>NC_091252.1:20000-10020000 GCF_042477335.2 Ovis canadensis
TATTAGGGCTTTCATGCACAGACTCATCTCCGATCGATGTGATCTCAATTCATACTTGGCAAAAAATATGAAAGCTGATCTTAACAGTCATGTTATTTTTCTTTGTAACCCTAAAATGAAAAACGAACAAGAAAAACTAAATCAAACTTGGAGACTCACATTTCCCAATCGGTATACAAAGCAACAGCATGTCAAACTTTCTAATTCACATATGCATTTAAATGAAATTGGATGAAATACCCCTAAATAAACACATACTGCTATGCTCAATGTTTCACAAGGCAGATAACATTCAAAGAATGAAACTGAGAGGGTAAGAGCCAGGAAGGCCAGGGGTCTCCAAAGGGAGGAAATGGGGTGCAAGTGTCAGACAGTTATCTGTCACTTCCGAGGCAGGAGGAAACAAGCTGTTATCTTGTTTTCCCTTCTCGATACAAATTTAAAAAGAGGTTTTCTCTTACAATTCTGTGTTGCTATAATGACACCTGGTTCCGCCTGAACTTCACTTTTCTCATACTTTGAGCTGACCAAGGCATTTTTCTTATGGAAAGGTTTGCCTTAAGCTATGTGAATGTACTATGTATTTACCCTAGACTCTATCTTCAAGTAGGTTCTGCCTAAAGGCTCAGAACTGACTTGACAAACCAATATGCGTTACTCATACATGCTTCTCCTGATCTATGTGAATGAAGCTATCTATTTGCTCATATCAATCGTTTTATGGCCCAGGATGACTCACCTGGTGCCACAGTCATCTCCATATATCTTGTGGGTGAGGGGTCTGCTGCCATTCCTTTCTCTAATGAGTAGTCTGCTAGTAGCTAGATGACATCCAGCTAAAGATGAGTAGGGGGGCACTCTTTCTGCCCCCTTCTGATGTCTATGTCAGAAGCTTTCTCTCTTTTATACTTTAATAAAACGTTGGGACACAAAAGCTCTGACTGATCAAGCCTCATCACTGACCCTGGGTTGAATTCTTCCTCCAAGGAGCCCAAGACTTCAAGCATCTTTCATGGTTAGACAACAACCTTTCCAAACAATGGTCTTTTCAAAAAAAATAAGGATAAGTGATGAGTATGCATATGCCTACGAATCAAATGGGACCCATATGTCAAACCACATAAAAATATATCTTCCCTCAACATACATATAACACAATCAGGCCTTCAGATGCATCGATTCTCCAACTATCAAGTCATACAAATATGGATGTAAAATATCACAATACATTCCAAAGTGATGGATATTGACTTTCGCCTGCTGGCACTTCTTTTTTATGTCATCTCCATTATATTAGCTATGACAACGAATCATGTGCTGTGCTAAGTCACTTACATTGTGTCCAACTCTTTGGGATCATATGGACTAGGCCCCACCAGGTTCCTCTCCATGAGATTCTCTAGGCAAGGATACTGGAGTGGGTTGCCATGCTCTCCCTCAGGAGATCTTCCTGCCCCAGGGATCGTATCCATATCTCCTATGTCTCCTGCATGGGTATGTTCTGCATGTTCCTTACCACTAGAACCACCTGGGAAGCCCGACAGGGCATATACAGAACCATTCCTCCAACAAAACTGAAGAATGACTTTAAAATCTCAAACAAAACATGAGTATATGTGTTCACAAACTTCATGGAGCAAGGGTTTCTTCGATCTGAAAACTGGCATCGATGAAGGACTGTGTGAAGAATACTTCAAAGTCTATTTGGCAAACACAGCCTACGTTGGCTATATTTAGTCCTCAAATGAATGAGAATGTCATGAGTACTGGTCGTTTCAAATAAGTAGCATGTGAAGCTGTTTACACTTATTGGGACGTGTGGTATACCACATTCACACATGTCAGTAGCATTGGTGCAAAAACGATACATTTCTCAGGGGAAACTTCTACATGGACTCTTGGGATCAGAGCTCTAACTCATACACACGTACTTTTCCTTTTAAAATGATCCTGCATGATAAGCAAACAAAACACTGGATGAACACCTAGACGGTGAGCTCTGTACTAAATGATTTTAAAGCCAGTAGATGGAATGAGCTGATGAGGAAGACTACAAACAAGTCATCTTCTTCAGCTTGGTCAAACTGCTCATAGTCATACAAGTGAATGAAAAGTTAAGCCTGTTGTCATTCAATCTGTTTTAAAGAAATAGAATAATAAAACAAATTAGTAAATCTTATTTTCTTAATAAACGTTGTATTATTTCTGCACGGCTTTGTTACTGGCATAAATAGAATATCTACAATAATAACGTGTAGATTATTATTGTAATAATAATGAAATGGATTCACATTCGATATCGATTCACATCTATAATTGATGCCATAGCTGTTTGATACTATTGCTTGAATGAATGCAACTTATGTGACTTCACAAACTACAAACACGACTAACATAATAGGTATTAAAAAACCTTGAGTGACATGAGCGTGAAGACTTAGTAGAGTTGCTCTCAAGAATAATGATACTATTATTCGCTCTAGCCATAGTACTGGAATCTGTACATTAACACCCCTGCAAAAGAAATGGAAAGGATAGAATAATAATAAAGGAACTTCATAACTATATTCCTACTGTAAACATTCAACACTATGTTTTCTTTTAAACTGACTTTCATATTTGGTCTACTGTAACCTCTTCTGTGTTCATTTTATGCTAAACTTATTGCTAACAGTAAAATTACCATACGAGCTCTAATTATTTTTTTTTTACTTGCAAAGCTAATGATAGAACCAAAGGCCGATATCTACATCAAACAGGAGAAACGGAATGGAAACTGTAAACAATTTTATGGAAGAACATTTCTGTGCTCCTATTCAGTCAAATGGACATTCAAAAGGATGTGATTTTTCTCAAAGTTTATTTCAGAAACTTGGAATTGGATGACTGCAAACAATAACACTAATAATATATTGATACATAATATTAAAAATATACAGTGGGTCATTCTTTTTTTTATTCTGCCACAGCTAACAGACAGGAAGTCAGTTGTCGTAACTACTACTAACATAAGACCCTCACCGATAAGTGAAGATATATAGGAAAATCCATAATAGATCTAAAAACCATCAAAGATAAAATGGTAATTAAAAAATACAGTGACAGTTTAGTTGGCATAAGAAACAGGATGATTATGAAAGCAAAGCCAACAATCACGGATAGGCCATGGAAGCCCGTGGCTGTCACGAGTGTTGACTTGTATCCTTCATCTGAGGTTGTTAAAAGCGCTTGGTAAAATCCAGAGGTTTGCAGCAGTGGTAACCTCCTGAACAGACTGAAATAAAAAGGGTTTCCAGAATATCCTGATGATTTCCATCTACTAGGCTGTGATGAGCTCAAGCAATACATACTCCAGAGGACAGAAGACAGACAGGTTGGGAACACGTCTACTGCACTTAGGGAGAAAGGGAATGTTGCTACTCAGCCTAGTACAAGTGTAGAAGCAACACCTCAGTGATTCGACCTTTAAAGAATAGATACGTATGAGAACGACTGGTATGAATAATCCTTCACAAGTGCGTTCTCAGACCTCCTCCCATCATAAGCACAAGCATAATGAAAACACTGAGTTTTCATGGTCTCACACAAAATTAGACTCACTTATGACTTTGCTTTGAGAAGAGTTGAACTACTCATTGTTAAAGAGAAATGATCCTTTCTTCTCTGAAGATTTGTGAATCATTCAAAGGGTGTGGTGAATAAACTACTTAAGGATCCAATACATAAAAATGCAATAGGCTAAGCACAGAGATGTTTTTCTCCCTTTCTCAAAGGATGGAACATTTTGTATTTACACTGATTTTGTCTCTACACTGATTTTGTCTTGACTTCATGTACAATTACATATTGATTTTTTTAGTTGACATACAATAGGACTAAAAATATTGATATTATACTAATAACTCATGTTGGTATGTGTGGTTGTCACATAGGATTCACAGGAGATTTAAATTCACAGTTGTCAACGTAAAGGATGAATGCTATTTAGCTTCTTTGTGAATCTAGACCATGAATGAAGAGTTTTCCTCAACATATTTCACTGAGGGAAATACAAGGATGATAGGCATAATACTATGCTTCGACTCATGGATATCTAAGCATTGCTCACAATACATATCTGATTTTCGAAATCAGGGTTCTTTCAGTGTCCTTGAACAGCATTTGTTTTTCTGTATACAGAAGAAAAAAACTCATGAGTATCAAACTGGTTCACATAAAACATGTGTATGAATTGTTATCTTCCTGAACCAGAGATCAAACCCACATCACTTCCACCTCCTGCACTGGTAGGCAGATTATTTACTGACTGTGCCACCTGGGAATCGACATACATTTCAAGGACCACTGCCATCAGCTTCTACTGTTCATGACCAAAGTAGGAGAAACAACATTGGAAGAAGTACTCATAAGGGTACTCATAGGAAGTACTCATAAGTCAAGGAACTGTTATACTGGGTACTCTCGTTATTACTGGGACAAGTCAGTTCCTCTGATGATGACGGGTATAACTGAAAAATTATTACAAATGCATGGGCTGCGATGTCTACATGATAAATGTGTTCCTCTTATACTATTGCTTCAGGGATGCCTACTTCCACATGAAGGACTGCACTTCAAGGGATGCCTGCTATTCCAGCTCAAGCAACAGATAGTGAAGTGCAGATCATTGTCCTTTGTTGAAAATAATCAGCAGTTTGTCAACATAGGGAACATGCCGGAGGAACCCTTGGGATGGAACTCTAAAAACAGGTTGGGCCCTCTTTTTGCCAAGCCCTGCGATAAAATACAAATCAGAAAAAGAAAAATAGCATCGGTTTTGTCAGGACTTCCTCATCTTTTCTTTCTCGGTAGCAGGAAGCAGACATTGAGGCCAGAGGACTGCAGGATTTCATTGTGAACTAATGTTGGGTGGGGTGGAAGCTCATCACTCTAGTAAGAATGTGGCTCAATAAAACGGAATTTCATTCACTTCATGGACATAGAGTTCTATAATCCTTCATTAAGGAATTCAATAAGCTATATTTCCTTACACCTTCACAATCTCTTGGTTTACGAGAATGTCAATTGCTAGTCCAGCACTTATACAATGAGTGTTACAGGTAGTATTAGTGTATAAATGATGATGAGCAATGACAGGAAGTTTATTTATTCTCTGTTTGAATTCTTGATTTTTTATATAATTTTTTATAATATCCTTACAGATGTGAATATTTTAGTGACATGTATAAATACACGTTGAGTAGTGCTATGATAACTCATAGTGTTGGCACAATAAATATCATGGTTATTATGTGCTTTTCATATATTCCTTTTGAGATTCTCTTCCATTATACATTATCATAAGATATTTAATAGTTTCCTAAACTGTACAGTAGGTCCTTGTGGCTTCTTTTATATATAGTAATGTATTTGTTAATAATTCAAACAAAAACTGGTACACAAATATTCATAGTGACATTCACGATAGCTCAGAGGTAGAACTCATTCAAGTGTCCGTTGGTGGGAGACTGAATATGCAACACAAGGTATATTCAGAAGCTTGAACGGTATTCCACCATACGAAAAAGTACATTAAATGGTGCTGTCACTCTGCAAGACATTACAGAAATGACTCCAAAACAAACACATGGAATAAATACATAGTTCGATTCCAATTCAAGCTATGTACCCAAAAGGATTAGGAAAGGGGGCTGAAAAAATGGATACTTCTTCCGTCATACTCACAACAGCATGATTCACACTGGCAAACAAACAGAAGCAATCTAAGTGTCCATGGCAGCCAATTCCATAAACAAACTGTGGTATACACACAATGGAATCTGATTCGGCCCTTCAAAGTCAGTAATTCTGACAATGCGACAATGTGGACAAACCTTATGGTCATTAGATTAAGTGAAATAAACCAGACCAAGAAAAGACAAACGTGCTGTGATTCCACTCATATGAGATATCCAAACAAGTCAAATCTGTCAGAAATAGCAGAGAGTGATTCCGACCGATCGAAAAGAGTTCATGTTTCATGGACCTCAGTTTCCCTTGGAAAAACTGACTTCCCGTGATATCTCCAAAACCAATTAGACAAATAATTGGAAGCTATATCCAGTCAAATGAATGTAGACATAATGTTACATACAGTGTACACCAAACTCACTCAAACTTCTTAACAGACAAAAGGCAAAACTGTATCTATGGTACCTCATCTTAGCTTAAAACTGTATCTACAGTACCTCACTTCTGCTTATAAAATTTAACAACAACAACAACACACTAAAGTCTATCCAAAAAAAGGATATAAAACATATATAACATTAACTTTAAAAAATTGGAAATTTAAACTGTGGAAAACCTTATTCACAAAACTTAAACACAAGCCACAGGAAAATATATTTATAAAATACATATCTGATAAAGGATTGTACTATAAACATACCAAAAAATCTGGAACAATCTCATAAAAAATGTATAAACCTAAACACCTGGCCTACAAAAATATAAAGATAGTAAATAAGCCTATCAAAAAGACTCAAAATCACATATCATTAGGAAATTACAAACTAAAATAACAGTGAGGTAGCACTGCACACCTATTAGATTCAGTAAACTCAAAAAAAAGGGGGTAGGGCACAACTTCTCTGGTGGCTCAGTGGTAAAGAATCTGCCTGACAATGCAAGACACTCTAGTTCGATCCGTTACCCCAGAAGATCCCACATGCCACAGAGAAACATAGCTGGATGTTTCCACAGCTAAACAAGGCTCTCCTGTGACCTGAATACTACATGGCTAGCACTTACTAAAAAGCTTTGAAAACATCCAGACAAAAAGTATCGCATGATTATATACAACAGCTCTACTTGTAATAACTAAAAACTTTCAAATATCAGGATGTCTTCAGTAGATGACAGTGTAAACAAATGGGGATACATCCAAAGTGAAGGGGAGCAAATGCTACCACAAAATATACCACCTCAGCATGAGAATCAGTTGGACCCAATTAACTTTTATTTTTTTAGAGGACACATGATCATCTCTGAAACCCAAGTTCAAGACAGCTCTTCTGTGAGTCACATTTACCAGAGAAATCTCATTTCAAAGGAATCCTCTCTATATGCCAGATAGAAGGATGAGACACAGTCTTTTGAAACTCTTTTTTCTTTTCTATCGATAGGGAAAGCTAAGCCGTAAATCTGCACAACCACCATACCCTTCCTTTCCTTTGGTTGTATTTTTTTTAATATTTGTCTCTTTTTTAACTTGGCTGTGCCAGGTCGACCTTCATTGAGGCAAGCCAGATACTTAGCTACAACATGCAAATTCTCCGTTGTGGCATGGGAGATCTAGTTCTTGGATCAGGGAATGAACCTGGGCCTCCTTCTTTGGGAGTGTCCAGTCTCAGCCACTGGACCACCAGGAAGTGCCTGTTTTGTTTTCAGATGAAGATGGAATCTAAGGTGATATCTTGGGCCATTTCAGTCACTGACTCAGTTTCCTGAGTTTCTCCAAAGCACGCATAAGGTGCACATTATTAAACTGGTTTGCAAAACAAGAAAAGGTTGTCTGCTACAACACTGTATGCTTACAAATATCTAAACGGTAAATGGCATATTATTTATTTTTAATTACTATGGGGGGAGAAAGAATGCAGGATTCATACATGTTACAACATGAATAAATATTAAAACCATCTTCAGTGAAAAAAAAAATCCACATAGGAAAGGCCACCCAGAACCCTTATTCACCATGTCTGCTTTCAATCCATCAAGTTTGTCCAAATAACTGAAAATCTCAGTAACACTCTAAATAAAGAAAAAAGGATGAAGATGGAAACAAAAGATATATTCATACATTTGAACAATTGCTAAAAGTGGAAGTGGGGTGGTGGATTACATTATAATGTAGATACCATATGATTTCCTGATTTTGGAGATTATGTGCTGGTTCTGAAGAAGGCACCCATTTTGGATAAAACACATGGAGTATTTTAGATGATGTGGCAAATGCTAGCACTTGTTCCCATTGCTAGGCATTTTCTGTACATTTTAAATGACTGGAAAGTATACTAGGTTTCAAAACAACCATGTCGATACCACAAAAGAAATTTAGAGCAGACAGGCAGGAAACTTTCTGATACAGGCCAAGACTTACCCAGATGAAGTTCAAGGGAAGCTGCGATGCTCACTGCCCGTGAAGGAGTCCACGTGGAATGAAGAAGTACTGTGGGACGTCTATTAGTAACCACCATGTCTTGGGTCCTCTGGATGACCTACTGCAGGAGAAACAGATCTTACAGATAAAATGATCCACATCACTTCACAAAAAGTTGTTAGGCTACATTCAGTAAAGCGGAATCATTTCGGATCAATTTACAATCATATAAAATACTACCATTTACAGTCCAGAAATCACTTGCATTTCTACACACTAATAACAATCAGAAAAAAATATTAAGAAAATCCCACTTAAATAAAACATCTAGCAACAAACTTAATCAAGAACATAAAAGACCAGTAGTCAGAAAACTAGAAAGCACTGATAAAGAAACCAAAGAAAACACAAATACACAGAAAACTGTTCCACGCTCATGCACTGGAACAATGAGGAATTAAAAGGTCCATTCCAACCAAAGTCATCAACAAATACACGGACTGCAATCACAAAATAATATTCAATGGCATTTTTCACAGAAATAGAAGTATTCCTCATATTAGACTGCTACTGTTGAACAGGACCTTAAACGGCCAAAAAGACTCTGAGAAAGAGGAACACAGCTGGAGGCATCTTCCTATCCCTCTTCAAACTACATCACGGAGCTGTAGTGACCACCACAGTGAGGAACTGGCAGGAACACAGACACATGGACTCCAGGAGAGAATAGAGAGCCCAGAAACGAACCCACCTGTACATGGTCAGTTCCTGAAAATCAAACCAGGAACGAGCGAAGAGGAAAGGACAGTCTTCTCAAGAAACAGTGACAGGAAAATGGCCACCTACACGGAAGAACATCAGTGTTCATCCTCTACATCATCTAACGCAAATCTAACTGAAAACCCACCGCTTTGCACACGGAGCTCTTTCCCCCTGAGTCCTCTGAGATGGACCCCCAGTCAGCCCTCAGCTGGACACAGGAAACGTCTACTCCGTCCTCATTTTTCGCTCTTGCAGCGCCTCCCTGCTGGTGGGCACTGAGGCAACCCTGCTCCTCTCAGCCTGGATGCAGCCCTGTTATCCAGAAGCCTGAGCCCTGATGGTCCTGAGGAGACAAAGCTCCCGCCAGCTGCTCACGGAGCAGAGTCTAAAGGCAAAGCGTCCTGCTCCCGCGGGTCAGAGGGGCCTTTGGCGCCCCCTTCGGGCCACAGGAGAAGAGCGGGCAGCCCGGCGCTCACAGACCTCAGAGGGCTCACCCAGAAGCAGCTCTGCTGCGAGCACTCAGACTGGAAGCCCAAACTGAAATGGAGCAGAATAGCTCCATGACCCTCTGCAAAACATGGCTAAGGAACAAACAGAGCCTGTATGGAATGCAGCCATAAAAAGGAACACATTTGAGTTTGTTCTAATAAAGGGGAGGGAAGTCAGTCAAAGAGAGAAAAACATGTAATCTAGAAGGATGGTACTGACGAGTCTGTTCACAGAGCAGCAATGGAGGTGCAGACATAGAGAACAGACTTACAGACGAGGGTGGAGAACAAGAGGGAGAGGGTGAGATGAATGGAGAGAGCAGCATGGGTGCAGGTACACCTACATTTGTAAATATGTAAACCAATGGGAATTTGCTGTATGATTCAGGGAACTCAAACTGGGGCTCAGTATTAACCTGGAGAGGTGGGAATGCGTGCGAGGTGGGAGGGAGATTCAAGAGCAAGAGGACATAGGTACACCTATGGTTAATTCATGTGGATGTATGACAAATCAAACCAATATTGTAAAGCAATGATCAATCAACTAAAAAGAAATAACTGTTTAAAAAAATATGAACATAAACACAAACTTTGCAACAAGGTAACTCCATTTTAAAAACTATAGAATTTTAGAAAACTACTAAAGTTCTACATGACCTTCGGTCTGGTGATCAGGTCTAACATACACAAAACAAGCCAACTTACCAAATTATGAATACAAATTAGTTAAAACATTGCCTTTTATCATTTCATACATTTACCCTGTGGAGGACCTTACTCGAGAGAACCAAAAACAAACTATTAAATGAACCACCGACCACCCACCCTGGCCAGGCAACAGAGAAAAGAAAACACTTGCAGGAGTCATCTTACAACAGGAGGGCCTGGGAAGGAACAAGGAACTAACAAGCTACCACCAACCAGAATTCTGGAGAGGTCAGGTGATGGGAGGCTCCAGTTCAGAGGTCCTACCAACCTCCCAGGATCCACTTCGCTGGAATCCATCTCAGCTGAGTGATGTGTGTGCCCCCAAGAGAGATCCCAATTCAGAATGCCTGGCAAGAGACAAACCAGAAATTAACCCGATGACCATAAAACCTGAGACTGTGAGCCACATGACAGAGTGGCTCTCTCCGTTTCCCTCACCCTCCTGCCCTCCACCCCGGCAGCCCTTCCCAATAAAGCCTCTCGCTTGGACAGCACTCCTCTCCTCAGACAACTCATTGCCCAGTGTCAGACAAGAACTCACTCTCAAGCCCTGGAAGGGATCCCCCTTCCTTCATCAAAAGCAATATCCAGGAGAAAATATCTTCAAAACGCTATCTTGCAGAGAAGGAAATCAGAGAAGGCAATGGCAGCCCACTCCAGTACCATTGCCTGGAGAATCCCACGGACAGAGGAGCCTGGTAGGCTGCAACCCCGGGGTCACTAAGAGATGGACACGACTTCACTGAGTGACTTCACTTTCACTTTTCACTTTCATGCACTGGAGAAGCACATGGCAACCCACTCCAGTGTTCTTGCCTGGAGAATCCCAGGGACAGAGGAGCCTGGTAGGCTGCTGTCTATGGGGTCGCGCAGAGTCAGGCACGACTGAAGCGACGCAGCAGCAGCAGCAGAGAAGGAAATGGCACCACCTGCAGTACTCTGGTCTCAGAAATCCCAGGGACAGAGGAGCTTGGTGGGCTACAGTCCAAAAGCAGGGCATTTCTGACGGGAGGAAACAGTCCCAGGGAAGCTGAGCTGCTCACCAAAGGCCCCAGAGCTTTGGATAGCACACCAGAGCTGGGGCTGAGGATTCCCAGCTGCCATGCCTCTTGATCCTGGCCTCTTTCACTAGATACATGTGTGGAAAACTAGAATCTAAAATATGCCCTGGTAGTTCCATAGATTCCAAAGAATCCACACCCTGGTGCTGGAGATGCATGTGCGATCCCTAGGATGGGAAGATCCCACATCCTATGGAGCCCGTGTGCCACAACTGCCGAGCCTGTGCTCTAGATCCTGGAAGCCACGATGCCGAGTTCACATGCTGCAGCCACTGAAGCCCATGAGCCTGTGCCCCTCAACAAGAGGAGACACTGCAGTGAGAAGCCTGCAAACCACTAGTTATGGCCCATGCTCACCAAAACTAGAGAAAAGCCCACACACAAAGATGCAACACAGCCAACAATCAATAAAACTGTTTTCCTAAAAAAAATGCATATCTGACAAAGAAACTGTATTCGAATTGTCCAAGAACACTAGAGCAAACAAGCCCATTCATAATTGGTAGCGACTGAAATAGACACCTGGCCACTGAGGGTATACTGATAGTAAACTATCATACAAAAACATACTCAAGATACTGGTGCAATGCATGCAGAGCCCCCTTTGAAAGACAATCTGACAGTTTTTTTTCAGTAACCACGTGGGACAAGCACTGAATTCTGTGTATGACAAGCGGTGGAAGCCAGGTATCTTACCATTGGAATGCAAAGTTACAGATAAACAAAAGGAAACGTTACAATGTCCATGTCGTGGTGGATCAGGTTGGAGACATCACAAATTACCTTTAACTGAATATGTTCAAAGGTGAGCTGGAATACATGTATATATATATCCATGTATTTGTCAGCTGAGCATATTGAGCTCCTACATGTATGTTTTAAATATCATTCTCTAATAAAAGGGAACAGGAAACATCTCCGATGGCCCGGTGGTAAAGAATCTGCCTACCGATGCAGGGAACACGGGTTCAATTCCTGTGTAGGAGATCCCACACGCCCAGGGGCAACGAAGCCCTTGAACAACTCTAGAAGTTTGCATGCTCCAGAGCCCAAGTTCTGCAAACAGAGAAAGCACTGCAATGAGAAGCCATGGCACAGCAACTAGAGGGTAGCCTCTGCTCACTACAACTAGACAAACGAGCAATAAAGACCCAGCACAGTCAAAAATAATGTAATGTTAAAAAAAGGGACAGTTCTTTGAAGAAATGACTGAGACTAGGGGTGAGACTGTAAATATATGAGCCAGGGTCATCTTAAATTATGAGAAATTAAAGAAACTAAAGACAACTATCAAGCTGTCCAAACTGATACAAATGGATGATGACACAGTGTTATCTGTATACACCAGCAAATAACAATCTGAAAAGGAATTTAAACAAACGATTCCCTTTCAGTCATGTCAACATTAATAAAAGACTTTGCTATGGACAGAATGAGGATAACAAGACTGGCACACTGGAAATGATACTTGATTGCTGAAAAATACCTTAAAGACATGGACAGATACTCCATAGCGATGAAAAGGCTTCAGTTGGCAATACCATGGAATGCATCTTCAATCTGAAATGAAGATTCAATATGAATTACAAAAGGCTGAAAGGTGGTTGCTAAACCACAAAAGATGCCAGCATTCTTGGACTCCAGAGGAGAATTCAATCCAGGGCAAGTGACGAAGCTTGATGGCTCAGAGGTTTTCTGTTAAAAAGTTTTATTAAAATATAAAAGAGATCGAGAGAGCTGCTGACATAGACAGTAAAAGGGGGAAGAAAGAGTACCCCCTGCTAGTCTTTAGCCAGATGTTATAGAGCCACTAGCAGTCTGCTAATGAAAGAAAGACAATGTGTCAGAGAATGGCACCAGGCCCCTCACCCACAGCATGCATTGAGATAACATTGGCAGCAGATGAGTCATCCCAGGCCATAAAATGATGGACATGAATCTTGAAGAAAGGCAGATTTCCAAGCAAATATATAGTTTCATTCACATAGATTAAGAGAACAAGGTATGAGTAAAACATACCGGTTTGTCAAGTTTTTTCTGAGCCTTTAGGGGAAACTGACCTGAAGACAGAGCCTTGGGTAAATACATAGTACATTAGCATACCTTAAGACAAACATTTCCATAAGAAAAATGCATTGCTTAGTTCAAGGTTTGAGGAAAGTTAAATTCAGGTGGAGCCAGGAGTGGTCATGGCAACACAGAATTTTCTGAGAAACCTCCTTTTAAATTTGTATCAAGATGGAGGAAAAAAAATGCAGCACTCTTTTGTCTCCTCCGGCCTCTTAAGAGAGGAAAAAACGTCTGACACTTGCAGTCTATTTTCTCTGTCTGGAGACCCCTGGCCTTCCTGCCTGTTATCCTCTCCAGGCCTGTAGGAAGCAATACACTAGGCTGCTTGGGAAAACCGCGCGGGTCTGAGCTTTATGCAAAGGGGTAAAGCGGTAAAACCCTTGGCCCCAAAGGCGAGGCTTTTCTGCGACCGCCATTTTAGTCGGCTCCGAGACTGCAAACAAAGAGGGCAGAATACATGGTTCCCTGCTCCGCCCAGTCTGAGTTCCCTTACCTGTGGCCCACAGCCCTGCGCTCTGCTCGCTGGATGCCAATCGACGGGGACCCAGGAGCCCACGAAACGAGCATTCCCAGCTGCAATGGCGAGCCCTGAGAGCCCTGGCCCCCGACGCGCCGCCATGTTCATCCCGCCCCAGACCCGCTCACGTGAGCCGCGCTCCTGACCAGCCGCCCAGGTTGGCCCCGCCCCCGACGCGCTCACGGTGCGCCCCACCCCCACGCCCCCTTCCAGGACAGGCCTGCGGGACCGCGACTGCCTCCAGGTGAAACACAAGGACAAGCAAATCCACCCCACCGAGACAATCCAAGCTTTTTCTCAGCTGATCTGTCTATGATTTAGGGATAAAACTATGACTATAGAAAGCAAAGATGACCTAGGACAGCCATGATATTCTATAGAGCCAGACCCTGGCGGGCAGAGGCTTGAAGAGGGTCCGGGATCTCTGTCAGAGCAGCAAGCCTCTGTAGCATAGAGGTTAGGTGCGCTGGTAAGCAGGCAGACTATGGTCTGTAAGTCAGGAGTTCAAGTCCGCAGCTTAGCTCTTTTGCTCTTAGGGGGCGGGGGACAGCAAGAGGCGGGGCTTAGACCAGAAACGTTTATTTTTATTTTAGAGGTTTATTGTTAAGCTTAGGGTTAGGGTCCGGGCAACCCCCCAACTTGTTCAGGTTCGGGTTCAGGGTTAGGGTTAGAATTTGGGGAACCCCCCTCTTCTAAGAGTTCGGGTTTGGGTTAGGGTTCATGTCAGGGTCAGGGTTCAGGTTACGGTTAGGGTTAGCATTAGTGTTGGGGTTACAGCTTAAAGTGAGCCCTAATAGGGCTCATAGTTCTTTATTAGCCTGCCCTGGCGGGCCGAGGCTTGAAGAGGGTTCGGGAGCCCTGCTGAAAGCAGCAAGCCTCTGTAGCATAGGGGTTAGGGAGGCCACTAGGCAGGCAGACTATGGCCTGTAAGTCAGGAGTTCAAGTCTCCAGTCTAACCTTTTTCTTTTAACGGGCAGGGGACTGCAAGAGCCAGGGCTTAGACCAGAAAATTTTTTTATTTTAGAGGTTTATTGTTAAGCTTAGGGTTAGGGTTCGGGCAACCCCCCCAATTGTTAGGGTTCGGGTTCAGGTTAGAATTCGGGGACCCCCCTCTTCTTAGAGTTCGGGTTTGGGTTAGGGTTCAGGTCAGGGTCAGGGTTTGGGTTACGGTTAGGGTTGGCATTAGTGTTGGGGTTACAGCTTAAAGTGAGCGCTAATAGGGTCCATAGTTCTTTATTAGCCTGCCGTGGCGGGGTGAGGCTTGAAGAGAGCCTGGGAGCAAGACAAAACCCAGTAATCCTCCCTAGCGAAGCGGTTAGGCTGACAACCAGTTAAACATCCAACTTGGCTCTGTAGGTCAGGCATTCAAGTCCCAGTTTTGCCTCGTTTGCTTTTAGGGGGTGAGGGACAGCAAGGGGCGGGGCTTAGGCCAGAAAAGTTTATGTTTATGTTAGAGTTTTATTGTTAGGGTTAGGTTTAGGGTTCCGGCATCCCCCCAACTTGTTAGGGTTCAGGTTCAGAGTTCGGGTGCGAGGAATCCCCTCTCTACTTAGGGTTCGGGTTCAGGGTTCGTGTTTGTGGTTTGGGGTTCAGCGTTTGGGGTTAGGGGTTCGCGGTTCTAGTTTGAAGTTTGGGGTTCCAATTAGGGGTTCAAGGTTCAGCTTAGGGGTTCGGGGTTTGGGTTAGGGGTTCGCGGTTTGGGTTTGGGGTTTGGGGTTCGGATTAGGGGTTCGCGTTTCAGATTTGGGGATCAGGTTATGGGTTCTCAGTTCAGGTTCGGGGTTCGCAGTTCGGGTTTGGGGTTTGAGGTTCAGGTAAAGGGTTTGGGGTTCGCGGTTTGGGTTTGTGGTTTGAGGTTTGGGTTTGGGGTTTGGGGATCAGGTTAGGGGCTCTCAGATTGGGTTAGGGGTTCACAGTTCGGGTTTGGGTTTGAGGTTAGGATGAAGGGTTTGGGGTTTGGGGTTCACGGCTTGGGTTGGAGGTTTGGGATTCAGGTTAGGGGTTTTGGGTTTGGGATTCGGGTTATGGGTTTGGGTTTTGGGGTTCGCGGTTTGGGTTTGGGTTTGGGGTTTGGAGTTCGAGGTTTGGGGTTCGCTTTTCAGGTTAGGGGTTGAGGGTTGGGGTTTGGGGTTCGCGGTTTGGGATAGGGGTTCACGGATTTGGTTAGGGGTTAGGGATTTGGGGTTTGGAGTCTGGGATTTGGGTCAGGGGTTCGCGGTTTGGGGTTCCAGTTATGGGTTTGGGCTTTGGGTTCAGGGTTGTGGTTTGGGGGTTTGGGGTTCGGTTTTTGGGTTTGCAGTTTGGGTTACGGATTAGGGGTTTGGGGTTTGGGTTTGGGGTTCGGGAATTGGGGTTCGAGGATTGGGGTTGGGGGTTCCGATTAGAGGTTCAGTAAGTGAGATTTGTGGTTCGGGGGTCAAGATTTGAGGTTTGGGGTTTGGGCTTCGGGGGTTTGGGTTCAGGGTTTGGGGATGGGGGTGTGAGGTGCAGTTTTGAGTTTCGCTGTTCAGGTTAGGAGTTAGGGGTTGGGAGTTCGAGGTTCGGCTTAGGGGTTTGGGGTGTGCGGTTTGGGGTTTGAGGTTTGGGGTTCCGGTTAGGGGTTTGGGGTTTGGGGTTCGGATCAGGGGTTTGGAGTTTGGGTTTGAGGGTTGGGTTTTGGGGGTTGGGTTTCGGGGTTTAGAATTCGGTTTAGGTGTTCGCAGTTTGGGTTAGGGGTTTGGGGTTTGGGTTGGGGGTGTGGGGTGTGGGGTACAGGTTAGGGGTTTGGGTTCAGGGTTTGGGGTTCAGTTTATGGGTTTGCGTTTCCGGTAAGGCATTAGGGGTGTGCGGTTTGGGTTTGGGGTTCGTGTTAGCGGTTTGGGGTTGGGGGTTCGGGTTCCAGATTTGGGGTTCGGGGTTTGAGTTATGGATTCGGGGTTTGGGCTACGTGGTTCGGGGTTTGTGGTATGGGGTTTGGGGGTCGGGGCTTGGGTTTGGGGCTCGGGTTGGGGGTTCGGGTTCGAGTTAGGGGTTCACGGATCGGGTTAGGGGTTTGGGGTTCAGCGTTTGAGGTTCGGTTAAGGGGTTCGCTGTTCTGGTTAGGGGTTAGTGACAGGGGCTTCTGTTTTAGGGTAGGGGGTCGCAGTTCAGGTTATGGGTTAGGGGTTTGGTGTTTCGTTTTCGGGTTATGGTAAAGGGTTCAGGTAGGGGATTGGGTTAGGGGATTGGGGTTCAGGTTTGGAGTTCGGTGCTTGGGGTTAGAGATTTGGATTCGGGAAATGGGTTGGGGTTCATGGTATGGTGTTCGAGTTAGGGGTTTGGGGTTCGGAGTTTGGGGGTTCTTGTTCTGATTAGGGGCTTGGGGTTTGGGGTATGGGGTTTGGCTTCGGGGTTAGAGGTTTGCGGTTTGGGGTTTCGGTTTGGAGATTGGAGTTTGGGTTTGGGATTAAGCGGTAGGTGTTTTGGTTTGAGGTTGGGTTAGGGTTAAGGTATCAGGTTTAAGGTTCATTGTTTGGGGATTCGAGCTAGGCATTCAGTTTACGGGTTCGGATAATAGGGTTTTGAGGTCAGGGTGGAGTTCGGGGTTTGGAGTCACGATTAGGGGCTACTGAGTGCCGCACAGGCAAGGGCTCCAGGAGTAAAAGCACGCTACGCGAAGCTGGGAGACGCCACTGGCGCATTTCTGGCCTCAGCTCCGCTCCTGCCTTACCTCTGCACCTAGGCCCCAGGCGTCCTTGGGGAGGGCTTAGGGGCCGGTGGCTTGCTCACTGCCAAGGGCTCCAGCAGGGAGAGCTCTGTGAGAGGGAAGGGAAGGGCAAGTGCAGGGCTCTTCCAGCTGTTGCTTGGCCGCCGAGACTCAGCGCCGCACGGAGAGCACCAGGCTCCCAGGGCCCCTGGCTGGGGTCTGCAGCCCCGCACACCCGGAGGCTGATTCCCTGGGCGCCCAGCAGCTGCCTTACACACGTAGCTTCCCTAGCGCTTTCCTCCCCAGCAGAGACGTGTGCAGCTGGTTGGGGCCTGCCCCTGCGTGCCTGGGCTCCCACCCACAGCCCCAGCTCAGGGCAAGCAGCCCCTGAGCCAAGAGCTGCAGGAGGCGTAGAGCGCCCCCGCCTGGTAGCCGAGGGAACAGCATGCGGGGAAGCGAGCCTCCTCGAGGAAAGAAGAGGCAGCCTAGCCTCGTTTGGCTCAAGCCATACTTGGCTGGAGCCGAGTGAGCCTCCAGGACGGCAGAGCTCCAGCTCTGCTCAGAGGCCCTATCTGGCTGAGTTGTTGGTGGGAGGCTGCTCTGCCCTGGGCGAGCCTTGCCCAGACTTGCCTCGCTGCTAGGCTTCCTGCCCAGGAAGGAGCAGGCTGCGCGAGGCTGGGAGATGCCACTGGCGCCTTCCTGGCCTCAGCTCCGCTCCTGCCTTGCCTTTGCACCTAGGCCCCAGGCGTCCTTGGGGAGGGCTTAGGGGCCGGTGGCTTGCACACTGCCAAGGGCTCCAGCAGGAAGAGCTCTGTGCGAGGGAAGGGAAGGGCTAGTGCAGGGCTCCTCCAGCGGTTGCTTGGCCGCCCAGACTCAGCGCCAAACCGAGTGCACCAGGCTCCCAGGGCCTCTGGCTGGGGTCTGCAGCCCCGCACACCCGGAGGCTGACTCCCTGGGCGCCCAGCAGCTGCCTCACACACGTAGCTTCCCTAGCGCTCTCCTCCCCAGCAGAGACGTGTGCAGCTGGTTGGGGCCTGCCCCTGCGTGCCTGGGCTCCCGCCCACAGCCCCAGCTCAGGGCAAGCAGTCCCTGAGCCAAGACCTGCAGGAGGCGCAGAGCGCCCCCACCTGGAAGCCGAGTGAACAGCTGGCGGGGAGGCGAGCCTCCTCGAGGGAAGAAGAGGCAGCCCAGCCTCCTTTGGCTCAAGCCCTACTTGGCTGGAGCCGAGTGAGCCTCCAGGACGGCAAAGCTCCAGCTCTGCTCAGAGGCCCGATCTGGCAGAGTTGCTGGCGCGAGGCTGCTCTGCCCTGGGCGAGCCTTGCCCAGACTTGCCTCGCTGCTAGGCTTCCTGCCCAGGAGGAGCAGGCTGCGCGAGGCTGGGAAACGCCACTGACGCCTTCCTGGCCTCAGCTCCGCTCCTGCCTTGCCTTTGCACCTAGGCCCCAGGCGTCCTTGGGGAGGGCTTGGGGCCGGTGGCTTGCACACTGCCAAGGGCTCCAGCAGGAAGAGCTCTGTGCGAGGGTAGGGAAGGGCTAGTGCAGGGTTCCTCCAGCAGTTGCTTGGCTGCCCAGACTCAGCGCCAAACCGAGTGCACCAGGCTCCCAGGGCCCCTGGCTGGGGTCTGCAGCCCCGCACACACGCAGGCTGACTCCCTGGGCGCCCAGCAGCTGCCTAACACACGTAGCTCCCTAGCACTCTCCTCCCCTGCAGAGACGTGTGCAGCTGGTTGGGGCCTGCCCCTGTGTGCCTGGGCTCCCGCCCACAGCCCCAGCTCAGGGCAAGCAGCCCCTGAGCCAAGACCTGCAGGAGGCGCAGAGCGCCCCCACCTGGAAGCCGACTGACCCGCTGGCCTGGAGGCGAGCCTGCTCGAGGGAAGAAGAGGCAGCCCAGCCTCGTTTGGCTCAAGCCCTACTTGGCTGGAGCCGAGTGAGCCTCCAGGACGGCAGAGCTCCAGCTCTGCTCAGAGGCCCGATCTGGCAGAGTAGCTGGCGCGAGGCTTCTCTGCACTGGGCGAGCCTTGCCATGACTTGCCTCGCTGCTAGGCTTCCTGCCCAGGAAGGAGCAGGCTGCGCGAGGCTGGGAGACGCCACTGGCGCCTTCCTGGCCTCAGCTCCGCTCCTGCCTTGCCTTTGCACCTAGGCCACAGGCGTCCTTGGGGAGGGCTTAGGGTCGGTGTCTTGCACCCTGCCAAGGGCACCAGCAGGGAGAGCTCTGTGAGAGGGAAGGGAAGGGCAACTGCAGGGCTGCTTCATCGGTTGCTTGGACGCCCAAACTGAGCGCCACACAGAGAGCACCAGGCGCCCAGGGCACCTGGCTGGGGTCTGCAACCCCGTACACCGGGAGGCTGATTTCATGGGCGCCCAGCAGCTGTCTCACACACGGAGTTTCCCTGGTGCTCTCCTCCACAGCAGAGACGTGTGCAGCTGGTTGGGGCCTGCCCATGCGTGCCTGGGCTCCCGCCCACAGCCCCAGCTCAGGGCAAGCAGCCCCTGAGCCAAGACCTGCAGGAGGCGCAGATCGCCCCCGCCTGGAAGCCGAGTGAACAGCATGCGGGGAAATGAGCCTCCTTGGGGGAAGCAGAGGCAGCTCAGCCGCGTGCAGCTAAAGCCTGCTTGGGCAGAGCTGAGTGAGCCTCCAGTCCGGCAGAGCTCCAGCTCTGCTCAGAGGCCCGATCTGGCAGAGTTCCTGGCGTGAGGCCGCTCTGCCCTGGGCGAGCTTTGCCCAGAATTGCCTCACTGCTAGGCTTCCTGCCCAGGAAGGAGCAGGCTGCGCGAGGCTGGGACAAGCCACGGCGCCTTCCTGACCTCACCTCCGCTCCTGCCTTGCCTATGCACCAAGGCTCCAGGCGTCCTAGGGGAGGTCTTGGGGCCAGTGGCTGGCACAGTGCCAAGCGTTCCAGCAGGGAGAACTCCGACAGAGGAACGAGAAGGACATATGCAGGGCTCCTCCAGAGGTTGCTTGGCCGCCCAGACTCAGCGCCGCCCGGAGAGCACCTGGCTCCCAGGGTCCGTGGATGGGGACTGCAGCCCTGCACACCCGGAGGCTTACTCCGTGGGCGCCCAGCAGCTGTCTCACACACGGAGTTTCCCTAGCGCTCTCCTCACCAGCAGAGACATGTGCAGCTGGTTGGGGCCTGCCCCTGCGTGTGTGGCCTCCACCTCCCACCCCAGCTCAGGTGAAGCTGCCGAGACCGGCAGGAGGCGCAGCGCGCCTCCGCCTTGAAGCCGAGTGTATAGCATGTGGGGAAGCGAGCTTCCTCAGGGGGAAGCAGATGCAGCCCAGCCGCGGGCAGCTAAAGCCCTGCTTGGCCAGAGCCAAGTGCGCCTCCAGTAGGGCAGAGCTCCAGCTCTGCTCAGAGGCCCGATCTGTCAGAGTTCCTGGCGTGAGGCTGCTCTGCCCTGGGCGAGCCTTACCCAGACTTGCCTCCCTGCTAGGCTTCCTGCCCAGGAAGGAGCAGGCTGCGAGAAGCTGGGACAAGCCACTGGCGCCTTCCTGGCCTCAGCTCCGCTCCTGCCTTGCCTTTGCACCTAGGCCCCAGGCGTCCTTGGGGAGGGCTTAGGGGCCGGTGTCTTGCCCACTGCCAAGGACTCCAGCAGGGAGAGCTCTGTCAGAGGGAAGGAAAGGGCAACTGCAGGGCTCCTCCATCGGTTGCTTGGACGCCCAGACTGAGCGCCTCACAGAGAGCACCAGGCTCCCAGGGCCCCTGGCTGGGGTCTGCAGCCCCGCACACCCGGAGACTGATTTCATGGGCGCCCAACAGCTGCCTCACACACGGAGGTTCCCTAGCGCTCTCCTACCCAGCAGAGACGTGTGCAGCTGGTTGGGGTTTGCCCCTGCGTGTCTAGGCTCCCGCTCACAGCCGCAGCTCAGGGAAAGTAGCCCCTGAGCCAAGACCTGCAGCAGGCGCAGAGCGCCTCCGCCTGGAAGCCGAGTGAACAGCATGCGGGGAAGCGAGCCTCCTTGAGGGAATACGTGGCAGCCGAGCCGGGTGCAGTTGCAACCCCTGCTTGGGCGGATCCGAGTGCGCCTCCAATATGGCAGAGTTCCATCTCTGCTCAGAGGCCCGATCTGGCAGAGTTGCTGGCGCGAGACTGCTCTGCCCTGGGCGAGCCATGCCAGATTTTGCCTCGCTGCTAGGCCTCTTGCCCAGGAAGGAGCAGGCTGCGCGAGGCTGGGAGACACCACTGGCGCCTTCCTGGACTCAGCTCTGCTCAAGCACTGCCTTTGCATCTAGGCCCCAGACATCTTTGTGGATGGCTTAGGGGACGGTGGGTTGCACACTGCCAAGGGCTCCAGCAGGGAGAGCTCTGTGAGAGGGAAGGGAAGGGCTACTGCAGGGCATCTTCAGCGGTTCTTGGCCGCCCAGACTCAGAGCAGCACGGAGATAACAGGCTCCCAGGGCCCCTGACTGGGGTCTGCAGCCCCGCACACCTGGAGCCTGACTCCGTGGGCACCCAGCAGTTGACTCACACACGGAGGTTCCCTGGCGCTCTCCTCCCCAGCAGAGATGTGTGCAGCTGGTTGGGGGCTGCCCCTGCGTGTCTCGGCTCCCGCCCACAGCCCCAGCTCACGGCAAGCAGCCCCTGAGCCAAGAGCTGCAGGAGGCGCAAAGCGCCCTCGGCTGGAAGCCGAGTGAACAGCAGGCGGGGAAGTGAGACTCCTCGGGGGAAGCAGAGGCAGGTCAGCCCCATGCGGCTAAAGCCTGCTTGGGCAGAGCCGAGTGCGCCTCCAGTACGGCAGAGCTCCAGCTCTGCTCAGAGGCCCGATCTGGCAGAGTTCCTGGCGTGAGGCTGCTCTGACTTGGGCGAGCCTTGCCCAGACTTGCCTCGCTACTAGTCTTCCTGCCCAGGAAGGAGCAGGCTGCGCGAGGCTGGGACAAGCCACTGGCGCCTTCCTGGCCTCAGCTCCCCTCCTGCCTTGCCTTTGCACCAAGGCCGCAGGCGTCCTTGGGGAGGGCTTGGGGCCAGTGGCTTGCACACTACCAAGAGCTCCAGCAGGGAGAGCTCCGTCAGAGTGAAGAGAAGGACAAGTGCAGTGCTCCTCCAGCGGTTGCTTGGCTGCCCAGACTCAGAGCCGCATGGAGAGCAGAAGGCTCCCAGGGCACCTTGCTGGGGTCTGCCGCCACGCACACCCGGAGGCTGACTCCGTGGGCGCCCAGCAGCTGCCTCACACACGGAGGTTCCCTAGCGCTCTCCTCGGAGCAGAGACGTGTGCAGGTGGCTGGGGCCTGCCCCTACGTGTCTGGGCTCACGCCCAGAGCCCCAGCTCAGGGGAGCAGCCCCTGAGCCAAGACCTGCAGGAGGCGCAGAGCGCCCCCGCCTGGAAGCCGAGTGAACAGCATGCGGGGAAGCGAGCCTCCTTGGGGGAAGCAGAGGCAGCTCTGCCGCGTGCAGCTAAAGCCTGCTTGGGCAGAGCTGAGTGCGCCTCCAGTCCAGCAGAGCTCCAGCTCTGCTCAGAGGCCCGATCTGGCAGAGTTCCTGGCGTGAGGCCGCTCTGCCCTGGGCGAGCCTTGCCCAGACTTGCCTCGCTGCTAGGCTTCCTGCCCAGGAAGGAGCAGGCTGCGCGAGGCTGGTACAAGCCACTGGCGCCTTCCTGGCCTCAGCTACGCTCATGCCTTGCCTTTCCACCAAGGCCCCAGGCGTCCTTGAGGAGGGCTTGGGGCCAGTGGCTGGCACAGTGCCAAGAGTTCCAGCAGGGAGAACTCCGTCAGAGGAACGAGAAGGACAAGTGCAGGGCTCCTCCAGAGGTTGCTTGGCCGCCCAGACTCAGCACCACACGGAGAGCACCAGGCTCCCAGGGCCCCTGGCTGGCGTCTGCAGCCCCGCACACCCAGAGGCTGACTCCGTGGGCGCCCAGCAGCTGCCTCACACACGTAGGTTCCCTAGCGCTCTCCTCGGAGCAGAGACGTGTGCAGGTGGCTGGGGCCTGCCCCTACGTGTCTGGGCTCATGCCCAGAGCCCCAGCTCAGGGGAGCAGCCCCTGACCGAAGACCTGCAGGAGGTGCTCGGGGAAAGCAGAGGCAGCCCAGCCGCGTGCGGCTACAAACCATGCTTGGGCGGATCCGAGTGCGCTTCCAGTACGGCACAGCTCCAGCTCTGCTCAGAGTCCCGATCTTGCAGAGTTCCTGGCGCGAGGCAGCTTTGCCCTGGACCAGCATTGCCCTGACTTGCCTCGCTGCTAGGCTTCCTGCCCAAGAAGGAGCAGACTGCCAGAGGCTAGAGAGGCCACTGGCGCCTTCCTGGGCCCAGGTCCACTCCTGCCTTGCCTTTGCACCTAGGCCCAATGCGTCCTTGGGGAGGGCTTAGGGTCGGTGTCTTGCACCCTGCCAAGGGCTCCAGCAGGGAGAGCTCTGTCAGAGGGAAGGGAAGGGCAAGTGTAGGGCTGCTTCATCGGCTGCTTGGACCCCCAGACTGAGGGCCACAGAGAGAGAGCACCAGGCTCCCAGGGCCCCTGGCTGGGGTCTGCAACCCTGTACACCCGGAGGCTGATTTCATGGGCGCCCAGGAGCTGCCTCACACACGGAGGTTCCCTGGCGCTCTCCTCCCTAGCAGAGATGTGTGCAGCTGGTTGGGGCCTGCCCCTGCGTGTCTGGGCTCCCGCCCACAGCCCCAGCTCAGGGGAAGCAGCCCCTGATTCAAGACCTGCAGGAGGCGCAGAGCGCCCCCACCTGGAAGCTGAGTGAAAAGCATGCGGGGAAGCGAGCCTCCTTGGGGGAAGCAGAGGCATCTCAGCCGCGTGGGGCTAAAGCCTGCTTGGGCAGAGCCGAGTGCACCTCCAGTACGGCAGAGCTCCAGCTCTGCTCAGAGGCCCGATCTGGCAGAGTTCCTTGCGTGAGGCTGCTCTGCCCTGGGAGAGCCTTGCCCAGACTTGCCTCACTACTAGTCTTCCTGCCCAGGAAGGAGCTGGCTGCGCGAGGCTGGGAGAAGCCACTGGCGCCTTCCTGGCCTCAGCTCCGCTCCTGCCTTGCCTTTGCACCAAGGCTCCAGGCGTCCTTGGGGAAGTCTTGGGGCCAGTGGCTTGCACACTGCCAAGGGCTCCAGCAGGAAGAGCTCTGTGCGAGGGTAGGGAAGGGCTAGTGCAGGGTTCCTCCAGCGGTTGCTTGGCCGCCCAGACTCAGCGCCGCCCAGAGAGCACCTGGCTCCCAGGGTCCGTGGATGGGGACTGCAGCCCTGCACACCTGGAGGCTGACTCCGTGGGCGCCCAGCAGCTGCCTCACACACGTAGCTTCCCTAGCGCTCTCCTCCCCAGCAGAGACGTGTGCAGCTGGTTGGGGCCTGCCCCTGCGTGCCTGGGCTCCCGCCCACAGCCCCAGCTCAGGGCAAGCAGCCCCTGAGCCACGACCTGCAGGAGGCGCAGAGCGCCCCCGCCTGGAAGCCGAGTGAACAGCATGCGGGGAAGCGAGCCTCCTTGGGGGAAGCAGAGGCAGCTCAGCCGCGTGCAGCTAAAGCCTGCTTGGGCGGATCCCAGTTCGCTTCCAGTACGGCAGAGCTCCAGCTCTGCTCAGAGTCCCGATCTGGCAGAGTTCCTGGCGCGAGGCAGCTTTGCCCTGGACCAGCATTGCCCTGACTTGCCTCGCTGCTAGGCTTCCTGCCCAGGAAGGAGCAGGCTGCGCGAGGCTGGGAGACACCACTGGCGCCTTCCTGGACTCAGCTCTGCTCAAGCACTGCCTTTGCATCTAGGCCCCAGACATCTTTGTGGATGGCTTAGGGGACGGTGGGTTGCACACTGCCAAGGGCTCCAGCAGGGAGAGCTCTGCGAGAGGGAAGGGAAGGGCAACTGCAGGGCACCTTCAGCCGTTCTTGGCCGCCCAGACTCAGAGCAGCACGGAGATAACAGGCTCCCAGGGCCCCTGGCTGGGGTCTGCAGCCCCGCACACCTGGAGGCTGACTCTGTGGGCACCCAGCAGTTGACTCACACACGGAGGTTCCCTGGCGCTCTCCTCCCCAGCAGAGACATGTGCAGCTGGTTGGGGCCTGCCCCTGCGTGTGTGGCCTCCACCTCCCACCCCAGCTCAGGTGAAGCTGCCGAGACCGGCAGGAGGCGCAGCGCGCCTCCGCCTTGAAGCCGAGTGAATAGTATGTGGGGAAGCGAGCTTCCCCAGGGGAAGCAGATGCAGCCCAGCCGCGGGCGGCTAAAGCCCTGCTTGGCCAGAGCCAAGTGCGCCTCCAGTAGGGCAGAGCTCCAGCTCTGCTCAGAGGCCCGATCTGTCAGAGTTCCTGGCGTGAGGCTGCTCTGCCCTGGGCGAGCCTTACCCAGACTTGCCTCCCTGCTAGGCTTCCTGCCCAGGAAGGAGCAGGCTGCGCAAAGCTGGGACAAGCCACTGGCGCCTTCCTGGCCTCAGC
The DNA here is from genome assembly GCF_042477335.2 of Ovis canadensis. NCBI lineage: Eukaryota > Metazoa > Chordata > Mammalia > Artiodactyla > Bovidae > Ovis > Ovis canadensis. The sequence goes on from NC_091252.1 coordinate 45,756, forward strand.
TCCGCTCCTGCCTTGCCTTTGCACCTAAGCCCCAGGCGTCCTTGGGGAGGGCTTAGGGGCCGGTGTCTTGCACACTGCCCAGGGCTCTAGCAGGGAGAGCTCTGTCAGAGGGAAGGAAAGGGCAACTGCAGGGCTCCTCCATCGGTTGCTTGGACGCCCAGACTGAGCGCCTCACAGAGAGCACCAGGCTCCCAGGGCCCCTGGCTGGGGTCTGCAGCCCTGCACACCCGGAGGCTGACTCCGTGGGCGCCGAGCAGCTGCCTCACACAGGTAGGTTCCCTAGCGCTCTCCTCGGAGCAGAGACGTGTGCAGGTGGTTGGGTCCTGCCCCTGTGTGTCTGGGCTCCCGCCCACAGCCCCAGGTCAGGGGAAGCAGCCCCTGATCCTAGACCGGACGGAGGGGCAGGGAGCCGGCGCCTGGAAGCCGAGTGAACAGCATTTGGGAATCTAGCTTCCCAGGGGGAAGATGAAGCAGCCCAGCCGCCTTAGGGCTTGGCGGAGCCGAGTGCGCCCCCACGATGGCAGAGCTCCAGCTCTGCTCAGAGGCCCGATCTGGCAGAGTTCCTGGCGCGAGGCTGCTCTGCCCTGGGCGAACCTTGGCCACACTTGCCTCGCTGCTAGGCTTCCTACCCAGGAAGGAGCAGCCTTTGCAAAGTTGGCAGACACCACTGGCGCCTTCCTGGCCTCAGCTCCACTCCTGCATTGCCTTTGCACCTAGGCCCCAGTCGTCCTTTTGGAGGGCTTATAGGCCGGTGGGTTCCACACTGCCAAGGGCTCCCATAGGGAGAGGTCTGTTCAAGGGAAGGGATGGGTATATTTGGAGTACAATCCTGTATCAGATGTGAGGCCCACACCTTCACCCTGAACGCTCACCCCGAACCCTAACCCTGACCTTCACCCTGAACCCTCACCCTCACCCTCTCCCTGAACCCTTACCCTCATCCTGAATCCTCACCCTGAATCCTTACCCTCACCCTCATCCTGAACCCTCACACCTCACCCTAACAAGTTTGGAGGGCTGTTCCACGAACTCTAACCTTTACCCTACCCTAACCTGACCCCCTATCCACATCCTAACCCTAACCCACATCATAGTCATGCCCTCAGCCCTATACTTACCCTTGAAGTACCTACCCGCATCTTCTTCATTTTTGACACTTCCCATGCATAACAAAAGACGAGGTTGTAAGGTTTGAAACATGGATCCAAGACCCATTATCCACATAAAAGGGATATAAATACTGTGATCACATCATTTAAATCTCTTGCATCACCAAAATACCTCTCCACCACTTATCCAGTCGCCATTGATGGATCACATCTATCTCACACATTTTATAACTTAGCAATCAAATACGCACCAGGACTCTGGGTAATTATATAGAAAAGATTTATTTATACCATAAATATTTCAACAAATTCCACTTTCTACGATGAGTTCAATCTTCACAAAAGTAGGATGAACAGCACCTGTTTCCACTAGGATCCATAGCATTGCACAAAGTGACAGTGAGCGTGAAAATCTTAATGATGACCACCAGAAAGAAGGTCAGCAGGGTTGATATCACAGATTTTTCAGTGTTCCAATACAAGTTCTACCCAAATCCATAAAGAAAGACATATGCATAGGAAACTACAAATTGAAAGCAAGTCTATTGAGATAAATATTGGACATCAATTGTATGAATCTTTAAGGCATAACTGCAGACATTCTTCAGACATTCTTCAAATTCATAGAATGACAACAAAGTATGGCTACGTACAATCCATTCGGTTTTATAAACCACTCATGAATAACCTCACAAGCCATTTGAAACCAGATGACAATTTCAAATAGCTTTGATCTATAAACAAGGCTGTAAGACAGAAAGTTAAAATCGAAATACATGAAGTAAATCCTCGGTAGATATGAAAAGATCCCATGGTAGTGAAGTCAATTAGCATTAGTTATTAGGGCTTTCATGCACAGACTCATCTCTGATCGATGTGATCCCAATTCATATTTGGCAAAAAATACAAAAGCTGATCTTAACAGTCATATTATTTTTCTTTGTACCCCTAAAAAGAAAAATGAACATGAAAAACTAAATTAAGCTTGGAGGCTCACATTTCCCAATCGGTATACAAAGCAACAGCATGTCAAACTTTCTAATTCACATATGCATTTAAATGAAATTGGATGAAATACCCCTAAATAAACACATACTTCTATGCCCAATGTTTCACAAGGCAGAAAACGCTCAATGAATGAAACTGAGAGGGTAACAGCCAGGAAGGCCAGGGGTCTCCAAAGGGAGGAAATGGGGTGCAAGTGTCAGACAGTTGTTATCTGTCGCTTCCGAGGCAGGAGGAAACAAGCTGTTATCTTTTTTCCCCTTCTTGATACAAATTTAAAAAGAGGTTTTCTCTTACAATTCTGTGTTGCTATAATGACACCTGGTTCTGCCTGAACTTCACTTTTCTCATACTTTGAGCTGACCAAGGCATTTTTCTTATGGAAAGGTTTGCCTTAAGCTATGTGAATGTACTATGTATTTAGCCTAGACTCTATCTTCAAGTAGGTTCTGCCTAAAGGCTCAGAACTGACTTGACAAACCAATATGCGTTACTCATACATGGCTCTCCTGATCTATGTGAATGAAGCTATCCATTTGCTCATATCAATCGTTTTATGGCCCAGGATGACTCACCTGGTGCCACGGTCATCTCCATATATCTTGTGGGTGAGGGGTCTGCTGCCATTCCTTTCTCTAATGAGTAGACTGCTAGTAGCTAGATAACATCCAGCCAAAGATGAGTAGGGGGCACTCTTTCTGCCCCCTTCTGATGTCTATGTCAGAAGCTTTCTCTCTTTTATACTTTAATAAAACGTTGGGACACAAAAGCTCTGACTGATCAAGCCTCATCACTGGCCCTGGGTTGAATTCTTCCTCTAAGGAGCCCAAGACTTCAAGCATCTTTCATGGTTAGACAACAACCTTTCCAAACAATGGTCTTTTCAAAAAAAATGATGATAAGTGATGAGTATGCATATGTCTACGAATGAAATGGGACCCATATGTCAAACCACATAAAAATATATCTTCCCTCAACATACATATAACACAACCAGGCCTTCACATGCATCGATTCTCCAACTATCAAGTCATACAAATATGGATGTAAAATATCACAATACATTCCAAAGTTTAAAAGTGATGGATATTGACTTTCGCCCGCTGGTGCTTCTTTTTATGTCATCTCCATTATATTAGCTATGACAACGAATCATGTGCTGTGCGAAGTCACTTACATTGTGTCCAACTCCTTGGGATCATATGGACTAGGCCCCACCAGGCTCCTCTCTCCATGAGATTCTCTAGGCAAAGATACTGGAGGGGGTTGCCATGCTCTCCCTCAGGAGATCTTCCTGCCCCAGGGATGGAATCCATACCTCCCATGTCTCCTGCATGGGTATGTTCTGCATGTTCTTTACCACTAGAACCACCTGGGAAGCCCCAAGACACATGAACATCAGTGGATTTGGGGATCCACGGGGCATATACAGAACCATTCCTCCAACAAAACTGAAGAATGACTTTAAAATCTCAAACAAAACATGAGTATATGTGTTCACAAACTTCATGGAGCAAGGGTTTCTTCGATCTGAAAACTGGCGTCGATGAAGGACTGTGTGAAGAATACTTCAAAGTCTATTTGGCAAACACAGCCTACGTTGGCTATATTTAGTCCTCAGTTGAATGGAATGTCATGAGTACTGGTCATTTCAAATAAGTAGCCTGTGAAGCTGTTTACACTTATTGGGACGCGTGGTATACCACATTCACACATTTCAGTAGCATTGGTGCAAAAACGATACATTTCTCAGGGGAAGCTTCTACATGGACTCTTGGGATCAGAGCTCTAACTCATACACACATACTTTTCCTTTTAAAATGATCCTGCATGATAAGCAAACAAAACACTGGATGAACACCTAGACGGTGAGCTCTGTACTAAATGATTTTAAAGCCAGTAGATGGAATGAGCTGATGAGGAAGACTACAAACGAGTCATCTTCTTCAACTTGGTCAAACTGCTCATAGTCATACAAGTGAATGAAAAGTTGAGCCTGTTGTCATTCAATCTGTTTAAAAGAAATAGAATAAAAAAACAAATTAGTAAATCTTATTTTTTTAATAAACATTGTATTATTTCTGCACAGCTTTGTTACTGGCATGAATAGAATATCTACAATAATAACTTGTCACAGTGAAATGGATTCACATTCGATATCGATTCACATCTATAATTGATGCTATTGCTGTTTGATACTATTGCTTGAATGAATGCAACTTATGTGACTTCACAAACTACAAACACGACTAACATAATAGGTATTAAAAAACCTTGAGTGACATGAGCGTGAAGACTTAGTAGAGTTGCTCTCAAGAATAATGATACTATTATTCACTCTAGCCATAGTACTGGAATCTGTACATTAACACCCCTGCAAAAGAAACGGAAAGGATAGAATAATAATAAAGGAACTTCATAACTATATTCCTACTGTAAACATTCAACACTATGTTTTCTTTTAAACTGACTTTCATATTTGGTCTACTGTAACCTCTTCTGTGTTCATTTTATGCTAAACTTATTGCTAACAGTAAAATTACCATACGAGCTCTAATTATTTTTTTTTTACTTGCAAAGCTAGTGATAGAACCAAAGGCCGATATCTACATCAAACAGGAGGAACGGAATGGAAACTGTAAACAATTTTATGGAATAGCATTTCCGTGCTCCTATTCAGTCAAACGGACATTCAAAAGGATGTGATTTTTCTGAAAGTTTATTTCAGAAACTTGGAAGTGGATGACTGCAAACAATAAAACGAATAATATATTGATACATAATATTAATAATATACAATGGGTCATTCTTTTTTCTATTCTGCCAGAGCTAACTGACTGGAAGTCAGTTGTCGTAACTACTACTAACATAAGACCCTCACCGATGAGTGAAGATATATAGGAAAATCCATAATAGATCTAAAAACCATCAAAGATAAAATGGTAATTAAAAAATACAGTGACAGTTTAGTTGGTATAAGAAACAGGATGATTATGAAAGCAAAGCCAACAATCATGGATAGGCCATGGAAGCCCGTGGCTGTCACGAGTGTTGACTTGTATCCTTCATCTGAGGTTGTTAAAAGTGCGTGGTAAAATCCAGAGGTTTGCAGCAGTGGTAACCTCCTGAGCAGACTGAAATAAAAAGGGTTTCCAGAATATCCTGACGATTTCCATCTACTAGGCTGTGGTGAGCTCAAGCAATACATACTCCAGAGGACAGAAGACAGACGTCTACTGCACTTAGGGAGAAAGGGAATGTTGCTGCTCAGCCTAGTACAAGTGTAGAAGCAACACCTCGGTGATTCGACCTTTAAAGACTCAATACATATGAGAACGACTGGTATGAATAATCCTTCAGAAGTGCCTTCTCAGACCTCCTCCCATCATAAGCACAAGCATAATGAAAACACTGAGTTTTCATGGTCTCACGCAAAATTAGACTCACTTATGACTTTGCTTTGAGAAGAGTTGAACTACTCATTGTTTAAGAGAAATGACCCTTTCTTCTCTGAAGATTTGTGAATCATTCATAGGGTGTGGTAAATAAACTACTTAAGGATCTAATACATAAAATGCAATAGGCTAAGCACAGAGATGTTTTTCTCCCTTTCTCAAAGGATGGAACATTTTGTATTTGCACTGACTTTATGTCTTGACTTCATGTACAATTATATATTGATTTTTTTAGTTGACATACAATAGGACTAAAAATATTGATATAATACTAATAACTCATGTTGGTATGTGTGGTTGTCACATAGGATTCACAGGAGATTTAAATTCACAGTTGTCAACGTAAAGGATGAATGCTATTTAGCTTCTTCGTGAATCTAGACCATGAATGAAGAGTTTTCCTCAACATATTTCACTGAGGGAAATACAAGGATGATAGGCATAATACTATGCTTCGACTCACGGATATCTAAGCATTGCTCACAATACAGATCTGATTTTCGAAATCAGGGTTCTTTCAGTGTCCTTGAACAGCATTTGCTTTTCTGTATACAGAAGAAAAAACTCATGAGTATCAAACTGGTTCACATAAAACATGCGTATGAATTGGTATCTTCCTGAACCAGGGATCAAACCCACATCACTTCCACCTCCTGCACTGGTAGGCAGATTATTTACTGACTGTGCCACCTGGGAATCGACATACATTTCAAGGACCACTGCCATCAGCTTCTACTGTTCATGACCAAAGTAGGAGAAACAACATTGGAAGAAGTACTCATAAGGGTACTCATAGGAAGTACTCATAAGTCAAGGAACTGTGATCCTGGGTACTCTCGTTATTACTGGGACAAGTCAGTTCCTCCGATGATGACGGGTATAACTGAAAAATTATTACAACTGCATGGGATGCGATGTCTACATGATAAATGTGTTCCTCTTATACTACTGCTTCAGGGATGCCTACTTCCGCATGAAGGACTGCACTTCAAGGGATGCCCGCTATTCCAGCTCAAGCAACAGATAGTGAAGTGCAGATCATTGTCCTTTGTTGAAAATAATCAGCAGTTTGTCAACATAGGGAACATGCTGGAGGAACCCTTGGGATAGAACTCTAAAAACACGTTGGGCCCTCTTTTTGCCAAGCCCTGAGATAAAATACAAATCAGAAAAAGAAAAATAGCATCGGTTTTGTCAGGACTTCCTCATCTTTTCTTTCTCGGTAGCAGGAAGCAGACATTGAGGCCAGAGGACTGCAGGATTTCATTGTGAACTAACGTTGGGTGGGGTGGAGGCTCATCACTCTAGTAAGAATGTGGCTCAATAAAATGGAATTTCATTCACTTCATGGACATAGAGTTCTATAATCCTTCATTAAGGAATTCAATAAGTTATATTTCCTTACACCTTCACAATCTCTTGGTTTACAAGAATGTCAATTGCTAGTCCAGCACTTATAAAATGAGTGTTGCAGGTAGTATGAGTGTATAAATGATGACGAGCAATGACAGGAAGTTTATTTATTCTCTGTTTGAATTCTTGATTTTTTATATAATTTTTTATAATATCCTTACAGATGTGAATGTTTTAGTGACATGTATAAATACACGTTGAGTAGTGCTATGATAACTCATAGTGTTGGCACAATAAATATCATGGTTATTATGTGCTTTTCATATATTCCTTTTGAGATTCTCTTCCATTATACATTATCATAAGATATTTAATAGTTTCCTAAACTGTACAGTAGGTCCTTGTGGCTTCTTTTATATATAGTAATGTATTTGTTAATAATTCAAACAAAAACTGGTACACAAATATTCATAGTGACATTCACGATAGCTCAAAGGTAGAACTCATTCAAGTGTCCGTTGGTGGGAGACTGAATATGCAACACAAGGTATATTCAGAAGCTTGAACGGTATTCCACCATACGAAAAAGTACATTAAATGGTGCTGTCACTCTGCAAGACATTACAGAAATGACTCCAAAACGAACACGTGGAATAAATACATAGTTTGATTCCAATTCATGCTATGTACCCAAAAGGATTGGGAAAGGGGGCTGAAAAAATGGATACTTCTTCCGTCATACTCACAACAGCATGATTCAACACTGGCAAACAAACAGAAGCAATCTAAGTGTCCATGGCAGCCAATTCCATAAACAAACTGTGGTATACACACAATGGAATCTGATTCGGCCCTTCAGAGTCAGTAATTCTGACAATGCGACAATGTGGACAAACCTTATGGTCATTAGATTAAATGAAATAAACCAGACCAAAAAAAGACAAACGTGCTGTGATTCCACTCATATGAGATATCCAAACAAGTCAAATCTGTCAGAAATAGCAGAGAGTGATTCCGACCGATCGAAAAGAGTTCATGTTTCATGGACCTCAGTTTCCCTTGGAAAAACTGACTTCCCATGATATCTCCAAAACCAATTAGACAAATAATTGGAAGCTATATCCAGTCAAATGAATGTAGACATAATGTTACAGTGTACACCAAACTCACTCAAACTTCTCAACAGACAAAAGGCAAAACTGTATCTATGGTACCTCAGCTTAACTTAAAACTGTATCTACGGTACCTCACTTCTGCTTATAAAATTTAACAACAACAACAACACACTAAAGTCTATCCAAAAACGGACATAAAACATATATAACATCAACTTTAAAAATTAGAAATTTAAACTGTGAAAAACCTTATTCACAAAACTTAAACACAAGCCACAGGAAAATATATTTATAAAATATATATCTGATAAAGGATTGTACTCCAAATATACCAAAAAATCTAGAACAATCTCATAAAAAATGTATACACCTAAACGTCTGGCCTACAAAAATATAAAGATAGTAAATAAGCCTATCAAAAAGACTCAAAATCACATATCATTAGGAAATTACAAACTAAAATAACAGTGAGGTAGCACTGCACACCTATTAGATCCAGTAAACTCAAAAAAAGGGGGTAGGGCACAGCTTCTCGAGTGGCTCAGTGGTAAAGAATCTGCCTGACAATGCAAGACACTCTAGTTCGATCTGTTACCCCAGAAGATCCCACAAGCCACAGAGAAACATAGCTGGATGTTTCCACAGCTAAACAAGGCTCTCCTGTGACCTGAATACTACATGGCTAGCACTTACTAAACAGCTTTGAAAACATGTCCAGACAAAAAAGTATCGCATGATTATATACAACAGCTCTACTTGTAATAACTAAAAACTTTCAAATATCAGGATGTCTTCAGTAGATGACAGTGTAAACAAATGGGGATACATCCAAAGTGAAGGGGAGCAAATGCTACCACAAAATATACCACCTCAGCATGAGGATTAGTTGGACCCAATTAACTTTTATTTTTTTAGAGGACACATGATCATCTCTGAAACCCAAGTTCAAGACAGCTCTTCTGTGAGTCACATTTACCAGAGAAATCTCATTTCAAAGGAATCCTCTCTATATGCCAGATAGAAGGATGAGACACAGTCTTTTGAAACTCTTTTTTCTTTTCTATCGATAGGGAAAGCTAAGCCGTAAATCTGCACAACCACCATACCCTTCCTTTCCTTTGGTTGTATTTTTTTTTAATATTTGTTTCTTTTTTAATTTGGCTGTGCCAGGTCGACCTTCATTGAGGCAAGCCAGATACTTAGCTACAACATGCAAATTCTCCGTTGTGGCATGGGAGATCTAGTTCTTGGATCAGGGAATGAACCTGGGCCTCCTTCTTTGGGAGTGTCCAGTCTCAGCCACTGGACCACCAGGAAGTGCCTGTTTTGTTTTCAGATGAAGATGGAATCTAAGGTGATATCTTGGGCCATTTCAGTCACTGACTCAGTTTCTTGAGTTTCTCCAAAGCACGCATAAGGTGCACATTATTAAACTGGTTTGCAAAACAAGAAAAGGTTGTCTGCTACAACACTGTATGCTTACAAATATCTAAACGGTAAATGGCATATTATTTATTTTTAATTACTATGGGGGGAGAAAGAATGCAGGATTCATACATGTTACAACATGAATAAATATTAAAACCATCTTCAGTGAAAAAAAAAATCCACATAGGAAAGGCCACCCAGAACCCTTATTCACCATGTCTGCTTTCAATCCATCAAGTTTGTCCAAATAACTGAAAATCTCAGTAACACTCTAAATAAAGAAAACAGGATGAAGATGGAAACAAAAGATATATTCATACATTTGAACAATTGCTAAAAGTGGAAGTGGGGTGGTGGACTACATTATAATGTAGATACCATATGATTTCCTGATTTTGGAGATTATGTGCTGGTTCTGAAGAAGGCACCCATTTTGGATAAAACACATAGAGTATTTTAGATGATGTGGCAAATGCTAGCACTTGTTCCCATTGCTAGGCATTTTCTGTACATTTTAAATGACTGGAAAGTATACTAGGTTTCAAAACAACCATGTCAATACCACAAAAGAAATTTAGAGCAGACAGGCAGGAAACTTTCTGATACAGGCCAAGACTTACCCAGATGAAGTTCAAGGGAAGCTGCGATGCTCACTGCCCGTGAAGGAGTCCACGTGGAATGAAGAAGTACTGTGGGAAGTCTATTAGTAACCACCATGTCTTGGGTCCTCTGGATGACCTACTGCAGGAGAAACAGATCTTACAGATAAAATGTTCCACATCACTTCACAAAAAGTTGTTAGGCTACATTCAGTAAAGCGGAATCATTTCGGATCAATTTACAATCATATAAAATACTACCATTTACAGTCCAGAAATCACTTGCATTTCTACACACTAATAACAATCAGAAAAAAATATTAAGAAAATTCCACTTAAATAAAACATCTAGCAACAAACTTAATCAAGAACATAAAAGACCAGTAGTCAGAAAACTAGAAAGCACTGATAAAGAAACCAAAGAAAACACAAATACACAGAAAACTGTTCCACGCTCATGCACTGGAACAATGAGGAATTAAAAGGTCCATTCCAACCAAAGTCATCAACAAATACACGGACTGCAATCACAAAATAATATTCAATGGCATTTTTCACAGAAATAGAAGTATTCCTCATATTAGACTGCTACTGTTGAACAGGACCTTAAACGGCCAAAAAGACTCTGAGAAAGAGGAACACAGCTGGAGGCATCTTCCTATCCCTCTTCAAACTACATCACGGAGCTGTAGTGACCACCACAGTGAGGAACTGGCAGGAACACAGACACATGGACTCCAGGAGAGAATAGAGAGCCCAGAAACGAACCCACCCGTACATGGTCAGTTCCTGAAAATCAAACCAGGAACGAGCGAAGAGGAAAGGACAGTCTTCTCAAGAAACAGTGACAGGAAAATGGCCACCTACACGGAAGAACATCAGTGTTCATCCTCTACATCATCTAACGCAAATCTAACTGAAAACCCACCGCTTTGCACACGGAGCTCTTTCCCCCTGAGTCCTCTGAGATGGACCTCCAGTCAGCCCTCAGCTGGACACAGGAAACGTCCACTCCATCCTCATTTTCCGCTCTTGCAGCGCCTCCCTGCTGGTGGGCACTGAGGCAACCCTGCTCCTCTCAGCCTGGATGCAGCCCTGTTATCCAGAAGCCTGAGCCCTGATGGTCCTGAGGAGACAAAGCTCCCGCCAGCTGCTCACGGAGCAGAGTCTAAAGGCAAAGCGTCCTGCGCCCGCGGGTCAGAGGGGGCTTTGGCGCCCCCTGCGGGCCACAAGAGAAGAGCGGGCAGCCCGGTGCTCACAGACCTCAGAGGGCTCACCCAGAAGCAGCTCTGCTGCGAGCACTCAGACTGGAAGCCCAAACTGAAATGGAGCAGAATAGCTCCATGACCCTCCGCAAAACATGGCTAAGGAACAAACAGAGCCTGTATGGAATGCAGCCATAAAAAGGAACACATTTGAGTTTGTTCTAATAAAGGGGAGGGAAGTCAGTCAAAGAGAGAAAAACATGTAATCTAGAAGGATGGTACTGACGAGTCTGTTCACAGAGCAGCAATGGAGGTGCAGACATAGAGAACAGACTTACAGACGAGGGTGGAGAACAAGAGGGAGAGGGTGAGATGAATGGAGAGAGCAGCATGGGTGCAGGTACACCTACATTTGTAAATAGACAACCAATGGGAATTTGCTGTATGATTCAGGGAACTCAAACTGGGGCTCAGTAGTAACCCGGAGTGGTGGGAATGGGTGTGAAATGGGAGGGAGATTCAAGAGTAAGAGGACATAGGTACACCTATGGTTAATTCATGTGGATGTATGACAAATCAAACCAATATTGTAAAGCAATGATCAATCAACTAAAAAGAAATAACTGTTTAAAAAAATATGAACATAAACACAAACTTTGCAACAAGGTAACTCCATTTTAAAAACTATAGAATTTTAGAAAACTACTAAAGTTCTACATGACCTTCGGTCTGGTGATCAGGTCTAACATACACAAAACAAGCCAACTTACCAAATTATGAATACAAATTAGTTAAAACATTGCCTTTTATCATTTCATACATTTACCCTGTGGAGGACCTTACTCGAGAGAACCAAAAACAAACTGTTAAATGAACCACGGACCACCCACCCCGGCCAGGCAACAGAGAAAAGAAAACACTTGCAGGAGTCATCTTACAACAGGAGGGCCTGGGAAGGAACAAGGAACGAACAAGCTACCACCAACCAGAATTCTGGAGAGGTCAGGTGATGGGAGGCTCCAGTTCAGAGGTCCTACCAACCTCCCAGGATCCACTTCGCTGGAATCCATCTCAGCTGAGTGATGTGTGTGCCCCCAAGAGAGATCCCAATTCAGAATGCCTGGCAAGAGACAAACCAGAAATTAACCCGATGACCATAAAACCTGAGACTGTGAGCCACATGACAGAGTGGTTCTCTCCGTTTCCCTCACCCTCCTGCCCTCCACCCCGGCAGCCCTTCCCAATAAAGCCTCTCGCTTGGACAGCACTCCTCTCCTCAGACAACTCATTGCCCAGTGTCAGACAAGAACTCACTCTCAAGCCCTGGAAGGGATCCCTCTTCCTTCATCAAAAGCAATATCCAGGAGAAAATATCTTCAAAACGCTATCTTGCAGAGAAGGAAATCAGAGAAGGCAATGGCAGCCCACTCCAGTACCATTGCCTGGAGAATCCCACGGACAGAGGAGCCTGGTAGGCTGCAACCCCGGGGTCACTAAGAGATGGACACGACTTCACTGAGTGACTTCACTTTCACTTTTCACTTTCATGCACTGGAGAAGCACATGGCAACCCACTCCAGTGTTCTTGCCTGGAGAATCCCAGGGACAGAGGAGCCTGGTAGGCTGCTGTCTATGGGGTCGCGCAGAGTCAGGCACGACTGAAGCGACGCAGCAGCAGCAGCAGCAGCAGAGAAGGAAATGGCACCACCTGCAGTACTCTGGTCTCAGAAATCCCAGGGACAGAGGAGCTTGGTGGGCTACAGTCCAAAAGCAGGGCATTTCTGATGGGAGGAAACAGTCCCAGGGAAGCTGAGCTGCTCACCAAAGGCCCCAGAGCTTTGGATAGCACACCAGAGCTGGGGCTGAGGATTCCCAGCTGCCATGCCTCTTGATCCTGGCCTCTTTCACTAGATACATGTGTGGAAAACTAGAATCTAAAATATGCCCTGGTGGTTCCATAGTAAAGAATCCACCCCCCGGTGCTGGAGATGCATGTGCGATCCCTAGGATGGGAAGATCCCACATCCTATGGAGCCCGTGTGCCACAACTGCCGAGCCTGTGCTCTAGATCCTGGAAGCCACGATGCCGAGTTCACATGCTGCAGCCACTGAAGCCCGTGAGCCTGTGCCCCTCAACAAGAGGAGACACTGCAGTGAGAAGCCTGCAAACCACTAGTTATGGCCCATGCTCACCAAAACTAGAGAAAAGCCCACTCACAAAGATGCAACACAGCCAACAATCAGTAAAACTGTTTTCCTAAAACAATGCATATCTGACAAAGATACTGTATTCGAATTGTCCAAGAACACTAGAGCAAACAAGCCCATTCATAATTGGTAGCGACTGAAATAGACACCTGGCCACTGAGGGTATACTGATAGTAAACTATCATACAAAAACATACTCAAGATACTGGTGCAATGCATGCAGAGCCCCCTTTGAAAGACAATCTGACAGTTTTTTTTCAGTAACCACGTGGGACAAGCACTGAATTCTGTGTATGACAAGCGGTGGAAGCCAGGTATCTTACCATTGGAATGCAAAGTTACAGATAAACAAAAGGAAACGTTACAATGTCCATGTCGTGGTGGATCAGGTTGGAGACATCACAAATTACCTTTAACTGAATATGTTCAAAGGTGAGCTGGAATACATGTATATATATATCCATGTATTTGTCAGCTGAGCATATTGAGCTCCTACATGTATGTTTTAAATATCATTCTCTAATAAAAGGGAACAGGAAACATCTCCGATGGCCCGGTGGTAAAGAATCTGCCTACCGATGCAGGGAACACGGGTTCAATTCCTGTGTAGGAGATCCCACACGCCCAGGGGCAACGAAGCCCTTGAACAACTCTAGAAGTTTGCATGCTCCAGAGCCCAAGTTCTGCAAACAGAGAAAGCACTGCAATGAGAAGCCATGGCACAGCAACTAGAGGGTAGCCTCTGCTCACTACAACTAGACAAACGAGCAATAAAGACCCAGCACAGTCAAAAATAATGTAATGTTAAAAAAAGGGACAGTTCTTTGAAGAAATGACTGAGACTAGGGGTGAGACTGTAAATATATGAGCCAGGGTCATCTTAAATTATGAGAAATTAAAGAAACTAAAGACAACTATCAAGCTGTCCAAACTGATACAAATGGATGATGACACAGTGTTATCTGTATACACCAGCAAATAACAATCTGAAAAGGAATTTAAACAAACGATTCCCTTTCAGTCATGTCAACATTAATAAAAGACTTTGCTATGGACAGAATGAGGATAACAAGACTGGCACACTGGAAATGATACTTGATTGCTGAAAAATACCTTAAAGACATGGACAGATACTCCATAGCGATGAAAAGGCTTCAGTTGGCAATACCATGGAATGCATCTTCAATCTGAAATGAAGATTCAATATGAATTACAAAAGGCTGAAAGGTGGTTGCTAAACCACAAAAGATGCCAGCATTCTTGGACTCCAGAGGAGAATTCAATCCAGGGCAAGTGACGAAGCTTGATGGCTCAGAGGTTTTCTGTTAAAAAGTTTTATTAAAATATAAAAGAGATCGAGAGAGCTGCTGACATAGACAGTAAAAGGGGGAAGAAAGAGTACCCCCTGCTAGTCTTTAGCCAGATGTTATAGAGCCACTAGCAGTCTGCTAATGAAAGAAAGACAATGTGTCAGAGAATGGCACCAGGCCCCTCACCCACAGCATGCATTGAGATAACATTGGCAGCAGATGAGTCATCCCAGGCCATAAAATGATGGACATGAATCTTGAAGAAAGGCAGATTTCCAAGCAAATATATAGTTTCATTCACATAGATTAAGAGAACAAGGTATGAGTAAAACATACCGGTTTGTCAAGTTTTTTCTGAGCCTTTAGGGGAAACTGACCTGAAGACAGAGCCTTGGGTAAATACATAGTACATTAGCATACCTTAAGACAAACATTTCCATAAGAAAAATGCATTGCTTAGTTCAAGGTTTGAGGAAAGTTAAATTCAGGTGGAGCCAGGAGTGGTCATGGCAACACAGAATTTTCTGAGAAACCTCCTTTTAAATTTGTATCAAGATGGAGGAAAAAAAATGCAGCACTCTTTTGTCTCCTCCGGCCTCTTAAGAGAGGAAAAAACGTCTGACACTTGCAGTCTATTTTCTCTGTCTGGAGACCCCTGGCCTTCCTGCCTGTTATCCTCTCCAGGCCTGTAGGAAGCAATACACTAGGCTGCTTGGGAAAACCGCGCGGGTCTGAGCTTTATGCAAAGGGGTAAAGCGGTAAAACCCTTGGCCCCAAAGGCGAGGCTTTTCTGCGACCGCCATTTTAGTCGGCTCCGAGACTGCAAACAAAGAGGGCAGAATACATGGTTCCCTGCTCCGCCCAGTCTGAGTTCCCTTACCTGTGGCCCACAGCCCTGCGCTCTGCTCGCTGGATGCCAATCGACGGGGACCCAGGAGCCCACGAAACGAGCATTCCCAGCTGCAATGGCGAGCCCTGAGAGCCCTGGCCCCCGACGCGCCGCCATGTTCATCCCGCCCCAGACCCGCTCACGTGAGCCGCGCTCCTGACCAGCCGCCCAGGTTGGCCCCGCCCCCGACGCGCTCACGGTGCGCCCCACCCCCACGCCCCCTTCCAGGACAGGCCCGCGGGACCGCGACTGCCTCCAGGTGAAACACAAGGACAAGCAAATCCACCCCACCGAGACAATCCAAGCTTTTTCTCAGCTGATCTGTCTATGATTTAGGGATAAAACTATGACTATAGAAAGCAAAGATGACCTAGGACAGCCATGATATTCTATAGAGCCAGACCCTGGCGGGCAGAGGCTTGAAGAGGGTCCGGGAGCTCTGTCAGAGCAGCAAGCCTCTGTAGCGTAGCGGTTAGGTGCGCTGGTAAGCAGGCAGACTATGGTCTGTAAGTCAAGAGTTCAAATCCGCAGCTTAGCTCTTTTGCTCTTAGGGAGCGGGGGACAACAACAGGCGGGACTTAGACCAGAAACGTTTATTTTTATTTTAGAGGTTTATTGTTAAGCTTAGGGTTAGGGTTCGGGCAACCCCCCAACTTGTTCAGGTTCGGGTTCAGGGTTAGGGTTAGAATTTGGGGATCCCCCCTCTTCTAAGAGTTTGGGTTTGGGTTAGGGTTCATGTCAGTGTCAGGGTTCGGGTTACGGTTAGGGTTAGCATTAGTGTTGGGGTTACAGCTTAAAGTGAGCCCTAATAGGGCCCATAGTTCTTTATTAGCCTGCCCTGGCGGGCCGAGGCTTGAAGAGGGTTCGGGAGCCCTGCTGAAAGCAGCAAGCCTCTGTAGCATAGGGGTTAGGCAGGCCACTAGGCAGGCAGACTATGGCCTGTAAATCAGGAGTTCAAGTCTTCAGTCTGACCTTTTTGCTTTTAAGGGGCAGGGGACTGCAAGAGCCAGGGCTTAGACCAGAAAATTTTTTTATTTTAGAGGTTTATTGTTAAGCTTAGGGTTAGGGTTCGGGCAACCCCCCCACTTGTTAGGGTTCGGGTTCAGGTTAGAATTCGGGGACCCCCCTCTTCTTAGAGTTCGGGTTTGGGTTAGGGTTCATGTCAGGGTCAGGGTTCGGGTTACGGTTAGGGTTAGCATTAGTGTTGGGGTTACAGCTTAAAGTGAGCCCTAATAGGGCTCATAGTTCTTTATTAGCCTGCCCTGGCGGGCCGAGGCTTGAAGAGGGTTCGGGAGCCCTGCTGAAAGCAGCAAGCCTCTGTAGCATAGGGGTTAGGCAGGCCACTAGGCAGGCAGACTCTGGCCTGTAAGTCAGGAGTTCAAGTCTCCAGTCTGACCTTTTTGCTTTTAAGGGGCAGGGGACTGCAAGAGCCAGGGCTTAGACCAGAAAATTTTTTTATTTTAGAGGTTTATTGTTAAGCTTAGGGTTAGGGTTCGGGCAAACCCCCCACTTGTTAGGGTTCGGGTTCAGGTTAGAATTCGGGGACCCCCCCTCTTCTTAGAGTTCGGGTTTGGGTTAGGGTTCATGTCAGGGTCAGGGTTCGGGTTACGGTTAGGGTTGGCATTAGCTCTAGGGTTACAGCTAAAGTGAGCGCTAATAGGGTCCATAGTTCTTTATTAGCCTGCAGTGGCGGCGTGAGGCTGGAAGAGCGCCTGGGAGCAAGACAAAACCCAGTAATCCTCCCTAGCGAAGCGGTTAGGCTGACAACCAGTTAAACATCCAACTTGACTCTGTAGGTCAGGCATTCAAGTCCCAGTTTTGCCTCGTTTGCTTTTAGGGGGTGAGGGACAGCAAGGGGCGGGGCTTAGGCCAGAAAAGTTTATGTTTATGTTAGAGTTTTATTGTTAGGGTTAGGTTTAGGGTTCTGGCATCCCCCCAACTTGTTAGGGTTCAGGTTCAGAGTTCGGGTGCGGGGAATCCCCTCTCTACTTAGGGTTCGGGTTCAGGGTTCGTGTTTGTGGTTTGGGGTTCAGCGTTTGGGATTAGGGGTTCGCGGTTCTAGTTTGAAGTTTGGGGTTCCGATTAGGGGTTCAAGGTTCAGCTTAGGGGTTCGGGGTTGGGGTTAGGGGTTCGCAGTTTGGGTTTGGGGTTCGGGTTAGGGGTTCACGTTTCAGATTTGGGGATCAGGTTATGGGTTCTCAGTTCAGGTTCGGGGTTCGCAGTTCGGGTTTGGGGTTTGAGGTTCAGGTAAAGGGTTTGGGGTTCGCGGTTTGGGTTTGTGGTTTGAGGTTTGGGTTTGGGGTTTGGGGATCAGGTTAGGGGCTCTCGGATTGGGTTAGGGGTTCACAGTTCGGGTTTGGGTTTGAGGTTAGGGTGAAGGGTTTGGGGTTTGGGGTTCGCGGTTTGGGTTGGAGGTTTGGGATTCGGGTTAGGGGTTTTGGGTTTGGGATTCGGGTTATGGGTTTGGGTTTTGGGGTTCGCGGTTTGGGTTTGGGGTTTGGGTTCGGGGTTCGGGGTTCGGGTTTGGGGTTTGGAGTTCGAGGTTTGGGGTTCGCGTTTCAGGTTAGGGGTTGAGGGTTGGGGTTTGGGGTTCGCGGTTTGGGATAGGGGTTTGCGGATTTGGTTAGGGGTTAGGGATTTGGGGTTTGGAGTCTGGGATTTGGGTCAGGGGTTCGTGGTTTGGGGTTCCAGTTATGGGTTTGGGGTTTGGGTTCAGGGTTGTGGGTTGGGGGTTTGGGGTTCGGTTTTTGGGTTTGCAGTTTGGGTTACGGATTAGGGGTTTGGGGTTTGGGGTTGGGGTTCGGGAATTGGGGTTCGAGGATTGGGGTTGGGGGTTCCGATTAGAGGTTCAGTAAGTGAGGTTTGTGGTTCGGGGGTCAAGATTTGAGGTTTGGGGTTTGGGGTTCGGGGGTTTGGGTTCAGGGTTTGGGGATGGGGGTGTGAGGTGCAGTTTCGAGTTTTGCTGTTCAGGTTAGGAGTTAGGGGTTGGGAGTTCGGGGTTCGGCTTAGGGGTTTGGGGTGTGCGGTTTGGGGTTTGAGGTTTGGGGTTCCGGCTAGGGGTTTGGGGTTTGGGGTTCGGATCAGGGGTTTGGAGTTTGGGTTTGAGGGTTGGGTTTTGGGGTTTGGGTTTCGGGGTTTAGAATTCGGTTTAGGTGTTCGCAGTTTGGGTTAGGGGTTTGGGGTTTGGGTTGGGGGTGTGGGGTGTGGGGTACGGGTTAGGGGTTTGGGTTCAGGGTTTGGGGTTCAGTTTATGGGTTTGCGTTTCCGGTAAGGCATTAGGGGTGTGTGGTCTGGGTTTGGGGTTCGTGTTACCGGTTTGGGGTTGGGGGTTCGGGTTCCAGATTTGGGGTTCGGGATTTGAGTTATGGATTCGGGGTTTGGGCTACATGGTTCGGGGTTTGTGGTATGGGGTTTGGGGGTGGGGTTTGGGTTTGGGGCTCGGGTTAGGGGTTCGGGTTCGAGTTAGGGGTTCACGGATCGGGTTAGGGGTGTGGGGTTCGGCGTTTGAGGTTCGGTTAAGGGGTTCGCTGTTCTGGTTAGGGGTTAGTGACAGAGGCTTCTGTTTTAGGGTAGGGGGTTGCAGTTCAGGTTATGGGTTAGGGGTTTGGTGTTTCGTTTTCGGGTTATGGTAAAGGGTTCAGGTAGGGGATTGGGTTAGGGGATTCGGGATCAGGTTGGGAGTTTGGTGCTTGGGGTTAGAGATTTGGATTCGGGAAATGGGTTGGGGTGCATGGTATGGTGTTCGAGTTAGGGGTTTGGGGTTCGGAGTTTGGGGGTTCTTGTTCTGATTAGGGGCTTGGGGTTTGGGGTATGGGGTTTGGCTTCGGGGTTAGAGGTTTGCGGTTTGGGGTTTCGGTTTGGAGATTGGAGTTTGGGTTTGGGATTAAGTGGTAGGTGTTTTGGTTTGAGGTCGGGGTAGGGTTAAGGTATCAGGTTTAAGGTTCATTGTTTGGGGATTCGAGCTAGGCATTCAGTTTACGGGTTTGGGATATAAGGATTTGAAGTCAGGGTGGAGTTCGGGGATTGGAGTCGCGATTAGGGGCGACTGAGTGCCGCAGAGGCAAGGGCTCCAGCAGTAAAAGCAGGCTGCGCGAAGCTAGGAGAGGCTATTGGCGACTTTCTGGCCTCAGCTCCGCTCCTGCCTTGCCTTTGCACGTTGGCCCCAGGCGTCCTTGGGGAGGGCTTAGGGGCCGGTGGCTTGAACACTGCCAAGGGCTCCAGCAGGGAGAGCTCTGTGAGAGGGAAGGGAAGGGCAAGTGCAGGGCTCCTCCAGCTGTTGCTTGGCCGCCCAGACTCAGAGCCGCACGGAGTGCACCAGGCTCCCAGGGCCCCTGGCTGGGGACTGCAGCCCCGCACACCCGGAGGCTGATTCCCTGGGTGCCCAGCAGCAGCCTTACACACTTAGTTTCCCTAGCGCTCTCCTCCCCAGCAGAGACGTTTGCAGCTGGTTGGGGGCCTGCCCCTGCGTGCCTGCGCTCAAGCCCACAGCCCCAGCTCAGGGCAAGCAGCCCCTGAGCCAAGACCTGCAGGAGGCGCAGAGCGCCCTCACCTGGAAGCCGAGTGAAGAGCTGGCGGGGAGGCGAGCCTCCTCGAGGGAAGAAGAGGCAGCCCAGCCTCGTTTGGCTCAAGCCCTACTTGGCTGGAGCCGAGTGCGCCTCCAGGACGGCAGAGTTCCAGCTCTGCTCAGAGGCCCGATCTGGCAGAGTTGCTGGCGCGAGGCTGCTCTGCCCTGGGCGAGCCTTGCCCAGACTTGCCTCGCTGCTAGGCTTCCTGCCCAGGAAGGAGCAGGCTGCGCGAGGCTGGGAGACGCCACTGGCGCCTTCCTGGCCTCAGCTCCGCTCCTGCCTTGCCTTTGCACATAGGCCCCAGGCGTCCTTGGGGAGGGCTTAGGGGCCGGTGGCTTGCACACTGCCAAGGGTTCCAGCAGGGAGAGCTCTGTGAGAGGGAGGGAAAGGCAAGTGCAGGGCAACTCCAGCGGTTGCTGGGCCGCCCAGACTCAGCGCCGAACGGAGTGCAGCAGCCTCCCAGGGCCCGTCGCTGCGGTCTGCAGCCCCGCACACCCGGAGGCTGACTCCCTGGGCGCCCAGCAGCTGCCTCACACACGTAGCTTCCCTAGCGCTCTCCTCCCAAGCAGAGACGTGTGCAGCTGGTTGGGGCCTGCCCCTGCGTGCCTGGGCTCCCGCCCACAGCCCCAGCTCAGGGCAAGCAGCCCCTGAGCCAAGACCTGCAGGAGGCGCAGAGCGCCCCCACCTGGAAGCCGACTGACCCGCTGGCGGGGAGGCGAGCCTCCTCGAGGGAAGAAGAGGCAGCCCAGCCTCGTTTGGCTCAAGCCCTACTTGGCTGGAGCCGAGTGCGCCTCCAGGACGGCAGAGCTCCAGCTCTGCTCAGAGGCCCGTTCTGGCAGAGTTGCTGGCGCGAGGCTGCTCTGCCCTGGGCGAGCCTTGCCCAGACTTGCCTCGCTGCTAGGCTTCCTGCCCAGGAAGGAGCAGGCTGCGCGAGGCTGGGAGACGCCACTGGCGCCTTCCTGGCCTCAGCTCCGCTCCTGCCGTGCCTTTGAACCTAGGCCCCAGGCGTCCTTGGGGAGGGCTTAGGGGCCGGTGGCTTGCACACTGCCAAGGGCTCCAGCAGGAAGAGCTCTGTGCGAGGGAAGGGAAGGGCCAGTGCAGGGCTCCTCCAGCGGTTGCTTGGCCGCCCAGGCTCAGCGCCGCACGGAGTGCACCAGGCTCACAGGGCCCCTGGCTGGGGTCTGCAGCCCCGCACACCCGGAGGCTGACTCCCTGGGCGCCCAGCAGCTGCCTCACACACGTAGCTTCCCTAGCGCTCTCCTCCCCAGCGGAGACGTGTGCAGCTGGTTGGGGCCTGCCCCTGCGTGCCTGGGCTCCCGCGCACAGCCCCAGCTCAGGGCAAGCAGCCCCTGAGCCAAGACCTGCAGGAGGCGCAGAGTGCCACCACCTGGAAGCCGAGTGAACAGCTGGCAGGGAGGGGAGACTCCTCGAGGGAAGAAGAGGCAGCCCAGCCTCGTTTGGCTCAAGCCCTACTTGGCTGGATCCGAGTGCGCCTCCAGGACGGCAGAGCTCCAGCTCTGCTCAGAGGCCCGATCTGGCTGAGTTGCTGGCGCGAGGCTGCTCTGCCCTGGGCGAGCCTTGCCCAGACTTGCCTCGCTGCTAGGCTTCCTGCCCAGGAAGGAGCAGGCTGCGCGAGGCTGGGAGACGCCACTGGCGCTTTCCTGGCCTCAGCTCCGCTCCTGCCTTGCCTTTGCACCTAGGCCCCAGGCGTCCTTGGGGAGAGCTTACGGGCCGGTGGCTTGCACACTGCCAAGGGCTCCAGCAGGAAGAGCTCTGTGCGAGGGAAGGGAAGGGCTAGTGCAGGGCTCCTCCAGCGGTTGCTTGGCCGCCCAGACTCAGCGCCGCACGGAGTGCACCAGGCTCCCAGGGCCCCTGGCTGGGGTCTGCAGCCCCGCACACCCGGAGGCTGACTCCCTGGGCGCCCAGCAGCTGCCTCACACACGTAGCTTCCCTAGCGTTCTCCTCCCCAGCAGAGACGTGTGCAGCTGGTTGGGGCCTGCCCCTGCGTGCCTGGGCTCCCGCCCACAGCCCCAGCTCAGGGCAAGCAGCCCCTGAGACAAGACCTGCAGGAGGCGCAGAGCGCAACCACCTGGAAGCCGAGTGAACAGCTGGCGGGGAGGCGAGCCTCCTCGAGGGAAGAAGAGGCAGCCCAGCCTCGTTTGGCTCAAGCCCTACTTGGCTGGAGCCGAGTGCGCCTCCAGGACGGCAGAGCTCCAGCTCTGCTCAGAGGCCCGTTCTGGCAGAGTTGCTGGCGCGAGGCTGCTCTGCCCTGAGCGAGCCTTGCCCAGACTTGCCTCGCTGCTAGGCTTCCTGCCCAGGAAGGAGCAGGCTGCGCGAGGCTGGGAGACGCCACTGGCGCCTTCCTGGCCTCAGCTCCGCTCCTGCCTTGCCTTTGCACCTAGGCCCCAGGCGTCCTTGGGGAGGGCTTAGGGGCCGGTGGCTTGCACACTGCCAAGGGCTCCAGCAGGAAGAGCTCTGTGCGAGGAAAGGGAAGGGCCAGTGCAGGGCTCCTCCAGCGGTTGCTTGGCCGCCCAGGCTCAGCGCCGCACGGAGTGCACCAGGCTCCCAGGGCCCCTGGCTGGGGTCTGCAGCCCCGCACACCCGGAGGCTGACTCCCTGGGCGCCCAGCAGCTGCCTCACACACGTAGCTTCCCTAGCGCTCTCCTCCCCAGCAGAGACGTGCGCAGCTGGTTGGGGCCTGCCCCTGCGTGCCTGGGCTCCCGCCCACAGCCCCAGCTCAGGGCAAGCAGCCCCTGAGCCAAGACCTGCAGGAGGCGCAGAGCGCCCCCACCTGGAAGCCGAGTGAACAGCTGGCGGGGAAGCGAGCCTCCTCGAGGGAAGAAGAGGCAGCCCAGCCTCGTTTGGCTCAAGCCCTACTTGGCTGGAGCCGAGTGCGCCTCCAGGACGGCACAGCTCCAGCTCTGCTCAGAGGCCCGTTCTGGCAGAGTTGCTGGCGCGAGGCTGCTCTGCCCTGGGCGAGCCTTGCCCAGACTTGCCTCGCTGCTAGGCTTCCTGCCCAGGAAGGAGCAGGCTGCGCGAGGCTGGGAGACGCCACTGGCGCCTTCCTGGCCTCAGCTCCGCTCCTGCCTTGCCTTTGCACTTAGGCCCCAGGCGTCCTTGTGGAGGGCTTAGGGGCCGGTGGCTTGCACACTGCCAAGGGCTCCAGCAGGAAGAGCTCTGTGCGAGGGAAGGGAAGGGCCAGTGCAGGGCTCCTCCAGCGGTTGCTTGGCCGCCCAGACTCAGCACCGCACGGAGTGCACCAGGCTCCCAGGGCCCCTGGCTGGGGTCTGCAGCCCCGCACACCCGGAGGCTGACTCCCTGGGCGCCCAGCAGCTGCCTCACACACGTAGCTTCCCTAGCGCTCTCGTCTCCAGCAGAGAAGTGTGCAGCTGGTTGGGGCCTGCCCCTGCGTGCCTGGGCTCCCGCCCACAGCCCCAGCTCAGGGCAAGCAGCCCCTGAGCCAAGACCTGCAGGAGGCGCAGAGCGCCCCCACCTGGAAGCCGAGTGAACAGCTGGCGGGGAGGCGAGCCTCCTCGAGGGAAGAAGAGGCAGCCCAGCCTCGTTTGGCTCAAGCCCTACTTGGCTGGAGCCGAGTGCGCCTCCAGGACGGCAGAGCTCCAGCTCTGCTCAGAGGCCCGTTATGGCAGAGTTGCTGGCGCGAGGCTGCTCTGCCCTGGGCGAGCCTTGCCCAGACTTGCCTCGCTGCTAGGCTTCCTGCCCAGGAAGGAGCAGGCTGCGCGAGGCTGGGAGACGCCACTGGCGCCTTCCTGGCCTCAGCTCCGCTCCTGCCTTGCCTTTGCACCTAGGCCCCAGGCGTCCTTGGGGAGGGCTTAGGGGCCGGTGGCTTGCACACTGCCAAGGGCTCCAGCAGGAAGAGCTCTGTGCGAGGGAAGGGAAGGGCCACTGCAGGGCTCCTCCAGCGGTTGCTTGGCCGCGCAGGCTCAGCGCCGCACGGAGTGCACCAGGCTTCCATGGCCCCTGGCTGGGGTCTGCAGCCCCGCACACCCGGAGGCTGACTCCCTGGGCGCCCAGCAGCTGCCTCACACACGTAGCTTCCCTAGCGCTCTCCTCCCCAGCAGAGACGTGTGCAGCTGGTTGGGGCCTGGTCCTGCGTGCCTGGGCTCCCGCGCACAGCCCCAGCTCAGGGCAAGCAGCCCCTGAGACAAGACCTGCAGGAGGCGCAGAGCGCAACCACCTGGAAGCCGAGTGAACAGCTGGCGGGGAGGCGAGCCTCCTCGAGGGAAGAAGAGGCAGCCCAGCCTCGTTTGGCTCAAGCCCTACTTGGCTGGAGCCGAGTGCGCCTCCAGGACGGCAGAGCTCCAGCTCTGCTCAGAGGCCCGTTCTGGCAGAGTTGCTGGCGCGAGGCTGCTCTGCCCTGAGCGAGCCTTGCCCAGACTTGCCTCGCTGCTAGGCTTCCTGCCCAGGAAGGAGCAGGCTGCGCGAGGCTGGGAGACGCCACTGGCGCCTTCCTGGCCTCAGCTCCGCTCCTGCCTTGCCTTTGCACCTAGGCCCCAGGCGTCCTTGGGGAGGGCTTAGGGGCCGGTGGCTTGCACACTGCCAAGGGCTCCAGCAGGAAGAGCTCTGTGCGAGGAAAGGGAAGGGCCAGTGCAGGGCTCCTCCAGCGGTTGCTTGGCCGCCCAGGCTCAGCGCCGCACGGAGTGCACCAGGCTCCCAGGTCCCCTGGCTGGGGTCTGCAGCCCCGCACACCCGGAGGCTGACTCCCTGGGCGCCCAGCAGCTGCCTCACACACGTAGCTTCCCTAGCGCTCTCCTCCCCAGCAGAGACGTGCGCAGCTGGTTGGGGCCTGCCCCTGCGTGCCTGGGCTCCCGCCCACAGCCCCAGCTCAGGGCAAGCAGCCCCTGAGCCAAGACCTGCAGGAGGCGCAGAGCGCCCCCACCTGGAAGCCGAGTGAACAGCTGGCGGGGAAGCGAGCCTCCTCGAGGGAAGAAGAGGCAGCCCAGCCTCGTTTGGCTCAAGCCCTACTTGGCTGGAGCCGAGTGCGCCTCCAGGACGGCACAGCTCCAGCTCTGCTCAGAGGCCCGTTCTGGCAGAGTTGCTGGCGCGAGGCTGCTCTGCCCTGGGCGAGCCTTGCCCAGACTTGCCTCGCTGCTAGGCTTCCTGCCCAGGAAGGAGTAGGCTGCGCGAGGCTGGGAGACGCCACTGGCGCCTTCCTGGCCTCAGCTCCGCTCCTGCCTTGCCTTTGCACTTAGGCCCCAGGCGTCCTTGTGGAGGGCTTAGGGGCCGGTGGCTTGCACACTGCCAAGGGCTCCAGCAGGAAGAGCTCTGTGCGAGGGAAGGGAAGGGCCAGTGCAGGGCTCCTCCAGCGGTTGCTTGGCCGCCCAGACTCAGCACCGCACGAGTGCACCAGGCTCCCAGGGCCCCTGGCTGGGGTCTGCAGCCCCGCACACCCGGAGGCTGACTCCCTGGGCGCCCAGCAGCTGCCTCACACACGTAGCTTCCCTAGCGCTCTCGTCTCCAGCAGAGAAGTGTGCAGCTGGTTGGGGCCTGCCCCTGCGTGCCTGGGCTCCCGCCCACAGCCCCAGCTCAGGGCAAGCAGCCCCTGAGCCAAGACCTGCAGGAGGCGCAGAGCGCCCCCACCTGGAAGCCGAGTGAACAGCTGGCGGGGAGGCGAGCCTCCTCGAGGGAAGAAGAGGCAGCCCAGCCTCGTTTGGCTCAAGCCCTACTTGGCTGGAGCCGAGTGCGCCTCCAGGACGGCAGAGCTCCAGCTCTGCTCAGAGGCCCGTTCTGGCAGAGTTGCTGGCGCGAGGCTGCTCTGCCCTGGGCGAACCTTGCCCAGACTTGCCTCGCTGCTAGGCTTCCTGCCCAGGAAGGAGCAGGCTGCGCGAGGCTGGGAGACGCCACTGGCGCCTTCCTGGCCTCAGCTCCGCTCCTGCCTTGCCTTTGCACCTAGGCCCCAGGCGTCCTTGGGGAGGGCTTAGGGGCCGGTGGCTTGCACACTGCCAAGGGCTCCAGCAGGAAGAGCTCTGTGCGAGGGAAGGGAAGGGCCACTGCAGGGCTCCTCTAGCGGTTGCTTGGCCGCGCAGGCTCAGCGCCGCACGGAGTGCACCAGGCTTCCATGGCCGCTGGCTGGGGTCTGCAGCCCCGCACACCCGGAGGCTGACTCCCTGGGCGCCCAGCAGCTGCCTCACACACGTAGCTTCCCTAGCGCTCTCCTCCCCAGCAGAGACGTGTGCAGCTGGTTGGGGCCTGGTCCTGCGTGCCTGGGCTCCCGCGCACAGCCCCAGCTCAGGGCAAGCAGCCCCTGAGACAAGACCTGCAGGAGGCGCAGAGCGCAACCACCTGGAAGCCGAGTGAACAGCTGGCGGGGAGGCGAGCCTCCTCGAGGGAAGAAGAGGCAGCCCAGCCTCGTTTGGCTCAAGCCCTACTTGGCTGGAGCCGAGTGCGCCTCCAGGACGGCAGAGCTCCAGCTCTGCTCAGAGGCCCGTTCTGGCAGAGTTGCTGGCGCGAGGCTGCTCTGCCCTGAGCGAGCCTTGCCCAGACTTGCCTCGCTGCTAGGCTTCCTGCCCAGGAAGGAGCAGGCTGCGCGAGGCTGGGAGACGCCACTGGCGCCTTCCTGGCCTCAGCTCCGCTCCTGCCTTGCCTTTGCACCTAGGCCCCAGGCGTCCTTGGGGAGGGCTTAGGGGCCGGTGGCTTGCACACTGCCAAGGGCTCCAGCAGGAAGAGCTCTGTGCGAGGAAAGGGAAGGGCCAGTGCAGGGCTCCTCCAGCGGTTGCTTGGCCGCCCAGGCTCAGCGCCGCACGGAGTGCACCAGGCTCCCAGGGCCCCTGGCTGGGGTCTGCAGCCCCGCACACCCGGAGGCTGACTCCCTGGGCGCCCAGCAGCTGCCTCACACACGTAGCTTCCCTAGCGCTCTCCTCCCCAGCAGAGACGTGCGCAGCTGGTTGGGGCCTGCCCCTGCGTGCCTGGGCTCCCGCCCACAGCCCCAGCTCAGGGCAAGCAGCCCCTGAGCCAAGACCTGCAGGAGGCGCAGAGCGCCCCCACCTGGAAGCCGAGTGAACAGCTGGCGGGGAAGCGAGCCTCCTCGAGGGAAGAAGAGGCAGCCCAGCCTCGTTTGGCTCAAGCCCTACTTGGCTGGAGCCGAGTGCGCCTCCAGGACGGCACAGCTCCAGCTCTGCTCAGAGGCCCGTTCTGGCAGAGTTGCTGGCGCGAGGCTGCTCTGCCCTGGGCGAGCCTTGCCCAGACTTGCCTCGCTGCTAGGCTTCCTGCCCAGGAAGGAGTAGGCTGCGCGAGGCTGGGAGACGCCACTGGCGCCTTCCTGGCCTCAGCTCCGCTCCTGCCTTGCCTTTGCACTTAGGCCCCAGGCGTCCTTGTGGAGGGCTTAGGGGCCGGTGGCTTGCACACTGCCAAGGGCTCCAGCAGGAAGAGCTCTGTGCGAGGGAAGGGAAGGGCCAGTGCAGGGCTCCTCCAGCGGTTGCTTGGCCGCCCAGACTCAGCACCGCACGAGTGCACCAGGCTCCCAGGGCCCCTGGCTGGGGTCTGCAGCCCCGCACACCCGGAGGCTGACTCCCTGGGCGCCCAGCAGCTGCCTCACACACGTAGCTTCCCTAGCGCTCTCGTCTCCAGCAGAGAAGTGTGCAGCTGGTTGGGGCCTGCCCCTGCGTGCCTGGGCTCCCGCCCACAGCCCCAGCTCAGGGCAAGCAGCCCCTGAGCCAAGACCTGCAGGAGGCGCAGAGCGCCCCCACCTGGAAGCCGAGTGAACAGCTGGCGGGGAGGCGAGCCTCCTCGAGGGAAGAAGAGGCAGCCCAGCCTCGTTTGGCTCAAGCCCTACTTGGCTGGAGCCGAGTGCGCCTCCAGGACGGCAGAGCTCCAGCTCTGCTCAGAGGCCCGTTCTGGCAGAGTTGCTGGCGCGAGGCTGCTCTGCCCTGGGCGAACCTTGCCCAGACTTGCCTCGCTGCTAGGCTTCCTGCCCAGGAAGGAGCAGGCTGCGCGAGGCTGGGAGACGCCACTGGCGCCTTCCTGGCCTCAGCTCCGCTCCTGCCTTGCCTTTGCACCTAGGCCCCAGGCGTCCTTGGGGAGGGCTTAGGGGCCGGTGGCTTGCACACTGCCAAGGGCTCCAGCAGGAAGAGCTCTGTGCGAGGGAAGGGAAGGGCCACTGCAGGGCTCCTCTAGCGGTTGCTTGGCCGCGCAGGCTCAGCGCCGCACGGAGTGCACCAGGCTTCCATGGCCGCTGGCTGGGGTCTGCAGCCCCGCACACCCGGAGGCTGACTCCCTGGGCGCCCAGCAGCTGCCTCACACACGTAGCTTCCCTAGCGCTCTCCTCCCCAGCAGAGACGTGTGCAGCTGGTTGGGGCCTGGTCCTGCGTGCCTGGGCTCCCGCGCACAGCCCCAGCTCAGGGCAAGCAGCCCCTGAGCCAAGACCTGCAGAAGGCGCAGAGCGCCCCCACCTGGAAGCCAAGTGAACAGCTGGCGGGGAGGCGAGCCTCCTCGAGGGAAGAAGAGGCAGCCCAGCCTCGTTTGGCTCAAGCCCTACTTGGCTGGAGCCGAGTGCGCCTCCAGGACGGCAGAGCTCCAGCTCTGCTCAGAGGCCCGTTCTGGCAGAGTTGCTGGCGCGAGGCTGCTCTGCCCTGGGCGAGCCTTGCCCAGACTTGCCTCGCTGCTAGGCTTCCTGCCCACGAAGGAGCAGGCTGCGCGAGGCTGGGAGACGCCACTGGCGCCTTCCTGGCCTCAGCTCCGCTCCTGCCTTGCCTTTGCACCTAGGCCCCAGGCGTCCTTGGGGAGGGCTTAGGGGCCGGTGGCTTGCACACAGCCAAGGGCTCCAGCAGGAAGAGCTCTGGGCGAGGGAAGGGAAGGGCCAGTACAGGGCTCCTCCAGCGGTTGCTTGGCCGCCCAGGCTCAGCGCCGCACGGAGTGCACCAGGCTCCCAGGGCCCCTGGCTGGGGTCTGCAGCCCCGCACACCCGGAGGCTGACTCCCTGGGCGCCCAGCAGCTGCCTCACACACGTAGCTTCCCTAGCGCTCTCCTCCCCAGCAGAGACGTGTGCAGCTGGTTGGGGCCTGCCCCTGCGTGCCTGGGCTCCCGCGCACAGCCCCAGCTCAGGGCAAGCAGCCCCTGAGCCAAGACCTGCAGAAGGCGCAGAGCGCCCCCACCTGGAAGCCAAGTGAACAGCTGGCGGGGAGGCGAGCCTCCTCGAGGGAAGAAGAGGCAGCCCAGCCTCGTTTGGCTCAAGCCCTACTTGGCTGGAGCCGAGTGCGCCTCCAGGACGGCAGAGCTCCAGCTCTGCTGAGAGGCCCTTTCTGGCAGAGTTGCTGGCGCGAGGCTGCTCTGCCCTGGGCGAGCCTTGCCCAGACTTGCCTCATTGCTAGGCTTCCTGCCCAGGAAGGAGCAGGCTGCGCGAGGCTGGGAGACGCCACTGGCGCCTTCCTGGCCTCAGCTCCGCTCCTGCCTTGCCTTTGCACCTAGGCCCCAGGAGTCCTTGGGGAGGGCTTAGGGGCCGGTGGCTTGCACACTGCCAAGGGCTCCAGCAGGAAGAGCTCTGTGCGAGGGAAGGGAAGGGCCAGTGCAGGGCTCCTCCAGCGGTTGCTTGGCCGCCCAGGCTCAGCGCCGCACGGAGTGCACCAGGCTCCCAGGGCCCCTGGCTGGGGTCTGCAGCCCCGCACACCCGGAGGCTGACTCCCTGGGCGCCCAGCAGCTGCCTCACACACGTAGCTTCCCTAGTGCTCTCCTCCCCAGCAGAGACGTGTGCAGCTGGTTGGGGCCTGCCCCTGCGTGCCTGGGCTCCCGCACACAGCCCCAGCTCAGGGCAAGCAGCCCCTGAGCCAAGACCTGCAGGAGGCGCAGAGCGCCCCCACCTGGAAGCCGAGTGAACAGCTGGCGGGGAGGCGAGCCTCCTCGAAGGAAGAAGAGGCAGCCCAGCCTCGTTTGGCTCAAGCCCTACTTGGCTGGAGCCGAGTGCGCCTCCAGGACGGCAGAGCTCCAGCTCTGCTCAGAGGCCCGATCTGGCAGAGTTGCTGGCGCGAGGCTGCTCTGCCCTGGGCGAGCCTTGCCCAGACTTGCCTCGCTGCTAGGCTTCCTGCCCAGGAAGGAGCAGGCTGCGCGAGGCTGGGAGACGCCACTGGCGCCTTCCTGGCCTCAGCTCCGCTCCTGCCTTGCCTTTGCACCTAGGCCCCAGGCGTCCTTGGGGAGGGCTTAGGGGCCGGTGGCTTGCACACTGCCAAGGGCTCCAGCAGGAAGAGCTCTGTGCGAGGGAAGGGAAGGGCCAGTGCAGGGCTCCTCCAGCGGTTGCTTGGCCGCCCAGATTCAGCGCCGCACGGAGTGCACCAGGCTCCCAGGGCCCCTGGCGGGGGTCTGTAGCCCCCACACCCGGAGGCTGACTCCCTGGGCGCCCAGCAGCTGCCTCACACACGTAGCTTCCCTAGCGCTCTCCTCCCCAGCAGAGACGTGTGCAGCTGGTTGGGGCCTGCCCCTGCGTGCCTGGGCTCCCGCGCACAGCCCCAGCTCAGGGCAAGCAGCCCCTGAGCCAAGAACTGAAGAAGGCGCAGAGCGCCCCCACCTGGAAGCCGAGTGAACAGCTGGCGGGGAGGCGAGCCTCCTCGAGGGAAGAAGAGGCAGCCCAGCCTCGTTTGGCTCAAGCCCTACTTGGCTGGAGCCGAGTGCGCCTCCAGGACGGCAGAGCTCCAGCTCTGCTCAGAGGCCCGATCTGGCAGAGTTGCTGGCGCGAGGCTGCTCTGCCCTGGGCGAGCCTTGCCCAGACTTGCCTCGCTGCTAGGCTTCCTGCCCAGGAAGGAGCAGGCTGCGCGAGGCTGGGAGACGCCACTGGCGCCTTCCTGGCCTCAGCTCCGCTCCTGCCTTGCCTTTGCACCTAGGCCCCAGGCGTCCTTGGGGAGGGCTTAGGGGCCGGTGGCTTGCACACTGCCAAGGGCTCCAGCAGGAAGAGCTCTGTGCGAGGGAAGGGAAGGGCCAGTGCAGGGCTCCTCCAGCGGTTGCTTGGCCGCCCAGATTCATCGCCGCACGGAGTGCACCAGGCTCCCAGGGCCCCTGGCGGGGGTCTGCAGCCCCGCACACCCGGA
This sequence comes from Ovis canadensis, assembly GCF_042477335.2. Classification (NCBI taxonomy): domain Eukaryota; kingdom Metazoa; phylum Chordata; class Mammalia; order Artiodactyla; family Bovidae; genus Ovis; species Ovis canadensis. The sequence goes on from NC_091252.1 coordinate 77,024, forward strand.
GGCTGACTCCCTGGGCGCCCAGCAGCTGCCTCACACACGTAGCTTCCCTAGCGCTCTCCTCCCCAGCAGAGACGTGTGCAGCTGGTTGGGGCCTGCCCCTGCGTGCCTGGGCTCCCGCGCACAGCCCCAGCTCAGGGCAAGCAGCCCCTGAGCCAAGACCTGAAGAAGGCGCAGAGCGCCCCCACCTGGAAGCCGAGTGAACAGCTGGCGGGGAGGCGAGCCTCCTCGAGGGAAGAAGAGGCAGCCCAGCCTCGTTTGGCTCAAGCCCTACTTGGCTGGAGCCGAGTGCGCCTCCAGGACGGCAGAGCTCCAGCTCTGCTCAGAGGCCCGATCTGGCAGAGTTGCTGGCGCGAGGCTGCTCTGCCCTGGGCGAGCCTTGGCCAGACTTGCCTCGCTGCTAGGCTTCCTGCCCAGGAAGGAGCAGGCTGCGCGAGGCTGGGAGACGCCACTGGCGCCTTCCTGGCCTCAGCTCCGCTCCTGCCTTGCCTTTGCACCTAGGCCCCAGGCGTCCTTGGGGAGGGCTTAGGGGCCGGTGGCTTGCACACTGCCAAGGGCTCCAGCAGGAAGAGCTCTGTGCGAGGGAAGGGAAGGGCCAGTGCAGGGCTCCTCCAGCGGTTGCTTGGCCGCCCAGACTCAGCACCGCACGGAGTGCACCAGGCTCCCAGGGCCCCTGGCTGGGGTCTGCAGCCCCGCACACCCGGAGGCTGACTCCCTGGGCGCCCAGCAGCTGCCTCACACACGTAGCTTCCCTAGCGCTCTCCTCCCCAGCAGAGACGTGTGCAGCTGGTTGGGGCCTGCCCCTGCGTGCCTGGGCTCCCGCGCACAGCCCCAGCTCAGGGCAACCAGCCCCTGAGCCAAGACCTGCAGAAGGCGCAGAGCGCCCCCACCTGGAAGCCGAAAGAACAGCTGGCGGGGAGGCGAGCCTCCTCGAGGGAAGAAGAGGCAGCCCAGCCTCGTTTGGCTCAAGCCCTACTTGGCTGGAGCCGAGTGCGCCTCCAGGACGGCAGAGCTCCAGCTCTGCTCAGAGGCCCGATCTGGCAGAGTTGCTGGCGCGAGGCTGCTCTGCCCTGGGCGAGCCTTGCCCAGACTTGCCTCGCTGCTAGGCTTCCTGCCCAGGAAGGAGCAGGCTGCGCGAGGCTGGGAGACGCCACTGGCGCCTTCCTGGCCTCAGCTCCGCTCCTGCCTTGCCTTTGCACCTAGGCCCCAGGCGTCCTTGGGGAGGGCTTAGGGGCCGGTGGCTTGCACACTGCCAAGGGCTCCAGCAGGAAGAGCTCTGTGCGAGGGAAGGGAAGGGCCAGTGCAGGGCTCCTCCAGCGGTTGCTTGGCCGCCCAGATTCATCGCCGCACGGAGTGCACCAGGCTCCCAGGGCTCCTGGCGGGGGTCTGCAGCCCCGCACACCCGGAGGCTGACTCCCTGGGCGCCCAGCAGCTGCCTCACACACGTAGCTTCCCTAGCGCTCTCCTCCCCAGCAGAGACGTGTGCAGCTGGTTGGGGCCTGCCCCTGCGTGCCTGGGCTCCCGCTCACAGCCCCAGCTCAGGGCAAGCAGCCCCTGAGCCAAGACCTGAAGAAGGCGCAGAGCGCCCCCACCTGGAAGCCGAGTGAACAGCTGGCGGGGAGGCGAGCCTCCTCGAGGGAAGAAGAGGCAGCCCAGCCTCGTTTGGCTCAAGCCCTACTTGGCTGGAGCCGAGTGCGCCTCCAGGACGGCAGAGCTCCAGCTCTGCTCAGAGGCCCGATCTGGCAGAGTTGCTGGCGCGAGGCTGCTCTGCCCTGGGCGAGCCTTGGCCAGACTTGCCTCGCTGCTAGGCTTCCTGCCCAGGAAGGAGCAGGCTGCGCGAGGCTGGGAGACGCCACTGGCGCCTTCCTGGCCTCAGCTCCGCTCCTGCCTTGCCTTTGCACCTAGGCCCCAGGCGTCCTTGGGGAGGGCTTAGGGGCCGGTGGCTTGCACACTGCCAAGGGCTCCAGCAGGAAGAGCTCTGTGCGAGGGAAGGGAAGGGCCAGTGCAGGGCTCCTCCAGCGGTTGCTTGGCCGCCCAGACTCAGCACCGCACGGAGTGCACCAGGCTCCCAGGGCCCCTGGCTGGGGTCTGCAGCCCCGCACACCCGGAGGCTGACTCCCTGGGCGCCCAGCAGCTTCCTCACACACGTAGCTTCCCTAGCGCTCTCCTCCCCAGCAGAGACGTGTGCAGCTGGTTGGGGCCTGCCCCTGCGTGCCTGGGCTCCCGCGCACAGCCCCAGCTCAGGGCAAGCAGCCCCTGAGCCAAGACCTGCAGAAGGCGCAGAGCGCCCCCACCTGGAAGCCGAAAGAACAGCTGGCGGGGAGGCGAGCCTCCTCGAGGGAAGAAGAGGCAGCCCAGCCTCGTTTGGCTCAAGCCCTACTTGGCTGGAGCCGAGTGCGCCTCCAGGACGGCAGAGCTCCAGCTCTGCTCAGAGGCCCGATCTGTCAGAGTTGCTGGCGCGAGGCTGCTCTGCCCTGGGCGAGCCTTGCCCAGACTTGCCTCGCTGCTAGGCTTCCTGCCCAGGAAGGAGCAGGCTGCGCGAGGCTGGGAGACGCCACTGGCGCCTTCCTGGCCTCAGCTCCGCTCCTGCCTTGCCTTTGCACCTAGGCCCCAGGCGTCCTTGGGGAGGGCTTAGGGGCCGGTGGCTTGCACACTGCCAAGGGCTCCAGCAGGAAGAGCTCTGTGCGAGGGAAGGGAAGGGCCAGTGCAGGGCTCCTCCAGCGGTTGCTTGGCCGCCCAGATTCAGCGCCGCACGGAGTGCACCAGGCTCCCAGGGCCCCTGGCGGGGGTCTGTAGCCCCCACACCCGGAGGCTGACTCCCTGGGCGCCCAGCAGCTGCCTCACACACGTAGCTTCCCTAGCGCTCTCCTCCCCAGCAGAGACGTGTGCAGCTGGTTGGGGCCTGCCCCTGCGTGCCTGGGCTCCCGCGCACAGCCCCAGCTCAGGGCAAGCAGCCCCTGAGCCAAGACCTGAAGAAGGCGCAGAGCGCCCCCACCTGGAAGCCGAGTGAACAGCTGGCGGGGAGGCGAGCCTCCTCGAGGGAAGAAGAGGCAGCCCAGCCTCGTTTGGCTCAAGCCCTACTTGGCTGGAGCCGAGTGCGCCTCCAGGACGGCAGAGCTCCAGCTATGCTCAGAGGCCCGATCTGGCAGAGTTGCTGGCGCGAGGCTGCTCTGCCCTGGGCGAGCCTTGCCCAGACTTGCCTCGCTGCTAGGCTTCCTGCCCAGGAAGGAGCAGGCTGCGCGAGGCTGGGAGATGCCACTGGCGCCTTCCTGGCCTCAGCTCCGCTCCTGCCTTGCCTTTGCACCTAGGCCCCAGGCGTCCTTGGGGAGGGCTTAGGGGCCGGTGGCTTGCACACTGCCAAGGGCTCCAGCAGGAAGAGCTCTGTGCGAGGGAAGGGAAGGGCCAGTGCAGGGCTCCTCCAGCGGTTGCTTGGCCGCCCAGGCTCAGCGCCGCACGGAGTGCACCAGGCTCCCAGGGCCCCTGGCTGGGGTCTGCAGCCCCGCACACCCGGAGGCTGACTCCCTGGGCGCCCAGCAGCTGCCTCACACACGTAGCTTCCCTAGCGCTCTCCTCCCCAGCAGAGACGTGTGCAGCTGGTTGGGGCCTGCCCCTGCGTGCCTGGGCTCCCGCGCACAGCCCCAGCTCAGGGTAAGCAGCCCCTGAGCCAAGACCTGCAGGAGGCGCAGAGCGCCCCCACCTGGAAGCCGAGTGAACAGCTGGCGGGGAGGCGAGCCTCCTCGAGGGAAGAAGAGGCAGCCCAGCCTCGTTTGGCTCAAGCCCTACTTGGCTGGAGCCAAGTGCGCCTCCAGGACGGCAGAGCTCCAGCTCTGCTGAGAGGCCCGTTCTGGCAGAGTTGCTGGCGCGAGGCTGCTCTGCCCTGGGCGAGCCTTGCCCAGACTTGCCTCGCTGCTAGGCTTCCTGCCCAGGAAGGAGCAGGCTGCGCGAGGCTGGGAGACGCCACTGGCGCCTTCCTGGCCTCAGCTCCGCTCCTGCCTTGCCTTTGCACCTAGGCCCCAGGAGTCCTTGGGGAGGGCTTAGGGGCCGGTGGCTTGCACACTGCCAAGGGCTCCAGCAGGAAGAGCTCTGTGCGAGGGAAGGGAAGGGCCAGTGCAGGGCTCCTCCAGCGGTTGCTTGGCCGCCCAGGCTCAGCGCCGCACGGAGTGCACCAGGCTCCCAGGGCCCCTGGCTGGGGTCTGCAGCCCCGCACACCCGGAGGCTGACTCCCTGGGCGCCCAGCAGCTGCCTCACACACGTAGCTTCCCTAGTGCTCTCCTCCCCAGCAGAGACGTGTGCAGCTAGTTGGGGCCTGCCCCTGCGTGCCTGGGCTCCCGCACACAGCCCCAGCTCAGGGCAAGCAGCCCCTGAGCCAAGACCTGCAGGAGGCGCAGAGCGCCCCCACCTGGAAGCCGAGTGAACAGCTGGCGGGGAGGCGAGCCTCCTCGAGGGAAGAAGAGGCAGCCCAGCCTCGTTTGGCTCAAGCCCTACTTGGCTGGAGCCGAGTGCGCCTCCAGGACGGCAGAGCTCCAGCTCTGCTCAGAGGCCCGATCTGGCAGAGTTGCTGGTGCGAGGCTGCTCTGCCCTGGGCGAGCCTTGCCCAGACTTGCCTCGCTGCTAGGCTTCCTGCCCAGGAAGGAGCAGGCTGCGCGAGGCTGGGAGATGCCACTGGCGCCTTCCTGGCCTCAGCTCCGCTCCTGCCTTGCCTTTGCACCTAGGCCCCTGGCGTCCTTGGGGAGGGCTTAGGGGCCGGTGGCTTGCACACTGCCAAGGGTTCCAGCAGGAAGAGCTCTGTGCGAGGGAAGGGAAGGGCCAGTGCAGGGCTCCTCCAGCGGTTGCTTGGCCGCCCAGATTCAGCGCCGCACGGAGTGCACCAGGCTCCCAGGGCCCCTGGCTGGGGTCTGCAGCCCCGCACACCCGGAGGCTGACTCCCTGGGCGCCCAGCAGCTGCCTCACACACGTAGCTTCCCTAGCGCTCTCCTCCCCAGCAGAGACGTGTGCAGCTGGTTGGGGCCTGCCCCTGCGTGCCTGGGCTCCCGCGCACAGCCCCAGCTCAGGGCAAGCAGCCCCTGAGCCAAGACCTGCAGAAGGCGCAGAGCGCCCCCACCTGGAAGCCGAAAGAACAGCTGGCGGGGAGGCGAGCCTCCTCTAGGGAAGAAGAGGCAGCCCAGCCTCGTTTGGCTCAAGCCCTACTTGGCTGGAGCCGAGTGCGCCTCCAGGACGGCAGAGCTCCAGCTCTGCTCAGAGGCCCGATCTGGCAGAGTTGCTGGCGCGAGGCTGCTCTGCCCTGGGCGAGCCTTGCCCAGACTTGCCTCGCTGCTAGGCTTCCTGCCCAGGAAGGAGCAGGCTGCGCGAGGCTGGGAGACGCCACTGGCGCCTTCCTGGCCTCAGCTCCGCTCCTGCCTTGCCTTTGCACCTAGGCCCCAGGCGTCCTTGGGGAGGGCTTAGGGGCCGGTGGCTTGCACACTGCCAAGGGCTCCAGCAGGAAGAGCTCTGTGCGAGGGAAGGGAAGGGCCAGTGCAGGGCTCCTCCAGCGGTTGCTTGGCCGCCCAGATTCAGCGCCGCACGGAGTGCACCAGGCTCCCAGGGCCCCTGGCGGGGGTCTGCAGCCCCGCACACCCGGAGGCTGACTCCCTGGGCGCCCAGCAGCTGCCTCACACACGTAGCTTCCCTAGCGCTCTCCTCCCCAGCAGAGACGTGTGCAGCTGGTTGGGGCCTGCCCCTGCGTGCCTGGGCTCCCGCGCACAGCCCCAGCTCAGGGCAAGCAGCCCCTGAGCCAAGACCTGCAGAAGGCGCAGAGCGCCCCCACCTCGAAGCCGAGTGAACAGCTGGCGGGGAGGCGAGCCTCCTCGAGGGAAGAAGAGGCAGCCCAGCCTCGTTTGGCTCAAGCCCTACTTGGCTGGAGCCGAGTGCGCCTCCAGGACGGCAGAGCTCCAGCTATGCTCAGAGGCCCGATCTGGCAGAGTTGCTGGCGCGAGGCTGCTCTGCCCTGGGCGACCGTTGCCCAGACTTGCCTCGCTGCTAGGCTTCCTGCCCAGGAAGTGGCAGGCTGCGCGAGGCTGGGAGATGCCACTGGCGCCTTCCTGGCCTCAGCTCCGCTCCTGCCTTGCCTTTGCACCTAGGCCCCAGGCGTCCTTGGGGAGGGCTTAGGGGCCGGTGGCTTGCACACTGCCAAGGGCTCCAGCAGGAAGAGCTCTGTGCGAGGGAAGGGAAGGGCCAGTGCAGGGCTCCTCCAGCGGTTGCTTGGCCGCCCAGGCTCAGCGCCGCACGGAGTGCACCAGGCTCCCAGGGCCCCTGGCTGGGGTCTGCAGCCCCGCACACCCGGAGGCTGACTCCCTGGGCGCCCAGCAGCTGCCTCACACACGTAGCTTCCCTAGCGCTCTCCTCCCCAGCAGAGACGTGTGCAGCTGGTTGGGGCCTGCCCCTGCGTGCCTGGGCTCCCGCCCACAGCCCCAGCTCAGGGTAAGCAGACCCTGAGCCAAGACCTGCAGGAGGCGCAGAGCGCCCCCACCTGGAAGCCGAGTGAACAGCTGGCGGGGAGGCGAGCCTCCTCGAGGGAAGAAGAGGCAGCCCAGCCTCGTTTGGCTCAAGCCCTACTTGGCTGGAGCCAAGTGCGCCTCCAGGACGGCAGAGCTCCAGCTCTGCTGAGAGGCCCGTTCTGGCAGAGTTGCTGGCGCGAGGCTGCTCTGCCCTGGGCGAGCCTTGCCCAGACTTGCCTCGCTGCTAGGCTTCCTGCCCAGGAAGGAGCAGGCTGCGCGAGGCTGGGAGACGCCACTGGCGCCTTCCTGGCCTCAGCTCCGCTCCTGCCTTGCCTTTGCACCTAGGCCCCAGGCCTCCTTGGGGAGGACTTAGGGGCCAGTGGCTTGCACACTGCCAAGGGCTCCAGCAGGAAGAGCTCTGTGCGAGGGAAGGGAAGGGCCAGTGCAGGGCTCCTCCAGCGGTTGCTTGGCCGCCCAGGCTCAGCGCCGCACGGAGTGCACCAGGCGCCCAGGGCCCCTGGCTGGGGTCTGCAGCCCCGCACACCCGGAGGCTGACTCCCTGGGCGCCCAGCTGCTGCCTCACACACGTAGCTTCCCTAGCGCTCTCCTCCCCAGCAGAGACGTGTGCAGCTGGTTGGGGCCTGCCCCTGTGTGCCTGGGCTCCCGCCCACAGCCCCAGCTCAGGGCAAGCAGCCCCTGAGCCAAGACCTGCAGGAGGCGCAGAGCGCCCCCATCTGGAAGCCGAGTGAACAGCTGGCGGGGAGGCGAGCCTCCTCGAGGGAAGAAGAGGCAGCCCAGCCTCGTTTGGCTCAAGCCCTACTTGGCTGGAGCCGAGTGCGCCTCCAGGACGGCAGAGCTCCAGCTCTGCTCAGAAGCCCGATCTGGCAGAGTTGCTGGCGCGAGGCTGCTCTGCCCTGGGCGAGCCTTGCCCAGACTTGCCTCGCTGCTAGGCTTCCTGCCCAGGAAGGAGCAGGCTGCGCGAGGCTGGGAGACGCCACTGGCGCCTTCCTGGCCTCAGCTCCGCTCCTGCCTTGCCTTTGCACCTAGGCCCCAGGCGTCCTTGGGGAGGGCTTAGGGGCCGGTGGCTTGCACACTGCCAAGGGCTCCAGCAGGAAGAGCTCTGTGCGAGGGAAGGGAAGGGCCAGTGCAGGGCTCCTCCAGCGGTTGCTTGGCCGCCCAGACTCAGCACCGCACGGAGTGCACCAGGCTCCCAGGGCCCCTGGCTGGGGTCTGCAGCCCCGCACACCCGGAGGCTGACTCCCTGGGCGCCCAGCAGCTGCCTCACACACGTAGCTTCCCTAGCGCTCTCCTCCCCAGCAGAGACGTGTGCAGCTGGTTGGGGCCTGCCCCTGCGTGCCTGGGCTCCCGCGCACAGCCCCAGCTCAGGGCAAGCAGCCCCTGAGCCAAGACCTGCAGAAGGCGCAGAGCGCCCCCACCTGGAAGCCGAAAGAACAGCTGGCGGGGAGGCGAGCCTCCTCGAGGGAAGAAGAGGCAGCCCAGCCTCGTTTGGCTCAAGCCCTACTTGGCTGGAGCCGAGTGCGCCTCCAGGACGGCAGAGCTCCAGCTCTGCTCAGAGGCCCGATCTGGCAGAGTTGCTGGCGCGAGGCTGCTCTGCCCTGGGCGAGCCTTGCCCAGACTTGCCTCGCTGCTAGGCTTCCTGCCCAGGAAGGAGCAGGCTGCGCGAGGCTGGGAGACGCCACTGGCGCCTTCCTGGCCTCAGCTCCGCTCCTGCCTTGCCTTTGCACCTAGGCCCCAGGCGTCCTTGGGGAGGGCTTAGGGGCCGGTGGCTTGCACACTGCCAAGGGCTCCAGCAGGAAGAGCTCTGTGCGAGGGAAGGGAAGGGCCAGTGCAGGGCTCCTCCAGCGGTTGCTTGGCCGCCCAGATTCAGCGCCGCACGGAGTGCACCAGGCTCCCAGGGCCCCTGGCTGGGGTCTGCAGCCCCGCACACCCGGAGGCTGACTCCCTGGGCGCCCAGCAGCTGCCTCACACACGTAGCTTCCCTAGCGCTCTCCTCCCCAGCAGAGACGTGTGCAGCTGGTTGGGGCCTGCCCCTGCGTGCCTGGGCTCCCGCGCACAGCCCCAGCTCAGGGCAAGCAGCCCCTGAGCCAAGACCTGAAGAAGGCGCAGAGCGCCCCCACCTGGATGCCGAGTGAACAGCTGGCGGGGAGGCGAGCCTCCTCGAGGGAAGAAGAGGCAGCCCAGCCTCGTTTGGCTCAAGCCCTACTTGGCTGGAGCCGAGTGCGCCTCCAGGACGGCAGAGCTCCAGCTCTGCTCAGAGGCCCGATCTGGCAGAGTTGCTGGCGCTAGGCTGCTCTGCCCTGGGCGACCGTTGCCCAGACTTGCCTCGCTGCTAGGCTTCCTGCCCAGGAAGGAGCAGGCTGCGCGAGGCTGGGAGATGCCACTGGCGCCTTCCTGGCCTCAGCTCCGCTCCTGCCTTGCCTTTGCACCTAGGCCCCAGGCGTCCTTGGGGAGGGCTTAGGGGCCGGTGGCTTGCACACTGCCAAGGGCTCCAGCAGGAAGAGCTCTGTGCGAGGGAAGGGAAGGGCCAGTGCAGGGCTCCTCCAGCGGTTGCTTGGCCGCCCAGGCTCAGCGCCGCACGGAGTGCACCAGGCTCCCAGGGCCCCTGGCTGGGGTCTGCAGCCCCGCACACCCGGAGGCTGACTCCCTGGGCGCCCAGCAGCTGCCTCACACACGTAGCTTCCCTAGCGCTCTCCTCCCCAGCAGAGACGTGTGCAGCTGGTTGGGGCCTGCCCCTGCGTGCCTGGGCTCCCGCCCACAGCCCCAGCTCAGGGTAAGCAGACCCTGAGCCAAGACCTGCAGGAGGCGCAGAGCGCCCCCACCTGGAAGCCGAGTGAACAGCTGGCGGGGAGGCGAGCCTCCTCGAGGGAAGAAGAGGCAGCCCAGCCTCGTTTGGCTCAAGCCCTACTTGGCTGGAGCCAAGTGCGCCTCCAGGACGGCAGAGCTCCAGCTCTGCTGAGAGGCCCGTTCTGGCAGAGTTGCTGGCGCGAGGCTGCTCTGCCCTGGGCGAGCCTTGCCCAGACTTGCCTCGCTGCTAGGCTTCCTGCCCAGGAAGGAGCAGGCTGCGCGAGGCTGGGAGACGCCACTGGCGCCTTCCTGGCCTCAGCTCCGCTCCTGCCTTGCCTTTGCACCTAGGCCCCAGGCCTCCTTGGGGAGGACTTAGGGGCCAGTGGCTTGCACACTGCCAAGGGCTCCAGCAGGAAGAGCTCTGTGCGAGGGAAGGGAAGGGCCAGTGCAGGGCTCCTCCAGCGGTTGCTTGGCCGCCCAGACTCAGCGCCGCACGGAGTGCACCAGGCTCCCAGGGCCCCTGGCTGGGGTCTGCAGCCCCGCACACCCGGAGGCTGACTCCCTGGGCGCCCAGCTGCTGCCTCACACACGTAGCTTCCCTAGCGCTCTCCTCCCCAGCAGAGACGTGTGCAGCTGGTTGGGGCCTGCCCCTGTGTGCCTGGGCTCCCGCCCACAGCCCCAGCTCAGGGCAAGCAGCCCCTGAGCCAAGACCTGCAGGAGGCGCAGAGCGCCCCCACCTGGAAGCCGAGTGAACAGCTGGCGGGGAGGCGAGCCTCCTCGAGGGAAGAAGAGGCAGCCCAGCCTCGTTTGGCTCAAGCCCTACTTGGCTGGAGCCGAGTGCGCCTCCAGGACGGCAGAGCTCCAGCTCTGCTCAGAGGCCCGATCTGGCAGAGTTGCTGGCGCGAGGCTGCTCTGCCCTGGGCGAGCCTTGCCCAGACTTGCCTCGCTGCTAGGCTTCCTGCCCAGGAAGGAGCAGGCTGCGCGAGGCTGGGAGACGCCACTGGCGCCTTCCTGGCCTCAGCTCCGCTCCTGCCTTGCCTTTGCACCTAGGCCCCAGGCGTCCTTGGGGAGGGCTTAGGGGCCGGTGGCTTGCACACTGCCAAGGGCTCCAGCAGGAAGAGCTCTGTGCGAGGGAAGGGAAGGGCCAGTGCAGGGCTCCTCCAGCGGTTGCTTGGCCGCCCAGACTCAGCACCGCACGGAGTGCACCAGGCTCCCAGGGCCCCTGGCTGGGGTCTGCAGCCCCGCACACCCGGAGGCTGACTCCCTGGGCGCCCAGCAGCTGCCTCACACACGTAGCTTCCCTAGCGCTCTCCTCCCCAGCAGAGACGTGTGCAGCTGGTTGGGGCCTGCCCCTGCGTGCCTGGGCTCCCGCGCACAGCCCCAGCTCAGGGCAAGCAGCCCCTGAGCCAAGACCTGCAGAAGGCGCAGAGCGCCCCCACCTGGAAGCCGAAAGAACAGCTGGCGGGGAGGCGAGCCTCCTCGAGGGAAGAAGAGGCAGCCCAGCCTCGTTTGGCTCAAGCCCTACTTGGCTGGAGCCGAGTGCGCCTCCAGGACGGCAGAGCTCCAGCTCTGCTCAGAGGCCCGATCTGGCAGAGTTGCTGGCGCGAGGCTGCTCTGCCCTGGGCGAGCCTTGCCCAGACTTGCCTCGCTGCTAGGCTTCCTGCCCAGGAAGGAGCAGGCTGCGCGAGGCTGGGAGACGCCACTGGCGCCTTCCTGGCCTCAGCTCCGCTCCTGCCTTGCCTTTGCACCTAGGCCCCAGGCGTCCTTGGGGAGGGCTTAGGGGCCGGTGGCTTGCACACTGCCAAGGGCTCCAGCAGGAAGAGCTCTGTGCGAGGGAAGGGAAGGGCCAGTGCAGGGCTCCTCCAGCGGTTGCTTGGCCGCCCAGATTCAGCGCCGCACGGAGTGCACCAGGCTCCCAGGGCCCCTGGCGGGGGTCTGCAGCCCCGCACACCCGGAGGCTGACTCCCTGGGCGCCCAGCAGCTGCCTCACACACGTAGCTTCCCTAGCGCTCTCCTCCCCAGCAGAGACGTGTGCAGCTGGTTGGGGCCTGCCCCTGCGTGCCTGGGCTCCCGCGCACAGCCCCAGCTCAGGGCAAGCAGCCCCTGAGCCAAGACCTGAAGAAGGCGCAGAGCGCCCCCACCTGGATGCCGAGTGAACAGCTGGCGGGGAGGCGAGCCTCCTCGAGGGAAGAAGAGGCAGCCCAGCCTCGTTTGGCTCAAGCCCTACTTGGCTGGAGCCGAGTGCGCCTCCAGGACGGCAGAGCTCCAGCTATGCTCAGAGGCCCGATCTGGCAGAGTTGCTGGCGCGAGGCTGCTCTGCCCTGGGCGACCGTTGCCCAGACTTGCCTCGCTGCTAGGCTTCCTGCCCAGGAAGGAGCAGGCTGCGCGAGGCTGGGAGATGCCACTGGCGCCTTCCTGGCCTCAGCTCCGCTCCTGCCTTGCCTTTGCACCTAGGCCCCAGGCGTCCTTGGGGAGGGCTTAGGGGCCGGTGGCTTGCACACTGCCAAGGGCTCCAGCAGGAAGAGCTCTGTGCGAGGGAAGGGAAGGGCCAGTGCAGGGCTCCTCCAGCGGTTGCTTGGCCGCCCAGGCTCAGCGCCGCACGGAGTGCACCAGGCTCCCAGGGCCCCTGGCTGGGGTCTGCAGCCCCGCACACCCGGAGGCTGACTCCCTGGGCGCCCAGCAGCTGCCTCACACACGTAGCTTCCCTAGCGCTCTCCTCCCCAGCAGAGACGTGTGCAGCTGGTTGGGGCCTGCCCCTGCGTGCCTGGGCTCCCGCCCACAGCCCCAGCTCAGGGCAAGCAGACCCTGAGCCAAGACCTGCAGGAGGCGCAGAGCGCCCCCACCTGGAAGCCGAGTGAACAGCTGGCGGGGAGGCGAGCCTCCTCGAGGGAAGAAGAGGCAGCCCAGCCTCGTTTGGCTCAAGCCCTACTTGGCTGGAGCCAAGTGCGCCTCCAGGACGGCAGAGCTCCAGCTCTGCTGAGAGGCCCGTTCTGGCAGAGTTGCTGGCGCGAGGCTGCTCTGCCCTGGGCGAGCCTTGCCCAGACTTGCCTCGCTGCTAGGCTTCCTGCCCAGGAAGGAGCAGGCTGCACGAGGCTGGGAGACGCCACTGGCGCCTTCCTGGCCTCAGCTCCGCTCCTGCCTTGCCTTTGCACCTAGGCCCCAGGCCTCCTTGGGGAGGACTTAGGGGCCAGTGGCTTGCACACTGCCAAGGGCTCCAGCAGGAAGAGCTCTGTGCGAGGGAAGGGAAGGGCCAGTGCAGGGCTCCTCCAGCGGTTGCTTGGCCGCCCAGACTCAGCACCGCACGGAGTGCACCAGGCTCCCAGGGCCCCTGGCTGGGGTCTGCAGCCCCGCACACCCGGAGGCTGACTCCCTGGGCGCCTAGCAGCTGCCTCACACACGTAGCTTCCCTAGCGCTCTCCTCCCCAGCAGAGACGTGTGCAGCTGGTTGGGGCCTGCCCCTGCGTGCCTGGGCTCCCGCGCACAGCCCCAGCTCAGGGCAAGCAGCCCCTGAGCCAAGACCTGAAGAAGGCGCAGAGCGCCCCCACCTGGAAGCCGAGTGAACAGCTGGCGGGGAGGCGAGCCTCCTCGAGGGAAGAAGAGGCAGCCCAGCCTCGTTTGGCTCAAGCCCTACTTGGCTGGAGCCGAGTGCGCCTCCAGGACGGCAGAGCTCCAGCTCTGCTCAGAGGCCCGATCTGGCAGAGTTGCTGGCGCGAGGCTGCTCTGCCCTGGGCGAGCCTTGCCCAGACTTGCCTCGCTGCTAGGCTTCCTGCCCAGGAAGGAGCAGGCTGCGCGAGGCTGGGAGACGCCACTGGCGCCTTCCTGGCCTCAGCTCCGCTCCTGCCTTGCCTTTGCACCTAGGCCCCAGGCGTCCTTGGGGAGGGCTTAGGGGCCGGTGGCTTGCACACTGCCAAGGGCTCCAGCAGGAAGAGCTCTGTGCGAGGGAAGGGAAGGGCCAGTGCAGGGCTCCTCCAGCGGTTGCTTGGCCGCCCAGATTCAGCGCCGCACGGAGTGCACCAGGCTCCCAGGGGCCCTGGCGGGGGTCTGCAGCCCCGCACACCCGGAGGCTGACTCCCTGGGCGCCCAGCAGCTGCCTCACACACGTAGCTTCCCTAGCGCTCTCCTCCCCAGCAGAGACGTGTGCAGCTGGTTGGGGCCTGCCCCTGCGTGCCTGGGCTCCCGCGCACAGCCCCAGCTCAGGGCAAGCAGCCCCTGAGCCAAGACCTGAAGAAGGCGCAGAGCGCCCCCACCTGGATGCCGAGTGAACAGCTGGCGGGGAGGCGAGCCTCCTCGAGGGAAGAAGAGGCAGCCCAGCCTCGTTTGGCTCAAGCCCTACTTGGCTGGAGCCGAGTGCGCCTCCAGGACGGCAGAGCTCCAGCTATGCTCAGAGGCCCGATCTGGCAGAGTTGCTGGCGCGAGGCTGCTCTGCCCTGGGCGACCGTTGCCCAGACTTGCCTCGCTGCTAGGCTTCCTGCCCAGGAAGGAGCAGGCTGCGCGAGGCTGGGAGATGCCACTGGCGCCTTCCTGGCCTCAGCTCCGCTCCTGCCTTGCCTTTGCACCTAGGCCCCAGGCGTCCTTGGGGAGGGCTTAGGGGCCGGTGGCTTGCACACTGCCAAGGGCTCCAGCAGGAAGAGCTCTGTGCGAGGGAAGGGAAGGGCCAGTGCAGGGCTCCTCCAGCGGTTGCTTGGCCGCCCAGGCTCAGCGCCGCACGGAGTGCACCAGGCTCCCAGGGCCCCTGGCTGGGGTCTGCAGCCCCGCACACCCGGAGGCTGACTCCCTGGGCGCCCAGCAGCTGCCTCACACACGTAGCTTCCCTAGCGCTCTCCTCCCCAGCAGAGACGTGTGCAGCTGGTTGGGGCCTGCCCCTGCGTGCCTGGGCTCCCGCCCACAGCCCCAGCTCAGGGCAAGCAGACCCTGAGCCAAGACCTGCAGGAGGCGCAGAGCGCCCCCACCTGGAAGCCGAGTGAACAGCTGGCGGGGAGGCGAGCCTCCTCGAGGGAAGAAGAGGCAGCCCAGCCTCGTTTGGTTCAAGCCCTACTTGGCTGGAGCCAAGTGCGCCTCCAGGACGGCAGAGCTCCAGCTCTGCTGAGAGGCCCGTTCTGGCAGAGTTGCTGGCGCGAGGCTGCTCTGCCCTGGGCGAGCCTTGCCCAGACTTGCCTCGCTGCTAGGCTTCCTGCCCAGGAAGGAGCAGGCTGCGCGAGGCTGGGAGACGCCACTGGCGCCTTCCTGGCCTCAGCTCCGCTCCTGCCTTGCCTTTGCACCTAGGCCCCAGGCCTCCTTGGGGAGGACTTAGGGGCCAGTGGCTTGCACACTGCCAAGGGCTCCAGCAGGAAGAGCTCTGTGCGAGGGAAGGGAAGGGCCAGTGCAGGGCTCCTCCAGCGGTTGCTTGGCCGCCCAGACTCAGCACCGCACGGAGTGCACCAGGCTCCCAGGGCCCCTGGCTGGGGTCTGCAGCCCCGCACACCCGGAGGCTGACTCCCTGGGCGCCTAGCAGCTGCCTCACACACGTAGCTTCCCTAGCGCTCTCCTCCCCAGCAGAGACGTGTGCAGCTGGTTGGGGCCTGCCCCTGCGTGCCTGGGCTCCCGCGCACAGCCCCAGCTCAGGGCAAGCAGCCCCTGAGCCAAGACCTGCAGAAGGCGCAGAGCGCCCCCACCTGGAAGCCGAAAGAACAGCTGGCGGGGAGGCGAGCCTCCTCGAGGGAAGAAGAGGCAGCCCAGCCTCGTTTGGCTCAAGCCCTACTTGGCTGGAGCCGAGTGCGCCTCCAGGACGGCAGAGCTCCAGCTCTGCTCAGAGGCCCGATCTGGCAGAGTTGCTGGCGCGAGGCTGCTCTGCCCTGGGCGAGCCTTGCCCAGACTTGCCTCGCTGCTAGGCTTCCTGCCCAGGAAGGAGCAGGCTGCGCGAGGCTGGGAGACGCCACTGGCGCCTTCCTGGCCTCAGCTCCGCTCCTGCCTTGCCTTTGCACCTAGGCCCCAGGCGTCCTTGGGGAGGGCTTAGGGGCCGGTGGCTTGCACACTGCCAAGGGCTCCAGCAGGAAGAGCTCTGTGCGAGGGAAGGGAAGGGCCAGTGCAGGGCTCCTCCAGCGGTTGCTTGGCCGCCCAGATTCAGCGCCGCACGGAGTGCACCAGGCTCCCAGGGCCCCTGGCGGGGGTCTGCAGCCCCGCACACCCGGAGGCTGACTCCCTGGGCGCCCAGCAGCTGCCTCACACACGTAGCTTCCCTAGCGCTCTCCTCCCCAGCAGAGACGTGTGCAGCTGGTTGGGGCCTGCCCCTGCGTGCCTGGGCTCCCGCGCACAGCCCCAGCTCAGGGCAAGCAGCCCCTGAGCCAAGACCTGAAGAAGGCGCAGAGCGCCCCCACCTGGATGCCGAGTGAACAGCTGGCGGGGAGGCGAGCCTCCTCGAGGGAAGAAGAGGCAGCCCAGCCTCGTTTGGCTCAAGCCCTACTTGGCTGGAGCCGAGTGCGCCTCCAGGACGGCAGAGCTCCAGCTATGCTCAGAGGCCCGATCTGGCAGAGTTGCTGGCGCGAGGCTGCTCTGCCCTGGGCGACCGTTGCCCAGACTTGCCTCGCTGCTAGGCTTCCTGCCCAGGAAGGAGCAGGCTGCGCGAGGCTGGGAGATGCCACTGGCGCCTTCCTGGCCTCAGCTCCGCTCCTGCCTTGCCTTTGCACCTAGGCCCCAGGCGTCCTTGGGGAGGGCTTAGGGGCCGGTGGCTTGCACACTGCCAAGGGCTCCAGCAGGAAGAGCTCTGTGCGAGGGAAGGGAAGGGCCAGTGCAGGGCTCCTCCAGCGGTTGCTTGGCCGCCCAGGCTCAGCGCCGCACGGAGTGCACCAGGCTCCCAGGGCCCCTGGCTGGGGTCTGCAGCCCCGCACACCCGGAGGCTGACTCCCTGGGCGCCCAGCAGCTGCCTCACACACGTAGCTTCCCTAGCGCTCTCCTCCCCAGCAGAGACGTGTGCAGCTGGTTGGGGCCTGCCCCTGCGTGCCTGGGCTCCCGCCCACAGCCCCAGCTCAGGGCAAGCAGACCCTGAGCCAAGACCTGCAGGAGGCGCAGAGCGCCCCCACCTGGAAGCCGAGTGAACAGCTGGCGGGGAGGCGAGCCTCCTCGAGGGAAGAAGAGGCAGCCCAGCCTCGTTTGGCTCAAGCCCTACTTGGCTGGAGCCAAGTGCGCCTCCAGGACGGCAGAGCTCCAGCTCTGCTGAGAGGCCCGTTCTGGCAGAGTTGCTGGCGCGAGGCTGCTCTGCCCTGGGCGAGCCTTGCCCAGACTTGCCTCGCTGCTAGGCTTCCTGCCCAGGAAGGAGCAGGCTGCACGAGGCTGGGAGACGCCACTGGCGCCTTCCTGGCCTCAGCTCCGCTCCTGCCCTGCCTTTGCACCTAGGCCCCAGGCCTCCTTGGGGAGGACTTAGGGGCCAGTGGCTTGCACACTGCCAAGGGCTCCAGCAGGAAGAGCTCTGTGCGAGGGAAGGGAAGGGCTAGTGCAGGGCTCCTCCAGCGGTTGCTTGGCCGCCCAGACTCAGCACTGCACGGAGTGCACCAGGCTCCCAGGGCCCCTGGCTGGGGTCTGCAGCCCCGCACACCCGGAGGCTGACTCCCTGGGCGCCTAGCAGCTGCCTCACACACGTAGCTTCCCTAGCGCTCTCCTCCCCAGCAGAGACGTGTGCAGCTGGTTGGGGCCTGCCCCTGCGTGCCTGGGCTCCCGCGCACAGCCCCAGCTCAGGGCAAGCAGCCCCTGAGCCAAGACCTGCAGAAGGCGCAGAGCGCCCCCACCTGGAAGCCGAAAGAACAGCTGGCGGGGAGGCGAGCCTCCTCGAGGGAAGAAGAGGCAGCCCAGCCTCGTTTGGCTCAAGCCCTACTTGGCTGGAGCCGAGTGCGCCTCCAGGACGGCAGAGCTCCAGCTCTGCTCAGAGGCCCGATCTGGCAGAGTTGCTGGCGCGAGGCTGCTCTGCCCTGGGCGAGCCTTGCCCAGACTTGCCTCGCTGCTAGGCTTCCTGCCCAGGAAGGAGCAGGCTGCGCGAGGCTGGGAGACGCCACTGGCGCCTTCCTGGCCTCAGCTCCGCTCCTGCCTTGCCTTTGCACCTAGGCCCCAGGCGTCCTTGGGGAGGGCTTAGGGGCCGGTGGCTTGCACACTGCCAAGGGCTCCAGCAGGAAGAGCTCTGTGCGAGGGAAGGGAAGGGCCAGTGCAGGGCTCCTCCAGCGGTTGCTTGGCCGCCCAGATTCAGCGCCGCACGGAGTGCACCAGGCTCCCAGGGCCCCTGGCTGGGGTCTGCAGCCCCGCACACCCGGAGGCTGACTCCCTGGGCGCCCAGCAGCTGCCTCACACACGTAGCTTCCCTAGCGCTCTCCTCCCCAGCAGAGACGTGTGCAGCTGGTTGGGGCCTGCCCCTGCGTGCCTGGGCTCCCGCGCACAGCCCCAGCTCAGGGCAAGCAGCCCCTGAGCCAAGACCTGAAGAAGGCGCAGAGCGCCCCCACCTGGAAGCCGAGTGAACAGCTGGCGGGGAGGCGAGCCTCCTCGAGGGAAGAAGAGGCAGCCCAGCCTCGTTTGGCTCAAGCCCTACTTGGCTGGAGCCAAGTGCGCCTCCAGGACGGCAGAGCTCCAGCTCTGCTGAGAGGCCCGTTCTGGCAGAGTTGCTGGCGCGAGGCTGCTCTGCCCTGGGCGAGCCTTGCCCAGACTTGCCTCGCTGCTAGGCTTCCTGCCCAGGAAGGAGCAGGCTGCGCGAGGCTGGGAGACGCCACTGGCGCCTTCCTGGCCTCAGCTCCGCTCCTGCCTTGCCTTTGCACCTAGGCCCCAGGCCTCCTTGGGGAGGACTTAGGGGCCAGTGGCTTGCACACTGCCAAGGGCTCCAGCAGGAAGAGCTCTGTGCGAGGGAAGGGAAGGGCCAGTGCAGGGCTCCTCCAGCGGTTGCTTGGCCGCCCAGGCTCAGCGCCGCACGGAGTGCACCAGGCTCCCAGGGCCCCTGGCTGGGGTCTGCAGCCCCGCACACCCGGAGGCTGACTCCCTGGGCGCCCAGCAGCTGCCTCACACACGTAGCTTCCCTAGCGCTCTCCTCCCCAGCAGAGACGTGTGCAGCTGGTTGGGGCCTGCCCCTGCGTGCCTGGGCTCCCGCCCACAGCCCCAGCTCAGGGTAAGCAGCCCCTGAGCCAAGACCTGCAGGAGGCGCAGAGCGCCCCCACCTGGAAGCCGAGTGAACAGCTGGCGGGGAGGCGAGCCTCCTCGAGGGAAGAAGAGGCAGCCCAGCCTCGTTTGGCTCAAGCCCTACTTGGCTGGAGCCAAGTGCGCCTCCAGGACGGCAGAGCTCCAGCTCTGCTGAGAGGCCCGTTCTGGCAGAGTTGCTGGCGCGAGGCTGCTCTGCCCTGGGCGAGCCTTGCCCAGACTTGCCTCGCTGCTAGGCTTCCTGCCCAGGAAGGAGCAGGCTGCGCGAGGCTGGGAGACGCCACTGGCGCCTTCCTGGCCTCAGCTCCGCTCCTGCCTTGCCTTTGCACCTAGGCCCCAGGCCTCCTTGGGGAGGACTTAGGGGCCAGTGGCTTGCACACTGCCAAGGGCTCCAGCAGGAAGAGCTCTGTGCGAGGGAAGGGAAGGGCCAGTGCAGGGCTCCTCCAGCGGTTGCTTGGCAGCCCAGGCTCAGCGCCGCACGGAGTGCACCAGGCTCCCAGGGCCCCTGGCTGGGGTCTGCAGACCCGCACACACGGAGGCTGACTCCCTGGGCGCCCAGCTGCTGCCTCACACACGTAGCTTCCCTAGCGCTCTCCTCCCCAGCAGAGACGTGTGCAGCTGGTTGGGGCCTGCCCCTGTGTGCCTGGGCTCCCGCCCACAGCCCCAGCTCAGGGCAAGCAGCCCCTGAGCCAAGACCTGCAGAGGGCGCAGAGCGCCCCCACCTGGAAGCCGAAAGAACAGCTGGCAGGGAGGCGAGCCTCCTCGAGGGAAGAAGAGGCAGCCCAGCCTCGTTTGGCTCAAGCCCTACTTGGCTGGAGCCGAGTGCGCCTCCAGGACGGCAGAGCTCCAGCTCTGCTCAGAGGCCCGATCTGGCAGAGTTGCTGGCGCGAGGCTGCTCTGCCCTGGGCGAGCCTTGGCCAGACTTGCCTCGCAGCTAGGCTTCCTGCCCAGGAAGGAGCAGGCTGCGCGAGGCTGGGAGACGCCACTGGCGCCTTCCTGGCCTCAGCTCCGCTCCTGCCTTGCCTTTGCACCTAGGCCCCAGGCGTCCTTGGGGAGGGCTTAGGGGCCGGTGGCTTGCACACTGCCAAGGGCTCCAGCAGGAAGAGCTCTGTGCGAGGGAAGGGAAGGGCCAGTGCAGGGCTCCTCCAGCGGTTGCTTGGCCGCCCAGATTCAGCGCCGCACGGAGTGCACCAGGCTCCCAGGGCCCCTGGCGGGGGTCTGCAGCCCCGCACACCCGGAGGCTGACTCCCTGGGCGCCCAGCAGCTGCCTCACACACGTAGCTTCCCTAGCGCTCTCCTCCCCAGCAGAGACGTGTGCAGCTGGTTGGGGCCTGCCCTGCGTGCCTGGGCTCCCGCGCACAGCCCCAGCTCAGGGCAAGCAGCCCCTGAGCCAAGACCTGAAGAAGGCCCAGAGCGCCCCCACCTGGAAGCCGAGTGAACAGTTGGCGGGGAGGCGAGCCTCCTCGAGGGAAGAAGAGGCAGCCCAGCCTCGTTTGGCTCAAGCCCTACTTGGCTGGAGCCGAGTGCGCCTCCAGGACGGCAGAGCTCCAGCTATGCTCAGAGGCCCGATCTGGCAGAGTTGCTGGCGCGAGGCTGCTCTGCCCTGGGCGACCGTTGCCCAGACTTGCCTCGCTGCTAGGCTTCCTGCCCAGGAAGGAGCAGGCTGCGCGAGGCTGGGAGATGCCACTGGCGCCTTCCTGGCCTCAGCTCCGCTCCTGCCTTGCCTTTGCACCTAGGCCCCAGGCGTCCTTGGGGAGGGCTTAGGGGCCGGTGGCTTGCACACTGCCAAGGGCTCCAGCAGGAAGAGCTCTGTGCGAGGGAAGGGAAGGGCCAGTGCAGGGCTCCTCCAGCGGTTGCTTGGCCGCCCAGGCTCAGCGCCGCACGGAGTGCACCAGGCTCCCAGGGCCCCTGGCTGGGGTCTGCAGCCCCGCACACCCGGAGGCTGACTCCCTGGGCGCCCAGCAGCTGCCTCACACACGTAGCTTCCCTAGCGCTCTCCTCCCCAGCAGAGACGTGTGCAGCTGGTTGGGGCCTGCCCCTGCGTGCCTGGGCTCCCGCCCACAGCCCCAGCTCAGGGTAAGCAGCCCCTGAGCCAAGACCTGCAGGAGGCGCAGAGCGCCCCCACCTGGAAGCCGAGTGAACAGCTGGCGGGGAGGCGAGCCTCCTCGAGGGAAGAAGAGGCAGCCCAGCCTCGTTTGGCTCAAGCCCTACTTGGCTGGAGCCAAGTGCGCCTCCAGGACGGCAGAGCTCCAGCTCTGCTGAGAGGCCCGTTCTGGCAGAGTTGCTGGCGCGAGGCTGCTCTGCCCTGGGCGAGCCTTGCCCAGACTTGCCTCGCTGCTAGGCTTCCTGCCCAGGAAGGAGCAGGCTGCGCGAGGCTGGGAGACGCCACTGGCGCCTTCCTGGCCTCAGCTCCGCTCCTGCCTTGCCTTTGCACCTAGGCCCCAGGCCTCCTTGGGGAGGACTTAGGGGCCAGTGGCTTGCACACTGCCAAGGGCTCCAGCAGGAAGAGCTCTGTGCGAGGGAAGGGAAGGGCCAGTGCAGGGCTCCTCCAGCGGTTGCTTGGCCGCCCAGACTCAGCACCGCACGGAGTGCACCAGGCTCCCAGGGCCCCTGGCTGGGGTCTGCAGCCCCGCACACCCGGAGGCTGACTCCCTGGGCGCCCAGCAGCTGCCTCACACACGTAGCTTCCCTAGCGCTCTCCTCCCCAGCAGAGACGTGTGCAGCTGGTTGGGGCCTGCCCCTGCGTGCCTGGGCTCCCGCGCACAGCCCCAGCTCAGGGCAAGCAGCCCCTGAGCCAAGACCTGCAGAAGGCGCAGAGCGCCCCCACCTGGAAGCCGAAAGAACAGCTGGCGGGGAGGCGAGCCTCCTCGAGGGAAGAAGAGGCAGCCCAGCCTCGTTTGGCTCAAGCCCTACTTGGCTGGAGCCGAGTGCGCCTCCAGGACGGCAGAGCTCCAGCTCTGCTCAGAGGCCCGATCTGGCAGAGTTGCTGGCGCGAGGCTGCTCTGCCCTGGGCGAGCCTTGCCCAGACTTGCCTCGCTGCTAGGCTTCCTGCCCAGGAAGGAGCAGGCTGCGCGAGGCTGGGAGACGCCACTGGCGCCTTCCTGGCCTCAGCTCCGCTCCTGCCTTGCCTTTGCACCTAGGCCCCAGGCGTCCTTGGGGAGGGCTTAGGGGCCGGTGGCTTGCACACTGCCAAGGGCTCCAGCAGGAAGAGCTCTGTGCGAGGGAAGGGAAGGGCCAGTGCAGGGCTCCTCCAGCGGTTGCTTGGCCGCCCAGATTCAGCGCCGCACGGAGTGCACCAGGCTCCCAGGGCCCCTGGCTGGGGTCTGCAGCCCCGCACACCCGGAGGCTGACTCCCTGGGCGCCCAGCAGCTGCCTCACACACGTAGCTTCCCTAGCGCTCTCCTCCCCAGCAGAGACGTGTGCAGCTGGTTGGGGCCTGCCCCTGCGTGCCTGGGCTCCCGCGCACAGCCCCAGCTCAGGGCAAGCAGCCCCTGAGCCAAGACCTGAAGAAGGCGCAGAGCGCCCCCACCTGGAAGCCGAGTGAACAGCTGGCGGGGAGGCGAGCCTCCTCGAGGGAAGAAGAGGCAGCCCAGCCTCGTTTGGCTCAAGCCCTACTTGGCTGGAGCCAAGTGCGCCTCCAGGACGGCAGAGCTCCAGCTCTGCTGAGAGGCCCGTTCTGGCAGAGTTGCTGGCGCGAGGCTGCTCTGCCCTGGGCGAGCCTTGCCCAGACTTGCCTCGCTGCTAGGCTTCCTGCCCAGGAAGGAGCAGGCTGCGCGAGGCTGGGAGACGCCACTGGCGCCTTCCTGGCCTCAGCTCCGCTCCTGCCTTGCCTTTGCACCTAGGCCCCAGGCCTCCTTGGGGAGGACTTAGGGGCCAGTGGCTTGCACACTGCCAAGGGCTCCAGCAGGAAGAGCTCTGTGCGAGGGAAGGGAAGGGCCAGTGCAGGGCTCCTCCAGCGGTTGCTTGGCAGCCCAGGCTCAGCGCCGCACGGAGTGCACCAGGCTCCCAGGGCCCCTGGCTGGGGTCTGCAGCCCCGCACACACGGAGGCTGACTCCCTGGGCGCCCAGCTGCTGCCTCACACACGTAGCTTCCCTAGCGCTCTCCTCCCCAGCAGAGACGTGTGCAGCTGGTTGGGGCCTGCCCCTGTGTGCCTGGGCTCCCGCCCACAGCCCCAGCTCAGGGCAAGCAGCCCCTGAGCCAAGACCTGCAGGAGGCGCAGAGCGCCCCCACCTGGAAGCCGAGTGAACAGCTGGCGGGGAGGCGAGCCTCCTCGAGGGAAGAAGAGGCAGCCCAGCCTCGTTTGGCTCAAGCCCTACTTGGCTGGAGCCGAGTGCGCCTCCAGGACGGCAGAGCTCCAGCTCTGCTCAGAGGCCCGATCTGGCAGAGTTGCTGGCGCGAGGCTGCTCTGCCCTGGGCGAGCCTTGGCCAGACTTGCCTCGCTGCTAGGCTTCCTGCCCAGGAAGGAGCAGGCTGCGCGAGGCTGGGAGACGCCACTGGCGCCTTCCTGGCCTCAGCTCCGCTCCTGCCTTGCCTTTGCACCTAGGCCCCAGGCGTCCTTGGGGAGGGCTTAGGGGCCGGTGGCTTGCACACTGCCAAGGGCTCCAGCAGGAAGAGCTCTGTGCGAGGGAAGGGAAGGGCCAGTGCAGGGCTCCTCCAGCGGTTGCTTGGCCGCCCAGACTCAGCACCGCACGGAGTGCACCAGGCTCCCAGGGCCCCTGGCTGGGGTCTGCAGCCCCGCACACCCGGAGGCTGACTCCCTGGGCGCCCAGCAGCTGCCTCACACACGTAGCTTCCCTAGCGCTCTCGTCTCCAGCAGAGATGTGTGCAGCTGGTTGGGGCCTGCCCCTGCGTGCCTGGGCTCCCGCCCACAGCCCCAGCTCAGGGCAAGCAGCCCCTGAGCCAAGACCTGCAGGAGGCGCAGAGCGCCCCCACCTGGAAGCCGAGTGAACAGCTGGGGGGGAGGCGAGCCTCCTCGAGGGAAGAAGAGGCAGCCCAGCCTCGTTTGGCTCAAGCCCTACTTGGCTGGAGCCGAGTGCGCCTCCAGACGGCAGAGCTCCAGCTCTGCTGAGAGGCCCGGTCTGGCAGAGTTGCTGGCGCGAGGCTGCTCTGCCCTGGGCGAGCCTTGCCCAGACTTGCCTCGCTGCTAGGCTTCCTGCCCAGGAAGGAGCAGGCTGCGCGAGGCTGGGAGACGCCACTGGCGCCTTCCTGGCCTCAGCTCCGCTCCTGCCTTGCCTTTGCACCTAGGCCCCAGGCGTCCTTGGGGAGGGCTTAGGGGCCGGTGGCTTGCACACTGCCAAGGGCTCCACCAGGAAGAGCTCTGTGCGAGGGAAGGGAAGGGCCAGTGCAGGGCTCCTCCAGCGGTTGCTTGGCCCCCCAGACTCAGCGCCGCACGGAGTGCACCAGGCTCCCAGGGCCCCTGGCTGGGGTCTGCAGCCCCGCACACCCGGAGGCTGACTCCCTGGGCGCCCAGCAGCTGCCTCACACACGTAGCTTCCCTAGCGCTCTCGTCCCCAGCAGAGACGTGTGCAGCTGGTTGGGGCCTGCCCCTGCGTGCCTGGGCTCCCACCCACAGCCCCAGGTCAGGGCAAGCAGCCCCTGAGCCAAGACCTGCAGGAGGCGCAGAGCGCCCCCACCTGGAAGCCGAGTGAACAGCTGGCGGGGAGGCGAGCCTCCTCGAGGGAAGAAGAGGCAGCCCAGCCTCGTTTGGCTCAAGCCCTACTTGGCTGGAGCCAAGTGCGCCTCCAGGACGGCAGAGCTCCAGCTCTGCTGAGAGGCCCGTTCTGGCAGAGTTGCTGGCGCGAGGCTGCTCTGCCCTGGGCGAGCCTTGCCCAGACTTGCCTCGCTGCTAGGCTTCCTGCCCAGGAAGGAGCAGGCTGCGCGAGGCTGGGAGACGCCACTGGCGCCTTCCTGGCCTCAGCTCCGCTCCTGCCTTGCCTTTGCACCTAGGCCCCAGGCCTCCTTGGGGAGGACTTAGGGGCCAGTGGCTTGCACACTGCCAAGGGCTCCAGCAGGAAGAGCTCTGTGCGAGGGAAGGGAAGGGCCAGTGCAGGGCTCCTCCAGCGGTTGCTTGGCAGCCCAGGCTCAGCGCCGCACGGAGTGCACCAGGCTCCCAGGGCCCCTGGCTGGGGTCTGCAGCCCCGCACACACGGAGGCTGACTCCCTGGGCGCCCAGCTGCTGCCTCACACACGTAGCTTCCCTAGCGCTCTCCTCCCCAGCAGAGACGTGTGCAGCTGGTTGGGGCCTGCCCCTGTGTGCCTGGGCTCCCGCCCACAGCCCCAGCTCAGGGCAAGCAGCCCCTGAGCCAAGACCTGCAGGAGGCGCAGAGCGCCCCCACCTGGAAGCCGAGTGAACAGCTGGCGGGGAGGCGAGCCTCCTCGAGGGAAGAAGAGGCAGCCCAGCCTCGTTTGGCTCAAGCCCTACTTGGCTGGAGCCGAGTGCGCCTCCAGGACGGCAGAGCTCCAGCTCTGCTCAGAGGCCCGATCTGGCAGAGTTGCTGGCGCGAGGCTGCTCTGCCCTGGGCGAGCCTTGGCCAGACTTGCCTCGCTGCTAGGCTTCCTGCCCAGGAAGGAGCAGGCTGCGCGAGGCTGGGAGACGCCACTGGCGCCTTCCTGGCCTCAGCTCCGCTCCTGCCTTGCCTTTGCACCTAGGCCCCAGGCGTCCTTGGGGAGGGCTTAGGGGCCGGTGGCTTGCACACTGCCAAGGGCTCCAGCAGGAAGAGCTCTGTGCGAGGGAAGGGAAGGGCCAGTGCAGGGCTCCTCCAGCGGTTGCTTGGCCGCCCAGACTCAGCGCCGCACGGAGTGCACCAGGCTCCCAGGGCCCCTGGCTGGGGTCTGCAGCCCCGCACACCCGGAGGCTGACTCCCTGGGCGCCCAGCAGCTGCCTCACACACGTAGCTTCCCTAGCGCTCTCGTCCCCAGCAGAGACGTGTGCAGCTGGTTGGGGCCTGCCCCTGCGTGCCTGGGCTCCCGCCCACAGCCCCAGCTCAGGGCAAGCAGCCCCTGAGCCAAGACCTGCAGGAGGCGCAGAGCGCCCCCACCTGGAAGCCGAGTGAACAGCTGGCGGGGAGGCGAGCCTCCTCGAGGGAAGAAGAGGCAGCCCAGCCTCGTTTGGCTCAAGCCCTACTTGGCTGGAGCCGAGTGCGCCTCCAGGACGGCAGAGCTCCAGCTCTGCTCAGAGGCCCGATCTGGCAGAGTTGCTGGCGCGAGGCTGCTCTGCCCTGGGCGAGCCTTGCCCAGACTTGCCTCGCTGCTAGGCTTCCTGCCCAGGAAGGAGCAGGCTGCGCGAGGCTGGGAGACGCCACTGGCGCCTTCCTGGCCTCAGCTCCGCTCCTGCCTTGCCTTTGCACCTAGGCCCCAGGAGTCCTTGGGGAGGGCTTAGGGGCCGGTGGCTTGCACACTGCCAAGGGCTCCAGCAGGAAGAGCTCTGTGCGAGGGAAGGGAAGGGCCAGTGCAGGGCTCCTCCAGCGGTTGCTTGGCCGCCCAGGCTCAGCGCCGCACGGAGTGCACCAGGCTCCCAGGGCCCCTGGCTGGGGTCTGCAGCCCCGCACACCCGGAGGCTGACTCCCTGGGCGCCCAGCAGCTGCCTCACACACGTAGCTTCCCTAGCGCTCTCGTCTCCAGCAGAGATGTGTGCAGCTGGTTGGGGCCTGCCCCTGCGTGCCTGGGCTCCCGCCCACAGCCCCAGCTCAGGGCAAGCAGCCCCTGAGCCAAGACCTGCAGGAGGCGCAGTGCGCCCCCACCTGGAAGCCGAGTGAACAGCTGGCGGGGAGGCGAGCCTCCTCGAGGGAAGAAGAGGCAGCCCAGCCTCGTTTGGCTCAAGCCCTACTTGGCTGGAGCCGAGTGCGCCTCCAGGACGGCAGAGCTCCAGCTCTGCTCAGAGGCCCGTTCTGGCAGAGTTGCTGGCGCGAGGCTGCTCTGCCCTGGGCGAGCCTTGCCCAGACTTGCCTCGCTGCTAGGCTTCCTGCCCAGGAAGGAGCAGGCTGCGCGAGGCTGGGAGACGCCACTGGCGCCTTCCTGGCATCAGCTCCGCTCCTGCCTTGCCTTTGCACCTAGGCCCCAGGCGTCCTTGGGGAGGGCTTAGGGGCCGGTGGCTTGCACACTGCCAAGGGCTCCAGCAGGAAGAGCTCTGTGCGAGGGAAGGGAAGGGCCAGTGCAGGGCTCCTCCAGCGGTTGCTTGGCCGCCCAGACTCAGCGCCGCACGGAGTGCACCAGGCTCCCAGGGCCCCTGGCTGTGGTCTGCAGCCCCGCACACCCGGAGGCTGACTCCCTGGGCGCCCAGCAGCTGCCTCACACACGTAGCTTCCCTAGCGCTCTCGTCCCCAGCAGAGACGTGTGCAGCTGGTTGGGGCCTGCCCCTGCGTGCCTGGGCTCCCACCCACAGCCCCAGGTAGGGCAAGCAGCCCCTGAGCCAAGACCAGCAGGAGGCGCAGAGCGCCCCCACCTGGAAGCCGAGTGAACAGCTGGCGGGGAGGCGAGCCTCCTCGAGGGAAGAAGAGGCAGCCCAGCCTCGTTTGGCTCAAGCCCTATTTGGCTGGAGCCGAGTGCGCCTCCAGGACGGCAGAACTCCAGCTCTGCTCAGAGGCCCGATCTGGCAGAGTTGCTGGCGCGAGGCTGCTCTGCCCTGGGCGAGCCTTGCCCAGACTTGCCTCGCTGCTAGGCTTCCTGCCCAGGAAGGAGCAGGCTGCGCGATGCTGGGAGATGCCACTGGCGCCTTCCTGGCCTCAGCTCCGCTCCTGCCTTGCCTTTGCACCTAGGCCCCAGGCGTCCTTGGGGAGGGCTTAGGGGCCGGTGGCTTGCACACTGCCAAGGGCTCCAGCAGGAAGAGCTCTGTGCGAGGAAAGGGAAGGGCCAGTGCAGGGCTCCTCCAGCGGTTGCTTGGCCGCCCAGGCTCAGCGCCGCACGGAGTGCACCAGGCTCCCAGGGCCCCTGGCTGGGGTCTGCAGCCCCGCACACCCGGAGGCTGACTCCCTGGGCGCCCAGCAGCTGCCTCACACACGTAACTTCCCTAGCGCTCTCCTCCCCAGCAGAGACATGCGCAGCTGGTTGGGGCCTGCCCCTGCGTGCCTGGGCTCCCGCCCACAGCCCCAGCTCAGGGCAAGCAGCCCCTGAGCCAAGACCTGCAGGAGGCGCAGAGCGCCCCCACCTGGAAGCCGAGTGAACAGCTGGCGGGGAAGCGAGCCTCCTCGAGGGAAGAAGAGGCAGCCCAGCCTCGTTTGGCTCAAGCCCTACTTGGCTGGAGCCGAGTGCGCCTCCAGGACGGCAGAGCTCCAGCTCTGCTCAGAGGCCCGTTCTGGCAGAGTTGCTGGCGCGAGGCTGCTCTGCCCTGGGCGAGCCTTGCCCAGACTTGCCTCGCTGCTAGGCTTCCTGCCCAGGAAGGAGCAGGCTGCGCGAGGCTGGGAGACGCCACTGGCGCCTTCCTGGCCTCAGCTCCGCTCCTGCCTTGCCTTTGCACTTAGGCCCCAGGCGTCCTTGGGGAGGGCTTAGGGGCCGGTGGCTTGCACACTGCCAAGGACTCCAGCAGGAAGAGCTCTGTGCGAGGGAAGGGAAGGGCCAGTGCAGGGCTCCTCCAGCGGTTGCTTGGCCGCCCAGACTCAGCGCCGCACGGAGTGCACCAGGCTCCCAGGGCCCCTGGCTGGGGTCTGCAGCCCCGCACACCCGGAGGCTGACTCCCTGGGCGCCCAGCAGCTGCCTCACACACGTAGCTTCCCTAGCGCTCTCGTCCCCAGCAGAGACGTGTGCAGCTGGTTGGGGCCTGCCCCTGCGTGCCTGGGCTCCCACCCACAGCCCCAGGTCAGGGCAAGGAGCCCCTGAGCCAAGACCTGCAGGAGGCGCAGAGCGCCCCCACCTGGAAGCCGAGTGAACAGCTGGCGGGGAGGCGAGCCTCCTCGAGGGAAGAAGAGGCAGCCCAGCCTCGTTTGGCTCAAGCCCTACTTGGCTGGAGCCGAGTGCGCCTCCAGGACGGCAGAGCTCCAGCTATGCTCAGAGGCCCGATCTGGCAGAGTTGCTGGCGCGAGGCTGCTCTGCCCTGGGCGACCGTTGCCCAGACTTGCCTCGCTGCTAGGCTTCCTGCCCAGGAAGGAGCAGGCTGCGCGAGGCTGGGAGATGCCACTGGCGCCTTCCTGGCCTCAGCTCCGCTCCTGCCTTGCCTTTGCACCTAGGCCCCAGGCGTCCTTGGGGAGGGCTTAGGGGCCGGTGGCTTGCACACTGCCAAGGGCTCCAGCAGGAAGAGCTCTGTGCGAGGGAAGGGAAGGGCCAGTGCAGGGCTCCTCCAGCGGTTGCTTGGCCGCCCAGGCTCAGCGCCGCACGGAGTGCACCAGGCTCCCAGGGCCCCTGGCTGGGGTCTGCAGCCCCGCACACCCGGAGGCTGACTCCCTGGGCGCCCAGCAGCTGCCTCACACACGTAGCTTCCCTAGCGCTCTCCTCCCCAGCAGAGACGTGTGCAGCTGGTTGGGGCCTGCCCCTGCGTGCCTGGGCTCCCGCCCACAGCCCCAGCTCAGGGTAAGCAGCCCCTGAGCCAAGACCTGCAGGAGGCGCAGAGCGCCCCCACCTGGAAGCCGAGTGAACAGCTGGCGGGGAGGCGAGCCTCCTCGAGGGAAGAAGAGGCAGCCCAGCCTCGTTTGGCTCAAGCCCTACTTGGCTGGAGCCAAGTGCGCCTCCAGGACGGCAGAGCTCCAGCTCTGCTGAGAGGCCCGTTCTGGCAGAGTTGCTGGCGCGAGGCTGCTCTGCCCTGGGCGAGCCTTGCCCAGACTTGCCTCGCTGCTAGGCTTCCTGCCCAGGAAGGAGCAGGCTGCGCGAGGCTGGGAGACGCCACTGGCGCCTTCCTGGCCTCAGCTCCGCTCCTGCCTTGCCTTTGCACCTAGGCCCCAGGCCTCCTTGGGGAGGACTTAGGGGCCAGTGGCTTGCACACTGCCAAGGGCTCCAGCAGGAAGAGCTCTGTGCGAGGGAAGGGAAGGGCCAGTGCAGGGCTCCTCCAGCGGTTGCTTGGCCGCCCAGACTCAGCACCGCACGGAGTGCACCAGGCTCCCAGGGCCCCTGGCTGGGGTCTGCAGCCCCGCACACCCGGAGGCTGACTCCCTGGGCGCCCAGCAGCTGCCTCACACACGTAGCTTCCCTAGCGCTCTCCTCCCCAGCAGAGACGTGTGCAGCTGGTTGGGGCCTGCCCCTGCGTGCCTGGGCTCCCGCGCACAGCCCCAGCTCAGGGCAAGCAGCCCCTGAGCCAAGACCTGCAGAAGGCGCAGAGCGCCCCCACCTGGAAGCCGAAAGAACAGCTGGCGGGGAGGCGAGCCTCCTCGAGGGAAGAAGAGGCAGCCCAGCCTCGTTTGGCTCAAGCCCTACTTGGCTGGAGCCGAGTGCGCCTCCAGGACGGCAGAGCTCCAGCTCTGCTCAGAGGCCCGATCTGGCAGAGTTGCTGGCGCGAGGCTGCTCTGCCCTGGGCGAGCCTTGCCCAGACTTGCCTCGCTGCTAGGCTTCCTGCCCAGGAAGGAGCAGGCTGCGCGAGGCTGGGAGACGCCACTGGCGCCTTCCTGGCCTCAGCTCCGCTCCTGCCTTGCCTTTGCACCTAGGCCCCAGGCGTCCTTGGGGAGGGCTTAGGGGCCGGTGGCTTGCACACTGCCAAGGGCTCCAGCAGGAAGAGCTCTGTGCGAGGGAAGGGAAGGGCCAGTGCAGGGCTCCTCCAGCGGTTGCTTGGCCGCCCAGATTCAGCGCCGCACGGAGTGCACCAGGCTCCCAGGGCCCCTGGCTGGGGTCTGCAGCCCCGCACACCCGGAGGCTGACTCCCTGGGCGCCCAGCAGCTGCCTCACACACGTAGCTTCCCTAGCGCTCTCCTCCCCAGCAGAGACGTGTGCAGCTGGTTGGGGCCTGCCCCTGCGTGCCTGGGCTCCCGCGCACAGCCCCAGCTCAGGGCAAGCAGCCCCTGAGCCAAGACCTGAAGAAGGCGCAGAGCGCCCCCACCTGGAAGCCGAGTGAACAGCTGGCGGGGAGGCGAGCCTCCTCGAGGGAAGAAGAGGCAGCCCAGCCTCGTTTGGCTCAAGCCCTACTTGGCTGGAGCCAAGTGCGCCTCCAGGACGGCAGAGCTCCAGCTCTGCTGAGAGGCCCGTTCTGGCAGAGTTGCTGGCGCGAGGCTGCTCTGCCCTGGGCGAGCCTTGCCCAGACTTGCCTCGCTGCTAGGCTTCCTGCCCAGGAAGGAGCAGGCTGCGCGAGGCTGGGAGACGCCACTGGCGCCTTCCTGGCCTCAGCTCCGCTCCTGCCTTGCCTTTGCACCTAGGCCCCAGGCCTCCTTGGGGAGGACTTAGGGGCCAGTGGCTTGCACACTGCCAAGGGCTCCAGCAGGAAGAGCTCTGTGCGAGGGAAGGGAAGGGCCAGTGCAGGGCTCCTCCAGCGGTTGCTTGGCAGCCCAGGCTCAGCGCCGCACGGAGTGCACCAGGCTCCCAGGGCCCCTGGCTGGGGTCTGCAGCCCCGCACACACGGAGGCTGACTCCCTGGGCGCCCAGCTGCTGCCTCACACACGTAGCTTCCCTAGCGCTCTCCTCCCCAGCAGAGACGTGTGCAGCTGGTTGGGGCCTGCCCCTGTGTGCCTGGGCTCCCGCCCACAGCCCCAGCTCAGGGCAAGCAGCCCCTGAGCCAAGACCTGCAGGAGGCGCAGAGCGCCCCCACCTGGAAGCCGAGTGAACAGCTGGCGGGGAGGCGAGCCTCCTCGAGGGAAGAAGAGGCAGCCCAGCCTCGTTTGGCTCAAGCCCTACTTGGCTGGAGCCGAGTGCGCCTCCAGGACGGCAGAGCTCCAGCTCTGCTCAGAGGCCCGATCTGGCAGAGTTGCTGGCGCGAGGCTGCTCTGCCCTGGGCGAGCATTGGCCAGACTTGCCTCGCTGCTAGGCTTCCTGCCCAGGAAGGAGCAGGCTGCGCGAGGCTGGGAGACGCCACTGGCGCCTTCCTGGCCTCAGCTCCGCTCCTGCCTTGCCTTTGCACCTAGGCCCCAGGCGTCCTTGGGGAGGGCTTAGGGGCCGGTGGCTTGCACACTGCCAAGGGCTCCAGCAGGAAGAGCTCTGTGCGAGGGAAGGGAAGGGCCAGTGCAGGGCTCCTCCAGCGGTTGCTTGGCCGCCCAGACTCAGCACCGCACGGAGTGCACCAGGCTCCCAGGGCCCCTGGCTGGGGTCTGCAGCCCCGCACACCCGGAGGCTGACTCCCTGGGCGCCCAGCAGCTGCCTCACACACGTAGCTTCCCTAGCGCTCTCGTCTCCAGCAGAGATGTGTGCAGCTGGTTGGGGCCTGCCCCTGCGTGCCTGGGCTCCCGCCCACAGCCCCAGCTCAGGGCAAGCAGCCCCTGAGCCAAGACCTGCAGGAGGCGCAGAGCGCCCCCACCTGGAAGCCGAGTGAACAGCTGGGGGGGAGGCGAGCCTCCTCGAGGGAAGAAGAGGCAGCCCAGCCTCGTTTGGCTCAAGCCCTACTTGGCTGGAGCCGAGTGCGCCTCCAGACGGCAGAGCTCCAGCTCTGCTGAGAGGCCCGTTCTGGCAGAGTTGCTGGCGCGAGGCTGCTCTGCCCTGGGCGAGCCTTGCCCAGACTTGCCTCGCTGCTAGGCTTCCTGCCCAGGAAGGAGCAGGCTGCGCGAGGCTGGGAGACGCCACTGGCGCCTTCCTGGCCTCAGCTCCGCTCCTGCCTTGCCTTTGCACCTAGGCCCCAGGCGTCCTTGGGGAGGGCTTAGGGGCCGGTGGCTTGCACACTGCCAAGGGCTCCACCAGGAAGAGCTCTGTGCGAGGGAAGGGAAGGGCCAGTGCAGGGCTCCTCCAGCGGTTGCTTGGCCCCCCAGACTCAGCGCCGCACGGAGTGCACCAGGCTCCCAGGGCCCCTGGCTGGGGTCTGCAGCCCCGCACACCCGGAGGCTGACTCCCTGGGCGCCCAGCAGCTGCCTCACACACGTAGCTTCCCTAGCGCTCTCGTCCCCAGCAGAGACGTGTGCAGCTGGTTGGGGCCTGCCCCTGCGTGCCTGGGCTCCCACCCACAGCCCCAGGTCAGGGCAAGCAGCCCCTGAGCCAAGACCTGCAGGAGGCGCAGAGCGCCCCCACCTGGAAGCCGAGTGAACAGCTGGCGGGGAGGCGAGCCTCCTCGAGGGAAGAAGAGGCAGCCCAGCCTCGTTTGGCTCAAGCCCTACTTGGCTGGAGCCAAGTGCGCCTCCAGGACGGCAGAGCTCCAGCTCTGCTGAGAGGCCCGTTCTGGCAGAGTTGCTGGCGCGAGGCTGCTCTGCCCTGGGCGAGCCTTGCCCAGACTTGCCTCGCTGCTAGGCTTCCTGCCCAGGAAGGAGCAGGCTGCGCGAGGCTGGGAGACGCCACTGGCGCCTTCCTGGCCTCAGCTCCGCTCCTGCCTTGCCTTTGCACCTAGGCCCCAGGCCTCCTTGGGGAGGACTTAGGGGCCAGTGGCTTGCACACTGCCAAGGGCTCCAGCAGGAAGAGCTCTGTGCGAGGGAAGGGAAGGGCCAGTGCAGGGCTCCTCCAGCGGTTGCTTGGCAGCCCAGGCTCAGCGCCGCACGGAGTGCACCAGGCTCCCAGGGCCCCTGGCTGGGGTCTGCAGCCCCGCACACACGGAGGCTGACTCCCTGGGCGCCCAGCTGCTGCCTCACACACGTAGCTTCCCTAGCGCTCTCCTCCCCAGCAGAGACGTGTGCAGCTGGTTGGGGCCTGCCCCTGTGTGCCTGGGCTCCCGCCCACAGCCCCAGCTCAGGGCAAGCAGCCCCTGAGCCAAGACCTGCAGGAGGCGCAGAGCGCCCCCACCTGGAAGCCGAGTGAACAGCTGGCGGGGAGGCGAGCCTCCTCGAGGGAAGAAGAGGCAGCCCAGCCTCGTTTGGCTCAAGCCCTACTTGGCTGGAGCCGAGTGCGCCTCCAGGACGGCAGAGCTCCAGCTCTGCTCAGAGGCCCGATCTGGCAGAGTTGCTGGCGCGAGGCTGCTCTGCCCTGGGCGAGCCTTGGCCAGACTTGCCTCGCTGCTAGGCTTCCTGCCCAGGAAGGAGCAGGCTGCGCGAGGCTGGGAGACGCCACTGGCGCCTTCCTGGCCTCAGCTCCGCTCCTGCCTTGCCTTTGCACCTAGGCCCCAGGCGTCCTTGGGGAGGGCTTAGGGGCCGGTGGCTTGCACACTGCCAAGGGCTCCAGCAGGAAGAGCTCTGTGCGAGGGAAGGGAAGGGCCAGTGCAGGGCTCCTCCAGCGGTTGCTTGGCCGCCCAGACTCAGCACCGCACGGAGTGCACCAGGCTCCCAGGGCCCCTGGCTGGGGTCTGCAGTTCCGCACACCCGGAGGCTGACTCCTGGGCGCCCAGCAGCTGCCTCACACACGTAGCTTCCCTAGCGCTCTCGTCTCCAGCAGAGATGTGTGCAGCTGGTTGGGGCCTGCCCCTGCGTGCCTGGGCTCCCGCCCACAGCCCCAGCTCAGGGCAAGCAGCCCCTGAGCCAAGACCTGCAGGAGGCGCAGAGCGCCCCCACCTGGAAGCCGAGTGAACAGCTGGGGGGGAGGCGAGCCTCCTCGAGGGAAGAAGAGGCAGCCCAGCCTCGTTTGGCTCAAGCCCTACTTGGCTGGAGCCGAGTGCGCCTCCAGGACGGCAGAGCTCCAGCTCTGCTCAGAGGCCCGTTCTGGCAGAGTTGCTGGCGCGAGGCTGCTCTGCCCTGGGCGAGCCTTGCCCAGACTTGCCTCGCTGCTAGGCTTCCTGCCCAGGAAGGAGCAGGCTGCGCGAGGCAGGGAGACGCCACTGGCGCCTTCCTGGCCTCAGCTCCGCTCCTGCCTTGCCTTTGCACCTAGGCCCCAGGCGTCCTTGGGGAGGGCTTAGGGGCCGGTGGCTTGCACACTGCCAAGGGCTCCAGCAGGAAGAGCTCTGTGCGAGGGAAGGGAAGGGCCAGTGCAGGGCTCCTCCAGCGGTTGCTTGGCCGCCCAGACTCAGCGCCGCACGGAGTGCACCAGGCTCCCAGGGCCCCTGGCTGGGGTCTGCAGCCCCGCACACCCGGAGGCTGACTCCCTGGGCGCCCAGCAGCTGCCTCACACACGTAGCTTCCCTAGCGCTCTCGTCCCCAGCAGAGACGTGTGCAGCTGGTTGGGGCCTGCCCCTGCGTGCCTGGGCTCCCACCCACAGCCCCAGGTCAGGGCAAGCAGCCCCTGAGCCAAGACCTGCAGGAGGCGCAGAGCGCCCCCACCTGGAAGCCGAGTGAACAGCTGGCGGGGAGGCGAGCCTCCTCGAAGGAAGAAGAGGCAGCCCAGCCTCGTTTGGCTCAAGCCCTATTTGGCTGGAGCCGAGTGCGCCTCCAGGACGGCAGAACTCCAGCTCTGCTCAGAGGCCCGATCTGGCAGAGTTGCTGGCGCGAGGCTGCTCTGCCCTGGGCGAGCCTTGCCCAGACTTGCCTCGCTGCTAGGCTTCCTGCCCAGGAAGGAGCAGGCTGCGCGAGGCTGGGAGATGCCACTGGCGCCTTCCTGGCCTCAGCTCCGCTCCTGCCTTGCCTTTGCATTTAGGCCCCAGGCGTCCTTGGGGAGGGCTTAGGGGCCGGTGGCTTGCACACTGCCAAGGGCTCCAGCAGGAAGAGCTCTGTGCGAGGGAAGGGAAGGGCCAGTGCAGGGCTCCTCCAGCGGTTGCTTGGCCGCCCAGACTCAGCACCGCACGGAGTGCACCAGGCTCCCAGGGCCCCGGGCTGGGGTCTGCAGCCCCGCACACCCGGAGGCTGACTCCCTGGGCGCCCAGCAGCTGCCTCACACATGTAGCTTCCCTAGCGCTCTCGTCTCCAGCAGAGATGTGTGCAGCTGGTTGGGGCCTGCCCCTGCGTGCCTGGGCTCCCGCCCACAGCCCCAGCTCAGGGCAAGCAGCCCCTGAGCCAAGACCTGCAGGAGGCGCAGAGCGCCCCCACCTGGAAGCCGAGTGAACAGCTGGCGGGGAGGCGAGCCTCCTCGAGGGAAGAAGAGGCAGCCCAGCCTCGTTTGGCTCAAGCCCTACTTGGCTGGAGCCGAGTGCGCCTCCAGGACGGCAGAGCTCCAGCTCTGCTCAGAGGCCCGTTCTGGCAGAGTTGCTGGCGCGAGGCTGCTCTGCCCTGGGCGAGCCTTGCCCAGACTTCCCTCGCTGCTAGGCTTCCTGCCCAGGAAGGAGCAGGCTGCGCGAGGCTGGGAGACGCCACTGGCGCCTTCCTGGCCTCAGCTCCGCTCCTGCCTTGCCTTTGCACCTAGGCCCCAGGCGTCCTTGGGGAGGGCTTAGGGGCCGGTGGCTTGCACACTGCCAAGGGCTCCAGCAGGAAGAGCTCTGTGCGAGGGAAGGGAAGGGCCAGTGCATGGCTCCTCCAGCGGTTGCTTGGCCGCCCAGGCTCAGCGCCGCACGGAGTGCACCAGGCTTCCATGGCCCCTGGCTGGGGTCTGCAGCCCCGCACACCCGGAGGCTGACTCCCTGGGCGCCCAGCAGCTGCCTCACACACGTAGCTTCCCTAGCGCTCTCCTCCCCAGCAGAGACGTGTGCAGCTGGTTGGGGCCTGGCCCTGCGTGCCTGGGCTCCCACCCACAGCCCCAGCTCAGGGCAAGCAGCCCCTGAGCCAAGACCTGCAGAAGGCGCAGAGCGCCCCCACCTGGAAGCCAAGTGAACAGCTGGCGGGGAGGCGAGCCTCCTCGAGGGAAGAAGAGGCAGCCCAGCCTCGTTTGGCTCAAGCCCTACTTGGCTGGAGCCGAGTGTGCCTCCAGGACGGCAGAGCTCCAGCTCTGCTCAGAGGCCCGTTCTGGCAGAGTTGCTGGCGCGAGGCTGCTCTGCCCTGGGCGAGCCTTGCCCAGACTTGCCTCGCTGCTAGGCTTCCTGCCAGGAAGGAGCAGGCTGCACGAGGCTGGGAGACGCCACTGGCGCCTTCCTGGCCTCAGCTCCGCTCCTGCCTTGCCTTTGCACCTAGGCCCCAGGCGTCCTTGGGGAGGGCTTAGGGGCCGGTGGCTTGCACACTGCCAAGGGCTCCAGCAGGAAGAGCTCTGGGCGAGGGAAGGGAAGGGTCAGTGCAGGGCTCCTCCAGCGGTTGCTTGGCCGCCCAGGCTCAGCGCCGCACGGAGTGCACCAGGCTCCCAGGGCCCCTGGCTGGGGTCTGCAGCCCCGCACACCCGGAGGCTGACTCCCTGGGCGCCCAGCAGCTGCCTCACACACGTAGCTTCCCTAGCGCTCTCCTCCCCAGCAGAGACGTGTGCAGCTGGTTGGGGCCTGCCCCTGCGTGCCTGGGCTCCCGCCCACAGCCCCAGCTCAGGGCAAGCAGCCCCTGAGCCAAGACCTGCAGGAGGCGCAGAGCGCCCCCACCTGGAAGCCGAGTGAACAGCTGGCGGGGAGGCGAGCCTCCTCGAGGGAAGAAGAGGCAGCCCAGCCTCGTTTGGCTCAAGCCCTACTTGGCTGGAGCCGAGTGCGCCTCCAGGACGGCAGAGCTCCAGCTCTGCTGAGAGGCCCTTTCTGGCAGAGTTGCTGGCGCGAGGCTGCTCTGCCCTGGGCGAGCCTTGCCCAGACTTGCCTCGCTGCTAGGCTTCCTGCCCAGGAAGGAGCAGGCTGCGCGAGGCTGGGAGACGCCACTGGCGCCTTCCTGGCCTCAGCTCCGCTCCTGCCTTGCCTTTGCACCTAGGCCCCAGGAGTCCTTGGGGAGGGCTTAGGGGCCGGTGGCTTGCACACTGCCAAGGGCTCCAGCAGGAAGAGCTCTGTGCGAGGGAAGGGAAGGGCCAGTGCAGGGCTCCTCCAGCGGTTGCTTGGCCTCCCAGGCTCAGCGCCGCACGGAGTGCACCAGGCTCCCAGGGCCCCTGGCTGGGGTCTGCAGCCCCGCACACCCGGAGGCTGACTCCCTGGGCGCCCAGCAGCTGCCTCACACACGTAGCTTCCCTAGCGCTCTCGTCTCCAGCAGAGATGTGTGCAGCTGGTTGGGGCCTGCCCCTGCGTGCCTGGGCTCCCGCCCACAGCCCCAGCTCAGGGCAAGCAGCCCCTGAGCCAAGACCTGCAGGAGGCGCAGAGCGCCCCCACCTGGAAGCCGAGTGAACAGCTGGCGGGGAGGCGAGCCTCCTCGAGGGAAGAAGAGGCAGCCCAGCCTCGTTTGGCTCAAGCCCTACTTGGCTGGAGCCGAGTGCGCCTCCAGGACGGCAGAGCTCCAGCTCTGCTCAGAGGCCCGTTCTGGCAGAGTTGCTGGCGCGAGGCTGCTCTGCCCTGGGCGAGCCTTGCCCAGACTTGCCTCGCTGCTAGGCTTCCTGCCCAGGAAGGAGCAGGCTGCGCGAGGCTGGGAGACGCCACTGGCGCCTTCCTGGCATCAGCTCCGCTCCTGCCTTGCCTTTGCACCTAGGCCCCAGGCGTCCTTGGGGAGGGCTTAGGGGCCGGTGGCTTGCACACTGCCAAGGGCTCCAGCAGGAAGAGCTCTGTGCGAGGGAAGGGAAGGGCCAGTGCAGGGCTCCTCCAGCGGTTGCTTGGCCGCCCAGACTCAGCGCCGCACGGAGTGCACCAGGCTCCCAGGGCCCCTGGCTGGGGTCTGCAGCCCCGCACACCCGGAGGCTGACTCCCTGGGCGCCCAGCAGCTGCCTCACACACGTAGCTTCCCTAGCGCTCTCGTCCCCAGCAGAGACGTGTGCAGCTGGTTGGGGCCTGCCCCTGCGTGCCTGGGCTCCCACCCACAGCCCCAGGTAGGGCAAGCAGCCCCTGAGCCAAGACCAGCAGGAGGCGCAGAGCGCCCCCACCTGGAAGCCGAGTGAACAGCTGGCGGGGAGGCGAGCCTCCTCGAGGGAAGAAGAGGCAGCCCAGCCTCGTTTGGCTCAAGCCCTATTTGGCTGGAGCCGAGTGCGCCTCCAGGACGGCAGAACTCCAGCTCTGCTCAGAGGCCCGATCTGGCAGAGTTGCTGGCGCGAGGCTGCTCTGCCCTGGGCGAGCCTTGCCCAGACTTGCCTCGCTGCTAGGCTTCCTGCCCAGGAAGGAGCAGGCTGCGCGATGCTGGGAGATGCCACTGGCGCCTTCCTGGCCTCAGCTCCGCTCCTGCCTTGCCTTTGCACCTAGGCCCCAGGCGTCCTTGGGGAGGGCTTAGGGGCCGGTGGCTTGCACACTGCCAAGGGCTCCAGCAGGAAGAGCTCTGTGCGAGGAAAGGGAAGGGCCAGTGCAGGGCTCCTCCAGCGGTTGCTTGGCCGCCCAGGCTCAGCGCCGCACGGAGTGCACCAGGCTCCCAGGGCCCCTGGCTGGGGTCTGCAGCCCCGCACACCCGGAGGCTGACTCCCTGGGCGCCCAGCAGCTGCCTCACACACGTAGCTTCCCTAGCGCTCTCCTCCCCAGCAGAGACATGCGCAGCTGGTTGGGGCCTGCCCCTGCGTGCCTGGGCTCCCGCCCACAGCCCCAGCTCAGGGCAAGCAGCCCCTGAGCCAAGACCTGCAGGAGGCGCAGAGCGCCCCCACCTGGAAGCCGAGTGAACAGCTGGCGGGGAAGCGAGCCTCCTCGAGGGAAGAAGAGGCAGCCCAGCCTCGTTTGGCTCAAGCCCTACTTGGCTGGAGCCGAGTGCGCCTCCAGGACGGCAGAGCTCCAGCTCTGCTCAGAGGCCCGTTCTGGCAGAGTTGCTGGCGCGAGGCTGCTCTGCCCTGGGCGAGCCTTGCCCAGACTTGCCTCGCTGCTAGGCTTCCTGCCCAGGAAGGAGCAGGCTGCGCGAGGCTGGGAGACGCCACTGGCGCCTTCCTGGCCTCAGCTCCGCTCCTGCCTTGCCTTTGCACTTAGGCCCCAGGCGTCCTTGGGGAGGGCTTAGGGGCCGGTGGCTTGCACACTGCCAAGGACTCCAGCAGGAAGAGCTCTGTGCGAGGGAAGGGAAGGGCCAGTGCAGGGCTCCTCCAGCGGTTGCTTGGCCGCCCAGGCTCAGCACCGCACGAAGTGCACCAGGCTCCCAGGGCCCCTGGCTGGGGTCTGCAGCCCCGCACACCCGGAGGCTGACTCCCTGGGCGCCCAGCAGCTGCCTCACACACGTAGCTTCCCTAGCGCTCTCGTCTCCAGCAGAGATGTGTGCAGCTGGTTGGGGCCTGCCCCTGCGTGCCTGGGCTCCCGCCCACAGCCCCAGCTCAGGGCAAGCAGCCCCTGAGCCAAGACCTGCAGGAGGCGCAGAGCGCCCCCACCTGGAAGCCGAGTGAACAGCTGGCGGGGAGGCGAGCCTCCTCGAGGGAAGAAGAGGCAGCCCAGCCTCGTTTGGCTCAAGCCCTACTTGGCTGGAGCCGAGTGCGCCTCCAGGACGGCAGAGCTCCAGCTCTGCTCAGAGGCCCGTTCTGGCAGAGTTGCTGGCGCGAGGCTGCTCTGCCCTGGGCGAGCCTTGCCCAGACTTGCCTCGCTGCTAGGCTTCCTGCCCAGGAAGGAGCAGGCTGCGCGAGGCTGGGAGACGCCACTGGCGCCTTCCTGGCCTCAGCTCCGCTCCTGCCTTGCCTTTGCACCTAGGCCCCAGGCGTCCTTGGGGAGGGCTTAGGGGCCGGTGGCTTGCACACTGCCAAGGGCTCCAGCAGGAAGAGCTCTGTGCGAGGGAAGGGAAGGGCCAGTGCAGGGCTCCTCCAGCGGTTGCTTGGCCGCCCAGACTCAGCGCCGCACGGAGTGCACCAGGCTCCCAGGGCCCCTGGCTGGGGTCTGCAGCCCCGCACACCCGGAGGCTGACTCCCTGGGCGCCCAGCAGCTGCCTCACACACGTAGCTTCCCTAGCGCTCTCGTCCCCAGCAGAGACGTGTGCAGCTGGTTGGGGCCTGCCCCTGCGTGCCTGGGCTCCCACCCACAGCCCCAGGTCAGGGCAAGGAGCCCCTGAGCCAAGACCTGCAGGAGGCGCAGAGCGCCCCCACCTGGAAGCCGAGTGAACAGCTGGCGGGGAGGCGAGCCTCCTCGAGGGAAGAAGAGGCAGCCCAGCCTCGTTTGGCTCAAGCCCTACTTGGCTGGAGCCGAGTGCGCCTCCAGGACGGCAGAGCTCCAGCTATGCTCAGAGGCCCGATCTGGCAGAGTTGCTGGCGCGAGGCTGCTCTGCCCTGGGCGACCGTTGCCCAGACTTGCCTCGCTGCTAGGCTTCCTGCCCAGGAAGGAGCAGGCTGCGCGAGGCTGGGAGATGCCACTGGCGCCTTCCTGGCCTCAGCTCCGCTCCTGCCTTGCCTTTGCAAATAGGCCCCAGGCGTCCTTGGGGAGGGCTTAGGGGCCGGTGGCTTGCACACTGCCAAGGGCTCCAGCAGGAAGAGCTCTGTGCGAGGGAAGGGAAGGGCCAGTGCAGGGCTCCTCCAGCGGTTGCTTGGCCGCCCAGGCTCAGCGCCGCACGGAGTGCACCAGGCTCCCAGGGCCCCTGGCTGGGGTCTGCAGCCCCGCACACCCGGAGGCTGACTCCCTGGGCGCCCAGCAGCTGCCTCACACACGTAGCTTCCCTAGCGCTCTCCTCCCCAGCAGAGACGTGTGCAGCTGGTTGGGGCCTGCCCCTGCGTGCCTGGGCTCCCGCCCACAGCCCCAGCTCAGGGTAAGCAGCCCCTGAGCCAAGACCTGCAGGAGGCGCAGAGCGCCCCCACCTGGAAGCCGAGTGAACAGCTGGCGGGGAGGCGAGCCTCCTCGAGGGAAGAAGAGGCAGCCCAGCCTCGTTTGGCTCAAGCCCTACTTGGCTGGAGCCAAGTGCGCCTCCAGGACGGCAGAGCTCCAGCTCTGCTGAGAGGCCCGTTCTGGCAGAGTTGCTGGCGCGAGGCTGCTCTGCCCTGGGCGAGCCTTGCCCAGACTTGCCTCGCTGCTAGGCTTCCTGCCCAGGAAGGAGCAGGCTGCGCGAGGCTGGGAGACGCCACTGGCGCCTTCCTGGCCTCAGCTCCGCTCCTGCCTTGCCTTTGCACCTAGGCCCCAGGCCTCCTTGGGGAGGACTTAGGGGCCAGTGGCTTGCACACTGCCAAGGGCTCCAGCAGGAAGAGCTCTGTGCGAGGGAAGGGAAGGGCCAGTGCAGGGCTCCTCCAGCGGTTGCTTGGCCGCCCAGACTCAGCACCGCACGGAGTGCACCAGGCTCCCAGGGCCCCTGGCTGGGGTCTGCAGCCCCGCACACCCGGAGGCTGACTCCCTGGGCGCCCAGCAGCTGCCTCACACACGTAGCTTCCCTAGCGCTCTCCTCCCCAGCAGAGACGTGTGCAGCTGGTTGGGGCCTGCCCCTGCGTGCCTGGGCTCCCGCGCACAGCCCCAGCTCAGGGCAAGCAGCCCCTGAGCCAAGACCTGCAGAAGGCGCAGAGCGCCCCCACCTGGAAGCCGAAAGAACAGCTGGCGGGGAGGCGAGCCTCCTCGAGGGAAGAAGAGGCAGCCCAGCCTCGTTTGGCTCAAGCCCTACTTGGCTGGAGCCGAGTGCGCCTCCAGGACGGCAAAGCTCCAGCTCTGCTCAGAGGCCCGATCTGGCAGAGTTGCTGGCGCGAGGCTGCTCTGCCCTGGGCGAGCCTTGCCCAGACTTGCCTCGCTGCTAGGCTTCCTGCCCAGG
Organism: Ovis canadensis; assembly: GCF_042477335.2. Lineage (NCBI taxonomy): Eukaryota > Metazoa > Chordata > Mammalia > Artiodactyla > Bovidae > Ovis > Ovis canadensis. The sequence continues at coordinate 118,849 of NC_091252.1, forward strand.
AAGGAGCAGGCTGCGCGAGGCTGGGAGACGCCACTGGCGCCTTCCTGGCCTCAGCTCCGCTCCTGCCTTGCCTTTGCACCTAGGCCCCAGGCGTCCTTGGGGAGGGCTTAGGGGCCGGTGGCTTGCACACTGCCAAGGGCTCCAGCAGGAAGAGCTCTGTGCGAGGGAAGGGAAGGGCCAGTGCAGGGCTCCTCCAGCGGTTGCTTGGCCGCCCAGATTCAGCGCCGCACGGAGTGCACCAGGCTCCCAGGGCCCCTGGCTGGGGTCTGCAGCCCCGCACACCCGGAGGCTGACTCCCTGGGCGCCCAGCAGCTGCCTCACACACGTAGCTTCCCTAGCGCTCTCCTCCCCAGCAGAGACGTGTGCAGCTGGTTGGGGCCTGCCCCTGCGTGCCTGGGCTCCCGCGCACAGCCCCAGCTCAGGGCAAGCAGCCCCTGAGCCAAGACCTGAAGAAGGCGCAGAGCGCCCCCACCTGGATGCCGAGTGAACAGCTGGCGGGGAGGCGAGCCTCCTCGAGGGAAGAAGAGGCAGCCCAGCCTCGTTTGGCTCAAGCCCTACTTGGCTGGAGCCGAGTGCGCCTCCAGGACGGCAGAGCTCCAGCTCTGCTCAGAGGCCCGATCTGGCAGAGTTGCTGGCGCTAGGCTGCTCTGCCCTGGGCGACCGTTGCCCAGACTTGCCTCGCTGCTAGGCTTCCTGCCCAGGAAGGAGCAGGCTGCGCGAGGCTGGGAGATGCCACTGGCGCCTTCCTGGCCTCAGCTCCGCTCCTGCCTTGCCTTTGCACCTAGGCCCCAGGCGTCCTTGGGGAGGGCTTAGGGGCCGGTGGCTTGCACACTGCCAAGGGCTCCAGCAGGAAGAGCTCTGTGCGAGGGAAGGGAAGGGCCAGTGCAGGGCTCCTCCAGCGGTTGCTTGGCCGCCCAGGCTCAGCGCCGCACGGAGTGCACCAGGCTCCCAGGGCCCCTGGCTGGGGTCTGCAGCCCCGCACACCCGGAGGCTGACTCCCTGGGCGCCCAGCAGCTGCCTCACACACGTAGCTTCCCTAGCGCTCTCCTCCCCAGCAGAGACGTGTGCAGCTGGTTGGGGCCTGCCCCTGCGTGCCTGGGCTCCCGCCCACAGCCCCAGCTCAGGGTAAGCAGACCCTGAGCCAAGACCTGCAGGAGGCGCAGAGCGCCCCCACCTGGAAGCCGAGTGAACAGCTGGCGGGGAGGCGAGCCTCCTCGAGGGAAGAAGAGGCAGCCCAGCCTCGTTTGGCTCAAGCCCTACTTGGCTGGAGCCAAGTGCGCCTCCAGGACGGCAGAGCTCCAGCTCTGCTGAGAGGCCCGTTCTGGCAGAGTTGCTGGCGCGAGGCTGCTCTGCCCTGGGCGAGCCTTGCCCAGACTTGCCTCGCTGCTAGGCTTCCTGCCCAGGAAGGAGCAGGCTGCGCGAGGCTGGGAGACGCCACTGGCGCCTTCCTGGCCTCAGCTCCGCTCCTGCCTTGCCTTTGCACCTAGGCCCCAGGCCTCCTTGGGGAGGACTTAGGGGCCAGTGGCTTGCACACTGCCAAGGGCTCCAGCAGGAAGAGCTCTGTGCGAGGGAAGGGAAGGGCCAGTGCAGGGCTCCTCCAGCGGTTGCTTGGCCGCCCAGACTCAGCGCCGCACGGAGTGCACCAGGCTCCCAGGGCCCCTGGCTGGGGTCTGCAGCCCCGCACACCCGGAGGCTGACTCCCTGGGCGCCCAGCTGCTGCCTCACACACGTAGCTTCCCTAGCGCTCTCCTCCCCAGCAGAGACGTGTGCAGCTGGTTGGGGCCTGCCCCTGTGTGCCTGGGCTCCCGCCCACAGCCCCAGCTCAGGGCAAGCAGCCCCTGAGCCAAGACCTGCAGGAGGCGCAGAGCGCCCCCACCTGGAAGCCGAGTGAACAGCTGGCGGGGAGGCGAGCCTCCTCGAGGGAAGAAGAGGCAGCCCAGCCTCGTTTGGCTCAAGCCCTACTTGGCTGGAGCCGAGTGCGCCTCCAGGACGGCAGAGCTCCAGCTCTGCTCAGAGGCCCGATCTGGCAGAGTTGCTGGCGCGAGGCTGCTCTGCCCTGGGCGAGCCTTGCCCAGACTTGCCTCGCTGCTAGGCTTCCTGCCCAGGAAGGAGCAGGCTGCGCGAGGCTGGGAGACGCCACTGGCGCCTTCCTGGCCTCAGCTCCGCTCCTGCCTTGCCTTTGCACCTAGGCCCCAGGCGTCCTTGGGGAGGGCTTAGGGGCCGGTGGCTTGCACACTGCCAAGGGCTCCAGCAGGAAGAGCTCTGTGCGAGGGAAGGGAAGGGCCAGTGCAGGGCTCCTCCAGCGGTTGCTTGGCCGCCCAGACTCAGCACCGCACGGAGTGCACCAGGCTCCCAGGGCCCCTGGCTGGGGTCTGCAGCCCCGCACACCCGGAGGCTGACTCCCTGGGCGCCCAGCAGCTGCCTCACACACGTAGCTTCCCTAGCGCTCTCCTCCCCAGCAGAGACGTGTGCAGCTGGTTGGGGCCTGCCCCTGCGTGCCTGGGCTCCCGCGCACAGCCCCAGCTCAGGGCAAGCAGCCCCTGAGCCAAGACCTGCAGAAGGCGCAGAGCGCCCCCACCTGGAAGCCGAAAGAACAGCTGGCGGGGAGGCGAGCCTCCTCGAGGGAAGAAGAGGCAGCCCAGCCTCGTTTGGCTCAAGCCCTACTTGGCTGGAGCCGAGTGCGCCTCCAGGACGGCAGAGCTCCAGCTCTGCTCAGAGGCCCGATCTGGCAGAGTTGCTGGCGCGAGGCTGCTCTGCCCTGGGCGAGCCTTGCCCAGACTTGCCTCGCTGCTAGGCTTCCTGCCCAGGAAGGAGCAGGCTGCGCGAGGCTGGGAGACGCCACTGGCGCCTTCCTGGCCTCAGCTCCGCTCCTGCCTTGCCTTTGCACCTAGGCCCCAGGCGTCCTTGGGGAGGGCTTAGGGGCCGGTGGCTTGCACACTGCCAAGGGCTCCAGCAGGAAGAGCTCTGTGCGAGGGAAGGGAAGGGCCAGTGCAGGGCTCCTCCAGCGGTTGCTTGGCCGCCCAGATTCAGCGCCGCACGGAGTGCACCAGGCTCCCAGGGCCCCTGGCGGGGGTCTGCAGCCCCGCACACCCGGAGGCTGACTCCCTGGGCGCCCAGCAGCTGCCTCACACACGTAGCTTCCCTAGCGCTCTCCTCCCCAGCAGAGACGTGTGCAGCTGGTTGGGGCCTGCCCCTGCGTGCCTGGGCTCCCGCGCACAGCCCCAGCTCAGGGCAAGCAGCCCCTGAGCCAAGACCTGAAGAAGGCGCAGAGCGCCCCCACCTGGATGCCGAGTGAACAGCTGGCGGGGAGGCGAGCCTCCTCGAGGGAAGAAGAGGCAGCCCAGCCTCGTTTGGCTCAAGCCCTACTTGGCTGGAGCCGAGTGCGCCTCCAGGACGGCAGAGCTCCAGCTATGCTCAGAGGCCCGATCTGGCAGAGTTGCTGGCGCGAGGCTGCTCTGCCCTGGGCGACCGTTGCCCAGACTTGCCTCGCTGCTAGGCTTCCTGCCCAGGAAGGAGCAGGCTGCGCGAGGCTGGGAGATGCCACTGGCGCCTTCCTGGCCTCAGCTCCGCTCCTGCCTTGCCTTTGCACCTAGGCCCCAGGCGTCCTTGGGGAGGGCTTAGGGGCCGGTGGCTTGCACACTGCCAAGGGCTCCAGCAGGAAGAGCTCTGTGCGAGGGAAGGGAAGGGCCAGTGCAGGGCTCCTCCAGCGGTTGCTTGGCCGCCCAGGCTCAGCGCCGCACGGAGTGCACCAGGCTCCCAGGGCCCCTGGCTGGGGTCTGCAGCCCCGCACACCCGGAGGCTGACTCCCTGGGCGCCCAGCAGCTGCCTCACACACGTAGCTTCCCTAGCGCTCTCCTCCCCAGCAGAGACGTGTGCAGCTGGTTGGGGCCTGCCCCTGCGTGCCTGGGCTCCCGCCCACAGCCCCAGCTCAGGGCAAGCAGACCCTGAGCCAAGACCTGCAGGAGGCGCAGAGCGCCCCCACCTGGAAGCCGAGTGAACAGCTGGCGGGGAGGCGAGCCTCCTCGAGGGAAGAAGAGGCAGCCCAGCCTCGTTTGGCTCAAGCCCTACTTGGCTGGAGCCAAGTGCGCCTCCAGGACGGCAGAGCTCCAGCTCTGCTGAGAGGCCCGTTCTGGCAGAGTTGCTGGCGCGAGGCTGCTCTGCCCTGGGCGAGCCTTGCCCAGACTTGCCTCGCTGCTAGGCTTCCTGCCCAGGAAGGAGCAGGCTGCACGAGGCTGGGAGACGCCACTGGCGCCTTCCTGGCCTCAGCTCCGCTCCTGCCTTGCCTTTGCACCTAGGCCCCAGGCCTCCTTGGGGAGGACTTAGGGGCCAGTGGCTTGCACACTGCCAAGGGCTCCAGCAGGAAGAGCTCTGTGCGAGGGAAGGGAAGGGCCAGTGCAGGGCTCCTCCAGCGGTTGCTTGGCCGCCCAGACTCAGCACCGCACGGAGTGCACCAGGCTCCCAGGGCCCCTGGCTGGGGTCTGCAGCCCCGCACACCCGGAGGCTGACTCCCTGGGCGCCTAGCAGCTGCCTCACACACGTAGCTTCCCTAGCGCTCTCCTCCCCAGCAGAGACGTGTGCAGCTGGTTGGGGCCTGCCCCTGCGTGCCTGGGCTCCCACCCACAGCCCCAGCTCAGGGCAAGCAGCCCCTGAGCCAAGACCTGAAGAAGGCGCAGAGCGCCCCCACCTGGAAGCCGAGTGAACAGCTGGCGGGGAGGCGAGCCTCCTCGAGGGAAGAAGAGGCAGCCCAGCCTCGTTTGGCTCAAGCCCTACTTGGCTGGAGCCGAGTGCGCCTCCAGGACGGCAGAGCTCCAGCTCTGCTCAGAGGCCCGATCTGGCAGAGTTGCTGGCGCGAGGCTGCTCTGCCCTGGGCGAGCCTTGCCCAGACTTGCCTCGCTGCTAGGCTTCCTGCCCAGGAAGGAGCAGGCTGCGCGAGGCTGGGAGACGCCACTGGCGCCTTCCTGGCCTCAGCTCCGCTCCTGCCTTGCCTTTGCACCTAGGCCCCAGGCGTCCTTGGGGAGGGCTTAGGGGCCGGTGGCTTGCACACTGCCAAGGGCTCCAGCAGGAAGAGCTCTGTGCGAGGGAAGGGAAGGGCCAGTGCAGGGCTCCTCCAGCGGTTGCTTGGCCGCCCAGATTCAGCGCCGCACGGAGTGCACCAGGCTCCCAGGGGCCCTGGCGGGGGTCTGCAGCCCCGCACACCCGGAGGCTGACTCCCTGGGCGCCCAGCAGCTGCCTCACACACGTAGCTTCCCTAGCGCTCTCCTCCCCAGCAGAGACGTGTGCAGCTGGTTGGGGCCTGCCCCTGCGTGCCTGGGCTCCCGCGCACAGCCCCAGCTCAGGGCAAGCAGCCCCTGAGCCAAGACCTGAAGAAGGCGCAGAGCGCCCCCACCTGGATGCCGAGTGAACAGCTGGCGGGGAGGCGAGCCTCCTCGAGGGAAGAAGAGGCAGCCCAGCCTCGTTTGGCTCAAGCCCTACTTGGCTGGAGCCGAGTGCGCCTCCAGGACGGCAGAGCTCCAGCTATGCTCAGAGGCCCGATCTGGCAGAGTTGCTGGCGCGAGGCTGCTCTGCCCTGGGCGACCGTTGCCCAGACTTGCCTCGCTGGTAGGCTTCCTGCCCAGGAAGGAGCAGGCTGCGCGAGGCTGGGAGATGCCACTGGCGCCTTCCTGGCCTCAGCTCCGCTCCTGCCTTGCCTTTGCACCTAGGCCCCAGGCGTCCTTGGGGAGGGCTTAGGGGCCGGTGGCTTGCACACTGCCAAGGGCTCCAGCAGGAAGAGCTCTGTGCGAGGGAAGGGAAGGGCCAGTGCAGGGCTCCTCCAGCGGTTGCTTGGCCGCCCAGGCTCAGCGCCGCACGGAGTGCACCAGGCTCCCAGGGCCCCTGGCTGGGGTCTGCAGCCCCGCACACCCGGAGGCTGACTCCCTGGGCGCCCAGCAGCTGCCTCACACACGTAGCTTCCCTAGCGCTCTCCTCCCCAGCAGAGACGTGTGCAGCTGGTTGGGGCCTGCCCCTGCGTGCCTGGGCTCCCGCCCACAGCCCCAGCTCAGGGCAAGCAGACCCTGAGCCAAGACCTGCAGGAGGCGCAGAGCGCCCCCACCTGGAAGCCGAGTGAACAGCTGGCGGGGAGGCGAGCCTCCTCGAGGGAAGAAGAGGCAGCCCAGCCTCGTTTGGCTCAAGCCCTACTTGGCTGGAGCCAAGTGCGCCTCCAGGACGGCAGAGCTCCAGCTCTGCTGAGAGGCCCGTTCTGGCAGAGTTGCTGGCGCGAGGCTGCTCTGCCCTGGGCGAGCCTTGCCCAGACTTGCCTCGCTGCTAGGCTTCCTGCCCAGGAAGGAGCAGGCTGCGCGAGGCTGGGAGACGCCACTGGCGCCTTCCTGGCCTCAGCTCCGCTCCTGCCTTGCCTTTGCACCTAGGCCCCAGGCCTCCTTGGGGAGGACTTAGGGGCCAGTGGCTTGCACACTGCCAAGGGCTCCAGCAGGAAGAGCTCTGTGCGAGGGAAGGGAAGGGCCAGTGCAGGGCTCCTCCAGCGGTTGCTTGGCCGCCCAGACTCAGCACCGCACGGAGTGCACCAGGCTCCCAGGGCCCCTGGCTGGGGTCTGCAGCCCCGCACACCCGGAGGCTGACTCCCTGGGCGCCTAGCAGCTGCCTCACACACGTAGCTTCCCTAGCGCTCTCCTCCCCAGCAGAGACGTGTGCAGCTGGTTGGGGCCTGCCCCTGCGTGCCTGGGCTCCCGCGCACAGCCCCAGCTCAGGGCAAGCAGCCCCTGAGCCAAGACCTGCAGAAGGCGCAGAGCGCCCCCACCTGGAAGCCGAAAGAACAGCTGGCGGGGAGGCGAGCCTCCTCGAGGGAAGAAGAGGCAGCCCAGCCTCGTTTGGCTCAAGCCCTACTTGGCTGGAGCCGAGTGCGCCTCCAGGACGGCAGAGCTCCAGCTCTGCTCAGAGGCCCGATCTGGCAGAGTTGCTGGCGCGAGGCTGCTCTGCCCTGGGCGAGCCTTGCCCAGACTTGCCTCGCTGCTAGGCTTCCTGCCCAGGAAGGAGCAGGCTGCGCGAGGCTGGGAGACGCCACTGGCGCCTTCCTGGCCTCAGCTCCGCTCCTGCCTTGCCTTTGCACCTAGGCCCCAGGCGTCCTTGGGGAGGGCTTAGGGGCCGGTGGCTTGCACACTGCCAAGGGCTCCAGCAGGAAGAGCTCTGTGCGAGGGAAGGGAAGGGCCAGTGCAGGGCTCCTCCAGCGGTTGCTTGGCCGCCCAGATTCAGCGCCGCACGGAGTGCACCAGGCTCCCAGGGCCCCTGGCGGGGGTCTGCAGCCCCGCACACCCGGAGGCTGACTCCCTGGGCGCCCAGCAGCTGCCTCACACACGTAGCTTCCCTAGCGCTCTCCTCCCCAGCAGAGACGTGTGCAGCTGGTTGGGGCCTGCCCCTGCGTGCCTGGGCTCCCGCGCACAGCCCCAGCTCAGGGCAAGCAGCCCCTGAGCCAAGACCTGAAGAAGGCGCAGAGCGCCCCCACCTGGATGCCGAGTGAACAGCTGGCGGGGAGGCGAGCCTCCTCGAGGGAAGAAGAGGCAGCCCAGCCTCGTTTGGCTCAAGCCCTACTTGGCTGGAGCCGAGTGCGCCTCCAGGACGGCAGAGCTCCAGCTATGCTCAGAGGCCCGATCTGGCAGAGTTGCTGGCGCGAGGCTGCTCTGCCCTGGGCGACCGTTGCCCAGACTTGCCTCGCTGCTAGGCTTCCTGCCCAGGAAGGAGCAGGCTGCGCGAGGCTGGGAGATGCCACTGGCGCCTTCCTGGCCTCAGCTCCGCTCCTGCCTTGCCTTTGCACCTAGGCCCCAGGCGTCCTTGGGGAGGGCTTAGGGGCCGGTGGCTTGCACACTGCCAAGGGCTCCAGCAGGAAGAGCTCTGTGCGAGGGAAGGGAAGGGCCAGTGCAGGGCTCCTCCAGCGGTTGCTTGGCCGCCCAGGCTCAGCGCCGCACGGAGTGCACCAGGCTCCCAGGGCCCCTGGCTGGGGTCTGCAGCCCCGCACACCCGGAGGCTGACTCCCTGGGCGCCCAGCAGCTGCCTCACACACGTAGCTTCCCTAGCGCTCTCCTCCCCAGCAGAGACGTGTGCAGCTGGTTGGGGCCTGCCCCTGCGTGCCTGGGCTCCCGCCCACAGCCCCAGCTCAGGGCAAGCAGACCCTGAGCCAAGACCTGCAGGAGGCGCAGAGCGCCCCCACCTGGAAGCCGAGTGAACAGCTGGCGGGGAGGCGAGCCTCCTCGAGGGAAGAAGAGGCAGCCCAGCCTCGTTTGGCTCAAGCCCTACTTGGCTGGAGCCAAGTGCGCCTCCAGGACGGCAGAGCTCCAGCTCTGCTGAGAGGCCCGTTCTGGCAGAGTTGCTGGCGCGAGGCTGCTCTGCCCTGGGCGAGCCTTGCCCAGACTTGCCTCGCTGCTAGGCTTCCTGCCCAGGAAGGAGCAGGCTGCACGAGGCTGGGAGACGCCACTGGCGCCTTCCTGGCCTCAGCTCCGCTCCTGCCCTGCCTTTGCACCTAGGCCCCAGGCCTCCTTGGGGAGGACTTAGGGGCCAGTGGCTTGCACACTGCCAAGGGCTCCAGCAGGAAGAGCTCTGTGCGAGGGAAGGGAAGGGCCAGTGCAGGGCTCCTCCAGCGGTTGCTTGGCCGCCCAGACTCAGCACCGCACGGAGTGCACCAGGCTCCCAGGGCCCCTGGCTGGGGTCTGCAGCCCCGCACACCCGGAGGCTGACTCCCTGGGCGCCTAGCAGCTGCCTCACACACGTAGCTTCCCTAGCGCTCTCCTCCCCAGCAGAGACGTGTGCAGCTGGTTGGGGCCTGCCCCTGCGTGCCTGGGCTCCCGCGCACAGCCCCAGCTCAGGGCAAGCAGCCCCTGAGCCAAGACCTGCAGAAGGCGCAGAGCGCCCCCACCTGGAAGCCGAAAGAACAGCTGGCGGGGAGGCGAGCCTCCTCGAGGGAAGAAGAGGCAGCCCAGCCTCGTTTGGCTCAAGCCCTACTTGGCTGGAGCCGAGTGCGCCTCCAGGACGGCAGAGCTCCAGCTCTGCTCAGAGGCCCGATCTGGCAGAGTTGTTGGCGCGAGGCTGCTCTGCCCTGGGCGAGCCTTGCCCAGACTTGCCTCGCTGCTAGGCTTCCTGCCCAGGAAGGAGCAGGCTGCGCGAGGCTGGGAGACGCCACTGGCGCCTTCCTGGCCTCAGCTCCGCTCCTGCCTTGCCTTTGCACCTAGGCCCCAGGCGTCCTTGGGGAGGGCTTAGGGGCCGGTGGCTTGCACACTGCCAAGGGCTCCAGCAGGAAGAGCTCTGTGCGAGGGAAGGGAAGGGCCAGTGCAGGGCTCCTCCAGCGGTTGCTTGGCCGCCCAGATTCAGCGCCGCACGGAGTGCACCAGGCTCCCAGGGCCCCTGGCTGGGGTCTGCAGCCCCGCACACCCGGAGGCTGACTCCCTGGGCGCCCAGCAGCTGCCTCACACACGTAGCTTCCCTAGCGCTCTCCTCCCCAGCAGAGACGTGTGCAGCTGGTTGGGGCCTGCCCCTGCGTGCCTGGGCTCCCGCGCACAGCCCCAGCTCAGGGCAAGCAGCCCCTGAGCCAAGACCTGAAGAAGGCGCAGAGCGCCCCCACCTGGAAGCCGAGTGAACAGCTGGCGGGGAGGCGAGCCTCCTCGAGGGAAGAAGAGGCAGCCCAGCCTCGTTTGGCTCAAGCCCTACTTGGCTGGAGCCAAGTGCGCCTCCAGGACGGCAGAGCTCCAGCTCTGCTGAGAGGCCCGTTCTGGCAGAGTTGCTGGCGCGAGGCTGCTCTGCCCTGGGCGAGCCTTGCCCAGACTTGCCTCGCTGCTAGGCTTCCTGCCCAGGAAGGAGCAGGCTGCGCGAGGCTGGGAGACGCCACTGGCGCCTTCCTGGCCTCAGCTCCGCTCCTGCCTTGCCTTTGCACCTAGGCCCCAGGCCTCCTTGGGGAGGACTTAGGGGCCAGTGGCTTGCACACTGCCAAGGGCTCCAGCAGGAAGAGCTCTGTGCGAGGGAAGGGAAGGGCCAGTGCAGGGCTCCTCCAGCGGTTGCTTGGCCGCCCAGGCTCAGCGCCGCACGGAGTGCACCAGGCTCCCAGGGCCCCTGGCTGGGGTCTGCAGCCCCGCACACCCGGAGGCTGACTCCCTGGGCGCCCAGCAGCTGCCTCACACACGTAGCTTCCCTAGCGCTCTCCTCCCCAGCAGAGACGTGTGCAGCTGGTTGGGGCCTGCCCCTGCGTGCCTGGGCTCCCGCCCACAGCCCCAGCTCAGGGTAAGCAGACCCTGAGCCAAGACCTGCAGGAGGCGCAGAGCGCCCCCACCTGGAAGCCGAGTGAACAGCTGGCGGGGAGGCGAGCCTCCTCGAGGGAAGAAGAGGCAGCCCAGCCTCGTTTGGCTCAAGCCCTACTTGGCTGGAGCCAAGTGCGCCTCCAGGACGGCAGAGCTCCAGCTCTGCTGAGAGGCCCATTCTGGCAGAGTTGCTGGCGCGAGGCTGCTCTGCCCTGGGCGAGCCTTGCCCAGACTTGCCTCGCTGCTAGGCTTCCTGCCCAGGAAGGAGCAGGCTGCGCGAGGCTGGGAGACGCCACTGGCGCCTTCCTGGCCTCAGCTCCGCTCCTGCCTTGCCTTTGCACCTAGGCCCCAGGCCTCCTTGGGGAGGACTTAGGGGCCAGTGGCTTGCACACTGCCAAGGGCTCCAGCAGGAAGAGCTCTGTGCGAGGGAAGGGAAGGGCCAGTGCAGGGCTCCTCCAGCGGTTGCTTGGCAGCCCAGGCTCAGCGCCGCACGGAGTGCACCAGGCTCCCAGGGCCCCTGGCTGGGGTCTGCAGACCCGCACACACGGAGGCTGACTCCCTGGGCGCCCAGCTGCTGCCTCACACACGTAGCTTCCCTAGCGCTCTCCTCCCCAGCAGAGACGTGTGCAGCTGGTTGGGGCCTGCCCCTATGTGCCTGGGCTCCCGCCCACAGCCCCAGCTCAGGGCAAGCAGCCCCTGAGCCAAGACCTGCAGAGGGCGCAGAGCGCCCCCACCTGGAAGCCGAAAGAACAGCTGGCAGGGAGGCGAGCCTCCTCGAGGGAAGAAGAGGCAGCCCAGCCTCGTTTGGCTCAAGCCCTACTTGGCTGGAGCCGAGTGCGCCTCCAGGACGGCAGAGCTCCAGCTCTGCTCAGAGGCCCGATCTGGCAGAGTTGCTGGCGCGAGGCTGCTCTGCCCTGGGCGAGCCTTGGCCAGACTTGCCTCGCAGCTAGGCTTCCTGCCCAGGAAGGAGCAGGCTGCGCGAGGCTGGGAGACGCCACTGGCGCCTTCCTGGCCTCAGCTCCGCTCCTGCCTTGCCTTTGCACCTAGGCCCCAGGCGTCCTTGGGGAGGGCTTAGGGGCCGGTGGCTTGCACACTGCCAAGGGCTCCAGCAGGAAGAGCTCTGTGCGAGGGAAGGGAAGGGCCAGTGCAGGGCTCCTCCAGCGGTTGCTTGGCCGCCCAGATTCAGCGCCGCACGGAGTGCACCAGGCTCCCAGGGCCCCTGGCGGGGGTCTGCAGCCCCGCACACCCGGAGGCTGACTCCCTGGGCGCCCAGCAGCTGCCTCACACACGTAGCTTCCCTAGCGCTCTCCTCCCCAGCAGAGACGTGTGCAGCTGGTTGGGGCCTGCCCTGCGTGCCTGGGCTCCCGCGCACAGCCCCAGCTCAGGGCAAGCAGCCCCTGAGCCAAGACCTGAAGAAGGCCCAGAGCGCCCCCACCTGGAAGCCGAGTGAACAGTTGGCGGGGAGGCGAGCCTCCTCGAGGGAAGAAGAGGCAGCCCAGCCTCGTTTGGCTCAAGCCCTACTTGGCTGGAGCCGAGTGCGCCTCCAGGACGGCAGAGCTCCAGCTATGCTCAGAGGCCCGATCTGGCAGAGTTGCTGGCGCGAGGCTGCTCTGCCCTGGGCGACCGTTGCCCAGACTTGCCTCGCTGCTAGGCTTCCTGCCCAGGAAGGAGCAGGCTGCGCGAGGCTGGGAGATGCCACTGGCGCCTTCCTGGCCTCAGCTCCGCTCCTGCCTTGCCTTTGCACCTAGGCCCCAGGCGTCCTTGGGGAGGGCTTAGGGGCCGGTGGCTTGCACACTGCCAAGGGCTCCAGCAGGAAGAGCTCTGTGCGAGGGAAGGGAAGGGCCAGTGCAGGGCTCCTCCAGCGGTTGCTTGGCCGCCCAGGCTCAGCGCCGCACGGAGTGCACCAGGCTCCCAGGGCCCCTGGCTGGGGTCTGCAGCCCCGCACACCCGGAGGCTGACTCCCTGGGCGCCCAGCAGCTGCCTCACACACGTAGCTTCCCTAGCGCTCTCCTCCCCAGCAGAGACGTGTGCAGCTGGTTGGGGCCTGCCCCTGCGTGCCTGGGCTCCCGCCCACAGCCCCAGCTCAGGGTAAGCAGCCCCTGAGCCAAGACCTGCAGGAGGCGCAGAGCGCCCCCACCTGGAAGCCGAGTGAACAGCTGGCGGGGAGGCGAGCCTCCTCGAGGGAAGAAGAGGCAGCCCAGCCTCGTTTGGCTCAAGCCCTACTTGGCTGGAGCCAAGTGCGCCTCCAGGACGGCAGAGCTCCAGCTCTGCTGAGAGGCCCGTTCTGGCAGAGTTGCTGGCGCGAGGCTGCTCTGCCCTGGGCGAGCCTTGCCCAGACTTGCCTCGCTGCTAGGCTTCCTGCCCAGGAAGGAGCAGGCTGCGCGAGGCTGGGAGACGCCACTGGCGCCTTCCTGGCCTCAGCTCCGCTCCTGCCTTGCCTTTGCACCTAGGCCCCAGGCCTCCTTGGGGAGGACTTAGGGGCCAGTGGCTTGCACACTGCCAAGGGCTCCAGCAGGAAGAGCTCTTTGCGAGGGAAGGGAAGGGCCAGTGCAGGGCTCCTCCAGCGGTTGCTTGGCCGCCCAGACTCAGCACCGCACGGAGTGCACCAGGCTCCCAGGGCCCCTGGCTGGGGTCTGCAGCCCCGCACACCCGGAGGCTGACTCCCTGGGCGCCCAGCAGCTGCCTCACACACGTAGCTTCCCTAGCGCTCTCCTCCCCAGCAGAGACGTGTGCAGCTGGTTGGGGCCTGCCCCTGCGTGCCTGGGCTCCCGCGCACAGCCCCAGCTCAGGGCAAGCAGCCCCTGAGCCAAGACCTGCAGAAGGCGCAGAGCGCCCCCACCTGGAAGCCGAAAGAACAGCTGGCGGGGAGGCGAGCCTCCTCGAGGGAAGAAGAGGCAGCCCAGCCTCGTTTGGCTCAAGCCCTACTTGGCTGGAGCCGAGTGCGCCTCCAGGACGGCAGAGCTCCAGCTCTGCTCAGAGGCCCGATCTGGCAGAGTTGCTGGCGCGAGGCTGCTCTGCCCTGGGCGAGCCTTGCCCAGACTTGCCTCGCTGCTAGGCTTCCTGCCCAGGAAGGAGCAGGCTGCGCGAGGCTGGGAGACGCCACTGGCGCCTTCCTGGCCTCAGCTCCGCTCCTGCCTTGCCTTTGCACCTAGGCCCCAGGCGTCCTTGGGGAGGGCTTAGGGGCCGGTGGCTTGCACACTGCCAAGGGCTCCAGCAGGAAGAGCTCTGTGCGAGGGAAGGGAAGGGCCAGTGCAGGGCTCCTCCAGCGGTTGCTTGGCCGCCCAGATTCAGCGCCGCACGGAGTGCACCAGGCTCCCAGGGCCCCTGGCTGGGGTCTGCAGCCCCGCACACCCGGAGGCTGACTCCCTGGGCGCCCAGCAGCTGCCTCACACACGTAGCTTCCCTAGCGCTCTCCTCCCCAGCAGAGACGTGTGCAGCTGGTTGGGGCCTGCCCCTGCGTGCCTGGGCTCCCGCGCACAGCCCCAGCTCAGGGCAAGCAGCCCCTGAGCCAAGACCTGAAGAAGGCGCAGAGCGCCCCCACCTGGAAGCCGAGTGAACAGCTGGCGGGGAGGCGAGCCTCCTCGAGGGAAGAAGAGGCAGCCCAGCCTCGTTTGGCTCAAGCCCTACTTGGCTGGAGCCAAGTGCGCCTCCAGGACGGCAGAGCTCCAGCTCTGCTGAGAGGCCCGTTCTGGCAGAGTTGCTGGCGCGAGGCTGCTCTGCCCTGGGCGAGCCTTGCCCAGACTTGCCTCGCTGCTAGGCTTCCTGCCCAGGAAGGAGCAGGCTGCGCGAGGCTGGGAGACGCCACTGGCGCCTTCCTGGCCTCAGCTCCGCTCCTGCCTTGCCTTTGCACCTAGGCCCCAGGCCTCCTTGGGGAGGACTTAGGGGCCAGTGGCTTGCACACTGCCAAGGGCTCCAGCAGGAAGAGCTCTGTGCGAGGGAAGGGAAGGGCCAGTGCAGGGCTCCTCCAGCGGTTGCTTGGCAGCCCAGGCTCAGCGCCGCACGGAGTGCACCAGGCTCCCAGGGCCCCTGGCTGGGGTCTGCAGCCCCGCACACACGGAGGCTGACTCCCTGGGCGCCCAGCTGCTGCCTCACACACGTAGCTTCCCTAGCGCTCTCCTCCCCAGCAGAGACGTGTGCAGCTGGTTGGGGCCTGCCCCTGTGTGCCTGGGCTCCCGCCCACAGCCCCAGCTCAGGGCAAGCAGCCCCTGAGCCAAGACCTGCAGGAGGCGCAGAGCGCCCCCACCTGGAAGCCGAGTGAACAGCTGGCGGGGAGGCGAGCCTCCTCGAGGGAAGAAGAGGCAGCCCAGCCTCGTTTGGCTCAAGCCCTACTTGGCTGGAGCCGAGTGCGCCTCCAGGACGGCAGAGCTCCAGCTCTGCTCAGAGGCCCGATCTGGCAGAGTTGCTGGCGCGAGGCTGCTCTGCCCTGGGCGAGCCTTGGCCAGACTTGCCTCGCTGCTAGGCTTCCTGCCCAGGAAGGAGCAGGCTGCGCGAGGCTGGGAGACGCCACTGGCGCCTTCCTGGCCTCAGCTCCGCTCCTGCCTTGCCTTTGCACCTAGGCCCCAGGCGTCCTTGGGGAGGGCTTAGGGGCCGGTGGCTTGCACACTGCCAAGGGCTCCAGCAGGAAGAGCTCTGTGCGAGGGAAGGGAAGGGCCAGTGCAGGGCTCCTCCAGCGGTTGCTTGGCCGCCCAGACTCAGCACCGCACGGAGTGCACCAGGCTCCCAGGGCCCCTGGCTGGGGTCTGCAGCCCCGCACACCCGGAGGCTGACTCCCTGGGCGCCCAGCAGCTGCCTCACACACGTAGCTTCCCTAGCGCTCTCGTCTCCAGCAGAGATGTGTGCAGCTGGTTGGGGCCTGCCCCTGCGTGCCTGGGCTCCCGCCCACAGCCCCAGCTCAGGGCAAGCAGCCCCTGAGCCAAGACCTGCAGGAGGCGCAGAGCGCCCCCACCTGGAAGCCGAGTGAACAGCTGGGGGGGAGGCGAGCCTCCTCGAGGGAAGAAGAGGCAGCCCAGCCTCGTTTGGCTCAAGCCCTACTTGGCTGGAGCCGAGTGCGCCTCCAGACGGCAGAGCTCCAGCTCTGCTGAGAGGCCCGTTCTGGCAGAGTTGCTGGCGCGAGGCTGCTCTGCCCTGGGCGAGCCTTGCCCAGACTTGCCTCGCTGCTAGGCTTCCTGCCCAGGAAGGAGCAGGCTGCGCGAGGCTGGGAGACGCCACTGGCGCCTTCCTGGCCTCAGCTCCGCTCCTGCCTTGCCTTTGCACCTAGGCCCCAGGCGTCCTTGGGGAGGGCTTAGGGGCCGGTGGCTTGCACACTGCCAAGGGCTCCACCAGGAAGAGCTCTGTGCGAGGGAAGGGAAGGGCCAGTGCAGGGCTCCTCCAGCGGTTGCTTGGCCCCCCAGACTCAGCGCCGCACGGAGTGCACCAGGCTCCCAGGGCCCCTGGCTGGGGTCTGCAGCCCCGCACACCCGGAGGCTGACTCCCTGGGCGCCCAGCAGCTGCCTCACACACGTAGCTTCCCTAGCGCTCTCGTCCCCAGCAGAGACGTGTGCAGCTGGTTGGGGCCTGCCCCTGCGTGCCTGGGCTCCCACCCACAGCCCCAGGTCAGGGCAAGCAGCCCCTGAGCCAAGACCTGCAGGAGGCGCAGAGCGCCCCCACCTGGAAGCCGAGTGAACAGCTGGCGGGGAGGCGAGCCTCCTCGAGGGAAGAAGAGGCAGCCCAGCCTCGTTTGGCTCAAGCCCTACTTGGCTGGAGCCAAGTGCGCCTCCAGGACGGCAGAGCTCCAGCTCTGCTGAGAGGCCCGTTCTGGCAGAGTTGCTGGCGCGAGGCTGCTCTGCCCTGGGCGAGCCTTGCCCAGACTTGCCTCGCTGCTAGGCTTCCTGCCCAGGAAGGAGCAGGCTGCGCGAGGCTGGGAGACGCCACTGGCGCCTTCCTGGCCTCAGCTCCGCTCCTGCCTTGCCTTTGCACCTAGGCCCCAGGCCTCCTTGGGGAGGACTTAGGGGCCAGTGGCTTGCACACTGCCAAGGGCTCCAGCAGGAAGAGCTCTGTGCGAGGGAAGGGAAGGGCCAGTGCAGGGCTCCTCCAGCGGTTGCTTGGCAGCCCAGGCTCAGCGCCGCACGGAGTGCACCAGGCTCCCAGGGCCCCTGGCTGGGGTCTGCAGCCCCGCACACACGGAGGCTGACTCCCTGGGCGCCCAGCTGCTGCCTCACACACGTAGCTTCCCTAGCGCTCTCCTCCCCAGCAGAGACGTGTGCAGCTGGTTGGGGCCTGCCCCTGTGTGCCTGGGCTCCCGCCCACAGCCCCAGCTCAGGGCAAGCAGCCCCTGAGCCAAGACCTGCAGGAGGCGCAGAGCGCCCCCACCTGGAAGCCGAGTGAACAGCTGGCGGGGAGGCGAGCCTCCTCGAGGGAAGAAGAGGCAGCCCAGCCTCGTTTGGCTCAAGCCCTACTTGGCTGGAGCCGAGTGCGCCTCCAGGACGGCAGAGCTCCAGCTCTGCTCAGAGGCCCGATCTGGCAGAGTTGCTGGCGCGAGGCTGCTCTGCCCTGGGCGAGCCTTGGCCAGACTTGCCTCGCTGCTAGGCTTCCTGCCCAGGAAGGAGCAGGCTGCGCGAGGCTGGGAGACGCCACTGGCGCCTTCCTGGCCTCAGCTCCGCTCCTGCCTTGCCTTTGCACCTAGGCCCCAGGCGTCCTTGGGGAGGGCTTAGGGGCCGGTGGCTTGCACACTGCCAAGGGCTCCAGCAGGAAGAGCTCTGTGCGAGGGAAGGGAAGGGCCAGTGCAGGGCTCCTCCAGCGGTTGCTTGGCCGCCCAGACTCAGCGCCGCACGGAGTGCACCAGGCTCCCAGGGCCCCTGGCTGGGGTCTGCAGCCCCGCACACCCGGAGGCTGACTCCCTGGGCGCCCAGCAGCTGCCTCACACACGTAGCTTCCCTAGCGCTCTCGTCCCCAGCAGAGACGTGTGCAGCTGGTTGGGGCCTGCCCCTGCGTGCCTGGGCTCCCGCCCACAGCCCCAGCTCAGGGCAAGCAGCCCCTGAGCCAAGACCTGCAGGAGGCGCAGAGCGCCCCCACCTGGAAGCCGAGTGAACAGCTGGCGGGGAGGCGAGCCTCCTCGAGGGAAGAAGAGGCAGCCCAGCCTCGTTTGGCTCAAGCCCTACTTGGCTGGAGCCGAGTGCGCCTCCAGGACGGCAGAGCTCCAGCTCTGCTCAGAGGCCCGATCTGGCAGAGTTGCTGGCGCGAGGCTGCTCTGCCCTGGGCGAGCCTTGCCCAGACTTGCCTCGCTGCTAGGCTTCCTGCCCAGGAAGGAGCAGGCTGCGCGAGGCTGGGAGACGCCACTGGCGCCTTCCTGGCCTCAGCTCCGCTCCTGCCTTGCCTTTGCACCTAGGCCCCAGGAGTCCTTGGGGAGGGCTTAGGGGCCGGTGGCTTGCACACTGCCAAGGGCTCCAGCAGGAAGAGCTCTGTGCGAGGGAAGGGAAGGGCCAGTGCAGGGCTCCTCCAGCGGTTGCTTGGCCGCCCAGGCTCAGCGCCGCACGGAGTGCACCAGGCTCCCAGGGCCCCTGGCTGGGGTCTGCAGCCCCGCACACCCGGAGGCTGACTCCCTGGGCGCCCAGCAGCTGCCTCACACACGTAGCTTCCCTAGCGCTCTCGTCTCCAGCAGAGATGTGTGCAGCTGGTTGGGGCCTGCCCCTGCGTGCCTGGGCTCCCGCCCACAGCCCCAGCTCAGGGCAAGCAGCCCCTGAGCCAAGACCTGCAGGAGGCGCAGTGCGCCCCCACCTGGAAGCCGAGTGAACAGCTGGCGGGGAGGCGAGCCTCCTCGAGGGAAGAAGAGGCAGCCCAGCCTCGTTTGGCTCAAGCCCTACTTGGCTGGAGCCGAGTGCGCCTCCAGGACGGCAGAGCTCCAGCTCTGCTCAGAGGCCCGTTCTGGCAGAGTTGCTGGCGCGAGGCTGCTCTGCCCTGGGCGAGCCTTGCCCAGACTTGCCTCGCTGCTAGGCTTCCTGCCCAGGAAGGAGCAGGCTGCGCGAGGCTGGGAGACGCCACTGGCGCCTTCCTGGCATCAGCTCCGCTCCTGCCTTGCCTTTGCACCTAGGCCCCAGGCGTCCTTGGGGAGGGCTTAGGGGCCGGTGGCTTGCACACTGCCAAGGGCTCCAGCAGGAAGAGCTCTGTGCGAGGGAAGGGAAGGGCCAGTGCAGGGCTCCTCCAGCGGTTGCTTGGCCGCCCAGACTCAGCGCCGCACGGAGTGCACCAGGCTCCCAGGGCCCCTGGCTGGGGTCTGCAGCCCCGCACACCCGGAGGCTGACTCCCTGGGCGCCCAGCAGCTGCCTCACACACGTAGCTTCCCTAGCGCTCTCGTCCCCAGCAGAGACGTGTGCAGCTGGTTGGGGCCTGCCCCTGCGTGCCTGGGCTCCCACCCACAGCCCCAGGTAGGGCAAGCAGCCCCTGAGCCAAGACCAGCAGGAGGCGCAGAGCGCCCCCACCTGGAAGCCGAGTGAACAGCTGGCGGGGAGGCGAGCCTCCTCGAGGGAAGAAGAGGCAGCCCAGCCTCGTTTGGCTCAAGCCCTATTTGGCTGGAGCCGAGTGCGCCTCCAGGACGGCAGAACTCCAGCTCTGCTCAGAGGCCCGATCTGGCAGAGTTGCTGGCGCGAGGCTGCTCTGCCCTGGGCGAGCCTTGCCCAGACTTGCCTCGCTGCTAGGCTTCCTGCCCAGGAAGGAGCAGGCTGCGCGATGCTGGGAGATGCCACTGGCGCCTTCCTGGCCTCAGCTCCGCTCCTGCCTTGCCTTTGCACCTAGGCCCCAGGCGTCCTTGGGGAGGGCTTAGGGGCCGGTGGCTTGCACACTGCCAAGGGCTCCAGCAGGAAGAGCTCTGTGCGAGGAAAGGGAAGGGCCAGTGCAGGGCTCCTCCAGCGGTTGCTTGGCCGCCCAGGCTCAGCGCCGCACGGAGTGCACCAGGCTCCCAGGGCCCCTGGCTGGGGTCTGCAGCCCCGCACACCCGGAGGCTGACTCCCTGGGCGCCCAGCAGCTGCCTCACACACGTAACTTCCCTAGCGCTCTCCTCCCCAGCAGAGACATGCGCAGCTGGTTGGGGCCTGCCCCTGCGTGCCTGGGCTCCCGCCCACAGCCCCAGCTCAGGGCAAGCAGCCCCTGAGCCAAGACCTGCAGGAGGCGCAGAGCGCCCCCACCTGGAAGCCGAGTGAACAGCTGGCGGGGAAGCGAGCCTCCTCGAGGGAAGAAGAGGCAGCCCAGCCTCGTTTGGCTCAAGCCCTACTTGGCTGGAGCCGAGTGCGCCTCCAGGACGGCAGAGCTCCAGCTCTGCTCAGAGGCCCGTTCTGGCAGAGTTGCTGGCGCGAGGCTGCTCTGCCCTGGGCGAGCCTTGCCCAGACTTGCCTCGCTGCTAGGCTTCCTGCCCAGGAAGGAGCAGGCTGCGCGAGGCTGGGAGACGCCACTGGCGCCTTCCTGGCCTCAGCTCCGCTCCTGCCTTGCCTTTGCACTTAGGCCCCAGGCGTCCTTGGGGAGGGCTTAGGGGCCGGTGGCTTGCACACTGCCAAGGACTCCAGCAGGAAGAGCTCTGTGCGAGGGAAGGGAAGGGCCAGTGCAGGGCTCCTCCAGCGGTTGCTTGGCCGCCCAGACTCAGCGCCGCACGGAGTGCACCAGGCTCCCAGGGCCCCTGGCTGGGGTCTGCAGCCCCGCACACCCGGAGGCTGACTCCCTGGGCGCCCAGCAGCTGCCTCACACACGTAGCTTCCCTAGCGCTCTCGTCCCCAGCAGAGACGTGTGCAGCTGGTTGGGGCCTGCCCCTGCGTGCCTGGGCTCCCACCCACAGCCCCAGGTCAGGGCAAGGAGCCCCTGAGCCAAGACCTGCAGGAGGCGCAGAGCGCCCCCACCTGGAAGCCGAGTGAACAGCTGGCGGGGAGGCGAGCCTCCTCGAGGGAAGAAGAGGCAGCCCAGCCTCGTTTGGCTCAAGCCCTACTTGGCTGGAGCCGAGTGCGCCTCCAGGACGGCAGAGCTCCAGCTATGCTCAGAGGCCCGATCTGGCAGAGTTGCTGGCGCGAGGCTGCTCTGCCCTGGGCGACCGTTGCCCAGACTTGCCTCGCTGCTAGGCTTCCTGCCCAGGAAGGAGCAGGCTGCGCGAGGCTGGGAGATGCCACTGGCGCCTTCCTGGCCTCAGCTCCGCTCCTGCCTTGCCTTTGCACCTAGGCCCCAGGCGTCCTTGGGGAGGGCTTAGGGGCCGGTGGCTTGCACACTGCCAAGGGCTCCAGCAGGAAGAGCTCTGTGCGAGGGAAGGGAAGGGCCAGTGCAGGGCTCCTCCAGCGGTTGCTTGGCCGCCCAGGCTCAGCGCCGCACGGAGTGCACCAGGCTCCCAGGGCCCCTGGCTGGGGTCTGCAGCCCCGCACACCCGGAGGCTGACTCCCTGGGCGCCCAGCAGCTGCCTCACACACGTAGCTTCCCTAGCGCTCTCCTCCCCAGCAGAGACGTGTGCAGCTGGTTGGGGCCTGCCCCTGCGTGCCTGGGCTCCCGCCCACAGCCCCAGCTCAGGGTAAGCAGCCCCTGAGCCAAGACCTGCAGGAGGCGCAGAGCGCCCCCACCTGGAAGCCGAGTGAACAGCTGGCGGGGAGGCGAGCCTCCTCGAGGGAAGAAGAGGCAGCCCAGCCTCGTTTGGCTCAAGCCCTACTTGGCTGGAGCCAAGTGCGCCTCCAGGACGGCAGAGCTCCAGCTCTGCTGAGAGGCCCGTTCTGGCAGAGTTGCTGGCGCGAGGCTGCTCTGCCCTGGGCGAGCCTTGCCCAGACTTGCCTCGCTGCTAGGCTTCCTGCCCAGGAAGGAGCAGGCTGCGCGAGGCTGGGAGACGCCACTGGCGCCTTCCTGGCCTCAGCTCCGCTCCTGCCTTGCCTTTGCACCTAGGCCCCAGGCCTCCTTGGGGAGGACTTAGGGGCCAGTGGCTTGCACACTGCCAAGGGCTCCAGCAGGAAGAGCTCTGTGCGAGGGAAGGGAAGGGCCAGTGCAGGGCTCCTCCAGCGGTTGCTTGGCCGCCCAGACTCAGCACCGCACGGAGTGCACCAGGCTCCCAGGGCCCCTGGCTGGGGTCTGCAGCCCCGCACACCCGGAGGCTGACTCCCTGGGCGCCCAGCAGCTGCCTCACACACGTAGCTTCCCTAGCGCTCTCCTCCCCAGCAGAGACGTGTGCAGCTGGTTGGGGCCTGCCCCTGCGTGCCTGGGCTCCCGCGCACAGCCCCAGCTCAGGGCAAGCAGCCCCTGAGCCAAGACCTGCAGAAGGCGCAGAGCGCCCCCACCTGGAAGCCGAAAGAACAGCTGGCGGGGAGGCGAGCCTCCTCGAGGGAAGAAGAGGCAGCCCAGCCTCGTTTGGCTCAAGCCCTACTTGGCTGGAGCCGAGTGCGCCTCCAGGACGGCAGAGCTCCAGCTCTGCTCAGAGGCCCGATCTGGCAGAGTTGCTGGCGCGAGGCTGCTCTGCCCTGGGCGAGCCTTGCCCAGACTTGCCTCGCTGCTAGGCTTCCTGCCCAGGAAGGAGCAGGCTGCGCGAGGCTGGGAGACGCCACTGGCGCCTTCCTGGCCTCAGCTCCGCTCCTGCCTTGCCTTTGCACCTAGGCCCCAGGCGTCCTTGGGGAGGGCTTAGGGGCCGGTGGCTTGCACACTGCCAAGGGCTCCAGCAGGAAGAGCTCTGTGCGAGGGAAGGGAAGGGCCAGTGCAGGGCTCCTCCAGCGGTTGCTTGGCCGCCCAGATTCAGCGCCGCACGGAGTGCACCAGGCTCCCAGGGCCCCTGGCTGGGGTCTGCAGCCCCGCACACCCGGAGGCTGACTCCCTGGGCGCCCAGCAGCTGCCTCACACACGTAGCTTCCCTAGCGCTCTCCTCCCCAGCAGAGACGTGTGCAGCTGGTTGGGGCCTGCCCCTGCGTGCCTGGGCTCCCGCGCACAGCCCCAGCTCAGGGCAAGCAGCCCCTGAGCCAAGACCTGAAGAAGGCGCAGAGCGCCCCCACCTGGAAGCCGAGTGAACAGCTGGCGGGGAGGCGAGCCTCCTCGAGGGAAGAAGAGGCAGCCCAGCCTCGTTTGGCTCAAGCCCTACTTGGCTGGAGCCAAGTGCGCCTCCAGGACGGCAGAGCTCCAGCTCTGCTGAGAGGCCCGTTCTGGCAGAGTTGCTGGCGCGAGGCTGCTCTGCCCTGGGCGAGCCTTGCCCAGACTTGCCTCGCTGCTAGGCTTCCTGCCCAGGAAGGAGCAGGCTGCGCGAGGCTGGGAGACGCCACTGGCGCCTTCCTGGCCTCAGCTCCGCTCCTGCCTTGCCTTTGCACCTAGGCCCCAGGCCTCCTTGGGGAGGACTTAGGGGCCAGTGGCTTGCACACTGCCAAGGGCTCCAGCAGGAAGAGCTCTGTGCGAGGGAAGGGAAGGGCCAGTGCAGGGCTCCTCCAGCGGTTGCTTGGCAGCCCAGGCTCAGCGCCGCACGGAGTGCACCAGGCTCCCAGGGCCCCTGGCTGGGGTCTGCAGCCCCGCACACACGGAGGCTGACTCCCTGGGCGCCCAGCTGCTGCCTCACACACGTAGCTTCCCTAGCGCTCTCCTCCCCAGCAGAGACGTGTGCAGCTGGTTGGGGCCTGCCCCTGTGTGCCTGGGCTCCCGCCCACAGCCCCAGCTCAGGGCAAGCAGCCCCTGAGCCAAGACCTGCAGGAGGCGCAGAGCGCCCCCACCTGGAAGCCGAGTGAACAGCTGGCGGGGAGGCGAGCCTCCTCGAGGGAAGAAGAGGCAGCCCAGCCTCGTTTGGCTCAAGCCCTACTTGGCTGGAGCCGAGTGCGCCTCCAGGACGGCAGAGCTCCAGCTCTGCTCAGAGGCCCGATCTGGCAGAGTTGCTGGCGCGAGGCTGCTCTGCCCTGGGCGAGCCTTGCCCAGACTTGCCTCGCTGCTAGGCTTCCTGCCCAGGAAGGAGCAGGCTGCGCGAGGCTGGGAGACGCCACTGGCGCCTTCCTGGCCTCAGCTCCGCTCCTGCCTTGCCTTTGCACCTAGGCCCCAGGCGTCCTTGGGGAGGGCTTAGGGGCCGGTGGCTTGCACACTGCCAAGGGCTCCAGCAGGAAGAGCTCTGTGCGAGGGAAGGGAAGGGCCAGTGCAGGGCTCCTCCAGCGGTTGCTTGGCCGCCCAGACTCAGCACCGCACGGAGTGCACCAGGCTCCCAGGGCCCCTGGCTGGGGTCTGCAGCCCCGCACACCCGGAGGCTGACTCCCTGGGCGCCCAGCAGCTGCCTCACACACGTAGCTTCCCTAGCGCTCTCGTCTCCAGCAGAGATGTGTGCAGCTGGTTGGGGCCTGCCCCTGCGTGCCTGGGCTCCCGCCCACAGCCCCAGCTCAGGGCAAGCAGCCCCTGAGCCAAGACCTGCAGGAGGCGCAGAGCGCCCCCACCTGGAAGCCGAGTGAACAGCTGGGGGGGAGGCGAGCCTCCTCGAGGGAAGAAGAGGCAGCCCAGCCTCGTTTGGCTCAAGCCCTACTTGGCTGGAGCCGAGTGCGCCTCCAGACGGCAGAGCTCCAGCTCTGCTGAGAGGCCCGTTCTGGCAGAGTTGCTGGCGCGAGGCTGCTCTGCCCTGGGCGAGCCTTGCCCAGACTTGCCTCGCTGCTAGGCTTCCTGCCCAGGAAGGAGCAGGCTGCGCGAGGCTGGGAGACGCCACTGGCGCCTTCCTGGCCTCAGCTCCGCTCCTGCCTTGCCTTTGCACCTAGGCCCCAGGCGTCCTTGGGGAGGGCTTAGGGGCCGGTGGCTTGCACACTGCCAAGGGCTCCACCAGGAAGAGCTCTGTGCGAGGGAAGGGAAGGGCCAGTGCAGGGCTCCTCCAGCGGTTGCTTGGCCCCCCAGACTCAGCGCCGCACGGAGTGCACCAGGCTCCCAGGGCCCCTGGCTGGGGTCTGCAGCCCCGCACACCCGGAGGCTGACTCCCTGGGCGCCCAGCAGCTGCCTCACACACGTAGCTTCCCTAGCGCTCTCGTCCCCAGCAGAGACGTGTGCAGCTGGTTGGGGCCTGCCCCTGCGTGCCTGGGCTCCCACCCACAGCCCCAGGTCAGGGCAAGCAGCCCCTGAGCCAAGACCTGCAGGAGGCGCAGAGCGCCCCCACCTGGAAGCCGAGTGAACAGCTGGCGGGGAGGCGAGCCTCCTCGAGGGAAGAAGAGGCAGCCCAGCCTCGTTTGGCTCAAGCCCTACTTGGCTGGAGCCAAGTGCGCCTCCAGGACGGCAGAGCTCCAGCTCTGCTGAGAGGCCCGTTCTGGCAGAGTTGCTGGCGCGAGGCTGCTCTGCCCTGGGCGAGCCTTGCCCAGACTTGCCTCGCTGCTAGGCTTCCTGCCCAGGAAGGAGCAGGCTGCGCGAGGCTGGGAGACGCCACTGGCGCCTTCCTGGCCTCAGCTCCGCTCCTGCCTTGCCTTTGCACCTAGGCCCCAGGCCTCCTTGGGGAGGACTTAGGGGCCAGTGGCTTGCACACTGCCAAGGGCTCCAGCAGGAAGAGCTCTGTGCGAGGGAAGGGAAGGGCCAGTGCAGGGCTCCTCCAGCGGTTGCTTGGCAGCCCAGGCTCAGCGCCGCACGGAGTGCACCAGGCTCCCAGGGCCCCTGGCTGGGGTCTGCAGCCCCGCACACACGGAGGCTGACTCCCTGGGCGCCCAGCTGCTGCCTCACACACGTAGCTTCCCTAGCGCTCTCCTCCCCAGCAGAGACGTGTGCAGCTGGTTGGGGCCTGCCCCTGTGTGCCTGGGCTCCCGCCCACAGCCCCAGCTCAGGGCAAGCAGCCCCTGAGCCAAGACCTGCAGGAGGCGCAGAGCGCCCCCACCTGGAAGCCGAGTGAACAGCTGGCGGGGAGGCGAGCCTCCTCGAGGGAAGAAGAGGCAGCCCAGCCTCGTTTGGCTCAAGCCCTACTTGGCTGGAGCCGAGTGCGCCTCCAGGACGGCAGAGCTCCAGCTCTGCTCAGAGGCCCGATCTGGCAGAGTTGCTGGCGCGAGGCTGCTCTGCCCTGGGCGAGCCTTGGCCAGACTTGCCTCGCTGCTAGGCTTCCTGCCCAGGAAGGAGCAGGCTGCGCGAGGCTGGGAGACGCCACTGGCGCCTTCCTGGCCTCAGCTCCGCTCCTGCCTTGCCTTTGCACCTAGGCCCCAGGCGTCCTTGGGGAGGGCTTAGGGGCCGGTGGCTTGCACACTGCCAAGGGCTCCAGCAGGAAGAGCTCTGTGCGAGGGAAGGGAAGGGCCAGTGCAGGGCTCCTCCAGCGGTTGCTTGGCCGCCCAGACTCAGCACCGCACGGAGTGCACCAGGCTCCCAGGGCCCCTGGCTGGGGTCTGCAGTTCCGCACACCCGGAGGCTGACTCCTGGGCGCCCAGCAGCTGCCTCACACACGTAGCTTCCCTAGCGCTCTCGTCTCCAGCAGAGATGTGTGCAGCTGGTTGGGGCCTGCCCCTGCGTGCCTGGGCTCCCGCCCACAGCCCCAGCTCAGGGCAAGCAGCCCCTGAGCCAAGACCTGCAGGAGGCGCAGAGCGCCCCCACCTGGAAGCCGAGTGAACAGCTGGGGGGGAGGCGAGCCTCCTCGAGGGAAGAAGAGGCAGCCCAGCCTCGTTTGGCTCAAGCCCTACTTGGCTGGAGCCGAGTGCGCCTCCAGGACGGCAGAGCTCCAGCTCTGCTCAGAGGCCCGTTCTGGCAGAGTTGCTGGCGCGAGGCTGCTCTGCCCTGGGCGAGCCTTGCCCAGACTTGCCTCGCTGCTAGGCTTCCTGCCCAGGAAGGAGCAGGCTGCGCGAGGCAGGGAGACGCCACTGGCGCCTTCCTGGCCTCAGCTCCGCTCCTGCCTTGCCTTTGCACCTAGGCCCCAGGCGTCCTTGGGGAGGGCTTAGGGGCCGGTGGCTTGCACACTGCCAAGGGCTCCAGCAGGAAGAGCTCTGTGCGAGGGAAGGGAAGGGCCAGTGCAGGGCTCCTCCAGCGGTTGCTTGGCCGCCCAGACTCAGCGCCGCACGGAGTGCACCAGGCTCCCAGGGCCCCTGGCTGGGGTCTGCAGCCCCGCACACCCGGAGGCTGACTCCCTGGGCGCCCAGCAGCTGCCTCACACACGTAGCTTCCCTAGCGCTCTCGTCCCCAGCAGAGACGTGTGCAGCTGGTTGGGGCCTGCCCCTGCGTGCCTGGGCTCCCACCCACAGCCCCAGGTCAGGGCAAGCAGCCCCTGAGCCAAGACCTGCAGGAGGCGCAGAGCGCCCCCACCTGGAAGCCGAGTGAACAGCTGGCGGGGAGGCGAGCCTCCTCGAAGGAAGAAGAGGCAGCCCAGCCTCGTTTGGCTCAAGCCCTATTTGGCTGGAGCCGAGTGCGCCTCCAGGACGGCAGAACTCCAGCTCTGCTCAGAGGCCCGATCTGGCAGAGTTGCTGGCGCGAGGCTGCTCTGCCCTGGGCGAGCCTTGCCCAGACTTGCCTCGCTGCTAGGCTTCCTGCCCAGGAAGGAGCAGGCTGCGCGAGGCTGGGAGATGCCACTGGCGCCTTCCTGGCCTCAGCTCCGCTCCTGCCTTGCCTTTGCATTTAGGCCCCAGGCGTCCTTGGGGAGGGCTTAGGGGCCGGTGGCTTGCACACTGCCAAGGGCTCCAGCAGGAAGAGCTCTGTGCGAGGGAAGGGAAGGGCCAGTGCAGGGCTCCTCCAGCGGTTGCTTGGCCGCCCAGACTCAGCACCGCACGGAGTGCACCAGGCTCCCAGGGCCCCGGGCTGGGGTCTGCAGCCCCGCACACCCGGAGGCTGACTCCCTGGGCGCCCAGCAGCTGCCTCACACATGTAGCTTCCCTAGCGCTCTCGTCTCCAGCAGAGATGTGTGCAGCTGGTTGGGGCCTGCCCCTGCGTGCCTGGGCTCCCGCCCACAGCCCCAGCTCAGGGCAAGCAGCCCCTGAGCCAAGACCTGCAGGAGGCGCAGAGCGCCCCCACCTGGAAGCCGAGTGAACAGCTGGCGGGGAGGCGAGCCTCCTCGAGGGAAGAAGAGGCAGCCCAGCCTCGTTTGGCTCAAGCCCTACTTGGCTGGAGCCGAGTGCGCCTCCAGGACGGCAGAGCTCCAGCTCTGCTCAGAGGCCCGTTCTGGCAGAGTTGCTGGCGCGAGGCTGCTCTGCCCTGGGCGAGCCTTGCCCAGACTTCCCTCGCTGCTAGGCTTCCTGCCCAGGAAGGAGCAGGCTGCGCGAGGCTGGGAGACGCCACTGGCGCCTTCCTGGCCTCAGCTCCGCTCCTGCCTTGCCTTTGCACCTAGGCCCCAGGCGTCCTTGGGGAGGGCTTAGGGGCCGGTGGCTTGCACACTGCCAAGGGCTCCAGCAGGAAGAGCTCTGTGCGAGGGAAGGGAAGGGCCAGTGCATGGCTCCTCCAGCGGTTGCTTGGCCGCCCAGGCTCAGCGCCGCACGGAGTGCACCAGGCTTCCATGGCCCCTGGCTGGGGTCTGCAGCCCCGCACACCCGGAGGCTGACTCCCTGGGCGCCCAGCAGCTGCCTCACACACGTAGCTTCCCTAGCGCTCTCCTCCCCAGCAGAGACGTGTGCAGCTGGTTGGGGCCTGGCCCTGCGTGCCTGGGCTCCCACCCACAGCCCCAGCTCAGGGCAAGCAGCCCCTGAGCCAAGACCTGCAGAAGGCGCAGAGCGCCCCCACCTGGAAGCCAAGTGAACAGCTGGCGGGGAGGCGAGCCTCCTCGAGGGAAGAAGAGGCAGCCCAGCCTCGTTTGGCTCAAGCCCTACTTGGCTGGAGCCGAGTGTGCCTCCAGGACGGCAGAGCTCCAGCTCTGCTCAGAGGCCCGTTCTGGCAGAGTTGCTGGCGCGAGGCTGCTCTGCCCTGGGCGAGCCTTGCCCAGACTTGCCTCGCTGCTAGGCTTCCTGCCAGGAAGGAGCAGGCTGCACGAGGCTGGGAGACGCCACTGGCGCCTTCCTGGCCTCAGCTCCGCTCCTGCCTTGCCTTTGCACCTAGGCCCCAGGCGTCCTTGGGGAGGGCTTAGGGGCCGGTGGCTTGCACACTGCCAAGGGCTCCAGCAGGAAGAGCTCTGGGCGAGGGAAGGGAAGGGTCAGTGCAGGGCTCCTCCAGCGGTTGCTTGGCCGCCCAGGCTCAGCGCCGCACGGAGTGCACCAGGCTCCCAGGGCCCCTGGCTGGGGTCTGCAGCCCCGCACACCCGGAGGCTGACTCCCTGGGCGCCCAGCAGCTGCCTCACACACGTAGCTTCCCTAGCGCTCTCCTCCCCAGCAGAGACGTGTGCAGCTGGTTGGGGCCTGCCCCTGCGTGCCTGGGCTCCCGCCCACAGCCCCAGCTCAGGGCAAGCAGCCCCTGAGCCAAGACCTGCAGGAGGCGCAGAGCGCCCCCACCTGGAAGCCGAGTGAACAGCTGGCGGGGAGGCGAGCCTCCTCGAGGGAAGAAGAGGCAGCCCAGCCTCGTTTGGCTCAAGCCCTACTTGGCTGGAGCCGAGTGCGCCTCCAGGACGGCAGAGCTCCAGCTCTGCTGAGAGGCCCTTTCTGGCAGAGTTGCTGGCGCGAGGCTGCTCTGCCCTGGGCGAGCCTTGCCCAGACTTGCCTCGCTGCTAGGCTTCCTGCCCAGGAAGGAGCAGGCTGCGCGAGGCTGGGAGACGCCACTGGCGCCTTCCTGGCCTCAGCTCCGCTCCTGCCTTGCCTTTGCACCTAGGCCCCAGGAGTCCTTGGGGAGGGCTTAGGGGCCGGTGGCTTGCACACTGCCAAGGGCTCCAGCAGGAAGAGCTCTGTGCGAGGGAAGGGAAGGGCCAGTGCAGGGCTCCTCCAGCGGTTGCTTGGCCTCCCAGGCTCAGCGCCGCACGGAGTGCACCAGGCTCCCAGGGCCCCTGGCTGGGGTCTGCAGCCCCGCACACCCGGAGGCTGACTCCCTGGGCGCCCAGCAGCTGCCTCACACACGTAGCTTCCCTAGCGCTCTCGTCTCCAGCAGAGATGTGTGCAGCTGGTTGGGGCCTGCCCCTGCGTGCCTGGGCTCCCGCCCACAGCCCCAGCTCAGGGCAAGCAGCCCCTGAGCCAAGACCTGCAGGAGGCGCAGAGCGCCCCCACCTGGAAGCCGAGTGAACAGCTGGCGGGGAGGCGAGCCTCCTCGAGGGAAGAAGAGGCAGCCCAGCCTCGTTTGGCTCAAGCCCTACTTGGCTGGAGCCGAGTGCGCCTCCAGGACGGCAGAGCTCCAGCTCTGCTCAGAGGCCCGTTCTGGCAGAGTTGCTGGCGCGAGGCTGCTCTGCCCTGGGCGAGCCTTGCCCAGACTTGCCTCGCTGCTAGGCTTCCTGCCCAGGAAGGAGCAGGCTGCGCGAGGCTGGGAGACGCCACTGGCGCCTTCCTGGCATCAGCTCCGCTCCTGCCTTGCCTTTGCACCTAGGCCCCAGGCGTCCTTGGGGAGGGCTTAGGGGCCGGTGGCTTGCACACTGCCAAGGGCTCCAGCAGGAAGAGCTCTGTGCGAGGGAAGGGAAGGGCCAGTGCAGGGCTCCTCCAGCGGTTGCTTGGCCGCCCAGACTCAGCGCCGCACGGAGTGCACCAGGCTCCCAGGGCCCCTGGCTGGGGTCTGCAGCCCCGCACACCCGGAGGCTGACTCCCTGGGCGCCCAGCAGCTGCCTCACACACGTAGCTTCCCTAGCGCTCTCGTCCCCAGCAGAGACGTGTGCAGCTGGTTGGGGCCTGCCCCTGCGTGCCTGGGCTCCCACCCACAGCCCCAGGTAGGGCAAGCAGCCCCTGAGCCAAGACCAGCAGGAGGCGCAGAGCGCCCCCACCTGGAAGCCGAGTGAACAGCTGGCGGGGAGGCGAGCCTCCTCGAGGGAAGAAGAGGCAGCCCAGCCTCGTTTGGCTCAAGCCCTATTTGGCTGGAGCCGAGTGCGCCTCCAGGACGGCAGAACTCCAGCTCTGCTCAGAGGCCCGATCTGGCAGAGTTGCTGGCGCGAGGCTGCTCTGCCCTGGGCGAGCCTTGCCCAGACTTGCCTCGCTGCTAGGCTTCCTGCCCAGGAAGGAGCAGGCTGCGCGATGCTGGGAGATGCCACTGGCGCCTTCCTGGCCTCAGCTCCGCTCCTGCCTTGCCTTTGCACCTAGGCCCCAGGCGTCCTTGGGGAGGGCTTAGGGGCCGGTGGCTTGCACACTGCCAAGGGCTCCAGCAGGAAGAGCTCTGTGCGAGGAAAGGGAAGGGCCAGTGCAGGGCTCCTCCAGCGGTTGCTTGGCCGCCCAGGCTCAGCGCCGCACGGAGTGCACCAGGCTCCCAGGGCCCCTGGCTGGGGTCTGCAGCCCCGCACACCCGGAGGCTGACTCCCTGGGCGCCCAGCAGCTGCCTCACACACGTAGCTTCCCTAGCGCTCTCCTCCCCAGCAGAGACATGCGCAGCTGGTTGGGGCCTGCCCCTGCGTGCCTGGGCTCCCGCCCACAGCCCCAGCTCAGGGCAAGCAGCCCCTGAGCCAAGACCTGCAGGAGGCGCAGAGCGCCCCCACCTGGAAGCCGAGTGAACAGCTGGCGGGGAAGCGAGCCTCCTCGAGGGAAGAAGAGGCAGCCCAGCCTCGTTTGGCTCAAGCCCTACTTGGCTGGAGCCGAGTGCGCCTCCAGGACGGCAGAGCTCCAGCTCTGCTCAGAGGCCCGTTCTGGCAGAGTTGCTGGCGCGAGGCTGCTCTGCCCTGGGCGAGCCTTGCCCAGACTTGCCTCGCTGCTAGGCTTCCTGCCCAGGAAGGAGCAGGCTGCGCGAGGCTGGGAGACGCCACTGGCGCCTTCCTGGCCTCAGCTCCGCTCCTGCCTTGCCTTTGCACTTAGGCCCCAGGCGTCCTTGGGGAGGGCTTAGGGGCCGGTGGCTTGCACACTGCCAAGGACTCCAGCAGGAAGAGCTCTGTGCGAGGGAAGGGAAGGGCCAGTGCAGGGCTCCTCCAGCGGTTGCTTGGCCGCCCAGGCTCAGCACCGCACGAAGTGCACCAGGCTCCCAGGGCCCCTGGCTGGGGTCTGCAGCCCCGCACACCCGGAGGCTGACTCCCTGGGCGCCCAGCAGCTGCCTCACACACGTAGCTTCCCTAGCGCTCTCGTCTCCAGCAGAGATGTGTGCAGCTGGTTGGGGCCTGCCCCTGCGTGCCTGGGCTCCCGCCCACAGCCCCAGCTCAGGGCAAGCAGCCCCTGAGCCAAGACCTGCAGGAGGCGCAGAGCGCCCCCACCTGGAAGCCGAGTGAACAGCTGGCGGGGAGGCGAGCCTCCTCGAGGGAAGAAGAGGCAGCCCAGCCTCGTTTGGCTCAAGCCCTACTTGGCTGGAGCCGAGTGCGCCTCCAGGACGGCAGAGCTCCAGCTCTGCTCAGAGGCCCGTTCTGGCAGAGTTGCTGGCGCGAGGCTGCTCTGCCCTGGGCGAGCCTTGCCCAGACTTGCCTCGCTGCTAGGCTTCCTGCCCAGGAAGGAGCAGGCTGCGCGAGGCTGGGAGACGCCACTGGCGCCTTCCTGGCCTCAGCTCCGCTCCTGCCTTGCCTTTGCACCTAGGCCCCAGGCGTCCTTGGGGAGGGCTTAGGGGCCGGTGGCTTGCACACTGCCAAGGGCTCCAGCAGGAAGAGCTCTGTGCGAGGGAAGGGAAGGGCCAGTGCAGGGCTCCTCCAGCGGTTGCTTGGCCGCCCAGACTCAGCGCCGCACGGAGTGCACCAGGCTCCCAGGGCCCCTGGCTGGGGTCTGCAGCCCCGCACACCCGGAGGCTGACTCCCTGGGCGCCCAGCAGCTGCCTCACACACGTAGCTTCCCTAGCGCTCTCGTCCCCAGCAGAGACGTGTGCAGCTGGTTGGGGCCTGCCCCTGCGTGCCTGGGCTCCCACCCACAGCCCCAGGTCAGGGCAAGGAGCCCCTGAGCCAAGACCTGCAGGAGGCGCAGAGCGCCCCCACCTGGAAGCCGAGTGAACAGCTGGCGGGGAGGCGAGCCTCCTCGAGGGAAGAAGAGGCAGCCCAGCCTCGTTTGGCTCAAGCCCTACTTGGCTGGAGCCGAGTGCGCCTCCAGGACGGCAGAGCTCCAGCTATGCTCAGAGGCCCGATCTGGCAGAGTTGCTGGCGCGAGGCTGCTCTGCCCTGGGCGACCGTTGCCCAGACTTGCCTCGCTGCTAGGCTTCCTGCCCAGGAAGGAGCAGGCTGCGCGAGGCTGGGAGATGCCACTGGCGCCTTCCTGGCCTCAGCTCCGCTCCTGCCTTGCCTTTGCACCTAGGCCCCAGGCGTCCTTGGGGAGGGCTTAGGGGCCGGTGGCTTGCACACTGCCAAGGGCTCCAGCAGGAAGAGCTCTGTGCGAGGGAAGGGAAGGGCCAGTGCAGGGCTCCTCCAGCGGTTGCTTGGCCGCCCAGGCTCAGCGCCGCACGGAGTGCACCAGGCTCCCAGGGGCCCTGGCTGGGGTCTGCAGCCCCGCACACCCGGAGGCTGACACCCTGGGCGCCCAGCAGCTGCCTCACACACGTAGCTTCCCTAGCGCTCTCCTCCCCAGCAGAGACGTGTGCAGCTGGTTGGGGCCTGCCCCTGCGTGCCTGGGCTCCCGCCCACAGCCCCAGCTCAGGGTAAGCAGCCCCTGAGCCAAGACCTGCAGGAGGCGCAGAGCGCCCCCACCTGGAAGCCGAGTGAACAGCTGGCGGGGAGGCGAGCCTCCTCGAGGGAAGAAGAGGCAGCCCAGCCTCGTTTGGCTCAAGCCCTACTTGGCTGGAGCCAAGTGCGCCTCCAGGACGGCAGAGCTCCAGCTCTGCTGAGAGGCCCGTTCTGGCAGAGTTGCTGGCGCGAGGCTGCTCTGCCCTGGGCGAGCCTTGCCCAGACTTGCCTCGCTGCTAGGCTTCCTGCCCAGGAAGGAGCAGGCTGCGCGAGGCTGGGAGACGCCACTGGCGCCTTCCTGGCCTCAGCTCCGCTCCTGCCTTGCCTTTGCACCTAGGCCCCAGGCCTCCTTGGGGAGGACTTAGGGGCCAGTGGCTTGCACACTGCCAAGGGCTCCAGCAGGAAGAGCTCTGTGCGAGGGAAGGGAAGGGCCAGTGCAGGGCTCCTCCAGCGGTTGCTTGGCCGCCCAGACTCAGCACCGCACGGAGTGCACCAGGCTCCCAGGGCCCCTGGCTGGGGTCTGCAGCCCCGCACACCCGGAGGCTGACTCCCTGGGCGCCCAGCAGCTGCCTCACACACGTAGCTTCCCTAGCGCTCTCCTCCCCAGCAGAGACGTGTGCAGCTGGTTGGGGCCTGCCCCTGCGTGCCTGGGCTCCCGCGCACAGCCCCAGCTCAGGGCAAGCAGCCCCTGAGCCAAGACCTGCAGAAGGCGCAGAGCGCCCCCACCTGGAAGCCGAAAGAACAGCTGGCGGGGAGGCGAGCCTCCTCGAGGGAAGAAGAGGCAGCCCAGCCTCGTTTGGCTCAAGCCCTACTTGGCTGGAGCCGAGTGCGCCTCCAGGACGGCAAAGCTCCAGCTCTGCTCAGAGGCCCGATCTGGCAGAGTTGCTGGCGCGAGGCTGCTCTGCCCTGGGCGAGCCTTGCCCAGACTTGCCTCGCTGCTAGGCTTCCTGCCCAGGAAGGAGCAGGCTGCGCGAGGCTGGGAGACGCCACTGGCGCCTTCCTGGCCTCAGCTCCGCTCCTGCCTTGCCTTTGCACCTAGGCCCCAGGCGTCCTTGGGGAGGGCTTAGGGGCCGGTGGCTTGCACACTGCCAAGGGCTCCAGCAGGAAGAGCTCTGTGCGAGGGAAGGGAAGGGCCAGTGCAGGGCTCCTCCAGCGGTTGCTTGGCCGCCCAGATTCAGCGCCGCACGGAGTGCACCAGGCTCCCAGGGCCCCTGGCTGGGGTCTGCAGCCCCGCACACCCGGAGGCTGACTCCCTGGGCGCCCAGCAGCTGCCTCACACACGTAGCTTCCCTAGCGCTCTCCTCCCCAGCAGAGACGTGTGCAGCTGGTTGGGGCCTGCCCCGGCGTGCCTGGGCTCCCGCGCACAGCCCCAGCTCAGGGCAAGCAGCCCCTGAGCCAAGACCTGAAGAAGGCGCAGAGCGCCCCCACCTGGAAGCCGAGTGAACAGCTGGCGGGGAGGCGAGCCTCCTCGAGGGAAGAAGAGGCAGCCCAGCCTCGTTTGGCTCAAGCCCTACTTGGCTGGAGCCAAGTGCGCCTCCAGGACGGCAGAGCTCCAGCTCTGCTGAGAGGCCCGTTCTGGCAGAGTTGCTGGCGCGAGGCTGCTCTGCCCTGGGCGAGCCTTGCCCAGACTTGCCTCGCTGCTAGGCTTCCTGCCCAGGAAGGAGCAGGCTGCGCGAGGCTGGGAGACGCCACTGGCGCCTTCCTGGCCTCAGCTCCGCTCCTGCCTTGCCTTTGCACCTAGGCCCCAGGCCTCCTTGGGGAGGGCTTAGGGGCCAGTGGCTTGCACACTGCCAAGGGCTCCAGCAGGAAGAGCTCTGTGCGAGGGAAGGGAAGGGCCAGTGCAGGGCTCCTCCAGCGGTTGCTTGGCAGCCCAGGCTCAGCGCCGCACGGAGTGCACCAGGCTCCCAGGGCCCCTGGCTGGGGTCTGCAGCCCCGCACACACGGAGGCTGACTCCCTGGGCGCCCAGCTGCTGCCTCACACACGTAGCTTCCCTAGCGCTCTCCTCCCCAGCAGAGACGTGTGCAGCTGGTTGGGGCCTGCCCCTGTGTGCCTGGGCTCCCGCCCACAGCCCCAGCTCAGGGCAAGCAGCCCCTGAGCCAAGACCTGCAGGAGGCGCAGAGCGCCCCCACCTGGAAGCCGAGTGAACAGCTGGCGGGGAGGCGAGCCTCCTCGAGGGAAGAAGAGGCAGCCCAGCCTCGTTTGGCTCAAGCCCTACTTGGCTGGAGCCGAGTGCGCCTCCAGGACGGCAGAGCTCCAGCTCTGCTCAGAGGCCCGATCTGGCAGAGTTGCTGGCGCGAGGCTGCTCTGCCCTGGGCGAGCCTTGGCCAGACTTGCCTCGCTGCTAGGCTTCCTGCCCAGGAAGGAGCAGGCTGCGCGAGGCTGGGAGACGCCACTGGCGCCTTCCTGGCCTCAGCTCCGCTCCTGCCTTGCCTTTGCACCTAGGCCCCAGGCGTCCTTGGGGAGGGCTTAGGGGCCGGTGGCTTGCACACTGCCAAGGGCTCCAGCAGGAAGAGCTCTGTGCGAGGGAAGGGAAGGGCCAGTGCAGGGCTCCTCCAGCGGTTGCTTGGCCGCCCAGACTCAGCACCGCACGGAGTGCACCAGGCTCCCAGGGCCCCTGGCTGGGGTCTGCAGCCCCGCACACCCGGAGGCTGACTCCCTGGGCGCCCAGCAGCTGCCTCACACACGTAGCTTCCCTAGCGCTCTCGTCTCCAGCAGAGATGTGTGCAGCTGGTTGGGGCCTGCCCCTGCGTGCCTGGGCTCCCGCCCACAGCCCCAGCTCAGGGCAAGCAGCCCCTGAGCCAAGACCTGCAGGAGGCGCAGAGCGCCCCCACCTGGAAGCCGAGTGAACAGCTGGGGGGGAGGCGAGCCTCCTCGAGGGAAGAAGAGGCAGCCCAGCCTCGTTTGGCTCAAGCCCTACTTGGCTGGAGCCGAGTGCGCCTCCAGACGGCAGAGCTCCAGCTCTGCTGAGAGGCCCGTTCTGGCAGAGTTGCTGGCGCGAGGCTGCTCTGCCCTGGGCGAGCCTTGCCCAGACTTGCCTCGCTGCTAGGCTTCCTGCCCAGGAAGGAGCAGGCTGCGCGAGGCTGGGAGACGCCACTGGCGCCTTCCTGGCCTCAGCTCCGCTCCTGCCTTGCCTTTGCACCTAGGCCCCAGGCGTCCTTGGGGAGGGCTTAGGGGCCGGTGGCTTGCACACTGCCAAGGGCTCCAGCAGGAAGAGCTCTGTGCGAGGGAAGGGAAGGGCCAGTGCAGGGCTCCTCCAGCGGTTGCTTGGCCCCCCAGACTCAGCGCCGCACGGAGTGCACCAGGCTCCCAGGGCCCCTGGCTGGGGTCTGCAGCCCCGCACACCCGGAGGCTGACTCCCTGGGCGCCCAGCAGCTGCCTCACACACGTAGCTTCCCTAGCGCTCTCGTCCCCAGCAGAGACGTGTGCAGCTGGTTGGGGCCTGCCCCTGCGTGCCTGGGCTCCCACCCACAGCCCCAGGTCAGGGCAAGCAGCCCCTGAGCCAAGACCTGCAGGAGGCGCAGAGCGCCCCCACCTGGAAGCCGAGTGAACAGCTGGCGGGGAGGCGAGCCTCCTCGAGGGAAGAAGAGGCAGCCCAGCCTCGTTTGGCTCAAGCCCTACTTGGCTGGAGCCAAGTGCGCCTCCAGGACGGCAGAGCTCCAGCTCTGCTGAGAGGCCCGTTCTGGCAGAGTTGCTGGCGCGAGGCTGCTCTGCCCTGGGCGAGCCTTGCCCAGACTTGCCTCGCTGCTAGGCTTCCTGCCCAGGAAGGAGCAGGCTGCGCGAGGCTGGGAGACGCCACTGGCGCCTTCCTGGCCTCAGCTCCGCTCCTGCCTTGCCTTTGCACCTAGGCCCCAGGCCTCCTTGGGGAGGACTTAGGGGCCAGTGGCTTGCACACTGCCAAGGG
The DNA here is from genome assembly GCF_042477335.2 of Ovis canadensis. NCBI lineage: Eukaryota > Metazoa > Chordata > Mammalia > Artiodactyla > Bovidae > Ovis > Ovis canadensis. The sequence continues at coordinate 155,484 of NC_091252.1, forward strand.
CTCCAGCAGGAAGAGCTCTGTGCGAGGGAAGGGAAGGGCCAGTGCAGGGCTCCTCCAGCGGTTGCTTGGCAGCCCAGGCTCAGCGCCGCACGGAGTGCACCAGGCTCCCAGGGCCCCTGGCTGGGGTCTGCAGCCCCGCACACACGGAGGCTGACTCCCTGGGCGCCCAGCTGCTGCCTCACACACGTAGCTTCCCTAGCGCTCTCCTCCCCAGCAGAGACGTGTGCAGCTGGTTGGGGCCTGCCCCTGTGTGCCTGGGCTCCCGCCCACAGCCCCAGCTCAGGGCAAGCAGCCCCTGAGCCAAGACCTGCAGGAGGCGCAGAGCGCCCCCACCTGGAAGCCGAGTGAACAGCTGGCGGGGAGGCGAGCCTCCTCGAGGGAAGAAGAGGCAGCCCAGCCTCGTTTGGCTCAAGCCCTACTTGGCTGGAGCCGAGTGCGCCTCCAGGACGGCAGAGCTCCAGCTCTGCTCAGAGGCCCGATCTGGCAGAGTTGCTGGCGCGAGGCTGCTCTGCCCTGGGCGAGCCTTGCCCAGACTTGCCTCGCTGCTAGGCTTCCTGCCCAGGAAGGAGCAGGCTGCGCGAGGCTGGGAGACGCCACTGGCGCCTTCCTGGCCTCAGCTCCGCTCCTGCCTTGCCTTTGCACCTAGGCCCCAGGCGTCCTTGGGGAGGGCTTAGGGGCCGGTGGCTTGCACACTGCCAAGGGCTCCAGCAGGAAGAGCTCTGTGCGAGGGAAGGGAAGGGCCAGTGCAGGGCTCCTCCAGCGGTTGCTTGGCCGCCCAGACTCAGCACCGCACGGAGTGCACCAGGCTCCCAGGGCCCCTGGCTGGGGTCTGCAGTTCCGCACACCCGGAGGCTGACTCCTGGGCGCCCAGCAGCTGCCTCACACACGTAGCTTCCCTAGCGCTCTCGTCTCCAGCAGAGATGTGTGCAGCTGGTTGGGGCCTGCCCCTGCGTGCCTGGGCTCCCGCCCACAGCCCCAGCTCAGGGCAAGCAGCCCCTGAGCCAAGACCTGCAGGAGGCGCAGAGCGCCCCCACCTGGAAGCCGAGTGAACAGCTGGGGGGGAGGCGAGCCTCCTCGAGGGAAGAAGAGGCAGCCCAGCCTCGTTTGGCTCAAGCCCTACTTGGCTGGAGCCGAGTGCGCCTCCAGGACGGCAGAGCTCCAGCTCTGCTCAGAGGCCCGTTCTGGCAGAGTTGCTGGCGCGAGGCTGCTCTGCCCTGGCGAGCCTTGCCCAGACTTGCCTCGCTGCTAGGCTTCCTGCCCAGGAAGGAGCAGGCTGCGCGAGGCAGGGAGACGCCACTGGCGCCTTCCTGGCCTCAGCTCCGCTCCTGCCTTGCCTTTGCACCTAGGCCCCAGGCGTCCTTGGGGAGGGCTTAGGGGCCGGTGGCTTGCACACTGCCAAGGGCTCCAGCAGGAAGAGCTCTGTGCGAGGGAAGGGAAGGGCCAGTGCAGGGCTCCTCCAGCGGTTGCTTGGCCGCCCAGACTCAGCGCCGCACGGAGTGCACCAGGCTCCCAGGGCCCCTGGCTTGGGTCTGCAGCCCCGCACACCCGGAGGCTGACTCCCTGGGCGCCCAGCAGCTGCCTCACACACGTAGCTTCCCTAGCGCTCTCGTCCCCAGCAGAGACGTGTGCAGCTGGTTGGGGCCTGCCCCTGCGTGCCTGGGCTCCCACCCACAGCCCCAGGTCAGGGCAAGCAGCCCCTGAGCCAAGACCTGCAGGAGGCGCAGAGCGCCCCCACCTGGAAGCCGAGTGAACAGCTGGCGGGGAGGCGAGCCTCCTCGAAGGAAGAAGAGGCAGCCCAGCCTCGTTTGGCTCAAGCCCTATTTGGCTGGAGCCGAGTGCGCCTCCAGGACGGCAGAACTCCAGCTCTGCTCAGAGGCCCGATCTGGCAGAGTTGCTGGCGCGAGGCTGCTCTGCCCTGGACGAGCCTTGCCCAGACTTGCCTCGCTGCTAGGCTTCCTGCCCAGGAAGGAGCAGGCTGCGCGAGGCTGGGAGATGCCACTGGCGCCTTCCTGGCCTCAGCTCCGCTCCTGCCTTGCCTTTGCACTTAGGCCCCAGGCGTCCTTGGGGAGGGCTTAGGGGCCGGTGGCTTGCACACTGCCAAGGGCTCCAGCAGGAAGAGCTCTGTGCGAGGGAAGGGAAGGGCCAGTGCAGGGCTCCTCCAGCGGTTGCTTGGCCGCCCAGACTCAGCACCGCACGGAGTGCACCAGGCTCCCAGGGCCCCGGGCTGGGGTCTGCAGCCCCGCACACCCGGAGGCTGACTCCCTGGGCGCCCAGCAGCTGCCTCACACATGTAGCTTCCCTAGCGCTCTCGTCTCCAGCAGAGATGTGTGCAGCTGGTTGGGGCCTGCCCCTGCGTGCCTGGGCTCCCGCCCACAGCCCCAGCTCAGGGCAAGCAGCCCCTGAGCCAAGACCTGCAGGAGGCGCAGAGCGCCCCCACCTGGAAGCCGAGTGAACAGCTGGCGGGGAGGCGAGCCTCCTCGAGGGAAGAAGAGGCAGCCCAGCCTCGTTTGGCTCAAGCCCTACTTGGCTGGAGCCGAGTGCGCCTCCAGGACGGCAGAGCTCCAGCTCTGCTCAGAGGCCCGTTCTGGCAGAGTTGCTGGCGCGAGGCTGCTCTGCCCTGGGCGAGCCTTGCCCAGACTTCCCTCGCTGCTAGGCTTCCTGCCCAGGAAGGAGCAGGCTGCGCGAGGCTGGGAGACGCCACTGGCGCCTTCCTGGCCTCAGCTCCGCTCCTGCCTTGCCTTTGCACCTAGGCCCCAGGCGTCCTTGGGGAGGGCTTAGGGGCCGGTGGCTTGCACACTGCCAAGGGCTCCAGCAGGAAGAGCTCTGTGCGAGGGAAGGGAAGGGCCAGTGCAGGGCTCCTCCAGCGGTTGCTTGGCCGCCCAGGCTCAGCGCCGGACGGAGTGCACCAGGCTCCCAGGGCCCCTGGCTGGGGTCTGCAGCCCCGCACACCCGGAGGTTGACTCCCTGGGCGCCCAGCAGCTGCCTCACACACGTAGCTTCCCTAGCACTCTCCTCCCCAGCAGAGACGTGCGCAGCTGGTTGGGGCCTGCCCCTGCGTGCCTGGGCTCCCACCCACAGCCCCAGCTCAGGGCAAGCAGCCCCTGAGCCAAGACCTGCAGGAGGCGCAGAGCGCCCCCACCTGGAAGCCGAGTGAACAGCTGGCGGGGAGGCGAGCCTCCTCGAGGGAAGAAGAGGCAGCCCAGCCTCGTTTGGCTCAAGCCCTACTTGGCTGGAGCCGAGTGCGCCTCCAGGACGGCAGAGCTCCAGCTCTGCTCAGAGGCCCGTTCTGGCAGAGTTGCTGGCGCGAGGCTGCTCTGCCCTGGGCGAGCCTTGCCCAGACTTGCCTCGCTGCTAGGCTTCCTGCCCAGGAAGGAGCAGGCTGCGCGAGGCTGGGAGACGCCACTGGCGCCTTCCTGGCCTCAGCTCCGCTCCTGCCTTGCCTTTGCACTTAGGCCCCAGGCGTCCTTGGGGAGGGCTTAGGGGCCGGTGGCTTGCACACTGCCAAGGACTCCAGCAGGAAGAGCTCTGTGCGAGGGAAGGGAAGGGCCAGTGCAGGGCTCCTCCAGCGGTTGCTTGGCCGCCCAGGCTCAGCACCGCACGAAGTGCACCAGGCTCCCAGGGCCCCTGGCTGGGGTCTGCAGCCCCGCACACCCGGAGGCTGACTCCCTGGGCGCCCAGCAGCTGCCTCACACACGTAGCTTCCCTAGCGCTCTCGTCTCCAGCAGAGATGTGTGCAGCTGGTTGGGGCCTGCCCCTGCGTGCCTGGGCTCCCGCCCACAGCCCCAGCTCAGGGCAAGCAGCCCCTGAGCCAAGACCTGCAGGAGGCGCAGAGCGCCCCCACCTGGAAGCCGAGTGAACAGCTGGCGGGGAGGCGAGCCTCCTCGAGGGAAGAAGAGGCAGCCCAGCCTCGTTTGGCTCAAGCCCTACTTGGCTGGAGCCGAGTGCGCCTCCAGGACGGCAGAGCTCCAGCTCTGCTCAGAGGCCCGTTCTGGCAGAGTTGCTGGCGCGAGGCTGCTCTGCCCTGGGCGAGCCTTGCCCAGACTTGCCTCGCTGCTAGGCTTCCTGCCCAGGAAGGAGCAGGCTGCGCGAGGCTGGGAGACGCCACTGGCGCCTTCCTGGCCTCAGCTCCGCTCCTGCCTTGCCTTTGCACCTAGGCCCCAGGCGTCCTTGGGGAGGGCTTAGGGGCCGGTGGCTTGCACACTGCCAAGGGCTCCAGCAGGAAGAGCTCTGTGCGAGGGAAGGGAAGGGCCAGTGCAGGGCTCCTCCAGCGGTTGCTTGGCCGCCCAGACTCAGCACCGCACGGAGTGCACCAGGCTCCCAGGGCCCCTGGCTGGGGTCTGCAGTCCCGCACACCCGGAGGCTGACTCCCTGGGCGCCCAGCAGCTGCCTCACACACGTAGCTTCCCTAGCGCTCTCGTCTCCAGCAGAGATGTGTGCAGCTGGTTGGGGCCTGCCCCTGCGTGCCTGGGCTCCCGCCCACAGCCCCAGCTCAGGGCAAGCAGCCCCTGAGCCAAGACCTGCAGGAGGCGCAGAGCGCCCCCACCTGGAAGCCGAGTGAACAGCTGGGGTGGAGGCGAGCCTCCTCGAGGGAAGAAGAGGCAGCCCAGCCTCGTTTGGCTCAAGCCCTACTTGGCTGGAGCCGAGTGCGCCTCCAGGACGGCAGAGCTCCAGCTCTGCTCAGAGGCCCGTTCTGGCAGAGTTGCTGGCGCGAGGCTGCTCTGCCCTGGGCGAGCCTTGCCCAGACTTGCCTCGCTGCTAGGCTTCCTGCCCAGGAAGGAGCAGGCTGCGCGAGGCTGGGAGACGCCACTGGCGCCTTCCTGGCCTCAGCTCCGCTCCTGCCTTGCCTTTGCACCTAGGCCCCAGGCGTCCTTGGGGAGGGCTTAGGGGCCGGTGGCTTGCACACTGCCAAGGGCTCCAGCAGGAAGAGCTCTGTGTGAGGGAAGGGAAGGGCCAGTGCAGGGCTCCTCCAGCGGTTGCTTGGCCGCCCAGACTCAGCGCCGCACGGAGTGCACCAGGCTCCCAGGGCCCCTGGCTGGGGTCTGCAGCCCCGCACACCCGGAGGCTGACTCCCTGGGCGCCCAGCAGCTGCCTCACACACGTAGCTTCCCTAGCGCTCTCGTCCCCAGCAGAGACGTGTGCAGCTGGTTGGGGCCTGCCCCTGCGTGCCTGGGCTCCCACCCACAGCCCCAGGTCAGGGCAAGCAGCCCCTGAGCCAAGACCTGCAGGAGGCGCAGAGCGCCCCCACCTGGAAGCCGAGTGAACAGCTGGCGGGGAGGCGAGCCTCCTCGAGGGAAGAAGAGGCAGCCCAGCCTCGTTTGGCTCAAGCCCTATTTGGCTGGAGCCGAGTGCGCCTCCAGGACGGCAGAACTCCAGCTCTGCTCAGAGGCCCGATCTGGCAGAGTTGCTGGCGCGAGGCTGCTCTGCCCTGGGCGAGCCTTGCCCAGACTTGCCTCGCTGCTAGGCTTCCTGCCCAGGAAGGAGCAGGCTGCGCGAGGCTGGGAGATGCCACTGGCGCCTTCCTGGCCTCAGCTCCGCTCCTGCCTTGCCTTTGCACTTAGGCCCCAGGCGTCCTTGGGGAGGGCTTAGGGGCCGGTGGCTTGCACACTGCCAAGGGCTCCAGCAGGAAGAGCTCTGTGCGAGGGAAGGGAAGGGCCAGTGCAGGGCTCCTCCAGCGGTTGCTTGGCCGCCCAGACTCAGCACCGCACGGAGTGCACCAGGCTCCCAGGGCCCCGGGCTGGGGTCTGCAGCCCCGCACACCCGGAGGCTGACTCCCTGGGCGCCCAGCAGCTGCCTCACACATGTAGCTTCCCTAGCGCTCTCGTCTCCAGCAGAGATGTGTGCAGCTGGTTGGGGCCTGCCCCTGCGTGCCTGGGCTCCCGCCCACAGCCCCAGCTCAGGGCAAGCAGCCCCTGAGCCAAGACCTGCAGGAGGCGCAGAGCGCCCCCACCTGGAAGCCGAGTGAACAGCTGGCGGGGAGGCGAGCCTCCTCGAGGGAAGAAGAGGCAGCCCAGCCTCGTTTGGCTCAAGCCCTACTTGGCTGGAGCCGAGTGCGCCTCCAGGACGGCAGAGCTCCAGCTCTGCTCAGAGGCCCGTTCTGGCAGAGTTGCTGGCGCGAGGCTGCTCTGCCCTGGGCGAGCCTTGCCCAGACTTCCCTCGCTGCTAGGCTTCCTGCCCAGGAAGGAGCAGGCTGCGCGAGGCTGGGAGACGCCACTGGCGCCTTCCTGGCCTCAGCTCCGCTCCTGCCTTGCCTTTGCACCTAGGCCCCAGGCGTCCTTGGGGAGGGCTTAGGGGCCGGTGGCTTGCACACTGCCAAGGGCTCCAGCAGGAAGAGCTCTGTGCGAGGGAAGGGAAGGGCCAGTGCAGGGCTCCTCCAGCGGTTGCTTGGCCGCCCAGGCTCAGCGCCGCACGGAGTGCACCAGGCTTCCATGGCCCCTGGCTGGGGTCTGCAGCCCCGCACACCCGGAGGCTGACTCCCTGGGCGCCCAGCAGCTGCCTCACACACGTAGCTTCCCTAGCGCTCTCCTCCCCAGCAGAGACGTGTGCAGCTGGTTGGGGCCTGGCCCTGCGTGCCTGGGCTCCCACCCACAGCCCCAGCTCAGGGCAAGCAGCCCCTGAGCCAAGACCTGCAGAAGGCGCAGAGCGCCCCCACCTGGAAGCCAAGTGAACAGCTGGCGGGGAGGCGAGCCTCCTCGAGGGAAGAAGAGGCAGCCCAGCCTCGTTTGGCTCAAGCCCTACTTGGCCGGAGCCGAGTGTGCCTCCAGGACGGCAGAGCTCCAGCTCTGCTCAGAGGCCCGTTCTGGCAGAGTTGCTGGCGCGAGGCTGCTCTGCCCTGGGCGAGCCTTGCCCAGACTTGCCTCGCTGCTAGGCTTCCTGCCCAGGAAGGAGCAGGCTGCACGAGGCTGGGAGACGCCACTGGCGCCTTCCTGGCCTCAGCTCCGCTCCTGCCTTGCCTTTGCACCTAGGCCCCAGGCGTCCTTGGGGAGGGCTTAGGGGCCGGTGGCTTGCACACTGCCAAGGGCTCCAGCAGGAAGAGCTCTGGGCGAGGGAAGGGAAGGGTCAGTGCAGGGCTCCTCCAGCGGTTGCTTGGCCGCCCAGGCTCAGCGCCGCACGGAGTGCACCAGGCTCCCAGGGCCCCTGGCTGGGGTCTGCAGCCCCGCACACCCGTAGGCTGACTCCCTGGGCGCCCAGCAGCTGCCTGACACACGTAGCTTCCCTAGCGCTCTCCTCCCCAGCAGAGACGTGTGCAGCTGGTTGGGGCCTGCCCCTGCGTGCCTGGGCTCCCGCCCACAGCCCCAGCTCAGGGCAAGCAGCCCCTGAGCCAAGACCTGCAGGAGGCGCAGAGCGCCCCCACCTGGAAGCCGAGTGAACAGCTGGCGGGGAGGCGAGCCTCCTCGAGGGAAGAAGAGGCAGCCCAGCCTCGTTTGGCTCAAGCCCTACTTGGCTGGAGCCGAGTGCGCCTCCAGGACGGCAGAGCTCCAGCTCTGCTGAGAGGCCCTTTCTGGCAGAGTTGCTGGCGCGAGGCTGCTCTGCCCTGGGCGAGCCTTGCCCAGACTTGCCTCGCTGCTAGGCTTCCTGCCCAGGAAGGAGCAGGCTGCGCGAGGCTGGGAGACGCCACTGGCGCCTTCCTGGCCTCAGCTCCGCTCCTGCCTTGCCTTTGCACCTAGGCCCCAGGAGTCCTTGGGGAGGGCTTAGGGGCCGGTGGCTTGCACACTGCCAAGGGCTCCAGCAGGAAGAGCTCTGTGCGAGGGAAGGGAAGGGCCAGTGCAGGGCTCCTCCAGCGGTTGCTTGGCCGCCCAGGCTCAGCGCCGCACGGAGTGCACCAGGCTCCCAGGGCCCCTGGCTGGGGTCTGCAGCCCCGCACACCCGGAGGCTGACTCCCTGGGCGCCCAGCAGCTGCCTCACACACGTAGCTTCCCTAGCGCTCTCCTCCCCAGCAGAGACGTGTGCAGCTGGTTGGGGCCTGCCCCTGCGTGCCTGGGCTCCCGCGCACAGCCCCAGCTCAGGGCAAGCAGCCCCTGAGCCAAGACCTGAAGAAGGCGCAGAGCGCCCCCACCTGGAAGCCGAGTGAACAGCTGGCGGGGAGGCGAGCCTCCTCGAGGGAAGAACAGGCAGCCCAGCCTCGTTTGGCTCAAGCCCTACTTGGCTGGAGCCAAGTGCGCCTCCAGGACGGCAGAGCTCCAGCTCTGCTGAGAGGCCCGTTCTGGCAGAGTTGCTGGCGCGAGGCTGCTCTGCCCTGGGCGAGCCTTGCCCAGACTTGCCTCGCTGCTAGGCTTCCTGCCCAGGAAGGAGCAGGCTGCGCGAGGCTGGGAGACGCCACTGGCGCCTTCCTGGCCTCAGCTCCGCTCCTGCCTTGCCTTTGCACCTAGGCCCCAGGCCTCCTTGGGGAGGACTTAGGGGCCAGGGGCTTGCACACTGCCAAGGGCTCCAGCAGGAAGAGCTCTGTGCGAGGGAAGGGAAGGGCCAGTGCAGGGCTCCTCCAGCGGTTGCTTGGCAGCCCAGGCTCAGCGCCGCACGGAGTGCACCAGGCTCCCAGGGCCCCTGGCTGGGGTCTGCAGCCCCGCACACACGGAGGCTGACTCCCTGGGCGCCCAGCTGCTGCCTCACACACGTAGCTTCCCTAGCGCTCTCCTCCCCAGCAGAGACGTGTGCAGCTGGTTGGGGCCTGCCCCTGTGTGCCTGGGCTCCCGCCCACAGCCCCAGCTCAGGGCAAGCAGCCCCTGAGCCAAGACCTGCAGGAGGCGCAGAGCGCCCCCACCTGGAAGCCGAGTGAACAGCTGGCGGGGAGGCGAGCCTCCTCGAGGGAAGAAGAGGCAGCCCAGCCTCGTTTGGCTCAAGCCCTACTTGGCTGGAGCCGAGTGCGCCTCCAGGACGGCAGAGCTCCAGCTCTGCTCAGAGGCCCGATCTGGCAGAGTTGCTGGCGCGAGGCTGCTCTGCCCTGGGCGAGCCTTGGCCAGAATGCCTCGCTGCTAGGCTTCCTGCCCAGGAAGGAGCAGGCTGCGCGAGGCTGTGAGACGCCACTGGCGCCTTCCTGGCCTCAGCTCCGCTCCTGCCTTGCCTTTGCACCTAGGCCCCAGGCGTCCTTGGGGAGGGCTTAGGGGCCGGTGGCTTGCACACTGCCAAGGGCTCCAGCAGGAAGAGCTCTGTGCGAGGGAAGGGAAGGGCCAGTGCAGGGCTCCTCCAGCGGTTGCTTGGCCGCCCAGACTCAGCACCGCACGGAGTGCACCAGGCTCCCAGGGCCCCTGGCTGGGGTCTGCAGCCCCGCACACCCGGAGGCTGACTCCCTGGGCGCCCAGCAGCTGCCTCACACACGTAGCTTCCCTAGCGCTCTCGTCTCCAGCAGAGATGTGTGCAGCTGGTTGGGGCCTGCCCCTGCGTGCCTGGGCTCCCGCCCACAGCCCCAGCTCAGGGCAAGCAGCCCCTGAGCCAAGACCTGCAGGAGGCGCAGAGCGCCCCCACCTGGAAGCCGAGTGAACAGCTGGCGGGGAGGCGAGACTCCTCGAGGGAAGAAGAGGCAGCCCAGCCTCGTTTGGCTCAAGCCCTACTTGGCTGGAGCCGAGTGCGCCTCCAGGACGGCAGAGCTCCAGCTCTGCTCAGAGGCCCGTTCTGGCAGAGTTGCTGGCGCGAGGCTGCTCTGCCCTGGGCGAGCCTTGCCCAGACTTGCCTCGCTGCTAGGCTTCCTGCCCAGGAAGGAGCAGGCTGCGCGAGGCAGGGAGACGCCACTGGCGCCTTCCTGGCCTCAGCTCCGCTCCTGCCTTGCCTTTGCACCTAGGCCCCAGGCGTCCTTGGGGAGGGCTTAGGGGCCGGTGGCTTGCACACTGCCAAGGGCTCCAGCAGGAAGAGCTCTGTGCGAGGGAAGGGAAGGGCCAGTGCAGGGCTCCTCCAGCGGTTGCTTGGCCGCCCAGACTCAGCGCCGCACGGAGTGCACCAGGCTCCCAGGGCCCCTGGCTGGGGTCTGCAGCCCCGCACACCCGGAGGCTGACTCCCTGGGCGCCCAGCAGCTGCCTCACACACGTAGCTTCCCTAGCGCTCTCGTCCCCAGCAGAGACGTGTGCAGCTGGTTGGGGCCTGCCCCTGCGTGCCTGGGCTCCCACCCACAGCCCCAGGTCAGGGCAAGCAGCCCCTGAGCCAAGACCTGCAGGAGGCGCAGAGCGCCCCCACCTGGAAGCCGAGTGAACAGCTGGCGGGGAGGCGAGCCTCCTCGAGGGAAGAAGAGGCAGCCCAGCCTCGTTTGGCTCAAGCCCTATTTGGCTGGAGCCGAGTGCGCCTCCAGGACGGCAGAACTCCAGCTCTGCTCAGAGGCCCGATCTGGCAGAGTTGCTGGCGCGAGGCTGCTCTGCCCTGGGCGAGCCTTGCCCAGACTTGCCTCGCTGCTAGGCTTCCTGCCCAGGAAGGAGCAGGCTGCGCGAGGCTGGGAGATGCCACTGGCGCCGTCCTGGCCTCAGCTCCGCTCCTGCCTTGCCTTTGCACTTAGGCCCCAGGCGTCCTTGGGGAGGGCTTAGGGGCCGGTGGCTTGCACACTGCCAAGGGCTCCAGCAGGAAGAGCTCTGTGCGAGGGAAGGGAAGGGCCAGTGCAGGGCTCCTCCAGCGGTTGCTTGGCCGCCCAGACTCAGCACCGCACGGAGTGCACCAGGCTCCCAGGGCCCCGGGCTGGGGTCTGCAGCCCCGCACACCCGGAGGCTGACTCCCTGGGCGCCCAGCAGCTGCCTCACACATGTAGCTTCCCTAGCGCTCTCGTCTCCAGCAGAGATGTGTGCAGCTGGTTGGGGCCTGCCCCTGCGTGCCTGGGCTCCCGCCCACAGCCCCAGCTCAGGGCAAGCAGCCCCTGAGCCAAGACCTGCAGGAGGCGCAGAGCGCCCCCACCTGGAAGCCGAGTGAACAGCTGGCGGGGAGGCGAGCCTCCTCGAGGGAAGAAGAGGCAGCCCAGCCTCGTTTGGCTCAAGCCCTACTTGGCTGGAGCCGAGTGCGCCTCCAGGACGGCAGAGCTCCAGCTCTGCTCAGAGGCCCGTTCTGGCAGAGTTGCTGGCGCGAGGCTGCTCTGCCCTGGGCGAGCCTTGCCCAGACTTCCCTCGCTGCTAGGCTTCCTGCCCAGGAAGGAGCAGGCTGCGCGAGGCTGGGAGACACCACTGGCGCCTTCCTGGCCTCAGCTCCGCTCCTGCCTTGCCTTTGCACCTAGGCCCCAGGCGTCCTTGGGGAGGGCTTAGGGGCCGGTGGCTTGCACACTGCCAAGGGCTCCAGCAGGAAGAGCTCTGTGCGAGGGAAGGGAAGGGCCAGTGCAGGGCTCCTCCAGCGGTTGCTTGGCCGCCCAGGCTCAGCGCCGCACGGAGTGCACCAGGCTTCCATGGCCCCTGGCTGGGGTCTGCAGCCCCGCACACCCGGAGGCTGACTCCCTGGGCGCCCAGCAGCTGCCTCACACACGTAGCTTCCCTAGCGCTCTCCTCCCCAGCAGAGACGTGTGCAGCTGGTTGGGGCCTGGCCCTGCGTGCCTGGGCTCCCACCCACAGCCCCAGCTCAGGGCAAGCAGCCCCTGAGCCAAGACCTGCAGAAGGCGCAGAGCGCCCCCACCTGGAAGCCAAGTGAACAGCTGGCGGGGAGGCGAGCCTCCTCGAGGGAAGAAGAGGCAGCCCAGCCTCGTTTGGCTCAAGCCCTACTTGGCTGGAGCCGAGTGCGCCTCCAGGACGGCAGAGCTCCAGCTCTGCTCAGAGGCCCGTTCTGGCAGAGTTGCTGGCGCGAGGCTGCTCTGCCCTGGGCGAGCCTTGCCCAGACTTGCCTCGCTGCTAGGCTTCCTGCCCAGGAAGGAGCAGGCTGCACGAGGCTGGGAGACGCCACTGGCGCCTTCCTGGCCTCAGCTCCGCTCCTGCCTTGCCTTTGCACCTAGGCCCCAGGCGTCCTTGGGGAGGGCTTAGGGGCCGGTGGCTTGCACACTGCCAAGGGCTCCAGCAGGAAGAGCTCTGGGCGAGGGAAGGGAAGGGTCAGTGCAGGGCTCCTCCAGCGGTTGCTTGGCCGCCCAGGCTCAGCGCCGCACGGAGTGCACCAGGCTCCCAGGGCCCCTGGCTGGGGTCTGCAGCCCCGCACACCCGGAGGCTGACTCCCTGGGCGCCCAGCAGCTGCCTCACACACGTAGCTTCCCTAGCGCTCTCCTCCCCAGCAGAGACGTGTGCAGCTGGTTGGGGCCTGCCCCTGCGTGCCTGGGCTCCCGCCCACAGCCCCAGCTCAGGGCAAGCAGCCCCTGAGCCAAGACCTGCAGGAGGCGCAGAGCGCCCCCACCTGGAAGCCGAGTGAACAGCTGGCGGGGAGGCGAGCCTCCTCGAGGGAAGAAGAGGCAGCCCAGCCTCGTTTGGCTCAAGCCCTACTTGGCTGGAGCCGAGTGCGCCTCCAGGACGGCAGAGCTCCAGCTCTGCTGAGAGGCCCTTTCTGGCAGAGTTGCTGGCGCGAGGCTGCTCTGCCCTGGGCGAGCCTTGCCCAGACTTGCCTCGCTGCTAGGCTTCCTGCCCAGGAAGGAGCAGGCTGCGCGAGGCTGGGAGACGCCACTGGCGCCTTCCTGGCCTCAGCTCCGCTCCTGCCTTGCCTTTGCACCTAGGCCCCAGGAGTCCTTGGGGAGGGCTTAGGGGCCGGTGGCTTGCACACTGCCAAGGGCTCCAGCAGGAAGAGCTCTGGGCGAGGGAAGGGAAGGGCCAGTGCAGGGCTCCTCCAGCGGTTGCTTGGCCGCCCAGGCTCAGCGCCGCACGGAGTGCACCAGGCTCCCAGGGCCCCTGGCTGGGGTCTGCAGCCCCGCACACCCGGAGGCTGACTCCCTGGGCGCCCAGCAGCTGCCTCACACACGTAGCTTCCCTAGCGCTCTCCTCCCCAGCAGAGACGTGTGCAGCTGGTTGGGGCCTGCCCCTGCGTGCCTGGGCTCCCGCGCACAGCCCCAGCTCAGGGCAAGCAGCCCCTGAGCCAAGACCTGAAGAAGGCGCAGAGCGCCCCCACCTGGAAGCCGAGTGAACAGCTGGCGGGGAGGCGAGCCTCCTCGAGGGAAGAAGAGGCAGCCCAGCCTCGTTTGGCTCAAGCCCTACTTGGCTGGAGCCGAGTGCGCCTCCAGGACGGCAGAGCTCCAGCTCTGCTCAGAGGCCCGATCTGGCAGAGTTGCTGGCGCGAGGCTGCTCTGCCCTGGGCGAGCCTTGGCCAGAATGCCTCGCTGCTAGGCTTCCTGCCCAGGAAGGAGCAGGCTGCGCGAGGCTGTGAGACGCCACTGGCGCCTTCCTGGCCTCAGCTCCGCTCCTGCCTTGCCTTTGCACCTAGGCCCCAGGCGTCCTTGGGGAGGGCTTAGGGGCCGGTGGCTTGCACACTGCCAAGGGCTCCAGCAGGAAGAGCTCTGTGCGAGGGAAGGGAAGGGCCAGTGCAGGGCTCCTCCAGCGGTTGCTTGGCCGCCCAGACTCAGCACCGCACGGAGTGCACCAGGCTCCCAGGGCCCCTGGCTGGGGTCTGCAGCCCCGCACACCCGGAGGCTGACTCCCTGGGCGCCCAGCAGCTGCCTCACACACGTAGCTTCCCTAGCGCTCTCGTCTCCAGCAGAGATGTGTGCAGCTGGTTGGGGCCTGCCCCTGCGTGCCTGGGCTCCCGCCCACAGCCCCAGCTCAGGGCAAGCAGCCCCTGAGCCAAGACATGCAGGAGGCGCAGAGCGCCCCCACCTGGAAGCCGAGTGAACAGCTGGCGGGGAGGCGAGCCTCCTCGAGGGAAGAAGAGGCAGCCCAGCCTCGTTTGGCTCAAGCCCTACTTGGCTGGAGCCGAGTGCGCCTCCAGGACGGCAGAGCTCCAGCTCTGCTCAGAGGCCCGTTCTGGCAGAGTTGCTGGCGCGAGGCTGCTCTGCCCTGGGCGAGCCTTGCCCAGACTTGCCTCGCTGCTAGGCTTCCTGCCCAGGAAGGAGCAGGCTGCGCGAGGCTGGGAGACGCCACTGGCGCCTTCCTGGCCTCAGCTCCGCTCCTGCCTTGCCTTTGCACCTAGGCCCCAGGCGTCCTTGGGGAGGGCTTAGGGGCCGGTGGCTTGCACACTGCCAAGGGCTCCAGCAGGAAGAGCTCTGTGCGAGGGAAGGGAAGGGCCAGTGCAGGGCTCCTCCAGCGGTTGCTTGGCCGCCCAGACTCAGCGCCGCACGGAGTGCACCAGGCTCCCAGGGCCCCTGGCTGGGGTCTGCAGCCCCGCACACCCGGAGGCTGACTCCCTGGGCGCCCAGCAGCTGCCTCACACACGTAGCTTCCCTAGCGCTCTCGTCCCCAGCAGAGACGTGTGCAGCTGGTTGGGGCCTGCCCCTGCGTGCCTGGGCTCCCACCCACAGCCCCAGGTCAGGGCAAGCAGCCCCTGAGCCAAGACCTGCAGGAGGCGCAGAGCGCCCCCACCTGGAAGCCGAGTGAACAGCTGGCGGGGAGGCGAGCCTCCTCGAGGGAAGAAGAGGCAGCCCAGCCTCGTTTGGCTCAAGCCCTATTTGGCTGGAGCCGAGTGCGCCTCCAGGACGGCAGAACTCCAGCTCTGCTCAGAGGCCCGATCTGGCAGAGTTGCTGGCGCGAGGCTGCTCTGCCCTGGGCGAGCCTTGCCCAGACTTGCCTCGCTGCTAGGCTTCCTGCCCAGGAAGGAGCAGGCTGCGCGAGGCTGGGAGATGCCACTGGCGCCGTCCTGGCCTCAGCTCCGCTCCTGCCTTGCCTTTGCACTTAGGCCCCAGGCGTCCTTGGGGAGGGCTTAGGGGCCGGTGGCTTGCACACTGCCAAGGGCTCCAGCAGGAAGAGCTCTGTGCGAGGGAAGGGAAGGGCCAGTGCAGGGCTCCTCCAGCGGTTGCTTGGCCGCCCAGACTCAGCACCGCACGGAGTGCACCAGGCTCCCAGGGCCCCGGGCTGGGGTCTGCAGCCCCGCACACCCGGAGGCTGACTCCCTGGGCGCCCAGCAGCTGCCTCACACATGTAGCTTCCCTAGCGCTCTCGTCTCCAGCAGAGATGTGTGCAGCTGGTTGGGGCCTGCCCCTGCGTGCCTGGGCTCCCGCCCACAGCCCCAGCTCAGGGCAAGCAGCCCCTGAGCCAAGACCTGCAGGAGGCGCAGAGCGCCCCCACCTGGAAGCCGAGTGAACAGCTGGCGGGGAGGCGAGCCTCCTCGAGGGAAGAAGAGGCAGCCCAGCCTCGTTTGGCTCAAGCCCTACTTGGCTGGAGCCGAGTGCGCCTCCAGGACGGCAGAGCTCCAGCTCTGCTCAGAGGCCCGTTCTGGCAGAGTTGCTGGCGCGAGGCTGCTCTGCCCTGGGCGAGCCTTGCCCAGACTTCCCTCGCTGCTAGGCTTCCTGCCCAGGAAGGAGCAGGCTGCGCGAGGCTGGGAGACGCCACTGGCGCCTTCCTGGCCTCAGCTCCGCTCCTGCCTTGCCTTTGCACCTAGGCCCCAGGCGTCCTTGGGGAGGGCTTAGGGGCCGGTGGCTTGCACACTGCCAAGGGCTCCAGCAGGAAGAGCTCTGTGCGAGGGAAGGGAAGGGCCAGTGCAGGGCTCCTCCAGCGGTTGCTTGGCCGCCCAGGCTCAGCGCCGCACGGAGTGCACCAGGCTTCCATGGCCCCTGGCTGGGGTCTGCAGCCCCGCACACCCGGAGGCTGACTCCCTGGGCGCCCAGCAGCTGCCTCACACACGTAGCTTCCCTAGCGCTCTCCTCCCCAGCAGAGACGTGTGCAGCTGGTTGGGGCCTGGCCCTGCGTGCCTGGGCTCCCACCCACAGCCCCAGCTCAGGGCAAGCAGCCCCTGAGCCAAGACCTGCAGAAGGCGCAGAGCGCCCCCACCTGGAAGCCAAGTGAACAGCTGGCGGGGAGGCGAGCCTCCTCGAGGGAAGAAGAGGCAGCCCAGCCTCGTTTGGCTCAAGCCCTACTTGGCTGGAGCCGAGTGTGCCTCCAGGACGGCAGAGCTCCAGCTCTGCTCAGAGGCCCGTTCTGGCAGAGTTGCTGGCGCGAGGCTGCTCTGCCCTGGGCGAGCCTTGCCCAGACTTGCCTCGCTGCTAGGCTTCCTGCCCAGGAAGGAGCAGGCTGCACGAGGCTGGGAGACGCCACTGGCGCCTTCCTGGCCTCAGCTCCGCTCCTGCCTTGCCTTTGCACCTAGGCCCCAGGCGTCCTTGGGGAGGGCTTAGGGGCCGGTGGCTTGCACACTGCCAAGGGCTCCAGCAGGAAGAGCTCTGGGCGAGGGAAGGGAAGGGTCAGTGCAGGGCTCCTCCAGCGGTTGCTTGGCCGCCCAGGCTCAGCGCCGCACGGAGTGCACCAGGCTCCCAGGGCCCCTGGCTGGGGTCTGCAGCCCCGCACACCCGGAGGCTGACTCCCTGGGCGCCCAGCAGCTGCCTCACACACGTAGCTTCCCTAGCGCTCTCCTCCCCAGCAGAGACGTGTGCAGCTGGTTGGGGCCTGCCCCTGCGTGCCTGGGCTCCCGCCCACAGCCCCAGCTCAGGGCAAGCAGCCCCTGAGCCAAGACCTGCAGGAGGCGCAGAGCGCCCCCACCTGGAAGCCGAGTGAACAGCTGGCGGGGAGGCGAGCCTCCTCGAGGGAAGAAGAGGCAGCCCAGCCTCGTTTGGCTCAAGCCCTACTTGGCTGGAGCCGAGTGCGCCTCCAGGACGGCAGAGCTCCAGCTCTGCTGAGAGGCCCTTTCTGGCAGAGTTGCTGGCGCGAGGCTGCTCTGCCCTGGGCGAGCCTTGCCCAGACTTGCCTCGCTGCTAGGCTTCCTGCCCAGGAAGGAGCAGGCTGCGCGAGGCTGGGAGACGCCACTGGCGCCTTCCTGGCCTCAGCTCCGCTCCTGCCTTGCCTTTGCACCTAGGCCCCAGGAGTCCTTGGGGAGGGCTTAGGGGCCGGTGGCTTGCACACTGCCAAGGGCTCTAGCAGGAAGAGCTCTGTGCGAGGGAAGGGAAGGGCCAGTGCAGGGCTCCTCCAGCGGTTGCTTGGCCGCCCAGGCTCAGCGCCGCACGGAGTGCACCAGGCTCCCAGGGCCCCTGGCTGGGGTCTGCAGCCCCGCACACCTGGAGGCTGACTCCCTGGGAGCCCAGCAGCTGCCTCACACACGTAGCTTCCCTAGCGCTCTCCTCCCCAGCAGAGACGTGTGCAGCTGGTTGGGGCCTGCCCCTGCGTGCCTGGGCTCCCGCGCACAGCCCCAGCTCAGGGCAAGCAGCCCCTGAGCCAAGACCTGAAGAAGGCGCAGAGCGCCCCCACCTGGAAGCCGAGTGAACAGCTGGCGGGGAGGCGAGCCTCCTCGAGGGAAGAAGAGGCAGCCCAGCCTCGTTTGGCTCAAGCCCTACTTGGCTGGAGCCAAGTGCGCCTCCAGGACGGCAGAGCTCCAGCTCTGCTGAGAGGCCCGTTCTGGCAGAGTTGCTGGCGCGAGGCTGCTCTGCCCTGGGCGAGCCTTGCCCAGACTTGCCTCGCTGCTAGGCTTCCTGCCCAGGAAGGAGCAGGCTGCGCGAGGCTGGGAGACGCCACTGGCGCCTTCCTGGCCTCAGCTCCGCTCCTGCCTTGCCTTTGCACCTAGGCCCCAGGCCTCCTTGGGGAGGACTTAGGGGCCAGGGGCTTGCACACTGCCAAGGGCTCCAGCAGGAAGAGCTCTGTGCGAGGGAAGGGAAGGGCCAGTGCAGGGCTCCTCCAGCGGTTGCTTGGCAGCCCAGGCTCAGCGCCGCACGGAGTGCACCAGGCTCCCAGGGCCCCTGGCTGTGGTCTGCAGCCCCGCACACACGGAGGCTGACTCCCTGGGCGCCCAGCTGCTGCCTCACACACGTAGCTTCCCTAGCGCTCTCCTCCCCAGCAGAGACGTGTGCAGCTGGTTGGGGCCTGCCCCTGTGTGCCTGGGCTCCCGCCCACAGCCCCAGCTCAGGGCAAGCAGCCCCTGAGCCAAGACCTGCAGGAGGCGCAGAGCGCCCCCACCTGGAAGCCGAGTGAACAGCTGGCGGGGAGGCGAGCCTCCTCGAGGGAAGAAGAGGCAGCCCAGCCTCGTTTGGCTCAAGCCCTACTTGGCTGGAGCCGAGTGCGCCTCCAGGACGGCAGAGCTCCAGCTCTGCTCAGAGGCCCGATCTGGCAGAGTTGCTGGCGCGAGGCTGCTCTGCCCTGGGCGAGCCTTGGCCAGAATGCCTCGCTGCTAGGCTTCCTGCCCAGGAAGGAGCAGGCTGCGCGAGGCTGTGAGACGCCACTGGCGCCTTCCTGGCCTCAGCTCCGCTCCTGCCTTGCCTTTGCACCTAGGCCCCAGGCGTCCTTGGGGAGGGCTTAGGGGCCGGTGGCTTGCACACTGCCAAGGGCTCCAGCAGGAAGAGCTCTGTGCGAGGGAAGGGAAGGGCCAGTGCAGGGCTCCTCCAGCGGTTGCTTGGCCGCCCAGACTCAGCACCGCACGGAGTGCACCAGGCTCCCAGGGCCCCTGGCTGGGGTCTGCAGCCCCGCACACCCGGAGGCTGACTCCCTGGGCGCCCAGCAGCTGCCTCACACACGTAGCTTCCCTAGCGCTCTCGTCTCCAGCAGAGATGTGTGCAGCTGGTTGGGGCCTGCCCCTGCGTGCCTGGGCTCCCGCCCACAGCCCCAGCTCAGGGCAAGCAGCCCCTGAGCCAAGACCTGCAGGAGGCGCAGAGCGCCCCCACCTGGAAGCCGAGTGAACAGCTGGCGGGGAGGCGAGACTCCTCGAGGGAAGAAGAGGCAGCCCAGCCTCGTTTGGCTCAAGCCCTACTTGGCTGGAGCCGAGTGCGCCTCCAGGACGGCAGAGCTCCACCTCTGCTCAGAGGCCCGTTCTGGCAGAGTTGCTGGCGCGAGGCTGCTCTGCCCTGGGCGAGCCTTGCCCAGACTTGCCTCGCTGCTAGGCTTCCTGCCCAGGAAGGAGCAGGCTGCGCGAGGCAGGGAGACGCCACTGGCGCCTTCCTGGCCTCAGCTCCGCTCCTGCCTTGCCTTTGCACCTAGGCACCAGGCGTCCTTGGGGAGGGCTTAGGGGCCGGTGGCTTGCACACTGCCAAGGGCTCCAGCAGGAAGAGCTCTGTGCGTGGGAAGGGAAGGGCCAGTGCAGGGCTCCTCCAGCGGTTGCTTGGCCGCCCAGACTCAGCGCCGCACGGAGTGCACCAGGCTCCCAGGGCCCCTGGCTGGGGTCTGCAGCCCCGCACACCCGGAGGCTGACTCCCTGGGCGCCCAGCAGCTGCCTCACACACGTAGCTTCCCTAGCGCTCTCGTCCCCAGCAGAGACGTGTGCAGCTGGTTGGGGCCTGCCCCTGCGTGCCTGGGCTCCCACCCACAGCCCCAGGTCAGGGCAAGCAGCCCCTGAGCCAAGACCTGCAGGAGGCGCAGAGCGCCCCCACCTGGAAGCCGAGTGAACAGCTGGCGGGGAGGCGAGCCTCCTCGAGGGAAGAAGAGGCAGCCCAGCCTCGTTTGGCTCAAGCCCTATTTGGCTGGAGCCGAGTGCGCCTCCAGGACGGCAGAACTCCAGCTCTGCTCAGAGGCCCGATCTGGCAGAGTTGCTGGCGCGAGGCTGCTCTGCCCTGGGCGAGCCTTGCCCAGACTTGCCTCGCTGCTAGGCTTCCTGCCCAGGAAGGAGCAGGCTGCGCGAGGCTGGGAGATGCCACTGGCGCCGTCCTGGCCTCAGCTCCGCTCCTGCCTTGCCTTTGCACTTAGGCCCCAGGCGTCCTTGGGGAGGGCTTAGGGGCCGGTGGCTTGCACACTGCCAAGGGCTCCAGCAGGAAGAGCTCTGTGCGAGGGAAGGGAAGGGCCAGTGCAGGGCTCCTCCAGCGGTTGCTTGGCCGCCCAGACTCAGCACCGCACGGAGTGCACCAGGCTCCCAGGGCCCCGGGCTGGGGTCTGCAACCCCGCACACCCGGAGGCTGACTCCCTGGGCGCCCAGCAGCTGCCTCACACATGTAGCTTCCCTAGCGCTCTCGTCTCCAGCAGAGATGTGTGCAGCTGGTTGGGGCCTGCCCCTGCGTGCCTGGGCTCCCGCCCACAGCCCCAGCTCAGGGCAAGCAGCCCCTGAGCCAAGACCTGCAGGAGGCGCAGAGCGCCCCCACCTGGAAGCCGAGTGAACAGCTGGCGGGGAGGCGAGCCTCCTCGAGGGAAGAAGAGGCAGCCCAGCCTCGTTTGGCTCAAGCCCTACTTGGCTGGAGCCGAGTGCGCCTCCAGGACGGCAGAGCTCCAGCTCTGCTCAGAGGCCCGTTCTGGCAGAGTTGCTGGCGCGAGGCTGCTCTGCCCTGGGCGAGCCTTGCCCAGACTTCCCTCGCTGCTAGGCTTCCTGCCCAGGAAGGAGCAGGCTGCGCGAGGCTGGGAGACGCCACTGGCGCCTTCCTGGCCTCAGCTCCGCTCCTGCCTTGCCTTTGCACCTAGGCCCCAGGCGTCCTTGGGGAGGGCTTAGGGGCCGGTGGCTTGCACACTGCCAAGGGCTCCAGCAGGAAGAGCTCTGTGCGAGGGAAGGGAAGGGCCAGTGCAGGGCTCCTCCAGCGGTTGCTTGGCCGCCCAGGCTCAGCGCCGCACGGAGTGCACCAGGCTTCCATGGCCCCTGGCTGGGGTCTGCAGCCCCGCACACCCGGAGGCTGACTCCCTGGGCGCCCAGCAGCTGCCTCACACACGTAGCTTCCCTAGCGCTCTCCTCCCCAGCAGAGACGTGTGCAGCTGGTTGGGGCCTGGCCCTGCGTGCCTGGGCTCCCACCCACAGCCCCAGCTCAGGGCAAGCAGCCCCTGAGCCAAGACCTGCAGGAGGCGCAGAGCGCCCCCACCTGGAAGCCAAGTGAACAGCTGGCGGGGAGGCGAGCCTCCTCGAGGGAAGAAGAGGCAGCCCAGCCTCGTTTGGCTCAAGCCCTACTTGGCTGGAGCCGAGTGTGCCTCCAGGACGGCAGAGCTCCAGCTCTGCTCAGAGGCCCGTTCTGGCAGAGTTGCTGGCGCGAGGCTGCTCTGCCCTGGGCGAGCCTTGCCCAGACTTGCCTCGCTGCTAGGCTTCCTGCCCAGGAAGGAGCAGGCTGCACGAGGCTGGGAGACGCCACTGGCGCCTTCCTGGCCTCAGCTCCGCTCCTGCCTTGCCTTTGCACCTAGGCCCCAGGCGTCCTTGGGGAGGGCTTAGGGGCCGGTGGCTTGCACACTGCCAAGGGCTCCAGCAGGAAGAGCTCTGGGCGAGGGAAGGGAAGGGTCAGTGCAGGGCTCCTCCAGCGGTTGCTTGGCCGCCCAGGCTCAGCGCCGCACGGAGTGCACCAGGCTCCCAGGGCCCCTGGCTGGGGTCTGCAGCCCCGCACACCCGGAGGCTGACTCCCTGGGCGCCCAGCAGCTGCCTCACACACGTAGCTTCCCTAGCGCTCTCCTCCCCAGCAGAGACGTGTGCAGCTGGTTGGGGCCTGCCCCTGCGTGCCTGGGCTCCCGCCCACAGCCCCAGCTCAGGGCAAGCAGCCCCTGAGCCAAGACCTGCAGGAGGCGCAGAGCGCCCCCACCTGGAAGCCGAGTGAACAGCTGGCGGGGAGGCGAGCCTCCTCGAGGGAAGAAGAGGCAGCCCAGCCTCGTTTGGCTCAAGCCCTACTTGGCTGGAGCCGAGTGCGCCTCCAGGACGGCAGAGCTCCAGCTCTGCTGAGAGGCCCTTTCTGGCAGAGTTGCTGGCGCGAGGCTGCTCTGCCCTGGGCGAGCCTTGCCCAGACTTGCCTCGCTGCTAGGCTTCCTGCCCAGGAAGGAGCAGGCTGCGCGAGGCTGGGAGACGCCACTGGCGCCTTCCTGGCCTCAGCTCCGCTCCTGCCTTGCCTTTGCACCTAGGCCCCAGGAGTCCTTGGGGAGGGCTTAGGGGCCGGTGGCTTGCACACTGCCAAGGGCTCCAGCAGGAAGAGCTCTGTGCGAGGGAAGGGAAGGGCCAGTGCAGGGCTCCTCCAGCGGTTGCTTGGCCGCCCAGGCTCAGCGCCGCACGGAGTGCACCAGGCTCCTAGGGCCCCTGGCTGGGGTCTGCAGCCCCGCACACCCGGAGGCTGACTCCCTGGGCGCCCAGCAGCTGCCTCACACACGTAGCTTCCCTAGCGCTCTCCTCCCCAGCAGAGACGTGTGCAGCTGGTTGGGGCCTGCCCCTGCGTGCCTGGGCTCCCGCGCACAGCCCCAGCTCAGGGCAAGCAGCCCCTGAGCCAAGACCTGCAGGAGGCGCAGAGCGCCCCCACCTGGAAGCCGAGTGAACAGCTGGCGGGGAGGCGAGCCTCCTCGAGGGAAGAAGAGGCAGCCCAGCCTCGTTTGGCTCAAGCCCTACTTGGCTGGAGCCGAGTGCGCCTCCAGGACGGCAGAGCTCCAGCTCTGCTGAGAGGCCCGTTCTGGCAGAGTTGCTGGCGCGAGGCTGCTCTGCCCTGGGCGAGCCTTGCCCAGACTTCCCTCGCTGCTAGGCTTCCTGCCCAGGAAGGAGCAGGCTGCGCGAGGCTGGGAGACGCCACTGGCGCCTTCCTGGCCTCAGCTCCGCTCCTGCCTTGCCTTTGCACCTAGGCCCCAGGCGTCCTTGGGGAGGGCTTAGGGGCCGGTGGCTTGCACACTGCCAAGGGCTCCAGCAGGAAGAGCTCTGTGCGAGGGAAGGGAAGGGCCAGTGCAGGGCTCCTCCAGCGGTTGCTTGGCCGCCCAGGCTCAGCGCCGCACGGAGTGCACCAGGCTTCCATGGCCCCTGGCTGGGGTCTGCAGCCCCGCACACCCGGAGGCTGACTCCCTGGGCGCCCAGCAGCTGCCTCACACACGTAGCTTCCCTAGCGCTCTCCTCCCCAGCAGAGACGTGTGCAGCTGGTTGGGGCCTGGCCCTGCGTGCCTGGGCTCCCACCCACAGCCCCAGCTCAGGGCAAGCAGCCCCTGAGCCAAGACCTGCAGAAGGCGCAGAGCGCCCCCACCTGGAAGCCAAGTGAACAGCTGGCGGGGAGGCGAGCCTCCTCGAGGGAAGAAGAGGCAGCCCAGCCTCGTTTGGCTCAAGCCCTACTTGGCTGGAGCCGAGTGTGCCTCCAGGACGGCAGAGCTCCAGCTCTGCTCAGAGGCCCGTTCTGGCAGAGTTGCTGGCGCGAGGCTGCTCTGCCCTGGGCGAGCCTTGCCCAGACTTGCCTCGCTGCTAGGCTTCCTGCCCAGGAAGGAGCAGGCTGCACGAGGCTGGGAGACGCCACTGGCGCCTTCCTGGCCTCAGCTCCGCTCCTGCCTTGCCTTTGCACCTAGGCCCCAGGCGTCCTTGGGGAGGGCTTAGGGGCCGGTGGCTTGCACACTGCCAAGGGCTCCAGCAGGAAGAGCTCTGGGCGAGGGAAGGGAAGGGTCAGTGCAGGGCTCCTCCAGCGGTTGCTTGGCCGCCCAGGCTCAGCGCCGCACGGAGTGCACCAGGCTCCCAGGGCCCCTGGCTGGGGTCTGCAGCCCCGCACACCCGGAGGCTGACTCCCTGGGCGCCCAGCAGCTGCCTCACACACGTAGCTTCCCTAGCGCTCTCCTCCCCAGCAGAGACGTGTGCAGCTGGTTGGGGCCTGCCCCTGCTTGCCTGGGCTCCCGCCCACAGCCCCAGCTCAGGGCAAGCAGCCCCTGAGCCAAGACCTGCAGGAGGCGCAGAGCGCCCCCACCTGGAAGCCGAGTGAACAGCTGGCGGGGAGGCGAGCCTCCTCGAGGGAAGAAGAGGCAGCCCAGCCTCGTTTGGCTCAAGCCCTACTTGGCTGGAGCCGAGTGCGCCTCCAGGACGGCAGAGCTCCAGCTCTGCTGAGAGGCCCTTTCTGGCAGAGTTGCTGGCGCGAGGCTGCTCTGCCCTGGGCGAGCCTTGCCCAGACTTGCCTCGCTGCTAGGCTTCCTGCCCAGGAAGGAGCAGGCTGCGCGAGGCTGGGAGACGCCACTGGCGCCTTCCTGGCCTCAGCTCCGCTCCTGCCTTGCCTTTGCACCTAGGCCCCAGGAGTCCTTGGGGAGGGCTTAGGGGCCGGTGGCTTGCACACTGCCAAGGGCTCCAGCAGGAAGAGCTCTGTGCGAGGGAAGGGAAGGGCCAGTGCAGGGCTCCTCCAGCGGTTGCTTGGCCGCCCAGGCTCAGCGCCGCACGGAGTGCACCAGGCTCCTAGGGCCCCTGGCTGGGGTCTGCAGCCCCGCACACCCGGAGGCTGACTCCCTGGGCGCCCAGCAGCTGCCTCACACACGTAGCTTCCCTAGCGCTCTCCTCCCCAGCAGAGACGTGTGCAGCTGGTTGGGGCCTGCCCCTGCGTGCCTGGGCTCCCGCGCACAGCCCCAGCTCAGGGCAAGCAGCCCCTGAGCCAAGACCTGAAGAAGGCGCAGAGCGCCCCCACCTGGAAGCCGAGTGAACAGCTGGCGGGGAGGCGAGCCTCCTCGAGGGAGGAAGAGGCAGCCCAGCCTCGTTTGGCTCAAGCCCTACTTGGCTGGAGCCGAGTGCGCCTCCAGGACGGCAGAGCTCCAGCTCTGCTCAGAGGCCCGATCTGGCAGAGTTGCTGGCGCGAGGCTGCTCTGCCCTGGGCGAGCCTTGGCCAGAATGCCTCGCTGCTAGGCTTCCTGCCCAGGAAGGAGCAGGCTGCGCGAGGCTGTGAGACGCCACTGGCGCCTTCCTGGCCTCAGCTCCGCTCCTGCCTTGCCTTTGCACCTAGGCCCCAGGCGTCCTTGGGGAGGGCTTAGGGGCCGGTGGCTTGCACACTGCCAAGGGCTCCAGCAGGAAGAGCTCTGTGCGAGGGAAGGGAAGGGCCAGTGCAGGGCTCCTCCAGCGGTTGCTTGGCCGCCCAGACTCAGCACCGCACGGAGTGCACCAGGCTCCCAGGGCCCCTGGCTGGGGTCTGCAGCCCCGCACACCCGGAGGCTGACTCCCTGGGCGCCCAGCAGCTGCCTCACACACGTAGCTTCCCTAGCGCTCTCGTCTCCAGCAGAGATGTGTGCAGCTGGTTGGGGCCTGCCCCTGCGTGCCTGGGCTCCCGCCCACAGCCCCAGCTCAGGGCAAGCAGCCCCTGAGCCAAGACCTGGAGGAGGCGCAGAGCGCCCCCACCTGGAAGCCGAGTGAACAGCTGGCGGGGAGGCGAGCCTCCTCGAGGGAAGAAGAGGCAGCCCAGCCTCGTTTGGCTCAAGCCCTACTTGGCTGGAGCCGAGTGCGCCTCCAGGACGGCAGAGCTCCAGCTCTGCTCAGAGGCCCGTTCTGGCAGAGTTGCTGGCGCGAGGCTGCTCTGCCCTGGGCGAGCCTTGCCCAGACTTGCCTCGCTGCTAGGCTTCCTGCCCAGGAAGGAGCAGGCTGCGCGAGGCTGGGAGACGCCACTGGCGCCTTCCTGGCATCAGCTCCGCTCCTGCCTTGCCTTTGCACCTAGGCCCCAGGCGTCCTTGGGGAGGGCTTAGGGGCCGGTGGCTTGCACACTGCCAAGGGCTCCAGCAGGAAGAGCTCTGTGCGAGGGAAGGGAAGGGCCAGTGCAGGGCTCCTCCAGCGGTTGCTTGGCCGCCCAGACTCAGCGCCGCACGGAGTGCACCAGGCTCCCAGGGCCCCTGGCTGGGGTCTGCAGCCCCGCACACCCGGAGGCTGACTCCCTGGGCGCCCAGCAGCTGCCTCACACACGTAGCTTCCCTAGCGCTCTCGTCCCCAGCAGAGACGTGTGCAGCTGGTTGGGGCCTGCCCCTGCGTGCCTGGGCTCCCACCCACAGCCCCAGGTAGGGCAAGCAGCCCCTGAGCCAAGACCAGCAGGAGGCGCAGAGCGCCCCCACCTGGAAGCCGAGTGAACAGCTGGCGGGGAGGCGAGCCTCCTCGAGGGAAGAAGAGGCAGCCCAGCCTCGTTTGGCTCAAGCCCTATTTGGCTGGAGCCGAGTGCGCCTCCAGGACGGCAGAACTCCAGCTCTGCTCAGAGGCCCGATCTGGCAGAGTTGCTGGCGCGAGGCTGCTCTGCCCTGGGCGAGCCTTGCCCAGACTTGCCTCGCTGCTAGGCTTCCTGCCCAGGAAGGAGCAGGCTGCGCGATGCTGGGAGATGCCACTGGCGCCTTCCTGGCCTCAGCTCCGCTCCTGCCTTGCCTTTGCACCTAGGCCCCAGGCGTCCTTGGGGAGGGCTTAGGGGCCGGTGGCTTGCACACTGCCAAGGGCTCCAGCAGGAAGAGCTCTGTGCGAGGAAAGGGAAGGGCCAGTGCAGGGCTCCTCCAGCGGTTGCTTGGCCGCCCAGGCTCAGCGCCGCACGGAGTGCACCAGGCTCCCAGGGCCCCTGGCTGGGGTCTGCAGCCCCGCACACCCGGAGGCTGACTCCCTGGGCGCCCAGCAGCTGCCTCACACACGTAGCTTCCCTAGCGCTCTCCTCCCCAGCAGAGACATGCGCAGCTGGTTGGGGCCTGCCCCTGCGTGCCTGGGCTCCCGCCCACAGCCCCAGCTCAGGGCAAGCAGCCCCTGAGCCAAGACCTGCAGGAGGCGCAGAACGCCCCCACCTGGAAGCCGAGTGAACAGCTGGCGGGGAAGCGAGCCTCCTCGAGGGAAGAAGAGGCAGCCCAGCCTCGTTTGGCTCAAGCCCTACTTGGCTGGAGCCGAGTGCGCCTCCAGGACGGCAGAGCTCCAGCTCTGCTCAGAGGCCCGTTCTGGCAGAGTTGCTGGCGCGAGGCTGCTCTGCCCTGGGCGAGCCTTGCCCAGACTTGCCTCGCTGCTAGGCTTCCTGCCCAGGAAGGAGCAGGCTGCGCGAGGCTGGGAGACGCCACTGGCGCCTTCCTGGCCTCAGCTCCGCTCCTGCCTTGCCTTTGCACTTAGGCCCCAGGCGTCCTTGGGGAGGGCTTAGGGGCCGGTGGCTTGCACACTGCCAAGGACTCCAGCAGGAAGAGCTCTGTGCGAGGGAAGGGAAGGGCCAGTGCAGGGCTCCTCCAGCGGTTGCTTGGCCGCCCAGGCTCAGCACCGCACGAAGTGCACCAGGCTCCCAGGGCCCCTGGCTGGGGTCTGCAGCCCCGCACACCCGGAGGCTGACTCCCTGGGCGCCCAGCAGCTGCCTCACACACGTAGCTTCCCTAGCGCTCTCGTCTCCAGCAGAGATGTGTGCAGCTGGTTGGGGCCTGCCCCTGCGTGCCTGGGCTCCCGCCCACAGCCCCAGCTCAGGGCAAGCAGCCCCTGAGCCAAGACCTGCAGGAGGCGCAGAGCGCCCCCACCTGGAAGCCGAGTGAACAGCTGGCGGGGAGGCGAGCCTCCTCGAGGGAAGAAGAGGCAGCCCAGCCTCGTTTGGCTCAAGCCCTACTTGGCTGGAGCCGAGTGCGCCTCCAGGACGGCAGAGCTCCAGCTCTGCTCAGAGGCCCGTTCTGGCAGAGTTGCTGGCGCGAGGCTGCTCTGCCCTGGGCGAGCCTTGCCCAGACTTGCCTCGCTGCTAGGCTTCCTGCCCAGGAAGGAGCAGGCTGCGCGAGGCTGGGAGACGCCACTGGCGCCTTCCTGGCCTCAGCTCCGCTCCTGCCTTGCCTTTGCACCTAGGCCCCAGGCGTCCTTGGGGAGGGCTTAGGGGCCGGTGGCTTGCACACTGCCAAGGGCTCCAGCAGGAAGAGCTCTGTGCGAGGGAAGGGAAGGGCCAGTGCAGGGCTCCTCCAGCGGTTGCTTGGCCGCCCAGGCTCAGCGCCGGACGGAGTGCACCAGGCTCCCAGGGCCCCTGGCTGGGGTCTGCAGCCCCGCACACCCGGAGGTTGACTCCCTGGGCGCCCAGCAGCTGCCTCACACACGTAGCTTCCCTAGCACTCTCCTCCCCAGCAGAGACGTGCGCAGCTGGTTGGGGCCTGCCCCTGCGTGCCTGGGCTCCCACCCACAGCCCCAGCTCAGGGCAAGCAGCCCCTGAGCCAAGACCTGCAGGAGGCGCAGAGCGCCCCCACCTGGAAGCCGAGTGAACAGCTGGCGGGGAGGCGAGCCTCCTCGAGGGAAGAAGAGGCAGCCCAGCCTCGTTTGGCTCAAGCCCTACTTGGCTGGAGCCGAGTGCGCCTCCAGGACGGCAGAGCTCCAGCTCTGCTCAGAGGCCCGTTCTGGCAGAGTTGCTGGCGCGAGGCTGCTCTGCCCTGGGCGAGCCTTGCCCAGACTTGCCTCGCTGCTAGGCTTCCTGCCCAGGAAGGAGCAGGCTGCGCGAGGCTGGGAGACGCCACTGGCGCCTTCCTGGCCTCAGCTCCGCTCCTGCCTTGCCTTTGCACTTAGGCCCCAGGCGTCCTTGGGGAGGGCTTAGGGGCCGGTGGCTTGCACACTGCCAAGGACTCCAGCAGGAAGAGCTCTGTGCGAGGGAAGGGAAGGGCCAGTGCAGGGCTCCTCCAGCGGTTGCTTGGCCGCCCAGGCTCAGCACCGCACGAAGTGCACCAGGCTCCCAGGGCCCCTGGCTGGGGTCTGCAGCCCCGCACACCCGGAGGCTGACTCCCTGGGCGCCCAGCAGCTGCCTCACACACGTAGCTTCCCTAGCGCTCTCGTCTCCAGCAGAGATGTGTGCAGCTGGTTGGGGCCTGCCCCTGCGTGCCTGGGCTCCCGCCCACAGCCCCAGCTCAGGGCAAGCAGCCCCTGAGCCAAGACCTGCAGGAGGCGCAGAGCGCCCCCACCTGGAAGCCGAGTGAACAGCTGGCGGGGAGGCGAGCCTCCTCGAGAGAAGAAGAGGCAGCCCAGCCTCGTTTGGCTCAAGCCCTACTTGGCTGGAGCCGAGTGCGCCTCCAGGACGGCAGAGCTCCAGCTCTGCTCAGAGGCCCGTTCTGGCAGAGTTGCTGGCGCGAGGCTGCTCTGCCCTGGGCGAGCCTTGCCCAGACTTGCCTCGCTGCTAGGCTTCCTGCCCAGGAAGTAGCAGGCTGCGCGAGGCTGGGAGACGCCACTGGCGCCTTCCTGGCCTCAGCTCCGCTCCTGCCTTGCCTTTGCACCTAGGCCCCAGGCGTCCTTGGGGAGGGCTTAGGGGCCGGTGGCTTGCACACTGCCAAGGGCTCCAGCAGGAAGAGCTCTGTGCGAGGGAAGGGAAGGGCCAGTGCAGGGCTCCTCCAGCGGTTGCTTGGCCGCCCAGACTCAGCACCGCACGGAGTGCACCAGGCTCCCAGGGCCCCTGGCTGGGGTCTGCAGTCCCGCACACCCGGAGGCTGACTCCCTGGGCGCCCAGCAGCTGCCTCACACACGTAGCTTCCCTAGCGCTCTCGCCGCCAGCAGAGATGTGTGCAGCTGGTTGGGGCCTGCCCCTGCGTGCCTGGGCTCCCGCCCACAGCCCCAGCTCAGGGCAAGCAGCCCCTGAGCCAAGACCTGCAGGAGGCGCAGAGCGCCCCCACCTGGAAGCCGAGTGAACAGCTGGGGGGGAGGCGAGCCTCCTCGAGGGAAGAAGAGGCAGCCCAGCCTCGTTTGGCTCAAGCCCTACTTGGCTGGAGCCGAGTGCGCCTCCAGGACGGCAGAGCTCCAGCTCTGCTCAGAGGCCCGTTCTGGCAGAGTTGCTGGCGCGAGGCTGCTCTGCCCTGGGCGAGCCTTGCCCAGACTTGCCTCGCTGCTAGGCTTCCTGCCCAGGAAGGAGCAGGCTGCGCGAGGCTGGGAGACGCCACTGGCGCCTTCCTGGCCTCAGCTCCGCTCCTGCCTTGCCTTTGCACCTAGGCCCCAGGCGTCCTTGGGGAGGGCTTAGGGGCCGGTGGCTTGCAGAGTGCCAAGGGCTCCAGCAGGAAGAGCTCTGTGCGAGGGAAGGGAAGGGCCAGTGCAGGGCTCCTCCAGCGGTTGCTTGGCCGCCCAGACTCAGCGCCGCACGGAGTGCACCAGGCTCCCAGGGCCCCTGGCTGGGGTCTGCAGCCCCGCACACCCGGAGGCTGACTCCCTGGGCGCCCAGCAGCTGCCTCACACACGTAGCTTCCCTAGCGCTCTCGTCCCCAGCAGAGACGTGTGCAGCTGGTTGGGGCCTGCCCCTGCGTGCCTGGGCTCCCACCCACAGCCCCAGGTCAGGGCAAGCAGCCCCTGAGCCAAGACCTGCAGGAGGCACAGAGCGCCCCCACCTGGAAGCCGAGTGAACAGCTGGCGGGGAGGCGAGCCTCCTCGAGGGAAGAAGAGGCAGCCCAGCCTCGTTTGGCTCAAGCCCTATTTGGCTGGAGCCGAGTGCGCCTCCAGGACGGCAGAACTCCAGCTCTGCTCAGAGGCCCGATCTGGCAGAGTTGCTGGCGCGAGGCTGCTCTGCCCTGGGCGAGCCTTGCCCAGACTTGCCTCGCTGCTAGGCTTCCTGCCCAGGAAGGAGCAGGCTGCGCGAGGCTGGGAGATGCCACTGGCGCCTTCCTGGCCTCAGCTCTGCTCCTGCCTTGCCTTTGCACTTAGGCCCCAGGCGTCCTTGGGGAGGGCTTAGGGGCCGGTGGCTTGCACACTGCCAAGGGCTCCAGCAGGAAGAGCTCTGTGCGAGGGAAGGGAAGGGCCAGTGCAGGGCTCCTCCAGCGGTTGCTTGGCCGCCCAGACTCAGCACCGCACGGAGTGCACCAGGCTCCCAGGGCCCCGGGCTGGGGTCTGCAGCCCCGCACACCCGGAGGCTGACTCCCTGGGCGCCCAGCAGCTGCCTCACACATGTAGCTTCCCTAGCGCTCTCGTCTCCAGCAGAGATGTGTGCAGCTGGTTGGGGCCTGCCCCTGCGTGCCTGGGCTCCCGCCCACAGCCCCAGCTCAGGGCAAGCAGCCCCTGAGCCAAGACCAGCAGGAGGCGCAGAGCGCCCCCACCTGGAAGCCGAGTGAACAGCTGGCGGGGAGGCGAGCCTCCTCGAGGGAAGAAGAGGCAGCCCAGCCTCGTTTGGCTCAAGCCCTACTTGGCTGGAGCCGAGTGCGCCTCCAGGACGGCAGAGCTCCAGCTCTGCTCAGAGGCCCGTTCTGGCAGAGTTGCTGGCGCGAGGCTGCTCTGCCCTGGGCGAGCCTTGCCCAGACTTCCCTCGCTGCTAGGCTTCCTGCCCAGGAAGGAGCAGGCTGCGCGAGGCTGGGAGACGCCACTGGCGCCTTCCTGGCCTCAGCTCCGCTCCTGCCTTGCCTTTGCACCTAGGCCCCAGGCGTCCTTGGGGAGGGCTTAGGGGCCGGTGGCTTGCACACTGCCAAGGGCTCCAGCAGGAAGAGCTCTGTGCGAGGGAAGGGAAGGGCCAGTGCAGGGCTCCTCCAGCGGTTGCTTGGCCGCCCAGGCTCAGCGCCGCACGGAGTGCACCAGGCTTCCATGGCCCCTGGCTGGGGTCTGCAGCCCCGCACACCCGGAGGCTGACTCCCTGGGCGCCCAGCAGCTGCCTCACACACGTAGCTTCCCTAGCGCTCTCCTCCCCAGCAGAGACGTGTGCAGCTGGTTGGGGCCTGGCCCTGCGTGCCTGGGCTCCCACCCACAGCCCCAGCTCAGGGCAAGCAGCCCCTGAGCCAAGACCTGCAGAAGGCGCAGAGCGCCCCCACCTGGAAGCCAAGTGAACAGCTGGCGGGGAGGCGAGCCTCCTCGAGGGAAGAAGAGGCAGCCCAGCCTCGTTTGGCTCAAGCCCTACTTGGCTGGAGCCGAGTGTGCCTCCAGGACGGCAGAGCTCCAGCTCTGCTCAGAGGCCCGTTCTGGCAGAGTTGCTGGCGCGAGGCTGCTCTGCCCTGGGCGAGCCTTGGCCAGACTTGCCTCGCTGCTAGGCTTCCTGCCCAGGAAGGAGCAGGCTGCACGAGGCTGGGAGACGCCACTGGCGCCTTCCTGGCCTCAGCTCCGCTCCTGCCTTGCCTTTGCACCTAGGCCCCAGGCGTCCTTGGGGAGGGCTTAGGGGCCGGTGGCTTGCACACTGCCAAGGGCTCCAGCAGGAAGAGCTCTGGGCGAGGGAAGGGAAGGTTCAGTGCAGGGGGCCACCAGCGGTTGCTTGGCCGCCCAGGCTCAGCGCCGCACGGAGTGCACCAGGCTCCCAGGGCCCCTGGCTGGGGTCTGCAGCCCCGCACATCCGGAGGCTGACTCCCTGGGCGCCCAGCAGCTGCCTCACACACGTAGCTTCCCTAGCGCTCTCCTCCCCAGCAGAGACGTGTGCAGCTGGTTGGGGCCTGCCCCTGCGTGCCTGGGCTCCCGCCCACAGCCCCAGCTCAGGGCAAGCAGCCCCTGAGCCAAGACCTGCAGGAGGCGCAGAGCGCCCCCACCTGGAAGCCGAGTGAACAGCTGGCGGGGAGGCGAGCCTCCTCGAGGGAAGAAGAGGCAGCCCAGCCTCGTTTGGCTCAAGCCCTACTTGGCTGGAGCCAAGTGCGCCTCCAGGACGGCAGAGCTCCAGCTCTGCTGAGAGGCCCGTTCTGGCAGAGTTGCTGGCGCGAGGCTGCTCTGCCCTGGGCGAGCCTTGCCCAGACTTGCCTCGCTGCTAGGCTTCCTGCCCAGGAAGGAGCAGGCTGCGCGAGGCTGGGAGACGCCACTGGCGCCTTCCTGGCCTCAGCTCCGCTCCTGCCTTGCCTTTGCACCTAGGCCCCAGGCCTCCTTGGGGAGGACTTAGGGGCCAGGGGCTTGCACACTGCCAAGGGCTCCAGCAGGAAGAGCTCTGTGCGAGGGAAGGGAAGGGCCAGTGCAGGGCTCCTCCAGCGGTTGCTTGGCAGCCCAGGCTCAGCGCCGCACGGAGTGCACCAGGCTCCCAGGGCCCCTGGCTGGGGTCTGCAGCCCCGCACACACGGAGGCTGACTCCCTGGGCGCCCAGCTGCTGCCTCACACACGTAGCTTCCCTAGCGCTCTCCTCCCCAGCAGAGACGTGTGCAGCTGGTTGGGGCCTGCCCCTGTGTGCCTGGGCTCCCGCCCACAGCCCCAGCTCAGGGCAAGCAGCCCCTGAGCCAAGACCTGCAGGAGGCGCAGAGCGCCCCCACCTGGAAGCCGAGTGAACAGCTGGCGGGGAGGCGAGCCTCCTCGAGGGAAGAAGAGGCAGCCCAGCCTCGTTTGGCTCAAGCCCTACTTGGCTGGAGCCGAGTGCGCCTCCAGGACGGCAGAGCTCCAGCTCTGCTCAGAGGCCCGTTCTGGCAGAGTTGCTGGCGCGAGGCTGCTCTGCCCTGGGCGAGCCTTGCCCAGACTTCCCTCGCTGCTAGGCTTCCTGCCCAGGAAGGAGCAGGCTGCGCGAGGCTGGGAGACGCCACTGGCGCCTTCCTGGCCTCAGCTCCGCTCCTGCCTTGCCTTTGCACCTAGGCCCCAGGCGTCCTTGGGGAGGGCTTAGGGGCCGGTGGCTTGCACACTGCCAAGGGCTCCAGCAGGAAGAGCTCTGTGCGAGGGAAGGGAAGGGCCAGTGCAGGGCTCCTCCAGCGGTTGCTTGGCCGCCCAGGCTCAGCGCCGCACGGAGTGCACCAGGCTTCCATGGCCCCTGGCTGGGGTCTGCAGCCCCGCACACCCGGAGGCTGACTCCCTGGGCGCCCAGCAGCTGCCTCACACACGTAGCTTCCCTAGCGCTCTCCTCCCCAGCAGAGACGTGTGCAGCTGGTTGGGGCCTGGCCCTGCGTGCCTGGGCTCCCACCCACAGCCCCAGCTCAGGGCAAGCAGCCCCTGAGCCAAGACCTGCAGAAGGCGCAGAGCGCCCCCACCTGGAAGCCAAGTGAACAGCTGGCGGGGAGGCGAGCCTCCTCGAGGGAAGAAGAGGCAGCCCAGCCTCGTTTGGCTCAAGCCCTACTTGGCTGGAGCCGAGTGTGCCTCCAGGACGGCAGAGCTCCAGCTCTGCTCAGAGGCCCGTTCTGGCAGAGTTGCTGGCGCGAGGCTGCTCTGCCCTGGGCGAGCCTTGGCCAGACTTGCCTCGCTGCTAGGCTTCCTGCCCAGGAAGGAGCAGGCTGCACGAGGCTGGGAGACGCCACTGGCGCCTTCCTGGCCTCAGCTCCGCTCCTGCCTTGCCTTTGCACCTAGGCCCCAGGCGTCCTTGGGGAGGGCTTAGGGGCCGGTGGCTTGCACACTGCCAAGGGCTCCAGCAGGAAGAGCTCTGGGCGAGGGAAGGGAAGGTTCAGTGCAGGGGGCCACCAGCGGTTGCTTGGCCGCCCAGGCTCAGCGCCGCACGGAGTGCACCAGGCTCCCAGGGCCCCTGGCTGGGGTCTGCAGCCCCGCACATCCGGAGGCTGACTCCCTGGGCGCCCAGCAGCTGCCTCACACACGTAGCTTCCCTAGCGCTCTCCTCCCCAGCAGAGACGTGTGCAGCTGGTTGGGGCCTGCCCCTGCGTGCCTGGGCTCCCGCCCACAGCCCCAGCTCAGGGCAAGCAGCCCCTGAGCCAAGACCTGCAGGAGGCGCAGAGCGCCCCCACCTGGAAGCCGAGTGAACAGCTGGCGGGGAGGCGAGCCTCCTCGAGGGAAGAAGAGGCAGCCCAGCCTCGTTTGGCTCAAGCCCTACTTGGCTGGAGCCGAGTGCGCCTCCAGGACGGCAGAGCTCCAGCTCTGCTGAGAGGCCCGTTCTGGCAAAGTTGCTGGCGCGAGGCTGCTCTGCCCTGGGCGAGCCTTGCCCAGACTTGCCTCGCTGCTAGGCTTCCTGCCCAGGAAGGAGCAGGCTGCGCGAGGCTGGGAGACGCCACTGGCGCCTTCCTGGCCTCAGCTCCGCTCCTGCCTTGCCTTTGCACCTAGGCCCCAGGCCTCCTTGGGGAGGACTTAGGGGCCAGGGGCTTGCACACTGCCAAGGGCTCCAGCAGGAAGAGCTCTGTGCGAGGGAAGGGAAGGGCCAGTGCAGGGCTCCTCCAGCGGTTGCTTGGCAGCCCAGGCTCAGCGCCGCACGGAGTGCACCAGGCTCCCAGGGCCCCTGGCTGGGGTCTGCAGCCCCGCACACACGGAGGCTGACTCCCTGGGCGCCCAGCTGCTGCCTCACACACGTAGCTTCCCTAGCGCTCTCCTCCCCAGCAGAGACGTGTGCAGCTGGTTGGGGCCTGCCCCTGTGTGCCTGGGCTCCCGCCCACAGCCCCAGCTCAGGGCAAGCAGCCCCTGAGCCAAGACCTGCAGGAGGCGCAGAGCGCCCCCACCTGGAAGCCGAGTGAACAGCTGGCGGGGAGGCGAGCCTCCTCGAGGGAAGAAGAGGCAGCCCAGCCTCGTTTGGCTCAAGCCCTACTTGGCTGGAGCCGAGTGCGCCTCCAGGACGGCAGAGCTCCAGCTCTGCTCAGAGGCCCGATCTGGCAGAGTTGCTGGCGCGAGGCTGCTCTGCCCTGGGCGAGCCTTGGCCAGAATGCCTCGCTGCTAGGCTTCCTGCCCAGGAAGGAGCAGGCTGCGCGAGGCTGTGAGACGCCACTGGCGCCTTCCTGGCCTCAGCTCCGCTCCTGCCTTGCCTTTGCACCTAGGCCCCAGGCGTCCTTGGGGAGGGCTTAGGGGCCGGTGGCTTGCACACTGCCAAGGGCTCCAGCAGGAAGAGCTCTGTGCGAGGGAAGGGAAGGGCCAGTGCAGGGCTCCTCCAGCGGTTGCTTGGCCGCCCAGACTCAGCACCGCACGGAGTGCACCAGGCTCCCAGGGCCCCTGGCTGGGGTCTGCAGCCCCGCACACCCGGAGGCTGACTCCCTGGGCGCCCAGCAGCTGCCTCACACACGTAGCTTCCCTAGCGCTCTCGTCTCCAGCAGAGATGTGTGCAGCTGGTTGGGGCCTGCCCCTGCGTGCCTGGGCTCCCGCCCACAGCCCCAGCTCAGGGCAAGCAGCCCCTGAGCCAAGACCTGCAGGAGGCGCAGAGCGCCCCCACCTGGAAGCCGAGTGAACAGCTGGCGGGGAGGCGAGCCTCCTCGAGGGAAGAAGAGGCAGCCCAGCCTCGTTTGGCTCAAGCCCTACTTGGCTGGAGCCGAGTGCGCCTCCAGGACGGCAGAGCTCCAGCTCTGCTCAGAGGCCCGTTCTGGCAGAGTTGCTGGCGCGAGGCTGCTCTGCCCTGGGCGAGCCTTGCCCAGACTTGCCTCGCTGCTAGGCTTCCTGCCCAGGAAGGAGCAGGCTGCGCGAGGCTGGGAGACGCCACTGGCGCCTTCCTGGCATCAGCTCCGCTCCTGCCTTGCCTTTGCACCAGGGCCCCAGGCGTCCTTGGGGAGGGCTTAGGGGCCGGTGGCTTGCACACTGCCAAGGGCTCCAGCAGGAAGAGCTCTGTGCGAGGGAAGGGAAGGGCCAGTGCAGGGCTCCTCCAGCGGTTGCTTGGCCGCCCAGACTCAGCGCCGCACGGAGTGCACCAGGCTCCCAGGGCCCCTGGCTGGGGTCTGCAGCCCCGCACACCCGGAGGCTGACTCCCTGGGCGCCCAGCAGCTGCCTCACACACGTAGCTTCCCTAGCGCTCTCGTCCCCAGCAGAGACGTGTGCAGCTGGTTGGGGCCTGCCCCTGCGTGCCTGGGCTCCCACCCACAGCCCCAGGTAGGGCAAGCAGCCCCTGAGCCAAGACCAGCAGGAGGCGCAGAGCGCCCCCACCTGGAAGCCGAGTGAACAGCTGGCGGGGAGGCGAGCCTCCTCGAGGGAAGAAGAGGCAGCCCAGCCTCGTTTGGCTCAAGCCCTATTTGGCTGGAGCCGAGTGCGCCTCCAGGACGGCAGAACTCCAGCTCTGCTCAGAGGCCCGATCTGGCAGAGTTGCTGGCGCGAGGCTGCTCTGCCCTGGGAGAGCCTTGCCCAGACTTGCCTCGCTGCTAGGCTTCCTGCCCAGGAAGGAGCAGGCTGCGCGATGCTGGGAGATGCCACTGGCGCCTTCCTGGCCTCAGCTCCGCTCCTGCCTTGCCTTTGCACCTAGGCCCCAGGCGTCCTTGGGGAGGGCTTAGGGGCCGGTGGCTTGCACACTGCCAAGGGCTCCAGCAGGAAGAGCTCTGTGCGAGGAAAGGGAAGGGCCAGTGCAGGGCTCCTCCAGCGGTTGCTTGGCCGCCCAGGCTCAGCGCCGCACGGAGTGCACCAGGCTCCCAGGGCCCCTGGCTGGGGTCTGCAGCCCCGCACACCCGGAGGCTGACTCCCTGGGCGCCCAGCAGCTGCCTCACACACGTAGCTTCCCTAGCGCTCTCCTCCCCAGCAGAGACATGCGCAGCTGGTTGGGGCCTGCCCCTGCGTGCCTGGGCTCCCGCCCACAGCCCCAGCTCAGGGCAAGCAGCCCCTGAGCCAAGACCTGCAGGAGGCGCAGAGCGCCCCCACCTGGAAGCCGAGTGAACAGCTGGCGGGGAAGCGAGCCTCCTCGAGGGAAGAAGAGGCAGCCCAGCCTCGTTTGGCTCAAGCCCTACTTGGCTGGAGCCGAGTGCGCCTCCAGGACGGCAGAGCTCCAGCTCTGCTCAGAGGCCCGTTCTGGCAGAGTTGCTGGCGCGAGGCTGCTCTGCCCTGGGCGAGCCTTGCCCAGACTTGCCTCGCTGCTAGGCTTCCTGCCCAGGAAGGAGCAGGCTGCGCGAGGCTGGGAGACGCCACTGGCGCCTTCCTGGCCTCAGCTCCGCTCCTGCCTTGCCTTTGCACTTAGGCCCCAGGCGTCCTTGGGGAGGGCTTAGGGGCCGGTGGCTTGCACACTGCCAAGGACTCCAGCAGGAAGAGCTCTGTGCGAGGGAAGGGAAGGGCCAGTGCAGGGCTCCTCCAGCGGTTGCTTGGCCGCCCAGGCTCAGCACCGCACGAAGTGCACCAGGCTCCCAGGGCCCCTGGCTGGGGTCTGCAGCCCCGCACACCCGGAGGCTGACTCCCTGGGCGCCCAGCAGCTGCCTCACACACGTAGCTTCCCTAGCGCTCTCCTCCCCAGCAGAGACGTGTGCAGCTGGTTGGGGCCTGCCCCTGCGTGCCTGGGCTCCCGCCCACAGCCCCAGCTCAGGGCAAGCAGCCCCTGAGCCAAGACCTGCAGGAGGCGCAGAGCGCCCCCACCTGGAAGCCGAGTGAACAGCTGGCGGGGAGGCGAGCCTCCTCGAGGGAAGAAGAGGCGTCCCAGCCTCGTTTGGCTCAAGCCCTACTTGGCTGGAGCCGAGTGCGCCTCCAGGACGGCAGAGCTCCAGCTCTGCTCAGAGGCCCGTTCTGGCAGAGTTGCTGGCGCGAGGCTGCTCTGCCCTGGGCGAGCCTTGCCCAGACTTGCCTCGCTGCTAGGCTTCCTGCCCAGGAAGGAGCAGGCTGCGCGAGGCTGTGAGACGCCACTGGCGCCTTCCTGGCCTCAGCTCCGCTCCTGCCTTGCCTTTGCACCTAGGCCCCAGGCGTCCTTGGGGAGGGCTTAGGGGCCGGTGGCTTGCACACTGCCAAGGGCTCCAGCAGGAAGAGCTCTGTGCGAGGGAAGGGAAGGGCCAGTGCAGGGCTCCTCCAGCGGTTGCTTGGCCGCCCAGACTCAGCGCCGCACGGAGTGCACCAGGCTCCCAGGGCCCCTGGCTGGGGTCTGCAGCCCCGCACACCCGGAGGCTGACTCCCTGGGCGCCCAGCAGCTGCCTCACACACGTAGCTTCCCTAGCGCTCTCGTCCCCAGCAGAGACGTGTGCAGCTGGTTGGGGCCTGCCCCTGCGTGCCTGGGCTCCCACCCACAGCCCCAGGTCAGGGCAAGCAGCCCCTGAGCCAAGACCTGCAGGAGGCGCAGAGCGCCCCCACCTGGAAGCCGAGTGAACAGCTGGCGGGGAAGCGAGCCTCCTCGAGGGAAGAAGAGGCAGCCCAGCCTCGTTTGGCTCAAGCCCTACTTGGCTGGAGCCGAGTGCGCCTCCAGGACGGCAGAGCTCCAGCTCTGCTCAGAGGCCCGTTCTGGCAGAGTTGCTGGCGCGAGGCTGCTCTGCCCTGGGCGAGCCTTGCCCAGACTTGCCTCGCTGCTAGGCTTCCTGCCCAGGAAGGAGCAGGCTGCGCGAGGCTGGGAGACGCCACTGGCGCCTTCCTGGCCTCAGCTCCGCTCCTGCCTTGCCTTTGCACCTAGGCCCCAGGCGTCCTTGGGGAGGGCTTAGGGGCCGGTGGCTTGCACACTGCCAAGGGCTCCAGCAGGAAGAGCTCTGTGCGAGGGAAGGGAAGGGCCAGTGCAGGGCTCCTCCAGCGGTTGCTTGGCCGCCCAGACTCAGCGCCGCACGGAGTGCACCAGGCTCCCAGGGCCCCTGTCTGGGGTCTGCAGCCCCGCACACCCGGAGGCTGACTCCCTGGGCGCCCAGCAGCTGCCTCACACACGTAGCTTCCCTAGCGCTCTCGTCCCCAGCAGAGACGTGTGCAGCTGGTTGGGGCCTGCCCCTGCGTGCCTGGGCTCCCACCCACAGCCCCAGCTCAGGGCAAGCAGCCCCTGAGCCAAGACCTGCAGGAGGCGCAGAGCGCCCCCACCTGGAAGCCGAGTGAACAATTGGCGGGGAGGCGAGCCTCCTCGAGGGAAGAAGAGGCAGCCCAGCCTCGTTTGGCTCAAGCCCTACTTGGCTGGAGCCGAGTGCGCCTCCAGGACGGCAGAGCTCCAGCTCTCCTCAGAGGCCCGTTCTGGCAGAGTTGCTGGCGCGAGGCTGCTCTGCCCTGGGCGAGCCTTGCCCAGACTTGCCTCGCTGCTAGGCTTCCTGCCCAGGAAGGAGCAGGCTGCGCGAGGCTGGGAGACGCCACTGGGGCCTTCCTGGCCTCAGCTCCGCTCCTGCCTTGCCTTTGCACCTAGGCCCCAGGCCTCCTTGGAGAGGGCTTAGGGGCCGGTGGCTTGCACACTGCCAAGGGCTCCAGCAGGAAGAGCTCTGTGCGAGGGAAGGGAAGGGCCAGTGCAGGGCTCCTCCAGCGGTTGCTTGGCCGCCCAGGCTCAGCGCCGCACGGAGTGCACCAGGCTCCCAGGGCCCCTGGCTGGGGTCTGCAGCCCCGCACACCCGGAGGCTGACTCCCTGGGCGCCCAGCAGCTGCCTCACACACGTAGCTTCCCTAGCGCTCTCCTCCCCAGCAGAGACGTGTGCAGCTGGTTGGGGCCTGCCCCTGCGTGCCTGGGCTCCCGCCCACAGCCCCAGCTCAGGGCAAGCAGCCCCTGAGCCAAGACCTGCAGGAGGCGCAGAGCGCCCCCACCTGGAAGCCGAGTGAACAGCTGGCGGGGAGGCGAGCCTCCTCGAGGGAAGAAG
Source organism: Ovis canadensis (assembly GCF_042477335.2). Lineage (NCBI taxonomy): Eukaryota > Metazoa > Chordata > Mammalia > Artiodactyla > Bovidae > Ovis > Ovis canadensis. The sequence goes on from NC_091252.1 coordinate 195,173, forward strand.
AGGCAGCCCAGCCTCGTTTGGCTCAAGCCCTACTTGGCTGGAGCCGAGTGCGCCTCCAGGACGGCAGAGCTCCAGCTCTGCTCAGAGGCCCGATCTGGCAGAGTTGCTGGCGCGAGGCTGCTCTGCCCTGGGCGAGCCTTGCCCAGACTTGCCTCGCTGCTAGGCTTCCTGCCCAGGAAGGAGCAGGCTGTGCGAGGCTGGGAGACGCCACTGGCGCCTTCCTGGCCTCAGCTCCGCTCCTGCCTTGCCTTTGCACCTAGGCCCCAGGCGTCCTTGGGGAGGGCTTAGGGGCCGGTGGCTTGCACACTGCCAAGGGCTCCAGCAGGAAGAGCTCTGTGCGAGGGAAGGGAAGGGCCAGTGCAGGGCTCCTCCAGCGGTTGCTTTGCCGCCCAGGCTCAGCGCCGGACGGAGTGCACCAGGCTCCCAGGGCCCCTGGCTGGGGTCTGCAGCCCCGCACACCCGGAGGCTGACTCCCTGGGCGCCCAGCAGCTGCCTCACACACGTAGCTTCCCTAGCGCTCTCGTCTCCATCAGAGATGTGTGCAGCTGGTTGGGGCCTGCCCCTGCGTTCCTGGGCTCCCGCCCACAGCCCCAGCTCAGGGTAAGCAGCCCCTGGGCCAAGACCTGCAGGAGGCGCAGAGCGCCCCCACCTGGAAGCCGAGTGAACAGCTGGCGGGGAGGCGAGCCTCCTCGAGGGCAGAAGAGGCAGCCCAGCCTCGTTTGGCTCAAGCCCTACTTGGCTGGAGCCGTGTGCGCCTCCAGGACGGCAGAGCTCCAGCTCTGCTCAGAGGCCCGTTCTGGCAGAGTTGCTGGCGCGAGGCTGCTCTGCCCTGGGCGAGCCTTGCCCAGACTTGCCTCGCTGCTAGGCTTCCTGCCCAGGAAGGAGCAGGCTGCGCGAGGCTGGGAGACGCCACTGGCGCCTTCCTGGCCTCAGCTCCGCTCCTGCCTTGCCTTTGCACCTAGGCCCCAGGCGTCCTTGGGGAGGGCTTAGGGGCCGGTGGCTTGCACACTGCCAAGGGCTCCAGCAGGAAGAGCTCTGTGCGAGGGAAGGGAAGGGCCAGTGCAGGGCTCCTCCAGCGGTTGCTTGGCCGCCCAGACTCAGCGCCGCACGGAGTGCACCAGGCTCCCAGGGCCCCTGGCTGGGGTCTGCAGCCCCGCACATCCGGAGGCTGACTCCCTGGGCGCCCAGCAGCTGCCTCACACACGTAGCTTCCCTAGCGCTCTCGTCCCCAGCAGAGACGTGTGCAGCTGGTTGGGGCCTGCCCCTGCGTGCCTGGGCTCCCACCCACAGCCCCAGCTCAGGGCAAGCAGCCCCTGAGCCAAGACCTGCAGGAGGCTCAGAGCGCCCCCACCTGGAAGCCGAGTGAACAGCTGGCGGGGAGGCGAGCCTCCTCGAGGGAAGAAGAGGCAGCCCAGCCTCGTTTGGCTCAAGCCCTACTTGGCTGGAGCCGAGTGCGCCTCCAGGACGGCAGAGCTCCAGCTCTGCTCAGAGGCCCGTTCTGGCAGAGTTGCTGGCGCGAGGCTGCTCTGCCCTGGGCGAGCCTTGCCTAGACTTGCCTCGCTGCTAGGCTTCCTGCCCAGGAAGGAGCCGGCTGCGCGAGGCTGGGAGACGCCACTGGCGCCTTCCTGGCCTCAGCTCCGCTCCTGCCTTGCCTTTGCACCTAGGCCCCAGGCGTCCTTGGGGAGGGCTTAGGGGCCGGTGGCTTGCACACTGCCAAGGGCTCCAGCAGGAAGAGCTCTGGGCGAGGGAAGGGAAGGTTCAGTGCAGGGGGCCACCAGCGGTTGCTTGGCCGCCCAGGCTCAGCGCCGCACGGAGTGCACCAGGCTCCCAGGGCCCCTGGCTGGGGTCTGCAGCCCCGCACATCCGGAGGCTGACTCCCTGGGCGCCCAGCAGCTGCCTCACACACGTAGCTTCCCTAGCGCTCTCCTCCCCAGCAGAGACGTGTGCAGCTGGTTGGGGCCTGCCCCTGCGTGCCTGGGCTCCCGCCCACAGCCCCAGCTCAGGGCAAGCAGCCCCTGAGCCAAGACCTGCAGGAGGCGCAGAGCGCCCCCACCTGGAAGCCGAGTGAACAGCTGGCGGGGAGGCGAGCCTCCTCGAGGGAAGAAGAGGCAGCCCAGCCTCGTTTGGCTCAAGCCCTACTTGGCTGGAGCCGAGTGCGCCTCCAGGACGGCAGAGCTCCAGCTCTGCTGAGAGGCCCTTTCTGGCAGAGTTGCTGGCGCGAGGCTGCTCTGCCCTGGGCGAGCCTTGCCCAGACTTGCCTCGCTGCTAGGCTTCCTGCCCAGGAAGGAGCAGGCTGCGCGAGGCTGGGAGACGCCACTGGCGCCTTCCTGGCCTCAGCTCCGCTCCTGCCTTGCCTTTGCACCTAGGCCCCAGGAGTCCTTGGGGAGGGCTTAGGGGCCGGTGGCTTGCACACTGCCAAGGGCTCCAGCAGGAAGAGCTCTGTGCGAGGGAAGGGAAGGGCCAGTGCAGGGCTCCTCCAGCGGTTGCTTGGCCGCCCAGGCTCAGCGCCGCACGGAGTGCACCAGGCTCCCAGGGCCCCTGGCTGGGGTCTGCAGCCCCGCACACCCGGAGGCTGACTCCCTGGGCGCCCAGCAGCTGCCTCACACCCGTAGCTTCCCTAGCGCTCTCCTCCCCAGCAGAGACGTGTGCAGCTGGTTGGGGCCTGACCCTGCGTGCCTGGGCTCCCGCGCACAGCCCCAGCTCAGGGCAAGCAGCCCCTGAGCCAAGACCTGAAGAAGGCGCAGAGCGCCCCCACCTGGAAGCCGAGTGAACAGCTGGCGGGGAGGCGAGCCTCCTCGAGGGAAGAAGAGGCAGCCCAGCCTCGTTTGGCTCAAGCCCTACTTGGCTGGAGCCAAGTGCGCCTCCAGGACGGCAGAGCTCCAGCTCTGCTGAGAGGCCCGTTCTGGCAGAGTTGCTGGCGCGAGGCTGCTCTGCCCTGGGCGAGCCTTGCCCAGACTTGCCTCGCTGCTAGGCTTCCTGCCCAGGAAGGAGCAGGCTGCGCGAGGCTGGGAGACGCCACTGGCGCCTTCCTGGCCTCAGCTCCGCTCCTGCCTTGCCTTTGCACCTAGGCCCCAGGCCTCCTTGGGGAGGACTTAGGGGCCAGGGGCTTGCACACTGCCAAGGGCTCCAGCAGGAAGAGCTCTGTGCGAGGGAAGGGAAGGGCTAGTGCAGGGCTCCTCCAGCGGTTGCTTGGCAGCCCAGGCTCAGCGCCGCACGGAGTGCACCAGGCTCCCAGGGCCCCTGGCTGGGGTCTGCAGCCCCGCACACACGGAGGCTGACTCCCTGGGCGCCCAGCTGCTGCCTCACACACGTAGCTTCCCTAGCGCTCTCCTCCCCAGCAGAGACGTGTGCAGCTGGTTGGGGCCTGCCCCTGTGTGCCTGGGCTCCCGCCCACAGCCCCAGCTCAGGGCAAGCAGCCCCTGAGCCAAGACCTGCAGGAGGCGCAGAGCGCCCCCACCTGGAAGCCGAGTGAACAGCTGGCGGGGAGGCGAGCCTCCTCGAGGGAAGAAGAGGCAGCCCAGCCTCGTTTGGCTCAAGCCCTACTTGGCTGGAGCCGAGTGCGCCTCCAAGACGGCAGAGCTCCAGCTCTGCTCAGAGGCCCGATCTGGCAGAGTTGCTGGCGCGAGGCTGCTCTGCCCTGGGCGAGCCTTGGCCAGAATGCCTCGCTGCTAGGCTTCCTGCCCAGGAAGGAGCAGGCTGCGCGAGGCTGTGAGACGCCACTGGCGCCTTCCTGGCCTCAGCTCCGCTCCTGCCTTGCCTTTGCACCTAGGCCCCAGGCGTCCTTGGGGAGGGCTTAGGGGCCGGTGGCTTGCACACTGCCAAGGGCTCCAGCAGGAAGAGCTCTGTGCGAGGGAAGGGAAGGGCCAGTGCAGGGCTCCTCCAGCGGTTGCTTGGCCGCCCAGACTCAGCACCGCACGGAGTGCACCAGGCTCCCAGGGCCCCTGGCTGGGGTCTGCAGCCCCGCACACCCGGAGGCTGACTCCCTGGGCGCCCAGCAGCTGCCTCACACACGTAGCTTCCCTAGCGCTCTCGTCTCCAGCAGAGATGTGTGCAGCTGGTTGGGGCCTGCCCCTGCGTGCCTGGGCTCCCGCCCACAGCCCCAGCTCAGGGCAAGCAGCCCCTGAGCCAAGACCTGCAGGAGGCGCAGAGCGCCCCCACCTGGAAGCCGAGTGAACAGCTGGCGGGGAGGCGAGCCTCCTCGAGGGAAGAAGAGGCAGCCCAGCCTCGTTTGCCTCAAGCCCTACTTGGCTGGAGCCGAGTGCGCCTCCAGGACGGCAGAGCTCCAGCTCTGCTCAGAGGCCCGTTCTGGCAGAGTTGCTGGCGCGAGGCTGCTCTGCCCTGGGCGAGCCTTGCCCAGACTTGCCTCGCTGCTAGGCTTCCTGCCCAGGAAGGAGCAGGCTGCGCGAGGCTGGGAGACGCCACTGGCGCCTTCCTGGCATCAGCTCCGCTCCTGCCTTGCCTTTGCACCTAGGCCCCAGGCGTCCTTGGGGAGGGCTTAGGGGCCGGTGGCTTGCACACTGCCAAGGGCTCCAGCAGGAAGAGCTCTGTGCGAGGGAAGGGAAGGGCCAGTGCAGGGCTCCTCCAGCGGTTGCTTGGCCGCCCAGACTCAGCGCCGCACGGAGTGCACCAGGCTCCCAGGGCCCCTGGCTGGGGTCTGCAGCCCCGCACACCCGGAGGCTGACTCCCTGGGCGCCCAGCAGCTGCCTCACACACGTAGCTTCCCTAGCGCTCTCGTCCCCAGCAGAGACGTGTGCAGCTGGTTGGGGCCTGCCCCTGCGTGCCTGGGCTCCCACCCACAGCCCCAGGTAGGGCAAGCAGCCCCTGAGCCAAGACCAGCAGGAGGCGCAGAGCGCCCCCACCTGGAAGCCGAGTGAACAGCTGGCGGGGAGGCGAGCCTCCTCGAGGGAAGAAGAGGCAGCCCAGCCTCGTTTGGCTCAAGCCCTATTTGGCTGGAGCCGAGTGCGCCTCCAGGACGGCAGAACTCCAGCTCTGCTCAGAGGCCCGATCTGGCAGAGTTGCTGGCGCGAGGCTGCTCTGCCCTGGGCGAGCCTTGCCCAGACTTGCCTCGCTGCTAGGCTTCCTGCCCAGGAAGGAGCAGGCTGCGCGATGCTGGGAGATGCCACTGGCGCCTTCCTGGCCTCAGCTCCGCTCCTGCCTTGCCTTTGCACCTAGGCCCCAGGCGTCCTTGGGGAGGGCTTAGGGGCCGGTGGCTTGCACACTGCCAAGGGCTCCAGCAGGAAGAGCTCTGTGCGAGGAAAGGGAAGGGCCAGTGCAGGGCTCCTCCAGCGGTTGCTTGGCCGCCCAGGCTCAGCGCCGCACGGAGTGCACCAGGCTCCCAGGGCCCCTGGCTGGGGTCTGCAGCCCCGCACACCCGGAGGCTGACTCCCTGGGCGCCCAGCAGCTGCCTCAAACACGTAGCTTCCCTAGCGCTCTCCTCCCCAGCAGAGACATGCGCAGCTGGTTGGGGCCTGCCCCTGCGTGCCTGGGCTCCCGCCCACAGCCCCAGCTCAGGGCAAGCAGCCCCTGAGCCAAGACCTGCAGGAGGCGCAGAGCGCCCCCACCTGGAAGCCGAGTGAACAGCTGGCGGGGAAGCGAGCCTCCTCGAGGGAAGAAGAGGCAGCCCAGCCTCGTTTGGCTCAAGCCCTACTTGGCTGGAGCCGAGTGCGCCTCCAGGACGGCAGAGCTCCAGCTCTGCTCAGAGGCCCGTTCTGGCAGAGTTGCTGGCGCGAGGCTGCTCTGCCCTGGGCGAGCCTTGCCCAGACTTGCCTCGCTGCTAGGCTTCCTGCCCAGGAAGGAGCAGGCTGCGCGAGGCTGGGAGACGCCACTGGCGCCTTCCTGGCCTCAGCTCCGCTCCTGCCTTGCCTTTGCACTTAGGCCCCAGGCGTCCTTGGGGAGGGCTTAGGGGCCGGTGGCTTGCACACTGCCAAGGACTCCAGCAGGAAGAGCTCTGTGCGAGGGAAGGGAAGGGCCAGTGCAGGGCTCCTCCAGCGGTTGCTTGGCCGCCCAGGCTCAGCACCGCACGGAGTGCACCAGGCTCCCAGGGCCCCTGGCTGGGGTCTGCAGCCTCGCACACCCGGAGGCTGACTCCCTGGGCGCCCAGCAGCTGCCTCACACACGTAGCTTCCCTAGCGCTCTCCTCCTCAGCAGAGACGTGTGCAGCTGGTTGGGGCCTGCCCCTGCGTGCCTGGGCTCCCGCCCACAGCCCCAGCTCAGGGCAAGCAGCCCCTGAGCCAAGACCTGCAGGAGGCGCAGAGCGCCCCCACCTGGAAGCCGAGTGAACAGCTGGCGGGGAGGCGAGCCTCCTCGAGGGAAGAAGAGGCGTCCCAGCCTCGTTTGGCTCAAGCCCTACTTGGCTGGAGCCGAGTGCGCCTCCAGGACGGCAGAGCTCCAGCTCTGCTCAGAGGCCCGTTCTGGCAGAGTTGCTGGCGCGAGGCTGCTCTGCCCTGGGCGAGCCTTGCCCAGACTTGCCTCGCTGCTAGGCTTCCTGCCCAGGAAGGAGCAGGCTGCGCGAGGCTGGGAGACGCCACTGGCGCCTTCCTGGCCTCAGCTCCGCTCCTGCCTTGCCTTTGCACCTAGGCCCCAGGCGTCGTTGGGGAGGGCTTAGGGGCCGGTGGCTTGCACACTGCCAAGGGCTCCAGCAGGAAGAGCTCTGTGCGAGGGAAGGGAAGGGCCAGTGCAGGGCTCCTCCAGCGGTTGCTTGGCCGCCCAGACTCAGCGCCGCACGGAGTGCACCAGGCTCCCAGGGCCCCTGGCTGGGGTCTGCAGCCCCGCACACCCGGAGGCTGACTCCCTGGGCGCCCAGCAGCTGCCTCACACACGTAGCTTCCCTAGCGCTCTCGTCCCCAGCAGAGACGTGTGCAGCTGGTTGGGGCCTGCCCCTGCGTGCCTGGGCTCCCACCCACAGCCCCAGGTCAGGGCAAGCAGCCCCTGAGCCAAGACCTGCAGGAGGCGCAGAGCGCCCCCACCTGGAAGCCGAGTGAACAGCTGGCGGGGAAGCGAGCCTCCTCGAGGGAAGAAGAGGCAGCCCAGCCTCGTTTGGCTCAAGCCCTACTTGGCTGGAGCCGAGTGCGCCTCCAGGACGGCAGAGCTCCAGCTCTGCTCAGAGGCCCGTTCTGGCAGAGTTGCTGGCGCGAGGCTGCTCTGCCCTGGGCGAGCCTTGCCCAGACTTGCCTCGCTGCTAGGCTTCCTGCCCAGGAAGGAGCAGGCTGCGCGAGGCTGGGAGACGCCACTGGCGCCTTCCTGGCCTCAGCTCCGCTCCTGCCTTGCCTTTGCACCTAGGCCCCAGGCGTCCTTGGGGAGGGCTTAGGGGCCGGTGGCTTGCACACTGCCAAGGGCTCCAGCAGGAAGAGCTCTGTGCGAGGGAAGGGAAGGGCCAGTGCAGGGCTCCTCCAGCGGTTGCTTGGCCGCCCAGACTCAGCGCCGCACGGAGTGCACCAGGCTCCCAGGGCCCCTGGCTGGGGTCTGCAGCCCCGCACACCCGGAGGCTGACTCCCTGGGCGCCCAGCAGCTGCCTCACACACGTAGCTTCCCTAGCGCTCTCGTCCCCAGCAGAGACGTGTGCAGCTGGTTGGGGCCTGCCCCTGCGTGCCTGGGCTCCCACCCACAGCCCCAGGTCAGGGCAAGCAGCCCCTGAGCCAAGACCTGCAGGAGGCGCAGAGCGCCCCCACCTGGAAGCCGAGTGAACAGCTGGCGGGGAGGCGAGCCTCCTCGAGGGAAGAAGAGGCAGCCCAGCCTCGTTTGGCTCAAGCCCTACTTGGCTGGAGCCGAGTGCGCCTCCAGGACGGCAGAACTCCAGCTCTGCTCAGAGGCCCGATCTGGCAGAGTTGCTGGCGCGAGGCTGCTCTGCCCTGGGCGAGCCTTGCCCAGACTTGCCTCGCTGCTAGGCTTCCTGCCCAGGAAGGAGCAGGCTGCGCGAGGCTGGGAGATGCCACTGGCGCCTTCCTGGCCTCAGCTCCGCTCTTGCCTTGCCTTTGCACCTAGGCCCCAGGCGTCCTTGGGGAGGGCTTAGGGGCCGGTGGCTTGCACACTGCCAAGGGCTCCAGCAGGAAGAGCTCTGTGCGAGGGAAGGGAAGGGCCAGTGCAGGGCTCCTCCAGCGGTTGCTTTGCCGCCCAGGCTCAGCGCCGGACGGAGTGCACCAGGCTCCCAGGGCCCCTGGCTGGGGTCTGCAGCCCCGCACACCCGGAGGTTGACTCCCTGGGCGCCCAGCAGCTGCCTCACACACGTAGCTTCCCTAGCACTCTCCTCCCCAGCACAGACGTGCGCAGCTGGTTGGGGCCTGCCCCTGCGTGCCTGGGCTCCCACCCACAGCCCCAGCTCAGGGCAAGCAGCCCCTGAGCCAAGACCTGCAGGAGGCGCAGAGCGCCCCCACCTGGAAGCCGAGTGAACAGCTGGCGGGGAGGCGAGCCTCCTCGAGGGAAGAAGAGGCAGCCCAGCCTCGTTTGGCTCAAGCCCTACTTGGCTGGAGCCGAGTGCGCCTCCAGGACGGCAGAGCTCCAGCTCTGCTCAGAGGCCCGTTCTGGCAGAGTTGCTGGCGCGAGGCTGCTCTGCCCTGGGCGAGCCTTGCCCAGACTTGCCTCGCTGCTAGGCTTCCTGCCCAGGAAGGAGCAGGCTGCGCGAGGCTGGGAGACGCCACTGGCGCCTTCCTGGCCTCAGCTCCGCTCCTGCCTTGCCTTTGCACTTAGGCCCCAGGCGTCCTTGGGGAGGGCTTAGGGGCCGGTGGCTTGCACACTGCCAAGGACTCCAGCAGGAAGAGCTCTGTGCGAGGGAAGGGAAGGGCCAGTGCAGGGCTCCTCCAGCGGTTGCTTGGCCGCCCAGGCTCAGCACCGCACGAAGTGCACCAGGCTCCCAGGGCCCCTGGCTGGGGTCTGCAGCCCCGCACACCCGGAGGCTGACTCCCTGGGCGCCCAGCAGCTGCCTCACACACGTAGCTTCCCTAGCGCTCTCGTCTCCATCAGAGATGTGTGCAGCTGGTTGGGGCCTGCCCCTGCGTGCCTGGGCTCCCGCCCACAGCCCCAGCTCAGGGCAAGCAGCCCCTGAGCCAAGACCTGCAGGAGGCGCAGAGCGCCCCCACCTGGAAGCCGAGTGAACAGCTGGCGGGGAGGCGAGCCTCCTCGAGGGAAGAAGAGGCAGCCCAGCCTCGTTTGGCTCAAGCCCTACTTGGCTGGAGCCGAGTGCGCCTCCAGGACGGCAGAGCTCCAGCTCTGCTCAGAGGCCCGTTCTGGCAGAGTTGCTGGCGCGAGGCTGCTCTGCCCTGGGCGAGCCTTGCCCAGACTTGCCTCGCTGCTAGGCTTCCTGCCCAGGAAGGAGCAGGCTGCGCGAGGCTGGGAGACGCCACTGGCGCCTTCCTGGCCTCAGCTCCGCTCCTGCCTTGCCTTTGCACCTAGGCCCCAGGCGTCCTTGGGGAGGGCTTAGGGGCCGGTGGCTTGCACACTGCCAAGGGCTCCAGCAGGAAGAGCTCTGTGCGAGGGAAGGGAAGGGCCAGTGCAGGGCTCCTCCAGCGGTTGCTTGGCCGCCCAGACTCAGCGCCGCACGGAGTGCACCAGGCTCCCAGGGCCCCTGGCTGGGGTCTGCAGCCCCGCACACCCGGAGGCTGACTCCCTGGGCGCCCAGCAGCTGCCTCACACACGTAGCTTCCCTAGCGCTCTCGTCCCCAGCAGAGACGTGTGCAGCTGGTTGGGGCCTGCCCCTGCGTGCCTGGGCTCCCACCCACAGCCCCAGCTCAGGGCAAGCAGCCCCTGAGCCAAGACCTGCAGGAGGCGCAGAGCGCCCCCACCTGGAAGCCGAGTGAACAGCTGGCGGGGAGGCGAGCCTCCTCGAGGGAAGAAGAGGCAGCCCAGCCTCGTTTGGCTCAAGCCCTACTTGGCTGGAGCCGAGTGCGCCTCCAGGACGGCAGAGCTCCAGCTCTCCTCAGAGGCCCGTTCTGGCAGAGTTGCTGGCGCGAGGCTGCTCTGCCCTGGGCGAGCCTTGCCCAGACTTGCCTCGCTGCTAGGCTTCCTGCCCAGGAAGGAGCAGGCTGCGCGAGGCTGGGAGACGCCACTGGGGCCTTCCTGGCCTCAGCTCCGCTCCTGCCTTGCCTTTGCACCTAGGCCCCAGGCCTCCTTGGAGAGGGCTTAGGGGCCGGTGGCTTGCACACTGCCAAGGGCTCCAGCAGGAAGAGCTCTGTGCGAGGGAAGGGAAGGGCCAGTGCAGGGCTCCTCCAGCGGTTGCTTGGCCGCCCAGGCTCAGCGCCGCACGGAGTGCACCAGGCTCCCAGGGCCCCTGGCTGGGGTCTGCAGCCCCGCACACCCGGAGGCTGACTCCCTGGGCGCCCAGCAGCTGCCTCACACACGTAGCTTCCCTAGCGCTCTCCTCCCCAGCAGAGACGTGTGCAGCTGGTTGGGGCCTGCCCCTGCGTGCCTGGGCTCCCGCCCACAGCCCCAGCTCAGGGCAAGCAGCCCCTGAGCCAAGACCTGCAGGAGGCGCAGAGCGCCCCCACCTGGAAGCCGAGTGAACAGCTGGCGGGGAGGCGAGCCTCCTCGAGGGAAGAAGAGGCAGCCCAGCCTCGTTTGGCTCAAGCCCTACTTGGCTGGAGCCGAGTGCGCCTCCAGGACGGCAGAGCTCCAGCTCTGCTCAGAGGCCCGATCTGGCAGAGTTGCTGGCGCGAGGCTGCTCTGCCCTGGGCGAGCCTTGCCCAGACTTGCCTCGCTGCTAGGCTTCCTGCCCAGGAAGGAGCAGGCTGTGCGAGGCTGGGAGACGCCACTGGCGCCTTCCTGGCCTCAGCTCCGCTCCTGCCTTGCCTTTGCACCTAGGCCCCAGGCGTCCTTGGGGAGGGCTTAGGGGCCGGTGGCTTGCACACTGCCAAGGGCTCCAGCAGGAAGAGCTCTGTGCGAGGGAAGGGAAGGGCCAGTGCAGGGCTCCTCCAGCGGTTGCTTTGCCGCCCAGGCTCAGCGCCGGACGGAGTGCACCAGGCTCCCAGGGCCCCTGGCTGGGGTCTGCAGCCCCGCACACCCGGAGGCTGACTCCCTGGGCGCCCAGCAGCTGCCTCACACACGTAGCTTCCCTAGCGCTCTCGTCTCCATCAGAGATGTGTGCAGCTGGTTGGGGCCTGCCCCTGCGTTCCTGGGCTCCCGCCCACAGCCCCAGCTCAGGGTAAGCAGCCCCTGAGCCAAGACCTGCAGGAGGCGCAGAGCGCCCCCACCTGGAAGCCGAGTGAACAGCTGGCGGGGAGGCGAGCCTCCTCGAGGGAAGAAGAGGCAGCCCAGCCTCGTTTGGCTCAAGCCCTACTTGGCTGGAGCCGTGTGCGCCTCCAGGACGGCAGAGCTCCAGCTCTGCTCAGAGGCCCGTTCTGGCAGAGTTGCTGGCGCGAGGCTGCTCTGCCCTGGGCGAGCCTTGCCCAGACTTGCCTCGCTGCTAGGCTTCCTGCCCAGGAAGGAGCAGGCTGCGCGAGGCTGGGAGACGCCACTGGCGCCTTCCTGGCCTCAGCTCCGCTCCTGCCTTGCCTTTGCACCTAGGCCCCAGGCGTCCTTGGGGAGGGCTTAGGGGCCGGTGGCTTGCACACTGCCAAGGGCTCCAGCAGGAAGAGCTCTGTGCGAGGGAAGGGAAGGGCCAGTGCAGGGCTCCTCCAGCGGTTGCTTGGCCGCCCAGACTCAGCGCCGCACGGAGTGCACCAGGCTCCCAGGGCCCCTGGCTGGGGTCTGCAGCCCCGCACATCCGGAGGCTGACTCCCTGGGCGCCCAGCAGCTGCCTCACACACGTAGCTTCCCTAGCGCTCTCGTCCCCAGCAGAGACGTGTGCAGCTGGTTGGGGCCTGCCCCTGCGTGCCTGGGCTCCCACCCACAGCCCCAGCTCAGGGCAAGCAGCCCCTGAGCCAAGACCTGCAGGAGGCTCAGAGCGCCCCCACCTGGAAGCCGAGTGAACAGCTGGCGGGGAGGCGAGCCTCCTCGAGGGAAGAAGAGGCAGCCCAGCCTCGTTTGGCTCAAGCCCTACTTGGCTGGAGCCGAGTGCGCCTCCAGGACGGCAGAGCTCCAGCTCTGCTCAGAGGCCCGTTCTGGCAGAGTTGCTGGCGCGAGGCTGCTCTGCCCTGGGCGAGCCTTGCCCAGACTTGCCTCGCTGCTAGGCTTCCTGCCCAGGAAGGAGCAGGCTGCGCGAGGCTGGGAGACGCCACTGGCGCCTTCCTGGCCTCAGCTCCGCTCCTTCCTTGCCTTTGCACCTAGGCCCCAGGCGTCCTTGGGGAGGGCTTAGGGGCCGGTGGCTTGCACACTGCCAAGGGCACCAGCAGGAAGAGCTCTGTGCGAGGGAAGGGAAGGGCCAGTGCAGGGCTCCTCCAGCGGTTGCTTGGCAGCCCAGGCTCAGCGCCGCACGGAGTGCACCAGTCTCCCAGGGCCCCTGGCTGGGGTCCGCAGAACCGCACACCCGGAGGCTGACTCCCTGGGCGCCCAGCTGCTGCCTCACACACGTAGCTTCCCTAGCGCTCTCCTCCCCAGCAGAGACGTTTGCAGCTGGTTGGGGCCTGCCCCTGCGTGCCTGGGCTCCCGCCCACAGCCCCAGCTCAGGGCAAGCAGCCCCTGAGCCAAGACCTGCAGGAGGCGCAGAGCGCCCCCACCTGGAAGCCGAGTGAACAGCTGGCGGGGAGGCGAGCCTCCTCGAGGGAAGAAGAGGCAGCCCAGCCTCGTTTGGCTCAAGCCCTACTTGGCTGGAGCCGAGTGCGCCTCCAGGACGGCAGAGCTCCAGCTCTGCTGAGAGGCCCGTTCTGGCAGAGTTGCTGGCGCGAGGCTGCTCTGCCCTGGGCGAGCCTTGCCCAGACTTTCCTCGCTGCTAGGCTTCCTGCCCAGGAAGGAGCAGGCTTCGCGAGGCTGGGAGACGCCACTGGCGCCTTCCTGGCCTCAGCTCCGCTCCTTCCTTGCCTTTGCACCTAGGCCCCAGGCGTCCTTGGGGAGGGCTTAGGGGCCTGTGGCTTGCACACTGCCAAGGGCTCCAGCAGGAAGAGCTCTGTGCGAGGGAAGGGAAGGGCCAGTGCAGGGCTCCTCCAGCGGTTGCTTGGCAGCCCAGGCTCAGCGCCGCACGGAGTGCACCAGTCTCCCAGGGCCCCTGGCTGGGGTCTGCAGCCCCGCACACCCGGAGGCTGACTCCCTGGGCGCCCAGCTGCTGCCTCACACACGTAGCTTCCCTAGCGCTCTCCTCCCCAGCAGAGACGTGTGCAGCTGGTTGGGGCCTGCCCCTGCGTGCCTGGGCTCCCGCCCACAGCCCCAGCTCAGGGCAAGCAGCCCCTGAGCCAAGACCTGCAGGAGGCGCAGAGCGCCCCCACCTGGAAGCCGAGTGAACAGCTGGAGGGGAGGCGAGCCTCCTCGAGGGAAGAAGAGGCAGCCCAGCCTCGTTTGGCTCAAGCCCTACTTGGCTGGAGCCGAGTGCGCCTCCAGGACGGCACAGCTCCAGCTCTGCTCAGAGGCCCGATCTGGCAGAGTTGCTGGCGCGAGGCTGCTCTGCCTTGGGCGAGCCTTGCCCAGACTTGCCTCGCTGCTAGACTTCCTGCCCAGGAAGGAGCACGCTGCGCGAGGCTGTGAGTCGCCACTGGCGCCTTCCTGGCCTCAGCTCCGCTCCTGCCTTGCCTTTGCACCTAGGCCCCAGGCGTCCTTGGGGAGGGTTTAGGGGCCGGTGGCTTGCACACTGCCAAGGGCTCCAGCAGGAAGAGCTCTGTGCGAGGGAAGGGAAGGGCCAGTGCAGGGCTCCTCCATCGGTTGCTTGGACGCCCAGACTCAGCGCCGCACGGAGTGCACCAGGCTCCCAGGGCCCCTGGCTGGGGTCTGCAGCCCCGCACACCCGGAGGCTGACTCCCTGGGCGCCCAGCAGCTGCCTCACACACGTAGCTTCCCTAGCGCTCTCGTCTCCAGCAGAGACGTGTGCAGCTGGTTGGGGCCTGCCCCTGCGTGCCTGGGCTCCCGCCCACAGCCCCAGCTCAGGGCAAGCAGCCCCTGAGCCAAGACCTGCAGGAGGCGCAGAGCGCCCCCACCTGGAAGCCGAGTGAACAGCTGGCGGGGAGGCGAGCCTCCTCGAGGGAAGAAGAGGCAGCCCAGCCTCGTTTGGCTCAAGCCCTACTTGGCTGGAGCCGAGTGCGCCTCCAGGACGGCAGAGCTCCAGCTCTGCTCAGAGGCCCGTTCTGGCAGAGTTGCTGACGCGAGGCTGCTCTGCCCTGGGCGAGCCTTGCCCAGACTTGCCTCGCTGCTAGGCTTCCTGCCCAGGAAGGAGCAGGCTGCGCGAGGCTGGGAGACGCCACTGGCGCCTTCCTGGCCTCAGCTCCGCTCCTGCCTTGCCTTTGCACCTAGGCCCCAGGCGTCCTTGGGGAGGGCTTAGGGGCCGGTGGCTTGCACACTGCCAAGGGCTCCAGCAGGAAGAGCTCTGTGCGAGGGAAGGGAAGGGCCAGTGCAGGGCTCCTCCAGCGGTTGCTTGGCCGCCCAGACTCAGCGCCGCACGGAGTGCACCAGGCTCCCAGGGCCCCTGGCTGGGGTCTGCAGCCCCGCACACCCGGAGGCTGACTCCCTGGGCGCCCAGCAGCTGCCTCACACACGTAGCTTCCCTAGCGCTCTCGTCCCCAGCAGAGACGTGTGCAGCTGGTTGGGGCCTGCCCCTGCGTGCCTGGGCTCCCACCCACATCCCCAGCTCAGGGCAAGCAGCCCCTGAGCCAAGACCTGCAGGAGGCGCAGAGCGCCCCCACCTGGAAGCCGAGTGAACAATTGGCGGGGAGGCGAGCCTCCTCGAGGGAAGAAGAGGCAGCCCAGCCTCGTTTGGCTCAAGCCCTACTTGGCTGGAGCCGAGTGCGCCTCCAGGACGGCAGAGCTCCAGCTCTCCTCAGAGGCCCGTTCTGGCAGAGTTGCTGGCGCGAGGCTGCTCTGCCCTGGGCGAGCCTTGCCCAGACTTGCCTCGCTGCTAGGCTTCCTGCCCAGGAAGGAGCAGGCTGCGCGAGGCTGGGAGACGCCACTGGGGCCTTCCTGGCCTCAGCTCCGCTCCTGCCTTGCCTTTGCACCTAGGCCCCAGGCCTCCTTGGAGAGGGCTTAGGGGCCGGTGGCTTGCACACTGCCAAGGGCTCCAGCAGGAAGAGCTCTGTGCGAGGGAAGGGACGGGCCAGTGCAGGGCTCCTCCAGCGGTTGCTTGGCCGCCCAGGCTCAGCGCCGCACGGAGTGCACCAGGCTCCCAGGGCCCCTGGCTGGGGTCTGCAGCCCCGCACACCCGGAGGCTGACTCCCTGGGCGCCCAGCAGCTGCCTCACACACGTAGCTTCCCTAGCGCTCTCCTCCCCAGCAGAGACGTGTGCAGCTGGTTGGGGCCTGCCCCTGCGTGCCTGGGCTCCCGCCCACAGCCCCAGCTCAGGGCAAGCAGCCCCTGAGCCAAGACCTGCAGGAGGCGCAGAGCGCCCCCACCTGGAAGCCGAGTGAACAGCTGGCGGGGAGGCGAGCCTCCTCGAGGGAAGAAGAGGCAGCCCAGCCTCGTTTGGCTCAAGCCCTACTTGGCTGGAGCCGAGTGCGCCTCCAGGACGGCAGAGCTCCAGCTCTGCTCAGAGGCCCGATCTGGCAGAGTTGCTGGCGCGAGGCTGCTCTGCCCTGGGCGAGCCTTGCCCAGACTTGCCTCGCTGCTAGGCTTCCTGCCCAGGAAGGAGCAGGCTGTGCGAGGCTGGGAGACGCCACTGGCGCCTTCCTGGCCTCAGCTCCGCTCCTGCCTTGCCTTTGCACCTAGGCCCCAGGCGTCCTTGGGGAGGGCTTAGGGGCCGGTGGCTTGCACACTGCCAAGGGCTCCAGCAGGAAGAGCTCTGTGCGAGGGAAGGGAAGGGCCAGTGCAGGGCTCCTCCAGCGGTTGCTTTGCCGCCCAGGCTCAGCGCCGGACGGAGTGCACCAGGCTCCCAGGGCCCCTGGCTGGGGTCTGCAGCCCCGCACACCCGGAGGCTGACTCCCTGGGCGCCCAGCAGCTGCCTCACACACGTAGCTTCCCTAGCGCTCTCGTCTCCATCAGAGATGTGTGCAGCTGGTTGGGGCCTGCCCCTGCGTTCCTGGGCTCCCGCCCACAGCCCCAGTTCAGGGTAAGCAGCCCCTGGGCCAAGACCTGCAGGAGGCGCAGAGCGCCCCCACCTGGAAGCCGAGTGAACAGCTGGCGGGGAGGCGAGCCTCCTCGAGGGAAGAAGAGGCAGCCCAGCCTCGTTTGGCTCAAGCCCTACTTGGCTGGAGCCGTGTGCGCCTCCAGGACGGCAGAGCTCCAGCTCTGCTCAGAGGCCCGTTCTGGCAGAGTTGCTGGCGCGAGGCTGCTCTGCCCTGGGCGAGCCTTGCCCAGACTTGCCTCGCTGCTAGGCTTCCTGCCCAGGAAGGAGCAGGCTGCGCGAGGCTGGGAGACGCCACTGGCGCCTTCCTGGCCTCAGCTCCGCTCCTGCCTTGCCTTTGCACCTAGGCCCCAGGCGTCCTTGGGGAGGGCTTAGGGGCCGGTGGCTTGCACACTGCCAAGGGCTCCAGCAGGAAGAGCTCTGTGCGAGGGAAGGGAAGGGCCAGTGCAGGGCTCCTCCAGCGGTTGCTTGGCCGCCCAGACTCAGCGCCGCACGGAGTGCACCAGGCTCCCAGGGCCCCTGGCTGGGGTCTGCAGCCCCGCACATCCGGAGGCTGACTCCCTGGGCGCCCAGCAGCTGCCTCACACACGTAGCTTCCCTAGCGCTCTCGTCCCCAGCAGAGACGTGTGCAGCTGGTTGGGGCCTGCCCCTGCGTGCCTGGGCTCCCACCCACAGCCCCAGCTCAGGGCAAGCAGCCCCTGAGCCAAGACCTGCAGGAGGCTCAGAGCGCCCCCACCTGGAAGCCGAGTGAACAGCTGGCGGGGAGGCGAGCCTCCTCGAGGGAAGAAGAGGCAGCCCAGCCTCGTTTGGCTCAAGCCCTACTTGGCTGGAGCCGAGTGCGCCTCCAGGACGGCAGAGCTCCAGCTCTGCTCAGAGGCCCGTTCTGGCAGAGTTGCTGGCGCGAGGCTGCTCTGCCCTGGGCGAGCCTTGCCCAGACTTGCCTCGCTGCTAGGCTTCCTGCCCAGGAAGGAGCAGGCTGCGCGAGGCTGGGAGACGCCACTGGCGCCTTCCTGGCCTCAGCTCCGCTCCTGCCTTGCCTTTGCACCTAGGCCCCAGGCGTCCTTGGGGAGGGCTTAGGGGCCGGTGGCTTGCACACTGCCAAGGGCTCCAGCAGGAAGAGCTCTGGGCGAGGGAAGGGAAGGTTCAGTGCAGGGGGCCACCAGCGGTTGCTTGGCCGCCCAGGCTCAGCGCCGCACGGAGTGCACCAGGCTCCCAGGGCCCCTGGCTGGGGTCTGCAGCCCCGCACATCCGGAGGCTGACTCCCTGGGCGCCCAGCAGCTGCCTCACACACGTAGCTTCCCTAGCGCTCTCCTCCCCAGCAGAGACGTGTGCAGCTGGTTGGGGCCTGCCCCTGCGTGCCTGGGCTCCCGCCCACAGCCCCAGCTCAGGGCAAGCAGCCCCTGAGCCAAGACCTGCAGGAGGCGCAGAGCGCCCCCACCTGGAAGCCGAGTGAACAGCTGGCGGGGAGGCGAGCCTCCTCGAGGGAAGAAGAGGCAGCCCAGCCTCGTTTGGCTCAAGCCCTACTTGGCTGGAGCCGAGTGCGCCTCCAGGACGGCAGAGCTCCAGCTCTGCTGAGAGGCCCTTTCTGGCAGAGTTGCTGGCGCGAGGCTGCTCTGCCCTGGGCGAGCCTTGCCCAGACTTGCCTCGCTGCTAGGCTTCCTGCCCAGGAAGAAGCAGGCTGCGCGAGGCTGGGAGACGCCACTGGCGCCTTCCTGGCCTCAGCTCCGCTCCTGCCTTGCCTTTGCACCTAGGCCCCAGGAGTCCTTGGGGAGGGCTTAGGGGCCGGTGGCTTGCACACTGCCAAGGGCTCCAGCAGGAAGAGCTCTGTGCGAGGGAAGGGAAGGGCCAGTGCAGGGCTCCTCCAGCGGTTGCTTGGCCGCCCAGGCTCAGCGCCGCACGGAGTGCACCAGGCTCCCAGGGCCCCTGGCTGGGGTCTGCAGCCCCGCACACCCGGAGGCTGACTCCCTGGGCGCCCAGCAGCTGCCTCACACACGTAGCTTCCCTAGCGCTCTCCTCCCCAGCAGAGACGTGTGCAGCTGGTTGGGGCCTGACCCTGCGTGCCTGGGCTCCCGCGCACAGCCCCAGCTCAGGGCAAGCAGCCCCTGAGCCAAGACCTGAAGAAGGCGCAGAGCGCCCCCACCTGGAAGCCGAGTGAACAGCTGGCGGGGAGGCGAGCCTCCTCGAGGGAAGAAGAGGCAGCCCAGCCTCGTTTGGCTCAAGCCCTACTTGGCTGGAGCCGAGTGCGCCTCCAGGACGGCAGAGCTCCAGCTCTGCTGAGAGGCCCGTTCTGGCAGAGTTGCTGGCGCGAGGCTGCTCTGCCCTGGGCGAGCCTTGCCCAGACTTGCCTCGCTGCTAGGCTTCCTGCCCAGGAAGGAGCAGGCTGCGCGAGGCTGGGAGACGCCACTGGCGCCTTCCTGGCCTCAGCTCCGCTCCTGCCTTGCCTTTGCACCTAGGCCCCAGGCCTCCTTGGGGAGGACTTAGGGGCCAGGGGCTTGCACACTGCCAAGGGCTCCAGCAGGAAGAGCTCTGTGCGAGGGAAGGGAAGGGCCAGTGCAGGGCTCCTCCAGCGGTTGCTTGGCAGCCCAGGCTCAGCGCCGCACGGAGTGCACCAGGCTCCCAGGGCCCCTGGCTGGGGTCTGCAGCCCCGCACACACGGAGGCTGACTCCCTGGGCGCCCAGCTGCTGTCTCACACACGTAGCTTCCCTAGCGCTCTCCTCCCCAGCAGAGACGTGTGCAGCTGGTTGGGGCCTGCCCCTGTGTGCCTGGGCTCCCGCCCACAGCCCCAGCTCAGGGCAAGCAGCCCCTGAGCCAAGACCTGCAGGAGGCGCAGAGCGCCCCCACCTGGAAGCCGAGTGAACAGCTGGCGGGGAGGCGAGCCTCCTCGAGGGAAGAAGAGGCAGCCCAGCCTCGTTTGGCTCAAGCCCTACTTGGCTGGAGCCGAGTGCGCCTCCAGGACGGCAGAGCTCCAGCTCTGCTCAGAGGCCCGATCTGGCAGAGTTGCTGGCGCGAGGCTGCTCTGCCCTGGGCGAGCCTTGGCCAGAATGCCTCGCTGCTAGGCTTCCTGCCCAGGAAGGAGCAGGCTGCGCGAGGCTGTGAGACGCCACTGGCGCCTTCCTGGCCTCAGCTCCGCTCCTGCCTTGCCTTTGCACCTAGGCCCCAGGCGTCCTTGGGGAGGGCTTAGGGGCCGGTGGCTTGCACACTGCCAAGGGCTCCAGCAGGAAGAGCTCTGTGCGAGGGAAGGGAAGGGCCAGTGCAGGGCTCCTCCAGCGGTTGCTTGGCCGCCCAGACTCAGCACCGCACGGAGTGCACCAGGCTCCCAGGGCCCCTGGCTGGGGTCTGCAGCCCCGCACACCCGGAGGCTGACTCCCTGGGCGCCCAGCAGCTGCCTCACACACGTAGCTTCCCTAGCGCTCTCGTCTCCAGCAGAGATGTGTGCAGCTGGTTGGGGCCTGCCCCTGCGTGCCTGGGCTCCCGCCCACAGCCCCAGCTCAGGGCAAGCAGCCCCTGAGCCAAGACCTGCAGGAGGCGCAGAGCGCCCCCACCTGGAAGCCGAGTGAACAGCTGGCGGGGAGGCGAGCCTCCTCGAGGGAAGAAGAGGCAGCCCAGCCTCGTTTGGCTCAAGCCCTACTTGGCTGGAGCCGAGTGCGCCTCCAGGACGGCAGAGCTCCAGCTCTGCTCAGAGGCCCGTTCTGGCAGAGTTGCTGGCGCGAGGCTGCTCTGCCCTGGGCGAGCCTTGCCCAGACTTGCCTCGCTGCTAGGCTTCCTGCCCAGGAAGGAGCAGGCTGCGCGAGGCTGGGAGACGCCACTGGCGCCTTCCTGGCATCAGCTCCGCTCCTGCCTTGCCTTTGCACCTAGGCCCCAGGCGTCCTTGGGGAGGGCTTAGGGGCCGGTGGCTTGCACACTGCCAAGGGCTCCAGCAGGAAGAGCTCTGTGCGAGGGAAGGGAAGGGCCAGTGCAGGGCTCCTCCAGCGGTTGCTTGGCCGCCCAGACTCAGCGCCGCACGGAGTGCACCAGGCTCCCAGGGCCCCTGGCTGGGGTCTGCAGCCCCGCACACCCGGAGGCTGACTCCCTGGGCGCCCAGCAGCTGCCTCACACACGTAGCTTCCCTAGCGCTCTCGTCCCCAGCAGAGACGTGTGCAGCTGGTTGGGGCCTGCCCCTGCGTGCCTGGGCTCCCACCCACAGCCCCAGGTAGGGCAAGCAGCCCCTGAGCCAAGACCAGCAGGAGGCGCAGAGCGCCCCCACCTGGAAGCCGAGTGAACAGCTGGCGGGGAGGCGAGCCTCCTCGAGGGAAGAAGAGGCAGCCCAGCCTCGTTTGGCTCAAGCCCTATTTGGCTGGAGCCGAGTGCGCCTCCAGGACGGCAGAACTCCAGCTCTGCTCAGAGGCCCGATCTGGCAGAGTTGCTGGCGCGAGGCTGCTCTGCCCTGGGCGAGCCTTGCCCAGACTTGCCTCGCTGCTAGGCTTCCTGCCCAGGAAGGAGCAGGCTGCGCGATGCTGGGAGATGCCACTGGCGCCTTCCTGGCCTCAGCTCCGCTCCTGCCTTGCCTTTGCACCTAGGCCCCAGGCGTCCTTGGGGAGGGCTTAGGGGCCGGTGGCTTGCACACTGCCAAGGGCTCCAGCAGGAAGAGCTCTGTGCGAGGAAAGGGAAGGGCCAGTGCAGGGCTCCTCCAGCGGTTGCTTGGCCGCCCAGGCTCAGCGCCGCACGGAGTGCACCAGGCTCCCAGGGCCCCTGGCTGGGGTCTGCAGCCCCGCACACCCGGAGGCTGACTCCCTGGGCGCCCAGCAGCTGCCTCACACACGTAGCTTCCCTAGCGCTCTCCTCCCCAGCAGAGACATGCGCAGCTGGTTGGGGCCTGCCCCTGCGTGCCTGGGCTCCCGCCCACAGCCCCAGCTCAGGGCAAGCAGCCCCTGAGCCAAGACCTGCAGGAGGCGCAGAGCGCCCCCACCTGGAAGCCGAGTGAACAGCTGGCGGGGAAGCGAGCCTCCTCGAGGGAAGAAGAGGCAGCCCAGCCTCGTTTGGCTCAAGCCCTACTTGGCTGGAGCCGAGTGCGCCTCCAGGACGGCAGAGCTCCAGCTCTGCTCAGAGGCCCGTTCTGGCAGAGTTGCTGGCGCGAGGCTGCTCTGCCCTGGGCGAGCCTTGCCCAGACTTGCCTCGCTGCTAGGCTTCCTGCCCAGGAAGGAGCAGGCTGCGCGAGGCTGGGAGACGCCACTGGCGCCTTCCTGGCCTCAGCTCCGCTCCTGCCTTGCCTTTGCACTTAGGCCCCAGGCGTCCTTGGGGAGGGCTTAGGGGCCGGTGGCTTGCACACTGCCAAGGACTCCAGCAGGAAGAGCTCTGTGCGAGGGAAGGGAAGGGCCAGTGCAGGGCTCCTCCAGCGGTTGCTTGGCCGCCCAGGCTCAGCACCGCACGAAGTGCACCAGGCTCCCAGGGCCCCTGGCTGGGGTCTGCAGCCCCGCACACCCGGAGGCTGACTCCCTGGGCGCCCAGCAGCTGCCTCACACACGTAGCTTCCCTAGCGCTCTCCTCCTCAGCAGAGACGTGTGCAGCTGGTTGGGGCCTGCCCCTGCGTGCCTGGGCTCCCGCCCACAGCCCCAGCTCAGGGCAAGCAGCCCCTGAGCCAAGACCTGCAGGAGGCGCAGAGCGCCCCCACCTGGAAGCCGAGTGAACAGCTGGCGGGGAGGCGAGCCTCCTCGAGGGAAGAAGAGGCGTCCCAG
Source organism: Ovis canadensis (assembly GCF_042477335.2). Taxonomy (NCBI): domain Eukaryota; kingdom Metazoa; phylum Chordata; class Mammalia; order Artiodactyla; family Bovidae; genus Ovis; species Ovis canadensis. The sequence continues at coordinate 216,942 of NC_091252.1, forward strand.
CCTCGTTTGGCTCAAGCCCTACTTGGCTGGAGCCGAGTGCGCCTCCAGGACGGCAGAGCTCCAGCTCTGCTCAGAGGCCCGTTCTGGCAGAGTTGCTGGCGCGAGGCTGCTCTGCCCTGGGCGAGCCTTGCCCAGACTTGCCTCGCTGCTAGGCTTCCTGCCCAGGAAGGAGCAGGCTGCGCGAGGCTGGGAGACGCCACTGGCGCCTTCCTGGCCTCAGCTCCGCTCCTGCCTTGCCTTTGCACCTAGGCCCCAGGCGTCCTTGGGGAGGGCTTAGGGGCCGGTGGCTTGCACACTGCCAAGGGCTCCAGCAGGAAGAGCTCTGTGCGAGGGAAGGGAAGGGCCAGTGCAGGGCTCCTCCAGCGGTTGCTTGGCCGCCCAGACTCAGCGCCGCACGGAGTGCACCAGGCTCCCAGGGCCCCTGGCTGGGGTCTGCAGCCCCGCACACCCGGAGGCTGACTCCCTGGGCGCCCAGCAGCTGCCTCACACACGTAGCTTCCCTAGCGCTCTCGTCCCCAGCAGAGACGTGTGCAGCTGGTTGGGGCCTGCCCCTGCGTGCCTGGGCTCCCACCCACAGCCCCAGGTCAGGGCAAGCAGCCCCTGAGCCAAGACCTGCAGGAGGCGCAGAGCGCCCCCACCTGGAAGCCGAGTGAACAGCTGGCGGGGAAGCGAGCCTCCTCGAGGGAAGAAGAGGCAGCCCAGCCTCGTTTGGCTCAAGCCCTACTTGGCTGGAGCCGAGTGCGCCTCCAGGACGGCAGAGCTCCAGCTCTGCTCAGAGGCCCGTTCTGGCAGAGTTGCTGGCGCGAGGCTGCTCTGCCCTGGGCGAGCCTTGCCCAGACTTGCCTCGCTGCTAGGCTTCCTGCCCAGGAAGGAGCAGGCTGCGCGAGGCTGGGAGACGCCACTGGCGCCTTCCTGGCCTCAGCTCCGCTCCTGCCTTGCCTTTGCACCTAGGCCCCAGGCGTCCTTGGGGAGGGCTTAGGGGCCGGTGGCTTGCACACTGCCAAGGGCTCCAGCAGGAAGAGCTCTGTGCGAGGGAAGGGAAGGGCCAGTGCAGGGCTCCTCCAGCGGTTGCTTGGCCGCCCAGACTCAGCGCCGCACGGAGTGCACCAGGCTCCCAGGGCCCCTGGCTGGGGTCTGCAGCCCCGCACACCCGGAGGCTGACTCCCTGGGCGCCCAGCAGCTGCCTCACACACGTAGCTTCCCTAGCGCTCTCGTCCCCAGCAGAGACGTGTGCAGCTGGTTGGGGCCTGCCCCTGCGTGCCTGGGCTCCCACCCACAGCCCCAGGTCAGGGCAAGCAGCCCCTGAGCCAAGACCTGCAGGAGGCGCAGAGCGCCCCCACCTGGAAGCCGAGTGAACAGCTGGCGGGGAGGCGAGCCTCCTCGAGGGAAGAAGAGGCAGCCCAGCCTCGTTTGGCTCAAGCCCTACTTGGCTGGAGCCGAGTGCGCCTCCAGGACGGCAGAACTCCAGCTCTGCTCAGAGGCCCGATCTGGCAGAGTTGCTGGCGCGAGGCTGCTCTGCCCTGGGCGAGCCTTGCCCAGACTTGCCTCGCTGCTAGGCTTCCTGCCCAGGAAGGAGCAGGCTGCGCGAGGCTGGGAGATGCCACTGGCGCCTTCCTGGCCTCAGCTCCGCTCTTGCCTTGCCTTTGCACCTAGGCCCCAGGCGTCCTTGGGGAAGGCTTAGGGGCCGGTGGCTTGCACACTGCCAAGGGCTCCAGCAGGAAGAGCTCTGTGCGAGGGAAGGGAAGGGCCAGTGCAGGGCTCCTCCAGCGGTTGCTTTGCCGCCCAGGCTCAGCGCCGGACAGAGTGCACCAGGCTCCCAGGGCCCCTGGCTGGGGTCTGCAGCCCCGCACACCCGGAGGTTGACTCCCTGGGCGCCCAGCAGCTGCCTCACACACGTAGCTTCCCTAGCACTCTCCTCCCCAGCACAGACGTGCGCAGCTGGTTGGGGCCTGCCCCTGCGTGCCTGGGCTCCCACCCACAGCCCCAGCTCAGGGCAAGCAGCCCCTGAGCCAAGACCTGCAGGAGGCGCAGAGCGCCCCCACCTGGAAGCCGAGTGAACAGCTGGCGGGGAGGCGAGCCTCCTCGAGGGAAGAAGAGGCAGCCCAGCCTCGTTTGGCTCAAGCCCTACTTGGCTGGAGCCGAGTGCGCCTCCAGGACGGCAGAGCTCCAGCTCTGCTCAGAGGCCCGTTCTGGCAGAGTTGCTGGCGCGAGGCTGCTCTGCCCTGGGCGAGCCTTGCCCAGACTTGCCTCGCTGCTAGGCTTCCTGCCCAGGAAGGAGCAGGCTGCGCGAGGCTGGGAGACGCCACTGGCGCCTTCCTGGCCTCAGCTCCGCTCCTGCCTTGCCTTTGCACTTAGGCCCCAGGCGTCCTTGGGGAGGGCTTAGGGGCCGGTGGCTTGCACACTGCCAAGGACTCCAGCAGGAAGAGCTCTGTGCGAGGGAAGGGAAGGGCCAGTGCAGGGCTCCTCCAGCGGTTGCTTGGCCGCCCAGGCTCAGCACCGCACGAAGTGCACCAGGCTCCCAGGGCCCCTGGCTGGGGTCTGCAGCCCCGCACACCCGGAGGCTGACTCCCTGGGCGCCCAGCAGCTGCCTCACACACGTAGCTTCCCTAGCGCTCTCGTCTCCATCAGAGATGTGTGCAGCTGGTTGGGGCCTGCCCCTGCGTGCCTGGGCTCCCGCCCACAGCCCCAGCTCAGGGCAAGCAGCCCCTGAGCCAAGACCTGCAGGAGGCGCAGAGCGCCCCCACCTGGAAGCCGAGTGAACAGCTGGCGGGGAGGCGAGCCTCCTCGAGGGAAGAAGAGGCAGCCCAGCCTCGTTTGGCTCAAGCCCTACTTGGCTGGAGCCGAGTGCGCCTCCAGGACGGCAGAGCTCCAGCTCTGCTCAGAGGCCCGTTCTGGCAGAGTTGCTGGCGCGAGGCTGCTCTGCCCTGGGCGAGCCTTGCCCAGACTTGCCTCGCTGCTAGGCTTCCTGCCCAGGAAGGAGCAGGCTGCGCGAGGCTGGGAGACGCCACTGGCGCCTTCCTGGCCTCAGCTCCGCTCCTGCCTTGCCTTTGCACCTAGGCCCCAGGCGTCCTTGGGGAGGGCTTAGGGGCCGGTGGCTTGCACACTGCCAAGGGCTCCAGCAGGAAGAGCTCTGTGCGAGGGAAGGGAAGGGCCAGTGCAGGGCTCCTCCAGCGGTTGCTTGGCCGCCCAGACTCAGCGCCGCACGGAGTGCACCAGGCTCCCAGGGCCCCTGGCTGGGGTCTGCAGCCCCGCACACCCGGAGGCTGACTCCCTGGGCGCCCAGCAGCTGCCTCACACACGTAGCTTCCCTAGCGCTCTCGTCCCCAGCAGAGACATGTGCAGCTGGTTGGGGCCTGCCCCTGCGTGCCTGGGCTCCCACCCACAGCCCCAGCTCAGGGCAAGCAGCCCCTGAGCCAAGACCTGCAGGAGGCGCAGAGCGCCCCAACCTGGAAGCCGAGTGAACAGCTGGCGGGGAGGCGAGCCTCCTCGAGGGAAGAAGAGGCAGCCCAGCCTCGTTTGGCTCAAGCCCTACTTGGCTGGAGCCGAATGCGCCTCCAGGACGGCAGAGCTCCAGCTCTCCTCAGAGGCCCGTTCTGGCAGAGTTGCTGGCGCGAGGCTGCTCTGCCCTGGGCGAGCCTTGCCCAGACTTGCCTCGCTGCTAGGCTTCCTGCCCAGGAAGGAGCAGGCTGCGCGAGGCTGGGAGACGCCACTGGGGCCTTCCTGGCCTCAGCTCCGCTCCTGCCTTGCCTTTGCACCTAGGCCCCAGGCCTCCTTGGAGAGGGCTTAGGGGCCGGTGGCTTGCACACTGCCAAGGGCTCCAGCAGGAAGAGCTCTGTGCGAGGGAAGGGACGGGCCAGTGCAGGGCTCCTCCAGCGGTTGCTTGGCCGCCCAGGCTCAGTGCCGCACGGAGTGCACCAGGCTCCCAGGGCCCCTGGCTGGGGTCTGCAGCCCCGCACACCCGGAGGCTGACTCCCTGGGCGCCCAGCAGCTGCCTCACACACGTAGCTTCCCTAGCGCTCTCCTCCCCAGCAGAGACGTGTGCAGCTGGTTGGGGCCTGCCCCTGCGTGCCTGGGCTCCCGCCCACAGCCCCAGCTCAGGGCAAGCAGCCCCTGAGCCAAGACCTGCAGGAGGCGCAGAGCGCCCCCACCTGGAAGCCGAGTGAACAGCTGGCGGGGAGGCGAGCCTCCTCGAGGGAAGAAGAGGCAGCCCAGCCTCGTTTGGCTCAAGCCCTACTTGGCTGGAGCCGAGTGCGCCTCCAGGACGGCAGAGCTCCAGCTCTGCTCAGAGGCCCGATCTGGCAGAGTTGCTGGCGCGAGGCTGCTCTGCCCTGGGCGAGCCTTGCCCAGACTTGCCTCGCTGCTAGGCTTCCTGCCCAGGAAGGAGCAGGCTGTGCGAGGCTGGGAGACGCCACTGGCGCCTTCCTGGCCTCAGCTCCGCTCCTGCCTTGCCTTTGCACCTAGGCCCCAGGCGTCCTTGGGGAGGGCTTAGGGGCCGGTGGCTTGCACACTGCCAAGGGCTCCAGCAGGAAGAGCTCTGTGCGAGGGAAGGGAAGGGCCAGTGCAGGGCTCCTCCAGCGGTTGCTTTGCCGCCCAGGCTCAGCGCCGGACGGAGTGCACCAGGCTCCCAGGGCCCCTGGCTGGGGTCTGCAGCCCCGCACACCCGGAGGCTGACTCCCTGGGCGCCCAGCAGCTGCCTCACACACGTAGCTTCCCTAGCGCTCTCGTCTCCATCAGAGATGTGTGCAGCTGGTTGGGGCCTGCCCCTGCGTTCCTGGGCTCCCGCCCACAGCCCCAGCTCAGGGTAAGCAGCCCCTGAGCCAAGACCTGCAGGAGGCGCAGAGCGCCCCCACCTGGAAGCCGAGTGAACAGCTGGCGGGGAGGCGAGCCTCCTCGAGGGAAGAAGAGGCAGCCCAGCCTCGTTTGGCTCAAGCCCTACTTGGCTGGAGCCGTGTGCGCCTCCAGGACGGCAGAGCTCCAGCTCTGCTCAGAGGCCCGTTCTGGCAGAGTTGCTGGCGCGAGGCTGCTCTGCCCTGGGCGAGCCTTGCCCAGACTTGCCTCGCTGCTAGGCTTCCTGCCCAGGAAGGAGCAGGCTGCGCGAGGCTGGGAGACGCCACTGGCGCCTTCCTGGCCTCAGCTCCGCTCCTGCCTTGCCTTTGCACCTAGGCCCCAGGCGTCCTTGGGGAGGGCTTAGGGGCCGGTGGCTTGCACACTGCCAAGGGCTCCAGCAGGAAGAGCTCTGTGCGAGGGAAGGGAAGGGCCAGTGCAGGGCTCCTCCAGCGGTTGCTTGGCCGCCCAGACTCAGCGCCGCACGGAGTGCACCAGGCTCCCAGGGCCCCTGGCTGGGGTCTGCAGCCCCGCACATCCGGAGGCTGACTCCCTGGGCGCCCAGCAGCTGCCTCACACACGTAGCTTCCCTAGTGCTCTCGTCCCCAGCAGAGACGTGTGCAGCTGGTTGGGGCCTGCCCCTGCGTGCCTGGGCTCCCACCCACAGCCCCAGCTCAGGGCAAGCAGCCCCTGAGCCAAGACCTGCAGGAGGCTCAGAGCGCCCCCACCTGGAAGCCGAGTGAACAGCTGGCGGGGAGGCGAGCCTCCTCGAGGGAAGAAGAGGCAGCCCAGCCTCGTTTGGCTCAAGCCCTACTTGGCTGGAGCCGAGTGCGCCTCCAGGACGGCAGAGCTCCAGCTCTGCTCAGAGGCCCGATCTGGCAGAGTTGCTGGCGCGAGGCTGCTCTGCCCTGGGCGAGCCTTGGCCAGAATGCCTCGCTGCTAGGCTTCCTGCCCAGGAAGGAGCAGGCTGCGCGAGGCTGTGAGACGCCACTGGCGCCTTCCTGGCCTCAGCTCCGCTCCTGCCTTGCCTTTGCACCTAGGCCCCAGGCGTCCTTGGGGAGGGCTTAGGGGCCGGTGGCTTGCACACTGCCAAGGGCTCCAGCAGGAAGAGCTCTGTGCGAGGGAAGGGAAGGGCCAGTGCAGGGCTCCTCCAGCGGTTGCTTGGCCGCCCAGACTCAGCACCGCACGGAGTGCACCAGGCTCCCAGGGCCCCTGGCTGGGGTCTGCAGCCCCGCACACCCGGAGGCTGACTCCCTGGGCGCCCAGCAGCTGCCTCACACACGTAGCTTCCCTAGCGCTCTCGTCTCCAGCAGAGATGTGTGCAGCTGGTTGGGGCCTGCCCCTGCGTGCCTGGGCTCCCGCCCACAGCCCCAGCTCAGGGCAAGCAGCCCCTGAGCCAAGACCTGCAGGAGGCGCAGAGCGCCCCCACCTGGAAGCCGAGTGAACAGCTGGCGGGGAGGCGAGCCTCCTCGAGGGAAGAAGAGGCAGCCCAGCCTCGTTTGGCTCAAGCCCTACTTGGCTGGAGCCGAGTGCGCCTCCAGGACGGCAGAGCTCCAGCTCTGCTCAGAGGCCCGTTCTGGCAGAGTTGCTGGCGCGAGGCTGCTCTGCCCTGGGCGAGCCTTGCCCAGACTTGCCTCGCTGCTAGGCTTCCTGCCCAGGAAGGAGCAGGCTGCGCGAGGCTGGGAGACGCCACTGGCGCCTTCCTGGCATCAGCTCCGCTCCTGCCTTGCCTTTGCACCTAGGCCCCAGGCGTCCTTGGGGAGGGCTTAGGGGCCGGTGGCTTGCACACTGCCAAGGGCTCCAGCAGGAAGAGCTCTGTGCGAGGGAAGGGAAGGGCCAGTGCAGGGCTCCTCCAGCGGTTGCTTGGCCGCCCAGACTCAGCGCCGCACGGAGTGCACCAGGCTCCCAGGGCCCCTGGCTGGGGTCTGCAGCCCCGCACACCCGGAGGCTGACTCCCTGGGCGCCCAGCAGCTGCCTCACACACGTAGCTTCCCTAGCGCTCTCGTCCCCAGCAGAGACGTGTGCAGCTGGTTGGGGCCTGCCCCTGCGTGCCTGGGCTCCCACCCACAGCCCCAGGTAGGGCAAGCAGCCCCTGAGCCAAGACCAGCAGGAGGCGCAGAGCGCCCCCACCTGGAAGCCGAGTGAACAGCTGGCGGGGAGGCGAGCCTCCTCGAGGGAAGAAGAGGCAGCCCAGCCTCGTTTGGCTCAAGCCCTATTTGGCTGGAGCCGAGTGCGCCTCCAGGACGGCAGAACTCCAGCTCTGCTCAGAGGCCCGATCTGGCAGAGTTGCTGGCGCGAGGCTGCTCTGCCCTGGGCGAGCCTTGCCCAGACTTGCCTCGCTGCTAGGCTTCCTGCCCAGGAAGGAGCAGGCTGCGCGATGCTGGGAGATGCCACTGGCGCCTTCCTGGCCTCAGCTCCGCTCCTGCCTTGCCTTTGCACCTAGGCCCCAGGCGTCCTTGGGGAGGGCTTAGGGGCCGGTGGCTTGCACACTGCCAAGGGCTCCAGCAGGAAGAGCTCTGTGCGAGGAAAGGGAAGGGCCAGTGCAGGGCTCCTCCAGCGGTTGCTTGGCCGCCCAGGCTCAGCGCCGCACGGAGTGCACCAGGCTCCCAGGGCCCCTGGCTGGGGTCTGCAGCCCCGCACACCCGGAGGCTGACTCCCTGGGCGCCCAGCAGCTGCCTCACACACGTAGCTTCCCTAGCGCTCTCCTCCCCAGCAGAGACATGCGCAGCTGGTTGGGGCCTGCCCCTGCGTGCCTGGGCTCCCGCCCACAGCCCCAGCTCAGGGCAAGCAGCCCCTGAGCCAAGACCTGCAGGAGGCGCAGAGCGCCCCCACCTGGAAGCCGAGTGAACAGCTGGCGGGGAAGCGAGCCTCCTCGAGGGAAGAAGAGGCAGCCCAGCCTCGTTTGGCTCAAGCCCTACTTGGCTGGAGCCGAGTGCGCCTCCAGGACGGCAGAGCTCCAGCTCTGCTCAGAGGCCCGTTCTGGCAGAGTTGCTGGCGCGAGGCTGCTCTGCCCTGGGCGAGCCTTGCCCAGACTTGCCTCGCTGCTAGGCTTCCTGCCCAGGAAGGAGCAGGCTGCGCGAGGCTGGGAGACGCCACTGGCGCCTTCCTGGCCTCAGCTCCGCTCCTGCCTTGCCTTTGCACTTAGGCCCCAGGCGTCCTTGGGGAGGGCTTAGGGGCCGGTGGCTTGCACACTGCCAAGGACTCCAGCAGGAAGAGCTCTGTGCGAGGGAAGGGAAGGGCCAGTGCAGGGCTCCTCCAGCGGTTGCTTGGCCGCCCAGGCTCAGCACCGCACGAAGTGCACCAGGCTCCCAGGGCCCCTGGCTGGGGTCTGCAGCCCCGCACACCCGGAGGCTGACTCCCTGGGCGCCCAGCAGCTGCCTCACACACGTAGCTTCCCTAGCGCTCTCCTCCTCAGCAGAGACGTGTGCAGCTGGTTGGGGCCTGCCCCTGCGTGCCTGGGCTCCCGCCCACAGCCCCAGCTCAGGGCAAGCAGCCCCTGAGCCAAGACCTGCAGGAGGCGCAGAGCGCCCCCACCTGGAAGCCGAGTGAACAGCTGGCGGGGAGGCGAGCCTCCTCGAGGGAAGAAGAGGCGTCCCAGCCTCGTTTGGCTCAAGCCCTACTTGGCTGGAGCCGAGTGCGCCTCCAGGACGGCAGAGCTCCAGCTCTGCTCAGAGGCCCGTTCTGGCAGAGTTGCTGGCGCGAGGCTGCTCTGCCCTGGGCGAGCCTTGCCCAGACTTGCCTCGCTGCTAGGCTTCCTGCCCAGGAAGGAGCAGGCTGCGCGAGGCTGGGAGACGCCACTGGCGCCTTCCTGGCCTCAGCTCCGCTCCTGCCTTGCCTTTGCACCTAGGCCCCAGGCGTCCTTGGGGAGGGCTTAGGGGCCGGTGGCTTGCACACTGCCAAGGGCTCCAGCAGGAAGAGCTCTGTGCGAGGGAAGGGAAGGGCCAGTGCAGGGCTCCTCCAGCGGTTGCTTGGCCGCCCAGACTCAGCGCCGCACGGAGTGCACCAGGCTCCCAGGGCCCCTGGCTGGGGTCTGCAGCCCCGCACACCCGGAGGCTGACTCCCTGGGCGCCCAGCAGCTGCCTCACACACGTAGCTTCCCTAGCGCTCTCGTCCCCAGCAGAGACGTGTGCAGCTGGTTGGGGCCTGCCCCTGCGTGCCTGGGCTCCCACCCACAGCCCCAGGTCAGGGCAAGCAGCCCCTGAGCCAAGACCTGCAGGAGGCGCAGAGCGCCCCCACCTGGAAGCCGAGTGAACAGCTGGCGGGGAAGCGAGCCTCCTCGAGGGAAGAAGAGGCAGCCCAGCCTCGTTTGGCTCAAGCCCTACTTGGCTGGAGCCGAGTGCGCCTCCAGGACGGCAGAGCTCCAGCTCTGCTCAGAGGCCCGTTCTGGCAGAGTTGCTGGCGCGAGGCTGCTCTGCCCTGGGCGAGCCTTGCCCAGACTTGCCTCGCTGCTAGGCTTCCTGCCCAGGAAGGAGCAGGCTGCGCGAGGCTGGGAGACGCCACTGGCGCCTTCCTGGCCTCAGCTCCGCTCCTGCCTTGCCTTTGCACCTAGGCCCCAGGCGTCCTTGGGGAGGGCTTAGGGGCCGGTGGCTTGCACACTGCCAAGGGCTCCAGCAGGAAGAGCTCTGTGCGAGGGAAGGGAAGGGCCAGTGCAGGGCTCCTCCAGCGGTTGCTTGGCCGCCCAGACTCAGCGCCGCACGGAGTGCACCAGGCTCCCAGGGCCCCTGGCTGGGGTCTGCAGCCCCGCACACCCGGAGGCTGACTCCCTGGGCGCCCAGCAGCTGCCTCACACACGTAGCTTCCCTAGCGCTCTCGTCCCCAGCAGAGACGTGTGCAGCTGGTTGGGGCCTGCCCCTGCGTGCCTGGGCTCCCACCCACAGCCCCAGGTCAGGGCAAGCAGCCCCTGAGCCAAGACCTGCAGGAGGCGCAGAGCGCCCCCACCTGGAAGCCGAGTGAACAGCTGGCGGGGAGGCGAGCCTCCTCGAGGGAAGAAGAGGCAGCCCAGCCTCGTTTGGCTCAAGCCCTACTTGGCTGGAGCCGAGTGCGCCTCCAGGACGGCAGAACTCCAGCTCTGCTCAGAGGCCCGATCTGGCAGAGTTGCTGGCGCGAGGCTGCTCTGCCCTGGGCGAGCCTTGCCCAGACTTGCCTCGCTGCTAGGCTTCCTGCCCAGGAAGGAGCAGGCTGCGCGAGGCTGGGAGATGCCACTGGCGCCTTCCTGGCCTCAGCTCCGCTCTTGCCTTGCCTTTGCACCTAGGCCCCAGGCGTCCTTGGGGAAGGCTTAGGGGCCGGTGGCTTGCACACTGCCAAGGGCTCCAGCAGGAAGAGCTCTGTGCGAGGGAAGGGAAGGGCCAGTGCAGGGCTCCTCCAGCGGTTGCTTTGCCGCCCAGGCTCAGCGCCGGACGGAGTGCACCAGGCTCCCAGGGCCCCTGGCTGGGGTCTGCAGCCCCGCACACCCGGAGGTTGACTCCCTGGGCGCCCAGCAGCTGCCTCACACACGTAGCTTCCCTAGCACTCTCCTCCCCAGCACAGACGTGCGCAGCTGGTTGGGGCCTGCCCCTGCGTGCCTGGGCTCCCACCCACAGCCCCAGCTCAGGGCAAGCAGCCCCTGAGCCAAGACCTGCAGGAGGCGCAGAGCGCCCCCACCTGGAAGCCGAGTGAACAGCTGGCGGGGAGGCGAGCCTCCTCGAGGGAAGAAGAGGCAGCCCAGCCTCGTTTGGCTCAAGCCCTACTTGGCTGGAGCCGAGTGCGCCTCCAGGACGGCAGAGCTCCAGCTCTGCTCAGAGGCCCGTTCTGGCAGAGTTGCTGGCGCGAGGCTGCTCTGCCCTGGGCGAGCCTTGCCCAGACTTGCCTCGCTGCTAGGCTTCCTGCCCAGGAAGGAGCAGGCTGCGCGAGGCTGGGAGACGCCACTGGGGCCTTCCTGGCCTCAGCTCCGCTCCTGCCTTGCCTTTGCACCTAGGCCCCAGGCCTCCTTGGAGAGGGCTTAGGGGCCGGTGGCTTGCACACTGCCAAGGGCTCCAGCAGGAAGAGCTCTGTGCGAGGGAAGGGAAGGGCCAGTGCAGGGCTCCTCCAGCGGTTGCTTGGCCGCCCAGGCTCAGCGCCGCACGGAGTGCACCAGGCTCCCAGGGCCCCTGGCTGGGGTCTGCAGCCCCGCACACCCGGAGGCTGACTCCCTGGGCGCCCAGCAGCTGCCTCACACACGTAGCTTCCCTAGCGCTCTCCTCCCCAGCAGAGACGTGTGCAGCTGGTTGGGGCCTGCCCCTGCGTGCCTGGGCTCCCGCCCACAGCCCCAGCTCAGGGCAAGCAGCCCCTGAGCCAAGACCTGCAGGAGGCGCAGAGCGCCCCCACCTGGAAGCCGAGTGAACAGCTGGCGGGGAGGCGAGCCTCCTCGACGGAAGAAGAGGCAGCCCAGCCTCGTTTGGCTCAAGCCCTACTTGGCTGGAGCCGAGTGCGCCTCCAGGACGGCAGAGCTCCAGCTCTGCTCAGAGGCCCGATCTGGCAGAGTTGCTGGCGCGAGGCTGCTCTGCCCTGGGCGAGCCTTGCCCAGACTTGCCTCGCTGCTAGGCTTCCTGCCCAGGAAGGAGCAGGCTGTGCGAGGCTGGGAGACGCCACTGGCGCCTTCCTGGCCTCAGCTCCGCTCCTGCCTTGCCTTTGCACCTAGGCCCCAGGCGTCCTTGGGGAGGGCTTAGGGGCCGGTGGCTTGCACACTGCCAAGGGCTCCAGCAGGAAGAGCTCTGTGCGAGGGAAGGGAAGGGCCAGTGCAGGGCTCCTCCAGCGGTTGCTTGGCCGCCCAGACTCAGCGCCGCACGGAGTGCACCAGGCTCCCAGGGCCCCTGGCTGGGGTCTGCAGCCCCGCACACCCGGAGGCTGACTCCCTGGGCGCCCAGCAGCTGCCTCACACACGTAGCTTCCCTAGCGCTCTCGTCCCCAGCAGAGACGTGTGCAGCTGGTTGGGGCCTGCCCCTGCGTGCCTGGGCTCCCACCCACAGCCCCAGGTCAGGGCAAGCAGCCCCTGAGCCAAGACCTGCAGGAGGCGCAGAGCGCCCCCACCTGGAAGCCGAGTGAACAGCTGGCGGGGAGGCGAGCCTCCTCGAGGGAAGAAGAGGCAGCCCAGCCTCGTTTGGCTCAAGCCCTACTTGGCTGGAGCCGAGTGCGCCTCCAGGACGGCAGAACTCCAGCTCTGCTCAGAGGCCCGATCTGGCAGAGTTGCTGGCGCGAGGCTGCTCTGCCCTGGGCGAGCCTTGCCCAGACTTGCCTCGCTGCTAGGCTTCCTGCCCAGGAAGGAGCAGGCTGCGCGAGGCTGGGAGATGCCACTGGCGCCTTCCTGGCCTCAGCTCCGCTCTTGCCTTGCCTTTGCACCTAGGCCCCAGGCGTCCTTGGGGAAGGCTTAGGGGCCGGTGGCTTGCACACTGCCAAGGGCTCCAGCAGGAAGAGCTCTGTGCGAGGGAAGGGAAGGGCCAGTGCAGGGCTCCTCCAGCGGTTGCTTTGCCGCCCAGGCTCAGCGCCGGACGGAGTGCACCAGGCTCCCAGGGCCCCTGGCTGGGGTCTGCAGCCCCGCACACCCGGAGGTTGACTCCCTGGGCGCCCAGCAGCTGCCTCACACACGTAGCTTCCCTAGCACTCTCCTCCCCAGCACAGACGTGCGCAGCTGGTTGGGGCCTGCCCCTGCGTGCCTGGGCTCCCACCCACAGCCCCAGCTCAGGGCAAGCAGCCCCTGAGCCAAGACCTGCAGGAGGCGCAGAGCGCCCCCACCTGGAAGCCGAGTGAACAGCTGGCGGGGAGGCGAGCCTCCTCGAGGGAAGAAGAGGCAGCCCAGCCTCGTTTGGCTCAAGCCCTACTTGGCTGGAGCCGAGTGCGCCTCCAGGACGGCAGAGCTCCAGCTCTGCTCAGAGGCCCGTTCTGGCAGAGTTGCTGGCGCGAGGCTGCTCTGCCCTGGGCGAGCCTTGCCCAGACTTGCCTCGCTGCTAGGCTTCCTGCCCAGGAAGGAGCAGGCTGCGCGAGGCTGGGAGACGCCACTGGGGCCTTCCTGGCCTCAGCTCCGCTCCTGCCTTGCCTTTGCACCTAGGCCCCAGGCCTCCTTGGAGAGGGCTTAGGGGCCGGTGGCTTGCACACTGCCAAGGGCTCCAGCAGGAAGAGCTCTGTGCGAGGGAAGGGAAGGGCCAGTGCAGGGCTCCTCCAGCGGTTGCTTGGCCGCCCAGGCTCAGCGCCGCACGGAGTGCACCAGGCTCCCAGGGCCCCTGGCTGGGGTCTGCAGCCCCGCACACCCGGAGGCTGACTCCCTGGGCGCCCAGCAGCTGCCTCACACACGTAGCTTCCCTAGCGCTCTCCTCCCCAGCAGAGACGTGTGCAGCTGGTTGGGGCCTGCCCCTGCGTGCCTGGGCTCCCGCCCACAGCCCCAGCTCAGGGCAAGCAGCCCCTGAGCCAAGACCTGCAGGAGGCGCAGAGCGCCCCCACCTGGAAGCCGAGTGAACAGCTGGCGGGGAGGCGAGCCTCCTCGACGGAAGAAGAGGCAGCCCAGCCTCGTTTGGCTCAAGCCCTACTTGGCTGGAGCCGAGTGCGCCTCCAGGACGGCAGAGCTCCAGCTCTGCTCAGAGGCCCGATCTGGCAGAGTTGCTGGCGCGAGGCTGCTCTGCCCTGGGCGAGCCTTGCCCAGACTTGCCTCGCTGCTAGGCTTCCTGCCCAGGAAGGAGCAGGCTGTGCGAGGCTGGGAGACGCCACTGGCGCCTTCCTGGCCTCAGCTCCGCTCCTGCCTTGCCTTTGCACCTAGGCCCCAGGCGTCCTTGGGGAGGGCTTAGGGGCCGGTGGCTTGCACACTGCCAAGGGCTCCAGCAGGAAGAGCTCTGTGCGAGGGAAGGGAAGGGCCAGTGCAGGGCTCCTCCAGCGGTTGCTTTGCCGCCCAGGCTCAGCGCCGGACGGAGTGCACCAGGCTCCCAGGGCCCCTGGCTGGGGTCTGCAGCCCCGCACACCCGGAGGCTGACTCCCTGGGCGCCCAGCAGCTGCCTCACACACGTAGCTTCCCTAGCGCTCTCGTCTCCATCAGAGATGTGGGCAGCTGGTTGGGGCCTGCCCCTGCGTTCCTGGGCTCCCAACCACAGCCCCAGCTCAGGGTAAGCAGCCCCTGAGCCAAGACCTGCAGGAGGCGCAGAGCGCCCCCACCTGGAAGCCGAGTGAACAGCTGGTGGGGAGGCGAGCCTCCTCGAGGGAAGAAGAGGCAGCCCAGCCTCGTTTGGCTCAAGCCCTACTTGGCTGGAGCCGTGTGCGCCTCCAGGACGGCAGAGCTCCAGCTCTGCTCAGAGGCCCGTTCTGGCAGAGTTGCTGGCGCGAGGCTGCTCTGCCCTGGGCGAGCCTTGCCCAGACTTGCCTCGCTGCTAGGCTTCCTGCCCAGGAAGGAGCAGGCTGCGCGAGGCTGGGAGACGCCACTGGCGCCTTCCTGGCCTCAGCTCCGCTCCTGCCTTGCCTTTGCACCTAGGCCCCAGGCGTCCTTGGGGAGGGCTTAGGGGCCGGTGGCTTGCACACTGCCAAGGGCTCCAGCAGGAAGAGCTCTGTGCGAGGGAAGGGAAGGGCCAGTGCAGGGCTCCTCCAGCGGTTGCTTGGCCGCCCAGACTCAGCGCCGCACGGAGTGCACCAGGCTCCCAGGGCCCCTGGCTGGGGTCTGCAGCCCCGCACATCCGGAGGCTGACTCCCTGGGCGCCCAGCAGCTGCCTCACACACGTAGCTTCCCTAGTGCTCTCGTCCCCAGCAGAGACGTGTGCAGCTGGTTGGGGCCTGCCCCTGCGTGCCTGGGCTCCCACCCACAGCCCCAGCTCAGGGCAAGCAGCCCCTGAGCCAAGACCTGCAGGAGGCTCAGAGCGCCCCCACCTGGAAGCCGAGTGAACAGCTGGCGGGGAGGCGAGCCTCCTCGAGGGAAGAAGAGGCAGCCCAGCCTCGTTTGGCTCAAGCCCTACTTGGCTGGAGCCGAGTGCGCCTCCAGGACGGCAGAGCTCCAGCTCTGCTCAGAGGCCCGTTCTGGCAGAGTTGCTGGCGCGAGGCTGCTCTGCCCTGGGCGAGCCTTGCCCAGACTTGCCTCGCTGCTAGGCTACCTGCCCAGGAAGGAGCAGGCTGCGCGAGGCTGGGAGACGCCACTGGCGCCTTCCTGGCCTCAGCTCCGCTCCTTCCTTGCCTTTGCACCTAGGCCCCAGGCGTCCTTGGGGAGGGCTTAGGGGCCGGTGGGTTGCACACTGCCAAGGGCTCCAGCAGGAAGAGCTCTGTGCGAGGGAAGGGAAGGGCCAGTGCAGGGCTCCTCCAGCGGTTGCTTGGCAGCCCAGGCTCAGCGCCGCACGGAGTGCACCAGTCTCCCAGGGCCCCTGGCTGGGGTCCGCAGAACCGCACACCCGGAGGCTGACTCCCTGGGCGCCCAGCTGCTGCCTCACACACGTAGCTTCCCTAGCGCTCTCCTCCCCAGCAGAGACGTTTGCAGCTGGTTGGGGCCTGCCCCTGCGTGCCTGGGCTCCCGCCCACAGCCCCAGCTCAGGGCAAGCAGCCCCTGAGCCAAGACCTGCAGGAGGCGCAGAGCGCCCCCACCTGGAAGCCGAGTGAACAGCTGGCGGGGAGGCGAGCCTCCTCGAGGGAAGAAGAGGCAGCCCAGCCTCGTTTGGCTCAAGCCCTACTTGGCTGGAGCCGAGTGCGCCTCCAGGACGGCAGAGCTCCAGCTCTGCTGAGAGGCCCGTTCTGGCAGAGTTGCTGGCGCGAGGCTGCTCTGCCCTGGGCGAGCCTTGCCCAGACTTTCCTCGCTGCTAGGCTTCCTGCCCAGGAAGGAGCAGGCTTCGCGAGGCTGGGAGACGCCACTGGCGCCTTCCTGGCCTCAGCTCCGCTCCTTCCTTGCCTTTGCACCTAGGCCCCAGGCGTCCTTGGGGAGGGCTTAGGGGCCGGTGGCTTGCACACTGCCAAGGGCTCCAGCAGGAAGAGCTCTGTGCGAGGGAAGGGAAGGGCCAGTGCAGGGCTCCTCCAGCGGTTGCTTGGCAGCCCAGGCTCAGCGCCGCACGGAGTGCACCAGTCTCCCAGGGCCCCTGGCTGGGGTCTGCAGCCCCGCACACCCGGAGGCTGACTCCCTGGGCGCCCAGCTGCTGCCTCACACACGTAGCTTCCCTAGCGCTCTCCTCCCCAGCAGAGACGTGTGCAGCTGGTTGGGGCCTGCCCCTGCGTGCCTGGGCTCCCGCCCACAGCCCCAGCTCAGGGCAAGCAGCCCCTGAGCCAAGACCTGCAGGAGGCGCAGAGCGCCCCCACCTGGAAGCCGAGTGAACAGCTGGAGGGGAGGCGAGCCTCCTCGAGGGAAGAAGAGACAGCCCAGCCTCGTTTGGCTCAAGCCCTACTTGGCTGGAGCCGAGTGCGCCTCCAGGACGGCACAGCTCCAGCTCTGCTCAGAGGCCCGATCTGGCAGAGTTGCTGGCGCGAGGCTGCTCTGCCTTGGGCGAGCCTTGCCCAGACTTGCCTCGCTGCTAGACTTCCTGCCCAGGAAGGAGCACGCTGCGCGAGGCTGTGAGTCGCCACTGGCGCCTTCCTGGCCTCAGCTCCGCTCCTGCCTTGCCTTTGCACCTAGGCCCCAGGCGTCCTTGG
This sequence comes from Ovis canadensis, assembly GCF_042477335.2. Classification (NCBI taxonomy): domain Eukaryota; kingdom Metazoa; phylum Chordata; class Mammalia; order Artiodactyla; family Bovidae; genus Ovis; species Ovis canadensis. Next base: position 233,352 of record NC_091252.1, read on the forward strand.
GGAGGGCTTAGGGGCCGGTGGCTTGCACACTGCCAAGGGCTCCAGCAGGAAGAGCTCTGTGCGAGGGAAGGGAAGGGCCAGTGCAGGGCTCCTCCATCGGTTGCTTGGACGCCCAGACTCAGCGCCGCACGGAGTGCACCAGGCTCCCAGGGCCCCTGGCTGGGGTCTGCAGCCCCGCACACCCGGAGGCTGACTCCCTGGGCGCCCAGCAGCTGCCTCACACACGTAGCTTCCCTAGCGCTCTCGTCTCCAGCAGAGACGTGTGCAGCTGGTTGGGGCCTGCCCCTGCGTGCCTGGGCTCCCGCCCACAGCCCCAGCTCAGGGCAAGCAGCCCCTGAGCCAAGACCTGCAGGAGGCGCAGAGCGCCCCCACCTGGAAGCCGAGTGAACAGCTGGCGGGGAGGCGAGCCTCCTCGAGGGAAGAAGAGGCAGCCCAGCCTCGTTTGGCTCAAGCCCTACTTGGCTGGAGCCGAGTGCGCCTCCAGGACGGCACAGCTCCAGCTCTGCTCAGAGGCCCGTTCTGGCAGAGTTGCTGGCGCGAGGCTGCTCTGCCCTGGGCGAGCCTTGCCCAGACTTGCCTCGCTGCTAGGCTTCCTGCCCAGGAAGGAGCAGGCTGCGCGAGGCTGGGAGACGCCACTGGCGCCTTCCTGGCCTCAGCTCCGCTCCTGCCTTGCCTTTGCACCTAGGCCCCAGGCGTCCTTGGGGAGGGCTTAGGGGCCGGTGGCTTGCACACTGCCAAGGGCTCCAGCAGGAAGAGCTCTGTGCGAGGGAAGGGAAGGGCCAGTGCAGGGCTCCTCCAGCGGTTGCTTGGCCGCCCAGACTCAGCGCCGCACGGAGTGCACCAGGCTCCCAGGGCCCCTGGCTGGGGTCTGCAGCCCCGCACACCCGGAGGCTGACTCCCTGGGCGCCCAGCAGCTGCCTCACACACGTAGCTTCCCTAGCGCTCTCGTCCCCAGCAGAGACGTGTGCAGCTGGTTGGGGCCTGCCCCTGCGTGCCTGGGCTCCCACCCACAGCCCCAGGTCAGGGCAAGCAGCCCCTGAGCCAAGACCTGCAGGAGGCGCAGAGCGCCCCCACCTGGAAGCCGAGTGAACAGCTGGCGGGGAGGCGAGCCTCCTCGAGGGAAGAAGAGGCAGCCCAGCCTCGTTTGGCTCAAGCCCTACTTGGCTGGAGCCGAGTGCGCCTCCAGGACGGCAGAACTCCAGCTCTGCTCAGAGGCCCGATCTGGCAGAGTTGCTGGAGCGAGGCTGCTCTGCCCTGGGCGAGCCTTGCCCAGACTTGCCTCGCTGCTAGGCTTCCTGCCCAGGAAGGAGCAGGCTGCGCGAGGCTGGGAGATGCCACTGGCGCCTTCCTGGCCTCAGCTCCGCTCTTGCCTTGCCTTTGCACCTAGGCCCCAGGCGTCCTTGGGGAAGGCTTAGGGGCCGGTGGCTTGCACACTGCCAAGGGCTCCAGCAGGAAGAGCTCTGTGCGAGGGAAGGGAAGGGCCAGTGCAGGGCTCCTCCAGCGGTTGCTTTGCCGCCCAGGCTCAGCGCCGGACGGAGTGCACCAGGCTCCCAGGGCCCCTGGCTGGGGTCTGCAGCCCCGCACACCCGGAGGTTGACTCCCTGGGCGCCCAGCAGCTGCCTCACACACGTAGCTTCCCTAGCACTCTCCTCCCCAGCACAGACGTGCGCAGCTGGTTGGGGCCTGCCCCTGCGTGCCTGGGCTCCCACCCACAGCCCCAGCTCAGGGCAAGCAGCCCCTGAGCCAAGACCTGCAGGAGGCGCAGAGCGCCCCCACCTGGAAGCCGAGTGAACAGCTGGCGGGGAGGCGAGCCTCCTCGAGGGAAGAAGAGGCAGCCCAGCCTCGTTTGGCTCAAGCCCTACTTGGCTGGAGCCGAGTGCGCCTCCAGGACGGCAGAGCTCCAGCTCTGCTCAGAGGCCCGTTCTGGCAGAGTTGCTGGCGCGAGGCTGCTCTGCCCTGGGCGAGCCTTGCCCAGACTTGCCTCGCTGCTAGGCTTCCTGCCCAGGAAGGAGCAGGCTGCGCGAGGCTGGGAGACGCCACTGGCGCCTTCCTGGCCTCAGCTCCGCTCCTGCCTTGCCTTTGCACTTAGGCCCCAGGCGTCCTTGGGGAGGGCTTAGGGGCCGGTGGCTTGCACACTGCCAAGGACTCCAGCAGGAAGAGCTCTGTGCGAGGGAAGGGAAGGGCCAGTGCAGGGCTCCTCCAGCGGTTGCTTGGCCGCCCAGGCTCAGCACCGCACGAAGTGCACCAGGCTCCCAGGGCCCCTGGCTGGGGTCTGCAGCCCCGCACACCCGGAGGCTGACTCCCTGGGCGCCCAGCAGCTGCCTCACACACGTAGCTTCCCTAGCGCTCTCGTCTCCATCAGAGATGTGTGCAGCTGGTTGGGGCCTGCCCCTGCGTGCCTGGGCTCCCGCCCACAGCCCCAGCTCAGGGCAAGCAGCCCCTGAGCCAAGACCTGCAGGAGGCGCAGAGCGCCCCCACCTGGAAGCCGAGTGAACAGCTGGCGGGGAGGCGAGCCTCCTCGAGGGAAGAAGAGGCAGCCCAGCCTCGTTTGGCTCAAGCCCTACTTGGCTGGAGCCGAGTGCGCCTCCAGGACCGCAGAGCTCCAGCTCTGCTCAGAGGCCCGTTCTGGCAGAGTTGCTGGCGCGAGGCTGCTCTGCCCTGGGCGAGCCTTGCCCAGACTTGCCTCGCTGCTAGGCTTCCTGCCCAGGAAGGAGCAGGCTGCGCGAGGCTGGGAGACGCCACTGGCGCCTTCCTGGCCTCAGCTCCGCTCCTGCCTTGCCTTTGCACCTAGGCCCCAGGCGTCCTTGGGGAGGGCTTAGGGGCCGGTGGCTTGCACACTGCCAAGGGCTCCAGCAGGAAGAGCTCTGTGCGAGGGAAGGGAAGGGCCAGTGCAGGGCTCCTCCAGCGGTTGCTTGGCCGCCCAGACTCAGCGCCGCACGGAGTGCACCAGGCTCCCAGGGCCCCTGGCTGGGGTCTGCAGCCCCGCACACCCGGAGGCTGACTCCCTGGGCGCCCAGCAGCTGCCTCACACACGTAGCTTCCCTAGCGCTCTCGTCCCCAGCAGAGACGTGTGCAGCTGGTTGGGGCCTGCCCCTGCGTGCCTGGGCTCCCACCCACAGCCCCAGCTCAGGGCAAGCAGCCCCTGAGCCAAGACCTGCAGGAGGCGCAGAGCGCCCCCACCTGGAAGCCGAGTGAACAGCTGGCGGGGAGGCGAGCCTCCTCGAGGGAAGAAGAGGCAGCCCAGCCTCGTTTGGCTCAAGCCCTACTTGGCTGGAGCCGAGTGCGCCTCCAGGACGGCAGAGCTCCAGCTCTCCTCAGAGGCCCGTTCTGGCAGAGTTGCTGGCGCGAGGCTGCTCTGCCCTGGGCGAGCCTTGCCCAGACTTGCCTCGCTGCTAGGCTTCCTGCCCAGGAAGGAGCAGGCTGCGCGAGGCTGGGAGACGCCACTGGGGCCTTCCTGGCCTCAGCTCCGCTCCTGCCTTGCCTTTGCACCTAGGCCCCAGGCCTCCTTGGAGAGGGCTTAGGGGCCGGTGGCTTGCACACTGCCAAGGGCTCCAGCAGGAAGAGCTCTGTGCGAGGGAAGGGAAGGGCCAGTGCAGGGCTCCTCCAGCGGTTGCTTGGCCGCCCAGGCTCAGCGCCGCACGGAGTGCACCAGGCTCCCAGGGCCCCTGGCTGGGGTCTGCAGCCCCGCACACCCGGAGGCTGACTCCCTGGGCGCCCAGCAGCTGCCTCACACACGTAGCTTCCCTAGCGCTCTCCTCCCCAGCAGAGACGTGTGCAGCTGGTTGGGGCCTGCCCCTGCGTGCCTGGGCTCCCGCCCACAGCCCCAGCTCAGGGCAAGCAGCCCCTGAGCCAAGACCTGCAGGAGGCGCAGAGCGCCCCCACCTGGAAGCCGAGTGAACAGCTGGCGGGGAGGCGAGCCTCCTCGAGGGAAGAAGAGGCGTCCCAGCCTCGTTTGGCTCAAGCCCTACTTGGCTGGAGCCGAGTGCGCCTCCAGGACGGCAGAGCTCCAGCTCTGCTCAGAGGCCCGTTCTGGCAGAGTTGCTGGCGCGAGGCTGCTCTGCCCTGGGCGAGCCTTGCCCAGACTTGCCTCGCTGCTAGGCTTCCTGCCCAGGAAGGAGCAGGCTGCGCGAGGCTGGGAGACGCCACTGGCGCCTTCCTGGCCTCAGCTCCGCTCCTGCCTTGCCTTTGCACCTAGGCCCCAGGCGTCCTTGGGGAGGGCTTAGGGGCCGGTGGCTTGCACACTGCCAAGGGCTCCAGCAGGAAGAGCTCTGTGCGAGGGAAGGGAAGGGCCAGTGCAGGGCTCCTCCAGCGGTTGCTTGGCCGCCCAGACTCAGCGCCGCACGGAGTGCACCAGGCTCCCAGGGCCCCTGGCTGGGGTCTGCAGCCCCGCACACCCGGAGGCTGACTCCCTGGGCGCCCAGCAGCTGCCTCACACACGTAGCTTCCCTAGCGCTCTCCTCCCCAGCAGAGACGTGTGCAGCTGGTTGGGGCCTGCCCCTGCGTGCCTGGGCTCCCACCCACAGCCCCAGGTCAGGGCAAGCAGCCCCTGAGCCAAGACCTGCAGGAGGCGCAGAGCGCCCCCACCTGGAAGCCGAGTGAACAGCTGGCGGGGAAGCGAGCCTCCTCGAGGGAAGAAGAGGCAGCCCAGCCTCGTTTGGCTCAAGCCCTACTTGGCTGGAGCCGAGTGCGCCTCCAGGACGGCAGAGCTCCAGCTCTGCTCAGAGGCCCGATCTGGCAGAGTTGCTGGCGCGAGGCTGCTCTGCCCTGGGCGAGCCTTGCCCAGACTTGCCTCGCTGCTAGGCTTCCTGCCCAGGAAGGAGCAGGCTGCGCGAGGCTGGGAGACGCCACTGGCGCCTTCCTGGCCTCAGCTCCGCTCCTGCCTTGCCTTTGCACCTAGGCCCCAGGCGTCCTTGGGGAGGGCTTAGGGGCCGGTGGCTTGCACACTGCCAAGGGCTCCAGCAGGAAGAGCTCTGTGCGAGGGAAGGGAAGGGCCAGTGCAGGGCTCCTCCAGCGGTTGCTTGGCCGCCCAGACTCAGCGCCGCACGGAGTGCACCAGGCTCCCAGGGCCCCTGGCTGGGGTCTGCAGCCCCGCACACCCGGAGGCTGACTCCCTGGGCGCCCAGCAGCTGCCTCACACACGTAGCTTCCCTAGCGCTCTCGTCCCCAGCAGAGACGTGTGCAGCTGGTTGGGGCCTGCCCCTGCGTGCCTGGGCTCCCACCCACAGCCCCAGGTCAGGGCAAGCAGCCCCTGAGCCAAGACCTGCAGGAGGCGCAGAGCGCCCCCACCTGGAAGCCGAGTGAACAGCTGGCGGGGAGGCGAGCCTCCTCGAGGGAAGAAGAGGCAGCCCAGCCTCGTTTGGCTCAAGCCCTACTTGGCTGGAGCCGAGTGCGCCTCCAGGACGGCAGAACTCCAGCTCTGCTCAGAGGCCCGATCTGGCAGAGTTGCTGGCGCGAGGCTGCTCTGCCCTGGGCGAGCCTTGCCCAGACTTGCCTTGCTGCTAGGCTTCCTGCCCAGGAAGGAGCAGGCTGCGCGAGGCTGGGAGATGCCACTGGCGCCTTCCTGGCCTCAGCTCCGCTCTTGCCTTGCCTTTGCACCTAGGCCCCAGGCGTCCTTGGGGAGGGCTTAGGGGCCGGTGGCTTGCACACTGCCAAGGGCTCCAGCAGGAAGAGCTCTGTGCGAGGGAAGGGAAGGGCCAGTGCAGGGCTCCTCCAGCGGTTGCTTTGCCGCCCAGGCTCAGCGCCGGACGGAGTGCACCAGGCTCCCAGGGCCCCTGGCTGGGGTCTGCAGCCCCGCACACCCGGAGGTTGACTCCCTGGGCGCCCAGCAGCTGCCTCACACACGTAGCTTCCCTAGCACTCTCCTCCCCAGCACAGACGTGCGCAGCTGGTTGGGGCCTGCCCCTGCGTGCCTGGGCTCCCACCCACAGCCCCAGCTCAGGGCAAGCAGCCCCTGAGCCAAGACCTGCAGGAGGCGCAGAGCGCCCCCACCTGGAAGCCGAGTGAACAGCTGGCGGGGAGGCGAGCCTCCTCGAGGGAAGAAGAGGCAGCCCAGCCTCGTTTGGCTCAAGCCCTACTTGGCTGGAGCCGAGTGCGCCTCCAGGACGGCAGAGCTCCAGCTCTGCTCAGAGGCCCGTTCTGGCAGAGTTGCTGGCGCGAGGCTGCTCTGCCCTGGGCGAGCCTTGCCCAGACTTGCCTCGCTGCTAGGCTTCCTGCCCAGGAAGGAGCAGGCTGCGCGAGGCTGGGAGACGCCACTGGCGCCTTCCTGGCCTCAGCTCCGCTCCTGCCTTGCCTTTGCACTTAGGCCCCAGGCGTCCTTGGGGAGGGCTTAGGGGCCGGTGGCTTGCACACTGCCAAGGACTCCAGCAGGAAGAGCTCTGTGCGAGGGAAGGGAAGGGCCAGTGCAGGGCTCCTCCAGCGGTTGCTTGGCCGCCCAGGCTCAGCACCTCACGAAGTGCACCAGGCTCCCAGGGCCCCTGGCTGGGGTCTGCAGCCCCGCACACCCGGAGGCTGACTCCCTGGGCGCCCAGCAGCTGCCTCACACACGTAGCTTCCCTAGCGCTCTCGTCTCCAGCAGAGATGTGTGCAGCTGGTTGGGGCCTGCCCCTGCGTGCCTGGGCTCCCGCCCACAGCCCCAGCTCAGGGCAAGCAGCCCCTGAGCCAAGACCTGCCGGAGGCGCAGAGCGCCCCCACCTGGAAGCCGAGTGAACAGCTGGCGGGGAGGCGAGCCTCCTCGAGGGAAGAAGAGGCAGCCCAGCCTCGTTTGGCTCAAGCCCTACTTGGCTGGAGCCGAGTGCGCCTCCAGGACGGCAGAGCTCCAGCTCTGCTCAGAGGCCCGTTCTGGCAGAGTTGCTGGCGCGAGGCTGCTCTGCCCTGGGCGAGCCTTGCCCAGACTTGCCTCGCTGCTAGGCTTCCTGCCCAGGAAGGAGCAGGCTGCGCGAGGCTGGGAGACGCCACTGGCGCCTTCCTGGCCTCAGCTCCGCTCCTGCCTTGCCTTTGCACCTAGGCCCCAGGCGTCCTTGGGGAGGGCTTAGGGGCCGGTGGCTTGCACACTGCCAAGGGCTCCAGCAGGAAGAGCTCTGTGCGAGGGAAGGGAAGGGCCAGTGCAGGGCTCCTCCAGCGGTTGCTTGGCCGCCCAGACTCAGCGCCGCACGGAGTGCACCAGGCTCCCAGGGCCCCTGGCTGGGGTCTGCAGCCCCGCACACCCGGAGGCTGACTCCCTGGGCGCCCAGCTGCTGCCTCACACACGTAGCTTCCCTAGCGCTCTCCTCCCCAGCAGAGACGTGTGCAGCTGGTTGGGGCCTGCCCCTGCGTGCCTGGGCTCCCACCCACAGCCCCAGCTCAGGGCAAGCAGCCCCTGAGCCAAGACCTGCAGGAGGCGCAGACGCCCCCACCTGGAAGCCGAGTGAACAGCTGGCGGGGAGGCGAGCCTCCTCGAGGGAAGAAGAGGCAGCCCAGCCTCGTTTGGCTCAAGCCCTACTTGGCTGGAGCCGAGTGCGCCTCCAGGACGGCAGAGCTCCAGCTCTCCTCAGAGGCCCGTTCTGGCAGAGTTGCTGGCGCGAGGCTGCTCTGCCCTGGGCGAGCCTTGCCCAGACTTGCCTCGCTGCTAGGCTTCCTGCCCAGGAAGGAGCAGGCTGCGCGAGGCTGGGAGACGCCACTGGGGCCTTCCTGGCCTCAGCTCCGCTCCTGCCTTGCCTTTGCACCTAGGCCCCAGGCCTCCTTGGAGAGGGCTTAGGGGCCGGTGGCTTGCACACTGCCAAGGGCTCCAGCAGGAAGAGCTCTGTGCGAGGGAAGGGAAGGGCCAGTGCAGGGCTCCTCCAGCGGTTGCTTGGCCGCCCAGGCTCAGCGCCGCACGGAGTGCACCAGGCTCCCAGGGCCCCTGGCTGGGGTCTGCAACCCCGCACACCCGGAGGCTGACTCCCTGGGCGCCCAGCAGCTGCCTCACACACGTAGCTTCCCTAGCGCTCTCCTCCCCAGCAGAGACGTGTGCAGCTGGTTGGGGCCTGCCCCTGCGTGCCTGGGCTCCCGCCCACAGCCCCACCTCAGGGCAAGCAGCCCCTGAGCCAAGACCTGCAGGAGGCGCAGAGCGCCCCCACCTGGAAGCCGAGTGAACAGCTGGCGGGGAGGCGAGCCTCCTCGAGGGAAGAAGAGGCAGCCCAGCCTCGTTTGGCTCAAGCCCTACTTGGCTGGAGCCGAGTGCGCCTCCAGGACGGCAGAGCTCCAGCTCTGCTCAGAGGCCCGATCTGGCAGAGTTGCTGGCGCGAGGCTGCTCTGCCCTGGGCGAGCCTTGCCCAGACTTGCCTCGCTGCTAGGCTTCCTGCCCAGGAAGGAGCAGGCTGTGCGAGGCTGGGAGACGCCACTGGCGCCTTCCTGGCCTCAGCTCCGCTCCTGCCTTGCCTTTGCACCTAGGCCCCAGGCGTCCTTGGGGAGGGCTTAGGGGCCGGTGGCTTGCACACTGCCAAGGGCTCCAGCAGGAAGAGCTCTGTGCGAGGGAAGGGAAGGGCCAGTGCAGGGCTCCTCCAGCGGTTGCTTTGCCGCCCAGGCTCAGCGCCGGATGGAGTGCACCAGGCTCCCAGGGCCCCTGGCTGGGGTCTGCAGCCCCGCACACCCGGAGGCTGACTCCCTGGGCGCCCAGCAGCTGCCTCACACACGTAGCTTCCCTAGCGCTCTCGTCTCCATCAGAGATGTGTGCAGCTGGTTGGGGCCTGCCCCTGCGTTCCTGGGCTCCCGCCCACAGCCCCAGCTCAGGGTAAGCAGCCCCTGAGCCAAGACCTGCAGGAGGCGCAGAGCGCCCCCACCTGGAAGCCGAGTGAACAGCTGGCGGGGAGGCGAGCCTCCTCGAGGGAAGAAGAGGCAGCCCAGCCTCGTTTGGCTCAAGCCCTACTTGGCTGGAGCCGTGTGCGCCTCCAGGACGGCAGAGCTCCAGCTCTGCTCAGAGGCCCGTTCTGGCAGAGTTGCTGGCGCGAGGCTGCTCTGCCCTGGGCGAGCCTTGCCCAGACTTGCCTCGCTGCTAGGCTTCCTGCCCAGGAAGGAGCAGGCTGCGCGAGGCTGGGAGACGCCACTGGCGCCTTCCTGGCCTCAGCTCCGCTCCTGCCTTGCCTTTGCACCTAGGCCCCAGGCGTCCTTGGGGAGGGCTTAGGGGCCGGTGGCTTGCACACTGCCAAGGGCTCCAGCAGGAAGAGCTCTGTGCGAGGGAAGGGAAGGGCCAGTGCAGGGCTCCTCCAGCGGTTGCTTGGCCGCCCAGACTCAGCGCCGCACGGAGTGCACCAGGCTCCCAGGGCCCCTGGCTGGGGTCTGCAGCCCCGCACATCCGGAGGCTGACTCCCTGGGCGCCCAGCAGCTGCCTCACACACGTAGCTTCCCTAGCGCTCTCGTCCCCAGCAGAGACGTGTGCAGCTGGTTGGGGCCTGCCCCTGCGTGCCTGGGCTCCCACCCACAGCCCCAGCTCAGGGCAAGCAGCCCCTGAGCCAAGACCTGCAGGAGGCTCAGAGCGCCCCCACCTGGAAGCCGAGTGAACAGCTGGCGGGGAGGCGAGCCTCCTCGAGGGAAGAAGAGGCAGCCCAGCCTCGTTTGGCTCAAGCCCTACTTGGCTGGAGCCGAGTGCGCCTCCAGGACGGCAGAGCTCCAGCTCTGCTCAGAGGCCCGTTCTGGCAGAGTTGCTGGCGCGAGGCTGCTCTGCCCTGGGCGAGCCTTGCCCAGACTTGCCTCGCTGCTAGGCTTCCTGCCCAGGAAGGAGCAGGCTGCGCGAGGCTGGGAGACGCCACTGGCGCCTTCCTGGCCTCAGCTCCGCTCCTTCCTTGCCTTTGCACCTAGGCCCCAGGCGTCCTTGGGGAGGGCTTAGGTGCCGGTGGCTTGCACACTGCCAAGGGCTCCAGCAGGAAGAGCTCTGTGCGAGGGAAGGGAAGGGCCAGTGCAGGGCTCCTCCAGCGGTTGCTTGGCAGCCCAGGCTCAGCGCCGCACGGAGTGCACCAGTCTCCCAGGGCCCCTGGCTGGGGTCCGCAGAACCGCACACCCGGAGGCTGACTCCCTGGGCGCCCAGCTGCTGCCTCACACACGTAGCTTCCCTAGCGCTCTCCTCCCCAGCAGAGACGTTTGCAGCTGGTTGGGGCCTGCCCCTGCGTGCCTGGGCTCCCGCCCACAGCCCCAGCTCAGGGCAAGCAGCCCCTGAGCCAAGACCTGCAGGAGGCGCAGAGCGCCCCCACCTGGAAGCCGAGTGAACAGCTGGCGGGGAGGCGAGCCTCCTCGAGGGAAGAAGAGGCAGCCCAGCCTCGTTTGGCTCAAGCCCTACTTGGCTGGAGCCGAGTGCGCCTCCAGGACGGCAGAGCTCCAGCTCTGCTGAGAGGCCCGTTCTGGCAGAGTTGCTGGCGCGAGGCTGCTCTGCCCTGGGCGAGCCTTGCCCAGACTTTCCTCGCTGCTAGGCTTCCTGCCCAGGAAGGAGCAGGCTTCGCGAGGCTGGGAGACGCCACTGGCGCCTTCCTGGCCTCAGCTCCGCTCCTTCCTTGCCTTTGCACCTAGGCCCCAGGCGTCCTTGGGGAGGGCTTAGGGGCCGGTGGCTTGCACACTGCCAAGGGCTCCAGCAGGAAGAGCTCTGTGCGAGGGAAGGGAAGGGCCAGTGCAGGGCTCCTCCAGCGGTTGCTTGGCAGCCCAGGCTCAGCGCCGCACGGAGTGCACCAGTCTCCCAGGGCCCCTGGCTGGGGTCTGCAGCCCCGCACACCCGGAGGCTGACTCCCTGGGCGCCCAGCAGCTGCCTCACACACGTAGCTTCCCTAGCGCTCTCCTCCCCAGCAGAGACGTGTGCAGCTGGTTGGGGCCTGCCCCTGCGTGCCTGGGCTCCCGCCCACAGCCCCAGCTCAGGGCAAGCAGCCCCTGAGCCAAGACCTGCAGGAGGCGCAGAGCGCCCCCACCTGGAAGCCGAGTGAACAGCTGGAGGGGAGGCGAGCCTCCTCGAGGGAAGAAGAGGCAGCCCAGCCTCGTTTGGCTCAAGCCCTACTTGGCTGGAGCCGAGTGCGCCTCCAGGACGGCACAGCTCCAGCTCTGCTCAGAGGCCCGATCTGGCAGAGTTGCTGGCGCGAGGCTGCTCTGCCTTGGGCGAGCCTTGCCCAGACTTGCCTCGCTGCTAGACTTCCTGCCCAGGAAGGAGCACGCTGCGCGAGGCTGTGAGTCGCCACTGGCGCCTTCCTGGCCTCAGCTCCGCTCCTGCCTTGCCTTTGCACCTAGGCCCCAGGCGTCCTTGGGGAGGGCTTAGGGGCCGGTGGCTTGCACACTGCCAAGGGCTCCAGCAGGAAGAGCTCTGTGCGAGGGAAGGGAAGGGCCAGTGCAGGGCTCCTCCATCGGTTGCTTGGACGCCCAGACTCAGCGCCGCACGGAGTGCACCAGGCTCCCAGGGCCCCTGGCTGGGGTCTGCAGCCCCGCACACCCGGAGGCTGACTCCCTGGGCGCCCAGCAGCTGCCTCACACACGTAGCTTCCCTAGCGCTCTCGTCTCCAGCAGAGACGTGTGCAGCTGGTTGGGGCCTGCCCCTGCGTGCCTGGGCTCCCGCCCACAGCCCCAGCTCAGGGCAAGCAGCCCCTGAGCCAAGACCTGCAGGAGGCGCAGAGCGCCCCCACCTGGAAGCCGAGTGAACAGCTGGCGGGGAGGCGAGCCTCCTCGAGGGAAGAAGAGGCAGCCCAGCCTCGTTTGGCTCAAGCCCTACTTGGCTGGAGCCGAGTGCGCCTCCAGGACGGCACAGCTCCAGCTCTGCTCAGAGGCCCGTTCTGGCAGAGTTGCTGGCGCGAGGCTGCTCTGCCCTGGGCGAGCCTTGCCCAGACTTGCCTCGCTGCTAGGCTTCCTGCCCAGGAAGGAGCAGGCTGCGCGAGGCTGGGAGACGCCACTGGCGCCTTCCTGGCCTCAGCTCCGCTCCTGCCTTGCCTTTGCACCTAGGCCCCAGGCCTCCTTGGAGAGGGCTTAGGGGCCGGTGGCTTGCACACTGCCAAGGGCTCCAGCAGGAAGAGCTCTGTGCGAGGGAAGGGAAGGGCCAGTGCAGGGCTCCTCCAGCAGTTGCTTGGCCGCCCAGGCTCAGCGCCGCACGGAGTGCACCAGGCTCCCAGGGCCGCTGGCTGGGGTCTGCAGCCCCGCACACCCGGAGGCTGACTCCCTGGGCGCCCAGCAGCTGCCTCACACACGTAGCTTCCCTAGCGCTCTCCTCCCCAGCAGAGACGTGTGCAGCTGGTTGGGGCCTGCCCCTGCGTGCCTGGGCTCCCGCCCACAGCCCCAGCTCAGGGCAAGCAGCCCCTGAGCCAAGACCTGCAGGAGGCGCAGAGCGCCCCCACCTGGAAGCCGAGTGAACAGCTGGCGGGGAGGCGAGCCTCCTCGAGGGAAGAAGAGGCAGCCCAGCCTCGTTTGGCTCAAGCCCTACTTGGCTGGAGCCGAGTGCGCCTCCAGGACGGCAGAGCTCCAGCTCTGCTCAGAGGCCCGATCTGGCAGAGTTGCTGGCGCGAGGCTGCTCTGCCCTGGGCGAGCCTTGCCCAGACTTGCCTCGCTGCTAGGCTTCCTGCCCAGGAAGGAGCAGGCTGCGCGAGGCTGGGAGACGCCACTGGCGCCTTCCTGGCCTCAGCTCCGCTCCTGCCTTGCCTTTGCACCTAGGCCCCAGGCGTCCTTGGGGAGGGCTTAGGGGACGGTGGCTTGCACACTGCCAAGGGCTCCAGCAGGAAGAGCTCTGTGCGAGGGAAGGGAAGGGCCAGTGCAGGGCTCCTCCAGCGGTTGCTTGGCAGCCCAGGCTCAGCGCCGCACGGAGTGCACCAGTCTCCCAGGGCCCCTGGCTGGGGTCTGCAGAACCGCACACCCGGAGGCTGACTCCCTGGGCGCCCAGCTGCTGCCTCACACACGTAGCTTCCCTAGCGCTCTCCTCCCCAGCAGAGACGTGTGCAGCTGGTTGGGGCCTGCCCCTGCGTGCCTGGGCTCCCGCCCACAGCCCCAGCTCAGGGCAAGCAGCCCCTGAGCCAAGACCTGCAGGAGGCGCAGAGCGCCCCCACCTGGAAGCCGAGTGAACAGCTGGCGGGGAGGCGAGCCTCCTCGAGGGAAGAAGAGGCAGCCCAGCCTCGTTTGGCTCAAGCCCTACTTGGCTGGAGCCGAGTGCGCCTCCAGGACGGCAGAGCTCCAGCTCTGCTGAGAGGCCCGTTCTGGCAGAGTTGCTGGCGCGAGGCTGCTCTGCCCTGGGCGAGCCTTGCCCAGACTTTCCTCGCTGCTAGGCTTCCTGCCCAGGAAGGAGCAGGCTTCGCGAGGCTGGGAGACGCCACTGGCGCCTTCCTGGCCTCAGCTCCGCTCCTGCCTTGCCTTTGCACCTAGGCCCCAGGCGTCCTTGGGGAGGGCTTAGGGGCCGGTGGCTTGCACACTGCCAAGGGCTCCAGCAGGAAGAGCTCTGTGCGAGGGAAGGGAAGGGCCAGTGCAGGGCTCCTCCATCGGTTGCTTGGACGCCCAGACTCAGCACCGCACGGAGTGCACCAGGCTCCCAGGGCCCCTGGCTGGGGTCTGCAGCCCCGCACACCCGGAGGCTGACTCCCTGGGCGCCCAGCAGCTGCCTCACACACGTAGCTTCCCTAGCGCTCTCCTCCCCAGCAGAGACGTGTGCAGCTGGTTGGGGCCTGCCCCTGCGTGCCTGGGCTCCCGCCCACAGCCCCAGCTCAGGGCAAGCAGCCCCTGAGCCAAGACCTGCAGGAGGCGCAGAGCGCCCCCACCTGGAAGCCGAGTGAACAGCTGGCGGGGAGGCGAGCCTCCTCGAGGGAAGAAGAGGCGTCCCAGCCTCGTTTGGCTCAAGCCCTACTTGGCTGGAGCCGAGTGCGCCTCCAGGACGGCAGAGCTCCAGCTCTGCTCAGAGGCCCGTTCTGGCAGAGTTGCTGGCGCGAGGCTGCTCTGCCCTGGGCGAGCCTTGCCCAGACTTGCCTCGCTGCTAGGCTTCCTGCCCAGGAAGGAGCAGGCTGCGCGAGGCTGGGAGACGCCACTGGCGCCTTCCTGGCCTCAGCTCCGCTCCTGCCTTGCCTTTGCACCTAGGCCCCAGGCGTCCTTGGGGAGGGCTTAGGGGCCGGTGGCTTGCACACTGCCAAGGGCTCCAGCAGGAAGAGCTCTGTGCGAGGGAAGGGAAGGGCCAGTGCAGGGCTCCTCCAGCGGTTGCTTGGCCGCCCAGACTCAGCGCCGCACGGAGTGCACCAGGCTCCCAGGGCCCCTGGCTGGGGTCTGCAGCCCCGCACACCCGGAGGCTGACTCCCTGGGCGCCCAGCAGCTGCCTCACACACGTAGCTTCCCTAGCGCTCTCCTCCCCAGCAGAGACGTGTGCAGCTGGTTGGGGCCTGCCCCTGCGTGCCTGGGCTCCCACCCACAGCCCCAGGTCAGGGCAAGCAGCCCCTGAGCCAAGACCTGCAGGAGGCGCAGAGCGCCCCCACCTGGAAGCCGAGTGAACAGCTGGCGGGGAAGCGAGCCTCCTCGAGGGAAGAAGAGGCAGCCCAGCCTCGTTTGGCTCAAGCCCTACTTGGCTGGAGCCGAGTGCGCCTCCAGGACGGCAGAGCTCCAGCTCTGCTCAGAGGCCCGATCTGGCAGAGTTGCTGGCGCGAGGCTGCTCTGCCCTGGGCGAGCCTTGCCCAGACTTGCCTCGCTGCTAGGCTTCCTGCCCAGGAAGGAGCAGGCTGCGCGAGGCTGGGAGACGCCACTGGCGCCTTCCTGGCCTCAGCTCCGCTCCTGCCTTGCCTTTGCACCTAGGCCCCAGGCGTCCTTGGGGAGGGCTTAGGGGCCGGTGGCTTGCACACTGCCAAGGGCTCCAGCAGGAAGAGCTCTGTGCGAGGGAAGGGAAGGGCCAGTGCAGGGCTCCTCCAGCGGTTGCTTGGCCGCCCAGACTCAGCGCCGCACGGAGTGCACCAGGCTCCCAGGGCCCCTGGCTGGGGTCTGCAGCCCCGCACACCCGGAGGCTGACTCCCTGGGCGCCCAGCAGCTGCCTCACACACGTAGCTTCCCTAGCGCTCTCGTCCCCAGCAGAGACGTGTGCAGCTGGTTGGGGCCTGCCCCTGCGTGCCTGGGCTCCCACCCACAGCCCCAGGTCAGGGCAAGCAGCCCCTGAGCCAAGACCTGCAGGAGGCGCAGAGCGCCCCCACCTGGAAGCCGAGTGAACAGCTGGCGGGGAGGCGAGCCTCCTCGAGGGAAGAAGAGGCAGCCCAGCCTCGTTTGGCTCAAGCCCTACTTGGCTGGAGCCGAGTGCGCCTCCAGGACGGCAGAACTCCAGCTCTGCTCAGAGGCCCGATCTGGCAGAGTTGCTGGCGCGAGGCTGCTCTGCCCTGGGCGAGCCTTGCCCAGACTTGCCTCGCTGCTAGGCTTCCTGCCCAGGAAGGAGCAGGCTGCGCGAGGCTGGGAGATGCCACTGGCGCCTTCCTGGCCTCAGCTCCGCTCTTGCCTTGCCTTTGCACCTAGGCCCCAGGCGTCCTTGGGGAGGGCTTAGGGGCCGGTGGCTTGCACACTGCCAAGGGCTCCAGCAGGAAGAGCTCTGTGCGAGGGAAGGGAAGGGCCAGTGCAGGGCTCCTCCAGCGGTTGCTTTGCCGCCCAGGCTCAGCGCCGGACGGAGTGCACCAGGCTCCCAGGGCCCCTGGCTGGGGTCTGCAGCCCCGCACACCCGGAGGTTGACTCCCTGGGCGCCCAGCAGCTGCCTCACACACGTAGCTTCCCTAGCACTCTCCTCCCCAGCACAGACGTGCGCAGCTGGTTGGGGCCTGCCCCTGCGTGCCTGGGCTCCCACCCACAGCCCCAGCTCAGGGCAAGCAGCCCCTGAGCCAAGACCTGCAGGAGGCGCAGAGCGCCCCCACCTGGAAGCCGAGTGAACAGCTGGCGGGGAGGCGAGCCTCCTCGAGGGAAGAAGAGGCAGCCCAGCCTCGTTTGGCTCAAGCCCTACTTGGCTGGAGCCGAGTGCGCCTCCAGGACGGCAGAGCTCCAGCTCTGCTCAGAGGCCCGTTCTGGCAGAGTTGCTGGCGCGAGGCTGCTCTGCCCTGGGCGAGCCTTGCCCAGACTTGCCTCGCTGCTAGGCTTCCTGCCCAGGAAGGAGCAGGCTGCGCGAGGCTGGGAGACGCCACTGGCGCCTTCCTGGCCTCAGCTCCGCTCCTGCCTTGCCTTTGCACTTAGGCCCCAGGCGTCCTTGGGGAGGGCTTAGGGGCCGGTGGCTTGCACACTGCCAAGGACTCCAGCAGGAAGAGCTCTGTGCGAGGGAAGGGAAGGGCCAGTGCAGGGCTCCTCCAGCGGTTGCTTGGCCGCCCAGGCTCAGCACCTCACGAAGTGCACCAGGCTCCCAGGGCCCCTGGCTGGGGTCTGCAGCCCCGCACACCCGGAGGCTGACTCCCTGGGCGCCCAGCAGCTGCCTCACACACGTAGCTTCCCTAGCGCTCTCGTCTCCAGCAGAGATGTGTGCAGCTGGTTGGGGCCTGCCCCTGCGTGCCTGGGCTCCCGCCCACAGCCCCAGCTCAGGGCAAGCAGCCCCTGAGCCAAGACCTGCCGGAGGCGCAGAGCGCCCCCACCTGGAAGCCGAGTGAACAGCTGGCGGGGAGGCGAGCCTCCTCGAGGGAAGAAGAGGCAGCCCAGCCTCGTTTGGCTCAAGCCCTACTTGGCTGGAGCCGAGTGCGCCTCCAGGACGGCAGAGCTCCAGCTCTGCTCAGAGGCCCGTTCTGGCAGAGTTGCTGGCGCGAGGCTGCTCTGCCCTGGGCGAGCCTTGCCCAGACTTGCCTCGCTGCTAGGCTTCCTGCCCAGGAAGGAGCAGGCTGCGCGAGGCTGGGAGACGCCACTGGCGCCTTCCTGGCCTCAGCTCCGCTCCTGCCTTGCCTTTGCACCTAGGCCCCAGGCGTCCTTGGGGAGGGCTTAGGGGCCGGTGGCTTGCACACTGCCAAGGGCTCCAGCAGGAAGAGCTCTGTGCGAGGGAAGGGAAGGGCCAGTGCAGGGCTCCTCCAGCGGTTGCTTGGCCGCCCAGACTCAGCGCCGCACGGAGTGCACCAGGCTCCCAGGGCCCCTGGCTGGGGTCTGCAGCCCCGCACACCCGGAGGCTGACTCCCTGGGCGCCCAGCTGCTGCCTCACACACGTAGCTTCCCTAGCGCTCTCCTCCCCAGCAGAGACGTGTGCAGCTGGTTGGGGCCTGCCCCTGCGTGCCTGGGCTCCCACCCACAGCCCCAGCTCAGGGCAAGCAGCCCCTGAGCCAAGACCTGCAGGAGGCGCAGACGCCCCCACCTGGAAGCCGAGTGAACAGCTGGCGGGGAGGCGAGCCTCCTCGAGGGAAGAAGAGGCAGCCCAGCCTCGTTTGGCTCAAGCCCTACTTGGCTGGAGCCGAGTGCGCCTCCAGGACGGCAGAGCTCCAGCTCTCCTCAGAGGCCCGTTCTGGCAGAGTTGCTGGCGCGAGGCTGCTCTGCCCTGGGCGAGCCTTGCCCAGACTTGCCTCGCTGCTAGGCTTCCTGCCCAGGAAGGAGCAGGCTGCGCGAGGCTGGGAGACGCCACTGGGGCCTTCCTGGCCTCAGCTCCGCTCCTGCCTTGCCTTTGCACCTAGGCCCCAGGCCTCCTTGGAGAGGGCTTAGGGGCCGGTGGCTTGCACACTGCCAAGGGCTCCAGCAGGAAGAGCTCTGTGCGAGGGAAGGGAAGGGCCAGTGCAGGGCTCCTCCAGCGGTTGCTTGGCCGCCCAGGCTCAGCGCCGCACGGAGTGCACCAGGCTCCCAGGGCCCCTGGCTGGGGTCTGCAACCCCGCACACCCGGAGGCTGACTCCCTGGGCGCCCAGCAGCTGCCTCACACACGTAGCTTCCCTAGCGCTCTCCTCCCCAGCAGAGACGTGTGCAGCTGGTTGGGGCCTGCCCCTGCGTGCCTGGGCTCCCGCCCACAGCCCCAGCTCAGGGCAAGCAGCCCCTGAGCCAAGACCTGCAGGAGGCGCAGAGCGCCCCCACCTGGAAGCCGAGTGAACAGCTGGCGGGGAGGCGAGCCTCCTCGAGGGAAGAAGAGGCAGCCCAGCCTCGTTTGGCTCAAGCCCTACTTGGCTGGAGCCGAGTGCGCCTCCAGGACGGCAGAGCTCCAGCTCTGCTCAGAGGCCCGATCTGGCAGAGTTGCTGGCGCGAGGCTGCTCTGCCCTGGGCGAGCCTTGCCCAGACTTGCCTCGCTGCTAGGCTTCCTGCCCAGGAAGGAGCAGGCTGTGCGAGGCTGGGAGACGCCACTGGCGCCTTCCTGGCCTCAGCTCCGCTCCTGCCTTGCCTTTGCACCTAGGCCCCAGGCGTCCTTGGGGAGGGCTTAGGGGCCGGTGGCTTGCACACTGCCAAGGGCTCCAGCAGGAAGAGCTCTGTGCGAGGGAAGGGAAGGGCCAGTGCAGGGCTCCTCCAGCGGTTGCTTTGCCGCCCAGGCTCAGCGCCGGATGGAGTGCACCAGGCTCCCAGGGCCCCTGGCTGGGGTCTGCAGCCCCGCACACCCGGAGGCTGACTCCCTGGGCGCCCAGCAGCTGCCTCACACACGTAGCTTCCCTAGCGCTCTCGTCTCCATCAGAGATGTGTGCAGCTGGTTGGGGCCTGCCCCTGCGTTCCTGGGCTCCCGCCCACAGCCCCAGCTCAGGGTAAGCAGCCCCTGAGCCAAGACCTGCAGGAGGCGCAGAGCGCCCCCACCTGGAAGCCGAGTGAACAGCTGGCGGGGAGGCGAGCCTCCTCGAGGGAAGAAGAGGCAGCCCAGCCTCGTTTGGCTCAAGCCCTACTTGGCTGGAGCCGTGTGCGCCTCCAGGACGGCAGAGCTCCAGCTCTGCTCAGAGGCCCGTTCTGGCAGAGTTGCTGGCGCGAGGCTGCTCTGCCCTGGGCGAGCCTTGCCCAGACTTGCCTCGCTGCTAGGCTTCCTGCCCAGGAAGGAGCAGGCTGCGCGAGGCTGGGAGACGCCACTGGCGCCTTCCTGGCCTCAGCTCCGCTCCTGCCTTGCCTTTGCACCTAGGCCCCAGGCGTCCTTGGGGAGGGCTTAGGGGCCGGTGGCTTGCACACTGCCAAGGGCTCCAGCAGGAAGAGCTCTGTGCGAGGGAAGGGAAGGGCCAGTGCAGGGCTCCTCCAGCGGTTGCTTGGCCGCCCAGACTCAGCGCCGCACGGAGTGCACCAGGCTCCCAGGGCCCCTGGCTGGGGTCTGCAGCCCCGCACATCCGGAGGCTGACTCCCTGGGCGCCCAGCAGCTGCCTCACACACGTAGCTTCCCTAGCGCTCTCGTCCCCAGCAGAGACGTGTGCAGCTGGTTGGGGCCTGCCCCTGCGTGCCTGGGCTCCCACCCACAGCCCCAGCTCAGGGCAAGCAGCCCCTGAGCCAAGACCTGCAGGAGGCTCAGAGCGCCCCCACCTGGAAGCCGAGTGAACAGCTGGCGGGGAGGCGAGCCTCCTCGAGGGAAGAAGAGGCAGCCCAGCCTCGTTTGGCTCAAGCCCTACTTGGCTGGAGCCGAGTGCGCCTCCAGGACGGCAGAGCTCCAGCTCTGCTCAGAGGCCCGTTCTGGCAGAGTTGCTGGCGCGAGGCTGCTCTGCCCTGGGCGAGCCTTGCCCAGACTTGCCTCGCTGCTAGGCTTCCTGCCCAGGAAGGAGCAGGCTGCGCGAGGCTGGGAGACGCCACTGGCGCCTTCCTGGCCTCAGCTCCGCTCCTTCCTTGCCTTTGCACCTAGGCCCCAGGCGTCCTTGGGGAGGGCTTAGGTGCCGGTGGCTTGCACACTGCCAAGGGCTCCAGCAGGAAGAGCTCTGTGCGAGGGAAGGGAAGGGCCAGTGCAGGGCTCCTCCAGCGGTTGCTTGGCAGCCCAGGCTCAGCGCCGCACGGAGTGCACCAGTCTCCCAGGGCCCCTGGCTGGGGTCCGCAGAACCGCACACCCGGAGGCTGACTCCCTGGGCGCCCAGCTGCTGCCTCACACACGTAGCTTCCCTAGCGCTCTCCTCCCCAGCAGAGACGTTTGCAGCTGGTTGGGGCCTGCCCCTGCGTGCCTGGGCTCCCGCCCACAGCCCCAGCTCAGGGCAAGCAGCCCCTGAGCCAAGACCTGCAGGAGGCGCAGAGCGCCCCCACCTGGAAGCCGAGTGAACAGCTGGCGGGGAGGCGAGCCTCCTCGAGGGAAGAAGAGGCAGCCCAGCCTCGTTTGGCTCAAGCCCTACTTGGCTGGAGCCGAGTGCGCCTCCAGGACGGCAGAGCTCCAGCTCTGCTGAGAGGCCCGTTCTGGCAGAGTTGCTGGCGCGAGGCTGCTCTGCCCTGGGCGAGCCTTGCCCAGACTTTCCTCGCTGCTAGGCTTCCTGCCCAGGAAGGAGCAGGCTTCGCGAGACTGGGAGACGCCACTGGCGCCTTCCTGGCCTCAGCTCCGCTCCTTCCTTGCCTTTGCACCTAGGCCCCAGGCGTCCTTGGGGAGGGCTTAGGGGCCGGTGGCTTGCACACTGCCAAGGGCTCCAGCAGGAAGAGCTCTGTGCGAGGGAAGGGAAGGGCCAGTGCAGGGCTCCTCCAGCGGTTGCTTGGCAGCCCAGGCTCAGCGCCGCACGGAGTGCACCAGTCTCCCAGGGCCCCTGGCTGGGGTCTGCAGCCCCGCACACCCGGAGGCTGACTCCCTGGGCGCCCAGCTGCTGCCTCACACACGTAGCTTCCCTAGCGCTCTCCTCCCCAGCAGAGACGTGTGCAGCTGGTTGGGGCCTGCCCCTGCGTGCCTGGGCTCCCGCCCACAGCCCCAGCTCAGGGCAAGCAGCCCCTGAGCCAAGACCTGCAGGAGGCGCAGAGCGCCCCCACCTGGAAGCCGAGTGAACAGCTGGCGGGGAGGCGAGCCTCCTCGAGGGAAGAAGAGGCAGCCCAGCCTCGTTTGGCTCAAGCCCTACTTGGCTGGAGCCGAGTGCGCCTCCAGGACGGCACAGCTCCAGCTCTGCTCAGAGGCCCGTTCTGGCAGAGTTGCTGGCGCGAGGCTGCTCTGCCCTGGGCGAGCCTTGCCCAGACTTGCCTCGCTGCTAGGCTTCCTGCCCAGGAAGGAGCAGGCTGCGCGAGGCTGGGAGACGCCACTGGCGCCTTCCTGGCCTCAGCTCCGCTCCTGCCTTGCCTTTGCACCTAGGCCCCAGGCCTCCTTGGAGAGGGCTTAGGGGCCGGTGGCTTGCACACTGCCAAGGGCTCCAGCAGGAAGAGCTCTGTGCGAGGGAAGGGAAGGGCCAGTGCAGGGCTCCTCCAGCAGTTGCTTGGCCGCCCAGGCTCAGCGCCGCACGGAGTGCACCAGGCTCCCAGGGCCGCTGGCTGGGGTCTGCAGCCCCGCACACCCGGAGGCTGACTCCCTGGGCGCCCAGCAGCTGCCTCACACACGTAGCTTCCCTAGCGCTCTCCTCCCCAGCAGAGACGTGTGCAGCTGGTTGGGGCCTGCCCCTGCGTGCCTGGGCTCCCGCCCACAGCCCCAGCTCAGGGCAAGCAGCCCCTGAGCCAAGACCTGCAGGAGGCGCAGAGCGCCCCCACCTGGAAGCCGAGTGAACAGCTGGCGGGGAGGCGAGCCTCCTCGAGGGAAGAAGAGGCAGCCCAGCCTCGTTTGGCTCAAGCCCTACTTGGCTGGAGCCGAGTGCGCCTCCAGGACGGCAGAGCTCCAGCTCTGCTCAGAGGCCCGATCTGGCAGAGTTGCTGGCGCGAGGCTGCTCTGCCCTGGGCGAGCCTTGCCCAGACTTGCCTCGCTGCTAGGCTTCCTGCCCAGGAAGGAGCAGGCTGCGCGAGGCTGGGAGACGCCACTGGCGCCTTCCTGGCCTCAGCTCCGCTCCTGCCTTGCCTTTGCACCTAGGCCCCAGGCGTCCTTGGGGAGGGCTTAGGGGCCGGTGGCTTGCACACTGCCAAGGGCTCCAGCAGGAAGAGCTCTGTGCGAGGGAAGGGAAGGGCCAGTGCAGGGCTCCTCCAGCGGTTGCTTGGCAGCCCAGGCTCAGCGCCGCACGGAGTGCACCAGTCTCCCAGGGCCCCTGGCTGGGGTCTGCAGAACCGCACACCCGGAGGCTGACTCCCTGGGCGCCCAGCTGCTGCCTCACACACGTAGCTTCCCTAGCGCTCTCCTCCCCAGCAGAGACGTGTGCAGCTGGTTGGGGCCTGCCCCTGCGTGCCTGGGCTCCCGCCCACAGCCCCAGCTCAGGGCAAGCAGCCCCTGAGCCAAGACCTGCAGGAGGCGCAGAGCGCCCCCACCTGGAAGCCGAGTGAACAGCTGGCGGGGAGGCGAGCCTCCTCGAGGGAAGAAGAGGCAGCCCAGCCTCGTTTGGCTCAAGCCCTACTTGGCTGGAGCCGAGTGCGCCTCCAGGACGGCAGAGCTCCAGCTCTGCTGAGAGGCCCGTTCTAGCAGAGTTGCTGGCGCGAGGCTGCTCTGCCCTGGGCGAGCCTTGCCCAGACTTTCCTCGCTGCTAGGCTTCCTGCCCAGGAAGGAGCAGGCTTCGCGAGGCTGGGAGACGCCACTGGCGCCTTCCTGGCCTCAGCTCCGCTCCTGCCTTGCCTTTGCACCTAGGCCCCAGGCGTCCTTGGGGAGGGCTTAGGGGCCGGTGGCTTGCACACTGCCAAGGGCTCCAGCAGGAAGAGCTCTGTGCGAGGGAAGGGAAGGGCCAGTGCAGGGCTCCTCCATCGGTTGCTTGGACGCCCAGACTCAGCACCGCACGGAGTGCACCAGGCTCCCAGGGCCCCTGGCTGGGGTCTGCAGCCCCGCACACCCGGAGGCTGACTCCCTGGGCGCCCAGCAGCTGCCTCACACACGTAGCTTCCCTAGCGCTCTCGTCTCCAGCAGAGACGTGTGCAGCTGGTTGGGGCCTGCCCCTGCGTGCCTGGGCTCCCGCCCACAGCCTCAGCTCAGGGCAAGCAGCCCCTGAGCCAAGACCTGCAGGAGGCGCAGAGCGCCCCCACCTGGAAGCCGAGTGAACAGCTGGCGGGGAGGCGAGCCTCCTCGAGGGAAGAAGAGGCAGCCCAGCCTCGTTTGGCTCAAGCCCTACTTGGCTGGAGCCGAGTGCGCCTCCAGGACGGCACAGCTCCAGCTCTGCTCAGAGGCCCGTTCTGGCAGAGTTGCTGGCGCGAGGCTGCTCTGCCCTGGGCGAGCCTTGCCCAGACTTGCCTCGCTGCTAGGCTTCCTGCCCAGGAAGGAGCAGGCTGCGCGAGGCTGGGAGACGCCACTGGCGCCTTCCTGGCCTCAGCTCCGCTCCTGCCTTGCCTTTGCACCTAGGCCCCAGGCCTCCTTGGAGAGGGCTTAGGGGCCGGTGGCTTGCACACTGCCAAGGGCTCCAGCAGGAAGAGCTCTGTGCGAGGGAAGGGAAGGGCCAGTGCAGGGCTCCTCCAGCGGTTGCTTGGCCGCCCAGGCTCAGCGCGGCACGGAGTGCACCAGGCTCCCAGGGCCCCTGGCTGGGGTCTGCAGCCCCGCACACCCGGAGGCTGACTCCCTGGGCGCCCAGCAGCTGCCTCACACACGTAGCTTCCCTAGCGCTCTCCTCCCCAGCAGAGACGTGTGCAGCTGGTTGGGGCCTGCCCCTGCGTTCCTGGGCTCCCGCCCACAGCCCCAGCTCAGGGCAAGCAGCCCCTGAGCCAAGACCTGCAGGAGGCGCAGAGCGCCCCCACCTGGAAGCCGAGTGAACAGCTGGCGGGGAGGCGAGCCTCCTCGAGGGAAGAAGAGGCAGCCCAGCCTCGTTTGGCTCAAGCCCTACTTGGCTGGAGCCGAGTGCGCCTCCAGGACGGCAGAGCTCCAGCTCTGCTCAGAGGCCCGATCTGGCAGAGTTGCTGGCGCGAGGCTGCTCTGCCCTGTGCGAGCCTTGCCCAGACTTGCCTCGCTGCTAGGCTTCCTGCCCAGGAAGGAGCAGGCTGCGCGAGGCTGGGAGACGCCACTGGCGCCTTCCTGGCCTCAGCTCCGCTCCTGCCTTGCCTTTGCACCTAGGCCCCAGGCCTCCTTGGGGAGGACTTAGGGGCCAGTGGCTTGCACACTGCCAAGGGCTCCAGCAGGAAGAGCTCTGTGCGAGGGAAAGGAAGGGCCAGTGCAGGGCTCCTCCAGCGGTTGCTTGGCAGCCCAGGCTCAGCGCCGCACGGAGTGCACAAGGCTCCCAGGGCCCCTGGCTGGGGTCTGCAGCCCCGCACACACGGAGGCTGACTCCCTGGGCGCCCAGCTGCTGCCTCACACACGTAGCTTCCCTAGCGCTCTCCTCCCCAGCAGAGACGTGTGCAGCTGGTTGGGGCCTGCCCCTGCGTGCCTGGGCTCCCGCCCACAGCCCCAGCTCAGGGCAAGCAGCCCCTGAGCCAAGACCTGCAGGAGGCGCAGAGCGCCCCCACCTGGAAGCCGAGTGAACAGCTGGCGGGGAGGCGAGCCTCCTCGAGGGAAGAAGAGGCAGCCCAGCCTCGTTTGGCTCAAGCCCTACTTGGCTGGAGCCGAGTGCGCCTCCAGGACGGCAGAGCTCCAGCTCTGCTCAGAGGCCCGATCTGGCAGAGTTGTTGGCGCGAGGCTGCTCTGCCCTGGGCGAGCCTTGGCCAGACTTGCCTCGCTGCTAGGCTTCCTGCCCAGGAAGGAGCAGGCTGCGCGAGGCTGGGAGACGCCACTGGCGCCTTCCTGGCCTCAGCTCCGCTCCTGCCTTGCCTTTGCACCTAGGCCCCAGGCGTCCTTGGGGAGGGCTTAGGGGCCGGTGGCTTGCACACTGCCAAGGGCTCCAGCAGGAAGAGCTCTGTGCGAGGGAAGGGAAGGGCCAGTGCAGGGCTCCTCCAGCGGTTGCTTGGCCGCCCAGACTCAGCACCGCACGGAGTGCACCAGGCTCCCAGGGCCCCTGGCTGGGGTCTGCAGCCCCGCACACCCGGAGGCTGACTCCCTGGGCGCCCAGCAGCTGCCTCACACACGTAGCTTCCCTAGCGCTCTCGTCTCCAGCACAGATGTGTGCAGCTGGTTGGGGCCTGCCCCTGCGTGCCTGGGCTCCCGCCCACAGCCCCAGCTCAGGGCAAGCAGCCCCTGAGCCAAGACCTACAGGAGGCGCAGAGCGCCCCCACCTGGAAGCCGAGTGAACAGCTGGCGGGGAGGCGAGCCTCCTCGAGGGAAGAAGAGGCAGCCCAGCCTCGTTTGGCTCAAGCCCTACTTGGCTGGAGCCGAGTGCGCCTCCAGGACGGCAGAGCTCCAGCTCTGCTCAGAGGCCCGTTCTGGCAGAGTTGCTGGCGCGAGGCTGCTCTGCCCTGGGCGACCGTTGCCCAGACTTGCCTCGCTGCTAGGCTTCCTGCCCAGGAAGGAGCAGGCTGCGCGAGGCTGGGAGATGCCACTGGCGCCTTCCTGGCCTCAGCTCCGCTCCTGCCTTGCCTTTGCACCTAGGCCCCAGGCGTCCTTGGGGAGGGCTTAGGGGCCGGTGGCTTGCACACTGCCAAGGGCTCCAGCAGGAAGAGCTCTGTGCGAGGGAAGGGAAGGGCCAGTGCAGGGCTCCTCCAGCGGTTGCTTTGCCGCCAAGGCTCAGCGCCGGACGGAGTGCACCAGGCTCCCAGGGCCCCTGGCTGGGGTCTGCAGCCCCGCACACCCGGAGGCTGACTCCCTGGGCGCCCAGCAGCTGCCTCACACACGTAGCTTCCCTAGCGCTCTCGTCTCGAGCAGAGATGTGTGCAGCTGGTTGGGGCCTGCCCCTGCGTTCCTGGGCTCCCGCCCACAGCCCCAGCTCAGGGTAAGCAGCCCCTGAGCCAAGACCTGCAGGAGGCGCAGAGCGCCCCCACCTGGAAGCCGAGTGAACAGCTGGCGGGGAGGCGAGCCTCCTCGAGGGAAGAATAGGCAGCCCAGCCTCGTTTGGCTCAAGCCCTACTTGGCTGGAGCCGTGTGCGCCTCCAGGACGGCAGAGCTCCAGCTCTGCTCAGAGGCCCGTTCTGGCAGAGTTGCTGGCGCGAGGCTGCTCTGCCCTGGGCGAGCCTTGCCCAGACTTGCCTCGCTGCTAGGCTTCCTGCCCAGGAAGGAGCAGGCTGCGCGAGGCTGGGAGACGCCACTGGGGCCTTCCTGGCCTCAGCTCCGCTCCTGCCTTGCCTTTGCACCTAGGCCCCAGGCGTCCTTGGGGAGGGCTTAGGGGCCGGTGGCTTGCACACTGCCAAGGGCTCCAGCAGGAAGAGCTCTGTGCGAGGGAAGGGAAGGGCCAGTGCAGGGCTCCTCCAGCGGTTGCTTGGCCGCCCAGACTCAGCGCCGCACGGAGTGCACCAGGCTCCCAGGGCCCCTGGCTGGGGTCTGCAGCCCCGCACATCCGGAGGCTGACTCCCTGGGCGCCCAGCAGCTGCCTCACACACGTAGCTTCCCTAGCACTCTCGTCCCCAGCAGAGACGTGTGCAGCTGGTTGGGGCCTGCCCCTGCGTGCCTGGGCTCCCACCCACAGCCCCAGCTCAGGGCAAGCAGCCCCTGAGCCAAGACCTGCAGGAGGCTCAGAGCGCCCCCACCTGGAAGCCGAGTGAACAGCTGGCGGGGAGGCGAGCCTCCTCGAGGGAAGAAGAGGCAGCCCAGCCTCGTTTGGCTCAAGCCCTACTTGGCTGGAGCCGAGTGCGCCTCCAGGACGGCAGAGCTCCAGCTCTGCTCAGAGGCCCGTTCTGGCAGAGTTGCTGGCGCGAGGCTGCTCTGCCCTGGGCGAGCCTTGCCCAGACTTGCCTCGCTGCTAGGCTTCCTGCCCAGGAAGGAGCAGGCTGCGCGAGGCTGGGAGACGCCACTGGCGCCTTCCTGGCCTCAGCTCCGCTCCTTCCTTGCCTTTGCACCTAGGCCCCAGGCGTCCTTGGGGAGGGCTTAGGGGCCGGTGGCTTGCACACTGCCAAGGGCTCCAGCAGGAAGAGCTCTGTGCGAGGGAAGGGAAGGGCCAGTGCAGGGCTCCTCCAGCGGTTGCTTGGCAGCCCAGGCTCAGCGCCGCACGGAGTGCACCAGTCTCCCAGGGCCCCTGGCTGGGGTCTGCAGAACCGCACACCCGGAGGCTGACTCCCTGGGCGCCCAGCTGCTGCCTCACACACGTAGCTTCCCTAGCGCTCTCCTCCCCAGCAGAGACGTTTGCAGCTGGTTGGGGCCTGCCCCTGCGTGCCTGGGCTCCCGCCCACAGCCCCAGCTCAGGGCAAGCAGCCCCTGAGCCAAGACCTGCAGGAGGCGCAGAGCGCCCCCACCTGGAAGCCGAGTGAACAGCTGGCGGGGAGGCGAGCCTCCTCGAGGGAAGAAGAGGCAGCCCAGCCTCGTTTGGCTCAAGCCCTACTTGGCTGGAGCCGAGTGCGCCTCCAGGACGGCACAGCTCCAGCTCTGCTCAGAGGCCCGTTCTGGCAGAGTTGCTGGCGCGAGGCTGCTCTGCCCTGGGCGAGCCTTGCCCAGACTTGCCTCGCTGCTAGGCTTCCTGCCCAGGAAGGAGCAGGCTGCGCGAGGCTGGGAGACGCCACTGGCGCCTTCCTGGCCTCAGCTCCGCACCTGCCTTGCCTTTGCAACTAGGCCCCAGGCCTCCTTGGAGAGGGCTTAGGGGCCGGTGGCTTGCACACTGCCAAGGGCTCCAGCAGGAAGAGCTCTGTGCGAGGGAAGGGAAGGGCCAGTGCAGGGCTCCTCCAGCGGTTGCTTGGCCGCCCAGGCTCAGCGCGGCACGGAGTGCACCAGGCTCCCAGGGCCCCTGGCTGGGGTCTGCAGCCCCGCACACCCGGAGGCTGACTCCCTGGGCGCCCAGCAGCTGCCTCACACACGTAGCTTCCCTAGCGCTCTCCTCCCCAGCAGAGACGTGTGCAGCTGGTTGGGGCCTGCCCCTGCGTGCCTGGGCTCCCGCCCACAGCCCCAGCTCAGGGCAAGCAGCCCCTGAGCCAAGACCTGCAGGAGGCGCAGAGCGCCCCCACCTGGAAGCCGAGTGAACAGCTGGCGGGGAGGCGAGCCTCCTCGAGGGAAGAAGAGGCAGCCCAGCCTCGTTTGGCTCAAGCCCTATTTGGCTGGAGCCGAGTGCGCCTCCAGGACGGCAGAACTCCAGCTCTGCTCAGAGGCCCGATCTGGCAGAGTTGCTGGCGCGAGGCTGCTCTGCCCTGGGCGAGCCTTGCCCAGACTTGCCTCGCTGCTAGGCTTCCTGCCCAGGAAGGAGCAGGCTGCGCGAGGCTGGGAGATGCCACTGGGGCCTTCCTGGCCTCAGCTCCGCTCCTGCCTTGCCTTTGCACCTAGGCCCCAGGCGTCCTTGGGGAGGGCTTAGGGGCCGGTGGCTTGCACACTGCCAAGGGCTCCAGCAGGAAGAGCTCTGTGCGAGGGAAGGGAAGGGCCAGTGCAGGGCTCCTCCAGCGGTTGCTTGGCAGCCCAGGCTCAGCGCCGCACGGAGTGCACCAGGCTCCCAGGGCCCCTGGCTGGGGTCTGCAGCCCCGCACACACGGAGGCTGACTCCCTGGGCGCCCAGCTGCTGCCTCACACACGTAGCTTCCCTAGCGCTCTCCTCCCCAGCAGAGACGTGTGCAGCTGGTTGGGGCCTGCCCCTGTGTGCCTGGGCTCCCGCCCACAGCCCCAGCTCAGGGCAAGCAGCCCCTGAGCCAAGACCTGCAGGAGGCGCAGAGCGCCCCCACCTGGAAGCCGAGTGAACAGCTGGCGGGGAGGCGAGCCTCCTCGAGGGAAGAAGAGGCAGCCCAGCCTCGTTTGGCTCAAGCCCTACTTGGCTGGAGCCGAGTGCGCCTCCAGGACGGCAGAGCTCCAGCTCTGCTCAGAGGCCCGATCTGGCAGAGTTGCTGGCGCGAGGCTGCTCTGCCCTGGGCGAGCCTTGGCCAGAATGCCTCGCTGCTAGGCTTCCTGCCCAGGAAGGAGCAGGCTGCGCGAGGCAGGGAGACGCCACTGGCGCCTTCCTGGCCTCAGCTCCGCTCCTGCCTTGCCTTTGCACCTAGGCCCCAGGCGTCCTTGGGGAGGGCTTAGGGGCCGGTGGCTTGCACACTGCCAAGGGCTCCAGCAGGAAGAGCTCTGTGCGAGGGAAGGGAAGGGCCAGTGCAGGGCTCCTCCAGCGGTTGCTTGGCCGCCCAGACTCAGCACCGCACGGAGTGCACCAGGCTCCCAGGGCCCCTGGCTGGGGTCTGCAGCCCCGCACACCCGGAGGCTGACTCCCTGGGCGCCCAGCAGCTGCCTCACACACGTAGCTTCCCTAGCGCTCTCGTCTCCAGCAGAGATGTGTGCAGCTGGTTGGGGCCTGCCCCTGCGTGCCTGGGCTCCCGCCCACAGCCCCAGCTCAGGGCAAGCAGCCCCTGAGCCAAGACCTGCAGGAGGCGCAGAGCGCCCCCACCTGGAAGCCGAGTGAACAGCTGGCGGGGAGGCGAGCCTCCTCGAGGGAAGAAGAGGCAGCCCAGCCTCGTTTGGCTCAAGCCCTACTTGGCTGGAGCCGAGTGCGCCTCCAGGACGCCAGAGCTCCAGCTCTGCTCAGAGGCCCGTTCTGGCAGAGTTGCTGGCGCGAGGCTGCTCTGCCCTGGGCGAGCCTTGCCCAGACTTGCCTCGCTGCTAGGCTTCCTGCTCAGGAAGGAGCAGGCTGCGCGAGGCTGGGAGACGCCACTGGCGCCTTCCTGGCATCAGCTCCGCTCCTGCCTTGCCTTTGCACCTAGGCCCCAGGCGTCCTTGGGGAGGGCTTAGGGGCCGGTGGCTTGCACACTGCCAAGGGCTCCAGCAGGAAGAGCTCTGTGCGAGGGAAGGGAAGGGCCAGTGCAGGGCTCCTCCAGCGGTTGCTTGGCCGCCCAGACTCAGCGCCGCACGGAGTGCACCAGGCTCCCAGGGCCCCTGGCTGGGGTCTGCAGCCCCGCACACCCGGAGGCTGACTCCCTTGGCGCCCAGCAGCTGCCTCACACACGTAGCTTCCCTAGCGCTCGCCTCCCCAGCAGAGACGTGCGCAGCAGGTTGGGGCCTGCCCCTGCGTGCCTGGGCTCCCGCCCACAGCCCCAGCTCAGGGCAAGCAGCCCCTGAGCCAAGACCTGCAGGAGGCGCAGAGCGCCCCCACCTGGAAGCCGAGTGAACAGCTGGCGGGGAAGCGAGCCTCCTCGAGGGAAGAAGAGGCAGCCCAGCCTCGTTTGGCTCAAGCCCTACTTGGCTGGAGCCGAGTGCGCCTCCAGGACGGCAGAGCTCCAGCTCTGCTCAGAGGCCCGTTCTGGCAGAGTTGCTGGCGCGAGGCTGCTCTGCCCTGGGCGAGCCTTGCCCAGACTTGCCTCGCTGCTAGGCTTCCTGCCCAGGAAGGAGCAGGCTGCGCGAGGCTGGGAGACGCCACTGGCGCCTTCCTGGCCTCAGCTCCGCTCCTGCCTTGCCTTTGCACCTAGGCCCCAGGCGTCCTTGGGGAGGGCTTAGGGGCCGGTGGCTTGCACACTGCCAAGGGCTCCAGCAGGAAGAGCTCTGTGCGAGGGAAGGGAAGGGCCAGTGCAGGGCTCCTCCAGCGGTTGCTTGGCCGCCCAGACTCAGCGCCGCACGGAGTGCACCAGGCTCCCAGGGCCCCTGGCTGGGGTCTGCAGCCCCGCACACCCGGAGGCTAACTCCCTGGGCGCCCAGCAGCTGCCTCACACACGTAGCTTCCCTAGCGCTCTCGTCCCCAGCAGAGACGTGTGCAGCTGGTTGGGGCCTGCCCCTGCGTGCCTGGGCTCAAACCCACAGCCCCAGGTCAGGGCAAGCAGCCCCTGAGCCAAGACCTGCAGGAGGCGCAGAGCGCCCCCACCTGGAAGCCGAGTGAACAGCTGGCGGGGAGGCGAGCCTCCTCGAGGGAAGAAGAGGCAGCCCAGCCTCGTTTGGCTCAAGCCCTACTTG
The DNA here is from genome assembly GCF_042477335.2 of Ovis canadensis. Lineage (NCBI taxonomy): Eukaryota > Metazoa > Chordata > Mammalia > Artiodactyla > Bovidae > Ovis > Ovis canadensis. The sequence goes on from NC_091252.1 coordinate 263,996, forward strand.
GCTGGAGCCGAGTGCGCCTCCAGGACGGCAGAACTCCAGCTCTGCTCAGAGGCCCGATCTGGCAGAGTTGCTGGCGCGAGGCTGCTCTGCCCTGGGCGAGCCTTGCCCAGACTTGCCTCGCTGCTAGGCTTCCTGCCCAGGAAGGAGCAGGCTGCGCGAGGCTGGGAGACGCCACTGGGGCCTTCCTGGCCTCAGCTCCGCTCCTGCCTTGCCTTTGCACCTAGGCCCCAGGCCTCCTTGGAGAGGGCTTAGGGGCCGGTGGCTTGCACACTGCCAAGGGCTCCAGCAGGAAGAGCTCTGTGCGAGGGAAGGGAAGGGCTAGTGCAGGGCTCCTCCAGCGGTTGCTTGGCCGCCCAGGCTCAGCGCCGCACGGAGTGCACCAGGCTGCCAGGGCCCTGGCTGGGGTCTGCAGCCCCGCACACCCGGAGGCTGACTCCCTGGGCGCCCAGCAGCTGCCTCACACACGTAGCTTCCCTAGCGCTCTCCTCCCCAGCAGAGACGTGTGCAGCTGGTTGGGGCCTGCCCCTGCGTGCCTGGGCTCCCGCCCACAGCCCCAGCTCAGGGCAAGCAGCCCCTGAGCCAAGACCTGCAGGAGGCGCAGAGCGCCCCCACCTGGAAGCCGAGTGAACAGCTGGCGGGGAGGCGAGCCTCCTCGAGGGAAGAAGAGGCAGCCCAGCCTCGTTTGGCTCAAGCCCTACTTGGCTGGAGCCGAGTACGCCTCCAGGACGGCAGAGCTCCAGCTCTGCTCAGAGGCCCGATCTGACAGAGTTGCTGGCGCGAGGCTGCTCTGCCCTGGGCGAGCCTTGCCCAGACTTGCCTCGCTACTAGGCTTCCTGCCCAGGAAGGAGCAGGCTGCGCGAGGCTGGGAGACGCCACTGGCGCCTTCCTGGCCTCAGCTCCGCTCCTGCCTTGCCTTTGCACCTAGGCCCCAGGCGTCCTTGGGGAGGGCTTAGGGGCCGGTGGCTTGCACACTGCCAAGGGCTCCAGCAGGAAGAGCTCTGTGCGAGGGAAGGGAAGGGCCAGTGCAGGGCTCCTCCAGCGGTTGCTTGGCCGCCCAGATTCAGCGCCACACGGAGTGCACCAGGCTCCCAGGGCCCCTGGCTGGGGTCTGCAGCCCCGCACACCCGGAGGCTGACTCCCTGGGCGCCCAGCAGCTGCCTCACACACGTAGCTTCCCTAGCGCTCTCGTCTCCATCAGAGATGTGTGCAGCTGGTTGGGGCCTGCCCCTGCGTTCCTGGGCTCCCGCCCACAGCCCCAGCTCAGGGTAAGCAGCCCCTGAGCCAAGACCTGCAGGAGGCGCAGAGCGCCCCCACCTGGAAGCCGAGTGAACAGCTGGCGGGGAGGCGAGCCTCCTCGAGGGAAGAAGAGGCAGCCCAGCCTCGTTTGGCTCAAGCCCTACTTGGCTGGAGCCGTGTGCGCCTCCAGGACGGCAGAGCTCCAGCTCTGCTCAGAGGCCCGTTCTGGCAGAGTTGCTGGCGTGAGGCTGCTCTGCCCTGGGCGAGCCTTGCCCAGACTTGCCTCGCTGCTAGGCTTCCTGCCCAGGAAGGAGCAGGCTGCGCGAGGCTGGGAGACGCCACTGGCGCCTTCCTGGCCTCAGCTCCACTCCTGCCTTGCCTTTGCACCTAGGCCCCAGGCGTCCTTGGGGAGGGCTTAGGGGCCGGTGGCTTGCACACTGCCAAGGGCTCCAGCAGGAAGAGCTCTGTGCGAGGGAAGGGAAGGGCCAGTGCAGGGCTCCTCCAGCGGTTGCTTGGCCGCCCAGACTCAGCGCCGCACGGAGTGCACCAGGCTCCCAGGGCCCCTGGCTGGGGTCTGCAGCCCCGCACATCCGGAGGCTGACTCCCTGGGCGCCCAGCAGCTGCCTCACACACGTAGCTTCCCTAGCGCTCTCGTCCCCAGCAGAGACGTGTGCAGCTGGTTGGGGCCTGCCCCTGCGTGCCTGGGCTCCCACCCACAGCCCCAGGTCAGGGCAAGCAGCCCCTGAGCCAAGACCTGCAGGAGGCGCAGAGCGCCCCCACCTGGAAGCCGAGTGAACAGCTGGCGGGGAGGCGAGCCTCCTCGAGGGAAGAAGAGGCAGCCCAGCCTCGTTTGGCTCAAGCCCTATTTGGCTGGAGCCGAGTGCGCCTCCAGGACGGCAGAACTCCAGCTCTGCTCAGAGGCCCGATCTGGCAGAGTTGCTGGCGCGAGGCTGCTCTGCCCTGGGCGAGCCTTGCCCAGACTTGCCTCGCTGCTAGGCTTCCTGCCCAGGAAGGAGCAGGCTGCGCGAGGCTGGGAGATGCCACTGGGGCCTTCCTGGCCTCAGCTCCGCTCCTGCCTTGCCTTTGCACCTAGGCCCCAGGCGTCCTTGGGGAGGGCTTAGGGGCCGGTGGCTTGCACACTGCCAAGGGCTCCAGCAGGAAGAGCTCTGTGCGAGGGAAGGGAAGGGCCAGTGCAGGGCTCCTCCAGCGGTTGCTTGGCAGCCCAGGCTCAGCGCCGCACGGAGTGCACCAGGCTCCCAGGGCCCCTGGCTGGGGTCTGCAGCCCCGCACACACGGAGGCTGACTCCCTGGGCGCCCAGCTGCTGCCTCACACACGTAGCTTCCCTAGCGCTCTCCTCCCCAGCAGAGACGTGTGCAGCTGGTTGGGGCCTGCCCCTGTGTGCCTGGGCTCCCGCGCACAGCCCCAGCTCAGGGCAAGCAGCCCCTGAGCCAAGACCTGCAGGAGGCGCAGAGCGCCCCCACCTGGAAGCCGAGTGAACAGCTGGCGGGGAGGCGAGCCTCCTCGAGGGAAGAAGAGGCAGCCCAGCCTCGTTTGGCTCAAGCCCTACTTGGCTGGAGCCGAGTGCGCCTCCAGGACGGCAGAGCTCCAGCTCTGCTCAGAGGCCCGATCTGGCAGAGTTGCTGGCGCGAGGCTGCTCTGCCCTGGGCGAGCCTTGGCCAGAATGCCTCGCTGCTAGGCTTCCTGCCCAGGAAGGAGCAGGCTGCGCGAGGCAGGGAGACGCCACTGGCGCCTTCCTGGCCTCAGCTCCGCTCCTGCCTTGCCTTTGCACCTAGGCCCCAGGCGTCCTTGGGGAGGGCTTAGGGGCCGGTGGCTTGCACACTGCCAAGGGCTCCAGCAGGAAGAGCTCTGTGCGAGGGAAGGGAAGGGCCAGTGCAGGGCTCCTCCAGCGGTTGCTTGGCCGCCCAGACTCAGCACCGCACGGAGTGCACCAGGCTCCCAGGGCCCCTGGCTGGGGTCTGCAGCCCCGCACACCCGGAGGCTGACTCCCTGGGCGCCCAGCAGCTGCCTCACACACGTAGCTTCCCTAGCGCTCTCGTCTCCAGCAGAGATGTGTGCAGCTGGTTGGGGCCTGCCCCTGCGTGCCTGGGCTCCCGCCCACAGCCCCAGCTCAGGGCAAGCAGCCCCTGAGCCAAGACCTGCAGGAGGCGCAGAGCGCCCCCACCTGGAAGCCGAGTGAACAGCTGGCGGGGAGGCGAGCCTCCTCGAGGGAAGAAGAGGCAGCCCAGCCTCGTTTGGCTCAAGCCCTACTTGGCTGGAGCCGAGTGCGCCTCCAGGACGGCAGAGCTCCAGCTCTGCTCAGAGGCCCGTTCTGGCAGAGTTGCTGGCGCGAGGCTGCTCTGCCCTGGGCGAGCCTTGCCCAGACTTGCCTCGCTGCTAGGCTTCCTGCTCAGGAAGGAGCAGGCTGCGCGAGGCTGGGAGACGCCACTGGCGCCTTCCTGGCATCAGCTCCGCTCCTGCCTTGCCTTTGCACCTAGGCCCCAGGCGTCCTTGGGGAGGGCTTAGGGGCCGGTGGCTTGCACACTGCCAAGGGCTCCAGCAGGAAGAGCTCTGTGCGAGGGAAGGGAAGGGCCAGTGCAGGGCTCCTCCAGCGGTTGCTTGGCCGCCCAGACTCAGCGCCGCACGGAGTGCACCAGGCTCCCAGGGCCCCTGGCTGGGGTCTGCAGCCCCGCACACCCGGAGGCTGACTCCCTGGGCGCCCAGCAGCTGCCTCACACACGTAGCTTCCCTAGCGCTCTCGTCCCCAGCAGAGACGTGTGCAGCTGGTTGGGGCCTGCCCCTGCGTGCCTGGGCTCCCACCCACAGCCCCATGTCAGGGCAAGCAGCCCCTGAGCCAAGACCAGCAGGAGGCGCAGAGCGCCCCCACCTGGAAGCCGAGTGAACAGCTGGCGGGGAGGCGAGCCTCCTCGAGGGAAGAAGAGGCAGCCCAGCCTCGTTTGGCTCAAGCCCTATTTGGCTGGAGCCGAGTGCGCCTCCAGGACGGCAGAACTCCAGCTCTGCTCAGAGGCCCGATCTGGCAGAGTTGCTGGCGCGAGGCTGCTCTGCTCTGGGCGAGCCTTGCCCAGACTTGCCTCGCTGCTAGGCTTCCTGCCCAGGAAGGAGCAGGCTGCGCGATGCTGGGAGATGCCACTGGCGCCTTCCTGGCCTCAGCTCCGCTCCTGCCTTGCCTTTGCACCTAGGCCCCAGGCGTCCTTGGGGAGGGCTTAGGGGCCGGTGGCTTGCACACTGCCAAGGGCTCCAGCAGGAAGAGCTCTGTGCGAGGAAAGGGAAGGGCCAGTGCAGGGCTCCTCCAGCGGTTGCTTGGCCGCCCAGGCTCAGCGCCGCACGGAGTGCACCAGGCTCCCAGGGCCCCTGGCTGGGGTCTGCAGCCCCGCACACCCGGAGGCTGACTCCCTTGGCGCCCAGCAGCTGCCTCACACACGTAGCTTCCCTAGCGCTCGCCTCCCCAGCAGAGACGTGCGCAGCAGGTTGGGGCCTGCCCCTGCGTGCCTGGGCTCCCGCCCACAGCCCCAGCTCAGGGCAAGCAGCCCCTGAGCCAAGACATGCAGGAGGCGCAGAGCGCCCCCACCTGGAAGCCGAGTGAACAGCTGGCGGGGAAGCGAGCCTCCTCGAGGGAAGAAGAGGCAGCCCAGCCTCGTTTGGCTCAAGCCCTACTTGGCTGGAGCCGAGTGCGCCTCCAGGACGGCAGAGCTCCAGCTCTGCTCAGAGGCCCGTTCTGGCAGAGTTGCTGGCGCGAGGCTGCTCTGCCCTGGGCGAGACTTGCCCAGACTTGCCTCGCTGCTAGGCTTCCTGCCCAGGAAGGAGCAGGCTGCGCGAGGCTGGGAGACGCCACTGGCGCCTTCCTGGCCTCAGCTCCACTCCTGCCTTGCCTTTGCACCTAGGCCCCAGGCGTCCTTGGGGAGGGCTTAGGGGCCGGTGGCTTGCACACTGCCAAGGGCTCCAGCAGGAAGAGCTCTGTGCGAGGGAAGGGAAGGGCCAGTGCAGGGCTCCTCCAGCGGTTGCTTGGCCGCCCAGACTCAGCGCCGCACGGAGTGCACCAGGCTCCCAGGGCCCCTGGCTGGGGTCTGCAGCCCCGCACACCCGGAGGCTGACTCCCTGGGCGCCCAGCAGCTGCGTCACACACGTAGCTTCCCTAGCGCTCTCGTCCCCAGCAGAGACGTGTGCAGCTGGTTGGGGCCTGCCCCTGCGTGCCTGGGCTCAAACCCACAGCCCCAGGTCAGGGCAAGCAGCCCCTGAGCCAAGACCTGCAGGAGGCGCAGAGCGCCCCCACCTGGAAGCCGAGTGAACAGCTGGCGGGGAGGCGAGCCTCCTCGAGGGAAGAAGAGGCAGCCCAGCCTCGTTTGGCTCAAGCCCTACTTGGCTGGAGCCGAGTGCGCCTCCAGGACGGCAGAACTCCAGCTCTGCTCAGAGGCCCGATCTGGCAGAGTTGCTGGCGCGAGGCTGCTCTGCCCTGGGCGAGCCTTGCCCAGACTTGCCTCGCTGCTAGGCTTCCTGCCCAGGAAGGAGCAGGCTGCGCGAGGCTGGGAGATGCCACTGGCGCCTTCCTGGCCTCAGCTCCGCTCCTGCCTTGCCTTTGCACCTAGGCCCCAGGCGTCCTTGGGGAGGGCTTAGGGGCCGGTGGCTTGCACACTGCCAAGGGCTCCAGCAGGAAGAGCTCTGTGCGAGGGAAGGGAAGGGCCAGTGCAGGGCTCCTCCAGCGGTTGCTTGGCCGCCCAGGCTCAGCGCCGGACGGAGTGCACCAGGCTCCCAGGGCCCCTGGCTGGGGTCTGCAGCCCCGCACACCCGGAGGCTGACTCCCTGGGCGCCCAGCAGCTGCCTCACACACGTAGCTTCCCTAGCACTCTCCTCCCCAGCAGAGACGTGCGCAGCTGGTTGGGGCCTGCCCCTGCGTGCCTGGGCTCCCACCCACAGCCCCAGCTCAGGGCAAGCAGCCCCTGAGCCAAGACCTGCAGGAGGCGCAGAGCGCCCCCACCTGGAAGCCGAGTGAACAGCTGGCGGGGAGGCGAGCCTCCTCGAGGGAAGAAGAGGCAGCCCAGCCTCGTTTGGCTCAAGCCCTACTTGGCTGGAGCCGAGTGCGCCTCCAGGACGGCAGAGCTCCAGCTCTGCTCAGAGGCCCGTTCTGGCAGAGTTGCTGGCGCGAGGCTGCTCTGCCCTGGGCGAGCCTTGCCCAGACTTGCCTCGCTGCTAGGCTTCCTGCCCAGGAAGGAGCAGGCTGCGCGAGGCTGGGAGACGCCACTGGGGCCTTCCTGGCCTCAGCTCCGCTCCTGCCTTGCCTTTGCACCTAGGCCCCAGGCCTCCTTGGAGAGGGCTTAGGGGCCGGTGGCTTGCACACTGCCAAGGGCTCCAGCAGGAAGAGCTCTGTGCGAGGGAAGGGAAGGGCTAGTGCAGGGCTCCTCCAGCGGTTGCTTGGCCGCCCAGGCTCAGCGCCGCACGGAGTGCACCAGGCTGCCAGGGCCCCTGGCTGGGGTCTGCAGCCCCGCACACCCGGAGGCTGACTCCCTGGGCGCCCAGCAGCTGCCTCACACACGTAGCTTCCCTAGCGCTCTCCTCCCCAGCAGAGACGTGTGCAGCTGGTTGGGGCCTGCCCCTGCGTGCCTGGGCTCCCGCCCACAGCCCCAGCTCAGGGCAAGCAGCCCCTGAGCCAAGACCTGCAGGAGGCGCAGAGCGCCCCCACCTGGAAGCCGAGTGAACAGCTGGCGGGGAGGCGAGCCTCCTCGAGGGAAGAAGAGGCAGCCCAGCCTCGTTTGGCTCAAGCCCTACTTGGCTGGAGCCGTGTGCGCCTCCAGGACGGCAGAGCTCCAGCCCTGCTCAGAGGCCCGTTCTGGCAGAGTTGCTGGCGCGAGGCTGCTCTGCCCTGGGCGAGCCTTGCCCAGACTTGCCTCGCTGCTAGGCTTCCTGCCCAGGAAGGAGCAGGCTGCGCGAGGCTGGGAGACGCCACTGGCGCCTTCCTGGCCTCAGCTCCACTCCTGCCTTGCCTTTGCACCTAGGCCCCAGGCGTCCTTGGGGAGGGCTTAGGGGCCGGTGGCTTGCACACTGCCAAGGGCTCCAGCAGGAAGAGCTCTGTGCGAGGGAAGGGAAGGGCCAGTGCAGGGCTCCTCCAGCGGTTGCTTGGCCGCCCAGACTCAGCGCCGCACGGAGTGCACCAGGCTCCCAGGGCCCCTGGCTGGGGTCTGCAGCCCCGCACATCCGGAGGCTGACTCCCTGGGCGCCCAGCAGCTGCCTCACACACGTAGCTTCCCTAGCGCTCTCGTCCCCAGCAGAGACGTGTGCAGCTGGTTGGGGCCTGCCCCTGCGTGCCTGGGCTCCCACCCACAGCCCCAGCTCAGGGCAAGCAGCCCCTGAGACAAGACCTGCAGGAGGCTCAGAGCGCCCCCACCTGGAAGCCGAGTGAACAGCTGGCGGGGAGGCGAGCCTCCTCGAGGGAAGAAGAGGCAGCCCAGCCTCGTTTGGCTCAAGCCCTACTTGGCTGGAGCCGAGTGCGCCTCCAGGACGGCAGAGCTCCAGCTCTGCTCAGAGGCCCGTTCTGGCAGAGTTGCTGGCGCGAGGCTGCTCTGCCCTGGGCGAGCCTTGCCCAGACTTGCCTCGCTGCTAGGCTTCCTGCCCAGGAAGGAGCAGGCTGCGCGAGGCTGGGAGACGCCACTGGCCCCTTCCTGGCCTCAGCTCCGCTCCTTCCTTGCCTTTGCACCTAGGCCCCAGGCGTCCTTGGGGAGGGCTTAGGGGCCGGTGGCTTGCACACTGCCAACGGCTCCAGCAGGAAGAGCTCTGTGCGAGGGAAGGGAAGGGCCAGTGCAGGGCTCCTCCAGCGTTTGCTTGGCAGCCCAGGCTCAGCGCCGCACGGAGTGCACCAGTCTCCCAGGGCCCCTGGCTGGGGTCTGCAGAACCGCACACCCGGAGGCTGACTCCCTGGGCGCCCAGCTGCTGCCTCACACACGTAGCTTCCCTAGCGCTCTCCTCCCCAGCAGAGACGTGTGCAGCTGGTTGGGGCCTGCCCCTGCGTGCCTGGGCTCCCGCCCACAGCCACAGCTCAGGGCAAGCAGCCCCTGAGCCAAGACCTGCAGGAGGCGCAGAGCGCCCCCACCTGGAAGCCGAGTGAACAGCTGGCGGGGAGGCGAGCCTCCTCGAGGGAAGAAGAGGCAGCCCAGCCTCGTTTGGCTCAAGCCCTACTTGGCTGGAGCTGAGTGCGCCTCCAGGACGGCAGAGCTCCAGCTCTGCTCAGAGGCCCGATCTGGCAGAGTTGCTGGCGCGAGGCTGCTCTGCCCTGGGCGAGCCTTGCCCAGACTTTCCTCGCTGCTAGGCTTCCTGCCCAGGAAGGAGCAGGCTGCGCGAGGCTGGGAGACGCCACTGGCGCCTTCCTGGCCTCAGCTCCGCTCCTGCCTTGCCTTTGCACCTAGGCCCCAGGCGTCCTTGGGGAGGGCTTAGGGGCCGGTGGCTTGCACACTGCCAAGGGCTCCAGCAGGAAGAGCTCTGTGCGAGGGAAGGGAAGGGCCAGTGCAGGGCTCCTCCAGCGGTTGCTTGGCAGCCCAGGCTCAGCGCCGCACGGAGTGCACCAGTCTCCCAGGGCCCCTGGCTGGGGTCTGCAGCCCCGCACACCCGGAGGCTGACTCCCTGGGCGCCCAGCAGCTGCCTCACACACGTAGCTTCCCTAGCGCTCTCCTCCCCAGCAGAGACGTGTGCAGCTGGTTGGGGCCTGCCCCTGCGTGCCTGGGCTCCCGCCCACAGCCCCAGCTCAGGGCAAGCAGCCCCTGAGCCAAGACCTGCAGGAGGCGCAGAGCGCCCCCACCTGGAAGCCGAGTGAACAGCTGGAGGGGAGGCGAGCCTCCTCGAGGGAAGAAGAGGCAGCCCAGCCTCGTTTGGCTCAAGCCCTACTTGGCTGGAGCCGAGTGCGCCTCCAGGACGGCACAGCTCCAGCTCTGCTCAGAGGCCCGATCTGGCAGAGTTGCTGGCGCGAGGCTGCTCTGCCTTGGGCGAGCCTTGCCCAGACTTGCCTCGCTGCTAGGCTTCCTGCCCAGGAAGGAGCACGCTGCGCGAGGCTGTGAGTCGCCACTTGCGCCTTCCTGGCCTCAGCTCCGCTCCTGCCTTGCCTTTGCACCTAGGCCCCAGGCGTCCTTGGGGAGGGCTTAGGGGCCGGTGGCTTGCACACTGCCAAGGGCTCCAGCAGGAAGAGCTCTGTGCGAGGGAAGGGAAGGGCCAGTGCAGGGCTCCTCCATCGGTTGCTTGGACGCCCAGACTCAGCGCCGCACGGAGTGCACCAGGCTCCCAGGGCCCCTGGCTGGGGTCTGCAGCCCCGCACACCCGGAGGCTGACTCCCTGGGCGCCCAGCAGCTGCCTCACACACGTAGCTTCCCCAGCGCTCTCGTCTCCAGCAGAGACGTGTGCAGCTGGTTGGGGCCTGCCCCTGCGTGCCTGGGCTCCCGCCCACAGCCCCAGCTCAGGGCAAGCAGCCCCTGAGCCAAGACCTGCAGGAGGCGCAGAGCGCCCCCACCTGGAAGCCGAGTGAACAGCTGGCGGGGAGGCGAGCCTCCTCGAGGGAAGAAGAGGCAGCCCAGCCTCGTTTGGCTCAAGCCCTACTTGGCTGGAGCCGAGTGCGCCTCCAGGACGGCAGAGCTCCAGCTCTGCTCAGAGGCCCGTTCTGGCAGAGTTGCTGGCGCGAGGCTGCTCTGCCCTGGGCGAGCCTTGCCCAGACTTGCCTCGCTGCTAGGCTTCCTGCCCAGGAAGGAGCAGGCTGCGCGAGGCTGGGAGACGCCACTGGCGCCTTCCTGGCCTCAGCTCCGCTCCTGCCTTGCCTTTGCACCTAGGCCCCAGGCGTCCTTGGGGAGGGCTTAGGGGCCGGTGGCTTGCACACTGCCAAGGGCTCCAGCAGGAAGAGCTCTGTGCGAGGGAAGGGAAGGGCCAGTGCAGGGCTCCTCCAGCGTTTGCTTGGCAGCCCAGGCTCAGCGCCGCACGGAGTGCACCAGTCTCCCAGGGCCCCTGGCTGGGGTCTGCAGAACCGCACACCCGGAGGCTGACTCCCTGGGCGCCCAGCTGCTGCCTCACACACGTAGCTTCCCTAGCGCTCTCCTCCCCAGCAGAGACGTGTGCAGCTGGTTGGGGCCTGCCCCTGCGTGCCTGGGCTCCCGCCCACAGCCACAGCTCAGGGCAAGCAGCCCCTGAGCCAAGACCTGCAGGAGGCGCAGAGCGCCCCCACCTGGAAGCCGAGTGAACAGCTGGCGGGGAGGCGAGCCTCCTCGAGGGAAGAAGAGGCAGCCCAGCCTCGTTTGGCTCAAGCCCTACTTGGCTGGAGCCGAGTGCGCCTCCAGGACGGCAGAGCTCCAGCTCTGCTGAGAGGCCCGTTCTGGCAGAGTTGCTGGCGCGAGGCTGCTCTGCCCTGGGCGAGCCTTGCCCAGACTTTCCTCGCTGCTAGGCTTCCTGCCCAGGAAGGAGCAGGCTGCGCGAGGCTGGGAGACGCCACTGGCGCCTTCCTGGCCTCAGCTCCGCTCCTGCCTTGCCTTTGCACCTAGGCCCCAGGCGTCCTTGGGGAGGGCTTAGGGGCCGGTGGCTTGCACACTGCCAAGGGCTCCAGCAGGAAGAGCTCTGTGCGAGGGAAGGGAAGGGCCAGTGCAGGGCTCCTCCAGCGGTTGCTTGGCAGCCCAGGCTCAGCGCCGCACGGAGTGCACCAGTCTCCCAGGGCCCCTGGCTGGGGTCTGCAGCCCCGCACACCCGGAGGCTGACTCCCTGGGCGCCCAGCTGCTGCCTCACACACGTAGCTTCCCTAGCGCTCTCCTCCCCAGCAGAGACGTGTGCAGCTGGTTGGGGCCTGCCCCTGCGTGCCTGGGCTCCCGCCCACAGCCCCAGCTCAGGGCAAGCAGCCCCTGAGCCAAGACCTGCAGGAGGCGCAGAGCGCCCCCACCTGGAAGCCGAGTGAACAGCTTGAGGGGAGGCGAGCCTCCTCGAGGGAAGAAGAGGCAGCCCAGCCTCGTTTGGCTCAAGCCCTACTTGGCTGGAGCCGAGTGCGCCTCCAGGACGGCACAGCTCCAGCTCTGCTCAGAGGCCCGATCTGGCAGAGTTGCTGGCGCGAGGCTGCTCTGCCTTGGGCGAGCCTTGCCCAGACTTGCCTCGCTGCTAGGCTTCCTGCCCAGGAAGGAGCACGCTGCGCGAGGCTGTGAGTCGCCACTGGCGCCTTCCTGGCCTCAGCTCCGCTCCTGCCTTGCCTTTGCACCTAGGCCCCAGGCGTCCTTGGGGAGGGCTTAGGGGCCGGTGGCTTGCACACTGCCAAGGGCTCCAGCAGGAAGAGCTCTGTGCGAGGGAAGGGAAGGGCCAGTGCAGGGCTCCTCCATCGGTTGCTTGGACGCCCAGACTCAGCGCCGCACGGAGTGCACCAGGCTCCCAGGGCCCCTGGCTGGGGTCTGCAGCCCCGCACACCCGGAGGCTGACTCCCTGGGCGCCCAGCAGCTGCCTCACACACGTAGCTTCCCTAGCGCTCTCGTCTCCAGCAGAGACGTGTGCAGCTGGTTGGGGCCTGCCCCTGCGTGCCTGGGCTCCCGCCCACAGCCCCAGCTCAGGGCAAGCAGCCCCTGAGCCAAGACCTGCAGGAGGCGCAGAGCGCCCCCACCTGGAAGCCGAGTGAACAGCTGGCGGGGAGGCGAGCCTCCTCGAGGGAAGAAGAGGCAGCCCAGCCTCGTTTGGCTCAAGCCCTACTTGGCTGGAGCCGAGTGCGCCTCCAGGACGGCAGAGCTCCAGCTCTGCTCAGAGGCCCGTTCTGGCAGAGTTGCTGGCGCGAGGCTGCTCTGCCCTGGGCGAGCCTTGCCCAGACTTGCCTCGCTGCTAGGCTTCCTGCCCAGGAAGGAGCAGGCTGCGCGAGGCTGGGAGACGCCACTGGCGCGTTCCTGGCCTCAGCTCCGCTCCTGCCTTGCCTTTGCACTTAGGCCCCAGGCGTCCTTGGGGAGGGCTTAGGGGCCGGTGGCTTGCACACTGCCAAGGGCTCCAGCAGGAAGAGCTCTGTGCGAGGGAAGGGAAGGGCCAGTGCAGGGCTCCTCCAGCGGTTGCTTGGCCGCCCAGGCTCAGCACTGCACGGAGTGCACCAGGCTCCCAGGGCCCCTGGCTGGGGTCTGCTGCACCGCACACCCGGAGGCTGACTCCCTGGGCGCCCAGCAGCTGCCTCACACACGTAGCTTCCCTAGCGCTCTCGTCTCCAGCAGAGATGTGTGCAGCTGGTTGGGGCCTGCCCCTGCGTGCCTGGGCTCCCGCCCACAGCCCCAGCTCAGGGCAAGCAGCCCCTGAGCCAAGACCTGCAGGAGGCGCAGAGCGCCCCCACCTGGAAGCCGAGTGAACAGCTGGTGGGGAGGCGAGCCTCCTCGAGGGAAGAAGAGGCAGCCCAGCCTCGTTTGGCTCAAGCCCTACTTGGCTGGAGCCGAGTGCGCCTCCAGGACGGCAGAGCTCCAGCTCTGCTCAGAGGCCCGTTCTGGCAGAGTTGCTGGCGCGAGGCTGCTCTGCCCTGGGCGAGCCTTGCCCAGACTTGCCTCGCTGCTAGGCTTCCTGCCCAGGAAGGAGCAGGCTGCGCGAGGCTGGGAGACGCCACTGGCGCCTTCCTGGCCTCAGCTCCGCTCCTTCCTTGCCTTTGCACCTAGGCCCCAGGCGTCCTTGGGGAGGGCTTAGGGGCCGGTGGCTTGCACACTGCCAAGGGCTCCAGCAGGAAGAGCTCTGTGCGAGGGAAGGGAAGGGCCAGTGCAGGGCTCCTCCAGCGGTTGCTTGGCCGCCCAGGCTCAGCGCCGCACGGAGTGCACCAGGCTCCCAGGGCCCCTGGCTGGGGTCTGCAGCCCCGCACACCCGGAGGCTGACTCCCTGGGCGCCCAGCAGCTGCCTCACACACGTAGCTTCCCTAGCGCTCTCGTCTCCAGCAGAGATGTGTGCAGCTGGTTGGGGCCTGCCCCTGCGTTCCTGGGCTCCCGCCCACAGCCCCAGCTCAGGGTAAGCAGCCCCTGAGCCAAGACCTGCAGGAGGCGCAGAGCGCCCCCACCTGGAAGCCGAGTGAACAGCTGGCGGGGAGGCGAGCCTCCTCGAGGGAAGAAGAGGCAGCCCAGCCTCGTTTGGCTCAAGCCCTACTTGGCTGGAGCCGTGTGCGCCTCCAGGACGGCAGAGCTCCAGCTCTGCTCAGAGGCCCGTTCTGGCAGAGTTGCTGGCGCGAGGCTGCTCTGCCCTGGGCGAGCCTTGCCCAGACTTGCCTCGCTGCTAGGCTTCCTGCCCAGGAAGGAGCAGGCTGCGCGAGGCTGGGAGACGCCACTGGCGCCTTCCTGGCCTCAGCTCCGCTCCTGCCTTGCCTTTGCACCTAGGCCCCAGGCTTCCTTGGGGAGGGCTTAGGGGCCGGTGGCTTGCACACTGCCAAGGGCTCCAGCAGGAAGAGCTCTGTGCGAGGGAAGGGAAGGGCCAGTGCAGGGCTCCTCCAGCGTTTGCTTGGCAGCCCAGGCTCAGCGCCGCACGGAGTGCACCAGTCTCCCAGGGCCCCTGGCTGGGGTCTGCAGAACCGCACACCCGGAGGCTGACTCCCTGGGCGCCCAGCTGCTGCCTCACACACGTAGCTTCCCTAGCGCTCTCCTCCGCAGCAGAGACGTGTGCAGCTGGTTGGGGCCTGCCCCTGCGTGCCTGGGCTCCCGCCCACAGCCACAGCTCAGGGCAAGCAGCCCCTGAGCCAAGACCTGCAGGAGGCGCAGAGCGCCCCCACCTGGAAGCCGAGTGAACAGCTGGCGGGGAGGCGAGCCTCCTCGAGGGAAGAAGAGGCAGCCCAGCCTCGTTTGGCTCAAGCCCTACTTGGCTGGAGCCGAGTGCGCCTCCAGGACGGCAGAGCTCCAGCTCTGCTGAGAGGCCCGTTCTGGCAGAGTTGCTGGCGCGAGGCTGCTCTGCCCTGGGCGAGCCTTGCCCAGACTTTCCTCGCTGCTAGGCTTCCTGCCCAGGAAGGAGCAGGCTGCGCGAGGCTGGGAGACGCCACTGGCGCCTTCCTGGCCTCAGCTCCGCTCCTGCCTTGCCTTTGCACCTAGGCCCCAGGCGTCCTTGGGGAGGGCTTAGGGGCCGGTGGCTTGCACACTGCCAAGGGCTCCAGCAGGAAGAGCTCTGTGCGAGGGAAGGGAAGGGCCACTGCAGGGCTCCTCCAGCGGTTGCTTGGCAGCCCAGGCTCAGCGCCGCACGGAGTGCACCAGTCTCCCAGGGCCCCTGGCTGGGGTCTGCAGCCCCGCACACCCGGAGGCTGACTCCCTGGGCGCCCAGCTGCTGCCTCACACACGTAGCTTCCCTAGCGCTCTCCTCCCCAGCAGAGACGTGTGCAGCTGGTTGGGGCCTGCCCCTGCGTGCCTGGGCTCCCGCCCACAGCCCCAGCTCAGGGCAAGCAGCCCCTGAGCCAAGACCTGCAGGAGGCGCAGAGCGCCCCCACCTGGAAGCCGAGTGAACAGCTGGAGGGGAGGCGAGCCTCCTCGAGGGAAGAAGAGGCAGCCCAGCCTCGTTTGGCTCAAGCCCTACTTGGCTGGAGCCGAGTGCGCCTCCAGGACGGCACAGCTCCAGCTCTGCTCAGAGGCCCGATCTGGCAGAGTTGCTGGCGCGAGGCTGCTCTGCCTTGGGCGAGCCTTGCCCAGACTTGCCTCGCTGCTAGGCTTCCTGCCCAGGAAGGAGCACGCTGCGCGAGGCTGTGAGTCGCCACTGGCGCCTTCCTGGCCTCAGCTCCGCTCCTGCCTTGCCTTTGCACCTAGGCCCCAGGCGTCCTTGGGGAGGGCTTAGGGGCCGGTGTCTTGCACACTGCCAAGGGCTCCAGCAGGAAGAGCTCTGTGCGAGGGAAGGGAAGGGCCAGTGCAGGGCTCCTCCATCGGTTGCTTGGACGCCCAGACTCAGCGCCGCACGGAGTGCACCAGGCTCCCAGGGCCCCTGGCTGGGGTCTGCAGCCCCGCACACCCGGAGGCTGACTCCCTGGGCGCCCAGCAGCTGCCTCACACACGTAGCTTCCCTAGCGCTCTCGTCTCCAGCAGAGACGTGTGCAGCTGGTTGGGGCCTGCCCCTGCGTGCCTGGGCTCCCGCCCACAGCCCCAGCTCAGGGCAAGCAGCCCCTGAGCCAAGACCTGCAGGAGGCGCAGAGCGCCCCCACCTGGAAGCCGAGTGAACAGCTGGCGGGGAGGCGAGCCTCCTCGAGGGAAGAAGAGGCAGCCCAGCCTCGTTTGGCTCAAGCCCTACTTGGCTGGAGCCGAGTGCGCCTCCAGGACGGCAGAGCTCCAGCTCTGCTCAGAGGCCCGTTCTGGCAGAGTTGCTGGCGCGAGGCTGCTCTGCCCTGGGCGAGCCTTGCCCAGACTTGCCTCGCTGCTAGGCTTCCTGCCCAGGAAGGAGCAGGCTGCGCGAGGCTGGGAGACGCCACTGGCGCCTTCCTGGCCTCAGCTCCGCTCCTGCCTTGCCTTTGCACCTAGGCCCCAGGCGTCCTTGGAGAGGGCTTAGGGGCCGGTGGCTTGCACACTGCCAAGGGCTCCAGCAGGAAGAGCTCTGTGCGAGGGAAGGGAAGGGCCAGTGCAGGGCTCCTCCAGCGGTTGCTTGGCAGCCCAGGCTCAGCGCCGCACGGAGTGCACCAGTCTCCCAGGGCCCCTGGCTGGGGTCTGCAGCCCCGCACACCCGGAGGCTGACTCCCTGGGCGCCCAGCAGCTGCCTCACACACGTAGCTTCCCTAGCGCTCTCGTCTCCAGCAGAGACGTGTGCAGCTGGTTGGGGCCTGCCCCTGCGTGCCTGGGCTCCCGCCCACAGCCCCAGCTCAGGGCAAGCAGCCCCTGAGCCAAGACCTGCAGGAGGCGCAGAGCGCCCCCACCTGGAAGCCGAGTGAACAGCTGGCGGGGAGGCGAGCCTCCTCGAGGGAAGAAGAGGCAGCCCAGCCTCGTTTGGCTCAAGCCCTACTTGGCTGGAGCCGAGTGCGCCTCCAGGACTGCAGAGATCCAGCTCTGCTCAGAGGCCCGTTCTGGCAGAGTTGCTGGCGCGAGGCTGCTCTGCCCTGGGCGAGCCTTGCCCAGACTTGCCTCGCTGCTAGGCTTCCTGCCCAGGAAGGAGCAGGCTGCGCGAGGCTGGGAGACGCCACTGGCGCCTTCCTGGCCTCAGCTCCGCTCCTGCCTTGCCTTTGCACCTAGGCCCCAGGCGTCCTTGGAGAGGGCTTAGGGGCCGGTGGCTTGCACACTGCCAAGGGCTCCAGCAGGAAGAGCTCTGTGCGAGGGAAGGGAAGGGCCAGTGCAGGGCTCCTCCAGCGGTTGCTTGGCAGCCCAGGCTCAGCGCCGCACGGAGTGCACCAGTCTCCCAGGGCCCCTGGCTGGGGTCTGCAGCCCCGCACACCTGGAGGCTGACTCCCTGGGCGCCCAGCAGCTGCCTCACACATGTAGCTTCCCTAGCGCTCTCCTCCCCAGCAGAGACGTGTGCAGCTGCTTGGGGCCTGCCCCTGCGTGCCTGGGCTCCCGCCCACAGCCACAGCTCAGGGCAAGCAGCCCCTGAGCCAAGACCTGCAGGAGGCGCAGAGCGCCCCCACCTGGAAGCCGAGTGAATAGCTGGCGGGGAAGCGAGCCTCCTCGAGGGAAGAAGAGGCAGCCCAGCCTCGTTTGGCTCAAGCCCTACTTGGCTGGAGCCGAGTGCGCCTCCAGGACGGCACAGCTCCAGCTCTGCTCAGAGGCCCGTTCTGGCAGAGTTGCTGGCGCGAGGCTGCTCTGCCCTGGGCGAGCCTTGCCCAGACTTGCCTCGCTGCTAGGCTTCCTGCCCAGGAAGGAGCAGGCTGCGCGAGGCTGGGAGACGCCACTGGCGCCTTCCTGGCCTCAGCTCCGCTCCTGCCTTGCCTTTGCACTTAGGCCCCAGGCGTCCTTGGGGAGGGCTTAGGGGCCGGTGGCTTGCACACTGCCAAGGGCTCCAGCAGGAAGAGCTCTGTGCGAGGGAAGGGAAGGGCCAGTGCAGGGCTCCTCCAGCGGTTGCTTGGCCGCCCAGGCTCAGCACTGCACGGAGTGCACCAGGCTCCCAGGGCCCCTGGCTGGGGTCTGCTGCACCGCACACCCGGAGGCTGACTCCCTGGGCGCCCAGCAGCTGCCTCACACACGTAGCTTCCCTAGCGCTCTCGTCTCCAGCAGAGATGTGTGCAGCTGGTTGGGGCCTGCCCCTGCGTGCCTGGGCTCCCGCCCACAGCCCCAGCTCAGGGCAAGCAGCCCCTGAGCCAAGACCTGCAGGAGGCGCAGAGCGCCCCCACCTGGAAGCCGAGTGAACAGCTGGTGGGGAGGCGATCCTCCTCGAGGGAAGAAGAGGCAGCCCAGCCTCGTTTGGCTCAAGCCCTACTTGGCTGGAGCCGAGTGCGCCTCCAGGACGGCAGAGCTCCATCTCTGCTCAGAGGCCCGTTCTGGCAGAGTTGCTGGCGCGAGGCTGCTCTGCCCTGGGCGAGCCTTGCCCAGACTTGCCTCGCTGCTAGGCTTCCTGCCCAGGAAGGAGCAGGCTGCGCGAGGCTGGGAGACGCCACTGGCGCCTTCCTGGCCTCAGCTCCGCTCCTTCCTTGCCTTTGCACCTAGGCCCCAGGCGTCCTTGGGGAGGGCTTAGGGGCCGGTGGCTTGCACACTGCCAAGGGCTCCAGCAGGAAGAGCTCTGTGCGAGGGAAGGGAAGGGCCAGTGCAGGGCTCCTCCAGCGGTTGCTTGGCCGCCCAGGCTCAGCGCCGCACGGAGTGCACCAGGCTCCCAGGGCCCCTGGCTGGGGTCTGCAGCCCCGCACACCCGGAGGCTGACTCCCTGGGCGCCCAGCAGCTGCCTCACACACGTAGCTTCCCTAGCGCTCTCCTCCCCAGCAGAGACGTGTGCAGCTGGTTGGGGCCTGCCCCTGCGTGCCTGGGCTCCCGCCCACAGCCCCAGCTCAGGGCAAGCAGCCCCTGAGCCAAGACCTGCAGGAGGCGCAGAGCGCCCCCACCTGGAAGCCGAGTGAACAGCTGGCGGGGAGGCGAGCCTCCTCGAGGGAAGAAGAGGCAGCCCAGCCTCGTTTGGCTCAAGCCCTACTTGGCTGGAGCCGAGTGCGCCTCCAGGACGGCAGAGCTCCAGCTCTGCTCAGAGGCCCGATCTGGCAGAGTTGCTGGCGCGAGGCTGCTCTGCCCTGGGCGAGCCTTGCCCAGACTTGCCTCGCTGCTAGGCTTCCTGCCCAGGAAGGAGCAGGCTGCGCGAGGCTGGGAGACGCCACTGGCGCCTTCCTGGCCTCAGCTCCGCTCCTGCCTTGCCTTTGCACCTAGGCCCCAGGCGTCCTTGGGGAGGGCTTAGGGGCCGGTGGCTTGCACACTGCTAAGGGCTCCAGCAGGAAGAGCTCTGTGCGAGGGAAGGGAAGGGCCAGTGCAGGGCTCCTCCAGCGGTTGCTTGGCCGCCCAGGCTCAGCGCCGCACGGAGTGCACCAGGCTCCCAGGGCCCCTGGCTGGGGTCTGCAGCCCCGCACACCCGGAGGCTGACTCCCTGGGCGCCCAGCAGCTGCCTCACACACGTAGCTTCCCTAGCGCTCTCGTCTCCAGCAGAGATGTGTGCAGCTGGTTTGGGCCTGCCCCTGCGTTCCTGGGCTCCCGCCCACAGCCCCAGCTCAGGGTAAGCAGCCCCTGAGCCAAGACCTGCAGGAGGCGCAGAGCGCCCCCACCTGGAAGCCGAGTGAACAGCTGGCGGGGAGGCGAGCCTCCTCGAGGGAAGAAGAGGCAGCCCAGCCTCGTTTGGCTCAAGCCCTACTTGGCTGGAGCCGTGTGCGCCTCCAGGACGGCAGAGCTCCAGCTCTGCTCAGAGGCCCGTTCTGGCAGAGTTGCTGGCGCGAGGCTGCTCTGCCCTGGGCGAGCCTTGCCCAGACTTGCCTCGCTGCTAGGCTTCCTGCCCAGGAAGGAGCAGGCTGCGCGAGGCTGGGAGACGCCACTGGCGCCTTCCTGGCCTCAGCTCCGCTCCTGCCTTGCCTTTGCACCTAGGCCCCAGGCGTCCTTGGGGAGGGCTTAGGGGCCGGTGGCTTGCACACTGCCAAGGGCTCCAGCAGGAAGAGCTCTGTGCGAGGGAAGGGAAGGGCCAGTGCAGGGCTCCTCCAGCGGTTGCTTGGCCGCCCAGGCTCAGCGCCGGACGGAGTGCACCAGGCTCCCAGGGCCCCTGGCTGGGGTCTGCAGCCCCGCACACCCGGAGGCTGACTCCCTGGGCACCCAGCAGCTGCCTCACACACGTAGCTTCCCTAGCGCTCTCCTCCCCAGCAGAGACGTGTGCAGCTGGTTGGGGCCTGCCCCTGCGTGCCTGGGCTCCCGCCCACAGCCCCAGCTCAGGGCAAGCAGCCCCTGAGCCAAGACCTGCAGGAGGCGCAGAGCGCCCCCACCTGGAAGCCGAGTGAACAGCTGGCGGGGAGGCGAGCCTCCTCGAGGGAAGAAGAGGCAGCCCAGCCTCGTTTGGCTCAAGCCCTACTTGGCTGGAGCCGAGTGCGCCTCCAGGACGGCAGAGCTCCTGCTCTGCTGAGAGGCCCGTTCTGGCAGAGTTGCTGGCGCGAGGCTGCTCTGCCCTGGGCGAGCCTTGCCCAGACTTGCCTCGCTGCTAGGCTTCCTGCCCAGGAAGGAGCAGTCTGCGCGAGGCTGGGAGACTCCACTGGCGCCTTCCTGGCCTCAGCTCCGCTCCTGCCTTGCCTTTGCACCTAGGCCCCAGGCGTCCTTGGGGAGGGTTTAGGGGCCAGTGGCTTGCACACTGCCAAGGGCTCCAGCAGGAAGAGCTCTGTGCGAGGGAAGGGAAGGGCCAGTGCAGGGTACCTCCAGCGGTTGCTTGGCAGCCCAGGCTCAGCGCCGCACGGAGTGCACCAGGCTCCCAGGGCCCCTGGCTGGGGTCTGCAGCCCCGCACACACGGAGGCTGACTCCCTGGGCGCCCAGCATCTGCCTCACACACGTAGCTTCCCTAGCGCTCTCGTCTCCAGCAGAGATGTGTGCAGCTGGTTGGGGCCTGCCCCTGCGTGCCTGGGCTCCCGCCCACAGCCCCAGCTCAGGGCAAGCAGCCCCTGAGCCAAGACCTGCAGGAGAAGCAGAGCGCCCCCACCTGGAAGCCGAGTGAACAGCTGGCGGGGAGGCGAGCCTCCTCGAGGGAAGATGAGGCAGCCCAGCCTCGTTTGGCTCAAGCCCTACTTGGCTGGAGCCGTGTGCGCCTCCAGGACGGCAGAGCTCCAGCTCTGCTCAGAGGCCCGTTCTGGCAGAGTTGCTGGCGCGAGGCTGCTCTGCCCTGGGCGAACCTTGCCCAGACTTGCCTCGCTGCTAGGCTTCCTGCCCAGGAAGGAGCAGGCTGCGCGAGGCTGGGAGACGCCACTGGCGCCTTCCTGGCCTCAGCTCCGCTCCTGCCTTGCCTTTGCACCTAGGCCCCAGGCGTCCTTGGGGAGGGCTTAGGGGCCGGTGGCTTGCACACTGCCAAGGGCTCCAGCAGGAAGAGCTCTGTGCGAGGGAAGGGAAGGGCCAGTGCAGGGCTCCTCCAGCGGTTGCTTGGCCGCCCAGACTCAGCGCCGCACGGAGTGCACCAGGCTCCCAGGGCCCCTGGCTGGGGTCTGCAGCCCCGCACACCCGGAGGCTGACTCCCTGGGCGCCCAGCAGCTGCCTCACACACGTAGATTCCCTAGCGCTCTCGTCCCCAGCAGAGACGTGTGCAGCTGGTTGGGGCCTGCCCCTGCGTGCCTGGGCTCCCACCCACAGCCCCAGCTCAGGGCAAGCAGCCCCTGAGCCAAGACCTGCAGGAGGCGCAGAGCGCCCCCACCTGGAAGCCGAGTGAACAGCTGGCGGGGAGGCGAGCCTCCTCGAGGGAAGAAGAGGCAGCCCAGCCTCGTTTGGCTCAAGCCCTACTTGGCTGGAGCCGAGTGCGCCTCCAGGACGGCAGAGCTCCAGCTCTGCTGAGAGGCCCGTTCTGGCAGAGTTGCTGGCGCGAGGCTGCTCTGCCCTGGGCGAGCCTTGCCCAGACTTGCCTCGCTGCTAGGCTTCCTGCCCAGGAAGGAGCAGGCTGCGCGAGGCTGGGAGACGCCACTGGCGCCTTCCTGGCCTCAGCTCCGCTCCTGCCTTGCCTTTGCACCTAGGCCCCAGGCGTCCTTGGGGAGGGCTTTGGGGCCGGTGGCTTGCACACTGCCAAGGGCTCCAGCAGGAAGAGCTCTGTGCGAGGGAAGGGAAGGGCCAGTGCAGGGCTCCTCCAGCGGTTGCTTGGCAGCCCAGGCTCAGCGCCGCACGGAGTGCACCAGTCTCCCAGGGCCCCTGGCTGGGGTCTGCAGCCCCGCACACCCGGAGGCTGACTCCCTGGGCGCCCAGCAGCTGCCTCACACACGTAGCTTCCCTAGCGCTCTCCTCCCCAGCAGAGACGTGTGCAGCTGGTTGGGGCCTGCCCCTGCGTGCCTGGGCTCCCGCCCACAGCCCCAGCTCAGGGCAAGCAGCCCCTGAGCCAAGACCTGCAGGAGGCGCAGAGCGCCCCCACCTGGAAGCCGAGTGAACAGCTGGCGGGGAGGCGAGCCTCCTCGAGGGAAGAAGAGGCAGCCCAGCCTCGTTTGGCTCAAGCCCTACTTGGCTGGAGCCGTGTGCGCCTCCAGGACGGCAGAGCTCCAGCTCTGCTCAGAGGCCCGTTCTGGCAGAGTTGCTGGCGCGAGGCTGCTCTGCCCTGGGCGAGCCTTGCCCAGACTTGCCTCGCTGCTAGGCTTCCTGCCCAGGAAGGAGCAGGCTGCGCGAGGCTGGGAGACGCCACTGGCGCCTTCCTGGCCTCAGCTCCGCTACTGCCTTGCCTTTGCACCTAGGCCCCAGGCGTCCTTGGGGAGGGCTTAGGGGCCGGTGGCTTGCACACTGCCAAGGGCTCCAGCAGGAAGAGCTCTGTGCGAGGGAAGGGAAGGGCCAGTGCAGGGCTCCTCCAGCGGTTGCTTGGCCGCCCAGACACAGCGCCGCACGGAGTGCACCAGGCTCCCAGGGCCCCTGGCTGGGGTCTGCAGCCCCGCACACCCGGAGGCTGACTCCCTGGGCGCCCAGCAGCTGCCTCACACACGTAGCTTCCCTAGCGCTCTCCTCCCCAGCAGAGACGTGTGCAGCTGGTTGGGGCCTGCCCCTGCGTGCCTGGGCTCCCGCCCACAGCCCCAGCTCAGGGCAAGCAGCCCCTGAGCCAAGACCTGCAGGAGGCGCAGAGCGCCCCCACCTGGAAGCCGAGTGAACAGCTGGCGGGGAGGCGAGCCTCCTCGAGGGAAGAAGAGGCAGCCCAGCCTCGTTTGGCTCAAGCCCTACTTGGCTGGAGCCGAAGGCGCCTCCAGGACGGCACAGCTCCAGCTCTGCTCAGAGGCCCGTTCTGGCAGAGTTGCTGGCGCGAGGCTGCTCTGCCCTGGGCGAGCCTTGCCCAGACTTGCCTCGCTGCTAGGCTTCCTGCCCAGGAAGGAGCAGGCTGCGCGAGGCTGGGAGACGCCACTGGCGCCTTCCTGGCCTCAGCTCCGCTCCTGCCTTGCCTTTGCACCTAGGCCCCAGGCGTCCTTGGGGAGGGCTTAGGGGCCGGTGGCTTGCACACTGCCAAGGGCTCCAGCAGGAAGAGCTCTGTGCGAGGGAAGGGAAGGGCCAGTGCAGGGCTCCTCCAGCGGTTGCTTGGCCGCCCAGACTCAGCGCCGCACGGAGTGCACCAGGCTCCCAGGGCCCCTGGCTGGGGTCTGCAGCCCCGCACACCCGGAGGCTGACTCCCTGGGCGCCCAGCAGCTGCCTCACACACGTAGCTTCCCTAGCGCTCTCCTCCCCAGCAGAGACGTGTGCAGCTGGTTGGGGCCTGCCCCTGCGTGCCTGGGCTCCCGCCCACAGCCCCAGCTCAGGGCAAGCAGCCCCTGAGCCAAGACCTGCAGGAGGCGCAGAGCGCCCCCACCTGGAAGCCGAGTGAACAGCTGGCGGGGAGGCGAGCCTCCTCGAGGGAAGAAGAGGCAGCCCAGCCTCGTTTGGCTCAAGCCCTACTTGGCTGGAGCCGAGTGCGCCTCCAGGACGGCAGAGCTCCAGCTCTGCTCAGAGGCCCGTTCTGGCAGAGTTGCTGGCGCGAGGCTGCTCTGCCCTGGGCGAGCCTTGCCCAGACTTGCCTCGCTGCTAGGCTTCCTGCCCAGGAAGGAGCAGGCTGCGCGAGGCTGGGAGACGCCACTGGCGCCTTCCTGGCCTCAGCTCCGCTCCTGCTTTGCCTTTGCACCTAGGCCCCAGGCGTCCTTGGGGAGGGCTTAGGGGCCGGTGGCTTGCACACTGCCAAGGGCTCCAGCAGGAAGAGCTCTGTGCGAGGGAAGGGAAGGGCCAGTGCAGGGCTCCTCCAGCGGTTGCTTGGCCGCCCAGGCTCAGCGCCGCACGGAGTGCACCAGGCTCCCAGGGTCCCTGGCTGGGGTCTGCAGCCCCGCACACCTGGAGGCTGACTCCCTGGGCGCCCAGCAGCTGCCTCACACACGTAGCTTCCCTAGCGCTCTCCTCCCCAGCAGAGACGTGTGCAGCTGGTTGGGGCCTGCCCCTGCGTGCCTGGGCTCCCGCCCACAGCCCCAGCTCAGGGCAAGCAGCCCCAGAGCCAAGACCTGCAGGAGGCGCAGAGCGCCCCCACCTGGAAGCCGAGTGAACAGCTGGCGGGGAGGCGA
This sequence comes from Ovis canadensis, assembly GCF_042477335.2. Taxonomy (NCBI): domain Eukaryota; kingdom Metazoa; phylum Chordata; class Mammalia; order Artiodactyla; family Bovidae; genus Ovis; species Ovis canadensis. Next base: position 287,807 of record NC_091252.1, read on the forward strand.
GCCTCCTCGAGGGAAGAAGAGGCAGCCCAGCCTCGTTTGGCTCAAGCCCTACTTGGCTGGAGCCGAGTGCGCCTCCAGGACGGCAGAGCTCCAGCTCTGCTGAGAGGCCCGTTCTGGCAGAGTTGCTGGCGCGAGGCTGCTCTGCCCTGGGCGAGCCTTGCCCAGACTTGCCTCGCTGCTAGGCTTCCTGCCCAGGAAGGAGCAGGCTGCGCGAGGCTGGGAGACGCCACTGGCGCCTTCCTGGCCTCAGCTCCGCTCCTGCCTTGCCTTTGCACCTAGGCCCCAGGCGTCCTTGGGGAGGGCTTAGGGGCCGGTGGCTTGCACACTGCCAAGGGCTCCAGCAGGAAGAGCTCTGTGCGAGGGAAGGGAAGGGCCAGTGCAGGGCTCCCCCAGCGGTTGCTTGGCCGCCCAGGCTCAGCGCCGCACGGAGTGCACCAGGCTCCCAGGGCCCCTGGCTGGGGTCTGCAGCCCCGCACACCCGGAGGCTGACTCCCTGGGCGCCCAGCAGCTGCCTCACACACGTAGCTTCCCTAGCGCTCTCCTCCCCAGCAGAGACGTGTGCAGCTGGTTGGGGCCTGCCCCTGCGTGCCTGGGCTCCCGCCCACAGCCCCAGCTCAGGGCAAGCAGCCCCTGAGCCAAGACCTGCAGGAGGCGCAGAGCGCCCCCACCTGGAAGCCGAGTGAACAGCTGGCGGGGAGGCGAGCCTCCTCGAGGGAAGAAGAGGCAGCCCAGCCTCGTTTGGCTCAAGCCCTACTTGGCTGGAGCCGAGTGCGCCTCCAGGACGGCAGAGCTCCAGCTCTGCTCAGAGGCCCGTTCTGGCAGAGTTGCTGGCGCGAGGCTGCTCTGCCCTGGGCGAGCCTTGCCCAGACTTGCCTCGCTGCTAGGCTTCCTGCCCAGGAAGGAGCAGGCTGCGCGAGGCTGGGAGACGCCACTGGCGCCTTCCTGGCCTCAGCTCCGCTCCTGCCTTGCCTTTGCACCTAGGCCCCAGGCGTCCTTGGGGAGGGCTTAGGGGCCGGTGGCTTGCACACTGCCAAGGGCTCCAGCAGGAAGAGCTCTGTGCGAGGGAAGGGAAGGGCCAGTGCAGGGCTCCTCCAGCGGTTGCTTGGCCGCCCAGGCTCAGCGCCGCACGGAGTGCACCAGGCTCCCAGGGCCCCTGGCTGGGGTCTGCAGCCCCGCACACCCGGAGGCTGACTCCCTGGGCGCCCAGCAGCTGCCTCACACACGTAGCTTCCCTAGCGCTCTCCTCCCCAGCAGAGACGTGTGCAGCTGGTTGGGGCCTGCCCCTGCGTGCCTGGGCTCCCGCCCACAGCCCCAGCTCAGGGCAAGCAGCCCCTGAGCCAAGACCTGCAGGAGGTGCAGAGCGCCCCCACCTGGAAGCCGAGTAAACAGCTGGCGGGGAGGCGAGCCTCCTCGAGGGAAGAAGAGGCAGCCCAGCCTCGTTTGGCTCAAGCCCTACTTGGCTGGAGCTGAGTGCGCCTCCAGGACGGCAGAGCTCCAGCTCTGCTCAGAGGCCCGATCTGGCAGAGTTGCTGGCGCGAGGCTGCTCTGCCCTGGGCGAGCCTTGCCCAGACTTGCCTCGCTGCTAGGCTTCCTGCCCAGGAAGGAGCAGGCTGCGCGAGGCTGGGAGACGCCACTGGCGCCTTCCTGGCCTCAGCTCCGCTCCTGCCTTGCCTTTGCACCTAGGCCCCAGGCGTCCTTGGGGAGGGCTTAGGGGCCGGTGGCTTGCACACTGCCAAGGGCTCCAGCAGGAAGAGCTCTGTGCGAGGGAAGGGAAGGGCCAGTGCAGGGCTCCTCCAGCGGTTGCTTGGCGGCCCAGATTCAGCGCCGCACGGAGTGCACCAGGCTCCCAGGGCCCCTGGCTGGGGTCTGCAGCCCCGCACACCCGGAGGCTGACTCCCTGGGCGCCCAGCAGCTGCCTCACACACGTAGCTTCCCTTGCGCTCTCCTCCCCAGCAGAGACGTGTGCAGCTGGTTGGGGCCTGCCCCTGCGTGCCTGGGCTCCCGCCCACAGCCCCAGCTCAGGGCAAGCAGCCCCTGAGCCAAGACCTGAAGAAGGCTCAGAGCGCCCCCACCTGGAAGCCGAGTGAACAGCTGGCGGGGAGGCGAGCCTCCTCGAGGGAAGAAGAGGCAGCCCAGCCTCGTTTGGCTCAAGCCCTACTTGGCTGGAGCCGAGTGCGCCTCCAGGACGGCAGAGCTCCAGCTATGCTCAGAGGCCCGATCTGGCAGAGTTGCTGGCGCGAGGCTGCTCTGCCCTGGGCGACCGTTGCCCAGACTTGCCTCGCTGCTAGGCTTCCTGCCCAGGAAGGAGCAGGCTGCGCGAGGCTGGGAGATGCCACTGGCGCCTTCCTGGCCTCAGCTCCGCTCCTGCCTTGCCTTTGCACCTAGGCCCCAGGCGTCCTTGGGGAGGGCTTAGGGGCCGGTGGCTTGCACACTGCCAAGGGCTCCAGCAGGAAGAGCTCTGTGCGAGGGAAGGGAAGGGCCAGTGCAGGGCTCCTCCAGCGGTTGCTTGGCCGCCCAGGCTCAGCGCCGGACGGAGTGCACCAGGCTCCCAGGGCCCCTGGCTGGGGTCTGCAGCCCCGCACACCCGGAGGCTGACTCCCTGGGCGCCCAGCAGCTGCCTCACACACGTAGCTTCCCTAGCGCTCTCCTCCCCAGCAGAGACGTGTGCAGCTGGTTGGGGCCTGCCCCTGCGTGCCTGGGCTCCCGCCCACAGCCCCAGCTCAGGGTAAGCAGCCCCTGAGCCAAGACCTGCAGGAGGCGCAGAGCGCCCCCACCTGGAAGCCGAGTGAACAGCTGGCGGGGAGGCGAGCCTCCTCGAGGGAAGAAGAGGCAGCCCAGCCTCGTTTGGCTCAAGCCCTACTTGGCTGGAGCCGAGTGCGCCTCCAGGACGGCAGAGCTCCAGCTCTGCTCAGAGGCCCGTTCTGGCAGAGTTGCTGGCGCGAGGCTGCTCTGCCCTGGGCGAGCCTTGCCCAGACTTTCCTCGCTGCTAGGCTTCCTGCCCAGGAAGGAGCAGGCTGCGCGAGGCTGGGAGACGCCACTGGCGCCTTCCTGGCCTCAGCTCCGCTCCTGCCTTGCCTTTGCACCTAGGCCCCAGGCGTCCTTGGGGAGGGCTTAGGGGCCAGTGGCTTGCACACTGCCAAGGGCTCCAGCAGGAAGAGCTCTGTGCGAGGGAAGGGAAGGGCCAGTGCAGGGCTCCTCCAGCGGTTGCTTGGCAGCCCAGGCTCAGCGCCGCACGGAGTGCACCAGGCTCCCAGGGCCCCTGGCTGGGGTCTGCAGCCCCGCACACACGGAGGCTGACTCCCTGGGCGCCCAGCTGCTGCCTCACACACGTAGCTTCCCTAGCGCTCTCCTCCCCAGCAGAGACGTGTGCAGCTGGTTGGGGCCTGCCCCTGCGTGCCTGGGCTCCCGCCCACAGCCCCAGCTCAGGGCAAGCAGCCCCTGAGCCAAGACCTGCAGGAGGCGCAGAGCGCCCCCACCTGGAAGCCGAGTGAACAGCTGGCGGGGAGGCGAGCCTCCTCGAGGGAAGAAGAGGCAGCCCAGCCTCGTTTGGCTCAAGCCCTACTTGGCTGGAGCCGAGTGCGCCTCCAGGCGGCAGAGCTCCAGCTCTGCTCAGAGGCCCGTTCTGGCAGAGTTGCTGGCGCGAGGCTGCTCTGCCCTGGGCGAGCCTTGCCCAGACTTGCCTCGCTGCTAGGCTTCCTGCCCAGGAAGGAGCAGGCTGCGCGAGGCTGGGAGACGCCACTGGCGCCTTCCTGGCCTCAGCTCCGCTCCTGCCTTGCCTTTGCACCTAGGCCCCAGGCGTCCTTGGGGAGGGCTTAGGGGCCGGTGGCTTGCACACTGCCAAGGGCTCCAGCAGGAAGAGCTCTGTGCGAGGGAAGGGAAGGGCCAGTGCAGGGCTCCTCCAGCGGTTGCTTGGCCGCCCAGGCTCAGCGCCGCACGGAGTGCACCAGGCTCCCAGGGCCCCTGGCTGGGGTCTGCAGCCCCGCACACCCGGAGGCTGACTCCCTGGGCGCCCAGCAGCTGCCTCACACACGTAGCTTCCCTAGCGCTCTCCTCCCCAGCAGAGACGTGTGCAGCTGGTTGGGGCCTGCCCCTGCGTGCCTGGGCTCCCGCCCACAGCCCCAGCTCAGGGCAAGCAGCCCCTGAGCCAAGACCTGCAGGAGGCGCAGAGCGCCCCCACCTGGAAGCCGAGTGAACAGCTGGCGGGGAGGCGAGCCTCCTCGAGGGAAGAAGAGGCAGCCCAGCCTCGTTTGGCTCAAGCCCTACTTGGCTGGAGCCGAGTGCGCCTCCAGGACGGCAGAGCTCCAGCTCTGCTCAGAGGCCCGTTCTGGCAGAGTTCCTGGCGCGAGGCTGCTCTGCCCTGGGCGAGCCTTGCCCAGACTTGCCTCGCTGCTAGGCTTCCTGCCCAGGAAGGAGCAGGCTGCGCGAGGCTGGGAGACGCCACTGGCGCCTTCCTGGCCTCAGCTCCGCTCCTGCCTTGCCTTTGCACCTAGGCCCCAGGCGTCCTTGGGGAGGGCTTAGGGGCCGGTGGCTTGCACACTGCCAAGGGCTCCAGCAGGAAGAGCTCTGTGCGAGGGAAGGGAAGGGCCAGTGCAGGTTTCCTCCAGCGGTTGCTTGGCCGCCCAGGCTCAGCGCCGCACGGAGTGCACCAGGCTCCCAGGGCCCCTGGCTGGGGTCTGCAGCCCCGCACACCCGGAGGCTGACTCCCTGGGCGCCCAGCAGCTGCCTCACACACGTAGCTTCCCTAGCGCTCTCCTCCCCAGCAGAGACGTGTGCAGCTGGTTGGGGCCTGCCCCTGCGTGCCTGGGCTCCCGCCCACAGCCCCAGCTCAGGGCAAGCAGCCCCTGAGCCAAGACCTGCAGGAGGCGCAGAGCGCCCCCACCTGGAAGCCGAGTGAACAGCTGGCGGGGAGGCGAGCCTCCTCGAGGGAAGAAGAGGCAGCCCAGCCTCGTTTGGCTCAAGCCCTACTTGGCTGGAGCCGAGTGCGCCTCCAGGACGGCAGAGCTCCAGCTCTGCTGAGAGGCCCGTTCTGGCAGAGTTGCTGGCGCGAGGCTGCTCTGCCCTGGGCGAGCCTTGCCCAGACTTGCCTCGCTGCTAGGCTTCCTGCCCAGGAAGGAGCAGGCTGCGCGAGGCTGGGAGACGCCACTGGCGCCTTCCTGGCCTCAGCTCCGCTCCTGCCTTGCCTTTGCACCTAGGCCCCAGGCGTCCTTGGGGAGGGCTTAGGGGCCGGTGGCTTGCACACTGCCAAGGGCTCCAGCAGGAAGAGCTCTGTGCGAGGGAAGGGAAGGGCCAGTGCAGGGCTCCTCCAGCGGTTGCTTGGCCGCCCAGGCTCAGCGCCGCACGGAGTGCACCAGGCTCCCAGGGCCCCTGGCTGGGGTCTGCAGCCCCGCACACCCGGAGGCTGACTCCCTGGGCGCCCAGCAGCTGCCTCACACACGTAGCTTCCCTAGCGCTCTCCTCCCCAGCAGAGACGTGTGCAGCTGGTTGGGGCCTGCCCCTGCGTGCCTGGGCTCCCGCCCACAGCCCCAGCTCAGGGCAAGCAGCCCCTGAGCCAAGACCTGCAGGAGGTGCAGAGCGCCCCCACCTGGAAGCCGAGTGAACAGCTGGCGGGGAGGCGAGCCTCCTCGAGGGAAGAAGAGGCAGCCCAGCCTCGTTTGGCTCAAGCCCTACTTGGCTGGAGCCGAGTGCGCCTCCAGGACGGCAGAGCTCCAGCTCTGCTCAGAGGCCCGTTCTGGCAGAGTTGCTGGCGCGAGGCTGCTCTGCCCTGGGCGAGCCTTGCCCAGACTTGCCTCGCTGCTAGGCTTCCTGCCCAGGAAGGAGCAGGCTGCGCGAGGCTGGGAGACGCCACTGGCGCCTTCCTGGCCTCAGCTCCGCTCCTGCCTTGCCTTTGCACTTAGGCCCCAGGCGTCCTTGGGGAGGGCTTAGGGGCCGGTGGCTTGCACACTGCCAAGGACTCCAGCAGGAAGAGCTCTGTGCGAGGGAAGGGAAGGGCCAGTGCAGGGCTCCTCCAGCGGTTGCTTGGCCGCCCAGGCTCAGCACCGCACGAAGTGCACCAGGCTCCCAGGGCCCCTGGCTGGGGTCTGCAGCCCCGCACACCCGGAGGCTGACTCCCTGGGCGCCCAGCAGCTGCCTCACACACGTAGCTTCCCTAGCGCTCTCGTCTCCAGCAGAGATGTGTGCAGCTGGTTGGGGCCTGCCCCTGCGTGCCTGGGCTCCCGCCCACAGCCCCAGCTCAGGGCAAGCAGCCCCTGAGCCAAGACCTGCAGGAGGCGCAGAGCGCCCCCACCTGGAAGCCGAGTGAACAGCTGGCGGGGAGGCGAGCCTCCTCGAGGGAAGAAGAGGCAGCCCAGCCTCGTTTGGCTCAAGCCCTACTTGGCTGGAGCCGAGTGCGCCTCCAGGACGGCAGAGCTCCAGCTCTGCTCAGAGGCCCGTTCTGGCAGAGTTGCTGGCGCGAGGCTGCTCTGCCCTGGGCGAGCCTTGCCCAGACTTGCCTCGCTGCTAGGCTTCCTGCCCAGGAAGGAGCAGGCTGCGCGAGGCTGGGAGACGCCACTGGCGCCTTCCTGGCCTCAGCTCCGCTCCTGCCTTGCCTTTGCACCTAGGCCCCAGGCGTCCTTGGGGAGGGCTTAGGGGCCGGTGGCTTGCACACTGCCAAGGGCTCCAGCAGGAAGAGCTCTGTGCGAGGGAAGGGAAGGGCCAGTGCAGGGCTCCTCCAGCGGTTGCTTTGCCGCCCAGGCTCAGCGCCGGACGGAGTGCACCAGGCTCCCAGGGCCCCTGGCTGGGGTCTGCAGCCCCGCACACCCGGAGGTTGACTCCCTGGGCGCCCAGCAGCTGCCTCACACCCGTAGCTTCCCTAGCACTCTCCTCCCCAGCAGAGACGTGCGCAGCTGGTTGGGGCCTGCCCCTGCGTGCCTGGGCTCCCACCCACAGCCCCAGCTCAGGGCAAGCAGCCCCTGAGCCAAGACCTGCAGGAGGCGCAGAGCGCCCCCACCTGGAAGCCGAGTGAACAGCTGGCGGGGAGGCGAGCCTCCTCGAGGGAAGAAGAGGCAGCCCAGCCTCGTTTGGCTCAAGCCCTACTTGGCTGGAGCCGAGTGCGCCTCCAGGACGGCAGAGCTCCAGCTCTGCTCAGAGGCCCGTTCTGGCAGAGTTGCTGGCGCGAGGCTGCTCTGCCCTGGGCGAGCCTTGCCCAGACTTGCCTCGCTGCTAGGCTTCCTGCCCAGGAAGGAGCAGGCTGCGCGAGGCTGGGAGACGCCACTGGCGCCTTCCTGGCCTCAGCTCCGCTCCTGCCTTGCCTTTGCACTTAGGCCCCAGGCGTCCTTGGGGAGGGCTTAGGGGCCGGTGGCTTGCACACTGCCAAGGACTCCAGCAGGAAGAGCTCTGTGCGAGGGAAGGGAAGGGCCAGTGCAGGGCTCCTCCAGCGGTTGCTTGGCCGCCCAGGCTCAGCACCGCACGAAGTGCACCAGGCTCCCAGGGCCCCTGGCTGGGGTCTGCAGCCCCGCACACCCGGAGGCTGACTCCCTGGGCGCCCAGCAGCTGCCTCACACACGTAGCTTCCCTAGCGCTCTCGTCTCCAGCAGAGATGTGTGCAGCTGGTTGGGGCCTGCCCCTGCGTGCCTGGGCTCCCGCCCACAGCCCCAGCTCAGGGCAAGCAGCCCCTGAGCCAAGACCTGCAGGAGGCGCAGAGCGCCCCCACCTGGAAGCCGAGTGAACAGCTGGCGGGGAGGCGAGCCTCCTCGAGAGAAGAAGAGGCAGCCCAGCCTCGTTTGGCTCAAGCCCTACTTGGCTGGAGCCGAGTGCGCCTCCAGGACGGCAGAGCTCCAGCTCTGCTGAGAGGCCCGTTCTGGCAGAGTTGCTGGCGCGAGGCTGCTCTGCCCTGGGCGAGCCTTGCCCAGACTTGCCTCGCTGCTAGGCTTCCTGCCCAGGAAGGAGCAGGCTGCGCGAGGCTGGGAGACGCCACTGGCGCCTTCCTGGCCTCAGCTCCGCTCCTGCCTTGCCTTTGCACCTAGGCCCCAGGCGTCCTTGGGGAGGGCTTAGGGGCCGGTGGCTTGCACACTGCCAAGGGCTCCAGCAGGAAGAGCTCTGTGCGAGGGAAGGGAAGGGCCAGTGCAGGGCTCCTCCAGCGGTTGCTTGGCCGCCCAGACTCAGCACCGCACGGAGTGCACCAGGCTCCCAGGGCCCCTGGCTGGGGTCTGCAGTCCCGCACACCCGGAGGCTGACTCCCTGGGCGCCCAGCAGCTGCCTCACACACGTAGCTTCCCTAGCGCTCTCGTCGCCAGCAGAGATGTGTGCAGCTGGTTGGGGCCTGCCCCTGCGTGCCTGGGCTCCCGCCCACAGCCCCAGCTCAGGGCAAGCAGCCCCTGAGCCAAGACCTGCAGGAGGCGCAGAGCGCCCCCACCTGGAAGCCGAGTGAACAGCTGGCGGGGAGGCGAGCCTCCTCGAGGGAAGAAGAGGCAGCCCAGCCTCGTTTGGCTCAAGCCCTACTTGGCTGGAGCCGAGTGCGCCTCCAGGACGGCAGAGCTCCAGCTCTGCTCAGAGGCCCGTTCTGGCAGAGTTGCTGGCGCGAGGCTGCTCTGCCCTGGGCGAGCCTTGCCCAGACTTGCCTCGCTGCTAGGCTTCCTGCCCAGGAAGGAGCAGGCTGCGCGAGGCTGGGAGACGCCACTGGCGCCTTCCTGGCCTCAGCTCCGCTCCTGCCTTGCCTTTGCACCTAGGCCCCAGGCGTCCTTGGGGAGGGCTTAGGGGCCGGTGGCTTGCAGAGTGCCAAGGGCTCCAGCAGGAAGAGCTCTGTGCGAGGGAAGGGAAGGGCCAGTGCAGGGCTCCTCCAGCGGTTGCTTGGCCGCCCAGACTCAGCGCCGCACGGAGTGCACCAGGCTCCCAGGGCCCCTGGCTGGGGTCTGCAGCCCCGCACACCCGGAGGCTGACTCCCTGGGCGCCCAGCAGCTGCCTCACACACGTAGCTTCCCTAGCGCTCTCGTCCCCAGCAGAGACGTGTGCAGCTGGTTGGGGCCTGCCCCTGCGTGCCTGGGCTCCCACCCACAGCCCCAGGTCAGGGCAAGCAGCCCCTGAGCCAAGACCTGCAGGAGGCGCAGAGCGCCCCCACCTGGAAGCCGAGTGAACAGCTGGCGGGGAGGCGAGCCTCCTCGAGGGAAGAAGAGGCAGCCCAGCCTCGTTTGGCTCAAGCCCTATTTGGCTGGAGCCGAGTGCGCCTCCAGGACGGCAGAACTCCAGCTCTGCTCAGAGGCCCGATCTGGCAGAGTTGCTGGCGCGAGGCTGCTCTGCCCTGGGCGAGCCTTGCCCAGACTTGCCTCGCTGCTAGGCTTCCTGCCCAGGAAGGAGCAGGCTGCGCGAGGCTGGGAGATGCCACTGGCGCCTTCCTGGCCTCAGCTCTGCTCCTGCCTTGCCTTTGCACTTAGGCCCCAGGCGTCCTTGGGGAGGGCTTAGGGGCCGGTGGCTTGCACACTGCCAAGGGCTCCAGCAGGAAGAGCTCTGTGCGAGGGAAGGGAAGGGCCAGTGCAGGGCTCCTCCAGCGGTTGCTTGGCCGCCCAGACTCAGCACCGCACGGAGTGCACCAGGCTCCCAGGGCCCCGGGCTGGGGTCTGCAGCCCCGCACACCCGGAGGCTGACTCCCTGGGCGCCCAGCAGCTGCCTCACACATGTAGCTTCCCTAGCGCTCTCGTCTCCAGCAGAGATGTGTGCAGCTGGTTGGGGCCTGCCCCTGCGTGCCTGGGCTCCCGCCCACAGCCCCAGCTCAGGGCAAGCAGCCCCTGAGCCAAGACCTGCAGGAGGCGCAGAGCGCCCCCACCTGGAAGCCGAGTGAACAGCTGGCGGGGAGGCGAGCCTCCTCGAGGGAAGAAGAGGCAGCCCAGCCTCGTTTGGCTCAAGCCCTACTTGGCTGGAGCCGAGTGCGCCTCCAGGACGGCAGAGCTCCAGCTCTGCTCAGAGGCCCGTTCTGGCAGAGTTGCTGGCGCGAGGCTGCTCTGCCCTGGGCGAGCCTTGCCCAGACTTCCCTCGCTGCTAGGCTTCCTGCCCAGGAAGGAGCAGGCTGCGCGAGGCTGGGAGACGCCACTGGCGCCTTCCTGGCCTCAGCTCCGCTCCTGCCTTGCCTTTGCACCTAGGCCCCAGGCGTCCTTGGGGAGGGCTTAGGGGCCGGTGGCTTGCACACTGCCAAGGGCTCCAGCAGGAAGAGCTCTGTGCGAGGGAAGGGAAGGGCCAGTGCAGGGCTCCTCCAGCGGTTGCTTGGCCGCCCAGGCTCAGCGCCGCACGGAGTGCACCAGGCTTCCATGGCCCCTGGCTGGGGTCTGCAGCCCCGCACACCCGGAGGCTGACTCCCTGGGCGCCCAGCAGCTGCCTCACACACGTAGCTTCCCTAGCGCTCTCCTCCCCAGCAGAGACGTGTGCAGCTGGTTGGGGCCTGGCCCTGCGTGCCTGGGCTCCCACCCACAGCCCCAGCTCAGGGCAAGCAGCCCCTGAGCCAAGACCTGCAGAAGGCGCAGAGCGCCCCCACCTGGAAGCCAAGTGAACAGCTGGCGGGGAGGCGAGCCTCCTCGAGGGAAGAAGAGGCAGCCCAGCCTCGTTTGGCTCAAGCCCTACTTGGCTGGAGCCGAGTGCGCCTCCAGGACGGCAGAGCTCCAGCTCTGCTCAGAGGCCCGTTCTGGCAGAGTTGCTGGCGCGAGGCTGCTCTGCCCTGGGCGAGCCTTGGCCAGACTTGCCTCGCTGCTAGGCTTCCTGCCCAGGAAGGAGCAGGCTGCACGAGGCTGGGAGACGCCACTGGCGCCTTCCTGGCCTCAGCTCCGCTCCTGCCTTGCCTTTGCACCTAGGCCCCAGGCGTCCTTGGGGAGGGCTTAGGGGCCGGTGGCTTGCACACTGCCAAGGGCTCCAGCAGGAAGAGCTCTGGGCGAGGGAAGGGAAGGTTCAGTGCAGGGGGCCACCAGCGGTTGCTTGGCCGCCCAGGCTCAGCGCCGCACGGAGTGCACCAGGCTCCCAGGGCCCCTGGCTGGGGTCTGCAGCCCCGCACATCCGGAGGCTGACTCCCTGGGCGCCCAGCAGCTGCCGCACACACGTAGCTTCCCTAGCGCTCTCCTCCCCAGCAGAGACGTGTGCAGCTGGTTGGGGCCTGCCCCTGCGTGCCTGGGCTCCCGCCCACAGCCCCAGCTCAGGGCAAGCAGCCCCTGAGCCAAGACCTGCAGGAGGCGCAGAGCGCCCCCACCTGGAAGCCGAGTGAACAGCTGGCGGGGAGGCGAGCCTCCTCGAGGGAAGAAGAGGCAGCCCAGCCTCGTTTGGCTCAAGCCCTACTTGGCTGGAGCCAAGTGCGCCTCCAGGACGGCAGAGCTCCAGCTCTGCTGAGAGGCCCGTTCTGGCAGAGTTGCTGGCGCGAGGCTGCTCTGCCCTGGGCGAGCCTTGCCCAGACTTGCCTCGCTGCTAGGCTTCCTGCCCAGGAAGGAGCAGGCTGCGCGAGGCTGGGAGACGCCACTGGCGCCTTCCTGGCCTCAGCTCCGCTCCTGCCTTGCCTTTGCACCTAGGCCCCAGGCCTCCTTGGGGAGGACTTAGGGGCCAGGGGCTTGCACACTGCCAAGGGCTCCAGCAGGAAGAGCTCTGTGCGAGGGAAGGGAAGGGCCAGTGCAGGGCTCCTCCAGCGGTTGCTTGGCAGCCCAGGCTCAGCGCCGCACGGAGTGCACCAGGCTCCCAGGGCCCCTGGCTGGGGTCTGCAGCCCCGCACACACGGAGGCTGACTCCCTGGGCGCCCAGCTGCTGCCTCACACACGTAGCTTCCCTAGCGCTCTCCTCCCCAGCAGAGACGTGTGCAGCTGGTTGGGGCCTGCCCCTGTGTGCCTGGGCTCCCGCCCACAGCCCCAGCTCAGGGCAAGCAGCCCCTGAGCCAAGACCTGCAGGAGGCGCAGAGCGCCCCCACCTGGAAGCCGAGTGAACAGCTGGCGGGGAGGCGAGCCTCCTCGAGGGAAGAAGAGGCAGCCCAGCCTCGTTTGGCTCAAGCCCTACTTGGCTGGAGCCGAGTGCGCCTCCAGGACGGCAGAGCTCCAGCTCTGCTCAGAGGCCCGATCTGGCAGAGTTGCTGGCGCGAGGCTGCTCTGCCCTGGGCGAGCCTTGGCCAGAATGCCTCGCTGCTAGGCTTCCTGCCCAGGAAGGAGCAGGCTGCGCGAGGCTGTGAGACGCCACTGGCGCCTTCCTGGCCTCAGCTCCGCTCCTGCCTTGCCTTTGCACCTAGGCCCCAGGCGTCCTTGGGGAGGGCTTAGGGGCCGGTGGCTTGCACACTGCCAAGGGCTCCAGCAGGAAGAGCTCTGTGCGAGGGAAGGGAAGGGCCAGTGCAGGGCTCCTCCAGCGGTTGCTTGGCCGCCCAGACTCAGCACCGCACGGAGTGCACCAGGCTCCCAGGGCCCCTGGCTGGGGTCTGCAGCCCCGCACACCCGGAGGCTGACTCCCTGGGCGCCCAGCAGCTGCCTCACACACGTAGCTTCCCTAGCGCTCTCGTCTCCAGCAGAGATGTGTGCAGCTGGTTGGGGCCTGCCCCTGCGTGCCTGGGCTCCCGCCCACAGCCCCAGCTCAGGGCAAGCAGCCCCTGAGCCAAGACCTGCAGGAGGCGCAGAGCGCCCCCACCTGGAAGCCGAGTGAACAGCTGGCGGGGAGGCGAGCCTCCTCGAGGGAAGAAGAGGCAGCCCAGCCTCGTTTGGCTCAAGCCCTACTTGGCTGGAGCCGAGTGCGCCTCCAGGACGGCAGAGCTCCAGCTCTGCTCAGAGGCCCGTTCTGGCAGAGTTGCTGGCGCGAGGCTGCTCTGCCCTGGGCGAGCCTTGCCCAGACTTGCCTCGCTGCTAGGCTTCCTGCCCAGGAAGGAGCAGGCTGCGCGAGGCTGGGAGACGCCACTGGCGCCTTCCTGGCATCAGCTCCGCTCCTGCCTTGCCTTTGCACCAGGGCCCCAGGCGTCCTTGGGGAGGGCTTAGGGGCCGGTGGCTTGCACACTGCCAAGGGCTCCAGCAGGAAGAGCTCTGTGCGAGGGAAGGGAAGGGCCAGTGCAGGGCTCCTCCAGCGGTTGCTTGGCCGCCCAGACTCAGCGCCGCACGGAGTGCACCAGGCTCCCAGGGCCCCTGGCTGGGGTCTGCAGCCCCGCACACCCGGAGGCTGACTCCCTGGGCGCCCAGCAGCTGCCTCACACACGTAGCTTCCCTAGCGCTCTCGTCCCCAGCAGAGACGTGTGCAGCTGGTTGGGGCCTGCCCCTGCGTGCCTGGGCTCCCACCCACAGCCCCAGGTAGGGCAAGCAGCCCCTGAGCCAAGACCAGCAGGAGGCGCAGAGCGCCCCCACCTGGAAGCCGAGTGAACAGCTGGCGGGGAGGCGAGCCTCCTCGAGGGAAGAAGAGGCAGCCCAGCCTCGTTTGGCTCAAGCCCTATTTGGCTGGAGCCGAGTGCGCCTCCAGGACGGCAGAACTCCAGCTCTGCTCAGAGGCCCGATCTGGCAGAGTTGCTGGCGCGAGGCTGCTCTGCCCTGGGAGAGCCTTGCCCAGACTTGCCTCGCTGCTAGGCTTCCTGCCCAGGAAGGAGCAGGCTGCGCGATGCTGGGAGATGCCACTGGCGCCTTCCTGGCCTCAGCTCCGCTCCTGCCTTGCCTTTGCACCTAGGCCCCAGGCGTCCTTGGGGAGGGCTTAGGGGCCGGTGGCTTGCACACTGCCAAGGGCTCCAGCAGGAAGAGCTCTGTGCGAGGAAAGGGAAGGGCCAGTGCAGGGCTCCTCCAGCGGTTGCTTGGCCGCCCAGGCTCAGCGCCGCACGGAGTGCACCAGGCTCCCAGGGCCCCTGGCTGGGGTCTGCAGCCCCGCACACCCGGAGGCTGACTCCCTGGGCGCCCAGCAGCTGCCTCACACACGTAGCTTCCCTAGCGCTCTCCTCCCCAGCAGAGACATGCGCAGCTGGTTGGGGCCTGCCCCTGCGTGCCTGGGCTCCCGCCCACAGCCCCAGCTCAGGGCAAGCAGCCCCTGAGCCAAGACCTGCAGGAGGCGCAGAGCGCCCCCACCTGGAAGCCGAGTGAACAGCTGGCGGGGAAGCGAGCCTCCTCGAGGGAAGAAGAGGCAGCCCAGCCTCGTTTGGCTCAAGCCCTACTTGGCTGGAGCCGAGTGCGCCTCCAGGACGGCAGAGCTCCAGCTCTGCTCAGAGGCCCGTTCTGGCAGAGTTGCTGGCGCGAGGCTGCTCTGCCCTGGGCGAGCCTTGCCCAGACTTGCCTCGCTGCTAGGCTTCCTGCCCAGGAAGGAGCAGGCTGCGCGAGGCTGGGAGACGCCACTGGCGCCTTCCTGGCCTCAGCTCCGCTCCTGCCTTGCCTTTGCACTTAGGCCCCAGGCGTCCTTGGGGAGGGCTTAGGGGCCGGTGGCTTGCACACTGCCAAGGACTCCAGCAGGAAGAGCTCTGTGGGAGGGAAGGGAAGGGCCAGTGCAGGGCTCCTCCAGCGGTTGCTTGGCCGCCCAGGCTCAGCACCGCACGAAGTGCACCAGGCTCCCAGGGCCCCTGGCTGGGGTCTGCAGCCCCGCACACCCGGAGGCTGACTCCCTGGGCGCCCAGCAGCTGCCTCACACACGTAGCTTCCCTAGCGCTCTCCTCCCCAGCAGAGACGTGTGCAGCTGGTTGGGGCCTGCCCCTGCGTGCCTGGGCTCCCGCCCACAGCCCCAGCTCAGGGCAAGCAGCCCCTGAGCCAAGACCTGCAGGAGGCGCAGAGCGCCCCCACCTGGAAGCCGAGTGAACAGCTGGCGGGGAGGCGAGCCTCCTCGAGGGAAGAAGAGGCGTCCCAGCCTCGTTTGGCTCAAGCCCTACTTGGCTGGAGCCGAGTGCGCCTCCAGGACGGCAGAGCTCCAGCTCTGCTCAGAGGCCCGTTCTGGCAGAGTTGCTGGCGCGAGGCTGCTCTGCCCTGGGCGAGCCTTGCCCAGACTTGCCTCGCTGCTAGGCTTCCTGCCCAGGAAGGAGCAGGCTGCGCGAGGCTGTGAGACGCCACTGGCGCCTTCCTGGCCTCAGCTCCGCTCCTGCCTTGCCTTTGCACCTAGGCCCCAGGCGTCCTTGGGGAGGGCTTAGGGTCCGGTGGCTTGCACACTGCCAAGGGCTCCAGCAGGAAGAGCTCTGTGCGAGGGAAGGGAAGGGCCAGTGCAGGGCTCCTCCAGCGGTTGCTTGGCCGCCCAGACTCAGCGCCGCACGGAGTGCACCAGGCTCCCAGGGCCCCTGGCTGGGGTCTGCAGCCCCGCACACCCGGAGGCTGACTCCCTGGGCGCCCAGCAGCTGCCTCACACACGTAGCTTCCCTAGCGCTCTCGTCCCCAGCAGAGACGTGTGCAGCTGGTTGGGGCCTGCCCCTGCGTGCCTGGGCTCCCACCCACAGCCCCAGGTCAGGGCAAGCAGCCCCTGAGCCAAGACCTGCAGGAGGCGCAGAGCGCCCCCACCTGGAAGCCGAGTGAACAGCTGGCGGGGAAGCGAGCCTCCTCGAGGGAAGAAGAGGCAGCCCAGCCTCGTTTGGCTCAAGCCCTACTTGGCTGGAGCCGAGTGCGCCTCCAGGACGGCAGAGCTCCAGCTCTGCTCAGAGGCCCGTTCTGGCAGAGTTGCTGGCGCGAGGCTGCTCTGCCCTGGGCGAGCCTTGCCCAGACTTGCCTCGCTGCTAGGCTTCCTGCCCAGGAAGGAGCAGGCTGCGCGAGGCTGGGAGACGCCACTGGCGCCTTCCTGGCCTCAGCTCCGCTCCTGCCTTGCCTTTGCACCTAGGCCCCAGGCGTCCTTGGGGAGGGCTTAGGGGCCGGTGGCTTGCACACTGCCAAGGGCTCCAGCAGGAAGAGCTCTGTGCGAGGGAAGGGAAGGGCCAGTGCAGGGCTCCTCCAGCGGTTGCTTGGCCGCCCAGACTCAGCGCCGCACGGAGTGCACCAGGCTCCCAGGGCCCCTGGCTGGGGTCTGCAGCCCCGCACACCCGGAGGCTGACTCCCTGGGCGCCCAGCAGCTGCCTCACACACGTAGCTTCCCTAGCGCTCTCGTCCCCAGCAGAGACGTGTGCAGCTGGTTGGGGCCTGCCCCTGCGTGCCTGGGCTCCCACCCACAGCCCCAGGTCAGGGCAAGCAGCCCCTGAGCCAAGACCTGCAGGAGGCGCAGAGCGCCCCCACCTGGAAGCCGAGTGAACAGCTGGCGGGGAGGCGAGCCTCCTCGAGGGAAGAAGAGGCAGCCCAGCCTCGTTTGGCTCAAGCCCTACTTGGCTGGAGCCGAGTGCGCCTCCAGGACGGCAGAACTCCAGCTCTGCTCAGAGGCCCGATCTGGCAGAGTTGCTGGCGCGAGGCTGCTCTGCCCTGGGCGAGCCTTGCCCAGACTTGCCTCGCTGCTAGGCTTCCTGCCCAGGAAGGAGCAGGCTGCGCGAGGCTGGGAGATGCCACTGGCGCCTTCCTGGACTCAGCTCCGCTCTTGCCTTGCCTTTGCACCTAGGCCCCAGGCGTCCTTGGGGAGGGCTTAGGGGCCGGTGGCTTGCACACTGCCAAGGGCTCCAGCAGGAAGAGCTCTGTGCGAGGGAAGGGAAGGGCCAGTGCAGGGCTCCTCCAGCGGTTGCTTTGCCGCCCAGGCTCAGCGCCGGACGGAGTGCACCAGGCTCCCAGGGCCCCTGGCTGGGGTCTGCAGCCCCGCACACCCGGAGGTTGACTCCCTGGGCGCCCAGCAGCTGCCTCACACACGTAGCTTCCCTAGCACTCTCCTCCCCAGCACAGACGTGCGCAGCTGGTTGGGGCCTGCCCCTGCGTGCCTGGGCTCCCACCCACAGCCCCAGCTCAGGGCAAGCAGCCCCTGAGCCAAGACCTGCAGGAGGCGCAGAGCGCCCCCACCTGGAAGCCGAGTGAACAGCTGGCGGGGAGGCGAGCCTCCTCGAGGGAAGAAGAGGCAGCCCAGCCTCGTTTGGCTCAAGCCCTACTTGGCTGGAGCCGAGTGCGCCTCCAGGACGGCAGAGCTCCAGCTCTGCTCAGAGGCCCGTTCTGGCAGAGTTGCTGGCGCGAGGCTGCTCTGCCCTGGGCGAGCCTTGCCCAGACTTGCCTCGCTGCTAGGCTTCCTGCCCAGGAAGGAGCAGGCTGCGTGAGGCTGGGAGACGCCACTGGCGCCTTCCTGGCCTCAGCTCCGCTCCTGCCTTGCCTTTGCACTTAGGCCCCAGGCGTCCTTGGGGAGGGCTTAGGGGCCGGTGGCTTGCACACTGCCAAGGACTCCAGCAGGAAGAGCTCTGTGCGAGGGAAGGGAAGGGCCAGTGCAGGGCTCCTCCAGCGGTTGCTTGGCCGCCCAGGCTCAGCACCGCACGAAGTGCACCAGGCTCCCAGGGCCCCTGGCTGGGGTCTGCAGCCCCGCACACCCGGAGGCTGACTCCCTGGGCGCCCAGCAGCTGCCTCACACACGTAGCTTCCCTAGCGCTCTCGTCTCCAGCAGAGATGTGTGCAGCTGGTTGGGGCCTGCCCCTGCGTGCCTGGGCTCCCGCCCACAGCCCCAGCTCAGGGCAAGCAGCCCCTGAGCCAAGACCGGCAGGAGGCGCAGAGCGCCCCCACCTGGAAGCCGAGTGAACAGCTGGCGGGGAGGCGAGCCTCCTCGAGGGAAGAAGAGGCAGCCCAGCCTCGTTTGGCTCAAGCCCTACTTGGCTGGAGCCGAGTGCGCCTCCAGGACGGCAGAGCTCCAGCTCTGCTCAGAGGCCCGTTCTGGCAGAGTTGCTGGCGCGAGGCTGCTCTGCCCTGGGCGAGCCTTGCCCAGACTTGCCTCGCTGCTAGGCTTCCTGCCCAGGAAGGAGCAGGCTGCGCGAGGCTGGGAGACGCCACTGGCGCCTTCCTGGCCTCAGCTCCGCTCCTGCCTTGCCTTTGCACCTAGGCCCCAGGCGTCCTTGGGGAGGGCTTAGGGGCCGGTGGCTTGCACACTGCCAAGGGCTCCAGCAGGAAGAGCTCTGTGCGAGGGAAGGGAAGGGCCAGTGCAGGGCTCCTCCAGCGGTTGCTTGGCCGCCCAGACTCAGCGCCGCACGGAGTGCACCAGGCTCCCAGGGCCCCTGGCTGGGGTCTGCAGCCCCGCACACCCGGAGGCTGACTCCCTGGGCGCCCAGCAGCTGCCTCACACACGTAGCTTCCCTAGCGCTCTCGTCCCCAGCAGAGACGTGTGCAGCTGGTTGGGGCCTGCCCCTGCGTGCCTGGGCTCCCACCCACAGCCCCAGCTCAGGGCAAGCAGCCCCTGAGCCAAGACCTGCAGGAGGCGCAGAGCGCCCCCACCTGGAAGCCGAGTGAACAATTGGCGGGGAGGCGAGCCTCCTCGAGGGAAGAAGAGGCAGCCCAGCCTCGTTTGGCTCAAGCCCTACTTGGCTGGAGCCGAGTGCGCCTCCAGGACGGCAGAGCTCCAGCTCTCCTCAGAGGCCCGTTCTGGCAGAGTTGCTGGCGCGAGGCTGCTCTGCCCTGGGCGAGCCTTGCCCAGACTTGCCTCGCTGCTAGGCTTCCTGCCCAGGAAGGAGCAGGCTGCGCGAGGCTGGGAGACGCCACTGGGGCCTTCCTGGCCTCAGCTCCGCTCCTGCCTTGCCTTTGCACCTAGGCCCCAGGCCTCCTTGGAGAGGGCTTAGGGGCCGGTGGCTTGCACACTGCCAAGGGCTCCAGCAGGAAGAGCTCTGTGCGAGGGAAGGGAAGGGCCAGTGCAGGGCTCCTCCAGCGGTTGCTTGGCCGCCCAGGCTCAGCGCCGCACGGAGTGCACCAGGCTCCCAGGGCCCCTGGCTGGGGTCTGCAGCCCCGCACACCCGGAGGCTGACTCCCTGGGCGCCCAGCAGCTGCCTCACACACGTAGCTTCCCTAGCGCTCTCCTCCCCAGCAGAGACGTGTGCAGCTGGTTGGGGCCTGCCCCTGCGTGCCTGGGCTCCCGCCCACAGCCCCAGCTCAGGGCAAGCAGCCCCTGAGCCAAGACCTGCAGGAGGCGCAGAGCGCCCCCACCTGGAAGCCGAGTGAACAGCTGGCGGGGAGGCGAGCCTCCTCGAGGGAAGAAGAGGCAGCCCAGCCTCGTTTGGCTCAAGCCCTACTTGGCTGGAGCCGAGTGCGCCTCCAGGACGGCAGAGCTCCAGCTCTGCTCAGAGGCCCGATCTGGCAGAGTTGCTGGCGCGAGGCTGCTCTGCCCTGGGCGAGCCTTGCCCAGACTTGCCTCGCTGCTAGGCTTCCTGCCCAGGAAGGAGCAGGCTGTGCGAGGCTGGGAGACGCCACTGGCGCCTTCCTGGCCTCAGCTCCGCTCCTGCCTTGCCTTTGCACCTAGGCCCCAGGCGTCCTTGGGGAGGGCTTAGGGGCCGGTGGCTTGCACACTGCCAAGGGCTCCAGCAGGAAGAGCTCTGTGCGAGGGAAGGGAAGGGCCAGTGCAGGGCTCCTCCAGCGGTTGCTTTGCCGCCCAGGCTCAGCGCCGGACGGAGTGCACCAGGCTCCCAGGGCCCCTGGCTGGGGTCTGCAGCCCCGCACACCCGGAGGCTGACTCCCTGGGCGCCCAGCAGCGGCCTCACACACGTAGCTTCCCTAGCGCTCTCGTCTCCATCAGAGATGTGTGCAGCTGGTTGGGGCCTGCCCCTGCGTTCCTGGGCTCCCGCCCACAGCCCCAGCTCAGGGTAAGCAGCCCCTGGGCCAAGACCTGCAGGAGGCGCAGAGCGCCCCCACCTGGAAGCCGAGTGAACAGCTGGCGGGGAGGCGAGCCTCCTCGAGGGAAGAAGAGGCAGCCCAGCCTCGTTTGGCTCAAGCCCTACTTGGCTGGAGCCGTGTGCGCCTCCAGGACGGCAGAGCTCCAGCTCTGCTCAGAGGCCCGTTCTGGCAGAGTTGCTGGCGCGAGGCTGCTCTGCCCTGGGCGAGCCTTGCCCAGACTTGCCTCGCTGCTAGGCTTCCTGCCCAGGAAGGAGCAGGCTGCGCGAGGCTGGGAGACGCCACTGGCGCCTTCCTGGCCTCAGCTCCGCTCCTGCCTTGCCTTTGCACCTAGGCCCCAGGCGTCCTTGGGGAGGGCTTAGGGGCCGGTGGCTTGCACACTGCCAAGGGCTCCAGCAGGAAGAGCTCTGTGCGAGGGAAGGGAAGGGCCAGTGCAGGGCTCCTCCAGCGGTTGCTTGGCCGCCCAGACTCAGCGCCGCACGGAGTGCACCAGGCTCCCAGGGCCCCTGGCTGGGGTCTGCAGCCCCGCACATCCGGAGGCTGACTCCCTGGGCGCCCAGCAGCTGCCTCACACACGTAGCTTCCCTAGCGCTCTCGTCCCCAGCAGAGACGTGTGCAGCTGGTTGGGGCCTGCCCCTGCGTGCCTGGGCTCCCACCCACAGCCCCAGCTCAGGGCAAGCAGCCCCTGAGCCAAGACCTGCAGGAGGCTCAGAGCGCCCCCACCTGGAAGCCGAGTGAACAGCTGGCGGGGAGGCGAGCCTCCTCGAGGGAAGAAGAGGCAGCCCAGCCTCGTTTGGCTCAAGCCCTACTTGGCTGGAGCCGAGTGCGCCTCCAGGACGGCAGAGCTCCAGCTCTGCTCAGAGGCCCGTTCTGGCAGAGTTGCTGGCGCGAGGCTGCTCTGCCCTGGGCGAGCCTTGCCCAGACTTGCCTCGCTGCTAGGCTTCCTGCCCAGGAAGGAGCAGGCTGCGCGAGGCTGGGAGACGCCACTGGCGCCTTCCTGGCCTCAGCTCCGCTCCTGCCTTGCCTTTGCACCTAGGCCCCAGGCGTCCTTGGGGAGGGCTTAGGGGCCGGTGGCTTGCACACTGCCAAGGGCTCCAGCAGGAAGAGCTCTGGGCGAGGGAAGGGAAGGTTCAGTGCAGGGGGCCACCAGCGGTTGCTTGGCCGCCCAGGCTCAGCGCCGCACGGAGTGCACCAGGCTCCCAGGGCCCCTGGCTGGGGTCTGCAGCCCCGCACATCCGGAGGCTGACTCCCTGGGCGCCCAGCAGCTGCCTCACACACGTAGCTTCCCTAGCGCTCTCCTCCCCAGCAGAGACGTGTGCAGCTGGTTGGGGCCTGCCCCTGCGTGCCTGGGCTCCCGCCCACAGCCCCAGCTCAGGGCAAGCAGCCCCTGAGCCAAGACCTGCAGGAGGCGCAGAGCGCCCCCACCTGGAAGCCGAGTGAACAGCTGGCGGGGAGGCGAGCCTCCTCGAGGGAAGAAGAGGCAGCCCAGCCTCGTTTGGCTCAAGCCCTACTTGGCTGGAGCCGAGTGCGCCTCCAGGACGGCAGAGCTCCAGCTCTGCTGAGAGGCCCGTTCTGGCAGAGTTGCTGGCGCGAGGCTGCTCTGCCCTGGGCGAGCCTTGCCCAGACTTGCCTCGCTGCTAGGCTTCCTGCCCAGGAAGGAGCAGGCTGCGCGAGGCTGGGAGACGCCACTGGCGCCTTCCTGGCCTCAGCTCCGCTCCTGCCTTGCCTTTGCACCTAGGCCCCAGGAGTCCTTGGGGAGGGCTTAGGGGCCGGTGGCTTGCACACTGCCAAGGGCTCCAGCAGGAAGAGCTCTGTGCGAGGGAAGGGAAGGGCCAGTGCAGGGCTCCTCCAGCGGTTGCTTGGCCGCCCAGGCTCAGCGCCGCACGGAGTGCACCAGGCTCCCAGGGCCCCTGGCTGGGGTCTGCAGCCCCGCACACCCGGAGGCTGACTCCCTGGGCGCCCAGCAGCTGCCTCACACACGTAGCTTCCCTAGCGCTCTCCTCCCCAGCAGAGACGTGTGCAGCTGGTTGGGGCCTGAACCTGCGTGCCTGGGCTCCCGCGCACAGCCCCAGCTCAGGGCAAGCAGCCCCTGAGCCAAGACCTGAAGAAGGCGCAGAGCGCCCCCACCTGGAAGCCGAGTGAACAGCTGGCGGGGAGGCGAGCCTCCTCGAGGGAAGAAGAGGCAGCCCAGCCTCGTTTGGCTCAAGCCCTACTTGGCTGGAGCCAAGTGCGCCTCCAGGACGGCAGAGCTCCAGCTCTGCTGAGAGGCCCGTTCTGGCAGAGTTGCTGGCGCGAGGCTGCTCTGCCCTGGGCGAGCCTTGCCCAGACTTGCCTCGCTGCTAGGCTTCCTGCCCAGGAAGGAGCAGGCTGCGCGAGGCTGGGAGACGCCACTGGCGCCTTCCTGGCCTCAGCTCCGCTCCTGCCTTGCCTTTGCACCTAGGCCCCAGGCCTCCTTGGGGAGGACTTAGGGGCCAGGGGCTTGCACACTGCCAAGGGCTCCAGCAGGAAGAGCTCTGTGCGAGGGAAGGGAAGGGCTAGTGCAGGGCTCCTCCAGCGGTTGCTTGGCAGCCCAGGCTCAGCGCCGCACGGAGTGCACCAGGCTCCCAGGGCCCCTGGCTGGGGTCTGCAGCCCCGCACACACGGAGGCTGACTCCCTGGGCGCCCAGCTGCTGCCTCACACACGTAGCTTCCCTAGCGCTCTCCTCCCCAGCAGAGACGTGTGCAGCTGGTTGGGGCCTGCCCCTGTGTGCCTGGGCTCCCGCCCACAGCCCCAGCTCAGGGCAAGCAGCCCCTGAGCCAAGACCTGCAGGAGGCGCAGAGCGCCCCCACCTGGAAGCCGAGTGAACAGCTGGCGGGGAGGCGAGCCTCCTCGAGGGAAGAAGAGGCAGCCCAGCCTCGTTTGGCTCAAGCCCTACTTGGCTGGAGCCGAGTGCGCCTCCAGGACGGCAGAGCTCCAGCTCTGCTCAGAGGCCCGATCTGGCAGAGTTGCTGGCGCGAGGCTGCTCTGCCCTGGGCGAGCCTTGGCCAGAATGCCTCGCTGCTAGGCTTCCTGCCCAGGAAGGAGCAGGCTGCGCGAGGCTGTGAGACGCCACTGGCGCCTTCCTGGCCTCAGCTCCGCTCCTGCCTTGCCTTTGCACCTAGGCCCCAGGCGTCCTTGGGGAGGGCTTAGGGGCCGGTGGCTTGCACACTGCCAAGGGCTCCAGCAGGAAGAGCTCTGTGCGAGGGAAGGGAAGGGCCAGTGCAGGGCTCCTCCAGCGGTTGCTTGGCCGCCCAGACTCAGCACCGCACGGAGTGCACCAGGCTCCCAGGGCCCCTGGCTGGGGTCTGCAGCCCCGCACACCCGGAGGCTGACTCCCTGGGCGCCCAGCAGCTGCCTCACACACGTAGCTTCCCTAGCGCTCTCGTCTCCAGCAGAGATGTGTGCAGCTGGTTGGGGCCTGTCCCTGCGTGCCTGGGCTCCCGCCCACAGCCCCAGCTCAGGGCAAGCAGCCCCTGAGCCAAGACCTGCAGGAGGCGCAGAGCGCCCCCACCTGGAAGCCGAGTGAACAGCTGGCGGGGAGGCGAGCCTCCTCGAGGGAAGAAGAGGCAGCCCAGCCTCGTTTGCCTCAAGCCCTACTTGGCTGGAGCCGAGTGCGCCTCCAGGACGGCAGAGCTCCAGCTCTGCTCAGAGGCCCGTTCTGGCAGAGTTGCTGGCGCGAGGCTGCTCTGCCCTGGGCGAGCCTTGCCCAGACTTGCCTCGCTGCTAGGCTTCCTGCCCAGGAAGGAGCAGGCTGCGCGAGGCTGGGAGACGCCACTGGCGCCTTCCTGGCATCAGCTCCGCTCCTGCCTTGCCTTTGCACCTAGGCCCCAGGCGTCCTTGGGGAGGGCTTAGGGGCCGGTGGCTTGCACACTGCCAAGGGCTCCAGCAGGAAGAGCTCTGTGCGAGGGAAGGGAAGGGCCAGTGCAGGGCTCCTCCAGCGGTTGCTTGGCCGCCCAGACTCAGCGCCGCACGGAGTGCACCAGGCTCCCAGGGCCCCTGGCTGGGGTCTGCAGCCCCGCACACACGGAGGCTGACTCCCTGGGCGCCCAGCAGCTGCCTCACACACGTAGCTTCCCTAGCGCTCTCGTCCCCAGCAGAGACGTGTGCAGCTGGTTGGGGCCTGCCCCTGCGTGCCTGGGCTCCCACCCACAGCCCCAGGTAGGGCAAGCAGCCCCTGAGCCAAGACCAGCAGGAGGCGCAGAGCGCCCCCACCTGGAAGCCGAGTGAACAGCTGGCGGGGAGGCGAGCCTCCTCGAGGGAAGAAGAGGCAGCCCAGCCTCGTTTGGCTCAAGCCCTATTTGGCTGGAGCCGAGTGCGCCTCCAGGACGGCAGAACTCCAGCTCTGCTCAGAGGCCCGATCTGGCAGAGTTGCTGGCGCGAGGCTGCTCTGCCCTGGGCGAGCCTTGCCCAGACTTGCCTCGCTGCTAGGCTTCCTGCCCAGGAAGGAGCAGGCTGCGCGATGCTGGGAGATGCCACTGGCGCCTTCCTGGCCTCAGCTCCGCTCCTGCCTTGCCTTTGCACCTAGGCCCCAGGCGTCCTTGGGGAGGGCTTAGGGGCCGGTGGCTTGCACACTGCCAAGGGCTCCAGCAGGAAGAGCTCTGTGCGAGGAAAGGGAAGGGCCAGTGCAGGGCTCCTCCAGCGGTTGCTTGGCCGCCCAGGCTCAGCGCCGCACGGAGTGCACCAGGCTCCCAGGGCCCCTGGCTGGGGTCTGCAGCCCCGCACACCCGGAGGCTGACTCCCTGGGCGCCCAGCAGCTGCCTCAAACACGTAGCTTCCCTAGCGCTCTCCTCCCCAGCAGAGACATGCGCAGCTGGTTGGGGCCTGCCCCTGCGTGCCTGGGCTCCCGCCCACAGCCCCAGCTCAGGGCAAGCAGCCCCTGAGCCAAGACCTGCAGGAGGCGCAGAGCGCCCCCACCTGGAAGCCGAGTGAACAGCTGGCGGGGAAGCGAGCCTCCTCGAGGGAAGAAGAGGCAGCCCAGCCTCGTTTGGCTCAAGCCCTACTTGGCTGGAGCCGAGTGCGCCTCCAGGACGGCAGAGCTCCAGCTCTGCTCAGAGGCCCGTTCTGGCAGAGTTGCTGGCGCGAGGCTGCTCTGCCCTGGGCGAGCCTTGCCCAGACTTGCCTCGCTGCTAGGCTTCCTGCCCAGGAAGGAGCAGGCTGCGCGAGGCTGGGAGACGCCACTGGCGCCTTCCTGGCCTCAGCTCCGCTCCTGCCTTGCCTTTGCACTTAGGCCCCAGGCGTCCTTGGGGAGGGCTTAGGGGCCGGTGGCTTGCACACTGCCAAGGACTCCAGCAGGAAGAGCTCTGTGCGAGGGAAGGGAAGGGCCAGTGCAGGGCTCCTCCAGCGGTTGCTTGGCCGCCCAGGCTCAGCACCGCACGAAGTGCACCAGGCTCCCAGGGCCCCTGGCTGGGGTCTGCAGCCTCGCACACCCGGAGGCTGACTCCCTGGGCGCCCAGCAGCTGCCTCACACACGTAGCTTCCCTAGCGCTCTCCTCCTCAGCAGAGACGTGTGCAGCTGGTTGGGGCCTGCCCCTGCGTGCCTGGGCTCCCGCCCACAGCCCCAGCTCAGGGCAAGCAGCCCCTGAGCCAAGACCTGCAGGAGGCGCAGAGCGCCCCCACCTGGAAGCCGAGTGAACAGCTGGCGGGGAGGCGAGCCTCCTCGAGGGAAGAAGAGGCGTCCCAGCCTCGTTTGGCTCAAGCCCTACTTGGCTGGAGCCGAGTGCGCCTCCAGGACGGCAGAGCTCCAGCTCTGCTCAGAGGCCCGTTCTGGCAGAGTTGCTGGCGCGAGGCTGCTCTGCCCTGGGCGAGCCTTGCCCAGACTTGCCTCGCTGCTAGGCTTCCTGCCCAGGAAGGAGCAGGCTGCGCGAGGCTGGGAGACGCCACTGGCGCCTTCCTGGCCTCAGCTCCGCTCCTGCCTTGCCTTTGCACCTAGGCCCCAGGCGTCGTTGGGGAGGGCTTAGGGGCCGGTGGCTTGCACACTGCCAAGGGCTCCAGCAGGAAGAGCTCTGTGCGAGGGAAGGGAAGGGCCAGTGCAGGGCTCCTCCAGCGGTTGCTTGGCCGCCCAGACTCAGCGCCGCACGGAGTGCACCAGGCTCCCAGGGCCCCTGGCTGGGGTCTGCAGCCCCGCACACCCGGAGGCTGACTCCCTGGGCGCCCAGCAGCTGCCTCACACACGTAGCTTCCCTAGCGCTCTCGTCCCCAGCAGAGACGTGTGCAGCTGGTTGGGGCCTGCCCCTGCGTGCCTGGGCTCCCACCCACAGCCCCAGGTCAGGGCAAGCAGCCCCTGAGCCAAGACCTGCAGGAGGCGCAGAGCGCCCCCACCTGGAAGCCGAGTGAACAGCTGGCGGGGAAGCGAGCCTCCTCGAGGGAAGAAGAGGCAGCCCAGCCTCGTTTGGCTCAAGCCCTACTTGGCTGGAGCCGAGTGCGCCTCCAGGACGGCAGAGCTCCAGCTCTGCTCAGAGGCCCGTTCTGGCAGAGTTGCTGGCGCGAGGCTGCTCTGCCCTGGGCGAGCCTTGCCCAGACTTGCCTCGCTGCTAGGCTTCCTGCCCAGGAAGGAGCAGGCTGCGCGAGGCTGGGAGACGCCACTGGCGCCTTCCTGGCCTCAGCTCCGCTCCTGCCTTGCCTTTGCACCTAGGCCCCAGGCGTCCTTGGGGAGGGCTTAGGGGCCGGTGGCTTGCACACTGCCAAGGGCTCCAGCAGGAAGAGCTCTGTGCGAGGGAAGGGAAGGGCCAGTGCAGGGCTCCTCCAGCGGTTGCTTGGCCGCCCAGACTCAGCGCCTCACGGAGTGCACCAGGCTCCCAGGGCCCCTGGCTGGGGTCTGCAGCCCCGCACACCCGGAGGCTGACTCCCTGGGCGCCCAGCAGCTGCCTCACACACGTAGCTTCCCTAGCGCTCTCGTCCCCAGCAGAGACGTGTGCAGCTGGTTGGGGCCTGCCCCTGCGTGCCTGGGCTCCCACCCACAGCCCCAGGTCAGGGCAAGCAGCCCCTGAGCCAAGACCTGCAGGAGGCGCAGAGCGCCCCCACCTGGAAGCCGAGTGAACAGCTGGCGGGGAGGCGAGCCTCCTCGAGGGAAGAAGAGGCAGCCCAGCCTCGTTTGGCTCAAGCCCTACTTGGCTGGAGCCGAGTGCGCCTCCAGGACGGCAGAACTCCAGCTCTGCTCAGAGGCCCGATCTGGCAGAGTTGCTGGCGCGAGGCTGCTCTGCCCTGGGCGAGCCTTGCCCAGACTTGCCTCGCTGCTAGGCTTCCTGCCCAGGAAGGAGCAGGCTGCGCGAGGCTGGGAGATGCCACTGGCGCCTTCCTGGCCTCAGCTCCGCTCTTGCCTTGCCTTTGCACCTAGGCCCCAGGCGTCCTTGGGGAGGGCTTAGGGGCCGGTGGCTTGCACACTGCCAAGGGCTCCAGCAGGAAGAGCTCTGTGCGAGGGAAGGGAAGGGCCAGTGCAGGGCTCCTCCAGCGGTTGCTTTGCCGCCCAGGCTCAGCGCCGGACGGAGTGCACCAGGCTCCCAGGGCCCCTGGCTGGGGTCTGCAGCCCCGCACACCCGGAGGTTGACTCCCTGGGCGCCCAGCAGCTGCCTCACACACGTAGCTTCCCTAGCACTCTCCTCCCCAGCACAGACGTGCGCAGCTGGTTGGGGCCTGCCCCTGCGTGCCTGGGCTCCCACCCACAGCCCCAGCTCAGGGCAAGCAGCCCCTGAGCCAAGACCTGCAGGAGGCGCAGAGCGCCCCCACCTGGAAGCCGAGTGAACAGCTGGCGGGGAGGCGAGCCTCCTCGAGGGAAGAAGAGGCAGCCCAGCCTCGTTTGGCTCAAGCCCTACTTGGCTGGAGCCGAGTGCGCCTCCAGGACGGCAGAGCTCCAGCTCTGCTCAGAGGCCCGTTCTGGCAGAGTTGCTGGCGCGAGGCTGCTCTGCCCTGGGCGAGCCTTGCCCAGACTTGCCTCGCTGCTAGGCTTCCTGCCCAGGAAGGAGCAGGCTGCGCGAGGCTGGGAGACGCCACTGGCGCCTTCCTGGCCTCAGCTCCGCTCCTGCCTTGCCTTTGCACTTAGGCCCCAGGCGTCCTTGGGGAGGGCTTAGGGGCCGGTGGCTTGCACACTGCCAAGGACTCCAGCAGGAAGAGCTCTGTGCGAGGGAAGGGAAGGGCCAGTGCAGGGCTCCTCCAGCGGTTGCTTGGCCGCCCAGGCTCAGCACCGCACGAAGTGCACCAGGCTCCCAGGGCCCCTGGCTGGGGTCTGCAGCCCCGCACACCCGGAGGCTGACTCCCTGGGCGCCCAGCAGCTGCCTCACACACGTAGCTTCCCTAGCGCTCTCGTCTCCATCAGAGATGTGTGCAGCTGGTTGGGGCCTGCCCCTGCGTGCCTGGGCTCCCGCCCACAGCCCCAGCTCAGGGCAAGCAGCCCCTGAGCCAAGACCTGCAGGAGGCGCAGAGCGCCCCCACCTGGAAGCCGAGTGAACAGCTGGCGGGGAGGCGAGCCTCCTCGAGGGAAGAAGAGGCAGCCCAGCCTCGTTTGGCTCAAGCCCTACTTGGCTGGAGCCGAGTGCGCCTCCAGGACGGCAGAGCTCCAGCTCTGCTCAGAGGCCCGTTCTGGCAGAGTTGCTGGCGCGAGGCTGCTCTGCCCTGGGCGAGCCTTGCCCAGACTTGCCTCGCTGCTAGGCTTCCTGCCCAGGAAGGAGCAGGCTGCGCGAGGCTGGGAGACGCCACTGGCGCCTTCCTGGCCTCAGCTCCGCTCCTGCCTTGCCTTTGCACCTAGGCCCCAGGCGTCCTTGGGGAGGGCTTAGGGGCCGGTGGCTTGCACACTGCCAAGGGCTCCAGCAGGAAGAGCTCTGTGCGAGGGAAGGGAAGGGCCAGTGCAGGGCTCCTCCAGCGGTTGCTTGGCCGCCCAGACTCAGCCCCGCACGGAGTGCACCAGGCTCCCAGGGCCCCTGGCTGGGGTCTGCAGCCCCGCACACCCGGAGGCTGACTCCCTGGGCGCCCAGCAGCTGCCTCACACACGTAGCTTCCCTAGCGCTCTCGTCCCCAGCAGAGACGTGTGCAGCTGGTTGGGGCCTGCCCCTGCGTGCCTGGGCTCCCACCCACAGCCCCAGCTCAGGGCAAGCAGCCCCTGAGCCAAGACCTGCAGGAGGCGCAGAGCGCCCCCACCTGGAAGCCGAGTGAACAGCTGGCGGGGAGGCGAGCCTCCTCGAGGGAAGAAGAGGC
Organism: Ovis canadensis; assembly: GCF_042477335.2. Lineage (NCBI taxonomy): Eukaryota > Metazoa > Chordata > Mammalia > Artiodactyla > Bovidae > Ovis > Ovis canadensis. The sequence continues at coordinate 316,607 of NC_091252.1, forward strand.
AGCCCAGCCTCGTTTGGCTCAAGCCCTACTTGGCTGGAGCCGAGTGCGCCTCCAGGACGGCAGAGCTCCAGCTCTCCTCAGAGGCCCGTTCTGGCAGAGTTGCTGGCGCGAGGCTGCTCTGCCCTGGGCGAGCCTTGCCCAGACTTGCCTCGCTGCTAGGCTTCCTGCCCAGGAAGGAGCAGGCTGCGCGAGGCTGGGAGACGCCACTGGGGCCTTCCTGGCCTCAGCTCCGCTCCTGCCTTGCCTTTGCACCTAGGCCCCAGGCCTCCTTGGAGAGGGCTTAGGGGCTGGTGGCTTGCACACTGCCAAGGGCTCCAGCAGGAAGAGCTCTGTGCGAGGGAAGGGAAGGGCCAGTGCAGGGCTCCTCCAGCGGTTGCTTGGCCGCCCAGGCTCAGCGCCGCACGGAGTGCACCAGGCTCCCAGGGCCCCTGGCTGGGGTCTGCAGCCCCGCACACCCGGAGGCTGACTCCCTGGGCGCCCAGCAGCTGCCTCACACACGTAGCTTCCCTAGCGCTCTCCTCCCCAGCAGAGACGTGTGCAGCTGGTTGGGGCCTGCCCCTGCGTGCCTGGGCTCCCGCCCACAGCCCCAGCTCAGGGCAAGCAGCCCCTGAGCCAAGACCTGCAGGAGGCGCAGAGCGCCCCCACCTGGAAGCCGAGTGAACAGCTGGCGGGGAGGCGAGCCTCCTCGAGGGAAGAAGAGGCAGCCCAGCCTCGTTTGGCTCAAGCCCTACTTGGCTGGAGCCGAGTGCGCCTCCAGGACGGCAGAGCTCCAGCTCTGCTCAGAGGCCCGATCTGGCAGAGTTGCTGGCGCGAGGCTGCTCTGCCCTGGGCGAGCCTTGCCCAGACTTGCCTCGCTGCTAGGCTTCCTGCCCAGGAAGGAGCAGGCTGTGCGAGGCTGGGAGACGCCACTGGCGCCTTCCTGGCCTCAGCTCCGCTCCTGCCTTGCCTTTGCACCTAGGCCCCAGGCGTCCTTGGGGAGGGCTTAGGGGCCGGTGGCTTGCACACTGCCAAGGGCTCCAGCAGGAAGAGCTCTGTGCGAGGGAAGGGAAGGGCCAGTGCAGGGCTCCTCCAGCGGTTGCTTTGCCGCCCAGGCTCAGCGCCGGACGGAGTGCACCAGGCTCCCAGGGCCCCTGGCTGGGGTCTGCAGCCCCGCACACCCGGAGGCTGACTCCCTGGGCGCCCAGCAGCTGCCTCACACACGTAGCTTCCCTAGCGCTCTCGTCTCCATCAGAGATGTGTGCAGCTGGTTGGGGCCTGCCCCTGCGTTCCTGGGCTCCCGCCCACAGCCCCAGCTCAGGGTAAGCAGCCCCTGAGCCAAGACCTGCAGGAGGCGCAGAGCGCCCCCACCTGGAAGCCGAGTGAACAGCTGGGGGGGAGGCGAGCCTCCTCGAGGGAAGAAGAGGCAGCCCAGCCTCGTTTGGCTCAAGCCCTACTTGGCTGGAGCCGTGTGCGCCTCCAGGACGGCAGAGCTCCAGCTCTGCTCAGAGGCCCGTTCTGGCAGAGTTGCTGGCGCGAGGCTGCTCTGCCCTGGGCGAGCCTTGCCCAGACTTCCCTCGCTGCTAGGCTTCCTGCCCAGGAAGGAGCAGGCTGCGCGAGGCTGGGAGACGCCACTGGCGCCTTCCTGGCCTCAGCTCCGCTCCTGCCTTGCCTTTGCACCTAGGCCCCAGGCGTCCTTGGGGAGGGCTTAGGGGCCGGTGGCTTGCACACTGCCAAGGGCTCCAGCAGGAAGAGCTCTGTGCGAGGGAAGGGAAGGGCCAGTGCAGGGCTCCTCCAGCGGTTGCTTGGCCGCCCAGACTCAGCGCCGCACGGAGTGCACCAGGCTCCCAGGGCCCCTGGCTGGGGTCTGCAGCCCCGCACATCCGGAGGCTGACTCCCTGGGCGCCCAGCAGCTGCCTCACACACGTAGCTTCCCTAGCGCTCTCGTCCCCAGCAGAGACGTGTGCAGCTGGTTGGGGCCTGCCCCTGCGTGCCTGGGCTCCCACCCACAGCCCCAGCTCAGGGCAAGCAGCCCCTGAGCCAAGACCTGCAGGAGGCTCAGAGCGCCCCCACCTGGAAGCCGAGTGAACAGCTGGCGGGGAGGCGAGCCTCCTCGAGGGAAGAAGAGGCAGCCCAGCCTCGTTTGGCTCAAGCCCTACTTGGCTGGAGCCGAGTGCGCCTCCAGGACGGCAGAGCTCCAGCTCTGCTCAGAGGCCCGTTCTGGCAGAGTTGCTGGCGCGAGGCTGCTCTGCCCTGGGCGAGCCTTGCCCAGACTTGCCTCGCTGCTAGGCTTCCTGCCCAGGAAGGAGCAGGCTGCGCGAGGCTGGGAGACGCCACTGGCGCCTTCCTGGCCTCAGCTCCGCTCCTTCCTTGCCTTTGCACCTAGGCCCCAGGCGTCCTTGGGGAGGGCTTAGGGGCCGGTGGCTTGCACACTGCCAAGGGCACCAGCAGGAAGAGCTCTGTGCGAGGGAAGGGAAGGGCCAGTGCAGGGCTCCTCCAGCGGTTGCTTGGCAGCCCAGGCTCAGCGCCGCACGGAGTGCACCAGTCTCCCAGGGCCCCTGGCTGGGGTCCGCAGAACCGCACACCCGGAGGCTGACTCCCTGGGCGCCCAGCTGCTGCCTCACACACGTAGCTTCCCTAGCGCTCTCCTCCCCAGCAGAGACGTTTGCAGCTGGTTGGGGCCTGCCCCTGCGTGCCTGGGCTCCCGCCCACAGCCCCAGTTCAGGGCAAGCAGCCCCTGAGCCAAGACCTGCAGGAGGCGCAGAGCGCCCCCACCTGGAAGCCGAGTGAACAGCTGGCGGGGAGGCGAGCCTCCTCGAGGGAAGAAGAGGCAGCCCAGCCTCGTTTGGCTCAAGCCCTACTTGGCTGGAGCCGAGTGCGCCTCCAGGACGGCAGAGCTCCAGCTCTGCTGAGAGGCCCGTTCTGGCAGAGTTGCTGGCGCGAGGCTGCTCTGCCCTGGGCGAGCCTTGCCCAGACTTTCCTCGCTGCTAGGCTTCCTGCCCAGGAAGGAGCAGGCTTCGCGAGGCTGGGAGACGCCACTGGCGCCTTCCTGGCCTCAGCTCCGCTCCTTCCTTGCCTTTGCACCTAGGCCCCAGGCGTCCTTGGGGAGGGCTTAGGGGCCGGTGGCTTGCACACTGCCAAGGGCTCCAGCAGGAAGAGCTCTGTGCGAGGGAAGGGAAGGGCCAGTGCAGGGCTCCTCCAGCGGTTGCTTGGCAGCCCAGGCTCAGCGCCGCACGGAGTGCACCAGTCTCCCAGGGCCCCTGGCTGGGGTCTGCAGCCCCGCACACCCGGAGGCTGACTCCCTGGGCGCCCAGCTGCTGCCTCACACACGTAGCTTCCCTAGCGCTCTCCTCCCCAGCAGAGACGTGTGCAGCTGGTTGGGGCCTGCCCCTGCGTGCCTGGGCTCCCGCCCACAGCCCCAGCTCAGGGCAAGCAGCCCCTGAGCCAAGACCTGCAGGAGGCGCAGAGCGCCCCCACCTGGAAGCCGAGTGAACAGCTGGAGGGGAGGCGAGCCTCCTCGAGGGAAGAAGAGGCAGCCCAGCCTCGTTTGGCTCAAGCCCTACTTGGCTGGAGCCGAGTGCGCCTCCAGGACGGCACAGCTCCAGCTCTGCTCAGAGGCCCGATCTGGCAGAGTTGCTGGCGCGAGGCTGCTCTGCCTTGGGCGAGCCTTGCCCAGACTTGCCTCGCTGCTAGACTTCCTGCCCAGGAAGGAGCACGCTGCGCGAGGCTGTGAGTCGCCACTGGCGCCTTCCTGGCCTCAGCTCCGCTCCTGCCTTGCCTTTGCACCTAGGCCCCAGGCGTCCTTGGGGAGGGTTTAGGGGCCGGTGGCTTGCACACTGCCAAGGGCTCCAGCAGGAAGAGCTCTGTGCGAGGGAAGGGAAGGGCCAGTGCAGGGCTCCTCCATCGGTTGCTTGGACGCCCAGACTCAGCGCCGCACGGAGTGCACCAGGCTCCCAGGGCCCCTGGCTGGGGTCTGCAGCCCCGCACACCCGGAGGCTGACTCCCTGGGCGCCCAGCAGCTGCCTCACACACGTAGCTTCCCTAGCGCTCTCGTCTCCAGCAGAGACGTGTGCAGCTGGTTGGGGCCTGCCCCTGCGTGCCTGGGCTCCCGCCCACAGCCCCAGCTCAGGGCAAGCAGCCCCTGAGCCAAGACCTGCAGGAGGCGCAGAGCGCCCCCACCTGGAAGCCGAGTGAACAGCTGGCGGGGAGGCGAGCCTCCTCGAGGGAAGAAGAGGCAGCCCAGCCTCGTTTGGCTCAAGCCCTACTTGGCTGGAGCCGAGTGCGCCTCCAGGACGGCAGAGCTCCAGCTCTGCTCAGAGGCCCGTTCTGGCAGAGTTGCTGACGCGAGGCTGCTCTGCCCTGGGCGAGCCTTGCCCAGACTTGCCTCGCTGCTAGGCTTCCTGCCCAGGAAGGAGCAGGCTGCGCGAGGCTGGGAGACGCCACTGGCGCCTTCCTGGCCTCAGCTCCGCTCCTGCCTTGCCTTTGCACCTAGGCCCCAGGCGTCCTTGGGGAGGGCTTAGGGGCCGGTGGCTTGCACACTGCCAAGGGCTCCAGCAGGAAGAGCTCTGTGCGAGGGAAGGGAAGGGCCAGTGCAGGGCTCCTCCAGCGGTTGCTTGGCCGCCCAGACTCAGCGCCGCACGGAGTGCACCAGGCTCCCAGGGCCCCTGGCTGGGGTCTGCAGCCCCGCACACCCGGAGGCTGACTCCCTGGGCGCCCAGCAGCTGCCTCACACACGTAGCTTCCCTAGCGCTCTTGTCCCCAGCAGAGACGTGTGCAGCTGGTTGGGGCCTGCCCCTGCGTGCCTGGGCTCCCACCCACATCCCCAGCTCAGGGCAAGCAGCCCCTGAGCCAAGACCTGCAGGAGGCGCAGAGCGCCCCCACCTGGAAGCCGAGTGAACAATTGGCGGGGAGGCGAGCCTCCTCGAGGGAAGAAGAGGCAGCCCAGCCTCGTTTGGCTCAAGCCCTACTTGGCTGGAGCCGAGTGCGCCTCCAGGACGGCAGAGCTCCAGCTCTGCTCAGAGGCCCGTTCTGGCAGAGTTGCTGGCGCGAGGCTGCTCTGCCCTGGGCGAGCCTTGCCCAGACTTGCCTCGCTGCTAGGCTTCCTGCCCAGGAAGGAGCAGGCTGCGCGAGGCTGGGAGACGCCACTGGCGCCTTCCTGGCCTCAGCTCCGCTCCTGCCTTGCCTTTGCACCTAGGCCCCAGGCGTCCTTGGGGAGGGCTTAGGGGCCGGTGGCTTGCACACTGCCAAGGGCTCCAGCAGGAAGAGCTCTGTGCGAGGGAAGGGAAGGGCCAGTGCAGGGCTCCTCCAGCGGTTGCTTGGCCGCCCAGACTCAGCGCCGCACGGAGTGCACCAGGCTCCCAGGGCCCCTGGCTGGGGTCTGCAGCCCCGCACATCCGGAGGCTGACTCCCTGGGCGCCCAGCAGCTGCCTCACACACGTAGCTTCCCTAGCGCTCTCGTCCCCAGCAGAGACGTGTGCAGCTGGTTGGGGCCTGCCCCTGCGTGCCTGGGCTCCCACCCACAGCCCCAGCTCAGGGCAAGCAGCCCCTGAGCCAAGACCTGCAGGAGGCTCAGAGCGCCCCCACCTGGAAGCCGAGTGAACAGCTGGCGGGGAGGCGAGCCTCCTCGAGGGAAGAAGAGGCAGCCCAGCCTCGTTTGGCTCAAGCCCTACTTGGCTGGAGCCGAGTGCGCCTCCAGGACGGCAGAGCTCCAGCTCTGCTCAGAGGCCCGTTCTGGCAGAGTTGCTGGCGCGAGGCTGCTCTGCCCTGGGCGAGCCTTGCCCAGACTTGCCTCGCTGCTAGGCTTCCTGCCCAGGAAGGAGCAGGCTGCGCGAGGCTGGGAGACGCCACTGGCGCCTTCCTGGCCTCAGCTCCGCTCCTGCCTTGCCTTTGCACCTAGGCCCCAGGCGTCCTTGGGGAGGGCTTAGGGGCCGGTGGCTTGCACACTGCCAAGGGCTCCAGCAGGAAGAGCTCTGGGCGAGGGAAGGGAAGGTTCAGTGCAGGGGGCCACCAGCGGTTGCTTGGCCGCCCAGGCTCAGCGCCGCACGGAGTGCACCAGGCTCCCAGGGCCCCTGGCTGGGGTCTGCAGCCCCGCACATCCGGAGGCTGACTCCCTGGGCGCCCAGCAGCTGCCTCACACACGTAGCTTCCCTAGCGCTCTCCTCCCCAGCAGAGACGTGTGCAGCTGGTTGGGGCCTGCCCCTGCGTGCCTGGGCTCCCGCCCACAGCCCCAGCTCAGGGCAAGCAGCCCCTGAGCCAAGACCTGCAGGAGGCGCAGAGCGCCCCCACCTGGAAGCCGAGTGAACAGCTGGCGGGGAGGCGAGCCTCCTCGAGGGAAGAAGAGGCAGCCCAGCCTCGTTTGGCTCAAGCCCTACTTGGCTGGAGCCGAGTGCGCCTCCAGGACGGCAGAGCTCCAGCTCTGCTGAGAGGCCCTTTCTGGCAGAGTTGCTGGCGCGAGGCTGCTCTGCCCTGGGCGAGCCTTGCCCAGACTTGCCTCGCTGCTAGGCTTCCTGCCCAGGAAGAAGCAGGCTGCGCGAGGCTGGGAGACGCCACTGGCGCCTTCCTGGCCTCAGCTCCGCTCCTGCCTTGCCTTTGCACCTAGGCCCCAGGAGTCCTTGGGGAGGGCTTAGGGGCCGGTGGCTTGCACACTGCCAAGGGCTCCAGCAGGAAGAGCTCTGTGCGAGGGAAGGGAAGGGCCAGTGCAGGGCTCCTCCAGCGGTTGCTTGGCCGCCCAGGCTCAGCGCCGCACGGAGTGCACCAGGCTCCCAGGGCCCCTGGCTGGGGTCTGCAGCCCCGCACACCCGGAGGCTGACTCCCTGGGCGCCCAGCAGCTGCCTCACACACGTAGCTTCCCTAGCGCTCTCCTCCCCAGCAGAGACGTGTGCAGCTGGTTGGGGCCTGACCCTGCGTGCCTGGGCTCCCGCGCACAGCCCCAGCTCAGGGCAAGCAGCCCCTGAGCCAAGACCTGAAGAAGGCGCAGAGCGCCCCCACCTGGAAGCCGAGTGAACAGCTGGCGGGGAGGCGAGCCTCCTCGAGGGAAGAAGAGGCAGCCCAGCCTCGTTTGGCTCAAGCCCTACTTGGCTGGAGCCAAGTGCGCCTCCAGGACGGCAGAGCTCCAGCTCTGCTGAGAGGCCCGTTCTGGCAGAGTTGCTGGCGCGAGGCTGCTCTGCCCTGGGCGAGCCTTGCCCAGACTTGCCTCGCTGCTAGGCTTCCTGCCCAGGAAGGAGCAGGCTGCGCGAGGCTGGGAGACGCCACTGGCGCCTTCCTGGCCTCAGCTCCGCTCCTGCCTTGCCTTTGCACCTAGGCCCCAGGCCTCCTTGGGGAGGACTTAGGGGCCAGGGGCTTGCACACTGCCAAGGGCTCCAGCAGGAAGAGCTCTGTGCGAGGGAAGGGAAGGGCCAGTGCAGGGCTCCTCCAGCGGTTGCTTGGCAGCCCAGGCTCAGCGCCGCACGGAGTGCACCAGGCTCCCAGGGCCCCTGGCTGGGGTCTGCAGCCCCGCACACACGGAGGCTGACTCCCTGGGCGCCCAGCTGCTGTCTCACACACGTAGCTTCCCTAGCGCTCTCCTCCCCAGCAGAGACGTGTGCAGCTGGTTGGGGCCTGCCCCTGTGTGCCTGGGCTCCCGCCCACAGCCCCAGCTCAGGGCAAGCAGCCCCTGAGCCAAGACCTGCAGGAGGCGCAGAGCGCCCCCACCTGGAAGCCGAGTGAACAGCTGGCGGGGAGGCGAGCCTCCTCGAGGGAAGAAGAGGCAGCCCAGCCTCGTTTGGCTCAAGCCCTACTTGGCTGGAGCCGAGTGCGCCTCCAGGACGGCAGAGCTCCAGCTCTGCTCAGAGGCCCGATCTGGCAGAGTTGCTGGCGCGAGGCTGCTCTGCCCTGGGCGAGCCTTGGCCAGAATGCCTCGCTGCTAGGCTTCCTGCCCAGGAAGGAGCAGGCTGCGCGAGGCTGTGAGACGCCACTGGCGCCTTCCTGGCCTCAGCTCCGCTCCTGCCTTGCCTTTGCACCTAGGCCCCAGGCGTCCTTGGGGAGGGCTTAGGGGCCGGTGGCTTGCACACTGCCAAGGGCTCCAGCAGGAAGAGCTCTGTGCGAGGGAAGGGAAGGGCCAGTGCAGGGCTCCTCCAGCGGTTGCTTGGCCGCCCAGACTCAGCACCGCACGGAGTGCACCAGGCTCCCAGGGCCCCTGGCTGGGGTCTGCAGCCCCGCACACCCGGAGGCTGACTCCCTGGGCGCCCAGCAGCTGCCTCACACACGTAGCTTCCCTAGCGCTCTCGTCTCCAGCAGAGATGTGTGCAGCTGGTTGGGGCCTGCCCCTGCGTGCCTGGGCTCCCGCCCACAGCCCCAGCTCAGGGCAAGCAGCCCCTGAGCCAAGACCTGCAGGAGGCGCAGAGCGCCCCCACCTGGAAGCCGAGTGAACAGCTGGCGGGGAGGCGAGCCTCCTCGAGGGAAGAAGAGGCAGCCCAGCCTCGTTTGGCTCAAGCCCTACTTGGCTGGAGCCGAGTGCGCCTCCAGGACGGCAGAGCTCCAGCTCTGCTCAGAGGCCCGTTCTGGCAGAGTTGCTGGCGCGAGGCTGCTCTGCCCTGGGCGAGCCTTGCCCAGACTTGCCTCGCTGCTAGGCTTCCTGCCCAGGAAGGAGCAGGCTGCGCGAGGCTGGGAGACGCCACTGGCGCCTTCCTGGCATCAGCTCCGCTCCTGCCTTGCCTTTGCACCTAGGCCCCAGGCGTCCTTGGGGAGGGCTTAGGGGCCGGTGGCTTGCACACTGCCAAGGGCTCCAGCAGGAAGAGCTCTGTGCGAGGGAAGGGAAGGGCCAGTGCAGGGCTCCTCCAGCGGTTGCTTGGCCGCCCAGACTCAGCGCCGCACGGAGTGCACCAGGCTCCCAGGGCCCCTGGCTGGGGTCTGCAGCCCCGCACACCCGGAGGCTGACTCCCTGGGCGCCCAGCAGCTGCCTCACACACGTAGCTTCCCTAGCGCTCTCGTCCCCAGCAGAGACGTGTGCAGCTGGTTGGGGCCTGCCCCTGCGTGCCTGGGCTCCCACCCACAGCCCCAGGTAGGGCAAGCAGCCCCTGAGCCAAGACCAGCAGGAGGCGCAGAGCGCCCCCACCTGGAAGCCGAGTGAACAGCTGGCGGGGAGGCGAGCCTCCTCGAGGGAAGAAGAGGCAGCCCAGCCTCGTTTGGCTCAAGCCCTATTTGGCTGGAGCCGAGTGCGCCTCCAGGACGGCAGAACTCCAGCTCTGCTCAGAGGCCCGATCTGGCAGAGTTGCTGGCGCGAGGCTGCTCTGCCCTGGGCGAGCCTTGCCCAGACTTGCCTCGCTGCTAGGCTTCCTGCCCAGGAAGGAGCAGGCTGCGCGATGCTGGGAGATGCCACTGGCGCCTTCCTGGCCTCAGCTCCGCTCCTGCCTTGCCTTTGCACCTAGGCCCCAGGCGTCCTTGGGGAGGGCTTAGGGGCCGGTGGCTTGCACACTGCCAAGGGCTCCAGCAGGAAGAGCTCTGTGCGAGGAAAGGGAAGGGCCAGTGCAGGGCTCCTCCAGCGGTTGCTTGGCCGCCCAGGCTCAGCGCCGCACGGAGTGCACCAGGCTCCCAGGGCCCCTGGCTGGGGTCTGCAGCCCCGCACACCCGGAGGCTGACTCCCTGGGCGCCCAGCAGCTGCCTCACACACGTAGCTTCCCTAGCGCTCTCCTCCCCAGCAGAGACATGCGCAGCTGGTTGGGGCCTGCCCCTGCGTGCCTGGGCTCCCGCCCACAGCCCCAGCTCAGGGCAAGCAGCCCCTGAGCCAAGACCTGCAGGAGGCGCAGAGCGCCCCCACCTGGAAGCCGAGTGAACAGCTGGCGGGGAAGCGAGCCTCCTCGAGGGAAGAAGAGGCAGCCCAGCCTCGTTTGGCTCAAGCCCTACTTGGCTGGAGCCGAGTGCGCCTCCAGGACGGCAGAGCTCCAGCTCTGCTCAGAGGCCCGTTCTGGCAGAGTTGCTGGCGCGAGGCTGCTCTGCCCTGGGCGAGCCTTGCCCAGACTTGCCTCGCTGCTAGGCTTCCTGCCCAGGAAGGAGCAGGCTGCGCGAGGCTGGGAGACGCCACTGGCGCCTTCCTGGCCTCAGCTCCGCTCCTGCCTTGCCTTTGCACTTAGGCCCCAGGCGTCCTTGGGGAGGGCTTAGGGGCCGGTGGCTTGCACACTGCCAAGGACTCCAGCAGGAAGAGCTCTGTGCGAGGGAAGGGAAGGGCCAGTGCAGGGCTCCTCCAGCGGTTGCTTGGCCGCCCAGACTCAGCACCGCACGAAGTGCACCAGGCTCCCAGGGCCCCTGGCTGGGGTCTGCAGCCCCGCACACCCGGAGGCTGACTCCCTGGGCGCCCAGCAGCTGCCTCACACACGTAGCTTCCCTAGCGCTCTCCTCCTCAGCAGAGACGTGTGCAGCTGGTTGGGGCCTGCCCCTGCGTGCCTGGGCTCCCGCCCACAGCCCCAGCTCAGGGCAAGCAGCCCCTGAGCCAAGACCTGCAGGAGGCGCAGAGCGCCCCCACCTGGAAGCCGAGTGAACAGCTGGCGGGGAGGCGAGCCTCCTCGAGGGAAGAAGAGGCGTCCCAGCCTCGTTTGGCTCAAGCCCTACTTGGCTGGAGCCGAGTGCGCCTCCAGGACGGCAGAGCTCCAGCTCTGCTCAGAGGCCCGTTCTGGCAGAGTTGCTGGCGCGAGGCTGCTCTGCCCTGGGCGAGCCTTGCCCAGACTTGCCTCGCTGCTAGGCTTCCTGCCCAGGAAGGAGCAGGCTGCGCGAGGCTGGGAGACGCCACTGGCGCCTTCCTGGCCTCAGCTCCGCTCCTGCCTTGCCTTTGCACCTAGGCCCCAGGCGTCCTTGGGGAGGGCTTAGGGGCCGGTGGCTTGCACACTGCCAAGGGCTCCAGCAGGAAGAGCTCTGTGCGAGGGAAGGGAAGGGCCAGTGCAGGGCTCCTCCAGCGGTTGCTTGGCCGCCCAGACTCAGCGCCGCACGGAGTGCACCAGGCTCCCAGGGCCCCTGGCTGGGGTCTGCAGCCCCGCACACCCGGAGGCTGACTCCCTGGGCGCCCAGCAGCTGCCTCACACACGTAGCTTCCCTAGCGCTCTCGTCCCCAGCAGAGACGTGTGCAGCTGGTTGGGGCCTGCCCCTGCGTGCCTGGGCTCCCACCCACAGCCCCAGGTCAGGGCAAGCAGCCCCTGAGCCAAGACCTGCAGGAGGCGCAGAGCGCCCCCACCTGGAAGCCGAGTGAACAGCTGGCGGGGAAGCGAGCCTCCTCGAGGGAAGAAGAGGCAGCCCAGCCTCGTTTGGCTCAAGCCCTACTTGGCTGGAGCCGAGTGCGCCTCCAGGACGGCAGAGCTCCAGCTCTGCTCAGAGGCCCGTTCTGGCAGAGTTGCTGGCGCGAGGCTGCTCTGCCCTGGGCGAGCCTTGCCCAGACTTGCCTCGCTGCTAGGCTTCCTGCCCAGGAAGGAGCAGGCTGCGCGAGGCTGGGAGACGCCACTGGCGCCTTCCTGGCCTCAGCTCCGCTCCTGCCTTGCCTTTGCACCTAGGCCCCAGGCGTCCTTGGGGAGGGCTTAGGGGCCGGTGGCTTGCACACTGCCAAGGGCTCCAGCAGGAAGAGCTCTGTGCGAGGGAAGGGAAGGGCCAGTGCAGGGCTCCTCCAGCGGTTGCTTGGCCGCCCAGACTCAGCGCCGCACGGAGTGCACCAGGCTCCCAGGGCCCCTGGCTGGGGTCTGCAGCCCCGCACACCCGGAGGCTGACTCCCTGGGCGCCCAGCAGCTGCCTCACACACGTAGCTTCCCTAGCGCTCTCGTCCCCAGCAGAGACGTGTGCAGCTGGTTGGGGCCTGCCCCTGCGTGCCTGGGCTCCCACCCACAGCCCCAGGTCAGGGCAAGCAGCCCCTGAGCCAAGACCTGCAGGAGGCGCAGAGCGCCCCCACCTGGAAGCCGAGTGAACAGCTGGCGGGGAGGCGAGCCTCCTCGAGGGAAGAAGAGGCAGCCCAGCCTCGTTTGGCTCAAGCCCTACTTGGCTGGAGCCGAGTGCGCCTCCAGGACGGCAGAACTCCAGCTCTGCTCAGAGGCCCGATCTGGCAGAGTTGCTGGCGCGAGGCTGCTCTGCCCTGGGCGAGCCTTGCCCAGACTTGCCTCGCTGCTAGGCTTCCTGCCCAGGAAGGAGCAGGCTGCGCGAGGCTGGGAGATGCCACTGGCGCCTTCCTGGCCTCAGCTCCGCTCTTGCCTTGCCTTTGCACCTAGGCCCCAGGCGTCCTTGGGGAAGGCTTAGGGGCCGGTGGCTTGCACACTGCCAAGGGCTCCAGCAGGAAGAGCTCTGTGCGAGGGAAGGGAAGGGCCAGTGCAGGGCTCCTCCAGCGGTTGCTTTGCCGCCCAGGCTCAGCGCCGGACGGAGTGCACCAGGCTCCCAGGGCCCCTGGCTGGGGTCTGCAGCCCCGCACACCCGGAGGTTGACTCCCTGGGCGCCCAGCAGCTGCCTCACACACGTAGCTTCCCTAGCACTCTCCTCCCCAGCACAGACGTGCGCAGCTGGTTGGGGCCTGCCCCTGCGTGCCTGGGCTCCCACCCACAGCCCCAGCTCAGGGCAAGCAGCCCCTGAGCCAAGACCTGCAGGAGGCGCAGAGCGCCCCCACCTGGAAGCCGAGTGAACAGCTGGCGGGGAGGCGAGCCTCCTCGAGGGAAGAAGAGGCAGCCCAGCCTCGTTTGGCTCAAGCCCTACTTGGCTGGAGCCGAGTGCGCCTCCAGGACGGCAGAGCTCCAGCTCTGCTCAGAGGCCCGTTCTGGCAGAGTTGCTGGCGCGAGGCTGCTCTGCCCTGGGCGAGCCTTGCCCAGACTTGCCTCGCTGCTAGGCTTCCTGCCCAGGAAGGAGCAGGCTGCGCGAGGCTGGGAGACGCCACTGGCGCCTTCCTGGCCTCAGCTCCGCTCCTGCCTTGCCTTTGCACTTAGGCCCCAGGCGTCCTTGGGGAGGGCTTAGGGGCCGGTGGCTTGCACACTGCCAAGGACTCCAGCAGGAAGAGCTCTGTGCGAGGGAAGGGAAGGGCCAGTGCAGGGCTCCTCCAGCGGTTGCTTGGCCGCCCAGGCTCAGCACCGCACGAAGTGCACCAGGCTCCCAGGGCCCCTGGCTGGGGTCTGCAGCCCCGCACACCCGGAGGCTGACTCCCTGGGCGCCCAGCAGCTGCCTCACACACGTAGCTTCCCTAGCGCTCTCGTCTCCATCAGAGATGTGTGCAGCTGGTTGGGGCCTGCCCCTGCGTGCCTGGGCTCCCGCCCACAGCCCCAGCTCAGGGCAAGCAGCCCCTGAGCCAAGACCTGCAGGAGGCGCAGAGCGCCCCCACCTGGAAGCCGAGTGAACAGCTGGCGGAGAGGCGAGCCTCCTCGAGGGAAGAAGAGGCAGCCCAGCCTCGTTTGGCTCAAGCCCTACTTGGCTGGAGCCGAGTGCGCCTCCAGGACGGCAGAGCTCCAGCTCTGCTCAGAGGCCCGTTCTGGCAGAGTTGCTGGCGCGAGGCTGCTCTGCCCTGGGCGAGCCTTGCCCAGACTTGCCTCGCTGCTAGGCTTCCTGCCCAGGAAGGAGCAGGCTGCGCGAGGCTGGGAGACGCCACTGGCGCCTTCCTGGCCTCAGCTCCGCTCCTGCCTTGCCTTTGCACCTAGGCCCCAGGCCTCCTTGGAGGGGGCTTAGGGGCCGGTGGCTTGCACACTGCCAAGGGCTCCAGCAGGAAGAGCTCTGTGCGAGGGAAGGGAAGGGCCAGTGCAGGGCTCCTCCAGCGGTTGCTTGGCCGCCCAGGCTCAGCGCCGCACGGAGTGCACCAGGCTCCCAGGGCCCCTGGCTGGGGTCTGCAGCCCCGCACACCCGGAGGCTGACTCCCTGGGCGCCCAGCAGCTGCCTCACACACGTAGCTTCCCTAGCGCTCTCCTCCCCAGCAGAGACGTGTGCAGCTGGTTGGGGCCTGCCCCTGCGTGCCTGGGCTCCCGCCCACAGCCCCAGCTCAGGGCAAGCAGCCCCTGAGCCAAGACCTGCAGGAGGCGCAGAGCGCCCCCACCTGGAAGCCGAGTGAACAGCTGGCGGGGAGGCGAGCCTCCTCGAGGGAAGAAGAGGCAGCCCAGCCTCGTTTGGCTCAAGCCCTACTTGGCTGGAGCCGAGTGCGCCTCCAGGACGGCAGAGCTCCAGCTCTGCTCAGAGGCCCGATCTGGCAGAGTTGCTGGCGCGAGGCTGCTCTGCCCTGGGCGAGCCTTGCCCAGACTTGCCTCGCTGCTAGGCTTCCTGCCCAGGAAGGAGCAGGCTGTGCGAGGCTGGGAGACGCCACTGGCGCCTTCCTGGCCTCAGCTCCGCTCCTGCCTTGCCTTTGCACCTAGGCCCCAGGCGTCCTTGGGGAGGGCTTAGGGGCCGGTGGCTTGCACACTGCCAAGGGCTCCAGCAGGAAGAGCTCTGTGCGAGGGAAGGGAAGGGCCAGTGCAGGGCTCCTCCAGCGGTTGCTTTGCCGCCCAGGCTCAGCGCCGGACGGAGTGCACCAGGCTCCCAGGGCCCCTGGCTGGGGTCTGCAGCCCCGCACACCCGGAGGCTGACTCCCTGGGCGCCCAGCAGCTGCCTCACACACGTAGCTTCCCTAGCGCTCTCGTCTCCATCAGAGATGTGTGCAGCTGGTTGGGGCCTGCCCCTGCGTTCCTGGGCTCCCGCCCACAGCCCCAGCTCAGGGTAAGCAGCCCCTGAGCCAAGACCTGCAGGAGGCGCAGAGCGCCCCCACCTGGAAGCCGAGTGAACAGCTGGCGGGGAGGCGAGCCTCCTCGAGGGAAGAAGAGGCAGCCCAGCCTCGTTTGGCTCAAGCCCTACTTGGCTGGAGCCGTGTGCGCCTCCAGGACGGCAGAGCTCCAGCTCTGCTCAGAGGCCCGTTCTGGCAGAGTTGCTGGCGCGAGGCTGCTCTGCCCTGGGCGAGCCTTGCCCAGACTTGCCTCGCTGCTAGGCTTCCTGCCCAGGAAGGAGCAGGCTGCGCGAGGCTGGGAGACGCCACTGGCGCCTTCCTGGCCTCAGCTCCGCTCCTGCCTTGCCTTTGCACCTAGGCCCCAGGCGTCCTTGGGGAGGGCTTAGGGGCCGGTGGCTTGCACACTGCCAAGGGCTCCAGCAGGAAGAGCTCTGTGCGAGGGAAGGGAAGGGCCAGTGCAGGGCTCCTCCAGCGGTTGCTTGGCCGCCCAGACTCAGCGCCGCACGGAGTGCACCAGGCTCCCAGGGCCCCTGGCTGGGGTCTGCAGCCCCGCACATCCGGAGGCTGACTCCCTGGGCGCCCAGCAGCTGCCTCACACACGTAGCTTCCCTAGTGCTCTCGTCCCCAGCAGAGACGTGTGCAGCTGGTTGGGGCCTGCCCCTGCGTGCCTGGGCTCCCACCCACAGCCCCAGCTCAGGGCAAGCAGCCCCTGAGCCAAGACCTGCAGGAGGCTCAGAGCGCCCCCACCTGGAAGCCGAGTGAACAGCTGGCGGGGAGGCGAGCCTCCTCGAGGGAAGAAGAGGCAGCCCAGCCTCGTTTGGCTCAAGCCCTACTTGGCTGGAGCCGAGTGCGCCTCCAGGACGGCAGAGCTCCAGCTCTGCTCAGAGGCCCGATCTGGCAGAGTTGCTGGCGCGAGGCTGCTCTGCCCTGGGCGAGCCTTGGCCAGAATGCCTCGCTGCTAGGCTTCCTGCCCAGGAAGGAGCAGGCTGCGCGAGGCTGTGAGACGCCACTGGCGCCTTCCTGGCCTCAGCTCCGCTCCTGCCTTGCCTTTGCACCTAGGCCCCAGGCGTCCTTGGGGAGGGC
Source organism: Ovis canadensis (assembly GCF_042477335.2). Taxonomy (NCBI): domain Eukaryota; kingdom Metazoa; phylum Chordata; class Mammalia; order Artiodactyla; family Bovidae; genus Ovis; species Ovis canadensis. Next base: position 332,328 of record NC_091252.1, read on the forward strand.
TTAGGGGCCGGTGGCTTGCACACTGCCAAGGGCTCCAGCAGGAAGAGCTCTGTGCGAGGGAAGGGAAGGGCCAGTGCAGGGCTCCTCCAGCGGTTGCTTGGCCGCCCAGACTCAGCACCGCACGGAGTGCACCAGGCTCCCAGGGCCCCTGGCTGGGGTCTGCAGCCCCGCACACCCGGAGGCTGACTCCCTGGGCGCCCAGCAGCTGCCTCACACACGTAGCTTCCCTAGCGCTCTCGTCTCCAGCAGAGATGTGTGCAGCTGGTTGGGGCCTGCCCCTGCGTGCCTGGGCTCCCGCCCACAGCCCCAGCTCAGGGCAAGCAGCCCCTGAGCCAAGACCTGCAGGAGGCGCAGAGCGCCCCCACCTGGAAGCCGAGTGAACAGCTGGCGGGGAGGCGAGCCTCCTCGAGGGAAGAAGAGGCAGCCCAGCCTCGTTTGGCTCAAGCCCTACTTGGCTGGAGCCGAGTGCGCCTCCAGGACGGCAGAGCTCCAGCTCTGCTCAGAGGCCCGTTCTGGCAGAGTTGCTGGCGCGAGGCTGCTCTGCCCTGGGCGAGCCTTGCCCAGACTTGCCTCGCTGCTAGGCTTCCTGCCCAGGAAGGAGCAGGCTGCGCGAGGCTGGGAGACGCCACTGGCGCCTTCCTGGCATCAGCTCCGCTCCTGCCTTGCCTTTGCACCTAGGCCCCAGGCGTCCTTGGGGAGGGCTTAGGGGCCGGTGGCTTGCACACTGCCAAGGGCTCCAGCAGGAAGAGCTCTGTGCGAGGGAAGGGAAGGGCCAGTGCAGGGCTCCTCCAGCGGTTGCTTGGCCGCCCAGACTCAGCGCCGCACGGAGTGCACCAGGCTCCCAGGGCCCCTGGCTGGGGTCTGCAGCCCCGCACACCCGGAGGCTGACTCCCTGGGCGCCCAGCAGCTGCCTCACACACGTAGCTTCCCTAGCGCTCTCGTCCCCAGCAGAGACGTGTGCAGCTGGTTGGGGCCTGCCCCTGCGTGCCTGGGCTCCCACCCACAGCCCCAGGTAGGGCAAGCAGCCCCTGAGCCAAGACCAGCAGGAGGCGCAGAGCGCCCCCACCTGGAAGCCGAGTGAACAGCTGGCGGGGAGGCGAGCCTCCTCGAGGGAAGAAGAGGCAGCCCAGCCTCGTTTGGCTCAAGCCCTATTTGGCTGGAGCCGAGTGCGCCTCCAGGACGGCAGAACTCCAGCTCTGCTCAGAGGCCCGATCTGGCAGAGTTGCTGGCGCGAGGCTGCTCTGCCCTGGGCGAGCCTTGCCCAGACTTGCCTCGCTGCTAGGCTTCCTGCCCAGGAAGGAGCAGGCTGCGCGATGCTGGGAGATGCCACTGGCGCCTTCCTGGCCTCAGCTCCGCTCCTGCCTTGCCTTTGCACCTAGGCCCCAGGCGTCCTTGGGGAGGGCTTAGGGGCCGGTGGCTTGCACACTGCCAAGGGCTCCAGCAGGAAGAGCTCTGTGCGAGGAAAGGGAAGGGCCAGTGCAGGGCTCCTCCAGCGGTTGCTTGGCCGCCCAGGCTCAGCGCCGCACGGAGTGCACCAGGCTCCCAGGGCCCCTGGCTGGGGTCTGCAGCCCCGCACACCCGGAGGCTGACTCCCTGGGCGCCCAGCAGCTGCCTCACACACGTAGCTTCCCTAGCGCTCTCCTCCCCAGCAGAGACATGCGCAGCTGGTTGGGGCCTGCCCCTGCGTGCCTGGGCTCCCGCCCACAGCCCCAGCTCAGGGCAAGCAGCCCCTGAGCCAAGACCTGCAGGAGGCGCAGAGCGCCCCCACCTGGAAGCCGAGTGAACAGCTGGCGGGGAAGCGAGCCTCCTCGAGGGAAGAAGAGGCAGCCCAGCCTCGTTTGGCTCAAGCCCTACTTGGCTGGAGCCGAGTGCGCCTCCAGGACGGCAGAGCTCCAGCTCTGCTCAGAGGCCCGTTCTGGCAGAGTTGCTGGCGCGAGGCTGCTCTGCCCTGGGCGAGCCTTGCCCAGACTTGCCTCGCTGCTAGGCTTCCTGCCCAGGAAGGAGCAGGCTGCGCGAGGCTGGGAGACGCCACTGGCGCCTTCCTGGCCTCAGCTCCGCTCCTGCCTTGCCTTTGCACTTAGGCCCCAGGCGTCCTTGGGGAGGGCTTAGGGGCCGGTGGCTTGCACACTGCCAAGGACTCCAGCAGGAAGAGCTCTGTGCGAGGGAAGGGAAGGGCCAGTGCAGGGCTCCTCCAGCGGTTGCTTGGCCGCCCAGGCTCAGCACCGCACGAAGTGCACCAGGCTCCCAGGGCCCCTGGCTGGGGTCTGCAGCCCCGCACACCCGGAGGCTGACTCCCTGGGCGCCCAGCAGCTGCCTCACACACGTAGCTTCCCTAGCGCTCTCCTCCTCAGCAGAGACGTGTGCAGCTGGTTGGGGCCTGCCCCTGCGTGCCTGGGCTCCCGCCCACAGCCCCAGCTCAGGGCAAGCAGCCCCTGAGCCAAGACCTGCAGGAGGCGCAGAGCGCCCCCACCTGGAAGCCGAGTGAACAGCTGGCGGGGAGGCGAGCCTCCTCGAGGGAAGAAGAGGCGTCCCAGCCTCGTTTGGCTCAAGCCCTACTTGGCTGGAGCCGAGTGCGCCTCCAGGACGGCAGAGCTCCAGCTCTGCTCAGAGGCCCGTTCTGGCAGAGTTGCTGGCGCGAGGCTGCTCTGCCCTGGGCGAGCCTTGCCCAGACTTGCCTCGCTGCTAGGCTTCCTGCCCAGGAAGGAGCAGGCTGCGCGAGGCTGGGAGACGCCACTGGCGCCTTCCTGGCCTCAGCTCCGCTCCTGCCTTGCCTTTGCACCTAGGCCCCAGGCGTCCTTGGGGAGGGCTTAGGGGCCGGTGGCTTGCACACTGCCAAGGGCTCCAGCAGGAAGAGCTCTGTGCGAGGGAAGGGAAGGGCCAGTGCAGGGCTCCTCCAGCGGTTGCTTGGCCGCCCAGACTCAGCGCCGCACGGAGTGCACCAGGCTCCCAGGGCCCCTGGCTGGGGTCTGCAGCCCCGCACACCCGGAGGCTGACTCCCTGGGCGCCCAGCAGCTGCCTCACACACGTAGCTTCCCTAGCGCTCTCGTCCCCAGCAGAGACGTGTGCAGCTGGTTGGGGCCTGCCCCTGCGTGCCTGGGCTCCCACCCACAGCCCCAGGTCAGGGCAAGCAGCCCCTGAGCCAAGACCTGCAGGAGGCGCAGAGCGCCCCCACCTGGAAGCCGAGTGAACAGCTGGCGGGGAAGCGAGCCTCCTCGAGGGAAGAAGAGGCAGCCCAGCCTCGTTTGGCTCAAGCCCTACTTGGCTGGAGCCGAGTGCGCCTCCAGGACGGCAGAGCTCCAGCTCTGCTCAGAGGCCCGTTCTGGCAGAGTTGCTGGCGCGAGGCTGCTCTGCCCTGGGCGAGCCTTGCCCAGACTTGCCTCGCTGCTAGGCTTCCTGCCCAGGAAGGAGCAGGCTGCGCGAGGCTGGGAGACGCCACTGGCGCCTTCCTGGCCTCAGCTCCGCTCCTGCCTTGCCTTTGCACCTAGGCCCCAGGCGTCCTTGGGGAGGGCTTAGGGGCCGGTGGCTTGCACACTGCCAAGGGCTCCAGCAGGAAGAGCTCTGTGCGAGGGAAGGGAAGGGCCAGTGCAGGGCTCCTCCAGCGGTTGCTTGGCCGCCCAGACTCAGCGCCGCACGGAGTGCACCAGGCTCCCAGGGCCCCTGGCTGGGGTCTGCAGCCCCGCACACCCGGAGGCTGACTCCCTGGGCGCCCAGCAGCTGCCTCACACACGTAGCTTCCCTAGCGCTCTCGTCCCCAGCAGAGACGTGTGCAGCTGGTTGGGGCCTGCCCCTGCGTGCCTGGGCTCCCACCCACAGCCCCAGGTCAGGGCAAGCAGCCCCTGAGCCAAGACCTGCAGGAGGCGCAGAGCGCCCCCACCTGGAAGCCGAGTGAACAGCTGGCGGGGAGGCGAGCCTCCTCGAGGGAAGAAGAGGCAGCCCAGCCTCGTTTGGCTCAAGCCCTACTTGGCTGGAGCCGAGTGCGCCTCCAGGACGGCAGAACTCCAGCTCTGCTCAGAGGCCCGATCTGGCAGAGTTGCTGGCGCGAGGCTGCTCTGCCCTGGGCGAGCCTTGCCCAGACTTGCCTCGCTGCTAGGCTTCCTGCCCAGGAAGGAGCAGGCTGCGCGAGGCTGGGAGATGCCACTGGCGCCTTCCTGGCCTCAGCTCCGCTCTTGCCTTGCCTTTGCACCTAGGCCCCAGGCGTCCTTGGGGAAGGCTTAGGGGCCGGTGGCTTGCACACTGCCAAGGGCTCCAGCAGGAAGAGCTCTGTGCGAGGGAAGGGAAGGGCCAGTGCAGGGCTCCTCCAGCGGTTGCTTTGCCGCCCAGGCTCAGCGCCGGACGGAGTGCACCAGGCTCCCAGGGCCCCTGGCTGGGGTCTGCAGCCCCGCACACCCGGAGGTTGACTCCCTGGGCGCCCAGCAGCTGCCTCACACACGTAGCTTCCCTAGCACTCTCCTCCCCAGCACAGACGTGCGCAGCTGGTTGGGGCCTGCCCCTGCGTGCCTGGGCTCCCACCCACAGCCCCAGCTCAGGGCAAGCAGCCCCTGAGCCAAGACCTGCAGGAGGCGCAGAGCGCCCCCACCTGGAAGCCGAGTGAACAGCGGGCGGGGAGGCGAGCCTCCTCGAGGGAAGAAGAGGCAGCCCAGCCTCGTTTGGCTCAAGCCCTACTTGGCTGGAGCCGAGTGCGCCTCCAGGACGGCAGAGCTCCAGCTCTGCTCAGAGGCCCGTTCTGGCAGAGTTGCTGGCGCGAGGCTGCTCTGCCCTGGGCGAGCCTTGCCCAGACTTGCCTCGCTGCTAGGCTTCCTGCCCAGGAAGGAGCAGGCTGCGCGAGGCTGGGAGACGCCACTGGCGCCTTCCTGGCCTCAGCTCCGCTCCTGCCTTGCCTTTGCACTTAGGCCCCAGGCGTCCTTGGGGAGGGCTTAGGGGCCGGTGGCTTGCACACTGCCAAGGACTCCAGCAGGAAGAGCTCTGTGCGAGGGAAGGGAAGGGCCAGTGCAGGGCTCCTCCAGCGGTTGCTTGGCCGCCCAGGCTCAGCACCGCACGAAGTGCACCAGGCTCCCAGGGCCCCTGGCTGGGGTCTGCAGCCCCGCACACCCGGAGGCTGACTCCCTGGGCGCCCAGCAGCTGCCTCACACACGTAGCTTCCCTAGCGCTCTCGTCTCCATCAGAGATGTGTGCAGCTGGTTGGGGCCTGCCCCTGCGTGCCTGGGCTCCCGCCCACAGCCCCAGCTCAGGGCAAGCAGCCCCTGAGCCAAGACCTGCAGGAGGCGCAGAGCGCCCCCACCTGGAAGCCGAGTGAACAGCTGGCGGGGAGGCGAGCCTCCTCGAGGGAAGAAGAGGCAGCCCAGCCTCGTTTGGCTCAAGCCCTACTTGGCTGGAGCCGAGTGCGCCTCCAGGACGGCAGAGCTCCAGCTCTGCTCAGAGGCCCGTTCTGGCAGAGTTGCTGGCGCGAGGCTGCTCTGCCCTGGGCGAGCCTTGCCCAGACTTGCCTCGCTGCTAGGCTTCCTGCCCAGGAAGGAGCAGGCTGCGCGAGGCTGGGAGACGCCACTGGCGCCTTCCTGGCCTCAGCTCCGCTCCTGCCTTGCCTTTGCACCTAGGCCCCAGGCGTCCTTGGGGAGGGCTTAGGGGCCGGTGGCTTGCACACTGCCAAGGGCTCCAGCAGGAAGAGCTCTGTGCGAGGGAAGGGAAGGGCCAGTGCAGGGCTCCTCCAGCGGTTGCTTGGCCGCCCAGACTCAGCGCCGCACGGAGTGCACCAGGCTCCCAGGGCCCCTGGCTGGGGTCTGCAGCCCCGCACACCCGGAGGCTGACTCCCTGGGCGCCCAGCAGCTGCCTCACACACGTAGCTTCCCTAGCGCTCTCGTCCCCAGCAGAGACGTGTGCAGCTGGTTGGGGCCTGCCCCTGCGTGCCTGGGCTCCCACCCACAGCCCCAGCTCAGGGCAAGCAGCCCCTGAGCCAAGACCTGCAGGAGGCGCAGAGCGCCCCCACCTGGAAGCCGAGTGAACAGCTGGCGGGGAGGCGAGCCTCCTCGAGGGAAGAAGAGGCAGCCCAGCCTCGTTTGGCTCAAGCCCTACTTGGCTGGAGCCGAGTGCGCCTCCAGGACGGCAGAGCTCCAGCTCTCCTCAGAGGCCCGTTCTGGCAGAGTTGCTGGCGCGAGGCTGCTCTGCCCTGGGCGAGCCTTGCCCAGACTTGCCTCGCTGCTAGGCTTCCTGCCCAGGAAGGAGCAGGCTGCGCGAGGCTGGGAGACGCCACTGGGGCCTTCCTGGCCTCAGCTCCGCTCCTTCCTTGCCTTTGCACCTAGGCCCCAGGCCTCCTTGGAGAGGGCTTAGGGGCCGGTGGCTTGCACACTGCCAAGGGCTCCAGCAGGAAGAGCTCTGTGCGAGGGAAGGGAAGGGCCAGTGCAGGGCTCCTCCAGCGGTTGCTTGGCCGCCCAGGCTCAGCGCCGCACGGAGTGCACCAGGCTCCCAGGGCCCCTGGCTGGGGTCTGCAGCCCCGCACACCCGGAGGCTGACTCCCTGGGCGCCCAGCAGCTGCCTCACACACGTAGCTTCCCTAGCGCTCTCCTCCCCAGCAGAGACGTGTGCAGCTGGTTGGGGCCTGCCCCTGCGTGCCTGGGCTCCCGCCCACAGCCCCAGCTCAGGGCAAGCAGCCCCTGAGCCAAGACCTGCAGGAGGCGCAGAGCGCCCCCACCTGGAAGCCGAGTGAACAGCTGGCGGGGAGGCGAGCCTCCTCGACGGAAGAAGAGGCAGCCCAGCCTCGTTTGGCTCAAGCCCTACTTGGCTGGAGCCGAGTGCGCCTCCAGGACGGCAGAGCTCCAGCTCTGCTCAGAGGCCCGATCTGGCAGAGTTGCTGGCGCGAGGCTGCTCTGCCCTGGGCGAGCCTTGCCCAGACTTGCCTCGCTGCTAGGCTTCCTGCCCAGGAAGGAGCAGGCTGTGCGAGGCTGGGAGACGCCACTGGCGCCTTCCTGGCATCAGCTCCGCTCCTGCCTTGCCTTTGCACCTAGGCCCCAGGCGTCCTTGGGGAGGGCTTAGGGGCCGGTGGCTTGCACACTGCCAAGGGCTCCAGCAGGAAGAGCTCTGTGCGAGGGAAGGGAAGGGCCAGTGCAGGGCTCCTCCAGCGGTTGCTTTGCCGCCCAGGCTCAGCGCCGCACGGAGTGCACCAGGCTCCCAGGGCCCCTGGCTGGGGTCTGCAGCCCCGCACACCCGGAGGCTGACTCCCTGGGCGCCCAGCAGCTGCCTCACACACGTAGCTTCCCTAGCGCTCTCGTCTCCATCAGAGATGTGTGCAGCTGGTTGGGGCCTGCCCCTGCGTTCCTGGGCTCCCGCCCACAGCCCCAGCTCAGGGTAAGCAGCCCCTGAGCCAAGACCTGCAGGAGGCGCAGAGCGCCCCCACCTGGAAGCCGAGTGAACAGCTGGCGGGGAGGCGAGCCTCCTCGAGGGAAGAAGAGGCAGCCCAGCCTCGTTTGGCTCAAGCCCTACTTGGCTGGAGCCGTGTGCGCCTCCAGGACGGCAGAGCTCCAGCTCTGCTCAGAGGCCCGTTCTGGCAGAGTTGCTGGCGCGAGGCTGCTCTGCCCTGGGCGAGCCTTGCCCAGACTTGCCTCGCTGCTAGGCTTCCTGCCCAGGAAGGAGCAGGCTGCGCGAGGCTGGGAGACGCCACTGGCGCCTTCCTGGCCTCAGCTCCGCTCCTGCCTTGCCTTTGCACCTAGGCCCCAGGCGTCCTTGGGGAGGGCTTAGGGGCCGGTGGCTTGCACACTGCCAAGGGCTCCAGCAGGAAGAGCTCTGTGCGAGGGAAGGGAAGGGCCAGTGCAGGGCTCCTCCAGCGGTTGCTTGGCCGCCCAGACTCAGCGCCGCACGGAGTGCACCAGGCTCCCAGGGCCCCTGGCTGGGGTCTGCAGCCCCGCACATCCGGAGGCTGACTCCCTGGGCGCCCAGCAGCTGCCTCACACACGTAGCTTCCCTAGTGCTCTCGTCCCCAGCAGAGACGTGTGCAGCTGGTTGGGGCCTGCCCCTGCGTGCCTGGGCTCCCACCCACAGCCCCAGCTCAGGGCAAGCAGCCCCTGAGCCAAGACCTGCAGGAGGCTCAGAGCGCCCCCACCTGGAAGCCGAGTGAACAGCTGGCGGGGAGGCGAGCCTCCTCGAGGGAAGAAGAGGCAGCCCAGCCTCGTTTGGCTCAAGCCCTACTTGGCTGGAGCCGAGTGCGCCTCCAGGACGGCAGAGCTCCAGCTCTGCTCAGAGGCCCGTTCTGGCAGAGTTGCTGGCGCGAGGCTGCTCTGCCCTGGGCGAGCCTTGCCCAGACTTGCCTCGCTGCTAGGCTTCCTGCCCAGGAAGGAGCAGGCTGCGCGAGGCTGGGAGACGCCACTGGCGCCTTCCTGGCCTCAGCTCCGCTCCTTCCTTGCCTTTGCACCTAGGCCCCAGGCGTCCTTGGGGAGGGCTTAGGGGCCGGTGGCTTGCACACTGCCAAGGGCTCCAGCAGGAAGAGCTCTGTGCGAGGGAAGGGAAGGGCCAGTGCAGGGCTCCTCCAGCGGTTGCTTGGCAGCCCAGGCTCAGCGCCGCACGGAGTGCACCAGTCTCCCAGGGCCCCTGGCTGGGGTCCGCAGAACCGCACACCCGGAGGCTGACTCCCTGGGCGCCCAGCTGCTGCCTCACACACGTAGCTTCCCTAGCGCTCTCCTCCCCAGCAGAGACGTTTGCAGCTGGTTGGGGCCTGCCCCTGCGTGCCTGGGCTCCCGCCCACAGCCCCAGCTCAGGGCAAGCAGCCCCTGAGCCAAGACCTGCAGGAGGCGCAGAGCGCCCCCACCTGGAAGCCGAGTGAACAGCTGGCGGGGAGGCGAGCCTCCTCGAGGGAAGAAGAGGCAGCCCAGCCTCGTTTGGCTCAAGCCCTACTTGGCTGGAGCCGAGTGCGCCTCCAGGACGGCAGAGCTCCAGCTCTGCTGAGAGGCCCGTTCTGGCAGAGTTGCTGGCGCGAGGCTGCTCTGCCCTGGGCGAGCCTTGCCCAGACTTTCCTCGCTGCTAGGCTTCCTGCCCAGGAAGGAGCAGGCTTCGCGAGGCTGGGAGACGCCACTGGCGCCTTCCTGGCCTCAGCTCCGCTCCTTCCTTGCCTTTGCACCTAGGCCCCAGGCGTCCTTGGGGAGGGCTTAGGGGCCGGTGGCTTGCACACTGCCAAGGGCTCCAGCAGGAAGAGCTCTGTGCGAGGGAAGGGAAGGGCCAGTGCAGGGCTCCTCCAGCGGTTGCTTGGCAGCCCAGGCTCAGCGCCGCACGGAGTGCACCAGTCTCCCAGGGCCCCTGGCTGGGGTCTGCAGCCCCGCACACCCGGAGGCTGACTCCCTGGGCGCCCAGCTGCTGCCTCACACACGTAGCTTCCCTAGCGCTCTCCTCCCCAGCAGAGACGTGTGCAGCTGGTTGGGGCCTGCCCCTGCGTGCCTGGGCTCCCGCCCACAGCCCCAGCTCAGGGCAAGCAGCCCCTGAGCCAAGACCTGCAGGAGGCGCAGAGCGCCCCCACCTGGAAGCCGAGTGAACAGCTGGAGGGGAGGCGAGCCTCCTCGAGGGAAGAAGAGACAGCCCAGCCTCGTTTGGCTCAAGCCCTACTTGGCTGGAGCCGAGTGCGCCTCCAGGACGGCACAGCTCCAGCTCTGCTCAGAGGCCCGATCTGGCAGAGTTGCTGGCGCGAGGCTGCTCTGCCTTGGGCGAGCCTTGCCCAGACTTGCCTCGCTGCTAGACTTCCTGCCCAGGAAGGAGCACGCTGCGCGAGGCTGTGAGTCGCCACTGGCGCCTTCCTGGCCTCAGCTCCGCTCCTGCCTTGCCTTTGCACCTAGGCCCCAGGCGTCCTTGGGGAGGGCTTAGGGGCCGGTGGCTTGCACACTGCCAAGGGCTCCAGCAGGAAGAGCTCTGTGCGAGGGAAGGGAAGGGCCAGTGCAGGGCTCCTCCATCGGTTGCTTGGACGCCCAGACTCAGCGCCGCACGGAGTGCACCAGGCTCCCAGGGCCCCTGGCTGGGGTCTGCAGCCCCGCACACCCGGAGGCTGACTCCCTGGGCGCCCAGCAGCTGCCTCACACACGTAGCTTCCCTAGCGCTCTCGTCTCCAGCAGAGACGTGTGCAGCTGGTTGGGGCCTGCCCCTGCGTGCCTGGGCTCCCGCCCACAGCCCCAGCTCAGGGCAAGCAGCCCCTGAGCCAAGACCTGCAGGAGGCGCAGAGCGCCCCCACCTGGAAGCCGAGTGAACAGCTGGCGGGGAGGCGAGCCTCCTCGAGGGAAGAAGAGGCAGCCCAGCCTCGTTTGGCTCAAGCCCTACTTGGCTGGAGCCGAGTGCGCCTCCAGGACGGCACAGCTCCAGCTCTGCTCAGAGGCCCGTTCTGGCAGAGTTGCTGGCGCGAGGCTGCTCTGCCCTGGGCGAGCCTTGCCCAGACTTGCCTCGCTGCTAGGCTTCCTGCCCAGGAAGGAGCAGGCTGCGCGAGGCTGGGAGACGCCACTGGCGCCTTCCTGGCCTCAGCTCCGCTCCTGCCTTGCCTTTGCACCTAGGCCCCAGGCCTCCTTGGGGAGGGCTTAGGGGCCGGTGGCTTGCACACTGCCAAGGGCTCCAGCAGGAAGAGCTCTGTGCGAGGGAAGGGAAGGGCCAGTGCAGGGCTCCTCCAGCGGTTGCTTGGCCGCCCAGACTCAGCGCCGCACGGAGTGCACCAGGCTCCCAGGGCCCCTGGCTGGGGTCTGCAGCCCCGCACACCCGGAGGCTGACTCCCTGGGCGCCCAGCAGCTGCCTCACACACGTAGCTTCCCTAGCGCTCTCGTCCCCAGCAGAGACGTGTGCAGCTGGTTGGGGCCTGCCCCTGCGTGCCTGGGCTCCCACCCACAGCCCCAGGTCAGGGCAAGCAGCCCCTGAGCCAAGACCTGCAGGAGGCGCAGAGCGCCCCCACCTGGAAGCCGAGTGAACAGCTGGCGGGGAGGCGAGCCTCCTCGAGGGAAGAAGAGGCAGCCCAGCCTCGTTTGGCTCAAGCCCTACTTGGCTGGAGCCGAGTGCGCCTCCAGGACGGCAGAACTCCAGCTCTGCTCAGAGGCCCGATCTGGCAGAGTTGCTGGCGCGAGGCTGCTCTGCCCTGGGCGAGCCTTGCCCAGACTTGCCTCGCTGCTAGGCTTCCTGCCCAGGAAGGAGCAGGCTGCGCGAGGCTGGGAGATGCCACTGGCGCCTTCCTGGCCTCAGCTCCGCTCTTGCCTTGCCTTTGCACCTAGGCCCCAGGCGTCCTTGGGGAAGGCTTAGGGGCCGGTGGCTTGCACACTGCCAAGGGCTCCAGCAGGAAGAGCTCTGTGCGAGGGAAGGGAAGGGCCAGTGCAGGGCTCCTCCAGCGGTTGCTTTGCCGCCCAGGCTCAGCGCCGGACGGAGTGCACCAGGCTCCCAGGGCCCCTGGCTGGGGTCTGCAGCCCCGCAGACCCGGAGGTTGACTCCCTGGGCGCCCAGCAGCTGCCTCACACACGTAGCTTCCCTAGCACTCTCCTCCCCAGCACAGACGTGCGCAGCTGGTTGGGGCCTGCCCCTGCGTGCCTGGGCTCCCACCCACAGCCCCAGCTCAGGGCAAGCAGCCCCTGAGCCAAGACCTGCAGGAGGCGCAGAGCGCCCCCACCTGGAAGCCGAGTGAACAGCTGGCGGGGAGGCGAGCCTCCTCGAGGGAAGAAGAGGCAGCCCAGCCTCGTTTGGCTCAAGCCCTACTTGGCTGGAGCCGAGTGCGCCTCCAGGACGGCAGAGCTCCAGCTCTGCTCAGAGGCCCGTTCTGGCAGAGTTGCTGGCGCGAGGCTGCTCTGCCCTGGGCGAGCCTTGCCCAGACTTGCCTCGCTGCTAGGCTTCCTGCCCAGGAAGGAGCAGGCTGCGCGAGGCTGGGAGACGCCACTGGCGCCTTCCTGGCCTCAGCTCCGCTCCTGCCTTGCCTTTGCACTTAGGCCCCAGGCGTCCTTGGGGAGGGCTTAGGGGCCGGTGGCTTGCACACTGCCAAGGACTCCAGCAGGAAGAGCTCTGTGCGAGGGAAGGGAAGGGCCAGTGCAGGGCTCCTCCAGCGGTTGCTTGGCCGCCCAGGCTCAGCACCGCACGAAGTGCACCAGGCTCCCAGGGCCCCTGGCTGGGGTCTGCAGCCCCGCACACCCGGAGGCTGACTCCCTGGGCGCCCAGCAGCTGCCTCACACACGTAGCTTCCCTAGCGCTCTCGTCTCCATCAGAGATGTGTGCAGCTGGTTGGGGCCTGCCCCTGCGTGCCTGGGCTCCCGCCCACAGCCCCAGCTCAGGGCAAGCAGCCCCTGAGCCAAGACCTGCAGGAGGCGCAGAGCGCCCCCACCTGGAAGCCGAGTGAACAGCTGGCGGGGAGGCGAGCCTCCTCGAGGGAAGAAGAGGCAGCCCAGCCTCGTTTGGCTCAAGCCCTACTTGGCTGGAGCCGAGTGCGCCTACAGGACGGCAGAGCTCCAGCTCTGCTCAGAGGCCCGTTCTGGCAGAGTTGCTGGCGCGAGGCTGCTCTGCCCTGGGCGAGCCTTGCCCAGACTTGCCTCGCTGCTAGGCTTCCTGCCCAGGAAGGAGCAGGCTGCGCGAGGCTGGGAGACGCCACTGGCGCCTTCCTGGCCTCAGCTCCGCTCCTGCCTTGCCTTTGCACCTAGGCCCCAGGCGTCCTTGGGGAGGGCTTAGGGGCCGGTGGCTTGCACACTGCCAAGGGCTCCAGCAGGAAGAGCTCTGTGCGAGGGAAGGGAAGGGCCAGTGCAGGGCTCCTCCAGCGGTTGCTTGGCCGCCCAGACTCAGCGCCGCACGGAGTGCACCAGGCTCCCAGGGCCCCTGGCTGGGGTCTGCAGCCCCGCACACCCGGAGGCTGACTCCCTGGGCGCCCAGCAGCTGCCTCACACACGTAGCTTCCCTAGCGCTCTCGTCCCCAGCAGAGACGTGTGCAGCTGGTTGGGGCCTGCCCCTGCGTGCCTGGGCTCCCACCCACAGCCCCAGCTCAGGGCAAGCAGCCCCTGAGCCAAGACCTGCAGGAGGCGCAGAGCGCCCCCACCTGGAAGCCGAGTGAACAGCTGGCGGGGAGGCGAGCCTCCTCGAGGGAAGAAGAGGCAGCCCAGCCTCGTTTGGCTCAAGCCCTACTTGGCTGGAGCCGAGTGCGCCTCCAGGACGGCAGAGCTCCAGCTCTCCTCAGAGGCCCGTTCTGGCAGAGTTGCTGGCGCGAGGCTGCTCTGCCCTGGGCGAGCCTTGCCCAGACTTGCCTCGCTGCTAGGCTTCCTGCCCAGGAAGGAGCAGGCTGCGCGAGGCTGGGAGACGCCACTGGGGCCTTCCTGGCCTCAGCTCCGCTCCTGCCTTGCCTTTGCACCTAGGCCCCAGGCCTCCTTGGAGAGGGCTTAGGGTCCGGTGGCTTGCACACTGCCAAGGGCTCCAGCAGGAAGAGCTCTGTGCGAGGGAAGGGAAGGGCCAGTGCAGGGCTCCTCCAGCGGTTGCTTGGCCGCCCAGGCTCAGCGCCGCACGGAGTGCACCAGGCTCCCAGGGCCCCTGGCTGGGGTCTGCAGCCCCGCACACCCGGAGGCTGACTCCCTGGGCGCCCAGCAGCTGCCTCACACACGTAGCTTCCCTAGCGCTCTCCTCCCCAGCAGAGACGTGTGCAGCTGGTTGGGGCCTGCCCCTGCGTGCCTGGGCTCCCGCCCACAGCCCCAGCTCAGGGCAAGCAGCCCCTGAGCCAAGACCTGCAGGAGGCGCAGAGCGCCCCCACCTGGAAGCCGAGTGAACAGCTGGCGGGGAGGCGAGCCTCCTCGAGGGAAGAAGAGGCAGCCCAGCCTCGTTTGGCTCAAGCCCTACTTGGCTGGAGCCGAGTGCGCCTCCAGGACGGCAGAGCTCCAGCTCTGCTCAGAGGCCCGATCTGGCAGAGTTGCTGGCGCGAGGCTGCTCTGCCCTGGGCGAGCCTTGCCCAGACTTGCCTCGCTGCTAGGCTTCCTGCCCAGGAAGGAGCAGGCTGTGCGAGGCTGGGAGACGCCACTGGCGCCTTCCTGGCCTCAGCTCCGCTCCTGCCTTGCCTTTGCACCTAGGCCCCAGGCGTCCTTGGGGAGGGCTTAGGGGCCGGTGGCTTGCACACTGCCAAGGGCTCCAGCAGGAAGAGCTCTGTGCGAGGGAAGGGAAGGGCCAGTGCAGGGCTCCTCCAGCGGTTGCTTTGCCGCCCAGGCTCAGCGCCGGACGGAGTGCACCAGGCTCCCAGGGCCCCTGGCTGGGGTCTGCAGCCCCGCACACCCGGAGGCTGACTCCCTGGGCGCCCAGCAGCTGCCTCACACACGTAGCTTCCCTAGCGCTCTCGTCTCCATCAGAGATGTGTGCAGCTGGTTGGGGCCTGCCCCTGCGTTCCTGGGCTCCCGCCCACAGCCCCAGCTCAGGGTAAGCAGCCCCTGAGCCAAGACCTGCAGGAGGCGCAGAGCGCCCCCACCTGGAAGCCGAGTGAACAGCTGGCGGGGAGGCGAGCCTCCTCGAGGGAAGAAGAGGCAGCCCAGCCTCGTTTGGCTCAAGCCCTACTTGGCTGGAGCCGTGTGCGCCTCCAGGACGGCAGAGCTCCAGCTCTGCTCAGAGGCCCGTTCTGGCAGAGTTGCTGGCGCGAGGCTGCTCTGCCCTGGGCGAGCCTTGCCCAGACTTGCCTCGCTGCTAGGCTTCCTGCCCAGGAAGGAGCAGGCTGCGCGAGGCTGGGAGACGCCACTGGCGCCTTCCTGGCCTCAGCTCCGCTCCTGCCTTGCCTTTGCACCTAGGCCCCAGGCGTCCTTGGGGAGGGCTTAGGGGCCGGTGGCTTGCACACTGCCAAGGGCTCCAGCAGGAAGAGCTCTGTGCGAGGGAAGGGAAGGGCCAGTGCAGGGCTCCTCCAGCGGTTGCTTGGCCGCCCAGACTCAGCGCCGCACGGAGTGCACCAGGCTCCCAGGGCCCCTGGCTGGGGTCTGCAGCCCCGCACATCCGGAGGCTGACTCCCTGGGCGCCCAGCAGCTGCCTCACACACGTAGCTTCCCTAGTGCTCTCGTCCCCAGCAGAGACGTGTGCAGCTGGTTGGGGCCTGCCCCTGCGTGCCTGGGCTCCCACCCACAGCCCCAGCTCAGGGCAAGCAGCCCCTGAGCCAAGACCTGCAGGAGGCTCAGAGCGCCCCCACCTGGAAGCCGAGTGAACAGCTGGCGGGGAGGCGAGCCTCCTCGAGGGAAGAAGAGGCAGCCCAGCCTCGTTTGGCTCAAGCCCTACTTGGCTGGAGCCGAGTGCGCCTCCAGGACGGCAGAGCTCCAGCTCTGCTCAGAGGCCCGTTCTGGCAGAGTTGCTGGCGCGAGGCTGCTCTGCCCTGGGCGAGCCTTGCCCAGACTTGCCTCGCTGCTAGGCTTCCTGCCCAGGAAGGAGCAGGCTGCGCGAGGCTGGGAGACGCCACTGGCGCCTTCCTGGCCTCAGCTCCGCTCCTTCCTTGCCTTTGCACCTAGGCCCCAGGCGTCCTTGGGGAGGGCTTAGGGGCCGGTGGCTTGCACACTGCCAAGGGCTCCAGCAGGAAGAGCTCTGTGCGAGGGAAGGGAAGGGCCAGTGCAGGGCTCCTCCAGCGGTTGCTTGGCAGCCCAGGCTCAGCGCCGCACGGAGTGCACCAGTCTCCCAGGGCCCCTGGCTGGGGTCCGCAGAACCGCACACCCGGAGGCTGACTCCCTGGGCGCCCAGCTGCTGCCTCACACACGTAGCTTCCCTAGCGCTCTCCTCCCCAGCAGAGACGTTTGCAGCTGGTTGGGGCCTGCCCCTGCGTGCCTGGGCTCCCGCCCACAGCCCCAGCTCAGGGCAAGCAGCCCCTGAGCCAAGACCTGCAGGAGGCGCAGAGCGCCCCCACCTGGAAGCCGAGTGAACAGCTGGCGGGGAGGCGAGCCTCCTCGAGGGAAGAAGAGGCAGCCCAGCCTCGTTTGGCTCAAGCCCTACTTGGCTGGAGCCGAGTGCGCCTCCAGGACGGCAGAGCTCCAGCTCTGCTGAGAGGCCCGTTCTGGCAGAGTTGCTGGCGCGAGGCTGCTCTGCCCTGGGCGAGCCTTGCCCAGACTTTCCTCGCTGCTAGGCTTCCTGCCCAGGAAGGAGCAGGCTTCGCGAGGCTGGGAGACGCCACTGGCGCCTTCCTGGCCTCAGCTCCGCTCCTTCCTTGCCTTTGCACCTAGGCCCCAGGCGTCCTTGGGGAGGGCTTAGGGGCCGGTGGCTTGCACACTGCCAAGGGCTCCAGCAGGAAGAGCTCTGTGCGAGGGAAGGGAAGGGCCAGTGCAGGGCTCCTCCAGCGGTTGCTTGGCAGCCCAGGCTCAGCGCCGCACGGAGTGCACCAGTCTCCCAGGGCCCCTGGCTGGGGTCTGCAGCCCCGCACACCCGGAGGCTGACTCCCTGGGCGCCCAGCTGCTGCCTCACACACGTAGCTTCCCTAGCGCTCTCCTCCCCAGCAGAGACGTGTGCAGCTGGTTGGGGCCTGCCCCTGCGTGCCTGGGCTCCCGCCCACAGCCCCAGCTCAGGGCAAGCAGCCCCTGAGCCAAGACCTGCAGGAGGCGCAGAGCGCCCCCACCTGGAAGCCGAGTGAACAGCTGGAGGGGAGGCGAGCCTCCTCGAGGGAAGAAGAGACAGCCCAGCCTCGTTTGGCTCAAGCCCTACTTGGCTGGAGCCGAGTGCGCCTCCAGGACGGCACAGCTCCAGCTCTGCTCAGAGGCCCGATCTGGCAGAGTTGCTGGCGCGAGGCTGCTCTGCCTTGGGCGAGCCTTGCCCAGACTTGCCTCGCTGCTAGACTTCCTGCCCAGGAAGGAGCACGCTGCGCGAGGCTGTGAGTCGCCACTGGCGCCTTCCTGGCCTCAGCTCCGCTCCTGCCTTGCCTTTGCACCTAGGCCCCAGGCGTCCTTGGGGAGGGCTTAGGGGCCGGTGGCTTGCACACTGCCAAGGGCTCCAGCAGGAAGAGCTCTGTGCGAGGGAAGGGAAGGGCCAGTGCAGGGCTCCTCCATCGGTTGCTTGGACGCCCAGACTCAGCGCCGCACGGAGTGCACCAGGCTCCCAGGGCCCCTGGCTGGGGTCTGCAGCCCCGCACACCCGGAGGCTGACTCCCTGGGCGCCCAGCAGCTGCCTCACACACGTAGCTTCCCTAGCGCTCTCGTCTCCAGCAGAGACGTGTGCAGCTGGTTGGGGCCTGCCCCTGCGTGCCTGGGCTCCCGCCCACAGCCCCAGCTCAGGGCAAGCAGCCCCTGAGCCAAGACCTGCAGGAGGCGCAGAGCGCCCCCACCTGGAAGCCGAGTGAACAGCTGGCGGGGAGGCGAGCCTCCTCGAGGGAAGAAGAGGCAGCCCAGCCTCGTTTGGCTCAAGCCCTACTTGGCTGGAGCCGAGTGCGCCTCCAGGACGGCACAGCTCCAGCTCTGCTCAGAGGCCCGTTCTGGCAGAGTTGCTGGCGCGAGGCTGCTCTGCCCTGGGCGAGCCTTGCCCAGACTTGCCTCGCTGCTAGGCTTCCTGCCCAGGAAGGAGCAGGCTGCGCGAGGCTGGGAGACGCCACTGGCGCCTTCCTGGCCTCAGCTCCGCTCCTGCCTTGCCTTTGCACCTAGGCCCCAGGCCTCCTTGGAGAGGGCTTAGGGGCCGGTGGCTTGCACACTGCCAAGGGCTCCAGCAGGAAGAGCTCTGTGCGAGGGAAGGGAAGGGCCAGTGCAGGGCTCCTCCAGCAGTTGCTTGGCCGCCCAGGCTCAGCGCCGCACGGAGTGCACCAGGCTCCCAGGGCCCCTGGCTGGGGTCTGCAGCCCCGCACACCCGGAGGCTGACTCCCTGGGCGCCCAGCAGCTGCCTCACACACGTAGCTTCCCTAGCGCTCTCCTCCCCAGCAGAGACGTGTGCAGCTGGTTGGGGCCTGCCCCTGCGTGCCTGGGCTCCCGCCCACAGCCCCAGCTCAGGGCAAGCAGCCCCTGAGCCAAGACCTGCAGGAGGCGCAGAGCGCCCCCACCTGGAAGCCGAGTGAACAGCTGGCGGGGAGGCGAGCCTCCTCGAGGGAAGAAGAGGCGTCCCAGCCTCGTTTGGCTCAAGCCCTACTTGGCTGGAGCCGAGTGCGCCTCCAGGACGGCAGAGCTCCAGCTCTGCTCAGAGGCCCGTTCTGGCAGAGTTGCTGGCGCGAGGCTGCTCTGCCCTGGGCGAGCCTTGCCCAGACTTGCCTCGCTGCTAGGCTTCCTGCCCAGGAAGGAGCAGGCTGCGCGAGGCTGGGAGACGCCACTGGCGCCTTCCTGGCCTCAGCTCCGCTCCTGCCTTGCCTTTGCACCTAGGCCCCAGGCGTCCTTGGGGAGGGCTTAGGGGCCGGTGGCTTGCACACTGCCAAGGGCTCCAGCAGGAAGAGCTCTGTGCGAGGGAAGGGAAGGGCCAGTGCAGGGCTCCTCCAGCGGTTGCTTGGCCGCCCAGACTCAGCGCCGCACGGAGTGCACCAGGCTCCCAGGGCCCCTGGCTGGGGTCTGCAGCCCCGCACACCCGGAGGCTGACTCCCTGGGCGCCCAGCAGCTGCCTCACACACGTAGCTTCCCTAGCGCTCTCGTCCCCAGCAGAGACGTGTGCAGCTGGTTGGGGCCTGCCCCTGCGTGCCTGGGCTCCCACCCACAGCCCCAGGTCAGGGCAAGCAGCCCCTGAGCCAAGACCTGCAGGAGGCGCAGAGCGCCCCCACCTGGAAGCCGAGTGAACAGCTGGCGGGGAAGCGAGCCTCCTCGAGGGAAGAAGAGGCAGCCCAGCCTCGTGTGGCTCAAGCCCTACTTGGCTGGAGCCGAGTGCGCCTCCAGGACGGCAGAGCTCCAGCTCTGCTCAGAGGCCCGATCTGGCAGAGTTGCTGGCGCGAGGCTGCTCTGCCCTGGGCGAGCCTTGCCCAGACTTGCCTCGCTGCTAGGCTTCCTGCCCAGGAAGGAGCAGGCTGCGCGAGGCTGGGAGACGCCACTGGCGCCTTCCTGGCCTCAGCTCCGCTCCTGCCTTGCCTTTGCACCTAGGCCCCAGGCGTCCTTGGGGAGGGCTTAGGGGCCGGTGGCTTGCACACTGCCAAGGGCTCCAGCAGGAAGAGCTCTGTGCGAGGGAAGGGAAGGGCCAGTGCAGGGCTCCTCCAGCGGTTGCTTGGCCGCCCAGACTCAGCGCCGCACGGAGTGCACCAGGCTCCCAGGGCCCCTGGCTGGGGTCTGCAGCCCCGCACACCCGGAGGCTGACTCCCTGGGCGCCCAGCAGCTGCCTCACACACGTAGCTTCCCTAGCGCTCTCGTCCCCAGCAGAGACGTGTGCAGCTGGTTGGGGCCTGCCCCTGCGTGCCTGGGCTCCCACCCACAGCCCCAGGTCAGGGCAAGCAGCCCCTGAGCCAAGACCTGCAGGAGGCGCAGAGCGCCCCCACCTGGAAGCCGAGTGAACAGCTGGCGGGGAGGCGAGCCTCCTCGAGGGAAGAAGAGGCAGCCCAGCCTCGTTTGGCTCAAGCCCTACTTGGCTGGAGCCGAGTGCGCCTCCAGGACGGCAGAACTCCAGCTCTGCTCAGAGGCCCGATCTGGCAGAGTTGCTGGCGCGAGGCTGCTCTGCCCTGGGCGAGCCTTGCCCAGACTTGCCTCGCTGCTAGGCTTCCTGCCCAGGAAGGAGCAGGCTGCGCGAGGCTGGGAGATGCCACTGGCGCCTTCCTGGCCTCAGCTCCGCTCTTGCCTTGCCTTTGCACCTAGGCCCCAGGCGTCCTTGGGGAGGGCTTAGGGGCCGGTGGCTTGCACACTGCCAAGGGCTCCAGCAGGAAGAGCTCTGTGCGAGGGAAGGGAAGGGCCAGTGCAGGGCTCCTCCAGCGGTTGCTTTGCCGCCCAGGCTCAGCGCCGGACGGAGTGCACCAGGCTCCCAGGGCCCCTGGCTGGGGTCTGCAGCCCCGCACACCCGGAGGTTGACTCCCTGGGCGCCCAGCAGCTGCCTCACACACGTAGCTTCCCTAGCACTCTCCTCCCCAGCACAGACGTGCGCAGCTGGTTGGGGCCTGCCCCTGCGTGCCTGGGCTCCCACCCACAGCCCCAGCTCAGGGCAAGCAGCCCCTGAGCCAAGACCTGCAGGAGGCGCAGAGCGCCCCCACCTGGAAGCCGAGTGAACAGCTGGCGGGGAGGCGAGCCTCCTCGAGGGAAGAAGAGGCAGCCCAGCCTCGTTTGGCTCAAGCCCTACTTGGCTGGAGCCGAGTGCGCCTCCAGGACGGCAGAGCTCCAGCTCTGCTCAGAGGCCCGTTCTGGCAGAGTTGCTGGCGCGAGGCTGCTCTGCCCTGGGCGAGCCTTGCCCAGACTTGCCTCGCTGCTAGGCTTCCTGCCCAGGAAGGAGCAGGCTGCGCGAGGCTGGGAGACGCCACTGGCGCCTTCCTGGCCTCAGCTCCGCTCCTGCCTTGCCTTTGCACTTAGGCCCCAGGCGTCCTTGGGGAGGGCTTAGGGGCCGGTGGCTTGCACACTGCCAAGGACTCCAGCAGGAAGAGCTCTGTGCGAGGGAAGGGAAGGGCCAGTGCAGGGCTCCTCCAGCGGTTGCTTGGCCGCCCAGGCTCAGCACCTCACGAAGTGCACCAGGCTCCCAGGGCCCCTGGCTGGGGTCTGCAGCCCCGCACACCCGGAGGCTGACTCCCTGGGCGCCCAGCAGCTGCCTCACACACGTAGCTTCCCTAGCGCTCTCGTCTCCAGCAGAGATGTGTGCAGCTGGTTGGGGCCTGCCCCTGCGTGCCTGGGCTCCCGCCCACAGCCCCAGCTCAGGGCAAGCAGCCCCTGAGCCAAGACCTGCCGGAGGCGCAGAGCGCCCCCACCTGGAAGCCGAGTGAACAGCTGGCGGGGAGGCGAGCCTCCTCGAGGGAAGAAGAGGCAGCCCAGCCTCGTTTGGCTCAAGCCCTACTTGGCTGGAGCCGAGTGCGCCTCCAGGACGGCAGAGCTCCAGCTCTGCTCAGAGGCCCGTTCTGGCAGAGTTGCTGGCGCGAGGCTGCTCTGCCCTGGGCGAGCCTTGCCCAGACTTGCCTCGCTGCTAGGCTTCCTGCCCAGGAAGGAGCAGGCTGCGCGAGGCTGGGAGACGCCACTGGCGCCTTCCTGGCCTCAGCTCCGCTCCTGCCTTGCCTTTGCACCTAGGCCCCAGGCGTCCTTGGGGAGGGCTTAGGGGCCGGTGGCTTGCACACTGCCAAGGGCTCCAGCAGGAAGAGCTCTGTGCGAGGGAAGGGAAGGGCCAGTGCAGGGCTCCTCCAGCGGTTGCTTGGCCGCCCAGACTCAGCGCCGCACGGAGTGCACCAGGCTCCCAGGGCCCCTGGCTGGGGTCTGCAGCCCCGCACACCCGGAGGCTGACTCCCTGGGCGCCCAGCTGCTGCCTCACACACGTAGCTTCCCTAGCGCTCTCCTCCCCAGCAGAGACGTGTGCAGCTGGTTGGGGCCTGCCCCTGCGTGCCTGGGCTCCCACCCACAGCCCCAGCTCAGGGCAAGCAGCCCCTGAGCCAAGACCTGCAGGAGGCGCAGACGCCCCCACCTGGAAGCCGAGTGAACAGCTGGCGGGGAGGCGAGCCTCCTCGAGGGAAGAAGAGGCAGCCCAGCCTCGTTTGGCTCAAGCCCTACTTGGCTGGAGCCGAGTGCGCCTCCAGGACGGCAGAGCTCCAGCTCTCCTCAGAGGCCCGTTCTGGCAGAGTTGCTGGCGCGAGGCTGCTCTGCCCTGGGCGAGCCTTGCCCAGACTTGCCTCGCTGCTAGGCTTCCTGCCCAGGAAGGAGCAGGCTGCGCGAGGCTGGGAGACGCCACTGGGGCCTTCCTGGCCTCAGCTCCGCTCCTGCCTTGCCTTTGCACCTAGGCCCCAGGCCTCCTTGGAGAGGGCTTAGGGGCCGGTGGCTTGCACACTGCCAAGGGCTCCAGCAGGAAGAGCTCTGTGCGAGGGAAGGGAAGGGCCAGTGCAGGGCTCCTCCAGCGGTTGCTTGGCCGCCCAGGCTCAGCGCCGCACGGAGTGCACCAGGCTCCCAGGGCCCCTGGCTGGGGTCTGCAACCCCGCACACCCGGAGGCTGACTCCCTGGGCGCCCAGCAGCTGCCTCACACACGTAGCTTCCCTAGCGCTCTCCTCCCCAGCAGAGACGTGTGCAGCTGGTTGGGGCCTGCCCCTGCGTGCCTGGGCTCCCGCCCACAGCCCCAGCTCAGGGCAAGCAGCCCCTGAGCCAAGACCTGCAGGAGGCGCAGAGCGCCCCCACCTGGAAGCCGAGTGAACAGCTGGCGGGGAGGCGAGCCTCCTCGAGGGAAGAAGAGGCAGCCCAGCCTCGTTTGGCTCAAGCCCTACTTGGCTGGAGCCGAGTGCGCCTCCAGGACGGCAGAGCTCCAGCTCTGCTCAGAGGCCCGATCTGGCAGAGTTGCTGGCGCGAGGCTGCTCTGCCCTGGGCGAGCCTTGCCCAGACTTGCCTCGCTGCTAGGCTTCCTGCCCAGGAAGGAGCAGGCTGTGCGAGGCTGGGAGACGCCACTGGCGCCTTCCTGGCCTCAGCTCCGCTCCTGCCTTGCCTTTGCACCTAGGCCCCAGGCGTCCTTGGGGAGGGCTTAGGGGCCGGTGGCTTGCACACTGCCAAGGGCTCCAGCAGGAAGAGCTCTGTGCGAGGGAAGGGAAGGGCCAGTGCAGGGCTCCTCCAGCGGTTGCTTTGCCGCCCAGGCTCAGCGCCGGATGGAGTGCACCAGGCTCCCAGGGCCCCTGGCTGGGGTCTGCAGCCCCGCACACCCGGAGGCTGACTCCCTGGGCGCCCAGCAGCTGCCTCACACACGTAGCTTCCCTAGCGCTCTCGTCTCCATCAGAGATGTGTGCAGCTGGTTGGGGCCTGCCCCTGCGTTCCTGGGCTCCCGCCCACAGCCCCAGCTCAGGGTAAGCAGCCCCTGAGCCAAGACCTGCAGGAGGCGCAGAGCGCCCCCACCTGGAAGCCGAGTGAACAGCTGGCGGGGAGGCGAGCCTCCTCGAGGGAAGAAGAGGCAGCCCAGCCTCGTTTGGCTCAAGCCCTACTTGGCTGGAGCCGTGTGCGCCTCCAGGACGGCAGAGCTCCAGCTCTGCTCAGAGGCCCGTTCTGGCAGAGTTGCTGGCGCGAGGCTGCTCTGCCCTGGGCGAGCCTTGCCCAGACTTGCCTCGCTGCTAGGCTTCCTGCCCAGGAAGGAGCAGGCTGCGCGAGGCTGGGAGACGCCACTGGCGCCTTCCTGGCCTCAGCTCCGCTCCTGCCTTGCCTTTGCACCTAGGCCCCAGGCGTCCTTGGGGAGGGCTTAGGGGCCGGTGGCTTGCACACTGCCAAGGGCTCCAGCAGGAAGAGCTCTGTGCGAGGGAAGGGAAGGGCCAGTGCAGGGCTCCTCCAGCGGTTGCTTGGCCGCCCAGACTCAGCGCCGCACGGAGTGCACCAGGCTCCCAGGGCCCCTGGCTGGGGTCTGCAGCCCCGCACATCCGGAGGCTGACTCCCTGGGCGCCCAGCAGCTGCCTCACACACGTAGCTTCCCTAGCGCTCTCGTCCCCAGCAGAGACGTGTGCAGCTGGTTGGGGCCTGCCCCTGCGTGCCTGGGCTCCCACCCACAGCCCCAGCTCAGGGCAAGCAGCCCCTGAGCCAAGACCTGCAGGAGGCTCAGAGCGCCCCCACCTGGAAGCCGAGTGAACAGCTGGCGGGGAGGCGAGCCTCCTCGAGGGAAGAAGAGGCAGCCCAGCCTCGTTTGGCTCAAGCCCTACTTGGCTGGAGCCGAGTGCGCCTCCAGGACGGCAGAGCTCCAGCTCTGCTCAGAGGCCCGTTCTGGCAGAGTTGCTGGCGCGAGGCTGCTCTGCCCTGGGCGAGCCTTGCCCAGACTTGCCTCGCTGCTAGGCTTCCTGCCCAGGAAGGAGCAGGCTGCGCGAGGCTGGGAGACGCCACTGGCGCCTTCCTGGCCTCAGCTCCGCTCCTTCCTTGCCTTTGCACCTAGGCCCCAGGCGTCCTTGGGGAGGGCTTAGGGGCCGGTGGCTTGCACACTGCCAAGGGCTCCAGCAGGAAGAGCTCTGTGCGAGGGAAGGGAAGGGCCAGTGCAGGGCTCCTCCAGCGGTTGCTTGGCAGCCCAGGCTCAGCGCCGCACGGAGTGCACCAGTCTCCCAGGGCCCCTGGCTGGGGTCCGCAGAACCGCACACCCGGAGGCTGACTCCCTGGGCGCCCAGCTGCTGCCTCACACACGTAGCTTCCCTAGCGCTCTCCTCCCCAGCAGAGACGTTTGCAGCTGGTTGGGGCCTGCCCCTGCGTGCCTGGGCTCCCGCCCACAGCCCCAGCTCAGGGCAAGCAGCCCCTGAGCCAAGACCTGCAGGAGGCGCAGAGCGCCCCCACCTGGAAGCCGAGTGAACAGCTGGCGGGGAGGCGAGCCTCCTCGAGGGAAGAAGAGGCAGCCCAGCCTCGTTTGGCTCAAGCCCTACTTGGCTGGAGCCGAGTGCGCCTCCAGGACGGCAGAGCTCCAGCTCTGCTCAGAGGCCCGTTCTGGCAGAGTTGCTGGCGCGAGGCTGCTCTGCCCTGGGCGAGCCTTGCCCAGACTTTCCTCGCTGCTAGGCTTCCTGCCCAGGAAGGAGCAGGCTTCGCGAGGCTGGGAGACGCCACTGGCGCCTTCCTGGCCTCAGCTCCGCTCCTTCCTTGCCTTTGCACCTAGGCCCCAGGCGTCCTTGGGGAGGGCTTAGGGGCCGGTGGCTTGCACACTGCCAAGGGCTCCAGCAGGAAGAGCTCTGTGCGAGGGAAGGGAAGGGCCAGTGCAGGGCTCCTCCAGCGGTTGCTTGGCAGCCCAGGCTCAGCGCCGCACGGAGTGCACCAGTCTCCCAGGGCCCCTGGCTGGGGTCTGCAGCCCCGCACACCCGGAGGCTGACTCCCTGGGCGCCCAGCAGCTGCCTCACACACGTAGCTTCCCTAGCGCTCTCCTCCCCAGCAGAGACGTGTGCAGCTGGTTGGGGCCTGCCCCTGGTGCCTGGGCTCCCGCCCACAGCCCCAGCTCAGGGCAAGCAGCCCCTGAGCCAAGACCTGCAGGAGGCGCAGAGCGCCCCCACCTGGAAGCCGAGTGAACAGCTGGAGGGGAGGCGAGCCTCCTCGAGGGAAGAAGAGGCAGCCCAGCCTCGTTTGGCTCAAGCCCTACTTGGCTGGAGCCGAGTGCGCCTCCAGGACGGCACAGCTCCAGCTCTGCTCAGAGGCCCGATCTGGCAGAGTTGCTGGCGCGAGGCTGCTCTGCCTTGGGCGAGCCTTGCCCAGACTTGCCTCGCTGCTAGACTTCCTGCCCAGGAAGGAGCACGCTGCGCGAGGCTGTGAGTCGCCACTGGCGTCTTCCTGGCCTCAGCTCCGCTCCTGCCTTGCCTTTGCACCTAGGCCCCAGGCGTCCTTGGGGAGGGCTTAGGGGCCGGTGGCTTGCACACTGCCAAGGGCTCCAGCAGGAAGAGCTCTGTGCGAGGGAAGGGAAGGGCCAGTGCAGGGCTCCTCCATCGGTTGCTTGGACGCCCAGACTCAGCGCCGCACGGAGTGCACCAGGCTCCCAGGGCCCCTGGCTGGGGTCTGCAGCCCCGCACACCCGGAGGCTGACTCCCTGGGCGCCCAGCAGCTGCCTCACACACGTAGCTTCCCTAGCGCTCTCGTCTCCAGCAGAGACGTGTGCAGCTGGTTGGGGCCTGCCCCTGCGTGCCTGGGCTCCCGCCCACAGCCCCAGCTCAGGGCAAGCAGCCCCTGAGCCAAGACCTGCAGGAGGCGCAGAGCGCCCCCACCTGGAAGCCGAGTGAACAGCTGGCGGGGAGGCGAGCCTCCTCGAGGGAAGAAGAGGCAGCCCAGCCTCGTTTGGCTCAAGCCCTACTTGGCTGGAGCCGAGTGCGCCTCCAGGACGGCACAGCTCCAGCTCTGCTCAGAGGCCCGTTCTGGCAGAGTTGCTGGCGCGAGGCTGCTCTGCCCTGGGCGAGCCTTGCCCAGACTTGCCTCGCTGCTAGGCTTCCTGCCCAGGAAGGAGCAGGCTGCGCGAGGCTGGGAGACGCCACTGGCGCCTTCCTGGCCTCAGCTCCGCTCCTGCCTTGCCTTTGCACCTAGGCCCCAGGCCTCCTTGGAGAGGGCTTAGGGGCCGGTGGCTTGCACACTGCCAAGGGCTCCAGCAGGAAGAGCTCTGTGCGAGGGAAGGGAAGGGCCAGTGCAGGGCTCCTCCAGCAGTTGCTTGGCCGCCCAGGCTCAGCGCCGCACGGAGTGCACCAGGCTCCCAGGGCCCCTGGCTGGGGTCTGCAGCCCCGCACACCCGGAGGCTGACTCCCTGGGCGCCCAGCAGCTGCCTCACACACGTAGCTTCCCTAGCGCTCTCCTCCCCAGCAGAGACGTGTGCAGCTGGTTGGGGCCTGCCCCTGCGTGCCTGGGCTCCCGCCCACAGCCCCAGCTCAGGGCAAGCAGCCCCTGAGCCAAGACCTGCAGGAGGCGCAGAGCGCCCCCACCTGGAAGCCGAGTGAACAGCTGGCGGGGAGGCGAGCCTCCTCGAGGGAAGAAGAGGCAGCCCAGCCTCGTTTGGCTCAAGCCCTACTTGGCTGGAGCCGAGTGCGCCTCCAGGACGGCAGAGCTCCAGCTCTGCTCAGAGGCCCGATCTGGCAGAGTTGCTGGCGCGAGGCTGCTCTGCCCTGGGCGAGCCTTGCCCAGACTTGCCTCGCTGCTAGGCTTCCTGCCCAGGAAGGAGCAGGCTGCGCGAGGCTGGGAGACGCCACTGGCGCCTTCCTGGCCTCAGCTCCGCTCCTTCCTTGCCTTTGCACCTAGGCCCCAGGCGTCCTTGGGGAGGGCTTAGGGGCCGGTGGCTTGCACACTGCCAAGGGCTCCAGCAGGAAGAGCTCTGTGCGAGGGAAGGGAAGGGCCAGTGCAGGGCTCCTCCAGCGGTTGCTTGGCAGCCCAGGCTCAGCGCCGCACGGAGTGCACCAGTCTCCCAGGGCCCCTGGCTGGGGTCTGCAGAACCGCACACCCGGAGGCTGACTCCCTGGGCGCCCAGCTGCTGCCTCACACACGTAGCTTCCCTAGCGCTCTCCTCCCCAGCAGAGACGTGTGCAGCTGGTTGGGGCCTGCCCCTGCGTGCCTGGGCTCCCGCCCACAGCCCCAGCTCAGGGCAAGCAGCCCCTGAGCCAAGACCTGCAGGAGGCGCAGAGCGCCCCCACCTGGAAGCCGAGTGAACAGCTGGCGGGGAGGCGAGCCTCCTCGAGGGAAGAAGAGGCAGCCCAGCCTCGTTTGGCTCAAGCCCTACTTGGCTGGAGCCGAGTGCGCCTCCAGGACGGCAGAGCTCCAGCTCTGCTGAGAGGCCCGTTCTGGCAGAGTTGCTGGCGCGAGGCTGCTCTGCCCTGGGCGAGCCTTGCCCAGACTTTCCTCGCTGCTAGGCTTCCTGCCCAGGAAGGAGCAGGCTTCGCGAGGCTGGGAGACGCCACTGGCGCCTTCCTGGCCTCAGCTCCGCTCCTGCCTTGCCTTTGCACCTAGGCCCCAGGCGTCCTTGGGGAGGACTTAGGGGCCAGTGGCTTGCACACTGCCAAGGGCTCCAGCAGGAAGAGCTCTGTGCGAGGGAAAGGAAGGGCCAGTGCAGGGCTCCTCCAGCGGTTGCTTGGCAGCCCAGGCTCAGCGCCGCACGGAGTGCACAAGGCTCCCAGGGCCCCTGGCTGGGGTCTGCAGCCCCGCACACACGGAGGCTGACTCCCTGGGCGCCCAGCTGCTGCCTCACACACGTAGCTTCCCTAGCGCTCTCCTCCCCAGCAGAGACGTGTGCAGCTGGTTGGGGCCTGCCCCTGCGTGCCTGGGCTCCCGCCCACAGCCCCAGCTCAGGGCAAGCAGCCCCTGAGCCAAGACCTGCAGGAGGCGCAGAGCGCCCCCACCTGGAAGCCGAGTGAACAGCTGGCGGGGAGGCGAGCCTCCTCGAGGGAAGAAGAGGCAGCCCAGCCTCGTTTGGCTCAAGCCCTACTTGGCTGGAGCCGAGTGCGCCTCCAGGACGGCAGAGCTCCAGCTCTGCTCAGAGGCCCGATCTGGCAGAGTTGTTGGCGCGAGGCTGCTCTGCCCTGGGCGAGCCTTGGCCAGACTTGCCTCGCTGCTAGGCTTCCTGCCCAGGAAGGAGCAGGCTGCGCGAGGCTGGGAGACGCCACTGGCGCCTTCCTGGCCTCAGCTCCGCTCCTGCCTTGCCTTTGCACCTAGGCCCCAGGCGTCCTTGGGGAGGGCTTAGGGGCCGGTGGCTTGCACACTGCCAAGGGCTCCAGCAGGAAGAGCTCTGTGCGAGGGAAGGGAAGGGCCAGTGCAGGGCTCCTCCAGCGGTTGCTTGGCCGCCCAGACTCAGCACCGCACGGAGTGCACCAGGCTCCCAGGGCCCCTGGCTGGGGTCTGCAGCCCCGCACACCCGGAGGCTGACTCCCTGGGCGCCCAGCAGCTGCCTCACACACGTAGCTTCCCTAGCGCTCTCGTCTCCAGCAGAGATGTGTGCAGCTGGTTGGGGCCTGCCCCTGCGTGCCTGGGCTCCCGCCCACAGCCCCAGCTCAGGGCAAGCAGCCCCTGAGCCAAGACCTGCAGGAGGCGCAGAGCGCCCCCACCTGGAAGCCGAGTGAACAGCTGGCGGGGAGGCGAGCCTCCTCGAGGGAAGAAGAGGCAGCCCAGCCTCGTTTGGCTCAAGCCCTACTTGGCTGGAGCCGAGTGCGCCTCCAGGACGGCAGAGCTCCAGCTCTGCTCAGAGGCCCGTTCTGGCAGAGTTGCTGGCGCGAGGCTGCTCTGCCCTGGGCGACCGTTGCCCAGACTTGCCTCGCTGCTAGGCTTCCTGCCCAGGAAGGAGCAGGCTGCGCGAGGCTGGGAGATGCCACTGGCGCCTTCCTGGCCTCAGCTCCGCTCCTGCCTTGCCTTTGCACCTAGGCCCCAGGCGTCCTTGGGGAGGGCTTAGGGGCCGGTGGCTTGCACACTGCCAAGGGCTCCAGCAGGAAGAGCTCTGTGCGAGGGAAGGGAAGGGCCAGTGCAGGGCTCCTCCAGCGGTTGCTTTGCCGCCAAGGCTCAGCGCCGGACGGAGTGCACCAGGCTCCCAGGGCCCCTGGCTGGGGTCTGCAGCCCCGCACACCCGGAGGCTGACTCCCTGGGCGCCCAGCAGCTGCCTCACACACGTAGCTTCCCTAGCGCTCTCGTCTCGAGCAGAGATGTGTGCAGCTGGTTGGGGCCTGCCCCTGCGTTCCTGGGCTCCCGCCCACAGCCCCAGCTCAGGGTAAGCAGCCCCTGAGCCAAGACCTGCAGGAGGCGCAGAGCGCCCCCACCTGGAAGCCGAGTGAACAGCTGGCGGGGAGGCGAGCCTCCTCGAGGGAAGAATAGGCAGCCCAGCCTCGTTTGGCTCAAGCCCTACTTGGCTGGAGCCGTGTGCGCCTCCAGGACGGCAGAGCTCCAGCTCTGCTCAGAGGCCCGTTCTGGCAGAGTTGCTGGCGCGAGGCTGCTCTGCCCTGGGCGAGCCTTGCCCAGACTTGCCTCGCTGCTAGGCTTCCTGCCCAGGAAGGAGCAGGCTGCGCGAGGCTGGGAGACGCCACTGGGGCCTTCCTGGCCTCAGCTCCGCTCCTGCCTTGCCTTTGCACCTAGGCCCCAGGCGTCCTTGGGGAGGGCTTAGGGGCCGGTGGCTTGCACACTGCCAAGGGCTCCAGCAGGAAGAGCTCTGTGCGAGGGAAGGGAAGGGCCAGTGCAGGGCTCCTCCAGCGGTTGCTTGGCCGCCCAGACTCAGCGCCGCACGGAGTGCACCAGGCTCCCAGGGCCCCTGGCTGGGGTCTGCAGCCCCGCACATCCGGAGGCTGACTCCCTGGGCGCCCAGCAGCTGCCTCACACACGTAGCTTCCCTAGCGCTCTCCTCCCCAGCAGAGACGTGTGCAGCTGGTTGGGGCCTGCCCCTGCGTGCCTGGGCTCCCACCCACAGCCCCAGCTCAGGGCAAGCAGCCCCTGAGCCAAGACCTGCAGGAGGCTCAGAGCGCCCCCACCTGGAAGCCGAGTGAACAGCTGGCGGGGAGGCGAGCCTCCTCGAGGGAAGAAGAGGCAGCCCAGCCTCGTTTGGCTCAAGCCCTACTTGGCTGGAGCCGAGTGCGCCTCCAGGACGGCAGAGCTCCAGCTCTGCTCAGAGGCCCGTTCTGGCAGAGTTGCTGGCGCGAGGCTGCTCTGCCCTGGGCGAGCCTTGCCCAGACTTGCCTCGCTGCTAGGCTTCCTGCCCAGGAAGGAGCAGGCTGCGCGAGGCTGGGAGACGCCACTGGCGCCTTCCTGGCCTCAGCTCCGCTCCTTCCTTGCCTTTGCACCTAGGCCCCAGGCGTCCTTGGGGAGGGCTTAGGGGCCGGTGGCTTGCACACTGCCAAGGGCTCCAGCAGGAAGAGCTCTGTGCGAGGGAAGGGAAGGGCCAGTGCAGGGCTCCTCCAGCGGTTGCTTGGCAGCCCAGGCTCAGCGCCGCACGGAGTGCACCAGTCTCCCAGGGCCCCTGGCTGGGGTCTGCAGAACCGCACACCCGGAGGCTGACTCCCTGGGCGCCCAGCTGCTGCCTCACACACGTAGCTTCCCTAGCGCTCTCCTCCCCAGCAGAGACGTTTGCAGCTGGTTGGGGCCTGCCCCTGCGTGCCTGGGCTCCCGCCCACAGCCCCAGCTCAGGGCAAGCAGCCCCTGAGCCAAGACCTGCAGGAGGCGCAGAGCGCCCCCACCTGGAAGCCGAGTGAACAGCTGGCGGGGAGGCGAGCCTCCTCGAGGGAAGAAGAGGCAGCCCAGCCTCGTTTGGCTCAAGCCCTACTTGGCTGGAGCCGAGTGCGCCTCCAGGACGGCACAGCTCCAGCTCTGCTCAGAGGCCCGTTCTGGCAGAGTTGCTGGCGCGAGGCTGCTCTGCCCTGGGCGAGCCTTGCCCAGACTTGCCTCGCTGCTAGGCTTCCTGCCCAGGAAGGAGCAGGCTGCGCGAGGCTGGGAGACGCCACTGGCGCCTTCCTGGCCTCAGCTCCGCACCTGCCTTGCCTTTGCAACTAGGCCCCAGGCCTCCTTGGAGAGGGCTTAGGGGCCGGTGGCTTGCACACTGCCAAGGGCTCCAGCAGGAAGAGCTCTGTGCGAGGGAAGGGAAGGGCCAGTGCAGGGCTCCTCCAGCGGTTGCTTGGCAGCCCAGGCTCAGCGCCGCACGGAGTGCACCAGGCTCCCAGGGCCCCTGGCTGGGGTCTGCAGCCCCGCACACACGGAGGCTGACTCCCTGGGCGCCCAGCTGCTGCCTCACACACGTAGCTTCCCTAGCGCTCTCCTCCCCAGCAGAGACGTGTGCAGCTGGTTGGGGCCTGCCCCTGTGTGCCTGGGCTCCCGCCCACAGCCCCAGCTCAGGGCAAGCAGCCCCTGAGCCAAGACCTGCAGGAGGCGCAGAGCGCCCCCACCTGGAAGCCGAGTGAACAGCTGGCGGGGAGGCGAGCCTCCTCGAGGGAAGAAGAGGCAGCCCAGCCTCGTTTGGCTCAAGCCCTACTTGGCTGGAGCCGAGTGCGCCTCCAGGACGGCAGAGCTCCAGCTCTGCTCAGAGGCCCGATCTGGCAGAGTTGCTGGCGCGAGGCTGCTCTGCCCTGGGCGAGCCTTGGCCAGAATGCCTCGCTGCTAGGCTTCCTGCCCAGGAAGGAGCAGGCTGCGCGAGGCAGGGAGACGCCACTGGCGCCTTCCTGGCCTCAGCTCCGCTCCTGCCTTGCCTTTGCACCTAGGCCCCAGGCGTCCTTGGGGAGGGCTTAGGGGCCGGTGGCTTGCACACTGCCAAGGGCTCCAGCAGGAAGAGCTCTGTGCGAGGGAAGGGAAGGGCCAGTGCAGGGCTCCTCCAGCGGTTGCTTGGCCGCCCAGACTCAGCACCGCACGGAGTGCACCAGGCTCCCAGGGCCCCTGGCTGGGGTCTGCAGCCCCGCACACCCGGAGGCTGACTCCCTGGGCGCCCAGCAGCTGCCTCACACACGTAGCTTCCCTAGCGCTCTCGTCTCCAGCAGAGATGTGTGCAGCTGGTTGGGGCCTGCCCCTGCGTGCCTGGGCTCCCGCCCACAGCCCCAGCTCAGGGCAAGCAGCCCCTGAGCCAAGACCTGCAGGAGGCGCAGAGCGCCCCCACCTGGAAGCCGAGTGAACAGCTGGCGGGGAGGCGAGCCTCCTCGAGGGAAGAAGAGGCAGCCCAGCCTCGTTTGGCTCAAGCCCTACTTGGCTGGAGCCGAGTGCGCCTCCAGGACGCCAGAGCTCCAGCTCTGCTCAGAGGCCCGTTCTGGCAGAGTTGCTGGCGCGAGGCTGCTCTGCCCTGGGCGAGCCTTGCCCAGACTTGCCTCGCTGCTAGGCTTCCTGCTCAGGAAGGAGCAGGCTGCGCGAGGCTGGGAGACGCCACTGGCGCCTTCCTGGCATCAGCTCCGCTCCTGCCTTGCCTTTGCACCTAGGCCCCAGGCGTCCTTGGGGAGGGCTTAGGGGCCGGTGGCTTGCACACTGCCAAGGGCTCCAGCAGGAAGAGCTCTGTGCGAGGGAAGGGAAGGGCCAGTGCAGGGCTCCTCCAGCGGTTGCTTGGCCGCCCAGACTCAGCGCCGCACGGAGTGCACCAGGCTCCCAGGGCCCCTGGCTGGGGTCTGCAGCCCCGCACACCCGGAGGCTGACTCCCTGGGCGCCCAGCAGCTGCCTCACACACGTAGCTTCCCTAGCGCTCTCGTCCCCAGCAGAGACGTGTGCAGCTGGTTGGGGCCTGCCCCTGCGTGCCTGGGCTCCCACCCACAGCCCCAGGTCAGGGCAAGCAGCCCCTGAGCCAAGACCAGCAGGAGGCGCAGAGCGCCCCCACCTGGAAGCCGAGTGAACAGCTGGCGGGGAGGCGAGCCTCCTCGAGGGAAGAAGAGGCAGCCCAGCCTCGTTTGGCTCAAGCCCTATTTGGCTGGAGCCGAGTGCGCCTCCAGGACGGCAGAACTCCAGCTCTGCTCAGAGGCCCGATCTGGCAGAGTTGCTGGCGCGAGGCTGCTCTGCTCTGGGCGAGCCTTGCCCAGACTTGCCTCGCTGCTAGGCTTCCTGCCCAGGAAGGAGCAGGCTGCGCGATGCTGGGAGATGCCACTGGCACCTTCCTGGCCTCAGCTCCGCTCCTGCCTTGCCTTTGCACCTAGGCCCCAGGCGTCCTTGGGGAGGGCTTAGGGGCCGGTGGCTTGCACACTGCCAAGGGCTCCAGCAGGAAGAGCTCTGTGCGAGGAAAGGGAAGGGCCAGTGCAGGGCTCCTCCAGCGGTTGCTTGGCCGCCCAGGCTCAGCGCCGCACGGAGTGCACCAGGCTCCCAGGGCCCCTGGCTGGGGTCTGCAGCCCCGCACACCCGGAGGCTGACTCCCTTGGCGCCCAGCAGCTGCCTCACACACGTAGCTTCCCTAGCGCTCGCCTCCCCAGCAGAGACGTGCGCAGCAGGTTGGGGCCTGCCCCTGCGTGCCTGGGCTCCCGCCCACAGCCCCAGCTCAGGGCAAGCAGCCCCTGAGCCAAGACCTGCAGGAGGCGCAGAGCGCCCCCACCTGGAAGCCGAGTGAACAGCTGGCGGGGAAGCGAGCCTCCTCGAGGGAAGAAGAGGCAGCCCAGCCTCGTTTGGCTCAAGCCCTACTTGGCTGGAGCCGAGTGCGCCTCCAGGACGGCAGAGCTCCAGCTCTGCTCAGAGGCCCGTTCTGGCAGAGTTGCTGGCGCGAGGCTGCTCTGCCCTGGGCGAGCCTTGCCCAGACTTGCCTCGCTGCTAGGCTTCCTGCCCAGGAAGGAGCAGGCTGCGCGAGGCTGGGAGACGCCACTGGCGCCTTCCTGGCCTCAGCTCCGCTCCTGCCTTGCCTTTGCACCTAGGCCCCAGGCGTCCTTGGGGAGGGCTTAGGGGCCGGTGGCTTGCACACTGCCAAGGGCTCCAGCAGGAAGAGCTCTGTGCGAGGGAAGGGAAGGGCCAGTGCAGGGCTCCTCCAGCGGTTGCTTGGCCGCCCAGACTCAGCGCCGCACGGAGTGCACCAGGCTCCCAGGGCCCCTGGCTGGGGTCTGCAGCCCCGCACACCCGGAGGCTGACTCCCTGGGCGCCCAGCAGCTGCCTCACACACGTAGCTTCCCTAGCGCTCTCGTCCCCAGCAGAGACGTGTGCAGCTGGTTGGGGCCTGCCCCTGCGTGCCTGGGCTCCCACCCACAGCCCCAGGTCAGGGCAAGCAGCCCCTGAGCCAAGACCAGCAGGAGGCGCAGAGCGCCCCCACCTGGAAGCCGAGTGAACAGCTGGCGGGGAGGCGAGCCTCCTCGAGGGAAGAAGAGGCAGCCCAGCCTCGTTTGGCTCAAGCCCTATTTGGCTGGAGCCGAGTGCGCCTCCAGGACGGCAGAACTCCAGCTCTGCTCAGAGGCCCGATCTGGCAGAGTTGCTGGCGCGAGGCTGCTCTGCTCTGGGCGAGCCTTGCCCAGACTTGCCTCGCTGCTAGGCTTCCTGCCCAGGAAGGAGCAGGCTGCGCGATGCTGGGAGATGCCACTGGCGCCTTCCTGGCCTCAGCTCCGCTCCTGCCTTGCCTTTGCACCTAGGCCCCAGGCGTCCTTGGGGAGGGCTTAGGGGCCGGTGGCTTGCACACTGCCAAGGGCTCCAGCAGGAAGAGCTCTGTGCGAGGAAAGGGAAGGGCCAGTGCAGGGCTCCTCCAGCGGTTGCTTGGCCGCCCAGGCTCAGCGCCGCACGGAGTGCACCAGGCTCCCAGGGCCCCTGGCTGGGGTCTGCAGCCCCGCACACCCGGAGGCTGACTCCCTTGGCGCCCAGCAGCTGCCTCACACACGTAGCTTCCCTAGCGCTCGCCTCCCCAGCAGAGACGTGCGCAGCAGGTTGGGGCCTGCCCCTGCGTGCCTGGGCTCCCGCCCACAGCCCCAGCTCAGGGCAAGCAGCCCCTGAGCCAAGACCTGCAGGAGGCGCAGAGCGCCCCCACCTGGAAGCCGAGTGAACAGCTGGCGGGGAAGCGAGCCTCCTCGAGGGAAGAAGAGGCAGCCCAGCCTCGTTTGGCTCAAGCCCTACTTGGCTGGAGCCGAGTGCGCCTCCAGGACGGCAGAGCTCCAGCTCTGCTCAGAGGCCCGTTCTGGCAGAGTTGCTGGCGCGAGGCTGCTCTGCCCTGGGCGAGCCTTGCCCAGACTTGCCTCGCTGCTAGGCTTCCTGCCCAGGAAGGAGCAGGCTGCGCGAGGCTGGGAGACGCCACTGGCGCCTTCCTGGCCTCAGCTCCGCTCCTGCCTTGCCTTTGCACCTAGGCCCCAGGCGTCCTTGGGGAGGGCTTAGGGGCCGGTGGCTTGCACACTGCCAAGGGCTCCAGCAGGAAGAGCTCTGTGCGAGGGAAGGGAAGGGCCAGTGCAGGGCTCCTCCAGCGGTTGCTTGGCCGCCCAGACTCAGCGCCGCACGG
This sequence comes from Ovis canadensis, assembly GCF_042477335.2. Classification (NCBI taxonomy): domain Eukaryota; kingdom Metazoa; phylum Chordata; class Mammalia; order Artiodactyla; family Bovidae; genus Ovis; species Ovis canadensis. The sequence continues at coordinate 367,549 of NC_091252.1, forward strand.
AGTGCACCAGGCTCCCAGGGCCCCTGGCTGGGGTCTGCAGCCCCGCACACCCGGAGGCTGACTCCCTGGGCGCCCAGCAGCTGCCTCACACACGTAGCTTCCCTAGCGCTCTCGTCCCCAGCAGAGACGTGTGCAGCTGGTTGGGGCCTGCCCCTGCGTGCCTGGGCTCAAACCCACAGCCCCAGGTCAGGGCAAGCAGCCCCTGAGCCAAGACCTGCAGGAGGCGCAGAGCGCCCCCACCTGGAAGCCGAGTGAACAGCTGGCGGGGAGGCGAGCCTCCTCGAGGGAAGAAGAGGCAGCCCAGCCTCGTTTGGCTCAAGCCCTACTTGGCTGGAGCCGAGTGCGCCTCCAGGACGGCAGAACTCCAGCTCTGCTCAGAGGCCCGATCTGGCAGAGTTGCTGGCGCGAGGCTGCTCTGCCCTGGGCGAGCCTTGCCCAGACTTGCCTCGCTGCTAGGCTTCCTGCCCAGGAAGGAGCAGGCTGCGCGAGGCTGGGAGATGCCACTGGCGCCTTCCTGGCCTCAGCTCCGCTCCTGCCTTGCCTTTGCACCTAGGCCCCAGGCGTCCTTGGGGAGGGCTTAGGGGCCGGTGGCTTGCACACTGCCAAGGGCTCCAGCAGGAAGAGCTCTGTGCGAGGGAAGGGAAGGGCTAGTGCAGGGCTCCTCCAGCGGTTGCTTGGCCGCCCAGGCTCAGCGCCGGACGGAGTGCACCAGGCTCCCAGGGCCCCTGGCTGGGGTCTGCAGCCCCGCACACCCGGAGGCTGACTCCCTGGGCGCCCAGCAGCTGCCTCACACACGTAGCTTCCCTAGCACTCTCCTCCCCAGCAGAGACGTGCGCAGCTGGTTGGGGCCTGCCCCTGCGTGCCTGGGCTCCCACCCACAGCCCCAGCTCAGGGCAAGCAGCCCCTGAGCCAAGACCTGCAGGAGGCGCAGAGCGCCCCCACCTGGAAGCCGAGTGAACAGCTGGCGGGGAGGCGAGCCTCCTCGAGGGAAGAAGAGGCAGCCCAGCCTCGTTTGGCTCAAGCCCTACTTGGCTGGAGCCGAGTGCGCCTCCAGGACGGCAGAGCTCCAGCTCTGCTCAGAGGCCCGTTCTGGCAGAGTTGCTGGCGCGAGGCTGCTCTGCCCTGGGCGAGCCTTGCCCAGACTTGCCTCGCTGCTAGGCTTCCTGCCCAGGAAGGAGCAGGCTGCGCGAGGCTGGGAGACGCCACTGGGGCCTTCCTGGCCTCAGCTCCGCTCCTGCCTTGCCTTTGCACCTAGGCCCCAGGCCTCCTTGGAGAGGGCTTAGGGGCCGGTGGCTTGCACACTGCCAAGGGCTCCAGCAGGAAGAGCTCTGTGCGAGGGAAGGGAAGGGCTAGTGCAGGGCTCCTCCAGCGGTTGCTTGGCCGCCCAGGCTCAGCGCCGCACGGAGTGCACCAGGCTGCCAGGGCCCTGGCTGGGGTCTGCAGCCCCGCACACCCGGAGGCTGACTCCCTGGGCGCCCAGCAGCTGCCTCACACACGTAGCTTCCCTAGCGCTCTCCTCCCCAGCAGAGACGTGTGCAGCTGGTTGGGGCCTGCCCCTGCGTGCCTGGGCTCCCGCCCACAGCCCCAGCTCAGGGCAAGCAGCCCCTGAGCCAAGACCTGCAGGAGGCGCAGAGCGCCCCCACCTGGAAGCCGAGTGAACAGCTGGCGGGGAGGCGAGCCTCCTCGAGGGAAGAAGAGGCAGCCCAGCCTCGTTTGGCTCAAGCCCTACTTGGCTGGAGCCGAGTACGCCTCCAGGACGGCAGAGCTCCAGCTCTGCTCAGAGGCCCGATCTGACAGAGTTGCTGGCGCGAGGCTGCTCTGCCCTGGGCGAGCCTTGCCCAGACTTGCCTCGCTACTAGGCTTCCTGCCCAGGAAGGAGCAGGCTGCGCGAGGCTGGGAGACGCCACTGGCGCCTTCCTGGCCTCAGCTCCGCTCCTGCCTTGCCTTTGCACCTAGGCCCCAGGCGTCCTTGGGGAGGGCTTAGGGGCCGGTGGCTTGCACACTGCCAAGGGCTCCAGCAGGAAGAGCTCTGTGCGAGGGAAGGGAAGGGCCAGTGCAGGGCTCCTCCAGCGGTTGCTTGGCCGCCCAGATTCAGCGCCACACGGAGTGCACCAGGCTCCCAGGGCCCCTGGCTGGGGTCTGCAGCCCCGCACACCCGGAGGCTGACTCCCTGGGCGCCCAGCAGCTGCCTCACACACGTAGCTTCCCTAGCGCTCTCGTCTCCAGCAGAGATGTGTGCAGCTGGTTGGGGCCTGCCCCTGCGTTCCTGGGCTCCCGCCCACAGCCCCAGCTCAGGGTAAGCAGCCCCTGAGCCAAGACCTGCAGGAGGCGCAGAGCGCCCCCACCTGGAAGCCGAGTGAACAGCTGGCGGGGAGGCGAGCCTCCTCGAGGGAAGAAGAGGCAGCCCAGCCTCGTTTGGCTCAAGCCCTACTTGGCTGGAGCCGTGTGCGCCTCCAGGACGGCAGAGCTCCAGCTCTGCTCAGAGGCCCGTTCTGGCAGAGTTGCTGGCGCGAGGCTGCTCTGCCCTGGGCGAGCCTTGCCCAGACTTGCCTCGCTGCTAGGCTTCCTGCCCAGGAAGGAGCAGGCTGCGCGAGGCTGGGAGACGCCACTGGCGCCTTCCTGGCCTCAGCTCCACTCCTGCCTTGCCTTTGCACCTAGGCCCCAGGCGTCCTTGGGGAGGGCTTAGGGGCCGGTGGCTTGCACACTGCCAAGGGCTCCAGCAGGAAGAGCTCTGTGCGAGGGAAGGGAAGGGCCAGTGCAGGGCTCCTCCAGCGGTTGCTTGGCCGCCCAGACTCAGCGCCGCACGGAGTGCACCAGGCTCCCAGGGCCCCTGGCTGGGGTCTGCAGCCCCGCACATCCGGAGGCTGACTCCCTGGGCGCCCAGCAGCTGCCTCACACACGTAGCTTCCCTAGCGCTCTCGTCCCCAGCAGAGACGTGTGCAGCTGGTTGGGGCCTGCCCCTGCGTGCCTGGGCTCCCACCCACAGCCCCAGGTCAGGGCAAGCAGCCCCTGAGCCAAGACCTGCAGGAGGCGCAGAGCGCCCCCACCTGGAAGCCGAGTGAACAGCTGGCGGGGAGGCGAGCCTCCTCGAGGGAAGAAGAGGCAGCCCAGCCTCGTTTGGCTCAAGCCCTATTTGGCTGGAGCCGAGTGCGCCTCCAGGACGGCAGAACTCCAGCTCTGCTCAGAGGCCCGATCTGGCAGAGTTGCTGGCGCGAGGCTGCTCTGCCCTGGGCGAGCCTTGCCCAGACTTGCCTCGCTGCTAGGCTTCCTGCCCAGGAAGGAGCAGGCTGCGCGAGGCTGGGAGATGCCACTGGGGCCTTCCTGGCCTCAGCTCCGCTCCTGCCTTGCCTTTGCACCTAGGCCCCAGGCGTCCTTGGGGAGGGCTTAGGGGCCGGTGGCTTGCACACTGCCAAGGGCTCCAGCAGGAAGAGCTCTGTGCGAGGGAAGGGAAGGGCCAGTGCAGGGCTCCTCCAGCGGTTGCTTGGCAGCCCAGGCTCAGCGCCGCACGGAGTGCACCAGGCTCCCAGGGCCCCTGGCTGGGGTCTGCAGCCCCGCACACACGGAGGCTGACTCCCTGGGCGCCCAGCTGCTGCCTCACACACGTAGCTTCCCTAGCGCTCTCCTCCCCAGCAGAGACGTGTGCAGCTGGTTGGGGCCTGCCCCTGTGTGCCTGGGCTCCCGCGCACAGCCCCAGCTCAGGGCAAGCAGCCCCTGAGCCAAGACCTGCAGGAGGCGCAGAGCGCCCCCACCTGGAAGCCGAGTGAACAGCTGGCGGGGAGGCGAGCCTCCTCGAGGGAAGAAGAGGCAGCCCAGCCTCGTTTGGCTCAAGCCCTACTTGGCTGGAGCCGAGTGCGCCTCCAGGACGGCACAGCTCCAGCTCTGCTCAGAGGCCCGATCTGGCAGAGTTGCTGGCGCGAGGCTGCTCTGCCCTGGGCGAGCCTTGGCCAGAATGCCTCGCTGCTAGGCTTCCTGCCCAGGAAGGAGCAGGCTGCGCGAGGCAGGGAGACGCCACTGGCGCCTTCCTGGCCTCAGCTCCGCTCCTGCCTTGCCTTTGCACCTAGGCCCCAGGCGTCCTTGGGGAGGGCTTAGGGGCCGGTGGCTTGCACACTGCCAAGGGCTCCAGCAGGAAGAGCTCTGTGCGAGGGAAGGGAAGGGCCAGTGCAGGGCTCCTCCAGCGGTTGCTTGGCCGCCCAGACTCAGCACCGCACGGAGTGCACCAGGCTCCCAGGGCCCCTGGCTGGGGTCTGCAGCCCCGCACACCCGGAGGCTGACTCCCTGGGCGCCCAGCAGCTGCCTCACACACGTAGCTTCCCTAGCGCTCTCGTCTCCAGCAGAGATGTGTGCAGCTGGTTGGGGCCTGCCCCTGCGTGCCTGGGCTCCCGCCCACAGTCCCAGCTCAGGGCAAGCAGCCCCTGAGCCAAGACCTGCAGGAGGCGCAGAGCGCCCCCACCTGGAAGCCGAGTGAACAGCTGGCGGGGAGGCGAGCCTCCTCGAGGGAAGAAGAGGCAGCCCAGCCTCGTTTGGCTCAAGCCCTACTTGGCTGGAGCCGAGTGCGCCTCCAGGACGGCAGAGCTCCAGCTCTGCTCAGAGGCCCGTTCTGGCAGAGTTGCTGGCGCGAGGCTGCTCTGCCCTGGGCGAGCCTTGCCCAGACTTGCCTCGCTGCTAGGCTTCCTGCTCAGGAAGGAGCAGGCTGCGCGAGGCTGGGAGACGCCACTGGCGCCTTCCTGGCATCAGCTCCGCTCCTGCCTTGCCTTTGCACCTAGGCCCCAGGCGTCCTTGGGGAGGGCTTAGGGGCCGGTGGCTTGCACACTGCCAAGGGCTCCAGCAGGAAGAGCTCTGTGCGAGGGAAGGGAAGGGCCAGTGCAGGGCTCCTCCAGCGGTTGCTTGGCCGCCCAGACTCAGCGCCGCACGGAGTGCACCAGGCTCCCAGGGCCCCTGGCTGGGGTCTGCAGCCCCGCACACCCGGAGGCTGACTCCCTGGGCGCCCAGCAGCTGCCTCACACACGTAGCTTCCCTAGCGCTCTCGTCCCCAGCAGAGACGTGTGCAGCTGGTTGGGGCCTGCCCCTGCGTGCCTGGGCTCCCACCCACAGCCCCAGGTCAGGGCAAGCAGCCCCTGAGCCAAGACCAGCAGGAGGCGCAGAGCGCCCCCACCTGGAAGCCGAGTGAACAGCTGGCGGGGAGGCGAGCCTCCTCGAGGGAAGAAGAGGCAGCCCAGCCTCGTTTGGCTCAAGCCCTATTTGGCTGGAGCCGAGTGCGCCTCCAGGACGGCAGAACTCCAGCTCTGCTCAGAGGCCCGATCTGGCAGAGTTGCTGGCGCGAGGCTGCTCTGCTCTGGGCGAGCCTTGCCCAGACTTGCCTCGCTGCTAGGCTTCCTGCCCAGGAAGGAGCAGGCTGCGCGATGCTGGGAGATGCCACTGGCGCCTTCCTGGCCTCAGCTCCGCTCCTGCCTTGCCTTTGCACCTAGGCCCCAGGCGTCCTTGGGGAGGGCTTAGGGGCCGGTGGCTTGCACACTGCCAAGGGCTCCAGCAGGAAGAGCTCTGTGCGAGGAAAGGGAAGGGCCAGTGCAGGGCTCCTCCAGCGGTTGCTTGGCCGCCCAGGCTCAGCGCCGCACGGAGTGCACCAGGCTCCCAGGGCCCCTGGCTGGGGTCTGCAGCCCCGCACACCCGGAGGCTGACTCCCTTGGCGCCCAGCAGCTGCCTCACACACGTAGCTTCCCTAGCGCTCGCCTCCCCAGCAGAGACGTGCGCAGCAGGTTGGGGCCTGCCCCTGCGTGCCTGGGCTCCCGCCCACAGCCCCAGCTCAGGGCAAGCAGCCCCTGAGCCAAGACATGCAGGAGGCGCAGAGCGCCCCCACCTGGAAGCCGAGTGAACAGCTGGCGGGGAAGCGAGCCTCCTCGAGGGAAGAAGAGGCAGCCCAGCCTCGTTTGGCTCAAGCCCTACTAGGCTGGAGCCGAGTGCGCCTCCAGGACGGCAGAGCTCCAGCTCTGCTCAGAGGCCCGTTCTGGCAGAGTTGCTGGCGCGAGGCTGCTCTGCCCTGGGCGAGACTTGCCCAGACTTGCCTCGCTGCTAGGCTTCCTGCCCAGGAAGGAGCAGGCTGCGCGAGGCTGGGAGACGCCACTGGCGCCTTCCTGGCCTCAGCTCCACTCCTGCCTTGCCTTTGCACCTAGGCCCCAGGCGTCCTTGGGGAGGGCTTAGGGGCCGGTGGCTTGCACACTGCCAAGGGCTCCAGCAGGAAGAGCTCTGTGCGAGGGAAGGGAAGGGCCAGTGCAGGGCTCCTCCAGCGGTTGCTTGGCCGCCCAGACTCAGCGCCGCACGGAGTGCACCAGGCTCCCAGGGCCCCTGGCTGGGGTCTGCAGCCCCGCACACCCGGAGGCTGACTCCCTGGGCGCCCAGCAGCTGCGTCACACACGTAGCTTCCCTAGCGCTCTCGTCCCCAGCAGAGACGTGTGCAGCTGGTTGGGGCCTGCCCCTGCGTGCCTGGGCTCAAACCCACAGCCCCAGGTCAGGGCAAGCAGCCCCTGAGCCAAGACCTGCAGGAGGCGCAGAGCGCCCCCACCTGGAAGCCGAGTGAACAGCTGGCGGGGAGGCGAGCCTCCTCGAGGGAAGAAGAGGCAGCCCAGCCTCGTTTGGCTCAAGCCCTACTTGGCTGGAGCCGAGTGCGCCTCCAGGACGGCAGAACTCCAGCTCTGCTCAGAGGCCCGATCTGGCAGAGTTGCTGGCGCGAGGCTGCTCTGCCCTGGGCGAGCCTTGCCCAGACTTGCCTCGCTGCTAGGCTTCCTGCCCAGGAAGGAGCAGGCTGCGCGAGGCTGGGAGATGCCACTGGCGCCTTCCTGGCCTCAGCTCCGCTCCTGCCTTGCCTTTGCACCTAGGCCCCAGGCGTCCTTGGGGAGGGCTTAGGGGCCGGTGGCTTGCACACTGCCAAGGGCTCCAGCAGGAAGAGCTCTGTGCGAGGGAAGGGAAGGGCCAGTGCAGGGCTCCTCCAGCGGTTGCTTGGCCGCCCAGGCTCAGCGCCGGACGGAGTGCACCAGGCTCCCAGGGCCCCTGGCTGGGGTCTGCAGCCCCGCACACCCGGAGACTGACTCCCTGGGCGCCCAGCAGCTGCCTCACACACGTAGCTTCCCTAGCACTCTCCTCCCCAGCAGAGACGTGCGCAGCTGGTTGGGGCCTGCCCCTGCGTGCCTGGGCTCCCACCCACAGCCCCAGCTCAGGGCAAGCAGCCCCTGAGCCAAGACCTGCAGGAGGCGCAGAGCGCCCCCACCTGGAAGCCGAGTGAACAGCTGGCGGGGAGGCGAGCCTCCTCGAGGGAAGAAGAGGCAGCCCAGCCTCGTTTGGCTCAAGCCCTACTTGGCTGGAGCCGAGTGCGCCTCCAGGACGGCAGAGCTCCAGCTCTGCTCAGAGGCCCGTTCTGGCAGAGTTGCTGGCGCGAGGCTGCTCTGCCCTGGGCGAGCCTTGCCCAGACTTGCCTCGCTGCTAGGCTTCCTGCCCAGGAAGGAGCAGGCTGCGCGAGGCTGGGAGACGCCACTGGGGCCTTCCTGGCCTCAGCTCCGCTCCTGCCTTGCCTTTGCACCTAGGCCCCAGGCCTCCTTGGAGAGGGCTTAGGGGCCGGTGGCTTGCACACTGCCAAGGGCTCCAGCAGGAAGAGCTCTGTGCGAGGGAAGGGAAGGGCTAGTGCAGGGCTCCTCCAGCGGTTGCTTGGCCGCCCAGGCTCAGCGCCGCACGGAGTGCACCAGGCTGCCAGGGCCCCTGGCTGGGGTCTGCAGCCCCGCACACCCGGAGGCTGACTCCCTGGGCGCCCAGCAGCTGCCTCACACACGTAGCTTCCCTAGCGCTCTCCTCCCCAGCAGAGACGTGTGCAGCTGGTTGGGGCCTGCCCCTGCGTGCCTGGGCTCCCGCCCACAGCCCCAGCTCAGGGCAAGCAGCCCCTGAGCCAAGACCTGCAGGAGGCGCAGAGCGCCCCCACCTGGAAGCCGAGTGAACAGCTGGCGGGGAGGCGAGCCTCCTCGAGGGAAGAAGAGGCAGCCCAGCCTCGTTTGGCTCAAGCCCTACTTGGCTGGAGCCGAGTGCGCCTCCAGGACGGCAGAGCTCCAGCTCTGCTCAGAGGCCCGATCTGACAGAGTTGCTGGCGCGAGGCTGCTCTGCCCTGGGCGAGCCTTGCCCAGACTTGCCTCGCTACTAGGCTTCCTGCCCAGGAAGGAGCAGGCTGTGCGAGGCTGGGAGACGCCACTGGCGCCTTCCTGGCCTCAGCTCCGCTCCTGCCTTGCCTTTGCACCTAGGCCCCAGGCGTCCTTGGGGAGGGCTTAGGGGCCGGTGGCTTGCACACTGCCAAGGGCTCCAGCAGGAAGAGCTCTGTGCGAGGGAAGGGAAGGGCCAGTGCAGGGCTCCTCCAGCGGTTGCTTGGCCGCCCAGATTCAGCGCCACACGGAGTGCACCAGGCTCCCAGGGCCCCTGGCTGGGGTCTGCAGCCCCGCACACCCGGAGGCTGACTCCCTGGGCGCCCAGCAGCTGCCTCACACACGTAGCTTCCCTAGCGCTCTCGTCTCCAGCAGAGATGTGTGCAGCTGGTTGGGGCCTGCCCCTGCGTTCCTGGGCTCCCGCCCACAGCCCCAGCTCAGGGTAAGCAGCCCCTGAGCCAAGACCTGCAGGAGGCGCAGAGCGCCCCCACCTGGAAGCCGAGTGTACAGCTGGCGGGGAGGCGAGCCTCCTCGAGGGAAGAAGAGGCAGCCCAGCCTCGTTTGGCTCAAGCCCTACTTGGCTGGAGCCGTGTGCGCCTCCAGGACGGCAGAGCTCCAGCTCTGCTCAGAGGCCCGTTCTGGCAGAGTTGCTGGCGCGAGGCTGCTCTGCCCTGGGCGAGCCTTGCCCAGACTTGCCTCGCTGCTAGGCTTCCTGCCCAGGAAGGAGCAGGCTGCGTGAGGCTGGGAGACGCCACTGGCGCCTTCCTGGCCTCAGCTCCACTCCTGCCTTGCCTTTGCACCTAGGCCCCAGGCGTCCTTGGGGAGGGCTTAGGGGCCGGTGGCTTGCACACTGCCAAGGGCTCCAGCAGGAAGAGCTCTGTGCGAGGGAAGGGAAGGGCCAGTGCAGGGCTCCTCCAGCGGTTGCTTGGCCGCCCAGACTCAGCGCCGCACGGAGTGCACCAGGCTCCCAGGGCCCCTGGCTGGGGTCTGCAGCCCCGCACATCCGGAGGCTGACTCCCTGGGCGCCCAGCAGCTGCCTCACACACGTAGCTTCCCTAGCGCTCTCGTCCCCAGCAGAGACGTGTGCAGCTGGTTGGGGCCTGCCCCTGCGTGCCTGGGCTCCCACCCACAGCCCCAGGTCAGGGCAAGCAGCCCCTGAGCCAAGACCTGCAGGAGGCGCAGAGCGCCCCCACCTGGAAGCCGAGTGAACAGCTGGCGGGGAGGCGAGCCTCCTCGAGGGAAGAAGAGGCAGCCCAGCCTCGTCTGGCTCAAGCCCTATTTGGCTGGAGCCGAGTGCGCCTCCAGGACGGCAGAACTCCAGCTCTGCTCAGAGGCCCGATCTGGCAGAGTTGCTGGCGCGAGGCTGCTTTGCCCTGGGCGAGCCTTGCCCAGACTTGCCTCGCTGCTAGGCTTCCTGCCCAGGAAGGAGCAGGCTGCGCGAGGCTGGGAGATGCCACTGGGGCCTTCCTGGCCTCAGCTCCGCTCCTGCCTTGCCTTTGCACCTAGGCCCCAGGCGTCCTTGGGGAGGGCTTAGGGGCCGGTGGCTTGCACACTGCCAAGGGCTCCAGCAGGAAGAGCTCTGTGCGAGGGAAGGGAAGGGCCAGTGCAGGGCTCCTCCAGCGGTTGCTTGGCAGCCCAGGCTCAGCGCCGCACGGAGTGCACCAGGCTCCCAGGGCCCCTGGCTGGGGTCTGCAGCCCCGCACACACGGAGGCTGACTCCCTGGGCGCCCAGCTGCTGCCTCACACACGTAGCTTCCCTAGCGCTCTCCTCCCCAGCAGAGACGTGTGCAGCTGGTTGGGGCCTGCCCCTGTGTGCCTGGGCTCCCGCCCACAGCCCCAGCTCAGGGCAAGCAGCCCCTGAGCCAAGACATGCAGGAGGCGCAGAGCGCCCCCACCTGGAAGCCGAGTGAACAGCTGGCGGGGAGGCGAGCCTCCTCGAGGGAAGAAGAGGCAGCCCAGCCTCGTTTGGCTCAAGCCCTACTTGGCTGGAGCCGAGTGCGCCTCCAGGACGGCAGAGCTCCAGCTCTGCTCAGAGGCCCGATCTGGCAGAGTTGCTGGCGCGAGGCTGCTCTGCCCTGGGCGAGCCTTGGCCAGAATGCCTCGCTGCTAGGCTTCCTGCCCAGGAAGGAGCAGGCTGCGCGAGGCAGGGAGACGCCACTGGCGCCTTCCTGGCCTCAGCTCCGCTCCTGCCTTGCCTTTGCACCTAGGCCCCAGGCGTCCTTGGGGAGGGCTTAGGGGCCGGTGGCTTGCACACTGCCAAGGGCTCCAGCAGGAAGAGCTCTGTGCGAGGGAAGGGAAGGGCCAGTGCAGGGCTCCTCCAGCGGTTGCTTGGCCGCCCAGACTCAGCACCGCACGGAGTGCACCAGGCTCCCAGGGCCCCTGGCTGGGGTCTGCAGCCCCGCACACCCGGAGGCTGACTCCCTGGGCGCCCAGCAGCTGCCTCACACACGTAGCTTCCCTAGCGCTCTCGTCTCCAGCAGAGATGTGTGCAGCTGGTTGGGGCCTGCCCCTGCGTGCTTGGGCTCCCGCCCACAGCCCCAGCTCAGGGCAAGCAGCCCCTGAGCCAAGACCTGCAGGAGGCGCAGAGCGCCCCCACCTGGAAGCCGAGTGAACAGCTGGCGGGGAGGCGAGCCTCCTCGAGGGAAGAAGAGGCAGCCCAGCCTCGTTTGGCTCAAGCCCTACTTGGCTGGAGCCGAGTGCGCCTCCAGGACGGCAGAGCTCCAGCTCTGCTCAGAGGCCCGTTCTGGCAGAGTTGCTGGCGCGAGGCTGCTCTGCCCTGGGCGAGCCTTGCCCAGACTTGCCTCGCTGCTAGGCTTCCTGCTCAGGAAGGAGCAGGCTGCGCGAGGCTGGGAGACGCCACTGGCGCCTTCCTGGCATCAGCTCCGCTCCTGCCTTGCCTTTGCACCTAGGCCCCAGGCGTCCTTGGGGAGGGCTTAGGGGCCGGTGGCTTGCACACTGCCAAGGGCTCCAGCAGGAAGAGCTCTGTGCGAGGGAAGGGAAGGGCCAGTGCAGGGCTCCTCCAGCGGTTGCTTGGCCGCCCAGACTCAGCGCCGCACGGAGTGCACCAGGCTCCCAGGGCCCCTGGCTGGGGTCTGCAGCCCCGCACACCCGGAGGCTGACTCCCTGGGCGCCCAGCAGCTGCCTCACACACGTAGCTTCCCTAGCGCTCTCGTCCCCAGGAGAGACGTGTGCAGCTGGTTGGGGCCTGCCCCTGCGTGCCTGGGCTCCCACCCACAGCCCCAGGTCAGGGCAAGCAGCCCCTGAGCCAAGACCAGCAGGAGGCGCAGAGCGCCCCCACCTGGAAGCCGAGTGAACAGCTGGCGGGGAGGCGAGCCTCCTCGAGGGAAGAAGAGGCAGCCCAGCCTCGTTTGGCTCAAGCCCTATTTGGCTGGAGCCGAGTGCGCCTCCAGGACGGCAGAACTCCAGCTCTGCTCAGAGGCCCGATCTGGCAGAGTTGCTGGCGCGAGGCTGCTCTGCCCTGGGCGAGCCTTGCCCAGACTTGCCTCGCTGCTAGGCTTCCTGCCCAGGAAGGAGCAGGCTGCGCGATGCTGGGAGATGCCACTGGCGCCTTCCTGGCCTCAGCTCCGCTCCTGCCTTGCCTTTGCACCTAGGCCCCAGGCGTCCTTGGGGAGGGCTTAGGGGCCGGTGGCTTGCACACTGCCAAGGGCTCCAGCAGGAAGAGCTCTGTGCGAGGAAAGGGAAGGGCCAGTGCAGGGCTCCTCCAGCGGTTGCTTGGCCGCCCAGGCTCAGCGCCGCACGGAGTGCACCAGGCTCCCAGGGCCCCTGGCTGGGGTCTGCAGCCCCGCACACCCGGAGGCTGACTCCCTTGGCGCCCAGCAGCTGCCTCACACACGTAGCTTCCCTAGCGCTCGCCTCCCCAGCAGAGACGTGCGCAGCAGGTTGGGGCCTGCCCCTGTGTGCCTGGGCTCCCGCCCACAGCCCCAGCTCAGGGCAAGCAGCCCCTGAGCCAAGACCTGCAGGAGGCGCAGAGCGCCCCCACCTGGAAGCCGAGTGAACAGCTGGCGGGGAAGCGAGCCTCCTCGAGGGAAGAAGAGGCAGCCCAGCCTCGTTTGGCTCAAGCCCTACTTGGCTGGAGCCGAGTGCGCCTCCAGGACGGCAGAGCTCCAGCTCTGCTCAGAGGCCCGTTCTGGCAGAGTTGCTGGCGCGAGGCTGCTCTGCCCTGGGCGAGACTTGCCCAGACTTGCCTCGCTGCTAGGCTTCCTGCCCAGGAAGGAGCACGCTGCGCGAGGCTGTGAGTCGCCACTGGCGCCTTCCTGGCCTCAGCTCCGCTCCTGCCTTGCCTTTGCACCTAGGCCCCAGGCGTCCTTGGGGAGGGCTTAGGGGCCGGTGGCTTGCACACTGCCAAGGGCTCCAGCAGGAAGAGCTCTGTGCGAGGGAAGGGAAGGGCCAGTGCAGGGCTCCTCCAGCGGTTGCTTGGCCGCCCAGGCTCAGCGCCGGACGGAGTGCACCAGGCTCCCAGGGCCCCTGGCTGGGGTCTGCAGCCCCGCACACCCGGAGGCTGACTCCCTGGGCGCCCAGCAGCTGCCTCACACACGTAGCTTCCCTAGCACTCTCCTCCCCAGCAGAGACGTGCGCAGCTGGTTGGGGCCTGCCCCTGCGTGCCTGGGCTCCCACCCACAGCCCCAGCTCAGGGCAAGCAGCCCCTGAGCCAAGACCTGCAGGAGGCGCAGAGCGCCCCCACCTGGAAGCCGAGTGAACAGCTGGCGGGGAGGCGAGCCTCCTCGAGGGAAGAAGAGGCAGCCCAGCCTCGTTTGGCTCAAGCCCTACTTGGCTGGAGCCGAGTGCGCCTCCAGGACGGCAGAGCTCCAGCTCTGCTCAGAGGCCCGTTCTGGCAGAGTTGCTGGCGCGAGGCTGCTCTGCCCTGGGCGAGCCTTGCCCAGACTTGCCTCGCTGCTAGGCTTCCTGCCCAGGAAGGAGCAGGCTGCGCGAGGCTGGGAGACGCCACTGGGGCCTTCCTGGCCTCAGCTCCGCTCCTGCCTTGCCTTTGCACCTAGGCCCCAGGCCTCCTTGGAGAGGGCTTAGGGGCCGGTGGCTTGCACACTGCCAAGGGCTCCAGCAGGAAGAGCTCTGTGCGAGGGAAGGGAAGGGCTAGTGCAGGGCTCCTCCAGCGGTTGCTTGGCCGCCCAGGCTCAGCGCCGAACGGAGTGCACCAGGCTGCCAGGGCCCCTGGCTGGGGTCTGCAGCCCCGCACACCCGGAGGCTGACTCCCTGGGCGCCCAGCAGCTGCCTCACACACGTAGCTTCCCTAGCGCTCTCCTCCCCAGCAGAGACGTGTGCAGCTGGTTGGGGCCTGCCCCTGCGTGCCTGGGCTCCCGCCCACAGCCCCAGCTCAGGGCAAGCAGCCCCTGAGCCAATACCTGCAGGAGGCGCAGAGCGCCCCCACCTGGAAGCCGAGTGAACAGCTGGCGGGGAGGCGAGCCTCCTCGAGGGAAGAAGAGGCAGCCCAGCCTCGTTTGGCTCAAGCCCTACTTGGCTGGAGCCGAGTGCGCCTCCAGGACGGCAGAGCTCCAGCTCTGCTCAGAGGCCCGATCTGACAGAGTTGCTGGCGCGAGGCTGCTCTGCCCTGGGCGAGCCTTGCCCAGACTTGCCTCGCTGCTAGGCTTCCTGCCCAGGAAGGAGCAGGCTGTGCGAGGCTGGGAGACGCCACTGGCGCCTTCCTGGCCTCAGCTCCGCACCTGCCTTGCCTTTGCACCTAGGCCCCAGGCGTCCTTGGGGAGGGCTTAGGGGCCGGTGGCTTGCACACTGCCAAGGGCTCCAGCAGGAAGAGCTCTGTGCGAGGGAAGGGAAGGGCCAGTGCAGGGCTCCTCCAGCGGTTGCTTGGCCGCCCAGATTCAGCGCCACACGGAGTGCACCAGGCTCCCAGGGCCCCTGGCTGGGGTCTGCAGCCCCGCACACCCGGAGGCTGACTCCCTGGGCGCCCAGCAGCTGCCTCACACACGTAGCTTCCCTAGCGCTCTCGTCTCCAGCAGAGATGTGTGCAGCTGGTTGGGGCCTGCCCCTGCGTTCCTGGGCTCCCGCCCACAGCCCCAGCTCAGGGTAAGCAGCCCCTGAGCCAAGACCTGCAGGAGGCGCAGAGCGCCCCCACCTGGAAGCCGAGTGAACAGCTGGCGGGGAGGCGAGCCTCCTCGAGGGAAGAAGAGGCAGCCCAGCCTCGTTTGGCTCAAGCCCTACTTGGCTGGAGCCGTGTGCGCCTCCAGGACGGCAGAGCTCCAGCCCTGCTCAGAGGCCCGTTCTGGCAGAGTTGCTGGCGCGAGGCTGCTCTGCCCTGGGCGAGCCTTGCCCAGACTTGCCTCGCTGCTAGGCTTCCTGCCCAGGAAGGAGCAGGCTGCGCGAGGCTGGGAGACGCCACTGGCGCCTTCCTGGCCTCAGCTCCACTCCTGCCTTGCCTTTGCACCTAGGCCCCAGGCGTCCTTGGGGAGGGCTTAGGGGCCGGTGGCTTGCACACTGCCAAGGGCTCCAGCAGGAAGAGCTCTGTGCGAGGGAAGGGAAGAGCCAGTGCAGGGCTCCTCCAGCGGTTGCTTGGCCGCCCAGACTCAGCGCCGCACGGAGTGCACCAGGCTCCCAGGGCCCCTGGCTGGGGTCTGCAGCCCCGCACATCCGGAGGCTGACTCCCTGGGCGCCCAGCAGCTGCCTCACACACGTAGCTTCCCTAGCGCTCTCGTCCCCAGCAGAGACGTGTGCAGCTGGTTGGGGCCTGCCCCTGCGTGCCTGGGCTCCCACCCACAGCCCCAGCTCAGGGCAAGCAGCCCCTGAGACAAGACCTGCAGGAGGCTCAGAGCGCCCCCACCTGGAAGCCGAGTGAACAGCTGGCGGGGAGGCGAGCCTCCTCGAGGGAAGAAGAGGCAGCCCAGCCTCGTTTGGCTCAAGCCCTACTTGGCTGGAGCCGAGTGCGCCTCCAGGACGGCAGAGCTCCAGCTCTGCTCAGAGGCCCGTTCTGGCAGAGTTGCTGGCGCGAGGCTGCTCTGCCCTGGGCGAGCCTTGCCCAGACTTGCCTCGCTGCTAGGCTTCCTGCCCAGGAAGGAGCAGGCTGCGCGAGGCTGGGAGACGCCACTGGCGCCTTCCTGGCCTCAGCTCCGCTCCTTCCTTGCCTTTGCACCTAGGCCCCAGGCGTCCTTGGGGAGGGCTTAGGGGCCGGTGGCTTGCACACTGCCAACGGCTCCAGCAGGAAGAGCTCTGTGCGAGGGAAGGGAAGGGCCAGTGCAGGGCTCCTCCAGCGTTTGCTTGGCAGCCCAGGCTCAGCGCCGCACGGAGTGCACCAGTCTCCCAGGGCCCCTGGCTGGGGTCTGCAGAACCGCACACCCGGAGGCTGACTCCCTGGGCGCCCAGCTGCTGCCTCACACACGTAGCTTCCCTAGCGCTCTCCTCCCCAGCAGAGACGTGTGCAGCTGGTTGGGGCCTGCCCCTGCGTGCCTGGGCTCCCGCCCACAGCCACAGCTCAGGGCAAGCAGCCCCTGAGCCAAGACCTGCAGGAGGCGCAGAGCGCCCCCACCTGGAAGCCGAGTGAACAGCTGGCGGGGAGGCGAGCCTCCTCGAGGGAAGAAGAGGCAGCCCAGCCTCGTTTGGCTCAAGCCCTACTTGGCTGGAGCCCAGTGCGCCTCCAGGACGGCAGAGCTCCAGCTCTGCTCAGAGGCCCGTTCTGGCAGAGTTGCTGGCGCGAGGCTGCTCTGCCCTGGGCGAGCCTTGCCCAGACTTTCCTCGCTGCTAGGCTTCCTGCCCAGGAAGGAGCAGGCTGCGCGAGGCTGGGAGACGCCACTGGCGCCTTCCTGGCCTCAGCTCCGCTCCTGCCTTGCCTTTGCACCTAGGCCCCAGGCGTCCTTGGGGAGGGCTTTGGGGCCGGTGGCTTGCACACTGCCAAGGGCTCCAGCAGGAAGAGCTCTGTGCGAGGGAAGGGAAGGGCCAGTGCAGGGCTCCTCCAGCGGTTGCTTGGCAGCCCAGGCTCAGCGCCGCACGGAGTGCACCAGTCTCCCAGGGCCCCTGGCTGGGGTCTGCAGCCCCGCACACCCGGAGGCTGACTCCCTGGGCGCCCAGCTGCTGCCTCACACACGTAGCTTCCCTAGCGCTCTCCTCCCCAGCAGAGACGTGTGCAGCTGGTTGGGGCCTGCCCCTGCGTGCCTGGGCTCCCGCCCACAGCCCCAGCTCAGGGCAAGCAGCCCCTGAGCCAAGACCTGCAGGAGGCGCAGAGCGCCCCCACCTGGAAGCCGAGTGAACAGCTGGAGGGGAGGCGAGCCTCCTCGAGGGAAGAAGAGGCAGCCCAGCCTCGTTTGGCTCAAGCCCTACTTGGCTGGAGCCGAGTGCGCCTCCAGGACGGCACAGCTCCAGCTCTGCTCAGAGGCCCGATCTGGCAGAGTTGCTGGCGCGAGGCTGCTCTGCCTTGGGCGAGCCTTGCCCAGACTTGCCTCGCTGCTAGGCTTCCTGCCCAGGAAGGAGCACGCTGCGCGAGGCTGTGAGTCGCCACTTGCGCCTTCCTGGCCTCAGCTCCGCTCCTGCCTTGCCTTTGCACCTAGGCCCCAGGCGTCCTTGGGGAGGGCTTAGGGGCCGGTGGCTTGCACACTGCCAAGGGCTCCAGCAGGAAGAGCTCTGTGCGAGGGAAGGGAAGGGCCAGTGCAGGGCTCCTCCATCGGTTGCTTGGACGCCCAGACTCAGCGCCGCACGGAGTGCACCAGGCTCCCAGGGCCCCTGGCTGGGGTCTGCAGCCCCGCACACCCGGAGGCTGACTCCCTGGGCGCCCAGCAGCTGCCTCACACACGTAGCTTCCCCAGCGCTCTCGTCTCCAGCAGAGACGTGTGCAGCTGGTTGGGGCCTGCCCCTGCGTGCCTGGGCTCCCGCCCACAGCCCCAGCTCAGGGCAAGCAGCCCCTGAGCCAAGACCTGCAGGAGGCGCAGAGCGCCCCCACCTGGAAGCCGAGTGAACAGCTGGCGGGGAGGCGAGCCTCCTCGAGGGAAGAAGAGGCAGCCCAGCCTCGTTTGGCTCAAGCCCTACTTGGCTGGAGCCGAGTGCGCCTCCAGGACGGCAGAGCTCCAGCTCTGCTCAGAGGCCCGTTCTGGCAGAGTTGCTGGCGCGAGGCTGCTCTGCCCTGGGCGAGCCTTGCCCAGACTTGCCTCGCTGCTAGGCTTCCTGCCCAGGAAGGAGCAGGCTGCGCGAGGCTGGGAGACGCCACTGGCGCCTTCCTGGCCTCAGCTCCGCTCCTGCCTTGCCTTTGCACCTAGGCCCCAGGCGTCCTTGGGGAGGGCTTAGGGGCCGGTGGCTTGCACACTGCCAAGGGCTCCAGCAGGAAGAGCTCTGTGCGAGGGAAGGGAAGGGCCAGTGCAGGGCTCCTCCAGCGTTTGCTTGGCAGCCCAGGCTCAGCCCCGCACGGAGTGCACCAGTCTCCCAGGGCCCCTGGCTGGGGTCTGCAGAACCGCACACCCGGAGGCTGACTCCCTGGGCGCCCAGCTGCTGCCTCACACACGTAGCTTCCCTAGCGCTCTCCTCCCCAGCAGAGACGTGTGCAGCTGGTTGGGGCCTGCCCCTGCGTGCCTGGGCTCCCGCCCACAGCCACAGCTCAGGGCAAGCAGCCCCTGAGCCAAGACCTGCAGGAGGCGCAGAGCGCCCCCACCTGGAAGCCGAGTGAACAGCTGGCGGGGAGGCGAGCCTCCTCGAGGGAAGAAGAGGCAGCCCAGCCTCGTTTGGCTCAAGCCCTACTTGGCTGGAGCCGAGTGCGCCTCCAGGACGGCAGAGCTCCAGCTCTGCTGAGAGGCCCGTTCTGGCAGAGTTGCTGGCGCGAGGCTGCTCTGCCCTGGGCGAGCCTTGCCCAGACTTTCCTCGCTGCTAGGCTTCCTGCCCAGGAAGGAGCAGGCTGCGCGAGGCTGGGAGACGCCACTGGCGCCTTCCTGGCCTCAGCTCCGCTCCTGCCTTGCCTTTGCACCTAGGCCCCAGGCGTCCTTGGGGAGGGCTTAGGGGCCGGTGGCTTGCACACTGCCAAGGGCTCCAGCAGGAAGAGCTCTGTGCGAGGGAAGGGAAGGGCCAGTGCAGGGCTCCTCCAGCGGTTGCTTGGCAGCCCAGGCTCAGCGCCGCACGGAGTGCACCAGTCTCCCAGGGCCCCTGGCTGGGGTCTGCAGCCCCGCACACCCGGAGGCTGACTCCCTGGGCGCCCAGCTGCTGCCTCACACACGTAGCTTCCCTAGCGCTCTCCTCCCCAGCAGAGACGTGTGCAGCTGGTTGGGGCCTGCCCCTGCGTGCCTGGGCTCCCGCCCACAGCCCCAGCTCAGGGCAAGCAGCCCCTGAGCCAAGACCTGCAGGAGGCGCAGAGCGCCCCCACCTGGAAGCCGAGTGAACAGCTGGAGGGGAGGCGAGCCTCCTCGAGGGAAGAAGAGGCAGCCCAGCCTCGTTTGGCTCAAGCCCTACTTGGCTGGAGCCGAGTGCGCCTCCAGGACGGCACAGCTCCAGCTCTGCTCAGAGGCCCGATCTGGCAGAGTTGCTGGCGCGAGGCTGCTCTGCCTTGGGCGAGCCTTGCCCAGACTTGCCTCGCTGCTAGGCTTCCTGCCCAGGAAGGAGCACGCTGCGCGAGGCTGTGAGTCGCCACTGGCGCCTTCCTGGCCTCAGCTCCGCTCCTGCCTTGCCTTTGCACCTAGGCCCCAGGCGTCCTTGGGGAGGGCTTAGGGGCCGGTGGCTTGCACACTGCCAAGGGCTCCAGCAGGAAGAGCTCTGTGCGAGGGAAGGGAAGGGCCAGTGCAGGGCTCCTCCATCGGTTGCTTGGACGCCCAGACTCAGCGCCGCACGGAGTGCACCAGGCTCCCAGGGCCCCTGGCTGGGGTCTGCAGCCCCGCACACCCGGAGGCTGACTCCCTGGGCGCCCAGCAGCTGCCTCACACACGTAGCTTCCCTAGCGCTCTCGTCTCCAGCAGAGACGTGTGCAGCTGGTTGGGGCCTGCCCCTGCGTGCCTGGGCTCCCGCCCACAGCCCCAGCTCAGGGCAAGCAGCCCCTGAGCCAAGACCTGCAGGAGGCGCAGAGCGCCCCCACCTGGAAGCCGAGTGAACAGCTGGCGGGGAGGCGAGCCTCCTCGAGGGAAGAAGAGGCAGCCCAGCCTCGTTTGGCTCAAGCCCTACTTGGCTGGAGCCGAGTGCGCCTCCAGGACGGCAGAGCTCCAGCTCTGCTCAGAGGCCCGTTCTGGCAGAGTTGCTGGCGCGAGGCTGCTCTGCCCTGGGCGAGCCTTGCCCAGACTTGCCTCGCTGCTAGGCTTCCTGCCCAGGAAGGAGCAGGCTGCGCGAGGCTGGGAGACGCCACTGGCGCCTTCCTGGCCTCAGCTCCGCTCCTGCCTTGCCTTTGCACCTAGGCCCCAGGCGTCCTTGGAGAGGGCTTAGGGGCCGGTGGCTAGCACACTGCCAAGGGCTCCAGCAGGAAGAGCTCTGTGCGAGGGAAGGGAAGGGCCAGTGCAGGGCTCCTCCAGCGGTTGCTTGGCAGCCCAGGCTCAGCGCCGCACGGAGTGCACCAGTCTCCCAGGGCCCCTGGCTGGGGTCTGCAGCCCCGCACACCTGGAGGCTGACTCCCTGGGCGCCCAGCAGCTGCCTCACACATGTAGCTTCCCTAGCGCTCTCCTCCCCAGCAGAGACGTGTGCAGCTGGTTGGGGCCTGCCCCTGCGTGCCTGGGCTCCCGCCCACAGCCACAGCTCAGGGCAAGCAGCCCCTGAGCCAAGACCTGCAGGAGGCGCAGAGCGCCCCCACCTGGAAGCCGAGTGAATAGCTGGCGGGGAAGCGAGCCTCCTCGAGGGAAGAAGAGGCAGCCCAGCCTCGTTTGGCTCAAGCCCTACTTGGCTGGAGCCGAGTGCGCCTCCAGGACGGCACAGCTCCAGCTCTGCTCAGAGGCCCGTTCTGGCAGAGTTGCTGGCGCGAGGCTGCTCTGCCCTGGGCGAGCCTTGCCCAGACTTGCCTCGCTGCTAGGCTTCCTGCCCAGGAAGGAGCAGGCTGCGCGAGGCTGGGAGACGCCACTGGCGCCTTCCTGGCCTCAGCTCCGCTCCTGCCTTGCCTTTGCACTTAGGCCCCAGGCGTCCTTGGGGAGGGCTTAGGGGCCGGTGGCTTGCACACTGCCAAGGGCTCCAGCAGGAAGAGCTCTGTGCGAGGGAAGGGAAGGGCCAGTGCAGGGCTCCTCCAGCGGTTGCTTGGCCGCCCAGGCTCAGCACTGCACGGAGTGCACCAGTCTCCCAGGGCCCCTGGCTTGGGTCTGCTGCACCGCACACCCGGAGGCTGACTCCCTGGGCGCCCAGCAGCTGCCTCACACACGTAGCTTCCCTAGCGCTCTCGTCTCCAGCAGAGATGTGTGCAGCTGGTTGGGGCCTGCCCCTGCGTGCCTGGGCTCCCGCCCACAGCCCCAGCTCAGGGCAAGCAGCCCCTGAGCCAAGACCTGCAGGAGGCGCAGAGCGCCCCCACCTGGAAGCCGAGTGAACAGCTGGTGGGGAGGCGAGCCTCCTCGAGGGAAGAAGAGGCAGCCCAGCCTCGTTTGGCTCAAGCCCTACTTGGCTGGAGCCGAGTGCGCCTCCAGGACGGCAGAGCTCCAGCTCTGCTCAGAGGCCCGTTCTGGCAGAGTTGCTGGCGCGAGGCTGCTCTGCCCTGGGCGAGCCTTGCCCAGACTTGCCTCGCTGCTAGGCTTCCTGCCCAGGAAGGAGCAGGCTGCGCGAGGCTGGGAGACGCCACTGGCGCCTTCCTGGCCTCAGCTCCGCTCCTTCCTTGCCTTTGCACCTAGGCCCCAGGCGTCCTTGGGGAGGGCTTAGGGGCCGGTGGCTTGCACACTGCCAAGGGCTCCAGCAGGAAGAGCTCTGTGCGAGGGAAGGGAAGGGCCAGTGCAGGGCTCCTCCAGCGGTTGCTTGGCCGCCCAGGCTCAGCGCCGCACGGAGTGCACCAGGCTCCCAGGGCCCCTGGCTGGGGTCTGCAGCCCCGCACACCCGGAGGCTGACTCCCTGGGCGCCCAGCAGCTGCCTCACACACGTAGCTTCCCTAGCGCTCTCGTCTCCAGCAGAGATGTGTGCAGCTGGTTGGGGCCTGCCCCTGCGTTCCTGGGCTCCCGCCCACAGCCCCAGCTCAGGGTAAGCAGCCCCTGAGCCAAGACCTGCAGGAGGCGCAGAGCGCCCCCACCTGGAAGCCGAGTGAACAGCTGGCGGGGAGGCGAGCCTCCTCGAGGGAAGAAGAGGCAGCCCAGCCTCGTTTGGCTCAAGCCCTACTTGGCTGGAGCCGTGTGCGCCTCCAGGACGGCAGAGCTCCAGCTCTGCTCAGAGGCCCGTTCTGGCAGAGTTGCTGGCGCGAGGCTGCTCTGCCCTGGGCGAGCCTTGCCCAGACTTGCCTCGCTGCTAGGCTTCCTGCCCAGGAAGGAGCAGGCTGCGCGAGGCTGGGAGACGCCACTGGCGCCTTCCTGGCCTCAGCTCCGCTCCTGCCTTGCCTTTGCACCTAGGCCCCAGGCTTCCTTGGGGAGGGCTTAGGGGCCGGTGGCTTGCACACTGCCAAGGGCTCCAGCAGGAAGAGCTCTGTGCGAGGGAAGGGAAGGGCCAGTGCAGGGCTCCTCCAGCGTTTGCTTGGCAGCCCAGGCTCAGCGCCGCACGGAGTGCACCAGTCTCCCAGGGCCCCTGGCTGGGGTCTGCAGAACCGCACACCCGGAGGCTGACTCCCTGGGCGCCCAGCTGCTGCCTCACACACGTAGCTTCCCTAGCGCTCTCCTCCCCAGCAGAGACGTGTGCAGCTGGTTGGGGCCTGCCCCTGCGTGCCTGGGCTCCCGCCCACAGCCACAGCTCAGGGCAAGCAGCCCCTGAGCCAAGACCTGCAGGAGGCGCAGAGCGCCCCCACCTGGAAGCCGAGTGAACAGCTGGCGGGGAGGCGAGCCCCCTCGAGGGAAGAAGAGGCAGCCCAGCCTCGTTTGGCTCAAGCCCTACTTGGCTGGAGCCAGGTGCGCCTCCAGGACGGCAGAGCTCCAGCTCTGCTGAGAGGCCCGTTCTGGCAGAGTTGCTGGCGCGAGGCTGCTCTGCCCTGGGCGAGCCTTGCCCAGACTTTCCTCGCTGCTAGGCTTCCTGCCCAGGAAGGAGCAGGCTGCGCGAGGCTGGGAGACGCCACTGGCGCCTTCCTGGCCTCAGCTCCGCTCCTGCCTTGCCTTTGCACCTAGGCCCCAGGCGTCCTTGGGGAGGGCTTAGGGGCCGGTGGCTTGCACACTGCCAAGGGCTCCAGCAGGAAGAGCTCTGTGCGAGGGAAGGGAAGGGCCACTGCAGGGCTCCTCCAGCGGTTGCTTGGCAGCCCAGGCTCAGCGCCGCACGGAGTGCACCAGTCTCCCAGGGCCCCTGGCTGGGGTCTGCAGCCCCGCACACCCGGAGGCTGACTCCCTGGGCGCCCAGCTGCTGCCTCACACACGTAGCTTCCCTAGCGCTCTCCTCCCCAGCAGAGACGTGTGCAGCTGGTTGGGGCCTGCCCCTGCGTGCCTGGGCTCCCGCCCACAGCCCCAGCTCAGGGCAAGCAGCCCCTGAGCCAAGACCTGCAGGAGGCGCAGAGCGCCCCCACCTGGAAGCCGAGTGAACAGCTGGAGGGGAGGCGAGCCTCCTCGAGGGAAGAAGAGGCAGCCCAGCCTCGTTTGGCTCAAGCCCTACTTGGCTGGAGCCGAGTGCGCCTCCAGGACGGCACAGCTCCAGCTCTGCTCAGAGGCCCGATCTGGCAGAGTTGCTGGCGCGAGGCTGCTCTGCCTTGGGCGAGCCTTGCCCAGACTTGCCTCGCTGCTAGGCTTCCTGCCCAGGAAGGAGCACGCTGCGCGAGGCTGTGAGTCGCCACTGGCGCCTTCCTGGCCTCAGCTCCGCTCCTGCCTTGCCTTTGCACCTAGGCCCCAGGCGTCCTTGGGGAGGGCTTAGGGGCCGGTGTCTTGCACACTGCCAAGGGCTCCAGCAGGAAGAGCTCTGTGCGAGGGAAGGGAAGGGCCAGTGCAGGGCTCCTCCATCGGTTGCTTGGACGCCCAGACTCAGCGCCGCACGGAGTGCACCAGGCTCCCAGGGCCCCTGGCTGGGGTCTGCAGCCCCGCACACCCGGAGGCTGACTCCCTGGGCGCCCAGCAGCTGCCTCACACACGTAGCTTCCCTAGCGCTCTCGTCTCCAGCAGAGACGTGTGCAGCTGGTTGGGGCCTGCCCCTGCGTGCCTGGGCTCCCGCCCACAGCCCCAGCTCAGGGCAAGCAGCCCCTGAGCCAAGACCTGCAGGAGGCGCAGAGCGCCCCCACCTGGAAGCCGAGTGAACAGCTGGCGGGGAGGCGAGCCTCCTCGAGGGAAGAAGAGGCAGCCCAGCCTCGTTTGGCTCAAGCCCTACTTGGCTGGAGCCGAGTGCGCCTCCAGGACGGCAGAGCTCCAGCTCTGCTCAGAGGCCCGTTCTGGCAGAGTTGCTGGCGCGAGGCTGCTCTGCCCTGGGCGAGCCTTGCCCAGACTTGCCTCGCTGCTAGGCTTCCTGCCCAGGAAGGAGCAGGCTGCGCGAGGCTGGGAGACGCCACTGGCGCCTTCCTGGCCTCAGCTCCGCTCCTGCCTTGCCTTTGCACCTAGGCCCCAGGCGTCCTTGGAGAGGGCTTAGGGGCCGGTGGCTTGCACACTGCCAAGGGCTCCAGCAGGAAGAGCTCTGTGCGAGGGAAGGGAAGGGCCAGTGCAGGGCTCCTCCAGCGGTTGCTTGGCAGCCCAGGCTCAGCGCCGCACGGAGTGCACCAGTCTCCCAGGGCCCCTGGCTGGGGTCTGCAGCCCCGCACACCTGGAGGCTGACTCCCTGGGCGCCCAGCAGCTGCCTCACACACGTAGCTTCCCTAGCGCTCTCGTCTCCAGCAGAGACGTGTGCAGCTGGTTGGGGCCTGCCCCTGCGTGCCTGGGCTCCCGCCCACAGCCCCAGCTCAGGGCAAGCAGCCCCTGAGCCAAGACCTGCAGGAGGCGCAGAGCGCCCCCACCTGGAAGCCGAGTGAACAGCTGGCGGGGAGGCGAGCCTCCTCGAGGGAAGAAGAGGCAGCCCAGCCTCGTTTGGCTCAAGCCCTACTTGGCTGGAGCCGAGTGCGCCTCCAGGACTGCAGAGCTCCAGCTCTGCTCAGAGGCCCGTTCTGGCAGAGTTGCTGGCGCGAGGCTGCTCTGCCCTGGGCGAGCCTTGCCCAGACTTGCCTCGCTGCTAGGCTTCCTGCCCAGGAAGGAGCAGGCTGCGCGAGGCTGGGAGACGCCACTGGCGCCTTCCTGGCCTCAGCTCCGCTCCTGCCTTGCCTTTGCACCTAGGCCCCAGGCGTCCTTGGAGAGGGCTTAGGGGCCGGTGGCTTGCACACTGCCAAGGGCTCCAGCAGGAAGAGCTCTGTGCGAGGGAAGGGAAGGGCCAGTGCAGGGCTCCTCCAGCGGTTGCTTGGCAGCCCAGGCTCAGCGCCGCACGGAGTGCACCAGTCTCCCAGGGCCCCTGGCTGGGGTCTGCAGCCCCGCACACCTGGAGGCTGACTCCCTGGGCGCCCAGCAGCTGCCTCACACATGTAGCTTCCCTAGCGCTCTCCTCCCCAGCAGAGACGTGTGCAGCTGGTTGGGGCCTGCCCCTGCGTGCCTGGGCTCCCGCCCACAGCCACAGCTCAGGGCAAGCAGCCCCTGAGCCAAGACCTGCAGGAGGCGCAGAGCGCCCCCACCTGGAAGCCGAGTGAATAGCTGGCGGGGAAGCGAGCCTCCTCGAGGGAAGAAGAGGCAGCCCAGCCTCGTTTGGCTCAAGCCCTACTTGGCTGGAGCCGAGTGCGCCTCCAGGACGGCACAGCTCCAGCTCTGCTCAGAGGCCCGTTCTGGCAGAGTTGCTGGCGCGAGGCTGCTCTGCCCTGGGCGAGCCTTGCCCAGACTTGCCTCGCTGCTAGGCTTCCTGCCCAGGAAGGAGCAGGCTGCGCGAGGCTGGGAGACGCCACTGGCGCCTTCCTGGCCTCAGCTCCGCTCCTGCCTTGCCTTTGCACTTAGGCCCCAGGCGTCCTTGGGGAGGGCTTAGGGGCCGGTGGCTTGCACACTGCCAAGGGCTCCAGCAGGAAGAGCTCTGTGCGAGGGAAGGGAAGGGCCAGTGCAGGGCTCCTCCAGCGGTTGCTTGGCCGCCCAGGCTCAGCACTGCACGGAGTGCACCAGGCTCCCAGGGCCCCTGGCTGGGGTCTGCTGCACCGCACACCCGGAGGCTGACTCCCTGGGCGCCCAGCAGCTGCCTCACACACGTAGCTTCCCTAGCGCTCTCGTCTCCAGCAGAGATGTGTGCAGCTGGTTGGGGCCTGCCCCTGCGTGCCTGGGCTCCCGCCCACAGCCCCAGCTCAGGGCAAGCAGCCCCTGAGCCAAGACCTGCAGGAGGCGCAGAGCGCCCCCACCTGGAAGCCGAGTGAACAGCTGGTGGGGAGGCGATCCTCCTCGAGGGAAGAAGAGGCAGCCCAGCCTCGTTTGGCTTAAGCCCTACTTGGCTGGAGCCGAGTGCGCCTCCAGGACGGCAGAGCTCCATCTCTGCTCAGAGGCCCGTTCTGGCAGAGTTGCTGGCGCGAGGCTGCTCTGCCCTGGGCGAGCCTTGCCCAGACTTGCCTCGCTGCTAGGCTTCCTGCCCAGGAAGGAGCAGGCTGCGCGAGGCTGGGAGACGCCACTGGCGCCTTCCTGGCCTCAGCTCCGCTCCTTCCTTGCCTTTGCACCTAGGCCCCAGGCGTCCTTGGGGAGGGCTTAGGGGCCGGTGGCTTGCACACTGCCAAGGGCTCCAGCAGGAAGAGCTCTGTGCGAGGGAAGGGAAGGGCCAGTGCAGGGCTCCTCCAGCGGTTGCTTGGCCGCCCAGGCTCAGCGCCGCACGGAGTGCACCAGGCTCCCAGGGCCCCTGGCTGGGGTCTGCAGCCCCGCACACCCGGAGGCTGACTCCCTGGGCGCCCAGCAGCTGCCTCACACACGTAGCTTCCCTAGCGCTCTCCTCCCCAGCAGAGACGTGTGCAGCTGGTTGGGGCCTGCCCCTGCGTGCCTGGGCTCCCGCCCACAGCCCCAGCTCAGGGCAAGCAGCCCCTGAGCCAAGACCTGCAGGAGGCGCAGAGCGCCCCCACCTGGAAGCCGAGTGAACAGCTGGCGGGGAGGCGAGCCTCCTCGAGGGAAGAAGAGGCAGCCCAGCCTCGTTTGGCTCAAGCCCTACTTGGCTGGAGCCGAGTGCGCCTCCAGGACGGCAGAGCTCCAGCTCTGCTCAGAGGCCCGATCTGGCAGAGTTGCTGGCGCGAGGCTGCTCTGCCCTGGGCGAGCCTTGCCCAGACTTGCCTCGCTGCTAGGCTTCCTGCCCAGGAAGGAGCAGGCTGCGCGAGGCTGGGAGACGCCACTGGCGCCTTCCTGGCCTCAGCTCCGCTCCTGCCTTGCCTTTGCACCTAGGCCCCAGGCGTCCTTGGGGAGGGCTTAGGGGCCGGTGGCTTGCACACTGCCAAGGGCTCCAGCAGGAAGAGCTCTGTGCGAGGGAAGGGAAGGGCCAGTGCAGGGCTCCTCCAGCGGTTGCTTGGCCGCCCAGGCTCAGCGCCGGACGGAGTGCACCAGGCTCCCAGGGCCCCTGGCTGGGGTCTGCAGCCCCGCACACCCGGAGGCTGACTCCCTGGGCACCCAGCAGCTGCCTCACACACGTAGCTTCCCTAGCGCTCTCCTCCCCAGCAGAGACGTGTGCAGCTGGTTGGGGCCTGCCCCTGCGTGCCTGGGCTCCCGCCCACAGCCCCAGCTCAGGGCAAGCAGCCCCTGAGCCAAGACCTGCAGGAGGCGCAGAGCGCCCCCACCTGGAAGCCGAGTGAACAGCTGGCGGGGAGGCGAGCCTCCTCGAGGGAAGAAGAGGCAGCCCAGCCTCGTTTGGCTCAAGCCCTACTTGGCTGGAGCCGAGTGCGCCTCCAGGACGGCAGAGCTCCTGCTCTGCTGAGAGGCCCGTTCTGGCAGAGTTGCTGGCGCGAGGCTGCTCTGCCCTGGGCGAGCCTTGCCCAGACTTGCCTCGCTGCTAGGCTTCCTGCCCAGGAAGGAGCAGTCTGCGCGAGGCTGGGAGACGCCACTGGCGCCTTCCTGGCCTCAGCTCCGCTCCTGCCTTGCCTTTGCACCTAGGCCCCAGGCGTCCTTGGGGAGGGTTTAGGGGCCAGTGGCTTGCACACTGCCAAGGGCTCCAGCAGGAAGAGCTCTGTGCGAGGGAAGGGAAGGGCCAGTGCAGGGTACCTCCAGCGGTTGCTTGGCAGCCCAGGCTCAGCGCCGCACGGAGTGCACCAGGCTCCCAGGGCCCCTGGCTGGGGTCTGCAGCCCCGCACACACGGAGGCTGACTCCCTGGGCGCCCAGCATCTGCCTCACACACGTAGCTTCCCTAGCGCTCTCGTCTCCAGCAGAGATGTGTGCAGCTGGTTGGGGCCTGCCCCTGCGTGCCTGGGCTCCCGCCCACAGCCCCAGCTCAGGGCAAGCAGCCCCTGAGCCAAGACCTGCAGGAGAAGCAGAGCGCCCCCACCTGGAAGCCGAGTGAACAGCTGGCGGGGAGGCGAGCCTCCTCGAGGGAAGATGAGGCAGCCCAGCCTCGTTTGGCTCAAGCCCTACTTGGCTGGAGCCGTGTGCGCCTCCAGGACGGCAGAGCTCCAGCTCTGCTCAGAGGCCCGTTCTGGCAGAGTTGCTGGCGCGAGGCTGCTCTGCACTGGGCGAACCTTGCCCAGACTTGCCTCGCTGCTAGGCT
Organism: Ovis canadensis; assembly: GCF_042477335.2. Classification (NCBI taxonomy): domain Eukaryota; kingdom Metazoa; phylum Chordata; class Mammalia; order Artiodactyla; family Bovidae; genus Ovis; species Ovis canadensis. Next base: position 395,383 of record NC_091252.1, read on the forward strand.
TCCTGCCCAGGAAGGAGCAGGCTGCGCGAGGCTGGGAGACGCCACTGGCGCCTTCCTGGCCTCAGCTCCGCTCCTGCCTTGCCTTTGCACCTAGGCCCCAGGCGTCCTTGGGGAGGGCTTAGGGGCCGGTGGCTTGCACACTGCCAAGGGCTCCAGCAGGAAGAGCTCTGTGCGAGGGAAGGGAAGGGCCAGTGCAGGGCTCCTCCAGCGGTTGCTTGGCCGCCCAGACTCAGCGCCGCACGGAGTGCACCAGGCTCCCAGGGCCCCTGGCTGGGGTCTGCAGCCCCGCACACCCGGAGGCTGACTCCCTGGGCGCCCAGCAGCTGCCTCACACACGTAGATTCCCTAGCGCTCTCGTCCCCAGCAGAGACGTGTGCAGCTGGTTGGGGCCTGCCCCTGCGTGCCTGGGCTCCCACCCACAGCCCCAGCTCAGGGCAAGCAGCCCCTGAGCCAAGACCTGCAGGAGGCGCAGAGCGCCCCCACCTGGAAGCCGAGTGAACAGCTGGCGGGGAGGCGAGCCTCCTCGAGGGAAGAAGAGGCAGCCCAGCCTCGTTTGGCTCAAGCCCTACTTGGCTGGAGCCGAGTGCGCCTCCAGGACGGCAGAGCTCCAGCTCTGCTGAGAGGCCCGTTCTGGCAGAGTTGCTGGCGCGAGGCTGCTCTGCCCTGGGCGAGCCTTGCCCAGACTTGCCTCGCTGCTAGGCTTCCTGCCCAGGAAGGAGCAGGCTGCGCGAGGCTGGGAGACGCCACTGGCGCCTTCCTGGCCTCAGCTCCGCTCCTGCCTTGCCTTTGCACCTAGGCCCCAGGCGTCCTTGGGGAGGGCTTTGGGGCCGGTGGCTTGCACACTGCCAAGGGCTCCAGCAGGAAGAGCTCTGTGCGAGGGAAGGGAAGGGCCAGTGCAGGGCTCCTCCAGCGGTTGCTTGGCAGCCCAGGCTCAGCGCCGCACGGAGTGCACCAGTCTCCCAGGGCCCCTGGCTGGGGTCTGCAGCCCCGCACACCCGGAGGCTGACTCCCTGGGCGCCCAGCAGCTGCCTCACACACGTAGCTTCCCTAGCGCTCTCCTCCCCAGCAGAGACGTGTGCAGCTGGTTGGGGCCTGCCCCTGCGTGCCTGGGCTCCCGCCCACAGCCCCAGCTCAGGGCAAGCAGCCCCTGAGCCAAGACCTGCAGGAGGCGCAGAGCGCCCCCACCTGGAAGCCGAGTGAACAGCTGGCGGGGAGGCGAGCCTCCTCGAGGGAAGAAGAGGCAGCCCAGCCTCGTTTGGCTCAAGCCCTACTTGGCTGGAGCCGTGTGCGCCTCCAGGACGGCAGAGCTCCAGCTCTGCTCAGAGGCCCGTTCTGGCAGAGTTGCTGGCGCGAGGCTGCTCTGCCCTGGGCGAGCCTTGCCCAGACTTGCCTAGCTGCTAGGCTTCCTGCCCAGGAAGGAGCAGGCTGCGCGAGGCTGGGAGACGCCACTGGCGCCTTCCTGGCCTCAGCTCCGCTACTGCCTTGCCTTTGCACCTAGGCCCCAGGCGTCCTTGGGGAGGGCTTAGGGGCCGGTGGCTTGCACACTGCCAAGGGCTCCAGCAGGAAGAGCTCTGTGCGAGGGAAGGGAAGGGCCAGTGCAGGGCTCCTCCAGCGGTTGCTTGGCCGCCCAGACACAGCGCCGCACGGAGTGCACCAGGCTCCCAGGGCCCCTGGCTGGGGTCTGCAGCCCCGCACACCCGGAGGCTGACTCCCTGGGCGCCCAGCAGCTGCCTCACACACGTAGCTTCCCTAGCGCTCTCCTCCCCAGCAGAGACGTGTGCAGCTGGTTGGGGCCTGCCCCTGCGTGCCTGGGCTCCCGCCCACAGCCCCAGCTCAGGGCAAGCAGCCCCTGAGCCAAGACCTGCAGGAGGCGCAGAGCGCCCCCACCTGGAAGCCGAGTGAACAGCTGGCGGGGAGGCGAGCCTCCTCGAGGGAAGAAGAGGCAGCCCAGCCTCGTTTGGCTCAAGCCCTACTTGGCTGGAGCCGAAGGCGCCTCCAGGACGGCACAGCTCCAGCTCTGCTCAGAGGCCCGTTCTGGCAGAGTTGCTGGCGCGAGGCTGCTCTGCCCTGGGCGAGCCTTGCCCAGACTTGCCTCGCTGCTAGGCTTCCTGCCCAGGAAGGAGCAGGCTGCGCGAGGCTGGGAGACGCCACTGGCGCCTTCCTGGCCTCAGCTCCGCTCCTGCCTTGCCTTTGCACCTAGGCCCCAGGCGTCCTTGGGGAGGGCTTAGGGGCCGGTGGCTTGCACACTGCCAAGGGCTCCAGCAGGAAGAGCTCTGTGCGAGGGAAGGGAAGGGCCAGTGCAGGGCTCCTCCAGCGGTTGCTTGGCCGCCCAGACTCAGCGCCGCACGGAGTGCACCAGGCTCCCAGGGCCCCTGGCTGGGGTCTGCAGCCCCGCACACCCGGAGGCTGACTCCCTGGGCGCCCAGCAGCTGCCTCACACACGTAGCTTCCCTAGCGCTCTCCTCCCCAGCAGAGACGTGTGCAGCTGGTTGGGGCCTGCCCCTGCGTGCCTGGGCTCCCGCCCACAGCCCCAGCTCAGGGCAAGCAGCCCCTGAGCCAAGACCTGCAGGAGGCGCAGAGCGCCCCCACCTGGAAGCCGAGTGAACAGCTGGCGGGGAGGCGAGCCTCCTCGAGGGAAGAAGAGGCAGCCCAGCCTCGTTTGGCTCAAGCCCTACTTGGCTGGAGCCGAGTGCGCCTCCAGGACGGCAGAGCTCCAGCTCTGCTCAGAGGCCCGTTCTGGCAGAGTTGCTGGCGCGAGGCTGCTCTGCCCTGGGCGAGCCTTGCCCAGACTTGCCTCGCTGCTAGGCTTCCTGCCCAGGAAGGAGCAGGCTGCGCGAGGCTGGGAGACGCCACTGGCGCCTTCCTGGCCTCAGCTCCGCTCCTGCTTTGCCTTTGCACCTAGGCCCCAGGCGTCCTTGGGGAGGGCTTAGGGGCCGGTGGCTTGCACACTGCCAAGGGCTCCAGCAGGAAGAGCTCTGTGCGAGGGAAGGGAAGGGCCAGTGCAGGGCTCCTCCAGCGGTTGCTTGGCCGCCCAGGCTCAGCGCCGCACGGAGTGCACCAGGCTCCCAGGGTCCCTGGCTGGGGTCTGCAGCCCCGCACACCTGGAGGCTGACTCCCTGGGCGCCCAGCAGCTGCCTCACACACGTAGCTTCCCTAGCGCTCTCCTCCCCAGCAGAGACGTGTGCAGCTGGTTGGGGCCTGCCCCTGCGTGCCTGGGCTCCCGCCCACAGCCCCAGCTCAGGGCAAGCAGCCCCAGAGCCAAGACCTGCAGGAGGCGCAGAGCGCCCCCACCTGGAAGCCGAGTGAACAGCTGGCGGGGAGGCGAGCCTCCTCGAGGGAAGAAGAGGCAGCCCAGCCTCGTTTGGCTCAAGCCCTACTTGGCTGGAGCCGAGTGCGCCTCCAGGACGGCAGAGCTCCAGCTCTGCTGAGAGGCCCGTTCTGGCAGAGTTGCTGGCGCGAGGCTGCTCTGCCCTGGGCGAGCCTTGCCCAGACTTGCCTCGCTGCTAGGCTTCCTGCCCAGGAAGGAGCAGGCTGCGCGAGGCTGGGAGACGCCACTGGCGCCTTCCTGGCCTCAGCTCCGCTCCTGCCTTGCCTTTGCACCTAGGCCCCAGGCGTCCTTGGGGAGGGCTTAGGGGCCGGTGGCTTGCACACTGCCAAGGGCTCCAGCAGGAAGAGCTCTGTGCGAGGGAAGGGAAGGGCCAGTGCAGGGCTCCCCCAGCGGTTGCTTGGCCGCCCAGGCTCAGCGCCGCACGGAGTGCACCAGGCTCCCAGGGCCCCTGGCTGGGGTCTGCAGCCCCGCACACCCGGAGGCTGACTCCCTGGGCGCCCAGCAGCTGCCTCACACACGTAGCTTCCCTAGCGCTCTCCTCCCCAGCAGAGACGTGTGCAGCTGGTTGGGGCCTGCCCCTGCGTGCCTGGGCTCCCGCCCACAGCCCCAGCTCAGGGCAAGCAGCCCCTGAGCCAAGACCTGCAGGAGGCGCAGAGCGCCCCCACCTGGAAGCCGAGTGAACAGCTGGCGGGGAGGCGAGCCTCCTCGAGGGAAGAAGAGGCAGCCCAGCCTCGTTTGGCTCAAGCCCTACTTGGCTGGAGCCGAGTGCGCCTCCAGGACGGCAGAGCTCCAGCTCTGCTCAGAGGCCCGTTCTGGCAGAGTTGCTGGCGCGAGGCTGCTCTGCCCTGGGCGAGCCTTGCCCAGACTTGCCTCGCTGCTAGGCTTCCTGCCCAGGAAGGAGCAGGCTGCGCGAGGCTGGGAGACGCCACTGGCGCCTTCCTGGCCTCAGCTCCGCTCCTGCCTTGCCTTTGCACCTAGGCCCCAGGCGTCCTTGGGGAGGGCTTAGGGGCCGGTGGCTTGCACACTGCCAAGGGCTCCAGCAGGAAGAGCTCTGTGCGAGGGAAGGGAAGGGCCAGTGCAGGGCTCCTCCAGCGGTTGCTTGGCCGCCCAGGCTCAGCGCCGCACGGAGTGCACCAGGCTCCCAGGGCCCCTGGCTGGGGTCTGCAGCCCCGCACACCCGGAGGCTGACTCCCTGGGCGCCCAGCAGCTGCCTCACACACGTAGCTTCCCTAGCGCTCTCCTCCCCAGCAGAGACGTGTGCAGCTGGTTGGGGCCTGCCCCTGCGTGCCTGGGCTCCCGCCCACAGCCCCAGCTCAGGGCAAGCAGCCCCTGAGCCAAGACCTGCAGGAGGTGCAGAGCGCCCCCACCTGGAAGCCGAGTGAACAGCTGGCGGGGAGGCGAGCCTCCTCGAGGGAAGAAGAGGCAGCCCAGCCTCGTTTGGCTCAAGCCCTACTTGGCTGGAGCTGAGTGCGCCTCCAGGACGGCAGAGCTCCAGCTCTGCTCAGAGGCCCGATCTGGCAGAGTTGCTGGCGCGAGGCTGCTCTGCCCTGGGCGAGCCTTGCCCAGACTTGCCTCGCTGCTAGGCTTCCTGCCCAGGAAGGAGCAGGCTGCGCGAGGCTGGGAGACGCCACTGGCGCCTTCCTGGCCTCAGCTCCGCTCCTGCCTTGCCTTTGCACCTAGGCCCCAGGCGTCCTTGGGGAGGGCTTAGGGGCCGGTGGCTTGCACACTGCCAAGGGCTCCAGCAGGAAGAGCTCTGTGCGAGGGAAGGGAAGGGCCAGTGCAGGGCTCCTCCAGCGGTTGCTTGGCGGCCCAGATTCAGCGCCGCACGGAGTGCACCAGGCTCCCAGGGCCCCTGGCTGGGGTCTGCAGCCCCGCACACCCGGAGGCTGACTCCCTGGGCGCCCAGCAGCTGCCTCACACACGTAGCTTCCCTTGCGCTCTCCTCCCCAGCAGAGACGTGTGCAGCTGGTTGGGGCCTGCCCCTGCGTGCCTGGGCTCCCGCCCACAGCCCCAGCTCAGGGCAAGCAGCCCCTGAGCCAAGACCTGAAGAAGGCTCAGAGCGCCCCCACCTGGAAGCCGAGTGAACAGCTGGCGGGGAGGCGAGCCTCCTCGAGGGAAGAAGAGGCAGCCCAGCCTCGTTTGGCTCAAGCCCTACTTGGCTGGAGCCGAGTGCGCCTCCAGGACGGCAGAGCTCCAGCTATGCTCAGAGGCCCGATCTGGCAGAGTTGCTGGCGCGAGGCTGCTCTGCCCTGGGCGACCGTTGCCCAGACTTGCCTCGCTGCTAGGCTTCCTGCCCAGGAAGGAGCAGGCTGCGCGAGGCTGGGAGATGCCACTGGCGCCTTCCTGGCCTCAGCTCCGCTCCTGCCTTGCCTTTGCACCTAGGCCCCAGGCGTCCTTGGGGAGGGCTTAGGGGCCGGTGGCTTGCACACTGCCAAGGGCTCCAGCAGGAAGAGCTCTGTGCGAGGGAAGGGAAGGGCCAGTGCAGGGCTCCTCCAGCGGTTGCTTGGCCGCCCAGGCTCAGCGCCGGACGGAGTGCACCAGGCTCCCAGGGCCCCTGGCTGGGGTCTGCAGCCCCGCACACCCGGAGGCTGACTCCCTGGGGGCCCAGCAGCTGCCTCACACACGTAGCTTCCCTAGCGCTCTCCTCCCCAGCAGAGACGTGTGCAGCTGGTTGGGGCCTGCCCCTGCGTGCCTGGGCTCCCGCCCACAGCCCCAGCTCAGGGTAAGCAGCCCCTGAGCCAAGACCTGCAGGAGGCGCAGAGCGCCCCCACCTGGAAGCCGAGTGAACAGCTGGCGGGGAGGCGAGCCTCCTCGAGGGAAGAAGAGGCAGCCCAGCCTCGTTTGGCTCAAGCCCTACTTGGCTGGAGCCGAGTGCGCCTCCAGGACGGCAGAGCTCCAGCTCTGCTCAGAGGCCCGTTCTGGCAGAGTTGCTGGCGCGAGGCTGCTCTGCCCTGGGCGAGCCTTGCCCAGACTTTCCTCGCTGCTAGGCTTCCTGCCCAGGAAGGAGCAGGCTGCGCGAGGCTGGGAGACGCCACTGGCGCCTTCCTGGCCTCAGCTCCGCTCCTGCCTTGCCTTTGCACCTAGGCCCCAGGCGTCCTTGGGGAGGGCTTAGGGGCCAGTGGCTTGCACACTGCCAAGGGCTCCAGCAGGAAGAGCTCTGTGCGAGGGAAGGGAAGGGCCAGTGCAGGGCTCCTCCAGCGGTTGCTTGGCAGCCCAGGCTCAGCGCCGCACGGAGTGCACCAGGCTCCCAGGGCCCCTGGCTGGGGTCTGCAGCCCCGCACACACGGAGGCTGACTCCCTGGGCGCCCAGCTGCTGCCTCACACACGTAGCTTCCCTAGCGCTCTCCTCCCCAGCAGAGACGTGTGCAGCTGGTTGGGGCCTGCCCCTGCGTGCCTGGGCTCCCGCCCACAGCCCCAGCTCAGGGCAAGCAGCCCCTGAGCCAAGACCTGCAGGAGGCGCAGAGCGCCCCCACCTGGAAGCCGAGTGAACAGCTGGCGGGGAGGCGAGCCTCCTCGAGGGAAGAAGAGGCAGCCCAGCCTCGTTTGGCTCAAGCCCTACTTGGCTGGAGCCGAGTGCGCCTCCAGGACGGCAGAGCTCCAGCTCTGCTCAGAGGCCCGTTCTGGCAGAGTTGCTGGCGCGAGGCTGCTCTGCCCTGGGCGAGCCTTGCCCAGACTTGCCTCGCTGCTAGGCTTCCTGCCCAGGAAGGAGCAGGCTGCGCGAGGCTGGGAGACGCCACTGGCGCCTTCCTGGCCTCAGCTCCGCTCCTGCCTTGCCTTTGCACCTAGGCCCCAGGCGTCCTTGGGGAGGGCTTAGGGGCCGGTGGCTTGCACACTGCCAAGGGCTCCAGCAGGAAGAGCTCTGTGCGAGGGAAGGGAAGGGCCAGTGCAGGGCTCCTCCAGCGGTTGCTTGGCCGCCCAGGCTCAGCGCCGCACGGAGTGCACCAGGCTCCCAGGGCCCCTGGCTGGGGTCTGCAGCCCCGCACACCCGGAGGCTGACTCCCTGGGCGCCCAGCAGCTGCCTCACACACGTAGCTTCCCTAGCGCTCTCCTCCCCAGCAGAGACGTGTGCAGCTGGTTGGGGCCTGCCCCTGCGTGCCTGGGCTCCCGCCCACAGCCCCAGCTCAGGGCAAGCAGCCCCTGAGCCAAGACCTGCAGGAGGCGCAGAGCGCCCCCACCTGGAAGCCGAGTGAACAGCTGGCGGGGAGGCGAGCCTCCTCGAGGGAAGAAGAGGCAGCCCAGCCTCGTTTGGCTCAAGCCCTACTTGGCTGGAGCCGAGTGCGCCTCCAGGACGGCAGAGCTCCAGCTCTGCTCAGAGGCCCGTTCTGGCAGAGTTCCTGGCGCGAGGCTGCTCTGCCCTGGGCGAGCCTTGCCCAGACTTGCCTCGCTGCTAGGCTTCCTGCCCAGGAAGGAGCAGGCTGCGCGAGGCTGGGAGACGCCACTGGCGCCTTCCTGGCCTCAGCTCCGCTCCTGCCTTGCCTTTGCACCTAGGCCCCAGGCGTCCTTGGGGAGGGCTTAGGGGCCGGTGGCTTGCACACTGCCAAGGGCTCCAGCAGGAAGAGCTCTGTGCGAGGGAAGGGAAGGGCCAGTGCAGGTTTCCTCCAGCGGTTGCTTGGCCGCCCAGGCTCAGCGCCGCACGGAGTGCACCAGGCTCCCAGGGCCCCTGGCTGGGGTCTGCAGCCCCGCACACCCGGAGGCTGACTCCCTGGGCGCCCAGCAGCTGCCTCACACACGTAGCTTCCCTAGCGCTCTCCTCCCCAGCAGAGACGTGTGCAGCTGGTTGGGGCCTGCCCCTGCGTGCCTGGGCTCCCGCCCACAGCCCCAGCTCAGGGCAAGCAGCCCCTGAGCCAAGACCTGCAGGAGGCGCAGAGCGCCCCCACCTGGAAGCCGAGTGAACAGCTGGCGGGGAGGCGAGCCTCCTCGAGGGAAGAAGAGGCAGCCCAGCCTCGTTTGGCTCAAGCCCTACTTGGCTGGAGCCGAGTGCGCCTCCAGGACGGCAGAGCTCCAGCTCTGCTGAGAGGCCCGTTCTGGCAGAGTTGCTGGCGCGAGGCTGCTCTGCCCTGGGCGAGCCTTGCCCAGACTTGCCTCGCTGCTAGGCTTCCTGCCCAGGAAGGAGCAGGCTGCGCGAGGCTGGGAGACGCCACTGGCGCCTTCCTGGCCTCAGCTCCGCTCCTGCCTTGCCTTTGCACCTAGGCCCCAGGCGTCCTTGGGGAGGGCTTAGGGGCCGGTGGCTTGCACACTGCCAAGGGCTCCAGCAGGAAGAGCTCTGTGCGAGGGAAGGGAAGGGCCAGTGCAGGGCTCCTCCAGCGGTTGCTTGGCCGCCCAGGCTCAGCGCCGCACGGAGTGCACCAGGCTCCCAGGGCCCCTGGCTGGGGTCTGCAGCCCCGCACACCCGGAGGCTGACTCCCTGGGCGCCCAGCAGCTGCCTCACACACGTAGCTTCCCTAGCGCTCTCCTCCCCAGCAGAGACGTGTGCAGCTGGTTGGGGCCTGCCCCTGCGTGCCTGGGCTCCCGCCCACAGCCCCAGCTCAGGGCAAGCAGCCCCTGAGCCAAGACCTGCAGGAGGTGCAGAGCGCCCCCACCTGGAAGCCGAGTGAACAGCTGGCGGGGAGGCGAGCCTCCTCGAGGGAAGAAGAGGCAGCCCAGCCTCGTTTGGCTCAAGCCCTACTTGGCTGGAGCTGAGTGCGCCTCCAGGACGGCAGAGCTCCAGCTCTGCTCAGAGGCCCGATCTGGCAGAGTTGCTGGCGCGAGGCTGCTCTGCCCTGGGCGAGCCTTGCCCAGACTTGCCTCGCTGCTAGGCTTCCTGCCCAGGAAGGAGCAGGCTGCGCGAGGCTGGGAGACGCCACTGGCGCCTTCCTGGCCTCAGCTCCGCTCCTGCCTTGCCTTTGCACCTAGGCCCCAGGCGTCCTTGGGGAGGGCTTAGGGGCCGGTGGCTTGCACACTGCCAAGGGCTCCAGCAGGAAGAGCTCTGTGCGAGGGAAGGGAAGGGCCAGTGCAGGGCTCCTCCAGCGGTTGCTTGGCGGCCCAGATTCAGCGCCGCACGGAGTGCACCAGGCTCCCAGGGCCCCTGGCTGGGGTCTGCAGCCCCGCACACCCGGAGGCTGACTCCCTGGGCGCCCAGCAGCTGCCTCACACACGTAGCTTCCCTTGCGCTCTCCTCCCCAGCAGAGACGTGTGCATCTGGTTGGGGCCTGCCCCTGCGTGCCTGGGCTCCCGCCCACAGCCCCAGCTCAGGGCAAGCAGCCCCTGAGCCAAGACCTGCAGGAGGCGCAGAGCGCCCCCACCTGGAAGCCGAGTGAACAGCTGGCGGGGAGGCGAGCCTCCTCGAGGGAAGAAGAGGCAGCCCAGCCTCGTTTGGCTCAAGCCCTACTTGGCTGGAGCCGAGTGCCCCTCCAGGACGGCAGAGCTCCAGCTCTGCTCAGAGGCCCGATCTGGCAGAGTTGCTGGCGCGAGGCTGCTCTGCCCTGGGCGAGCCTTGCCCAGACTTGCCTCGCTGCTAGGCTTCCTGCCCAGGAAGGAGCAGGCTGCGCGAGGCTGGGAGACGCCACTGGCGCCTTCCTGGCCTCAGCTCCGCTCCTGCCTTGCCTTTGCACCTAGGCCCCAGGCGTCCTTGGGGAGGGCTTAGGGGCCGGTGGCTTGCACACTGCCAAGGGCTCCAGCAGGAAGAGCTCTGTGCGAGGGAAGGGAAGGGCCAGTGCAGGGCTCCTCCAGCGGTTGCTTGGGCGCCCAGACTCAGCACCGCACGGAGTGCACAAGGCTCCCAGGGCCCCTGGCTGGGGTCTGCAGCCCCGCACACCCGGAGGCTGACTCCCTGGGCGCCCAGCAGCTGCCTCACACACGTAGCTTCCCTAGCGCTCTCGTCTCCAGCAGAGATGTGTGCAGCTGTTTGGGGCCTGCCCCTGCGTGCCTGGGCTCCCGCCCACAGCCCCAGCTCAGGGCAAGCAGCCCCTGAGCCAAGACCTGCAGGAGGCGCAGAGCGCCCCCACCTGGAAGCCGAGTGAACAGCTGGCGGGGAGGCGAGCCTCCTCGAGGGAAGAAGAGGCAGCCCAGCCTCGTTTGGCTCAAGCCCTACTTGGCTGGAGCCGTGTGCGCCTCCAGGACGGCAGAGCTCCAGCTCTGCTCAGAGGCCCGTTCTGGCAGAGTTGCTGGCGCGAGGCTGCTCTGCCCTGGGCGAGCCTTGCCCAGACTTGCCTCGCTGCTAGGCTTCCTGCCCAGGAAGGAGCAGGCTGCGCGAGGCTGGGAGACGCCACTGGCGCCTTCCTGGCCTCAGCTCCGCTCCTGCCTTGCCTTTGCACCTAGGCCCCAGGCGTCCTTGGGGAGGGCTTAGGGGCCGGTGGCTTGCACACTGCCAAGGGCTCCAGCAGGAAGAGCTCTGTGCGAGGGAAGGGAAGGGCCAGTGCAGGGCTCCTCCAGCGGTTGCTTGGCCGCCCAGACTCAGCGCCGCACGGAGTGCACCAGGCTCCCAGGGCCCCTGGCTGGGGTCTGCAGCCCCGCACACCCGGAGGCTGACTCCCTGGGCGCCCAGCAGCTGCCTCACACACGTAGCTTCCCTAGCGCTCTCGTCTCCAGCAGAGACGTGTGCAGCTGGTTGGGGCCTGCCCCTGCGTGCCTGGGCTCCCGCCCACAGCCCCAGCTCAGGGCAAGCAGCCCCTGAGCCAAGACCTGCAGGAGGCGCAGAGCGCCCCCACCTGGAAGCCGAGTGAACAGCTGGCGGGGAGGCGAGCCTCCTCGAGGGAAGAAGAGGCAGCCCAGCCTCGTTTGGCTCAAGCCCTACTTGGCTGGAGCCGAGTGCGCCTCCAGGACGGCAGAGCTCCAGCTCTGCTCAGAGGCCCGATCTGGCAGAGTTGCTGGCGCGAGGCTGCTCTGCCCTGGGCGAGCCTTGCCCAGACTTGCCTCGCTGCTAGGCTTCCTGCCCAGGAAGGAGCAGGCTGCGCGAGGCTGGGAGACGCCACTGGCGCCTTCCTGGCCTCAGCTCCGCTACTGCCTTGCCTTTGCACCTAGGCCCCAGGCGTCCTTGGGGAGGGCTTAGGGGCCGGTGGCTTGCACACTGCCAAGGGCTCCAGCAGGAAGAACTCTGTTCGAGGGAAGGGAAGGGCCAGTGCAGGGCTCCTCCAGCGGTTGCTTGGCCGCCCAGGCTCAGCGCCGCACGGAGTGCACCAGGTTCCCAGGGCCCCTGGCTGGGGTCTGCAGCCCCGCACACCCGGAGGCTGACTCCCTGGGCGCCCAGAAGCTGCCTCACACACGTAGCTTCCCTAGCGCTCTCCTCCCCAGCAGAGACGTGTGCAGCTGGTTGGGGCCTGCCCCTGCGTGCCTGGGCTCCCGCCCACAGCCCCAGCTCAGGGCAAGCAGCCCCTGAGCCAAGACCTGCAGGAGGCGCAGAGCGCCCCCACCTGGAAGCCGAGTGAACACCTGGCGGGGAGGCGAGCCTCCTCGAGGGAAGAAGAGGCAGCCCAGCCTCGTTTGGCTCAAGCCCTACTTGGCTGGAGCTGAGTGCGCCTCCAGGACGGCACAGCTCCAGCTCTGCTCAGAGGCCCGTTCTGGCAGAGTTGCTGGCGCGAGGCTGCTCTGCCCTGGGCGAGCCTTGCCCAGACTTGCCTCGCTGCTAGGCTTCCTGCCCAGGAAGGAGCAGGCTGCGCGAGGCTGGGAGACGCCACTGGCGCCTTCCTGGCCTCAGCTCCGCTCCTTCCTTGCCTTTGCACCTAGGCCCCAGGCGTCCTTGGGGAGGGCTTAGGGGCCGGTGGCTTGCACACTGCCAAGGGCTCCAGCAGGAAGAGCTCTGTGCGAGGGAAGGGAAGGGCCAGTGCAGGGCTCCTCCAGCGGTTGCTTGGCCGCCCAGGCTCAGCGCCGCACGGAGTGCACCAGGCTCCCAGGGCCCCTGGCTGGGGTCTGCAGCCCCGCACACCCGGAGGCTGACTCCCTGGGCGCCCAGCTGCTGCCTCACACACGTAGCTTCCCTAGCGCTCTCCTCCCCAGCAGAGAAGTGTGCAGCTGGTTGGGGCCTGCCCCTGCGTGCCTGGGCTCCCGCCCACAGCCCCAGCCAGGGCAAGCAGCCCCAGAGCCAAGACCTGCAGGAGGCGCAGAGCGCCCCCACCTGGAAGCCGAGTGAACAGCTGGCGGGGAGGCGAGCCTCCTCGAGGGAAGAAGAGGCAGCCCAGCCTCGTTTGGCTCAAGCCCTACTTGGCTGGAGCCGAGTGCGCCTCCAGGACGGCACAGCTCCAGCTCTGCTCAGAGGCCCGATCTGGCAGAGTTGCTGGCGCGAGGCTGCTCTGCCTTGGGCGAGCCTTGCCCAGACTTGCCTCGCTGCTAGGCTTCCTGCCCAGGAAGGAGCACGCTGCGCGAGGCTGTGAGTCGCCACTGGCGCCTTCCTGGCCTCAGCTCCGCTCCTGCCTTGCCTTTGCACCTAGGCCCCAGGCGTCCTTGGGGAGGGCTTAGGGGCCGGTGGCTTGCACACTGCCAAGGGCTCCAGCAGGAAGAGCTCTGTGCGAGGGAAGGGAAGGGCCAGTGCAGGGCTCCTCCAGCGGTTGCTTGGCCGCCCAGACTCAGCGCCGCACGGAGTGCACCAGGCTCCCAGGGCCCCTGGCTGGGGTCTGCAGCCCCGCACACCCGGAGGCTGACTCCCTGGGCGCCCAGCAGCTGCCTCACACACGTAGCTTCCCTAGCGCTCTCGTCTCCAGCAGAGACGTGTGCAGCTGGTTGGGGCCTGCCCCTGCGTGCCTGGGCTCCCGCCCACAGCCCCAGCTCAGGGCAAGCAGCCCCTGAGCCAAGACCTGCAGGAGGCGCAAAACCCCCCCACCTGGAAGCCGAGTGAACAGCTGGCGGGGAGGCGAGCCTCCTCGAGGGAAGAAGAGGCAGCCCAGCCTCGTTTGGCTCAAGCCCTACTTGGCTGGAGCCGAGTGCGCCTCCAGGACGGCAGAGCTCCAGCTCTGCTCAGAGGCCCGACCTGGCAGAGTTGCTGGCGCGAGGCTGCTCTGCCCTGGGCGAGCCTTGCCCAGACTTGCCTCGCTGCTAGGCTTCCTGCCCAGGAAGGAGCAGGCTGCGCGAGGCTGGGAGACGCCACTGGCGCCTTCCTGGCCTCAGCTCCGCTCCTTCCTTGCCTTTGCACCTAGGCCCCAGGCGTCCTTGGGGAGGGCTTAGGGGCCGGTGGCTTGCACACTGCCAAGGGCTCCAGCAGGAAGAGCTCTGTGCGAGGGAAGGGAAGGGCCAGTGCAGGGCTCCTCCAGCGGTTGCTTGGCCGCCCAGGCTCAGCTCCGCACGGAGTGCACCAGGCTCCCAGGGCCCCTGGCTGGGGTCTGCAGCCCCGCACACCCGGAGGCTGACTCCCTGGGCGCCCAGCTGCTGCCTCACACACGTAGCTTCCCTAGCGCTCTCCTCCCCAGCAGAGACGTGTGCAGCTGGTTGGGGCCTGCCCCTGCGTGCCTGGGCTCCCGCCCACAGCCCCAGCTCAGGGCAAGCAGCCCCTGAGCCAAGACCTGCAGGAGGCGCAGAGCGCCCCCACCTGGAAGCCGAGTGAACAGCTGGCGGGGAGGCGAGCCTCCTCGAGGGAAGAAGAGGCAGCCCAGCCTCGTTTGGCTCAAGCCCTACTTGGCTGGAGCCGAGTGCGCCTCCAGGACGGCAGAGCTCCAGCTCTGCTGAGAGGCCCGTTTTGGCAGAGTTGCTGGCGCGAGGCTGCTCTGCCCTGGGCGAGCCTTGCCCAGACTTGCCTCGCTGCTAGGCTTCCTGCCCAGGAAGGAGCAGGCTGCGCGAGGCTGGGAGACGCCACTGGCGCCTTCCTGGCCTCAGCTCCGCTCCTGCCTTGCCTTTGCACCTAGGCCCCAGGCGTCCTTGGGGAGGGCTGAGGGGCCGGTGGCTTGCACACTGCCAAGGGCTCCAGCAGGAAGAGCTCTGTGCGAGGGAAGGGAAGGGCCAGTGCAGGGCTCCTCCAGCGGTTGCTTGGCAGCCCAGGCTCAGCGCCGCACGGAGTGCACCAGTCTCCCAGGGCCCCTGGCTGGGGTCTGCAGCCCTGCACACCCGGAGGCTGACTCCCTGGGCGCCCAGCTGCTGCCTCACACACGTAGCTTCCCTAGCGCTCTCCTCCCCAGCAGAGACGTGTGCAGCTGGTTGGGGCCTGCCCCTGCGTGCCTGGGCTCCCGCCCACAGCCCCAGCTCAGGGCAAGCAGCCCCTGAGCCAAGACCTGCAGGAGGCGCAGAGCGCCCCCACCTGGAAGCCGAGTGAACAGCTGGAGGGGAGGCGAGCCTCCTCGAGGGAAGAAGAGGCAGCCCAGCCTCGTTTGGCTCAAGCCCTACTTGACTGGAGCCGAGTGCGCCTCCAGGACGGCACAGCTCCAGCTCTGCTCAGAGGCCCGATCAGGCAGAGTTGCTGGCGCGAGGCTGCTCTGCCTTGGGCGAGCCTTGCCCAGACTTGCCTCGCTGCTAGGCTTCCTGCCCAGGAAGGAGCACGCTGCGCGAGGCTCTGAGTCGCCACTGGCGCCTTCCTGGCCTCAGCTCCGCTCCTGCCTTGCCTTTGCACCTAGGCCCCAGGCGTCCTTGGGGAGGGCTTAGGGGCCGGTGGCTTGCACACTGCCAAGGGCTCCAGCAGGAAGAGCTCTGTGCGAGGGAAGGGAAGGGCCAGTGCAGGGCTCCTCCAGCGGTTGCTTGGCCGCCCAGACTCAGCGCCGCACGGAGTGCACCAGGCTCCCAGGGCCCCTGGCTGGGGTCTGCAGCCCCGCACACCCGGAGGCTGACTCCCTGGGCGCCCAGCAGCTGCCTCACACACGTAGCTTCCCTAGCGCTCTCGTCTCCAGCAGAGACGTGTGCAGCTGGTTGGGGCCTGCCCCTGCGTGCCTGGGCTCCCGCCCACAGCCCCAGCTCAGGGCAAGCAGCCCCTGAGCCAAGACCTGCAGGAGGCGCAGAGCGCCCCCACCTGGAAGCCGAGTGAACAGCTGGCGGGGAGGCGAGCCTCCTCGAGGGAAGAAGAGGCAGCCCAGCCTCGTTTGGCTCAAGCCCTACTTGGCTGGAGCCGAGTGCGCCTCCAGGACGGCAGAGCTCCAGCTCTGCTCAGAGGCCCGATCTGGCAGAGTTGCTGGCGCGAGGCTGCTCTGCCCTGGGCGAGCCTTGCCCAGACTTGCCTCGCTGCTAGGCTCCCTGCCCAGGAAGGAGCAGGCTGCGCGAGGCTGGGAGACGCCACTGGCGCCTTCCTGGCCTCAGCTCCGCCACTGCCTTGCCTTTGCACCTAGGCCCCAGGCGTCCTTGGGGAGGGCTTAGGGGCCGGTGGCTTGCACACTGCCAAGGGCTCCAGCAGGAAGAACTCTGTTCGAGGGAAGGGAAGGGCCAGTGCAGGGCTCCTCCAGCGGTTGCTTGGCCGCCCAGGCTCAGCGCCGCACGGAGTGCACCAGGCTCCCAGGGCCCCTGGCTGGGGTCTGCAGCCCCGCACACCCGGAGGCTGACTCCCTGGGCGCCCAGCAGCTGCCTCACACACGTAGCTTCCCTAGCGCTCTCCTCCCCAGCAGAGACGTGTGCAGCTGGTTGGGGCCTGCCCCTGCGTGCCTGGGCTCCCGCCCACAGCCCCAGCTCAGGGCAAGCAGCCCCTGAGCCAAGACCTGCAGGAGGCGCAGAGCGCCCCCACCTGGAAGCCGAGTGAACACCTGGCGGGGAGGCGAGCCTCCTCGAGGGAAGAAGAGGCAGCCCAGCCTCGTTTGGCTCAAGCCCTACTTGGCTGGAGCCGAGTGCGCCTCCAGGACGGCACAGCTCCAGCTCTGCTCAGAGGCCCGTTCTGGCAGAGTTGCTGGCGCGAGGCTGCTCTGCCCTGGGCGAGCCTTGCCCAGACTTGCCTCACTGCTAGGCTTCCTGCCCTGGAAGGAGCAGGCTGCGCGAGGCTGGGAGACGCCACTGGCGCCTTCCTGGCCTCAGCTCCGCTCCTTCCTTGCCTTTGCACCTAGGCCCCAGGCGTCCTTGGGGAGGGCTTAGGGGCCGGTGGCTTGCACACTGCCAAGGGCTCCAGCAGGAAGAGCTCTGTGCGAGGGAAGGGAAGGGCCAGTGCAGGGCTCCTCCAGCGGTTGCTTGGCCGCCCAGGCTCAGCGCCGCACGGAGTCCACCAGGCTCCCAGGGCCCCTGGCTGGGGTCTGCAGCCCCGCACACCCGGAGGCTGACTCCCTGGGCGCCCAGCTGCTGCCTCACACACGTAGCTTCCCTAGCGCTCTCCTCCCCAGCAGAGAAGTGTGCAGCTGGTTGGGGCCTGCCCCTGCGTGCCTGGGCTCCCGCCCACAGCCCCAGCTCAGGGCAAGCAGCCCCTGAGCCAAGACCTGCAGGAGGCGCAGAGCGCCCCCACCTGGAAGCCGAGTGAACAGCTGGCGGGGAGGCGAGCCTCCTCGAGGGAAGAAGAGGCAGCCCAGCCTCGTTTGGCTCAAGCCCTACTTGGCTGGAGCCGAGTGCGCCTCCAGGACGGCACAGCTCCAGCTCTGCTCAGAGGCCCGATCTGGCAGAGTTGCTGGCGCGAGGCTGCTCTGCCTTGGGCGAGCCTTGCCCAGACTTGCCTCGCTGCTAGGCTTCCTGCCCAGGAAGGAGCACGCTGCGCGAGGCTGTGAGTCGCCACTGGCGCCTTCCTGGCCTCAGCTCCGCTCCTGCCTTGCCTTTGCACCTAGGCCCCAGGCGTCCTTGGGGAGGGCTTAGGGGCCAGTGGCTTGCACACTGCCAAGGGCTCCAGCAGGAAGAGCTCTGTGCGAGGGAAGGGAAGGGCCAGTGCAGGGCTCCTCCAGCGGTTGCTTGGCCGCCCAGACTCAGCGCCGCACGGAGTGCACCAGGCTCCCAGGGCCCCTGGCTGGGGTCTGCAGCCCCGCACACCCGGAGGCTGACTCCCTGGGCGCCCAGCAGCTGCCTCACACACGTAGCTTCCCTAGCGCTCTCCTCCCCAGCAGAGACGTGTGCAGCTGGTTGGGGCCTGCCCCTGCGTGCCTGGGCTCCCGCCCACAGCCCCAGCTCAGGGCAAGCAGCCCCTGAGCCAAGACCTGCAGGAGGCGCAGAGCGCCCCCACCTGGAAGCCGAGTGAACAGCTGGCGGGGAGGCGAGCCTCCTCGAGGGAAGAAGAGGCAGCCCAGCCTCGTTTGGCTCAAGCCCTACTTGACTGGAGCCGAGTGCGCCTCCAGGACGGCACAGCTCCAGCTATGCTCAGAGGCCCGATCAGGCAGAGTTGCTGGCGCGAGGCTGCTCTGCCTTGGGCGAGCCTTGCCCAGACTTGCCTCGCTGCTAGGCTTCCTGCCCAGGAAGGAGCACGCTGCGCGAGGCTCTGAGTCGCCACTGGCGCCTTCCTGGCCTCAGCTCCGCTCCTGCCTTGCCTTTGCACCTAGGCCCCAGGCGTCCTTGGGGAGGGCTTAGGGGCCGGTGGCTTGCACACTGCCAAGGGCTCCAGCAGGAAGAGCTCTGTGCGAGGGAAGGGAAGGGCCAGTGCAGGGCTCCTCCAGCGGTTGCTTGGCCGCCCAGACTCAGCGCCGCACGGAGTGCACCAGGCTCCCAGGGCCCCTGGCTGGGGTCTGCAGCCCCGCACACCCGGAGGCTGACTCCCTGGGCGCCCAGCAGCTGCCTCACACACGTAGCTTCCCTAGCGCTCTCGTCTCCAGCAGAGACGTGTGCAGCTGGTTGGGGCCTGCCCCTGCGTGCCTGGGCTCCCGCCCACAGCCCCAGCTCAGGGCAAGCAGCCCCTGAGCCAAGACCTGCAGGAGGCGCAGAGCGCCCCCACCTGGAAGCCGAGTGAACAGCTGGCGGGGAGGCGAGCCTCCTCGAGGGAAGAAGAGGCAGCCCAGCCTCGTTTGGCTCAAGCCCTACTTGGCTGGAGCCGAGTGCGCCTCCAGGACGGCAGAGCTCCAGCTCTGCTCAGAGGCCCGATCTGGCAGAGTTGCTGGCGCGAGGCTGCTCTGCCCTGGGCGAGCCTTGCCCAGACTTGCCTCGCTGCTAGGCTCCCTGCCCAGGAAGGAGCAGGCTGCGCGAGGCTGGGAGACGCCACTGGCGCCTTCCTGGCCTCAGCTCCGCCACTGCCTTGCCTTTGCACCTAGGCCCCAGGCGTCCTTGGGGAGGGCTTAGGGGCCGGTGGCTTGCACACTGCCAAGGGCTCCAGCAGGAAGAACTCTGTTCGAGGGAAGGGAAGGGCCAGTGCAGGGCTCCTCCAGCGGTTGCTTGGCCGCCCAGGCTCAGCGCCGCACGGAGTGCACCAGGCTCCCAGGGCCCCTGGCTGGGGTCTGCAGCCCCGCACACCCGGAGGCTGACTCCCTGGGCGCCCAGCAGCTGCCTCACACACGTAGCTTCCCTAGCGCTCTCCTCCCCAGCAGAGACGTGTGCAGCTGGTTGGGGCCTGCCCCTGCGTGCCTGGGCTCCCGCCCACAGCCCCAGCTCAGGGCAAGCAGCCCCTGAGCCAAGACCTGCAGGAGGCGCAGAGCGCCCCCACCTGGAAGCCGAGTGAACACCTGGCGGGGAGGCGAGCCTCCTCGAGGGAAGAAGAGGCAGCCCAGCCTCGTTTGGCTCAAGCCCTACTTGGCTGGAGCCGAGTGCGCCTCCAGGACGGCACAGCTCCAGCTCTGCTCAGAGGCCCGTTCTGGCAGAGTTGCTGGCGCGAGGCTGCTCTGCCCTGGGCGAGCCTTGCCCAGACTTGCCTCACTGCTAGGCTTCCTGCCCTGGAAGGAGCAGGCTGCGCGAGGCTGGGAGACGCCACTGGCGCCTTCCTGGCCTCAGCTCCGCTCCTTCCTTGCCTTTGCACCTAGGCCCCAGGCGTCCTTGGGGAGGGCTTAGGGGCCGGTGGCTTGCACACTGCCAAGGGCTCCAGCAGGAAGAGCTCTGTGCGAGGGAAGGGAAGGGCCAGTGCAGGGCTCCTCCAGCGGTTGCTTGGCCGCCCAGGCTCAGCGCCTCACGGAGTCCACCAGGCTCCCAGGGCCCCTGGCTGGGGTCTGCAGCCCCGCACACCCGGAGGCTGACTCCCTGGGCGCCCAGCTGCTGCCTCACACACGTAGCTTCCCTAGCGCTCTCCTCCCCAGCAGAGAAGTGTGCAGCTGGTTGGGGCCTGCCCCTGCGTGCCTGGGCTCCCGCCCACAGCCCCAGCTCAGGGCAAGCAGCCCCTGAGCCAAGACCTGCAGGAGGCGCAGAGCGCCCCCACCTGGAAGCCGAGTGAACAGCTGGCGGGGAGGCGAGCCTCCTCGAGGGAAGAAGAGGCAGCCCAGCCTCGTTTGGCTCAAGCCCTACTTGGCTGGAGCCGAGTGCGCCTCCAGGACGGCACAGCTCCAGCTCTGCTCAGAGGCCCGATCTGGCAGAGTTGCTGGCGCGAGGCTGCTCTGCCTTGGGCGAGCCTTGCCCAGACTTGCCTCGCTGCTAGGCTTCCTGCCCAGGAAGGAGCACGCTGCGCGAGGCTGTGAGTCGCCACTGGCGCCTTCCTGGCCTCAGCTCCGCTCCTGCCTTGCCTTTGCACCTAGGCCCCAGGCGTCCTTGGGGAGGGCTTAGGGGCCAGTGGCTTGCACACTGCCAAGGGCTCCAGCAGGAAGAGCTCTGTGCGAGGGAAGGGAAGGGCCAGTGCAGGGCTCCTCCAGCGGTTGCTTGGCCGCCCAGACTCAGCGCCGCACGGAGTGCACCAGGCTCCCAGGGCCCCTGGCTGGGGTCTGCAGCCCCGCACACCCGGAGGCTGACTCCCTGGGCGCCCAGCAGCTGCCTCACACACGTAGCTTCCCTAGCGCTCTCCTCCCCAGCAGAGACGTGTGCAGCTGGTTGGGGCCTGCCCCTGCGTGCCTGGGCTCCCGCCCACAGCCCCAGCTCAGGGCAAGCAGCCCCTGAGCCAAGACCTGCAGGAGGCGCAGAGCGCCCCCACCTGGAAGCCGAGTGAACAGCTGGCGGGGAGGCGAGCCTCCTCGAGGGAAGAAGAGGCAGCCCAGCCTCGTTTGGCTCAAGCCCTACTTGGCTGGAGCCGAGTGCGCCTCCAGGACGGCACAGCTCCAGCTATGCTCAGAGGCCCGTTCTGGCAGAGTTGCTGGCGCGAGGCTGCTCTGCCCTGGGCGAGCCTTGCCCAGACTTGCCTCGCTGCTAGGCTTCCTGCCCAGGAAGGAGCAGGCTGCGCGAGGCTGGGAGACGCCACTGGCGCCTTCCTGGCCTCAGCTCCGCTCCTGCCTTGCCTTTGCACCTAGGCCCCAGGCGTCCTTGGGGAGGGCTTAGGGGCCGGTGGCTTGCACACTGCCAAGGGCTCCAGCAGGAAGAGCTCTGTGCGAGGGAAGGGAAGGGCCAGTGCAGGGCTCCTCCAGCGGTTGCTTGGCCGCCCAGGCTCAGCGCCGCACGGAGTGCACCAGGCTCCCAGGGTCCCTGGCTGGGGTCTGCAGCCCCGCACACCTGGAGGCTGACTCCCTGGGCGCCCAGCAGCTGCCTCACACACGTAGCTTCCCTAGCGCTCTCCTCCCCAGCAGAGACGTTTGCAGCTGGTTGGGGCCTGCCCCTGCGTGCCTGGGCTCCCGCCCACAGCCCCAGCTCAGGGCAAGCAGCCCCAGAGCCAAGACCTGCAGGAGGCGCAGAGCGCCCCCACCTGGAAGCCGAGTGAACAGCTGGCGGGGAGGCGAGCCTCCTCGAGGGAAGAAGAGGCAGCCCAGCCTCGTTTGGCTCAAGCCCTACTTGGCTGGAGCCGAGTGCGCCTCCAGGACGGCAGAGCTCCAGCTCTGCTGAGAGGCCCGTTCTGGCAGAGTTGCTGGCGCGAGGCTGCTCTGCCCTGGGCGAGCCTTGCCCAGACTTGCCTCGCTGCTAGGCTTCCTGCCCAGGAAGGAGCAGGCTGCGCGAGGCTGGGAGACGCCACTGGCGCCTTCCTGGCCTCAGCTCCGCTCCTGCCTTGCCTTTGCACCTAGGCCCCAGGCGTCCTTGGGGAGGGCTTAGGGGCCGGTGGCTTGCACACTGCCAAGGGCTCCAGCAGGAAGAGCTCTGTGCGAGGGAAGGGAAGGGCCAGTGCAGGGCTCCTCCAGCGGTTGCTTGGCCGCCCAGGCTCAGCGCCGCACGGAGTGCACCAGGCTCCCAGGGACCCTGGCTGGGGTCTGCAGCCCCGCACACCCGGAGGCTGACTCCCTGGGCGCCCAGCAGCTGCCTCACACACGTAGCTTCCCTAGCGCTCTCCTCCCCAGCAGAGACGTGTGCAGCTGGTTGGGGCCTGCCCCTGCGTGCCTGGGCTCCCGCCCACAGCCCCAGCTCAGGGCAAGCAGCCCCTGAGCCAAGACCTGCAGGAGGCGCAGAGCGCCCCCACCTGGAAGCCGAGTGAACAGCTGGCGGGGAGGCGAGCCTCCTCGAGGGAAGAAGAGGCAGCCCAGCCTCGTTTGGCTCAAGCCCTACTTGGCTGGAGCCGAGTGCGCCTCCAGGACGGCAGAGCTCCAGCTCTGCT
Organism: Ovis canadensis; assembly: GCF_042477335.2. Classification (NCBI taxonomy): domain Eukaryota; kingdom Metazoa; phylum Chordata; class Mammalia; order Artiodactyla; family Bovidae; genus Ovis; species Ovis canadensis. The sequence continues at coordinate 417,060 of NC_091252.1, forward strand.
GAGAGGCCCGTTCTGGCAGAGTTGCTGGCGCGAGGCTGCTCTGCCCTGGGCGAGCCTTGCCCAGACTTGCCTCGCTGCTAGGCTTCGTGCCCAGGAAGGAGCAGGCTGCGCGAGGCTGGGAGACGCCACTGGCGCCTTCCTGGCCTCAGCTCCGCTCCTGCCTTGCCTTTGCACCTAGGCCCCAGGCGTCCTTGGGGAGGGCTTATGGGCCAGTGGCTTGCACACTGCCAAGGGCTCCAGCAGGAAGAGCTCTGTGCGAGGGAAGGGAAGGGCCAGTGCAGGGCTCCTCCAGTGGTTGCTTGGCCGCCCAGATTCAACGCCGCACGGAGTGCACCAGGCTCCCAGGTCCCCTGGCTGGGGTCTGCAGCCCCGCACACCCGGAGGCTGACTCCCTGGGCGCCCAGCAGCTGCCTCACACACGTAGCTTCCCTAGCGCTCTCCTCCCCAGCAGAGACGTGTGCAGCTGGTTGGGGCCTGCCCCTGCGTGCCTGGGCTCCCGCGCACAGCCCCAGCTCAGGGCAAGCAGCCCCTGAGCCAAGACCTGAAGAAGGCGCAGAGCGCCCCCACCTGGAAGCCGAGTGAACAGCTGGCGGGGAGGCGAGCCTCCTCGAGGGACGAAGAGGCAGCCCAGCCTCGTTTGGCTCAAGCCCTACTTGGCTGGAGCCGAGTGCGCCTCCAGGACGGCAGAGCTCCAGCTATGCTCAGAGGCCCGATCTGGCAGAGTTGCTGGCGCGAGGTTGCTCTGCCCTGGGCGACCGTTGCCCAGACTTGCCTCGCTGCTAGGCTTCCTGCCCAGGAAGGAGCAGTCTGCGCGAGGCTGGGAGACGCCACTGGCGCCTTCCTGGCCTCAGCTCCGTTCCTGCCTTGCCTTTGCACCTAGGCCCCAGGCGTCCTTGGGGAGGGTTTAGGGGCCAGTGGCTTGCACACTGCCAAGGGCTCCAGCAGGAAGAGCTCTGTGCGAGGGAAGGGAAGGGCCAGTGCAGGGTACCTCCAGCGGTTGCTTGGCAGCCCAGGCTCAGCGCCGCACGGAGTGCACCAGGCTCCCAGGGCCCCTGGCTGGGGTCTGCAGCCCCGCACACACGGAGGCTGACTCCCTGGGCGCCCAGCTGCTGCCTCACACACGTAGCTTCCCTAGCGCTCTCCTCCCCAGCAGAGACGTGTGCAGCTGGTTGGGGCCTGCCCCTGCGTGCCTGGGCTCCCGCCCACAGCCCCAGCTCAGGGCAAGCAGCCCCTGAGCCAAGACCAGCAGGAGGCGCAGAGCGCCCCCACCTGGAAGCCGAGTGAACAGCTGGCGGGGAGGCGAGACTGCTCGAGGGAAGAAGAGGCAGCCCAGCCTCGTTTGGCTCAAGCCCTACTTGGCTGGAGCCGAGTGCGCCTCCAGGACGGCAGAGCTCCAGCTCTGCTGAGAGGCCCGATCTGGCAGAGTTGCTGGCGCGAGGCTGCTCTGCCCTGGGCGAGCCTTGCCCAGACTTGCCTCGCAGATAGGCTTCCTGCCCAGGAAGGAGCAGGCTGCGCGAGGCTGGGAGACGCCACTGGCGCCTTCCTGGCCTCAGCTCCGCTCCTGCCTTGCCTTTGCACCTAGGCCCCAGGCGTCCTTGGGGAGGGCTTAGGGGCTGGTGGCTTGCACACTGCCAAGGGCTCCAGCAGGAAGAGCTCTGTGCGAGGGAAGGGAAGGGCCAGTGCAGGGCTCCTCCAGCGGTTGCTTGGCCGCCCAGACTCAGCACCGCACGGAGTGCACCAGGCTCCCAGGGCCCCTGGCTGGGGTCTACAGCCCCGCACACCCGGAGGCTGACTCCCTGGGCGCCCAGCATCTGCCTCACACACGTAGCTTCCCTAGCGCTCTCGTCTCCAGCAGAGATGTGTGCAGCTGGTTGGGGCCTGCCCCTGCGTGCCTGGGCTCCCGCCCACAGCCCCAGCTCAGGGCAAGCAGCCCCTGAGCCAAGACCTGCAGGAGAAGCAGAGCGCCCCCACCTGGAAGCCGAGTGAACAGCTGGCGGGGAGGCGAGCCTCCTCGAGGGAAGAAGAGGCAGCCCAGCCTCGTTTGGCTCAAGCCCTACTTGGCTGGAGCCGTGTGCGCCTCCAGGACGGCAGAGCTCCAGCTCTGCTCAGAGGCCCGTTCTGGCAGAGTTGCTGGCGCGAGGCTGCTCTGCCCTGGGCGAGCCTTGCCCAGACTTGCCTCGCTGCTAGGCTTCCTGCCCAGGAAGGAGCAGGCTGCGCGAGGCTGGGAGACGCCACTGGCGCCTTCCTGGCCTCAGCTCCGCTCCTGCCTTGCCTTTGCACCTAGGCCCCAGGCGTCCTTGGGGAGGGCTTAGGGGCCGGTGGCTTGCACACTGCCAAGGGCTCCAGCAGGAAGAGCTCTGTGCGAGGGAAGGGAAGGGCCAGTGCAGGGCTCCTCCAGCGGTTGCTTGGCCGCCCAGGCTCAGCGCCGGACGGAGTGCACCAGGCTCCCAGGGCCCCTGGCTGGGGTCTGCAGCCCCGCACACCCGGAGGCTGACTCCCTGGGCACCCAGCAGCTGCCTCACACACGTAGCTTCCCTAGCGCTCTCCTCCCCAGCAGAGACGTGTGCAGCTGGTTGGGGCCTGCCCCTGCGTGCCTGGGCTCCCGCCCACAGCCCCAGCTCAGGGTAAGCAGCCCCTGAGCCAAGACCTGCAGGAGGCGCAGAGCGCCCCCACTTGGAAGCCGAGTGAACAGCTGGCGGGGAGGCGAGCCTCCTCGAGGGAAGAAGAGGCAGCCCAGCCTCGTTTGGCTCAAGCCCTACTTGGCTGGAGCCGAGTGCGCCTCCAGGACGGCAGAGCTCCTGCTCTGCTCAGAGGCCCGTTCTGGCAGAGTTGCTGGCGCGAGGCTGCTCTGCCCTGGGCGAGCCTTGCCCAGACTTGCCTCGCTGCTAGGCTTCCTGCCCAGGAAGGAGCAGGCTGCGCGAGGCTGGGAGACGCCACTGGCGCCTTCCTGGCCTCAGCTCCGCTCCTGCCTTGCCTTTGCACCTAGGCCCCAGGCGTCCTTGGGGAGGGCTTAGGGGCCGGTGGCTTGCACACTGCCAAGGGCTCCAGCAGGAAGAGCTCTGTGCGAGGGAAGGGAAGGGTCAGTGCAGGGCTCCTCCAGCGGTTGCTTGGCCGCCCAGATTCAACGCCGCACGGAGTGCACCAGGCTCCCAGGTCCCCTGGCTGGGGTCTGCAGCCCCGCACACCCGGAGGCTGACTCCCTGGGCGCCCAGCAGCTGCCTCACACACGTAGCTTCCCTAGCGCTCTCCTCCCCAGCAGAGACGTGTGCAGCTGGTTGGGGCCTGCCCCTGCGTGCCTGGGCTCCCGCGCACAGCCCCAGCTCAGGGCAAGCAGCCCCTGAGCCAAGACCTGAAGAAGGCGCAGAGCGCCCCCACCTGGAAGCCGAGTGAACAGCTGGCGGGGAGGCGAGCCTCCTCGAGGGAAGAAGAGGCAGCCCAGCCTCGTTTGGCTCAAGCCCTACTTGGCTGGAGCCGAGTGCGCCTCCAGGACGGCAGAGCTCCAGCTCTGCTCAGAGGCCCGATCTGGCAGAGTTGCTGGCGCGAGGTTGCTCTGCCCTGGGCGACCGTTGCCCAGACTTGCCTCGCTGCTAGGCTTCCTGCCCAGGAAGGAGCAGGCTGCGCGAGGCTGGGAGATGCCACTGGCGCCTTCCTGGCCTCAGCTCCGCTCCTGCCTTGCCTTTGCACCTAGGCCCCAGGCGTCCTTGGGGAGGGCTTAGGGGCCGGTGGCTTGCACACTGCCAAGGGCTCCAGCAGGAAGAGCTCTGTGCGAGGGAAGGGAAGGGCCAGTGCAGGGCTCCTCCAGCGGTTGCTTGGCCGCCCAGGCTCAGCGCCGGACGGAGTGCACCAGGCTCCCAGGGCCCCTGGCTGGGGTCTGCAGCCCCGCACACCTGGAGGCTGACTCCCTGGGCACCCAGCAGCTGCCTCACACACGTAGCTTCCCTAGCGCTCTCCTCCCCAGCAGAGACGTGTGCAGCTGGTTGGGGCCTGCCCCTGCGTGCCTGGGCTCCCGCCCACAGCCCCAGCTCAGGGCAAGCAGCCCCTGAGCCAAGACCTGCAGGAGGCGCAGAGCGCCCCCACCTGGAAGCCGAGTGAACAGCTGGCGGGGAGGCGAGCCTCCTCGAGGGAAGAAGAGGCAGCCCAGCCTCGTTTGGCTCAAGCCCTACTTGGCTGGAGCCGAGTGCGCCTCCAGGACGGCAGAGCTCCTGCTCTGCTGAGAGGCCCGTTCTGGCAGAGTTGCTGGCGCGAGGCTGCTCTGCCCTGGGCGAGCCTTGCCCAGACTTGCCTCGCTGCTAGGCTTCCTGCCCAGGAAGGAGCAGTCTGCGCGAGGCTGGGAGACGCCACTGGCGCCTTCCTGGCCTCAGCTCCGCTCCTGCCTTGCCTTTGCACCTAGGCCCCAGGCGTCCTTGGGGAGGGTTTAGGGGCCAGTGGCTTGCACACTGCCAAGGGCTCCAGCAGGAAGAGCTCTGTGCGAGGGAAGGGAAGGGCCAGTGCAGGGTACCTCCAGCGGTTGCTTGGCAGCCCAGGCTCAGCGCCGCACGGAGTGCACCAGGCTCCCAGGGCCCCTGGCTGGGGTCTGCAGCCCCGCACACACGGAGGCTGACTCCCTGGGCGCCCAGCATCTGCCTCACACACGTAGCTTCCCTAGCGCTCTCGTCTCCAGCAGAGATGTGTGCAGCTGGTTGGGGCCTGCCCCTGCGTGCCTGGGCTCCCGCCCACAGCCCCAGCTCAGGGCAAGCAGCCCCTGAGCCAAGACCTGCAGGAGAAGCAGAGCGCCCCCACCTGGAAGCCGAGTGAACAGCTGGCGGGGAGGCGAGCCTCCTCGAGGGAAGATGAGGCAGCCCAGCCTCGTTTGGCTCAAGCCCTACTTGGCTGGATCCGTGTGCGCCTCCAGGACGGCAGAGCTCCAGCTCTGCTCAGAGGCCCGTTCTGGCAGAGTTGCTGGCGCGAGGCTGCTCTGCCCTGGGCGAACCTTGCCCAGACTTGCCTCGCTGCTAGGCTTCCTGCCCAGGAAGGAGCAGGCTGCGCGAGGCTGGGAGACGCCACTGGCGCCTTCCTGGCCTCAGCTCCGCTCCTGCCTTGCCTTTGCACCTAGGCCCCAGGCGTCCTTGGGGAGGGCTTAGGGGCCGGTGGCTTGCACACTGCCAAGGGCTCCAGCAGGAAGAGCTCTGTGCGAGGGAAGGGAAGGGCCAGTGCAGGGCTCCTCCAGCGGTTGCTTGGCCGCCCAGACTCAGCGCCGCACGGAGTGCACCAGGCTCCCAGGGCCCCTGGCTGGGGTCTGCAGCCCCGCACACCCGGAGGCTGACTCCCTGGGCGCCCAGCAGCTGCCTCACACACGTAGATTCCCTAGCGCTCTCGTCCCCAGCAGAGACGTGTGCAGCTGGTTGGGGCCTGCCCCTGCGTGCCTGGGCTCCCACCCACAGCCCCAGCTCAGGGCAAGCAGCCCCTGAGCCAAGACCTGCAGGAGGCGCAGAGCGCCCCCACCTGGAAGCCGAGTGAACAGCTGGCGGGGAGGCGAGCCTCCTCGAGGGAAGAAGAGGCAGCCCAGCCTCGTTTGGCTCAAGCCCTACTTGGCTGGAGCCGAGTGCGCCTCCAGGACGGCAGAGCTCCAGCTCTGCTGAGAGGCCCGTTCTGGCAGAGTTGCTGGCGCGAGGCTGCTCTGCCCTGGGCGAGCCTTGCCCAGACTTGCCTCGCTGCTAGGCTTCCTGCCCAGGAAGGAGCAGGCTGCGCGAGGCTGGGAGACGCCACTGGCGCCTTCCTGGCCTCAGCTCCGCTCCTGCCTTGCCTTTGCACCTAGGCCCCAGGCGTCCTTGGGGAGGGCTTTGGGGCCGGTGGCTTGCACACTGCCAAGGGCTCCAGCAGGAAGAGCTCTGTGCGAGGGAAGGGAAGGGCCAGTGCAGGGCTCCTCCAGCGGTTGCTTGGCAGCCCAGGCTCAGCGCCGCACGGAGTGCACCAGTCTCCCAGGGCCCCTGGCTGGGGTCTGCAGCCCCGCACACCCGGAGGCTGACTCCCTGGGCGCCCAGCTGCTGCCTCACACACGTAGCTTCCCTAGCGCTCTCCTCCCCAGCAGAGACGTGTGCAGCTGGTTGGGGCCTGCCCCTGCGTGCCTGGGCTCCCGCCCACAGCCCCAGCTCAGGGCAAGCAGCCCCTGAGCCAAGACCTGCAGGAGGCGCAGAGCGCCCCCACCTGGAAGCCGAGTGAACAGCTGGAGGGGAGGCGAGCCTCCTCGAGGGAAGAAGAGGCAGCCCAGCCTCGTTTGGCTCAAGCCCTACTTGGCTGGAGCCGAGTGCGCCTCCAGGACGGCAGAGCTCCAGCTCTGCTCAGAGGCCCGATCTGGCAGAGTTGCTGGCGCGAGGCTGCTCTGCCTTGGGCGAGCCTTGCCCAGACTTGCCTCGCTGCTAGGCTTCCTGCCCAGGAAGGAGCACGCTGCGCGAGGCTGTGAGTCGCCACTGGCGCCTTCCTGGCCTCAGCTCCGCTCCTGCCTTGCCTTTGCACCTAGACCCCAGGCGTCCTTGGGGAGGGCTTAGGGGCCGGTGGCTTGCACACTGCCAAGGGCTCCAGCAGGAAGAGCTCTGTGCGAGGGAAGGGAAGGGCCAGTGCAGGGCTCCTCCAGCGGTTGCTTGGCCGCCCAGGCTCAGCGCCGCACGGAGTGCACCAGGCTCCCAGGGCCCCTGGCTGGGGTCTGCAGCCCCGCACACCCGGAGGCTGACTCCCTGGGCGCCCAGCAGCTGCCTCACACACGTAGCTTCCCTAGCGCTCTCCTCCCCAGCAGAGACGTGTGCAGCTGGTTGGGGCCTGCCCCTGCGTGCCTGGGCTCCCGCCCACAGCCCCAGCTCAGGGCAAGCAGCCCCTGAGCCAAGACCTGCAGGAGGCGCAGAGCGCCCCCACCTGGAAGCCGAGTGAACAGCTGGCGGGGAGGCGAGCCTCCTCGAGGGAAGAAGAGGCAGCCCAGCCTCGTTTGGCTCAAGCCCTACTTGGCTGGAGCCGTGTGCGCCTCCAGGACGGCAGAGCTCCAGCTCTGCTCAGAGGCCCGTTCTGGCAGAGTTGCTGGCGCGAGGCTGCTCTGCCCTGGGCGAGCCTTGCCCAGACTTGCCTCGCTGCTAGGCTTCCTGCCCAGGAAGGAGCAGGCTGCGCGAGGCTGGGAGACGCCACTGGCGCCTTCCTGGCCTCAGCTCCGCTACTGCCTTGCCTTTGCACCTAGGCCCCAGGCGTCCTTGGGGAGGGCTTAGGGGCCGGTGGCTTGCACACTGCCAAGGGCTCCAGCAGGAAGAGCTCTGTGCGAGGGAAGGGAAGGGCCAGTGCAGGGCTCCTCCAGCGGTTGCTTGGCCGCCCAGACACAGCGCCGCACGGAGTGCACCAGGCTCCCAGGGCCCCTGGCTGGGGTCTGCAGCCCCGCACACCCGGAGGCTGACTCCCTGGGCGCCCAGCAGCTGCCTCACACACGTAGCTTCCCTAGCGCTCTCCTCCCCAGCAGAGACGTGTGCAGCTGGTTGGGGCCTGCCCCTGCGTGCCTGGGCTCCCGCCCACAGCCCCAGCTCAGGGCAAGCAGCCCCTGAGCCAAGACCTGCAGGAGGCGCAGAGCGCCCCCACCTGGAAGCCGAGTGAACAGCTGGCGGGGAGGCGAGCCTCCTCGAGGGAAGAAGAGGCAGCCCAGCCTCGTTTGGCTCAAGCCCTACTTGGCTGGAGCCGAAGGCGCCTCCAAGACGGCACAGCTCCAGCTCTGCTCAGAGGCCCGTTCTGGCAGAGTTGCTGGCGCGAGGCTGCTCTGCCCTGGGCGAGCCTTGCCCAGACTTGCCTCGCTGCTAGGCTTCCTGCCCAGGAAGGAGCAGGCTGCGCGAGGCTGGGAGACGCCACTGGCGCCTTCCTGGCCTCAGCTCCGCTCCTGCCTTGCCTTTGCACCTAGGCCCCAGGCGTCCTTGGGGAGGGCTTAGGGGCCGGTGGCTTGCACACTGCCAAGGGCTCCAGCAGGAAGAGCTCTGTGCGAGGGAAGGGAAGGGCCAGTGCAGGGCTCCTCCAGCGGTTGCTTGGCCGCCCAGACTCAGCGCCGCACGGAGTGCACCAGGCTCCCAGGGCCCCTGGCTGGGGTCTGCAGCCCCGCACACCCGGAGGCTGACTCCCTGGGCGCCCAGCAGCTGCCTCACACACGTAGCTTCCCTAGCGCTCTCCTCCCCAGCAGAGACGTGTGCAGCTGGTTGGGGCCTGCCCCTGCGTGCCTGGGCTCCCGCCCACACCCCCAGCTCAGGGCAAGCAGCCCCTGAGCCAAGACCTGCAGGAGGCGCAGAGCGCCCCCACCTGGAAGCCGAGTGAACAGCTGGCGGGGAGGCGAGCCTCCTCGAGGGAAGAAGAGGCAGCCCAGCCTCGTTTGGCTCAAGCCCTACTTGGCTGGAGCCGAGTGCGCCTCCAGGACGGCACAGCTCCAGCTATGCTCAGAGGCCCGTTCTGGCAGAGTTGCTGGCGCGAGGCTGCTCTGCCCTGGGCGAGCCTTGCCCAGACTTGCCTCGCTGCTAGGCTTCCTGCCCAGGAAGGAGCAGGCTGCGCGAGGCTGGGAGACGCCACTGGCGCCTTCCTGGCCTCAGCTCCGCTCCTGCCTTGCCTTTGCACCTAGGCCCCAGGCGTCCTTGGGGAGGGCTTAGGGGCCGGTGGCTTGCACACTGCCAAGGGCTCCAGCAGGAAGAGCTCTGTGCGAGGGAAGGGAAGGGCCAGTGCAGGGCTCCTCCAGCGGTTGCTTGGCCGCCCAGGCTCACAGCCGCACGGAGTGCACCAGGCTCCCAGGGTCCCTGGCTGGGGTCTGCAGCCCCGCACACCTGGAGGCTGACTCCCTGGGCGCCCAGCAGCTGCCTCACACACGTAGCTTCCCTAGCGCTCTCCTCCCCAGCAGAGACGTGTGCAGCTGGTTGGGGCCTGCCCCTGCGTGCCTGGGCTCCCGCCCACAGCCCCAGCTCAGGGCAAGCAGCCCCAGAGCCAAGACCTGCAGGAGGCGCAGAGCGCCCCCACCTGGAAGCCGAGTGAACAGCTGGCGGGGAGGCGAGCCTCCTCGAGGGAAGAAGAGGCAGCCCAGCCTCGTTTGGCTCAAGCCCTACTTGGCTGGAGCCGAGTGCGCCTCCAGGACGGCAGAGCTCCAGCTCTGCTGAGAGGCCCGTTCTGGCAGAGTTGCTGGCGCGAGGCTGCTCTGCCCTGGGCGAGCCTTGCCCAGACTTGCCTCGCTGCTAGGCTTCCTGCCCAGGAAGGAGCAGGCTGCGCGAGGCTGGGAGACGCCACTGGCGCCTTCCTGGCCTCAGCTCCGCTCCTGCCTTGCCTTTGCACCTAGGCCCCAGGCGTCCTTGGGGAGGGCTTAGGGGCCGGTGGCTTGCACACTGCCAAGGGCTCCAGCAGGAAGAGCTCTGTGCGAGGGAAGGGAAGGGCCAGTGCAGGGCTCCTCCAGCGGTTGCTTGGCCGCCCTAGCTCAGCGCCGGACGGAGTGCACCAGGCTCCCAGGGCCCCTGGCTGGGCTCTGCAGCCCCGCACACCCGGAGGCTGACTCCCTGGGCGCCCAGCAGCTGCCTCACACACGTAGCTTCCCTAGCGCTCTCCTCCCCAGCAGAGACGTGTGCAGCTGGTTGGGGCCTGCCCCTGCGTGCCTGGGCTCCCGCCCACAGCCCCAGCTCAGGGTAAGCAGCCCCTGAGCCAAGACCTGCAGGAGGCGCAGAGCGCCCCCACCTGGAAGCCGAGTGAACAGCTGGCGGGGAGGCGAGCCTCCTCGAGGGAAGAAGAGGCAGCCCAGCCTCGTTTGGCTCAAGCCCTACTTGGCTGGAGCCGAGTGCGCCTCCAGGACGGCAGAGCTCCAGCTCTGCTGAGAGGCCCGTTCTGGCAGAGTTGCTGGCGCGAGGATGCTCTGCCCTGGGCGAGCCTTGCCCAGACTTGCCTCGCTGCTAGGCTTCCTGCCCAGGAAGGAGCAGGCTGCGCGAGGCTGGGAGACGCCACTGGCGCCTTCCTGGCCTCAGCTCCGCTCCTGCCTTGCCTTTGCACCTAGGCCCCAGCCCTCCTTGGGGAGGGCTTAGGGGCCAATGGCTTGCACACTGCCAAGGGCTCCAGCAGGAAGAGCTCTGTGCGAGGGAAGGGAAGGGCCAGTGCAGGGCTCCTCCAGCGGTTGCTTGGCAGCCCAGGCTCAGCGCCGCACGGAGTGCACCAGGCTCCCAGGGCCCCTGGCTGGGGTCTGCAGCCCCGCACACCCGGAGGCTGACTCCCTGGGCGCCCAGCTGCTGCCTCACACACGTAGCTTCCCTAGCGCTCTCCTCCCCAGCAGAGACGTGTGCAGCTGGTTGGGGCCTGCCCCTGCGTGCCTGGGCTCCCGCGCACAGCCCCAGCTCAGGGCAAGCAGCCCCTGAGCCAAGACCTGCAGGAGGCGCAGAGCGCCCCCACCTGGAAGCCGAGTGAACAGCTGGCGGGGAGGCGAGCCTCCTCGAGGGAAGAAGAGGCAGCCCAGCCTCGTTTGGCTCAAGCCCTACTTGGCTGGAGCCGAGTGCGCCTCCAGGACGGCCGAGCTCCAGCTCTGCTCAGAGGCCCGATCTGGCAGAGTTGCTGGCGCGAGGCTGTTCTGCCCTGGGCAAGCCTTGCCCAGACTTGCCTCGCTGCTAGGCTTCCTGCCCAGGAAGGAGCAGGCTGCGCGAGGCTGGGAGACGCCACTGGCGCCTTCCTGGCCTCAGCTCCGCTCCTGCCTTGCCTTTGCACCTAGGCCCCAGGCGTCCTTGGGGAGGGCTTAGGGGCCGGTGGCTTGCACACTGCCAAGGGCTCCAGCAGGAAGAGCTCTGTGCGAGGGAAGGGAAGGGCCAGTGCAGGGCTCCTCCAGCGGTTGCTTGGCCGCCCAGACTCAGCGCCGCACGGAGTGCACCAGGCTCCCAGGGCCCCTGGCTGGGGTCTGCAGCCCCGCACACACGGAGGCTGACTCCCTGGGCGCCCAGCAGCTGCCTCACACACGTAGCTTCCCTAGCGCTCTCGTCTCCAGCAGAGACGTGTGCAGCTGGTTGGGGCCTGCCCCTGCGTGCCTGGGCTCCCGCCCACAGCCCCAGCTCAGGGCAAGCAGCCCCTGAGCCAAGACCTGCAGGAGGCGCAGAGCGCCCCCACCTGGAAGCCGAGTGAACAGCTGGCGGGGAGGCGAGCCTCCTCGAGGGAAGAAGAGGCAGCCCAGCCTCGTTTGGCTCAAGCCCTACTTGGCTGGAGCCGTGTGCGCCTCCAGGACGGCAGAGCTCCAGCTCTGCTCAGAGGCCCGTTCTGGCAGAGTTGCTGGCGCGAGGCTGCTCTGCCCTGGGCGAGCCTTGCCCAGACTTGCCTCGCTGCTAGGCTTCCTGCCCAGGAAGGAGCAGGCTGCGCGAGGCTGGGAGACGCCACTGGCGCCTTCCTGGCCTCAGCTCCGCTCCTGCCTTGCCTTTGCACCTAGGCCCCAGGCGTCCTTGGGGAGGGCTTAGGGGCCGGTGGCTTGCACACTGCCAAGGGCTCCAGCAGGAAGAGCTCTGTGCGAGGGAAGGGAAGGGCCAGTGCAGGGCTCCTCCAGCGGTTGCTTGGCCGCCCAGACTCAGCGCCGCACGGAGTGCACCAGGCTCCCAGGGCCCCTGGCTGGGGTCTGCAGCCCCGCACACCCGGAGGCTGACTCCCTGGGCGCCCAGCAGCTGCCTCACACACGTAGCTTCCCTAGCGCTCTCGTCCCCAGCAGAGACGTGTGCAGCTGGTTGGGGCCTGCCCCTGCGTGCCTGGGCTCCCACCCACAGCCCCAGCTCAGGGCAAGCAGCCCCTGAGCCAAGACCTGCAGGAGGCGCCGAGCGCCCCCACCTGGAAGCCGAGTGAACAGCTGGCGGGGAGGCGAGCCTCCTCGAGGGAAGAAGAGGCAGCCCAGCCTCGTTTGGCTCAAGCCCTACTTGGCTGGAGCCGAGTGCGCCTCCAGGACGGCAGAGGTCCAGCTCTGCTGAGAGGCCCGTTCTGGCAGAGTTGCTGGCGCGAGGCTGCTCTGCCCTGGGCGAGCCTTGCCCAGACTTGCCTCGCTGCTAGGCTTCCTGCCCAGGAAGGAGCAGGCTGCGCGAGGCTGGGAGACGCCACTGGCGCCTTCCTGGCCTCAGCTCCGCTCCTGCCTTGCCTTTGCACCTAGGCCCCAGGCGTCCTTGGGGAGGGCTTAGGGGCCGGTGGCTTGCACACTGCCAAGGGCTCCAGCAGGAAGAGCTCTGTGCGAGGGAAGGGAAGGGCCAGTGCAGGGCTCCTCCAGCAGTTGCTTGGCAGCCCAGGCTCAACGCCGCACGGAGTGCACCAGTCTCCCAGGGCCCCTGGCTGGGGTCTGCAGCCCCGCACACCCGGAGGCTGACTCCCTGGGCGCCCAGCTGCTGCCTCACACACGTAGCTTCCCTAGCGCTCTCCTCCACAGCAGAGACGTGTGCAGCTGGTTGGGGCCTGCCCCTGCGTGCCTGGGCTCCCGCCCACAGCCCCAGCTCAGGGCAAGCAGCCCCTGAGCCAAGACCTGCAGGAGGCGCAGAGCGCCCCCACCTGGAAGCCGAGTGAACAGCTGGCGGGGAGGCGAGCCTCCTCGAGGGAAGAAGAGGCAGCCCAGCCTCGTTTGGCTCAAGCCCTACTTGGCTGGAGCCGAGTGCGCCTCCAGGACGGCACAGCTCCAGCTCTGCTCAGAGGCCCGATCTGGCAGAGTTGCTGGCGCGAGGCTGCTCTGCCTTGGGCGAGCCTTGCCCAGACTTGCCTCGCTGCTAGGCTTCCTGCCCAGGAAGGAGCACGCTGCGCGAGGCTGTGAGTCGCCACTGGCGCCTTCCTGGCCTCAGCTCCGCTCCTGCCTTGCCTTTGCACCTAGGCCCCAGGCGTCCTTGGGGAGGGCTTAGGGGCCGGTGGCTTGCACACTGCCAAGGGCTCCAGCAGGAAGAGCTCTGTGCGAGGGAAGGGAAGGGCCAGTGCAGGGCTCCTCCAGCGGTTGCTTGGCCGCCCAGACTCAGCGCCACACGAAGTGCACCAGGCTCCCAGGGCCCCTGGCTGGGGTCTGCAGCCCCGCACACCCGGAGGCTGACTCCCTGGGCGCCCAGCAGCTGCCTCACACACGTAGCTTCCCTAGCGCTCTCGTCTCCAGCAGAGACGTGTGCAGCTTGTTGGGGCCTGCCCCTGCGTGCCTGGGCTCCCGCCCACAGCCCCAGCTCAGGGCAAGCAGCCCCTGAGCCAAGACCTGCAGGAGGCGCAGAGCGCCCCCACCTGGAAGCCGAGTGAACAGCTGGCGGGGAGGCGGGCCTCCTCGAGGGAAGAAGAGGCAGCCCAGCCTCGTTTGGCTCAAGCCCTACTTGGCTGGAGCCGAGTGCGCCTCCAGGACGGCAGAGCTCCAGCTCTGCTCAGAGGCCCGTTCTGGCAGAGTTGCTGGCGCGAGGCTGCTCTGCCCTGGGCGAGCCTTGCCCAGACTTGCCTCGCTGCTAGGCTTCCTGCCCAGGAAGGAGCAGGCTGCGCGAGGCTGGGAGACGCCACTGGCGCCTTCCTGGCCTCAGCTCCGCTCCTGCCTTGCCTTTGCACCTAGGCCCCAGGCCTCCTTGGGGAGGGCTTAGGGGCCAATGGCTTGCACACTGCCAAGGGCTCCAGCAGGAAGAGCTCTGTGCGAGGGAAGGGAAGGGCCAGTGCAGGGCTCCTCCAGCGGTTGCTTGGCAGCCCAGGCTCAGCGCCGCACGGAGTGCACCAGGCTCCCAGGGCCCCTGGCTGGGGTCTGCAGCCCCGCACACCCGGAGGCTGACTCCCTGGGCGCCCAGCTGCTGCCTCACACACGTAGCTTCCCTAGCGCTCTCCTCCCCAGCAGAGACGTGTGCAGCTGGTTGGGGCCTGCCCCTGCGTGCCTGGGCTCCCGCGCACAGCCCCAGCTCAGGGCAAGCAGCCCCTGAGCCAAGACCTGCAGGAGGCGCAGAGCGCCCCCACCTGGAAGCCGAGTGAACAGCTGGCGGGGAGGCGAGCCTCCTCGAGGAAAGAAGAGGCAGCCCAGCCTCGTTTGGCTCAAGCCCTACTTGGCTGGAGCCGAGTGCGCCTCCAGGACGGCCGAGCTCCAGCTCTGCTCAGAGGCCCGATCTGGCAGAGTTGCTGGCGCGAGGCTGTTCTGCCCTGGGCAAGCCTTGCCAAGACTTGCCTCGCTGCTAGGCTTCCTGCCCAGGAAGGAGCAGGCTGCGCGAGGCTGGGAGACGCCACTGGCGCCTTCCTGGCCTCAGCTCCGCTCCTGCCTTGCCTTTGCACCTAGGCCCCAGGCGTCCTTGGGGAGGGCTTAGGGGCCGGTGGCTTGCACACTGCCAAGGGCTCCAGCAGGAAGAGCTCTGTGCGAGGGAAGGGAAGGGCCAGTGCAGGGCTCCTCCAGCGGTTGCTTGGCCGCCCAGACTCAGCACCGCACGGAGTGCACCAGGCTCCCAGGGCCCCTGGCTGGGGTCTGCAGCCCCGCACACACGGAGGCTGACTCCCTGGGCGCCCAGCAGCTGCCTCACACACGTAGCTTCCCTAGCGCTCTCGTCTCCAGCAGAGACGTGTGCAGCTGGTTGGGGCCTGCCCCTGCGTGCCTGGGCTCCCGCCCACAGCCCCAGCTCAGGGCAAGCAGCCCCTGAGCCAAGACCTGCAGGAGGCGCAGAGCGCCCCCACCTGGAAGCCGAGTGAACAGCTGGCGGGGAGGCGAGCCTCCTCGAGGGAAGAAGAGGCAGCCCAGCCTCGTTTGGCTCAAGCCCTACTTGGCTGGAGCCGTGTGCGCCTCCAGGACGGCAGAGCTCCAGCTCTGCTCAGAGGCCCGTTCTGGCAGAGTTGCTGGCGCGAGGCTGCTCTGCCCTGGGCGAGCCTTGCCCAGACTTGCCTCGCTGCTAGGCTTCCTGCCCAGGAAGGAGCAGGCTGCGCGAGGCTGGGAGACGCCACTGGCGCCTTCCTGGCCTCAGCTCCGCTCCTGCCTTGCCTTTGCACCTAGGCCCCAGGCGTCCTTGGGGAGGGCTTAGGGGCCGGTGGCTTGCACACTGCCAAGGGCTCCAGCAGGAAGAGCTCTGTGCGAGGGAAGGGAAGGGCCAGTGCAGGGCTCCTCCAGCGGTTGCTTGGCCGCCCAGACTCAGCGCCGCACGGAGTGCACCAGGCTCCCAGGGCCCCTGGCTGGGGTCTGCAGCCCCGCACACCCGGAGGCTGACTCCCTGGGCGCCCAGCAGCTGCCTCACACACGTAGCTTCCCTAGCGCTCTCGTCCCCAGCAGAGACGTGTGCAGCTGGTTGGGGCCTGCCCCTGCGTGCCTGGGCTCCCACCCACAGCCCCAGCTCAGGGCAAGCAGCCCCTGAGCCAAGACCTGCAGGAGGCGCAAGCGCCCCCACCTGGAAGCCGAGTGAACAGCTGGCGGGGAGGCGAGCCTCCTCGAGGGAAGAAGAGGCAGCCCAGCCTCGTTTGGCTCAAGCCCTAGTTGGCTGGAGCCGAGTGCGCCTCCAGGACGGCAGAGGTCCAGCTCTGCTGAGAGGCCCGTTCTGGCAGAGTTGCTGGCGCGAGGCTGCTCTGCCCTGGGCGAGCCTTGCCCAGACTTGCCTCGCTGCTAGGCTTCCTGCCCAGGAAGGAGCAGGCTGCGCGAGGCTGGGAGACGCCACTGGCGCCTTCCTGGCCTCAGCTCCGCTCCTTCCTTGCCTTTGCACCTAGGCCCCAGGCGTCCTTGGGGAGGGCTTAGGGGCCGGTGGCTTGCACACTGCCAAGGGCTCCAGCAGGAAGAGCTCTGTGCGAGAGAAGGGAAGGGCCAGTGCAGGGCTCCTCCAGCAGTTGCTTGGCAGCCCAGGCTCAACGCCGCACGGAGTGCACCAGTCTCCCAGGGCCCCTGGCTGGGGTCTGCAGCCCCGCACACCCGGAGGCTGACTCCCTGGGCGCCCAGCTGCTGCCTCACACACGTAGCTTCCCTAGCGCTCTCCTCCACAGCAGAGACGTGTGCAGCTGGTTGGGGCCTGCCCCTGCGTGCCTGGGCTCCCGCCCACAGCCCCAGCTCAGGGCAAGCAGCCCCTGAGCCAAGACCTGCAGGAGGCGCAGAGCGCCCCCACCTGGAAGCCGAGTGAACAGCTGGCGGGGAGGCGAGCCTCCTCGAGGGAAGAAGAGGCAGCCCAGCCTCGTTTGGCTCAAGCCCTACTTGGCTGGAGCCGAGTGCGCCTCCAGGACGGCACAGCTCCAGCTCTGCTCAGAGGCCCGATCTGGCAGAGTTGCTGGCGCGAGGCTGCTCTGCCTTGGGCGAGCCTTGCCCAGACTTGCCTCGCTGCTAGGCTTCCTGCCCAGGAAGGAGCACGCTGCGCGAGGCTGTGAGTCGCCACTGGCGCCTTCCTGGCCTCAGCTCCGCTCCTGCCTTGCCTTTGCACCTAGGCCCCAGGCGTCCTTGGGGAGGGCTTAGGGGCCGGTGGCTTGCACACTGCCAAGGGCTCCAGCAGGAAGAGCTCTGTGCGAGGGAAGGGAAGGGCCAGTGCAGGGCTCCTCCAGCGGTTGCTTGGCCGCCCAGACTCAGCGCCACACGAAGTGCACCAGGCTCCCAGGGCCCCTGGCTGGGGTCTGCAGCCCCGCACACCCGGAGGCTGACTCCCTGGGCGCCCAGCAGCTGCCTCACACACGTAGCTTCCCTAGCGCTCTCGTCTCCAGCAGAGACGTGTGCAGCTGGTTGGGGCCTGCCCCTGCGTGCCTGGGCTCCCGCCCACAGCCCCAGCTCAGGGCAAGCAGCCCCTGAGCCAAGACCTGCAGGAGGCGCAGAGCGCCCCCACCTGGAAGCCGAGTGAACAGCTGGCGGGGAGGCGGGCCTCCTCGAGGGAAGAAGAGGCAGCCCAGCCTCGTTTGGCTCAAGCCCTACTTGGCTGGAGCCGAGTGCGCCTCCAGGACGGCAGAGCTCCAGCTCTGCTCAGAGGCCCGTTCTGGCAGAGTTGCTGGCGCGAGGCTGCTCTGCCCTGGGCGAGCCTTGCCCAGACTTGCCTCGCTGCTAGGCTTCCTGCCCAGGAAGGAGCAGGCTGCGCGAGGCTGGGAGACGCCACTGGCGCCTTCCTGGCCTCAGCTCCGCTCCTGCCTTGCCTTTGCACCTAGGCCCCAGGCGTCCTTGGGGAGGGCTTAGGGGCCGGTGGCTTGCACACTGCCAAGGGCTCCAGCAGGAAGAGCTCTGTGCGAGGGAAGGGAAGGGCCAGTGCAGGGCTCCTCCAGCGGTTGCTTGGCCGCCCAGGCTCAGCGCCGCACGGAGTGCACCAGGCTGCCAGGGCCCCTGGCTGGGGTCTGCAGCCCCGCACACCCGGAGGCTGACTCCCTGGGCGCCCAGCAGCTGCCTCACACACGTAGCTTCCCTAGCGCTCTCGTCCCCAGCAGAGACGTGTGCAGCTGGTTGGGGCCTGCCCCTGCGTGCCTGGGCTCCCGCCCACAGCCACAGCTCAGGGCAAGCAGCCCCTGAGCCAAGACCTGCAGGAGGCGCAGAGCGCCCCCACCTGGAAGCCGAGTGAACAGCTGGCGGGGAGGCGAGCCTCCTCGAGGGAAGAAGAGGCAGCCCAGCCTCGTTTGGCTCAAGCCCTACTTGGCTGGAGCCGAGTGCGCCTCCAGGACGGCAGAGCTCCAGGTCTGCTGAGAGGCCCGTTCTGGCAGAGTTGCTGGAGCGAGGCTGCTCTGCCCTGGGCGAGCCTTGCCCAGACTTGCCTCGCTGCTAGGCTTCCTGCCCAGGAAGGAGCAGCCTGGGCGAGGCTGGGAGACGCCACTGGCGCCTTCCTGGCCTCAGCTCCGCTCCTGCCTTGCCTTTGCAACTAGGCCCCAGGCGTCCTTGGGGAGTGCTTAGGGGCCGGTGGCTTGCACACTGCCAAGGGCTCCAGCAGGAAGAGCTCTGTGCGAGGGAAGGGAAGGGCCAGTGCAGGGCTCCTCCAGCGGTTGCTTGGCCGCCCAGGCTCAGCGCCGCACGGAGTGCACCAGGCTCCCAGGGCCCCTGGCTGGGCTCTGCAGCCCCGCACACCCGGAGGCTGACTCCCTGGGCGCCCAGCAGCTGCCTCACACACGTAGCTTCCCTAGCGCTCTCCTCCCCAGCAGAGACGTGTGCAGCTGGTTGGGGCCTGCCCCTGCGTGCCTGGGCTCCCGCCCACAGCCCCAGCTCAGGGCAAGCAGCCCCTGAGCCAAGACCTGCAGGAGGCCCAGAGCGCCCCCACCTGGAAGCCGAGTGAACACCTGGCGGGGAGGCGAGCCTCCTCGAGGGAAGAAGAGGCAGCCCAGCCTCGTTTGGCTCAAGCCCTACTTGGCTGGAGCCGAGTGCGCCTCCAGGACGGCACAGCGCCAGCTCTGCTCAGAGGCCCGTTCTGGCAGAGTTGCTGGCGCGAGGCTGCTCTGCCCTGGGCGAGCCTTGCCCAGACTTGCCTCGCTGCTAGGCTTCCTGCCCAGGAAGGAGCAGGCTGCGCGAGGCTGGGAGACGCCACTGGCGCCTTCCTGGCCTCAGCTCCGCTCCTGCCTTGCCTTTGCACCTAGGCCCCAGGCGTCCTTGGGGAGGGCTTAGGGGCCGGTGGCTTGCACACTGCCAAGGGCTCCAGCAGGAAGAGCTCTGTGCGAGGGAAGGGAAGGGCCAGTGCAGGGCTCCTCCAGCGGTTGCTTGGCCGCCCAGGCTCAGCGCCGCACGGAGTGCACCAGGCTCCCAGGGCCCCTGGCTGGGCTCTGCAGCCCCGCACACCCGGAGGCTGACTCCCTGGGCGCCCAGCAGCTGCCTCACACACGTAGCTTCCCTAGCGCTCTCCTCCCCAGCAGAGACGTGTGCAGCTGGTTGGGGCCTGCCCCTGCGTGCCTGGGCTCCCGCCCACAGCCACAGCTCAGGGCAAGCAGCCCCTGAGCCAAGACCTGCAGGAGGCGCAGAGCGCCCCCACCTGGAAGCCGAGTGAACAGCTGGCGGGGAGGCGAGCCTCCTCGAGGGAAGAAGAGGCAGCCCAGCCTCGTTTGGCTCAAGCCCTACTTGGCTGGAGCCGAGTGCGCCTCCAGGACGGCAGAGCTCCAGGTCTGCTGAGAGGCCCGTTCTGGCAGAGTTGCTGGAGCGAGGCTGCTCTGCCCTGGGCGAGCGTTGCCCAGACTTGCCTCGCTGCTAGGCTTCCTGCCCAGGAAGGAGCAGGCTGGGCGAGGCTGGGAGACGCCACTGGCGCCTTCCTGGCCTCAGCTCCGCTCCTGCCTTGCCTTTGCACCTAGGCCCCAGGCGTCCTTGGGGAGGGCTTAGGGGCCGGTGGCTTGCACACTGCCAAGGGCTCCAGCAGGAAGAGCTCTGTGCGAGGGAAGGGAAGGGCCAGTGCAGGGCTCCTCCAGCGGTTGCTTGGCCGCCCAGGCTCAGCGCCGCACGGAGTGCACCAGGCTCCCAGGGCCCCTGGCTGGGCTCTGCAGCCCCGCACACCCGGAGGCTGACTCCCTGGGCGCCCAGCAGCTGCCTCACACACGTAGCTTCCCTAGCGCTCTCCTCCCCAGCAGAGACGTGTGCAGCTGGTTGGGGCCTGCCCCTGCGTGCCTGGGCTCCCGCCCACAGCCCCAGCTCAGGGCAAGCAGCCCCTGAGCCAAGACCTGCAGGAGGCGCAGAGCGCCCCCACCTGGAAGCCGAGTGAACAGCTGGCGGGGAGGCGAGCCTCCTCGAGGGAAGAAGAGGCAGCCCAGCCTCGTTTGGCTCAAGCCCTACTTGGCTGGAGCCGAGTGCGCCTCCAGGACGGCACAGCGCCAGCTCTGCTCAGAGGCCCGTTCTGGCAGAGTTGCTGGCGCGAGGCTGCTCTGCCCTGGGCGAGCCTTGCCCAGACTTGCCTCGCTGCTAGGCTTCCTGCCCAGGAAGGAGCAGGCTGCGCGAGGCTGGGAGACGCCACTGGCGCCTTCCTGGCCTCAGCTCCGCTCCTGCCTTGCCTTTGCACCTAGGCCCCAGGCGTCCTTGGGGAGGGCTTAGGGGCCGGTGGCTTGCACACTGCCAAGGGCTCCAGCAGGAAGAGCTCTGTGCGAGGGAAGGGAAGTGCCAGTGCAGGGCTCCTCCAGCGGTTGCTTGGCCGCCCAGGCTCAGCGCCGCACGGAGTGCACCAGGCTCCCAGGGCCCCTGGCTGGGGTCTGCAGCCCCGCACACCCGGAGGCTGACTCCCTGGGCGCCCAGCAGCTGCCTCACACACGTAGCTTCCCTAGCGCTCTCCTCCCCAGCAGAGACGTGTGCAGCTGGTTGGGGCCTGCCCCTGCGTGCCTGGGCTCCCGCCCACAGCCCCAGCTCAGGGCAAGCAGCCCCTGAGCCAAGACCTGCAGGAGGCGCAGAGCGCCCCCACCTGGAAGCCGAGTGAACAGCTGGCGGGGAGGCGAGCCTCCTCGAGGGAAGAAGAGGCAGCCCAGCCTCGTTTGGCTCAAGCCCTACTTGGCTGGAGCCGAGTGCGCCTCCAGGACGGCAGAGCTCCAGCTCTGCTGAGAGGCCCGTTCTGGCAGAGTTGCTGGCGCGAGGCTGCTCTGCCCTGGGCGAGCCTTGCCCAGACTTGCCTCGCTGCTAGGCTTCCTGCCCAGGAAGGAGCAGGCTGGGCGAGGCTGGGAGACGCCACTGGCGCCTTCCTGGCCTCAGCTCCGCTCCTGCCTTGCCTTTGCACCTAGGACCCAGGCGTCCTTGGGGAGGGCTTAGGGGCCGGTGGCTTGCACACTGCCAAGGGCTCCAGCAGGAAGAGCTCTGTGCGAGGGAAGGGAAGGGCCAGTGCAGGGCTCCTCCAGCGGTTGCTTGGCCGCCCAGGCTCAGCGCCGCACGGAGTGCACCAGGCTCCCAGGGCCCCTGGCTGGGCTCTGCAGCCCCGCACACCCAGAGGCTGACTCCCTGGGCGCCCAGCAGCTGCCTCACACACGTAGCTTCCCTAGCGCTCTCCTCCCCAGCAGAGACGTGTGCAGCTGGTTGGGGCCTGCCCCTGCGTGCCTGGGCTCCCGCCCACAGCCCCAGCTCAGGGCAAGCAGCCCCTGAGCCAAGACCTGCAGGAGGCCCAGAGCGCCCCCACCTGGAAGCCGAGTGAACAGCTGGCGGGGAGGCGAGCCTCCTCGAGGGAAGAAGAGGCAGCCCAGCCTCGTTTGGCTCAAGCCCTACTTGGCTGGAGCCGAGTGCGCCTCCAGGACGGCACAGCGCCAGCTCTGCTCAGAGGCCCGTTCTGGCAGAGTTGCTGGCGCGAGGCTGCTCTGCCCTGGGCGAGCCTTGCCCAGACTTGCCTCGCTGCTAGGCTTCCTGCCCAGGAAGGAGCAGGCTGCGCGAGGCTGGGAGACGCCACTGGCGCCTTCCTGGCCTCAGCTCCGCTCCTGCCTTGCCTTTGCACCTAGGCCCCAGGCGTCCTTGGGGAGGGCTTAGGGGCCGGTGGCTTGCACACTGCCAAGGGCTCCAGCAGGAAGAGCTCTGTGCGAGGGAAGGGAAGTGCCAGTGCAGGGCTCCTCCAGCGGTTGCTTGGCCGCCCAGGCTCAGCGCCGCACGGAGTGCACCAGGCTCCCAGGGCCCCTGGCTGGGGTCTGCAGTCCCGCACACCCGGAGGCTGACTCCCTGGGCGCCCAGCAGCTGCCTCACACACGTAGCTTCCCTAGCGCTCTCCTCCCCAGCAGAGACGTGTGCAGCTGGTTGGGGCCTGCCCCTGCGTGCCTGGGCTCCCGCCCACAGCCCCAGCTCAGGGCAAGCAGCCCCTGAGCCAAGACCTGCAGGAGGCGCAGAGCGCCCCCACCTGGAAGCCGAGTGAACAGCTGGCGGGGAGGCGAGCCTCCTCGAGGGAAGAAGAGGCAGCCCAGCCTCGTTTGGCTCAAGCCCTACTTGGCTGGAGCCGAGTGCGCCTCCAGGGCGGCAGAGCTCCAGCTCTGCTGAGAGGCCCGTTCTGGCAGAGTTGCTGGCGCGAGGCTGCTCTGCCCTGGGTGAGCCTTGCCCAGACTTGCCTCGCTGCTAGGCTTCCTGCCCAGGAAGGAGCAGGCTGCGCGAGGCTGGGAGACGCCACTGGCGCCTTCCTGGCCTCAGCTCCGCTCCTGCCTTGCCTTTGCACCTAGGCCCCAGGCGTCCTTGGGGAGGGCTTAGGGGCCGGTGGCTTGCACACTGCCAAGGGCTCCAGCAGGAAGAGCTCTGTGCGAGGGAAGGGAAGGGCCAGTGCAGGGCTCCTCCAGCGGTTGCTTGGCCGCCCAGGCTCAGCGCCGCACGGAGTGCACCAGGCTGCCAGGGCACTTGGCTGGGGTCTGCAGCCCCGCACACCCGGAGGCTGACTCCCTGGGCGCCCAGCAGCTGCCTCACACACGTAGCTTCCCTAGCGCTCTCCTCCCCAGCAGAGACGTGTGCAGCTGGTTGGGGCCTGCCCCTGCGTGCCTGGGCTCCCGCCCACAGCCCCAGCTCAGGGCAAGCAGCCCCTGAGCCAAGACCTGCAGGAGGCGCAGAGCGCCCCCACCTGGAAGCCGAGTGAACAGCTGGCGGGGTGGCGAGCCTCCTCGAGGGAAGAAGAGGCAGCCCAGCCTCGTTTGGCTCAAGCCCTACTTGGCTGGAGCCGTGTGCGCCTCCAGGACGGCAGAGCTCCAGCTCTGCTCAGAGGCCCGTTCTGGCAGAGTTGCGGGCGCGAGGCTGCTCTGCCCTGGGCGAGCCTTGCCCAGACTTGCCTCGCTGCTAGGCTTCCTGCCCAGGAAGGAGCAGGCTGCGCGAGGCTGGGAGACGCCACTGGCGCCTTCCTGGCCTCAGCTCCGCTCCTGCCTTGCCTTTGCACCTAGGCCCCATGCATCCTTGGGGAGGGCTTAGGGGCCGGTGGCTTGCACACTGCCAAGGGCTCCAGCAGGAAGAGCTCTGTGCGAGGGAAGGGAAGGGCCAGTGCAGGGCTCCTCCAGCGGTTGCTTGGCCGCCCAGACTCAGCGCCGCACGGAGTGCACCAGGCTCCCAGGGCCCCTGGCTGGGGTCTGCAGCCCCGCACACCCGGAGGCTGACTCCCTGGGCGCCCAGCAGCTGCCTCACACACGTAGCTTCCCTAGCGCTCTCGTCCCCAGCAGAGACGTGTGCAGCTGGTTGGGGCCTGCCCCTGCGTGCCTGGGCTCCCACCCACAGCCCCAGCTCAGGGCAAGCAGCCCCTGAGCCAAGACCTGCAGGAGGCGCAGAGCGCCCCCACCTGGAAGCCGAGTGAACAGCTGGCGGGGAGGCGAGCCTCCTCGAGGGAAGAAGAGGCAGCCCAGCCTCGTTTGGCTCAAGCCCTACTTGGCTGGAGCCGAGTGCGCCTCCAGGACGGCAGAGCTCCAGGTCTGCTGAGAGGCCCGTTCTGGCAGAGTTGCTGGAGCGAGGCTGCTCTGCCCTGGGCGAGCCTTGCCCAGACTTGCCTCGCTGCTAGGCTTCCTGCCCAGGAAGGAGCAGGCTGGGCGAGGCTGGGAGACGCCACTGGCGCCTTCCTGGCCTCAGCTCCGCTCCTGCCTTGCCTTTGCACCTAGGCCCCAGGCGTCCTTGGGGAGGGCTTAGGGGCCGGTGGCTTCCACACTGCCAAGGGCTCCAGCAGGAAGAGCTCTGTGCGAGGGAAGGGAAGGGCCAGTGCAGGGCTCCTCCAGCGGTTGCTTGGCCGCCCAGGCTCAGCGCCGCACGGAGTGCACCAGGCTCCCAGGGCCCCTGGCTGGGGTCTGCAGCCCCGCACACCCGGAGGCTGACTCCCTGGGCGCCCAGCAGCTGCCTCACACACGTAGCTTCCCTAGCGCTCTCCTCCCCAGCAGAGACGTGTGCAGCTGGTTGGGGCCTGCCCCTGCGTGCCTGGGCTCCCGCCCACAGCCCCAGCTCAGGGCAAGCAGCCCCTGAGCCAAGACCTGCAGGAGGCGCAGAGCGCCCCCACCTGGAAGCCGAGTGAACAGCTGGCGGGGAGGCGAGCCTCCTCGAGGGAAGAAGAGGCAGCCCAGCCTCGTTTGGCTCAAGCCCTACATGGCTGGAGCCGAGTGCGCCTCCAGGACGGCACAGCGCCAGCTCTGCTCAGAGGCCCGTTCTGGCAGAGTTGCTGGCGCGAGGCTGCTCTGCCCTGGGCGAGCCTTGCCCAGACTTGCCTCGCTGCTAGGCTTCCTGCCCAGGAAGGAGCAGGCTGCGCGAGGCTGGGAGACGCCACTGGCGCCTTCCTGGCCTCAGCTCCGCTCCTGCCTTGCCTTTGCACCTAGGCCCCAGGCGTCCTTGGGGAGGGCTTAGGGGCCGGTGGCTTGCACACTGCCAAGGGCTCCAGCAGGAAGAGCTCTGTGCGAGGGAAGGGAAGGGCCAGTGCAGGGCTCCTCCAGCGGTTGCTTGGCCGCCCAGGCTCAGCGCCGCACGGAGTGCACCAGGCTCCCAGGGCCCCTGGCTGGGGTCTGCAGCCCCGCACACCCGGAGGCTGACTCCCTGGGCGCCCAGCAGCTGCCTCACACACGTAGCTTCCCTAGCGCTCTCCTCCCCAGCAGAGACGTGTGCAGCTGGTTGGGGCCTGCCCCTGCGTGCCTGGGCTCCCGCCCACAGCCCCAGCTCAGGGCAAGCAGCCCCTGAGCCAAGACCTGCAGGAGGCGCAGAGCGCCCCCACCTGGAAGCCGAGTGAACAGCTGGCGGGGAGGCGAGCCTCCTCGAGGGAAGAAGAGGCAGCCCAGCCTCGTTTGGCTCAAGCCCTACTTGGCTGGAGCCGAGTGCGCCTCCAGGACGGCAGAGCTCCAGCTCTGCTCAGAGGCCCGTTCTGGCAGAGTTGTGGCGCGAGGCTGCTCTGCCCTGGGCGAGCCTTGCCCAGACTTGCCTCGCTGCTAGGCTTCCTGCCCAGGAAGGAGCAGGCTGCGCGAGGCTGGGAGACGCCACTGGCGCCTTCCTGGCCTCAGCTCCGCTCCTGCCTTGCCTTTGCACCTAGGCCCCAGGCGTCCTTGGGGAGGGCTTAGGGGCCGGTGGCTTGCACACTGCCAAGGGCTCCAGCAGGAAGAGCTCTGTGCGAGGGAAGGGAAGGGCCAGTGCAGGGCTCCTCCAGCGGTTGCTTGGCCGCCCAGGCTCAGCGCCGCACGGAGTGCACCAGGCTGCCAGGGCCCCTGGCTGGGGTCTGCAGCCCCGCACACCCGGAGGCTGACTCCCTGGGCGCCCAGCAGCTGCCTCACACACGTAGCTTCCCTAGCGCTCTCCTCTCCAGCAGAGACGTGTGCAGCTGGTTGGGGCCTGCCCCTGCGTGCCTGGGCTCCCGCCCACAGCCCCAGCTCAGGGCAAGCAGCCCCTGAGCCAAGACCTGCAGGAGGCGCAGAGCGCCCCCACCTGGAAGCCGAGTGAACAGCTGGCGGGGTGGCGAGCCTCCTCGAGGGAAGAAGAGGCAGCCCAGCCTCGTTTGGCTCAAGCCCTACTTGGCTGGAGCCGTGTGCGCCTCCAGGACGGCAGAGCTCCAGCTCTGCTCAGAGGCCCGTTCTGGCAGAGTTGCTGGCGCGAGGCTGCTCTGCCCTGGGCGAGCCTTGCCCAGACTTGCCTCGCTGCTAGGCTTCCTGCCCAGGAAGGAGCAGGCTGCGCGAGGCTGGGAGACGCCACTGGCGCCTTCCTGGCCTCAGCTCCGCTCCTGCCTTGCCTTTGCACCTAGGCCCCAGGCGTCCTTGGGGAGGGCTTAGGAGCCGGTGGCTTGCACACTGCCAAGGGCTCCAGCAGGAAGAGCTCTGTGCGAGGGAAGGGAAGGGCCAGTGCAGGGCTCCTCCAGCGGTTGCTTGGCCGCCCAGACTCAGCGCCTCACGGAGTGCACCAGGCTCCCAGGGCCCCTGGCTGGGGTCTGCAGCCCCGCACACCCGGAGGCTGACTCCCTGGGCGCCCAGCAGCTGCCTCACACACGTAGCTTCCCTAGCGCTCTCGTCCCCAGCAGAGACGTGTGCAGCTGGTTGGGGCCTGCCCCTGCGTGCCTGGGCTCCCACCCACAGCCCCAGCTCAGGGCAAGCAGCCCCTGAGCCAAGACCTGCAGGAGGCGCAGAGCGCCCCCACCTGGAAGCCGAGTGAACAGCTGGCGGGGAGGCGAGCCTCCTCGAGGGAAGAAGAGGCAGCCCAGCCTCGTTTGGCTCAAGCCCTACTTGGCTGGAGCCGAGTGCGCCTCCAGGACGGCAGAGCTCCAGGTCTGCTGAGAGGCCCGTTCTGGCAGAGTTGCTGGAGCGAGGCTGCTCTGCCCTGGGCGAGCCTTGCCCAGACTTGCCTCGCTGCTAGGCTTCCTGCCCAGGAAGGAGCAGGCTGGGCGAGGCTGGGAGACGCCACTGGCGCCTTCCTGGCCTCAGCTCTGCTCCTGCCTTGCCTTTGCACCTAGGCCCCAGGCGTCCTTGGGGAGGGCTTAGGGGCCGGTGGCTTGCACACTGCCAAGGGCTCCAGCAGGAAGAGCTCTGTGCGAGGGAAGGGAAGGGCCAGTGCAGGGCTCCTCAAGCGGTTGCTTGGCCGCCCAGGCTCAGCGCCGCACGGAGTGCACCAGGCTCCCAGGGCCCCTGGCTGGGGTCTGCAGCCCCGCACACCCGGAGGCTGACTCCCTGGGCGCCCAGCAGCTGCCTCACACACGTAGCTTCCCTAGCGCTCTCCTCCCCAGCAGAGACGTGTGCAGCTGGTTGGGGCCTGCCCCTGCGTGCCTGGACTCCCGCCCACAGCCCCAGCTCAGGGCAAGCAGCCCCTGAGCCAAGACCTGCAGGAGGCGCAGAGCGCCCCCACCTGGAAGCCGAGTGAACAGCTGGCGGGGAGGCGAGCCTCCTCGAGGGAAGAAGAGGCAGCCCAGCCTCGTTTGGCTCAAGCCCTACTTGGCTGGAGCCGAGTGCGCCTCCAGGACGGCACAGCACCAGCTCTGCTCAGAGGCCCGTTCTGGCAGAGTTGCTGGCGCGAGGCTGCTCTGCCCTGGGCGAGCCTTGCCCAGACTTGCCTCGCTGCTAGGCTTCCTGCCCAGGAAGGAGCAGGCTGGGCGAGGCTGGGAGACGCCACTGGCGCCTTCCTGGCCTCAGCTCCGCTCCTGCCTTGCCTTTGCACCTAGGCCCCAGGCGTCCTTGGGGAGGGCTTAGGGGCCGGTGGCTTGCACACTGCCAAGGGCTCCAGCAGGAAGAGCTCTGTGCGAGGGAAGGGAAGTGCCAGTGCAGGGCTCCTCCAGCGGTTGCTTGGCCGCCCAGGCTCAGCGCCGCACGGAGTGCACCAGGCTCCCAGGGCCCTGGCTGGGGTCTGCAGCCCCGCACACCCGGAGGCTGACTCCCTGGGCGCCCAGCTGCTGCCTCACACACGTAGCTTCCCTAGCGCTCTCCTCCCCAGCAGAGACGTGTGCAGCTGGTTGGGGCCTGCCCCTGCGTGCCTGGGCTCCCGCCCACAGCCACAGCTCAGGGCAAGCAGCCCCTGAGCCAAGACCTGCAGGAGGCGCAGAGCGCCCCCACCTGGAAGCCGAGTGAACAGCTGGCGGGGAGGCGAGCCTCCTCGAGGGAAGAAGAGGCAGCCCAGCCTCGTTTGGCTCAAGCCCTACTTGGCTGGAGCCGAGTGCGCCTCCAGGACGGCAGAGCTCCAGCTCTGCTGAGAGGCCCGTTCTGGCAGAGTTGCTGGCGCGAGGCTGCTCTGCCCTGGGCGAGCCTTGCCCAGACTTGCCTCGCTGCTAGGCTTCCTGCCCAGGAAGGAGCAGGCTGCGCGAGGCTGGGAGACGCCACTGGCGCCTTCCTGGCCTCAGCTCCGCTCCTGCCTTGCCTTTGCACCTAGGCCCCAGGCGTCCTTGGGGAGGGCTTAGGGGCCGGTGGCTTGCACACTGCCAAGGGCTCCAGCAGGAAGAGCTCTGTGCGAGGGAAGGGAAGGGCCAGTGCAGGGCTCCTCCAGCGGTTGCTTGGCCGCCCAGGCTCAGCGCCGCACGGAGTGCACCAGGCTGCCAGGGCCCCTGGCTGGGGTCTGCAGCCCCGCACACCCGGAGGCTGACTCCCTGGGCGCCCAGCAGCTGCCTCACACACGTAGCTTCCCTAGCGCTCTCCTCCCCAGCAGAGACGTGTGCAGCTGGTTGGGGCCTGCCCCTGCGTGCCTGGGCTCCCGCCCACAGCCCCAGCTCAGGGCAAGCAGCCCCTGAGCCAAGACCTGCAGGAGGCGCAGAGCGCCCCCACCTGGAAGCCGAGTGAACAGCTGGCGGGGTGGCGAGCCTCCTCGAGGGAAGAAGAGGCAGCCCAGCCTCGTTTGGCTCAAGCCCTACTTGGCTGGAGCCGTGTGCGCCTCCAGGACGGCAGAGCTCCAGCTCTGCTCAGAGGCCCGTTCTGGCAGAGTTGCTGGCGCGAGGCTGCTCTGCCCTGGGCGAGCCTTGCCCAGACTTGCCTCGCTGCTAGGCTTCCTGCCCAGGAAGGAGCAGGCTGCGCGAGGCTGGGAGACGCCACTGGCGCCTTCCTGGCCTCAGCTCCGCTCCTGCCTTGCCTTTGCACCTAGGCCCCAGGCGTCCTTGGGGAGGGCTTAGGGGCCGGTGGCTTGCACACTGCCAAGGGCTCCAGCAGGAAGAGCTCTGTGCGAGGGAAGGGAAGGGCCAGTGCAGGGCTCCTCCAGCGGTTGCTTGGCCGCCCAGACTCAGCGCCTCACGGAGTGCACCAGGCTCCCAGGGCCCCTGGCTGGGGTCTGCAGCCCCGCACACCCGGAGGCTGACTCCCTGGGCGCCCAGCAGCTGCCTCACACACGTAGCTTCCCTAGCGCTCTCGTCCCCAGCAGAGACGTGTGCAGCTGGTTGGGGCCTGCCCCTGCGTGCCTGGGCTCCCGCCCACAGCCCCAGCTCAGGGCAAGCAGCCCCTGAGCCAAGACCTGCAGGAGGCGCAGAGCGCCCCCACCTGGAAGCCGAGTGAACAGCTGGCGGGGAGGCGAGCCTCCTCGAGGGAAGAAGAGGCAGCCCAGCCTCGTTTGGCTCAAGCCCTACTTGGCTGGAGCCGAGTGCGCCTCCAGGACGGCAGAGCTCCAGGTCTGCTGAGAGGCCCGTTCTGGCAGAGTTGCTGGAGCGAGGCTGCTCTGCCCTGGGCGAGCCTTGCCCAGACTTGCCTCGCTGCTAGGCTTCCTGCCCAGGAAGGAGCAGGCTGGGCGAGGCTGGGAGACGCCACTGGCGCCTTCCTGGCCTCAGCTCTGCTCCTGCCTTGCCTTTGCACCTAGGCCCCAGGCGTCCTTGGGGAGGGCTTAGGGGCCGGTGGCTTGCACACTGCCAAGGGCTCCAGCAGGAAGAGCTCTGTGCGAGGGAAGGGAAGGGCCAGTGCAGGGCTCCTCAAGCGGTTGCTTGGCCGCCCAGGCTCAGCGCCGCACGGAGTGCACCAGGCTCCCAGGGCCCCTGGCTGGGGTCTGCAGCCCCGCACACCCGGAGGCTGACTCCCTGGGCGCCCAGCAGCTGCCTCACACACGTAGCTTCCCTAGCGCTCTCCTCCCCAGCAGAGACGTGTGCAGCTGGTTGGGGCCTGCCCCTGCGTGCCTGGACTCCCGCCCACAGCCCCAGCTCAGGGCAAGCAGCCCCTGAGCCAAGACCTGCAGGAGGCGCAGAGCGCCCCCACCTGGAAGCCGAGTGAACAGCTGGCGGGGAGGCGAGCCTCCTCGAGGGAAGAAGAGGCAGCCCAGCCTCGTTTGGCTCAAGCCCTACTTGGCTGGAGCCGAGTGCGCCTCCAGGACGGCACAGCACCAGCTCTGCTCAGAGGCCCGTTCTGGCAGAGTTGCTGGCGCGAGGCTGCTCTGCCCTGGGCGAGCCTTGCCCAGACTTGCCTCGCTGCTAGGCTTCCTGCCCAGGAAGGAGCAGGCTGGGCGAGGCTGGGAGACGCCACTGGCGCCTTCCTGGCCTCAGCTCCGCTCCTGCCTTGCCTTTGCACCTAGGCCCCAGGCGTCCTTGGGGAGGGCTTAGGGGCCGGTGGCTTGCACACTGCCAAGGGCTCCAGCAGGAAGAGCTCTGTGCGAGGGAAGGGAAGTGCCAGTGCAGGGCTCCTCCAGCGGTTGCTTGGCCGCCCAGGCTCAGCGCCGCACGGAGTGCACCAGGCTCCCAGGGCCCTGGCTGGGGTCTGCAGCCCCGCACACCCGGAGGCTGACTCCCTGGGCGCCCAGCTGCTGCCTCACACACGTAGCTTCCCTAGCGCTCTCCTCCCCAGCAGAGACGTGTGCAGCTGGTTGGGGCCTGCCCCTGCGTGCCTGGGCTCCCGCCCACAGCCACAGCTCAGGGCAAGCAGCCCCTGAGCCAAGACCTGCAGGAGGCGCAGAGCGCCCCCACCTGGAAGCCGAGTGAACAGCTGGCGGGGAGGCGAGCCTCCTCGAGGGAAGAAGAGGCAGCCCAGCCTCGTTTGGCTCAAGCCCTACTTGGCTGGAGCCGAGTGCGCCTCCAGGACGGCAGAGCTCCAGCTCTGCTGAGAGGCCCGTTCTGGCAGAGTTGCTGGCGCGAGGCTGCTCTGCCCTGGGCGAGCCTTGCCCAGACTTGCCTCGCTGCTAGGCTTCCTGCCCAGGAAGGAGCAGGCTGCGCGAGGCTGGGAGACGCCACTGGCGCCTTCCTGGCCTCAGCTCCGCTCCTGCCTTGCCTTTGCACCTAGGCCCCAGGCGTCCTTGGGGAGGGCTTAGGGGCCGGTGGCTTGCACACTGCCAAGGGCTCCAGCAGGAAGAGCTCTGTGCGAGGGAAGGGAAGGGCCAGTGCAGGGCTCCTCCAGCGGTTGCTTGGCCGCCCAGGCTCAGCGCCGCACGGAGTGCACCAGGCTGCCAGGGCCCCTGGCTGGGGTCTGCAGCCCCGCACACCCGGAGGCTGACTCCCTGGGCGCCCAGCAGCTGCCTCACACACGTAGCTTCCCTAGCGCTCTCCTCCCCAGCAGAGACGTGTGCAGCTGGTTGGGGCCTGCCCCTGCGTGCCTGGGCTCCCGCCCACAGCCCCAGCTCAGGGCAAGCAGCCCCTGAGCCAAGACCTGCAGGAGGCGCAGAGCGCCCCCACCTGGAAGCCGAGTGAACAGCTGGCGGGGTGGCGAGCCTCCTCGAGGGAAGAAGAGGCAGCCCAGCCTCGTTTGGCTCAAGCCCTACTTGGCTGGAGCCGTGTGCGCCTCCAGGACGGCAGAGCTCCAGCTCTGCTCAGAGGCCCGTTCTGGCAGAGTTGCTGGCGCGAGGCTGCTCTGCCCTGGGCGAGCCTTGCCCAGACTTGCCTCGCTGCTAGGCTTCCTGCCCAGGAAGGAGCAGGCTGCGCGAGGCTGGGAGACGCCACTGGCGCCTTCCTGGCCTCAGCTCCGCTCCTGCCTTGCCTTTGCACCTAGGCCCCATGCGTCCTTGGGGAGGGCTTAGGGGCCGGTGGCTTGCACACTGCCAAGGGCTCCAGCAGGAAGAGCTCTGTGCGAGGGAAGGGAAGGGCCAGTGCAGGGCTCCTCCAGCGGTTGCTTGGCCGCCCAGACTCAGCGCCGCACGGAGTGCACCAGGCTCCCAGGGCCCCTGGCTGGAGTCTGCAGCCCCGCACACCCGGAGGCTGACTCCCTGGGCGCCCAGCAGCTGCCTCACACACGTAGCTTCCCTAGCGCTCTCCTCCCCAGCAGAGACGTGTGCAGCTGGTTGGGGCCTGCCCCTGCGTGCCTGGGCTCCCACCCACAGCCCCAGCTCAGGGCAAGCAGCCCCTGAGCCAAGACCTGCAGGAGGCGCAGAGCGCCCCCACCTGGAAGCCGAGTGAACAGCTGGCAGGGAGGCGAGCCTCCTCGAGTGAAGAAGAGGCAGCCCAGCCTCGTTTGGCTCAAGCCCTACTTGGCTGGAGCCGAGTAAGCCTCCAGGACGGCAGAGCTCCAGCTCTGCTGAGAGGCCCGTTCTGGCAGAGTTGCTGGCGCGAGGCTGCTCTGCCCTGGGCGAGCCTTGCCCAGACTTGCCTCGCTGCTAGGCTTCCTGCCCAGGAAGGAGCAGGCTGCGCGAGGCTGGGAGACGCCACTGGCGCCTTCCTGGCCTCAGCTCCGCTCCTGCCTTGCCTTTGCACCTAGGCCCCAGGCGTCCTTGGGGAGGGCTTAGGGGCCGGTGGCTTGCACACTGCCAAGGGCTCCAGCAGGAAGAGCTCTGTGCGAGGGAAGGGAAGGGCCAGTGCAGGGCTCCTCCAGCGGTTGCTTGGCCGCCCAGGCTCAGCGCCGCACGGAGTGCACCAGGCTCCCAGGGCCCCTGGCTGGGGTCTGCAGCCCCGCACAGCCGGAGGCTGACTCCCTGGGCGCCCAGCAGCTGCCTCACACACGTAGCTTCCCTAGCGCTCTCCTCCCCAGCAGAGACGTGTGCAGCTGGTTGGGGCCTGCCCCTGCGTGCCTGGGCTCCCGCCCACAGCCACAGCTCAGGGCAAGCAGCCCCTGAGCCAAGACCTGCAGGAGGCGCAGAGCGCCCCCACCTGGAAGCCGAGTGAACAGCTGGCGGGGAGGCGAGCCTCCTCGAGGGAAGAAGAGGCAGCCCAGCCTCGTTTGGCTCAAGCCCTACTTGGCTGGAGCCGAGTGCGCCTCCAGGGCGGCAGAGCTCCAGCTCTGCTGAGAGGCCCGTTCTGGCAGAGTTGCTGGCGCGAGGCTGCTCTGCCCTGGGCGAGCCTTGCCCAGACTTGCCTCGCTGCTAGGCTTCCTGCCCAGGAAGGAGCAGGCTGCGCGAGGCTGGGAGACGCCACTGGCGCCTTCCTGGCCTCAGCTCCGCTCCTGCCTTGCCTTTGCACCTAGGCCCCAGGCGTCCTTGGGGAGGGCTTAGGGGCCGGTGGCTTGCACACTGCCAAGGGCTCCAGCAGGAAGAGCTCTGTGCGAGGGAAGGGAAGGGCCAGTGCAGGGCTCCTCCAGCGGTTGCTTGGCCGCCCAGGCTCAGCGCCGCACGGAGTGCACCAGGCTGCCAGGGCCCCTGGCTGGGGTCTGCAGCCCCGCACACCCGGAGGCTGACTCCCTGGGCGCCCAGCAGCTGCCTCACACACGTAGCTTCCCTAGCGCTCTCCTCCCCAGCAGAGACGTGTGCAGCTGGTTGGGGCCTGCCCCTGCGTGCCTGGGCTCCCGCCCACAGCCCCAGCTCAGGGCAAGCAGCCCCTGAGCCAAGACCTGCAGGAGGCGCAGAGCGCCCCCACCTGGAAGCCGAGTGAACAGCTGGCGGGGAGGCGAGCCTCCTCGAGGGAAGAAGAGGCAGCCCAGCCTCGTTTGGCTCAAGCCCTACTTGGCTGGAGCCGAGTGCGCCTCCAGGACGGCAGAGCTCCAGGTCTGCTGAGAGGCCCGTTCTGGCAGAGTTGCTGGAGCGAGGCTGCTCTGCCCTGGGCGAGCCTTGCCCAGACTTGCCTCGCTGCTAGGCTTCCTGCCCAGGAAGGAGCAGGCTGGGCGAGGCTGGGAGACGCCACTGGCGCCTTCCTGGCCTCAGCTCTGCTCCTGCCTTGCCTTTGCACCTAGGCCCCAGGCGTCCTTGGGGAGGGCTTAGGGGCCGGTGGCTTGCACACTGCCAAGGGCTCCAGCAGGAAGAGCTCTGTGCGAGGGAAGGGAAGGGCCAGTGCAGGGCTCCTCAAGCGGTTGCTTGGCCGCCCAGGCTCAGCGCCGCACGGAGTGCACCAGGCTTCCAGGGCCCCTGGCTGGGGTCTGCAGCCCCGCACACCCGGAGGCTGACTCCCTGGGCGCCCAGCAGCTGCCTCACACACGTAGCTTCCCTAGCGCTCTCCTCCCCAGCAGAGACGTGTGCAGCTGGTTGGGGCCTGCCCCTGCGTGCCTGGGCTCCCGCCCACAGCCCCAGCTCAGGGCAAGCAGCCCCTGAGCCAAGACCTGCAGGAGGCGCAGAGCGCCACCACCTGGAAGCCGAGTGAACAGCTGGCGGGGAGGCGAGCCTCCTCGAGGGAAGAAGAGGCAGCCCAGCCTCGTTTGGATCAAGCCCTACTTGGCTGGAGCCGAGTGCGCCTCCAGGACGGCACAGCGCCAGCTCTGCTCAGAGGCCCGTTCTGGCAGAGTTGCTGGCGCGAGGCTGCTCTGCCCTGGGCGAGCCTTGCCCAGACTTGCCTCGCTGCTAGGCTTCCTGCCCAGGAAGGAGCAGGCTGCGCGAGGCTGGGAGACGCCACTGGCGCCTTCCTGGCCTCAGCTCCGCTCCTGCCTTGCCTTTGCACCTAGGCCCCAGGCGTCCTTGGGGAGGGCTTAGGGGCCGGTGGCTTGCACACTGCCAAGGGCTCCAGCAGGAAGAGCTCTGTGCGAGGGAAGGGAAGTGCCAGTGCAGGGCTCCTCCAGCGGTTGCTTGGCCGCCCAGGCTCAGCGCCGCACGGAGTGCACCAGGCTCCCAGGGCCCCTGGCTGGGGTCTGCAGCCCCGCACACCCGGAGGCTGACTCCCTGGGCGCCCAGCTGCTGCCTCACACACGTAGCTTCCCTAGCGCTCTCCTCCCCAGCAGAGACGTGTGCAGCTGGTTGGGGCCTGCCCCTGCGTGCCTGGGCTCCCGCCCACAGCCCCAGCTCAGGGCAAGCAGCCCCTGAGCCAAGACCTGCAGGAGGCGCAGAGCGCCCCCACCTGGAAGCCGAGTGAACAGCTGGCGGGGAGGCGAGCCTCCTCGAGGGAAGAAGAGGCAGCCCAGCCTCGTTTGGCTCAAGCCCTACTTGGCTGGAGCCGTGTGCGCCTCCAGGACGGCAGAGCTCCAGCTCTGCTCAGAGGCCCGTTCTGGCAGAGTGGCTGGCGCGAGGCTGCTCTGCCCTGGGCGAGCCTTGCCCAGACTTGCCTCGCTGCTAGGCTTCCTGCCCAGGAAGGAGCAGGCTGCGCGAGGCTGGGAGACGCCACTGGCGCCTTCCTGGCCTCAGCTCCGTTCCTGCCTTGCCTTTGCACCTAGGCCCCAGGCGTCCTTGGGGAGGGCTTAGGGGCCGGTGGCTTGCACACTGCCAAGGGCTCCAGCAGGAAGAGCTCTGTGCGAGGGAAGGGAAGGGCCAGTGCAGGGCTCCTCCAGCGGTTGCTTGGCCGCCCAGGCTCAGCGCCGCACGGAGTGCACCAGGCTCCCAGGGCCCCTGGCTGGGGTCTGCAGCCCCGCACACCCGGAGGCTGACTCCCTGGGCGCCCAGCAGCTGCCTCACACACGTAGCTTCCCTAGCCCTCTCCTCCCCAGCAGAGACGTGTGCAGCTAGTTGGGGACTGCCCCTGCGTGCCTGGGCTCCCGCCCACAGCCACAGCTCAGGGCAAGCAGCCCCTGAGCCAAGACCTGCAGGAGGCGCAGAGCGCCCCCACCTGGAAGCCGAGTGAACAGCTGGCGGGGAGGCGAGCCTCCTCGAGGGAAGAAGAGGCAGCCCAGCCTCGTTTGGCTCAAGCCCTACTTGGCTGGAGCCGAGTGCGCCTCCAGGACGGCAGAGCTCCAGCTCTGCTCAGAGGCCCGTTCTGGCAGAGTTGCTGGCGCGAGGCTGCTCTGCCCTGGGCGAGCCTTGCCCAGACTTGCCTCGCTGCTAGGCTTCCTGCCCAGGAAGGAGCAGGCTGGGCGAGGCTGGGAGACGCCACTGGCGCCTTCCTGGCCTCAGCTCCGCTCCTGCCTTGCCTTTGCACCTAGGCCCCAGGCGTCCTTGGGGAGGGCTTAGGGGCCGGTGGCTTGCACACTGCCAAGGGCTCCAGCAGGAAGAGCTCTGTGCGAGGGAAGGGAAGGGCCAGTGCAGGGCTCCTCCAGCGGTTGCTTGGCCGCCCAGGCTCAGCGCCGCACGGAGTGCACCAGGCTCCCAGGGCCCCTGGCTGGGGTCTGCAGCCCCGCACACCCGGAGGCTGACTCCCTGGGCGCCCAGCAGCTGCCTCACACACGTAGCTTCCCTAGCGCTCTCGTCCCCAGCAGAGACGTGTGCAGCTGGTTGGGGCCTGCCCCTGCGTGCCTGGGCTCCCGCCCACAGCCCCAGCTCAGGGCAAGCAGCCCCTGAGCCAAGACCTGCTGGAGGCGCAGAGCGCCCCCACCTGGAAGCCGAGTGAACAGCTGGCGGGGAGGCGAGCCTCCTCGAGGGAAGAAGAGGCAGCCCAGCCTCGTTTGGCTCAAGCCCTACTTGGCTGGAGCCGAGTGCGCCTCCAGGACGGCACAGCGCCAGCTCTGCTCAGAGGCCCGTTCTGGCAGAGTTGCTGGCGCGAGGCTGCTCTGCCTGGGCGAGCCTTGCCCAGACTTGCCTCGCTGCTAGGCTTCCTGCCCAGGAAGGAGCAGGCTGCGCGAGGCTGGGAGACGCCACTGGCGCCTTCCTGGCCTCAGCTCCGCTCCTGCCTTGCCTTTGCACCTAGGCCCCAGGCGTCCTTGGGGAGGGCTTAGGGGCCGGTGGCTTGCACACTGCCAAGGGCTCCAGCAGGAAGAGCTCTGTGCGAGGGAAGGGAAGTGCCAGTGCAGGGCTCCTCCAGCGGTTGCTTGGCCGCCCAGGCTCAGCGCCGCACGGAGTGCACCAGGCTCCCAGGGCCCCTGGCTGGGGTCTGCAGCCCCGCACACCCGGAGGCTGACTCCCTGGGCGCCCAGCAGCTGCCTCACACACGTAGCTTCCCTAGCGCTCTCCTCCCCAGCAGAGACGTGTGCAGCTGGTTGGGGCCTGCCCCTGCGTGCCTGGGCTCCCGCCCACAGCCCCAGCTCAGGGCAAGCAGCCCCTGAGCCAAGACCTGCAGGAGGCGCAGAGCGCCCCCACCTGGAAGCCGAGTGAACAGCTGGCGGGGAGGCGAGCCTCCTCGAGGGAAGAAGAGGCAGCCCAGCCTCGTTTGGCTCAAGCCCTACTTGGCTGGAGCCGAGTGCGCCTCCAGGACGGCACAGCTCCAGCTCTGCTCAGAGGCCCGATCTGGCAGAGTTGCTGGCGCGAGGCTGCTCTGCCTTGGGCGAGCCTTGCCCAGACTTGCCTCGCTGCTAGGCTTCCTGCCCAGGAAGGAGCACGCTGCGCGAGGCTGGGAGACGCCACTGGCGCCTTCTTGGCCTCAGCTCCGCTCCTGCCTTGCCTTTGCACCTAGGCCCCAGGCGTCCTTGGGGAGGGCTTAGGGGCCGGTGGCTTGCACACTGCCAAGGGCTCCAGCAGGAAGAGCTCTGTGCGAGGGAAGGGAAGGGCCAGTGCAGGGCTCCTCCAGCGGTTGCTTGGCCGCCCAGGCTCAGCGCCGCACGGAGTGCACCAGGCTCCCAGGGCCCCTGGCTGGGGTCTGCAGCCCCGCACACCCGGAGGCTGACTCCCTGGGCGCCCAGCACCTGCCTCACACACGTAGCTTCCCTAGCGCTCTCGTCCCCAGCAGAGACGTGTGCAGCTGGTTGGGGCCTGCCCCTGCGTGCCTGGGCTCCCACCCACAGCCCCAGGTCAGGGCAAGCAGCCCCTGAGCCAAGACCTGCAGGAGGCGCAGAGCGCCCCCACCTGGAAGCCGAGTGAACAGCTGGCGGGGAGGCGAGCCTCCTCGAGGGAAGAAGAGGCAGCCCAGCCTCGTTTGGCTCAAGCCCTACTTGGCTGGAGCCGAGTGCGCCTCCAGGACGGCAGAGCTCCAGGTCTGCTGAGAGGCCCGTTCTGGCAGAGTTGCTGGAGCGAGGCTGCTCTGCCCTGGGCGAGCCTTGCCCAGACTTGCCTCGCTGCTAGGCTTCCTGCCCAGGAAGGAGCAGGCTGGGCGAGGCTGGGAGACGCCACTGGCGCCTTCCTGGCCTCAGCTCTGCTCCTGCCTTGCCTTTGCACCTAGGCCCCAGGCGTCCTTGGGGAGGGCTTAGGGGCCGGTGGCTTGCACACTGCCAAGGGCTCCAGCAGGAAGAGCTCTGTGCGAGGGAAGGGAAGGGCCAGTGCAGGGCTCCTCAAGCGGTTGCTTGGCCGCCCAGGCTCAGCGCCGCACGGAGTGCACCAGGCTCCCAGGGCCCCTGGCTGGGCTCTGCAGCCCCGCACACCCGGAGGCTGACTCCCTGGGCGCCCAGCAGCTGCCTCACACACGTAGCTTCCCTAGCGCTCTCCTCCCCAGCAGAGACGTGTGCAGCTGGTTGGGGCCTGCCCCTGCGTGCCTGGGCTCCCGCCCACAGCCCCAGCTCAGGGCAAGCAGCCCCTGAGCCAAGACCTGCAGGAGGCGCAGAGCGCCCCCACCTGGAAGCCGAGTGAACAGCTGGCGGGGAGGCGAGCCTCCTCGAGGGAAGAAGAGGCAGCCCAGCCTCGTTTGGCTCAAGCCCTACTTGGCTGGAGCCGAGTGCGCCTCCAGGACGGCACAGCGCCAGCTCTGCTCAGAGGCCCGTTCTGGCAGAGTTGCTGGCGCGAGGCTGCTCTGCCCTGGGCGAGCCTTGCCCAGACTTGCCTCGCTGCTAGGCTTCCTGCCCAGGAAGGAGCAGGCTGCGCGAGGCTGGGAGACGCCACTGGCGCCTTCCTGGCCTCAGCTCCGCTCCTGCCTTGCCTTTGCACCTAGGCCCCAGGCGTCCTTGGGGAGGGCTTAGGGGCCGGTGGCTTGCACACTGCCAAGGGCTCCAGCAGGAAGAGCTCTGTGCGAGGGAAGGGAAGTGCCAGTGCAGGGCTCCTCCAGCGGTTGCTTGGCCGCCCAGGCTCAGCGCCGCACGGAGTGCACCAGGCTCCCAGGGCCCCTGGCTGGGGTCTGCAGCCCCGCACACCCGGAGGCTGACTCCCTGGGCGCCCAGCTGCTGCCTCACACACGTAGCTTCCCTAGCGCTCTCCTCCCCAGCAGAGACGTGTGCAGCTGGTTGGGGCCTGCCCCTGCGTGCCTGGGCTCCCGCCCACAGCCCCAGCTCAGGGCAAGCAGCCCCTGAGCCAAGACCTGCAGGAGGCGCAGAGCGCCCCCACCTGGAAGCCGAGTGAACAGCTGGCGGGGAGGCGAGCCTCCTCGAGGGAAGAAGAGGCAGCCCAGCCTCGTTTGGCTCAAGCCCTACTTGGCTGGAGCCGAGTGCGCCTCCAGGACGGCAGAGCTCCAGCTCTGCTGAGAGGCCCGTTCTGGCAGAGTTGCTGGCGCGAGGCTGCTCTGCCCTGGGCGAGCCTTGCCCAGACTTGCCTCGCTGCTAGGCTTCCTGCCCAGGAAGGAGCAGGCTGCGCGAGGCTGGGAGACGCCACTGGCGCCTTCCTGGCCTCAGCTCCGCTCCTGCCTTGCCTTTGCACCTAGGCCCCAGGCGTCCTTGGGGAGGGCTTAGGGGCCGGTGGCTTGCACACTGCCAAGGGCTCCAGCAGGAAGAGCTCTGTGCGAGGGAAGGGAAGGGCCAGTGCAGGGCTCCTCCAGCGGTTGCTTGGCCGCCCAGGCTCAGCGCCGCACGGAGTGCACCAGGCTGCCAGGGCCCCTGGCTGGGGTCTGCAGCCCCGCACACCCGGAGGCTGACTCCCTGGGCGCCCAGCAGCTGCCTCACACACGTAGCTTCCCTAGCGCTCTCCTCCCCAGCAGAGACGTGTGCAGCTGGTTGGGGCCTGCCCCTGCGTGCCTGGGCTCCCGCCCACAGCCCCAGCTCAGGGCAAGCAGCCCCTGAGCCAAGACCTGCAGGAGGCGCAGAGCGCCCCCACCTGGAAGCCGAGTGAACAGCTGGCGGGGTGGCGAGCCTCCTCGAGGGAAGAAGAGGCAGCCCAGCCTCGTTTGGCTCAAGCCCTACTTGGCTGGAGCCGTGTGCGCCTCCAGGACGGCAGAGCTCCAGCTCTGCTCAGAGGCCCGTTCTGGCAGAGTGGCTGGCGCGAGGCTGCTCTGCCCTGGGCGAGCCTTGCCCAGACTTGCCTCGCTGCTAGGCTTCCTGCCCAGGAAGGAGCAGGCTGCGCGAGGCTGGGAGACGCCACTGGCGCCTTCCTGGCCTCAGCTCCGTTCCTGCCTTGCCTTTGCACCTAGGCCCCAGGCGTCCTTGGGGAGGGCTTAGGGGCCGGTGGCTTGCACACTGCCAAGGGCTCCAGCAGGAAGAGCTCTGTGCGAGGGAAGGGAAGGGCCAGTGCAGGGCTCCTCCAGCGGTTGCTTGGCCGCCCAGGCTCAGCGCCGCACGGAGTGCACCAGGCTCCCAGGGCCCCTGGCTGGGGTCTGCAGCC
Source organism: Ovis canadensis (assembly GCF_042477335.2). Lineage (NCBI taxonomy): Eukaryota > Metazoa > Chordata > Mammalia > Artiodactyla > Bovidae > Ovis > Ovis canadensis. The sequence goes on from NC_091252.1 coordinate 456,736, forward strand.
CCGCACACCCGGAGGCTGACTCCCTGGGCGCCCAGCAGCTGCCTCACACACGTAGCTTCCCTAGCCCTCTCCTCCCCAGCAGAGACGTGTGCAGCTAGTTGGGGCCTGCCCCTGCGTGCCTGGGCTCCCGCCCACAGCCACAGCTCAGGGCAAGCAGCCCCTGAGCCAAGACCTGCAGGAGGCGCAGAGCGCCCCCACCTGGAAGCCGAGTGAACAGCTGGCGGGGAGGCGAGCCTCCTCGAGGGAAGAAGAGGCAGCCCAGCCTCGTTTGGCTCAAGCCCTACTTGGCTGGAGCCGAGTGCGCCTCCAGGACGGCAGAGCTCCAGCTCTGCTCAGAGGCCCGTTCTGGCAGAGTTGCTGGCGCGAGGCTGCTCTGCCCTGGGCGAGCCTTGCCCAGACTTGCCTCGCTGCTAGGCTTCCTGCCCAGGAAGGAGCAGGCTGGGCGAGGCTGGGAGACGCCACTGGCGCCTTCCTGGCCTCAGCTCCGCTCCTGCCTTGCCTTTGCACCTAGGCCCCAGGCGTCCTTGGGGAGGGCTTAGGGGCCGGTGGCTTGCACACTGCCAAGGGCTCCAGCAGGAAGAGCTCTGTGCGAGGGAAGGGAAGGGCCAGTGCAGGGCTCCTCCAGCGGTTGCTTGGCCGCCCAGGCTCAGCGCCGCACGGAGTGCACCAGGCTCCCAGGGCCCCTGGCTGGGGTCTGCAGCCCCGCACACCCGGAGGCTGACTCCCTGGGCGCCCAGCAGCTGCCTCACACACGTAGCTTCCCTAGCGCTCTCCTCCCCAGCAGAGACGTGTGCAGCTGGTTGGGGCCTGCCCCTGCGTGCCTGGGCTCCCGCCCACAGCCCCAGCTCAGGGCAAGCAGCCCCTGAGCCAAGACCTGCTGGAGGCGCAGAGCGCCCCCACCTGGAAGCCGAGTGAACAGCTGGCGGGGAGGCGAGCCTCCTCGAGGGAAGAAGAGGCAGCCCAGCCTCGTTTGGCTCAAGCCCTACTTGGCTGGAGCCGAGTGCGCCTCCAGGACTGCACAGCGCCAGCTCTGCTCAGAGGCCCGTTCTGGCAGAGTTGCTGGCGCGAGGCTGCTCTGCCTGGGCGAGCCTTGCCCAGACTTGCCTCGCTGCTAGGCTTCCTGCCCAGGAAGGAGCAGGCTGCGCGAGGCTGGGAGACGCCACTGGCGCCTTCCTGGCCTCAGCTCCGCTCCTGCCTTGCCTTTGCACCTAGGCCCCAGGCGTCCTTGGGGAGGGCTTAGGGGCCGGTGGCTTGCACACTGCCAAGGGCTCCAGCAGGAAGAGCTCTGTGCGAGGGAAGGGAAGTGCCAGTGCAGGGCTCCTCCAGCGGTTGCTTGGCCGCCCAGGCTCAGCGCCGCACGGAGTGCACCAGGCTCCCAGGGCCCCTGGCTGGGGTCTGCAGCCCCGCACACCCGGAGGCTGACTCCCTGGGCGCCCAGCAGCTGCCTCACACACGTAGCTTCCCTAGCGCTCTCCTCCCCAGCAGAGACGTGTGCAGCTGGTTGGGGCCTGCCCCTGCGTGCCTGGGCTCCCGCCCACAGCCCCAGCTCAGGGCAAGCAGCCCCTGAGCCAAGACCTGCAGGAGGCGCAGAGCGCCCCCACCTGGAAGCCGAGTGAACAGCTGGCGGGGAGGCGAGCCTCCTCGAGGGAAGAAGAGGCAGCCCAGCCTCGTTTGGCTCAAGCCCTACTTGGCTGGAGCCGAGTGCGCCTCCAGGACGGCACAGCTCCAGCTCTGCTCAGAGGCCCGATCTGGCAGAGTTGCTGGCGCGAGGCTGCTCTGCCTTGGGCGAGCCTTGCCCAGACTTGCCTCGCTGCTAGGCTTCCTGCCCAGGAAGGAGCACGCTGCGCGAGGCTGGGAGACGCCACTGGCGCCTTCCTGGCCTCAGCTCCGCTCCTGCCTTGCCTTTGCACCTAGGCCCCAGGCGTCCTTGAGGAGGGCTTAGGGGCCGGTGGCTTGCACACTGCCAAGGGCTCCAGCAGGAAGAGCTCTGTGCGAGGGAAGGGAAGGGCCAGTGCAGGGCTCCTCCAGCGGTTGCTTGGCCGCCCAGGCTCAGCGCCGCACGGAGTGCACCAGGCTCCCAGGGCCCCTGGCTGGGGTCTGCAGCCCCGCACACCCGGAGGCTGACTCCCTGGGCGCCCAGCAGCTGCCTCACACACGTAGCTTCCCTAGCGCTCTCCTCCCCAGCAGAGACGTGTGCAGCTGGTTGGGGCCTGCCCCTGCGTGCCTGGGCTCCCGCCCACAGCCCCAGCTCAGGGCAAGCAGCCCCTGAGCCAAGACCTGCAGGAGGCGCAGAGCGCCCCCACCTGGAAGCCGAGTGAACAGCTGGCGGGGAGGCGAGCCTCCTCGAGGGAAGAAGAGGCAGCCCAGCCTCGTTTGGCTCAAGCCCTACTTGGCTGGAGCCGAGTGCGCCTCCAGGACGGCAGAGCTCCAGCTCTGCTCAGAGGCCCGATCTGGCAGAGTTGCTGGCGCGAGGCTGCTCTGCCTTGGGCGAGCCTTGCCCAGACTTGCCTCGCTGCTAGGCTTCCTGCCCAGGAAGGAGCACGCTGCGCGAGGCTGGGAGACGCCACTGGCGCCTTCCTGGCCTCAGCTCCGCTCCTGCCTTGCCTTTGCACCTAGGCCCCAGGCGTCCTTGGGGAGGGCTTAGGGGCCGGTGGCTTGCACACTGCCAAGGGCTCCAGCAGGAAGAGCTCTGTGCGAGGGAAGGGAAGGGCCAGTGCAGGGCTCCTCCAGCGGTTGCTTGGCCGCCCAGGCTCAGCGCCGCACGGAGTGCACCAGGCTCCCAGGGCCCCTGGCTGGGGTCTGCAGCCCCGCACACCCGGAGGCTGACTCCCTGGGCGCCCAGCAGCTGCCTCACACACGTAGCTTCCCTAGCGCTCTCGTCCCCAGCAGAGACGTGTGCAGCTGGTTGGGGCCTGCCCCTGCGTGCCTGGGCTCCCACCCACAGCCCCAGGTCAGGGCAAGCAGCCCCTGAGCCAAGACCTGCAGGAGGCGCAGAGCGCCCCCACCTGGAAGCCGAGTGAACAGCTGGCGGGGAGGCGAGCCTCCTCGAGGGAAGAAGAGGCAGCCCAGCCTCGTTTGGCTCAAGCCCTACTTGGCTGGAGCCGAGTGCGCCTCCAGGACGGCAGAGCTCCAGGTCTGCTGAGAGGCCCGTTCTGGCAGAGTTGCTGGAGCGAGGCTGCTCTGCCCTGGGCGAGCCTTGCCCAGACTTGCCTCGCTGCTAGGCTTCCTGCCCAGGAAGGAGCAGGCTGGGCGAGGCTGGGAGACGCCACTGGCGCCTTCCTGGCCTCAGCTCTGCTCCTGCCTTGCCTTTGCACCTAGGCCCCAGGCGTCCTTGGGGAGGGCTTAGGGGCCGGTGGCTTGCACACTGCCAAGGGCTCCAGCAGGAAGAGCTCTGTGCGAGGGAAGGGAAGGGCCAGTGCAGGGCTCCTCAAGCGGTTGCTTGGCCGCCCAGGCTCAGCGCCGCACGGAGTGCACCAGGCTCCCAGGGCCCCTGGCTGGGCTCTGCAGCCCCGCACACCCGGAGGCTGACTCCCTGGGCGCCCAGCAGCTGCCTCACACACGTAGCTTCCCTAGCGCTCTCCTCCCCAGCAGAGACGTGTGCAGCTGGTTGGGGCCTGCCCCTGCGTGCCTGGGCTCCCGCCCACAGCCCCAGCTCAGGGCAAGCAGCCCCTGAGCCAAGACCTGCAGGAGGCGCAGAGCGCCCCCACCTGGAAGCCGAGTGAACAGCTGGCGGGGAGGCGAGCCTCCTCGAGGGAAGAAGAGGCAGCCCAGCCTCGTTTGGCTCAAGCCCTACTTGGCTGGAGCCGAGTGCGCCTCCAGGACGGCACAGCGCCAGCTCTGCTCAGAGGCCCGTTCTGGCAGAGTTGCTGGCGCGAGGCTGCTCTGCCCTGGGCGAGCCTTGCCCAGACTTGCCTCGCTGCTAGGCTTCCTGCCCAGGAAGGAGCAGGCTGCGCGAGGCTGGGAGACGCCACTGGCGCCTTCCTGGCCTCAGCTCCGCTCCTGCCTTGCCTTTGCACCTAGGCCCCAGGCGTCCTTGGGGAGGGCTTAGGGGCCGGTGGCTTGCAGACTGCCAAGGGCTCCAGCAGGAAGAGCTCTGTGCGAGGGAAGGGAAGTGCCAGTGCAGGGCTCCTCCAGCGGTTGCTTGGCCGCCCAGGCTCAGCGCCGCACGGAGTGCACCAGGCTCCCAGGGCCCCTGGCTGGGGTCTGCAGCCCCGCACACCCGGAGGCTGACTCCCTGGGCGCCCAGCTGCTGCCTCAAACACGTAGCTTCCCTAGCGCTCTCCTCCCCAGCAGAGATGTGTGCAGCTGGTTGGGGCCTGCCCCTGCGTGCCTGGGCTCCCGCCCACAGCCCCCGCTCAGGGCAAGCAGCCCCTGAGCCAAGACCTGCAGGAGGCGCAGAGCGCCCCCACCTGGAAGCCGAGTGAACAGCTGGCGGGGAGGCGAGCCTCCTCGAGGGAAGAAGAGGCAGCCCAGCCTCGTTTGGCTCAAGCCCTACTTGGCTGGAGCCGAGTGCGCCTCCAGGACGGCAGAGCTCCAGCTCTGCTGAGAGGCCCGTTCTGGCAGAGTTGCTGGCGCGAGGCTGCTCTGCCCTGGGCGAGCCTTGCCCAGACTTGCCTCGCTGCTAGGCTTCCTGCCCAGGAAGGAGCAGGCTGCGCGAGGCTGGGAGACGCCACTGGCGCCTTCCTGGCCTCAGCTCCGCTCCTGCCTTGCCTTTGCACCTAGGCCCCAGGCGTCCTTGGGGAGGGCTTAGGGGCCGGTGGCTTGCACACTGCCAAGGGCTCCAGCAGGAAGAGCTCTGTGCGAGGGAAGGGAAGGGCCAGTGCAGGGCTCCTCCAGCGGTTGCTTGGCCGCCCAGGCTCAGCGCCGCACGGAGTGCACCAGGCTGCCAGGGCCCCTGGCTGGGGTCTGCAGCCCCGCACACCCGGAGGCTGACTCCCTGGGCGCCCAGCAGCTGCCTCACACACGTAGCTTCCCTAGCGCTCTCCTCCCCAGCAGAGACGTGTGCAGCTGGTTGGGGCCTGCCCCTGCGTGCCTGGGCTCCCGCCCACAGCCCCAGCTCAGGGCAAGCAGCCCCTGAGCCAAGACCTGCAGGAGGCGCAGAGCGCCCCCACCTGGAAGCCGAGTGAACAGCTGGCGGGGTGGCGAGCCTCCTCGAGGGAAGAAGAGGCAGCCCAGCCTCGTTTGGCTCAAGCCCTACTTGGCTGGAGCCGTGTGCGCCTCCAGGACGGCAGAGCTCCAGCTCTGCTCAGAGGCCCGTTCTGGCAGAGTGGCTGGCGCGAGGCTGCTCTGCCCTGGGCGAGCCTTGCCCAGACTTGCCTCGCTGCTAGGCTTCCTGCCCAGGAAGGAGCAGGCTGCGCGAGGCTGGGAGACGCCACTGGCGCCTTCCTGGCCTCAGCTCCGTTCCTGCCTTGCCTTTGCACCTAGGTCCCAGGCGTCCTTGGGGAGGGCTTAGGGGCCGGTGGCTTGCACACTGCCAAGGGCTCCAGCAGGAAGAGCTCTGTGCGAGGGAAGGGAAGGGCCAGTGCAGGGCTCCTCCAGCGGTTGCTTGGCCGCCCAGGCTCAGCGCCGCACGGAGTGCACCAGGCTCCCAGGGCCCCTGGCTGGGGTCTGCAGCCCCGCACACCCGGAGGCTGACTCCCTGGGCGCCCAGCAGCTGCCTCACACACGTAGCTTCCCTAGCCCTCTCCTCCCCAGCAGAGACGTGTGCAGCTAGTTGGGGCCTGCCCCTGCGTGCCTGGGCTCCCGCCCACAGCCACAGCTCAGGGCAAGCAGCCCCTGAGCCAAGACCTGCAGGAGGCGCAGAGCGCCCCCACCTGGAAGCCGAGTGAACAGCTGGCGGGGAGGCGAGCCTCCTCGAGGGAAGAAGAGGCAGCCCAGCCTCGTTTGGCTCAAGCCCTACTTGGCTGGAGCCGAGTGCGCCTCCAGGACGGCAGAGCTCCAGCTCTGCTCAGAGGCCCGTTCTGGCAGAGTTGCTGGCGCGAGGCTGCTCTGCCCTGGGCGAGCCTTGCCCAGACTTGCCTCGCTGCTAGGCTTCCTGCCCAGGAAGGAGCAGGCTGGGCGAGGCTGGGAGACGCCACTGGCGCCTTCCTGGCCTCAGCTCCGCTCCTGCCTTGCCTTTGCACCTAGGCCCCAGGCGTCCTTGGGGAGGGCTTAGGGGCCGGTGGCTTGCACACTGCCAAGGGCTCCAGCAGGAAGAGCTCTGTGCGAGGGAAGGGAAGGGCCAGTGCAGGGCTCCTCCAGCGGTTGCTTGGCCGCCCAGGCTCAGCGCCGCACGGAGTGCACCAGGCTCCCAGGGCCCCTGGCTGGGGTCTGCAGCCCCGCACACCCGGAGGCTGACTCCCTGGGCGCCCAGCAGCTGCCTCACACACGTAGCTTCCCTAGCGCTCTCCTCCCCAGCAGAGACGTGTGCAGCTGGTTGGGGCCTGCCCCTGCGTGCCTGGGCTCCCGCCCACAGCCCCAGCTCAGGGCAAGCAGCCCCTGAGCCAAGACCTGCTGGAGGCGCAGAGCGCCCCCACCTGGAAGCCGAGTGAACAGCTGGCGGGGAGGCGAGCCTCCTCGAGGGAAGAAGAGGCAGCCCAGCCTCGTTTGGCTCAAGCCCTACTTGGCTGGAGCCGAGTGCGCCTCCAGGACGGCACAGCGCCAGCTCTGCTCAGAGGCCCGTTCTGGCAGAGTTGCTGGCGCGAGGCTGCTCTGCCTGGGCGAGCCTTGCCCAGACTTGCCTCGCTGCTAGGCTTCCTGCCCAGGAAGGAGCAGGCTGCGCGAGGCTGGGAGACGCCACTGGCGCCTTCCTGGCCTCAGCTCCGCTCCTGCCTTGCCTTTGCACCTAGGCCCCAGGCGTCCTTGGGGAGGGCTTAGGGGCCGGTGGCTTGCACACTGCCAAGGGCTCCAGCAGGAAGAGCTCTGTGCGAGGGAAGGGAAGTGCCAGTGCAGGGCTCCTCCAGCGGTTGCTTGGCCGCCCAGGCTCAGCGCCGCACGGAGTGCACCAGGCTCCCAGGGCCCCTGGCTGGGGTCTGCAGCCCCGCACACCCGGAGGCTGACTCCCTGGGCGCCCAGCAGCTGCCTCACACACGTAGCTTCCCTAGCGCTCTCCTCCCCAGCAGAGACGTGTGCAGCTGGTTGGGGCCTGCCCCTGCGTGCCTGGGCTCCCGCCCACAGCCCCAGCTCAGGGCAAGCAGCCCCTGAGCCAAGACCTGCAGGAGGCGCAGAGCGCCCCCACCTGGAAGCCGAGTGAACAGCTGGCGGGGAGGCGAGCCTCCTCGAGGGAAGAAGAGGCAGCCCAGCCTCGTTTGGCTCAAGCCCTACTTGGCTGGAGCCGAGTGCGCCTCCAGGACGGCACAGCTCCAGCTCTGCTCAGAGGCCCGATCTGGCAGAGTTGCTGGCGCGAGGCTGCTCTGCCTTGGGCGAGCCTTGCCCAGACTTGCCTCGCTGCTAGGCTTCCTGCCCAGGAAGGAGCACGCTGCGCGAGGCTGGGAGACGCCACTGGCGCCTTCCTGGCCTCAGCTCCGCTCCTGCCTTGCCTTTGCACCTAGGCCCCAGGCGTCCTTGGGGAGGGCTTAGGGGCCGGTGGCTTGCACACTGCCAAGGGCTCCAGCAGGAAGAGCTCTGTGCGAGGGAAGGGAAGTGCCAGTGCAGGGCTCCTCCAGCGGTTGCTTGGCCGCCCAGGCTCAGCGCCGCACGGAGTGCACCAGGCTCCCAGGGCCCCTGGCTGGGGTCTGCAGCCCCGCACACCCGGAGGCTGACTCCCTGGGCGCCCAGCAGCTGCCTCACACACGTAGCTTCCCTAGCGCTCTCCTCCCCAGCAGAGACGTGTGCAGCTGGTTGGGGCCTGCCCCTGCGTGCCTGGGCTCCCGCCCACAGCCCCAGCTCAGGGCAAGCAGCCCCTGAGCCAAGACCTGCAGGAGGCGCAGAGCGCCCCCACCTGGAAGCCGAGTGAACAGCTGGCGGGGAGGCGGGCCTCCTCGAGGGAAGAAGAGGCAGCCCAGCCTCGTTTGGCTCAAGCCCTACTTGGCTGGAGCCGAGTGCGCCTCCAGGACGGCAGAGCTCCAGCTCTGCTCAGAGGCCCGTTCTGGCAGAGTTGCTGGCGCGAGGCTGCTCTGCCCTGGGCGAGCCTTGCCCAGACTTGCCTCGCTGCTAGGCTTCCTGCCCAGGAAGGAGCAGGCTGCGCGAGGCTGGGAGACGCCACTGGCGCCTTCCTGGCCTCAGCTCCGCTCCTGCCTTGCCTTTGCACCTAGGCCCCAGGCGTCCTTGGGGAGGGCTTAGGGGCCGGTGGCTTGCACACTCCTAAGGGCTCCAGCAGGAAGAGCTCTGTGCGAGGGAAGGGAAGGGCCAGTGCAGGGCTCCTCCAGCGGTTGCTTGGCCGCCCAGGCTCAGCGCCGCACGGAGTGCACCAGGCTGCCAGGGCCCCTGGCTGGGGTCTGCAGCCCCGCACACCCGGAGGCTGACTCCCTGGGCGCCCAGCAGCTGCCTCACACACGTAGCTTCCCTAGCGCTCTCCTCCCCAGCAGAGACGTGTGCAGCTGGTTGGGGCCTGCCCCTGCGTGCCTGGGCTCCCGCCCACAGCCACAGCTCAGGGCAAGCAGCCCCTGAGCCAAGACCTGCAGGAGGCGCAGAGCGCCCCCACCTGGAAGCCGAGTGAACAGCTGGCGGGGAGGCGAGCCTCCTCGAGGGAAGAAGAGGCAGCCCAGCCTCGTTTGGCTCAAGCCCTACTTGGCTGGAGCCGAGTGCGCCTCCAGGACGGCAGAGCTCCAGGTCTGCTGAGAGGCCCGTTCTGGCAGAGTTGCTGGAGCGAGGCTGCTCTGCCCTGGGCGAGCCTTGCCCAGACTTGCCTCGCTGCTAGGCTTCCTGCCCAGGAAGGAGCAGGCTGGGCGAGGCTGGGAGACGCCACTGGCGCCTTCCTGGCCTCAGCTCCGCTCCTGCCTTGCCTTTGCACCTAGGCCCCAGGCGTCCTTGGGGAGGGCTTAGGGGCCGGTGGCTTGCACACTGCCAAGGGCTCCAGCAGGAAGAGCTCTGTGCGAGGGAAGGGAAGGGCCAGTGCAGGGCTCCTCCAGCGGTTGCTTGGCCGCCCAGGCTCAGCGCCGCACGGAGTGCACCAGGCTCCCAGGGCCCCTGGCTGGGCTCTGCAGCCCCGCACACCCGGAGGCTGACTCCCTGGGCGCCCAGCAGCTGCCTCACACACGTAGCTTCCCTAGCGCTCTCCTCCCCAGCAGAGACGTGTGCAGCTGGTTGGGGCCTGCCCCTGCGTGCCTGGGCTCCCGCCCACAGCCCCAGCTCAGGGCAAGCAGCCCCTGAGCCAAGACCTGCAGGAGGCCCAGAGCGCCCCCACCTGGAAGCCGAGTGAACAGCTGGCGGGGAGGCGAGCCTCCTCGAGGGAAGAAGAGGCAGCCCAGCCTCGTTTGGCTCAAGCCCTACTTGGCTGGAGCCGAGTGCGCCTCCAGGACGGCACAGCGCCAGCTCTGCTCAGAGGCCCGTTCTGGCAGAGTTGCTGGCGCGAGGCTGCTCTGCCCTGGGCGAGCCTTGCCCAGACTTGCCTCGCTGCTAGGCTTCCTGCCCAGGAAGGAGCAGGCTGCGCGAGGCTGGGAGACGCCACTGGCGCCTTCCTGGCCTCAGCTCCGCTCCTGCCTTGCCTTTGCACCTAGGCCCCAGGCGTCCTTGGGGAGGGCTTAGGGGCCGGTGGCTTGCACACTGCCAAGGGCTCCAGCAGGAAGAGCTCTGTGCGAGGGAAGGGAAGTGCCAGTGCAGGGCTCCTCCAGCGGTTGCTTGGCCGCCCAGGCTCAGCGCCGCACGGAGTGCACCAGGCTCCCAGGGCCCCTGGCTGGGGTCTGCAGCCCCGCACACCCGGAGGCTGACTCCCTGGGCGCCCAGCAGCTGCCTCACACACGTAGCTTCCCTAGCGCTCTCCTCCCCAGCAGAGACGTGTGCAGCTGGTTGGGGCCTGCCCCTGCGTGCCTGGGCTCCCGCCCACAGCCCCAGCTCAGGGCAAGCAGCCCCTGAGCCAAGACCTGCAGGAGGCGCAGAGCGCCCCCACCTGGAAGCCGAGTGAACAGCTGGCGGGGAGGCGGGCCTCCTCGAGGGAAGAAGAGGCAGCCCAGCCTCGTTTGGCTCAAGCCCTACTTGGCTGGAGCCGAGTGCGCCTCCAGGACGGCAGAGCTCCAGCTCTGCTCAGAGGCCCGTTCTGGCAGAGTTGCTGGCGCGAGGCTGCTCTGCCCTGGGCGAGCCTTGCCCAGACTTGCCTCGCTGCTAGGCTTCCTGCCCAGGAAGGAGCAGGCTGCGCGAGGCTGGGAGACGCCACTGGCGCCTTCCTGGCCTCAGCTCCGCTCCTGCCTTGCCTTTGCACCTAGGCCCCAGGCGTCCTTGGGGAGGGCTTAGGGGCCGGTGGCTTGCACACTCCTAAGGGCTCCAGCAGGAAGAGCTCTGTGCGAGGGAAGGGAAGGGCCAGTGCAGGGCTCCTCCAGCGGTTGCTTGGCCGCCCAGGCTCAGCGCCGCACGGAGTGCACCAGGCTGCCAGGGCCCCTGGCTGGGGTCTGCAGCCCCGCACACCCGGAGGCTGACTCCCTGGGCGCCCAGCAGCTGCCTCACACACGTAGCTTCCCTAGCGCTCTCCTCCCCAGCAGAGACGTGTGCAGCTGGTTGGGGCCTGCCCCTGCGTGCCTGGGCTCCCGCCCACAGCCACAGCTCAGGGCAAGCAGCCCCTGAGCCAAGACCTGCAGGAGGCGCAGAGCGCCCCCACCTGGAAGCCGAGTGAACAGCTGGCGGGGAGGCGAGCCTCCTCGAGGGAAGAAGAGGCAGCCCAGCCTCGTTTGGCTCAAGCCCTACTTGGCTGGAGCCGAGTGCGCCTCCAGGACGGCAGAGCTCCAGGTCTGCTGAGAGGCCCGTTCTGGCAGAGTTGCTGGAGCGAGGCTGCTCTGCCCTGGGCGAGCCTTGCCCAGACTTGCCTCGCTGCTAGGCTTCCTGCCCAGGAAGGAGCAGGCTGGGCGAGGCTGGGAGACGCCACTGGCGCCTTCCTGGCCTCAGCTCCGCTCCTGCCTTGCCTTTGCACCTAGGCCCCAGGCGTCCTTGGGGAGGGCTTAGGGGCCGGTGGCTTGCACACTGCCAAGGGCTCCAGCAGGAAGAGCTCTGTGCGAGGGAAGGGAAGGGCCAGTGCAGGGCTCCTCCAGCGGTTGCTTGGCCGCCCAGGCTCAGCGCCGCACGGAGTGCACCAGGCTCCCAGGGCCCCTGGCTGGGCTCTGCAGCCCCGCACACCCGGAGGCTGACTCCCTGGGCGCCCAGCAGCTGCCTCACACACGTAGCTTCCCTAGCGCTCTCCTCCCCAGCAGAGACGTGTGCAGCTGGTTGGGGCCTGCCCCTGCGTGCCTGGGCTCCCGCCCACAGCCCCAGCTCAGGGCAAGCAGCCCCTGAGCCAAGACCTGCAGGAGGCCCAGAGCGCCCCCACCTGGAAGCCGAGTGAACAGCTGGCGGGGAGGCGAGCCTCCTCGAGGGAAGAAGAGGCAGCCCAGCCTCGTTTGGCTCAAGCCCTACTTGGCTGGAGCCGAGTGCGCCTCCAGGACGGCACAGCGCCAGCTCTGCTCAGAGGCCCGTTCTGGCAGAGTTGCTGGCGCGAGGCTGCTCTGCCCTGGGCGAGCCTTGCCCAGACTTGCCTCGCTGCTAGGCTTCCTGCCCAGGAAGGAGCAGGCTGCGCGAGGCTGGGAGACGCCACTGGCGCCTTCCTGGCCTCAGCTCCGCTCCTGCCTTGCCTTTGCACCTAGGCCCCAGGCGTCCTTGGGGAGGGCTTAGGGGCCGGTGGCTTGCACACTGCCAAGGGCTCCAGCAGGAAGAGCTCTGTGCGAGGGAAGGGAAGTGCCAGTGCAGGGCTCCTCCAGCGGTTGCTTGGCCGCCCAGGCTCAGCGCCGCACGGAGTGCACCAGGCTCCCAGGGCCCCTGGCTGGGGTCTGCAGCCCCGCACACCCGGAGGCTGACTCCCTGGGCGCCCAGCAGCTGCCTCACACACGTAGCTTCCCTAGCGCTCTCCTCCCCAGCAGAGACGTGTGCAGCTGGTTGGGGCCTGCCCCTGCGTGCCTGGGCTCCCGCCCACAGCCCCAGCTCAGGGCAAGCAGCCCCTGAGCCAAGACCTGCAGGAGGCGCAGAGCGCCCCCACCTGGAAGCCGAGTGAACAGCTGGCGGGGAGGCGAGCCTCCTCGAGGGAAGAAGAGGCAGCCCAGCCTCGTTTGGCTCAAGCCCTACTTGGCTGGAGCCGAGTGCGCCTCCTGGACGGCAGAGCTCCAGCTCTGCTGAGAGGCCCGTTCTGGCAGAGTTGCTGGCGCGAGGCTGCTCTGCCCTGGGCGAGCCTTGCCCAGACTTGCCTCGCTGCTAGGCTTCCTGCCCAGGAAGGAGCAGGCTGCGCGAGGCTGGGAGACGCCACTGGCGCCTTCCTGGCCTCAGCTCCGCTCCTGCCTTGCCTTTGCACCTAGGCCCCAGGCGTCCTTGGGGAGGGCTTAGGGGCCGGTGGCTTGCACACTGCCAAGGGCTCCAGCAGGAAGAGCTCTGTGCGAGGGAAGGGAAGGGCCAGTGCAGGGCTCCTCCAGCGGTTGCTTGGCCGCCCAGGCTCAGCGCCGCACGGAGTGCACCAGGCTGCCAGGGCCCCTGGCTGGGGTCTGCAGCCCCGCACACCCGGAGGCTGACTCCCTGGGCGCCCAGCAGCTGCCTCACACACGTAGCTTCCCTAGCGCTCTCCTCCCCAGCAGAGACGTGTGCAGCTGGTTGGGGCCTGCCCCTGCGTGCCTGGGCTCCCGCCCACAGCCACAGCTCAGGGCAAGCAGCCCCTGAGCCAAGACCTGCAGGAGGCGCAGAGCGCCCCCACCTGGAAGCCGAGTGAACAGCTGGCGGGGAGGCGAGCCTCCTCGAGGGAAGAAGAGGCAGCCCAGCCTCGTTTGGCTCAAGCCCTACTTGGCTGGAACCGAGTGCGCCTCCAGGACGGCAGAGCTCCAGGTCTGCTGAGAGGCCCGTTCTGGCAGAGTTGCTGGAGCGAGGCTGCTCTGCCCTGGGCGAGCCTTGCCCAGACTTGCCTCGCTGCTAGGCTTCCTGCCCAGGAAGGAGCAGGCTGGGCGAGGCTGGGAGACGCCACTGGCGCCTTCCTGGCCTCAGCTCCGCTCCTGCCTTGCCTTTGCACCTAGGCCCCAGGCGTCCTTGGGGAGGGCTTAGGGGCCGGTGGCTTGCACACTGCCAAGGGCTCCAGCAGGAAGAGCTCTGTGCGAGGGAAGGGAAGGGCCAGTGCAGGGCTCCTCCAGCGGTTGCTTGGCCGCCCAGGCTCAGCGCCGCACGGAGTGCACCAGGCTCCCAGGGCCCCTGGCTGGGCTCTGCAGCCCCGCACACCCGGAGGCTGACTCCCTGGGCGCCCAGCAGCTGCCTCACACACGTAGCTTCCCTAGCGCTCTCCTCCCCAGCAGAGATGTGTGCAGCTGGTTGGGGCCTGCCCCTGCGTGCCTGGGCTCCCGCCCACAGCCCCACCTCAGGGCAAGCAGCCCCTGAGCCAAGACCTGCAGGAGGCCCAGAGCGCCCCCACCTGGAAGCCGAGTGAACAGCTGGCGGGGAGGCGAGCCTCCTCGAGGGAAGAAGAGGCAGCCCAGCCTCGTTTGGCTCAAGCCCTACTTGGCTGGAGCCGAGTGCGCCTCCAGGACGGCACAGCGCCAGCTCTGCTCAGAGGCCCGTTCTGGCAGAGTTGCTGGCGCGAGGCTGCTCTGCCCTGGGCGAGCCTTGCCCAGACTTGCCTCGCTGCTAGGCTTCCTGCCCAGGAAGGAGCAGGCTGCGCGAGGCTGGGAGACGCCACTGGCGCCTTCCTGGCCTCAGCTCCGCTCCTGCCTTGCCTTTGCACCTAGGCCCCAGGCGTCCTTGGGGAGGGCTTAGGGGCCGGTGGCTTGCACACTGCCAAGGGCTCCAGCAGGAAGAGCTCTGTGCGAGGGAAGGGAAGTGCCAGTGCAGGGCTCCTCCAGCGGTTGCTTGGCCGCCCAGGCTCAGCGCCGCACGGAGTGCACCAGGCTCCCAGGGCCCCTGGCTGGGGTCTGCAGCCCCGCACACCCGGAGGCTGACTCCCTGGGCGCCCAGCAGCTGCCTCACACACGTAGCTTCCCTAGCGCTCTCCTCCCCAGCAGAGACGTGTGCAGCTGGTTGGGGCCTGCCCCTGCGTGCTTGGGCTCCCGCCCACAGCCCCAGCTCAGGGCAAGCAGCCCCTGAGCCAAGACCTGCAGGAGGCGCAGAGCGCCCCCACCTGGAAGCCGAGTGAACAGCTGGCGGGGAGGCGAGCCTCCTCGAGGGAAGAAGAGGCAGCCCAGCCTCGTTTGGCTCAAGCCCTACTTGGCTGGAGCCGAGTGCGCCTCCAGGACGGCAGAGCTCCAGCTCTGCTCAGAGGCCCGTTCTGGCAGAGTTGCTGGCGCGAGGCTGCTCTGCCCTGGGCGAGCCTTGCCCAGACTTGCCTCGCTGCTAGGCTTCCTGCCCAGGAAGGAGCAGGCTGGGCGAGGCTGGGAGACGCCACTGGCGCCTTCCTGGCCTCAGCTCCCCTCCTGCCTTGCCTTTGCACCTAGGCCCCAGGCGTCCTTGGGGAGGGCTTAGGGGCCGGTGGCTTGCACACTGCCAAGGGCTCCAGCAGGAAGAGCTCTGTGCGAGGGAAGGGAAGGGCCAGTGCAGGGCTCCACCAGCGGTTGCTTGGCCGCCCAGGCTCAGCGCCGCACGGAGTGCACCAGGCTCCCAGGGCCCCTGGCTGGGCTCTGCAGCCCCGCACACCCGGAGGCTGACTCCCTGGGCGCCCAGCAGCTGCCTCACACACGTAGCTTCCCTAGCGCTCTCCTCCCCAGCAGAGACGTGTGCAGCTGGTTGGGGCCTGCCCCTGCGTGCCTGGGCTCCCGCCCACAGCCCCAGCTCAGGGCAAGCAGCCCCTGAGCCAAGACCTGCAGGAGGCCCAGAGCGCCCCCACCTGGAAGCCGAGTGAACAGCTGGCGGGGAGGCGAGCCTCCTCGAGGGAAGAAGAGGCAGCCCAGCCTCGTTTGGCTCAAGCCCTACTTGGCTGGAGCCGAGTGCGCCTCCAGGACGGCACAGCGCCAGCTCTGCTCAGAGGCCCGTTCTGGCAGAGTTGCTGGCGCGAGGCTGCTCTGCCCTGGGCGAGCCTTGCCCAGACTTGCCTCGCTGCTAGGCTTCCTGCCCAGGAAGGAGCAGGCTGCGCGAGGCTGGGAGACGCCACTGGCGCCTTCCTGGCCTCAGCTCCGCTCCTGCCTTGCCTTTGCACCTAGGCCCCAGGCGTCCTTGGGGAGGGCTTAGGGGCCGGTGGCTTGCACACTGCCAAGGGCTCCAGCAGGAAGAGCTCTGTGCGAGGGAAGGGAAGTGCCAGTGCAGGGCTCCTCCAGCGTTTGCTTGGCCGCCCAGGATCAGCGCCGCACGGAGTGCACCAGGCTCCCAGGGCCCCTGGCTGGGGTCTGCAGCCCCGCACACCCGGAGGCTGACTCCCTGGGCGCCCAGCAGCTGCCTCACACACGTAGCTTCCCTAGCGCTCTCCTCCCCAGCAGAGACGTGTGCAGCTGGTTGGGGCCTGCCCCTGCGTGCCTGGGCTCCCGCCCACAGCCCCAGCTCAGGGCAAGCAGCCCCTGAGCCAAGACCTGCAGGAGGCGCAGAGCGCCCCCACCTGGAAGCCGAGTGAACAGCTGGCGGGGAGGCGAGCCTCCTCGAGGGAAGAAGAGGCAGCCCAGCCTCGTTTGGCTCAAGCCCTACTTGGCTGGAGCCGAGTGCGCCTCCAGGACGGCAGAGCTCCAGCTCTGCTGAGAGGCCCGTTCTGGCAGAGTTGCTGGCGCGAGGCTGCTCTGCCCTGGGCGAGCCTTGCCCAGACTTGCCTCGCTGCTAGGCTTCCTGCCCAGGAAGGAGCAGGCTGCGCGAGGCTGGGAGACGCCACTGGCGCCTTCCTGGCCTCAGCTCCGCTCCTGCCTTGCCTTTGCACCTAGGCCCCAGGCGTCCTTGGGGAGGGCTTAGGGGCCGGTGGCTTGCACACTGCCAAGGGCTCCAGCAGGAAGAGCTCTGTGCGAGGGAAGGGAAGGGCCAGTGCAGGGCTCCTCCAGGGGTTGCTTGGCCGCCCAGGCTCAGCGCCGCACGGAGTGCACCAGGCTGCCAGGGCCCCTGGCTGGGGTCTGCAGCCCCGCACACCCGGAGGCTGACTCCCTGGGCGCCCAGCAGCTGCCTCACACACCTAGCTTCCCTAGCGCTCTCCTCCCCAGCAGAGACGTGTGCAGCTGGTTGGGGCCTGCCCCTGCGTGCCTGGGCTCCCGCCCACAGCCCCAGCTCAGGGCAAGCAGCCCCTGAGCCAAGACCTGCAGGAGGCGCAGAGCGCCCCCACCTGGAAGCCGAGTGAACAGCTGGCGGGGTGGCGAGCCTCCTCGAGGGAAGAAGAGGCAGCCCAGCCTCGTTTGGCTCAAGCCCTACTTGGCTGGAGCCGTGTGCGCCTCCAGGACGGCAGAGCTTCAGCTCTGCTCAGAGGCCCGTTCTGGCAGAGTTGCTGGCGCGAGGCTGCTCTGCCCTGGGCGAGCCTTGCCCAGACTTGCCTCGCTGCTAGGCTTCCTGCCCAGGAAGGAGCAGGCTGCGCGAGGCTGGGAGACGCCACTGGCGCCTTCCTGGCCTCAGCTCCGCTCCTGCCTTGCCTTTGCACCTAGGCCCCATGCGTCCTTGGGGAGGGCTTAGGGGCCGGTGGCTTGCACACTGCCAAGGGCTCCAGCAGGAAGAGCTCTGTGCGAGGGAAGGGAAGGGCCAGTGCAGGGCTCCTCCAGCGGTTGCTTGGCCGCCCAGACTCAGCGCCGCACGGAGTGCACCAGGCTCCCAGGGCCCCTGGCTGGGGTCTGCAGCCCCGCACACCCGGAGGCTTACTCCCTGGGCGCCCAGCAGCTGCCTCACACACGTAGCTTCCCTAGCGCTCTCGTCCCCAGCAGAGACATGTGCAGCTGGTTGGGGCCTGCCCCTGCGTGCCTGGGCTCCCACCCACACCCCCAGCTCAGGGCAAGCAGCCCCTGAGCCAAGACCTGCAGGAGGCGCAGAGCGCCCCCACCTGGAAGCCGAGTGAACAGCTGGCGGGGAGGCGAGCCTCCTCGAGGGAAGAAGAGGCAGCCCAGCCTCGTTTGGCTCAAGCCCTACTTGGCTGGAGCCGAGTGCGCCTCCAGGACGGCAGAGCTCCAGGTCTGCTGAGAGGCCCGTTCTGGCAGAGTTGCTGGAGCGAGGCTGCTCTGCCCTGGGCGAGCCTTGCCCAGACTTGCCTCGCTGCTAGGCTTCCTGCCCAGGAAGGAGCAGGCTGCGCGAGGCTGGGAGACGCCACTGGCGCCTTCCTGGCCTCAGCTCCGCTCCTGCCTTGCCTTTGCACCTAGGCCCCAGGCGTCCTTGGGGAGGGCTTAGGGGCCGGTGGCTTGCACACTGCCAAGGGCTCCAGCAGGAAGAGCTCTGTGCGAGGGAAGGGAAGTGCCAGTGCAGGGCTCCTCCAGCGGTTGCTTGGCCGCCCAGGCTCAGCGCCGCACGGAGTGCACCAGGCTCCCAGGGCCCCTGGATGGGGTCTGCAGCCCCGCACACCCAGAGGCTGACTCCCTGGGCGCCCAGCAGCTGCCTCACACACGTAGCTTCCCTAGCGCTCTCCTCCCCAGCAGAGACGTGTGCAGCTGGTTGGGGCCTGCCCCTGCGTGCCTGGGCTCCCGCCCACAGCCCCAGCTCAGGGCAAGCAGCCCCTGAGCCAAGACCTGCAGGAGGCGCAGAGCGCCCCCACCTGGAAGCCGAGTGAACAGCTGGCGGGGAGGCGAGCCTCCTCGAGGGAAGAAGAGGCAGCCCAGCCTCGTTTGGCTCAAGCCCTACTTGGCTGGAGCCGAGTGCGCCTCCAGGACGGCAGAGCTCCAGCTCTGCTCAGAGGCCCGTTGTGGCAGAGTTGCTGGCGCGAGGCTGCTCTGCCCTGGGCGAGCCTTGCCCAGACTTGCCTCGCTGCTAGGCTTCCTGCCCAGGAAGGAGCAGGCTGCGCGAGGCTGGGAGACGCCACTGGCGCCTTCCTGGCCTCAACTCCGCTCCTGCCTTGCCTTTGCACCTAGGCCCCATGCGTCCTTGGGGAGGGCTTAGGGGCCGGTGGCTTGCACACTGCCAAGGGCTCCAGCAGGAAGAGCTCTGTGCGAGGGAAGGGAAGTGCCAGTGCAGGGCTCCTCCAGCGGTTGCTTGGCCGCCCAGGCTCAGCGCCGCACGGAGTGCACCAGGCTCCCAGGGCCCCTGGCTGGGGTCTGCAGCCCCGCACACCCGGAGGCTGACTCCCTGGGCGCCCAGCAGCTGCCTCACACACGTAGCTTCCCTAGCGCTCTCCTCCCCAGCAGAGACGTGTGCAGCTGGTTGGGGCCTGCCCCTGCGTGCCTGGGCTCCCGCCCACAGCCCCAGCTCAGGGCAAGCAGCCCCTGAGCCAAGACCTGCAGGAGGCGCAGAGCGCCCCCACCTGGAAGCCGAGTGAACAGCTGGCGGGGAGGCGAGCCTCCTCGAGGGAAGAAGAGGCAGCCCAGCCTCGTTTGGCTCAAGCCCTACATGGCTGGAGCCGAGTGCGCCTCCAGGACGGCACAGCGCCAGCTCTGCTCAGAGGCCCGTTGTGGCAGAGTTGCTGGCGCGAGGCTGCTCTGCCCTGGGCGAGCCTTGCCCAGACTTGCCTCGCTGCTAGGCTTCCTGCCCAGGAAGGAGCAGGCTGCGCGAGGCTGGGAGACGCAACTGGCGCCTTCCTGGCCTCAGCTCCGCTCCTGCCTTGCCTTTGCACCTAGGCCCCAGGCGTCCTTGGGGAGGGCTTAGGGGCCGGTGGCTTGCACACTGCCAAGGGCTCCAGCAGGAAGAGCTCTGTGCGAGGGAAGGGAAGGGCCAGTGCAGGGCTCCTCCAGCGGTTGCTTGGCCGCCCAGACTCAGCGCCGCACGGAGTGCACCAGGCTCCCAGGGCCCCTGGCTGGGGTCTGCAGCCCCGCACACCCGGAGGCTTACTCCCTGGGCGCCCAGCAGCTGCCTCACACACGTAGCTTCCCTAGCGCTCTCGTCCCCAGCAGAGACATGTGCAGCTGGTTGGGGCCTGCCCCTGCGTGCCTGGGCTCCCACCCACACCCCCAGCTCAGGGCAAGCAGCCCCTGAGCCAAGACCTGCAGGAGGCGCAGAGCGCCCCCACCTGGAAGCCGAGTGAACAGCTGGCGGGGAGGCGAGCCTCCTCGAGGGAAGAAGAGGCAGCCCAGCCTCGTTTGGCTCAAGCCCTACTTGGCTGGAGCCGAGTGCGCCTCCAGGACGGCAGAGCTCCAGGTCTGCTGAGAGGCCCGTTCTGGCAGAGTTGCTGGAGCGAGGCTGCTCTGCCCTGGGCGAGCCTTGCCCAGACTTGCCTCGCTGCTAGGCTTCCTGCCCAGGAAGGAGCAGGCTGCGCGAGGCTGGGAGACGCCACTGGCGCCTTCCTGGCCTCAGCTCCGCTCCTGCCTTGCCTTTGCACCTAGGCCCCAGGCGTCCTTGGGGAGGGCTTAGGGGCCGGTGGCTTGCACACTGCCAAGGGCTCCAGCAGGAAGAGCTCTGTGCGAGGGAAGGGAAGTGCCAGTGCAGGGCTCCTCCAGCGGTTGCTTGGCCGCCCAGGCTCAGCGCCGCACGGAGTGCACCAGGCTCCCAGGGCCCCTGGATGGGGTCTGCAGCCCCGCACACCCGGAGGCTGACTCCCTGGGCGCCCAGCAGCTGCCTCACACACGTAGCTTCCCTAGCGCTCTCCTCCCCAGCAGAGACGTGTGCAGCTGGTTGGGGCCTGCCCCTGCGTGCCTGGGCTCCCGCGCACAGCCCCAGCTCAGGGCAAGCAGCCCCTGAGCCAAGACCTGCAGGAGGCGCAGAGCGCCCCCACCTGGAAGCCGAGTGAACAGCTGGCGGGGAGGCGAGCCTCCTCGAGGGAAGAAGAGGCAGCCCAGCCTCGTTTGGCTCAAGCCCTACTTGGCTGGAGCCGAGTGCGCCTCCAGGACGGCAGAGCTCCAGCTCTGCTCAGAGGCCCGTTGTGGCAGAGTTGCTGGCGCGAGGCTGCTCTGCCCTGGGCGAGCCTTGCCCAGACTTGCCTCGCTGCTAGGCTTCCTGCCCAGGAAGGAGCAGGCTGCGCGAGGCTGGGAGACGCCACTGGCGCCTTCCTGGCCTCAGCTCCGCTCCTGCCTTGCCTTTGCACCTAGGCCCCATGCGTCCTTGGGGAGGGCTTAGGGGCCTGTGGCTTGCACACTGCCAAGGGCTCCAGCAGGAAGAGCTCTGTGCGAGGGAAGGGAAGTGCCAGTGCAGGGCTCCTCCAGCGGTTGCTTGGCCGCCCAGGCTCAGCGCCGCACGGAGTGCACCAGGCTCCCAGGGCCCCTGGCTGGGGTCTGCAGCCCCGCACACCCGGAGGCTGACTCCCTGGGCGCCCAGCAGCTGCCTCACACACGTAGCTTCCCTAGCGCTCTCCTCCCCAGCAGAGACGTGTGCAGCTGGTTGGGGCCTGCCCCTGCGTGCCTGGGCTCCCGCCCACAGCCCCAGCTCAGGGCAAGCAGCCCCTGAGCCAAGACCTGCAGGAGGCGCAGAGCGCCCCCACCTGGAAGCCGAGTGAACAGCTGGCGGTGAGGCGAGCCTCCTCGAGGGAAGAAGAGGCAGCCCAGCCTCGTTTGGCTCAAGCCCTACATGGCTGGAGCCGAGTGCGCCTCCAGGACGGCACAGCGCCAGCTCTGCTCAGAGGCCCGTTGTGGCAGAGTTGCTGGCGCGAGGCTGCTCTGCCCTGGGCGAGCCTTGCCCAGACTTGCCTCGCCGCTAGGCTTCCTGCCCAGGAAGGAGCAGGCTGCGCGAGGCTGGGAGACGCCACTGGCGCCTTCCTGGCCTCAGCTCCGCTCCTGCCTTGCCTTTGCACCTAGGCCCCAGGCGTCCTTGGGGAGGGCTTAGGGGCCGGTGGCTTGCACACTGCCAAGGGCTCCAGCAGGAAGAGCTCTGTGCGAGGGAAGGGAAGTGCCAGTGCAAGGCTCCTCCAGCGGTTGCTTGGCCGCCCAGGCTCAGCGCCGCACGGAGTGCACCAGGCTCCCAGGGCCCCTGGCTGGGGTCTGCAGCCCCGCACACCCGGAGGCTGACTCCCTAGGCGCCCAGCAGCTGCCTCACACACGTAGCTTCCCTAGCGCTCTCCTCCCCAGCAGAGACGTGTGCAGCTGGTTGGGGCCTGCCCCTGCGTGCCTGGGCTCCCGCCCACAGCCCCAGCTCAGGGCAAGCAGCCCCTGAGCCAAGACCTGCAGGAGGCGCAGAGCGCCCCCACCTGGAAGCCGAGTGAACAGCTGGCGGGGAGGCGAGCCTCCTCGAGGGAAGAAGAGGCAGCCCAGCCTCGTTTGGCTCAAGCCCTACTTGGCTGGAGCCGAGTGCGCCTCCAGGACGGCAGAGCTCCAGCTCTGCTGAGAGGCCCGTTCTGGCAGAGTTGCTGGCGCGAGGCTGCTCTGCCCTGGGCGAGCCTTGCCCAGACTTGCCTCGCTGCTAGGCTTCCTGCCCAGGAAGGAGCAGGCTGCGCGAGGCTGGGAGACGCCACTGGCGCCTTCCTGGCCTCAGCTCCGCTCCTGCCTTGCCTTTGCACCTAGGCCCCAGGCGTCCTTGGGGAGGGCTTAGGGGCCGGTGGCTTGCACACTGCCAAGGGCTCCAGCAGGAAGAGCTCTGTGCGAGGGAAGGGAAGGGCCAGTGCAGGGCTCCTCCAGCGGTTGCTTGGCCGCCCAGGCTCAGCGCCGCACGGAGTGCACCAGGCTGCCAGGGCCCCTGGCTGGGGTCTGCAGCCCCGCACACCCGGAGGCTGACTCCCTGGGCGCCCAGCAGCTGCCTCACACACGTAGCTTCCCTAGCGCTCTCCTCCCCAGCAGAGACGTGTGCAGCTGGTTGGGGCCTGCCCCTGCGTGCCTGGGCTCCCGCCCACAGCCCCAGCTCAGGGCAAGCAGCCCCTGAGCCAAGACCTGCAGGAGGCGCAGAGCGCCCCCACCTGGAAGCCGAGTGAACAGCTGGCGGGGTGGCGAGCCTCCTCGAGGGAAGAAGAGGCAGCCCAGCCTCGTTTGGCTCAAGCCCTACTTGGCTGGAGCCGTGTGCGCCTCCAGGACGGCAGAGCTTCAGCTCTGCTCAGAGGCCCGTTCTGGCAGAGTTGCTGGCGCGAGGCTGCTCTGCCCTGGGCGAGCCTTGCCCAGACTTGCCTCGCTGCTAGGCTTCCTGCCCAGGAAGGAGCAGGCTGCGCGAGGCTGGGAGACGCCACTGGCGCCTTCCTGGCCTCAGCTCCGCTCCTGCCTTGCCTTTGCACCTAGGCCCCATGCGTCCTTGGGGAGGGCTTAGGGGCCGGTGGCTTGCACACTGCCAAGGGCTCCAGCAGGAAAAGCTCTGTGCGAGGGAAGGGAAGGGCCAGTGCAGGGCTCCTCCAGCGGTTGCTTGGCCGCCCAGACTCAGCGCCGCACGGAGTGCACCAGGCTCCCAGGGCCCCTGGCTGGGGTCTGCAGCCCCGCACACCCGGAGGCTGACTCCCTGGGCGCCCAGCAGCTGCCTCACACACGTAGCTTCCCTAGCGCTCTCGTCCCCAGCAGAGACGTGTGCAGCTGGTTGGGGCCTGCCCCTGCGTGCCTGGGCTCCCACCCACAGCCCCAGTTCAGGGCAAGCAGCCCCTGAGCCAAGACCTGCAGGAGGCGCAGAGCGCCCCCACCTGGAAGCCGAGTGAACAGCTGGCGGGGAGGCGAGCCTCCTCGAGGGAAGAAGAGGCAGCCCAGCCTCGTTTGGCTCAAGCCCTACTTGGCTGGAGCCGAGTGCGCCTCCAGGACGGCAGAGCTCCAGGTCTGCTGAGAGGCCCGTTCTGGCAGAGTTGCTGGAGCGAGGCTGCTCTGCCCTGGGCGAGCCTTGCCCAGACTTGCCTCGCTGCTCGGCTTCCTGCCCAGGAAGGAGCAGGCTGGGCGAGGCTGGGAGACGCCACTGGCGCCTTCCTGGCCTCAGCTCCGCTCCTGCCTTGCCTTTGCACCTAGGCCCCAGGCGTCCTTGGGGAGGGCTTAGGGGCCGGTGGCTTGCACACTGCCAAGGGCTCCAGCAGGAAGAGCTCTGTGCGAGGGAAGGGAAGGGCCAGTGCAGGGCTCCTCCAGCGGTTGCTTGGCCGCCCAGGCTCAGCGCCGCACGGAGTGCACCAGGCTCCCAGGGCCCCTGGCTGGGCTCTGCAGCCCCGCACACCCGGAGGCTGACTCCCTGGGCGCCCAGCAGCTGCCTCACACACGTAGCTTCCCTAGCGCTCTCCTCCCCAGCAGAGACGTGTGCAGCTGGTTGGGGCCTGCCCCTGCGTGCCTGGGCTCCCGCCCACAGCCCCAGCTCAGGGCAAGCAGCCCCTGAGCCAAGACCTGCAGGAGGCGCAGAGCGCCCCCACCTGGAAGCCGAGTGAACAGCTGGCGGGGAGGCGAGCCTCCTCGAGGGAAGAAGAGGCAGCCCAGCCTCGTTTGGCTCAAGCCCTACTTGGCTGGAGCCGAGTGCGCCTCCAGGACGGCACAGCGCCAGCTCTGCTCAGAGGCCCGTTATGGCAGAGTTGCTGGCGCGAGGCTGCTCTGCCCTGGGCGAGCCTTGCCCAGACTTGCCTCGCTGCTAGGCTTCCTGCCCAGGAAGGAGCAGGCTGCGCGAGGCTGGGAGACGCCACTGGCGCCTTCCTGGCCTCAGCTCCGCTCCTGCCTTGCCTTTGCACCTAGGCCCCAGGCGTCCTTGGGGAGGGCTTAGGGGCCGGTGGCTTGCACACTGCCAAGGGCTCCAGCAGGAAGAGCTCTGTGCGAGGGAAGGGAAGTGCCAGTGCAGGGCTCCTCCAGCGGTTGCTTGGCCGCCCAGGCTCAGCGCCGCACGGAGTGCACCAGGCTCCCAGGGCCCCTGGCTGGGGTCTGCAGCCCCGCACACCCGGAGGCTGACTCCCTGGGCGCCCAGCAGCTGCCTCACACACGTAGCTTCCCTAGCGCTCTCCTCCCCAGCAGAGACGTGTGCAGCTGGTTGGGGCCTGCCCCTGCGTGCCTGGACTCCCGCCCACAGCCCCAGCTCAGGGCAAGCAGCCCCTGAGCCAAGACCTGCAGGAGGCGCAAAGCGCCCCCACCTGGAAGCCGAGTGAACAGCTGGCGGGGAGGCGAGCCTCCTCGAGGGAAGAAGAGGCAGCCCAGCCTCGTTTGGCTCAAGCCCTACTTGGCTGGAGCCGAGTGCGCCTCCAGGACGGCAGAGCTCCAGCTCTGCTCAGAGGCCCGTTCTGGCAGAGTTGCTGGCGCGAGGCTGCTCTGCCCTGGGCGAGCCTTGCCCAGACTTGCCTCGCTGCTAGGCTTCCTGCCCAGGAAGGAGCAGGCTGCGCGAGGCTGGGAGACGCCACTGGCGCCTTCCTGGCCTCAGCTCCGCTCCTGCCTTGCCTTTGCACCTAGGCCCCAGGCGTCCTTGGGGAGGGCTTAGGGGCCGGTGGCTTGCACACTGCCAAGGGCTCCAGCAGTAAGAGCTCTGTGCGAGGGAAGGGAAGGGCCAGTGCAGGGCTCCTCCAGCGGTTGCTTGGCCGCCCAGGCTCAGCGCCGCACGGAGTGCACCAGGCTCCCAGGGCCCCTGGCTGGGGTCTGCAGCCCCGCACACCCGGAGGCTGACTCCCTGGGCGCCCAGCAGCTGCCTCACACACGTAGCTTCCCTAGCGCTCTCCTCCCCAGCAGAGACGTGTGCAGCTGGTTGGGGCCTGCCCCTGCGTGCCTGGGCTCCCGCCCACAGCCCCAGCTCAGGGCAAGCAGCCCCTGAGCCAAGACCTGCAGGAGGCGCAGAGCGCCCCCACCTGGAAGCCGAGTGAACAGCTGGCGGGGAGGCGAGCCTCCTCGAGGGAAGAAGAGGCAGCCCAGCCTCGTTTGGCTCAAGCCCTACTTGGCTGGAGCCGTGTGCGCCTCCAGGACGGCAGAGCTCCAGCTCTGCTCAGAGGCCCGTTCTGGCAGAGTTGCTGGCGCGAGCCTGCTCTGCCCTGGGCGAGCCTTGCCCAGACTTGCCTCGCTGCTAGGCTTCCTGCCCAGGAAGGAGCAGGCTGCGCGAGGCTGGGAGACGCCACTGGCGCCTTCCTGGCCTCAGCTCCGCTCCTGCCTTGCCTTTGCACCTAGGCCCCATGCGTCCTTGGGGAGGGCTTAGGGGCCGGTGGCTTGCACACTGCCAAGGGCTCCAGCAGGAAGAGCTCTGTGCGAGGGAAGGGAAGGGCCAGTGCAGGGCTCCTCCAGCGGTTGCTTGGCCGCCCAGACTCAGCGCCGCACGGAGTGCACCAGGCTCCCAGGGCCCCTGGCTGGGGTCTGCAGCCCCGCACACCCGGAGGCTTACTCCCTGGGCGCCCAGCAGCTGCCTCACACACGTAGCTTCCCTAGCGCTCTCGTCCCCAGCAGAGACGTGTGCAGCTGGTTGGGGCCTGCCCCTGCGTGCCTGGGCTCCCACCCACAGCCCCAGCTCAGGGCAAGCAGCCCCTGAGCCAAGACCTGCAGGAGGCGCAGAGCGCCCCCACCTGGAAGCCGAGTGAACAGCTGGCGGGGAGGCGAGCCTCCTCGAGGGAAGAAGAGGCAGCCCAGCCTCGTTTGGCTCAAGCCCTACTTGGCTGGAGCCGAGTGCGCCTCCAGGACGGCAGAGCTCCAGGTCTGCTGAGAGGCCCGTTCTGGCAGAGTTGCTGGAGCGAGGCTGCTCTGCCCTGGGCGAGCCTTGCCCAGACTTGCCTCGCTGCTAGGCTTCCTGCCCAGGAAGGAGCAGGCTGGGCGAGGCTGGGAGACGCCACTGGCGCCTTCCTGGCCTCAGCTCCGCTCCTGCCTTGCCTTTGCACCTAGGCCCCAGGCGTCCTTGGGGAGGGCTTAGGGGCCGGTGGCTTGCACACTGCCAAGGGCTCCAGCAGGAAGAGCTCTGTGCGAGGGAAGGGAAGGGCCAGTGCAGGGCTCCTCCAGCGGTTGCTTGGCCGCCCAGGCTCAGCGCCGCACGGAGTGCACCAGGCTCCCAGGGCCCCTGGATGGGGTCTGCAGCCCCGCACACCCGGAGGCTGACTCCCTGGGCGCCCAGCAGCTGCCTCACACACGTAGCTTCCCTAGCGCTCTCCTCCCCAGCAGAGACGTGTGCAGCTGGTTGGGGCCTGCCCCTGCGTGCCTGGGCTCCCGCCCACAGCCCCAGCTCAGGGCAAGCAGCCCCTGAGCCAAGACCTGCAGGAGGCGCAGAGCGCCCCCACCTGGAAGCCGAGTGAACAGCTGGCGGGGAGGCGAGCCTCCTCGAGGGAAGAAGAGGCAGCCCAGCCTCGTTTGGCTCAAGCCCTACTTGGCTGGAGCCGAGTGCGCCTCCAGGACGGCACAGCGCCAGCTCTGCTCAGAGGCCCGTTGTGGCAGAGTTGCTGGCGCGAGGCTGCTCTGCCCTGGGCGAGCCTTGCCCAGACTTGCCTCGCTGCTAGGCTTCCTGCCCAGGAAGGAGCAGGCTGCGCGAGGCTGGGAGACGCCACTGGCGCCTTCCTGGCCTCAGGTCCGCTCCTGCCTTGCCTTTGCACCTAGGCCCCATGCGTCCTTGGGGAGGGCTTAGGGGCCGGTGGCTTGCACACTGCCAAGGGCTCCAGCAGGAAGAGCTCTGTGCGAGGGAAGGGAAGTGCCAGTGCAGGGCTCCTCCAGCGGTTGCTTGGCCGCCCAGGCTCAGCGCCGCACGGAGTGCACCAGGCTGCCAGGGCCCCTGGCTGGGGTCTGCAGCCCCGCACACCCGGAGGCTGACTCCCTGGGCGCCCAGCAGCTGCCTCACACACGTAGCTTCCCTAGCGCTCTCCTCCCCAGCAGAGACGTGTGCAGCTGGTTGGGGCCTGCCCCTGCGTGCCTGGGCTCCCGCCCACAGCCCCAGCTCAGGGCAAGCAGCCCCTGAGCCAAGACCTGCAGGAGGCGCAGAGCGCCCCCACCTGGAAGCCGAGTGAACAGCTGGCGGGGTGGCGAGCCTCTTCGAGGGAAGAAGAGGCAGCCCAGCCTCGTTTGGCTCAAGCCCTACTTGGATGGAGCCGTGTGCGCCTCCAGGACGGCAGAGCTTCAGCTCTGCTCAGAGGCCCGTTCTGGCAGAGTTGCTGGCGCGAGGCTGCTCTGCCCTGGGCGAGCCTTGCCCAGACTTGCCTCGCTGCTAGGCTTCCTGCCCAGGAAGGAGCAGGCTGCGCGAGGCTGGGAGACGCCACTGGCGCCTTCCTGGCCTCAGCTCCGCTCCTGCCTTGCCTTTGCACCTAGGCCCCATGCGTCCTTGGGGAGGGCTTAGGGGCCGGTGGCTTGCACACTGCCAAGGGCTCCAGCAGGAAGAGCTCTGTGCGAGGGAAGGGAAGGGCCAGTGCAGGGCTCCTCCAGCGGTTGCTTGGCCGCCCAGGCTCAGCGCCGCACGGAGTGCACCAGGCTCCCAGGGCCCCTGGCTGGGGTCTGCAGCCCCGCACACCCGGAGGCTGACTCCCTGGGCGCCCAGCAGCTGCCTCACACACGTAGCTTCCCTAGCGCTCTCCTCCCCAGCAGAGACGTGTGCAGCTGGTTGGGGCCTGCCCCTGCGTGCCTGGGCTCCCGCCCACAGCCCCAGCTCAGGGCAAGCAGCCCCTGAGCCAAGACCTGCAGGAGGCGCAGAGCGCCCCCACCTGGAAGCCGAGTGAACAGCTGGCGGGGAGGCGAGCCTCCTCGAGGGAAGAAGAGGCAGCCCAGCCTCGTTTGGCTCAAGCCCTACTTGGCTGGAGCCGAGTGCGCCTCCAGGACGGCACAGCGCCAGCTCTGCTCAGAGGCCCGTTCTGGCAGAGTTGCTGGCGCGAGGCTGCTCTGCCCTGGGCGAGCCTTGCCCAGACTTGCCTCGCTGCTAGGCTTCCTGCCCAGGAAGGAGCAGGCTGCGCGAGGCTGGGAGACGCCACTGGCGCCTTCCTGGCCTCAGCTCCGCTCCTGCCTTGCCTTTGCACCTAGGCCCCAGGCGTCCTTGGGGAGGGCTTAGGGGCCGGTGGCTTGCACACTGCCAAGGGCTCCAGCAGGAAGAGCTCTGTGCGAGGGAAGGGAAGTGCCAGTGCAGGGCTCCTCCAGCGGTTGCTTGGCCGCCCAGGCTCAGCGCCGCACGGAGTGCACCAGGCTCCCAGGGCCCCTGGCTGGGGTCTGCAGCCCCGCACACCCGGAGGCTGACTCCCTGGGCGCCCAGCAGCTGCCTCACACACGTAGCTTCCCTAGCGCTCTCCTCCCCAGCAGAGACGTGTGCAGCTGGTTGGGGCCTGCCCCTGCGTGCCTGGACTCCCGCCCACAGCCCCAGCTCAGGGCAAGCAGCCCCTGAGCCAAGACCTGCAGGAGGCGCAAAGCGCCCCCACCTGGAAGCCGAGTGAACAGCTGGCGGGGAGGCGAGCCTCCTCGAGGGAAGAAGAGGCAGCCCAGCCTCGTTTGGCTCAAGCCCTACTTGGCTGGAGCCGAGTGCGCCTCCAGGACGGCAGAGCTCCAGCTCTGCTCAGAGGCCCGTTCTGGCAGAGTTGCTGGCGCGAGGCTGCTCTGCCCTGGGCGAGCCTTGCCCAGACTTGCCTCGCTGCTAGGCTTCCTGGCCAGGAAGGAGCAGGCTGCGCGAGGCTGGGAGACGCCACTGGCGCCTTCCTGGCCTCAGCTCCGCTCCTGCCTTGCCTTTGCACCTAGGCCCCAGGCGTCCTTGGGGAGGGCTTAGGGGCCGGTGGCTTGCACACTGCCAAGGGCTCCAGCAGTAAGAGCTCTGTGCGAGGGAAGGGAAGGGCCAGTGCAAGGCTCCTCCAGCGGTTGCTTGGCCGCCCAGGCTCAGCGCCGCACGGAGTGCACCAGGCTCCCAGGGCCCCTGGCTGGGGTCTGCAGCCCCGCACACCCGGAGGCTGACTCCCTGGGCGCCCAGCAGCTGCCTCACACACGTAGCTTCCCTAGCGCTCTCCTCCCCAGCAGAGACGTGTGCAGCTGGTTGGGGCCTGCCCCTGCGTGCCTGGGCTCCCGCCCACAGCCCCAGCTCAGGGCAAGCAGCCCCTGAGCCAAGACCTGCAGGAGGCGCAGAGCGCCCCCACCTGGAAGCCGAGTGAACAGCTGGCGGGGAGGCGAGCCTCCTCGAGGGAAGAAGAGGCAGCCCAGCCTCGTTTGGCTCAAGCCCTACTTGGCTGGAGCCGAGTGCGCCTCCAGGACGGCAGAGCTCCAGCTCTGCTGAGAGGCCCGTTCTGGCAGAGTTGCTGGCGCGAGGCTGCTCTGCCCTGGGCGAGCCTTGCCCAGACTTGCCTCGCTGCTAGGCTTCCTGCCCAGGAAGGAGCAGGCTGCGCGAGGCTGGGAGACGCCACTGGCGCCTTCCTGGCCTCAGCTCCGCTCCTGCCTTGCCTTTGCACCTAGGCCCCAGGCGTCCTTGGGGAGGGCTTAGGGGCCGGTGGCTTGCACACTGCCAAGGGCTCCAGCAGGAAGAGCTCTGTGCGAGGGAAGGGAAGGGCCAGTGCAGGGCTCCTCCAGCGGTTGCTTGGCCGCCCAGGCTCAGCGCCGCACGGAGTGCACCAGGCTGCCAGGGCCCCTGGCTGGGGTCTGCAGCCCCGCACACCCGGAGGCTGACTCCCTGGGCGCCCAGCAGCTGCCTCACACACGTAGCTTCCCTAGCGCTCTCCTCCCCAGCAGAGACGTGTGCAGCTGGTTGGGGCCTGCCCCTGCGTGCCTGGGCTCCCGCCCACAGCCCCAGCTCAGGGCAAGCAGCCCCTGAGCCAAGACCTGCAGGAGGCGCAGAGCGCCCCCACCTGGAAGCCGAGTGAACAGCTGGCGGGGTGGCGAGCCTCCTCGAGGGAAGAAGAGGCAGCCCAGCCTCGTTTGGCTCAAGCCCTACTTGGCTGGAGCCGAGTGCGCCTCCAGGACGGCAGAGCTCCAGCTCTGCTGAGAGGCCCGTTCTGGCAGAGTTGCTGGCGCGAGGCTGCTCTGCCCTGGGCGAGCCTTGCCCAGACTTGCCTCGCTGCTAGGCTTCCTGCCCAGGAAGGAGCAGGCTGCGCGAGGCTGGGAGACGCCACTGGCGCCTTCCTGGCCTCAGCTCCGCTCCTGCCTTGCCTTTGCACCTAGGCCCCAGGCGTCCTTGGGGAGGGCTTAGGGGCCGGTGGCTTGCACACTGCCAAGGGCTCCAGCAGGAAGAGCTCTGTGCGAGGGAAGGGAAGGGCCAGTGCAGGGCTCCTCCAGCGGTTGCTTGGCCGCCCAGGCTCAGCGCCGCACGGAGTGCACCAGGCTGCCAGGGCCCCTGGCTGGGGTCTGCAGCCCCGCACACCCGGAGGCTGACTCCCTGGGCGCCCAGCAGCTGCCTCACACACGTAGCTTCCCTAGCGCTCTCCTCCCCAGCAGAGACGTGTGCAGCTGGTTGGGGCCTGCCCCTGCGTGCCTGGCCTCCCGCCCACAGCCCCAGCTCAGGGCAAGCAGCCCCTGAGCCAAGACCTGCAGGAGGCGCAGAGCGCCCCCACCTGGAAGCCGAGTGAACAGCTGGCGGGGTGGCGAGCCTCCTCGAGGGAAGAAGAGGCAGCCCAGCCTCGTTTGGCTCAAGCCCTACTTGGCTGGAGCCGTGTGCGCCTCCAGGACGGCAGAGCTTCAGCTCTGCTCAGAGGCCCGTTCTGGCAGAGTTGCTGGCGCGAGGCTGCTCTGCCCTGGGCGAGCCTTGCCCAGACTTGCCTCGCTGCTAGGCTTCCTGCCCAGGAAGGAGCAGGCTGCGCGAGGCTGGGAGACGCCACTGGCGCCTTCCTGGCCTCAGCTCCGCTCCTGCCTTGCCTTTGCACCTAGGCCCCATGCGTCCTTGGGGAGGGCTTAGGGGCCGGTGGCTTGCACACTGCCAAGGGCTCCAGCAGGAAGAGCTCTGTGCGAGGGAAGGGAAGGGCCAGTGCAGGGCTCCTCCAGCGGTTGCTTGGCCGCCCAGACTCAGCGCCACACGGAGTGCACCAGGCTCCCAGGGCCCCTGGCTGGGGTCTGCAGCCCCGCACACCCGGAGGCTGACTCCCTGGGCGCCCAGCAGCTGCCTCACACACGTAGCTTCCCTAGCGCTCTCGTCCCCAGCAGAGACGTGTGCAGCTGGTTGGGGCCTGCCCCTGCGTGCCTGGGCTCCCACCCACAGCCCCAGCTCAGGGCAAGCAGCCCCTGAGCCAAGACCTGCAGGAGGCGCAGAGCGCCCCCACCTGGAAGCCGAGTGAACAGCTGGCGGGGAGGCGAGCCTCCTCGAGGGAAGAAGAGGCAGCCCAGCCTCGTTTGGCTCAAGCCCTACTTGGCTGGAGCCGAGTGCGCCTCCAGGACGGCAGAGCTCCAGGTCTGCTGAGAGGCCCGTTCTGGCAGAGTTGCTGGAGCGAGGCTGCTCTGCCCTGGGCGAGCCTTGCCCAGACTTGCCTCGCTGCTAGGCTTCCTGCCCAGGAAGGAGCAGGCTGGGCGAGGCTGGGAGACGCCACTGGCGCCTTCCTGGCCTCAGCTCCGCTCCTGCCTTGCCTTTGCACCTAGGCCCCAGGCGTCCTTGGGGAGGGCTTAGGGGCCGGTGGCTTGCACACTGCCAAGGGCTCCAGCAGGAAGAGCTCTGTGCGAGGGAAGGGAAGGGCCAGTGCAGGGCTCCTCCAGCGGTTGCTTGGCCGCCCAGGCTCAGCGCCGCACGGAGTGCACCAGGCTCCCAGGGCCCCTGGCTGGGGTCTGCAGCCCCGCACACCCGGAGGCTGACTCCCTGGGCGCCCAGCAGCTGCCTCACACACGTAGCTTCCCTAGCGCTCTCCTCCCCAGCAGAGACGTGTGCAGCTGGTTGGGGCCTGCCCCTGCGTGCCTGGGCTCCCGCCCACAGCCCCAGCTCAGGGCAAGCAGCCCCTGAGCCAAGACCTGCAGGAGGCGCAGAGCGCCCCCACCTGGAAGCCGAGTGAACAGCTGGCGGGGAGGCGAGCCTCCTCGAGGGAAGAAGAGGCAGCCCAGCCTCGTTTGGCTCAAGCCCTACTTGGCTGGAGCCGAGTGCGCCTCCAGGACGGCACAGCGCCAGCTCTGCTCAGAGGCCCGTTCTGGCAGAGTTGCTGGCGCGAGGCTGCTCTGCCCTGGGCGAGCCTTGCCCAGACTTGCCTCGCTGCTAGGCTTCCTGCCCAGGAAGGAGCAGGCTGCGCGAGGCTGGGAGACGCCACTGGCGCCTTCCTGGCCTCAGCTCCGCTCCTGCCTTGCCTTTGCACCTAGGCCCCAGGCGTCCTTGGGGAGGGCTTAGGGGCCGGTGGCTTGCACACTGCCAAGGGCTCCAGCAGGAAGAGCTCTGTGCGAGGGAAGGGAAGTGCCAGTGCAGGGCTCCTCCAGCGGTTGCTTGGCCGCCCAGGCTCAGCGCCGCACGGAGTGCACCAGGCTCCCAGGGCCCCTGGCTGGGGTCTGCAGCCCCGCACACCCGGAGGCTGACTCCCTGGGCGCCCAGCAGCTGCCTCACACACGTAGCTTCCCTAGCGCTCTCCTCCCCAGCAGAGACGTGTGCAGCTGGTTGGGGCCTGCCCCTGCGTGCCTGGACTCCCGCCCACAGCCCCAGCTCAGGGCAAGCAGCCCCTGAGCCAAGACCTGCAGGAGGCGCAAAGCGCCCCCACCTGGAAGCCGAGTGAACAGCTGGCGGGGAGGCGAGCCTCCTCGAGGGAAGAAGAGGCAGCCCAGCCTCGTTTGGCTCAAGCCCTACTTGGCTGGAGCCGAGTGCGCCTCCAGGACGGCAGAGCTCCAGCTCTGCTCAGAGGCCCGTTCTGGCAGAGTTGCTGGCGCGAGGCTGCTCTGCCCTGGGCGAGCCTTGCCCAGACTTGCCTCGCTGCTAGGCTTCCTGCCCAGGAAGGAGCAGGCTGCGCGAGGCTGGGAGACGCCACTGGCGCCTTCCTGGCCTCAGCTCCGCTCCTGCCTTGCCTTTGCACCTAGGCCCCAGGCGTCCTTGGGGAGGGCTTAGGGGCCGGTGGCTTGCACACTGCCAAGGGCTCCAGCAGTAAGAGCTCTGTGCGAGGGAAGGGAAGGGCCAGTGCAAGGCTCCTCCAGCGGTTGCTTGGCCGCCCAGGCTCAGCGCCGCACGGAGTGCACCAGGCTCCCAGGGCCCCTGGCTGGGGTCTGCAGCCCCGCACACCCGGAGGCTGACTCCCTGGGCGCCCAGCAGCTGCCTCACACACGTAGCTTCCCTAGCGCTCTCCTCCCCAGCAGAGACGTGTGCAGCTGGTTGGGGCCTGCCCCTGCGTGCCTGGGCTCCCGCCCACAGCCCCAGCTCAGGGCAAGCAGCCCCTGAGCCAAGACCTGCAGGAGGCGCAGAGCGCCCCCACCTGGAAGCCGAGTGAACAGCTGGCGGGGAGGCGAGCCTCCTCGAGGGAAGAAGAGGCAGCCCAGCCTCGTTTGGCTCAAGCCCTACTTGGCTGGAGCCGAGTGCGCCTCCAGGACGGCAGAGCTCCAGCTCTGCTGAGAGGCCCGTTCTGGCAGAGTTGCTGGCGCGAGGCTGCTCTGCCCTGGGCGAGCCTTGCCCAGACTTGCCTCGCTGCTAGGCTTCCTGCCCAGGAAGGAGCAGGCTGCGCGAGGCTGGGAGACGCCACTGGCGCCTTCCTGGCCTCAGCTCCGCTCCTGCCTTGCCTTTGCACCTAGGCCCCAGGCGTCCTTGGGGAGGGCTTAGGGGCCGGTGGCTTGCACACTGCCAAGGGCTCCAGCAGGAAGAGCTCTGTGCGAGGGAAGGGAAGGGCCAGTGCAGGGCTCCTCCAGCGGTTGCTTGGCCGCCCAGGCTCAGCGCCGCACGGAGTGCACCAGGCTGCCAGGGCCCCTGGCTGGGGTCTGCAGCCCCGCACACCCGGAGGCTGACTCCCTGGGCGCCCAGCAGCTGCCTCACACACGTAGCTTCCCTAGCGCTCTCCTCCCCAGCAGAGACGTGTGCAGCTGGTTGGGGCCTGCCCCTGCGTGCCTGGGCTCCCGCCCACAGCCCCAGCTCAGGGCAAGCAGCCCCTGAGCCAAGACCTGCAGGAGGCGCAGAGCGCCCCCACCTGGAAGCCGAGTGAACAGCTGGCGGGGTGGCGAGCCTCCTCGAGGGAAGAAGAGGCAGCCCAGCCTCGTTTGGCTCAAGCCCTACTTGGCTGGAGCCGTGTGCGCCTCCAGGACGGCAGAGCTTCAGCTCTGCTCAGAGGCCCGTTCTGGCAGAGTTGCTGGCGCGAGGCTGCTCTGCCCTGGGCGAGCCTTGCCCAGACTTGCCTCGCTGCTAGGCTTCCTGCCCAGGAAGGAGCAGGCTGCGCGAGGCTGGGAGACGCCACTGGCGCCTTCCTGGCCTCAGCTCCGCTCCTGCCTTGCCTTTGCACCTAGGCCCCATGCGTCCTTGGGGAGGGCTTAGGGGCCGGTGGCTTGCACACTGCCAAGGGCTCCAGCAGGAAGAGCTCTGTGCGAGGGAAGGGAAGGGCCAGTGCAGGGCTCCTCCAGCGGTTGCTTGGCCGCCCAGACTCAGCGCCGCACGGAGTGCACCAGGCTCCCAGGGCCCCTGGCTGGGGTCTGCAGCCCCGCACACCCGGAGGCTGACTCCCTGGGCGCCCAGCAGCTGCCTCACACACGTAGCTTCCCTAGCGCTCTCGTCCCCAGCAGAGACGTGTGCAGCTGGTTGGGGCCTGCCCCTGCGTGCCTGGGCTCCCACCCACAGCCCCAGCTCAGGGCAAGCAGCCCCTGAGCCAAGACCTGCAGGAGGCGCAGAGCGCCCCCACCTGGAAGCCGAGTGAACAGCTGGCGGGGAGGCGAGCCTCCTCGAGGGAAGCAGAGGCAGCCCAGCCTCGTTTGGCTCAAGCCCTACTTGGCTGGAGCCGAGTGCGCCTCCAGGACGGCAGAGCTCCAGGTCTGCTGAGAGGCCCGTTCTGGCAGAGTTGCTGGAGCGAGGCTGCTCTGCCCTGGGCTAGCCTTGCCCAGACTTGCCTCGCTGCTAGGCTTCCTGCCCAGGAAGGAGCAGGCTGGGCGAGGCTGGGAGACGCCACTGGCGCCTTCCTGGCCTCAGCTCCGCTCCTGCCTTGCCTTTGCACCTAGGCCCCAGGCGTCCTTGGGGAGGGCTTAGGGGCCGGTGGCTTGCACACTGCCAAGGGCTCCAGCAGGAAGAGCTCTGTGCGAGGGAAGGGAAGGGCCAGTGCAGGGCTCCTCCAGCGGTTGCTTGGCCGCCCAGGCTCAGCGCCGCACGGAGTGCACCAGGCTCCCAGGGCCCCTGGCTGGGGTCTGCAGCCCCGCACACCCGGAGGCTGACTCCCTGGGCGCCCAGCAGCTGCCTCACACACGTAGCTTCCCTAGCGCTCTCCTCCCCAGCAGAGACGTGTGCAGCTGGTTGGGGCCTGCCCCTGCGTGCCTGGGCTCCCGCCCACAGCCCCAGCTCAGGGCAAGCAGCCCCTGAGCCAAGACCTGCAGGAGGCGCAGAGCGCCCCCACCTGGAAGCCGAGTGAACAGCTGGCGGGGAGGCGAGCCTCCTCGAGGGAAGAAGAGGCAGCCCAGCCTCGTTTGGCTCAAGCCCTACTTGGCTGGAGCCGAGTGCGCCTCCAGGACGGCACAGCGCCAGCTCTGCTCAGAGGCCCGTTCTGGCAGAGTTGCTGGCGCGAGGCTGCTCTGCCCTGGGCGAGCCTTGCCCAGACTTGCCTCGCTGCTAGGCTTCCTGCCCAGGAAGGAGCAGGCTGCGCGAGGCTGGGAGACGCCACTGGCGCCTTCCTGGCCTCAGCTCCGCTCCTGCCTTGCCTTTGCACCTAGGCCCCAGGCGTCCTTGGGGAGGGCTTAGGGGCCGGTGGCTTGCACACTGCCAAGGGCTCCAGCAGGAAGAGCTCTGTGCGAGGGAAGGGAAGTGCCAGTGCAGGGCTCCTCCAGCGGTTGCTTGGCCGCCCAGGCTCAGCGCCGCACGGAGTGCACCAGGCTCCCAGGGCCCCTGGCTGGGGTCTGCAGCCCCGCACACCCGGAGGCTGACTCCCTGGGCGCCCAGCAGCT
Source organism: Ovis canadensis (assembly GCF_042477335.2). Taxonomy (NCBI): domain Eukaryota; kingdom Metazoa; phylum Chordata; class Mammalia; order Artiodactyla; family Bovidae; genus Ovis; species Ovis canadensis. The sequence continues at coordinate 492,576 of NC_091252.1, forward strand.
GCCTCACACACGTAGCTTCCCTAGCGCTCTCGTCCCCAGCAGAGACGTGTGCAGCTGGTTGGGGCCTGCCCCTGCGTGCCTGGGCTCCCACCCACAGCCCCAGCTCAGGGCAAGCAGCCCCTGAGCCAAGACCTGCAGGAGGCGCAGAGCGCCCCCACCTGGAAGCCGAGTGAACAGCTGGCGGGGAGGCGAGCCTCCTCGAGGGAAGAAGAGGCAGCCCAGCCTCGTTTGGCTCAAGCCCTACTTGGCTGGAGCCGAGTGCGCCTCCAGGACGGCAGAGCTCCAGGTCTGCTGAGAGGCCCGTTCTGGCAGAGTTGCTGGAGCGAGGCTGCTCTGCCCTGGGCGAGCCTTGCCCAGACTTGCCTCGCTGCTAGGCTTCCTGCCCAGGAAGGAGCAGGCTGGGCGAGGCTGGGAGACGCCACTGGCGCCTTCCTGGCCTCAGCTCCGCTCCTGCCTTGCCTTTGCACCTAGGCCCCAGGCGTCCTTGGGGAGGGCTTAGGGGCCGGTGGCTTGCACACTGCCAAGGGCTCCAGCAGGAAGAGCTCTGTGCGAGGGAAGGGAAGGGCCAGTGCAGGGCTCCTCCAGCGGTTGCTTGGCCGCCCAGGCTCAGCGCCGCACGGAGTGCACCAGGCTCCCAGGGCCCCTGGATGGGGTCTGCAGCCCCGCACACCCGGAGGCTGACTCCCTGGGCGCCCAGCAGCTGCCTCACACACGTAGCTTCCCTAGCGCTCTCCTCCCCAGCAGAGACGTGTGCAGCTGGTTGGGGCCTGCCCCTGCGTGCCTGGGCTCCCGCCCACAGCCCCAGCTCAGGGCAAGCAGCCCCTGAGCCAAGACCTGCAGGAGGCGCAGAGCGCCCCCACCTGGAAGCCGAGTGAACAGCTGGCGGGGAGGCGAGCCTCCTCGAGGGAAGAAGAGGCAGCCCAGCCTCGTTTGGCTCAAGCCCTACTTGGCTGGAGCCGAGTGCGCCTCCAGGACGGCACAGCGCCAGCTCTGCTCAGAGGCCCGTTGTGGCAGAGTTGCTGGCGCGAGGCTGCTCTGCCCTGGGCGAGCCTTGCCCAGACTTGCCTCGCTGCTAGGCTTCCTGCCCAGGAAGGAGCAGGCTGCGCGAGGCTGGGAGACGCCACTGGCGCCTTCCTGGCCTCAGCTCCGCTCCTGCCTTGCCTTTGCACCTAGGCCCCATGCGTCCTTGGGGAGGGCTTAGGGGCCGGTGGCTTGCACACTGCCAAGGGCTCCAGCAGGAAGAGGTCTGTGCGAGGGAAGGGAAGTGCCAGTGCAGGGCTCCTCCAGCGGTTGCTTGGCCGCCCAGGCTCAGCGCCGCACGGAGTGCACCAGGCTCCCAGGGCCCCTGGCTGGGGTCTGCAGCCCCGCACACCCGGAGGCTGACTCCCTGGGGGCCCAGCAGCTGCCTCACACACGTAGCTTCCCTAGCGCTCTCCTCCCCAGCAGAGACGTGTGCAGCTGGTTGGGGCCTGCCCCTGCGTGCCTGGGCTCCCGCCCACAGCCCCAGCTCAGGGCAAGCAGCCCCTGAGCCAAGGCCTGCAGGAGGCGCAGAGCGCCCCCACCTGGAAGCCGAGTGAACAGCTGGCGGGGAGGCGAGCCTCCTCGAGGGAAGAAGAGGCAGCCCAGCCTCGTTTGGCTCAAGCCCTACATGGCTGGAGCCGAGTGCGCCTCCAGGACGGCACAGCGCCAGCTCTGCTCAGAGGCCCGTTCTGGCAGAGTTGCTGGCGCGAGGCTGCTCTGCCCTGGGCGAGCCTTGCCCAGACTTGCCTCGCTGCTAGGCTTCCTGCCCAGGAAGGAGCAGGCTGCGCGAGGCTGGGAGACGCCACTGGCGCCTTCCTGGCCTCAGCTCCGCTCCTGCCTTGCCTTTGCACCTAGGCCCCAGGCGTCCTTGGGGAGGGCTTAGGGGCCGGTGGCTTGCACACTGCCAAGGGCTCCAGCAGGAAGAGCTCTGTGCGAGGGAAGGGAAGTGCCAGTGCAGGGCTCCTCCAGCGGTTGCTTGGCCGCCCAGGCTCAGCGCCGCACGGAGTGCACCAGGCTGCCAGGGCCCCTGGCTGGGGTCTGCAGCCCCGCACACCCGGAGGCTGACTCCCTGGGCGCCCAGCAGCTGCCTCACACACGTAGCTTCCCTAGCGCTCTCCTCCCCAGCAGAGACGTGTGCAGCTGGTTGGGGCCTGCCCCTGCGTGCCTGGGCTCCCGCCCACAGCCCCAGCTCAGGGCAAGCAGCCCCTGAGCCAAGACCTGCAGGAGGCGCAGAGCGCCCCCACCTGGAAGCCGAGTGAACAGCTGGCGGGGAGGCGAGCCTCCTCGAGGGAAGAAGAGGCAGCCCAGCCTCGTTTGGCTCAAGCCCTACTTGGCTGGAGCCGAGTGCGCCTCCAGGACGGCAGAGCTCCAGCTCTGCTGAGAGGCCCGTTCTGGCAGAGTTGCTGGCGCGAGGCTGCTCTGCCCTGGGCGAGCCTTGCCCAGACTTGCCTCGCTGCTAGGCTTCCTGCCCAGGAAGGAGCAGGCTGCGCGAGGCTGGGAGACGCCACTGGCGCCTTCCTGGCCTCAGCTCCGCTCCTGCCTTGCCTTTGCACCTAGGCCCCAGGCGTCCTTGGGGAGGGCTTAGGGGCCGGTGGCTTGCACACTGCCAAGGGCTCCAGCAGGAAGAGCTCTGTGCGAGGGAAGGGAAGGGCCAGTGCAGGGCTCCTCCAGCGGTTGCTTGGCCGCCCAGGCTCAGCGCCGCACGGAGTGCACCAGGCTGCCAGGGCCCCTGGCTGGGGTCTGCAGCCCCGCACACCCGGAGGCTGACTCCCTGGGCGCCCAGCAGCTGCCTCACACACGTAGCTTCCCTAGCGCTCTCCTCCCCAGCAGAGACGTGTGCAGCTGGTTGGGGCCTGCCCCTGGGTGCCTGGGCTCCCGCCCACAGCCCCAGCTCAGGGCAAGCAGCCCCTGAGCCAAGACCTGCAGGAGGCGCAGAGCGCCCCCACCTGGAAGCCGAGTGAACAGCTGGCGGGGTGGCGAGCCTCCTCGAGGGAAGAAGAGGCAGCCCAGCCTCGTTTGGCTCAAGCCCTACTTGGCTGGAGCCGTGTGCGCCTCCAGGACGGCAGAGCTTCAGCTCTGCTCAGAGGCCCGTTCTGGCAGAGTTGCTGGCGCGAGGCTGCTCTGCCCTGGGCGAGCCTTGCCCAGACTTGCCTCGCTGCTAGGCTTCCTGCCCAGGAAGGAGCAGGCTGCGCGAGGCTGGGAGACGCCACTGGCGCCTTCCTGGCCTCAGCTCCGCTCCTGCCTTGCCTTTGCACCTAGGCCCCATGCGTCCTTGGGGAGGGCTTAGGGGCCGGTGGCTTGCACACTGCCAAGGGCTCCAGCAGGAAGAGCTCTGTGCGAGGGAAGGGAAGGGCCAGTGCAGGGCTCCTCCAGCGGTTGCTTGGCCGCCCAGACTCAGCGCCGCACGGAGTGCACCAGGCTCCCAGGGCCCCTGGCTGGGGTCTGCAGCCCCGCACACCCGGAGGCTGACTCCCTGGGCGCCCAGCAGCTGCCTCACACACGTAGCTTCCCTAGCGCTCTCGTCCCCAGCAGAGACGTGTGCAGCTGGTTGGGGCCTGCCCCTGCGTGCCTGGGCTCCCACCCACAGCCCCAGCTCAGGGCAAGCAGCCCCTGAGCCAAGACCTGCAGGAGGCGCAGAGCGCCCCCACCTGGAAGCCGAGTGAACAGCTGGCGGGGAGGCGAGCCTCCTCGAGGGAAGAAGAGGCAGCCCAGCCTCGTTTGGCTCAAGCCCTACTTGGCTGGAGCCGAGTGCGCCTCCAGGACGGCAGAGCTCCAGGTCTGCTGAGAGGCCCGTTCTGGCAGAGTTGCTGGAGCGAGGCTGCTCTGCCCTGGGCGAGCCTTGCCCAGACTTGCCTCGCTGCTAGGCTTCCTGCCCAGGAAGGAGCAGGCTGCGCGAGGCTGGGAGACGCCACTGGCGCCTTCCTGGCCTCAGCTCCGCTCCTTCCTTGCCTTTGCACCTAGGCCCCAGGCGTCCTTGGGGAGGGCTTAGGGGCCGGTGGCTTGCACACTGCCAAGGGCTCCAGCAGGAAGAGCTCTGTGTGAGGGAAGGGAAGGGCCAGTGCAGGGCTCCTCCAGCGGTTGCTTGGCCGCCCAGGCTCAGCGCCGCACGGAGTGCACCAGGCTCCCAGGGCCCCTGGCTGGGGTCTGCAGCCCCGCACACCCGGAGGCTGACTCCCTGGGCGCCCAGCAGCTGCCTCACACACGTAGCTTCCCTAGCGCTCTCCTCCCCAGCAGAGACGTGTGCAGCTGGTTGGGGCCTGCCCCTGCGTGCCTGGGCTCCCGCCCACAGCCCCAGCTCAGGGCAAGCAGCCCCTGAGCCAAGACCTGCAGGAGGCGCAGAGCGCCCCCACCTGGAAGCCGAGTGAACAGCTGGCGGGGAGGCGAGCCTCCTCGAGGGAAGAAGAGGCAGCCCAGCCTCGTTTGGCTCAAGCCCTACTTGGCTGGAGCCGAGTGCGCCTCCAGGACGGCACAGCGCCAGCTCTGCTCAGAGGCCCGTTCTGGCAGAGTTGCTGGCGCGAGGCTGCTCTGCCCTGGGCGAGCCTTGCCCAGACTTGCCTCGCTGCTAGGCTTCCTGCCCAGGAAGGAGCAGGCTGCGCGAGGCTGGGAGACGCCACTGGCGCCTTCCTGGCCTCAGCTCCGCTCCTGCCTTGCCTTTGCACCTAGGCCCCAGGCGTCCTTGGGGAGGGCTTAGGGGCCGGTGGCTTGCACACTGCCAAGGGCTCCAGCAGGAAGAGCTCTGTGCGAGGGAAGGGAAGTGCCAGTGCAGGGCTCCTCCAGCGGTTGCTTGGCCGCCCAGGCTCAGCGCCGCACGGAGTGCACCAGGCTCCCAGGGCCCCTGGCTGGGGTCTGCAGCCCCGCACACCCGGAGGCTGACTCCCTGGGCGCCCTGCAGCTGCCTCACACACGTAGCTTCCCTAGCGCTCTCCTCCCCAGCAGAGACGTGTGCAGCTGGTTGGGGCCTGCCCCTGCGTGCCTGGACTCCCGCCCACAGCCCCAGCTCAGGGCAAGCAGCCCCTGAGCCAAGACCTGCAGGAGGCGCAAAGCGCCCCCACCTGGAAGCCGAGTGAACAGCTGGCGGGGAGGCGAGCCTCCTCGAGGGAAGAAGAGGCAGCCCAGCCTCGTTTGGCTCAAGCCCTACTTGGCTGGAGCCGAGTGCGCCTCCAGGACGGCAGAGCTCCAGCTCTGCTCAGAGGCCCGTTCTGGCAGAGTTGCTGGCGCGAGGCTGCTCTGCCCTGGGCGAGCCTTGCCCAGACTTGCCTCGCTGCTAGGCTTCCTGCCCAGGAAGGAGCAGGCTGCGCGAGGCTGGGAGACGCCACTGGCGCCTTCCTGGCCTCAGCTCCGCTCCTGCCTTGCCTTTGCACCTAGGCCCCATGCGTCCTTGGGGAGGGCTTAGGGGCCGGTGGCTTGCACACTGCCAAGGGCTCCAGCAGTAAGAGCTCTGTGCGAGGGAAGGGAAGGGCCAGTGCAGGGCTCCTCCAGCGGTTGCTTGGCCGCCCAGGCTCAGCGCCGCACGGAGTGCACCAGGCTCCCAGGGCCCCTGGCTGGGGTCTGCAGCCCCGCACACCCGGAGGCTGACTCCCTGGGCGCCCAGCAGCTGCCTCACACACGTAGCTTCCCTAGAGCTCTCCTCCCCAGCAGAGACGTGTGCAGCTGGTTGGGGCCTGCCCCTGCGTGCCTGGGCTCCCGCCCACAGCCCCAGCTCAGGGCAAGCAGCCCCTGAGCCAAGACCTGCAGGAGGCGCAGAGCGCCCCCACCTGGAAGCCGAGTGAACAGCTGGCGGGGAGGCGAGCCTCCTCGAGGGAAGAAGAGGCAGCCCAGCCTCGTTTGGCTCAAGCCCTACTTGGCTGGAGCCGTGTGCGCCTCCAGGACGGCAGAGCTCCAGCTCTGCTCAGAGGCCCGTTCTGGCAGAGTTGCTGGCGCGAGCCTGCTCTGCCCTGGGCGAGCCTTGCCCAGACTTGCCTCGCTGCTAGGCTTCCTGCCCAGGAAGGAGCAGGCTGCGCGAGGCTGGGAGACGCCACTGGCGCCTTCCTGGCCTCAGCTCCGCTCCTGCCTTGCCTTTGCACCTAGGCCCCATGCGTCCTTGGGGAGGGCTTAGGGGCCGGTGGCTTGCACACTGCCAAGGGCTCCAGCAGGAAGAGCTCTGTGCGAGGGAAGGGAAGGGCCAGTGCAGGGCTCCTCCAGCGGTTGCTTGGCCGCCCAGACTCAGCGCCGCACGGAGTGCACCAGGCTCCCAGGGCCCCTGGCTGGGGTCTGCAGCCCCGCACACCCGGAGGCTTACTCCCTGGGCGCCCAGCAGCTGCCTCACACACGTAGCTTCCCTAGCGCTCTCGTCCCCAGCAGAGACGTGTGCAGCTGGTTGGGGCCTGCCCCTGCGTGCCTGGGCTCCCACCCACAGCCCCAGCTCAGGGCAAGCAGCCCCTGAGCCAAGACCTGCAGGAGGCGCAGAGCGCCCCCACCTGGAAGCCGAGTGAACAGCTGGCGGGGAGGCGAGCCTCCTCGAGGGAAGAAGAGGCAGCCCAGCCTCGTTTGGCTCAAGCCCTACTTGGCTGGAGCCGAGTGCGCCTCCAGGACGGCAGAGCTCCAGGTCTGCTGAGAGGCCCGTTCTGGCAGAGTTGCTGGAGCGAGGCTGCTCTGCCCTGGGCGAGCCTTGCCCAGACTTGCCTCGCTGCTAGGCTTCCTGCCCAGGAAGGAGCAGGCTGGGCGAGGCTGGGAGACGCCACTGGCGCCTTCCTGGCCTCAGCTCCGCTCCTGCCTTGCCTTTGCACCTAGGCCCCAGGCGTCCTTGGGGAGGGCTTAGGGGCCGGTGGCTTGCACACTGCCAAGGGCTCCAGCAGGAAGAGCTCTGTGCGAGGGAAGGGAAGGGCCAGTGCAGGGCTCCTCCAGCGGTTGCTTGGCCGCCCAGGCTCAGCGCCGCACGGAGTGCACCAGGCTCCCAGGGCCCCTGGATGGGGTCTGCAGCCCCGCACACCCGGAGGCTGACTCCCTGGGCGCCCAGCAGCTGCCTCACACACGTAGCTTCCCTAGCGCTCTCCTCCCCAGCAGAGACGTGTGCAGCTGGTTGGGGCCTGCCCCTGCGTGCCTGGGCTCCCGCCCACAGCCCCAGCTCAGGGCAAGCAGCCCCTGAGCCAAGACCTGCAGGAGGCGCAGAGCGCCCCCACCTGGAAGCCGAGTGAACAGCTGGCGGGGAGGCGAGCCTCCTCGAGGGAAGAAGAGGCAGCCCAGCCTCGTTTGGCTCAAGCCCTACTTGGCTGGAGCCGAGTGCGCCTCCAGGACGGCAGAGCTCCAGCTCTGCTCAGAGGCCCGTTCTGGCAGAGTTGCTGGCGCGAGGCTGCTCTGCCCTGGGCGAGCCTTGCCCAGACTTGCCTCGCTGCTAGGCTTCCTGCCCAGGAAGGAGCAGGCTGCGCGAGGCTGGGAGACGCCACTGGCGCCTTCCTGGCCTCAGCTCCGCTCCTGCCTTGCCTTTGCACCTAGGCCCCAGGCGTCCTTGGGGAGGGCTTAGGGGCCGGTGGCTTGCACACTGCCAAGGGCTCCAGCAGGAAGAGCTCTGTGCGAGGGAAGGGAAGGGCCAGTGCAGGGCTCCTCCAGCGGTTGCTTGGCAGCCCAGGCTCAGCGCCGCACGGAGTGCACCAGGCTGCCAGGGCCCCTGGCTGGGGTCTGCAGCCCCGCACACCCGGAGGCTGACTCCCTGGGCGCCCAGCAGCTGCCTCACACACGTAGCTTCCCTAGCGCTCTCCTCCCCAGCAGAGACGTGTGCAGCTGGTTGGGGCCTGCCCCTGCGTGCCTGGCCTCCCGCCCACAGCCCCAGCTCAGGGCAAGCAGCCCCTGAGCCAAGACCTGCAGGAGGCGCAGAGCGCCCCCACCTGGAAGCCGAGTGAACAGCTGGCGGGGTGGCGAGCCTCCTCGAGGGAAGAAGAGGCAGCCCAGCCTCGTTTGGCTCAAGCCCTACTTGGCTGGAGCCGTGTGCGCCTCCAGGACGGCAGAGCTTCAGCTCTGCTCAGAGGCCCGTTCTGGCAGAGTTGCTGGCGCGAGGCTGCTCTGCCCTGGGCGAGCCTTGCCCAGACTTGCCTCGCTGCTAGGCTTCCTGCCCAGGAAGGAGCAGGCTGCGCGAGGCTGGGAGACGCCACTGGCGCCTTCCTGGCCTCAGCTCCGCTCCTGCCTTGCCTTTGCACCTAGGCCCCATGCGTCCTTGGGGAGGGCTTAGGGGCCGGTGGCTTGCACACTGCCAAGGGCTCCAGCAGGAAGAGCTCTGTGCGAGGGAAGGGAAGGGCCAGTGCAGGGCTCCTCCAGCGGTTGCTTGGCCGCCCAGACTCAGCGCCGCACGGAGTGCACCAGGCTCCCAGGGCCCCTGGCTGGGGTCTGCAGCCCCGCACACCCGGAGGCTGACTCCCTGGGCGCCCAGCAGCTGCCTCACACACGTAGCTTCCCTAGCGCTCTCGTCCCCAGCAGAGACGTGTGCAGCTGGTTGGGGCCTGCCCCTGCGTGCCTGGGCTCCCACCCACAGCCCCAGCTCAGGGCAAGCAGCCCCTGAGCCAAGACCTGCAGGAGGCGCAGAGCGCCCCCACCTGGAAGCCGAGTGAACAGCTGGCGGGGAGGCGAGCCTCCTCGAGGGAAGAAGAGGCAGCCCAGCCTCGTTTGGCTCAAGCCCTACTTGGCTGGAGCCGAGTGCGCCTCCAGGACGGCAGAGCTCCAGGTCTGCTGAGAGGCCCGTTCTGGCAGAGTTGCTGGAGCGAGGCTGCTCTGCCCTGGGCGAGCCTTGCCCAGACTTGCCTCGCTGCTAGGCTTCCTGCCCAGGAAGGAGCAGGCTGGGCGAGGCTGGGAGACGCCACTGGCGCCTTCCTGGCCTCAGCTCCGCTCCTGCCTTGCCTTTGCACCTAGGCCCCAGGCGTCCTTGGGGAGGGCTTAGGGGCCGGTGGCTTGCACACTGCCAAGGGCTCCAGCAGGAAGAGCTCTGTGCGAGGGAAGGGAAGGGCCAGTGCAGGGCTCCTCCAGCGGTTGCTTGGCCGCCCAGGCTCAGCGCCGCACGGAGTGCACCAGGCTCCCAGGGCCCCTGGCTGGGGTCTGCAGCCCCGCACACCCGGAGGCTGACTCCCTGGGCGCCCAGCAGCTGCCTCACACACGTAGCTTCCCTAGCGCTCTCCTCCCCAGCAGAGACGTGTGCAGCTGGTTGGGGCCTGCCCCTGCGTGCCTGGGCTCCCGCCCACAGCCCCAGCTCAGGGCAAGCAGCCCCTGAGCCAAGACCTGCAGGAGGCGCAGAGCGCCCCCACCTGGAAGCCGAGTGAACAGCTGGCGGGGAGGCGAGCCTCCTCGAGGGAAGAAGAGGCAGCCCAGCCTCGTTTGGCTCAAGCCCTACTTGGCTGGAGCCGAGTGCGCCTCCAGGACGGCACAGCGCCAGCTCTGCTCAGAGGCCCGTTCTGGCAGAGTTGCTGGCGCGAGGCTGCTCTGCCCTGGGCGAGCCTTGCCCAGACTTGCCTCGCTGCTAGGCTTCCTGCCCAGGAAGGAGCAGGCTGCGCGAGGCTGGGAGACGCCACTGGCGCCTTCCTGGCCTCAGCTCCGCTCCTGCCTTGCCTTTGCACCTAGGCCCCAGGCGTCCTTGGGGAGGGCTTAGGGGCCGGTGGCTTGCACACTGCCAAGGGCTCCAGCAGGAAGAGCTCTGTGCGAGGGAAGGGAAGGGCCAGTGCAGGGCTCCTCCAGCGGTTGCTTGGCCGCCCAGGCTCAGCGCCGCACGGAGTGCACCAGGCTCCCAGGGCCCCTGGCTGGGGTCTGCAGCCCCGCACACCCGGAGGCTGACTCCCTGGGCGCCCAGCAGCTGCCTCACACACGTAGCTTCCCTAGCGCTCTCCTCCCCAGCAGAGACGTGTGCAGCTGGTTGGGGCCTGCCCCTGCGTGCCTGGACTCCCGCCCACAGCCCCAGCTCAGGGCAAGCAGCCCCTGAGCCAAGACCTGCAGGAGGCGCAAAGCGCCCCCACCTGGAAGCCGAGTGAACAGCTGGCGGGGAGGCGAGCCTCCTCGAGGGAAGAAGAGGCAGCCCAGCCTCGTTTGGCTCAAGCCCTACTTGGCTGGAGCCGAGTGCGCCTCCAGGACGGCAGAGCTCCAGCTCTGCTCAGAGGCCCGTTCTGGCAGAGTTGCTGGCGCGAGGCTGCTCTGCCCTGGGCGAGCCTTGCCCAGACTTGCCTCGCTGCTAGGCTTCCTGCCCAGGAAGGAGCAGGCTGGGCGAGGCTGGGAGACGCCACTGGCGCCTTCCTGGCCTCAGCTCCGCTCCTGCCTTGCCTTTGCACCTAGGCCCCAGGCGTCCTTGGGGAGGGCTTAGGGGCCGGTGGCTTGCACACTGCCAAGGGCTCCAGCAGTAAGAGCTCTGTGCGAGGGAAGGGAAGGGCCAGTGCAGGGCTCCTCCAGCGGTTGCTTGGCCGCCCAGGCTCAGCGCCGCACGGAGTGCACCAGGCTGCCAGGGCCCCTGGCTGGGGTCTGCAGCCCCGCACACCCGGAGGCTGACTCCCTGGGCGCCCAGCAGCTGCCTCACACACGTAGCTTCCCTAGCGCTCTCCTCCCCAGCAGAGACGTGTGCAGCTGGTTGGGGCCTGCCCCTGCGTGCCTGGGCTCCCGCCCACAGCCCCAGCTCAGGGCAAGCAGCCCCTGAGCCAAGACCTGCAGGAGGCGCAGAGCGCCCCCACCTGGAAGCCGAGTGAACAGCTGGCGGGGAGGCGAGCCTCCTCGAGGGAAGAAGAGGCAGCCCAGCCTCGTTTGGCTCAAGCCCTACTTGGCTGGAGCCGTGTGCGCCTCCAGGACGGCAGAGCTCCAGCTCTGCTCAGAGGCCCGTTCTGGCAGAGTTGCTGGCGCGAGCCTGCTCTGCCCTGGGCGAGCCTTGCCCAGACTTGCCTCGCTGCTAGGCTTCCTGCCCAGGAAGGAGCAGGCCGCGCGAGGCTGGGAGACGCCACTGGCGCCTTCCTGGCCTCAGCTCCGCTCCTGCCTTGCCTTTGCACCTAGGCCCCAGGCGTCCTTGGGGAGGGCTTAGGGGCCGGTGGCTTGCACACTGCCAAGGGCTCCAGCAGGAAGAGCTCTGTGCGAGGGAAGGGAAGGGCCAGTGCAGGGCTCCTCCAGCGGTTGCTTGGCCGCCCAGACTCAGCGCCGCACGGAGTGCACCAGGCTCCCAGGGCCCATGGTTGGGGTCTGCAGCCCCGCACACCCGGAGGCTGACTCCCTGGGCGCCCAGCAGCTGCCTCACACACGTAGCTTCCCTAGCGCTCTCGTCCCCAGCAGAGACGTGTGCAGCTGGTTGGGGCCTGCCCCTGCGTGCCTGGGCTCCCACCCACAGCCCCAGCTCAGGGCAAGCAGCCCCTGAGCCAAGACCTGCAGGAGGCGCAGAGCGCCCCCACCTGGAAGCCGAGTGAACAGCTGGCGGGGAGGCGAGCCTCCTCGAGGGAAGAAGAGGCAGCCCAGCCTCTTTTGGCTCAAGCCCTACTTGGCTGGAGCCGAGTGCGCCTCCAGGACGGCAGAGCTCCAGCTCTGCTCAGAGGCCCGATCTGGCAGAGTTGCTGGCGCGAGGCTGCTCTGCCCTGGGTGAGCCTTGCCCAGACTTGCCTCGCTGCTACGCTTCCTGCCCAGGAAGGAGCAGGCTGCGCGAGGCTGGGAGACGCCACTGGCGCCTTCCTGGCCTCAGCTCCGCTCCTTCCTTGCCTTTGCAACTAGGCCCCAGGCGTCCTTGGGGAGGGCTTAGGGGCCGGTGGCTTGCACACTGCCAAGGGCTCCAGCAGGAAGAGCTCTGTGCGAGGGAAGGGAAGGGCCAGTGCAGGGCTCCTCCAGCGGTTGCTTGGCAGCCCAGGCTCAGCGCCGCACGGAGTGCACCAGTCTCCCAGGGCCCCTGGCTGGGGTCTGCAGCCCCGCACACCTGGAGGCTGACTCCCTGGGCGCCCAGCAGCTGCCTCACACACGTAGCTTCCCTAGCGCTCTCCTCCCCAGCAGAGACGTGTGCAGCTGGTTGGGGCCTGCCCCTGCGTTCCTGGGCTCCCGCCCACAGCCCCAGCTCAGGGCAAGCAGCCCCTGAGCCAAGACCTGCAGGAGGCGCAGAGCGCCCCCACCTGGAAGCCGATTGAACAGCAGGCGGGGAGGCGAGCCTCCTCGAGGGAAGAAGAGGCAGCCCAGCCTCGTTTGGCTCAAGCCCTACTTGGCTGGATCCGAGTGCGCCTCCAGGACGGCAGAGCTCCTGCTCTGCTCAGAGGCCCGTTCTGGCAGAGTTGCTGGCGCGAGGCTGCTCTGCCTTGGGCGAGCCTTGCCCAGACTTGCCTCGCTGCTAGGCTTCCTGCCCAGGAAGGAGCACGCTGCGCGAGGCTGTGAGTCGCCACTGGCGCCTTCCTGGCCTCAGCTCCGCTCCTGCCTTGCCTTTGCACCTAGGCCCCAGGCGTCCTTGGGGAGGGCTTAGGGGCCGGTGGCTTGCACACTGCCAAGGGCTCCAGCAGGAAGAGCTCTGTGCGAGGGAAGGGAAGGGCCAGTGCAGGGCTCCTCCAGCGGTTGCTTGGCCGCCCAGACTCAGCGCCGCACGGAGTGCACCAGGCTCCCAGGGCCCCTGGCTGGGGTCTGCAGCCCCGCACACCTGGAGGCTGACTCCCTGGGCGCCCAGCAGCTGCCTCACACACGTAGCTTCCCTAGCGCTCTCGTCTCCAGCAGAGACGTGTGCAGCTGGTTGGGGCCTGCCCCTGCGTGCCTGGGCTCCCGCCCACAGCCCCAGCTCAGGGCAAGCAGCCCCTGAGCCAAGACCTGCAGGAGGCGCAGAGCGCCCCCACCTGGAAGCCGAGTGAACAGCTGGCGGGGAGGCGAGCCTCCTCGAGGGAAGAAGAGGCAGCCCAGCCTCGTTTGGCTCAAGCCCTACTTGGCTGGAGCCGAGTGCGCCTCCAGGACGGCAGAGCTCCAGCTCTGCTCAGAGGCCCGATCTGGCAGAGTTGCTGGCGCGAGGCTGCTCTGCCCTGGGCGAGCCTTGCCCAGACTTGCCTCGCTGCTAGGCTTCCTGCCCAGGAAGGAGCAGGCTGCGCGAGGCTGGGAGACGCCACTGGCGCCTTCCTGGCCTCAGCTCCGCTCCTGCCTTGCCTTTGGACCTAGGCCCCAGGCGTCCTTGGGGAGGGCTTAGGGGCCGGTGGCTTGCACACTGCCAAGGGCTCCAGCAGGAAGAGCTCTGTGCGAGGGAAGGGAAGGGCCAGTGCAGGGCTCCTCCAGCGGTTGCTTGGCCGCCCAGACTCAGCACCGCACGGAGTGCACCAGGCTCCCAGGGCCCCTGGCTGGGGTCTGCAGCCCCGCACACCCGGAGGCTGACTCCCTGGGCGCCCAGCAGCTGCCTCACACACGTAGCTTCCCTAGCGCTCTCGTCTCCAGCAGAGATGTGTGCAGCTGGTTTGGGCCTGCCCCTGCGTGCCTGGGCTCCCGCCCACAGCCCCAGCTCAGGGCAAGCAGCCCCTGAGCCAAGACCTGCAGGAGGCGCAGAGCGCCCCCACCTGGAAGCCGAGTGAACAGCTGGCTGGAGGCGAGCCTCCTCGAGGGAAGAAGAGGCAGCCCAGCCTCGTTTGGCTCAAGCCCTACTTGGCTGGAGCCGTGTGCGCCTCCAGGACGGCAGAGCTCCAGCTCTGCTCAGAGGCCCGTTCTGGCAGAGTTGCTGGCGCGAGGCTGCTCTGCCCTGGGCGAGCCTTGCCCAGACTTGCCTCGCTGCTAGGCTTCCTGCCCAGGAAGGAGCAGGCTGCGCGAGGCTGGGAGACGCCACTGGCGCCTTCCTGGCCTCAGCTCCGCTCCTGCCTTGCCTTTGCACCTAGGCCCCAGGCGTCCTTGGGGAGGGCTTAGGGGCCGGTGGCTTGCACACTGCCAAGGGCTCCAGCAGGAAGAGCTCTGTGCGAGGGAAGGGAAGGGCCAGTGCAGGGCTCCTCCAGCGGTTGCTTGGCCGCCCAGACTCAGCGCCGCACGGAGTGCACCAGGCTCCCAGGGCCCCTGGCTGGGGTCTGCAGCCCCGCACACCCGGAGGCTGACTCCCTGGGCGCCCAGCAGCTGCCTCACACACGTAGCTTCCCTAGCGCTCTCGTCTCCAGCAGAGACGTGTGCAGCTGGTTGGGGCCTGCCCCTGCGTGCCTGGGCTCCCGCCCACAGCCCCAGCTCAGGGCAAGCAGCCCCTGAGCCAAGACCTGCAGGAGGCGCAGAGCGCCCCCACCTGGAAGCCGAGTGAACAGCTGGCGGGGAGGCGAGCCTCCTCGAGGGAAGAAGAGGCAGCCCAGCCTCGTTTGGCTCAAGCCCTACTTGGCTGGAGCCGAGTGCGCCTCCAGGACGGCAGAGCTCCAGCTCTGCTGAGAGGCCCGTTCTGGCAGAGTTGCTGGCGCGAGGCTGCTCTGCCCTGGGCGAGCCTTGCCCAGACTTGCCTCGCTGCTAGGCTTCCTGCCCAGGAAGGAGCAGGCTGCGCGAGGCTGGGAGACGCCACTGGCGCCTTCCTGGCCTCAGCTCCGCTCCTTCCTTGCCTTTGCACCTAGGCCCCAGGCGTCCTTGGGGAGGGCTTAGGGGCCGGTGGCTTGCACACTGCCAAGGGCTCCAGCAGGAAGAGCTCTGTGCGAGGGAAGGGAAGGGCCAGTGCAGGGCTCCTCCAGCGGTTGCTTGGCAGCCCAGGCTCAGCGCCGCACGGAGTGCACCAGGCTCCCAGGGCCCCTGGCTGGGGTCTGCAGCCCCGCACACCCGGAGGCTGACTCCCTGGGCGCCCAGCTGCTGCCTCACACACGTAGCTTCCCTAGCGCTCTCCTCCCCAGCAGAGACGTGTGCAGCTGGTTGGGGCCTGCCCCTGCGTGCCTGGGCTCCCGCCCACAGCCCCAGCTCAGGGCAAGCAGCCCCTGAGCCAAGACCTCCAGGAGGCGCAGAGCGCCCCCACCTGGAAGCCGAGTGAACAGCTGGCGGGGAGGCGAGCCTCCTCGAGGGAAGAAGAGGCAGCCCAGCCTCGTTTGGCTCAAGCCCTACTTGGCTGGAGCCGAGTGCGCCTCCAGGACGGCACAGCTCCAGCTCTGCTCAGAGGCCCGATCTGGCAGAGTTGCTGGCGCGAGGCTGCTCTGCCTTGGGCGAGCCTTGCCCAGACTTGCCTCGCTGCTAGGCTTCCTGCCCAGGAAGGAGCACGCTGCGCGAGGCTGTGAGTCGCCACTGGCGCCTTCCTGGCCTCAGCTCCGCTCCTGCCTTGCCTTTGCACCTAGGCCCCAGGCGTCCTTGGGGAGGGCTTAGGGGCCGGTGGCTTGCACACTGCCAAGGGCTCCAGCAGGAAGAGCTCTGTGCGAGGGAAGGGAAGGGCCAGTGCAGGGCTCCTCCAGCGGTTGCTTGGCCGCCCAGACTCAGCACCGCACGGAGTGCACCAGGCTCCCAGGGCCCCTGGCTGGGGTCTGCAGCCCCGCACACCCGGAGGCTGACTCCCTGGGCGCCCAGCAGCTGCCTCACACACGTAGCTTCCCTAGCGCTCTCGTCTCCAGCAGAGATGTGTGCAGCTGGTTTGGGCCTGCCCCTGCGTGCCTGGGCTCCCGCCCACAGCCCCAGCTCAGGGCAAGCAGCCCCTGAGCCAAGACCTGCAGGAGGCGCAGAGCGCCCCCACCTGGAAGCCGAGTGAACAGCTGGCGGGGATTCGAGCCTCCTCGAGGGAAGAAGAGGCAGCCCAGCCTCGTTTGGCCCAAGCCCTACTTGGCTGGAGCCGTGTGCGCCTCCAGGACGGCAGAGCTCCAGCTCTGCTCAGAGGCCCGTTCTGGCAGAGTTGCTGGCGCGAGGCTGCTCTGCCCTGGGCGAGCCTTGCCCAGACTTGCCTCGCTGCTAGGCTTCCTGCCCAGGAAGGAGCAGGCTGCGCGAGGCTGGGAGACGCCACTGGCGCCTTCCTGGCCTCAGCTCCGCTCCTGCCTTGCCTTTGCACCTAGGCCCCAGGCGTCCTTGGGGAGGGCTTAGGGGCCGGTGGCTTGCACACTGCCAAGGGCTCCAGCAGGAAGAGCTCTGTGCGAGGGAAGGGAAGGGCCAGTGCAGGGCTCCTCCAGCGGTTGCTTGGCCGCCCAGACTCAGCGCCGCACGGAGTGCACCAGGCTCCCAGGGCCCCTGGCTGGGGTCTGCAGGCCCGCACACCCGGAGGCTGACTCCCTGGGCGCCCAGCAGCTGCCTCACACACGTAGCTTCCCTAGCGCTCTCGTCTCCAGCAGAGACGTGTGCAGCTGGTTGGGGCCTGCCCCTGCGTGCCTGGGCTCCCGCCCACAGCCCCAGCTCAGGGCAAGCAGCCCCTGAGCCAAGACCTGCAGGAGGCGCAGAGCGCCCCCACCTGGAAGCCGAGTGAACAGCTGGCGGGGAGGCGAGCCTCCTCGAGGGAAGAAGAGGCAGCCCAGCCTCGTTTGGCTCAAGCCCTACTTGGCTGGAGCCGAGTGCGCCTCCAGGACGGCAGAGCTCCAGCTCTGCTCAGAGGCCCGTTCTGGCAGAGTTGCTGGCGCGAGGCTGCTCTGCCCTGGGCGAGCCTTGCCCAGACTTGCCTCGCTGCTAGGCTTCCTGCCCAGGAAGGAGCAGGCTGGGCGAGGCTGGGAGACGCCACTGGCGCCTTCCTGGCCTCAGCTCCGCTCCTGCCTTGCCTTTGCACCTAGGCCCCAGGCGTCCTTGGGGAGGGCTTAGGGGCCGGTGGCTTGCACACTGCCAAGGGCTCCAGCAGTAAGAGCTCTGTGCGAGGGAAGGGAAGGGCCAGTGCAGGGCTCCTCCAGCGGTTGCTTGGCCGCCCAGGCTCAGCGCCGCACGGAGTGCACCAGGCTGCCAGGGCCCCTGGCTGGGGTCTGCAGCCCCGCACACCCGGAGGCTGACTCCCTGGGCGCCCAGCAGCTGCCTCACACACGTAGCTTCCCTAGCGCTCTCCTCCCCAGCAGAGACGTGTGCAGCTGGTTGGGGCCTGCCCCTGCGTGCCTGGGCTCCCGCCCACAGCCCCAGCTCAGGGCAAGCAGCCCCTGAGCCAAGACCTGCAGGAGGCGCAGAGCGCCCCCACCTGGAAGCCGAGTGAACAGCTGGCGGGGAGGCGAGCCTCCTCGAGGGAAGAAGAGGCAGCCCAGCCTCGTTTGGCTCAAGCCCTACTTGGCTGGAGCCGAGTGCGCCTCCAGGACGGCAGAGCTCCAGCTCTGCTCAGAGGCCCGATCTGGCAGAGTTGCTGGCGCGAGGCTGCTCTGCCCTGGGCGAGCCTTGCCCAGAATTGCCTCGCTGCTAGGCTTCCTGCCCAGGAAGGAGCAGGCTGCGCGAGGCTGGGAGACGCCACTGGCGCCTTCCTGGCCTCAGCTCCGCTCCTGCCTTGCCTTTGCACCTAGGCCCCAGGCGTCCTTGGGGAGGGCTTAGGGGCCGGTGGCTTGCACACTGCCAAGGGCTCCAGCAGGAAGAGCTCTGTTCGAGGGAAGGGAAGGGCCAGTGCAGGGCTCCTCCAGCGGTTGCTTGGCCGCCCAGGCTCAGCGCCGCACGGAGTGCACCAGGCTCCCAGGGCCCCTGGCTGGGGTCTGCAGCCCCGCACACCCGGAGGCTGACTCCCTGGGCGCCCAGCAGCTGCCTCACACACGTAGCTTCCCTAGCGCTCTCCTCCCCAGCAGAGACGTGTGCAGCTGGTTGGGGCCTGCCCCTGCGTGCCTGGGCTCCCGCCCACAGCCCCAGCTCAGGGCAAGCAGCCCCTGAGCCAAGACCTGCAGGAGGCGCAGAGCGCCCCCACCTGGAAGCCGAGTGAACAGCTGGCGGGGAGGCGAGCCTCCTCGAGGGAAGAAGAGGCAGCCCAGCCTCGTTTGGCTCAAGCCCTACTTGGCTGGATCCGAGTGCGCCTCCAGGACGGCAGAGCTCCAGCTCTGCTCAGAGGCCCGATCTGGCAGAGTTGCTGGCGCGAGGCTGCTCTGCCTTGGGCGAGCCTTGCCCAGACTTGCCTCGCTGCTAGGCTTCCTGCCCAGGAAGGAGCACGCTGCGCGAGGCTGTGAGTCGCCACTGGCGCCTTCCTGGCCTCAGCTCCGCTCCTGCCTTGCCTTTGCACCTAGGCCCCAGGCGTCCTTGGGGAGGGCTTAGGGGCCGGTGGCTTGCACACTGCCAAGGGCTCCAGCAGGAAGAGCTCTGTGCGAGGGAAGGGAAGGGCCAGTGCAGGGCTCCTCCAGCGGTTGCTTGGCCGCCCAGGCTCAGCGCCGCACGGAGTGCACCAGGCTCCCAGGGCCCCTGGCTGGGGTCTGCAGCCCCGCACACCCGGAGGCTGACTCCCTGGGCGCCCAGCAGCTGCCTCACACACGTAGCTTCCCTAGCGTTCTCCTCCCCAGCAGAGACGTGTGCAGCTGGTTGGGGCCTGCCCCTGCGTGCCTGGGCTCCCGCCCACAGCCCCAGCTCAGGGCAAGCAGCCCCTGAGCCAAGACCTGCAGGAGGTGCAGAGCGCCCCCACCTGGAAGCCGAGTGAACAGCTGGCGGGGAGGCGAGCCTCCTCGAGGGAAGAAGAGGCAGCCCAGCCTCGTTTGGCTCAAGCCCTACTTGGCTGGAGCTGAGTGCGCCTCCAGGACGGCAGAGCTCCAGCTCTGCTCAGAGGCCCGATCTGGCAGAGTTGCTGGCGCGAGGCTGCTCTGCCCTGGGCGAGCCTTGCCCAGACTTGCCTCGCTGCTAGGCTTCCTGCCCAGGAAGGAGCAGGCTGCGCGAGGCTGGGAGACGCCACTGGCGCCTTCCTGGCCTCAGCTCCGCTCCTGCCTTGCCTTTGCACCTAGGCCCCAGGCGTCCTTGGGGAGGGCTTAGGGGCCGGTGGCTTGCACACTGCCAAGGGCTCCAGCAGGAAGAGCTCTGTGCGAGGGAAGGGAAGGGCCAGTGCAGGGCTCCTCCAGCGGTTGCTTGGCGGCCCAGATTCAGCGCCGCACGGAGTGCACCAGGCTCCCAGGGCCCCTGGCTGGGGTCTGCAGCCCCGCACACCCGGAGGCTGACTCCCTGGGCGCCCAGCAGCTGCCTCACACACGTAGCTTCCCTTGCGCTCTCCTCCCCAGCAGAGACGTGTGCAGCTGGTTGGGGCCTGCCCCTGCGTGCCTGGGCTCCCGCCCACAGCCCCAGCTCAGGGCAAGCAGCCCCTGAGCCAAGACCTGAAGAAGGCTCAGAGCGCCCCCACCTGGAAGCCGAGTGAACAGCTGGCGGGGAGGCGAGCCTCCTCGAGGGAAGAAGAGGCAGCCCAGCCTCGTTTGGCTCAAGCCCTACTTGGCTGGATCCGAGTGCGCCTCCAGGACGGCAGAGCTCCAGCTATGCTCAGAGGCCCGATCTGGCAGAGTTGCTGGCGCGAGGCTGCTCTGCCCTGGGCGACCGTTGCCCAGACTTGCCTCGCTGCTAGGCTTCCTGCCCAGGAAGGAGCAGGCTGCGCGAGGCTGGGAGATGCCACTGGCGCCTTCCTGGCCTCAGCTCCGCTCCTGCCTTGCCTTTGCACCTAGGCCCCAGGCGTCCTTGGGGAGGGCTTAGGGGCCGGTGGCTTGCACACTGCCAAGGGCTCCAGCAGGAAGAGCTCTGTGCGAGGGAAGGGAAGGGCCAGTGCAGGGCTCCTCCAGCGGTTGCTTGGCCGCCCAGGCTCAGCGCCGGACGGAGTGCACCAGGCTCCCAGGGCCCCTGGCTGGGGTCTGCAGCCCCGCACACCCGGAGGCTGACTCCCTGGGCGCCCAGCAGCTGCCTCACACACGTAGCTTCCCTAGCGCTCTCCTCCCCAGCAGAGACGTGTGCAGCTGGTTGGGGCCTGCCCCTGCGTGCCTGGGCTCCCGCCCACAGCCCCAGCTCAGGGCAAGCAGCCCCTGAGCCAAGACCTGCAGGAGGCGCAGAGCGCCCCCACCTGGAAGCCGAGTGAACAGCTGGCGGGGAGGCGAGCCTCCTCGAGGGAAGAAGAGGCAGCCCAGCCTCGTTTGGCTCAAGCCCTACTTGGCTGGAGCCGAGTGCGCCTCCAGGACGGCAGAGCTCCAGCTCTGCTCAGAGGCCCGTTCTGGCAGAGTTGCTGGCGCGAGGCTGCTCTGCCCTGGGCGAGCCTTGCCCAGACTTTCCTCGCTGCTAGGCTTCCTGCCCAGGAAGGAGCAGGCTGCGCGAGGCTGGGAGACGCCACTGGCGCCTTCCTGGCCTCAGCTCCGCTCCTGCGTTGCCTTTGCACCTAGGCCCCAGGCGTCCTTGGGGAGGGCTTAGGGGCCAGTGGCTTGCACACTGCCAAGGGCTCCAGCAGGAAGAGCTCTGTGCGAGGGAAGGGAAGGGCCAGTGCAGGGCTCCTCCAGCGGTTGCTTGGCAGCCCAGGCTCAGCGCCGCACGGAGTGCACCAGGCTCCCAGGGCCCCTGGCTGGGGTCTGCAGCCCCGCACACACGGAGGCTGACTCCCTGGGCGCCCAGCTGCTGCCTCACACACTTAGCTTCCCTAGCGCTCTCCTCCCCAGCAGAGACGTATGCAGCTGGTTGGGGCCTGCCCCTGCGTGCCTGGGCTCCCGCCCACAGCCCCAGCTCAGGGCAAGCAGCCCCTGAGCCAAGACCTGCAGGAGGCGCAGAGCGCCCCCACCTGGAAGCCGAGTGAACAGCTGGCGGGGAGGCGAGCCTCCTCGAGGGAAGAAGAGGCAGCCCAGCCTCGTTTGGCTCAAGCCCTACTTGGCTGGAGCCGAGTGCGCCTCCAGGACGGCAGAGCTCCAGCTCTGCTCAGAGGCCGGATCTGGCAGAGTTGCTGGCGCGAGGCTGCTCTGCCCTGGGCGAGCCTTGCCCAGACTTGCCTCGCTGCTAGGCTTCCTGCCCAGGAAGGAGCAGGCTGCGCGAGGCTGGGAGACGCCACTGGCGCCTTCCTGGCCTCAGCTCCGCTCCTGTTTTGCCTTTGCACCTAGGCCCCAGGCGTCCTTGGGGAGGGCTTAGGGGCCGGTGGCTTGCACACTGCCAAGGGCTCCAGCAGGAAGAGCTCTGTGCGAGGGAAGGGAAGGGCCAGTGCAGGGCTCCTCCAGCGGTTGCTTGGGCTCCCAGACTCAGCACCGCACGGAGTGCACAAGGCTCCCAGGGCCCCTGGCTGGGGTCTGCAGCCCCGCACACCCGGAGGCTGACTCCCTGGGCGCCCAGCAGCTGCCTCACACACGTAGCTTCCCTAGCGCTCTCGTCTCCAGCAGAGATGTGTGCAGCTGTTTGGGGCCTGCCCCTGCGTGCCTGGGCTCCCGCCCACAGCCCCAGCTCAGGGCAAGCAGCCCCTGAGCCAAGACCTGCAGGAGGCGCAGAGCGCCCCCACCTGGAAGCCGAGTGAACAGCTGGCGGGGAGGCGAGCCTCCTCGAGGGAAGAAGAGGCAGCCCAGCCTCGTTTGGCTCAAGCCCTACTTGGCTGGAGCTGAGTGCGCCTCCAGGACGGCAGAGCTCCAGCTCTGCTCAGAGGCCCGATCTGGCAGAGTTGCTGGCGCGAGGCTGCTCTGCCCTGGGCGAGCCTTGCCCAGACTTGCCTCGCTGCTAGGCTTCCTGCCCAGGAAGGAGCAGGCTGCGCGAGGCTGGGAGACGCCACTGGCGCCTTCCTGGCCTCAGCTCCGCTCCTGCCTTGCCTTTGCACCTAGGCCCCAGGCGTCCTTGGGGAGGGCTTAGGGGCCGGTGGCTTGCACACTGCCAAGGGCTCCAGCAGGAAGAGCTCTGTGCGAGGGAAGGGAAGGGCCAGTGCAGGGCTCCTCCAGCGGTTGCTTGGCGGCCCAGATTCAGCGCCGCACGGAGTGCACCAGGCTCCCAGGGCCCCTGGCTGGGGTCTGCAGCCCCGCACACCCGGAGGCTGACTCCCTGGGCGCCCAGCAGCTGCCTCGCACACGTAGCTTCCCTTGCGCTCTCCTCCCCAGCAGAGACGTGTGCAGCTGGTTGGGGCCTGCCCCTGCGTGCCTGGGCTCCCGCCCACAGCCCCAGCTCAGGGCAAGCAGCCCCTGAGCCAAGACCTGAAGAAGGCTCAGAGCGCCCCCACCTGGAAGCCGAGTGAACAGCTGGCGGGGAGGCGAGCCTCCTCGAGGGAAGAAGAGGCAGCCCAGCCTCGTTTGGCTCAAGCCCTACTTGGCTGGATCCGAGTGCGCCTCCAGGACGGCAGAGCTCCAGCTATGCTCAGAGGCCCGATCTGGCAGAGTTGCTGGCGCGAGGCTGCTCTGCCCTGGGCGACCGTTGCCCAGACTTGCCTCGCTGCTAGGCTTCCTGCCCAGGAAGGAGCAGGCTGCGCGAGGCTGGGAGATGCCACTGGCGCCTTCCTGGCCTCAGCTCCGCTCCTGCCTTGCCTTTGCACCTAGGCCC
This sequence comes from Ovis canadensis, assembly GCF_042477335.2. Classification (NCBI taxonomy): domain Eukaryota; kingdom Metazoa; phylum Chordata; class Mammalia; order Artiodactyla; family Bovidae; genus Ovis; species Ovis canadensis. Next base: position 514,812 of record NC_091252.1, read on the forward strand.
CAGGCGTCCTTGGGGAGGGCTTAGGGGCCGGTGGCTTGCACACTGCCAAGGGCTCCAGCAGGAAGAGCTCTGTGCGAGGGAAGGGAAGGGCCAGTGCAGGGCTCCTCCAGCGGTTGCTTGGCCGCCCAGGCTCAGCGCCGGACGGAGTGCACCAGGCTCCCAGGGCCCCTGGCTGGGGTCTGCAGCCCCGCACACCCGGAGGCTGACTCCCTGGGCGCCCAGCAGCTGCCTCACACACGTAGCTTCCCTAGCGCTCTCCTCCCCAGCAGAGACGTGTGCAGCTGGTTGGGGCCTGCCCCTGCGTGCCTGGGCTCCCGCCCACAGCCCCAGCTCAGGGCAAGCAGCCCCTGAGCCAAGACCTGCAGGAGGCGCAGAGCGCCCCCACCTGGAAGCCGAGTGAACAGCTGGCGGGGAGGCGAGCCTCCTCGAGGGAAGAAGAGGCAGCCCAGCCTCGTTTGGCTCAAGCCCTACTTGGCTGGAGCCGAGTGCGCCTCCAGGACGGCAGAGCTCCAGCTCTGCTCAGAGGCCCGTTCTGGCAGAGTTGCTGGCGCGAGGCTGCTCTGCCCTGGGCGAGCCTTGCCCAGACTTTCCTCGCTGCTAGGCTTCCTGCCCAGGAAGGAGCAGGCTGCGCGAGGCTGGGAGACGCCACTGGCGCCTTCCTGGCCTCAGCTCCGCTCCTGCGTTGCCTTTGCACCTAGGCCCCAGGCGTCCTTGGGGAGGGCTTAGGGGCCAGTGGCTTGCACACTGCCAAGGGCTCCAGCAGGAAGAGCTCTGTGCGAGGGAAGGGAAGGGCCAGTGCAGGGCTCCTCCAGCGGTTGCTTGGCAGCCCAGGCTCAGCGCCGCACGGAGTGCACCAGGCTCCCAGGGCCCCTGGCTGGGGTCTGCAGCCCCGCACACACGGAGGCTGACTCCCTGGGCGCCCAGCTGCTGCCTCACACACTTAGCTTCCCTAGCGCTCTCCTCCCCAGCAGAGACGTATGCAGCTGGTTGGGGCCTGCCCCTGCGTGCCTGGGCTCCCGCCCACAGCCCCAGCTCAGGGCAAGCAGCCCCTGAGCCAAGACCTGCAGGAGGCGCAGAGCGCCCCCACCTGGAAGCCGAGTGAACAGCTGGCGGGGAGGCGAGCCTCCTCGAGGGAAGAAGAGGCAGCCCAGCCTCGTTTGGCTCAAGCCCTACTTGGCTGGAGCCGAGTGCGCCTCCAGGACGGCAGAGCTCCAGCTCTGCTCAGAGGCCGGATCTGGCAGAGTTGCTGGCGCGAGGCTGCTCTGCCCTGGGCGAGCCTTGCCCAGACTTGCCTCGCTGCTAGGCTTCCTGCCCAGGAAGGAGCAGGCTGCGCGAGGCTGGGAGACGCCACTGGCGCCTTCCTGGCCTCAGCTCCGCTCCTGTTTTGCCTTTGCACCTAGGCCCCAGGCGTCCTTGGGGAGGGCTTAGGGGCCGGTGGCTTGCACACTGCCAAGGGCTCCAGCAGGAAGAGCTCTGTGCGAGGGAAGGGAAGGGCCAGTGCAGGGCTCCTCCAGCGGTTGCTTGGGCTCCCAGACTCAGCACCGCACGGAGTGCACAAGGCTCCCAGGGCCCCTGGCTGGGGTCTGCAGCCCCGCACACCCGGAGGCTGACTCCCTGGGCGCCCAGCAGCTGCCTCACACACGTAGCTTCCCTAGCGCTCTCGTCTCCAGCAGAGATGTGTGCAGCTGTTTGGGGCCTGCCCCTGCGTGCCTGGGCTCCCGCCCACAGCCCCAGCTCAGGGCAAGCAGCCCCTGAGCCAAGACCTGCAGGAGGCGCAGAGCGCCCCCACCTGGAAGCCGAGTGAACAGCTGGCGGGGAGGCGAGCCTCCTCGAGGGAAGAAGAGGCAGCCCAGCCTCGTTTGGCTCAAGCCCTACTTGGCTGGAGCCGTGTGCGCCTCCAGGACGGCAGAGCTCCAGCTCTGCTCAGAGGCCCGTTCTGGCAGAGTTGCTGGCGCGAGGCTGCTCTGCCCTGGGCGAGCCTTGCCCAGACTTGCCTCGCTGCTAGGCTTCCTGCCCAGGAAGGAGCAGGCTGCGCGAGGCTGGGAGACGCCACTGGCGCCTTCCTGGCCTCAGCTCCGCTCCTGCCTTGCCTTTGCACCTAGGCCCCAGGCGTCCTTGGGGAGGGCTTAGGGGCCGGTGGCTTGCACACTGCCAAGGGCTCCAGCAGGAAGAGCTCTGTGCGAGGGAAGGGAAGGGCCAGTGCAGGGCTCCTCCAGCGGTTGCTTGGCCGCCCAGACTCAGCGCCGCACGGAGTGCACCAGGCTCCCAGGGCCCCTGGCTGGGGTCTGCAGCCCCGCACACCCGGAGGCTGACTCCCTGGGCGCCCAGCAGCTGCCTCACACACGTAGCTTCCCTAGCGCTCTCGTCCCCAGCAGAGACGTGTGCAGCTGGTTGGGGCCTGCCCCTGCGTGCCTGGGCTCCCACCCACAGCCCCAGCTCAGGGCAAGCAGCCCCTGAGCCAAGACCTGCAGGAGGCGCAGAGCGCCCCCACCTGGAAGCCGAGTGAACAGCTGGCGGGGAGGCGAGCCTCCTCGAGGGAAGAGGAGGCAGCCCAGCCTCGTTTGGCTCAAGCCCTACTTGGCTGGAGCCGAGTGCGCCTCCAGGACGGCAGAGCTCCAGCTCTGCTGAGAGGCCCGTTCTGGCAGAGTTGCTGGCGCGAGGCTGCTCTGCCCTGGGCGAGCCTTGCCCAGACTTGCCTCGCTGCTAGGCTTCCTGCCCAGGAAGGAGCAGGCTGCGCGAGGCTGGGTGACGCCACTGGCGCCTTCCTGGCCTCAGCTCCGCTCCTTCCTTGCCTTTGCACCTAGGCCCCAGGCGTCCTTGGGGAGGGCTTAGGGGCCGGTGGCTTGCACACTGCCAAGGGCTCCAGCAGGAAGAGCTCTGTGCGAGGGAAGGGAAGGGCCAGTGCAGGGCTCCTCCAGCGGTTGCTTGGCAGCCCAGGCTCAGCGCCGCACGGAGTGCACCAGTCTCCCAGGGCCCCTGGCTGGGGTCTGCAGCCCCGCACACCCGGAGGCTGACTCCCTGGGCGCCCAGCTGCTGCCTCACACACGTAGCTTCCCTAGCGCTCTCCTCCCCAGCAGAGACGTGTGCAGCTGGTTGGGGCCTGCCCCTGCATGCCTGGGCTCCCGCCCACAGCCCCAGCTCAGGGCAAGCAGCCCCTGAGCCAAGACCTGCAGGAGGCGCAGAGCGCCCCCACCTGGAAGCCGAGTGAACAGCTGGAGGGGAGGCGAGCCTCCTCGAGGGAAGAAGAGGCAGCCCAGCCTCGTTTGGCTCAAGCCCTACTTGGCTGGAGCCGAGTGCGCCTCCAGGACGGCACAGCTCCAGCTCTGCTCAGAGGCCCGATCAGGCAGAGATGCTGGCGCGAGGCTGCTCTGCCTTGGGCGAGCCTTGCCCAGACTTGCCTCGCTGCTAGGCTTCCTGCCCAGGAAGGAGCACGCTGCGCGAGGCTGTGAGTCGCCACTGGCGCCTTCCTGGCCTCAGCTCCGCTCCTGCCTTGCCTTTGCACCTAGGCCCCAGGAGTCCTTGGGGAGGGCTTAGGGGCCGGTGGCTTGCACACTGCCAAGGGCTCCAGCAGGAAGAGCTCTGTGCGAGGGAAGGGAAGGGCCAGTGCAGGGCTCCTCCAGCGGTTGCTTGGCCGCCCAGACTCAGCGCCGCACGGAGTGCACCAGGCTCCCAGGGCCCCTGGCTGGGGTCTGCAGCCCCGCACACCCGGAGGCTGACTCCCTGGGCGCCCAGCAGCTGCCTCACACACGTAGCTTCCCTAGCGCTCTCGTCTCCAGCAGAGACGTGTGCAGCTGGTTGGGGCCTGCCCCTGCGTGCCTGGGCTCCCGCCCACAGCCCCAGCTCAGGGCAAGCAGCCCCTGAGCCAAGACCTGCAGGAGGCGCAGAGCGCCCCCACCTGGAAGCCGAGTGAACAGCTGGCGGGGAGGCGAGCCTCCTCGAGGGAAGAAGAGGCAGCCCAGCCTCGTTTGGCTCAAGCCCTACTTGGCTGGAGCCGAGTGCGCCTCCAGGACGGCAGAGCTCCAGCTCTGCTCAGAGGCCTGATCTGGCAGAGTTGCTGGCGCGAGGCTGCTCTGCCCTGGGCGAGCCTTGCCCAGACTTGCCTCGCTGCTAGGCTTCCTGCCCAGGAAGGAGCAGGCTGCGCGAGGCTGGGAGACGCCACTGGCGCCTTCCTGGCCTCAGCTCCGCTACTGCCTTGCCTTTGCACCTAGGCCCCAGGCGTCCTTGGGGAGGGCTTAGGGGCCGGTGGCTTGCACACTGCCAAGGGCTCCAGCAGGAAGAACTCTGTTCGAGGGAAGGGAAGGGCCAGTGCAGGGCTCCTCCAGCGGTTGCTTGGCCGCCCAGGCTCAGCGCCGCACGGAGTGCACCAGGCTCCCAGGGCCCCTGGCTGGGGTCTGCAGCCCCGCACACCCGGAGGCTGACTCCCTGGGCGCCCAGCAGCTGCCTCACACACGTAGCTTCCCTAGCGCTCTCCTCCCCAGCAGAGACGTGTGCAGCTGGTTGGGGCCTGCCCCTGCGTGCCTGGGCTCCCGCCCACAGCCCCAGCTCAGGGCAAGCAGCCCCTGAGCCAAGACCTGCAGGAGGCGCAGAGCGCCCCCACCTGGAAGCCGAGTGAACACCTGGCGGGGAGGCGAGCCTCCTCGAGGGAAGAAGAGGCAGCCCAGCCTCGTTTGGCTCAAGCCCTACTTGGCTGGAGCCGAGTGCGCCTCCAGGACGGCACAGCTCCAGCTCTGCTCAGAGGCCCGTTCTGGCAGAGTTGCTGGCGCGAGGCTGCTCTGCCCTGGGCGAGCCTTGCCCAGACTTGCCTCGCTGCTAGGCTTCCTGCCCAGGAAGGAGCAGGCTGCGCGAGGCTGGGAGACGCCACTGGCGCCTTCCTGGCCTCAGCTCCGCTCCTTCCTTGCCTTTGCACCTAGGCCCCAGGAGTCCTTGGGGAGGGCTTAGGGGCCGGTGGCTTGCACACTGCCAAGGGCTCCAGCAGGAAGAGCTCTGTGCGAGGGAAGGGAAGGGCCAGTGCAGGGCTCCTCCAGCGGTTGCTTGGCCGCCCAGGCTCAGCTCCGCACGGAGTGCACCAGGCTCCCAGGGCCCCTGGCTGGGGTCTGCAGCCCCGCACACACGGAGGCTGACTCCCTGGGCGCCCAGCTGCTGCCTCACACACGTAGCTTCCCTAGCGCTCTCCTCCCCAGCAGAGACGTGTGCAGCTGGTTGGGGCCTGCCCCTGCGTGCCTGGGCTCCCGCCCACAGCCCCAGCTCAGGGCAAGCAGCCCCTGAGCCAAGACCTGCAGGAGGCGCAGAGCGCCCCCACCTGGAAGCCGAGTGAACAGCTGGCGGGGAGGCGAGCCTCCTCGAGGGAAGAAGAGGCAGCCCAGCCTCGTTTGGCTCAAGCCCTACTTGGCTGGAGCCGAGTGCGCCTCCAGGACGGCAGAGCTCCAGCTCTGCTGAGAGGCCCGTTCTGGCAGAGTTGCTGGCGCGAGGCTGCTCTGCCCTGGGCGAGCCTTGCCCAGACTTGCCTCGCTGCTAGGCTTCCTGCCCAGGAAGGAGCAGGCTGCGCGAGGCTGGGAGACGCCACTGGCGCCTTCCTGGCCTCATCTCCGCTCCTTCCTTGCCTTTGCACCTAGGCCCCAGGCGTCCTTGGGGAGGGCTTAGGGGCCGGTGGCTTGCACACTGCCAAGGGCTCCAGCAGGAAGAGCTCTGTGCGAGGGAAGGGAAGGGCCAGTGCAGGGCTCCTCCAGCGGTTGCTTGGCAGCCCAGGCTCAGCGCCGCATGGAGTGCACCAGTCTCCCAGGGCCCCTGGCTGGGGTCTGCAGCCCCGCACACCCGGAGGCTGACTCCCTGGGCGCCCAGCTGCTGCCTCACACACGTAGCTTCCCTAGCGCTCTCCTCCCCAGCAGAGACGTGTGCAGCTGGTTGGGGCCTGCCCCTGCGTGCCTGGGCTCCCGCCCACAGCCCCAGCTCAGGGCAAGCAGCCCCTGAGCCAAGACCTGCAGGAGGCGCAGAGCGCCCCCACCTGGAAGCCGAGTGAACAGCTGGAGGGGAGGCGAGCCTCCTCGAGGGAAGAAGAGGCAGCCCAGCCTCGTTTGGCTCAAGCCCTACTTGACTGGAGCCGAGTGCGCCTCCAGGACGGCACAGCTCCAGCTCTGCTCAGAGGCCCGATCAGGCAGAGTTGCTGGCGCGAGGCTGCTCTGCCTTGGGCGAGCCTTGCCCAGACTTGCCTCGCTGCTAGGCTTCCTGCCCAGGAAGGAGCACGCTGCGCGAGGCTGTGAGTCGCCACTGGCGCCTTCCTGGCCTCAGCTCCGCTCCTGCCTTGCCTTTGCACCTAGGCCCCAGGCGTCCTTGGGGAGGGCTTAGGGGCCGGTGGCTTGCACACTGCCAAGGGCTCCAGCAGGAAGAGCTCTGTGCGAGGGAAGGGAAGGGCCAGTGCAGGGCTCCTCCAGCGGTTGCTTGGCCGCCCAGACTCAGCGCCGCACGGAGTGCACCAGGCTCCCAGGGCCCCTGGCTGGGGTCTGCAGCCCCGCACACCCGGAGGCTGACTCCCTGGGCGCCCAGCAGCTGCCTCACACACGTAGCTTCCCTAGCGCTCTCGTCTCCAGCAGAGACGTGTGCAGCTGGTTGGGGCCTGCCCCTGCGTGCCTGGGCTCCCGCCCACAGCCCCAGCTCAGGGCAAGCAGCCCCTGAGCCAAGACCTGCAGGAGGCGCAGAGCGCCCCCACCTGGAAGCCGAGTGAACAGCTGGCGGGGAGGCGAGCCTCCTCGAGGGAAGAAGAGGCAGCCCAGCCTCGTTTGGCTCAAGCCCTACTTGGCTGGAGCCGAGTGCGCCTCCAGGACGGCAGAGCTCCAGCTCTGCTCAGAGGCCCGATCTGGCAGAGTTGCTGGCGCGAGGCTGCTCTGCCCTGGGTGAGCCTTGCCCAGACTTGCCTCGCTGCTAGGCTTCCTGCCCAGGAAGTAGCAGGCTGCGCGAGGCTGGGAGACGCCACTGGCGCCTTCCTGGCCTCAGCTCCGCTACTGCCTTGCCTTTGCACCTAGGCCCCAGGCGTCCTTGGGGAGGGCTTAGGGGCCGGTGGCTTGCACACTGCCAAGGGCTCCAGCAGGAAGAACTCTGTTCGAGGGAAGGGAAGGGCCAGTGCAGGGCTCCTCCAGCGGTTGCTTGGCCGCCCAGGCTCAGCGCCGCACGGAGTGCACCAGGCTCCCAGGGCCCCTGGCTGGGGTCTGCAGCCCCGCACACCCGGAGGCTGACTCCCTGGGCGCCCAGCTGCTGCCTCACACACGTAGCTTCCCTAGCGCTCTCCTCCCCAGCAGAGAAGTGTGCAGCTGGTTGGGGCCTGCCCCTGCGTGCCTGGGCTCCCGCCCACAGCCCCAGCTCAGGGCAAGCAGCCCCTGAGCCAAGACCTGCAGGAGGCGCAGAGCGCCCCCACCTGGAAGCCGAGTGAACAGCTGGCGGGGAGGCGAGCCTCCTCGAGGGAAGAAGAGGCAGCCCAGCCTCGTTTGGCTCAAGCCCTACTTGGCTGGAGCCGAGTGCGCCTCCAGGACGGCACAGCTCCAGCTCTGCTCAGAGGCCCGATCTGGCAGAGTTGCTGGCGCGAGGCTGCTCTGCCTTGGGCGAGCCTTGCCCAGACTTGCCTCGCTGCTAGGCTTCCTGCCCAGGAAGGAGCACGCTGCGCGAGGCTGTGAGTCGCCACTGGCGCCTTCCTGGCCTCAGCTCCGCTCCTGCCTTGCCTTTGCACCTAGGCCCCAGGCGTCCTTGGGGAGGGCTTAGGGGCCGGTGGCTTGCACACTGCCAAGGGCTCCAGCAGGAAGAGCTCTGTGCGAGGGAAGGGAAGGGCCAGTGCAGGGCTCCTCCAGCGGTTGCTTGGCCGCCCAGGCTCAGCGCCGGTCGTACTGCCCCAGGCTCCCAGGGCCCCTGGCTGGGGTCTGCAGCCCCGCACACCCGGAGGCTGACTCCCTGGGCGCCCAGCAGCTGCCTCACACACGTAGCTTCCCTAGCCCTCTCCTCCCCAGCAGAGACGTGTGCAGCTGGTTGGGGCCTCCCCCTGCGTGCCTGGGCTCCCGCGCAAAGCCCCAGCTCAGGGCAAGCAGCCCCTGAGCCAAGACCTGCAGGAGGCGCAGAGCGCCCCCAACTGGAAGCTGAGTGAACAGCTGGCGGGGAGGCAAGCCTCCTCGAGGGAAGAAGAGGCAGCCCAGCCTCGTTTGGATCAAGACCTACTTGGCTGGTGCCGAGTGCGCCTCCAGGACGGCAGAGCTCCAGCTCTGCTCAGAGGCCCGTTCTGGCAGAGTTGCTGGCGCGAGGCTGCTCTGCCCTGGGCGAGCCTTGCCCAGACTTGCCTCGCTGCTAGGCTTCCTGCCCAGGAAGGAGCAGGCTGCGCGAGGCTGGGAGACGCCACTGGCGCATTCCTTGCCTCAGCTCCGCTCCTGCCTTGCCTTTGCACCTAGGCCCCAGGCGTCCTTGGGGAGGGCTTAGAGGCCGGTGGCTTGCACACTGCCAAGGGCTCCAGCAGGAAGAGCTCTGTGCGAGGGAAAGGAAGGCCTGTGCAGGGCTCCTCCAGCGGTTGGTTGGCCGCCCAGGCTCAGCGCCGCACGGAGTGCACCAGGCTCCCAGGGCCCCTGGCTGGGGTCTGCAGCCCCGCACACCCGGAGGCTGACTCCCTAGGCGCCCAGCAGCTGCCTAACACTCGTAGCTTCCCTAGCGCTCTCCTCCCCAGCAGAGAAGTGTGCAGCTGGTTGGGGCCTGCCCCTGCGTGCCTGGGCTCCCGCGCACAGCCCCAGCTCAGGGCAAGCAGCCCCTGAGCCAAGACCTGCAGGAGGCGCAGAGCGCCCCCACCTGGAAGCCGAGTGAACAGCTGGCGGGGAGGCGAGCCTCCTCGAGGGAAGAAGAGGCAGCCCAGCCTCGTTTGGCTCAAGCCCTACTTGGCTGGAGCCGAGTGCGCCTCCAGGACGGCAGAGCTCCAGCTCTGCTCAGAAGCCCGTTCTGGCAGTTGCTGGCGCGAGGCTGCTCTGCCCTGGGCGAGCCTTGCCCAGACTTGCCTCGCTGCTAGGCTTCCTGCCCAGGAAGGAGCAGGCTGCGCGAGTCTGGGAGACGCCACTGGCGCCTTCCTGGCCTCAGCTCCGCTCCTGCCTTGCCTTTGCACCTAGGCCCCAGGCGTCCTTGGGGAGGGCTTAGGGGCCGGTGGCTTGCACAGTGCCAAGGGCTCCAGCAGGAAGAGCTCTGTGCGAGGGAAGGGAAGGGCCAGTGCAGGGCTCCTCCAGCGGTTGCTTGGCCGCCCAGGCTCAGCGCCGCACGGAGTGCCCCAGGCTCCCAGGGCCCCTGGCTGGGGTCTGCAGCCCCGCACACCCGGAGGCTGACTCCCTGGGCGCCCAGCAGCTGCCTCACACACGTAGCTTCCCTAGCGCTCTCCTCCCCAGCAGAGACGTGTGCAGCTGGTTGGGGCCTGCCCCTGCGTGCCTGGGCTCCTGCGCACAGCCCCAGCTCAGGGCAAGCAGCCCCTGAGCCAAGACCTGCAGGAGGCGCAGAGCGCCCCCACCTGGAAGCCGAGTGAACAGCTGGCGGGGAGGCGAGCCTCCTCGAGTGAAGAAGAGGCAGCCCAGCCTCGTTTGGCTGAAGCCTTACTTGGCTGGAGCCGAGTGCGCCTCCAGGACTCAGAGCTCCAGCTCTGCTCAGAGGCCCGTTCTGGCAGAGTTGCTGGCGCGAGGCTGCTCTGCCCTGGGCGAGCCTTGCCCAGACTTGCCTCGCTGCTAGGCTTCCTGCCCAGGAAGGAGCAGGCTGCGCGAGGCTGGGAGACGCCACTGGCGCCTTCCTGGCCTCAGCTCCGCTCCTGCCTTGCCTTTGAACCTAGGCCCCAGGCGTCCTTGGGGAGGGCTTAGGGGCCGGTGGCTTGCACACTGCCAAGGGCTCCAGCAGGAAGAGCTCTGTGCGAGGGAAGGGAAGGGCCAGTGTAGGGCTTCTCCAGCGGTTGCTTGGTCGCCCAGGTTCAGCGCCGCACGGAGTGCCCCAGGCTCCCAGGGCCCCTGGCTGGGGTCTGCAGCCCCGCACACCCGGAGGCTGACTACCTCGGCGCCCAGCAGCTGCCTCACACACGTAGCTTCCCTAGCACTCTCCTCCCCAGCAGAGACGTGTGCAGCTGGTTGGGGCCTGCCCCTGCGTGCCTGGGCTCCCGCGCACAGCCCCAGCTCAGGGCAAGCAGCCCCTGAGCCAAGACCTGCAGGAGGCGCAGAGCGCCCCCACCTGGAAGCCGAGTGAACAGCTGGCGGGGAGGCGAGCCTCCTCGAGTGAAGAAGAGGCAGCCCAGCCTCGTTTGGCTCAAGCCCTACTTGGCTGGAGCCGAGTGCGCCTCCAGGACGGCAGAGCTCCAGCTCTGCTCAGAGGCCCGTTCTGGCAGAGTTGCTGGCGCGAGGCTGCTCTGCCTTGGGCGAGCCTTGCCCAGACTTGCCTCGCTGCTAGGCTTCCTGCCCAGGAAGGAGCAGGCTGCGCGAGGCTGGGAGACGCCACTGGCGCCTTCCTGGCCTCAGCTCCGCTCCTGCCTTGCCTTTGCACCTAGGCCCCAGGCGTCCTTGGGGAGGGCTTAGGGGCCGGTGGCTTGCACAGTGCCAAGGGCTCCAGCAGGAAGAGCTCTGTGCGAGGGAAGGGAAGGGCCAGTGCAGGGCTTCTCCAGCGGTTGCTTGGCCGCCCAGGCTCAGCGCCGCACCGAGTGCACCAGGCTCCCAGGGCCCCTGGCTGGGGTCTGCAGCCCCACACACCCGGAGGCTGACTCCCTGGGCGCCCAGCAGCTGCCTCACACACGTAGCTTCCCTAGCGCTCTCCTCCCCAGCAGAGACGTGTGCAGCTGGTTGGGGCCTGCCCCTGCGTGCCTGGGCTCCCGCCCACAGCCCCAGCTCAGGGCAAGCAGCACCTGAGCCAAGACCTGCAGGAGGCGCAGAGCGCCCCCACCTGGAAGCCGAGTGAACAGCTGGCGGAGAGGCGAGCTTCCTCGAGGGAAGAAGAGGCAGCCCAGCCTCGTTTGGCTCAAGCCCTAATTGGCTGGAGCTGAGTGCGCCTCTTGGACGGCAGAGCTCCAGCTCTGCTCAGAGGCCCGTTCTGGCAGAGTTGCTGGCGCGATGCTGCTCTGCCCTGGGCGAGCCTTGCCCAGACTTGCCACACTGCTAGGCTTCCTGCCCAGGAAAGAGCAGGCTGCGCGAGGCTGGGAGACGCCACTGGCGCCTTCCTGGCCTCAGCTCCGCTCCTGCCTTGCCTTTGCACCTAGGCCCCAGGCGTCCTTGGGGATGGCTTAGGGGCCGGTGGCTTGCACACTGCCAAGGGTTCCAGCAGGAAGAGCTCTCTGCGAGGGAAGGGAAGGGCCAGTGCAGGACTCCTCCAGCGGTTGCTTGGCCGCCCAGGCTCAGCGCCGCACGGAGTGCACCAGGCTCCCAGGGCCCCTGGCTGGGGTCTGCAGCCCCGCACACCCGGAGGCTGACTCCCTGGGCGCCCAGCAGCTGCCTCACACACGTAGCTTCCCTAGCGCTCTCCTAGCCAGCAGAGACGTGTGCAGCTGGTTGGGGCCTGCCCCTGCGTGCCTGGGCTCCTGCGCACAGCACCAGCTCAGGGCAAGCATCCCCTGAGCCAAGACCTGCAGGAGGCGAAGAGCGCCCCCAACTGGAAGCTGAGTGAACATCTGGCGGGGAGGCGAGCCTCCTCGAGGGAAGAAGAGGCAGCCCAGCCTCGTTTGGCTCAAGCCCTACTTGGCTGGAGCCGAGTGCGCCTCCAGGACGGCAGAGCTCCAGCTCTGCTCAGAGGCCCGTTCTGGCAGAGTTGCTGGCGCGAGGCTGCTCTGCCCTGGGCGAGCCTTGCCCAGACTTGCCTCGCTGCTAGGCTTCCTGGCCAGGAAGGAGCAGGCTGCGCGAGGCTGGGAGACGCCACTGGCGCCTTCCTGGCCTCAGCTCCGCTCCTGCCTTGCCTTTGCACCTAGGCCCCAGGCGTCCTTGGGGAGGGCTTAGGGGCCGGTGGCTTGCACACTGCCAAGGGCTCCAGCAGGAAGAGCTCTGTGCGAGGGAAGGTAAAGGCCAGTGCAGGGCTCCTCCAGCGGTTGCTTGGCCGCCCAGGCTCAGCGCCGCACGGAGTGCTCCAGGCTCCCAGGACCCCTGGCTGGGGTCTGCAGCCCCGCACACCCGGAGGCTGACTCCCTGGCGCCCAGCAGCTGCCTCACACACGTAGCTTCCCTAGCGCTCTCCTCCCCAGCAGAGACGTGTGCAGCTGGTTGGGGCCTGCCCCTGCGTGCCTGGGCTCCCGCGCACAGCCCCAGCTCAGGGCAAGCAGCCCCTGAGCCAAGACCTGCAGGAGGCGCAGAGCGCCCCCACCTGGAAGCCGAGTGAACAGCTGGCGGGGAGGCGAGCCTCCTCGAGGGAAGAAGAGGCAGCCCAGCCTCGTTTGGCTCAAGCCCTACTTGGCTGGAGCCGAGTGCGCCTCCAGGACGGCAGAGCTCCAGCTCTGCTCAGAAGCCCGTTCTGGCAGTTGCTGGCGCGAGGCTGCTCTGCCCTGGGCGAGCCTTGCCCAGACTTGCCTCGCTGCTAGGCTTCCTGCCCAGGAAGGAGCAGGCTGCGCGAGTCTGGGAGACGCCACTGGCGCCTTCCTGGCCTCAGCTCCGCTCCTGCCTTGCCTTTGCACCTAGTCCCCAGGCGTCCTTGGGGAGGGCTTAGGGGCCGGTGGCTTGCACAGTGCCAAGGGCTCCAGCAGGAAGAGCTCTGTGCGAGGGAAGGGAAGGGCCAGTGCAGGGCTCCTCCAGCGGTTGCTTGGCCGCCCAGGCTCAGCGCCGCACGGAGTGCCCCAGGCTCCCAGGGCCCCTGGCTGGGGTCTGCAGCCCCGCACACCCGGAGGCTGACTCCCTGGGCGCCCAGCAGCTGCCTCACACACGTAGCTTCCCTAGCGCTCTCCTCCCCAGCAGAGACGTGTGCAGCTGGTTGGGGCCTGCCCCTGCGTGCCTGGGCTCCTGCGCACAGCCCCAGCTCAGGGCAAGCAGCCCCTGAGCCAAGACCTGCAGGAGGCGCAGAGCGCCCCCACCTGGAAGCCGAGTGAACAGCTGGCGGGGAGGCGAGCCTCCTCGAGTGAAGAAGAGGCAGCCCAGCCTCGTTTGGCTGAAGCCTTACTTGGCTGGAGCCGAGTGCGCCTCCAGGACTCAGAGCTCCAGCTCTGCTCAGAGGCCCGTTCTGGCAGAGTTGCTGGCGCGAGGCTGCTCTGCCCTGGGCGAGCCTTGCCCAGACTTGCCTCGCTGCTAGGCTTCCTGCCCAGGAAGGAGCAGGCTGCGCGAGGCTGGGAGACGCCACTGGCGCCTTCCTGGCCTCAGCTCCGCTCCTGCCTTGCCTTTGCACCTAGGCCCCAGGCGTCCTTGGGGAGGGCTTAGGGGCCGGTGGCTTGCACACTGCCAAGGGCTCCAGCAGGAAGAGCTCTGTGCGAGGGAAGGGAAGGGCCAGTGTAGGGCTCCTCCAGCGGTTGCTTGGTCGCCCAGGTTCAGCGCCGCACGGAGTGCCCCAGGCTCCCAGGGCCCCTGGCTGGGGTCTGCAGCCCCGCACACCCGGAGGCTGACTACCTCGGCGCCCAGCAGCTGCCTCACACACGTAGCTTCCCTAGCACTCTCCTCCCCAGCAGAGACGTGTGCAGCTGGTTGGGGCCTGCCCCTGCTTGCCTGGGCTCCCGCGCACAGCCCCAGCTCAGGGCAAGCAGCCCCTGAGCCAAGACCTGCAGGAGGCGCAGAGCGCCCCCACCTGGAAGCCGAGTGAACAGCTGGCGGGGAGGCGAGCCTCCTCGAGTGAAGAAGAGGCAGCCCAGCCTCGTTTGGCTCAAGCCCTACTTGGCTGGAGCCGAGTGCGCCTCCAGGACGGCAGAGCTCCAGCTCTGCTCAGAGGCCCGTTCTGGCAGAGTTGCTGGCGCGAGGCTGCTCTGCCTTGGGCGAGCCTTGCCCAGACTTGCCTCGCTCCTAGGCTTCCTGCCCAGGAAGGAGCAGGCTGCGCGAGGCTGGGAGACGCCACTGGCGCCTTCCTGGCCTCAGCTCCGCTCCTGCCTTGCCTTTGCACCTAGGCCCCAGGCGTCCTTGGGGAGGGCTTAGGGGCCGGTGGCTTGCACACTGCCAAGGGCTCCAGCAGGAAGAGCTCTGTGCGAGGGAAGGGAAGGGCCAGTGCAGGGCTTCTCCAGCGGTTGCTTGGCCGCCCAGGCTCAGCGCCGCACCGAGTGCACCAGGCTCCCAGGGCCCCTGGCTGGGGTCTGCAGCCCTGCACACCCGGAGGCTGACTCCCTGGGCGCCCAGCAGCTGCCTCACACACGTAGCTTCCCTAGCGCTCTCCTCCCCAGCAGAGACGTGTGCAGCTGGTTGGGGCCTGCCCCTGCGTGCCTGGGCTCCCGCCCACAGCCCCAGCTCAGGGCAAGCAGCCCCTGAGCCAAGACCTGCAGGAGGCGCAGAGCGCCCCCACCTGGAAGCCGAGTGAACAGCTGGCGGGGAGGCGAGCTTCCTCGAGGGAAGAAGAGGCAGCCCAGCCTCGTTTGGCTCAAGCCCTAATTGGCTGGAGCTGAGTGCGCCTCCAGGACGGCAGAGCTCCAGCTCTGCTCAGAGGCCCGTTCTGGCAGAGTTGCTGGCGCGAGGCTGCTCTGCCCTGGGCGAGCCTTGCCCAGACTTGCCTCGCTGCTAGGCTTCCTGCCCAGGAAGGAGCAGGCTGCGCGAGGCTGGGAGACGCCACTGGCGCCTTCCTGGCCTCAGCTCCGCTCCTGCCTTGCCTTTGCACCTAGGCCCCAGGCGTCCTTGGGGAGGGCTTAGGGGCCGGTGGCTTGCACACTGCCAAGGGCTCCAGCAGGAAGAGCTCTGTGCGAGGGAAGGGAAGGGCCAGTGCAGGGCTCCTCCAGCAGTTGCTTGGCCGCCCAGGCTCAGCGCCGCACGGAGTGCACCAGGCTCCCAGGGCCCCTGGTTGGGGTCTGCAGCCCCGCACACCCGGAGGCTGACTCCCTGGGCGCCCAGCATCTGCCTCACACACGTAGCTTCCCTAGCGCTCTCCTCCCCAGCAGAGACGTGTGCAGCTGGTTCGGGCCTCCCCCTGCGTGCCTGGGCTCCCGCGCACAGCCCCAGCTCAGGGCAAGCAGCCCCTGAGCCAAGACCTGCAGGAGGCGCAGAGCGCCCCCACCTGGAAGCCGAGTGAACAGCTGGCGGGGAGGCGAGCCTCCTTGAGGGAAGAAGAGGCAGCCCAGACTCGTTTGGCTCAAGCCCTACTTGGCTGGAGCCGAGTGCGCCTCTTGGACGGCAGAGCTCCAGCTCTGCTCAGAGGCCCGTTCTGGCAGAGTTGCTGGCGCGATGCTGCTCTGCCCTGGGCGAGCCTTGCCCAGACTTGCCACACTGCTAGGCTTCCTGCCCAGGAAAGAGCAGGCTGCGCGAGGCTGGGAGACGCCACTGGCGCCTTCCTGGCCTCAGCTCCGCTCCTGCCTTGCCTTTGCACCTAGGCCCCAGGCGTCCTTGGGGAGGGCTTAGGGGCCGGTGGCTTGCACACTGCCAAGGGTTCCAGCAGGAAGAGCTCTCTGCGAGGGAAGGGAAGGGCCAGTGCAGGGCTCCTCCAGCGGTTGCTTGGCCGCCCAGGCTCAGCGCCGCACGGAGTGCCCCAGGCTCCCAGGGCCCCTGGCTGGGGTCTGCAGCCCCGCACACCCGGAGGCTGACTCCCTGGGCGCCCAGCAGCTGCCTCACACACGTAGCTTCCCTAGTGCTCTCCTCCCCAGCAGAGACGTGTGCAGCTGGTTGGGGCCTGCCCCTGCGTGCCTGGGCTCCCGCGCACAGCCCCAGCTCAGGGCAAGCAGCCCCTGAGCCAAGACCTGCAGGAGGCGCAGAGCGCCCCCACCTGGAAGCCGAGTGAACAGCTGGCGGGGAGGCGAACCTCCTCGAGGGAAGAAGAGGCAGCCCAGCCTCGTTTGGCTCAAGCCCTACTTGGCTGGAGCCGAGTGCGCCTCCAGGACGGCAGAGCTCCAGCTCTGCTCAGAGGCCCGATCTGGCAGAGTTGCTGGCGCGAGGCTGCTCTGCCCTGGGCGAGCCTTGCCCAGACTTGCCTCGCTGCTAGGCTTCCTGCCCAGGAAGGAGCAGGCTGCGCGAGGCTGGGAGACGCCACTGGCGCCTTCCTGGCCTCAGCTCCGCTCCTGCCTTGCCTTTGCACTTAGGCCTCAGGCGTCCTTGGGGAGGGCTTAGGGGCCGGTGGCTTGCACACTGCCAAGGGCTCCAGCAGGAAGAGCTCTGTGTGAGGGAAGGGAAGGGCCAGTGCAGGGCTCCTTCAGCGGTTGCTTGGCCGCCCAGGCTCAGCGCCGCAAGGAGTGCACCCGGCTCCCAGGGCCCCTGGCTGGGGTCTGCAGCCCCGCACACCTGGAGGCTGACTCCCTGGGCGCCCAGCAGCTGCCTCACACACGTAGCTTCCCTAGCGCTCTCCTCCCCAGCAGAGACGTGTGCAGCTGGTTGGGGCCTGTCCCTGCGTGCCTGGGCTCCCGCCCACAGCCCCAGCTCAGGGCAAGCAGCCCCTGAGCCAAGACCTGCAGGAGGCGCAGAGCGCCACCACCTGGAAGCCGAGTGAACAGCTGGCGGGGAGGCGAGCATCCTCGAGGGAAGAAGAGGCAGCCCAGCCTCGTTTGGCTCAAGCCCTACTTGGCTAGAGCCGAGTGCGCCTCCAGTACGGCAGAGCTCCAGCTCTGCTCAGAGGTCCGTTCTGGCAGAGTTGGTGGCGCAAGGCTGCTCTGCCCTGGGCGAGCCTTGCCCAGACTTGTCTCGCTGCTAGGCTTCCTGCCCAGGAAGGAGCAGGCTGCGCGAGGCTGGGAGACGCCACTGGCGCCTTCCTGGCCTCAGCTCCGCTCCTGCCTTGCCTTTGCACCTAGGCCCCAGGCGTCCTTGGGGAGGGCTTAGGGGCCGGTGGCTTGCACACTGCCAAGGGCTCCAGCAGGAAGAGCTCTGTGCGAGGGAAGGGAAGGGCCAGTGCAGGGCTCCTCCAGCGGTTGCTTGGCCGCCCAGGCTCAGCGCCGCACGGAGTGCACCAGGCTCCCAGGGCCCCTGGCTGGGGTCTGCAGCCCCGCACACCCGGAGGCTGACTCCCTGGGCGCCCAGCAGCTGCCTCACACACGTAGCTTCCCTAGCGCTCTCCTCCCCAGCAGAGACGTGTGCAGCTGGTTGGGGCCTGACCCTGCGTGCCTGGGCTCCCGCGCACAGCCCCAGCTCAGGGCAAGCAGCCCCTGAGCCAAGACCTGCAGGAGGCGCAGAGCGCCCCCACCTGGAAGCCGAGTGAACAGCTGGCGGGGAGGCGAGCCTCCTCGAGGGAAGAAGAGGCAGCCCAGACTCGTTTGGCTCAAGCCCTACTTGGCTGGAGCCGAGTGCGCCTCCAGAAGGGCAGAGCTCCAGCTCTGCTCAGAGGCCCGTTCTGGCAGAGTTGCTGGCGCGAGGCTGCTCTGCCCTGGGCGAGCCTTGCCCAGACTTGCCTCGCTGCTAGGCTTCCTGCCCAGGAAGGAGCAGGCTACGCGAGGCTGGGAAATGCCACTGGCGCCTTCCTGGCCTCAGCTCCGCTCCTGCCTTGCCTATGCACCTAGGCCCCAGGCGTCCTTGGGGAGGGCTTAGGGGCCGGTGGCTTGCACACTGCCAAGGGCTCCAGCAGGAAGAGCTCTGTGCGAGGGAAGGGAAGGGCCAGTGCAGGGCTCATCCAGCGGTTGCTTGGCCGCCCAGGCTCAGCGCCGCACGGAGTGCCCCAGGCTCCCAGGGCCCCTGGCTGGGGTCTGCAGCCCCGCACACCCGGAGGCTGACTCCCTGGGCGCCCAGCAGCTGCCTCACACACGTAGCTTCCCTAGCGCTCTCCTCCCCAGCAGAGGCGCGTGCAGCTGGTTGGGGCCTGCCCCTGCGTGCCTGGGCTCCCGCGCACAGCCCCAGCTCAGGGCAAGCAGCCCCTGAGCCAAGACCTGCAGGAGGGGCCGAGCGCCCCCACCTGGAAGCCGAGTGAACAGCTGGCGGAGAGGCGAGCCTCCTCGAGGGAAGAAGAGGCAGCCCAGCCACGTTTGGCTCAAGCCCTAGTTGGCTGAGGCCGAGTGCGCCTCCAGGACGGCAGAGCTCCAGCTCTGCTCAGAGGCCCGTTCTGGCAGAGTTGCTGGCGCGAGGCTGCTCTGCCCTGGGCGAGCCTTGCCCAGACTTGCCTCGCTGCTAGGCTTCCTGCCCAGGAAGGAGCAGGCTGCGCGAGGCTGGGAGACGCCACTGGCGCCTTCCTGGCCTCAGCTCCGCTCCTGCCTTGCCTTTGCACCTAGGCCCCAGGCGTCCTTGGGGAGGGCTTAGGGGCCGGTGGCTTGCACACTGCCAAGGGCTCCAGCAGGAAGAGCTCTGTGCGAGGGAAGGGAAGGGCCAGTGCAGGGCTCCTCCAGCGGTTGCTTGGACGCCCAGGCTCAGCGCCGCACGGAGTGCCCCAGGCTCCCAGGGCCCCTGGCGGGGGTCTGCAGCCCCGCACACCCGGAGGCTGACTCCCTGGGAGTCCAGCAGCTGCCACACACACGTAGCTTCCGTAGCGCTCTCCTCCCCAGCAGAGACGTGTGCAGCTGGTTGGGGCCTGCCCCTGCGTGCCTGGGCTCCCGCGCACAGCCCCAGCTCAGGGCAAGCAGCCCCTGAGCCAAGACCTGAAGGAGGCGCAGAGCGCCCCCACCTGGAAGCCGAGTGAACAGCTGGCGGGGAGGCGAGCCTCCTCGAGGGAAGAAGAGGCAGCCCAGCCTCGTTTGGCTCAAGCCCTACTTGGCTGGAGCCGAGTGCGCCTCCAGGACGGCAGAGCTCCAGCTCTGCTCAGAGGCCCGTTCTGGCAGAGTTGCTGGCGCGAGGCTGCTCTGCCCTGGGCGAGCCTTGCCCAGACTTGCCTCGCTGCTAGGCTTCCTGCCCAGGAAGGAGCACGCTGCGCGAGGCTGGGAGACGCCACTGGCGCCTTCCTGGCCTCAGCTCCGCTCCTGCCTTGCCTTTGCACCTAGGCCCCAGGCGTCCTTGGGGAGGGCTTAGGGGCCGGTGGCTTGCACACTGCCAAGGGCTCCAGCAGGAAGAGCTCTGTGCGAGGGAAGGGAAGGGCCAGTGCAGGGCTCCTCCAGCGGTTGCTTGGCCGCCCAGGCTCAGCGCCGCACGGAGTGCCCCAGGCTCCCAGGGCCCCTGGCTGGGGTCTGCAGCCCCGCACACCCGGAGGCTGACTCCCTGGGAGTCCAGCAGCTGCCACACACACGTAGCTTCCCTAGCGCTCTCCTCCCCAGCAGAGACCTGTGCAGCTGGTTGGGGCCTGCCCCTGCGTGCCTGGGCTCCCGCCCACAGCCCCAGCTCAGGGCAAGCAGCCCCTGAGCCAAGACCTGAAGGAGGCGCAGAGCGCCCCCACCTGGAAGCCGAGTGAACAGCTGGCGGGGAGGCGAGCCTCCCCGAGGGAAGAAGAGACAGCCCAGCCTCGTTTGGCTCAAGCCCTACTTGGCTGGAGCCGAGTGCGCCTCCAGGACGGCAGAGCTCCAGCTCTGCTCAGAGGTCCGTTCTGGCAGAGTTGGTGGCGCGAGGCTGCTCTGCCTTGGGCGAGCCTTGCCCAGACTTGCCTCGCTGCTAGGCTTCCTGCCCAGGAAGGAGCAGGCTGCGCGAGGCTGGGAGACGCCACTGGCGCCTTCCTGGCCTCAGCTCCGCTCCTGCCTTGCCTTTGCACCTAGGCCCCAGGTGTCCTTGGGGAGGGCTTAGGGGCCGGTGGCTTGCACACTGCCAAGGGCTCCAGCAGGAAGAGCTCTGTGCGAGGGAAGGGAAGGGCCAGTGCAGGGCTCCTCCAGCGGTTGCTTGGCCGCCCAGGCTCAGCGCCGCACGGAGTGCACCAGGCTCCCAGGGCCCCTGGCTGGGGTCTGCAGCCCCGCACACCCGGAGGCTGACTCGCTGGGCGCCCAGCAGCTGCCTCACACACATAGCTTCCCTAGCGCTCTCCTCCCCAGCAGAGACGTGTGCAGCTGGTTGGGGCCTGCCCCTGCGTGCCTGGGCTCCCGCGCACAGCCCCAGCTCAGGGCAAGCAGCCCCTGAGCCAAGACCTGCAGGAGGCGCAGAGCGCCCCCACCTGGAAGCCGAGTGAACAGCTGGCGGGGAGGCGAGCCTCCTCGAGGGAAGAAGAGGCAGCCCAGCCTCGTTTGGCTCAAGCCCTACTTGGCTGGAGCCGAGTGGGCCTCCAGGACGGCAGAGCTCCAGCTCTGCTCAGAGGCCCGTTCTGGCAGAGTTGCTGGCGCGAGGCTGCTCTGCCCTGGGCGAGCCTTGCCCAGACTTGCCTCGCTGCTAGGCTTCCTGCCCAGGAAGGAGCAGGCTGCGCGAGGCTGGGAAATGCCACTGGCGCCTTCCTGGCCTCAGCTCCGATCCTGCCTTGCCTTTGCACCTAGGCCCCAGGCTTCCTTGGGGAGGGCTTAGGGGCCGGTGGCTTGCACACTGCCAAGGGCTCCAGCAGGAAGAGCTCTGTGCGAGGGAAGGGAAGGGCCAGTGCAGGGCTCCTCCAGCGGTTGCTTGATCGCCCAGGCTCAGCGCCGCACGGAGTGCACCAGGCTCCCAGGGCCCCTGGCTGGGGTCTGCAGCCCCGCACACCCGGAGGCTGACTCCCTGGGCGCCCAGCAGCTGCCTCACACACGTAGATTCCCTAGCGCTCTCCTCCCCAGCAGAGACGTGTGCAGCTGGTTGGGGCCTGCCTCTGCGTGCCTGGGCTCCCGCGCACAGCCCCAGCTCAGGGCAAGCAGCCCCTGAGCCAAGACCTGCAGGAGGCGCAGAGCGCCCCCACCTGGAAGCCGAGTGAACAGCTGGCGGGGAGGCGAGCCTCCTCGAGGGAAGAAGAGGCAGCCCAGCCTCGTTTGGCTCAAGCCCTACTTGGCTGGAGCCGAGTGCGCCTCCAGGACGGCAGAGCTCCAGCTCTGCTCAGAGGCCCGTTGTGGCAGAGTTGCTGGCGCGAGGCTGCTCTGCCCTGGGCGAGCCTTGCCCAGACTTGCCTCGCTGCTAGGCTTCCTGGCCAGGAAGGAGCAGGCTGCGCGAGGCTGGGAGACGCCACTGGCGCCTTCCTGGCCTCAGCTCCGCTCCTGCCTTGCCTTTGCACCTAGGCCCCAGGCGTCCTTGGGGAGGGCTTAGGGGCCGGTGGCTTGCACACTGCCAAGGGCTCCAGCAGGAAGAGCTCTGTGCGAGGGAAGGGAAGGGCCAGTGCAGGGCTCCTCCAGCGGTTGCTTGGCCGCCCAGGCTCAGCGCCGGTCGTACTGCCCCAGGCTCCCAGGGCCCCTGGCTGGGGTCTGCAGCCCCGCACACCCGGAGGCTGACTCCCTGGGCGCCCAGCAGCTGCCTCACACACGTAGCTTCCCTAGCGCTCTCCTCCCCAGCGGAGACGTGTGCAGCTGGTTGGGGCCTGCCTCTGCGTGCCTGGGCTCCCGCGCACAGCCCCAGCTCAGGGCAAGCAGCCCCTGAGCCAAGACCTGCAGGAGGCGCAGAGCGCCCCCACCTGGAAGCCGAGTGAACAGATGGCGGGGAGGCGAGCCTCCTCGAGGGAAGAAGAGGCAGCCCAGCCTCGTTTGGCTCAAGCCCTACTTGGCTGGAGCCGAGTGCGCCTCCAGGACGGCAGAGCTCCAGCTCTGCTCAGAGGCCCGTTCTGGCAGAGTTGCTGGCGCGAGGCTGCTCTGCCCTGGGCGAGCCTTGCCCAGACTTGCCTCGCTGCTAGGCTTCCTGCCCAGGAAGGAGCAGGCTGCGCGAGGCTGGGAGACGCCACTGGCGCCTTCCTGGCCTCAGCTCCGCTCCTGCCTTGCCTTTGCACCTAGGCCCCAGGCGTCCTTGGGGAGGGCTTAGGGGCCGGTGGCTTGCACACTGCCAAGGGCTCCAGCAGGAAGAGCTCTGTGTGAGGGAAGGGAAGGGCCAGTGCAGGGCTCCTTCAGCGGTTGCTTGGCCGCCCAGGCTCAGCGCCGCAAGGAGTGCACCAGGCTCCCAGGGCCCCTGGCTGGGGTCTGCAGCCCCGCACACCTGGAGGCTGACTCCCTGGGCGCCCAGCAGCTGCCTCACACACGTAACTTCCCTAGCGCTCTCCTCCCCAGCAGAGACGTGTGCAGCTGGTTGGGGCCTGTCCCTGCGTGCCTGGGCTCCCGCCCACAGCCCCAGCTCAGGGCAAGCAGCCCCTGAGCCAAGACCTGCAGGAGGCGCAGAGCGCCACCACCTGGAAGCCGAGTGAACAGCTGGCGGGGAGGCGAGCATCCTCGAGGGAAGAAGAGGCAGCCCAGCCTCGTTTGGCTCAAGCCCTACTTGGCTAGAGCCGAGTGCGCCTCCAGTACGGCAGAGCTCCAGCTCTGCTCAGAGGTCCGTTCTGGCAGAGTTGGTGGCGCAAGGCTGCTCTGCCCTGGGCGAGCCTTGCCCAGACTTGTCTCGCTGCTAGGCTTCCTGCCCAGGAAGGAGCAGGCTGCGCGAGGCTGGGAGACGCCACTGGCGCCTTCCTGGCCTCAGCTCCGCTCCTGCCTTGCCTTTGCACCTAGGCCCCAGGCGTCCTTGGGGAGGGCTTAGGGGCCGGTGGCTTGCACACTGCCAAGGGCTCCAGCAGGAAGAGCTCTGTGCGAGGGAAGGGAAGGGCCAGTGCAGGGCTCCTCCAGCGGTTGCTTGGCCGCCCAGGCTCAGCGCCGCACGGAGTGCACCAGGCTCCCAGGGCCCCTGGCTGGGGTCTGCAGCCCCGCACACCCGGAGGCTGACTCCCTGGGAGTCCAGCAGCTGCCTCACACACGTAGCTTCCCTAGCGCTCTCCTCCCCAGCAGAGACGTGTGCAGCTGGTTGGGGCCTGCCCCTGCGTGCCTGGGCTCCCGCCCACAGCCCCAGCTCAGGGCAAGCAGCCCCTGAGCCAAGACCTGAAGGAGGCGCAGAGCGCCCCCACCTGGAAGCCGAGTGAACAGCTGGCGGGGAGGCGAGCCTCCTCGAGGGAAGAAGAGGCAGCCCAGCCTCGTTTGGCTCAAGCCCTACTTGGCTGGAGCCGAGTGCGCCTCCAGGACGGCAGAGCTCCAGCTCTGCTCAGAGGTCCGTTCTGGCAGAGTTCTTGGCGCGAGGCTGCTCTGCCTTGGGCGAGCCTTGCCCAGACTTGCCTCGCTGCTAGGCTTCCTGCCCAGGAAGGAGCAGGCTGCGCGAGGCTGGGAGACGCCACTGGCGCCTTCCTGGCCTCAGCTCCGCTCCTGCCTTGCCTTTGCACCTAGGCCCCAGGCGTCCTTGGGGAGGGCTTAGGGGCCGGTGGCTTGCACACTGCCAAGGGCTCCAGCAGGAAGAGCTCTGTGTGAGGGAAGGGAAGGGCCAGTGCAGGGCTCCTTCAGCGGTTGCTTGGCCGCCCAGGCTCAGCGCCGCAAGGAGTGCACCAGGCTCCCAGGGCCCCTGGCTGGGGTCTGCAGCCCCGCACACCTGGAGGCTGACTCCCTGGGCGCCCAGCAGCTGCCTCACACACGTAGCTTCCCTAGCGCTCTCCTCCCCAGCAGAGACGTGTGCAGCTGGTTGGGGCCTGTCCCTGCGTGCCTGGGCTCCCGCCCACAGCCCCAGCTCAGGGCAAGCAGCCCCTGAGCCAAGACCTGCAGGAGGCGCAGAGCGCCACCACCTGGAAGCCGAGTGAACAGCTGGCAGGGAGGCGAGCATCCTCGAGGGAAGAAGAGGCAGCCCAGCCTCGTTTGGCTCAAGCCCTACTTGGCTAGAGCCGAGTGCGCCTCCAGTACGGCAGAGCTCCAGCTCTGCTCAGAGGTCCGTTCTGGCAGAGTTGGTGGCGCAAGGCTGCTCTGCCCTGGGCGAGCCTTGCCCAGACTTGTCTCGCTGCTAGGCTTCCTGCCCAGGAAGGAACAGGCTGCGCGAGGCTGGGAGACGCCACTGGCGCCTTCCTGGCCTCAGCTCCGCTCCTGCCTTGCCTTTGCACCTAGGCCCCAGGCGTCCTTGGGGAGGGCTTAGGGGCTGGTGGCTTGCACACTGCCAAGGGCTCCAGCAGGAAGAGCTCTGTGCGAGGGAAGGGAAGGGCCAGTGCAGGGCTCCTCCAGCGGTTGCTTGGCCGCCCAGGCTCAGCGCCGCACGGAGTGCACCAGGCTCCCAGGGCCCCTGGCTGGGGTCTGCAGCCCCGCACACCCGGAGGCTGACTCCCTGGGCGCCCAGCAGCTGCCTCACACACGTAGCTTCCCTAGCGCTCTCCTCCCCAGCAGAGACGTGTGCAGCTGGTTGGGGCCTGACCCTGCGTGCCTGGGCTCCCGCGCACAGCCCCAGCTCAGGGCAAGCAGCCCCTGAGCCAAGACCTGCAGGAGGCGCAGAGCGCCCCCACCTGGAAGCCGAGTGAACAGCTGGCGGGGAGGCGAGCCTCCTCGAGGGAAGAAGAGGCAGCCCAGACTCGTTTGGCTCAAGCCCTACTTGGCTGGAGCCGAGTGCGCCTCCAGAAGGGCAGAGCTCCAGCTCTGCTCAGAGGCCCGTTCTGGCAGAGTTGCTGGCGCGAGGCTGCTCTGCCCTGGGCGAGCCTTGCCCAGACTTGCCTCGCTGCTAGGCTTCCTGCCCAGGAAGGAGCAGGCTACGCGAGGCTGGGAAATGCCACTGGCGCCTTCCTGGCCTCAGCTCCGATCCTGCCTTGCCTATGCACCTAGGCCCCAGGCGTCCTTGGGGAGGGCTTAGGGGCCGGTGGCTTGCACACTGCCAAGGGCTCCAGCAGGAAGAGCTCTGTGCGAGGGAAGGGAAGGGCCTGTGCAGGGCTCATCCAGCGGTTGCTTGGCCGCCCAGGCTCAGCGCCGCACGGAGTGCCCCAGGCTCCCAGGGCCCCTGGCTGGGGTCTGCAGCCCCGCACACCCGGAGGCTGACTCCCTGGGCGCCCAGCAGCTGCCTCACACACGTAGCTTCCCTAGCGCTCTCCTCCCCAGCAGAGGCGCGTGCAGCTGGTTGGGGCCTGCCCCTGCGTGCCTGGGCTCCCGCGCACAGCCCCAGCTCAGGGCAAGCAGCCCCTGAGCCAAGACCTGCAGGAGGGGCCGAGCGCCCCCACCTGGAAGCCGAGTGAACAGCTGGCGGAGAGGCGAGCCTCCTCGAGGGAAGAAGAGGCAGCCCAGCCACGTTTGGCTCAAGCCCTAGTTGGCTGAGGCCGAGTGCGCCTCCAGGACGGCAGAGCTCCAGCTCTGCTCAGAGGCCCGTTCTGGCAGAGTTGCTGGCGCGAGGCTGCTCTGCCCTGGGCGAGCCTTGCCCAGACTTGCCTCGCTGCTAGGCTTCCTGCCCAGGAAGGAGCAGGCTGCGCGAGGCTGGGAGACGCCACTGGCGCCTTCCTGGCCTCAGCTCCGCTCCTGCCTTGCCTTTGCACCTAGGCCCCAGGCGTCCTTGGGGAGGGCTTAGGGGCCGGTGGCTTGCACACTGCCAAGGGCTCCAGCAGGAAGAGCTCTGTGCGAGGGAAGGGAAGGGCCAGTGCAGGGCTCCTCCAGCGGTTGCTTGGACGACCAGGCTCAGCGCCGCACGGAGTGCCCCAGGCTCCCAGGGCCCCTGGCGGGGGTCTGCAGCCCCGCACACCCGGAGGCTGACTCCCTGGGAGTCCAGCAGCTGCCACACACACGTAGCTTCCGTAGCGCTCTCCTCCCCAGCAGAGACGTGTGCAGCTGGTTGGGGCCTGCCCCTGCGTGCCTGGGCTCCCGCGCACAGCCCCAGCTCAGGGCAAGCAGCCCCTGAGCCAAGACCTGAAGGAGGCGCAGAGCGCCCCCACCTGGAAGCCGAGTGAACAGCTGGCGGGGAGGCGAGCCTCCTCGAGGGAAGAAGAGGCAGCCCAGCCTCGTTTGGCTCAAGCCCTACTTGGCTGGAGCCGAGTGCGCCTCCAGGACGGCAGAGCTCCAGCTCTGCTCAGAGGCCCGTTCTGGCAGAGTTGCTGGCGCGAGGCTGCTCTGCCCTGGGCGAGCCTTGCCCAGACTTGCCTCGCTGCTAGGCTTCCTGCCCAGGAAGGAGCAGGCTGCGCGAGGCTGGGAGACGCCACTGGCGCCTTCCTGGCCTCAGCTCCGCTCCTGCCTTGCCTTTGCACCTAGGCCCCAGGCGTCCTTGGGGAGGGCTTAGGGGCCGGTGGCTTGCACACTGCCAAGGGCTCCAGCAGGAAGAGCTCTGTGCGAGGGAAGGGAAGGGCCAGTGCAGGGCTCCTCCAGCGGTTGCTTGGCCGCCCAGGCTCAGCGCCGCACGGAGTGCCCCAGGCTCCCAGGGCCCCTGGCTGGGGTCTGCAGCCCCGCACACCCGGAGGCTGACTCCCTGGGAGTCCAGCAGCTGCCACACACACGTAGCTTCCCTAGCGCTCTCCTCCCCAGCAGAGACGTGTGCAGCTGGTTGGGGCCTGCCCCTGCGTGCCTGGGCTCCCGCCCACAGCCCCAGCTCAGGGCAAGCAGCCCCTGAGCCAAGACCTGAAGGAGGCGCAGAGCGCCCCCACCTGGAAGCCGAGTGAACAGCTGGCGGGGAGGCGAGCCTCCTCGAGGGAAGAAGAGGCAGCCCAGCCTCGTTTGGCTCAAGCCCTACTTGGCTGGAGCCGAGTGCGCCTCCAGGACGGCAGAGCTCCAGCTCTGCTCAGAGGTCCGTTCTGGCAGAGTTGGTGGCGCGAGGCTGCTCTGCCTTGGGCGAGCCTTGCCCAGACTTGCCTCGCTGCTAGGCTTCCTGCCCAGGAAGGAGCAGGCTGCGCGAGGCTGGGAGACGCCACTGGCGCCTTCCTGGCCTCAGCTCCGCTCCTGCCTTGCCTTTGCACCTAGGCCCCAGGCGTCCTTGGGGAGGGCTTAGGGGCCGGTGGCTTGCACACTGCCAAGGGCTCCAGCAGGAAGAGCTCTGTGCGAGGGAAGGGAAGGGCCAGTGCAGGGCTCCTCCAGCGGTTGCTTGGCCGCCCAGGCTCAGCGCCGCACGGAGTGCACCAGGCTCCCAGGGCCCCTGGCTGGGGTCTGCAGCCCCGCACACCCGGAGGCTGACTCCCTGGGCGCCCAGCAGCTGCCTCACACACGTAGCTTCCCTAGCGCTCTCCTCCCCAGCAGAGACGTGTGCAGCTGGTTGGGGCCTGCCCCTGCGTGCCTGGGCTCCCGCGCACAGCCCCAGCTCAGGGCAAGCAGCCCCTGAGCCAAGACCTGCAGGAGGCGCAGAGCGCCCCCACCTGGAAGCCGAGTGAACAGCTGGCGGGGAGGCGAGCCTCCTCGAGGGAAGAAGAGGCAGCCCAGCCTCGTTTGGCTCAAGCCCTACTTGGCTGGAGCCGAGTGGGCCTCCAGGACGGCAGAGCTCCAGCTCTGCTCAGAGGCCCGTTCTGGCAGAGTTGCTGGCGCGAGGCTGCTCTGCCCTGGGCGAGCCTTGCCCAGACTTGCCTCGCTGCTAGGCTTCCTGCCCAGGAAGGAGCAGGCTGCGCGAGGCTGGGAAATGCCACTGGCGCCTTCCTGGCCTCAGCTCCGATCCTGCCTTGCCTTTGCACCTAGGCCCCAGGCGTCCTTGGGGAGGGCTTAGGGGCCGGTGGCTTGCACACTGCCAAGGGCTCCAGCAGGAAGAGCTCTGTGCGAGGGAAGGGAAGGGCCAGTGCAGGGCTCCTCCAGCGGTTGCTTGATCGCCCAGGCTCAGCGCCGCACGGAGTGCACCAGGCTCCCAGGGCCCCTGGCTGGGGTCTGCAGCCCCGCACACCCGGAGGCTGACTCCCTGGGCGCCCAGCAGCTGCCTCACACACGTAGATTCCCTAGCGCTCTCCTCCCCAGCAGAGACGTGTGCAGCTGGTTGGGGCCTGCCTCTGCGTGCCTGGGCTCCCGCGCACAGCCCCAGCTCAGGGCAAGCAGCCCCTGAGCCAAGACCTGCAGGAGGCGCAGAGCGCCCCCACCTGGAAGCCGAGTGAACAGCTGGCGGGGAGGCGAGCCTCCTCGAGGGAAGAAGAGGCAGCCCAGCCTCGTTTGGCTCAAGCCCTACTTGGCTGGAGCCGAGTGCGCCTCCAGGACGGCAGAGCTCCAGCTCTGCTCAGAGGCCCGTTCTGGCAGAGTTGCTGGCGCGAGGCTGCTCTGCCCTGGGCGAGCCTTGCCCAGACTTGCCTCGCTGCTAGGCTTCCTGGCCAGGAAGGAGCAGGATGCGCGAGGCTGGGAGACGCCACTGGCGCCTTCCTGGCCTCAGCTCCGCTCCTGCCTTGCCTTTGCACCTAGGCCCCAGGCGTCCTTGGGGAGGGCTTAGGGGCCGGTGGCTTGCACAGTGCCAAGGGCTCCAGCAGGAAGAGCTCTGTGCGAGGGAAGGGAAGGGCCAGTGCAGGGCTCCTCCAGCGGTTGCTTGGCCGCCCAGGCTCAGCGCCGGTCGTACTGCCCCAGGCTCCCAGGGCCCCTGGCTGGGGTCTGCAGCCCCGCACACCCGGAGGCTGACTCCCTGGGCGCCCAGCAGCTGCCTCACACACGTAGCTTCCCTAGCGC
This sequence comes from Ovis canadensis, assembly GCF_042477335.2. NCBI lineage: Eukaryota > Metazoa > Chordata > Mammalia > Artiodactyla > Bovidae > Ovis > Ovis canadensis. Next base: position 543,138 of record NC_091252.1, read on the forward strand.
TCTCCTCCCCAGCGGAGACGTGTGCAGCTGGTTGGGGCCTGCCTCTGCGTGCCTGGGCTCCCGCGCACAGCCCCAGCTCAGGGCAAGCAGCCCCTGAGCCAAGACCTGCAGGAGGCGCAGAGCGCCCCCACCTGGAAGCCGAGTGAACAGCTGGCGGGGAGGCGAGCCTCCTCGAGGGAAGAAGAGGCAGCCCAGCCTCGTTTGGCTCAAGCCCTACTTGGCTGGAGCCGAGTGCGCCTCCAGGACGGCAGAGCTCCAGCTCTGCTCAGAGGCCCGTTCTGGCAGAGTTGCTGGCGCGAGGCTGCTCTGCCCTGGGCGAGCCTTGCCCAGACTTGCCTCGCTGCTAGGCTTCCTGCCCAGGAAGGAGCAGGCTGCGCGAGGCTGGGAGACGCCACTGGCGCCTTCCTGGCCTCAGCTCCGCTCCTGCCTTGCCTTTGCACCTAGGCCCCAGGCGTCCTTGGGGAGGGCTTAGGGGCCGGTGGCTTGCACACTGCCAAGGGCTCCAGCAGGAAGAGCTCTGTGCGAGGGAAGGGAAGGGCCAGTGCAGGGCTCCTCCAGCGGTTGCTTGGCCGCCCAGGCTCAGCGCCGCACGGAGTGCCCCAGGCTCCCAAGGCCCCTGGCTGGGGTCTGCAGCCCCGCACACCCGGAGGCTGACTCCCTGGGAGTCCAGCAGCTGCCTCACACACGTAGCTTCCCTAGCGCTCTCCTCCCCAGCAGAGACGTGTGCAGCTGGTTGGGGCCTGCCCCTGCGTGCCTGGGCTCCCGCCCACAGCCCCAGCTCAGGGCAAGCAGCCCCTGAGCCAAGACCTGAAGGAGGCGCAGAGCGCCCCCACCTGGAAGCCGAGTGAACAGCTGGCGGGGAGGCGAGCCTCCTCGAGGGAAGAAGAGGCAGCCCAGCCTCGTTTGGCTCAAGCCCTACTTGGCTGGAGCCGAGTGCGCCTCCAGGACGGCAGAGCTCCAGCTCTGCTCAGAGGTCCGTTCTGGCAGAGTTGGTGGCGCGAGGCTGCTCTGCCTTGGGCGAGCCTTGCCCAGACTTGCCTCGCTGCTAGGCTTCCTGCCCAGGAAGGAGCAGGCTGCGCGAGGCTGGGAGACGCCACTGGCGCCTTCCTGGCCTCAGCTCCGCTCCTGCCTTGCCTTTGCACCTAGGCCCCAGGCGTCCTTGGGGAGGGCTTAGGGGCCGGTGGCTTGCACACTGCCAAGGGCTCCAGCAGGAAGAGCTCTGTGCGAGGGAAGGGAAGGGCCAGTGCAGGGCTCCTCCAGCGGTTGCTTGGCCGCCCAGGCTCAGCGCCGCACGGAGTGCACCAGGCTCCCAGGGCCCCTGGCTGGGGTCTGCAGCCCCGCACACCCGGAGGCTGACTCCCTGGGCGCCCAGCAGCTGCCTCACACACGTAGCTTCCCTAGCGCTCTCCTCCCCAGCAGAGACGTGTGCAGCTGGTTGGGGCCTGCCCCTGCGTGCCTGGGCTCCCGCGCACAGCCCCAGCTCAGGGCAAGCAGCCCCTGAGCCAAGACCTGCAGGAGGCGCAGAGCGCCCCCACCTGGAAGCCGAGTGAACAGCTGGCGGGGAGGCGAGCCTCCTCGAGGGAAGAAGAGGCAGCCCAGCCTCGTTTGGCTCAAGCCCTACTTGGCTGGAGCCGAGTGTGCCTCCAGGACGGCAGAGCTCCAGCTCTGCTCAGAGGCCCGTTCTGGCAGAGTTGCTGGCGCGAGGCTGCTCTGCCCTGGGCGAGCCTTGCCCAGACTTGCCTCGCTGCTAGGCTTCCTGCCCAGGAAGGAGCAGGCTGCGCGAGGCTGGGAAATGCCACTGGCGCCTTCCTGGCCTCAGCTCCGATCCTGCCTTGCCTTTGCACCTAGGCCCCAGGCGTCCTTGGGGAGGGCTTAGGGGCCGGTGGCTTGCACACTGCCAAGGGCTCCAGCAGGAAGAGCTCTGTGCGAGGGAAGGGAAGGGCCAGTGCAGGGCTCCTCCAGCGGTTGCTTGATCGCCCAGGCTCAGCGCCGCACGGAGTGCACCAGGCTCCCAGGGCCCCTGGCTGGGGTCTGCAGCCCCGCACACCCGGAGGCTGACTCCCTGGGCGCCCAGCAGCTGCCTCACACACGTAGATTCCCTAGCGCTCTCCTCCCCAGCAGAGACGTGTGCAGCTGGTTGGGGCCTGCCTCTGCGTGCCTGGGCTCCCGCGCACAGCCCCAGCTCAGGGCAAGCAGCCCCTGAGCCAAGACCTGCAGGAGGCGCAGAGCGCCCCCACCTGGAAGCCGAGTGAACAGCTGGCGGGGAGGCGAGCCTCCTCGAGGGAAGAAGAGGCAGCCCAGCCTCGTTTGGCTCAAGCCCTACTTGGCTGGAGCCGAGTGCGCCTCCAGGACGGCAGAGCTCCAGCTCTGCTCAGAGGCCCGTTCTGGCAGAGTTGCTGGCGCGAGGCTGCTCTGCCCTGGGCGAGCCTTGCCCAGACTTGCCTCGCTGCTAGGCTTCCTGGCCAGGAAGGAGCAGGCTGCGCGAGGCTGGGAGACGCCACTGGCGCCTTCCTGGCCTCAGCTCCGCTCCTGCCTTGCCTTTGCACCTAGGCCCCAGGCGTCCTTGGGGAGGGCTTAGGGGCCGGTGGCTTGCACACTGCCAAGGGCTCCAGCAGGAAGAGCTCTGTGCGAGGGAAGGGAAGGGCCAGTGCAGGGCTCCTCCAGCGGTTGCTTGGCCGCCCAGGCTCAGCGCCGGTCGTACTGCCCCAGGCTCCCAGGGCCCCTGGCTGGGGTCTGCAGCCCCGCACACCCGGAGGCTGACTCCCTGGGCGCCCAGCAGCTGCCTCACACACGTAGCTTCCCTAGCGCTCTCCTCCCCAGCGGAGACGTGTGCAGCTGGTTGGGGCCTGCCTCTGCGTGCCTGGGCTCCCGCGCACAGCCCCAGCTCAGGGCAAGCAGCCCCTGAGCCAAGACCTGCAGGAGGCGCAGAGCGCCCCCACCTGGAAGCCGAGTGAACAGCTGGCGGGGAGGCGAGCCTCCTCGAGGGAAGAAGAGGCAGCCCAGCCTCGTTTGGCTCAAGCCCTACTTGGCTGGAGCCGAGTGCGCCTCCAGGACGGCAGAGCTCCAGCTCTGCTCAGAGGCCCGTTCTGGCAGAGTTGCTGGCGCGAGGCTGCTCTGCCCTGGGCGAGCCTTGCCCAGACTTGCCTCGCTGCTAGGCTTCCTGCCCAGGAAGGAGCAGGCTGCGCGAGGCTGGGAGACGCCACTGGCGCCTTCCTGGCCTCAGCTCCGCTCCTGCCTTGCCTTTGCACCTAGGCCCCAGGCGTCCTTGGGGAGGGCTTAGGGGCCGGTGGCTTGCACACTGCCAAGGGCTCCAGCAGGAAGAGCTCTGTGCGAGGGAAGGGAAGGGCCAGTGCAGGGCTCCTCCAGCGGTTGCTTGGCCGCCCAGGCTCAGCGCCGCACGGAGTGCACCAGGCTCCCAGGGCCCCTGGCTGGGGTCTGCAGCCCCGCACACCCGGAGGCTGACTCCCTGGGCGCCCAGCAGCTGCCTCACACACGTAGCTTCCCTAGCGCTCTCCTCCCCAGCAGAGACGTGTGCAGCTGGTTGGGGCCTGCCCCTGCGTGCCTGGGCTCCCGCGCACAGCCCCAGCTCAGGGCAAGCAGCCCCTGAGCCAAGACCTGCAGGAGGCGCAGAGCGCCCCCACCTGGAAGCCGAGTGAACAGCTGGCGGGGAGGCGAGCCTCCTCGAGGGAAGAAGAGGCAGCCCAGCCTCGTTTGGCTCAAGCCAACAGCTGGCGGGGAGGCGAGCATCCTCGAGGGAAGAAGAGGCAGCCCAGCCTCGTTTGGCTCAAGCCCTACTTGGCTGGAGCCGAGTGTGCCTCCAGGACGGCAGAGCTCCAGCTCTGCTCAGAGGCCCGTTCTGGCAGAGTTGCTGGAGCGAGGCTGCTCTGCCCTGGGCGAGCCTTGCCAGACTTGCCTCGCTGCTAGGCTTCCTGCCCAGGAAGGAGCAGGCTGCGCGAGGCTGGGAGACGCCACTGGCGCCTTCCTGGCCTCAGCTCCGCTCCTGCCTTGCCTTTGCACCTAGGCCCCAGGCGTCCTTGGGGAGGGCTTAGGGGCCGGTGGCTTGCACAGTGCCAAGGGCTCCAGCAGGAAGAGCTCTGTGCGAGGGAAGGGAAGAGCCAGTGCAGGGCTCCTCCAGCGGTTGCTTGGCCGCCCAGGCTCAGCGCCGGTCGTACTGCCCCAGGCTCCCAGGGCCCCTGGCTGGGGTCTGCAGACCCGCACACCCGGAGGCTGACTCCCTGGGCGCCCAGCAGCTGCCTCACACACGTAGCTTCCCTAGCGCTCTCCTCCCCAGCAGAGACGTGTGCAGCTGGTTGGGGCCTGTCCCTGCGTGCCTGGGCTCCCGCCCACAGCCCCAGCTCAGGGCAAGCAGCCCCTGAGCCAAGACCTGCAGGAGGCGCAGAGCGCCCCCACCTGGAAGCCGAGTGAACAGCTGGCGGGGAAGCGAGCCTCCTCTAGGGAAGAAGAGGCAGCCCAGCCTCGTTTGGCTCAAGCCCTACTTGGCTGGAGCCGAGTGCGCCTCCAGGACGGCAGAGCTCCAGCTCTGCTCAGGGGCCCGATTTGGCAGAGTTGCTGCCGCGAGGCTGCTCTGCCCTGGGCGAGCCTTGCCCAGACTTGCCTCGCTGCTAGGCTTCCTGCCCTGGAAGGAGCAGGCTGCGCGAGGCTGGGTGACGCCACTGGCGCCTTCCTGGCCTCAGCTCCGCTCCTGCCTTGCCTTTGCACCTAGGCCCCAGGCGTCCTTGGGGAGGGCTTAGGGGCCGGTGGCTTGCACACTGCCAAGGGCTCCAGCAGGAAGAGCTCTGTGCGAGAGAAGGGAAGGGCCAGTGCAGGGCTCATCCAGCGGTTGCTTGGCCGCCCAGGCTCAGCGCCGCACGGAGTGCCCCAGCCTCCCAGGGCCCCTGGCTGGGGTCTGCAGCCCCGCACACCTGGAGGCTGACTCCCTGGGCGCCCAGCAGCTGCCTCACACACGTAGCTTCCCTAGCACTCTCCTCCCCAGCAGAGGCGTGTGCAGCTGGTTGGGGCCTGCCCCTGCGTGCCTGGGCTCCCGCCCACAGCCCCAACTCAGGGCAAGCAGCCCCTGAGGCAAGACCTGCAGGAGGCGCAGAGCGCCCCCACCTGGAAGCCGAGTGAACAGCTGGCGGGGAGGCGAGCCTCCTCGAGGGAAGAAGAGGCAGGCCAGCCTCGTTTGGCTCAAGCCCTACTTGGCTGGAGCCGAGTGCGCCTCCAGGACGGCAGAGCTCCAGCTCTGCTCAGAGGCCCGATCTGGCAGAGTTGCTGGCGCGAGGCTGCTCTGCCCTGGGCGAGCCTTGCCCAGACTTGCCTCGCTGCTAGGCTTCCTGCCCAGGAAGGTGCAGGCTGCGCGAGGCTGGGAGACGCCACTGGCGCCTTCCTGGCCTCAGCTCCGCTCCTGCCTTGCCTTTGCACTTTGGCCTCAGGCGTCCTTGGGGAGGGCTTAGGGGCCGGTGGCTTGCACACTGCCAAGGGCTCCAGCAGGAAGAGGTCTGTGTGAGGGAAGGGAAGGGCCAGTGCAGGGCTCCTCCAGCGGTTGCTTGGCCGCCCAGGCTCAGCGCCGCACGGAGTGCACCAGGCTCCCAGGGCCCCTGGCTGGGGTCTGCAGCCCCGCACACCCGGAGGCTGACTCCCTGGGCGCCCAGCAGCTGCCTCACACACGTAGCTTCCCTAGCGCTCTCCTCCCCAGCAGAGACGTGTGCAGCTGGTTTGGGCCTGCCCCTGCGTGCCTGGGCTCCCGCGCACAGCCCCAGCTCAGGGCAAGCAGCCCCTGAGCCAAGACCTGCAGGAGGCGCAGAGCGCCCCAACCTGGAAGACGAGTGAACAGCTGGCGGGGAGGCGAGCCTCCTCGAGGGAAGAAGAGGCAGCCCAGCCTCGTTTGGCTCAAGCCCTACTTGGCTGGAGCCGAGTGCGCCTCCAGAAGGGCAGAGCTCCAGCTCTGCTCAGAGGCCCGTTCTGGCAGAGTTGCTGGCGCGAGGCTGCTCTGCCATGGGTGAGCCTTGCCCAGACTTGCCTCGCTGCTAGTCTTCCTGCCCAGGAAGGAGCAGGCTGCGCGATGCTGGGAGACGCCACTGGCGCCTTCCTGGCCTCAGCTCCGCTCCTGCCTTGCCTTTGCACCTAGGCCCCAGGCGTCCTTGGGGAGGGCTTAGGGGCCGGTGGCTTGCACACTGCCAAGGGCTCCAGCAGGAAGAGCTCTGTGCGAGGGAAGGGAAGGGCCAGTGCAGGGCTCCTCCAGCGGTTGCTTGGCCGCACAGGCTCAGCGCCAAACCGAGTGCACCAGGCTCCCAGGGCCCCTGGCTGGGGTCTGCAGCCCCGCACACCCGGAGGCTGACTCCCTGGGCGCCCAGCAGCTGCCTCACACACGTAGCTTCCCTAGCGCTCTCCTCCCCAGCAGAGACGTGTGCAGCTGGTTGGGGCCTGCCCCTGCGTGCCTGGCCTCCCGCCCACAGCCCCAGCTCAGGGCAAGCAGCCCCTGAGCCAAGACCTGAAGGAGGCGCAGAGGCCCCCACCTGGAAGCCGAGTGAACAGCTGGCGGGGAGGCGAGCCTCCTCGAGGGAAGAAGAGGCAGCCCAGCCTCGTTTGGCTCAAGCCCTACTTGGCTGGAGCCGAGTGCGCCTCCAGGACGGCAGAGCTCCAGCTCTGCTCAGAGGCCCGATCTGGCAGAGTTGCTGGCGCGAGGCTGCTCTGCCCTGGGCGAGCCTTGCCCAGACTTGCCTCGCTGCGAGGCTTCCTGCCCAGGAAGGAGCAGGCTGCGCGAGGCTGGGAGACGCCACTGGCGCCTTCCTGGCCTCAGCTCCGCTCCTGCCTTGCCTTTGCACTTTGGCCTCAGGCGTACTTGGGGAGGGCTTAGGGGCCGGTGGCTTGCACACTGCCAAGGGCTCCAGCAGGAAGAGGTCTGTGTGAGGGAAGGGAAGGGCCAGTGCAGGGCTCCTCCAGCGGTTGCTTGGCCGCCCAGGCTCAGCGCCGCACGGAGTGCACCAGGCTCCCAGGGCCCCTGGCTGGGGTCTGCAGCCCCGCACACCCGGAGGCTGACTCCCTGGGCGCCCAGCAGCTGCCTCACACACGTAGCTTCCCTAGCGCTCTCCTCCCCAGCAGAGACGTGTGCAGCTGGTTGGGGCCTGCCCCTGCGTGCCTGGGCTCCCGCCCACAGCCCCAGCTCAGGGCAAGTAGCCCCTGAGCCAAGACCTGCAGGAGGCGCAGAGCGCCCCCACCTGGAAGCCGAGTGAGCAGCTGGCGTGGAGGCGAGCCTCCTCGAGGGAAGAAGAGGCAGCACAGCCTCGTTTGGCTCAAGCCCTACTTGGCTGGAGCCGAGTGTGCCTCCAGGACGGCAGAGCTCCAGCTCTGCTCAGAGGCCCGTTCTGGCAGAGTTGCTGGCGCGAGGCTGCTCTGCCCTGGGCGAGCCTTGCCCAGACTTGCCTCGCTGCTAGGCTTCCTGCCCAGGAAGGAGCAGGCTGCGCGAGGCTGGGAGACGCCACTGGCGCCTTCCTGGCCTCAGCTCCGCTCCTGCCTTGCCTTTGCACCTAGGCCCCAGGCGTCCTTGGGGAGGGCTTAGGGGCCGGTGGCTTGCACACTGCCAAGGGCTCCAGCAGGAAGAGCTCTGTGCGAGGGAAGGGAAGGGCCAGTGCAGGGCTCCTCCAGCGGTTGCTTGATCGCCCAGGCTCAGCGCCGCACGGAGTGCCCCAGGCTCCCAGGGCCCCTGGCTGGGGTCTGCAGCCCCGCACACCCGGAGGCTGACTCCCTGGGCGCCCAGCAGCTGCCTCACACACGTAGATTCCCTAGCGCTCTCCTCCCCAGCAGAGACGTGTGCAGCTGGTTGGGGCCTGCCTCTGCGTGCCTGGGCTCCCGCGCACAGCCCCAGCTCAGGGCAAGCAGCCCCTGAGCCAAGACCTGCAGGAGGCGCAGAGCGCCCCCACCTGGAAGCCGAGTGAACAGCTGGCGGGGTGGCGAGCCTCCTCGAGGGAAGAAGAGGCAGCCCAGCCTCGTTTGGCTCAAGCCCTACTTGGCTGGAGCCGAGTGCGCCTCCAGGACGGCAGAGCTCCAGCTCTGCTCAGAGGCCCGTTCTGGCAGAGTTGCTGGCGCGAGGCTGCTCTGCCCTGGGCGAGCCTTGCCCAGACTTGCCTCGCTGCTAGGCTTCCTGCCCAGGAAGGAGCAGGCTGCGCGAGGCTGGGAGACGCCACTGGCGCCTTCCTGGCCTCAGCTCCGCTCCTGCCTTGCCTTTGCACCTAGGCCCCAGGTCCTTGGGGAGGGCTTAGGGGCCGGTGGCTTGCACACTGCCAAGGGCTCCAGCAGGAAGAGCTCTGTGCGAGGGAAGGGAAGAGCCAGTGCAGGGCTCCTCCAGCGGTTGCTTGGCCGCCCAGGCTCAGCGCCGGTCGTACTGCCCCAGGCTCCCAGGGCCCCTGGCTGGGGTCTGCAGCCCCGCACACCCGGAGGCTGACTCCCTGGGCGCCCAGCAGCTGCCTCACACACGTAGCTTCCCTAGCGCTCTCCTCCCCAGCAGAGACGTGTGCAGCTGGTTGGGGCCTGCCCCTGCGTGCCTGGGCTCCCGCCCACAGCCCCAACTCAGGGCAAGCAGCCCCTGAGGCAAGACCTGCAGGAGGCGCAGAGCGCCCCCACCTGGAAGCCGAGTGAACAGCTGGCGGGGAGGCGAGCCTCCTCGAGGGAAGAAGAGGCAGGCCAGCCTCGTTTGGCTCAAGCCCTACTTGGCTGGAGCTGAGTGCGCCTCCAGGACGGCAGAGCTCCAGCTCTGCTCAGAGGCCCGATCTGGCAGAGTTGCTGGCGCGAGGCTGCTCTGCCCTGGGCGAGCCTTGCCCAGATTGCCTCGCTGCTAGGCTTCCTGCCCAGGAAGGTGCAGGCTGCGCGAGGCTGGGAGACGCCACTGGCGCCTTCCTGGCCTCAGCTCCGCTCCTGCCTTGCCTTTGCACTTTGGCCTCAGGCGTCCTTGGGGAGGGCTTAGGGGCCGGTGGCTTGCACACTGCCAAGGGCTCCAGCAGGAAGAGGTCTGTGTGAGGGAAGGGAAGGGCCAGTGCAGGGCTCCTCCAGCGGTTGCTTGGCCGCCCAGGCTCAGCGCCGCACGGAGTGCACCAGGCTCCCAGGGCCCCTGGCTGGGGTCTGCAGCCCCGCACACCCGGAGGCTGACTCCCTGGGCGCCCAGCAGCTGCCTCACACACGTAGCTTCCCTAGCGCTCTCCTCCCCAGCAGAGACGTGTGCAGCTGGTTGGGGCCTGCCCCTGCGTGCCTGGGCTCCCGCGCACAGCCCCAGCTCAGGGCAAGTAGCCCCTGAGCCAAGACCTGCAGGAGGCGCAGAGCGCCCCCACCTGGAAGCCGAGTGAGCAGCTGGCGTGGAGGCGAGCCTCCTCGAGGGAAGAAGAGGCAGCACAGCCTCGTTTGGCTCAAGCCCTACTTGGCTGGAGCCGAGTGTGCCTCCAGGACGGCAGAGCTCCAGCTCTGCTCAGAGGCCCGTTCTGGCAGAGTTGCTGGCGCGAGGCTGCTCTGCCCTGGGCGAGCCTTGCCCAGACTTGCCTCGCTGCTAGGCTTCCTGCCCAGGAAGGAGCAGGCTGCGCGAGGCTGGGAGACGCCACTGGCGCCTTCCTGGCCTCAGCTCCGCTCCTGCCTTGCCTTTGCACCTAGGCCCCAGGCGTCCTTGGGGAGGGCTTAGGGGCCGGTGGCTTGCACACTGCCAAGGGCTCCAGCAGGAAGAGCTCTGTGCGAGGGAAGGGAAGGGCCAGTGCAGGGCTCCTCCAGCGGTTGCTTGATCGCCCAGGCTCAGCGCCGCACGGAGTGCCCCAGGCTCCCAGGGCCCCTGGCTGGGGTCTGCAGCCCCGCACACCCGGAGGCTGACTCCCTGGGCGCCCAGCAGCTGCCTCACACACGTAGATTCCCTAGCGCTCTCCTCCCCAGCAGAGACGTGTGCAGCTGGTTGGGGCCTGCCTCTGCGTGCCTGGGCTCCCGCGCACAGCCCCAGCTCAGGGCAAGCAGCCCCTGAGCCAAGACCTGCAGGAGGCGCAGAGCGCCCCCACCTGGAAGCCGAGTGAACAGCTGGCGGGGAGGCGAGCCTCCTCGAGGGAAGAAGAGGCAGCCCAGCCTCGTTTGGCTCAAGCCCTACTTGGCTGGAGCCGAGTGCGCCTCCAGGACGGCAGAGCTCCAGCTCTGCTCAGAGGCCCGTTCTGGCAGAGTTGCTGGCGCGAGGCTGCTCTGCCCTGGGCGAGCCTTGCCCAGACTTGCCTCGCTGCTAGGCTTCCTGCCCAGGAAGGAGCAGGCTGCGCGAGGCTGGGAGACGCCACTGGCGCCTTCCTGGCCTCAGCTCCGCTCCTGCCTTGCCTTTGCACCTAGGCCCCAGGTCCTTGGGGAGGGCTTAGGGGCCGGTGGCTTGCACACTGCCAAGGGCTCCAGCAGGAAGAGCTCTGTGCGAGGGAAGGGAAGAGCCAGTGCAGGGCTCCTCCAGCGGTTGCTTGGCCGCCCAGGCTCAGCGCCGGTCGTACTGCCCCAGGCTCCCAGGGCCCCTGGCTGGGGTCTGCAGCCCCGCACACCCGGAGGCTGACTCCCTGGGCGCCCAGCAGCTGCCTCACACACGTAGCTTCCCTAGCGCTCTCCTCCCCAGCAGAGACGTGTGCAGCTGGTTGGGGCCTGCCCCTGCGTGCCTGGGCTCCCGCCCACAGCCCCAACTCAGGGCAAGCAGCCCCTGAGGCAAGACCTGCAGGAGGCGCAGAGCGCCCCCACCTGGAAGCCGAGTGAACAGCTGGCGGGGAGGCGAGCCTCCTCGAGGGAAGAAGAGGCAGCCCAGCCTCGTTTGGCTCAAGCCCTACTTGGCTGGAGCCGAGTGCGCCTCCAGGACGGCAGAGCTCCAGCTCTGCTCAGAGGCCCGATCTGGCAGAGTTGCTGGCGCGAGGCTGCTCTGCCCTGGGCGAGCCTTGCCCAGATTGCCTCGCTGCTAGGCTTCCTGCCCAGGAAGGTGCAGGCTGCGCGAGGCTGGGAGACGCCACTGGCGCCTTCCTGGCCTCAGCTCCGCTCCTGCCTTGCCTTTGCACCTAGGCCCCAGGCGTCCTTGGGGAGGGCTTAGGGGCCGGTGGCTTGCACACTGCCAAGGGCTCCAGCAGGAAGAGCTCTGTGCGAGGGAAGGGAAGGGCCAGTGCAGGGCTCCTCCAGCGGTTGCTTGGCCGCACAGGCTCAGCGCCAAACCGACTGCACCAGGCTCCCAGGGCCCCTGGCTGGGGTCTGCAGCCCCGCACACCCGGAGGCTGACTCCCTGGGCGCCCAGCAGCTGCCTCACACACGTAGCTTCCCTAGCGCTCTCCTCCCCAGCAGAGACGTGTGCAGCTGGTTGGGGCCTGCCCCTGCGTGCCTGGCCTCCCGCCCACAGCCCCAGCTCAGGGCAAGCAGCCCCTGAGCCAAGACCTGCAGGAGGCGAAGATCGCCCCCACCTGGAAGCCGAGTGAACAGCTGGCGGGGAGGCGAGCCTCCTCGAGGGAAGAAGAGGCAGCCCAGCCTCGTTTGGCTCAAGCCCTACTTGGCTGGAGCCGAGTGCGCCTCCAGGACGGCAGAGCTCCAGCTCTGCTCAGAGGCCCGATCTGGCAGAGTTGCTGGCGCGAGGCTGCTCTGCCCTGGGCGAGCCTTGCCCAGACTTGCCTCGCTGCGAGGCTTCCTGCCCAGGAAGGAGCAGGCTGCGCGAGGCTGGGAGACGCCACTGGCGCCTTCCTGGCCTCAGCTCCGCTCCTGCCTTGCCTTTGCACTTTGGCCTCAGGCGTACTTGGGGAGGGCTTAGGGGCCGGTGGCTTGCACACTGCCAAGGGCTCCAGCAGGAAGAGGTCTGTGTGAGGGAAGGGAAGGGCCAGTGCAGGGCTCCTCCAGCGGTTGCTTGGCCGCCCAGGCTCAGCGCCGCACGGAGTGCACCAGGATCCCAGGGCCCCTGGCTGGGGTCTGCAGCCCCGCACACCCGGAGGCTCACTCCCTGGGCGCCCAGCAGCTGCCTCACACACGTAGCTTCCCTAGCGCTCTCCTCCCCAGCAGAATCGTGTGCAGCTGGTTGGGGCCTGCCCCTGCGTGCCTGGGCTCCCGCCCACAGCCCCAGCTCAGGGCAAGTAGCCCCTGAGCCAAGACCTGCAGGAGGCGCAGAGCGCCCCCACCTGGAAGCCGAGTGAGCAGCTGGCGGGGAGGCGAGCCTCCTCGAGGGAAGAAGAGGCAGCACAGCCTCGTTTGGCTCAAGCCCTACTTGGCTGGAGCCGAGTGTGCCTCCAGGACGGCAGAGCTCCAGCTCTGCTCAGAGGCCCGTTCTGGCAGAGTTGCTGGCGCGAGGCTGCTCTGCCCTGGGCGAGCCTTGCCCAGACTTGCCTCGCTGCTAGGCTTCCTGCCCAGGAAGGAGCAGGCTGCGCGAGGCTGGGAGACGCCACTGGCGCCTTCCTGGCCTCAGCTCCGCTCCTGCCTTGCCTTTGCACCTAGGCCCCAGGCGTCCTTGGGGAGGGCTTAGGGGCCGGTGGCTTGCACACTGCCAAGGGCTCCAGCAGGAAGAGCTCTGTGCGAGGGAAGGGAAGGGCCAGTGCAGGGCTCCTCCAGCGGTTGCTTGATCGCCCAGACTCAGCGCCGCACGGAGTGCACCAGGCTCCCAGGGCCCCTGGCTGGGGTCTGCAGCCCCGCACACCCGGAGGCTGACTCCCTGGGCGCCCAGCAGCTGCCTCACACACGTAGATTCCCTAGCGCTCTCCTCCCCAGCAGAACGTGTGCAGCTGGTTGGGGCCTGCCTCTTTGTGCCTGGGCTCCCGCGCACAGCCCCAGCTCAGGGCAAGCAGCCCCTGAGCCAAGACCTGCAGGAGGCGCAGAGCGCCCCCACCTGGAAGCCGAGTGAACAGCTGGCGGGGAGGCGAGCCTCCTCGAGGGAAGAAGAGGCAGCCCAGCCTCGTTTGGCTCAAGCCCTACTTGGCTGGAGCCGAGTGCGCCTCCAGGACGGCAGAGCTCCAGCTCTGCTCAGAGGCCCGTTCTGGCAGAGTTGCTGGCGCGAGGCTGCTCTGCCCTGGGCGAGCCTTGCCCAGACTTGCCTCGCTGCTAGGCTTCCTGCCCAGGAAGGAGCAGGCTGCGCGAGGCTGGGAGACGCCACTGGCGCCTTCCTGGCCTCAGCTCCGCTCCTGCCTTGCCTTTGCACCTAGGCCCCAGGTCCTTGGGGAGGGCTTAGGGGCCGGTGGCTTGCACACTGCCAAGGGCTCCAGCAGGAAGAGCTCTGTGCGAGGGAAGGGAAGAGCCAGTGCAGGGCTCCTCCAGCGGTTGCTTGGCCGCCCAGGCTCAGCGCCGGTCGTACTGCCCCAGGCTCCCAGGGCCCCTGGCTGGGGTCTGCAGCCCCGCACACCCGGAGGCTGACTCCCTGGGCGCCCAGCAGCTGCCTCACACACGTAGCTTCCCTAGCGCTCTCCTCCCCAGCAGAGACGTGGGCAGCTGGTTGGGGCCTGCCCCTGCGTGCCTGGGCTCCCGCCCACAGCCCCAGCTCAGGGCAAGCAGCCCCTGAGCCAAGACCTGCAGGAGGCGCAGAGCGCCCCCACCTGGAAGCCGAGTGAACAGCTGGCGGGGAGGCGAGCCTCCTCGAGGGAAGAAGAGGCAGCCCAGCCTCGTTTGGCTCAAGCCCTACTTGGCTGGAGCCGAGTGCGCCTCCAGGACGGCAGAGCTCCAGCTCTGCTCAGAGGCCTGTTCTGGCAGAGTTGCTGGCGCGAGGCTGCTCTGCCCTGGGCGAGCCTTGCCCAGACTTGCCTCGCTGCTAGGCTTCCTACCCAGGAAGGAGCAGGCTGCGCGAGGCTGGGAGACGCCACTGGCGCCTTCCTGGCCTCAGCTCCGCTCCTGCCTTGCCTTTGCACCTAGGCCCCAGGCGTCCTTGGGGAGGGCTTAGGGGCCGGTGGCTTGCACACTGCTAAGGGCTGCAGCAGGAAGAGCTCTGTGCCAGGGAAGGGAAGGGCCAATGCAGGGCTTCTCCAGCGGTTGCTTGGCCGCCCAGGCTCAGCGCCGCACGGAGTGCACCAGGCTCCCAGGGCCCCTGGCTGGGGTCTTCAGCCCCGCACACCCGGAGGCTGACTCCCTGGGCGCCCAGCAGCTGCCTCACACACGGAGCTTCCCTAGCGCTCTCCTCCCCAGCAGAGACATGTGCAGCTGGTTGGGGCCTGCCCCTGCGTGCCTGGGCTCCCGCCCACAGCCCCAGCTCAGGGCAAGCAGCCCCTGAGCCAAGACCTGCAGGTGGCGCAGAGCGCCCCCACCTGGAAGCCGAGTGAACAGCTGGCGGGGAGGCGAGCCTCCTCGAGGGAAGAAGAGGCAGCCCAGCCTCGTTTGGCTCAAGCCCTACTTGGCTGGAGCCGAGTGCGCCTCCAGGACGGCAGAGCTCCAGCTCTGCTCAGAGGCCCGATCTGGCAGAGTTGCTGGCGCGAGGCTGCTCTGCCCTGGGCGAGCCTTGCCCAGACTTGCCTCGCTGCTAGGCTTCCTGCCCAGGAAGGAGCAGGCTGCGCGAGGCTGGGAGACGCCACTGGCGCCTTCCTGGCCTCAGCTCCACTCCTGCCTTGCCTTTGCACCTAGGCCCCAGGCGTCCTTGGGGAGGGCTTAGGGGCCGGTGGCTTGCACACTGCCAAGGGCTCCAGCAGGAAGAGCTCAGCGCGAGGGAAGGGAAGGACCAGTGCAGGGCTCCTCCAGCGGTTGCTTGGCCGCCCAGGCTCAGCGCCGCACGGAGTGCACCAGGCTCCCAGGGCCCCTGGCTGGGGTCTGCAGCCCCGCACACCCGGAGGCTGACTCCCTGGGCGCCCAGCAGCTGCCTCACACACGTAGCTTCCCTAGCGCTCTCCTCCCCAGCAGAGACGTGTGCAGCTGGTTGGGGCCTGCACCTGCGTGCCTGGGCTCCCGCGCACAGCCCCAGCTCAGGGCAAGCAGCCCCTGAGCCAAGACCTGCAGGAGGCGCAGAGCGCCCCCACCTGGAAGCCGAGTGAACAGCTGGCGGGGAGGCGAGCCTCCTCGAGGGAAGAAGAGGCAGCCCAGCCTCGTTTGGCTCAAGCCCTACTTGGCTGGAGCCGAGTGCGCCTCCAGGACGGCAGAGCTCCAGCTCTGCTCAGAGGCCCGTTCTGACAGAGTTGCTGGCGCGAGGCTGCTCTGCCCTGGGCGAGCCTTGCCCAGACTTGCCTCGCTGATAGGCTTCCTGCCCAGGAAGGAGCAGGCTGCGCGAGGCTGGGAGACGCCACTGGCGCCTTCCTGGCCTCAGCTCCGCTCCTGCCTTGCCTTTGCACCTAGGCCCCAGGCGTCCTTGGGGAGGGCTTAGGGGCCGGTGGCTTGCACACTGCCAAGGGCTCCAGCAGGAAGAGCTCTGTGCGAGGGAAGGGAAGGGCCAGTGCAGGGCTCCCCCAGCGGTTGCTTGGCCGCCCAGGCTCAGGGCCGCACGGAGTGCACCAGGCTCCCAGGGCCCCTGGCTGGGGTCTGCAGCCCCGCACACCCGGAGGCTGACTCCCTGGGCGCCCAGCAGCTGCCTCACACACGTAGCTTCCCTAGCGCTCTCCTCCCCAGCAGAGACGTGTGCAGCTGGTTGGGGCCTGCCCCTGCGTGCCTGGGCTCCCGCGCACAGCCCCAGCTCAGGGCAATCAGCCCCTGAGCCAAGACCTGCAGGAGGCGCAGAGCGCCCCCACCTGGAAGCCGAGTGAACAGCTGGCGGGGAGGCGAGCCTCCTCGAGGGAAGAAGAGGCAGCCCAGCCTCGTTTGGCTCAAGCCCTACTTGGCTGGAGCCGAGTGCGCCTCCAGGACGGCAGAGCTCCAGCTCTGCTCAGAGGCCCGTTCTGGCAGAGTTGCTGGCGCGAGGCTGCTCTGTCCTGGGCGAGCCTTGCCCAGACTTGCCTCGCTGCTAGGCTTCCTGCCCAGGAAGGAGCAGGCTGCGCGAGGCTGAGAGACGCCACTGGCGCCTTCCTGGCCTCAGCTCCGCTCCTGCCTTGCCTTTGCACCTAGGCCCCAGGCGTCCTTTGGGAGGGCTTAGGGGCCGGTGGCTTGCACACTGCCAAGGGCTCCAGCAGGAAGAGCTCTGTGCGAGGGAAGGGAAGGGCCAGTGCAGGGCTCCTCCAGCGGTTGCTTGGCCGCCCAGGCTCAGCGCCGCTCGGAGTGCCCCAGGCTCCCGGGCCCCTGGCTGGGGTCTGCAGCCCCGCACACCCGGAGGCTGACTCCCTGGGCGCCCAGAAGCTGCCTCACACACGTAGATTCCCTAGCGCTCTCCTCCCCAGCAGAGACGTATGCAGATGGCTGGGGCCTGCCCCTGCGTGCCTGGGCTCCCGCGCACAGCCCCAGCTCAGGGCAAGCAGCCCCTGAGCCAAGACCTGCAGGAGGCGCAGAGCGCCCCCACCTGGAAGCCGAGTGAACAGCTGGAGGGGAGGCGAGCCTCCTCGAGGGAAGAAGAGGCAGCCCAGCCTCGTTTGGCTCAAGCCCTACTTGGCTGGAGCCGAGTGCGCCTCCAGGACGGCAGAGCTCCAGCTCTGCTCAGAGGCCCGTTCTGGCAGAGTTGCTGGCGCGAGCCTGCTCTGCCCTGGGCGAGCCTTGCCCAGACTTGCCTCGCTGCTAGGCTTCCTGCCCAGGAAGGAGCAGGCTGCGCGAGGCTGGGAGACGCCACTGGCGCCTTCCTGGCCTCAGCTCCGCTCCTGCCTTGCCTTTGCACCTAGGCCCCAGGCGTCCTTGGGGAGGGCTTAGGGGCCGGTGGCTTGCACAGTGCCAAGGGCTCCGGCAGGAAGAGCTCTGTGCGAGGGAAGGGAAGGGCCAGTGCAGGGCTCCTCCAGCGGTTGCTTGGCCGCCCAGGCTCAGCGCCGCTCGGAGTGCCCCAGGCTCCCAGGGCCCCTGGCTGGGGTCTGCAGCCCCGCACACCCGGAGGCTGACTCCCTGGGCGCCCAGAAGCTGCCTCACACACGTAGCTTCCCTAGCGCTCTCCTCCCCAGCAGAGACGAGTGCAGCTGGCTGGGGCCTGCCCCTGCGTGCCTGGGCTCCCGCGCATAGCCCCAGCTCAGGGCAAGCAGCCCCTGAGCCAAGACCTGCAGGAGGCGCAGAGCGCCCCCACCTGGAAGCCGAGTGAACAGCTGGCGGGGAGGCGAGCCTCCTCGAGGGAAGAAGAGGCAGCCCAGCCTCGTTTGGCTCAAGCCCTACTTGGCTGGAGCCGAGTGCGCCTCCAGGACGGCAGAGCTCCAGCTCTGCTCAGAGGCCCGTTCTGGCAGAGTTGCTGGCGCGAGGCTGCTCTGCCCTGGGCGAGCCTTGCCCAGACTTGCCTCGCTGCTAGGCTTCCTGCCCAGGAAGGAGCAGGCTGCGCGAGGCTGGGAGACGCCACTGGCGCCTTCCTGGCCTCAGCTCCGCTCCTGCCTTGCCTTTGCACCTAGGCCCCAGGCGTCCTTGGGGAGGGCTTAGGGGCCGGTGGCTTGCGGAGTGCCAAGGGCTCCAGCAGGAAGAGCTCTGTGCGAGGGAAGGGAAGGGCCAGTGCAGGGCTCCTCCAGCGGTTGCTTGGCCGCCCAGACTCAGCGCCGCACGGAGTGCCCCATTCTCCCAGGGCCCTGGCTGGGTTCTGCAGCCCCGCACACCCGGAGGCTGACTCCCTGGGCGCCCAGCAGCTGCCTCACACACGTAGCTTCCCTAGCGCTCTCCTCCCCAGCAGAGACGTGTGCAGCTGGTTGGGGCCTGCCCCTGCGTGCCTGGGCTCCTGCGCACAGCCCCAGCTCAGGGCAAGCAGCCCCTGAGCCAAGACCTGCAGGAGGCGAAGAGCGCCCCCAACTGGAAGCCGAGTGAACAGCTGGCGGGGAGGCGAGCCTCCTCGAGGGAAGAAGAGGCAGCCCAGCCTCGTTTGGCTCAAGCCCTACTTGGCTGGAGCCGAGTGCACCTCCAGGACGGCAGAGCTCCAGCTCTGCTCAGAGGCCAGTTCTGGCAGAGTTGCTGGCGCGAGGCTGCTCTGCCCTGGGCGAGCCTTGCCCAGACTTGCCTCGCTGCTAGGCTTCCTGCCCAGGAAGGAGCAGGCTGCGCGAGGCTCGGAGACGCCACTGGCGCCTTCTTGGCCTCAGCTCCGCTCCTGCCTTGCCTTTGCACCTAGGCCCCAGGCGTCCTTGGGGAGGGCTTAGGGGCCGGTGGCTTGCACACTGCCAAGGGCTCCAGCAGGAAGAGCTCTGTGCGAGGGAAGGGAAGGGCCAGTGCAGGGCTCCTCCAGCGGTTGCTTGGCCGCCCAGGCTCAGCGCCGCACGGAGTGCACCAGGCTCCCAGGGCCCCTGGCTGGGGTCTGCAGCCCCGCACACCCGGAGGCTGACTCCCTGGGAGTCCAGCAGCTGCCTCACACACGTAGCTTCCCTAGCGCTCTCCTCCCCAGCAGAGACGTGTGCAGCTAGTTGGGGCCTGCCCCTGCGTGCCTGGGCTCCCGCCCACAGCCCCAGCTCAGGGCAAGCAGCCCCTGAGCCAAGACCTGCAGGAGGCGCAGAGCGCCCCCACCTGGAAGCCGAGTGAACAGCTGGCGGGGAGGGGAGCCTCCTCGAGGGAAGAAGAGGCAGCCCAGCCTCGTTTGGCTCAAGCCCTACTTGGCTGGACCCGAGTGCGCCTCCAGGACGGCAGAGCTCCAGCTCTGCTCAGAGGCCCGTTCTGGCAGAGTTGCTTGCGCGAGGCTGCTCTGCCCTGGGCGAGCCTTGCCCAGACTTGCCTCGCTGCTAGGCTTCCTGCCCAGGAAGGAGCAGGCTGCGCGAGGCTGGGAGACGCCACTGGCGCCTTCCTGGCCTCAGCTCCGCTCCTGCCTTGCCTTTGCACCTAGGCCCCAGGCGTCCTTGGGGAGGGCTTAGGGGCCGGTGGCTTGCACACTGCCAAGGGCTCCAGCAGGAAGAGATCTGTGCGAGGGAAGGGAAGGGCCAGTGCAGGGCTCCTCCAGCGGTTGCTTGGCCGCCCAGGCTCAGCGCCGCTCGGAGTGCCCCAGGCTCCCAGGGCCCCTGGCTGGGGTCTGCAGCCCCGCACACCCGGAGGCTGACTCCCTGGGCGCCCAGAAGCTGCCTCACACACGTAGCTACGCTAGCGCTCTCCTCCCCAGCAGAGACGTGTGCAGCTGGTTGGGGCCTGCCCCTGCGTGCCTGGGCTCCCGCGCACAGCCCCAGCTCAGGGCAAGCAGCCCCTGAGCCAAGACCTGCAGGAGGCGCAGAGCGCCCCCACCTGGAAGCCGAGTGAACAGCTGGCGGGGAGGCGAGCCTCCTCGAGGGAAGAAGAGGCAGCCCAGCCTCGCTTGGCTCAAGCCCTACTTGGCTGGAGCCGAGTGCGCCTCCAGGACGGCAGAGCTCCAGCTCTGCTCAGAGGCCCGTTCTGGCAGAGTTGCTGGCGCGAGGCTGCTCTGCCCTGGGCGAGCCTTGCCCAGACTTGCCTCGCTGCTAGGCTTCCTGCCCAGGAAGGAGCAGGCTGCGCGAGGCTGGGAGACGCCACTGGCGCCTTCCTGGCCTCAGCTCCGCTCCTGCCTTGCCTTTGCACCTAGGCCCCAGGCGTCCTTGGGGAGGGCTTAGGGGCCGGTGGCTTGCACACTGCCAGGGGCTCCAGCAGGAAGACCTCTGTGTGAGGGAAGGGAAGGGCCAGTGCAGGGCTTCTCCAGCGGTTGCTTGGCCGCCCAGGCTCAGCGCCGCACGGAGTGCACCAGGCTCCCAGGGCCCCTGGCTGGGGTCTGCAGCCCCGCACACCCGGAGGCTGACTCCCTGGGCGCCCAGCAGCTGCCTCACACACGTAGCTTCCCTAGCGCTCTCCTCCCCAGCAGAGACGTGTGCAGCTGGTTGGGGCCTTCCACTGCGTGCCTGAGCTCCCGCCCACAGCCCCAGCTCAGGGCAAGCAGCCCCTGAGCCAAGACCTGCAGGAGGCGCAGAGCGCCCCCACCTGGAAGCCGAGTGAACAGCTGGCGGGGAGGCGAGCCTCCTCGAGGGAAGAAGAGGCAGCCCAGCCTCGTTTGGCTCAAGCCCTACTTGGCTGGAGCCGAGTGCGCCTCCAGGACGGCAGAGCTCCAGCTCTGCTCAGAGGCCCGTTCTGGCAGGGTTGCTGGCGCGAGGCTGCTCTGCCCTGGGCGAGCCTTGCCCAGAGTTGCCTCGCTGCTAGGCTTCCTGCCCAGGAAGGAGCAGGCTGCGCGAGGCTGGGAGACGCCACTGGCGCCTTCCTGGCCTCAGCTCCGCTCCTGCCTTGCCTTTGCACCTAGGCCCCAGGCGTCCTTGGGGAGGGCTTAGGGGCCGGTGGCTTGCACAGTGCCAAGGGCTCCAGCAGGAAGAGCTCTGTGCGAGGGAAGGGAAGGGCCAGTGCAGGGCTCCTCCAGCGGTTGCTTGGCCGCCCAGACTCAGCGCCGCACGGAGTGCCCCAGGCTCCCAGGGCCCTGGCTGGGTTCTGCAGCCCCGCACACCCGGAGGCTGACTCCCTGGGCGCCCAGCAGCTGCCTCACACACGTAGCTTCCCTAGCGCTCTCCTCCCCAGCAGAGACGTGTGCAGCTGGTTGGGGCCTGCCCCTGCGTGCCTGGGCTCCTGCGCACAGCCCCAGCTCAGGGCAAGCAGCCCCTGAGCCAAGACCTGCAGGAGGCGAAGAGCGCCCCCAACTGGAAGCCGAGTGAACAGCTGGCGGGGAGGCGAGCCTCCTCGAGGGAAGAAGAGGCAGCCCAGCCTCGTTTGGCTCAAGCCCTACTTGGCTGGAGCCGAGTGCGCCTCCAGGACGGCAGAGCTCCAGCTCTGCTCAGAGGCCCGTTCTGGCAGAGTTGCTGGCGCGAGGCTGCTCTGCCCTGGGCGAGCCTTGCCCAGACTTGCCTCGCTGCTAGGCTTCCTGCCCAGGAAGGAGCAGGCTGCGCGAGGCTGGGAGGCGCCACTGGCGCCTTCCTGGCCTCAGCTCCGCTCCTGCCTTGCCTTTGCACCTAGGCCCCAGGCGTCCTTGGGGAGGGCTTAGGGGCCGGTGGCTTGCACACTGCCAAGGGCTCCAGCAGGAAGAGCTCTGTGCTAGGGAAGGGAAGGGCCAGTGCAGGGCTTCTCCAGCGGTTGCTTGGCCGCCCAGGCTCAGCGCCGCACGGAGTGCACCAGGCTCCCAGGGCCCCTGGCTGGGGTCTGCAGCCCCGCACACCCGGAGGCTGACTCCCTGGGCGCCCAGCAGCTGCCTCACACACGTAGCTTCCCTAGCGCTCTCCTCCCCAGCAGAGACGTGTGCAGCTGGTTGGGGCCTGCCCCTGCGTGCCTGGGCTCCCGCCCACAGCCCCAGCTCAGGGCAAGCAG
This sequence comes from Ovis canadensis, assembly GCF_042477335.2. NCBI lineage: Eukaryota > Metazoa > Chordata > Mammalia > Artiodactyla > Bovidae > Ovis > Ovis canadensis. The sequence continues at coordinate 564,342 of NC_091252.1, forward strand.
CCCCTGAGCCAAGACCTGCAGGTGGCGCAGAGCGCCCCCACCTGGAAGCCGAGTGAACAGCTGTCGGGGAGGAGAGCTTCCTCGAGGGAAGTAGAGGCAGCCCAGCCTCGTTTGGCTCAAGCCCTACTTGGCTGGAGCCGAGTGCGCCTCCAGGACGGCAGAGCTCCAGCTCTGCTCAGAGGCCCGTTCTGGCAGAGTTGCTGGCGCGAGGCTGCTCTGCCCTGGGCGAGCCTTGCCCAGACTTGCCTCGCTGCTAGGCTTCCTGCCCAGGAAGGAGCAGGCTGCGCGAGGCTGGGAGACGCCACTGGCGCCTTCCTGGCCTCAGCTCCGCTCCTGCCTTGCCTTTGCACCTAGGCCCCAGGCGTCCTTGGGGAGGGCTTAGGGGCCGGTGGCTTGCACACTGCCAAGGGCTCCAGCAGGAAGAGCTCTGTGCGAGGGAAGGGAAGGGCCAGTGCAGGGCTCCTCCAGCGGTTGCTTGGCCGCCCAGGCTCAGCGCCGCTCGGAGTGCCCCAGGCTCCCGGGCCCCTGGCTGGGGTCTGCAGCCCCGCACACCCGGAGGCTGACTCCCTGGGCGCCCAGAAGCTGCCTCACACACGTAGCTTCCCTAGCGCTCTCCTCCCCAGCAGAGACGTGTGCAGATGGCTGGGGCCTGCCCCTGCGTGCCTTGGCTCCCGCGCACAGCCCCAGCTCAGGGCAAGCAGCCCCTGAGCCAAGACCTGCAGGAGGAGCAGAGCGCCCCCACCTGGAAGCCGAGTGAACAGCTGGAGGGGAGGCGAGCCTCCTCGAGGGAAGAAGAGGCAGCCCAGCCTCGTTTGGCTCAAGCCCTACTTGGCTGGAGCCGAGTGCGCCTCCAGGACGGCAGAGCTCCAGCTCTGCTGAGAGGCCCGTTCTGGCAGAGTTGCTGGCGCGAGGCTGCTCTGCCCTGGGCGAGCCTTGCCCAGACTTGCCTCGCTGCTAGGCTTCCTGCCCAGGAAGGAGCAGGCTGCGCGAGGCTGGGAGACGCCACTGGCGCCTTCCTGGCCTCAGCTCCGCTCCTGCCTTGCCTTTGCACCTAGGCCCCAGGCGTCCTTGGGGAGGGCTTAGGGGCCGGTGGCTTGCACAGTGCCAAGGGCTCCAGCAGGAAGAGCTCTGTGCGAGGGAAGGGAAGGGCCAGTGCAGGGCTCCTCCAGCGGTTGCTTGGCCGCCCAGGCTCAGCGCCGCTCGGAGTGCCCCAGGCTCCCAGGGCCCCTGGCTGGGGTCTGCAGCCCCGCACACCCGGAGGCTGACTCCCTGGGCGCCCAGAAGCTGCCTCACACACGTAGCTTCCCTAGCGCTCTCCTCCCCAGCAGAGACGAGTGCAGCTGGCTGGGGCCTGCCCCTGCGTGCCTGGGCTCCCGCGCATAGCCCCAGCTCAGGGCAAGCAGCCCCTGAGCCAAGACCTGCAGGAGGCGCAGAGCGCCCCCACCTGGAAGCCGAGTGAACAGCTGGCGGGGAGGCGAGCCTCCTCGAGGGAAGAAGAGGCAGCCCAGCCTCGTTTGGCTCAAGCCCTACTTGGCTGGAGCCGAGTGCGCCTCCAGGACGGCAGAGCTCCAGCTCTGCTCAGAGGCCCGTTCTGGCAGAGTTGCTGGCGCGAGGCTGCTCTGCCCTGGGCGAGCATTGCCCAGACTTGCCTCGCTGCTAGGCTTCCTGCCCAGGAAGGAGCAGGCTGCGCGAGGCTGGGAGACGCCACTGGCGCCTTCCTGGCCTCAGCTCCGCTCCTGCCTTGCCTTTGCACCTAGGCCCCAGGCGTCCTTGGGGAGGGCTTAGGGGCCGGTGGCTTGCACACTGCCAAGGGCTCCAGCAGGAAGAGCTCTGTGCGAGGGAAGGGAAGGGCCAGTGCAGGGCTCCTCCAGCGGTTGCTTGGCCGCCCAGGCTCAGCGCCGCACGGAGTGCACCAGGCTCCCAGGGCCCCTGGCTGGGGTCTGCAGCCCCGCACACCCGGAGGCTGACTCCCTGGGCGCCCAGCAGCTGCCTCACACACGTAGCTTCCCTAGCGCTCTCCTCCCCAGCAGAGACGTGGGCAGCTGGTTGGGGCCTGCCCCTGCGTGCCTGGGCTCCCGCGCACATCCCCAGCTCAGGGCAAGCAGCCCCTGAGCCAAGACCTGCAGGAGGCGCAGAGCGCCCCCACCTGGAAGCCGAGTGAACAGCTGGCGGGGAGGCGAGCCTCCTCGAGGGAAGAAGAGGCAGCCCAGCCTCGTTTGGCTCAAGCCCTACTTGGCTGGAGCCGAGTGCGCCTCCAGGACGGCAGAGCTCCAGCTCTGCTCAGAGGCCTGTTCTGGCAGAGTTGCTGGCGCGAGGCTGCTCTTCCCTGGGCGAGCCTTGCCCAGACTTGCCTCGCTGCTAGGCTTCCTACCCAGGAAGGAGCAGGCTGCGCGAGGCTGGGAGACGCCACTGGCGCCTTCCTGGCCTCAGCTCCGCTCCTGCCTTGCCTTTGCACCTAGGCCCCAGGCGTCCTTGGGGAGGGCTTAGGGGCCGGTGGCTTGCACACTGCTAAGGGCTGCAGCAGGAAGAGCTCTGTGCCAGGGAAGGGAAGGGCCAATGCAGGGCTTCTCCAGCGGTTGCTTGGCCGCCCAGGCTCAGCGCCGCACGGAGTGCACCAGGCTCCCAGGGCCCTTGGCTGGGGTCTTCAGCCCCGCACACCCGGAGGCTGACTCCCTGGGCGCCCAGCAGCTGCCTCACACACGTAGCTTCCCTAGCGCTCTCCTCCCCAGCAGAGACATGTGCAGCTGGTTGGGGCCTGCCCCTGCGTGCCTGGGCTCCCGCCCACAGCCCCAGCTCAGGGCAAGCAGCCCCTGAGCCAAGACCTGCAGGTGGCGCAGAGCGCCCCCACCTGGAAGCCGAGTGAACAGCTGGCGGGGAGGCGAGCCTCCTCGAGGGAAGAAGAGGCAGCCCAGCCTCGTTTGGCTCAAGCCCTACTTGGCTGGAGCCGAGTGCGCCTCCAGGACGGCAGAGCTCCAGCTCTGCTCAGAGGCCCGATCTGGCAGAGTTGCTGGCGCGAGGCTGCTCTGCCCTGGGCGAGCCTTGCCCAGACTTGCCTCGCTGCTAGGCTTCCTGCCCAGGAAGGAGCAGGCTGCGCGAGGCTGGGAGACGCCACTGGCGCCTTCCTGGCCTCAGCTCCACTCCTGCCTTGCCTTTGCACCTAGGCCCCAGGCGTCCTTGGGGAGGGCTTAGGGGCCGGTGGCTTGCACACTGCCAAGGGCTCCAGCAGGAAGAGCTCAGCGCGAGGGAAGGGAAGGACCAGTGCAGGGCTCCTCCAGCGGTTGCTTGGCCGCCCAGGCTCAGCGCCGCACGGAGTGCACCAGGCTCCCAGGGCCCCTGGCTGGGGTCTGCAGCCCCGCACACCCGGAGGCTGACTCCCTGGGCGCCCAGCAGCTGCCTCACACACGTAGCTTCCCTAGCGCTCTCCTCCCCAGCAGAGACGTGTGCAGCTGGTTGGGGCCTGCACCTGCGTGCCTGGGCTCCCGCGCACAGCCCCAGCTCAGGGCAAGCAGCCCCTGAGCCAAGACCTGCAGGAGGCGCAGAGCGCCCCCACCTGGAAGCCGAGTGAACAGCTGGCGGGGAGGCGAGCCTCCTCGAGGGAAGAAGAGGCAGCCCAGCCTCGTTTGGCTCAAGCCCTACTTGGCTGGAGCCGAGTGCGCCTCCAGGACGGCAGAGCTCCAGCTCTGCTCAGAGACCCGTTCTGGCAGAGTTGCTGGCGCGAGGCTGCTCTGCCCTGGGCGAGCCTTGCCCAGACTTGCCTCGCTGATAGGCTTCCTGCCCAGGAAGGAGCAGGCTGCGCGAGGCTGGGAGACGCCACTGGCGCCTTCCTGGCCTCAGCTCCGCTCCTGCCTTGCCTTTGCACCTAGGCCCCAGGCATCCTTGGGGAGGGCTTAGGGGCCGGTGGCTTGCACACTGCCAAGGGCTCCAGCAGGAAGAGCTCTGTGCGAGGGAAGGGAAGGGCCAGTGCAGGGCTCCCCCAGCGGTTGCTTGGCCGCCCAGGCTCAGGGCCGCACGGAGTGCACCAGGCTCCCAGGGCCCCTGGCTGGGGTCTGCAGCCCCGCACACCCGGAGGCTGACTCCCTGGGCGCCCAGCAGCTGCCTCACACACGTAGCTTCCCTAGCGCTCTCCTCCCCAGCAGAGACGTGTGCAGCTGGTTGGGGCCTGCCCCTGCGTGCCTGGGCTCCCGCGCACAGCCCCAGCTCAGGGCAATCAGCCCCTGAGCCAAGACCTGCAGGAGGCGCACAGCGCCCCCACCTGGAAGCCGAGTGAACAGCTGGCGGGGAGGCGAGCCTCCTCGAGGGAAGAAGAGGCAGCCCAGCCTCGTTTGGCTCAAGCCCTACTTGGCTGGAGCCGAGTGCGCCTCCAGGACGGCAGAGCTCCAGCTCTGCTCAGAGGCCCGTTCTGGCAGAGTTGCTGGCGCGAGGCTGCTCTGTCCTGGGCGAGCCTTGCCCAGACTTGCCTCGCTGCTAGGCTTCCTGCCCAGGAAGGAGCAGGCTGCGCGAGGCTGAGAGACGCCACTGGCGCCTTCCTGGCCTCAGCTCCGCTCCTGCCTTGCCTTTGCACCTAGGCCCCAGGCGTCCTTTGGGAGGGCTTAGGGGCCGGTGGCTTGCACACTGCCAAGGGCTCCAGCAGGAAGAGCTCTGTGCGAGGGAAGGGAAGGGCCAGTGCAGGGCTCCTCCAGCGGTTGCTTGGCCGCCCAGGCTCAGCGCCGCTCGGAGTGCCCCAGGCTCCCGGGCCCCTGGCTGGGGTCTGCAGCCCCGCACACCCGGAGGCTGACTCCCTGGGCGCCCAGAAGCTGCCTCACACACGTAGCTTCCCTAGCGCTCTCCTCCCCAGCAGAGACGTGTGCAGATGGCTGGGGCCTGCCCCTGCGTGCCTGGGCTCCCGCGCACAGCCCCAGCTCAGGGCAAGCAGCCCCTGAGCCAAGACCTGCAGGAGGCGCAGAGCGCCCCCACCTGGAAGCCGAGTGAACAGCTGGAGGGGAGGCGAGCCTCCTCGAGGGAAGAAGAGGCAGCCCAGCCTCGTTTGGCTCAAGCCCTACTTGGCTGGAGCCGAGTGCGCCTCCAGGACGGCAGAGCTCCAGCTCTGCTCAGAGGCCCGTTCTGGCAGAGTTGCTGGCGCGAGCCTGCTCTGCCCTGGGCGAGCCTTGCCCAGACTTGCCTCGCTGCTAGGCTTCCTGCCCAGGAAGGAGCAGGCTGCGCGAGGCTGGGAGACGCCACTGGCGCCTTCCTGGCCTCAGCTCCGCTCCTGCCTTGCCTTTGCACCTAGGCCCCAGGCGTCCTTGGGGAGGGCTTAGGGGCCGGTGGCTTGCACAGTGCCAAGGGCTCCAGCAGGAAGAGCTCTGTGCGAGGGAAGGGAAGGGCCAGTGCAGGGCTCCTCCAGCGGTTGCTTGGCCGCCCAGGCTCAGCGCCGCTCGGAGTGCCCCAGGCTCCCAGGGCCCCTGGCTGGGGTCTGCAGCCCCGCACACCCGGAGGCTGACTCCCTGGGCGCCCAGAAGCTGCCTCACACACGTAGCTTCCCTAGCGCTCTCCTCCCCAGCAGAGACGAGTGCAGCTGGCTGGGGCCTGCCCCTGCGTGCCTGGGCTCCCGCGCATAGCCCCAGCTCAGGGCAAGCAGCCCCTGAGCCAAGACCTGCAGGAGGCGCAGAGCGCCCCCACCTGGAAGCCGAGTGAACAGCTGGCGGGGAGGCGAGCCTCCTCGAGGGAAGAAGAGGCAGCCCAGCCTCGTTTGGCTCAAGCCCTACTTGGCTGGAGCCGAGTGCGCCTCCAGGACGGCAGAGCTCCAGCTCTGCTCAGAGGCCCGTTCTGGCAGAGTTGCTGGCGCGAGGCTGCTCTGCCCTGGGCGAGCCTTGCCCAGACTTGCCTCGCTGCTAGGCTTCCTGCCCAGGAAGGAGCAGGCTGCGCGAGGCTGGGAGACGCCACTGGCGCCTTCCTGGCCTCAGCTCCGCTCCTGCCTTGCCTTTGCACCTAGGCCCCAGGCTTCCTTGGGGAGGGCTTAGGGGCCGGTGGCTTGCACACTGCCAAGGGCTCCAGCAGGAAGAGCTCTGTGCGAGGGAAGGGAAGGGCCAGTGCAGGGCTCCTCCAGCGGTTGCTTGGCCGCCCAGGCTCAGCGCCGCACGGAGTGCACCAGGCTCCCAGGGCCCCTGGCTGGGGTCTGCAGCCCCGCACACCCGGAGGCTGACTCCCTGGGCGCCCAGCAGCTGCCTCACACACGTAGCTTCCCTAGCGCTCTCCTCCCCAGCAGAGACGTGGGCAGCTGGTTGGGGCCTGCCCCTGCGTGCCTGGGCTCCCGCGCACATCCCCAGCTCAGGGCAAGCAGCCCCTGAGCCAAGACCTGCAGGAGGCGCAGAGCGCCCCCACCTGGAAGCCGAGTGAACAGCTGGCGGGGAGGCGAGCCTCCTCGAGGGAAGAAGAGGCAGCCCAGCCTCGTTTGGCTCAAGCCCTACTTGGCTGGAGCCGAGTGCGCCTCCAGGACGGCAGAGCTCCAGCTGTGCTCAGAGGCCTGTTCTGGCAGAGTTGCTGGCGCGAGGCTGCTCTGCCCTGGGCGAGCCTTGCCCAGACTTGCCTCGCTGCTAGGCTTCCTACCCAGGAAGGAGCAGGCTGCGCGAGGCTGGGAGACGCCACTGGCGCCTTCCTGGCCTCAGCTCCGCTCCTGCCTTGCCTTTGCACCTAGGCCCCAGGCGTCCTTGGGGAGGGCTTAGGGGCCGGTGGCTTGCACACTGCTAAGGGCTGCAGCAGGAAGAGCTCTGTGCCAGGGAAGGGAAGGGCCAATGCAGGGCTTCTCCAGCGGTTGCTTGGCCGCCCAGGCTCAGCGCCGCACGGAGTGCACCAGGCTCCCAGGGCCCCTGGCTGGGGTCTTCAGCCCCGCACACCCGGAGGCTGACTCCCTGGGCGCCCAGCAGCTGCCTCACACACGTAGCTTCCCTAGCGCTCTCCTCCCCAGCAGAGACATGTGCAGCTGGTTGGGGCCTGCCCCTGCGTGCCTGGGCTCCCGCCCACAGCCCCAGCTCAGGGCAAGCAGCCCCTGAGCCAAGACCTGCAGGTGGCGCAGAGCGCCCCCACCTGGAAGCCGAGTGAACAGCTGGCGGGGAGGCGAGCCTCCTCGAGGGAAGAAGAGGCAGCCCAGCCTCGTTTGGCTCAAGCCCTACTTGGCTGGAGCCGAGTGCGCCTCCAGGACGGCAGAGCTCCAGCTCTGCTCAGAGGCCCGATCTGGCAGAGTTGCTGGCGCGAGGCTGCTCTGCCCTGGGCGAGCCTTGCCCAGACTTGCCTCGCTGCTAGGCTTCCTGCCCAGGAAGGAGCAGGCTGCGCGAGGCTGGGAGACGCCACTGGCGCCTTCCTGGCCTCAGCTCCACTCCTGCCTTGCCTTTGCACCTAGGCCCCAGGCGTCCTTGGGGAGGGCTTAGGGGCCGGTGGCTTGCACACTGCCAAGGGCTCCAGCAGGAAGAGCTCAGCGCGAGGGAAGGGAAGGACCAGTGCAGGGCTCCTCCAGCGGTTGCTTGGCCGCCCAGGCTCAGCGCCGCACGGAGTGCACCAGGCTCCCAGGGCCCCTGGCTGGGGTCTGCAGCCCCGCACACCCGGAGGCTGACTCCCTGGGCGCCCAGCAGCTGCCTCACACACGTACCTTCCCTAGCGCTCTCCTCCCCAGCAGAGACGTGTGCAGCTGGTTGGGGCCTGCACCTGCGTGCCTGGGCTCCCGCGCACAGCCCCAGCTCAGGGCAAGCAGCCCCTGAGCCAAGACCTGCAGGAGGCGCAGAGCGCCCCCACCTGGAAGCCGAGTGAACAGCTGGCGGGGAGGCGAGCCTCCTCGAGGGAAGAAGAGGCAGCCCAGCCTCGTTTGGCTCAAGCCCTACTTGGCTGGAGCCGAGTGCGCCTCCAGGACGGCAGAGCTCCAGCTCTGCTCAGAGGCCCGTTCTGGCAGAGTTGCTGGCGCGAGGCTGCTCTGCCCTGGGCGAGCCTTGCCCAGACTTGCCTCGCTGATAGGCTTCCTGCCCAGGAAGGAGCAGGCTGCGCGAGGCTGGGAGACGCCACTGGCGCCTTCCTGGCCTCAGCTCCGCTCCTGCCTTGCCTTTGCACCTAGGCCCCAGGCGTCCTTGGGGAGGGCTTAGGGGCCGGTGGCTTGCACACTGCCAAGGGCTCCAGCAGGAAGAGCTCTGTGCGAGGGAAGGGAAGGGCCAGTGCAGGGCTCCCCCAGCGGTTGCTTGGCCGCCCAGGCTCAGGGCCGCACGGAGTGCACCAGGCTCCCAGGGCCCCTGGCTGGGGTCTGCAGCCCCGCACACCCGGAGGCTGACTCCCTGGGCGCCCAGCAGCTGCCTCACACACGTAGCTTCCCTAGCGCTCTCCTCCCCAGCAGAGACGTGTGCAGCTGGTTGGGGCCTGCCCCTGCGTGCCTGGGCTCCCGCGCACAGCCCCAGCTCAGGGCAAGCAGCCCCTGAGCCAAGACCTGCAGGAGGCGCAGAGCGCCCCCACCTGGAAGCCGAGTGAACAGCTGGAGGGGAGGCGAGCCTCCTCGAGGGAAGAAGAGGCAGCCCAGCCTCGTTTGGCTCAAGCCCTACTTGGCTGGAGCCGAGTGCGCCTCCAGGACGGCAGAGCTCCAGCTCTGCTCAGAGGCCCGTTCTGGCAGAGTTGCTGGCGCGAGGCTGCTCTGCCCTGGGCGAGCCTTGCCCAGACTTGCCTCGCTGCTAGGCTTCCTGCCCAGGAAGGAGCTGGCTGCGCGAGGCTGGGAGACGCCACTGGCGCCTTCCTGGCCTCAGCTCCGCTCCTGCCTTGCCTTTGCACCTAGGCCCCAGGCGTCCTTGGGGAGGGCTTAGGGGCCGGTGGCTTGCACACTGCCAAGGGCTCCAGCAGGAAGAGCTCTGTGCGAGGGAAGGGAAGGGCCAGTGCAGGGCTCCTCCAGCGGTTGCTTGGCCGCCCAAACTCAGCGCCGCACTGAGTGCCCCAGGCTCCCAGGACCCTGGCTGGGGTCTGCAGCCCCGCACACCCGGAGGCTGACTGCCTGGGCGCCCAGCAGCTGCCTCACACACGTAGCTTCCCTAGCGCTCTCCTCCCCAGCAGAGACGTGTGCAGCTGGTTGGGGCCTGCCCCTGCGTGCCTGGGCTCCTGCGCACAGCCCCAGCTCAGGGCAAGCAGCCCCTGAGCCAAGACCTGCAGGAGGCGCAGAGCGCCCCCACCTGGAAGCCGAGTGAACAGCTGGCGGGGAGGCGAGCCTCCTCGAGGGAAGAAGAGGCAGCCCAGCCTCGTTTGGCTCAAGCCCTACTTGGCTGGAGCCGAGTGCGCCTCCAGTACGGCAGAGCTCCAGCTCTGCTCAGAGGCCCGTTCTGGCAGAGTTGCTGGCGCGAGGCTGCTCTGCCCTTGGCGAGCCTTGCCCAGACTTGCCTCGCTGCTAGGCTTCCTGCCCAGGAAGGAGCAAGCTGCGCGAGGCTGGGAGACGCCACTGGCGCCTTCCTGGCCTCAGCTCCGCTCCTGCCTTGCCTTTGCACCTAGGCCCCAGGCGTCCTTGGGGAGGGCTTTTGGGCCGGTGGCTTCAGAGTGCCAAGGGCTCCATCAGGAAGAGCTCTGTGCGAGGGAAGGGAAGGGCCAGTGCAGGGCTCCTCCAGCGGTTGCTTGGCCGCCCAGACTCAGCGCCGCACGGAGTGCCCCCGGCTCCCAGGGCCCTGGCTGGGTTCTGCAGCCCCGCACACCCGGAGGCTGACTCCCTGGGCGCCCAGCAGCTGCCTCACACACGTAGCTTCCCTAGCGCTCTCCTCCCCAGCAGAGACGTGTGCAGCTGGTTGGGGCCTGCCCCTGCGTGCCTGGGCTCCTGCGCACAGCCCCAGCTCAGGGCAAGCAGACCCTGAGCCAAGACCTGCAGGAGGCGCAGAGCGCCCCCACCTGAAAGCCGAGTGAAAAGCTGGCGGGGAGGCGAGCCTCCTCGAGGGAAGAAGAGGCAGCCCAGCCTCGTTTGGCTCAAGCCCTACTTGGCTGGAGCCGAGTGCGCCTCCAGGACGGCAGAGCTCCAGCTCTGCTCAGAGGCCCGTTCTGGCAGAGTTGCTGGCGCGAGGCTGCTCTGCCCTGGGCGAGCCTTGCCCAGACTTGCCTCGCTGCTAGGCTTCCTGCCCAGGAAGGAGCAGGCTGCGCGAGGCTGGGAGACGCCACTGGCGCCTTCCTGGCCTCAGCTCCGCTCCTGCCTTGCCTTTGCACCTAGGCCCCAGGCGTCCTTGGGGAGGGCTTAGGGGCCGGTGGCTTGCACAGTGCCAAGGGCTCCAGCAGGAAGAGCTCTGTGCGAGGGAAGGGAAGGGCCAGTGCAGGGCTCCTCCAGCGGTTGCTTGGCCGCCCAGGCTCAGCGCCACACGGAGTGCACCAGGCTCCCAGGGCCCCTGGCTGGGGTCTGCAGCCCCGCACACCCGGAGGCTGACTCCCTGGGCGCCCAGCAGCTGCCTCACACACGTAGCTTCCCTAGCGCTCTCCTCCCCAGCAGAGACGTGTGCAGCTGCTTTGGGCCTGCCACTGCGTGCCTGGGCTCCCGCCCACAGCCCCAGCTCAGGGCAAGCAGCCCCTGAGCCAAGTCCTGTAGGAGGCGCAGAGCGCCCCCACCTGTAAGCCGAGTGAACAGCTGGCGGGGAGGCGAGCTTCCTCGAGGGAAGAAGAGGCAGCCCAGCCTCGCTTGGCTCAAGCCCTACTTGGCTGGAGCCGAGTGCGCCTCCGGGACGGCAGAGCTCCAGTTCTGCTCAGAGGCCCGTTCTGGCAGGGTTGCTGGCGCGAGGCTGCTCTGCCCTGGGCGAGCCTTGCCCAGACTTGCCTCGCTGCTAGGCTTCCTGCCCAGGAAGGAGCAAGCTGCGCGAGGCTGGGAGACGCCACTGGCGCCTTCCTGGCCTCAGCTCCGCTCCTGCCTTGCCTTTGCACCTAGGCCCCAGGCGTCCTTGGGGAGGGCTTTTGGGCCGGTGGCTTGCAGAGTGCAAAGGGCTCCAGCAGGAAGAGCTCTGTGCGAGGGAAGGGAAGGGCCAGTGCAGGGCTCCTCCAGCGGTTGCTTGGCCGCCCAGGCTCAGCGCCGGACGGAGTGCACCAGGCTCCCAGGGCCCTGGCTGGGTTCTGCAGCCCCGCACACCCGGAGGCTGACTCCCTGGGCGCCCAGCAGCTGCTTCACACACGTAGCTTCCCTAGCGCTCTCCTCCCCAGCAGAGACGTGTGCAGCTGGTTGGGGCCTGCCCCTGCGTGCCTGGGCTCCTGCGCACAGCCCCAGCTCAGGGCAAGCAGCCCCTGAGCCAAGACCTGCAGGAGGCGAAGAGCGCCCCCAACTGGAAGCCGAGTGAACAGCTGGCGGGGAGGCGAGCCTCCTCGAGGGAAGAAGAGGCAGCACAGCCTCGTTTGGCTCAAGCCCTACTTGGCTGGAGCCGAGTGCGCCTCCAGGACGGCAGAGCTCCTGCTCTGCTCAGAGGCCCGTTCTGGCAGAGTTGCTGGCGCGAGGCTGCTCTGCCCTGGGCGAGCCTTGCACAGACTTGCCTCGCTGCTAGGCTTCCTGCCCAGGAAGGAGCAGGCTGCGCGAGGCTGGGAGACGCCACTGGCGCCTTCCTGGCCTCAGCTCCGCTCCTGCCTTGCCTTTGCACCTTGGACCCAGGCGTCCTTGGGGAGGGCTTAGGGGCCGGTGGCTTGCACACTGCCAAGGGCGCCAGCAGGAAGAGCTCTGTGCGAGGGAAGGGAAGGGCCAGTGCAGGGCTTCTCCAGCGGTTGCTTGGCCGCCCAGGCTCAGCGCCGCACGGAGTGCACCAGGCTCCCAGGGCCCCTGGCTGGGGTCTGCAGCCCCGCACACCCGGAGGCTGACTGCCTGGGCGCCCAGCAGCTGCCTCACACACGTAGCTTCCCTATCGCTCTCCTCCCCAGCAGAGACGTGTGCAGCTGGTTGGGGCCTGCCACTGCGTGCCTGGGCTCCCGCCCACAGCCCCAGCTCAGGGCAAGCAGCCCCTGAGCCAAGTCCTGCAGGAGCCGCAGAGCGGCCCCACCTGGAAGCCGAGTGAACAGCTGGCGGGGAGGCGAGCTTCCTCGAGGGAAGAAGAGGCAGCCCAGCCTCGTTTGGCTCAAGCCCTACTTGGCTGGAGCCGAGTGCCCCTCCAGGACGGCAGAGCTCCAGCTCTGCTCAGAGGCCCGTTCTGGCAGGGTTGCTGGCGCGAGGCTGCTCTGCCCTGGGCGAGCCTTGCCCAGACTTGCCTCGCTGCTAGGCTTCCTGCCCAGGAAGTAGCAGGCTGCGCGAGGCTGGGAGACGCCACTGGCGCCTTCCTGGCCTCAGCTCCGCTCCTGCCTTGCCTTTGCACCTAGGCCCCAGGCGTCCTTGGGGAGGGCTTAGGGGCCGGTGGCTTGCACACTGCCAAGGGCTCCAGCAGGAAGAGCTCAGCGCGAGGGAAGGGAAGGACCAGTGCAGGGCTCCTCCAGCGGTTGCTTGGCCGCCCAGGCTCAGCGCCGCACGGAGTGCACCAGGCTCCCAGGGCCCCTGGCTGGGGTCTGCAGCCCCGCACACCCGGAGGCTGACTCCCTGGGCGCCCAGCAGCTGCCTCACACACGTAGCTTCCCTAGCGCTCTCCTCCCCAGCAGAGACGTGTGCAGCTGGTTGGGGCCTGCACCTGCGTGCCTGGGCTCCCGCGCACAGCCCCAGCTCAGGGCAAGCAGCCCCTGAGCCAAGACCTGCAGGAGGCGCAGAGCGCCCCCACCTGGAAGCCGAGTGAACAGCTGGCGGGGAGGCGAGCCTCCTCGAGGGAAGAAGAGGCAGCCCAGCCTCGTTTGGCTCAAGCCCTACTTGGCTGGAGCCGAGTGCGCCTCCAGGACGGCAGAGCTCCAGCTCTGCTCAGAGGCCCGTTCTGGCAGAGTTGCTGGCGCGAGGCTGCTCTGCCCTGGGCGAGCCTTGCCCAGACTTGCCTCGCTGATAGGCTTCCTGCCCAGGAAGGAGCAGGCTGCGCGAGGCTGGGAGACGCCACTGGCGCCTTCCTGGCCTCAGCTCCGCTCCTGCCTTGCCTTTGCACCTAGGCCCCAGGCGTCCTTGGGGAGGGCTTAGGGGCCGGTGGCTTGCACACTGCCAAGGGCTCCAGCAGGAAGAGCTCTGTGCGAGGGAAGGGAAGGGCCAGTGCAGGGCTCCCCCAGCGGTTGCTTGGCCGCCCAGGCTCAGGGCCGCACGGAGTGCACCAGGCTCCCAGGGCCCCTGGCTGGGGTCTGCAGCCCCGCACACCCGGAGGCTGACTCCCTGGGCGCCCAGCAGCTGCCTCACACACGTAGCTTCCCTAGCGCTCTCCTCCCCAGCAGAGACGTGTGCAGCTGGTTGGGGCCTGCCCCTGCGTGCCTGGGCTCCCGCCCACAGCCCCAGCTCAGGGCAAGCAGCCCCTGAGCCAAGACCTGCAGGAGGCGCAGAGCGCCCCCACCTGGAAGCCGAGTGAACAGCTGGAGGGGAGGCGAGCCTCCTCGAGGGAAGAAGAGGCAGCCCAGCCTCGTTTGGCTCAAGCCCTACTTGGCTGGAGCCGAGTGCGCCTCCAGGACGGCAGAGCTCCAGCTCTGCTCAGAGGCCCGTTCTGGCAGAGTTGCTGGCGCGAGGCTGCTCTGCCCTGGGCGAGCCTTGCCCAGACTTGCCTCGCTGCTAGGCTTCCTGCCCAGGAAGGAGCAGGCTGCGCGAGGCTGGGAGACGCCACTGGCGCCTTCCTGGCCTCAGCTCCGCTCCTGCCTTGCCTTTGCACCTAGGCCCCAGGCGTCCTTGGGGAGGGCTTTTGGGCCGGTGGCTTCAGAGTGCCAAGGGCTCCATCAGGAAGAGCTCTGTGCGAGGGAAGGGAAGGGCCAGTGCAGGGCTCCTCCAGCGGTTGCTTGGCCGCCCAGACTCAGCGCCGCACGGAGTGCCCCCGGCTCCCAGGGCCCTGGCTGGGTTCTGCAGCCCCGCACACCCGGAGGCTGACTCCCTGGGCGCCCAGCAGCTGCCTCACACACGTAGCTTCCCTAGCGCTCTCCTCCCCAGCAGAGACGTGTGCAGCTGGTTGGGGCCTGCCCCTGCGTGCCTGGGCTCCTGCGCACAGCCCCAGCTCAGGGCAAGCAGACCCTGAGCCAAGACCTGCAGGAGGCGCAGAGCGCCCCCACCTGAAAGCCGAGTGAAAAGCTGGCGGGGAGGCGAGCCTCCTCGAGGGAAGAAGAGGCAGCCCAGCCTCGTTTGGCTCAAGCCCTACTTGGCTGGAGCCGAGTGCGCCTCCAGGACGGCAGAGCTCCAGCTCTGCTCAGAGGCCCGTTCTGGCAGAGTTGCTGGCGCGAGGCTGCTCTGCCCTGGGCGAGCCTTGCCCAGACTTGCCTCGCTGCTAGGCTTCCTGCCCAGGAAGGAGCAGGCTGCGCGAGGCTGGGAGACGCCACTGGCGCCTTCCTGGCCTCAGCTCCGCTCCTGCCTTGCCTTTGCACCTAGGCCCCAGGCGTCCTTGGGGAGGGCTTAGGGGCCGGTGGCTTGCACAGTGCCAAGGGCTCCAGCAGGAAGAGCTCTGTGCGAGGGAAGGGAAGGGCCAGTGCAGGGCTCCTCCAGCGGTTGCTTGGCCGCCCAGGCTCAGCGCCACACGGAGTGCACCAGGCTCCCAGGGCCCCTGGCTGGGGTCTGCAGCCCCGCACACCCGGAGGCTGACTCCCTGGGCGCCCAGCAGCTGCCTCACACACGTAGCTTCCCTAGCGCTCTCCTCCCCAGCAGAGACGTGTGCAGCTGCTTTGGGCCTGCCACTGCGTGCCTGGGCTCCCGCCCACAGCCCCAGCTCAGGGCAAGCAGCCCCTGAGCCAAGTCCTGTAGGAGGCGCAGAGCGCCCCCACGTGTAAGCCGAGTGAACAGCTGGCGGGGAGGCGAGCTTCCTCGAGGGAAGAAGAGGCAGCCCAGCCTCGTTTGGCTCAAGCCCTACTTGGCTGGAGCCGAGTGCGCCTCCGGGACGGCAGAGCTCCAGTTCTGCTCAGAGGCCCGTTCTGGCAGGGTTGCTGGCGCGAGGCTGCTCTGCCCTGGGCGAGCCTTGCCCAGAGTTGCCTCGCTGCTAGGCTTCCTGCCCAGGAAGGAGCAGGCTGCGCGAGGCTGGGAGACGCCACTGGCGCCTTCCTGGCCTCAGCTCCGCTCCTGCCTTGCCTTTGCAACTAGGCCCCAGGCGTCCTTGGGGAGGGCTTAGGGGCCGGTGGCTTGCACAGTGCCAAGGGCTCCAGCAGGAAGAGCTCTGTGCGAGGGAAGGGAAGGGCCAGTGCAGGGCTCCTCCAGCGGTTGCTTGGTCGCCCAGGCTCAGCGCCGCACTGAGTGCCCCAGGCTCCCAGGGCCCTGGCTGGGTTCTGCAGCCCCGCACACCCGGAGGCTGACTCCCTGGGCGCCCAGCAGCTGCCTCACACACGTAGCTTCCCTAGCGCTCTCCTCCCCAGCAGAGACGTGTGCAGCTGGTTGGGGCCTGCCCCTGCGTGCCTGGGCTCCTGCGCACAGCCCCAGCTCAGGGCAAGCAGCCCCTGAGCCAAGACCTGCAGGAGGCGTAGAGCGCCCCCACCTGGAAGCCGAGTGAAAAGCTGGCGGGGAGGCGAGCCTCCTCGAGGGAAGAAGAGGCAGCCCAGCCTCGTTTGGCTCAAGCCCTACTTGGCTGGAGCCGAGTGCGCCTCCAGGACGGCAGAGCTCCAGCTCTGCTCAGAGGCCCGTTCTGGCAGAGTTGCTGGCGCGAGGCTGCTCTGCCCTGGGCGAGCCTTGCCCAGACTTGCCTCGCTGCTAGGCTTCCTGCCCAGGAAGGAGCAAGCTGCGCGAGGCTGGGAGACGCCACTGGCGCCTTCCTGGCCTCAGCTCCGCTCCTGCCTTGCCTTTGCACCTAGGCCCCAGGCGTCCTTGGGGAGGGCTTTTGGGCCGGTGGCTTGCAGAGTGCAAAGGGCTCCAGCAGGAAGAGCTCTGTGCGAGGGAAGGGAAGGGCCAGTGCAGGGCTCCTCCAGCGGTTGCTTGGCCGCCCAGGCTCAGCGCCGGACGGAGTGCACCAGGCTCCCAGGGCCCTGGCTGGGTTCTGCAGCCCCGCACACCCGGAGGCTGACTCCCTGGGCGCCCAGCAGCTGCTTCACACACGTAGCTTCCCTAGCGCTCTCCTCCCCAGCAGAGACGTGTGCAGCTGGTTGGGGCCTGCCCCTGCGTGCCTGGGCTCCTGCGCACAGCCCCAGCTCAGGGCAAGCAGCCCCTGAGCCAAGACCTGCAGGAGGCGAAGAGCGCCCCCAACTGGAAGCCGAGTGAACAGCTGGCGGGGAGGCGAGCCTCCTCGAGGGAAGAAGAGGCAGCACAGCCTCGTTTGGCTCAAGCCCTACTTGGCTGGAGCCGAGTGCGCCTCCAGGACGGCAGAGCTCCTGCTCTGCTCAGAGGCCCGTTCTGGCAGAGTTGCTGGCGCGAGGCTGCTCTGCCCTGGGCGAGCCTTGCCCAGACTTGCCTCGCTGCTAGGCTTCCTGCCCAGGAAGGAGCAGGCTGCGCGAGGCTGGGAGACGCCACTGGCGCCTTCCTGGCCTCAGCTCCGCTCCTGCCTTGCCTTTGCACCTTGGACCCAGGCGTCCTTGGGGAGGGCTTAGGGGCCGGTGGCTTGCACACTGCCAAGGGCGCCAGCAGGAAGAGCTCTGTGCGAGGGAAGGGAAGGGCCAGTGCAGGGCTTCTCCAGCGGTTGCTTGGCCGCCCAGGCTCAGCGCCGCACGGAGTGCACCAGGCTCCCAGGGCCCCTGGCTGGGGTCTGCAGCCCCGCACACCCGGAGGCTGACTGCCTGGGCGCCCAGCAGCTGCCTCACACACGTAGCTTCCCTATCGCTCTCCTCCCCAGCAGAGACGTGTGCAGCTGGTTGGGGCCTGCCACTGCGTGCCTGGGCTCCCGCCCACAGCCCCAGCTCAGGGCAAGCAGCCCCTGAGCCAAGTCCTGCAGGAGCCGCAGAGCGGCCCCACCTGGAAGCCGAGTGAACAGCTGGCGGGGAGGCGAGCTTCCTCGAGGGAAGAAGAGGCAGCCCAGCCTCGTTTGGCTCAAGCCCTACTTGGCTGGAGCCGAGTGCCCCTCCAGGACGGCAGAGCTCCAGCTCTGCTCAGAGGCCCGTTCTGGCAGGGTTGCTGGCGCGAGGCTGCTCTGCCCTGGGCGAGCCTTGCCCAGAGTTGCCTCGCTGCTAGGCTTCCTGCCCAGGAAGGAGCAGGCTGCGCGAGGCTGGGAGACGCCACTGGCGCCTTCCTGGCCTCAGCTCCGCTCCTGCCTTGCCTTTGCACCTAGGCCCCAGGCGTCCTTGGGGAGGGCTTAGGGGCCGGTGGCTTGCACACTGCCAAGGGCTCCAGCAGGAAGAGCTCAGCGCGAGGGAAGGGAAGGACCAGTGCAGGGCTCCTCCAGCGGTTGCTTGGCCGCCCAGGCTCAGCGCCGCACGGAGTGCACCAGGCTCCCAGGGCCCCTGGCTGGGGTCTGCAGCCCCGCACACCCGGAGGCTGACTCCCTGGGCGCCCAGCAGCTGCCTCACACACGTAGCTTCCCTAGCGCTCTCCTCCCCAGCAGAGACGTGTGCAGCTGGTTGGGGCCTGCACCTGCGTGCCTGGGCTCCCGCGCACAGCCCCAGCTCAGGGCAAGCAGCCCCTGAGCCAAGACCTGCAGGAGGCGCAGAGCGCCCCCACCTGGAAGCCGAGTGAACAGCTGGCGGGGAGGCGAGCCTCCTCGAGGGAAGAAGAGGCAGCCCAGCCTCGTTTGGCTCAAGCCCTACTTGGCTGGAGCCGAGTGCGCCTCCAGGACGGCAGAGCTCCAGCTCTGCTCAGAGGCCCGTTCTGGCAGAGTTGCTGGCGCGAGGCTGCTCTGCCCTGGGCGAGCCTTGCCCAGACTTGCCTCGCTGATAGGCTTCCTGCCCAGGAAGGAGCAGGCTGCGCGAGGCTGGGAGACGCCACTGGCGCCTTCCTGGCCTCAGCTCCGCTCCTGCCTTGCCTTTGCACCTAGGCCCCAGGCGTCCTTGGGGAGGGCTTAGGGGCCGGTGGCTTGCACACTGCCAAGGGCTCCAGCAGGAAGAGCTCTGTGCGAGGGAAGGGAAGGGCCAGTGCAGGGCTCCCCCAGCGGTTGCTTGGCCGCCCAGGCTCAGGGCCGCACGGAGTGCACCAGGCTCCCAGGGCCCCTGGCTGGGGTCTGCAGCCCCGCACACCCGGAGGCTGACTCCCTGGGCGCCCAGCAGCTGCCTCACACACGTAGCTTCCCTAGCGCTCTCCTCCCCAGCAGAGACGTGTGCAGCTGGTTGGGGCCTGCCCCTGCGTGCCTGGGCTCCCGCGCACAGCCCCAGCTCAGGGCAAGCAGCCCCTGAGCCAAGACCTGCAGGAGGCGCAGAGCGCCCCCACCTGGAAGCCGAGTGAACAGCTGGAGGGGAGGCGAGCCTCCTCGAGGGAAGAAGAGGCAGCCCAGCCTCGTTTGGCTCAAGCCCTACTTGGCTGGAGCCGAGTGCGCCTCCAGGACGGCAGAGCTCCAGCTCTGCTCAGAGGCCCGTTCTGGCAGAGTTGCTGGCGCGAGGCTGCTCTGCCCTGGGCGAGCCTTGCCCAGACTTGCCTCGCTGCTAGGCTTCCTGCCCAGGAAGGAGCAGGCTGCGCGAGGCTGGGAGACGCCACTGGCGCCTTCCTGGCCTCAGCTCCGCTCCTGCCTTGCCTTTGCACCTAGGCCCCAGGCGTCCTTGGGGAGGGCTTAGGGGCCGGTGGCTTGCACACTGCCAAGGGCTCCAGCAGGAAGAGCTCTGTGCGAGGGAAGGGAAGGGCCAGTGCAGGGCTCCTCCAGCGGTTGCTTGGCCGCCCAGACTCAGCGCCGCACTGAGTGCCCCAGGCTCCCAGGACCCTGGCTGGGGTCTGCAGCCCCGCACACCCGGAGGCTGACTGCCTGGGCGCCCAGCAGCTGCCTCACACACGTAGCTTCCCTAGCGCTCTCCTCCCCAGCAGAGACGTGTGCAGCTGGTTGGGGCCTGCCCCTGCGTGCCTGGGCTCCTGCGCACAGCCCCAGCTCAGGGCAAGCAGCCCCTGAGCCAAGACCTGCAGGAGGCGCAGAGCGCCCCCACCTGGAAGCCGAGTGAACAGCTGGCGGGGAGGCGAGCCTCCTCGAGGGAAGAAGAGGCAGCCCAGCCTCGTTTGGCTCAAGCCCTACTTGGCTGGAGCCGAGTGCGCCTCCAGTACGGCAGAGCTCCAGCTCTGCTCAGAGGCCCGTTCTGGCAGAGTTGCTGGCGCGAGGCTGCTCTGCCCTGGGCGAGCCTTGCCCAGACTTGCCTCGCTGCTAGGCTTCCTGCCCAGGAAGGAGCAAGCTGCGCGAGGCTGGGAGACGCCACTGGCGCCTTCCTGGCCTCAGCTCCGCTCCTGCCTTGCCTTTGCACCTAGGCCCCAGGCGTCCTTGGGGAGGGCTTTTGGGCCGGTGGCTTGCAGAGTGCCAAGGGCTCCATCAGGAAGAGCTCTGTGCGAGGGAAGGGAAGGGCCAGTGCAGGGCTCCTCCAGCGGTTGCTTGGCCGCCCAGACTCAGCGCCGCACGGAGTGCCCCAGGCTCCCAGGGCCCTGGCTGGGTTCTGCAGCCCCGCACACCCGGAGTCTGACTCCCTGGGCGCCCAGCAGCTGCCTCACACACGTAGCTTCCCTAGCGCTCTCCTCCCCAGCAGAGACGTGTGCAGCTGGTTGGGGCCTGCCCCTGCGTGCCTGGGCTCCTGCGCACAGCCCCAGCTCAGGGCAAGCAGACCCTGAGCCAAGACCTGCAGGAGGCGCAGAGCGCCCCCACCTGAAAGCCGAGTGAAAAGCTGGCGGGGAGGCGAGCCTCCTCGAGGGAAGAAGAGGCAGCCCAGCCTCGTTTGGCTCAAGCCCTACTTGGCTGGAGCCGAGTGCGCCTCCAGGACGGCAGAGCTCCAGCTCTGCTCAGAGGCCCGTTCTGGCAGAGTTGCTGGCGCGAGGCTGCTCTGCCCTGGGCGAGCCTTGCCCAGACTTGCCTCGCTGCTAGGCTTCCTGCCCAGGAAGGAGCAGGCTGCGCGAGGCTGGGAGACGCCACTGGCGCCTTCCTGGCCTCAGCTCCGCTCCTGCCTTGCCTTTGCACCTAGGCCCCAGGCGTCCTTGGGGAGGGCTTAGGGGCCGGTGGCTTGCACAGTGCCAAGGGCTCCAGCAGGAAGAGCTCTGTGCGAGGGAAGGGAAGGGCCAGTGCAGGGCTCCTCCAGCGGTTGCTTGGCCGCCCAGGCTCAGCGCCACACGGAGGGCACCAGGCTCCCAGGGCCCCTGGCTGGGTTCTGCAGCCCCGCACACCCGGAGGCTGACTCCCTGGGCGCCCAGCAGCTGCCTCACACACGTAGCTTCCCTAGCGCTCTCCTCCCCAGCAGAGACGTGTGCAGCTGGTTGGGGCCTGCCCCTGCGTGCCTGGGCTCCTGCGCACAGCCCCAGCTCAGGGCAAGCAGCCCCTGAGCCAAGACCTGCAGGAGGCGTAGAGCGCCCCCACCTGGAAGCCGAGTGAAAAGCTGGCGGGGAGGCGAGCCTCCTCGAGGGAAGAAGAGGCAGCCCAGCCTCGTTTGGCTCAAGCCCTACTTGGCTGGAGCCGAGTGCGCCTCCAGGACGGCAGAGCTCCAGCTCTGCTCAGAGGCCCGTTCTGGCAGAGTTGCTGGCGCGAGGCTGCTCTGCCCTGGGCGAGCCTTGCCCAGACTTGCCTCGCTGCTAGGCTTCCTGCCCAGGAAGGAGCAAGCTGCGCGAGGCTGGGAGACGCCACTGGCGCCTTCCTGGCCTCAGCTCCGCTCCTGCCTTGCCTTTGCACCTAGGCCCCAGGCGTCCTTGGGGAGGGCTTTTGGGCCGGTGGCTTGCAGAGTGCAAAGGGCTCCAGCAGGAAGAGCTCTGTGCGAGGGAAGGGAAGGGCCAGTGCAGGGCTCCCCCAGCGGTTGCTAGGCCGCCCAGGCTCAGGGCCGCACGGAGTGCACCAGGCTCCCAGGGCCCCTGGCTGGGGTCTGCAGCCCCGCACACCCGGAGGCTGACTCCCTGGGCGCCCAGCAGCTGCCTCACACACGTAGCTTCCCTAGCGCTCTCCTCCCCAGCAGAGACGTGTGCAGCTGGTTGGGGCCTGCCCCTGCGTGCCTGGGCTCCCGCGCACAGCCCCAGCTCAGGGCAAGCAGCCCCTGAGCCAAGACCTGCAGGAGGCGCAGAGCGCCCCCACCTGGAAGCCGAGTGAACAGCTGGAGGGGAGGCGAGCCTCCTCGAGGGAAGAAGAGGCAGCCCAGCCTCGTTTGGCTCAAGCCCTACTTGGCTGGAGCCGAGTGCGCCTCCAGGACGGCAGAGCTCCAGCTCTGCTCAGAGGCCCGTTCTGGCAGAGTTGCTGGCGCGAGGCTGCTCTGCCCTGGGCGAGCCTTGCCCAGACTTGCCTCGCTGCTAGGCTTCCTGCCCAGGAAGGAGCAGGCTGCGCGAGGCTGGGAGACGCCACTGGCGCCTTCCTGGCCTCAGCTCCGCTCCTGCCTTGCCTTTGCACCTAGGCCCCAGGCGTCCTTGGGGAGGGCTTAGGGGCCGGTGGCTTGCACACTGCCAAGGGCTCCAGCAGGAAGAGCTCTGTGCGAGGGAAGGGAAGGGCCAGTGCAGGGCTCCTCCAGCGGTTGCTTGGCCGCCCAGACTCAGCGCCGCACTGAGTGCCCCAGGCTCCCAGGACCCTGGCTGGGGTCTGCAGCCCCGCACACCCGGAGGCTGACTGCCTGGGCGCCCAGCAGCTGCCTCACACACGTAGCTTCCCTAGCGCTCTCCTCCCCAGCAGAGACGTGTGCAGCTGGTTGGGGCCTGCCCCTGCGTGCCTGGGCTCCTGCGCACAGCCCCAACTCAGGGCAAGCAGCCCCTGAGCCAAGACCTGCAGGAGGCGCAGAGCGCCCCCACCTGGAAGCCGAGTGAACAGCTGGCGGGGAGGCGAGCCTCCTCGAGGGAAGAAGAGGCAGCCCAGCCTCGTTTGGCTCAAGCCCTACTTGGCTGGAGCCGAGTGCGCCTCCAGTACGGCAGAGCTCCAGCTCTGCTCAGAGGCCCGTTCTGGCAGAGTTGCTGGCGCGAGGCTGCTCTGCCCTGGGCGAGCCTTGCCCAGACTTGCCTCACTGCTAGGCTTCCTGCCCAGGAAGGAGCAAGCTGCGCGAGGCTGGGAGACGCAACTGGCGCCTTCCTGGCCTCAGCTCCGCTCCTGCCTTGCCTTTGCACCTAGGCCCCAGGCGTCCTTGGGGAGGGCTTTTGGGCCGGTGGCTTGCAGAGTGACAAGGGCTCCATCAGGAAGAGCTCTGTGCGAGGGAAGGGAAGGGCAGGTGCAGGGCTCCTCCAGCGGTTGCTTGGCCGCCCAGACTCAGCGCCGCACGGAGTGCCCCAGGCTCCCAGGGCCCTGGCTGGGTTCTGCAGCCCCGCACACCCGGAGGCTGACTCCCTGGGCGCCCAGCAGCTGCCTCACACACGTAGCTTCCCTAGCGTTCTCCTCCCCAGCAGAGACGTGTGCAGCTGGTTGGGGCCTGCCCCTGCGTGCCTGGGCTCCTGCGCACAGCCCCAGCTCAGGGCAAGCAGACCCTGAGCCAAGACCTGCAGGAGGCGCAGAGCGCCCCCACCTGAAAGCCGAGTGAAAAGCTGGCGGGGAGGCGAGCCTCCTCGAGGGAAGAAGAGGCAGCCCAGCCTCGTTTGGCTCAAGCCCTACTTGGCTGGAGCCGAGTGCGCCTCCAGGACGGCAGAGCTCCAGCTCTGCTCAGAGGCCCGTTCTGGCAGAGTTGCTGGCGCGAGGCTGCTCTGCCTTGGGCGAGCCTTGCCCAGACTTGCCTCGCTGCTAGGCTTCCTGCCCAGGAAGGAGCAGGCTGCGCGAGGCTGGGAGACGCCACTGGCGCCTTCCTGGCCTCAGCTCCGCTCCTGCCTTGCCTTTGCACCTTGGACCCAGGCGTCCTTGGGGAGGGCTTAGGGGCCGGTGGCTTGCACACTGCCAAGGGCGCCAGCAGGAAGAGCTCTGTGCGAGGGAAGGGAAGGGCCAGTGCAGGGCTTCTCCAGCGGTTGCTTGGCCGCCCAGGCTCAGCGCCGCACGGAGTGCACCAGGCTCCCAGGGCCCCTGGCTGGGGTCTGCAGCCCCGCACACCCGGAGGCTGACTGCCTGGGCGCTCAGCAGCTGCCTCACACACGTAGATTCCCTATCGCTCTCCTCCCCAGCAGAGACGTGTCCAGCTGGTTGGGGCCTGCCACTGCGTGCCTGGGCTCCCGCCCACAGCCCCAGCTCAGGGCAAGCAGCCCCTGAGCCAAGTCCTGCAGGAGGCGCAGAGCGGCCCCACCTGGAAGCCGAGTGAACAGCTGGCGGGGAGGCGAGCTTCCTCGAGGGAAGAAGAGGCAGCCTAGCCTCGTTTGGCTCAAGCCCTACTTTGCTGGAGCCGAGTGCGCCTCCAGGACGGCAGAGCTCCAGCTCTGCTCAGAGGCCCCTTCTGGCAGGGTTGCTGGCGCGAGGCTGCTCTGCCCTGGGCGAGCCTTGCCCAGAGTTGCCTCGCTGCTAGGCTTCCTGCCCAGGAAGGAGCAGGCTGCGCGAGGCTGGGAGACGCCACTGGCGCCTTCCTGGCCTCAGCTCCGCTCCTGCCTTGCCTTTGCACCTAGGCCCCAGGCGTCCTTGGGGAGGGCTTAGGGGCCGGTGGCTTGCACACTGCCAAGGGCTCCAGCAGGAAGAGCTCTGTGCGAGGGAAGGGAAGGGCCAGTGCAGGGCTCCTCCAGCGGTTGCTTGGCCGCCCAGGCTCAGCGCCGCACGGAGTGCACCAGGCTCCCAGGGCCCCTGGCTGGGGTCTGCAGCCCCGCACACCCGGAGGCTGACTCCCTGGGCGCCCAGCAGCTGCCTCACACACGTAGCTTCCCTAGCGCTCTCCTCCCCAGCAGAGACATGTGCAGCTGGTTGGGGCCTGCCCCTGCGTGCCTGGGCTCCCGCCCACAGCCCCAGCTCAGGGCAAGCAGCCCCTGAGCCAAGACCTGCAGGAGGCGCAGAGCGCCCCCACCTGGAAGCCGAGTGAACAGCTGGCGGGGAGGCGAGCCTCCTCGAGGGAAGAAGAGGCAGCCCAGCCTCGTTTGGCTCAAGCCCTACTTGGCTGGAGCCGAGTGCGCCTCCAGGACGGCAGAGCTCCAGCTCTGCTCAGAGGCCCGTTCTGGCAGAGTTGCTGGCGCGAGGCTGCTCTGCCCTGGGCGAGCCTTGCCCAGACTTGCCTCGCTGCTAGGCTTCCTGCCCAGGAAGGAGCAGGCTGCGCGAGGCTGGGAGACGCCACTGGCGCCTTCCTGGCCTCAGCTCCGCTCCTGCCTTGCCTTTGCACCTAGGCCCCAGGCGTCCTTGGGGAGGGCTTTTGGGCCGGTGGCTTGCAGAGTGCAAAGGGCTCCAGCAGGAAGAGCTCTGTGCGAGGGAAGGGAAGGGCCATTGCAGGGCTCCTCCAGCGGTTGCTTGGCCGCCCAGGCTCAGCGCCGGACGGAGTGCCCCAGGCTCCCATGGCCCTGGCTGGGTTCTGCAGCCCCGCACACCCGGAGGCTGACTCCCTGGGCGCCCAGCAGCTGCCTCACACACGTAGCTTCCCTAGCGCTCTCCTCCCCAGCAGAGACGTGTGCAGCTGGTTGGGGCCTGCCCCTGCGTGCCTGGGCTCCTGCGCACAGCCCCAGCTCAGGGCAAGCAGCCCCTGAGCCAAGACCTGCAGGAGGCGAAGAGCGCCCCCAACTGGAAGCCGAGTGAACAGCTGGCGGGGAGGCGAGCCTCCTCGAGGGAAGAAGAGGCAGCACAGCCTCGTTTGGCTCAAGCCCTACTTGGCTGGAACCGAGTGCGCCTCCAGGACGGCAGAGCTCCAGCTCTGCTCAGAGGCCCGTTCTGGCAGAGTTGCTGGCGCGAGGCTGCTCTGCCCTGGGCGAGCCTTGCCCAGAGTTGCCTCGCTGCTAGGCTTCCTGCCCAGGAAGGAGCAGGCTGCGCGAGGCTGGGAGACGCCACTGGCGCCTTCCTGGCCTCAGCTCCGCTCCTGCCTTGCCTTTGCACCTAGGCCCCAGGCGTCCTTGGGGAGGGCTTAGGGGCCGGTGGCTTGCACACTGCCAAGGGCTCCAGCAGGAAGAGCTCTGTGCGAGGGAAGGGAAGGGCCAGTGCAGGGCTCCTCCAGCGGTTGCTTGGCCGCCCAGGCTCAGCGCCGCACGGAGTGCACCAGGCTCCCAGGGCCCCTGGCTGGGGTCTGCAGCCCCGCACACCCGGAGGCTGACTCCCTGGGCGCCCAGCAGCTGCCTCACACACGTAGCTTCCCTAGCGCTCTCCTCCCCAGCAGAGACGTGGGCAGCTGGTTGGGGCCTGCCCCTGCGTGCCTGGGCTCCCGCGCACATCCCCAGCTCAGGGCAAGCAGCCCCTGAGCCAAGACCTGCAGGAGGCGCAGAGCGCCCCCACCTGGAAGCCGAGTGAACAGCTGGCGGGGAGGCGAGCCTCCTCGAGGGAAGAAGAGGCAGCCCAGCCTCGTTTGGCTCAAGCCCTACTTGGCTGGAGCCGAGTGCGCCTCCAGGACGGCAGAGCTCCAGCTCTGCTCAGAGGCCTGTTCTGGCAGAGTTGCTGGCGCGAGGCTGCTCTGCCCTGGGCGAGCCTTGCCCAGACTTGCCTCGCTGCTAGGCTTCCTGCCCAGGAAGGAGCAGGCTGCGCGAGGCTGGGAGACGCCACTGGCGCCTTCCTGGCCTCAGCTCCGCTCCTGCCTTGCCTTTGCACCTAGGCCCCAGGCGTCCTTGGGGAGGGCTTAGGGGCTGGTGGCTTGCACACTGCTATGGGCTGCAGCAGGAAGAGCTCTGTGCCAGGGAAGGGAAGGGCCAGTGCAGGGCTTCTCCAGCGGTTGCTTGGCCGCCCAGGCTCAGCGCCGCACGGAGTGCACCAGTCTCCCAGGGCCCCTGGCTGGGGTCTTCAGCACCGCACACCCGGAGGCTGACTCCCTGGGAGTCCAGAAGCTGCCTCACACACGTAGCTTCCCTAGCGCTCTCCTCCCCAGCAGAGACGTGTGCAGCTGGTTGGGGCCTGCCCCTGCGTGCCTAGGCTCCCGCGCACAGCCCCAGCTCAGGGCAAGCAGCCCCTGAGCCAAGACCTGCAGGAGGCGCAGAGCGCCCCCACCTGGAAGCCGAGTGAACAGCTGGCGGGGAGGCGAGCCTCCTCGAGGGAAGCAGAGGCAGCCCAGCCTCGTTTGGCTCAAGCCCTACTTGGCTGGAGCCGAGTGCGCCTCCAGGACGGCAGAGCTCCAGCTCTGCTCAGAGGCCCGTTCTGGCAGAGTTGCTGGCGCGAGGCTGCTCTGCCCTGGGCGAGCCTTGCCCAGACTTGCCTCGCTGCTAGGCTTCCTGCCCAAGAAGGAGCAGGCTGCGCAAGGCTGGGAGACGCCACTGGCGCCTTCCTGGCCTCAGCTCCGCTCCTGCCTTGCCTTTGCACCTTGGACCCAGGCGTCCTTGGGGAGGGCTTAGGGGCCGGTGGCTTGCACACTGCCAAGGGCGCCAGCAGGAAGAGCTCTGTGCGAGGGAAGGGAAGGGCCAGTGCAGGGCTTCTCCAGCGGTTGCTTGGCCGCCCAGGCTCAGCGCCGCACGGAGTGCACCAGGCTCCCAGGGCCCCTGGCTGGGGTCTGCAGCCCCGCACACCCGGAGGCTGACTCCCTGGGCGCCCAGCAGCTGCCTCACACACGTAGCTTCCCTAGCGCTCTCCTCCCCAGCAGAGACGTGTGCAGCTGGTTGGGGCCTGCCACTGCGTGCCTGGGCTCCCGCCCACAGCCCCAGCTCAGGGCAAGCAGCCCCTGAGCCAAGTCCTGCAGGAGGCGCAGAGCGGCCCCACCTGGAAGCCGAGTGAACAGCTGGCGGGGAGGCGAGCTTCCTCGAGGGAAGAAGAGGCAGCCCAGCCTCGTTTGGCTCAAGCCCTACTTGGCTGGAGCCGAGTGCGCCTCCAGGACGGCAGAGCTCCAGCTCTGCTCAGAGGCCCGTTCTGGCAGGGTTGCTGGCGCGAGGCTGCTCTGCCCTGGGCGAGCCTTGCCCAGAGTTGCCTCGCTGCTAGGCTTCCTGCCCAGGAAGGAGCAGGCTGCGCGAGGCTGGGAGACGCCACTGGCGCCTTCCTGGCCTCAGCTCCGCTCCTGCCTTGCCTTTGCACCTAGGCCCCAGGCGTCCTTGGGGAGGGCTTAGGGGCCGGTGGCTTGCACAGTGCCAAGGGCTCCAGCAGGAAGAGCTCTGTGCGAGGGAAGGGAAGGGCCAGTGCAGGGCTCCTCCAGCGGTTGCGTGGCCGCCCAGGCTCAGCGCCACACGGAGTGCACCAGGCTCCCAGGGCCCCTGGCTGGGGTCTGCAGCCCCGCACACCCGGAGGCTGACTCCCTGGGCGCCCAGCAGCTGCCTCACACACGTAGCTTCCCTAGCGCTCTCCTCCCCAGCAGAGACGTGTGCAGGGGCTTTGGGCCTGCCACTGCGTGCCTGGGCTCCCGCCCACAGCCCCAGCTCAGGGCAAGCAGCCCCTGAGCCAAGTCCTGTAGGAGGCGCAGAGCGCCCCCACCTGTAAGCCGAGTGAACAGCTGGCGGGGAGGCGAGCTTCCTCGAGGGAAGAAGAGGCAGCCCAGCCTCGTTTGGCTCAAGCCCTACTTGGCTGGAGCCGAGTGCGCCTCCAGGACGGCAGAGCTCGAGCTCTGCTCAGAGGCCCGTTCTGGCAGGGTTGCTGGCGCGAGGCTGCTCTGCCCTGGGCGAGCCTTGCCCAGAGTTGCCTCTCTGCTAGGCTTCCGGCCCAGGAAGGAGCAGGCTGCGCGAGGCTGGGAGACGCCACTGGCGCCTTCCTGGCCTCAGCTCCGCTCCTGCCTTGCCTTTGCAACTAGGCCCCAGGCGTCCTTGGGGAGGGCTTAGGGGCCGGTGGCTTGCACAGTGCCAAGGGCTCCAGCAGGAAGAGCTCTGTGCGAGGGAAGGGAAGGGCCAGTGCAGGGCTCCTCCAGCGGTTGCTTGGCCGCCCAGGCTCAGCGCCGGACGGAGTGCCCCAGGCTCCCAGGGCCCTGGCTGGGTTCTGCAGCCCCGCACACCCGGAGGCTGACTCCCTGGGCGCCCAGCAGCTGCCTCACACACGTAGCTTCCCTAGCGCTCTCCTCCGCAGCAGAGACGTGTGCAGCTGGTTGGGGCCTGCCCCTGCGTGCCTGGGCTCCTGCGCACAGCCCCAGCTCAGGGCAAGCAGCCCCTGAGCCAAGACCTGCAGGAGGCGAAGAGCGCCCCCAACTGGAAGCCGAGTGAACAGCTGGCGGGGAGGCGAGCCTCCTCGAGGGAAGAAGAGGCAGCACAGCCTCGTTTGGCTCAAGCCCTACTTGGCTGGAGCCGAGTGCGCCTCCAGGACGGCAGAGCTCCAGCTCTGCTCAGAGGCCCGTTCTGGCAGAGTTGCTGGCGCGAGGCTGCTCTGCCCTGGGCGAGCCTTGCCCAGACTTGCCTCGCTGCTAGGCTTCCTGCCCAGGAAGGAGCAGGCTGCGCGAGGCTGGGAGACGCCACTGGCGCCTTCCTGGCCTCAGCTCCGCTCCTGCCTTGCCTTTGCACCTAGGCCCCAGGCGTCCTTGGGGAGGGCTTAGGGGCCGGTGGCTTGCACACTGCCAAGGGCTCCAGCAGGAAGAGCTCTGTCCGAGGGAAGGGAAGGGCCAGTGCAGGGCTCCTCCAGCGGTTGCTTGGCCGCCCAGGCTCAGCACCGCACGGAGTGCACCAGGCTCCCAGGGCCCCTGGCTGGGGTCTGCAGCCCCGCACACCCGGAGGCTGACTCCCTGGGAGTCCAGCAGCTGCCTCACACACGTAGCTTCCCTAGCGCTCTCCTCCCCAGCAGAGACGTGGGCAGCTGGTTGGGGCCTGCCCCTGCGTGCCTGGGCTCCCGCGCACATCCCCAGCTCAGGGCAAGCAGCCCCTGAGCCAAGACCTGCAGGAGGCGCAGAGCGCCCCCACCTGGAAGCCGAGTGAACAGCTGGCGGGGAGGCGAGCCTCCTCGAGGGAAGCAGAGGCAGCCCAGCCTCGTTTGGCTCAAGCCCTACTTGGCTGGAGCCGAGTGCGCCTCCAGGACGGCAGAGCTCCAGCTCTGCTCAGAGGCCCGTTCTGGCAGAGTTGCTGGCGCGAGGCTGCTCTGACCTGGGCGAGCCTTGCCCAGACTTGCCTCGCTGCTAGGCTTCCTGCCCAGGAAGGAGCAGGCTGCGCAAGGCTGGGAGACGCCACTGGCGCCTTCCTGGCCTCAGCTCCGCTCCTGCCTTGCCTTTGCACCTAGGCCCCAGGCGTCCTTGGGGAGGGCTTTTGGGCCGGTGGCTTGCAGAGTGCAAAGGGCTCCAGCAGGAAGAGCTCTGTGCGAGGGAAGGGAAGGGCCAGTGCAGGGCTCCTCCAGCGGTTGCTTGGCCGCCCAGGCTCAGCGCCGGACGGAGTGCCCCAGGCTCCCAGGGCCCTGGCTGGGTTCTGCAGCCCCGCACACCCGGAGGCTGACTCCCTGGGCGCCCAGCAGCTGCCTCACACACGTAGCTTCCCTAGCGCTCTCCTCCCCAGCAGAGACGTGTGCAGCTGGTTGGGGCCTGCCCCTGCGTGCCTAGGCTCCCGCGCACAGCCCCAGCTCAGGGCAAGCAGCCCCTGAGCCAAGACCTGCAGGAGGCGCAGAGCGCCCCCACCTGGAAGCCGAGTGAACAGCTGGCGGGGAGGCGAGCCTCCTCGAGGGAAGCAGAGGCAGCCCAGCCTCGTTTGGCTCAAGCCCTACTTGGCTGGAGCCGAGTGCGCCTCCAGGACGGCAGAGCTCCAGCTCTGCTCAGAGGCCCGTTCTGGCAGAGTTGCTGGCGCGAGGCTGCTCTGCCCTGGGCGAGCCTTGCCCAGACTTGCCTCGCTGCTAGGCTTCCTGCCCAAGAAGGAGCAGGCTGCGCAAGGCTGGGAGACGCCACTGGCGCCTTCCTGGCCTCAGCTCCGCTCCTGCCTTGCCTTTGCACCTTGGACCCAGGCGTCCTTGGGGAGGGCTTAGGGGCCGGTGGCTTGCACACTGCCAAGGGCGCCAGCAGGAAGAGCTCTGTGCGAGGGAAGGGAAGGGCCAGTGCAGGGCTTCTCCAGCGGTTGCTTGGCCGCCCAGGCTCAGCGCCGCACGGAGTGCACCAGGCTCCCAGGGCCCCTGGCTGGGGTCTGCAGCTCCGCACACCCGGAGGCTGACTGCCTGGGCGCCCAGCAGCTGCCTCACACACGTAGTTTCCCTAGCGCTCTCCTCCCCAGCAGAGACGTGTGCAGCTGGTTGGGGCCTGCCACGGCGTGCCTGGGCTCCCGCCCACAGCCCCAGCTCAGGGCAAGCAGCCCCTGAGCCAAGTCCTGCAGGAGGCGCAGAGCGGCCCCACCTGGAAGCCGAGTGAACAGCTGGCGGGGAGGCGAGCTTCCTCGAGGGAAGGAGAGGCAGCCCAGCCTCGTTTGGCTCAAGCCCTACTTGGCTGGAGCCGAGTGCGCCTCCAGAACGGCAGAGCTCCAGCTCTGCTCAGAGGCCCGTTCTGGCAGGGTTGCTGGCGCGAGGCTGCTCTGCCCTGGACGAGCCTTGCCCAGAGTTGCCTCGCTGCTAGGCTTCCTGCCCAGGAAGGAGCAGGCTGCGCGAGGCTGGGAGACGCCACTGGCGCCTTCCTGGCCTCAGCTCCGCTCCTGCCTTGCCTTTACAACTAGGCCCCAGGCGTCCTTGGGGAGGGCTTAGGGGCCGGTGGCTTGCAGAGTGCAAAGGGCTCCAGCAGGAAGAGCTCTGTGCGAGGGAAGGGAAGGGCCAGTGCAGGGCTCCTCCAGCGGTTGCTTGGCCGCCCAGGCTCAGCGCCGGACGGAGTGCCCCAGGCTCCCAGGGCCCTGGCTGGGTTCTGCAGGCCCGCACACCCGGAGGCTGACTCCCTGGGCGCCCAGCAGCTGCCTCACACACGTAGCTTCCCTAGCGCTCTCCTCCCCAGCAGAGACGTGTGCAGCTGGTTGGGGCCTGCCCCTGCGTTCCTGGGCTCCTGCGCACAGCCCCAGCTCAGGGCAAGCAGCCCCTGAGCCAAGACCTGCAGGAGGCGAAGAGCGCCCCCAACTGGAAGCCGAGTGAACAGCTGGCGGGGAGGCGAGCCTCCTCGAGGGAAGAAGAGGCAGCACAGCCTCGTTTGGCTCAAGCCCTACTTGGCTGGAGCCGAGTGCGCCTCCAGGACGGCAGAGCTCCAGCTCTGCTCAGAGGCCCGTTCTGGCAGAGTTGCTGGCGCGAGGCTGCTCTGCCCTGGGCGAGCCTTGCCCAGACTTGCCTCGCTGCTAGGCTTCCTGCCCAGGAAGGAGCAGGCTGCGCGAGGCTGGGAGACGCCACTGGCGCCTTCCTGGCCTCAGCTCCGCTCCTGCCTTGCCTTTGCACCTAGGCCCCAGGCGTCCTTGGGGAGGGCTTAGGGGCCGGTGGCTTGCACACTGCCAAGGGCTCCAGCAGGAAGAGCTCTGTCCGAGGGAAGGGAAGGGCCAGTGCAGGGCTCCTCCAGCGGTTGCTTGGCCGCCCAGGCTCAGCACCGCACGGAGTGCACCAGGCTCCCAGGGCCCCTGGCTGGGGTCTGCAGCCCCGCACACCCGGAGGCTGACTCCCTGGGAGTCCAGCAGCTGCCTCACACACGTAGCTTCCCTAGCGCTCTCCTCCCCAGCAGAGACGTGTGCAGCTGGTTGGGGCCTGCCCCTGCGTGCCTGGGCTCCCGCGCACAGCCCCAGCTCAGGGCAAGCAGCCCCTGAGCCAAGACCTGCAGGAGGCGCAGAGCGCCCCCACCTGGAAGCCGAGTGAACAGCTGGCGGGGAGGCGAGCCTCCTCGAGGGAAGCAGAGGCAGCCCAGCCTCGTTTGGCTCAAGCCCTACTTGGCTGGAGCCGAGTGCGCCTCCAGGACGGCAGAGCTCCAGCTCTGCTCAGAGGCCCGTTCTGGCAGAGTTGCTGGCGCGAGGCTGCTCTGACCTGGGCGAGCCTTGCCCAGACTTGCCTCGCTGCTAGGCTTCCTGCCCAGGAAGGAGCAGGCTGCGCGAGGCTGGGAGACGCCACTGGCGCCTTCCTGGCCTCAGCTCGGCTCCTGCCTTGCCTTTGCACCTTGGACCCAGGCGTCCTTGGGGAGGGCTTAGGGGCCGGTGGCTTGCACACTGCCAAGGGCGCCAGCAGGAAGAGCTCTGTGCGAGGGAAGGGAAGGGCCAGTGCAGGGCTTCTCCAGCGGTTGCTTGGCCGCCCAGGCTCAGCGCCGCACGGAGTGCACCAGGCTCCCAGGGCCCCTGGCTGGGGTGTGCAGCCCCGCACACCCGGAGGCTGACTGCCTGGGCGCCCAGCAGCTGCCTCACACACGTAGCTTCCCTAGCGCTCTCCTCCCCAGCAGAGACGTGTGCAGCTGGTTGGGGCCTGCCACTGCGTGCCTGGGCTCCCGCCCACAGCCCCAGCTCAGGGCAAGCAGCCCCTGAGCCAAGTCCTGCAGGAGGCGCAGAGCGGCCCCACCTGGAAGCCGAGTGAACAGCTGGCGGGGAGGCGAGCTTCCTCGAGGGAAGAAGAGGCAGCCCAGCCTCGTTTGGCTCAAGCCCTACTTGGCTGGAGCCGAGTGCGCCTCCAGGACGGCAGAGCTCCAGCTCTGCTCAGAGGCCCGTTCTGGCAGGGTTGCTGGCGCGAGGCTGCTCTGCCCTGGGCGAGCCTTGCCCAGAGTTGCCTCGCTGCTAGGCTTCCTGCCCAGGAAGGAGCAGGCTGCGCGAGGCTGGGAGACGCCACTGGCGCCTTCCTGGCCTCAGCTCCGCTCCTGCCTTGCCTTTGCACCTAGGCCCCAGGCGTCCTTGGGGAGGGCTTAGGGGCCGGTGGCTTGCACACTGCCAAGGGCTCCAGCAGGAAGAGCTCTGTGCGAGGGAAGGGAAGGGCCAGTGCAGGGCTCCTCCAGCGGTTGCTTGGCCGCCCAGGCTCAGCGCCACACGGAGTGCACCAGGCTCCCAGGGCCCCTGGCTGGGGTCTGCAGCCCCGCACACCCGGAGGCTGACTCCCTGGGCGCCCAGCAGCTGCCTCACACACGTAGCTTCCCTAGCGCTCTCCTCCCCAGCAGAGACGTGTGCAGCTGATTTGGGCCTGCCACTGCGTGCCTGGGCTCCCGCCCACAGCCCCAGCTCAGGGCAAGCAGCCCCTGAGCCAAGTCCTGTAGGAGGCGCAGAGCGCCCCCACCTGTAAGCCGAGTGAACAGCTGGCGGGGAGGCGAGCTTCCTCGAGGGAAGAAGAGGCAGCCCAGCCTCGTTTGGCTCAAGCCCTACTTGGCTGGAGCCGAGTGCGCCTCCAGGACGGCAGAGCTCCAGCTCTGCTCAGAGGCCCGTTCTGGCAGGGTTGCTGGCGCGAGGCTGCTCTGCCTTGGGCGAGCCTTGCCCAGAGTTGCCTCGCTGCTAGGCTTCCTGACCAGGAAGGAGCAGGCTGCGCGAGGCTGGGAGACGCCACTGGCGCCTTCCTGGCCTCAGCTCCGCTCCTGCCTTGCCTTTGCACCTAGGCCCCAGGCGTCCTTGGGGAGGGCTTAGGGGCCGGTGGTTTGCACAGTGCCAAGGGCTCCAGCAGGAAGAGCTCTGTGCGAGGGAAGGGAAGGGCCAGTGCAGGGCTCCTCCAGCGGTTGCTTGGCCGCCCAGGCTCAGCGCCGCTCGGAGTGCCCCAGGCTCCCAGGGCCCCTGGCTGGGGTCTGCAGCCCCGCACACCCGGAGGCTGACTCCCTGGGCGCCCAGCAGCTGCCTCACACACGTAGCTACCCTAGCGCTCTCCTCCCCAGCAGAGACGTGTGCAGCTGGTTGGGGCCTGCCCCTGCGTGCCTGGGCTCCCGCGCACAGCCCCAGTTCAGGGCAAGCAGCCCCTGAGCCAAGACCTGCAGGAGGCGCAGAGCGCCCCCACCTGGAAGCCGAGTGAACAGCTGGCGGGGAGTCGAGCCTCCTCGAGGGAAGAAGAGGCAGCCCAGCCTCTTTTGGCTCAAACCCTACTTGGCTGGAGCCGAGTGCGCCTCCAGGACGGCAGAGCTCCAGCTCTGCTCAGAGGCCCGTTCTGGCAGAGTTGCTGGCGCGAGGCTGCTCTGCCCTGGGCGAGCCTTGCCCAGACTTGCCTCGCTGCTAGGCTTCCTGCCCAGGAAGGAGCAGGCTGCGCGAGGCTGGGAGACGCCACTGGCGCCTTCCTGGCCTCAGCTCCGCTCCTGCGTTACCTTTGCACCTAGGCCCCAGGCGTCCTTGGGGAGGGATTAGGGGCCGGTGGCTTGCACACTGCCAAGGGCTCCAGCAGGAAGAGCTCTGTGTGAGGGAAGGGAAGGGCCAGTGCAGGGCTCCTCCAGCGGTTGCTTGGTCGCCCAGGCTCAGCGCCGCACGGAGTGCACCAGGCTCCCAGGGCCCCTGGCTGGGGTCTGCAGCCCCGCACACCCGGAGGCTGACTCCCTGGGCGCCCAGCAGCTGCCTCACACACGTAGCTTCCCTAGCGCTCTCCTCCACAGCAGAGACGTGTGCAGCAGGTTGGGGCCTGCCCCTGCGTGCCTG
Organism: Ovis canadensis; assembly: GCF_042477335.2. Taxonomy (NCBI): domain Eukaryota; kingdom Metazoa; phylum Chordata; class Mammalia; order Artiodactyla; family Bovidae; genus Ovis; species Ovis canadensis. Next base: position 598,687 of record NC_091252.1, read on the forward strand.
GGCTCCCGCCCACAGCCCCAGCTCAGGGCAAGCAGCCCCTGAGCCAAGTTCTGCAGGAGGCGCAGAGCGCCCCCACCTGGAAGCCGAGTGAACAGCTGGCGGGGAGGCGAGCTTCCTCGAGGGAAGAAGAGGCAGCCCAGCCTCGTTTGGCTCAAGCCCTACTTGGCTGGAGCCGAGTGCGCCTCCAGGACGGCAGAGCTCCAGCTCTGCTCAGAGGCCCGTTCTGGCAGGGTTGCTGGCGCGAGGCTGCTCTGCCCTGGGCGAGCATTGCCCAGAGTTGCCTCGCTGCTAGGCTTCCTGCCCAGGAAGGAGCAGGCTGCGCGAGGCTGGGAGACGCCACTGGCGCCTTCCTGGCCTCAGCTCCGCTCCTGCCTTGCCTTTGCACCTAGGCCCCAGGCGTCCTTGGGGAGGGCTTAGGGGCCGGTGGCTTGCACAGTGCCAAGGGCTCCAGCAGGAAGAGCTCTGTGCGAGGGAAGGGAGGGGCCAGTGCAGGGCTCCTCCAGCGGTTGCTTGGCAGCCCAGGCTCAGCGCCACACGGAGTGCACCAGGCTCCCAGGGCCCCTGGCTGGGGTCTGCAGCCCCGCACACCCGGAGGCTGACTCCCTGGGCGCCCAGCAGCTGCCTCACACACGTAGCTTCCCTAGCGCTCTCCTCCCCAGCAGAGACGTGTGCAGCTAGTTGGGGCCTGCCCCTGCGTGCCTGGGCTCCCGCCCACAGCCCCAGCTCAGGGCAAGCAGCCCCTGAGCCAAGACCTGCAGGAGGCGCAGAGCGCCCCCACCTGGAAGCCGAGTGAACAGCTGGCAGGGAGGCGAGCCTCCTCGAGGGAAGAAGAGGCAGCCCAGCCTCGTTTGGCTCAAGCCCTACTTGGCTGGAGCCGAGTGCGCCTCCAGGACGGCAGAGCTCCAGCTCTGCTCAGAGGCCCGTTCTGGCAGAGTTGCTGGCGCGAGGCTGCTCTGCCCTGGGCGAGCCTTGCCCAGACTTGCCTCGCTGCTAGGCTTCCTGCCCAGGAAGGAGCAGGCTGCGCGAGGCTGGGAGACGCCACTGGCGTCTTCCTGGCCTCAGCTCCGCTCCTACCTTGCCTTTGCACCTAGGCCCCAGGCGTCCTTGGGGAGGGCTTAGGGGCCGGTGGCTTGCACAGTGCCAAGGGCTCCAGCAGGAAGAGCTCTGTGCGAGGGAAGGGAAGGGCCAGTGCAGGGCTCCTCCAGCGGTTGCTTGGACGCCCAGGCTCAGCGCCGCACGGAGTGCACCAGGCTCCCAGGGCCCCTGGCTGAGGTCTGCAGCCCCGCACACCCGGAGGCTGACTCCCTGGGAGTCCAGCAGCTGCCTCACACACGTAGCTTCCCTAGCGCTCTCCTCCCCAGCAGAGACGTGTGCAGCTGGTTGGGGCCTGCCCCTGCGTGCCTGGGCTCCCGCGCACCGCCCCAGCTCAGGGTAAGCAGCCCCTGAGCCAAGACCTGCAGGAGGCGCAGAGCGCCCCCACCTGGAAGCCGAGTGAACAGCTGGAGGGGAGGCGAGCCTCCTCGAGGGAAGAAGAGGCAGCCCAGCCTCGTTTGGCTCAAGCCCTACTTGGCTGGAGCCGAGTGCGCCTCCAGGACTGCAGAGCTCCAGCTCTGCTCAGAGGCCCGTTCTGGCAGAGTTGCTGGCGCGAGGCTGCTCTGCCCTGGGCGAGCCTTGCCCAGACTTGCCTCGCTGCTAGGCTTCCTGCCCAGGAAGGAGCAGGCTGCGCGAGGCTGGGAGACGCCACTGGCGCCTTCCTGGCCTCAGCTCCGCTCCTGCCTTGCCTTTGCACCTTGGACCCAGGCGTCCTTGGGGAGGGCTTAGGGGCCGGTGGCTTGCACACTGCCAAGGGCGCCAGCAGGAAGAGCTCTGTGCGAGGGAAGGGAAGGGCCAGTGCAGGGCTTCTCCAGCGGTTGCTTGGCCGCCCAGGCTCAGCGCCGCACGGAGTGCACCAGGCTCCCAGGGCCCCTGGCTGGGGTCTGCAGCCCCGCACACCCGGAGGCTGACTGCCTGGGCGCCCAGCAGCTGCCTCACACACGTAGCTTCCCTATCGCTCTCCTCCCCAGCAGAGACGTGTGCAGCTGGTTGGGGCCTGCCACTGCGTGCCTGGGCTCCCGCCCACAGCCCCAGCTCAGGGCAAGCAGCCCCTGAGCCAAGTCCTGCAGGAGCCGCAGAGCGGCCCCACCTGGAAGCCGAGTGAACAGCTGGCGGGGAGGCGAGCTTCCTCGAGGGAAGAAGAGGCAGCCCAGCCTCGTTTGGCTCAAGCCCTACTTGGCTGGAGCCGAGTGCCCCTCCAGGACGGCAGAGCTCCAGCTCTGCTCAGAGGCCCGTTCTGGCAGGGTTGCTGGCGCGAGGCTGCTCTGCCCTGGGCGAGCCTTGCCCAGAGTTGCCTCGCTGCTAGGCTTCCTGCCCAGGAAGGAGCAGGCTGCGCGAGGCTGGGAGACGCCACTGGCGCCTTCCTGGCCTCAGCTCCGCTCCTGCCTTGCCTTTGCACCTAGGCCCCAGGCGTCCTTGGGGAGGGCTTAGGGGCCGGTGGCTTGCACACTGCCAAGGGCTCCAGCAGGAAGAGCTCAGCGCGAGGGAAGGGAAGGACCAGTGCAGGGCTCCTCCAGCGGTTGCTTGGCCGCCCAGGCTCAGCGCCGCACGGAGTGCACCAGGCTCCCAGGGCCCCTGGCTGGGGTCTGCAGCCCCGCACACCCGGAGGCTGACTCCCTGGGCGCCCAGCAGCTGCCTCACACACGTAGCTTCCCTAGCGCTCTCCTCCCCAGCAGAGACGTGTGCAGCTGGTTGGGGCCTGCACCTGCGTGCCTGGGCTCCCGCGCACAGCCCCAGCTCAGGGCAAGCAGCCCCTGAGCCAAGACCTGCAGGAGGCGCAGAGCGCCCCCACCTGGAAGCCGAGTGAACAGCTGGCGGGGAGGCGAGCCTCCTCGAGGGAAGAAGAGGCAGCCCAGCCTCGTTTGGCTCAAGCCCTACTTGGCTGGAGCCGAGTGCGCCTCCAGGACGGCAGAGCTCCAGCTCTGCTCAGAGGCCCGTTCTGGCAGAGTTGCTGGCGCGAGGCTGCTCTGCCCTGGGCGAGCCTTGCCCAGACTTGCCTCGCTGATAGGCTTCCTGCCCAGGAAGGAGCAGGCTGCGCGAGGCTGGGAGACGCCACTGGCGCCTTCCTGGCCTCAGCTCCGCTCCTGCCTTGCCTTTGCACCTAGGCCCCAGGCGTCCTTGGGGAGGGCTTAGGGGCCGGTGGCTTGCACACTGCCAAGGGCTCCAGCAGGAAGAGCTCTGTGCGAGGGAAGGGAAGGGCCAGTGCAGGGCTCCCCCAGCGGTTGCTTGGCCGCCCAGGCTCAGGGCCGCACGGAGTGCACCAGGCTCCCAGGGCCCCTGGCTGGGGTCTGCAGCCCCGCACACCCGGAGGCTGACTCCCTGGGCGCCCAGCAGCTGCCTCACACACGTAGCTTCCCTAGCGCTCTCCTCCCCAGCAGAGACGTGTGCAGCTGGTTGGGGCCTGCCCCTGCGTGCCTGGGCTCCCGCGCACAGCCCCAGCTCAGGGCAAGCAGCCCCTGAGCCAAGACCTGCAGGAGGCGCAGAGCGCCCCCACCTGGAAGCCGAGTGAACAGCTGGAGGGGAGGCGAGCCTCCTCGAGGGAAGAAGAGGCAGCCCAGCCTCGTTTGGCTCAAGCCCTACTTGGCTGGAGCCGAGTGCGCCTCCAGGACGGCAGAGCTCCAGCTCTGCTCAGAGGCCCGTTCTGGCAGAGTTGCTGGCGCGAGGCTGCTCTGCCCTGGGCGAGCCTTGCCCAGACTTGCCTCGCTGCTAGGCTTCCTGCCCAGGAAGGAGCAGGCTGCGCGAGGCTGGGAGACGCCACTGGCGCCTTCCTGGCCTCAGCTCCGCTCCTGCCTTGCCTTTGCACCTAGGCCCCAGGCGTCCTTGGGGAGGGCTTAGGGGCCGGTGGCTTGCACACTGCCAAGGGCTCCAGCAGGAAGAGCTCTGTGCGAGGGAAGGGAAGGGCCAGTGCAGGGCTCCTCCAGCGGTTGCTTGGCCGCCCAGACTCAGCGCCGCACTGAGTGCCCCAGGCTCCCAGGACCCTGGCTGGGGTCTGCAGCCCCGCACACCCGGAGGCTGACTGCCTGGGCGCCCAGCAGCTGCCTCACACACGTAGCTTCCCTAGCGCTCTCCTCCCCAGCAGAGACGTGTGCAGCTGGTTGGGGCCTGCCCCTGCGTGCCTGGGCTCCTGCGCACAGCCCCAGCTCAGGGCAAGCAGCCCCTGAGCCAAGACCTGCAGGAGGCGCAGAGCGCCCCCACCTGGAAGCCGAGTGAACAGCTGGCGGGGAGGCGAGCCTCCTCGAGGGAAGAAGAGGCAGCCCAGCCTCGTTTGGCTCAAGCCCTACTTGGCTGGAGCCGAGTGCGCCTCCAGTACGGCAGAGCTCCAGCTCTGCTCAGAGGCCCGTTCTGGCAGAGTTGCTGGCGCGAGGCTGCTCTGCCCTGGGCGAGCCTTGCCCAGACTTGCCTCGCTGCTAGGCTTCCTGCCCAGGAAGGAGCAAGCTGCGCGAGGCTGGGAGACGCCACTGGCGCCTTCCTGGCCTCAGCTCCGCTCCTGCCTTGCCTTTGCACCTAGGCCCCAGGCGTCCTTGGGGAGGGCTTTTGGGCCGGTGGCTTGCAGAGTGCCAAGGGCTCCATCAGGAAGAGCTCTGTGCGAGGGAAGGGAAGGGCCAGTGCAGGGCTCCTCCAGCGGTTGCTTGGCCGCCCAGACTCAGCGCCGCACGGAGTGCCCCAGGCTCCCAGGGCCCTGGCTGGGTTCTGCAGCCCCGCACACCCGGAGGCTGACTCCCTGGGCGCCCAGCAGCTGCCTCACACACGTAGCTTCCCTAGCGCTCTCCTCCCCAGCAGAGACGTGTGCAGCTGGTTGGGGCCTGCCCCTGCGTGCCTGGGCTCCTGCGCACAGCCCCAGCTCAGGGCAAGCAGACCCTGAGCCAAGACCTGCAGGAGGCGCAGAGCGCCCCCACCTGAAAGCCGAGTGAAAAGCTGGCGGGGAGGCGAGCCTCCTCGAGGGAAGAAGAGGCAGCCCAGCCTCGTTTGGCTCAAGCCCTACTTGGCTGGAGCCGAGTGCGCCTCCAGGACGGCAGAGCTCCAGCTCTGCTCAGAGGCCCGTTCTGGCAGAGTTGCTGGCGCGAGGCTGCTCTGCCCTGGGCGAGCCTTGCCCAGACTTGCCTCGCTGCTAGGCTTCCTGCCCAGGAAGGAGCAGGCTGCGCGAGGCTGGGAGACGCCACTGGCGCCTTCCTGGCCTCAGCTCCGCTCCTGCCTTGCCTTTGCACCTAGGCCCCAGGCGTCCTTGGGGAGGGCTTAGGGGCCGGTGGCTTGCACAGTGCCAAGGGCTCCAGCAGGAAGAGCTCTGTGCGAGGGAAGGGAAGGGCCAGTGCAGGGCTCCTCCAGCGGTTGCTTGGCCGCCCAGGCTCAGCGCCACACGGAGGGCACCAGGCTCCCAGGGCCCCTGGCTGGGGTCTGCAGCCCCGCACACCCGGAGGCTGACTCCCTGGGCGCCCAGCAGCTGCCTCACACACGTAGCTTCCCTAGCGCTCTCCTCCCCAGCAGAGACGTGTGCAGCTGGTTGGGGCCTGCCCCTGCGTGCCTGGGCTCCTGCGCACAGCCCCAGCTCAGGGCAAGCAGCCCCTGAGCCAAGACCTGCAGGAGGCGTAGAGCGCCCCCACCTGGAAGCCGAGTGAAAAGCTGGCGGGGAGGCGAGCCTCCTCGAGGGAAGAAGAGGCAGCCCAGCCTCGTTTGGCTCAAGCCCTACTTGGCTGGAGCCGAGTGCGCCTCCAGGACGGCAGAGCTCCAGCTCTGCTCAGAGGCCCGTTCTGGCAGAGTTGCTGGCGCGAGGCTGCTCTGCCCTGGGCGAGAATTGCCCAGACTTGCCTCGCTGCTAGGCTTCCTGCCCAGGAAGGAGCAAGCTGCGCGAGGCTGGGAGACGCCACTGGCGCCTTCCTGGCCTCAGCTCCGCTCCTGCCTTGCCTTTGCACCTAGGCCCCAGGCGTCCTTGGGGAGGGCTTTTGGGCCGGTGGCTTGCAGAGTGCAAAGGGCTCCAGCAGGAAGAGCTCTGTGCGAGGGAAGGGAAGGGCCAGTGCAGGGCTCCCCCAGCGGTTGCTAGGCCGCCCAGGCTCAGGGCCGCACGGAGTGCACCAGGCTCCCAGGGCCCCTGGCTGGGGTCTGCAGCCCCGCACACCCGGAGGCTGACTCCCTGGGCGCCCAGCAGCTGCCTCACACACGTAGCTTCCCTAGCGCTCTCCTCCCCAGCAGAGACGTGTGCAGCTGGTTGGGGCCTGCCCCTGCGTGCCTGGGCTCCCGCGCACAGCCCCAGCTCAGGGCAAGCAGCCCCTGAGCCAAGACCTGCAGGAGGCGCAGAGCGCCCCCACCTGGAAGCCGAGTGAACAGCTGGAGGGGAGGCGAGCCTCCTCGAGGGAAGAAGAGGCAGCCCAGCCTCGTTTGGCTCAAGCCCTACTTGGCTGGAGCCGAGTGCGCCTCCAGGACGGCAGAGCTCCAGCTCTGCTCAGAGGCCCGTTCTGGCAGAGTTGCTGGCGCGAGGCTGCTCTGCCCTGGGCGAGCCTTGCCCAGACTTGCCTCGCTGCTAGGCTTCCTGCCCAGGAAGGAGCAGGCTGCGCGAGGCTGGGAGACGCCACTGGCGCCTTCCTGGCCTCAGCTCCGCTCCTGCCTTGCCTTTGCACCTAGGCCCCAGGCGTCCTTGGGGAGGGCTTAGGGGCCGGTGGCTTGCACACTGCCAAGGGCTCCAGCAGGAAGAGCTCTGTGCGAGGGAAGGGAAGGGCCAGTGCAGGGCTCCTCCAGCGGTTGCTTGGCCGCCCAGACTCAGCGCCGCACTGAGTGCCCCAGGCTCCCAGGACCCTGGCTGGGGTCTGCAGCCCCGCACACCCGGAGGCTGACTGCCTGGGCGCCCAGCAGCTGCCTCACACACGTAGCTTCCCTAGCGCTCTCCTCCCCAGCAGAGACGTGTGCAGCTGGTTGGGGCCTGCCCCTGCGTGCCTGGGCTCCTGCGCACAGCCCCAACTCAGGGCAAGCAGCCCCTGAGCCAAGACCTGCAGGAGGCGCAGAGCGCCCCCACCTGGAAGCCGAGTGAACAGCTGGCGGGGAGGCGAGCCTCCTCGAGGGAAGAAGAGGCAGCCCAGCCTCGTTTGGCTCAAGCCCTACTTGGCTGGAGCCGAGTGCGCCTCCAGTACGGCAGAGCTCCAGCTCTGCTCAGAGGCCCGTTCTGGCAGAGTTGCTGGCGCGAGGCTGCTCTGCCCTGGGCGAGCCTTGCCCAGACTTGCCTCGCTGCTAGGCTTCCTGCCCAGGAAGGAGCAAGCTGCGCGAGGCTGGGAGACGCAACTGGCGCCTTCCTGGCCTCAGCTCCGCTCCTGCCTTGCCTTTGCACCTAGGCCCCAGGCGTCCTTGGGGAGGGCTTTTGGGCCGGTGGCTTGCAGAGTGACAAGGGCTCCATCAGGAAGAGCTCTGTGCGAGGGAAGGGAAGGGCAGGTGCAGGGCTCCTCCAGCGGTTGCTTGGCCGCCCAGACTCAGCGCCGCACGGAGTGCCCCAGGCTCCCAGGGCCCTGGCTGGGTTCTGCAGCCCCGCACACCCGGAGGCTGACTCCCTGGGCGCCCAGCAGCTGCCTCACACACGTAGCTTCCCTAGCGTTCTCCTCCCCAGCAGAGACGTGTGCAGCTGGTTGGGGCCTGCCCCTGCGTGCCTGGGCTCCTGCGCACAGCCCCAGCTCAGGGCAAGCAGACCCTGAGCCAAGACCTGCAGGAGGCGCAGAGCGCCCCCACCTGAAAGCCGAGTGAAAAGCTGGCGGGGAGGCGAGCCTCCTCGAGGGAAGAAGAGGCAGCCCAGCCTCGTTTGGCTCAAGCCCTACTTGGCTGGAGCCGAGTGCGCCTCCAGGACGGCAGAGCTCCAGCTCTGCTCAGAGGCCCGTTCTGGCAGAGTTGCTGGCGCGAGGCTGCTCTGCCTTGGGCGAGCCTTGCCCAGACTTGCCTCGCTGCTAGGCTTCCTGCCCAGGAAGGAGCAGGCTGCGCGAGGCTGGGAGACGCCACTGGCGCCTTCCTGGCCTCAGCTCCGCTCCTGCCTTGCCTTTGCACCTTGGACCCAGGCGTCCTTGGGGAGGGCTTAGGGGCCGGTGGCTTGCACACTGCCAAGGGCGCCAGCAGGAAGAGCTCTGTGCGAGGGAAGGGAAGGGCCAGTGCAGGGCTTCTCCAGCGGTTGCTTGGCCGCCCAGGCTCAGCGCCGCACGGAGTGCACCAGGCTCCCAGGGCCCCTGGCTGGGGTCTGCAGCCCCGCACACCCGGAGGCTGACTGCCTGGGCGCTCAGCAGCTGCCTCACACACGTAGATTCCCTATCGCTCTCCTCCCCAGCAGAGACGTGTCCAGCTGGTTGGGGCCTGCCACTGCGTGCCTGGGCTCCCGCCCACAGCCCCAGCTCAGGGCAAGCAGCCCCTGAGCCAAGTCCTGCAGGAGGCGCAGAGCGGCCCCACCTGGAAGCCGAGTGAACAGCTGGCGGGGAGGCGAGCTTCCTCGAGGGAAGAAGAGGCAGCCTAGCCTCGTTTGGCTCAAGCCCTACTTGGCTGGAGCCGAGTGCGCCTCCAGGACGGCAGAGCTCCAGCTCTGCTCAGAGGCCCCTTCTGGCAGGGTTGCTGGCGCGAGGCTGCTCTGCCCTGGGCGAGCCTTGCCCAGAGTTGCCTCGCTGCTAGGCTTCCTGCCCAGGAAGGAGCAGGCTGCGCGAGGCTGGGAGACGCCACTGGCGCCTTCCTGGCCTCAGCTCCGCTCCTGCCTTGCCTTTGCACCTAGGCCCCAGGCGTCCTTGGGGAGGGCTTAGGGGCCGGTGGCTTGCACACTGCCAAGGGCTCCAGCAGGAAGAGCTCTGTGCGAGGGAAGGGAAGGGCCAGTGCAGGGCTCCTCCAGCGGTTGCTTGGCCGCCCAGGCTCAGCGCCGCACGGAGTGCACCAGGCTCCCAGGGCCCCTGGCTGGGGTCTGCAGCCCCGCACACCCGGAGGCTGACTCCCTGGGCGCCCAGCAGCTGCCTCACACACGTAGCTTCCCTAGCGCTCTCCTCCCCAGCAGAGACATGTGCAGCTGGTTGGGGCCTGCCCCTGCGTGCCTGGGCTCCCGCCCACAGCCCCAGCTCAGGGCAAGCAGCCCCTGAGCCAAGACCTGCAGGAGGCGCAGAGCGCCCCCACCTGGAAGCCGAGTGAAGAGCTGGCGGGGAGGCGAGCCTCCTCGAGGGAAGAAGAGGCAGCCCAGCCTCGTTTGGCTCAAGCCCTACTTGGCTGGAGCCGAGTGCGCCTCCAGGACGGCAGAGCTCCAGCTCTGCTCAGAGGCCCGTTCTGGCAGAGTTGCTGGCGCGAGGCTGCTCTGCCCTGGGCGAGCCTTACCCAGACTTGCCTCGCTGCTAGGCTTCCTGCCCAGGAAGGAGCAGGCTGCGCGAGGCTGGGAGACGCCACTGGCGCCTTCCTGGCCTCAGCTCCGCTCCTGCCTTGCCTTTGCACCTAGGCCCCAGGCGTCCTTGGGGAGGGCTTTTGGGCCGGTGGCTTGCAGAGTGCAAAGGGCTCCAGCAGGAAGAGCTCTGTGCGAGGGAAGGGAAGGGCCATTGCAGGGCTCCTCCAGCGGTTGCTTGGCCGCCCAGGCTCAGCGCCGGACGGAGTGCCCCAGGCTCCCATGGCCCTGGCTGGGTTCTGCAGCCCCGCACACCCGGAGGCTGACTCCCTGGGCGCCCAGCAGCTGCCTCACACACGTAGCTTCCCTAGCGCTCTCCTCCCCAGCAGAGACGTGTGCAGCTGGTTGGGGCCTGCCCCTGCGTGCCTGGGCTCCTGCGCACAGCCCCAGCTCAGGGCAAGCAGCCCCTGAGCCAAGACCTGCAGGAGGCGAAGAGCGCCCCCAACTGGAAGCCGAGTGAACAGCTGGCGGGGAGGCGAGCCTCCTCGAGGGAAGAAGAGGCAGCACAGCCTCGTTTGGCTCAAGCCCTACTTGGCTGGAACCGAGTGCGCCTCCAGGACGGCAGAGCTCCAGCTCTGCTCAGAGGCCCGTTCTGGCAGAGTTGCTGGCGCGAGGCTGCTCTGCCCTGGGCGAGCCTTGCCCAGAGTTGCCTCGCTGCTAGGCTTCCTGCCCAGGAAGGAGCAGGCTGCGCGAGGCTGGGAGACGCCACTGGCGCCTTCCTGGCCTCAGCTCCGCTCCTGCCTTGCCTTTGCACCTAGGCCCCAGGCGTCCTTGGGGAGGGCTTAGGGGCCGGTGGCTTGCACACTGCCAAGGGCTCCAGCAGGAAGAGCTCTGTGCGAGGGAAGGGAAGGGCCAGTGCAGGGCTCCTCCAGCGGTTGCTTGGCCGCCCAGGCTCAGCGCCGCACGGAGTGCACCAGGCTCCCAGGGCCCCTGGCTGGGGTCTGCAGCCCCGCACACCCGGAGGCTGACTCCCTGGGCGCCCAGCAGCTGCCTCACACACGTAGCTTCCCTAGCGCTCTCCTCCCCAGCAGAGACGTGGGCAGCTGGTTGGGGCCTGCCCCTGCGTGCCTGGGCTCCCGCGCACATCCCCAGCTCAGGGCAAGCAGCCCCTGAGCCAAGACCTGCAGGAGGCGCAGAGCGCCCCCACCTGGAAGCCGAGTGAACAGCTGGCGGGGAGGCGAGCCTCCTCGAGGGAAGAAGAGGCAGCCCAGCCTCGTTTGGCTCAAGCCCTACTTGGCTGGAGCCGAGTGCGCCTCCAGGACGGCAGAGCTCCAGCTCTGCTCAGAGGCCTGTTCTGGCAGAGTTGCTGGCGCGAGGCTGCTCTGCCCTGGGCGAGCCTTGCCCAGACTTGCCTCGCTGCTAGGCTTCCTGCCCAGGAAGGAGCAGGCTGCGCGAGGCTGGGAGACGCCACTGGCGCCTTCCTGGCCTCAGCTCCGCTCCTGCCTTGCCTTTGCACCTAGGCCCCAGGCGTCCTTGGGGAGGGCTTAGGGGCCGGTGGCTTGCACACTGCTATGGGCTGCAGCAGGAAGAGCTCTGTGCCAGGGAAGGGAAGGGCCAGTGCAGGGCTTCTCCAGCGGTTGCTTGGCCGCCCAGGCTCAGCGCCGCACGGAGTGCACCAGTCTCCCAGGGCCCCTGGCTGGGGTCTTCAGCACCGCACACCCGGAGGCTGACTCCCTGGGAGTCCAGAAGCTGCCTCACACACGTAGCTTCCCTAGCGCTCTCCTCCCCAGCAGAGACGTGTGCAGCTGGTTGGGGCCTGCCCCTGCGTGCCTAGGCTCCCGCGCACAGCCCCAGCTCAGGGCAAGCAGCCCCTGAGCCAAGACCTGCAGGAGGCGCAGAGCGCCCCCACCTGGAAGCCGAGTGAACAGCTGGCGGGGAGGCGAGCCTCCTCGAGGGAAGCAGAGGCAGCCCAGCCTCGTTTGGCTCAAGCCCTACTTGGCTGGAGCCGAGTGCGCCTCCAGGACGGCAGAGCTCCAGCTCTGCTCAGAGGCCCGTTCTGGCAGAGTTGCTGGCGCGAGGCTGCTCTGCCCTGGGCGAGCCTTGCCCAGACTTGCCTCGCTGCTAGGCTTCCTGCCCAAGAAGGAGCAGGCTGCGCAAGGCTGGGAGACGCCACTGGCGCCTTCCTGGCCTCAGCTCCGCTCCTGCCTTGCCTTTGCACCTTGGACCCAGGCGTCCTTGGGGAGGGCTTAGGGGCCGGTGGCTTGCACACTGCCAAGGGCGCCAGCAGGAAGAGCTCTGTGCGAGGGAAGGGAAGGGCCAGTGCAGGGCTTCTCCAGCGGTTGCTTGGCCGCCCAGGCTCAGCGCCGCACGGAGTGCACCAGGCTCCCAGGGCCCCTGGCTGGGGTCTGCAGCCCCGCACACCCGGAGGCTGACTCCCTGGGCGCCCAGCAGCTGCCTCACACACGTAGCTTCCCTAGCGCTCTCCTCCCCAGCAGAGACGTGTGCAGCTGGTTGGGGCCTGCCACTGCGTGCCTGGGCTCCCGCCCACAGCCCCAGCTCAGGGCAAGCAGCCCCTGAGCCAAGTCCTGCAGGAGGCGCAGAGCGGCCCCACCTGGAAGCCGAGTGAACAGCTGGCGGGGAGGCGAGCTTCCTCGAGGGAAGAAGAGGCAGCCCAGCCTCGTTTGGCTCAAGCCCTACTTGGCTGGAGCCGAGTGCGCCTCCAGGACGGCAGAGCTCCAGCTCTGCTCAGAGGCCCGTTCTGGCAGGGTTGCTGGCGCGAGGCTGCTCTGCCCTGGGCGAGCCTTGCCCAGAGTTGCCTCGCTGCTAGGCTTCCTGCCCAGGAAGGAGCAGGCTGCGCGAGGCTGGGAGACGCCACTGGCGCCTTCCTGGCCTCAGCTCCGCTCCTGCCTTGCCTTTGCACCTAGGCCCCAGGCGTCCTTGGGGAGGGCTTAGGGGCCGGTGGCTTGCACAGTGCCAAGGGCTCCAGCAGGAAGAGCTCTGTGCGAGGGAAGGGAAGGGCCAGTGCAGGGCTCCTCCAGCGGTTGCGTGGCCGCCCAGGCTCAGCGCCACACGGAGTGCACCAGGCTCCCAGGGCCCCTGGCTGGGGTCTGCAGCCCCGCACACCCGGAGGCTGACTCCCTGGGCGCCCAGCAGCTGCCTCACACACGTAGCTTCCCTAGCGCTCTCCTCCCCAGCAGAGACGTGTGCAGGGGCTTTGGGCCTGCCACTGCGTGCCTGGGCTCCCGCCCACAGCCCCAGCTCAGGGCAAGCAGCCCCTGAGCCAAGTCCTGTAGGAGGCGCAGAGCGCCCCCACCTGTAAGCCGAGTGAACAGCTGGCGGGGAGGCGAGCTTCCTCGAGGGAAGAAGAGGCAGCCCAGCCTCGTTTGGCTCAAGCCCTACTTGGCTGGAGCCGAGTGCGCCTCCAGGACGGCAGAGCTCCAGCTCTGCTCAGAGGCCCGTTCTGGCAGGGTTGCTGGCGCGAGGCTGCTCTGCCCTGGGCGAGCCTTGCCCAGAGTTGCCTCTCTGCTAGGCTTCCGGCCCAGGAAGGAGCAGGCTGCGCGAGGCTGGGAGACGCCACTGGCGCCTTCCTGGCCTCAGCTCCGCTCCTGCCTTGCCTTTGCAACTAGGCCCCAGGCGTCCTTGGGGAGGGCTTAGGGGCCGGTGGCTTGCACAGTGCCAAGGGCTCCAGCAGGAAGAGCTCTGTGCGAGGGAAGGGAAGGGCCAGTGCAGGGCTCCTCCAGCGGTTGCTTGGCCGCCCAGGCTCAGCGCCGGACGGAGTGCCCCAGGCTCCCAGGGCCCTGGCTGGGTTCTGCAGCCCCGCACACCCGGAGGCTGACTCCCTGGGCGCCCAGCAGCTGCCTCACACACGTAGCTTCCCTAGCGCTCTCCTCCCCAGCAGAGACGTGTGCAGCTGGTTGGGGCCTGCCCCTGCGTGCCTGGGCTCCTGCGCACAGCCCCAGCTCAGGGCAAGCAGCCCCTGAGCCAAGACCTGCAGGAGGCGAAGAGCGCCCCCAACTGGAAGCCGAGTGAACAGCTGGCGGGGAGGCGAGCCTCCTCGAGGGAAGAAGAGGCAGCACAGCCTCGTTTGGCTCAAGCCCTGCTTGGCTGGAGCCGAGTGCGCCTCCAGGACGGCAGAGCTCCAGCTCTGCTCAGAGGCCCGTTCTGGCAGAGTTGCTGGCGCGAGGCTGCTCTGCCCTGGGCGAGCCTTGCCCAGACTTGCCTCGCTGCTAGGCTTCCTGCCCAGGAAGGAGCAGGCTGCGCGAGGCTGGGAGACGCCACTGGCGCCTTCCTGGCCTCAGCTCCGCTCCTGCCTTGCCTTTGCACCTAGGCCCCAGGCGTCCTTGGGGAGGGCTTAGGGGCCGGTGGCTTGCACACTGCCAAGGGCTCCAGCAGGAAGAGCTCTGTCCGAGGGAAGGGAAGGGCCAGTGCAGGGCTCCTCCAGCGGTTGCTTGGCCGCCCAGGCTCAGCACCGCACGGAGTGCACCAGGCTCCCAGGGCCCCTGGCTGGGGTCTGCAGCCCCGCACACCCGGAGGCTGACTCCCTGGGAGTCCAGCAGCTGCCTCACACACGTAGCTTCCCTAGCGCTCTCCTCCCCAGCAGAGACGTGGGCAGCTGGTTGGGGCCTGCCCCTGCGTGCCTGGGCTCCCGCGCACATCCCCAGCTCAGGGCAAGCAGCCCCTGAGCCAAGACCTGCAGGAGGCGCAGAGCGCCCCCACCTGGAAGCCGAGTGAACAGCTGGCGGGGAGGCGAGCCTCCTCGAGGGAAGCAGAGGCAGCCCAGCCTCGTTTGGCTCAAGCCCTACTTGGCTGGAGCCGAGTGCGCCTCCAGGACGGCAGAGCTCCAGCTCTGCTCAGAGGCCCGTTCTGGCAGAGTTGCTGGCGCGAGGCTGCTCTGACCTGGGCGAGCCTTGCCCAGACTTGCCTCGCTGCTAGGCTTCCTGCCCAGGAAGGAGCAGGCTGCGCAAGGCTGGGAGACGCCACTGGCGCCTTCCTGGCCTCAGCTCCGCTCCTGCCTTGCCTTTGCACCTAGGCCCCAGGCGTCCTTGGGGAGTGCTTTTGGGCCGGTGGCTTGCAGAGTGCAAAGGGCTCCAGCAGGAAGAGCTCTGTGCGAGGGAAGGGAAGGGCCAGTGCAGGGCTCCTCCAGCGGTTGCTTGGCCGCCCAGGCTCAGCGCCGGACGGAGTGCCCCAGGCTCCCAGGGCCCTGGCTGGGTTCTGCAGCCCCGCACACCCGGAGGCTGACTCCCTGGGCGCCCAGCAGCTGCCTCACACACGTAGCTTCCCTAGCGCTCTCCTCCCCAGCAGAGACGTGTGCAGCTGGTTGGGGCCTGCCCCTGCGTGCCTAGGCTCCCGCGCACAGCCCCAGCTCAGGGCAAGCAGCCCCTGAGCCAAGACCTGCAGGAGGCGCAGAGCGCCCCCACCTGGAAGCCGAGTGAACAGCTGGCGGGGAGGCGAGCCTCCTCGAGGGAAGCAGAGGCAGCCCAGCCTCGTTTGGCTCAAGCCCTACTTGGCTGGAGCCGAGTGCGCCTCCAGGACGGCAGAGCTCCAGCTCTGCTCAGAGGCCCGTTCTGGCAGAGTTGCTGGCGCGAGGCTGCTCTGCCCTGGGCGAGCCTTGCCCAGACTTGCCTCGCTGCTAGGCTTCCTGCCCAAGAAGGAGCAGGCTGCGCAAGGCTGGGAGACGCCACTGGCGCCTTCCTGGCCTCAGCTCCGCTCCTGCCTTGCCTTTGCACCTTGGACCCAGGCGTCCTTGGGGAGGGCTTAGGGGCCGGTGGCTTGCACACTGCCAAGGGCGCCAGCAGGAAGAGCTCTGTGCGAGGGAAGGGAAGGGCCAGTGCAGGGCTTCTCCAGCGGTTGCTTGGCCGCCCAGGCTCAGCGCCGCACGGAGTGCACCAGGCTCCCAGGGCCCCTGGCTGGGGTCTGCAGCTCCGCACACCCGGAGGCTGACTGCCTGGGCGCCCAGCAGCTGCCTCACACACGTAGTTTCCCTAGCGCTCTCCTCCCCAGCAGAGACGTGTGCAGCTGGTTGGGGCCTGCCACGGCGTGCCTGGGCTCCCGCCCACAGCCCCAGCTCAGGGCAAGCAGCCCCTGAGCCAAGTCCTGCAGGAGGCGCAGAGCGGCCCCACCTGGAAGCCGAGTGAACAGCTGGCGGGGAGGCGAGCTTCCTCGAGGGAAGGAGAGGCAGCCCAGCCTCGTTTGGCTCAAGCCCTACTTGGCTGGAGCCGAGTGCGCCTCCAGAACGGCAGAGCTCCAGCTCTGCTCAGAGGCCCGTTCTGGCAGGGTTGCTGGCGCGAGGCTGCTCTGCCCTGGACGAGCCTTGCCCAGAGTTGCCTCGCTGCTAGGCTTCCTGCCCAGGAAGGAGCAGGCTGCGCGAGGCTGGGAGACGCCACTGGCGCCTTCCTGGCCTCAGCTCCGCTCCTGCCTTGCCTTTACAACTAGGCCCCAGGCGTCCTTGGGGAGGGCTTAGGGGCCGGTGGCTTGCAGAGTGCAAAGGGCTCCAGCAGGAAGAGCTCTGTGCGAGGGAAGGGAAGGGCCAGTGCAGGGCTCCTCCAGCGGTTGCTTGGCCGCCCAGGCTCAGCGCCGGACGGAGTGCCCCAGGCTCCCAGGGCCCTGGCTGGGTTCTGCAGGCCCGCACACCCGGAGGCTGACTCCCTGGGCGCCCAGCAGCTGCCTCACACACGTAGCTTCCCTAGCGCTCTCCTCCCCAGCAGAGACGTGTGCAGCTGGTTGGGGCCTGCCCCTGCGTTCCTGGGCTCCTGCGCACAGCCCCAGCTCAGGGCAAGCAGCCCCTGAGCCAAGACCTGCAGGAGGCGAAGAGCGCCCCCAACTGGAAGCCGAGTGAACAGCTGGCGGGGAGGCGAGCCTCCTCGAGGGAAGAAGAGGCAGCACAGCCTCGTTTGGCTCAAGCCCTACTTGGCTGGAGCCGAGTGCGCCTCCAGGACGGCAGAGCTCCAGCTCTGCTCAGAGGCCCGTTCTGGCAGAGTTGCTGGCGCGAGGCTGCTCTGCCCTGGGCGAGCCTTGCCCAGACTTGCCTCGCTGCTAGGCTTCCTGCCCAGGAAGGAGCAGGCTGCGCGAGGCTGGGAGACGCCACTGGCGCCTTCCTGGCCTCAGCTCCGCTCCTGCCTTGCCTTTGCACCTAGGCCCCAGGCGTCCTTGGGGAGGGCTTAGGGGCCGGTGGCTTGCACACTGCCAAGGGCTCCAGCAGGAAGAGCTCTGTCCGAGGGAAGGGAAGGGCCAGTGCAGGGCTCCTCCAGCGGTTGCTTGGCCGCCCAGGCTCAGCACCGCACGGAGTGCACCAGGCTCCCAGGGCCCCTGGCTGGGGTCTGCAGCCCCGCACACCCGGAGGCTGACTCCCTGGGAGTCCAGCAGCTGCCTCACACACGTAGCTTCCCTAGCGCTCTCCTCCCCAGCAGAGACGTGTGCAGCTGGTTGGGGCCTGCCCCTGCGTGCCTGGGCTCCCGCGCACAGCCCCAGCTCAGGGCAAGCAGCCCCTGAGCCAAGACCTGCAGGAGGCGCAGAGCGCCCCCACCTGGAAGCCGAGTGAACAGCTGGCGGGGAGGCGAGCCTCCTCGAGGGAAGCAGAGGCAGCCCAGCCTCGTTTGGCTCAAGCCCTACTTGGCTGGAGCCGAGTGCGCCTCCAGGACGGCAGAGCTCCAGCTCTGCTCAGAGGCCCGTTCTGGCAGAGTTGCTGGCGCGAGGCTGCTCTGACCTGGGCGAGCCTTGCCCAGACTTGCCTCGCTGCTAGGCTTCCTGCCCAGGAAGGAGCAGGCTGCGCGAGGCTGGGAGACGCCACTGGCGCCTTCCTGGCCTCAGCTCGGCTCCTGCCTTGCCTTTGCACCTTGGACCCAGGCGTCCTTGGGGAGGGCTTAGGGGCCGGTGGCTTGCACACTGCCAAGGGCGCCAGCAGGAAGAGCTCTGTGCGAGGGAAGGGAAGGGCCAGTGCAGGGCTTCTCCAGCGGTTGCTTGGCCGCCCAGGCTCAGCGCCGCACGGAGTGCACCAGGCTCCCAGGGCCCCTGGCTGGGGTGTGCAGCCCCGCACACCCGGAGGCTGACTGCCTGGGCGCCCAGCAGCTGCCTCACACACGTAGCTTCCCTAGCGCTCTCCTCCCCAGCAGAGACGTGTGCAGCTGGTTGGGGCCTGCCACTGCGTGCCTGGGCTCCCGCCCACAGCCCCAGCTCAGGGCAAGCAGCCCCTGAGCCAAGTCCTGCAGGAGGCGCAGAGCGGCCCCACCTGGAAGCCGAGTGAACAGCTGGCGGGGAGGCGAGCTTCCTCGAGGGAAGAAGAGGCAGCCCAGCCTCGTTTGGCTCAAGCCCTACTTGGCTGGAGCCGAGTGCGCCTCCAGGACGGCAGAGCTCCAGCTCTGCTCAGAGGCCCGTTCTGGCAGGGTTGCTGGCGCGAGGCTGCTCTGCCCTGGGCGAGCCTTGCCCAGACTTGCCTCGCTGCTAGGCTTCCTGCCCAGGAAGGAGCAGGCTGCGCGAGGCTGGGAGACGCCACTGGCGCCTTCCTGGCCTCAGCTCCGCTCCTGCCTTGCCTTTGCACCTAGGCCCCAGGCGTCCTTGGGGAGGGCTTAGGGGCCGGTGGCTTGCACACTGCCAAGGGCTCCAGCAGGAAGAGCTCTGTGCGAGGGAAGGGAAGGGCCAGTGCAGGGCTCCTCCAGCGGTTGCTTGGCCGCCCAGGCTCAGCGCCACACGGAGTGCACCAGGCTCCCAGGGCCCCTGGCTGGGGTCTGCAGCCCCGCACACCCGGAGGCTGACTCCCTGGGCGCCCAGCAGCTGCCTCACACACGTAGCTTCCCTAGCGCTCTCCTCCCCAGCAGAGACGTGTGCAGCTGATTTGGGCCTGCCACTGCGTGCCTGGGCTCCCGCCCACAGCCCCAGCTCAGGGCAAGCAGCCCCTGAGCCAAGTCCTGTAGGAGGCGCAGAGCGCCCCCACCTGTAAGCCGAGTGAACAGCTGGCGGGGAGGCGAGCTTCCTCGAGGGAAGAAGAGGCAGCCCAGCCTCGTTTGGCTCAAGCCCTACTTGGCTGGAGCCGAGTGCGCCTCCAGGACGGCAGAGCTCCAGCTCTGCTCAGAGGCCCGTTCTGGCAGGGTTGCTGGCGCGAGGCTGCTCTGCCTTGGGCGAGCCTTGCCCAGAGTTGCCTCGCTGCTAGGCTTCCTGACCAGGAAGGAGCAGGCTGCGCGAGGCTGGGAGACGCCACTGGCGCCTTCCTGGCCTCAGCTCCGCTCCTGCCTTGCCTTTGCACCTAGGCCCCAGGCGTCCTTGGGGAGGGCTTAGGGGCCGGTGGTTTGCACAGTGCCAAGGGCTCCAGCAGGAAGAGCTCTGTGCGAGGGAAGGGAAGGGCCAGTGCAGGGCTCCTCCAGCGGTTGCTTGGCCGCCCAGGCTCAGCGCCGCTCGGAGTGCCCCAGGCTCCCAGGGCCCCTGGCTGGGGTCTGCAGCCCCGCACACCCGGAGGCTGACTCCCTGGGCGCCCAGAAGCTGCCTCACACACGTAGCTACCCTAGCGCTCTCCTCCCCAGCAGAGACGTGTGCAGCTGGTTGGGGCCTGCCCCTGCGTGCCTGGGCTCCCGCGCACAGCCCCAGTTCAGGGCAAGCAGCCCCTGAGCCAAGACCTGCAGGAGGCGCAGAGCGCCCCCACCTGGAAGCCGAGTGAACAGCTGGCGGGGAGTCGAGCCTCCTCGAGGGAAGAAGAGGCAGCCCAGCCTCTTTTGGCTCAAACCCTACTTGGCTGGAGCCGAGTGCGCCTCCAGGACGGCAGAGCTCCAGCTCTGCTCAGAGGCCCGTTCTGGCAGAGTTGCTGGCGCGAGGCTGCTCTGCCCTGGGCGAGCCTTGCCCAGACTTGCCTCGCTGCTAGGCTTCCTGCCCAGGAAGGAGCAGGCTGCGCGAGGCTGGGAGACGCCACTGGCGCCTTCCTGGCCTCAGCTCCGCTCCTGCGTTACCTTTGCACCTAGGCCCCAGGCGTCCTTGGGGAGGGATTAGGGGCCGGTGGCTTGCACACTGCCAAGGGCTCCAGCAGGAAGAGCTCTGTGTGAGGGAAGGGAAGGGCCAGTGCAGGGCTCCTCCAGCGGTTGCTTGGTCGCCCAGGCTCAGCGCCGCACGGAGTGCACCAGGCTCCCAGGGCCCCTGGCTGGGGTCTGCAGCCCCGCACACCCGGAGGCTGACTCCCTGGGCGCCCAGCAGCTGCCTCACACACGTAGCTTCCCTAGCGCTCTCCTCCACAGCAGAGACGTGTGCAGCAGGTTGGGGCCTGCCCCTGCGTGCCTGGGCTCCCGCCCACAGCCCCAGCTCAGGGCAAGCAGCCCCTGAGCCAAGTTCTGCAGGAGGCGCAGAGCGCCCCCACCTGGAAGCCGAGTGAACAGCTGGCGGGGAGGCGAGCTTCCTCGAGGGAAGAAGAGGCAGCCCAGCCTCGTTTGGCTCAAGCCCTACTTGGCTGGAGCCGAGTGCGCCTCCAGGACGGCAGAGCTCCAGCTCTGCTCAGAGGCCCGTTCTGGCAGGGTTGCTGGCGCGAGGCTGCTCTGCCCTGGGCGAGCATTGCCCAGAGTTGCCTCGCTGCTAGGCTTCCTGCCCAGGAAGGAGCAGGCTGCGCGAGGCTGGGAGACGCCACTGGCGCCTTCCTGGCCTCAGCTCCGCTCCTGCCTTGCCTTTGCACCTAGGCCCCAGGCGTCCTTGGGGAGGGCTTAGGGGCCGGTGGCTTGCACAGTGCCAAGGGCTCCAGCAGGAAGAGCTCTGTGCGAGGGAAGGGAGGGGCCAGTGCAGGGCTCCTCCAGCGGTTGCTTGGCAGCCCAGGCTCAGCGCCACACGGAGTGCACCAGGCTCCCAGGGCCCCTGGCTGGGGTCTGCAGCCCCGCACACCCGGAGGCTGACTCCCTGGGCGCCCAGCAGCTGCCTCACACACGTAGCTTCCCTAGCGCTCTCCTCCCCAGCAGAGACGTGTGCAGCTAGTTGGGGCCTGCCCCTGCGTGCCTGGGCTCCCGCCCACAGCCCCAGCTCAGGGCAAGCAGCCCCTGAGCCAAGACCTGCAGGAGGCGCAGAGCGCCCCCACCTGGAAGCCGAGTGAACAGCTGGCAGGGAGGCGAGCCTCCTCGAGGGAAGAAGAGGCAGCCCAGCCTCGTTTGGCTCAAGCCCTACTTGGCTGGAGCCGAGTGCGCCTCCAGGACGGCAGAGCTCCAGCTCTGCTCAGAGGCCCGTTCTGGCAGAGTTGCTGGCGCGAGGCTGCTCTGCCCTGGGCGAGCCTTGCCCAGACTTGCCTCGCTGCTAGGCTTCCTGCCCAGGAAGGAGCAGGCTGCGCGAGGCTGGGAGACGCCACTGGCGTCTTCCTGGCCTCAGCTCCGCTCCTACCTTGCCTTTGCACCTAGGCCCCAGGCGTCCTTGGGGAGGGCTTAGGGGCCGGTGGCTTGCACAGTGCCAAGGGCTCCAGCAGGAAGAGCTCTGTGCGAGGGAAGGGAAGGGCCAGTGCAGGGCTCCTCCAGCGGTTGCTTGGACGCCCAGGCTCAGCGCCGCACGGAGTGCACCAGGCTCCCAGGGCCCCTGGCTGAGGTCTGCAGCCCCGCACACCCGGAGGCTGACTCCCTGGGAGTCCAGCAGCTGCCTCACACACGTAGCTTCCCTAGCGCTCTCCTCCCCAGCAGAGACGTGTGCAGCTGGTTGGGGCCTGCCCCTGCGTGCCTGGGCTCCCGCGCACCGCCCCAGCTCAGGGTAAGCAGCCCCTGAGCCAAGACCTGCAGGAGGCGCAGAGCGCCCCCACCTGGAAGCCGAGTGAACAGCTGGAGGGGAGGCGAGCCTCCTCGAGGGAAGAAGAGGCAGCCCAGCCTCGTTTGGCTCAAGCCCTACTTGGCTGGAGCCGAGTGCGCCTCCAGGACTGCAGAGCTCCAGCTCTGCTCAGAGGCCCGTTCTGGCAGAGTTGCTGGCGCGAGGCTGCTCTGCCCTGGGCGAGCCTTGCCCAGACTTGCCTCGCTGCTAGGCTTCCTGCCCAGGAAGGAGCAGGCTGCGCGAGGCTGGGAGACGCCACTGGCGCCTTCCTGGCCTCAGCTCCGCTCCTGCCTTGCCTTTGCACCTAGGCCCCAGGCTTCATTGGGGAGGGCTTAGGGGCCGGTGGCTTGCACAGTGCCAAGGGCTCCAGCAGGAAGAGCTCTGTGCGAGGGAAGGGAAGGGCCAGTGCAGGGCTCCTCCAGCGGTTGCTTGGCCGCCCAGGCTCAGCGCCGCTCGGAGTGCCCCAGGCTCCCAGGGCCCCTGGCTGGGGTCTGCAGCCCCGCACACCCGGAGGCTGACTGCCTGGGCGCCCAGAATCTGCCTCACACACGTAGCTTCCCTAGCGCTCTCCTCCCCAGCAGAGAGGTGTGCAGCAGGTTGGGGCCTGCCCCTGCGTGCCTGGGCTCCTGCGCACAGCCCCAGCTCAGGGCAAGCAGCCCCTGAGCCAAGACCTGCAGGAGGCGAAGAGCGCCCCCAACTGGAAGCCGAGTGAACAGCTGGCGGGGAGGCGAGCCTCCTCGAGGGAAGAAGAGGCAGCACAGCCTCGTTTGGCTCAAGCCCTACTTGGCTGGAACCGAGTGCGCCTCCAAAACGGCAGAGCTCCAGCTCTGCTCAGAGGCCCGTTCTGGCAGAGTTGCTGGCGCGAGGCTGCTCTGCCCTGGGCGAGCCTTGCCCAGAGTTGCCTCGCTGCTAGGCTTCCTGCCCAGGAAGGAGCAGGCTGCGCGAGGCTGGGAGACGCCACTGGCGCCTTCCTGGCCTCAGCTCCGCTCCTGCCTTGCCTTTGCACCTAGGCCCCAGGCGTCCTTGGGGAGGGCTTAGGGGCCGGTGGCTTGCACACTGCCAAGGGCTCCAGCAGGAAGAGCTCTGTGCGAGGGAAGGGAAGGGCCAGTGCAGGGCTCCTCCAGCGGTTGCTTGGCCGCCCAGGCTCAGCGCCGCACGGAGTGCACCAGGCTCCCAGGGCCCCTGGCTGGGGTCTGCAGCCCCGCACACCCGGAGGCTGACTCCCTGGGCGCCCAGCAGCTGCCTCACACACGTAGCTTCCCTAGCGCTCTCCTCCCCAGCAGAGACGTGGGCAGCTGGTTGGGGCCTGCCCCTGCGTGCCTGGGCTCCCGCGCACATCCCCAGCTCAGGGCAAGCAGCCCCTGAGCCAAGACCTGCAGGAGGCGCAGAGCGCCCCCACCTGGAAGCCGAGTGAACAGCTGGCGGGGAGGCGAGCCTCCTCGAGGGAAGAAGAGGCAGCCCAGCCTCGTTTGGCTCAAGCCCTACTTGGCTGGAGCCGAGTGCGCCTCCAGGACGGCAGAGCTCCAGCTCTGCTCAGAGGCCTGTTCTGGCAGAGTTGCTGGCGCGAGGCTGCTCTGCCCTGGGCGAGCCTTGCCCAGACTTGCCTCGCTGCTAGGCTTCCTGCCCAGGAAGGAGCAGGCTGCGCGAGGCTGGGAGACGCCACTGGCGCCTTCCTGGCCTCAGCTCCGCTCCTGCCTTGCCTTTGCACCTAGGCCCCAGGCGTCCTTGGGGAGGGCTTAGGGGCCGGTGGCTTGCACACTGCTATGGGCTGCAGCAGGAAGAGCTCTGTGCCAGGGAAGGGAAGGGCCAGTGCAGGGCTTCTCCAGCGGTTGCTTGGCCGCCCAGGCTCAGCGCCGCACGGAGTGCACCAGTCTCCCAGGGCCCCTGGCTGGGGTCTTCAGCACCGCACACCCGGAGGCTGACTCCCTGGGAGTCCAGAAGCTGCCTCACACACGTAGCTTCCCTAGCGCTCTCCTCCCCAGCAGAGACGTGTGCAGCTGGTTGGGGCCTGCCCCTGCGTGCCTAGGCTCCCGCGCACAGCCCCAGCTCAGGGCAAGCAGCCCCTGAGCCAAGACCTGCAGGAGGCGCAGAGCGCCCCCACCTGGAAGCCGAGTGAACAGCTGGCGGGGAGGCGAGCCTCCTCGAGGGAAGCAGAGGCAGCCCAGCCTCGTTTGGCTCAAGCCCTACTTGGCTGGAGCCGAGTGCGCCTCCAGGACGGCAGAGCTCCAGCTCTGCTCAGAGGCCCGTTCTGGCAGAGTTGCTGGCGCGAGGCTGCTCTGCCCTGGGCGAGCCTTGCCCAGACTTGCCTCGCTGCTAGGCTTCCTGCCCAAGAAGGAGCAGGCTGCGCAAGGCTGGGAGACGCCACTGGCGCCTTCCTGGCCTCAGCTCCGCTCCTGCCTTGCCTTTGCACCTTGGACCCAGGCGTCCTTGGGGAGGGCTTAGGGGCCGGTGGCTTGCACACTGCCAAGGGCGCCAGCAGGAAGAGCTCTGTGCGAGGGAAGGGAAGGGCCAGTGCAGGGCTTCTCCAGCGGTTGCTTGGCCGCCCAGGCTCAGCGCCGCACGGAGTGCACCAGGCTCCCAGGGCCCCTGGCTGGGGTCTGCAGCCCCGCACACCCGGAGGCTGACTCCCTGGGCGCCCAGCAGCTGCCTCACACACGTAGCTTCCCTAGCGCTCTCCTCCCCAGCAGAGACGTGTGCAGCTGGTTGGGGCCTGCCACTGCGTGCCTGGGCTCCCGCCCACAGCCCCAGCTCAGGGCAAGCAGCCCCTGAGCCAAGTCCTGCAGGAGGCGCAGAGCGGCCCCACCTGGAAGCCGAGTGAACAGCTGGCGGGGAGGCGAGCTTCCTCGAGGGACGAAGAGGCAGCCCAGCCTCGTTTGGCTCAAGCCCTACTTGGCTGGAGCCGAGTGCGCCTCCAGGACGGCAGAGCTCCAGCTCTGCTCAGAGGCCCGTTCTGGCAGGGTTGCTGGCGCGAGGCTGCTCTGCCCTGGGCGAGCCTTGCCCAGAGTTGCCTCGCTGCTAGGCTTCCTGCCCAGGAAGGAGCAGGCTGCGCGAGGCTGGGAGACGCCACTGGCGCCTTCCTGGCCTCAGCTCCGCTCCTGCCTTGCCTTTGCACCTAGGCCCCAGGCGTCCTTGGGGAGGGCTTAGGGGCCGGTGGCTTGCACAGTGCCAAGGGCTCCAGCAGGAAGAGCTCTGTGCGAGGGAAGGGAAGGGCCAGTGCAGGGCTCCTCCAGCGGTTGCGTGGCCGCCCAGGCTCAGCGCCACACGGAGTGCACCAGGCTCCCAGGGCCCCTGGCTGGGGTCTGCAGCCCCGCACACCCGGAGGCTGACTCCCTGGGCGCCCAGCAGCTGCCTCACACACGTAGCTTCCCTAGCGCTCTCCTCCCCAGCAGAGACGTGTGCAGCTGCTTTGGGCCTGCCACTGCGTGCCTGGGCTCCCGCCCACAGCCCCAGCTCAGGGCAAGCAGCCCCTGAGCCAAGTCCTGTAGGAGGCGCAGAGCGCCCCCACCTGTAAGCCGAGTGAACAGCTGGCGGGGAGGCGAGCTTCCTCGAGGGAAGAAGAGGCAGCCCAGCCTCGTTTGGCTCAAGCCCTACTTGGCTGGAGCCGAGTGCGCCTCCAGGACGGCAGAGCTCCAGCTCTGCTCAGAGGCCCGTTCTGGCAGGGTTGCTGGCGCGAGGCTGCTCTGCCCTGGGCGAGCCTTGCCCAGAGTTGCCTCTCTGCTAGGCTTCCGGCCCAGGAAGGAGCAGGCTGCGCGAGGCTGGGAGACGCCACTGGCGCCTTCCTGGCCTCAGCTCCGCTCCTGCCTTGCCTTTGCAACTAGGCCCCAGGCGTCCTTGGGGAGGGCTTAGGGGCCGGTGGCTTGCACAGTGCCAAGGGCTCCAGCAGGAAGAGCTCTGTGCGAGGGAAGGGAAGGGCCAGTGCAGGGCTCCTCCAGCGGTTGCTTGGCCGCCCAGGCTCAGCGCCGGACGGAGTGCCCCAGGCTCCCAGGGCCCTGGCTGGGTTCTGCAGCCCCGCACACCCGGAGGCTGACTCCCTGGGCGCCCAGCAGCTGCCTCACACACGTAGCTTCCCTAGCGCTCTCCTCCCCAGCAGAGACGTGTGCAGCTGGTTGGGGCCTGCCCCTGCGTGCCTGGGCTCCTGCGCACAGCCCCAGCTCAGGGCAAGCAGCCCCTGAGCCAAGACCTGCAGGAGGCGAAGAGCGCCCCCAACTGGAAGCCGAGTGAACAGCTGGCGGGGAGGCGAGCCTCCTCGAGGGAAGAAGAGGCAGCACAGCCTCGTTTGGCTCAAGCCCTACTTGGCTGGAGCCGAGTGCGCCTCCAGGACGGCAGAGCTCCAGCTCTGCTCAGAGGCCCGTTCTGGCAGGGTTGCTGGCGCGAGGCTGCTCTGCCTTGGGCGAGCCTTGCCCAGAGTTGCCTCGCTGCTAGGCTTCCTGACCAGGAAGGAGCAGGCTGCGCGAGGCTGGGAGACGCCACTGGCGCCTTCCTGGCCTCAGCTCCGCTCCTGCCTTGCCTTTGCACCTAGGCCCCAGGCGTCCTTGGGGAGGGCTTAGGGGCCGGTGGTTTGCACAGTGCCAAGGGCTCCAGCAGGAAGAGCTCTGTGCGAGGGAAGGGAAGGGCCAGTGCAGGGCTCCTCCAGCGGTTGCTTGGCCGCCCAGGCTCAGCGCCGCTCGGAGTGCCCCAGGCTCCCAGGGCCCCTGGCTGGGGTCTGCAGCCCCGCACACCCGGAGGCTGACTCCCTGGGCGCCCAGCAGCTGCCTCACACACGTAGCTACCCTAGCGCTCTCCTCCCCAGCAGAGACGTGTGCAGCTGGTTGGGGCCTGCCCCTGCGTGCCTGGGCTCCCGCGCACAGCCCCAGTTCAGGGCAAGCAGCCCCTGAGCCAAGACCTGCAGGAGGCGCAGAGCGCCCCCACCTGGAAGCCGAGTGAACAGCTGGCGGGGAGTCGAGCCTCCTCGAGGGAAGAAGAGGCAGCCCAGCCTCTTTTGGCTCAAACCCTACTTGGCTGGAGCCGAGTGCGCCTCCAGGACGGCAGAGCTCCAGCTCTGCTCAGAGGCCCGTTCTGGCAGAGTTGCTGGCGCGAGGCTGCTCTGCCCTGGGCGAGCCTTGCCCAGACTTGCCTCGCTGCTAGGCTTCCTGCCCAGGAAGGAGCAGGCTGCGCGAGGCTGGGAGACGCCACTGGCGCCTTCCTGGCCTCAGCTCCGCTCCTGCGTTACCTTTGCACCTAGGCCCCAGGCGTCCTTGGGGAGGGATTAGGGGCCGGTGGCTTGCACACTGCCAAGGGCTCCAGCAGGAAGAGCTCTGTGTGAGGGAAGGGAAGGGCCAGTGCAGGGCTCCTCCAGCGGTTGCTTGGTCGCCCAGGCTCAGCGCCGCACGGAGTGCACCAGGCTCCCAGGGCCCCTGGCTGGGGTCTGCAGCCCCGCACACCCGGAGGCTGACTCCCTGGGCGCCCAGCAGCTGCCTCACACACGTAGCTTCCCTAGCGCTCTCCTCCACAGCAGAGACGTGTGCAGCAGGTTGGGGCCTGCCCCTGCGTGCCTGGGCTCCCGCCCACAGCCCCAGCTCAGGGCAAGCAGCCCCTGAGCCAAGTTCTGCAGGAGGCGCAGAGCGCCCCCACCTGGAAGCCGAGTGAACAGCTGGCGGGGAGGCGAGCTTCCTCGAGGGAAGAAGAGGCAGCCCAGCCTCGTTTGGCTCAAGCCCTACTTGGCTGGAGCCGAGTGCGCCTCCAGGACGGCAGAGCTCCAGCTCTGCTCAGAGGCCCGTTCTGGCAGGGTTGCTGGCGCGAGGCTGCTCTGCCCTGGGCGAGCATTGCCCAGAGTTGCCTCGCTGCTAGGCTTCCTGCCCAGGAAGGAGCAGGCTGCGCGAGGCTGGGAGACGCCACTGGCGCCTTCCTGGCCTCAGCTCCGCTCCTGCCTTGCCTTTGCACCTAGGCCCCAGGCGTCCTTGGGGAGGGCTTAGGGGCCGGTGGCTTGCACAGTGCCAAGGGCTCCAGCAGGAAGAGCTCTGTGCGAGGGAAGGGAGGGGCCAGTGCAGGGCTCCTCCAGCGGTTGCTTGGCAGCCCAGGCTCAGCGCCACACGGAGTGCACCAGGCTCCCAGGGCCCCTGGCTGGGGTCTGCAGCCCCGCACACCCGGAGGCTGACTCCCTGGGCGCCCAGCAGCTGCCTCACACACGTAGCTTCCCTAGCGCTCTCCTCCCCAGCAGAGACGTGTGCAGCTAGTTGGGGCCTGCCCCTGCGTGCCTGGGCTCCCGCCCACAGCCCCAGCTCAGGGCAAGCAGCCCCTGAGCCAAGACCTGCAGGAGGCGCAGAGCGCCCCCACCTGGAAGCCGAGTGAACAGCTGGCAGGGAGGCGAGCCTCCTCGAGGGAAGAAGAGGCAGCCCAGCCTCGTTTGGCTCAAGCCCTACTTGGCTGGAGCCGAGTGCGCCTCCAGGACGGCAGAGCTCCAGCTCTGCTCAGAGGCCCGTTCTGGCAGAGTTGCTGGCGCGAGGCTGCTCTGCCCTGGGCGAGCCTTGCCCAGACTTGCCTCGCTGCTAGGCTTCCTGCCCAGGAAGGAGCAGGCTGCGCGAGGCTGGGAGACGCCACTGGCGTCTTCCTGGCCTCAGCTCCGCTCCTACCTTGCCTTTGCACCTAGGCCCCAGGCCTCCTTGGGGAGGGCTTAGGGGCCGGTGGCTTGCACAGTGCCAAGGGCTCCAGCAGGAAGAGCTCTGTGCGAGGGAAGGGAAGGGCCAGTGCAGGGCTCCTCCAGCGGTTGCTTGGACGCCCAGGCTCAGCGCCGCACGGAGTGCACCAGGCTCCCAGGGCCCCTGGCTGAGGTCTGCAGCCCCGCACACCCGGAGGCTGACTCCCTGGGAGTCCAGCAGCTGCCTCACACACGTAGCTTCCCTAGCGCTCTCCTCCCCAGCAGAGACGTGTGCAGCTGGTTGGGGCCTGCCCCTGCGTGCCTGGGCTCCCGCGCACCGCCCCAGCTCAGGGTAAGCAGCCCCTGAGCCAAGACCTGCAGGAGGCGCAGAGCGCCCCCACCTGGAAGCCGAGTGAACAGCTGGAGGGGAGGCGAGCCTCCTCGAGGGAAGAAGAGGCAGCCCAGCCTCGTTTGGCTCAAGCCCTACTTGGCTGGAGCCGAGTGCGCCTCCAGGACTGCAGAGCTCCAGCTCTGCTCAGAGGCCCGTTCTGGCAGAGTTGCTGGCGCGAGGCTGCTCTGCCCTGGGCGAGCCTTGCCCAGACTTGCCTCGCTGCTAGGCTTCCTGCCCAGGAAGGAGCAGGCTGCGCGAGGCTGGGAGACGCCACTGGCGCCTTCCTGGCCTCAGCTCCGCTCCTGCCTTGCCTTTGCACCTAGGCCCCAGGCTTCATTGGGGAGGGCTTAGGGGCCGGTGGCTTGCACAGTGCCAAGGGCTCCAGCAGGAAGAGCTCTGTGCGAGGGAAGGGAAGGGCCAGTGCAGGGCTCCTCCAGCGGTTGCTTGGCCGACCAGGCTCAGCGCCGCTCGGAGTGCCCCAGGCTGCCAGGGCCCCTGGCTGGGGTCTGCAGCCCCGCACACCCGGAGGCTGACTGCCTGGGCGCCCAGAATCTGCCTCACACACGTAGCTTCCCTAGCGCTCTCCTCCCCAGCGGAGAGGTGTGCAGCAGGTTGGGGCCTGCCCCTGCGTGCCTGGGCTCCTGCGCACAGCCCCAGCTCAGGGCAAGCAGCCCCTGAGCCAAGACCTGCAGGAGGCGAAGAGCGCCCCCAACTGGAAGCCGAGTGAACAGCTGGCGGGGAGGCGAGCCTCCTCGAGGGAAGAAGAGGCAGCACAGCCTCGTTTGGCTCAAGCCCTACTTGGCTGGAACCGAGTGCGCCTCCAGGACGGCAGAGCTCCAGCTCTGCTCAGAGGCCCGTTCTGGCAGAGTTGCTGGCGCGAGGCTGCTCTGCCCTGGGCGAGCCTTGCCCAGAGTTGCCTCGCTGCTAGGCTTCCTGCCCAGGAAGGAGCAGGCTGCGCGAGGCTGGGAGACGCCACTGGCGCCTTCCTGGCCTCAGCTCCGCTCCTGCCTTGCCTTTGCACCTAGGCCCCAGGCGTCCTTGGGGAGGGCTTAGGGGCCGGTGGCTTGCACACTGCCAAGGGCTCCAGCAGGAAGAGCTCTGTGCGAGGGAAGGGAAGGGCCAGTGCAGGGCTCCTCCAGCGGTTGCTTGGCCGCCCAGGCTCAGCGCCGCACGGAGTGCACCAGGCTCCCAGGGCCCCTGGCTGGGGTCTGCAGCCCCGCACACCCGGAGGCTGACTCCCTGGGCGCCCAGCAGCTGCCTCACACACGTAGCTTCCCTAGCGCTCTCCTCCCCAGCAGAGACGTGGGCAGCTGGTTGGGGCCTGCCCCTGCGTGCCTGGGCTCCCGCGCACATCCCCAGCTCAGGGCAAGCAGCCCCTGAGCCAAGACCTGCAGGAGGCGCAGAGCGCCCCCACCTGGAAGCCGAGTGAACAGCTGGCGGGGAGGCGAGCCTCCTCGAGGGAAGAAGAGGCAGCCCAGCCTCGTTTGGCTCAAGCCCTACTTGGCTGGAGCCGAGTGCGCCTCCAGGACGGCAGAGCTCCAGCTCTGCTCAGAGGCCTGTTCTGGCAGAGTTGCTGGCGCGAGGCTGCTCTGCCCTGGGCGAGCCTTGCCCAGACTTGCCTCGCTGCTAGGCTTCCTGCCCAGGAAGGAGCAGGCTGCGCGAGGCTGGGAGACGCCACTGGCGCCTTCCTGGCCTCAGCTCCGCTCCTGCCTTGCCTTTGCACCTAGGCCCCAGGCGTCCTTGGGGAGGGCTTAGGGGCCGGTGGCTTGCACACTGCTATGGGCTGCAGCAGGAAGAGCTCTGTGCCAGGGAAGGGAAGGGCCAGTGCAGGGCTTCTCCAGCGGTTGCTTGGCCGCCCAGGCTCAGCGCCGCACGGAGTGCACCAGTCTCCCAGGGCCCCTGGCTGGGGTCTTCAGCACCGCACACCCGGAGGCTGACTCCCTGGGAGTCCAGAAGCTGCCTCACACACGTAGCTTCCCTAGCGCTCTCCTCCCCAGCAGAGACGTGTGCAGCTGGTTGGGGCCTGCCCCTGCGTGCCTAGGCTCCCGCGCACAGCCCCAGCTCAGGGCAAGCAGCCCCTGAGCCAAGACCTGCAGGAGGCGCAGAGCGCCCCCACCTGGAAGCCGAGTGAACAGCTGGCGGGGAGGCGAGCCTCCTCGAGGGAAGCAGAGGCAGCCCAGCCTCGTTTGGCTCAAGCCCTACTTGGCTGGAGCCGAGTGCGCCTCCAGGACGGCAGAGCTCCAGCTCTGCTCAGAGGCCCGTTCTGGCAGAGTTGCTGGCGCGAGGCTGCTCTGCCCTGGGCGAGCCTTGCCCAGACTTGCCTCGCTGCTAGGCTTCCTGCCCAAGAAGGAGCAGGCTGCGCAAGGCTGGGAGACGCCACTGGCGCCTTCCTGGCCTCAGCTCCGCTCCTGCCTTGCCTTTGCACCTTGGACCCAGGCGTCCTTGGGGAGGGCTTAGGGGCCGGTGGCTTGCACACTGCCAAGGGCGCCAGCAGGAAGAGCTCTGTGCGAGGGAAGGGAAGGGCCAGTGCAGGGCTTCTCCAGCGGTTGCTTGGCCGCCCAGGCTCAGCGCCGCACGGAGTGCACCAGGCTCCCAGGGCCCCTGGCTGGGGTCTGCAGCCCCGCACACCCGGAGGCTGACTCCCTGGGCGCCCAGCAGCTGCCTCACACACGTAGCTTCCCTAGCGCTCTCCTCCCCAGCAGAGACGTGTGCAGCTGGTTGGGGCCTGCCACTGCGTGCCTGGGCTCCCGCCCACAGCCCCAGCTCAGGGCAAGCAGCCCCTGAGCCAAGTCCTGCAGGAGGCGCAGAGCGGCCCCACCTGGAAGCCGAGTGAACAGCTGGCGGGGAGGCGAGCTTCCTCGAGGGAAGAAGAGGCAGCCCAGCCTCGTTTGGCTCAAGCCCTACTTGGCTGGAGCCGAGTGCGCCTCCAGGACGGCAGAGCTCCAGCTCTGCTCAGAGGCCCGTTCTGGCAGGGTTGCTGGCGCGAGGCTGCTCTGCCCTGGGCGAGCCTTGCCCAGAGTTGCCTCGCTGCTAGGCTTCCTGCCCAGGAAGGAGCAGGCTGCGCGAGGCTGGGAGACGCCACTGGCGCCTTCCTGGCCTCAGCTCCGCTCCTGCCTTGCCTTTGCACCTAGGCCCCAGGCGTCCTTGGGGAGGGCTTAGGGGCCGGTGGCTTGCACAGTGCCAAGGGCTCCAGCAGGAAGAGCTCTGTGCGAGGGAAGGGAAGGGCCAGTGCAGGGCTCCTCCAGCGGTTGCGTGGCCGCCCAGGCTCAGCGCCACACGGAGTGCACCAGGCTCCCAGGGCCCCTGGCTGGGGTCTGCAGCCCCGCACACCCGGAGGCTGACTCCCTGGGCGCCCAGCAGCTGCCTCACACACGTAGCTTCCCTAGCGCTCTCCTCCCCAGCAGAGACGTGTGCAGCTGCTTTGGGCCTGCCACTGCGTGCCTGGGCTCCCGCCCACAGCCCCAGCTCAGGGCAAGCAGCCCCTGAGCCAAGTCCTGTAGGAGGCGCAGAGCGCCCCCACCTGTAAGCCGAGTGAACAGCTGGCGGGGAGGCGAGCTTCCTCGAGGGAAGAAGAGGCAGCCCAGCCTCGTTTGGCTCAAGCCCTACTTGGCTGGAGCCGAGTGCGCCTCCAGGACGGCAGAGCTCCAGCTCTGCTCAGAGGCCCGTTCTGGCAGGGTTGCTGGCGCGAGGCTGCTCTGCCCTGGGCGAGCCTTGCCCAGAGTTGCCTCTCTGCTAGGCTTCCGGCCCAGGAAGGAGCAGGCTGCGCGAGGCTGGGAGACGCCACTGGCGCCTTCCTGGCCTCAGCTCCGCTCCTGCCTTGCCTTTGCAACTAGGCCCCAGGCGTCCTTGGGGAGGGCTTAGGGGCCGGTGGCTTGCACAGTGCCAAGGGCTCCAGCAGGAAGAGCTCTGTGCGAGGGAAGGGAAGGGCCAGTGCAGGGCTCCTCCAGCGGTTGCTTGGCCGCCCAGGCTCAGCGCCGGACGGAGTGCCCCAGGCTCCCAGGGCCCTGGCTGGGTTCTGCAGCCCCGCACACCCGGAGGCTGACTCCCTGGGCGCCCAGCAGCTGCCTCACACACGTAGCTTCCCTAGCGCTCTCCTCCCCAGCAGAGACGTGTGCAGCTGGTTGGGGCCTGCCCCTGCGTGCCTGGGCTCCTGCGCACAGCCCCAGCTCAGGGCAAGCAGCCCCTGAGCCAAGACCTGCAGGAGGCGAAGAGCGCCCCCAACTGGAAGCCGAGTGAACAGCTGGCGGGGAGGCGAGCCTCCTCGAGGGAAGAAGAGGCAGCACAGCCTCGTTTGGCTCAAGCCCTACTTGGCTGGAGCCGAGTGCGCCTCCAGGACGGCAGAGCTCCAGCTCTGCTCAGAGGCCCGTTCTGGCAGAGTTGCTGGCGCGAGGCTGCTCTGCCCTGGGCGAGCCTTGCCCAGACTTGCCTCGCTGCTAGGCTTCCTGCCCAGGAAGGAGCAGGCTGCGCGAGGCTGGGAGACGCCACTGGCGCCTTCCTGGCCTCAGCTCCGCTCCTGCCTTGCCTTTGCACCTAGGCCCCAGGCGTCCTTGGGGAGGGCTTAGGGGCCGGTGGCTTGCACACTGCCAAGGGCTCCAGCAGGAAGAGCTCTGTCCGAGGGAAGGGAAGGGCCAGTGCAGGGCTCCTCCAGCGGTTGCTTGGCCGCACAGGCTCAGCACCGCACGGAGTGCACCAGGCTCCCAGGGCCCCTGGCTGGGGTCTGCAGCCCCGCACACCCGGAGGCTGACTCCCTGGGAGTCCAGCAGCTGCCTCACACACGTAGCTTCCCTAGCGCTCTCCTCCCCAGCAGAGACGTGGGCAGCTGGTTGGGGCCTGCCCCTGCGTGCCTGGGCTCCCGCGCACATCCCCAGCTCAGGGCAAGCAGCCCCTGAGCCAAGACCTGCAGGAGGCGCAGAGCGCCCCCACCTGGAAGCCGAGTGAACAGCTGGCGGGGAGGCGAGCCTCCTCGAGGGAAGCAGAGGCAGCCCAGCCTCGTTTGGCTCAAGCCCTACTTGGCTGGAGCCGAGTGCGCCTCCAGGACGGCAGAGCTCCAGCTCTGCTCAGAGGCCCGTTCTGGCAGAGTTGCTGGCGCGAGGCTGCTCTGACCTGGGCGAGCCTTGCCCAGACTTGCCTCGCTGCTAGGCTTCCTGCCCAGGAAGGAGCAGGCTGCGCAAGGCTGGGAGACGCCACTGGCGCCTTCCTGGCCTCAGCTCCGCTCCTGCCTTGCCTTTGCACCTAGGCCCCAGGCGTCCTTGGGGAGGGCTTTTGGGCCGGTGGCTTGCAGAGTGCAAAGGGCTCCAGCAGGAAGAGCTCTGTGCGAGGGAAGGGAAGGGCCAGTGCAGGGCTCCTCCAGCGGTTGCTTGGCCGCCCAGGCTCAGCGCCGGACGGAGTGCACCAGGCTCCCAGGGCCCTGGCTGGGTTCTGCAGCCCCGCACACCCGGAGGCTGACTCCCTGGGCGCCCAGCAGCTGCCTCACACACGTAGCTTCCCTAGCGCTCTCCTCCCCAGCAGAGACGTGTGCAGCTGGTTGGGGCCTGCCCCTGCGTGCCTAGGCTCCCGCGCACAGCCCCAGCTCAGGGCAAGCAGCCCCTGAGCCAAGACCTGCAGGAGGCGCAGAGCGCCCCCACCTGGAAGCCGAGTGAACAGCTGGCGGGGAGGCGAGCCTCCTCGAGGGAAGCAGAGGCAGCCCAGCCTCGTTTGGCTCAAGCCCTACTTGGCTGGAGCCGAGTGCGCCTCCAGGACGGCAGAGCTCCAGCTCTGCTCAGAGGCCCGTTCTGGCAGAGTTGCTGGCGCGAGGCTGCTCTGCCCTGGGCGAGCCTTGCCCAGACTTGCCTCGCTGCTAGGCTTCCTGCCCAAGAAGGAGCAGGCTGCGCAAGGCTGGGAGACGCCACTGGCGCCTTCCTGGCCTCAGCTCCGCTCCTGCCTTGCCTTTGCACCTTGGACCCAGGCGTCCTTGGGGAGGGCTTAGGGGCCGGTGGCTTGCACACTGCCAAGGGCGCCAGCAGGAAGAGCTCTGTGCGAGGGAAGGGAAGGGCCAGTGCAGGGCTTCTCCAGCGGTTGCTTGGCCGCCCAGGCTCAGCGCCGCACGGAGTGCACCAGGCTCCCAGGGCCCCTGGCTGGGGTCTGCAGCTCCGCACACCCGGAGGCTGACTCCCTGGGCGCCCAGCAGCTGCCTCACACACGTAGTTTCCCTAGCGCTCTCCTCCCCAGCAGAGACGTGTGCAGCTGGTTGGGGCCTGCCACGGCGTGCCTGGGCTCCCGCCCACAGCCCCAGCTCAGGGCAAGCAGCCCCTGAGCCAAGTCCTGCAGGAGGCGCAGAGCGGCCCCACCTGGAAGCCGAGTGAAGAGCTGGCGGGGAGGCGAGCTTCCTCGAGGGAAGGAGAGGCAGCCCAGCCTCGTTTGGCTCAAGCCCTACTTGGCTGGAGCCGAGTGCGCCTCCAGAACGGCAGAGCTCCAGCTCTGCTCAGAGGCCCGTTCTGGCAGGGTTGCTGGCGCGAGGCTGCTCTGCCCTGGACGAGCCTTGCCCAGAGTTGCCTCGCTGCTAGGCTTCCTGCCCAGGAAGGAGCAGGCTGCGCGAGGCTGGGAGACGCCACTGGCGCCTTCCTGGCCTCAGCTCCGCTCCTGCCTTGCCTTTACAACTAGGCCCCAGGCGTCCTTGGGGAGGGCTTAGGGGCCGGTGGCTTGCAGAGTGCAAAGGGCTCCAGCAGGAAGAGCTCTGTGCGAGGGAAGGGAAGGGCCAGTGCAGGGCTCCTCCAGCGGTTGCTTGGCCGCCCAGGCTCAGCGCCGGACGGAGTGCCCCAGGCTCCCAGGGCCCTGGCTGGGTTCTGCAGGCCCGCACACCCGGAGGCTGACTCCCTGGGCGCCCAGCAGCTGCCTCACACACGTAGCTTCCCTAGCGCTCTCCTCCCCAGCAGAGACGTGTGCAGCTGGTTGGGGCCTGCCCCTGCGTTCCTGGGCTCCTGCGCACAGCCCCAGCTCAGGGCAAGCAGCCCCTGAGCCAAGACCTGCAGGAGGCGAAGAGCGCCCCCAACTGGAAGCCGAGTGAACAGCTGGCGGGGAGGCGAGCCTCCTCGAGGGAAGAAGAGGCAGCACAGCTTCGTTTGGCTCAAGCCCTACTTGGCTGGAGCCGAGTGCGCCTCCAGGACGGCAGAGCTCCAGCTCTGCTCAGAGGCCCGTTCTGGCAGAGTTGCTGGCGCGAGGCTGCTCTGCCCTGGGCGAGCCTTGCCCAGACTTGCCTCGCTGCTAGGCTTCCTGCCCAGGAAGGAGCAGGCTGCGCGAGGCTGGGAGACGCCACTGGCGCCTTCCTGGCCTCAGCTCCGCTCCTGCCTTGCCTTTGCACCTAGGCCCCAGGCGTCCTTGGGGAGGGCTTAGGGGCCGGTGGCTTGCACACTGCCAAGGGCTCCAGCAGGAAGAGCTCTGTCCGAGGGAAGGGAAGGGCCAGTGCAGGGCTCCTCCAGCGGTTGCTTGGCCGCCCAGGCTCAGCACCGCACGGAGTGCACCAGGCTCCCAGGGCCCCTGGCTGGGGTCTGCAGCCCCGCACACCCGGAGGCTGACTCCCTGGGAGTCCAGCAGCTGCCTCACACACGTAGCTTCCCTAGCGCTCTCCTCCCCAGCAGAGACGTGTGCAGCTGGTTGGGGCCTGCCCCTGCGTGCCTGGGCTCCCGCGCACAGCCCCAGCTCAGGGCAAGCAGCCCCTGAGCCAAGACCTGCAGGAGGCGCAGAGCGCCCCCACCTGGAAGCCGAGTGAACAGCTGGCGGGGAGGCGAGCCTCCTCGAGGGAAGCAGAGGCAGCCCAGCCTCGTTTGGCTCAAGCCCTACTTGGCTGGAGCCGAGTGCGCCTCCAGGACGGCAGAGCTCCAGCTCTGCTCAGAGGCCCGTTCTGGCAGAGTTGCTGGCGCGAGGCTGCTCTGACCTGGGCGAGCCTTGCCCAGACTTGCCTCGCTGCTAGGCTTCCTGCCCAGGAAGGAGCAGGCTGCGCGAGGCTGGGAGACGCCACTGGCGCCTTCCTGGCCTCAGCTCGGCTCCTGCCTTGCCTTTGCACCTTGGACCCAGGCGTCCTTGGGGAGGGCTTAGGGGCCGGTGGCTTGCACACTGCCAAGGGCGCCAGCAGGAAGAGCTCTGTGCGAGGGAAGGGAAGGGCCAGTGCAGGGCTTCTCCAGCGGTTGCTTGGCCGCCCAGGCTCAGCGCCGTACGGAGTGCACCAGGCTCCCAGGGCCCCTGGCTGGGGTGTGCAGCCCCGCACACCCGGAGGCTGACTGCCTGGGCGCCCAGCAGCTGCCTCACACACGTAGCTTCCCTAGCGCTCTCCTCCCCAGCAGAGACGTGTGCAGCTGGTTGGGGCCTGCCACTGCGTGCCTGGGCTCCCGCCCACAGCCCCAGCTCAGGGCAAGCAGCCCCTGAGCCAAGTCCTGCAGGAGGCGCAGAGCGGCCCCACCTGGAAGCCGAGTGAACAGCTGGCGGGGAGGCGAGCTTCCTCGAGGGAAGAAGAGGCAGCCCAGCCTCGTTTGGCTCAAGCCCTACTTGGCTGGAGCCGAGTGCGCCTCCAGGACGGCAGAGCTCCAGCTCTGCTCAGAGGCCCGTTCTGGCAGGGTTGCTGGCGCGAGGCTGCTCTGCCCTGGGCGAGCCTTGCCCAGAGTTGCCTCGCTGCTAGGCTTCCTGCCCAGGAAGGAGCAGGCTGCGCGAGGCTGGGAGACGCCACTGGCGCCTTCCTGGCCTCAGCTCCGCTCCTGCCTTGCCTTTGCACCTAGGCCCCAGGCGTCCTTGGGGAGGGCTTAGGGGCCGGTGGCTTGCACACTGCCAAGGGCTCCAGCAGGAAGAGCTCTGTGCGAGGGAAGGGAAGGGCCAGTGCAGGGCTCCTCCAGCGGTTGCTTGGCCGCCCAGGCTCAGCGCCACACGGAGTGCACCAGGCTCCCAGGGCCCCTGGCTGGGGTCTGCAGCCCCGCACACCCGGAGGCTGACTCCCTGGGCGCCCAGCAGCTGCCTCACACACGTAGCTTCCCTAGCGCTCTCCTCCCCAGCAGAGACGTGTGCAGCTGATTTGGGCCTGCCACTGCGTGCCTGGGCTCCCGCCCACAGCCCCAGCTCAGGGCAAGCAGCCCCTGAGCCAAGTCCTGTAGGAGGCGCAGAGCGCCCCCACCTGTAAGCCGAGTGAACAGCTGGCGGGGAGGCGAGCTTCCTCGAGGGAAGAAGAGGCAGCCCAGCCTCGTTTGGCTCAAGCCCTACTTGGCTGGAGCCGAGTGCGCCTCCAGGACGGCAGAGCTCCAGCTCTGCTCAGAGGCCCGTTCTGGCAGGGTTGCTGGCGCGAGGCTGCTCTGCCTTGGGCGAGCCTTGCCCAGAGTTGCCTCGCTGCTAGGCTTCCTGACCAGGAAGGAGCAGGCTGCGCGAGGCTGGGAGACGCCACTGGCGCCTTCCTGGCCTCAGCTCCGCTCCTGCCTTGCCTTTGCACCTAGGCCCCAGGCGTCCTTGGGGAGGGCTTAGGGGCCGGTGGTTTGCACAGTGCCAAGGGCTCCAGCAGGAAGAGCTCTGTGCGAGGGAAGGGAAGGGCCAGTGCAGGGCTCCTCCAGCGGTTGCTTGGCCGCCCAGGCTCAGCGCCGCTCGGAGTGCCCCAGGCTCCCAGGGCCCCTGGCTGGGGTCTGCAGCCCCGCACACCCGGAGGCTGACTCCCTGGGCGCCCAGAAGCTGCCTCACACACGTAGCTACCCTAGCGCTCTCCTCCCCAGCAGAGACGTGTGCAGCTGGTTGGGGCCTGCCCCTGCGTGCCTGGGCTCCCGCGCACAGCCCCAGTTCAGGGCAAGCAGCCCCTGAGCCAAGACCTGCAGGAGGCGCAGAGCGCCCCCACCTGGAAGCCGAGTGAACAGCTGGCGGGGAGTCGAGCCTCCTCGAGGGAAGAAGAGGCAGCCCAGCCTCTTTTGGCTCAAACCCTACTTGGCTGGAGCCGAGTGCGCCTCCAGGACGGCAGAGCTCCAGCTCTGCTCAGAGGCCCGTTCTGGCAGAGTTGCTGGCGCGAGGCTGCTCTGCCCTGGGCGAGCCTTGCCCAGACTTGCCTCGCTGCTAGGCTTCCTGCCCAGGAAGGAGCAGGCTGCGCGAGGCTGGGAGACGCCACTGGCGCCTTCCTGGCCTCAGCTCCGCTCCTGCGTTACCTTTGCACCTAGGCCCCAGGCGTCCTTGGGGAGGGATTAGGGGCCGGTGGCTTGCACACTGCCAAGGGCTCCAGCAGGAAGAGCTCTGTGTGAGGGAAGGGAAGGGCCAGTGCAGGGCTCCTCCAGCGGTTGCTTGGTCGCCCAGGCTCAGCGCCGCACGGAGTGCACCAGGCTCCCAGGGCCCCTGGCTGGGGTCTGCAGCCCCGCACACCCGGAGGCTGACTCCCTGGGCGCCCAGCAGCTGCCTCACACACGTAGCTTCCCTAGCGCTCTCCTCCACAGCAGAGACGTGTGCAGCAGGTTGGGGCCTGCCCCTGCGTGCCTGGGCTCCCGCCCACAGCCCCAGCTCAGGGCAAGCAGCCCCTGAGCCAAGTTCTGCAGGAGGCGCAGAGCGCCCCCACCTGGAAGCCGAGTGAACAGCTGGCGGGGAGGCGAGCTTCCTCGAGGGAAGAAGAGGCAGCCCAGCCTCGTTTGGCTCAAGCCCTACTTGGCTGGAGCCGAGTGCGCCTCCAGGACGGCAGAGCTCCAGCTCTGCTCAGAGGCCCGTTCTGGCAGGGTTGCTGGCGCGAGGCTGCTCTGCCCTGGGCGAGCATTGCCCAGAGTTGCCTCGCTGCTAGGCTTCCTGCCCAGGAAGGAGCAGGCTGCGCGAGGCTGGGAGACGCCACTGGCGCCTTCCTGGCCTCAGCTCCGCTCCTGCCTTGCCTTTGCACCTAGGCCCCAGGCGTCCTTGGGGAGGGCTTAGGGGCCGGTGGCTTGCACAGTGCCAAGGGCTCCAGCAGGAAGAGCTCTGTGCGAGGGAAGGGAGGGGCCAGTGCAGGGCTCCTCCAGCGGTTGCTTGGCAGCCCAGGCTCAGCGCCACACGGAGTGCACCAGGCTCCCAGGGCCCCTGGCTGGGGTCTGCAGCCCCGCACACCCGGAGGCTGACTCCCTGGGCGCCCAGCAGCTGCCTCACACACGTAGCTTCCCTAGCGCTCTCCTCCCCAGCAGAGACGTGTGCAGCTAGTTGGGGCCTGCCCCTGCGTGCCTGGGCTCCCGCCCACAGCCCCAGCTCAGGGCAAGCAGCCCCTGAGCCAAGACCTGCAGGAGGCGCAGAGCGCCCCCACCTGGAAGCCGAGTGAACAGCTGGCAGGGAGGCGAGCCTCCTCGAGGGAAGAAGAGGCAGCCCAGCCTCGTTTGGCTCAAGCCCTACTTGGCTGGAGCCGAGTGCGCCTCCAGGACGGCAGAGCTCCAGCTCTGCTCAGAGGCCCGTTCTGGCAGAGTTGCTGGCGCGAGGCTGCTCTGCCCTGGGCGAGCCTTGCCCAGACTTGCCTCGCTGCTAGGCTTCCTGCCCAGGAAGGAGCAGGCTGCGCGAGGCTGGGAGACGCCACTGGCGTCTTCCTGGCCTCAGCTCCGCTCCTACCTTGCCTTTGCACCTAGGCCCCAGGCGTCCTTGGGGAGGGCTTAGGGGCCGGTGGCTTGCACAGTGCCAA
This sequence comes from Ovis canadensis, assembly GCF_042477335.2. Taxonomy (NCBI): domain Eukaryota; kingdom Metazoa; phylum Chordata; class Mammalia; order Artiodactyla; family Bovidae; genus Ovis; species Ovis canadensis. The sequence continues at coordinate 638,429 of NC_091252.1, forward strand.
GGGCTCCAGCAGGAAGAGCTCTGTGCGAGGGAAGGGAAGGGCCAGTGCAGGGCTCCTCCAGCGGTTGCTTGGACGCCCAGGCTCAGCGCCGCACGGAGTGCACCAGGCTCCCAGGGCCCCTGGCTGAGGTCTGCAGCCCCGCACACCCGGAGGCTGACTCCCTGGGAGTCCAGCAGCTGCCTCACACACGTAGCTTCCCTAGCGCTCTCCTCCCCAGCAGAGACGTGTGCAGCTGGTTGGGGCCTGCCCCTGCGTGCCTGGGCTCCCGCGCACCGCCCCAGCTCAGGGTAAGCAGCCCCTGAGCCAAGACCTGCAGGAGGCGCAGAGCGACCCACCTGGAAGCCGAGTGAACAGCTGGAGGGGAGGCGAGCCTCCTCGAGGGAAGAAGAGGCAGCCCAGCCTCGTTTGGCTCAAGCCCTACTTGGCTGGAGCCGAGTGCGCCTCCAGGACTGCAGAGCTCCAGCTCTGCTCAGAGGCCCGTTCTGGCAGAGTTGCTGGCGCGAGGCTGCTCTGCCCTGGGCGAGCCTTGCCCAGACTTGCCTCGCTGCTAGGCTTCCTGCCCAGGAAGGAGCAGGCTGCGCGAGGCTGGGAGACGCCACTGGCGCCTTCCTGGCCTCAGCTCCGCTCCTGCCTTGCCTTTGCACCTAGGCCCCAGGCTTCATTGGGGAGGGCTTAGGGGCCGGTGGCTTGCACAGTGCCAAGGGCTCCAGCAGGAAGAGCTCTGTGCGAGGGAAGGGAAGGGCCAGTGCAGGGCTCCTCCAGCGGTTGCTTGGCCGCCCAGGCTCAGCGCCGCTCGGAGTGCCCCAGGCTCCCAGGGCCCCTGGCTGGGGTCTGCAGCCCCGCACACCCGGAGGCTGACTGCCTGGGCGCCCAGAATCTGCCTCACACACGTAGCTTCCCTAGCGCTCTCCTCCCCAGCAGAGAGGTGTGCAGCAGGTTGGGGCCTGCCCCTGCGTGCCTGGGCTCCTGCGCACAGCCCCAGCTCAGGGCAAGCAGCCCCTGAGCCAAGACCTGCAGGAGGCGCAGAGCGCCCCCACCTGGAAGCCGAGTGAACAGCTGGCGGGGAGGCGAGCCTCCTCGAGGGAAGAAGAGGCAGCACAGCCTCGTTTGGCTCAAGCCCTACTTGGCTGGAGCCGAGTGCGCCTCCAGGACGCCAGAGCTCCAGCTCTGCTCAGAGGCCCGTTCTGGCAGAGTTGCTGGCGCGAGGCTGCTCTGCCCTGGGCGAGCCTTGCCCAGACTTGCCTCGCTGCTAGGCTTCCTGCCCAGGAAGGAGCAGGCTGCGCGAGGCTGGGAGACGCCACTGGCGCCTTCCTGGCCTCAGCTCCGCTCCTGCCTTGCCTTTGCACCTAGGCCCCAGGCGTCCTTGGGGAGGGCTTAGGGGCCGGTGGCTTGCAGAGTGCCAAGGGCTCCAGCAGGAAGAGCTCTGTGCGAGGGAAGGGAAGGGCCAGTGCAGGGCTCCTCCAGCAGTTGCTTGGCCGCCCAGACTCAGCGCCGCACGGAGTGCCCCAGGCTCCCAGGGCCCTGGCTGGGTTCTGCAGCCCCGCACACCCGGAGGCTGACTCCCTGGGCGCCCAGCAGCTGCCTCACACACGTAGCTTCCCTAGCGCTCTCCTCCCCAGCAGAGACGTGTGCAGCTGTTTGGGGCCTGCCCCTGCGTGCCTGGGCTCCTGCGCACAGCCCCAGCTCAGGGCAAGCAGCCCCTGATCCAAGACCTGCAGGAGGCGAAGAGCGCCCCCAACTGGAAGCCGAGTGAACAGCTGGCGGGGAGGCGAGCCTCCTCGAGGGAAGAAGAGGCAGCCCAGCCTCTTTTGGCTCAAACCCTACTTGGCTGGAGCCGAGTGCGCCTCCAGGACTGCAGAGCTCCAGCTCTGCTCAGAGGCCCGTTCTGGCAGAGTTGCTGGCGCGAGGCTGCTCTGCCCTGGGCGAGCCTTGCCCAGACTTGCCTCGCTGCTAGGCTTCCTGCCCAGGAAGGAGCAGGCTGCGCGAGGCTGGGAGACGCCACTGGCGCCTTCCTGGCCTCAGCTCCGCTCCTGCCTTGCCTTTGCACCTAGGCCCCAGGCTTCATTGGGGAGGGCTTAGGGGCCGGTGGCTTGCACAGTGCCAAGGGCTCCAGCAGGAAGAGCTCTGTGCGAGGGAAGGGAAGGGCCAGTGCAGGGCTCCTCCAGCGGTTGCTTGGCCGCCCAGGCTCAGCGCCGCTCGGAGTGCCCCAGGCTCCCAGGGCCCCTGGCTGGGGTCTGCAGCCCCGCACACCCGGAGGCTGACTCCCTGGGCGCCCAGCAGCTGCCTCACACACGTAGCTTCCCTAGCGCTCTCCTCCCCAGCAGAGACGTGTGCAGCTGGCTGGGGCCTGCCCCTGCGTGCCTGGGCTCCCGCGCACAGCCGCAGCTCAGGGCAAGCAGACCCTGAGCCAAGACCTGCAGGAGGCGCAGAGCGCCCCCACCTGGAAGCCGAGTGAACAGCTGGCGGGGAGGCGAGCCTCCTCGAGGGAAGAAGAGGCAGCCCAGCCTCGTTTGGCTCAAGCCCTACTTGGCTGGAGCCGAGTGCGCCTCCAGGACGGCAGAGCTCCAGCTCTGCTCAGAGGCCCGTTCTGGCAGGGTTGCTGGCGCGAGGCTGCTCTGCCCTGGGCGAGCATTGCCCAGAGTTGCCTCGCTGCTAGGCTTCCTGCCCAGGAAGGAGCAGGCTGCGCGAGCCTGGGAGACGCCACTGGCGCCTTCCTGGCCTCAGCTCCGCTCCTGCCTTGCCTTTGCACCTAGGCCCCAGGCGTCCTTGGGGAGGGCTTAGGGGCCGGTGGCTTGCACAGTGCCAAGGGCTCCAGCAGGAAGAGCTCTGTGCGAGGGAAGGGAGGGGCCAGTGCAGGGCTCCTCCAGCGGTTGCTTGGCAGCCCAGGCTCAGCGCCACACGGAGTGCACCAGGCTCCCAGGGCCCCTGGCTGGGGTCTGCAGCCCCGCACACCCGGAGGCTGACTCCCTGGGCGCCCAGCAGCTGCCTCACACACGTAGCTTCCCTAGCGCTCTCCTCCCCAGCAGAGACGTGTGCAGCTAGTTGGGGCCTGCCCCTGCGTGCCTGGGCTCCCGCCCACAGCCCCAGCTCAGGGCAAGCAGCCCCTGAGCCAAGACCTGCAGGAGGCGCAGAGCGCCCCCACCTGGAAGCCGAGTGAACAGCTGGCGGGGAGGCGAGCCTCCTCGAGGGAAGAAGAGGCAGCCCAGCCTCGTTTGGCTCAAGCCCTACTTGGCTGGAGCCGAGTGCGCCTCCAGGACGGCAGAGCTCCAGCTCTGCTCAGAGGCCCGTTCTGGCAGAGTTGCAGGCGCGAGGCTGCTCTGCCCTGGGCGAGCCTTGCCCAGACTTGCCTCGCTGCTAGGCTTCCTGCCCAGGAAGGAGCAGGCTGCGCGAGGCTGGGAGACGCCACTGGCGTCTTCCTGGCCTCAGCTCCGCTCCTGCCTTGCCTTTGCACCTAGGCCCCAGGCGTCCTTGGGGAGGGCTTAGGGGCCGGTGGCTTGCACAGTGCCAAGGGCTCCAGCAGGAAGAGCTCTGTGCGAGGGAAGGGAAGGGCCAGTGCAGGGCTCCTCCAGCGGTTTCTTGGACGCCCAGGCTCAGCGCCGCACGGAGTGCACCAGGCTCCCAGGGCCCCTGGCTGAGGTCTGCAGCCCCGCACACCCGGAGGCTGACTCCCTGGGAGTCCAGCAGCTGCCTCACACACGTAGCTTCCCTAGCGCTCTCCTCCCCAGCAGAGACGTGTGCAGCTGGTTGGGGCCTGCCCCTGCGTGCCTGGGCTCCCGCGCACCGCCCCAGCTCAGGGTAAGCAGCCCCTGAGCCAAGACCTGCAGGAGGCGCAGAGCGCCCCCACCTGGAAGCCGAGTGAACAGCTGGAGGGGAGGCGAGCCTCCTCGAGGGAAGAAGAGGCAGCCCAGCCTCGTTTGGCTCAAGCCCTACTTGGCTGGAGCCGAGTGCGCCTCCAGGACTGCAGAGCTCCAGCTCTGCTCAGAGGCCCGTTCTGGCAGAGTTGCTGGCGCGAGGCTGCTCTGCCCTGGGCGAGCCTTGCCCAGACTTGCCTCGCTGCTAGGCTTCCTGCCCAGGAAGGAGCAGGCTGCGCGAGGCTGGGAGACGCCACTGGCGCCTTCCTGGCCTCAGCTCCGCTCCTGCCTTGCCTTTGCACCTAGGCCCCAGGCTTCATTGGGGAGGGCTTAGGGGCCGGTGGCTTGCACAGTGCCAAGGGCTCCAGCAGGAAGAGCTCTGTGCGAGGGAAGGGAAGGGCCAGTGCAGGGCTCCTCCAGCGGTTGCTTGGCCGCCCAGGCTCAGCGCCGCTCGGAGTGCCCCAGGCTCCCAGGGCCCCTGGCTGGGGTCTGCATCCCCGCACACCCGGAGGCTGACTGCCTGGGCGCCCAGAATCTGCCTCACACACGTAGCTTCCCTAGCGCTCTCCTCCCCAGCAGAGAGGTGTGCAGCAGGTTGGGGCCTGCCCCTGCGTGCCTGGGCTCCTGCGCACAGCCCCAGCTCAGGGCAAGCAGCCCCTGAGCCAAGACCTGCAGGAGGCGCAGAGCGCCCCCACCTGGAAGCCGAGTGAACAGCTGGCGGGGAGGCGAGCCTCCTCGAGGGAAGAAGAGGCAGCACAGCCTCGTTTGGCTCAAGCCCTACTTGGCTGGAGCCGAGTGCGCCTCCAGGACGCCAGAGCTCCAGCTCTGCTCAGAGGCCCGTTCTGGCAGAGTTGCTGGCGCGAGGCTGCTCTGCCCTGGGCGAGCCTTGCCCAGACTTGCCTCGCTGCTAGGCTTCCTGCCCAGGAAGGAGCAGGCTGCGCGAGGCTGGGAGACGCCACTGGCGCCTTCCTGGCCTCAGCTCCGCTCCTGCCTTGCCTTTGCACCTAGGCCCCAGGCGTCCTTGGGGAGGGCTTAGGGGCCGGTGGCTTGCAGAGTGCCAAGGGCTCCAGCAGGAAGAGCTCTGTGCGAGGGAAGGGAAGGGCCAGTGCAGGGCTCCTCCAGCAGTTGCTTGGCCGCCCAGACTCAGCGCCGCACGGAGTGCCCCAGGCTCCCAGGGCCCTGGCTGGGTTCTGCAGCCCCGCACACCCGGAGGCTGACTCCCTGGGCGCCCAGCAGCTGCCTCACACACGTAGCTTCCCTAGCGCTCTCCTCCCCAGCAGAGACGTGTGCAGCTGTTTGGGGCCTGCCCCTGCGTGCCTGGGCTCCTGCGCACAGCCCCAGCTCAGGGCAAGCAGCCCCTGATCCAAGACCTGCAGGAGGCGAAGAGCGCCCCCAACTGGAAGCCGAGTGAACAGCTGGCGGGGAGGCGAGCCTCCTCGAGGGAAGAAGAGGCAGCCCAGCCTCGTTTGGCTCAAGCCCTACTTGGCTGGAGCCGAGTGCACCTCCAGGACGGCAGAGCTCCAGCTCTGCTCAGAGGCCCGTTCTGGCAGAGTTGCTGGCGGAGGCTGCTCTGCCCTGGGCGAGCCTTGCCCAGACTTGCCTCGCTGCTAGGCTTCCTGCCCAGGAAGGAGCAGGCTGCGCGAGGCTGGGAGACGCCACTGGCGCCTTCCTGGCCTCAGCTCCGCTCCTGCCTTGCCTTTGCACCTAGGCCCCAGGCGTCCTTGGGGAGGGCTTAGGGGCCGGTGGCTTGCAGAGTGCCAAGGGCTCCAGCAGGAAGAGCTCTGTGCGAGGGAAGGGAAGGGCCAGTGCAGGGCTCCTCCAGCGGTTGCTTGGCCGCCCAGACTCAGCGCCGCACGGAGTGCCCCAGGCTCCAGGGCCCTGGCTGGGTTCTGCAGCCCCGCACACCCGGAGGCTGACTCCCTGGGCGCCCAGCAGCTGCCTCACACACGTAGCTTCCCTAACGCTCTCCTCCCCAGCAGAGACGTGTGCAGCTGGTTGGGGCTTGCCCCTGCGTGCCTGGGCTCCTGCGCACAGCCCCAGCTCAGGGCAAGCAGCCCCTGAGCCAAGACCTGCAGGAGGCGCAGAGCGCCCCCACTTGGAAGCCGAGTGAACAGCTGGAGGGGAGGCGAGCCTCCTCGAGGGAAGAAGAGGCAGCCCAGCCTCGTTTGGCTCAAGCCCTACTTGGCTGGAGCCGAGTGCGCCTCCAGGACGGCAGAGCTCCAGCTCTGCTCAGAGGCCCGTTCTGGCAGAGTTGCTGGCGCGAGGCTGCTCTGCCCTGGGCGAGCCTTGCCCAGACTTGCCTCGCTGGTAGGCTTCCTGCCCAGGAAGGAGCAGGCTGCGCGAGGCTGGGAGACGCCACTGGCGCCTTCCTGGCCTCAGCTCCGCTCCTGCCTTGCCTTTGCACCTAGGCCCCAGGCGTCCTTGGGGAGGGCTTAGGGGCCGGTGGTTTGCACAGTGCCAAGGGCTCCAGCAGGAAGAGCTCTGTGCGAGGGAAGGGAAGGGCCAGTGCAGGGCTCCTCCAGCGGTTGCTTGGCCGCCCAGGCTCAGCGCCGCTCGGAGTGCCCCAGGCTCCCAGGGCCCCTGGCTGGGGTCTGCAGCCCCGCACACCCGGAGGCTGACTCCCTGGGCGCCCAGAAGCTGCCTCACACACGTAGCTACCCTAGCGCTCTCCTCCCCAGCAGAGACGTGTGCAGCTGGTTGGGGCCTGCCCCTGCGTGCCTGGGCTCCCGCGCACAGCCCCAGTTCAGGGCAAGCAGCCCCTGAGCCAAGACCTGCAGGAGGCGCAGAGCGCCCCCACCTGGAAGCCGAGTGAACGGCTGGCGGGGAGTCGAGCCTCCTCGAGGGAAGAAGAGGCAGCCCAGCCTCTTTTGGCTCAAACCCTACTTGGCTGGAGCCGAGTGCGCCTCCAGGACGGCAGAGCTCCAGCTCTGCTCAGAGGCCCGTTCTGGCAGAGTTGCTGGCGCGAGGCTGCTCTGCCCTGGGCGAGCCTTGCCCAGACTTGCCTCGCTGCTAGGCTTCCTGCCCAGGAAGGAGCAGGCTGCGCGAGGCTGGGAGACGCCACTGGCGCCTTCCTGGCCTCAGCTCCGCTCCTGCGTTACCTTTGCACCTAGGCCCCAGGCGTCCTTGGGGATGGCTTAGGGGCCGGTGGCTTGCACACTGCCAAGGGCTCCAGCAGGAAGAGCTCTGTGTGAGGGAAGGGAAGGGCCAGTGCAGGGCTCCTCCAGCGGTTGCTTGGCCGCCCAGGCTCAGCGCCGCACGGAGTGCACCAGGCTCCCAGGGCCCCTGGCTGGGGTCTGCAGCCCCGCACACCCGGAGGCTGACTCCCTGGGCGCCCAGCAGCTGCCTCACACACGTAGCTTCCCTAGCGCTCTCCTCCACAGCAGAGACGTGTGCAGCAGGTTGGGGCCTGCCCCTGCGTGCCTGGGCTCCCGCCCACAGCCCCAGCTCAGGGCAAGCAGCTCCTGAGCCAAGTTCTGCAGGAGGCGCAGAGCGCCCCCACCTGGAAGCCGAGTGAACAGCTGGCGGGGAGGCGAGCTTCCTCGAGGGACGAAGAGGCAGCCCAGCCTCGTTTGGCTCAAGCCCTACTTGGCTGGAGCCGAGTGCGCCTCCAGGACGGCAGAGCTCCAGCTCTGCTCAGAGGCCCGTTCTGGCAGGGTTGCTGGCGCGAGGCTGCTCTGCCCTGGGCGAGCATTGCCCAGAGTTGCCTCGCTGCTAGGCTTCCTGCCCAGGAAGGAGCAGGCTGCGCGAGCCTGGGAGACGCCACTGGCGCCTTCCTGGCCTCAGCTCCGCTCCTGCCTTGCCTTTGCACCTAGGCCCCAGGCGTCCTTGGGGAGGGCTTAGGGGCCGGTGGCTTGCACAGTGCCAAGGGCTCCAGCAGGAAGAGCTCTGTGCGAGGGAAGGGAAGGGCCAGTGCAGGGCTCCTCCAGCGGTTGCTTGGCCGCCCAGGCTCAGCGCCACACGGAGTGCACCAGGCTCCCAGGGCCCCTGGCTGGGGTCTGCAGCCCCGCACACCCGGAGGCTGACTCCCTGGGCGCCCAGCAGCTGCCTCACACACGTAGCTTCCCTAGCGCTCTCCTCCCCAGCAGAGACGTGTGCAGCTAGTTGGGGCCTGCCCCTGCGTGCCTGGGCTCCCGCCCACAGCCCCAGCTCAGGGCAAGCAGCCCCTGAGCCAAGACCTGCAGGAGGCGCAGAGCGCCCCCACCTGGAAGCCGAGTGAACAGCTGGCAGGGAGGCGAGCCTCCTCGAGGGAAGAAGAGGCAGCCCAGCCTCGTTTGGCTCAAGCCCTACTTGGCTGGAGCCGAGTGCGCCTCCAGGACGGCAGAGCTCCAGCTCTGCTCAGAGGCCCGTTCTGGCAGAGTTGCTGGCGCGAGGCTGCTCTGCCCTGGGCGAGCCTTGCCCAGACTTGCCTCGCTGCTAGGCTTCCTGCCCAGGAAGGAGCAGGCTGCGCGAGGCTGGGAGACGCCACTGGCGCCTTCCTGGCCTCAGCTCCGCTCCTGCCTTGCCTTTGCACCTAGGCCCCAGGCGTCCTTGGGGAGGGCTTAGGGGCCGGTGGTTTGCACAGTGCCAAGGGCTCCAGCAGGAAGAGCTCTGTGCGAGGGAAGGGAAGGGCCAGTGCAGGGCTCCTCCAGCGGTTGCTTGGCCGCCCAGGCTCAGCGCCGCTCGGAGTGCCCCAGGCTCCCAGGGCCCCTGGCTGGGGTCTGCAGCCCCGCACACCCGGAGGCTGACTCCCTGGGCGCCCAGAAGCTGCCTCACACACGTAGCTACCCTAGCGCTCTCCTCCCCAGCAGAGACGTGTGCAGCTGGTTGGGGCCTGCCCCTGCGTGCCTGGGCTCCCGCGCACAGCCCCAGTTCAGGGCAAGCAGCCCCTGAGCCAAGACCTGCAGGAGGCGCAGAGCGCCCCCACCTGGAAGCCGAGTGAACGGCTGGCGGGGAGTCGAGCCTCCTCGAGGGAAGAAGAGGCAGCCCAGCCTCTTTTGGCTCAAACCCTACTTGGCTGGAGCCGAGTGCGCCTCCAGGACGGCAGAGCTCCAGCTCTGCTCAGAGGCCCGTTCTGGCAGAGTTGCTGGCGCGAGGCTGCTCTGCCCTGGGCGAGCCTTGCCCAGACTTGCCTCGCTGCTAGGCTTCCTGCCCAGGAAGGAGCAGGCTGCGCGAGGCTGGGAGACGCCACTGGCGCCTTCCTGGCCTCAGCTCCGCTCCTGCGTTACCTTTGCACCTAGGCCCCAGGCGTCCTTGGGGATGGCTTAGGGGCCGGTGGCTTGCACACTGCCAAGGGCTCCAGCAGGAAGAGCTCTGTGTGAGGGAAGGGAAGGGCCAGTGCAGGGCTCCTCCAGCGGTTGCTTGGCCGCCCAGGCTCAGCGCCGCACGGAGTGCACCAGGCTCCCAGGGCCCCTGGCTGGGGTCTGCAGCCCCGCACACCCGGAGGCTGACTCCCTGGGCGCCCAGCAGCTGCCTCACACACGTAGCTTCCCTAGCGCTCTCCTCCACAGCAGAGACGTGTGCAGCAGGTTGGGGCCTGCCCCTGCGTGCCTGGGCTCCCGCCCACAGCCCCAGCTCAGGGCAAGCAGCTCCTGAGCCAAGTTCTGCAGGAGGCGCAGAGCGCCCCCACCTGGAAGCCGAGTGAACAGCTGGCGGGGAGGCGAGCTTCCTCGAGGGAAGAAGAGGCAGCCCAGCCTCGTTTGGCTCAAGCCCTACTTGGCTGGAGCCGAGTGCGCCTCCAGGACGGCAGAGCTCCAGCTCTGCTCAGAGGCCCGTTCTGGCAGGGTTGCTGGCGCGAGGCTGCTCTGCCCTGGGCGAGCATTGCCCAGAGTTGCCTCGCTGCTAGGCTTCCTGCCCAGGAAGGAGCAGGCTGCGCGAGCCTGGGAGACGCCACTGGCGCCTTCCTGGCCTCAGCTCCGCTCCTGCCTTGCCTTTGCACCTAGGCCCCAGGCGTCCTTGGGGAGGGCTTAGGGGCCGGTGGCTTGCACAGTGCCAAGGGCTCCAGCAGGAAGAGCTCTGTGCGAGGGAAGGGAAGGGCCAGTGCAGGGCTCCTCCAGCGGTTGCTTGGCCGCCCAGGCTCAGCGCCACACGGAGTGCACCAGGCTCCCAGGGCCCCTGGCTGGGGTCTGCAGCCCCGCACACCCGGAGGCTGACTCCCTGGGCGCCCAGCAGCTGCCTCACACACGTAGCTTCCCTAGCGCTCTCCTCCCCAGCAGAGACGTGTGCAGCTAGTTGGGGCCTGCCCCTGCGTGCCTGGGCTCCCGCCCACAGCCCCAGCTCAGGGCAAGCAGCCCCTGAGCCAAGACCTGCAGGAGGCGCAGAGCGCCCCCACCTGGAAGCCGAGTGAACAGCTGGCAGGGAGGCGAGCCTCCTCGAGGGAAGAAGAGGCAGCCCAGCCTCGTTTGGCTCAAGCCCTACTTGGCTGGAGCCGAGTGCGCCTCCAGGACGGCAGAGCTCCAGCTCTGCTCAGAGGCCCGTTCTGGCAGAGTTGCTGGCGCGAGGCTGCTCTGCCCTGGGCGAGCCTTGCCCAGACTTGCCTCGCTGCTAGGCTTCCTGCCCAGGAAGGAGCAGGCTGCGCGAGGCTGGGAGACGCCACTGGCGCCTTCCTGGCCTCAGCTCCGCTCCTGCCTTGCCTTTGCACCTAGGCCCCAGGCGTCCTTGGGGAGGGCTTAGGGGCCGGTGGCTTGCACAGTGCCAAGGGCTCCAGCAGGAAGAGCTCTGTGCGAGGGAAGGGAAGGGCCAGTGCAGGGCTCCTCCAGCGGTTGCTTGGACGCCCAGGCTCAGCGCCGCACGTAGTGCACCAGGCTCCCAGGGCCCCTGGCTGAGGTCTGCAGCCCCGCACACCCGGAGGCTGACTCCCTGGGAGTCCAGCAGCTGCCTCACACACGTAGCTTCCCTAGCGCTCTCCTCCCCAGCAGAGACGTGTGCAGCTGGTTGGGGCCTGCCCCTGCGTGCCTGGGCTCCCGCGCACCGCCCCAGCTCAGGGTAAGCAGCCCCTGAGCCAAGACCTGCAGGAGGCGCAGAGCGCCCCCACCTGGAAGCCGAGTGAACAGCTGGAGGGGAGGCGAGCCTCCTCGAGGGAAGAAGAGGCAGCCCAGCCTCGTTTGGCTCAAGCCCTACTTGGCTGGAGCCGAGTGCGCCTCCAGGACTGCAGAGCTCCAGCTCTGCTCAGAGGCCCGTTCTGGCAGAGTTGCTGGCGCGAGGCTGCTCTGCCCTGGGCGAGCCTTGCCCAGACTTGCCTCGCTGCTAGGCTTCCTGCCCAGGAAGGAGCAGGCTGCGCGAGGCTGGGAGACGCCACTGGCGCCTTCCTGGCCTCAGCTCCGCTCCTGCCTTGCCTTTGCACCTAGGCCCCAGGCTTCATTGGGGAGGGCTTAGGGGCTGGTGGCTTGCACAGTGCCAAGGGCTCCAGCAGGAAGAGCTCTGTGCGAGGGAAGGGAAGGGCCAGTGCAGGGCTCCTCCAGCGGTTGCTTGGCCGCCCAGGCTCAGCGCCGCTCGGAGTGCCCCAGGCTCCCAGGGCCCCTGGCTGGGGTCTGCAGCCCCGCACACCCGGAGGCTGACTGCCTGGGCGCCCAGAATCTGCCTCACACACGTAGCTTCCCTAGCGCTCTCCTCCCCAGCAGAGAGGTGTGCAGCAGGTTGGGGCCTGCCCCTGCGTGCCTGGGCTCCTGCGCACAGCCCCAGCTCAGGGCAAGCAGCCCCTGAGCCAAGACCTGCAGGAGGCGCAGAGCGCCCCCACCTGGAAGCCGAGTGAACAGCTGGCGGGGAGGCGAGCCTCCTCGAGGGAAGAAGAGGCAGCACAGCCTCGTTTGGCTCAAGCCCTACTTGGCTGGAGCCGAGTGCGCCTCCAGGACGCCAGAGCTCCAGCTCTGCTCAGAGGCCCGTTCTGGCAGAGTTGCTGGCGCGAGGCTGCTCTGCCCTGGGCGAGCCTTGCCCAGACTTGCCTCGCTGCTAGGCTTCCTGCCCAGGAAGGAGCAGGCTGCGCGAGGCTGGGAGACGCCACTGGCGCCTTCCTGGCCTCAGCTCCGCTCCTGCCTTGCCTTTGCACCTAGGCCCCAGGCGTCCTTGGGGAGGGCTTAGGGGCCGGTGGCTTGCAGAGTGCCAAGGGCTCCAGCAGGAAGAGCTCTGTGCGAGGGAAGGGAAGGGCCAGTGCAGGGCTCCTCCAGCAGTTACTTGGCCGCCCAGACTCAGCGCCGCACGGAGTGCCCCAGGCTCCCAGGGCCCTGGCTGGGTTCTGCAGCCCCGCACACCCGGAGGCTGACTCCCTGGGCGCCCAGCAGCTGCCTCACACACGTAGCTTCCCTAGCGCTCTCCTCCCCAGCAGAGACGTGTGCAGCTGTTTGGGGCCTGCCCCTGCGTGCCTGGGCTCCTGCGCACAGCCCCAGCTCAGGGCAAGCAGCCCCTGATCCAAGACCTGCAGGAGGCGAAGAGCGCCCCCAACTGGAAGCCGAGTGAACAGCTGGCGGGGAGGCGAGCCTCCTCGAGGGAAGAAGAGGCAGCCCAGCCTCGTTTGGCTCAAGCCCTACTTGGCTGGAGCCGAGTGCACCTCCAGGACGGCAGAGCTCCAGCTCTGCTCAGAGGCCCGTTCTGGCAGAGTTGCTGGCAGAGGCTGCTCTGCCCTGGGCGAGCCTTGCCCAGACTTGCCTCGCTGCTAGGCTTCCTGCCCAGGAAGGAGCAGGCTGCGCGAGGCTGGGAGACGCCACTGGCGCCTTCCTGGCCTCAGCTCCGCTCCTGCCTTGCCTTTGCACCTAGGCCCCAGGCGTCCTTGGGGAGGGCTTAGGGGCCGGTGGCTTGCAGAGTGCCAAGGGCTCCAGCAGGAAGAGCTCTGTGCGAGGGAAGGGAAGGGCCAGTGCAGGGCTCCTCCAGCGGTTGCTTGGCCGCACAGACTCAGCGCCGCACGGAGTGCCCCAGGCTCCAGGGCCCTGGCTGGGTTCTGCAGCCCCGCACACCCGGAGGCTGACTCCCTGGGCGCCCAGCAGCTGCCTCACACACGTAGCTTCCCTAACGCTCTCCTCCCCAGCAGAGACGTGTGCAGCTGGTTGGGGCTTGCCCCTGCGTGCCTGGGCTCCTGCGCACAGCCCCAGCTCAGGGCAAGCAGCCCCTGAGCCAAGACCTGCAGGAGGCGCAGAGCGCCCCCACTTGGAAGCCGAGTGAACAGCTGGAGGGGAGGCGAGCCTCCTCGAGGGAAGAAGAGGCAGCCCAGCCTCGTTTGGCTCAAGCCCTACTTGGCTGGAGCCGAGTGCGCCTCCAGGACGGCAGAGCTCCAGCTCTGCTCAGAGGCCCGTTCTGGCAGAGTTGCTGGCGCGAGGCTGCTCTGCCCTGGGCGAGCCTTGCCCAGACTTGCCTCGCTGCTAGGCTTCCTGCCCAGGAAGGAGCAGGCTGCGCGAGGCTGGGAGACGCCACTGGCGCCTTCCTGGCCTCAGCTCCGCTCCTGCCTTGCCTTTGCACCTAGGCCCCAGGCGTCCTTGGGGAGGGCTTAGGGGCCGGTGGTTTGCACAGTGCCAAGGGCTCCAGCAGGAAGAGCTCTGTGCGAGGGAAGGGAAGGGCCAGTGCAGGGCTCCTCCAGCGGTTGCTTGGCCGCCCAGGCTCAGCGCCGCTCGGAGTGCCCCAGGCTCCCAGGGCCCCTGGCTGGGGTCTGCAGCCCCGCACACCCGGAGGCTGACTCCCTGGGCGCCCAGAAGCTGCCTCACACACGTAGCTACCCTAGCGCTTTCCTCCCCAGCAGAGACGTGTGCAGCTGGTTGGGGCCTGCCCCTGCGTGCCTGGGCTCCCGCGCACAGCCCCAGTTCAGGGCAAGCAGCCCCTGAGCCAAGACCTGCAGGAGGCGCAGAGCGCCCCCACCTGGAAGCCGAGTGAACGGCTGGCGGGGAGTCGAGCCTCCTCGAGGGAAGAAGAGGCAGCCCAGCCTCTTTTGGCTCAAACCCTACTTGGCTGGAGCCGAGTGCGCCTCCAGGACGGCAGAGCTCCAGCTCTGCTCAGAGGCCCGTTCTGGCAGAGTTGCTGGCGCGAGGCTGCTCTGCCCTGGGCGAGCCTTGCCCAGACTTGCCTCGCTGCTAGGCTTCCTGCCCAGGAAGGAGCAGGCTGCGCGAGGCTGGGAGACGCCACTGGCGCCTTCCTGGCCTCAGCTCCGCTCCTGCGTTACCTTTGCACCTAGGCCCCAGGCGTCCTTGGGGATGGCTTAGGGGCCGGTGGCTTGCACACTGCCAAGGGCTCCAGCAGGAAGAGCTCTGTGTGAGGGAAGGGAAGGGCCAGTGCAGGGCTCCTCCAGCGGTTGCTTGGCCGCCCAGGCTCAGCGCCGCACGGAGTGCACCAGGCTCCCAGGGCCCCTGGCTGGGGTCTGCAGCCCCGCACACCCGGAGGCTGACTCCCTGGGCGCCCAGCAGCTGCCTCACACACGTAGCTTCCCTAGCGCTCTCCTCCACAGCAGAGACGTGTGCAGCAGGTTGGGGCCTGCCCCTGCGTGCCTGGGCTCCCGCCCACAGCCCCAGCTCAGGGCAAGCAGCTCCTGAGCCAAGTTCTGCAGGAGGCGCAGAGCGCCCCCACCTGGAAGCCGAGTGAACAGCTGGCGGGGAGGCGAGCTTCCTCGAGGGAAGAAGAGGCAGCCCAGCCTCGTTTGGCTCAAGCCCTACTTGGCTGGAGCCGAGTGCGCCTCCAGGACGGCAGAGCTCCAGCTCTGCTCAGAGGCCCGTTCTGGCAGGGTTGCTGGCGCGAGGCTGCTCTGCCCTGGGCGAGCATTGCCCAGAGTTGCCTCGCTGCTAGGCTTCCTGCCCAGGAAGGAGCAGGCTGCGCGAGCCTGGGAGACGCCACTGGCGCCTTCCTGGCCTCAGCTCCGCTCCTGCCTTGCCTTTGCACCTAGGCCCCAGGCGTCCTTGGGGAGGGCTTAGGGGCCGGTGGCTTGCACAGTGCCAAGGGCTCCAGCAGGAAGAGCTCTGTGCGAGGGAAGGGAAGGGCCAGTGCAGGGCTCCTCCAGCGGTTGCTTGGCCGCCCAGGCTCAGCGCCACACGGAGTGCACCAGGCTCCCAGGGCCCCTGGCTGGGGTCTGCAGCCCCGCACACCCGGAGGCTGACTCCCTGGGCGCCCAGCAGCTGCCTCACACACGTAGCTTCCCTAGCGCTCTCCTCCCCAGCAGAGACGTGTGCAGCTAGTTGGGGCCTGCCCCTGCGTGCCTGGGATCCCGCCCACAGCCCCAGCTCAGGGCAAGCAGCCCCTGAGCCAAGACCTGCAGGAGGCGCAGAGCGCCCCCACCTGGAAGCCGAGTGAACAGCTGGCAGGGAGGCGAGCCTCCTCGAGGGAAGAAGAGGCAGCCCAGCCTCGTTTGGCTCAAGCCCTACTTGGCTGGAGCCGAGTGCGCCTCCAGGACGGCAGAGCTCCAGCTCTGCTCAGAGGCCCGTTCTGGCAGAGTTGCTGGCGCGAGGCTGCTCTGCCCTGGGCGAGCCTTGCCCAGACTTGCCTCGCTGCTAGGCTTCCTGCCCAGGAAGGAGCAGGCTGCGCGAGGCTGGGAGACGCCACTGGCGCCTTCCTGGCCTCAGCTCCGCTCCTGCCTTGCCTTTGCACCTAGGCCCCAGGCGTCCTTGGGGAGGGCTTAGGGGCCGGTGGCTTGCACAGTGCCAAGGGCTCCAGCAGGAAGAGCTCTGTGCGAGGGAAGGGAAGGGCCAGTGCAGGGCTCCTCCAGCGGTTGCTTGGACGCCCAGGCTCAGCGCCGCACGTAGTGCACCAGGCTCCCAGGGCCCCTGGCTGAGGTCTGCAGCCCCGCACACCCGGAGGCTGACTCCCTGGGAGTCCAGCAGCTGCCTCACACACGTAGCTTCCCTAGCGCTCTCCTCCCCAGCAGAGACGTGTGCAGCTGGTTGGGGCCTGCCCCTGCGTGCCTGGGCTCCCGCGCACCGCCCCAGCTCAGGGGAAGCAGCCCCTGAGCCAAGACCTGCAGGAGGCGCAGAGCGCCCCCACCTGGAAGCCGAGTGAAGAGCTGGAGGGGAGGCGAGCCTCCTCGAGGGAAGAAGAGGCAGCCCAGCCTCGTTTGGCTCAAGCCCTACTTGGCTGGAGCCGAGTGCGCCTCCAGGACTGCAGAGCTCCAGCTCTGCTCAGAGGCCCGATCTGGCAGAGTTGCTGGCGCGAGGCTGCTCTGCCCTGGGCGAGCCTTGCCCAGACTTGCCTCGCTGCTAGGCTTCCTGCCCAGGAAGGAGCAGGCTGCGCGAGGCTGGGAGACGCCACTGGCGCCTTCCTGGCCTCAGCTCCGCTCCTGCCTTGCCTTTGCACCTAGGCCCCAGGCTTCATTGGGGAGGGCTTAGGGGCCGGTGGCTTGCACAGTGCCAAGGGCTCCAGCAGGAAGAGCTCTGTGCGAGGGAAGGGAAGGGCCAGTGCAGGGCTCCTACAGCGGTTGCTTGGCCGCACAGGCTCAGCGCCGCTCGGAGTGCCCCAGGCTCCCAGGGCCCCTGGCTGGGGTCTGCAGCCCCGCACACCCGGAGGCTGACTCCCTGGGCGCCCAGAAGCTGCCTCACACACGTAGCTTCCCTAGCGCTCTCCTCCCCAGCAGAGACGTGTGCAGCTGGCTGGGTCCTGCCCCTGCGTGCCTGGGCTCCCGCGCACAGCCGCAGCTCAGGGCAAGCAGACCCTGAGCCAAGACCTGCAGGAGGCGCAGAGCGCCCCCACCTGGAAGCCGAGTGAACAGCTGGCGGGGAGGCGAGCCTCCTCGAGGGAAGAAGAGGCAGCCCAGCCTCGTTTGGCTCAAGCCCTACTTGGCTGGAGCCGAGTGCGCCTCCAGGACGGCAGAGCTCCAGCTCTGCTCAGAGGCCCGTTCTGGCAGAGTTGCTGGCGCGAGGCTGCTCTGCCCTGGGCGAGCCTTGCCCAGACTTGCCTCGCTGCTAGGCTTCCTGCCCAGGAAGGAGCAGGCTGCGCGAGGCTGGGAGACGCCACTGGCGCCTTCCTGGCCTCAGCTCCGCTCCTGCCTTGCCTTTGCACCTAGGCCCCAGGCGTCCTTGGGGAGGGCTTAGGGGCCGGTGGCTTGCACAGTGCCAAGGGCTCCAGCAGGAAGAGCTCTGTGCGAGGGAAGGGAAGGGCCAGTGCAGGGCTCCTCCAGCGGTTGCTTGGCCGCCCAGGCTCAGCGCCGCACGGAGTGCACCAGGCTCCCAGGGCCCCTGGCTGAGGTCTGCAGCCCCGCACACCCGGAGGCTGACTCCCTGGGCGCCCAGCAGCTGCCTCACACACGTAGCTTCCCTAGCGCTCTCCTCCCCAGCAGAGACGTGTGCAGCTGGTTGGGGCCTGCCCCTGCGTGCCTGGGCTCCCGTGCACAGCCCCAGCTCAGGGCAAGCAGCCCCTGAGCCAAGACCTGAAGGAGGCGCAGAGCGCCCCCACCTGGAAGCTGAGTGAACAGCTGGAGGGGAGGCGAGCCTCCTCGAGGGAAGAAGAGGCAGCCCAGCCTCGTTTGGCTCAAGCCCTACTTGGCTGGAGCCGAGTGCGCCTCCAGGACTGCAGAGCTCCAGCTCTGCTCAGAGGCCCGTTCTGGCAGAGTTGCTGGCGCGAGGCTGCTCTGCCCTGGGCGAGCCTTGCCCAGACTTGCCTCGCTGCTAGGCTTCCTGCCCAGGAAGGAGCAGGCTGCGCGAGGCTGGGAGACGCCACTGGCGCCTTCCTGGCCTCAGCTCCGCTCCTGCGTTACCTTTGCACCTAGGCCCCAGGCGTCCTTGGGGATGGCTTAGGGGCCGGTGGCTTGCACACTGCCAAGGGCTCCAGCAGGAAGAGCTCTGTGTGAGGGAAGGGAAGGGCCAGTGCAGGGCTCCTCCAGCGGTTGCTTGGCCGCCCAGGCTCAGCGCCGCACGGAGTGCACCAGGCTCCCAGGGCCCCTGGCTGGGGTCTGCAGCCCCGCACACCCGGAGGCTGACTCCCTGGGCGCCCAGCAGCTGCCTCACACACGTAGCTTCCCTAGCGCTCTCCTCCACAGCAGAGAGGTGTGCAGCAGGTTGGGGCCTGCCCCTGCGTGCCTGGGCTCCCGCCCACAGCCCCAGCTCAGGGCAAGCAGCTCCTGAGCCAAGTTCTGCAGGAGGCGCAGAGCGCCCCCACCTGGAAGCCGAGTGAACAGCTGGCGGGGAGGCGAGCTTCCTCGAGGGAAGAAGAGGCAGCCCAGCCTTGTTTGGCTCAAGCCCTACTTGGCTGGAGCCGAGTGCGCCTCCAGGACGGCAGAGCTCCAGCTCTGCTCAGAGGCCCGTTCTGGCAGGGTTGCTGGCGCGAGGCTGCTCTGCCCTGGGCGAGCATTGCCCAGAGTTGCCTCGCTGCTAGGCTTCCTGCCCAGGAAGGAGCAGGCTGCGCGAGCCTGGGAGACGCCACTGGCGCCTTCCTGGCCTCAGCTCCGCTCCTGCCTTGCCTTTGCACCTAGGCCCCAGGCGTCCTTGGGGAGGGCTTAGGGGCCGGTGGCTTGCACAGTGCCAAGGGCTCCAGCAGGAAGAGCTCTGTGCGAGGGAAGGGAAGGGCCAGTGCAGGGCTCCTCCAGCGGTTGCTTGGCCGCCCAGGCTCAGCGCCACACGGAGTGCACCAGGCTCCCAGGGCCCCTGGCTGGGGTCTGCAGCCCCGCACACCCGGAGGCTGACTCCCTGGGCGCCCAGCAGCTGCCTCACACACGTAGCTTCCCTAGCGCTCTCCTCCCCAGCAGAGACGTGTGCAGCTAGTTGGGGCCTGCCCCTGCGTGCCTGGGCTCCCGCCCACAGCCCCAGCTCAGGGCAAGCAGCCCCTGAGCCAAGACCTGCAGGAGGCGCAGAGCGCCCCCACCTGGAAGCCGAGTGAACAGCTGGCAGGGAGGCGAGCCTCCTCGAGGGAAGAAGAGGCAGCCCAGCCTCGTTTGGCTCAAGCCCTACTTGGCTGGAGCCGAGTGCGCCTCCAGGACGGCAGAGCTCCAGCTCTGCTCAGAGGCCCGTTCTGGCAGAGTTGCTGGCGCGAGGCTGCTCTGCCCTGGGCGAGCCTTGCCCAGACTTGCCTCGCTGCTAGGCTTCCTGCCCAGGAAGGAGCAGGCTGCGCGAGGCTGGGAGACGCCACTGGCGCCTTCCTGGCCTCAGCTCCGCTCCTGCCTTGCCTTTGCACCTAGGCCCCAGGCGTCCTTGGGGAGGGCTTAGGGGCCGGTGGTTTGCACAGTGCCAAGGGCTCCAGCAGGAAGAGCTCTGTGCGAGGGAAGGGAAGGGCCAGTGCAGGGCTCCTCCAGCGGTTGCTTGGCCGCCCAGGCTCAGCGCCGCTCGGAGTGCCCCAGGCTCCCAGGGCCCCTGGCTGGGGTCTGCAGCCCCGCACACCCGGAGGCTGACTCCCTGGGCGCCCAGAAGCTGCCTCACACACGTAGCTACCCTAGCGCTCTCCTCCCCAGCAGAGACGTGTGCAGCTGGTTGGGGCCTGCCCCTGCGTGCCTGGGCTCCTGCGCACAGCCCCAGTTCAGGGCAAGCAGCCCCTGAGCCAAGACCTGCAGGAGGCGCAGAGCGCCCCCACCTGGAAGCCGAGTGAACGGCTGGCGGGGAGTCGAGCCTCCTCGAGGGAAGAAGAGGCAGCCCAGCCTCTTTTGGCTCAAACCCTACTTGGCTGGAGCCGAGTGCGCCTCCAGGACGGCAGAGCTCCAGCTCTGCTCAGAGGCCCGTTCTGGCAGAGTTGCTGGCGCGAGGCTGCTCTGCCCTGGGCGAGCCTTGCCCAGACTTGCCTCGCTGCTAGGCTTCCTGCCCAGGAAGGAGCAGGCTGCGCGAGGCTGGGAGACGCCACTGGCGCCTTCCTGGCCTCAGCTCCGCTCCTGCGTTACCTTTGCACCTAGGCCCCAGGCGTCCTTGGGGATGGCTTAGGGGCCGGTGGCTTGCACACTGCCAAGGGCTCCAGCAGGAAGAGCTCTGTGTGAGGGAAGGGAAGGGCCAGTGCAGGGCTCCTCCAGCGGTTGCTTGGCCGCCCAGGCTCAGCGCCGCACGGAGTGCACCAGGCTCCCAGGGCCCCTGGCTGGGGTCTGCAGCCCCGCACACCCGGAGGCTGACTCCCTGGGCGCCCAGCAGCTGCCTCACACACGTAGCTTCCCTAGCGCTCTCCTCCACAGCAGAGACGTGTGCAGCAGGTTGGGGCCTGCCCCTGCGTGCCTGGGCTCCCGCCCACAGCCCCAGCTCAGGGCAAGCAGCTCCTGAGCCAAGTTCTGCAGGAGGCGCAGAGCGCCCCCACCTGGAAGCCGAGTGAACAGCTGGCGGGGAGGCGAGCTTCCTCGAGGGAAGAAGAGGCAGCCCAGCCTCGTTTGGCTCAAGCCCTACTTGGCTGGAGCCGAGTGCGCCTCCAGGACGGCAGAGCTCCAGCTCTGCTCAGAGGCCCGTTCTGGCAGGGTTGCTGGCGCGAGGCTGCTCTGCCCTGGGCGAGCATTGCCCAGAGTTGCCTCGCTGCTAGGCTTCCTGCCCAGGAAGGAGCAGGCTGCGCGAGCCTGGGAGACGCCACTGGCGCCTTCCTGGCCTCAGCTCCGCTCCTGCCTTGCCTTTGCACCTAGGCCCCAGGCGTCCTTGGGGAGGGCTTAGGGGCCGGTGGCTTGCACAGTGCCAAGGGCTCCAGCAGGAAGAGCTCTGTGCGAGGGAAGGGAAGGGCCAGTGCAGGGCTCCTCCAGCGGTTGCTTGGCCGCCCAGGCTCAGCGCCACACGGAGTGCACCAGGCTCCCAGGGCCCCTGGCTGGGGTCTGCAGCCCCGCACACCCGGAGGCTGACTCCCTGGGCGCCCAGCAGCTGCCTCACACACGTAGCTTCCCTAGCGCTCTCCTCCCCAGCAGAGACGTGTGCAGCTAGTTGGGGCCTGCCCCTGCGTGCCTGGGCTCCTGCGCACAGCCCCAGTTCAGGGCAAGCAGCCCCTGAGCCAAGACCTGCAGGAGGCGCAGAGCGCCCCCACCTGGAAGCCGAGTGAACGGCTGGCGGGGAGTCGAGCCTCCTCGAGGGAAGAAGAGGCAGCCCAGCCTCTTTTGGCTCAAACCCTACTTGGCTGGAGCCGAGTGCGCCTCCAGGACGGCAGAGCTCCAGCTCTGCTCAGAGGCCCGTTCTGGCAGAGTTGCTGGCGCGAGGCTGCTCTGCCCTGGGCGAGCCTTGCCCAGACTTGCCTCGCTGCTAGGCTTCCTGCCCAGGAAGGAGCAGGCTGCGCGAGGCTGGGAGACGCCACTGGCGCCTTCCTGGCCTCAGCTCCGCTCCTGCGTTACCTTTGCACCTAGGCCCCAGGCGTCCTTGGGGATGGCTTAGGGGCCGGTGGCTTGCACACTGCCAAGGGCTCCAGCAGGAAGAGCTCTGTGCGAGGGAAGGGAAGGGCCAGTGCAGGGCTCCTCCAGCGGTTGCTTGGACGCCCAGGCTCAGCGCCGCACGTAGTGCACCAGGCTCCCAGGGCCCCTGGCTGAGGTCTGCAGCCCCGCACACCCGGAGGCTGACTCCCTGGGAGTCCAGCAGCTGCCTCACACACGTAGCTTCCCTAGCGCTCTCCTCCCCAGCAGAGACGTGTGCAGCTGGTTGGGGCCTGCCCCTGCGTGCCTGGGCTCCCGCGCACCGCCCCAGCTCAGGGTAAGCAGCCCCTGAGCCAAGACCTGCAGGAGGCGCAGAGCGCCCCCACCTGGAAGCCGAGTGAACAGCTGGAGGGGAGGCGAGCCTCCTCGAGGGAAGAAGAGGCAGCCCAGCCTCGTTTGGCTCAAGCCCTACTTGGCTGGAGCCGAGTGCGCCTCCAGGACTGCAGAGCTCCAGCTCTGCTCAGAGGCCCGTTCTGGCAGAGTTGCTGGCGCGAGGCTGCTCTGCCCTGGGCGAGCCTTGCCCAGACTTGCCTCGCTGCTAGGCTTCCTGCCCAGGAAGGAGCAGGCTGCGCGAGGCTGGGAGACGCCACTGGCGCCTTCCTGGCCTCAGCTCCGCTCCTGCCTTGCCTTTGCACCTAGGCCCCAGGATTCATTGGGGAGGGCTTAGGGGCCGGTGGCTTGCACAGTGCCAAGGGCTCCAGCAGGAAGAGCTCTGTGCGAGGGAAGGGAAGGGCCAGTGCAGGGCTCCTCCAGCGGTTGCTTGGCCGCCCAGACTCAGCGCCGCACGGAGTGCCCCAGGCTCCCAGGGCCCTGGCTGGGTTCTGCAGCCCCGCACACCCGGAGGCTGACTCCCTGGGCGCCCAGCAGCTGCCTCACACACGTAGCTTCCCTAGCGCTCTCCTCCCCAGCAGAGACGTGTGCAGCTGTTTGGGGCCTGCCCCTGCGTGCCTGGGCTCCTGCGCACAGCCCCAGCTCAGGGCAAGCAGCCCCTGATCCAAGACCTGCAGGAGGCGAAGAGCGCCCCCAACTGGAAGCCGAGTGAACAGCTGGCGGGGAGGCGAGCCTCCTCGAGGGAAGAAGAGGCAGCCCAGCCTCGTTTGGCTCAAGCCCTACTTGGCTGGAGCCGAGTGCACCTCCAGGACGGCAGAGCTCCAGCTCTGCTCAGAGGCCCGTTCTGGCAGAGTTGCTGGCGCGAGGCTGCTCTGCCCTGGGCGAGCCTTGCCCAGACTTGCCTCGCTGCTAGGCTTCCTGCCCAGGAAGGAGCAGGCTGCGCGAGGCTGGGAGACGCCACTGGCGCCTTCCTGGCCTCAGCTCCGCTCCTGCCTTGCCTTTGCACCTAGGCCCCAGGCGTCCTTGGGGAGGGCTTAGGGGCCGGTGGCTTGCACAGTGCCAAGGGCTCCAGCAGGAAGAGCTCTGTGCGAGGGAAGGGAAGGGCCAGTGCAGGGCTCCTCCAGCGGTTGCTTGGACGCCCAGGCTCAGCGCCGCACGTAGTGCACCAGGCTCCCAGGGCCCCTGGCTGAGGTCTGCAGCCCCGCACACCCGGAGGCTGACTCCCTGGGAGTCCAGCAGCTGCCTCACACACGTAGCTTCCCTAGCGCTCTCCTCCCCAGCAGAGACGTGTGCAGCTGGTTGGGGCCTGCCCCTGCGTGCCTGGGCTCCCGCGCACCGCCCCAGCTCAGGGGAAGCAGCCCCTGAGCCAAGACCTGCAGGAGGCGCAGAGCGCCCCCACCTGGAAGCCGAGTGAACAGCTGGAGGGGAGGCGAGCCTCCTCGAGGGAAGAAGAGGCAGCCCAGCCTCGTTTGGCTCAAGCCCTACTTGGCTGGAGCCGAGTGCGCCTCCAGGACTGCAGAGCTCCAGCTCTGCTCAGAGGCCCGTTCTGGCAGAGTTGCTGGCGCGAGGCTGCTCTGCCCTGGGCGAGCCTTGCCCAGACTTGCCTCGCTGCTAGGCTTCCTGCCCAGGAAGGAGCAGGCTGCGCGAGGCTGGGAGACGCCACTGGCGCCTTCCTGGCCTCAGCTCCGCTCCTGCCTTGCCTTTGCACCTAGGCCCCAGGCTTCATTGGGGAGGGCTTAGGGGCCGGTGGCTTGCACAGTGCCAAGGGCTCCAGCAGGAAGAGCTCTGTGCGAGGGAAGGGAAGGGCCAGTGCAGGGCTCCTCCAGCGGTTGCTTGGCCGCCCAGGCTCAGCGCCGCTCGGAGTGCCCCAGGCTCCCAGGGCCCCTGGCTGGGGTCTGCAGCCCCGCACACCCGGAGGCTGACTCCCTGGGCGCCCAGAAGCTGCCTCACACACGTAGCTTCCCTAGCGCTCTCCTCCCCAGCAGAGACGTGTGCAGCTGGCTGGGTCCTGCCCCTGCGTGCCTGGGCTCCCGCGCACAGCCGCAGCTCAGGGCAAGCAGACCCTGAGCCAAGACCTGCAGGAGGCGCAGAGCGCCCCCACCTGGAAGCCGAGTGAACAGCTGGCGGGGAGGCGAGCCTCCTCGAGGGAAGAAGAGGCAGCCCAGCCTCGTTTGGCTCAAGCCCTACTTGGCTGGAGCCGAGTGCGCCTCCAGGACGGCAGAGCTCCAGCTCTGCTCAGAGGCCCGTTCTGGCAGAGTTGCTGGCGCGAGGCTGCTCTGCCCTGGGCGAGCCTTGCCCAGACTTGCCTCGCTGCTAGGCTTCCTGCCCAGGAAGGAGCAGGCTGCGCGAGGCTGGGAGACGCCACTGGCGCCTTCCTGGCCTCAGCTCCGCTCCTGCCTTGCCTTTGCACCTAGGCCCCAGGCGTCCTTGGGGAGGGCTTAGGGGCCGGTGGCTTGCACAGTGCCAAGGGCTCCAGCAGGAAGAGCTCTGTGCGAGGGAAGGGAAGGGCCAGTGCAGGGCTCCTCCAGCGGTTGCTTGGCCGCCCAGGCTCAGCGCCGCACGGAGTGCACCAGGCTCCCAGGGCCCCTGGCTGAGGTCTGCAGCCCCGCACACACGGAGGCTGACTCCCTGGGCGCCCAGCAGCTGCCTCACACACGTAGCTTCCCTAGCGCTCTCCTCCCCAGCAGAGACGTGTGCAGCTGGTTGGGGCCTGCCCCTGCGTGCCTGGGCTCCCGTGCACAGCCCCAGCTCAGGGCAAGCAGCCCCTGAGCCAAGACCTGAAGGAGGCGCAGAGCGCCCCCACCTGGAAGCCGAGTGAACAGCTGGAGGGGAGGCGAGCCTCCTCGAGGGAAGAAGAGGCAGCCCAGCCTCGTTTGGCTCAAGCCCTACTTGGCTGGAGCCGAGTGCGCCTCCAGGACTGCAGAGCTCCAGCTCTGCTCAGAGGCCCGTTCTGGCAGAGTTGCTGGCGCGAGGCTGCTCTGCCCTGGGCGAGCCTTGCCCAGACTTGCCTCGCTGCTAGGCTTCCTGCCCAGGAAGGAGCAGGCTGCGCGAGGCTGGGAGACGCCACTGGCGCCTTCCTGGCCTCAGCTCCGCTCCTGCGTTACCTTTGCACCTAGGCCCCAGGCGTCCTTGGGGATGGCTTAGGGGCCGGTGGCTTGCACACTGCCAAGGGCTCCAGCAGGAAGAGCTCTGTGTGAGGGAAGGGAAGGGCCAGTGCAGGGCTCCTCCAGCGGTTGCTTGGCCGCCCAGGCTCAGCGCCGCACGGAGTGCACCAGGCTCCCAGGGCCCCTGGCTGGGGTCTGCAGCCCCGCACACCCGGAGGCTGACTCCCTGGGCGCCCAGCAGCTGCCTCACACACGTAGCTTCCCTAGCGCTCTCCTCCACAGCAGAGACGTGTGCAGCAGGTTGGGGCCTGCCCCTGCGTGCCTGGGCTCCCGCCCACAGCCCCAGCTCAGGGCAAGCAGCTCCTGAGCCAAGTTCTGCAGGAGGCGCAGAGCGCCCCCACCTGGAAGCCGAGTGAACAGCTGGCGGGGAGGCGAGCTTCCTCGAGGGAAGAAGAGGCAGCCCAGCCTTGTTTGGCTCAAGCCCTACTTGGCTGGAGCCGAGTGCGCCTCCAGGACGGCAGAGCTCCAGCTCTGCTCAGAGGCCCGTTCTGGCAGGGTTGCTGGCGCGAGGCTGCTCTGCCCTGGGCGAGCATTGCCCAGAGTTGCCTCGCTGCTAGGCTTCCTGCCCAGGAAGGAGCAGGCTGCGCGAGCCTGGGAGACGCCACTGGCGCCTTCCTGGCCTCAGCTCCGCTCCTGCCTTGCCTTTGCACCTAGGCCCCAGGCGTCCTTGGGGAGGGCTTAGGGGCCGGTGGCTTGCACAGTGCCAAGGGCTCCAGCAGGAAGAGCTCTGTGCGAGGGAAGGGAAGGGCCAGTGCAGGGCTCCTCCAGCGGTTGCTTGGCCGCCCAGGCTCAGCGCCACACGGAGTGCACCAGGCTCCCAGGGCCCCTGGCTGGGGTCTGCAGCCCCGCACACCCGGAGGCTGACTCCCTGGGCGCCCAGCAGCTGCCTCACACACGTAGCTTCCCTAGCGCTCTCCTCCCCAGCAGAGACGTGTGCAGCTAGTTGGGGCCTGCCCCTGCGTGCCTGGGCTCCCGCCCACAGCCCCAGCTCAGGGCAAGCAGCCCCTGAGCCAAGACCTGCAGGAGGCGCAGAGCGCCCCCACCTGGAAGCCGAGTGAACAGCTGGCAGGGAGGCGAGCCTCCTCGAGGGAAGAAGAGGCAGCCCAGCCTCGTTTGGCTCAAGCCCTACTTGGCTGGAGCCAGTGCGCCTCCAGGACGGCAGAGCTCCAGCTCTGCTCAGAGGCCCGTTCTGGCAGAGTTGCTGGCGCGAGGCTGCTCTGCCCTGGGCGAGCCTTGCCCAGACTTGCCTCGCTGCTAGGCTTCCTGCCCAGGAAGGAGCAGGCTGCGCGAGGCTGGGAGACGCCACTGGCGCCTTCCTGGCGTCAGCTCCGCTCCTGCCTTGCCTTTGCACCTAGGCCCCAGGCGTCCTTGGGGAGGGCTTAGGGGCCGGTGGTTTGCACAGTGCCAAGGGCTCCAGCAGGAAGAGCTCTGTGCGAGGGAAGGGAAGGGCCAGTGCAGGGCTCCTCCAGCGGTTGCTTGGCCGCCCAGGCTCAGCGCCGCTCGGAGTGCCCCAGGCTCCCAGGGCCCCTGGCTGGGGTCTGCAGCCCCGCACACCCGGAGGCTGACTCCCTGGGCGCCCAGAAGCTGCCTCACACACGTAGCTACCCTAGCGCTCTCCTCCCCAGCAGAGACGTGTGCAGCTGGTTGGGGCCTGCCCCTGCGTGCCTGGGCTCCTGCGCACAGCCCCAGTTCAGGGCAAGCAGCCCCTGAGCCAAGACCTGCAGGAGGCGCAGAGCGCCCCCACCTGGAAGCCGAGTGAACGGCTGGCGGGGAGTCGAGCCTCCTCGAGGGAAGAAGAGGCAGCCCAGCCTCTTTTGGCTCAAACCCTACTTGGCTGGAGCCGAGTGCGCCTCCAGGACGGCAGAGCTCCAGCTCTGCTCAGAGGCCCGTTCTGGCAGAGTTGCTGGCGCGAGGCTGCTCTGCCCTGGGCGAGCCTTGCCCAGACTTGCCTCGCTGCTAGGCTTCCTGCCCAGGAAGGAGCAGGCTGCGCGAGGCTGGGAGACGCCACTGGCGCCTTCCTGGCCTCAGCTCCGCTCCTGCGTTACCTTTGCACCTAGGCCCCAGGCGTCCTTGGGGATGGCTTAGGGGCCGGTGGCTTGCACACTGCCAAGGGCTCCAGCAGGAAGAGCTCTGTGTGAGGGAAGGGAAGGGCCAGTGCAGGGCTCCTCCAGCGGTTGCTTGGCCGCCCAGGCTCAGCGCCGCACGGAGTGCACCAGGCTCCCAGGGCCCCTGGCTGGGGTCTGCAGCCCCGCACACCCGGAGGCTGACTCCCTGGGCGCCCAGCAGCTGCCTCACACACGTAGCTTCCCTAGCGCTCTCCTCCACAGCAGAGACGTGTGCAGCAGGTTGGGGCCTGCCCCTGCGTGCCTGGGCTCCCGCCCACAGCCCCAGCTCAGGGCAAGCAGCTCCTGAGCCAAGTTCTGCAGGAGGCGCAGAGCGCCCCCACCTGGAAGCCGAGTGAACAGCTGGCGGGGAGGCGAGCTTCCTCGAGGGAAGAAGAGGCAGCCCAGCCTCGTTTGGCTCAAGCCCTACTTGGCTGGAGCCGAGTGCGCCTCCAGGACGGCAGAGCTCCAGCTCTGCTCAGAGGCCCGTTCTGGCAGGGTTGCTGGCGCGAGGCTGCTCTGCCCTGGGCGAGCATTGCCCAGAGTTGCCTCGCTGCTAGGCTTCCTGCCCAGGAAGGAGCAGGCTGCGCGAGCCTGGGAGACGCCACTGGCGCCTTCCTGGCCTCAGCTCCGCTCCTGCCTTGCCTTTGCACCTAGGCCCCAGGCGTCCTTGGGGAGGGCTTAGGGGCCGGTGGCTTGCACAGTGCCAAGGGCTCCAGCAGGAAGAGCTCTGTGCGAGGGAAGGGAAGGGCCAGTGCAGGGCTCCTCCAGCGGTTGCTTGGCCGCCCAGGCTCAGCGCCACACGGAGTGCACCAGGCTCCCAGGGCCCCTGGCTGGGGTCTGCAGCCCCGCACACCCGGAGGCTGACTCCCTGGGCGCCCAGCAGCTGCCTCACACACGTAGCTTCCCTAGCGCTCTCCTCCCCAGCAGAGACGTGTGCAGCTAGTTGGGGCCTGCCCCTGCGTGCCTGGGCTCCCGCCCACAGCCCCAGCTCAGGGCAAGCAGCCCCTGAGCCAAGACCTGCAGGAGGCGCAGAGCGCCCCCACCTGGAAGCCGAGTGAACAGCTGGCAGGGAGGCGAGCCTCCTCGAGGGAAGAAGAGGCAGCCCAGCCTCGTTTGGCTCAAGCCCTACTTGGCTGGAGCCGAGTGCGCCTCCAGGACGGCAGAGCTCCAGCTCTGCTCAGAGGCCCGTTCTGGCAGAGTTGCTGGCGCGAGGCTGCTCTGCCCTGGGCGAGCCTTGCCCAGACTTGCCTCGCTGCTAGGCTTCCTGCCCAGGAAGGAGCAGGCTGCGCGAGGCTGGGAGACGCCACTGGCGCCTTCCTGGCCTCAGCTCCGCTCCTGCCTTGCCTTTGCACCTAGGCCCCAGGCGTCCTTGGGGAGGGCTTAGGGGCCGGTGGTTTGCACAGTGCCAAGGGCTCCAGCAGGAAGAGCTCTGTGCGAGGGAAGGGAAGGGCCAGTGCAGGGCTCCTCCAGCGGTTGCTTGGCCGCCCAGGCTCAGCGCAGCTCGGAGTGCCCCAGGCTCCCAGGGCCCCTGGCTGGGGTCTGCAGCCCCGCACACCCGGAGGCTGACTCCCTGGGCGCCCAGAAGCTGCCTCACACACGTAGCTACCCTAGCGCTCTCCTCCCCAGCAGAGACGTGTGCAGCTGGTTGGGGCCTGCCCCTGCGTGCCTGGGCTCCTGCGCACAGCCCCAGTTCAGGGCAAGCAGCCCCTGAGCCAAGACCTGCAGGAGGCGCAGAGCGCCCCCACCTGGAAGCCGAGTGAACGGCTGGCGGGGAGTCGAGCCTCCTCGAGGGAAGAAGAGGCAGCCCAGCCTCTTTTGGCTCAAACCCTACTTGGCTGGAGCCGAGTGCGCCTCCAGGACGGCAGAGCTCCAGCTCTGCTCAGAGGCCCGTTCTGGCAGAGTTGCTGGCGCGAGGCTGCTCTGCCCTGGGCGAGCCTTGCCCAGACTTGCCTCGCTGCTAGGCTTCCTGCCCAGGAAGGAGCAGGCTGCGCGAGGCTGGGAGACGCCACTGGCGCCTTCCTGGCCTCAGCTCCGCTCCTGCGTTACCTTTGCACCTAGGCCCCAGGCGTCCTTGGGGATGGCTTAGGGGCCGGTGGCTTGCACACTGCCAAGGGCTCCAGCAGGAAGAGCTCTGTGTGAGGGAAGGGAAGGGCCAGTGCAGGGCTCCTCCAGCGGTTGCTTGGCCGCCCAGGCTCAGCGCCGCACGGAGTGCACCAGGCTCCCAGGGCCCCTGGCTGGGGTCTGCAGCCCCGCACACCCGGAGGCTGACTCCCTGGGCGCCCAGCAGCTGCCTCACACACGTAGCTTCCCTAGCGCTCTCCTCCACAGCAGAGACGTGTGCAGCAGGTTGGGGCCTGCCCCTGCGTGCCTGGGCTCCCGCCCACAGCCCCAGCTCAGGGCAAGCAGCTCCTGAGCCAAGTTCTGCAGGAGGCGCAGAGCGCCCCCACCTGGAAGCCGAGTGAACAGCTGGCGGGGAGGCGAGCTTCCTCGAGGGAAGAAGAGGCAGCCCAGCCTCGTTTGGCTCAAGCCCTACTTGGCTGGAGCCGAGTGCGCCTCCAGGACGGCAGAGCTCCAGCTCTGCTCAGAGGCCCGTTCTGGCAGGGTTGCTGGCGCGAGGCTGCTCTGCCCTGGGCGAGCATTGCCCAGAGTTGCCTCGCTGCTAGGCTTCCTGCCCAGGAAGGAGCAGGCTGCGCGAGCCTGGGAGACGCCACTGGCGCCTTCCTGGCCTCAGCTCCGCTCCTGCCTTGCCTTTGCACCTAGGCCCCAGGCGTCCTTGGGGAGGGCTTAGGGGCCGGTGGCTTGCACAGTGCCAAGGGCTCCAGCAGGAAGAGCTCTGTGCGAGGGAAGGGAAGGGCCAGTGCAGGGCTCCTCCAGCGGTTGCTTGGACGCCCAGGCTCAGCGCCGCACGTAGTGCACCAGGCTCCCAGGGCCCCTGGCTGAGGTCTGCAGCCCCGCACACCCGGAGGCTGACTCCCTGGGAGTCCAGCAGCTGCCTCACACACGTAGCTTCCCTAGCGCTCTCCTCCCCAGCAGAGACGTGTGCAGCTGGTTGGGGCCTGCCCCTGCGTGCCTGGGCTCCCGCGCACCGCCCCAGCTCAGGGTAAGCAGCCCCTGAGCCAAGACCTGCAGGAGGCGCAGAGCGCCCCCACCTGGAAGCCGAGTGAACAGCTGGAGGGGAGGCGAGCCTCCTCGAGGGAAGAAGAGGCAGCCCAGCCTCGTTTGGCTCAAGCCCTACTTGGCTGGAGCCGAGTGCGCCTCCAGGACTGCAGAGCTCCAGCTCTGCTCAGAGGCCCGTTCTGGCAGAGTTGCTGGCGCGAGGCTGCTCTGCCCTGGGCGAGCCTTGCCCAGACTTGCCTCGCTGCTAGGCTTCCTGCCCAGGAAGGAGCAGGCTGCGCGAGGCTGGGAGACGCCACTGGCGCCTTCCTGGCCTCAGCTCCGCTCCTGCCTTGCCTTTGCACCTAGGCCCCAGGATTCATTGGGGAGGGCTTAGGGGCCGGTGGCTTGCACAGTGCCAAGGGCTCCAGCAGGAAGAGCTCTGTGCGAGGGAAGGGAAGGGCCAGTGCAGGGCTCCTCCAGCGGTTGCTTGGCCGCCCAGACTCAGCGCCGCACGGAGTGCCCCAGGCTCCCAGGGCCCTGGCTGGGTTCTGCAGCCCCGCACACCCGGAGGCTGACTCCCTGGGCGCCCAGCAGCTGCCTCACACACGTAGCTTCCCTAGCGCTCTCCTCCCCAGCAGAGACGTGTGCAGCTGTTTGGGGCCTGCCCCTGCGTGCCTGGGCTCCTGCGCACAGCCCCAGCTCAGGGCAAGCAGCCCCTGATCCAAGACCTGCAGGAGGCGAAGAGCGCCCCCAACTGGAAGCCGAGTGAACAGCTGGCGGGGAGGCGAGCCTCCTCGAGGGAAGAAGAGGCAGCCCAGCCTCGTTTGGCTCAAGCCCTACTTGGCTGGAGCCGAGTGCACCTCCAGGACGGCAGAGCTCCAGCTCTGCTCAGAGGCCCGTTCTGGCAGAGTTGCTGGCAGAGGCTGCTCTGCCCTGGGCGAGCCTTGCCCAGACTTGCCTCGCTGCTAGGCTTCCTGCCCAGGAAGGAGCAGGCTGCGCGAGGCTGGGAGACGCCACTGGCGCCTTCCTGGCCTCAGCTCCGCTCCTGCCTTGCCTTTGCACCTAGGCCCCAGGCGTCCTTGGGGAGGGCTTAGGGGCCGGTGGCTTGCAGAGTGCCAAGGGCTCCAGCAGGAAGAGCTCTGTGCGAGGGAAGGGAAGGGCCAGTGCAGGGCTCCTCCAGCGGTTGCTTGGCCGCCCAGACTCAGCGCCGCACGGAGTGCCCCAGGCTCCAGGGCCCTGGCTGGGTTCTGCAGCCCCGCACACCCGGAGGCTGACTCCCTGGGCGCCCAGCAGCTGCCTCACACACGTAGCTTCCCTAACGCTCTCCTCCCCAGCAGAGACGTGTGCAGCTGGTTGGGGCTTGCCCCTGCGTGCCTGGGCTCCTGCGCACAGCCCCAGCTCAGGGCAAGCAGCCCCTGAGCCAAGACCTGCAGGAGGCGCAGAGCGCCCCCACTTGGAAGCCGAGTGAACAGCTGGAGGGGAGGCGAGCCTCCTCGAGGGAAGAAGAGGCAGCCCAGCCTCGTTTGGCTCAAGCCCTACTTGGCTGGAGCCGAGTGCGCCTCCAGGACGGCAGAGCTCCAGCTCTGCTCAGAGGCCCGTTCTGGCAGAGTTGCTGGCGCGAGGCTGCTCTGCCCTGGGCGAGCCTTGCCCAGACTTGCCTCGCTGCTAGGCTTCCTGCCCAGGAAGGAGCAGGCTGCGCGAGGCTGGGAGACGCCACTGGCGCCTTCCTGGCCTCAGCTCCGCTCCTGCCTTGCCTTTGCACCTAGGCCCCAGGCGTCCTTGGGGAGGGCTTAGGGGCCGGTGGTTTGCACAGTGCCAAGGGCTCCAGCAGGAAGAGCTCTGTGCGAGGGAAGGGAAGGGCCAGTGCAGGGCTCCTCCAGCGGTTGCTTGGCCGCCCAGGCTCAGCGCCGCTCGGAGTGCCCCAGGCTCCCAGGGCCCCTGGCTGGGGTCTGCAGCCCCGCACACCCGGAGGCTGACTCCCTGGGCGCCCAGAAGCTGCCTCACACACGTAGCTACCCTAGCGCTTTCCTCCCCAGCAGAGACGTGTGCAGCTGGTTGGGGCCTGCCCCTGCGTGCCTGGGCTCCCGCGCACAGCCCCAGTTCAGGGCAAGCAGCCCCTGAGCCAAGACCTGCAGGAGGCGCAGAGCGCCCCCACCTGGAAGCCGAGTGAACGGCTGGCGGGGAGTCGAGCCTCCTCGAGGGAAGAAGAGGCAGCCCAGCCTCTTTTGGCTCAAACCCTACTTGGCTGGAGCCGAGTGCGCCTCCAGGACGGCAGAGCTCCAGCTCTGCTCAGAGGCCCGTTCTGGCAGAGTTGCTGGCGCGAGGCTGCTCTGCCCTGGGCGAGCCTTGCCCAGACTTGCCTCGCTGCTAGGCTTCCTGCCCAGGAAGGAGCAGGCTGCGCGAGGCTGGGAGACGCCACTGGCGCCTTCCTGGCCTCAGCTCCGCTCCTGCGTTACCTTTGCACCTAGGCCCCAGGCGTCCTTGGGGATGGCTTAGGGGCCGGTGGCTTGCACACTGCCAAGGGCTCCAGCAGGAAGAGCTCTGTGTGAGGGAAGGGAAGGGCCAGTGCAGGGCTCCTCCAGCGGTTGCTTGGCCGCCCAGGCTCAGCGCCGCACGGAGTGCACCAGGCTCCCAGGGCCCCTGGCTGGGGTCTGCAGCCCCGCACACCCGGAGGCTGACTCCCTGGGCGCCCAGCAGCTGCCTCACACACGTAGCTTCCCTAGCGCTCTCCTCCACAGCAGAGACGTGTGCAGCAGGTTGGGGCCTGCCCCTGCGTGCCTGGGCTCCCGCCCACAGCCCCAGCTCAGGGCAAGCAGCTCCTGAGCCAAGTTCTGCAGGAGGCGCAGAGCGCCCCCACCTGGAAGCCGAGTGAACAGCTGGCGGGGAGGCGAGCTTCCTCGAGGGAAGAAGAGGCAGCCCAGCCTCGTTTGGCTCAAGCCCTACTTGGCTGGAGCCGAGTGCGCCTCCAGGACGGCAGAGCTCCAGCTCTGCTCAGAGGCCCGTTCTGGCAGGGTTGCTGGCGCGAGGCTGCTCTGCCCTGGGCGAGCATTGCCCAGAGTTGCCTCGCTGCTAGGCTTCCTGCCCAGGAAGGAGCAGGCTGCGCGAGCCTGGGAGACGCCACTGGCGCCTTCCTGGCCTCAGCTCCGCTCCTGCCTTGCCTTTGCACCTAGGCCCCAGGCGTCCTTGGGGAGGGCTTAGGGGCCGGTGGCTTGCACAGTGCCAAGGGCTCCAGCAGGAAGAGCTCTGTGCGAGGGAAGGGAAGGGCCAGTGCAGGGCTCCTCCAGCGGTTGCTTGGCCGCCCAGGCTCAGCGCCACACGGAGTGCACCAGGCTCCCAGGGCCCCTGGCTGGGGTCTGCAGCCCCGCACACCCGGAGGCTGACTCCCTGGGCGCCCAGCAGCTGCCTCACACACGTAGCTTCCCTAGCGCTCTCCTCCCCAGCAGAGACGTGTGCAGCTAGTTGGGGCCTGCCCCTGCGTGCCTGGGCTCCCGCCCACAGCCCCAGCTCAGGGAAAGCAGCCCCTGAGCCAAGACCTGCAGGAGGCGCAGAGCGCCCCCACCTGGAAGCCGAGTGAACAGCTGGCAGGGAGGCGAGCCTCCTCGAGGGAAGAAGAGGCAGCCCAGCCTCGTTTGGCTCAAGCCCTACTTGGCTGGAGCCGAGTGCGCCTCCAGGACGGCAGAGCTCCAGCTCTGCTCAGAGGCCCGTTCTGGCAGAGTTGCTGGCGCGAGGCTGCTCTGCCCTGGGCGAGCCTTGCCCAGACTTGCCTCGCTGCTAGGCTTCCTGCCCAGGAAGGAGCAGGCTGCGCGAGGCTGGGAGACGCCACTGGCGCCTTCCTGGCCTCAGCTCCGCTCCTGCCTTGCCTTTGCACCTAGGCCCCAGGCGTCCTTGGGGAGGGCTTAGGGGCCGGTGGCTTGCACAGTGCCAAGGGCTCCAGCAGGAAGAGCTCTGTGCGAGGGAAGGGAAGGGCCAGTGCAGGGCTCCTCCAGCGGTTGCTTGGACGCCCAGGCTCAGCGCCGCACGTAGTGCACCAGGCTCCCAGGGCCCCTGGCTGAGGTCTGCAGCCCCGCACACCCGGAGGCTGACTCCCTGGGAGTCCAGCAGCTGCCTCACACACGTAGCTTCCCTAGCGCTCTCCTCCCCAGCAGAGACGTGTGCAGCTGGTTGGGGCCTGCCCCTGCGTGCCTGGGCTCCCGCGCACCGCCCCAGCTCAGGGGAAGCAGCCCCTGAGCCAAGACCTGCAGGAGGCGCAGAGCGCCCCCACCTGGAAGCCGAGTGAACAGCTGGAGGGGAGGCGAGCCTCCTCGAGGGAAGAAGAGGCAGCCCAGCCTCGTTTGGCTCAAGCCCTACTTGGCTGGAGCCGAGTGCGCCTCCAGGACTGCAGAGCTCCAGCTCTGCTCAGAGGCCCGTTCTGGCAGAGTTGCTGGCGCGAGGCTGCTCTGCCCTGGGCGAGCCTTGCCCAGACTTGCCTCGCTGCTAGGCTTCCTGCCCAGGAAGGAGCAGGCTGCGCGAGGCTGGGAGACGCCACTGGCGCCTTCCTGGCCTCAGCTCCGCTCCTGCCTTGACTTTGCACCTAGGCCCCAGGCGTCCTTGGGGAGGGCTTAGGGTCCGGTGGCTTGCACAGTGCCAAGGGCTCCAGCAGGAAGAGCTCTGTGCGAGGGAAGGGAAGGGCCAGTGCAGGGCTCCTCCAGCGGTTGCTTGGCCGCCCAGGCTCAGCGCCGCTCGGAGTGCCCCAGGCTCCCAGGGCCCCTGGCTGGGGTCTGCAGCCCCGCACACCCGGAGGCTGACTGCCTGGGCGCCCAGCAGCTGCCTCACACACGTAGCTTCCCTAGCGCTCTCCTCCCCAGCAGAGACGTGTGCAGCTGGTTGGGGCCTGCCCCTGCGTGCCTGGGCTCCCGCCCACAGCCCCAGCTCAGGGCAAGCAGCCCCTGAGCCAAGACCTGCAGGAGGCGCAGAGCGCCCCCACCTGGAAGCCGAGTGAACAACTGGAGGGGAGGCGAGCCTCCTCGAGGGAAGAAGAGGCAGCCCAGCCTCGTTTGGCTCAAGCCCTACTTGGCTGGAGCCGAGTGCGCCTCCAGGACGGCAGAGCTCCAGCTCTGCTCAGAGGCCCGTTCTGGCAGAGTTGCTGGCGCGAGGCTGCTCTGCCCTGGGCGAGCCTTGCCCAAACTTGCCTCGCTGCTAGGCTTCCTGCCCAGGAAGGAGCAGGCTGCGCGAGGCTGGGAGACGCCACTGGCGCCTTCCTGGCCTCAGCTCCGCTCCTGCCTTGCCTTTGCACCTAGGCCCCAGGCGTCCTTGGGGAGGGCTTAGGGGCCGGTGGCTTGCACACTGCCAAGGGCTCCAGCAGGAAGAGCTCTGTGTGAGGGAAGGGAAGGGCCAGTGCAGGGCTCCTCCAGCGGTTGCTTGGCCGCCCAGGCTCAGCGCCGCTCGGAGTGCCCCAGGCTCCCAGGGCCCCTGGCTGGGGTCTGCAGCCCCGCACACCCGGAGGCTGACTCCCTGGGCGCCCAGCAGCTGCCTCACACACGTAGCTTCCCTAGCGCTCTCCTCCCCAGCAGAGACCTGTGCAGCTGGTTGGGGCCTGCCCCTGCGTGCCTGGGCTCCTGCGCACAGCCCCAGCTCAGGGCAAGCAGCCCCTGAGCCAAGACCTGCAGGAGGCGCAGAGCGCCCCCACCTGGAAGACGAGTGAACAGCTGGCGGGGAGGCGAGCCTCCTCGAGGGAAGAAGAGGCAGCCCAGCCTCGTTTGGCTCAAGCCCTACTTGGCTGGAGCCGAGTGCGCCTCCAGGACGGCAGAGCTCCAGCTCTGCTCAGAGGCCCGTTCTGGCAGAGTTGCTGGCGCGAGGCTGCTCTGCCCTGGGCGAGCCTTGCCCAGACTTGCCTCGCTGCTAGGCTTCCTGCCCAGGAAGGAGCAGGCTGCGCGAGGCTGGGAGACGCCACTGGCGCCTTCCTGGCCTCAGCTCCGCTCCTGCCTTGCCTTTGCACCTAGGCCCCAGGCGTCCTTGGGGAGGGCTTAGGGGCCGGTGGCTTGCACACTGCCAAGGGCTCCAGCAGGAAGAGCTCTGTGCGAGGGAAGGGAAGGGCCAGTGCAGGGCTCCTCCAGCGGTTGCTTGGCCGCCCAGACTCAGCGCCGCACGGAGTGCCCCAGGCTCCAGGGCCCTGGCTGGGTTCTGCAGCCCCGCACACCCGGAGGCTGACTCCCTGGGCGCCCAGCAGCTGCCTCACACACGTAGCTTCCCTAACGCTCTCCTCCCCAGCAGAGACGTGTGCAGCTGGTTGGGGCTTGCCCCTGCGTGCCTGGGCTCCTGCGCACAGCCCCAGCTCAGGGCAAGCAGCCCCTGAGCCAAGACCTGCAGGAGGCGCAGAGCGCCCCCACTTGGAAGCCGAGTGAACAGCTGGAGGGGAGGCGAGCCTCCTCGAGGGAAGAAGAGGCAGCCCAGCCTCGTTTGGCTCAAGCCCTACTTGGCTGGAGCCGAGTGCGCCTCCAGGACGGCAGAGCTCCAGCTCTGCTCAGAGGCCCGTTCTGGCAGAGTTGCTGGCGCGAGGCTGCTCTGCCCTGGGCGAGCCTTGCCCAGACTTGCCTCGCTGCTAGGCTTCCTGCCCAGGAAGGAGCAGGCTGCGCGAGGCTGGGAGACGCCACTGGCGCCTTCCTGGCCTCAGCTCCGCTCCTGCCTTGCCTTTGCACCTAGGCCCCAGGCGTCCTTGGGGAGGGCTTAGGGGCCGGTGGTTTGCACAGTGCCAAGGGCTCCAGCAGGAAGAGCTCTGTGCGAGGGAAGGGAAGGGCCAGTGCAGGGCTCCTCCAGCGGTTGCTTGGCCGCCCAGGCTCAGCGCCGCTCGGAGTGCCCCAGGCTCCCAGGGCCCCTGGCTGGGGTCTGCAGCCCCGCACACCCGGAGGCTGACTCCCTGGGCGCCCAGAAGCTGCCTCACACACGTAGCTACCCTAGCGCTTTCCTCCCCAGCAGAGACGTGTGCAGCTGGTTGGGGCCTGCCCCTGCGTGCCTGGGCTCCCGCGCACAGCCCCAGTTCAGGGCAAGCAGCCCCTGAGCCAAGACCTGCAGGAGGCGCAGAGCGCCCCCACCTGGAAGCCGAGTGAACGGCTGGCGGGGAGTCGAGCCTCCTCGAGGGAAGAAGAGGCAGCCCAGCCTCTTTTGGCTCAAACCCTACTTGGCTGGAGCCGAGTGCGCCTCCAGGACGGCAGAGCTCCAGCTCTGCTCAGAGGCCCGTTCTGGCAGAGTTGCTGGCGCGAGGCTGCTCTGCCCTGGGCGAGCCTTGCCCAGACTTGCCTCGCTGCTAGGCTTCCTGCCCAGGAAGGAGCAGGCTGCGCGAGGCTGGGAGACGCCACTGGCGCCTTCCTGGCCTCAGCTCCGCTCCTGCGTTACCTTTGCACCTAGGCCCCAGGCGTCCTTGGGGATGGCTTAGGGGCCGGTGGCTTGCACACTGCCAAGGGCTCCAGCAGGAAGAGCTCTGTGTGAGGGAAGGGAAGGGCCAGTGCAGGGCTCCTCCAGCGGTTGCTTGGCCGCCCAGGCTCAGCGCCGCACGGAGTGCACCAGGCTCCCAGGGCCCCTGGCTGGGGTCTGCAGCCCCGCACACCCGGAGGCTGACTCCCTGGGCGCCCAGCAGCTGCCTCACACACGTAGCTTCCCTAGCGCTCTCCTCCACAGCAGAGACGTGTGCAGCAGGTTGGGGCCTGCCCCTGCGTGCCTGGGCTCCCGCCCACAGCCCCAGCTCAGGGCAAGCAGCTCCTGAGCCAAGTTCTGCAGGAGGCGCAGAGCGCCCCCACCTGGAAGCCGAGTGAACAGCTGGCGGGGAGGCGAGCTTCCTCGAGGGAAGAAGAGGCAGCCCAGCCTCGTTTGGCTCAAGCCCTACTTGGCTGGAGCCGAGTGCGCCTCCAGGACGTCAGAGCTCCAGCTCTGCTCAGAGGCCCGTTCTGGCAGGGTTGCTGGCGCGAGGCTGCTCTGCCCTGGGCGAGCATTGCCCAGAGTTGCCTCGCTGCTAGGCTTCCTGCCCAGGAAGGAGCAGGCTGCGCGAGCCTGGGAGACGCCACTGGCGCCTTCCTGGCCTCAGCTCCGCTCCTGCCTTGCCTTTGCACCTAGGCCCCAGGCGTCCTTGGGGAGGGCTTAGGGGCCGGTGGCTTGCACAGTGCCAAGGGCTCCAGCAGGAAGAGCTCTGTGCGAGGGAAGGGAAGGGCCAGTGCAGGGCTCCTCCAGCGGTTGCTTGGCCGCCCAGGCTCAGCGCCACACGGAGTGCACCAGGCTCCCAGGGCCCCTGGCTGGGGTCTGCAGCCCCGCACACCCGGAGGCTGACTCCCTGGGCGCCCAGCAGCTGCCTCACACACGTAGCTTCCCTAGCGCTCTCCTCCCCAGCAGAGACGTGTGCAGCTAGTTGGGGCCTGCCCCTGCGTGCCTGGGCTCCCGCCCACAGCCCCAGCTCAGGGCAAGCAGCCCCTGAGCCAAGACCTGCAGGAGGCGCAGAGCGCCCCCACCTGGAAGCCGAGTGAACAGCTGGCAGGGAGGCGAGCCTCCTCGAGGGAAGAAGAGGCAGCCCAGCCTCGTTTGGCTCAAGCCCTACTTGGCTGGAGCCGAGTGCGCCTCCAGGACGGCAGAGCTCCAGCTCTGCTCAGAGGCCCGTTCTGGCAGAGTTGCTGGCGCGAGGCTGCTCTGCCCTGGGCGAGCCTTGCCCAGACTTGCCTCGCTGCTAGGCTTCCTGCCCAGGAAGGAGCAGGCTGCGCGAGGCTGGGAGACGCCACTGGCGCCTTCCTGGCCTCAGCTCCGCTCCTGCCTTGCCTTTGCACCTAGGCCCCAGGCGTCCTTGGGGAGGGCTTAGGGGCCGGTGGCTTGCACAGTGCCAAGGGCTCCAGCAGGAAGAGCTCTGTGCGAGGGAAGGGAAGGGCCAGTGCAGGGCTCCTCCAGCGGTTGCTTGGACGCCCAGGCTCAGCGCCGCACGTAGTGCACCAGGCTCCCAGGGCCCCTGGCTGAGGTCTGCAGCCCCGCACACCCGGAGGCTGACTCCCTGGGAGTCCAGCAGCTGCCTCACACACGTAGCTTCCCTAGCGCTCTCCTCCCCAGCAGAGACGTGTGCAGCTGGTTGGGGCCTGCCCCTGCGTGCCTGGGCTCCCGCGCACCGCCCCAGCTCAGGGGAAGCAGCCCCTGAGCCAAGACCTGCAGGAGGCGCAGAGCGCCCCCACCTGGAAGCCGAGTGAACAGCTGGAGGGGAGGCGAGCCTCCTCGAGGGAAGAAGAGGCAGCCCAGCCTCGTTTGGCTCAAGCCCTACTTGGCTGGAGCCGAGTGCGCCTCCAGGACTGCAGAGCTCCAGCTCTGCTCAGAGGCCCGTTCTGGCAGAGTTGCTGGCGCGAGGCTGCTCTGCCCTGGGCGAGCCTTGCCCAGACTTGCCTCGCTGCTAGGCTTCCTGCCCAGGAAGGAGCAGGCTGCGCGAGGCTGGGAGACGCCACTGGCGCCTTCCTGGCCTCAGCTCCGCTCCTGCCTTGCCTTTGCACCTAGGCCCCAGGCTTCATTGGGGAGGGCTTAGGGGCCGGTGGCTTGCACAGTGCCAAGGGCTCCAGCAGGAAGAGCTCTGTGCGAGGGAAGGGAAGGGCCAGTGCAGGGCTCCTCCAGCGGTTGCTTGGCCGCCCAGGCTCAGCGCCGCTCGGAGTGCCCCAGGCTCCCAGGGCCCCTGGCTGGGGTCTGCAGCCCCGCACACCCGGAGGCTGACTCCCTGGGCGCCCGGCAGCTGCCTCACACACGTAGCTGCCCTAGCGCTCTCCTCCCCAGCAGAGACGTGTGCAGCTGGCTGGGGCCTGCCCCTGCGTGCCTGGGCTCCCGCGCACAGCCGCAGCTCAGGGCAAGCAGACCCTGAGCCAAGACCTGCAGGAGGCGCAGAGCGCCCCCACCTGGAAGCCGAGTGAACAGCTGGCGGGGAGGCGAGCCTCCTCGAGGGAAGAAGAGGCAGCCCAGCCTCGTTTGGCTCAAGCCCTACTTGGCTGGAGCCGAGTGCGCCTCCAGGACGGCAGAGCTCCAGCTCTGCTCAGAGGCCCGTTCTGGCAGAGTTGCTGGCGCGAGGCTGCTCTGCCCTGGGCGAGCCTTGCCCAGACTTGCCTCGCTGCTAGGCTTCCTGCCCAGGAAGGAGCAGGCTGCGCGAGGCTGGGAGACGCCACTGGCGCCTTCCTGGCCTCAGCTCCGCTCCTGCCTTGCCTTTGCACCTAGGCCCCAGGCGTCCTTGGGGAGGGCTTAGGGGCCGGTGGCTTGCACAGTGCCAAGGGCTCCAGCAGGAAGAGCTCTGTGCGAGGGAAGGGAAGGGCCAGTGCAGGGCTCCTCCAGCGGTTGCTTGGCCGCCCAGGCTCAGCGCCGCACGGAGTGCACCAGGCTCCCAGGGCCCCTGGCTGAGGTCTGCAGCCCCGCACACCCGGAGGCTGACTCCCTGGGCGCCCAGCAGCTGCCTCACACACGTAGCTTCCCTAGCGCTCTCCTCCCCAGCAGAGACGTGTGCAGCTGGTTGGGGCCTGCCCCTGCGTGCCTGGGCTCCCGTGCACAGCCCCAGCTCAGGGCAAGCAGCCCCTGAGCCAAGACCTGAAGGAGGCGCAGAGCGCCCCCACCTGGAAGCCGAGTGAACAGCTGGAGGGGAGGCGAGCCTCCTCGAGGGAAGAAGAGGCAGCCCAGCCTCGTTTGGCTCAAGCCCTACTTGGCTGGAGCCGAGTGCGCCTCCAGGACTGCAGAGCTCCAGCTCTGCTCAGAGGCCCGTTCTGGCAGAGTTGCTGGCGCGAGGCTGCTCTGCCCTGGGCGAGCCTTGCCCAGACTTGCCTCGCTGCTAGGCTTCCTGCCCAGGAAGGAGCAGGCTGCGCGAGGCTGGGAGACGCCACTGGCGCCTTCCTGGCCTCAGCTCCGCTCCTGCCTTGACTTTGCACCTAGGCCCCAGGCGTCCTTGGGGAGGGCTTAGGGTCCGGTGGCTTGCACAGTGCCAAGGGCTCCAGCAGGAAGAGCTCTGTGCGAGGGAAGGGAAGGGCCAGTGCAGGGCTCCTCCAGCGGTTGCTTGGCCGCCCAGGCTCAGCGCCGCTCGGAGTGCCCCAGGCTCCCAGGGCCCCTGGCTGGGGTCTGCAGCCCCGCACACCCGGAGGCTGACTGCCTGGGCGCCCAGCAGCTGCCTCACACACGTAGCTTCCCTAGCGCTCTCCTCCCCAGCAGAGACGTGTGCAGCTGGTTGGGGCCTGCCCCTGCGTGCCTGGGCTCCCGCGCACAGCCCCAGCTCAGGGCAAGCAGCCCCTGAGCCAAGACCTGCAGGAGGCGCAGAGCGCCCCCACCTGGAAGCCGAGTGAACAACTGGAGGGGAGGCGAGCCTCCTCGAGGGAAGAAGAGGCAGCCCAGCCTCGTTTGGCTCAAGCCCTACTTGGCTGGAGCCGAGTGCGCCTCCAGGACGGCAGAGCTCCAGCTCTGCTCAGAGGCCCGTTCTGGCAGAGTTGCTGGCGCGAGGCTGCTCTGCCCTGGGCGAGCCTTGCCCAAACTTGCCTCGCTGCTAGGCTTCCTGCCCAGGAAGGAGCAGGCTGCGCGAGGCTGGGAGACGCCACTGGCGCCTTCCTGGCCTCAGCTCCGCTCCTGCCTTGCCTTTGCACCTAGGCCC
Source organism: Ovis canadensis (assembly GCF_042477335.2). NCBI lineage: Eukaryota > Metazoa > Chordata > Mammalia > Artiodactyla > Bovidae > Ovis > Ovis canadensis. Next base: position 679,780 of record NC_091252.1, read on the forward strand.
CAGGCGTCCTTCGGGAGGGCTTAGGGGCCGGTGGCTTGCACACTGCCAAGGGCTCCAGCAGGAAGAGCTCTGTGTGAGGGAAGGGAAGGGCCAGTGCAGGGCTCCTCCAGCGGTTGCTTGGCCGCCCAGGCTCAGCGCCGCTCGGAGTGCCCCAGGCTCCCAGGGCCCCTGGCTGGGGTCTGCAGCCCCGCACACCCGGAGGCTGACTCCCTGGGCGCCCAGCAGCTGCCTCACACACGTAGCTTCCCTAGCGCTCTCCTCCCCAGCAGAGACCTGTGCAGCTGGTTGGGGCCTGCCCCTGCGTGCCTGGGCTCCTGCGCACAGCCCCAGCTCAGGGCAAGCAGCCCCTGAGCCAAGACCTGCAGGAGGCGCAGAGCGCCCCCACCTGGAAGACGAGTGAACAGCTGGCGGGGAGGCGAGCCTCCTCGAGGGAAGAAGAGGCAGCCCAGCCTCGTTTGGCTCAAGCCCTACTTGGCTGGAGCCGAGTGCGCCTCCAGGACGGCAGAGCTCCAGCTCTGCTCAGAGGCCCGTTCTGGCAGAGTTGCTGGCGCGAGGCTGCTCTGCCCTGGGCGAGCCTTGCCCAGACTTGCCTCGCTGCTAGGCTTCCTGCCCAGGAAGGAGCAGGCTGCGCGAGGCTGGGAGACGCCACTGGCGCCTTCCTGGCCTCAGCTCCGCTCCTGCCTTGCCTTTGCACCTAGGCCCCAGGCGTCCTTGGGGAGGGCTTAGGGGCCGGTGGCTTGCACACTGCCAAGGGCTCCAGCAGGAAGAGCTCTGTGCGAGGGAAGGGAAGGGCCAGTGCAGGGCTCCTCCAGCGGTTGCTTGGCCGCCCAGGCTCAGCGCCGCACGGAGTGCACCAGGCTCCCAGGGCCCCTGGCTGGGGTCTGCAGCCCGGCACACCCGGAGGCTGACTCCCTGGGCGACCAGCAGCTGCCTGACACACGTAGCTTTCCTAGCGCTCTCCTCCCCAGCAGAGACGTGTGCAGCTGGTTGGGGCCTGCCCCTGCGTGCCTGGGCTCCCGCGCACAGCCGCAGCTCAGGGCAAGCAGACCCTGAGCCAAGACCTGCAGGAGGCGCAGAGCGCCCCCACCTGGAAGCCGAGTGAACAGCTGGCGGGGAGGCGAGCCTCCTCGAGGGAAGAAGAGGCAGCCCAGCCTCGTTTGGCTCAAGCCCTACTTGGCTGGAGCCGAGTGCGCCTCCAGGACGGCAGAGCTCCAGCTCTGCTCAGAGGCCCGTTCTGGCAGAGTTGCTGGCGCGAGGCTGCTCTGCCCTGGGCGAGCCTTGCCCAGACTTGCCTCGCTGCTAGGCTTCCTGCCAAGGAAGGAGCAGGCTGCGCGAGGCTGGGAGACGCCACTGGCGCATTCCTGGCCTCAGCTCCGCTCCTGCCTTGCCTTTGCACCTAGGCCCCAGGCGTCCTTGGGGAGGTCTTAGGGGCCGGTGGCTTGCACACTGCCAAGGGCTCCAGCAGGAAGAGCTCTGTGCGAGGGAAGGGAAGGGCCAGTGCAGGGCTCCTCCAGCGGTTGCTTGGCCGCCCAGGCTCAGCCCCGCACGGAGTGCACCAGGCTCCCAGGGCCCCTGGCTGGGGTCTGCAGCCCCGCACACCCGGAGGCTGACTCCCTGGGCGCCCAGCAGCTGCCTCACACACGTAGCTTCCCTAGCGCTCTCCTCCCCAGCAGAGACGTGTGCAGCTGGTTGGGGCCTGCCCCTGCGTGCCTGGGCTCCCGCGCACAGCCCCAGCTCAAGGCAAGCAGCCCCTGAGCCAAGACCTGCAGCAGGCGCAGAGCGCCCCCACCTGGAAGCCGAGTGAACAGCTGGCGGGGAGGCGAGCCTCCTCGAGGGAAGAAGAGGCAGCCCAGCCTCGTTTGGCTCAAGCCCTACTTGGCTGGAGCCGAGTGCGCCTCCAGGACGGCAGAGCTCCAGCTCTGCTCAGAGGCCCGTTCTGGCAGAGTTGCTGGCGCGAGGCTGCTCTGCCCTGGGCGAGCCTTGCCCAGACTTGCCTCGCTGCTAGGCTTCCTGCCCAGGAAGGAGCAGGCTGCGCGAGGCTGGGAGACGCCACTGGCGCCTTCCTGGCCTCAGCTCCGCTCCTGCCTTGCCTTTGCACCTAGGCCCCAGGCGTCCTTGGGGAGGGCTTAGGGGCCGGTGGCTTGCACACTGCCAAGGGCTCCAGCAGGAAGAGCTCTGTGCGAGGGAAGGGAAGGGCCAGTGCAGGGCTCCTCCAGCGGTTGCTTGGCCGCCCAGACTCAGCGCTGCACGGAGTGCCCCAGGCTCCCAGGGCCCTGGCTGGGTTCTGCAGCCCCGCACACCCGGAGGCTGACTCCCTGGGCGCCCAGCAGCTGCCTCACACACGTAGCTTCCCTAGCGCTCTCCTCCCCAGCAGAGACGTGTGCAGCTGGTTGGGGCCTGCCCCTGCGTGCCTGGGCTCCTGCGCACAGCCCCAGCTCAGGGCAAGCAGCCCCTGAGCCAAGACCTGCAGGAGGCGAAGAGCGCCCCCAACTGGAAGCCGAGTGAACAGCTGGCGGGGAGGCGAGCCTCCTCGAGGGAAGAAGAGGCAGCCCAGCCTCGTTTGGCTCAAGCCCTACTTGGCTGGAGCCGAGTGCACCTCCAGGACGGCAGAGCTCCAGCTCTGCTCAGAGGCCCGTTCTGGCAGAGTTGCTGGCGCGAGGCTGCTCTGCCCTGGGCGAGCCTTGCCCAGACTTGCCTCGCTGCTAGGCTTCCTGCCCAGGAAGGAGCAGGCTGCGCGAGGCTGGGAGACGCCACTGGCGCCTTCCTGGCCTCAGCTCCGCTCCTGCCTTGCCTTTGCACCTAGGCCCCAGGCGTCCTTGGGGAGGGCTTAGGGGCCGGTGGCTTGCACACTGCCAAGGGCTCCAGCAGGAAGAGCTCTGTGCGAGGGAAGGGAAGGGCCAGTGCAGGGCTCCTCCAGCGGTTGCTTGGCCGCCCAGGCTCAGCGCCGCACGGAGTGCACCAGGCTCCCAGGGCCCCTGGCTGGGGTTTGCAGCCCCGCACACCCGGAGGCTGACTCCCTGGGAGTCCAGCAGCTGCCTCACACACGTAGCTTCCCTAGCGCTCTCCTCCCCAGCAGAGACGTGTGCAGCTAGTTGGGGCCTGCCCCTGCATGCCTGGGCTCCCGCCCACAGCCCCAGCTCAGGGCAAGCAGCCCCTGAGCCAAGACCTGCAGGAGGCGCAGAGCGCCCCCACCTGGAAGCCGAGTGAACAGCTGGCGGGGAGGGGAGCCTCCTCGAGGGAAGAAGAGGCAGCCCAGCCTCGTTTAGCTGAAGCCCTACTTGGCTGGAGCCGAGTGCGCCTCCAGGACGGCAGAGCTCCAGCTCTGCTCAGAGGCCCGTTCTGGCAGAGTTGCTGGCGCGAGGCTGCTCTGCCCTGGGCGAGCCTTGCCCAGACTTGCCTCGCTGCTAGGCTTCCTGCCCAGGAAGGAGCAGGCTGCGCGAGGCTGGGAGACGCCACTGGCGCCTTCCTGGCCTCAGCTCCGCTCCTGCCTTGCCTTTGCACCTAGGCCCCAGGCGTCCTTGGGGAGGGCTTATTGGCCGGTGGCTTGCACAGTGCCAAGGGCTCCAGCAGGAAGAGCTCTGTGCGAGGGAAGGGAAGGGCCAGTGCAGGGCTCCTCCAGCGGTTGCTTGGCCGCCCAGGCTCAGCGCCGCTCGGAGTGCCCCAGGCTCCCAGGGCCCCTGGCTGGGGTCTGCAGCCCCGCACACCCGGAGGCTGACTGCCTGGGCGCCCAGCAGCTGCCTCACACACGTAGCTTCCCTAGCGCTCTCCTCCCCAGCAGAGACGTGTGCAGCTGGTTGGGGCCTGCCCCTGCGTGCCTGGGCTCCCGCGCACAGCCCCAGCTCAGGGCAAGCAGCCCCTGAGCCAAGACCTGCCGGAGGCGCAGAGCGCCCCCACCTGGAAGCCGAGTGAACAGCTGGCGGGGAGGCGAGCCTCCTCGAGGGAAGAAGAGGCAGCCCAGCCTCGTTTGGCTCAAGCCCTACTTGGCTGGAGCCGAGTGCGCCTCCAGGACGGCAGAGCTCCTGCTCTGCTCAGAGGCCCGTTCTGGCAGAGTTGCTGGCGCGAGGCTGCTCTGCCCTGGGCGAGCCTTGCCCAGACTTGCCTCGCTGCTAGGCTTCCTGCCCAGGAAAGAGCAGGCTGCGCGAGGCTGGGAGACGCCACTGGCGCCTTCCTGGCCTCAGCTCCGCTCCTGCCTTGCCTTTGCACCTAGGCCCCAGGCGTCCTTGCGGAGGGCTTAGGGGCCGGTGGCTTGCACACTGCCAAGGGCTCCAGCAGGAAGAGCTCTGTGCGAGGGAAGGGAAGGGCCAGTGCAGGGCTCCTCCAGCGGTTGCTTGGCCGCCCAGGCTCAACGCCGCTCGGAGTGCCCCAGGCTCCCAGGGCCCCTGGCTGGGGTCTGCAGCCCCGCACACCCGGAGGCTGACTCCCTGGGCGCCCAGCAGCTGCCTCACACACGTAGCTTCCCTAGCGCTCTCCTCCCCAGCAGAGACGTGTGCAGCTGGTTGGGGCCTGCCCCTGCGTGCCTGGGCTCCTGCGCACAGCCCCAGCTCAGGGCAAGCAGCCCCTGAGCCAAGACCTGCAGGAGGCGCAGAGCGCCCCCACCTGGAAGCCGAGTGAACAGCTGGCGGGGAGGCGAGCCTCCTCGAGGGAAGAAGAGGCAGCCCAGCCTCGTTTGGCTCAAGCCCTACTTGGCTGGAGCCGAGTGCGCCTCCAGGACGGCAGAGCTCCAGCTCTGCTCAGAGGCCCGTTCTGGCAGAGTTGCTGGCGCGAGGCTGCTCTGCCCTGGGCGAGCCTTGCCCAAACTTGCCTCGCTGCTAGGCTTCCTGCCCAGGAAGGAGCAGGCTGCGCGAGGCTGGGAGACGCCACTGGCGCCTTCCTGGCCTCAGCTCCGCTCCTGCCTTGCCTTTGCACCTAGGCCCCAGGCGTCCTTGGGGAGGGCTTAGGGGCCGGTGGCTTGCACACTGCCAAGGGCTCCAGCAGGAAGAGCTCTGTGCGAGGGAAGGGAAGGGCCAGTGCAGGGCTCCTCCAGCGGTTGCTTGGCCGCCCAGGCTCAGCGCCGCTCGGAGTGCCCCAGGCTCCCAGGGCCCCTGGCTGGGGTCTGCAGCCCCGCACACCCGGAGGCTGACTCCCTGGGCGCCCAGCAGCTGCCTCACACACGTAGCTTCCCTAGCGCTCTCCTCCCCAGCAGAGACGTGTGCAGCTGGTTGGGGCCTGCCCCTGCGTGCCTGCGCTCCTGCGCACAGCCCCAGCTCAGGGCAAGCAGCCCCTGAGCCAAGACCTGCAGGAGGCGCAGAGCGCCCCCACCTGGAAGCCGAGTGAACAGCTGGCGGGGAGGCGAGCCTCCTCGAGGGAAGAAGAGGCAGCCCAGCCTCGTTTGGCTCAAGCCCTACTTGGCTGGAGCCGAGTGCGCCTCCAGGACGGCAGAGCTCCAGCTCTGCTCAGAGGCCCGTTCTGGCAGAGTTGCTGGCGCGAGGCTGCTCTGCCCTGGGCGAGCCTTGCCCAGACTTGCCTCGCTGCTAGGCTTCCTGCCCAGGAAGGAGCAGGCTGCGCGAGGCTGGGAGACGCCACTGGCGCCTTCCTGGCCTCAGCTCCGCTCCTGCCTTGCCTTTGCACCTAGGCCCCAGGCGTCCTTGGGGAGGGCTTAGGGGCCGGTGGCTTGCACACTGCCAAGGGCTCCAGCAGGAAGAGCTCTGTGCGAGGGAAGGGAAGGGCCAGTGCAGGGCTCCTCCAGCGGTTGCTTGGCCACCCAGGCTCAGCGCCGCACGGAGTACACCAGGCTCCCAGGGCCCCTGGCTGGGGTCTGCAGCCCCGCACACCCGGAGGCTGACTCCCTGGGCGACCAGCATCTGCCTGACACACGTAGCTTTCCTAGCGCTCTCCTCCCCAGCAGAGACGTGTGCAGCTGGTTGGGGCCTGCCCCTGCGTGCCTGGGCTCCCGCGCACAGCCGCAGCTCAGGGCAAGCAGACCCTGAGCCAAGACCTTCAGGAGGCGCAGAGCGCCCCCACCTGGAAGCCGAGTGAACAGCTGGCGGGGAGGCGAGCCTCCTCGAGGGAAGAAGAGGCAGCCCAGCCTCGTTTGGCTCAAGCCCTACTTGGCTGGAGCCGAGTGCGCCTCCAGGACGGCAGAGCTCCAGCTCTGCTCAGAGGCCCGTTCTGGCAGAGTTGCTGGCGCGAGGCTGCTCTGCCCTGGGCGAGCCTTGCCCAGACTTGCCTCGCTGCTAGGCTTCCTGCCCAGGAAGGAGCAGGCTGCGCGAGGCTGGGATACGCCACTGGCGCATTCCTGGCCTCAGCTCCGCTCCTGCCTTGCCTTTGCACCTAGGCCCCAGGCGTCCTTGGGGAGGTCTTAGGGGCCGGTGGCTTGCACACTGCCAAGGGCTCCAGCAGGAAGAGCTCTGTGCGAGGGAAGGGAAGGGCCAGTGCAGGGCTCCTCCAGCGGTTGCTTGGCCGCCCAGGCTCAGCCCCGCACGGAGTGCACCAGGCTCCCAGGGCCCCTGGCTGGGGTCTGCAGCCCCGCACACCCGGAGGCTGACTCCCTGGGCGCCCAGCAGCTGCCTCACACACGTAGCTTCCCTAGCGCTCTCCTCCCCAGCAGAGACGTGTGCAGCTGGTTGGGGCCTGCCCCTGCGTGCCTGGGCTCCCGCGCACAGCCCCAGCTCAGGGCAAGCAGCCCCTGAGCCAAGACCTGCATGAGGCGCAGAGCGCCCCCACCTGGAAGCCGAGTGAACAGCTGGCGGGGAGGCGAGCCTCCTCGAGGGAAGAAGAGGCAGCCCAGCCTCGTTTGGCTCAAGCCCTACTTGGCTGGAGCCGAGTGCGCCTCCAGGACGGCAGAGCTCCAGCTCTGCTCAGAGGCCCGTTCTGGCAGAGTTGCTGGCGCGAGGCTGCTCTGCCCTGGGCGAGCCTTGCCCAGACTTGCCTCGCTGCTAGGCTTCCTGCCCAGGAAGGAGCAAGCTGCGCGAGGCTGGGAGACGCCACTGGCGCCTTCCTGGCCTCAGCTCCGCTCCTGCCTTGCCTTTGCACCTAGGCCCCAGGCGTCCTTGGGGAGGGCTTAGGGGCCGGTGGCTTGCACACTGCCAAGGGCTCCAGCAGGAAGAGCTCTGTGCGAGGGAAGGGAAGGGCCAGTGCAGGGCTCCTCCAGCGGTTGCTTGGCCGCCCAGACTCAGCGCCGCACGGAGTGCCCCAGGCTCCCAGGGCCCTGGCTGGGTTCTGCAGCCCCGCACACCCGGAGGCTGACTCCCTGGGCGCCCAGCAGCTGCCTCACACACGTAGCTTCCCTAGCGCTCGCCTCCCCAGCAGAGACGTGTTCAGCTGGTTGGGGCCTGCCCCTGCGTGCCTGGGCTCCTGCGCACAGCCCCAGCTCAGGGCAAGCAGCCCCTGAGCCAAGACCTGCAGGAGGCGAAGAGCGCCCCCAACTGGAAGCCGAGTGAACAGCTGGCGGGGAGGCGAGCCTCCTCGAGGGAAGAAGAGGCAGCCCAGCCTCGTTTGGCTCAATCCCTACTTGACTGGAGCCGAGTGCACCTCCAGGACGGCAGAGCTCCAGCTCTGCTCAGAGGCCCGTTCTGGCTGAGTTGCTGGCGCGAGGCTGCTCTGCCCTGGGCGAGCCTTGCCCAGACTTGCCTCGCTGCTAGGCTTCCTGCCCAGGAAGGAGCAGGCTGCGCGAGGCTGGGAGACGCCACTGGCGCCTTCCTGGCCTCAGCTCCGCTCCTGCCTTGCCTTTGCACCTAGGCCCCAGGCGTCCTTGGGGAGGGCTTAGGGGCCGGTGGCTTGCACACTGCCAAGGGCTCCAGCAGGAAGAGCTCTGTGCGAGGGAAGGGAAGGGCCAGTGCAGGGCTCCTCCAGCGGTTGCTTGGCCGCCCAGGCTCAGCGCCGCACGGAGTGCACCAGGCTCCCAGGGCCCCTGGCTGGGGTCTGCAGCCCCGCACACCCGGAGGCTGACTCCCTGGGAGTCCAGCAGCTGCCTCACACACGTAGCTTCCCTAGCGCTCTCCTCCCCAGCAGAGACGTGTGCAGCTTGTTGGGGCCTGCCCCTGCGTGCCTGGGCTCCCGCCCACAGCCCCAGCTCAGGGCAAGCAGCCCCTGAGCCAAGACCTGCAGGAGGCGCAGAGCGCCCCCACCTGGAAGCCGAGTGAACAGCTGGCGGGGAGGGGAGCCTCCTCGAGGGAAGAAGAGGCAGCCCAGCCTCGTTTAGCTCAAGCCCTACTTGGCTGGAGCCGAGTGCGCCTCCAGGACGGCAGAGCTCCAGCTCTGCTCAGAGGCCCGTTCTGGCAGAGTTGCTGGCGCGAGGCTGCTCTGCCCTGGGCGAGCCTTGCCCAGACTTGCCTCGCTGCTAGGCTTCCTGCCCAGGAAGGAGCAGGCTGCGCGAGGCTGGGAGACGCCACTGGCGCCTTCCTGGCCTCAGCTCCGCTCCTGCCTTGCCTTTGCACCTAGGCCCCAGGCGTCCTTGGGGAGGGCTTAGGGGCCGGTGGCTTGCACAGTGCCAAGGGCTCCAGCAGGAAGAGCTCTGTGCGAGGGAAGGGAAGGGCCAGTGCAGGGCTCCTCCAGCGGTTGCTTGGCCGCCCAGGCTCAGCGCCGCTCGGAGTGCCCCAGGCTCCCAGGGCCCCTGGCTGGGGTCTGCAGCCCCGCACACCCGGAGGCTGACTGCCTGGGCGCCCAGCAGCTGCCTCACACACGTAGCTTCCCTAGCGCTCTCCTCCCCAGCAGAGACGTGTGCAGCTGGTTGGGGCCTGCCCCTGCGTGCCTGGGCTCCCGCGCACAGCCCCAGCTCAGGGCAAGCAGCCCCTGAGCCAAGACCTGCCGGAGGCGCAGAGCGCCCCCACCTGGAAGCCGAGTGAACAGCTGGCGGGGAGGCGAGCCTCCTCGAGGGAAGAAGAGGCAGCCCAGCCTCGTTTGGCTCAAGCCCTACTTGGCTGGAGCCGAGTGCGCCTCCAGGACGGGAGAGCTCCAGCTCTGCTCAGAGGCCCGTTCTGGCAGAGTTGCTGGCGCGAGGCTGCTCTGCCCTGGGCGAGCCTTGCCCAGACTTGCCTCGCTGCTAGGCTTCCTGCCCAGGAAGGAGCAGGCTGCGCGAGGCTGGGAGACGCCACTGGCGCCTTCCTGGCCTCAGCTCCGCTCCTGCCTTGCCTTTGCACCTAGGCCCCAGGCGTCCTTGGGGAAGGCTTAGGGGCCGGTGGCTTGCACACTGCCAAGGGCTCCAGCAGGAAGAGCTCTGTGCGAGGGAAGGGAAGGGCCAGTGCAGGGCTCCTCCAGCGGTTGCTTGGCCGCCCAGGCTCAGCGCCGCACGGAGTGCACCAGGCTCCCAGGGCCCCTGGCTGGGGTCTGCAGCCCCGCACACCCGGAGGCTGACTCCCTGGGCGACCAGCAGCTGCCTGACACACGTAGCTTTCCTAGCGCTCTCCTCCCCAGCAGAGACGTGTGCAGCTGGTTGGGGCCTGCCCCTGCGTGCCTGGGCTCCCGCCCACAGCCCCAGCTCAGGGCAAGCAGCCCCTGAGCCAAGACCTGCAGGAGGCGCAGAGCGCCCCCACCTGGAAGCCGAGTGAACAGCTGGCGGGGAGGCGAGCCTCCTCGAGGGAAGAAGAGGCAGCCCAGCCTCGTTTGGCTCAAGCCCTACTTGGCTGGAGCCGAGTGCGCCTCCAGGACGGCAGAGCTCCAGCTCTGCTCAGAGGCCCGTTCTGGCAGAGTTGCTGGCGCGAGGCTGCTCTGCCCTGGGCGAGCCTTGCCCAGACTTGCCTCGCTGCTAGGCTTCCTGCCCAGGAAGGAGCAGGCTGCGCGAGGCTGGGAGACGCCACTGGCGCATTCCTGGCCTCAGCTCCGCTCCTGCCTTGCCTGTGCACCTAGGCCCCAGGCGTCCTTGGGGAGGTCTTAGGGGCCGGTGGCTTGCACACTGCCAAGGGCTCCAGCAGGAAGAGCTCTGTGCGAGGGAAGGGAAGGGCCAGTGCAGGGCTCCTCCAGCGGTTGCTTGGCCGCCCAGGCTCAGCGCCGCACGGAGTGCACCAGGCTCCCAGGGCCCCTGGCTGGGGTTTGCAGCCCCGCACACCCGGAGGCTGACTCCCTGGGAGTCCAGCAGCTGCCTCACACACGTAGCTTCCCTAGCGCTCTCCTCCCCAGCAGAGACGTGTGCAGCTAGTTGGGGCCTGCCCCTGCGTGCCTGGGCTCCCGCCCACAGCCCCAGCTCAGGGCAAGCAGCCCCTGAGCCAAGACCTGCAGGAGGCGCAGAGCGCCCCCAACTGGAAGCCGAGTGAACAGCTGGCGGGGAGGGGAGCCTCCTCGAGGGAAGAAGAGGCAGCCCAGCCTCGTTTAGCTCAAGCCCTACTTGGCTGGAGCCGAGTGCGCCTCCAGGACGGCAGAGCTCCAGCTCTGCTCAGAGGCCCGTTCTGGCAGAGTTGCTGGCGCGAGGCTGCTCTGCCCTGGGCGAGCCTTGCCCAGACTTGCCTCGCTGCTAGGCTTCCTGCCCAGGAAGGAGCAGGCTGCGCGAGGCTGGGAGACGCCACTGGCGCCTTCCTGGCCTCAGCTCCGCTCCTGCCTTGCCTTTGCACCTAGGCCCCAGGCTTCCTTGGGGTGGGCTTAGGGGCCGGTGGCTTGCACAGTGCCAAGGGCTCCAGCAGGAAGAGCTCTGTGCGAGGGAAGGGAAGGGCCAGTGCAGGGCTCCTCCAGCGGTTGCTTGGCCGCCCAGGCTCAGCGCCGCTCGGAGTGCCCCAGGCTCCCAGGGCCCCTGGCTGGGGTCTGCAGCCCCGCACACCCGGAGGCTGACTGCCTGGGCGCCCAGCAGCTGCCTCACACACGTAGCTTCCCTAGCGCTCTCCTCCCCAGCAGAGACGTGTGCAGCTGGTTGGGGCCTGCCCCTGCGTGCCTGGGCTCCCGCGCACAGCCCCAGCTCAGGGCAAGCAGCCCCTGAGCCAAGACCTGCCGGAGGCGCAGAGCGCCCCCACCTGGAAGCCGAGTGAACAGCTGGCGGGGAGGCGAGCCTCCTCGAGGGAAGAAGAGGCAGCCCAGCCTCGTTTGGCTCAAGCCCTACTTGGCTGGAGCCGAGTGCGCCTCCAGGACGGCAGAGCTCCAGCTCTGCTCAGAGGCCCGTTCTGGCAGAGTTGCTGGCGCGAGGCTGCTCTGCCCTGGGCGAGCCTTGCCCAGACTTGCCTCGCTGCTAGGCTTCCTGCCCAGGAAAGAGCAGGCTGCGCGAGGCTGGGAGACGCCACTGGCGCCTTCCTGGCCTCAGCTCCGCTCCTGCCTTGCCTTTGCACCTAGGCCCCAGGCGTCCTTGGGGAGGGCTTAGGGGCCGGTGGCTTGCACACTGCCAAGGGCTCCAGCAGGAAGAGCTCTGTGCGAGGGAAGGGAAGGGCCAGTGCAGGGCTCCTCCAGCGGTTGCTTGGCCGCCCAGGCTCAACGCCGCTCGGAGTGCCCCAGGCTCCCAGGGCCCCTGGCTGGGGTCTGCAGCCCCGCACACCCGGAGGCTGACTCCCTGGGCGCCCAGCAGCTGCCTCACACACGTAGCTTCCCTAGCGCTCTCCTCCCCAGCAGAGACGTGTGCAGCTGGTTGGGGCCTGCCCCTGCGTGCCTGGGCTCCTGCGCACAGCCCCAGGTCAGGGCAAGCAGCCCCTGAGCCAAGACCTGCAGGAGGCGCAGAGCGCCCCCACCTGGAAGCCGAGTGAACAGCTGGCGGGGAGGCGAGCCTCCTCGAGGGAAGAAGAGGCAGCCCAGCCTCGTTTGGCTCAAGCCCTACTTGGCTGGAGCCGAGTGCGCCTCCAGGACGGCAGAGCTCCAGCTCTGCTCAGAGGCCCGTTCTGGCAGAGTTGCTGGCGCGAGGCTGCTCTGCCCTGGGCGAGCCTTGCCCAAACTTGCCTCGCTGCTAGGCTTCCTGCCCAGGAAGGAGCAGGCTGCGCGAGGCTGGGAGACGCCACTGGCGCCTTCCTGGCCTCAGCTCCGCTCCTGCCTTGCCTTTGCACCTAGGCCCCAGGCGTCCTTGGGGAGGGCTTAGGGGCCGGTGGCTTGCACACTGCCAAGGGCTCCAGCAGGAAGAGCTCTGTGCGAGGGAAGGGAAGGGCCAGTGCAGGGCTCCTCCAGCGGTTGCTTGGCCGCCCAGGCTCAGCGCCGCTCGGAGTGCCCCAGGCTCCCAGGGCCCCTGGCTGGGGTCTGCAGCCCCGCACACCCGGAGGCTGACTCCCTGGGCGCCCAGCAGCTGCCTCACACACGTAGCTTCCCTAGCGCTCTCCTCCCCAGCAGAGACGTGTGCAGCTGGTTGGGGCCTGCCCCTGCGTGCCTGCGCTCCTGCGCACAGCCCCAGGTCAGGGCAAGCAGCCCCTGAGCCAAGACCTGCAGGAGGCGCAGAGCGCCCCCACCTGGAAGCCGAGTGAACAGCTGGCGGGGAGGCGAGCCTCCTCGAGGGAAGAAGAGGCAGCCCAGCCTCGTTTGGCTCAAGCCCTACTTGGCTGGAGCCGAGTGCGCCTCCAGGACGGCAGAGCTCCAGCTCTGCTCAGAGGCCCGTTCTGGCAGAGTTGCTGGCGCGAGGCTGCTCTGCCCTGGGCGAGCCTTGCCCAGACTTGCCTCGCTGCTAGGCTTCCTGCCCAGGAAGGAGCAGGCTGCGCGAGGCTGGGAGACGCCACTGGCGCCTTCCTGGCCTCAGCTCCGCTCCTGCCTTGCCTTTGCACCTAGGCCCCAGGCGTCCTTGGGGAGGGCTTAGGGGCCGGTGGCTTGCACACTGCCAAGGGCTCCAGCAGGAAGAGCTCTGTGCGAGGGAAGGGAAGGGCCAGTGCAGGGCTCCTCCAGCGGTTGCTTGGCCGCCCAGGCTCAGCGCCGCACGGAGTGCACCAGGCTCCCAGGGCCCCTGGCTGGGGTCTGCAGCCCCGCACACCCGGAGGCTGACTCCCTGGGCGACCAGCAGCTGCCTGACACACGTAGCTTTCCTAGCGCTCTCCTCCCCAGCAGAGACGTGTGCAGCTGGTTGGGGCCTGCCCCTGCGTGCCTGGGCTCCCGCGCACAGCCGCAGCTCAGGGCAAGCAGACCCTGAGCCAAGACCTTCAGGAGGCGCAGAGCGCCCCCACCTGGAAGCCGAGTGAACAGCTGGCGGGGAGGCGAGCCTCCTCGAGGGAAGAAGAGGCAGCCCAGCCTCGTTTGGCTCAAGCCCTACTTGGCTGGAGCCGAGTGCGCCTCCAGGACGGCAGAGCTCCAGCTCTGCTCAGAGGCCCGTTCTGGCAGAGTTGCTGGCGCGAGGCTGCTCTGCCCTGGGCGAGCCTTGCCCAGACTTGCCTCGCTGCTAGGCTTCCTGCCCAGGAAGGAGCAGCCTGCGCGAGGCTGGGAGACGCCACTGCCGCATTCCTGGCCTCAGCTCCGCTCCTGCCTTGCCTTTGCACCTAGGCCCCAGGCGTCCTTGGGGAGGTCTTAGGGGCCGGTGGCTTGCACACTGCCAAGGGCTCCAGCAGGAAGAGCTCTGTGCGAGGGAAGGGAAGGGCCAGTGCAGGGCTCCTCCAGCGGTTGCTTGGCCGCCCAGGCTCAGCCCAGCACGGAGTGCACCAGGCTCCCAGGGCCCCTGGCTGGGGTCTGCAGCCCCGCACACCCGGAGGCTGACTCCCTGGGCGCCCAGCAGCTGCCTCACACACGTAGCTTCCCTAGCGCTCTCCTCCCCAGCAGAGACGTGTGCAGCTGGTTGGGGCCTGCCCCTGCGTGCCTGGGCTCCCGCGCACAGCCCCAGCTCAGGGCAAGCAGCCCCTGAGCCAAGACCTGCAGGAGGCGCAGAGCGCCCCCACCTGGAAGCCGAGTGAACAGCTGGCGGGGAGGCGAGCCTCCTCGAGGGAAGAAGAGGCAGCCCAGCCTCGTTTGGCTCAAGCCCTACTTGGCTGGAGCCGAGTGCGCCTCCAGGACGGCAGAGCTCCAGCTCTGCTCAGAGGCCCGTTCTGGCAGAGTTGCTGGCGCGAGGCTGCTCTGCCCTGGGCGAGCCTTGCCCAGACTTGCCTCGCTGCTAGGCTTCCTGCCCAGGAAGGAGCAGGCTGCGCGAGGCTGGGAGACGCCACTGGCGCCTTCCTGGCCTCAGCTCCGCTCCTGCCTTGCCTTTGCACCTAGGCCCCAGGCGTCCTTGGGGAGGGCTTAGGGGCCGGTGGCTTGCACACTGCCAAGGGCTCCAGCAGGAAGAGCTCTGTGCGAGGGAAGGGAAGGGCCAGTGCAGGGCTCCTCCAGCGGTTGCTTGGCCGCCCAGGCTCAGCGCCGCACGGAGTGCACCAGGCTCCCAGGGCCCCTGGCTGGGGTCTGCAGCCCCGCACACCCGGAGGCTGACTCCTTGGGAGTCCAGCAGCTGCCTCACACACGTAGCTTCCCTAGCGCTCTCCTCCCCAGCAGAGACGTGTGCAGCTTGTTGGGGCCTGCCCCTGCGTGCCTGGGCTCCCGCCCACAGCCCCAGCTCAGGGCAAGCAGCCCCTGAGCCAAGACCTGCAGGAGGCGCAGAGCGCCCCCACCTGGAAGCCGAGTGAACAGCTGGCGGGGAGGGGAGCCTCCTCGAGGGAAGAAGTGGCAGCCCAGCCTCGTTTAGCTCAAGCCCTACTTGGCTGGAGCCGAGTGCGCCTCCAGGACGGCAGAGCTCCAGCTCTGCTCAGAGGCCCGTTCTGGCAGAGTTGCTGGCGCGAGGCTGCTCTGCCCTGGGCGAGCCTTGCCCAGACTTGCCTCGCTGCTAGGCTTCCTGCCCAGGAAGGAGCAGGCTGCGCGAGGCTGGGAGACGCCACTGGCGCCTTCCTGGCCTCAGCTCCGCTCCTGCCTTGCCTTTGCACCTAGGCCCCAGGCGTCCTTGGGGAGGGCTTAGGGGCCGGTGGCTTGCACAGTGCCAAGGGCTCCAGCAGGAAGAGCTCTGTGCGAGGGAAGGGAAGGGCCAGTGCAGGGCTCCTCCAGCGGTTGCTTGGCCGCCCAGGCTCAGCGCCGCTCGGAGTGCCCCAGGCTCCCAGGGCCCCTGGCTGGGGTCTGCAGCCCCGCACACCCGGAGGCTGACTGCCTGGGCGCCCAGCAGCTGCCTCACACACGTAGCTTCCCTAGCGCTCTCCTCCCCAGCAGAGACGTGTGCAGCTGGTTGGGGCTGCCCCTGCGTGCCTGGGCTCCCGCGCACAGCCCCAGCTCAGGGCAAGCAGCCCCTGAGCCAAGACCTGCCGGAGGCGCAGAGCGCCCCCACCTGGAAGCCGAGTGAACAGCTGGCGGGGAGGCGAGCCTCCTCGAGGGAAGAAGAGGCAGCCCAGCCTCGTTTGGCTCAAGCCCTACTTGGCTGGAGCCGAGTGCGCCTCCAGGACGGCAGAGCTCCAGCTCTGCTCAGAGGCCCGTTCTGGCAGAGTTGCTGGCGCGAGGCTGCTCTGCCCTGGGCGAGCCTTGCCCAGACTTGCCTCGCTGCTAGGCTTCCTGCCCAGGAAGGAGCAGGCTGCGCGAGGCTGGGAGACGCCACTGGCGCCTTCCTGGCCTCAGCTCCGCTCCTGCCTTGCCTTTGCACCTAGGCCCCAGGCGTCCTTGGGGAGGGCTTAGGGGCCGGTGGCTTGCACACTGCCAAGGGCTCCAGCAGGAAGAGCTCTGTGCGAGGGAAGGGAAGGGCCAGTGCAGGGCTCCTCCAGCGGTTGCTTGGCCGCCCAGGCTCAGCGCCGCACGGAGTGCACCAGGCTCCCAGGGCCCCTGGCTGGGGTCTGCAGCCCCGCACACCCGGAGGCTGACTCCCTGGGCGACCAGCAGCTGCCTGACACACGTAGCTTTCCTAGCGCTCTCCTCCCCAGCAGAGACGTGTGCAGCTGGTTGGGGCCTGCCCCTGCGTGCCTGGGCTCCCGCCCACAGCCCCAGCTCAGGGCAAGCAGCCCCTGAGCCAAGAACTGCAGGAGGCGCAGAGCGCCCCCACCTGGAAGCCGAGTGAACAGCTGGCGGGGAGGCGAGCCTCCTCGAGGGAAGAAGAGGCAGCCCAGCCTCGTTTGGCTCAAGCCCTACTTGGCTGGAGCCGAGTGCGCCTCCAGGACGGCAGAGCTCCAGCTCTGCTCAGAGGCCCGTTCTGGCAGAGTTGCTGGCGCGAGGCTGCTCTGCCCTGGGCGAGCCTTGCCCAGACTTGCCTCGCTGCTAGGCTTCCTGCCCAGGAAGGAGCAGGCTGCGCGAGGCTGGGAGACGCCACTGGCGCCTTCCTGGCCTCAGCTCCGCTCCTGCCTTGCCTTTGCACCTAGGCCCCAGGCGTCCTTGGGGAGGGCTTAGGGGCCGGTGGCTTGCACACTGCCAAGGGCTCCAGCAGGAAGAGCTCTGTGCGAGGGAAGGGAAGGGCCAGTGAAGGGCTCCTCCAGCGGTTGCTTGGCCGCCCAGGCTCAGCGCCGCACGGAGTGCACCAGGCTCCCAGGGCCCCTGGCTGGGGTTTGCAGCCCCGCACACCCGGAGGCTGACTCCCTGGGAGTCCAGCAGCTGCCTCACACACGTAGCTTCCCTAGCGCTCTCCTCCCCAGCAGAGACGTGTGCAGCTAGTTGGGGCCTGCCCCTGCGTGCCTGGGCTCCCGCCCACAGCCCCAGCTCAGGGCAAGCAGCCCCTGAGCCAAGACCTGCAGGAGGCGCAGAGCGCCCCCACCTGGAAGCCGAGTGAACAGCTGGCGGGGAGGGGAGCCTCCTCGAGGGAAGAAGAGGCAGCCCAGCCTCGTTTAGCTCAAGCCCTACTTGGCTGGAGCCGAGTGCGCCTCCAGGACGGCAGAGCTCCAGCTCTGCTCAGAGGCCCGTTCTGGCAGAGTTGCTGGCGCGAGGCTGCTCTGCCCTGGGCGAGCCTTGCCCAGACTTGCCTCGCTGCTAGGCTTCCTGCCCAGGAAGGAGCAGGCTGCGCGAGGCTGGGAGACGCCACTGGCGCCTTCCTGGCCTCAGCTCCGCTCCTGCCTTGCCTTTGCACCTAGGCCCCAGGCGTCCTTGGGGAGGGCTTAGGGGCCGGTGGCTTGCACAGTGCCAAGGGCTCCAGCAGGAAGAGCTCTGTGCGAGGGAAGGGAAGGGCCAGTGCAGGGCTCCTCCAGCGGTTGCTTGGCCGCCCAGGCTCAGCGCCGCTCGGAGTGCCCCAGGCTCCCAGGGCCCCTGGCTGGGGTCTGCAGCCCCGCACACCCGGAGGCTGACTGCATGGTCGCCCAACAGCTGCCTCACACACGTAGCTTCCCTAGCGCTCTCCTCCCCAGCAGAGACGTGTGCAGCTGGTTGGGGCCTGCCCCTGCGTGCCTGGGCTCCCGCGCACAGCCCCAGCTCAGGGCAAGCAGCCCCTGAGCCAAGACCTGCCGGAGGCCCAGAGCGCCCCCACCTGGAAGCCGAGTGAACAGCTGGCGGGGAGGCGAGCCTCCTCGAGGGAAGAAGAGGCAGCCCAGCCTCGTTTGGCTCAAGCCCTACTTGGCTGGAGCCGAGTGCGCCTCCAGGACGGCAGAGCTCCAGCTCTGCTCAGAGGCCCGTTCTGGCAGAGTTGCTGGCGCGAGGCTGCTCTGCCCTGGGCGAGCCTTGCCCAGACTTGCCTCGCTGCTAGGCTTCCTGCCCAGGAAGGAGCAGGCTGCGCGAGGCTGGGAGACGCCACTGGCGCCTTCCTGGCCTCAGCTCCGCTCCTGCCTTGCCTTTGCACCTAGGCCCCAGGCTTCCTTGGGGTGGGCTTAGGGGCCGGTGGCTTGCACACTGCCAAGGGCTCCAGCAGGAAGAGCTCTGTGCGAGGGAAGGGAAGGGCCAGTGCAGGGCTCCTCCAGCGGTTGCTTGGCCGCCCAGGCTCAGCGCCGCTCGGAGTGCCCCAGGCTCCCAGGGCCCCTGGCTGGGGTCTGCAGCCCCGCACACCCGGAGGCTGACTGCCTGGGCGCCCAGCAGCTGCCTCACACACGTAGCTTCCCTAGCGCTCTCCTCCCCAGCAGAGACGTGTGCAGCTGGTTGGGGCCTGCCCCTGCGTGCCTGGGCTCCCGCGCACAGCCCCAGCTCAGGGCAAGCAGCCCCTGAGCCAAGACCTGCCGGAGGCGCAGAGCGCCCCCACCTGGAAGCCGAGTGAACAGCTGGCGGGGAGGCGAGCCTCCTCGAGGGAAGAAGAGGCAGCCCAGCCTCGTTTGGCTCAAGCCCTACTTGGCTGGAGCCGAGTGCGCCTCCAGGACGGCAGAGCTCCAGCTCTGCTCAGAGGCCCGTTCTGGCAGAGTTGCTGGCGCGAGGCTGCTCTGCCCTGGGCGAGCCTTGCCCAGACTTGCCTCGCTGCTAGGCTTCCTGCCCAGGAAAGAGCAGGCTGCGCGAGGCTGGGAGACGCCACTGGCGCCTTCCTGGCCTCAGCTCCGCTCCTGCCTTGCCTTTGCACCTAGGCCCCAGGCGTCCTTGGGGAGGGCTTAGGGGCCGGTGGCTTGCACACTGCCAAGGGCTCCAGCAGGAAGAGCTCTGTGCGAGGGAAGGGAAGGGCCAGTGCAGGGCTCCTCCAGCGGTTGCTTGGCCGCCCAGGCTCAACGCCGCTCGGAGTGCCCCAGGCTCCCAGGGCCCCTGGCTGGGGTCTGCAGCCCCGCACACCCGGAGGCTGACTCCCTGGGCGCCCAGCAGCTGCCTCACACACGTAGCTTCCCTAGCGCTCTCCTCCCCAGCAGAGACGTGTGCAGCTGGTTGGGGCCTGCCCCTGCGTGCCTGGGCTCCTGCGCACAGCCCCAGGTCAGGGCAAGCAGCCCCTGAGCCAAGACCTGCAGGAGGCGCAGAGCGCCCCCACCTGGAAGCCGAGTGAACAGCTGGCGGGGAGGCGAGCCTCCTCGAGGGAAGAAGAGGCAGCCCAGCCTCGTTTGGCTCAAGCCCTACTTGGCTGGAGCCGAGTGCGCCTCCAGGACGGCAGAGCTCCAGCTCTGCTCAGAGGCCCGTTCTGGCAGAGTTGCTGGCGCGAGGCTGCTCTGCCCTGGGCGAGCCTTGCCCAAACTTGCCTCGCTGCTAGGCTTCCTGCCCAGGAAGGAGCAGGCTGCGCGAGGCTGGGAGACGCCACTGGCGCCTTCCTGGCCTCAGCTCCGCTCCTGCCTTGCCTTTGCACCTAGGCCCCAGGCGTCCTTGGGGAGGGCTTAGGGGCCGGTGGCTTGCACACTGCCAAGGGCTCCAGCAGGAAGAGCTCTGTGCGAGGGAAGGGAAGGGCCAGTGCAGGGCTCCTCCAGCGGTTGCTTGGCCGCCCAGGCTCAGCGCCGCTCGGAGTGCCCCAGGCTCCCAGGGCCCCTGGCTGGGGTCTGCAGCCCCGCACACCCGGAGGCTGACTCCCTGGGCGCCCAGCAGCTGCCTCACACACGTAGCTTCCCTAGCGCTCTCCTCCCCAGCAGAGACGTGTGCAGCTGGTTGGGGCCTGCCCCTGCGTGCCTGCGCTCCTGCGCACAGCCCCAGGTCAGGGCAAGCAGCCCCTGAGCCAAGACCTGCAGGAGGCGCAGAGCGCCCCCACCTGGAAGCCGAGTGAACAGCTGGCGGGGAGGCGAGCCTCCTCGAGGGAAGAAGAGGCAGCCCAGCCTCGTTTGGCTCAAGCCCTACTTGGCTGGAGCCGAGTGCGCCTCCAGGACGGCAGAGCTCCAGCTCTGCTCAGAGGCCCGTTCTGGCAGAGTTGCTGGCGCGAGGCTGCTCTGCCCTGGGCGAGCCTTGCCCAGACTTGCCTCGCTGCTAGGCTTCCTGCCCAGGAAGGAGCAGGCTGCGCGAGGCTGGGAGACGCCACTGGCGCCTTCCTGGCCTCAGCTCCGCTCCTGCCTTGCCTTTGCACCTAGGCCCCAGGCGTCCTTGGGGAGGGCTTAGGGGCCGGTGGCTTGCACACTGCCAAGGGCTCCAGCAGGAAGAGCTCTGTGCGAGGGAAGGGAAGGGCCAGTGCAGGGCTCCTCCAGCGGTTGCTTGGCCGCCCAGGCTCAGCGCCGCACGGAGTGCACCAGGCTCCCAGGGCCCCTGGCTGGGGTCTGCAGCCCCGCACACCCGGAGGCTGACTCCCTGGGCGACCAGCAGCTGCCTGACACACGTAGCTTTCCTAGCGCTCTCCTCCCCAGCAGAGACGTGTGCAGCTGGTTGGGGCCTGCCCCTGCGTGCCTGGGCTCCCGCGCACAGCCGCAGCTCAGGGCAAGCAGACCCTGAGCCAAGACCTTCAGGAGGCGCAGAGCGCCCCCACCTGGAAGCCGAGTGAACAGCTGGCGGGGAGGCGAGCCTCCTCGAGGGAAGAAGAGGCAGCCCAGCCTCGTTTGGCTCAAGCCCTACTTGGCTGGAGCCGAGTGCGCCTCCAGGACGGCAGAGCTCCAGCTCTGCTCAGAGGCCCGTTCTGGCAGAGTTGCTGGCGCGAGGCTGCTCTGCCCTGGGCGAGCCTTGCCCAGACTTGCCTCGCTGCTAGGCTTCCTGCCCAGGAAGGAGCAGCCTGCGCGAGGCTGGGAGACGCCACTGCCGCATTCCTGGCCTCAGCTCCGCTCCTGCCTTGCCTTTGCACCTAGGCCCCAGGCGTCCTTGGGGAGGTCTTAGGGGCCGGTGGCTTGCACACTGCCAAGGGCTCCAGCAGGAAGAGCTCTGTGCGAGGGAAGGGAAGGGCCAGTGCAGGGCTCCTTCAGCGGTTGCTTGGCCGCCCAGGCTCAGCCCAGCACGGAGTGCACCAGGCTCCCAGGGCCCCTGGCTGGGGTCTGCAGCCCCGCACACCCGGAGGCTGACTCCCTGGGCGCCCAGCAGCTGCCTCACACACGTAGCTTCCCTAGCGCTCTCCTCCCCAGCAGAGACGTGTGCAGCTGGTTGGGGCCTGCCCCTGCGTGCCTGGGCTCCCGCGCACAGCCCCAGCTCAGGGCAAGCAGCCCCTGATCCAAGACCTGCATGAGGCGCAGAGCGCCCCCACCTGGAAGCCGAGTGAACAGCTGGCGGGGAGGCGAGCCTCCTCGAGGGAAGAAGAGGCAGCCCAGCCTCGTTTGGCTCAAGCCCTACTTGGCTGGAGCCGAGTGCGCCTCCAGGACGGCAGAGCTCCAGCTCTGCTCAGAGGCCCGTTCTGGCAGAGTTGCTGGCGCGAGGCTGCTCTGCCCTGGGCGAGCCTTGCCCAGACTTGCCTCGCTGCTAGGCTTCCTGCCCAGGAAGGAGCAGGCTGCGCGAGGCTGGGAGACGCCACTGGCGCCTTCCTGGCCTCAGCTCCGCTCCTGCCTTGCCTTTGCACCTAGGCCCCAGGCGTCCTTGGGGAGGGCTTAGGGGCCGGTGGCTTGCACACTGCCAAGGGCTCCAGCAGGAAGAGCTCTGTGCGAGGGAAGGGAAGGGCCAGTGCAGGGCTCCTCCAGCGGTTGCTTGGCCGCCCAGGCTCAGCGCCGCACGGAGTGCACCAGGCTCCCAGGGCCCCTGGCTGGGGTCTGCAGCCCCGCACACCCGGAGGCTGACTCCTTGGGAGTCCAGCAGCTGCCTCACACACGTAGCTTCCCTAGCGCTCTCCTCCCCAGCAGAGACGTGTGCAGCTTGTTGGGGCCTGCCCCTGCGTGCCTGGGCTCCCGCCCACAGCCCCAGCTCAGGGCAAGCAGCCCCTGAGCCAAGACCTGCAGGAGGCGCAGAGCGCCCCCACCTGGAAGCCGAGTGAACAGCTGGCGGGGAGGGGAGCCTCCTCGAGGGAAGAAGAGGCAGCCCAGCCTCGTTTAGCTCAAGCCCTACTTGGCTGGAGCCGAGTGCGCCTCCAGGACGGCAGAGCTCCAGCTCTGCTCAGAGGCCCGTTCTGGCAGAGTTGCTGGCGCGAGGCTGCTCTGCCCTGGGCGAGCCTTGCCCAGACTTGCCTCGCTGCTAGGCTTCCTGCCCAGGAAGGAGCAGGCTGCGCGAGGCTGGGAGACGCCACTGGCGCCTTCCTGGCCTCAGCTCCGCTCCTGCCTTGCCTTTGCACCTAGGCCCCAGGCGTCCTTGGGGAGGGCTTAGGGGCCGGTGGCTTGCACAGTGCCAAGGGCTCCAGCAGGAAGAGCTCTGTGCGAGGGAAGGGAAGGGCCAGTGCAGGGCTCCTCCAGCGGTTGCTTGGCCGCCCAGGCTCAGCGCCGCTCGGAGTGCCCCAGGCTCCCAGGGCCCCTGGCTGGGGTCTGCAGCCCCGCACACCCGGAGGCTGACTGCCTGGGCGCCCAGCAGCTGCCTCACACACGTAGCTTCCCTAGCGCTCTCCTCCCCAGCAGAGACGTGTGCAGCTGGTTGGGGCTGCCCCTGCGTGCCTGGGCTCCCGCGCACAGCCCCAGCTCAGGGCAAGCAGCCCCTGAGCCAAGACCTGCCGGAGGCGCAGAGCGCCCCCACCTGGAAGCCGAGTGAACAGCTGGCGGGGAGGCGAGCCTCCTCGAGGGAAGAAGAGGCAGCCCAGCCTCGTTTGGCTCAAGCCCTACTTGGCTGGAGCCGAGTGCGCCTCCAGGACGGCAGAGCTCCAGCTCTGCTCAGAGGCCCGTTCTGGCAGAGTTGCTGGCGCGAGGCTGCTCTGCCCTGGGCGAGCCTTGCCCAGACTTGCCTCGCTGCTAGGCTTCCTGCCCAGGAAGGAGCAGGCTGCGCGAGGCTGGGAGACGCCACTGGCGCCTTCCTGGCCTCAGCTCCGCTCCTGCCTTGCCTTTGCACCTAGGCCCCAGGCGTCCTTGGGGAGGGCTTAGGGGCCGGTGGCTTGCACACTGCCAAGGGCTCCAGCAGGAAGAGCTCTGTGCGAGGGAAGGGAAGGGCCAGTGCAGGGCTCCTCCAGCGGTTGCTTGGCCGCCCAGGCTCAGCGCCGCACGGAGTGCACCAGGCTCCCAGGGCCCCTGGCTGGGGTCTGCAGCCCCGCACACCCGGAGGCTGACTCCCTGGGCGCCCAGCAGCTGCCTGACACACGTAGCTTTCCTAGCGCTCTCCTCCCCAGCAGAGACGTGTGCAGCTGGTTGGGGCCTGCCCCTGCGTGCCTGGGCTCCCGCGCAAAGCCCCAGCTCAGGGCAAGCAGCCCCTGAGCCAAGAACTGCAGGAGGCGCAGAGCGCCCCCACCTGGAAGCCGAGTGAACAGCTGGCGGGGAGGCGAGCCTCCTCGAGGGAAGAAGAGGCAGCCCAGCCTCGTTTGGCTCAAGCCCTACTTGGCTGGAGCCGAGTGCGCCTCCAGGACGGCAGAGCTCCAGCTCTGCTCAGAGGCCCGTTCTGGCAGAGTTGCTGGCGCGAGGCTGCTCTGCCCTGGGCGAGCCTTGCCCAGACTTGCCTCGCTGCTAGGCTTCCTGCCCAGGAAGGAGCAGGCTGCGCGAGGCTGGGAGACGCCACTGGCGCCTTCCTGGCCTCAGCTCCGCTCCTGCCTTGCCTTTGCACCTAGGCCCCAGGCGTCCTTGGGGAGGGCTTAGGGGCCGGTGGCTTGCACACTGCCAAGGGCTCCAGCAGGAAGAGCTCTGTGCGAGGGAAGGGAAGGGCCAGTGAAGGGCTCCTCCAGCGGTTGCTTGGCCGCCCAGGCTCAGCGCCGCACGGAGTGCACCAGGCTCCCAGGGCCCCTGGCTGGGGTTTGCAGCCCCGCACACCCGGAGGCTGACTCCCTGGGAGTCCAGCAGCTGCCTCACACACGTAGCTTCCCTAGCGCTCTCCTCCCCAGCAGAGACGTGTGCAGCTAGTTGGGGCCTGCCCCTGCGTGCCTGGGCTCCCGCCCACAGCCCCAGCTCAGGGCAAGCAGCCCCTGAGCCAAGACCTGCAGGAGGCGCAGAGCGCCCCCACCTGGAAGCCGAGTGAACAGCTGGCGGGGAGGGGAGCCTCCTCGAGGGAAGAAGAGGCAGCCCAGCCTCGTTTAGCTCAAGCCCTACTTGGCTGGAGCCGAGTGCGCCTCCAGGACGGCAGAGCTCCAGCTCTGCTCAGAGGCCCGTTCTGGCAGAGTTGCTGGCGCGAGGCTGCTCTGCCCTGGGCGAGCCTTGCCCAGACTTGCCTCGCTGCTAGGCTTCCTGCCCAGGAAGGAGCAGGCTGCGCGAGGCTGGGAGACGCCACTGGCGCCTTCCTGGCCTCAGCTCCGCTCCTGCCTTGCCTTTGCACCTAGGCCCCAGGCGTCCTTGGGGAGGGCTTAGGGGCCGGTGGCTTGCACACTGCCAAGGGCTCCAGCAGGAAGAGCTCTGTGCGAGGGAAGGGAAGGGCCAGTGCAGGGCTCCTCCAGCGGTTGCTTGGCCGCCCAGGCTCAGCGCCGCTCGGAGTGCCCCAGGCTCCCAGGGCCCCTGGCTGGGGTCTGCAGCCCCGCACACCCGGAGGCTGACTGCCTGGTCGCCCAGCAGCTGCCTCACACACGTAGCTTCCCTAGCGCTCTCCTCCCCAGCAGAGACGTGTGCAGCTGGTTGGGGCCTGCCCCTGCGTGCCTGGGCTCCCGCGCACAGCCCCAGCTCAGGGCAAGCAGCCCCTGAGCCAAGACCTGCCGGAGGCGCAGAGCGCCCCCACCTGGAAGCCGAGTGAACAGCTGGCGGGGAGGCGAGCCTCCTCGAGGGAAGAAGAGGCAGCCCAGCCTCGTTTGGCTCAAGCCCTACTTGGCTGGAGCCGAGTGCGCCTCCAGGACGGCAGAGCTCCAGCTCTGCTCAGAGGCCCGTTCTGGCAGAGTTGCTGGCGCGAGGCTGCTCTGCCCTGGGCGAGCCTTGCCCAGACTTGCCTCGCTGCTAGGCTTCCTGCCCAGGAAAGAGCAGGCTGCGCGAGGCTGGGAGACGCCACTGGCGCCTTCCTGGCCTCAGCTCCGCTCCTGCCTTGCCTTTGCACCTAGGCCCCAGGCGTCCTTGGGGAGGGCTTAGGGGCCGGTGGCTTGCACACTGCCAAGGGCTCCAGCAGGAAGAGCTCTGTGCGAGGGAAGGGAAGGGCCAGTGCAGGGCTCCTCCAGCGGTTGCTTGGCCGCCCAGGCTCAACGCCGCTCGGAGTGCCCCAGGCTCCCAGGGCCCCTGGCTGGGGTCTGCAGCCCCGCACACCCGGAGGCTGACTCCCTGGGCGCCCAGCAGCTGCCTCACACACGTAGCTTCCCTAGCGCTCTCCTCCCCAGCAGAGACGTGTGCAGCTGGTTGGGGCCTGCCCCTGCGTGCCTGGGCTCCTGCGCACAGCCCCAGCTCAGGGCAAGCAGCCCCTGAGCCAAGACCTGCAGGAGGCGCAGAGCGCCCCCACCTGGAAGCCGAGTGAACAGCTGGCGGGGAGGCGAGCCTCCTCGAGGGAAGAAGAGGCAGCCCAGCCTCGTTTGGCTCAAGCCCTACTTGGCTGGAGCCGAGTGCGCCTCCAGGACGGCAGAGCTCCAGCTCTGCTCAGAGGACCGTTCTGGCAGAGTTGCTGGCGCGAGGCTGCTCTGCCCTGGGCGAGCCTTGCCCATACTTGCCTCGCTGCTAGGCTTCCTGCCCAGGAAGGAGCAAGCTGCGCGAGGCTGGGAGACGCCACTGGCGCCTTCCTGGCCTCAGCTCCGCTCCTGTCTTGCCTTTGCACCTAGGCCCCAGGCGTCCTTGGGGAGGGCTTAGGGGCCGGTGGCTTGCAGAGTGCCAAGGGCTCCAGCAGGAAGAGCTCTGTGCGAGGGAAGGGAAGGGCCAGTGCAGGGCTCCTCCAGCGGTTGCTTGGCCGCCCAGACTCAGCGCCTCACGGAGTGCCCCAGGCTCCCAGGGCCCTGGCTGGGTTCTGCAGCCCCGCACACCCGGAGGCTGACTCCCTGGGCGCCCAGCAGCTGCCTCACACACGTAGCTTCCCTAGCGCTCTCCTCCCCAGCAGAGACGTGTGCAGCTGGTTGGGGCCTGCCCCTGTGTGCCTGGGCTCCTGCGCACAGCCCCAGCTCAGGGCAAGCAGCCCCTGACCCAAGACCTGCAGGAGGCGAAGAGCGCCCCCAACTGGAAGCCGAGTGAACAGCTGGCGGGGAGGCGAGCCTCCTCGAGGGAAGAAGAGGCAGCACAGCCTCGTTTGGCTCAAGCCCTACTTGGCTGGAGCCGAGTGCGCCTCCAGGACGGCAGAGCTCCAGCTCTGCTCAGAGGCCCGTTCTGGCAGAGTTGCTGGCGCGAGGCTGCTCTGCCCTGGGCGAGCCTTGCCCAGACTTGCCTCGCTGCTAGGCTTCCTGCCCAGGAAGGAGCAGGCTGCGCGAGGCTGGGAGACGCCACTGGCGCCTTCCTGGCCTCAGCTCCGCTCCTGCCTTGCCTTTGCACCTAGGCCCCAGGCGTCCTTGGGGAGGGCTTAGGGGCCGGTGGCTTGCACAGTGCCAAGGGCTCCAGCAGGAAGAGCTCTGTGCGAGGGAAGGGAAGGGCCAGTGCAGGGCTCCTCCAGCGGTTGCTTGGCCGCCCAGGCTCAGCGCCGCACGGAGTGCACCAGGCTCCCAGGGCCCCTGGCTGGGGTCTGCAGCCCCGCACACCCGGAGGCTGACTCCCTGGGCGACCAGCAGCTGCCTGACACACGTAGCTTTCCTAGCGCTCTCCTCCCCAGCAGAGACGTGTGCAGCTGGTTGGGGCCTGCCCCTGCGTGCCTGGGCTCCCGCCCACAGCCCCAGCTCAGGGCAAGCAGCCCCTGAGCCATGACCTGCAGGAGGCGCAGAGCGCCCCCACCTGGAAGCCGAGTGAACAGCTGGCGGGGAGGCGAGCCTCCTCGAGGGAAGAAGAGGCAGCCCAGCCTCGTTTGGCTCAAGCCCTACTTGGCTGGAGCCGAGTGCGCCTCCAGGACGGCAGAGCTCCAGCTCTGCTCAGAGGCCCGTTCTGGCAGAGTTGCTGGCGCGAGGCTGCTCTGCCCTGGGCGAGCCTTGCCCAGACTTGCCTGGCTGCTAGGCTTCCTGCCCAGGAAGGAGCAGGCTGCGCGAGGCTGGGAGACGCCACTGGCGCCTTCCTGGCCTCAGCTCCGCTCCTGCCTTGCCTTTGCACCTAGGCCCCAGGCGTCCTTGGGGAGGGCTTAGGGGCCGGTGGCTTGCACACTGCCAAGGGCTCCAGCAGGAAGAGCTCTGTGCGAGGGAAGGGAAGGGCCAGTGCAGGGCTCCTCCAGCGGTTGCTTGGCCGCCCAGGCTCAACGCCGCTCGGAGTGCCCCAGGCTCCCAGGGCCCCTGGCTGGGGTCTGCAGCCCCGCACACCCGGAGGCTGACTCCCTGGGCGCCCAGCAGCTGCCTCACACACGTAGCTTCCCTAGCGCTCTCCTCCCCAGCAGAGACGTGTGCAGCTGGTTGGGGCCTGCCCCTGCGTGCCTGGGCTCCTGCGCACAGCCCCAGCTCAGGGCAAGCAGCCCCTGAGCCAAGACCTGCAGGAGGCGCAGAGCGCCCCCACCTGGAAGCCGAGTGAACAGCTGGCGGGGAGGCGAGCCTCCTCGAGGGAAGAAGAGGCAGCCCAGCCTCGTTTGGCTCAAGCCCTACTTGGCTGGAGCCGAGTGCGCCTCCAGGACGGCAGAGCTCCAGCTCTGCTCAGAGGACCGTTCTGGCAGAGTTGCTGGCGCGAGGCTGCTCTGCCCTGGGCGAGCCTTGCCCATACTTGCCTCGCTGCTAGGCTTCCTGCCCAGGAAGGAGCAAGCTGCGCGAGGCTGGGAGACGCCACTGGCGCCTTCCTGGCCTCAGCTCCGCTCCTGTCTTGCCTTTGCACCTAGGCCCCAGGCGTCCTTGGGGAGGGCTTAGGGGCCGGTGGCTTGCAGAGTGCCAAGGGCTCCAGCAGGAAGAGCTCTGTGCGAGGGAAGGGAAGGGCCAGTGCAGGGCTCCTCCAGCGGTTGCTTGGCCGCCCAGACTCAGCGCCTCACGGAGTGCCCCAGGCTCCCAGGGCCCTGGCTGGGTTCTGCAGCCCCGCACACCCGGAGGCTGACTCCCTGGGCGCCCAGCAGCTGCCTCACACACGTAGCTTCCCTAGCGCTCTCCTCCCCAGCAGAGACGTGTGCAGCTGGTTGGGGCCTGCCCCTGTGTGCCTGGGCTCCTGCGCACAGCCCCAGCTCAGGGCAAGCAGCCCCTGACCCAAGACCTGCAGGAGGCGAAGAGCGCCCCCAACTGGAAGCCGAGTGAACAGCTGGCGGGGAGGCGAGCCTCCTCGAGGGAAGAAGAGGCAGCACAGCCTCGTTTGGCTCAAGCCCTACTTGGCTGGAGCCGAGTGCGCCTCCAGGACGGCAGAGCTCCAGCTCTGCTCAGAGGCCCGTTCTGGCAGAGTTGCTGGCGCGAGGCTGCTCTGCCCTGGGCGAGCCTTGCCCAGACTTGCCTCGCTGCTAGGCTTCCTGCCCAGGAAGGAGCAGGCTGCGCGAGGCTGGGAGACGCCACTGGCGCCTTCCTGGCCTCAGCTCCGCTCCTGCCTTGCCTTTGCACCTAGGCCCCAGGCGTCCTTGGGGAGGGCTTAGGGGCCGGTGGCTTGCACACTGCCAAGGGCTCCAGCAGGAAGAGCTCTGTGCGAGGGAAGGGAAGGGCCAGTGCAGGGCTCCTCCAGCGGTTGCTTGGCCGCCCAGGCTCAGCGCCGCACGGAGTGCACCAGGCTCCCAGGGCCCCTGGCTGGGGTCTGCAGCCCCGCACACCCGGAGGCTGACTCCCTGGGCGACCAGCAGCTGCCTGACACACGTAGCTTTCCTAGCGCTCTCCTCCCCAGCAGAGACGTGTGCAGCTGGTTGGGGCCTGCCCCTGCGTGCCTGGGCTCCCGCGCACAGCCCCAGCTCAGGGCAAGCAGCCCCTGAGCCAAGACCTGCAGGAGGCGCAGAGCGCCCCCACCTGGAAGCCGAGTGAACAGCTGGCGGGGAGGCGAGCCTCCTCGAGGGTAGAAGAGGCAGCCCAGCCTCGTTTGGCTCAAGCCCTACTTGGCTGGATCCAAGTGCGCCTCCAGGACGGCAGAGCTCCAGCTCTGCTCAGAGGCCCGTTCTGGCAGAGTTGCTGGCGCGAGGCTGCTCTGCCCTGGGCGAGCCTTGCCCAGACTTGCCTCGCTGCTAGGCTTCCTGCCCAGGAAGGAGCAGGCTGCGCGAGGCTGGGAGACGCCACTGGCGCCTTCCTGGCCTCAGCTCCGCTCCTGCCTTGCTTTTGCACCTAGGCTCCAGGCGTCCTTGGGGAGGGCTTAGGGGCCGGTGGCTTGCACAGTGCCAAGGGCTCCAGCAGGAAGAGCCCTGTGCGAGGGAAGGGAAGGGCCAGTGCAGGGCTCCTCCAGCGGTTGCTTGGCCGCCCAGGCTCAGCGCCGCTCGGAGTTCCCCAGGCTCCCAGGGCCCCTGGCTTGGGTCTGCAGCCCCGCACACCCGGAGGCTGACTCCCTGGGCGCCCAGCAGCTGCCTCACACACGTAGCTTCCCTAGCGCTCTCCTCCCCAGCAGAGACGTGTGCAGCTGGTTGGGGCCTGCCCCTGCGTGCCTGGGCTCCCGCGCAAAGCCCCAGCTCAGGGCAAGCAGCCCCTGAGCCAAGACCTGCAGGAGGCGCAGAGCGCCCCCACCTGGAAGCCGAGTGAACAGCTGGCGGGGAGGCGAGCCTCCTCGAGGGAAGAAGAGGCAGCCCAGCCTCGTTTGGCTCAAGCCCTACTTGGCTGGAGCCGAGTGCGCCTCCAGGACGGCAGAGCTCCAGCTCTGCTCAGAGGCCCGTTCTGGCAGAGTTGCTGGCGCGAGGCTGCTCTGCCCTGGGCGAGCCTTGCCCAGACTTGCCTGGCTGCTAGGCTTCCTGCCCAGGAAGGAGCAGGCTGCGCGAGGCTGGGAGACGCCACTGGCGCCTTCCTGGCCTCAGCTCCGCTCCTGCCTTGCCTTTGCACCTAGGCCCCAGGCGTCCTTGGGGAGGGCTTAGGGGCCGGTGGCTTGCACACTGCCAAGGGCTCCAGCAGGAAGAGCTCTGTGCGAGGGAAGGGAAGGGCCAGTGCAGGGCTCCTCCAGCGGTTGCTTCGCCGCCCAGACTCAGCGCCGCACGGAGTGCCCCAGGCTCCCAGGGCCCTGGCTGGCTTCTGCAGCCCCGCACACCCGGAGGCTGACTCCCTGGGCGACCAGCAGCTGCCTCACACACGTAGCTTCCCTAGCGCTCTCCTCCCCAGCAGAGACCTGTGCAGCTGGTTGGGGCCTGCCCCTGCGTGCCTGGGCTCCTGGGCACAGCCCCAGCTCAGGGCAAGCAGCCCCTGAGCCAAGACCCGCAGGAGGTGCAGAGCGCCCCCACCTGGAAGCCGAGTGAACAGCTGGAGGGGAGGCGAGCCTCCTCGAGGGAAGAAGAGGCAGCCCAGCCTCGTTTGGCTCAAGCCCTACTTGGCTGGAGCCGAGTGCGCCTCCAGGACGGCAGAGCTCCAGCTCTGCTCAGAGGCCCGTTCTGGCAGAGTTGCTGGCGCGAGGCTGCTCTGCCCTGGGCGAGCCTTGCCCAGACTTGCCTCGCTGCTAGGCTTCCTGCCCAGGAAGGAGCAGGCTGCGCGAGGCTGGGAGACGCCACTGGCGCCTTCCTGGCCTCAGCTCCGCTCCTGCCTTGCCTTTGCACCTAGGCCCCAGGCGTCCTTGGGGAGGGCTTAGGGGCCGGTGGCTTGCACACTGCCAAGGGCTCCAGCAGGAAGAGCTCTGTGCGAGGGAAGGGAAGGGCCAGTGCAGGGCTCCTCCAGCGGTTGCTTGGCCGCCCAGGCTCAGCGCCGCTCGGAGTGCCCCAGGCTCCCAGGGCCCCTGGCTGGGGTCTGCAGCCCCGCACACCCGGAGGCTGACTCCCTGGGCGCCCAGCAGCTGCCTCACACACGTAGCTTCCCTAGCGCTCTCCTCCCCAGCAGAGACGTGTGCAGCTGGTTGGGGCCTGCCCCTGCGTGCCTGGGCTCCTGCGCACAGCCCCAGCTCAGGGCAAGCAGCCCCTGAGCCAAGACCTGCAGGAGGCGCAGAGCGCCCCCACCTGGAAGCCGAGTGAACAGCTGGCGGGGAGGCGAGCCTCCTCGAGGGAAGAAGAGGCAGCCCAGCCTCGTTTGGCTCAAGCCCTACTTGGCTGGAGCCAAGTGCGCCTCCAGGACGGCAGAGCTCCAGCTCTGCTCAGAGGCCCGTTCTGGCAGAGTTGCTGGCGCGAGGCTGCTCTGCCCTGGGCGAGCCTTGCCCAGACTTGCCTCGCTGCTAGGCTTCCTGCCCAGGAAGGAGCAGGCTGCGCGAGGCTGGGAGACGCCACTGGCGCCTTCCTGGCCTCAGCTCCGCTCCTGCCTTGCCTTTGCACCTAGGCCCCAGGCGTCCTTGGGGAGGGCTTAGGGGCCGGTGGCTTGCACACTGCCAAGGGCTCCAGCAGGAAGAGCTCTGTGCGAGGGAAGGGAAGGGCCAGTGCAGGGCTCCTCCAGCGGTTGCTTGGCCGCCCAGGCTCTGCGCCGCACGGAGTGCACCAGGCTCCCAGGGCCCCTGGCTGGGGTCTGCAGCCCCGCACACCCGGAGGCTGACTCCCTGGGAGTCCAGCAGCTGCCTCACACACGTAGCTTCCCTAGCGCTCTCCTCCCCAGCAGAGACGTGTGCAGCTGGTTGGGGCCTGCCCCTGCGTGCCTGGGCTCCCGCCCACAGCCCCAGCTCAGGGCAAGCAGCCCCTGATCCAAGACCTGCAGGAGGCGCAGAGCGGCCCCACCTGGAAGCCGAGTGAAAAGCTGGCGGGGAGGCGAGCCTCCTCGAGGGAAGAAGAGGCAGCCCAGCCTCGTTTGGCTCAAGCCCTACTTGGCTGGAGCCGAGTGCGCCTCCAGGACGGCAGAGCTCCAGCTCTGCTCAGAGGCCCGTTCTGGCAGAGTTGCTGGCGCGAGGCTGCTCTGCCCTGGGCGAGCCTTGCCCAGACTTGCCTCGCTGCTAGGCTTCCTGCCCAGGAAGGAGCAGGCTGCGCGAGGCTGGGAGACGCCACTGGCGCCTTCCTGGCCTCAGCTCCGCTCCTGCCTTGCCTTTGCACCTAGGCCCCAGGCGTCCTTGGGGAGGGCTTAGGGGCCGGTGGCTTGCACACTGCCAAGGGCTCCAGCAGGAAGAGCTCTGTGCGAGGGAAGGGAAGGGCCAGTGCAGGGCTCCTCCAGCGGTTGCTTGGCCGCCCAGGCTCAGCGCCGCACGGAGTGCACCAGGCTCCCAGGGCCCCTGGCTGTGGTCTGCAGCCCCGCACACCCGGAGGCTGACTCCCTGGGCGACCAGCAGCTGCCTGACACACGTAGCTTTCCTAGCGCTCTCCTCCCCAGCAGAGACGTGTGCAGCTGGTTGGGGCCTGCCCCTGCGTGCCTGGGCTCCCGCGCACAGCCCCAGCTCAGGGCAAGCAGCCCCTGAGCCAAGACCTGCAGGAGGCGCAGAGCGCCCCCACCTGGAAGCCGAGTGAACAGCTGGCGGGGAGGCGAGCCTCCTCGAGGGTAGAAGAGGCAGCCCAGCCTCGTTTGGCTCAAGCCCTACTTGGCTGGATCCAAGTGCGCCTCCAGGACGGCAGAGCTCCAGCTCTGCTCAGAGGCCCGTTCTGGCAGAGTTGCTGGCGCGAGGCTGCTCTGCCCTGGGCGAGCCTTGCCCAGACTTGCCTCGCTGCTAGGCTTCCTGCCCAGGAAGGAGCAGGCTGCGCGAGGCTGGGAGACGCCACTGGCGCCTTCCTGGCCTCAGCTCCGCTCCTGCCTTGCTTTTGCACCTAGGCTCCAGGCGTCCTTGGGGAGGGCTTAGGGGCCGGTGGCTTGCACAGTGCCAAGGGCTCCAGCAGGAAGAGCCCTGTGCGAGGGAAGGGAAGGGCCAGTGCAGGGCTCCTCCAGCGGTTGCTTGGCCGCCCAGGCTCAGCGCCGCTCGGAGTTCCCCAGGCTCCCAGGGCCCCTGGCTTGGGTCTGCAGCCCCGCACACCCGGAGGCTGACTCCCTGGGCGCCCAGCAGCTGCCTCACACACGTAGCTTCCCTAGCGCTCTCCTCCCCAGCAGAGACGTGTGCAGCTGGTTGGGGCCTGCCCCTGCGTGCCTGGGCTCCCGCGCAAAGCCCCAGCTCAGGGCAAGCAGCCCCTGAGCCAAGACCTGCAGGAGGCGCAGAGCGCCCCCACCTGGAAGCCGAGTGAACAGCTGGCGGGGAGGCGAGCCTCCTCGAGGGAAGAAGAGGCAGCCCAGCCTCGTTTGGCTCAAGCCCTACTTGGCTGGAGCCGAGTGCGCCTCCAGGACGGCAGAGCTCCAGCTCTGCTCAGAGGCCCGTTCTGGCAGAGTTGCTGGCGCGAGGCTGCTCTGCCCTGGGCGAGCCTTGCCCAGACTTGCCTGGCTGCTAGGCTTCCTGCCCAGGAAGGAGCAGGCTGCGCGAGGCTGGGAGACGCCACTGGCGCCTTCCTGGCCTCAGCTCCGCTCCTGCCTTGCCTTTGCACCTAGGCCCCAGGCGTCCTTGGGGAGGGCTTAGGGGCCGGTGGCTTGCACACTGCCAAGGGCTCCAGCAGGAAGAGCTCTGTGCGAGGGAAGGGAAGGGCCAGTGCAGGGCTCCTCCAGCGGTTGCTTCGCCGCCCAGACTCAGCGCCGCACGGAGTGCCCCAGGCTCCCAGGGCCCTGGCTGGCTTCTGCAGCCCCGCACACCCGGAGGCTGACTCCCTGGGCGACCAGCAGCTGCCTCACACACGGAGCTTCCCTAGCGCTCTCCTCCCCAGCAGAGACCTGTGCAGCTGGTTGGGGCCTGCCCCTGCGTGCCTGGGCTCCTGGGCACAGCCCCAGCTCAGGGCAAGCAGCCCCTGAGCCAAGACCCGCAGGAGGTGCAGAGCGCCCCCACCTGGAAGCCGAGTGAACAGCTGGAGGGGAGGCGAGCCTCCTCGAGGGAAGAAGAGGCAGCCCAGCCTCGTTTGGCTCAAGCCCTACTTGGCTGGAGCCGAGTGCGCCTCCAGGACGGCAGAGCTCCAGCTCTGCTCAGAGGCCCGTTCTGGCAGAGTTGCTGGCGCGAGGCTGCTCTGCCCTGGGCGAGCCTTGCCCAGACTTGCCTCGCTGCTAGGCTTCCTGCCCAGGAAGGAGCAGGCTGCGCGAGGCTGGGAGACGCCACTGGCGCCTTCCTGGCCTCAGCTCCGCTCCTGCCTTGCCTTTGCACCTAGGCCCCAGGCGTCCTTGGGGAGGGCTTAGGGGCCGGTGGCTTGCACACTGCCAAGGGCTCCAGCAGGAAGAGCTCTGTGCGAGGGAAGGGAAGGGCCAGTGCAGGGCTCCTCCAGCGGTTGCTTGGCCGCCCAGGCTCAGCGCCGCTCGGAGTGCCCCAGGCTCCCAGGGCCCCTGGCTGGGGTCTGCAGCCCCGCACACCCGGAGGCTGACTCCCTGGGCGCCCAGCAGCTGCCTCACACACGTAGCTTCCCTAGCGCTCTCCTCCCCAGCAGAGACGTGTGCAGCTGGTTGGGGCCTGCCCCTGCGTGCCTGGGCTCCTGCGCACAGCCCCAGCTCAGGGCAAGCAGCCCCTGAGCCAAGACCTGCAGGAGGCGCAGAGCGCCCCCACCTGGAAGCCGAGTGAACAGCTGGCGGGGAGGCGAGCCTCCTCGAGGGAAGAAGAGGCAGCCCAGCCTCGTTTGGCTCAAGCCCTACTTGGCTGGAGCCAAGTGCGCCTCCAGGACGGCAGAGCTCCAGCTCTGCTCAGAGGCCCGTTCTGGCAGAGTTGCTGGCGCGAGGCTGCTCTGCCCTGGGCGAGCCTTGCCCAGACTTGCCTCGCTGCTAGGCTTCCTGCCCAGGAAGGAGCAGGCTGCGCGAGGCTGGGAGACGCCACTGGCGCCTTCCTGGCCTCAGCTCCGCTCCTGCCTTGCCTTTGCACCTAGGCCCCAGGCGTCCTTGGGGAGGGCTTAGGGGCCGGTGGCTTGCACACTGCCAAGGGCTCCAGCAGGAAGAGCTCTGTGCGAGGGAAGGGAAGGGCCAGTGCAGGGCTCCTCCAGCGGTTGCTTGGCCGCCCAGGCTCTGCGCCGCACGGAGTGCACCAGGCTCCCAGGGCCCCTGGCTGGGGTCTGCAGCCCCGCACACCCGGAGGCTGACTCCCTGGGAGTCCAGCAGCTGCCTCACACACGTAGCTTCCCTAGCGCTCTCCTCCCCAGCAGAGACGTGTGCAGCTGGTTGGGGCCTGCCCCTGCGTGCCTGGGCTCCCGCCCACAGCCCCAGCTCAGGGCAAGCAGCCCCTGAGCCAAGACCTGCAGGAGGCGCAGAGCGGCCCCACCTGGAAGCCGAGTGAAAAGCTGGCGGGGAGGCGAGCCTCCTCGAGGGAAGAAGAGGCAGCCCAGCCTCGTTTGGCTCAAGCCCTACTTGGCTGGAGCCGAGTGCGCCTCCAGGACGGCAGAGCTCCAGCTCTGCTCAGAGGCCCGTTCTGGCAGAGTTGCTGGCGCGAGGCTGCTCTGCCCTGGGCGAGCCTTGCCCAGACTTGCCTCGCTGCTAGGCTTCCTGCCCAGGAAGGAGCAGGCTGCGCGAGGCTGGGAGACGCCACTGGCGCCTTCCTGGCCTCAGCTCCGCTCCTGCCTTGCCTTTGCACCTAGGCCCCAGGCGTCCTTGGGGAGGGCTTAGGGGCCGGTGGCTTGCACACTGCCAAGGGCTCCAGCAGGAAGAGCTCTGTGCGAGGGAAGGGAAGGGCCAGTGCAGGGCTCCTCCAGCGGTTGCTTGGCCGCCCAGGCTCAGCGCCGCACGGAGTGCACCAGGCTCCCAGGGCCCCAGGCTGGGGTCTGCAGCCCCGCACACCCGGAGGCTGACTCCCTGGGCGCCCAGCAGCTGCCTCACACACGTAGCTTCCCTAGCGCTCTCCTCCCCAGCAGAGACGTGTGCAGCTGGTTGGGGCCTGCCCCTGCGTGCCTGGGCTCCCGCGCACAGCCCCAGCTCAGGGCAAGCAGCCCCTGAGCCAAGACCTGCAGGAGGCGCAGAGCGCCCCCACCTGGAAGCCGAGTGAACAGCTGGCGGGGAGGCGAGCCTCCTCGAGGGTAGAAGAGGCAGCCCAGCCTCGTTTGGCTCAAGCCCTACTTGGCTGGATCCAAGTGCGCCTCCAGGACGGCAGAGCTCCAGCTCTGCTCAGAGGCCCGTTCTGGCAGAGTTGCTGGCGCGAGGCTGCTCTGCCCTGGGCGAGCCTTGCCCAGACTTGCCTCGCTGCTAGGCTTCCTGCCCAGGAAGGAGCAGGCTGCGCGAGGCTGGGAGACGCCACTGGCGCCTTCCTGGCCTCAGCTCCGCTCCTGCCTTGCTTTTGCACCTAGGCTCCAGGCGTCCTTGGGGAGGGCTTAGGGGCCGGTGGCTTGCACAGTGCCAAGGGCTCCAGCAGGAAGAGCCCTGTGCGAGGGAAGGGAAGGGCCAGTGCAGGGCTCCTCCAGCGGTTGCTTGGCCGCCCAGGCTCAGCGCCGCTCGGAGTTCCCCAGGCTCCCTGGGCCCCTGGCTTGGGTCTGCAGCCCCGCACACCCGGAGGCTGACTCCCTGGGCGCCCAGCAGCTGCCTCACACACGTAGCTTCCCTAGCGCTCTCCTCCCCAGCAGAGACGTGTGCAGCTGGTTGGGGCCTGCCCCTGCGTGCCTGGGCTCCCGCGCAAAGCCCCAGCTCAGGGCAAGCAGCCCCTGAGCCAAGACCTGCAGGAGGCGCAGAGCGCCCCCTCCTGGAAGCCGAGTGAACAGCTGGCGGGGAGGCGAGCCTCCTCGAGGGAAGAAGAGGCAGCCCAGCCTCGTTTGGCTCAAGCCCTACTTGGCTGGAGCCGAGTGCGCCTCCAGGACGGCAGAGCTCCAGCTCTGCTCAGAGGCCCGTTCTGGCAGAGTTGCTGGCGCGAGGCTGCTCTGCCCTGGGCGAGCCTTGCCCAGAATTGCCTCGCTGCTAGGCTTCCTGCCCAGGAAGGAGCAGGCTGCGCGAGGCTGGGAGACGCCACTGGCGCCTTCCTGGCCTCAGCTCCGCTCCTGCCTTGCCTTTGCACCTAGGCCCCAGGCGTCCTTGGGGAGGGCTTAGGGGCCGGTGGCTTGCACACTGCCAAGGGCTCCAGCAGGAAGAGCTCTGTGCGAGGGAAGGGAAGGGCCAGTGCAGGGCTCCTCCAGCGGTTGCCTCGCCGCCCAGACTCAGCGCCGCACGGAGTGCCCCAGGCTCCCAGGGCCCTGGCTGGGTTCTGCAGCCCCGCACACCCGGAGGCTGACTCCCTGGGCGACCAGCAGCTGCCTCACACACGTAGCTTCCCTAGCGCTCTCCTCCCCAGCAGAGACCTGTGCAGCTGGTTGGGGCCTGCCCCTGCGTTCCTGGGCTCCTGGGCACAGCCCCAGCTCAGGGCAAGCAGCCCCTGAGCCAAGACCCGCAGGAGGTGCAGAGCGCCCCCACCTGGAAGCCGAGTGAACAGCTGGAGGGGAGGCGAGCCTCCTCGAGGGAAGAAGAGGCAGCCCAGCCTCGTTTGGCTCAAGCCCTACTTGGCTGGAGCCGAGTGCGCCTCCAGGACGGCAGAGCTCCAGCTCTGCTCAGAGGCCCGTTCTGGCAGAGTTGCTGGCGCGAGGCTGCTCTGCCCTGGGCGAGCCTTGCCCAGACTTGCCTCGCTGCTAGGCTTCCTGCCCAGGAAGGAGCAGGCTGCGCGAGGCTGGGAGACGCCACTGGCGCCTTCCTGGCCTCAGCTCCGCTCCTGCCTTGCCTTTGCACCTAGGCCCCAGGCTTCCTTGGGGAGGGCTTAGGGGCCGGTGGCTTGCACACTGCCAAGGGCTCCAGCAGGAAGAGCTCTGTGCGAGGGAAGGGAAGGGCCAGTGCAGGGCTCCTCCAGCGGTTGCTTGGCCGCCCAGGCTCAGCGCCGCTCGGAGTGCCCCAGGCTCCCAGGGCCCCTGGCTGGGGTCTGCAGCCCCGCACACCCGGAGGCTGACTCCCTGGGCGCCCAGCAGCTGCCTCACACACGTAGCTTCCCTAGCGCTCTCCTCCCCAGCAGAGACGTGTGCAGCTGGTTGGGGCCTGCCCCTGCGTGCCTGGGATCCTGCGCACAGCCCCAGCTCAGGGCAAGCAGCCCCTGAGCCAAGACCTGCAGGAGGCGCAGAGCGCCCCCACCTGGAAGCCGAGTGAACAGCTGGCGGGGAGGCGAGCCTCCTCGAGGGAAGAAGAGGCAGCCCAGCCTCGTTTGGCTCAAGCCCTACTTGGCTGGAGCCAAGTGCGCCTCCAGGACGGCAGAGCTCCAGCTCTGCTCAGAGGCCCGTTCTGGCAGAGTTGCTGGCGCGAGGCTGCTCTGCCCTGGGCGAGCCTTGCCCAGACTTGCCTCGCTGCTAGGCTTCCTGCCCAGGAAGGAGCAGGCTGCGCGAGGCTGGGAGACGCCACTGGCGCCTTCCTGGCCTCAGCTCCGCTCCTGCCTTGCCTTTGCACCTAGGCCCCAGGCGTCCTTGGGGAGGGCTTAGGGGCCGGTGGCTTGCACAGTGCCAAGGGCTCCAGCAGGAAGAGCTCTGTGCGAGGGAAGGGAAGGGCCAGTGCAGGGCTCCTCCAGCGGTTGCTTGGCCGCCCAGGCTCTGCGCCGCACGGAGTGCACCAGGCTCCCAGGGCCCCTGGCTGGGGTCTGCAGCCCCGCACACCCGGAGGCTGACTCCCTGGGAGTCCAGCAGCTGCCTCACACACGTAGCTTCCCTAGCGCTCTCCTCCCCAGCAGAGACGTGTGCAGCTGGTTGGGGCCTGCCCCTGCGTGCCTGGGCTCCCGCCCACAGCCCCAGCTCAGGGCAAGCAGCCCCTGAGCCAAGACCTGCAGGAGGCGCAGAGCGGCCCCACCTGGAAGCCGAGTGAACAGCTGGCGGGGAGGCGAGCCTCCTCGAGGGAAGAAGAGGCAGCCCAGCCTCGTTTGGCTCAAGCCCTACTTGGCTGGAGCCGAGTGCGCCTCCAGGACGGCAGAGCTCCAGCTCTGCTCAGAGGCCCGTTCTGGCAGAGTTGCTGGCGCGAGGCTGCTCTGCCCTGGGCGAGCCTTGCCCAGACTTGCCTCGCTGCTAGGCTTCCTGCCCAGGAAGGAGCAGGCTGCGCGAGGCTGGGAGACGCCACTGGCGCCTTCCTGGCCTCAGCTCCGCTCCTGCCTTGCCTTTGCACCTAGGCCCCAGGCGTCCTTGGGGAGGGCTTAGGGGCCGGTGGCTTGCACACTGCCAAGGGCTCCAGCAGGAAGAGCTCTGTGCGAGGGAAGGGAAGGGCCAGTGCAGGGCTCCTCCAGCGGTTGCTTGGCCGCCCAGGCTCAGCGCCGCACGGAGTGCACCAGGCTCCCAGGGCCCCAGGCTGGGGTCTGCAGCCCCGCACACCCGGAGGCTGACTCCCTGGGCGCCCAGCAGCTGCCTCACACACGTAGCTTCCCTAGCGCTCTCCTCCCCAGCAGAGACGTGTGCAGCTGGTTGGGGCCTGCCCCTGCGTGCCTGGGCTCCCGCGCACAGCCCCAGCTCAGGGCAAGCAGCCCCTGAGCCAAGACCTGCAGGAGGCGCAGAGCGCCCCCACCTGGAAGCCGAGTGAACAGCTGGCGGGGAGGCGAGCCTCCTCGAGGGAAGAAGAGGCAGCCCAGCCTCGTTTGGCTCAAGCCCAACTTGGCTGGAGCCGAGTGCGCCTCCAGGACGGCAGAGCTCCAGCTCTGCTCAGAGGCCCGTTCTGGCAGAGTTGCTGGCGCGAGGCTGCTCTGCCCTGGGCGAGCCTTGCCCAGACTTGCCTCGCTGCTAGGCTTCCTGCCCAGGAAGGAGCAGGCTGCGCGAGGCTGGGAGACGCCACTGGCGCCTTCCTGGCCTCAGCTCCGCTCCTGCCTTGCCTTTGCACCTAGGCCCCAGGCGTCCTTGGGGAGGGCTTAGGGGCAGGTGGCTTGCAGAGTGCCAAGGGCTCCAGCAGGAAGAGCTCTGTGCGAGGGAAGGGAAGGGCCAGTGCAGGGCTCCTCCAGCGGTTGCTTGGCCGCCCAGACTCAGCGCCGCACGGAGTGCCCCAGGCTCCCAGGGCCCTGGCTGGGTTCTGCAGCCCCGCACACCCGGAGGCTGACTCCCTGGGCGCCCAGCAGCTGCCTCACACACGTAGCTTCCCTAGCGCTCTCCTCCCCAGCAGAGACGTGTGCAGCTGGTTGGGGCCTGCCCCTGCGTGCCTGGGCTCCTGCGCACAGCCCCAGCTCAGGGCAAGCAGCCCCTGAGCCAAGACCTGCAGGAGGCGAAGAGCGCCCCCAACTGGAAGCCGAGTGAACAGCTGGCGGGGAGGCGAGCCTCCTCGAGGGAAGAAGAGGCAGCCCAGCCTCGTTTGGCTGAAGCCCTACTTGGCTGGAGCCGAGTGCACCTACAGGACGGCAGAGCTCCAGCTCTGCTCAGAGGCCCGTTCTGGCAGAGTTGCTGGCGCGAGGCTGCTCTGCCCTGGGCGAGCCTTGCCCAGACTTGCCTCGCTGCTAGGCTTCCTGCCCAGGAAGGAGCAGGCTGCGCGAGGCTGGGAGACGCCACTGGCGCCTTCCTGGCCTCAGCTCCGCTCCTGCCTTGCCTTTGCACCAAGGCCCCAGGCGTCCTTGGGGAGGGCTTAGGGGCCGGTGGCTTGCACAGTGCCAAGGGCTCCAGCAGGAAGAGCTCTGTGCGAGGGAAGGGAAGGGCCAGTGCAGGGCTCCTCCAGCCGTTGCTTGGCCGCCCAGGCTCAGCGCCGCTCGGAGTGCCCCAGGCTCCCAGGGCCCCTGGCTGGGGTCTGCAGCCCCGCACACCCGGAGGCTGACTGCCTGGGCGCCCAGCAGCTGCCTCACACACGTAGCTTCCCTAGCGCTCTCCTCCCCAGCAGAGACGTGTGCAGCTGGTTGGGGCCTGCCCCTGCGTGCCTGGGCTCCCGCGCACAGCCCCAGCTCAGGGCAAGCAGCCCCTGAGCCAAGACCTGCCGGAGGCGCAGAGCGCCCCCACCTGGAAGCCGAGTGAACAGCTGGAGGGGAGGCGAGCCTCCTCGAGGGAAGAAGAGGCAGCCCAGCCTCGTTTGGCTCAAGCCCTACTTGGCTGGAGCCGAGTGCGCCTCCAGGACGGCAGAGCTCCAGCTCTGCTCAGAGGCCCGTTCTGGCAGAGTTGCTGGCGCGAGGCTGCTCTGCCCTGGGAGAGACTTGCCCAGACTTGCCTCGCTGCTAGGCTGCCTGCCCAGGAAGGAGCAGGCTGCGCGAGGCTGGGAGACGCCACTGGCGCATTCCTGGCCTCAGCTCCGCTCCTGCCTTGCCTTTGCACCTAGGCCCCAGGCGTCCTTGGGGAGGTCTTAGGGGCCGGTGGCTTGCACACTGCCAAGGGCTCCAGCAGGAAGAGCTCTGTGCGAGGGAAGGGAAGGGCCAGTGCAGGGCTCCTCCAGCGGTTGCTTGGCCGCCCAGGCTCAGCGCCGCACGGAGTGCACCAGGCTCCCAGGGCCCCTGGCTGGGGTCTGCAGCCCCGCACACCCGGAGGCTGACTCCCTGGGCGCCCAGCAGCTGCCTCACACACGTAGCTTCCCTAGCGCTCTCCTCCCCAGCAGAGACGTGTGCAGCTGGTTGGGGCCTGCCCCTGCGTGCCTAGGCTCCCGCGCAAAGCCCCAGCTCAGGGCAAGCAGCCCCTGAGCCAAGACCTGCAGGAGGCGCAGAGCGCCCCCACCTGGAAGCCGAGTGAACAGCTGGCGGGGAGGCGAGCCTCCTCGAGGGAAGAAGAGGCAGCCCAGCCTCGTTTGGCTCAAGCCCTACTTGGCTGGAGCCGAGTGCGCCTCCAGGACGGCAGAGCTCCAGCTCTGCTCAGAGGCCCGTTCTGGCAGAGTTGCTGGCGCGAGGCTGCTCTGCCCTGGGCGAGCCTTGCCCAGAATTGCCTCGCTGCTAGGCTTCCTGCCCAGGAAGGAGCAGGCTGCGCGAGGCTGGGAGACGCCACTGGCGCCTTCCTGGCCTCAGCTCCGCTCCTGCCTTGCCTTTGCACCTAGGCCCCAGGCGTCCTTGGGGAGGGCTTAGGGGCCGGTGGCTTGCACACTGCCAAGGGCTCCAGCAGGAAGAGCTCTGTGCGAGGGAAGGGAAGGGCCAGTGCAGGGCTCCTCCAGCGGTTGCTTCGCCGCCCAGACTCAGCGCCGCACGGAGTGCCCCAGGCTCCCAGGGCCCTGGCTGGGTTCTGCAGCCCCGCACACCCGGAGGCTGACTCCCTGGGCGACCAGCAGCTGCCTCACACACGTAGCTTCCCTAGCGCTCTCCTCCCCAGCAGAGACGTGTGCAGCTGGTTGGGGCCTGCCCCTGCGTGCCTGGGCTCCCGCGCACAGCCCCAGCTCAGGGCAAGCAGCCCCTGAGCCAAGACCTGCAGGAGGCGCAGAGCGCCCCCACCTGGAAGCCGAGTGAACAGCTGGCGGGGAGGCGAGCCTCCTCGAGGGAAGAAGAGGCAGCCCAGCCTCGTTTGGCTCAAGCCCAACTTGGCTGGAGCCGAGTGCGCCTCCAGGACGGCAGAGCTCCAGCTCTGCTCAGAGGCCCGTTCTGGCAGAGTTGCTGGCGCGAGGCTGCTCTGCCCTGGGCGAGCCTTGCCCAGACTTGCCTCGCTGCTAGGCTTCCTGCCCAGGAAGGAGCAGGCTGCGCGAGGCTGGGAGACGCCACTGGCGCCTTCCTGGCCTCAGCTCCGCTCCTGCCTTGCCTTTGCACCTAGGCCCCAGGCGTCCTTGGGGAGGGCTTAGGGGCAGGTGGCTTGCAGAGTGCCAAGGGCTCCAGCAGGAAGAGCTCTGTGCGAGGGAAGGGAAGGGCCAGTGCAGGGCTCCTCCAGCGGTTGCTTGGCCGCCCAGACTCAGCGCCGCACGGAGTGCCCCAGGCTCCCAGGGCCCTGGCTGGGTTCTGCAGCCCCGCACACCCGGAGGCTGACTCCCTGGGCG
This sequence comes from Ovis canadensis, assembly GCF_042477335.2. NCBI lineage: Eukaryota > Metazoa > Chordata > Mammalia > Artiodactyla > Bovidae > Ovis > Ovis canadensis. The sequence goes on from NC_091252.1 coordinate 722,105, forward strand.
CCCAGCAGCTGCCTCACACACGTAGCTTCCCTAGCGCTCTCCTCCCCAGCAGAGACGTGTGCAGCTGGTTGGGGCCTGCCCCTGCGTGCCTGGGCTCCTGCGCACAGCCCCAGCTCAGGGCAAGCAGCCCCTGAGCCAAGACCTGCAGGAGGCGAAGAGCGCCCCCAACTGGAAGCCGAGTGAACAGCTGGCGGGGAGGCGAGCCTCCTCGAGGGAAGAAGAGGCAGCCCAGCCTCGTTTGGCTGAAGCCCTACTTGGCTGGAGCCGAGTGCACCTACAGGACGGCAGAGCTCCAGCTCTGCTCAGAGGCCCGTTCTGGCAGAGTTGCTGGCGCGAGGCTGCTCTGCCCTGGGCGAGCCTTGCCCAGACTTGCCTCGCTGCTAGGCTTCCTGCCCAGGAAGGAGCAGGCTGCGCGAGGCTGGGAGACGCCACTGGCGCCTTCCTGGCCTCAGCTCCGCTCCTGCCTTGCCTTTGCACCTAGGCCCCAGGCGTCCTTGGGGAGGGCTTAGGGGCCGGTGGCTTGCACAGTGCCAAGGGCTCCAGCAGGAAGAGCTCTGTGCGAGGGAAGGGAAGGGCCAGTGCAGGGCTCCTCCAGCCGTTGCTTGGCCGCCCAGGCTCAGCGCCGCTCGGAGTGCCCCAGGCTCCCAGGGCCCCTGGCTGGGGTCTGCAGCCCCGCACACCCGGAGGCTGACTGCCTGGGCGCCCAGCAGCTGCCTCACACACGTAGCTTCCCTAGCGCTCTCCTCCCCAGCAGAGACGTGTGCAGCTGGTTGGGGCCTGCCCCTGCGTGCCTGGGCTCCCGCGCACAGCCCCAGCTCAGGGCAAGCAGCCCCTGAGCCAAGACCTGCCGGAGGCGCAGAGCGCCCCCACCTGGAAGCCGAGTGAACAGCTGGAGGGGAGGCGAGCCTCCTCGAGGGAAGAAGAGGCAGCCCAGCCTCGTTTGGCTCAAGCCCTACTTGGCTGGAGCCGAGTGCGCCTCCAGGACGGCAGAGCTCCAGCTCTGCTCAGAGGCCCGTTCTGGCAGAGTTGCTGGCGCGAGGCTGCTCTGCCCTGGGAGAGACTTGCCCAGACTTGCCTCGCTGCTAGGCTTCCTGCCCAGGAAGGAGCAGGCTGCGCGAGGCTGGGAGACGCCACTGGCGCATTCCTGGCCTCAGCTCCGCTCCTGCCTTGCCTTTGCACCTAGGCCCCAGGCGTCCTTGGGGAGGTCTTAGGGGCCGGTGGCTTGCACACTGCCAAGGGCTCCAGCAGGAAGAGCTCTGTGCGAGGGAAGGGCAGGGCCAGTGCAGGGCTCCTCCAGCGGTTGCTTGGCCGCCCAGGCTCAGCGCCGCACGGAGTGCACCAGGCTCCCAGGGCCCCTGGCTGGGGTCTGCAGCCCCGCACACCCGGAGGCTGACTCCCTGGGCGCCCAGCAGCTGCCTCACACACGTAGCTTCCCTAGCGCTCTCCTCCCCAGCAGAGACGTGTGCAGCTGGTTGGGGCCTGCCCCTGCGTGCCTAGGCTCCCGCGCAAAGCCCCAGCTCAGGGCAAGCAGCCCCTGAGCCAAGACCTGCAGGAGGCGCAGAGCGCCCCCACCTGGAAGCCGAGTGAACAGCTGGCGGGGAGGCGAGCCTCCTCGAGGGAAGAAGAGGCAGCCCAGCCTCGTTTGGCTCAAGCCCTACTTGGCTGGAGCCGAGTGCGCCTCCAGGACGGCAGAGCTCCAGCTCTGCTCAGAGGCCCGTTCTGGCAGAGTTGCTGGCGCGAGGCTGCTCTGCCCTGGGCGAGCCTTGCCCAGAATTGCCTCGCTGCTAGGCTTCCTGCCCAGGAAGGAGCAGGCTGCGCGAGGCTGGGAGACGCCACTGGCGCCTTCCTGGCCTCAGCTCCGCTCCTGCCTTGCCTTTGCACCTAGGCCCCAGGCGTCCTTGGGGAGGGCTTAGGGGCCGGTGGCTTGCACACTGCCAAGGGCTCCAGCAGGAAGAGCTCTGTGCGAGGGAAGGGAAGGGCCAGTGCAGGGCTCCTCCAGCGGTTGCTTCGCCGCCCAGACTCAGCGCCGCACGGAGTGCCCCAGGCTCCCAGGGCCCTGGCTGGGTTCTGCAGCCCCGCACACCCGGAGGCTGACTCCCTGGGCGACCAGCAGCTGCCTCACACACGTAGCTTCCCTAGCGCTCTCCTCCCCAGCAGAGACCTGTGCAGCTGGTTGGGGCCTGCCCCTGCGTGCCTGGGCTCCTGGGCACAGCCCCAGCTCAGGGCAAGCAGCCCCTGAGCCAAGACCTGCAGGAGGTGCAGAGCGCCCCCACCTGGAAGCCGAGTGAACAGCTGGAGGGGAGGCGAGCCTCCTCGAGGGAAGAAGAGGCAGCCCAGCCTCGTTTGGCTCAAGCCCTACTTGGCTGGAGCCGAGTGCGCCTCCAGGACGGCAGAGCTCCAGCTCTGCTCAGAGGCCCGTTCTGGCAGAGTTGCTGGCGCGAGGCTGCTCTGCCCTGGGCGAGCCTTGCCCAGACTTGCCTCGCTGCTAGGCTTCCTGCCCAGGAAGGAGCAGGCTGCGCGAGGCTGGGAGACGCCACTGGCGCCTTCCTGGCCTCAGCTCCGCTCCTGCCTTGCCTTTGCACCTAGGCCCCAGGCGTCCTTGGGGAGGGCTTAGGGGCCGGTGGCTTGCACACTGCCAAGGGCTCCAGCAGGAAGAGCTCTGTGCGAGGGAAGGGAAGGGCCAGTGCAGGGCTCCTCCAGCGGTTGCTTGGCCGCCCAGGCTCAGCGCCGCTCGGAGTGCCCCAGGCTCCCAGGGCCCCTGGCTGGGGTCTGCAGCCCCGCACACCCGGAGGCTGACTCCCTGGGCGCCCAGCAGCTGCCTCACACACGTAGCTTCCCTAGCGCTCTCCTCCCCAGCAGAGACGTGTGCAGCTGGTTGGGGCCTGCCCCTGCGTGCCTGGGCTCCTGCGCACAGCCCCAGCTCAGGGCAAGCAGCCCCTGAGCCAAGACCTGCAGGAGGCGCAGAGCGCCCCCACCTGGAAGCCGAGTGAACAGCTGGCGGGGAGGCGAGCCTCCTCGAGGGAAGAAGAGGCAGCCCAGCCTCGTTTGGCTCAAGCCCTACTTGGCTGGAGCCGAGTGCGCCTCCAGGACGGCAGAGCTCCAGCTCTGCTCAGAGGCCCGTTCTGGCAGAGTTGCTGGCGCGAGGCTGCTCTGCCCTGGGCGAGCCTTGCCCAGACTTGCCTCGCTGCTAGGCTTCCTGCCCAGGAAGGAGCAGGCTGCGCGAGGCTGGGAGACGCCACTGGCGCCTTCCTGGCCTCAGCTCCGCTCCTGCCTTGCCTTTGCACCAAGGCCCCAGGCGTCCTTGGGGAGGGCTTAGGGGCCGGTGGCTTGCACAGTGCCAAGGGCTCCAGCAGGAAGAGCTCTGTGCGAGGGAAGGGAAGGGCCAGTGCAGGGCTCCTCCAGCGGTTGCTTGGCCGCCCAGGCTCTGCGCCGCACGGAGTGCACCAGGCTCCCAGGGCCCCTGGCTGGGGTCTGCAGCCCCGCACACCCGGAGGCTGACTCCCTGGGAGTCCAGCAGCTGCCTCACACACGTAGCTTCCCTAGCGCTCTCCTCCCCAGCAGAGACGTGTGCAGCTGGTTGGGGCCTGCCCCTGCGTGCCTGGGCTCCCGCCCACAGCCCCAGCTCAGGGCAAGCAGCCCATGAGCCAAGACCTGCAGAAGGCGCAGAGCGCCCCCACCTGGAAGCCGAGTGAACAGCTGGCGGGGAGGCGAGCCTCCTCGAGGGAAGAAGAGGCAGCCCAGCCTCGTTTGGCTCAAGCCCTACTTGGCTGGAGCCGAGTGCGCCTCCAGGACGGCAGAGCTCCAGCTCTGCTCAGAGGCCCGTTCTGGCAGAGTTGCTGGCGCGAGGCTGCTCTGCCCTGGGCGAGCCTTGCCCAGAATTGCCTCGCTGCTAGGCTTCCTGCCCAGGAAGGAGCAGGCTGCGCGAGGCTGGGAGACGCCACTGGCGCCTTCCTGGCCTCAGCTCCGCTCCTGCCTTGCCTTTGCACCTAGGCCCCAGGCGTCCTTGGGGAGGGCTTAGGGGCCGGTGGCTTGCACACTGCCAAGGGCTCCAGCAGGAAGAGCTCTGTGCGAGGGAAGGGAAGGGCCAGTGCAGGGCTCCTCCAGCGGTTGCTTGGCCGCCCAGGCTCAGCGCCGCACGGAGTGCACCAGGCTCCCAGGGCCCCTGGCTGGGGTCTGCAGCCTCGCACACCCGGAGGCTGACTCCCTGGGCGCCCAGCAGCTGCCTCACACACGTAGCTTCCCTAGCGCTCTCCTCCCCAGCAGAGACGTGTGCAGCTGGTTGGGGCCTGCCCCTGCGTGCCTGGGCTCCCGCGCACAGCCCCAGCTCAGGGCAAGCAGCCCCTGAGCCAAGACCTGCCGGAGGCGCAGAGCGCCCCCACCTGGAAGCCGAGTGAACAGCTGGCGGGGAGGCGAGCCTCCTCGAGGGAAGAAGAGGCAGCCCAGCCTCGTTTGGCTCAAGCCCTACTTGGCTGGAGCCGAGTGCGCCTCCAGGACGGCAGAGCTCCAGCTCTGGTCAGAGGCCCGTTCTGGCAGAGTTGCTGGCGCGAGGCTGCTCTGCCCTGGGCGAGCCTTGCCCAGACTTGCCTCGCTGCTAGGCTTCCTGCCCAGGAAGGAGCAGGCTGCGCGAGGCTGGGAGACGCCACTGGCGCCTTCCTGGCCTCAGCTCCGCTCCTGCCTTGCCTTTGCACCTAGGCTCCAGGCGTCCTTGGGGAGGGCTTAGGGGCCGGTGGCTTGCACAGTGCCAAGGGCTCCAGCAGGAAGAGCTCTGTGCGAGGGAAGGGAAGGGCCAGTGCAGGGCTCCTCCAGCGGTTGCTTGGCCGCCCAGACTCAGCGCCGCTCGGAGTGCCCCAGGCTCCCAGGGCCCCTGGCTTGGGTCTGCAGCCCCGCACACCCGGAGGCTGACTCCCTGGGCGCCCAGTAGCTGCCTCACACACGTAGCTTCCCTAGCGCTCTCCTCCCCAGCAGAGACGTGTGCAGCTGGTTGGGGCCTGCCCCTGCGTGCCTGGGCTCCCGCGCACAGCCCCAGCTCAGGGCAAGCAGCCCCTGAGCCAAGACCTGCAGGAGGCGCAGAGCGCCCCCACCTGGAAGCCGAGTGAACAGCTGGCGGGGAGGCGAGCCTCCTCGAGGGAAGAAGAGGCAGCCCAGCCTCGTTTGGCTCAAGCCCTACTTGGCTGGAGCCGAGTGCGCCTCCAGGACGGCAGAGCTCCAGCTCTGCTCAGAGGCCCGTTCTGGCAGAGTTGCTGGCGCGAGGCTGCTCTGCCCTGGGCGAGCCTTGCCCAGACTTGCCTGGCTGCTAGGCTTCCTGCCCAGGAAGGAGCAGGCTGCGCGAGGCTGGGAGACGCCACTGGCGCCTTCCTGGCCTCAGCTCCGCTCCTGCCTTGCCTTTGCACCTAGGCCCCAGGCGTCCTTGGGGAGGGCTTAGGGGCCGGTGGCTTGCACACTGCCAAGGGCTCCAGCAGGAAGAGCTCTGTGCGAGGGAAGGGAAGGGCCAGTGCAGGGCTCCTCCAGCGGTTGCTTGGCCGCCCAGGCTCAGCGCCGCACGGAGTGCACCAGGCTCCCAGGGCCCCTGGCTGGGGTCTGCAGCCCCGCACACCCGGAGGCTGACTCCCTGGGCGCCCAGCAGCTGCCTCACACACGTAGCTTCCCTTGCGCTCTCCTCCCCAGCAGAGACGTGTGCAGCTGGTTGGGGCCTGCCCCTGCGTGCCTGGGCTCCCGCGCACAGCCCCAGCTCAGGGCAAGCAGCCCCTGAGCCAAGACCTGCAGGAGGCGCAGAGCGCCCCCACCTGGAAGCCGAGTGAACAGCTGGCGGGGAGGCGAGCCTCCTCGAGGGAAGAAGAGGCAGCCCAGCCTCGTTTGGCTCAAGCCCTACTTGGCTGGAGCCGAGTGCGCCTCCAGGACGGCAGAGCTCCAGCTCTGCTCAGAGGCCCGTTCTGGCAGAGTTGCTGGCGCGAGGCTGCTCTGCCCTGGGCGAGCCTTGCCCAGACTTGCCTCGCTGCTAGGCTTCCTGCCCAGGAAGGAGCAGGCTGCGCGAGGCTGGGAGACGCCACTGGCGCCTTCCTGGCCTCAGCTCCGCTCCTGCCTTGCCTTTGCACCTAGGCTCCAGGCGTCCTTGGGGAGGGCTTAGGGGCCGGTGGCTTGCACAGTGCCAAGGGCTCCAGCAGGAAGAGCCCGGTGCGAGGGAAGGGAAGGGCCAGTGCAGGGCTCCTCCAGCGGTTGCTTGGCCGCCCAGGCTCAGCGCCGCTCGGAGTGCCCCAGGCTCCCAGGGCCCCTGGCTTGGGTCTGCAGCCCCGCACACCCGGAGGCTGACTCCCTGGGCGCCCAGCAGCTGCCTCACACACGTAGCTTCCCTAGCGCTCTCCTCCCCAGCAGAGACGTGTGCAGCTGGTTGGGGCCTGCCCCTGCGTGCCTGGGCTCCCGCGCACAGCCCCAGCTCAGGGCAAGCAGCCCCTGAGCCAAGACCTGCAGGAGGCGCAGAGCGCCCCCACCTGGAAGCCGAGTGAACAGCTGGCGGGGAGGCGAGCCTCCTCGAGGGAAGAAGAGGCAGCCCAGCCTCGTTTGGCTCAAGCCCTACTTGGCTGGAGCCGAGTGCGCCTCCAGGACGGCAGAGCTCCAGCTCTGCTCAGAGGCCCGTTCTGGCAGAGTTGCTGGCGCGAGGCTGCTCTGCCCTGGGCGAGCCTTGCCCAGACTTGCCTCGCTGCTAGGCTTCCTGCCCAGGAAGGAGCAGGCTGCGCGAGGCTGGGAGACGCCACTGGCGCCTTCCTGGCCTCAGCTCCGCTCCTGCCTTGCCTTTGCACCTAGGCCCCAGGCGTCCTTGGGGAGGGCTTAGGGGCCGGTGGCTTGCACACTGCCAAGGGCTCCAGCAGGAAGAGCTCTGTGCGAGGGAAGGGAAGGGCCAGTGCAGGGCTCCTCCAGCGGTTGCTTGGCCGCCCAGGCTCAGCGCCGCTCGGAGTGCCCCAGGCTCCCAGGGCCCCTGGCTGGGGTCTGCAGCCCCGCACACCCGGAGGCTGACTCCCTGGGCGCCCAGAAGCTGCCTCACACACGTAGCTACCCTAGCGCTCTCCTCCCCAGCAGAGACGTGTGCAGCTGGTTGGGGCCTGCCCCTGCGTGCCTGGGCTCCCGCGCACAGCCCCAGTTCAGGGCAAGCAGCCCCTGAGCCAAGACCTGCAGGAGGCGCAGAGCGCCCCCACCTGGAAGCCGAGTGAACAGCTGGCGGGGAGTCGAGCCTCCTCGAGGGAAGAAGAGGCAGCCCAGCCTCTTTTGGCTCAAACCCTACTTGGCTGGAGCCGAGTGCGCCTCCAGGACGGCAGAGCTCCAGCTCTGCTCAGAGGCCCGTTCTGGCAGAGTTGCTGGCGCGAGGCTGCTCTGCCCTGGGCGAGCCTTGCCCAGACTTGCCTCGCTGCTAGGCTTCCTGCCCAGGAAGGAGCAGGCTGCGCGAGGCTGGGAGACGCCACTGGCGCCTTCCTGGCCTCAGCTCCGCTCCTGCGTTACCTTTGCACCTAGGCCCCAGGCGTCCTTGGGGAGGGATTAGGGGCCGGTGGCTTGCACACTGCCAAGGGCTCCAGCAGGAAGAGCTCTGTGTGAGGGAAGGGAAGGGCCAGTGCAGGGCTCCTCCAGCGGTTGCTTGGTCGCCCAGGCTCAGCGCCGCACGGAGTGCACCAGGCTCCCAGGGCCCCTGGCTGGGGTCTGCAGCCCCGCACACCCGGAGGCTGACTCCCTGGGCGCCCAGCAGCTGCCTCACACACGTAGCTTCCCTAGCGCTCTCCTCCACAGCAGAGACGTGTGCAGCAGGTTGGGGCCTGCCCCTGCGTGCCTGGGCTCCCGCCCACAGCCCCAGCTCAGGGCAAGCAGCCCCTGAGCCAAGTTCTGCAGGAGGCGCAGAGCGCCCCCACCTGGAAGCCGAGTGAACAGCTGGCGGGGAGGCGAGCTTCCTCGAGGGAAGAAGAGGCAGCCCAGCCTCGTTTGGCTCAAGCCCTACTTGGCTGGAGCCGAGTGCGCCTCCAGGACGGCAGAGCTCCAGCTCTGCTCAGAGGCCCGTTCTGGCAGGGTTGCTGGCGCGAGGCTGCTCTGCCCTGGGCGAGCATTGCCCAGAGTTGCCTCGCTGCTAGGCTTCCTGCCCAGGAAGGAGCAGGCTGCGCGAGGCTGGGAGACGCCACTGGCGCCTTCCTGGCCTCAGCTCCGCTCCTGCCTTGCCTTTGCACCTAGGCCCCAGGCGTCCTTGGGGAGGGCTTAGGGGCCGGTGGCTTGCACAGTGCCAAGGGCTCCAGCAGGAAGAGCTCTGTGCGAGGGAAGGGAGGGGCCAGTGCAGGGCTCCTCCAGCGGTTGCTTGGCAGCCCAGGCTCAGCGCCACACGGAGTGCACCAGGCTCCCAGGGCCCCTGGCTGGGGTCTGCAGCCCCGCACACCCGGAGGCTGACTCCCTGGGCGCCCAGCAGCTGCCTCACACACGTAGCTTCCCTAGCGCTCTCCTCCCCAGCAGAGACGTGTGCAGCTAGTTGGGGCCTGCCCCTGCGTGCCTGGGCTCCCGCCCACAGCCCCAGCTCAGGGCAAGCAGCCCCTGAGCCAAGACCTGCAGGAGGCGCAGAGCGCCCCCACCTGGAAGCCGAGTGAACAGCTGGCAGGGAGGCGAGCCTCCTCGAGGGAAGAAGAGGCAGCCCAGCCTCGTTTGGCTCAAGCCCTACTTGGCTGGAGCCGAGTGCGCCTCCAGGACGGCAGAGCTCCAGCTCTGCTCAGAGGCCCGTTCTGGCAGAGTTGCTGGCGCGAGGCTGCTCTGCCCTGGGCGAGCCTTGCCCAGACTTGCCTCGCTGCTAGGCTTCCTGCCCAGGAAGGAGCAGGCTGCGCGAGGCTGGGAGACGCCACTGGCGTCTTCCTGGCCTCAGCTCCGCTCCTACCTTGCCTTTGCACCTAGGCCCCAGGCGTCCTTGGGGAGGGCTTAGGGGCCGGTGGCTTGCACAGTGCCAAGGGCTCCAGCAGGAAGAGCTCTGTGCGAGGGAAGGGAAGGGCCAGTGCAGGGCTCCTCCAGCGGTTGCTTGGACGCCCAGGCTCAGCGCCGCACGGAGTGCACCAGGCTCCCAGGGCCCCTGGCTGAGGTCTGCAGCCCCGCACACCCGGAGGCTGACTCCCTGGGAGTCCAGCAGCTGCCTCACACACGTAGCTTCCCTAGCGCTCTCCTCCCCAGCAGAGACGTGTGCAGCTGGTTGGGGCCTGCCCCTGCGTGCCTGGGCTCCCGCGCACCGCCCCAGCTCAGGGTAAGCAGCCCCTGAGCCAAGACCTGCAGGAGGCGCAGAGCGCCCCCACCTGGAAGCCGAGTGAACAGCTGGAGGGGAGGCGAGCCTCCTCGAGGGAAGAAGAGGCAGCCCAGCCTCGTTTGGCTCAAGCCCTACTTGGCTGGAGCCGAGTGCGCCTCCAGGACTGCAGAGCTCCAGCTCTGCTCAGAGGCCCGTTCTGGCAGAGTTGCTGGCGCGAGGCTGCTCTGCCCTGGGCGAGCCTTGCCCAGACTTGCCTCGCTGCTAGGCTTCCTGCCCAGGAAGGAGCAGGCTGCGCGAGGCTGGGAGACGCCACTGGCGTCTTCCTGGCCTCAGCTCCGCTCCTACCTTGCCTTTGCACCTAGGCCCCAGGCGTCCTTGGGGAGGGCTTATTGGCCGGTGGCTTGCACAGTGCCAAGGGCTCCAGCAGGAAGAGCTCTGTGCGAGGGAAGGGAAGGGCCAGTGCAGGGCTCCTCCAGCCGTTGCTTGGCCGCCCAGACTCAGCGCCGCACGGAGTGCCCCAGGCTCCCAGGGCCCTGGCTGGGTTCTGCAGCCCCGCACACCCGGAGGCTGACTCCCTGGGCGCCCAGCAGCTGCCTCACACACGTAGCTTCCCTAGCGCTCTCCTCCCCAGCAGAGACCTGTGCAGCTGGTTGGGGCCTGCCCCTGCGTGCCTGGGCTCCCGCCCACAGCCCCAGCTCAGGGCAAGCAGCCCCTGAGCCAAGACCTGCAGGAGGCGCAGAGCGCCCCCACCTGGAAGCCGAGTGAACAGCTGGAGGGGAGGCGAGCCTCCTCGAGGGAAGAAGAGGCAGCCCAACCTCGTTTGGCTCAAGCCCTACTTGGCTGGAGCCGAGTGCGCCTCCATGACGGCAGAGCTCCATCTCTGCTCAGAGGCCCGTTCTGGCAGAGTTGCTGGCGCGAGGCTGCTCTGCCCTGGGCGAGCCTTGCCCAGACTTGCCTCGCTGCTAGGCTTCCTGCCCAGGAAGGAGCAGGCTGCGCGAGGCTGGGAGATGCCACTGGCGCCTTCCTGGCCTCAGCTCCGCTCCTGCCTTGCCTTTGCACCTAGGCCCCAGGCGTCCTTGGGGAGGGCTTAGGGGCCGGTGGCTTGCACACTGCCAAGGGCTCCAGCAGGAAGAGCTCTGTGCGAGGGAAGGGAAGGGCCAGTGCAGGGCTCCTCCAGCGGTTGCTTGGCCGCCCAGGCTCAGCGCCGCACGGAGTGCACCAGGCTCCCAGGGCCCCTGGCTGGGGTCTGCAGCCCCGCACACCCGGAGGCTGACTCCCTGGGCGCCCAGCAGCTGCCTCACACACGTAGCTTCCCTAGCGCTCTCCTCCCCAGCAGAGACGTGTGCAGCTGGTTGGGGCCTGCCCCTGCGTGCCTGGGCTCCCGCGCACAGCCCCAGCTCAGGGCAAGCAGCCCCTGAGCCAAGACCTGCAGGAGGCGCAGAGCGCCCCCACCTGGAAGCCGAGTGAACAGCTGGAGGGGAGGCGAGCCTCCTCGAGGGAAGAAGAGGCAGCCCAGCCTCGTTTGGCTCAAGCCCTACTTGGCTGGAGCCGAGTGCGCCTCCAGGACGGCAGAGCTCCAGCTCTGCTCAGAGGCCCGTTCTGGCAGAGTTGCTGGCGCGAGGCTGCTCTGCCCTGGGCGAGCCTTGCCCAGACTTGCCTCGCTGCTAGGCTTCCTGCCCAGGAAGGAGCAGGCTGCGCGAGGCTGGGAGACGCCACTGGCGCCTTCCTGGCCTCAGCTCCGCTCCTGCCTTGCCTTTGCACCTAGGCCCCAGGCTTCCTTGCGGAGGGCTTAGGGGCCGGTGGCTTGCACACTGCCAAGGGCTCCAGCAGGAAGAGCTCTGTGCGAGGGAAGGGAAGGGCCAGTGCAGGGCTCCTCCAGCCGTTGCTTGGCCGCCCAGACTCAGCGCCGCACGGAGTGCCCCAGGCTCCCAGGGCCCTGGCTGGGTTCTGCAGCCCCGCACACCCGGAGGCTGACTCCCTGGGCGCCCAGCAGCTGCCTCACACACGTAGCTTCCCTAGCGCTCTCCTCCCCAGCAGAGACGTGTGCAGCTGGTTGGGGCCTGCCCCTGCGTGCCTGGGCTCCTGCGCACAGCCCCAGCTCAGGGCAAGCAGCCCCTGAGCCAAGACCTGCAGGAGGCGCAGAGCGCCCCCACCTGGAAGCCGAGTGAACAGCTGGCGGGGAGGCGAGCCTCCTCGAGGGAAGAAGAGGCAGCCCAGCCTCGTTTGGCTCAAGCCCTACTTGGCTGGAGCCGAGTGCGCCTCCAGGACGGCAGAGCTCCAGCTCTGCTCAGAGGACCGTTCTGGCAGAGTTGCTGGCGCGAGGCTGCTCTGCCCTGGGCGAGCCTTGCCCATACTTGCCTCGCTGCTAGGCTTCCTGCCCAGGAAGGAGCAAGCTGCGCGAGGCTGGGAGACGCCACTGGCGCCTTCCTGGCCTCAGCTCCGCTCCTGTCTTGCCTTTGCACCTAGGCCCCAGGCGTCCTTGGGGAGGGCTTAGGGGCCGGTGGCTTGCAGAGTGCCAAGGGCTCCAGCAGGAAGAGCTCTGTGCGAGGGAAGGGAAGGGCCAGTGCAGGGCTCCTCCAGCGGTTGCTTGGCCGCCCAGACTCAGCGCCGCACGGAGTGCACCAGGCTCCCAGGGCCCCTGGCTGGGGTCTGCAGCCCCGCACACCCGGAGGCTGACTCCCTGGGCGCCCAGCAGCTGCCTCACACACGTAGCTTCCCTAGCGCTCTCCTCCCCAGCAGAGACGTGTGCAGCTGGTTGGGGCCTGCCCCTGCGTGCCTGGGCTCCCGCACACAGCCCCAGCTCAGGGCAAGCAGCCCCTGAGCCAAGACCTGCAGGAGGCGCAGAGCGCCCCCACCTGGAAGCCGAGTGAACAGCTGGCGGGGAGGCGAGCCTCCTCGAGGGAAGAAGAGGCAGCCCAGCCTCGTTTGGCTCAAGCCCTACTTGGCTGGAGCCGAGTGCGCCTCCAGGACGGCAGAGCTCCAGCTCTGCTCAGAGGCCCGTTCTGGCAGAGTTGCTGGCGCGAGGCTGCTCTGCCCTGGGCGAGCCTTGCCCAGACTTGCCTCGCTGCTAGGCTTCCTGCCCAGGAAGGAGCAGGCTGCGCGAGGCTGGGAGACGCCACTTGCGCCTTCCTGGCCTCAGCTCCGCTCCTGCCTTGCCTTTGCACCTAGGCTCCAGGCGTCCTTGGGGAGGGCTTAGGGGCCGGTGGCTTGCACAGTGCCAAGGGCTCCAGCAGGAAGAGCCCGGTGCGAGGGAAGGGAAGGGCCAGTGCAGGGCTCCTCCAGCGGTTGCTTGGCCGCCCAGGCTCAGCGCCGCTCGGAGTGCCCCAGGCTCCCAGGGCCCCTGGCTTGGGTCTGCAGCCCCGCACACCCGGAGGCTGACTCCCTGGGCGCCCAGCAGCTGCCTCACACACGTAGCTTCCCTAGCGCTCTCCTCCCCAGCAGAGACGTGTGCAGCTGGTTGGGGCCTGCCCCTGCGTGCCTGGGCTCCCGCGCACAGCCCCAGCTCAGGGCAAGCAGCCCCTGAGCCAAGACCTGCAGGAGGCGCAGAGCGCCCCCACCTGGAAGCCGAGTGAACAGCTGGCGGGGAGGCGAGCCTCCTCGAGGGAAGAAGAGGCAGCCCAGCCTCGTTTGGCTCAAGCCCTACTTGGCTGGAGCCGAGTGCGCCTCCAGGACGGCAGAGCTCCAGCTCTGCTCAGAGGCCCGTTCTGGCAGAGTTGCTGGCGCGAGGCTGCTCTGCCCTGGGCGAGCCTTGCCCAGACTTGCCTCGCTGCTAGGCTTCCTGCCCAGGAAGGAGCAGGCTGCGCGAGGCTGGGAGACGCCACTGGCGCCTTCCTGGCCTCAGCTCCGCTCCTGCCTTGCCTTTGCACCTAGGCCCCAGGCGTCCTTGGGGAGGGCTTAGGGGCCGGTGGCTTGCACACTGCCAAGGGCTCCAGCAGGAAGAGCTCTGTGCGAGGGAAGGGAAGGGCCAGTGCAGGGCTCCTCCAGCCGTTGCTTGGCCGCCCAGACTCAGCGCCGCACGGAGTGCCCCAGGCTCCCAGGGCCCTGGCTGGGTTCTGCAGCCCCGCACACCCGGAGGCTGACTCCCTGGGCGCCCAGCAGCTGCCTCACACACGTAGCTTCCCTAGCGCTCTCCTCCCCAGCAGAGACCTGTGCAGCTGGTTGGGGCCTGCCCCTGCGTGCCTGGGCTCCTGCGCACAGCCCCAGCTCAGGGCAAGCAGCCCCTGAGCCAAGACCTGCAGGAGGCGCAGAGCGCCCCCACCTGGAAGCCGAGTGAACAGCTGGAGGGGAGGCGAGCCTCCTCGAGGGAAGAAGAGGCAGCCCAACCTCGTTTGGCTCAAGCCCTACTTGGCTGGAGCCGAGTGCGCCTCCATGACGGCAGAGCTCCAGCTCTGCTCAGAGGCCCGTTCTGGCAGAGTTGCTGGCGCGAGGCTGCTCTGCCCTGGGCGAGCCTTGCCCAGACTTGCCTCGCTGCTAGGCTTCCTGCCCAGGAAGGAGCAGGCTGCGCGAGGCTGGGAGACGCCACTGGCGCCTTCCTGGCCTCAGCTCCGCTCCTGCCTTGCCTTTGCACCTAGGCCCCAGGCGTCCTTGGGGAGGGCTTAGGGGCCGGTGGCTTGCACACTGCCAAGGGCTCCAGCAGGAAGAGCTCTGTGCGAGGGAAGGGAAGGGCCAGTGCAGGGCTCCTCCAGCGGTTGCTTGGCCGCCCAGGCTCAGCGCCGCACGGAGTGCACCAGGCTCCCAGGGCCCCTGGCTGGGGTCTGCAGCCCCGCACACCCGGAGGCTGACTCCCTGGGCGCCCAGCAGCTGCCTCACACACGTAGCTTCCCTAGCGCTCTCCTCCCCAGCAGAGACGTGTGCAGCTGGTTGGGGCCTGCCCCTGCGTGCCTGGGCTCCCGCGCACAGCCCCAGCTCAGGGCAAGCAGCCCCTGAGCCAAGACCTGCAGGAGGCGCAGAGCGCCCCCACCTGGAAGCCGAGTGAACAGCTGGAGGGGAGGCGAGCCTCCTCGAGGGAAGAAGAGGCAGCCCAGCCTCGTTTGGCTCAAGCCCTACTTGGCTGGAGCCGAGTGCGCCTCCAGGACGGCAGAGCTCCAGCTCTGCTCAGAGGCCCGTTCTGGCAGAGTTGCTGGCGCGAGGCTGCTCTGCCCTGGGCGAGCCTTGCCCAGACTTGCCTCGCTGCTAGGCTTCCTGCCCAGGAAGGAGCAGGCTGCGCGAGGCTGGGAGACGCCACTGGCGCCTTCCTGGCCTCAGCTCCGCTCCTGCCTTGCCTTTGCACCTAGGCCCCAGGCTTCCTTGCGGAGGGCTTAGGGGCCGGTGGCTTGCACACTGCCAAGGGCTCCAGCAGGAAGAGCTCTGTGCGAGGGAAGGGAAGGGCCAGTGCAGGGCTCCTCCAGCCGTTGCTTGGCCGCCCAGACTCAGCGCCGCACGGAGTGCCCCAGGCTCCCAGGGCCCTGGCTGGGTTCTGCAGCCCCGCACACCCGGAGGCTGACTCCCTGGGCGCCCAGCAGCTGCCTCACACACGTAGCTTCCCTAGCGCTCTCCTCCCCAGCAGAGACGTGTGCAGCTGGTTGGGGCCTGCCCCTGCGTGCCTGGGCTCCTGCGCACAGCCCCAGCTCAGGGCAAGCAGCCCCTGAGCCAAGACCTGCAGGAGGCGCAGAGCGCCCCCACCTGGAAGCCGAGTGAACAGCTGGCGGGGAGGCGAGCCTCCTCGAGGGAAGAAGAGGCAGCCCAGCCTCGTTTGGCTCAAGCCCTACTTGGCTGGAGCCGAGTGCGCCTCCAGGACGGCAGAGCTCCAGCTCTGCTCAGAGGACCGTTCTGGCAGAGTTGCTGGCGCGAGGCTGCTCTGCCCTGGGCGAGCCTTGCCCATACTTGCCTCGCTGCTAGGCTTCCTGCCCAGGAAGGAGCAAGCTGCGCGAGGCTGGGAGACGCCACTGGCGCCTTCCTGGCCTCAGCTCCGCTCCTGTCTTGCCTTTGCACCTAGGCCCCAGGCGTCCTTGGGGAGGGCTTAGGGGCCGGTGGCTTGCAGAGTGCCAAGGGCTCCAGCAGGAAGAGCTCTGTGCGAGGGAAGGGAAGGGCCAGTGCAGGGCTCCTCCAGCGGTTGCTTGGCCGCCCAGACTCAGCGCCGCACGGAGTGCACCAGGCTCCCAGGGCCCCTGGCTGGGGTCTGCAGCCCCGCACACCCGGAGGCTGACTCCCTGGGCGCCCAGCAGCTGCCTCACACACGTAGCTTCCCTAGCGCTCTCCTCCCCAGCAGAGACGTGTGCAGCTGGTTGGGGCCTGCCCCTGCGTGCCTGGGCTCCCGCGCACAGCCCCAGCTCAGGGCAAGCAGCCCCTGAGCCAAGACCTGCAGGAGGCGCAGAGCGCCCCCACCTGGAAGCCGAGTGAACAGCTGGCGGGGAGGCGAGCCTCCTCGAGGGAAGAAGAGGCAGCCCAGCCTCGTTTGGCTCAAGCCCTACTTGGCTGGAGCCGAGTGCGCCTCCAGGACGGCAGAGCTCCAGCTCTGCTCAGAGGCCCGTTCTGGCAGAGTTGCTGGCGCGAGGCTGCTCTGCCCTGGGCGAGCCTTGCCCAGACTTGCCTCGCTGCTAGGCTTCCTGCCCAGGAAGGAGCAGGCTGCGCGAGGCTGGGAGACGCCACTGGCGCCTTCCTGGCCTCAGCTCCGCTCCTGCCTTGCCTTTGCACCTAGGCCCCAGGCGTCCTTGGGGAGGGCTTAGGGGCCGGTGGCTTGCACAGTGCCAAGGGCTCCAGCAGGAAGAGCCCTGTGCGAGGGAAAGGAAGGGCTAGTGCAGGGCTCCGCCAGAGGTTGCTTGGCCGCACAGACTCAGTGCTGCACGGAGTGCACCAGGCTCCCAGGGCCCCTGGCTGGGGTCTGCAGCCCCGCACACCCGGAGGCTGAGTCCCTGGGCGACCAGCAGCTGCCTGACACACGTAGCTTTCCTAGCGCTCTCCTCCCCAGCAGAGACGTGTGCAGCTGGTTGGGGCCTGCCCCTGCGTGCCTGGGCTCCCGCCCACAGCCCCAGCTCAGGGCAAGCAGCCCCTGAGCCAAGACCTGCAGGAGGCGCAGAGCGCCCCCACCTGGAAGCCGAGTGAACAGCTGGCGGGGAGGCGAGCCTCCTCGAGGGAAGAAGAGGCAGCCCAGCCTCGTTTGGCTCAAGCCCTACTTGGCTGGAGCCGAGTGCGCCTCCAGGACGGCAGAGCTCCAGCTCTGCTCAGAGGCCCGTTCTGGCAGAGTTGCTGGCGCGAGGCTGCTCTGCCCTGGGCGAGCCTTGCCCAGACTTGCCTCGCTGCTAGGCTTCCTGCCCAGGAAGGAGCAGGCTGCGCGAGGCTGGGAGACGCCACTGGCGCATTCCTGGCCTCAGCTCCGCTCCTGCCTTGCCTTTGCACCTAGGCCCCAGGCGTCCTTGGGGAGGTCTTAGGGGCCGGTGGCTTGCACACTGCCAAGGGCTCCAGCAGGAAGAGCTCTGTGCGAGGGAAGGGAAGGGCCAGTGCAGGGCTCCTCCAGCGGTTGCTTGGCCGCCCAGGCTCAGCGCCGCACGGAGTGCACCAGGCTCCCAGGGCCCCTGGCTGGGGTCTGCAGCCCCGCGCACCCGGAGGCTGACTCCCTGGGCGCCCAGCAGCTGCCTCACACACGTAGCTTCCCTAGCGCTCTCCTCCCCAGCAGAGACGTGTGCAGCTGGTTGGGGCCTGCCCCTGCGTGCCTGGGCTCCCGCGCACATCCCCAGCTCAGGGCAAGCAGCCCCTGAGCCAAGACCTGCAGGAGGCGCAGAGCGCCCCCACCTGGAAGCCGAGTGAACAGCTGGCGGGGAGGCGAGCCTCCTCGAGGGTAGAAGAGGCAGCCCAGCCTCGTTTGGCTCAAGCCCTACTTGGCTGGAGCCAAGTGCGCCTCCAGGACGGCAGAGCTCCAGCTCTGCTCAGAGGCCCGTTCTGGCAGAGTTGCTGGCGCGAGGCTGCTCTGCCCTGGGCGAGCCTTGCCCAGACTTGCCTCGCTGCTAGGCTTCCTGCCCAGGAAGGAGCAGGCTGCGCGAGGCTGGGAGACGCCACTGGCCCCTTCCTGGCCTCAGCTCCGCTCCTGCCTTGCCTTTGAACCTAGGCTCCAGGCGTCCTTGGGGAGGGCTTAGGGGCCGGTGGCTTGCACAGTGCCAAGGGCTCCAGCAGGAAGAGCCCTGTGCGAGGGAAGGGAAGGGCCAGTGCAGGGCTCCTCCAGCGGTTGCTTGGCCGCCCAGGCTCAGCGCCGCTCGGAGTGCCCCAGGCTCCCAGGGCCCCTGGCGTGGGTCTGCAGCCCCGCACACCCGGAGGCTGACTCCCTGGGCGCCCAGCAGCTGCCTCACACACGTAGCTTCCATAGCGCTCTCCTCCCCAGCAGAGACGTGTGCAGCTGGTTGGGGCCTGCCCCTGCGTGCCTGGGCTCCCGCGCACAGCCCCAGCTCAGGGCAAGCAGCCCCTGAGCCAAGACCTGCAGGAGGCGCAGAGCGCCCCCACCTGGAAGCCGAGTGAACAGCTGGCGGGGAGGCGAGCCTCCTCGAGGGAAGAAGAGGCAGCCCAGCCTCGTTTGGCTCAAGCCCTACTTGGCTGGAGCCGAGTGCGCCTCCAGGACGGCAGAGCTCCAGCTCTGCTCAGAGGCCCGTTCTGGCAGAGTTGCTGGCGCGAGGCTGCTCTGCCCTGGGCGAGCCTTGCCCAGAATTGCCTCGCTGCTAGGCTTCCTGCCCAGGAAGGAGCAGGCTGCGCGAGGCTGGGAGACGCCACTGGCGCCTTCCTGGCCTCAGCTCCGCTCCTGCCTTGCCTTTGCACCTAGGCCCCAGGCGTCCTTGGGGAGGGCTTAGGGGCCGGTGGCTTGCACACTGCCAAGGGCTCCAGCAGGAAGAGCTCTGTGCGAGGGAAGGGAAGGGCCAGTGCAGGGCTCCTCCAGCGGTTGCTTCGCCGCCCAGACTCAGCGCCGCACGGAGTGCCCCAGGCTCCCAGGGCCCTGGCTGGGTTCTGCAGCCCCGCACACCCGGAGGCTGACTCCCTGGGCGACCAGCAGCTGCCTCACACACGTAGCTTCCCTAGCGCTCTCCTCCCCAGCAGAGACCTGTGCAGCTGGTTGGGGCCTGCCCCTGCGTGCCTGGGCTCCTGGGCACAGCCCCAGCTCAGGGCAAGCAGCCCCTGAGCCAAGACCTGCAGGAGGTGCAGAGCGCCCCCACCTGGAAGCCGAGTGAACAGCTGGAGGGGAGGCGAGCCTCCTCGAGGGAAGAAGAGGCAGCCCAGCCTCGTTTGGCTCAAGCCCTACTTGGCTGGAGCCGAGTGCGCCTCCAGGACGGCAGAGCTCCAGCTCTGCTCAGAGGCCCGTTCTGGCAGAGTTGCTGGCGCGAGGCTGCTCTGCCCTGGGCGAGCCTTGCCCAGACTTGCCTCGCTGCTAGGCTTCCTGCCCAGGAAGGAGCAGGCTGCGCGAGGCTGGGAGACGCCACTGGCGCCTTCCTGGCCTCAGCTCCGCTCCTGCCTTGCCTTTGCACCTAGGCCCCAGGCGTCCTTGGGGAGGGCTTAGGGGCCGGTGGCTTGCACACTGCCAAGGGCTCCAGCAGGAAGAGCTCTGTGCGAGGGGTGGGAAGGGCCAGTGCAGGGCTCCTCCAGCGGTTGCTTGGCCGCCCAGGCTCAGCGCCGCTCGGAGTGCCCCAGGCTCCCAGGGCCCCTGGCTGGGGTCTGCAGCCCCGCACACCCGGAGGCTGACTCCCTGGGCGCCCAGCAGCTGCCTCACACACGTAGCTTCCCTAGCGCTCTCCTCCCCAGCAGAGACGTGTGCAGCTGGTTGGGGCCTGCCCCTGCGTGCCTGGGCTCCTGCGCACAGCCCCAGCTCAGGGCAAGCAGCCCCTGAGCCAAGACCTGCAGGAGGCGCAGAGCGCCCCCACCTGGAAGCCGAGTGAACAGCTGGCGGGGAGGCGAGCCTCCTCGAGGGTAGAAGAGGCAGCCCAGCCTCGTTTGGCTCAAGCCCTACTTGGCTGGAGCCGAGTGCGCCTCCAGGACGGCAGAGCTCCAGCTCTGCTCAGAGGCCCGTTCTGGCAGAGTTGCTGGCGCGAGGCTGCTCTGCCCTGGGCGAGCCTTGCCCAGACTTGCCTCGCTGCTAGGCTTCCTGCCCAGGAAGGAGCAGGCTGCGCGAGGCTGGGAGACGCCACTGGCGCCTTCCTGGCCTCAGCTCCGCTCCTGCCTTGCCTTTGCACCTAGGCCCCAGGCGTCCTTGGGGAGGGCTTAGGGGCCGGTGGCTTGCACAGTGCCAAGGGCTCCAGCAGGAAGAGCTCTGTGCGAGGGAAGGGAAGGGCCAGTGCAGGGATCCTCCAGCGGTTGCTTGGCCGCCCAGGCTCAGCGCCGCACGGAGTGCACCAGGCTCCCAGGGCCCCTGGCTGGGGTCTGCAGCCCCGCACACCCGGAGGCTGACTCCCTGGGAGTCCAGCAGCTGCCTCACACACGTAGCTTCCCTAGCGCTCTCCTCCCCAGCAGAGACGTGTGCAGCTGGTTGGGGCCTGCCCCTGCGTGCCTGGGCTCCCGCGCACAGCCCCAGCTCAGGGCAAGCAGCCCCTGAGCCAAGACCTGCAGGAGGCGCAGAGCGGCCCCACCTGGAAGCCGAGTGAACAGCTGGTGGGGAGGCGAGCCTCCTCGAGGGAAGAAGAGGCAGCCCAGCCTCGTTTGGCTCAAGCCCTACTTGGCTGGAGCCGAGTGCGCCTCCAGGACGGCAGAGCTCCAGCTCTGCTCAGAGGCCCGTTCTGGCAGAGTTGCTGGCGCGAGGCTGCTCTGCCCTGGGCGAGCCTTGCCCAGACTTGCCTCGCTGCTAAGCTTCCTGCCCAGGAAGGAGCAGGCTGCGCGAGGCTGGGAGACGCCACTGGCGCCTTCCTGGCCTCAGCTCCGCTCCTGCCTTGCCTTTGCACCTAGGCCCCAGGCGTCCTTGGGGAGGGCTTAGGGGCCGGTGGCTTGCACACTGCCAAGGGCTCCAGCAGGAAGAGCTCTGTGCGAGGGAAGGGAAGGGCCAGTGCAGGGCTCCTCCAGCGGTTGCTTGGCCGCCCAGGCTCAGCGCTGCACGGAGTGCACCAGGCTCCCAGGGCCCCAGGCTGGGGTCTGCAGCCCCGCACACCCGGAGGCTGACTCCCTGGGCGCCCAGCAGCTGCCTCACACACGTAGCTTCCCTAGCGCTCTCCTCCCCAGCAGAGACGTGTGCAGCTGGTTGGGGCCTGCCCCAGCGTGCCTGGGCTCCCGCGCACAGCCCCAGCTCAGGGCAAGCAGCCCCTGAGCCAAGACCTGGAGGAGGCGCAGAGCGCCCCCACCTGGAAGCCGAGTGAACAGCTGGCGGGGAGGCGAGCCTCCTCGAGGGAAGAAGAGGCAGCCCAGCCTCGTTTGGCTCAAGCCCTACTTGGCTGGAGCCAAGTGCGCCTCCAGGACGGCAGAGCTCCAGCTCTGCTCAGAGGCCCGTTCTGGCAGAGTTGCTGGCGCGAGGCTGCTCTGCCCTGGGCGAGCCTTGCCCAGACTTGCCTCGCTGCTAGGCTTCCTGCCCAGGAAGGAGCAGGTTGCGCGAGGCTGGGAGACGCCACTGGCGCCTTCCTGGCCTCAGCTCCGCTCCTGCCTTGCCTTTGCACCTAGGCCCCAGGCGTCCTTGGGGAGGGCTTAGGGGCCGGTGGCTTGCACACTGCCAAGGGCTCCAGCAGGAAGAGCTCTGTGCGAGGGAAGGGAAGGGCCAGTGCAGGGCTCCTCCAGCGGTTGCTTGGCCGCCCAGGCTCAGCGCCGCACGGAGTGCACCAGGCTCCCAGGGCCCCTGGCTGGGGTCTGCAGCCCCGCACACCCGGAGGCTGACTCCCTGGGCGCCCAGCAGCTGCCTCACACACGTAGCTTCCCTAGCGCTCTCCTCCCCAGCAGAGACGTGTGCAGCTGGTTGGGGCCTGCCCCTGCGTGCCTGGGCTCCCGCCCACAGCCCCAGCTCAGGGCAAGCAGCCCCTGAGCCAAGACCTGCAGGAGGCGCAGAGCGCCCCCACCTGGAAGCCGAGTGAACAGCTGGCGGGGCGGCGAGCCTCCTCGAGGGAAGAAGAGGCAGCCCAGCCTCGTTTGGCTCAAGCCCTACTTGGCTGGAGCCGAGTGCGCCTCCAGGACGGCAGAGCTCCAGCTCTGCTCAGAGGCCCGTTCTGGCAGAGTTGCTGGCGCGAGGCTGCTCTGCCCTGGGCGAGCCTTGCCCAGACTTGCCTCGCTGCTAGGCTTCCTGCCCAGGAAGGAGCAGGCTGCGCGAGGCTGGGAGACGCCACTGGCGCATTCCTGGCCTCAGCTCCGCTCCTGCCTTGCCTTTGCACCTAGGCCCCAGGCGTCCTTGGGGAGGTCTTAGGGGCCGGTGGCTTGCACACTGCCAAGGGCTCCAGCAGGAAGAGCTCTGTGCGAGGGAAGGGAAGGGCCAGTGCAGGGCTCCTCCAGCGGTTGCTTGGCCGCCCAGGCTCAGCGCCGCACGGAGTGCACCAGGCTCCCAGGGCCCCTGGCTGGGGTCTGCAGCCCCGCACACCCGGAGGCTGACTCCCTGGGCGCCCAGCAGCTGCCTCACACACGTAGCTTCCCTAGCGCTCTCCTCCCCAGCAGAGACGTGTGCAGCTGGTTGGGGCCTGCCCCTGCGTGCCTGGGCTCCCGCGCACAGCCCCAGCTCAGGGCAAGCAGCCCCTGAGCCAAGACCTGCAGGAGGCGCAGAGCGCCCCCACCTGGAAGCCGAGTGAACAGCTGGCGGGGAGGCGAGCCTCCTCGAGGGAAGAAGAGGCAGCCCAGCCTCGTTTGGCTCAAGCCCTACTTGGCTGGAGCCGAGTGCGCCTCCAGGACGGCAGAGCTCCAGCTCTGCTCAGAGGCCCGTTCTGGCAGAGTTGCTGGCGCGAGGCTGCTCTGCCCTGGGCGAGCCTTGCCCAGACTTGCCTCGCTGCTAGGCTTCCTGCCCAGGAAGGAGCAGGCTGCGCGAGGCTGGGAGACGCCACTGGCGCCTTCCTGGCCTCAGCTCCGCTCCTGCCTTGCCTTTGCACCTAGGCCCCAGGCGTCCTTGGGGAGGGCTTAGGGGCCGGTGGCTTGCACACTGCCAAGGGCTCCAGCAGGAAGAGCTCTGTGCGAGGGAAGGGAAGGGCCAGTGCAGGGCTCCTCCAGCGGTTGCTTCGCCGCCCAGACTCAGCGCCGCACGGAGTGCCCCAGGCTCCCAGGGCCCTGGCTGGGTTCTGCAGCCCCGCACACCCGGAGGCTGACTCCCTGGGCGACCAGCAGCTGCCTCACACACGTAGCTTCCCTAGCGCTCTCCTCCCCAGCAGAGACCTGTGCAGCTGGTTGGGGCCTGCCCCTGCGTGCCTGGGCTCCTGGGCACAGCCCCAGCTCAGGGCAAGCAGCCCCTGAGCCAAGACCTGCAGGAGGTGCAGAGCGCCCCCACCTGGAAGCCGAGTGAACAGCTGGAGGGGAGGCGAGCCTCCTCGAGGGAAGAAGAGGCAGCCCAGCCTCGTTTGGCTCAAGCCCTACTTGGCTGGAGCCGAGTGCGCCTCCAGGACGGCAGAGCTCCAGCTCTGCTCAGAGGCCCGTTCTGGCAGAGTTGCTGGCGCGAGGCTGCTCTGCCCTGGGCGAGCCTTGCCCAGACTTGCCTCGCTGCTAGGCTTCCTGCCCAGGAAGGAGCAGGCTGCGCGAGGCTGGGAGACGCCACTGGCGCCTTCCTGGCCTCAGCTCCGCTCCTGCCTTGCCTTTGCACCTAGGCCTCAGGCGTCCTTGGGGAGGGCTTAGGGGCCGGTGGCTTGCACACTGCCAAGGGCTCCAGCAGGAAGAGCTCTGTGCGAGGGAAGGGAAGGGCTAATGCAGGGCTCCTCCAGAGGTTGCTTGGCCGCCCAGACTCAGCGCCGCACGGAGTGCACCAGGCTCCAAGGGCCCTGGCTGGGGTCTGCAGCCCCGCACACCCGGAGGCTGACTCCCTGGGCGCCCAGCAGCTGCCTCACACATGTAGCTTCCCTAGCGCTCTCCTCCCCAGCAGAGACGTGTGCAGCTGGTTGGGGCCTGCCCCTGCGTTCCTGGGCTCCCGCGCACAGCCCCAGCTCAGGGCAAGCAGCCCCTGAGCCAAGACCTGCAGGAGGCGCAGAGCGCCCCCACCTGGAAGCCGAGTGAACAGCTGGCGGGGAGGCGAGCCTCCTCGAGGGAAGAAGAGGCAGCCCAGCCTCGTTTGGCTCAAGCCCTACTTGGCTGGAGCCGAGTGCGCCTCCAGGACGGCAGAGCTCCAGCTCTGCTCAGAGGCCCGTTCTGGCAGAGTTGCTGGCGCGAGGCTGCTCTGCCCTGGGCGAGCCTTGCCCAGACTTGCCTCGCTGCTAGGCTTCCTGCCCAGGAAGGAGCAGGCTGCGCGAGGCTGGGAGACGCCACTGGCGCCTTCCTGGCCTCAGCTCCGCTCCTGCCTTGCCTTTGCACCTAGGCCCCAGGCGTCCTTGGGGAGGGCTTAGGGGCCGGTGGCTTGCACACTGCCAAGGGCTCCAGCAGGAGGAGCTCTGTGCGAGGGAAGGTAAGGGCTAGTGCAGGGCCCCTCCAGCGGTTGCTTGGCTGCCCAGGCTCAGCTCGGCACGGAGTGCACCAGGCTCCCAGGGCCCCTGGCTGGGGTCTGCAGCCCCGCACACCCGGAGGCTGACTCCCTGGGCGCCCAGCAGCTGCCTCACACACGTAGCTTCCCTAGCGCTCTCCTCCCCAGCAGAGACGTGTGCAGCTGGTTGGGGCCTGCCCCTGCGTGCCTGGGCTCCCGCCCACAGCCCCAGCTAAGGGCAAGCAGCCCCTGAGCCAAGACCTGCAGGAGGCGCAGAGCGCCCCCACCTGGAAGCCGAGTGAACAGCTGGCGGGGAGGCGAGCCTGCTTGAGGGAAGTAGAGGCAGCCCAGGCTCGTTTGGCTCAAGCCCTACATGGCTGGAGCCGAGTGCGCCTCCAGGACGGCAGAGCTCCAGCTCTGCTCAGAGGCCCGATCTGGCAGAGTTGCTGGCGCGAGGCTGCTCTGCCCTGGGCGAGCCTTGCCCAGACTTGCCTCGCTGCTAGGCTTCCTGCCCAGGAAGGAGCAGGCTGCGCGAGGCTGGGAGACGCCACTGGCGCCTTCCTGGCCTCAGCTCCGCTCCTGCCTTGCCTTTGCACCTAGGCCTCAGGCGTCCTTGGGGAGGGCTTAGGGGCCGGTGGCTTGCACACTGCCAAGGGCTCCAGCAGGAAGAGCTCTGTGCGAGGGAAGGGAAGGGCTAATGCAGGGCTCCTCCAGAGGTTGCTTGGCCGCCCAGACTCAGCGCCGCACGGAGTGCACCAGGCTCCAAGGGCCCTGGCTGGGGTCTGCAGCCCCGCACACCCGGAGGCTGACTCCCTGGGCGCCCAGCAGCTGCCTCACACATGTAGCTTCCCTAGCGCTCTCCTCCCCAGCAGAGACGTGTGCAGCTGGTTGGGGCCTGCCCCTGCGTTCCTGGGCTCCCGCGCACAGCCCCAGCTCAGGGCAAGCAGCCCCTGAGCCAAGACCTGCAGGAGGCGCAGAGCGCCCCCACCTGGAAGCCGAGTGAACAGCTGGCGGGGAGGCGAGCCTCCTCGAGGGAAGAAGAGGCAGCCTAGCCTCGTTTGGCTCAAGCCCTACTTGGCTGGAGCCGAGTGCGCCTCCAGGACGGCAGAGCTCCAGCTCTGCTCAGAGGCCCGATCTGGCAGAGTTGCTGGCGCGAGGCTGCTCTGCCCTGGGCGAGCCTTGCGCAGACTTGCCTCGCTGCTAGGCTTCCTGCCCAGGAAGGAGCAGGCTGCGCGAGGCTGGGAGACGCCACTGGCGCCTTCCTGGCCTCAGCTCCGCTCCTGCCTTGCCTTTGCACCTAGGCCCCAGGCGTCCTTGGGGAGGGCTTAGGGGCCGGTGGCTTGCACACTGCCAAGGGCTCCAGCAGGAGGAGCTCTGTGCGAGGGAAGGTAAGGGCTAGTGCAGGGCCCCTCCAGCGGTTGCTTGGCTGCCCAGGCTCAGCTCGGCACGGAGTGCACCAGGCTCCCAGGGCCCCTGGCTGGGGTCTGCAGCCCGCACACCCGGAGGCTGACTCCCTGGGCGCCCAGCAGCTGCCTCACACACGTAGCTTCCCTAGCGCTCTCCTCCCCAGCAGAGACGTGTGCAGCTGGTTGGGGCCTGCCCCTGCGTGCCTGGGCTCCCGCCCACAGCCCCAGCTAAGGGCAAGCAGCCCCTGAGCCAAGACCTGCAGGAGGCGCAGAGCGCCCCCACCTGGAAGCCGAGTGAACAGCTGGCGGGGAGGCGAGCCTGCTTGAGGGTAGTAGAGGCAGCCCAGGCTCGTTTGGCTCAAGCCCTACATGGCTGGAGCCGAGTGCGCCTCCAGGACGGCAGAGCTCCAGCTCTGCTCAGAGGCCCGATCTGGCAGAGTTGCTGGCGCGAGGCTGCTCTGCCCTGGGCGAGCCTTGCCCAGACTTGCCTCGCTGCTAGGCTTCCTGCCCAGGAAGGAGCAGGCTGCGCGAGGCTGGGAGACGCCACTGGCGCCTTCCTGGCCTCAGCTCCGCTCCTGCCTTGCCTTTGCACCTAGGCCTCAGGCGTCCTTGGGGAGGGCTTAGGGGCCGGTGGCTTGCACACTGCCAAGGGCTCCAGCAGGAAGAGCTCTGTGCGAGGGAAGGGAAGGGCTAATGCAGGGCTCCTCCAGAGGTGCTTGGCCGCCCAGACTCAGCGCCGCACGGAGTGCACCAGGCTCCCAGGGCCCCTGGCTGGGGTCTGCAGCCCCGCACACCCGGAGGCTGACTCCCTGGGCGCCCAGCAGCTGCCTCACACACGTAGCTTCCCTAGTGCTCTCCTCCCCAGCAGAGACGTGTGCAGCTGGTTGGGGCCTGCCCCTGCGTTCCTGGGCTCCTGCGCACAGCCCCAGCTCAGGGCAAGCAGCCCCTGAGCCAAGACCTGCAGGAGGCGCAGAGCGCCCCCACCTGGAAGCCGAGTGAACAGCTGGCGGTGAGGCGAGCCTCCTCGAGGGAAGAAGAGGCAGCCCAGCCTCGTTTGGCTCAAGCCCTACTTGGCTGGAGCCGAGTGCGCCTCCAGGACGGCAGAGCTCCAGCTCTGCTCAGAGGCCCGTTCTGGCAGAGTTGCTGGCGCGAGGCTGCTCTGCCCTGGGCGAGCCTTGCCCAGACTTGCCTCGCTGCTAGTCTTCCTGCCCAGGAAGGAGCAGGCTGCGCGAGGCTGGAAGACGCCACTGGCGCCTTCCTGGCCTCAGCTCCGCTGCTGCCTTGCCTTTGCACCTAGGCCCCAGGCGTCCTTGGGGAGGGCTTAGGGTCCGGTGGCTTGCACACTGCCAAGGGCTCCAGCAGGAAGAGCTCTGTGCTAGGGAAGGGAAGGGCCAGTGCAGGGCTCCTCCAGCGGTTGCTTGGCCGCCCAGGCTCAGCGCCGCACGGAGTGCACCAGGCTCCCAGGGCCCCTGGCCGGGGTCTACAGCCCCGCACACCCGGAGGCTGACTCCCTGGGCGCCCAGCAGCTGCCTCACACACGTAGCTTCCCTAGCGCTCTCCTCCCCAGCAGAGACGTGTGCAGCTGGTTGGGGCCTGCCCCTGCGTGCCTGGGCTCCCGCCCACAGCCCCAGCTCAGGGCAAGCAGCCCCTGAGCCAAGACCTGCAGGAGGCGCAGAGCGCCCCCACCTGGAAGCCGAGTGAACAGCTGGCGGTGAGGCGAGCCTCCTCGAGGGAAGAAGAGGCAGCCCAGCCTCGTTTGGCTCAAGCCCTACTTGGCTGGAGCCGAGTGCGCCTCCAGGACGGCAGAGCTCCAGCTCTGCTCAGAGGCCCGTTCTGGCAGAGTTGCTGGCGCGAGGCTGCTCTGCCCTGGGCGAGCCTTGCCCAGACTTGCCTCGCTGCTAGGCTTCCTGCCCAGGAAGGAGCAGGCTGCGCGAGGCTGGGAGACGCTACTGGCGCCTTCCTGGCCTCAGCTCCGCTCCTGCCTTGCCTTTGCACCTAGGCCCCAGGCGTCCTTGGGTAGGGCTTAGGGGCCGGTGGCTTGCGCAGTGCCAAGGACTCCAGCAGGAAGAGCTCTGTGCGAGGGAAGGTAAGGGCTAGTGCAGGGCTCCTCCAGCGGTTGCTTGGCCGCCCAGGCTCAGCGCCGCACGGAGTGCACCAGGCTCCCAGGGCCCCTGGCTGGGGTCTGCAGCCCCGCACACCCGGAGGCTGACTCCCTGGGCGCCCAGCAGCTGCCTCACACACGTAGCTTCCCTAGCGCTCTCCTCCCCAGCAGAGACGTGTGCAGCTGGTTGGGGCCTGCCCCTGCGTGCCTGGGCTCCCGCGCACAGCCCCAGCTCAGGGCAAGCAGCCCCTGAGCCAAGACCTGCAGGAGGCGCAGAGCGCCCCCACCTGGAAGCCGAGTGAACAGCCTGCGGGGAGGAGAGCCTCCTCGAGGGAAGAAGAGGCAGCCCAGCCTCGTTTGGCTCAAGCCCTCCTTGGCTGGAGACGAGTGCGCCTCCAGGACGGCAGAGCTCCAGCTCTGCTCAGAGGCCCGTTCTGGCAGAGTTGCTGGCGCGAGGCTGCTCTGCCCTGGGCGAGCCTTGCCCAGACTTGCCTCGCTTCTAGGCTTCCTGCCCAGGAAGGAGCAGGCTGCGCGAGGCTGGGAGACGCCACTGGCGCCTTCCTGGCCTCAGTTCCGCTCCTGCCTTGCCTTTGCACCTAGGACCCAGGCGTCCTTGGGGAGGGCTTAGGGGCCGGTGGCTTGCACACTGCCAAGGGCTCCAGCAGGAAGAGCTCTGTGCTAGGGAAAGGAAGGGCCAGTGCAGGGCTCCTACAGCGGTTGCTTGGCCGCCCAGGCTCAGCGCCGCACGGAGTGCACCAGGCTCCCAGGGCCCATGGCTGGGGTCTGCAGCCCCGCACACCCGGAGGCTGACTCCCTGGGCGCCCAGCAGCTGCCTCACACACGTAGCTTCCCTAGCGCTCTCCTCCCCAGCAGAGACGTGTGCAGCTGGTTGGGGCCTGCCCCTGCGTGCCTGGGCTCCCGCCCACAGCCCCAGCTAAGGGCAAGCAGCCCCTGAGCCAAGACCTGCAGGAGGCGCAGAGCGCCCCCACCTGGAAGCCGAGTGAACAACTGGCGGGGAGGCGAGCCTGCTTGAGGGAAGTAGAGGCAGCCCAGGCTCGTTTGGCTCAAGCCCTACATGGCTGGAGCCGAGTGAGCCTCCAGGACGGCAGAGCTCCAGCTCTGCTCAGAGGCCCGATCTGGCAGAGTTGCTGGCGCGAGGCTGCTCTGCCCTGGGCGAGCCTTGCCCAGACTTGCCTCGCTGCTAGGCTTCCTGCCCAGGAAGGAGCAGGCTGCGCGAGGCTGGGAGACGCCAATGGCGCCTTCCTGGCCTCAGCTCCGCTCCTGCCTTGCCTTTGCACCTAGGCCCCAGGCAGGCGTCCTTGGGGAGGGCTTAGGGGCCGGTGGCTTGCAGACTGCCAAGGGCTCCAGCAGGAAGAGCTCTGTGCGAGGGAAGGGAAGGGCTAGTGCAGGGCTCCTCCAGCGGTTGCTTGGCCGGCAGACTCAGCGCCGCACGGAGTGCCCCAGGCTCCCAGGGCCCCTGGCTGGGGTCTGCCGCACCGCACACCCGGAGGCTGACTCCCTGGGCGCCCAGCAGCTGCCTCACACACGTAGCTTCCCTAGCGCTCTCCTCCCCAGCAGAGACGTGTGCAGCTGGTTGGGGCCTGCCCCTGCGTGCCTGGGCTCCCGCCCACAGCCCCAGCTCAGGGCATGCAGCCCCTGAGCCAAGACCTGCAGGAGGCGCAGAGCGCCCCCACCTGGAAGCCGATTGAAAAGCTGGCGGTGAGGCGAGCCTCCTGGAGGGAAGAAGAGGCAGCCCAGCCTCGTTTGGCTCAAGCCCTACTTGGCTGGAGCCGAGTGCGCCTCCAGGACGGCAGAGCTCCAGCTCTGCTCAGAGGCCAGATCTGGCAGAGTTGCTGGCGCGAGGCTGCTCTGCCCTGGGCGAGCCTTGCCCAGACTTGCCTCGCTGCTAGGCTTCCTGCCCAGGAAGGAGCAGGCTGCGCGAGGCTGGGAGACGCCACTGGCGCCTTCCTGGCCTCAGCTCCGCTCCTGCCTTTCCTTTGCACCTAGGCCCCAGGCGTCCTTGGGGAGGGCTTAGGGGCCGGTGGCTTGCACACTGCCAAGGGCTCCAGCAGGAAGCGCTCTGTGCGAGGGAAGGGAAGGGCCAGTGCAGGGCTCCTCCAGCGGTTTCTTGGCCGCCCAGGCTCAGCGCCGCACGGAGTTCACCAGGCTCCCAGGGCCCCTGGCTGGGGTCTGCAGCCCCGCACACCCGGAGGCTGACTCCCTGGGCGCCCAGCAGCTGCCTCACACACGTAGCTTCCCTAGCGCTCTCCTCCCCAGCAGAGACGTGTGCAGCTGGTTGGGGCCTGCCCCTGCATGCCTGGGCTCCCGCCCACAGCCCCAGGTCAGAGCAAGCAGCCCCTGAGCCAAGACCTGCAGGAGGCGCAGATCGCCCCCACCTGGAAGCCGAGTGAACAGCGGGCGGGGAGGAGAGCCTCCTCGAGGGAAGAAGAGGCAGCCCAGCCTCGTTTGGCTCAAGCCCTACTTGGCTGGAGACGAGTGCGCCTCCAGGACGGCAGAGCTCCAGCTCTGCACAGAGGCCCGTTCTGGCAGAGTTGCTGGCGCGAGGCTGCTCTGCCCTGGGCGAGCCTTGCCCAGACTTGCCTCGCTGCTAGGCTTCCTGCCCAGGAAGGAGCAGGCTGCGCGAGGCTGGGAGACGCCACTGGCGCCTTCCTGGCCTCAGCTCCGCTCCTGCCTTGCCTTTGCACCTAGGCCCCAGGCGTCCTTGGGGAGGGCTTAGGGGCCGGTGGCTTGCACACTGCCAAGGGCTCCAGCAGGAAGAGCTCTGTGCGAGGGAAGGGAAGGGCTAGTGCAGGGCCCCTCCAGCGGTTGCTTGGCCGCCCAGACTCAGCTCGGCACGGAGTGCACCAGGCTCCCAGGGCCCCTTGCTGGGGTCTGCAGCCCCGCACACCCGGAGGCTTACTCCCTGGGCGCCCAGCAGCTGCCTAACACACGTAGCTTCCCTAGCGCTCTCCTCCCCAGTAGAGACGTGTGCAGCTGGTTGGGGCCTGCCCCTGCGTGCCTGGGCTCCCGCGCACAGCCCCAGCTCAGGGCAAGCAGCCCCTGAGCCAAGACCTGCAGGAGGCGCAGAGCGCCCCCACCTGGAAGCCGAGTGAACAGCTGGCGGGGAGGCGCGCCTCCTCGAGGGAAGAAGAGGCAGCCCAGCCTCGTTTGGCTCAAGCCCTACTTGGCTGGAGCCGAGTGCGCCTCCAGGACGGCAGAGCTCCAGCTCTGCTCAGAGGCCCGATCTGGCAGAGTTGCTGGCGCGAGGCTGCTCTGCCCTGGGCGAGCCTTGCCCAGACTTGCCTCGCTGCTAGGCTTCCTGCCCAGGAAGCAGCTGGCTGCGCGAGGCTGGGAGACGCCACTGGCGCCTTCCTGGCCTCAGCTCCGCTCCTGCCTTGCCTTTGCACCTAGGCCCCAGGCGTCCTTGGGGAGGGCTTAGGGGCCGGTGGCTTGCACACTGCCAAGGGCTCCAGCAGGAAGAGCTCTGTGCGAGGGAAGGGAAGGGCTAGTGCAGGGCTCCTCCAGCGGTTGCTTGGCCGCCCAGACTCAGCGCCGCACGGAGTGCACCAGGCTCCCAGGGCCCATGGCTGGGGTCTGCAGCCCCGCACACCCGGAGGCTGACTCCCTGGGCGCCCAGCAGCTGCCTCACACACGTAGCTTCCCTAGCGCTCTCCTCCCCAGCAGAGACGTGTGCAGCTGGTTGGGGCCTACCCCTGCGTGCCTGGGCTCCCGCCCACAGCCCCAGCTAAGGGCAAGCAGCCCCTGAGCCAAGACCTGCAGGAGGCGCAGAGCGCCCCCACCTGGAAGCCGAGTGAACAGCTGGCGGGGAGGCGAGCCTGCTTGAGGGAAGTAGAGGCAGCCCAGGCTCGTTTGGCTCAAGCCCTACATGGCTGGAGCCGAGTGCGCCTCCAGGACGGCAGAGCTCCAGCTCTGCTCAGAGGCCCGATCTGGCAGAGTTGCTGGCGCGAGGCTGCTCTGCCCTGGGCGAGCCTTGCCCAGACTTGCCTCGCTGCTAGGCTTCCTGCCCAGGAAGGAGCAGGCTGCGCGAGGCTGGGAGACGCCAATGGCGCCTTCCTGGCCTCAGCTCCGCTCCTGCCTTGCCTTTGCACCTAGGCCCCAGGCAGGCGTCCTTGGGGAGGGCTTAGGGGCCGGTGGCTTTCAGACTGCCAAGGGCTCCAGCAGGAAGAGCTCTGTGCGAGGGAAGGGAAGGGCTAGTGCAGGGCTCCTCCAGCGGTTGCTTGGCCGGCCAGACTCAGCGCCGCACGGAGTTCACCAGGCTCCCAGGGCCCCTGGCTGGGGTCTGCAGCCCCGCACACCCGGAGGCTGACTCCCTGGGCGCCCAGCAGCTGCCTCACACACGTAGCTTCCCTAGCGCTCTCCTCCCCAGTAGAGACGTGTGCAGCTGGTTGGGGCCTGCCCCTGCGTGCCTGGGCTCCCGCCCACAGCCCCAGCTCAGGGCATGCAGCCCCTGAGCCAAGACCTGCAGGAGGCGCAGAGCGCCCCCACCTGGAAGCCGAGTGAACAGCTGGCGGTGAGGCGAGCCTCCTGGAGGGAAGAAGAGGCAGCCCAGCCTCGTTTGGCTCAAGCCCTACTTGGCTGGAGCCGAGTGCGCCTCCAGGACGGCAGAGCTCCAGCTCTGCTCAGAGGCCAGATCTGGCAGAGTTGCTGGCGCGAGGCTGCTCTGCCCTGGGCGAGCCTTGCCCAGACTTGCCTCGCTGCTAGGCTTCCTGCCCAGGAAGGAGCAGGCTGCGCGAGGCTGGGAGACGCTACTGGCGCCTTCCTGGCCTCAGCTCCGCTCCTGCCTTTCCTTTGCACCTAGGCCCCAGGCGTCCTTGGGGAGGGCTTAGGGGCCGGTGGCTTGCACACTGCCAAGGGCTCCAGCAGGAAGCGCTCTGTGCGAGGGAAGGGAAGGGCCAGTGCAGGGCTCCTCCAGCGGTTGCTTGGCCGCCCAGGCTCAGCGCCGCACGGAGTTCACCAGGCTCCCAGGGCCCCTGGCTGGGGTCTGCAGCCCCGCACACCCGGAGGCTGACTCCCTGGGCGCCCAGCAGCTGCCTCACACACGTAGCTTCCCTAGCGCTCTCCTCCCCAGCAGAGACGTGTGCAGCTGGTTGGGGCCTGCCCCTGCATGCCTGGGCTCCCGCCCACAGCCCCAGGTCAGAGCAAGCAGCCCTTGAGCCAAGACCTGCAGGAGGCGCAGATCGCCCCCACCTGGAAGCCGAGTGAACAGCTGGCGGGGAGGCGAGTCTCCTCGAGGGAAGAAGAGGCAGCCCAGCCTCGTTTGGCTCAAGCCCTACTTGGCTGGAGCCGAGTGCGCCTCCAGGACGGCAGAGCTCCAGCTCTGCTCAGAGGCCCGATCTGGCAGAGTTGCTGGCGCGAGGCTGCTCTGCCCTGGGCGAGCCTTGCCCAGACTTGCCTCGCTGCTAGGCTTCCTGCCCAGGAAGGAGCAGGCTGCGCGAGGCTGGGAGATGCCACTGGCGCCTTCCTGGCCTCAGCTCCGCTCCTGCCTTGCCTTTGCACCTAGGCCCCAGGCGTCCTTGGGGAGGGCTTAGGGGCCGGTGGCTTGCACACTGCCAAGGGCTCCAGCAGGAAGAGCTCTGTGCGAGGGAAAGGAAGGGCCAGTGCAGGGCTCCTCCAGCGGTTGATTGGCCGCCCAGGCTCAGCGCCGCACGGAGTGCACCAGGCTCCCAGGGCCCCTGGCTGGAGTCTGCAGCCCCGCACACCCGGAGGCTGACTCCCTGGGCGCCCAGCAGCTGCCTCACACACGTAGCTTCCCTAGCGCTCTCCTCCCCAGCAGAGACGTGTGCAACTTGTTGGGGCCTGCCCCTGGGTGCCTGGGCTCCCGCGCACATCCCCAGCTCAGGGAAAGCATCCCCTGAGCCAAGACCTGCAGGAGGCGCAGAGCGCCCCCACCGGGAAGCCGAGTGAACAGCTGGCGGGGAAGCGGCCTCCTCGAGGGAAGAAGAGGCAGCCCAGCCTCGTTTGGCTCAAGCCCTACTTGGCAGGAGCTGAGTGCGCCTCCAGGACGGCAGAGCTCCAGCTCTGCTCAGAGGCCCGTTCTGGCAGAGTTGCTGGCGCGAGGCTTCTCTGCCCTGGGCGAGCCTTGCCCAGACTTGCCTCGCTGCTAGGCTTCCTGCCCTGGAAGGAGCAGGCTGCACGAGGTTGGGAGACGCCACTGGCGCCTTCCTGGCCTCAGCTCCGCTCCTGCCTTGCCTTTGCACCTAGGCCCCAGGCGTCCTTGGGGAGGGCTTAGGGGCCGGTGGCTTGCACACTGCCAAGGGCTCCAGCAGGAAGAGCTCTGTGCGAGGGAAGGAAGGGCCCGTGCAGGGCTCCTCCAGCGGTTGCTTGGCCGCCCAGGCTCAGCGCCGCACGGAGTGCACCAGGCTCCCAGGGCCCCTGGCTGGAGTCTGCAGCCCCGCACACCCGGAGGCTGACTCCCTGGGCGCCCAGCAGCTGCCTCACACACGTAGCTTCCCTAGCGCTCTCCTCCCCAGCAGAGACGTGTGCAGCTGGTTGGGGCCTACCCCTGCGTGCCTGGGCTCCCGCGCACAGCCCCAGCTCAGGGCAAGCAGCCCCTGAGCCAAGACCTGCAGGAGGCGCAGAGCGCCCCCACCTGGAAGCCGAGTGAACAGCTGGCGGGGAGGCGAGCCTCCTCGAGGGAAGAAGAGGCAGCCCAGCCTCGTTTGGCTCAAGCCCTACTTGGCTGGAGCCGAGTGCGCCTCCAGGACGGCAGAGCTCCAGCTCTGCTCAGAGGCCCGATCTGGCAGAGTTGCTGTCGCGAGGCTGCTCTCCCCTGGGCGAGCCTTGCCCAGACTTGCCTCGCTGCTAGGCTTCCTGCCCAGGAAGCAGCTGGCTGCGCGAGGCTGGGAGACGCCACTGGCGCCTTCCTGGCCTCAGCTCCGCTCCTGCCTTGCCTTTGCACCTAGGCCCCAGGCGTCCTTGGGGAGGGCTTAGGGGCCGGTGGCTTGCACACTGCCAAGGGCTCCAGCAGGAAGAGCTCTGTGCGAGGGAAGGGAAGGGCTAGTGCAGGGCTCCTCCAGTGGTTGCTTGGCCGCCCAGACTCTGCGCCGCACGGAGTGCACCAGGCTCCCAGGGCCCCTGGCTGGGGTCTGCAGCCCCGCACACCCGGAGGCTGACTCCCTGGGCGCCCAGCAGCTGCCTCACACACGTAGCTTCCCTAGCGCTCTCCTCCCCAGCAGAGACGTGTGCAGCTGGTTGGGGCCTGCCCCTGCGTGCCTGGGCTCCCGCCCACAGCCCCAGCTAAGGGCAAGCAGCCCCTGAGCCAAGACCTGCAGGAGGCGCAGAGCGCCCCCACCTGGAAGCCGAGTGAAGAGCTGGCGGGGAGGCGAGCCTGCTTGAGGGAAGTAGAGGCAGCCCAGGCTCGTTTGGCTCAAGCCCTACATGGCTGGAGCCGAGTGCGCCTCCAGGACGGCAGAGCTCCAGCTCTGCTCAGAGGCCCGATCTGGCAGAGTTGCTGGCGCGAGGCTGCTTGCCCTGGGCGAGCCTTGCCCAGACTTGCCTCGCTGCTAGGCTTCCTGCCCAGGAAGGAGCAGGCTGCGCGAGGCTGGGAGACGCCAATGGCGCCTTCCTGGCCTCAGCTCCGCTCCTGCCTTGCCTTTGCACCTAGGCCCCAGGCAGGCGTCCTTGGGGAGGGCTTAGGGGCCGGTGGCTTGCAGACTGCCAAGGGCTCCAGCAGGAAGAGCTCTGTGCGAGGGAAGGGAAGTGCTAGTGCAGGGCTCCTCCAGCGGTTGCTTGGCCGGCCAGACTCAGCGCCGCACGGAGTTCACCAGGCTCCCAGGGCCCCTGGCTGGGGTCTGCAGCCCCGCACACCCGGAGGCTGATTCCCTGGGTGCCCAGCAGCTGGCTCACACACGTAGCTTCCCTAGCGCTCTCCTCCCCAGTAGAGACGTGTGCAGCTGGTTGGGGCCTGCCCCTGCGGGCCTGGGCTCCCGCCCACAGCCCCAGCTCAGGGCATGCAGCCCCTGAGCCAAGACCTGCAGGAGGCGCAGAGCGCCCCCACCTGGAAGCCGAGTGAACAGCTGGCGGGGAGGCGAGCCTCCTGGAGGGAAGAAGAGGCAGCCCAGCCTCGTTTGGCTCAAGCCCTACTTGGCTGGAGCCGAGTGCGCCTCCAGGACGGCAGAGCTCCAGCTCTGCTCAGAGGCCAGATCTGGCAGAGTTGCTGGCGCGAGGCTGCTCTGCCCTGGGCGAGCCATGCCCAGACTTGCCTCGCTGCTAGGCTTCCTGCCCAGGAAGGAGCAGGCTGCGCGAGGCTGGGAGACGCCACTGGCGCCTTCCTGGCCTCAGCTCCGCTCCTGCCTTTCCTTTGCACCTAGGCCCCAGGCGTCCTTGGGGAGGGCTTAGGGGCCGGTGGCTTGCACACTGCCAAGGGCTCCAGCAGGAAGCGCTCTGTGCGAGGGAAGGGAAGGGCCAGTGCAGGGCTCCTCCAGCGGTTTCTTGGCCGCCCAGGCTCAGCGCCGCACGGAGTTCACCAGGCTCCCAGGGCCCCTGGCTGGGGTCTGCAGCCCCGCACACCCGGAGGCTGACTCCCTGGGCGCCCAGCAGCTGCCTCACACACGTAGCTTCCCTAGCGCTCTCCTCCCCAGCAGAGACGTGTGCAGCTGGTTGGGGCCTGCCCCTGCGTGCCTAGGCTCCCGCCAGCAGCCCCAGCTCAGGGCAAGCAGCCCCTGAGCCAAGACCTGCAGGAGGCGCAGAGCGCCCCCACCTGGAAGCCGAGTGAACAGCTGGCGGGGAGGCGAGCCTCCTTGAGGGAAGAAGAGGCAGCCCAGCCTCGTTTGGCTCAAGCCCTACTTGGCTGGAGCCGAGTGCGCCTCCAGGACGGCAGAGCTCCAGCTCTGCTCAGAGGCCCGTTCTGGCCGAGTTGCTGGCGCGAGGCTGCTCTGCCCTGGGCGAGCCTTGCCCAGACTTGCCTCGCTGCTAGGCTTCCTGCCCAGGAAGGAGTAGGCTGCGCGAGGCTGGGAGACGCCACTGGCGCCTTCCTGGCCTCAGCTCCGCTCCTGCCTTGCCTTTGCACCTAGGCCCCAGGCGTCCTTGGGGAGGGCTTAGGGGCCGGTGGCTTGCACACTGCCAAGGGCTCCAGCAGGAAGAGCTCTGTGCGAGGGAAGGAAGGGCCAGTGCAGGGCTCCTCCAGCGGTTGCTTGGCCGCCCAGGCTCTGCGCCGCACGGAGTGCACCAGGCTCCCAGGGCCCCTGGCTGGGGTCTGCAGCCCCGCACACCCGGAGGCTGACTCCCTGGGCGCCCAGAAGCTGCCTCACACACGTAGCTTCCCTAGCGCTCTCCTCCCCAGCAGAGACGTGTGCAGCTGGTTGGGGCCTGCCCCTGCGTGCCTAGGCTCCCGCCCACAGCCCCAGCTCAGGGCAAGCAGCCCCTGAGCCAAGACCTGCAGGAGGCGCAGAGCGCCCCCACCTGGAAGCCGAGTGAACAGCTGGCGGGGAGGCGAGCCTCCTTGAGGGAAGAAGAGGCAGCCCAGCCTCGTTTGGCTCAAGCCCTACTTGGCTGGAGCCGAGTGCGCCTCCAGGACGGCAGAGCTCCAGCTCTGCTCAGAGGCCCGTTCTGGCCGAGTTGCTGGCGCGAGGCTGCTCTGCCCTGGGCGAGCCTTGCCCACACTTGCCTCGCTGCTAGGCTTCCTGCCCAGGAAGGAGTAGGCTGCGCGAGGCTGGGAGACGCCACTGGCGCCTTCCTGGCCTCAGCTCCGCTCCTGCCTTGCCTTTGCACCTAGGCCCCAGGCGTCCTTGGGTAAGGCTTAGGGGCCGGTGGCTTGCGCAGTGCCAAGGACTCCAGCAGGAAGAGCTCTGTGCGAGGGAAGGGAAGGGCCAGTGCAGGGCTCCTCCAGCGGTTGCTTGGCCGCCCAGGCTCAGCGCCGCACGGAGTGCACCAGGCTCCCAGGGCCCCTGGCTGGGGTCTGCAGCCCCGCACACCCGGAGGCTGACTCCCTGGGCGCCCAGCAGCTGCCTCACACACGTAGCTTCCCTAGCGCTCTCCTCCCCAGCAGAGACGTGTGCAGCTGGTTGGGGCCTGCCCCTGCGTGCCTGGGCTCCCGCGCACAGCCCCAGCTCAGGGCAAGCAGCCCCTGAGCCAAGACCTGCAGGAGGCGCAGAGCGCCCCCACCTCGAAGCCGAGTGAACAGCCTGCGGAGAGGAGAGCCTCCTCGAGGGAAGAAGAGGCAGCCCAGCCTCGTTTGGCTCAAGCCCTACTTGGCTGGAACCGAGTGCGCCTCCAGGACGGCAGAGCTCCAGCTCTGCTCAGAGGCCCGATCTGGCAGAGTTGCTGGCGCGAGGCTGCTCTGCCCTGGGCGAGCCTTGCCCAGACTTGCCTCGCTGCTAGGCTTCCTGCCCAGGAAGCAGCTGGCTGCGCGAGGCTGGGAGACGCCACTGGCGCCTTCCTGGCCTCAGCTCCGCTCCTGCCTTGCCTTTGCACCTAGGCCCCAGGCGTCCTTGGGGAGGGCTTAGGGGCCGGTGGCTTGCACACTGCCAAGGGCTCCAGCAGGAAGAGCTCTGTGCGAGGGAAGGGAAGGGCTAGTGCAGGGCTCCTCCAGCGGTTGCTTGGCCGCCCAGACTCAGCGCCGCACGGAGTGCACCAGGCTCCCAGGGCCCCTGGCTGGGGTCTGCAGCCCCGCACACCCGGAGGCTGACTCCCTGGGCGCCCAGCAGCTGCCTCACACACGTAGCTTCCCTAGCGCTCTCCTCCCCAGCAGAGACGTGTGCAGCTGGTTGGGGCCTGCCCCTGCGTGCCTGGGCTCCCGCCCACAGCCCCAGCTAAGGGCAAGCAGCCCCTGAGCCAAGACCTGCAGGAGGCGCAGAGCGCCCCCACCTGGAAGCCGAGTGAACAGCTGGCGGGGAGGCGAGCCTGCTTGAGGGAAGTAGAGGCAGCCCAGGCTCGTTTGGCTCAAGCCCTACATGGCTGGAGCCGAGTGCGCCTCCAGGACGGCAGAGCTCCAGCTCTGCTCAGAGGCCCGATCTGGCAGAGTTGCTGGCGCGAGGCTGCTCTGCCCTGGGCGAGCCTTGCCCAGACTTGCCTCGCTGCTAGGCTTCCTGCCCAGGAAGGAGCAGGCTGCGCGTGGCTGGGAGACGCCAATGGCGCCTTCCTGGCCTCAGCTCCGCTCCTGCCTTGCCTTTGCACCTAGGCCCCAGGCAGGCGTCCTTGGGGAGGGCTTAGGGGCCGGTGGCTTGCACACTGCCAAGGGCTCCAGCAGGAAGAGCTCTGTGCGAGGGAAGGGAAGGGCTAGTGCAGGGCTCCTCCAGCGGTTGCTTGGCCGGCCAGACTCAGCGCCGCACGGAGTTCACCAGGCTCCCAGGGCCCCTGGCTGGGGTCTGCAGCCCCGCACACCCGGAGGCTGACTCCCTGGGCGCCCAGCAGCTGCCTCACACACGTAGCTTCCCTAGCGCTCTCCTCCCCAGTAGAGACGTGTGCAGCTGGTTGGGGCCTGCCCCTGCGTGCCTGGGCTCCCGCGCACAGCCCCAACTCAGGCATGCAGCCCCTGAGCCAAGACCTGCAGGAGGCGCAGAGCGCCCCCACCTGGAAGCCGAGTGAACAGCTGGCGGTGAGGCGAGCCTCCTGGAGGGAAGAAGAGGCAGCCCAGCCTCATTTGGCTCAAGCCCTACTTGGCTGGAGCCGAGTGCGCCTCCAGGACGGCAGAGCTCCAGCTCTGCTCAGAGGCCAGATCTGGCAGAGTTGCTGGCGCGAGGCTGCTCTGCCCTGGGCGAGCCTTGCCCAGACTTGCCTCGCTGCTAGGCTTCCTGCCCAGGAAGCAGCTGGCTGCGCGAGGCTGGGAGACGCCACTGGCGCCTTCCTGGCCTCAGCTCCGCTCCTGCCTTGCCTTTGCACCTAGGCCCCAGGCGTCCTTGGGGAGGGCTTAGGGGCCGGTGGCTTGCACACTGCCAAGGGCTCCAGCAGGAAGAGCTCTGTGCGAGGGAAGGGAAGGGCTAGTGCAGGGCTCCTCCAGCGGTTGCTTGGCCGCCCAGACTCAGCGCCGCACGGAGTGCACCATGCTCCCAGGGCCCCTGGCTGGGGTCTGCAGCCCCGCACACCCGGAGGCTCACTCCCTGGGCGCCCAGCAGCTGCCTCACACACGTAGCTTCCCTAGCGCTCTCCTCGCCAGCACAGACGTGTGCAGCTGGTTGGGGCCTGCCCCTGCGTGCCTGGGCTCCCGCCCACATCCCCAGCTAAGGGCAAGCAGCCCCTGAGCAGAGACCTACAGGAGGCGCAGAGCGCTCCCACCTGGAAGCCAAGTGAACAGCTGGCGGGGAGGCGAGCCTGCTTGAGGGAAGTAGAGGCAGCCCAGGCTCGTTTGGCTCAAGCCCTACATGGCTGGAGCCGAGTGCGCCTCCAGGACGGCAGAGCTCCAGCTCTGCTCAGAGGCCTGATCTGGCAGAGTTGCTGGCGCGAGGCTGCTCTGCCCTGGGCGAGCCTTGCCCAGACTTGCCTCGCTGCTAGGCTTCCTGCCCAGGAAGGAGCAGGCTGCGCGAGGCTGGGAGACGCCAATGGCGCCTTCCTGGCCTCAGCTCCGCTCCTGCCTTGCCTTTGCACCTAGGCCCCAGGCAGGCGTCCTTGGGGAGGGCTTAGGGGCCGGTGGCTTGCACACTGCCAAGGGCTCCAGCAGGAAGACCTCTGTGCGAGGGAAGGGAAGGGCTAGTGCAGGCTCCTCCAGCGGTTGCTTGGCCGCCCAGACTCAGCTCGGCACGGATTGCACCAGGCTCCCAGGGCCCCTGGCTGGGGTCTGCAGCCCCGCACACCCGGAGGCTGACTCCCTGGGCGCCCAGCAGCTGCCTCACACACGTAGCTTCCCTAGCGCTCTCCTCCCCAGCAGAGACCTGTGCAGCTGGTTGGGGCCTGCCCCTGCGTGCCTGGGCTCCCGCCCACAGCCCCAGCTCAGGGCAA
Organism: Ovis canadensis; assembly: GCF_042477335.2. Lineage (NCBI taxonomy): Eukaryota > Metazoa > Chordata > Mammalia > Artiodactyla > Bovidae > Ovis > Ovis canadensis. The sequence continues at coordinate 762,244 of NC_091252.1, forward strand.
GCATCCCCTGAGCCAAGACCTGCAGGAGGCGCAGAGCGCCCCCACCTGGAAGCCGAGTGAAGAGCTGGCGGGGAAGCGAGACTCCTCGAGGGAAGAAGAGGCAGCCCAGCCTCGTTTGGCTCAAGCCCTACTTGGCTGGAGCCGAGTGCGCCTCCAGGACGGCAGAGCTCCAGCTCTGCTCAGAGGCCCGTTCTGGCAGAGTTGCTGGCGCGATGCTGCTCTGCCCTGGGCGAGCCTTGCCCAGACTTGCCTCGCTGCTAGGCTTCCTGCCCTGGAAGGAGCAGGCTGCGCGAGGCTGGGAGACGCCACTGGCGCCTTCCTGGCCTCAGCTCCGCTCCTGCCTTGCCTTTGCACCTAGGCCCCAGGCGTCCTTGGGGAGGGCTTAGGGGCCGGTGGCTTGCACACTGCCAAGGGCTCCAGCAGGAAGAGCTCTGTGCGAGGGAAGGAAGGGCCAATGCAGGTCTCCTCCAGCGGTTGCTTGGCCGCCCAGGCTCAGCTCCGCACGGAGTGCACCAGGCTCCCAGGGCCCCTGGCTGGAGTCTGCAGCCCCGCACACCCGGAGGCTGACTCCCTGGGCGCCCAGCAGCTGCCTCACACACGTAGCTTCCCTAGCGCTCTCCTCCCCAGCAGAGACGTGTGCAGCTGGTTGGGGCCTGCCCCTGGGTGCCTGGGCTCCCGCCCACAGCCCCAGCTCAGGGCAAGCAGCCCCTGAGCCAAGACCTGCAGGAGGCGCAGAGCGCCCCCACCTGGAAGCCGAGTGAACAGCTGGCGGGGAGGCGAGCCTCCTCGAGGGAAGAAGAGGCAGCCCAGCCTCGTTTGGCTCAAGCCCTACTTGGCTGGAGCCGAGTGCGCCTCCAGGACGGCAGAGCTCCAGCTCTGCTCAGAGGCCCGTTCTGGCAGAGTTGCTGGCGCGATGCTGCTCTGCCCTGGGCGAGCCTTGCCCATACTTGCCTCGCTGCTAGGCTTCCTGCCCATGTGGAGCAGGCTGTGCGAGGCTGGGAGACGCCACTGGCGCCTTCCTGGCCTCAGCTCCGCTCCTGCCTTGCCTTTGCACCTAGGCCCCAGGCGTCCTTGGGGATGGCTTAGGGGCCGGTGGCATGCACACTGCCAAGGGCTCCAGCAGGAAGAGCTCTGTGCGAGGGAAGGGAAGAGCCAGTGCAGGGCTCCTCCAGCGGTTGCTTGGCTGCCAAGGCTCAGCGCCGCACGGAGTGCCCCAGGCTCCCAGGGCCCCTGGCTGGGGTCTGCAGCCCCGCACACCCGGAGGCTGACTCCCTGGGCGCCCAGCAGCTGCCTCACACACGTAGCTTCCCTAACGCTCTCCTCCCCAGCAGAGACGTGTGCAGCTGGTTGGGGCCTGCCCCTGCGTGCCTGGGCTCCCGCGCACAGCCCCAGCTCAGGGCAAGCAGCCCCTGAACCAAGACCTGCAGGAGGCGCAGAGCGCCCCCACCTGGAAGCCGAGTGAACAGCTGGCGGGGACGCGAGCCTCCTCGAGGGAAGAAGATGCAGCTCAGCCTCGTTTGGCTCAAGCCCTACTTGGCTGGAGCCGAGTGCGCCTCCAGGACGGCAGAGCTCCAGCTCTGCTCAGAGGCCCGATCTGGCAGAGTTGCTGGCGCGAGGCTGCTCTGACCTGGGCGAGCCTTGCCCAGACTTGCCTCGCTGCTAGGCTTCCTGCCCAGGAAGGAGCAGGCTGCGCGAGGCTGGGAGACGCCACTGGCGCCTTCCTGGTCTCAGCTCCGCTCCTGCCTTGCCTTTGCACTTAGGCCTCAGGCGTCCTTGGGGAGGGCTTAGGGGCCGGTGGCTTGCACACTGCCAAGGGCTCCAGCAGGAAGAGCTCTGTGCGAGGGAAGGGAAGGGCCAGTGCAGGGCTCCTTCAGCGGTTGCTTGGCCGGCCAGACTCAGCGCCGCACGGAGTGCACCAGGCTCCCAGAGCCCCTGGCTGGGGTCTGCAGCCCCGCACACCCGGAGGCTGACTCCCTGGGCGCCCAGCAGCTGCCTCACACACGTAGCTTCCCTAGCGCTCTCCTCCCCAGCAGAGACGTGTGCAGCTGGTTGGGGCCTGCCCCTGCGTGCCTGGGCTCCCGCCCACAGCCCCAGCTCAAGGCAAGCAGCCCCTGAGCCAAGACCTGCAGGAGGCGCAGAGCGCCCCCACCTGGAAGCCGAGTGAACAGCTGGAGGGGAGGCGAGCCTCCTCGAGGGAAGAAGAGGCAGCCCAGCCTCGTTTGGCTCAAGCCCTACCTGGCTGGAGCCGAGTGCGCCTCCAGGACGGCAGAGCTCCAGCTCTGCTCAGAGGCCCGTTCTGGCAGAGTTGCTGGCGCGAGGCTGCTCTGCCCTGGGCAAGCCTTGCCCAGACTTGCCTCGCTGCTAGGCTTCCTGCCCAGGAAGGAGCAGGCTACGCGAGGCTGGGAGACGCCACTGGCGCCTTCCTGGCCTCAGCTCCGCTCATGCCTTGCCTTTGCACTTAGGCCCAAGGTTTCCTTGGGGAGGGCTTAAGGGGCCGGTGGCTTGCACACTGCCAAGGGCTCCAGCAGGAAGAGCTCTGTGCGAGGGAAGGGAAGGGCCAGTGCAGGGCTCCTTCAGCGGTTGCTTGGCCGCCCAGGCTCAGCGCCGCACGGAGTGCACCAGGCTCCCAGGGCCCCTGGCTGGGGTCTGCAGCCCCGCACACCCGGAGGCTGACTCCCTGGGCGCCCATCAGCTGCCTCACACACGTAGCTTCCCTAGCGCTCTCCTCCCCAGCAGAGACGTGTGCAGCTGGTTGGGGCCTGCCCCTGCGTGCCTGGCCTCGCGCCCACAGCCCCAGCTCAGGGCAAGCAGCCCCTGAGCCAAGACCTTCAGGAGGCGCAGAGCGCCCCCACCTCGAAGCCGAGTGAACAGCTGGCGGGGAGGCGAGCCTCCTCGAGGGAAGAAGAGGCAGCCCAGCCTCGTTTGGCTCAAGCCCTACTTGGCTGGAGCCGAGTGCGCCTCCAGGACGGCAGAGCTCCAGCTCTGCTCAGAGGCCCGTTCTGGCAGAGTTGCTGGCGCGAGGCTGCTCTGCCCTGGGCGAGCCTTGCCCAGACTTGCCTCGCTGCTAGGCTTCCTGCCCAGGAAGGAGCAGGCTGCGCGAGGCTGGGAGACGCCACTGGCGCCTTCCTGGCCTCAGCTTGGCTCCTGCCTTGCCTTTGAACCTAGGCCCCATGCGTCCTTGGGGAGGGCTTAGGGGCCGGTGGCTTGCACACTGCCAAGGGCTCCAGCAGGAAGAGCTCTGTGCGAGGGAAGGGAAGGGCCAGTGCAGGGCTCCTCCAGTGGTTGCTTGGCCGCCCAGGCTCAGCGCCGAACGGAGTGCCCCAGGCTCCCAGGGCCCCTGGCTGGGGTCTGCAGCCCCGCACACCCGGAGGCTGACTCCCTGGGCGCCCAGCAGCTGCCTCACACACGTAGCTTCCCTAGAACTCTCCTCCCCAGCAAAGACGTGTGCAGCTGGTTGGGGCCTGCCCATGCGTGCCTGGGCTCCCGCCCACAGCCCCAGCTCAGGGCAAGCAGCCCCTGAGCCAAGACCTGCAGGAGGCGCAGAGCGCCCCCACCTGGAAGCCGAGTGAACAGCTGGCGGGGAGGCGAGCCTCCTCGAGGGAAGAAGAGGCAGCCCAGCCTCGTTTGGCTCAAGCCCTACTTGGCTGGAGCCGAGTGCGCCTCCAGGACGGCAGAGCTCCAGCTCTGCTCAGAGGCCCGATCTGGCAGAGTTGCTGGCGCGAGGCTGCTCTGCCCTGGGCAACCCTTGCCCAGACTTGCCTCGCTGCTAGGCTTCCTGCCCAGGAAGGAGCAGGCTGCGCGAGGCTGGGAGACGCCACTGGCGCCTTCCTGGCCTCAGCTCCGCTCCTGCCTTGCCTTTGCACTTAGGCCCAAGGCTTCCTTGGGGAGGGCTTAGGGGCCGGTGGCTTGCACACTGCCAAGGGCTCCAGCAGGAAGAGCTCTGTGCGAGGGAAGGGAAGGGCCAGTGCAGGGCTCCTTCAGCGGTTGCTTGGCCGCCCAGGCTCAGCGCCGCACGGAGTGCACCAGGCTCCCAGGGCCCCTGGCTGGGGTCTGCAGCCCCGCACACCCGGAGGCTGACTCCCTGGGCGCCCATCAGCTGCCTCACACACGTAGCTTCCCTAGCGCTCTCCTCCCCAGCAGGGACGTGTGCAGCTGGTTGGGGCCTGCCCCTGCGTGCCTGGCCTCCCGCCCACAGCCCCAGCTCAGGGCTAGCAGCCCCTGAGCCAAGACCTGCAGGAGGCGCAGAGCGCCCCCACCTGGAAGCCGAGTGAAGAGCTGGCTGGGAGGCGAGCCTCCTCGAGGGAAGAAGAAGCAGCCCAGCCTCGTTTGGCTCAAGCCCTACTTGGCTGTAGCCGAGTGCGCCCCCAGGACGGCAGAGCTCCAGCTCTGCTCAGAGGCCCGTTCTGGCAGAGTTGCTGGCGCGATGCTGCTCTGCCCTGGGCGAGCCTTGCCCATACTTGCCTCGCTGCTAGGCTTCCTGCCCATTTGGAGCAGGCTGCGCGAGGCTGGGAGACGCCACTGGCGCCTTCCTGGCCTCAGCTCCGCTCCTGCCTTGCCTTTGCACCTAGGCCCCAGGCGTCCTTGGGGATGGCTTAGGGGCCGGTGGCATGCACACTGCCAAGGGCTCCAGCAGGAAGAGCTCTGTGCGAGGGAAGGGAAGAGCCAGTGCAGGGCTCCTCCAGCGGTTGCTTGGCTGCCCAGGCTCAGCGCCGCACGGAGTGCCCCAGGCTCCCAGGGCCCCTGGCTGGGGTCTGCAGCCCCGCACACCCGGAGGCTGACTCCCTGGGCGCCCAGCAGCTGCCTCACACACGTAGCTTCCCTAACGCTCTCCTCCCCAGCAGAGACGTGTGCAGCTGGTTGGGGCCTGCCCCTGCGTGCCTGGGCTCCCGCGCACAGCCCCAGCTCAGGGCAAGCAGCCCCTGAACCAAGACCTGCAGGAGGCGCAGAGCGCCCCCACCTGGAAGCCGAGTGAACCGCTGGCGGGGACGCGAGCCTCCTCGAGGGAAGAAGATGCAGCTCAGCCTCGTTTGGCTCAAGCCCTACTTGGCTGGAGCCGAGTGCGCCTCCAGGACGGCAGAGCTCCAGCTCTGCTCAGAGGCCCGATCTGGCAGAGTTGCTGGCGCGAGGCTGCTCTGCCCTGGGCGAGCCTTGCCCAAACTTGCCTCGCTGCTAGGCTTCCTGCCCAGGAAGGAGCAGGCTGCGCGAGGCTGGGAGACGCCACTGGCGCCTTCCTGGTCTCAGCTCCGCTCCTGCCTTGCCTTTGCACTTAGGCCTCAGGCGTCCTTGGGGAGGGCTTAGGGGCCGGTGGCTTGCACACTGCCAAGGGCTCCAGCAGGAAGAGCTCTGTGCGAGGGAAGGGAAGGGCCAGTGCAGGGCTCCTTCAGCGGTTGCTTGGCCGGCCAGACTCAGCTCGGCACGGAGTGCACCAGGCTCCCAGAGCCCCTGGCTGGGGTCTGCAGCCCCGCACACCCGGAGGCTGACTCCCTGGGCGCCCAGCAGCTGCCTCACACACGTAGCTTCCCTAGCGCTCTCCTCCCCAGCAGAGACGTGTGCAGCTGGTTGGGGCCTGCCCCTGCGTGCCTGGGCTCCCGCCCACAGCCCCAGCTCAGGGCAAGCAGCCCCTGAGCCAAGACCTGCAGGAGGCGCAGAGCGCCCCCACCTGGAAGCCGAGTGAACAGCTGGAGGGGAGGCGAGCCTCCTCGAGGGAAGAAGAGGCAGCCCAGCCTCGTTTGGCTCAAGCCCTACCTGGCTGGAGCCGAGTGCGCCTCCAGGACGGCAGAGCTCCAGCTCTGCTCAGAGGCCCGTTCTGGCAGAGTTGCTGGCGCGAGGCTGCTCTGCCCTGGGCGAGCCTTGCCCAGACTTGCCTCGCTGCTAGGCTTCCTGCCCAGGAAGGAGCAGGCTGCGCGAGGCTGGGAGACGCCACTGGCGCCTTCCTGTCCTCAGCTCGGCTCCTGCCTTGCCTTTGCACCTAGGCCCCATGCGTCCTTGGGGAGGGCTTAGGGGCCGGTGGCTTGCACACTGCCAAGGGCCCCAGCAGGAAGAGCTCTGTGCGAGGGAAGGGAAGGGCCAGTGCAGGGCTCCTCCAGTGGTTTCTTGCCGCCCAGGCTCAGCGCCGCACGGAGTGCCCCAGGCTCCCAGGGCCCCTGGCTGGGGTCTGCAGCCCCGCACACCCGGAGGCTGACTCCCTGGGCGCCCAGCAGCTGCCTCACACACGTAGCTTCCCTAGAACTCTCCTCCCCAGCAAAGACGTGTGCAGCTGGTTGGGGCCTGCCCATGCGTGCCTGGGCTCCCGCCCACAGCCCCAGCTCAGGGCAAGCAGCCCCTGAGCCAAGACCTGCAGGAGGCGCAGAGCGCCCCCACCTTGAAGCCGAGTGAACAGCTGCCGGGGAGGCGAGCCTCCTCGAGGGAAGAAGAGGCAGCCAAGCCTCGTTTGGCTCAAGCCCTACTTGGCTGGAGCCGAGTGCGCCTCCAGGACGGCAGAGCTCCAGCTCTGCTCAGAGGCCCGTTCTGAAGGAGTTGCTGGCGCGAGGCTGCTCTGCCCTGGGCGAGACTTGCCCAGACTTGCCTCGCTGCTAGGCTTCCTGCCCAGGAAGGAGCAGGCTGCGCGAGGCTGGGAGACGCCACTGGCGCCTTCCTGGCCTCAGCTCCGCTCCTGCCTTGCCTTTGCACCTAGGCCCGAGGCGTCCTTGGGGAGGGCTTAGGGGCCGGTGGCTTGCACACTGCCAAGGGCTCCAGCAGGAAGAGCTCTGTGCGAGGGAAGGGAAGGGCTAGTGCAGGGCCCCTCCAGCGGTTGCTTGGCCGCCCATACTCAGCTCGGCACGGAGTGCACCAGGCTCCCAGGGCCCCTGGCTGGGGTCTGCAGCCCCGCACACCCGGAGGCTGACTCCCTGGGCGCCCAGCAGCTGCCTCACACCCGTAGCTTCCCTAGCGCTCTCCTCCCCAGCAGAGACGTGTGCAGCTGGATGGGGCCTGCCCCTGCGTGCCTGGGCTCCCGCGCACAGCCCCAGCTCAGGGCAAGCAGCCCCTGAGCCAAGACCTGCAGGAGGCGCAGAGCGCCCCCACCTGGAAGCCGAGTGAACAGCTGGCGGGGAAGCGAGCCTCCTCGAGGGAAGAAGAGGCAGCCCAGCCTCGTTTGGCTCAAGCCCTACTTGGCGGGAGCCGAGTGCGCCTCCAGGACGGCAGAGCTCCAGCTCTGCTCAGAGGCCCGTTCTGGCAGAGTTGCTGGCACGAGGCTGCTCTGCCCTGGGCGAGACTTGCCCAGACTTGCCTCGCTGCTAGGCTTCCTGCCCTGGAAGGAGCAGGCTACGCGAGGCTGGGAGACGCCACTGGCGCCTTCCTGGCCTCAGCTCCGCTCCTGCCTTGCCTTTGCACCTAGGCCCCAGGCGTCCTTGGGGAGGGCTTAGGGGCTGGTGGCTTGCACACTGACAAGGGCTCCAGCAGGAAGAGCTCTGTGCGAGGGAAGGGAAGGGCCAGTGCAGGGCTCCTCCAGCGGTTGCTTGGCCGCCCAGGCTCAGCGCCGCACGTAGAGCACCAGGCTACCAGGGCCCCTGGCTGGGGTCTGCAGCCCCGCACACCCGGAGGCTGACTCCCTGGGCGCCCAGCAGCTGCCTCACACACGTAGCTTCCCTAGCGCTCTCCTCCCCAGCAGAGAAGTGTGCAGCTGGTTGGGGCCTGCCCCTGCGTGCCTGGGCTCCCGCCCACAGCCCCAGCTCAGGGCAAGCAGCCCTTGAGCCAAGACCTGCAGGAGGCGCAGAGCGCCCCCACCTGGAAGCCGAGTGAACAGCTGGCGGGGAGGCGAGCCTCCTCGAGGGTAGAAGAGGCAGCCCAGCCTCGTTTGGCTCAAGCCCTACTTGGCTGGATCCGAGTGCGCCTCCAGGACGGCAGAGCTCCAGCTCTGCTCAGAGGCCCGTTCTGGCAGAGTTGCTGGCGCGAGGCTGCTCTGCCCTGGGCGAGCCTTGCCCAGACTTGACTCGCTGCTAGGCTTCCTGCTCAGGAAGGAGCAGGCTGCGCGAGGCTGGGAGACGCCACTGGCGCCTTCCTGGCCTCAGCTCCGCTCCTGCCTTGCCTTTGCACCTAGGCCCCAGGCGTCCTTGGGGAGGGCTTAGGGGCTGGTGGCTTGCACACTGCCAAGGGCTCCAGCAGGAAGAGCTCTGTGCGAGGGAAGGGAAGGGCTAGTGCAGGGCTCCTTCAGCGGTTGCTTGGCCGCCCAGACTCAGCGCCGCACGGAGTGCACCATGCTCCCAGGGCCCCTGGCTGGGGTCTGCAGCCCCGCACACCCGGAGGCTCACTCCCTGGGCGCCCAGCAGCTGCCTCACACACGTAGCTTCCCTAGCGCTCTCCTCGCCAGCACAGACGTGTGCAGCTGGTTGGGGCCTGCCCCTGCGTGCCTGGGCTCCCGCCCACAGCCCCAGCTAAGGGCAAGCAGCCCCTGAGCAGAGACCTACAGGAGGCGCAGAGCGCTCCCACCTGGAAGCCAAGTGAACAGCTGGCGGGGAGGCGAGCCTGCTTGAGGGAAGTAGAGGCAGCCCAGGCTCGTTTGGCTCAAGCCCTACATGGCTGGAGCCGAGTGCGCCTCCAGGACGGCAGAGCTCCAGCTCTGCTCAGAGGCCTGATCTGGCAGAGTTGCTGGCGCGAGGCTGCTCTGCCCTGGGCGAGCCTTGCCCAGACTTGCCTCGCTGCTAGGCTTCCTGCCCAGGAAGGAGCAGGCTGCGCGAGGCTGGGAGACGCCAATGGCGCCTTCCTGGCCTCAGCTCCGCTCCTGCCTTGCCTTTGCACCTAGGCCCCAGGCAGGCGTCCTTGGGGAGGGCTTAGGGGCCGGTGGCTTGCACACTGACAAGGGCTCCAGCAGGAAGACCTCTGTGCGAGGGAAGGGAAGGGCTAGTGCAGGCTCCTCCAGCGGTTGCTTGGCCGCCCAGACTCAGCTCGGCACGGAGTGCACCAGGCTCCCAGGGCCCCTGGCTGGGGTCTGCAGCCCCGCACACCCGGAGGCTGACTCCCTGGGCGCCCAGGAGCTGCCTCACACACGTAGCTTCCCTAGCGCTCTCCTCCCCAGCAGAGACGTGTGCAGCTGGTTGGGGCCTGCCCCTGCGTGCCTGGGCTCCCGCGCACAGCCCCAGCTAAGGGCAAGCATCCCCTGAGCCAAGACCTGCAGGAGGCGCAGAGCGCCCCCACCTGGAAGCCGAGTGAAGACCTGGCGGGGAAGCGAGACTCCTCGAGGGAAGAAGAGGCAGCCCAGCCTCGTTTGGCTCAAGCCCTACTTGGCTGGAGCCGAGTGCGCCTCCAGGACGGCAGAGCTCCAGCTCTGCTCAGAGGCCCGTTCTGGCAGAGTTGCTGGCGCGAGGCTGCTCTGCCCAGGGCGAGCCTTGCCCAGACTTGCCTCGCTGCTAGGCTTCCTGCCCATTTGGAGCAGGCTGCGCGAGGCTGGGAGACGCCACTGGCGCCTTCCTGGCCTCAGCTCCGCTCCTGCCTTGCCTTTGCACCTAGGCTCCAGGCGTCCTTGGGGAGGGCTTAGGGGCCGGTGGCTTGCACACTGCCAAGGGCTCCAGCAGGAAGAGCTCTGTGCGAGGGAAAGGAAGGGCCAGTGCAGGGCTCCTCCAGCGGTTGCTTGGCCGCCCAGGCTCAGCGCCGCACGGAGTGCCCCAGGCTCCCAGGGACCCTGGCTGGGGTCTGCAGCCCCGCACACCCGGAGGCTGACTCCCTGGGCGCCCAGCAGCTGCCTCACACACGTAGCTTCCCTAGCGCTCTCCTCCCCAGCAGAGACGTGTGCAGCTGGTTGGGGCCTGCCCCTGCGTGCCTGGGCTCCCGCCCACATCCCCAGCTCAGGGCAAGCAGCCCCTGAGCCAAGACCTGCAGGAGGCGCAGAGCGCCCCCACCTGGAAGCCGAGTGAAGAGCTGGCGGGGAGGCGAGCCTCCTCGAGGGAAGAAGAAGCAGCCCAGCCTCGTTTGGCTCAAGCCCTACTTGGCTGTAGCCGAGTGCGCCCCCAGGACGGCAGAGCTCCAGCTCTGCTCAGAGGCCCGTTCTGGCAGAGTTGCTGGCGCGATGCTGCTCTGCCCTGGGCGAGCCTTGCCCAGACTTGCCTCGCTGCTAGGCTTCCTGCCCATGTGGAGCAGGCTGCGCGAGGCTGGGAGACGCCACTGGCGCCTTCCTGGCCTCAGCTCCGCTCCTGCCTTGCCTTTGCACCTAGGCCCCAGGCGTCCTTGGGGATGGCTTAGGGGCCGGTGGCATGCACACTGCCAAGGGCTCCAGCAGGAAGAGCTCTGTGCGAGGGAAGGGAAGAGCCAGTGCAGGGCTCCTCCAGCGGTTGCTTGGCTGCCCAGGCTCAGCGCCGAACGGAGTGCCCCAGGCTCCCAGGGCCCCTGGCTGGGGTCTGCAGCCCCGCACACCCGGAGGCTGACTCCCTGGGCGCCCAGCAGCAGCCTCACACACGTAGCTTCCCTAGCGCTCTCCTCCCCAGCAGAGACGTGTGCAGCTGGTTGGGGCCTTCCCCTGCGTGCCTGGGGTCCCGCCCACAGCCCCAGCTCAGGGCAAGCAGCCCCTGAGCCAAGACCTGCAGGAGGCGCAGAGCGCCCCCACCTGGAAGCCGAGTGAACAGCTGGCGGGGAGTCGAGCCTCCTCGAGGGAAGAAGAGGCAGCCCAGCCTCGTTTGGCTCAAGCCCTTCTTGGCTGGAGCCGAGTGCGCCTCCAGGACGGCAGAGCTCCAGCTCTGCTCAGAGGCCCGATCTGGCAGAGTTGCTGGCGCGAGGCTGCTCTGCCCTGGGCGAGCCTTGCCCAGACTTGCCTCGCTGCTAGGCTTCCTGCCCAGGAAGGAGCAGGCTGCGCGAGGCTGGGAGACGCCACTGGAGCCTTCCTGGCCTCAGCTCCGCTCCTGCCTTGCCTTTGCACTTAGGCCTAAGGCTTCCTTGGGGAGGGCTTATGGGCCGGAGGCTTGCACACTGCCAAGGTCTCCAGCAGGAAGAGCTCTGTGCGAGGGAAGGGAAGGGCCAGTGCAGGGCTCCTTCAGCGGTTGCTTGGCCGCCCAGGCTCAGCGCCAAACGGAGTGCACCAGGCTCCCAGGGCCCCTGGCTGGGGTCTGCAGCCCCGCACACCCGGAGGCTGACTCCCTGGGCGCCCAGCAGCTGCCTCACACACGTAGCTTCCCTAGCGCTCTCCTCCCCAGCAGAGAAGTGTGCAGCTGGTTGGGGCCTGCCCCTGCGTGCCTGGGCTCCCGCCCACAGCCCCAGCTCAGGGCAAGCAGCCCTTGAGCCAAGACCTGCAGGAGGCGCAGAGCGCCCCCACCTGGAAGCCGAGTGAACAGCTGGCGGGGAGGCGAGCCTCCTCGAGGGTAGAAGAGGCAGCCCAGCCTCGTTTGGCTCAAGCCCTACTTGGCTGGATCCGAGTGCGCCCCCAGGACGGCAGAGCTCCAGCTCTGGTCAGAGGCCCGTTCTGGCAGAGTTGCTGGCGCGAGGCTGCTCTGCCCTGAGCGAGCCTTGCCCAGACTTGCCGCGCTGCTAGGCTTCCTGCCCAGGAAGGAGCAGGCTGCGCGAGGCTGGGAGACGCCACTGGCGCCTTCCTGGCCTCAGCTCCGCTCCTGCCTTGCCTTTGCACCTAGGCCCCAGGCGTCCTTGGGGAGGGCTTAGGGGCCGGTGGCTTGCACACTGCCAAGGGCTCCAGCAGGAAGAGCTCTGTGCGAGGGAAGGGAAGGGCCAGTGCAGGGCTCCTCCAGCGGTTGCTTGGCCGCCCAGGCTCAGCGCCGCACGGAGTGCACCAGGCTCCCAGGGCCCCTGGCTGGGGTCTGCAGCCCCGCACACCCGGAGGCTGACTCCCTGGGCGCCCAGCAGCTGCCTCACACACGTAGCTTCCCTAGCGCTCTCCTCCCCAGCAGAGACGTGTGCAGCTGGTTGGGGCCTTCCCCTGCGTGCCTGGGCTCCCGCCCACAGCCCCAGCTCAGGGCAAGCAGCCCCTGAGCCAAGACCTGCAGGAGGCGCAGACGCCCCCGCCTGGAACCCGAGTGAAAAGCTGGCGGGGAGGCGAGCCTCCTCGAGGGAAGAAGAGGCAGCCCAGCCTCGTTTGGCTCAAGCCCTACTTGGCTGGAGACGAGTGCGCCTCCAGGACGGCAGAGCTCCAGCTCTGCTCAGAGGCCCGTTCTGGCAGAGTTGCTGGCGCGAGGCTGCTCTGCCCTGGGCGAGCCTTGCCCAGACTTGACTCGCTGCTAGGCTTCCTGCTCAGGAAGGAGCAGGCTGCGCGAGGCTGGGAGACGCCACTGGCGCCTTCCTGGCCTCAGCTCCGCTCCTGCCTTGCCTTTGCACCTAGGCCCCAGGCGTCCTTGGGGAGGGCTTAGGGGCTGGTGGCTTGCACACTGCCAAGGGCTCCAGCAGGAAGAGCTCTGTGCGAGGGAAGGGAAGGGCTAGTGCAGGGCTCCTTCAGCGGTTGCTTGGCCGCCCAGACTCAGCGCCGCACGGAGTGCACCATGCTCCCAGGGCCCCTGGCTGGGGTCTGCAGCCCCGCACACCCGGAGGCTGACTCCCTGGGCGCCCAGCAGCTGCCTCACACACGTAGCTTCCCTAGCGCTCTCCTCGCCAGCACAGACGTGTGCAGCTGGTTGGGGCCTGCCCCTGCGTGCCTGGGCTCCCGCCCACAGCCCCAGCTAAGGGCAAGCAGCCCCTGAGCAGAGACCTACAGGAGGCGCAGAGCGCTCCCACCTGGAAGCCAAGTGAACAGCTGGCGGGGAGGCGAGCCTGCTTGAGGGAAGTAGAGGCAGCCCAGGCTCGTTTGGCTCAAGCCCTACATGGCTGGAGCCGAGTGCGCCTCCAGGACGGCAGAGCTCCAGCTCTGCTCAGAGGCCTGATCTGGCAGAGTTGCTGGCGCGAGGCTGCTCTGCCCTGGGCGAGCCTTGCCCAGACTTGCCTCGCTGCTAGGCTTCCTGCCCAGGAAGGAGCAGGCTGCGCGAGGCTGGGAGACGCCAATGGCGCCTTCCTGGCCTCAGCTCCGCTCCTGCCTTGCCTTTGCACCTAGGCCCCAGGCAGGCGTCCTTGGGGAGGGCTTAGGGGCCGGTGGCTTGCACACTGCCAAGGGCTCCAGCAGGAAGACCTCTGTGCGAGGGAAGGGAAGGGCTAGTGCAGGCTCCTCCAGCGGTTGCTTGGCCGCCCAGACTCAGCTCGGCACGGAGTGCACCAGGCTCCCAGGGCCCCTGGCTGGGGTCTGCAGCCCCGCACACCCGGAGGCTGACTCCCTGGGCGCCCAGCAGCTGCCTCACACACGTAGCTTCCCTAGCGCTCTCCTCCCCAGCAGAGACGTGTGCAGCTGGTTGGGGCCTGCCCCTGCGTGCCTGGGCTCCCGCGCACAGCCCCAGCTCAGGGCAAGCATCCCCTGAGCCAAGACCTGCAGGAGGCGCAGAGCGCCCCCACCTGGAAGCCGAGTGAAGAGCTGGCGGGGAAGCGAGACTCCTCGAGGGAAGAAGAGGCAGCCCAGCCTCGTTTGGCTCAAGCCCTACTTGGCTGGAGCCGAGTGCGCCTCCAGGACGGCAGAGCTCCAGCTCTGCTCAGAGGCCCGTTCTGGCAGAGTTGCTGGCGCGATGCTGCTCTGCCCTGGGCGAGCCTTGCCCAGACTTGCCTCGCTGCTAGGCTTCCTGCCCTGGAAGGAGCAGGCTGCGCGAGGCTGGGAGACGCCACTGGCGCCTTCCTGGCCTCAGCTCCGCTCCTGCCTTGCCTTTGCACCTAGGCCCCAGGCGTCCTTGGGGAGGGCTTAGGGGCCGGTGGCTTGCACACTGCCAAGGGCTCCAGCAGGAAGAGCTCTGTGCGAGGGAAGGAAGGGCCAATGCAGGTCTCCTCCAGCGGTTGCTTGGCCGCCCAGGCTCAGCTCCGCACGGAGTGCACCAGGCTCCCAGGGCCCCTGGCTGGAGTCTGCAGCCCCGCACACCCGGAGGCTGACTCCCTGGGCGCCCAGCAGCTGCCTCACACACGTAGCTTCCCTAGCGCTCTCCTCCCCAGCAGAGACGTGTGCAGCTGGTTGGGGCCTGCCCCTGGGTGCCTGGGCTCCCGCTCACAGCCCCAGCTCAGGGCAAGCAGCCCCTGAGCCAAGACCTGCAGGAGGCGCAGAGCGCCCCCACCTGGAAGCCGAGTGAACAGCTGGCGGGGAGGCGAGCCTCCTCGAGGGAAGAAGAGGCAGCCCAGCCTCGTTTGGCTCAAGCCCTACTTGGCTGGAGCCGAGTGCGCCTCCAGGACGGCAGAGCTCCAGCTCTGCTCAGAGGCCCGTTCTGGCAGAGTTGCTGGCGCGAGGCTGCTCTGCCCTGGGCGAGCCTTGCCCAGACTTGCCTCGCTGCTAGGCTTCCTGCCCAGGAAGGAGCAGGCTGCGCGAGGCTGGGAGACGCCACTGGCGCCTTCCTGGCCTCAGCTCCGCTCCTGCCTTGCCTTTGCACCTAGGCCCCAGGCGTCCTTGGGGAGGGCTTAGGGGCCGGTGGCTTGCACACTGCCAAGGGCTCCAGCAGGAAGAGCTCTGTGCGAGGGAAGGGAAGGGCTAGTGCAGGGCTCCTCCAGCGGTTGCTTGGCCGCCCAGGCTCAGCGCCGCACGGAGTGCACCAGGCTCCCAGGGCCCCTGGCTGGGGTCTGCAGCCCCGCACACCCGGAGGCTGACTCCCTGGGCGCCCAGCAGCAGCCTCACACACGTAGCTTCCCTAGCGCTCTCCTCCCCAGCAGAGACGTGTGCAGCTGGTTGGGGCCTTCCCCTGCGTGCCTGGGGTCCCGCCCACAGCCCCAGCTCAGGGCAAGCAGCCCCTGAGCCAAGACCTGCAGGAGGCGCAGAGCGCCCCCACCTGGAAGCCGAGTGAACAGCTGGCGGGGAGTCGAGCCTCCTCGAGGGAAGAAGAGGCAGCCCAGCCTCGTTTGGCTCAAGCCCTTCTTGGCTGGAGCCGAGTGCGCCTCCAGGACGGCAGAGCTCCAGCTCTGCTCAGAGGCCCGATCTGGCAGAGTTGCTGGCGCGAGGCTGCTCTGCCCTGGGCGAGCCTTGCCCAGACTTGCCTCGCTGCTAGGCTTCCTGCCCAGGAAGGAGCAGGCTGCGCGAGGCTGGGAGACGCCACTGGAGCCTTCCTGGCCTCAGCTCCGCTCCTGCCTTGCCTTTGCACTTAGGCCTAAGGCTTCCTTGGGGAGGGCTTATGGGCCGGTGGCTTGCACACTGCCAAGGTCTCCAGCAGGAAGAGCTCTGTGCGAGGGAAGGGAAGGGCCAGTGCAGGGCTCCTTCAGCGGTTGCTTGGCCGCCCAGGCTCAGCGCCAAACGGAGTGCACCAGGCTCCCAGGGCCCCTGGCTGGGGTCTGCAGCCCCGCACACCCGGAGGCTGACTCCCTGGGCGCCCAGCAGCTGCCTCACACACGTAGCTTCCCTAGCGCTCTCCTCCCCAGCAGAGACGTGTGCAGCTGGTTGGGGCCTGCCCCTGCGTGCCTGGGCTCCCGCCCACAGCCCCAGCTCAGGGCAAGCAGCCCCTGAACCAAGACCTGCAGGAGGCGCAGAGCGCCCCCACCTGGAAGCCGAGTGAACAGCTGGCGGGGACGTGAGCCTCCTCGAGGGAAGAAGAGGCAGCTCAGCCTCGTTTGGCTCAAGCCCTACTTGGCTGGAGCCGAGTGCGCCTCCAGGACGGCAGAGCTCCAGCTCTGCTCAGAGGCCCGATCTGGCAGAGTTGCTGGCGCGAGGCTGCTCTGCCCTGGGCGAGCCTTGCGTAGACTTGCCTCGCTGCTAGGCTTCCTGCCCAGGAATGAGCAGGCTGCGCGAGGCTGGGAGACGCCACTGGCGCCTTCCTGGTCTCAGCTCCGCTCCTGCCTTGCCTTTGCACTTAGGCCTCAGGCGTCCTTGGGGAGGGCTTAGGGGCCGGTGGCTTGCACACTGCCAAGGGCTCCAGCAGGAAGAGCTCTGTGCGAGGGAAGGGAAGGGCCAGTGCAGGGCTCCTTCAGCGGTTGCTTGGCCGCCCAGACTCAGCGCCGCACGGAGTGCACCAGGCTCCCAGAGCCCCTGGCTGGGGTCTGCAGCCCCGCACACCCGGAGGCTGACTCCCTGGGCGCCCAGCAGCTGCCTCACACACGTAGCTTCCCTAGCGCTCTCCTCCCCAGCAGAGACGTGTGCAGCTGGTTGGGGCCTGCCCCTGCGTGCCTGGGCTCCCGCCCACAGCCCAGCTCAGGGCAAGCAGCCCCTGAGCCAAGACCTGCAGGAGGCGCAGAGCGCCCCCACCTGGAAGCCGAGTGAACAGCTGGCGGGGAGGCGAGCCTCCTCGAGGGAAGAAGAGGCAGCCCAGCCTCGTTTGGCTCAAGCCCTACTTGGCTGGAGCCGAGTGCGCCTCCAGGACGGCAGAGCTCCAGCTCTGCTCAGAGGCCCGTTCTGGCAGAGTTGCTGGCGCGAGGCTGCTCTGCCCTGGGCGAGCCTTGCCCAGACTTGCCTCGCTGCTAGGCTTCCTGCCCAGGAAGGAGCAGGCTGCGCGAGGCTGGGAGACGCCACTGGCGCCTTCCTGGCCTCAGCTTGGCTCCTGCCTTGCCTTTGAACCTAGGCCCCAGGCGTCCTTGGGGAGGGCTTAGGGGCCGGTGGCTTGCACACTGCCAAGGGCTCCAGCAGGAAGAGCTCTGTGCGAGGGAAGGGAAGGGCCAGTGCAGGGCTCCTCCAGTGGTTGCTTGGCCGCCCAGGCTCAGCGCCGAACGGAGTGCCCCAGGCTCCCAGGGCCCCTGGCTGGGGTCTGCAGCCCCGCACACCCGGAGGCTGACTCCCTGGGCGCCCAGCAGCTGCCTCACACACGTAGCTTCCCTAGCGCTCTCCTCCCCAGCAGAGAAGTGTGCAGCTGGTTGGGGCCTGCCCCTGCGTGCCTGGGCTCCCGCCCACGGCCCCAGCTCAGGGCAAGCAGCCCTTGAGCCAAGACCTGCAGGAGGCGCAGAGCGCCCCCACCTGGAAGCCGAGTGAACAGCTGGCGGGGAGGCGAGCCTCCTCGAGGGTAGAAGAGGCAGCCCAGCCTCGTTTGGCTCAAGCCCTACTTGGCTGGATCCGAGTGCGCCTCCAGGACGGCAGAGCTCCAGCTCTGCTCAGAGGCCCGTTCTGGCAGAGTTGCTGGCGCGAGGCTGCTCTGCCCTGGGCGAGCCTTGCCCAGACTTGACTCGCTGCTAGGCTTCCTGCTCAGGAAGGAGCAGGCTGCGCGAGGCTGGGAGACGCCACTGGCGCCTTCCTGGCCTCAGCTCCGCTCCTGCCTTGCCTTTGCACCTAGGCCCCAGGCGTCCTTGGGGAGGGCTTAGGGGCTGGTGGCTTGCACACTGCCAAGGGCTCCAGCAGGAAGAGCTCTGTGCGAGGGAAGGGAAGGGCTAGTGCAGGGCTCCTTCAGCGGTTGCTTGGCCGCCCAGACTCAGCGCCGCACGGAGTGCACCATGCTCCCAGGGCCCCTGGCTGGGGTCTGCAGCCCCGCACACCCGGAGGCTCACTCCCTGGGCGCCCAGCAGCTGCCTCACACACGTAGCTTCCCTAGCGCTCTCCTCGCCAGCACAGACGTGTGCAGCTGGTTGGGGCCTGCCCCTGCGTGCCTGGGCTCCCGCCCACAGCCCCAGCTAAGGGCAAGCAGCCCCTGAGCAGAGACCTACAGGAGGCGCAGAGCGCTCCCACCTGGAAGCCAAGTGAACAGCTGGCGGGGAGGCGAGCCTGCTTGAGGGAAGTAGAGGCAGCCCAGGCTCGTTTGGCTCAAGCCCTACATGGCTGGAGCCGAGTGCGCCTCCAGGACGGCAGAGCTCCAGCTCTGCTCAGAGGCCTGATCTGGCAGAGTTGCTGGCGCGAGGCTGCTCTGCCCTGGGCGAGCCTTGCCCAGACTTGCCTCGCTGCTAGGCTTCCTGCCCAGGAAGGAGCAGGCTGCGCGAGGCTGGGAGACGCCAATGGCGCCTTCCTGGCCTCAGCTCCGCTCCTGCCTTGCCTTTGCACCTAGGCCCCAGGCAGGCGTCCTTGGGGAGGGCTTAGGGGCCGGTGGCTTGCACACTGACAAGGGCTCCAGCAGGAAGACCTCTGTGCGAGGGAAGGGAAGGGCTAGTGCAGGCTCCTCCAGCGGTTGCTTGGCCGCCCAGACTCAGCTCGGCACGGAGTGCACCAGGCTCCCAGGGCCCCTGGCTGGGGTCTGCAGCCCCGCACACCCGGAGGCTGACTCCCTGGGCGCCCAGGAGCTGCCTCACACACGTAGCTTCCCTAGCGCTCTCCTCCCCAGCAGAGACGTGTGCAGCTGGTTGGGGCCTGCCCCTGCGTGCCTGGGCTCCCGCGCACAGCCCCAGCTAAGGGCAAGCATCCCCTGAGCCAAGACCTGCAGGAGGCGCAGAGCGCCCCCACCTGGAAGCCGAGTGAAGACCTGGCGGGGAAGCGAGACTCCTCGAGGGAAGAAGAGGCAGCCCAGCCTCGTTTGGCTCAAGCCCTACTTGGCTGGAGCCGAGTGCGCCTCCAGGACGGCAGAGCTCCAGCTCTGCTCAGAGGCCCGTTCTGGCAGAGTTGCTGGCGCGATGCTGCTCTGCCCTGGGCGAGCCTTGCCCAGACTTGCCTCGCTGCTAGGCTTCCTGCCCTGGAAGGAGCAGGCTGCGCGAGGCTGGGAGACGCCACTGGCGCCTTCCTGGCCTCAGCTCCGCTCCTGCCTTGCCTTTGCACCTAGGCCCCAGGCGTCCTTGGGGAGGGCTTAGGGGCCGGTGGCTTGCACACTGCCAAGGGCTCCAGCAGGAAGAGCTCTGTGCGAGGGAAGGAAGGGCCAATGCAGGTCTCCTCCAGCGGTTGCTTGGCCGCCCAGGCTCAGCTCCGCACGGAGTGCACCAGGCTCCCAGGGCCCCTGGCTGGAGTCTGCAGCCCCGCACACCCGGAGGCTGACTCCCTGGGCGCCCAGCAGCTGCCTCACACACGTAGCTTCCCTAGCGCTCTCCTCCCCAGCAGAGACGTGTGCAGCTGGTTGGGGCCTGCCCCTGGGTGCCTGGGCTCCCGCTCACAGCCCCAGCTCAGGGCAAGCAGCCCCTGAGCCAAGACCTGCAGGAGGCGCAGAGCGCCCCCACCTGGAAGCCGAGTGAACAGCTGGCGGGGAGGCGAGCCTCCTCGAGGGAAGAAGAGGCAGCCCAGCCTCGTTTGGCTCAAGCCCTACTTGGCTGGAGCCGAGTGCGCCTCCAGGACGGCAGAGCTCCAGCTCTGCTCAGAGGCCCGTTCTGGCAGAGTTGCTGGCGCGAGGCTGCTCTGCCCAGGGCGAGCCTTGCCCAGACTTGCCTCGCTGCTAGGCTTCCTGCCCAGGAAGGAGCAGGCTGCGCGAGGCTGGGAGACGCCACTGGCGCCTTCCTGGCCTCAGCTCCGCTCCTGCCTTGCCTTTGCACCTAGGCTCCAGGCGTCCTTGGGGAGGGCTTAGGGGCCGGTGGCTTGCACACTGCCAAGGGCTCCAGCAGGAAGAGCTCTGTGCGAGGGAAAGGAAGGGCCAGTGCAGGGCTCCTCCAGCGGTTGCTTGGCCGCCCAGGCTCAGCGCCGCACGGAGTGCCCCAGGCTCCCAGGGACCCTGGCTGGGGTCTGCAGCCCCGCACACCCGGAGGCTGACTCCCTGGGCGCCCAGCAGCTGCCTCACACACGTAGCTTCCCTAGCGCTCTCCTCCCCAGCAGAGACGTGTGCAGCTGGTTGGGGCCTGCCCCTGCGTGCCTGGGCTCCCGCCCACAGCCCCAGCTCAGGGCAAGCAGCCCCTGAGCCAAGACCTGCAGGAGGCGCAGAGCGCCCCCACCTGGAAGCCGAGTGAAGAGCTGGCGGGGAGGCGAGCCTCCTCGAGGGAAGAAGAAGCAGCCCAGCCTCGTTTGGCTCAAGCCCTACTTGGCTGTAGCCGAGTGCGCCCCCAGGACGGCAGAGCTCCAGCTCTGCTCAGAGGCCCGTTCTGGCAGAGTTGCTGGCGCGATGCTGCTCTGCCCTGGGCGAGCCTTGCCCAGACTTGCCTCGCTGCTAGGCTTCCTGCCCATGTGGAGCAGGCTGCGCGAGGCTGGGAGACGCCACTGGCGCCTTCCTGGCCTCAGCTCCGCTCCTGCCTTGCCTTTGCACCTAGGCCCCAGGCGTCCTTGGGGATGGCTTAGGGGCCGGTGGCATGCACACTGCCAAGGGCTCCAGCAGGAAGAGCTCTGTGCGAGGGAAGGGAAGAGCCAGTGCAGGGCTCCTCCAGCGGTTGCTTGGCTGCCCAGGCTCAGCGCCGAACGGAGTGCCCCAGGCTCCCAGGGCCCCTGGCTGGGGTCTGCAGCCCCGCACACCCGGAGGCTGACTCCCTGGGCGCCCAGCAGCAGCCTCACACACGTAGCTTCCCTAGCGCTCTCCTCCCCAGCAGAGACGTGTGCAGCTGGTTGGGGCCTTCCCCTGCGTGCCTGGGGTCCCGCCCACAGCCCCAGCTCAGGGCAAGCAGCCCCTGAGCCAAGACCTGCAGGAGGCGCAGAGCGCCCCCACCTGGAAGCCGAGTGAACAGCTGGCGGGGAGTCGAGCCTCCTCGAGGGAAGAAGAGGCAGCCCAGCCTCGTTTGGCTCAAGCCCTTCTTGGCTGGAGCCGAGTGCGCCTCCAGGACGGCAGAGCTCCAGCTCTGCTCAGAGGCCCGATCTGGCAGAGTTGCTGGCGCGAGGCTGCTCTGCCCTGGGCGAGCCTTGCCCAGACTTGCCTCGCTGCTAGGCTTCCTGCCCAGGAAGGAGCAGGCTGCGCGAGGCTGGGAGACGCCACTGGAGCCTTCCTGGCCTCAGCTCCGCTCCTGCCTTGCCTTTGCACTTAGGCCTAAGGCTTCCTTGGGGAGGGCTTATGGGCCGGAGGCTTGCACACTGCCAAGGTCTCCAGCAGGAAGAGCTCTGTGCGAGGGAAGGGAAGGGCCAGTGCAGGGCTCCTTCAGCGGTTGCTTGGCCGCCCAGGCTCAGCGCCAAACGGAGTGCACCAGGCTCCCAGGGCCCCTGGCTGGGGTCTGCAGCCCCGCACACCCGGAGGCTGACTCCCTGGGCGCCCAGCAGCTGCCTCACACACGTAGCTTCCCTAGCGCTCTCCTCCCCAGCAGAGAAGTGTGCAGCTGGTTGGGGCCTGCCCCTGCGTGCCTGGGCTCCCGCCCACAGCCCCAGCTCAGGGCAAGCAGCCCTTGAGCCAAGACCTGCAGGAGGCGCAGAGCGCCCCCACCTGGAAGCCGAGTGAACAGCTGGCGGGGAGGCGAGCCTCCTCGAGGGTAGAAGAGGCAGCCCAGCCTCGTTTGGCTCAAGCCCTACTTGGCTGGATCCGAGTGCGCCCCCAGGACGGCAGAGCTCCAGCTCTGGTCAGAGGCCCGTTCTGGCAGAGTTGCTGGCGCGAGGCTGCTCTGCCCTGAGCGAGCCTTGCCCAGACTTGCCGCGCTGCTAGGCTTCCTGCCCAGGAAGGAGCAGGCTGCGCGAGGCTGGGAGACGCCACTGGCGCCTTCCTGGCCTCAGCTCCGCTCCTGCCTTGCCTTTGCACCTAGGCCCCAGGCGTCCTTGGGGAGGGCTTAGGGGCCGGTGGCTTGCACACTGCCAAGGGCTCCAGCAGGAAGAGCTCTGTGCGAGGGAAGGGAAGGGCCAGTGCAGGGCTCCTCCAGCGGTTGCTTGGCCGCCCAGGCTCAGCGCCGCACGGAGTGCACCAGGCTCCCAGGGCCCCTGGCTGGGGTCTGCAGCCCCGCACACCCGGAGGCTGACTCCCTGGGCGCCCAGCAGCTGCCTCACACACGTAGCTTCCCTAGCGCTCTCCTCCCCAGCAGAGACGTGTGCAGCTGGTTGGGGCCTTCCCCTGCGTGCCTGGGCTCCCGCCCACAGCCCCAGCTCAGGGCAAGCAGCCCCTGAGCCAAGACCTGCAGGAGGCGCAGACGCCCCCGCCTGGAACCCGAGTGAAAAGCTGGCGGGGAGGCGAGCCTCCTCGAGGGAAAAAGAGGCAGCCCAGCCTCGTTTGGCTCAAGCCCTACTTGGCTGGAGACGAGTGCGCCTCCAGGACGGCAGAGCTCCAGCTCTGCTCAGAGGCCCGTTCTGGCAGAGTTGCTGGCGCGAGGCTGCTCTGCCCTGGGCGAGCCTTGCCCAGACTTGACTCGCTGCTAGGCTTCCTGCTCAGGAAGGAGCAGGCTGCGCGAGGCTGGGAGACGCCACTGGCGCCTTCCTGGCCTCAGCTCCGCTCCTGCCTTGCCTTTGCACCTAGGCCCCAGGCGTCCTTGGGGAGGGCTTAGGGGCTGGTGGCTTGCACACTGCCAAGGGCTCCAGCAGGAAGAGCTCTGTGCGAGGGAAGGGAAGGGCTAGTGCAGGGCTCCTTCAGCGGTTGCTTGGCCGCCCAGACTCAGCGCCGCACGGAGTGCACCATGCTCCCAGGGCCCCTGGCTGGGGTCTGCAGCCCCGCACACCCGGAGGCTGACTCCCTGGGCGCCCAGCAGCTGCCTCACACACGTAGCTTCCCTAGCGCTCTCCTCGCCAGCACAGACGTGTGCAGCTGGTTGGGGCCTGCCCCTGCGTGCCTGGGCTCCCGCCCACAGCCCCAGCTAAGGGCAAGCAGCCCCTGAGCAGAGACCTACAGGAGGCGCAGAGCGCTCCCACCTGGAAGCCAAGTGAACAGCTGGCGGGGAGGCGAGCCTGCTTGAGGGAAGTAGAGGCAGCCCAGGCTCGTTTGGCTCAAGCCCTACATGGCTGGAGCCGAGTGCGCCTCCAGGACGGCAGAGCTCCAGCTCTGCTCAGAGGCCTGATCTGGCAGAGTTGCTGGCGCGAGGCTGCTCTGCCCTGGGCGAGCCTTGCCCAGACTTGCCTCGCTGCTAGGCTTCCTGCCCAGGAAGGAGCAGGCTGCGCGAGGCTGGGAGACGCCAATGGCGCCTTCCTGGCCTCAGCTCCGCTCCTGCCTTGCCTTTGCACCTAGGCCCCAGGCAGGCGTCCTTGGGGAGGGCTTAGGGGCCGGTGGCTTGCACACTGCCAAGGGCTCCAGCAGGAAGACCTCTGTGCGAGGGAAGGGAAGGGCTAGTGCAGGCTCCTCCAGCGGTTGCTTGGCCGCCCAGACTCAGCTCGGCACGGAGTGCACCAGGCTCCCAGGGCCCCTGGCTGGGGTCTGCAGCCCCGCACACCCGGAGGCTGACTCCCTGGGCGCCCAGCAGCTGCCTCACACACGTAGCTTCCCTAGCGCTCTCCTCCCCAGCAGAGAGGTGTGCAGCTGGTTGGGGCCTGCCCCTGCGTGCCTGGGCTCCCGCGCACAGCCCCAGCTCAGGGCAAGCATCCCCTGAGCCAAGACCTGCAGGAGGCGCAGAGCGCCCCCACCTGGAAGCCGAGTGAAGAGCTGGCGGGGAAGCGAGACTCCTCGAGGGAAGAAGAGGCAGCCCAGCCTCGTTTGGCTCAAGCCCTACTTGGCTGGAGCCGAGTGCGCCTCCAGGACGGCAGAGCTCCAGCTCTGCTCAGAGGCCCGTTCTGGCAGAGTTGCTGGCGCGATGCTGCTCTGCCCTGGGCGAGCCTTGCCCAGACTTGCCTCGCTGCTAGGCTTCCTGCCCTGGAAGGAGCAGGCTGCGCGAGGCTGGGAGACGCCACTGGCGCCTTCCTGGCCTCAGCTCCGCTCCTGCCTTGCCTTTGCACCTAGGCCCCAGGCGTCCTTGGGGAGGGCTTAGGGGCCGGTGGCTTGCACACTGCCAAGGGCTCCAGCAGGAAGAGCTCTGTGCGAGGGAAGGAAGGGCCAATGCAGGTCTCCTCCAGCGGTTGCTTGGCCGCCCAGGCTCAGCTCCGCACGGAGTGCACCAGGCTCCCAGGGCCCCTGGCTGGAGTCTGCAGCCCCGCACACCCGGAGGCTGACTCCCTGGGCGCCCAGCAGCTGCCTCACACACGTAGCTTCCCTAGCGCTCTCCTCCCCAGCAGAGACGTGTGCAGCTGGTTGGGGCCTGCCCCTGCGTGCCTGGGCTCCCGCGCACAGCCCCAGCTCAGGGCAAGCATCCCCTGAGCCAAGACCTGCAGGAGGCGCAGAGCGCCCCCACCTGGAAGCCGAGTGAAGAGCTGGCGGGGAAGCGAGACTCCTCGAGGGAAGAAGAGGCAGCCCAGCCTCGTTTGGCTCAAGCCCTACTTGGCTGGAGCCGAGTGCGCCTCCAGGACGGCAGAGCTCCAGCTCTGCTCAGAGGCCCGTTCTGGCAGAGTTGCTGGCGCGATGCTGCTCTGCCCTGGGCGAGCCTTGCCCAGACTTGCCTCGCTGCTAGGCTTCCTGCCCTGGAAGGAGCAGGCTGCGCGAGGCTGGGAGACGCCACTGGCGCCTTCCTGGCCTCAGCTCCGCTCCTGCCTTGCCTTTGCACCTAGGCCCCAGGCGTCCTTGGGGAGGGCTTAGGGGCCGGTGGCTTGCACACTGCCAAGGGCTCCAGCAGGAAGAGCTCTGTGCGAGGGAAGGAAGGGCCAATGCAGGTCTCCTCCAGCGGTTGCTTGGCCGCCCAGGCTCAGCTCCGCACGGAGTGCACCAGGCTCCCAGGGCCCCTGGCTGGAGTCTGCAGCCCCGCACACCCGGAGGCTGACTCCCTGGGCGCCCAGCAGCTGCCTCACACACGTAGCTTCCCTAGCGCTCTCCTCCCCAGCAGAGACGTGTGCAGCTGGTTGGGGCCTGCCCCTGGGTGCCTGGGCTCCCGCTCACAGCCCCAGCTCAGGGCAAGCAGCCCCTGAGCCAAGACCTGCAGGAGGCGCAGAGCGCCCCCACCTGGAAGCCGAGTGAACAGCTGGCGGGGAGGCGAGCCTCCTCGAGGGAAGAAGAGGCAGCCCAGCCTCGTTTGGCTCAAGCCCTACTTGGCTGGAGCCGAGTGCGCCTCCAGGACGGCAGAGCTCCAGCTCTGCTCAGAGGCCCGTTCTGGCAGAGTTGCTGGCGCGAGGCTGCTCTGCCCTGGGCGAGCCTTGCCCAGACTTGCCTCGCTGCTAGGCTTCCTGCCCAGGAAGGAGCAGGCTGCGCGAGGCTGGGAGACGCCACTGGCGCCTTCCTGGCCTCAGCTCCGCTCCTGCCTTGCCTTTGCACCTAGGCCCCAGGCGTCCTTGGGGAGGGCTTAGGGGCCGGTGGCTTGCACACTGCCAAGGGCTCCAGCAGGAAGAGCTCTGTGCGAGGGAAGGGAAGGGCTAGTGCAGGGCTCCTCCAGCGGTTGCTTGGCCGCCCAGGCTCAGCGCCGCACGGAGTGCACCAGGCTCCCAGGGCCCCTGGCTGGGGTCTGCAGCCCCGCACACCCGGAGGCTGACTCCCTGGGCGCCCAGCAGCAGCCTCACACACGTAGCTTCCCTAGCGCTCTCCTCCCCAGCAGAGACGTGTGCAGCTGGTTGGGGCCTTCCCCTGCGTGCCTGGGGTCCCGCCCACAGCCCCAGCTCAGGGCAAGCAGCCCCTGAGCCAAGACCTGCAGGAGGCGCAGAGCGCCCCCACCTGGAAGCCGAGTGAACAGCTGGCGGGGAGTCGAGCCTCCTCGAGGGAAGAAGAGGCAGCCCAGCCTCGTTTGGCTCAAGCCCTTCTTGGCTGGAGCCGAGTGCGCCTCCAGGACGGCAGAGCTCCAGCTCTGCTCAGAGGCCCGATCTGGCAGAGTTGCTGGCGCGAGGCTGCTCTGCCCTGGGCGAGCCTTGCCCAGACTTGCCTCGCTGCTAGGCTTCCTGCCCAGGAAGGAGCAGGCTGCGCGAGGCTGGGAGACGCCACTGGCGCCTTCCTGGCCTCAGCTCCGCTCCTGCCTTGCCTTTGCACCTAGGCCCCAGGCGTCCTTGGGGAGGGCTTAGGGGCCGGTGGCTTGCACACTGCCAAGGGCTCCAGCAGGAAGAGCTCTGTGCGAGGGAAGGGAAGGGCCAGTGCAGGGCTCCTCCAGCGGTTGCTTGGCCGCCCAGGCTCAGCGCCGCACGGAGTGCCCCAGGCTCCCAGGGCCCCTGGCTGGGGTCTGCAGCCCCGCACACCCGGAGGCTGACTCCCTGGGCGCCCAGCAGCTGCCTCACACACGTAGCTTCCCTAGCGCTCTCCTCCCCAGCAGAGACGTGTGCAGCTGGTTGGGGCCTGCCCCTGCGTGCCTGGGCTCCCGCCCACAGCCCCAGCTCAGGGCAAGCAGCCCCTGAGCCAAGACCTGCAGGAGGCGCAGAGCGCCCCCACCTGGAAGCCGAGTGAACAGCTGGCGGGGAGGCGAGCCTCCTCGTGGGAAGAAGAGGCAGCCCAGCCTCGTTTGGCTCAAGCCCTACTTGGCTGGAGCCGAGTGCGCCTCCAGGACGGCAGAGCTCCAGCTCTGCTCAGAGGCCCGTTCTGGCAGAGTTGCTGGCGCGAGGCTGCTCTGCCCTGGGCGAGCCTTGCCCATACTTGCCTCGCTGCTAGGCTTCCTGCCCAGGAAGGAGCAGGCTGCGCGAGGCTGGGAGACGCCACTGGCTCCTTCCTGGCCTCAGCTCCGCACCTGCCTTGCCTTTGCACCTAGGCCCCAGGCGTCCTTGGGGAGGGCTTAGGGGCCGGTGGCTTGCACACTGCCAAGGGCTCCAGCAGGAAGAGCTTTGTGCGAGGGAAGGGAAGGGCCAGTGCAGGGCTCCTCCAGCGGTTGCTTGGCCGCCCAGGCTCAGCGCCGCACGGAGTGCACCAGGCTCCCAGGGCCCCTGGCTGGGGTCTGCAGCCCCGCACACCCGGAGGCTGACTCCCTGGGCGCCCAGCAGCTGCCTCACACACGTAGATTCCCTAGCGCTCTCCTCCCCAGCAGAGACGTGTGCAGCTGGTTGGGGCCTGCCCCTGCGTGCCTGGGCTCCCGCGCACAGCCCCAGCTCAATGCAATCAGCCCCTGAGCCAAGACATGCAGGAGGCGCAGAGCGCCCCCACCTGGAAGCCGAGTGAACAGCTGGCGGGGAGGCGAGCCTCCTCGAGGGAAGAAGAGGCAGCCCAGCCTCGTTTGGCTCAAGCCCTACTTGACTGGAGCCGAGTGCGCATCCAGGACGGCAGAGCTCCAGCCCTGCTCAGAGGCCCGTTCTGGCAGAGTTGCTGGCGCGAGGCTGCTCTGCCCTGGGCGAGCCTTGCCCAGACTTGCCTCGCTGCTAGGCTTCCTGCCCAGGAAGGAGCAGGCTGCGCGAGGCTGGGAGACGCCACTGGCGCCTTCCTGGCCTCAGCTCCGCTCCTGCCTTGCCTTTACACCTAGGCCCCAGGCGTCCTTGGGGAGGGCTTAGGGGCCGGTGGCTTGCACACTGCCAAGGGCTCCAGCAGGAAGAGCTCTGTGCGAGGGAAAGGAAGGGCCAGTGCAGGGCTCCTCCAGCGGTTGCTTGGCCGCCCAGGCTCAGCGCCGCACGGAGTGCACCAGGCTCCCAGGGCCCCTGAATGCGGTCTGCAGCCCCGCACACCCGGAGGCTGACTCCCTGGGCGCCCAGCAGCTGCCTCACACACGTAGCTTCCCTAGCGCTCTCCTCCCCAGCAGAGACGTGTGCAGCTGGTTGGGGCCTGCCCCTGCGTGCCTGGGCTCCCGCCCACAGCCCCAGCTCAGGGCAAGCAGCCCTTGAGCAAAGACCTGCAGGAGGCGCAGAGCGCCCCCACCTGGAAGCCGAGTGAACAGCTGGCGGGGAGGCGAGCCTCCTCAAGGGTAGAAGAGGCAGCCCAGCCTCGTTTGGCTCAAGCCCTACTTGGCTGGAGCCGAGTGCGCCCCCAGGATTGCAGAGCTCCAGCTGTGCTCAGAGGCCCGTTCTGGCAGAGTTGCTGGCGCGAGGCTGCTCTGCCCTGGGCGAGCCTTGCCCAGACTTGCCTCGCTGCTAGGCTTCCTGCCCAGGAAGGAGCAGGCTGCGCGAGGCTGGGAGACGCCACTGGCGCCTTCCTGGCCTCAGCTCCGCTCCTGCCTTGCCTTTGCACCTAGGCCCCAGGCGTCCTTGGGGAGGGCTTAGGGGCCGGTGGCTTGCACACTGCCAAGGGCTCCAGCAGGAAGAGCTCTGTGCGAGGGAAAGGAAGGGCCAGTGCAGGGCTCCTCCAGCGGTTGCTTGGCCGCCCAGGCTCAGCGCCGCACGGAGTGCACCAGGCTCCCAGGGCCCCTTGCTGGGGTCTGCAGCCCCGCACACCCGGAGGCTGACTCCCTGGGCGCCCAGCAGCTGCCTCACACACGTAGCTTCCCTAGCGCTCTCCTCCCCAGCAGAGACGTGTGCAGCTGGTTGGGGCCTGCCCCTGCGTGCCTGGGCTCCCGCGCACAGCCCCAGCTCAGGGCAAGCCGCCCCTGAGCCAAGACCTGCAGGAGGCGCAGAGCGCCACCACCTGGAAGCCGAGTGAACAGCTGGCGGGTAGGCGAGCCTCCTCGAGGGTAGAAGAGGCAGCCCAGCCTCGTTTGGCTCAAGCCCTACTTGGCTGGAGCCGAGTGCGCCTCCAGGACGGCAGAGCTCCAGCTCTGCTCAGAGGCCCGTTCTGGCAGAGTTGCTGGTGCGAGGCTGCTCTGCCCTGGGCGAGCCTTGCCCAGACTTGCCTCGCTGCTAGGCTTCCTGCCCAGGAAGGAGCAGGCTGCGCGAGGCTGGGAGACGCCACTGGCGCCTTCCTGGCCTCAGCTCCGCTCCTGCCTTGCCTTTGCACCTAGGCCCCAGGCGTCCTTGGGGAGGGCTTAGGGGCCGGTGGCTTGCACACTGCCAAGGGCTCCAGCAGGAAGAGCTCTGTGCGAGGGAAGGGAAGGACCAGTGCAGGGCTCCTCCAGCGGTTGCTTGGCCGCCCAGGCTCAGCGCCGCACGGAGTGCACCAGGCTCCAAGGGCCCCTGGCTGGGGTCTGCAGCCCCGCACACCCGGAGGCTGACTCCCTGGGCGCCCAGCAGCTGCCTCACACACGTAGCTTCCCTAGCGCTCTCCTCCCCAGCAGAGACGTGTGCAGCTGGTTGGGGCCTGCCCCTGCGTGCCTAGGCTCCCGCCCACAGCCCCAGCTCAGGGCAAGCAGCCCCTGAGCCAAGACCTGCAGGAGGCGCAGAGCGCCCCCACCTGGAAGCCGAGTGAACAGCTGGCAGGGAGGCGAGCCTCCTCGAGGGAAGAAGAGGCAGCCCAGCCTCGTTTGGCTCAAGCCCTACTTGGCTGGAGCCGAGTGCGTCTCCAGGACGGCAGAGCTCCAGCTCTGTTCAGAGGCCCGTTCTGGCAGAGTTGCTGGCGCGAGGCTGCTCTGCCCTGGGCGAGCCTTGCCCAGACTTGCCTCGCGGCTAGGCTTCCTGCCCTGGAAGGAGCAGGCTGCGCGAGGCTGGGAGACGCCACTGGCGCCTTCCTGGCCTCAGCTCCGCTCCTGCCTTGCCTTTGCACCTAGGCCCCAGGCGTCCTTGGGGAAGGCTTAGGGGCCGGTGGCTTCCACACTGCTAAGGGCTCCAGCAGGAAGAGCTCTGTGCGAGGGAAGGGAAGGGCCAGTGCAGGGCTCCTCCAGCGGTTGCTTGGCCGCCCAGGCTCAGCGCCGCACGGAGTGCACCAGGCTCCCAGGGCCCCTGGCTGGGGTTGCAGCCCCGCACACCCGGAGGCTGACTCCCTGGGCGCCCAGCAGCTGCCTCACACACGTAGCTTCCCTAGCGCTCTCCTCCCCAGCAGAGAAGTGTGCAGCTGGTTGGGGCCTGCCCCTGCGTGCCTGGACTCCCGCCCACAGCCCCAGCTCAGGGCAAGCAGCCCCTGAGCCAAGACCTGCAGGAGGCGCAGAGCGCCCCCAACTGGAAGCCGAGTGAACAGCTGGTGGGGAGGCGAGCCTCCTCGAGGGAAGAAGAGGCAGCCCAGCCTCGTTTGGCTCAAGCCCTACTTGGCTGGAGCCGAGTGCGCCTCCAGGACGGCAGAGCTCCAGCTCTGCTCAGAGGCCCGTTCTGGCAGAGTTGCTGGCGCGAGGCTGCTCTGCTCTGGGCGAGCCTTGCCCAGACTTGCCTCGCTGCTAGGCTTCCTGCCCAGGAAGGAGCAGGCTGCACGAGGCTGGGAGATGCCACTGGCGCCTTCCTGGCCTCAGCTCCGCTCCTGCCTTGCCTTTGCACCTAGGCCCCAGGCGTCCTTGGGGAGGGCTTAGGGGCCGGTGGCTTGCACACTGCCAAGGGCTCCAGTAGGAAGAGCTCTGTGCGAGGGAAGGGAAGGGCCAGTGCAGGGCTCCTCCAGCGGTTGCTTGGCCGCCCAGGCTCAGCGCCGCACGGAGTGCACCAGGCTCCCAGGGCCCCTGGCTGGGGTCTGCAGCCCCGCACACCCGGAGGCTGACTCCCTGGGCGCCCAGCAGCTGCCTCACACACGTAGCTTCCCTAGCGCTCTCCTCCCCAGGAGAGACGTGTGCAGCTGGTTGGGGCCTGCCCCTGTGTGCCTGGGCTCCCGCCCACAGCCCCAGCTCAATGCAATCAGCCCCTGAGCCAAGACATGCAGGAGGTGCAGAGCGCCCCCACCTGGAAGCCGAGTGAACAGCTGGCGGGGAGGCGAGCCTCCTCGAGGGAAGAAGAGGCAGCCCAGCCTCGTTTGGCTCAAGCCCTACTTGACTGGAGCCGAGTGCGCATCCAGGACGGCAGAGCTCCAGCCCTGCTCAGAGGCCCGTTCTGGCAGAGTTGCTGGCGCGAGGCTGCTCTGCCCTGGGCGAGCCTTGCCCAGACTTGCCTCGCTGCTAGGCTTCCTGCCCAGGAAGGAGCAGGCTGCGCGAGGCTGGGAGACGCCACTGGCGCCTTCCTGGCCTCAGCTCCGCTCCTGCCTTGCCTTTGCACCTAGGCCCCAGGCGTCCTTGGGGAGGGCTTAGGGGCCGGTGGCTTGCACACTGCCAAGGGCTCCAGCAGGAAGAGCTCTGTGCGAGGGAAGGGAAGGGCCAGTGCAGGGCTCCTCCAGCGGTTGCTTGGCCGCCCAGGCTCAGCGCCGCACGGAGTGCCCCAGGCTCCCAGGGCCCCTGGCTGGGGTCTGCAGCCCCGCACACCCGGAGGCTGACTCCCTGGGCGCCCAGCAGCTGCCTCACACACGTAGCTTCCCTAGCGCTCTCCTCCCCAGCAGAGACGTGTGCAGCTGGTTGGGGCCTGCCCCTGCGTGCCTGGGCTCCCGCCCACAGCCCCAGCTCAGGGCAAGCAGCCCCTGAGCCAAGACCTGCAGGAGGCGCTGAGCGCCCCCACCTGGAAGCCGAGTGAACAGCTGGCGGGGAGGCGAGCCTCCTCGAGGGAAGAAGAGGCAGCCCAGCCTCGTTTGGCTCAAGCCCTACTTGGCTGGAGCCGAGTGCGCCTCCAGGACGGCAGAGCTCCAGCTCTGCTCAGAGGCCCGTTCTGGCAGAGTTGCTGGCGCGAGGCTGCTCTGCCCTGGGCGAGCCTTGCCCATACTTGCCTCGCTGCTAGGCTTCCTGCCCAGGAAGGAGCAGGCTGCGCGAGGCTGGGAGACGCCACTGGCTCCTTCCTGGCCTCAGCTCCGCACCTGCCTTGCCTTTGCACCTAGGCCCCAGGCGTCCTTGGGGAGGGCTTAGGGGCCGGTGGCTTGCACACTGCCAAGGGCTCCAGCAGGAAGAGCTTTGTGCGAGGCAAGGGAAGGGCCAGTGCAGGGCTCCTCCAGCGGTTGCTTGGCCGCCCAGGCTCAGCGCCGCACGGAGTGCACCAGGCTCCCAGGGCCCCTGGCTGGGGTCTGCAGCCCCGCACACCCGGAGGCTGACTCCCTGGGCGCCCAGCAGCTGCCTCACACACGTAGATTCCCTAGCGCTCTCCTCCCCAGCAGAGACGTGTGCAGCTGGTTGGGGCCTGCCCCTGCGTGCCTGGGCTCCCGCGCACAGCCCCAGCTCAATGCAATCAGCCCCTGAGCCAAGACATGCAGGAGGCGCAGAGCGCCCCCACCTGGAAGCCGAGTGAACAGCTGGCGGGGAGGCGAGCCTCCTCGAGGGAAGAAGAGGCAGCCCAGCCTCGTTTGGCTCAAGCCCTACTTGACTGGAGCCGAGTGCGCATCCAGGACGGCAGAGCTCCAGCCCTGCTCAGAGGCCCGTTCTGGCAGAGTTGCTGGCGCGAGGCTGCTCTGCCCTGGGCGAGCCTTGCCCAGACTTGCCTCGCTGCTAGGCTTCCTGCCCAGGAAGGAGCAGGCTGCGCGAGGCTGGGAGACGCCACTGGCGCCTTCCTGGCCTCAGCTCCGCTCCTGCCTTGCCTTTGCACCTAGGCCCCAGGCGTCCTTGGGGAGGGCTTAGGGGCCGGTGGCTTGCACACTGCCAAGGGCTCCAGCAGGAAGAGCTCTGTGCGAGGGAAAGGAAGGGCCAGTGCAGGGCTCCTCCAGCGGTTGCTTGGCCGCCCAGGCTCAGCGCCGCACGGAGTGCACCAGGCTCCCAGGGCCCCTGAATGCGGTCTGCAGCCCCGCACACCCGGAGGCTGACTCCCTGGGCGCCCAGCAGCTGCCTCACACACGTAGCTTCCCTTGCGCTCTCCTCCCCAGCAGAGACGTGTGCAGCTGGTTGGGGACTGCCCCTGCGTGCCTGGGTTCCCGCTTACAGCCCCAGCTCAGGGCAAGCAGCCCCTGAGCCAAGACCTGCAGGAGGCGCAGAGCGCCCCCACCTGGAAGCCGAGTGAACAGGTGGCGGGGAGGCGAGCCTCCTCGAGGGAAGAAGAGGCAGCCCAGCCTCGTTTGGCTCAAGCCCTACTTGGCTGGAGCCGAGTGCGCCTCCAAGACGGCAGAGCTCCAGCTCTGCTCAGAGGCCCGTTCTGGCAGAGTTGCTGGCGCGAGGCTGCTCTGCCCTGGGCGAGCCTTGCCCATACTTGCCTCGCTGCTAGGCTTCCTGCCCAGGAAGGAGCAGGCTGCGCGAGGCTGGGAGACGCCACTGGCTCCTTCCTGGCCTCAGCTCCGCACCTGCCTTGCCTTTGCACCTAGGCCCCAGGCGTCCTTGGGGAGGGCTTAGGGGCCGGTGGCTTGCACACTGCCAAGGGCTCCAGCAGGAAGAGCTTTGTGCGAGGGAAGGGAAGGGCCAGTGCAGGGCTCCTCCAGCGGTTGCTTGGCCGCCCAGGCTCAGCGCCGCACGGAGTGCACCAGGCTCCCAGGGCCCCTGGCTGGGGTCTGCAGCCCCGCACACCCGGAGGCTGACTCCCTGGGCGCCCAGCAGCTGCCTCACACACGTAGATTCCCTAGCGCTCTCCTCCCCAGCAGAGACGTGTGCAGCTGGTTGGGGCCTGCCCCTGCGTGCCTGGGCTCCCGCGCACAGCCCCAGCTCAATGCAATCAGCCCCTGAGCCAAGACATGCAGGAGGCGCAGAGCGCCCCCACCTGGAAGCCGAGTGAACAGCTGGCGGGGAGGCGAGCCTCCTCGAGGGAAGAAGAGGCAGCCCAGCCTCGTTTGGCTCAAGCCCTACTTGACTGGAGCCGAGTGCGCATCCAGGACGGCAGAGCTCCAGCCCTGCTCAGAGGCCCGTTCTGGCAGAGTTGCTGGCGCGAGGCTGCTCTGCCCTGGGCGAGCCTTGCCCAGACTTGCCTCGCTGCTAGGCTTCCTGCCCAGGAAGGAGCAGGCTGCGCGAGGCTGGGAGACGCCACTGGCGCCTTCCTGGCCTCAGCTCCGCTCCTGCCTTGCCTTTACACCTAGGCCCCAGGCGTCCTTGGGGAGGGCTTAGGGGCCGGTGGCTTGCACACTGCCAAGGGCTCCAGCAGGAAGAGCTCTGTGCGAGGGAAAGGAAGGGCCAGTGCAGGGCTCCTCCAGCGGTTGCTTGGCCGCCCAGGCTCAGCGCCGCACGGAGTGCACCAGGCTCCCAGGGCCCCTGAATGCGGTCTGCAGCCCCGCACACCCGGAGGCTGACTCCCTGGGCGCCCAGCAGCTGCCTCACACACGTAGCTTCCCTAGCGCTCTCCTCCCCAGCAGAGACGTGTGCAGCTGGTTGGGGCCTGCCCCTGCGTGCCTGGGCTCCCGCCCACAGCCCCAGCTCAGGGCAAGCAGCCCTTGAGCAAAGACCTGCAGGAGGCGCAGAGCGCCCCCACCTGGAAGCCGAGTGAACAGCTGGCGGGGAGGCGAGCCTCCTCAAGGGTAGAAGAGGCAGCCCAGCCTCGTTTGGCTCAAGCCCTACTTGGCTGGAGCCGAGTGCGCCCCCAGGATTGCAGAGCTCCAGCTGTGCTCAGAGGCCCGTTCTGGCAGAGTTGCTGGCGCGAGGCTGCTCTGCCCTGGGCGAGCCTTGCCCAGACTTGCCTCGCTGCTAGGCTTCCTGCCCAGGAAGGAGCAGGCTGCGCGAGGCTGGGAGACGCCACTGGCGCCTTCCTGGCCTCAGCTCCGCTCCTGCCTTGCCTTTGCACCTAGGCCCCAGGCGTCCTTGGGGAGGGCTTAGGGGCCGGTGGCTTGCACACTGCCAAGGGCTCCAGCAGGAAGAGCTCTGTGCGAGGGAAAGGAAGGGCCAGTGCAGGGCTCCTCCAGCGGTTGCTTGGCCGCCCAGGCTCAGCGCCGCACGGAGTGCACCAGGCTCCCAGGGCCCCTTGCTGGGGTCTGCAGCCCCGCACACCCGGAGGCTGACTCCCTGGGCGCCCAGCAGCTGCCTCACACACGTAGCTTCCCTAGCGCTCTCCTCCCCAGCAGAGACGTGTGCAGCTGGTTGGGGCCTGCCCCTGCGTGCCTGGGCTCCCGCGCACAGCCCCAGCTCAGGGCAAGCCGCCCCTGAGCCAAGACCTGCAGGAGGCGCAGAGCGCCACCACCTGGAAGCCGAGTGAACAGCTGGCGGGTAGGCGAGCCTCCTCGAGGGTAGAAGAGGCAGCCCAGCCTCGTTTGGCTCAAGCCCTACTTGGCTGGAGCCGAGTGCGCCTCCAGGACGGCAGAGCTCCAGCTCTGCTCAGAGGCCCGTTCTGGCAGAGTTGCTGGTGCGAGGCTGCTCTGCCCTGGGCGAGCCTTGCCCAGACTTGCCTCGCTGCTAGGCTTCCTGCCCAGGAAGGAGCAGGCTGCGCGAGGCTGGGAGACGCCACTGGCGCCTTCCTGGCCTCAGCTCCGCTCCTGCCTTGCCTTTGCACCTAGGCCCCAGGCGTCCTTGGGGAGGGCTTAGGGGCCGGTGGCTTGCACACTGCCAAGGGCTCCAGCAGGAAGAGCTCTGTGCGAGGGAAGGGAAGGACCAGTGCAGGGCTCCTCCAGCGGTTGCTTGGCCGCCCAGGCTCAGCGCCGCACGGAGTGCACCAGGCTCCAAGGGCCCCTGGCTGGGGTCTGCAGCCCCGCACACCCGGAGGCTGACTCCCTGGGCGCCCAGCAGCTGCCTCACACACGTAGCTTCCCTAGCGCTCTCCTCCCCAGCAGAGACGTGTGCAGCTGGTTGGGGCCTGCCCCTGCGTGCCTAGGCTCCCGCCCACAGCCCCAGCTCAGGGCAAGCAGCCCCTGAGCCAAGACCTGCAGGAGGCGCAGAGCGCCCCCACCTGGAAGCCGAGTGAACAGCTGGCAGGGAGGCGAGCCTCCTCGAGGGAAGAAGAGGCAGCCCAGCCTCGTTTGGCTCAAGCCCTACTTGGCTGGAGCCGAGTGCGTCTCCAGGACGGCAGAGCTCCAGCTCTGTTCAGAGGCCCGTTCTGGCAGAGTTGCTGGCGCGAGGCTGCTCTGCCCTGGGCGAGCCTTGCCCAGACTTGCCTCGCGGCTAGGCTTCCTGCCCTGGAAGGAGCAGGCTGCGCGAGGCTGGGAGACGCCACTGGCGCCTTCCTGGCCTCAGCTCCGCTCCTGCCTTGCCTTTGCACCTAGGCCCCAGGCGTCCTTGGGGAAGGCTTAGGGGCCGGTGGCTTCCACACTGCTAAGGGCTCCAGCAGGAAGAGCTCTGTGCGAGGGAAGGGAAGGGCCAGTGCAGGGCTCCTCCAGCGGTTGCTTGGCCGCCCAGGCTCAGCGCCGCACGGAGTGCACCAGGCTCCCAGGGCCCCTGGCTGGGGTTGCAGCCCCGCACACCCGGAGGCTGACTCCCTGGGCGCCCAGCAGCTGCCTCACACACGTAGCTTCCCTAGCGCTCTCCTCCCCAGCAGAGAAGTGTGCAGCTGGTTGGGGCCTGCCCCTGCGTGCCTGGACTCCCGCCCACAGCCCCAGCTCAGGGCAAGCAGCCCCTGAGCCAAGACCTGCAGGAGGCGCAGAGCGCCCCCAACTGGAAGCCGAGTGAACAGCTGGTGGGGAGGCGAGCCTCCTCGAGGGAAGAAGAGGCAGCCCAGCCTCGTTTGGCTCAAGCCCTACTTGGCTGGAGCCGAGTGCGCCTCCAGGACGGCAGAGCTCCAGCTCTGCTCAGAGGCCCGTTCTGGCAGAGTTGCTGGCGCGAGGCTGCTCTGCTCTGGGCGAGCCTTGCCCAGACTTGCCTCGCTGCTAGGCTTCCTGCCCAGGAAGGAGCAGGCTGCACGAGGCTGGGAGATGCCACTGGCGCCTTCCTGGCCTCAGCTCCGCTCCTGCCTTGCCTTTGCACCTAGGCCCCAGGCGTCCTTGGGGAGGGCTTAGGGGCCGGTGGCTTGCACACTGCCAAGGGCTCCAGTAGGAAGAGCTCTGTGCGAGGGAAGGGAAGGGCCAGTGCAGGGCTCCTCCAGCGGTTGCTTGGCCGCCCAGGCTCAGCGCCGCACGGAGTGCACCAGGCTCCCAGGGCCCCTGGCTGGGGTCTGCAGCCCCGCACACCCGGAGGCTGACTCCCTGGGCGCCCAGCAGCTGCCTCACACACGTAGCTTCCCTAGCGCTCTCCTCCCCAGGAGAGACGTGTGCAGCTGGTTGGGGCCTGCCCCTGTGTGCCTGGGCTCCCGCCCACAGCCCCAGCTCAATGCAATCAGCCCCTGAGCCAAGACATGCAGGAGGTGCAGAGCGCCCCCACCTGGAAGCCGAGTGAACAGCTGGCGGGGAGGCGAGCCTCCTCGAGGGAAGAAGAGGCAGCCCAGCCTCGTTTGGCTCAAGCCCTACTTGACTGGAGCCGAGTGCGCATCCAGGACGGCAGAGCTCCAGCCCTGCTCAGAGGCCCGTTCTGGCAGAGTTGCTGGCGCGAGGCTGCTCTGCCCTGGGCGAGCCTTGCCCAGACTTGCCTCGCTGCTAGGCTTCCTGCCCAGGAAGGAGCAGGCTGCGCGAGGCTGGGAGACGCCACTGGCGCCTTCCTGGCCTCAGCTCCGCTCCTGCCTTGCCTTTGCACCTAGGCCCCAGGCGTCCTTGGGGAGGGCTTAGGGGCCGGTGGCTTGCACACTGCCAAGGGCTCCAGCAGGAAGAGCTCTGTGCGAGGGAAGGGAAGGGCCAGTGCAGGGCTCCTCCAGCGGTTGCTTGGCCGCCCAGGCTCAGCGCCGCACGGAGTGCCCCAGGCTCCCAGGGCCCCTGGCTGGGGTCTGCAGCCCCGCACACCCGGAGGCTGACTCCCTGGGCGCCCAGCAGCTGCCTCACACACGTAGCTTCCCTAGCGCTCTCCTCCCCAGCAGAGACGTGTGCAGCTGGTTGGGGCCTGCCCCTGCGTGCCTGGGCTCCCGCCCACAGCCCCAGCTCAGGGCAAGCAGCCCCTGAGCCAAGACCTGCAGGAGGCGCTGAGCGCCCCCACCTGGAAGCCGAGTGAACAGCTGGCGGGGAGGCGAGCCTCCTCGAGGGAAGAAGAGGCAGCCCAGCCTCGTTTGGCTCAAGCCCTACTTGGCTGGAGCCGAGTGCGCCTCCAGGACGGCAGAGCTCCAGCTCTGCTCAGAGGCCCGTTCTGGCAGAGTTGCTGGCGCGAGGCTGCTCTGCCCTGGGCGAGCCTTGCCCATACTTGCCTCGCTGCTAGGCTTCCTGCCCAGGAAGGAGCAGGCTGCGCGAGGCTGGGAGACGCCACTGGCTCCTTCCTGGCCTCAGCTCCGCACCTGCCTTGCCTTTGCACCTAGGCCCCAGGCGTCCTTGGGGAGGGCTTAGGGGCCGGTGGCTTGCACACTGCCAAGGGCTCCAGCAGGAAGAGCTTTGTGCGAGGCAAGGGAAGGGCCAGTGCAGGGCTCCTCCAGCGGTTGCTTGGCCGCCCAGGCTCAGCGCCGCACGGAGTGCACCAGGCTCCCAGGGCCCCTGGCTGGGGTCTGCAGCCCCGCACACCCGGAGGCTGACTCCCTGGGCGCCCAGCAGCTGCCTCACACACGTAGATTCCCTAGCGCTCTCCTCCCCAGCAGAGACGTGTGCAGCTGGTTGGGGCCTGCCCCTGCGTGCCTGGGCTCCCGCGCACAGCCCCAGCTCAATGCAATCAGCCCCTGAGCCAAGACATGCAGGAGGCGCAGAGCGCCCCCACCTGGAAGCCGAGTGAACAGCTGGCGGGGAGGCGAGCCTCCTCGAGGGAAGAAGAGGCAGCCCAGCCTCGTTTGGCTCAAGCCCTACTTGACTGGAGCCGAGTGCGCATCCAGGACGGCAGAGCTCCAGCCCTGCTCAGAGGCCCGTTCTGGCAGAGTTGCTGGCGCGAGGCTGCTCTGCCCTGGGCGAGCCTTGCCCAGACTTGCCTCGCTGCTAGGCTTCCTGCCCAGGAAGGAGCAGGCTGCGCGAGGCTGGGAGACGCCACTGGCGCCTTCCTGGCCTCAGCTCCGCTCCTGCCTTGCCTTTGCACCTAGGCCCCAGGCGTCCTTGGGGAGGGCTTAGGGGCCG
The DNA here is from genome assembly GCF_042477335.2 of Ovis canadensis. NCBI lineage: Eukaryota > Metazoa > Chordata > Mammalia > Artiodactyla > Bovidae > Ovis > Ovis canadensis. Next base: position 800,541 of record NC_091252.1, read on the forward strand.
GTGGCTTGCACACTGCCAAGGGCTCCAGCAGGAAGAGCTCTGTGCGAGGGAAAGGAAGGGCCAGTGCAGGGCTCCTCCAGCGGTTGCTTGGCCGCCCAGGCTCAGCGCCGCACGGAGTGCACCAGGCTCCCAGGGCCCCTGAATGCGGTCTGCAGCCCCGCACACCCGGAGGCTGACTCCCTGGGCGCCCAGCAGCTGCCTCACACACGTAGCTTCCCTTGCGCTCTCCTCCCCAGCAGAGACGTGTGCAGCTGGTTGGGGACTGCCCCTGCGTGCCTGGGTTCCCGCTTACAGCCCCAGCTCAGGGCAAGCAGCCCCTGAGCCAAGACCTGCAGGAGGCGCAGAGCGCCCCCACCTGGAAGCCGAGTGAACAGGTGGCGGGGAGGCGAGCCTCCTCGAGGGAAGAAGAGGCAGCCCAGCCTCGTTTGGCTCAAGCCCTACTTGGCTGGAGCCGAGTGCGCCTCCAAGACGGCAGAGCTCCAGCTCTGCTCAGAGGCCCGTTCTGGCAGAGTTGCTGGCGCGAGGCTGCTCTGCCCTGGGCGAGCCTTGCCCATACTTGCCTCGCTGCTAGGCTTCCTGCCCAGGAAGGAGCAGGCTGCGCGAGGCTGGGAGACGCCACTGGCTCCTTCCTGGCCTCAGCTCCGCACCTGCCTTGCCTTTGCACCTAGGCCCCAGGCGTCCTTGGGGAGGGCTTAGGGGCCGGTGGCTTGCACACTGCCAAGGGCTCCAGCAGGAAGAGCTTTGTGCGAGGGAAGGGAAGGGCCAGTGCAGGGCTCCTCCAGCGGTTGCTTGGCCGCCCAGGCTCAGCGCCGCACGGAGTGCACCAGGCTCCCAGGGCCCCTGGCTGGGGTCTGCAGCCCCGCACACCCGGAGGCTGACTCCCTGGGCGCCCAGCAGCTGCCTCACACACGTAGATTCCCTAGCGCTCTCCTCCCCAGCAGAGACGTGTGCAGCTGGTTGGGGCCTGCCCCTGCGTGCCTGGGCTCCCGCGCACAGCCCCAGCTCAATGCAATCAGCCCCTGAGCCAAGACATGCAGGAGGCGCAGAGCGCCCCCACCTGGAAGCCGAGTGAACAGCTGGCGGGGAGGCGAGCCTCCTCGAGGGAAGAAGAGGCAGCCCAGCCTCGTTTGGCTCAAGCCCTACTTGACTGGAGCCGAGTGCGCATCCAGGACGGCAGAGCTCCAGCCCTGCTCAGAGGCCCGTTCTGGCAGAGTTGCTGGCGCGAGGCTGCTCTGCCCTGGGCGAGCCTTGCCCAGACTTGCCTCGCTGCTAGGCTTCCTGCCCAGGAAGGAGCAGGCTGCGCGACGCTGGGAGACGCCACTGGCGCCTTCCTGGCCTCAGCTCCGCTCCTGCCTTGCCTTTACACCTAGGCCCCAGGCGTCCTTGGGGAGGGCTTAGGGGCCGGTGGCTTGCACACTGCCAAGGGCTCCAGCAGGAAGAGCTCTGTGCGAGGGAAAGGAAGGGCCAGTGCAGGGCTCCTCCAGCGGTTGCTTGGCCGCCCAGGCTCAGCGCCGCACGGAGTGCACCAGGCTCCCAGGGCCCCTGAATGCGGTCTGCAGCCCCGCACACCCGGAGGCTGACTCCCTGGGCGCCCAGCAGCTGCCTCACACACGTAGCTTCCCTAGCGCTCTCCTCCCCAGCAGAGACGTGTGCAGCTGGTTGGGGCCTGCCCCTGCGTGCCTGGGCTCCCGCCCACAGCCCCAGCTCAGGGCAAGCAGCCCTTGAGCAAAGACCTGCAGGAGGCGCAGAGCGCCCCCACCTGGAAGCCGAGTGAACAGCTGGCGGGGAGGCGAGCCTCCTCAAGGGTAGAAGAGGCAGCCCAGCCTCGTTTGGCTCAAGCCCTACTTGGCTGGAGCCGAGTGCGCCCCCAGGATTGCAGAGCTCCAGCTGTGCTCAGAGGCCCGTTCTGGCAGAGTTGCTGGCGCGAGGCTGCTCTGCCCTGGGCGAGCCTTGCCCAGACTTGCCTCGCTGCTAGGCTTCCTGCCCAGGAAGGAGCAGGCTGCGCGAGGCTGGGAGACGCCACTGGCGCCTTCCTGGCCTCAGCTCCGCTCCTGCCTTGCCTTTGCACCTAGGCCCCAGGCGTCCTTGGGGAGGGCTTAGGGGCCGGTGGCTTGCACACTGCCAAGGGCTCCAGCAGGAAGAGCTCTGTGCGAGGGAAAGGAAGGGCCAGTGCAGGGCTCCTCCAGCGGTTGCTTGGCCGCCCAGGCTCAGCGCCGCACGGAGTGCACCAGGCTCCCAGGGCCCCTTGCTCGGGTCTGCAGCCCCGCACACCCGGAGGCTGACTCCCTGGGCGCCCAGCAGCTGCCTCACACACGTAGCTTCCCTAGCGCTCTCCTCCCCAGCAGAGACGTGTGCAGCTGGTTGGGGCCTGCCCCTGCGTGCCTGGGCTCCCGCGCACAGCCCCAGCTCAGGGCAAGCCGCCCCTGAGCCAAGACCTGCAGGAGGCGCAGAGCGCCACCACCTGGAAGCCGAGTGAACAGCTGGCGGGTAGGCGAGCCTCCTCGAGGGTAGAAGAGGCAGCCCAGCCTCGTTTGGCTCAAGCCCTACTTGGCTGGAGCCGAGTGCGCCTCCAGGACGGCAGAGCTCCAGCTCTGCTCAGAGGCCCGTTCTGGCAGAGTTGCTGGTGCGAGGCTGCTCTGCCCTGGGCGAGCCTTGCCCAGACTTGCCTCGCTGCTAGGCTTCCTGCCCAGGAAGGAGCAGGCTGCGCGAGGCTGGGAGACGCCACTGGCGCCTTCCTGGCCTCAGCTCCGCTCCTGCCTTGCCTTTGCACCTAGGCCCCAGGCGTCCTTGGGGAGGGCTTAGGGGCCGGTGGCTTGCACACTGCCAAGGGCTCCAGCAGGAAGAGCTCTGTGCGAGGGAAGGGAAGGACCAGTGCAGGGCTCCTCCAGCGGTTGCTTGGCCGCCCAGGCTCAGCGCCGCACGGAGTGCACCAGGCTCCAAGGGCCCCTGGCTGGGGTCTGCAGCCCCGCACACCCGGAGGCTGACTCCCTGGGCGCCCAGCAGCTGCCTCACACACGTAGCTTCCCTAGCGCTCTCCTCCCCAGCAGAGACGTGTGCAGCTGGTTGGGGCCTGCCCCTGCGTGCCTAGGCTCCCGCCCACAGCCCCAGCTCAGGGCAAGCAGCCCCTGAGCCAAGACCTGCAGGAGGCGCAGAGCGCCCCCACCTGGAAGCCGAGTGAACAGCTGGCAGGGAGGCGAGCCTCCTCGAGGGAAGAAGAGGCAGCCCAGCCTCGTTTGGCTCAAGCCCTACTTGGCTGGAGCCGAGTGCGTCTCCAGGACGGCAGAGCTCCAGCTCTGTTCAGAGGCCCGTTCTGGCAGAGTTGCTGGCGCGAGGCTGCTCTGCCCTGGGCGAGCCTTGCCCAGACTTGCCTCGCGGCTAGGCTTCCTGCCCTGGAAGGAGCAGGCTGCGCGAGGCTGGGAGACGCCACTGGCGCCTTCCTGGCCTCAGCTCCGCTCCTGCCTTGCCTTTGCACCTAGGCCCCAGGCGTCCTTGGGGAAGGCTTAGGGGCCGGTGGCTTCCACACTGCTAAGGGCTCCAGCAGGAAGAGCTCTGTGCGAGGGAAGGGAAGGGCCAGTGCAGGGCTCCTCCAGCGGTTGCTTGGCCGCCCAGGCTCAGCGCCGCACGGAGTGCACCAGGCTCCCAGGGCCCCTGGCTGGGGTTGCAGCCCCGCACACCCGGAGGCTGACTCCCTGGGCGCCCAGCAGCTGCCTCACACACGTAGCTTCCCTAGCGCTCTCCTCCCCAGCAGAGAAGTGTGCAGCTGGTTGGGGCCTGCCCCTGCGTGCCTGGACTCCCGCCCACAGCCCCAGCTCAGGGCAAGCAGCCCCTGAGCCAAGACCTGCAGGAGGCGCAGAGCGCCCCCAACTGGAAGCCGAGTGAACAGCTGGTGGGGAGGCGAGCCTCCTCGAGGGAAGAAGAGGCAGCCCAGCCTCGTTTGGCTCAAGCCCTACTTGGCTGGAGCCGAGTGCGCCTCCAGGACGGCAGAGCTCCAGCTCTGCTCAGAGGCCCGTTCTGGCAGAGTTGCTGGCGCGAGGCTGCTCTGCTCTGGGCGAGCCTTGCCCAGACTTGCCTCGCTGCTAGGCTTCCTGCCCAGGAAGGAGCAGGCTGCACGAGGCTGGGAGATGCCACTGGCGCCTTCCTGGCCTCAGCTCCGCTCCTGCCTTGCCTTTGCACCTAGGCCCCAGGCGTCCTTGGGGAGGGCTTAGGGGCCGGTGGCTTGCACACTGCCAAGGGCTCCAGTAGGAAGAGCTCTGTGCGAGGGAAGGGAAGGGCCAGTGCAGGGCTCCTCCAGCGGTTGCTTGGCCGCCCAGGCTCAGCGCCGCACGGAGTGCACCAGGCTCCCAGGGCCCCTGGCTGGGGTCTGCAGCCCCGCACACCCGGAGGCTGACTCCCTGGGCGCCCAGCAGCTGCCTCACACACGTAGCTTCCCTAGCGCTCTCCTCCCCAGGAGAGACGTGTGCAGCTGGTTGGGGCCTGCCCCTGTGTGCCTGGGCTCCCTCCCACAGCCCCAGCTCAATGCAATCAGCCCCTGAGCCAAGACATGCAGGAGGTGCAGAGCGCCCCCACCTGGAAGCCGAGTGAACAGCTGGCGGGGAGGCGAGCCTCCTCGAGGGAAGAAGAGGCAGCCCAGCCTCGTTTGGCTCAAGCCCTACTTGACTGGAGCCGAGTGCGCATCCAGGACGGCAGAGCTCCAGCCCTGCTCAGAGGCCCGTTCTGGCAGAGTTGCTGGCGCGAGGCTGCTCTGCCCTGGGCGAGCCTTGCCCAGACTTGCCTCGCTGCTAGGCTTCCTGCCCAGGAAGGAGCAGGCTGCGCGAGGCTGGGAGACGCCACTGGCGCCTTCCTGGCCTCAGCTCCGCTCCTGCCTTGCCTTTGCACCTAGGCCCCAGGCGTCCTTGGGGAGGGCTTAGGGGCCGGTGGCTTGCACACTGCCAAGGGCTCCAGCAGGAAGAGCTCTGTGCGAGGGAAGGGAAGGGCCAGTGCAGGGCTCCTCCAGCGGTTGCTTGGCCGCCCAGGCTCAGCGCCGCACGGAGTGCCCCAGGCTCCCAGGGCCCCTGGCTGGGGTCTGCAGCCCCGCACACCCGGAGGCTGACTCCCTGGGCGCCCAGCAGCTGCCTCACACACGTAGCTTCCCTAGCGCTCTCCTCCCCAGCAGAGACGTGTGCAGCTGGTTGGGGCCTGCCCCTGCGTGCCTGGGCTCCCGCCCACAGCCCCAGCTCAGGGCAAGCAGCCCCTGAGCCAAGACCTGCAGGAGGCGCTGAGCGCCCCCACCTGGAAGCCGAGTGAACAGCTGGCGGGGAGGCGAGCCTCCTCGAGGGAAGAAGAGGCAGCCCAGCCTCGTTTGGCTCAAGCCCTACTTGGCTGGAGCCGAGTGCGCCTCCAGGACGGCAGAGCTCCAGCTCTGCTCAGAGGCCCGTTCTGGCAGAGTTGCTGGCGCGAGGCTGCTCTGCCCTGGGCGAGCCTTGCCCATACTTGCCTCGCTGCTAGGCTTCCTGCCCAGGAAGGAGCAGGCTGCGCGAGGCTGGGAGACGCCACTGGCTCCTTCCTGGCCTCAGCTCCGCACCTGCCTTGCCTTTGCACCTAGGCCCCAGGCGTCCTTGGGGAGGGCTTAGGGGCCGGTGGCTTGCACACTGCCAAGGGCTCCAGCAGGAAGAGCTTTGTGCGAGGCAAGGGAAGGGCCAGTGCAGGGCTCCTCCAGCGGTTGCTTGGCCGCCCAGGCTCAGCGCCGCACGGAGTGCACCAGGCTCCCAGGGCCCCTGGCTGGGGTCTGCAGCCCCGCACACCCGGAGGCTGACTCCCTGGGCGCCCAGCAGCTGCCTCACACACGTAGATTCCCTAGCGCTCTCCTCCCCAGCAGAGACGTGTGCAGCTGGTTGGGGCCTGCCCCTGCGTGCCTGGGCTCCCGCGCACAGCCCCAGCTCAATGCAATCAGCCCCTGAGCCAAGACATGCAGGAGGCGCAGAGCGCCCCCACCTGGAAGCCGAGTGAACAGCTGGCGGGGAGGCGAGCCTCCTCGAGGGAAGAAGAGGCAGCCCAGCCTCGTTTGGCTCAAGCCCTACTTGACTGGAGCCGAGTGCGCATCCAGGACGGCAGAGCTCCAGCCCTGCTCAGAGGCCCGTTCTGGCAGAGTTGCTGGCGCGAGGCTGCTCTGCCCTGGGCGAGCCTTGCCCAGACTTGCCTCGCTGCTAGGCTTCCTGCCCAGGAAGGAGCAGGCTGCGCGAGGCTGGGAGACGCCACTGGCGCCTTCCTGGCCTCAGCTCCGCTCCTGCCTTGCCTTTGCACCTAGGCCCCAGGCGTCCTTGGGGAGGGCTTAGGGGCCGGTGGCTTGCACACTGCCAAGGGCTCCAGCAGGAAGAGCTCTGTGCGAGGGAAAGGAAGGGCCAGTGCAGGGCTCCTCCAGCGGTTGCTTGGCCGCCCAGGCTCAGCGCCGCACGGAGTGCACCAGGCTCCCAGGGCCCCTGAATGCGGTCTGCAGCCCCGCACACCCGGAGGCTGACTCCCTGGGCGCCCAGCAGCTGCCTCACACACGTAGCTTCCCTTGCGCTCTCCTCCCCAGCAGAGACGTGTGCAGCTGGTTGGGGACTGCCCCTGCGTGCCTGGGTTCCCGCTTACAGCCCCAGCTCAGGGCAAGCAGCCCCTGAGCCAAGACCTGCAGGAGGCGCAGAGCGCCCCCACCTGGAAGCCGAGTGAACAGGTGGCGGGGAGGCGAGCCTCCTCGAGGGAAGAAGAGGCAGCCCAGCCTCGTTTGGCTCAAGCCCTACTTGGCTGGAGCCGAGTGCGCCTCCAAGACGGCAGAGCTCCAGCTCTGCTCAGAGGCCCGTTCTGGCAGAGTTGCTGGCGCGAGGCTGCTCTGCCCTGGGCGAGCCTTGCCCAGACTTGCCTCGCTGCTAGGCTTCCTGCCCAGGAAGGAGCCGGCTGCGCGAGGCTGGGAGACGCCACTGGCGCCTTTCTGGCCTCAGCTCCGCTCCTGCCTTGCCTTTGCACCTAGGCCCCAGGCGTCCTTGGGGAGGGCTTAGGGGCCGGTGGCTTGCACACTGCCAAGGGCTCCAGCAGGAAGAGCTCTGTGCGAGGGAAGGGAAGGGCCAGTGCAGGGTTCCTCCAGCAGTTGCTTGGCCGCCCAGGCTCAGCGCCGCACGGAGTGCACCAGGCTCCCATGGCCCCTGGCTGGGGTCTGCAGCCCCACACACCCGGAGGCTGACTCCCTGGGCGCCCAGCAGCTGCCTCACACACGTAGCTTCGCTAGCGCTCTCCTCCCCAGCAGAGACGTGTACAGCTGGTTGGGGCCTGCCCCTGCGTGCCTGGGTTCCCGCGCACAGCCCCAGCTCAGGGCAAGCAGCCCCTGAGCCACGACCTGCAGGAGGCGCAGAGCGCCCCCACCTGGAAGCCGAGTGAACAGCTGGCGGGGAGGCGAGCCTCCTCGAGGGAAGAAGAGGCAGCCCAGCCTCGTTTGGCTCAAGCCCTACTTGGCTGGAGCCGAGTGCGCCTCCAGGACGGCAGAGCTCCAGCTCTGCTCAGAGGCCCGTTCTGGCAGAGTTGCTGGCGCGAGGCTGCTCTGCCCTGGGTGAGCCTTGCCCAGACTTGCCTCGCTGCTAGGCTTCCTGCCCAGGAAGGAGCAGGCTGCGCGAGGCTGGGAGACGATACTGGCGCCTTCCTGGCCTCAGCTCCGCTCCTGCCTTGCCTTTGCACCTAGGCCCCAGGCGTCCTTGGGGAGGGCTTAGGGGCCGGTGGCTTGCACACTGCCAAGGGCTCCAGCAGGAAGAGCTCTGTGCGAGGGAAAGGAAGGGCCAGTGCAGGGCTCCTCCAGCGGTTGCTTGGCCGCCCAGGCTCAGCGCCGCACGGAGTGCACCAGGCTCCCAGGGCCCCTGGCTGGGGTCTGCAGCCCTGCACACCCGGAGGCTGACTCCCTGGGCGCCCAGCTGCTGCCTCACACACGTAGCTTCCCTAGCGCTCTCCTCCCCAGCAGAGACGTGTGCAGCTGGTTGGGGCCTGCCCCTGCGTGCCTGGGCTCCCGCCCACAGCCCCAGCTCAGGGCAAGCAGCCCCTGAGCCAAGACCTGCAGGAGGCGCAGAGCGCCCCCTCCTGGAAGCCGAGTGAACAGCTGGCTGGGAGGCGAGCCTCCTCGAGGGAGAAGAGGCAGCCCAGCCTCGTTTGGCTCAATCCCTACTTGGCTGGAGCCGAGTGCGCCTCCAGGACGGCAGAGATCCAGCTCTGCTCAGAGGCCCGATCTGGCAGAGTTGCTGGCGCGAGGCTGCTCTGCCCTGGGCGAGCCTTGTCCAGACTTGCCTCGCTGGTAGGCTTCCTGCCCAGGAAGGAGCAGGCTGCGCGAGGCTGGGAGACGCCACTGGCGCCTTCCTGGCCTCAGCTCCGCTCCTGCCTTGCCTTTGCACCTAGGCCCCAGGCGTCCTTGGGGAGGGCTTAGGGGCCGGTGGCTTGCACACTGCCAAGGGCTCCAGCAGGAAGAGCTCTGTGCGAGGGAAGGGAAGGGCCAGTGCAGGGCTTCTCCAGCGGTTGCTTGGCCGCCCAGGCTCAGCGCCGCACGGAGTGCACCAGGCTCCCAGGGCCCCTGGCTGGGGTCTGCAGCCCCGCACACCCGGAGGCTGACTCCCTGGGCGCCCAGCAGCTGCCTCACACACGTAGCTTCCCTAGCGCTCTCCTCCCCAGCAGAGACGTGTGCAGCTGGTTGGGGCCTGCCCCTGCGTGCCTGGGTTCCCGCGCACAGCCCCAGCTCAGGGCAAGCAGCCCCTGAGCCAAGACCTGCAGGAGGCGCAGAGCGCCCCCACCTGGAATCCGAGTGAACAGCTGGCGGGGAGGCGAGCCTCCTCGAGGGAAGAAGAGGCAGCCCAGCCTCGTTTGGCTCAAGCCCTATTTGGCTGGAGCCGAGTGCGCCTCCAGGACGGCAGAGCTCCAGCCCTGCTCAGAGGCCCGTTCTGGCAGAGTTGCTGGCGCGAGGCTGCTCTGCCCTGGGCGAGCCTTGTCCAGACTTGCCTCGCTGCTAGGCTTCCTGCCCAGGAAGGAGCAGGCTGCGCGAGGCTGGGAGACGCCACTGGCGCCTTCCTGGCCTCAGCTCCGCGCCTGCCTTGCCTTTGCACCTAGGCCCCAGGTGTCCTTGGGGAGGGCTTAGGGGCCGGTGGCTTGCACACTGCCAAGGGCTCCAGCAGGAAGAGCTCTGTGCGAGGGAAGGGAAGGGCCAGTGCAGGGCTTCTCCAGCGGTTGCTTGGCCGCCCAGGCTCAGCGCCGCACGGAGTGCCCCAGGCTCCCAGGGCCCCTGGCGGGGGTCTGCAGCCCCGCACACCCGGAGGCTGACTCCCTGGGCGCCCAGCAGCTGCCTCACACACGTAGCTTCCCTAGCGCTCTCCTCCCCAGCAGAGACGTGTGCAGCTGGTTGGGGCCTGCCCCTGCGTGCCTGGGCTCCCGCCCACAGCCCCCGCTCAGGGCAAGCAGCCCCTGAGCCAAGACCTGCAGGAGGCGCAGAGCGCCACCACCTGGAAGCCGAGTGAACAGCTGGCGGGGAGGCGAGCCTCCTCGAGGGAAGAAGAGGCAGCGCAGCCTCGTTTGGCTCAAGCCCTACTTGGCTGGTGCCGAGTGCGCCTCCAGGACGGCAGAGCTCCAGCTCTGCTCAGAGGCCCGTTTTGACAGAGTTGCAGGCGCGAGGCTGCTCTGCCCTGGGCGAGCCTTGCCCAGACTTGCCTCGCTGCTAGGCTTCCTGCCCAGGAAGGAGCAGGCTGCGCGAGGCTGGGAGACGCCACTGGCACCTTCCTGGCCTCAGCTCCGCTCCTGCCTTGCCTTTGCACCTAGGCCCCAGGCGTCCTTGGGGAGGGCTTAGGGGCCGGTGGCTTGCACACTGCCAAGGGCTCCAGCAGGAAGAGCTCTGTGCGAGGGAAAGGAAGGGCCAGTGCAGGGCTCCTCCAGCGGTTGCTTGGCCGCCCAGGCTCAGCGCCGCACGGAGTGCACCAGGCTCCCAGGGCCCCTGAATGCGGTCTGCAGCCCCGCACACCCGGAGGCTGACTCCCTGGGCGCCCAGCAGCTGCCTCACACACGTAGCTTCCCTTGCGCTCTCCTCCCCAGCAGAGACGTGTGCAGCTGGTAGGGGCCTGCCCCTGCGTGCCTGGGTTCCCGCTTACAGCCCCAGCTCAGGGCAAGCAGCCCCTGAGCCAAGACCTGCAGGAGGCGCAGAGCGCCCCCACCTGGAAGCCGAGTGAACAGGTGGCGGGGAGGCGAGCCTCCTCGAGGGAAGAAGAGGCAGCCCAGCCTCGTTTGGCTCAAGCCCTACTTGGCTGGAGCCGAGTGCGCCTCCAAGACGGCAGAGCTCCAGCTCTGCTCAGAGGCCCGTTCTGGCAGAGTTGCTGGCGCGAGGCTGCTCTGCCCTGGGCGAGCCTTGCCCAGACTTGCCTCGCTGCTAGTCTTGCTGCCCAGGAAGGAGCAGGCTGCGCGAGGCTGGGAGACGCCACTGGCGCCTTCCTGGCCTCAGCTCCGCTCCTGCCTTGCCTTTGCACCTAGGCCCCAGGCGTCCTTGGGGAGGGCTTAGGGGCCGGTGGCTTGCACACTGCCAAGGGCTCCAGCAGGAAGAGCTCTGTGCGAGGGAAGGGAAGGGCCAGTGCAGGGCTTCTCCATCGGTTGCTTGGCCGCCCAGGCTCAGCGCCGCACGGAGTGCACCAGGCTCCCAGGGCCCCTGGCTGGGGTCTGCAGCCCCGCACACCCAGAGGCTGACTCCCTGAGCGCCCAGCAGCTGCCTCACACACGTAGCTTCCCTAGCGCTCTCCTCCCCAGCAGAGACGTGTGCAGCTGGTAGGGGCCTGCCCCTGCGTGCCTGGGTTCCCGCGCACAGCCCCAGCTCAGGGCAAGCAGCCCCTGAGCCAAGACCTGCAGGAGGCGCAGAGCGCCCCCACCTGGAAGCCGAGTGAACAGCTGGCGGGGAGGCGAGCCTCCTCGAGGGAAGAAGAGGCAGCCCAGCCTCGTTTGGCTCAAGCCCTACTTGGCTGGAGCCGAGTGCGCCCCCAGGACGGCAGAGCTCCAGCTCTGCTCAGAGGCCCGTTCTGGCAGAGTTGCTGGCGCGAGGCTGCTCTGCCCTGGGCGAGCCTTGCCCAGACTTGCCTCGCTGCTAGGCTTCCTGCCCAGGAAGGAGCCGGCTGCGCGAGGCTGGGAGACGCCACTGGCGCCTTTCTGGCCTCAGCTCCGCTCCTGCCTTGCCTTTGCACCTAGGCCCCAGGCGTCCTTGGGGAGGGCTTAGGGGCCGGTGGCTTGCACACTGCCTAGGGCTCCAGCAGGAAGAGCTCTGTGCGAGGGAAGGGAAGGGCCAGTGCAGGGCTCCTCCAGCGGTTGCTTGGCCGCCCAGGCTCAGCGCCGCACGGAGTGCACCAGGCTCCCAGGGCCCCTGGCTGGGGTCTGCAGCCCCGCACACCCGGAGGCTGACTCCCTGGGCGCCCAGCTGCTGCCTCACACACGTAGCTTCCCTAGCGCTCTCCTCCCCAGCAGAGACGTGTGCAGCTGGTTGGGGCCTGCCCCTGCGTGCCTGGCCTCCCGCCCACAGCCCCAGCTCAGGGCAAGCAGCCCCTGAGCCAAGACCTGCAGGAGGCGCAGAGCGCCCCCTCCTGGAAGCCGAGTGAACAGCTGGCTGGGAGGCGAGCCTCCTCGAGGGAGAAGAGGCAGCCCAGCCTCGTTTGGCTCAAGCCCTACTTGGCTGGAGCCGAGTGCGCCTCCAGGACGGCAGAGATCCAGCTCTGCTCAGAGGCCCGATCTGGCAGATTTGCTGGCGCGAGGCTGCTCTGCCCTGGGCGAGCCTTGTCCAGACTTGCCTCGCTGCTAGGCTTCCTGCCCAGGAAGGAGCAGGCTGCGCGAGGCTGGGAGACGCCACTGGCGCCTTCCTGGCCTCAGCTCCGCTCCTGCCTTGCCTTTGCACCTAGGCCCCAGGCGTCCTTGGGGAGGGCTTAGGGGCCGGTGGCTTGCACACTGCCAAGGGCTCCAGCAGGAAGAGCTCTGTGCGAGGGAAGGGAAGGGCCAGTGCAGGGCTTCTCCAGCGGTTGCTTGGCCGCCCAGGCTCAGCGCCGCACGGAGTGCACCAGGCTCCCAGGGCCCCTGGCTGGGGTCTGCAGCCCCGCACACCCGGAGGCTGACTCCCTGGGCGCCCAGCAGCTGCCTCACACACGTAGCTTCCCTAGCGCTCTCCTCCCCAGCAGAGACGTGTGCAGCTGGTTGGGGCCTGCCCCTGCGTGCCTGGGTTCCCGCGCACAGCCCCAGCTCAGGGCAAGCAGCCCCTGAGCCAAGACCTGCAGGAGGCGCAGAGCGCCCCCACCTGGAATCCGAGTGAACAGCTGGCGGGGAGGCGAGCCTCCTCGAGGGAAGAAGAGGCAGCCCAGCCTCGTTTGGCTCAAGCCCTATTTGGCTGGAGCCGAGTGCGCCTCCAGGACGGCAGAGCTCCAGCTCTGCTCAGAGGCCCGTTCTGGCAGAGTTGCTGGCGCGAGGCTGCTCTGCCCTGGGCGAGCCTTGTCCAGACTTGCCTCGCTGCTAGGCTTCCTGCCCAGGAAGGAGCAGGCTGCGCGAGGCTGGGAGACGCCACTGGCGCCTTCCTGGCCTCAGCTCCGCTCCTGCCTTGCCTTTGCACCTAGGCCCCAGGCGTCCTTGGGGAGGGCTTAGGGGCCGGTGGCTTGCACACTGCCAAGGGCTCCAGCAGGAAGAGCTCTGTGCGAGGGAAGGGAAGGGCCAGTGCAGGGCTTCTCCAGCGGTTGCTTGGCCGCCCAGGCTCAGCGCCGCACGGAGTGCCCCAGGCTCCCAGGGCCCCTGGCTGGGGTCTGCAGCCCCGCACACACGGAGGCTGACTCCCTGGGCGCCCAGCAGCTGCCTCACACACGTAGCTTCCCTAGCGCTCTCCTCCCCAGCAGAGACGTGTGCAGCTGCTGGGGCCTGCCCCTTCGTGCCTGGGCTCCTGCGCACAGCCCCAGCTCAGGGCAAGCAGCCCCTGAGCCAAGACCTGCAGGAGGCGCAGAGCGCCCCCACCTGTAAGCCGAGTGAACAGCTGGCGGGGAGGCGAGCCTCCTCGAGGTAAGAAGAGGCAGCCCAGCCTCGTTTGGCTCAAGCCCTACTTGGCTGGAGCCGAGTGCGCCTCCAGGACGGCAGAGCTCCAGCTCTGCTAAGAGGCCTGATCTGGCATAGTTGCTGGCGCGAAGCTGCTCTGCCCTGGGCGAGCCTTGCCCAGACTTGCCTCGCTGCTAGGCTTCCTGCCCAGGAAGGAGCAGGCTGCGCGAGGCTGGCAGACGGCACTGGCGCCTTCCTGGCCTCAGTTCCGCTCCTGCCTTGCCTTTGCACCTAGGCCCCAGGCGTCCTTGGGGAGGGCTTAGGGGCTGGTGGCTTGCACACTGCCAAGGGCTCCAGCAGGAAGAGCTCTGTGTGAAGGAAGGGAAGGGTTAGTGCAGGGCTCCTCCAGCGGTTGCTTGGCCCCCCAGGTTCAGCGCCGCACGGAGTGCACCAGGCTCCCATGGCCCCTGGCTGGGGTCTGCAGCCCCGCACACCCGGAGGCTGACTCCCTGGGCGCCCAGCAGCTGCCTCACACACGTAGATTCCCAAGCGCTCTCCTCCCCAGCAGAGACATGTGCAGCTGGTTGGGGCCTGCCCCTGCGTGCCTGGGCTCCCGCCCACAGCCCCAGCTCAGGGCAAGCAGCCCCTGAGCCAAGACCTGCAGGAGGCGCAGAGCGCCCTCACCTGGAAGCCGAGTGAACAGCTGGCGGGGAGGCGAGCCTCCTCGAGGGAAGAAGAGGCAGCCCAGCCTCGTTTGGCTCAAGCCCTACTAGGCTGGAGCCGAGTGCGCCTCCAGGTCAGCAGAGCTCCAGCTCTGCTCAGAGGCCCGTTCTGGCAGAGTTGCTGGCGCGAGCCTGCTCTGCCCTGGGAGAGCCTTGCCCAGACTTGCCTAGCTGCTAGGCTTCCTGCCCAGGTAGGAGCAGGCTGTGCGAGGCTGGGAGACGCCACTGGCGCCTTCCTGGCCTCAGCTCCGCTCCTGCCTTGCCTTTGCACCTAGGCCCCATGCGTCCTTGGGGAGGGCTTAGGGGCCGTTGGCTTGCACAGTGCCAAGGGCTCCAGCAGGAAGAGCTCTGTGCGAGGGAAGGGAAGGGCCAGTGCATGGCTCCTCCAGCGGTTGCTTGGGCGCCCAGGCTCAGCGCCGCACGGAGTGCCCCAGGCTCCCAGGGCCCCTGGCTGCGGTCTGCAGCCCCGCACACCCGGAGGCTTACTCCCTGGGCGCCCAGCAGCTGCCTCACACACGTAGCTTCCCTAGCGCTCTCCTCCCCAGCAGAGACGAGTGCACCTGGTTGGGGTCTGCCCCTGCGTGCCTGGGCTCCCGCCCACAGCCCCAGCTCAGGGCAAGCAGCCCCTGAGCCAAGACCTGCAGGAGGCGCAGAGCGCCCCCACCTGGAAGCCGAGTGAACAGCTGGCGGGGAGGCGAGCCTCCTCGAGGGAAGAAGAGGCAGCCCAGCCTCGTTTGGCTCAAGCCCTACTTGGCTGGAGCCGAGTGCGCCTCCAGGACGGCAGAGCTCCAGCTCTGCTCAGAGGCCCGTTCTGGCAGAGTTGCTGGCGCGAGGCTGCTCTGCCCTGGGCGAGCCTTGCCCAGACTTGCCTCGCTGCTAGTCTTCCTGCCCAGGAAGGAGCAGGCTGCGCGAGGCTGGGAGACGCCACTGGCGCCTTCCTGGCCTCAGCTCCGCTCCTGCCTTGCCTTTGCACATAGGCCCCAGGCGTCCTTGGGCAGGGCTTAGGGGCCGGTGGCTTGCACACTGCCTAGGGCTCCAGCAGGAAGAGCTCTGTGCGAGGGAAGGGAAGGGCCAGTGCAGGGCTCCTCCAGCGGTTGCTTGGCCGCCCAGGCTCAGCGCCGCACGGAGTGCACCAGGCTCCCAGGGCCCCTGGCTGGGGTCTGCAGCCCCGCACACCCGGAGGCTGACTCCCTGGGCGCCCAGCAGCTGCCTCACACACGTAGCTTCGCTAGCGCTCTCCTCCCCAGCAGAGACGTGTGCAGCAGTTTGGGGCCTGCCCCTGCGTGACTGGGCTCCCGCCCGCAGCCGCAGTTCAGGGCAAGCAGCCCCTGAGCCAAGACCTGCAAGAGGCGCAGAGCACCCCCACCTGGAAGGCGAGTGAACAGCTGGCGGGGAGGCGAGCCTCCTCGAGGGAAGAAGAGGCAGCCCAGCCTCGTTTGGCTCAAGCCCTACTTGGCTGGAGCCGAGTGCGCCTCCAGGACGGCAGAGCTCCAGCTCTGCTCAGAGGCCCGATCTGGCAGAGTTACTGGCGCGAGGCTGCTCTGCCCTGGGCGAGCCTTGCCCAGACTTGCCTCGCTGCTAGGCTTCCTGCCCAGGAAGGAACAGGCTGCGCGAGGCTGGGAGACCCCACTGGCGCCTTCCTGGCCGCAGCTCCGCTCCTGCCTTGCCTTTGGACCTAGGCCCCAGGGGTCCTTGGGGAGGGCTTAGGGGCCGGTGGCTTGCACACTGCCAAGGGCTCCAGCAGGAAGAGCTCTGTGCGAGGGAAGGGAAGGGCCAGTGCAGGGCTCCTCCAGCGGTTGCTTGGCCGCCCAGGCTCAGGGCCGCATGGAGTGCACCAGGCTCCCAGGGCCCCTGGCTGGGGTCTGCAGCCCCGCACACACGGAGGCTGACTCCCTGGGCGCCCAGCAGCTGCCTCACACACGTAGCATCCCTAGCGCTCTCCTCCCCAGCAGAGACATGTGCAGCTGGTTGGGGCCTGCCCCTGCGTGCCTGGGCTCCCGCCCACAGCCCCAGCTCAGGGCAAGCAGCCCCTGAGCCAAGACCTGCAGCAGGCACAGAGCGCCCCCACCTGGAAGCCGAGTGAACAGCTGGCGGGGAGGCGAGCCTCCTCGAGGGAAGAAGAGGCAGCCCAGCCTCGTTTGGCTCAAGCCCTACTTGGCTGGAGCCGAGTGCGCCTCCAGGACGGCAGAGCTCCAGCTCTGCTCAGAGGCCCGATATGGCAGAGTTGCTGGCGCGAGACTGTTCTGCCCTGGGAGAGCCTTGTCAAGACTTGCCTTGCTGCTAGGCTTCCTGCCCAGGAAGGAGCAGGTTGCGCGAGGCTGGGAGACGCCACTGGCGCCTTCCTGGCCTCAGCTCCGCTCCTGCCTTGCCTTTGCACCTAGGCCCCAGGCGTCCTTGGGGAGGGCTTAGGGGCCGGTGGCTTGCACACTGCCAAGGGCTCCAGCAGGAAGAGCTCTGTGCGAGGGAAGGGAAGGGCCAGTGCAGGGCTCCTCCAGCGGTTGCTTGGCCGCCCAGGCTCAGCGCCGCACGGAGTGCACCAGGCTCCCAGGGCCCCTGGCTGGGGTCTGCAGCCCCGCACACCCGGAGGCTGACTCCCTGGGCGCCTAGCAGCTGCCTCACACACGTAGCTTCCCTAGCGCTCTCCTCCCCAGCAGAGACGTGTGCAGCTGGTTGGGGCCTGCCCCTGCGTGACTGGGCTCCCGCCCGCAGCCGCAGTTCAGGGCAAGCAGCCCCTGAGCCAAGACCTGCAGGAGGCGCAGAGCACCCCCACCTGGAAGGCGAGTGAACAGCTGGCGGGGAGGCGAGCCTCCTCGAGGGAAGAAGAGGCAGCCCAGCCCCGTTTGGCTCAAGCCCTACTTGGCTGGAGCCGAGTGCGCCTCCAGGACGGCAGAGCTCCAGCTCTGCTCAGAGGCCCGATCTGGCAGAGTTGATGGCGCGAGGCTGCTCTGCCCTGGGCGAGCCTTGCCCAGACTTGCCTCGCTGCTAGGCTTCCTGCCCAGGAAGGAGCAGGCTGCGCGAGGCTGGGAGACGCCACTGGCGCCTTCCTGGCCTCAGCTCCGCTCCTGCCTTTCCTTTGCACCTAGGCCACACGCTTCCTTGGGGAGGGCTTAGGGACCAGTGGCTTGCACACTGCCAAGAGCTCCAGCAGGAAGAGCTCTGTGCGAGGGAAGGGAAGGGACAGTGGAGGGCTCCTCCAGCGGTTGCTTGGCCGCCCAGGCTCAGGGCCGCATGGAGTGCACCAGGCTCCCAGGGCCCCTGGCTGGGGTCTGCCGCCCCGCACACACGGAGGCTGACTCCCTGGGCGCCCAGCAGCTGCCTCACACACGTAGCTTCCCTAGCACTCTCCTCCCCAGCAGAGACGTGTGCAGCTGGTTGGGGCGAGCCCCTGCGTGTCTGGGCTCCCGCCCACAGCCCCAGCTCCGGGCAAGCATGCCCTGAGCCAAGACCTGCAGGAGGCGCAGAGCGCCCCCACCTGGAAGCCGAGTGAACAGCTGGCGGGGAGGCGAGCCTCCTCGAGGAAAGAAGAGGCCGCCCAGCCTCGTTTGGCTCAAGCCCTACTTGGCTGGAGCCGAGTGCGCCTCCAGGACGGCAGAGCTCCAACTCTGCTCAGAGGCCCGATCTGGCAGAGTTGCTGGCGCGAGGCTGCTCTGCCCTGGGCGAGCCTTGCCCAGACTTGCCTCGCTGCTAGGCTTCCTGCCCAGGAAGGAGCAGGCTGCGCGAGGCTGGGAGGCGCCACTGGCGACTTCCTGGCCTCAGCTCCGCTCCTGCCTTGCCTTTGCACCTAGTCCCCATGCGTCCTTGGGCAGGGCTTAGGGGCCGGTGGCTTGCACACTGCCAAGGGCTCCAGCAGGAAGAGCTCTGTGCGAGGGAAGGGAAGGGCCAGTGCAGGGCTCCTCCAGCGGTTGCTTGGCCGCCCAGGCTCAGCGCCGCACGGAGTGCACCAGGCTCCCAGGGCCCCTGGCTGGGGTCTGCAGCCCCGCACACCCGGAGGCTGACTCCCTGGGCGTCCAGCAGCTGCCTCACACACGTAGATTCCCTCACGCTCTCCTCCCCAGCTGAGACGTGTGCAGCTGGTTGGGGCCTGCCCCTGCGTGCCTGGGTTCCCGCCCACAGCCTCAGCTCAGGGCAAGCAGCCCCTGAGCCAAGACCTGCAGGATGCGCAGAGCGCCCCCACATGGAAGTCGAGTGAACAGCTGGCGGGGAGGCGAGACTCCTCGAGGGAAGAAGAGGCAGCCCAGCCTCGTTTGGCTCAAGCCCTACTTGGCTGGAGCCGAGTGCGCCTCCAGGACGGCAGAGCTCCAGCTCTGCTCAGAGGCCCGATCTGGCAGAGTTGCTGGCGCGAGGCTGCTCTGCCCTGGGCGAGCCTTGCCCAGACTTGCCTCGCTGCTAGGCTTCCTGCCCAGGAAGGAGCAGGCTGCGCGAGGCTGGGAGATGCCACTGGCGCCTTCCTGGCCTCAGCTCCGCTCCTGCCTTGCCTTTGCACCTAGGCCCAAGGCGTCCTTGGGAAGGGCTTAGGGGCCGGTGGCTTGCACACTGCCAAGGGCTCCAGCAGGAAGAGCTCTGTGCGAGGGAATGGAAGGGCCAGTGCAGGGCTCCTCTAGCGGTTGCTTGGCCGCCCAGGCTCAGCGCCGCACAGGGTGCACCAGGCTCCCAGGGCCCCTGGCTGGGGTCTGCAGCCCCGCACACCCGGAGGCTGACTCCCTGGGCGCCCAGCAGCTGCCTCACACACGTAGCTTCCCTAGCGCTGTCCTCCCCAGCAGAGACGTGTGCAGCTGGTTGGGGCCTGCCCCTGCGTGCCTGGGCTCCCGCGCACAGCCCCAGCTCAGGGCAAGCAGCCCCTGAGCCAGGACCTGCAAGAGGCGCAAGCGCCCCCACCTGGAAGCTGAGTGAACAGCTGGCGGGAGGCGAGCTTCCTCGAGGGAAGAAGAGGCAGCCCAGCCTCGTTTGGCTCAAGCCCTACTTGGCTGGATCCGAGTGCGCCTCCAGGACGGCAGAGCTCCAGCTCTGCTCAGAGGCCCGATCTGCCTGAGTTGCTGGCGCGAGGCTGCTCTGCCCTGGGCGAGCCTTGCCCATACTTGCCTCGCTGCTAGGCTTCCTGCCCAGGAAGGAGCAGGCTGCGCGAGGCTGGGAGACGCCACTGGCGCCTTCCTGGCCTCAGCTCCGCTCCTTCCTTGCCTTTGCACCTAGGCCCCAGGCGTCCTTGGGGAGGGCTTAGGGGCCGGTGGCTTGCACACTGCCAAGGGCTCCAGCAGGAAGAGCTCTGTGCGAGGGAAGGGAAGGGCCAGTGCACGGGTCCTCCAGCGGTTGCTTGGCCACCCAGGCTCAGCGCCGCACGGAGTGCACCAGGCTCCCAGGGCCCCTGGCTGGGGTCTGCAGCCCCGCACACCCGGAGGCTGTCTCCCTGGGCGCCCAGCATCTGCCTCACACACGTAGCTTCCCTAGCGCTCTCCTCCACAGCAGAGACGTGTGCAGCTGGTTGGGGCCTGCCCCTGCGTGCCTGGGCTCCCGCGCACAGCCCCAGCTCAGGGCAAGCAGCCCCTGAGCCAAGACCTGCAGGAGGGGAAGAGCGCCCCCACCTGGAAGCCGAGTGAACAGCTGGCGGGGACGCGAGCCTCCTCGAGGGAAGAAGAGGCAGCCCAGCCTCGTTTGGCTCAAGCCCTACTTGGCTGGAGCCGAGTGCGCCTCCAGGACGGCAGAGCTCCAGCTCTGCTCAGAGGCCCGATCTGGCAGAGTTGCTGGCGCGAGGCTGCTCTGCCCTGGGCGAGCTTGCCCAGACTTGCCTCGCTGCTAGGCTTCCAGCCCAGGAAGGAGCAGGCTGTGCGAGGCTGGGAGACGCCACTGGCGCCTTCCTGGCCTCAGCTCCGCTCCTGCCTTGCCTTTGCACCTAGGCCCCAGGCGTCCTTGGGGAGGGCTTAGGGGCCGGTGGCTTGCACACTGCCAAGGGCTCCAGCAGGAAGAGCTCTGTGCGAGGGAAGGGAAGGTCCAGTGCAGGGCTCCTCCAGCGGTTGCTTGGCCGCCCAGAGTCAGCGCCGCACGGAGTGCATCAGGCTCCCAGGGCCCCTGGCTGGGGTCTGCAGCCCCGCACACCCGGAGGCTGACTCCCTGGGCGCCCAGCAGCTGCCTCACACACGTAGCTTCCCTAGCGCTCTCCTCCCCAGCAGAGACGTGTGCAGCTGGTTGCGGCCTGCCCCTGCGTGCCTGGGCTCCCGCCCACAACCCCAGCTCAGGGCAAGCAGCCCCTGAGCCAAGACCTGCAGGAGGCGCAGAGCGCCCCCACCTGGAAGCCGAGTGAACAGCTGGCGGGGAGGCGAGCCTGCTCGAGGGAAGAAGAGGCAGCCCAGCCTCGTTTGGCTCAAGCCCTACTTGGCTGGAGCCGAGTGCGCCTCCAGGACGGCAGAGCTCCAGCTCTGCTCAGAGGCCCGATATGGCAGAGTTGCTGGCGCGAGGCTGCTCTGCCCTGGGAGAGCCTTGCCCAGACTTGCCTCGCTGCTAGGCTTCCTGCCCAGGAAGGAGCAGGCTGCGCGAGGCTGGGAGACGCCACTGGCGCCTTCCTGGCCTCAGCTCCGCTCCTGCCTTGCCTTTGCACCTAGGCCCCAGGCGTCCTTGGGGAGGGCTTAGGGGCCGGTGGCTTGCACACTGCCTAGGGCTCCAGCAGGAAGAGCTCTGTGCGAGGGAAGGGAAGGTCCAGTGCAGGGCTCCTCCAGCGGTTGCTTGGCCGCCCAGAGTCAGCGCCGCACGGAGTGCATCAGGCTCCCAGGGCCCCTGGCTGGGGTCTGCAGCCCCGCACACCCGGAGGCTGACTCCCTGGGCGCCCAGCAGCTGCCTCACACACGTAGCTTCCCTAGCGCTCTCCTCCCCAGCAGAGACGTGTGCAGCTGGTTGGGGCCTGCCCCTGCGTGCCTGGGCTCCCGCCCACAGCCCCAGCTCAGGGCAAGCAGCCCCTGAGCCAAGACCTGCAGGAGGCGCAGAGGGCCCCCACCTGGAAGCCGAGTGAACAGCTGGCGGGGAGGCGAGCCTCCTCGAGGGAAGAAGAGGCAGCCCAGCCTCGTTTGGCCCAAGCCCTACTTTGCTGGAGCCGAGTGCGCCTCCAGGACGGCAGAGCTCCAGCTCTGCTCAGAGGCCCGATCTGGCAGAGTTGCTGGAGCGAGGCTGCTCTGCCCTGGGAGAGCCTTGCCCAGACTTGCCTCGCTGCTAGGCTTCCTGCCCAGGAAGGAGCAGGCTGCGCGAGGCTGGGAGACGCCACTGGCGCCTTCCTGGCCTCAGCTCCGCTCCTGCCTTGCCTTTGCACCTAGGCCCCAGGCGTCCTTGGGGAGGGCTTAGGGGCCGGTGGCTTGCACACTGCCAAGGGCTCCAGCAGGAAGAGCTCTGTGCGAGGGAAGGGAAGGGCCAGTGCAGGGCTCCTCCAGCGGTTGCCTGGCCCCCCAGGCTCAGCGCCGCACGGAGTGCACCAGGCTCCCAGGGCCCCTGGCTGGGGTCTGCAGCCCCGCACACCCGGAGGCTGACTCCCTGGGCGCCCAGCAGCTGCCTCACACACGTAGCTTCGCTAGCGCTCACCTCCCCAGCAGAGACGTGTGCAGCTGGTTGGGGCCTGCCCCTGCGTGCCTGGGCTCCCGCCCACAGCCCCAGCTCAGGGCAAGCAGCCCCTGAGCCAGGACCTGCAAGAGGCGCAAGCGCACCCACCTGGAAGCTGAGTGAACAGCTGGCGGGAGGCGAGCTTCCTCGAGGGAAGAAGAGGCAGCCCAGCCTCGTTTGGATCAAGCCCTACTTGCCTGGAGCCGAGTGCGCCTCCAGGACGGCAGAGCTCCAGCTCTGCTCAGAGGCCCGATCTGGCAGAGTTGTTGGCGCGAGGCTGCTCTTTCCCTGGGCGAGCCTTGCCCAGACTTGCCTCGCTGCTAGGCTTCCTGCCCAGGAAGGAGCAGGCTGCGCGAGCCTGGGAGACACCACTGGCGCCTTCCTGGCCTCAGCTCCGCTCCTGCCTTGCCTTTGCACCTAGGCCCCAGGCGTCCTTGGGGAGGGCTTAGGGGCCGGTGGCATGCACACTGCCAAGGGCTCCAGCAGGAAGAGCTCTGTGCGAGGGAATGGAAGGGCCAGTGCAGGGTTCCTCTAGCGGTTGCTTGGCCGCCCAGGCTCAGCGCCGCACGGGGTGCACCAGGCTCCCATGGCCCCTGGCTGGGGTCTGCATCCCCGCACACCCGGAGGCTGACTCCCTGGGCGCCCAGCAGCTGCCTCACACACGTAGCTTCCCTAGCGCTCTCCTCCACAGCAGAGACGTGTGCAGCTGGTTGGGGCCTGCCCCTGCGTGCCTGGGCTCCCGCCCACAGCCCCAGCTCAGGGCAAGCAGCCCCTGAGAAGGACCTGCAAGAGGCGCAAGCGCCCCCACCTGGAAGCTGAGTGAACAGCTGGCGGGAGGCGAGCTTCCTCGAGGGAAGATGAGGCAGCCCAGCCTCGTTTGGATCAAGCCCTACTTGGCTGGAGCCGAGTGCGCCTCCAGGACGGCAGAGCTCCAGCTCTGCTCAGAGGCCCGATCTGCCTGAGTTGCTGGCGCGAGGCTGCTCTGCCCTGGGCGAGCCTTGCCCAGACTTGCCTCGCTGCTAGGCTTCCTGCCCAGGAAGGAGCAGGCTGCGCGAGGCTGGGAGACGCCACTGGCGCCTTCCTGGCCTCAGCTCCGCTCCTGCCTTGCCTTTGCACCTAGGCCCCAGGCGTCCTTGGGGAGGGCTTAGGGGCCGGTGGCTTGCACACTGCCAAGGGCTCCAGCAGGAAGAGCTCTGTGCGAGGGAAGGGAAGGGCCAGTGCAGGGCTCCTCCAGCGGTTGCTTGGCCGCCCAGAGTCAGCGCCGCACGGAGTGCACCAGGCTCCCAGGGCCCCTGGCTGGGGTCTGCAGCCCCGCCCACCCGGAGGCTGACTCCCTGGGCGCCCAGCAGCTGCCTCACACACGTAGCTTCCCTAGCACTCTCCTCCCCAGCAGAGACGTGTGCAGTTGGTTGGGGCCTGCCCCTGCGTGCCTGGGCTCCCGCCCACAGCCCCAGCTCAGGGCAAGCAGCCCCTGAGCCAAGACCTGCAGGATGCGCAGAGCGCCCCCACCTGGAAGTCGAGTGAACAGCTCGCGGGGAGGCGAGCCTCCTCGAGGGAAGAAGAGGCAGACCAGCCTCGTTTAGCTCAAGCCCTACTTGGCTGGGGCTGAGTGCGCCTCCAGGACGGCAGAGCTCCAGCTCTGCTCAGAGGCCCGATCTGGCAGAGTTGTTGGCGCGAGGCTGCTCTTTCCCTGGGCGAGCCTTGCCCAGACTTGCCTCGCTGCTAGGCTTCCTGCCCAGGAAGGAGCAGGCTGCGCGAGCCTGGGAGACACCACTGGCGCCTTCCTGGCCTCAGCTCCGCTCCTGCCTTGCCTTTGCACCTAGGCCCCAGGCGTCCTTGGGGAGGGCTTAGGGGCCGGTGGCTTGCACACTGCCAAGGGCTCCAGCAGGAAGAGCTCTGTGCGAGGGAATGGAAGGGCCAGTGCAGGGTTCCTCTAGCGGTTGCTTGGCCGCCCAGGCTCAGCGCCGCACGGGGTGCACCAGGCTCCCATGGCCCCTGGCTGGGGTCTGCATCCCCGCACACCCGGAGGCTGACTCCCTGGGCGACCAGCAGCTGCCTCACACACGTAGCTTCCCTAGCGCTCTCCTCCACAGCAGAGACGTGTGCAGCTGGTTGGGTCCTGCCCCTGCGTGCCTGGGCTCCCGCCCACAGCCCCAGCTCAGGGCAAGCAGCCCCTGAGCCAGGACCTGCAGGAGGCGCAGAGCGCCCCCACCTGGAAGCCGAGTGAACAGCTGGCGGGGAGGCGAGCCTCCTCGAGGGAAGAAGAGGCAGCCCAGCCACGTTTGGCTCAAGCCCTACTTGGCTGGAGCCAAGTGCGCCTCCAGGACGGCAGAGCTCCAGCTCTGCTCAGAGGCCCGATCTGGCAGAGTTGCTGGCGCGAGGCTGCTCTTTCCCTGGGCGAGCCTTGCCCAGACTTGCCTCGCTGCTAGGCTTCCTGCCCAGGAAGGAGCAGGCTGCGCGAGGCTGGGAGACGCCAATGGCGCCTTCCTGGCCTCACCTCCGCTCCTGCCTTGCCTTTGCACATAGGCCCCAGGCGTCCTTGGGAACGGCTTAGGGGCCGGTGGCTTGCACACTGCCAAGGGCTCCAGCAGGAAGAGCTCTGTGCGAGGGAAAGGAAGGGCCAGTGCAGGGCTCCTCCAGCGGTTGCTTGGCCGCCCAGAGTCAGCGCCGCACGGAGTGCACCAGGCTCTCAGGGCCCCTGGCTGGAGTCTGCAGCCCCACACACCCGGAGGCTGACTCCCTGGGCGCCCAGGAGCTGCCTCACACACGTAGCTTCCCTAGCGCTCTCCTCCCCAGCAGAGACGTGTGCAGCTGGTTGGGGCCTGCCCCTGCGTGCCTGGGCTCCCGCCCACAGCCCCA
The DNA here is from genome assembly GCF_042477335.2 of Ovis canadensis. Taxonomy (NCBI): domain Eukaryota; kingdom Metazoa; phylum Chordata; class Mammalia; order Artiodactyla; family Bovidae; genus Ovis; species Ovis canadensis. The sequence continues at coordinate 824,699 of NC_091252.1, forward strand.
GCTCAGGGCAAGCAGCCCCTGAGCCAAGACCTGCAGGAGGCGCAGAGCGCCCCCACCTGGAAGCCGAGTGAACAGCTGGCGGGGAGGCGAGCCTCCTCGAGGTAAGAAGAGGCAGCCCAGCCTCGTTTGGCTCAAGCCCTACTTGGCAGGAGCTGAGTGTGCCTCCAGGACGGCAGAGCTCCAGCTCTGCTCAGAGGCCCGATCTGGCAGAGTTGCTGGCGCGAGGCTGCTCTGCCCTGGGAGAGCCTTGCCCAGACTTGCCTCGCTGCTAGGCTTCCTGCCCAGGAAGGAGCAGGCTGCGCGAGGCTGGGAGACGCCACTGGCGCCTTCCTGGCCTCAGCTCCGCTCCTGCCTTGCCTTTGCACCTAGGCCCCAGGCGTCCTTGGGGAGGGCTTAGGGGCCGGTGGCTTGCACACTGCCAAGGGCTCCAGCAGGAAGAGCTCTGTGCGAGGGAATGGAAGGGCCAGTGCAGGGCTCCTCTAGCGGTTGCTTGGTCGCCCAGACTCAGCGCCGCACGGGGTGCACCAGGCTCCCAGGGCCCCTGGCTGGGGTCTGCAGCCCCGCACACCCGGAGGCTGACTCCCAGGGCGCCCAGCAGCTGCCTCACACACGTAGCTTCCCTAACGCTCTCCTCCACAGCAGAGACGTGTGCAGCTGGTTGGGGCCTGCCCCTGCGTGCCTGGACTCAAGCCCACAGCCCCAGCTCAGGGCAAGCAGCCCCTGAGCCAGGACCTGCAGGAGGCGCAGAGCGCCCCCACCTGGAAGCCGAGTGAACAGCTGGCGGGGAGGCGAGCCTCCTTGAGGGAAGAAGAGGCAGCCCAGCCTCGTTTGGCTCAAGCCCTACTTGGCTGGAGCCGAGTGCGCCTCCAGGACGGCAGAGCTCCAGCTCTGCTCAGAGGCCCGTTCTGGCAGAGTTGCTGGCGCGAGGCTGCTCTGCCCTGGGCGAGCCTTGCCCAGACTTGCCTCGCTGCTAGTCTTCCTGCCCAGGAAGGAGCAGGCTGCGCGAGGCTGGGAGACGCCACTGGCGCCTTCCTGGCCTCAGCTCCGCTCCTGCCTTGCCTTTGCACATAGGCCCCAGGCGTCCTTGGCCAGGGCTTAGGGGCCGGTGGCTTGCACACTGCCTAGGGCTCCAGCAGGAAGAGCTCTGTGCGAGGGAAGGGAAGGGCCAGTGCAGGGCTCCTCCAGCGGTTGCTTGGCCGCCCAGGCTCAGCGCCGCACGGAGTGCACCAGGCTCCCAGGGCCCCTGGCTGGGGTCTGCAGCCCCGCACACCCGGAGGCTGACTCCCTGGGCGCCCAGCAGCTGCCTCACACACGTAGCTTCGCTAGCGCTCTCCTCCCCAGCAGAGACGTGTGCAGCAGTTTGGGGCCTGCCCCTGCGTGACTGGGCTCCCGCCCGCAGCCGCAGTTCAGGGCAAGCAGCCCCTGAGCCAAGACCTGCAGGAGGCGCAGAGCACCCCCACCTGGAAGGCGAGTGAACAGCTGGCGGGGAGGCGAGCCTCCTCGAGGGAAGAAGAGGCAGCCCAGCCTCGTTTGGCTCAAGCCCTACTTGGCTGGAGCCGAGTGCGCCTCCAGGACGGCAGAGCTCCAGCTCTGCTCAGAGGCCCGATCTGGCAGAGTTACTGGCGCGAGGCTGCTCTGCCCTGGGCGAGCCTTGCCCAGACTTGCCTCGCTGCTAGGCTTCCTGCCCAGGAAGGAACAGGCTGCGCGAGGCTGGGAGACCCCACTGGCGCCTTCCTGGCCGCAGCTCCGCTCCTGCCTTGCCTTTGGACCTAGGCCCCAGGGGTCCTTGGGGAGGGCTTAGGGGCCGGTGGCTTGCACACTGCCAAGGGCTCCAGCAGGAAGAGCTCTGTGCGAGGGAAGGGAAGGTCCATTGCAGGGCTCCTCCAGCGGTTGCTTGGTCGCCCAGGCTCAGGGCCGCATGGAGTGCACCAGGCTCCCAGGGCCCCTGGCTGGGGTCTGCAGCCCCGCACACCCGGAGGCTGACTCCCTGGGCGCCCAGCAGCTGCCTCACACACGTAGCATCCCTAGCGCTCTCCTCCCCAGCAGAGACATGTGCAGCTGGTTGGGGCCTGCCCCTGCGTGCCTGGGCTCCCGCCCACAGCCCCAGCTCAGGGCAAGCAGCCCCTGAGCCAAGACCTGCAGCAGGCACAGAGCGCCCCCACCTGGAAGCCGAGTGAACAGCTGGCGGGGAGGCGAGCCTCCTCGAGGGAAGAAGAGGCAGCCCAGCCTCGTTTGGCTCAAGCCCTACTTGGCTGGAGCCGAGTGCGCCTCCAGGACGGCAGAGCTCCAGCTCTGCTCAGAGGCCCGATCTGCCTGAGTTGCTGGCGCGAGGCTGTTCTGCCCTGGGAGAGCCTTGTCAAGACTTGCCTTGCTGCTAGGCTTCCTGCCCAGGAAGGAGCAGGTTGCGCGAGGCTGGGAGACGCCACTGGCGCCTTCCTGGCCTCAGCTCCGCTCCTGCCTTGCCTTTGCACCTAGGCCCCAGGCGTCCTTGGGGAGGGCTTAGGGGCCGGTGGCTTGCACACTGCCAAGGGCTCCAGCAGGAAGAGCTCTGTGCGAGGGAAGGGAAGGGCCAGTGCAGGGCTCCTCCAGCGGTTGCTTGGCCGCCCAGGCTCAGCGCCGCACGGAGTGCACCAGGCTCCCAGGGCCCCTGGCTGGGGTCTGCAGCCCCGCACACCCGGAGGCTGACTCCCTGGGCGCCTAGCAGCTGCCTCACACACGTAGCTTCCCTAGCGCTCTCCTCCCCAGCAGAGACGTGTGCAGCTGGTTGGGGCCTGCCCCTGCGTGACTGGGCTCCCGCCCGCAGCCGCAGTTCAGGGCAAGCAGCCCCTGAGCCAAGACCTGCAGGAGGCGCAGAGCACCCCCACCTGGAAGGCGAGTGAACAGCTGGCGGGGAGGCGAGCCTCCTCGAGGGAAGAAGAGGCAGCCCAGCCCCGTTTGGCTCAAGCCCTACTTGGCTGGAGCCGAGTGCGCCTCCAGGACGGCAGAGCTCCAGCTCTGCTCAGAGGCCCGATCTGGCAGAGTTGATAGCGCGAGGCTGCTCTGCCCTGGGCGAGCCTTGCCCAGACTTGCCTCGCTGCTAGGCTTCCTGCCCTGGAAGGAGCAGGCTGCGCGAGGCTGGGAGACGCCACTGGCGCCTTCCTGGCCTCAGCTCCGCTCCTGCCTTGCCTTTGCACCTAGGCCACACGCGTCCTTGGGGAGGGCTTAGGGACCAGTGGCTTGCACACTGCCAAGAGCTCCAGCAGGAAGAGCTCTGTGCGAGGGAAGGGAAGGGACAGTGCAGGGCTCCTCCAGCGGTTGCTTGGCCGCCCAGGCTCAGGGCCGCATGGAGTGCACCAGGCTCCCAGGGCCCCTGGCTGGGGTCTGCCGCCCCGCACACACGGAGGCTGACTCCCTGGGCGCCCAGCAGCTGCCTCACACACGTAGCTTCCCTAGCACTCTCCTCCCCAGCAGAGACGTGTGCAGCTGGTTGGGGCGAGCCCCTGCGTGTCTGGGCTCCCGCCCACAGCCCCAGCTCCGGGCAAGCATCCCCTGAGCCAAGACCTGCAGGAGGCGCAGAGCGCCCCCACCTGGAAGCCGAGTGAACAGCTGGCGGGGAGGCGAGCCTCCTCGAGGAAAGAAGAGGCCGCCCAGCCTCGTTTGGCTCAAGCCCTACTTGGCTGGAGCCGAGTGCGCCTCCAGGACGGCAGAGCTCCAGCTCTGCTCAGAGGCCCGATCTGGCAGAGTTGCTGGCGCGAGGCTGCTCTGCCCTGGGCGAGCCTTGCCCAGACTTGCCTCGCTGCTAGGCTTCCTGCCCAGGAAGGAGCAGGCTGCGCGAGGCTGGGAGGCGCCACTGGCGACTTCCTGGCCTCAGCTCCGCTCCTGCCTTGCCTTTGCACCTAGTCCCCATGCGTCCTTGGGCAGGGCTTAGGGGCCGGTGGCTTGCACACTGCCAAGGGCTCCAGCAGGAAGAGCTCTGTGCGAGGGAAGGGAAGGGCCAGTGCAGGGCTCCTCCAGCGGTTGCTTGGCCGCCCAGGCTCAGCGCCGCACGGAGTGCACCAGGCTCCCAGGGCCCCTGGCTGGGGTCTGCAGCCCAGCACACCCGGAGGCTGACTCCCTGGGCGTCCAGCAGCTGCCTCACACACGTAGATTCCCTCACGCTCTCCTCCCCAGCTGAGACGTGTGCAGCTGGTTGGGGCCTGCCCCTGCGTGCCTGGGTTCCCGCCCACAGCCTCAGCTCAGGGCAAGCAGCCCCTGAGCCAAGACCTGCAGGATGCGCAGAGCGCCCCCACATGGAAGTCGAGAGAACAGCTGGCGGGGAGGCGAGACTCCTCGAGGGAAGAAGAGGCAGCCCAGCCTCGTTTGGCTCAAGCCCTACTTGGCTGGAGCTGAGTGCGCCTCCAGGACGGCAGAGCTCCAGCTCTGCTCAGAGGCCCGATCTGGCAGAGTTGCTGGCGCGAGGCTGCTCTGCCCTGGGCGAGCCTTGCCCAGACTTGCCTCGCTGCTAGGCTTCCTGCCCAGGAAGGAGCAGGCTGCGCGAGGCTGGGAGACGCCACTGGCGCCTTCCTGGCCTCAGCTCCGCTCCTGCCTTGCCTTTGCACCTAGGCCCAAGGCGTCCTTGGGAAGGGCTTAGGGGCCGGTGGCTTGCACACTGCCAAGGGCTCCAGCAGGAAGAGCTCTGTGCGAGGGAATGGAAGGGCCAGCGCAGGGCTCCTCTAGCGGTTGCTTGGCCGCCCAGGCTCAGCGCCGCACAGGGTGCACCAGGCTCCCAGGGCCCCTGGCTGGGGTCTGCAGCCCCGCACACCCGGAGGCTGACTCCCTGGGCGCCCAGCAGCTGCCTCACACACGTAGCTTCCCTAGCGCTGTCCTCCCCAGCAGAGACGTGTGCAGCTGGTTGGGGCCTGCCCCTGCGTGCCTGGGCTCCCGCCCACAGCCCCAGCTCAGGGCAAGCAGCCCCTGAGCCAGGACCTGCAAGAGGCGCAAGCGCCCCCACCTGGAAGCTGAGTGAACAGCTGGCGGGAGGCGAGCTTCCTCGAGGGAAGAAGAGGCAGCCCAGCCTCGTTTGGCTCAAGCCCTACTTGGCTGGATCCGAGTGCGCCTCCAGGACGGCAGAGCTCCAGCTCTGCTCAGAGGCCCGATCTGCCTGAGTTGCTGGCGCGAGGCTGCTCTGCCCTGGGCGAGCCTTGCCCAGACTTGCCTCGCTGCTAGGCTTCCTGCCCAGGAAGGAGCAGGCTGCGCGAGGCTGGGAGACGCCACTGGCGCCTTCCTGGCCTCAGCTCCGCTCCTGCCTTGCCTTTGCACCTAGGCCCCAGGCGTCCTTGGGGAGGGCTTAGGGGCCGGTGGCTTGCACACTGCCAAGGGCTCCAGCAGGAAGAGCTCTGTGCGAGGGAAGGGAAGGGCCAGTGCACGGGTCCTCCAGCGGTTGCTTGGCCCCCCAGGCTCAGCGCCGCACGGAGTGCACCAGGCTCCCAGGGCCCCTGGCTGGGGTCTGCAGCCCCGCACACCCGGAGGCTGACTCCCTGGGCGCCCAGCAGCTGCCTCACACACGTAGCTTCGCTAGCGCTCTCCTCCCCAGCAGAGACGTGTGCAGCTGGTTGGGGCCTGCCCCTGCGTGCCTGGGCTCCCGCCCACAGCCCCAGCTCAGGGCAAGCAGCCCCTGAGCCAGGACCTGCAAGAGGCGCAAGCGCCCCCACCTGGAAGCTGAGTGAACAGCTGGCGGGAGGCGAGCTTCCTCGAGGGAAGAAGAGGCAGCCCAGCCTCGTTTGGATCAAGCCCTACTTGGCTGGAGCCGAGTGCGCCTCCAGGACGGCAGAGCTCCAGCTCTGCTCAGAGGCCCGATCTGGCAGAGTTGCTGGCGCGAGGCTGCTCTGCCCTGGGAGAGCCTTGCCCAGACTTGCCTCGCTGCTAGGCTTCCTGCCCAGGAAGGAGCAGGCTGCGCGAGGCTGGGAGACGCCACTGGCGCCTTCCTGGCCTCAGCTCCGCTCCTGCCTTGCCTTTGCACCTAGGCCCCAGGCGTCCTTGGGGAGGGCTTAGGGGCCGGTGGCTTGCACACTGCCAAGGGCTCCAGCAGGAAGAGCTCTGTGCGAGGTAAGGGAAGGGCCAGTGCAGGGCTCCTCCAGCGGTTGCTTGGCCGCCCAGACTCAGCGCCGCACGGAGTGCACCAGGCTCCCAGGGCCCCTGGCTGGGGTCTGCAGCCCCGCCCACACGGAGGCTGACTCCCTGGGCGCCCAGCATCTGCCTCACACACGTAGCTTTCCTAGCTCTCTCCTTGCCAGCAGAGACGTGTGCAGCTGGTGGTGGCCTGCCCCTGCGTGCCTGGGCTCCCGCCCGCAGCCCCAGCTCAGGGCAAGCAACCCCTGAGCCAAGACCTGCAGGAGGCGCAGAGCGCCCCCACCAGGAAGCCGAGTGAACAGCTGGCGGGGAGGCGAGCCTCCTCGAGGGAAGAAGAGGCAGTCCAGCCTCGTTTGGCTCAAGCCCTACTTGGCTCGAGCCGAGTGCGCCTCCAGGAGGGCAGAGCTCCTGCTCTGCTCAGAGGCCTGATCTGGCAGAGTTGCTGGCACGAGGCTGCTCTGCCCTGGGCGAGCCTTGCCCAGACTTGCCTCGCTGCTAGGCTTCCTGCCCAGGAAGGAGCAGGCTGCGCGAGGCTGGGAGACGCCACTGGCGCCTTCCTGGCCTCAGCTCCGCTCCTGCCTTGCCTTTGCACCTAGTCCCCAGGCGTCCTTGGGGACGGCTTAGGGGCCGGTGGCTTGCACACTGCCAAGGGCTCCAGCAGGAAGAGCTCTGTGCGAGGGAAGGGAAGGGCTAGTGCAGGGCTCCTCCAGCGGTTGCTTGGCCGCCCAGACTCAGCGCCGCACGGAGAGCACGGGGCTCCCAGGGCCCCTGGCTGGGGTCTGCAGCCCCGCACACCCGGAGGCTGACTCCCTGGGCGCCCAGCAGCTGCCTCACACATGTAGTTTCCCTAGCGCTATCCTCCCCAGCAGAGACATGTGCAGCTGGTTGGGGCCTGCCCCTGCGTGCCTCGGCTCCCGCCCACAGCCCCAGCTCAGGGCAAGCAGCCCCGGAGCCAAGACCTGCAGAAGGCGCAGAGCGCCCCCACCTGGAAGCCGAGTGAACAGCTGGCGGGGAGGCGAGCCTCCTCGAGGGAAGAAGAGGCAGCACAGCCTCGCTTGGCTCAAGCCCTACTTGGCTGGAGCCGAGTGCGCCTCCAGGACGGCAGAGCTCCACTCTGCTCAGAGGCCCTATCTGGCAGAGTTGCTCCGCAAGGCTGCTCTTCCCTGGGCGAGCCTTGCCCAGACTTGCCTCGCTGCTAGGCTTCCTGCCCAGGAAGGAGCAGGCTGCGCGAGGCTGGGAGACGCCACTGGCGCCTTCCTGGCCTCAGCTCCGCTCTTGCCCTGCCTTTGCACATACGCCCCAGGCGTCCTTGGGGACGGCTTAGGGGCCGGTGGCTGGCACACTGCCAAGGGCTCCAGCAGGAAGAGTTCTGTGCAAGGGAAGGGAAGGGCTAGTGCAGGGCTCCTCCAGCGGTTGCTTGGCTGCCCAGACTCAGCGCCGCACGGAGAGCACCAGGCTCCCAGGGCCCCTGGCTGGGGTCTGCAGCCCCGCACACCCGGAGGCTGACTCCCTGGGCGCCCAGCAGCTGCCTCACACACGTAGGTTCCCTAGCGCTCTCCTCCCCAGCAGAGACGTGTGCAGCTGGTTGGGGCCTGCCCCTGCGTGCCTGGGCTCCCGCCCACAGCCCCAGCTCAGGGCAAGCAGCCCCTGAGCCAAGACCTGCAGAAGGCGCAGAGCGCCCCCACCTGGAACCCGAGTGAACATCTGGCGGGGAGGCGAGCTTCCTCGAGGGAAGAAGAGGCAGCCCAGCCTCGTTTGGCTCAAGCCCTACTTGGCTGGAGTCGAGTGCGCCTCCAAGAGGGCAGAGCTCCAGCTCTGCTCAGAGGCCCGATCTGGCAGAGTTCCTGGCGCGAGGCTGCTCTGCCCTGGGCGAGCCTTGCCCAGGCTTGTCTCGCTGCTAGGCTTCCTGCCCAGGAAGGAGCAGGCTGCGCGAGGCTGGGAGACGCCACTGGCGCCTTCCTGGCGTCAGCTCCGCTCCTGCCTTGCCTTTGCACCTAGGCCCCAGGCGTCCTTGGGGAGGGCTTAGGGGCCGGTGGCTTGCACACTGCCAAGGGCTCCAGCAGGAAGAGCTCTGTGCGATGGAAGGGAAGGGCTAGTGCAGGGCTCCTCCAGCGGTTGCTTGGCCGCCCAGAATCAGCGCCGCACGGATAGCACCAGGCTCCCAGGGCCCCTGGCTGGGGCCTGCAGCCCCGCACACCCGGAGGCTGACTCCCTGGGCGCCCAGCAGCTGCCTCACACACGTAGCTTCCCTAGCGCTCTCCTCCCCAGCAGAGACGTGTGCAGCTGGTTGGGGCCTGCCCCTGCGTGCCTGGGCTCCCGCCCGCAGCCTCAGCTCAGGGCAAGCAGCCCCTGAGCCAAGACCTGCAGGAGGCGCAGAGCGCCCCCACCTGGAAGCCGAGTGAACAGCTGGCGGGGAGGCGAGCCTCCTCAAGGGAAGAAGAGGCAGCCCAGCCTCGATTGGCTCAAGCCCTACTTGGCTGGAGCCGAGTGCGCCTCCAGGACGGCAGAGCTCCAGCTCTGCTCAGAGGCCCGATCTGGCAGAGTTGCTGGCGCGAGGCTGCTCTGCCCTGGGCGAGCCTTTCCCAGACTTGCCTCGCTGCTAGGCTTCCTGCCCAGGAAGGAGCAGGCTGCGCGAGGCTGGGAGATGCCACTGGCGCCTTCCTGGCCTCAGCTCCGCTCCTGCCTTGCCTTTGCACCTAGGCCCCAGGCGTCCTTGGGGAGGGATTAGGGGCCGGTGGCTGGCACACTGCCAAGGGCTCCAGCAGGAAGAGTTCTGTGTAAGGGAAGGGAAGGGCTAGTGCAGGGCTCCTCCAGCGGTTGCTTGGCCGCCCAGACTCAGCGCCGCACGGAGAGCACCAGGCTCCCAGGACCCTGGCTGGGGTCTGCAGCCCCGCACACCCAGAGGCTGACTCCCTGGGCGCCCAGCAGCTGCCTCACACACGTAGCTTCCCTAGCGCTCTCCTCCCCAGCAGAGACGTGTGCAGCTGGTTGGGGCCTGCCCCTGCGTGCCTGGGCTCCCACCCACAGCCCCAGCTCAGGGCAAGCAGCCCCTGAGCCAAGACCTGCAGAAGGCGCAGAGCGCCCCCACCTGGAAGCCGAGTGAAGAGCTGGCGGTGTGGCGAGCCTCCTCGAGGGAAGAAGAGGCAGCCCAGCCTCGTTTGGCTCAAGCCCTACTTGGCTGGAGCCGAGTTCTTCTCCAGGACGGCAGAGCTCCAGCTCTGCTCAGAGGCCCGATCTGGCAGAGTTGCTGGAGTGAGGCTGCTCTGCCCTGGGCGAGCCTTGCCCAGACTTGCCTCGCTGCTAGGCTTCCTGTCCAGGAAGGAGCAGGCTGCGCGAGGCTGGGAGACGCCACTGGCGCCTTCCTGGCCTCAGCTCCGCTCCTGCCTTGCCTTTGCACCTAGGCCCCAGGCGTCCTTGGGGACTGCTTAGGGGCCGGTGGCTTGCACACTGCCAAGGGCTCCAGCAGGAAGAGCTCTGTGCGAGGGAAGGGAAGGGCTAGTGCAGGGCTCCTCCAGCGGTTGCTTGGCCGCCCAGACTCAGCGCCGCACGGAGAGCACGGGGCTCCCAGGGCCCCTGGCTGGGGTCTGCAGCCCCGCACACCCGGAGGCTGACTCCCTGGGCGCCCAGCATCTGCCTCAGACACGTAGCTTTCCTAGCGCTCTCCTTCCCAGCAGAGACGTGTGCAGCTGGTTGGGGACTGCCCCTGCGTGCCTGGACTCAAGCCCACAGCCCCAGCTCAGGGCAAGCAGCCCCTGAGCCAGGACCTGCAGGAGGCGCAGAGCGCCCCCACCTGGAAGCCGAGTGAACAGCTGGCGGGGAGGCGAGCCTCCTTGAGGGAAGAAGAGGCAGCCCAGCCTCGTTTGGCTCAAGCCCTACTTGGCTGGAGCCGAGTGCGCCTCCAGGACGGCAGAGCTCCAGCTCTGCTCAGAGGCCCGTTCTGGCAGAGTTGCTGGCGCGAGGCTGCTCTGCCCTGGGCGAGCCTTGCCCAGACTTGCCTCGCTGCTAGTCTTCCTGCCCAGGAAGGAGCAGGCTGCGCGAGGCTGGGAGACGCCACTGGCGCCTTCCTGGCCTCAGCTCCGCTCCTGCCTTGCCTTTGCACATAGGCCCCAGGCGTCCTTGGGCAGGGCTTAGGGGCCGGTGGCTTGCACACTGCCTAGGGCTCCAGCAGGAAGAGCTCTGTGCGAGGGAAGGGAAGGGCCAGTGCAGGGCTCCTCCAGCGGTTGCTTGGCCGCCCAGGCTCAGCGCCGCACGGAGTGCACCAGGCTCCCAGGGCCCCTGGCTGGGGTCTGCAGCCCCGCACACCCGGAGGCTGACTCCCTGGGCGCCCAGCAGCTGCCTCACACACGTAGCTTCGCTAGCGCTCTCCTCCCCAGCAGAGACGTGTGCAGCAGTTTGGGGCCTGCCCCTGCGTGACTGGGCTCCCGCCCGCAGCCGCAGTTCAGGGCAAGCAGCCCCTGAGCCAAGACCTGCAGGAGGCGCAGAGCACCCCCACCTGGAAGGCGAGTGAACAGCTGGCGGGGAGGCGAGCCTCCTCGAGGGAAGAAGAGGCAGCCCAGCCTCGTTTGGCTCAAGCCCTACTTGGCTGGAGCCGAGTGCGCCTCCAGGACGGCAGAGCTCCAGCTCTGCTCAGAGGCCCGATCTGGCAGAGTTACTGGCGCGAGGCTGCTCTGCCCTGGGCGAGCCTTGCCCAGACTTGCCTCGCTGCTAGGCTTCCTGCCCAGGAAGGAACAGGCTGCGCGAGGCTGGGAGACCCCACTGGCGCCTTCCTGGCCGCAGCTCCGCTCCTGCCTTGCCTTTGGACCTAGGCCCCAGGGGTCCTTGGGGAGGGCTTAGGGGCCGGTGGCTTGCACACTGCCAAGGGCTCCAGCAGGAAGAGCTCTGTGCGAGGGAAGGGAAGGTCCAGTGCAGGGCTCCTCCAGCGGTTGCTTGGTCGCCCAGGCTCAGGGCCGCATGGAGTGCACCAGGCTCCCAGGGCCCCTGGCTGGGGTCTGCAGCCCCGCACACCCGGAGGCTGACTCCCTGGGCGCCCAGCAGCTGCCTCACACACGTAGCATCCCTAGCGCTCTCCTCCCCAGCAGAGACATGTGCAGCTGGTTGGGGCCTGCCCCTGCGTGCCTGGGCTCCCGCCCACAGCCCCAGCTCAGGGCAAGCAGCCCCTGAGCCAAGACCTGCAGCAGGCACAGAGCGCCCCCACCTGGAAGCCGAGTGAACAGCTGGCGGGGAGGCGAGCCTCCTTGAGGGAAGAAGAGGCAGCCCAGCCTCGTTTGGCTCAAGCCCTACTTGGCTGGAGCCGAGTGCGCCTCCAGGACGGCAGAGCTCCAGCTCTGCTCAGAGGCCCGATATGGCAGAGTTGCTGGCGCGAGGCTGTTCTGCCCTGGGAGAGCCTTGTCAAGACTTGCCTTGCTGCTAGGCTTCCTGCCCAGGAAGGAGCAGGTTGCGCGAGGCTGGGAGACGCCACTGGCGCCTTCCTGGCCTCAGCTCCGCTCCTGCCTTGCCTTTGCACCTAGGCCCCAGGCGTCCTTGGGGAGGGCTTAGGGGCCGGTGGCTTGCACACTGCCAAGGGCTCCAGCAGGAAGAGCTCTGTGCGAGGGAAGGGAAGGGCCAGTGCAGGGCTCCTCCAGCGGTTGCTTGGCCGCCCAGGCTCAGCGCCGCACGGAGTGCACCAGGCTCCCAGGGCCCCTGGCTGGGGTCTGCAGCCCCGCACACCCGGAGGCTGACTCCCTGGGCGCCTAGCAGCTGCCTCACACACGTAGCTTCCCTAGCGCTCTCCTCCCCAGCAGAGACGTGTGCAGCTGGTTGGGGCCTGCCCCTGCGTGACTGGGCTCCCGCCCGCAGCCGCAGTTCAGGGCAAGCAGCCCCTGAGCCAAGACCTGCAGGAGGCGCAGAGCACCCCCACCTGGAAGGCGAGTGAACAGCTGGCGGGGAGGCGAGCCTCCTCGAGGGAAGAAGAGGCAGCCCAGCCCCGTTTGGCTCAAGCCCTACTTGGCTGGAGCCGAGTGCGCCTCCAGGACGGCAGAGCTCCAGCTCTGCTCAGAGGCCCGATCTGGCAGAGTTGATGGCGCGAGGCTGCTCTGCCCTGGGCGAGCCTTGCCCAGACTTGCCTCGCTGCTAGGCTTCCTGCCCTGGAAGGAGCAGGCTGCGCGAGGCTGGGAGACGCCACTGGCGCCTTCCTGGCCTCAGCTCCGCTCCTGCCTTGCCTTTGCACCTAGGCCACACGCGTCCTTGGGGAGGGCTTAGGGACCAGTGGCTTGCACACTGCCAAGAGCTCCAGCAGGAAGAGCTCTGTGCGAGGGAAGGGAAGGGACAGTGCAGGGCTCCTCCAGCGGTTGCTTGGCCGCCCAGGCTCAGGGCCGCATGGAGTGCACCAGGCTCCCAGGGCCCCTGGCTGGGGTCTGCCGCCCCGCACACACGGAGGCTGACTCCCTGGGCGCCCAGCAGCTGCCTCACACACGTAGCTTCCCTAGCACTCTCCTCCCCAGCAGAGACGTGTGCAGCTGGTTGGGGCGAGCCCCTGCGTGTCTGGGCTCCCGCCCACAGCCCCAGCTCCGGGCAAGCATCCCCTGAGCCAAGACCTGCAGGAGGCGCAGAGCGCCCCCACCTGGAAGCCGAGTGAACAGCTGGCGGGGAGGCGAGCCTCCTCGAGGAAAGAAGAGGCCGCCCAGCCTCGTTTGGCTCAAGCCCTACTTGGCTGGAGCCGAGTGCGCCTCCAGGACGGCAGAGCTCCAGCTCTGCTCAGAGGCCCGATCTGGCAGAGTTGCTGGCGCGAGGCTGCTCTGCCCTGGGCGAGCCTTGCCCAGACTTGCCTCGCTGCTAGGCTTCCTGCCCAGGAAGGAGCAGGCTGCGCGAGGCTGGGAGGCGCCACTGGCGCCTTCCTGGCCTCAGCTCCGCTCCTGCCTTGCCTTTGCACCTAGGCCCCAGGCGTCCTTGGGGAGGGCTTAGGGGCCGGTGGCTTGCACACTGCCAAGGGCTCCAGCAGGAAGAGCTCTGTGCGAGGGAAGGGAAGGGCCAGTGCAGGGCTCCTCCAGCGGTTGCTTGGCCGCCCAGGCTCAGCGCCGCACGGAGTGCACCAGGCTCCCAGGGCCCCTGGCTGGGGTCTGCAGCCCAGCACACCCGGAGGCTGACTCCCTGGGCGTCCAGCAGCTGCCTCACACACGTAGATTCCCTCACGCTCTCCTCCACAGCTGAGACGTGTGCAGCTGGTTGGGGCCTGCCCCTGCGTGCCTGGGTTCCCGCCCACAGCCTCAGCTCAGGGCAAGCAGCCCCTGAGCCAAGACCTGCAGGATGCGCAGAGCGCCCCCACATGGAAGTCGAGAGAACAGCTGGCGGGGAGGCGAGACTCCTCGAGGGAAGAAGAGGCAGCCCAGCCTCGTTTGGCTCAAGCCCTACTTGGCTGGAGCTGAGTGCGCCTCCAGGACGGCAGAGCTCCAGCTCTGCTCAGAGGCCCGATCTGGCAGAGTTGCTGGCGCGAGGCTGCTCTGCCCTGGGCGAGCCTTGCCCAGACTTGCCTCGCTGCTAGGCTTCCTGCCCAGGAAGGAGCAGGCTGCGCGAGGCTGGGAGACGCCACTGGCGCCTTCCTGGCCTCAGCTCCGCTCCTGCCTTGCCTTTGCACCTAGGCCCAAGGCGTCCTTGGGAAGGGCTTAGGGGCCGGTGGCTTGCACACTGCCAAGGGCTCCAGCAGGAAGAGCTCTGTGCGAGGGAATGGAAGGGCCAGTGCAGGGCTCCTCTAGCGGTTGCTTGGCCGCCCAGGCTCAGCGCCGCACAGGGTGCACCAGGCTCCCAGGGCCCCTGGCTGGGGTCTGCAGCCCCGCACACCCGGAGGCTGACTCCCTGGGCGCCCAGCAGCTGCCTCACACACGTAGCTTCCCTAGCGCTGTCCTCCCCAGCAGAGACGTGTGCAGCTGGTTGGGGCCTGCCCCTGCGTGCCTGGGCTCCCGCCCACAGCCCCAGCTCAGGGCAAGCAGCCCCTGAGCCAGGACCTGCAAGAGGCGCAAGCGCCCCCACCTGGAAGCTGAGTGAACAGCTGGCGGGAGGCGAGCTTCCTCGAGGGAAGAAGAGGCAGCCCAGCCTCGTTTGGCTCAAGCCCTACTTGGCTGGATCCGAGTGCGCCTCCAGGACGGCAGAGCTCCAGCTCTGCTCAGAGGCCCGATCTGCCTGAGTTGCTGGCGCGAGGCTGCTCTGCCCTGGGCGAGCCTTGCCCAGACTTGCCTCGCTGCTAGGCTTCCTGCCCAGGAAGGAGCAGGCTGCGCGAGGCTGGGAGACGCCACTGGCGCCTTCCTGGCCTCAGCTCCGCTCCTTCCTTGCCTTTGCACCTAGGCCCCAGGCGTCCTTGGGGAGGGCTTAGGGGCCGGTGGCTTGCACACTGCCAAGGGCTCCAGCAGGAAGAGCTCTGTGCGAGGGAAGGGAAGGGCCAGTGCACGGGTCCTCCAGCGGTTGCTTGGCCACCCAGGCTCAGCGCCGCACGGAGTGCACCAGGCTCCCAGGGCCCCTGGCTGGGGTCTGCAGCCCCGCACACCCGGAGGCTGTCTCCCTGGGCGCCCAGCATCTGCCTCACACACGTAGCTTCCCTAGCGCTCTCCTCCACAGCAGAGACGTGTGCAGCTGGTTGGGGCCTGCCCCTGCGTGCCTGGGCTCCCGCGCACAGCCCCAGCTCAGGGCAAGCAGCCCCTGAGCCAAGACCTGCAGGAGGGGAAGAGCGCCCCCACCTGGAAGCCGAGTGAACAGCTGGCGGGGACGCGAGCCTCCTCGAGGGAAGAAGAGGCAGCCCAGCCTCGTTTGGCTCAAGCCCTACTTGGCTGGAGCTGAGTGCGCCCCCAGGACGGCAGAGCTCCAGCTCTGCTCAGAGGCCCGATATGGCAGAGTTGCTGGCGCGAGGCTGCTCTGCCCTGGGCTAGCTTGCCCAGACTTGCCTCGCTGCTAGGCTTCCAGCCCAGGAAGGAGCAGGCTGCGCGAGGCTGGGAGACGCCACTGGCGCCTTCCTGGCCTCAGCTCCGCTCCTGCCTTGCCTTTGCACCTAGGCCCCAGGCGTCCTTGGGGAGGGCTTAGGGGCTGGTGGCTTGCACACTGCCAAGGGCTCCAGCAGGAAGAGCTCTGTGCGAGGGAAGGGAAGGTCCAGTGCAGGGCTCCTCCAGCGGTTGCTTGGCCGCCCAGAGTCAGCGCCGCACGGAGTGCATCAGGCTCCCAGGGCCCCTGGCTGGGGTCTGCAGCCCCGCACACCCGGAGGCTGACTCCCTGGGCGCCCAGCAGCTGCCTCACACACGTAGCTTCCCTAGCGCTCTCCTCCCCAGCAGAGACGTGTGCAGCTGGTTGGGGCCTGCCCCTGCGTGCCTGGGCTCCCGCCCACAGCCCCAGCTCAGGGCAAGCAGCCCCTGAGCCAAGACCTGCAGGAGGCGCAGAGCGCCCCCACCTGGAAGCCGAGTGAACAGCTGGCGGGGAGGCGAGCCTCCTCGAGGGAAGAAGAGGCAGCCCAGCCTCGTTTGGCTCAAGCCCTACTTTGCTGGAGCCGAGTGCGCCTCCAGGACGGCAGAGCTCCAGCTCTGCTCAGAGGCCCGATTTGGCAGAGTTGCTGGAGCGAGGCTGCTCTGCCCTGGGAGAGCCTTGCCCAGACTTGCCTCGCTGCTAGGCTTCCTGCCCAGGAAGGAGCAGGCTGCGCGAGGCTGGGAGACGCCACTGGCGCCTTCCTGGCCTCAGCTCCGCTCCTGCCTTGCCTTTGCACCTAGGCCCCAGGCGTCCTTGGGGAGGGCTTAGGGGCCGGTGGCTTGCACACTGCCAAGGGCTCCAGCAGGAAGAGCTCTGTGCGAGGGAAGGGAAGGGCCAGTGCAGGGCTCCTCCAGCGGTTGCCTGGCCCCCCAGGCTCAGCGCCGCACGGAGTGCACCAGGCTCCCAGGGCCCCTGGCTGGGGTCTGCAGCCCCGCACACCCGGAGGCTGACTCCCTGGGCGCCCAGCAGCTGCCTCACACACGTAGCTTCGCTAGCGCTCTCCTCCCCAGCAGAGACGTGTGCAGCTGGTTGGGGCCTGCCCCTGCGTGCCTGGGCTCCCGCCCACAGCCCCAGCTCAGGGCAAGCAGCCCCTGAGCCAGGACCTGCAAGAGGCGCAAGCGCCCCCACCTGGAAGCTGAGTGAACAGCTGGCGGGAGGCGAGCTTCCTCGAGGGAAGAAGAGGCAGCCCAGCCTCGTTTGGATCAAGCCCTACTTGGCTGGAGCCGAGTGCGCCTCCAGGACGGCAGAGCTCCAGCTCTGCTCAGAGGCCCGATCTGGCAGAGTTGCTGGCGCGAGGCTGCTCTGCCCTGGGAGAGCCTTGCCCAGACTTGCCTCGCTGCTAGGCTTCCTGCCCAGGAAGGAGCAGGCTGCGCGAGGCTGGGAGACGCCACTGGCGCCTTCCTGGCCTCAGCTCCGCTCCTGCCTTGCCTTTGCACCTAGGCCCCAGGCGTCCTTGGGGAGGGCTTAGGGGCCGGTGGCTTGCACACTGCCAAGGGCTCCAGCAGGAAGAGCTCTGTGCGAGGGAAGGGAAGGGCCAGTGCAGGGCTCCTCCAGCGGTTGCTTGGCCGCCCAGACTCAGCGCCGCACGGAGTGCACCAGGCTCCCAGGGCCCCTGGCTGGGGTCTGCAGCCCCGCCCACACGGAGGCTGACTCCCTGGGCGCCCAGCATCTGCCTCACACACGTAGCTTTCCTAGCTCTCTCCTTGCCAGCAGAGACGTGTGCAGCTGGTGGTGGCCTGCCCCTGCGTGCCTGGGCTCCCGCCCGCAGCCCCAGCTCAGGGCAAGCAACCCCTGAGCCAAGACCTGCAGGAGGCGCAGAGCGCCCCCACCAGGAAGCCGAGTGAACAGCTGGCGGGGAGGCGAGCCTCCTCGAGGGAAGAAGAGGCAGTCCAGCCTCGTTTGGCTCAAGCCCTACTTGGCTCGAGCCGAGTGCGCCTCCAGGAGGGCAGAGCTCCTGCTCTGCTCAGAGGCCTGATCTGGCAGAGTTGCTGGCACGAGGCTGCTCTGCCCTGGGCGAGCCTTGCCCAGACTTGCCTCGCTGCTAGGCTTCCTGCCCAGGAAGGAGCAGGCTGCGCGAGGCTGGGAGACGCCACTGGCGCCTTCCTGGCCTCAGCTCCGCTCCTGCCTTGCCTTTGCACCTAGTCCCCAGGCGTCCTTGGGGACGGCTTAGGGGCCGGTGGCTTGCACACTGCCAAGGGCTCCAGCAGGAAGAGCTCTGTGCGAGGGAAGGGAAGGGCTAGTGCAGGGCTCCTCCAGCGGTTGCTTGGCCGCCCAGACTCAGCGCCGCACGGAGAGCACGGGGCTCCCAGGGCCCCTGGCTGGGGTCTGCAGCCCCGCACACCCGGAGGCTGACTCCCTGGGCGCCCAGCAGCTGCCTCACACATGTAGTTTCCCTAGCGCTATCCTCCCCAGCAGAGACATGTGCAGCTGGTTGGGGCCTGCCCCTGCGTGCCTCGGCTCCCGCCCACAGCCCCAGCTCAGGGCAAGCAGCCCCGGAGCCAAGACCTGCAGAAGGCGCAGAGCGCCCCCACCTGGAAGCCGAGTGAACAGCTGGCGGGGAGGCGAGCCTCCTCGAGGGAAGAAGAGGCAGCACAGCCTCGCTTGGCTCAAGCCCTACTTGGCTGGAGCCGAGTGCGCCTCCAGGACGGCAGAGCTCCACTCTGCTCAGAGGCCCTATCTGGCAGAGTTGCTCCGCAAGGCTGCTCTTCCCTGGGCGAGCCTTGCCCAGACTTGCCTCGCTGCTAGGCTTCCTGCCCAGGAAGGAGCAGGCTGCGCGAGGCTGGGAGACGCCACTGGCGCCTTCCTGGCCTCAGCTCCGCTCTTGCCCTGCCTTTGCACATACGCCCCAGGCGTCCTTGGGGAGGGCTTAGGGGCCGGTGGCTGGCACACTGCCAAGGGCTCCAGCAGGAAGAGTTCTGTGCAAGGGAAGGGAAGGGCTAGTGCAGGGCTCCTCCAGCGGTTGCTTGGCTGCCCAGACTCAGCGCCGCACGGAGAGCACCAGGCTCCCAGGGCCCCTGGCTGGGGTCTGCAGCCCCGCACACCCGGAGGCTGACTCCCTGGGCGCCCAGCAGCTGCCTCACACACGTAGGTTCCCTAGCGCTCTCCTCCCCAGCAGAGACGTGTGCAGCTGGTTGGGGCCTGCCCCTGCGTGCCTGGGCTCCCGCCCACAGCCCCAGCTCAGGGCAAGCAGCCCCTGAGCCAAGACCTGCAGAAGGCGCAGAGCGCCCCCACCTGGAACCCGAGTGAACATCTGGCGGGGAGGCGAGCTTCCTCGAGGGAAGAAGAGGCAGCCCAGCCTCGTTTGGCTCAAGCCCTACTTGGCTGGAGTCGAGTGCGCCTCCAAGAGGGCAGAGCTCCAGCTCTGCTCAGAGGCCCGATCTGGCAGAGTTCCTGGCGCGAGGCTGCTCTGCCCTGGGCGAGCCTTGCCCAGGCTTGTCTCGCTGCTAGGCTTCCTGCCCAGGAAGGAGCAGGCTGCGCGAGGCTGGGAGACGCCACTGGCGCCTTCCTGGCGTCAGCTCCGCTCCTGCCTTGCCTTTGCACCTAGGCCCCAGGCGTCCTTGGGGAGGGCTTAGGGGCCGGTGGCTTGCACACTGCCAAGGGCTCCAGCAGGAAGAGCTCTGTGCGATGGAAGGGAAGGGCTAGTGCAGGGCTCCTCCAGCGGTTGCTTGGCCGCCCAGAATCAGCGCCGCACGGATAGCACCAGGCTCCCAGGGCCCCTGGTTGGGGCCTGCAGCCCCGCACACCCGGAGGCTGACTCCCTGGGCGCCCAGCAGCTGCCTCACACACGTAGCTTCCCTAGCGCTCTCCTCCCCAGCTGAGACGTGTGCAGCTGGTTGGGGCCTGCCCCTGCGTGCCTGGGCTCCCGCCCGCAGCCTCAGCTCAGGGCAAGCAGCCCCTGAGCCAAGACCTGCAGGAGGCGCAGAGCGCCCCCACCTGGAAGCCGAGTGAACAGCTGGCGGGGAGGCGAGCCTCCTCAAGGGAAGAAGAGGCAGCCCAGCCTCGATTGGCTCAAGCCCTACTTGGCTGGAGCCGAGTGCGCCTCCAGGACGGCAGAGCTCCAGCTCTGCTCAGAGGCCCGATCTGGCAGAGTTGCTGGCGCGAGGCTGCTCTGCCCTGGGCGAGCCTTTCCCAGACTTGCCTCGCTGCTAGGCTTCCTGCCCAGGAAGGAGCAGGCTGCGCGAGGCTGGGAGATGCCACTGGCGCCTTCCTGGCCTCAGCTCCGCTCCTGCCTTGCCTTTGCACCTAGGCCCCAGGCGTCCTTGGGGAGGGATTAGGGGCCGGTGGCTGGCACACTGCCAAGGGCTCCAGCAGGAAGAGTTCTGTGTAAGGGAAGGGAAGGGCTAGTGCAGGGCTCCTCCAGCGGTTGCTTGGCCGCCCAGACTCAGCGCCGCACGGAGAGCACCAGGCTCCCAGGACCCTGGCTGGGGTCTGCAGCCCCGCACACCCAGAGGCTGACTCCCTGGGCGCCCAGCAGCTGCCTCACACACGTAGCTTCCCTAGCGCTCTCCTCCCCAGCAGAGACGTGTGCAGCTGGTTGGGGCCTGCCCCTGCGTGCCTGGGCTCCCACCCACAGCCCCAGCTCAGGGCAAGCAGCCCCTGAGCCAAGACCTGCAGAAGGCGCAGAGCGCCCGCACCTGGAAGCCGAGTGAAGAGCTGGCGGTGTGGCGAGCCTCCTCGAGGGAAGAAGAGGCAGCCCAGCCTCGTTTGGCTCAAGCCCTACTTGGCTGGAGCCGAGTTCTTCTCCAGGACGGCAGAGCTCCAGCTCTGCTCAGAGGCCCGATCTGGCAGAGTTGCTGGAGTGAGGCTGCTCTGCCCTGGGCGAGCCTTGCCCAGACTTGCCTCGCTGCTAGGCTTCCTGTCCAGGAAGGAGCAGGCTGCGCGAGGCTGGGAGACGCCACTGGCGCCTTCCTGGCCTCAGCTCCGCTCCTGCCTTGCCTTTGCACCTAGGCCCCAGGCGTCCTTGGGGACTGCTTAGGGGCCGGTGGCTTGCACACTGCCAAGGGCTCCAGCAGGAAGAGCTCTGTGCGAGGGAAGGGAAGGGCTAGTGCAGGGCTCCTCCAGCGGTTGCTTGGCCGCCCAGACTCAGCGCCGCACGGAGAGCACGGGGCTCCCAGGGCCCCTGGCTGGGGTCTGCAGCCCCGCACACCCGGAGGCTGACTCCCTGGGCGCCCAGCATCTGCCTCAGACACGTAGCTTTCCTAGCGCTCTCCTTCCCAGCAGAGACGTGTGCAGCTGGTTGGGGACTGCCCCTGCGTGCCTCGGCTCCCGCCCGCAGCCCCAGCTCAGGGCAAGCAGCCCCTGAGCCAAGACCAGCAGGAAGCTCTGAGCGCCCCCACCTGGAAGCCGAGTGAACAGCTGGCGGGGAGGCGAGCCTCCACGAGGGAAGAAGAGGCAGCCCAGCCTCGTTTGGCTCAGGCCCTACTTGGCTGGGGTCGTGTGCGCCTCCAAGAGGGCAGAGCTCCAGCTCTGCTCAGAGGCCCGATCTGGCAGAGTTGCTGGCGCGAGGCTGCTCTGCCCTGGACGAGCCTTGCCCAGACTTGCCTCGCTGCTAGGCTTCCTGCCCAGGAAGGAGCAGGCTGCGCGAGGCTGGGAGACGCCACTGGCGCCTTCCTGGCCTCAGCTCCGCTCCTGCCTTGCCTTTGCACCTAGGCCCCAGGCGTCCTTGGGGAGGGATTAGGGGCCGGTGGCTTGCACACTGCCAAGGGCTCCAGCAGGAAGAGCTCTGTGCGAGGGAAGGGAAGGGCTAGTGCAGGGCTCCTCCAGCGGTTGCTTGGCCGCCCAGACTCAGCGCCGCACGGAGAGCACCAGGCTCCCAGGGCCCCTGGCTGGGGTCTGCAGCCCTCACACACGGAGGCTGACTCCCTGGGCGCCCAGGAGCTGCCTCACACACGTAGCTTCCCTAGCGCTCTCCTCCCCAGCAGAGACGTGTGCAGCTGGTTGGGGCCTGCCCCTGCGTGCCTGGGCTCCCGCCCGCAGCCCCAGCTCAGGGCAAGCAGCCGCTGAGCCAAGACCTGCAGGAGGCGCAGAGCGCCCCCACCTGGAAGCCGAGTGAACAGCTGGCGGGGAGGCGAGCCTGCTCGAGGGAAGAAGAGGCAGCCCAGCCTCGTTTGGCTCAAGCCCTACTTGGCTGGAGTCGAGTGGGCCTCCAAGAGGGCAGAGCTCCAGCTCTGCTCAGAGGCCCGATCTGGCAGAGTTCCTGGCGCGAGGCTGCTCTGCCCTGGGCGAGCCTTGCCCAGGCTTGTCTCGCTGCTAGGCTTCCTGCCCAGGAAGGAGCAGGCTGCGCGAGGCTGGGAGACGCCACTGGCGCTTTCCTGGCATCAGCTCCGCTCCTGCCTTGCCTTTGCACCTAGTCCCCAGGCGTCCTTGGGGACGGCTTAGGGGCCGGTGGCTTGCACACTGCCAAGGGCTCCAGCAGGAAGAGCTCTGTGCGAGGGAAGGGAAGGGCTAGTGCAGGCCTCCTCCAGCGGTGGCTTGGACGCCCAGACTCAGCGCCGCACGGATAGCACCAGGCTCCCAGGGCCCCTGGTTGGGGTCTGCAGCCCCGCACACCCGGAGGCTGACTCCCTGGGCGCCCAGCAGCTGCCTCACACACGTAGCTTCCCTAGCGCTCTCCTCCCCAGCAGAGACGTGTGCAGCTGGTTGGGGCCTGCACCTGCGTGCCTGGGCTCCCGCCCGCAGCCTCAGCTCAGGGCAAGCAGCCCCTGAGCCAAGACCTGCAGGAGGCGCAGAGCGCCCCCACCTGGAAGCCGAGTGAACAGCTGGCGGGGAGGCGAGCCTCCTCAAGGGAAGAAGAGGCAGCCCAGCCTCGTTTGGCTCAAGCCCTACTTGGCTGGAGCCGAGTGCGCCTCCAGGACGGCAGAGCTCCAGCTCTCCTCAGAGGCCCGATCTGGCAGAGTTGCTGGCGCGAGGCTGCTCTGCCCTGGGCGAGCCTTGCCCAGACTTGCCTCGCTGCTAGGCTTCCTGCCCAGGAAGGAGCAGGCTGCGCGAGGCTGGGAGACGCCACTGGCACCTTCCTGGCCTCAGCTCCGCTCCTGCCTTGCCTTTGCACCTAGGCCCCAGGCGTCCTTGGGGAGGGCTTAGGGGCCGGTGGCTTGCACACTGCCAAGTGCTCCAGCAGGAAGAGCTCTGTGCGAGGGAAGGGAAGGGACAGTGCAGGGCTCCTCCAGCGGTTGCTTGGCCGCTCAGGCTCAGGGCCGCATGGAGTGCACCAGGCTCCCAGGGCCCCTGGCTGGGGTCTGCAGCCCCGCACACACGGAGGCTGACTCCCTGGGCGCCCAGCAGCTGCCTCACACACGTAGCTTCCCTAGCACTCTCCTCCCCAGCAGAGACGTGTGCAGCTGGTTGGGGCCAGCCCCTGCGTGTCTGGGCTCCCGCCCACAGCCCCAGCTCAGGGCAAGCAGCCCCTGAGCCAAGACCTGCAGGAGGCGCAGAGCGCCCACACCTGGAAGCCGAGTGAACAGCTGGCGGGGAGGCGAGCCTCCTGGAGGAAAGAAGAGGCCGCCCAGCCTCGTTTGGCTCAAGCCCTACTTGGCTTGAGCCGAGTGCGCCTCCAGGACGGCAGAGCTCCAGCTCTGCTCAGAGGCCCGATCTGGCAGAGTTGCTGGCGCGAGGCTGCTCTGCACTGGGCGAGCCTTGCCCAGACTTGCCTCGCTGCTAGGCTTCCTGTCCAGGAAGGAGCAGGCTGCGCGAGGCTGGGAGACGCCACTGGCGCCTTCCTGGCCTCAGCTCCGCTCCTGCTTTGCCTTTGCACCTAGGCCCCAGGCGTCCTTGGGCAGGGCTTAGGGGCCGGTGGCTTGCACACTGCCAAGGGCTCCAGCAGGAAGAGCTCTGTGCGAGGGAAGGGAAGGGCCAGTGCAGGGCTCCTCCAGAGGTTGCTTGGCCGCCCAGGCTCAGCGCCGCACGGAGTGCACCAGGCTCCCAGGGCCCCTGGCTGGGGTCTGCAGCCCTGCACACCCGGAGGCTGACTCCCTGGGTGCCCAGCACTGACTCACACATGTAGCTTCCCTAGCGCTCTCCTCCCCAACAGAGACGTGTGCTGCTGGTTGGGGCCTGCCCCTGAGTGCCTGGGCTCCCGCCCACAGCCGCAGCTCAGGGCAAGCTGCCCCTGGCCAAGACCTGCAGGAGGCGCACAGCACCCCCAACTGGAAGCCGAGTGAACAGCTGGCGGGGAGGCGAGCCTCCTCGAGGGAAGAAGAGGCAGCCCAGCCTCGTTTGGCTCAAGCCCTACTTGGCTGGAGCCGAGTGCGCCTCCAGGAGGGCAGAGCACCTGCTCTGCTCAGAGGCCTGATCTGGCAGAGTTGCTGGCACGAGGCTGCTCTGCCCTGGGCGAGCCTTGCCCAGACTTGCCTCGCTGCTAGGCTTCCTGCCCAGGAAGGAGCAGGCTGCGCGAGGCTGGGAGACGCCACTGGCGCCTTCCTGGCCTCAGCTCCGCTCCTGCCTTGCCTTTGTACCTAGGCCCCAGGCGTCCTTGGGGAGGGCTTAGGCGCCGGTGGCTTGCACACTGCCAAGGGCTCCAGCAGGAAGAGCTCTGTGCGAGGGAAGGGAAGGGCTTGTGCAGGGCTCCTCCAGCGGTTGCTTGGCCGCCCAGACTCAGCTCGGCACGGAGAGCACAAGGCTCCCAGGGCCCCTGCCTGCGGTCTTCATCCCCGCACACCTGGTGGTGACTCGCTGGGCGCCCAGCAGCTGCCTCACACACGTAGCTTCCCTAGCGCTCTCTTCCCCAGCAGAGACGTGTGCAGCGGTTTGGGGCCTGGTCCTGCGTGCCTGGGCTCCCGCCCGCAGCCCCAGCTCAGGGCAAGCAGCCCCTGAGCCAAGACCTGCCGAAGGCGCAGAGCGCCCCCACCTGGAAGCCGAGTGAAAAGCTGGCGGGGAAGCGAGCCTCCTCGTGGGAAGAAGAGGCAGCCCAGCCTCGTTTGGCTCAAGCCCTACTTGGCTGGAGCCGAGTGCGCCTCCAAGACGGCAGAGCTCCACTCTGCTCATAGGCCCGATCTGGCAGAGTTGCTGGCGCGAGGCTGCTCTGCCCTGGGCGAGCCTTGCCCAGACTTGCCTCGCTGCTAGGCTTCCTGCCCAGGAAGGAGCAGGCTGCGCGAGGCTGGGAGTCGCCACTGGCGCCTTCCTGGCCTCAGCTCCGCTCCTGCCTTGCCTTTGCACCTAGGCCCCAGGCGTCCTTGGGGAGGGCTTAGGGGCCGGTGGCTTGCACACTGCCAAGGGCTCCAGCAGGAAGAGCTCTGTGCGAGGGAAGGGAAGGGCTAGTGCAGGGCTAATCCAGCGGTTGCTTGGCCGCCCAGACTCAGCGCCGCACGGAGAGCACCAGGCTCCCAGGCCCCTGGCTGGGTTCTGCAGCCCCGCACACCCGGAGGCTGACTCCCTGGGCGCCCAGCAGCTTCCTCACACACGTAGCTTCCCTAGCGCTCTCCTCCCCAGCAGAGACGTTTGCAGCTGGTTGGGGCCTGCCCCTGCGTGCCTTGGCTCCCGCCCACAGCCCCAGCTCAGGGCAAGCAGCCCCTGAGCCAAGACCTGCAGGAGGCGCAGAGCGCCCCCACCAGGAAGCCGAGTGAACAGCTGGCGGGGAGGCGAGCCTCCTCGAGGGAAGAAGAGGCAGCCCAGCCTCGCTTGGCTCAAGCCCTACTTGGCTGGAGCCGAGTGCGCCTCCAGGACGGCAGAGCTCCACTCTGCTCAGAAGCCCTATCTGGCAGAGTTGCTCCGCAAGGCTGCTCTGCCCTGGGCGAGCCTTGCCCAGACTTGCCTCGCTGCTAGGCTTCCTGCCCAGGAAGGAGCAGGCTGCGCGAGGCTGGGAGACGCCACTGGCGCCTTCCTGGCCTCAGCTCCGCTCCTGCCTTGCCTTTGCACCTAGGCACCAGTCGTCCTTGGGGACTGCTTAGGGGCCGGTGGCTGGCACACTGCCAAGGGCTCCAGCAGGAAGAGTTCTGTGCAAGGGAAGGGAAGGGCTAGTGCAGGGCTCCTCCAGCGGTTGCTTGGCTGCCAAGACTCAGCGCCGCACGGAGAGCACCAGGCTCCCAGGGCCCCTGGCTGGGGTCTGCAGCCCCGCACACCCGGAGGCTGACTCCCTGGGCGCCTAGCAGCGGCCTCACACACGTAGGTTCCCTAGCGCTCTCCTCCCCAGCAGAGACGTGTGCAGCTGGTTGGGGCCTGCCCCTGCGTGCCTGGGCTCCCGCCCACAGCCCCAGCTCAGGGCAAGCAGCCCCTGAGCCAAGACCTGCAGAAGGCGCAGAGCGCCCCCACCTGGAACCCGAGTGAACATCTGGCGGGGAGGCGAGCCTCCTCGAGGGAAGAAGAGGCAGCCCAGCCTCGTTTGGCTCAAGCCCTACTTGGCTGGAGTCGAGTGCGCCTCCAAGAGGGCAGAGCTCCAGCTCTGCTCAGAGGCCCGATCTGGCAGAGTTCCTGGCGCGAGGCTGCTCTGCCCTGGGCGAGCCTTGCCCAGGCTTGTCTCAATGCTAGGCTTCCTGCCCAGGAAGGAGCAGGCTGCGCGAGGCTGGGAGACGCCACTGGCGCCTTCCTGGCCTCAGCTCCGCTCCTGCCTTGCCTTTGCACCTAGGCCCCAGGCGTCCTTGGGGAGGGCTTAGGGGCCGGTGGCTTGCACACTGCCAAGGGCTCCAGCAGGAAGAGCTCTGTGCGAGGGAAGGGAAGGGCTAGTGCAGGGCTCCTCCAGCGGTTGCTTAGCCGCCCAGACTCAGCGCCGCACGGATAGCACCAGGCTCCCAGGGCCACTGGTTGTTGTCTGCAGCCCCGCACACCCGGAGGCTGACTCCCTGGGCGCCCAGCAGCTGCCTCACACACGTAGCTTCCCTAGCGCTCTCCTCCCCAGCAGAGACGTGTGCAGCTGGTTGGGGCCTGCACCTGCGTGCCTGGGCTCCCGCCCGCAGCCCCAGCTCAGGGCAAGCAGCCGCTGAGCCAAGACCTGCAGGAGGCGCAGAGCGCCCCCACCTGGAAGCCGAGTGAACAGCTGGCGGGGAGGCGAGCCTCCTCAAGGGAAGAAGAGGCAGCCCAACCTCGTTTGGCTCAAGCCCTACTTGGCTGGAGCCCAGTGCGCCTCCAGGACGGCAGAGCTCCATCTCTGCTCAGAGGCCCGATATGGCAGAGTTGCTGGCGCGAGGCTGCTCTGCCCTGGGCGAGCCTTGCCCAGACTTGCCTCGCTGCTAGGCTTCCTGCCCAGGAAGGAGCAGGCTGCGCGAGGCTGGGAGACGCCACTGGCGCCTTCCTGGCTTCAGCTCCGCTCCTGCCTTGCCTTTGCACCTAGGCCCCAGGCGTCCTTGGGGAGGGCTTAGGGGCCGGTGGCTGGCACACTGCCAAGGGCTCCAGCAGGAAGAGTTCTGTGCAAGGGAAGGGAAGGGCTAGTGCAGGGCTCCTCCAGCGGTTGCTTGGCCGCCCAGACTCAGCGCCGCACGGAGAGCACCAGGCTCCCAGGGCCCCTGGCTGGGGTCTGCAGCCCTGCACACCCGGAGGCTGACTCCCTGGGTGCCCAGCACTGACTCACACATGTAGCTTCCCTAGCGCTCTCCTCCCCAACAGAGACGTGTGCTGCTGGTTGGGGCCTGCCCCTGAGTGCCTGGGCTCCCGCCCACAGCCGCAGCTCAGGGCAAGCTGCCCCTGGCCAAGACCTGCAGGAGGCGCACAGCACCCCCAACTGGAAGCCGAGTGAACAGCTCGCGGGGAGGCGAGCCTCCTCGAGGGAAGAAGAGGCAGCCCAGCCTCGTTTGGCTCAAGCCCTACTTGGCTGGAGCCGAGTGCGCCTCCAGGAGGGCAGAGCACCTGCTCTGCTCAGAGGCCTGATCTGGCAGAGTTGCTGGCACGAGGCTGCTCTGCCCTGGGCGAGCCTTGCCCAGACTTGCCTCGCTGCTAGGCTTCCTGCCCAGGAAGGAGCAGGCTGCGCGAGGCTGGGAGACGCCACTGGCGCCTTCCTGGCCTCAGCTCCGCTCCTGCCTTGCCTTTGCACCTAGGCCCCAGGCGTCCTTGGGGAGGGCTTAGGGGCCGGTGGCTGGCACACTGCCAAGGGCTCCAGCAGGAAGAGTTCTGTGCAAGGGAAGGGAAGGGCTAGTGCAGGGCTCCTCCAGCGGTTGCTTGGCCGCCCAGACTCAGCGCCGCACGGAGAGCACCAGGCTCCCAGGGCCCCTGGCTGGGGTCTGCAGCCCCGCACACCCGGAGGCTGACTCCCTGGGCGCCCAGCAGCTGCCTCACACCCGTAGCTTCCCTAGCGCTCTCCTCCCCAGCAGAGACGTGTGCAGCTGGTTGGGGTCTGCCCCTGCGTGCCTGGGCTCCCGCACACAGCCCCAGCTCAGGGCAAGCAGCCCCTGAGCCAAGACCTGCAGGAGGCGCAGAGCGCCCCCACCTGGAAGCCGAGTGAACAGCTGGCGGGGAGGCGAGCCTCCTCGAGGGAAGAAGAGGCAGCCCAGCCTCGTTTGGCTCAAGCCCTACTTGGCTGGAGCCGAGTGCGCCTCCAGGACGGCAGAGCTCCATCTCTGCTCAGAGTCCCGATCTGGCAGAGTTGCTGGCGCGAGGCTGCTCTGCCCTGGGCGAGCCTTGCCCAGACTTGCCTCGCTGCTAGGCTTCCTGCCCAGGAAGGAGCAGGCTGCGCCAGGCTGGGAGACGCCACTGGCGCCTTCCTGGCCTCAGCTCCGCTCCTGCCTTGCCTTTGCACCTATGCCCCAGGCGTCCTTGGGGAGGGCTTAGGGGCCGGTGGCTGGCACACTACCAAGGGCTCCAGCAGGAAGAGTTCTGTGCAAGGGAAGGGAAGGGCTAGTGCAGGGCTCCTCCAGCGGTTGCTTGGCCGCCCAGACTCAGCGCCGCACGGAGAGCACCAGGCTCCCAGGGCCCCTGGCTGGGGTCTGCAGCCCCGCACACCTGGATGCTGACTCCCTGGGCGCCCAGCAGCTGCCTCACACACGTAGCTTCCCTAGCGCTCTCCTCCCCAGCAGAGACGTGTGCAGCTGGTTGGGGCCTGCACCTGCGTGCCTGGGCTCCCGCCCGCAGCCCCAGCTCAGGGCAAGCAGCCCCTGAGCCAAGACCTGCAGGAGGCGCAGAGCGCCCCCACCTGGAAGCCGAGTGAACAGCTGGCGGGGAGGCGAGCCTCCTCAAGGGAAGAAGAGGCAGCCCAGCCTCGTTTGGCTCAAGCCCTACTTGGCTGGAGCCGAGTGCGCCTCCAGGACGGCAGAGCTCCATCTCTGCTCAGAGGCCCGATCTGGCAGAGTTGCTGGCGCGAGGCTGCTCTGCCCTGGGCGAGCCTTGCCCAGACTTGCCTCGCTGCTAGGCTTCCTGCCCAGGAAGGAGCAGGCTGCGCGAGGCTGGGAGACGCCACTGGCGCCTTCCTGGCCTCAGCTCCGCTCCTGCCTTGCCTTTGCACCTAGGCCCCAGGCGTCCTTGGGGAGGGCTTAGGGGCCGGTGGCTGGCACACTGCCAAGGGCTCCAGCAGGAAGAGTTCTGTGCAAGGGAAGGGAAGGGCTAGTGCAGGGCTCCTCCAGCGGTTGCTTGGCCGCCCAGACTCAGCGCCGCACGGAGAGCACCAGGCTCCCAGGTCCCCTGGCTGGGGTCTGCAGCCCCGCACACCCGGAGGCTGACTCCCTGGGCGCCCAGCAGCTGCCTCACACACGTAGCTTCCCTAGCGCTCTCCTCCCCAGCAGAGACGTGTGCAGCTGGTTGGGGCCTGCCCCTGCGTGCCTTGGCTCCCGCCCACAGCCCCAGCTCAGGGCAAGCAGCCCCTGAGCCAAGACCTGCAGGAGGCGCAGAGCGCCCCCACCTGGAAGCCGAGTGAAGAGCTGGCGGGGTGGCGAGCCCCCTCGTGGGAAGAAGAGGCAGCCCAACCTCGTTTGGCTCAAGCACTACTTGGCTGGAGCTGAGTGCTCCTCCAGGACGGCAGAGTTCCATCTCTGCTCAGAGACCCGATCTGGCAGAGTTGCTGGAGTGAGGCTGCTCTGCCCTGGGCGAGCTTTTCCCAGACTTGCCTCGCTGCTAGGCTTCCTGCCCAGGAAGGAGCAGGCTGCGCGAGGCTGGGAGACGCCACTGGCGCCTTCCTGGCCTCAGCTCCGCTCCTGCCTTGCCTTTGCACCTAGGCCCCAGGCGTCCTTGGGGAGGGCTTAGGGGCCGGTGGCTTGCACACTGCCAAGGGCTCCAGCAGGAAGAGCTCTGTGCGAGGGAAGGGATGGGCTAGTGCCGGGCTCCTCCAGCGGTTGCTTGGCCGCCCAGACTCAGCGCCGCACGGAGAGCACCAGGCTCCCAGGGCCCCTGGCTGGGGTCTGCAGCCCCGCACACCCGGAGGCTGACTCCCTGGGCGCCCAGCAGCTGCCTCACACACGTAGTTTCCCTAGCGCTCTCCTCCCCAGCAGAGACGTGTGCAGCTGGTTGGGGCCTGCCCCTGCGTGCCTGGGCTCCCGCCCGCAGCCCCAGCTCAGGGCAAGCAGCCGCTGAGCCAAGACCTGCAGGAGGCGCAGAGCGCCCCCACCTGGAACCCGAGTGAACATCTGGCGGGGAGGCGAGCCTCCTCGAGGGAAGAAGAGGCAGCCCAGCCTCGTTTGGCTCAAGCCCTACTTGGCTGGAGTCGAGTGCGCCTCCAAGAGGGCAGAGTTCCAGCTCTGCTCAGAGGCCCGATCTGGCAGAGTTCCTGGCGCGAGGCTGCTCTGCCCTGGGCGAGCCTTGCCCAGGCTTGTCTCGCTGCTAGGCTTCCTGCCCAGGAAGGAGCAGGCTGCCCGAGGCTGGGAGACGTCACTGGCGCCTTCCTGGCCTCAGCTCCGCTCCTGCCTTGCCTTTGCACATAGGCCCCAGGCGTCCTTGGGGAGGGCTTAGGGGCCGGTGGCTGGCACACTGCCAAGGGCTCCAGCAGGAAGAGTTCTGTGCAAGGGAAGGGAAGGGCTAGTGCAGGGCTCCTCCAGCGGTTGCTTGGCCGCCCAGACTCAGCGCCGCACGGAGAGCACCAGGCTCCTAGGTCCCGTGGCTGGGGTCTGCAGCCCCGCACACCCGGAGGCTGACTCCCTGGGCGCCCAGCAGCTGCCTCACACACGTAGCTTCCCTAGCGCTCTCCTCGCCAGCAGAGACGTGTGCAGCTGGTTGGGGCCTGCCCCTGCGTGCCTGGGCTCCCGCCCACAGCCCCAGCTCAGGGCAAGCAGCCCCTGAGCCAAGACCTGCAGGAGGCGCAGAGCGCCCCCACCTGGAAGCCGAGTGAAGAGCTGGCGGGGTGGCGAGCCTCCTCGTGGGAAGAAGAGGCAGCCCAGCCTCGTTTGGCTCAAGCCCTACTTGGCTGGAGTCGAGTGCGCCTCCAAGAGGGCAGAGTTCCAGCTCTGCTCAGAGGCCCGATCTGGCAGAGTTGCTGGAGTGAGGCTGCTC
The DNA here is from genome assembly GCF_042477335.2 of Ovis canadensis. Taxonomy (NCBI): domain Eukaryota; kingdom Metazoa; phylum Chordata; class Mammalia; order Artiodactyla; family Bovidae; genus Ovis; species Ovis canadensis. The sequence continues at coordinate 855,092 of NC_091252.1, forward strand.
TGCCCTGGGCGAGCTTTGCCCAGACTTGCCTCGCTGCTAGGCTTCCTGCCCAGGAAGGAGCAGGCTGCGCGAGGCTGGGAGACGCCACTGGCGCCTTCCTGGCCTCAGCTCCGCTCCTGCCTTGCCTTTGCACCTAGGCCCCAGGCGTCCTTGGGGAGGGCTTAGGGGCCGGTGGCTGGCACACTGCCAAGGGCTCCAGCAGGAAGAGTTCTGTGCAAGGGAAGGGAAGGGCTAGTGCAGGGCTCCTCCAGCGGTTGCTTGGCCGCCCAGACTCAGCGCCGCACGGAGAGCACCAGGCTCCTAGGTCCCCTGGCTGGGGTCTGCAGCCCCGCACACCCGGAGGCTGACTCCCTGGGCGCCCAGCAGCTGCCTCACACACGTAGCTTCCCTAGCGCTCTCCTCGCCAGCAGAGACGTGTGCAGCTGGTTGGGGCCTGCCCCTGCGTGCCTGGGCTCCCGCCCACAGCCCCAGCTCAGGGCAAGCAGCCCCTGAGCCAAGACCTACAGGAGGCGCAGAGCGCCCCCACCTGGAAGCCGAGTGAAGAGCTGGCGGGGTGGCGAGCCTCCTCGTGGGAAGAAGAGGCAGCCCAACCTCGTTTGGCTCAAGCCCTACTTGGCTGGATCCGAGTGCTCCTCCAGGACGGCAGAGTTCCAGCTCTGCTCAGAGACCCGATCTGGCAGAGTTGCTGGAGTGAGGCTGCTCTGCCCTGGGCGAGCTTTGCCCAGACTTGCCTCGCTGCTAGGCTTCCTGCCCAGGAAGGAGCAGGCTGCGCGAGGCTGGGAGACGCCACTGGCGCCTTCCTGGCCTCAGCTCCGCTCCTGCCTTGCCTTTGCACCTAGGCCCCAGGCGTCCTTGGGGAGGGCTTAGGGGCCGGTGGCTTGCACACTGCCAAGGGCTCCAGCAGGAAGAGCTCTGTGCGAGGGAAGGGAAGGGCTAGTGCAGGGCTCCTCCAGCGGTTGCTTGGCCGCCCAGACTCAGCGCCGCACGGAGAGCACCAGGCTCCCAGGGCCACTGGCTGGGGTCTGCAGCCCCGCACACCCGGAGGCTGACTCCCTGGGCGCCCAGCAGCTGCCTCACACACGTAGCTTCGTTAGAGCTCTCCTCCCCAGCAGAGACGTGTGCAGCTGGTTGGGGCCTGCCCCTGCGTGCCTGGGCTCCCGCCCGCAGCCCCAGCTCAGGGCAAGCAGCCGCTGAGCCAAGACCTGCAGGAGGCGCAGAGCGCCCCCACCAGGAAGCCGAGTGAACAGCTGGCGGGGAGGCGAGCCTCCTCGAGGGAAGAAGAGGCAGCCCAGCCTCGTTTGGCTCAAGCCCTACTTGGCTGGAGCCGAGTACGCCTCCAGGACGGCAGAGCTCCACTCTGCTCAGAGGCCCGATCTGGCAGAGTTGCTCCGCAAGGCTGCTCTGCCCTGGGCGAGCTTTGCCCAGACTTGCCTCGCTGCTAGGCTTCCTGCCCAGGAAGGAGCAGGCTGCGCGAGGCTGGGAGACGCCACTGGCGCCTTCCTGGCCTCAACTCCGCTCCTGCCTTGCCTTTGCACCTTGGCCCCAGGCGTCCTTGGGGAGGGCTTAGGGGCCGGTGGCTGGCACACTGCCAAGGGCTCCAGCAGGAAGAGTTCTGTGCAAGGGAAGGGAAGGGCTAGTGCAGGGCTCCTCCAGCGGTTGCTTGGCCGCCCAGACTCAGCGCCGCACGGAGAGCACCAGGCTCCCAGGGCCCCTGGCTGGGGTCTGCAGCCCCGCACACCCGGAGGCTGACTCCCTGGGCGCCCAGCAGCTGCCTCACACACGTAGCTTCCCTAGCGCTCTCCTCCCCAGCAGAGACGTGTGCAGCTGGTTGGGGCCTGCCCCTGCGTGCCTGGGCTCCCGCACACAGCCCCAGCCCAGGGCAAGCAGCCGCTGAGCCAAGACCTGCAGGAGGCGCAGAGCGCCCCCACCTGGAAGCCGAGTGAAGAGCTGGCGGGGTGGCGAGCCTCCTCGAGGGAAGAAGAGGCAGCCCAGCCTCGTTTGGCTCAAGCCCTACTTGGCTGGAGCCGAGTGCGCCTCCAGGACGGCAGAGCTCCAGCTCTGCTCAGAGGCCCGATCTGGCAGAGTTGCTGGGGCGAGGCTGATCTGCCCTGGGCGAGCCTTACCAGACTTGCCTCGCTGCTAGGCTTCCTGCCAGGAAGGAGCAGGCTGCGCGAGGCTGGGAGACGCCACTGGCGCTTCCTGACCTCAGCTCCGCTCCTGCCTTACCTTTTCACCTAGGCCCCAGGCCTCCTTGGGGAGGGCTTAGGGGCCGGTGGCATGCACACTGCCAAGGGCTCCAGCAGAAAGAGCTCTGTGTAAGCGAAGGAAAGGGCTAGTGCAGGGCTCCTCCAGCGGTTGCTTGGCCGCACAGACTCAACGCTGCACGGAGTGCACCAGGCTCCCAGGGTCCCTGGCTGGGGTCTGCAGCCCCACACAGCCGGAGGCTGACTCCCTGGGCGCCCAGCAGCTGCCTCACACACGTAGCTTCCCTAGCGCTCTCCTCCCCAGCAGAGACGTGTGCAGCTGGTTGGGGCCTGCCCTTGCGTGCCTGGGCTCCCGCCCACAGCCCCAGCTCAGGGCAAGCAGCCCCTGAGCCAAGACCTGCAGGAGGCGCAGAGCGCCCCCACCTGGAAGCCGAGTGAACAGCTGGAGGGGAGGCGAGCCTCCTCGAGGGAACAAGAGGCAGCCCAGCCACGTTTGGCTCAAGCTCTACTTGGCTGTAGCCGAGTGCGCCTCCAGGACGGCAGAGCTCCAGCCCTGCTCAGAGGCCCGATCCGGCAGAGTTGCTGGCGCGAGGCTGCTCTGCCCTGGGCGAGCTTTGTCCAGACTTGCCTCGCTGCTAGGCTTCCTTCCCAGGAAGGAGCAGGCTGCGCGCGGCTGGGAGACGCCACTGGCGCCTTCCTGGCCTCAGCTCCGCTCCTGCCTTGCCTTTGCACCTAGGCCCCAGGCGTCTTTGGGGAGGGCTTAGGGGCCGGTGGCTATCACACTGCCAAGGGCTCCAGCAGGAAGAGCTCTGTGCGAGGGAAGGGAAGGGCTAGTGCAGGGCTCTTCCAGCGGTTGCTTGGCCTGCCAGACTCAGCGCCGCACGGACTGCACCAGGCTTCCAGGGCCCCTGGCTGGGGTCTGCAGCCCCGCACACCCGGAGGCTGACTCCCTGGGCGCCCAGCAGCTGCCTCACACACGTAGCTTCCCTAGCGCTCTCCTCCCCAGCAGAGACGTGTGCAGCTGGTTGGGGCCTGCCCCTGCGTGCCTGGGCTCCCGCCCACAGCCCCAGCTCAGGGCAAGCAGCCCCTGAGCCAAGACCTGCAGGAGGCGCAGAGCGCCCCCACCTGGAAGCCGAGTGAACAGCTGGCGGGGAGGCGAGCCTCCTCGAGGGAAGAAGAGGCAGCCCAGCCTCGTTTGGCTCAAGCCCTACTTGGCTGGAGGCGAGTGAGCCTCCAGGACGGCAGAGCTCCAGCTCTGCTCAGAGGCCCGATCTGGCAGAGTTGCTGTCGCGAGGCTGCTCTGCCCTGGTCGAGCTTTGCCCAGACTTGCCTCGCTGCTAGGCTTCCTGCCCAGGAAGGAGCAGGCTGCGCGAGGCTGGGAGACGCCACTGGCGCCTTCCTGGCCTCAGCTCCGCTCCTGCCTTGCCTTTGCACCTAGGCCCCAGGCGTCCTTGGGGAGGGCTTAGGGGCCGGTGGCTTGCACACTGCCAAGGGCTCCAGCAGGAAGAGCTCTGTGCGAGGGAAGGGAAGGGCTAGTGCAGGGCTCCTCCAGCGGTTGCTTGGCCGCCCAGACTCAGCGCCGCACGGAGTGCACCAGGCTCCCAGGGCCCCTGGCTGGGGTCTGCAGCCCGCACACCCGGAGGCTGACTCGCTGGGCGCCCAGCAGCTGCCTCACACACGTAGCTTCCCTAGCGCTCTCCTCCCCAGCAGAGACGTGTGCAGCTGGTAGGGGCCTGCCCCTGCGTGCCTGGGCTCCCGCCCACAGCCTCACCTCAGCGCAAGCAGCCCCTCAGCCAAGACCTGCAGGAGGCGCAGAGCGCCCCCACCTGGAAGCCGAGTGAACAGCTGGCGGGGAGGCGAGCCTCCTCGAGGGAACAAGAGGCAGCCCAGCCTCGTTTGGCTCAAGCCCTACTTGGCTGGAGCCGAGTGCGCCTCCAGGACGGCAGAGCTCCAGCTCTGCTCAGAGGCCCGATCTGGCAGAGTTGCTGGGGCGAGGCTGATCTGCCCTGGGCGAGCCTTACCAGACTTGCCACGGTGCTAGGCTTCCTGCCAGGAAGGAGCAGGCTGCGCGAGGCTGGGAGACGCCACTGGCGCTTCCTGACCTCAGCTCCGCTCCTGCCTTACCTTTTCACCTAGGCCCCAGGCGTCCTTGGGGAGGGCTTAGGGGCCGGTGGCTTGCACACTGCCAAGGGCTCCAGCAGAAAGAGCTCTGTGTAAGCGAAGGAAAGGGCTAGTGCAGGGCTCCTCCAGCGGTTGCTTGGCCGCAGAGACTCAACGCTGCACGGAGTGCACCAGGCTCCCAGGGTCCCTGGCTGGGGTCTGCAGCCCCACACACCCGGAGGCTGACTCCCTGGGCGCCCAGCAGCTGCCTCACACACGTAGCTTCCCTAGCGCTCTCCTCCCCAGCAGAGACGTGTGCAGCTGGTTGGGGCCTGCCCCTGCGTGCCTGGTCTCCCGCCCACAGCCCCAGCTCAGGGCAATCAGCCCCTGAGCCAAGACCTGCAGGAGGCGCAGAGCGCCCCCACCTGGAAGCCGAGTGAACAGCTGGCGGGGAGGCGAGCCTCCTCGAGGGAAGAAGAGGCAGACAAGCCTCGTTTGGCTCAAGCCCTACTTGGCTGAAGGCGAGTGAGCCTCCAGGACGGCAGAGCTCCAGCCCTGTTGAGGCCCGATCTGGCAGAGTTGCTGGCGCGAGGCTGCTCTTCCCTGGGCGAGCTTTGTCCAGACTTGCCTCGCTGCTAGGCTTCCTTCCCAGGAAGGAGCAGGCTGCGCGCGGCTGGGAGACGCCACTGGCGCCTTCCTGGCCTCAGCTCCGCTCCTGCCTTGCCTTTTCACGTAGGCCCCAGGCGTCCTTGGGGAGCTCATAGATGCCGATGGCTTGTAACTGCCAAGGGCTCCAGCAGGAAGAGCTCTGTGCGAGGGAAGGGAAGGGCTAGAGCAGGGCTCCTCCAGCGGTTTCTTGGCCGCCCCGACTCAGCGCCGCATGGAGTGCACCAGGCTGCCAGGGTCCCTGGCTGTGGTCTGCAGCCCCGCACACCCGGAGGCTGACTCCCTGGGCGCCCAGCAGCTGCCTCACACACGTAGCTTTCCTATCGCTCTCCTCTCCAGCAGAGACATCTGCAGGTGGTTGGGGCCTGATCCTAGCTGTCTGGGTTCTTGCCCACACCTCCAACTCAGGGGAGGCAGCCCCTGAGGCAGGACCTGCTGGAGGAGCCCAACGCTCCTGCCATCGGCGAGTGCACAGCCAGCAGGGAAGCGAGCCCCCTCGGGGGAAGAAGAGGCAGCGCAGCCCCGTCAAGCTGAAAGCCCTGCTTGCCCATGCCAAGTGCGCCTCCAGTACAGCAGAGCTCTAGCTCTGCTCAGAGGCCCGATCTGACAGAGTTACTGGCACGATGCTTCTCTGCCAAGGGCCAGACTTGTCCAGACTTTCCTTGCTTTCAGTCTCCCTCCCCAGGAAGGAGCAGGCTGCGAGAGGCTGGGAGAAACCACTGGCGCCTTCCTGGGCTCCGCTCCGCTCCTTCCTTGCCTTTGAACCTAGCCCCCAGGGGTCCTTGGGGAGTGTTTAGCGGCTGGTGGATGGCACACTGCCAAGGGCTCCAGCACTGAGAGCTCTGTCAGACGGAAGGGAAGGGCACCTGCAGAGGTCCTCCAGCGGTTGCTTGGCCGCCCAAACTCAGCATCGCACAGAGAGCACCAGGCTCCCAGGGACCCTGGCTGGGGTCTGCAGCCCCGCACACCCGGAGACTGACTCCGTGGGCGCCAAGCAAGTGCATGACAGACGTAGGTTCCCTAGCACTCTCCTCCCCAGCACAGACATGTGCCGGTTGTTGGGGCCTGATCCTGCGTGTCTGGGTTCCCGCCCACAGCCCCAACTCAGGGAAGAAGCCCCTGAGGCAAGACCTGCTGGAGAAGCCCTGCGCCCACACCTATTTGGCTACTGCCAAGCCAACAGAGAAGCGAACCTCCTCGGGGGAAGAGGAAGCAGCCCTGCCCCGTCAAGCTGAAAGCCGTGCTTGCCCGAGCCAAGCGAGCCTCCAGTAAGGCAGAGCTCTAGCTCTGCTCATAGGCCCCATATGGCAGAGTTCCTGGCGCGAGGCTGCACTGTCGTGGGCTAGGCTTCCCCAGACTTTCGTTCATTTTAGACTCCCTCCCCAGGAAGGAGCAGGCTGCCCGAGGCTGGGAGATGCCACTGGCGCCTTCCTGGTGTCAGCTCCGCTCCTGCCTTGCCTTTGCACCTAGGCACCAGGCTTCCTAGGGCAGGGCTTAGGGGCTGGTGTGTTGCGCACTGCCAAGGGCGCCGGCAGTGAGAGCTCTGTCAGAGGGAAGGGAAGGGCACCTTCATGGCTCCTCCAGCGGTTGCATGGCCGCCCAGACGCAGCGCCGCACGGAGAGCACCTGGCGCCCAGGGCCCCTGGCTGGGGTCTGCAGACCCGCACACACGGAGGCTGGTTCCTTTGGCGCCAAGCAAGTGCATGACAGACGTAGGTTCCCTAGCACTCTCCTCCCCAGCACAGACATGTGCCGGTGGTTGGGGCCTGATCCTGCGTGTCTGGGTTCCCGCCCACAGCCCCAACTCAGGGAAGCAGCCCCTGAGGCAAGACCTGCTGGAGGAGCCCTGCTCCCCCGTCTGATTGGCGAGTGCACAGCCAGCAGGGAAGCGAGCCCCCACGGGGGAAGAGGAGGCAGCCCAGTGCCGTCAAGCTGAAAGACCTGCTTGCCCAGGCCAAGTGCGCCTCCAGTACAGCAGAGCTCTAGCTCTGCTCAGAGGCCCGATCTGGCAGAGTTACTGGCGCGAGGCTTCTCTGCCAAGGGCCAGCCTTGTCCAGACTTTCCTTGCTTTCAGGCTCCCTCCCCAGGAAGGAGCAGGCTGCGCGAGGATGGGAGAAACCACTGGCGCCTTCCTGGGCTCAGCTCCACTCCTCCCGTGCCTTTGAACCTAGGCCCCAGGGGTCCTTGTGGAGTGCTTAGGGGCTGGTGGATTGCCCACTGCCAGGGGCTCCAGCAGTGAGAGCTCTGTCAGACGGAAGGGAAGGGCGGGTGCAGGGCTCCTCCAGCGGTTGCTTGGCGCCAAGACTCAGCGCCTCACGAAGAGCACCAGGCTCCCAGGGCCCCTGGCTGGGGTCTGCAGCCCCGCACACCCAGAGGCAGACTCCGTGGGCGCCCAGCAAGTGCATGACAGACGTAGGTTCCCTAGCACTCTCCTCCCCAGCACAGACATGTGCCGGTGGTTGGGGCCTGATCCTGCGAGTCTGGGTTCCCGCACACAGCCCCAACTCAGGGAAGCAGCCCCTGAGGCAAGACCTGCTGGAGGAGCCCTGTGCCCCCGCCTGATTGTCGAGTGCACAGCCAGCAGGGAAGCGAGCCCCCTCGGGGGAAGAGGAGGCAGCCCAGCCCCGTCAAGCTGAAAGCCCTGCTTGCCCGAGCCAAGTGTGCCTCCAGTACAGCAGAGCTCTGGCTCTTCTCAGAAGCCCGATCTGGCAGAGTTATTGTCGCGAGGCTGCTCTGCCATGGGCGAGCCTTGCCCAGACTTGCCTTGCTTTTAGGCACCCTCCCAAGGAAGGAGCAGGCTGCGCGAGGCTGGGAGATGCCCCTGGCGCCTTCCTGGCCTTGCTCCGCTCTTGCCTTGCCTTTGCACCAAGGCCCCAGGCGTATTAGGGCAGGGCTTAGGGGCTGGTGGGTTGCACACTGCCAAGGGCACCGACAGTGAGAGCTCTGTCAGAGGGAAGGGAAGGACACCTGCAGGGCTCCTCCAGCCATTGCTTGGCCGCCAAGACTCAGCGCCTCACGAAGAGCGCCAGGCTCTCAGGGCCCATGGCTGGGGTCTGCAGCCCCGCACACCCGGAGGCAGACTCCGTGGGCGCCCAGCAAGTGCATGACAGACGTAGGTTCCCTAGCACTCTCCACCCCAGCACAGACATGTGCCGGTGGTTGGGGCCTGATCCTGCGTGTCTGGGTTCCCGCCCACAGCCCCAACTCAGGGAAGCAGCCCCTGAGGCAAGACCTGCTGGAGGAGCCCTGCTCCCCCGTCTGATTGGCCAGTGCACAGCCAGCAGGGAAGCGAGCCCCCACGGGGGAAGAGGAGGCAGCCCAGCCTCGTCAAGTGGAAAGCCCTGCTTGCCCGGAGCCCAGTGAGCCGCCAGTAAGGCAGAGCTCTAGCTCTGCTCAGAGGCCCGATCTGGCAGAGTTCCTGTCGCGAGGCTGCTCTGCCATGGGCGAGCCTTGCCCAGACTTGCCTTGCTTTTAGGCACCCTCCCCGGGAAGGAGCAGGCTGCGCGAGGCTGGGAGATGCCACTGGCGCCTTCCTGGTGTCAGCTCCGCTCCTGCCTTGCCTTTGCTCTTAGGCCCCAGGGGTCCTTGGGGAGTGCTTAGGGGTTGGTGGATTGCCCACTGCCAAGGGCTCCAGCAGTGAGAGCTCTGTCAGAGGAAAGGGAAGGGCACCTGCAGGGCTCCTCCAGCGGTTGATTGGCCGCCAAGACTCAGCGCCTCAGGAAGAGCACCAGGCTCCCAGGGCCCCTGGCTGGGGTCTGCAGCCCCGCACAACTGGAGGCTGACTCCGTGGGTGCCCAGCAAGTGCATCACAGACGAAGGTTCCCTAGCACTCTCCTCCCCAGGAGAGACATGTGCCGGTGGTTGGGGCCTGATCCTGCGTGTCTGGGTTCCCGCCCACAGCCCCAACTCAGTGGAAGCAGCCCCTGAGGCAAGACCTGCTGGAGGAGCCCTGCTCCCCCGTCTGATTGGCGAGTGCACAGCCAGCAGGGAAGCGAGCCCCCACGGGGGAAGAGGAGGCAGCCCAGCCTCGTCAAGTGGAAAGCCCTGCTTGCCCGGAGCCCAGTGAGCCGCCAGTAAGGCAGAGCTCTAGCTCTGCTCAGAGGCCCGATCTGGCAGAGTTCCTGTCGCGAGGCTGCTCTGCCATGGGCGAGCCTTGCCCAGACTTGCCTTGATTTTAGACTCCCTCCCCAGGAAGGAGCAGGCTGCGCGTGGCTGGGAGATGCCAATGGAGCCTTCCTGGCCTCAGCTCTGCTCCTGCCTTGCCTTTGCACCTAAGCCCCAGGCGTCCTAGGGCAGGGCGTAGGGGCTGGTGGGTTGCACACTGCCAAGGGGGCCGGCAGTAAGAGCTCTGTCAGAGGGAAGGGAAGGGCACCTGCATGGCTCCTCCAGCGGTTGCTTGGCCGCCCAGACTCAGCACCGCACGGAGAGCACCAGGCTCCCAGGGCCATGGCTGGGTTCTGCAGCCCCGAAAACCCTTAAGCTGACTCCCTGGGCGCCCAGCAAGTGCATGACAGACGTAGGTTCCCTAGCACTCTCCTCCCCAGGAGAGACATGTGCCGGTGGTTGGGGCCTGATCCTGCGTGTCTGGGTACCCGCCCACAGCCCCAACTCAGTGGAAACAGCTCCTGAGGCAAGACCTGCTGGAGGAGCCCTGTGCCCCCGCCTGATCGGCGAGTGCACAGCCAGCAGGGAAGTGAGGCTCCTCGGGGGAAGACGAGGCAGCACAGCCCCCTCAAGCTGAAAGCCCTGCTTGCCCGGAGCTAAGTGAGCCTCCAGTACAGCACAGCTATAGCACTTCTCAGAAGCCCTATCTGGCAGAGTTACTGGCGCGAGGCTTCTCTGCCATGGGCGAGCCTTGCCCAGACTTACCTTGCTTTTACACTCCCTCCCCAGGAAGGGGCAGGATGCGTGCTCGAGGCTGGGAGAAGCCCCTGGCGCCTTCCTGGGCTCAGCTCCGCTCCTCCCTTGCCTTTGAACCTAGCCCCCAGGGGTCCTTGGGGAGTGCTTAGGGACTGGTGGATTGCACACTGCCAAGGGCTCCAGCAGTGAGAGCTCTGTCCGACGGAAGGGAAGGGCGGGTGCAGGGCTCCTCCAGCGGTTGCTTGGCCGCGCAGACTAAGCGCCACACGTAGAGCACCAGGCTCCCAGGGCCCCTGGCTTGAGTCTGCAGCCCTGCACACCCGGAGGCTGACTCCGTGGACGCCCAGCAAGTCCATGACAGACGTAGGTTCCCTAGCACTCTCCTCCCCAGCAGAGACATGTGCCGGTGGTTCGGGCCTGATCCTGCGTGTCTGGGTACCCGCCCACAGCCCCAACTCAGTGGAAATAGCTCCTGAGGCAAGACCTGCTGGAGGAGACCTGTGCCCCCACCTGATCGGGGAGTGCACAGCCAGCAGGGAAGTGAGGCTCCTCGGGGGAAGACGAGGCAGCACAGCCCCGTCAAGCTGAAAGCCCTGCTTGCCCGGAGCCAAGTGAGCCGCCAGTAAGGCAGAGCTCTAGCTCTTCTCAGAAGCCCGATCTGGCAGAGTTCCTGTGGGAGGCTGCTCTGCCATGGGCGAGCCTTGCCCAGACTTGCCTTGCTTTTAGGCACCCTCCCCAGGAAGGAGCAGGCTGCGCGAGGTTGGGAGATGCCACTGGCGTCTTTCTGGCCTCTGCTCCGCTCCTGCCTTGCCTTTGCACCTAGGCCCCAGGCGTCCGAGAGCTGGGCTTAGGGGCTTGTGGGTTGCACAATGCCAAGGGCGCCGGCAGTGAGAGCTCTGTCAGAGGGAAGGGAAGGGCACCTGCAGGGCTCCTCCAGCCATTGCTTGGCCGCCAAGACTCAGCGCCTCACGAAGAGCACCAGGCTCCCAGGGCCCCTGGCTGGGGTCTGCAGCCCCGCACAACTGGAGGCTGACTCCGTGGGTGCCCAGCAAGTGCATCACAGACGAAGGTTCCCTAGCACTCTCCTCCCCAGCAGAGACATGTGCAGGTGGTTGGGGCCTGATCCTGCGTGTCTCGGTTGCCGCCCACAGACACAACTCAGGGAAGAAGCCCCTGAGGCAAAACCTGCTGGAGGAGCCCTGCGCCCCCGCCTGATCGGCGAGTGCACAGCCAGCAGGGAAGCGAGCCTCCTCTGGGGAAGAGGAGGCAGCCCAGCGCCGTCAAGCTGAAAGACCTGCTTGCCCAGGCCAAGTGCGCCTCCAGTACAGCAGAGCTCTAGCTTTGCTCAAAGGCCCGATCTGGCAGAGTTACTGGCGCGAGGCTTCTCTGCCAAGGGCCAGCCTTGTCCAGACTTTCCTTGCTTTCAGGCTCCCTCCCCAGGAAGGAGCAGGCTGCGCGAGGATGGGAGAAACCACTGGCGCCTTCCTGGGCTCAGCTCCGCTCCTCCCGTGCCTTTGAACCTAGGCCCCAGGGGTCCTTGTGGAGTGCTTAGGGGCTGGTGGATTGCCCACTGCCAGGGGCTCCAGCAGTGAGAGCTCTGTCAGACGGAAGGGAAGGGCGGGTGCAGGGTTCCTCCAGCGGTTGCTTGGCGCCAAGACTCAGCGCCTCACGAAGAGCACCAGGCTCCCAGGGCCCCTGGCTGGGGTCTGCAGCCCCGCACACCCAGAGGCAGACTCCGTGGGCGCCCAGCAAGTGCATGACAGACGTAGGTTCCCTAGCACTCTCCTCCCCAGCACAGACATGTGCCGGTGGTTGGGGCCTGATCCTGCGAGTCTGGGTTCCCGCACACAGCCCCAACTCAGGGAAGCAGCCCCTGAGGCAAGACCTGCTGGAGGAGCCCTGCGCCCCCGCCTGATTGTCGAGTGCACAGCCAGCCGGGAAGCGAGCCCCCTCGGGGGAAGAGGAGGCAGCCCAGCCCCGTCAAGCTGAAAGCCCTGCTTGCCCGAGCCAGGTGTGCCTCCAGTACAGCAGAGCTCTGGCTCTTCTCAGAAGCCCGATCTGGCAGAGTTCCTGTCGCGAGGCTGCTCTGCCATGGGCGAGACTTGCCCAGACTTGCCTTGCTTTTAGGCACCCTCCCCAGGAAGGAGCAGGCTGCGCGAGGCTGGGAGATGCCACTGGCGCCTTCCTGGCCTTGCTCCGCTCTTGCCTTGCCTTTGCACCAAGGCCCCAGGCGTCTTAGGGCAGGGCTTAGGGGCTGGTGGGTTGCACACTGCCAAGGGCACCGACAGTGAGAGCTCTGTCAGAGGGAAGGGAAGGACACCTGCAGGGCTCCTCCAGCCGTTGCTTGGCCGCCAAGACTCAGCGCCTCACGAAGAGCGCCAGGCTCCCAGGGCCCCTGGCTGGGGTCTGCAGCCCCGCACACCCGGAGGCAGATTCCGTGGGCGCCCAGCAAGTGCATGACAGACGTAGGTTCCCTAGCACTCTCCTCCCCAGCACAGACATGTGCCGGTGGTTGGGGCCTGATCCTGCGTGTCTGGGTTCCCGCCCACGGCCCCAACTCAGGGAAGCAGCCCCTGAGGCAAGACCTGCTGGAGGAGCCCTGCTCCCCCGTCAGATTGGCGAGTGCACAGCCAGCAGGGAAGCGAGCCCCCACGGGGGAAGAGGAGGCAGCCCAGCCTCGTCAAGTGGAAAGCCCTGCTTGCCCGGAGCCCAGTGAGCCGCCAGTAAGGCAGAGCTCTAGCTCTGCTCAGAGGCCCGATCTGGCAGAGTTCCTGTCGCGAGGCTGCTCTGCCATGGGCGAGCCTTGCCCAGACTTGCCTTGCTTTTAGGCACCCTCCCCAGGAAGGAGCAGGCTGCACGAGGCTGGGAGATGCCACTGGCGCCTTCCTGGTGTCAGCTCCGCTCCTGCCTTGCCTTTGCTCTTAGGCCCCAGGGGTCCTTGGGGAGTGCTTAGGGGTTGGTGGATTGCCCACTGCCAAGGGCTCCAGCAGTGAGAGCTCTGTCAGAGGAAAGGGAAGGGCACCTGCAGGGCTCCTCCAGCGGTTGCTTGGCCGCGCAGACTAAGCGCCACACGTAGAGCACCAGGCTCCCAGGGCCCCTGGCTTGAGTCTGCAGCCCTGCACACCCGGAGGCTGACTCCGTGGACGCCCAGCAAGTCCATGACAGACGTAGGTTCCCTAGCACTCTCCTCCCCAGCAGAGACATGTGCCGGTGGTTCGGGCCTGATCCTGCGTGTCTGGGTACCCGCCCACAGCCCCAACTCAGTGGAAATAGCTCCTGAGGCAAGACCTGCTGGAGGAGCCCTGCTCCCCCGTCTGATTGGCGAGTGCACAGCCAGCAGGGAAGCGAGCCCCCACGGGGGAAGAGGAGGCAGCCCAGCCCCGTCAAGTGGAAAGCCCTGCTTGCCCGGAGCCGAGTGAGCCGCCAGTAAGGCAGAGCTCTAGCTCTTCTCAGAAGCCCGATCTGGCAGAGTTCCTGTGGGAAGCTGCTCTGCCATGGGCGAGCCTTGCCCAGACTTGCCTTGCTTTTAGGCACCCTCCCCAGGAAGGAGCAGGCTGCGCGAGGTTGGGAGATGCCACTGGCGTCTTTCTGGCCTCTGCTCCGCTCCTGCCTTGCCTTTGCACCTAGGCCCCAGGCGTCCGAGAGCTGGGCTTAGGGGCTTGTGGGTTGCACAATGCCAAGGGCGCCGGCAGTGAGAGCTCTGTCAGAGGGAAGGGAAGGGCACCTGCAGGGCTCCTCCAGCGGTTCCTTGGCCGCCAAGACTCAGAGCCTCACGAAGAGCACCAGGCTCCCAGGGCCCCTGGCTGGGGTCTGCAGCCCCGCACAACTGGAGGCTGACTCCGTGGGTGCCCAGCAAGTGCATCACAGACGAAGGTTCCCTAGCACTCTCCTCCCCAGGAGAGACATGTGCCGGTGGTTGGGGCCTGATCCTGCGTGTCTGGGTACCCGCCCACAGCCCCAACTCAGTGGAAACAGCTCCTGAGGCAAGACCTGCTGGAGGAGCGCTGTGCCCCCGCCTGATCGGCGAGTGCACAGCCAGCAGGGAAGTGAGGCTCCTCGGGGGAAGACGAGGCAGCACAGCCCCCTCAAGCTGAAAGCCCTGCTTGCCCGGAGCTAAGTGAGCCTCCAGTACAGCACAGCTATAGCACTTCTCAGAAGTCCGATCTGGCAGAGTTACTGGCGCGAGGCTTCTCTGCCATGGGCGAGCCTTGCCCAGACTTACCTTGCTTTTACACTCCCTCCCCAGGAAGGGGCAGGCTGCGTGCTCGAGGCTGGGAGAAGCCACTGGCGCCTTCCTCTGCTCAGCTCCGCTCCTCCCTTGCCTTTGAACCTAGCCCCCAGGGGTCCTTGGGGAGTGCTTAGGGACTGGTGGATTGCACACTGCCAAGGGCTCCAGCAGTGAGAGCTCTGTCCGACGGAAGGGAAGGGCGGGTGCAGGGCTCCTCCAGCGGTTGCTTGGCCGCGCAGACTAAGCGCCACACGTAGAGCACCAGGCTCCCAGGGCCCCTGGCTTGAGTCTGCAGCCCTGCACACCCGGAGGCTGACTCCGTGGAAGCCCAGCAAGTCCATGACAGACGTAGGTTCCCTAGCACTCTCCTCCCCAGCAGAGACATGTGCCGGTGGTTCGGGCCTGATCCTGCGTGTCTGGGTACCCGCCCACAGCCCCAACTCAGTGGAAATAGCTCCTGAGGCAAGACCTGCTGGAGGAGACCTGTGCCCCCACCTGATCGGGGAGTGCACAGCCAGCAGGGAAGTGAGGCTCCTCGGGGGAAGACGAGGCAGCACAGCCCCGTCAAGCTGAAAGCCCTGCAGCCCAGGCCAAGTGCCCCTCCAGTACTGCAGATCTCTAGCTCTGCTCAGAAGCCCGATCTGGCAGAGTTCCTAGCGCGAGGCTGCTCTGGTTAGGGCGATCGTTGCCCAGACTTTCCTTGCTTTTAGGCACCCTCCCCAGGAAGGACAGGGTGCGCAAGGCTGGGAGACGCCACTGGCGCCTTCCTGGCCTCAGCTCCGCTCCTGCCTTGCCTTTGCACCTAGGCCCCAGGCGTCCTTGGGGAGGGCTTAGGGGCTGGTGGGTTGCACACTTCCAAGGGCTCCAGCAGTGAGAGCTCTGTCAGACGGAAGGGAAGGGCGGCTGCAGGGCTCCTCCAGCGGTTGCTTGGCCGCCCAGACTCAGGGCCACACGGAGAGCCCCAGGCTCCCAGGGCCCCTGGCTGGGGTCTGCAGCCCCGCACACCTGGAGGCTGACTCCGTGGGCGCCCAGCAAGTGCATGACAGACGTAGGTTCCCTAGCACTCTCCTCCCCAGCACAGACATGTGCTGGTGTTTGGGGCCTGATCCTGCGTGTCTGGGTTCCCGCCCACAGCCCCAACTCAGGGAAGCAGCCCCTGAGGCAAGACCTGCTGGAGGAGCCCTGCGCCCCCGCCTGATTGGCGAATGCACAACCAGCAGGGAAGGGAGCCTCCTTGGGGGAAGAGAAGGCAGCCCAGCCCCGTCAAGTTGAAAGCCCTGCTTGCCCGAGCCAAGTGTGCCTCCAGTACAGCAGAGCTCGAGCTCTGCTCAGAGGCCCGATCTGGCAGAGTTGCTGGGGCGAGGCTGCTCTGCCGTGGGCGAACCTTGCCCATACTTGCCTTGCTTTTACGCTCCCTCCTCAGGAAGGAGCAGGCTGCGCGAGGCTGGTAGACGCCACTGGCGCCTTCCTGGCCTCAGCTCCGCTCCTGCCTTGCCTTTGCACCTAGGCCCCCGGCGTCCTTGGGGAAGGCTTAGGGGCCTGTGGCTTGCACACTGCCAAGGACTCCAGCAGGGAGAGCTCTGCTAGAGCGAAGGGTAGGGCAAGTGCAGGGCTCCTCCAGTGGTTGCTTGGCCGACCAGACTCAGCGCCTCACAGAGTGCACCAGGCTCCCAGGGCCCCTGGCTGGGGTCTGCAGCCCTGCACACCTGGAGGCTGACTCCCTGGGCGCCCAGCAGCTGCCTCACACACGTAGCTTCCCTAGCGGTCTCCTCCCCAGTAGAGAGGTGTGCAGCAGGTTGTGGCCTGCCCCTGCGTGCCTGGGCTCCCGCCCACAGCCACAGCTCAGGGCAAGCATCCCCTGAGCCAACACCAGCCGGAGGCGCAGAGCTCCCAGCGTTGAAACCGAGTGATCAGCATGAGGGAGGCGAGCCTCCTTGAGGGAAGTAGAGGCAGCCCAGCCGAGTGCGGCTCAAGCCCTGCTTGGCTGGATCCGAGCGCGCCTCCAGTATGGCAGAGCTCCAGCTCTGCTCAGAGGCCTCATGTGGCAGAGTTGCTGGCGCGAGGCTGCTCTACCCTGGGCGAGCCTTGCCCAGACTTGCCTCACTGCTAGGCTTCCTGCCCAGGAAGGAGCAGGCTGCGTGAGCCTGGGAGACGCCACTGGCGCCTTCCTGACCTCAGCTCCGCATCTGCCTTGCCTTTGAACCTAGACCCCAGGCGTCCGTGGGTAGTGCTTAGGGGCCGGTGGCTTGCATACTGCCAAGGGCTCAGGCAGGGAGAGCTCTGTGAGAGGGAAGGGAAGGGCAAGTGCAGGGCTCCTTCAGCGGTTGCTTGGTCGCCCAGACTCAGCGCCGCACGAAGAACCGCACCTCCCAGGGCCACTGGCTGGGGTCTCCAGCCTGGCATACCTGGAGGCTGACTCCGTGGGTGCCCATCAGCTGCCTCTCACACGTCGTTCCCTTGCGCTCTCCTCTCCAGCAGAGACGTGTGCAGGTGGTTGGGTCCTGCACCTGTGTGTCTGGGCTCCCGCCCACAGCCCCAGCTCAGGGGAAGCAGCCCCTGATCCTAGACCAGAATGAGGGGCAGGGAGCCGGCGCCTGGAAGCCGAGTGAACAGCATGCGGGAATCGAGCTTCCTAGGGGGAAGACGAAGCAGCCCAGCCGCCTTAGGCTGCAAGCCCTTTTTCGGTGGAGTCGAGTGCGCCTCCAGGATGGCAGAGCTCCAGCTCTGCTCAGAGGCCCGATCTGGCAGAGTTCCTGGCGCGAGGCTACTCTGCCCTGGGCGAACCCTGCCCAGACTTGCCTCTCTGCTGGGCTTCCTACCCAGGAAGGAGCAGCCTTTGCGAAGTTGGGTGACGCTACTGGCGCCTTCCTGGCCTCAGCTCCACTCCTGCATTGCCTTTGCACCTAGGCCCCAGGCGTCCTTTGGGAGGCCTTAGGGGCCGGTGGGTTCCACACTGCCAAGGGCTCCCATAGTGAGAGGTCTGTTCAAGGGAAGGGATGGGTATATTTGGAGTACAATCCTGTATCAGATGTGAGGCCCACACCTTCACCCTGAATGCTCACTCTGAACCCTCACCCCGAACCCTTACCCTCACCCACACCCTCACCCTGAACCCTCACCCTCACCCTCTCCCTGAACCCTCACCCTCACCCTCTCCCTGAACCCTCACCCTCACCCTCTCCCTGAACCCTCACCCTCTCCCTGAATCCTCACCCTCATCCTGAATCCTAACCCTCACCCTGAACCCTCACCCTTAATCCTTACCCTCACCCTCATCCTGAACCCTCACACCTCACCCCTCACCCTAACAAGTTTGGAGGGCTGTTCCACAAACTCTAACCTTTACCCTACCCTAACCCGACCCCCATCCACATCCTAACCCTAACCCACATCATAGTCACGCCCTCAGCCCTATACTTACCCTTGAAGTACCTACCCGCATCTTCTTCATTTTTGACACTTCCCATGCATAACAAAAGACGAGGTTGTAAGGTTTCAAACATGGATCCAAGACCCATTATCCACATAAAAGGGATATAAATACTATTTAAATCTCTTGCATCACCAAAATACCTCTCCACCACTTATCCAGTCGCCATTGATGGATCACATCTATCTCATACATTTTATAACTTAGCAATCAAATACGCACCAGGACTCTGGGTAATTATATAGACAAGATTTATTTATACCATAAATATTTCAACAAATTCCACTTTCTACGATGAGTTCAATCTTCACAAAAGTAGGATGAACAGCACCTGTTTCCACTAGGATCCATAGAGCGTGAAAATCTTAATGATGACCACCAGAAAGGTCAGCACGGTTGATATCACAGATTTTTCAGTGTTCCAATACAAGTTCTACCCAAATCCATAAAGAAAGACATACGCATAGGAAACTACAAATTGAAAGCAAGTCTATTGAGATAAATATTGGACATCAATTGTATGAATCTTTAAGGCATAACTGCAGACATTCTTCAGACATTCTTCAAATTCATAGAATGACAACAAAGTATGGCTACGTACAATCCATTCGGTTTTATGAACCACTCATGAATAACCTCACAAGCCATTTGAAACCAGATGACAATTTCAAATAGCTTTGATCTACAAACAAGGCTGTAAGACAGAAAGTTAAAATCGAAATACATGAAGTAAATCCTCAATAGATATGAAAACATCCCATGGTAGTGAAGTCAATTAGCATTAGTTATTAGGGCTTTCATGCACAGACTCATCTCTGATCGATGTGATCCCAATTCATATTTGGCAAAAAATACGAAAGCTGATCTTAACAGTCATATTATTTTTCTTTGTACCCCTAAAAAGAAAAATGAACATGAAAAACTAAATTAAGCTTGGAGGCTCACATTTCCCAATCGGTATACAAAGCAACAGCATGTCAAACTTTCTAATTCACATATGCATTTAAATGAAATTGGATGAAATACCCCTAAATAAACACATACTTCTATGCCCAATGTTTCACAAGGCAGAAAACGCTCAATGAATGAAACTGAGAGGGTAACAGCCAGGAAGGCCAGGGGTCTCCAAAGGGAGGAAATGGGGTGCAAGTGTCAGACAGTTGTTATCTGTCACTTCCGAGGCAGGAGGAAACAAGCTGTTATCTTTTTTCCCCTTCTTGATACAAATTTAAACAGAGATTTTCTCTTACAATTCTGTGTTGCTATAATGACACCTGGTTCCGCCTGAACTTCACTTTTCTCATACTTTGAGCTGACCAAGGCATTTTTCTCATGGAAAGGTTTGCCTTAAGCTATGTGAATGTACTATGTATTTACCCTAGACTCTATCTTCAAGTAGGTTCTGCCTAAAGGCTCAGAACTGACTTGACAAACCAATATGCTTTACTCATACATGGCTCTCCTGATCTATGTGAATGAAGCTATCCATTTGCTCATATCAATCGTTTTATGGCCCAGGATGACTCACCTGGTGCCACGGTCATCTCCATATATCTTGTGGGTGAGGGGTCTGCTGCCATTCCTTTCTCTAATGAGTAGACTGCTAGTAGCTAGATAACATCCAGCCAAAGGTGAGTAGGGGGGCACTCTTTCTGCCCCCTTCTGATGTCTATGTCAGAAGCTTTCTCTCTTTTATACTTTAATAAAATGTTGGGACACAAAAGCTCTGACTGATCAAGCCTCATCACTGGCCCCGGGTTGAATTCTTCCTCTAAGGAGCCCAAGAATTCAAGCATCTTTCATGGTTAGACAACAACCTTTCCAAACAATGGTCTTTTCAAAAAAAAAATGATGATAAGTGATGAGTATGCATATGTCTACGAATGAAATGGGACCTATATGTCAAACCACATAAAAATATATCTTCCCTCAACATACATATAACACAACCAGGCCTTCACATGCATCGATTCTCCAACTATCAAGTCATACAAATATGGATGTAAAATATCACAATACATTCCAAAGTTTAAAAGTGATGGATATTGACTTTCGCCCGCTGGTGCTTCTTTTTATGTCATCTCCATTATATTAGCTATGACAACGAATCATGTGCTGTGCGAAGTCACTTACATTGTGTCCAACTCCTTGGGATCATATGGACTAGGCCCCACCAGGCTCCTCTCTCCATGAGATTCTCTAGGCAAAGATACTGGAGGGGGTTGCCATGCTCTCCCTCAGGAGATCTTCCTGCCCCAGGGATGGAATCCATACCTCCCATGTCTCCTGCATGGGTATGTTCTGCATGTTCTTTACCACTAGAACCACCTGGGAAGCCCCAAGACACATGAACATCAGTGGATTTGGGGATCCACGGGGCATATACAGAACCATTCCTCCAACAAAACTGAAGAATGACTTTAAAATCTCAAACAAAACATGAGTATATGTGTTCACAAACTTCATGGAGCAAGGGTTTCTTCGATCTGAAAACTGGCATCGATGAAGGACTGTGTGAAGAATACTTCAAAGTCTATTTGGCAAACACAGCCTACGTTGGCTATATTTAGTCCTCAGTTGAATGGAATGTCATGAGTACTGGTCATTTCAAATAAGTAGCCTATGACGCTGTTTACACTTATTGGGACGCGTGGTATACCACATTCACACATTTCAGTAGCATTGGTGCAAAAACGATACATTTCTCAGGGGAAGCTTCTACATGGACTCCTGGGATCAGAGCTCTAACTCATACACACATACTTTTCCTTTTAAAATGATCCTGCATGATAAGCAAACAAAACACTGGATGAACACCTAGACGGTGAGCTCTGTACTAAATGATTTTAAAGCCAGTAGATGGAATGAGCTGATGAGGAAGACTACAAACGAGTCATCTTCTTCAACTTGGTCAAACTGCTCATAGTCATACAAGTGAATGAAAAGTTGAGCCTGTTGTCATTAAATCTGTTTAAAAGAAATAGAATAATAAAACAAATTAGTAAATCTTATTTTCTTAATAAACATTGTATTATTTCTGCACAGCTTTGTTACTGGCATGAATAGAATATCTACAATAATAACTTGTCACAGTGAAATGGATTCACATTCGATATCGATTCACATCTATAATTGATGCCATAGCTGTTTGATACTATTGCTTGAATGAATGCAACTTATGTGACTTCACAAACTACAAACACGACTAACATAATAGGTATTAAAAAACCTTGAGTGACATGAGCGTGAAGACTTAGTAGAGTTGCTCTCAAGAATAATGATACTATTATTCGCTCTAGCCATAGTACTGGAATCTGTACATTAACACCCCTGCAAAACAAAAGGAAAGGATAGAATAATAATAAAGGAACTTCATAACTATATTCCTACTGTAAACATTCAACACTATGTTTTCTTTTAAACTGACTTTCATATTTGGTCTACTGTAACCTCTTCTGTGTTCATTTTATGCTAAACTTATTGCTAACAGTAAAATTACCATACGAGCTCTAATTAATTTTTTTTTTTACTTGCAAAGCTACTGATAGAACCAAAGGCCAATATCTACATCAAACAGGAGAAACGGAATGGAAACTGTAAACAATTTTATGGAAGAACATTTCCGTGCTCCTATTCAGTCAAATGGGCATTCAAAAGGATGTGATTTTTCTGAAAGTTTATTTCAGAAACTTGGAATTGGATGACTGCAAACAATAAAACTAACAATATATTGATACATAATATTAATAATATACAGTGGGTCATTCTTTTTTTATTCTGCCACAGCTAACAGACAGAAAGTCAGTTGTCATAACTACTACTAACATAAGACCCTCACCGATAAGTGAAGATATATAGGAAAATCCATAATAGCTCTAAAAACCATCAAAGATAAAATGGTAATTAAAAAATACACTGACAGTTTAGCTGGTATAAGAAACAGGATGATTATGAAAGCAAAGCCAACAATCATGGATAGGCCATGGAAGCCCGTGGCTGTCACCAGTGTTGACTTATATCCTTCATCTGAGGTTGTTAAAAGCGCTTGGTAAAATCCAGAGGTTTGCAGCAGTGGTAACCTCCTGAACAGACTGAAATAAAAAGGGTTTCCAGAATATCCTGATGATTTCCATCTACTAGGCTGTGATGAGCTCAAGCAATGCATACTCCAGAGGACAGAAGACAGACAGGTTGGGAACACGTCTACTGCACTTACGGAGAAAGGGAATGTTGCTGCTCAGCCTAGTACAAGTGTAGAAGCAACACCTTGGTGATTCGACCTTTAAAGACTCGATACATATGAGAACGACTGGTATGAATAAACCTTCAGAAGTGCTTTCTCAGACCTCCTCCCATCATAAGCACAAGCATAATGAAAACGCTGAGTTTTCATGGTCTCACCCAAAATAAGACTCACTTATGGCTTTGCTTTGAGAATAGTTGAACTACTCATTGTTCAAGAGAAATGATCCTTTCTTCTCTGAAGATTTGTGAATCATTCACAGGGTGTGGTGAATAAACTACTTAAGGGTCTAATACATAAAAATGCAATAGGCTAAGCACAGAGATGTTTTTCTCCCTTTCTCAAAGGATGGAACATTTTGTATTTGCACTGATTTTATGTCTTGACTTCATGTACAATTATATACTGATTTTTTTAGTTGACATACAATAGGACTAAAAATATTGATATAATACTGATAACTCATGTTGGTATGTGTGGTTGTCACATAGGATTCACAGGAGATTTAAATTCACAGTTGTCAACGTAAAGGATGAATGCTATTTAGCTTCTTCGTGAATCTAGACCACGAATGAAGAGTTTTCCTCAACATATTTCACTGAGAGAAATACAAGGATGATAGGCATAATACTATGCTTCGACTCATGGATATCTAAGCATTGCTCACAATACAGATCTGATTTTCAACATCAGGGTTCTTTCAGTGTCCTTGAACAGCATTTGTTTTTCTGTATACAGAAGAAAAAACTCATGAGTATCAAACTGGTTCACATAAAACATGTGTATGAATTGTTATCTTCCTGAACCAGGGATCAAACCCACATCACTTCCCCCTCCTGCACTGGTAGGCAGATTTTTTATTTATCAACTGTGCCACCTAGGAATCGACATACATTTCAAGGACCACTGCCATCAGCTTCTACTGTTCATGACCAAAGTAGGAGAAACAACATTGGAAGAAGTACTCATAAGGGTACTCATAGGAAGTACTCATAAGTCAAGGAACTGTTATACTGGGTACTCTCGTTGTTACTGGGACAAGTCAGTTCCTCCGATGATGATGGGTATAACTGAAAAATTATTACAAATGCATGCGCTGCGATGTCTACGTGATAAATGTGTTCCTCTTATACTATTGCTTCAGGGATGCCTACTTCAGCATGAAGGAATGCACTTCAAGGGATGCCCGCTATTCCAGCTCAAGCAACAAATAGTGAAGTGCAGATCATTGTCCTTTGTTGAAAATAATCAGCACTTTGTCAACATAGGGAACATGCCAGAGGAACCCTTGGGATGGAACTCTAAAAACAGGTTGGGCCCTCTTTTTGCCAAGCCCTGCGATAAAATACAAATCAGAAAAAGAAAAATAGCATCGGTTTTGTCAGGACTTCCTCATCTTTTCTTTCTCGGTAGCAGGAAGCAGACATTGAGGCCAGAGGACTGCAGGATTTCATTGTGAACTAACGTTGGGTGGGGTGGAAGCTCATCACTCTAGTAAGAATGTGTTTCAATAAAATGGAATTTCATTCACTTCATGGACATAGAGTTCTATAATCCTTCATTAAGGAATTCAATAAGCTATATTTCCTTACACCTTCACAATCTCTTGGTTTACGAGAACATCAATTGCTAGTCCAGCACTTATACAATGAGTGTTACAGGTAGTATGAATGTATAAATGATGATGAGCAGTGACAGGAAGTTTATTTAATCTCTGTTTGAATTCTTGATTTTTTATATAATTTTTTATAATATCCTTACAGATGTGAATATTTTACTGACATGTATAAATACACGTTGAGTAGTGCTATGATAACTCATAGTGTTGGCACAATAAATATCATGGTTACTATGTGCTTTTCATATATTCCTTTTGAGATTCTCTTCCATTATACATTATCATAAGATATTTAATAGTTTCCTAAACTGTACAGTAGGTCCTTGTGGCTTCTTTTATATATAGTAATGTACTTGTTAATAATTCAAACAAAAACTGGTACACAAATACTCATAGTGACATTCACAATAGCTCAAAGGTAGAACTCATTCAAGTGTCCGTTGGTGGGAGACTGAATATGCAACACAAGGTATATTCAGAAGCTTGAACGGTATTCCACCATACGAAAAAGTACATTAAATGGTGCTGCCACTCTGCAAGACATTACAGAAATGACTCCAAAACAAACACATGGAATAAATACATAGTTCGATTCCAATTCAAGCTATGTACCCAAAAGGATTGGGAAAGGGGGCTGAAAAAATGGATACTTCTTCCGTCATACTCACAACAGCATGATTCACACTGGCAAACAAACAGAAGTGATCTAAGTGTCCATGGCAGCCAATTCCATAAACAAACTGTGGTATACACACAATGGAATCTGATTCGGCCCTTCAAAGTCAGTAATTCTGACAATGCGACAATGTGGACAAACCTTATGGTCATTAGATCATGTGAAATAAACCAGACCAAGAAAAGACAAACGTTCTGTGATTCCACTCATATGAGATATCCAAACAAGTCAAATCTGTCAGAAATAGCAGAGAGTGATTCCGACCGATCGAAAAGAGTTCATGTTTCATGGACCTCAGTTTCCCTTGGAAAAACTGACTTCCCGTGATATCTCCAAAACCAATTAGACAAATAATTGGAAGCTATATCCAGTCAAATGAATGTAGACATAATGTTATATACAGTGTACACCAAACTCACTCAAACTTCTTAACAGACAAAAGGCAAAACTGTATCTATGGTACCTCAGCTTAGCTTAAAACTGTATCTACAGTACCTCACTTCTGCTTATAAAATTTAACAACAACAACAACACACTAAAGTCTATCCAAAAAAGGATATAAAACATATATAACATTAACTTTAAAGAATTAGACATTTAAACTGTGAAAAACCTTATTCACAAAACTTAAACACAAGCCACAGGAAAATATATTTATAAAATACATATCTGATAAAGGATTGTACTCCAAATATACCAAAAAATCTAGAACAATCTCATAAAAAATGTATACACCTAAACACCTGGCCTACAAAAATATAAAGATAGTAAATAAGCCTATCAAAAAGACTCAAAATCACATATCATTAGGAAATTACAAACTAAAATAACAGTGAGGTAGCACTGCACACCTATTAGATCCAGTAAACTCAAAAAAAAAAAAACGGGGGTAGGGCACAACTTCTCCGGTGGCTCAGTGGTAAAGAATCTGCCTGACAATGCAAGACACTCTAGTTTGATCCCTTACCCCAGAAGATCCCACATGCCACAGAGAAACATAGCTGGATTTTTCCACAGCTAAACAAAGCTCACCTGTGACCTGAATACTATATGGCTAGCACTTACTAAACAGCTTTGAAAACGTCCAGACAAAAAGTATCACATGATTATATACAACAGCTCTACTTGTAATAACTAAAAACTTTCAAATATCAGGATGTCTTCAGTAGATGACAGTGTAAACAAATGGGGATACATCCAAAGTGAAGGGGAGCAAATGCTACCACAAAATATACCACCTCAGCATGAGAATTAGTGGGACCCAATTAACTTTTTTTTTTAGAGGACACATGATCATCTCTGAAACCCAAGTTCAAGACAGCTCTTCTGTGAGTCACATTTACCAGAGAAATCTCATTTCAAAGGAATCCTCTCTATATGCCAGATAGAAGGATGAGACACAGTCTTTTGAAACTCTTTTTTCTTTTCTATCGATAGGGAAAGCTAAGCCGTAAATCTGCACAACAACCATACCCTTCCTTTCCTTTGGTTGTATCTGTAAAATATTTGTTTCTTTTTTAATTTGGCTGCGCCAGGTCAACCTTCATTGAGGTAAGCCAGATATTTAGCTACAACATGCAAATTCTCCTTTGTGGCATGGGAGATCTAGCTCTTGGATCAGGGAATGAACCTGGGCCTCCTTCTTTGGGAGTGTCCAGTCTCAGCCACTGGACCACCAGAAAGTGCCTGTTTTGTTTTCAGATGAAGATGGAATCTAAGGTGATATCTTGGGCCATTTCAGTCACTGACTCAGTTTCCTGAGTTTCTCCAAAGCACGCACAAGGTGCACATTATTAAACTGGTTTGCAAAACAAGAAAAGGTTGTCTGCTACAACACTGTATGCTTACAAATATCTAAATGGTAAATGGCATATTATTTATTTTTAATTACTATGGGGGGGGGGAGAAAGAATGCAGGATTCATACATGTTACCACATGAATAAATATTAAAACCATCTTCAGTGAAAAAGAAATCCACATAGAAAAGGCCACCCAGAACCCTTATTCACCATGTCTGCTTTCAATCCATCAAGTTTGTCCAAATAACTGAAAATCTCAGTAACACTCTAAATAAAGAAAAAAGGATGACGATGGAAACAAAAGATATATTCATACACTTGAACAATTGCTAAAAGTGGAAGTGGGGCAGTGGATTACATTATAATGTAGGTACCATATGATTTCCTGATTTTGGAGATTATGTGCTGGTTCTGCAGAAGGTACCCATTTTGGATAAAACACATAGAGTATTTTAGATGATGTGGCAAATGCTAGCACTTGTTCCCATTGCTAGGCATTTTCTGTACATTTTAAATGACTGGAAAGTATACTAGGTTTCAAAACAACCATGTCAATACCACAAAAGAAATTTAGAGCAGACAGGCAGGAAACTTTCTGATACAGGCCAAGACTTACCCAGATGAAGTTCAAGGGAAGCTGCGATGCTCACTGCCCGTGAAGGAGTCCACGTGGAATGAAGAAGTAGTGTGGGAAGTCTATTAGTAACCACCATGTCTTGGGTCCTCTGGATGACCTACTGCAGGAGAAACAGATCTTACAGATAAAATGTTCCACATCACTTCACAAAAAGTTGTTAGACTACATTCAGTAAAGCTGAATCATTTTGGATTAATTTACAATCATAAAATACTACCCTTTACAGTCCAAAAATCACTTGCATTTCTATACACTAATAACAATCAGAAAAAAATATTAAGAAAATCCCACTTAAATAAAACATCTAGCAACAAACTTAATCAAGAACATAAAAAACCAGTAGTCAGAAAACTAGAAGGCACTGATAAAGAAACCAAAGAAAATACAAACACACAGAAAATTATTCCACGCTCATGCACTGGAACAATGAGGAATTAAAAGGTCCATTCCAACCAAAGTCATCAACAAATACACGGACTGCAATCACAAAATAATATTCAATGGCATTTTTCACAGAAATAGAAATATTCCTAATATTAGGCTGCTACTGTTGAACAGGACCTTAAACGGCCAAAAAGACTCTGAGAAAGAGGAACACAGCTGGAGGCATCTTCCTATCCCTCTTCAAACTACATCACGGAGCTGTAGTGACCACCACAGTGAGGAACTGGCAGGAACACAGACACATGGACTCCAGGAGAGAATAGAGAGCCCAGAAACGAACCCACCTGTACATGGTCAGTTCCTGAAAATCAAACCAGGAACGAGCGAAGAGGAAAGGACAGTCTTCTCAAGAAACAGTGACAGGAAAATGGCCACCTACACGGAAGAACATCAGTGTTCATCCTCTACATCATCTAACGCAAATCTAACTGAAAACCCACCGCTTTGCACACGGAGCTCTTTCCCCCTGAGTCCTCTGAGATGGACCTCCAGTCAGCCCTCAGCTGGACACAGGAAACGTCTACTCCATCCTCATTTTTCGCTCTTGCAGCGCCTCCCTGCTGGTGGGCACTGAGGCAACCCTGCTCCTCTCAGCCTGGATGCAGCCCTGTTATCCAGAAGCCTGAGCCCCGATGGTCCTGAGGAGACAAAGCTCCCGCCAGCTGCTCACGGAGCAGAGTCTAAAGGCAAAGCGTCCTGCGCCCGCGGGTCAGAGGGGCCTTTGGCGCCCCCTGCGGGCCACAAGAGAAGAGCGGGCAGCCCGGTGCTCACAGACCTCAGAGGGCTCACCCAGAAGCAGCTCTGCTGCGAGCACTCAGACTGGAAGCCCAAACTGAAATGGAGCAGAATAGCTCCATGACCCTCCGCAAAACATGGCTAAGGAACAATCAGAGCCTGCATGGAATGCAGCCATAAAAAGGAACACATTTGAGTTTGTTCTAATAAAGGGGAGGGAAGTCAGTCAAAGAGAGAAAAACATGGAATCTAGAAGGATGGTACTGACGAGTCTGTTCACAGAGCAGCAATGGAGGTGCAGACATAGAGAACAGACTTACAGACGAGGGTGGGGAACAAGAGGGAGAGGGTGAGATGAATGGAGAGAGCAGCATGGATGCAGGTACACCTACATTTGTAAATAGACAACCAATGGGAATTTGCTGTATGATTCAGGGAACTCAAACTGGGGCTCAGTAGTAACCTGGAGAGGTGGGAATGCGTGCGAGGTGGGAGGGAGATTCAAGAGCAAGAGGACATAGGTACACCTATGGTTAATTCATGTGGATGTATGACAAATCAAACCAATATTGTAAAGCAATGATCAATCAACTAAAAGAAATAACTTTAAAAAAATATGAACATAAACACAAACTTTGCAACAAGGTAACTCCATTTAAAAAACTATAGAATTTTAGAAAACTGCAAAAGTTCTACATGACCGTTGGTCTGGTGATCAGGTCTAACATACACAAAACAAGCCAACTTACCAAATTATGAATATAAATTATTTAAAACATTGCCTTTTATCATTTCATACATTTACCCTGTGGAGGACCTTACTCGAGAGAACCAAAAACAAACTGTTAAATGAACCACGGACCACCCACCCTGGCCAGGCAACAGAGAAAAGAAAACACTTGCAGGAATCATCTTACAACAGGAGGTCCTGGGAAGGAACAAGGAACGAACAAGCTACCACCAACCAGAATTCTGGAGAGGTCAGGAGATGGGAGGCTCCAGTTCAGAGGTCCTACCAACCTCCCAGGATCCACTTCGCTGGAATCCATCTCAGCTGAGTGATGCGTGTGCCCCCAAGAAGGATCCCAATTCAGAATGCCTGGCAAGAGACAAACCAGAAATGAGCCCGATGACCATAAAACCTGAGACTGTGAGCCACGTGACAGAGTGGTTCTCTCCGTTTCCCTCACCCTCCTGCCCTCCACCCTGGCAGCCCTTCCCAATAAAGCCTCTCGCTTGGACAGCACTCCTCTCCTCAGACAACTCATTGCCCAGTGTCAGACAAGAACTCACTCTCAAGCCCTGAAAGGGATCCCCCTTCCTTCATCAAAAGCAATATCCAGGAGAAAATATCTTCAAAACGCTATCTTGCAGAGAAGGAAATCAGAGAAGGCAATGGCAGCCCACTCCAGTACCATTGCCTGGAGAATCCCACGGACAGAGGAGCCTGGTAGGCTGCAACCCCGGGGTCACTAAGAGACGGACACGACTTCACTGAGTGGCTTCACTTTCACTTTTCACTTTCATGCACTGGAGAAGGACATGGCAACCCACTCCAGTGTTCTTGCCTGGAGAATCCCAGGGACAGAGGAGCCTGGTAGGCTGCTGTCTATGGGGTCGCGCAGAGTCAGGCACGACTGAAGCGACGCAGCAGCAGCAGCAGCAGCAGCAGCAGCAGCAGCAGCAGCAGCAGCAGCAGCAGCAGAGAAGGAAATGGCACCACCTGCAGTACTCTGGTCTCAGAAATCCCAGGGACAGAGGAGCTTGGTGGGCTACAGTCCAAAAGCAGGGCATTTCTGATGGGAGGAAACAGTCCCAGGGAAGCTGAGCTGCTCACCAAAGGCCCCAGAGCTTTGGATAGCACACCAGAGCTGGGGCTGAGGATTCCCAGCTGCCATGCCTCTTGATCCTGGCCTCTTTCACTAGATACATGTGTGGAAAACTAGTCTAAAATATGCCCTGGTGGTTCCATAGTAAAGAATCCACCCCCCGGTGCTGGAGATGCATGTGCGATCCCTAGGATGGGAAGATCCCACATCCTATGGAGCCCGTGTGCCACAACAGCCGAGCGAGCCTGTGCTCTAGATCCTGGAAGCCACGATGCCGAGTTCACATGCTGCAGCCACTGAAGCCCGTGAGCCTGTGCCCCTCAACAAGAGGAGACACTGCAGTGAGAAGCCTGCAAACCACTAGTTATGGCCCATGCTCACCAAAACTAGAGAAAAGCCCACACACAAAGAGGCAACACAGCCAACAATCAATAAAACTGTTTTCCTAAAACAATGCATATCTGACAAAGAAACTGTATTCGAATTGTCCAAGAACACTAGAGCAAACAAGCCCATTCATAATTGGTAGCGACTGAAATAGACACCTGGCCACTGAGGGTATACTGATAGTAAACTATCATACAAAAACATACTCAAGATACTGGTGCAATGCATGCAGAGCCCCCTTTGAAAGACAATCTGACAGTTTTTTTTTCAGTAACCACGTGGGACAAGCACTGAATTCTGTGTATGACAAGCGGTGGAAGCCAGGTATCTTACCATTGGAATGCAAAGTTACAGATAAACAAAAGGAAACGTTACAATGTCCATGTCGTGGTGGATCAGGTTGGAGACATCACAAATTACCTTTAACTGAATATGTTCAAAGGTGAGCTGGAATACATGTATATATATATATATATATCCATGTATTGTCAGCTGAGCATATTGAGCTCCTACATGTATGTTTTAAATATCATTCTCTAATAAAAGGGAACAGGAAACATCTCCAATGGCCCGGTGGTAAAGAATCTGCCTACCGATGCAGGGAACACGGGTTCAATTCCTGTGTAGGAGATTCCACACGCCCAGGGGCAACGAAGCCCTTGAACAGCTCTTGAAGTTTGCATGCTCCAGAGCCCAAGTTCTGCAAACAGAGAAAGCACTGCAATGAGAAGCCATGGCACAGCAACTAGAGGGTAGCCTCTGCTCACTACAACTAGACAAACGAGCAATAAAGACCCAGCACAGTCAAAAATAATGTAATGTTTAAAAAAAGGACAGTTCTTTGAAGAAATGACTGAGACTAGGGGTGAGACTGTAAATATATGAGACAGGGTCATCTTGAATTATGAGAAATTAAAGAAACTAAAGACAACTATCAAGCTGTCCAAACTGATACAAATGAATGATGACACAGTGTTATCTGTATACACCAGCAAATAACAATCTGAAAAGGAATTTAAACAAACGATTCCCTTTCAGTCATGTCAACATTAATAAAAGACTTTGCTATGGACAGAATGAGGATAACAAGACTGGCACACTGGAAATGATACATGATTGCTGAAAAATACCCTAAAGACATGGACAGATATGCCATAGCGATGAAAAGGCTTCAGTTGGCAATACCATGGAATGCATCTTCAATCTGAAATGAAGATTCAATATGAATTTCAAAAGGCTGAAAGGTGGTTGCTAAACCACAAAAGATGCCAGCATTCTTGGACTCCAGAGGAGAATTCAATCCAGGGCAAGTGACGAAGCTTGATGGCTCAGAGGTTTTCTGTTAAAAAGTTTTATTAAAATATAAAAGAGATCGAGAGAGCTGCTGACGTAGACAGTAAAAGGGGGAAGAGTACCCCCTGCTAGTCTTTAGCCAGATGTTATAGAGCCACTAGCAGTCTGCTAATGAAAGAAAGACAATGTGTCAGAGAATGGCACCAGGCCCCTCACCCACAGCATGCATTGAGATAACATTGGCAGCAGATGAGTCATCCCAGGCCATAAAATGATGGACATGAATCTTGAAGAAAGGCAGATTTCCAAGCAAATATATAGTTTCATTCACATAGATTAAGAGAACAAGGTATGAGTAAAACATACTGGTTTGTCAAGTTTTTTCTGAGCCTTTAGGGGAAACTGACCTGAAGACAGAGCCTTGGGTAAATACATAGTACATTAGCATACCTTAAGACAAACATTTCCATAAGAAAAATGCATTGCTTAGTTCAAGGTTTGAGGAAAGTTAAATTCAGGTGGAGCCAGGAGTGGTCATGGCAACACAGAAATTTCTGAGAAACCTTTTAAATTTGTATCAACATGGAGAAAAAAAAATGCAGCACTCTTTTGTCTCCTCCGGCCTCTTAAGAGAGAGAAAAAAACGTCTGACACTTGCAGTCTATTTTCTCTGTCTGGAGACCCCTGGCCTTCCTGCCTGTTATCCTCTCCAGGCCTGTAGGAAGCAATACACTAGGCTGCTTGGGAAAACCGCGCGGGTCTGAGCTTTATGCAAAGGGGTAAAGCAGTAAAACCCTTGACCTCAAAGGCGAGGCTTTTCTGCGACCGCCATTTTAGTCGGCTCCGAGACTGCAAACAAAGAGGGCAGAATACATGGTTCCCTGCTCCGCCCAGTCCGAATTCCCTTACCTGTGGCCCACAGCCCTGCGCTCTGCTCGCTGGATGCCAATCGACGGGGACCCAGGAGCCCACGAAACGAGCATTCCCAGCTGCAATGGCGAGCCCTGAGAGCCCTGGCCCCCGACGCGCCGCCATGTTCATCCCGCCCCAGACCCGCTCACGTGAGCCGCGCTCCTGACCAGCAGCCCAGGCTCGCCCCGCCCCCGACGCGCTCACGGTGCGCCCCACCCCCACGCCCCCTTCCAGGACAGGCCCGCGGGACCGCGACTGCCTCCAGGTGAAACACAAGGACAAGCAAATCCACCCCACCGAGACAATCCAAGCTTTTTCTCAGCTGATCTGTCTATGATTTAGGGATAAAACTATGACTATAGAAAGCAAAGATGACCTAGGACAGCCATGATAGTCTATAGAGCCAGACCCTGGCGGGCAGAGGCTTGAAGAGGGTCCGGGAGCTCTGTCAGAACAGCAAGCCTCTGTAGCGTAGCGGTTAGGTGCACTGGTGAGCAGGCAGACGATGGTCTGTAAGTCAGGAGTTCAAGTCTGCAGCTTAACTCTTTTGCTCTTAGGGGGCGGGGGACAGCAACAGGCGGGACTTAGACCAAAAACGTTTATTTTTATTTTAGAGGTTTATTGTTTAGCTTAGGGTTAGGGTTCGGGCAACCCCCCAACTTGTTCAGGTTCGGGTTCAGGGTTAGGGTTAGAATTTGGGGATCCCCCCTCTTCTAAGAGTTCGGGTTTGGGTTAGGGTTCATGTCAGGGTCAGGGTTCGGGTTACGGTTAGGGTTAGCATTAGTGTTGGGGTTACAGCTTAAAGTGAGCCCTAATAGGGCCCATAGTTCTTTATTAGCCTGCCCTGGCGGGCAGAGGCTTGAAGAGGGTTCGGGAGCCCTGCTGAAAGCAGCAAGCCTCTGTAGCATAGGGGTTAGGTGGGCCACTAGGCAGGTAGGCTATGGCCTGTAAATCAGGAGTTCAAGTCTCCAGTCTGACCTTTTCGCTTTTAAGGGGCAGGGGACTGCAAGAGCCAGGGCTTAGACCAGAAAATTTTTTTATTTTAGAGGTTTATTGTTAAGCTTAGGGTTAGGGTTCGGGCAACCCCCCCCACTTGTTAGGGTTCGGGTTCAGGTTAGAATTCGGGGACCCCCCTCTTCTTAGAGTTCGGGTTTGGGTTAGGGTTCATGTCAGGGTCAGGGTTCGGGTTACGGTTAGGGTTGGCATTAGCTCTAGGGTTACAGCTAAAGTGAGCGCTAATAGGGTCCATAGTTCTTTATTAGCCTGCAGTGGCGGGGTGAGGCTTGAAGAGCGCCTGGGAGCAAGACAAAACCCAGTAATCCTCTCTAGCGAAGCGGTTAGGCTGACAACCAGTTAAACATCCAACTTGGCTCTGTAGGTCAGGCATTCAAGTCCCAGTTTTGCCTCGTTTGCTTTTAGGGGGTGAGGGACAGCAAGGGGCGGGGCTTAGGCCAGAAAAGTTTATGTTTATGTTAGAGTTTTATTGTTAGGGTTAGGTTTAGGGTTCTGGCATCCCCCCAACTTGTTAGGGTTCAGGTTCAGAGTTCGGGTGCGGGGAATCCCCTCTCTACTTAGGGTTCGGGTTCAGGGTTCGTGTTTGTGGTTTGGGGTTCAGCGTTTGGGGTTAGGGGTTCGCGGTTCTAGTTTGAAGTTTGGGGTTCCGATTAGGGGTTCAAGGTTCAGCTTAGGGGTTTGGGGTTCGGGGTTCGGGTTAGGGGTTCGCGGTTTGGGTTTGGGGTTTGGGGTTCGGGTTAGGGGTTCGCGTTTCAGATTTGGGGATCAGGTTATGGGTTCTCAGTTCAGGTTCGGGGTTCGCAGTTTGGGTTTGGGGTTTGAGGTTCAGGTAAAGGGTTTGGGGTTCGCGGTTTGGGTTTGTGGTTTGAGGTTTGGGTTTGGGGTTTGGGGATCAGGTTAGGGGCTCTCGGATTGGGTTAGGGGTTCACAGTTCGGGTTTGGGTTTGAGGTTAGGGTGAAGGGTTTGGGGTTTGGGGTTCGCGGTTTGGGTTGGAGGTTTGGGATTCGGGTTAGGGGTTTTGGGTTTGGGATTCGGGTTATGGGTTTGGGTTTTGGGGTTCGCGGTTTGGGTTTGGGGTTCTGGTTAGGGGTTCGGGGTTCGGGTTTGGGGTTTGGAGTTCGAGGTTTGGGGTTCGTGTTTCAGGTTAGGGGTTGAGGGTTGGGGTTTGGGGTTCGCAGTTTGGGATAGGGGTTCGCGGATTTGGTTAGGGGTTAGGGATTTGGGGTTTGGAGTCTGGGATTTGGGTCAGGGGTTCGTGGTTTGGGGTTCCAGTTATGGGTTTGGGGTTTGGGTTCAGGGTTGTGGGTTGGGGGTTTGGGGTTCGGTTTTTGGGTTTGCAGTTTGGGTTACGGATTAGGGGTTTGGGGTTTGGGTTTGGGGTTCGGGAATTGGGATTCGAGGATTGGGGTTGGGGGTTCCGATTAGAGGTTCAGTAAGTGAGATTTGTGGATCGGGGGTCAAGATTTGAGGTTTGGGGTTTGGGCTTCGGGGGTTTGGGTTCAGGGTTTGGGGATGGGGGTGTGAGGTGCAGTTTCGAGTTTTGCTGTTCAGGTTAGGAGTTAGGGGTTGGGAGTTCGGGGTTCGGCTTAGGGGTTTGGGGTGTGCGGTTTGGGGTTTGAGGTTTGGGGTTCCGGCTAGGGGTTTGCGGTTTGGGGTTCAGATCAGGGGTTTGGAGTTTGGGTTTGAGGGTTGGGTTTTGGGGTTTGGGTTTCGGGGTTTAGAATTCGGGTTAGGTGTTCGCAGTTTGGGTTAGGGGTTTGGGGTTTGGGTTGGGGGTGTGGGGTGTGGGGTACGGGTTAGGGGTTTGGGTTCAGGGTTTGGGGTTCACTTTATGGGTTTGCGTTTCCGGAAAGGCATTAGGGGTGTGCGGTCTGGGTGTGGGGTTCGTGTTAGCGGTTTGGGGTTGGGGGTTCGGGTTCCAGATTTGGGGTTCGGAGTTTGAGTTATGGATTCGGGGTTTGGGCAACATGGTTCGGGGTTTGTGGTATGGGGTTTGGGGGTCGGGGTTTGGGTTTGGGGCTCGGGTTAGGGGTTCGGGTTCGAGTTAGGGGTTCACGGATCAGGTTAGGGGTTTGGGGTTCGGCGTTTGAGGTTCGGTTAAGGGGTTCGCTGTTCTGGTTAGGGGTTAGTGACAGGGGCTTCTGTTTTAGGGTAGGGGGTCGCAGTTCAGGTTATGGGTTAGGGGTTTGGTGTTTTGTTTTCGGGTTATGGTAAAGGGTTCAGGTAGGGGATTGGGTTAGGGGATTCGGGTTCAGGTTGGGAGTTCGGTGCTTGGGGTTAGAGATTTGGATTCGGGAAATGGGTTGGGGTTCATGGTATGGTGTTCGAGTTAGGGGTTTGGGGTTCGGAGTTTGGGGGTTCTTGTTCTGAATAGGGGCTTGGGGTTTGGGGTATGGGGTTCGGCTTCGGGGTTAGAGGTTTGCGGTTTGGGGTTGCGGTTTGGAGATTGGAGTTTGGGTTTGGGATTAACGGGTAGGTGTTTTGGTTTGAGGTCGGGTTAGGGTTAAGGTATCAGGTTTCAGGTTCATTGTTTGGGGATTCGATCTAGGCATTCAGTATACGGGTTTGGGATATAGGGTTTTGAGGTCAGGGTGGAGTTCGGGGATTGGAGTCGCGATTAGGGGCTACTGAGTGCCGCAGAGGCAAGGGCTCCAGCAGTAAAAGCAGGCTGCGCGAGGCTGGGAGACGGCACTGGCGCCTTCCTGGCCTCAGCTCCGCTCCTGCCTTGCCTTTGCACCTAGGCCCCAGGCGTTCTTGGGAAGGGCTAAAGGGCCGGTGGCTTGCACACTGCCAAGGGCTCCAGCAGGGAGAGCTCTGTGCCAGGGAAAGGAAGGGCAAGTGCAGGGCTCCTCCAGCGGTTGCTTGGCCGCCCAGACTCAGCGCCGCCCGGAGTGCACAAGGCTCCCAGGGCCCCTGGCTGGGGTCTGCAGCCCCGCACACCTGGAGGCTGATTCCCTGGGCGCCTAGCAGCTGCCTCACACACTTGGCTTCCCTAGCGCTCTCCTCCCCAGCAGAGACGTGTGCAGCTGGTGGGGGCCTGCCCCTGGGTGCCTGGGCTCCGGCCCACAGCCCCAGCTCAGGGCAAGCAGCCCCTGAGCCAAGACCTGCACGAGGCGAAGAGCGCCCCCACCTGGAAGCCGAGTGAACAGCTGCCGGGGAGGCGAGCCCCCTCGAGGGAAGAAGAGGCAGCCCAGCCTCGTTAGGCTCAAGCCCTACTTGGCTGGAGCCGAGTGTGCCTCCAGGACGGCAGAGCTCCAGCTCTGCTCAGAGGCCCGATCTGGCAGAGTTGCTGGCGCGAGGCTGCTCTGCCCTGGGCGAGCCTTGCCCAGACTTGACTCGCTGCTAGGCTTCCTGCCCAGGAAGGAGCAGGCTGCGCGAGGCTGGGAGTCGCCACTGGCGCCTGCCTGACCTCAGCTCGGCTCCCCCCTCGCCTGTGCACCTAGGCCCCAGGCGTCCTTTGGGAGGGCTTAGGGGCCGGTGGCTTGCACACTGCCAAGGGCTTCAGCAGGAAGAACTCTGTGCCAGGGAAAGGAAGGGCTAGTGCAGGGCTCCGCCAGAGGTTGCTTGGCCGCACAGACTCAGTGCTGCACGGAGTGCATCAGGCTCCCAGGGCCCCTGGCTGGGGTCTGCAGCCCCGCACACCCGGAGGCTGACTCCCTGGGCCCCCAGCAGCTGCCTCACACACGTAGCTTCCCTAGCGCTCTCCTCCCCAGCAGAGACGTGTGCAGCTGGTGGGGGCCTGCCCCTGGGTGCCTGGGCTCCCGCCCACAGCCCCAGCTCAGGGCAAGCAGCCCCTGAGCCAAGACCTGCATGAGTCGCTGAGCGCCCCCACCTGGAAGCCGAGTAAACAGCTGGCGGGGAGCCGAGCCCCATCGAGGGAAGAAGAGGCAGCCCAGCCTCGTTTGGCTTAAGCCCTACTTGGCTGGAGCCGAGTGCGCCTCCAGGGCGGCAGAGCTCCAGCTCTGCTCAGAGGCCCGATCAAGCAGAGTTGATGGCGCGAGGCTGCTCTGCCCTGGGCGAGCCTTGCCCAGACTTGCCTCGCTGCTAGGCTTCCTGCCCGGAAGAAGCAGGCTGCGCGAGGCTGGGAGACGCCATTGGCCCCTTCCTGGCCTCATCTCTGGTCTTGCCTTGCCTTTGCACCTAGGCCCCATTAGTCCTTTGGGAGGGCTTAGGGGCCGGTGGCTTGCACACTGCCAAGGGCTCCAGGAGGAAGAGCTCTGTGCCAGGGAAAGGAAGGGCTAGTGCAGGGCACCTCCAGCGGTTGCTTGGACGCCCAGACTCAGCGCCGCACGGAGTGCACCAGGCTCCCAGGGACCGTGGCTCTTGTCTGCAGCCCCGCACACCCGGAGGCTGACTCCCTGGGCGCCCAGCAGCTGCCTCACACATGTAGCTTCCCTAGCGCTCTCCTCCCCAGCAGAGACGTGTGCAGCTGGTTGGGGCCTGGCCCTGCGTGTCTGGGCTCCCGCCCACAGCCCCAGCTCAGGGCAAGCAGCCCCTGAGCCAGGACCTGCAGGACGCGCAGAGCGCTTCCACCTGGAAGCCGAGTGAACAGCTGGCGGGGAGGCAAGCCTCCTCGAGGGAAGAAGAGGCAGCCCAGCCTCGTTTGGCTCAAGCCCTACTTGGCTGGAGCCGAGTGTGCCTCCAGGACGGCAGAGCTCCAGCTCTGCTCAGAGGCTCGATCTGGCAGAGTTGCTGGCCCGAGGCTGCTCTGCCCTGGGCGAGCCTTGCC
Organism: Ovis canadensis; assembly: GCF_042477335.2. NCBI lineage: Eukaryota > Metazoa > Chordata > Mammalia > Artiodactyla > Bovidae > Ovis > Ovis canadensis. The sequence goes on from NC_091252.1 coordinate 892,898, forward strand.
CAGACTTTCCTGGCTGCTAGGCTTCTTGCCCGGAAGAAGCAGGCTGCGCGAGGCTGGGAGACGCCACTGGTGCCTTCCTGGCCTCAGCTACCCTCGCTCCTTGCCTTTGCACCTAGGCCCCAGGCGTCCTTTGGGAGGGCTTACCGGCCGGTGGCTTGCACACTGCCAAGGGCTTCAGCAGGAAGAACTCTGTGCCAGGGAAAGGAAGGGCTAGTGCAGGGCTCCGCCAGAGGTTGCTTGGCCGCACAGACTCAGTGCTGCACGGTGTGCACCAGGCTCCCAGGGCCCCTGGCTGGGGTCTGCAGCCCCGCACACCCGGAGGCTGACTCCCTGGGCGCCCAGCAGCTGCCTCACACACGTAGCTTCCCTAGCGCTCTCCTCCCCAGCAGAGACGTGTGAGGCTGGTGGGGGCCTGCCCCTGGGTGCCTGGGCTCCCGCCCACAGCCCCAGCTCAGCCAAGCAGCCCCTGAGCGAAGACTTGCATGAGTCGCTGAGCGCCCCCACCTGGAAGCCGAGTGAACAGCTGGCGGGGAGCCGAGCCCCTTCGAGGGAAGAAGAGGCAGCCCGGCCTCGTTTGGCTCAAGCCCTATTTGGCTGGAGCCGAGTGCGCCTCCAGGACGTCAGAGCTCCAGCTCTGCTCAGAGGCCCGATCAAGCAGAGTTGCTGGCGCGAGGCTGCTCTGCCCTGGGCGAGCCTTGCCCAGACTTGCCTCGCTGCTAGGCTTCTTGCCCGGAGGAAGCAGGCTGCGCGAGGCTGGGAGACGCCACTGGTGCCTTCCTGGCCTCAGCTCCCCTCGCTCCTTGCCATTGAACCTAGGCCCCATGCGTCCTTAGGGAGGGCTTAGGGGCCGCTGGATTGCACACTGCCAAGGGTTCCAGCAGGGAGAGCTCTGTGAGAGGTAAGGAAAGGCAAGTGCAGGGCACCTCCAGCGGTTGCTTGGCCGCACAGACTCAGCGCCGCACGGAGTGCACCAGCCTCCCAGGGACCGTGGCTCTTGTCTGCAGCCCCGCACACCCGGAGGCTGACTCCCTGGGCGCCCAGCAGCTGCCTCACACACGTAGCTTCCCTAGCGCTCTCCTCCCCAGCAGAGACGTGTGCAGCTGGTTGGGGCCTGCCCCTGCGTGCCTGGGCTCCCGCCCACTGCCCCAGCTCAAGGCAAGCAGCCCCTGAGCCAAGACCTGCAGGAGGCGCAGAGCGCCCCCACCTGGAAGCTGTGTGAAGAGCTGGCGGGGAGGCGAGCCTCCTCGAGGGAAGAAGAGGCAGCCCAGCCTCGTTTGGCTCAAGCCCTACTTGGCTGGAGCCGAGTGCGCCTCCAGGATGGCAGAGCTCCAGCTCTGCCCAGAGGCCCTATCTGGCAGAGTTGCTGGCCCGAGGCTGCTCTGCCCTGGGCGAGCCTTGCCCAGACTTTCCTCGCTGCTAGGCTTCCTGCCCGGAAGAAGCAGGCTGCGCGAGGCTGGGAGATGCCATTGGCCCCTTCCTGGCCTCAGCTATGCTCTTGCCTTGCCTTTGCACCTAGGCCCCAGGTCCTTAGGGAGGGCTTAGGGGCCGGTGGCTTGCACACTGCCAAGGGTTCCAGCAGGGAGAGCTCTATGAGAGGGAAGGAAAGGCAAGTGCAGGGCACCTCCAGCGGTTGCTTGGCCGCCCAGACTCAGCGCCGAACGGAGTGCACCAGCCTCCCAGGGCCCGTGGCTCTTGTCTGCAGCCCGGCACACCCGGAGGCTGACTCCCTGGGCGCCCAGCAGCTGCCTCACACACGTAGCTTCCCTAGCGCTCTCCTCCCCAGCAGAGACGTGTGAGGCTGGTTGGGTCCTGCCCCTGCGTGCCTGGGCACCCGCCCACAGCCCCAGCTCAGGACAAGCAGCCCCTGAGCCAAGACCTGCAGGAGGCGCAGAGCGCCCCCACCTGGTAGCCTAGTGAAGAACTGGCGGGGAGGCGAGCCTCCTCGAGGGAAGAAGAGGCAGCCCAGCCTCGTTTGGCTCAAGCTCTACTTGGCTGGAGCCCACTGCGCCTCCAGGACGGCAGAGCTCCTGCTCTGCTCAGAGGCCCTATCTGGCAGAGTTGCTGGCGCGAGGCTGCTCTGCCCTGGGCGAGCCTTGCCCAGACTTTCCTCGCTGCTAGGCTTCCTGCCCGGAGGAAGCAGGCTGCGCGAGGCTGAGAGACGCCATTGGCCCATTCCTGGCCTCAGCTCTGCCCCTGCCTTTCCTTTGCACCTAGGACCCAGGCGTCCTTAGGGAGGACTTAGGGGACGGTGGCTTGCACACTGCCAGGGGTTCCAGCAGGGAGAGCTCTGTGAGAGGGAAGGAAAGGCAAGTGCAGGGCACCTCCAGCGGTTGCTTGGCCGCCCAGACTCAGCGCCGAACGGAGTGCACCAGCCTCCCAGGGCCCGTGGCTCTTCTCTGCAGCCCCGCACACCCGGAGGCTGACTCGCTGGGCGCCCAGCAGCTGCCTCACACACGTAGCTTCCCTAGCACTCTCCTCCCCAGCAGAGACGTGTGCAGCTGGTTGGGTCCTGCCCCTGAGTGCCTGGGCTCCCGCCCACAGCCCCAGCTCCGGACAAGCAGCCCCTGAGCCAAGACCTGCAGGAGGCGCAGAGCGCCCTCACCTGGTAGCCGAGTGAAGAACTTGCTGGGAGGCGAGCCTCCTCGAGGGAAGAAGAGGCAGCCCAGCCTCGTTTGGCTCAAGGCCTACTTGGCTGGAGCTGAGTGCGCCTCCAGGACGGCAGAGCTCCAGCTCTGCTCAGAGGCCCGATCTGGCAGAGTTGCTGGCGCGAGGCTGCTCTGCCCTGGGCGAGCCTTGCCCAGACTTGCCTCGCTGCTAGGCTTCCTGCCCGGAAGAAGCAGGCTTCGCGAGGCTGGGAGACGCCACTGGCGCCTTCCTGGCCTCAGCTCCACTCCTGCCTTGCCTTTGCACCTAGGCCCCATTAGTCCTTTGGGAGGGCTTAGGGGCCGGTGGCTTGCACACTGCCAAGGGCTCAAGCAGGAAGAGCTCTCTGCGCGGGAATAGAAGGGCAGTGCAGGGCTCCTCCAGCGGTTGCTTGGCCGCCCAGACTCAGCCCCGCAGGGAGTGCACCAGGCTCCCAGGGCCCCTGGCTGGGGTCTGCAACCCCGCACACACGGAGGCTGACTCCCTGGGCGCCCAGCAGCTGCCTCTCACACGTAGCTTCCCAAGCGCTGTCCTCCCCAGCAGAGCAATGTGCAGCTGGTTGGGCCCTGCCCCTACGTGCCTGGGCTCCCGCCCACAGTCCCAGCTCAGGGCAAGCAACCCTGAGCCAAGAACTGTAGGAGGCCCAGAGCGCCCCCACCTGGAAGCCGAGGGAACAGCTGGCGTGGAGGCGAGCCTCCTCGAGGGAAGAAGAGGCAGCCCAGCCTCTTTTGGCTCAAGTCCTACTTGGCTGGAGCCAATTGCGCCTCCAGGACGGCAGAGCTCCAGCTCTGCTCAGAGGCCCGATCTGGCAGAGTTGCTGGCGCGAGGCTGCTCTGCCCTGGGCGAGCCTTGCCCAGACTTGCCTCTCTGCTAGGCTTCCTGCCCAGGAAGGAGCAGGCTGCGCGAGGCTGGGAGTCGCCACTGGCGCCTTCCTGTCCTCAGCTCCGCTCCCCCCTCGCCTTTGCACCTAGTCCCCTGGCTTCCTTTGGAAGGGCTTAGGGGCCGGTGGCTTGCACACTTCCAAGGGCTCCAGCAGGAAGAACTCTGTGGGAGGGAAGGGAAGGGTTAGTGCAGGGCTCCCCCAGCGGTTGCTTGGCCGCCCAGACTCAGCCCCGCAAGGTGTGCACCAGGCTCCCAGGCCCCTGGCTGGGGTCTGCAGCATCGCCCACCCGGAGGCTGACTCCCTCGGCACCCAGCAGCTGCCTCACACACGTAGCTTCCCTAGCGCTCTCCTCCCCAGCAGAGTCGTGTGCAGCTGGTTGGGGCCTGCCCCTGCGTGCCTGGGCACCGGCCCACAGACCCAGCTCAGGGTAAGGAGCCCCTGAGCCAAGAATTTTAGGAGGCCCAGATCGCCCCCACCTGGAAGCCGAGTGAACAGCTGGCGGGGAGCCGAGGCTCCTCGAGGGAAGAAGAGGCAGCCCAGCCTCGTTTGGCTTAAGCCCTACTTGGCTGGAGCCGAGTGCGCCTCCAGGACGGCAGAGCTCCAGCTCTGCTCAGAGCCCCGATCTGGCAGAGTTGCTGGGGCAAGACTGCTCTGCCCTGGGCGAGCCTTGCCCAGACTTGCCTCGCTGCTAGGCTTCCTGCCCAGGAAGGAGCAGGCTGCGCGAGGCTGGGAGTCGCCACTGGCGCCTGCCTGACCTCAGCTCGGCTCCCCCCTCGCCTGTGCACCTAGGCCCCAGGCGTCCTTTGGGAGGGCTTACCGGCCGGTGGCTTGCACACTGCCAAGGGCTTCAGCAGGAAGAACTCTGTGCCAGGGAAAGGAAGGGCTAGTGCAGGGCTCCGCCAGAGGTTGCTTGGCCGCACAGACTCAGTGCTGCACGGTGTGCACCAGGCTCCCAGGGCCCCTGGCTGGGGTCTGCAGCCCCGCACACCCGGAGGCTGACTCCCTGGGCGCCCAGCAGCTGCCTCACACACGTAGCTTCCCTAGCGCTCTCCTCCCCAGCAGAGACGTGTGCAGCTGGTGGGGGCCTGCCCCTGGGTGCCTGGGCTCCCGCCCACATCCCCAGCTCAGCCAAGCAGCCCCTGAGCGAAGACTTGCATGAGTCGCTGAGCGCCCCCACCTGGAAGCCGAGTGAACAGCTGGCGGGGAGCCGAGCCCCTTCGAGGGAAGAAGAGGCAGCCCGGCCTCGTTTGGCTCAAGCCCTATTTGGCTGGAGCCGAGTGAGCCTCCAGGACGTCAGAGCTCCAGCTCTGCTCAGAGGCCCGATCAAGCAGAGTTGCTGGCGCGAGGCTGTTCTGCCCTGGGCGAGCCTTGCCCAGACTTTCCTCGCTGCTAGGCTTCTTGCCCGGAAGAAGCAGGCTGCGCGAGGCTGGGAGACGCCACTGGTGCCTTCCTGGCCTCAGCTCCCCTCGCTCCTTGCCATTGAACCTAGGCCCCATGCGTCCTTAGGGAGGGCTTAGGGGCCGGTGGATTGCACACTGCCAAGGGTTCCAGCAGGGAGAGCTCTGTGCCAGGGAAAGGAAGGGCTAGTGCAGGGCACCTCCTGCGGTTGCTTGGCCGACCAGACTCAGCGCCAAAAGGAGTGCACCAGCCTCCCAGGGACCGTGGCTCTTGTCTGCAGCCCCGCACACCCGGAGGCTGACTCCCTGGGCGCCCAGCAGCTGCCTCACACACGTAGCTTCCCTAGCGCTCTCCTCCCCAGCAGAGACGTGTGCTGCTGGTTGGGGCCTGCCCCTGAGTGCCTGGTCTCCCGCCCACTGCCCCAGCTCAAGGCAAGCAGCCCCTGAGCGAAGACCTGCACGAGTCGCTGAGCCTCCCCACCTGGAAGCCGAATGAACAGCTGGCGGGGAGGCGAGTCCCTCGAGGGAAGACGAGGCAGCCCAACCTCGTTTGGCTCAAGCCCTACTTGGCTGGAGCCGAGTGCGCCTCCAGGATGGCAGAGCTCCACCTCTGCTCAGAGGCCCGATCTGGCAGAGTTGCTGGCGCGAGGCTGCTCTGCCCTGGGCGAGACTTGCCCACACTTTCCTCGCTGCTAGGCTTCCTGCCCGGAAGAAGCAGGCTGCGCGAGGCTGGGAGATGCCATTGGCCCCTTCCTGGCCTCAGCTCTGCTCTTGCCTTGCCTTTGTACCTAGGCCCCAGGTCCTTAGGGAGGGCTTAGGGGCCGGTGGCTTGCACACTGCCAAGGGTTCCAGCAGGGAGAGCTCTGTGAGAGGGAAGGAAAGGCAAGTGCAGGGCACCTCCAGCGGTTGCTTGGCCGCCCAGACTCAGCGCCGCACGGAGTGCACCAGCCTCCCAGGGCCCGTGGCTCTTGTTTGCAGCCCCGCACACCCGGAGGCTGACTCCCTGGGCGCCCAGCAGCTGCCTCACACACGTAGATTCCCTAGCGCTCTCCTCCCCAGCAGAGACGTTTGAGGCTGGTTGGGTCCTGCCCCTGCGTGCCTGGGCACCCGCCCACAGCCCCAGCTCAGGACAAGCAGCCCCTGAGCCAAGACCTGCAGGAGGCCCAGAGCGCCCCCACCTGGAAGCCGGGTAAACAGCTGGCGGGGAGGCGAGCCTCCTCGAGGGAAGAAGAGGCAGCCCAGCCTCGTTTGGCTCAAGCCCTACTTGGCTGGAGCCGAGTGCGCCTCCAGGACGGCACAGCTGCAGCTCTGCTCAGAGGCCCGATCTGGCAGAGTTGCTGGCGCGAGGCTGCTCTGCCCTGGGCGAGCCTTTCCCAGACTAGCCTCGCTGCTAGGTTTCCTGCCCGGAAGGAGCCGGCTGCGCGAGGCTTGGAAACGCCACTGGCGCCTTCCTGGCCGCAGCTCCGCTCCTGCCTTGCCTTTGAACCTAGGCCCCTGGCTTCCTTTGGAAGGGCTTAGGGGCCGGTGTCTTGCACACTGCCAAGGGCTCAAGCAGGAAGAGCTCTGTGCCAGGGAAAGGAAGGGCTAGTGCAGGGCACCTCCAGCGGTTGCTTGGCCGCCCAGACTCAGCGCCAAACGGAGTGCACCAGGCTCCCAGGGCCCCTGGCTGGGGTCTGCAGCCCTGCACACCCGGATGCTGACTCCCTGGGCGCCCAGCAGCTGCCTCACACACGTAGCTTCCCTAGCGCTCTCCTCCCCAGCAGAGACGTGTGCAGCTGGTTGGGGCCTGCCCCTGCGTGCCTGGGCTCCCGCCCACAGCCCCAGCTCAGGGCAAGCAGCCCCTGAGCGAAGACCTGCTCGAGTCGCTGAGCCTCCCCACCTGGAAGCCGAATGAACAGCTGGCGGGGAGGCGAGCCCCCTCGAGGGAAGAAGAGGCAGCCCAGCCTCGTTTGGCTCAAGCCCTACTTGGCTGGAGACGAGTGCGCCTCCAGGATGGCAGAGCTCCAGCTCTGCTCAGAGGCCCGATAAGGCAGAGTTGCTGGCGCGAGGCTGCTCTGCCCTGGGCGAGCCGTTCCCAGACTAGCCTCGCTGCTAGGCTTCCTGCCCGGAAGAAGCAGGCTGCGCGAGGCTGGGAGACGCCACTGGCGCCTTTCTGGCCCCAGCTCCGCTCCTGCCTTGCCTTTGCACCTAGGCCCCAGGCGTCCTTTGGAGGGCTTAGGGGCCGGTGGCTTGCACACTGCCAAGGGCTCAAGCAGGAAGAGCTCTGTGCGAGGGAAGAGAAGGGCAGTGCAGGGCTCCTCCAGCGGTTGCTTGGCCGCCCAGACTCAGCCCCGCACGGGGTGCACCAGGCTCCCAGGGCCCCTGGCTGTGGTCTGCAGCCCCGCACACCCGGAGGCTGACTCCCTGGGCGCCCAGCAGCTGCCTCACACACGTAGCTTCCCTAGCGCTCTCCTCCCCAGCAGAGACGTGTGCAGCTGGTTGGGGCCTGCCCCTGCGTGCCTGGGCTCCCGCCCACAGCCCCAGCTCAGGGCAAGCAGCCCCTGAGCCAGGACCTGCAGGACGCGCAGAGCGCCTCCACCTGGAAGCCGAGTGAACAGCCGGCGGGGAGGCGAGCCTCCTCGAGGGAAGAAGAGGCAGCCCAGCCTCGTGTGGCTCAAGCCCTACTTGGCTGGAGCCGAGTGCGCCTCTAGGACGGCAGAGCTCCAGCTCTGTTCAGAGGCCCGATCTGGCAGAGTTGCAGGGGCAAGGCTGCTCTGCCCTGGGCGAGCCTTGCCCAGACTTGCCTCGCTGCTAGGCTTCCTGCCCAGGAAGGAGCCGTCTGTGCGAGGCTAGGAGACGCCACTGGTGCCTTCCTGGCCTCAGCTCCGCTCTTGGTTGCCTTTGAACCTAGGCCCCTGGCTTCCTTTGGAAGGGCTTAGGGGCCGGTGTCTTGCACACTGCCAAGGGCTCCAGGACGAAAAGCTCTGTGCCAGGGAAAGAAGGGCTAGTGCAGGGCACCTCCAGCGGTTGCTTGGCCGCCCAGACTTAGCGCCGAACGGAGTGCACCAGCCTCCCAGGGCCCCTGGCTGGGGTCTGCAGCCCCGCACACCCGGAGGCTGACTCCCTGGGCGCCCAGCAGCTGCCTCACACACGTAGCTTCCCTAGCGCTCTCCTCCCCAGCAGAGACGTGTGCAGCTGGTTGGGGCCTGCCCCTGCGTGCCTGGGCTCCTGCCCACAGCCCCAGCTCAGGGCAAGCAGCCCCTGAGCAAAGACCTGCACCAGTCGTTGAGCGCCCCCACCGGGAAGCCGGGTGAACAGCTGGCGGGGAGCCGAGCCCCCTCGAGGGAAGAAGAGGCAGCCCAGCCTCCTTTGGCTCAAGCCCTACTTGGCTGGAGCCGAGTGCGCCTCCAGGTCGGCAGAGCTCCACCTCTGCTCAGAGGCCCGATCTGGCAGAGTTGCTGGCGCGAGGCTGCTCTGCCCTGGGCAAGCCTTGCCCAGACTTGCCTCGCTGCTAGGCTTCCTGCCCAAGAAGGAGCAGGCTGCGTGAGGCTGGGATTCGCCACTGGCGCATTCCTGGCCTCAGCTACGCTCCTGCCTTTCCTTTGAACCTAGGCCCCTGGCTGCCTTTGGAAGTGCTTTGGGGCCGGTGTCTTGCACACTGCCAAGGGCTCCAGGAGGAAGAGCTCTGTGCCAGGGAAAGGAAGGGCTAGTGCAGGGCTCCTTCAGTGGTTGCTTGGCCGCCCAGACTCAGCGCCAAACGGAGTGCACCAGGCTCCCAGGGCCCCTGGCTGGGGTCTGCAGCCCCGCACACCCGGAGGCTGACTCCCTGGGCGCCCAGCAGCTGCCTCACACACGTAGCATCCCTAACGCTCTCCTCCCCAGCAGAGACATGTGCAGCTGGTTGGGGCCTGCCCCTGCGTGCCTGGGCTCCCGCCCACTGCCCCAGCTCAGGGCAAGCAGCCCCTGAGCCAAGACCTGCACGAGTCGCTGAGCCTCCCCACCTGGAAGCCGAATGAACAGCTGGCGGGGAGGCGAGCCCCCTCGAGGGAAGAAGAGGCAGCCCAGCCTCGTTTGGCTCAAGCCCTACTTGGCTGGAGCCGAGTGCGCCTCCAGGACGGCAGAGCTCCAGCTCTGCTCAGAGGCCCGATAAGGCAGAGTTGCTGGCGGAAGGCTGCTCTGCCCTGGGCGAGCCTTGCCCAGACTTGCCTCGCTGCTAGGCTTCCTGCCTGGAAGGAGCCTGCTGCGCGAGGCTGGGAGACGCCACTCGTGCCTTCCTGGTCTCATTTCCGCTCCTGCCTTGCCTTTGCACCTAGGCCCCAGGCCTCCTTAGGGAGGGCTTAGGAGCCGGTGGCTTGCACACTGCCAAGGGTTCCAGCAGGGAGAGCTCTGTGAGAGGGAAGGAAAGGCAAGTGCAGGGCACCTCCAGCGGTTGCTTGGCCGCCCAGACTCAGCGCCGAACGGAGTGCACCAGCCTCCCAGGGCCCCTGGCTGGGGTCTGCAGCCCCGCACACCCGGAGGCTGACTCCATGGGCGCCCAGCAGCTGCCTCACACACGTAGCTTCCCTAGCGCTCTCCTCCCCAGCAAAGACCTGTGCAGCTGGTTGGGGCCTGGCCCTGCGTGTCTGGGCTCCCGCCCACAGCCCCAGCTCAGGGTAAGCAACCCCTGAGCCAGGACCTGCAGGACGCGCAGAGCGCTTCCACCTGGAAGCCGAGTGAACAGCTGGCGGGGAGGCGAGCCTCCTCGAGGGAAGAAGAGGCAGCCCAGCGTCGTGTGGCTCAAGCCCTACTTTGCTGGAGCCGAGTGCGCCTCCAGGACGGCAGAGCTCCAGCTCTGCTCAGAGGCCCGATCTGGCAGAGTTGCTGGCGCGAGGCTGCTCTTCCCTGGGCGAGCCTTGCCCAGACTTTCCTCGCTTCTAGGCTTCGTGCCCAGGAAGGAGCCGGCTGCGCGAGGCTTGGAAACGCCACTGGTGCCTTCCTGGCCGCAGCTACACTCCTGCCTTGCCTTTGATCCTAGGCCCCTGGCTTCCTTTGGAAGGGCTTAGGGGCCGGTGTCTTGCACACTGCCAAGGGTTCCAGCAGGGAGAGCTCTGTGAGAGGGAAGGAAAGGCAAGTGCAGGGCACCTCCAGCGGTTGCTTGGCCGCCCAGCCTCAGTGCCGAACGGAGTGCACCAGCCTCCCAGGGCCCCTGGCTGGGGTCTGCAGCCCCGCACACCCGGAGGCTGACTCCCTGGGCGCCCAGCAGCTGCCTCACACACGTAGCTTCCCTAGCGCTCTCCTCCCCAGCAGAGACGTGTGCAGCTGGTGGGGGCCTGCCCCTGGGTGCCTGGGCTCCCGCCCACAGCCCCAGCTCAGGGCAAGCAGCCCCTGAGCGAAGACCTGCATGAGTCGCCTAGCGCCCCCACCTGGAAGCCGAGTGAACAGCTCGCGGGGAGGCGAGCCCCCTCGAGGGAAGAAGAGGCAGCCCAGCCTCGTTTGGCTCAAGCCCTACTTGGCTGGAGCCGAGTGCGCCTCCAGGATGGCAGAGCTCCAGCTCGGCTCAGAGGCCCGATCTGGCAGAGTTGCTGGCGCGAGGCTGCTCTGCCCTGGGCGAGCCTTGCCCAGACTTGCCTCGCTGCTAGGCTTCCTGCCCGGAAGGAGCCTGCTGCGCGAGGCTGGGAGACGCCACTGGCGCCTTCCTGGCTTCATTTCCGCTCCTGCCTTGCCTTTGCACCTAGGTACCAGGCGTCTTTAGGGAGGGCTTAGGAGCCGGTGGCTTGCACACTGCCAAGGGTTCCAGCAGGGAGAGCTCTGTGAGAGGGAAGGAAAGGCAAGTGCAGGGCACGTCCAGCGGTTGCTTGGCCGCCCAGACTCAGTGCCGAACGGAGTGCACCAGCCTCCCAGGGCCCCTGGCTGTGGTCTGCAGCCCCGCACACCCGGAGGCTGACTCCATGGGCGCCCAGCAGCTGCCTCACACACGTAGATTCCCTAGCGCTCTCCTCCCCAGCAAAGACCTGTGCAGCTGGTTGGGGCCTGCCCCTGCGTGCCTGGGCTCCCGTCCACAGCCCCAGCTCAGGGTAAGGAGCCCCTGAGCCATGAATTGTAGGAGGCCCAGAGCGCCCCCACCTGGAAGCCGGGTGAACAGCTGGAGGGGAGGCGAGCCTCCTCGAGGGAAGAAGAGGCAGCCCAGCCTCGTTTGGCTCAAGCCCTACTTGGCTGGAGCCAAGTGCGCCTCCAGGACGGCACAGCTCCAGCTCTGCTCAGAGGCCCGATCTGGCAGAGTTGCTGGCGCGAGGCTGCTCTGCCCTGGGCGAGCCTTGCCCAGACTAGCCTCGCTGCTAGGCTTCCTGCCCGGAAGAAGCAGGCTGCGCGAGGCTGGGAGACGCAATTGGCCCCTTCCTGGCCTCAGCTCTGCTCCTGCCTTGCCTTTGCACCTAGGCCCCATTAGTCCTTTGGGAGGGCTTAGGGGCCGGTGGCTTGCACACTGCCAAGGGCTCAAGCAGGAAGAGCTCTCTGCGAGGGAATAGAAGGGCAGTGCAGGGCTCCTCCAGCAGTTGCTTGGCCGCCCAGACTCAGCCCCGCACGGAGTGCACCAGGCTCCCAGGGCCCCTGGCTGGGGTCTGCAACCTCGCACACACGGAGGCTCACTCCCTGGGCCCCCAGCAGCTGCCTCTCACACATAGCTTCCCTAGCGCTGTCCTCCCCAGCAGAGACATGTGCAGCTGGTTGGGCCCTGCCCCTGCGTGCCTGGGCTCCCGCCCACAGTCCCAGCTCAGGGCAAGCAGCCCCTGAGCCAAGAACTGTAGGAGGCCCAGAGCGCCCCCACCTGGAAGCCGAGGGAACAGCTGGCGGGGAGGCGAGCCTCCTCGAGGGAAGAAGAGGCAGCCCAGCCTCGTTTGGCTCAAGTCCTACTTGGCTGGAGCCGAGTGCGTCTCCAGGACGGCAGAGCTCCAGCTCTGCTCAGAGGCCCGATCTGGCAGAGTTGCTGGCGCGAGGTTGCTCTGCCCTGGGCGAGCGTTGCCCAGACTTGCCTCTCTGCTAAGCTTCCTGCCCAGGAAGGAGCAGGCTGCGCGAGGCTGGGAGTCGCCACTGGCGCCTTCCTGTCCTCAGCTCCGCTCCCCCCTCGCCTTTGCACCTAGGCCCCAGGCGTCCTTTGGGAGGGCTTAGGGGCCGGTGGCTTGCACACTGCCAAGGGCTCCAGCAGGAAGAACTCTGTGCGAGGGAAGGGAAGGGTTAGTGCAGGGCTCCTCCAGCGGTTGCTTGGCCGCCCAGACTCAGCGCCAAACGGAGTGCACCAGGCTCCCAGGGCCCCTGGCTGGGGTCTGCAGCCCCGCACACCCGGAGGCTGACTCCCTGGGCGCCCAGCAGCTGCCTCACACACGTAGCTTCCCTAGCGCTCTCCTCCCCAGCAGAGACGTGTGCAGCTGGTTGGGGCCTGCCCCTGCGTGCCTGGGTTCCCGCCCACAGCCCCAGCACAGGGCAAGCAGCCCCTGAGCCAAGACCTGCAGGAGGCGCAGAGCGCCCCCACCTGGAAGCCAAGTAAACAGCTGGCGGGGAGGTGAGCCTCCTCGAGGGAAGAAGAGGCAGTCCAGCCTCGTTTGGCTCAAGGCCTACTTGGCTGGAGCCGAGTGCGCCTCCAGGACGGCAGAGCTCCAGCTCTGCTCAGAGGCCCGATCTGGCAGAGTTGCTGGCGCGAGGCTGCTCTGCCCTGGGCGAGCCTTGCCCAGACTTTCCTAGCTGCTAGGCTTCCTGCACGGAAGAAGCAGGATGCGGGAGGCTGGGAGACGCCATTGGCCCCTTCCTGGCCTCAGCTCTGCTCCTGCCTTGCCTTTGCACCTAGGCCCCAGGCGTCCTTAGGGAGGGCTTAGGGGCCGGTGGCTTGCACACTGCCAAGGGTTTCAGCAGGGAGAGTTCTGTGAGAGGGAAGGAAAGGCAAGTGCAGGGCACCTCCAGCGGTTGCTTGGTCGCCCAGACTCAGCGCCGAACGGAATGCACCAGCCTCCTAGGGCCCGTGGCTCTTGTCTGCAGCCCCGCACACCGGGAGGCTGATTTCCTGGGCGCCCAGCAGCTGCCTCACACACGTAGCTTCCGTAGCGCTCTCTCCCCAGCAGAGACGTGTGCAGCTGGTTGGGGCCTGGCCCAGCGTGCCTGGGTTCCCGCCCACAGCCCCAGATCAGGACAAGCAGCCCCTGAGCCAAGACCTGCAGGAGACGCAGAGCGCCCCCACCTGGAACCCGAGTGAACACCTGGCGAGGAGGCGAGCCCCCTCGAGCGAAGAAGAGGCAGCCCAGCCTGGTTTGGCTCAAGCCCTACTTGGCTGGAGCCGAGTGCGCCTCCAGGTCGGCAGAGCTCCAGCTCTGCTCAGAGGCCCGATCTGGCAGAGTTGCTGGCGCGAGGCTGCTCTGCACTGGGCAAGCCTTGCCCAGACTTGCCTCGCTGCTAGGCTTCCTGCCCAGGAAGGAGCTGGCTGCGCGAGGCTGGGATTCCCCACTGGCGGCTTCCTGGCCGCAGCTGCGCTCCTGCCTCGCCTTTGAACCTAGGCCCCAGGAGTCCTTTGGGAGGGCTTAGGGGCCGGTGGCTTGCACACTGCCAAGGGCTCAAGCAGGAAGAGCTCTGTGCGAGGGAAGAGAAGGGCAGTGCAGGGCTCCTCCAGCGGTTGCTTGGCCGCCCAGACTCAGCTCCAAACGGAGTGCACCAGGCTCCCAGGGCCGCTGGCTGGGGTCTGCAGCCCTGCACACCCGGAGGCTGACTCCCTGGGCGCCCAGCAGCTGCCTCACACATGTAGATTCCCTAGCGCTCTCCTCCCCAGCAGAGCCGTGTGCAGCTGGTTGGGGCCTGGCCCAGCGTGTCTGGGCTCCCGCCCACAGCCCCAGATCAGGACAAGCAGCACCTGAGTCAAGACCTGCCGGAGACGCAGAGCGCCCCCACCTGGAAGCCGAGTGAACAGCTGGCGGGGAGGCGAGCCCCCTCGAGGGAAGAAGAGGCAGCCCAGCCTCGTTTGGCTCAAGCCCTACTTGGCTGGAGCCGAGTGTGCCTCCAGGACGGCAGAGCTACAGCTCTGCTCAGAGGCCCGATCTGGCAGAGTTGCTGGCGCGAGGCTACTCTGCCCTGGGCGAGCCTTGCCCAGACTTGCCTCGCTGCTAGGCTTCCTGCCCGGAAGAAGCAGGCTGCGCGAGGCTGGGAGACGCCACTGGCGCCTTTCTGGCCTCAGCTCCGCTCCTGCCTTGCCTTTGCACCTAGGCCCCAGGCGTCCTTTGGAGGGCTTAGGGGCCGGTGGCTTGCACACTGCCAAGGGCTCAAGCAGGAAGAGCTCTGTGCGAGGGAAGAGAAGGGCAGTGCAGAGCTCCTCCAGCGGTTGCTTGGCCGCCCAGACTCAGCGCCGAACGGAGTGCACCAGCCTCCCAGGGCCCGTGGCTCTTGTCTGCAGCCCGGCACACCCGGAGGCTGACTCCCTGGGCGCCCAGCAGCTGCCTCACACACGTAGCTTCCCTAGCGCTCTCCTCCCCAGCAGAGACGTGTGAGGCTGGTTGGGTCCTGCCCCTGCGTGCCTGGGCACCCGCCCACAGCCCCAGCTCAGGACAAGCAGCCCCTGAGCCAAGACCTGCAGGAGGCGCAGAGCGCCCCCACCTGGTAGCCTAGTGAAGAACTGGCGGGGAGGCGAGCCTCCTCGAGGGAAGAAGAGGCAGCCCAGCCTCGTTTGGCTCAAGCTCTACTTGGCTGGAGCCCACTGCGCCTCCAGGACGGCAGAGCTCCTGCTCTGCTCAGAGGCCCTATCTGGCAGAGTTGCTGGCGCGAGGCTGCTCTGCCCTGGGCGAGCCTTGCCCAGACTTTCCTCGCTGCTAGGCTTCCTGCCCGGAGGAAGCAGGCTGCGCGAGGCTGAGAGACGCCATTGGCCCATTCCTGGCCTCAGCTCTGCCCCTGCCTTTCCTTTGCACCTAGGACCCAGGCGTCCTTAGGGAGGACTTAGGGGACGGTGGCTTGCACACTGCCAGGGGTTCCAGCAGGGAGAGCTCTGTGAGAGGGAAGGAAAGGCAAGTGCAGGGCACCTCCAGCGGTTGCTTGGCCGCCCAGACTCAGCGCCGAACGGAGTGCACCAGCCTCCCAGGGCCCGTGGCTCTTCTCTGCAGCCCCGCACACCCGGAGGCTGACTCGCTGGGCGCCCAGCAGCTGCCTCACACACGTAGCTTCCCTAGCACTCTCCTCCCCAGCAGAGACGTGTGCAGCTGGTTGGGTCCTGCCCCTGAGTGCCTGGGCTCCCGCCCACAGCCCCAGCTCCGGACAAGCAGCCCCTGAGCCAAGACCTGCAGGAGGCGCAGAGCGCCCTCACCTGGTAGCCGAGTGAAGAACTTGCTGGGAGGCGAGCCTCCTCGAGGGAAGAAGAGGCAGCCCAGCCTCGTTTGGCTCAAGGCCTACTTGGCTGGAGCTGAGTGCGCCTCCAGGACGGCAGAGCTCCAGCTCTGCTCAGAGGCCCGATCTGGCAGAGTTGCTGGCGCGAGGCTGCTCTGCCCTGGGCGAGCCTTGCCCAGACTTGCCTCGCTGCTAGGCTTCCTGCCCGGAAGAAGCAGGCTTCGCGAGGCTGGGAGACGCCACTGGCGCCTTCCTGGCCTCAGCTCCACTCCTGCCTTGCCTTTGCACCTAGGCCCCATTAGTCCTTTGGGAGGGCTTAGGGGCCGGTGGCTTGCACACTGCCAAGGGCTCAAGCAGGAAGAGCTCTCTGCGCGGGAATAGAAGGGCAGTGCAGGGCTCCTCCAGCGGTTGCTTGGCCGCCCAGACTCAGCCCCGCAGGGAGTGCACCAGGCTCCCAGGGCCCCTGGCTGGGGTCTGCAACCCCGCACACACGGAGGCTGACTCCCTGGGCGCCCAGCAGCTGCCTCTCACACGTAGCTTCCCAAGCGCTGTCCTCCCCAGCAGAGCAATGTGCAGCTGGTTGGGCCCTGCCCCTACGTGCCTGGGCTCCCGCCCACAGTCCCAGCTCAGGGCAAGCAACCCTGAGCCAAGAACTGTAGGAGGCCCAGAGCGCCCCCACCTGGAAGCCGAGGGAACAGCTGGCGTGGAGGCGAGCCTCCTCGAGGGAAGAAGAGGCAGCCCAGCCTCTTTTGGCTCAAGTCCTACTTGGCTGGAGCCAATTGCGCCTCCAGGACGGCAGAGCTCCAGCTCTGCTCAGAGGCCCGATCTGGCAGAGTTGCTGGCGCGAGGCTGCTCTGCCCTGGGCGAGCCTTGCCCAGACTTGCCTCTCTGCTAGGCTTCCTGCCCAGGAAGGAGCAGGCTGCGCGAGGCTGGGAGTCGCCACTGGCGCCTTCCTGTCCTCAGCTCCGCTCCCCCCTCGCCTTTGCACCTAGTCCCCTGGCTTCCTTTGGAAGGGCTTAGGGGCCGGTGGCTTGCACACTTCCAAGGGCTCCAGCAGGAAGAACTCTGTGGGAGGGAAGGGAAGGGTTAGTGCAGGGCTCCCCCAGCGGTTGCTTGGCCGCCCAGACTCAGCCCCGCAAGGTGTGCACCAGGCTCCCAGGCCCCTGGCTGGGGTCTGCAGCATCGCCCACCCGGAGGCTGACTCCCTCGGCACCCAGCAGCTGCCTCACACACGTAGCTTCCCTAGCGCTCTCCTCCCCAGCAGAGTCGTGTGCAGCTGGTTGGGGCCTGCCCCTGCGTGCCTGGGCACCGGCCCACAGACCCAGCTCAGGGTAAGGAGCCCCTGAGCCAAGAATTTTAGGAGGCCCAGATCGCCCCCACCTGGAAGCCGAGTGAACAGCTGGCGGGGAGCCGAGGCTCCTCGAGGGAAGAAGAGGCAGCCCAGCCTCGTTTGGCTTAAGCCCTACTTGGCTGGAGCCGAGTGCGCCTCCAGGACGGCAGAGCTCCAGCTCTGCTCAGAGCCCCGATCTGGCAGAGTTGCTGGGGCAAGACTGCTCTGCCCTGGGCGAGCCTTGCCCAGACTTGCCTCGCTGCTAGGCTTCCTGCCCAGGAAGGAGCAGGCTGCGCGAGGCTGGGAGTCGCCACTGGCGCCTGCCTGACCTCAGCTCGGCTCCCCCCTCGCCTGTGCACCTAGGCCCCAGGCGTCCTTTGGGAGGGCTTACCGGCCGGTGGCTTGCACACTGCCAAGGGCTTCAGCAGGAAGAACTCTGTGCCAGGGAAAGGAAGGGCTAGTGCAGGGCTCCGCCAGAGGTTGCTTGGCCGCACAGACTCAGTGCTGCACGGTGTGCACCAGGCTCCCAGGGCCCCTGGCTGGGGTCTGCAGCCCCGCACACCCGGAGGCTGACTCCCTGGGCGCCCAGCAGCTGCCTCACACACGTAGCTTCCCTAGCGCTCTCCTCCCCAGCAGAGACGTGTGCAGCTGGTGGGGGCCTGCCCCTGGGTGCCTGGGCTCCCGCCCACATCCCCAGCTCAGCCAAGCAGCCCCTGAGCGAAGACTTGCATGAGTCGCTGAGCGCCCCCACCTGGAAGCCGAGTGAACAGCTGGCGGGGAGCCGAGCCCCTTCGAGGGAAGAAGAGGCAGCCCGGCCTCGTTTGGCTCAAGCCCTATTTGGCTGGAGCCGAGTGAGCCTCCATGACGTCAGAGCTCCAGCTCTGCTCAGAGGCCCGATCAAGCAGAGTTGCTGGCGCGAGGCTGTTCTGCCCTGGGCGAGCCTTGCCCAGACTTTCCTCGCTGCTAGGCTTCTTGCCCGGAAGAAGCAGGCTGCGCGAGGCTGGGAGACGCCACTGGTGCCTTCCTGGCCTCAGCTCCCCTCGCTCCTTGCCATTGAACCTAGGCCCCATGCGTCCTTAGGGAGGGCTTAGGGGCCGGTGGATTGCACACTGCCAAGGGTTCCAGCAGGGAGAGCTCTGTGCCAGGGAAAGGAAGGGCTAGTGCAGGGCACCTCCTGCGGTTGCTTGGCCGACCAGACTCAGCGCCAAAAGGAGTGCACCAGCCTCCCAGGGACCGTGGCTAGTGTCTGCAGCCCCGCACACCCGGAGGCTGACTCCCTGGGCGCCCAGCAGCTGCCTCACACACGTAGCTTCCCTAGCGCTCTCCTCCCCAGCAGAGACGTGTGCAGCTGGTTGGGGCCTGCCCCTGAGTGCCTGGTCTCCCGCCCACTGCCCCAGCTCAAGGCAAGCAGCCCCTGAGCGAAGACCTGCACGAGTCGCTGAGCCTCCCCACCTGGAAGCCGAATGAACAGCTGGCGGGGAGGCGAGTCCCTCGAGGGAAGACGAGGCAGCCCAACCTCGTTTGGCTCAAGCCCTACTTGGCTGGAGCCGAGTGCGCCTCCAGGATGGCAGAGCTCCACCTCTGCTCAGAGGCCCGATCTGGCAGAGTTGCTGGCGCGAGGCTGCTCTGCCCTGGGCGAGACTTGCCCACACTTTCCTCGCTGCTAGGCTTCCTGCCCGGAAGAAGCAGGCTGCGCGAGGCTGGGAGATGCCATTGGCCCCTTCCTGGCCTCAGCTCTGCTCTTGCCTTGCCTTTGTACCTAGGCCCCAGGTCCTTAGGGAGGGCTTAGGGGCCGGTGGCTTGCACACTGCCAAGGGTTCCAGCAGGGAGAGCTCTGTGAGAGGGAAGGAAAGGCAAGTGCAGGGCACCTCCAGCGGTTGCTTGGCCGCCCAGACTCAGCGCCGCACGGAGTGCACCAGCCTCCCAGGGCCCGTGGCTCTTGTTTGCAGCCCCGCACACCCGGAGGCTGACTCCCTGGGCGCCCAGCAGCTGCCTCACACACGTAGATTCCCTAGCGCTCTCCTCCCCAGCAGAGACGTTTGAGGCTGGTTGGGTCCTGCCCCTGCGTGCCTGGGCACCCGCCCACAGCCCCAGCTCAGGACAAGCAGCCCCTGAGCCAAGACCTGCAGGAGGCCCAGAGCGCCCCCACCTGGAAGCCGGGTAAACAGCTGGCGGGGAGGCGAGCCTCCTCGAGGGAAGAAGAGGCAGCCCAGCCTCGTTTGGCTCAAGCCCTACTTGGCTGGAGCCGAGTGCGCCTCCAGGACGGCACAGCTGCAGCTCTGCTCAGAGGCCCGATCTGGCAGAGTTGCTGGCGCGAGGCTGCTCTGCCCTGGGCGAGCCTTTCCCAGACTAGCCTCGCTGCTAGGTTTCCTGCCCGGAAGGAGCCGGCTGCGCGAGGCTTGGAAACGCCACTGGCGCCTTCCTGGCCGCAGCTCCGCTCCTGCCTTGCCTTTGAACCTAGGCCCCTGGCTTCCTTTGGAAGGGCTTAGGGGCCGGTGTCTTGCACACTGCCAAGGGCTCAAGCAGGAAGAGCTCTGTGCCAGGGAAAGGAAGGGCTAGTGCAGGCCACCTCCAGCGGTTGCTTGGCCGCCCAGACTCAGCGCCAAACGGAGTGCACCAGGCTCCCAGGGCCCCTGGCTGGGGTCTGCAGCCCCGCACACCCGGAGGCTGACTCCCTGGGCGCCCAGCAGCTGCCTCACACACGTAGCTTCCCTAGCGCTCTCCTCCCCAGCAGAGACGTGTGCAGCTGGTTGGGGCCTGCCCCTGCGTGCCTGGGCTCCCGCCCACAGCCCCAGCTCAGGGCAAGCAGCCCCTGAGCGAAGACCTGCTCGAGTCGCTGAGCCTCCCCACCTGGAAGCCGAATGAACAGCTGGCGGGGAGGCGAGCCCCCTCGAGGGAAGAAGAGGCAGCCCAGCCTCGTTTGGCTCAAGCCCTACTTGGCTGGAGACGAGTGCGCCTCCAGGATGGCAGAGCTCCAGCTCTGCTCAGAGGCCCGATAAGGCAGAGTTGCTGGCGCGAGGCTGCTCTGCCCTGGGCGAGCCGTTCCCAGACTAGCCTCGCTGCTAGGCTTCCTGCCCGGAAGAAGCAGGCTGCGCGAGGCTGGGAGACGCCACTGGCGCCTTTCTGGCCCCAGCTCCGCTCCTGCCTTGCCTTTGCACCTAGGCCCCAGGCGTCCTTTGGAGGGCTTAGGGGCCGGTGGCTTGCACACTGCCAAGGGCTCAAGCAGGAAGAGCTCTGTGCGAGGGAAGAGAAGGGCAGTGCAGGGCTCCTCCAGCGGTTGCTTGGCCGCCCAGACTCAGCCCCGCACGGGGTGCACCAGGCTCCCAGGGCCCCTGGCTGTGGTCTGCAGCCCCGCACACCCGGAGGCTGACTCCCTGGGCGCCCAGCAGCTGCCTCACACACGTAGCTTCCCTAGCGCTCTCCTCCCCAGCAGAGACGTGTGCAGCTGGTTGGGGCCTGCCCCTGCGTGCCTGGGCTCCCGCCCACAGCCCCAGCTCAGGGCAAGCAGCCCCTGAGCCAGGACCTGCAGGACGCGCAGAGCGCCTCCACCTGGAAGCCGAGTGAACAGCTGGCGGGGAGGCGAGCCTCCTCGAGGGAAGAAGAGGCAGCCCAGCCTCGTGTGGCTCAAGCCCTACTTGGCTGGAGCCGAGTGCGCCTCTAGGACGGCAGAGCTCCAGCTCTGTTCAGAGGCCCGATCTGGCAGAGTTGCAGGGGCAAGGCTGCTCTGCCCTGGGCGAGCCTTGCCCAGACTTGCCTCGCTGCTAGGCTTCCTGCCCAGGAAGGAGCCGTCTGTGCGAGGCTAGGAGACGCCACTGGTGCCTTCCTGGCCTCAGCTCCGCTCTTGGTTGCCTTTGAACCTAGGCCCCTGGCTTCCTTTGGAAGGGCTTAGGGGCCGGTGTCTTGCACACTGCCAAGGGCTCCAGGACGAAAAGCTCTGTGCCAGGGAAAGAAGGGCTAGTGCAGGGCACCTCCAGCGGTTGCTTGGCCGCCCAGACTTAGCGCCGAACGGAGTGCACCAGCCTCCCAGGGCCCCTGGCTGGGGTCTGCAGCCCCGCACACCCGGAGGCTGACTCCCTGGGCGCCCAGCAGCTGCCTCACACACGTAGCTTCCCTAGCGCTCTCCTCCCCAGCAGAGACGTGTGCAGCTGGTTGGGGCCTGCCCCTGCGTGCCTGGGCTCCTGCCCACAGCCCCAGCTCAGGGCAAGCAGCCCCTGAGCAAAGACCTGCACCAGTCGTTGAGCGCCCCCACCGGGAAGCCGGGTGAACAGCTGGCGGGGAGCCGAGCCCCCTCGAGGGAAGAAGAGGCAGCCCAGCCTCCTTTGGCTCAAGCCCTACTTGGCTGGAGCCGAGTGCGCCTCCAGGTCGGCAGAGCTCCACCTCTGCTCAGAGGCCCGATCTGGCAGAGTTGCTGGCGCGAGGCTGCTCTGCCCTGGGCAAGCCTTGCCCAGACTTGCCTCGCTGCTAGGCTTCCTGCCCAAGAAGGAGCAGGCTGCGTGAGGCTGGGATTCGCCACTGGCGCATTCCTGGCCTCAGCTACGCTCCTGCCTTTCCTTTGAACCTAGGCCCCTGGCTGCCTTTGGAAGTGCTTTGGGGCCGGTGTCTTGCACACTGCCAAGGGCTCCAGGAGGAAGAGCTCTGTGCCAGGGAAAGGAAGGGCTAGTGCAGGGCTCCTTCAGTGGTTGCTTGGCCGCCCAGACTCAGCGCCAAACGGAGTGCACCAGGCTCCCAGGGCCCCTGGCTGGGGTCTGCAGCCCCGCACACCCGGAGGCTGACTCCCTGGGCGCCCAGCAGCTGCCTCACACACGTAGCATCCCTAACGCTCTCCTCCCCAGCAGAGACATGTGCAGCTGGTTGGGGCCTGCCCCTGCGTGCCTGGGCTCCCGCCCACTGCCCCAGCTCAGGGCAAGCAGCCCCTGAGCCAAGACCTGCACGAGTCGCTGAGCCTCCCCACCTGGAAGCCGAATGAACAGCTGGCGGGTGGGCGAGCCCCCTCGAGGGAAGAAGAGGCAGCCCAGCCTCGTTTGGCTCAAGCCCTACTTGGCTGGAGCCGAGTGCGCCTCCAGGACGGCAGAGCTCCAGCTCTGCTCAGAGGCCCGATAAGGCAGAGTTGCTGGCGGAAGGCTGCTCTGCCCTGGGCGAGCCTTGCCCAGACTTGCCTCGCTGCTAGGCTTCCTGCCTGGAAGGAGCCTGCTGCGCGAGGCTGGGAGACGCCACTCGTGCCTTCCTGGTCTCATTTCCGCTCCTGCCTTGCCTTTGCACCTAGGCCCCAGGCCTCCTTAGGGAGGGCTTAGGAGCCGGTGGCTTGCACACTGCCAAGGGTTCCAGCAGGGAGAGCTCTGTGAGAGGGAAGGAAAGGCAAGTGCAGGGCACCTCCAGCGGTTGCTTGGCCGCCCAAACTCAGTGCCAAACGGAGTGCACCAGCCTCCCAGGGCCCCTGGCTGGGGTCTGCAGCCCCGCACACCCGGAGGCTGACTCCATGGGCGCCCAGCAGCTGCCTCACACACGTAGCTTCCCTAGCGCTCTCCTCCCCAGCAAAGACCTGTGCAGCTGGTTGGGGCCTGGCCCTGCGTGTCTGGGCTCCCGCCCACAGCCCCAGCTCAGGGTAAGCAACCCCTGAGCCAGGACCTGCAGGACGCGCAGAGCGCTTCCACCTGGAAGCCGAGTGAACAGCTGGCGGGGAGGCGAGCCTCCTCGAGGGAAGAAGAGGCAGCCCAGCGTCGTGTGGCTCAAGCCCTACTTTGCTGGAGCCGAGTGCGCCTCCAGGACGGCAGAGCTCCAGCTCTGCTCAGAGGCCCGATCTGGCAGAGTTGCTGGCGCGAGGCTGCTCTTCCCTGGGCGAGCCTTGCCCAGACTTTCCTCGCTTCTAGGCTTCGTGCCCAGGAAGGAGCCGGCTGCGCGAGGCTTGGAAACGCCACTGGTGCCTTCCTGGCCGCAGCTACACTCCTGCCTTGCCTTTGATCCTAGGCCCCTGGCTTCCTTTGGAAGGGCTTAGGGGCCGGTGTCTTGCACACTGCCAAGGGTTCCAGCAGGGAGAGCTCTGTGAGAGGGAAGGAAAGGCAAGTGCAGGGCACCTCCAGCGGTTGCTTGGCCGCCCAGCCTCAGTGCCGAACGGAGTGCACCAGCCTCCCAGGGCCCCTGGCTGGGGTCTGCAGCCCCGCACACCCGGAGGCTGACTCCCTGGGCGCCCAGCAGCTGCCTCACACACGTAGCTTCCCTAGCGCTCTCCTCCCCAGCAGAGACGTGTGCAGCTGGTGGGGGCCTGCCCCTGGGTGCCTGGGCTCCCGCCCACAGCCCCAGCTCAGGGCAAGCAGCCCCTGAGCGAAGACCTGCATGAGTCGCCTAGCGCCCCCACCTGGAAGCCGAGTGAACAGCTCGCGGGGAGGCGAGCCCCCTCGAGGGAAGAAGAGGCAGCCCAGCCTCGTTTGGCTCAAGCCCTACTTGGCTGGAGCCGAGTGCGCCTCCAGGATGGCAGAGCTCCAGCTCGGCTCAGAGGCCCGATCTGGCAGAGTTGCTGGCGCGAGGCTGCTCTGCCCTGGGCGAGCCTTGCCCAGACTTGCCTCGCTGCTAGGCTTCCTGCCCGGAAGGAGCCTGCTGCGCGAGGCTGGGAGACGCCACTGGCGCCTTCCTGGCTTCATTTCCGCTCCTGCCTTGCCTTTGCACCTAGGTACCAGGCGTCTTTAGGGAGGGCTTAGGAGCCGGTGGCTTGCACACTGCCAAGGGTTCCAGCAGGGAGAGCTCTGTGAGAGGGAAGGAAAGGCAAGTGCAGGGCACGTCCAGCGGTTGCTTGGCCGCCCAGACTCAGTGCCGAACGGAGTGCACCAGCCTCCCAGGGCCCCTGGCTGTGGTCTGCAGCCCCGCACACCCGGAGGCTGACTCCATGGGCGCCCAGCAGCTGCCTCACACACGTAGATTCCCTAGCGCTCTCCTCCCCAGCAAAGACCTGTGCAGCTGGTTGGGGCCTGCCCCTGCGTTCCTGGGCTCCCGTCCACAGCCCCAGCTCAGGGTAAGGAGCCCCTGAGCCATGAATTGTAGGAGGCCCAGAGCGCCCCCACCTGGAAGCCGGGTGAACAGCTGGAGGGGAGGCGAGCCTCCTCGAGGGAAGAAGAGGCAGCCCAGCCTCGTTTGGCTCAAGCCCTACTTGGCTGGAGCCAAGTGCGCCTCCAGGACGGCACAGCTCCAGCTCTGCTCAGAGGCCCGATCTGGCAGAGTTGCTGGCGCGAGGCTGCTCTGCCCTGGGCGAGCCTTGCCCAGACTAGCCTCGCTGCTAGGCTTC
The DNA here is from genome assembly GCF_042477335.2 of Ovis canadensis. Taxonomy (NCBI): domain Eukaryota; kingdom Metazoa; phylum Chordata; class Mammalia; order Artiodactyla; family Bovidae; genus Ovis; species Ovis canadensis. The sequence goes on from NC_091252.1 coordinate 916,726, forward strand.
CTGCCCGGAAGAAGCAGGCTGCGCGAGGCTGGGAGACGCAATTGGCCCCTTCCTGGCCTCAGCTCTGCTCCTGCCTTGCCTTTGCACCTAGGCCCCATTAGTCCTTTGGGAGGGCTTAGGGGCCGGTGGCTTGCACACTGCCAAGGGCTCAAGCAGGAAGAGCTCTCTGCGAGGGAATAGAAGGGCAGTGCAGGGCTCCTCCAGCAGTTACTTGGCCGCCCAGACTCAGCCCCGCACGGAGTGCACCAGGCTCCCAGGGCCCCTGGCTGGGGTCTGCAACCTCGCACACACGGAGGCTGACTCCCTGGGCGCCCAGCAGCTGCCTCTCACACGTAGCTTCCCTAGCGCTGTCCTCCCCAGCAGAGACATGTGCAGCTGGTTGGGCCCTGCCCCTGTGTGCCTGGGCTCCCGCCCACAGTCCCAGCTCAGGGCAAGCAGCCCCTGAGCCAAGAACTGTAGGAGACCCAGAGCGCCCCCACCTGGAAGCCGAGGGAACAGCTGGCGGGGAGGCGAGCCTCCTCGAGGGAAGAAGAGGCAGCCCAGCCTCCTTTGGCTCAAGTCCTACTTGGCTGGAGCCGAGTGCGTCTCCAGGACGGCAGTGCTCCAGCTCTGCTCAGAGGCCCGATCTGGCAGAGTTGCTGGCGCGAGGCTGCTCTGCCCTGGGCGAGCGTTGCCCAGACTTGCCTCTGTGCTAAGCTTCCTGCCCAGGAAGGAGCAGGCTGCGCGAGGCTGGGAGTCGCCACTGGCGCCTTCCTGTCCTCAGCTCCGCTCCCCCCTCGCCTTTGCACCTAGGCCCCAGGCGTCCTTTGGGAGGGCTTAGGGGCCGGTGGCTTGCACACTGCCAAGGGCTCCAGCAGGAAGAACTCTGTGCGAGGGAAGGGAAGGGTTAGTGCAGGGCTCCTCCAGCGGTTGCTTGGCCGCCCAGACTCAGCGCCAAACGGAGTGCACCAGGCTCCCAGGGCCCCTGGCTGGGGTCTGCAGCCCCGCACACCCGGAGGCTGACTCCCTGGGCGCCCAGCAGCTGCCTCACACACGTAGCTTCCCTAGCGCTCTCCTCCCCAGCAGAGACGTGTGCAGCTGGTTGGGGCCTGCCCCTGCGTGCCTGGGTTCCCGCCCACAGCCCCAGCTCAGGGCAAGCAGCCCCTGAGCCAAGACCTGCAGGTGGCGCAGAGCGCCCCCACCTGGAAGCCAAGTAAACAGCTGGCGGGGAGGTGAGCCTCCTCGAGGGAAGAAGAGGCAGTCCAGCCTCGTTTGGCTCAAGGCCTACTTGGCTGGAGCCGAGTGCGCCTCCAGGACGGCAGAGCTCCAGCTCTGCTCAGAGGCCCGATCTGGCAGAGTTGCTGGCGCGAGGCTGCTCTGCCCTGGGCGAGCCTTGCCCAGACTTTCCTAGCTGCTAGGCTTCCTGCACGGAAGAAGCAGGATGCGGGAGGCTGGGAGACGCCATTGGCCCCTTCCTGGCCTCAGCTCTGCTCCTGCCTTGCCTTTGCACCTAGGCCCCAGGCGTCCTTAGGGAGGGCTTAGGGGCCGGTGGCTTGCACACTGCCAAGGGTTTCAGCAGGGAGAGTTCTGTGAGAGGGAAGGAAAGGCAAGTGCAGGGCACCTCCAGCGGTTGCTTGGCCGCCCAGACTCAGCGCCGAACGGAATGCACCAGCCTCCTAGGGCCCGTGGTTCTTGTCTGCAGCCCCGCACACCGGGAGGCTGATTTCCTGGGCGCCCAGCAGCTGCCTCACACACGTAGCTTCCGTAGCGCTCTCTCCCCAGCAGAGACGTGTGCAGCTGGTTGGGGCCTGGCCCAGCGTGCCTGGGTTCCCGCCCACAGCCCCAGATCAGGACAAGCAGCCCCTGAGCCAAGACCTGCAGGAGACGCAGAGCGCCCCCACCTGGAACCCGAGTGAACACCTGGCGAGGAGGCGAGCCCCCTCGAGCGAAGAAGAGGCAGCCCAGCCTGGTTTGGCTCAAGCCCTACTTGGCTGGAGCCGAGTGCGCCTCCAGGTCGGCAGAGCTCCAGCTCTGCTCAGAGGCCGGATCAGGCAGAGTTGCTGGCGCGAGGCTGCTCTGCCCTGGGCAAGCCTTGCCCAGACTTGCCTCGCTGCTAGGCTTCCTGCCCAGGAAGGAGCCGGCTGCGCGAGGCTGGGATTCGCCACTGGCGGCTTCCTGGCCGCAGCTGCGCTCCTGCCTCGCCTTTGAACCTAGGCCCCAGGAGTCCTTTGGGAGGGCTTAGGGGCCGGTGGCTTGCACACTGCCAAGGGCTCAAGCAGGAAGAGCTCTGTGCGAGGGAAGAGAAGGGCAGTGCAGGGCTCCTCCAGCGGTTGCTTGGCCGCCCAGACTCAGCTCCAAACGGAGTGCACCAGGCTCCCTGGGCCGCTGGCTGGGGTCTGCAGCCCTGCACACCCGGAGGGTGACTCCCTGGGCGCCCAGCAGCTGCCTGACACACGTAGCTTCCCTAGCGCTCTCCTCCCCAGCAGAGACGTGTGCAGCTGGTTGGGGCCTGCCCCTGCGTGCCTGGGCTCCCGCCCACAGCCCCAGCTCAGGGCAAGCAGCCCCTGAGCCAAGACCTGTAGGAGGCGCAGAGCGCCCCGACCTGGAAGCCGAGTGAACAGCTGGCGGGGAGGTGAGCCTCCTAGAGGGAAGAAGAGGCAGCCCAGCCTCGTTTGGCTCAAGCCCTACTTGGCTGGAGCCGAGTGCGCCTCCAGGACGGCAGAGCTCCAGCTCGGCTCAGAGGCTCGATCTGGCAGAGTTGCTGGCGCGAGGCTGCTCTGCCCTGGGCGAGCCTTGCCCAGACTTTCCTCGCTGCTAGGCTTCCTGCCCGGAAAGAGCCTGCTGCGCGAGGCTGGGAGACGCCACTGGCGCCTTCCTGGCCTCATTTCCGCTCCTGCCTTGCCTTTGCACTTAGGCCCCAGGCGTCCTTTGGGAGGGCTTAGGAGCCGGTGGCTTGCACACTGCCAAGGGTTCCAGCAGGGAGAGCTCTGTGAGAGGGAAGGAAAGGCAAGTGCAGGGCACCTCCTGCGGTTGCTTGGCCGCCCAGACTCAGTGCCGAACGGAGTGCACCAGCATCCCAGGGCCCCTGGCTGGGGTCTGCAGCCCCGCACACCGGGAGGCTGACTCCATGGGTGCCCAGCAGCTGCCTCACACACGTAGCTTCCCAAGCGCTCTCCTCCCCAGCAAAGACCTGTGCAGCTGGTTGGGGCCTGCCCCTGCGTGCCTGGGCTCCCGTCCACAGCCCCAGCTCAGGGTAAGGAGCCCCTGAGCCATGATTTGTAGGAGGCACAGAGCGCCCCCACCTGGAAGCCGGGTGAACAGCTGGCGGGGAGGCGAGCCTCCTCGAGGGAAGAAGAGGCAGCCCAGCCTCGTTTGGCTCAAGCCCTACTTGGCTGGAGCCGAGTGCGCCTCCAGGTCGGCAGAGCTCCAGCTCTGCTCAGAGGCCCAATCTGGCAGAGTTGCTGGCGCGAGGCTGCTCTGCCCTGGGCGAGCCTTGCCCAGACTTGCCTCGCTTCTAGGCTTCCTGCCAGGAAGGAGCCGGCTGCGCGAGGCTGGGAAACGCCACTGGCGCCTTCCTGGCCGCAGCTCCGCTCCTGCCTTGCCTTTGAACCTAGGCCCCTGGCTTCCTTTGGAAGGGCTTAGGGGCCGGTGTCTTGCACACTGCCAAGGGCTCAAGCAGGAAGAGCTCTGTGCCAGGGAAAGGAAGGGCTAGTGCAGGGCACCTCCAGCGGTTGCTTGGCCGCCCAGACTCAGCGCCAAACGGAGTGCACCAGGCTCCCAGGGCCCCTGGCTGGGGTCTGCAGCCCCGCACACCCAGATGCTGACTCCCTGGGCGCTCAGCCGCTGCCTCACACACGTAGCTTCCCTTGCGCTCTCCTCCCCAGCAGAGACGTGTGCAGCTGGTTGGGGCCTGCCCCTGAGTGCCTGGGCTCCCGCCCACAGCCCCAGCTCAGGGCAAGAAGCCCCTGAGCGAAGACCTGCACGAGTCGCTGAGCCTCCCCACCTGGAAGCCGAATGAACAGCTGGCGGGGTGGCGAGCCCCCTCGAGGGAAGAAGAGGCAGCCCAGCCTCGTTTGGCTCAAGCCCTACTTGGCTGGAGCCGAGTGCGCCTCCAGGACGGCAGAGCTCCATCTCTGCTCAGAGGCCCGATAAGGCAGAGTTGCTGGCGCGAGGCTGCTCTGCCCTGGGCGAGCCTTTCCCAGACTAGCCTCACTGCTAGGCTTCCTGCCCGGAAGAAGCAGGCTTTGCGAGGCTGGGAGACGCCATTGGCCCCTTCCTGGCCTCAGCTCTGCTCCTGCCTTGCCTTTGCACCTAGGCCCCAGGCGTCCTTAGGGAGGGCTTAGGGGCCGGTGGCTTGCACACTGCCAAGGGTTCCAGCAGGGACAGCTCTGTGAGAGGGAAGGAAAGGCAAGTGCAGGGCACCTCCAGCGGTTCCTGGGCCGCCAAGACTCAGCGCCGAACGGAGTGCACCGCCTCCCAGGGCCCGTGGCTCTTGTCTGCAGCCCCGCACACCCGGAGGCTGACTCGCTGGGCGCCCAGCAGCTGCCTCACACACGTAGCTTCCCTAGCGCTCTCCTCCCCAGCAGAGACGTGTGCAGCTGGTTGGGTCCTGCCCGTGAGTGCCTGGGCACCCGCCCACAGCCCCAGCTCAGGACAAGCAGCCCCTGAGCCAAGACCTGCAGGAGGCGCAGAGCGCCCTCACCTGGTAGCCGAGTGAAGAACTGGCTGGGAGGCGAGCCTCCTCGAGGGAAGAAGAGGCAGCCCAGCCTCGTTTGGCTCAAGGCCTACTTGGCTGGAGCCGAGTGCGCCTCCAGGACTGCAGAGCTCCAGCTCTGCTCAGAGGCCCGATCTGGCAGAGTTGCTGGCGCGAGGCTGCTCTGCCCTGGGCGAGCCTTGCCCAAACTTGCCTCGCTGCTAGGCTTCCTGCCCGGAAGAAGCAGGCTTCGCGAGCCTGGGTGACGCCACTGGCGCCTTCCTGGCCTCAGCTCCACTCCTGCCTTGCCTTTGCACCTAGGCCCCATTAGTCCTTTGGGAGGGCTTAGGGGCCGGTGGCTTGCACACTGCCAAGGGCTCAAGCAGGAAGAGCTCTCTGCGAGGGAATAGAAGGGCAGTGCAGGGCTCCTCCAGCAGTTGCTTGGCCGCCCAGACTCAGCCCCGCACGGAGTGCACCAGGCTCCCAGGGCCCCTGGCTGGGGTCTGCAACCTCGCACACACGGAGGCTCACTCCCTGGGCCCCCAGCAGCTGCCTCTCACACATAGCTTCCCTAGCGCTGTCCTCCCCAGCAGAGACATGTGCAGCTGGTTGGGCCCTGCCCCTGCGTGCCTGGGCTCCCGCTCACAGTCCCAGCTCAGGGCAAGCAGCCCCTGAGCCAAGAACTGTAGGAGGCCCAGAGCGCCCCCACCTGGAAGCCGAGGGAACAGCTGGCGGGGAGGCGAGCCTCCTCGAGGGAAGAAGAGGCAGCCCAGCCTCGTTTGGCTCAAGTCCTACTTGGCTGGAGCCGAGTGCGTCTCCAGGACGGCAGAGCTCCAGCTCTGCTCAGAGGCCCGATCTGGCAGAGTTGCTGGCGCGAGGCTGCTCTGCCCTGGGCGAGCCTTGCCCAGACTTTCCTAGCTGCTAGGCTTCCTGCACGGAAGAAGCAGGATGCGGGAGGCTGGGAGACGCCATTGGCCCCTTCCTGGCCTCAGCTCTGCTCCTGCCTTGCCTTTGCACCTAGGCCCCAGGCGTCCTTAGGGAGGGCTTAGGGGCCGGTGGCTTGCACACTGCCAAGGGTTTCAGCAGGGAGAGTTCTGTGAGAGGGAAGGAAAGGCAAGTGCAGGGCACCTCCAGCGGTTGCTTGGTCGCCCAGACTCAGCGCCGAACGGAATGCACCAGCCTCCTAGGGCCCGTGGCTCTTGTCTGCAGCCCCGCACACCGGGAGGCTGATTTCCTGGGCGCCCAGCAGCTGCCTCACACACGTAGCTTCCGTAGCGCTCTCTCCCCAGCAGAGACGTGTGCAGCTGGTTGGGGCCTGGCCCAGCGTGCCTGGGTTCCCGCCCACAGCCCCAGATCAGGACAAGCAGCCCCTGAGCCAAGACCTGCAGGAGACGCAGAGCGCCACCACCTGGAACCCGAGTGAACACCTGGCGAGGAGGCGAGCCCCCTCGAGCGAAGAAGAGGCAGCCCAGCCTGGTTTGGCTCAAGCCCTACTTGGCTGGAGCCGAGTGCGCCTCCAGGTCGGCAGAGCTCCAGCTCTGCTCAGAGGCCCGATCTGGCAGAGTTGCTGGCGCGAGGCTGCTCTGCCCTGGGCAAGCCTTGCCCAGACTTGCCTCGCTGCTAGGCTTCCTGCCCAGGAAGGAGCTGGCTGCGCGAGGCTGGGATTCCCCACTGGCGGCTTCCTGGCCGCAGCTGCGCTCCTGCCTCGCCTTTGAACCTAGGCCCCAGGAGTCCTTTGGGAGGGCTTAGGGGCCGGTGGCTTGCACACTGCCAAGGGCTCAAGCAGGAAGAGCTCTGTGCGAGGGAAGAGAAGGGCAGTGCAGGGCTCCTCCAGCGGTTGCTTGGCCGCCCAGACTCAGCTCCAAACGGAGTGCACCAGGCTCCCAGGGCCGCTGGCTGGGGTCTGCAGCCCTGCACACCCGGAGGCTGACTCCCTGGGCGCCCAGCAGCTGCCTCACACATGTAGATTCCCTAGCGCTCTCCTCCCCAGCAGAGCCGTGTGCAGCTGGTTGGGGCCTGGCCCAGCGTGTCTGGGCTCCCGCCCACAGCCCCAGATCAGGACAAGCAGCACCTGAGTCAAGACCTGCCGGAGACGCAGAGCGCCCCCACCTGGAAGCCGAGTGAACAGCTGGCGGGGAGGCGAGCCCCCTCGAGGGAAGAAGAGGCAGCCCAGCCTCGTTTGGCTCAAGCCCTACTTGGCTGGAGCCGAGTGTGCCTCCAGGACGGCAGAGCTACAGCTCTGCTCAGAGGCCCGATCTGGCAGAGTTGCTGGCGCGAGGCTACTCTGCCCTGGGCGAGCCTTGCCCAGACTTGCCTCGCTGCTAGGCTTCCTGCCCGGAAGAAGCAGGCTGCGCGAGGCTGGGAGACGCCACTGGCGCCTTTCTGGCCTCAGCTCCGCTCCTGCCTTGCCTTTGCACCTAGGCCCCAGGCGTCCTTTGGAGGGCTTAGGGGCCGGTGGCTTGCACACTGCCAAGGGCTCAAGCAGGAAGAGCTCTGTGCGAGGGAAGAGAAGGGCAGTGCAGAGCTCCTCCAGCGGTTGCTTGGCCGCCCAGACTCAGCGCTGCACGGAGTGCACCATGCTCCCAGGGCCCCTGGTTGGGGTCTGCAGCCCCGCACACCCGGAGGCTGACTCCATGGGCGCCCAGCAGCTGCCTCACACACGTAGCTTCCCTTGCGCTCTCCTCCCCAGCAAAGACCTGTGCAGCTGGTTGGGGCCTGCCCCTGCGTGCCTGGGCTCCCGTCCACAGCCCCAGCTCAGGGTAAGGAACCCCTGAGCCATGAATTGTAGGAGGCCCAGAGCGCCCCCACCTGGAAGCCGGGTGAACAGCTGGCGGGGAGGCGAGCCTCCTCGAGGGAAGAAGAGGCAGTCCAGCCTCGTTTGGCTCAAGCCCTACTTGGCTGGAGCCGAGTGCTCCTCCAGGTCGGCAGAGCTCCAGCTCTGCTCAGAGGCCCGATCTGGCAGAGTTGCTGGCGCGAGGCTGCTCTGCCCTGGGCGAGCCTTGCCCAGACTTGCCTCGCTTCTAGGCTTCCTGCCCAGGAAGGAGCCGGCTGCGCGAGGCTGGGAAACGCCACTGGCGCCTTCCTGGCCGCAGCTCCGCTCCTGCCTTGCCTTTGAACCTAGGCCCCTGGCTTCCTTTGGAAGGGCTTAGGGTCCAGTGTCTTGCACACTGCCAAGGGCTCAAGCAGGAAGAGCTCTGTGCCAGGGAAAGGAAGGGCTAGTGCAGGGCACCTCCAGCGGTTGCTTGGCCGCCCAGACTCAGCGCCGCACGGAGTGCACCAGGCTCCCAGGGCCCCTGGCTGGGGTCTGCAGCCCCGCACACCCGGAGGCAGACTCCCTGGGCGCCCAGCAGCTGCCTCACACACGTAGCTTCCCTAGCGCTCTCCTCCCCAGCAGAGGCGTGTGCAGCTGGTTGGGGCCTGGCCCTGCGTGTCTGGGCTCCCGCCCACAGCCCCAGCTCAGGGCAAGCAGCCCCTGAGCCAGGACCTGCAGGACGCGCAGAGCGCCTCCACCTGGAAGCCGAGTGAACAGCTGGCGGGGAGGCGAGCCTCCTCGAGGGAAGAAGAGGCAGCCCAGCGCGTTTGGCTCAAGCCCTACTTTGCTGGAGCCGAGTGCGCCTCCAGGACGGCAGAGCTCCAGCTCTGCTCAGAGGCCCGATCTGGCAGAGTTGCTGGCGCGAGGCTGCTCTGCCCTGGGCGAGCCTTGCCCAGGCTTTCCTCGCTGCTAGGCTTCTTGCCCGGAAGAAGCAGGCTGCGCGAGGCTGGGAGACGCCACTGTTGCCTTCCTGGCCTCAGCTCCCCTCGCTCCTTGCGTTTGCACCTAGGCCCCAGACGTCCTTAGGGAGGGCTTAGGGGCCGGTGGCTTGCACACTGCCAAGGGTTCCAGCAGGGAGAGCTCTGTGAGAGGGAATGAAAGGCAAGTGCAGGGCACCTCCAGCGGTTGCTTGGCCCCCAAGACTCAGCGCCGCACGGAGTGCACCAGCCTCCGAGGGACCGTGGCTCTTGTCTGCAGCCCCGCACACCCGGAGGGTGACTCCCGGGTCGCCCAGCAGCTGCCTCACACACGTAGCTTCCCTAGCGCTCTCCTCCCCAGCAGAGACGTGTGCAGCTGGTTGGGGCCTACCCCTGCGTGCCTGGGCTCCCGCCCACTGCCCCAGCTCAGGGCAAGCAGCCCCTGAGCCAAGACCTGCAGGAGGCGCAGAGCGCCCCCACCTGGAAGCCGTGTGAAGAGCTGGCGGGGAGGCGAGCCTCCTCGAGGAAAGAAGAGGCAGCCCAGCCTCTTTTCGCTGAAGTCCTACTTGGCTGGGGCCAAGTGCGCCTCCAGGACGGCAGAGCTCCAGCTCTGCTCAGAGGCCCGATCTGGACGAGTTGCTGGCCCGAGGCTGCTCTTCCCTGGGCGAGCCTTGCCCAGACTTGCCTCGCTGCTAGACTTCCTGCCCAGGAAGGAGCAGGCTGCGCGAGGCTGGGAGACGCCACTGCGCCTTCCTGGCCTCAGCTCTGCTCCTGCCTTGCCTTTGCACCTAGGCCCCAGGCGTCCTTTGGGAGGGGTTAGGGGCCGGTGGCTTGCACACTGCCAAGGGCTCAAGCAGGAAGAGCTCTGTGCGAGGGAAGAGAAGGGCAGTGCAGGGCTCCTCCAGCGGTTGCTTGGCCGCCCAGACTCAGCGCTGCAGGGAGTGCACCAGGCTTCCAGGGCCCCTGGCTGGGGTCTGCAGCCCCGCACACCCAGAGGCTGACTCCCTGGGCGCCCAGCAGCTGCCTCACACACGTAGCTTCCCTAGCGCTCTCCTCCCCAGCAGAGACGTGTGCAGCTGGTTGGGGCCTGCCCCTGCGTGCCTGGGCTCCCGCCCACAGCCCCAGCTCAGGGCAAGCAGCCCCTGAGCCAAGACCTGTAGGAGGCGCAGAGCGCCCCCACCTGGAAGCCGAGTGAACAGCTGGCGGGGAGCCGAGCCACTTCGAGGGAAGAAGAGGCAGCCCAGCCTCGTTTGGCTCAAGCCCTATTTGGCTGGAGCCGAGTGCGCCTCCAGGACGGCAGAGCTCCAGCTCTGCTCAGAGGCCCGATCAAGCAGAGTGCTGGCGCAAGGCTGCTCTGCCCTGGGCGAGCCTTGCCCAGACTTGCCTCGCTGCTAGGCTTCCTGCCCAGGAAGGAGCAGGATGCGCGAGGCTGGGAGACGCCATTGGCCCCTTCCTGGCCTCATCTCTGCTCTTGCCTTGCCTTTGCACCTAGGCCCCTGGCGTCCTTTGGGAGGGCTTAGGGGCCGGTGGCTTGCACACTGCCAAGGGCCTCAGCAGGGAGAGCTCTGTGCCAGGGAAAGGAAGGGCTAGAGCAGGGCTCCTCCAGCGGTTGCTTGGCCGCCCAGACTCAGCGCCCCAGGGAGTGCACCAGGCTCCCAGGGCCCCTGGCTGGGGTCTGCAACCCCGCACACCCGGAGGCTGACTCCCTGGGCGCCCAGCAGCTGCCTGACACACGTAGCTTCCCTAGCGCTCTCCTCCCCAGCAGAGACGTGTGCAGCTGGTTGGGGCCTGCCCCTGCGTGCCTGGGCTCCCGCCCACAGCCCCAGCTCAGGGCAAGCAGCCCCTGAGCCAAGACCTGTAGGAGGCGCAGAGCGCCCCCACCTGGAAGCCGAGTGAACAGCTGGCGGGGAGGTGAGCCTCCTAGAGGGAAGAAGAGGCAGCCCAGCCTCGTTTGGCTCAAGCCCTACTTGGCTGGAGCCGAGTGCGCCTCCAGGACGGCAGAGCTCCAGCTCTGCTCAGAGGCTCGATCTGGCAGAGTTGCTGGCGCGAGGCTGCTCTGCCCTGGGCGAGCCTTGCCCAGACTTTCCTCGCTGCTAGGCTTCCTGCCCGGAAAGAGCCTGCTGCGCGAGGCTGGGAGACGCCACTGGCGCCTTCCTGGCCTCATTTCCGCTCCTTCCTTGCCTTTGCACTTAGGCCCCAGGCGTCCTTTGGGAGGGCTTAGGAGCCGGTGGCTTGCACACTGCCAAGAGTTTCAGCAGGGAGAGCTCTGTGAGAGGGAAGGAAAGGCAAGTGCAGGGCACCTCCTGCGGTTGCTTGGCCGCCCAGACTCAGTGCCGAACGGAGTGCACCAGCCTCCCAGGGCCCCTGGCTGGGGTCTGCAGCCCCGCACACCGGGAGGCTGACTCCATGGGTGCCCAGCAGCTGCCTCACACACGTAGCTTCCCAAGCGCTCTCCTCCCCAGCAAAGACCTGTGCAGCTGGTTGGGGCCTGCCCCTGCGTGCCTGGGCTCCCGTCCACAGCCCCAGCTCAGGGTAAGGAGCCCCTGAGCCATGATTTGTAGGAGGCACAGAGCGCCCCCACCTGGAAGCCGGGTGAACAGCTGGCGGGGAGGCGAGCCTCCTCGAGGGAAGAAGAGGCAGCCCAGCCTCGTTTGGCTCAAGCCCTACTTGGCTGGAGCCGAGTGCGCCTCCAGGTCGGCTGAGCTCCAGCTCTGCTCAGAGGCCCAATCTGGCAGAGTTGCTGGCGCGAGGCTGCTCTGCCCTGGGCGAGCCTTGCCCAGACTTGCCTCGCTTCTAGGCTTCCTGCCAGGAAGGAGCCGGCTGCGCGAGGCTGGGAAACGCCACTGGCGCCTTCCTGGCCGCAGCTCCGCTCCTGCCTTGCCTTTGAACCTAGGCCCCTGGCTTCCTTTGGAAGGGCTTAGGGGCCGGTGTCTTGCACACTGCCAAGGGCTCAAGCAGGAAGAGCTCTGTGCCAGGGAAAGGAAGGGCTAGTGCAGGGCACCTCCAGCGGTTGCTTGGCCGCCCAGACTCAGCGCCAAACGGAGTGCACCAGGCTCCCAGGGCCCCTGGCTGGGGTCTGCAGCCCCGCACACCCAGATGCTGATTCCCTGGGCGCTCAGCAGCTGCCTCACACACGTAGCTTCCCTTGCGCTCTCCTCCCCAGCAGAGACGTGTGCAGCTGGTTGGGGCCTGCCCCTGAGTGCCTGGGCTCCCGCCCACAGCCCCAGCTCAGGGCAAGAAGCCCCTGAGCGAAGACCTGCACGAGGCGCTGAGCCTCCCCACCTGGAAGCCGAATGAACAGCTGGCGGGGTGGCGAGCCCCCTCGAGGGAAGAAGAGGCAGCCCAGCCTCGTTTGGCTCAAGCCCTACTTGGCTGGAGCCGAGTGCGCCTCCAGGACGGCAGAGCTCCATCTCTGCTCAGAGGCCCGATAAGGCAGAGTTGCTGGCGCGAGGCTGCTCTGCCCTGGGCGAGCCTTTCCCAGACTAGCCTCACTGCTATGCTTCCTGCCCGGAAGAAGCAGGCTTTGCGAGGCTGGGAGACGCCATTGGCCCCTTCCTGGCCTCAGCTCTGCTCCTGCCTTGCCTTTGCACCTAGGCCCCAGGCGTCCTTAGGGAGGGCTTAGGGGCCGGTGGCTTGCACACTGCCAAGGGTTCCAGCAGGGAGAGCTCTGTGAGAGGGAAGGAAAGGCAAGTGCAGGGCACCTCCAGCGGTTCCTGGGCCGCCAAGACTCAGCGCCGAACGGAGTGCACCGCCTCCCAGGGCCCGTGGCTCTTGTCTGCAGCCCCGCACACCCGGAGGCTGACTCGCTGGGCGCCCAGCAGCTGCCTCACACACGTAGCTTCCCTAGCGCTCTCCTCCCCAGCAGAGACGTGTGCAGCTGGTTGGGTCCTGCCCGTGAGTGCCTGGGCACCCGCCCACAGCCCCAGCTCAGGACAAGCAGCCCCTGAGCCAAGACCTGCAGGAGGCGCAGAGCGCCCTCACCTGGTAGCCGAGTGAAGAACTGGCTGGGAGGCGAGCCTCCTCGAGGGAAGAAGAGGCAGCCCAGCCTCGTTTGGCTCAAGGCCTACTTGGCTGGAGCCGAGTGCGCCTCCAGGACTGCAGAGCTCCAGCTCTGCTCAGAGGCCCGATCTGGCAGAGTTGCTGGCGCGAGGCTGCTCTGCCCTGGGCGAGCCTTGCCCAAACTTGCCTCGCTGCTAGGCTTCCTGCCCGGAAGAAGCAGGCTTCGCGAGCCTGGGTGACGCCACTGGCGCCTTCCTGGCCTCAGCTCCACTCCTGCCTTGCCTTTGCACCTAGGCCCCATTAGTCCTTTGGGAGGGCTTAGGGGCCGGTGGCTTGCACACTGCCAAGGGCTCAAGCAGGAAGAGCTCTCTGCGAGGGAATAGAAGGGCAGTGCAGGGCTCCTCCAGCAGTTGCTTGGCCGCCCAGACTCAGCCCCGCACGGAGTGCACCAGGCTCCCAGGGCCCCTGGCTGGGGTCTGCAACCTCGCACACACGGAGGCTGACTCCCTGGGCCCCCAGCAGCTGCCTCTCACACAAAGCTTCCCTAGCGCTGTCCTCCCCAGCAGAGACATGTGCAGCTGGTTGGGCCCTGCCCCTGCGTGCCTGGGCTCCCGCCCACAGTCCCAGCTCAGGGCAAGCAGCCCCTGAGCCAAGAACTGTAGGAGGCCCAGAGCGCCCCCACCTGGAAGCCGAGGGAACAGCTGGCGGGGAGGCGAGCCTCCTCGAGGGAAGAAGAGGCAGCCCAGCCTCGTTTGGCTCAAGTCCTACTTGGCTGGAGCCGAGTGCGTCTCCAGGACGGCAGAGCTCCAGCTCTGCTCAGAGGCCCGATCTGGCAGAGTTGCTGGCGCGAGGTTGCTCTGCCCTGGGCGAGCGTTGCCCAGACTTGCCTCTCTGCTAAGCTTCCTGCCCAGGAAGGAGCAGGCTGCGCGAGGCTGGGAGTCGCCACTGGCGCCTTCCTGTCCTCAGCTCCGCTCCCCCCTCGCCTTTGCACCTAGGCCCCAGGCGTCCTTTGGGAGGGCTTAGGGGCCGGTGGCTTGCACACTGCCAAGGGCTCCAGCAGGAAGAACTCTGTGCGAGGGAAGGGAAGGGTTAGTGCAGGGCTCCTCCAGCGGTTGCTTGGCCGCCCAGACTCAGCGCCAAACGGAGTGCACCAGGCTCCCAGGGCCCCTGGCTGGGGTCTGCAGCCCCGCACACCCGGAGGCTGACTCCCTGGGCGCCCAGCAGCTGCCTCACACACGTAGCTTCCCTAGCGCTCTCCTCCCCAGCAGAGACGTGTGCAGCTGGTTGGGGCCTGCCCCTGCGTGCCTGGGTTCCCGCCCACAGCCCCAGCACAGGGCAAGCAGCCCCTGAGCCAAGACCTGCAGGAGGCGCAGAGCGCCCCCACCTGGAAGCCAAGTAAACAGCTGGAGGGGAGGTGAGCCTCCTCGAGGGAAGAAGAGGCAGTCCAGCCTCGTTTGGCTCAAGGCCTACTTGGCTGGAGCCGAGTGCGCCTCCAGGACGGCAGAGCTCCAGCTCTGCTCAGAGGCCCGATCTGGCAGAGTTGCTGGCGCGAGGCTGCTCTGCCCTGGGCGAGCCTTGCCCAGACTTTCCTAGCTGCTAGGCTTCCTGCACGGAAGAAGCAGGATGCGGGAGGCTGGGAGACGCCATTGGCCCCTTCCTGGCCTCAGCTCTGCTCCTGCCTTGCCTTTGCACCTAGGCCCCAGGCGTCCTTAGGGAGGGCTTAGGGGCCGGTGGCTTGCACACTGCCAAGGGTTTCAGCAGGGAGAGTTCTGTGAGAGGGAAGGAAAGGCAAGTGCAGGGCACCTCCAGCGGTTGCTTGGTCCCCCAGACTCAGCGCCGAACGGAATGCACCAGCCTCCTAGGGCCCGTGGCTCTTGTCTGCAGCCCCGCACACCGGGAGGCTGATTTCCTGGGCGCCCAGCAGCTGCCTCACACACGTAGCTTCCGTAGCGCTCTCTCCCCAGCAGAGACGTGTGCAGCTGGTTGGGGCCTGGCCCAGCGTGCCTGGGTTCCCGCCCACAGCCCCAGATCAGGACAAGCAGCCCCTGAGCCAAGACCTGCAGGAGACGCAGAGCGCCACCACCTGGAACCCGAGTGAACACCTGGCGAGGAGGCGAGCCCCCTCGAGCGACGAAGAGGCAGCCCAGCCTGGTTTGGCTCAAGCCCTACTTGGCTGGAGCCGAGTGCGCCTCCAGGTCGGCAGAGCTCCAGCTCTGCTCAGAGGCCCGATCTGGCAGAGTTGCTGGCGCGAGGCTGCTCTGCCCTGGGCAAGCCTTGCCCAGACTTGCCTCGCTGCTAGGCTTCCTGCCCAGGAAGGAGCTGGCTGCGCGAGGCTGGGATTCCCCACTGGCGGCTTCCTGGCCGCAGCTGCGCTCCTGCCTCGCCTTTGAACCTAGGCCCCAGGAGTCCTTTGGGAGGGCTTAGGGGCGGATGGCTTGCACACTGCCAAGGGCTCAAGCAGGAAGAGCTCTGTGCGAGGGAAGAGAAGGGCAGTGCAGGGCTCCTCCAGCGGTTGCTTGGCCGCCCAGACTCAGCTCCAAACGGAGTGCACCAGGCTCCCAGGGCCGCTGGCTGGGGTCTGCAGCCCTGCACACCCGGAGGCTGACTCCCTGGGCGCCCAGCAGCTGCCTCACACATGTAGATTCCCTAGCGCGCTCCTCCCCAGCAGAGCCGTGTGCAGCTGGTTGGGGCCTGGCCCAGCGTGTCTGGGCTCCCGCCCACAGCCCCAGATCAGGACAAGCAGCACCTGAGTCAAGACCTGCCGGAGACGCAGAGCGCCCCCACCTGGAAGCCGAGTGAACAGCTGGCGGGGAGGCGAGCCCCCTCGAGGGAAGAAGAGGCAGCCCAGCCTCGTTTGGCTCAAGCCCTACTTGGCTGGAGCCGAGTGTGCCTCCAGGACGGCAGAGCTACAGCTCTGCTCAGAGGCCCGATCTGGCAGAGTTGCTGGCGCGAGGCTACTCTGCCCTGGGCGAGCCTTGCCCAGACTTGCCTCGCTGCTAGGCTTCCTGCCCGGAAGAAGCAGGCTGCGCGAGGCTGGGAGACGCCACTGGCGCCTTTCTGGCCTCAGCTCCGCTCCTGCCTTGCCTTTGCACCTAGGCCCCAGGCGTCCTTTGGAGGGCTTAGGGGCCGGTGGCTTGCACACTGCCAAGGGCTCAAGCAGGAAGAGCTCTGTGCGAGGGAAGAGAAGGGCAGTGCAGAGCTCCTCCAGCGGTTGCTTGGCCGCCCAGACTCAGCGCCGCACGGAGTGCACCATGCTCCCAGGGCCCCTGGTTGGGGTCTGCAGCCCCGCACACCCGGAGGCTGACTCCATGGGCGCCCAGCAGCTGCCTCACACACGTAGCTTCCCTTGCGCTCTCCTCCCCAGCAAAGACCTGTGCAGCTGGTTGGGGCCTGCCCCTGCGTGCCTGGGCTTCCGTCCACAGCCCCAGCTCAGGGTAAGGAGCCCCTGAGCCATGAATTGTAGGAGGCCCAGAGCGCCCCCACCTGGAAGCCGGGTGAACAGCTGGCGGGGAGGCGAGCCTCCTCGAGGGAAGAAGAGGCAGCCCAGCCTCATTTGGCTCAAGCCCTACTTGGCTGGAGCCGAGTGCTCCTCCAGGTCGGCAGAGCTCCAGCTCTGCTCAGAGGCCCGATCTGGCAGAGTTGCTGGCGCGAGGCTGCTCTGCCCTGGGCGAGCCTTGCCCAGACTTGCCTCGCTTCTAGGCTTCCGGCCCAGGAAGGAGCCGGCTGCGCGAGGCTGGGAAACGCCACTGGCGCCTTCCTGGCCGCAGCTCCGCTCCTGCCTTGCCTTTGAACCTAGGCCCCTGGCTTCCTTTGGAAGGGCTTAGGGGCCAGTGTCTTGCACACTGCCAAGGGCTCAAGCAGGAAGAGCTCTGTGCCAGGGAAAGGAAGGGCTAGTGCAGGGCACCTCCAGCGGTTGCTTGGCCGCCCAGACTCAGCGCCAAACGGAGTGCACCAGGCTCCCAGGGCCCCTGGCTGGGGTCTGCAGCCCCGCACACCCAGAGGCAGACTCCCTGGGCGCCCAGCAGCTGCCTCACACACGTAGCTTCCCTAGCGCTCTCCTCCCCAGCAGAGACGTGTGCAGCTGGTTGGGGCCTGGCCCTGCGTGTCTGGGCTCCCGCCCACAGCCCCAGCTCAGGGCAAGCAGCCCCTGAGCCAGGACCTGCAGGACGCGCAGAGCGCCTCCACCTGGAAGCCGAGTGAACAGCTGGCGGGGAGGCGAGCCTCCTCGAGGGAAGAAGATGCAGCCCAGCGCGTTTGGCTCAAGCCCTACTTTGCTGGAGCCGAGTGCGCCTCCAGGACGGCAGAGCTCCAGCTCTGCTCAGAGGCCCGATCTGGCAGAGTTGCTGGCGCGAGGCTGCTCTGCCCTGGGCGAGCCTTGCCCAGGCTTTCCTCGCTGCTAGGCTTCTTGCCCGGAAGAAGCAGGCTGCGCGAGGCTGGGAGACGCCACTGTTGCCTTCCTGGCCTCAGCTCCCCTCGCTCCTTGCGTTTGCACCTAGGCCCCAGACGTCCTTAGGGAGGGCTTAGGGGCCGGTGGCTTGCACACTGCCAAGGGTTCCAGCAGGGAGAGCTCTGTGAGAGGGAATGAAAGGCAAGTGCAGGGCACCTCCAGCGGTTGCTTGGCCCCCAAGACTCAGCGCCGCACGGAGTGCACCAGCCTCCGAGGGACCGTGGCTCTTGTCTGCAGCCCCGCACACCCGGAGGGTGACTCCCGGGTCGCCCAGCAGCTGCCTCACACACGTAGCTTCCCTAGCGCTCTCCTCCCCAGCAGAGACGTGTGCAGCTGGTTGGGGCCTACCCCTGCGTGCCTGGGCTCCCGCCCACTGCCCCAGCTCAGGGCAAGCAGCCCCTGAGCCAAGACCTGCAGGAGGCGCAGAGCGCCCCCACCTGGAAGCCGTGTGAAGAGCTGGCGGGGAGGCGAGCCTCCTCGAGGAAAGAAGAGGCAGCCCAGCCTCTTTTCGCTCAAGTCCTACTTGGCTGGGGCCAAGTGCGCCTCCAGGACGGCAGAGCTCCAGCTCTGCTGAGAGGCCCGATCTGGAAGAGTTGCTGGCCCGAGGCTGCTCTTCCCTGGGCGAGCCTTGCCCAGACTTGCCTCGCTGCTAGACTTCCTGATCAGGAAGGAGCAGGCTGCGCGAGGCTGGGAGACGCCACTGGGCCTTCCTGGCCTCAGCTCTGCTCCTGCCTTGCCTTTGCACCTAGGCCCCAGGCGTCCTTTGGGAGGGGTTAGGGGCCGGTGGCTTGCACACTGCCAAGGGCTCAAGCAGGAAGAGCTCTGTGCGAGGGAAGAGAAGGGCAGTGCAGGGCTCCTCCAGCGGTTGCTTGGCCGCCCAGACTCAGCGCTGCACGGAGTGCACCAGGCTTCCAGGGCCCCTGGCTGGGGTCTGCAGCCCCGCACACCCAGAGGCTGACTCCCTGGGCGCCCAGCAGCTGCCTCACACACGTAGCTTCCCTAGCGCTCTCCTCCCCAGCAGAGTCGTGTGCAGCTGGTTGGGGCCTGCCCCTGCGTGCCTGGGCTCCCGCCCACAGCCCCAGCTCAGGGCAAACAGCCCCTGAGCCAAGACGTGCAGGAGGCGCAGAGAGCCCCCAATCTGGAAGCCCAGTGAAGAGCTGGTGGGGAGGCGAGCCTCCTCGAGGGAAGAAGAGGCAGCCCAGCCTCGTTTGGCTAAAGCCCTATTTGGCTGGAGCCGAGTGCGCCTCCAGGATGGCAGAGCTCCAGCTCTGCTCAGAGGCCCGATCAAGCAGAGTTGCTGGCGCAAGGCTGCTCTGCCCTGGGCGAGCCTTGCCCAGACTTGCCTCGCTGCTAGGCTTCCTGCCCAGGAAGGAGCAGGATGCGCGAGGCTGGGAGACGCCATTGGCCCCTTCCTGGCCTCAGCTCTGCTCCTGCCTTGCCTTTGCACCTAGGCCCCAGGCGTCCTTAGGGAGGGCTTAGGGGCCGGTGGCTTGCACACTGCCAAGGGTTCCAGCAGGGAGAGCTCTGTGAGAGGGAAGGAAAGGCAAGTGCAGGGCACCTCCAGCGGTTCCTTGGCCGCCCAGACTCAGCGCCGAACGGAGTGCACCAGCCTCCCAGGGCCCGTGGCTCAGGTCTGCAGCCCCTCACACCCGGAGGCTGACTCGCTGGGCGCCCAGCAGCTGCCTCACACACGTAGCTTCCCTAGCGCTCTCCTCCCCAGCAGAGACGTGTGCAGCTGGTTGGGTCCTGCCCCTGAGTACCAGGGCACCCGCCCACAGCCCCAGCTCAGGACAAGCAGCCCCTGAGCCAAGACCTGCAGGAGGCGCAGAGCGCCCTCACCTGGTAGCCGAGTGAAGAGCTGGCGGGGAGGCGAGCCTCCTCGAGGGAAGAAGAGGCAGCCCAGCCTCGTTTGGCTCAAGGCCTACTTGGCTGGAGCCGAGTGCGCCTCCAGGACGGCAGAGCTCCAGCTCTGCTCAGAGCCCCGATCTGGCAGAGTTGCTGGCGCGAGGCTGCTCTGCCCTGGGCGAGCCTTGCCCAGACTTGCCTCGCTGCTAGGCTTCCTGCCCGGAAGAAGCAGGCTTCGCGAGCCTGGGATATGCCACTGGCGCCTTCCTGGCCTCAGCTCCACTCCTGCCTTGCCTTTGCACCTAGGCCCCATTAGTCCTTTGGGAGGGCTTAGGGGCCGGTGGCTTGCACACTGCCAAGGGCTCAAGCAGGAAGAGCTGTTTGCGAGGGAATAGAAGGGCAGTGCAGGGCTCCTCCAGCGGTGCTTGGACGCCCAGACTCAGCCCCGCACGGAGTGCACCAGGCTCCCAGGGCCCCTGGCTGGGGTCTGCAACCCCGCACACACGGAGGCTGACTCCCTGGGCGCCCAGCAGCTGGCTCTCACACGTAGCTTCCCTAGCGCTGTCCTCCCCAGCGGAGACATGTGCAGCTGGTTGGGTCCTGCCCCTGCGTGCCTGGGCTCCCGCCCACAGTCCCAGCTCAGGGCAAGCAGCCCCTGAGCCTAGAACTGTAGGAGGCCCAGAGCGCCCCCACCTGGAAGCCGAGGGAACAGCTGGCGGGGAAGCGAGCCTCCTCGAGGGAAGAAGAGGCAGCCCAGCCTCTTTTGGCCCAAGTCCTACTTGGCTGGAGCCGAGTGCGCCTCCAGGACGGCAGAGCTCCAGCTCGGCTCAGAGGCCCGATCTGGCAGAGTTGCTGGCGCGAGGCTGCTCTGCCCTGGGCGAGCCTTGCCCAGACTTGCCTCTCTGCTAGGCTTCCTGCCCAGGAAGGAGCAGGCTGCGCGAGGCTGGGAGTCCCCACTGGCGCCTTCCTGTCCTCAGCTCCGCTCTCCCCTCGCCTTTGCACCTAGGCCCCAGGCGTCCTTAGGGAGGGCTTAGGGGCCGGTGGCTTGCACACTGCCAAGGGTTCCAGCAGGGAGAGCTCTGTGAGAGGGAAGGAAAGGCAAGTGCAGGGCACCTCCAGCGGTTGCTTGGCCGCCCAGACTCAGTGCCGAACGGAGTGCACCAGCCTCCCAGGGCCCCTGGCTTGGGTCTGCAGCCCCGCACACCCGGAGGCTGACTCCATGGGCGCCCAGCAGCTGCCTCACACACGTAGCTTCCCTAGCGCTCTCCTCCCCAGCAGAGACGTGTGCAGCTGGTTGGGGCCTGCCCCTGCGTGCCTGGGCTCCCGCCCACTGCCCCAGCTCAGGGCAAGCAGCCCCTGAGCCAAGACCTGCAGGAGGCGCAGAGCGCCCCCACCTGGAAGCCGTGTGAAGAGCTGGCGGGGAGGCGAGCCTCCTCGAGGGAAGAAGAGGCAGCCCAGCCTCCTTTGGCTCAAGTCCTACTTGGCTGGAGCCAAGTGCGCCTCCAGGACGGCAGAGCTCCAGCTCTGCTCAGAGGCCCGATCTGGAAGAGTTGCTGGCCCGAGGCTGCTCTGCCCTGGGCGAGCCTTGCCAAGACTTGCCTCGCTGCTAGACTTCCTGCCCAGGAAGGAGCAGGCTGTGCGAGGCTGGGAGACGCCACTGCGCCTTCCTGGCCTCAGCTCTGCTCCTGCCTTGCCTTTGCACCTAGGCCCCAGGCGTCCTTTGGGAGGGTTTAGGGGCCGGTGGCTTGCACAATGCCAAGGGCTCAAGCAGGAAGAGCTCTGTGCGAGGAAAGAGAAGGGCAGTGCAGGGCACCTCCAGCGGTTGCTTGGCCGCCCAGACTCTGCGCCAAACGGAGTGCACCAGGCTTCCAGGGCCCCTGGCTGGGGTCTGCAACCCCGCACACCCGGAGGCTGACTCCCTGGGCCCCCAGCAGCTGCCTCACACACGTAGCTTCCCTAGCGCTCTCCTCCCCAGCAGAGACGTGTGCAGCTGGTTGGGGCCTGCCCCTGCGTGCCTGGGCTCCCGCCCACAGCCCCAGCTCAGGGCAAGCAGCCCCTGAGCCAAGACCTGTAGGAGGCGCAGAGCGCCCCCACCTGGAAGCCGAGTGAACAGCTGGCGGGGAGGCGAGCCTCCTCGAGGGAAGAAGAGGCAGCCCAGCCTCCTTTGGCGGAAGCCCTACTTGGCTGGAGCCAAGTGCGCCTCCAGGACGGCAGAGCTCCAGCTCTGCCCAGAGGCCCTATCTGGCAGAGTTGCTGGCGCGAGGCTGCTCTGCCCTGGGCGAGCCTGCCCAGACTTTCCTCGCTGCTAGGCTTCCTGCCCGGAAGAAGCAGGCTGCGCGAGGCTGGGAGATGCCATTGGCCCCTTCCTGGCCTCAGCTCTGCTCCTGCCTTGCCTTTGCACCTAGGCCCCAGGTCCTTAGGGAGGGCTTAGGGGCCGGTGGCTTGCACACTGCCAAGGGTTCCAGCAGGGAGAGCTCTGTGAGAGGGAAGGAAAGGCAAGTGCAGGGCACCTCCAGCGGTTGCTTGGCCGCCCAGACTCAGCGCCGAACGGAGTGCACCAGCCTCCCAGGGCCCGTGGCTCTTGTTTGCAGCCCCGCACACCCGGAGGCTGACTCCCTGGGCGCCCAGCAGCTGCCTCACACACGTAGCTTCCCTAGCGCTCTCCTCCCCAGCAGAGACGTGTGCAGCTGGTTGGGTCCTGCCCCTGCGTGCCAGGGCACCCGCCCACAGCCCCAGCTCAGGACAAGCAGCCCCTGAGTCAAGACCTGCAGGAGGCGCAGAGGGCCCCCACCTTGTAGCCGAGTGAAGAACTGGCGGGGAGGCGAGCCTCCTCGAGGGAAGAAGAGGCAGCCCAGCCTCCTTTGGCTCAAGCCCTACTTGGCTGGAGCCCAGTGCGCCTCCAAGACGGCAGAGCTCCAGCTCTGATCAGAGGCCCTATCTGGCAGAGTTGCTGGCGGGAGGCTGCTCCCCTGGGCGAGCCTTGCCCAGACTTTCCTCGCTGCTAGGCTTCCTGCCCGGAAGAAGCAGGCTGCGCGAGGCTGGGAGACGCCATTGGCCCCTTCCTGGCCTCAGCTCTGCTCCTGCCTTGCCTTTGCACCTAGGCCCCAGATCCTTAGGGAGGGCTTAGGGGCCGGTGGCTTGCACACTGCCAAGGGTTCCAGCAGGGAGAGCTCTGTGAGAGGGAAGGAAAGGCAAGTGCAGGGCACCTCCAGCGGTTGTTTGGCCGCACAGACTCAGCGCCGAACGGAGTGCACAAGCCTCCCAGGGCCCGTGGCTCTTGTCTGCAGCCCCGCACACCCGGAGGCTGACTCGCTGGGCGCCCAGCAGCTGCCTCACACACGTAGCTTCCCTAGCGCTCTCCTCCCCAGCAGAGACGTGTGCAGCTGGTTGGGTCCTGCCCCTGAGTGCCTGGGCACCCGCCCACAGCCCCAGCTCAGGACAAGCAGCCCCTGAGCCAAGACCTGCAGGAGGCGCAGAGCCCCCTCACCTGGTAGCCGAGTGAAGAGCTGGCGGGGAGGCGAGCCTCCTCGAGGGAAGAAGAGGCAGCCCAGCCTCGTTTGGCTCAAGGCCTACTTGGCTGGAGCCGAGTGCGCCTCCAGGACGGCAGAGCTCCAGCTCTGCTCAGAGGCCCGATCTGGCAGAGTTGCTGGCGCGAGGCTGCTCTGCCCTGGGCGAGCCTTGCCCAGACTTGCCTCGCTGCTAGGCTTCCTGCCCGGAAGAAGCAGGCTTCGCGAGCCTGGGATATGCCACTGGCGCCTTCCTGGCCTCAGCTGCACTCCTGCCTTGCCTTTGCACCTAGGCCCCATTAGTCCTTTGGGAGGGCTTAGGGGCCGGTGGCTTGCACACTGCCAAGGGCTCAAGCAGGAAGAGCTCTCTGGGAGGGAATAGAAGGGCAGTGCAGGGCTCCTCCAGCGGTTGCTTGGCCGCCCAGACTCAGCCTCGCACTGAGTGCAGCAGCCTCCCAGGGCCCCTGGCTGGGGTCTGCAGCCCCGCACACACGGAGGCTGACTCCCTGGACGCCAAGCAGCTGCCTGTCACACGTATCTTCCCTAGCGCTGTCCTCCCCAGCAGAGACATGTGCAGCTGGTTGGGCCCTGCCCCTGCGTGCCTGGGCTCCCACCCACAGCCCCAGCTCAGGGTAAGGAGCCACTGAGCGAAGAACTGTTGGAGGCCCAGAGCGCCCCCACCTGGAAGCCGAGGGAACAGCTGGCGGGGAGGCGAGCCTCCTCGAGGGAAGAAGAGGCAGCCCAGCCTCTTTTGGCCCAAGTCCTCCTTGGCTGGAGCCGAGTGCGCCTCCAGGACGGCAGTGCTCCAGCTCTGCTAAGAGGCCCGATCTGGCAGAGTTGCTGGCGCGAGGCTGCTCTGCCCTGGGCGAGCTTTGCCCAGACTTGCCTCTCTGCTAAGCTTCCTGCCCAGGAAGGAGCAGGCTGCGCGAGGCTGGGAGTCCCCACTGGCGCCCTCCTGTCCTCAGCTCCGATCCCCCCTCGCATTTGCACCTAGGCCCCAGGCGTCCTTTGGGAGGGTTTACGGGCCGGTGGCTTGCACACTGCCAAGGGCTTCAGCAGGAAGAACTCTGTGCCAGGGAAAGGAAGGGCTAGTGCAGGGCTTCGCCAGAGGTTGCTTGGCCGCACAGACTCAGTGCTGCACGGAGTGCAACAGGCTCCCAGGGCCCCTGGCTGGGGTCTGCAACCCCGCACACCCAGAGGCTGACTCCCTGGGCGCCCAGCAGCTGCCTCACACACGTAGCTTCCCTAGCGCTCTCCTCCCCAGCAGAGACGTGTGCAGCTGGTGGGGGCCGGCCCCTGGGTGCCTGGGCTCCCGCCCACAGCCCCAGCTCAGGGCAAGCAGCCCCTGAGCGAAGACCTGCATGAGTTGCTGAGCGCCCCCACCTGGAAGCCGAGTGAAGAGCTGGCGTGGAGGCGAGCCTCCTCGAGGGAAGAAGAGGCAGCCCAGCCTCGTTTGGCTCAAGCCCTGCTTGGCTGGAGCCGAGTGCGCCTCCAGGACGGCAGAGCTCCAGCTCGGCTCAGAGGCCCGATCTGGCAGAGTTGCTGGTGCGAGCCTGCTCTGCCCTGGGCGAGCCTTGCCCAGACTTGCCTCGCTGCTCGGGTTCCTGCCCGGAAGGAGCCTGCTGCGCGAGGCTGGGAGACGCCACTGGCGCCTTCCTGGCCTCATTTCTGCTCCTGCCTTGCCTTTGCACTTAGGCCCCAGGCGTCCTTTGGGAGGTCTTAGGAGCCGGTGGCTTGCACATTGCCAAGGGTTCCAGCAGGGAGAGCTCTGTGAGAGGGAAGGAAAGGCAAGTGCAGGGCACCTCCAGCGGTTGCTTGGCCGCCCAGACTCAGTGCCGAACGGAGTGCACCAGCCTCCCAGGGCCCCTGGCTGGGGTCTGCAGCCCCGCACACCCGGAGGCTGACTCCATGGGCACCCAGCAGCTGCCTCACACACGTAGCTTCCCTAGCGCTCTGCTCCCCAGCAGAGACCTGTGCAGCTGGTTGGGGCCTGCCCCTGCGTGCCTGGGCTCCCGTCCACAGCCCCAGCTCAGGGTAAGGAGCCCCTGAGCCATGAATTGTAGGAGGCCCAGAGCGCCCCCACCTGGAAGCCGGGTGAACAGCTGGCGGGGAGGCGAGCCTCCTCGAGGGAAGAAGAGGCAGCCCAGCCTCGTTTGGCTCAAGCCCTACTTGGCTGGAGCCGAGTGCGCCTCCAGGTCGGCAGAGCTCCAGCTCTGCTCAGAGGCCCGATCTGGCAGAGTTGGTGGCGCGAGGCTGCTCTGCCCTGGGCGAGCCTTGCCCAGACTTGCCTCGCTTCTAGGCTTCCTGCCCAGGAAGGAGCCGGCTGCGCGAGGCTGGGAAACGCCACTGGCGCCTTCCTGGCCGCAGCTCCACTCCTGCCTTGCCTTTGAACCTAGGCCCCTGGCTTCCTTTGGAAGGGCTTAGGGGCCGGTGTCTTGCACACTGCCAAGGGCTCCAGGAGGAAGAGCTCTGTGCCAGGGAAAGGAAGGGCTAGTGCAGGGCACCTCCAGCGGTTGCTTTGCCGCCCAGACTCAGCGCCAAACGGAGTGCACCAGGCTCCTAGGGCCCCTGGCTGGGGTCTCCAGCCCCGCACACCCGGAGGCTGACTCCCTGGGCGCTCAGCAGCTGCCTCACACACATAGCTTCCCTAGCGCTCTCCTCCCCAGCAGAGACGTGTGCAGCTGGTTGGGGACTGCCCCTGAGTGCCTGGGCTCCCGCCCACAGCCCCAGCTCAGGGCAAGCAGCCCCTGAGCGAAGACCTGCACGAGTCGCTGAGCCTCCCCACCTGGAAGCCGAATGAACAGCTGGCGGGGAGGCGAGCCCCCTCGAGGGAAGAAGAGGCAGCCCAGCCTCGTTTGGCTCAAGCCCTACTTGGCTGGAGCCGAGTGCGCCTCCAGGACGGCAGAGCTTCATCTCTGCTCAGAGGCCCGATAAGGCAGAGTTGCTGGCGAGGCTGCTCTGCCCTGGGCGAGCCTTTCCCAGACTAGCCTCGCTGCTAGGCTTCCTGCCCGGAAGAAGCAGGCTGCGCGAGGCTGGGAGACACCATTGGCCCCTTCCTGGCCTCAGCTCTGCTCCTGCCTTGCCTTTGCACCTAGGCCCCAGGCGTCCATGGGAGGGCTTAGGGGCCGGTGGCTTGCACACTGCCAAGGGCTCCACCAGGAAGAACTCTGTGCGAAGGAAAGGAAGGGCTAGTGCCGGGCTCCTCCAGCGGTTACTTGGCCGCCCAGACTCAGCGCCACACGGAGTACACCAGGCTCCCAGGGCCCCTGGCTGGGGTCTGCAGCCCCGCACACCCGGAGGCTGACTCCCTGGGCGCCCAGCAGTTGCCTCACACACGTAGCTTCCCTAGCGCTCTGCTCCCCAGCAGAGACGTGTGCAGCTGGTTGGGGCCTGCACCTGCGTGCCTGGGCACCCGCCCACAGCCCCAGCTCAGGGCAAGCAGCCCCTGAGCCAAGACCTGCAGGAGGCGCAGAGCGCCCCCACCTGGAAGCCGAGTGAACAGCTGGCGGGGAGGCGAGCCTCCTCGAGGGAAGAAGAGGCAGCCCAGCCTCGTTTGGCTCAAGGCCTACTTGGCTGGAGCCGAGTGCGCCTCCAGGACGGCAGAGCTCCAGCTCTCCTCAGAGGCCCGATCTGGCAGAGTTGCTGGCGCGAGGCTGCTCTGCCCTGGGCGAGCCTTGCCCAGACTTGCCTCGCTGCTAGGCTTCCTGCCCAGGAAGGAGCCGGCTGCGCGAGGCTGGGAGCCGCCACTGGCGCCTTCCTGGCCTCAGCTCCGCTCCTGCCTTGCCCTTGCACCTAGTCCCCAGGCGTCCATTGGAGGGCTTAGGGGCCGGTGGCTTGCACACTGCCAAGGGCTCCAGCAGGAAGAACTCTGTGCGAAGGAAAGGAAGGGCTAGTGCCGGGCTCCTCCCGCGGTTACTTGGCCGCCCAGACTCAGCGCCGCACGGAGTGCACCAGGCTCCCATGGCCCCTGGCTGGGGTCTGCAGCCCCGCACACCCGGAGGCTGACTCCCTGGGCGCCCAGCAGCTGCCTCTCACACGTAGCTTCCCTAGCGCTCTCCTCCCCAGCAGAGACGTGTGCAGCTGGTTGGGGCCTGCCCCTGCGTGCCTGGGCTCCCGCCCACAGCCTCAGCTCAGGGCAAGCAGCCCCTGAGCCAAGACCTGCAGGAGGCGCAGAGCGCCCCCACCTGGAAGCCGAGTGAACAGCTGGCGGGTAGGTGAGCCTCCTCGAGGGAAGAAGAGGCAGCCCAGCCTCGTTTGGTTCAAGCCCTACTTGGCTGGAGCCGAGTGCGCCTCCAGAACGGCAGAGCTCCAGCTCTGCTCAGAGCCCCGATCTGGCAGAGTTGCTGGCGCGAGGCTGCACTGCCCTGGGCGAGCCTTGCCCAGATTTGCCTCGCTGCAAGGCTTCCTGCCCGGAAGAAGCAGGCTGCGCGAGGCTGGGAGACGCCACTGGCGCCTTCCTGGCCTCATTTCCGCTCCTACCTTGCCTTTGCACCTAGGCCCCAGGCGTCCTTAGGGAGGGCTTAGGAGCCGGTGGCTTGCACCCTGCCAAGGGTTCCAGCAGGGAGAGCTCTGTGAGAGGGAAGGAAAGGCAAGTGCAGAGCACCTCCAGCGGTTGCTTGGCCGCCCAGTCTCAGCGCCGAACGGAGTGCAGCAGCCTCCCAGGGCCCCTGGCTGGGGTCTGCAGCCCCGCACACCCGGAGGCTGACTCTCTGGGCGCCCAGCAGCTGCCTCACACACGTAGCTACCCTAGCGCTCTCCTCCCCAGCAGAGACGTGTGCAGCTGGTTGGGGCCTGCCCCTGCGTGGCTGGGCTCCCGCCCACAGCCCCAGTTCAGGGCAAGCAGCCCCTGAGCCAAGACTTGCACGAGTCGCTGAGCGCCCCCACCTGGAAGCCGAGTGAACAGCTGGCGGGGAGGCGAGCGCCCTCGAGGGAAGAAGAGGCAGCCCAGCGTCGTTTGTCTCAAGCCCTACTTGGCTGGAGCCGAGTGTGCCTCCAGGACGGCAGAGCTCCAGCTCTGCTCAGAGTCCCGATCTGGCAGAGTTGCTGGCGCGAGGCTGCTCTGCCCTGGGCGAGCCTTGCCCAGACTTGCCTCACTGCTAGGCTTCCTGCCCAGGAAGGAGCAGGCTGCGTGAGCCTGGGAGACGCCACTGGCGCCTTCCTGACCTCAGCTCCGCATCTGCCTTGCCTTTGAACCTAGACCCCAGGCGTCCGTGGGTAATGCTTAGGGGCCGTGGCTTGCATACTGCCAAGAGCTCAGGCAGGGCGAGCTCTGTGAGAGGGAAGGGAAGGGCAAGTGCAGGGATCCTCCAGCGGTTGCTTGGTCGCCGAGACTCAGCGCCGCACGAAGAAACGCACCTCCCAGGGCCTTGGCTGGGGTCTTCATCCCGGCATACCTGGAGGCTGACTCCGTGGGTGCCGATCAGCTGCCTCTCACATGTCGTTCCCTTGCGCTCTCTTCCCCAGCAGAGAAGTGTGCAGCAGTTTGGGGTATGCCCCTGCGTGTCTTGACTCCCGCCCACAGCCCCAGCTCAGGGCAAGCAGCCCCTGAGCCAAGACCTGCAGGAGGCACAGAGCTTCCGCGCCTGGAAGCCGAAGGAAGAGCATTCAAGGTGGCAAGCCTCCTCGAGGTAAGAAGAGGCAGCCCAGCCACGTGCGGCTCAAGCCCTGCTTGGCTGGATCTGAGCGCGCCTCCAGTATGGCAGATCTCCAGCTCTGCTCAGAGGCCCGATCTGGCAGAGTTCCTGGTCTGAGGCTGCTCTGCCCTGGCCGAGCCTTGCCCTGACTTGCCTGGCTGCTAGGCTTCCTGCCATGGAAGGAGCAGGCTCCTTGAGCCTGGGAGATGCCACTGTCGCCTTCCTGACCTCAGCTCTGCTCCTGCCTTGCCTTTGCACCAGGCGTCCTTGGGGATGGCTTAGGGGCCGGTGGGTTGCACACTGCCAAGGGCTCCAGCAGGGAGAGCTCTGTCAGAGGCAAGGGAAGGGCAAGTGCAGGTCTCCTCCAGCGGTTGCTTGACAGCCCAGACTCAGCGCCGCACGGTGAGCACCAGGCTCCTTGGACCCCTGGCGGGGCTCTGGAGCCCCGCACACCTCGAGTCTGACTCCGTGGGCGCCCAGTAGCTGCCTCACACACGTAGGTTCCCTAGCGCTCTCCTCTCCAGCAGAGACGTGTGCAGGTGGTTGAGTCCTGCACCTGTGTGTCTGGGCTCCTGCCCACAGCCCCAGCTCAGGGGAAGCAGCCCCTGATCCTAGACCGTAAGGAGGGGCAGGGAGCCGGCGCCTGGAAGCCGAGTGAACAGCATGCGGGAATCGAGCTTCCTAGGGGGAAGACGAAGCAGCCCAGCCGCCTTAGGCTGCAAGCCCTGCTTGGGCGGAGTCGAGTGCGCCTCCAGGATGGCAGAGCTCCAGCTCTGCTCAGAGGCCCGATCTGGCAGAGTTCCTGGTGCGAGGCTGCTCTGCCCTGGGCAAACCTTGCCCAGACTTGCCTCGCTGCTAGGCTTCCTACCCAGGAAGGAGCAGCCTTTGCGAAGTTGGGAGACGCCACTGGCGCCTTCCTGGCCTCAGCTCCACTCCTGTATTGCCTTTGCACCTAGGCCCCAGGCGTCCTTTGGGAGGCCTTAGGGGCCGGTGGGTTCCACACTGCCAAGGGCTCCCATAGTGAGAGGTCTGTTCAAGGGAAGGGATGGGTATATTTGGAGTACAATCCTGTATCAGATGTGAGGCCCACACCTTCACCCTGAACGCTCACTCTGAACCCTCACCCCGAACCCTTACCCTCACCCACGCCCTCACCCTGAACCCTCACCCTCACCCTCTCCCTGAACCCTCACCCTCACCCTCTCCCTGAATCCTCACCCTCATCCTGAATCCTAACCCTCACCCTGAATCCTTACCCTCACCCTCATCCTGAACCCTCACACCTCACCCCTCACCCTAACAAGTTTGGAGGGCTGTTCCACGAACTCTAACCTTTACCCTACCCTAACCCGACCCCCATCCACATCCTAACCCTAACCCACATCATAGTCACGCCCTCAGCCCTATACTTACCCTTGAAGTACCTACCCGCATCTTCTTCATTTTTGACACTTCCCATGCATAACAAAAGACGAGGTTGTAAGGTTTCAAACATGGATCCAAGACCCATTATCCACATAAAAGGGATATAAATACTATGATCATATCATTTAAATCTCTTGCATCACCAAAATACCTCTCCACCACTTATCCAGTCGCCATTGATGGATCACATCTATCTCATACATTTTATAACTTAGCAATCAAATACGCACCAGGACTCTGGGTAATTATAGAGACAAGATTTATTTATACCATAAATATTTCAACAAATTCCACTTTCTACGATGAGTTCAATCTTCACAAAAGTAGGATGAACAGCACCTGTTTCCACTAGGATCCATAGAGCGTGAAAATCTTAATGATGACCACCAGAAAGGTCAGCACGGTTGATATCACAGATTTTTCAGTGTTCCAATACAAGTTCTACCCAAATCCATAAAGAAAGACATACGCATAGGAAACTACAAATTGAAAGCAAGTCTTTTGAGATAAATATTGGACATCAATTGTATGAATCTTTAAGGCATAACTGCAGACATTCTTCAGACATTCTTCAAATTCATAGAATGACAACAAAGTATGGCTACGTACAATCCATTCGGTTTTATGAACCACTCATGAATAACCTCACAAGCCATTTGAAACCAGATGACAATTTCAAATAGCTTTGATCTACAAACAAGGCTGTAAGACAGAAAGTTAAAATCGAAATACATGAAGTAAATCCTCAATAGATATGAAAACATCCCATGGTAGTGAAGTCAATTAGCATTAGTTATTAGGGCTTTCATGCACAGACTCATCTCTGATCGATGTGATCCCAATTCATATTTGGCAAAAAATACGAAAGCTGATCTTAACAGTCATATTATTTTTCTTTGTACCCCTAAAAAGAAAAATGAACATGAAAAACTAAATTAAGCTTGGAGGCTCACATTTCCCAATCGGTATACAAAGCAACAGCATGTCAAACTTTCTAATTCACATATGCATTTAAATGAAATTGGATGAAATACCCCTAAATAAACACATACTTCTATGCCCAATGTTTCACAAGGCAGAAAACGCTCAATGAATGAAACTGAGAGGGTAACAGCCAGGAAGGCCAGGGGTCTCCAAAGGGAGGAAATGGGGTGCAAGTGTCAGACAGTTGTTATCTGTCACTTCCGAGGCAGGAGGAAACAAGCTGTTATCTTTTTTCCCCTTCTTGATACAAATTTAAACAGAGATTTTCTCTTACAATTCTGTGTTGCTATAATGACACCTGGTTCCGCCTGAACTTCACTTTTCTCATACTTTGAGCTGACCAAGGCATTTTTCTCATGGAAAGGTTTGCCTTAAGCTATGTGAATGTACTATGTATTTACCCTAGACTCTATCTTCAAGTAGGTTCTGCCTAAAGGCTCAGAACTGACTTGACAAACCAATATGCTTTACTCATACATGGCTCTCCTGATCTATGTGAATGAAGCTATCCATTTGCTCATATCAATCGTTTTATGGCCCAGGATGACTCACCTGGTGCCACGGTCATCTCCATATATCTTGTGGGTGAGGGGTCTGCTGCCATTCCTTTCTCTAATGAGTAGACTGCTAGTAGCTAGATAACATCCAGCCAAAGATGAGTAGGGGGGCACTCTTTCTGCCCCCTTCTGATGTCTATGTCAGAAGCTTTCTCTCTTTTATACTTTAATAAAACGTTGGGACACAAAAGCTCTGACTGATCAAGCCTCATCACTGGCCCCGGGTTGAATTCTTCCTCTAAGGAGCCCAAGAATTCAAGCATCTTTCATGGTTAGACAACAACCTTTCCAAACAATGGTCTTTTCAAAAAAAAAAAATGATGATAAGTGATGAGTATGCATATGTCTACGAATGAAATGGGACCTATATGTCAAACCACATAAAAATATATCTTCCCTCAACATACATATAACACAACCAGGCCTTCACATGCATCGATTCTCCAACTATCAAGTCATACAAATATGGATGTAAAATATCACAATACATTCCAAAGTTTAAAAGTGATGGATATTGACTTTCGCCCGCTGGTGCTTCTTTTTATGTCATCTCCATTATATTAGCTATGACAACGAATCATGTGCTGTGCGAAGTCACTTACATTGTGTCCAACTCCTTGGGATCATATGGACTAGGCCCCACCAGGCTCCTCTCTCCATGAGATTCTCTAGGCAAAGATACTGGAGGGGGTTGCCATGCTCTCCCTCAGGAGATCTTCCTGCCCCAGGGATGGAATCCATACCTCCCATGTCTCCTGCATGGGTATGTTCTGCATGTTCTTTACCACTAGAACCACCTGGGAAGCCCCAAGACACATGAACATCAGTGGATTTGGGGATCCACGGGGCATATACAGAACCATTCCTCCAACAAAACTGAAGAATGACTTTAAAATCTCAAACAAAACATGAGTATATGTGTTCACAAACTTCATGGAGCAAGGGTTTCTTCGATCTGAAAACTGGCATCGATGAAGGACTGTGTGAAGAATACTTCAAAGTCTATTTGGCAAACACAGCCTACGTTGGCTATATTTAGTCCTCAGTTGAATGGAATGTCATGAGTACTGGTCATTTCAAATAAGTAGCCTATGACGCTGTTTACACTTATTGGGACGCGTGGTATACCACATTCACACATTTCAGTAGCATTGGTGCAAAAACGATACATTTCTCAGGGGAAGCTTCTACATGGACTCCTGGGATCAGAGCTCTAACTCATACACACATACTTTTCCTTTTAAAATGATCCTGCATGATAAGCAAACAAAACACTGGATGAACACCTAGACGGTGAGCTCTGTACTAAATGATTTTAAAGCCAGTAGATGGAATGAGCTGATGAGGAAGACTACAAACGAGTCATCTTCTTCAACTTGGTCAAACTGCTCATAGTCATACAAGTGAATGAAAAGTTGAGCCTGTTGTCATTAAATCTGTTTAAAAGAAATAGAATAATAAAACAAATTAGTAAATCTTATTTTCTTAATAAACATTGTATTATTTCTGCACAGCTTTGTTACTGGCATGAATAGAATATCTACAATAATAACTTGTCACAGTGAAATGGATTCACATTCGATATCGATTCACATCTATAATTGATGCCATAGCTGTTTGATACTATTGCTTGAATGAATGCAACTTATGTGACTTCACAAACTACAAACACGACTAACATAATAGGTATTAAAAAACCTTGAGTGACATGAGCGTGAAGACTTAGTAGAGTTGCTCTCAAGAATAATGATACTATTATTCGCTCTAGCCATAGTACTGGAATCTGTACATTAACACCCCTGCAAAACAAAAGGAAAGGATAGAATAATAATAAAGGAACTTCATAACTATATTCCTACTGTAAACATTCAACACTATGTTTTCTTTTAAACTGACTTTCATATTTGGTCTACTGTAACCTCTTCTGTGTTCATTTTATGCTAAACTTATTGCTAACAGTAAAATTACCATACGAGCTCTAATTAATTTTTTTTTTTACTTGCAAAGCTACTGATAGAACCAAAGGCCAATATCTACATCAAACAGGAGAAACGGAATGGAAACTGTAAACAATTTTATGGAAGAACATTTCCGTGCTCCTATTCAGTCAAATGGGCATTCAAAAGGATGTGATTTTTCTGAAAGTTTATTTCAGAAACTTGGAATTGGATGACTGCAAACAATAAAACTAACAATATATTGATACATAATATTAATAATATACAGTGGGTCATTCTTTTTTTATTCTGCCACAGCTAACAGACAGAAAGTCAGTTGTCATAACTACTACTAACATAAGACCCTCACCGATAAGTGAAGATATATAGGAAAATCCATAATAGCTCTAAAAACCATCAAAGATAAAATGGTAATTAAAAAATACACTGACAGTTTAGCTGGTATAAGAAACAGGATGATTATGAAAGCAAAGCCAACAATCATGGATAGGCCATGGAAGCCCGTGGCTGTCACCAGTGTTGACTTATATCCTTCATCTGAGGTTGTTAAAAGCGCTTGGTAAAATCCAGAGGTTTGCAGCAGTGGTAACCTCCTGAACAGACTGAAATAAAAAGGGTTTCCAGAATATCCTGATGATTTCCATCTACTAGGCTGTGATGAGCTCAAGCAATGCATACTCCAGAGGACAGAAGACAGACAGGTTGGGAACACGTCTACTGCACTTACGGAGAAAGGGAATGTTGCTGCTCAGCCTAGTACAAGTGTAGAAGCAACACCTTGGTGATTCGACCTTTAAAGACTCGATACATATGAGAACGACTGGTATGAATAAACCTTCAGAAGTGCTTTCTCAGACCTCCTCCCATCATAAGCACAAGCATAATGAAAACGCTGAGTTTTCATGGTCTCACCCAAAATAAGACTCACTTATGGCTTTGCTTTGAGAATAGTTGAACTACTCATTGTTCAAGAGAAATGATCCTTTCTTCTCTGAAGATTTGTGAATCATTCACAGGGTGTGGTGAATAAACTACTTAAGGGTCTAATACATAAAAATGCAATAGGCTAAGCACAGAGATGTTTTTCTCCCTTTCTCAAAGGATGGAACATTTTGTATTTGCACTGATTTTATGTCTTGACTTCATGTACAATTATATACTGATTTTTTTAGTTGACATACAATAGGACTAAAAATATTGATATAATACTGATAACTCATGTTGGTATGTGTGGTTGTCACATAGGATTCACAGGAGATTTAAATTCACAGTTGTCAACGTAAAGGATGAATGCTATTTAGCTTCTTCGTGAATCTAGACCACGAATGAAGAGTTTTCCTCAACATATTTCACTGAGAGAAATACAAGGATGATAGGCATAATACTATGCTTCGACTCATGGATATCTAAGCATTGCTCACAATACAGATCTGATTTTCAACATCAGGGTTCTTTCAGTGTCCTTGAACAGCATTTGTTTTTCTGTATACAGAAGAAAAAACTCATGAGTATCAAACTGGTTCACATAAAACATGTGTATGAATTGTTATCTTCCTGAACCAGGGATCAAACCCACATCACTTCCCCCTCCTGCACTGGTAGGCAGATTTTTTATTTATCAACTGTGCCACCTAGGAATCGACATACATTTCAAGGACCACTGCCATCAGCTTCTACTGTTCATGACCAAAGTAGGAGAAACAACATTGGAAGAAGTACTCATAAGGGTACTCATAGGAAGTACTCATAAGTCAAGGAACTGTTATACTGGGTACTCTCGTTGTTACTGGGACAAGTCAGTTCCTCCGATGATGATGGGTATAACTGAAAAATTATTACAAATGCATGGGCTGCGATGTCTACGTGATAAATGTGTTCCTCTTATACTATTGCTTCAGGGATGCCTACTTCAGCATGAAGGAATGCACTTCAAGGGATGCCCGCTATTCCAGCTCAAGCAACAGATAGTGAAGTGCAGATCATTGTCCTTTGTTGAAAATAATCAGCACTTTGTCAACATAGGGAACATGCCAGAGGGACCCTTGGGATGGAACTCTAAAAACAGGTTGGGCCCTCTTTTTGCCAAGCCCTGCGATAAAATACAAATCAGAAAAAGAAAAATAGCATCGGTTTTGTCAGGACTTCCTCATCTTTTCTTTCTCGGTAGCAGGAAGCAGACATTGAGGCCAGAGGACTGCAGGATTTCATTGTGAACTAACGTTGGGTGGGGTGGAAGCTCATCACTCTAGTAAGAATGTGGTTCAATAAAATGGAATTTCATTCACTTCATGGACATAGAGTTCTATAATCCTTCATTAAGGAATTCAATAAGCTATATTTCCTTACACCTTCACAATCTCTTGGTTTACGAGAACATCAATTGCTAGTCCAGCACTTATACAATGAGTGTTACAGGTAGTATGAATGTATAAATGATGATGAGCAATGACAGGAAGTTTATTTAATCTCTGTTTGAATTCTTGATTTTTTATATAATTTTTTATAATATCCTTACAGATGTGAATATTTTACTGACATGTATAAATACACGTTGAGTAGTGCTATGATAACTCATAGTGTTGGCACAATAAATATCATGGTTACTATGTGCTTTTCATATATTCCTTTTGAGATTCTCTTCCATTATACATTATCATAAGATATTTAATAGTTTCCTAAACTGTACAGTAGGTCCTTGTGGCTTCTTTTATATATAGTAATGTACTTGTTAATAATTCAAACAAAAACTGGTACACAAATACTCATAGTGACATTCACAATAGCTCAAAGGTAGAACTCATTCAAGTGTCCGTTGGTGGGAGACTGAATATGCAACACAAGGTATATTCAGAAGCTTGAACGGTATTCCACCATACGAAAAAGTACATTAAATGGTGCTGCCACTCTGCAAGACATTACAGAAATGACTCCAAAACAAACACATGGAATAAATACATAGTTCGATTCCAATTCAAGCTATGTACCCAAAAGGATTGGGAAAGGGGGCTGAAAAAATGGATACTTCTTCCGTCATACTCACAACAGCATGATTCACACTGGCAAACAAACAGAAGTGATCTAAGTGTCCATGGCAGCCAATTCCATAAACAAACTGTGGTATACACACAATGGAATCTGATTCGGCCCTTCAAAGTCAGTAATTCTGACAATGCGACAATGTGGACAAACCTTATGGTCATTAGATCATGTGAAATAAACCAGACCAAGAAAAGACAAACGTTCTGTGATTCCACTCATATGAGATATCCAAACAAGTCAAATCTGTCAGAAATAGCAGAGAGTGATTCCGACCGATCGAAAAGAGTTCATGTTTCATGGACCTCAGTTTCCCTTGGAAAAACTGACTTCCCGTGATATCTCCAAAACCAATTAGACAAATAATTGGAAGCTATATCCAGTCAAATGAATGTAGACATAATGTTATATACAGTGTACACCAAACTCACTCAAACTTCTTAACAGACAAAAGGCAAAACTGTATCTATGGTACCTCAGCTTAGCTTAAAACTGTATCTACAGTACCTCACTTCTGCTTATAAAATTTAACAACAACAACAACAACACACTAAAGTCTATCCAAAAAAGGATATAAAACATATATAACATTAACTTTAAAGAATTAGACATTTAAACTGTGAAAAACCTTATTCACAAAACTTAAACACAAGCCACAGGAAAATATATTTATAAAATACATATCTGATAAAGGATTGTACTCCAAATATACCAAAAAATCTAGAACAATCTCATAAAAAATGTATACACCTAAACACCTGGCCTACAAAAATATAAAGATAGCAAATAAGCCTATCAAAAAGACTCAAAATCACATATCATTAGGAAATTACAAACTAAAATAACAGTGAGGTAGCACTGCACACCTATTAGATCCAGTAAACTCAAAAAAAAAAAAACGGGGGTAGGGCACAACTTCTCCGGTGGCTCAGTGGTAAAGAATCTGCCTGACAATGCAAGACACTCTAGTTTGATCCCTTACCCCAGAAGATCCCACATGCCACAGAGAAACATAGCTGGATTTTTCCACAGCTAAACAAAGCTCACCTGTGACCTGAATACTATATGGCTAGCACTTACTAAACAGCTTTGAAAACGTCCAGACAAAAAGTATCACATGATTATATACAACAGCTCTACTTGTAATAACTAAAAACTTTCAAATATCAGGATGTCTTCAGTAGATGACAGTGTAAACAAATGGGGATACATCCAAAGTGAAGGGGAGCAAATGCTACCACAAAATATACCACCTCAGCATGAGAATTAGTGGGACCCAATTAACTTTTTTTTTTAGAGGACACATGATCATCTCTGAAACCCAAGTTCAAGACAGCTCTTCTGTGAGTCACATTTACCAGAGAAATCTCATTTCAAAGGAATCCTCTCTATATGCCAGATAGAAGGATGAGACACAGTCTTTTGAAACTCTTTTTTCTTTTCTATCGATAGGGAAAGCTAAGCCGTAAATCTGCACAACAACCATACCCTTCCTTTCCTTTGGTTGTATCTGTAAAATATTTGTTTCTTTTTTAATTTGGCTGCGCCAGGTCAACCTTCATTGAGGTAAGCCAGATATTTAGCTACAACATGCAAATTCTCCTTTGTGGCATGGGAGATCTAGCTCTTGGATCAGGGAATGAACCTGGGCCTCCTTCTTTGGGAGTGTCCAGTCTCAGCCACTGGACCACCAGAAAGTGCCTGTTTTGTTTTCAGATGAAGATGGAATCTAAGGTGATATCTTGGGCCATTTCAGTCACTGACTCAGTTTCCTGAGTTTCTCCAAAGCACGCACAAGGTGCACATTATTAAACTGGTTTGCAAAACAAGAAAAGGTTGTCTGCTACAACACTGTATGCTTACAAATATCTAAATGGTAAATGGCATATTATTTATTTTTAATTACTATGGGGGGGGGGGAGAAAGAATGCAGGATTCATACATGTTACCACATGAATAAATATTAAAACCATCTTCAGTGAAAAAGAAATCCACATAGAAAAGGCCACCCAGAACCCTTATTCACCATGTCTGCTTTCAATCCATCAAGTTTGTCCAAATAACTGAAAATCTCAGTAACACTCTAAATAAAGAAAAAAGGATGACGATGGAAACAAAAGATATATTCATACACTTGAACAATTGCTAAAAGTGGAAGTGGGGCAGTGGATTACATTATAATGTAGGTACCATATGATTTCCTGATTTTGGAGATTATGTGCTGGTTCTGCAGAAGGTACCCATTTTGGATAAAACACATAGAGTATTTTAGATGATGTGGCAAATGCTAGCACTTGTTCCCATTGCTAGGCATTTTCTGTACATTTTAAATGACTGGAAAGTATACTAGGTTTCAAAACAACCATGTCAATACCACAAAAGAAATTTAGAGCAGACAGGCAGGAAACTTTCTGATACAGGCCAAGACTTACCCAGATGAAGTTCAAGGGAAGCTGCGATGCTCACTGCCCGTGAAGGAGTCCACGTGGAATGAAGAAGTAGTGTGGGAAGTCTATTAGTAACCACCATGTCTTGGGTCCTCTGGATGACCTACTGCAGGAGAAACAGATCTTACAGATAAAATGTTCCACATCACTTCACAAAAAGTTGTTAGACTACATTCAGTAAAGCTGAATCATTTTGGATTAATTTACAATCATAAAATACTACCCTTTACAGTCCAAAAATCACTTGCATTTCTATACACTAATAACAATCAGAAAAAAATATTAAGAAAATCCCACTTAAATAAAACATCTAGCAACAAACTTAATCAAGAACATAAAAAACCAGTAGTCAGAAAACTAGAAGGCACTGATAAAGAAACCAAAGAAAATACAAACACACAGAAAATTATTCCACGCTCATGCACTGGAACAATGAGGAATTAAAAGGTCCATTCCAACCAAAGTCATCAACAAATACACGGACTGCAATCACAAAATAATATTCAATGGCATTTTTCACAGAAATAGAAATATTCCTAATATTAGGCTGCTACTGTTGAACAGGACCTTAAACGGCCAAAAAGACTCTGAGAAAGAGGAACACAGCTGGAGGCATCTTCCTATCCCTCTTCAAACTACATCACGGAGCTGTAGTGACCACCACAGTGAGGAACTGGCAGGAACACAGACACATGGACTCCAGGAGAGAATAGAGAGCCCAGAAACGAACCCACCTGTACATGGTCAGTTCCTGAAAATCAAACCAGGAACGAGCGAAGAGGAAAGGACAGTCTTCTCAAGAAACAGTGACAGGAAAATGGCCACCTACACGGAAGAACATCAGTGTTCATCCTCTACATCATCTAAGGCAAATCTAACTGAAAACCCACCGCTTTGCACACGGAGCTCTTTCCCCCTGAGTCCTCTGAGATGGACCTCCAGTCAGCCCTCAGCTGGACACAGGAAACGTCTACTCCATCCTCATTTTTCGCTCTTGCAGCGCCTCCCTGCTGGTGGGCACTGAGGCAACCCTGCTCCTCTCAGCCTGGATGCAGCCCTGTTATCCAGAAGCCTGAGCCCCGATGGTCCTGAGGAGACAAAGCTCCCGCCAGCTGCTCACGGAGCAGAGTCTAAAGGCAAAGCGTCCTGCGCCCGCGGGTCAGAGGGGCCTTTGGCGCCCCCTGCGGGCCACAAGAGAAGAGCGGGCAGCCCGGTGCTCACAGACCTCAGAGGGCTCACCCAGAAGCAGCTCTGCTGCGAGCACTCAGACTGGAAGCCCAAACTGAAATGGAGCAGAATAGCTCCATGACCCTCCGCAAAACATGGCTAAGGAACAATCAGAGCCTGCATGGAATGCAGCCATAAAAAGGAACACATTTGAGTTTGTTCTAATAAAGGGGAGGGAAGTCAGTCAAAGAGAGAAAAACATGGAATCTAGAAGGATGGTACTGACGAGTCTGTTCACAGAGCAGCAATGGAGGTGCAGACATAGAGAACAGACTTACAGACGAGGGTGGGGAACAAGAGGGAGAGGGTGAGATGAATGGAGAGAGCAGCATGGATGCAGGTACACCTACATTTGTAAATAGACAACCAATGGGAATTTGCTGTATGATTCAGGGAACTCAAACTGGGGCTCAGTAGTAACCTGGAGAGGTGGGAATGCGTGCGAGGTGGGAGGGAGATTCAAGAGCAAGAGGACATAGGTACACCTATGGTTAATTCATGTGGATGTATGACAAATCAAACCAATATTGTAAAGCAATGATCAATCAACTAAAAGAAATAACTTTAAAAAAATATGAACATAAACACAAACTTTGCAACAAGGTAACTCCATTTAAAAAACTATAGAATTTTAGAAAACTGCAAAAGTTCTACATGACCGTTGGTCTGGTGATCAGGTCTAACATACACAAAACAAGCCAACTTACCAAATTATGAATATAAATTATTTAAAACATTGCCTTTTATCATTTCATACATTTACCCTGTGGAGGACCTTACTCGAGAGAACCAAAAACAAACTGTTAAATGAACCACGGACCACCCACCCTGGCCAGGCAACAGAGAAAAGAAAACACTTGCAGGAATCATCTTACAACAGGAGGTCCTGGGAAGGAACAAGGAACGAACAAGCTACCACCAACCAGAATTCTGGAGAGGTCAGGAGATGGGAGGCTCCAGTTCAGAGGTCCTACCAACCTCCCAGGATCCACTTCGCTGGAATCCATCTCAGCTGAGTGATGCGTGTGCCCCCAAGAAGGATCCCAATTCAGAATGCCTGGCAAGAGACAAACCAGAAATGAGCCCGATGACCATAAAACCTGAGACTGTGAGCCACGTGACAGAGTGGTTCTCTCCGTTTCCCTCACCCTCCTGCCCTCCACCCTGGCAGCCCTTCCCAATAAAGCCTCTCGCTTGGACAGCACTCCTCTCCTCAGACAACTCATTGCCCAGTGTCAGACAAGAACTCACTCTCAAGCCCTGAAAGGGATCCCCCTTCCTTCATCAAAAGCAATATCCAGGAGAAAATATCTTCAAAACGCTATCTTGCAGAGAAGGAAATCAGAGAAGGCAATGGCAGCCCACTCCAGTACCATTGCCTGGAGAATCCCACGGACAGAGGAGCCTGGTAGGCTGCAACCCCGGGGTCACTAAGAGACGGACACGACTTCACTGAGTGGCTTCACTTTCACTTTTCACTTTCATGCACTGGAGAAGGACATGGCAACCCACTCCAGTGTTCTTGCCTGGAGAATCCCAGGGACAGAGGAGCCTGGTAGGCTGCTGTCTATGGGGTCGCGCAGAGTCAGGCACGACTGAAGCGACGCAGCAGCAGCAGCAGCAGCAGCAGCAGCAGCAGCAGCAGCAGCAGCAGAGAAGGAAATGGCACCACCTGCAGTACTCTGGTCTCAGAAATCCCAGGGACAGAGGAGCTTGGTGGGCTACAGTCCAAAAGCAGGGCATTTCTGATGGGAGGAAACAGTCCCAGGGAAGCTGAGCTGCTCACCAAAGGCCCCAGAGCTTTGGATAGCACACCAGAGCTGGGGCTGAGGATTCCCAGCTGCCATGCCTCTTGATCCTGGCCTCTTTCACTAGATACATGTGTGGAAAACTAGTCTAAAATATGCCCTGGTGGTTCCATAGTAAAGAATCCACCCCCCGGTGCTGGAGATGCATGTGCGATCCCTAGGATGGGAAGATCCCACATCCTATGGAGCCCGTGTGCCACAACAGCCGAGCGAGCCTGTGCTCTAGATCCTGGAAGCCACGATGCCGAGTTCACATGCTGCAGCCACTGAAGCCCGTGAGCCTGTGCCCCTCAACAAGAGGAGACACTGCAGTGAGAAGCCTGCAAACCACTAGTTATGGCCCATGCTCACCAAAACTAGAGAAAAGCCCACACACAAAGAGGCAACACAGCCAACAATCAATAAAACTGTTTTCCTAAAACAATGCATATCTGACAAAGAAACTGTATTCGAATTGTCCAAGAACACTAGAGCAAACAAGCCCATTCATAATTGGTAGCGACTGAAATAGACACCTGGCCACTGAGGGTATACTGATAGTAAACTATCATACAAAAACATACTCAAGATACTGGTGCAATGCATGCAGAGCCCCCTTTGAAAGACAATCTGACAGTTTTTTTTTCAGTAACCACGTGGGACAAGCACTGAATTCTGTGTATGACAAGCGGTGGAAGCCAGGTATCTTACCATTGGAATGCAAAGTTACAGATAAACAAAAGGAAACGTTACAATGTCCATGTCGTGGTGGATCAGGTTGGAGACATCACAAATTACCTTTAACTGAATATGTTCAAAGGTGAGCTGGAATACATGTATATATATATATATATATATCCATGTATTGTCAGCTGAGCATATTGAGCTCCTACATGTATGTTTTAAATATCATTCTCTAATAAAAGGGAACAGGAAACATCTCCAATGGCCCGGTGGTAAAGAATCTGCCTACCGATGCAGGGAACACGGGTTCAATTCCTGTGTAGGAGATTCCACACGCCCAGGGGCAATGAAGCCCTTGAACAGCTCTTGAAGTTTGCATGCTCCAGAGCCCAAGTTCTGCAAACAGAGAAAGCACTGCAATGAGAAGCCATGGCACAGCAACTAGAGGGTAGCCTCTGCTCACTACAACTAGACAAACGAGCAATAAAGACCCAGCACAGTCAAAAATAATGTAATGTTTAAAAAAAGGACAGTTCTTTGAAGAAATGACTGAGACTAGGGGTGAGACTGTAAATATATGAGACAGGGTCATCTTAAATTATGAGAAATTAAAGAAACTAAAGACAACTATCAAGCTGTCCAAACTGATACAAATGAATGATGACACAGTGTTATCTGTATACACCAGCAAATAACAATCTGAAAAGGAATTTAAACAAACGATTCCCTTTCAGTCATGTCAACATTAATAAAAGACTTTGCTATGGACAGAATGAGGATAACAAGACTGGCACACTGGAAATGATACATGATTGCTGAAAAATACCCTAAAGACATGGACAGATATGCCATAGCGATGAAAAGGCTTCAGTTGGCAATACCATGGAATGCATCTTCAATCTGAAATGAAGATTCAATATGAATTTCAAAAGGCTGAAAGGTGGTTGCTAAACCACAAAAGATGCCAGCATTCTTGGACTCCAGAGGAGAATTCAATCCAGGGCAAGTGACGAAGCTTGATGGCTCAGAGGTTTTCTGTTAAAAAGTTTTATTAAAATATAAAAGAGATCGAGAGAGCTGCTGACGTAGACAGTAAAAGGGGGAAGAGTACCCCCTGCTAGTCTTTAGCCAGATGTTATAGAGCCACTAGCAGTCTGCTAATGAAAGAAAGACAATGTGTCAGAGAATGGCACCAGGCCCCTCACCCACAGCATGCATTGAGATAACATTGGCAGCAGATGAGTCATCCCAGGCCATAAAATGATGGACATGAATCTTGAAGAAAGGCAGATTTCCAAGCAAATATATAGTTTCATTCACATAGATTAAGAGAACAAGGTATGAGTAAAACATACTGGTTTGTCAAGTTTTTTCTGAGCCTTTAGGGGAAACTGACCTGAAGACAGAGCCTTGGGTAAATACATAGTACATTAGCATACCTTAAGACAAACATTTCCATAAGAAAAATGCATTGCTTAGTTCAAGGTTTGAGGAAAGTTAAATTCAGGTGGAGCCAGGAGTGGTCATGGCAACACAGAAATTTCTGAGAAACCTTTTAAATTTGTATCAACATGGAGAAAAAAAAATGCAGCACTCTTTTGTCTCCTCCGGCCTCTTAAGAGAGAGAAAAAAACGTCTGACACTTGCAGTCTATTTTCTCTGTCTGGAGACCCCTGGCCTTCCTGCCTGTTATCCTCTCCAGGCCTGTAGGAAGCAATACACTAGGCTGCTTGGGAAAACCGCGCGGGTCTGAGCTTTATGCAAAGGGGTAAAGCAGTAAAACCCTTGACCTCAAAGGCGAGGCTTTTCTGCGACCGCCATTTTAGTCGGCTCCGAGACTGCAAACAAAGAGGGCAGAATACATGGTTCCCTGCTCCGCCCAGTCCGAGTTCCCTTACCTGTGGCCCACAGCCCTGCGCTCTGCTCGCTGGATGCCAATCGACGGGGACCCAGGAGCCCACGAAACGAGCATTCCCAGCTGCAATGGCGAGCCCTGAGAGCCCTGGCCCCCGACGCGCCGCCATGTTCATCCCGCCCCAGACCCGCTCACGTGAGCCGCGCTCCTGACCAGCAGCCCAGGCTCGCCCCGCCCCCGACGCGCTCACGGTGCGCCCCACCCCCACGCCCCCTTCCAGGACAGGCCCGCGGGACCGCGACTGCCTCCAGGTGAAACACAAGGACAAGCAAATCCACCCCACCGAGACAATCCAAGCTTTTTCTCAGCTGATCTGTCTATGATTTAGGGATAAAACTATGACTATAGAAAGCAAAGATGACCTAGGACAGCCATGATAGTCTATAGAGCCAGACCCTGGCGGGCAGAGGCTTGAAGAGGGTCCGGGAGCTCTGTCAGAACAGCAAGCCTCTGTAGCGTAGCGGTTAGGTGCACTGGTGAGCAGGCAGACGATGGTCTGTAAGTCAGGAGTTCAAGTCTGCAGCTTAAC
This sequence comes from Ovis canadensis, assembly GCF_042477335.2. Lineage (NCBI taxonomy): Eukaryota > Metazoa > Chordata > Mammalia > Artiodactyla > Bovidae > Ovis > Ovis canadensis. The sequence continues at coordinate 961,106 of NC_091252.1, forward strand.
TCTTTTGCTCTTAGGGGGCGGGGGACAGCAACAGGCGGGACTTAGACCAAAAACGTTTATTTTTATTTTAGAGGTTTATTGTTTAGCTTAGGGTTAGGGTTCGGGCAACCCCCCAACTTGTTCAGGTTCGGGTTCAGGGTTAGGGTTAGAATTTGGGGATCCCCCCTCTTCTAAGAGTTCGGGTTTGGGTTAGGGTTCATGTCAGGGTCAGGGTTCGGGTTACGGTTAGGGTTAGCATTAGTGTTGGGGTTACAGCTTAAAGTGAGCCCTAATAGGGCCCATAGTTCTTTATTAGCCTGCCCTGGCGGGCCGAGGCTTGAAGAGGGTTCGGGAGCCCTGCTGAAAGCAGCAAGCCTCTGTATCATAGGGGTTAGGCGGGCCAGTAGGCGGGCAGACTATGGCCTGTAAATCAGGAGTTCAAGTCTCCAGTCTGACCTTTTCGCTTTTAAGGGGCAGGGGACTGCAAGAGCCAGGGCTTAGACCAGAAAATTTTTTTATTTTAGAGGTTTATTGTTAAGCTTAGGGTTAGGGTTCGGGCAACCCCCCCCCCCCACTTGTTAGGGTTCGGGTTCAGGTTAGAATTCGGGGACCCCCCTCTTCTTAGAGTTCGGGTTTGGGTTAGGGTTCATGTCAGGGTCAGGGTTCGGGTTACGGTTAGGGTTGGCATTAACTCTAGGGTTACAGGTAAAGTGAGCGCTAATAGGGTCCATAGTTCTTTATTAGCCTGCAGTGGCGGGGTGAGGCTTGAAGAGCGCCTGGGAGCAAAACAAAACCCAGTAATCCTCTCTAGCGAAGCGGTTAGGCTGACAACCAGTTAAACATCCAACTTGGCTCTGTAGGTCAGGCATTCAAGTCCCAGTTTTGCCTCGTTTGCTTTTAGGGGGTGAGGGACAGCAAGGGGCGGGGCTTAGGCCAGAAAAGTTTATGTTTATGTTAGAGTTTTATTGTTAGGGTTAGGTTTAGGGTTCTGGCATCCCCCCAACTTGTTAGGGTTCAGGTTCAGAGTTCGGGTGCGGGGAATCCCCTCTCTACTTAGGGTTCGGGTTCAGGGTTCGTGTTTGTGGTTTGGGGTTCAGCGTTTGGGGTTAGGGGTTCGCGGTTCTAGTTTGAAGTTTGGGGTTCCGATTAGGGGTTCAAGGTTCAGCTTAGGGGTTTGGGGTTCGGGTTAGGGGTTCGCGGTTTGGGTTTGGGGTTTGGGGTTCGGGTTAGGGGTTCGCGTTTCAGATTTGGGGATCAGGTTATGGGTTCTCAGTTCAGGTTCGGGGTTCGCAGTTTGGGTTTGGGGTTTGAGGTTCAGGTAAAGGGTTTGGGGTTCGCGGTTTGGGTTTGTGGTTTGAGGTTTGGGTTTGGGGTTTGGGGATCAGGTTAGGGGCTCTCGGATTGGGTTAGGGGTTCACAGTTCGGGTTTGGGTTTGAGGTTAGGGTGAAGGGTTTGGGGTTTGGGGTTCGCGGTTTGGGTTGGAGGTTTGGGATTCGGGTTAGGGGTTTTGGGTTTGGGATTCGGGTTATGGGTTTGGGTTTTGGGGTTCGCGGTTTGGGTTTGGGGTTCTGGTTAGGGGTTCGGGGTTCGGGTTTGGGGTTTGGAGTTCGAGGTTTGGGGTTCGCGTTTCAGGTTAGGGGTTGAGGGTTGGGGTTTGGGGTTCGCGGTTTGGGATAGGGGTTCGCGGATTTGGTTAGGGGTTAGGGATTTGGGGTTTGGAGTCTGGGATTTGGGTCAGGGGTTCGTGGTTTGGGGTTCCAGTTATGGGTTTGGGGTTTGGGTTCAGGGGTGTGGGTTGGGGGTTTGGGGTTCGGTTTTTGGGTTTGCAGTTTGGGTTACGGATTAGGGGTTTGGGGTTTGGGTTTGGGGTTCGGGAATTGGGATTCGAGGATTGGGGTTGGGGGTTCCGATTAGAGGTTCAGTAAGTGAGATTTGTGGATCGGGGGTCAAGATTTGAGGTTTGGGGTTTGGGCTTCGGGGGTTTGGGTTCAGGGTTTGGGGATGGGGGTGTGAGGTGCAGTTTCGAGTTTTGCTGTTCAGGTTAGGAGTTAGGGGTTGGGAGTTCGGGGTTCGGCTTAGGGGTTTGGGGTGTGCGGTTTGGGGTTTGAGGTTTGGGGTTCCGGCTAGGGGTTTGGGGTTTGGGGTTCGGATCAGGGGTTTGGAGTTTGGGTTTGAGGGTTGGGTTTTGGGGTTTGGGTTTCGGGGTTTAGAATTCGGGTTAGGTGTTCGCAGTTTGGGTTAGGGGTTTGGGGTTTGGGTTGGGGGTGTGGGGTGTGGGGTACGGGTTAGGGGTTTGGGTTCAGGGTTTGGGGTTCACTTTATGGGTTTGCGTTTCCGGTAAGGCATTAGGGGTGTGCGGTCTGGGTGTGGGGTTCGTGTTAGCGGTTTGGGGTTGGGGGTTCGGGTTCCAGATTTGGGGTTCGGGGTTTGAGTTATGGATTCGGGGTTTGGGCTACATGGTTCGGGGTTTGTGGTATGGGGTTTGGGGGTCGGGGTTTGGGTTTGGGGCTCGGGTTAGGGGTTCGGGTACGAGTTAGGGGTTCACGGATCGGGTTAGGGGTTTGGGGTTCGGCCTTTGAGGTTCGGTTAAGGGGTTCGCTGTTCTGGTTAGGGGTTAGTGACAGGGGCTTCTGTTTTAGGGTAGGGGGTCGCAGTTCAGGTTATGGGTTAGGGGTTTGGTGTTTCGTTTTCGGGTTATGGTAAAGGGTTCAGGTAGGGGATTGGGTTAGGGGATTCGGGTTCAGGTTGGGAGTTCGGTGCTTGGGGTTAGAGATTTGGATTCGGGAAATGGGTTGGGGTTCATGGTATGGTGTTCGAGTTAGGGGTTTGGGGTTCGGAGTTTGGGGGTTCTTGTTCTGATTAGGGGCTTGGGGTTTGGGGTTCGGCTTCGGGGTTAGAGGTTTGCGGTTTGGGGTTGCGGTTTGGAGATTGGAGTTTGGGTTTGGTATTAAGGGGTAGGTGTTTTGGTTTGAGGTCGGGTTAGGGTTAAGGTATCAGGTTTCAGGTTCATTGTTTGGGGATTCGAGCTAGGCATTCAGTTTACAGGTTTGGGATATAGGGTTTTGAGGTCAGGGTGGAGTTCCGGGATTGGAGTCGCGATTAGGGGCTACTGAGTGCCGCAGAGGCAAGGGTTCCAGCAGTAAAAGCAGGCTGCGAGAAGCTGGGAGACGCTACTGGCGCCTTTCTGGCCTTAGCTCCGCTCCTGCCTTGCCTTTGCACCTAGGCCCCAGGCGTCCTTGGGAAGGGCTTAAGGGCCGGTGGCTTGCACACTGTCAAGGGCTCCAGCAGGGAGAGCTCTGTGAGAGGGAAGGGAAGGGCAAGTGCAGGGCTCCTCCAGCAGTTGCTTGGCCGCCCAGACTCAGCGCCGCACGGAGTGCACCAGGCTCCCAGGGCCCCTGGCTGGGGTCTGCAGCCCCGCACACCTGGAGGCTGATTCCCTGGGCGCCTAGCAGCTGCCTTACACACTTGGCTTCCCTAGCGCTCTCCTCCCCAGCAGAGACGTGTGCAGCTGGTTGGGGGAATGCCCCTGCGTGCCTGGGCTCCGGCCCACAGGCCCAGCTCAGGGCAAGCAGCCACTGAGCCAAGACCTGCAAGAGGCGAAGAGCGCCCCCACCTGGAAGCCGAGTGAAGAGCTGGCGGGGAGGCGAGCCTCCTCGAGGGAAGAAGAGGCAGCCCAGCCTCGTTTGGCTCAAGCCCTACTTGGCTGGAGCCGAGTGCGCCTCCAGAACGGCAGAGCTCCAGCTCTGCTCAGAGGCCCGATCTGGCAGAGATGCTGGCGCGAGGCTGCTCTGCCCTGGGCGAGCCTTGCCCAGACTTGCCTGGCTGCTAGGCTTCCTGCCCAGGAAGGAGCAGGCTGCGCGAGGCTGGGAGACGCCACTGGCGCCTTCCTGGCCTCAGCTCCGCTCCTGCCTCACCTTTGGACCTAGGCCCCAGGCGTCCTTTGGGAGGGCTTAGGGGCCGGTGGCTTGCACATGCCAAGGGCTCCAGCAGGAAGAGCTCTGTGCGAGGGAAGGGAAGGGTTAGTGCTGGGCTCCTCCAGCGGTTGCTTGGCCGCCCAGACTCAGTGCCGCACGGAGTGCACCAGGCTCCCTGGGCCGCTGGCTGGGGTCTTCAGCCCCGCACACCCGGAGGCTGACTCCCTGGGCGCCCAGCAGCTGCCTCACACACGAAGATTCCCTAGCGCTCTGCTCCCCAGCAGAGACGTGTGCAGCTGGTTGGGGCCTGCCCCTGCGTGCCTGGGCTCCCGCCCACAGCCCCAGATCAGGGCAAGCAGCCCCTGAGCGAAGACCTGCACGAGTCGCTGAGCCCCCCCACCTGGAAGCCTAGTGAACAGCTGGCGGGGAGGCGAGCCCCCTCGAGGGAAGAAGAGGCAGCCCAGCCTCGTTTGGCTCAAGCCCTACTTGGATGGAGCCGAGTGCGCCTCCAGGACGGCAGAGCTCCAGCTCTGCTCAGAGGCCCGATCTGGCAGAGTTGCTCGCGCGAGGCTGCTCTGCCCTCGGCGAGCCTTGCCCAGACTTGCCCGGCTGCTAGGCTTCCTGCCCGGAAGAAGCAGGCTGCGCGAGGCTGGGAGACGCCATTTGCCCCTTCCTGGCCTCAGCTCTGGTCCTGCCTTGCCTTTGCACCTAGGCCCCAGGCATCCTTAGGGAGGGCTTAGGGACCGGTGGCTTGCACACTGCCAAGGGTTCCAGCAGGGAGAGCTCTGTGAGAGGGAAAGAAAGGCAAGTGTAGGGCACCTCCAGCGGTTGCTTGGCCGCACAGACTCAGCGCCGAACGGAGTGTACCAGCCTCCCAGGGCCCGTGGCTTTTGTCTGCAGCCCCGCACACCCGGAGGCTGACTCCCTGGGCGCCCAGCAGCTGCCTCACACACGTAGCTTCCCTAGCGCTCTCCTCCCCAGCAGAGACGTGTGCAGCTGGTTGGGGCCTGCCCCTGCGTCCCTGGGCTCACGCCCACAGCCCCAGCTCAGGGCAAGTAGCCCCTGAGCCAAGACCTGCAGGAGGCGCAGAGCGCCCCCACCTGGAAGCCGAGTGAACAGCTGGCGGGGAGGTGAGCCTCCTTGAGGGAAGAAGAGGCAGCCCAGCCTCGTTTGGCTCAAGCCCTGCTTGGCTGGAGCCGAGTGCGCCTCCAGGACGGCAGAGCTCCAGCTCTGCTCAGAGGCCCGATCTGGCAGAGTTTCTGGCGCGAGGCTGCTGTGCCCTGGCCGAACATTGCCCAGACTTGCCTCGCTGCTAGGCTTCCTGCCCAGGAAGGAGCCGGCTGCGCGAGGCTGGGAGACGCCACTGGCGCCTTCCTGGCCTCAGCTCCGCTCCTGCCTTGCCCTTGCACCTAGGCCCCAGGCGTCCATTGGGAGGGCTTAGGGGCCAGTGGCTTGCACACTGCCAAGGGCTCAAGCCAGAAGAGCTCTGTGCGAGGGAAGAGAAGGGCTAGTGCAGGGCTCCTCCAGCGGTTGCTTGGCCGCCCAGACTCAGCGCCGCAGGGAGTGCACCAGGCTGCCAGGGACCCTGGCTGGGGTCTGCATCCCCGCCCACATGGAGGCTGACTCCCTGGGCGCCCAGCAGCTGACTCACACACGTAGCTTCCCTAGCGCTCTCCTCCCCAGCAGAGACGTGTGCAGCTGGTTGGGGCCTGCCCCTGCGTGCCTGGGCTCCCGCCCACAGCCCCAGCTCAGGGCAAGCAGCCCCTGAGCCAAGACCTGCAGGAGGCGCAGAGCGCCCCCACCTGGAAGCCGAGTGAACAGCTGGAGGGGAGCCGAGCCTCCTCGAGGGAAGAAGAGGCAGCCCAGCCTCGTTTGGCTCAAGCCCTACTTGGCTGGAGCCGAGTGCGCCTCCAGGACGGCAGAGCTCCAGCTCTGCTCAGAGGCCCGATCTGGCAGAGTTGCTGGCGCGAGACTGCTCTGCCCTGGGCGAGCCTTGCCCAGACTTGCCTCGCTGCTAGGCTTCCTGCCCAGGAAGGAGCCGGCTGCGCGAGGCTGGGAGACGCCACTGGCGCCTTCCTGGCCTCCTAGGCCCCAGGCGTCCTTTGGGAGGGCTTTGGGGCCGGTGGCTTGCACACTGCCAAGGGCTCCAGTAGGAAGAGCTCTGTGCGAGGGAAGGGAAGGGCTAGTGCAGGGCTCATCCAGCGGTTGCTGGGCTGCCCAGACTCATCGCCGCACGGAGTGCAAAAGGCTCCCAGGGTCCCTGGCTGGGGTCTGCAGCCCCGCACACCCTGAGGCTGACTCCCTGGGCGCCCAGCAGCTGCCTCTCACACGTAGATTCCCTAGCGTTCTCCTCCCCAGCAGAGACGTGTGCAGCTGGTTGGGGCCTGCCCCTGCGTGCCTGGGATCCCGCCCACAGCCCCAGCTCAGGGCAAGTAGCCCCTGAGCCAAGACCTGCACGAGTCGCTGAGCGCCCCCACCTGGAAGCCGAGTGAACAGCTGGCGGGGAGGCGAGCCCCCTCGAGGGAAGAAGAGGCAGCCCAGCCTCCTTTGGCTCAAGCCCTACTTGGCTGGAGCCGAGTGCGCCTCCAGGACGGCAGAGCTCCAGCTCTGCTCAGAGCCCCGATCTGGCAGAGTTGATGGCGCGAGGCTGCTCTGCCCTGGGCGAGCCTTGCCCAGACTTGCCTCGCTGCTAGGCTTCCTGCCCAGGAAGGAGCCGGCTGCGCGAGGCTGGGAGACGCCACCGGCTCCTTCCTCGCCTCAGCTCCGCTCCTGCCTCGCCTTTGCACCTAGGCCCCAGGCGTCCTTGGGGAGGGCTTAGGGGCCCGTGGCTAGGGCTCCAGCAGGAAGAGCTCTGTGCGAAGGAAGGGAAGGGTTAGTGCAGGGCTCCTCCAGCGGTTGCTTGGCCTCCCAGACTCAGCGCTGCACGGAGTGCACCAGGCTCCCATGGCCCCTGGCTGGGGTCTGCAGCCCTGCACACCCGGAGGCTGACTCCCTGGGCGCCCAGCAGCTGCCTCTCACACGTAGCTTCCCTAGCGCTCTCCTCCCCAGCAGAGACGTGTGCAGCTGGTTGGGGCCTGCCCCTGCGTGGCTGGGCTCCCGCCCACAGCCCCAGCTCAGGGCAAGCAGCCCCTGAGCCAAGAACTGAAGGAGGCGCAGAGCGCCCCCACCTGGAAGCCGAGTGAACAGCTGGCGGGTAGGTGAGCCTCCTTGAGGGAAGAAGAGGCAGCCCAGCCTCGTTTGGCTCAAGCCCTACTTGGCTGGAGCCGAGTGCGCCTCCAGAACGGCAGAGCTCCAGCTCTGCTCAGAGCCCCGATCTGGCAGAGTTGCAGGCGCGAGGATGCTCTGGCCTGGGCGAGCCTTGCCCAGACTTGCCTCACTGCTAGGCTTCCTGCCCAGGAAGGAGCCGGCTGCGCGAGGCTGGGAGCCGCCACTGGCGCCTTCCTGGCCTCAGCTCCGCTCCTGCCTGGCCCTTGCACCTAGTTCCCAGGCGTCCATTGGGAGGGCTTAGGGGCCGGTGGCTTGCACACTGCCAAGGGCTCCAGCAGGAAGAACTCTGTGCGAGGGAAGGGAAGGGTTAGTGCTGGGCTCCTCCAGCGGTTTCTTGACCGCCCAGACTCAGCCCCGCATTGAGTGCACCAGGCTCCCAGGGCCCCTGGCTGGGGTCTGCAGCCCCGCACACCCGGACGCTGACTCCCTGGGCGCCCAGCAGCTGCCTCACACACGTAGCTTCCCTAGCGCTCTCCTCTCCAGCAGAGACGTGTGCAGCTGGTTGGGGCCTGCCCCTGCGTGCCTGGGCTCCCGCCCACAGCCCCAGCTCAGGGCAAGCAGCCCCTGAGCCAAGACCTGCAGGAGGCGCAGAGCGCCCCCACCTGGAAGCCGAGTGAACAACTGGCGGGGAGCCGAGCCTACTCGAGGGAAGAAGAGGCAGCCCAGCCTCGTTTGGCTCAAGCCCTACTTGGCTGGAGCCGAGTGCGCCTCCAGGACGGCAGAGCTCCAGCTCTGCTCAGAGCCCCGATCTGGCAGAGTTGCTGGCACGAGGCTGCTCTGCCCTGGGCGAGCCTTGCCCAGACTTGCCTCGCTGCTAGGCTTCCTGCCCCGGAAGGAGCAGGCTGCGCGAGGCTGGGAGACGCCACCGGCTCCTTCCTCGCCTCAGCTCCTCTCCTTCCTCGCCTTTGCACCTAGGCCCCAGGCGTCCTTGGGGAGGGCTTAGGGGCCCGTGGCTAGGGCTCCAGCAGGAAGAGCTCTGTGCGAGGGAAGGGAAGGGTTAGTGCAGGGCTCCTCCAGCGGTTGCTTGGCCGCCCAGACTCAGCGCTGCACGGAGTGCACCAGGCTCCCATGGCCCCTGGCTGGGGTCTGCAGCCCCGCACACCCGGAGGCTGACTCCCTGGGCGCCCAGCAGCTGCCTCTCACACGTAGCTTCCCTAGCGCTCTCCTCCCCAGCAGAGACGTGTGCAGCTGGTTGGGGCCTGCCCCTGCGTGCCTGGGCTCCCGCCCACAGCCTCAGCTCAGGGCAAGCAGCCCCTGACCCAAGACCTGCAGGAGGAGCAGAGCGCCCCCACCTGGAAGCCGAGTGAACAGCTGGGAGGTAGGTGATACTCCTCGAGGGAAGAAGAGGCAGCCCAGCCTCGTTTGGCTCAAGCCCTACTTGGCTGGAGCCGAGTGCGCCTCCAGAACGGCAGAGCTCCAGCTCTGCTCAGAGCCCCGATCTGGCAGAGTTGCTGGCGCGAGGCTGCACTGCCCTGGGCGAGCCTTGCCCAGATTTGCCTCGCTGCAAGGCTTCCTGCGCGGAAGAAGCAGGCTGCGCGAGGCTGGGAGACGCCACTGGCGCCTTCCTGGCCTCATTTCCCCTCCTACCTTGCCTTTGCACCTAGGCCCCAGGCGTCCTTAGGGAGGGCTTAGGAGCCGGTGGCTTGCACACTGCCAAGGGTTCCAGCAGGGAGAGCTCTGTGAGAGGGAAGGAAAGGCAAGTGCAGGGCACCTCCAGCGGTTGCTTGGCCGCCCAGACTCAGCGCCGAACGGAGTGCAGCAGCCTCCCAGGACCCCTGGCTGGGGTCTGCAGCCCCGCACACCCGGAGGCTGACTCACTGGGCGCCCAGCAGCTTCCTCACACACGTAGCTTCCCTAGCGCTCTCCTCCCCAGCAGAGACGTGTGCAGCTGGTTGGGGCCTGCCCCTGCGTGGCTGGGCTCCCGCCCACAGCCCCAGTTCAGGGCAAGCAGCCCCTGAGCCAAGACTTGCACGAGTCGCTGAGCGCCCCCACCTGGAAGCCGAGTGAACAGCTGGCGGGGAGGCGAGCGCCCTCGAGGGAAGAAGAGGCAGCCCAGCGTCGTTTGTCTCAAGCCCTACTTGGCTGGAGCCGAGTGCGCCTCCAGGACGGCAAAGCTCGAGCTCTGCTGAGAGCACCGATCTGGCAGAGTTGCTGGCGCGAGGCTGCTCTACCCTGGGCAAGCCTTGCCCAGACTTGCCTCGCTGCTAGGCTTCCTGCCCAGGAAGGAGCCGGCTGAGCGAGGCTGGGAGACGCCACTGGCTCCTTCCTGGCCTCAGCTCCGCTCCTGCCTTGCCTTTGCACCTAGGCCCCAGGCTTCCTTGGGGAAGGCTTAGGGGCCGGTGGCTTGCACACTGCCAAGGGCTCCAGCAGGAAGTGCTCTGTGCCAGGGAAAGGAAGGGCTAGAGCAGGGCTCCTCCAGCGGTTGCTTGGCTGCCCAGACTCAACGCCGCACGGAGTGCACCAGGCTCCCAGGGCCCCTGGCTGGGGTCTGCAGCCCCGCACACCCGGAGGCTGACTCCCTGGGAGTCCAGCAGCTGCCTCACACACGTAGCTTCCCTAGCGCTCTCCTCCCCAGCAGAAACGTGTGCAGCTGGTTGGGGCCTGCCCCTGCGTGCCTGGGCTCCCGCCCACAGCCCCAGCTCAGGGCAAGCAGCCCCTGAGCCAAGACCTGCAGAAGGCGCAGAGCGACCCCACCTGGAAGCCGAGTGAACAGCTGGCGGGGAGCCGAGCCTCCTCGAGGGAAGAAGAGGCAGCCCAGCCTCGTTTGGCTCAAGCCCTACTTGGCTGGAGCCGAGTGCGCCTCCAGGACGGCAGAGCTCCAGCTCTGCTCAGAGGCCCGATCTGGCAGAGTTGCTGGCGCGAGGCTGCTCTGCCCTCGGCGAGCCTTGCCCAGACTTGCCTCGCTGCTAGGCTTCCTGCCCAGGAAGGAGCCGGCTGCGCGAGGCTGGGAGACGCCACTGGCCCCTTCCTGGCCTCAGCTCCGCTCCTGCCTTGCCCTTGCACCTAGGCCCCAGGCGTCCATTGGGAGGGCTTAGGGGCCAGTGGTTGCACACTGCCACGGGCTCAAGCCGGAAGAGCTCTGTGCGAGGGAAGAGAAGGGCTAGTGCAGGGCTCCTCCAGCGGTTGCTTGGCCGCCCAGACTCAGCGCCGCACGGAGTGCACCAGGCTCCCAGGGCCCCTGGCTGGGGTCTGCAGCCCCGCACACCCGGAGGCTGACTCCCTGGGCACCCAGCAGCTGACTCACACACGTAGCTTCCCTAGCGCTCTCCTCCCTAGCAGAGACGTGTGCAGCTGGTTGGGGCCTGCCCCTGCGTGCCTGGGCTCCCGCCCACAGCCCCAGCTCAGGGCAAGCAGCCCCTGAGCCAAGACCTGCAGGAGGCGCAGAGCGCCCCCACCTGGAAGCCGAGTGAACAGCTGGCGGGGAGGCGAGCCTCCTCGAGGGAAGAAGAGGCAGCCCAGCCCCCTTTGATTCAAGCCCTACTTGGCTGGAGCCGAGTGGGCCTCCAGGACGGCAGGGCTCCAGCTCTGCTCAGAGGCCCGATCTGGCAGAGTTGCTGGCGCGAGGCTGCTCTGCCCTGGGCGAGCCTTGCCCAGACTTGCCTCACTGCTAGGCTTCCTGCCCAGGAAGGAGCAGGCTGCGTGAGCCTGGGAGACGCCACTGGCGCCTTCCTGACCTCAGCTCCTCATCTGCCTTGCCTTTGAACTTAGACCCCAGGCGTCCGTGGGTAATGCTTAGGGGCCGGTGGCTTGCATGCTGCCAAGAGCTCAGGCAGGGCGAGCTCTGTGAGAGGGAAGGGAAGGGCAAGTGCAGGGATCCTCCAGCGGTTGCTTGGTCGCCGAGACTCAGCGCCGCACGAAGAAACGCACCTCCCAGGGCCACTGGCTGGGGTCTCCATCCCGGCATACCTGGAGGCTGACTCCGTGGGTGCCGATCAGCTGCCTCTCACATGTCGTTCCCTTGCACTCTCTTCCCCAGCAGAGAAGTGTGCAGCAGTTTGGGGTATGCCCCTGCGTGTCTTGACTCCCGCCCACAGCCCCAGCTCAGGGCAAGCAGCCCCTGAGCCAAGACCTGCAGGAGGCACAGAGCTTCCGCGCCTGGAAGCCGAAGGAAGAGCATTCAAGGTGGCAAGCCTCCTCGAGGTAAGAAGAGGCAGCCCAGCCACGTGCGGCTCAAGCCCTGCTTGGCTGGATCTGAGCGCGCCTCCAGTATGGCAGATCTCCAGCTCTGCTCAGAGGCCCGATCTGGCAGAGTTCCTGGTCTGAGGCTGCTCTGCCCTGGCCGAGCCTTGCCCTGACTTGCCTGGCTGCTAGGCTTCCTGCCATGGAAGGAGCAGGCTCCTTGAGCCTGGGAGATGCCACTGTCGCCTTCCTGGCCTCAGCTCTGCTCCTGCCTTGCCTTTGCACCAGGCGTCCTTGGGGATGTCTTAGGGGCCGGTGGGTTGCACACTGCCAAGGGCTCCAGCAGGGAGAGCTCTGTCAGATGCAAGGGAAGGGCAAGTGCAGGTCTCCTCCAGCGGTTGCTTGACAGCCCAGACTCAGCGCCGCACGGTGAGCACCAGGCTCCTTGGACCCCTGGCGGGGCTCTGGAGCCCCGCACACCTCGAGTCTGACTCCGTGGGCGCCCAGTAGCTGCCTCACACACGTAGGTTCCCTAGCGCTCTCCTCTCCAGCAGAGACGTGTGCAGGTGGTTGGGTCCTGCACCTGTGTGTCTGGGCTCCTGCCCACAGCCCCAGCTCAGGGGAAGCAGCCCCTGATCCTAGACCGTAAGGAGGGGCAGGGAGCCGGCGCCTGGAAGCCGAGTGAACAGCATGCGGGAATCGAGCTTCCTAGGGGGAAGACGAAGCAGCCCAGCCGCCTTAGGCTGCAAGCCCTGCTTGGGCGGAGTCGAGTGCGCCTCCAGGATGGCAGAGCTCCAGCTCTGCTCAGAGGCCCGATCTGGCAGAGTTCCTGGTGCGAGGCTGCTCTGCCCTGGGCGAACCTTGCCCAGACTTGCCTCGCTGCTAGGCTTCCTACCCAGGAAGGAGCAGCCTTTGCGAAGTTGGGAGACGCCACTGGCGCCTTCCTGGCCTCAGCTCCACTCCTGTATTGCCTTTGCACCTAGGCCCCAGGCGTCCTTTGGGAGGCCTTAGGGGCCGGTGGGTTCCACACTGCCAAGGGCTCCCATAGTGAGAGGTCTGTTCAAGGGAAGGGATGGGTATATTTGGAGTACAATCCTGTATCAGATGTGAGGCCCACACCTTCACCCTGAACGCTCACTCTGAACCCTCACCCCGAACCCTTACCCTCACCCACGCCCTCACCCTGAACCCTCACCCTCACCCTCTCCCTGAACCCTCACCCTCACCCTCTCCCTGAACCCTCACCCTCACCCTCTCCCTGAACCCTCACCCTCACCCTCTCCCTGAATCCTCACCCTCATCCTGAATCCTAACCCTCACCCTGAATCCTTACCCTCACCCTCATCCTGAACCCTCACACCTCACCCCTCACCCTAACAAGTTTGGAGGGCTCCTCCACGAACTCTAACCTTTACCCTACCCTAACCGGACCCCCATCCACATCCTAACCCTAACCCACATCATAGTCACGCCCTCAGCCCTATACTTACCCTTGAAGTACCTACCCGCATCTTCTTCATTTTTGACACTTCCCATGCATAACAAAAGACGAGGTTGTAAGGTTTCAAACATGGATCCAAGACCCATTATCCACATAAAAGGGATATAAATACTATGATCATATCATTTAAATCTCTTGCATCACCAAAATACCTCTCCACCACTTATCCAGTCGCCATTGATGGATCACATCTATCTCATACATTTTATAACTTAGCAATCAAATACGCACCAGGACTCTGGGTAATTATAGAGACAAGATTTATTTATACCATAAATATTTCAACAAATTCCACTTTCTACGATGAGTTCAATCTTCACAAAAGTAGGATGAACAGCACCTGTTTCCACTAGGATCCATAGAGCGTGAAAATCTTAATGATGACCACCAGAAAGGTCAGCACGGTTGATATCACAGATTTTTCAGTGTTCCAATACAAGTTCTACCCAAATCCATAAAGAAAGACATACGCATAGGAAACTACAAATTGAAAGCAAGTCTTTTGAGATAAATATTGGACATCAATTGTATGAATCTTTAAGGCATAACTGCAGACATTCTTCAGACATTCTTCAAATTCATAGAATGACAACAAAGTATGGCTACGTACAATCCATTCGGTTTTATGAACCACTCATGAATAACCTCACAAGCCATTTGAAACCAGATGACAATTTCAAATAGCTTTGATCTACAAACAAGGCTGTAAGACAGAAAGTTAAAATCGAAATACATGAAGTAAATCCTCAATAGATATGAAAACATCCCATGGTAGTGAAGTCAATTAGCATTAGTTATTAGGGCTTTCATGCACAGACTCATCTCTGATCGATGTGATCCCAATTCATATTTGGCAAAAAATACGAAAGCTGATCTTAACAGTCATATTATTTTTCTTTGTACCCCTAAAAAGAAAAATGAACATGAAAAACTAAATTAAGCTTGGAGGCTCACATTTCCCAATCGGTATACAAAGCAACAGCATGTCAAACTTTCTAATTCACATATGCATTTAAATGAAATTGGATGAAATACCCCTAAATAAACACATACTTCTATGCCCAATGTTTCACAAGGCAGAAAACGCTCAATGAATGAAACTGAGAGGGTAACAGCCAGGAAGGCCAGGGGTCTCCAAAGGGAGGAAATGGGGTGCAAGTGTCAGACAGTTGTTATCTGTCACTTCCGAGGCAGGAGGAAACAAGCTGTTATCTTTTTTCCCCTTCTTGATACAAATTTAAACAGAGATTTTCTCTTACAATTCTGTGTTGCTATAATGACACCTGGTTCCGCCTGAACTTCACTTTTCTCATACTTTGAGCTGACCAAGGCATTTTTCTCATGGAAAGGTTTGCCTTAAGCTATGTGAATGTACTATGTATTTACCCTAGACTCTATCTTCAAGTAGGTTCTGCCTAAAGGCTCAGAACTGACTTGACAAACCAATATGCTTTACTCATACATGGCTCTCCTGATCTATGTGAATGAAGCTATCCATTTGCTCATATCAATCGTTTTATGGCCCAGGATGACTCACCTGGTGCCACGGTCATCTCCATATATCTTGTGGGTGAGGGGTCTGCTGCCATTCCTTTCTCTAATGAGTAGACTGCTAGTAGCTAGATAACATCCAGCCAAAGATGAGTAGGGGGGCACTCTTTCTGCCCCCTTCTGATGTCTATGTCAGAAGCTTTCTCTCTTTTATACTTTAATAAAACGTTGGGACACAAAAGCTCTGACTGATCAAGCCTCATCACTGGCCCCGGGTTGAATTCTTCCTCTAAGGAGCCCAAGAATTCAAGCATCTTTCATGGTTAGACAACAACCTTTCCAAACAATGGTCTTTTCAAAAAAAAAAAATGATGATAAGTGATGAGTATGCATATGTCTACGAATGAAATGGGACCTATATGTCAAACCACATAAAAATATATCTTCCCTCAACATACATATAACACAACCAGGCCTTCACATGCATCGATTCTCCAACTATCAAGTCATACAAATATGGATGTAAAATATCACAATACATTCCAAAGTTTAAAAGTGATGGATATTGACTTTCGCCCGCTGGTGCTTCTTTTTATGTCATCTCCATTATATTAGCTATGACAACGAATCATGTGCTGTGCGAAGTCACTTACATTGTGTCCAACTCCTTGGGATCATATGGACTAGGCCCCACCAGGCTCCTCTCTCCATGAGATTCTCTAGGCAAAGATACTGGAGGGGGTTGCCATGCTCTCCCTCAGGAGATCTTCCTGCCCCAGGGATGGAATCCATACCTCCCATGTCTCCTGCATGGGTATGTTCTGCATGTTCTTTACCACTAGAACCACCTGGGAAGCCCCAAGACACATGAACATCAGTGGATTTGGGGATCCACGGGGCATATACAGAACCATTCCTCCAACAAAACTGAAGAATGACTTTAAAATCTCAAACAAAACATGAGTATATGTGTTCACAAACTTCATGGAGCAAGGGTTTCTTCGATCTGAAAACTGGCATCGATGAAGGACTGTGTGAAGAATACTTCAAAGTCTATTTGGCAAACACAGCCTACGTTGGCTATATTTAGTCCTCAGTTGAATGGAATGTCATGAGTACTGGTCATTTCAAATAAGTAGCCTATGACGCTGTTTACACTTATTGGGACGCGTGGTATACCACATTCACACATTTCAGTAGCATTGGTGCAAAAACGATACATTTCTCAGGGGAAGCTTCTACATGGACTCCTGGGATCAGAGCTCTAACTCATACACACATACTTTTCCTTTTAAAATGATCCTGCATGATAAGCAAACAAAACACTGGATGAACACCTAGACGGTGAGCTCTGTACTAAATGATTTTAAAGCCAGTAGATGGAATGAGCTGATGAGGAAGACTACAAACGAGTCATCTTCTTCAACTTGGTCAAACTGCTCATAGTCATACAAGTGAATGAAAAGTTGAGCCTGTTGTCATTAAATCTGTTTAAAAGAAATAGAATAATAAAACAAATTAGTAAATCTTATTTTCTTAATAAACATTGTATTATTTCTGCACAGCTTTGTTACTGGCATGAATAGAATATCTACAATAATAACTTGTCACAGTGAAATGGATTCACATTCGATATCGATTCACATCTATAATTGATGCCATAGCTGTTTGATACTATTGCTTGAATGAATGCAACTTATGTGACTTCACAAACTACAAACACGACTAACATAATAGGTATTAAAAAACCTTGAGTGACATGAGCGTGAAGACTTAGTAGAGTTGCTCTCAAGAATAATGATACTATTATTCGCTCTAGCCATAGTACTGGAATCTGTACATTAACACCCCTGCAAAACAAAAGGAAAGGATAGAATAATAATAAAGGAACTTCATAACTATATTCCTACTGTAAACATTCAACACTATGTTTTCTTTTAAACTGACTTTCATATTTGGTCTACTGTAACCTCTTCTGTGTTCATTTTATGCTAAACTTATTGCTAACAGTAAAATTACCATACGAGCTCTAATTAATTTTTTTTTTTACTTGCAAAGCTACTGATAGAACCAAAGGCCAATATCTACATCAAACAGGAGAAACGGAATGGAAACTGTAAACAATTTTATGGAAGAACATTTCCGTGCTCCTATTCAGTCAAATGGGCATTCAAAAGGATGTGATTTTTCTGAAAGTTTATTTCAGAAACTTGGAATTGGATGACTGCAAACAATAAAACTAACAATATATTGATACATAATATTAATAATATACAGTGGGTCATTCTTTTTTTATTCTGCCACAGCTAACAGACAGAAAGTCAGTTGTCATAACTACTACTAACATAAGACCCTCACCGATAAGTGAAGATATATAGGAAAATCCATAATAGCTCTAAAAACCATCAAAGATAAAATGGTAATTAAAAAATACACTGACAGTTTAGCTGGTATAAGAAACAGGATGATTATGAAAGCAAAGCCAACAATCATGGATAGGCCATGGAAGCCCGTGGCTGTCACCAGTGTTGACTTATATCCTTCATCTGAGGTTGTTAAAAGCGCTTGGTAAAATCCAGAGGTTTGCAGCAGTGGTAACCTCCTGAACAGACTGAAATAAAAAGGGTTTCCAGAATATCCTGATGATTTCCATCTACTAGGCTGTGATGAGCTCAAGCAATGCATACTCCAGAGGACAGAAGACAGACAGGTTGGGAACACGTCTACTGCACTTACGGAGAAAGGGAATGTTGCTGCTCAGCCTAGTACAAGTGTAGAAGCAACACCTTGGTGATTCGACCTTTAAAGACTCGATACATATGAGAACGACTGGTATGAATAAACCTTCAGAAGTGCTTTCTCAGACCTCCTCCCATCATAAGCACAAGCATAATGAAAACGCTGAGTTTTCATGGTCTCACCCAAAATAAGACTCACTTATGGCTTTGCTTTGAGAATAGTTGAACTACTCATTGTTCAAGAGAAATGATCCTTTCTTCTCTGAAGATTTGTGAATCATTCACAGGGTGTGGTGAATAAACTACTTAAGGGTCTAATACATAAAAATGCAATAGGCTAAGCACAGAGATGTTTTTCTCCCTTTCTCAAAGGATGGAACATTTTGTATTTGCACTGATTTTATGTCTTGACTTCATGTACAATTATATACTGATTTTTTTAGTTGACATACAATAGGACTAAAAATATTGATATAATACTGATAACTCATGTTGGTATGTGTGGTTGTCACATAGGATTCACAGGAGATTTAAATTCACAGTTGTCAACGTAAAGGATGAATGCTATTTAGCTTCTTCGTGAATCTAGACCACGAATGAAGAGTTTTCCTCAACATATTTCACTGAGAGAAATACAAGGATGATAGGCATAATACTATGCTTCGACTCATGGATATCTAAGCATTGCTCACAATACAGATCTGATTTTCAACATCAGGGTTCTTTCAGTGTCCTTGAACAGCATTTGTTTTTCTGTATACAGAAGAAAAAACTCATGAGTATCAAACTGGTTCACATAAAACATGTGTATGAATTGTTATCTTCCTGAACCAGGGATCAAACCCACATCACTTCCCCCTCCTGCACTGGTAGGCAGATTTTTTATTTATCAACTGTGCCACCTAGGAATCGACATACATTTCAAGGACCACTGCCATCAGCTTCTACTGTTCATGACCAAAGTAGGAGAAACAACATTGGAAGAAGTACTCATAAGGGTACTCATAGGAAGTACTCATAAGTCAAGGAACTGTTATACTGGGTACTCTCGTTGTTACTGGGACAAGTCAGTTCCTCCGATGATGATGGGTATAACTGAAAAATTATTACAAATGCATGGGCTGCGATGTCTACGTGATAAATGTGTTCCTCTTATACTATTGCTTCAGGGATGCCTACTTCAGCATGAAGGAATGCACTTCAAGGGATGCCCGCTATTCCAGCTCAAGCAACAGATAGTGAAGTGCAGATCATTGTCCTTTGTTGAAAATAATCAGCACTTTGTCAACATAGGGAACATGCCAGAGGGACCCTTGGGATGGAACTCTAAAAACAGGTTGGGCCCTCTTTTTGCCAAGCCCTGCGATAAAATACAAATCAGAAAAAGAAAAATAGCATCGGTTTTGTCAGGACTTCCTCATCTTTTCTTTCTCGGTAGCAGGAAGCAGACATTGAGGCCAGAGGACTGCAGGATTTCATTGTGAACTAACGTTGGGTGGGGTGGAAGCTCATCACTCTAGTAAGAATGTGGTTCAATAAAATGGAATTTCATTCACTTCATGGACATAGAGTTCTATAATCCTTCATTAAGGAATTCAATAAGCTATATTTCCTTACACCTTCACAATCTCTTGGTTTACGAGAACATCAATTGCTAGTCCAGCACTTATACAATGAGTGTTACAGGTAGTATGAATGTATAAATGATGATGAGCAATGACAGGAAGTTTATTTAATCTCTGTTTGAATTCTTGATTTTTTATATAATTTTTTATAATATCCTTACAGATGTGAATATTTTACTGACATGTATAAATACACGTTGAGTAGTGCTATGATAACTCATAGTGTTGGCACAATAAATATCATGGTTACTATGTGCTTTTCATATATTCCTTTTGAGATTCTCTTCCATTATACATTATCATAAGATATTTAATAGTTTCCTAAACTGTACAGTAGGTCCTTGTGGCTTCTTTTATATATAGTAATGTACTTGTTAATAATTCAAACAAAAACTGGTACACAAATACTCATAGTGACATTCACAATAGCTCAAAGGTAGAACTCATTCAAGTGTCCGTTGGTGGGAGACTGAATATGCAACACAAGGTATATTCAGAAGCTTGAACGGTATTCCACCATACGAAAAAGTACATTAAATGGTGCTGCCACTCTGCAAGACATTACAGAAATGACTCCAAAACAAACACATGGAATAAATACATAGTTCGATTCCAATTCAAGCTATGTACCCAAAAGGATTGGGAAAGGGGGCTGAAAAAATGGATACTTCTTCCGTCATACTCACAACAGCATGATTCACACTGGCAAACAAACAGAAGTGATCTAAGTGTCCATGGCAGCCAATTCCATAAACAAACTGTGGTATACACACAATGGAATCTGATTCGGCCCTTCAAAGTCAGTAATTCTGACAATGCGACAATGTGGACAAACCTTATGGTCATTAGATCATGTGAAATAAACCAGACCAAGAAAAGACAAACGTTCTGTGATTCCACTCATATGAGATATCCAAACAAGTCAAATCTGTCAGAAATAGCAGAGAGTGATTCCGACCGATCGAAAAGAGTTCATGTTTCATGGACCTCAGTTTCCCTTGGAAAAACTGACTTCCCGTGATATCTCCAAAACCAATTAGACAAATAATTGGAAGCTATATCCAGTCAAATGAATGTAGACATAATGTTATATACAGTGTACACCAAACTCACTCAAACTTCTTAACAGACAAAAGGCAAAACTGTATCTATGGTACCTCAGCTTAGCTTAAAACTGTATCTACAGTACCTCACTTCTGCTTATAAAATTTAACAACAACAACAACAACACACTAAAGTCTATCCAAAAAAGGATATAAAACATATATAACATTAACTTTAAAGAATTAGACATTTAAACTGTGAAAAACCTTATTCACAAAACTTAAACACAAGCCACAGGAAAATATATTTATAAAATACATATCTGATAAAGGATTGTACTCCAAATATACCAAAAAATCTAGAACAATCTCATAAAAAATGTATACACCTAAACACCTGGCCTACAAAAATATAAAGATAGCAAATAAGCCTATCAAAAAGACTCAAAATCACATATCATTAGGAAATTACAAACTAAAATAACAGTGAGGTAGCACTGCACACCTATTAGATCCAGTAAACTCAAAAAAAAAAAACGGGGGTAGGGCACAACTTCTCCGGTGGCTCAGTGGTAAAGAATCTGCCTGACAATGCAAGACACTCTAGTTTGATCCCTTACCCCAGAAGATCCCACATGCCACAGAGAAACATAGCTGGATTTTTCCACAGCTAAACAAAGCTCACCTGTGACCTGAATACTATATGGCTAGCACTTACTAAACAGCTTTGAAAACGTCCAGACAAAAAGTATCACATGATTATATACAACAGCTCTACTTGTAATAACTAAAAACTTTCAAATATCAGGATGTCTTCAGTAGATGACAGTGTAAACAAATGGGGATACATCCAAAGTGAAGGGGAGCAAATGCTACCACAAAATATACCACCTCAGCATGAGAATTAGTGGGACCCAATTAACTTTTTTTTTTAGAGGACACATGATCATCTCTGAAACCCAAGTTCAAGACAGCTCTTCTGTGAGTCACATTTACCAGAGAAATCTCATTTCAAAGGAATCCTCTCTATATGCCAGATAGAAGGATGAGACACAGTCTTTTGAAACTCTTTTTTCTTTTCTATCGATAGGGAAAGCTAAGCCGTAAATCTGCACAACAACCATACCCTTCCTTTCCTTTGGTTGTATCTGTAAAATATTTGTTTCTTTTTTAATTTGGCTGCGCCAGGTCAACCTTCATTGAGGTAAGCCAGATATTTAGCTACAACATGCAAATTCTCCTTTGTGGCATGGGAGATCTAGCTCTTGGATCAGGGAATGAACCTGGGCCTCCTTCTTTGGGAGTGTCCAGTCTCAGCCACTGGACCACCAGAAAGTGCCTGTTTTGTTTTCAGATGAAGATGGAATCTAAGGTGATATCTTGGGCCATTTCAGTCACTGACTCAGTTTCCTGAGTTTCTCCAAAGCACGCACAAGGTGCACATTATTAAACTGGTTTGCAAAACAAGAAAAGGTTGTCTGCTACAACACTGTATGCTTACAAATATCTAAATGGTAAATGGCATATTATTTATTTTTAATTACTATGGGGGGGGGGGAGAAAGAATGCAGGATTCATACATGTTACCACATGAATAAATATTAAAACCATCTTCAGTGAAAAAGAAATCCACATAGAAAAGGCCACCCAGAACCCTTATTCACCATGTCTGCTTTCAATCCATCAAGTTTGTCCAAATAACTGAAAATCTCAGTAACACTCTAAATAAAGAAAAAAGGATGACGATGGAAACAAAAGATATATTCATACACTTGAACAATTGCTAAAAGTGGAAGTGGGGCAGTGGATTACATTATAATGTAGGTACCATATGATTTCCTGATTTTGGAGATTATGTGCTGGTTCTGCAGAAGGTACCCATTTTGGATAAAACACATAGAGTATTTTAGATGATGTGGCAAATGCTAGCACTTGTTCCCATTGCTAGGCATTTTCTGTACATTTTAAATGACTGGAAAGTATACTAGGTTTCAAAACAACCATGTCAATACCACAAAAGAAATTTAGAGCAGACAGGCAGGAAACTTTCTGATACAGGCCAAGACTTACCCAGATGAAGTTCAAGGGAAGCTGCGATGCTCACTGCCCGTGAAGGAGTCCACGTGGAATGAAGAAGTAGTGTGGGAAGTCTATTAGTAACCACCATGTCTTGGGTCCTCTGGATGACCTACTGCAGGAGAAACAGATCTTACAGATAAAATGTTCCACATCACTTCACAAAAAGTTGTTAGACTACATTCAGTAAAGCTGAATCATTTTGGATTAATTTACAATCATAAAATACTACCCTTTACAGTCCAAAAATCACTTGCATTTCTATACACTAATAACAATCAGAAAAAAATATTAAGAAAATCCCACTTAAATAAAACATCTAGCAACAAACTTAATCAAGAACATAAAAAACCAGTAGTCAGAAAACTAGAAGGCACTGATAAAGAAACCAAAGAAAATACAAACACACAGAAAATTATTCCACGCTCATGCACTGGAACAATGAGGAATTAAAAGGTCCATTCCAACCAAAGTCATCAACAAATACACGGACTGCAATCACAAAATAATATTCAATGGCATTTTTCACAGAAATAGAAATATTCCTAATATTAGGCTGCTACTGTTGAACAGGACCTTAAACGGCCAAAAAGACTCTGAGAAAGAGGAACACAGCTGGAGGCATCTTCCTATCCCTCTTCAAACTACATCACGGAGCTGTAGTGACCACCACAGTGAGGAACTGGCAGGAACACAGACACATGGACTCCAGGAGAGAATAGAGAGCCCAGAAACGAACCCACCTGTACATGGTCAGTTCCTGAAAATCAAACCAGGAACGAGCGAAGAGGAAAGGACAGTCTTCTCAAGAAACAGTGACAGGAAAATGGCCACCTACACGGAAGAACATCAGTGTTCATCCTCTACATCATCTAAGGCAAATCTAACTGAAAACCCACCGCTTTGCACACGGAGCTCTTTCCCCCTGAGTCCTCTGAGATGGACCTCCAGTCAGCCCTCAGCTGGACACAGGAAACGTCTACTCCATCCTCATTTTTCGCTCTTGCAGCGCCTCCCTGCTGGTGGGCACTGAGGCAACCCTGCTCCTCTCAGCCTGGATGCAGCCCTGTTATCCAGAAGCCTGAGCCCCGATGGTCCTGAGGAGACAAAGCTCCCGCCAGCTGCTCACGGAGCAGAGTCTAAAGGCAAAGCGTCCTGCGCCCGCGGGTCAGAGGGGCCTTTGGCGCCCCCTGCGGGCCACAAGAGAAGAGCGGGCAGCCCGGTGCTCACAGACCTCAGAGGGCTCACCCAGAAGCAGCTCTGCTGCGAGCACTCAGACTGGAAGCCCAAACTGAAATGGAGCAGAATAGCTCCATGACCCTCCGCAAAACATGGCTAAGGAACAATCAGAGCCTGCATGGAATGCAGCCATAAAAAGGAACACATTTGAGTTTGTTCTAATAAAGGGGAGGGAAGTCAGTCAAAGAGAGAAAAACATGGAATCTAGAAGGATGGTACTGACGAGTCTGTTCACAGAGCAGCAATGGAGGTGCAGACATAGAGAACAGACTTACAGACGAGGGTGGGGAACAAGAGGGAGAGGGTGAGATGAATGGAGAGAGCAGCATGGATGCAGGTACACCTACATTTGTAAATAGACAACCAATGGGAATTTGCTGTATGATTCAGGGAACTCAAACTGGGGCTCAGTAGTAACCTGGAGAGGTGGGAATGCGTGCGAGGTGGGAGGGAGATTCAAGAGCAAGAGGACATAGGTACACCTATGGTTAATTCATGTGGATGTATGACAAATCAAACCAATATTGTAAAGCAATGATCAATCAACTAAAAGAAATAACTTTAAAAAAATATGAACATAAACACAAACTTTGCAACAAGGTAACTCCATTTAAAAAACTATAGAATTTTAGAAAACTGCAAAAGTTCTACATGACCGTTGGTCTGGTGATCAGGTCTAACATACACAAAACAAGCCAACTTACCAAATTATGAATATAAATTATTTAAAACATTGCCTTTTATCATTTCATACATTTACCCTGTGGAGGACCTTACTCGAGAGAACCAAAAACAAACTGTTAAATGAACCACGGACCACCCACCCTGGCCAGGCAACAGAGAAAAGAAAACACTTGCAGGAATCATCTTACAACAGGAGGTCCTGGGAAGGAACAAGGAACGAACAAGCTACCACCAACCAGAATTCTGGAGAGGTCAGGAGATGGGAGGCTCCAGTTCAGAGGTCCTACCAACCTCCCAGGATCCACTTCGCTGGAATCCATCTCAGCTGAGTGATGCGTGTGCCCCCAAGAAGGATCCCAATTCAGAATGCCTGGCAAGAGACAAACCAGAAATGAGCCCGATGACCATAAAACCTGAGACTGTGAGCCACGTGACAGAGTGGTTCTCTCCGTTTCCCTCACCCTCCTGCCCTCCACCCTGGCAGCCCTTCCCAATAAAGCCTCTCGCTTGGACAGCACTCCTCTCCTCAGACAACTCATTGCCCAGTGTCAGACAAGAACTCACTCTCAAGCCCTGAAAGGGATCCCCCTTCCTTCATCAAAAGCAATATCCAGGAGAAAATATCTTCAAAACGCTATCTTGCAGAGAAGGAAATCAGAGAAGGCAATGGCAGCCCACTCCAGTACCATTGCCTGGAGAATCCCACGGACAGAGGAGCCTGGTAGGCTGCAACCCCGGGGTCACTAAGAGACGGACACGACTTCACTGAGTGGCTTCACTTTCACTTTTCACTTTCATGCACTGGAGAAGGACATGGCAACCCACTCCAGTGTTCTTGCCTGGAGAATCCCAGGGACAGAGGAGCCTGGTAGGCTGCTGTCTATGGGATCGCGCAGAGTCAGGCACGACTGAAGCGACGCAGCAGCAGCAGCAGCAGCAGCAGCAGCAGCAGCAGCAGCAGCAGCAGCAGAGAAGGAAATGGCACCACCTGCAGTACTCTGGTCTCAGAAATCCCAGGGACAGAGGAGCTTGGTGGGCTACAGTCCAAAAGCAGGGCATTTCTGATGGGAGGAAACAGTCCCAGGGAAGCTGAGCTGCTCACCAAAGGCCCCAGAGCTTTGGATAGCACACCAGAGCTGGGGCTGAGGATTCCCAGCTGCCATGCCTCTTGATCCTGGCCTCTTTCACTAGATACATGTGTGGAAAACTAGTCTAAAATATGCCCTGGTGGTTCCATAGTAAAGAATCCACCCCCCGGTGCTGGAGATGCATGTGCGATCCCTAGGATGGGAAGATCCCACATCCTATGGAGCCCGTGTGCCACAACAGCCGAGCGAGCCTGTGCTCTAGATCCTGGAAGCCACGATGCCGAGTTCACATGCTGCAGCCACTGAAGCCCGTGAGCCTGTGCCCCTCAACAAGAGGAGACACTGCAGTGAGAAGCCTGCAAACCACTAGTTATGGCCCATGCTCACCAAAACTAGAGAAAAGCCCACACACAAAGAGGCAACACAGCCAACAATCAATAAAACTGTTTTCCTAAAACAATGCATATCTGACAAAGAAACTGTATTCGAATTGTCCAAGAACACTAGAGCAAACAAGCCCATTCATAATTGGTAGCGACTGAAATAGACACCTGGCCACTGAGGGTATACTGATAGTAAACTATCATACAAAAACATACTCAAGATACTGGTGCAATGCATGCAGAGCCCCCTTTGAAAGACAATCTGACAGTTTTTTTTTCAGTAACCACGTGGGACAAGCACTGAATTCTGTGTATGACAAGCGGTGGAAGCCAGGTATCTTACCATTGGAATGCAAAGTTACAGATAAACAAAAGGAAACGTTACAATGTCCATGTCGTGGTGGATCAGGTTGGAGACATCACAAATTACCTTTAACTGAATATGTTCAAAGGTGAGCTGGAATACATGTATATATATATATATATATATCCATGTATTGTCAGCTGAGCATATTGAGCTCCTACATGTATGTTTTAAATATCATTCTCTAATAAAAGGGAACAGGAAACATCTCCAATGGCCCGGTGGTAAAGAATCTGCCTACCGATGCAGGGAACACGGGTTCAATTCCTGTGTAGGAGATTCCACACGCCCAGGGGCAATGAAGCCCTTGAACAGCTCTTGAAGTTTGCATGCTCCAGAGCCCAAGTTCTGCAAACAGAGAAAGCACTGCAATGAGAAGCCATGGCACAGCAACTAGAGGGTAGCCTCTGCTCACTACAACTAGACAAACGAGCAATAAAGACCCAGCACAGTCAAAAATAATGTAATGTTTAAAAAAAGGACAGTTCTTTGAAGAAATGACTGAGACTAGGGGTGAGACTGTAAATATATGAGACAGGGTCATCTTAAATTATGAGAAATTAAAGAAACTAAAGACAACTATCAAGCTGTCCAAACTGATACAAATGAATGATGACACAGTGTTATCTGTATACACCAGCAAATAACAATCTGAAAAGGAATTTAAACAAACGATTCCCTTTCAGTCATGTCAACATTAATAAAAGACTTTGCTATGGACAGAATGAGGATAACAAGACTGGCACACTGGAAATGATACATGATTGCTGAAAAATACCCTAAAGACATGGACAGATATGCCATAGCGATGAAAAGGCTTCAGTTGGCAATACCATGGAATGCATCTTCAATCTGAAATGAAGATTCAATATGAATTTCAAAAGGCTGAAAGGTGGTTGCTAAACCACAAAAGATGCCAGCATTCTTGGACTCCAGAGGAGAATTCAATCCAGGGCAAGTGACGAAGCTTGATGGCTCAGAGGTTTTCTGTTAAAAAGTTTTATTAAAATATAAAAGAGATCGAGAGAGCTGCTGACGTAGACAGTAAAAGGGGGAAGAGTACCCCCTGCTAGTCTTTAGCCAGATGTTATAGAGCCACTAGCAGTCTGCTAATGAAAGAAAGACAATGTGTCAGAGAATGGCACCAGGCCCCTCACCCACAGCATGCATTGAGATAACATTGGCAGCAGATGAGTCATCCCAGGCCATAAAATGATGGACATGAATCTTGAAGAAAGGCAGATTTCCAAGCAAATATATAGTTTCATTCACATAGATTAAGAGAACAAGGTATGAGTAAAACATACTGGTTTGTCAAGTTTTTTCTGAGCCTTTAGGGGAAACTGACCTGAAGACAGAGCCTTGGGTAAATACATAGTACATTAGCATACCTTAAGACAAACATTTCCATAAGAAAAATGCATTGCTTAGTTCAAGGTTTGAGGAAAGTTAAATTCAGGTGGAGCCAGGAGTGGTCATGGCAACACAGAAATTTCTGAGAAACCTTTTAAATTTGTATCAACATGGAGAAAAAAAAATGCAGCACTCTTTTGTCTCCTCCGGCCTCTTAAGAGAGAGAAAAAAACGTCTGACACTTGCAGTCTATTTTCTCTGTCTGGAGACCCCTGGCCTTCCTGCCTGTTATCCTCTCCAGGCCTGTAGGAAGCAATACACTAGGCTGCTTGGGAAAACCGCGCGGGTCTGAGCTTTATGCAAAGGGGTAAAGCAGTAAAACCCTTGACCTCAAAGGCGAGGCTTTTCTGCGACCGCCATTTTAGTCGGCTCCGAGACTGCAAACAAAGAGGGCAGAATACATGGTTCCCTGCTCCGCCCAGTCCGAGTTCCCTTACCTGTGGCCCACAGCCCTGCGCTCTGCTCGCTGGATGCCAATCGACGGGGACCCAGGAGCCCACGAAACGAGCATTCCCAGCTGCAATGGCGAGCCCTGAGAGCCCTGGCCCCCGACGCGCCGCCATGTTCATCCCGCCCCAGACCCGCTCACGTGAGCCGCGCTCCTGACCAGCAGCCCAGGCTCGCCCCGCCCCCGACGCGCTCACGGTGCGCCCCACCCCCACGCCCCCTTCCAGGACAGGCCCGCGGGACCGCGACTGCCTCCAGGTGAAACACAAGGACAAGCAAATCCACCCCACCGAGACAATCCAAGCTTTTTCTCAGCTGATCTGTCTATGATTTAGGGATAAAACTATGACTATAGAAAGCAAAGATGACCTAGGACAGCCATGATAGTCTATAGAGCCAGACCCTGGCGGGCAGAGGCTTGAAGAGGGTCCGGGAGCTCTGTCAGAACAGCAAGCCTCTGTAGCGTAGCGGTTAGGTGCACTGGTGAGCAGGCAGACGATGGTCTGTAAGTCAGGAGTTCAAGTCTGCAGCTTAACTCTTTTGCTCTTAGGGGGCGGGGGACAGCAACAGGCGGGACTTAGACCAAAAACGTTTATTTTTATTTTAGAGGTTTATTGTTTAGCTTAGGGTTAGGGTTCGGGCAACCCCCCAACTTGTTCAGGTTCGGGTTCAGGGTTAGGGTTAGAATTTGGGGATCCCCCCTCTTCTAAGAGTTCGGGTTTGGGTTAGGGTTCATGTCAGGGTCAGGGTTCGGGTTACGGTTAGGGTTAGCATTAGTGTTGGGGTTACAGCTTAAAGTGAGCCCTAATAGGGCCCATAGTTCTTTATTAGCCTGCCCTGGCGGGCCGAGGCTTGAAGAGGGTTCGGGAGCCCTGCTGAAAGCAGCAAGCCTCTGTATCATAGGGGTTAGGCGGGCCAGTAGGCGGGCAGACTATGGCCTGTAAATCAGGAGTTCAAGTCTC
This sequence comes from Ovis canadensis, assembly GCF_042477335.2. NCBI lineage: Eukaryota > Metazoa > Chordata > Mammalia > Artiodactyla > Bovidae > Ovis > Ovis canadensis. The sequence goes on from NC_091252.1 coordinate 989,440, forward strand.
CAGTCTGACCTTTTCGCTTTTAAGGGGCAGGGGACTGCAAGAGCCAGGGCTTAGACCAGAAAATTTTTTTATTTTAGAGGTTTATTGTTAAGCTTAGGGTTAGGGTTCGGGCAACCCCCCCCCCCACTTGTTAGGGTTCGGGTTCAGGTTAGAATTCGGGGACCCCCCTCTTCTTAGAGTTCGGGTTTGGGTTAGGGTTCATGTCAGGGTCAGGGTTCGGGTTACGGTTAGGGTTGGCATTAACTCTAGGGTTACAGGTAAAGTGAGCGCTAATAGGGTCCATAGTTCTTTATTAGCCTGCAGTGGCGGGGTGAGGCTTGAAGAGCGCCTGGGAGCAAAACAAAACCCAGTAATCCTCTCTAGCGAAGCGGTTAGGCTGACAACCAGTTAAACATCCAACTTGGCTCTGTAGGTCAGGCATTCAAGTCCCAGTTTTGCCTCGTTTGCTTTTAGGGGGTGAGGGACAGCAAGGGGCGGGGCTTAGGCCAGAAAAGTTTATGTTTATGTTAGAGTTTTATTGTTAGGGTTAGGTTTAGGGTTCTGGCATCCCCCCAACTTGTTAGGGTTCAGGTTCAGAGTTCGGGTGCGGGGAATCCCCTCTCTACTTAGGGTTCGGGTTCAGGGTTCGTGTTTGTGGTTTGGGGTTCAGCGTTTGGGGTTAGGGGTTCGCGGTTCTAGTTTGAAGTTTGGGGTTCCGATTAGGGGTTCAAGGTTCAGCTTAGGGGTTTGGGGTTCGGGTTAGGGGTTCGCGGTTTGGGTTTGGGGTTTGGGGTTCGGGTTAGGGGTTCGCGTTTCAGATTTGGGGATCAGGTTATGGGTTCTCAGTTCAGGTTCGGGGTTCGCAGTTTGGGTTTGGGGTTTGAGGTTCAGGTAAAGGGTTTGGGGTTCGCGGTTTGGGTTTGTGGTTTGAGGTTTGGGTTTGGGGTTTGGGGATCAGGTTAGGGGCTCTCGGATTGGGTTAGGGGTTCACAGTTCGGGTTTGGGTTTGAGGTTAGGGTGAAGGGTTTGGGGTTTGGGGTTCGCGGTTTGGGTTGGAGGTTTGGGATTCGGGTTAGGGGTTTTGGGTTTGGGATTCGGGTTATGGGTTTGGGTTTTGGGGTTCGCGGTTTGGGTTTGGGGTTCTGGTTAGGGGTTCGGGGTTCGGGTTTGGGGTTTGGAGTTCGAGGTTTGGGGTTCGCGTTTCAGGTTAGGGGTTGAGGGTTGGGGTTTGGGGTTCGCGGTTTGGGATAGGGGTTCGCGGATTTGGTTAGGGGTTAGGGATTTGGGGTTTGGAGTCTGGGATTTGGGTCAGGGGTTCGTGGTTTGGGGTTCCAGTTATGGGTTTGGGGTTTGGGTTCAGGGTTGTGGGTTGGGGGTTTGGGGTTCGGTTTTTGGGTTTGCAGTTTGGGTTACGGATTAGGGGTTTGGGGTTTGGGTTTGGGGTTCGGGAATTGGGATTCGAGGATTGGGGTTGGGGGTTCCGATTAGAGGTTCAGTAAGTGAGATTTGTGGATCGGGGGTCAAGATTTGAGGTTTGGGGTTTGGGCTTCGGGGGTTTGGGTTCAGGGTTTGGGGATGGGGGTGTGAGGTGCAGTTTCGAGTTTTGCTGTTCAGGTTAGGAGTTAGGGGTTGGGAGTTCGGGGTTCGGCTTAGGGGTTTGGGGTGTGCGGTTTGGGGTTTGAGGTTTGGGGTTCCGGCTAGGGGTTTGGGGTTTGGGGTTCGGATCAGGGGTTTGGAGTTTGGGTTTGAGGGTTGGGTTTTGGGGTTTGGGTTTCGGGGTTTAGAATTCGGGTTAGGTGTTCGCAGTTTGGGTTAGGGGTTTGGGGTTTGGGTTGGGGGTGTGGGGTGTGGGGTACGGGTTAGGGGTTTGGGTTCAGGGTTTGGGGTTCACTTTATGGGTTTGCGTTTCCGGTAAGGCATTAGGGGTGTGCGGTCTGGGTGTGGGGTTCGTGTTAGCGGTTTGGGGTTGGGGGTTCGGGTTCCAGATTTGGGGTTCGGGGTTTGAGTTATGGATTCGGGGTTTGGGCTACATGGTTCGGGGTTTGTGGTATGGGGTTTGGGGGTCGGGGTTTGGGTTTGGGGCTCGGGTTAGGGGTTCGGGTACGAGTTAGGGGTTCACGGATCGGGTTAGGGGTTTGGGGTTCGGCCTTTGAGGTTCGGTTAAGGGGTTCGCTGTTCTGGTTAGGGGTTAGTGACAGGGGCTTCTGTTTTAGGGTAGGGGGTCGCAGTTCAGGTTATGGGTTAGGGGTTTGGTGTTTCGTTTTCGGGTTATGGTAAAGGGTTCAGGTAGGGGATTGGGTTAGGGGATTCGGGTTCAGGTTGGGAGTTCGGTGCTTGGGGTTAGAGATTTGGATTCGGGAAATGGGTTGGGGTTCATGGTATGGTGTTCGAGTTAGGGGTTTGGGGTTCGGAGTTTGGGGGTTCTTGTTCTGATTAGGGGCTTGGGGTTTGGGGTTCGGCTTCGGGGTTAGAGGTTTGCGGTTTGGGGTTGCGGTTTGGAGATTGGAGTTTGGGTTTGGTATTAAGGGGTAGGTGTTTTGGTTTGAGGTCGGGTTAGGGTTAAGGTATCAGGTTTCAGGTTCATTGTTTGGGGATTCGAGCTAGGCATTCAGTTTACAGGTTTGGGATATAGGGTTTTGAGGTCAGGGTGGAGTTCCGGGATTGGAGTCGCGATTAGGGGCTACTGAGTGCCGCAGAGGCAAGGGTTCCAGCAGTAAAAGCAGGCTGCGAGAAGCTGGGAGACGCTACTGGCGCCTTTCTGGCCTTAGCTCCGCTCCTGCCTTGCCTTTGCACCTAGGCCCCAGGCGTCCTTGGGAAGGGCTTAAGGGCCGGTGGCTTGCACACTGTCAAGGGCTCCAGCAGGGAGAGCTCTGTGAGAGGGAAGGGAAGGGCAAGTGCAGGGCTCCTCCAGCAGTTGCTTGGCCGCCCAGACTCAGCGCCGCACGGAGTGCACCAGGCTCCCAGGGCCCCTGGCTGGGGTCTGCAGCCCCGCACACCTGGAGGCTGATTCCCTGGGCGCCTAGCAGCTGCCTTACACACTTGGCTTCCCTAGCGCTCTCCTCCCCAGCAGAGACGTGTGCAGCTGGTTGGGGGAATGCCCCTGCGTGCCTGGGCTCCGGCCCACAGGCCCAGCTCAGGGCAAGCAGCCACTGAGCCAAGACCTGCAAGAGGCGAAGAGCGCCCCCACCTGGAAGCCGAGTGAAGAGCTGGCGGGGAGGCGAGCCTCCTCGAGGGAAGAAGAGGCAGCCCAGCCTCGTTTGGCTCAAGCCCTACTTGGCTGGAGCCGAGTGCGCCTCCAGAACGGCAGAGCTCCAGCTCTGCTCAGAGGCCCGATCTGGCAGAGATGCTGGCGCGAGGCTGCTCTGCCCTGGGCGAGCCTTGCCCAGACTTGCCTGGCTGCTAGGCTTCCTGCCCAGGAAGGAGCAGGCTGCGCGAGGCTGGGAGACGCCACTGGCGCCTTCCTGGCCTCAGCTCCGCTCCTGCCTCACCTTTGGACCTAGGCCCCAGGCGTCCTTTGGGAGGGCTTAGGGGCCGGTGGCTTGCACATGCCAAGGGCTCCAGCAGGAAGAGCTCTGTGCGAGGGAAGGGAAGGGTTAGTGCTGGGCTCCTCCAGCGGTTGCTTGGCCGCCCAGACTCAGTGCCGCACGGAGTGCACCAGGCTCCCTGGGCCGCTGGCTGGGGTCTTCAGCCCCGCACACCCGGAGGCTGACTCCCTGGGCGCCCAGCAGCTGCCTCACACACGAAGATTCCCTAGCGCTCTGCTCCCCAGCAGAGACGTGTGCAGCTGGTTGGGGCCTGCCCCTGCGTGCCTGGGCTCCCGCCCACAGCCCCAGATCAGGGCAAGCAGCCCCTGAGCGAAGACCTGCACGAGTCGCTGAGCCCCCCCACCTGGAAGCCTAGTGAACAGCTGGCGGGGAGGCGAGCCCCCTCGAGGGAAGAAGAGGCAGCCCAGCCTCGTTTGGCTCAAGCCCTACTTGGATGGAGCCGAGTGCGCCTCCAGGACGGCAGAGCTCCAGCTCTGCTCAGAGGCCCGATCTGGCAGAGTTGCTCGCGCGAGGCTGCTCTGCCCTCGGCGAGCCTTGCCCAGACTTGCCCGGCTGCTAGGCTTCCTGCCCGGAAGAAGCAGGCTGCGCGAGGCTGGGAGACGCCATTTGCCCCTTCCTGGCCTCAGCTCTGGTCCTGCCTTGCCTTTGCACCTAGGCCCCAGGCATCCTTAGGGAGGGCTTAGGGACCGGTGGCTTGCACACTGCCAAGGGTTCCAGCAGGGAGAGCTCTGTGAGAGGGAAAGAAAGGCAAGTGTAGGGCACCTCCAGCGGTTGCTTGGCCGCACAGACTCAGCGCCGAACGGAGTGTACCAGCCTCCCAGGGCCCGTGGCTTTTGTCTGCAGCCCCGCACACCCGGAGGCTGACTCCCTGGGCGCCCAGCAGCTGCCTCACACACGTAGCTTCCCTAGCGCTCTCCTCCCCAGCAGAGACGTGTGCAGCTGGTTGGGGCCTGCCCCTGCGTCCCTGGGCTCACGCCCACAGCCCCAGCTCAGGGCAAGTAGCCCCTGAGCCAAGACCTGCAGGAGGCGCAGAGCGCCCCCACCTGGAAGCCGAGTGAACAGCTGGCGGGGAGGTGAGCCTCCTTGAGGGAAGAAGAGGCAGCCCAGCCTCGTTTGGCTCAAGCCCTGCTTGGCTGGAGCCGAGTGCGCCTCCAGGACGGCAGAGCTCCAGCTCTGCTCAGAGGCCCGATCTGGCAGAGTTGCTGGCGCGAGGCTGCTGTGCCCTGGCCGAACATTGCCCAGACTTGCCTCGCTGCTAGGCTTCCTGCCCAGGAAGGAGCCGGCTGCGCGAGGCTGGGAGACGCCACTGGCGCCTTCCTGGCCTCAGCTCCGCTCCTGCCTTGCCCTTGCACCTAGGCCCCAGGCGTCCATTGGGAGGGCTTAGGGGCCAGTGGCTTGCACACTGCCAAGGGCTCAAGCCAGAAGAGCTCTGTGCGAGGGAAGAGAAGGGCTAGTGCAGGGCTCCTCCAGCGGTTGCTTGGCCGCCCAGACTCAGCGCCGCAGGGAGTGCACCAGGCTGCCAGGGACCCTGGCTGGGGTCTGCATCCCCGCCCACATGGAGGCTGACTCCCTGGGCGCCCAGCAGCTGACTCACACACGTAGCTTCCCTAGCGCTCTCCTCCCCAGCAGAGACGTGTGCAGCTGGTTGGGGCCTGCCCCTGCGTGCCTGGGCTCCCGCCCACAGCCCCAGCTCAGGGCAAGCAGCCCCTGAGCCAAGACCTGCAGGAGGCGCAGAGCGCCCCCACCTGGAAGCCGAGTGAACAGCTGGAGGGGAGCCGAGCCTCCTCGAGGGAAGAAGAGGCAGCCCAGCCTCGTTTGGCTCAAGCCCTACTTGGCTGGAGCCGAGTGCGCCTCCAGGACGGCAGAGCTCCAGCTCTGCTCAGAGGCCCGATCTGGCAGAGTTGCTGGCGCGAGACTGCTCTGCCCTGGGCGAGCCTTGCCCAGACTTGCCTCGCTGCTAGGCTTCCTGCCCAGGAAGGAGCCGGCTGCGCGAGGCTGGGAGACGCCACTGGCGCCTTCCTGGCCTCCTAGGCCCCAGGCGTCCTTTGGGAGGGCTTTGGGGCCGGTGGCTTGCACACTGCCAAGGGCTCCAGTAGGAAGAGCTCTGTGCGAGGGAAGGGAAGGGCTAGTGCAGGGCTCATCCAGCGGTTGCTGGGCTGCCCAGACTCATCGCCGCACGGAGTGCAAAAGGCTCCCAGGGTCCCTGGCTGGGGTCTGCAGCCCCGCACACCCTGAGGCTGACTCCCTGGGCGCCCAGCAGCTGCCTCTCACACGTAGATTCCCTAGCGTTCTCCTCCCCAGCAGAGACGTGTGCAGCTGGTTGGGGCCTGCCCCTGCGTGCCTGGGATCCCGCCCACAGCCCCAGCTCAGGGCAAGTAGCCCCTGAGCCAAGACCTGCACGAGTCGCTGAGCGCCCCCACCTGGAAGCCGAGTGAACAGCTGGCGGGGAGGCGAGCCCCCTCGAGGGAAGAAGAGGCAGCCCAGCCTCCTTTGGCTCAAGCCCTACTTGGCTGGAGCCGAGTGCGCCTCCAGGACGGCAGAGCTCCAGCTCTGCTCAGAGCCCCGATCTGGCAGAGTTGATGGCGCGAGGCTGCTCTGCCCTGGGCGAGCCTTGCCCAGACTTGCCTCGCTGCTAGGCTTCCTGCCCAGGAAGGAGCCGGCTGCGCGAGGCTGGGAGACGCCACCGGCTCCTTCCTCGCCTCAGCTCCGCTCCTGCCTCGCCTTTGCACCTAGGCCCCAGGCGTCCTTGGGGAGGGCTTAGGGGCCCGTGGCTAGGGCTCCAGCAGGAAGAGCTCTGTGCGAAGGAAGGGAAGGGTTAGTGCAGGGCTCCTCCAGCGGTTGCTTGGCCTCCCAGACTCAGCGCTGCACGGAGTGCACCAGGCTCCCATGGCCCCTGGCTGGGGTCTGCAGCCCTGCACACCCGGAGGCTGACTCCCTGGGCGCCCAGCAGCTGCCTCTCACACGTAGCTTCCCTAGCGCTCTCCTCCCCAGCAGAGACGTGTGCAGCTGGTTGGGGCCTGCCCCTGCGTGCCTGGGCTCCCGCCCACAGCCCCAGCTCAGGGCAAGCAGCCCCTGAGCCAAGAACTGAAGGAGGCGCAGAGCGCCCCCACCTGGAAGCCGAGTGAACAGCTGGCGGGTAGGTGAGCCTCCTTGAGGGAAGAAGAGGCAGCCCAGCCTCGTTTGGCTCAAGCCCTACTTGGCTGGAGCCGAGTGCGCCTCCAGAACGGCAGAGCTCCAGCTCTGCTCAGAGCCCCGATCTGGCAGAGTTGCAGGCGCGAGGATGCTCTGGCCTGGGCGAGCCTTGCCCAGACTTGCCTCACTGCTAGGCTTCCTGCCCAGGAAGGAGCCGGCTGCGCGAGGCTGGGAGCCGCCACTGGCGCCTTCCTGGCCTCAGCTCCGCTCCTGCCTGGCCCTTGCACCTAGTTCCCAGGCGTCCATTGGGAGGGCTTAGGGGCCGGTGGCTTGCACACTGCCAAGGGCTCCAGCAGGAAGAACTCTGTGCGAGGGAAGGGAAGGGTTAGTGCTGGGCTCCTCCAGCGGTTTCTTGACCGCCCAGACTCAGCCCCGCACTGAGTGCACCAGGCTCCCAGGGCCCCTGGCTGGGGTCTGCAGCCCCGCACACCCGGACGCTGACTCCCTGGGCGCCCAGCAGCTGCCTCACACACGTAGCTTCCCTAGCGCTCTCCTCTCCAGCAGAGACGTGTGCAGCTGGTTGGGGCCTGCCCCTGCGTGCCTGGGCTCCCGCCCACAGCCCCAGCTCAGGGCAAGCAGCCCCTGAGCCAAGACCTGCAGGAGGCGCAGAGCGCCCCCACCTGGAAGCCGAGTGAACAACTGGCGGGGAGCCGAGCCTACTCGAGGGAAGAAGAGGCAGCCCAGCCTCGTTTGGCTCAAGCCCTACTTGGCTGGAGCCGAGTGCGCCTCCAGGACGGCAGAGCTCCAGCTCTGCTCAGAGCCCCGATCTGGCAGAGTTGCTGGCACGAGGCTGCTCTGCCCTGGGCGAGCCTTGCCCAGACTTGCCTCGCTGCTAGGCTTCCTGCCCCGGAAGGAGCAGGCTGCGCGAGGCTGGGAGACGCCACCGGCTCCTTCCTCGCCTCAGCTCCTCTCCTTCCTCGCCTTTGCACCTAGGCCCCAGGCGTCCTTGGGGAGGGCTTAGGGGCCCGTGGCTAGGGCTCCAGCAGGAAGAGCTCTGTGCGAGGGAAGGGAAGGGTTAGTGCAGGGCTCCTCCAGCGGTTGCTTGGCCGCCCAGACTCAGCGCTGCACGGAGTGCACCAGGCTCCCATGGCCCCTGGCTGGGGTCTGCAGCCCCGCACACCCGGAGGCTGACTCCCTGGGCGCCCAGCAGCTGCCTCTCACACGTAGCTTCCCTAGCGCTCTCCTCCCCAGCAGAGACGTGTGCAGCTGGTTGGGGCCTGCCCCTGCGTGCCTGGGCTCCCGCCCACAGCCTCAGCTCAGGGCAAGCAGCCCCTGACCCAAGACCTGCAGGAGGAGCAGAGCGCCCCCACCTGGAAGCCGAGTGAACAGCTGGGAGGTAGGTGATACTCCTCGAGGGAAGAAGAGGCAGCCCAGCCTCGTTTGGCTCAAGCCCTACTTGGCTGGAGCCGAGTGCGCCTCCAGAACGGCAGAGCTCCAGCTCTGCTCAGAGCCCCGATCTGGCAGAGTTGCTGGCGCGAGGCTGCACTGCCCTGGGCGAGCCTTGCCCAGATTTGCCTCGCTGCAAGGCTTCCTGCGCGGAAGAAGCAGGCTGCGCGAGGCTGGGAGACGCCACTGGCGCCTTCCTGGCCTCATTTCCCCTCCTACCTTGCCTTTGCACCTAGGCCCCAGGCGTCCTTAGGGAGGGCTTAGGAGCCGGTGGCTTGCACACTGCCAAGGGTTCCAGCAGGGAGAGCTCTGTGAGAGGGAAGGAAAGGCAAGTGCAGGGCACCTCCAGCGGTTGCTTGGCCGCCCAGACTCAGCGCCGAACGGAGTGCAGCAGCCTCCCAGGACCCCTGGCTGGGGTCTGCAGCCCCGCACACCCGGAGGCTGACTCACTGGGCGCCCAGCAGCTTCCTCACACACGTAGCTTCCCTAGCGCTCTCCTCCCCAGCAGAGACGTGTGCAGCTGGTTGGGGCCTGCCCCTGCGTGGCTGGGCTCCCGCCCACAGCCCCAGTTCAGGGCAAGCAGCCCCTGAGCCAAGACTTGCACGAGTCGCTGAGCGCCCCCACCTGGAAGCCGAGTGAACAGCTGGCGGGGAGGCGAGCGCCCTCGAGGGAAGAAGAGGCAGCCCAGCGTCGTTTGTCTCAAGCCCTACTTGGCTGGAGCCGAGTGCGCCTCCAGGACGGCAAAGCTCGAGCTCTGCTGAGAGCACCGATCTGGCAGAGTTGCTGGCGCGAGGCTGCTCTACCCTGGGCAAGCCTTGCCCAGACTTGCCTCGCTGCTAGGCTTCCTGCCCAGGAAGGAGCCGGCTGAGCGAGGCTGGGAGACGCCACTGGCTCCTTCCTGGCCTCAGCTCCGCTCCTGCCTTGCCTTTGCACCTAGGCCCCAGGCTTCCTTGGGGAAGGCTTAGGGGCCGGTGGCTTGCACACTGCCAAGGGCTCCAGCAGGAAGTGCTCTGTGCCAGGGAAAGGAAGGGCTAGAGCAGGGCTCCTCCAGCGGTTGCTTGGCTGCCCAGACTCAACGCCGCACGGAGTGCACCAGGCTCCCAGGGCCCCTGGCTGGGGTCTGCAGCCCCGCACACCCGGAGGCTGACTCCCTGGGAGTCCAGCAGCTGCCTCACACACGTAGCTTCCCTAGCGCTCTCCTCCCCAGCAGAAACGTGTGCAGCTGGTTGGGGCCTGCCCCTGCGTGCCTGGGCTCCCGCCCACAGCCCCAGCTCAGGGCAAGCAGCCCCTGAGCCAAGACCTGCAGAAGGCGCAGAGCGCCCCCACCTGGAAGCCGAGTGAACAGCTGGCGGGGAGCCGAGCCTCCTCGAGGGAAGAAGAGGCAGCCCAGCCTCGTTTGGCTCAAGCCCTACTTGGCTGGAGCCGAGTGCGCCTCCAGGACGGCAGAGCTCCAGCTCTGCTCAGAGGCCCGATCTGGCAGAGTTGCTGGCGCGAGGCTGCTCTGCCCTCGGCGAGCCTTGCCCAGACTTGCCTCGCTGCTAGGCTTCCTGCCCAGGAAGGAGCCGGCTGCGCGAGGCTGGGAGACGCCACTGGCCCCTTCCTGGCCTCAGCTCCGCTCCTGCCTTGCCCTTGCACCTAGGCCCCAGGCGTCCATTGGGAGGGCTTAGGGGCCAGTGGTTGCACACTGCCACGGGCTCAAGCCGGAAGAGCTCTGTGCGAGGGAAGAGAAGGGCTAGTGCAGGGCTCCTCCAGCGGTTGCTTGGCCGCCCAGACTCAGCGCCGCACGGAGTGCACCAGGCTCCCAGGGCCCCTGGCTGGGGTCTGCAGCCCCGCACACCCGGAGGCTGACTCCCTGGGCACCCAGCAGCTGACTCACACACGTAGCTTCCCTAGCGCTCTCCTCCCTAGCAGAGACGTGTGCAGCTGGTTGGGGCCTGCCCCTGCGTGCCTGGGCTCCCGCCCACAGCCCCAGCTCAGGGCAAGCAGCCCCTGAGCCAAGACCTGCAGGAGGCGCAGAGCGCCCCCACCTGGAAGCCGAGTGAACAGCTGGCGGGGAGGCGAGCCTCCTCGAGGGAAGAAGAGGCAGCCCAGCCCCCTTTGATTCAAGCCCTACTTGGCTGGAGCCGAGTGGGCCTCCAGGACGGCAGGGCTCCAGCTCTGCTCAGAGGCCCGATCTGGCAGAGTTGCTGGCGCGAGGCTGCTCTGCCCTGGGCGAGCCTTGCCCAGACTTGCCTCACTGCTAGGCTTCCTGCCCAGGAAGGAGCAGGCTGCGTGAGCCTGGGAGACGCCACTGGCGCCTTCCTGACCTCAGCTCCTCATCTGCCTTGCCTTTGAACCTAGACCCCAGGCGTCCGTGGGTAATGCTTAGGGGCCGGTGGCTTGCATGCTGCCAAGAGCTCAGGCAGGGCGAGCTCTGTGAGAGGGAAGGGAAGGGCAAGTGCAGGGATCCTCCAGCGGTTGCTTGGTCGCCGAGACTCAGCGCCGCACGAAGAAACGCACCTCCCAGGGCCACTGGCTGGGGTCTCCATCCCGGCATACCTGGAGGCTGACTCCGTGGGTGCCGATCAGCTGCCTCTCACATGTCGTTCCCTTGCACTCTCTTCCCCAGCAGAGAAGTGTGCAGCAGTTTGGGGTATGCCCCTGCGTGTCTTGACTCCCGCCCACAGCCCCAGCTCAGGGCAAGCAGCCCCTGAGCCAAGACCTGCAGGAGGCACAGAGCTTCCGCGCCTGGAAGCCGAAGGAAGAGCATTCAAGGTGGCAAGCCTCCTCGAGGTAAGAAGAGGCAGCCCAGCCACGTGCGGCTCAAGCCCTGCTTGGCTGGATCTGAGCGCGCCTCCAGTATGGCAGATCTCCAGCTCTGCTCAGAGGCCCGATCTGGCAGAGTTCCTGGTCTGAGGCTGCTCTGCCCTGGCCGAGCCTTGCCCTGACTTGCCTGGCTGCTAGGCTTCCTGCCATGGAAGGAGCAGGCTCCTTGAGCCTGGGAGATGCCACTGTCGCCTTCCTGGCCTCAGCTCTGCTCCTGCCTTGCCTTTGCACCAGGCGTCCTTGGGGATGTCTTAGGGGCCGGTGGGTTGCACACTGCCAAGGGCTCCAGCAGGGAGAGCTCTGTCAGATGCAAGGGAAGGGCAAGTGCAGGTCTCCTCCAGCGGTTGCTTGACAGCCCAGACTCAGCGCCGCACGGTGAGCACCAGGCTCCTTGGACCCCTGGCGGGGCTCTGGAGCCCCGCACACCTCGAGTCTGACTCCGTGGGCGCCCAGTAGCTGCCTCACACACGTAGGTTCCCTAGCGCTCTCCTCTCCAGCAGAGACGTGTGCAGGTGGTTGGGTCCTGCACCTGTGTGTCTGGGCTCCTGCCCACAGCCCCAGCTCAGGGGAAGCAGCCCCTGATCCTAGACCGTAAGGAGGGGCAGGGAGCCGGCGCCTGGAAGCCGAGTGAACAGCATGCGGGAATCGAGCTTCCTAGGGGGAAGACGAAGCAGCCCAGCCGCCTTAGGCTGCAAGCCCTGCTTGGGCGGAGTCGAGTGCGCCTCCAGGATGGCAGAGCTCCAGCTCTGCTCAGAGGCCCGATCTGGCAGAGTTCCTGGTGCGAGGCTGCTCTGCCCTGGGCGAACCTTGCCCAGACTTGCCTCGCTGCTAGGCTTCCTACCCAGGAAGGAGCAGCCTTTGCGAAGTTGGGAGACGCCACTGGCGCCTTCCTGGCCTCAGCTCCACTCCTGTATTGCCTTTGCACCTAGGCCCCAGGCGTCCTTTGGGAGGCCTTAGGGGCCGGTGGGTTCCACACTGCCAAGGGCTCCCATAGTGAGAGGTCTGTTCAAGGGAAGGGATGGGTATATTTGGAGTACAATCCTGTATCAGATGTGAGGCCCACACCTTCACCCTGAACGCTCACTCTGAACCCTCACCCCGAACCCTTACCCTCACCCACGCCCTCACCCTGAACCCTCACCCTCACCCTCTCCCTGAACCCTCACCCTCACCCTCTCCCTGAACCCTCACCCTCACCCTCTCCCTGAACCCTCACCCTCACCCTCTCCCTGAATCCTCACCCTCATCCTGAATCCTAACCCTCACCCTGAATCCTTACCCTCACCCTCATCCTGAACCCTCACACCTCACCCCTCACCCTAACAAGTTTGGAGGGCTCCTCCACGAACTCTAACCTTTACCCTACCCTAACCGGACCCCCATCCACATCCTAACCCTAACCCACATCATAGTCACGCCCTCAGCCCTATACTTACCCTTGAAGTACCTACCCGCATCTTCTTCATTTTTGACACTTCCCATGCATAACAAAAGACGAGGTTGTAAGGTTTCAAACATGGATCCAAGACCCATTATCCACATAAAAGGGATATAAATACTATGATCATATCATTTAAATCTCTTGCATCACCAAAATACCTCTCCACCACTTATCCAGTCGCCATTGATGGATCACATCTATCTCATACATTTTATAACTTAGCAATCAAATACGCACCAGGACTCTGGGTAATTATAGAGACAAGATTTATTTATACCATAAATATTTCAACAAATTCCACTTTCTACGATGAGTTCAATCTTCACAAAAGTAGGATGAACAGCACCTGTTTCCACTAGGATCCATAGAGCGTGAAAATCTTAATGATGACCACCAGAAAGGTCAGCACGGTTGATATCACAGATTTTTCAGTGTTCCAATACAAGTTCTACCCAAATCCATAAAGAAAGACATACGCATAGGAAACTACAAATTGAAAGCAAGTCTTTTGAGATAAATATTGGACATCAATTGTATGAATCTTTAAGGCATAACTGCAGACATTCTTCAGACATTCTTCAAATTCATAGAATGACAACAAAGTATGGCTACGTACAATCCATTCGGTTTTATGAACCACTCATGAATAACCTCACAAGCCATTTGAAACCAGATGACAATTTCAAATAGCTTTGATCTACAAACAAGGCTGTAAGACAGAAAGTTAAAATCGAAATACATGAAGTAAATCCTCAATAGATATGAAAACATCCCATGGTAGTGAAGTCAATTAGCATTAGTTATTAGGGCTTTCATGCACAGACTCATCTCTGATCGATGTGATCCCAATTCATATTTGGCAAAAAATACGAAAGCTGATCTTAACAGTCATATTATTTTTCTTTGTACCCCTAAAAAGAAAAATGAACATGAAAAACTAAATTAAGCTTGGAGGCTCACATTTCCCAATCGGTATACAAAGCAACAGCATGTCAAACTTTCTAATTCACATATGCATTTAAATGAAATTGGATGAAATACCCCTAAATAAACACATACTTCTATGCCCAATGTTTCACAAGGCAGAAAACGCTCAATGAATGAAACTGAGAGGGTAACAGCCAGGAAGGCCAGGGGTCTCCAAAGGGAGGAAATGGGGTGCAAGTGTCAGACAGTTGTTATCTGTCACTTCCGAGGCAGGAGGAAACAAGCTGTTATCTTTTTTCCCCTTCTTGATACAAATTTAAACAGAGATTTTCTCTTACAATTCTGTGTTGCTATAATGACACCTGGTTCCGCCTGAACTTCACTTTTCTCATACTTTGAGCTGACCAAGGCATTTTTCTCATGGAAAGGTTTGCCTTAAGCTATGTGAATGTACTATGTATTTACCCTAGACTCTATCTTCAAGTAGGTTCTGCCTAAAGGCTCAGAACTGACTTGACAAACCAATATGCTTTACTCATACATGGCTCTCCTGATCTATGTGAATGAAGCTATCCATTTGCTCATATCAATCGTTTTATGGCCCAGGATGACTCACCTGGTGCCACGGTCATCTCCATATATCTTGTGGGTGAGGGGTCTGCTGCCATTCCTTTCTCTAATGAGTAGACTGCTAGTAGCTAGATAACATCCAGCCAAAGATGAGTAGGGGGGCACTCTTTCTGCCCCCTTCTGATGTCTATGTCAGAAGCTTTCTCTCTTTTATACTTTAATAAAACGTTGGGACACAAAAGCTCTGACTGATCAAGCCTCATCACTGGCCCCGGGTTGAATTCTTCCTCTAAGGAGCCCAAGAATTCAAGCATCTTTCATGGTTAGACAACAACCTTTCCAAACAATGGTCTTTTCAAAAAAAAAAAATGATGATAAGTGATGAGTATGCATATGTCTACGAATGAAATGGGACCTATATGTCAAACCACATAAAAATATATCTTCCCTCAACATACATATAACACAACCAGGCCTTCACATGCATCGATTCTCCAACTATCAAGTCATACAAATATGGATGTAAAATATCACAATACATTCCAAAGTTTAAAAGTGATGGATATTGACTTTCGCCCGCTGGTGCTTCTTTTTATGTCATCTCCATTATATTAGCTATGACAACGAATCATGTGCTGTGCGAAGTCACTTACATTGTGTCCAACTCCTTGGGATCATATGGACTAGGCCCCACCAGGCTCCTCTCTCCATGAGATTCTCTAGGCAAAGATACTGGAGGGGGTTGCCATGCTCTCCCTCAGGAGATCTTCCTGCCCCAGGGATGGAATCCATACCTCCCATGTCTCCTGCATGGGTATGTTCTGCATGTTCTTTACCACTAGAACCACCTGGGAAGCCCCAAGACACATGAACATCAGTGGATTTGGGGATCCACGGGGCATATACAGAACCATTCCTCCAACAAAACTGAAGAATGACTTTAAAATCTCAAACAAAACATGAGTATATGTGTTCACAAACTTCATGGAGCAAGGGTTTCTTCGATCTGAAAACTGGCATCGATGAAGGACTGTGTGAAGAATACTTCAAAGTCTATTTGGCAAACACAGCCTACGTTGGCTATATTTAGTCCTCAGTTGAATGGAATGTCATGAGTACTGGTCATTTCAAATAAGTAGCCTATGACGCTGTTTACACTTATTGGGACGCGTGGTATACCACATTCACACATTTCAGTAGCATTGGTGCAAAAACGATACATTTCTCAGGGGAAGCTTCTACATGGACTCCTGGGATCAGAGCTCTAACTCATACACACATACTTTTCCTTTTAAAATGATCCTGCATGATAAGCAAACAAAACACTGGATGAACACCTAGACGGTGAGCTCTGTACTAAATGATTTTAAAGCCAGTAGATGGAATGAGCTGATGAGGAAGACTACAAACGAGTCATCTTCTTCAACTTGGTCAAACTGCTCATAGTCATACAAGTGAATGAAAAGTTGAGCCTGTTGTCATTAAATCTGTTTAAAAGAAATAGAATAATAAAACAAATTAGTAAATCTTATTTTCTTAATAAACATTGTATTATTTCTGCACAGCTTTGTTACTGGCATGAATAGAATATCTACAATAATAACTTGTCACAGTGAAATGGATTCACATTCGATATCGATTCACATCTATAATTGATGCCATAGCTGTTTGATACTATTGCTTGAATGAATGCAACTTATGTGACTTCACAAACTACAAACACGACTAACATAATAGGTATTAAAAAACCTTGAGTGACATGAGCGTGAAGACTTAGTAGAGTTGCTCTCAAGAATAATGATACTATTATTCGCTCTAGCCATAGTACTGGAATCTGTACATTAACACCCCTGCAAAACAAAAGGAAAGGATAGAATAATAATAAAGGAACTTCATAACTATATTCCTACTGTAAACATTCAACACTATGTTTTCTTTTAAACTGACTTTCATATTTGGTCTACTGTAACCTCTTCTGTGTTCATTTTATGCTAAACTTATTGCTAACAGTAAAATTACCATACGAGCTCTAATTAATTTTTTTTTTTACTTGCAAAGCTACTGATAGAACCAAAGGCCAATATCTACATCAAACAGGAGAAACGGAATGGAAACTGTAAACAATTTTATGGAAGAACATTTCCGTGCTCCTATTCAGTCAAATGGGCATTCAAAAGGATGTGATTTTTCTGAAAGTTTATTTCAGAAACTTGGAATTGGATGACTGCAAACAATAAAACTAACAATATATTGATACATAATATTAATAATATACAGTGGGTCATTCTTTTTTTATTCTGCCACAGCTAACAGACAGAAAGTCAGTTGTCATAACTACTACTAACATAAGACCCTCACCGATAAGTGAAGATATATAGGAAAATCCATAATAGCTCTAAAAACCATCAAAGATAAAATGGTAATTAAAAAATACACTGACAGTTTAGCTGGTATAAGAAACAGGATGATTATGAAAGCAAAGCCAACAATCATGGATAGGCCATGGAAGCCCGTGGCTGTCACCAGTGTTGACTTATATCCTTCATCTGAGGTTGTTAAAAGCGCTTGGTAAAATCCAGAGGTTTGCAGCAGTGGTAACCTCCTGAACAGACTGAAATAAAAAGGGTTTCCAGAATATCCTGATGATTTCCATCTACTAGGCTGTGATGAGCTCAAGCAATGCATACTCCAGAGGACAGAAGACAGACAGGTTGGGAACACGTCTACTGCACTTACGGAGAAAGGGAATGTTGCTGCTCAGCCTAGTACAAGTGTAGAAGCAACACCTTGGTGATTCGACCTTTAAAGACTCGATACATATGAGAACGACTGGTATGAATAAACCTTCAGAAGTGCTTTCTCAGACCTCCTCCCATCATAAGCACAAGCATAATGAAAACGCTGAGTTTTCATGGTCTCACCCAAAATAAGACTCACTTATGGCTTTGCTTTGAGAATAGTTGAACTACTCATTGTTCAAGAGAAATGATCCTTTCTTCTCTGAAGATTTGTGAATCATTCACAGGGTGTGGTGAATAAACTACTTAAGGGTCTAATACATAAAAATGCAATAGGCTAAGCACAGAGATGTTTTTCTCCCTTTCTCAAAGGATGGAACATTTTGTATTTGCACTGATTTTATGTCTTGACTTCATGTACAATTATATACTGATTTTTTTAGTTGACATACAATAGGACTAAAAATATTGATATAATACTGATAACTCATGTTGGTATGTGTGGTTGTCACATAGGATTCACAGGAGATTTAAATTCACAGTTGTCAACGTAAAGGATGAATGCTATTTAGCTTCTTCGTGAATCTAGACCACGAATGAAGAGTTTTCCTCAACATATTTCACTGAGAGAAATACAAGGATGATAGGCATAATACTATGCTTCGACTCATGGATATCTAAGCATTGCTCACAATACAGATCTGATTTTCAACATCAGGGTTCTTTCAGTGTCCTTGAACAGCATTTGTTTTTCTGTATACAGAAGAAAAAACTCATGAGTATCAAACTGGTTCACATAAAACATGTGTATGAATTGTTATCTTCCTGAACCAGGGATCAAACCCACATCACTTCCCCCTCCTGCACTGGTAGGCAGATTTTTTATTTATCAACTGTGCCACCTAGGAATCGACATACATTTCAAGGACCACTGCCATCAGCTTCTACTGTTCATGACCAAAGTAGGAGAAACAACATTGGAAGAAGTACTCATAAGGGTACTCATAGGAAGTACTCATAAGTCAAGGAACTGTTATACTGGGTACTCTCGTTGTTACTGGGACAAGTCAGTTCCTCCGATGATGATGGGTATAACTGAAAAATTATTACAAATGCATGGGCTGCGATGTCTACGTGATAAATGTGTTCCTCTTATACTATTGCTTCAGGGATGCCTACTTCAGCATGAAGGAATGCACTTCAAGGGATGCCCGCTATTCCAGCTCAAGCAACAGATAGTGAAGTGCAGATCATTGTCCTTTGTTGAAAATAATCAGCACTTTGTCAACATAGGGAACATGCCAGAGGGACCCTTGGGATGGAACTCTAAAAACAGGTTGGGCCCTCTTTTTGCCAAGCCCTGCGATAAAATACAAATCAGAAAAAGAAAAATAGCATCGGTTTTGTCAGGACTTCCTCATCTTTTCTTTCTCGGTAGCAGGAAGCAGACATTGAGGCCAGAGGACTGCAGGATTTCATTGTGAACTAACGTTGGGTGGGGTGGAAGCTCATCACTCTAGTAAGAATGTGGTTCAATAAAATGGAATTTCATTCACTTCATGGACATAGAGTTCTATAATCCTTCATTAAGGAATTCAATAAGCTATATTTCCTTACACCTTCACAATCTCTTGGTTTACGAGAACATCAATTGCTAGTCCAGCACTTATACAATGAGTGTTACAGGTAGTATGAATGTATAAATGATGATGAGCAATGACAGGAAGTTTATTTAATCTCTGTTTGAATTCTTGATTTTTTATATAATTTTTTATAATATCCTTACAGATGTGAATATTTTACTGACATGTATAAATACACGTTGAGTAGTGCTATGATAACTCATAGTGTTGGCACAATAAATATCATGGTTACTATGTGCTTTTCATATATTCCTTTTGAGATTCTCTTCCATTATACATTATCATAAGATATTTAATAGTTTCCTAAACTGTACAGTAGGTCCTTGTGGCTTCTTTTATATATAGTAATGTACTTGTTAATAATTCAAACAAAAACTGGTACACAAATACTCATAGTGACATTCACAATAGCTCAAAGGTAGAACTCATTCAAGTGTCCGTTGGTGGGAGACTGAATATGCAACACAAGGTATATTCAGAAGCTTGAACGGTATTCCACCATACGAAAAAGTACATTAAATGGTGCTGCCACTCTGCAAGACATTACAGAAATGACTCCAAAACAAACACATGGAATAAATACATAGTTCGATTCCAATTCAAGCTATGTACCCAAAAGGATTGGGAAAGGGGGCTGAAAAAATGGATACTTCTTCCGTCATACTCACAACAGCATGATTCACACTGGCAAACAAACAGAAGTGATCTAAGTGTCCATGGCAGCCAATTCCATAAACAAACTGTGGTATGCACACAATGGAATCTGATTCGGCCCTTCAAAGTCAGTAATTCTGACAATGCGACAATGTGGACAAACCTTATGGTCATTAGATCATGTGAAATAAACCAGACCAAGAAAAGACAAACGTTCTGTGATTCCACTCATATGAGATATCCAAACAAGTCAAATCTGTCAGAAATAGCAGAGAGTGATTCCGACCGATCGAAAAGAGTTCATGTTTCATGGACCTCAGTTTCCCTTGGAAAAACTGACTTCCCGTGATATCTCCAAAACCAATTAGACAAATAATTGGAAGCTATATCCAGTCAAATGAATGTAGACATAATGTTATATACAGTGTACACCAAACTCACTCAAACTTCTTAACAGACAAAAGGCAAAACTGTATCTATGGTACCTCAGCTTAGCTTAAAACTGTATCTACAGTACCTCACTTCTGCTTATAAAATTTAACAACAACAACAACAACACACTAAAGTCTATCCAAAAAAGGATATAAAACATATATAACATTAACTTTAAAGAATTAGACATTTAAACTGTGAAAAACCTTATTCACAAAACTTAAACACAAGCCACAGGAAAATATATTTATAAAATACATATCTGATAAAGGATTGTACTCCAAATATACCAAAAAATCTAGAACAATCTCATAAAAAATGTATACACCTAAACACCTGGCCTACAAAAATATAAAGATAGCAAATAAGCCTATCAAAAAGACTCAAAATCACATATCATTAGGAAATTACAAACTAAAATAACAGTGAGGTAGCACTGCACACCTATTAGATCCAGTAAACTCAAAAAAAAAAAACGGGGGTAGGGCACAACTTCTCCGGTGGCTCAGTGGTAAAGAATCTGCCTGACAATGCAAGACACTCTAGTTTGATCCCTTACCCCAGAAGATCCCACATGCCACAGAGAAACATAGCTGGATTTTTCCACAGCTAAACAAAGCTCACCTGTGACCTGAATACTATATGGCTAGCACTTACTAAACAGCTTTGAAAACGTCCAGACAAAAAGTATCACATGATTATATACAACAGCTCTACTTGTAATAACTAAAAACTTTCAAATATCAGGATGTCTTCAGTAGATGACAGTGTAAACAAATGGGGATACATCCAAAGTGAAGGGGAGCAAATGCTACCACAAAATATACCACCTCAGCATGAGAATTAGTGGGACCCAATTAACTTTTTTTTTTAGAGGACACATGATCATCTCTGAAACCCAAGTTCAAGACAGCTCTTCTGTGAGTCACATTTACCAGAGAAATCTCATTTCAAAGGAATCCTCTCTATATGCCAGATAGAAGGATGAGACACAGTCTTTTGAAACTCTTTTTTCTTTTCTATCGATAGGGAAAGCTAAGCCGTAAATCTGCACAACAACCATACCCTTCCTTTCCTTTGGTTGTATCTGTAAAATATTTGTTTCTTTTTTAATTTGGCTGCGCCAGGTCAACCTTCATTGAGGTAAGCCAGATATTTAGCTACAACATGCAAATTCTCCTTTGTGGCATGGGAGATCTAGCTCTTGGATCAGGGAATGAACCTGGGCCTCCTTCTTTGGGAGTGTCCAGTCTCAGCCACTGGACCACCAGAAAGTGCCTGTTTTGTTTTCAGATGAAGATGGAATCTAAGGTGATATCTTGGGCCATTTCAGTCACTGACTCAGTTTCCTGAGTTTCTCCAAAGCACGCACAAGGTGCACATTATTAAACTGGTTTGCAAAACAAGAAAAGGTTGTCTGCTACAACACTGTATGCTTACAAATATCTAAATGGTAAATGGCATATTATTTATTTTTAATTACTATGGGGGGGGGGAGAAAGAATGCAGGATTCATACATGTTACCACATGAATAAATATTAAAACCATCTTCAGTGAAAAAGAAATCCACATAGAAAAGGCCACCCAGAACCCTTATTCACCATGTCTGCTTTCAATCCATCAAGTTTGTCCAAATAACTGAAAATCTCAGTAACACTCTAAATAAAGAAAAAAGGATGACGATGGAAACAAAAGATATATTCATACACTTGAACAATTGCTAAAAGTGGAAGTGGGGCAGTGGATTACATTATAATGTAGGTACCATATGATTTCCTGATTTTGGAGATTATGTGCTGGTTCTGCAGAAGGTACCCATTTTGGATAAAACACATAGAGTATTTTAGATGATGTGGCAAATGCTAGCACTTGTTCCCATTGCTAGGCATTTTCTGTACATTTTAAATGACTGGAAAGTATACTAGGTTTCAAAACAACCATGTCAATACCACAAAAGAAATTTAGAGCAGACAGGCAGGAAACTTTCTGATACAGGCCAAGACTTACCCAGATGAAGTTCAAGGGAAGCTGCGATGCTCACTGCCCGTGAAGGAGTCCACGTGGAATGAAGAAGTAGTGTGGGAAGTCTATTAGTAACCACCATGTCTTGGGTCCTCTGGATGACCTACTGCAGGAGAAACAGATCTTACAGATAAAATGTTCCACATCACTTCACAAAAAGTTGTTAGACTACATTCAGTAAAGCTGAATCATTTTGGATTAATTTACAATCATAAAATACTACCCTTTACAGTCCAAAAATCACTTGCATTTCTATACACTAATAACAATCAGAAAAAAATATTAAGAAAATCCCACTTAAATAAAACATCTAGCAACAAACTTAATCAAGAACATAAAAAACCAGTAGTCAGAAAACTAGAAGGCACTGATAAAGAAACCAAAGAAAATACAAACACACAGAAAATTATTCCACGCTCATGCACTGGAACAATGAGGAATTAAAAGGTCCATTCCAACCAAAGTCATCAACAAATACACGGACTGCAATCACAAAATAATATTCAATGGCATTTTTCACAGAAATAGAAATATTCCTAATATTAGGCTGCTACTGTTGAACAGGACCTTAAACGGCCAAAAAGACTCTGAGAAAGAGGAACACAGCTGGAGGCATCTTCCTATCCCTCTTCAAACTACATCACGGAGCTGTAGTGACCACCACAGTGAGGAACTGGCAGGAACACAGACACATGGACTCCAGGAGAGAATAGAGAGCCCAGAAACGAACCCACCTGTACATGGTCAGTTCCTGAAAATCAAACCAGGAACGAGCGAAGAGGAAAGGACAGTCTTCTCAAGAAACAGTGACAGGAAAATGGCCACCTACACGGAAGAACATCAGTGTTCATCCTCTACATCATCTAAGGCAAATCTAACTGAAAACCCACCGCTTTGCACACGGAGCTCTTTCCCCCTGAGTCCTCTGAGATGGACCTCCAGTCAGCCCTCAGCTGGACACAGGAAACGTCTACTCCATCCTCATTTTTCGCTCTTGCAGCGCCTCCCTGCTGGTGGGCACTGAGGCAACCCTGCTCCTCTCAGCCTGGATGCAGCCCTGTTATCCAGAAGCCTGAGCCCCGATGGTCCTGAGGAGACAAAGCTCCCGCCAGCTGCTCACGGAGCAGAGTCTAAAGGCAAAGCGTCCTGCGCCCGCGGGTCAGAGGGGCCTTTGGCGCCCCCTGCGGGCCACAAGAGAAGAGCGGGCAGCCCGGTGCTCACAGACCTCAGAGGGCTCACCCAGAAGCAGCTCTGCTGCGAGCACTCAGACTGGAAGCCCAAACTGAAATGGAGCAGAATAGCTCCATGACCCTCCGCAAAACATGGCTAAGGAACAATCAGAGCCTGCATGGAATGCAGCCATAAAAAGGAACACATTTGAGTTTGTTCTAATAAAGGGGAGGGAAGTCAGTCAAAGAGAGAAAAACATGGAATCTAGAAGGATGGTACTGACGAGTCTGTTCACAGAGCAGCAATGGAGGTGCAGACATAGAGAACAGACTTACAGACGAGGGTGGGGAACAAGAGGGAGAGGGTGAGATGAATGGAGAGAGCAGCATGGATGCAGGTACACCTACATTTGTAAATAGACAACCAATGGGAATTTGCTGTATGATTCAGGGAACTCAAACTGGGGCTCAGTAGTAACCTGGAGAGGTGGGAATGCGTGCGAGGTGGGAGGGAGATTCAAGAGCAAGAGGACATAGGTACACCTAATGTGGATGTATGACAAATCAAACCAATATTGTAAAGCAATGATCAATCAACTAAAAAGAAATAACTTTTAAAAAATCTGAACATAAACACAAACTTTGCAACAAGGTAACTCCTTTTTAAAAACTATAGAATTTTAGAAAACTACTAAAGTTCTACATGACCTTTGGTCTGGTAATCAGGTCTAACATACACAAAACAAGCCAACTTACCAAATTATGAATATAAATTAGTTAAAACATTGCCTTTTATCATTTCATACATTTACCCCGTGGAGGACCTTACTCAAGAGAACCAAAAACAAACTGTTAAATGAACCACGGACCACCCACCCTGGCCAGGCAACAGAGAAAAGAAAACACTTGCAGGAGTCATCTTACAACAGGAGGCCCTGGGAAGGAACAAGGAACGAACAAGCTACCACCAACCAGAATTCTGGAGAGGTCAGGTGATGGGAGGCTCCAGTTCAGAGGTCCTACCAACCTCCCAGGATCCACATTGCTGGAATCCATCTCAGCTGAGTGATGCGTGTGCCCCCAAGAGAGATCCCAATTCAGAATGCCTGGCAAGAGACAAACCAGAAATTAACCCAATGACCATAAAACCTGAGACTGTGAGCCACGTGACAGAGTGGTTCTCTCCGTTTCCCTCACCCTCCTGCCCTCCACCCCGGCAGCCCTTCCCAATAAAGCCTCTCGCTTGGACAGCACTCCTCTCCTCAGACAACTCATTGCCCAGTGTCAGACAAGAACTCACTCTCAAGCCCTGGGAAGGGATCCCCCTTCCTTCATCAAAAGCAATATCCAGGAGAAAATATCTTCAAAACGTTATCTTGTAGAGAAGGAAATGGCAATGGCAGCCCGCTCCAGTACCATTGCCTGGAGAATCCCATGGACAGAGAAGCCTGGTAGGCTGCAACCCCGGGGTCACTAAGAGACGGACACGACTTCACTGAGTGACTTCACTTTCACTTTTCACTTTCATGCACTGGAGAAGGACATGGCAACCCACTCCAGTGTTCTTGCCTGGAGAATCCCAGGGACAGAGGAGCCTGGTAGGCTGCTGTCTATGGGGTCGCGCAGAGTCAGGCACGACTGAAGCGACGCAGCCGCAGCAGCAGCAGCAGCAGCAGCAGAGAAGGAAATGGCACCACCTACAGTACTCTGGTCTCAGAAATCCCAGGGATAGAGGAGCTTGGTGGGCTACAGTCCAAAAGCAGGGCATTTCTGATGGGAGGAAACAGTCCCAGGGAAGCTGAGCTGCTCACCAAAGGCCCCAGAGCTTTGGATAGCACACCAGAGCTGGGGCTGAGGATTCCCAGCTGCCATGCCTCTTGATCCTGGCCTCTTTCACTAGATACATGTGTGGAAAACTAGAATCTAAAATATGCCCTGGTGGTTCCATAGTAAAGAATCCACCTGCCAGTGCTGGAGATGCATGTGCGATCCCTACGATGGGAAGATCCCACATCCTATGGAGTCTGTGTGCCACAACAGCCGAACCTGTGCTCTAGATCCTGGAAGCCACGATGCCGAGTTCACATGCTGCAGCCACTGAAGCCCGTGAGCCTGTGCCCCTCAACAAGAGGAGACACTGCAGTGAGAAGCCTGCAAACCACTAGTTATGGCCCATGCTCACCAAAACTAGAGAAAAGCCCACACACAAAGATGCAACACAGCCAACAATCAATAAAACTGTTTTCCTAAAAAAATGCATATCTGACAAAGAAACTGTACTCAAATTGTCCAAGAACACTAGAGCAAACAAGCCCATTCATAATTGGTAGTGACTGAAATAGGCCACTGAGGGTATACTGATAGTAAACTATCATAGAAAAACATACTCAAGATACTGGTGCAATGCATGCAGAGCCCCCTTTGAAAGACAATCTGACAGGTTTTTTTTTTTCAGTAACCACATGGGACAAGCACTGAATTCTGTGTATGACAAGCGGTGGAAGCCAGGTATCTTACCATTGGAAGGCAAAGTTACAGATAAACAAAAGGAAACGTTACAATGTCCATGTCGTGGTGGATCAGGTTGGAGACATCACAAATTACCTTTAACTGAATATGTTCAAAGGTGAGCATATTGAGCTCCTACATGTATGTTTTAAATATCATTCTCTAATAAAAGGGAACAGGAAACATCTCTGATGGCCCAGTGGTAAAGAATCTGCCTACCGATGCAGGGAACACGGGTTCAATCCCTGTGTAGAAGATTCCACACACCCAGGGACAACGAAGCCCTTGAACAACTCTTGAAGTTTGCATGCTCCAGAGCCCAAGTTCTGCAAACAGAGAAAGCACTGCAATGAGAAGCCATGGCACAGCAACTAGAGGGTAGCCTCTGCTCACTACAACTAGACAAACGAGCAATAAAGACCCAGCACAGTCAAAAATAATGTAATGTTAATAAAGGGACAGTTCTTTGAAGAAATGACTGAGACTAGGGGTGAGACTGTAAATATATGAGCCAGGGTCATCTTAAATTATGAGAAATTAAAGAAACTAAAGACAACTATCAAGCTGTCCAAACTGATACAAATGAATGATGACACAGTGTTATCTGTATACACCAGCAAATAACAATCTGAAAGGGAATTTAAACAAACAATTCCCTTTCAATCATATCAACAGTAATAAAAGACTTTGCTATGGACAGAATGAGGATGACAAGACTGGCACACTGGAAATGATACATGATTGCTGAAAAATACCCTAAAGACATGGACAGATACTCCATAGTGATGAAAAGGCTTCAGTTGGCAATACCGTGGAAGGCATCTTCAATCTGAAATGAAGATTCAATATGAATTACAAAAGGCTGAAACGTGGCTGCTAAACCACAAAAGATGCCAGCATTCTCGGCCTCCAGAGAATTCAATCCAGGGCAAGTGAAGAAGCTTGATGGCTCAGAGGTTTTCTGTTTAAAAGTTTTATTAAAGTATAAAAGAGATCGAGAGAGCTGCTGACATAGACATTAAAAGGGGGAAGAAAGAGTACCCCCTGCTAGTCTTTAGCCAGATGTTATAGAGCCACTAGCAGTCTGCTAATGAAAGAAAGACAATGTCTCAGAGAGTGGCACCAGGCCCCTCACCCACAGCAAGCATTGAGATAACATTGGCAGCAGATGAGTCATCCCAGGCCATAAAATGATGGACATGAATCTTGAAGAAAGGCAGATTTCCAAGCAAATATATAGTTTCATTCACATAGATTAAGAGAACAAGGTATGAGTAAAACATACTGGTTTGTCAAGTCGTTTCTGAGCCTTTAGGGGGAAGTGACCTGAAGACAGAGCCTTGGGTAAATACATAGCACATTAGCATACCTTAAGACAAACATTTCCATAAGAAAAATGCATTGCTTAGTTCCAGGTTTGAGAAAAGTTAAATTCAGGTGGAGCCAGGAGTGGTCATGGCAACACAGAATTTTCAGAGAAACCTCCTTTTAAATTTGTATCAAGATGGAGAAAAAAAAATGCAGCACTCTTTTGTCTCCTCCTGCCTCTTAAGACAGAGAAAAAAACGTCTGACACTTGCAGTCTATTTTCTCTGGCTGGAGACCCCTGGCCTTCCTGCCTGTTATCCTCTCCAGGCCTGTAGGAAGCAACACACTAGGCTGCTTGGGAAAACCGCGCGGGTCTGAGCTTTATGCAAAGGGGTAAAGCGGCAAAACCCTTGGCCCCAAAGGCGAGGCTTTTCTGCGACCGCCATTTTAGTCGGCTCCGAGACTGCAAACAAAGAGGGCAGAATACATGGTTCCCTGCTCCACCCAGTCCGAGTTCCCTTACCTGTGGCCCACAGCCCTGCGCTCTACTCGCTGGATGCCAATCGACGGGGACCCAGGAGCCCACGAAACGAGCATTCCCAGCTGCAATGGCGAGCCCTGAGAGCACAACTGGGAAGCCTGGCCCCCGACGCGCCGCCATGTTCATCCCGCCCCAGACCCGCTCACGTGAGCCGCGCTCCTGACCAGCCGCCCAGGCTCGCCCCGCCCCCGACGCGCTCACGGTGCGCCCCACCCCCACGCCCCCTTCCAGGACAGGCCCGCGGGACCGCGACTGCCTCCAGGTGAAACACAAGGACAAGCAAATCCACCCCACCGAGACAATCCAAGCTTTTTCTCAGCTGATCTGTCTATGATTTAGGGATAAAACTATGACTATAGAAAGCAAAGATGACCTAGGACAGCCATGATAGTCTATAGAGCCAGACCCTGGCGGGCAGAGGCTTGAAGAGGGTCCGGGAGCTCTGTCAGAACAGCAAGCCTCTGTAGCGTAGCGGTTGGGTACGCTGGTGAGCAGGCAGACGATGGTCTGTAAGTCAGGAGTTCAAGTCTGCAGCTTAACTCTTTTGCTCTTAGGGGGCGGGGGACAGCAACAGGCGGGACTTAGACCAGAAACGTTTATTTTTATTTTAGAGGTTTATTGTTTAGCTTAGGGTTAGGGTTCGGGCAACCCCCCAACTTGTTCAGGTTCGGGTTCAGGGTTAGGGTTAGAATTTGGGGATCCCCCCTCTTCTAAGAGTTCGGGTTTGGGTTAGGGTTCATGTCAGGGTCAGGGTTCGGGTTACGGTTAGGGTTAGCATTAGTGTTGGGGTTACAGCTTAAAGTGAGCCCTAATAGGGCCCATAGTTCTTTATTAGCCTGCCCTGGCGGGCCGAGGCTTGAAGAGGGTTCGGGAGCCCTGCTGAAAGCAGTAAGCCTCTGTAGCATAGGGGTTAGGCGGGCCAGTAGGCAGGCAGACTATGGCCTCTAAATCAGGAGTTCAAGTCTCTAGTCTGACCTTTTCGCTTTTAAGGGGCAGGGGACTGCAAGAGCCAGGGCTTAGACCAGAAAATTTTTTTATTTTAGAGGTTTATTGTTAAGCTTAGGGTTAGGGTTCGGGCAACCCCCCCCCACTTGTTAGGGTTCGGGTTCAGGTTAGAATTCGGGGACCCCCCTCTTCTTAGAGTTCGGGGCGTTACCATTAGGGTTATAGGTTAAAGTGAGGGCTAAGAGGGTCCATAGTTCTTTATTAGCCTGCCCTGGTGGGCTGAGGCTTGAAGAATGCCTGGGAGGCTGACTCGTGGGCGCCCAGCAGCTGCCTCACACACGTAGCTTCCCTAGCCCTCTGCTCCCCAGCAGGGGGGTGTGCAGCTGGTTGGGGCCTGCCCCTGCCTGTCTGGGCTCCCGCCCACAGCCCCAGCTCAGGGGGAGCAGCCCCTGAGCCAAGACCTGCAGCAGGAACAGAGCGTGCCCCCCCCCCCCCGGAAGCCAAGTGAACAGCATGCGGGGAAAAGAGCCTACTCCAGGGAAGAAAGGCAGCCCAGCCGCGTGAGGAAGCCCAGCCGCGAGCAGCTGCAAGCCCTGCTTGGGCGGAGCCCAGTGCGACTTCAGTACCACAGAGATTCAGCTCTCGTTAGGGGCCCGATCTAGCAGAGTTACTGGCGGGAGGTTGCTCTGCCCTGGGCAAGCCTTGCCCAGACTTGCATCGCTGCTAGGCTTCCTGCCCAGGAAGGAGCATGCTGCGCGAGGCTGGGAGACGCCACTGGCGCCTTCCTGGCCTCAGTTCCTCTTCTGCCTTGCCTTTGCACCAAAGCCCCAGGCCTCCTTGGGGAGGGCTTAGATGCCAGTGGGTTGCACACTGCCAAGGGCTCCAGCAGTGTGAGCTCTGTCAGACGGAAGGGAAGGGCAGGTGCAGGGCTCCTCCAGCGGTTGCTTGGCCGCCCAGGCTCAGCGCCTAACGGAGAGCACCAGGCTCCCAGGGCCCCTGGCTGGGGTCTGCAGCCCCTCACACCCGGAGGCTGACTCCGTGGGCGCCCAGCAAGTGCATGACAGACGTAGGTTCCCTAGCACTCTCCTCCCCAGCAGAGACATCTGCAAGTGGTTGGGGTCTGATCCTGCCTGTCTGGGTTCCCACCCACAGCACCAACTCAGGGGAAGCAGCCCCTGAGGCAAGACCTGCTGGAGGAGCCCTGCGCCCCCGCCTGATCGGCGAGTGCACAGCCAAGAGGGAAGCGAGCCACCTCGGGGAAAGAGGAGGCAGCCCAGCCCCGTCAAGCTGAAATCCCTGCTTGCCCAGGCCAAGTGTGCCTCCAGTACAGCAGAGTTCCAGCTCTGATCAGCGGCCCGATCTGGCAGAGTTCCTGGCGCGAGGCTTCTCTGCCATGGGCGAGCCTTGCCCAGACTTGCCTTGCTTTTACGCTACCTCCCCAGGAAGGAGCATGCTGCGCAAGGCTGGGAGAAGCCACTGGAGCCTTCCTGGGCTCAGCTCCGCTCCTCCCTTGCCTTTGAACCTAGGCCCCAGGGGTCCTTGGGGATTGCTTAGGGCCTGGTGGATTGCACACTGCCAAGGGCTCCAGCAGTGAGAGCTCTGTGAGAGGGAAGGGAAAGGTAAGTGCAGGAATCCTCGAGCGGTTGCTTGGCAGCCAAGACTCAGCGGCTCACGAAGAGCACCAGGCTCCCAGGGCCCCTGGCTGGGGTCTGCAGCCCCGCACACCTGGAGGCTGACTCCGTGGGCGCCCAGCAAGTGCATGACAGACGTAGATTCCCTAGCACTCTCCTCCCCAGCACAGACATGTGCCGGTGGTTCGGGCCTGATCCTGCAAGTCTGGGTCCCGCCCACAGCCCCAACTCAGGGAAGCAGCCCCTGAGGCAAGACCTGCTGGAGGAGCCCAGCTACCTCGCCTGATTGGCGAGTGCACAGCCAGCAGGGAAGCGAGCCTCCTCGGGGGAAGAGGAGGCTGCCCAGCCCCTTCAGGCTGAAAGCCCTGCTTGCCCGAGCGAAGTGTGCCTCTGCCTGGGCTCCCGCCCCCAGCCCCAGCTCAGGGCAAGCAGCCCCTGAGCCAAGACCTGCAGGAGGGGCAGAGCGCCCCCGCCTGGAAGCCGAGTGAACAGCAGGGGGAGGCCAGCCTCCTCCAGGGAAGAAGAGGCAGCCCAGCCGCGTGTGGCTCTAGCCCTACTTGGCTGGGCCCCAGTGCGCCTCCAGTACGGCAGAGCTCCAGCTCTGCTCAGAGGCCCGATCTGGCATAGTTGCTGGCACGAGGATGCTCTGCTCTGGGCGAGCCTTGCCCAGACTTGGCTCGCTGATAGGCTTCCTGCCCAGGAAGGAGCAGGCTGCACGAGGCTGGGAGATGCCGCTGGCGCCTTCCTGGTGTCAGCTCCGCTCCTGCCTTGCCTTTGCACCTTGGCCCCAGGAGTCCTTGGCAAGGGCTTAGGGGCCGGTGGCTTGCACACTGCCAAGGGCTCCAGCAGTGAGAGCTCTGTGAGAGGGAAGGGAAGGGCAAGTGCAGCGCTCCTCCAGCGGTTCCTTGGCCGACCAGACTCAGCGCCTCACGGAGACCACCAGGCTCCCAGGGCCCCTGGCTGGGGTCTGCAGCCCCTCACACCCGGAGGCTGATTCCGTGGGCGCCCAGCAAGTGCATGACAGACGTAGGTTCCCTAGCACTCTCCTCCCCAGCACAGACATGTGCCGGTGGTTCGGGCCTGATCCTGCGTGTCTGGGTTCCCGCCCACAGCCCCAACTCAGGGGAAGCAGCCCCTGAGGCAAGACCTGCTGGAGGAGCCCTGCTCCCCCGTCTGATTGGCGAGTGCACAGCCAGCAGGGAAGCGAGCCTCCTCGGGGGAAGAGGAGGCAGCCCAGCCCCGTCAAGCTGAAAGCCGTGCTCGCCGGAGCCAAGTGGGCCTCCAGAACAGCAGAGCTCCAGCTCTGCTCAGAGGCCCGATCTGGCAGAGTTCCTGGCGCAAGGCTTCTCTGCCATGGGCGAGCCTTGCCCAGACTTCCCTTGCTTTTAGGCACCCTCCCCAGGAAGGAGCAGGCTGCGCGAGGCTGGGAGATGCCACTGGCGCATTCCTGGCCTCAGATCCACTCCTGCCTTGCCTTTGCACCTAGGCCCCAGGCTTCCTTGGGGAGTGCTTAGGGGCTTGTGGGTTGCACACTGCCAAGGGCTCCAGCAGTGAGAGCTCTGTCAGACAGAAGTGAAGGAAACCTGCAGGGCTCCTCCAGCGGTTGTTGGCCGCCCAGACTCAGCGCCTCACGAAGAGCACCAGGCTCCCAGGGCCCCTGGCTGGGGTCTGCAGCCGCGCACATCCGGAGGCTGACTCCGTGGGCGCCCAGCAAGTGCATGACAGACGTAGGTTCCCTAGCACTTTCCTCCCCAGCAGAGACATGTGCAGGTGGTTCGGGCTTGTTCCTGCATGTCTGGGTACCCGCCCACAACACCAACTCAGTGGAAACAGCCCCTGAGTCAAAACCTGCTGGAGGAGCCCTGTGCCCCCGCCTGAACAGCGAGTGTACAGCCAGCAGGGAAGTGAGGCTCCTCGGGGAAGAGGAGGCAGCACAGCTCCATCAAGCTGAAAGCTCTGCTTGCCAGGGTCTACGTGAGCCTCCAGTACAGCAGAGCTCTAGGTCTTCTCAGAAGCCCCATCTGGCAGAGTTCCTGTCGCGAGGCTGCTCTGCCATGGGCGAGACTTGCCCAGACTTGCCTTGCTTTTAGGCACCCTCCCCAGGAAGGAGCAGGCTGCGCGAGGCTGGGAGACGCCACTGGCGCCTTAATGTCCTCAGCTCTGCTCCTGCCTTGCCTTTGCACCTAGGCCCCAGGCGTCCTTGCGGAGGACTTAGGGGCCGGTGACATGCACACTGCCAGGGCTCCAGCAGGGAGAGCTCTGTGAGAGGGAAGGGAAGGGCAAGTGCAGGGATCCTCGAGCGGTTGCTGGGCCGCCCAGACTCATCGCCACACGGAGAGCTCAGGCTCCCAGGGCCCCTGGCTGGGGTCTGCAGCCCCGCACACCTGGAGGCTGACTCCGTGGGCGCCCAGCAAGTGCATGACAGACGAAGGTTCCCTAGCACTCTCCTCCCCAGCACAGACATGTGAGGGTGGTTGGGGCCTGATCCTGCAAGTCTGGGTCGCGCCCACAGCCCCAACTCAGGGAAGCAGCCCCTGAGGCAAGACCTGCTGGAGGAGCCCTGCTCCCCCGTCTGATTGGCGAGTGCAGAGCCAGCAGGGAAGCG
Source organism: Ovis canadensis (assembly GCF_042477335.2). Lineage (NCBI taxonomy): Eukaryota > Metazoa > Chordata > Mammalia > Artiodactyla > Bovidae > Ovis > Ovis canadensis. Next base: position 1,021,482 of record NC_091252.1, read on the forward strand.
AGCCTCCTCAGGGGAAGAGGAGGCCTCCCAGACCCTTCAAGCTGAAAGCCCTGCTTGCCCGAGCCAAGTGTGCCTCCAGTAGAGCAGGCTCCAGCTCTGCTCAGAGGCCCGATCTGGCAGAGTTCCTGGTGCGAGGCTGCTCTGCCCTGGGCGAGACTTGCCCATACTTGCCTTGCTTTTAGGCACCCTACCCAGGAAGGGGCATGCTGGGCGAGGCTGGGAGATGCCACTGGCGGCTTCCTGGCCTCAGCTCCGCTCCTGCATTGCCTTTGCACCTAGGCCCCAGGCGTCCTAGGGGAGGGCTTAGGGGCTGGTGGGTTGCACACTGCCACGGGCGCAGGCAGTGAGAGCTCTGTCAGAGGGAAGGGAAGGGCACCTGCAGGGCTCCTCCAGCGGGTGCTTGGCCGCCCAGACTCAGGGCCTCACGAAGAGCACCAGGTTCCCAGGGCCCCTGGCTGGGGTCTGCAGCCCCGCACACCTGGAGGCTGACTCCCTCGGCGCCCAGCAAGTGCATGACAGACGTAGGTTCCCTAGCACTCTCCTCCCCAGCACAGACATGTGCTGGTGGTTCGGGCCTGATTCTGCGTGTCTGGGTTCCCGCCCACAGCCCCAACTCAGGGGAAGCAGCCCCTGAGGCAAGACCTGCTGGAGGAGCCCTGCTCCCCCGTCTGATTGGCGAGTGCACAGCCAGCATGGAAGCGAGCCTCCTAGGGGGAAGAGGAGGCAGCCCAGCCCCGTCAAGCTGAAAGCCCTGCTTGCCGGAGCCAAGTGTGCCTCCAGTACAGCAGAGCTCCAGCTCTGCTCAGAGGCCCGATCTGGCAGAGTTCCTGACGCGAGGCTTCTCTGCCATGGGGGAGCCTTGCCCAGACTTGCCTTGCTTTTATGCTCCCTCCTCAGGAAGGAGCCGGCTGCGCGAGGCTGGGAGATGCCACTGGCGCCTTCCTGGCCTCAGCTCCGCTCCTGCCTTGCCTTTGCACCTAGGCCCCAGGCGTCCTAGGGGAGGGCGTAGGGGCTTGTGGGTTGCACACTGCCAAGGGCGCCGGCAGTGAGAGCTCTGTCAGAGGGAAGGGAAGGGCACCTGCAAGGCTCCTCCAGCGGTTGCTTGGCCGCCCAGACTCAGGGCCCCACGGAGAGCACCAAGCTGCCAGGGCCCCTGGCTGGGGTCTGCAGCCCCGCACACCCTGAGGCTGACTCCGTGGGCGCCCAGCAAGTGCATGACAGACGTAGGTTCCCTAGCACTCTCCTGCCCAGCAGAGACATGTGCCGGTGGTTCCGGCCTGATCCTGCGTGTCTGGGTTCCCGCCCACAGCCCCAACTCTGGGAACTCAGCCCCTGAGTCAAAACCTGCTGGAGGAGCCCTGCTCCCCCGTCTGATTGGCGAGTGCACAGCCAGCAGGGAACCGAGCCCCCTCGGGGGAAGAGGAGGCAGCCCAGCCCCGTCAAGCGGAAAGCCCTGCTTGCCCGGAGCCAAGTGAGCCGCCTGTAAGGCAGAGCTCTAGCTCTGCTAAGAGGCCCGATCTGGCAGAGTTCCTGTCGCGAGGCTGCTCTGCCCTGGGCGAGACTTGCCCAGACTTGCCTTGCTTTTAGGCACCCTCCCCAGGAAGGAGCAGGCTGCGCGAGGCTGGGAGATGCCACTGGCGCCTTCCTGGCCTCAGCTCCGCTCCTGCCTTGCCTTTGCACCTAGGCCCCAGGGGTCCTAGGGCAGGGCTTAGGGGTTGGTGGGTTGCACACTGCCAAGGGCGCCGGCAGTGAGAGCTCTGTCAGAGGGAAGGGAAGGGCACCTGCATGGCTCCTCCAGTGGTTGCTTGGCAGCCAAGACTCAGCGCCTCACGAAGAGCACCAGGCTCCCAGGGCCCCTGGCTGGGGTCTGCAGCCCCGCACACCTGGAGGCTGACTCCGTGGGCGCCCAGCAAGTGCATGACAGACGTAGGTTCCCTAGCACTCTCCTCCCCAGCACAGACATGTGCCAGTGGTTGGGGCCTGATCCTGCAAGTCTGGGTCCCGCCCACAGCCCCAACTCAGGGAAGCAGCCCCTGAGGCAAGACCTGCTGGAGGAGCCCTGCTACCCCGCCTGATTGGTGAGTGCACAGCCAGCAGGGAAGCGAGCCTCCTTGGGGGAAGAGGAGGCCGCCCAGCCCCTTCAAGCTGAAAGCCCTGCTTGCCCGAGCCAAGTGTGCCTCCAGTAGAGCAGGCTCCAGCTCTGCTCAGAGGCCCGATCTGGCAGAGTTCCTGGCGCGAGGCTGCTCTGCCCTGGGCGAGCCTTGCCCAGACTTGCCTTGCTTTTAGGCACCCTCCCCAGGAAGGAGCAGGCTGCGCGAGGCTGGGAGATGCCACTGGCGCCTTCCTGGCCTCAGCTCCGCTCCTGCTTTTCCTTTGCACCTAGGCCCCAGGCGTCCTGGGCAGGGCTTAGGGGCTGGTGGGTTGCACACTGCCAATGGCCCAGGCAGTGAGAGCTCTGTCAGAGGGTAGGGAAGAGCAAGTGCAGGGCTCCTCCAGCGGTTCCTTTGCCGCCAAGGCTCAGCGCCGCATGGACAGAACCAGGATCCCAGGGCCCCTGGCTGGGGTCTGCAGCCCCGCACACCAGGAGGCTGACTCCCTCGGCGCCCAGCAAGTGCATGACAGACGTAGGTTCCCTAGCACTCTCCTCCCCAGCACAGACATGTGCCGGTGGTTTGGGCCTGATCCTGCGTGTCTGGGTTCCCGCCCACAGCCCCAACTCAGGGGAAGCAGCCCCTGAGGCAAGACCTGCTGGAGGAGCCCTGCTCCCCCGTCTGATTGGCGAGTGCACAGCCAGCAGGGAAGCGAGCCTCCTCGGGGGAAGAGGAGGCAGCCCAGCCCCTTCAAGCTGAAAGTCCTCTTGCCCTAGCCAAGTGTGCCTCCAGTACAGCAGAGCTCGAGCTCTGCTCAGAGGCCCGATCTGGCAGAGTTCCTGGCGCAAGGCTTCTCTGCCATGGGCGAGCCTTGCCCAGAATTGCCTCTCTGCTAGGCTTCTTGCGCAGGAAGGAGCAGGCTGCGCGAGGCTGGGTGACACCCCTGGCGCCTTCCTAGCCTCAGCTCCGCTCCTTCCTTGCCTTTGCACCTAGGCCCCAGGCGTCCTTGGGGAGGGCTTAGGGGCCGGGGACATGCACACTGCCAGGGCTCCAGCAGGGAGAGCTCTGTGAGAGGGAATGGAAGGGCAAGTGCAGGGATCCTTCAGCGGTTCCTTTGCCGCCAAGGCTCAGCGCAGCATGGACAGAACCAGGATCCCAGGGCCCCTGGCTGGGGTCTGCAGCCCCGCACACCCGGAGGCTGACTCCCTGGGCGCCCAGCAAGTGCATGACAGACGTAGGTTCCCTAGCACTCTCCTCCCCAGCACAGACATGTGCCGGTGGTTCGGGCCTGATCCTGCGTGTCTGGGTTCCCGCCCACAGCCCCAACTCAGGGGAAGCAGCCCCTGAGGCAAGACCTGCTGGAGGAGCCCTGCTCCCCCGTCTGATTGGCGAGTGCACAGCCAGCAGGGAAGCGAGCCTCCTAGGGGGAAGAGGAGGCAGCCCAGCCCCGTCAAGCTGAAAGCCGTGCTTGCTGGAGCCTAGTGTGCCTCCAGTACAGCAGAGCTCCAGCTCTGCTCAGAGGCCCTATCTGGCAGAGTTCCTTGCGCGAGGCTTCTCTGCCATGGGCGAGCCTTGCCCAGACTTGCCTTGCTTTTATGCTCCCTCCTCAGGAAGGAGCCGGCTGCGCAAGGCTGGGAGATGCCACTGGCGCCTTCCTGGCCTCAGCTCCGCTCCTGCCTTGCCTTTGGACCTAGGCCCCAGGCTTCCTTGGGGAGTGCTTAGGGGCTTGTGGGTTGCACACTGCCAAGGGCTCCAGCAGTGAGAGCTCTGTCAGACGGAAGTGAAGGGCACCTGCAGGGCTCCTCCAGCGGTTGCTTGGCCGCCCAGACTCATCGCCACACGGAGAGCACCAGGCTCCCAGGGCCCCTGGCTGGGGTCTGCAGACTCCCACACCGGAGGCTGACTCCGTGGGCGCCCAGCAAGTGCATGACAGACGTAGCTTCCCTAGCACTCTCCTCCCCAGCAGAGACATGTGCAGTTGGTTGGGGACTGATACTGCATGTCTGGGTTCCCGCCCACAGCCCCAACTCAGGGGAAGCAGCCCATGAGGCAAGACCTGCTGGAGGAGCCCTGCGCTCCCACCTGATCGGCGAGTGCACAGCAAGCAGGGAAGCGAGCCCCTCGGGGGAAGAATAGGCAGCCCAGCCCCGTCAAGCTGAAAGCCCTGCTTGCCTGGAGCTAAGTGAGCCTCCAGTACAGCAGAGCTCGAGCTCTGCTCAGAGGCCCGATCTGGCAGAGTTCCTGGCGCAAGGCTTCTCTGCCATGGGCGAGCCTTGCACAGAATTGCCTCGCTGCTAGGCTTCCTGCCCAGGAAGGAGCAGGCTGCGCGAGGCTGGGAGACGCCACTGGCGCCTTAATGTCCTCAGCTCCGCTCCTGCCTTGCCTTTGCACCTAGGCCCCAGGCGTCCTTGGGGAGGGCTTAGGGGCCGGTCACATGCACACTGCCAGGGCTCCAGCAGGGAGAGCTCTGTGAGAGGGAAGGGAAAGGCAAGTGCAGGGATCCTCGAGCGGTTGCTGGGCCGCCCAGATTCAGCGCCGCACGGAGTGCACAAGGCTCCTAGGGCCCCTGGCTGGGGTCTGCAGCCCCGCACACCCGGAGGCTGACTCTCTGGGCGCCCAGCAGCTGCCTCACACACGTAGATTCCCTAGCGCTCTCCTCCCCAGCAGAGACGTGTGCAGCTGGTTGGGGCCTGCACCTGCGTGCCTGGGCTCCCGCCCCCAGCCCCAGCTCAGGGCAAGCAGCCCCTGAGCCAAGACCTGCAGGAGGCGCAGAGCGCCCCCGCCTGGAAGCCGACTGAACAGCAGGCGGGAGGCGAGCCTCCTTGAGGGAAGAAGAGGCAGCCCAGCCGCGTGCGGCTCTAGCCCTACTTAGCTGGGCCCGAGTGCGCCTCCAGGACGGCAGAGCTCCAGCTCTGCTCAGAGGCCCGATCTGGCATAGTTGCTGGCACGAAGCTGCTCTGCTCTGGGCGCGCCTTGCCCAGACTTGCCTCGCTGCTAGGCTTCCTGCCCAGGAAGGAGCAGGCTGCACGAGGTTGGGAGATGCCACTGGCGCCTTTCTGGCGTCAGCTCCGCTCCTGCCTTGCCTTTGCACCTAGGCCCCAGGCGTCCTAGGGGAGGGCTTAGGGGCCGGTGCCTTGCACACTGCCAAGGGCTCCAGCAGTGAGAACTCTGTCAGACGGATGGGACGGGCACCTGCAGGGCTCCTCCAGCGTTAGCTTGGCCTGCCAGACTCAGCGCCGCACGGAGAGCACCAGGTTCCCAGGGACCCTGGCTGGGGTCTGCAGCCCCGCACACCCGGAGGCTGACTTCGTGGGCGCCCAGCAAGTGCATGACAGACGTAGGTTCCCTAGCACCCTCCTCCCCAGCAGAGACATGTGCAGTTGGTTGGGGACTGATACTGCCTGTCTGGGTTCCAGCCCATAGCCCCAACTCAGTGGAAACAGCCCCCGAGGCAAGACCTGCTGGAGGAGCCCTGTGCCCCAGCCTGATCGGCGAGTGCACAGCCAACAGGGAAGCGAGCCTCCTCGGGGAAGAGGAGGCAGCCCAGCCCCGTGAAGCTGAAAGCCTTGCTTGCCCGGAGCCAAGTGCGCCTCCAGTAAGGCAGAGCCCTAGCTCTGCTCAGAGGACCCATATGGCAGAGTTCCTGGCGCGAGGCTGCACTGTCGTGGGCGAAGCTTGCCCAGACTTGCCTTGACTTTAGACTCCCTCCCCAGGAAGGAGCCGCCTGTGCGAGGCTGGGAGATGCCACTGGCGCCTTCCTGGCCTCAGCTCCGCTCCTGCCTTGCCTTTGCACCTAGGCCCCAGGGGTCCTAGGGGAGGGCGTAGGGGCTTGTGGGTTGCACACTGCCAAGGGCGCCGGCAGTGAAAGCTCTGTCAGAGGGAAGGGAAGGGCTAGTGCAGGGCTCCTCCAGCGGTTGCTTGGCCGCCCAGACTAGGTACCGCATGGAGTGCACCAGCCTCCCAGGGCCCCTGGCTGGGGTCTGAAGCCCCGCACACCCGGAGGCTGTCTCCCTGGGCGCCCAGCAGCTGCCTCAAACACGTAGTTTCCCTAGCGCTCTCCTCCCCAGCAGAGACGTGTGCAGCTGGTTGGGGCCTGCCCCTGCGTGCCTGGGCTTCCTCCCACAGCCCCAGCTCAGGTCAAGCAGCCCCTGAGCCAAGACCTGCAGGAGGCGCAGTGCGCCCCCGCCTGGAAGCCGAGTGAACAGCCGGCGGGGAGGCGAGCCTCCTCGAGGGAAGAAGAGGCAGTCGAGCCGCGTGCGGCTCAAGCCCTGCTTGGCTGGAACCGAGCGCGCATCCTGTATGGCAGAGCTCCAGCTCTGCTCAGAGGCTCCATGTGGCAGAGTTGCTGGCGCGAGGCTGCTCTGCCTTGAGCGAGCCTTGCCCAGACTTGCCTTGCTGCTAGGCTTCCTGCCCAGGAAGGAGCAGGGTGCGCGAGGCTGGGATTCGCCCCTGGCGCCTTCCAGGCATCAGCTCCGCTCCTGCCTTGCCTTTGCACCTAGGCCCCAGGCCTCCTTGTGAAGGGCTTAGGGGCCGGTGGCTTGCACACTGCCAAGGGCTCCAGCAGGGAGAGCTCTGTGAGAGGGAAGGGAAGGGCAAGTGCAGGGCTCCTCCAGCGGTTGCTTGGCCGCCCAGACTCAGTACCGCGCGGAGTGCACCAGGCCCCATGGGCCCCTGGCTGGGGTCTGCAGCCCCGCACACCCGGAGGTTGTCTCCCTGGGTGCCCAGCAGCTGCCTCACACACGTTGCTTCTCTAGCGCTCTCCTCCCCAGCAGAGACGTGTTCAGGTGGTTGGGGCCTGCCCCTGTGTGCCTGGGCTTCCTCCCACAGCCCCAGCTCAGGGCAAGCAGCCCCTGAGACAAGACCTGCAGGAGGCGTAGTGCTCCCCCGCCTGGAAGCCGAGTGAACAGCCGGCGGGTAGGCGAGCCTCCTCGAGGGAAGAAGAGGCAGTCGAGCCGCGTGCGGCTCAAGCCCTGCTTGGCTGGAGCCGAGTGCGCCTCCAGTACGGCAGAGCTCCAGCTCTGCTCAGAGGCCCGATGTGGCCGAGTTGCTGGCGTGAGGCTGCTCTGCTCTGGGCGAGCCTTGCCCAGACTCGCCTCACTGCTAGGCTTCCGGCCCAGGAAGAGGCAGGCTGCGCGAGGCTGGGAGACGCCACTGGCGCCTTCCAGGCATCAGCTCCGCTCCTGCCTTGCCTTTACACCTAGGCCCCAGGCGTCGTTGTGGAGGGCTTAGGGGCCGGTGGCTTGCACACTGCCATGGGCTCAGGCAGGGAGAGCTCTGTGAAAGGGAAGGGAAGGGCAAGTGCAGGGCTCCTCCAGCGGTTGCTTGGCCGCCCAGACTCAGTACCGCACGGAGTGCACCAGCCTCCCAGGTCCCCTGGCTGGGGTCTGCAGTCCCGCACACCCGGAGGCTGTCTCCCTGGGCGCCCAGCAGCTGCCTCACACACGTTGCTTCCCTAGCCCTCTCCTCCCCAGCAGAGACGTGTGCAGCTGTTTGGGGCCTGCCCCTGCGTGCCTGGGCTCCCGCCCACAGCTCCAGCTCAGTGCAAGCAGCCCCTGAACCAAGACCTGCAGGAGGAGCAGAACGCCCCCGCCTGGAAGCCGAGTGAACAGCCGGCGGGGAGGCGAGCCTCCTCGAGGGAAGAAGAGGCAGCCAAGCGGCGAATTCTTTTGGGGAGTTGGAAATTATTAGTATAGTGTGTTGGTTAAGAATTATATTGGTGAAGGGTTTTTCATTTGTTGTGTCAATAATTGCCACTAATTCCCTGCTCTGGGTGGGACAAGGCAAGCCCTACTTGGCTGGAGCCGAGTGCGCCTCCAGGACGGCAGAGCTCCAGCTCTTCTCACAGGCCCGATCTGGCAGAGTTGCAGGCGAGAGGCTGCTCTGCCCTGGGCAAGCCTTGCCCAGACTTGCCTCACTGCTAGGCTTCCTGCTCAGGAAGGAGCAGGGTGCTCGAGGCTGGGAGACGCCACTGGCGCCTTCCTGGCCTCAGCTCCGCTTCTTCCTTGCCTTTGCACCTAGGCCCCAGGCGTCCTTGGGGAGGCCTCAGGGGCCGGTGTCGTGCACACTGCCAAGGGTTCCAGCAGGGAGAGCCCTGTCAGAGGGAAGTGAAGTGCCGGGGGCCAGCCTGAGGAATTCCGCCCATGGCAAGTTCATGAGGAAGGAGGCTTGCATACGCAAAGGCGTGATCAATCCTCTGGAAACCCCGTGTTCCCGAGCATCTAACCCCAAAACCAGAGTCTGTTTTATGCTCTCTCCTACACCTCTGGCTTTACGGGGGGCTCTCCCCCATAACCGTTTCTCTCGGAGAAGGAGTAAACGTGCAGCTCCAAGGCAACAAAAATTCCTGGGCGTGATAAGAGTGTTTCAGCATACGGACTCCTCTGAAGGTTATCTAGCCCACCTGTATAGGTTTGTCCGGCTACATGTGATTGTCTGCAGCCTCCTAACCTGAGAGGCACGAGATGTTTTAGACTTATTAATGGCGAATTCTTTTGGGGAGTTGGAAATTATTAGTATAGTGTGTTGGTTAAGAATTATATTGGTGAAGGGTTTTTCATTTGTTGTGTCAATAATTGCCACTAATTCCCTGCTCTGGGTGGGACAAGGATGTCTCAGGTCAAACCTCTCTGCTGACAGACTAGCTTGTGTGAGAGGATTATCCATACTCCTGCCACATGATTGTTTACTACCTCTCAACCATAAACAGCAGAGTTTTGGAGTATTTTGAGAGTCTTAATTAGCATAGGACTTTTTCTTCTTGTTGAGTCAATGATTGCCGCCAGGCCTCCATATCCTTAGGCTCTTGGGAATATATTAATCAATGTATTTGGAGTATAGCAAAGGAAATATAGTAGTTTTTGATGTTAGCAATACTAGACTTTTTGAGTTAATGGATTTTCTCTTTTGTAATAGATCACTGTACTTTGTTATAAATCACTGTGTCCTTCCTATGTAAGAATGTAACTTTATCATATCTTAAGACTAAATAGATCTTAAGGGGAGCATTGGTGAAAGGATTTTCATTTGTTGGGCTGATGTTTGCTGCTAAATCTCCATGTTCCCTACTCTTATAATGAATATAACTAGCATATAGGAAGAAATAAGTATTAACCTTTAAGCATATAGGAGAAATAAGTATTAACCTTTAAGACTAATCTTGTTAACCTTGGGTTAAATAAACTCCTTTCTTGATTGTAACTCACGACACCCTCACCTTATAGGAATGCAACTTTATTTGGAGAGTGGTGCCTGGTTTAAGAAAAAACACCCTTGGAAAAAATAAGTTTTTTGGTTATCAGAAAGAAAGGATCATAAAATGTCAGCAGGTCTCACTCATGGCCAGAAGATGATGTAATATTCCTAAGACCTTTTTTTTTGTACATTTATGTGAAGCACCTGATTTTGATAAAGGTCAGGACTGCTGACCCCCGCGTGACTCTGTATTCATCCCTATGTTTAACAAAAGGTATATAAGCAAACCCAAAAATAAAGAAATCGGATCAGTTTCTGGAAAGACTGATTCCCCCATGTCGCATCTCTCTTGCTCCCGGTTTTATTGGCTGAATTCCCATCTGGAGCATGGATGCTATTCCACGTAATCCAAGTTATTCAGCTCCCTTTTCTCCATTAATCTTCCTACTAAAATATCCATTTCTAATCTCTCTATATCTGTGATTAAATATGTATTTTTACAAAGACGCCGACTCCTTCCCCCCACCTTCGAATCACCCTGGATCCACCGGGGCTGGACCCCGGAAGGGAAGGGCAAGTGCAGGGCTCTTTCAGCGGTGGCTTGGCCGCCCAGACTCAGCGCCGAACGGAGTGCACCAGGCTCCCAGGGCCCCTGGCTTGGGTCTGCAGCCCCGCACACCCAGAGGCTGATTCCCTGGGCGCCCAGCAGCTGACTCACACACGTAGCTTCCCTAGCGCTCTCCTCCCCAGCAGAGACGTGTGCAGCTGGTTGGGGCCTGCCCCTGCCTGTCTGGGCTCCCGCCCACAGCCCCAGCTCAGGGCAAGCAGCCCCTGAGCCAAGACCTGCAGGAGGCGCAGAGCGGCCCCGCCTGGAAGCCGAGTGAACAGCATGCGGGGAAGCGAGCCTCCTCGACGGAGGAAGAGGCAGCCGAGCCAAGTGGGGCTCAAGCCCTACTTGGCTGGAGCCCAGTGCGCCTCCGGGACAGCAGAGCTCCAGCTCTGCTCAGAGGCCCGATCTGGCAGAGTTGCTGGCGCGAGGCTGCTCTGCCCTCGGCGAGCCTTGCCCAGACTTGCCTCGCTGCTAGGCTTCCTGCCCAGGAAGGAGCAGGCTTCGCGAGGCTGGGAGACGCCACTGGCGCCTTCCTGGCCTCAGCTCCGCTCCTTCCTTGCCTTTGCACCTAGGCCCCAGGCGTCCTTGGAGACAGCTCAGGGGCCGGTGTCGTGCACACTGCCAAGGGCTCCAGCAGGGAGAGCTCTGTGAGAGGGAAGGGAAGGGCAAGTGCAGGGCTCCTCCAGCGGTTGCTTGGCCGCCCAGACTCAGCGCCGCACCGAGTGCACCAGGCTCCCAGGGCCCTTGGCTGGGGTCTGCAGCCCCGCACACCCAGAGGCTGACTCCGTGGGCGCCCAGCAGCTGCCTCACACACGTAGCGTCCCTAGCACTCTCCTCCCCAGCAGAGACGTGTGCAGCTGGTTGGGACCTGCCCCTGCGTGCCTGGGCTCCCGCCCACAGCCCCAGCTCAGGGCAAGTAGCCCCTGAGCCAAGACCTGCAGGAGGAGCAGAGCGCCCCCGCCAGGAAACCGAGTGAACAGCATGCGGGGAAGTAGAACCTCTGGGAAGAAGAGGCCGCCCAGCCTCGTGCAGCTCAAGCCCTGCTTGGCTGGAGCCGAGTGTGCCTCCAGGACTCCAGAGCTCCAACTCTGCTCAGAGGCGCGATCTGGCAGAGTTGCTGGCGCGAGGTTGCTTTGCCATGGGAGAGTCTTGCCCAGACTTGCCTCGCTGCTAGGCTTCCTGCCCAGGAAGGAGCCGGCTGCGCGAGGCTGGCAGACGTCACTGGGGCCTTCCTGGACTCAGCTCCGCTCCTACCTTGCCTTTGCACCTAGGCTCAAGGCGTCCTTGGGGAGGGCTCAGGGGCCGGTCGCATGCACACTGCCAAGGGCTCCAGCAGGAAGAGCTCTGTCGGAGGGAAAGGAAGGGCAAGTGCAGGGCTCCTCCAGCGGTTGCTTGGCCGCCCAGAGTCAGCACCGCACGGAGTGCACCAGGCTCCCAGGGCCCCTAGCAGGGCTCTGTAGCCCCGCACACTAGGAGGCTGACTCTGTGGGCGCCCAGCAGCTGCCTCACACATGAAGCCTCCCTACCACTCTCCTCCCACGCAGAGACGTGTGCAGCTGGTTGGGGCCTGCCCCTGCGTGTCTCGGCTCCCGCCCACAGCCCCAGCTCAGGGCAAGCAGCCTGTGAGCCAAGACCTGCAGGAGGCACAGAGCGCCCCCTCCTAGAAGCCGACTGAACAGCATTCGCGGAAGCGAGCGTCCTCGGGGAAGAAGAGGCAGCCCAGCCGCGTGCGTGTAAAGCCCTGCTTGGCTGGACCCGTGTGCGCCTCCTGTACGGCAGAGCTCCAGCTCCGCTCAGAGGCCCGATGTGGCCGAGTTGCTGGCGTGAGGCTGCTCTGCCCTGGGCGAGCCTTGCCCAGACTTGCCTCGCTGCTAGGCTTCCTGCCCAGGAATGAGCAGGCTGCGCGAGCCTGGGAGACGCCACTGTCGCCTTCCTGGCCTCAGCTCTGCTCTTGCCTTGCCTTTGTACCTAGGCCCCAGGCGTCCTTGGGGAGGGCTTAGATGCCTGTTGTTTGCACACTGCCAAGGAGGGAGGTGAAACTGCAGGGCTCCTTCAGTTTTGTTTGGCCCCCCAAACTCACCTCTGCAGTAGGAGCACCAGGCTCCCTGGGGCTGTGGATGAGGCCTGCAGTCTCCCACACTCGGATGCTGACTCCGTAGGTGCCTGGCTTTTGTGCCTCTCAAACGTGGGTTCCTGAGTGCTGTCCTTCCATCAGAGAAGTGCACAGGTGGTTTGGGCCTAGCTCTGAGTCTCTGGGCTCCCGCCCACAGCCTTAGCTCAGGGGAAGCAGCGCCTGAGCCAAACCTGATGAAGCGGTTCATGAGAGATGAGGCCCTTTTACACTGAGGCACATCCTGGCAAAACGCACAATCCGTCTAAAACTTCGAAATGGTCCTTCACATTTTTGCTGCAACTCAGGAACTTCCCCAGCAATCCGGTCTCCACTCGAGAGGAAGAAAGAGGGTCCAGCAAACCACAAGAGGAGCCTCATTTCCACCTCTTAATTGGAGATGAGAGATCCTTTCCCTGCTTCGTCGGGAAAGGATTCCTGGCGTTCACGTCGCATCTCAAGAGGAGGCGGTCTAAATGAGAAAGTCGAGAGGAACTACAGGGTTCGTGCCCCATTGCAAAAGACCCCCAAATGTCTCAGTCCACTCTGAGGGAACTGATTTCCCTGCACTGCCTCGAATTTCACACCGAGTATCGAATCAAAAATGGTGTCACGTGTGACAGCCCTGTGGGAAAGCCTCGTGGGAAAGCCTCAAGGAAAAGTCACAGATCACGTTAGTAATGCGATGGGAATCCTGACACTGCTGATACAGCATGGGAGCAAAGCGGACGTGCATGTCCCCACTGGAGAGGAGGACTAAGTCCCCTGAAGAGATTCCAGAAGAACACCAAGATCCATGACAGCACTGGAGAGGAATCCTCAGGATCCAAGCCCGAGTCCACACAAGGTCTGAGGCCTCGGCATGGACTGGGGAGCAATTTGAGTGGCCACTAGCAACTCGAATGGAGACTGGCCTTACCTAAGGCCACCAGATCGAGTCCCTGAGGGCCTCGTGGTAACTCGAGAGGCACCTGTTGTAACTCTAGAAAATCCAGGAGGATCGCCCTTCCAGGTGAAATGAGGCCCATATCCGCTGAGGACTCTCGAGGCTAATCACACCTTCCCTCATGAACTTCAAAAGAGTCCTCCACACCCGTGTGGCAACTCAAAAAATTCCCCGAAGCCCCCGTCTTCACTCGAGAGGAAGCACGAGGGTCCCGCCAACATCCAGAGGAGCCCCCTTTCCGCCTCCTAGCTCGAGATGAGGGATCCATTCACTGCTTGGTCCGGAAAGAATTCCCGGCGTTCCCGTCACATCTCAAGAGGAGGCACTCTCCACAGGAAAGGCGAGAGGAACTCGAGGGTTGTGCCACCATTCCAAGAGTCCCCCAGATGTTTCAGTCCATTCCAGAGGAACCTGTTTTCCCTGCAATGCCTCGACTTTCATGCTGAGGATCGACTCACACCACGGGGACATGTGGGACAGCCCTGTGGGAAAGCCTCGTGGGAAAGCCTCGAGGGAAAGCCACAGATCCCTAGATCCACGCGGCATGAAGCGTGACACTGCTGCTACCCATCGGGAGGAAAGCGCACCTGCATGCCCGCATTCGAGACGAGGACTGAGTCCCCTGGGGAGACTCCAGAAGTACCCCAAGATCCATGTCAGCACTGGAGAGGAATCCTCAGGTTCCGGCCCCGACTCCACACAAGGTCGTAGGCCCCGGCATCGACGCGAGAGGAATCCCGAGAGGCCCCCGAGGAACTCGCATGGGGACTGGCCTTTCCTGAGGCCACCAGAGCGGGTCCCTGAGGTCCCCGTCATAAGTCGAGAGCACCTGCCGCAACTGGAGAAAATCCAGGACGTTCTGCCCTCCAGGCGAGATGAGGCCCATTTCCACTGAGGCGTCTCGAGGCTAATCACACCTAACCACTGGAACTTCCAAAGGGTCCTTCACACCCTGGCTGCAACTCAAGAAGTTCCCTGACATACCCATCTCCACTCGAGAGGAAGCACGAGGGTCCCGCCCACATCCAGAGGAGCCCTGTTTCCGCCTGGTAGCTCGAGATGAGCGATCCTTTCCCTACTTGCTCCTGAAAGAATTCCCGGCGTTCCCGTCGCATCCCAAAAGGAGGCGCTCTCCACAGGAAAGGCGAGAGGAACTCCAGGGTCGTGCCACCATTCCAAGAGTCCCCCAGATGTGTCAGTCCATTCCAGAGGAACCTGTTTTCCCTGCACTGCCTCGACTTTCACACCGAGGATCGACACACACCACGGTTGCACGTGGGAGAGCCCTGTGGGAAAGCCTCGTGGGAAAGCCTCGAGGGAAAGCCACAGATCCCTTGATCGACGTGAAGGGAAGGTGACACTGCTGGTACAGCTGGGGAGGAAAGCGCACGTGCATGCCCCCGTTTGAAATGAGGACTGACTCCCATAGGGAGACTCCAGAAGTACCCCAAGATCCATGTCAGCACTGGAGAGGAATCCTCAGGTTCCGGCCTGGATTCTACACAAGGTGTTAGGCTCTGGTATCGAAGGGAGCGGAATCCTGAGAGGCCCCTGAGCAACTCGCATGGGGACTGGCCTTTCCTGAGGCCACCAGAGCGGGTCCCTGAGGTTCCCATCGTAAGTCGAGAGCACCTGCCGCAACTCGAGAAAATCCAGGAGGTTTTGCCCTCCAGGCGAGATGAGGCCCATTTCCGCTGAGGCTTCTCGAGGCTAATCACACCTAACCCCTGAACTTGGAAACGGTCCTTCACACTCTTGCTGCAACTCAAGCAGTTCCCTGACATACCCGTCTCCGCTGGAGAGGAAGCACGAAGGTCCCGCCCACATCCAGAGGAGCTCCGTTTCCGCCTCCTAGCTGGAAATGATTGATCCTTTCCCTGCGTCGTCGGGAAAGAATTCCCGGCATTCCGGTCGCATCTCAAGAGGAGGCGCTCTCCACAGGAAAGGCGAGGGTAACTCCAGGGTCGTTGCACCATTGCAAGAGTCCCCCAGATGTCTCAGTCCATTCCAGAGGAATCTGTTTTCCCTGCACTGCCTCGACTTTCACTTCGAGGATCGACAACCCCACGGTGGCACGTGGAACAGCCCTGTGGGAAACCCTCGTGTGAAAGCCTCGATCGAAAGCCACAGATCCCTTGATCCACGCGACGGGAAGTGTGACACTGCTGCTACCGCTCTGGAGGAAAGCGCACGTGCATGTCCCCACTCGAGACGAGGACTGGCTCCCCTGTGGAAACTCCAGAAGTACCCCAAAATCCATGTCAGCACTGGAGAGGAATCCTCAGCTTCCGGCCCCGACTCCACACAAGGTCTTAGGCCCCCGCATCGACGGGAGAGGAATCACGAGAGGCCCCCTAGCAACACGCATGATGACTGGGCATTCCTGAGGCCGCCAGAGCGGGTCCCTGAAGTCCCCGTCGTAACTCGAGAGCACCTGCTGATACTCGGGAATATCCAGGAGCCTCTCCATTCCAGGCGACATGAGGCCCATTCCCGCTGAGGCATGTCGAGACTAACCACACCTAACCTCTGGAACTTCGAAAGGGTCCTTCACACCTTTGCTGCAACTCAAGAAGTTCCCCGACATACCCGTTCCTCTTCCCATTCTGCCATAATGGTGGTGTCATCTGCATATCTAAGTTTATTGCTATTTCTTCCGGCAATCTTGATTCCAGCTCTTGTATCTTCCATCCCAGCATTTTTCATGATGTACTCTGCATATAAGTTAAATAAACATGGTGACAATATACAGCCTTGACATACTCCTTTTCCTTTTTGGAACCAGTCTGTTGTTCCATGTCCTGCTCTAACTGTTGCTTCCTGACCTTCATACAGATTTCTCAAGAGGCAGGTTAGGTGGTCTGGTATTCCCTTCCCTTTCAGAATTGTGGCTAAAACAACAATATAAGGACCTTTCCGATGTCAGGCCAAGGAATTGTGTTTCCAGTCATTGAGCCACACCTGATCACTGAGCACAAATTCATGAATCTGTTCCTCAAGGGGGAATGATATTCTTTTTCATACAAACTTAGTTACCTGATTTATTACTGTACCTAATTGTTCCAGCTGCTGTGAAATCCCACCTCCTTACTTGTGGCAAATCTGCTAACACCTGCCTCATTGTGGGGGGGGTCTCCCATAGAAAATTTCATAAGGACAACAACTATGGGAACGAGCAGTTACCCGTAATATGAGTAAGTCTGCCAGAAGCAAGCCCATCCATGTACAGTCAGTCTCTATGATCCATTTTGAAAGTGTCTCTTCAAGAGTTTGGTTGTTTCTTTCCACCATTCCAGAACACTGGGGCCTATATGCTGTATGTAATTTCCACTGATATTTAGAGCTTCACATACCTGTTAATTAACGCGGCTACAAAGACAGGGCCATTGTCGGATTCTATACTGGTTGGAAACCCAAGTCTGGGAATTATTTCTCAAATCAGCGAGCTACTTCATTTTCTTTTTCAGATCAGGTAGGGAAGGCCTCTGCCCAACTGGAGAAGGTACCTACTATTCTAGTAAGTAATGATAACAGGTGACTGCCTTTGCTTCCCCGAAGGGACACTCGCTTTCCCTGCATCCTGAGAACTCCACGTCTCAGCCAGTTGGAAAAGCGCTTCTTGGAGGTCATTATTCAGGGGCAATTTCCCCTGGAGCCCGGGGCCATAGGGAGCGGCTCCACACTCCCAGGGAAAGGCAGAGCCACAGCCACACATCTGTCCCATCCCCTTTCCCTCGCTGGGAAAGGCAGAGTCACATCCACAGTCTGTTCTATCCCTTTTGCCCTGTAGGAGAGCTCTAGTGAGCCTAGGTCTGTCAGGAAAATTCTTGGCTCCTATGGGGACACATCCTGTGTGTTAACCTGCATATCGGACCTAGGGGCCACAGGGCGCCTGCTCCTCTCGGGGGGGACCCTGAAGTGGTGCGGCCCAGCAACAGCCTGAACATCCATCTAATTGCTCTTTTCTTCCTTCTGATAGAGCTAGCTTTGCTTCTCGCTTTGGCATTTCGGAAGCCAGGGGGAGCCCCACCGCTGTTGTCCTGGGGTCTATTGGAGGTACCAGGTCTATTGGACCCCAGCATGGCACCCGACCCCCTCAGACACACTCCCGCAGCCTCCTTCCCCATGGGCAGGACTGTTCTGACCTAGGAATGTGTTCCCAAGGCTCAGAAAATGCAGGGAGACACACGGCCCTGACTCTGGAACTGAGGCCGTTGGAGCAGGCCTGGAGGTCTGACGTCTTGCTGCGAGATACAGGTGTCAAAACACACTCTCTGGGGCTGCCTTTCCTTCCTCCAAGGAAGATAGCTTTTCCAGTCTCCTCCGTGCTGAGTCATACAAGGCTGGAAAGGTCTGGCTTAGAGGGCATTTCTCAGCGGCAATGGCCCCTGAGGCCCTGCACCCAGGGAGGGATCCTACCCTCCCAGGGGAGGTCAAAGCAACCTCCAAACAGCTGTTCTATCATGTTTCCTCTGCAGGAGGGAGCTAGTGAGCCCAGGTCTGTCTGGAACGTTCTTGGATCCTGCGGGGAAATCATCCTGGGAGCCCACCTGGATACCAGTCGTAGGGGCTAACATCTGCATTTTTCTTCCTTGGAGCCCTAACGCAGTACAGCCTAGCAACTGCTTGAAAATCCATCCTGTTGCTGTTTTCTTCCCTCTGACAGAGCGAGCTTTGCTCCCCACTTTGGGATTTCAGAAGCAAGGTGGTGGCCTGCAACTCCTTGCCTGGGGTCCATTGGAGGTGCAAGGTGCCCTCGACCAGGTGACCCCAGCATGGCACCTGGCCCCCTCAGACACACTCCCGCAGCCTGCTTCCCCATGGGCAGGACTGCTCTCACCTAGGAATGTGTTTGCGAGGCCAGGAAACTGCAGGGAGACACAAGGCCCTGATTCTGGAATGGAGTCTGTTGGAGCAGGCCTGCAGGTCTTATGTCTAACAAGCCAAACACTTGCTGCAAGATACAGGCCTGAAAACACACTCTTGGGCTGCCTTTCCTTCCTCCAAGGAAGAGAGTTTTCTCAGCCTCCTGTGGGCTGAGAGTCACACAGGGCTGAAAAGCACTTACTGGGAGATTAGTTTTCATTGGCCATGGCCCCTGAGGCCCTGTGCTCAGGGAGGGCTCCCTCCCTCCCAGGGAAAGTCAAAGGAAGCTCCAAACGGCTGTTCAATCATGTTTCTGAGAGAGTCATTGCCAAGGCAGGTTTATAAGAAGTTCAAGGGTCCCCAAGGAGAGAGGGGTCTAGAATTCTCAAGGAGGAAGAAAGGGCACACTTTTTTTTCCCTCTACATTCCTTAGGATTATATAACAATCATGCATCCTTCTTGAGGATGGTCTCTGGAAAAGCCTTCTGGCTAATCCTGTTATCTTAAAATGTAAATGATGGGAGTAGGTCTAGTGAGTCTTTACAACCTCCAGACATTCTTTTGTTCGTTGTAATAACTTATTGGAGAGTATATAACTCCATTACTAACACTAGCAAGGGGGTACGCTTTCTGCCCCTTGTGATGTCTCTGTCAGAAGCTTTCTCTATCTCCTTTCTTCTTGAATAAAACTCGATTGCACAAAAGCTCTGAGCAATCAAGCCTCGTCTTGGGCCCTGGATTGAATTCTTCTCCTCCATAAGCCAAGAATCCCAGCATCTTTTCGTGGTTCAGCAACAATATTTCATTTCCTCTGCAGGAGAGAGCTAGTGAGCTTAGGTCTGTCTGGAACATTCTTGGGTCCTGTGGGGAAAATATCCTGTGCACACATCCGGATACTGGGCCTAGAGGCCAAAATTCGCATTTCTTTCCCGCGGAGCCCTCACGTGGTGTGACTTAGCAACTGCTTGAAAATCCATCCCATGGCTGTTTTCCTCCTTCTGACAGAGCTAGCTTTGTTCCCTGCTTTGGGATATCTCAACCGAGGGGCCGGTCCATAGCTACTCGCCTGGGGCCCATTGGATGTGCAAGGTGCCCTCGACTAGGTGACCCTGGCATGGCACTCAGCCCGCTCAGACACACTCCCGAGGCTTCTTTCTCATGGGAAGCACTGCTCCAACCTAGGAATGTGTCTGCAATGCTTGGAAAGTGCAGTGAGACACACAGCCCTGACTCTGGAATTGAGGCCCTCAGAGCAAGCCTGCAGCTCTGATGTCTGAGAAGCAAAACACTTGCTGCAAAGAGAGGCCTGAAAACACACTCTCTGTGGATGACTTTCCTTCCTCTCAGGAAGACAGTTTTCCCAGTCTCCTGCTTCCTGCATGTCACACAGCTGGAATGCGCTTGCTTGGATGTCATGATTCAGTGGCAATGACCCCTGAGGCCCTTTGCCCAGGGAGGGCTCCCACACTCATAGGCAAATCAAAGCAACTTCCAAGTGAGTCAGCTCTTCACATCAAGTGGCCAAAGTATTGGAGTTTCAGGTTCAGTATTAGTCCTTCCAATGGATATTCAGACCTGATTTCCTTTAGGATGGAGTGGTTGCGTCTCCTTGTAGTCTAAGCGACCTACAAGCATCTTCTCCAACACCACAGTTCAAAAGCATCAAATTTTCAGCTGTCACTTTCTTTATAGTACATCTTTCATATCCATCCATGACATATGGAAAAACCATAGCCTTGACCGGATGGATCTTTGTTGGCAAAGCAACGTCTCGGCTTTTTAATATGCTGTCTAGTTTGGTCATCACTTTTCTTCCAAGTCATAAATATGTTTTAAGTTCATGGAGGCAGCCATCACCTGCAGTGATTTCCAAGCCCCCCAAAATAGTCTGCTGCTGTTTCCAATGTTTTCCCATCTATTTGCCATGAAGTGATGAGACTGGATGCAATGATTTTAGTTTTCTGAATGCTGAGCTTTAAGCTAACTTTTTCACTCTCCTCTTTCACTTTCATCAGGAGACTCTTTACCTCTTCTTCACTTTCTGCCATAAGGGTGGTGTCATCTGAATATCTGAGATTATTGATATTTCTCCCAGCAACCTTGATTCCAGCGTGTGCTTCCTCCAGCCCAGTGTTTCTCATGCTGTACGCTGCATATAAGTTAAATAAGCAGGGTGACAATATACAGCCTTGACATGTTCCTTTTCCTATTTAGAACCAGTCTGTTGTTCCATGTCCAGTTCGAACTGTTTCTTCCTGACCTGCATACAGGTTTCTCAGGAGACAGGTCAGGTGGTCTGGTATTCCCATCTCTTTCAGAATTTTTCCCAGTTTCTTGTGATCCACACAGTCAAAGGCTTTGGCATTGTCAATAAAGCAGAAATAGATGTTTCTTTTTTTCTGGAACTCTCTTGCTTTTTCAATGATCCAGTGGATGTTGGCAATTTGATCTCTGGTTTCTCTGCATTTTTAAAATCCCTCTTGAACATCTGGAAGTTCACAGTTCATGTGAACTTGGGGAATTTTGAGCATTACTTTACTAGTGTGTGAGATGAGTGCAATTGTGCAGCAGCTTGAATAGTCTTTGTCATTGCCTTTCTTTGGGATTGGAATGAAAACTGACCTAATGACTAGATGTTTTCAATTGCA
This sequence comes from Ovis canadensis, assembly GCF_042477335.2. Classification (NCBI taxonomy): domain Eukaryota; kingdom Metazoa; phylum Chordata; class Mammalia; order Artiodactyla; family Bovidae; genus Ovis; species Ovis canadensis. Next base: position 1,041,943 of record NC_091252.1, read on the forward strand.
TATGCTGAAAGAACTGGGTGTGCAGTTTTGAAGGAAAAAAATCATTTTAACCCATTTTCTCTGAAGTGCAAGGCATATCATGGCCATCCCTGAATCATAAAGTCACCTTTTCTTTATGTAGTCATAGTTTCATGCCTAAATTATAGGCCAACTCGTGCTCAACTTGACTCTGATGTCAGGGGCAGATCAACTGGTAAAAAGCTTGGATTGTCCCTCTGGAGGAAAGTGAGATCTTGGTCCCACGAGAAGAATCTGAAGGGTTAAGGGAACTTGCAAGAGTGGGGAAAGCTTAGTCCATCCTACATGTACCAAAATCTTAAATAAGGCTTATTTACTTTACCGAAGTAAAAAAACAGATGATGAAAACAATTATAAATCAATGAAAGGTAGAGAAACTCATAGTCTGTGATCAAAAATTGCATTCTAAGAAAACTTTGTTCTCTTAACCTAGAGAGGAGACTAAATTCCATCTGGTACCAGCTTACCAGAAGACAAGCAAACAAACAAACAAATTATCAGTAAGCTTAAAAAAAGTATTTTCCATATATCTTGAAGTAGCAGTATTTCTGCAAAGGCATCAGTGTGAAACCATAGAGGACATGGTTAAAACCTGATGAAATAGAAATTGACAATGTCATCTGGTCACTGCTGCGACTTGAAATGCTTTAATATGATAACTAGAATGATAACTGACAGCATTTGACCAGGACATATCAGATTTTCACGGATGTCATATCATTAATAGGATATCTATATTAGGAACTGAAGGAATCTTTGAACCTAGGAAAGAAAACAACAGTCTCAAAGGCCCTTGCTGAGTCATCTAGCAGCAAGGAATGTCTTTGCAAGGATCGCAAAGTGAAGGGAAAATACACCGACCTGCCTCTGCAACTTCGGTCCTCTGAGCAGATCTGGAGGTCTCCCTTTGTATAAGCTAACCTGTTCCTTCCAAATAGAGGTTTGCAACACAAAACAAGTGGCCGCCTATTCTTCCCCGAAGGAGGCTCTCTTTCCCCACATCCTGCGAACTCCCTTTCCCAGCCTCCTGGAAAAGTGCTTCTTGCAGTTCCTTTCAGAAAATCCTATGGACAGAGAAGCCTGGTAGGCTGCAGTCCATGGGGTCGCTGAGGGTCGGACACGACTGAGCGACTGCACTTTCTTTTTCACTTTCATGCATTGGAGAAGGCAATGGCAACCCACTTACTGTTCTTGCCTGGAGAATCCCAGGGACGGGGGAGCCTAGTGGGCTACCGTCTATGGTGTCGCACAGAGTCGAACACGACTGAAGCAACTTAGCAGCAGCAGCAGCAGCAGCAGCAGCAGCAGCAGCAGCAGCAGCAGCAGCAGCAGCAGCAGCAGCAGTTCTTTCTTAGGGGCAGTTATCCCTGAGATTGGGACCTGGAAAGGCAGAGCCACCTCCACACACACATCTTTTCTGTCCCCTTTCCTCTGGAGGAGAGCTCTAGTGAGCCTAGGTCTGTCAGGAAAATTCTTGGCTTTGACGGGATCACACCCGGTGTGTGAACCTGCATACCCGACCTAGGGGCCACAGGGCACCTGTTTTGCTCGAGTGGGTCCTGGAGGGGTGCAGCATAGCAAGAGCTTAAAAATCCATCCAATTTGTCTTTCTTTTACCTCGGAGAGAACGAGTTTGCTCCACCTCCACCCTTTGGCAGTGTGGAGGGAAGAGGGCACAACCCTCTCCCAAAGGGGACATAGGGCCTACCAGGAGAGAAAGGCCCCTTGAGGAGCTGAGCCCAGGTAGGCAGCCAGTGATGTCAAGCACACTCCCGCTGCTTGCTTCTTCATGGGCACTCCGACAATCTGCTAGGAATGTCTTGGCAAGGATCTCAAAGGGAAGGGGAGATACATGGCCCTGTCTCTGGAACTTCAGTCCTCTGAGCAGATCTGGAGGTCTTGAGTTGTATAAGCAAACGTGTTCCTTCCAAATAGAGGCTTGCGAACACACCCCCAGTGGTTGCCTCTTCTTCCCCGAAGAAGTCTTTCTTTCCCCACATGCTGCGAACTCCCTGTCCCAACCTCCAAGATTAGCGCTTCTTGCCATTCCTTTCTTAGAGGCAGTTATCCCTGAGCTTGGGGCCGTAGGGAGTAGCCCCACACTCACAGGGAAAGGCAACGACTCCTCCATACATCTCCTCTATCCCCTTTGCTCTGGAGGAGAGCTTTAGTGAGCCTAGGTCTTTCAGGAAAATTGTTGGCTTGGACAGGATCTCACCCTGTTTGTGAACCTGCATACCCAACCGGGGGCCACAGAGCACCTGCTTCAGTAAAGTGGGCCCTGAAAGGGTGCAGCCTAGCAAGAGCTTGAAAATCCATTCAATTGCTGTTTTTGTACCTCTGACAGAGCGAGCTTTGCTCCACCCTTTGGCAGTGTGGAGAAAAGAGGCATGACACCCTCCCCAAGGGGACATGGGGCCTACTTCGAGAGGAAAGGCCCCTTGTGGAGTTGAGGCACACAGTCGTGTCAAACACACTCCCACTGCTTGCTTCTTCATGGGCACTCCCGCTATCAGCTAGGAATGTCTTTGCAATGATCACAAAGGGAAGGGGAGATACACGGCCCTGCCTCTGGACCTCCGGTGCTCTGAGCAAATCTGGTCTCCCGTTGTTGGTCAAGTTCAAGTTCAAGGTGAAGGTCAAGTTCAAGGTCAAGGTCAAAGTCAAGGTCAAGTTCAAGTTCGAGTTCAAGTTCAAAGTCAAGTTCAAGTTCAAGGTCAAGGTCAAGTTCAAGGTCAAATTCAATCTCAAGGTCAAGTTCAAGTTCAAGGTCAAAGTCAAGGTCAAGTTTAACTTTAAGGGCAAGGACAAGGTAAGGGCAAGGACAAGGTAAGGCCAAGGACAAGGCCTAGGGAAGGCCAAGCCCAAGGCCAAGGGCAAGGGCAAGGGCAACGCCAAGGGTAAGGCCAAGGCCCAGGCCAGGGCCAAGGCCAAGGCCGCCAAAGCGAAGCCCAAACCTCGTAACGCCTGACAGAAGGCAGAAGGCACTTGGCCCCTGTGCAGAGGAAGCCACTGAAGGCGGCAAGGCCACAGAGCTCCCCGACTCCCGTTCCCACAGGAAGATGTGAGGATAAAGGGCCTCATCCCAGTACAGCACCCGCTCCCACCGGCCCCCGACCCCCGCAGCGCGCCCCCTAAAACAACACTGTCTTCCCAGAAAAGAGAACGGAGAAGCCATGTGTGTGCCAAAGGAGCAAGATGAACGAACGATGCAACGCCCTCCAACTTTGGGCACACCTGACGCCTGGGAACCCCGGGCCCGGCCGATGGGTCCCCGCCGTTCTCGGGCGGGAGGGGGGTCGACACGTGGGCCGAGAGCCCTTGCCCGGGCCACCCGCAAATCCCCTGAGACGTGATCCGACCCCAGGGACCGAGGGCAAACGTACCGCTTGAGGCGCTGGAGGAGCCGGACGAAGCCATGGTGGGAGAGGCACACGGGAGTGCTGCAGACTGCTGGCCGAGTGGGCGGGGACCCAGCAGCCCAGGACTCTGGAGAGCGGGAGGCGTCTCCGCCCCCATTGACGTCAATAGGGTTTGGGTGCGTAGATGGAGGGGGCCGCCCCTGGCCTCTTTCCAAGCAGAGACCCTGGACGGAGTCCCGTGGAGTGAGTGGGCTTTTCCCGGGCACAGCTGTGCCCCGGACCGCCAAGATCCCCGTCGGGGTGGGTGGGCAGTTCGGGGGCTTTGGTTTGTGGCCCTCCCTCGCAGCGGATGGTGGGATCAACCCCGGGTGGATCAATCAGGGGCCCTCAGCAGTGCCAAGGGAGCTCACTGCCCAGGAAACGCCCCCTAGGTCCCTTTGAATTGGCCGCCCACGCCCCCTTTCCCAGCCTGCCTTGTTCTGGGGTTTCCCACCTTTTCACATACCACAGGTCCCTGGGCCTGGACTGTCCCCCGCTGGCTCCTCCGAGGCATTCCGGGAAAACGGACGCTCTCTCCAGCGCCTCCACCTAGATCCCACGCTGTCCTCGCCTCCATATGCCCCCTGCGCCTCCCCAACTCCTCCGTGGGCTCCTGGCGTCCTTTCCCTACAGCAGTCCCAGAGCGCCAGCCCCGAGGGCTTGGAGTTGCCTGGAGCCCAAGGCTCCGGCCAGAGACCTGAGGGGCCAGCGTCTGGACCGGCAGCTAATGCCATTAGGGGCTTTTCTCATGTGGAGCCTGAGGCCAACATCCGTGGGCAACCCCCAAGCGCGAATGCCCTGGAGATACACGCCCAAGGGGACAGTGTACCCCCTATGTGGGGAAGGAGGTTCCTGTTTTCCCAGCACTGCATGGTGGCACGTGGAATAGCCCTGTGGGAAAGCCCCATGGAAAAGCCTCGAGGGAAAGACACAGGTCCCTTGATCCACGAGACGGGAAGCGAGACACTGCTGCTACTGCTCAGGAGGAAAGCACACATGAATGACCCCACTCGAGACGAGGACTGACGCCCCTTGGGAGACTCCAGAAGTACGCCAAAATCCATGTCAGCACGGGAGAGGAATCCTCAGTTTCCGGCCCCGACTCCACACAAGGTCTTAGGCCCCGGCATCGACGGGAGAGGAATCCCGAGAGGCCCCCGAGGAACTCGCTTGGGGACCGGTTTTTCCTGAGGCCACCAAAGCGGGTCCCTGAGGTCCCCGTCGTACGTCGAGAGCACCTGCCGCAACTCGAGAAAATCCAGGAGGTTTTGCCCTCCAGGCGAGATGAGGCTCATTTCCGCTGAGGCTTCTCGAGGCTAATCACGTCTAAACACTGGAACCTCCAAAGGATCCTTCACACCCTTGCTGCAACTCAAGAAGTTCCCCGACATACCCGTCTGCACTCGAGAGGAAGCACGTGGGGTCCCGCACACATCCAGGGGAGCCCTGTTTCCCCTCCTAGCTCGAGATGAGGGATCCTTTCCCTGTTTCGTAGGGAAAGAATTCCCGGCGTTCCCGTCGCATTTCAAGAGGAGGCGCTCTCCACAGGAAAGGCGAGAGGAACTCCAGGGTCATGCCACCATTCCAAGAGTCACCCAGATGTGTCAGTCCATTCCAGAGGAACCTGTTTTCCCTGCACTGCCTTGACGTTCAAGCCGAGGATCGACTCCCACCACGTGTGCACGTGGGACAGCCCTGTGGGAAAGCCTCGTGGGAAAGCCTCGTGGGAAAGACTCGAGGGAAAACCATAGATCCTTTGATCCACGCGGCGGACTGCGTGACACTGCTGCTACCGCTCTGGAGGAAAGCGCAAGTGCATGCCCGCATTCGAGACGAGGACTGACTCCCCTGGGGAGACTCCAGAAGTATCCCAAGATCCATGTCAGCACTGGAGAGGAATCCTCAGGTTCCGGCCCCGACTCCACACAAGGTCTTAGGCCCCGGCATCGACGGGAGAGGAATTCCGAGAGGCCCCCGAGGAACTCGCATGGGGACTGGCCTTTCCTGAGGCCACCAGAGCGGTTCCCTGAGGTCCCCGTCGTAAGTCGAGAGCACCTGCCGCAACTCGAGAAAATCCAGGAGGTTTTGCCCTCCAGGCGAGATGAGGCCCATTTCCGCTGAGGCTTCTCGAGGCCAATCACATCTAACCACTGGAACTTCCAAAGGATCCTTCACACCATTGCTGCAACTCAAGAAGTTCCCCGACATACCCGTCTCCACTCGAGAGGAAGCACGTGGGGTCCCGCACACATCCAGGGGAGCCCCGTTTCCGCCTCCTAGCTCGAGATGAGGGATCTTTTCCCTGTTTCGTAGGGAAAGAATTCCCGGCGTTCCCGTCGCATCTCAAGAGGAGGCGCTCTCCACAGGAAAGGCGAGAGGAACTCCAGGGTCGTGACACCATTCCAAGAGTCCCCCAGATGTGTCAGGCCATTCCAGAGGAACCTGTTTTCCCTGCACTGCCTTGACGTTCAAGCCGAGGATCGAGTCCCACCACGTGTGCACGTGGGACAGCCCTGAGGGAAAGCCTCGTGGGAAAGCCTCGTGGGAAAGACTCGAGGGAAAACCATAGATCCTTTGATCCATTGGGCGGACTGTGTGACACTGCTGCTACCGCTCTGGAGGAAAGCGCAAGTGCATGCCCGCATTCGAGACGAGGACTGACTCCCCTGGGGAGACTCCAGAAGTACCCCAAGATCCATGTCAGCACTGGAGAGGAATCCTAAGGTTCCGGCCCCGACTTCACACAAGGTCTTAGGCCCCGGCATCGATGGGAGAGGAATCCCCAGAGGAACTCGCATGGGGACTGGCCTTTCCTGAGGCCACCAGAGCGGGTCCCTGAGGTCCTCGTCGTAAGTCGAGAGCACCTGCCACAACTCGAGAAAATCCAGGCGGTTTTGCCCTCCAGGCAAGATGAGGCCCATTTCCGCTGAGGCTTCTCGAGGCCAATCACATCTAACCACTGGAACTACCAAAGGGTCCTTCACACCCTTGCTGCAACTCCAGAAGTTCCCCGACATACCCGTCTCCACTCGAGATGAAGCACGTGGGGTCCCGCACACATCTAGGGGAGCCCCTTTTCCGCCTCCTAGCTCGAGATGAGGGATCCTTTCCCTGTTTCGTAGGGAAAGAATTCCCGGCATTCCCGTCGCATCTCAAGAGGAGGCTCTCTCCACAGGAAAGGCGAGAGGAACTCCAGGGTCGTGACACCATTCCAAGAGTCCCCCAGATGTGTCAGTCCATTCCAGAGGAACCTGTTTTCCCTGCACTGCCTTGACGTTCAAGCCGAGGATCGACTCCCACCACGTGTGCACGTGGGACAGCCCTGTGGGAAAGCCTCGTGGGAAAGCCTCGTGGGAAAGACTCGAGGGAAAAACATAGATCCTTTGATCCACGCGGCGGACTGCGTGACACTGCTGCTACCGCTCTGGAGGAAAGCGCAAGTGCATGCCCGCATTCGAGACGAGGACTGACTCCCCTGGGGAGACTCCAGAAGTACCCCAAGATCCATGTCAGCACTGGAGAGGAATCCTCAGGTTCCGGCCCCGACTCCACACAAGGTCTTAGGCCCCGGCATCGACGGGAGAGGAATCCCGAGAGGCCCCCGAGGAACTCGCATGGGGACTGGCCTTTCCTGAGGCCACCAGAGCGGGTCCCTGATGTCCCCGTCGTAAGCCGAGAGCACCTGCCGCAACTCGAGAAAATCCAGGCGGTTTTGCCCTCCAGGCAAGATGAGGCCCATTTCCGCTGAGGCTTCTCGAGGCCAATCACATCTAACCACTGGAACTTCCAAAGGGTCCTTCACACCCTTGCTGCAACTCAAGAACTTCCCCGACATACCCGTCTGACCTCGAGAGGAAGCACGTGGTGTCCCTCACACATCCAGGGGAGCCCCGTTTCCGCCTCCTAGCTCGAGATGAGGGATCCTTTCCCTGTTTCGTAGGGAAAGAATTCCCGGCGTTCCCGTCGCATCTCAAGAAGAGGCGCTCTCCACAGGAAAGGCGAGAGGAACTCCAGGGTCATGCCACCATTCCAAGAGTCCCCCAGATGTGTCAGTCCATTCCAGAGGAACCTGTTTTCCCTGCACTGCCTTGACGTTCAAGCCGAGGATCGACTCCCACCACGTGTGCACGTGGGACAGCCCTGTGGGAAAGCCTCGTGGGAAAGCCTCGTGGGAAAGACTCGAGGGAAAACCATAGATCCTTTGATCCACGCGGCGGACTGCGTGACACTGCTGCTACCGCTCTGGAGGAAAGCGCAAGTGCATGCCCGCATTCGAGACGAGGACTGACTCCCCTGGGGAGACTCCAGACGTACCACAAGATCCATGTCAGCACGGGAGAGGAATCCTCAGGTTCCGGCCCCGACTCCACACAAGGTCTTAGGCCCCGGCATCGACGGGAGAGGAATCCCGAGACGCCCCCGAGGAACTCGCATGGGGACTGGCCTTTCCTGAGGCCACCAGAGCGGGTCCCTGAGGTCCCCGTCGTAAGTCGAGAGCACCTGCCGCAACTCGAGAAAATCCAGGAGGTTTTGCCCTCCAGGCGAGATGAGGCCCATTTCCGCTAAGGCTTCTCGAGGCTAATCACGTCTAACCACTGGAACTTCCAAAGGGTCCTTGACACCCTTGCTGCAACTCAAGAAGTTCATCGACATACCCGACTCCACTCGAGAGGAAGCACGTGGTGTCCCGCCCACATCCAGGGGAGCTCCGTTTCCGACTCCTAGCTCGAGATGAGGGATCCTTTCCCTGTTTCGTAGGGAAAGAATTCCCGGCGTTCCCGTCGCATCTCAAGAGGAGGCGCTCTCCACAGGAAAGGCGAGAGGAACTCCAGGGTCGTGACACCATTCCAAGAGTCCCCCAGATGTGTCAGTCCATTCCAGAGGAACCTGTTTTCCCTGCACTGCCTTGACGTTCAAGCCAAGGATCGACTCCCACCACGTGTGCACGTGGGACAGCCCTGTGGGAAAGCCTCGTGGGAAAGCCTCGTGGAAAAGACTCGATGAAAAACATAGATCCTTTGATCCACGCGGCGGACTGCGTGACACTGCTGCTACCGCTCTGGAGGAAAGCGCAAGTGCATGCCCGCATTCGAGACGAAGACTGACTCCCCTGGGGAGACTCCAGAAGTACCCCAAATCCATGTCAGCACTGGAGAGGAATCCTCAGGTTCCGACCCCGACTCCACACAAGGTCTTAGGCACCGGCATCGACGGGAGAGGAATCCCGAGACGCCCCCGAGGAACTCGCATGGGGACTGGCCTTTCCTGAGGCCACCAGAGCGGGTCCCTGAGGTCCCCGTCGTAAGTCGAGAGCACCTGCCGCAACTCGAGAAAATCCAGGAGGTTTTGCCCTCTAGGCGAGATGAGGCCCATTTCCGCTGAGGCTTCTCGAGGCTAATCACGTCTAACCACTGGAACTTCCAAAGGGTCCTTCACACCCTTGCTGCAACTCAAGAAGTTCCCCGACATACCCGTCTCCACTTGAGAGGAAGCACGTGGTTTCCCGCCCACATCCAGGAGCTCCGTTTCCGACTCCTAGATCGAGATGAGGGATACTTTCCCTGTTTCGTAGGGAAAGAATTCCCGGCGTTCCCGTCGCATCTCAAGAGGAGGCGCTCTCCACAGGAAAGGGGAGAGGAACTCCAGGGTCGTGCCACCATTCCAAGAGACCCCCATATGTGTCAGTCCATTCCAGAGGAACCTGTTTTCCCTGCACTGCCTTGACGTTCAAGCCGAGGATCGAGTCCCACCACGTGTGCACGTGGGACAGCCCTGAGGGAAAGCCTCGTGGGAAAGCCTCGTGGGAAAGACTCGAGGGAAAACCATAGATCCTTTGATCCATTGGGCGGACTGTGTGACACTGCTGCTACCGCTCTGGAGGAAAGCGCAAGTGCATGCCCGCATTCGAGACGAGGACTGACTCCCCTGGGGAGACTCCAGAAGTACCCCAAGATCCATGTCAGCACTGGAGAGGAATCCTCAGGTTCCGGCCCCGACTCCACACAAGGTCTTAGGCCCCGGCATCGATGGGAGAGGAATCCCGAGAGGACCCCGAGGAACTCGCATGGGGACTGGCCTTTCCTGAGGCCACCAGAGCGGGTGCCTGAGGTCCCCGTCGTAAGTCGAGAGCACCTGCGGCAACTCGAGAAAATCCAGGAGGTTTTGCCCTCCAGGCGAGATGAGGCCCATTTCCGCTGAGGCTTCTCGAGGCTAATCACATCTAACCACTGGAACTTCCAAAGGGTCCTTCACACCCTTGCTGCAACTCAAGAAGGTCCCCTACATACCCGTCTCCACTCGAGAGGAATACGTGGGGTCCCGCACACATCCAGGGGAGCCCCGTTTCCGCCTCATAGCTCGAGATGAGGAATCCTTTCCCTGTTTCGTAGGAAAGAATTCCCGGCGTTCCCGTCGCATCTCAAGAGGAGGCGCTCTCCACAGGAAAGGCGAGAGGAACTCCAGGGTCGTGACACCATTCCAAGAGTCCCCCAGATGTGTCAGTCCATTCCAGAGGAACCTGTTTTCCCTGCACTGCCTTGACGTTCAAGCCGAGGATCGACTCCCACCACGTGTGCACGTGGGACAGCCCTGTGGGAAAGCCTCGTGGGAAAGCCTCGTGGGAAAGACTCGAGGGAAAACCATAGATCCTTTGTTCCACGCGGCGGACTGCGTGACACTGCTGCTACCGCTCTGGAGGAAAGCGCAAGTGCATGCCCGCATTCGAGACGAGGACTGACTCCCCTGGGGAGACTCCAGAAGTACCCCAAGATCCATGTCAGCACTGGAGAGGAATCCTCAGGTTCCGGCCCCGACTCCACACAAGGTCTTAGGCCCCGGAATCGACGGGAGAGGAATCCAGAGAGGCCCCCGAGGAACTCGCATGGGGACTGGCCTTTCCTGAGGCCACCAGAGCGGGTCCCTGAGGTCCCCGTCGTAAGTCGAGCGCACCTGCCGCAACTCGAGAAAATCCAGGCGGTTTTGCCCTCCAGGCGAGATGAGGCCCATTTCCGCTGAGGCTTCTCGAGGCTAATCACGTCTAACCACTGGAACTTCCAAAGGGTCCTTCACACCCTTTCTGCAACTCAAGAAGGTCCCCGACATACCCGTCTCCACTCGAGAGGAAGCACGTGGGTCCCGTACACATCCAGGGGAGCCCCGTTTCTGCCTCCTAGCTCGAGATGAGGGATCCTTTCCCTGTTTCGTAGGGAAAGAATTCCCGGCGTTCCCGTCGCATCTCAAGAGGAGGCGCTCTCCACAGGAAAGGCGAGAGGAACTCCAGGGTCGTGCCACCATTCCAAGAGTCCCCCAGATGTGTCAGTCCATTCCAGAGGAACCTGTTTTCCTGCACTGCCTTGACGTTCAAGCCGAGGATCGACTCCCACCACGTGTGCACGTGGGACAGCCCTGTGGGAAAGCCTCGTGGGAAAGCCTCGTGGGAAAGACTCGAGGGAAAACCATAGATCCTTTGATCCACGCGGCGGAATGCGTGACACTGCTGCTACCGCTCTGGAGGAAAGCGCAAGTGCATGCCCGCATTCGAGACGAGGACTGACTCCCCTGGGGAGACTCCAGAAGTACCCCAAGATCCATGTCAGCACTGGAGAGGAATCCTCAGGTTCCGGCCCCGACTCCACACAAGGTCTTAGGCCCCGGCATCGACGGGAGAGGAATCCCGAGAGGACCCCGAGGAACTCGCATGGGGACTGGCCTTTCCTGAGGCCACCAGAGCGGGTCGCTGAGGTCCCCGTCGTAAGTCGAGAGCACCTGCCGCAACTCGAGAAAATCCAGGAGGTTTTGCCCTCCAGGCGAGATGAGGCCCATTTCCACAGAGGCTTATCGAGGCTAATCACGTCTAACCACTGGAACTTCCAAAGGGTCCTTCACACCCTTGCTGCAACTCAAGAAGTTCCCCGACATACCCGTCTCCACTCGAGAGGAAGCACGTGGTGTCCCTCCCACATCCAGGGGAGCTCCGTTTCCGACTCCTCGCTCGAGATGAGGGATCCTTTCCCTGTTTCGTAGGGAAAGAATTCCCGGCGTTCCCGTCGCATCTCAAGAGGAGGCGCTCTCCACAGGAAAGTCGAGAGGAACTCCAGGGTCGTGCAACCATTCCAAGAGTCCCCCAGATGTGTCAGCCATTCCAGAGGAATCTGTTTTCCCTACACTGCCTTGACGTTCAAGCCAAGGATCGACTCCCACCACGTGTGCACGTGGGACAGCCCTGTGGAAAAGCCTCGTGGGAAAGCCTTGTGGGAAAGACTCGAGGGAAAACCATAGATCCTTTGATCCACGCGGCGGACTGCGTGACACTGCTGCTACCGCTCTGGAGGAAAGCGCAAGTGCATGCCCGCATTCGAGACGAGGACTGACTCCCCTGGGGAGACTCCAGAAGTACCCCAAGATCCATGTCAGCACTGGAGAGGAATCCTCAGGTTCCGGCCCCTACTCCACACAAGGTCTTAGGCCCCGGCATCGACTGGAGAGGAATCCCCAGAGGCCCCCGAGGAACTCGCATGGGGACTGGCCTTTCCTGAGGCCACCAGAGCGGGTCCCTGAGGTCCCCGTCGTAAGTCGAGAGCACCTGCCGCAACTCGAGAAAATCCAGGCGGTTTTGCCCTCCAGGCGAGATGAGGCCCATTTCCGCTGAGGCTTCTCGAGGCTAATCACGTCTAACCACTGGAACTTCCAAAGGGTCCTTCACACCCTTGCTGCAACTCAAGAAGTTCCCCGACATACCCGTCTCCACTCGAGAGGAAGCACGTGGGGTCCCGCACACATCCAGGGGAGCCCCGTTTCCGCCTCCTACCTCGAGATGAAGGATCCTTTCCCTGTTTCGTAGGGAAAGAATTCCCGGCGTTCCCGTCGCATCTCAAGAATAGGCGCTCTCCACAGGAAAGGCGAGAGGAACTCCAGGGTCGTGCCACCATTCCAAGAGTCCCACAGATGTGTCAGTCCATTCCAGAGGAACCTGTTTTCCCTGCACTGCCTTGACGTTCAAGCCGAGGATCGACTCCCACCACGTGTGCACGTGGGACAGCCCTGTGGGAAAGCCTCGTGGGAAAGCCTCGTGGGAAAGACTCGAGGGAAAACCATAGATCCTCTGATCCACGCGGCGGACTGCGTGACACTGCTGCTACCGCTCTGGAGGAAAGCGCAAGTGCATGCCCGCATTCGAGACGAGGACTGACTCCCCTGGGGAGACTCCATACGTACCCCAAGATCCATGTCAGCACGGGAGAGGAATCCTAAGGTTCCGGCCCCGACTCCACACAAGGTCTTAGGCCCCGGCATCGCCGGGAGAGGAATCCCGAGACGCCCCCGAGGAACTCGCATGGGGACTGGCCTTTCCTGAGGCCACCAGAGCGGTTCCCTGAGGTCCCCGTCGTAAGTCGAGAGCACCTGCCGCAACTCGAGAAAATCCAGGAGGTTTTGCCCTCCAGGTGAGATGAGGCCCATTTCAGCTGAGGCTTCTCGAGGCCAATCACATCTAACCACTGGAACTTCCATAGGGTCCTTCACACCATTGCTGCAACTCAAGAAGTTCCCCGACATACCCGTCTCCACTCGAGAGGAAGCACGTGGGGTCCCGCACACATCCAGGGGAGCCCCGTTTCCGCCTCCTAGCTCGAGATGAGGGATCCTTTCCCTGTTTCGTAGGGAAAGAATTCCCGGCGTTCCCGTCGCATCTCAAGAGGAGGCGCTCTCCACAGGAAAGGCGAGAGGAACTCCAGGGTCGTGACACCATTCCAAGAGTCCCCCAGATGTGCCAGTCCATTCCAGAGGAACCTGTTTTCCCTGCACTGCCTTGACGTTCAAGCCGAGGATCGACTCCCACCACGTGTGCACGTGGGACAGCCCTGTGGGAAAGCCTCGTGGGAAAGCCTCGTGGGAAAGACTCGAGGGAAAACCATAGATCCTTTGATCCACGCGGCGGACTGCATGACACTGCTGCTACCGCTCTGGAGGAAAGCGCAATGCATGCCCGCATTCGAGACGAGGACTGACTCCCCTGGGGAGACTCCAGACGTACCCCAAGATCCATGTCAGCACTGGAGAGGAATCCTCAGGTTCCGGCCCTGACTCCACACAAGGTCTTAGGCCCCGGAATCGACGGGAGAGGAATCCTGAGAGGCCCCCGAGGAACTCGCATGGGGACTGGCCTTTCCTGAGGCCACCAGAGCGGTTCCCTGATGTCCCCGTCGTAAGTCGAGAGCACCTGCCGCAACTCGAGAAAATCCAGGAGGTTTTGCCCTCCAGGCGAGATGAGGCCCATTTCCGCTGAGGCTTCTCGAGGCCAATCACATCTAACCACTGGAACTTCCAAAGGGTCCTTCACACCATTGCTGCAACTCAAGAAGTTCCCCGACATACCCGTCTCCACTCGAGAGGAAGCACGTGGTGTCCCGCCCACATCCAGGGGAGCCCCGTTTCCGCCTCCTAGCTCGAGATGAGGGATCCTTTCCGTTTCGTAGGGAAAGAATTCCCGGCGTTCCCGTCGCATCTCAAGAGGAGGCGCTCTCCACAGGAAAGGCGAGAGGAACTCCCGGGTCGTGACACCATTCCAAGAGTCCCCCAGATTTGTCAGTCCATTCCAGAGGAACCTGTTTTCCCTGCACTGCCTTGACGTTCAAGCCGAGGATCGACTCCCACCACGTGTGCACGTGGGACAGCCCTGGGGGAAAGCCTCGTGGGAAAGCCTCGTGGGAAAGACTCGAGGGAAAAACATAGATCCTTTGATCCACGCGGCGGACTGCGTGACACTGCTGCTACCGCTCTGGAGGAAAGCGCAATGCATGCCCGCATTCGAGACGAGGACTGACTCCCCTGGGGAGACTCCAGAAGTACCCCAAGATCCATGTCAGCACTGGAGAGGAATCCTCAGGTTCCGGCCCCAACTCCACACAAGGTCTTAGGCCCCGGCATCGACGGGAGAGGAATCCCGAGACGCCCCCGAGGAACTCGCATGGGGACTGGCCTTTCCTGAGGCCACCAGAGCGGTTCCCTGAGGTCCCCGTCGTAAGTCGAGAGCACCTGTCGCAACTCTAGAAAATCCAGGAGGTTTTGCCCTCCAGGTGAGATGAGGCCCATTTCCGCTAAGGCTTCTCGAGGCCAATCACATCTAACCACTGGAACTTCCATAGGGTCCTTCACACCATTGCTGCAACTCAAGAAGTTCCCCGACATACCCGTCTCCACTCGAGAGGAAGCACGTGGGGTCCCGCACACATCCAGGGGAGCCCGGTTTCCGCCTCCTAGCTCGAGATGAGGGATCCTTTCCCTGTTTCGTAGGGAAAGAATTCCCGGCGTTCCCGTCGCATCTCAAGAGGAGGCGCTCTCCACAGGAAAGGCGAGAGGAACTCCAGGGTCGTGACACCATTCCAAGAGTCCCCCAGATGTGTCAGTCCATTCCAGAGGAACCTGTTTTCCCTGCACTGCCTTGACGTTCAAGCCGAGGATCGACTCCCACCACGTGTGCACGTGGGACAGCCCTGGGGGAAAGCCTCGTGGGAAAGCCTCGTGGGAAAGACTCGAGGGAAAAACATAGATCCTTTGATCCACGCGGCGGACTGCGTGACACTGCTGCTACCGCTCTGGAGGAAAGCGCAATGCATGCCCGCATTCGAGACGAGGACTGACTCCCCTGGGGAGACTCCAGAAGTACCCCAAGATCCATGTCAGCACTGGAGAGGAATCCTCAGGTTCCGGCCCCAACTCCACACAAGGTCTTAGGCCCCGGCATCGACGGGAGAGGAATCCCGAGACGCCCCCGAGGAACTCGCATGGGGACTGGCCTTTCCAGAGGCCACCAGAGCGGTTCCCTGAGGTCCCCGTCGTAAGTCGAGAGCACCTGTCGCAACTCTAGAAAATCCAGGAGGTTTTGCCCTCCAGGTGAGATGAGGCCCATTTCCGCTAAGGCTTCTCGAGGCCAATCACATCTAACCACTGGAACTTCCATAGGGTCCTTCAAACCATTGCTGCAACTCAAGAAGTTCCCCGACATACCCGTCTCCACTCGAGAGGAAGCACGTGGGGTCCCGCACACATCCAGGGGAGCCCGGTTTCCGCCTCCTAGCTCGAGATGAGGGATCCTTTCCCTGTTTCGTAGGGAAAGAATTCCCGGCGTTCCCGTCGCATCTCAAGAGGAGGCGCTCTCCACAGGAAAGGCGAGAGGAACTCCAGGGTCGTGACACCATTCCAAGAGTCCCCCAGATGTGTCAGTCCATTCCAGAGGAACCTGTTTTCCCTGCACTGCCTTGACGTTCAAGCCGAGGATCGACTCCCACCACGTGTGCACGTGGGACAGCCCTGTGGGAAAGCCTCGTGGGAAAGCCTCGTGGGAAAGACTCGAGGGAAAACCATAGATCCTTTGATCCACGCGGCGGACTGCATGACACTGCTGCTACCGCTCTGGAGGAAAGCGCAATGCATGCCCGCATTCGAGACGAGGACTGACTCCCCTGGGGAGACTCCAGACGTACCCCAAGATCCATGTCAGCACTGGAGAGGAATCCTCAGGTTCCGGCCCTGACTCCACACAAGGTCTTAGGCCCCGGCATCGACGGGAGAGGAATCCTGAGAGGCCCCCGAGGAACTCGCATGGGGACTGGCCTTTCCTGAGGCCACCAGAGCGGTTCCCTGATGTCCCCGTCGTAAGTCGAGAGCACCTGCCGCAACTCGAGAAAATCCAGGAGGTTTTGCCCTCCAGGCGAGATGAGGCCCATTTCCGCTGAGGCTTCTCGAGGCCAATCACATCTAACCACTGGAACTTCCAAAGGGTCCTTCACACCCTTGCTGCAACTCTAGAAGTTCCCCGACATACCCGTCTCCACTCGAGAGGAAGCACGTGGGTCCCGCACACATCCAGGGGAGCCCCGTTTCCGCCTCCTAACTCGAGATGAGGGATCCTTTCCCTGTTTCGTAGGGAAAGAATTCCCGGCGTTCCCGGCGCATCTCAAGAGGAGGCGGTCTCCACAGGAAACGCGAGAGGAACTCCAGGGTCGTGCCACCATTCCAAGAGTCCCCCAGATGTGTCAGTCCATTCCACAGGAACCTGTTTTCCCTGCACTGCCTTGACGTTCAAGCCGAGGATCGACTCCCACCACGTGTGCACGTGGGACAGCCCTGTGGGAAAGCCTCGTGGGAAAGCCTCGTGGGAAAGACTCGAGGGAAAACCATAGATCCTTTGATCCACGCGGCGGACTGCGTGACACTGCTGCTACCGCTCTCGAGGAAAGCGTAAGTGCATGCCCGCATTCGAGACGAGGACTGACTCCCCTGGGGAGATTCCAGATGTACCCCAAGATCCATGTCAGCACTGGAGAGGAATCCTCAGATTCCGGCCCCGACTCCACACAAGGTCTTAGGCCCCGGCATCGACGGGAGAGGAATCCCGAGAGGCCCCCGTGGAACTCGCATGGGGACTGGCCTTTCCTGAGGCCTCCAGAGCGGTTCCCTGAGGTCCCCGTCGTAAGTCGAGAGCACCTGCCGCAACTCGAGAAAATCCAGGAGGTTTTGCCCTCCAGGCGAGATGAGGCCCATTTCCGCTGAGGCTTCTCGAGGCTAATCACGTCTAACCACTGGAACTTCCAAAGAGTCTTTCACACCCTTGCTGCAACTCAAGAAGTTCCCCGACATACCCGTCTCCACTCGAGAGGAAGCACGTGGGTCCCGCACACATCCAGGGGAGCCCCGTTTCTGCCTCCTAGCTCGAGATGAGGGATCCTTTCCCTGTTTCGTAGGGAAAGAATTACCGGCGTTCCCGTCGCATCTCAAGAGGAGGCGCTCTCCACAGGAAAGGCGAGAGGAACTCCAGGGTCGTGCCACCATTCCAAGAGTCCCCCAGATGTGTCAGTCCATTCCAGAGGAACCTGTTTTCCCTGCACTGCCTTGACGTTCAAGCCGAGGATCGACTCCCACCACGTGTGCACGTGGGACAGCCCTGTGGGAAAGCCTCGTGGGAAAGCCTCGTGGGAAAGACTCGAGGGAAAACCATAGATCCTTTGATCCACGCGGCGGACTGCGTGACACTGCTGCTACCGCTCTGGAGGAAAGCGCAAGTGCATGCCCGCATTCGAGACGAGGACTGACTCCCCTGGGGAGACTCCAGAAGTACCCCAAGATCCATGTCAGCACTGGAGAGGAATCCTCAGGTTCCGGCCCCGACTCCACACAAGGTCTTAGGCCCCGGCATCGACGGGAGAGGAATCCCGAGACGCCCCCGAGGAACTCGCATGGGGACTGGCCTTTCCTGAGGCCACCAGAGCGGTTCCCTGAGGTCCCCGTCGTAAGTCGAGAGCACCTGCCGCAACTCGAGAAAATCCAGGAGGTTTTGCCCTCCAGGCGAGATGAGGCCCATTTCCGCTGAGGCTTCTCGAGGCCAATCACATCTAACCACTGGAACTTCCAAAGGGTCCTTCACACCCTTGCTGCAACTCAAGAAGTTCCCCGACATACCCGTCTCCACTCGAGAGGAAGCACGTGGGGTCCCGCACACATCCAGGGGAGCCCCGTTTCCGCCTCCTAGCTCGAGATGAGGGATCCTTTCCCTGTTTCGTAGGGAAAGAATTCCCGGCGTTCCCGTCGCATCTCAAGAGGAGGCGCTCTCCACGGGAAAGGCGAGAGGAACTCCAGGGTCGTGCCACCATTCCAAGAGTCCCCCAGATGTGTCAGTCCATTCCAGAGGAACCTGTTTTCCCTGCACTGCCTTGACGTTCAAGCCGAGGATCGACTCCCACCACGTGTGCACGTGGGACAGCCTCGTGGGAAAGCCTCGTGGGAAAGACTCGAGGGAAAACCATAAATCCTTTGATCCACGCGGCGGTCTGCGTGACACTGCTGCTACCGCTCTGGAGGAAAGCGCAAGTGCATGCCCGCATTCGAGACGAGGACTGACTCCCCTGGGGAGACGCCAGACGTACCCCAAGATCCATGTCAGCACTGGAGAGGAATCCTCAGGTTCCGGCCCCGACTCCACACAAGGTCTTAGGTCCCGGCATCGACGGGAGAGGAATCCCGAGACGCCCCCGAGGAACTCGCATGGGGACTGGCCTTTCCTGAGGCCACCAGAGCGGTTCCCTGAGGTCCCGTCGTAAGTCGAGAGCACCTGCCCCAACTCGAGAAAATCCAGGAGGTTTTGCCCTCCAGGCGAGATGAGGCCCATTTCCGCTGAGGCTTCTCGAGGCCAATCACGTCTAACCACTGGAACTTCCAAAGGGTCCTTCACACCCTTGCTGCAACTCAAGAAGTTCCCCGACATACCCGTCTCCACTCGAGAGGAAGCACGTGGGTCCCGCACACATCCAGGGGAGCCCCGTTTCCGCCTCCTAGCTCGAGATGAGGGATCCTTTCCCTGTTTCTTAGGGAAAGAATTCCCGGCGTTCCCGTCGCATCTCAAGGGGAGGCGCTCTCCACAGGAAAGGCGAGAGGAACTCCAGGGTCGTGCCACCATTCCAAGAGTCCCCCAGATGTGTCAGTCCATTCCAGAGGAACCTGTTTTCCCTGCACTGCCTTGACGTTCAAGCCGAGGATCGACTCCCACCACGTGTGCACGTGGGACAGCCCTGTGGGAAAGCCTCGTGGGAAAGCCTCGTGGGAAAGACTCGAGGGAAAACCATAGATCCTTTGATCCACGCGGCGGACTGCGTGACACTGCTGCTACCGCTCTGGAGGAAAGCGCAAGTGCATGCCCGCATTCGAGACGAGGACTGACTTCCCTGGGGAGACTCCAGAAGTACCCCAAGATCCATGTCAGCACTGGAGAGGAATCCTCAGGTTCCGGCCCCGACTCCACACAAGGTCTTAGGCCCCGGCATCGACGGGAGAGGAATCCCGAGAGGCCCCGAGGAACTCGCATTGGGACTGGCCTTTCCTGGGGCCACCAGAGCGGGTCCCTGAGGTCCCCGTCGTAAGTCGAGAGCACCTGCCGCAACTCGAGAAAATCCAGGAGGTTTTGCCCTCCAGGCGAGATGAGCCCCATTTCCGCTGAGGCTTCTCGAGGCTAATCACGTCTAAACACTGGAACTTCCAAAGGGTCCTTCACACCCTTGCTGCAACTCAAGAAGTTCCCCGACATACCCGTCTGCACTCGAGAGGAAGCACGTGGTGTCCCGCACAAATCCAGGGGAGCCCCGTTTCCGCCTCCTAGCTCGAGATGAGGGATCCTTTCCCTGTTTCGTAGGGAAAGAATTCCCGGCGTTCCCGTCGCATCTCAAGAGGAGGCGCTCTCCACAGGAAAGGCGAGAGGAACTCCAGGGTCGTGCCACCATTCCAAGAGTCCCCCAGATGAGTCAGTCCATTCCAGAGGAACCTGTTTTCCCTGCACTGCCTTGACGTTCAAGCCGAGGATCGACTCCCACAACGTGTGCACGTGGGACAGCCCTGTGGGAAAGCCTCGTGGGAAAGCCTCATGGGAAAGACTCGTGGGAAAACCATAGATCCTTTGATCCACGCGGCGGACTGCGTGACACTGCTGCTACCACTCTGGAGGAAAGCGCAATGCATGCCCGCATTCGAGACGAGGACTGACTCCCCTGGGGAGACTCCAGAAGTACCCCAAGATCCATGTCAGCACTGGAGAGGAATCCTCAGGTTCCGGCCACGACTCCACACAAGGTCTTAGGCCCCGGCATCGACGGGAGAGGAATCCCGAGATGCCCCCGAGGAACTCGCATGGGGACTGGCCTTTCCTGAGCCCACCAGAGCGGGTCCCTGAGGTCCCCGTCGTAAGTCGAGAGCACCTGCCGCAACTCGAGAAAATCCAGGAGGTTTTGCCCTCCAGGCGAGATGAGGCCCATTTCCGCTGAGGCTTCTCGAGGCTAATCACGTCTAACCACTGGAACTTCCAAAGGGTCCTTCACACCCTTGCTGCAACTCAAGAAGTTCCCCGACATA
The DNA here is from genome assembly GCF_042477335.2 of Ovis canadensis. Lineage (NCBI taxonomy): Eukaryota > Metazoa > Chordata > Mammalia > Artiodactyla > Bovidae > Ovis > Ovis canadensis. Next base: position 1,062,252 of record NC_091252.1, read on the forward strand.
CCCGTCTGCACTCGAGAGGAAGCAAGTGGTGTCCCGCACACATCCAGGGGAGCCCCGTTTCCGCCTCCTAGCTCGAGATGAGGGATCCTTTCCCTGTTTCGTAGGGAAAGAATTCCCGGCGTTCCCGTCGCATCTCAAGAGAAGGCGCTCTCCACAGGAAAGGCGAGAGGAACTCCAGGGTCGTGCCACCATTCCAAGAGTCCCCCAGATGAGTCAGTCCATTCCAGAGGAACCTGTTTTCCCTGAACTGCCTTGACGTTCAAGCCGAGGATCGACTCCCACCACGTGTGCACGTGGGACAGCCCTGTGGGAAAGCCTCGTGGGAAAGCCTCGTGGGAAAGACTCGAGGGAAAACCATAGATCCTTTGATCCACGCGGCGGACTGCGTGACACTGCTGCTACCGCTCTGGAGGAAAGCGCAATGCATGCCCGCATTCGAGACGAGGACTGACTCCCCTGGGGAGACTCCAGAAGTACCCCAAGATCCATGTCAGCACTGGAGAGGAATCCTCAGGTTCCGGCCACGACTCCACACAAGGTCTTAGGCCCCGGCATCGACGGGAGAGGAATCCCGAGAGACCCCCGAGGAACTCGCATGGGGACTGGCCTTTCCTGAGGCCACCAGAGCGGTTCCCTGAGGTCCCGTCGTAAGTCGAGAGCACCTGCCGAACTCGAGAAAATCCAGGAGGTTTTGCCCTCCAGGCGAGATGAGGCCCATTTCCGCTGAGGCTTCTTGAGGCCAATCACATCTAACCACTGGAACTTCCAAAGGGTCCTTCACACCCTTGCTGCAACTGAAGAAGTTCCCCTACATACCCGTCTGCACTCGAGAGGAAGCACGTGGGGTCCCGCACACATCCAGGGGAGCCCCGTTTCCGCCTCCTAGCTCGAGATGAGGGATCTTTTGCCTGTTTCGTAGGGAAAGAATTCCCGGCGTTCCCGTCGCATCTCAAGAGGAGGCGCTCTCCACAGGAAAGGCGAGAGGAACTGCAGGGTCGTGCCACCATTCCAAGAGTCCCTCAGATGTGTCAGTCCATTCCAGAGGAACCTGTTTTCCCTGCACTGCCTTGACGTTCAAGCCGAGGATCGACTCCCACCACGTGTGCACGTGGGACAGCCCTGTGGGAAAGCCTCGTGGGAAAGCCTCGTGGGAAAGACTCGTGGGAAAACCATAGATCCTTAGATCCATGCGGCGGACTGCGTGACACTGCTGCTACCGCTCTGGAGGAAAGCGCAATGCATGCCCGCATTCGAGACGAGGACTGACTCCCCTGGGGAGACTCCAGAAGTACCCCAAGATCCATGTCAGCACTGGAGAGGAATCCTCAGGTTCCGGCCCCGACTCCACACAAGGACTTAGGCCCCGGCATCGACGGGAGAGGAATCCTGAGAGGCCCCCGAGGAACTCGCATGGGGACTGGCCTTTCCTGAGGCCACCAGAGCGGGTCCCTGAGGTCCCCGTCGTAGGTCGAGACCACCTGCCGCAACTCGAGAAAATCCAGGAGGTTTTGCCCTCCAGGCGAGATGAGGCCCATTTCCGCTGAGGCTTCTCGAGGCCAATCACGTCTAACCACTGGAACTTCCAAAGGGTCCTTCACACCCTTGCTGCAACTCAAGAAGTTCCCCGACATACCCGTCTCCACTCGAGAGGAAGCACGTGGTGTCCCGAACACATCCAGGGGAGCCCCGTTTCCGCCTCCTAGCTCGAGATGAGGGATCCTTTCCCTGTTTCGTAGGGAAGGAATTCCCGGCGTTCCCGTCGCATCTCAAGAGGAGGCGCTCTCCACAGGAAAGGCGAGAGGAACTCCAGGGTCGTGCCACCATTCCAAGAGTCCCCCAGATGTGTCAGTCCATTCCAGAGGAACCTGTTTTCCCTGCACTGCCTTGACGTTCAAGCCGAGGATCGACTCCCACCACGTGTGCACGTGGGACAGCCCTGTGGGAAAGCCTCGTGGGAAAGCCTCGTGGGAAAGACTCGAGGGAAAACCATAGATCCTTTGATCCACGCGGCGGACTGCGTGACACTGCTGCTACCGCTCTGGAGGAAAGCGCAAGTGCATGCCCGCATTCGAGACGAGGACTGACTCCCCTAGGGAGACTCCAGAAGTACCCCAAGATCCATGTCAGCACTGGAGAGGAATCCTCAGGTTCCGGCCCCGACTCCACACAAGGTCTTAGGCCCCGGCATCGACGGGAGAGGAATCCCGAGACGCCCCCGAGGAACTCGCATGGGGACTGGCCTTTCCTGAGGCCACCAGAGCGGGTCCCTGAGGTCCCCGTCGTAAGTCGAGAGCACCTACCCCAACTCGAGAAAATCCAGGAGGTTTTGCCCTCCAGGCGAGATGAGGCCCATTTCCGCTGAGGCTTCTCGAGGCTAATCACGTCTAACCACTGGAACTTCCAAAGGGTCCTTCACACCATTGCTGCAACTCAAGAAGTTCCCCGACATACCCGTCTGCACTCGAGAGGAAGCACGTGGTGTCCCGCACACATCCAGGGGAGCCCCGTTTCCGCCTCCAAGCTCGAGATGATGGATCCTTTCACTGTTTCGTAGGGAAAGCATTCTCGGCGTTCCCGTCGCATCTCAAGAGTAGGCGCTCTCCACAGGAAAGGCGAGAGGAACTCCAGGGTCGTGCCACCATTCCAAGAGTCCCCCAGATGTGTCAGTCCATTCCAGAGGAACTTTTTTTCCCTGCACTTGACGTTCAAGCCGAGGATCGACTCCCACCACGTGTGCACGTGGGACAGCCCTTTTGGAAAGCCTCATGGGAAAGCCTCGTGGGAAAGACTCGAGGGAAAACCATAGATCCTTTGATCCACGCGGCAGACTGCGTGACACTGCTGCCACCGCTCTGGAGGAAAGCGCAATGCATGCCCGCATTCGAGACGAGGACTGACTCCCCTGGGGAGACTCCAGAAGTACCCCCAAGATCCATGTCAGCACTGGAGAGGAATCCTCAGGTTCCGGCCCCGACTCCACACAAGGTCTTAGGCCCCGGCATCGACGGGTGAGGAATCCCGAGACGCCCCCGAGGAACTCGCATGGGGACTGGCCTTTCCTGAGGCCACCAGAGCGGTTCCCTGAGGTCCCCGTCGTAAGTCGAGAGCACCTGCCGCAACTCGAGAATATCCAGGAGGTTTTGCCCTCCAGGCGAGATGAGGCCCATTTCCGCTGAGGCTTCTCGAGGCTAATCACGTCTAACCACTGGAACTTCCAAAGGGTCCTTCACACCCTTGCTGCAACTCAAGAAGTTCCCCGACATACCCGTCTCCACTCGAGAGGAAGCACGTGGGGTCCCGCACACATCCAGGGGAGCCCTGTTTCCGCCTCCTGGCTCGAGATGAGGGATCCTTTCCCTGTTCGTAGGGAAAGAATTCCCGGCGTTCCCGTCGCATCTCAAGAGGAGGCGCTCTCCACAGGAAAGGCGAGAGGAACTCCAGGGTCGTGCCACCATTCCAAGAGTCCCCCAGATGTGTCAGTCCATTCCAGAGGAACCTGTTTTCCCTGCACTGCCTTGACGTTCAAGCCGAGGATCGACTCCCACCACGTGTGCACGTGGGACAGCCCTGTGGGAAAGCCTCGTGGGAAAGCCTCGTGGGAAAGACTCGAGGGAAAACCATAGATCCTTTGTTCCACGCGGCGGACTGCGTGACACTGCTGCTACCGCTCTGGAGGAAAGCTCAAGTGCATGCCCGCATTCGAGACGAGGACTGACTCCCCTGGGGAGACTCCAGAAGTACCCCAAGATCCATGTCAGCACTGGAGAGGAATCCTCAGGTTCCGGCCCCGACTCCACACAAGGTCTTAGGCCCCGGCATCGACGGGAGAGGAATCCCGAGAAGCCCCCGAGGAACTCGCATGGGGACGGGCCTTTCCTGAGGCCACCAGAGCGGTTCCCTGAGGTCCCCGTCATAAGTCGAGAGCACCTGCCGAAACTCGAGAAAATCCAGGAGGTTTTGCCCTCCAGGCGAAATGAGGCCCATTTCCGCTGAGGCTTCTCGAGGCCAATCACATCTAACCACTGGAACTTCCAAAGGGTCCTTCACACCCTTGCTGCAACTCAAGAAGTTCCCCTACATACCCGTCTGCACTCGAGAGGAAGCACGTGGGGTCCCGCACACATCCAGGGGAGCCCCGTTTCCGCCTCCTAGCTCGAGATGAGGGATCCTTTCCCTGTTTCGTAGGGAAAGAATTCCCGGCGTTCCCGTCGCATCTCAAGAGGAGGCGCTCTCCACAGGAAAGGCGAGAGGAACTCCAGGGTCGAGACACCATTCCAAGAGTCCCCCAGATGTGTCAGTCCATTCCAGAGGAACCTGTTTTCCCTGCACTGCCTTGACGTTGAAGCCGAGGATCGACTCCCACCACGTGTGCACGTGGGACAGCCCTGTGGGAAAGCCTCGTGGGAAAGCCTCGTGAGAAAGACTCGAGGGAAAACCAAGGATCCTTTGATCCACGCGGCGGACTGTTTGACACTGCTGCTACCGCTCTGGAGGAAAGCGCAAGTGCATGCCCGCATTCGAGACGAGGACTGACTCCCATGGGGAGACTCCAGAAGTACCCCAAGATCCATGTCAGCACTGGAGAGGAATCCTCAGGTTCCGGCCCCGACTCCACACAAGGACTTAGGCCCCGGCATCGACGGGAGAGGAATCCCGAGAGGAACCCGAGGAACTCGCATGGGGACTGGCCTGTCCTGAGGCCACCAGAGCGGGTCCCTGAGGTCCCCGTCGTAAGTCGAGAGCACCTGCCGCAACTCGAGAAAATCCAGGAGGTTTTGCCCTCCAGGCAGATGAGGCCCATTTCCGCTGAGGCTTCTCGAGGCCAATCACATCGAACCACTGGAACTTCCAAAGGGTCCTTCCCACCCTTGCTGCAACTCAAGAAGTTCCCCGACATACCCGTCTGCACTCGAGAGGAAGCACGTGGTGTCCCGCACACATCCAGGGGAGCCCCGTTTCCGCCTCCTAGCTCGAGATGAGCGATCCTTTCCCTGTTTCTTAGGGAAAGAATTCCCGGCGTTCCCGTCGCATCTCAAGAGGTGGCGCTCTCCACAGGAAAGGCGAGAGGAACTCCAGGGTCATGCCACCATTCCAAGAGTCCCCCAGATGTGTCAGTCCATTCCAGAGGAACCTGTTTTCCCTGCACTGCCTTGACGTTCAAGCCGAGGATCGACTCCCACCACGTGTGCACGTGGGACAGCCCTGTGGGAAAGCCTCGTGGGAAAACCTCGTGGGAAAGACTCGAAGGAAAACCATAGATCCTTTGATTCACGCGGCGGACTGCGTGACACTGCTGCTACCGCTCTGGAGGAAAGCGCAAGTGCATGCCCGCATTCGAGACGAGGACTGACTCCCCTGGGGAGACTCCAGAAGTACCCCAAGATCCATGTCAGCACTGGAGAGGAATCCTCAGGTTCCGGCACCGACTCCACACAAGGTCTTAGGCCCCGGCATCAACGGGAGAGGAATCCCGAGACACCCCCGAGGAACTTGCATGGGGACTGGCCTTTCCTGAGGCCATCAGAGCGGGTCCCTGAGGTCCCCTTCGTAAGTCGAGAGCACCTGCCGCAACTCGAGAAAATCCAGGAGGTTTTGCCCTCCAGGCGAGATGAGGCCCATTTCCGCTGAGGCTTCTCGAGGCCAATCACGTCTAACCACTGGAACTTCCAAAGGGTCCTTCACACCCTTGCTGCAACTCAAGAAGTTCCCCGACATACCCGTCTCCACTCGAGAGGAAGCATGTGGTGTCCCGCAAACATCCAGGGGAGACCCGTTTCCGCCTCCTAGCTCGAGATGAGGGATCCTTTCCCTGTTTCGTAGGGAAAGAATTCCCGGCGTTCCCGTCGCATCTCAAGAGGAGGTGCTCTCCACAGGAAAGGCGAGAGGAACTCCAGGGTCGTGCCACCATTCCAAGAGTCCCCGAGATGTGTCAGTCCATTCCAGAGGAACCTGTTTTCCCTGCACTGCCTTGACGTTCAAGCCGAGGATCGACTCCCACCACGTGTGCACGTGGGACAGCCCTGTTGGAAAGCCTCGTGGGAAAGCCTCGTGGGAAAGACTCGAGGGAAAACCATAGATCCTTTGATCCACGCGGCGGACTGCGTGACACTGCTGCTACCGCTCTGGAGGAAAGCGCAAGTGCATGCCCGCATTCGAGACGAGGACTGACTCCCCTGGGGAGACTCCAGAAGTACCCCAAGATCCATGTCAGCACTGGAGAGGAATCCTCAGGTTCCGACCCCGACTCCACACAAGGTCTTAGGCCCCGGCATCGTCCGGAGAGGAATCCCGAGACGCCCCCGAGGAACTCGCATGGGGACTGGCCTTTCCTGAGGCCACCAGAGCGGTTCCCTGAAGTCCCCGTCGTAAGTCGAGAGCACCTGCCGCAACTCGAGAAAATCCAGGAGGTTTTGCCCTCCAGGCCAGATGAGGCCCATTTCCGCTGAGGCTTCTCGAGGCCAATCACATCTAACCACTGGAACTTCCAAAGGGTCCTTCACACCATTGCTGCAACTCAAGAAGTTCCCCGACATACCCGTCTCCACTCGAGAGGAAGCACGTGGGGTCCCGCACACATCCAGGGGAGCCCCGTTTCCGCCTCCTAGCTCGAGATGAGGGATCCTTTCCCTGTTTCGAAGGGAAAGAATTCCCGGCGTTCCCGTCGCATCTCAAGAGGAGGCGCTCTCCACAGGAAAGGCGAGAGGAACTCCAGGGTCGTGACACCATTCCAAGAGTCCCCCAGATGTGTCAGTCCATTCCAGAGGAACCTGTTTTCCCTGCACTGCCTTGACGTTCAAGCCGAGGATCGACTCCCACCACGTGTGTACGTGGGACAGCCCTGTGGGAAAGCCTCGTGGGAAAGCCTCGTGGGAAAGACTCGAGGGAAAACCATAGATCCTTTGATCCACGCGGCGGACTGCGTGACACTGCTGCTACCGCTCTGGAGGAAAGCGCAAGTGCATGCCCGCATTCGAGACGAGGACTGACTCCCCTGGGGAAACTCCAGAAGTACCAAAAGATGCATGTCAGCACTGGAGAGGAATCCTCAGGTTCCGGCCCCGACTCCACACAAGGACTTAGGCCCCGGCATCGACGGGAGAGGAATCCCCAGAGGCCCCCGAGGAACTCGCATGGGGACTGGCCTTTCCTGAGGCCACCAGAGCGGGTCCCTGAGGTCCCCGTCGTAAGTCGAGAGCACCTGCTGCAACTCGAGAAATCCAGGAGGTTTTGCCCTCCAGGCGAGATGAGGCCCATTTCCGCTGAGGCTTCTCGAGGCCAATCATATCTAACCACTGGAACTTCCAAAGGGTCCTTCACATCCTTTCTGCAACTCAAGAAGTTCCCCGACATACCCGTCTCCACTCGAGAGGAAGCACGTGGTGTCCCGCACACATCCAGGGGAGCCCCGTTTCCGCCTCCTAGCTCGAGATGAGGGATCCTTTCCCTGTTTCGTAGGGAAAGAATTCCCGGCGTTCCCGTCGCATCTCAAGAGGAGGCGCTCTCCACAGGAAAGGCGAGAGGAACTCCAGGGTCGTGACACCATTCCAAGAGTCCCCCAGATGTGTCAGTCCATTCCAGAGGAACCTGTTTTCCCTGCACTGCCTTGACGTTCAAGCCGAGGATCGACTCCCACCACGTGTGCACGTGGGACAGCCCTGTGGGAAAGCCTCGTGGGAAAGCCTCGTGGGAAAGACTCGAGGGAAAACCATAGGTCCTTTGATCCACACGGCGGACTGCGTGACACTGCTGCTACCGCTCTGGAGGAAAGCGCAAGTGCATGCCCGCATTCGAGACGAGGACTGACTCCCCTGGGGAGACTCCAGAAGTACCCCAAGATCCATGTCAGCACTGGAGAGGAATCCTCAGGTTCCGGCTCCGACTCCACACAAGGTCTTAGGCCCCGGCATCGACGGGAGAGGAATCCCGAGAGGCCCCCGAGGAACTCGCATGGGGACTGGCCTTTCCTGAGGCCACCAGAGCGGGTCCCTGAGGTCCCCGTCGTAAGGCGAGAGCACCTGCCGCAACTCGAGAAAATCCAGGAGGTTTTGCCCTCCAGGCGAGATGAGGCCCATTTCCGCTGAGGCTTCTCGAGGCCAATCACATCTAACCACTGGAACTTCCAAAGGGTCCTTCACACCATTGCTGCAACTCAAGAAGTTCCCCGACATACCCGTCTCCACTCGAGAGGAAGCACGTGGTGTCCCGCACACATCCAGCGGAGCCCCGTTTCCGCCTCCTAGCTCGAGATGATGGATCCTTTCCCTGTTTCGTAGGGAAAGAATTCCCGGCGTTCCCGTCGCATCTCAAGAGGAGGCGCTCTCCACAGGAAAGGCGAGAGGAACTCCAGGGTCGTGCCACCATTCCAAGAGTCCCCCAGATGTGTCAGTCCATTCCAGAGGAACCTGTTTTCCCTGCACTGCCTTGACGTTCAAGCCGAGGATCGACTCCCACCACGTGTGCACGTGGGACAGCCCTGTGGGAAAGCCTCGTGGGAAAGCCTCGTGGGAAAGACTCGAGGGAAAACCATAGATCCTTTGATCCACGCGGCGGACTGCGTGACACTGCTGCTACCGCTCTGGAGGAAAGCGCAAGTGCATGCTCGCATTCGAGACGAGGACTGACTCCCCTGGGGAGACTCCAGAAGTACCCCAAGATCCATGTCAGCACTGGAGAGGAATCCTCAGGTTCCGGCCCCGACTCCACACAAGGTCTTAGGCCCCGGCATCGACGGGAGAGGAATCCCGAGAGGCCCCCGAGGAACTCGCATGGGGACTGGCCTTTCCTGAGGCCACCAGAGCGGTTCCCTGAGGTCCCCATCGTAAGTCGAGAGCACCTGCCGCAACTCGAGAAAATCCAGGAGGTTTTGCCCTCCAGGCGAGATGAGGCCCATTTCCGCTGAGGCTTCTCGAGGCCAATCACATCTAACCACTGGAACTTCCAAAGGGTCCTTCACACCATTGCTGCAACTCAAGAAGTTCCCCGACATACCCGTCTCCACTCCAGAGGAAGCACGTGGGGGCCTGCACACATCCAGGGGAGCCCCGTTTCGCCTCCTAGCTCGAGATGAGGGATCCTTTCCCTGTTTCGTAGGGAAAGAATTCCCGGCGTTCCCGTCGCATCTCAAGAGGAGGCGCTCTCCACAGGAAAGGCGAGAGGAACTCCAGGGTCGTGCCACCATTCCAAGAGTCCCCCCGATGTGTCAGTCCATTCCAGAGGAACCTGTTTTCCCTGCACTGCCTTGACGTTCAAGCCGAGGATCGACTCCCACCACGTGTGCACGTGGGACAGCCCTGTGGGAAAGCCTCGTGGGAAAGCCTCGTGGGAAAGACTCGAGGGAAAACCATAGATCCTTTGATCCACGCGGCGGACTGCGTGACACTGCTGCTACCGCTCTGGAGGAAAGCGCAAGTGCATGCCCGCATTCGAGACGAGGACTGACTCCCCTGGGGAGACTCCAGAAGTACCCCAAGATCCATGTCAGCACTGGAGAGGAATCCTCAGGTTCCGGCCCCGACTCCACACAAGGTCTTAGGCCCCGGCATCGACGGGAGAGGAATCCCGAGATGCCCCCGAGGAACTCGCATGGGGACTGGCCTTTCCTGAGGCCACCAGAGCGGGTCCCTGAGGTCCCCGTCGTAAGTCGAGAGCACCTGCCGCAACTCGAGAAAATCCAGGAGGTTTTGCCCTCCAGGCGAGATGAGGCCCATTTCCGCTGAGGCTTCTCGAGGCCAATCACATCTAACCACTGGAACTTCCAAAGGGTCCTTCACACCATTGCTGCAACTCAAGAAGTTCCCCGACATACCCGTCTCCACTCGAGAGGAAGCACGTGGGGTACCGCACACATCCAGGGGAGCCCCGTTTCCGCCTCCTAGCTCGAGATGAGGGATCCTTTCCCTGTTTCGTAGGGAAAGAATTCCCGGCGTTCCCGTCGCATCTCAAGAGGAGGCGCTCTCCACAGGAAAGGCGAGAGGAACTCCAGGGTCGTGACACCATTCCAAGAGTCCCCCAGATGTGTCAGTCCATTCCAGAGGAACCTGTTTTCCCTGCACTGCCTTGACGTTCAAGCCGAGGATCGACTCCCACCACGTGTGCACGTGGGACAGCCCTGTGGGAAAGCCTCGTGGGAAAGCCTCGTGGAAAAGACTCGAGGGAAAACCATAGATCCTTTGATCCACGCGGCGGACTGCGTGACACTGCTGCTACCGCTCTGGAGGAAAGCGCAAGTGCATGCCCGCATTCGAGACGAGGACTGACTCCCCTGGGGAGACTCCAGAAGTACCCCAAGATCCATGTCAGCACTGGAGAGGAATCCTCAGGTTCCGGCCCCGACTCCACACAAGGTCTTAGGCCCCGGCATCGACGGGAGAGGAATCCCGAGAGGCCCCCGAGGAACTCGCATGGGGACTGGCCTTTCCTGAGGCCACCAGAGCGGGTCCCTGAGGTCCCCGTCGTAAGTCGAGAGCACCTGCCGCAACTCGAGAAAATCCAGGAGGTTTTGCCCTCCAGGCGAGATGAGGCCCATTTCCGCTGAGGCTTCTCGAGGCCAATCACATCTAACCACTGGAACTTCCAAAGGGTCCTTCACACCCTTGCTGCAACTCAAGAAGTTCCCCGACATACCCGTCTCCACTCGAGAGGAAGCACGTGGGGTCCCGCACACATCCAGGGGAGCCCCGTTTCGCCTCCTAGCTCGAGATGAGGGATCCTTTCCCTGTTTCGTAGGGAAAGAATTCCCGGCGTTCCCGTCGCATCTCAAGAGGAGGCGCTCTCCACAGGAAAGGCGAGAGGAACTCCAGGGTCGTGCCACCATTCCAAGAGTCCCCCAGATGTGTCAGTCCATTCCAGAGGAACCTGTTTTCCCTGCACTGCCTTGACGTTCAAGCCGAGGATCGACTCCCACCACGTGTGCACGTGGGACAGCCCTGTGGGAAAGCCTCGTGGGAAAGCCTCGTGGGAAAGACTCGAGGGAAAACCATAGATCCTTTGATCCACGCGGCGGACTGCGTGACACTGCTGCTACCGCTCTGGAGGAAAGCGCAAGCGCATGCCCGCATTCGAGACGAGGACTGACTCCCCTGGGGAGACTCCAGAAGTACCCCAAGATCCATGTCAGCACTGGAGAGGAATCCTCAGGTTCCAGCCCCGACTCCACACAAGGTCTTAGGCCCCGGCATCGACGGGAGAGGAATCCCGAGAGGCTCCCGAGGAACTCGCATGGGGACTGGCCTTTCCTGAGGCCACCAGAGCGGGTCCCTGAGGTCCCCGTCGTAAGTCGAGAGCACCTGCCGCAACTCGAGAAAATCCAGGAGGTTTTGCCCTCCAGGCGAGATGAGGCCCATTTCCGCTGAGGCTTCTCGAGGCTAATCACGTCTAACCACGGGAACTTCCAAAGGGTCCTTCACACCCTTGCTGCAACTCAAGAAGTTCCCCGACATACCCGTCTCCACTCGAGAGGAAGCACGTGGGTCCCACACACATCCAGGGGAGCCCCGTTTCCGCCTCCTAGCTCGAGATGAGGGATCCTTTCCCTGTTTCATAGGGAAAGAATTCCCGGCGTTCCCGTCGCATCTCAAGAGGAGGCGCTCTCCACAGGAAAGGCGAGAGGAACTCCAGGGTCGTGCCACCATTCCAAGAGTCCCCCAGATGTGTCAGTCCATTCCAGAGGAACCTGTTTTCCCTGCACTGCCTTGACGTTCAAGCCGAGGATCGACTCCCACCACGTGTGCACGTGGGACAGCCCTGTGGGAAAGCCTCGTGGGAAAGCCTCGTGGGAAAGACTCGAGGGAAAACCATAGATCCTTTGATCCACGCGGCGGACTGCGTGACACTGCTGCTACCGCTCTGGAGGAAAGCGCAAGTGCATGCCCGCATTCGAGACGAGGACTGACTCCCCTGGGGAGACTCCAGAAGTACCCCAAGATGCATGTCAGCACAGGAGAGGAATCCTCAGGTTCCGGCCCCGACTCCACACAAGGACTTAGGCCCCGGCATCGACGGGAGAGGAATCCCCAGAGGCCCCCGAGGAACTCGCATGGGGACTGGCCTTTCCTGAGGCCACCAGAGCTGGTCCCTGAGGTCCCCGTCCTAAGTCGAGAGCACCTGCTGCAACTCGAGAAAATCCAGGAGGTTTTGCCCTCCAGGCGAGATGAGGCCCATTTCCGCTGAGGCTTCTCGAGGCCAATCACATCTAACCACTGGAACTTCCAAAGGGTCCTTCACACCCTTGCTGCAACTCAAGAAGTTCCCCGACATACCCATCTGCACTCGAGAGGAAGCACACGGTGTCCCGCACACATCCAGGGGAGCCCCGTTTCCGCCTCCTAGCTCGAGATGAGGGATCCTTTCCCTGTTTCGTAGGGAAAGAATTCCCGGCGTTCCGGTCGCATCTCAAGAGGAGGCGCTCTCCACAGGAAAGGCGAGAGGAACTCCAGTGTCATGCCACCATTCCAAGAGTCCCCCAGATGTGTCAGTCCATTCCAGAGGAACCTGTTTTCCCTGCACTGCCTTGACGTTCAAGCCGAGGATCGACTCCCACCACGTGTGCACGTGGGACAGCCCTGTGGGAAAGCCTCGTGGGAAAGCCTCGTGGGAAAGACTCGAGGGAAAACCATAGATCCTTTGATCCACGCGGCGGACTGCGTGACACTGCTGCTACCGCTCTGGAGGAAAGCGCAAGTGCATGCCCGCATTCGAGACGAGGACTGACTCCCCTGGGGAGACTCCAGAAGTACCCCAAGATCCATGTCAGCACTGGAGAGGAATCCTCAGGTTCCGGCCCCGACTCCACACAAGGTCTTAGGCCCCGGCATCGACGGGAGAGGAATCCCGAGAGGGCCCCGAGGAACTCGCATGGGGACTGGCCTTTCCTGAGGCCACCAGAGCGGGTCCCTGAGGTCCGCATCGTAAGTCGAGAGCACCTGCCGCAACTCGAGAAAATCCAGGAGGTTTTGCCCTCCAGGCGAGATGAGGCCCATTTCCGCTGAGGCTTCTCGAGGCCAATCATATCTAACCACTGGAACTTCCAAAGGGTCCTTCACATCCTTTCTGCAACTCAAGAAGTTCCCCGACATACCCGTCTCCACTCGAGAGGAAGCACGTGGTGTCCCGCACACATCCAGGGGAGCCCCGTTTCCGCCTCCTAGCTCGAGATGAGGGATCCTTTCCCTGTTTCGTAGGGAAAGAATTCCCGGCGTTCCCGTCGCATCTCAAGAGGAGGCGCTCTCCACAGGAAAGGCGAGAGGAACTCCAGGGTCGTGACACCATTCCAAGAGTCCCCCAGATGTGTCAGTCCATTCCAGAGGAACCTGTTTTCCCTGCACTGCCTTGACGTTCAAGCCGAGGATCGACTCCCACCACGTGTGCACGTGGGACAGCCCTGTGGGAAAGCCTCGTGGGAAAGCCTCGTGGGAAAGACTCGAGGGAAAACCATAGGTCCTTTGATCCACACGGCGGACTGCGTGACACTGCTGCTACCGCTCTGGAGGAAAGCGCAAGTGCATGCCCGCATTCGAGACGAGGACTGACTCCCCTGGGGAGACTCCAGAAGTACCCCAAGATCCATGTCAGCACTGGAGAGGAATCCTCAGGTTCCGGCTCCGACTCCACACAAGGTCTTAGGCCCCGGCATCGACGGGAGAGGAATCCCGAGAGGCCCCCGAGGAACTCGCATGGGGACTGGCCTTTCCTGAGGCCACCAGAGCGGGTCCCTGAGGTCCCCGTCGTAAGGCGAGAGCACCTGCCGCAACTCGAGAAAATCCAGGAGGTTTTGCCCTCCAGGCGAGATGAGGCCCATTTCCGCTGAGGCTTCTCGAGGCCAATCACATCTAACCACTGGAACTTCCAAAGGGTCCTTCACACCATTGCTGCAACTCAAGAAGTTCCCCGACATAGCCGTCTCCACTCGAGAGGAAGCACGTGGTGTCCCGCACACATCCAGCGGAGCCCCGTTTCCGCCTCCTAGCTCGAGATGATGGATCCTTTCCCTGTTTCGTAGGGAAAGAATTCCCGGCGTTCCCGTCGCATCTCAAGAGGAGGCGCTCTCCACAGGAAAGGCGAGAGGAACTCCAGGGTCGTGCCACCATTCCAAGAGTCCCCCAGATGTGTCAGTCCATTCCAGAGGAACCTGTTTTCCCTGCACTGCCTTGACGTTCAAGCCGAGGATCGACTCCCACCACGTGTGCACGTGGGACAGCCCTGTGGGAAAGCCTCGTGGGAAAGCCTCGTGGGAAAGACTCGAGGGAAAACCATAGATCCTTTGATCCACGCGGCGGACTGCGTGACACTGCTGCTACCGCTCTGGAGGAAAGCGCAAGTGCATGCTCGCATTCGAGACGAGGACTGACTCCCCTGGGGAGACTCCAGAAGTACCCCAAGATCCATGTCAGCACTGGAGAGGAATCCTCAGGTTCCGGCCCCGACTCCACACAAGGTCTTAGGCCCCGGCATCGACGGGAGAGGAATCCCGAGAGGCCCCCGAGGAACTCGCATGGGGACTGGCCTTTCCTGAGGCCACCAGAGCGGTTCCCTGAGGTCCCCATCGTAAGTCGAGAGCACCTGCCGCAACTCGAGAAAATCCAGGAGGTTTTGCCCTCCAGGCGAGATGAGGCCCATTTCCGCTGAGGCTTCTCGAGGCCAATCACATCTAACCACTGGAACTTCCAAAGGGTCCTTCACACCATTGCTGCAACTCAAGAAGTTCCCCGACATACCCGTCTCCACTCGAGAGGAAGCACGTGGGGGCCTGCACACATCCAGGGGAGCCCCGTTTCGCCTCCTAGCTCGAGATGAGGGATCCTTTCCCTGTTTCGTAGGGAAAGAATTCCCGGCGTTCCCGTCGCATCTCAAGAGGAGGCGCTCTCCACAGGAAAGGCGAGAGGAACTCCAGGGTCGTGCCACCATTCCAAGAGTCCCCCCGATGTGTCAGTCCATTCCAGAGGAACCTGTTTTCCCTGCACTGCCTTGACGTTCAAGCCGAGGATCGACTCCCACCACGTGTGCACGTGGGACAGCCCTGTGGGAAAGCCTCGTGGGAAAGCCTCGTGGGAAAGACTCGAGGGAAAACCATAGATCCTTTGATCCACGCGGCGGACTGCGTGACACTGCTGCTACCGCTCTGGAGGAAAGCGCAAGTGCATGCCCGCATTCGAGACGAGGACTGACTCCCCTGGGGAGACTCCAGAAGTACCCCAAGATCCATGTCAGCACTGGAGAGGAATCCTCAGGTTCCGGCCCCGACTCCACACAAGGTCTTAGGCCCCGGCATCGACGGGAGAGGAATCCCGAGATGCCCCCGAGGAACTCGCATGGGGACTGGCCTTTCCTGAGGCCACCAGAGCGGGTCCCTGAGGTCCCCGTCGTAAGTCGAGAGCACCTGCCGCAACTCGAGAAAATCCAGGAGGTTTTGCCCTCCAGGCGAGATGAGGCCTATTTCCGCTGAGGCTTCTCGAGGCCAATCACATCTAACCACTGGAACTTCCAAAGGGTCCTTCACACCATTGCTGCAACTCAAGAAGTTCCCCGACATACCCGTCTCCACTCGAGAGGAAGCACGTGGGGTACCGCACACATCCAGGGGAGCCCCGTTTCCGCCTCCTAGCTCGAGATGAGGGATCCTTTCCCTGTTTCGTAGGGAAAGAATTCCCGGCGTTCCCGTCGCATCTCAAGAGGAGGCGCTCTCCACAGGAAAGGCGAGAGGAACTCCAGGGTCGTGACACCATTCCAAGAGTCCCCCAGATGTGTCAGTCCATTCCAGAGGAACCTGTTTTCCCTGCACTGCCTTGACGTTCAAGCCGAGGATCGACTCCCACCACGTGTGCACGTGGGACAGCCCTGTGGGAAAGCCTCGTGGGAAAGCCTCGTGGAAAAGACTCGAGGGAAAACCATAGATCCTTTGATCCACGCGGCGGACTGCGTGACACTGCTGCTACCGCTCTGGAGGAAAGCGCAAGTGCATGCCCGCATTCGAGACGAGGACTGACTCCCCTGGGGAGACTCCAGAAGTACCCCAAGATGCATGTCAGCACTGGAGAGGAATCCTCAGGTTCCGGCCCCGACTCCACACAAGGACTTAGGCCCCGGCATCGACGGGAGAGGAATCCCCAGAGGCCCCCGAGGAACTCGCATGGGGACTGGCCTTTCCTGAGGCCACCAGAGCTGGTCCCTGAGGTCCCCGTCGTAAGTCGAGAGCACCTGCCGCAACTCGAGAAAATCCAGGAGGTTTTGCCCTCCAGGCGAGATGAGGCCCATTTCCGCTGAGGCTTCTCGAGGCCAATCACATCTAACCACTGGAACTTCCAAAGGGTCCTTCACACCCTTGCTGCAACTCAAGAAGTTCCCCGACATACCCATCTGCACTCGAGAGGAAGCACACGGTGTCCCGCACACATCCAGGGGAGCCCCGTTTCCGCCTCCTAGCTCGAGATGAGGGATCCTTTCCCTGTTTCGTAGGGAAAGAATTCCCGGCGTTCCCGTCGCATCTCAAGAGGAGGCGCTCTCCACAGGAAAGGCGAGAAGAACTCCAGGGTCGTGCCACCATTCCAAGAGTCCCCCAGATGTGTCAGTCCATTCCAGAGGAACCTGTTTTCCCTGCACTGCCTTGACGTTCAAGCCGAGGATCGACTCCCACCACGTGTGCACGTGGGACAGCCCTGTGGGAAAGCCTCGTGGGAAAGCCTCGTGGGAAAGACTCGAGGGAAAACCATAGATCCTTTGATCCACGCGGCGGACTGCGTGACACTGCTGCTACCGCTCTGGAGGAAAGCGCAAGTGCATGCCCGCTTTCGAGACGAGGACTGACTCCCCTGGGGAGACTCCAGAAGTACCCCAAGATCCATGTCAGCACTGGAGAGGAATCCTCAGGTTCCGGCCCTGACTCCTCACAAGGTCTTAGGCCCCGGCATCGACGGGAGAGGAATCCCGAGACGCCCCCGAGGAACTCGCATGGGGACTGGCCTTTCCTGAGGCCACCAGAGCGGTTCCATGAGGTCCCCGTCGTATGTCTAGAGCACCTGCCGCAACTCGAGAAAATCCAGGAGGTTTTGCCCTCCAGGCGAGATGAGGCCCATTTCCGCTGAGGCTTCTCGAGGCCAATCACGTCTAACCACTGGAACTTCCAAAGGGTCCTTCACACCCTTGCTGCAACTCAAGAATTTCCCCGACATACCCGTCTCCACTCGAGAGGAAGCACGTTGTGTCCCGCACACATCCAGGGGAGCCCCGTTTCCGCCTCCTAGCTCCAGATGAGGGATCCTTTCCCTGTTTCGTAGGGAAAGAATTCCCGGCGTTCCCGTCGCATCTCAAGAGGAGGCGCTCTCCACAGGAAAGGCGAGAGGAACTCCAGGGTCGTGACACCATTCCAAGAGTCCCCCAGATGTGTCAGTCCATTCCAGAGGAACCTGTTTTCCCTGCACTGCCTTGACGTTCAAGCCGAGGATCGACTCCCACCACGTGTGCACGTGGGACAGCCCTGTGGGAAAGCCTCGAGGGAAAGCCTCGCGCTAAAGACTCGAGGGAAAACCATAGATCCTTTGATCCACGCGGCGGACTGCATGACAATGCTGCTACCGCGCTGGAGGAAAGCGCAAGTGAATGCCCGCATTCGAGACGAGGACTGACTCCCCTGGGGAGACTCCAGAAGTACCCCAAGATCCATGTCAGCACTGGAGAGAAATCCTCAGGTTCCGGCCCCGACTCCCCACAAGGTCTTAGGCCCCGGCATCGACGGGAGAGGAATCCCGAGAGGCCCCTGAGGAACTCGCATAGGGACTGGCCTTTCCTGAGGCCACCAGAGCGGGTCCCTGAGGTCCCCGTCGTAAGTCGAGAGCACCTGCCGCAACTCGAGAAAATCCAGGAGGTTTTGCCCTCCAGGCGAGATGAGGCCCATTTCCGCTGAGGCATCTCGAGGCCAATCACATCTAACCACTGGAACTTCCAAAGGGTCCTTCACACCATTGCTTCAACTCAAGAAGTTCCCCGACATACCCGTCTCCACTCGAGAGGAAGCACGTGGTGTCCCGCACAAATCCAGGGGACCCCGTTTCCGCCTCCTAGCTCGAGATGAGGGTTCCTTTCCCTGTTTCGTAGGGAAAGAATTCCCGGCGTTCCCGTCGCATCTCAAGAGGAGGCGCTCTCCACAGGAAAGGCGAGAGGAACTCCAGGGTCGTGCCACCATTCCAAGAGTCCCCCAGATGTGTCAGTCCATTCCAGAGGAACCTGTTTTCCCTGCACTGCCTTGACGTTCAAGCCGAATATCGACTCCCACCACGTGTGTACGTGGGACAGCCCTGTGGGAAAGCCTCGTGGGAAAGCCTCGTGGGAAAGACTCGAGGGAAAACCATAGGTCCTTTGATCCACACGGCGGACTGCGTGACACTGCTGCTACCGCTCTGGAGGAAAGCGCAAGTGAATGCCCGCATTGGAGACGAGGACTGACTCCCCTTGGGAGACTCCAGAAGTATCCCAAGATCCATGTCAGCACTGGAGAGGAATCCTCAGGTTCCGGCCCCGACTCCACACAAGGTCTTAGGCCCCGGCATCGACGGGAGAGGAATCCCGAGAGGCCCCCGAGGAACTCGCATGGGGACTGGCCTTTCCTGAGGCCACCAGAGCGGTTCCCTGAGGTCCCCATCGTAAGTCGAGAGCACCTGCCGCAACTCGAGAAAATCCAGGAGGTTTTGCCCTCCAGGCGAGATGAGGCCCATTTCCGCTGAGGCTTCTCGAGGCCAATCACATCTAACCACTGGAACTTCCAAAGGGTCCTTCACACCATTGCTGCAACTCAAGAAGTTCCCCGTCATACGCGTCTCCACTCGAGAGGAAGCACGTGGGGTCCTGCACACATCCAGGGGAGCCCCGTTTCCGCCTCCTAGCTCGAGATGAGGGATCCTTTCCCTGTTTCGAAGGGAAAGAATTCCCAGCGTTCCCGTCGCATCTAAAGAGGAGGCGCTCTCCACAGGAAAGGTGAGAGGAACTCCAGGGTCGTGCCACCATTCCAAGAGTCCCCCAGATGTGTCAGTCCATTCCAGAGGAGCCTGTTTTCCCTGCACTGCCTTGACGTTCAAGCCGAGGATCGACTCCCACCACGTGTGCACGTGGGACAGCCCTGTGGGAAAGCCTCGTGGGAAAGCCTCGTGGGAAAGACTCGAGGGAAAACCATAGATCCTTTGATCCACGCGGCGGACTGCGTGACACTGCTGCTACCGCTCTGGAGGAAAGCGCAAGTGCATGCCCGCATTTGAAACGAGGACTGACTCCCCTGGGGAGACTCCAGAAGTACCCCAAGATCCATGTCAGCACTGGAGAGGAATCCTCAGGTTCCGGCCCCGACTCCACACAAGGTCTTAGGCCCCGGCATCGACGGGAGAGGAATCCCGAGAGGCCCCCGAGGAACTCGCATGGGGACTGGCCTTTCCTGAGGCCACCAGAGCGGGTCCCTGAGGTCCCCGTCGTAAGTCGAGAGCACCTGCCGCAACTCGAGAAAATTCAGGAGGTTTTGCCCTCCAGGCGAGATGAGGCCCATTTCCGCTGAGGCTTCTCGAGGCCAATCACATCTAACCACTGGAACTTCCAAAGGGTCCTTCACACCCTTGCTCCAACTCAAGAAGTTCCCCGACATACCCGTCTCCACTCGAGAGGAAGCACGTGGGGTCCCGCACACATCCAGGGGAGCCCCGTTTCGCCTCCTAGCTCGAGATGAGGGATCCTTTCTCTGTTTCGTAGGGAAAGAATTCCCGGCGTTCCCGTCGCATCTCAAGAGGAGGCGCTCTCCACAGGAAAGGCGAGAGGAACTCCAGGGTCGTGCCACCATTCCAAGAGTCCCCCAGATGTGTCAGTCCATTCCAGAGGAACCTGTTTTCCCTGCACTGCCTTGACGTTCAAGCCGAGGATCGACTCCCACCACGTGTGCACGTGGTACAGCCCTGTGGGAAAGCCTCGTGGGAAAGCCTCGTGGGAAAGACTCGAGGGAAAACCATAGATCCTTTGATCCACGCGGCGGACTGTGTGACACTGCTGCTACCGCTCTGGAGGAAAGCGCAAGTGCATGCCCGCATTCGAGACGAGGACTGACTCCCCTGGGGAGACTCCAGAAGTACCCCAAGATCCATGTCAGCACTGGAGAGGAATCCTCAGGTTCCGGCCCCGACTCCACACAAGGTCTTAGGCCCCGGCATCGACGGGAGAGGAATCCCGAGAGGCCCCCGAGGAACTCGCATGGGGACTGGCCTTTCCTGAGGCCACCAGAGCGGGTCCCTGAGGTCCCCGTCGTAAGTCGAGAGCACCTGCCGCAACTCGAGAAAATCCAGGAGGTTTTGCCCTCCAGGCGAGATGAGGCCCATTTCCGCTGAGGCTTCTCGAGGCCAATCACATCTAACCACTAGAACTTCAAAAGGGTCCTTCACACCCTTGCTGCAACTCAAGAAGTTCCCCGACATACCCGTCTCCACTCGAGAGGAAGCACGTGGTGTCCCGCACACATCCAGGGGAGCCCCGTTTCCGCCTCCTAGCTCGAGATGAGGAATCCTTTCCCTGTTTCGTAGGGAAAGAATTCCCGGCGTTCCCGTCGCATCTCAAGAGGAGGCGCTCTCCACAGGAAAGGCGAGAGGAACTCCAGGGTCGTGCCACCATTCCAAGAGTCCCCCAGATATGTCAGTCCATTCCAGAGGAACCTGTTTTCCCTGCACTGCCTTGACGTTCAAGCCGAGGATCGACTCCCACCACGTGTGCACGTGGGACAGCCCTGTGGGAAAGCCTCGTGGGAAAGCCTCGTGGGAAAGACTCGAGGGAAAACCATAGATCCTTTGATCCACGCGGCGGACTGCGTGACACTGCTGCTACCGCTCTGGAGGAAAGCGCAAGTGCATGCCCGCATTCGAGACGAGGACTGACTCCCCTGGGGAGACTCCAGAAGTACCCCAAGATCCATGTCAGCACTGGAGAGGAATCCTCAGGTTCCGGCCCCGACTCCACACAAGGTCTTAGGCCCCGGCATCGACGGGAGAGGAATCCCGAGAGGCCCCTGAGGAACTCGCATGGGGACTGGCCTTTCCTGAGGCCACCAGAGCGGGTCCCTGAGGTCCCCGTCGTAAGTCGAGAGCACCTGCCGCAACTCGAGAAAATCCAGGAGGTTTTGCCCTCCAGGCGAGATGAGGCCCATTTCCGCTGAGGCTTCTCGAGGCCAATCACATCTAACCACTGGAACTTCCAAAGGGTCCTTCACACCCTTGCTGCAACTCAAAAAGTTCCCCGACATACCCGTCTCCACTCGAGAGGAAGCACGTGGGGTCCCGCACACATCCAGGGGAGCCCCGTTTCGCCTCCTAGCTCGAGATGAGGGATCCTTTCCCTGTTTCGTAGGGAAAGAATTCCCGGCATTCCCGTCGCATCTCAAGAGGAGGCGCTCTCCACAGGAAAGGCGAGAGGAACTCCAGGGTCGTGCCACCATTCCAAGAGTCCCCCAGATGTGTCAGTCCATTCCAGAGGAACCTGTTTTCCCTGCACTGCCTTGACGTTCAAGCCGAGGATCGACTCCCACCACGTGTGCACGTGGGACAGCCCTGTGGGAAAGCCTCGTGGGAAAGCCTCGTGGGAAAGACTCGAGGGAAAACCATAGATCCTTTGATCCACGCGGCGGACTGCGTGACACTGCTGCTACCGCTCTGGAGGAAAGCGCAAGTGCATGCCCGCATTCGAGACGAGGACTGACTCCCCTGGGGAGACTCCAGAAGTACCCCAAGATCCATGTCAGCACTGGAGAGGAATCCTCAGGTTCCGGCCCCGACTCCACACAAGGTCTTAGGCCCCGGCATCGACGGGAGAGGAATCCCGAGAGGCCCCCGAGGAACTCGCATGGGGACTGGCCTTTCCTGAGGCCACCAGAGCGGGTCCCTGAGGTCCCCGTGGTAAGTCGAGAGCACCTGCCGCAACTCGAGAAAATCCAGGAGGTTTTGCCCTCCAGGCGAGATGAGGCCCATTTCCGCTGAGTCTTCTCGAGGCCAATCACGTCTAACCACTGGAACTTCCAAAGGGTCCTTCACACCCTTGCTGCAACTCAAGAAGTTCCCCGACATACCCGTCTCCACTCGAGAGGAAGCACGTGGGGTCCGCACACATCCAGAGGAGCCCCGTTTCCGCCTCCTAGCTCGAGATGAGGGATCCTTTCCCTGTTTCGTAGGGAAAGAATTCCCGGCGTTCCCGTCGCATCTCAAGAGGAGGCGCTCTCCACAGGAAAGGCGAGAGGAACTCCAGGGTCGTGCCACCATTCCAAGAGTCCCCCAGATGTGTCAGTCCATTCCAGAGGAACCTGTTTTCCCTGCACTGCCTTGACGTTCAAGCCGAGGATCGACTCCCACCACGTGTGCACGTGGGACAGCCCTGTGGGAAAGCCTCGTGGGAAAGCCTCGTGGGAAAGACTCGAGGGAAAACCATAGATCCTTTGATCCACGCGGCGGAGTGCGTGACACTGCTGCTACCGCTCTGGAGGAAAGCGCAAGTGCATGCCCGCATTCGAGACGAGGACTGACTCCCCTGGGGAGACTCCAGAAGTACCCCAAGATCCATGTCAACACTGGAGAGGAATCCTCAGGTTCCGGCCCCGACTCCACACAAGGTCTTAGGCCCCGGCATCGACGGGAGAGGAATCCCGAGAGGCCCCCGAGGAACTCGCATGGGGACTGGCCTTTCCTGAGGCCACCAGAGCGGGTCCCTGAGGTCCCCGTCGTAAGTCGAGAGCACCTGCCGCAACTCGAGAAAATCCAGGAGGTTTTGCCCTCCAGGCGAGATGAGGCCCATTTCCGCTGAGGCTTCTCGAGGCCAATCACATCTAACCACTGGAACTTCCAAAGGGTCCTTCACACCCTTGCTGCAACTGAAGAAGTTCCCCGACATACCCGTCTCCACTCGAGAGGAAGCACGTGGGGTCCCGCACACATCCAGGGGAGCTCCGTTTCCACCTCCTAGCTCGAGATGAGGGATCCTTTCCCTGTTTCGTAGGGAAAGAATTCCCGGCGTTCCCGTCGCATCTCAAGAGGAGGCGCTCTCCACAGGAAAGGCGAGAGGAACTCCAGGGTCGTGCCACCATTCCAAGAGTCCCCCAGATGTGTCAGTCCATTCCAGAGGAACCTGTTTTCCCTGCACTGCCTTGACGTTCAAGCCAAGGATCGACTCCCACCACGTGTGCACGTGGGACAGCCCTGTGGGAAAGCCTCGTGGGAAAGCCTCGTGGAAAAGACTCGAGGGAAAACCATAGATCCTTTGATCCACGAGGCGGACTGCGTGACACTGCTGCTACCGCTCTGGAGGAAAGCGCAAGTGCATGCCCGCATTCGAGACGAAGACTGACTCCCCTGGGGAGACTCCAGAAGTACCCCAAGATCCATGTCAGCACTGGAGAGGAATCCTCAGGTTCCGGCCCCGACTCCACACAAGGACTTAGGCGCCGGCATCAACGGGAGAGGAATCCCCAGAGGCCCCCGAGGAACTCGCATGGGGACTGGCCTTTCCTGAGGCCACCAGAGCGGGTCCCTGAGGTCCCCGTCGTAAGTCGAGAGCACCTGCCGCAACTCGAGAAAATCCAGGAGGTTTTGCCCTCCAGGCGAGATGAGGCCCATTTCCGCTGAGGCTTCTAGAGGCTAATCACGTCTAACCACTGGAACATCCAAAGGGTCCTTCACACCCTTACTGCAACTCAAGAACTTCCCCGACATACCCGTCTCCACTCCAGAGGAAGCACGTGGGGTCCCGCACACATCCAGGGGAGCCCCGTTTCCGCCTCCTAGTTCGAGATGAGTGATCCTTTCCCTGTTTCGTAGGGAAAGAATTCCCGGCGTTCCCGTCGCATCTCAAGAGGAGGCGCTCTCCACAGGAAAGGCGAGAGGAACTCCAGGGTCGTGCCACCATTCCAAGAGTCCCCCAGATGTGTCAGTCCATTCCAGAGGAACCTGTTTTCCCTGCACTGCCTTGACGTTCAAGCCGAGGATCGACTCCCACCACGTGTGCACGTGGGACAGCCCTGTGGGAAAGCCTCGTGGGAAAGCCTCGTGGGAAAGACTCGAGGGAAAACCATAGATCATTTGATCCACGCGGCGGACTGCGAGACACGGCTGCTACCGCTCTGGAGGAAAGCGCAAGTGCATGCCCGCATTCGAGACGAGGACTGACTCCCCTGGGGAGACTCCAGAAGTACCCCAAGATCCATGTCAGCACTGGAGAGGAATCCTCAGGTTCCGGCCCCGACTCCACACAAGGTCTTAGGCCCTGGAATCGAAGGGAGAGGAAACCCGAGACGACCCCGAGGAACTCGCATGGGGACTGGCCTTTCCTGAGGCCACCAGACATGGTCCCTGAGGTCCCCGTCGTAAGTCGAGAGCACCTGGGGCAACTCGAGAAAATCCAGGAGGTTTTGCCCTCCAGGCGAGATGAGGCCCATTTCTGCTGAGGCTTCTCGAGGCTAATCACACCTAACCTCTGGAACTTCCAAAAGGTACTTCACACCCTTGCTGCAACTCAAGAAGTTCCCCGACATCTCCGTCTCCACTGTAGAGGAAGCACGACGGTCCCGCCCACATCCAGAGGAGCCCCCGTTTATGCCTTGTAGCTCGAGATGAGGGATCCTTCCCATGCTTCCTCGGGAAAGAATTCCCGGGGTTCCCATCGCATCTCAAGAGGAGGCGCTCTCGACAGCAAAAGCGAGGGGAAATCGAGGGCCGTGCCGCTATCCCAAAGTCCCCCAGATATCACAGTCCATTCAAGAGGAACATGTTTTCCTTGCACTGCCACGACTTTCACGCTGAGGATCTACTCACACAATGGTCGCACGTGGGACAGCCCTGTTGGATAGCCTCGTGAGAACACCTCGGGGGAAAGCCTCGAGGGAAAGATACAGATCCCTTGATCCAGGCGATGGGAAGCGTGACACTGCTGGTACAGTCTTGAGGAAAGCGCTCGTGCATGCCGCCATTCGAGACGAGGACTTACTCCCCTGGGGAGACTCCAGAAGTACCCCAAGATCCATGTCAGCACAGGAGAGGAATCCTAAGGTTCCGGGCCCGACACCACACAAGGACTTAGGCCGCGGCATCGAAAGGAGAGGAATCCCGAGAGGCCCCCGAGCAACTCGCACTGGGACTGGCCTTTCCTGAGGCCACCAGAGCGGGTCCCTGAGGTCCCCGTCGTAAGTCGAGAGCACCTGCCACAACTCGAGAAAATCTAGGAGGTTTTGCCCTCCAGGCGAGATGAGGCCCATTTCCACTGAGGCTTCTCGAGGCTAATCACACCTAACCTCTGGAACTTCCGAAAGGTCCTTCACACCCTTGCTGCAACTCAAGATGTTCCCTGACATACCCGTCTCCAATCTAGAGGAAGCACGAGGGTCCCGGCCACATTCAGAGAAGCCCTGTTTCCGCCTCGTACCTCGAGATGAGTGATCCTTTCGCGGCTTGGACGGGAAAGAATTCTTGGCATTCCCGTCGCTTCTCAAGAGGAGCCGCTCTCCACAGGAAAGGCGAGAGGAACTCCAGCGTCGTGCCACCATTCCAAGAGTCCCCCAGAATTCTAGGTCCATTCCAGAGGAACCTGTTTTCCCTGCACTGCCTCGACTTTCTCGCCGAGGTACGACTCCACCATGGTGGCACGTGGGACAGCCCTGTGGGAAAGCCTCGTGGGAAAGCCTCGTGGGAAAGCCTCGAAGGAAAGCCACAGATCCCTTGAACCACGCAACGGGAAGCGTGACATTGCTGCTACCGCTCGGGAGGAAAGGGCACGTGCATGCACCCATTCGAGACGAGGACTTACTCCCCTGGGGAGACTCCAGAAGTACCCCAAGATCCATGTCAGCACTGGAGAGGAATCCTCAGGTTCCAGCCCCAACTCCACACAATGTCTTAGGCCCCGTTATAGAAGGTAGAGGAATCATGAGAGGTCCCCTTTCAACTCGCATGGGGACTGGCCTTTCCTGAGGCCACCAGAGTGTGTCCCTGAGGTCCCCGTCGTAAGTCGAGAGCACCTGCCGCAACTCGAGTAAATCCAGGAGGTTTTGCCCTCCAGGAGAGATGGGGCCGATTTCCTCGGAGGTTTCTCAAGGCTAATCACATCTAAGCTCTGGAACTTCCAAAAGTTCCTTCACACCCTTGCTGCAACTCAAGAAGTTCCCCGACATACCCGTCTCCCTTCGAGCGGAAGCACGAGGGTCCCGCCCACATCCAGAGGAGCCCCGTTTCCGCCTCGTAGCTCGAGATGAGGGATCCTTTCACTGCTTTGTAGGGAAAGATTTCTGGGCATTCCCGTCCAATCTCAAGAGGAGGCGGTCTCCACAGGAAACGCGGGAGGAACTACAGCATCGTTCCACCATTCCAAGAGTCCTCCAGAAGTCTCAGTCCATTCCAGAGGAACCTGTTTTCCCTGCACTGCCTCGACTTTCAAGCCGAGGTTCGACTCCCACCTCGGTGATACGTGGGAGAGCACTGTGGGAGAGGCTGTTGGGAAAGCCTCGTGGGAAATCCTCAAAGGAAAACCAGAGATCCCATGATCAACGCGACAGGAAACGTGACACTGCTGGTACTGCTCGGGAGGACAGCACACGTGAATACCCCCTCTGGAGACAATGACTGACTCCCCTGGGGAGACTCCAGAAGTACCCCAAGATCCATGTCAGCACTGGGGAGGAATCCGCAGGTTCCGGCCCCAACTCCACACAAGGTCTTGAGTCCCGGCATCGATGGTACAGGAATCCCGAGAGGCCCCTGAGCAACTCGCATACGGACTGGCCTTTCCTGAGGCCACTAGAGAGGGTCCCTGAGGTCGCCGTGGTAAGTCGAGAGCAGCTGCCACAACTGGATAAAATCCAGGAAGTTTTGCCCTCCAGGCGAGGTGATGCCCATTTCCACTGAGGCTTCTCGAAGCTAATGACACCTAAACTCTGGAACTTCAAAAAGGTCCTTAACACCCTTGCTTCAACTCACGAGGTTCCCTGACATAACCGTTTACACTAGAGAGGAAGCACGAGGGTCCTGGCCACATCCAGAAGAGCCCCGTTTCCGCCTCGTAGCTCGAGATGAGGGATCCTTTCCCTGCTTGGTCGAGAAAGAATTCGGGGCATTCCCGTCGCATCTTAAGAGGAGAAGCTCTCCACAGGAAAGGAGAGAAGAACTCCAGTGTCGTGCGACCATTCCCAGAGTCCCCCAGATGTCTTCGCCCATTCCAGAGGAACCTGTTTTCCCTGCACTGCCTTGACTTTCACGCCGAGGATCGACTCCCACCACAGTGGCACTTGGGACCGCCCTGTGGGAAAGCCTCGTGGAAAATCCTCGTTGGAAAACCTCGAGGGAAAGCCACAGATCTCATGATCCATGCTCCTGGAACCAGACACTGCTGCTCCCGTTCTGGAGGAAAGCGCACGTGCATGACCCCCTCTCGAGACGAGGACTTACTCCCCTGGGGAGACTCCAGAAGTTCCCCCAAGATCCATGTCAGCACTGAAGAGGAATCCTCATGTTCCGCCCCGACGCCACACAAGGTCTCAGGCCCCGGCATCGAAGCGAGAGGAATCCCGAGAGGCACCCGAGCAACTCGCATGAGGACTGGCATTGCCTGAGGCCACCAGAGCGAGTCCCTGAGGTCCCCGTCGTAAATCGAGAGCACCTGCCGCAACTCGAAAAAATCTAGGAGGTATTGCCCTCCAGGCGAGAAGAGCCCATTTCCGCTGAGGCTTCTCGAAGCTAATCAAACCTAACCTCTGTAACTTCCAAAAGTTCCTTCACACCCTTGCTGTAACTCAAGAAGTTGCCTGACATACCCGTCTCCACTCTATAGGAAGCACAAGGGTCCCGGCCACATCCAGAGGAGACCCGTTTCCGCCTCGAGATGAGGGACATTTCGCTGCTTTGTCGGGAAAGAATTCCCAGCGTTCCACTCTCACCTCAAGAGGAGGTGCTCTCCACAGGAAAGGCGAGAGGAACTCCAGCGTCGTGCCACCATTCCAAGAGTTCCCCAGAAGTCTCAGTCCATTCCAGTGGAACCTGTTTTCCCTGCACTGCCTCGACTTTCACGCCGAGGATTGACTCCCATCACAGTGGCACGTGTGACAGCCCTGTGGGAAAGCCTCATGGGAAAGCCTCGAGGGAAAGCCACAGATCCCTTGTTCCAGGCGATGGAAAGCATGACACTGCTGCTACTGCTCTGGAGGAAAGCACACGTGCATGCCCCCATTTGAGACGTGGACTTACTCCCCTGGGGAGACTCCAGAATTACCCCATTATCCATGTCAGCACTGGAGAGGAATCCTCCGATTCCGGCCCCGCCTCCACACAAGGTATTAGGCGCAGGCATCGAAGGGAGAGGTATCCCGAGAGGCCCACGTGCAACTCGCATGGGGACTGGCCTTTCCTGAGGCCACCAGAGCGGGTCCCAGAGGTCCCCGTCGTATGTCGAGAGCACCTGCGGCAACTTCAGAAAATCCAGGAGGATTTGCCCTCCAGGCGAGATGAGGACCATTTCCGCTGAGGCTTCTCAAGGCTAATCACACCTAAGCTCTGGAACTTTCAAAGGGTCCTTGACACCCTTGCTGCAACTCAAGAAGTTCCCCGAGATACCCCTCTCCACTCGAGAGGAAGCACGTGGGTCCCACCCACATCCAGAAGAGCTCCATTTCTGCCTCGTAGGTCGAGATGAGGAATCCTTTCGCTGCTTGTTCAGGAGAGATTCCTGGGCGTTCCCGTCGCATCTCAAGAGTAGGGGCTCTCCACAGGAAAGCTGAGAGCAACTCCAGCGTAGTGCCACCATTCCAAGAGTCCCCCAGATGTGTCAGTCCATTCCAGAGGAAACTGTTTTCCCTGCACTGCCTTGACTTTCACGAGGAGGATCGACTCCAACCACGGTCTCACGTGGGACAGCCCTGTGGGAAAGCCTCGTGGGAAAGCCTCGAGGGAAAGACACAGATCCCTTGATCCACGCGACAGGAATCGTGACGCTGGTGCTACAGCTCGGAGGAAAGCGCACGTGCATGCCCCCATTCGAGACGAGGACTTACTCCCTTGGGGAGACTCCAAAAGTACTCCAAGATCCATGTCAGTACTGGAGAGGAATCCTCATGTTCCGGCCCCGACTCCACACAAGGACTTAGGCCCCGGCATCTACGGAAGAGGAAACCCGAGAGGACCCCGAGCAATTCGGATGGGGACGGGCCAGTCTTGAGGCCACCAGAGCTGGTCCCTAAAGTCCCCATCGTAAGTCGAGAGCACCTGCGGCAACTCGGGAAAATCAAGGAGGTTTGGCACTCCAGGCGAGATGACGCCCATTTCCGCTGAGGCTTCTGGAAGGTAATCACATCTAACCTCTGGAACTTCTAAAAGGTCCTTCACACCCTTGCTGCAACTCAAGAAGTTCCCTAACATACCCATCTCCACTCGAGAGGAAGCACGATGGTCCCGCCCACATCCAGAGGAGCCCCGTGTCCGCCTCGTAGCTCAAGATGAGGGATCCTTTCGCAGTTTTTTCGGGAAATAATTCTGGGAGTTCCTGTTGCATCTCAAGTGGAGGCGCTCCCCACAGGAAAGGCGAGAGGAACTCCAGCGTCGTGCCACCATTCCCAGAGTCCCCCAGATATCTCAGTCCATTCCAGAGGAACCTGTTTTCCCTGCATTGCCTCGAGTTTCACACCGAGCATCGACTCACACCACGGTGGCACGTGGGACAGCCCTGTGGGAAAGCCTCATGGGAAAGCCTCGTGGGTAAGCCACAGATCCCATGATCGGCGTGCCGGGAGGCGTGACACTGTTGTTACACCTCGGGATGAAAGCGAACGTGCATGCCCCCTCTAAGGACGAGTACTGCCTCCCCTCGGGGGACTTCAGAAGAACCCCAAGATCCATGTCAGCACTGGAGTGGAATCTTCACTTTCCGGCCCCGACTCCACACAAGGTCTTAGACCCCGGCAAGGACGGGAGAGGAATCCCGAGAGGCCCCCGAGGAACTCGCATGGGGACTGGCCTTTCCTGAAGTCACCAGAGCGGGTCCCTGAGGTCCCCATCGTAAGTCGAGAGCACCTGCCCCAACTCGAGAAAATCCAGGAGGTTTTGCCCTCCAGGCGAGATGAGGCCCATTTCCTCTGAGGCTTCTCAAGGCTAATCACACCTAATTTGTGGAAATTCTAAAAGGTCCTTCACACACTTGCCGCAACTCAAGAAGGACCCCGACATACCTGTATCCACTCTAGAGGGAGCACGAGGCTCCCTCGCACATCCAGGGGAGCCCCGTTTCTGCCTCATAGCTCGAGATGAGGGATCCTTTCCCTGCTTGGTTGGGAAAGAATTCCCGTCGTTCCCGTTGCATCTCAAGAGGAGGCCGTCTCCACAGGAAAGGCAAGAGGAACTCCAGGGCCACGCCACCATTCCGAGTCCCCCAGATTTCTCAGTTCATTTCAGAGGAACCTGTTTTCCCTGCACTGCCTCAACTTTCTCGCCGAGGATCGACAGCCACAACGGTGGCACGTGAAGCAGCCCTGTGGGAAAGCCTAGTGGAAAGCCTCGTGGGAAAGCCTCGAGGGAAAGCCACAGATCCCTTGATCCACGGGACGGGAGGAGTGACACTGCAGCTACAGCTCTGGAGGAAAGCACACGTGCATGCACCCATTCGAGACGAGGACTTACTCCCCTGGGGAGACTCCAGAAGTACCCCACGATCCATGTCAGCACTGGAGAGGAAACCTCATGTTCCAGGCACGACTCCACACAAGGTCTTAGGCCCCGGCTTCGAAGGGAAAGTTATCCTGAGTGGCCCCCGTGCAACTCGCATAGGGACTGGCCTTTCCTGAGGCAACCAGAGCGGGTCCATGAGGTCCCCGTCGGAAGTTGAGAGCACCTGCCGCAACTCGACAGAATCCAAGAGGTTTTGCCCTCCAGGAGAGATGAGGCCCATTTCCACTGAGGCTTTCCGAAGCTAATCACAGCTAACCTATGGAATTTCCAAAAGGTCTTTCGCACCCTTGCTGCAGCTCAAGAAGTTGCCTGACATACCCGTCTCACATCTAGAGGAAACACGAGGGTCCCGGCCACATCCAGAGGAGCCCCGTTTCCGCTACGTAGCTCGAGATGAGGAATCCTTTCGCTGCGTGTTCGGGAAAGAATTCTGTGCATTCCTGTCGCATCTCAATTAGGAGGTGCTCTCCACAGGAAAGGCTAGAACTCCAGCGTCGTGCCACCATTCCCAGAAAACCCCAGATGTTTCATTCCATTCTAGAGGAACCTGTTTTCCCTGCACTGCCTCGACTTTCACGCCGAGGATCGACTCCCACCACGGTGGCACGTGTGACAGCCCTGTGGGAAAGCCTCGTGGGAATGCCTCATGTTAAATCCTCGAGGGAAAGCCACAGATCCCATGACTCACGCGATGGGAAGCGTGAAACTGCTGCTACAGCTCAGGAGGAAAGCGCACGTGCATGCCCCTTCTTGAGACGAGGACTGACTTCCCTGGGGAGACTCAAGAATTACCCCAATATCCATTTCAGCACTGGAGAGGAAGCCTCAGGTTCCGGCCCCGACTCCACACAACCTCTTAGGCCCCGGCATCAACGGCAGTGTAATCCCAGCAGGCCACCGAACAAGTCGTATGGGGACTGGCCAGTCCTGAGGTCACCAGAGCGGGTTCCTTAGGTCACCGTCGTAAGACGAGACCACCTGCCAAAACTCGAGAAAATCCAGGAAGTTCTCCCATCCAGGCTCGATGAGGCCCATTTCCGCTGAGGCGTCTCGAGGCTAATCACATCTAACCTCTGGAACTTCCAAAGGGTCCTTCACACCATTGCTGCATCTCAAGAAGTTCCCCGACATACCCCTCTCCACTCGAGAGGTAGCACGTGGGTCCCGCCCACATCCAGAACAGCTCCGTTCCCGCCTCGTAGGTAGAGATGAGGGATCCTTTCACTGCTTGTTCGGGAGAGAATTCTGGGCGTTCCTGTCGCATCACAAGAGGCGGCGCTCTCCACAGGAAAGGCGAGAGGAACTCCAGGGTCGTGCCACCATTCCAAGAGCCCCCAGATGTCTCAGTCCATTCCGGAGGAACCTGTTTTCCCTGCACTGCCTTGACTTTCACGCCGAGGATCGACTCCCACCACTGTCTCACGTGGGACAGCCCTGCGGGAAAGCCTCGTGGGAAAGCCTCATGGGAAAGCATCGAAGGAAAGCCACAGATCCCTTGATCCACGCGACGGGAAGCATGGCACTACTTCTACTGCTCTGGAGGAAAGCGCACGTGCATGCCCCCATTCGAGACGAGGACTTACTCCACTGGGAGACTCCAGAAGTACCCCAAGATCCATGTCAGCACTGGAGAGGAATCCTCAGGTCCTGGTCTCGACTCCACACAAGGTCTTAGGCCCCGGCATCGAAGGGAGAAGAATCCCGAGAGGGCCCCGAGCAACTCGCATGGGAACTAGCCTTTCCTGAGGCCACCAGAGAGGGTCCCTGAGGTCCCCGTCGTAAGTCGAGAGCACCTGCCCCAACTCGAGAAAATCCAGAAGGTTTTGCCCTCCAGGCGAGATGAGACCCATTTCCGCTGAGCCTTCTCAATGCTAATCACACCTAACTTCTCGAAATTCCAAAAGGTCCTTCACACACTTGCTTCAAATCAAGAAGTTTCCCGACATACAGGTCTCCATTCTAGAGGAAGAACGAGGGTCCCGCCCACATCCAGAGGAGCCCCGTTTGCGCCTCGTAGCTCGAGATGAGGGATCCTTTCCCTGCTTGGTCGGGAAAGCATTCCCAGCGTTCACGTCGCATCTGAAGAGGAGGCGCTCTCCACAGGAAAGGCGAGAGTAACTCCAGGGTCGTGTCCACATTCCAAGAGTCCCGCAGATGTCTCAGTCCATTCCAGAGGAAACTGTTTTGCTCCACTGCTTCGACTTTCATGCCGAGGATGGACTCCCACCACGGTGGCACGTGGGACAGCCCTGTGGGAAAGCCTCCTGGGAAAGCCTCGGGGGAAACCCTCGAGGGAAAGCCACAGATCCCATGATCGACCCGACGGGAAGCGTGACATTTCTGCTCCAGCGCGGGAGGAAAGCCCATTTGCATGTCCCCTCTAGAGACGAGGACTGACTCCACAGGGAGACTCCAGAAGTACCCAAAGTTCCATGTCAGCACTGGAGAGGAATCCTTAGGATCCGGCCCTGACTCCACACAAGGTCTTAGGCCCGGCATCGACGGGAGAGGAATCCCGAGAGGCTCCCGAGCCACCGGAATGGGGACTGGCCAGTCCTGAGGCCACCAGAGCCGGTCCCTTAGGTCACCGTCGTAAGACGAGAGCACCTGCCGCAACTCGAGTAACTCCAGGAGGTTTTTCCCTCCAGGCGAGATGAGGCCCATTTCCGCTGAGGCTTCTCCAGGCTAATCACTTCTAGCCTCTGGAACTTCCAAAAGGTCCTTCACACCCTTGCTGCAACTCAAGAAGTTGCCTGACATGCGCGTCTCCACTCTAGAGGAAGCACGAGTCTCCCATCCACATCCAGAGGAGCCCCGTTTCTGCCTCGTAGCTCGAGATGAGGGACATTTCGCTGCTTTGTCCGGAAAGAATTCCCGGCGTTCCCCTCTCACCACAAGAGGAGGCGCTCTCCACAGGAAAGGCGAGAGGAACTCCAGCGTCGTGCCACCATTCCAAGAGTCCCCGAGATGTCTCAGTCCATTCCAGAGGAACCTGTTTGCCCTGCACTGCCTCGGCTTTCACGCAGAGGATCGACTCCCACGCAGAGGATCGACTCCCACCACGCTGGCACGTGTGACAGCCCAGTGGGAAAGCCTCGTGGAAAAGCCTCGTGGGAAAGCCTCTAGGGAAAGCCACAGATATCTTGATCTAGGAGATGGGAAGCGTGACACTGCTGCTGCCGCTCTGGAGGAAAGCGCACGTGCATGCCCCCATTTGAGACGAGGACTTACTCCCCTGGGGAGACTCCAGAAGTACCCCAAGATCCATGTCAGCAGTGGAGAGGAATCTTCAGGTTCCAGCACCGCCTCCACACAAGGTCTTAGGCCCCGGCATCAAAGTGAGAGAAATCCCGAGAGGCCCCCGAGCAACTTGCATTGGGACTGGCCTTTCCAGAGGCCACAAGAGCGGGTCCCTGAGGTCCCCGTCGTAAGTCGAGAGCACCTGCCGCAACTCGAGAAAATCCAGGAGGTTTTGCCCTCCAGGCGAGATTAGGCCCATTTCCGCTGAAGCTTCTCAAGGCTAATCACATCTAAGCCCTGGAACTTCCAAAAGGTCCTTCACACCCTTGCTGCAACTCAAGACGTTCCCCGACTTCCCTGTCTCCACTCTAGAGGAAGCATGAGGGTCCCGCCCACATCCAGAGGAGCCCTGTTTCTTCCTCGTAGCTCAAGATGAGGGACACTTTCCCTGCTTGGTCGGGAAAGAATTCTGGGCATTCCTGTCGCATTTCAAGAGGAGGCGCTCTCCACAGCAAAGGCGAGCGGATCTCCAGCATCGTGCCACCATTCCAAGAGTCCCCCAAATATCTCAGTCATTTCAGAGGAACCTGTTTTCCCTGCACTGCCTCGACTTTCACGCCGAGGATCGACTCAAACAAGGTGGCACGTGGGACCCCTGTGGGGAAGCCTCATGAGAAAGCCTCCTGGGAAAGCCTGGAGTGAAAGTCACAGATCCCTTGATCCAGGCGATGGAAAGCGTGACACTGCTGCTAGAGCTCTGGAGGAAAGCGCAGGTGCATGTCCCCATTCGAGATGAGGACTTACTCCCCTGAGGAGACTCCAGAAGTACCCCAAGATCCATGTCAGCATAGGAGAGGAATCCTCAGGTTCCGGCCCCGCCTCCACACAGGCCTTAGGCCCCGGCATCGAAGGGAGAGGAATCCCCAAAGGCACCCGAGCAACTCGCAGGGGACTGGCCTTTCCTGAGGCCACCAGAGCGGGTCCCTGAGGTCCCCGACATAAGTCGAGAGCACCTGCTGCAACTCGAAAAAATCTAGGAGGTATTGCCCTCCAGGCGAGATGGGGCCCATTTCCGCTGAGGCGTCTCAAGGCTAATCACACCTAACATCTGGGACTTTCAAAAGGTCCTTCACACCCTTGCTGCAACTCAAGAAGTTCCCCGACATACCTGTCTCCACTCGAGAGGAAGCACGAGGGTCCCGCCCACATCCAGAGGAGCCCCGTTTCCGCCTCCTAGCTCGACATGAGGGATCCTTTGGCTGCTTGATAGGGAAAGAATTCTGGGCATTCCCGTCCCATCTCAAGAGGATGCGTTTTACACAGGAAAGGCGAAAGGAACACCATCATCGTGTCACCAAACCAAGAGTCCCCCATTGTCTCAGTCCATTTCAGAGGAACCTGTTTTCCATGCACTGCCTCGACTTTCATGCCGAGGATCGACTCCCACCACGGTGGCACATGGGACAGCCCTGTGGGAAAGCCTCGTGGGAAAGCCTGGTGGGAAAGCCTCCAGGGAAAGCCACAGATCCCTTGATAAACGCGACCGGAAGCGTGACACTGCTGCTACCGATCGGGAGGAAAGCGCACGTGCATGACCCCATTCGAGACGAGGACTTACTCCCCTGGGGAGCCTCCAGAAGTACCCCAAGATCCATGTCAGCACTGGAGAGGAATCCTCAGGTTCAGGCCCCGACTCCACACAAGGTCTTAGGCCCCGGCATGGACTGGAGAGGAATCCCGAGAGGCCCCCGAGGAACTCGCATGCTGACTGGCCTTTCCTGAGGCCACCAGAGCCGGTCCCGGAGGACCCCGTTATAAGTCTTGAGCACCTGCCGAAACTCGAGAAAATCCAGGAGGTTTTGGCCTCCATGCGAGATGAGGACCATTTCCAGTGAGGCTTCTCGAGGCTAATCACACCTAACCTCTGGAACTTCCAAAAGGTCCTTCACACCCTTGCTTCAACTCAAGAAGTT
This sequence comes from Ovis canadensis, assembly GCF_042477335.2. Classification (NCBI taxonomy): domain Eukaryota; kingdom Metazoa; phylum Chordata; class Mammalia; order Artiodactyla; family Bovidae; genus Ovis; species Ovis canadensis. Next base: position 1,098,151 of record NC_091252.1, read on the forward strand.
CCCCGACATCCCCGTCTCCACTCTAGAGAAAGCACGAGGGTCCCGCCCACCTCCAGAGGAGCCCGTTTCCGCTTTGTAGCTCAAGATGAGGGATCCTTTCCCTGCTTGGTCGGGAAAGAATTCCCGGCGTTCCCGTCGCATCTCAAGAGGAGGCGCTCTCCACAGGAAAGGCGAGAGGAACATCAGCGTCGTGCCACCATTCTAAGAGTCCCCCATATGTCTCCGCCCATTCCAGAGGAACCTGTTTTTCCTGCACTGACTCGACTTTCACGCCAAGGATCGACTCCAACCACGGGGGCACATGGGACAGACCTGTGGGAAAGCCTCTTGGGAAAGCCTCGTGGGAAAACCTCGAGGTATAGCCACAGATCCCTTGTCCACGTGACGGGAAGCGTGACGCTGCTGCTGCCGCTCTGGAGGAAAGCGCACGTGCATGCCCCCATTCGAGACGAGGACTTACTCCGCTGAGGAGACTCCAGAAGTACCCCAAGATCCGTGTCAGCACTGGAGAGGAATCCTCAGGTTCCGGCCCCGACTCCACACAAGGTCTTAGGATCCGGCATCCAACGGTGAGGAATCCCCAGAGGCCCGCGAGCAACTCGCATGGGGACTGGCCTTTCCTGAGGCCACACAAGCGGGTCCCTGAGGTCCCCGACGTAATTCGACAGCACCTGCCGCAACTCGAGAAAATCCAGGAGGTTTTGCCCTGCAGGCGAGATGAGGCCCATTTTCGCTGAGGAGTCTCGAGGCTAATCACACCTAACCTCTGGAACTTCCAAAAGGTCCTTCACACCCTTGCTGCAACTCAAGTAGTTCCCCGACATACCCCTCTCCACTCTAGAGGAAGCACGAGGGTCCCGCCCACATCCAGAGAAGCCCCATTTCCGCCTAGCCCCTTGAGATGAGGGATCCTTTCCCTGCTTGGTCGGGAAAGAATTCTGGGCATTCCCGTCGCATCTCAAGAGGAGGCACTCTCCACAGGAAAGGCGTGAGGAACTCCAGCGTCGTGCTGCCATTCCAAGAGTCCCCCAAATATCTCAGTCCATTCTAGAGGAACCTGTTTTCCCTGCACTGCCTAGACTTTCACGCCGAGGATCGACTACCACCACGGTGGCACGTGGGAGAGCCCTGTGGGAAAGCCTCGTGGGAAAGCTTTGAGGGAAAGCCACAGATCCCTTGATCCACGCGACGGTAGCGTGACACTGCTGCTACCACTCTGGAGGAAAGCGCACGTGCATGCCCCCATTGGAGACGAGGACTTACTCCCCTGGCAAGACTCCAGAAGTACCCCAAGATCCATGTCAGCACTGGAGAGGAATCCTCAGGTTCCGGCCAGGATTCCACACAAGGTTTTAGGTCCTGGCATCAAAGGGAGAGGAATCCTGAGAGGACCCCGAGAAACTCGCATGGGGACTGGCCTTTCCTGAGGCCACCAGAGCGGGTCCCTGAGGTCCCCGTCGTAAGTCGAGAGCACCTGCCACAACTCGAGAAAATCCACGAGGTTTTGCCCTCCAGGTGAGATGAGGCCCATTTCCGCTGAGGCGTTTCGAGGCTAATCACACCTAACATCTGGGACTTTCAAAAGGTCCTTCACACCCTTGCTGCAACTGAAGAAGTTCCCCGACTTACCTGTCTCCACTCGAGAGGAAGCACGAAGGTCCCGCCCACATCCAGAGGAGCCCCGTTTCCGCCTCCTAGCTTGACATGAGGGATCCTTTCCCTGCTTGGTCGGGAAAGAATTCTGGGCATTCCCGTCCCATCTCAAGAGGATGCGTTCTCCACAGGAAACGCGAAAGGAACACCAGGGTCGTGCCACCAAACCAAGAGTCCCCCATTGTCTCAGTCCATTCCAGAGGACCTGTTTTCCCTGTGCTGCCTCTACTTTCACGCCGAGGATCGACTCCGACCACGGTGGCACGTTGGACAGCTCTCTACGAAATCCTCGTGAGAAAGCTTCGAGGGAAATCCTCGAGGGAAAGCCACAGATCCCATGATCGACGCGATCGCAAGCGTCACACTGCTGCTACAGCTCGGGAGGAAAGCGCACGTGCATGTCCCTTAGAGCGGAGGGCTGACTTCCCTGGGGAGACTCCAGAATTACCCCAATATCCATTTCAGCACTGGAGAGGAATTCTCAGGTTCCGGCCCCGACTCCACACAACAACTTAGGCCCTGGCATCGACGGGAGTGTAATCCCAGGAGGCCACCGAACAAGTCGTATGGGGACTGGCCAGTCCTGAGGTCACCAGAGCGGGTTCCTTAGGTCACCGTCGTAAGACGAGACCACCTGCCAAAACTCGAGAAAATCCAGGAAGTTCTCCCATCCAGGCTCGATGAGGCCCATTTCCGCTGAGGCGTCTCGAGGCTAATCACATCTAACCTCTGGAACTTCCAAAGGGTCCTTCACACCCTTGTTGCAACTCAAGAAGTTCCCCGACATACCCCTCTCCACTCGAGAGAAAGCACGTGGGTCCCGCCCACATCCAGAAGAGCTCCGTTTCCGCCTCGTAGCTGGAGATGAGGGATCCTTTCGCTGATTGTTCGGGAGAGAATCCTGGGCGTTCCCGTCGCATCGCAAGAGGAGGTGCTCTCCACAGGAAAGGTGAGAGCAACTCCAGTGTCGTGCCACCATTCCAAGAGTCCCCCAGATGTCTCAGTCCATTCCGGAGGAACCTGTTTTCGCTGCACTGCCTCGACTTTCACGCCGAGGATCGACTCCCACCACAGTCTCACGTGGGACAGCCCTGTGGGAAAGCCTCGTGGGAAAGCCTCGAGGGAAAGCCACAGATCCCTTGATCCACGCGACGGGAAGCGTGACACTGCTGCTACAGGTCGGAAGGAAAGCGCACGTGCATGCCCCCTCTCGAGACGAGGACTCACTCCCCTGGGGAGACTCCAGAAGTGACCCAAGATCCATTTCAACACTGGAGAGGAATCCTCATGTTCCGGGCCCAACACCACACAAGGTCTTAGGCCCCGGCATCAAAGTGAGAGGAATCCCAAGATGCCCACGAGAAACCTGCATGGGGACTGGCCTTTCCTGAGGCCACCAGATCGTGTCCCTGAGGTCCCCGTGGTAAGTCGAGAGCACCAGCCGCAACTCGAAAAAATCCAGGAGGTTTTGCCCTCCAGGCGAGAAGAGTCCCATTTCCACTGATGCTTCTCGAGGCTAATCACACCTAACCTCTGGAACTTCCAAAAGGTCCTTCACTCCCTTGCTGCCACTCGAGAAGTTCCCCGACTTACCCGTCTCCACTCTAGAGGAAGCACGAGGGTCCTGGGCACATCCAGAGGAGCCTCGTTTCCGCCTAGTGGCTCGAGATGAGGCATCCTTTCGCTTCTTGGTCGGGGAAGAATTCTCGGCGTTCCCGTTGCATTTCAAGAGGAGGCGGTCGCAATAGGAAAGGCGAGAGGAACTCCAGCGTCGTGCCACCATTCCGAGAGCCCCCAGATGTCTCAGTCCATTCCAGAGGAACCTATTTTCCATGCACTGCCTCGACTTTCACGCCGAGGATCGACTCCCACCACGGTGGCAGGTGGGACAGCCCTGTGTTAAAGCCTCGTGGGAAAGCCACGTGGGAAAACCTCGTGGGAAAGCCTCGAGGGAAAGCCACAGATCCCTTGATCCACGCGATAGGAAGCGTGACACTGCTGCTACTGCTCTGGAGGAAAGCGCACGTGCATGCCCCCATTCGAGACGAGGACTTACTCTCCTGGGGAGACTCCAGAAGTACCCCAAGATCCATGTCAGCCCTGGAGAGGAATCCTCAGGTTCTGGCCCCGACTCCACACAAGGTCTTAGGCCCCGGCATCGAAAGGAGAGGAATGCCTAGAGGCCCCCGAGCAACTCGCATGGGGATTGGCCTTTCCTGAGGCCACCAGAGAGGGTCCCTGAGGTCCCCGTCGTAAGTCGAGAGCACCTGCCGCAACTCGAGAAAATCCAGGAGGTTTTGCCCTCCAGGCGAGATGAGGCCCATTTCCGTTGAGGCTTCTCGAAGCTAATCAAACCTACAGTCTGTAACTTCCAAAAGGCCCTTCACACCCTTGCTGCAACTCAAGAAGTTGCCTGACATACCCGTCTCCACTCGAGAGGAAGCACGAGGGTCCGGCCCACATCCAGAAGAGCCCCATTTCCGCTCGTAGCTCGTGATGAGGGATCCTTTCGCTGGTGGCCGGGAAAGAATTCTGGGCGTTCCCGTCGCATCTCAAGAGGAGGCGCTCTCCACAGGAAAGGCGAGAGGTACGCCAGCGTCGTTCCACCATTCCAAGAGTCCCCCAGATGTCTCAGTCCATTCCAGAGGAACCTGTTTTCCCTGCACTGCCTCGACTTTCACGCCAAGGATCGACTGCCACCAAGGTGGCACGTGAGACAGCCCTGTGCGAAAGCCTCGTGGGACAGCCCTGTGGGAAAGCCTCGTGGGAAAGACTCGTGGAAAATCCTGGAGGGAAAGCCACAGATCCCATGACTCACGAGATGGGAAGCGTGACACTGCTGCTACAGATCAGGAGGAAAGCGCACCTGCATGCCCCCTCTCGAGACGAGGACTGACTCCCCTGGGGAGACTCCATAATTACCCCAAGATCCATGTCGGCATTGGTGAGGAATCCTCAGGTTCCGGCCCCGACTCCACACAACGTCTTAGGCCCCGGCACCGACGGGAGAGGAATCACGAGAGGCCCCCTAGCAACACGCATGACTGGCCTTTCCTGAGGCCGCCAGAGCGGGTCCCTGAAGTCCCCGTGGTAACTTGAGAGCACCTGCTGAAACTGGGGAATATCTAGAAGCCTCTCCATTCCAGGCGCCATGAGGCCCATTTCTGCTGAGGCATCTCGAGACTAACCACACCTAACCTCTGGAACTTCGAAAGGGTCCTTCACACCTTTGCTGCAACTCAAGAAGTTCCCCGACATACGCGTTCCTCTTCCCATTCTGCCATAATGGTGGTGACATCTGCATATCTAAGTTTATTGCTATTTCTTTCGGCAATCTTGATTCCAGCTCAGGTATCTTCCATCCCAGCATTTTTCATGATGTAGTCTGCATATAAGCTAAATAAACAGGGTGACAATATACAGCCTTGACATACTCCTTTTCCTTTTTGGAACCAGTATGTTGTTCCATGTCCTGCTCTAACTGTTGCTTCCTGACCGTCATACAGATTTCTCAAGAGGCAGGTTAGGTGGTCTAGTATTCCCTTCTCTTTCAGAATTGTGGCTAAAACAACAGTATAAGGACCTTTCCGATGTCAGGCCAAGGAATTGTGTTTCCAGTCATTGAGCCACACCTGATCACTGAGCACAAATTCATGAATCTGTTCCTCAAGGGGGAATGATATTTTTTTTTACACAAACTTAGTTACCTGATTTATTACCTTACCTAATTGTTCCAGCTGCTGTGAAATCCCACCTCCTTACTTGTGGCAAATCTGCTAACACCTGCCTCATTTGGGGTGGGGGGTTCTCCCATAGAAAATTTCATAAGGACAACAACAATGGGAACGTGCAGTTACCCGTAATATGAGTAAGTCTGCCAGAAGTAAGCCCATCCATGTACAGTCAGTCTCTATGATCCATTTTGAAAGAGTCTCTTCAGGAGTTTGGTTGTTTCTTTCCACCATTCCAGAACACTGGGGCCTATATGCTGTATGTAATTTCCACTGATATTTAGAGCTTCACATACCTGTTAATTAACGCGGCTACAAAGACAGGGCCATTGTCGGATTCTATACTGGTTGGAAACCCAAGTCTGGGAATTATTTCTCAAATCAGCGAGCTACTTCATTTTCTTTTTCAGATCAGGTAGGGAAGGCCTCTGCCCAACCAGAGAAGGTACCTACTATTCTAGTAAGTAATGATAACAGGTGACTGCCTTTGCTTCCCCGAAGGGACACTCGCTTTCCCTGCATCCTGAGAACTCCACGTCTCAGCCAGTTGGAAAAGCGCTTCTTGGAGGTCATTATTCAGGGGCAATTTCCCCTGGAGCCCGGGGCCATAGGGAGCGGCTCCACACTCCCAGGGAAAGGCAGAGCCACAGCCACACATCTGTCCCATCCCCTTTGCTCTGTAGGAGAGCTCTAGTGAGCCTAGGTCTGTCAGGAAAATTCTTGGCTCCTATGGGGACACATTCTATGTGTGAAACTGCATACAGGACCGAGGGGCCACAGGGCGCCTGTTTCTCTCGGGGCCGGAGGGGTGGGGGGCCTGAAGCAGTGCGGCCCAGCAACAGCTTCCACATCCATCCAATTGCTCTTTTCTTACCTCTGATAGAACTAGCTTTGTTCCAGCCTTTGGCAATTTGGAGGCAAGCGGGCCCCACTTCCTCCCCAAGGAGGCATGGGACCTACTTTGAGTGGAAAGGCCCTTCATGGAGCTGAACCCAGGAAGGCACCCAGTCATGTCTGACACATTCCTGCATCCTGCTTCTTCATGAGCAATACCGCTATAAGCTAGGAATGTCTTTCCAAGGCTCAGAAAGGACAGGGGAGATGCATGGTGCTGCCTCTGGAATTTCGGTCCTCTGAGCAGACCTGGAGGTCTCCCCTTGAAGAAGCAAACCAGTTTCTTCCAAATACAGGCTTGCAAACACACACTGGGTGGCTGCCTCTTCTTCCCTGAAGGACGATCACTTTCCCCACATCCTGTGAACTCTGCATCCCAGCCTGCTGGAAAAGCGCTTCTTGGAGGTCATTTTTCAGGGACAGTTTTCCCTGGAGCCCGGGGCCGTAGGGAGGGCCCCATGCTCGCTGGGAAAGGCAGAGTCACATCCACAGTCTGTTCTATCCCTTTTGCCCTGTAGGAGAGCTCTAGTGAGCCTAGGTCTGTCAGGAAAATTCTTGGCTCCTATGGGGACACATCCTGTGTGTTAACCTGCATATGGGACCGAGGGGCCACAGGGCGCCTGCTCCTCTCGGGGGGTAACCTGAAGTGGTGCGGCCCAGCAACAGCCTGAACATCCATCTAATTGCTCTTTTCTTCCTTCTGATAGAGCTAGCTTTGCTTCTCGCTTTGGCATTTCGGAAGCCAGGGGGAGCCCCACCGCTGTTGTCCTGGGGTCTATTGGAGGTACCAGGTCTACTGGACCCCAGCATGGCACCCGACCCCCTCAGACACACTCCCGCAGCCTCCTTCCCCATGGGCAGGACTGTTCTGACCTAGGAATGTGTTCCCAAGGCTCAGAAAATGCAGGGAGACACACGGCCCTGACTCTGGAACTGAGGCCGTTGGAGCAGGCCTGGAGGTCTGACGTCTGAGACGGCAAACGCTTGCTGCGAGATACAGGTGTGAAAACACACTCTCTGGGGCTGCCTTTCCTTCCTCCAAGGAAGATAGCTTTTCCAGTCTCCTCCGTGCTGAGTCATACAAGGCTGGAAAGGTCTGGCTTAGAGGGCATTTCTCAGCGGCAATGGCCCCTGAGGCCCTGCACCCAGGGAGGGATCCTACCCTCCCAGGGGAAGTCAAAGCAACCTCCAAACAGCTGTTCTATCATGTTTCCTCTGCAGGAGGGAGCTAGTGAGCCCAGGTCTGTCTGGAACGTTCTTGGATCCTGCGGGGAAATCATCCTGGGAGCCCACCTGGATACCAGTCGTAGGGGCTAACATCTGCATTTTTCTTCCTTGGAGCCCTAACGCAGTACAGCCTAGCAACTGCTTGAAAATCCATCCTGTTGCTGTTTTCTTCCCTCTGACAGAGCGAGCTTTGCTCCCCACTTTGGGATTTCAGAAGCAAGGTGGTGGCCTGCAACTCCTTGCCTGGGGTCCATTGGAGGTGCAAGGTGCCCTCGACCAGGTGACCCCAGCATGGCACCTGGCCCCCTCAGACACACTCCCGCAGCCTGCTTCCCCATGGGCAGGACTGCTCTCCCCTAGGAATGTGTTTGCGAGGCCAGGAAACTGCAGGGAGACACAAGGCCCTGATTCTGGAATGGAGTCTGTTGGAGCAGGCCTGCAGGTCTTATGTCTAACAAGCCAAACACTTGCTGCAAGATACAGGCCTGAAAACACACTCTTGGGCTGCCTTTCCTTCCTCCAAGGAAGAGAGTTTTCTCAGCCTCCTGTGGGCTGAGAGTCACACAGGGCTGAAAAGCACTTACTGGGAGATTAGTTTTCATTGGCCATGGCCCCTGAGGCCCTGTGCTCAGGGAGGGCTCCCTCCCTCCCAGGGAAAGTCAAAGGAAGCTCCAAACGGCTGTTCAATCATGTTTCGGAGAGAGTCATTGCCAAGGCAGGTTTATAAGAAGTTCGAGGGTCCCCAAGGAGAGAGGGGTCTAGAATTCTCAAGGAGGAAGAAAGGGCACACTTTTTTCCCTCTACATTCCTTCGGATTACATAACAATCATGCATCCTTCTTGAGGACGGTCTCTGGAAAAACCTTCTGGCTAATCCTGTTATCTTAAAATGTAAATGATGGGAGTAGGTCTAGTGAGTCTTTACAACCTCCAGACATTCTTTTGTTCGTTGTAATAACTTATTGGAGAGTATATAACTCCATTACTAACACTAGCAAGGGGGTACACTTTCTGCCCCTTGTGATGTCTCTGTCAGAAGCTTTCTCTATCTCCTTTCTACTTGAATAAGACTCGATTGCACAAAAGCTCTGAGCAATCAAGCCTCGTCTTGGGCCCTGGATTGAATTCTTCTCCTCCATAAGCCAAGAATCCCAGCATCTTTTCGTGGTTCAGCAACAATATTTCATTTCCTCTGCAGGAGAGAGCTAGTGAGCTTAGGTCTGTCTGGAACATTCTTGGATCCTGTGGGGAAAATATCCTGTGCACACATCTGGATACTGGGCCTAGAGGCCAAAATTCGCATTTCTTTCCCGCGGAGCCCTCACGTGGTGTGACTGAGCAACTGCTTGAAAATCCATCCCATTGCTGTTTTCCTCCTTCTGACAGACAGAGCTAGCTTTGTTCCCTGCTTTGGGATATCTCAACCGAGGGGCCGGTCCATAGCTACTCGCCTGGGGCCCATTGGATGTGCAAGGTGCCCTCGACTAGGTGACCCTAGCATGGCACTCAGCCCGCTCAGACACACTCCCGAGGCTTCTTTCTCATGGGAAGCACTGCTCCAACCTAGGAATGTGTCTGCAATGCTTGGAAAGTGCAGTGAGACACACAGCCCTGACTCTGGAATTGAGGCCCTCAGAGCAAGCCTGCAGCTCTGATGTCTGAGAAGCAAAACACTTGCTGCAAAGAGAGGCCTGAAAACACACTCTCTGTGGATGACTTTCCTTCCTCTAAGGAAGACAGTTTTCCCAGTCTCCTGCTTCCTGCATGTCACACAGCTGGAATGCGCTTGCTTGGATGTCATGATTCAGTGGCAATGACCCCTGAGGCCCTTTGCCCAGGGAGGGCTCCCACACTCATAGGCAAATCAAAGCAACTTCCAAGTGAGTCAGCTCTTCACATCAAGTGGCCAAAGTATTGGAGTTTCAGGTTCAGTATTAGTCCTTCCAATGGATATTCAGACCTGATTTCCTTTAGGATGGAGTGGTTGCGTCTCCTTGTAGTCTAAGCGACCTACAAGCATCTTCTCCAACACCACTGTTCAAAAGCATCAAATTTTCAGCTGTCACTTTCTTTATAGTACATCTTTCATATCCATCCATGACATATGGAAAAACCATAGCCTTGACCGGATGGGTCTTTGTTGGCAAAGCAACGTCTCGGCTTTTTAATATGCTGTCTAGTTTGGTCATCACTTTTCTTCCAAGTCATAAATATGTTTTAAGTTCATGGAGGCAGCCATCACCTGCAGTGATTTCCAAGCCCCCCAAAATAGTCTGCTGCTGTTTCCAATGTTTTCCCATCTATTTGCCATGAAGTGATGAGACTGGATGCAATGATTGTAGTTTTCTGAATGCTGAGCTTTAAGCTAACTTTTTCACTCTCCTCTTTCACTTTCATCAGGAGACTCTTTAGCTCTTCTTCACTTTCTGCCATAAGGGTGGTGTCATCTGAATATCTGAGATTATTGATATTTCTCCCAGCAACCTTGATTCCAGCGTGTGCTTCCTCCAGCCCAGTGTTTCTCATGCTGTACTCTGCATATAAGTTAAATAAGCAGGGTGACAATATACAGCCTTGACATGTTCCTTTTCCTATGTAGAACCAGTCTGTTGTTCCATGTCCAGTTCGAACTGTTTCTTCCTGACCTGCATACAGGTTTCTCAAGAGACAGGTCAGGTGGTCTGGTATTCCCATCTCTTTCAGAATTTTTCCCAGTTTCTTGTGATCCACACAGTCAAAGGCTTTGGCATTGTCAATAAAGCAGAAATAGATGTGTTTTTTTTTTTTTTTCCGGAACTCTCTTGCTTTTTCAATGATCCAGTGGATGTTGGCAATTTGATCTCTGGTTTCTCTGCATTTTTAAAATCCCTCTTGAACATCTGGAAGTTCACAGTTCATGTGAACTTGGAGAATTTTGAGCATTACTTTACTAGTGTGTGAGATGAGTGCAATTGTGCAGCAGCTTGAATAGTCTTTGTCATTGCCTTTCTTTGGGATTGGAATGAAAACTGACCTAATGACTAGATGTTTTCAATTGCATATGCTGAAAGAACTGGGTGTGCAGTTTTGAAGGAAAAAAAAATCATTTTAACCCATTTTCTCTGAAGTGCAAGGCATATCATGGCCATCCCTGAATCATAAAGTCACCTTTTCTTTATGTAGTCATAGTTTCATGCCTAAATTATAGGCCAACTCGTGCTCAACTTGACTCTGATGTCAGGGGCAGATCAACTGATAAAAAGCTTGGATTGTCCCTCTGGAGGAAAGTGAGATCTTGGTCCCACGAGAAGAATCTGAAGGGTTAAGGGAACTTGCAAGAGTGGGGAAAGCTTAGTCCATCCTACATGTACCAAAATCTTAAATAAGGCTTATTTACTTTACCGAAGTAAAAAAACAGATGATGAAAACAATTATAAATCAATGAAAGGTAGAGAAACTCATAGTCTGTGATCAAAAATTGCATTCTAAGAAAACTTAGTTCTCTTAACCTAGAGAGGAGACTAAATTCCATCTGGTAGCAGCTTACCAGAAGACAAGCAAACAAACAAACAAATTATCAGTAAGCTTAAAAAAAGTATTTTCCATGTATCTTGAAGTAGCAGTATTTCTGCAAAGGCATCAGTGTGAAACCACAGAGGACATGGTTAAAACCTGATGAAATAGAAATTGACAATGTCATCTGGTCACTGCTGCGACTTGAAATGCTTTAATATGATAACTAGAATGATAACTGACAGCATTTGACCAGGACATATCAGATTTTCACGGATGTCATATCATTTCTAGGATATCTATATTAGGAACTGAAGGAATCTTTGAACCTAGGAAAGAAAACAACAGTCTCAAAGGCCCTTGCTGAGTCATCTAGCAGCAAGGAATGTCTTTGCAAGGATCGCAAAGTGAAGGGAAGATACACCGACCTGCCTCTGCAACTTCGGTCCTCTGAGCAGATCTGGAGGTCTCCCTTTGTATAAGCTAACCTGTTCCTTCCAAATAGAGGTTTGCAACACAAAACAAGTGGCCGCCTATTCTTCCCCGAAGGAGGCTCTCTTTCCCCACATCCTGCAAACTCCCTTTCCCAGCCTCCTGGAAAAGTGCTTCTTGCAGTTCCTTTCAGAAAATCCTATGGACAGAGAAGCCTGGTAGGCTGCAGTCCATGGGGTCGCTGAGGGTCGGACACGACTGAGCGACTGCACTTTCATTTTCACTTTCATGCATTGGAGAAGGCAATGGCAACCCACTTACTGTTCTTGCCTGGAGAATCCCAGGGACGGGGGAGCCTAGTGGGCTACCGTCTATGGCGTCGCACAGAGTCGAACACGACTGAACCAACTTAGCAGCAGCAGCAGCAGCAGCAGCAGCAGCAGCAGCAGCAGCAGCAGCAGCAGTTCCTTTCTTAGGGGCAGTTATCCCTGAGATTGGGACCTGGAAAGGCAGAGCCACCTCCACACACACATCTTTTCTGTCCCCTTTCCTCTGGAGGAGAGCTCTAGTGAGCCTAGGTCTGTCAGGAAAATTCTTGGCTTTGACGGGATCACACCCGGTGTGTGAACCTGCATACCCGACCTAGGGGCCACAGGGCACCTGTTTTGCTCGAGTGGGTCCTGGAGGGGTGCAGCATAGCAAGAGCTTAAAGATCCATCCAATTTGTCTTTCTTTTACCTCGGAGAGAACGAGTTTGCTCCACCTCCACCCTTTGGCAGTGTGGAGGGAAGAGGGCACAACCCTCTCCCAAAGGGGACATAGGGCCTACCAGGAGAGAAAGGCCCCTTGAGGAGCTGAGCCCAGGTAGGCAGCCAGTGATGTCAAGCACACTCCCGCTGCTTGCTTCTTCATGGGCACTCCGACAATCTGCTAGGAATGTCTTGGCAAGGATCTCAAAGGGAAGGGGAGATACATGGCCCTGTCTCTGGAACTTCAGTCCTCTGAGCAGATCTGGAGGTCTTGAGTTGTATAAGCAAACGTGTTCCTTCCAAATAGAGGCTTGCGAACACACCCCCGGTGGTTGCCTCTTCTTCCCCGAAGAAGTCTTTCTTTCCCCACATGCTGCGAACTCCCTGTCCCAACCTCCAAGATTAGCGCTTCTTGCCATTCCTTTCTTAGAGGCAGTTATCCCTGAGCTTGGGGCCGTAGGGAGTAGCCCCACACTCACAGGGAAAGGCAAAGACTCCTCCATACATCTCCTCTATCCCCTTTGCTCTGGAGGAGAGCTTTAGTGAGCCTAGGTCTTTCAGGAAAATTGTTGGCTTGGACAGGATCTCACCCTGTTTGTGAACCTGCATACCCAACCGGGGGCCACAGAGCACCTGTTTCAGTAAAGTGGGCCCTGAAAGGGTGCAGCCTAGCAAGAGCTTGAAAATCCATTCAATTGCTGTTTTTGTACCTCTGACAGAGCGAGCTTTGCTCCACCCTTTGGCAGTGTGGAGAAAAGAGGCATGACACCCTCCCCAAGGGGACATGGGGCCTACTTCGAGAGGAAAGGCCCCTTGTGGAGTTGAGGCACACAGTCGTGTCAAACACACTCCCACTGCTTGCTTCTTCATGGGCACTCCCGCTATCAGCTAGGAATGTCTTTGCAATGATCACAAAGGGAAGGGGAGATACACAGCCCTGCCTCTGGACCTCCGGTGCTCTGAGCAAATCTGGACTGCCGTTGTTGGTCAAGTTCAAGTTCAAGTTCAAGGTCAAGTTCAAGTTCAAGGTCAAATTCAAGTTCAAGGTCAAGGTCAAGTTCAAGTTCAAGGTCAAGTTCAAGTTCAAGGTCAAAGTCAAGGTCAAGTTTAAGTTTAAGGGCAAGGACAAGGTAAGGCCAAGGACAAGGTAAGGCCAAGGACAAGGCCTAGGGAAGGCCAAGCCCAAGGCCAAGGGCAAGGGCAAGGGCAACGCTAAGGGTAAGGCCAAGGCTCAGGCCAGGGCCAAGGCCAAGGCCGCCAAAGTGAAGCCCAAACCCCGTAACGCCTGACAGAAGGCAGAAGGCACTAGGCCCCTGTGCAGAGGAAGCCACTGAAGGCGGCAAGGCCACAGAGCTCCCCGACTCCCGTTCCCACAGGAAGATGTGAGGATAAAGGGCCTCATCCCAGCACAGCACCCGCTCCCACCGGCCCCCGACCCCCGCAGCGCACCCCCTAAAACAACACTGTCTTCCCAGAAAAGAGAACGGAGAAGCCATGTGTGTGCCAAAGGAGCAAGATGAACGAACGATGCCACGCCCTCCAACTTTGGGCACACCTGACGCCTGGGAACCCCAGGCCCGGCCGATGGGTCCCCGCCGTTCTCGGGCGGGAAGGGGGGTCGACACGTGGGCCGAGAGCCCTTGCCCGGGCCACCCGCAAATCCCCTGAGACGTGATCCGACCCCAGGGACCGAGGGCAAACGTACCGCTTGAGGTGCTGGAGGAGCCGGACGGAGACATGGTGGGAGAGGCACACGGGAGCACTGCAGACTGCTGGCCGAGTGGGCGGGGACCCAGCAGCCCAGGACTCTGGAGAGCGGGAGGCGTCTCCGCCCCCATTGACGTCAATAGGGTTTGGGTGCGTAGATGGAGGGGGCCGCCCCTGGCCTCTTTCCAAGCAGAGACCCTGGCCGGAGTCCCGTGGAGTGAGTGGGCTTTTCCCAGGCACAGCTGTGCCCCGGACCGCCAAGATCCCCGTCGGGGTGGGTGGGCAGTTCGGGGGCTTTGGTTTGTGGCCATCCCTCGCAGCGGATGGTGGGATCAACCCCGGGTGGATCAATCAGGGGCCCTCAGCAGTGCCAAGGGAGCTCACCGCCCAGGAAACGCCCCCTAGGTCCCTTTGAATTGGCCGCCCACGCCCCCTTTCCCAGCCTGCCTTGTTCTGGGGTTTCCCACCTTTTCACATACCACAGGTCCCTGGGCCTGGACTGTCCCCCGCTGGCTCCTCCGAGGCATTCCGGGACAACGGACGCTCTCTCCAGCGCCTCCACCTAGATCCCACGCTGTCCTCGCCTCCATATGCCACCTGCGCCTCCCCAACTCCTCCGTGGGCTCCTGGCGTCCTTTCCCTACAGCAGTCCCAGAGCACCAGCCCCGAGGGCTTTGAGTTGCCTGGAGCCCAAGGCTCCGGCCAGAGACCTGAGGGGCCAGCGTCTGGACCGGCAGCTAATGCCATTAGGGGCTTTTCTCATGTGGAGCCTGAGGCCAACATCCGTGGCAACCCCCAAGCGCGAATGCCCCGGAGATACACGCCCAAGGGGACAGTGTACCCCCTATGTGGGGAAGGAGGTTCCTGTTTTCCCAGCACTGCATGGTGGCACGTGGAATAGCCCTGTGGGAAAGCCCATGGAAAAGCCTCGAGGGAAAGACACAGATCCCTTGATCCACAAGACAGGAAGCGAGACACTGCTGCTACTGCTCAGGAGGAAAGCACACCTGCATGACCCCACTCGAGACGAGGACTGACGCCCCTTGGGAGACTCCAGAAGTACGCCAAGATCCATGTGAGCACGGGAGAGGAATCCTCAGGTTCTGGTCCGACTCCACACAAGGTCTTAGGCGCCGGCATCGACGGGCGAGGAATCCTGAGAGGCCACCGAGCAACTCGCATGGGGAATGACCTTTCCTGAGGCCAACAGAGCGGGTCCATGAGGTCCCCGTCGTAAGTCGAGAGCACAAGCCGCAACTCGAGAAAACCAGGAGGTTCCCCCCTCCGGGCGAGATGTGGCCCATTTTGGCTGAGGCGTCTCGAGGCTAATCACATCTAACCTCTGGAACTTCCAAAGGGTCCTTGACACCCTTACTGAAACTCAAGAAGTTCCCCGACATACCCGTCTCCAGTCGAAAGAAAGCACGGCGTTCGGCCCACATCCAGAGGAGCCCCGTTTCCACCTCGTAGCTCGAGATGAGGGATCCTTTCCCTGCTTGGTCGGGAAAGAATTCCCGGCGTTCCCGTCGCATCTCAAGAGCAGGCGCTCTCCAAAGGAAAGGCGAGAGGAACTCCAGGGTCGTGCCACCATTCCCAGAGTCCCCCAGATGTCCCAGTCCATTCCAGAGGAACCTCCTTTCCCTGCACTGCCTCGACTTTCACGCCGAGGATCGACTCACACCAGGGTGGCACGTGAGACAGCCCTGTGGGAAAGCCTCGTGGGAAAGCCTCGTGTGAAAGCCTCGAGGGAAAGCCACAGATCCCATGATCGACACGACGGGAAGCGTGACACTGCTACTACAGCTCGGGAGGAAAGCGCACGTGCATGCCCCCTCTCGAGACGAGGACTGACTCTCCTGGGCAGACTCCAGAAGTACCCCAAGATCCATGTCAGCACTGGAGAGGAATCCTCAGGTTCCGGGCCCGACTCCACACAAGGTCTTAGTCTCCAGCATCCAAGGGAGAGGAATCCCGAGAGGCCTGCGACCAACTCACATGGGGACTGGCCTTTCCTGAGGCCACCAGAGCGGGTCCCTGAGGTCCCTATCATAAGTACAGAGCACCTGCCACAACTCGAGAAAATCCAGGAGGTTTTGCCCTCCAGGCAAGATGAGGCCCATTTCCGCTGTTCCTTTTGAAGGCTACTCACACCTAACCTCTGGAACTTCCAAAAGGTCCTTCACACCCTTGCTGCAACTCAAGAAGCTCCCCGACATACCCGTGTCCACTCGAGAGGAAGCACGCGGGTCCTGCACACATCCAGAGGAGCCCCGTTTCCGCCTCCTAGCTCGAGATGAGGGATCCTTTCGCTGCTTGCCCGGGAAAGATTTCTGGGCGTTCCTGGCGCATCTCAAGAGGAGGCACTCTCCACAGGAAAGGTGAGAGGAACTCCAGGGTCGTTGCGCCATTCCGGAGTCCCCCAGATGTCTCAGTCCATTCCAGCGGAACCTGTTTTCCCCGCACTGCCTCGACTTTCACGCCGAGGATCGACTCCCACCACGGTGGCACGTGGGACAGACCTGTGGGAAAGCCTCGTGGGAAAGCCTCGAGGCAAAGCCACAGATCCCTTGATCCACGCGACGGGAAGCGTGACATTGCTGCTGCCACTCTGGAGGAAAGCGCACGTGCATGCCCCCATTCGAGATGAGGACTTACTCCCCTGGGGAGACTCCAGAAGTATCCCCAAGGTCCATGTCAGCACTGGAGAGGAATCCTCAGGTTCCAGTCCCGCCTGCACACAAGGTCTTAGGCCCCGGCATCAAAGGGAGAAGAATCCCAAGAGGCCCCCGAGCAACTCGCCTGGGGACTGGCCTTTCCTGAGACCACCAGAGCGGGTCTCTGAGGTCCCCGTCATAAGTCGAGAGCACCTGCCACAACTCGAGATAATCCACGAGGTTTTGCCCTCCAGGCGGGATGAGGCCCATTTCCGCTGAGGCTTCTCGAGGCTAATCACACCTAACATCTGGAACTTCCAAAAGGTCCTTCACACCCTTGCTGCAACTCAAGAAGTTCCCCGACATCCCTGTCTCCGCTTTAGAGGAAGCACGAGGGTCCCGCCCACATCCAAAGTAGCGCCGTTTCTGCCTCGTAGCTCAAGATGAGGATTCCTTTCGCTGCTTTGTCGGGAAAGAATTCTGGGCATTCCCGTCCCATCTCAAGAGAAGCCGCTCTCGACAGGAAAGTCGAGAGGAACTCAGGCGTCATGCCACCATGCCAAGAGTCCCCCAGATATCTCACTCTATTCCAAAAGAACCTGTTTTCCCTGCACTGTCTCGACTTTCGCGCCGAGGATCCACTCCCATCAAGGTGGCACGTGGGACAGCCCTGTGGGAAAGCCGCGTGGGAAAGCAGCGAGGGAAAGCCACAGATCCCTTGATCCACGCGACAGGAAGTGTGACACTGCTGCTACAGATCGGGAGGAAAGTGCACGTGCATGCCCCCATTCGAGACGAGGACTTACTCCCCTGGGGAGACTCCAGAAGTACCCCAAGATCCATGTCAGCACTGGAGAGGAATCCTCAGTTTCCGGCGCCGCCTCCACTCAAGTTCTTTGGCGCCGGCATCGAAGGAAGAGGAATCCTGAGAGGCCCGGAGGAACTCACATGGGAACTGGCCTTGCCTGAGGCCACCAGAGCGTGTCCCTGAGTTCCCCGTCGTAAGTCGAGAGCACCTTCCAAAACTCGAGAAGATCCAGGAGGTTTTGCCCTCCAGGCGAGATGAGGCCCATTTTCACAGAGGCTTCACAATGCTAATCACATCTAAGCTCTGGAATTCCAAAAGGTCCATCACACCCTTGCTGCAAATCAAGAAGTTCCCTGACATACCCGTCTCCACTATAGAGGAAGCACAAGGGTCCCGCCCACATCGAGAGGAGCCCCGTTTCCGCCTCGTAGCTTGAGATGAGGGATTCTTTCCCTGCTTGGTCGGGAAAGAATTCTGGGCATTCCCCTCGCATCTCAAGAGGAGGCGCTCTCCACAGGAAAGGCGAGAGGAACTCCAGGGTCGTGCCACCATTCCAAGAGTCCCCCAGAAGTCTCAGTCCATTGCAGAGGAACCTGTTTTCCCTGCACTGCCTCGACTTTCACGGTGAGGATCGACTCCCACCATGGTGGCACGTGGGACAGCCCTGTGGGTAAGCCTCGTGGGAAAGTCTCGAGGGAAAGCCACAGATCCCTTGATCAAGGCGAAGGGAAGCATGACACGGCTGCTGCCGATCTGGAGGAAAGCACACGTGCATGCCCCCATTCGAAACGAGGACTTACTCCCCTGGAGAGACTCCAGAAGTACCCCAAGATCAATGTGAGCACTGGAGAGGAACCCTCAGGTCCCGGACCTGACTCCACACAAGGACTTAGGCCCTGGCATCGAAGGTAGAGGAACCCCGAGAGGCCCCCGAGCAACTCGCATGGGGACTGGCCTTTCCTGAGGCCACCAGAGCGGGTCCCTGAGGTCCCCGTCGTGAGTCGAGAGCACCTGCCGCAACTCGAGAAAATCCAGGAGGTTTTGCCCTCCAGGTCAGATGAGGCCCATTTCCACTGAGGCTTCTCAAGGCTAATCACATCTAATCTCTGGAACTTCCAAAAGGTCCTTCACACCCTTGCTGCAACTCAAGAAGTTCCCGGACATCCCGGTCTCCACTCTAGTGGAAGCATGAGGGTCCCACTCACATCCAGAGGAGCCCCGTATCCACCTCGTAGCTCGAGATGCGGGATCCTTTCCCTTCTTGGTCGCGAAAGAATTCCCGGCGTTCCCGTCACTTCTCAAGAGAAGGCGTTCTCCACAGGGAAGGCGAGAGGAACTCCAGCGTCCTGCCACCATTCCAAGAGTCCCCCGGATGTCTCAGTCCATTCCAGAGGAACCTGTTTTCCCTGCACTGCCTCGAATTTCATGCCGAGGATCGACTCCCACCACGGTGGCACGTGGGACATCCCTGTGTGAAAGCCTCGTCAGAAAGCCTCGTGGGAAAGCCTCGAGGGAAAGCCTCGAAGGAAAGCCAGAGATCCCTTAATCCAGGTGATGGGAAGCGTGACACTGCTGCTACCGCTCTGGAGGAAAGCGCACGTGCATGCCCCTATTCGAGACGAGGACTTACTCCCCAGGGGAGACTCCAGAAGTACACCAAGATCCATGTCAGCACTGGAGAGGAATCCTCAGGTACCGGCCCCGACTCAACACAAGGTCTTAGGCCCGGGCATCGAAGGGAGAGGAATCCCGAGAGGCCCGCGAGCCACTTGCATGGGGACTGGCATTTCGTGAGGCCACCAGAGCAGGTCCCTTAGGTCCCCGTCGTAAGTCGAGAGCACCTGCCAAAACTCGAGAAAATCCACGAGGTTTTGCCCTGCAGGCGAGATGAGTCCCATTTCCGCTGAGGCTTCTCGAGGCTAATCACATCTAACCTCTGGATCTTCCAAAAGGTCCTTCACACCCTTGCTGCAATTCAAGAAGTTCTCCTACATCCCCGTCTCCACTCGAGAGGAAGCAAGAGGGTCCCGCCCACATCCAGAGGAGCCCAGTTTCCGCCTTGTAACTGGACATGGGGGATCCTTTCCCTGCTTGGTCGGGAAATAATTCCTGGGTTTCCCGGCGTATCTCAAGAGGAGGCACTCTCCACAGGAAAGGCGACAGGAACTCCAAGGTCGTGCCACCATTCCCAGAGTCCCCCAGATGTCTCAGTCCATTCCAGAGGAACCTGTTTTCCCTGCACTGCCTTTACTTTCACTCTGAGGATCGACTCACACCACAGTGGCACGTGGGACAGCCCTGTGGGAAAGCCTCGTGGGAAAGCTTCGTGGAAAATCCTTGAGGAAAAGACACAGATCCCATGACTGACGCGACGGAAAGCATGATACTGGTGCTACAGCTCGGGAGGAAAGCACACGTTCATGCACCCTCTCGAAACGAGAACTTACTCTCCTGGGGAGACTCCCGAAGTACCGCAAGTTCCATGAGAGCACTGGAGAGGAATCCTCAGGTTCGGGCCCCGACTCCACACAAAGTCTTAGGCTCTGGCATCGAAGGGAGAGGAATCCCGAGAGGCCCGCGAACAACTCGCAATGGGACTGGCCTTTCCTGAGGCCACCAGAGCGGGTCCCTGAAGTCCCCGACCAAAGTCTAGAGCACCTACCGCAACACGAGAAATTCCGGAGGATTTGCCCTCCAGGCCAGATGAGGCCCATTTCCGCTGAGGCTTCTCGAGTCTAATCACGCCTAACCTCTGGAATCTCCAAAAAGTCCTTCACACCCTTGCTGCCACTCAAGAGTTCCCCGACATACAGTCTCCATTCGAGAGGAAGCACGATGGTCCCGCGAACATCCAGAGGAGCCCCGTTGCCGCCTCGCAGCTCGAGATGAGGGATCCTTTCCCTGCGTGGTCGGGAAAGATTTCCCGGCGTTCCCGTCGCATCTCAAGTGGAGGTGCTCTCCACAGGAAATGGGAGAGGAACTCCAGGGTCGTGCCAACATTCCCAGAGTCCCCTAGATGTCTCAGTTCGTTCCAATGGAACCTGTTTTCCCTGCACTGCCTCGACTTTCATGCAGAGGATCGACTCACACCAAGGTGGCACGTGGGACAGCCCTGTGGGAAAGCCCTGTGGGAAAGCCTCGTGGGAAAGTCTCGAGGGAAAGCTACAGATCCCTTGATCCAGGCGATGGGAAACGTGACACTGCTGCTACAGTCTTGAGGAAAGATCACGTGCATGCGCCCATTCCAGACGAGGACTTACTCCCCTGGGGAGACTCAAGAAGTACCCCAAGATCCATGGCAGTACTGGAGAGGAATCCTCAGGTTCCGGGCCCGACTCCACACAAGGTCTTAGGCCCCGGCATCGACGGGAAAGGAATCCCGAGAGGCCCCCGAGCAACTCGCATGCGGACTGTCCTTTCCTGAGGCCACCAGAGTGGGTCCCTGCGGTCCCCGTCGGAAGTCGAGTGCACCTGCCGCAACTCGAGAAAATCCAGGAGGTTTTACTCTCCAGGCGAGATCAGGCCCATTTCCACTGAGGCTTCTCGAGGCTAATCACACCTAACCTCTGGAATTTCCAAAAGGTTCTTCACACCCTTGCTGCAACTCAAGAAGTTCCCTCACATACCCGTCTCCACTCTAGAGGAAGCACGAGGGTCCCGCACACATCCAGAGGAGCCCCGTTTCCGCCTCGTAGCTCGAGATGAGGGATCCTTTCGCTGCTTGCCCAGGAAAGATTTCTGGGCGTTCCTGGCGCATCTCAAGAGGAGGCGCTCTCCACAGGAAAGGTGAGAGGAACTCCAGGGTCGTTGCGCCATTCCGGAGTCCCCCAGATGTCTCAGTCCATTCCAGCGGAACCTGTTTTCCCTGCACTGCCTCGACTTTCACGCCGAGGATCGACTCCCACCACGGTGGCACGTGGGACAGACCTGTGGGAAAGCCTCGTGGGAAAGCCTCGAGGCAAAGCCACAGATCCCTTGATCCACGCGACGGGAAGCGTGACATTGCTGCTGCCACTCTGGAGGAAAGCGCACGTGCATGCCCCCATTCGAGATGAGGACTTACTCCCCTGGGGAGACTCCGGAAGTATCCCCAAGGTCCATGTCAGCACTGGAGAGGAATCCTCAGGTTCCAGTCCCGCCTGCACACAAGGTCTTAGGCCCCGGCATCAAAGGGAGATGAATCCCAAGAGGCCCCCGAGCAACTCGCCTGGGGACTGGCCTTTCCTGAGACCACCAGAGCGGGTCTCTGAGGTCCCCGTCATAAGTCGAGAGCACCTGCCACAACTCGAGATAATCCACGAGGTTTTGCCCTCCAGGCGGGATGAGGCCCATTTCCGCTGAGGCTTCTCGAGGCTAATCACACCTAACATCTGGAACTTCCAAAAGGTCCTTCACACCCTTGCTGCAACTCAAGAAGTTCCCCGACATCCCTGTCTCCGCTTTAGAGGAAGCACGAGGGTCCCGCCCACATCCAAAGTAGCACCGTTTCCGCCTCGTAGCTCAAGATGAGGATTCCTTTCGCTGCTTTGTCGGGAAAGAATTCTGGGCATTCCCGTCCCATCTCAAGAGAAGCCGCTCTCGACAGGAAAGTCGAGAGGAACTCAGGCGTCATGCCACCATGCCAAGAGTCCCCCAGATATCTCACTCTATTCCAAAAGAACCTGTTTTCCCTGCACTGTCTCGACTTTCGCGCCGAGGATCCACTCCCATCAAGGTGGCACGTGGGACAGCCCTGTGGGAAAGCCGCGTGGGAAAGCAGCGAGGGAAAGCCACAGATCCCTTGATCCACGCGACAGGAAGTGTGACACTGCTGCTACAGATCGGGAGGAAAGTGCACGTGCATGCCCCCATTCGAGACGAGGACTTACTCCCCTGGGGAGACTCCAGAAGTACCCCAAGATCCATGTCAGCACTGGAGAGGAATCCTCAGTTTCCGGCGCCGCCTCCACTCAAGTTCTTTGGCGCCGGCATCGAAGGAAGAGGAATCCCGAGAGGCCCGGAGGAACTCACATGGGAACTGGCCTTGCCTGAGGCCACCAGAGCGTGTCCCTGAGTTCCCCGTTGTAAGTCGAGAGCACCTTCCAAAACTCGAGAAGATCCAGGAGGTTTTGCCCTCCAGGCGAGATGAGGCCCATTTTCCCAGAGGCTTCACAATGCTAATCACATCTAAGCTCTGGAATTCCAAAAGGTCCATCACACCCTTGCTGCAAATCAAGAAGTTCCCTGACATACCCGTCTCCACTATAGAGGAAGCACGAGGGTCCCGCCCACATCGAGAGGAGCCCCGTTTCCGCCTCGTAGCTTGAGATGAGGGATTCTTTCCCTGCTTGGTCGGGAAAGAATTCTGGGCATTCCCCTCGCATCTCAAGAGGAGGCGCTCTCCACAGGAAAGGCGAGAGGAACTCCAGGGTCGTGCCACCATTCCAAGAGTCCCCCAGAAGTCTCAGTCCATTGCAGAGGAACCTGTTTTCCCTGCACTGCCTCGACTTTCACGGTGAGGATCGACTCCCACCATGGTGGCACGTGGGACAGCCCTGTGGGTAAGCCTCGTGGGAAAGTCTCGAGGGAAAGCCACAGATCCCTTGATCAAGGCGAAGGGAAGCATGACACGGCTGCTGCCGATCTGGAGGAAAGCACACGTGCATGCTCCCATTCGAAACGAGGACTTACTCCCCTGGGGAGACTCCAGAAGTACCCCAAGATCAATGTGAGCACTGGAGAGGAACCCTCAGGTCCCGGACCTGACTCCACACAAGGACTTAGGCCCTGGCATCGAAGGTAGAGGAACCCCGAGAGGCCCCCGAGCAACTCGCATGGGGACTGGCCTTTCCTGAGGCCACCAGAGCGGGTCCCTGAGGTCCCCGTCGTGAGTCGAGAGCACCTGCCGCAACTCGAGAAAATCCAGCAGGTTTTGCCCTCCAGGTCAGATGAGGCCCATTTCCACTGAGGCTTCTCAAGGCTAATCACATCTAATCTCTGGAACTTCCAAAAGGTCCTTCACACCCTTGCTGCAACTCAAGAAGTTCCCGGACATCCCGGTCTCCACTCTAGTGGAAGCATGAGGGTCCCACTCACATCCAGAGGAGCCCCGTATCCACCTCGTAGCTCGAGATGCGGGATCCTTTCCCTTCTTGGTCGCGAAAGAATTCCCGGCGTTCCCGTCGCTTCTCAAGAGAAGGCGTTCTCCACAGGGAAGGCGAGAGGAACTCCAGCGTCCTGCCACCATTCCAAGAGTCCCCCGGATGTCTCAGTCCATTCCAGAGGAACCTGTTTTCCCTGCACTGCCTCGAATTTCATGCCGAGGATCGACTCCCACCACGGTGGCACGTGGGACATCCCTGTGTGAAAGCCTCGTCAGAAAGCCTCGTGGGAAAGCCTCGAGGGAAAGCCTCGAAGGAAAGCCAGAGATCCCTTAATCCAGGTGATGGGAAGCGTGACACTGCTGCTACCGCTCTGGAGGAAAGCGCACGTGCATGCCCCTATTCGAGACGAGGACTTACTCCCCAGGGGAGACTCCAGAAGTACACCAAGATCCATGTCAGCACTGGAGAGGAATCCTCAGGTACCGGCCCCGACTCAACACAAGGTCTTAGGCCCGGGCATCGAAGGGAGAGGAATCCCGAGAGGCCCGCGAGCCACTTGCATGGGGACTGGCATTTCGTGAGGCCACCAGAGCAGGTCCCTGAGGTCCCCGTCGTAAGTCGAGAGCACCTGCCAAAACTCGAGAAAATCCACGAGGTTTTGCCCTGCAGGCGAGATGAGTCCCATTTCCGCTGAGGCTTCTCGAGGCTAATCACATCTAACCTCTGGATCTTCCAAAAGGCCCTTCACACCCTTGCTGCAACTCAAGAAGTTCCCCGACATACCCGTCTCCACTCGAGAGGAAGCAAGAGGGTCCCGCCCACATCCAGAGGAGCCCAGTTTCCGCCTTGTAACTGGACATGGGGGATCCTTTCCCTGCTTGGTCGGGAAATAATTCCTGGGTTTCCCGGCGTATCTCAAGAGGAGGCACTCTCCACAGGAAAGGCTACAGGAACTCCAAGGTCGTGCCACCATTCCCAGAGTCCCCCAGATGTCTCAGTCCATTCCAGAGGAACCTGTTTTCCCTGCACTGCCTTTACTTTCACGCCGAGGATCAACTCACACCACAGTGGCACGTGGGACAGCCCTGTGGGAAAGCCTCGTGGGAAAGCTTCGTGGAAAATCCTTGAGGAAAAGACACAGATCCCATGACTGACGCGACGGAAAGCATGATACTGGTGCTACAGCTTGGGAGGAAAGCACACGTGCATGCACCCTCTCGAAACGAGAACTTACTCTCCTGGGGAGACTCCCGAAGTACCGCAAGTTCCATGAGAGCACTGGAGAGGAATCCTCAGGTTCGGGCCCCGACTCCACACAAAGTCTTAGGCTCTGGCATCGAAGGGAGAGGAATCCCGAGAGGCCCGCGAACAACTCGCAATGGGACTGGCCTTTCCTGAGGCCACCAGAGCGGGTCCCTGAAGTCCCCGACCAAAGTCTAGAGCACCTACCGCAACACGAGAAATTCCGGAGGATTTGCCCTCCAGGCCAGATGAGGCCCATTTCCGCTGAGGCTTCTCGAGTCTAATCACGCCTAACCTCTGGAATCTCCAAAAAGTCCTTCACACCCTTGCTGCCACTCAAGAGTTCCCCGACATACAGTCTCCATTCGAGAGGAAGCACGATGGTCCCGCGAACATCCAGAGGAGCCCCGTTGCCGCCTCGCAGCTCGAGATGAGGGATCCTTTCCCTGCGTGGTCGGGAAAGATTTCCCGGCGTTCCCGTCGCATCTCAAGTGGAGGTGCTCTCCACAGGAAATGGGAGAGGAACTCCAGGGTCGTGCCAACATTCCCAGAGTCCCCTAGATGTCTCAGTTCGTTCCAACGGAACCTGTTTTCCCTGCACTGCCTCGACTTTCATGCAGAGGATCGACTCACACCAAGGTGGCACGTGGGACAGCCCTGTGGGAAAGCCCTGTGGGAAAGCCTCGTGGGAAAGTCTCGAGGGAAAGCTACAGATCCCTTGATCCAGGCGATGGGAAACGTGACACTGCTGTTACAGTCTTGAGGAAAGATCACGTGCATGCGCCCATTCCAGACGAGGACTTACTCCCCTGGGGAGACTCAAGAAGTACCCCAAGATCCATGGCAATACTGGAGAGGAATCCTCAGGTTCCGGGCCCGACTCCACACAAGGTCTTAGGCCTCGGCATCGACGGGAAAGGAATCCCGAGAGGCCCCCGAGCAACTCGCATGAGGACTGTCCTTTCCTGAGGCCACCAGAGTGGGTCCCTGCGGTCCCCGTCGGAAGTCGAGTGCACCTGCTGCAACTCCAGAAAATCCAGGAGGTTTTACTCTCCAGGCGAGATCAGGCCCATTTCCACTGAGGCTTCTCGAGGCTAATCACACCTAACCTCTGGAATTTCCAAAAGGTTCTTCACACCCTTGCTGCAACTCAAGAAGTTCCCTCACATACCCGTCTCCACTCTAGAGGAAGCACGAGGGTCCCGCACACATCCATGGGAGCCCCGTTTCCGCCTCGTAACTCGAGATAAGGGATCCTTTCGCTGCTTGGTCGGGAAAGAGTTCTGGGCATTCCCGTCGCATCTCAAGAGGAGCCGCTCTCCACAGGAAAGGCGAGTGGAACTCCAGCGTCGTGCCACCATTCCAAGAGTCCCCCAGATGCCTTAGTCCATTCCAGAGGAACATGTTTTCTCTGCACTGCCTCGACTTTCACCCGAGGATCGACTCCCACAACGGTGGCACGTGGGAAAGCCCAGTGGGAAAGCCTCGAGGGAAAGCCACAGATCCCTTGATCCACGCATCGGGAAGCGTGACACTGCTGCTACCGCTATGGAGGAAAGCGCACGTGCATGCCCCCTTCGAGAGGAGGACTTACTCCCCTGGGGAGACTCCAGAATTAGCCCAAGATCCATGTCAGCACTGGAGAGGTATCCTCAGGTTCCGGTGCCGCATCCACACAAGGTCTTTGGTCCTGGCATTGAAGGGAGAGGAATCCAGAGAGGCCCGCGAGTAATTCGCATGTGGACTGTCTTTTCCTGAGGCCACCAGAGCGGGTCCCTGCGGTCCCCGTCGTAAGTTGAGAGCACCTGCTGCAACTCGAGAAAATCCAGGAGATTTTGCCCTCCAGGCGAGATCAGGCCCATTTCCACTGAGGCGTCTCGAGACTATTCACACCTAACCTCTGGAATTTCCAAAAGGTCCTTCACACACTTGCTGCAACTGAAGAAGTACCCCAACATCCCCGTCTCCACTCTAGAGGAAACACGAGGGTCCCGCCCACATCGAGAGGAGCCCCGTTTCCAACTCGTAGCTCGTGATGAGGGATCCTTTCCCTGCTTGGTCGGGAAAGAATTTCCCGCGTTCCCGTCTCATTTCAAGAGGAGGCGCTCTCCACAGGAAAGGCGAGAGGAACTCCAGCGTCGTACCACCATTCCAGGAGTCCCCCAGATGTTTCAGTCCTTTCCAGAGGAACCTGTTTTCCCTGCACTGCCTCGACTTTCACGTCGAGGATCAACTCACTCCATGGTGGCACGTGGGACAGCCCTGTGGGAAAGCCTCGTGGGAAGCCTCGAGGATAAGCCACAGATCCCTTGATCCAGGCGATGGGAAGCCTGACACTGCTGCTAAAGCTCCTGAGGAAAGTGCACGTGCATGCCCCCATTCGACACGAGGACTTAACCCCTGGGGAGACTCCAGACGTACCCCAAGGTCCATGTCAGCACTGCAGAGGAATCCTCAGGTTCTGGGCCCGACTCCACACAAGGTCTTAGGCCGGGCATCGAAGAGAGAGGAATCCCGAGAGGACCCCGAGCAACTCGCATGCGGACTGGCCTTTCCTGAGCCCACCAGAGCGGGTCCATGAGGTCCCCGTCATAAGTCAAGAGCACGTGCCGCAACTCGAGAAAATCCAGGAGGTTTTGCCCTCCAGGCGAGATGAGGCCCATTTCCGCTGAGGCTTCTCGAAGCTAATCACACCTAACCTCTGGAACTTCCAAAAGGTCCTTCACACCCTTGCTGCAATTCAAGCAGGTTCCTGACATACCCGACTCCATTCTAGAGGAAGTACGAGGGTCCCTGCCACATCCAGAGGAGCCCTGTTTCCGACTCGTTGCTCGATATGAGGGAACATTCACTGCTTTGTCGGGAAAGAATTCTGGGCATTCCCGTCCCATCTCAAGGGGAGGAGCTCTCCACAGGAAAGGCGAGAGAAACTCCAGCATCGTGCCACCATTCCAAGAGTCCCCCAGAAGTCTCAGTCCATTCCAGAGGAACCTGTTTTCCCTGCACTGCCTCGACTTTCGCGCGGAGGATCGCCTCCAACCATGGTGTCATGTTCGACAGCCCTGTGGGAAATCCTCGTGGGAAAGCGTCGAGGGAAATCCACAGATCCCTTGATCCACGCGACTGGAAGCATGACACTGCTGCTACCCCTCTGGAGGAAAGTGCACGTGCATGCCCCCTTCGAGAGGAGGACTTACTCCGCTGGGGAGACTCCAGAAGTAGCCCAAGAACCATGTCAGCACTGGAGAGGAATCCTCAGGTTCCGGTCCCGCACCCACACAAGGTCTTTGGCCCCGGCATTGAAGGGAGAGGAATCCAGAGAGGCCCTCGAGCAATTCGCATGTGGACTGGCCTTTCCTGAGGCAACCAGAGCGGGTCCCAGAGGTCCCCGTCGTATGTCGAGAGCACCTGCCGCAACTCGAGAAAATCCATTAGGATTTGCCCTCCAGGCGAGATGAGGACCATTTCCGCTGAGGCTTCTCAAGGCTAATCACACCTAAGCTCTGGAACTTCCAAAGGGTCCTTGACACCCTTGCTGCAACTCAAGAAGTTCCCCTATATACCCCTCTCCACTCGAGAGGAAGCACGCATGTCCCACCCACATCCAGAAGAGCTCCGTTTCCGCCTCGTAGGTCGAGATGAGGGATCCGTTCGCTGCTTGTTCAGGAGAGATTCCTTGGCGTTCCCATCGCATCTCAAGTGTAGGGGCTCTCCACAGGAAAGGTGAGAGCAACTCCAGCGTCGTGCCACCATTCCAAGAGTCCCCCAGATGTCTCAGTCCATTCCTGAGGATACTGTTTTCCCTGCACTGCCTTGACTTTAACGAGGAGGATCGACTCCCACCACGGTCTCACGTGGGACAGCCCTGTGGGAAAGCCTCGTGGGAAAGCCTCGAGGGAAAGCCACAGATCCCTTGATCCACGCGACAGGAATCGTGACGCTGGTGCTACAGCTCGGAGGAAAGCGCACGTGCATGCCCCCATTCGAGACGAAGACTGACTCCCCTGGGGAGACTCCAAAAGTACTCCAAGATCCATGTCAGTACTGGAGAGGAATCCTCAGGTTCCGGCCCCGACTCCACACAAGGACTTAGGCCCCGGCATCGACGGAAGATGAATCCCGAGAGGACCCCGAGCAATTCGAATGGGGACGGGCCAGTATTGAGGCCACCAGAGCGGGTCCCTAAAGTCCCCGTCGTAAGTCAAGAGCACCTGCCGCAACTCGAGAAAATCAAGGAGGTTTTGCACTCCAGCTGAGTGAGGCCCATTTCCGCTGAGGCTTCTGGAAGCTAATCACACCTAACCTCTGGAACTTCTAAAAGGTCCTTCACACCCTTGCTGCAACTCAAGAAGTTCCCTAACATACCCGTCTCCACTCGAGAGGAAGCACGAGGGTCCCGCCCACATCCAGGGGAGCCCCGTGTCCGCCTCGTAGCTCAAGATGAGGGATCCTTTCACAGCTTTTTCGGGAAATAATTCTGGGAGTTCCCGTTGCATCTCAAGTGGAGGCGCTCCTCACAGGAAAGGCGAGAGGAACTCCAGGGTTGTGCCACCGTTCCCAGAGTCCCCCAGATATCTCAGTCCATTCCAGAGGAACCTGTTTTCCCTGCACTGCCTCGAGTTTCACGCCGAGCATCGACTCACACCACGGTGACACGTGGGACAGTCCTGTGGGAAAGCCTCGTGGGAAAGCCTCGTGGGAAAGCCACAGATCCCATGATCGGCGCGCCGGGAGGCATGACAGTGTTGTTACAGCTCTGGAGGAAAGCGCACGTGCATGCCCCCATTCGAGACGGGGACTTACTCCCCTGGGGAAACACCAGAAGTACTCCACGATCCATGTCAGCACTGGAGAGGAAACCTCATGTTCCAGACACGACTCCACACAAGGTCTTAGGCTCTGGCATCGAAGGGAGCGGAATCCCGAGAGGCTCCCGAGCCACTGGAATGGGGACTGGCCAGTCCTGAGGCCACCAGAGCGCATCCCTTAGGTCACCGTCGTAAGTCGAGAGCACCTGCCGCAACTCGAGAAAATCCAGAAGGTTTTTCCCTCCAGGCGAGATGAGGCCCATTTCCGCTGAGGCTTCTCCAGGCTAATCACGTCTAGCCTCTGGAACTTCCAAAAGGTCCTTCACACCCTTGCTGCAACTCAAGAAGTTGCCTGACATACCCGTCTCCACTCTAGAAGAAGCATGAGGATCCCATCCACATCCAGAGGAGCCCCGTTTCCGCCTCGTAGCTCGAGATGAGGGACATTTCGCTGCTTTGTCCGGAAAGAAATTCCGACGTTTCCCTCTCACCTCAAGAGGAGGCGCTCTCCACAGGAAAGGCGAGAGGAACTCCAGCATCGTGCCACCATTCCAAGAGTCCCCCAGATGTCTCAGTCCATTCAGAGGAACCTGTTTGCCCTGCACTACCTCGGCTTTCACGCCGAGGATCGACTCCCACGCCGAGGATCGACTCCCACCACGCTGGCACGTGGGACAGCCCTGTGGGAAAGCCTGGTGGGAAAGCCTCGAGGGGAAGCCACAGATCCCTTGATCCAGGCGATGGGAAGCGTGACACGGCTGCTACCGCTCTGGAGAAAAGCTCACGTGCATGCCCCCATTCGAGACGAGGACTTACTCCCCTGGGGAAACCCCAGAAGTACCCCAAGATTCATGTCAGCACTGGAGAGGAATCCTGAGGTTCCGGCCCCGACTCCACACAAGGTCTTAGGCCCCGGCTTCGAAGGGAAAGGAATCCTGAGAGGCCCCCGTGCAACTCGCATAGGGACTGGCCTTTCCTGAGGCAACCAAAGCGGGTCCATGAGGTCCCCGTCGGAAGTTGAGAGCACCTGCCGCAACTCGACACAATCCAGGAGATTTTGCCCTCCAGGAGAGATGAGGCCCATTTCCACTGAGGCTTTCCGAAGCTAATCACACCTAACCTCTGGAATTTCCAAAAGGTCCTTCACACCCTTGCTGCAACTCAAGAAGTTGCCTGACATACCCGTCTCCCATCTAGAGGAAACACGAGGGTCCCGGCCACATCCAGAGGAGCCCCGTTTCCACTACGTAGCTCGAGATGAGGGATCCTTTCGCTGCGTGTTCGGGAAAGAATTCTGTGCATTCCTGTCGCATCTCAATTAGGAGGTGCTCTCCACAGGAAAGGCTAGAACTCCACGGTCGTGCCACCATTCCCAGAAACCCCCAGATGTTTCATTCCATTCTAGAGGAACCTGTTTTCCCTGCACTGCCTCGACTTTCACGCCAAGGATCGACTGCCACCAAGGTGGCACGTGAGACAGCCCTGTGCGAAAGCCTCGTGGAAAAGCCTCGTGGGAAAGCCTCTAGGGAAAGCCACAGATCCCTTGATCGAGGCGATGGGAAGCATGACACTGCTGCTACCGCTCTGGAGGAAAGCGCACGTGCATGCCCCCATTCGAGACGAGGACTTACTCCCCTGGGGAGACTCCAGAAGCACCCCAAGATCCATGTCAGCACTGGAGAGGAATCCTCAGGTTCCAGCCCCGCCTCCACTCAAGGTCTTAGGCCCCGGCATCGACGGGAGAGGAATCCCGAGAGGCCCCCGAGCAACTCGCATTGGGAATGGCCTTTCCTGAGGACACAAGAGCGGGTCCCTGAGGTCCCTGTCATAAGTCGAGAGCACCTGCCACAACTCGAGAAAATCCAGGAGGTTTTGCCCTCCAGGCGAGATGAGGCCCATTTTCGCTGAGGCTTCTCAAGGCTAATCACATCTAAGCCCTGGAACTTCCAAAAGGTCCTTCACACCCTTGCTGCAACTCAAGACGTTCCCCGACTTCCCCGTCTCCACTCTAGAGGAAGCACGAGGGTCCCGCCCACATCCAGAGGAGCACCGTTTCTTCCTCAGTGCTCAAGATGAGGGATACTTTCCCTGCTTGGTCGGGAAAGCATTCCTGGCGTTCCCGTCGCATCTGAAGTGGAGGTGCTCTCCACAGGAAAGGTGAGAGTAACTCCAGGGTCGTGTCCCCATTCCAAGAGTCCCGCAGATGTCTCAGACCATTCCAGAGGAACCTGTTTTGCTCCGCTGCCTAGACTTTCACGCCGAGGATGGACTCCCACCACGGTGGCACGTGGGACAGCCCTGTTGGAAATCCTCGCGGGAAAGCCTCGGGGGAAAGGCTCGAGGGAAACCCACACATCCCATGATCGACCCGACGGGAGGCGTGACATAGCTGCTCCAGAGCGGGAGGAAAGCCCATTTGCATGTCCCCTCTGAAGACGAGGACTGACTCCCCTGAGGAGACTCCAGAAGTATGCAAAGTTATATGTCAGCACTGGAGAGGAATCCTCAGGTTCCGGCCCCGACTCCACACAAGGTCTTAGGCCCCGGCATCGACGGGAGAGGAATCCCGAGAGGCCCCGAGGAACTCGCTTGGGGACTGTCTTTTCCTGAGGCCACCAGAGCGGGTCCCTGAGGTCCCCGTCGTACGTCGAGAGTACCTGCTGCAACTCCAGAAAATCCAGGAGGTTTTGCCCTCCAGGCGAGATGAGGCCCATTTCCGCTGAGGCTTCTCGAGGCTAATCACATCAAACCACTGGAACTTCCAAAGGGTCCTTCACACCCTTGCTGCAACGCAAGAAGTTCCCAGACATACCCGTCTCCACTCGAGAGGAAGCACGAGGGTCCCGCACACATCCAGGGGAGCCCTGTTTCCGCCTCCTAGCTCGAGATGAGGGATCCTTTCCCTGTTTCGTAGGGAAAGAATTCCCGGCGTTCCCGTCGCATCCCAAGAGGAGGCGCTCTGCACAGGAAAGGCGAGAGGAACTCCAGGGTCGTGCCACCATTCCAAAAGTGCCCCAGATGTGTCAGTCCATTCCAGAGGAACCTGTTTTCCCTGCACTGCCTTGACCTTCAAGCCGAGGATCGACTCCCACCACGTGTGCACGTGGGACAGCCCTTTGGGAAAGCCTCGTGGGAAAGCCTCGTGGGAAAGACTCGAGGGAAAACCATAGATCCTTTGATCCACGCGGCGGACTGCGTGACACTGCTGCTACCGCTCTGGAGGAAAGCGCAAGTGCAGGCCCGCATTCGAGACGAGGACTGACTCCCCTGGGGAGACTCCAGAAATACCCCAAGTTCCATGTCAGCACTGGAGAGGAATCCTCAGGTTCCGGCCCCGACTCCACACAAGGTCTTAGGCCCCGGCATCGAAGGGAGAGCAATCCCGAGAGGCCCCCGAGGAACTCGCATGGGGACTGGCCTTTCCTGAGGCCACCAGAGCGGGTCCCTGAGGTCCCCGTCATAAGTCGAGAGCACCTGCCGCAACTCGAGAAAATCCAGGAGGTTTTGCCCTCCAGGCGAGATGAGGCCCATTTGCGCTGAGGCTTCTCGAGGCTAATCACATCTAACCACTGGAACTTCCAAAGGCTCCTTCACACCCTTGCTGCAACTCCAGAAGTTCCCCGACATACCCGTCTCCACTCGAGAGGAAACACAAAAGTCCCGCACACATCCAGGGGAGCCCCGATTCTGCCTCCTAGCTCGAGATGAGGGATCCTTTCCCTGTTTCATAGGGAAAGAATTCCCGGCGTTCCCGTCGCATCTCAAGAGGAGGCGCTCTCCACAGGAAAGGCGAGAGGAACTCCAGGGTCGTGCCACCATTCCAAGAGTCGCCCAGATGTGTCAGTCCATTCCAGAGGAACCTGTTTTCCCTGCACTGCCTTGATGTTCAAGCCGAGGATCGACTCCCACCAGTGTGCACGTGGGATGCCCTGTGGGAAAGCCTCGTGGGAAAGCCTCGTGGGAAAGACTCGAGGGAAAAACATAGATCCTTTGATCCAGGCGGCGGACTGCGTGACACTGCTGCTACCGCTCTGGAGTAAAGCGCACGTGCATGCCCCCTCTCGAGACGAGGACTTACTCCCCTGGAGAGACTCCAGAAGTTCCCCCAAGATCCATGTCAGCACTGGGGAGGAATCCTCAGGTTCCGGCCCCGACTTCACACAAGATCTCAGGCCCCGGCATCGAAGGGAGAGGAATCCCGAGAGGCACCCGAGCAACTCGCATGGGGACTGGCATTGCCTGAGGCCACCAGAGCGAGTCCCTGAGGTCCCCGTCGTAAATCGAGAGCACCTGCCGCAACTCGAAAAAATCCAGGAGGTTTTGCCCTCCAGGCGAGAAGAGCCCATTTCCGCTGAGGCTTCTCGAAGCTAATCAAACCTAACTTCTGGAACTTCCAAAAGTTCCTTCACACCCTTGCTGTAACTCAAGAAGTTGCCTGACATACCCGTCTCCACTCTAGAGGAAGCACAAGGGTCCCGGCCACATCCAGAGGAGACCCGTTTCCGCCTCGCAGCTCGAGATGAGGGACATTTCGCTGCTTTGTGGGGAAAGAATTCCCGGCGTTCCACTCTCACCTCAAGAGGAGGTGCTCTCCACAGGAAAGGCAAGAGGAACTCCAGCGTCGTGCCACCATTCCAAGAGTCCCCCAGAAGTCTCAGTCCATTCCAGAGGAACCTGTTTTCCCTGCACTGCCTCGACTTTCACACCGATGATTGACTCCCACCACAGTGGCACGTGTGACAGCCCTGTGGGACAGCCTCGTAGGAAAGCCTCGAGGGAAAGCCACAGATCCCTTGTTCCAGGTGATGGAAAGCATGACACTGCTGCTACTGCTCTGGAGGAAAGCGCACGTGCATGCCCCCATTTGAGACGAGGACTTACTCCCCTGGGGAGACTCCAGAATTACCCCAAGATCTATGTCAGCACTGGAGAGGAATCCTCAGGTTCCGGCCTCGCCTCCACACAAGGTATTAGGCCCTGGCATCGAAGGGAGAGGTATTCCGAGAGGCCCACGTGCAACTCGCATGGGGACTGGCCTTTCCAGAGGCAACCAGAGCGGGTCCCAGAGGTCCCCGTCGTATGTCGAGAGCACCTGCCGCAACTCGAGAAAATCCATTAGGATTTGCCCTCCAGGCGAGATGAGGACCATTTCCGCTGAGGCTTCTCAAGGCTAATCACACCTAAGCTCTGGAACTTCCAAAGGGTCCTTGACACCCTTGCTGCAACTCAAGAAGTTCCCCTATATACCCCTCTCCACTCGAGAGGAAGCACGCATGTCCCACCCACATCCAGAAGAGCTCCGTTTCCGCCTCGTAGGTCGAGATGAGGGATCCGTTCGCTGCTTGTTCAGGAGAGATTCCATGGCGTTCCCATCGCATCTCAAGTGTAGGGGCTCTCCACAGGAAAGGTGAGAGCAACTCCAGCGTCGTGCCACCATTCCAAGAGTCCCCCAGATGTCTCAGTCCATTCCTGAGGATACTGTTTTCCCTGCACTGCCTTGACTTTAACGAGGAGGATCGACTCCCACCACGGTCTCACGTGGGACAGCCCTGTGGGAAAGCCTCATGGGAAAGCCTCGAGGGAAAGCCACAGATCCCTTGATCCACGCGACAGGAATCGTGACGCTGGTGCTACAGCTCGGAGGAAAGCGCACGTGCATGCCCCCATTCGAGACGAAGACTGACTCCCCTGGGGAGACTCCAAAAGTACTCCAAGATCCATGTCAGTACTGGAGAGGAATCCTCAGGTTCCGGCCCCGACTCCACACAAGGACTTAGGCCCCGGCATCGACGGAAGATGAATCCCGAGAGGACCCCGAGCAATTCGAATGGGGACGGGCCAGTATTGAGGCCACCAGAGCGGGTCCCTAAAGTCCCCGTCGTAAGTCGAGAGCACCTGCCGCAACTCGAGAAAATCAAGGAGGTTTTGCACTCCAGCTGAGTGAGGCCCATTTCCGCTGAGGCTTCTGGAAGCTAATCACACCTAACCTCTGGAACTTCTAAAAGGTCCTTCACACCCTTGCTGCAACTCAAGAAGTTCCCTAACATACCCGTCTCCACTCGAGAGGAAGCACGAGGGTCCCGCCCACATCCAGGGGAGCCCCGTGTCCGCCTCGTAGCTCAAGATGAGGGATCCTTTCACAGCTTTTTCGGGAAATAATTCTGGGAGTTCCCGTTGCATCTCAAGTGGAGGCGCTCCTCACAGGAAAGGCGAGAGGAACTCCAGGGTCGTGCC
Source organism: Ovis canadensis (assembly GCF_042477335.2). NCBI lineage: Eukaryota > Metazoa > Chordata > Mammalia > Artiodactyla > Bovidae > Ovis > Ovis canadensis. The sequence continues at coordinate 1,133,864 of NC_091252.1, forward strand.
ACCGTTCCCAGAGTCCCCCAGATATCTCAGTCCATTCCAGAGGAACCTGTTATCCCTGCACTGCCTCGAGTTTCACGCCGAGCATCGACTCACACCACGGTGACACGTGGGACAGTCCTGTGGGAAAGCCTCGTGGGAAAGCCTCGTGGGAAAGCCACAGATCCCATGATCGGCGCGCCGGGAGGCATGACAGTGTTGTTACAGCTCTGGAGGAAAGCGCACGTGCATGCCCCCATTCGAGACGGGGACTTACTCCCCTGGGGAAACACCAGAAGTACTCCACGATCCAGGTCAGCACTGGAGAGGAAACCTCATGTTCCAGACACGACTCCACACAAGGTCTTAGGCTCTGGCATCGAAGGGAGCGGAATCCCGAGAGGCTCCCGAGCCACTGGAATGGGGACTGGCCAGTCCTGAGGCCACCAGAGCGCGTCCCTTAGGTCACCGTCGTAAGTCGAGAGCACCTGCCGCAACTCGAGAAAATCCAGGAGGTTTTTCCCTCCAGGCGAGATGAGGCCCATTTCCGCTGAGGCTTCTCCAGGCTAATCACGTCAAGCCTCTGGAACTTCCAAAAGGTCCTTCACACCCTTGCTGCAACTCAAGAAGTTGCCTGACATACCCGTCTCCACTCTAGAAGAAGCACGAGGATCCCATCCACATCCAGAGGAGCCCCGTTTCCGCCTCGTAGCTCGAGATGAGGGACATTTCGCTGCTTTGTCCGGAAAGAAATTCCGACGTTTCCCTCTCACCTCAAGAGGAGGCGCTCTCCACAGGAAAGGCGAGAGGAACTCCAGCATCGTGCCACCATTCCAAGAGTCCCTCAGATGTCTCAGTCCATTCAGAGGAACCTGTTTGCCATGCACTACCTTGGCTTTCACGCCGAGGATCGACTCCCACGCCGAGGATCGACTCCCACCACGCTGGCACGTGGGACAGCCCTGTGGGACAGCCCTGTGGGAAAGCCTCGTGGGAAAGCCTCATGGGATAGACTCGAGGGAAAACCATAGATCCTTTGATCCACGCGGCGGACAGCGTGACACTGCTGCTACCGCTCTGGAGGAAAGCGCAAGTGCATGCCCGCATTCGAGACGAGGACTGACTCCCCTGGGGAGACTCCAGAAGTATCCCAAGATCCATATCAGCACTGGAGAGGAATCCTCAGGTTCCGTTCCCGACTCCACACAACGTCTTAGGCCCCGGCATGGACGGGAGAGGAATCCCGAGAGGACCCCGAGGAACTCGCATGGGGACTGGCCTTTCCTGAGGCCACCAGAGCGGGTCCCTGAGGTCCGCGTCGTAAGTCGAGAGCACCTGCCGCAACTCGAGAAAATCCAGGAGGTTTTGCACTTCAGGCGAGATGAGGCCCATTTCCGCTGAGGCTTTTCGAGGCTAATCACATCTAACCACTGGAACTTCCAAAGGGTCCTTCACACCCTTGCTGCAACTCAAGAAGTTCCCCCACATACCCGTCTCCACTCGAGAGGAAGCACGAGGGTCCCGCACACATCCAGGGGACCCCGTTTCCGCCTCCTAGCTCGAGATGAGGGATCCTTTCCCTGTTTCGTAGGGAAAGAATTCGCGGCGTTCCCGTCGCATCTCAAGAGGAGGCGCTCTCCACAGGAAAGGCGAGAGGAACTCCAGGGTCGTGCCACCATTCCAAGAGTCCCCCAGATGTGTCAGACCATTCCAGAGGAACCTGTTTTCCCTGCACTGCCTTGACGTTCAAGCCGAGGATCGACTCCCACCACGTGTGCACGTGGGACAGACCTGTGGGAAAGCCTCGTGGGAAAGAGTCGAGGGAAAACCATAGATCCTTTGATCCACGCGGCGGACTGCGTGACACTGCTGCTACGGCTCTGGAGGAAAGAGCAAGTGCATGCCAGCATTCGAGACGAGGAATGACTCCCCTGGGATGACTCCAGAAGTACCCCAAGATCCATGTCAGCACTGGAGAGGAATCCCCAGGTTCCGGCCCCGACTCCACACAAGGTCTTAGGCCCCGGCATCGAGGGGAGAGGAATCCCGAGAGGCCCCCGAGGAACTCGCATGGGGACTGGCCTTTCCTGAGGCCACCAGAGCGGGTCCCTGAGGTCCCCGTCGTAAGTCGAGAGCACCTGCCGCAACTCGAGAAAATCCAGGAGGTTTTGCCCTGCAGGCGAGATGAGGCCCATTTCCGCTGAGGCTTCTCAAGGCTTATCACACCTAAGCTCTGGAACTTCCAAAGGGTCCTTGACACCCTTGCTGCAACTCAAGAATTTCCCCTATATACCCCTCTCCACTCGAGAGGAAGCACGCATGTCCCACCCACATCCAGAAGAGCTCCGTTTCCGCCTCGTAGGTCGAGATGAGGGATCCGTTCGCTGCTTGTTCAGGAGAGATTCCTTGGCGTTCCCATCGCATCTCAAGTGTAGGGGCTCTCCACAGGAAAGGTGAGAGCAACTCCAGCGTCGTGCCACCATTCCAAGAGTCCCCCAGATGTCTCAGTCCATTCCTGAGGATACTGTTTTCCCTGCACTGCCTTGACTTTAACGAGGAGGATCGACTCCCAGCACGGTCTCACGTGGGACAGCCCTGTGGGAAAGCCTCGTGGGAAAGCCTCGAGGGAAAGCCACAGATCCCTTGATCCACGCGACAGGAATCGTGACGCTGGTGCTACAGCTCGGAGGAAAGCGCACGTGCATGCCCCCATTCGAGACGAAGACTGACTCCCCTGGGGAGACTCCAAAAGTACTCCAAGATCCATGTCAGTACTGGAGAGGAATCCTCAGGTTCCGGCCCCGACTCCACACAAGGACTTAGGCCCCGGCATCGACGGAAGATGAATCCCGAGAGGACGCCGAGCAATTCGAATGGGGACGGGCCAGTATTGAGGCCACCAGAGCGGGTCCCTAAAGTCCCCGTCGTAAGTCGAGAGCACCTGCCGCAACTCGAGAAAATCCAGGAGGTTTTGCCCTCCAGGCGAGATGAGGCCCATTTCCGCTGAGGCTTCTCGAGGCTAATCACATTTAACCACTGGAAATTCCAAAGGGTCCTTCACACCCTTGCTGCAACTCAAGAAGTTCCCCGACATACGCGTCTCCACTCGAGAGGAAGCACGAGTGTCCCGCACACATCCAGGGGAGACCCGTTTCTGCCTCCTAGCTCGAGATGAGGGATCCTTTCCCTGTTTCGTAGGGAAAGATTTCCCGGCGTTCCCGTCGCATCTCAAGAGGAGGCGTTCTCCACAGGAAAGGCGAGAGGAACTCCAGGGTCGTGCCACCATTCCAAGAGTCCCCCAGATGTGTCAGTCCATTCCAGAGGAACCTGTTTTCCCTGCACTTCCTTGACGTTCAAGGCGAGGATCGACTCCCACCACGTGTGCACGTGGGACAGACCTGTGGGAAAGCCTCGTGAAAAAGCCTCGTGGGAAACTCACGAGGGAAAACCATAGATCCTTTGATCCACCCGGCGGACTGAGTGACACTGCTGCTACCGCTCTGGAGGAAAGCGCAAGTGCATGCCCGCATTGGAGGCGAGGACTGACTCCCCTGGGGAGACTCCAGAAGTACCCCAGGATTCATGTCAGCACTGGAGAGGAATCCTCAGGTTCCGGCCCCTACTCCACACAAGGTCTTAGGCCCCGGCATCGACGGGAGAGGAATCCCGAGAGGACCCCGAGGAACTCGCATGGGGACTGGCCTTTCCTGAGGCCACCAGAGCGGGTCCCTGAGGTCCCCGTCGTAAGTCGAGAGCACCTGCCGCAACTCGAGAAAATCCAGGAAGTTTTGCCCTCCAGGCGAGATGAGGCCCATTTCCGCTGAGGCTTCTCGAGGCTAATCACATTTAACCACTGGAACTTACAAAGGGTCCTTCACACCCTTGCTGCAACTCAAGAAGTTCCCCGACATAGCCGTCTCCACACGACAGGAAGCACGAGGATCCCGGACACATCCAGGGGAGCCCCGTTTCCGCCTCCTAGCTCGAGATGAGGGATCCTTTCCCTGTTTCGTAGGGAAAGAATTCCCGACGTTCCCGTCGCATCTCCAGAAGAGGCGCTCGCCACAGGAAAGGCGAGAGGAACTCCAGGGTCGTGCCACCATTCCAAGAGTCGCCCAGATGTGTCAGTCCATTCCAGAGGAACCTGTTTTCCCTGCACTGACTTGACGTTCAAGCCGAGGATCGACTCCCACCACGTGTGCACGTGGGACAGCCCTGTGGGAAAGCCTCGTGGGAAAGCCTCGTGGGAAGGACTCGAGGGAAAACCATAGATCCTTTGATCCACGCGGCGGACTGCGTGACACTGCTGCTACCGCTCTGGAGGAAAGCGCAAGTGCATGCCCGCATTAGAGGCGAGGACTGACTCCCCTGGGGAGACTCCAGAAGTACCCCAAGATCCATGTCAGCACTGGAGAGGAATCCTCAGGTTCCGGCCCTGACTTCACACAAGGTCTTAGGCCCCGGCATCGACGGGAGAGAAATCCCGAGAGGCCCCTGATGAACTCGCATGGGACTGGCCTTTCCTGAGGCCACCAGAGCGGGTCCCTGAGGTCCCCGTCGTAAGTGGAGAGCACCTGCCGCAATTCGAGAAAATCCAGGAGGTTTTGCCCTCCAGGCGAGATGAGGCCCATTTCCGCTGAGGCTTCTCGAGGCTAATCACATTTAACCACTGGAAATTCCAAAGGGTCCTTCACACCCTTGCTGCAACTCAAGAAGTTCCCCGACATACCCGTGTCCACTCGAGAGGAATCAAGAGTGTCCCGCACACATCCAGGGGAGACCCGTTTCTGCCTTCCAGCTCGAGATGAGGGATCCTTTCCCTGTTTCGTAGGGAAAGATTTCCCTGCGTTCCCGTCGCATCTCAAGAGGAGGCGCTCTCCACAGGAAAGGCGAGAGGAACTCCAGGGTCGTGCCACCATTCCAAGAGACCCCCAGATGTGTCAGTCCGTTCCAGAGGAACCTGTTTTCCCTGCACTGCCTTGACGTTCAAGCCGAGGATCGACTCCCACCACGTGTGCACGTGGGACAGCCCTGTGGGAAAGCCTCGTGGGAAACCTCGTGGGAAGGACTCGAGGGAAAATCATAGATCCTTTGATCCACGCGGTGGACTGCGTGATACTGCTGCTGCCGCTCTGGAGGAAAGCGCAAGTGCATGCCCGCATTAGAGGCGAGGACTGACTCCCCTGGGGAGACTCCAGAAGTACCCCAGGATCCATGTCAGCACTGGAGAGGAATCCTCAGGTTCCGGCCCCCACTCCACACAAGGTCTTAGGCCCCGGCATCGACGGGAGAGAAATCCCGAGAGGCCCATGAGGTACTCGCATGGGGACTGGCCTTTCCGGTTGCCACCAGAGCGGATCCCTGAGGTCCCCGTCGAAAGTCGAGAGCACCTGCCGCAACTCGAGAAAATCCAGGAGGTTTTGCCCTCCAGGCGAGATGAGGCCCATTTCCGCTGAGGCTTCTAGAGGCTCATCACATCTAACCACTGGAACTTCCAAAGGGTCCTTCACACCCTTGCTGCAACTCAAGAAGTTCCCCGAAATACCCGTCTTCCCTCGAGAGGAAGCACGAGGGTCCCGCACACATCTAGGTGAGCCCCGTTTCCGCCTCCTAGCTCGAGATGAGGGATCCTTTCCCTGTTTCGTAGGGAAAGAATTCCCGGCGTTCCCGTCGCATCTCAAGGGGAGGCGCTCTCCACAGGAAAGGCGAGAGGAACTCCAAGGTCGTGCCACCATTTCAAGAGTCGGCCAGATGTGTCAGTCCATTCCAGAGGAACCTGTTTTCCCTGCACTGCCTTGACGTTCAAGCCGAGGATCGACTCCCACCACGTGTTCCCCCTTGGACAGCCCTGTGGGAAAGCCTCGTGGGAAAGCCTCGTGGGAAAGACTCGAGGGAAAACCATAGATCCTTTGATCCACGCGGCGGACTGCGTGACACTGCTGCTACCGCTCTGGAGGAAAGCGCAAGTGCATGCCCACATACGAGACGAGGACTGACTCCCTGGGGAGACTCCAGAAGTACCCCAAGATCCATGTCAGCACTGGAGAGGAATCCTCAGGTTCCGGCCCCTACTCCACACAAGGTCTTAGGTCCCAGCATCGACGGGAGAGGAATCCCGAGAGGCCCCCGAGGAACTCGCATGGGGACTGGCCTTTCCTGAGGCCACCAGAGCGGATCCCCGAGGTCCCCGTCGGAAGTCGAGAGCACCTGCCGCAACTAGAGAAAATCCAGGAGGTTTTGCCCTCCAGGCGATATGAGGCCCATTCCCACTGAGGCTTCTCGAGGCTAATCTCATCTAACCACTTTAACTTCCAAAGGGTCCTTCACACCCTTGCTGCAACTCAAGAAGTTCCCCGACATAGCTGTCTCCACTCGAGAGGAAGCACGAGGGTCCCGCACACATCCAGGGGAGCCCCGTTTCCGCCTCCTAGCTCGAGATGAGGGATCCTTTCCCTGTTTCATAGGGAAAGATTTCCCGGTGTTCCCGTCGCATTTCAAGAGGAGGCGCTCTCCACAGGAAAGCCGAGAGGAACTCCAGGGTCGTGCCACCATTCCAAGAGTCCCCCAGATGTGTCAGTCCATTCCAGAGGAACCTGTTTTCCCTGCACTGCCTTGACGTTCAAGACGAGGATCGACTCCCACCACCTGTGCACGTGGGACAGCCCTGTGGGAAAGCCTCCGGGGAAAGCCTCGTGGGAAAGACTCGAGGGAAAACCATAGATCCTTTGATCTACGCGGCGGACTGCGTGACACTGCTGCTACCGCTTTGCAGGAAAGCGCAAGTGCATGCCCGCATTCGAGACGAGGACTGACTCCCCTGGGGAAACTCCAGAAGTACCCCAAGATCCATGTCAGCACTGGAGAGGAATCCTCAGGTTCCGGCCCCGACTCCACACAAGGTCTTAGGCCCCGGCATCGACGGGAGAAGAATCCCGAGCGGCCCCCGAGGAACTCACATGGGGACTGGCCTTTCCTGAGGCCACCAGAGCGGGTCCCTGAGGTCCCCGTCGTAAGTCGAGAGCACCTGCCGCAACTCGAGAAAATCCAGGAGGTTTTGTCCTCCAGGCGAGATGAGGCCCTTTTCCGCTGAGGCTTCTCGAGGCTAATCACATCTAACCACTGGAACTTCCAAAGGGTCCTTCACACCCTTGATGCAAGTCCAGAAGTTCCCCGACATACCCGTCTCCACTCGAGAGGAAGCACGAGGGTCCCGCACACATCCAGGGGAGCCCCGTTTCCGCCTCCTAGCTCGAGATGAGGGATCCTTTCCCTGTTTCGTAGGCAAAGAATTCCCGGCGTTCCCGTCGCATCTCAAGAGGAGGCGCTCTCCACAGGAAAGGCGAGAGGAACTCCAGGGTCGTGCCACCATTCCAAGAGTCCCCCAGATGTGTCAGTCCATTCCAGACGAACCTGTTTTCCCTGCACTGCCTTGACGTTCAAGCCGAGGATCCACTCCCACCACGTGTGCACGTGGGACAGCCCTGTGGGAAAGCCTCGTGGGAAAGCCTCGTGAGAAAGACTTGAGGGAAAACCATAGATCCTTTGATCCACGCGGCAGACTGCGTGACACTGCTGCTACCGCTCTTGAGGAAAGCGCAAGTGCATGCCCGCATTCGAGACGAGGACTGACTGCCCTGGGACACTCTAGAAGTACCCCATGATCCTTGTCAGCACTGGAGAGGAATCCTCAGGTTTCGGCCCCGACTCCACACAAGGACTTAGGCCCCGGCATCGACGGGAGCGGAATCCCGAGAGGCCCCCGAGGAACTCGCATGGGGACTGGCCTTTCCTGAGGCCACCAGAGCGGGCCCCGAGGTCCCCGTCGTAAGTCGAGAGCACCTGCCGCAACTCGAGAAAATCCAGGAGGTTTTGGCCTCCAGGCGAGATGAGGCCCATTTCCACTGAGGCTTCTCGAGGCTAATCACATCTAACCACTGGAACTTCCAAAGGGTCCTTCACACCCTTGCTGCAACTCAAGAAGTTCCCCGACGTACCCGTCTCCACTCGAGAGGAAGCACGAAGGTACCGCACACATCAAGGGGATCCCCTTTCCGCCTCCTAGCTCGAGATGAGTGATCCTTTCCCTGTTTCATAGGGAAAGAATTCAAGGCGTTCCCGTCACATCTCAAGAGGAGGCGCTCTCCACAGGAAAGGCGAGAGGAACTCCAGGGTCGTGCCACCATTCCAAGAGTACCCCAGATGTGGCATTCCATTCCAGAGGAACCTGTTTTCCCTGCACTGCTTTGACGTTCAAGACGAGGATCGACTCCCACCACGTGTGCACGTGGGACAGCCCTGTGGGAAAGCCTCGGGGGAAAGCCTCATGGGAAAGACTCGAGGGAAAACCATAGAATCTTTGATCCACGCGGCGGACTGTGTGACACTGCTGCTACCGCTCTCGAGGAAAGCGCAAGTGCATGCCCGCATTCGAGACGAGGACTGACTCCCCTGGGGAAACTGCAGAAGTACCCCAAGATCCATGTCAGCACTGGAGAGGAATCCTCAGGTTCCGGCCCCGACTCCACACAAGGTCTTAGGCCCCGGCATCAACGGGAGAAGAATCCCGAGAGGGCCCCGAGGAACTCGCATGGGGACTGGCCTTTCCTGAGGCCACCAGAGCGGGTCCCTGAGGTCCCCGTCGTAAGTCGAGAGCACCTGCCGCAACTCGAGAAAATCCAGGAGGTTTTGGCCTCCAGGCGAGATGAGGCCCATTTCCGCTGAGGCTTCTCGAGGCTAATCACATCTAACCACTGGAACTTCCAAAGGGTCCTTCACACCCTTGCTGCAACTCAAGAAATTCCCCGACATACCCCTCTCCACTCGAGAGGAAGCACGAGGGTCCCGCACACATCCAGGGGAGCCCCGTTTCCGCCTCCTAGCTCGAGATGAGGGATCCTTTCCCTGTTTCGTAGGGAAAGAATTCCCGGCGTTCCCGTCGCATCTCAAGGGGAGGCGCTCTCCACAGGAAAGGCGAGAGGAACTCCAAGGTCGTGCCACCATTTCAAGAGTCGGCCAGATGTGTCAGTCCATTCCAGAGGAACCTGTTTTCCCTGCACTGCCTTGACGTTCAAGCCGAGGATCGACTCCCACCACGTGTTCCCCCTTGGACAGCCCTGTCGGAAAGCCTCGTGGGAAAGCCTCGTGGGAAAGACTCGAGGGAAAACCATAGATCCTTTGATCCACGCGGCGGACTGCGTGACACTGCTGCTACCGCTCTGGAGGAAAGCGCAAGTGCATGCCCACATACGAGACGAGGACTGACTCCCTGGGGAGACTCCAGAAGTACCCCAAGATCCATGTCAGCACTGGAGAGGAATCCTCAGGTTCCGGCCCCTACTCCACACAAGGTCTTAGGTCCCAGCATCGACGGGAGAGGAATCCCGAGAGGCCCCCGAGGAACTCGCATGGGGACTGGCCTTTCCTGAGGCCACCAGAGCGGATCCCCGAGGTCCCCGTCGGAAGTCGAGAGCACCTGCCGCAACTAGAGAAAATCCAGGAGGTTTTGCCCTCCAGGCGATATGAGGCCCATTCCCACTGAGGCTTCTCGAGGCTAATCTCATCTATCCACTTTAACTTCCAAAGGGTCCTTCACACCCTTGCTGCAACTCAAGAAGTTCCCCGACATAGCCGTCTCCACTCGAGAGGAAGCACGAGGGTCCCGCACACATCCAGGGGAGCCCCGTTTCCGCCTCCTAGCTCGAGATGAGGGATCCTTTCCCTGTTTCATAGGGAAAGATTTCCCGGTGTTCCCGTCGCATTTCAAGAGGAGGCGCTCTCCACAGGAAAGCCGAGAGGAACTCCAGGGTCGTGCCACCATTCCAAGAGTCCCCCAGATGTGTCAGTCCATTCCAGAGGAACCTGTTTTCCCTGCACTGCCTTGACGTTCAAGACGAGGATCGACTCCCACCACCTGTGCACGTGGGACAGCCCTGTGGGAAAGCCTCCGGGGAAAGCCTCGTGGGAAAGACTCGAGGGAAAACCATAGATCCTTTGATCTACGCGGCGGACTGCGTGACACTGCTGCTACCGCTTTGCAGGAAAGCACAAGTGCATGCCCGCATTCGAGACGAGGACTGACTCCCCTGGGGAAATTCCAGAAGTACCCCAAGATCCATGTCAGCACTGGAGAGGAATCCTCAGGTTCCGGCCCCGACTCCACACAAGGTCTTAGGCCCCGGCATCGACGGGAGAAGAATCCCGAGAGGCCCCCGAGGAACTCACATGGGGACTGGCCTTTCCTGAGGCCACCAGAGCGGGTCCCTGAGGTCCCCGTCGTAAGTCGAGAGCACCTGCCGCAACTCGAGAAAATCCAGGAGGTTTTGTCCTCCAGGCGAGATGAGGCCCTTTTCCGCTGAGGCTTCTCGAGGCTAATCACATCTAACCACTGGAACTTCCAAAGGGTCCTTCACACCCTTGCTGCAAGTCCAGAAGTTCCCCGACATACCCGTCTCCACTCGAGAGGAAGCACGAGGGTCCCGCACACATCCAGGGGAGCCCCGTTTCCGCCTCCTAGCTCGAGATGAGGGATCCTTTCCCTGTTTCGTAGGCAAAGAATTCCCGGCGTTCCCGTCGCATCTCAAGAGGAGGCGCTCTCCACAGGAAAGGCGAGAGGAACTCCAGGGTCGTGCCACCATTCCAAGAGTCCCCCAGATGTGTCAGTCCATTCCAGACGAACCTGTTTTCCCTGCACTGCCTTGACGTTCAAGCCGAGGATCCACTCCCACCACGTGTGCACGTGGGACAGCCCTGTGGGAAAGCCTCGTGGGAAAGCCTCGTGGGAAAGACTTGAGGGAAAACCATAGATCCTTTGATCCACGCGGCAGACTGCGTGACACTGCTGCTACCGCTCTTGAGGAAAGCGCAAGTGCATGCCCGCATTCGAGACGAGGACTGACTGCCCTGGGACACTCCAGAAGTACCCCATGATCCATGTCAGCACTGGAGAGGAATCCTCAGGTTTCAGCCCCGACTCCACACAAGGACTTAGGCCCCGGCATCGACGGGAGAGGAATCCCGAGAGGCCCCCGAGGAACTCGCATGGGGACTGGCCTTTCCTGAGGCCACCAGAGCGGGCCCCGAGGTCCCCGTCGTAAGTCGAGAGCACCTGCCGCAACTCGAGAAAATCCAGGAGGTTTTGGCCTCCAGGCGAGATGAGGCCCATTTCCACTGAGGCTTCTCGAGGCTAATCACATCTAACCACTGGAACTTCCAAAGGGTCCTTCACACCCTTGCTGCAACTCAAGAAGTTCCCCGACGTACCCGTCTCCACTCGAGAGGAAGCACGAAGGTACCGCACACATCAAGGGGATCCCCTTTCCGCCTCCTAGCTCGAGATGAGTGATCCTTTCCCTGTTTCATAGGGAAAGAATTCAAGGCGTTCCCGTCACATCTCAAGAGGAGGCGCTCTCCACAGGAAAGGCGAGAGGAAGTCCAGGGTCGTGCCACCATTCCAAGAGTACCCCAGATGTGGCAGTCCATTCCAGAGGAACCTGTTTTCCCTGCACTGCTTTGACGTTCAAGACGAGGATCGACTCCCACCACGTGTGCACGTGGGACAGCCCTGTGGGAAAGCCTCGGGGGAAAGCCTCATGGGAAAGACTCGAGGGAAAACCATAGAATCTTTGATCCAAGCGGCGGACTGTGTGACACTGCTGCTACCGCTCTCGAGGAAAGCGCAAGTGCATGCCCGCATTCGAGACGAGGACTGACTCCCCTTTGGAAACTGCAGAAGTACCCCAAGATCCATGTCAGCACTGGAGAGGAATCCTCAGGTTCCGGCCCCGACTCCACACAAGGTCTTAGGCCCCGGCATCAACGGGAGAAGAATCCCGAGAGGGCCCCGAGAAACTCGCATGGGGACTGGCCTTTCCTGAGGCCACCAGAGCGGGCGCCGAGTTCCCCGTCGTAAGTCGAGAGCACCTGTCGCAACTCGAGAAAATCCAGGAGCCTTTGGCCTCCAGGCGAGATGAGGGCCATTTCCGCTGAGGCTTCTCGAGGCTAATCACATCTAACCCCTGGAACTTCCAAAGGGTCCTTCACACCCTTGCTGCAACTCAAGAAGTTCCCCGACATACCCGTCTCCACTCGAGAGGAAGCTCGAGGGTCCCGCACACATCCAGGGGAGCCCCGTTTCCGCCTCCTAGCTCGAGATGAGGGATCCTTTCCCTGTTTCTTAGGGAAAGAATTCCCGGTGTTTCCCTCGCATTTCAAGAGGAGGCGTTCTCCACAGGAAAGGCGAGAGGAACTCCAGGGTCGTGCCACGAATCCAAGAGTCCCCGAGATGTGTCAGTCCATTCCAGAGGAACCTGTTTTCCCTGCACTGCCTTGACGTTCAAGCCGAGGATCGAATCCCACCACGTGTGCACGTGGGACAGCCCTGTGGGAAAGCCTCGTGGGAAAGCCTCGTGGGAAAGACTCGAGGGAAAACCATAGATCCTTTGATCCACGCGGCGGACTGCGTGACACTGCTGCTACCGCTCTGGAGGAAAGCGCAAGTGCATGCCCACATACGAGACGACGACTGACTCCCCTGGGGAGACTCCAGAAGTACCCCAAGATCCATGTCAGCACTGGAGAGGAATCCTCAGGTTCCGGCCCCGACTCCACACAAGGTCTTAGGTCCCAGCATCAACGGGAGAGGAATCCCGAGAGGCCCCCGAGGAACTCGCATGGGGACTGGCCTTTCCTGAGGCCACCAGAGCGGATCCCCGAGGTCCCCGTCGGAAGTCGAGAGCACCTGCCGCAACTCGAGAAAATCCAGGAGGTTTTGCCCTCCAGGCGAGATGAGGCCCATTCCCGCTGAGGCTTCTCGAGGCTAATCACATCTAACCACTGGAACTTCCAAAGGATCCTTCACACCCTTGCTGCAACTCAAGAAGTTCCCCGACATACCCGTCTCCACTCGGGAGGAAGCACGAGGGTCGCGCACACATCCAGGGGAGCCCCGATTCCGCCTCCTAGCTCGAGATGAGGGATCCTTTCCCTGTTTCGTAGGGAAAGAATTCCCGGCGTTCCCGTCGCATCTCAAGACGAGGCGCTCTCCACAGGAAAGGCGAGAGGAACTCCAGGGTCGTGCCACCTTTCCAAGAGTCCCACAGATGTGTCAGTCCATTCCAGAGGAACCTGTTTTCCCTGCACTGCCTTGACGTTCAAGCCGAGGATCGACTCCCACCACGTGTGCTCGTGGGACAGCCCTGTGGGAAAGCCTCGTGAGAAAGCCTCGTGGGAAAGACTCGAGGGAAAACCATAGATCCTTTGATCCACGAGGCGGCCTGCGTGACACTGCTGCTCTCGCTCTGGAGGAAAGCGCAAGAGCATGCCCGCATTCGAGACGAGGACTGCCTCCCCTGGGGAGACTCCAGAATTACCCCAAGATCCATGTCAGCACTGGAGAGGAATCCTCAGGTTCCAGCCCCGACTCCACACAAGGTCTTAGGCCCCGGCATCGCCGGGAGAGGAATCCCGAGAGGCCCCCGAGGAACTCGCATGGGGACTGGCCTTTCCTGAGGCCACCAGAGCGGGTCCCCGAGGTCCCCGTCGTAAGTCGAGAGCACCTGCCGCAACTCGAGAAAATCCAGGAGGTTTTGCCCTCCAGGCGAGATGAGGCCCATTTCCGCTGAGGCTTCTCGAGGCTAATCACATCTAACCACTGGAACTTCCAAAGGGTCCTTCACACCCTTGCTGCAACTCAAGAAGTTCCCCGACATACCCGTCTCCACTCGAGAGGAAGCACGAGGGTCCCGCACACATCCAGGGGAGCCCCGTTTCCGCCTCCTAGCTCGAGATGAGGGATCCTTTCCCTGTTTCGTAGGCAAAGAATTCCCGGCGTTCCCGTCGCATCTCAAGAGGAGGCGCTCTCCACAGGAAAGGCGAGAGGAACTCCAGGGTCGTGCCACCATTCCAAGAGTCCCCCAGATGTGTCAGTCCATTCCAGACGAACCTGTTTTCCCTGCACTGCCTTGACGTTCAAGCCGAGGATCCACTCCCACCACGTGTGCACGTGGGACAGCCCTGTGGGAAAGCCTCGTGGGAAAGCCTCGTGGGAAAGACTTGAGGGAAAACCATAGATCCTTTGATCCACGCGGCAGACTGCGTGACACTGCTGCTACCGCTCTTGAGGAAAGCGCAAGTGCATGCCCGCATTCGAGACGAGGACTGACTGCCCTGGGACACTCCAGAAGTACCCCATGATCCATGTCAGCACTGGAGAGGAATCCTCAGGTTTCGGCCCCGACTCCACACAAGGACTTAGGCCCCGGCATCGACGGGAGCGGAATCCCGAGAGGCCCCCGAGGAACTCGCATGGGGACTGGCCTTTCCTGAGGCCACCAGAGCGGGCCCCGAGGTCCCCGTCGTAAGTCGAGAGCACCTGCCGCAACTCGAGAAAATCCAGGAGGTTTTGCCCTCCAGGCGAGATGAGGCCCATTTCCACTGAGGCTTCTCGAGGCTAATCACATCTAACCACTGGAACTTCCAAAGGGTCCTTCACACCCTTGCTGCAACTCAAGAAGTTCCCCGACGTACCCGTCTCCACTCGAGAGGAAGCACGAAGGTACCGCACACATCAAGGGGATCCCCTTTCCGCCTCCTAGCTCGAGATGAGTGATCCTTTCCCTGTTTCATAGGGAAAGAATTCAAGGCGTTCCGTTCACATCTCAAGAGGAGGCGCTCTCCACAGGAAAGGCGAGAGGAACTCCAGGGTCGTGCCACCATTCCAAGAGTACCCCAGATGTGGCAGTCCATTCCAGAGGAACCTGTTTTCCCTGCACTGCTTTGACGTTCAAGACGAGGATCGACTCCCACCACGTGTGCACGTGGGACAGCCCTGTGGGAAAGCCTCGGGGGAAAGCCTCATGGGAAAGACTCGAGGGAAAACCATAGAATCTTTGATCCACGCGGCGGACTGTGTGACACTGCTGCTACCGCTCTCGAGGAAAGCGCAAGTGCATGCCCGCATTCGAGACGAGGACTGACTCCCCTGGGGAAACTGCAGAAGTACCCCAAGATCCATGTCAGCACTGGAGAGGAATGCTCAGGTTCCGGCCCCGACTCCACACAAGGTCTTAGGCCCCGGCATCAACGGGAGAAGAATCCCGAGAGGGCCCCGAGGAACTCGCATGGGGACTGGCCTTTCCTGAGGCCACCAGAGCGGGTCCCTGAGGTCCCCGTCGTAAGTCGAGAGCACCTGCCGCAACTCGAGAAAATCCAGGAGGTTTTGGCCTCCAGGCGAGATGAGGCCCATTTCCGCTGAGGCTTCTCGAGGCTCATCACATCTAACCACTGGAACTTCCAAAGGGTCCTTCACACCCTTGCTGCAACTCAAGAAATTCCCCGACATACCCCTCTCCACTCGAGAGGAAGCACGAGGGTCCCGCACACATCCAGGGGAGCCCCGTTTCCGCCTCCTAGCTCGAGATGAGGGATCCTTTCCCTGTTTCGTAGGGAAAGAATTCCCGGCGTTCCCGTCGCATCTCAAGGGGAGGCGCTCTCCACAGGAAAGGCGAGAGGAACTCCAAGGTCGTGCCACCATTTCAAGAGTCGGCCAGATGTGTCAGTCCATTCCAGAGGAACCTGTTTTCCCTGCACTGCCTTGACGTTCAAGCCGAGGATCGACTCCCACCACGTGTTCCCCCTTGGACAGCCCTGTCGGAAAGCCTCGTGGGAAAGCCTCGTGGGAAAGACTCGAGGGAAAACCATAGATCCTTTGATCCACGCGGCGGACTGCGTGACACTGCTGCTACCGCTCTGGAGGAAAGCGCAAGTGCATGCCCACATACGAGACGACGACTGACTCCCCTGGGGAGACTCCAGAAGTACCCCAAGATCCATGTCAGCACTGGAGAGGAATCCTCAGGTTCCGGCCCCGACTCCACACAAGGTCTTAGGTCCCAGCATCAACGGGAGAGGAATCCCGAGAGGCCCCCGAGGAACTCGCATGGGGACTGGCCTTTCCTGAGGCCACCAGAGCGGATCCCCGAGGTCTCCGTCGGAAGTCGAGAGCACCTGCCGCAACTCGAGAAAATCCAGGAGGTTTTGCCCTCCAGGCGATATGAGGCCCATTCCCGCTGAGGCTTCTCGAGGCTAATCACATCTAACCACTGGAACTTCCAAAGGGTCCTTCACACCCTTGCTGCAAATCAAGAAGTTCCCCGACATACCCGTCTCCACTCGAGAGGAAGCACGAGGGTCGCGCACACATCCAGGGGAGCCCCGTTTCCGACTCCTAGCTCGAGATGAGGGATCCTTTCCCTGTTTCGTAGGGAAAGAATTCCCGGCGTTCCCGACGCATCTCAAGAGGAGGCGCTCTCCACAGGAAAGGCGAGAGGAACTCCAGGGTCGTGCCACGATTCAAGAGTCCCCCAGATGTGTCAGTTCTTTCCAGAGGAACCTGTTTTCCCTGCACTGCCTTGACGTTCTAGCTTAGGATCGACTCCCAACTCGTGTGCACGTGAGTGAGCCCTGTGTGACAGCCCTGTGGGAAAGCCTCGTGGGAAAGCCTCTTGGGAAAGACTCGAGGGAAAACCATAGATCCTTTGATCCACGCGGCGGAATGCGTGACACTGCTGCTACCGCTCTGGAGGAAAGCGCAAGTGCATGCCCGCATAAGAGACGAGGACTGACTCCACTGGGGAGACTCCAGAACTACCCCAAGATCCATGTCAGCACTGGAGAGGAATCCTCAATTTCCGGCCCCGACTCCACACAAGGTCTTAGGCCCCGGCATCGACGGGAGAGGAATCCCGAGAGGCCCCCAAGGAACTCGCATGGGGACTGGCCTTTCCTGAGGCCACCAGAGAGGGTCCCTGAGGTACCCGTCGTAAGTCGAGAGCACCTGCCGCAACTCGGGAAAATCCAGGAGGTTTAGCCCTCCAGGCGAGATGAGGCCCATTTCCGCTGAGGCTTCTCGAGGCTAATCACATCTAACCACTCGAACTTCCAAAGGGTCCTTCACACCCTTGCTGCAACTCAAGAAGTTCCCCGACATACCCGTCTCCACTCGAGAGGAAACACGAGGGTCCCGCACACATCCAGGGGAGCCCTGTTTCCGCCTCCTAGCTCGAGATGAGGGATCCTTTCCCTGTTTCGTAGGGAAAGAATTCCCGGCATTCCCGTCGCATCTCAAGAGGAGGCGCTCTCCGCAGGAAAGGCGAGAGGAACTCCAGGGTCGTGCCACCATTCAAAGAGTCCCCCAGATGTATCAGTCCATTTCAGAGGAACCTGTTTTCCCTGCACTGCCTTGACGTTCAAGCCGAGGATCGACTCCAACCACGTATGCACGTGGGACAGCCCTGTGGGAAAGCCTCGTGGGAAAACCTCGTGGGAAAGACTCGAGGGAAAAGCATAGATCCTTTGATCCACGCGTCGGACTGCGTGATACTGCTGATACCGCTCTGGAGGAAAGCGCAAGTGCATGCCCGCATTCGAGACGAGGACTGACTCCCCTGGGGAGACTCCAGAAGTACCCCAAGATCCATGTCAGCACTTGAGACGAATCCTCAGGTTCCGGCCCCGACTCCACACAAGGTCTTAGGCCCCGGCATCGCCGGGAGAGGAATCCCGAGAGGCCCCCGAGGAACTCGCATGGGGACTGGCCTTTCCTGAGGCCATCAGAGCGGGTCCCTGAGGTCCCCGTCGTAAGTCGAGAGCACCTGCCGCAACTCGAGAAAATCCAGGAGGTTTTGCCCTCCAGGCGAGATGAGGCCCATTTCCGCTGAGGCTTCTCGAGGCTAATCACATCTAACCACTGGAACTTCCAAAGGGTCCTTCACACCCTTGCTGCAACTCAAGAAGTTCCCCGACATACCCGTCTCCACTCGGGAGGAAGCACGAGGGTCGCGCACACATCCAGGGGAGCCCCGATTCCGCCTCCTAGCTCGAGATGAGGGATCCTTTCCCTGTTTCATAGGGAAGGAATTCCCGGCGTTCCCGTCGCATCTCAAGACGAGGCGCTCTCCACAGGAAAGGCGAGAGGAACTCCAGGGTCGTGCCACCATTCCAAGAGTCCCACAGATGTGTCAGTCCATTCCAGAGGAACCTGTTTTCCCTGCACTGCCTTGACGTTCAAGCCGAGGATCGACTCCCACCACGTGTGCTCGTGGGACAGCCCTGTGGGAAAGCCTCGTGAGAAAGCCTCGTGGGAAAGACTCGAGGGAAAACCATAGATCCTTTGATCCACGCGGCGGCCTGCGTGACACTGCTGCTCTCGCTCTGGAGGAAAGCGCAAGAGCATGCCCGCATTCGAGACGAGGACTGCCTCCCCTGGGGAGACTCCAGAATTACACCAAGATCCATGTCAGCACTGGAGAGGAATCCTCAGGTTCCGGCCCCGACTCCACACAAGGTCTTAGGCCCCGGCATCGCCGGGAGAGGAATCCCGAGAGGCCCCCGAGGAACTCGCATGGGGACTGGCCTTTCCTGAGGCCACCAGAGCGGGTCCCCGAGGTCCCCGTCGTAAATCGAGAGCACCTGCCGCAACTCGAGAAAATCCAGGAGGTTTTGCCCTCCAGGCGAGATGAGGCCCATTTCCGCTGAGGCTTCTCGAGGCTAATCACATCTAACCACTGGAACTTCCAAAGGGTCCTTCACACCCTTGCTGCAACTCAAGAAGTTCCCCGACATACCCGTCTCCACTCGAGAGGAAGCACGAGGGTCCCGCACACATCCAGGGGAGCCCTGTTTCCGCCTCCTAGCTCGAGATGAGTGATCCTTTCCCTGTTTCGTAGGGAAAGAATTCCCGGCGTTCCCGTCGCATCTCAAGAGGAGGCGCTCTCCACAGGAAAGGCGAGATTAACTCCAGGGTCGTGCCACCATTCCAAGAGTCCCCCAGATGTGTCAGTCCATTCCAGAGGAATGTATTTTCCCTGCACTGCCTCGACATTCATGCCGAGGATCGACTCCCACCACGGTGGCAATTGGGACAGCCCTGTGGGAAAGCCTCGTGGGAAAGCCTCGAGGGAAAGTTATAGATCCCTTGATCCACGCGGCGGAATGCGTGACACTGCTGCTACCACTCTGGAGGAAAGCGCAAGTGCATGCCCGCATTTGAGACGAGGACTGACTCCCCTGGGGAGACTCCAGAACTACCTCAAGATCCATATCAGCACTGCAGAGGAATCCTCATGTTCCGACCCCGACTCCACACAAGGTCTTAGGCCCCGGTATCGACGGGAGAGGAATCCCGAGAGGCCCCCGAGGAACTCGCATGGGCACTGGCCTTTCCTGAGGCCACCAGAGCAGGTCCCTGAGGTCCCCGTGGTAAGTCGAGAGCACCTGCCGCAACTCGAGAAAATCCAGGAAGTTTTGCCCTCCAGGCGAGATGAGGCCCATTTCCGCTGAGGCTTCTCGAGGCTAATCACATCTAACCAATGGAAGTTCCAAAGGGTCCTTCACACCCTTACTGCAAGTCAAGAAGTTCCCCGACATACCCGTCTCCACTCGAAAGGAAGCACGAGGGTCCCGCACACATCCAGGGGAGCCCCGTTTCCGCCTCCTAGCCCGAGATGAGGGATCCTTTCCCTGTTTCGTAGGGAAGGAATTCCTGGCGTTCCCGTCCCATCTCAAGAGGAGACGCTCTCCACAGGAAAGGCGAGAGGAACTCCAGGGTCGTGCCACCATTCCAAGAGTCCCCCAGATGTGTCCGACCATTCCAGAGGAACCTGTTTTCCCTGCACTGCCTTGACGTTCAAGCCGAGGATCGACTCCCACCACGTGTGCACGTGGGACAGCCCTGTGGGAAAGCCTCGTGGGAAAGCCTCGAGGAAAAGCCATAGATCCCTTGATCCACGCGGCGGAATGCCTGACACTGCTGCTACCGCTCTGGAGGAAAGCGCACGTGCATGCCCGCATTCGAGACGAGGACTGACTCCCCTGGGGAGACTCCAGAACTACCCCAAGATCCATGTCAGCACTGGAGAGGATTCCTCAGGTTCTGGCCCCGACTCCACACAAGGTCTTAGGCCCCGGCATCGACGGGAGAAGAATCCCGAGAGGCCCCCGAGGAACTCGCATGGGGACTGGCCTTTCCTGAGGCCAGCAGAGCGGGTCCCTGAGGTCCCTGTCGTAAGTTGAGAGCACCTACCGCAACTGGAGAAAATCCAGGAGGTTTTGCCCTGCAGGCGAGATAAGGCCCATTTCCACTGAGGCTTCTCGAGGCTAATCACATCTAACCACTGGAACTTCCAAAGGGTCCTTCACACCCTTGCTGCAACTCAAGAAGTTCCCCGACATACCCGTCTCCACTCGGGAGGAAGCACGAGGGTCCCGCACACATCCAGGGGAGCCCCGTTTCCGCCTCCTAGCTCGAGATGAGGGATCCTTTCCCTGTTTCGTAGGGAAAGAATTCCCGGCGTTCCCGTCGCATCTCAAGAGGAGGCGCTCTCCACAGGAAAGGCGAGAGGAACTGCAGGGTCGTGCCACCATTCCAAGAGTCCCCCAGATGTGTCAGTCCATTCCAGAGGAACCTGTTTTCCCTGCACTGCCTCGACGTTCAAGCCGAGGATCGACTCCCTCCACGTGTGCACCTGGGACAGCCCTGTGGGAAAGCCTCGTGGGAAAGCCTCGAGGGAAAACCATAGATCCCTTGATCCATGCGGCGGACTGCGTGACACTGCTGCTACCGCTCTGGAGGAAAGCGCAGGTGCATGCCCGCATTCGAGACGAGGACTGACTCCCCTGGGGAGACTCCAGAAGTACCCCAAGATCCATGTCAGCACTGGAGAGGAATCCTCAGGTTCCGGCCCCGACTCCACACGAGGTCTTAGGCCCCGGCATCAAAGGCAGAGGAATCCCAAGATGCCCGCGAGAAACCTGCATGGGGACTGGCCTTTCTTGAGGCCACCAGATCGTGTCCCTGAGGTCCCCGTGGTAAGTCGAAAGCACCAGCCCCAACTCGAAAAAATCCAGGAGGTTTTGCCCTCCAGGCGAGATGAGTCCCATTTCCGCTGATGCTTCTCGAGGCTAATCACACCTAACCTCTGGAACTTCCAAAAGTTCCTTCACTCCCTTGTTGCCACTGAAGAAGTTCCCCGACTTACCCGTCTCCACTCAGGAGGAAGCACGAATGTCCCACCCACATCTAGAGGGGCCCCGTTTCCGTCTCGTACCTCAAGATGAGGGAATTTTTCCCTGCTTGGTCGGAAAAAAATTCCCGGCCTTCCCTTCACATTTCAAGAGGAGGCGCTCTCCACAGGAAAGGGAGAGGATCTCCAGCGTCGTTCCACCATTCCAAGAGTCCCCCAGATGTCTCAGTGCATTCCAGAGGAACCTGGTTTCCCTGCACTGCCTCGACTTTCACGCCGAGGATCGACTGCCACCAAGGTGGCACGTGGGACAGCCCTGTGCGAAAGCCTCGTGGGACAGCCCTGTGGGAAAGCCTCGTGGGAAAGACTCGTGGAAAATCCTGGAGGGAAAGCCACAGATCCCATGACTCACGAGATGGGAAGCGTGACACTGCTGCTACAGATCAGGAGGAAAGCGCACCTGCATGCCCCCTCTCGAGACGAGGACTGACTCCCCTGGGGAGACTCCATAATTACCCCAAGATCTATGTCCGCATTGGTGAGGAATCCTCAGGTTCCGGCCCCGACTCCACACAACGTCTTAGGCCCCGGCACCGACGGGAGAGGAATCACGAGAGGCCCCCTAGCAACACGCATGACGACTGTCCTTTCCTGAGGCCGCCAGAGAGGGTCCCTGAAGTCCCCGTGGTAACTCGAGAGCACCTGCTGAAACTGGGGAATATCCAGAAGCCTCTCCATTCCAGGCGCCATGAGGCCCATTTCTGCTGAGGCATCTCGAGAGTAACCACACCTAACCTCTGGAACTTCGAAAGGGTCCTTCACACCTTTGCTGCAACTCAAGAAGTTCCCCGACATACGCTTTCCTCTTCCCATTCTGCCATAATGGTGGTGACATCTGCATATCTAAGTGTATTGATATTTCTTCCGGCAATCTTGATTCCAGCTCACGTATCTTCCATCCCAGCATTTTTCATGATGTAGTCTGCATATAAGTTAAATAAACAGGGTGACAATATACAGCCTTGACATACTCCTTTTCCTTTTTGGAACCAGTATGTTGTTCCATGTCCTGCTCTAACTGTTGCTTCCTGACCTTCATACAGATTTCTCAAGAGGCAGGTTAGGTGGTCTAGTATTCCCTTCTCTTTCAGAATTGTGGCTAAAACAACAGTATAAGGACCTTTCCGATGTCAGGCCAAGGAATTGTGTTTCCAGTCATTGAGCCACACCTGATCACTGAGCACAAATTCATGAATCTGTTCCTCAAGGGGGAATGATATTTTTTTTTACACAAACTTAGTTACCTGATTTATTACCTTACCTAATTGTTCCAGCTGCTGTGAAATCCCACCTCCTTACTTGTGGCAAATCTGCTAACACCTGCCTCATTTGGGGTGGGGGGTTCTCCCATAGAAAATTTCATAAGGACAACAACTATGGGAACGTGCAGTTACCCGTAATATGAGTAAGTCTGCCAGAAGCAAGCCCATCCATGTACAGTCAGTCTCTATGATCCATTTTGAAAGAGTCTCTTCAAGAGTTTGGTTGTTTCTTTCCACCATTCCAGAACACTGGGGCCTATATGCTGTATGTAATTTCCACTGATATTTAGAGCTTCACATACCTGTTAATTAACGCGGCTACAAAGACAGGGCCATTGTCGGATTCTATACTGGTTGGAAACCCAAGTCTGGGAATTATTTCTCAAATCAGCGAGCTACTTCATTTTCTTTTTCAGATCAGGTAGGGAAGGCCTCTGCCCAACCAGAGAAGGTACCTACTATTCTAGTAAGTAATGATAACAGGTGACTGCCTTTGCTTCCCCGAAGGGACACTCGCTTTCCCTGCATCCTGAGAACTCCACGTCTCAGCCAGTTGGAAAAGCGCTTCTTGGAGGTCATTATTCAGGGGCAATTTCCCCTGGAGCCCGGGGCCATAGGGAGCGGCTCCACACTCCCAGGGAAAGGCAGAGCCACAGCCACACATCTGTCCCATCCCCTTTGCTCTGTAGGAGAGCTCTAGTGAGCCTAGGTCTGTCAGGAAAATTCTTGGCTCCTATGGGGACACATTCTATGTGTGAAACTGCATACAGGACCGAGGGGCCACAGGGCGCCTGTTTCTCTCGGGGCCGGAGGGGTGGGGGGCCTGAAGCAGTGCGGCCCAGCAACAGCTTCCACATCCATCCAATTGCTCTTTTCTTACCTCTGATAGAACTAGCTTTGTTCCAGCCTTTGGCAATTTGGAGGCAAGCGGGCCCCACTTCCTCCCCAAGGAGGCATGGGACCTACTTTGAGTGGAAAGGCCCCTCACGGAGCTGAACCCAGGAAGGCACCCAGTCATGTCTGACACATTCCTGCATCCTGCTTCTTCATGAGCAATACCGCTATAAGCTAGGAATGTCTTTCCAAGGCTCAGAAAGGACAGGGGAGATGCATGGTGCTGCCTCTGGAATTTCGGTCCTCTGAGCAGACCTGGAGGTCTCCCCTTGAAGAAGCAAACCAGTTTCTTCCAAATACAGGCTTGCAAACACACACTGGGTGGCTGCCTCTTCTTCCCTGAAGGACGATCACTTTCCCCACATCCTGTGAACTCTGCATCCCAGCCTGCTGGAAAAGCGCTTCTTGGAGGTCATTTTTCAGGGACAATTTTCCCTGGAGCCCGGGGCCGTAGGGAGGGCCCCATGCTCGCTGGGAAAGGCAGAGTCACATCCACAGTCTGTTCTATCCCTTTTGCCCTGTAGGAGAGCTCTAGTGAGCCTAGGTCTGTCAGGAAAATTCTTGGCTCCTATGGGGACACATCCTGTGTGTTAACCTGCATATGGGACCTAGGGGCCACAGGGCGCCTGCTCCTCTCGGGGGGAAACCTGAAGTGGTGCGGCCCAGCAACAGCCTGAACATCCATCTAATTGCTCTTTTCTTCCTTCTGATAGAGCTAGCTTTGCTTCTCGCTTTGGCATTTCGGAAGCCAGGGGGAGCCCCACCGCTGTTGTCCTGGGGTCTATTGGAGGTACCAGGTCTATTGGACCCCAGCATGGCACCCGACCCCCTCAGACACACTCCCGCAGCCTCCTTCCCCATGGGCAGGACTGTTCTGACCTAGGAATGTGTTCCCAAGGCTCAGAAAATGCAGGGAGACACACGGCCCTGACTCTGGAACTGAGGCCGTTGGAGCAGGCCTGGAGGTCTGACGTCTGAGACGGCAAACGCTTGCTGCGAGATACAGGTGTGAAAACACACTCTCTGGGGCTGCCTTTCCTTCCTCCAAGGAAGATAGCTTTTCCAGTCTCCTCCGTGCTGAGTCATACAAGGCTGGAAAGGTCTGGCTTAGAGGGCATTTCTCAGCGGCAATGGCCCCTGAGGCCCTGCACCCAGGGAGGGATCCTACCCTCCCAGGGGAAGTCAAAGCAACCTCCAAACAGCTGTTCTATCATGTTTCCTCTGCAGGAGGGAGCTAGTGAGCCCAGGTCTGTCTGGAACGTTCTTGGATCCTGCGGGGAAATCATCCTGGGAGCCCACCTGGATACCAGTCGTAGGGGCTAACATCTGCATTTTTCTTCCTTGGAGCCCTAACGCAGTACAGCCTAGCAACTGCTTGAAAATCCATCCTGTTGCTGTTTTCTTCCCTCTGACAGAGCGAGCTTTGCTCCCCACTTTGGGATTTCAGAAGCAAGGTGGTGGCCTGCAACTCCTTGCCTGGGGTCCATTGGAGGTGCAAGGTGCCCTCGACCAGGTGACCCCAGCATGGCACCTGGCCCCCTCAGACACACTCCCACAGCCTGCTTCCCCATGGGCAGGACTGCTCTCCCCTAGGAATGTGTTTGCGAGGCCAGGAAACTGCAGGGAGACACAAGGCCCTGATTCTGGAATGGAGTCTGTTGGAGCAGGCCTGCAGGTCTTATGTCTAACAAGCCAAACACTTGCTGCAAGATACAGGCCTGAAAACACACTCTTGGGCTGCCTTTCCTTCCTCCAAGGAAGAGAGTTTTCTCAGCCTCCTGTGGGCTGAGAGTCACACAGGGCTGAAAAGCACTTACTGGGAGATTAGTTTTCATTGGCCATGGCCCCTGAGGCCCTGTGCTCAGGGAGGGCTCCCTCCCTCCCAGGGAAAGTCAAAGGAAGCTCCAAACGGCTGTTCAATCATGTTTCGGAGAGAGTCATTGCCAAGGCAGGTTTATAAGAAGTTCAAGGGTCCCCAAGGAGAGAGGGGTCTAGAATTCTCAAGGAGGAAGAAAGGGCACACTTTTTTCCCTCTACATTCCTTAGGATTATATAACAATCATGCATCCTTCTTGAGGACGGTCTCTGGAAAAACCTTCTGGCTAATCCTGTTATCTTAAAATGTAAATGATGGGAGTAGGTCTAGTGAGTCTTTACAACCTCCAGACATTCTTTTGTTCGTTGTAATAACTTATTGGAGAGTATATAACTCCATTACTAACACTAGCAAGGGGGTACGCTTTCTGCCCTTGTGATGTCTCTGTCAGAAGCTTTCTCTATCTCCTTTCTACTTGAATAAAACTCGATTGCACAAAAGCTCTGAGCAATCAAGCCTCGTCTTGGGCCCTGGATTGAATTCTTCTCCTCCATAAGCCAAGAATCCCAGCATCTTTTCGTGGTTCAGCAACAATATTTCATTTCCTCTGCAGGAGAGATCTAGTGAGCTTAGGTCTGTCTGGAACATTCTTGGATCCTGTGGGGAAAATATCCTGTGCACACATCTGGATACTGGGCCTAGAGGCCAAAATTCGCATTTCTTTCCCGCGGAGCCCTCACGTGGTGTGACTTAGCAACTGCTTGAAAATCCATCCCATTGCTGTTTTCCTCCTCCTGACAGAGCTAGCTTTGTTCCCTGCTTTGGGATATCTCAACCGAGGGGCCGGTCCATAGCTACTCGCCTGGGGCCCATTGGATGTGCAAGGTGCCCTCGACTAGGTGACCCTAGCATGGCACTCAGCCCGCTCAGACACACTCCCGAGGCTTCTTTCTCATGGGAAGCACTGCTCCAACCTAGGAATGTGTCTGCAATGCTTGGAAAGTGCAGTGAGACACACAGCCCTGACTCTGGAATTGAGGCCCTCAGAGCAAGCCTGCAGCTCTGATGTCTGAGAAGCAAAACACTTGCTGCAAAGAGAGGCCTGAAAACACACTCTCTGTGGATGACTTTCCTTCCTCTAAGGAAGACAGTTTTCCCAGTCTCCTGCTTCCTGCATGTCACACAGCTGGAATGCGC
This sequence comes from Ovis canadensis, assembly GCF_042477335.2. Classification (NCBI taxonomy): domain Eukaryota; kingdom Metazoa; phylum Chordata; class Mammalia; order Artiodactyla; family Bovidae; genus Ovis; species Ovis canadensis. The sequence goes on from NC_091252.1 coordinate 1,160,086, forward strand.
TTGCTTGGATGTCATGATTCAGTGGCAATGACCCCTGAGGCCCTTTGCCCAGGGAGGGCTCCCACACTCATAGGCAAATCAAAGCAACTTCCAAGTGAGTCAGCTCTTCACATCAAGTGGCCAAAGTATTGGAGTTTCAGGTTCAGTATTAGTCCTTCCAATGGATATTCAGACCTGATTTCCTTTAGGATGGAGTGGTTGCGTCTCCTTGTAGTCTAAGCGACCTACAAGCATCTTCTCCAACACCACTGTTCAAAAGCATCACATTTTCAGCTGTCACTTTCTTTATAGTGCATCTTTCATATCCATCCATGACATATGGAAAAACCATAGCCTTGACCGGATGGATCTTTGTTGGCAAAGCAACGTCTCGGCTTTTTAATATGCTGTCTAGTTTGGTCATCACTTTTCTTCCAAGTCATAAATATGTTTTAAGTTCATGGAGGCAGCCATCACCTGCAGTGATTTCCAAGCCCCCCAAAATAGTCTGCTGCTGTTTCCAATGTTTTCCCATCTATTTGCCATGAAGTGATGAGACTGGATGCAATGATTGTAGTTTTCTGAATGCTGAGCTTTAAGCTAACTTTTTCACTCTCCTCTTTCACTTTCATCAGGAGACTCTTTAGCTCTTCTTCACTTTCTGCCATAAGGGTGGTGTCATCTGAATATCTGAGATTATTGATATTTCTCCCAGCAACCTTGATTCCAGCGTGTGCTTCCTCCAGCCCAGTGTTTCTCATGCTGTACTCTGCATATAAGTTAAATAAGCAGGGTGACAATATACAGCCTTGACATGTTCCTTTTCCTATGTAGAACCAGTCTGTTGTTCCATGTCCAGTTCGAACTGTTTCTTCCTGACCTGCATACAGGTTTCTCAAGAGACAGGTCAGGTGGTCTGGTATTCCCATCTCTTTCAGAATTTTTCCCAGTTTCTTGTGATCCACACAGTCAAAGGCTTTGGCATTGTCAATAAAGCAGAAATAGATGGTTTTTTTTTTTCCGGAACTCTCTTGCTTTTTCAATGATCCAGTGGATGTTGGCAATTTGATCTCTGGTTTCTCTGCATTTTTTAAATCCCTCTTGAACATCTGGAAGTTCACAGTTCATGTGAACTTGGAGCATTTTGAGCATTACTTTACTAGTGTGTGAGTTGAGTGCAATTGTGCAGCAGCTTGAATAGTCTTTGTCATTGCCTTTCTTTGGGATTGGAATGAAAACTGACCTAATGACTAGATGTTTTCAATTGCATATGCTGAAAGAACTGGGTGTGCAGTTTTGAAGGAAAAAAAATCATTTTAACCCATTTTCTCTGAAGTGCAAGGCATATCATGGCCATCCCTGAATCATAAAGTCACCTTTTCTTTATGTAGTCATAGTTTCATGCCTAAATTATAGGCCAACTCGTGCTCAACTTGACTCTGATGTCAGGGGCAGATCAACTGATAAAAAGCTTGGATTGTCCCTCTGGAGGAAAGTGAGATCTTGGTCCCACGAGAAGAATCTGAAGGGTTAAGGGAACTTGCAAGGGTGGGGAAAGCTTAGTCCATCCTACATGTACCAAAATCTTAAATAAGGCTTATTTACTTTACCGAAGTAAAAAAACAGATGATGAAAACAATTATAAATCAATGAAAGGTAGAGAAACTCATAGTCTGTGATCAAAAATTGCATTCTAAGAAAACTTAGTTCTCTTAACCTAGAGAGGAGACTAAATTCCATCTGGTAGCAGCTTACCAGAAGACAAGCAAACAAACAAACAAATTATCAGTAAGCTTAAAAAAAGTATTTTCCATGTATCTTGAAGTAGCAGTATTTCTGCAAAGGCATCAGTGTGAAACCACAGAGGACATGGTTAAAACCTGATGAAATAGAAATTGACAATGTCATCTGGTCACTGCTGCGACTTGAAATGCTTTAATATGATAACTAGAATGATAACTGACAGCATTTGACCAGGACATATCAGATTTTCACGGATGTCATATCATTTCTAGGATATCTATATTAGGAACTGAAGGAATCTTTGAACCTAGGAAAGAAAACAACAGTCTCAAAGGCCCTTGCTGAGTCATCTAGCAGCAAGGAATGTCTTTGCAAGGATCGCAAAGTGAAGGGAAGATACACCGACCTGCCTCTGCAACTTCGGTCCTCTGAGCAGATCTGGAGGTCTCCCTTTGTATAAGCTAACCTGTTCCTTCCAAATAGAGGTTTGCAACACAAAACAAGTGGCCGCCTATTCTTCCCCGAAGGAGGCTCTCTTTCCCCACATCCTGCAAACTCCCTTTCCCAGCCTCCTGGAAAAGTGCTTCTTGCAGTTCCTTTCAGAAAATCCTATGGACAGAGAAGCCTGGTAGGCTGCAGTCCATGGGGTCGCTGAGGGTCGGACACGACTGAGCGACTGCACTTTCATTTTCACTTTCATGCATTGGAGAAGGCAATGGCAACCCACTTACTGTTCTTGCCTGGAGAATCCCAGGGACGGGGGAGCCTAGTGGGCTACCGTCTATGGCGTCGCACAGAGTCGAACACGACTGAACCAACTTAGCAGCAGCAGCAGCAGCAGCAGCAGCAGCAGCAGCAGCAGCAGCAGCAGTTCCTTTCTTAGGGGCAGTTATCCCTGAGATTGGGACCTGGAAAGGCAGAGCCACCTCCACACACACATCTTTTCTGTCCCCTTTCCTCTGGAGGAGAGCTCTAGTGAGCCTAGGTCTGTCAGGAAAATTCTTGGCTTTGACGGGATCACACCCGGTGTGTGAACCTGCATACCCGACCTAGGGGCCACAGGGCACCTGTTTTGCTCGAGTGGGTCCTGGAGGGGTGCAGCATAGCAAGAGCTTAAAGATCCATCCAATTTGTCTTTCTTTTACCTCGGAGAGAACGAGTTTGCTCCACCTCCACCCTTTGGCAGTGTGGAGGGAAGAGGGCACAACCCTCTCCCAAAGGGGACATAGGGCCTACCAGGAGAGAAAGGCCCCTTGAGGAGCTGAGCCCAGGTAGGCAGCCAGTGATGTCAAGCACACTCCCGCTGCTTGCTTCTTCATGGGCACTCCGACAATCTGCTAGGAATGTCTTGGCAAGGATCTCAAAGGGAAGGGGAGATACATGGCCCTGTCTCTGGAACTTCAGTCCTCTGAGCAGATCTGGAGGTCTTGAGTTGTATAAGCAAACGTGTTCCTTCCAAATAGAGGCTTGCGAACACACCCCCGGTGGTTGCCTCTTCTTCCCCGAAGAAGTCTTTCTTTCCCCACATGCTGCGAACTCCCTGTCCCAACCTCCAAGATTAGCGCTTCTTGCCATTCCTTTCTTAGAGGCAGTTATCCCTGAGCTTGGGGCCGTAGGGAGTAGCCCCACACTCACAGGGAAAGGCAAAGACTCCTCCATACATCTCCTCTATCCCCTTTGCTCTGGAGGAGAGCTTTAGTGAGCCTAGGTCTTTCAGGAAAATTGTTGGCTTGGACAGGATCTCACCCTGTTTGTGAACCTGCATACCCAACCGGGGGCCACAGAGCACCTGTTTCAGTAAAGTGGGCCCTGAAAGGGTGCAGCCTAGCAAGAGCTTGAAAATCCATTCAATTGCTGTTTTTGTACCTCTGACAGAGCGAGCTTTGCTCCACCCTTTGGCAGTGTGGAGAAAAGAGGCATGACACCCTCCCCAAGGGGACATGGGGCCTACTTCGAGAGGAAAGGCCCCTTGTGGAGTTGAGGCACACAGTCGTGTCAAACACACTCCCACTGCTTGCTTCTTCATGGGCACTCCCGCTATCAGCTAGGAATGTCTTTGCAATGATCACAAAGGGAAGGGGAGATACACAGCCCTGCCTCTGGACCTCCGGTGCTCTGAGCAAATCTGGACTGCCGTTGTTGGTCAAGTTCAAGTTCAAGTTCAAGGTCAAGTTCAAGTTCAAGGTCAAATTCAAGTTCAAGGTCAAGGTCAAGTTCAAGTTCAAGGTCAAGTTCAAGTTCAAGGTCAAAGTCAAGGTCAAGTTTAAGTTTAAGGGCAAGGACAAGGTAAGGCCAAGGACAAGGTAAGGCCAAGGACAAGGCCTAGGGAAGGCCAAGCCCAAGGCCAAGGGCAAGGGCAAGGGCAACGCTAAGGGTAAGGCCAAGGCTCAGGCCAGGGCCAAGGCCAAGGCCGCCAAAGTGAAGCCCAAACCCCGTAACGCCTGACAGAAGGCAGAAGGCACTAGGCCCCTGTGCAGAGGAAGCCACTGAAGGCGGCAAGGCCACAGAGCTCCCCGACTCCCGTTCCCACAGGAAGATGTGAGGATAAAGGGCCTCATCCCAGCACAGCACCCGCTCCCACCGGCCCCCGACCCCCGCAGCGCACCCCCTAAAACAACACTGTCTTCCCAGAAAAGAGAACGGAGAAGCCATGTGTGTGCCAAAGGAGCAAGATGAACGAACGATGCCACGCCCTCCAACTTTGGGCACACCTGACGCCTGGGAACCCCAGGCCCGGCCGATGGGTCCCCGCCGTTCTCGGGCGGGAAGGGGGGTCGACACGTGGGCCGAGAGCCCTTGCCCGGGCCACCCGCAAATCCCCTGAGACGTGATCCGACCCCAGGGACCGAGGGCAAACGTACCGCTTGAGGTGCTGGAGGAGCCGGACGGAGACATGGTGGGAGAGGCACACGGGAGCACTGCAGACTGCTGGCCGAGTGGGCGGGGACCCAGCAGCCCAGGACTCTGGAGAGCGGGAGGCGTCTCCGCCCCCATTGACGTCAATAGGGTTTGGGTGCGTAGATGGAGGGGGCCGCCCCTGGCCTCTTTCCAAGCAGAGACCCTGGCCGGAGTCCCGTGGAGTGAGTGGGCTTTTCCCAGGCACAGCTGTGCCCCGGACCGCCAAGATCCCCGTCGGGGTGGGTGGGCAGTTCGGGGGCTTTGGTTTGTGGCCATCCCTCGCAGCGGATGGTGGGATCAACCCCGGGTGGATCAATCAGGGGCCCTCAGCAGTGCCAAGGGAGCTCACCGCCCAGGAAACGCCCCCTAGGTCCCTTTGAATTGGCCGCCCACGCCCCCTTTCCCAGCCTGCCTTGTTCTGGGGTTTCCCACCTTTTCACATACCACAGGTCCCTGGGCCTGGACTGTCCCCCGCTGGCTCCTCCGAGGCATTCCGGGACAACGAACGCTCTCTCCAGCGCCTCCACCTAGATCCCACGCTGTCCTCGCCTCCATATGCCCCCTGCGCCTCCCCAACTCCTCCGTGGGCTCCTGGCGCCCTTTCCCTACAGCAGTCCCAGAGCGCCAGCCCCGAGGGCTTTGAGTTGCCTGGAGCCCAAGGCTGCGGCCAGAGACCTGAGGGGCCAGCATCTGGACCGGCAGCTAATGCCATTAGGAGCTTTTCTCATGTGGAGCCTGAGGCCAACATCCGTGGGCAACCCCCAAGCGCGAATGCCCTGGAGATACACGCCCAAGGGGACAGTGTACCCCCTATGTGGGAAGGAGGTTCCTGTTTTCCCAGCACTGCATGGTGGCACGTGGAACAGCCCTGTGGGAAAGCCCCATGGAAAAGCCTCGAGGGAAAGACACAGATCCCTTGATCCACGAGACGGGAAGCGAGAAACTGCTGCTACTGCTCAGGAGGAAAGCACACGTGCATGACCCCACTCGAGACGAGGTCTGACGCCCCTTGGGAGACTCCAGAAGTAAGCCAAGATCCATGTCAGCCCGGGAGAGGAATCCTCAGGTTCTGGTCCGACTCCATACAAGGTCTTAGGCGCCTGCATTGACGGGCGAGGAATCCTCAGAGGCCACCGAGCAACTCGCATGGGGAATGACCTATCCTGAGGCCAACAGAGCGGGTCCATGAGGTCCCCGTCGTAAGTCGAGAGCACAAGCCGCAACTCGAGAAAACAAGGAGGTTCAACCCTCCAGGCGAGATGTGGCCCATTTTGGCTGAGGCGTCTCGAGGCTAATCATATCTAACCTCTGGAACTTCCAAAGGGTCCTTGACACCCTTGCTGCAACTCAAGAAAATCCCCGACATACCCATCTCCAGTCGAAAGAAAGCACGAGGTTCGGTCCACATCCAGAGGAGCCCCGTTTCCACCTCGTAGCTCGAGATGAGGGATCCTTTCCCTGCTTGGTCGGGAAAGAATTCCCGGCATTCCCGTCGCATCTCAAGAGCAGGCGCTCTCCACAGGAAAGGCGAGAGGAACTCCAGGGTCGTGCCACCATTCCAAGAGTCCCCCAGATGTCCCAGTCCATTCCAGAGGAACCTCTTTTCCCTGCACTGCCTCGACTTTCACGCCGAGGATCGACTCACACCACGGTGGCACGTGAGACAGCCCTGTGGGAAAGCCTCGTAGGAAAGCCTCCTGGGAAAGCCTCGAGGGAAAGCCACAGATCCCATGATCGACACGACGGGAAGCGTGACACTGCTACTACAGCTCGGGAGGAAAGCGCACGTGCATGCCCCCTCTCGAGACGAGGACTGACTCTCCTGGGCAGACTCCAGAAGTACCGCAAGATCCATGTCAGCACTGGAGAGGAATCCTCAGGTTCCGCCTCCGACCCCACACAAGGTCTTAGGCCCCGGATCGAAGGGAGAGGAATCCCGAGCGGCCCCCGAGCAACTCGAATGGGGACTGGCCAGTCCTGAGGCCACCAGAGCGGGTGCCATAAGTCACCGTTGTAAGACGAGAGCACCTGCCGCAACTCGAGAAAATCCAGGAGGTACTCCCCTCCAGGGGAAATGAGGCCCATTTCCGCCGATGCTTCTCGACACTAATCACAACTAACCTCTGGAACTTCCAAAAGGTCCTTCACACCCTTGCTGCAACTCAAGAAGTTCCCCGACTACCCCTGTCCACTCTAGAGGAAGCACAATGGTCCCGCCCACATCAAGAGGAGCCCCGTTTCCGCATTGTAGTTCCAGATGAGGGATCCTTTCCCTGCTTGGTCGGGAAAGAATTCTGGGCGTTCCTGTCGCATCTCAAGAGGAGGCGCTCTCCACAGGAAAGGCGAGAGGAACTCCAGGGTCGTGCCACCATTCTCAGAGTCCCCCAGATGTCCCAGTCCATTCCAGAGGAAGGTGTTTTCCCTCTACTGCCTCGACTTTAACGCTGCAGATCGACTCACACCACGGTGGCACATGGGACAGCCCTGTGGGAAAGCCTCATGGGAAAGCCTTGTGGGAAAACCTCGAGGGAAACCCACAGATCCCATGAACGACGTGACGGGAAGCGTGAAACTGCTGCTACTGCTCTGGAGGAAAGCGCACGTGCATGCCCCCATTCGAGACAAGGACTGACTCCACTGGGGAGAGTCCAGAAGTACCCCAAGAACCATGTCAGCACTGGAGAGGAATCCTCAGTTTCCGTGGCCAACGCCACACGGGGACTTAGGCCCCGGCATCGACGGGAGACGAATCCCAAGAGGTCCCCGAGAAGCTCGAATGGGGTCTGGCCAGGCCTGAGGCCACCAGAGCGGGTCCCTTAGGTCTCCGTCGTAACACTAGAGCACCTGCTGCAACTCGGGAAAATCCAGGAGGATCTCCCCTCCAGGCTAGATGAGGCACATGTGCGCTGCGGCTTCTTGAGGCTAATCACACCTAACCTCTGGAACTTCCAAAAGGTCCTTCACATCCTTGCTGCAACTCAAGAAGTTCCCCGACATACCCCTCTCCACTCTAGAGGAAGCACGAGGGTCCCGCACACATCCAGTGGAGCGCCATTTCCGCCTCGTAGCTCCATATGAGGGATCCTTTCCCGGTTTGGTCGGGAAAAATTCTGGGCGTTCCCGTCGCATCTCAAGAGAAGGCTCTCTCCACAGGAAAGGCGAGAGGAACTCCAGGATAGTGCCACCATTCCCAGAGTCCCCCAGATGTGTCAGGCCATTCCAGAGGAACCTGTTTTCCCTGCACTGCCATGACGTTCAAGCCGAGGATCGACTCCCACCACTTGTGCACGTGGGACAGCCCTGTGGGAAAGCCTCGTGGGAAAGCCTCGTGGGAAAGAATCGAGGGAAAACCATAGATCCTTTGATCCACGCGGCGGACTGCGTGAAACTGCTGCTACCGCTCTGGAGGAAAGCGCAAGTGCATGCCCGCATTCGAGACGAGGACTGACTCCCCTGGGGAGACTCCAGAAGTACCCCAAGATCCATGTCAGCACTGGAGAGGAATCCTCAGGTTCCGGCCCGACTCCACACAAGGTCTTCGGCCCCGGCATCGACGGTAGAGGAATCCCGAGAGGCCCCCGAGGAACTCGCATGGGGACTGGCCTTTCCTGAGGCCACCAGAGTGGGTCCCTGAGGTCCCCGTCGTAAGTCGAGAGCACATGCAGCAACTCGAGAAAATCCAGGAGGTTTTGCCCTCCAGGCGAGATGAGGCCTATTTCCGCTGAGACTTCTCGAGGCTAATCACATCTAACCACTGGAACTTCCAAAGGGTCCTTCACACCCTTGCTGCAACTCAAGAAGTTCCCCGACATACCCCTCTCCACTCGAGAGGAAGCACGAGGGTCCCGCACACATCCAGGGGAGCCCCGTTTCCGCCTCCTAGCTCGAGATGAGGGATCCTTTCCCTGTTTCGTAGGAAAAGAATTCCCGGCGTTCCCGTCGCATCTCAAGAGGAGGCGCTCTCCACAGGAAAGTCGAGAGGAACTCCAGGGTCGTGCCACCGTTCCAAGACTCCCCCAGATGTGTCAGTCCATTCCAGAGGAACCTGTTTTCCCTGCACTGTCTTGACGTTCAAGCCGAGGACCGAGTCCCACCACGTGTGCACGTGGGACAGCCCTGTGGGAAAGCCTCGTGGGAAAGCCTCAAGGAAAAGCCATAGATCCCTTGATCCACGCGGCGGAATGCGTGACACAGCTGCTACCGCTCTAGAGGAAAGCGCAAGTGCATGCCCGCATTTGAGACGAGGACTAACTCCCCTGGGGAGACTCCAGAAGGACCCCAAGATCCATGTCAGCACTGGAGAGGAATCCTCAGGTTCCGGCCCCGACTCCACACAAGGTCTTAGGCCCCAGCATCGACGGGAGAGGAATCCCGAGAGGCCCCCGAGGAACTTGCATGGGGTCTGGCCTTTCCTGAGGCCACCAGAGCGTGTCCCTGAGGTCCCCGTCGTAAGTCGAGAGCACCTGCCGCAAATCGAGAAAATCCAGGAAGTTTTGCCCTCCAGGCGAGATGAGGCCCATTTCCGCTGAGGCTTCTCGAGGCTAATCACATCTAACCACTGGAACTTCCAAAGGGTCCTTCACACCCTTGCTGCAACTCAAGAAGTTCCCCGACATAGCCGTTTCCACTCGAGAGGAAGCACGAGGGTCCCGCACACATCCAGGGGAGCACAGTTTCCGCCTCCTAGCTCGAGATGAGGGATCCTTTCCCTGTTTCGTAGGGAAAGTATTCCCGGCGTTCCCGTCGCATCTCAAGAGGAGGCGCTCTCCACAGGAAAGGCGAGAGGAAGTCCAGGGTCGTGCCACCATTCCAAGAGTCCCCCAGATGTGTCAGTCCATTCCAGAAGAACCTGTTTTCCCTGCACTGCCTTGACGTTCAAGCCGAGGATCGGCTCCCACCACGTGTGCACGTGGGACAGCCCTGTGGGACAGCCTCATGGGAAAGCCTCGTGGGAAAGACTCGAGGGAAAACGTTAGATCCTTTGATCCACGCGGCGGACTGCGTGACACTGCTGCCACCGCTCTTGACTAAAGCGCAAGAGCATGCCCGCATTCGAGACGAGGACTGACTCCCCTGGGGAGACTCCAGAAGTACCCCCAGATCCATGTCAGCACTGGAGAGGAATCCTCAGGTTCCGGCCCCGACTCCACACAAGGTCTTAGGCCCCGGCATCGACGGGAGAAGAATCCCGAGAGGCCCCCGAGGAACTCGCATGGGGACTGGCCTTTCCTGAGGCCACCAGAGCGGGTCCCTGAGGTCCCCGTCGTAAGTCGAGAGCACCTGCCGCAACTCGAGAAACTTCAGGAGGTTTTGCCCTCCAGGCGAGATGAGGCCCATTACCGCTGAGGCTTCTCGAGCCTATTCACATCTAACCACTGGAACTTCCAAAGGGTCCTTCACACCCTTGCTGCAAGTCCAGAATTTCCCCGACATAGCCGTCTCTACTGAAGAGGAAGCAGGAGCGTCCCGCACACATCCAGGGGAACCCCGTTTCCGCCTCCTAGCTCGAGATGAGGGATCCTTTCCCTGTTTCGTAAGGAAAGAATTCCCAGCGTTCCCGTCGCATCTCAAGAGGAGGCTCTCTCCACAGGAAAGGCGAGAGGAACTCCAGGGTCGTGCCACCATTCCAAGAGTCCCCCAGATGTGTCAGTCCATTCCAGAGGAACCTGTTTTCCCTGCACTGCCTTCACGTTCAAGCCGAGGATCGACTCCCACCACGTGTGCACGTGGGACAGCCCTGTGGGAAAGACTCGTGGGAAAGCCTCGTGGGAAAGACTCGAGAGAAAACCATAGATCCTTTCATCCACGTGGCGGACTGCGTGACACTGCTGCTACCGCTCTTTAGGAAAGCTCAAGTGCATGCCCGCATTCGAGACGAGGACTGACTCTCCTGGGGAGACTCCAGAAGTACCCCAAATCCATGTCAGCACTGGAGAGGAAACCTCAGGTTCCGGACCCGACTCCACACAAGGTATTAGGCCACGGCATCGACGGGAGCGGAATCCCGAGAGGCCCCCGAGGAACTCGCATGGGGACTGGCCTTTCCTGAGGCCACCAGAGCGGGTCCCTGAGGTCCCCGTCGTAAGTCGAGAGCACCTGCCGCAACTCGAGAAAATCCAGGAGGTTTTGCCCTCCAGGCGAGATGAGGCCCATTTCCGCTGAGGCTTCTCGAGGCTAATCATATTTAAAAACTGGAACTTTCAAAGGGTCCTTCACACCCTTGCTGCAACTCAAGAAGTTCCCCGACATACCCGTCTCCACGAGAGGAAGCACAAGGGTCCCGCACACACCCAGGGGAGCCCCTTTTCCGCCTCCTAGCTCGAGATGAGGGATCCTTTCCCTGTTTCGTAGGGAAAGATTTTCCGTCGTTCCCGTCGCATCTCAAGAGGAGGCGCTCTCCACAGGAAAGGCGAGAGGAACTCCAGGGTCTTGCCACCATTCCAAGAGTCCCCCAGATGTGTCATTCCATTCCAGAGGAACCTGTTTTCCCTGCACTGCCTTGACGTTCAAGCCGAGGATCGACTCCCTCCACGTGTGCACGTGGGAGAGCCCTGTGGGAAAGCCTCGTGGGAAAGCCTCGTGGGAAAGACTCGAGGGAAAACCATAGATCCTTTGATCCAAGCGGCGGACTGCTTGACACTGCTGATACCGCACTGGAGGAAAGTACAAGTGCATGCCCGCATTCGAGACGAGGACGGACTCCCCTGGGGAGACTCCAGAAGTACCCCAAATCCATGTCAGCACTGGAGAGGAATCGTCAGGTTCCGGACCCGACTCCACACAAGGTATTAGGCCCCGGCATCGACGGGAGAGGAATCCCGAGAGGCCCCCGAGGAACTCGCATGGGGACTGGCCTTTCCTGAGGCCACCAGAGCGGGTCCCTGAGGTCCCCGTCGTAAGTCGAGAGCACCTGCCGCAACTCGAGAAAATCCAGGAGGTTTTGCCCTCCAGGCGAGATGAGGCCCATTTCCAATGATGCTTCTCGAGGCTAATCACATCTAACCACTGGAACTTCCAAAGGGTCCTTCCCACCCTTGCTGCAAGTCCAGAAGTTCCCCGACATAGCCGTCTCCACTCGAGAGGAAGCACGAGGGTCCCGCACACATCCAGGTGAGCCCCGTTTCCGCCTCCTAGCTCGAGATGAGGGATCCTTATCCTGTTTCGTAGGGAAAGAATTCCCGGCGTTCTCGTCCCATCTCCAGAGGATGCGCTCTGCACAGGAAAGGCGAGAGGAACTCCAGGGTCGTGCCACCATTCCAAGTGTCCCCCAGATGTGTCAGTCCATTCCAGAGGAACCTGTATTCCCTGCACTGCCTTGACGTTCAAGCCGAGGATCGACTCCCTCCACGTGTGCACGTGGGACAGCCCTGTGGGAAAGCCTCGTGGGAAAGCCTAGTGGGAAAGACTCGAGGGAAAACCATAGATCCTTTGATCCATGCAGTGGACTGCGTGATTCTGATGCTACCGCTATGGAGGAAAGCGCAAGTGCATGCCCGCATTCGAGACGAGGACTGACTCCCCTGGGGAGACTCCAGAAGTACCCCAAGATCCATGTCAGCACTGGAGAGGAATCCTCAGGTTCCGGCCCCGACTCCACACAATGCCTTAGGCCCCGGCATTGACAGGAGAGGAATCCCGAGAGGCCCCCAAGGAACTGGCATGGGGACTGGACTTTCCTGAGGCCACCAGAGCGGGTCCCTGAGGTCCCCGTCGAAAGTCCAGAGCACCTGCCGCAACTCGAGAAACTCCAGGAGGTTTTGCCCTCCAGGCGAGATGAGGCACATTTCCGCTGAGGGTACTCCAGGCTAATCACATCTAACCACTGGAACTTCCAAAGGGTCCTTCACACCCTTGCTGCAAGTCCAGAAGTTCCCCGACATAGCCGACTGCACTCGAGAGGAAGCACGAGGGTCCCGCACACATCCAGGGTAACCCTGTTTCCACCTCCTAGCTCGAGATGAGGGATCCTTTCCCTGTTTCGTAGGGAAAGAATTCCCAGCGTTCCCGTCGTATCTCAAGAGGAGGCGCTCTTCACAGGAAAGGCGAGACGAACTCCAGGGCCGTGCCCCCATTCCAAGAGTCCCCCAGATGTGTCAGTGCATTCCAGAGGAACCTGTTTTCCCTGCACTGCCTTGACGTTCAAGCCGAGGATCGACTCCCGCCACGTGTGCACGTGGGACAGCCCTGTGGGAAAGCCTCGTGGGAAAGCCTCCTGGGAAAGACTCGAGGGAAAACCATAGATCATTTGATCCACGCGGCGGACTGCGTGACACTGCTGCTACCACTGTTTAGGAAACCTCAAGTGCATGCCCGCATTCGAGACGAGGACTGACTCCCCTGGGGAGACTCCAGAAATACCCCAAAATCCATGTCAGCACTGGAGAGGAATCCTCAGGTTCCGGCCCCGACTCCACACAAGGTCTTAGACCCCTGCATCGACGGGGGAGGAATCCCGAGAGGCCCCCGAGGAACTCGCATGGGGACTGGCCTTTCCTGAGGCCACCAGAGCGGTTCCCTGTGGTCCCCGTCGTAAGTCGAGAGCACCTGCCGCAACTCGAGAAAATCCAGGAGGTTTTGCCCTCCAGGCGAGATGAGGCCCATTTTCGCTGAGGCTTCTCGAGGCTAATCACATCTATCCACTGGAACTTCCAATGGGTCCTTCACACCCTTGCTGCAACTCAAGAAGTTCCCCGACATACCCGTCTCCACTCGAGAGGAAGCACGATGGTCCCGCACACATCCAGGGGAGCCCCGTTTCCGCCTCCTAGCTGGAGATGAGGGATCCTTTCCCTGTTTCGTAGGGAAAGAATTCCCGGCGTTCCCGTCGCATCTCAAGAGGAGGTGCTCTCCACAGGAAAGGCGAGAGGAACTCCAGGGTCGTGCCACCATTCCAAGAGTCACCCAGATGTGTCTGTCCATTCCAGAGGAACCTGTTTTCCCTGCACTGCCTTGATGTTCAAGCAGAGCATCGACTCCCACCACGTGTGCACTTGGGACTGCCCTGTGGGAAAGCCTCGTGGGAAAGCCTCGTGGAAAGACTCGAGGGAAAACGTTAGATCCTTTGATCCAAGCGGCGGACTGCGTGACACTGCTGCTACCGCTCTGGGGGAAAGCGCAAGTGCATGCCCGCATTCGAGACGAGGACTGACTCCCCTGGGGAGACTCCAGAAGTACCTCAAGATCCATGTCAGCACTGGAGAGGAATCCTCAGGTTCCGGCCCCGACTCCACACAAGGTCTTAGGCCCCGGCATGGACGGGAGAGGAATCCCGAGAGGCTCCCGAGGAACTCGCATGGGGACTGGCCTTTCCTGAGGCCACCAGAGCGGGTCCCTGAGGTCCCCGTCGTAAGTCCAGAGCACCTGCCGCAACTCGAGAAACTCCAGGAGGTTTTGCCCTCCAGGCGAGATGAGGCCCTTTTCCGCTGAGGCTTCTCGAGGCTAATCACATCTATCCACTGGAACTTCCAAAGGGTCCTTCACACCCTTGCTGCAACTCAAGAAGTTCCCCGACATACCCGTCTCCACTCGAGAGGAAGCACGAGGGTCCCGCACACATCCAGGGGAGCCCCGTTTCCGCCTCCTAGCTCGAGGTGTGGGATCCTTTCCCTGTTACGTAGGGAAAGAATTCCCGGCGTTCCCGTCGCATCTCAAGAGGAGGCGCTCTCCACAGGAAAGGCGAGAGGAACTCCAGGATCGTCCCACCATTCCAAGAGTCCCCCAGATATGTCAGTCCATACCAGAGGAACCTGTTTTCTCTGCACTGCCTTGATGTTCAAGCAGAGCATCGACTCCCACCACGTGTGCACGTGGGACAGCCCTGTGGGAAAGCCTCGTGGGAAAGCCTCGAGGGAAAGACTCGAGGGAAAACCATAGATCCTTTGATCCACGCGGCGGACTGCGTGACACTGCTGCTACCGCTCTGGAGGAAAGCGCAAGTGCATGCCCGCATTCGAGACGAGGACTGACTCCCCTGGGGAGACTCCAGAAGTACCCCAAGATCCATGTCAGCACTGGAGAGGAATCCTCAGGTTCCGGCCCCGACTCCACACATGGTCTTAGGCCCCGGCATCGACGGGAGAGAAATCCCGAGAGGCCCCCGTGGAACTCGCATGGGGACTGGCCTTTCCTGTGGCCACCAGAGCGTGTCCCTGAGGTCCCCGTCATAAGTCGAGAGCACCTGGTGCAACTCGAGAAAATCCAGGAGGTTTTGCCCTCCAGGCGAGATGAGGCCCATTTCCACTGAGGCTTCTCGAGGCTAATCACATCTAACCACTGGAACTTCCAAAGGGTCCTTCACACCCTTGCTGCAACTCAAGAAGTTCCCCGACACACCCGTCTCCACTCGAGAGGAAGCACGAGGGTCCCGCACACATCCAGGGGAGCCCCGTTTCCGCCTCCTAGCTCGAGATGAGGGATCCTTTCCCTGTTTCGTAGGGAAAGAATTCCCGGCGTTCCCGTCGCATCTCAAGAGGAGGTGCTCTCCACATGAAAGGCGAGAGGAACTCCAGGGTCGTGCCACCATTCCAAGAGTCCCCCAGATGTGTCAGTCCATTCCAGAGGAACCTGTTTTCCCTGCACTGCCTTGACGTTCAAGCCGAGGATCGACTCCCTCCACGTGTGCACGTGGGACAGCCCTGTGGGAAATCCTCGTGGGAAAGCCTCGTGGGAAAGACTCGAGGGAAAATCATAGATCCTTTGATCCACGCGGCGGACTGCGTGACACTGCTGCTACCGCTCTGGGGGAAAGCGAAAATGCATGCCCGCATTCGAGACGAGGACTGACTCCCCTGGGGAGACTCCAGAAGTACCCCAAAATCCATGGCAGCACTGGAGAGGAATCCTCAGGTTCCCGCCCCGACTCCACACAAGGTCTTGGGCCCCGGCATCGCCGGGAGAGGAATCCCGAGAGGCCCCCGAGGAACTCGCATGGGGACTGGCCTTTCCTGAGGCCACCAGAGCGGGTCCCTGAGGTCCTCGTCGTAAGTCGAGAGCACCTGCCGCAACTCGAGAAAATCCAGGAGGTTTTGCCCTCCAGGCGAGATGAGGCCCATTTCCGCTGAGGCTTCTCGAGGCTAATCACGTCTAACCACTGGAACTTCCAAATGGTCCTTCACACCCTTGCTGCAACTCAAGAAGTTCCCCGACATACCCGTCTCCACTCGAGAGGAAGCAATAGGGTCCCGCACACATCCAGGGGAGCCCCGTTTCCGCCTCCTAGCTCGAGATGAGGGATCCTTTCCCTGTTTCGTAGGGACAGAATTCCCGGCGTTCCCGTCGCATCTCAAGAGGAGGCGCTCTCCACAGGAAAGGCGAGAGGAACTCCAGGGTCGTGCCACCATTCCAAGAGCCCCCAGATGTGTCAGTCCATTCCAGAGGAACCTGTTTTCTCTGCACTGCCTTGACGTTCAAGCCGAGGATCGACGGCCCCCACGGTGGCACGTGGGACAGTCCTGTGGGAAAACCTCGTGGGAAAGCCTCGAGGGAAAGCCATAGATCCCTTGATCCACGCGGAGGACTGCATGACACTGCTGCTACCGCTCTGGAGGAAAGCGCAAGTGCATGCCCGCATTCGAGACGAGGACTGACTCCCCTGGGGAGCCTCCAGAATTACCCCAAGATCCATGTCAGCACTGGAGAGGAATCCTCAGGTTCCGGCCCCGACTCCACACATGTTTTAGGCCCCGGTTTCGACGGGATAGGAATCCCGAGAGGCCCCCGAGGAACTCGCATGGGGACTGGCCTTTTCTGAGGCCACCAGAGCGGGTCCCTGAGGTCCCCGTCGTAAGTCGAGAGCACCTGCCGCAACTCGAGAAAATCCAGGAGGTTTTGCCCTCCAGGCGAGATGAGGTCCATTTCCGCTGAGAATTCTCGAGGCTAATCACATCTAACCACTGGAACTTCCAAAGGGTCCTTCACACCCTTGCTGCAACTCAAGAAGTTCCCCTACATACCCGTCCCCACTCGAGAGGAAGCACGAGGGTCCCGCACACCTCCAGGGGAGCCCCGTTTCCGCCTCCTAGCTCGAGATGAGGGATCCTTTCCCTGTTTCGTAGGGAAAGAATTCCCGGCGTTCCTGTTGCATCTCAAGAGGAGGCGCTCTCCACAGGAAAGGCGACAGGAACTCCAGGGTCGTGCCACCATTCCAAGAGTCCCCCAGATGTGTCAGTCCATTCCAGAGGAACCTGTTTTCCCTGCACTGCCTTGACGTTGAAGCCGAGGATCGACTCCCACCAGGTGCGCACGTGGGACAGCCCTGTGGGAAAGCCCCATGGGAAAGCCTCGTGGGAAAGACTCGAGGGAAAACCATAGATCCTTTGATCCACGCGGCGGACTGCGTGACACTGCTGCTACCGCTCTGGAGGAAAGCGGAAGTGCATGCCAGCATTCGAGACGAGGACTGACTCCCCTCGGGAGACTCCAGGAATACCCCAAGATCCATGTCAGCACTGGGGAGGAATCCTCAGGTTCCGGCCCCGACCCCACACAAGGTCTTAGGCCCCGTCATCGACGGGAGAGGAATCCCGAGAGGCCCCCGAGGAATTCGCATGGGGACTGGCCTTTCCTGAGGCCACCAGAGCGGGTCCCTGGGGTCCTCGTTGTAAGTCGACAGCACCTGTCGCAACTCGATAAAATCCAGGAGGTTTTGCCCTCCAGGCGAGATGAGGCCCATTTCCGCTGAGGCTACTCGAGGCTAATCACATCTAACAACTGGAAATTCCAAAGGGTCCTTCACACCCTTGCTGCAACTCAAGAAGTTCCCCGACATACCCGTCTCCACTCGGGAGGAAGCACGAGGGTCCCTCACACATCCAGGGGAGCCCCGTTTCCGCCTCCTAGCTCGAGATGAGGGATCCTTTCCCTGTTTCATAGGGAAACAATTCCCGGCGTTCCCGTCGCATCTCAAGAGGAGGCGCTCTCCACAGGAAAGGCGAGAGGAACTCCAGGGTCGTGCCACCATTCCAAGAGTCCCCCAGATGTGTCAGTCCATTGCAGAGGAACCTGTTTTTCCTGCACTGCCTTGACGTTCAAGCCGAGGATCGACTCCCACCACGTGTGCACGTGGGACAGCCCTGTGGGAAAGCCTCGTGGGAAAGCCTCGTGGGAAAGACTCGAGGGAAAAACATAGATCCTTTGATCCACGCGGCGGAATGCATAACATTGCTGCTACCGCTTTTTAGGAAAGCGCAAGAGCATGCCCGCATTCGAGACGAGGACTGCCTCCCCTGGGGAGACTCCAGAAGTACCCCAAGATCCATGTCAGCACTGGAGAGGAATCCTCAGGTTCCGGCCCCGACTCCACACAAGGTCTTAGGCAACGGCATAGCCGGGAGAGGAATCCCGAGAGGCCCCCTAGGAACTCGAATTGGGACTGGCCTTTCCTGAGGCCACCAGAGCGGGTCCCCGAGGTCCCCGTCGTAAGTCGAGAGCAGCTGCCGCAACTCGAGAAAATCCAGGAAGTTTTGCCCTCCAGGCGAGATGAGGCCCATTTCCGCTGAGGCTTCTCGAGGCTAATCACATCTAACCACTGGAACTTCCAAAGGGTCCTTCACACCCTTGCTGCAACTCAAGAAGTTTCCCGACATAGCCGTCTCCACTCGAGAGGAAGCACGAGGGTCCCGCACACATCCAGGGGAGCCCTGTTTCCGCCTCCTAGCTCGAGATGAGGGATCCTTTCCCTGTTTCGTAGGGAAAGAATTCCCGGCCTTCCCGTCGCATCTCAAGAGGAGGCGCTCTCCACAGGAAAGGCGAGAGAAACTCCAGGGTCGTGCCACCATTCCAAGAGTCCCCCAGATGTGTCAGTCCATTCCAGAGGAATGTATTTTCCCTGCACTGCCTCGACGTTCATGCCGAGGATCGAATCCCACCACGGTGGCAAGTGGTACAGCCCTGTGGGAAAGCCTCGTGGGAAAGCCTCGAGCGAAAGCCATAGATCCCTTGATCCACGCGGCGGAATGCGTGACACTGCTGCTACCACTCTGGAGGAAAGCGCAAGTGCATGCCCGCATTCGAGACGAGGACTGACTCCCCTGGGGAGACTCCAGAAGTACCCCAAAATCCATATCAGCACTGGAGAGGAATCCTCAGGTTCCGACCCCGACTCCACACAAGTTCTTAGGCCCCGGTATCGACGGGATAGGAATCCAGAGAGGCCTCCGAGGAACTGGCATGGGGACTGGCCTTTCCTGAGGCCACCAGAGCGGGTCCCTGAGGTCCCCGTCGTAAGTAGAGAGCACCTGCCGCAACTCGAGAAAATCCAGGAGGTTTTGCCCTCCAGGCGAGATGAGGCCCATTTCCGCTGAGGCTTCTCGAGGCCAATCACATCTAACCACTGGAACTTCCAAAGGGTCCTTCACACCCTTGCTGCAAGTCAAGAAGTTCCCCGACATAGCCGTCTCCACTCGAGAGGAAGCACGAGGGTCCCGCACACATCCAGGGGAGCCCCGTTTCCGCCTCCTAGTTCGAGATGAGGGATCCTTTCCCTGTTTCGTAGGGAAAGAATTCCCGGCGTTCCCGTCGCATCTCAAGAGGAGGCGCTCTCCACAGGAAAGGCGAGAGGAACTCCAGGGTCGTGCCACGATTCCAAGAGTCCCCCAGATGTGTCAGTCCATTGCAGAGGAACCTGTTTTTCCTGCACTGCCTTGACGTTCAAGCCGAGGATCGACTCCCACCACGTGTGCTCGTGGGACAGCCATGTGGGACAGCCCTGTGGGAAAGCCTCGTGGGAAAGCCTCGTGGGAAAGACTCGAGGGAAAACCATAGATCCCTTGATCCACGCTGCGGAATGCTTGACACTGCTGCTACCGCTCTGGAGGAAAGCGCAAGTGCATGCCCGCATTCGAGACGAGGACTGACTCCCCTGGGGAGACTCCAGAAGTACCCCAAGATCCATGTCAGCACTGGAGAGGAATCCTCAGGTTCCGGCCCCGATTCCACACAAGGTCTTAGGCCCCGGCATCGCCGGGAGAGGAATCCCGAGAGGCCCCCGAGGAACTCGCATGGGGACTGGCCTTTCCTGAGGCCACCTGAGCGGGTCCCCGAGGTCCCCGTCGTACGTCGAGAGCACCTGCCGCAACTCGAGAAAATCCAGGAGGTTTTGCCCTCCATTCGAGATGAGGCCCATTTCCGCTGACGCTTATCTAGGCTAATCACATCTAACCAATGGAAGTTCCAAAGGGTCCTTCACACCCTTACTGCAAGTCAAGAAGTTCCCCGACATAGCCGCCTCCGCTCGAGAGGAAGCACGAGGGTCCCGCACACATCCAGGGGAGCCCCGTTTCCGCCTCCTAGCTCGAGATGAGGGATCTTTTCCCTGTTTCGTAGGGAAAGAATTCCCGGAGTTCCCGTCACATCTCAAGAGGAGGCGCTCTCCACAGGAAAGGCGAGAGGAACTCCAGGGTCATGCCACCATTCCAAGAGTCCCCCAGATGTGTCAGTCCATTCCAGAGGAACCTGTTTTCCCCGCACTGCCTTGACGTTCAAGCCGAGGATCGACTACCAGCACGTGTGCACGTTGGACAGCCCTGTGGGAAAGCCTCGTGGGAAAGCCTCGTGGGTAAGACTCGAGGGAAAACCATACATCCTTTGATCCACGGGGCAGACTGCGTGACACTGCTGCTACCGCTCTGGAGGAAAGCGCAAGTATATGCCCGCATTCGAGACGAGGACTGACTCCCCTGGGGAGACTCCAGAAGTACCCCAAGATCCATGTCAGCACTGGAGAGGAATCCTCAGGTTCCGGCCCCGACTCCACACAAGGTCTTAGGCCCCGGCATCGACGGGAGAGGAATCCCGAGAGGCCCCCGATGAACTCGCATGGGGACTGGCCTTTCCTGAGGCCACCAGAGCGGGTCCCCGAGGTCCCCATCGTAAGTGGAGAGCACCTGCCGCAACTCGAGAAAGTCCAGGAGGTTTTGCACTCCAGGCGAGATGAGGCCCATTTCCGCTGAGGCTTCTCGAGGCTAATCACATCTAACCAGTGGAACTTCCAAAGGGTCCTTCACACCCTTGCTGTAACTCAAGAAGTTCCCCGACATACCCGTCTCCCCTCGAGAGGAAGCACGAGGGTCCCGCACACATCCAGGGGAGCCCTGTTTCCGCCTCCTAGCTCGAGATGAGGGATCCTTTCCCTGTTTCGTAGGGAAAGAATTCCCGGCGTTCACGTCGAATCTCAAGAGGAGGCGCTCTCCACAGGAAAGGCGAGAGGAACTCCAGGGTCGTGCCACCATTCCAAGAGTTCCCCAGATGTGTCAGTCCATTGCAGAGGAACCTGTTTTCCCTGCACAGCCTTGACGTTCAAGCTGAGGATCGACTCCCACCACGTGTGAACGTGGGACAGCCCTGTGGGAAAGCCTCGTGGGAAAGCCTCGTGGGAAAGACTCGTGGGAAAGACTCGAGGGAAAACCATAGATCCTTTGATCCACGCGGCGGAATGCGTGATACTGCTGCTACCGCTCTGGAGGAAAGCGCAAGTGCATGCCCGCATTCGAGACGAGGACTGACTCCCCTGGGGAGACTCCAGAACTACCCCAAGATCCATGTCAGCACTGGAGAGGAATCCTCAGGTTCCGGCCCCGTCTCCGCACAAGGTCTCAGGCCCCGGCATCGACGGGAGAGGAATCCCGAGAGGCCCGCGAGGAACTCGCATGGGGACTGGCCTTTCCTGAGGCCACCAGAGCGGGTCCCCGAGGTCCCCGTCGTAAGTCGAGAGCACCTGCCGCAACTCGAGAAAATCCAGGAGGTTTTGCCCTCCAGGCGAGATGAGGCCCATTTCCGCTGAGGCTTCTCGAGGCTAATCACATCTAACCACTGGAACTTCCAAAGGGTCCTTCACACCCTTTCTGCAACTCAAGAAGTTCCCCGACATATCCGTCTCCACTCGAGAGGAAGCACGTGGGGTCCCGCACACATCCAGGGGAGCCCCGTTTCTGCCTCCTAGCCCGAGTTGAGGGATCCTATCCCTTTTTCGTAGGGAAAGAATTCCCGGCGTTCCCGTCGCATCTCAAGAGGAGGCGCTCTCCACAGGAAAGGCGAGAGGAACTCCAGGATCGTGCCACCATTCCAAGAGTCCGCCAGATGTGTCAGTCCATTCCAGAGGAACCTGTTTTTCCTGCACTGCCTTGACGTTCAAGCCTAGGATCGACTCCCACCACGTGTGCACGTGGGACAGCCCTGTGGGAAAGCCTCGTGGGAAAGCCTCGTGGGAAAGAGTCGAGGGAAAACCATACATCCTTTGATCCACGGGGCAGACTGCGTGACACTGCTGCTACCCCTCTGGAGGAAAGCGCAAGTATATGCCCGCATTCGAGACGAGGACTGACTCCCCTGGGGAGACTCCAGAATTACCCCAAGATCCATGTCAGCACTGGAGAGGAATCCTCAGGTTCCGACCCCGACTCCACACAAGGTCTTAGGCCCCGGTATCGACGGGAGAGGAATCCCGAGAGGCCCCCGAGGAACTCGCATGGGGACTGGCCTTTCCTCAGGCCACCAGAGAGGGGCCCTGAAGTCCCCGTCGTAAGTCGAGAGCACCTGCCGCAACTCGAGAAAATCCAGGAGGTTTTGCCCTCCAGGCGAGATGAGGCCCATTTCCGCTGAGGTTTCTCGAGGCTAATCACATCTAACCACTGGAACTTCCAAAGGGTCCTTCACACTCTTGCCTCAACTCAAGAAGTTCCCTGACACACCCGTCTCCACTCGAGGGGAAGCACGAGGGTCCCGCACACATACAGGGGAGCCCCGTTTCCGCCTCCTAGCTCGAGATGAGGGATCCTTTCCCTGTTTCTTAGGGAAAGAATTCCCGGCGTTCCCGTCACATCTCAAGAGGAGGCGCTCTCCACAGGAAAGGCGAGACGAACTCCAGGGTCATGCCACCATTCCAAGAGTCCCCCAGATGTGTCAGTCCATTCCAGAGGAACCTGTTTTCCCCGCACTGCCTTGACGTTCAAGCCGAGGATCGACTCCCACCACGTGTGCACCTGGGAAAGCCCTGTGGGAAAGCCTCGTGGGAAAGCCTCGAGGGAAAGCCATAGATCCCTTGATCCACGCTGCGGAATTCGTGACACTGCTGCTACCGCTCTGGAGGAAAGCGCAAGTGCATGCCCGCATTCGAGACGAGGACTGACTCCCCTCGGGAGCTTCCAGAAGTACCCCAAGATCCATGTCAGCACTGGAGAGGAATCCTCAGGTTCAGGCCCCGACTCCACACAAGGTCTTAGGCCCCGGCATCGATGGGAGAGGAATCCCGAGAGGCCCCCGAGGAACTCGCATGGGACCTGGCCTTTTCTGAGGCCACCAGAGCGTGTCCCTCTTGTCCCCGTCGTAAGTCGAGAGCACCATCGCAACTCGAGAAAATCCAGGAGGTTTTGCCCTCCAGGCGAGATGAGGCCCATTTCCGCTGAGGCTTCTCGAGGCTAATCACATCTAACCACTGGAACTTCCAAAGGGTCCTTCACACCCTTGCTGCAACTCAAGAAGTTCCCCGACATACCCGTCTCCACTCGAGAGGAAGCAAGAAGGTCCCGCACACATCCAGGGGAGCCCCGTTTCCGCCTCCTAGCTCGAGATGAGGGATCCTTTCCCTGTTTCGTAGGGAAAGAATTCCCGGCGTTCCCGTCGAATCTCAAGAGGAGGCGCTCTCCACAGGAAAGGCGAGAGGAACTCCAGAGTCGTGCCACCATTCCAAGAGTCTCCCAGATTTGTAGTCCATTCCAGAGGAACCTGTTTTCCATGCACTGCCTCGACGTTCATGCCGGGTATCGACTTCCACCACGGTGGCACGTGGGACAGCCCTGAGGGAAAGCCTCGTGAGAAAGCCTCGAGGGAAAGCAATAGATCCGGTGATCCACGCGGAGGAATGTGTGACACTGCTGCTACCGCTCTGGTGGAAAGCGGAATTGCATGCCCGCATTCGAGACGAGGACTGACTCCCCTGGGGAGACTCCAGAAATACCCCAAGATCCATGTCAGCACTGGAGAGGAATCCTCAGGTTCCGGCCCCGACTCCACACAATGTCTTAGGCCCCGGCATCGACGGGAAAGGAATCCCGAGAAGCCCCCAGGAACTCGCATGGGGACTGGCCTTTCCTGAGGCCACCAGAGAGGGTCCCTGAAGTCCCCGTCTTAAGTCGACAGCATCTGCCCCAACTCGAGAAAATCCAGGAGGTTTTGCCCTCCAGGCGAGATGAGGCACATTTCCGCTGAGGCTTCTCGAGGCTAATCACATCTAACCACTGGAACTTCCAAAGGCTCCTTCACACCTTTGCTGCAACTCAAGAAGTTCCCCGACATACCCGTCTCCACTCGAGAGGAATCACGAGAGTACCGGAAAGATCCAGGGGAGCCCCGTTTCCACCTCCTGGCTCGAGATGAGGGATCATTTCCCTGTTTCGTAGGGAAAGAATTCCCGGCGTTCCCGTCGCATCTCAAGAGGAGGCGCTCTCCACAGGAAAGGCGAGAGGAACTCCAGGGTCGTGCCACTATTCCAAGAGTCCTCCAGATGTGTCAGTCCATTCCAGAGGAACGTATTTTCCCTGCACTACCTCGACGTTCATGCCGAGGATCGACTCCCACCACGGTGGCACGGGGGACAGCCCTGTGGGAAAGCCTCGTGGGAAAGCCTCGTGGGAAAGACTCGAGGGAAAACCATAGATCCTTTGATCCACGCGGCGGTCTGCGTGACACTGCTCCTACCGCTCTGGAGGAAAACGCAGGTGCATGCCCGCATTCGAGACGAGGACTGACTCCCCTGGGGAGACTCCAGAAGTACCCCAAGATCCATGTCAGCACTGGAGAGGAATCCTCAGGTTCCGGCCCCGACTCCACACAAGGTCTTAGGCCCCGGCATCGACGGGAGAGGAATCCCGAGAGGCCCCCGAGGAACTCGCATGGGGACTGGCCTTTCCTGAGGCCACCAGAGCAGGACCCCGAGGTCCCCATCGTAAGTCGAGAGCACTTGCCGCAACTCGAGAAAATCCAGGAGGTTTTGCCCTCCAGGCGAGATGAGGCCCATTTCCGCTGAGGCTTCTCGAGGCTAATCACATCTAACCACTGAAACTTCCAAAGGGTACTTCACACCCTTGCTGAACTCAAGAAGTTCCCCGACATAACCGTATCCACTCGAGAGGAAGCACAAGGGTCCCGCACACATCCAGGGGAGACCCGTTTCCGCCTCCTAGCTCGAGATGAGGGATCCTTTCCCTGTTTCGTAGGGAAAGAATTCCCGGCGTTCCCGTCGCATCTCAAGAGGAGGCGCTCTCCACAGGAAAGGCGAGAGGAACTCCAGGGTCGTGCCACCATTCCAAGAGTCCCCCAGATGTGTCAGTCCATTCCAGAGGAACCTGTTTTCTCTGCACTGCCTTGACGTTCAAGCCGAGGATCGACTGCCCCCACGGTGGCACGTGGGACAGCCCTGTGGGAAAACCTCGTGGGAAAGCCTCGAGGGAAAGCCATAGATCCCTTGATCCACGCGGAGGACTGCATGACACTGCTGCTACCGCTCTGGAGGAAAGCGCAAGTGCATGCCCGCATTCGAGACGAGGACTGACTCCCCTGGGGAGCCTCCAGAAGTACCCCAAGATCCATGTCAGCACTGGAGAGGAATCCTCAGGTTCCGGCCCCGACTCCACACATGTTTTAGGCCCCTGTTTCGACGGGATAGGAATCCCGAGAGGCCCCCGAGGAACTCGCATGGGGACTGGCCTTTTCTGAGGCCACCAGAGCGGGTCCCTGAGGTCCCCGTCGTAAGTCGAGAGCACCTGCCGCAACTCGAGAAAATCCAGGAGGTTTTGCCCTCCAGGCGAGATGAGGCCCATTTCCGCTGAGAATTCTCGAGGCTAATCACATCTAACCACTGGAACTTCCAAAGGGTCCTTCACACACTTGCTGCAACTCAAGAAGTTCCCCGACATACCCGTCCCCACTCGAGAGGAAGCACGAGGGTCCCGCACACCTCCAGGGGAGCCCCGTTTCCGCCTCCTAGCTCGAGATGAGGGATCCTTTCCCTGTTTCGTAGGGAAAGAATTCCCGGCGTTCCTGTCGCATCTCAAGAGGAGGCGCTCTCCACAGGAAAGGCGATAGGAACTCCAGGGTCGTGCCACCATTCCAAGAGTCCCCCAGATGTGTCAGTCCATTCCAGAGGAACCTGTTTTCCCTGCACTGCCTTGACGTTGAAGCCGAGGATGGACTCCCACCAGGTGCGCACGTGGGACAGCCCTGTGGGAAAGCCCCATGGGAAAGCCTCTTGGGAAAGACTCGAGGGAAAACCATAGATCCTTTGATTCACGTGGCGGACTGCGTGACACTGCTGCTACCGCTCTGGAGGAAAGCGGAAGTGCATGCCAGCATTCGAGACGAGGACTGACTCCCCTCGGGAGACTCCAGGAATACCCCAAGATCCATGTCAGCACTGGGGAGGAATCCTCAGGTTCCGGCCCCGACTCCACACAAGGTCTTAGGCCCCGGCATCGACGGGAGAGGAATCCCGAGAGGCCCCCGATGAACTCGCATGGGGACTGGCCTTTCCTGAGGCCACCAGAGCGGGTCCCCGAGGTCCCCATCGTAAGTGGAGAGCACCTGCCGCAACTCGAGAAAGTCCAGGAGGTTTTGCACTCCAGGCGAGATGAGGCCCATTTCCGCTGAGGCTTCTCGAGGCTAATCACATCTAACCAGTGGAACTTCCAAAGGGTCCTTCACACCCTTGCTGTAACTCAAGAAGTTCCCCGACATACCCGTCTCCCCTCGAGAGGAAGCACGAGGGTCCCGCACACATCCAGGGGAGCCCTGTTTCCGCCTCCTAGCTCGAGATGAGGGATCCTTTCCCTGTTTCGTAGGGAAAGAATTCCCGGCGTTCACGTCGAATCTCAAGAGGAGGCGCTCTCCACAGGAAAGGCGAGAGGAACTCCAGGGTCGTGCCACCATTCCAAGAGTTCCCCAGATGTGTCAGTCCATTCCAGAGGAACCTGTTTTCCCTGCAGAGCCTTGACGTTCAAGCTGAGGATCGACTCCCACCACGTGTGAACGTGGGACAGCCCTGTGGGAAAGCCTCGTGGGAAAGCCTCGTGGGAAAGACTCGTGGGAAAGACTCGAGGGAAAACCATAGATCCTTTGATCCACGCGGCGGAATGCGTGATACTGCTGCTACCGCTCTGGAGGAAAGCGCAAGTGCATGCCCGCATTCGAGACGAGGACTGACTCCCCTGGGGAGACTCCAGAACTACCCCAAGATCCATGTCAGCACTGGAGAGGAATCCTCAGGTTCCGGCCCCGTCTCCGCACAAGGTCTCAGGCCCCGGCATCGACGGGAGAGGAATCCCGAGAGGCCCGCGAGGAACTCGCATGGGGACTGGCCTTTCCTGAGGCCACCAGAGCGGGTCCCCGAGGTCCCCGTCGTAAGTCGAGAGCACCTGCCGCAACTCGAGAAAATCCAGGAGGTTTTGCCCTCCAGGCGAGATGAGGCCCATTTCCGCTGAGGCTTCTCGAGGCTAATCACATCTAACCACTGGAACTTCCAAAGGGTCCTTCACACCCTTGCTGCAACTCAAGAAGTTCCCCGACATAACCGTATCCACTCGAGAGGAAGCACAAGGGTCCCGCACACATCCAGGGGAGACCCGTTTCCGCCTCCTAGCTCGAGATGAGGGATCCTTTCCCTGTTTCGTAGGGAAAGAATTCCCGGCGTTCCCGTCGCATCTCAAGAGGAGGCGCTCTCCACAGGAAAGGCGAGAGGAACTCCAGGGTCGTGCCACCATTCCAAGAGTCCCCCAGATGTGTCAGTCCATTCCAGAGGAACCTGTTTTCTCTGCACTGCCTTGACGTTCAAGCCGAGGATCGACTGCCCCCACGGTGGCACGTGGGACAGCCCTGTGGGAAAACCTCGTGGGAAAGCCTCGAGGGAAAGCCATAGATCCCTTGATCCACGCGGAGGACTGCATGACACTGCTGCTACCGCTCTGGAGGAAAGCGCAAGTGCATGCCCGCATTCGAGACGAGGACTGACTCCCCTGGGGAGCCTCCAGAAGTACCCCAAGATCCATGTCAGCACTGGAGAGGAATCCTCAGGTTCCGGCCCCGACTCCACACATGTTTTAGGCCCCTGTTTCGACGGGATAGGAATCCCGAGAGGCCCCCGAGGAACTCGCATGGGGACTGGCCTTTTCTGAGGCCACCAGAGCGGGTCCCTGAGGTCCCCGTCGTAAGTCGAGAGCACCTGCCGCAACTCGAGAAAATCCAGGAGGTTTTGCCCTCCAGGCGAGATGAGGCCCATTTCCGCTGAGAATTCTCGAGGCTAATCACATCTAACCACTGGAACTTCCAAAGGGTCCTTCACACACTTGCTGCAACTCAAGAAGTTCCCCGACATACCCGTCCCCACTCGAGAGGAAGCACGAGGGTCCCGCACACCTCCAGGGGAGCCCCGTTTCCGCCTCCTAGCTCGAGATGAGGGATCCTTTCCCTGTTTCGTAGGGAAAGAATTCCCGGCGTTCCTGTCGCATCTCAAGAGGAGGCGCTCTCCACAGGAAAGGCGATAGGAACTCCAGGGTCGTGCCACCATTCCAAGAGTCCCCCAGATGTGTCAGTCCATTCCAGAGGAACCTGTTTTCCCTGCACTGCCTTGACGTTGAAGCCGAGGATGGACTCCCACCAGGTGCGCACGTGGGACAGCCCTGTGGGAAAGCCCCATGGGAAAGCCTCTTGGGAAAGACTCGAGGGAAAACCATAGATCCTTTGATTCACGTGGCGGACTGCGTGACACTGCTGCTACCGCTCTGGAGGAAAGCGGAAGTGCATGCCAGCATTCGAGACGAGGACTGACTCCCCTCGGGAGACTCCAGGAATACCCCAAGATCCATGTCAGCACTGGGGAGGAATCCTCAGGTTCCGGCCCCGACTCCACACAAGGTCTTAGGCCCCGGCATCGACGGGAGAGGAATCCCGAGAGGCCCCCGATGAACTCGCATGGGGACTGGCCTTTCCTGAGGCCACCAGAGCGGGTCCCCGAGGTCCCCATCGTAAGTCGAGAGCACCTGCCGCAACTCGAGAAAGTCCAGGAGGTTTTGCACTCCAGGCGAGATGAGGCCCATTTCCGCTGAGGCTTCTCGAGGCTAATCACATCTAACCAGTGGAACTTCCAAAGGGTCCTTCACACCCTTGCTGTAACTCAAGAAGTTCCCCGACATACCCGTCTCCCCTCGAGAGGAAGCACGAGGGTCCCGCACACATCCAGGGGAGCCCTGTTTCCGCCTCCTAGCTCGAGATGAGGGATCCTTTCCCTGTTTCGTAGGGAAAGAATTCCCGGCGTTCACGTCGAATCTCAAGAGGAGGCGCTCTCCACAGGAAAGGCGAGAGGAACTCCAGGGTCGTGCCACCATTCCAAGAGTTCCCCAGATGTGTCAGTCCATTGCAGAGGAACCTGTTTTCCCTGCACAGCCTTGACGTTCAAGCTGAGGATCGACTCCCACCACGTGTGAACGTGGGACAGCCCTGTGGGAAAGCCTCGTGGGAAAGCCTCGTGGGAAAGACTCGTGGGAAAGACTCGAGGGAAAACCATAGATCCTTTGATCCACGCGGCGGAATGCGTGATACTGCTGCTACCGCTCTGGAGGAAAGCGCAAGTGCATGCCCGCATTCGAGACGAGGACTGACTCCCCTGGGGAGACTCCAGAACTACCCCAAGATCCATGTCAGCACTGGAGAGGAATCCTCAGGTTCCGGCCCCGTCTCCGCACAAGGTCTCAGGCCCCGGCATCGACGGGAGAGGAATCCCGAGAGGCCCGCGAGGAACTCGCATGGGGACTGGCCTTTCCTGAGGCCACCAGAGCGGGTCCCCGAGGTCCCCGTCGTAAGTCGAGAGCACCTGCCGCAACTCGAGAAAATCCAGGAGGTTTTGCCCTCCAGGCGAGATGAGGCCCATTTCCGCTGAGGCTTCTCGAGGCTAATCACATCTAACCACTGGAACTTCCAAAGGGTCCTTCACACCCTTGCTGCAACTCAAGAAGTTCCCCGACATATCCGTCTCCACTCGAGAGGAAGCACGTGGGGTCCCGCACACATCCAGGGGAGCCCCGTTTCTGCCTCCTAGCCCGAGTTGAGGGATCCTATCCCTTTTTCGTAGGGAAAGAATTCCCGGCGTTCCCGTCGCATCTCAAGAGGAGGCGCTCTCCACAGGAAAGGCGAGAGGAACTCCAGGATCGTGCCACCATTCCAAGAGTCCGCCAGATGTGTCAGTCCATTCCAGAGGAACCTGTTTTTCCTGCACTGCCTTGACGTTCAAGCCTAGGATCGACTCCCACCACGTGTGCACGTGGGACAGCCCTGTGGGAAAGCCTCGTGGGAAAGCCTCGTGGGAAAGAGTCGAGGGAAAACCATACATCCTTTGATCCATGGGGCAGACTGCGTGACACTGCTGCTACCCCTCTGGAGGAAAGCGCAAGTGCATGCCCGCATTCGAGACGAGGACTGACTCCCCTCGGGAGCTTCCAGAAGTACCCCAAGATCCATGTCAGCACTGGAGAGGAATCCTCAGGTTCAGGCCCCGACTCCACACAAGGTCTTAGGCCCCGGCATCGATGGGAGAGGAATCCCGAGAGGCCCCCGAGGAACTCGCATGGGACCTGGCCTTTTCTGAGGCCACCAGAGCGTGTCCCTCTTGTCCCCGTCGTAAGTCGAGAGCACCATCGCAACTCGAGAAAATCCAGGAGGTTTTGCCCTCCAGGCGAGATGAGGCCCATTTCCGCTGAGGCTTCTCGAGGCTAATCACATCTAACCACTGGAACTTCCAAAGGGTCCTTCACACCCTTGCTGCAACTCAAGAAGTTCCCCGACATACCCGTCTCCACTCGAGAGGAAGCAAGAAGGTCCCGCACACATCCAGGGGAGCCCCGTTTCCGCCTCCTAGCTCGAGATGAGGGATCCTTTCCCTGTTTCGTAGGGAAAGAATTCCCGGCGTTCCCGTCGAATCTCAAGAGGAGGCGCTCTCCACAGGAAAGGCGAGAGGAACTCCAGAGTCGTGCCACCATTCCAAGAGTCTCCCAGATTTGTCAGTCCATTCCAGAGGAACCTGTTTTCCATGCACTGCCTCGACGTTCATGCCGGGTATCGACTTCCACCACGGTGGCACGTGGGACAGCCCTGAGGGAAAGCCTCGTGAGAAAGCCTCGAGGGAAAGCAATAGATCCGGTGATCCACGCGGAGGAATGTGTGACACTGCTGCTACCGCTCTGGTGGAAAGCGGAATTGCATGCCCGCATTCGAGACGAGGACTGACTCCCCTGGGGAGACTCCAGAAATACCCCAAGATCCATGTCAGCACTGGAGAGGAATCCTCAGGTTCCGGCCCCGACTCCACACAATGTCTTAGGCCCCGGCATCGACGGGAAAGGAATCCCGAGAAGCCCCCAGGAACTCGCATGGGGACTGGCCTTTCCTGAGGCCACCAGAGAGGGTCCCTGAAGTCCCCGTCTTAAGTCGACAGCATCTGCCCCAACTCGAGAAAATCCAGGAGGTTTTGCCCTCCAGGCGAGATGAGGCACATTTCCGCTGAGGCTTCTCGAGGCTAATCACATCTAACCACTGGAACTTCCAAAGGCTCCTTCACACCTTTGCTGCAACTCAAGAAGTTCCCCGACATACCCGTCTCCACTCGAGAGGAATCACGAGAGTACCGGAAAGATCCAGGGGAGCCCCGTTTCCACCTCCTAGCTCGAGATGAGGGATTCTTTCCCTGTTTCGTAGGGAAGAATTCCCGGCGTTCCCGTCGCATCTCAAGAGGAGGCGCTCTCCACAGGAAAGGCGAGAGGAACTCCAGGGTCGTGCCACTATTCCAAGAGTCCTCCAGATGTGTCAGTCCATTCCAGAGGAACGTATTTTCCCTGCACTACCTCGACGTTCATGCCGAGGATCGACTCCCACCACGGTGGCACGGGGGACAGCCCTGTGGGAAAGCCTCGTGGGAAAGCCTCGTGGGAAAGACTCGAGGGAAAACCATAGATCCTTTGATCCACGCGGCGGTCTGCGTGACACTGCTCCTACCGCTCTGGAGGAAAACGCAGGTGCATGCCCGCATTCGAGACGAGGACTGACTCCCCTGGGGAGACTCCAGAAGTACCCCAAGATCCATGTCAGCACTGGAGAGGAATCCTCAGGTTCCGGCCCCGACTCCACACAAGGTCTTAGGCCCCGGCATCGACGGGAGAGGAATCCCGAGAGGCCCCCGAGGAACTCGCATGGGGACTGGCCTTTCCTGAGGCCACCAGAGCAGGACCCCGAGGTCCCCATCGTAAGTCGAGAGCACTTGCCGCAACTCGAGAAAATCCAGGAGGTTTTGCCCTCCAGGCGAGATGAGGCCCATTTCCGCTGAGGCTTCTCGAGGCTAATCACATCTAACCACTGGAACTTCCAAAGGGTCCTTCACACACTTGCTGCAACTCAAGAAGTTCCCCGACATACCCGTCCCCACTCGAGAGGAAGCACGAGGGTCCCGCACACCTCCAGGGGAGCCCCGTTTCCGCCTCCTAGCTCGAGATGAGGGATCCTTTCCCTGTTTCGTAGGGAAAGAATTCCCGGCGTTCCTGTCGCATCTCAAGAGGAGGCGCTCTCCACAGGAAAGGCGATAGGAACTCCAGGGTCGTGCCACCATTCAAAGAGTCCCCCAGATGTGTCAGTCCATTCCAGAGGAACCTGTTTTCCCTGCACTGCCTTGACGTTGAAGCCGAGGATGGACTCCCACCAGGTGCGCACGTGGGACAGCCCTGTGGGAAAGCCCCATGGGAAAGCCTCTTGGGAAAGACTCGAGGGAAAACCATAGATCCTTTGATTCACGTGGCGGACTGCGTGACACTGCTGCTACCGCTCTGGAGGAAAGCGGAAGTGCATGCCAGCATTCGAGACGAGGACTGACTCCCCTCGGGAGACTCCAGGAATACCCCAAGATCCATGTCAGCACTGGGGAGGAATCCTCAGGTTCCGGCCCCGACCCCACACAAGGTCTTAGGCCCCGTCATCGACGGGAGAGGAATCCCGAGAGGCCCCCGAGGAATTCGCATGGGGACTGGCCTTTCCTGAGGCCACCAGAGCGGGTCCCTGGGGTCCTCGTTGTAAGTCGACAGCACCTGTCGCAACTCGATAAAATCCAGGAGGTTTTGCGCTCCAGGCGAGATGAGGCCCATTTCCGCTGAGGCTACTCGAGGCTAATCACATCTAACAACTGGAAATTCCAAAGGGTCCTTCACACCCTTGCTGCAACTCAAGAAGTTCCCCGACATAGACATACCCGTCTCCACTCGAGAGGAATCACGAGGGTACCGCACAGATCCAGGGGAGCCCCGTTTCCACCTCCTAGCTCGAGATGAGGGATCCTTTCCCTGTTTCGTAGGGAAAGAATTCCCGGCGTTCCCGTCGCATCTCAAGAGGAGGCGCTCTCCACAGGAAAGGCGAGAGGAACTCCAGGGTCGTGCCACCATTCCAAGAGTCCTCCAGATGTGTCAGTCCATTCCAGAGGAACGTATTTTCCCTGCACTGCCTCGACGTTCATGCCGAGGATCGACTCCCACCACGTGTGCACGTGGGACAGCCCTGTGGGAAAGCCTCGTGGGAAAGCCTCATGGGAAAGACTCCAGGGAAAACCATAGATCCTTTGATCCACGCGGCGGTCTGCGTGACTCTGCTCCTACCGCTCTGGAGGAAAGCGCAAGTGCATGCCCGCATTCGAGACGAGGACTGACTCCCCTGGGGAGACTCCAGAAGTACCCCAAGATCCATGTCAGCACTGGAGAGGAATCCTCAGGTTCCGGCCCCGACTCCACACAAGGTCTTAGGCCCAGGCATCGACGGGAGAGGAATCCCGAGAGGCCCCCGAGGAACTCCATGGGGACTGGCCTTTCCTGAGGCCACCAGAGCGGGTCCCCGAGGTCCCCGTCGTAAGTCGAGAGCACCTGCCGCAACTCGAGAAAATCCAGGAGGTTTTGCCCTCCAGGCGAGATGAGGTCCATTTCCGCTGAGGCTTCTCGAGGCTAATCACATCTAACCACTGAAACTTACAAAGGGTACTTCACACCCTTGCTGCAACTCAAAAAGTTCCCCGACATAACCGTATCCACTCGAGAGGAAGCACAAGGGTCCCGCACACATCCAGGGGAGACCCGTTTCCGCCTCCTAGCTCGAGATGAGGGATCCTTTCCCTGTTTCATAGGGAAAGAATTCCCGGCGTTCCCGTCGCATCTCAAGAGGAGGCGCTCTCCACAGGAAAGGCGAGACGAACTCCAGGGTCGTGCCACCATTCCTAGAGTCTCCCAGATGTGTCAATCCATTCCAGAGGAACCTGTTTTCCCTGCACTGCCTTGACGTTCAAGCCGAGGATCGACTCCCACCATGTGTGCTCGTGGGACAGCCCTGTGGGAAAGCCTCGTGGGAAAGACTCGAGGGAAAACCATAGATCCTTTGATCCACGCGGCGGACTGCGTGACACTGCTGCTACCGCTCTGGAGGAAAGCGCAAGTGCATGCCCGCATTCGAGACGAGGACTGACTCCCCTGGGGAGACTCCAGAAGTACCCCAAGATCCATGTCAGCACTGGAGAGGAATCCTCAGGTTCCGGCCCCGACTCCACACAAGGTTTTAGGCCCCGGCATCGACGGGAGAGGAATCCCGAGAGGCCCCCGAGGAACTCGCATGGGGACTGGCCTTTCCTGAGGCCACCAGAGCGGGTCCCTGGGGTCCTCGTTGTAAGTCGACAGCACCTGTCGCAACTCGATAAAATCCAGGAGGTTTTGCCCTCCAGGCGAGATGAGGCCCATTTCCGCTGAGGCTACTCGAGGCTAATCACATCTAACAACTGGAAATTCCAAAGGGTCCTTCACACCCTTGCTGCAACTCAAGAAGTTCCCTGACATAGACATACCCGTCTCCACTCGAGAGGAAGCAATAGGGTCCCGCACACACCCAGGGGAGCCCCGTTTCCGCCTCCTAGCTCGAGATGAGGGATCCTTTCCCTGTTTCGTAGGGAAAGAATTCCCGGCGTTTCCGTCGCATCTCAAGAGGAGGCGCTCTCCACAGGAAAGGCGAGAGGAACTCCAGCGTCGTGCCACCATTCCAAGAGTCCCCCAGATGTGTCAGTCCATTCCAGAGGAACCTGTTTTCTCTGCACTGCCTTGACGTTCAAGCCGAGGATCGACTGCCCCCACGGTGGCACGTGGGACAGCCCTGTGGGAAAACCTCGTGGGAAAGCCTCGAGGGAAAGCCATAGATCCCTTGATCCACGCTGCGGAATTCGTGACACTGCTGCTACCGCTCTGGAGGAAAGCGCAAGTGCATGCCCGCATTCGAGACGAGGACTGACTCCCCTCGGGAGCTTCCAGAAGTACCCCAAGATCCATGTCAGAACTGGAGAGGAATCCTCAGGTTCCGGCCCCGACTCCACACAAGGTCTTAGGCCCGGCATCGACGGGAGAGGAATCCCGAGAGGCCCCCGAGGAACTCGCATGGGAACTGGCCTTTTCTGAGGCCACCAGAGCGTGTCCCTCTTGTCCCCGTCGTAAGTCGAGAGCACCAGCCGCAACTCGAGAAAATCCAGGAGGTTTTGCCCTCCAGGCGAGATGAGGCCCATTTCCGCTGAGGCTTCTCGAGGCTAATTACATCTAACCACTGGAACTTCCAAAGGGTCCTTCACACCCTTGCTGCAACTCAAGAAGTTTCCCGACATAGCCGTCTCCACTCGAGAGGAAGCACGAGGGTCCCGAACACATCAAGGGTAGCCCCGTTTCCGCCTCCTAGCTCGAGATGAGGGATCCTTTCCCTGTTTCGTAGGGAAAGAATTCCCGGCGTTCCCGTCGCATTTCAAGAGGAGGCGCTCCCACAGGAAAGGCGAGAGGAACTCCAGGGTCGTGCCACCATTCCAAGAGTCCCCCAGATGTGTCAGTCCATTCCAGAGGAACCTGTTTTCCCTGCACTGCCTTGACGTTCAAGCCGAGGATCGACTCCCACCACGTGTGCACCTGGGACAGCCCTGTGGGAAAGCCTCGTGGGAAAGCCTCGTGGGAAAGACTCGAGGGAAAACCATAGATCCTTTGATCCACGCGGCAGACTGCGTGACACTGCTGCTACCGCTCTGGAGGAAAGCGCAAGTGCATGCCCGCATTCGAGACGAGGACTGACTCCCCTGGGGAGACTCCAGAAGTACCCCAAGATCCATGTCAGCACTGGAGAGGAATCCTCAGGTTCCGGCCCCGACTCCACACAAGGTCTTAGGCCCCGGCATCGAAGGGAGAGGAATCCCGAGAGGCCCCCGAGGAACTCCATGGGGACTGGCCTTTCCTGAGGCCACCAGAGCGGGTCCCTGAGGTCCCCGTCGTAAGTCGAGAGCACCTGCCGCAACTCGAGAAAATCCAGGAGGTTTTGCCCTCCAGGCGAGATGAGGACCATTTCCGCTGAGGCTTCTCGAGGCTAATCACGTCTAAATACTGGAACTTCCAACGGGTCCTTCACACCCTTGCTGCGACTAAAGAATTTCCCCGACATACCCGTCTCCACTCGAGAGGAAGCACGTGGGGTCCCGCACACATCCAGGGGAGCCCCGTTTCCGCCTCCTAGCTCGAGATGAGGGATCCTTTCCCTGTTTCGTAGGGAAAGAATTCCCGGCGTTCCAGTCGCATCTCAAGAGGAGGCGCTCTCCACAGGAAAGGCGAGAGGAACTCCAGGGTCGTGACACCATTCCAAGAGTCCCCCAGATGTGTCAGTCCATTCCAGAGGAACCTGTATTCCCTGCACTGCCTTGACGTTCAAGCCGAGGATCGACTCCCACCACGTGTGCACGTGGGACAGCCCTGTGGGAAAGCCTCGTGGGAAAGCCTCGTGGGAAAGACTCGAGGGAAAACCATAGATCCTTTGATCCACGCGGCCGACTGGGTGACACTGCTGCTACCGCTCTGGAGGAAAGCACAAGTGCATGCCCCCATTCGAGTCGAGGACTGACTCCCCTTGGGAGACTCCAGAAGTACCCCAAGATCCATGTCAGCACTGGAGAGGAATCCTCAGGTTCCGGCCCCGACTCCACACAAGGTTTTAGGCCCCGGCATCGACGGGAGAGGAATCCCGAGAGGCCCCCGAGGAACTCGCATGGGGACTGGCCTTTCCTGAGGCCACCAGAGCGGGTCCCTGGGGTCCTCGTTGTAAGTCGACAGCACCTGTCGCAACTCGATAAAATCCAGGAGGTTTTGCCCTCCAGGCGAGATGAGGCCCATTTCCGCTGAGGCTACTCGAGGCTAATCACATCTAACAACTGGAAATTCCAAAGGGTCCTTCACACCCTTGCTGCAACTCAAGAAGTTCCCTGACATAGACATACCCGTCTCCACTCGAGAGGAAGCAATAGGGTCCCGCACACATCCAGGGGAGCCCCGTTTCCGCCTCCTAGCTCGAGATGAGGGATCCTTTCCCTGTTTCGTAGGGAAAGAATTCCCGGCGTTTCCGTCGCATCTCAAGAGGAGGCGCTCTCCACAGGAAAGGCGAGAGGAACTCCAGCGTCGTGCCACCATTCCAAGAGTCCCCCAGATGTGTCAGTCCATTCCAGAGGAACCTGTTTTCTCTGCACTGCCTTGACGTTCAAGCCGAGGATCGACTGCCCCCACGGTGGCACGTGGGACAGCCCTGTGGGAAAACCTCGTGGGAAAGCCTCGAGGGAAAGCCATAGATCCCTTGATCCACGCTGCGGAATTCGTGACACTGCTGCTACCGCTCTGGAGGAAAGCGCAAGTGCATGCCCGCATTCGAGACGAGGACTGACTCCCCTGGGGAGCTTCCAGAAGTACCCCAAGATCCATGTCAGAACTGGAGAGGAATCCTCAGGTTCCGGCCCCGACTCCACACAAGGTCTTAGGCCCGGCATCGACGGGAGAGGAATCCCGAGAGGCCCCCGAGGAACTCGCATGGGAACTGGCCTTTTCTGAGGCCACCAGAGCGTGTCCCTCTTGTCCCCGTCGTAAGTCGAGAGCACCAGCCTCAACTCGAGAAAATCCAGGAGGTTTTGCCCTCCAGGCGAGATGAGGCCCATTTCCGCTGAGGCTTCTCGAGGCTAATTACATCTAACCACTGGAACTTCCAAAGGGTCCTTCACACCCTTGCTGCAACTCAAGAAGTTTCCCGACATAGCCGTCTCCACTCGAGAGGAAGCTCGAGGGTCCCGAACACATCAAGGGTAGCCCCGTTTCCGCCTCCTAGCTCGAGATGAGGGATCCTTTCCCTGTTTCGTAGGGAAAGAATTCCCGGCGTTCCCGTCGCATTTCAAGAGGAGGCGCTCCCACAGGAAAGGCGAGAGGAACTCCAGGGTCGTGCCACCATTCCAAGAGTCCC
The DNA here is from genome assembly GCF_042477335.2 of Ovis canadensis. NCBI lineage: Eukaryota > Metazoa > Chordata > Mammalia > Artiodactyla > Bovidae > Ovis > Ovis canadensis. The sequence continues at coordinate 1,198,042 of NC_091252.1, forward strand.
CCAGATGTGTCAGTCCATTCCAGAGGAACCTGTTTTCCCTGCACTGCCTTGACGTTCAAGCCGAGGATCGACTCCCACCACGTGTGCACCTGGGACAGCCCTGTGGGAAAGCCTCGTGGGAAAGCCTCGTGGGAAAGACTCGAGGGAAAACCATAGATCCTTTGATCCACGCGGCAGACTGCGTGACACTGCTGCTACCGCTCTGGAGGAAAGCGCAAGTGCATGCCCGCATTCGAGACGAGGACTGACTCCCCTGGGGAGACTCCAGAAGTACCCCAAGATCCATGTCAGCACTGGAGAGGAATCCTCAGGTTCCGGCCCCGACTCCACACAAGGTCTTAGGCCCCGGCATCGAAGGGAGAGGAATCCCGAGAGGCCCCCGAGGAACTCCATGGGGACTGGCCTTTCCTGAGGCCACCAGAGCGGGTCCCTGAGGTCCCCGTCGTAAGTCGAGAGCACCTGCCGCAACTCGAGAAAATCCAGGAGGTTTTGCCCTCCAGGCGAGATGAGGACCATTTCCGCTGAGGCTTCTCGAGGCTAATCACGTCTAAATACTGGAACTTCCAACGGGTCCTTCACACCCTTGCTGCGACTAAAGAATTTCCCCGACATACCCGTCTCCACTCGAGAGGAAGCACGTGGGGTCCCGCACACATCCAGGGGAGCCCCGTTTCCGCCTCCTAGCTCGAGATGAGGGATCCTTTCCCTGTTTCGTAGGGAAAGAATTCCCGGCGTTCCAGTCGCATCTCAAGAGGAGGCGCTCTCCACAGGAAAGGCGAGAGGAACTCCAGGGTCGTGACACCATTCCAAGAGTCCCCCAGATGTGTCAGTCCATTCCAGAGGAACCTGTATTCCCTGCACTGCCTTGACGTTCAAGCCGAGGATCGACTCCCACCACGTGTGCACGTGGGACAGCCCTGTGGGAAAGCCTCGTGGGAAAGCCTCCTGGGAAAGACTCGAGGGAAAACCATAGATCCTTTGATCCACGCGGCGGACTGGGTGACACTGCTGCTACCGCTCTGGAGGAAAGCACAAGTGCATGCCCCCATTCGAGTCGAGGACTGACTCCCCTTGGGAGACTCCAGAAGTACCCCAAGATCCATGTCAGCACTGGAGAGGAATCCTCAGGTTCCGGCCCCGACTCCACACAAGGTCTTAGGCCCCGGCATCGATGGGAGAGGAATCCCGAGAGGCCCCCGAGGAACTCGCATGGGGACTGGCCTTTCCTGAGGCCACCAGAGCGGGTCCCTGAGGTCCCCGTCGTAAGTCGAGAGCACCTGCCGCAACTCGAGAAAATCCAGGAGGTTTTGCCCTCCAGGCGAGATGAGGCCCATTTCCGCTGAGGCTTCTCGAGGCCAATCACATCTAACCACTGGAACTTCCAAAGGGTCCTTCACACCCTTGCTGCAACTCAAGAAGTTCCCCGACATACCCGTCTCCACTCGAGAGGAAGCACGTGGGGTCCGGCCCACATCCAGGGGAGCTCCGTTTCTGACTCCTAGCTCGAGATGAGGGATCCTTTCCCTGTTTCGTAGGGAAAGAATTCCCGGCGTTCCCATCGCATCTCAAGACGAGGCGCTCTCCACAGGAAAGGCGAGAGGAACTCCAGGGTCGTGCCACCATTCCAAGAGCCCCCAGATGTGTCAGTCCATTCCAGAGGAACCTGTTTTCCCTGCACTGCCTTGACGTTCAAGCCGAGGATCGACTCCCACCACGTGTGCACGTGGGGCAGCCCTGTGGGAAAGCCTCGTGGGAATGCCTCGTGGAAAAGACTCGAAGGAAAACCATGGATCCTTTGATCCATGCGGCGGACTGCGTGACACTGCTGCTACCGCTCTGGAGGAAAGCGAAAGTGCATGCCCGCATTCGAGACGAAGACTGACTCCCCTGGCGAGACTCCAGAAGTACCCCAAGATCCATGTCAGCACTGGAGAGGAATCCTCAGGTTCCGGCCCCGACTCCACACAAGGTCTTAGGCCCCGGCATCGACGGGAGAGGAATCCCGAGAGGCCCCCGAGGAACTCGCATGGGGACTGGCCTTTCCTGAGGCCACCAGAGCGGGTCCCTGAGGTCCCCGTCGTAAGTCGAGAGCACCTGCCGCAACTCGAGAAAATCCAGGAGGTTTTGCCCTCCAGGCGAGATGAGGCCCATTTCCGCTGAGGCTTCTCGAGGCCAATCACATCTAACCACTGGAACTTCCAAAGGGTCCTTCACACCCTTGCTGCAACTCAAGAAGTTCCCCGACATACCCGTCTCCACTCGAGAGGAAGCACGTGGGGTCCGGCCCACATCCAGGGGAGCTCCGTTTCTGACTCCTAGCTCGAGATGAGGGATCCTTTCCCTGTTTCGTAGGGAAAGAATTCCCGGCGTTCCCATCGCATCTCAAGACGAGGCGCTCTCCACAGGAAAGGCGAGAGGAACTCCAGGGTCGTGCCACCATTCCAAGAGCCCCCAGATGTGTCAGTCCATTCCAGAGGAACCTGTTTTCCCTGCACTGCCTTGACTTTCAAGCCGAGGATCGACTCCCACCACGTGTGCACGTGGGGCAGCCCTGTGGGAAAGCCTCGTGGGAATGCCTCGTGGAAAAGACTCGAAGGAAAACCATGGATCCTTTGATCCATGCGGCGGACTGCGTGACACTGCTGCTACCGCTCTGGAGGAAAGCGAAAGTGCATGCCCGCATTCGAGACGAAGACTGACTCCCCTGGGGAGACTCCAGAAGTACCCCAAGATCCATGTCAGCACTGGAGAGGAATCCTCAGGTTCCGGCCCCGACTCCACACAAGGTCTTAGGCCCCGGCATCGACGGGAGAGGAATCCCGAGAGGCCCCCGAGGAACTCGCATGGGGACTGGCCTTTCCTGAGGCCACCAGAGCGGGTCCCTGAGGTCCCCGTCGTAAGTCGAGAGCACCTGCCGCAACTCGAGAAAATCCAGGAGGTTTTGCCCTCCAGGCGAGATGAGGCCCATTTCCGCTGAGGCTTCTCTAGGCCAATCACATCTAACCACTGGAACTTCCAAAGGGTCCTTCACACCCTTGCTGCAACTCAAGAAGTTCCCTGACATACCCGTCTCCACTCGAGAGGAAGCACGTGGTGTCCCGCACACATCCAGGGGAGCCCCGTTTCGCCTCCTAGCTCGAGATGAGGGATCCTTTCCCTGTTTCGTAGGGAAAGAATTCCCGGCGTTCCCGTCGCATCTCAAGAGGAGGCGCTCTCCACAGGAAAGGCGAGAGGAACTCCAGGGTCGTGCCACCATTCCAAGAGTCCCCCAGATGTGTCAGTCCATTCCAGAGGAACCTGTTTTCCCTGCACTGCCTTGACGTTCAAGCCGAGGATCGACTCCCACCACGTGTGCACGTGGGACAGCCCTGTGGGAAAGCCTCGTGGGAAAGCCTCGTGGGAAAGACTCGAGGGAAAACCATAGATCCTTTGATCCACGCGGCGGACTGCGTGACACTGCTGCTACCGCTCTGGAGGAAAGCGCAAGTGCATGCCCGCATTCGATACGAGGACTGACTCCCCTGGGGAGACTCCAGAAGTACCCCAAGATCCATGTCAGCACTGGAGAGGAATCCTCAGGTTCCGGACCCAACTCCACACAAGGTCTTAGGCCCTGGCATCGACGGGAGAGGAATCCCGAGAGGCCCCCGAGGAACTCGCATGGGGACTGGCCTTTCCTGAGGCCACCAGAGCGGTTCCCTGAGGTCCCCGTCGTAAGTCGAGAGCACCTGCGGCAACTCGAGAAAATCCAGGAGGTTTTGCCCTCCAGGCCAGATGAGGCCCATTTCCGCTGAGGCTACTCGAGGCCAATCACATCTAACCACTGGAACTTCCAAAGGGTCCTTCACACCATTGCTGCAACTCAAGAAGTTCCCCGACATACCCGTCTCCACTCGAGAGGAAGCACGTGGGGTCCCTCACACATCCAGGGGAGTCCCGTTTCCGCCTCCTAGCTCGAGATGAGGGATCCTTCCCTGTTTCGTAGGGAAAGAATTCCCGGCGTTCCCGTCGCATCTCAAGAGGAGGCGCTCTCCACAGGAAAGGCGAGAGGAACTCCAGGGTCGTGCCACCATTCCAAGAGTCCCCCAGATGTGTCAGTCCATTCCAGAGGAACCTGTTTTCCCTGCACTGCCTTGACGTTCAAGCCGAGGATCGACTCCCACCACGTGTGCACGTGGGACAGCCCTGTGGGAAAGCCTCGTGGGGAAAGCCTCGTGGGAAAGACTCGAGGGAAAACCATGGATCCTTTGATCCATGCGGCGGACTGCGTGACACTGCTGCTACCGCTCTGGAGGAAAGCGCAAGTGCATGCCCGCATTCGAGACGAGGACTGACTCCCCTGGGGAGACTCCAGAAGTACCCCAAGATCCATGTCAGCACTGGAGAGGAATCCTCAGGTTCCGGCCCAGACTCCACACAAGGTCTTAGGCCCCGGCATCGACGGGAGAGGAATCCCCAGAGGACCCCGAAGAACTCGCATGGGTACTGGCCTTTCCTGAGGCCACCAGAGCGGGTCCCTGAGGTCCCTGTCGTAAGTCGAGAGCACCTGCCGCAACTCGAGATAATCCAGGAGGTTTTGCCCTCCAGGCGAGATGAGGCTCATTTCCGCTGAGGCTTCTCGAGGCTAATCACATCTAACCACTGGAACTTCCAAAGGGTCCTTCACACCCTTGCTGCAACTCAAGAAGGTCCCCGACATACCCGTCTCCACTCGAGAGGAAGCACGTGTGGTCACGCACACATCCAGGGGAGCCCCGTTTCCGCCTCCTAGCTCGAGATGAGGGATCCTTTCCCTGTTTCGTAGGGAAAGAATTCCCGGCGTTCCCGTCGCATTTCAAGAGGAGGCGCTCCCACAGGAAAGGCGAGAGGAACTCCAGGGTCGTGCCACCATTCCAAGAGTCCCCCAGATGTGTCAGTCCATTCCAGAGGAACCTCTTTTCCCTGCACTGCCTTGACGTTCAAGCCGAGGATCGACTCCCACCACGTGTGCACCTGGGACAGCCCTGTGGGAAAGCCTCGTGGGAAAGCCTCGTGGGAAAGACTCGAAGGAAAACCATAGATCCTTTGATCCACGCGGCAGACTGCGTGACACTGCTGCTACCGCTCTGGAGGAAAGCGCAAGTGCATGCCCGCATTCGAGACGAGGACTGACTCCCCTGGGGAGACTCCAGAAGTACCCCAAGATCCATGTCAGCACTGGAGAGGAATCCTCAGGTTCCGGCCCCGACTCCACACAAGGTCTTAGGCCCCGGCATCGATGGGAGAGGAATCCCGAGAGGCCCCCGAGGAACTCGCATGGGGACTGGCCTTTCCTGAGGCCACCAGAGCGGGTCCCTGAGGTCCCCGTCGTAAGTCGAGAGCACCTGCCGCAACTCGAGAAAATCCAGGAGGTTTTGCCCTCCAGGCGAGATGAGGCCCATTTCCGCTGAGGCTTCTCGAGGCCAATCACATCTAACCACTGGAACTTCCAAAGGGTCCTTCACACCCTTGCTGCAACTCAAGAAGTTCCCCGACATACCGGTCTCCACTCGAGAGGAAGCACGTGGGGTCCGGCCCACATCCAGGGGAGCTCCGTTTCCGACTCCTAGCTCGAGATGAGGGATCCTTTCCCTGTTTCGTAGGGAAAGAATTCCCGGCGTTCCCGTCGCATCTCAAGACGAGGCGCTCTCCACAGGAAAGGCGAGAGGAACTCAAGGGTCGTGCCACCATTCCAAGAGCCCCCAGATGTGTCAGTCCATTCCAGAGGAACCTGTTTTCCCTGCACTGCCTTGACGTTCAAGCCGAGGATCGACTCCCACCACGTGTGCACGTGGGACAGCCCTGTGAGAAAGCCTCGTGGGAATGCCTCGTGGAAAAGACTCGAAGGAAAACCATAGATCCTTTGATCCACGCGGCGGACTGCGTGACACTGCTGCTACCGCTCTGGAGGAAAGCGCAAGTGCATGCCCGCATTCGAGACGAAGACTGACTCCCCTGGGGAGACTCCAGAAGTACCCCAAGATCCATGTCAGCACTGGAGAGGAATCCTCAGGTTCCGGCCCCGACTCCACACAAGGTCTTAGGCCCCGGCATCGACGGGAGAGGAATCCCGAGAGGCCCCCGAGGAACTCGCATGGGGACTGGCCTTTCCTGAACCCACCAGAGCGGGTCCCTGAGGTCCCCGTCGTAAGTCGAGAGCACCTGCCGCAACTCGAGAAAATCCAGGAGGTTTTGCCCTTCAGGCGAGATGAGGCCCATTTCCGCTGAGGCTTCTCGAGGCTAATCACGTCTAACAACTGGTACTTCCAAAGGGTCCTTCACACCCTTGCTGCAACTCAAGAAGTTCCCCGACATACCCGTCTCCACTCGAGAGGAAGCACGTGGGTCCCGCACACATCCAGGGGAGCCCCGTTTCCGCCTCCTAGCTCGAGATGAGGGATCCTTTCCCTGTTTCGTAGGGAAAGAATTCCCGGCGTTCCCGTCGCATCTCAAGAGGAGGCGCTCTCCACAGGAAAGGCGAGAGGAACTCCAGGGTCGTGCCACCATTCCAAGAGTCCCCCAGATATGTCAGTCCATTCCAGAGGAACCTTTTTTCCCTGCACTGCCTTGACGTTCAAGCCGAGGATCGACTCCCACCACGTGTGCACGTGGGACAGCCCTGTGGGAAAGCCTCGTGGGAAAGCCTCTTGGGAAAGACTCGAGGGAAAACCATAGATCCTTTGATCCACGCGGCGGACTGCGTGACACTGCTGCTACCGCTCTGGAGGAAAGCGCAAGTGCATGCCCGCATTCGAGACGAGGACTGACTCCCCTGGGGAGACTCCAGAAGTACCCCAAGATCCATGTCAGCACTGGAGAGGAATCCTCAGGTTCCGGCCCCGACTCCACACAAGGTCTTAGGCCCCGGCATCGACGGGAGAGGAATCCCGAGAGGCCCCCGAGGAACTCGCATGGGGACTGGCCTTTCCTGAGGCCACCAGAGCGGGTCCCTGAGGTCCCCGTCGTAAGTCGAGAGCACCTGCCGCAACTCGAGAAAATCCAGGAGGTTTTGCCCTCCAGGCGAGATGAGGCCCATTTCCGCTGAGGCTTCTCGAGGCCAATCACATCTAACCACTGGAACTTCCAAAGGGTCCTTCACACCCTTGCTGCAACTCAAGAAGTTCCCCGACAAACCGTCTCCACTCGAGAGGAAGCACGTGGTGTCCCGCACACATCCAGGGGAGCCCCGTTTCCGCCTCCTAGCTCGAGATGAGTGATCCTTTCCCTGTTTCGTAGGGAAAGAATTCCCGGCGTTCCCGTCGCATCTCAAGAGGAGGCGCTCTCCTCAGGAAAGGCGATAGGAACTCCAGGGTCGTGCCACCATTCCAAGAGTCCCCCAGATGTGTCAGTCCATTCCAGAGGAACCTGTTTTCCCTGCACTGCCTTGACGTTCAAGCCGAGGATCGACTCCCACCACGTGTGCACGTGGGACAGCCCTGTGGGAAAGCCTCGAGGGAAAGCCTCGTGGGAAAGACTCGAGGGAAAACCATAGATCCTTTGATCCACGCGGCGGACTGCGTGACACTGCTGCTACCGCTCTGGAGGAAAGCACAAGTGCATGCCCGCATTCGAGACGAGGACTGACTCCCCTGGGGAGACTCCAGAAGTACCCCAAGACCCATGTCAGCACTGGAGAGGAATCCTCAGGTTCCGGCCCCGAATCCACACAAGGTCTTATGCCCCGGGAACGACGGGAGAGAAATCCCGAGAGGCCCCCGAGGAACTCGCATGGGGACTGGCCTTTCCTGAGGCCACCAGAGCGGGTCCCTGAGGTCCCCGTCGTAAGTCGAGAGCACCTGCCGCAACTCGAGAAAATCCAGGAGGTTTTGCCCTCCAGGCGAGATGAGGCCAATTTCCGCTGAGGCTTCTCGAGGCTAATCACGTCTAACAACTGGAACTTCCAAAGGGTCCTTCACACCCTTGCTGCAACTCAAGAAGTTCCCCGACATACCCGTCTCCACTCGAGAGGAAGCACGTGGGTCCCGCACACATCCAGGGGAGCCCCGTTTCCGCCTCCTAGCTCGAGATGAGGGATCCTTTCCCTGTTTCGTAGGGAAAGAATTCCCGGCGTTCCCGTCGCATCTCAAGAGGAGGCGCTCTCCACAGGAAAGGCGATAGGAACTCCAGGGTCGAGCCACCATTCCAAGAGTCCCCCAGATGTGTCAGTCCATTCCAGAGGAACCTGTTTTCCCTGCACTGCCTTGACGTTCAAGCCGAGGATCGACTCCCACCACGTGTGCACGTGGGACAGCCCTGTGGGAAAGCCTCGTGGGAAAGCCTCGTGGAAAAGACTCGAGGGAAAACCATAGATCCTTTGATCCACGCGGCAGACTGCGTGACACTGCTGCTACCGCTCTGGAGGAAAGCGCAAGTGCATGCCCGCATTCGAGACGAAGACTGACTCCCCTGGGGAGACTCCAGAAGTACCCCAAGATCCATGTCAGCACTGGAGAGGAATCCTCAGGTTCCGACCCCGACTCCACACAAGGACTTAGGACCCGGCATCGACGGGAGAGTAATCCCGAGAGGCCCCCGTGGAACTCGCATGGGGACTGGCCTTTCCTGAGGCCAACAGAGTGGGTCCCTGAGGTCCCCGTCGTAAGTCGAGATCACCTGCCGCAACTCGAGAAAATCCAGGAGGTTTTGCCCTTCAGGCGAGATGAGGCCCATTTCCGCCGAGGCTTCTCGAGGCTAATCACGTCTAACAACTGGAACTTCCAAAGGGTCCTTCACACCCTTGCTGCAACTCAAGACGTTCCCCGACATACCCGTCTCCACTCGAGAGGAAGCACGTGGGTCCCGCACACATCCAGGGGAGCCCCGTTTCCGCCTCCTAGCTCGAGATGAGGGATCCTTTCCCTGTTTCGTAGGGAAAGAATTCCCGGCGTTCCCGTCGCATCTCAAGAGGAGGCGCTCTCCACAGGAAAGGCGAGAGGAACTCCAGGGTCGTGCCACCATTCCAAGAGTCCCCCAGATATGTCAGTCCATTCCAGAGGAACCTTTTTTCCCTGCACTGCCTTGACGTTCAAGCCGAGGATCGACTCCCACCACGTGTACACGTGGGACAGCCCTGTGGGAAAGCCTCGTGGGAAAGCCTCTTGGGAAAGACTCGAGGGAAAAACGTAGATCCTTTGATCCACGCGGCGGACTGCGTGACACTGCTGCTACCGCTCTGGAGGAAAGCGCAAGTGCATGCCCGCATTCGAGACGAGGACTGACTCCCCTGGGGAGACTCCAGAAGTACCCCAAGATCCATGTCAGCACTGGAGAGGAATCCTCAGGTTCCGGCCCCGACTCCACACAAGGTCTTAGGCCCCGGCATCGACGGGAGAGGAATCCCGAGAGGCCCCCGAGGAACTCGCATGGGGACTGGCCTTTCCTGAGGCCACCAGAGCGGGTCCCTGAGGTCCCCGTCGTAAGTCGAAAGCACCTGCCGCAACTCGAGAAAATCCAGGAGGTTTTGCCCTCCAGGCGAGATGAGGCCCATTTCCGCTGAGGCTTCTCGAGGCCAATCACATCTAACCACTGGAACTTCCAAAGGGTCCTTCACACCATTGCTGCAACTCAAGAAGTTCCCCGACATACCCGTCTGCACTCGAGAGGAAGCACGTGGGGTCCCGCACACATCCAGGGGAGCCCCGTTTCCGCCTCCTAGCTCGAGATGAGGGATCCTTTCCCTGTTTCGTAGGGAAAGAATTCCCGGCGTTCCCGTCGCATCTCAAGAGGAGGCGCTCTCCACAGGAAAGGCGAGAGGAACTCCAGGGTCGTGCCACCATTCCAAGAGTCCCCCAGATGTGTCAGTCCATTCCAGAGGAACCTGTTTTCCCTGCACTGCCTTGACGTTCAAGCCGAGGATCGACTCCCACCACGTGTGCACGTGGGACAGCCCTGTGGGAAAGCCTCGTGGGAAAGCCTCGTGGGAAAGACTCGAGGGAAAACCATAGATCCTTTGATCCACGCGGCGGACTGCGTGACACTGCTGCTACCGCTCTGGAGGAAAGCGCAAGTGCATGCCCGCATTCGAGACGAGGACTGAGTCCCCTGGGGAGACTCCAGAAGTACCCCAAGATCCATGTCAGCACTGGAGAGGAATCCTCAGGTTCCGGCCCCGACTCCACACAAGGTCTTAGGCCCCGGCATCGACGGGAGAGGAATCCCGAGAGGCCCCCGAGGAACTCGCATGGGGACTGGCCTTTCCTGAGGCCACCAGAGCGGGTCCCTGAGGTCCCCATCGTAAGTCGAGAGCACCTGCCTCAACTCGAGAAAATCCAGGAGGTTTTGCCCTCCAGGCGAGATGAGGCCCATTTCCGCTGAGGCTTCTCGAGGCCAATCACATCTAACCACTGGAACTTCCAAAGGGTCCTTCACACCCTTGCTGCAACTCAAGAAGATCCCCGACATACCCGTCTCCACTCGAGAGGAAGCACGTGGTGTCCCGCACACATCCAGGGGAGCCCCGTTTCCGCCTCCTATCTCGAGATGAGGGATCCTTTTCCTGTTTCGTAGGGAAAGAATTCCCGGCGTTCCCGTTGCATCTCAAAAGGAGGCGCTCTCCACTGGAAAGGCGAGAGGAACTCAAGTGTCGTGCCACCATTCCACGAGTCCCCCAGATGTGTCAGTCCATTCCAGAGGAACCTGTTTTCACTGCACGGCCTTGACGTTCAAGCCGAGGATCGACTCCCACCATGTGTGCACGTGGGACAGCCCTCTGGGAAAGCCTCGTGGGAAAGCCTCGTGGGAAAGACTCGAGGGAAAACCATAGATCCTTTGATCCACGCGGCGGACTGTGTGACACTGCTGCTACCGCTCTGGAGGAAAGCGCAAGTGCATACCCGCATTCGAGACGAGGACTGACTCCCCTGGGGAGACTCCAGAAGTACCCCAAGATAGATGTCAGCACTGGAGAGGAATCCTCAGGTTCCCGCCCCGACTCCACACAAGGTCTTAGGCCCTGGCATCGACGGGAGAGGAATCCCGAGAGGCCCCCGAGGAACTCGCATGGGGACTGGCCTTTCCTGAGGCCACCAGAGCGGGTCCCTGAGGTCCCCGTCGTAAGTCGAGAGCACCTGTCGCAACTCGAGAAAATCCAGGAGGTTTCGCCCTCCAGGCGAGATGAGGCCCATTTCCGCTGAGGCTTTTCGAGGCCAATCACATCTAACCACTGGAACTTCCAAAGGGTCCTTCACACCCTTGCTGCAACTCAAGAAGTTCCCCGACATACCCGTCTCCACTCGAGAGGAAGCACGTGGTGTCCCGCACACATCCAGGGGAGCCCCGTTTCTGCCTCCTCGCTCGAGATGAGGGATCCTTTCCCTGTTTCGTAGGGAAAGAATTCCAGGCGTTCCCGTCGCATCTCAAGAGGAGGCGCTCTCCACAGGAAAGGCGAGAGGAACTCCAGGGTCATGCCACCATTCCAAGAGTCCCCCAGATGTGTCAGTCCATTCCAGAGGAACCTGTTTTCCCTGCACTGCCTTGACGTTCAAGCCGAGGATCGACTCCCACCACGTGTGCACGTGGGACAGCCCTGTGGGAAAGCCTCGTGGGAAAGCCTCGTGGGAAAGACTCGAGGGAAAACCATAGATCCTTTGATCCACGCGGCGGACTGCGTGACACTGCTGCTACCGCTCTGGAGGAAAGGGCAAGTGCATGCCCGCATTCGAGACGAGGACTGACTCCCCTGGGGAGACTCCAGAAGTACCCCAAGATCCATGTCAGCACTGGAGAGGAATCCTCAGGTTCCGTCCCCGACTCCACACAAGGTCTTAGGCCCCGGCATCGACGGGAGAGGAATCCCCAGAGGAACTCGCATGGGGACTGGCCTTTCCTGAGGCCACCAGAGCGGGTCCCTGAGGTCCCCGTCGTAAGTCGAGAGCCCCTGCCGCAACTCGAGAAAATCCAGGAGGTTTTCACCTCCAGGCGAGATGAGGCCCATTTCCGCTGAGGCTTCTCGAGGCCAATCACATCTAACCACTGGAACTTCCAAAGGGTCCTTCACACCCTTGCTGCAAATCAAGAAATTCCCCGACATACCCGTCTCCACTCGAGAGGAAGCACGTGGTGTCCCGCACACATCCAGGGGAGCCCCGTTTCCGCCTCCTAGCTCGAGATGAGGGATCCTTTCCCTCTTTCGTAGGGAAAGAATTCCCGGCGTTCCCGTTGCATCTCAAGAGGAGGCGCTCTCCACAGGAAAGGCGAGAGGAACTCCAGGGTCGTGCCACCATTCCAAGAGTCCCCCAGATGTGTCAGTCCATTCCAGACGAACCTGTTTTCCCTGCACTGCCTTGACGTTCAAGCCGAGGATCGACTCCCACCACGTGTGCACGTGGGACAGCCCTGTGGGAAAGCCTCGTGGGAAAGCCTCGTGGGAAAGACTCGAGGGAAAACCATAGATCCTTTGATCCACGCGGCGGACTGCGTGACACTGCTGCTACCGCTCTGGAGGAAAGCGCAAGTGCATGCCCGCATTCGAGACGAGGACTGACTCCCCTGGGGAGACTCCAGAAGTACCCCAAGATCCATGTCAGCACTGGAGAGGAATCCTCAGGTTCCGGCCCCGACTCCACACAAGGTCTTAGGCCCCGGCATCGACGGGAGAGGAATCCCGAGAGGCCCCCGAGAAACTCGCATCGGGACTGGCCTTTCCTGAGGCCACCAGAGCGGGTCCCTGAGGTCCCCGTCGTAAGTCGAGAGCACCTGCCGCAACTCGAGAAAATCCAGGAGGTTTTGCCCTCCAGGCGAGATGAGGCCCATTTCCGCTGAGGTTCTCGAGGCCAATCACGTCTCACCACTGGAACTTCCAAAGGGTCCTTCACACCCTTGCTGCAACTCCAGAAGTTCCCCGACATACCCGTCTACACTCGAGAGGAAGCACGTGGTGTCCCGCACACATCCAGGGGAGACCCGTTTCCGCCTCCTAGCTCGAGATGAGGGATCTTTTCCCTGTTTCCTAGGGAAAGAATTCCCGGCGTTCCTGTCGCATCTCAAGAGGTGGCGCTCTCCACAGGAAAGGCGAGAGGAACTCCAGGGTCATGCCACTATTCCAAGAGTCCCCCAGATGTGTCAGTCCATTCCAGAGGAACCTGTTTTCCCTGCACTGCCTTGACGTTCAAGCCGAGGATCGACTCCCACCACGTGTGCACGTGGGACAGCCCTGTGGGAAAGCCTCGTGGGAAAGCCTCGTGGGAAAGACTCGAGGGAAAACCATAGATCCTTTGATCCACGCGGCGGACTGCGTGACACTGCTGCTACCGCTCTGGAGGAAAGCGCAAGTGCATGCCCGCATTCGTGACGAGGACTGACTCCCCTGGGGAGACTCCAGAAGTACCCCAAGATCCATGTCAGCACTGGAGAGGAATCCTCAGGTTCCGGCCCTGACTCCACACAAGGTCTTAGGCCCCGGCATCGACGGGAGAGTAATCCCGAGAGGCCCCCGAGGAACTCGCATGGGGACTGGCCTTTCCTGAGGCCACCAGAGCGGGTCCCTGAGGTCCCCGTCGTAAGTCGAGAGCACCTGCCGCAACTCGAGAAAATCCAGGAGGCTTTGCCCTCCAGGCGAGATGAGGCCCATTTCCGCTGAGGTTCTCGAGGCCAATCACGTCTCACCACTGGAACTTCCAAAGGGTCCTTCACACCCTTGCTGCAACTCAAGAAGTTCCCCGACATACCCGTCTCCACTCGAGAGGAAGCACGTGGGGTCCCGCACACATCCAGGGGAGCCCCGTTTCCGCCTCCTAGCTCGAGATGAGGGATCCTTTCCCTGTTTCGTAGGGAAAGAATTCCCGGCGTTCCCGTCGCATCTCAAGAGGAGGCGCTCTCCACTGGAAAGGCAAGAGAATCTCCAGGGTCGTGCCACCATTCCAAGAGTCCCCCAGATGTGTCAGTCCATTCCAGAGGAACCTGTTTTCCCTGCACTGCCTTGACGTTCAAGCCGAGGACCGAGTCCCACCACGTGTGCACGTGGGACAGCCCTGTGGGAAAGCCTCGTGGGAAAGCCTCGTGGGAAAGCCTCGAGGGAAAACCATAGATCCTTTGATCCACGCGGCGGACTGCGTGACACTGCTGCTACCGCTCTGGAGGAAAGCGCAAGTGCATGACCGCATTCGAGACGAGGACTGACTCCCCTGGGTAGACTCCAGAAGTACCCCAAGATCCACGTCAGCACTGGAGAGGAATCCTCAGGTTCCGGCCCCGACTCCACACAAGGTCTTAGGCCCCGGCATCGACGGGAGAGTAATCCCGAGAGGCCCCCGAGGAACTCGCATGGGGACTGGCCTTTCCTGAGGCCACCAGAGCGGGTCCCTGAGGTCCCCGTCGTAAGTCGAGAGCACCTGCCGCAACTCGAGAAAATCCAGGAGGTTTTGCCCTCCAGGCGAGATGAGGCACATTTCCGCTGAGGCTTCTCGAGGCTAATCACATCTAACCACTGGAACTTCCACAGGGTCCTTAACACCCTTGTTGCAACTCAAGAAGTTCCCCGACATACACGTCTCCACTCGAGAGGAAGCACGAGGGTCCCACACACATCCAGGGGAGCCCCGTTTCCGCCTCCTAGCTCGAGATGAGGGATCCTTTCCCTGTTTCGTAGGGAAAGAATTCCCGGCGTTCCCGTCGCATCTCAAGAGGAGGCGCTCTCCACAGGAAAGGCGAGAGGAACTCCAGGGTCGTGCCACCATTCCAAGAGTCCCCCAGATGTGTCAGTCCATTCCAGAGGAAACTGTTTTCCCTGCACTGCCTTGACGTTCAAGCAGAGGATCGACTCCCACCACGTGTGCACGTGGGACAGCCCTCTGGGAAAGCCTCGTGGGAAAGCCTCGTGGGATAGACTCGAGGGAAAACCATTGATCCTTTGATCCACGCGGCGGACTGCGTGACACTGCTGCTACCGCTCTGGAGGAAAGCGCAAGTGCATGCCCGCATTCGAGACGAGGACTGACTCCCCTGGGGAGACTCCAGAAGTACCCCAAGATCCATGTCAGCACTGGAGAGGAATCCTCAGGTTCCGGCCCCGACTCCACACAAGGTCTTAGGCCCCGGCATCGACGGGAGAGGAATCCCGAGAGGCCCCCGAGAAACTCGCATCGGGACTGGCCTTTCCTGAGGCCACCAGAGCGGGTCCCTGAGGTCCCCGTCGTAAGTCGAGAGCACCTGCCGCAACTCGAGAAAATCCAGGAGGTTTTGCCCTCCAGGCGAGATGAGGCCCATTTCCGCTGAGGTTCTCGAGGCCAATCACGTCTCACCACTGGAACTTCCAAAGGGTCCTTCACACCCTTGCTGCAACTCAAGAAGTTCCCCGACATACCCGTCTCCACTCGAGAGGAAGCACGTGGGGTCCCGCACACATCCAGGGGAGCCCCGTTTCCACCTCCTTGCTCGAGATGAGGGATCCTTTCCCTGTTTCGTAGGGAAAGAATTCCCGGCGTTCCCGTCGCATCTCAAGAGGAGGCGCTCTCCACTGGAAAGGCAAGAGAAACTCCAGGGTCGTGCCACCATTCCAAGAGTCCCCCAGATGTGTCAGTCCATTCCAGAGGAACCTGTTTTCCCTGCACTGCCTTGACGTTCAAGCCGAGGACCGAGTCCCACCACGTGTGCACGTGGGACAGCCCTGTGGGAAAGCCTCGTGGGAAAGCCTCGTGGGAAAGACTCGAGGGAAAACCATAGATCCTTTGATCCACGCGGCGGACTGCGTGACACTGCTGCTACCGCTCTGGAGGAAAGCGCAAGTGCATGACCGATTTCGAGACGAGGACTGACTCCCCTGGGGAGACTCCAGAAGTACCCCAAGATCCATGTCAGCACTGGAGAGGAATCCTCAGGTTCCGGCCCCGACTCCACACAAGGTCTTAGGCCCCGGCATCGACGGGAGAGGAATCCCGAGAGGCCCCCGAGGAACTCGCATGGGGACTGGCCTTTCCTGAGGCCACCAGAGCGGGTCCCTGAGGTCCCCGTCGTAAGTCGAGAGCACCTGCCGCAACTCGAGAAAATCCTGGAGGTTTTGCCCTCCAGGCGAGATGAGGCCCATTTCCGCTGAGGCTTCTCGAGGCCAATCACATCTAATCACTGGAACTTCCAAAGGGTCCTTCACACCCTTGCTGCAACTCAAGAAGATCCCCGACATACCAGTCTCCACTCGAGAGGAAGCACGAGGGTCGCACACCCATCCAGGGGAGCCCCGTTTCCGCCTACTAGCTCGAGATGACGGATCCTTTCCCTGTTTCGTAGGGAAAGATTCCCGGCGTTCCCGTCGCATCTCAAGAGGAGGCGCTCTCCACAGGAAAGGCGAGAGGAACTCCAGGGTCTTGCCACCATTCCAAGAGTCCCCCTGATGTGTCAGTCCATTCCAGAGGAACCTGTTTTCCCTGCACTGCCTTGACGTTCAAGCTGAGGATCGACTCCCACCACGTGTGCACGTGGGACAGCCCTGTGGGAAAGCCTCGTGGGAAAGCCTCGTGGGAAAGACGCGAGGGAAACCATAGATCCTTTGATCCACGCGGCGGACTGCGTGACACTTCTCCTACCGCTCTGGAGGAAAGCGCGAGGGCATTCCCGCATTCGAGACGAGGACTGACTCCCCTGGGGAGACTCCAGAATTACCCCAAGATCCATGTCAGCACTGAAGAGGAATCCTCAGGTTCCGGCCCCGACTCCACACAAGGTCTTAGGCCCCGGCATCGACGGGAGAGGAATCCCAAGAGGCCCCCGAGGAACTCGCATGGGGACTGGCCTTTCCTGAGGCCACCAGAGCGGGTCCCTGAGGTCCCCGTCGTAAGTCGAGAGCACCTGCCGCAACTCGAGAAAATCCAGGAGGTTTTGCCCTCCAGGCGAGATGAGGCCCATTTCCGCTGAGGCTTCTCGAGGCAAATCACATCTAACCACTGGAACTTCCAAAGGGTCCTTCACACCCTTGCTGCAACTCAAGAAGTTCCCCGACATACCCGTCTCCACTCGAGAGGAAGCACGAGGGTCCCGCACACATCCAGGGGAGCCCCGTTTCTGCCTCCTAGCTCGAGATGAGGGATCCTTTCCCTGTTTCGTAGGGAAAGAATTCCCGGCGCTCCCGTCGCATCTCAAGTGAAGGCGCTCTCCACAGGAAAGGCGAGAGGAACTCCAGGGTCGTGCACCATTCCATGAGTCCCCCAGATGTGTCAGTCCATTCCAGAGGAATCTGTTTTCCCTGCACTGCCTTGACGTTCAAGCCGAGGATCGACTCCCACCACGTGTGCACCTGGGACAGCCCTGTGGGAAAGCCTCGTGGGAAAGCCTCGTGGGAAAGACTCGAGGGAAAACCATAGATCCTTTGATCCACGCGGCGGACTGCGTGACACTGCTGCTACCGCTCTGGAGGAAAGCGCAAGTGCATGTCCGCATTCGAGACGAGGACTGACTCCCCTGGGGAGACTCCAGAAGTACCCCAGGATCCATGTCAGCACTGGAGAGGAATCCTCAGGTTCCGGCCCCGACTCCACACAAGGTCTTAGGCCCCGGCATCGACGGGAGAGGAATCCCGAGAGGCCCCCGAGGAACTCGCATGGGGACTGCCCTTTCCTGAGGCCACCAGAGCGGGTACCCGAGGTCCCCGTCGTAAGTCGAGAGCACCTGCCGCAACTCGAGAAAATCCAGGAGGTTTTGCCCTCCAGGCGAGATGAGGCCCATTTCCGCTGAGGCTTCTCGAGGTTAATCACATCTAACCACTGGAACTTCCAAAGGGTCCTTCACACCCTTGCTGCAACTCAAGAAGTTCCCCGACATACCCGTCTCCACTCGAGAGGAAGCACGAGGGTCCCGCACACATCCAGGGGAGCCCCGTTTCCGCCTCCTAGCTCGAGATGAGGTATCCTTTCCCTGTTTCGTAGGGAAAGAATTCCCGGCGTTCCCGTCGCATCTCAAGAGGAGGCGCTCTCCACAGGAAAGGCGAGAGGATCTCCAGGGTCGTGCCACCATTCCAAGAGTCCCCCAGATGTGTCAGTCCATTCCAGAAGAACCTGTTTTCCCTGCACTGCCTTGACATTCAAGCCGAGGATCGACTCCCACCACTTGTGCACGTGGGACAGCCCTGTGGGAAAGCCTCGTGCGAAAGCCTCATGGGAAAGACTCGAGGGAAAACCATAGATCCTTTGATCCACGCGGCGGACTGCGTGACACTGCAGCTACCGCTCTGGAGGAAAGCGCAAGTGCATGTCCACATTCGAGACGAGTACTGACTCCCTTGGGGAGACTCCAGAAGTACCCCAGGATCCATGTCAGCACTGCAGAGGAATCCTCAGGTTCAGGCCCCGACTCCACACAAGGTCTTAGGCCCCGGCATCGACGGGAGAGGAATCCCGAGAGGCCCCCGAGGAACTCGCATGGGGACTGGCCTTTCCTGAGGCCACCAGAGCGGGTCCCCGAGGTCCCCGTCGTAAGTCGAGAGCACCTGCCGCAACTCGAGAAAATCCAGGAGGTTTTGCCCTCCAGGCGAGATGAGTCCCATTTCCGCTAAGGCTTCTCGAGGCTAATCACATCTAACCGCTGGAACTTCCAAAGGGTCCTTCACACCCTTGCTGCAACTCAAGAAGTTCCCCGACATACACGTCTCCACTCGAGAGGAAGCACGTGGGTCCCGCACACATCCAGGGGAGCCCCGTTTCCGCCTCCTAGCTCGAGATGAGGGATCCTTTCCCTGTTTCGTAGGGAAAGAATTCCCGGCGTTCCCGTCGCATCTCAAGAGGAGGCGCTCTCCACAGGAAAGGCGAGAGGAACTCCAGGGTCGTGCCACCATTCCAAGAGTCCCCCAGATGTGTCAGTCCATTCCAGAGGAACCTGTTTTCCCTGCACTGCCTTGACGTTCAAGCCGAGGATCGACTCCCACCACGTGTGCACGTGGGACAGCCCTGTGGGAAAGCCTCGTGGGAAAGCCTCGTGGGAAAGACTCGAGGGAAAACCATAGATCCTTTGATCAACGCGGCGGACTGCGTGACACACACTGCTACCGCTCTGGAGGAAAGCGCAAGTGCATGCCCGCATTCGAGACGAGGACTGACTCCCCTAGGGAGACTCCAGAAGTACCCCAGGATCCATGTCAGCACTGGAGAGGAATCCTCAGGTTCCGGCCCCGACTCCAAACAAGGACTTAGGCCCCGGCATGGACGGGAGAGGAATCCCGAGAGGCCCCTGAGGAACTCGCATGGGGACTGGCCTTTCCTGAGGCCACCAGAGCGGGTCCCTGAGGTCCCCGTCGTTAGTCGAGAGCACCTGCCGCAACTCGAGAAAATCCAGGAGGTTTTGCCCTCCAGGCGAGATGAGGCCCATTTCCGCTGAGGCTTCTCGAGGCTAATCACGTCTAACCACTGGAACATTCAAAGGGTCCTTCACACCCTTGCTGCAACTCAAGAAGTTCCCCGACATACCCGTCTCCACTTGAGAGGAAGCACGAGGGTCCCACACACATCCAGGTGAGCCCCGTTTCCGCCTCCTAGCTCGAGATGAGGGATCCTTTCCCTGTTTCGTAGGGAAAGAATTCCCTGCGTTCCCGTCGCATCTCAAGAGGAGTCGCTCTCCACAGGAAAGGCGAGAGGAACTCCAGGGTCGTGCCACCATTCCAAGAGTCACCCAGATGGGTCAGTCCATTCCAGAGGAACCTGTTTTCCCTGCACTGCCTTGACGTTCAAGCCGAGGATCGACTCCCACCACGTGTGCACGTGGGACAGCCCTGTGGGAAAGCCTCGTGGGAAAGCCTCGTGGGAAAGACTCGAGGGAAAACCATAGATCCTTTGATCCACGCGGCGGACTGCGTGACACTGCTGCTACCGCTCTGGAGGAAAGCGCAAGTGCATGCCCGCATTCGAGACGAGGACTGACTCCCCTGGGGAGACTCCAGAAGTAGCCCAAGATCCATGTCAGCACTGGAGAGGAATCCTCAGGTTCCGGCCCTGACTCCACACAAGGTCTTAGGCCCCGGCATCGACGGGAGAGGAATCCCGAGAGGCCCCCGAGGAACTCGCATGGGGACTGGCCTTTCCTGAGGCCACCAGAGCGGGTCCCCGAGGTCCCCGTCGTAAGTCGAGAGCACCTGCCGCAACTCGAGAAAATCCAGGAGGTTTTGCCCTCCAGGCGAGATGAGGCCCATTTCCGCTGAGGATTCTCGAGGCTAATCAGATCTAACCACTGGAACTTCCAAAGGGTCCTTCACACCCTTGCTGCAACTCAAGAAGTTCCCCGACATACCCGTCTCCACTCGAGAGGAAGCACGAGGGTCGCGCACACATCCAGGGGAGCCCCGTTTCCGCCGCCTAGCTCGAGATGAGGGATCCTTTCCCTGTTTCGTAGGGAAAGAATTCCCAGCGTTCCCGTCGCATCTCAAGAGAAGGCGCTCTCCACAGGAAAGGCGAGAGGAACTCCAGGGTCGTGCCACCATTCCAAGAGTCCCCCAGATGTGTCAGTCCATTCCAGAGGAACCTGTTTTCCCTGCACTGCCTTGACGCTCAAGCCGAGGATCGACTCCCACCACGTGTGCACGTGGGACAGCCCTGTGGGAAAGCCTCGTGGGAAAGCCTCGTGGGAAAGACTCGAGGGAAAACCATAGATCCTTTGATCCACGCGGCGGACTGCGTGACACTGCTGCTACCGCTCTGGAGGAAAGCATAAGTGCATGCCCGCATTCGAGAAGAGGACTGACTCCCCTGGGGAGACTCCAGAAGTTGCCCAAGATCCATGTCAGCACTGGAGAGGAATCCTCAGGTTCCGGCCCCGACTCCACACAAGGTCTTAGGCCCCGGCATCGACGGGAGAGGAATCCCGAGAGGCCCCCGAGGAACTCGCATGGGGACTGGCCTTTCCTGAGGCCAACAGAGCGGGTCCCCGAGGTCCCCGTCGTACGTCGAGAGCACCTGCCGCAACTCGAGAAAATCCAGGAGGTTTTGCCCTCCAGGCGAGATGAGGCCCATTTCCGCTGAGGCTTCTCGAGGCTAATCACATCTAACCACTGGAACTTCCAAAGGGTCCTTCACACCCTTGCTGCAACTCAAGAAGTTCCCCGACATACCCGTCTCCACTCGAGAGGAAGCACGAGGGTCCCGCACACATCCAGGGGAGCCCCGTTTCCGCCTCCTAGCTCGAGATGAGGGATCCTTTCCCTGTTTCGTAGGGAAAGAATTCCCGGCGTTCCCGTCGCATCTCAAGAGGAGGCGCTCTCCACAGGAAAGGCGAGAGGAACTCCAGGGTCGTGACACCATTCCAAGAGTCCCCCAGATGTGTCAGTCCATTCCAGAGGAACCTGTATTCCCTGCACTGCCTTGACGTTCAAGCCGAGGATCGACTCCCACCACGTGTGCACGTGGGACAGCCCTGTGGGAAAGCCTCGTGGGAAAGCCTCGTGGGAAAGACTCGAGGGAAAACCATAGATCCTTTGATCCACGCGGCGGACTGCGTGACACTGCTGCTACCGCTCTGGAGGAAAGCGCAAGTGCATGCCCCCATTCGAGTCGAGGACTGACTCCCCTGGGGAGACTCCAGAAGTACCCCAAGATCCATGTCAGCACTGGAGAGGAATCCTCAGGTTCCGGCCCCGACTCCACACAAGGTCTTAGGCCCCGGCATCGATGGGAGAGGAATCCCGAGAGGCCCCCGAGGAACTCGCATGGGGACTGGCCTTTCCTGAGGCCACCAGAGCGGGTCCCTGAGGTCCCCGTCGTAAGTCGAGAGCACCTGCCGCAACTCGAGAAAATCC
The DNA here is from genome assembly GCF_042477335.2 of Ovis canadensis. NCBI lineage: Eukaryota > Metazoa > Chordata > Mammalia > Artiodactyla > Bovidae > Ovis > Ovis canadensis. Next base: position 1,219,760 of record NC_091252.1, read on the forward strand.
AGGAGGTTTTGCCCTCCAGGCGAGATGAGGCCCATTTCCGCTGAGGCTTCTCGAGGCCAATCACATCTAACCACTGGAACTTCCAAAGGGTCCTTCACACCCTTGCTGCAACTCAAGAAGTTCCCCGACATACCCGTCTCCACTCGAGAGGAAGCACGTGGGGTCCGGCCCACATCCAGGGGAGCTCCGTTTCCGACTCCTAGCTCGAGATGAGGGATCCTTTCCCTGTTTCGTAGGGAAAGAATTCCCGGCGTTCCCGTCGCATCTCAAGACGAGGCGCTCTCCACAGGAAAGGCGAGAGGAACTCCAGGGTCGTGCCACCATTCCAAGAGTCCCCCAGATGTGTCAGTCCATTCCAGAGGAACCTGTTTTCCCTGCACTGCCTTGACGTTCAAGCCGAGGATCGACTCCCACCACGTGTGCACGTGGGACAGCCCTGTGGGAAAGCCTCGTGGGAATGCCTCGTGGAAAAGACTCGAAGGAAAACCATAGATCCTTTGACCCACGAGGCGGACTGCGTGACACTGCTGCTACCGCTCTGGAGGAAAGCGCAAGTGCATGCCCGCATTCGAGACGAAGACTGACTCCCCTGGGGAGACTCCAGAAGTACCCCAAGATCCATGTCAGCACTGGAGAGGAATCCTCAGGTTCCGGCCCCGACTCCACACAAGGTCTTAGGCCCCGGCATCGACGGGAGAGGAATCCCGAGAGGCCCCCGAGGAACTCGCATGGGGACTGGCCTTTCCTGAGGCCACCAGAGCGGGTCCCTGAGGTCCCCGTCGTAAGTCGAGAGCACCTGCCGCAACTCGAGAAAATCCAGGAGGTTTTGCCCTCCAGGCGAGATGAGGCCCATTTCCGCTGAGGCTTCTCCAAGCTAATCACGTCTAACAACTGGAACTTCCAAAGGGTCCTTCACACCCTTGCTGCAACTCAAGAAGTTCCCCGACATACCCGTCTCCACTCGAGAGGAAGCACGTGGGTCCCGCACACATCCAGGGGAGCCCCGTTTCCGCCTCCTAGCTCGAGATGAGGGATCCTTTCCCTGTTTCGTAGGGAAAGAATTCCCGGCGTTCCCGTCGCATCTCAAGAGGAGGCGCTCTCCACAGGAAATGCGAGAGGAACTCCAGGGTCGTGCCACCATTCCAAGAGTCCCCCAGATGTGTCAGTCCATTCCAGAGGAACCTGTTTTCCCTGCACTGCCTTGACGTTCAAGCCGAGGATCGACTCCCACCACGTGTGCACGTGGGACAGCCCTGTGGGAAAGCCTCGTGGGAAAGCCTCGTGGGAAAGACTCGAGGGAAAACCATAGATCCTTTGATCCACGCGGCGGACTGTGTGACACGGCTGCTACCGCTCTGGAGGAAAGCGCAAGTGAATGCCCGCATCGAGACGAGCACTGACTCCCCTTGGGAGACTCCAGAAGTACCCCAAGATCCATGTCAGCACTGGAGAGGAATCCTCAGGTTCCGGCCCCGAATCCACACAAGGTCTTAGGCCCCGGCATCGACGGGAGAGGAATCCCGAGAGGCCCCCGAGGAACTCGCATGGGGACTGGCCTTTCCTGAGGCCACCAGAGCGGGTCCCTGAGGTCCCCGTCGTAAGTCGAGAGCACCTGCCGCAACTCGAGAAAATCCAGGAGGTTTTGCCCTCCAGGCGAGATGAGGCCCATTTCCGCTGAGGCTTCTCGAGGCTAATCACGTCTAACAACTGGAACTTCCAAAGGGTCCTTCACACCCTTGCTGCAACTCAAGAAGTTCCCCGACATACCCGTCTCCACTCTAGAGGAAGCACGTGGGTCCCGCACACATCCAGGGGAGCCCCGTTTCCGCCTCCTAGCTCGAGATGAGGGATCCTTTCCCTGTTTCGTAGGGAAAGAATTCCCGGCGTTCCCGTCGCATCTCAAGAGGAGGCGCTCTCCACAGGAAAGGCGAGAGGAACTCCAGGGTCGTGCCACCATTCCAAGAGTCCCCCAGATGTGTCAGTCCATTCCAGAGGAACCTGTTTTCCCTGCACTGCCTTGACGTTCAAGCCGAGGATCGACTCCCACCACGTGTGCACGTGGGACAGCCCTGTGGGAAAGCCTCGAGGGAAAGACTCGTGGGAAAGACTCGAGGGAAAACCATAGATCCTTTGATCCACGCGGCGGACTGCGTGACACTGCTGCTACCGCTCTGGAGGAAAGCGCAAGTGCATGCCCGCATTCGAAACGAGGACTGACTCCCCTGGGGAGACTCCAGAAGTACCCCAAGATCCATGTCAGCACTGGAGAGGAATCCTCAGGTTCCGGCCACGACTCCACACAAGGTCTTAGGCCCCGGCATCGACGGGAGAGGAATCCCGAGAGGCCCCCGAGGAACTCGCATGGGGACTGGCCTTTCCTGAGGCCACCAGAGCGGGTCCCTGAGGTCCCCGTCGTAAGTCGAGAGAACCTGCAGCAACTCGAGAAAATCCAGGAGGTTTTGCCCTCCAGGCGAGATGAGGCCCATTTCCGCTGAGGCTTCTCGAGGCCAATCACATCTAACCACTGGAACTTCCAAAGGGTCCTTCACACCCTTGCTGCAACTCAAGAAGTTCCCCGACAAACCGTCTCCACTCGAGAGGAAGCACGTGGTGTCCCGCACACATCCAGGGGAGCCCCGTTTCCGCCTCCTAGCTCGAGATGAGGGATCCTTTCCCTGTTTCGTAGGGAAAGAATTCCCGGCGTTCCCGTCGCATCTCAAGAGGAGGCGCTCTCCACAGGAAAGGCGAGAGGAACTCCAGGGTCGTGCCACCATTCCAAGAGTCCCCCAGATGTGTCAGTCCATTCCAGAGGAACCTGTTTTCCCTGCACTGCCTTGACGTTCAAGCCGAGGATCGACTCCCACCACGTGTGCACGTGGGACAGCCCTGTGGGAAAGCCTCGTGGGAAAGCTTCGTGGGAAAGACTCGAGGGAAAACCATAGATCCTTTGATCCACGCGGCGGACTGCGTGACACTGCTGCTACCGCTCTGGAGGAAAGCGCAAGTGCATGCCCGCATTCGAGACGAGGACTGACTCCCCTGGGGAGACTCCAGAAGTACCCCAAGATCCATGTCAGCACTGGAGAGGAATCCTCAGGTTCCGGCCCCGACTCCACACAAGGTCTTAGGCCCCGGCATCGACGGGAGAGGAATCCCGAGAGGCCCCCGAGGAACTCGCATGGGGACTGGCCTTTCCTGAGGCCACCAGAGCGGTTCCCTGAGGTCCCCGTCGTAAGTAGAGAGCACCTGCCGCAACTCGAGAAAATCCAGGAGGTTTTGCCCTCCAGGCGAGATGAGGCCCATTTCCGCTGAGGCTTCTCGAGGCCAATCACATCTAACCACTGGAACTTCCAAAGGGTCCTTCACACCCTTGCTGCAACTCAAGAAGTTCCCCGACAAACCGTCTCCACTCGAGAGGAAGCACGTGTTGTCCCGCACACATCCAGGGGAGACCCGTTTCCGCCTCCTAGCTCGAGATGAGTGATCCTTTCCCTGTTTCGTCGGGAAAGAATTCCCGGCGTTCCCGTCGCATCTCAAGAGGAGGCGCTCTCCACAGGAAAGGCGAGAGGAACTCCAGGGTCGTGCCACCATTCCAAGAGTCCCCCAGATGTGTCAGTCCATTCCAGAGGAACCTGTTTTCCCTGCACTGCCTTGACGTTCAAGCCGAGGATCGACTCCCACCACGTGTGCACGTGGGACAGCCCTGTGGGAAAGCCTCGTGGGAAAGCCTCGTGGGAAAGACTCGAGGGAAAACCATAGATCCTTTGATCCACGCGGCGGACTGCGTGACACTGCTGCTACCGCTCTGGAGGAAAGCGCAAGTGCATGCCCGCATTCGAGACGAGGACTGACTCCCCTGGGGAGACTCCAGAAGTACCCCAATATCCATGTCAGCACTGGAGAGGAATCCTCAGGTTCCGGCCCCGAATCCACACAAGGTCTTAGGCCCCGGCATCGACGGGAGAGGAATCCCGAGAGGCCCCCGAGGAACTCGCATGGGGACTGGCCTTTCCTTAGGCCACCAGAGCGGGTCCCTGAGGTCCCCGTCGTAAGTCGAGAGCACCTGCCGCAACTCGAGAAAATCCAGGAGGTTTTGCCCTCCAGGCGAGATGAGGCCCATTTCCGCTGAGGCTTCTCGAGGCTAATCACGTCTAACAACTGGAACTTCCAAAGGGTCCTTCACACCCTTGCTGCAACTCAAGAAGTTCCCCGACATACCCGTCTCCACTCGAGAGGAAGCACGTGGGTCCTGCACACATCCAGGGGAGCCCCGTTTCCGCCTCCTAGCTCGAGATGAGGGATCCTTTCCCTGTTTCGTAGGGAAAGAATTCCCAGCGTTCCCGTCGCATCTCAAGAGGAGGCGCTCTCCACAGGAAAGGCGAGAGGAACTCCAGGGTCGTGCCACCATTCCAAGAGTCCCTCAGATATGTCAGTCCATTCCAGAGGAACCTTTTTTCCCTGCACTGCCTTGACGTTCAAGCCGAGGATCGACTCCCACCACGTGTGCACGTGGGACAGCCCTGTGGGAAAGCCTCGTGGGAAAGCCTCGTGGGAAAGACTCGAGGGAAAACCATAGATCCTTTGATCCACGCGGCGGACTGCGTGACACTGCTGCTACCGCTCTGGAGGAAAGCGCAAGTGCATGCCCGCTTTCGAGACGAGGACTGACTCCCCTGGGGAGACTCCAGAAGTACCCCAAGATCCATGTCAGCACTGGAGAGGAATCCTCAGGTTCCGGCCCCGACTCCACACAAGGTCTTAGGCCCCGGCATCGACGGGAGAGGAATCCCGAGAGGCCCCCGAGGAACTCGCATGGGGACTGGCCTTTCCTGAGGCCACCAGAGCGGGTCCCTGAGGTCCCCGTCGTAAGTCGAGAGCACCTGCCGCAACTCGAGAAAATCCAGGAGGTTTTGCCCTCCAGGCGAGATGAGGCCCATTTCCGCTGAGGCTTCTCGAGGCCAATCACATCTAACCACTGGAACTTCCAAAGGGTCCTTCACACCCTTGCTGCAACTCAAGAAGTTCCCCGACAAACCGTCTCCACTCGAGAGGAAGCACGTGGTGTCCCGCACACATCCAGGGGAGCCCCGTTTCCGCCTCCTAGCTCGAGATGAGGGATCCTTTCCCTGTTTCGTAGGGAAAGAATTCCCGGCGTTCCCGTCGCACCTCAAGAGGAGGCGCTCTCCACAGGAAAGGCGAGAGGAACTCCAGGGTCGTGCCACCATTCCAAGAGTCCCCCAGATGTGTCAGTCCATTCCAGAGGAACCTGTTTTCCCTGCACTGCCTTGACGTTCAAGCCGAGGATCGACTCCCACCACGTGTGCACGTGGGACAGCCCTGTGGGAAAGCCTCGTGGGAAAGCCTCGTGGGAAAGACTCGAGGGAAAACCATAGATCCTTTGATCCACGCGGCGGACTGCGTGACACTGCTGCTACCGCTCTGGAGGAAAGCGCAAGTGCATGCCCGCATTCGAGACGAGGACTGACTCCCCTGGGGAGACTCCAGAAGTACCCCAAGATCCATGTCAGCACTGGAGAGGAATCCTCAGGTTCCGGCCCCGACTCCACACAAGGTCTTAGGCCCCGGCATCGACGGGAGAGGAATCCCGAGAGGCCCCCGAGGAACTCGCATGGGGACTGGCCTTTCCTGAGGCCACCAGAGCGGGTCCCTGAGGTCCCCGTCGTAAGTCGAGAGCACCTGCCGCAACTCGAGAAAATCCAGGAGGTTTTGCCCTCCAGGCGAGATGAGGCCCATTTCCGCTGAGGCTTCTCGAGGCTAATCACGTCTAACAACTGGAACTTCCAAAGGGTCCTTCACACCCTTGCTGCAACTCAAGAAGTTCCCCGACATACCCGTCTCCACTCGAGAGGAAGCACGTGGGTCCCGCACACATCCAGGGGAGCCCCGTTTCCGCCTCCTAGCTCGAGATGAGGGATCCTTTCCCTGTTTCGTAGGGAAAGAATTCCCGGCGTTCCCGTCGCATCTCAAGAGGAGGCGCTCTCCACAGGAAAGGCGAGAGGAACTCCAGGGTCATGCCACCATTCCAAGAGTCCCCCAGATGTGTCAGTCCATTCCAGAGGAACCTGTTTTCCCTGCACTGCCTTGACGTTCAAGCCGAGGATCGACTCCCACCACGTGTGCACGTGGGACAGCCCTGTGGGAAAGCCTCGTGGGAAAGCCTCGTGGGAAAGACTCGAGGGAAAACCATAGATCCTTTGATCCACGCGGCGGACTGCGTGACACTGCTGCTACCGCTCTGGAGGAAAGCGCAAGTGCATGCCCGCATTCGAGACGAGGACTGACTCCCCTGGGGAGACTCCAGAAGTACCCCAAGATCCATGTCAGCACTGGAGAGGAATCCTCAGGTTCCGGCCCCGACTCCACACAATGTCTTAGGCCCCGGCATCGATGGGAGAGGAATCCCGAGAGGCCCCTGAGGAACTCGCATGGGGACTGGCCTTTCCTGAGGCCACCAGAGCGGGTCCCTGAGGTCCCCGTCGTAAGTCGAGAGCACCTGCCGCAACTCGAGAAAATCCAGGAGGTTTTGCCCTCCAGGCGAGATGAGGCCCATTTCCGCTGAGGCTTCTCGAGGCCAATCACATCTAACCACTGGAACTTCCAAAGGGTCCTTCACACCATTGCTGCAACTCAAGAAGTTCCCCGACATACCCGTCTGCACTCGAGAGGAAGCACGTGGGGTCCCGCACACATCCAGGGGAGCCCCGTTTCCGCCTCCTAGCTCGAGATGAGGGATCCTGTCCCTGTTTCGTAGCGAAAGAATTCCCGGCGTTCCCGTCGCATCTCAAGAGGAGGCGCTCTCCACAGGAAAGGCGAGAGGAACTCCAGGGTCGTGCCACCATTCCAAGAGTCCCCCAGATGTGTTAGTCCATTCCAGAGGAACCTGTTTTCCCTGCACTGCCTTGACGTTCAAGCCGAGGATCGACTCCCACCACGTGTGCACGTGGGACAGCCCTGTGGGAAAGCCTCGTGGGAAAGCCTCGTGGGAAAGACTCGAGGGAAAACCATAGATCCTTTGATCCACGCGGCGGACTGCGTGACACTGCTGCTACCGCTCTGGAGGAAAGCGCAAGTGCATGCCCGCATTCGAGACGAGGACTGACTCCCCTGGGTAGACTCCAGAAGTACCCCAAGATCCATGTCAGCACTGGAGAGGAATCCTCAGGTTCCGGCCACGACTCCACACAAGGTCTTAGGCCCCGGCATCGACGGGAGAGGAATCCCGAGAGGCCCCCGAGGAACTCGCATGGGGACTGGCCTTTCCTGAGGCCACCAGAGCGGGTCCCTGAGGTCCCCGTCGTAAGTCGAGAGCACCTGCCGCAACTCGAGAAAATCCAGGAGGTTTTGCCCTCCAGGCGCGATGAGGCCCATTTCCGCTGAGGCTTCTCGAGGCTAATCACATCTAACCACTGGAACTTCCAAAGGGTCCTTCACACCATTGCTGCAACTCAGGAAGTTCCCCGACATACCCGTCTCCACTCGAGAGGAAGCACGTGGGGTCCCGCACACATCCAGGGGAGCCCCGTTTCCGCCTCCTAGCTCGAGATGAGGGATCCTTTCCCTGTTTCGTAGGGAAAGAATTCCCGGCGTTCCCATCGCATCTCAAGAGGAGGCGCTCTCCACAGGAAAGGCGAGAGGAACTCCAGGGTCGTGCCACCATTCCAAGAGTCCCCCAGATGTGTCAGTCCATTCCAGAGGAACCTGTTTTCCCTGCACTGCCTTGACGTTCAAGCCGAGGATCGACTCCCACCACGTGTGCACGTGGGACAGCCCTGTGGGAAAGCCTCGTGGGAAAGCCTCGTGAGAAAGACTCGAGGGAAAACCATAGATCCTTTGATCCACGCGGCGGACTGCGTGACACTGCTGCTACCGCTCTGGAGGAAAGCGCAAGTGCATGCCCGCATTCGAGACGAGGACTGACTCCCCTGGGGAGACTCCAGAAGTACCCCAAGATCCATGTCAGCACTGGAGAGGAATCCTCAGGTTCCGGCCCCGACTCCACACAAGGTCTTAGGCCCCGGCATCGACGGGAGAGGAATCCCGAGAGGCCCCCGAGGAACTCGCATGGGGACTTGCCTTTCCTGAGGCCACCAGAGCGGGTCCCTGAGGTCCCCGTCGTAAGTCGAGAGCACCTGCCGCAACTCGAGAAAATCCAGGAGGTTTTGCCCTCCAGGCGAGATGAGGCCCATTTCCTCTGAGGCTTCTCGAGGCTAATCACATCTAACCACTGGAACTTCCAAAGGGTCCTTCACACCATTGCTGCAACTCAAGAAGTTCCCCGACATACCCGTCTCCACTCGAGAGGAAGCACGTGGTGTCCCGCACACATCCAGGGGAGCCCCGTTTCCGCCTCCTAGCTCGAGATGAGGGATCCTTTCCCTGTTTCGTAGGGAAAGAATTCCCGGCGTTCCCGTCGCATCTCAAGAGGAGGCGCTCTCCACAGGAAAGGCGAGAGGAACTCCAGGGTCGTGACACCATTCCAAGAGTCCCCCAGATGTGTCAGTCCATTCCAGAGGAACCTGTTTTCCCTGCACTGCCTTGACGTTCAAGCCGAGGATCGACTCCCACCACGTGTGCACGTGGGACAGCCCTGTGGGAAAGCCTCGTGGGAAAGCCTCGTGGGAAAGACTCGAGGAAAAACCATAGATCCTTTGATCCACGCGGCGGACTGCGTGACACTGCTGCTACCGCTCTGGAGGAAAGCGCAAGTGCATGCCCGCATTCGATACGAGGACTGACTCCCCTGGGGAGACTCCAGAAGTACCCCAAGATCCATGTCAGTACTGGAGAGGAATCCTCAGGTTCCGGCCCCGATTCCACACAAGGTCTTAGGCCCCGGCATCGACGGGAGAGGAATCCCGAGAGGCCCCCGAGGAACTCGCATGGGGACTGGCCTTTCCTGAGGCCACCAGAGCGGGTCCCTGAGGTCCCCGTCGTAAGTCGAGAGCACCTGCCGCAACTCGAGGAAATCCTGGAGGTTTTGCCCTCCAGGCGAGTTGAGGCCCATTTCCGCTGAGGCTTCTCGAGGCCAATCACATCTAACCACTGGAACTGCCAAAGGGTCCTTCACACCATTGCTGCAACTCAAGAAGTTCCCCGACATACCCGTCTCCACTCGAGAGGAAGCACGTGGGGTCCCGCACACATCCAGGGGAGCCCCGTTTCCGCCTCCTAGCTCGAGATAAGGTGTCCTTTCCCTGTTTCGTAGGGAAAGAATTCCCGGCGTTCCCGTCGCATCTCAAGAGGAGGCGCTCTCCACAGGAAAGGCGAGAGGAACTCCAGGGTCGTGCCACCATTCCAAGAGTCCCCCAGATGTGTCAGTTCATTCCAGAGGAACCTGTTTTCCCTGCACTGCCTTGACGTTCAAGCCGAGGATCGACTCCCACCACGTGTGCACGTGGGACAGCCCTGTGGGAAAGCCTCGTGGGAAAGCCTCGTGGGAAAGACTCGAGGGAAAACCATAGATCTTTGATCCACGCGGCGGACTGCGTGACACTGCTGCTACCGCTCTGGAGGAAAGCGCAAGTGCATGCCCGCATTCGATACGAGGACTGACTCCCCTGGGGAGACTCCAGAAGTACCCCAAGATCCATGTCAGCACTGGAGAGGAATCCTCAGGTTCCGGCCCCGACTCCACACAAGGTCTTAGGCCCCGGCATCGACGGGAGAGGAATCCCGAGAGGCCCCCGAGGAACTCGCATGGGGACTGGCCTTTCCTGAGGCCACCAGAGCGGGTCCCTGAGGTCGCCGTCGTAAGTCGAGAGCACCTGCCGCAACTCGAGAAAATCCAGGAGGTTTTGCCCTCCAGGCGCGATGAGGCCCATTTCCGCTGAGGCTTCTCGAGGCTAATCACATCTAACCACTGGAACTTCCAAAGGGTCCTTCACACCATTGCTGCAACTCAGGAAGTTCCCCGACATACCCGTCTCCACTCGAGAGGAAGCACGTGGGGTCCCGCACACATCCAGGGGAGCCCCGTTTCCGCCTCCTAGCTCGAGATGAGGGATCCTTTCCCTGTTTCGTAGGGAAAGAATTCCCGGCGTTCCCATCGCATCTCAATTGGAGGCGCTCTCCACAGGAAAGGCGAGAGGAACTCCAGGGTCGTGCCACCATTCCAAGAGTCCCCCAGATGTGTCAGTCCATTCCAGAGGAACCTGTTTTCCCTGCACTGCCTTGACGTTCAAGCCGAGGATCGATTCCCACCACGTGTGCACGTGGGACAGCCCTGTGGGAAAGCCTCGTGGGAAAGCCTCGTGAGAAAGACTCGAGGGAAAACCATAGATCCTTTGATCCACGCGGCGGACTGCGTGACACTGCTGCTACGGCTCTGGAGGAAAGCGCAAGTGCATGCCCGCATTCGAGACGAGGACTGACTCCCCTGGGGAGACTCCAGAAGTACCCCAAGATCCATGTCAGCACTGGAGAGGAATCCTCAGGTTCCGGCCACGACTCCACACAAGGTCTTAGGCCCCGGCATCGACGGGAGAGGAATCCCGAGAGGCCCCCGAGGAACTCGCATGGGGACTGGCCTTTCCTGAGGCCACCAGAGCGGGTCCCTGAGGTCCCCGTCGTAAGTCGAGAGCACCTGCCGCAACTCGAGGAAATCCAGGAGGTTTTGCCCTCCAGGCGAGATGAGGCCCATTTCCGCTGAGGCTTCTCGAGGCCAATCACATCTAACCACTGGAACTGCCAAAGGGTCCTTCACACCATTGCTGCAACTCAAGAAGTTCCCCGACATACCCGTCTCCACTCGAGAGGAAGCACGTGGGGTCCCGCACACATCCAGGGGAGCCCCGTTTCCGCCTCCTAGCTCGAGATGAGGTGTCCTTTCCCTGTTTCGTAGGGAAAGAATTCCCGGCGTTCCCGTCGCATCTCAAGAGGAGGCGCTCTCCACAGGAAAGGCGAGAGGAACTCCAGGGTTGTGCCACCATTCCAAGAGTCCCCCAGATGTGTCAGTCCATTCCAGAGGAACCTGTTTTCCCTGCACTGCCTTGACGTTCAAGCCGAGGATCGACTCCCACCACGTGTGCACGTGGGACAGCCCTGTGGGAAAGCCTCGTGGGAAAGCCTCGTGGGAAAGACTCGAGGGAAAACCGTAGATCCTTTGATCCACGCGGCGGACTGCGTGACACTGCTGCTACCGCTCTGGAGGAAATCGCAAGTGCATGCCCGCATTCGAGACGAGGACTGACTCCCCTGGGGAGACTCCAGAAGTACCCCAAGATCCATGTCAGCACTGGAGAGGAATCCTCAGGTTCCGGCCACGACTCCACACAAGGTCTTAGGCCCCGGCATCGACGGGAGAGGAATCCCGAGAGGCCCCCGAGGAACTCGCATGTGGACTGGCCTTTCCTGAGGCCACCAGAGCGGGTCCCTGAGGTCCCCGTCGTAAGTCGAGAGCACCTGCCGCAACTCGAGAAAATCCAGGAGGTTTTGTCCTCCAGGCGAGATGAGGCCCATTTCCGCTGAGGCTTCTCGAGGCTAATCATGTCACCACTGGAACTTCCAAAGGGTCCTTCACACCCTTGCTGCAACTCAAGAAGTTCCCCGACATACCCGTCTCCACTCGAGAGGAAGAACGTGGGTCCCGCACACATCCAGGGGAGCCCCGTTTCCGCCTCCTAGCTCTAGATGAGGGATCCTTTCCCTGTTTCGTAGGGAAAGAATTCCCGGCGTTCCCGTCGCATCTCAAGAGGAGGCGCTCTCCACAGGAAAGGCGAGAGGAACTCCAGGGTTCTGACACCATTCCAAGAGTCCCCCAGATGTGTCAGTCCATTCCAGAGGAACCTCTTTTCCCTGAACTGCCTTGACGTTCAAGCCGAGGATCGACTCCCACCACGTGTGCACGTGGGACAGCCCTGTGGGAAAGCCTCGTGGGAAAGCCTCGTGGGAAAGACTCGAGGGAAAACCATAGATCCTTTGATCCACGCGGCGGACTGCGTGACACTGCTGCTACCGCTCTGGAGGAAAGCGCAAGTGCATGCCCGCATTCGAGACGAGGACTGACTCCCCTGGGGAGACTCCAGAAGTACCCCAAGATCCATGTCAGCACTGGAGAGGAATCCTCAGGTTCTGGCCACGACTCCACACAAGGTCTTAGGCCCCGGCATCGACGGGAGAGGAATCCCGAGAGGCCCCCGAGGAACTCGCATGGGGACTGGCCTTTCCTGAGGCCACCAGAGTGGGTCCCTGAGGTCCCCGTCGTAAGTCGAGAGCACCTGCCGCAACTCGAGAAAATCCAGGAGGTTTTGCCCTCCAGGCGAGATGAGGCCCATTTCCGCTGAGGCTTCTCGAGGCCAATCACATCTAACCACTGGAACTTCCAAAGGGTCCTTCACACCATTGCTGCAACTCAAGAAGTTCCCCGACATACCTGTCTGCACTCGAGAGGAAGCACGTGGGGTCCCGCACACATCCAGGGGAGCCCCGTTTCCGCCTCCTAGCTCGAGATGAGGGATCCTGTCCCTGTTTCGTAGGGAAAGAATTCCCGGCGTTCCCGTCGCATCTCAAGAGGAGGCGCTCTCCACAGGAAAGGCGAGAGGAAATCCAGGGTCGTGCCACCATTCCAAGAGTCCCCCAGATGTGTCAGTCCATTCCAGAGGAACCTGTTTTCCCTGCACTGCCTTGACGTTCAAGCCGAGGATCGACTCCCACCACGTGTGCACGTGGGACAGCCCTGTGGGAAAGCCTCGTGGGAAAGCCTCGTGGGAAAGACTCGAGGGAAAACCATAGATCCTTTGATCCACGCGGCGGACTGCGTGACACTGCTGCTACCGCTCTGGAGGAAAGCGCAAGTGCATGCCCGCATTCGAGACGAGGACTGACTCCCCTGGGGAGACTCCAGAAGTACCCCAAGATCCATGTCAGCACTGGAGAGGAATCCTCAGGTTCTGGCCACGACTCCACACAAGGTCTTAGGCCCCGGCATCGACGGGAGAGGAATCCCGAGAGGCCCCCGAGGAACTCGCATGGGGACTGGCCTTTCCTGAGGCCACCAGAGCGGGTCCCTGAGGTCCCCGTCGTAAGTCGAGAGCACCTGCCGCAACTCGAGAAAATCCAGGAGGTTTTGCCCTCCAGGCGCGATGAGTCCCATTTCCGCTGAGCCTTCTCGAGGCCAATCACATCTAACCACTGGAACTGCCAAAGGGTCCTTCACACCATTGCTGCAACTCAAGAAGTTCCCCGACATACCCGTCTCCACTCGAGAGGAAGCACGTGGGGTCCCGCACACATCCAGGGGAGCCCCGTTTCCGCCTCCTAGCTCGAGATAAGGTGTCCTTTCCCTGTTTCGTAGGGAAAGAATTCCCGGCGTTCCCGTCGCATCTCAAGAGGAGGCGCTCTCCACAGGAAAGGCGAGAGGAACTCCAGGGTCGTGCCACCATTCCAAGAGACCCCCAGATGTGTCAGTCCATTCCAGAGGAACCTGTTTTCCCTGCACTGCCTTGACGTTCAAGCCGAGGATCGACTCCCACCACGTGTGCACGTGGGACAACCCTGTGGGAAAGCCTCGTGGGAAAGCCTCGTGTGAAAGACTCGAGGGAAAACCATAGATCCTTTGATCCACGCGGCGGACTGCGTGACACTGCTGCTACCGCTCTGGAGGAAAGCGCTAGTGCATGCCCGCATTCGAGACGAGGACTGACTCCCCTGGGGAGACTACAGAAGTACCCCAAGATCCATGTCAGCACTGGAGAGGAATCCTCAGGTTCCGGCCACGACTCCACACAAGGTCTTAGGCCCCGGCATCGACGGGAGAGGAATCCCGAGAGGCCCCCGAGGAACTCGCATGGGGACTGGCCTTTCCTGAGGCCACCAGAGCGGGTCCCTGAGGTCCCCGTCGTAAGTCGAGAGCACCTGCCGCAACTCGAGAAAATCCAGGAGGTTTTGCCCTCCAGGCGCGATGAGGCCCATTTCCGCTGAGGCTTCTCGAGGCTAATCACGTCTAACCACTGGAACTTCAAAAGGGTCCTTCACACCCTTGCTGCAACTCAAGAAGTTCCCCGACATACCCGTCTCCACTCGAGAGGAAGGACGTGGGTCCCGCACACATCCAGGGGAGCCCCGTTTCCGCCTCCTAGCTCGAGATGAGGGATCCTTTCCCTGTTTCGTAGGGAAAGAATTCCCGGCGTTCCCGTCGCATCTCAAGAGGAGGCGCTCTCCACAGGAAAGGCGAGAGGAACTCCAGGGTCGTGACACCATTCCAAGAGTCCCCCAGATGTGTCAGTCCATTCCAGAGGAACCTGTTTTCCCTGCACTGCCTTGACGTTCAAGCCGAGGATCGACTCCCACCACGTGTGCACGTGGGACAGCCCTGTGGGAAAGCCTCGTGGGAAAGCCTCGTGGAAAAGACTCGAGGGAAAACCATAGATCCTTTGATCCACGCGGCGGACTGCGTGACACTGCTGCTACCGCTCTGGAGGAAAGCGCAAGTGCATGCCCGCATTCGAGACGAAGACTGACTCCCCTGGGGAGACTCCAGAAGTACCCCAAGATCCATGTCAGCACTGGAGAGGAATCCTCAGGTTCCGACCCCGACTCCACACAAGGACTTAGGCCCCGGCATCGACGGGAGATCAATCCCGAGAGGCCCCCGAGGAACCCGCATAGGGACTGGCCTTTCCTGTGGCCACCAGAGCGGGTCCCTGAGGTCCCCGTCGTAAGTCGAGAGCACCTGCCGCAACTCGAGAAAATCCAGGAGGTTTTGCCCTCCAGGCGAGATGAGGCCCATTTCCGCTGAGGCTTCTCGAGGCTAATCATGTCTAACCACTGGAACTTCCAAAGGGTCCTTCACACCCTTGCTGCAACTCAAGAAGTTCCCCGACATACCCGTCTGCACTCGAGAGGAAGCACGTGGGTCCCGCACACATCCAGGGGAGCCCCGTTTCCGCCTCCTAGCTCGAGATGAGGGATCCTTTCCCTGTTTCGTAGGGAAAGAATTCCCGGCGTTCCCGTCGCATCTCAAGAGGAGGCGCTCTCCACAGGAAAGGCGAGAGGAACTCCAGGGTCGTGCCACCATTCCAAGAGTCCCCCAGATGTGTCAGTCCATTCCAGAGGAACCTGTTTTCCCTGAACTGCCTTGACGTTCAAGCCGAGGATCGACTCCCACCTCGTGTGCACGTGGGACAGCCCTGTGGGAAAGCCTCGTGGGAAAGCCTCGTGGGAAAGACTCGAGGGAAAACCATAGATCCTTTGATCCACGCGGCGGACTGCGTGACACTGCTGCTACCGCTCTGGAGGAAAGCGCAAGTGCATGCCCGAATTCGAGACGAGGACTGACTCCCCTGGGGAGACTCCAGACGTACCCCAAGATCCATGTCAGCACTGGAGAGGAATCCTCAGGTTCCGGCCCCGACTCCACACAAGGTCTTAGGCCCCGGCATCGACGGGAGAGGAATCCCGAGACGCCCCCGAGGAACTCGCATGGGGACTGGCCTTTCCTGAGGCCACCAGAGCGGGTCCCTGAGGTCCCCGTCGTAAGTCGAGAGCACCTGCCGCAACTCGAGAAAATCCAGGAGGTTTTGCCCTCCAGGCGAGATGAGGCCCATTTCCGCTGAGGCTTCTCGAGGCCAATCACATCTAACCACTGGAACTGCCAAAGGGTCCTTCACACCATTGCTGCAACTCAAGAAGTTCCCCGACATAACCGTCTGCACTCGAGAGGAAGCACGTGGGGTCCCGCACACATCCAGGGGAGCCCCGTTTCCGCCTCCTAGCTCGAGATGAGGGATCCTTTCCCTGTTTCGTAGGGAAAGAATTCCCGGCGTTCCCGTCGCATCTCAAGAGGAGGCGCTCTCCACAGGAAAGGCGAGAGGAACTCCAGGGTCGTGCCACCATTCCAAGAGTCCCCCAGATGTGTCAGTCCATTCCAGAGGAACCTGTTTTCCCTGAACTGCCTTGACGTTCAAGCCGAGGATCGACTCCCACCTCGTGTGCACGTGGGACAGCCCTGTGGGAAAGCCTCGTGGGAAAGCCTCGTGGGAAAGACTCGAGGGAAAACCATAGATCCTTTGATCCACGCGGCGGACTGCGTGACACTGCTGCTACCGCTCTGGAGGAAAGCGCAAGTGCATGCCCGCATTCGAGACGAGGACTGACTCCCCTGGGGAGACTCCAGACGTACCCCAAGATCCATGTCAGCACTGCAGAGGAATCCTCAGGTTCCGGCCCCGAATCCACACAAGGTCTTAGGCCCCGGCATCGAAGGGAGAGGAATCCCGAGAGGCCCCCGAGGAACTCGCATGCGGACTGGCCTGTCCTGAGGCCATCAGAGCGGGTCCCTGAGGTCCCCGTCGTAAGTCGAGAGCACCTGCCGCAACTCGAGAAAATCCAGGAGGTTTTGCCCTCCAGGCGAGATGAGGCCCATTTCCTCTGAGGCTTCTCGAGGCTAATCACATCTAACCACTGGAACTTCCAAAGGGTCCTTCACACCATTGCTGCAACTCAAGAAGTTCCCCGACATACCCGTCTCCACTCGAGAGGAAGCACGTGGTGTCCCGCACACATCCAGGGGAGCCCCGTTTCCGCCTCCTAGCTCGAGATGAGGGATCCTTTCCCTGTTTCGTAGGGAAAGAATTCCCGGCGTTCCCGTCGCATCTCAAGAGGAGGCGCTCTCCACAGGAAAGGGGAGAGGAACTCCAGGGTCGTGACACCATTCCAAGAGTTCCCCAGATGTGTCAGTCCATTCCAGAGGAGCCTGTTTTCCCTGCACTGCCTTGACGTTCAAGCCGAGGATCGACTCCCACCACGTGTGCACGTGGGACAGCCCTGTGGGAAAGCCTCGTGGGAAAGCCTCGTGGGAAAGACTCGAGGGAAAACCATAGATCCTTTGATCCACGCGGCGGACTGCGTGACACTGCTGCTACCGCTCTGGAGGAAAGCGCAAGTGCATGCCCGCATTCGAGACGAGGACTGACTCCCCTGGGGAGACTCCAGAAGTACCCCAAGATCCATGTCAGCACTGGAGAGGAGTCCTCAGGTTCCGGCCCCGACTCCACACAAGGTCTTAGGCCCCGGCATCGACGGGAGAGGAATCCGAGAGGCCCCCGAGGAACTCGCATGGGGACTGGCCTTTCCTGAGGCCACCAGAGCGGGTCCCTGAGGTCCCCGTCGTAAGTCGAGAGCACCTGCCGCAACTCGAGAAAATCCAGGAGGTTTTGCCCTCCAGGCGAGATGAGGCCCATTTCCGCTGAGGCTTCTCGAGGCTAATCACGTCTAACAACTGGAACTTCCAAAGGGTCCTTCACACCCTTGCTGCAACTCAAGAAGTTCCCCGACATACCAGTCTCCACTCCAGAGGAAGCACGTGGGTCCCGCACACATCCAGGGGAGCCCCGTTTCCGCCTCCTAGCTCGAGATGAGGGATCCTTTCCCTGTTTCGTAGGGAAAGAATTCCCGGCGTTCCCGTCGCATCTCAAGAGGAGGCGCTCTCCACAGGAAAGGCGAAGGAACTCCAGGGTCGTGCCACCATTCCAAGAGTCCCCCAGATGTGTCAGTCCATTCCAGAGGAACCTGTTTTCCCTGCACTGCCTTGACGTTCAAGCAGAGGATCGACTCCCACCACGTGTGCACGTGGGACAGCCCTGTGGGAAAGCCTCGTGGGAAAGCCTCGTGGGAAAGACTCGAGGGAAAATCATAGATCCTTTGATCCACGCGGCGGACTGCGTGACACTGCTGCCACCGCTCTGGAGGAAAGCGCAAGTGCATGCCCGCATTCGAGACGAGGACTGACTCCCCTGGGGAGACTCCAGAAGTACCACAAGATCCGTGTCAGCACTGGAGAGGAATCCTCAGGTTCCGGCCACGACTCCACACAAGGTCTTAGGCCCCGGCATCGACATGAGAGGAATCCCGAGAGGCCCCCGAGGAACTCGCATGGGGACTGGCCTTTCCTGATGCCACCAGAGCGGGTCCCTGAGGTCCCCGTCGTAAGTCGAGAGCACCTGCCGCAACTCGAGAAAATCCAGGAGGTTTTGCCCTCCAGGCGAGATGAGGCCCATTTCCGCTGAGGCTTCTGGAGGCCAATCACATCTAACCACTGGAACTTCCAAAGGGTCCTTCACACCCTTGCTGCAACTCAAGAAGTTCCCCGACATACCCGTCTGCACTCGAGAGGAAGCAAGTGGTGTCCCGCACACATCCAGGGGAGCCCCGTTTCCGCCTCCTAGCTCGAGATGAGGGATCCTTTCCCTGTTTCATAGGGAAAGAAATCCCGGCGTTCCCGTCGCATCTCAAGAGGAGGCGCTCTCCACAGGAAAGGCGAGAGGAACTCCAGGGTCGTGGAACCATTCCAAGAGTCCCCCAGATGTGTCAGTCCATACCAGAGGAACCTGTTTTCCCTGCACTGCCTTGACGTTCAAGCCGAGGATCGACTCCCACCACGTGTGCACGTGGGACAGCCCTGTGGGAAAGCCTCGTGGGAAAGCCTCGTGGGAAAGACTCGAGGGAAAACCATAGATCCTTTGATCCACGCGGCGGACTGCGTGACACTGCTGCTACCGTTCTGGAGGAAAGCGCAAGTGCATGCCTGCATTCGAGACGAGGACTGACGCCCCTGGGGAGACTCCAGAAGTACCCCAAGATCCATGTCAGCACTGGAGAGGAATCCTCAGGTTCCGGCCCCGACTCCACGCAAGCTCTTAGGCCCCGGCATCTACGGGAGAGGAATCCCGAGACGCCCCCGAGGAACTCACATGGGGACTGGCCTTTCCTGAGGCCACCAGAGCGGGTCCCTGAGGTCCCCGTCGTAAGTCGAGAGCACCTGCCGCAACTCGAGAAAATCCAGGAGGTTTTGCCCTCCAGGCGAGATGAGGCCCATTTCCGCTGAGGCTTCTCGAGGCCAATCACATCTAACCACTGGAACTTCCAAAGGGTCCTTCACATCATTGCTGCAACTCAAGAAGTTCCCGACATACCCGTCTGCACTCGAGAG
The DNA here is from genome assembly GCF_042477335.2 of Ovis canadensis. NCBI lineage: Eukaryota > Metazoa > Chordata > Mammalia > Artiodactyla > Bovidae > Ovis > Ovis canadensis. The sequence continues at coordinate 1,238,706 of NC_091252.1, forward strand.
GAAGCACGTGGTGTCCCGCACACATCCAGGGGAGCCCCGTTTCCGCCTCCTAGCTCGAGATGAGGGATCCTTTCCCTGTTTCGTAGGGAAAGAATTCCCGGCGTTCCCGTCGCATCTCAAGAGGAGGCGCTCTCCACAGGAAAGGCGAGAGGAACTCCAGGGTCGTGCCACCATTTCAAGAGTCCCCCAGATGTGTCAGTCCATTCCAGAGGAACCTGTTTTCCCTGCACTGCCTTGACGTTCAAGCAGAGGATCGACTCCCACCACGTGTGCACGTGGGAAAGCCCTGTGGGAAAGCCTCGTGGGAAAGCCTCGTGGGAAAGACTCGAGGGAAAACCAAACATCCTTTGATCCACGCGGCGGACTGCGTGACACTGCTGCTACCGCTCTGGAGGAAAGCGCAAGTGCATGCCCGCATTCGAGACGAGGACTGACTCCCCTGGGGAGACTCCAGACGTACCCCAAGATCCATGTCCGCACTGGAGAGGAATCCTCTGGTTCCGGCCCCGACTCCACACAAGGTCTTATGCCCCGGCATCGACGGGAGAGGAATCCCGAGAGGCCCCCGAAGAACTCGCATGGGGACTGGCCTTTCCTGAGGCCACCAGAGCGGGTCCCTGAGGTCCCCGTCGTAAGTCGAGAGCACCTGCCGCAACTCGAGAAAATCCAGGAGGTTTTGCCCTCCAGGCGAGATGAGGCCCATTTCCGCTGAGGCTTCTCGAGGCCAATCACATCTAACCACTGGAACTTCCAAAGGGTCCTTCACACCATTGCTGCAACTCAAGAAGTTCCCCGACATACCCGTCTCCACTCGAGAGGAAGCACGTGGGGTCCCGCACACATCCAGGGGAGCCCCGTTTCCACCTCCTAGCTCGAGATGAGGGATCCTTTCCCTGTTTCGTAGGGAAAGAATTCCCGGCGTTCCCGTCGCATCTCAAGAGGAGGCGCTCTCCACAGGAAAGGCGAGAGGAACTCCAGGGTCGTGCCACCATTCCAAGAGTCCCCCAGATGTGTCAGTCCATTCCAGAGGAACCTGTTTTCCCTGCACTGCCTTGACATTCAAGCCGAGGATCGACTCCCACCACGTGTGCACGTGGGACAGCCTTGTGGGAAAGCCTCGTGGGAAAGCCTCGTGGGAAAGACTCGAGGGAAAACCATAGATCCTTTGATCCACGCGGCGGACTGCGTGACACTGCTGCTACCGCTCTGGAGGAAAGCACAATGCATGCCCGCATTCGAGACGAGGACTGACTCCCCTGGGGAGACTTCAAAAGTACCCCAAGATCCATGTCAGCACTGGAGAGGAATCCTCAGGTTCCGGCCCCGACTCCACACAAGGTCTTAGGCCCCGGCATCGACGGGAGAGGAATCCCGAGAGGCCCCCGAGGAACTCGCATGGGGACTGGCCTTTCCTGAGGCCACCAGAGCGGGTCCCTGAGGTCCCCGTCGTAAGTCGAGAGCACCTGCCGCAACTCGAGAAAATCCAGGAGGTTTTGCCCTCCAGGCGAGATGAGGCCCATTTCCGATGAGGCTTCTGGAGGCCAATCACATCTAACCACTGGAACTTCCAAAGGGTCCTTCACACCCTTGCTGCAACTCAAGAAGTTCCCCGACATACCCGTCTGCACTCGAGAGGAAGCAAGTGGTGTCCCGCACACATCCAGGGGAGCCCCGTTTCCGCCTCCTAGCTCGAGATGAGGGATCCTTTCCCTGTTTCATAGGGAAAGAATTCCCGGCGTTCCCGTCGCATCTCAAGAGGAGGCGCTCTCCACAGGAAAGGCGAGAGGAACTCCAGGGTCGTGCCACCATTCCAAGAGTCCCCCAGATGTGTCAGTCCATACCAGAGGAACCTGTTTTCCCTGCACTGCCTTGACGTTCAAGCCGAGGATCGACTCCCACCACGTGTGCACGTGGGACAGCCCTGTGGGAAAGCCTCGTGGGAAAGCCTCGTGGGAAAGACTCGAGGGAAAACCATAGATCCTTTGATCCACGCGGCGGACTGCGTGACACTGCTGCTACCGTTCTGGAGGAAAGCTCAAGTGCATGCCTGCATTCGAGACGAGGACTGACGCCCCTGGGGAGACTCCAGAAGTACCCCAAGATCCATGTCAGCACTGGAGAGGAATCCTCAGGTTCCGGCCCCGACTCCACGCAAGGTCTTAGGCCCCGGCATCTACGGGAGAGGAATCCCGAGACGCCCCCGAGGAACTCACATGGGGACTGGCCTTTCCTGAGGCCACCAGAGCGGGTCCCTGAGGTCCCCGTCATAAGTCGAGAGCACCTGCCGCAACTCGAGAAAATCCAGGAGGTTTTGCCCTCCAGGCGAGATGAGGCCCATTTCCGCTGAGGCTTCTCGAGGCCAATCACATCTAACCACTGGAACTTCCAAAGGGTCCTTCACACCATTGCTGCAACTCAAGAAGTTCCCCGACATACCCGTCTCCACTCGAGAGGAAGCACGTGGTGTCCCGCACACATCCAGGGGAGCCCCGTTTCCGCCTCCTAGCTCGAGATGAGGGATCCTTTCCCTGTTTCGTAGGGAAAGAATTCCCGGCGTTCCCGTCGCATCTCAAGAGGAGGCGCTCTCCACAGGAAAGGCGAGAGGAACTCCAGGGTCGTGCCACCATTCCAAGAGTCCCCCAGATGTGTCAGTCCATTCCAGAGGAACCTGTTTTCCCTGCACTGCCTTGACGTTCAAGCCGAGGATCGACTCCCACCACGTGTGCACGTGGGACAGCCCTGTGGGAAAGCCTCGTGGGAAAGCCTCGTGGGAAAGACTCGAGGGAAAACCATAGATCCTTTGATCCACGCGGCGGAATGAGTGACACTGCTGCTACCGCTCTGGAGGAAAGCGCAAGTGCATGCCCGCATTCGAGACAAGGACTGACTCCCCTGGGGAGACTCCAGAAGTACCCCAGGATCCATGTCAGCACTGGAGAGGAATCCTCACGTTCCGGCCCCGACTCCACACAAGGTCTTAGGCCCCGGCATCGACGGGAGAGGAACCCCGAGAGGCCCCCGAGGAACTCGCATGGGGACTGGCCTTTCCTGAGGCCACCAGAGCGGTTCCCTGAGGTCCCCGTCGTAAGTCGAGAGCACCTGCCGCAACTCGAGAAAATCCAGGAGGTTTTGCCGTCCAGGCGAGACGAGGCCCATTTCCGCTGAGGCTTCTCGAGGCCAATCACATCTAACCACTGGAACTGCCAAAGGGTCCTTCACACCATTGCTGCAACTCAAGAAGTTCCCCGACATACCCGTCTGCACTCGAGAGGAAGCACGTGGTGTCCCGCACACATCCAGGGGAGCCCCGTTTCCGCCTCCTAGCTCGAGATGAGGGATCCTTTCCCTGTTTCGTAGGGAAAGAATTCCCGGCGTTCCCGTCGCATCTCAAGAGGAGGCTCTCTCCACAGGAAAGGCGAGAGGAACTCCAGGGTCGTGCCACCATTTCAAGAGTCCCCCAGATGTGTCAGTCCATTCCAGAGGAACCTGTTTTCCCTGCACTGCCTTGACGTTCAAGCCGAGGATCGACTCCCACCACGTGTGCACGTGGGAAAGCCCTGTGGGAAAGCCTCGTGGGAAAGCCTCGTGGGAAAGACTCGAGGGAAATCCATAGATCCTTTGATCCACGCGGCGGACTGCGTGACACTGCTGCTACCGCTCTGGAGGAAAGCGCAAGTGCATGCCCGCATTCGAGACGAGGACTGACTCCCCTGGGGAGACTCCAGACGTACCCCAAGATCCATGTCAGCACTGGAAAGGAATCCTCAGGTTCCGGCCCCGAGTCCACACAAGGTCTTATGCCCCGGCATCGACGGGAGAGGAATCCCGAGAGGCCCCCGAAGAACTCGCATGGGGACTGGCCTTTCCTGAGGCCACCAGAGCGGGTCCCTGAGGTCCCCGTCGTAAGTCGAGAGCACCTGCCGCAACTCGAGAAAATCCAGGAGGTTTTGCCCTCCAGGCGAGATGAGGCCCATTTCCGCTGAGGCTTCTCGAGGCCAATCACATCTAACCACTGGAACTTCCAAAGGGTCCTTCACACCATTGCTGCAACTCAAGAAGTTCCCCGACATACCCGTCTCCACTCGAGAGGAAGCACGTGGGGTCCCGCACACATACAGGGGAGCCCCGTTTCCGCCTCCTAGCTCGAGATGAGGGATCCTTTCCCTGTTTCGTAGGGAAAGAATTCCCGGCGTTCCCGTCGCATCTCAAGAGGAGGCGCTCTCCACAGGAAAGGCGAGAGGAACTCCAGGGTCGTGCCACCATTCCAAGAGTCCCCCAGATGTGTCAGTCCATTCCAGAGGAACCTGTTTTCCCTGCACTGCCTTGACATTCAAGCCGAGGATCGACTCCCACCACGTGTGCACGTGGGACAGCCTTGTGGGAAAGCCTCGTGGGAAAGCCTCGTGGGAAAGACTTGAGGGAAAACCATAGATCCTTTGATCCACGCGGCGGACTGCGTGACACTGCTGCTACCGCTCTGGAGGAAAGCACAATGCATGCCCGCATTCGAGACGAGGACTGACTCCCCTGGGGAGACTTCAAAAGTACCCCAAGATCCATGTCAGCACTGGAGAGGAATCCTCAGGTTCCGGCCCCGACTCCACACAAGGTCTTAGGCCCCGGCATCGACGGGAGAGGAATCCCGAGAGGCCCCCGAGGAACTCGCATGGGGACTGGCCTTTCCTGAGGCCACCAGAGCGGGTTCCTGAGGTCCCCGTCGTAAGTCGAGAGCACCTGCCGCAACTCGAGAAAATCCAGGAGGTTTTGCCCTCCAGGCGAGATGAGGCCCATTTCCGCTGAGGCTTCTCGAGGCTAATCACGTCTAACCACTGGAACTTCCAAAGGGTCCTTCACACCCTTGCTGCAACTCAAGAAGTTCCCCAACATACCCGTCTCCACTCGAGAGGAAGCACGTGGGTCCCGCACACATCCAGGGGAGCCCCGTTTCCGCCTCCTAGCTCGAGATGAGGGATCCTTTCCCTGTTTCGTAGGGAAAGAATTCCCGGCGTTCCCGTCGCATCTCAAGAGGAGGCGCTCTCCACAGGAAAGGCGAGAGGAACTCCAGGGTCGTGCCACCATTCCAAGAGTCCCCCAGATGTGTCAGTCCAGTCCAGAGGAACCTGTTTTCCCTGCACATGACGTTCAAGCTGAAGATCGACTCCCACCACGTGTGCACGTGGGACAGCCCTGTGGGAAAGCCTCGTGGGAAAGCCTCGTGGGAAAGGCTCGAGGGAAAACCATAGATCCTTTGATCCACGCGGCGGACTGCGTGACACTGCTGCTACCGCTCTGGAGGAAAGCGCAAGTGCATGCCCGCATTCGAGACGAGGACTGACTCCCCTGGGGAGACTCCAGAAGTACCCCAAGATCCATGTCAGCACTGGAGAGGAATCCTCAGATTCCGGCCCTGACTCCACACAAGGCCTTAGGCCCCGGCATCGACGGGAGAGGAATCCCGAGAGGCCCCCGAGGAACTCGCATGGGGACTGGCCTTTCCTGAGGCCACCAGAGCGGGTCCCTGAGGTCCCCGTCGTAAGTCGAGAGCACCTGCCGCAACTCGAGAAAATCCAGGAGGTTTTGCCCTCCAGGCGAGATGAGGCCCATTTCCCCTGAGGCTTCTCGAGGCTAATCACGTCTAACCACTGGAACATCCAAAGGGTCCTTCACACCCTTGCTGCAACTCAAGAAGTTCCCCGACATACCCGTCTCCACTCGAGAGGAAGCACGTGCGTCCCGCACACATCCAGGGGAGCCCCGTTTCCGCCTCCTAGCTCGAGATGAGGGATCCTTTCCCTGTTTCGTAGGGAAAGAATTCCCGGCCTTCCCGTCACATCTCAAGAGGAGGCGCTCTCCACAGGAAAGGCGAGAGGAACTCCAGGGTCGTGCCACCATTCCAAGAGTCCCCCAGATGTGTCAGTCCATTCCATAGGAACCGGTTTTCCCTGCACTGCCTTGACGTTCAAGCCGAGGATCGACTCCCACCACGTGTGCACGTGGGACAGCCCTGTGGGAAAGCCTCGTGGGAAAGCCTCGTGGGAAAGACTCGAGGGAAAACCATAGATCCTTTGATCCACGCGGCGGACTGCGTGACACTGCTGCTACCGCTCTGTAGGAAAGCGCAAGTGCATGCCCGCATTCGAGACGAGGACTGACTCCCCTGGGGAGACTCCAGAAGTACCCCAAGATCCATGTCAGCACTGGAGAGGAATCCTCAGGTTCCGGCCCCGACTCCACACAAGGTCTTAGGCCCCGGCATCGACGGGAGAGGAATCCCGAGACGCCCCCGAGGAACTCGCATGGGGACTGGCCTTTCCTGAGGCAACCAGAGCGGGTCCCTGAGGTCCCCGTCGTAAGTCGAGAGCACCTGCCGCAACTCGAGAAAATCCAGGAGGTTTTGCCCTCCAGGCGAGATGAGGCCCATTTCCGCTGAGGTTTCTCGAGGCTAATCACGTCTAACCACTGGAACTTCCAAAGGGTCCTTCACACCCTTGCTGCAACTCAAGAAGTTCCCGGACATACCCGTCTCCACTCGAGAGGAAGCACGTGGGGTCCCGCACACATCCAGGGGAGCCCCGTTTCCGCCTCCTAGCTCGAGATGAGGGATCCTTTCCCTGTTTCGTAGGGAAAGAATTCCCGGCGTTCCCGTCGCATCTCAAGAGGAGGCGCTCTCCACAGGAAAGGCGAAAGGAACTCCAGGGTCGTGCCACAATTCCAAGAGTCCCCCAGATGCGTCAGTCCATTCCAGAGAAACCTGTTTTCCCTGCACATGACGTTCAAGCCGAGGATCGACTCCCACCTCGTGTGCACGTGGGACAGCCCTGTGGGAAAGCCTCGTGGGAAAGCCTCGTGGGAAAGACTCGAGGGAAAACCATAGATCCTTTGATCCACGCGTGGAATGCGTGACACTGCTGCTACCGCTCTGGAGGAAAGTGCAATGCATGCCCGCATTCGAGAGGAGGACTGACTCCCCTGGGGAGACTCCAGAAGTACCCCAAGATCCATGTCAGCACTGGAGAGGAATCCTCAGGTTCCGGCCCCGACTCCACACAAGGTCTTAGGCCACGGCATCGACGGGAGAGGAACCCCCAGACGCCCCCGAGGAACTCGCATGGGGACTGGCCTTTCCTGAGGCCACCAGAGCGGTTCCCTGAGGTCCCCGTCGTAAGTCGAGAGCACCTGCCGCAACTCTAGAAAATCCAGGAGGTTTTGCCCTCCAGGTGAGATGAGGCCCATTTCCCCTGAGGGTTCTCGAGGCCAATCACATCTAACCACTGGAACTTCCAAAGGGTCCTTCACACCATTGCTGCAACTCAAGAAGTTCCCCGACATACCCGTCTCCACTCGAGAGGAAGCACGTGGTGTCCCGCACACATCCAGGGGAGCCCCGTTTCCGCCTCCTAGCTCGAGATGAGGGATCCTTTCCCTGTTTCGTAGGGAAAGAATTCCCGGCGTTCCCGTCGCATCTCAAGAGGAGGCGCTCTCCACAGGAAAGGCGAGAGGAACTCCAGGGTCGTGCCACCATTCCAAGAGTCCCCCAGATGTGTCAGTCCATTCCAGAGGAACCTGTTTTCCCTGCACTGCCTTGACGTTCAAGCCGAGGATCGACTCCCACCACGTGTGCACGTGGGACAGCCCTGTGGGAAAGCCTCGTGGGAAAGCCTCGTGGGAAAGACTCGAGGGAAAACCATAGATCCTTTGATCCACGCGGCGGACTGCGTGACACTGCTGCTACCGCTCTGGAGGAAAGCGCAAGTGCATGCCCGCATTCGAGACGAGGACTGACTCCCCTGGGGAGACTCCAGAAGTACCCCAAGATCCATGTCAGCACTGGAGAGGAATCCTCAGGTTCCGGCCCCGACTCCACACAAGGTCTTAGGCCCCGGAATCGACGGGAGAGGAATCCCGAGAGGCCCCCGAGGAACTCGCATGGGGACTGGCCTTTCCTGAGGCCACCAGAGCGGGTCCCTGAGGTCCCCGTCGTAAGTCGAGAGCACCTGCCGCAACTCGAGAAAATCCAGGAGGTTTTGCCCTACAGGCGAGATGAGGCCAATTTCCGCTGAGGCTTCTCGAGGCCAATCACATCTAACCACTGGAACTTCCAAAGGGTCCTTCACACCCTTGCTGCAACTCAAGAAGTTCCCCGACATACCCGTCTCCACTCGAGAGGAAGCACGTGGGTTCCCGCACACATCCAGGGGAGCCCCGTTTCCGCCTCCTAGCTCGAGATGAGGGATCCTTTCCCTGTTTCGTAGGGAAAGAATTCCCGGCGTTCCCGTCGCATCTCAAGAGGAGGCGCTCTCCACAGGAAAGGCGAAAGGAACTCCAGGGTGGTGCCACCATTCCAAGAGTCCCCCAGATGTGTCAGTCCATTCCAGAGGTACCTGTTTTCCCTGCACATGATGTTCAAGCCGAGGATTGACTCCCACCACGTGTGCACGTGGACAGCACTTTGGGAAAGCCTCATGGGAAAGCCTCGTGGGAAAGACTCGAGGGAAAACCATAGATCCTTTGATCCACGCGTGGAATGCGTGACACTGCTGCTACCGCTCTGGAGGAAAGTGCAATGCATGCCCGCATTCGAGACGAGGACTGACTCCCCTGGGGAGACTCCAGATGTACCCCAAGATCCATGTCAGCACTGGAGAGGAATCCTCAGGTTCCGGCCCCGACTCCACACAAGGTCTTAGGCCCCGGCATCGACGGGAGAGGAACCCCGAGACGCCCCCGAGGAACTCGCATGGGGACTGGCCTTTCCTGAGGCCACCAGAGCGGTTCCCTGAGGTCCCCGTCGTAAGTCGAGAGCACCTGCCGCAACTCCAGAAAATCCAGGAGGTTTTGCCCTCCAGGTGAGATGAGGCCCATTTCCCCTGAGGGTTCTCGAGGCCAATCACATCTAACCACTGGAACTTCCAAAGGGTCCTTCACACCATTGCTGCAACTCAAGAAGTTCCCCGACATACCCGTCTCCACTCGAGAGGAAGCACGTGGGGTCCCGCACACATCCAGGGGAGCCCCGTTTCCGCCTCCTAGCTCGAGATGAGGGATCCTTTCCCTGTTTCGTAGGGAAAGAATTCCCGGCGTTCCCGTCGCATCTCAAGAGGAGGCGCTCTCCACAGGAAAGGCGAGAGGAACTCCAGGGTCGTGCCACCATTCCAAGAGTCCCCCAGATGTGTCAGTCCATTCCAGAGGAACCTGTTTTCCCTGCACTGCCTTGACGTTCAAGTCGAGGATCGACTCCCACCACGTGTGCACGTGGGACAGCCCTGTGGGAAAGCCTCGTGGGAAAGCCTCGTGGGAAAGACTCGAGGGAAAACCATAGATCCTTTGATCCACGCGGCGGACTGCGTGACACTGCTGCTACCGCTCTGTAGGAAAGCGCAAGTGCATGCCCGCATTCGAGACGAAGACTGACTCCCCTGGGGAGACTCCAGAAGTACCCCAAGATCCATGTCAGCACTGGAGAGGAATCCTCAGGTTCCGGCCCCGACTCCACACAAGGTCTTAGGCCCCGGCATCGACGGGAGAGGAATCCCGAGACGCCCCCGAGGAACTCGCATGGGGACTGGCCTTTCCTGAGGCAACCAGAGCGGGTCCCTGAGGTCCCCGTCGTAAGTCGAGAGCACCTGCCGCAACTCGAGAAAATCCAGGAGGTTTTGCCCTCCAGGCGAGATGAGGCCCATTTCCGCTGAGGTTTCTCGAGGCTAATCACGTCTAACCACTGGAACTTCCAAAGGGTCCTTCACACCCTTGCTGCAACTCAAGAAGTTCCCGGACATACCCGTCTCCACTCGAGAGGAAGCACGTGGGGTCCCGCCCACATCCAGGGGAGCCCCGTTTCCGCCTCCTAGCTCGAGATGAGGGATCCTTTCCCTGTTTCGTAGGTAAAGAATTCCCGGCGTTCCCGTCGCATCTCAAGAGGAGGCGCTCTCCACAGGAAAGGCGAGAGGAACTCCAGGGTCGTGCCACCATTCCAAGAGTCCCCCAGATGTGTCAGTCCATTCCAGAGGAACCTGTTTTCCCTGCACTGCCTTGACGTTCAAGCCGAGGATCGACTCCCACCACGTGTGCACGTGGGACAGCCCTGTGGGAAAGCCTCGTGGGAAAGCCTCGTGGGAAAGACTCGAGGGAAAACCATAGATCCTTTGATCCACGCGGCGGACTGCGTGACACTGCTGCTACCGCTCTGGAGGAAAGCGCAAGTGCATGCCCGCATTCGAGACGAGGACTGACTCCCCTGGGGAGACTCCAGAAGTACCCCAAGATCCATGTCAGCACTGGAGAGGAATCCTCAGATTCCGGCCCTGACTCCACACAAGGCCTTAGGCCCCGGCATCGACGGGAGAGGAATCCCGAGAGGCCCCCGAGGAACTCGCATGGGGACTGGCCTTTCCTGAGGCCACCAGAGCGGGTCCCTGAGGTCCCCGTCGTAAGTCGAGAGCACCTGCCGCAACTCGAGAAAATCCAGGAGGTTTTGCCCTCCAGGCGAGATGAGGCCCATTTCCCCTGAGGCTTCTCGAGGCTAATCACGTCTAACCACTGGAACATCCAAAGGGTCCTTCACACCCTTGCTGCAACTCAAGAAGTTCCCCGACATACCCGTCTCCACTCGAGAGGAAGCACGTGCGTCCCGCACACATCCAGGGGAGCCCCGTTTCCGCCTCCTAGCTCGAGATGAGGGATCCTTTCCCTGTTTCGTAGGGAAAGAATTCCCGGCCTTCCCGTCACATCTCAAGAGGAGGCGCTCTCCACAGGAAAGGCGAGAGGAACTCCAGGGTCGTGCCACCATTCCAAGAGTCCCCCAGATGTGTCAGTCCATTCCATAGGAACCGGTTTTCCCTGCACTGCCTTGACGTTCAAGCCGAGGATCGACTCCCACCACGTGTGCACGTGGGACAGCCCTGTGGGAAAGCCTCGTGGGAAAGCCTCGTGGGAAAGACTCGAGGGAAAACCATAGATCCTTTGATCCACGCGGCGGACTGCGTGACACTGCTGCTACCGCTCTGTAGGAAAGCGCAAGTGCATGCCCGCATTCGAGACGAGGACTGACTCCCCTGGGGAGACTCCAGAAGTACCCCAAGATCCATGTCAGCACTGGAGAGGAATCCTCAGGTTCCGGCCCCGACTCCACACAAGGTCTTAGGCCCCGGCATCGACGGGAGAGGAATCCCGAGACGCCCCCGAGGAACTCGCATGGGGACTGGCCTTTCCTGAGGCAACCAGAGCGGGTCCCTGAGGTCCCCGTCGTAAGTCGAGAGCACCTGCCGCAACTCGAGAAAATCCAGGAGGTTTTGCCCTCCAGGCGAGATGAGGCCCATTTCCGCTGAGGTTTCTCGAGGCTAATCACGTCTAACCACTGGAACTTCCAAAGGGTCCTTCACACCCTTGCTGCAACTCAAGAAGTTCCCGGACATACCCGTCTCCACTCGAGAGGAAGCACGTGGGGTCCCGCACACATCCAGGGGAGCCCCGTTTCCGCCTCCTAGCTCGAGATGAGGGATCCTTTCCCTGTTTCGTAGGGAAAGAATTCCCGGCGTTCCCGTCGCATCTCAAGAGGAGGCGCTCTCCACAGGAAAGGCGAAAGGAACTCCAGGGTCGTGCCACAATTCCAAGAGTCCCCCAGATGCGTCAGTCCATTCCAGAGAAACCTGTTTTCCCTGCACATGACGTTCAAGCCGAGGATCGACTCCCACCTCGTGTGCACGTGGGACAGCCCTGTGGGAAAGCCTCGTGGGAAAGCCTCGTGGGAAAGACTCGAGGGAAAACCATAGATCCTTTGATCCACGCGTGGAATGCGTGACACTGCTGCTACCGCTCTGGAGGAAAGTGCAATGCATGCCCGCATTCGAGAGGAGGACTGACTCCCCTGGGGAGACTCCAGAAGTACCCCAAGATCCATGTCAGCACTGGAGAGGAATCCTCAGGTTCCGGCCCCGACTCCACACAAGGTCTTAGGCCACGGCATCGACGGGAGAGGAACCCCCAGACGCCCCCGAGGAACTCGCATGGGGACTGGCCTTTCCTGAGGCCACCAGAGCGGTTCCCTGAGGTCCCCGTCGTAAGTCGAGAGCACCTGCCGCAACTCTAGAAAATCCAGGAGGTTTTGCCCTCCAGGTGAGATGAGGCCCATTTCCCCTGAGGGTTCTCGAGGCCAATCACATCTAACCACTGGAACTTCCAAAGGGTCCTTCACACCATTGCTGCAACTCAAGAAGTTCCCCGACATACCCGTCTCCACTCGAGAGGAAGCACGTGGGGTCCCGCACACATCCAGGGGAGCCCCGTTTCCGCCTCCTAGCTCGAGATGAGGGATCCTTTCCCTGTTTCGTAGGGAAAGAATTCCCGGCGTTCCCGTCGCATCTCAAGAGGAGGCGCTCTCCACAGGAAAGGCGAGAGGAACTCCAGGGTCGTGCCACCATTCCAAGAGTCCCCCAGATGTGTCAGTCCATTCCAGAGGAACCTGTTTTCCCTGCACTGCCTTGACGTTCAAGCCGAGGATCGACTCCCACCACGTGTGCACGTGGGACAGCCCTGTGGGAAAGCCTCGTGGGAAAGCCTCGTGGGAAAGACTCGAGGGAAAACCATAGATCCTTTGATCCACGCGGCGGACTGCGTGACACTGCTGCTACCGCTCTGGAGGAAAGCGCAAGTGCATGCCCGCATTCGAGACGAGGACTGACTCCCCTGGGGAGACTCCAGAAGTACCCCAAGATCCATGTCAGCACTGGAGAGGAATCCTCAGGTTCCGGCCCCGACTCCACACAAGGTCTTAGGCCCCGGAATCGACGGGAGAGGAATCCCGAGAGGCCCCCGAGGAACTCGCATGGGGACTGGCCTTTCCTGAGGCCACCAGAGCGGGTCCCTGAGGTCCCCGTCGTAAGTCGAGAGCACCTGCCGCAACTCGAGAAAATCCAGGAGGTTTTGCCCTACAGGCGAGATGAGGCCAATTTCCGCTGAGGCTTCTCGAGGCCAATCACATCTAACCACTGGAACTTCCAAAGGGTCCTTCACACCCTTGCTGCAACTCAAGAAGTTCCCCGACATACCCGTCTCCACTCGAGAGGAAGCACGTGGGTTCCCGCACACATCCAGGGGAGCCCCGTTTCCGCCTCCTAGCTCGAGATGAGGGATCCTTTCCCTGTTTCGTAGGGAAAGAATTCCCGGCGTTCCCGTCGCATCTCAAGAGGAGGCGCTCTCCACAGGAAAGGCGAAAGGAACTCCAGGGTGGTGCCACCATTCCAAGAGTCCCCCAGATGTGTCAGTCCATTCCAGAGGTACCTGTTTTCCCTGCACATGATGTTCAAGCCGAGGATCGACTCCCACCACGTGTGCACGTGGACAGCACTTTGGGAAAGCCTCATGGGAAAGCCTCGTGGGAAAGACTCGAGGGAAAACCATAGATCCTTTGATCCACGCGTGGAATGCGTGACACTGCTGCTACCGCTCTGGAGGAAAGTGCAATGCATGCCCGCATTCGAGACGAGGACTGACTCCCCTGGGGAGACTCCAGATGTACCCCAAGATCCATGTCAGCACTGGAGAGGAATCCTCAGGTTCCGGCCCCGACTCCACACAAGGTCTTAGGCCCCGGCATCGACGGGAGAGGAACCCCGAGACGCCCCCGAGGAACTCGCATGGGGACTGGCCTTTCCTGAGGCCACCAGAGCGGTTCCCTGAGGTCCCCGTCGTAAGTCGAGAGCACCTGCCGCAACTCCAGAAAATCCAGGAGGTTTTGCCCTCCAGGTGAGATGAGGCCCATTTCCCCTGAGGGTTCTCGAGGCCAATCACATCTAACCACTGGAACTTCCAAAGGGTCCTTCACACCATTGCTGCAACTCAAGAAGTTCCCCGACATACCCGTCTCCACTCGAGAGGAAGCACGTGGGGTCCCGCACACATCCAGGGGAGCCCCGTTTCCGCCTCCTAGCTCGAGATGAGGGATCCTTTCCCTGTTTCGTAGGGAAAGAATTCCCGGCGTTCCCGTCGCATCTCAAGAGGAGGCGCTCTCCACAGGAAAGGCGAGAGGAACTCCAGGGTCGTGCCACCATTCCAAGAGTCCCCCAGATGTGTCAGTCCATTCCAGAGGAACCTGTTTTCCCTGCACTGCCTTGACGTTCAAGTCGAGGATCGACTCCCACCACGTGTGCACGTGGGACAGCCCTGTGGGAAAGCCTCGTGGGAAAGCCTCGTGGGAAAGACTCGAGGGAAAACCATAGATCCTTTGATCCACGCGGCGGACTGCGTGACACTGCTGCTACCGCTCTGTAGGAAAGCGCAAGTGCATGCCCGCATTCGAGACGAAGACTGAATCCCCTGGGGAGACTCCAGAAGTACCCCAAGATCCATGTCAGCACTGGAGAGGAATCCTCAGGTTCCGGCCCCGACTCCACACAAGGTCTTAGGCCCCGGCATCGACGGGAGAGGAATCCCGAGACGCCCCCGAGGAACTCGCATGGGGACTGGCCTTTCCTGAGGCAACCAGAGCGGGTCCCTGAGGTCCCCGTCGTAAGTCGAGAGCACCTGCCGCAACTCGAGAAAATCCAGGAGGTTTTGCCCTCCAGGCGAGATGAGGCCCATTTCCGCTGAGGTTTCTCGAGGCTAATCACGTCTAACCACTGGAACTTCCAAAGGGTCCTTCACACCCTTGCTGCAACTCAAGAAGTTCCCGGACATACCCGTCTCCACTCGAGAGGAAGCACGTGGGGTCCCGCACACATCCAGGGGAGCCCCGTTTCCGCCTCCTAGCTCGAGATGAGGGATCCTTTCCCTGTTTCGTAGGTAAAGAATTCCCGGCGTTCCCGTCGCATCTCAAGAGGAGGCGCTCTCCACAGGAAAGGCGAGAGGAACTCCAGGGTCGTGCCACCATTCCAAGAGTCCCCCAGATGTGTCAGTCCATTCCAGAGGAACCTGTTTTCCCTGCACTGCCTTGACGTTCAAGCCGAGGATCGACTCCCACCACGTGTGCACGTGGGACAGCCCTGTGGGAAAGCCTCGTGGGAAAGCCTCGTGGGAAAGACTCGAGGGAAAACCATAGATCCTTTGATCCACGCGGCGGACTGCGTGACACTGCTGCTACCGCTCTGGAGGAAAGCGCAAGTGCATGCCCGCATTCGAGACGAGGACTGACTCCCCTGGGGAGACTCCAGAAGTACCCCAAGATCCATGTCAGCACTGGAGAGGAATCCTCAGGTTCCGGCCCCGAATCCACACAAGGTCTTAGGCCCCGGCATCGACGGGAGAGGAATCCCGAGAGGCCCCCGAGGAACTCGCATGGGGACTGGCCTTTCCTGAGGCCACCAGAGCGGGTCCCTGAGGTCCCCGTCGTAAGTCGAGAGCACCTGCCGCAACTCGAGAAAATCCAGGAGGTTTTGCCCTCCAGGCGCGATGAGGCCCATTTCCGCTGAGGCTTCTCGAGGCTAATCACGTCTAACAACTGGAACTTCCAAAGGGTCCTTCACACCCTTGCTGCAACTCAAGAAGTTCCCCGACATACACGTCTCCACTCGAGAGGAAGCACGTGGGTCCCGCACACATCCAGGGGAGCCCCGTTTCCGCCTCCTAGCTCGAGATGAGGGATCCTTTCCCTGTTTCGTAGGGAAAGAATTCCCGGCGTTCCCGTCGCATCTCAAGAGGAGGCGCTCTCCACAGGAAAGGCGAGAGGAACTCCAGGGTCATGCCACCATTCCAAGAGTCCCCCAGATCGGTCAGTCCATTCCAGAGGAACCTGTTTTCCCTGCACTGCCTTGACGTTCAAGCCGAGGATCGACTCCCACCACGTGTGCACGTGGGACAGCCCTGTGGGAAAGCCTCGTGGGAAAGCCTCGTGGAAAAGACTCGAGGGAAAACCATAGATCCTTTGATCCACGCGGCAGACTGCGTGACACTGCTGCTACCGCTCTGGAGGAAAGCGCAAGTGCATGCCCGCATTCGAGACGAAGACTGACTCCCCTGGGGAGACTCCAGAAGTACCCCAAGATCCATGTCAGCACTGGAGAGGAATCCTCAGGTTCCGGCCACGACTCCACACAAGGTCTTAGGCCCCGGCATCGACGGGAGAGGAATCCCGAGAGGCCCCCGAGGAACTCGCATGGGGACTGGCCTTTCCTGAGGCCACCAGAGCGGGTCCCTGAGGTCCCCGTCGTAAGTCGAGAGCACCTGCCGCAACTCGAGAAAATCCAGGAGGTTTTGCCCTCCAGGCGCGATGAGGCCCATTTCCGCTGAGGCTTCCCGAGGCCTATCACATCTAACCACTGGAACTTCCAAAGGGTCCTTCACACCATTGCTGCAACTCAAGAAGTTCCCCGACATACCCGTCTCCACTCGAGAGGAAGCACGTGGGGTCCCGCACACATCCAGGGGAGCCCCGTTTCCGCCTCCTAGCTCGAGATGAGGTGTCCTTTCCCTGTTTCGTAGGGAAAGAATTCCCGGCGTTCCCGTCGCATCTCAAGAGGAGGCGCTCTCCACAGGAAAGGCGAGAGGAACTCCAGGGTTGTGCCACCATTCCAAGAGTCCCCCAGATGTGTCAGTCCATTCCAGAGGAACCTGTTTTCCCTGCACTGCCTTGACGTTCAAGCCGAGGATCGACTCCCACCACGTGTGCACGTGGGACAGCCCTGTGGGAAAGCCTCGTGGGAAAGCCTCGTGGGAAAGACTCGAGGGAAAAACATAGATCCTTTGATCCACGCGGCGGACTGCGTGACACTGCTGCTACCGCTCTGGAGGAAATCGCAAGTGCATGCCCGCATTCGAGACGAGGACTGACTCCCTGGGGAGACTCCAGAAGTACCCAAAGATCCATGTCAGCACTGGAGAGGAATCCTCAGGTTCCGGCCACGACTCCACACAAGGTCTTAGGCCCCGGCATCGACGGGAGAGGAATCCCGAGAGGCCCCCGAGGAACTCGCATGGGGACTGGCCTTTCCTGAGGCCACCAGAGCGGGTCCCTGAGGTCCCCGTCGTATGTCGAGAGCACCTGCCGCAACTCGAGAAAATCCAGGAGGTTTTGTCCTCCAGGCGAGATGAGGCCCATTTCCGCTGAGGCTTCTCGAGGCTAATCATGTCTAACCACTGGAACTTCCAAAGGGTCCTTCACACCCTTGCTGCAACTCAAGAAGTTCCCCGACATACCCGTCTCCACTCGAGAGGAAGAACGTGGGTCCCGCACACATCCAGGGGAGCCCCGTTTCCGCCTCCTAGCTCTAGATGTGGGATCCTTTCCCTGTTTCGTAGGGAAAGAATTCCCGGCGTTCCCGTCGCATCTCAAGAGGAGGCGCTCTCCACAGGAAAGGCGAGAGGAACTCCAGGGTCCTGACACCATTCCAAGAGTCCCCCAGATGTGTCAGTCCATTCCAGAGGAACCTCTTTTCCCTGAACTGCCTTGACGTTCAAGCCGAGGATCGACTCCCACCACGTGTGCACGTGGGACAGCCCTGTGGGAAAGCCTCGTGGGAAAGCCTCGTGGAAAAGACTCGAGGGAAAACCATAGATCCTTTGATCCACGCGGCGGACTGCGTGACACTGCTGCTACCGCTCTGGAGGAAAGCGCAAGTGCATGCCCGCATTCGAGACGAGGACTGACCCCCCTGGGAAGACTCCAGAAGTACCCCAAGATCCATGTCAGCACTGGAGAGGAATCCTCAGGTTCCGGCCCCGACTCCACACAAGGTCTTAGGCCCCGGCATCGACGGGAGGGGTATCCCGAGAGGCCCCCGAGGAACTCGCATGGGGACTGGCCTTTCCTGAGGTCACCAGAGCGGGTCCCTGAGGTCCCCGTCGTAAGTCGAGAGCACCTGCCTCAACTCGAGAAAATCCAGGAGGTTTTGCCCTCCAGGCGAGATGAGGCCCATTTCCGCTGAGGCTTCTCGAGGCCAATCACGTCTAACCACTGGAACTTCCAAAGGGTCCTTCACACCCTTGCTGCAACTCAAGAAGTTCCCCGACATACCCGTCTCCACTCGAGAGGAAGCACGTGGGTCCCGCACACATCCAGAGGAGACCCGTTTCCGCCTCCTAGCTCGAGATGAGGGATCCTTTCCCTGTTTCTTAGGGACAGAATTCCCGGCGTTCCCGTCGCATCTCAAGAGGAGGCGCTCTCCACAGGAAAGGCGAGAGGAAGTCGAGGGTCGTGCCACCATTCCAAGAGTCCCCCAGATGTGTCAGTCCATTCCAGAGGAACCTGTTTTCCCTGCACTGCCTTGACGTTCAAGCCGAGGATCGACTCCCACCACGTGTGCACGTGGGACAGCCCTGTGGGAAAGCCTCGTGGGAAAGCCTCGTGGGAAAGACTCGAGGGAAAACCATAGATCCTTTGATCCACGCGGCGGACTGCGTGACACTGCTGCTACCGCTCTGGAGGAAAGCGCAAGTGCATGCCCGCATTCGAGACGAGGACTGACTCCCCTGGGGAGACTCCAGAAGTACCCCAAGATCCATGTCAGCACTGGAGAGGAATCCTCAGGTTCCGGCCCCGACTCCACACAAGGTCTTAGGCCCCGGCATCGACGGGAGAGGAATCCCGAGAGGCCCCCGAGGAACTCGCATGGGGACTGGCCTTTCCTGAGGCCACCAGAGCGGGTCCCTGAGGACCCCGTCGTAAGTCGAGAGCACCTGCCGCAACTCGAGAAAATCCAGGAGGTTTTGCCCTCCAGGCGAGATGAGGCCCATTTCCGCTGAGGCTTCTCGAGGCCAATCACATCTAACCACTGGAACTTCCAAAGGGTCCTTCACACCCTTACTGCAACTCAAGAAGTTCCCCGACATACCCGTCTCCACTCGAGAGGAAGCACGTGGTGTCCCGCACACATCCAGGGGAGCCCCGTTTCCGCCTCCTAGCTCGAGATGAGGGATCCTTTCCCTGTTTCGTAGGGAAAGAATTCCCGGCGTTCCCGTCGCATCTCAAGAGGAGGCGCTCTCCACAGGAAAGGCGAGAGGAACTCCAGGGTCGTGCCACCATTCCAACAGTCCCCCAGATGTGTCAGTCCCTTCCAGAGGAAACTGTTTTCCCTGCACTGCCTTGACGTTCAAGCCGAGGATCGACTCCCACCACGTGTGCACGTGGGACAGCCCTGTGGGAAAGCCTCGTGGGAAAGACTCGAGGGAAAACCATAGATCCTTTGATCCACGCGGCGGACTGCGTGACACTGCTGCTACCGCTCTGGAGGAAAGCTCAAGTGCATGCCCGCATTCGAGACGAGGACTGACTCCCCTGGGGAGACTCCAGAAGTAACCCAAGATCCATGTCAGCACTGGAGAGGAATCGTCATTTCCGGCCCCGACTCCACACAAGGTCTTAGGCCCCGGCATCGACGGGAGAGGAATCCCGAGAGGCCCCAGAGGATCTCGCATGGGGACAGGCCATTCCTGAGGCCAACAGAGCGGGTCCCTGAGGTCCCCGTCGTAAGTCGAGAGCACCTGCCGCAACTCGAGAAAATCCAGGAGGTTTTGCCCTCCAGGCGAGATGAGGCCCATTTCCGCTGAGGCTTCCCGAGGCCAATCACATCTAACCACTGGAACTTCCAAAGGGTCCTTCACACCCTTGCTGCAACTCAGGAAGTTCCCCGACATACCCGTCTGCACTCGAGAGGAAGCACGTGGTGTCCCGTACACATCCAGGGGAGCCCCGTTTCCGCCTCCTAGCTCGAGATGAGGGATCCTTTCCCTGTTTCGTAGGGAAAGAATTCCCGGCGTTCCCGTCGCATCTCAAGAGGAGGCGCTCTCCACAGGAAAGGCGAGAGGAACTCCAGGGTCATGCCACCATTCCAAGAGTCCCCCAGATGTGTCAGTCCATTCCAGAGCAACCTGTTTTCCCTGCACTGCCTTGACGTTTAAGCCGAGGATCGACTCCCACCACGTGTGCACGTGGGACAGCCCTGTGGGAAAGCCTCGTGGGAAAGCCTCGTGGGAAAGACTCGAGGGAAAACCATAGATCCTTTGATCCACGCGGCGGACTGCGTGACACTGCTGCTACCGCTCTGGAGGAAAGCGCAAGTGCATGCCCGCATTCGAGACGAGTACTGACTCCCCTGGGGAGACTCCAGAAGAACCCCAAGATCCATGTCAGCACTGGAGAGGAATCCTCAGGTTCCGGCCCCGACTCCACACAAGGTCTTAGGCCCCGGCATCGAAGGGACAGGAATCCCGAGATGCCCCCGAGGAACTCGCTTGGGGACTGGCCTTTCCTGAGGCCACCAGAGCGGGTCCCTGAGGTCCCCGTCGTAAGTCGAGAGCACCTGCCGCAACTCGAGAAAATCCAGGAGGTTTTGCCCTCCAGGCGAGATGAGGCCCATTTCCGCTGAGGCTTCTCGAGGCCTATCACATCTAACCACTGGAACTTCCAAAGGGTCCTTCACACCCTTGCTGCCAATCAAGAAATTCCCCGACATACCCGTCTCCACTCGAGAGGAAGTACGTGGTGTCCCGCACACATCCAGGGGAGCCCCGTTTCCGCCTCCTAGCTCGAGATGAGGGATCCTTTCCCTCTTTCGTAGGGAAAGAATTCCCGGCGTTCCCGTTGCATCTCAAGAGGAGGCGCTCTCCACAGGAAAGGCGAGAGGAACTCCAGGGTCGTGCCACCATTCCAAGAGTCCCCCAGATGTGTCAGTCCATTCCAGACGAACCTGTTTTCCCTGCACTGCCTTGACGTTCAAGCCGAGGATCGACTCCCACCACGTGTGCACGTGGGACAGCCCTGTGGGAAAGCCTCGTGGGAAAGCCTCGTGGGAAAGACTCGAGGGAAAACCATAGATCCTTTGATCCACGCGGCGGACTGCGTGACACTGCTGCTACCGCTCTGGAGGAAAGCGCAAGTGCATGCCCGCATTCGAGACGAGGACTGACTCCCCTGGGGAGACTCCAGAAGTACCCCAAGATCCATGTCAGCACTGGAGAGGAATCCTCAGGTTCCGGCCCCGACTCCACACAAGGTCTTAGGCCCCGGCATCGACGGGAGAGGAATCCCGAGAGGCCCCCGAGGAACTCGCATGGGGACTGGCCTTTCCTGAGGCCACCAGAGCGGGTCCCTGAGGACCCCGTCGTAAGTCGAGAGCACCTGCCGCAACTCGAGAAAATCCAGGAGGTTTTGCCCTCCAGGCGAGATGAGGCCCATTTCCGCTGAGGCTTCTCGAGGCCAATCACATCTAACCACTGGAACTTCCAAAGGGTCCTTCACACCCTTGCTGCAACTCAAGAAGTTCCCCGACATACCCGTCTCCACTCGAGAGGAAGCACGTGGTGTCCCGCACACATCCAGGGGAGCCCCGTTTCCGCCTCCTAGCTCGAGATGAGGGATCCTTTCCCTGTTTCGTAGGGAAAGAATTCCCGGCGTTCCCGTCGCATCTCAAGAGGAGGCGCTCTCCACAGGAAAGGCGAGAGGAACTCCAGGGTCGTGCCACCATTCCAACAGTCCCCCAGATGTGTCAGTCCCTTCCAGAGGAAACTGTTTTCCCTGCACTGCCTTGACGTTCAAGCCGAGGATCGACTCCCACCACGTGTGCACGTGGGACAGCCCTGTGGGAAAGCCTCGTGGGAAAGCCTCGTGGGAAAGACTCGAGGGAAAACCATAGATCCTTTGATCCACGCGGCGGACTGCGTGACACTGCTGCTACCGCTCTGGAGGAAAGCGCAAGTGCATGCCCGCATTCGAGACGAGTACTGACTCCCCTGGGGAGACTCCAGAAGAACCCCAAGATCCATGTCAGCACTGGAGAGGAATCCTCAGGTTCCGGCCCCGACTCCACACAAGGTCTTAGGCCCCGGCATCGAAGGGACAGGAATCCCGAGATGCCCCCGAGGAACTCGCTTGGGGACTGGCCTTTCCTGAGGCCACCAGAGCGGGTCCCTGAGGTCCCCGTCGTAAGTCGAGAGCACCTGCCGCAACTCGAGAAAATCCAGGAGGTTTTGCCCTCCAGGCGAGATGAGGCCCATGTCCGCTGAGGCTTCTCGAGGCCTATCACATCTAACCACTGGAACTTCCAAAGGGTCCTTCACACCCTTGCTGCCAATCAAGAAATTCCCCGACATACCCGTCTCCACTCGAGAGGAAGCACGTGGTGTCCCGCACACATCCAGGGGAGCCCCGTTTCCGCCTCCTAGCTCGAGATGAGGGATCCTTTCCCTCTTTCGTAGGGAAAGAATTCCCGGCGTTCCCGTTGCATCTCAAGAGGAGGCGCTCTCCACAGGAAAGGCGAGAGGAACTCCAGGGTCGTGCCACCATTCCAAGAGTCCCCCAGATGTGTCAGTCCATTCCAGACGAACCTGTTTTCCCTGCACTGCCTTGACGTTCAAGCCGAGGATCGACTCCCACCACGTGTGCACGTGGGACAGCCCTGTGGGAAAGCCTCGTGGGAAAGCCTCGTGGGAAAGACTCGAGGGAAAACCATAGATCCTTTGATCCACGCGGCGGACTGCGTGACACTGCTGCTACCGCTCTGGAGGAAAGCGCAAGTGCATGCCCGCATTCGAGACGAGGACTGACTCCCCTGGGGAGACTCCAGAAGTACCCCAAGATCCATGTCAGCACTGGAGAGGAATCCTCAGGTTCCGGCCCCGACTCCACACAAGGTCTTAGGCCCCGGCATCGACGGGAGAGGAATCCCGAGAGGCCCCCGAGAAACTCGCATCGGGACTGGCCTTTCCTGAGGCCACCAGAGCGGGTCCCTGAGGTCCCCGTCGTAAGTCGAGAGCACCTGCCGCAACTCGAGAAAATCCAGGAGGTTTTGCCCTCCAGGCGAGATGAGGCCCATTTCCGCTGAGGTTCTCGAGGCCAATCACGTCTCACCACTGGAACTTCCAAAGGGTCCTTCACACCCTTGCTGCAACTCCAGAAGTTCCCCGACATACCCGTCTACACTCGAGAGGAAGCACGTGGTGTCCCGCACACATCCAGGGGAGACCCGTTTCCGCCTCCTAGCTCGAGATGAGGGATCTTTTCCCTGTTTCCTAGGGAAAGAATTCCCGGCGTTCCTGTCGCATCTCAAGAGGTGGCGCTCTCCACAGGAAAGGCGAGAGGAACTCCAGGGTCATGCCACTATTCCAAGAGTCCCCCAGATGTGTCAGTCCATTCCAGAGGAACCTGTTTTCCCTGCACTGCCTTGACGTTCAAGCCGAGGATCGACTCCCACCACGTGTGCACGTGGGACAGCCCTGTGGGAAAGCCTCGTGGGAAAGCCTCGTGGGAAAGACTCGAGGGAAAACCATAGATCCTTTGATCCACGCGGCGGACTGCGTGACACTGCTGCTACCGCTCTGGAGGAAAGCGCAAGTGCATGCCCGCATTCGTGACGAGGACTGACTCCCCTGGGGAGACTCCAGAAGTACCCCAAGATCCATGTCAGCACTGGAGAGGAATCCTCAGGTTCCGGCCCCGACTCCACAGAAGGTCTTAGGCCCCGGCATCGACGGGAGAGTAATCCCGAGAGGCCCCCGAGGAACTCGCATGGGGACTGGCCTTTCCTGAGGCCACCAGAGCGGGTCCCTGAGGTCCCCGTCGTAAGTCGAGAGCACCTGCCGCAACTCGAGAAAATCCAGGAGGCTTTGCCCTCCAGGCGAGATGAGGCCCATTTCCGCTGAGGTTCTCGAGGCCAATCACGTCTCACCACTGGAACTTCCAAAGGGTCTTTCACACCCTTGCTGCAACTCAAGAAGTTCCCCGACATACCCGTCTCCACTCGAGAGGAAGCACGTGGGGTCCCGCACACATCCAGGGGAGCCCCGTTTCCGCCTCCTAGCTCGAGATGAGGGATCCTTTCCCTGTTTCGTAGGGAAAGAATTCCCGGCGTTCCCGTCGCATCTCAAGAGGAGGCGCTCTCCACTGGAAAGGCAAGAGAAACTCCAGGGTCGTGCCACCATTCCAAGAGTCCCCCAGATGTGTCAGTCCATTCCAGAGGAACCTGTTTTCCCTGCACTGCCTTGACGTTCAAGCCGAGGACCGAGTCCCACCACGTGTGCACGTGGGACAGCCCTGTGGGAAAGCCTCGTGGGAAAGCCTCGTGGGAAAGCCTCGAGGGAAAACCATAGATCCTTTGATCCACGCGGCGGACTGCGTGACACTGCTGCTACCGCTCTGGAGGAAAGCGCAAGTGCATGACCGCATTCGAGACGAGGACTGACTCCCCTGGGTAGACTCCAGAAGTACCCCAAGATCCATGTCAGCACTGGAGAGGAATCCTCAGGTTCCGGCCCCGACTCCACACAAGGTCTTAGGCCCCGGCATCGACGGGAGAGGAATCCCGAGAGGCCCCCGAGGAACTCGCATGGGGACTGGCCTTTCCTGAGGCCACCAGAGCGGGTCCCTGAGGTCCCCGTCGTAAGTCGAGAGCACCTGCCGCAACTCGAGAAAATCCAGGAGGTTTTGCCCTCCAGGCGAGATGAGGCACATTTCCGCTGAGGCTTCTCGAGGCTAATCACATCTAACCACTGGAACTTCCACATGGTCCTTAACACCCTTGTTGCAACTCAAGAAGTTCCCCGACATACACGTCTCCACTGGAGAGGAAGCACGAGGGTCCCACACACATCCAGGGGAGCCCCGTTTCCGCCTCCTAGCTCGAGATGAGGGATCTTTTCCCTGTTTCGTAGGGAAAGAATTCCCGGCGTTCCCGTCGCATCTCAAGAGGAGGCGCTCTCCACAGGAAAGGCGAGAGGAACTCCAGGGTCGTGCCACCATTCCAAGAGTCCCCCAGATGTGTCAGTCCATTCCAGAGGAAACTGTTTTCCCTGCACTGCCTTGACGTTCAAGCAGAGGATCGACTCCCACCACGTGTGCACGTGG
This sequence comes from Ovis canadensis, assembly GCF_042477335.2. Taxonomy (NCBI): domain Eukaryota; kingdom Metazoa; phylum Chordata; class Mammalia; order Artiodactyla; family Bovidae; genus Ovis; species Ovis canadensis. The sequence goes on from NC_091252.1 coordinate 1,263,469, forward strand.
GACAGCCCTGTGGGAAAGCCTCGTGGGAAAGCCTCGTGGGATAGACTCGAGGGAAAACCATTGATCCTTTGATCCACGCGGCGGACTGCGTGACACTGCTGCTACCGCTCTGGAGGAAAGCGCAAGTGCATGCCCGCATTCGAGACGAGGACTGACTCCCCTGGGGAGACTCCAGAAGTACCCCAAGATCCATGTCAGCACTGGAGAGGAATCCTCAGGTTCCGGCCCCGACTCCACACAAGGTCTTAGGCCCCGGCATCGACGGGAGAGGAATCCCGAGAGGCCCCCGAGAAACTCGCATCGGGACTGGCCTTTCCTGAGGCCACCAGAGCGGGTCCCTGAGGTCCCCGTCGTAAGTCGAGAGCACCTGCCGCAACTCGAGAAAATCCAGGAGGTTTTGCCCTCCAGGCGAGATGAGGCCCATTTCCGCTGAGGTTCTCGAGGCCAATCACGTCTCACCACTGGAACTTCCAAAGGGTCCTTCACACCCTTGCTGCAACTCAAGAAGTTCCCCGACATACCCGTCTCCACTCGAGAGGAAGCACGTGGGGTCCCGCACACATCCAGGGGAGCCCCGTTTCCGCCTCCTAGCTCGAGATGAGGGATCCTTTCCCTGTTTCGTAGGGAAAGAATTCCCGGCGTTCCCGTCGCATCTCAAGAGGAGGCGCTCTCCACTGGAAAGGCAAGAGAAACTCCAGGGTCGTGCCACCATTCCAAGAGTCCCCCAGATGTGTCAGTCCATTCCAGAGGAACCTGTTTTCCCTGCACTGCCTTGACGTTCAAGCCGAGGACCGAGTCCCACCACGTGTGCACGTGGGACAGCCCTGTGGGAAAGCCTCGTGGGAAAGCCTCGTGGGAAAGCCTCGAGGGAAAACCATAGATCCTTTGATCCACGCGGCGGACTGCGTGACACTGCTGCTACCGCTCTGGAGGAAAGCGCAAGTGCATGACCGCATTCGAGAAGAGGACTGACTCCCCTGGGTAGACTCCAGAAGTACCCCAAGATCCATGTCAGCACTGGAGAGGAATCCTCAGGTTCCGGCCCCGACTCCACACAAGGTCTTAGGCCCCGGCATCGACGGGAGAGGAATCCCGAGAGGCCCCCGAGGAACTCGCATGGGGACTGGCCTTTCCTGAGGCCACCAGAGCGGGTCCCTGAGGTCCCCGTCGTAAGTCGAGAGCACCTGCCGCAACTCGAGAAAATCCAGGAGGTTTTGCCCTCCAGGCGAGATGAGGCACATTTCCGCTGAGGCTTCTCGAGGCTAATCACATCTAACCACTGGAACTTCCACATGGTCCTTAACACCCTTGTTGCAACTCAAGAAGTTCCCCGACATACACGTCTCCACTCGAGAGGAAGCACGAGGGTCCCACACACATCCAGGGGAGCCCCGTTTCCGCCTCCTAGCTCGAGATGAGGGATCCTTTCCCTGTTTCGTAGGGAAAGAATTCCCGGCGTTCCCGTCGCATCTCAAGAGGAGGCGCTCTCCACAGGAAAGGCGAGAGGAACTCCAGGGTCGTGCCACCATTCCAAGAGTCCCCCAGATGTGTCAGTCCATTCCAGAGGAAACTGTTTTCCCTGCACTGCCTTGACGTTCAAGCAGAGGATCGACTCCCACCACGTGTGCACGTGGGACAGCCCTCTGGGAAAGCCTCGTGGGAAAGCCTCGTGGGATAGACTCGAGGGAAAACCATTGATCCTTTGATCCACGCGGCGGACTGCGTGACACTGCTGCTACCGCTCTGGAGGAAAGCGCAAGTGCATGCCCGCATTCGAGACGAGGACTGACTCCCCTGGGGAGACTCCAGAAGTACCCCAAGATCCATGTCAGCACTGGAGAGGAATCCTCAGGTTCCGGCCCCGACTCCACACAAGGTCTTAGGCCCCGGCATCGACGGGAGAGGAATCCCGAGAGGCCCCCGAGAAACTCGCATCGGGACTGGCCTTTCCTGAGGCCACCAGAGCGGGTCCCTGAGGTCCCCGTCGTAAGTCGAGAGCACCTGCCGCAACTCGAGAAAATCCAGGAGGTTTTGCCCTCCAGGCGAGATGAGGCCCATTTCCGCTGAGGTTCTCGAGGCCAATCACGTCTCACCACTGGAACTTCCAAAGGGTCCTTCACACCCTTGCTGCAACTCAAGAAGTTCCCCGACATACCCGTCTCCACTCGAGAGGAAGCACGTGGGGTCCCGCACACATCCAGGGGAGCCCCGTTTCCACCTCCTAGCTCGAGATGAGGGATCCTTTCCCTGTTTCTTAGGGACAGAATTCCCGGCGTTCCCGTCGCATCTCAAGAGGAGGCGCTCTCCACAGGAAAGGCGAGAGGAAGTCGAGGGTCGTGCCACCATTCCAAGAGTCCCCCAGATGTGTCAGTCCATTCCAGAGGAACCTGTTTTCCCTGCACTGCCTTGACGTTCAAGCCGAGGATCGACTCCCACCACGTGTGCACGTGGGACAGCCCTGTGGGAAAGCCTCGTGGGAAAGCCTCGTGGGAAAGACTCGAGGGAAAACCATAGATCCTTTGATCCACGCGGCGGACTGCGTGACACTGCTGCTACCGCTCTGGAGGAAAGCGCAAGTGCATGCCCGCATTCGAGACGAGGACTGACTCCCCTGGGGAGACTCCAGAAGTACCCCAAGATCCATGTCAGCACTGGAGAGGAATCCTCAGGTTCCGGCCCCGACTCCACACAAGGTCTTAGGCCCCGGCATCGACGGGAGAGGAATCCCGAGAGGCCCCCGAGGAACTCGCATGGGGACTGGCCTTTCCTGAGGCCACCAGAGCGGGTCCCTGAGGACCCCGTCGTAAGTCGAGAGCACCTGCCGCAACTCGAGAAAATCCAGGAGGTTTTGCCCTCCAGGCGAGATGAGGCCCATTTCCGCTGAGGCTTCTCGAGGCCAATCACATCTAACCACTGGAACTTCCAAAGGGTCCTTCACACCCTTGCTGCAACTCAAGAAGTTCCCCGACATACCCGTCTCCACTCGAGAGGAAGCACGTGGTGTCCCGCACACATCCAGGGGAGCCCCGTTTCCGCCTCCTAGCTCGAGATGAGGGATCCTTTCCCTGTTTCGTAGGGAAAGAATTCCCGGCGTTCCCGTCGCATCTCAAGAGGAGGCGCTCTCCACAGGAAAGGCGAGAGGAACTCCAGGGTCGTGCCACCATTCCAACAGTCCCCCAGATGTGTCAGTCCCTTCCAGAGGAAACTGTTTTCCCTGCACTGCCTTGACGTTCAAGCCGAGGATCGACTCCCACCACGTGTGCACGTGGGACAGCCCTGTGGGAAAGCCTCGTGGGAAAGCCTCGTGGGAAAGACTCGAGGGAAAACCATAGATCCTTTGATCCACGCGGCGGACTGCGTGACACTGCTGCTACCGCTCTGGAGGAAAGCGCAAGTGCATGCCCGCATTCGAGACGAGTACTGACTCCCCTGGGGAGACTCCAGAAGAACCCCAAGATCCATGTCAGCACTGGAGAGGAATCCTCAGGTTCCGGCCCCGACTCCACACAAGGTCTTAGGCCCCGGCATCGAAGGGACAGGAATCCCGAGATGCCCCCGAGGAACTCGCTTGGGGACTGGCCTTTCCTGAGGCCACCAGAGCGGGTCCCTGAGGTCCCCGTCGTAAGTCGAGAGCACCTGCCGCAACTCGAGAAAATCCAGGAGGTTTTGCCCTCCAGGCGAGATGAGGCCCATTTCCGCTGAGGCTTCTCGAGGCCTATCACATCTAACCACTGGAACTTCCAAAGGGTCCTTCACACCCTTGCTGCCAATCAAGAAATTCCCCGACATACCCGTCTCCACTCGAGAGGAAGCACGTGGTGTCCCGCACACATCCAGGGGAGCCCCGTTTCCGCCTCCTAGCTCGAGATGAGGGATCCTTTCCCTCTTTCGTAGGGAAAGAATTCCCGGCGTTCCCGTTGCATCTCAAGAGGAGGCGCTCTCCACAGGAAAGGCGAGAGGAACTCCAGGGTCGTGCCACCATTCCAAGAGTCCCCCAGATGTGTCAGTCCATTCCAGACGAACCTGTTTTCCCTGCACTGCCTTGACGTTCAAGCCGAGGATCGACTCCCACCACGTGTGCACGTGGGACAGCCCTGTGGGAAAGCCTCGTGGGAAAGCCTCGTGGGAAAGACTCGAGGGAAAACCATAGATCCTTTGATCCACGCGGCGGACTGCGTGACACTGCTGCTACCGCTCTGGAGGAAAGCGCAAGTGCATGCCCGCATTCGAGACGAGGACTGACTCCCCTGGGGAGACTCCAGAAGTACCCCAAGATCCATGTCAGCACTGGAGAGGAATCCTCAGGTTCCGGCCCCGACTCCACACAAGGTCTTAGGCCCCGGCATCGACGGGAGAGGAATCCCGAGAGGCCCCCGAGAAACTCGCATCGGGACTGGCCTTTCCTGAGGCCACCAGAGCGGGTCCCTGAGGTCCCCGTCGTAAGTCGAGAGCACCTGCCGCAACTCGAGAAAATCCAGGAGGTTTTGCCCTCCAGGCGAGATGAGGCCCATTTCCGCTGAGGTTCTCGAGGCCAATCACGTCTCACCACTGGAACTTCCAAAGGGTCCTTCACACCCTTGCTGCAACTCCAGAAGTTCCCCGACATACCCGTCTACACTCGAGAGGAAGCACGTGGTGTCCCGCACACATCCAGGGGAGACCCGTTTCCGCCTCCTAGCTCGAGATGAGGGATCTTTTCCCTGTTTCCTAGGGAAAGAATTCCCGGCGTTCCTGTCGCATCTCAAGAGGTGGCGCTCTCCACAGGAAAGGCGAGAGGAACTCCAGGGTCATGCCACTATTCCAAGAGTCCCCCAGATGTGTCAGTCCATTCCAGAGGAACCTGTTTTCCCTGCACTGCCTTGACGTTCAAGCCGAGGATCGACTCCCACCACGTGTGCACGTGGGACAGCCCTGTGGGAAAGCCTCGTGGGAAAGCCTCGTGGGAAAGACTCGAGGGAAAACCATAGATCCTTTGATCCACGCGGCGGACTGCGTGACACTGCTGCTACCGCTCTGGAGGAAAGCGCAAGTGCATGCCCGCATTCGTGACGAGGACTGACTCCCCTGGGGAGACTCCAGAAGTACCCCAAGATCCATGTCAGCACTGGAGAGGAATCCTCAGGTTCCGGCCCCGACTCCACAGAAGGTCTTAGGCCCCGGCATCGACGGGAGAGTAATCCCGAGAGGCCCCCGAGGAACTCGCATGGGGACTGGCCTTTCCTGAGGCCACCAGAGCGGGTCCCTGAGGTCCCCGTCGTAAGTCGAGAGCACCTGCCGCAACTCGAGAAAATCCAGGAGGCTTTGCCCTCCAGGCGAGATGAGGCCCATTTCCGCTGAGGTTCTCGAGGCCAATCACGTCTCACCACTGGAACTTCCAAAGGGTCTTTCACACCCTTGCTGCAACTCAAGAAGTTCCCCGACATACCCGTCTCCACTCGAGAGGAAGCACGTGGGGTCCCGCACACATCCAGGGGAGCCCCGTTTCCGCCTCCTAGCTCGAGATGAGGGATCCTTTCCCTGTTTCGTAGGGAAAGAATTCCCGGCGTTCCCGTCGCATCTCAAGAGGAGGCGCTCTCCACTGGAAAGGCAAGAGAAACTCCAGGGTCGTGCCACCATTCCAAGAGTCCCCCAGATGTGTCAGTCCATTCCAGAGGAACCTGTTTTCCCTGCACTGCCTTGACGTTCAAGCCGAGGACCGAGTCCCACCACGTGTGCACGTGGGACAGCCCTGTGGGAAAGCCTCGTGGGAAAGCCTCGTGGGAAAGCCTCGAGGGAAAACCATAGATCCTTTGATCCACGCGGCGGACTGCGTGACACTGCTGCTACCGCTCTGGAGGAAAGCGCAAGTGCATGACCGCATTCGAGACGAGGACTGACTCCCCTGGGTAGACTCCAGAAGTACCCCAAGATCCATGTCAGCACTGGAGAGGAATCCTCAGGTTCCGGCCCCGACTCCACACAAGGTCTTAGGCCCCGGCATCGACGGGAGAGGAATCCCGAGAGGCCCCCGAGGAACTCGCATGGGGACTGGCCTTTCCTGAGGCCACCAGAGCGGGTCCCTGAGGTCCCCGTCGTAAGTCGAGAGCACCTGCCGCAACTCGAGAAAATCCAGGAGGTTTTGCCCTCCAGGCGAGATGAGGCACATTTCCGCTGAGGCTTCTCGAGGCTAATCACATCTAACCACTGGAACTTCCACATGGTCCTTAACACCCTTGTTGCAACTCAAGAAGTTCCCCGACATACACGTCTCCACTGGAGAGGAAGCACGAGTGTCCCACACACATCCAGGGGAGCCCCGTTTCCGCCTCCTAGCTCGAGATGAGGGATCCTTTCCCTGTTTCGTAGGGAAAGAATTCCCGGCGTTCCCGTCGCATCTCAAGAGGAGGCGCTCTCCACAGGAAAGGCGAGAGGAACTCCAGGGTCGTGCCACCATTCCAAGAGTCCCCCAGATGTGTCAGTCCATTCCAGAGGAAACTGTTTTCCCTGCACTGCCTTGACGTTCAAGCAGAGGATCGACTCCCACCACGTGTGCACGTGGGACAGCCCTCTGGGAAAGCCTCGTGGGAAAGCCTCGTGGGATAGACTCGAGGGAAAACCATTGATCCTTTGATCCACGCGGCGGACTGCGTGACACTGCTGCTACCGCTCTGGAGGAAAGCGCAAGTGCATGCCCGCATTCGAGACGAGGACTGACTCCCCTGGGGAGACTCCAGAAGTACCCCAAGATCCATGTCAGCACTGGAGAGGAATCCTCAGGTTCCGGCCCCGACTCCACACAAGGTCTTAGGCCCCGGCATCGACGGGAGAGGAATCCCGAGAGGCCCCCGAGAAACTCGCATCGGGACTGGCCTTTCCTGAGGCCACCAGAGCGGGTCCCTGAGGTCCCCGTCGTAAGTCGAGAGCACCTGCCGCAACTCGAGAAAATCCAGGAGGTTTTGCCCTCCAGGCGAGATGAGGCCCATTTCCGCTGAGGTTCTCGAGGCCAATCACGTCTCACCACTGGAACTTCCAAAGGGTCCTTCACACCCTTGCTGCAACTCAAGAAGTTCCCCGACATACCCGTCTCCACTCGAGAGGAAGCACGTGGGGTCCCGCACACATCCAGGGGAGCCCCGTTTCCACCTCCTAGCTCGAGATGAGGGATCCTTTCCCTGTTTCGTAGGGAAAGAATTCCCGGCGTTCCCGTCGCATCTCAAGAGGAGGCGCTCTCCACAGGAAAGGCAAGAGAAACTCCAGGGTCGTGCCACCATTCCAAGAGTCCCCCAGATGTGTCAGTCCATTCCAGAGGAACCTGTTTTCCCTGCACTGCCTTGACGTTCAAGCCGAGGACCGAGTCCCACCACGTGTGCACGTGGGACAGCCCTGTGGGAAAGCCTCGTGGGAAAGCCTCGTGGGAAAGACTCGAGGGAAAACCATAGATCCTTTGATCCACGCGGCGGACTGCGTGACACTGCTGCTACCGCTCTGGAGGAAAGCGCAAGTGCATGCCCGCTTTCGAGACGAGGACTGACTCCCCTGGGGAGACTCCAGAAGTACCCCAAGATCCATGTCAGCACTGGAGAGGAATCCTCAGGTTCCGGCCCCGACTCCACACAAGGTCTTAGGCCCCGGCATCGACGGGAGAGGAATCCCGAGAGGCCCCCGAGGAACTCGCATGGGGACTGGCCTTTCCTGAGGCCAGCAGAGCGGGTCCCTGAGGTCCCCGTCGTAAGTCGAGAGCACCTGCCGCAACTCGAGAAAATCCTGGAGGTTTTGCCCTCCAGGCGAGATGAGGCCCATTTCCGCTGAGGCTTCTCGAGGCCAATCACATCTAATCACTGGAACTTCCAAAGGGTCCTTCACACCCTTGCTGCAACTCAAGAAGATCCCCGACATACCAGTCTCCACTCGAGAGGAAGCACGAGGGTCGCACACACATCCAGGGGAGCCCCGTTTCCGCCTACTAGCTCGAGATGACGGATCCTTTCCCTGTTTCGTAGGGAAAGATTCCCGGCGTTCCCGTCGCATCTCAAGAGGAGGCGCTCTCCACAGGAAAGGCGAGAGGAACTCCAGGGTCTTGCCACCATTCCAAGAGTCCCCCTGATGTGTCAGTCCATTCCAGAGGAACCTGTTTTCCCTGCACTGCCTTGACGTTCAAGCTGAGGATCGACTCCCACCACGTGTGCACGTGGGACAGCCCTGTGGGAAAGCCTCGTGGGAAAGCCTCGTGGGAAAGACTCGAGGGAAACCATAGATCCTTTGATCCACGCGGCGGACTGCGTGACACTTCTCCTACCGCTCTGGAGGAAAGCGCAAGTGCATGCCCGCATTCGAGACGAGGACTGACTCCCCTGGGGAGACTCCAGAAGTACCCCAAGATCCATGTCAGCACTGGAGAGGAATCCTCAGGTTCCGGCCCCGACTCCACACAAGGTCTTAGGCCCCGGCATCGACGGGAGAGGAATCCCAAGAAGCCCCCGAGGAACTCGCATGGGGACTGGCCTTTCCTGAGGCCACCAGAGCGGGTCCCTGAGGTCCCCGTCGTAAGTCGAGAGCACCTGCCGCAACTCGAGAAAATCCAGGAGGTTTTGCCCTCCAGGCGAGATGAGGCCCATTTCCGCTGAGGCTTCTCGAGGCAAATCACATCTAACCACTGGAACTTCCAAAGGGTCCTTCACACCCTTGCTGCAACTCAAGAAGTTCCCCGACATACCCGTCTCCACTCGAGAGGAAGCACGAGGGTCCCGCACACATCCAGGGGAGCCCCGTTTCTGCCTCCTAGCTCGAGATGAGGGATCCTTTCCCTGTTTCGTAGGGAAAGAATTCCCGGCGCTCCCGTCGCATCTCAAGTGAAGGCGCTCTCCACAGGAAAGGCGAGAGGAACTCCAGGGTCGTGCACCATTCCATGAGTCCCCCAGAGGTGTCAGTCCATTCCAGAGGAATCTGTTTTCCCTGCACTGCCTTGACGTTCAAGCCGAGGATCGACTCCCACCACGTGTGCACGTGGGACAGCCCTTTGGGAAAGCCTCGTGGGAAAGCCTCGTGGGAAAGACTCGAGGGAAAACCATAGATCCTTTGATCCACGCGGCGGACTGCGTGACACTGCTGCTACCGCTCTGGAGGAAAGCGCAAGTGCATGTCCGCATTCGAGACGAGGACTGACTCCCCTGGGGAGACTCCAGAAGTACCCCAGGATCCATGTCAGCACTGGAGAGGAATCCTCAGGTTCCGGCCCCGACTCCACACAAGGTCTTAGGCCCCGGCATCGACGGGAGAGGAATCCCGAGAGGCCCCCGAGGAACTCGCATGGGGACTGCCCTTTCCTGAGGCCACCAGAGCGGGTACCCGAGGTCCCCGTCGTAAGTCGAGAGCACCTGCCGCAACTCGAGAAAATCCAGGAGGTTTTGCCCTCCAGGCGAGATGAGGCCCATTTCCGCTGAGGCTTCTCGAGGTTAATCACATCTAACCACTGGAACTTCCAAAGGGTCCTTCACACCCTTGCTGCAACTCAAGAAGTTCCCCGACATACCCGTCTCCACTCGAGAGGAAGCACGAGGGTCCCGCACACATCCAGGGGAGCCCCGTTTCCGCCTCCTAGCTCGAGATGAGGTATCCTTTCCCTGTTTCGTAGGGAAAGAATTCCCGGCGTTCCCGTCGCATCTCAAGAGGAGGCGCTCTCCACAGGAAAGGCGAGAGGATCTCCAGGGTCGTGCCACCATTCCAAGAGTCCCCCAGATGTGTCAGTCCATTCCAGAAGAACCTGTTTTCCCTGCACTGCCTTGACATTCAAGCCGAGGATCGACTCCCACCACTTGTGCACGTGGGACAGCCCTGTGGGAAAGCCTCGTGGGAAAGACTCATGGGAAAGACTCGAGGGAAAACCATAGATCCTTTGATCCACGCGGCGGACTGCGTGACACTGCAGCTACCGCTCTGGAGGAAAGCGCAAGTGCATGTCCACATTCGAGACGAGTACTGACTCCCTTGGGGAGACTCCAGAAGTACCCCAGGATCCATGTCAGCACTGCAGAGGAATCCTCAGGTTCAGGCCCCGACTCCACACAAGGTCTTAGGCCCCGGCATCGACGGGAGAGGAATCCCGAGAGGCCCCCGAGGAACTCGCATGAGGTCTGGCCTTTCCTGAGGCCACCAGAGTGGGTCCCCGAGGTCCCCGTCGTAAGTCGAGAGCACCTGCCGCAACTCGAGAAAATACAGGAGGTTTTGCCCTCCAGGCGAGATGAGGCCCATTTCCGCTGAGGCTTCTCGAGGCTAATCACATCTAACCTCTGGAACTTCCAAAGGGTCCTTCACACCCTTGCTGCAACTCAAGAAATTCCCCGACATACACGTCTCCACTCGAGAGGAAGCACGTGTGTCCCGCACACATCCAGGGGAGCCCCGTTTCCGCCTCCTAGCTCGAGATGAGGGATCCTTTCCCTGTTTCGTAGGGAAAGAATTCCCGGCGTTCCCGTCGCATCTCAAGAGGAGGCGCTCTCCACAGGAAAGGCGAGAGGAACTCCAGGGTCGTGCCACCATTCCAAGAGTCCCCCAGATGTGTCAGTCCATTCCAGAGGAACCTGTTTTCCCTGCACTGCCTTGACGTTCAAGCCGAGGATCGACTCCCACCACGTGTGCACGTGGGACAGCCCTGTGGGAAAGCCTCGTGGTAAAGCCTCGTGGGAAAGACTCGAGGGAAAACCATAGATGCTTTGATCCACGCGGCGGACTGCGTGACACTGCTGCTACCGCTCTGGAGGAAAGCGCAAGTGCATGCCCGCATTCGAGACGAGGACTGACCCCCCTGGGAAGACTCCAGAAGTACCCCAAGATGCATGTCAGCACTGGAGAGGAATCCTCAGGTTCCGGCCCCGACTCCACACAAGGTCTTAGGCCCCGGCATCGACGGGAGGGGTATCCCGAGAGGCCCCCGAGGAACTCGCATGGGGACTGGCCTTTCCTGAGGTCACCAGAGCGGGTCCCTGAGGTCCCCGTCGTAAGTCGAGAGCACCTGCCTCAACTCTAGAAAATCCAGGAGGTTTTGCCCTCCAGGCGAGATGAGGCCCATTTCCGCTGAGGCTTCTCGAGGCCAATCACGTCTAACGACTGGAACTTCCAAAGGGTCCTTCACACCCTTGCTGCAACTCAAGAAGTTCCCCGACATACCCGTCTCCACTCGAGAGGAAGCACGTGGGTCCCGCACACATCCAGAGGAGACCCGTTTCCGCCTCCTAGCTCGAGATGAGGGATCCTTTCCCTGTTTCTTAGGGACAGAATTCCCGGCGTTCCCGTCGCATCTCAAGAGGAGGCGCTCTCCACAGGAAAGGCGAGAGGAAGTCGAGGGTCGTGCCACCATTCCAAGAGTCCCCCAGATGTGTCAGTCCATTCCAGAGGAACCTGTTTTCCCTGCACTGCCTTGACGTTCAAGCCGAGGATCGACTCCCACCACGTGTGCACGTGGGACAGCCCTGTGGGAAAGCCTCGTGGGAAAGCCTCGTGGGAAAGACTCGAGGGAAAACCATAGATCCTTTGATCCACGCGGCGGACTGCGTGACACTGCTGCTACCGCTCTGGAGGAAAGCGCAAGTGCATGCCCGCATTCGAGACGAGGACTGAGTCCCCTGGGGAGACTCCAGAAGTACCCCAAGATCCATGTCAGCACTGGAGAGGAATCCTCAGGTTCCGGCCCCGACTCCACACAAGGTCTTAGGCCCCGGCATCGACGGGAGAGGAATCCCGAGAGGCCCCCGAGGAACTCGCATGGGGACTGGCCTTTCCTGAGGCCACCAGAGCGGGTCCCTGAGGTCCCCGTCGTAAGTCGAGAGCACCTGCCTCAACTCGAGAAAATCCAGGAGGTTTTGCCCTCCAGGCGAGATGAGGCCCATTTCCGCTGAGGCTTCTCGAGGCCAATCACATCTAACCACTGGAACTTCCAAAGGGTCCTTCACACCCTTGCTGCAACTCAAGAAGATCCCCGACATACCCGTCTCCACTCGAGAGGAAGCACGTGGTGTCCCGCACACATCCAGGGGAGCCCCGTTTCCGCCTCCTAGCTCGAGATGAGGGATCCTTTTCCTGTTTCGTAGGGAAAGAATTCCCGGCGTTCCCGTTGCATCTCAAAAGGAGGCGCTCTCCACAGGAAAGGCGAGAGGAACTCCAGGGTCGTGCCACCATTCCAACAGTCCCCCAGATGTGTCAGTCCATTCCAGAGGAACCTGTTTTCACTGCACGGCCTTGACGTTCAAGCCGAGGATCGACTCCCACCATGTGTGCACGTGGGACAGCCCTCTGGGAAAGCCTCGTGGGAAAGCCTCGTGGGAAAGACTCGAGGGAAAACCATAGATCCTTTGATCCACGCGGCGGACTGTGTGACACTGCTGCTACCGCTCTGGAGGAAAGCGCAAGTGCATGCCCGCATTCGAGACGAGGACTGACTCCCCTGGGGAGACTCCAGAAGTACCCCAAGATAGATGTCAGCACTGGAGAGGAATCCTCAGGTTCCCGGCCCGTCTCCACACAAGGTCTTAGGCCCTGGCATCGACGGGAGAGGAATCCCGAGAGGCCCCCGAGGAACTCGCATGGGGACTGGCCTTTCCTGAGGCCACCAGAGCGGGTCCCTGAGGTCCTCGTTGTAAGTCGAGAGCACCTGCCGCAACTCGAGAAAATCCAGGAGGTTTTGCCCTCCAGGCGAGAGGAGGCCCATTTCCGCTGAGGCTTTTCGAGGCCAATCACATCTAACCACTGGAACTTCCAAAGGGTCCTTCACACCCTTGCTGCAACTCAAGAAGTTCCCCGACATACCCGTCTCCACTCGAGAGGAAGCACGTGGTGTCCCGCACACATCCAGGGGAGCCCCGTTTCCGCCTCCTAGCTCGAGATGAGGGATCCTTTCCCTGTTTCGTAGGGAAAGAATTCCCGGCGTTCCCGTCGCATCTCAAGAGGAGGCGCTCTCCACAGGAAAGGCGAGAGGAACTCCAGGGTCGTGCCACCATTCCAAGAGTCCCCCAGATGTGTCAGTCCATTCCAGAGGAACCTGTTTTCCCTGCACTGCCTTGACGTTCAAGCCGAGGATCGACTCCCACCACGTGTGCACGTGGGACAGCCCTGGGGGAAAGCCTCGTGGGAAAGACTCGAGGGAAAACCATAGATCCTTTGATCCACGCGGCGGACTGCGTGACACTGCTGCTACCGCTCTGGAGGAAAGCGCAAGTGCATGCCCGCATTCGAGACGAGGACTGACTCCCCTGGGGAGACTCCAGAAGTAACCCAAGATCCATGTCAGCACTGGAGAGGAATCCTCATTTCCGGCCCCGACTCCACACAAGGTCTTAGGCCCCGGCATCGACGGGAGAGGAATCCCGAGAGGCCCCAGAGGATCTCGCATGGGGACAGGCCATTCCTGAGGCCAACAGAGCGGGTCCCTGAGGTCCCCGTCGTAAGTCGAGAGCACCTGCCGCAACTCGAGAAAATCCAGGAGGTTTTGCCCTCCAGGCGAGATGAGGCCCATTTCCGCTGAGGCTTCCCGAGGCCAATCACATCTAACCACTGGAACTTCCAAAGGGTCCTTCACACCCTTGCTGCAACTCAAGAAGTTCCCCGACATACCCGTCTGCACTCGAGAGGAAGCACGTGGTGTCCCGCACACATCCAGGGGAGCCCCGTTTCCGCCTCCTAGCTCGAGATGAGGGATCCTTTCCCTGTTTTGTAGGGAAAGAATTCCCGGCGTTCCCGTCGCATCTCAAGAGGAGGCGCTCTCCACAGGAAAGGCGAGAGGAACTCCAGGGTCGTGCCACCATTCCAAGAGTCCACCAGATGTGTCAGTCCATTCCAGAGGAACCTGTTTTCCCTGCACTGCCTTGACGTTCAAGCCGAGGATCGACTCCCACCACGTGTGCACGTGGGACAGCCCTGTGGGAAAGCCTCGTGGGAAAGCCTCGTGGGAAAGACTCCAGGGAAAACCATACATCCTTTGATCCACGCGGCGGACTGCGTGACACTCCTGCTACCGCTCTGGAGGAAAGCGCAAGGGCATGCCCACATTCGAGACGAGGACTGACTCCCCTGGGGAGACTCCAGAAGTACCCCAAGATCCATGTCAGCACTGGAGAGGAATCCTCAGGTTCCGGCCCCGACTCCACACAAGGTCTTAGGCCCCGGCATCGACGGGAGAGGAATCCCGAGAGGCCCCCGAGGAACTCGCATGGGGACTGGCCTTTCCTGAGGCCACCAGAGCGGGTCCCTGAGGTCCCCGTCGTAAGTCGAGAGCACCTGCCGCAACTCGAGAAAATCCAGGAGGTTTTGCCCTCCAGGCGAGATGAGGCCCATTTCCGCTGAGGCTTCTCGAGGCCAATCACATCTAACCACTGGAACTTCCAAAGGGTCCTTCACACCCTTGCTGCAACTCAGGAAGTTCCCCGACATACCCGTCTGCACTCGAGAGGAAGCACGTGGTGTCCCGTACACATCCAGGGGAGCCCCGTTTCCGCCTCCTAGCTCGAGATGAGGGATCCTTTCCCTGTTTCGTAGGGAAAGAATTCCCGGCGTTCCCGTCGCATCTCAAGAGGAGGCGCTCTCCACAGGAAAGGCGAGAGGAACTCCAGGGTCATGCCACCATTCCAAGAGTCCCCCAGATGGGTCAGTCCATTCCAGAGGAACCTGTTTTCCCTGCACTGCATTGACGTTCAAGCCGAGGATCGACTCCCACCACGTGTGCACGTGGGACAGCCCTTTGGGAAAGCCTCGTGGGAAAGCCTCGTGGGAAAGACTCGAGGGAAAACCATAGATCCTTTGATCCACGAGGCGGACTGCGTGACACTGCTGCTACCGTTCTGGAGGAAAGCGCAAGTGCATGCCCGCATTCGAGACGAGGACTGACTCCCCTGGGGAGACTCCAGAAGTACCCCAAGATCTATGTCAGCACTGGAGAGGAATTCTCAGGTTCCGGCCCCGACTCCACACAAGGTCTTAGGCCCCAGCATCGACGGGAGAGGAATCCCGAGAGCCCCCTGAGGAACTCGCATGGGGACTGGCCTTTCCTGAGGCCACCAGAGCGGGTCCCTGAGGTCCCCGTCGTAAGTCGAGAGCACCTGCCGCAACTCGAGAAAATCCAGGAGGTTTTGCCCTCCAGGCGAGATGAGGCCCATTTCCGCTGAGGCTTCTCGAGGCTAATCACATCTAACCACTGGACCTTCCAAAGGGTCCTTCACACCCTTGCTGCAACTCAAGAAGTTCCCCGACATACCCGTCTCCACTCGAGAGGAAGCACGAGGGTCCCGCACACATCCAGGGGAGCCCCGTTTCCGCCTCCTAGCTCTAGATGAGGGATCCTTTCCCTGTTTCGTAGGGAAAGAATTCCCGGCGTTCCCGTCGCATCTCAAGAGAAGGCGCTCTCCACAGGAAAGGCGAGAGGAACTCCAGGGTCGTGCCACCATTCCATGAGTCCCCCAGATGTGTCAGTCCATTCCAGAAGAATCTGTTTTCCCTGCACTGCCTTGACGTTCAAGCCGAGGATCGACTCCAACCACGTGTGCACGTGGGACAGCCCTGTGGGAAAGCCTCGTGGGAAAGCCTCGTGGGAAAGACTCGAGGGAAAACCATAGATCCTTTGATCCACGCGGCGGACTGCGTGACACTGCTGCTACCGCTCTGGAGGAAAGCGCAAGCGCATGTCCGCATTCGAGACGAGGACTGACTCCCCTGGGGAGACTCCAGAAGTACCCCAGGATCCATGTCAGCACTGGAGAGGAAACCTCAGGTTCCGGTCCCGACTCCACACAAGGTCTTAGGCCCCGGCATCGACGGGAGAGGAATCCCGAGAGGCCCCCGAGGAACTCGCATGGGGACTGGCCTTTCCTGAGGCCACCAGAGCGGGTCCCCGAGGTCCCCGTCATAAGTCGAGAGCACCTGCCGCAACTCGAGAAAATCCAGGAGGTTTTGCCCTCCAGGCGAGATGAGGCCCATTTCCGCTGAGGCTTCTCGAGGCTAATCACATCTAACCACTGGAACTTCCAAAGGGTCCTTCACACCCTTGCTGCAACTCAAGAAGTTCCCCGACATACCCGTCTCCACTCGAGAGGAAGCACGTGGGTCACGCACACATCCAGGGGAGCCCCGTTTCCGCCTCCTAGCTCGAGATGAGGGATCCTTTCCCTGTTTCGTAGGGAAAGAATTCCCGGCGTTCCCGTCGCATCTCAAGAGGAGGCGCTCTCCACAGGAAAGGCGAGAGGAACTCCAGGGTCCTGCCACCATTCCAAGAGTCCCCCAGATGTGTCAGTCCATTCCAGAGGAACCTGTTTTCCCTGCACTACCATGACGTTCAAGCCGAGGATCGAGTCCCACCACGTGTGCACGTGGGACAGCCCTGTGGGAAAGCCTCGTGGGAAAGCCTCGTGGGGGAGACTCGTGGGAAAACCATAGATCCTTTGATCCACGCGGCGGACTGCGTGACACTGCTGCTACCACTCTGGAGGAAAGCGCAAGTGCATGCCCGCATTCGAGAGAAGGACTACCTCCCCTGGGGAGACTCCAAAAGTACCCCAAGATCCATGTCAGCACTGGAGAGGAATCCTCAGGTTCCGGCCCCGACTCCACACAAGGTCTTAGGCCCCGGCATCGACGGGAGAGGAATCCCGAGAGGCCCCCGAGGAACTCGCATGGGGACTGGCCTTTCCTGAGGCCACCAGAGCGGGTCCCCGAGGTCCCCGTCGTAAGTCGAGAGCACCTGCCGCAACTCGAGAAAATCCAGGAGGTTTTGCCCTCCAGGCGAGATGAGTCCCATTTCCGCTAAGGCTTCTCGAGGCTAATCACATCTAACCGCTGGAACTTCCAAAGGGTCCTTCACACCCTTGCTGCAACTCAAGAAGTTCCCCGACATACACGTCTCCACTCGAGAGGAAGCACGTGGGTCCCGCACACATCCAGGGGAGCCCCGTTTCCGCCTCCTAGCTCGAGATGAGGGATCCTTTCCCTGTTTCGTAGGGAAAGAATTCCCGGCGTTCCCGTCGCATCTCAAGAGGAGGCGCTCTCCACAGGAAAGGCGAGAGGAACTCCAGGGTCGTGCCACCATTCCAAGAGTCCCCCAGATGTGTCAGTCCATTCCAGAGGAACCTGTTTTCCCTGCACTGCCTTGACGTTCAAGCCGAGGATTGACTCCCACCACGTGTGCACGTGGGACAGCCCTGTGGGAAAGCCTCGTGGGAAAGCCTCGTGGGAAAGACTCGAGGGAAAACCATAGATCCTTTGATCCACGCGGCGGACTGCGAGACACTGCTGCTACCGCTCTGGAGGAAAGCGCAAGTGCATGCCCGCATTCGAGACGAGGACTGACTCCCCTAGGGAGACTCCAGAAGTACCCCAGGATCCATGTCAGCACTGGAGAGGAATCCTCAGGTTCCGGCACCGACTCCAAACAAGGACTTAGGCCCCGGCATGGACGGGAGAGGAATCCCGAGAGGCCCCTGAGGAACTCGCATGGGGACTGGCCTTTCCTGAGGCCACCAGAGCGGGTCCCTGAGGTCCCCGTCGTTAGTCGAGAGCACCTGCCGCAACTCGAGAAAATCCAGGAGGTTTTGCCCTCCAGGCGAGATGAGGCCCATTTCCGCTGAGGCTTCTCGAGGCTAATCACGTCTAACCACTGGAACATTCAAAGGGTCCTTCACACCCTTGCTGCAACTCAAGAAGTTCCCCGACATACCCGTCTCCACTTGAGAGGAAGCACGTGGGGTCCGGCCCACATCCAGGGGAGCTCCGTTTCCGACTCCTAGCTCGAGATGAGGGATCCTTTCCCTGTTTCGTAGGGAAAGAATTCCCGGCGTTCCCGTCGCATCTCAAGACGAGGCGCTCTCCACAGGAAAGGCGAGAGGAACTCCAGGGTCGTGCCACCATTCCAAGAGTCCCCCAGATGTGTCAGTCCATTCCAGAGGAACCTGTTTTCCCTGCACGGCCTTGACGTTCAAGCCGAGGATCGACTTCCACCACGTGTGCACGTGGGACAGCCCTGTGGGAAAGCCTCGTGGGAATGCCTCGTGGAAAAGACTCGAAGGAAAACCATAGATCCTTTGACCCACGAGGCGGACTGCGTGACACTGCTGCTACCGCTCTGGAGGAAAGCGCAAGTGCATGCCCGCATTCGAGACGAAGACTGACTCCCCTGGGGAGACTCCAGAAGTACCCCAAGATCCATGTCAGCACTGGAGAGGAATCCTCAGGTTCCGGCCCCGACTCCACACAAGGTCTTAGGCCCCGGCATCGACGGGAGAGGAATCCCGAGAGGCCCCCGAGGAACTCGCATGGGGACTGGCCTTTCCTGAGGCCACCAGAGCGGGTCCCTGAGGTCCCCGTCGTAAGTCGAGAGCACCTGCCGCAACTCGAGAAAATCCAGGAGGTTTTGCCCTCCAGGCGAGATGAGGCCCATTTCCGCTGAGGCTTCTCCAAGCTAATCACGTCTAACAACTGGAACTTCCAAAGGGTCCTTCACACCCTTGCTGCAACTCAAGAAGTTCCCCGACATACCCGTCTCCACTCGAGAGGAAGCACGTGGGTCCCGCACACATCCAGGGGAGCCCCGTTTCCGCCTCCTAGCTCGAGATGAGGGATCCTTTCCCTGTTTCGTAGGGAAAGAATTCCCGGCGTTCCCGTCGCATCTCAAGAGGAGGCGCTCTCCACAGGAAATGCAAGAGGAACTCCAGGGTCGTGCCACCATTCCAAGAGTCCCCCAGATGTGTCAGTCCATTCCAGAGGAACCTGTTTTCCCTGCACTGCCTTGACGTTCAAGCCGAGGATCGACTCCCACCACGTGTGCACGTGGGACAGCCCTGTGGGAAAGCCTCGTGGGAAAGCCTCGTGGGAAAGACTCGAGGGAAAACCATAGATCCTTTGATCCACGCGGCGGACTGTGTGACACTGCTGCTACCGCTCTGGAGGAAAGCGCAAGTGCATGCCCGCATCGAGACGAGCACTGACTCCCCTTGGGAGACTCCAGAAGTACCCCAAGATCCATGTCAGCACTGGAGAGGAATCCTCAGGTTCCGGCCCCCAATCCACACAAGGTCTTAGGCCCCGGCATCGACGGGAGAGGAATCCCGAGAGGCCCCCGAGGAACTCGCATGGGGACTGGCCTTTCCTGAGGCCACCAGAGCGGGTCCCTGAGGTCCCCGTCGTAAGTCGAGAGCACCTGCCGCAACTCGAGAAAATCCAGGAGGTTTTGCCCTCCCGGCGAGATGAGGCCCATTTCCGCTGAGGCTTCTCGAGGCTAATCACGTCTAACAACTGGAACTTCCAAAGGGTCCTTCACACCCTTGCTGCAACTCAAGAAGTTCCCCGACATACCCGTCTCCACTCTAGAGGAAGCACGTGGGTCCCGCACACATCCAGGGGAGCCCCGTTTCCGCCTCCTAGCTCGAGATGAGGGATCCTTTCCCTGTTTCGTAGGGAAAGAATTCCCGGCGTTCCCGTCGCATCTCAAGAGGAGGCGCTCTCCACAGGAAAGGCGAGAGGAACTCCAGGGTCGTGCCACCATTCCAAGAGTCCCCCAGATGTGTCAGTCCATTCCAGAGGAACCTGTTTTCCCTGCACTGCCTTGACGTTCAAGCCGAGGATCGACTCCCACCACGTGTGCACGTGGGACAGCCCTGTGGGAAAGCCTCGTGGGAAAGCCTCGTGGGAAAGACTCGAGGGAAAACCATAGATCCTTTGATCCACGCGGCGGACTGTGTGACACTGCTGCTACCGCTCTGGAGGAAAGCGCAAGTGCATGCCCGCATCGAGACGAGCACTGACTCCCCTTGGGAGACTCCAGAAGTACCCCAAGATCCATGTCAGCACTGGAGAGGAATCCTCAGGTTCCGGCCCCCAATCCACACAAGGTCTTAGGCCCCGGCATCGACGGGAGAGGAATCCCGAGAGGCCCCCGAGGAACTCGCATGGGGACTGGCCTTTCCTGAGGCCACCAGAGCGGGTCCCTGAGGTCCCCGTCGTAAGTCGAGAGCACCTGCCGCAACTCGAGAAAATCCAGGAGGTTTTGCCCTCCCGGCGAGATGAGGCCCATTTCCGCTGAGGCTTCTCGAGGCTAATCACGTCTAACAACTGGAACTTCCAAAGGGTCCTTCACACCCTTGCTGCAACTCAAGAAGTTCCCCGACATACCCGTCTCCACTCTAGAGGAAGCACGTGGGTCCCGCACACATCCAGGGGAGCCCCGTTTCCGCCTCCTAGCTCGAGATGAGGGATCCTTTCCCTGTTTCGTAGGGAAAGAATTCCCGGCGTTCCCGTCGCATCTCAAGAGGAGGCGCTCTCCACAGGAAATGCGAGAGGAACTCCAGGGTCGTGCCACCATTCCAAGAGTCCCCCAGATGTGTCAGTCCATTCCAGAGGAACCTGTTTTCCCTGCACTGCCTTGACGTTCAAGCCGAGGATCGACTCCCACCACGTGTGCACGTGGGACAGCCCTGTGGGAAAGCCTCGAGGGAAAGACTCGTGGGAAAGACTCGAGGGAAAACCATAGATCCTTTGATCCACGCGGCGGACTGCGTGACACTGCTGCTACCGCTCTGGAGGAAAGCGCAAGTGCATGCCCGCATTCGAAACGAGGACTGACTCCCCTGGGGAGACTCCAGAAGTACCCCAAGATCCATGTCAGCACTGGAGAGGAATCCTCAGGTTCCGGCCACGACTCCACACAAGGTCTTAGGCCCCGGCATCGACGGGAGAGGAATCCCGAGAGGCCCCCGAGGAACTCGCATGGGGACTGGCCTTTCCTGAGGCCACCAGAGCGGGTCCCTGAGGTCCCCGTCGTAAGTCGAGAGAACCTGCCGCAACTCGAGAAAATCCAGGAGGTTTTGCCCTCCAGGCGAGATGAGGCCCATTTCCGCTGAGGCTTCTCGAGGCCAATCACATCTAACCACTGGAACTTCCAAAGGGTCCTTCACACCCTTGCTGCAACTCAAGAAGTTCCCCGACAAACCGTCTCCACTCGAGAGGAAGCACGTGGTGTACCGCACACATCCAGGGGAGCCCCGTTTCCGCCTCCTAGCTCGAGATGAGGGATCCTTTCCCTGTTTCGTAGGGAAAGAATTCCCGGCGTTCCCGTCGCATCTCAAGAGGAGGCGCTCTCCACAGGAAAGGCGAGAGGAACTCCAGGGTCGTGCCACCATTCCAAGAGTCCCCCAGATGTGTCAGTCCATTCCAGAGGAACCTGTTTTCCCTGCACTGCCTTGACGTTCAAGCCGAGGATCGACTCCCACCACGTGTGCACGTGGGACAGCCCTGTGGGAAAGCCTCGTGGGAAAGCCTCGTGGGAAAGACTCGAGGGAAAACCATAGATCCTTTGATCCACGCGGCGGACTGTGTGACACTGCTGCTACCGCTCTGGAGGAAAGCGCAAGTGCATGCCCGCATCGAGACGAGCACTGACTCCCCTTGGGAGACTCCAGAAGTACCCCAAGATCCATGTCAGCACTGGAGAGGAATCCTCAGGTTCCGGCCCCCAATCCACACAAGGTCTTAGGCCCCGGCATCGACGGGAGAGGAATCCCGAGAGGCCCCCGAGGAACTCGCATGGGGACTGGCCTTTCCTGAGGCCACCAGAGCGGGTCCCTGAGGTCCCCGTCGTAAGTCGAGAGCACCTGCCGCAACTCGAGAAAATCCAGGAGGTTTTGCCCTCCCGGCGAGATGAGGCCCATTTCCGCTGAGGCTTCTCGAGGCTAATCACGTCTAACAACTGGAACTTCCAAAGGGTCCTTCACACCCTTGCTGCAACTCAAGAAGTTCCCCGACATACCCGTCTCCACTCTAGAGGAAGCACGTGGGTCCCGCACACATCCAGGGGAGCCCCGTTTCCGCCTCCTAGCTCGAGATGAGGGATCCTTTCCCTGTTTCGTAGGGAAAGAATTCCCGGCGTTCCCGTCGCATCTCAAGAGGAGGCGCTCTCCACAGGAAAGGCGAGAGGAACTCCAGGGTCGTGCCACCATTCCAAGAGTCCCCCAGATGTGTCAGTCCATTCCAGAGGAACCTGTTTTCCCTGCACTGCCTTGACGTTCAAGCCGAGGATCGACTCCCACCACGTGTGCACGTGGGACAGCCCTGTGGGAAAGCCTCGAGGGAAAGACTCGTGGGAAAGACTCGAGGGAAAACCATAGATCCTTTGATCCACGCGGCGGACTGCGTGACACTGCTGCTACCGCTCTGGAGGAAAGCGCAAGTGCATGCCCGCATTCGAAACGAGGACTGACTCCCCTGGGGAGACTCCAGAAATACCCCAAGATCCATGTCAGCACTGGAGAGGAATCCTCAGGTTCCGGCCACGACTCCACACAAGGTCTTAGGCCCCGGCATCGACCGGAGAGGAATCCCGAGAGGCCCCCGAGGAACTCGCATGGGGACTGGCCTTTCCTGAGGCCACCAGAGCGGGTCCCTGAGGTCCCCGTCGTAAGTAGAGAGCACCAGCCGCAACTCGAGAAAATCCAGGAGGTTTTGCCCTCCAGGCGAGATGAGGCCCATTTCCGCTGAGGCTTCTCGAGGCCAATCACATCTAACCACTGGAACTTCCAAAGGGTCCTTCACACCCTTGCTGCAACTCAAGAAGTTCCCCGACAAACCGTCTCCACTCGAGAGGAAGCACGTGGTGTCCCGCACACATCCAGGGGAGCCCCGTTTCCGCCTCCTAGCTCGAGATGAGGGATCCTTTCCCTGTTTCGTAGGGAAAGAATTCCCGGCGTTCCCGTCGCACCTCAAGAGGAGGCGCTCTCCACAGGAAAGGCGAGAGGAACTCCAGGGTCGTGCCACCATTCCAAGAGTCCCCCAGATGTGTCAGTCCATTCCAGAGGAACCTGTTTTCCCTGCACTGCCTTGACGTTCAAGCCGAGGATCGACTCCCACCACGTGTGCACGTGGGACAGCCCTGTGGGAAAGCCTCGTGGGAAAGCCTCGTGGGAAAGACTCGAGGGAAAACCATAGATCCTTTGATCCACGCGGCGGACTGCGTGACACTGCTGCTACCGCTCTGGAGGAAAGCGCAAGTGCATGCCCGCATTCGAGACGAGGACTGACTCCCCTGGGGAGACTCCAGAAGTACCCCAAGATCCATGTCAGCACTGGAGAGGAATCCTCAGGTTCCGGCCCCGAATCCACACAAGGTCTTAGGCCCCGGCATCGACGGGAGAGGAATCCCGAGAGGCCCCCGAGGAACTCGCATGGGGACTGGCCTTTCCTGAGGCCACCAGAGCGGGTCCCTGAGGTCCCCGTCGTAAGTCGAGAGCACCTGCCGCAACTCGAGAAAATCCAGGAGGTTTTGCCCTCCAGGCGAGATGAGGCCCATTTCCGCTGAGGCTTCTCGAGGCTAATCACGTCTAACAACTGGAACTTCCAAAGGGTCCTTCACACCCTTGCTGCAACTCAAGAAGTTCCCCGACATACCCGTCTCCACTCGAGAGGAAGCACGTGGGTCCCGCACACATCCAGGGGAGCCCCGTTTCCGCCTCCTAGCTCGAGATGAGGGATCCTTTCCCTGTTTCGTAGGGAAAGAATTCCCGGCGTTCCCGTCGCATCTCAAGAGGAGGCGCTCTCCACAGGAAAGGCGAGAGGAACTCCAGGGTCATGCCACCATTCCAAGAGTCCCCCAGATCTGTCAGTCCATTCCAGAGGAACCTGTTTTCCCTGCACTGCCTTGACGTTCAAGCCGAGGATCGACTCCCACCACGTGTGCACGTGGGACAGCCCTGTGGGAAAGCCTCGTGGGAAAGCCTCGTGGAAAAGACTCGAGGGAAAACCATAGATCCTTTGATCCACGCGGCGGACTGCGTGACACTGCTGCTAACGCTCTGGAGGAAAGCGCAAGTGCATGCCCGCATTCGAGACGAAGACTGACTCCCCTGGAGAGACTCCAGAAGTACCCCAAGATCCATGTCAGCACTGGAGAGGAATCCTCAGGTTCCGGCCCCGATTCCACACAAGGTCTTAGGCCCCGGCATCGACGGGAGAGGAATCCCGAGAGGCCCCCGAGGAACTCGCATGGGGACTGGCCTTTCCTGAGGCCACCAGAGCGGGTCCCTGAGGTCCCCGTCGTAAGTCGAGAGCACCTGCCGCAACTCGAGAAAATCCAGGAGGTTTTGCCCTCCAGGCGAGATGAGGCCCATTTCCGCTGAGCCTTCTCGAGGCCAATCATATCTAACCACTGGAACTGCCAAAGGGTCCTTCACACCATTGCTGCAACTCAAGAAGTTCCCCGACATACCCGTCTCCACTCGAGAGGAAGCACGTGGGTCCCGCACACATCCAGGGGAGCCCCGTTTCCGCCTCCTAGCTCGAGATGAGGGATCCTTTCCCTGTTTCGTAGGGAAAGAATTCCCGGCGTTCCCGTCGCATCTCAAGAGGAGGCGCTCTCCACAGGAAAGGCGAGAGGAACTCCAGGGTCGTGCCACCATTCCAAGAGTCCCCCAGATGTGTCAGTCCATTCCAGAGGAACCTGTTTTCCCTGCACTGCCTTGACGTTCAAGCCGAGGATCGACTCCCACCACGTGTGCACGTGGGACAGCCCTGTGGGAAAGCCTCGTGGGAAAGCCTCGTGGGAAAGACTCGAGGGAAAACCATAGATCCTTTGATCCACGCGGCGGACTGCGTGACACTGCTGCTACCGCTCTGGAGGAAAGCGCAAGTGCATGCCCGCATTCAAGACGAGGACTGACTCCCCTGGGGAGACTCCAGAAGTACCCCAAGATCCATGTCAGCACTGGAGAGGAATCCTCAGGTTCCGGCCCCGACTCCACACAAGGTCTTAGGCCCCGGCATCGACGGGAGAGGAATCCCGAGAGGCCCCCGAGGAACTCGCATGGGGACTGGCCTTTCCTGAGGCCACCAGAGCGGGTCCCTGAGGTCCCCGTCGTAAGTCGAGAGCACCTGCCGCAACTCGAGAAAATCCAGGAGGTTTTGCCCTCCAGGCGCGATGAGGCCCATTTCCGCTGAGGCTTCTCGAGGCTAATCACATCTAACCACTGGAACTTCCAAAGGGTCCTTCACACCATTGCTGCAACTCAGGAAGTTCCCCGACATACCCGTCTCCACTCGAGAGGAAGCACGTGGGGTCCCGCACACATCCAGAGGAGCCCCGTTTCCGCCTCCTAGCTCGAGATGAGGGATCCTTTCCCTGTTTCGTAGGGAAAGAATTCCCGGCGTTCCCATCGCATCTCAATTGGAGGCGCTCTCCACAGGAAAGGCGAGAGGAACTCCAGGGTCGTGCCACCATTCCAAGAGTCCCCCAGATGTGTCAGTCCATTCCAGAGGAACCTGTTTTCCCTGCACTGCCTTGACGTTCAAGCCGAGGATCGACTCCCACCACGTGTGCACGTGGGACAGCCCTGTGGCAAAGCCTCGTGGGAAAGCCTCGTGAGAAAGACTCGAGGGAAAACCATAGATCCTTTGATCCACGCGGCGGACTGCGTGACACTGCTGCTACCGCTCTGGAGGAAAGCGCAAGTGCATGCCCGCATTCGAGACGAGGACTGACTCCCCTGGGGAGACTCCAGAAGTACCCCAAGATCCATGTCAGCACTGGAGAGGAATCCTCAGGTTCCGGCCACGACTCCACACAAGGTCTTAGGCCCCGGCATCGACGGGAGAGGAATCCCGAGAGGCCCCCGAGGAACTCGCATGGGGACTTGCCTTTCCTGAGGCCACCAGAGCCGGTCCCTGAGGTCCCCGTCGTAAGTCGAGAGCACCTGCCGCAACTCGAGAAAATCCAGGAGGTTTTGCCCTCCAGGCGAGATGAGGCCCATTTCCTCTGAGGCTTCTCGAGGCTAATCACATCTAACCACTGGAACTTCCAAAGGGTCCTTCACACCATTGCTGCAACTCAAGAAGTTCCCCGACATACCCGTCTCCACTCGAGAGGAAGCACGTGGTGTCCCGCACACATCCAGGGGAGCCCCGTTTCCGCCTCCTAGCTCGAGATGAGGGATCCTTTCCCTGTTTCGTAGGGAAAGAATTCCCGGCGTTCCCGTCGCATCTCAAGAGGAGGCGCTCTCCACAGGAAAGGCGAGAGGAACTCCAGGGTCGTGACACCATTCCAAGAGTCCCCCAGATGTGTCAGTCCATTCCAGAGGAACCTGTTTTCCCTGCACTGCCTTGACGTTCAAGCCGAGGATCGACTCCCACCACGTGTGCACGTGGGACAGCCCTGTGGCAAAGCCTCGTGGGAAAGCCTCGTGGGAAAGACTCGAGGCAAAACCATAGATCCTTTGATCCACGCGGCGGACTGCGTGACACTGCTGCTACCGCTCTGGAGGAAAGCGCAAGTGCATGCCCGCATTCGAGACGAGGACTGACTCCCCTGGGGAGACTCCAGAAGTACCCCAAGATCCATGTCAGCACTGGAGAGGAATCCTCAGGTTCCGGCCCCGATTCCACACAAGGTCTTAGGCCCCGGCATCGACGGGAGAGGAATCCCGAGAGGCCCCCGAGGAACTCGCATGGGGACTGGCCTTTCCTGAGGCCACCAGAGCGGGTCCCTGAGGTCCCCGTCGTAAGTCGAGAGCACCTGCCGCAACTCGAGGAAATCCAGGAGGTTTTGCCCTCCAGGCGAGATGAGGCCCATTTCCGCTGAGGCTTCTCGAGGCCAATCACATCTAACCACTGGAACTGCCAAAGGGTCCTTCACACCATTGCTGCAACTCAAGAAGTTCCCCGACATACCCGTCTCCACTCGAGAGGAAGCACGTGGGGTCCCGCACACATCCAGGGGAGCCCCGTTTCCGCCTCCTAGCTCGAGACGAGGTGTCCTTTCCCTGTTTCGTAGGGAAAGAATTCCCGGCGTTCCCGTCGCATCTCAAGAGGAGGCGCTCTCCACAGGAAAGGCGAGAGGAACTCCAGGGTTGTGCCACCATTCCAAGAGTCCCCCAGATGTGTCAGTCCATTCCAGAGGAACCTGTTTTCCCTGCACTGCCTTGACGTTCAAGCCGAGGATCGACTCCCACCACGTGTGCACGTGGGACAGCCCTGTGGGTAAGCCTCGTGGGAAAGCCTCGTGGGAAAGACTCGAGGGAAAACCATAGATCCTTTGATCCACGCGGCGGACTGCGTGACACTGCTGCTACCGCTCTGGAGGAAATCGCAAGTGCATGCCCGCATTCGAGACGAGGACTGACTCCCCTGGGGAGACTCCAGAAGTACCCCAAGATCCATGTCAGCACTGGAGAGGAATCCTCAGGTTCCGGCCACGACTCCACACAAGGTCTTAGGCCCCGGCATCGAAGGGAGAGGAATCCCGAGAGGCCCCCGAGGAACTCGCATGGGGACTGGCCTTTCCTGAGGCCACCAGAGCGGGTCCCTGAGGTCCCCGTCGTAAGTCGAGAGCACCTGCCGCAACTCGATAAAATCCAGGAGGTTTTGTCCTCCAGGCGCGATGAGTCCCATTTCCGCTGAGGCTTCTCGAGGCCAATCACATCTAACCACTGGAACTTCCAAAGGGTCCTTCACACCATTGCTGCAACTCAAGAAGTTCCCCGACATACCCGTCTCCACTCGAGAGGAAGCACGTGGGGTCCGGCCCACATCCAGGGGAGCCCCGTTTCCGCCTCCTAGCTCGAGATGAGGGATCCTTTCCCTGTTTCGTAGGGAAAGAATTCCCGGCGTTCCCGTCGCATCTCAAGAGGAGGCGCTCTCCACAGGAAAGGCGAGAGGAACTCCAGGGTTGTGCCACCATTCCAAGAGTCCCCCAGATGTGTCAGTCCATTCCAGAGGAACCTGTTTTCCCTGCACTGCCTTGACGTTCAAGCCGAGGATCGACTCCCACCACGTGTGCACGTGGGACAGCCCTGTGGGAAAGCCTCGAGGGAAAGACTCGTGGGAAAGACTCGAGGGAAAACCATAGATCCTTTGATCCACGCGGCGGACTGCGTGACACTGCTGCTACCGCTCTGGAGGAAAGCGCAAGTGCATGCCCGCATTCGAAACGAGGACTGACTCCCCTGGGGAGACTCCAGAAGTACCCCAAGATCCATGTCAGCACTGGAGAGGAATCCTCAGGTTCCGGCCACGACTCCACACAAGGTCTTAGGCCCCGGCATCGACGGGAGAGGAATCCCGAGAGGCCCCCGAGGAACTCGCATGGGGACTGGCCTTTCCTGAGGCCACCAGAGCGGGTCCCTGAGGTCCCCGTCGTAAGTCGAGAGAACCTGCCGCAACTCGAGAAAATCCAGGAGGTTTTGCCCTCCAGGCGAGATGAGGCCCATTTCCGCTGAGGCTTCTCGAGGCCAATCACATCTAACCACTGGAACTTCCAAAGGGTCCTTCACACCCTTGCTGCAACTCAAGAAGTTCCCCGACAAACCGTCTCCACTCGAGAGGAAGCACGTGGTGTACCGCACACATCCAGGGGAGCCCCGTTTCCGCCTCCTAGCTCGAGATGAGGGATCCTTTCCCTGTTTCGTAGGGAAAGAATTCCCGGCGTTCCCGTCGCATCTCAAGAGGAGGCGCTCTCCACAGGAAAGGCGAGAGGAACTCCAGGGTCGTGCCACCATTCCAAGAGTCCCCCAGATGTGTCAGTCCATTCCAGAGGAACCTGTTTTCCCTGCACTGCCTTGACGTTCAAGCCGAGGATCGACTCCCACCACGTGTGCACGTGGGACAGCCCTGTGGGAAAGCCTCGTGGGAAAGCCTCGTGGGAAAGACTCGAGGGAAAACCATAGATCCTTTGATCCACGCGGCGGACTGTGTGACACTGCTGCTACCGCTCTGGAGGAAAGCGCAAGTGCATGCCCGCATCGAGACGAGCACTGACTCCCCTTGGGAGACTCCAGAAGTACCCCAAGATCCATGTCAGCACTGGAGAGGAATCCTCAGGTTCCGGCCCCCAATCCACACAGGGTCTTAGGCCCCGGCATCGACGGGAGAGGAATC
Organism: Ovis canadensis; assembly: GCF_042477335.2. NCBI lineage: Eukaryota > Metazoa > Chordata > Mammalia > Artiodactyla > Bovidae > Ovis > Ovis canadensis. Next base: position 1,292,329 of record NC_091252.1, read on the forward strand.
CCGAGAGGCCCCCGAGGAACTCGCATGGGGACTGGCCTTTCCTGAGGCCACCAGAGCGGGTCCCTGAGGTCCCCGTCGTAAGTCGAGAGCACCTGCCGCAACTCGAGAAAATCCAGGAGGTTTTGCCCTCCCGGCGAGATGAGGCCCATTTCCGCTGAGGCTTCTCGAGGCTAATCACGTCTAACAACTGGAACTTCCAAAGGGTCCTTCACACCCTTGCTGCAACTCAAGAAGTTCCCCGACATACCCGTCTCCACTCTAGATGAAGCACGTGGGTCCCGCACACATCCAGGGGAGCCCCGTTTCCGCCTCCTAGCTCGAGATGAGGGATCCTTTCCCTGTTTCGTAGGGAAAGAATTCCCGGCGTTCCCGTCGCATCTCAAGAGGAGGCGCTCTCCACAGGAAAGGCGAGAGGAACTCCAGGGTCGTGCCACCATTCCAAGAGTCCCCCAGATGTGTCAGTCCATTCCAGAGGAACCTGTTTTCCCTGCACTGCCTTGACGTTCAAGCCGAGGATCGACTCCCACCACGTGTGCACGTGGGACAGCCCTGTGGGAAAGCCTCGAGGGAAAGACTCGTGGGAAAGACTCGAGGGAAAACCATAGATCCTTTGATCCACGCGGCGGACTGCGTGACACTGCTGCTACCGCTCTGGAGGAAAGCGCAAGTGCATGCCCGCATTCGAAACGAGGACTGACTCCCCTGGGGAGACTCCAGAAGTACCCCAAGATCCATGTCAGCACTGGAGAGGAATCCTCAGGTTCCGGCCACGACTCCACACAAGGTCTTAGGCCCCGGCATCGACGGGAGAGGAATCCCGAGAGGCCCCCGAGGAACTCGCATGGGGACTGGCCTTTCCTGAGGCCACCAGAGCGGGTCCCTGAGGTCCCCGTCGTAAGTCGAGAGAACCTGCCGCAACTCGAGAAAATCCAGGAGGTTTTGCCCTCCAGGCGAGATGAGGCCCATTTCCGCTGAGGCTTCTCGAGGCCAATCACATCTAACCACTGGAACTTCCAAAGGGTCCTTCACACCCTTGCTGCAACTCAAGAAGTTCCCCGACAAACCGTCTCCACTCGAGAGGAAGCACGTGGTGTACCGCACACATCCAGGGGAGCCCCGTTTCCGCCTCCTAGCTCGAGATGAGGGATCCTTTCCCTGTTTCGTAGGGAAAGAATTCCCGGCGTTCCCGTCGCATCTCAAGAGGAGGCGCTCTCCACAGGAAAGGCGAGAGGAACTCCAGGGTCGTGCCACCATTCCAAGAGTCCCCCAGATGTGTCAGTCCATTCCAGAGGAACCTGTTTTCCCTGCACTGCCTTGACGTTCAAGCCGAGGATCGACTCCCACCACGTGTGCACGTGGGACAGCCCTGTGGGAAAGCCTCGTGGGAAAGCCTCGTGGGAAAGACTCGAGGGAAAACCATAGTTCCTTTGATCCACGCGGCGGACTGCGTGACACTGCTGCTACCGCTCTGGAGGAAAGCGCAAGTGCATGCCCGCATTCGAAACGAGGACTGACTCCCCTGGGGAGACTCCAGAAATACCCCAAGATCCATGTCAGCACTGGAGAGGAATCCTCAGGTTCCGGCCCCGACTCCACACAAGGTCTTAGGCCCCGGCATCGACCGGAGAGGAATCCCGAGAGGCCCCCGAGGAACTCGCATGGGGACTGGCCTTTCCTGAGGCCACCAGAGCGGGTCCCTGAGGTCCCCGTCGTAAGTAGAGAGCACCAGCCGCAACTCGAGAAAATCCAGGAGGTTTTGCCCTCCAGGCGAGATGAGGCCCATTTCCGCTGAGGCTTCTCGAGGCCAATCACATCTAACCACTGGAACTTCCAAAGGGTCCTTCACACCCTTGCTGCAACTCAAGAAGTTCCCCGACAAACCGTCTCCACTCGAGAGGAAGCACGTGGTGTCCCGCACACATCCAGGGGAGCCCCGTTTCCGCCTCCTAGCTCGAGATGAGGGATCCTTTCCCTGTTTCGTAGGGAAAGAATTCCCGGCGTTCCCGTCGCACCTCAAGAGGAGGCGCTCTCCACAGGAAAGGCGAGAGGAACTCCAGGGTCGTGCCACCATTCCAAGAGTCCCCCAGATGTGTCAGTCCATTCCAGAGGAACCTGTTTTCCCTGCACTGCCTTGACGTTCAAGCCGAGGATCGACTCCCACCACGTGTGCACGTGGGACAGCCCTGTGGGAAAGCCTCGTGGGAAAGCCTCGTGGGAAAGACTCGAGGGAAAACCATAGATCCTTTGATCCACGCGGCGGACTGCGTGACACTGCTGCTACCGCTCTGGAGGAAAGCGCAAGTGCATGCCCGCATTCGAGACGAGGACTGACTCCCCTGGGGAGACTCCAGAAGTACCCCAAGATCCATGTCAGCACTGGAGAGGAATCCTCAGGTTCCGGCCCCGAATCCACACAAGGTCTTAGGCCCCGGCATCGACGGGAGAGGAATCCCGAGAGGCCCCCGAGGAACTCGCATGGGGACTGGCCTTTCCTGAGGCCACCAGAGCGGGTCCCTGAGGTCCCCGTCGTAAGTCGAGAGCACCTGCCGCAACTCGAGAAAATCCAGGAGGTTTTGCCCTCCAGGCGAGATGAGGCCCATTTCCGCTGAGGCTTCTCGAGGCTAATCACGTCTAACAACTGGAACTTCCAAAGGGTCCTTCACACCCTTGCTGCAACTCAAGAAGTTCCCCGACATACCCGTCTCCACTCGAGAGGAAGCACGTGGGTCCCGCACACATCCAGGGGAGCCCCGTTTCCGCCTCCTAGCTCGAGATGAGGGATCCTTTCCCTGTTTCGTAGGGAAAGAATTCCCGGCGTTCCCGTCGCATCTCAAGAGGAGGCGCTCTCCACAGGAAAGGCGAGAGGAACTCCAGGGTCATGCCACCATTCCAAGAGTCCCCCAGATCTGTCAGTCCATTCCAGAGGAACCTGTTTTCCCTGCACTGCCTTGACGTTCAAGCCGAGGATCGACTCCCACCACGTGTGCACGTGGGACAGCCCTGTGGGAAAGCCTCGTGGGAAAGCCTCGTGGAAAAGACTCGAGGGAAAACCATAGATCCTTTGATCCACGCGGCAGACTGCGTGACACTGCTGCTAACGCTCTGGAGGAAAGCGCAAGTGCATGCCCGCATTCGAGACGAAGACTGACTCCCCTGGAGAGACTCCAGAAGTACCCCAAGATCCATGTCAGCACTGGAGAGGAATCCTCAGGTTCCGACCCCGACTCCACACAAGGACTTAGGACCGGGCATCGACGGGAGAGGAATCCCGAGAGGCCCCCGAGGAACTCGCATGGGGACTGGCCTTTCCTGAGGCCACCAGAGCGGGTCCCTGAGGTCCCCGTCGTAAGTCGAGAGCACCTGCCGCAACTCGAGAAAATCCAGGAGGTTTTGCCCTCCAGGCGAGATGAGGCCCATTTCCGCTGAGGCTTCTCCAGGCTAATCACGTCTAACCACTGGAACTTCCAAAGGGTCCTTCACACCCTTGCTGCAACTCAAGAAGTTCCCCGACATACCCGTCTCCACTCGAGAGGAAGAACGTGGGTCCCGCACACATCCAGGGGAGCCCCGTTTCCGCCTCCTAGCTCTAGATGAGGGATCCTTTCCCTGTTTCGTAGGGAAAGAATTCCAGGCGTTCCCGTCGCATCTCAAGAGGAGGGGCTCTCCACAGGAAAGGCGAGAGGAACTGAAGGGTCGTGCCACCATTCCAAGAGTCCCCCAGATGTGTCAGTCCATTCCAGAGGAACCTGTTTTCCCTGAACTGCCTTGACGTTCAAGCCGAGGATCGACTCCCACCACGTGTGCACGTGGGACAGCCCTGTGGGAAAGCCTCGTGGGAAAGCCTCGTGGGAAAGACTCGAGGGAAAACCATAGATCCTTTGATCCACGCGGCGGACTGCGTGACACTGCTGCTACCGCTCTGGAGGAAAGCGCAAGTGCATGCCCGCATTCGAGACGAGGACTGACTCCCCTGGGGAGACTCCAGAAGTACCCCAAGATCCATGTCAGCACTGGAGAGGAATCCTCAGGTTCCGGCCCCGACTCCACACAATGTCTTAGGCCCCGGCATCGATGGGAGAGGAATCCCGAGAGGCCCCCGAGGAACTCGCATGGGGACTGGCCTTTCCTGAGGCCACCAGAGCGGGTCCCTGAGGTCCCCGTCGTAAGTCGAGAGCACCTGCCGCAACTCGAGAAAATCCAGGAGGTTTTGCCCTCCAGGCGAGATGAGGCCCATTTCCGCTGAGGCTTCTCGAGGCCAATCACATCTAACCACTGGAACTTCCAAAGGGTCCTTCACACCATTGCTGCAACTCAAGAAGTTCCCCGACATACCCGTCTGCACTCGAGAGGAAGCACGTGGGGTCTCGCACACATCCAGGGGAGCCCCGTTTCCGCCTCCTAGCTCGAGATGAGGGATCCTGTCCCTGTTTCGTAGGGAAAGAATTCCCGGCGTTCCCGTCGCATCTCAAGAGGAGGCGCTCTCCACAGGAAAGGCGAGAGGAACTCCAGGGTCGTGCCACCATTCCAAGAGTCCCCCAGATGTGTCAGTCCATTCCAGAGGAACCTGTTTTCCCTGCACTGCCTTGACGTTCAAGCCGAGGATCGACTCCCACCACGTGTGCACGTGGGACAGCCCTGTGGGAAAGCCTCGTGGGAAAGCCTAGTGGGAAAGACTCGAGGGAAAACCATAGATCCTTTGATCCACGCGGCGGACTGCGTGACACTGCTGCTACCGCTCTGGAGGAAAGCGCAAGTGCATGCTCGCATTCGAGACGAGGACTGACTCCCCTCGGGAGACTCCAGAAGTACCCCAAGATCCATGTCAGCACTGGAGAGGAATCCTCAGGTTCCGGCCCCGATTCCACACAAGGTCTTAGGCCCCGGCATCGACGGGAGAGGAATCCCGAGAGGCCCCCGAGGAACTCGCATGGGGACTGGCCTTTCCTGAGGCCACCAGAGCGGGTCCCTGAGGTCCCCGTCGTAAGTCGAGAGCACCTGCCGCAACTCGAGAAAATCCAGGAGGTTTTGCCCTCCAGGCGAGATGAGGCCCATTTCCGCTGAGCCTTCTCGAGGCCAATCATATCTAACCACTGGAACTGCCAAAGGGTCCTTCACACCATTGCTGCAACTCAAGAAGTTCCCCGACATACCCGTCTCCACTCGAGAGGAAGCACGTGGGTCCCGCACACATCCAGGGGAGCCCCGTTTCCGCCTCCTAGCTCGAGATGAGGGATCCTTTCCCTGTTTCGTAGGGAAAGAATTCCCGGCGTTCCCGTCGCATCTCAAGAGGAGGCGCTCTCCACAGGAAAGGCGAGAGGAACTCCAGGGTCGTGCCACCATTCCAAGAGTCCCCCAGATGTGTCAGTCCATTCCAGAGGAACCTGTTTTCCCTGCACTGCCTTGACGTTCAAGCCGAGGATCGACTCCCACCACGTGTGCACGTGGGACAGCCCTGTGGGAAAGCCTCGTGGGAAAGCCTCGTGGGAAAGACTCGAGGGAAAACCATAGATCCTTTGATCCACGCGGCGGACTGCGTGACACTGCTGCTACCGCTCTGGAGGAAAGCGCAAGTGCATGCCCGCATTCAAGACGAGGACTGACTCCCCTGGGGAGACTCCAGAAGTACCCCAAGATCCATGTCAGCACTGGAGAGGAATCCTCAGGTTCCGGCCCCGACTCCACACAAGGTCTTAGGCCCCGGCATCGACGGGAGAGGAATCCCGAGAGGCCCCCGAGGAACTCGCATGGGGACTGGCCTTTCCTGAGGCCACCAGAGCGGGTCCCTGAGGTCCCCGTCGTAAGTCGAGAGCACCTGCCGCAACTCGAGAAAATCCAGGAGGTTTTGCCCTCCAGGCGAGATGAGGCCCATTTCCGCTGAGGCTTCTCGAGGCTAATCACATCTAACCACTGGAACTTCCAAAGGGTCCTTCACACCATTGCTGCAACTCAGGAAGTTCCCCGACATACCCGTCTCCACTCGAGAGGAAGCACGTGGGGTCCCGCACACATCCAGAGGAGCCCCGTTTCCGCCTCCTAGCTCGAGATGAGGGATCCTTTCCCTGTTTCGTAGGGAAAGAATTCCCGGCGTTCCCATCGCATCTCAATTGGAGGCGCTCTCCACAGGAAAGGCGAGAGGAACTCCAGGGTCGTGCCACCATTCCAAGAGTCCCCCAGATGTGTCAGTCCATTCCAGAGGAACCTGTTTTCCCTGCACTGCCTTGACGTTCAAGCCGAGGATCGACTCCCACCACGTGTGCACGTGGGACAGCCCTGTGGGAAAGCCTCGTGGGAAAGCCTCGTGAGAAAGACTCGAGGGAAAACCATAGATCCTTTGATCCACGCGGCGGACTGCGTGACACTGCTGCTACCGCTCTGGAGGAAAGCGCAAGTGCATGCCCGCATTCGAGACGAGGACTGACTCCCCTGGGGAGACTCCAGAAGTACCCCAAGATCCATGTCAGCACTGGAGAGGAATCCTCAGGTTCCGGCCACGACTCCACACAAGGTCTTAGGCCCCGGCATCGACGGGAGAGGAATCCCGAGAGGCCCCCGAGGAACTCGCATGGGGACTTGCCTTTCCTGAGGCCACCAGAGCCGGTCCCTGAGGTCCCCGTCGTAAGTCGAGAGCACCTGCCGCAACTCGAGAAAATCCAGGAGGTTTTGCCCTCCAGGCGAGATGAGGCCCATTTCCTCTGAGGCTTCTCGAGGCTAATCACATCTAACCACTGGAACTTCCAAAGGGTCCTTCACACCATTGCTGCAACTCAAGAAGTTCCCCGACATACCCGTCTCCACTCGAGAGGAAGCACGTGGTGTCCCGCACACATCCAGGGGAGCCCCGTTTCCGCCTCCTAGCTCGAGATGAGGGATCCTTTCCCTGTTTCGTAGGGAAAGAATTCCCGGCGTTCCCGTCGCATCTCAAGAGGAGGCGCTCTCCACAGGAAAGGCGAGAGGAACTCCAGGGTCGTGACACCATTCCAAGAGTCCCCCAGATGTGTCAGTCCATTCCAGAGGAACCTGTTTTCCCTGCACTGCCTTGACGTTCAAGCCGAGGATCGACTCCCACCACGTGTGCACGTGGGACAGCCCTGTGGCAAAGCCTCGTGGGAAAGCCTCGTGGGAAAGACTCGAGGCAAAACCATAGATCCTTTGATCCACGCGGCGGACTGCGTGACACTGCTGCTACCGCTCTGGAGGAAAGCGCAAGTGCATGCCCGCATTCGAGACGAGGACTGACTCCCCTGGGGAGACTCCAGAAGTACCCCAAGATCCATGTCAGCACTGGAGAGGAATCCTCAGGTTCCGGCCCCGATTCCACACAAGGTCTTAGGCCCCGGCATCGACGGGAGAGGAATCCCGAGAGGCCCCCGAGGAACTCGCATGGGGACTGGCCTTTCCTGAGGCCACCAGAGCGGGTCCCTGAGGTCCCCGTCGTAAGTCGAGAGCACCTGCCGCAACTCGAGGAAATCCAGGAGGTTTTGCCCTCCAGGCGAGATGAGGCCCATTTCCGCTGAGGCTTCTCGAGGCCAATCACATCTAACCACTGGAACTGCCAAAGGGTCCTTCACACCATTGCTGCAACTCAAGAAGTTCCCCGACATACCCGTCTCCACTCGAGAGGAAGCACGTGGGGTCCCGCACACATCCAGGGGAGCCCCGTTTCCGCCTCCTAGCTCGAGACGAGGTGTCCTTTCCCTGTTTCGTAGGGAAAGAATTCCCGGCGTTCCCGTCGCATCTCAAGAGGAGGCGCTCTCCACAGGAAAGGCGAGAGGAACTCCAGGGTTGTGCCACCATTCCAAGAGTCCCCCAGATGTGTCAGTCCATTCCAGAGGAACCTGTTTTCCCTGCACTGCCTTGACGTTCAAGCCGAGGATCGACTCCCACCACGTGTGCACGTGGGACAGCCCTGTGGGTAAGCCTCGTGGGAAAGCCTCGTGGGAAAGACTCGAGGGAAAACCATAGATCCTTTGATCCACGCGGCGGACTGCGTGACACTGCTGCTACCGCTCTGGAGGAAATCGCAAGTGCATGCCCGCATTCGAGACGAGGACTGACTCCCCTGGGGAGACTCCAGAAGTACCCCAAGATCCATGTCAGCACTGGAGAGGAATCCTCAGGTTCCGGCCACGACTCCACACAAGGTCTTAGGCCCCGGCATCGACGGGAGAGGAATCCCGAGAGGCCCCCGAGGAACTCGCATGGGGACTGGCCTTTCCTGAGGCCACCAGAGCGGGTCCATGAGGTCCCCGTCGTAAGTCGAGAGCACCTGCCGCAACTCGATAAAATCCAGGAGGTTTTGTCCTCCAGGCGCGATGAGTCCCATTTCCGCTGAGGCTTCTCGAGGCCAATCACATCTAACCACTGGAACTTCCAAAGGGTCCTTCACACCATTGCTGCAACTCAAGAAGTTCCCCGACATACCCGTCTCCACTCGAGAGGAAGCACGTGGGGTCCGGCCCACATCCAGGGGAGCCCCGTTTCCGCCTCCTAGCTCGAGATGAGGGATCCTTTCCCTGTTTCGTAGGGAAAGAATTCCCGGCGTTCCCGTCGCATCTCAAGAGGAGGCGCTCTCCACAGGAAAGGCGAGAGGAACTCCAGGGTTGTGCCACCATTCCAAGAGTCCCCCAGATGTGTCAGTCCATTCCAGAGGAACCTGTTTTCCCTGCACTGCCTTGACGTTCAAGCCGAGGATCGACTCCCACCACGTGTGCACGTGGGATAACCCTGTGGGAAAGCCCCGTGGGAAAGCCTCGTGGGAAAGACTCGAGGGAAAACCATAGATCCTTTGATCCACGCGGCGGACTGCGTGACACTGCTGCTACCGCTCTGGAGGAAAGCGCAAGTGCATGCCCGCATTCGAGACGAGGACTGACTCCCCTGGGGAGACTCCAGAAGTACCCCAAGATCCATGTCAGCACTGGAGAGGAATCCTCAGGTTCCGGCCCCGATTCCACACAAGGTCTTAGGCCCCGGCATCGACGGGAGAGGAATCCCGAGAGGCCCCCGAGGAACTCGCATGGGGACTGGCCTTTCCTGAGGCCACCAGAGCGGGTCCCTGAGGTCCCCGTCGTAAGTCGAGAGCACCTGCCGCAACTCGAGAAAATCCAGGAGGTTTTGCCCTCCAGGCGAGATGAGGCCCATTTCCGCTGAGCCTTCTCGAGGCCAATCACATCTAACCACTGGAACTGCCAAAGGGTCCTTCACACCATTGCTGCAACTCAAGAAGTTCCCCGACATACCCGTCTCCACTCGAGAGGAAGCACGTGGTGTCCCGCACACATCCAGGGGAGCCCCGTTTCCGCCTCCTAGCTCGAGATGAGGTGTCCTTTCCCTGTTTCATAGGGAAAGAATTCCCGGCGTTCCCGTCGCATCTCAAGAGGAGGCGCTCTCCACAGGAAAGGCGAGAGGAACTCCAGGGTCGTGCCACCATTCCAAGAGTCCCCCAGATGTGTCAGTCCATTCCAGAGGAACCTGTTTTCCCTGCACTGCCTTGACGTTCAAGCCGAGGATCGACTCCCACCACGTGTGCACGTGGGACAACCCTGTGGGAAAGCCTCGTGGGAAAGCCTCGTGTGAAAGACTCGAGGGAAAACCATAGATCCTTTGATCCACGCGGCGGACTGCGTGACACTGCTGCTACCGCTCTGGAGGAAAGCGCAAGTGCATGCCCGCATTCGAGACGAGGACTGACTCCCCTGGGGAGACTACAGAAATACCCCAAGATCCATGTCAGCACTGGAGAGGAATCCTCAGGTTCCGGCCACGACTCCACACAAGGTCTTAGGCCCCGGCATCGACGGGAGAGGAATCCCGAGAGGCCCCCGAGGAACTCGCATGGGGACTGGCCTTTCCTGAGGCCACCAGAGCGGGTCCCTGAGGTCCCCGTCGTAAGTCGAGAGCACCTGCCGCAACTCGAGAAAATCCAGGAGGTTTTGCCCTCCAGGCGCGATGAGGCCCATTTCCGCTGAGGCTTCTCGAGGCTAATCACGTCTAACAACTGGAACTTCCAAAGGGTCCTTCACACCCTTGCTGCAACTCAAGAAGTTCCCCGACATACCCGTCTCCACTCGAGAGGAAGCACGTGGGTCCCGCACACATCCAGGGGAGCCCCGTTTCCGCCTCCTAGCTCGAGATGAGGGATCCTTTCCCTGTTTCGTAGGGAAAGAATTCCCGGCGTTCCCGTCGCATCTCAAGAGGAGGCGCTCTCCACAGGAAAGGCGAGAGGAACTCCAGGGTCGTGCCACCATTCCAAGAGTCCCCCAGATGTGTCAGTCCATTCCAGAGGAACCTGTTTTCCCTGCACTGCCTTGACGTTCAAGCCGAGGATCGACTCCCACCACGTGTGCACGTGGGACAGCCCTGTGGGAAAGCCTCGTGGGAAAGCCTCGTGGAAAAGACTCGAGGGAAAACCATAGATCCTTTGATCCACGCGGCGGACTGCGTGACACTGCTGCTACCGCTCTGGAGGAAAGCGCAAGTGCATGACCGCATTCGAGACGAAGACTGACTCCCCTGGGGAGACTCCAGAAGTACCCCAAGATCCATGTCAGCACTGGAGAGGAATCCTCAGGTTCCGACCCCGACTCCACACAAGGACTTAGGCCCCGGCATCGACGGGAGAGGAATCCCGAGAGGCCCCCGAGGAACTCGCATGCGGACTGGCCTTTCCTGAGGCCACCAGAGCGGGTCCCTGAGGTCCCCGTCGTAAGTCGAGAGCACCTGCCGCAACTCGAGAAAATCCAGGAGGTTTTGCCCTCCAGGCGAGATGAGGCCCATTTCCGCTGAGGCTTCTCGAGGCTAATCATGTCTAACCACTGGAACTTCCAAAGGGTCCTTCACACCCTTGCTGCAACTCAAGAAGTTCCCCGACATACCCGTCTCCACTCGAGAGGAAGCACGTGGGTCCCGCACACATCCAGAGGAGCCCCGTTTCCGCCTCCTAGCTCGAGATGAGGGATCCTTTCCCTGTTTCGTAGGGAAAGAATTCCCGGCGTTCCCGTCGCATCTCAAGAGGAGGCGCTCTCCACAGGAAAGGCGAGAGGAACTCCAGGCTCGTGCCACCATTCCAAGAGTCCCCCAGATGTGTCAGTCCATTCCAGAGGAACCTGTTTTCCCTGAACTGCCTTGACGTTCAAGCCGAGGATCGACTCCCACCTCGTGTGCACGTGGGACAGCCCTGTGGGAAAGCCTCGTGGGAAAGCCTCGTGGGAAAGACTCGAGGGAAAACCATAGATCCTTTGATCCACGCGGCGGACTGCGTGACACTGCTGCTACCGCTCTGGAGGAAAGCGCAAGTGCATGCCCGAATTCGAGACGAGGACTGACTCCCCTGGGGAGACTCCAGACGTACCCCAAGATCCATGTCAGCACTGGAGAGGAATCCTCAGGTTCCGGCCCCGACTCCACACAAGGTCTTAGTCCCCGGCATCGACGGGAGAGGAATCCCGAGAGGCCCCCGAGGAACTCGCATGGGGACTGGCCTTTCCTGAGGCCACCAGAGCGGGTCCCTGAGGTCCCCGTCGTAAGTCGAGAGCACCTGCCGCAACTCGAGAAAATCCAGGAGGTTTTGCCCTCCAGGCGAGATGAGGCCCATTTCCGCTGAGCCTTCTCGAGGCCAATCACATCTAACCACTGGAACTGCCAAAGGGTCCTTCACACCATTGCTGCAACTCAAGAAGTTCCCCGACATACCCGTCTGCACTCGAGAGGACGCACGTGGGGTCCCGCACACATCCAGGGGAGCCCCGTTTCCGCCTCCTAGCTCGAGATGAGGGATCCTTTCCCTGTTTCGTAGGGAAAGAATTGCCGGCGTTCCCGTCGCATCTCAAGAGGAGGCGCTCTCCACAGGAAAGGCGAGAGGAACTCCAGGGTCGTGCCACCATTCCAAGAGTCCCCCAGATGTGTCAGTCCATTCCAGAGGAACCTGTTTTCCCTGAACTGCCTTGACGTTCAAGCCGAGGATCGACTCCCACCTCGTGTGCACGTGGGACAGCCCTGTGGGAAAGCCTCGTGGGAAAGCCTCGTGGGAAAGACTCGAGGGAAAACCATAGATCCTTTGATCCACGCGGCGGACTGCGTGACACTGCTGCTACCGCTCTGGAGGAAAGCGCAAGTGCATGCCCGCATTCGAGACGAGGACTGACTCCCCTGGGGAGACTCCAGACGTACCCCAAAATCCATGTCAGCACTGCAGAGGAATCCTCAGGTTCCGGCCCCGAATCCACACAAGGTCTTAGGCCCCGGCATCGACGGGAGAGGAATCCCGAGAGGCCCCCGAGGAACTCGCATGGGGACTGGCCTTTCCTGAGGCCACCAGAGCGGGTCCCTGAGGTCCCCGTCGTAAGTCGAGAGCACCTGCCGCAACTCGAGAAAATCCAGGAGGTTTTGCCCTCCAGGCGCGATGAGGCCCATTTCCGCTGAGGCTTCTCGAGGCTAATCACATCTAACCACTGGAACTTCCAAAGGGTCCTTCACACCATTGCTGCAACTCAGGAAGTTCCCCGACATACCCGTCTCCACTCGAGAGGAAGCACGTGGGGTCCCGCACACATCCAGGGGAGCCCCGTTTCCGCCTCCTAGCTCGAGATGAGGGATCCTTTCCCTGTTTCGTAGGGAAAGAATTCCCGGCGTTCCCATCGCATCTCAATTGGAGGCGCTCTCCACAGGAAAGGCGAGAGGAACTCCAGGGTCGTGCCACCATTCCAAGAGTCCCCCAGATGTGTCAGTCCATTCCAGAGGAACCTGTTTTCCCTGCAGTGCCTTGACGTTCAAGCCGAGGATCGACTCCCACCACGTGTGCACGTGGGACAGCCCTGTGGGAAAGCCTCGTGGGAAAGCCTCGTGAGAAAGACTCGAGGGAAAACCATAGATCCTTTGATCCACGCGGCGGACTGCGTGACACTGCTGCTACCGCTCTGGAGGAAAGCGCAAGTGCATGCCCGCATTCGAGACGAGGACTGACTCCCCTGGGGAGACTCCAGAAGTACCCCAAGATCCATGTCAGCACTGGAGAGGAATCCTCAGGTTCCGGCCACGACTCCACACAAGGTCTTAGGCCCCGGCATCGACGGGAGAGGAATCCCGAGAGGCCCCCGAGGAACTCGCATGGGGACTTGCCTTTCCTGAGGCCACCAGAGCCGGTCCCTGAGGTCCCCGTCGTAAGTCGAGAGCACCTGCCGCAACTCGAGAAAATCCAGGAGGTTTTGCCCTCCAGGCGAGATGAGGCCCATTTCCTCTGAGGCTTCTCGAGGCTAATCACATCTAACCACTGGAACTTCCAAAGGGTCCTTCACACCATTGCTGCAACTCAAGAAGTTCCCCGACATACCCGTCTCCACTCGAGAGGAAGCACGTGGTGTCCCGCACACATCCAGGGGAGCCCCGTTTCCGCCTCCTAGCTCGAGATGAGGGATCCTTTCCCTGTTTCGTAGGGAAAGAATTCCCGGCGTTCCCGTCGCATCTCAAGAGGAGGCGCTCTCCACAGGAAAGGCGAGAGGAACTCCAGGGTCGTGACACCATTCCAAGAGTCCCCCAGATGTGTCAGTCCATTCCAGAGGAACCTGTTTTCCCTGCACTGCCTTGACGTTCAAGCCGAGGATCGACTCCCACCACGTGTGCACGTGGGACAGCCCTGTGGCAAAGCCTCGTGGGAAAGCCTCGTGGGAAAGACTCGAGGCAAAACCATAGATCCTTTGATCCACGCGGCGGACTGCGTGACACTGCTGCTACCGCTCTGGAGGAAAGCGCAAGTGCATGCCCGCATTCGAGACGAGGACTGACTCCCCTGGGGAGACTCCAGAAGTACCCCAAGATCCATGTCAGCACTGGAGAGGAATCCTCAGGTTCCGGCCCCGATTCCACACAAGGTCTTAGGCCCCGGCATCGACGGGAGGGGAATCCCGAGACGCCCCCGAGGAACTCGCATGGGGACTGGCCTTTCCTGAGGCCACCAGAGCGGGTCCCTGAGGTCCCCGTCGTAAGTCGAGAGCACCTGCCGCAACTCGAGGAAATCCAGGAGGTTTTGCCCTCCAGGCGAGATGAGGCCCATTTCCGCTGAGGCTTCTCGAGGCCAATCACATCTAACCACTGGAACTGCCAAAGGGTCCTTCACACCATTGCTGCAACTCAAGAAGTTCCCCGACATACCCGTCTCCACTCGAGAGGAAGCACGTGGGGTCCCGCACACATCCAGGGGAGCCCCGTTTCCGCCTCCTAGCTCGAGACGAGGTGTCCTTTCCCTGTTTCGTAGGGAAAGAATTCCCGGCGTTCCCGTCGCATCTCAAGAGGAGGCGCTCTCCACAGGAAAGGCGAGAGGAACTCCAGGGTTGTGCCACCATTCCAAGAGTCCCCCAGATGTGTCAGTCCATTCCAGAGGAACCTGTTTTCCCTGCACTGCCTTGACGTTCAAGCCGAGGATCGACTCCCACCACGTGTGCACGTGGGACAGCCCTGTGGGTAAGCCTCGTGGGAAAGCCTCGTGGGAAAGACTCGAGGGAAAACCATAGATCCTTTGATCCACGCGGCGGACTGCGTGACACTGCTGCTACCGCTCTGGAGGAAATCGCAAGTGCATGCCCGCATTCGAGACGAGGACTGACTCCCCTGGGGAGACTCCAGAAGTACCCCAAGATCCATGTCAGCACTGGAGAGGAATCCTCAGGTTCCGGCCACGACTCCACACAAGGTCATAGGCCCCGGCATCGACGGGAGAGGAATCCCGAGAGGCCCCCGAGGAACTCGCATGGGGACTGGCCTTTCCTGAGGCCACCAGAGCGGGTCCCTGAGGTCCCCGTCGTAAGTCGAGAGCACCTGCCGCAACTCGATAAAATCCAGGAGGTTTTGTCCTCCAGGCGAGATGAGGCCCATTTCCGCTGAGGCTTCTCGAGGCTAATCATGTCTAACCACTGGAACTTCCAAAGGGTCCTTCACACCCTTGCTGCAACTCAAGAAGTTCCCCGACATACCCGTCTCCACTCGAGAGGAAGAACGTGGGTCCCGCACATATCCAGGGGAGCCCCGTTTCCGCCTCCTAGCTCTAGATGAGGGATCCTTTCCCTGTTCCGTAGGGAAAGAATTCCCGGCGTTCCCGTCGCATCTCAAGAGGAGGCGCTCTCCACAGGAAAGGCGAGAGGAACTCCAGGGTTCTGACACCATTCCAAGAGTCCCCCAGATGTGTCAGTCCATTCCAGAGGAACCTCTTTTCCCTGAACTGCCTTGACGTTCAAGCCGAGGATCAACTCCCACCACGTGTGCACGTGGGACAGCCCTGTGGGAAAGCCTCGTGGGAAAGCCTCGTGGGAAAGACTCGAGGGAAAAACATAGATCCTTTGATCCACGCGGCGGACTGCGTGACACTGCTGCTACCGCTCTGGAGGAAAGCGCAAGTGCATGCCCGCATTCGAGACGAGGACTGACTCCCCTGGGGAGACTCCAGAAGTACCCCAAGATCCATGTCAGCACTGGAGAGGAATCCTCAGGTTCTGGCCACGACTCCACACAAGGTCTTAGGCCCCGGCATCGACGGGAGAGGAATCCCGAGAGGCCCCCGAGGAACTCGCATGGGGACTGGCCTTTCCTGAGGCCACCAGAGTGGGTCCCTGAGGTCCCCGTCGTAAGTCGAGAGCACCTGCCGCAACTCGAGAAAATCCAGGAGGTTTTGCCCTCCAGGCGAGATGAGGCCCATTTCCGCTGAGGCTTCTCGAGGCCAATCACATCTAACCACTGGAACTTCCAAAGGGTCCTTCACACCATTGCTGCAACTCAAGAAGTTCCCCGACATACCCGTCTGCACTCGAGAGGAAGCACGTGGGGTCCCGCACACATCCAGGGGAGCCCCGTTTCCGCCTCCTAGCTCGAGATGAGGGATCCTGTCCCTGTTTCGTAGGGAAAGAATTCCCGGCGTTCCCGTCGCATCTCAAGAGGAGGCGCTCTCCACAGGAAAGGCGAGAGGAAGTCCAGGGTCGTGCCACCATTCCAAGAGTCCCCCAGATGTGTCAGTCCATTCCAGAGGAACCTGTTTTCCCTGCACTGCCTTGACGTTCAAGCCGAGGATCGACTCCCACCACGTGTGCACGTGGGACAGCCCTGTGGGAAAGCCTCGTGGGAAAGCCTCGTGGGAAAGACTCGAGGGAAAACCATAGATCCTTTGATCCACGCGGCGGACTGCGTGACACTGCTGCTACCGCTCTGGAGGAAAGCGCAAGTGCATGCCCGCATTCGAGACGAGGACTGACTCCCCTGGGGAGACTCCAGAAGTACCCCAAGATCCATGTCAGCACTGGAGAGGAATCCTCAGGTTCTGGCCACGACTCCACACAAGGTCTTAGGCCCCGGCATCGACGGGAGAGGAATCCCGAGAGGCCCCCGAGGAACTCGCATGGGGACTGGCCTTTCCTGAGGCCACCAGAGCGGGTCCCTGAGGTCCCCGTCGTAAGTCGAGAGCACCTGCAGCAACTCGAGAAAATCCAGGAGGTTTTGCCCTCCAGGCGCGATGAGTCCCATTTCCGCTGAGGCTTCTCGAGGCCAATCACATCTAACCACTGGAACTTCCAAAGGGTCCTTCACACCATTGCTGCAACTCAAGAAGTTCCCCGACATACCCGTCTCCACTCGAGAGGAAGCACGTGGGGTCCCGCACACATCCAGGGGAGCCCCGTTTCCGCCTCCTAGCTCGAGATGAGGGATCCTTTCCCTGTTTCGTAGGGAAAGAATTCCCGGCGTTCCCGTCGCATCTCAAGAGGAGGCGCTCTCCACAGGAAAGGCGAGAGGAACTCCAGGGTTGTGCCACCATTCCAAGAGTCCCCCAGATGTGTCAGTCCATTCCAGAGGAACCTGTTTTCCCTGCACTGCCTTGACGTTCAAGCCGAGGATCGACTCCCACCACGTGTGCACGTGGGACAACCCTGTGGGAAAGCCCCGTGGGAAAGCCTCGTGGGAAAGACTCGAGGGAAAACCATAGATCCTTTGATCCACGCGGCGGACTGCGTGACACTGCTGCTACCGCTCTGGAGGAAAGCGCAAGTGCATGCCCGCATTCGAGACGAGGACTGACTCCCCTGGGGAGACTCCAGAAGTACCCCAAGATCCATGTCAGCACTGGAGAGGAATCCTCAGGTTCCGGCCCCGATTCCACACAAGGTCTTAGGCCCCGGCATCGACGGGAGAGGAATCCCGAGAGGCCCCCGAGGAACTCGCATGGGGACTGGCCTTTCCTGAGGCCACCAGAGCGGGTCCCTGAGGTCCCCGTCGTAAGTCGAGAGCACCTGCCGCAACTCGAGAAAATCCAGGAGGTTTTGCCCTCCAGGCGAGATGAGGCCCATTTCCGCTGAGCCTTCTCGAGGCCAATCACATCTAACCACTGGAACTGCCAAAGGGTCCTTCACACCATTGCTGCAACTCAAGAAGTTCCCCGACATACCCGTCTCCACTCGAGAGGAAGCACGTGGTGTCCCGCACACATCCAGGGGAGCCCCGTTTCCGCCTCCTAGCTCGAGATGAGGTGTCCTTTCCCTGTTTCATAGGGAAAGAATTCCCGGCGTTCCCGTCGCATCTCAAGAGGAGGCGCTCTCCACAGGAAAGGCGAGAGGAACTCCAGGGTCGTGCCACCATTCCAAGAGTCCCCCAGATGTGTCAGTCCATTCCAGAGGAACCTGTTTTCCCTGCACTGCCTTGACGTTCAAGCCGAGGATCGACTCCCACCACGTGTGCACGTGGGACAACCCTGTGGGAAAGCCTCGTGGGAAAGCCTCGTGTGAAAGACTCGAGGGAAAACCATAGATCCTTTGATCCACGCGGCGGACTGCGTGACACTGCTGCTACCGCTCTGGAGGAAAGCGCAAGTGCATGCCCGCATTCGAGACGAGGACTGACTCCCCTGGGGAGACTACAGAAATACCCCAAGATCCATGTCAGCACTGGAGAGGAATCCTCAGGTTCCGGCCACGACTCCACACAAGGTCTTAGGCCCCGGCATCGACGGGAGAGGAATCCCGAGAGGCCCCCGAGGAACTCGCATGGGGACTGGCCTTTCCTGAGGCCACCAGAGCGGGTCCCTGAGGTCCCCGTCGTAAGTCGAGAGCACCTGCCGCAACTCGAGAAAATCCAGGAGGTTTTGCCCTCCAGGCGCGATGAGGCCCATTTCCGCTGAGGCTTCTCGAGGCTAATCACGTCTAACAACTGGAACTTCCAAAGGGTCCTTCACACCCTTGCTGCAACTCAAGAAGTTCCCCGACATACCCGTCTCCACTCGAGAGGAAGCACGTGGGTCCCGCACACATCCAGGGGAGCCCCGTTTCCGCCTCCTAGCTCGAGATGAGGGATCCTTTCCCTGTTTCGTAGGGAAAGAATTCCCGGCGTTCCCGTCGCATCTCAAGAGGAGGCGCTCTCCACAGGAAAGGCGAGAGGAACTCCAGGGTCGTGCCACCATTCCAAGAGTCCCCCAGATGTGTCAGTCCATTCCAGAGGAACCTGTTTTCCCTGCACTGCCTTGACGTTCAAGCCGAGGATCGACTCCCACCACGTGTGCACGTGGGACAGCCCTGTGGGAAAGCCTCGTGGGAAAGCCTCGTGGAAAAGACTCGAGGGAAAACCATAGATCCTTTGATCCACGCGGCGGACTGCGTGACACTGCTGCTACCGCTCTGGAGGAAAGCGCAAGTGCATGCCCGCATTCGAGACGAAGACTGACTCCCCTGGGGAGACTCCAGAAGTACCCCAAGATCCATGTCAGCACTGGAGAGGAATCCTCAGGTTCCGGCCCCGACTCCACACAAGGACTTAGGCCCCGGCATCGACGGGAGAGGAATCCCGAGAGGCCCCCGAGGAACTCGCATGCGGACTGGCCTTTCCTGAGGCCACCAGAGCGGGTCCCTGAGGTCCCCGTCGTAAGTCGAGAGCACCTGCCGCAACTCGAGAAAATCCAGGAGGTTTTGCCCTCCAGGCGAGATGAGGCCCATTTCCGCTGAGGCTTCTCGAGGCTAATCATGTCTAACCACTGGAACTTCCAAAGGGTCCTTCACACCCTTGCTGCAACTCAAGAAGTTCCCCGACATACCCGTCTCCACTCGAGAGGAAGCACGTGGGTCCCGCACACATCCAGGGGAGCCCCGTTTCCGCCTCCTAGCTCGAGATGAGGGATCCTTTCCCTGTTTCGTAGGGAAAGAATTCCCGGCGTTCCCGTCGCATCTCAAGAGGAGGCGCTCTCCACAGGAAAGGCGAGAGGAACTCCAGGGTCGTGCCACCATTCCAAGAGTCCCCCAGATGTGTCAGTCCATTCCAGAGGAACCTGTTTTCCCTGAACTGCCTTGACGTTCAAGCCGAGGATCGACTCCCACCTCGTGTGCACGTGGGACAGCCCTGTGGGAAAGCCTCGTGGGAAAGCCTCGTGGGAAAGACTCGAGGGAAAACCATAGATCCTTTGATCCACGCGGCGGACTGCGTGACACTGCTGCTACCGCTCTGGAGGAAAGCGCAAGTGCATGCCCGAATTCGAGACGAGGACTGACTCCCCTGGGGAGACTCCAGACGTACCCCAAGATCCATGTCAGCACTGGAGAGGAATCCTCAGGTTCCGGCCCCGACTCCACACAAGGTCTTAGTCCCCGGCATCGACGGGAGAGGAATCCCGAGAGGCCCCCGAGGAACTCGCATGGGGACTGGCCTTTCCTGAGGCCACCAGAGCGGGTCCCTGAGGTCCCCGTCGTAAGTCGAGAGCACCTGCCGCAACTCGAGAAAATCCAGGAGCTTTTGCCCTCCAGGCGAGATGACGCCCATTTCCGCTGAGGCTTCTCGAGGCCAATCACATCTAACCACTGGAACTGCCAAAGGGTCCTTCACACCATTGCTGCAACTCAAGAAGTTCCCCGACATAACCGTCTGCACTCGAGAGGACGCACGTGGTGTCCCGCACACATCCAGGGGAGCCCCGTTTCCGCCTCCTAGCTCGAGATGAGGGATCCTTTCCCTGTTTCGTAGGGAAAGAATTCCCGGCGTTCCCGTCGCATCTCAAGAGGAGGCGCTCTCCACAGGAAAGGCGAGAGGAACTCCAGGGTCGTGCCACCATTCCAAGAGTCCCCCAGATGTGTCAGTCCATTCCAGAGGAACCTGTTTTCCCTGAACTGCCTTGACGTTCAAGCCGAGGATCGACTCCCACCTCGTGTGCACGTGGGACAGCCCTGTGGGAAAGCCTCGTGGGAAAGCCTCCTGGGAAAGACTCGAGGGAAAACCATAGATCCTTTGATCCACGCGGCGGACTGCGTGACACTGCTGCTACCGCTCTGGAGGAAAGCGCAAGTGCATGCCTGCATTCGAGACGAGGACTGACGCCCCTGGGGAGACTCCAGAAGTACCCCAAGATCCATGTCAGCACTGGAGAGGAATCCTCAGGTTCCGGCCCCGACTCCACGCAAGGTCTTAGGCCCCGGCATCTACGGGAGAGGAATCCCGAGACGCCCCCGAGGAACTCACATGGGGACTGGCCTTTCCTGAGGCCACCAGAGCGGGTCCCTGAGGTCCCCGTCGTAAGTCGAGAGCACCTGCCGCAACTCGAGAAAATCCAGGAGGTTTTGCCCTCCAGGCGAGATGAGGCCCATTTCCGCTGAGGCTTCTCGAGGCCAATCACATCTAACCACTGGAACTTCCAAAGGGTCCTTCACACCATTGCTGCAACTCAAGAAGTTCCCCGACATACCCGTCTCCACTCGAGAGGAAGCACGTGGTGTCCCGCACACATCCAGGGGAGCCCCGTTTCCGCCTCCTAGCTCGAGATGAGGGATCCTTTCCCTGTTTCGTAGGGAAAGAATTCCCGGCGTTCCCGTCGCATCTCAAGAGGAGGCGCTCTCCACAGGAAAGGCGAGAGGAACTCCAGGGTCGTGCCACCATTCCCAGAGTCCCCCAGATGTGTCAGTCCATTCCAGAGGAACCTGTTTTCCCTGCACTGCCTTGACGTTCAAGCCGAGGATCGACTCCCACCACGTGTGCACGTGGGACAGCCCTGTGGGAAAGCCTCGTGGGAAAGCCTCGTGGGAAAGACTCGAGGGAAAACCATAGATCCTTTGATCCACGCGGCGGAATGAGTGACACTGCTGCTACCGCTCTGGAGGAAAGCGCAAGTGCATGCCCGCATTCGAGACGAGGACTGACTCCCCTGGGGAGACTCCAGAAGTACCCCAGGATCCATGTCAGCACTGGAGAGGAATCCTCACGTTCCGGCCCCGACTCCACACAAGGTCTTAGGCCCCGGCATCGACGGGAGAGGAACCCCGAGAGGCCCCCGAGGAACTCGCATGGGGACTGGCCTTTCCTGAGTCCACCAGAGCGGTTCCCTGAGGTCCCCGTCGTAAGTCGAGAGCACCTGCCGCAACTCGAGAAAATCCAGGAGGTTTTGCCGTCCAGGCGAGACGAGGCCCATTTCCGCTGAGGCTTCTCGAGGCCAATCACATCTAACCACTGGAACTGCCAAAGGGTCCTTCACACCATTGCTGCAACTCAAGAAGTTCCCCGACATACCCGTCTGCACTCGAGAGGAAGCACGTGGTGTCCCGCACACATCCAGGGGAGCCCCGTTTCCGCCTCCTAGCTCGAGATGAGGGATCCTTTCCCTGTTTCGTAGGGAAAGAATTCCCGGCGTTCCCGTCGCATCTCAAGAGGAGGCGCTCTCCACAGGAAAGGCGAGAGGAACTCCAGGGTCGTGCCACCATTTCAAGAGTCCCCCAGATGTGTCAGTCCATTCCAGAGGAACCTGTTTTCCCTGCACTGCCTTGACGTTCAAGCAGAGGATCGACTCCCACCACGTGTGCACGTGGGAAAGCCCTGTGGGAAAGCCTCGTGGGAAAGCCTCGTGGGAAAGACTCGAGGGAAATCCATAGATCCTTTGATCCACGCGGCGGACTGCGTGACACTGCTGCTACCGCTCTGGAGGAAAGCGCAAGTGCATGCCCGCATTCGAGACGAGGACTGACTCCCCTGGGGAGACTCCAGACGTACCCCAAGATCCATGTCAGCACTGGAGAGGAATCCTCAGGTTCCGGCCCCGACTCCACACAAGGTCTTATGCCCCGGCATCGACGGGAGAGGAATCCCGAGAGGCCCCCGAAGAACTCGCATGGGGACTGGCCTTTCCTGAGGCCACCAGAGCGGGTCCCTGAGGTCCCAGTCGTAAGTCGAGAGCACCTGCCGCAACTCGAGAAAATCCAGGAGGTTTTGCCCTCCAGGCGAGATGAGGCCCATTTCCGCTGAGGCTTCTCGAGGCCAATCACATCTAACCACTGGAACTTCCAAAGGGTCCTTCACACCCTTGCTGCAACTCAAGAAGTTCCCCGACATACCCGTCTCCACTCGAGAGGAAGCACGTGGGGTCCCGCACACATCCAGGGGAGCCCCGTTTCCACCTCCTAGCTCGAGATGAGGGATCCTTTCCCTGTTTCGTAGGGAAAGAATTCCCGGCGTTCCCGTCGCATCTCAAGAGGAGGCGCTCTCCACAGGAAAGGCGAGAGGAACTCCAGGGTCGTGCCACCATTCCAAGAGTCCCCCAGATGTGTCAGTCCATTCCAGAGGAACCTGTTTTCCCTGCACTGCCTTGACATTCAAGCCGAGGATCGACTCCCACCACGTGTGCACGTGGGACAGCCTTGTGGGAAAGCCTCGTGGGAAAGCCTCGTGGGAAAGACTCGAGGGAAAACCATAGATCCTTTGATCCACGCGGCGGACTGCGTGACACTGCTGCTACCGCTCTGGAGGAAAGCACAATGCATGCCCGCATTCGAGACGAGGACTGACTCCCCTGGGGAGACTTCAAAAGTACCCCAAGATCCATGTCAGCACTGGAGAGGAATCCTCAGGTTCCAGCCCCGACTCCACACAAGGTCTTAGTCCCCGGCATCGAAGGGAGAGGAATCCCGAGAGGCCCCCGAGGAACTCGCATGGGGACTGGCCTTTCCTGAGGCCACCAGAGCGGGTTCCTGAGGTCCCCGTCGTAAGTCGAGAGCACCTGCCGCAACTCGAGAAAATCCAGGAGGTTTTGCCCTCCAGGCGAGATGAGGCCCATTTCCGCTGAGGCTTCTCGAGGCTAATCACGTCTAACCACTGGAACTTCCAAAGGGTCCTTCACACCCTTGCTGCCACTCAAGAAGTTCCCCAACATACCCGTCTCCACTCGAGAGGAAGCACGTGGGTCCCGCACACATCCAGGGGAGCCCCGTTTCCGCCTCCTAGCTCGAGATGAGGGATCCTTTCCCTGTTTCGTAGGGAAAGAATTCCCGGCGTTCCCGTCGCATCTCAAGAGGAGGCGCTCTCCACAGGAAAGGCGAGAGGAACTCCAGGGTCGTGCCACCATTCCAAGAGTCCCCCAGATGTGTCAGTCCATTCCAGAGGAACCTGTTTTCACTGCACTGCCTTGACGTTCAAGCCGAGGATCGACTCCCACCACGTGTCCACGTGGGACAGCCTCGGGGAAAGCCTCGTGGGAAAGACTCGAGGGAAAACCAAACATCCTTTGAAACACGCGGCGGACTGCGTTACACTGCTGCTACCGCTCTGGAGGAAAGCGCAAGTGCATGCCCGCATTCGAAACGAGGACTGACTCCCCTGGGGAGACTCCAGAAGTACCCCAAGATCCATGTCAGCACTGGATAGGAATCCTCAGGTTCCGGCCCCGACTCCACACATGGTCTTAGGCCCCGGTATCGACGGGAGAGGAATTCCGAGAGGCCCCCGAGGAACTCGCATGGGGACTGGCCTTTCCTGAGGCCACCAGAGCGGTTCCCTGAGGTCCCCATCGTAAGTCGAGAGCACCTGCCGCAACTCGAGAAAATCCAGGAGGTTTTGCCCTCCAGGCGAGATGAGGCCCATTTCCGCTGAGGCTTCTCGAGGCCAATCACATCTAACCACTGGAACTTCCAAAGGGTCCTTCACACCATTGCTGCAACTCAAGAAGTTCCCCGACATACCCGTCTCCACTCGAGAGGAAGCACGTGGTGTCCCGCACACATCCAGGGGAGCCCCGTTTCCGCCTCCTAGCTCGAGATGAGGGATCCTTTCCCTGTTTCGTAGGGAAAGAATTCCCGGCGTTCCCGTCGCATCTCAAGAGGAGGCGCTCTCCACAGGAAAGGAGAAAGGAACTCCAGGGTCGTGCCACCATTCCAAGAGTCCCCCAGATGTGTCAGTCCATTCCAGAGGAACCTGTTTTCCCTGCACATGACGTTCAAGCCGAAGATCGACTCCCACCACGTCTGCACGTGGGACAGCCCTGTGGGAAAGCCTCGTGGGAAAGCCTCGTGGGAAAGACTCGAGGGAAAACCATAGATCCTTTGATCCACGCGTGGAATGCGTGACACTGCTGCTACCGCTCTGGAGGAAAGTGCAATGCATGCCCGCATTCGAGACGAGGACTGACTCCCCTGGGGAGACTCCAGATGTACCCCAAGATCCATGTCAGCACTGGAGAGGAATCCTCAGGTTCCGGCCCCGACTCCACACAAGGTCTTAGGCCCCGGCATCGACGGGAGAGGAACCCCTAGACGCCCCCCAGGAACTCGCATGGGGACTGGCCTTTCCTGAGGCCACCAGAGCGGGTCCCTGAGGTCCCCGTCGTAAGTCGAGAGCACTTGCCGCAACTCCAGAAAATCCAGGAGGTTTTGCCCTCCAGGTGAAATGAGGCCCATTTCCCCTGAGGGTTCTCGAGGCCAATCACATCTAACCACTGGAACTTCCAAAGGGTCCTTCACACCATTGCTGCAACTCAAGAAGTTCCCCGACATACCCGTCTCCACTCGAGAGGAAGCACGTGGGGTCCCGCACACATCCAGGGGAGCCCCGTTTCCGCCTCCTAGCTCGAGATGAGGGATCCTTTCCCTGTTTCGTAGGGAAAGAATTCCCGGCGTTCCCGTCGCATCTCAAGAGGAGGCGCTCTCCACAGGAAAGGCGAGAGGAACTCCAGGGTCGTGCCACCATTCCAAGAGTCCCCCAGATGTGTCAGTCCATTCCAGAGGAACCTGTTTTCCCTGCACTGCCTTGACGTTCAAGCCGAGGATCGACTCCCACCACGTGTGCACGTGGGACAGCCCTGTGGGAAAGCCTCGTGGGAAATCCTCGTGGGAAAGGCTCGAGGGAAAACCATAGATCCTTTGATCCACGCGGCGGACTGCGTGACACTGCTGCTACCGCTCTGGAGGAAAGCGCAAGTGCATGCCCGCATTCGAGACGAGGACTGACTCCCCTGGGGAGACTCCAGAGTACCCCAAGATCCATGTCAGCACTGGAGAGGAATCCTCAGATTCCGGCCCTGACTCCACACAAGGTCTTAGGCCCCGGCATCGACGGGAGAGGAATCCCGAGAGGCCCCCGAGGAACTCGCATGGGGACTGGCCTTTCCTGAGGCCACCAGAGCGGGTCCCTGAGGTCCCCGTCGTAAGTCGAGAGCACCTGCCGCAACTCGAGAAAATCCAGGAGG
Source organism: Ovis canadensis (assembly GCF_042477335.2). Taxonomy (NCBI): domain Eukaryota; kingdom Metazoa; phylum Chordata; class Mammalia; order Artiodactyla; family Bovidae; genus Ovis; species Ovis canadensis. The sequence continues at coordinate 1,317,773 of NC_091252.1, forward strand.
TTTTGCCCTCCAGGCGAGATGAGGCCCATTTCCCCTGAGGCTTCTCGAGGCTAATCACGTCTAACCACTGGAACTTCCATAGGGTCCTTCACACCCTTGCTGCAACTCAAGAAGTTCCCCGACATACCCGTCTCCACTCGAGAGGAAGCACGTGCGTCCCGCACACATCCAGGGGAGCCCCGTTTCCGCCTCCTAGCTCGAGATGAGGGATCCTTTCCCTGTTTCGTAGGGAAAGAATTCCCGGCCTTCCCGTCACATCTCAAGAGGAGGCGCTCTCCACAGGAAAGGCGAGAGGAACTCCAGGGTCGTGCCACCATTCCAAGAGTCCCCCAGATGTGTCAGTCCATTCCATAGGAACCTGTTTTCCCTGCACTGCCTTGACGTTCAAGCAGAGGATCGACTCCCACCACGTGTGCACGTGGGACAGCCCTGTGGGAAAGCCTCGTGGGAAAGCCTCGTGGGAAAGACTCGAGGGAAAACCATAGATCCTTTGATCCACGCGGCGGACTGCGTGACACTGCTGCTACCGCTCTGGAGGAAAGCGCAAGTGCATGCCCGCATTCGAGACGAGGACTGACTCCCCTGGGGAGACTCCAGAAGTACCCCAAGATCCATGTTAGCACTGGAGAGGAATCCTCAGGTTCCGGCCCCGACTCCACACAAGGTCTTAGGCCCCGGCATCGACGGGAGAGGAATCCCGAGACGCCCCCGAGGAACTCGCATGGGGACTGGCCTTTCCTGAGGCAACCAGAGCGGGTCCCTGAGGTCCCCGTCGTAAGTCGAGAGCACCTGCCGCAACTCGAGAAAATCCAGGAGGTTTTGCCCTCCAGGCGAGATGAGGCCCATTTCCGCTGAGGTTTCTCGAGGCTAATCACGTCTAACCACTGGAACTTCCCAAGGGTCCTTCACACCCTTGCTGCAACTCAAGAAGTTCCCGGACATACCCGTCTCCACTCGAGAGGAAGCACGTGGGGTCCCGCACACATCCAGGGGAGCCCCGTTTCCGCCTCCTAGCTCGAGATGAGGGATCCTTTCCCTGTTTCGTAGGGAAAGAATTCCCGGCGTTCCCGTCGCATCTCAAGAGGAGGCGCTCTCCACAGGAAAGGCGAAAGGAACTCCAGGGTCGTGCCACAATTCCAAGAGTCCCCCAGATGTGTCAGTCCATTCCAGAGGAACCTGTTTTCCCTGCACATGACGTTCAAGCCGAGGATCGACTCCCACCACGTGTGCACGTGGGACAGCCCTGTGGGAAAGCCTCGTGGGAAAGCCTCGTGGGAAAGACTCGAGGGAAAACCATAGATCCTTTGATCCACGCGTGGAATGCGTGACACTGCTGCTACCGCTCTGGAGGAAAGTGCAATGCATGCCCGCATTCGAGAGGAGGACTGACTCCCCTGGGGAGACTCCAGAAGTACCCCAAGATCCATGTCAGCACTGGAGAGGAATCCTCAGGTTCCGGCCCCGACTCCACACAAGGTCTTAGGCCACGGCATCGACGGGAGAGGAACCCCGAGACGCCCCCGAGGAACTCGCATGGGGACTGGCCTTTCCTGAGGCCACCAGAGCGGTTCCCTGAGGTCCCCGTCGTAAGTCGAGAGCACCTGCCGCAACTCTAGAAAATCCAGGAGGTTTTGCCCTCCAGGTGAGATGAGGCCCATTTCCCCTGAGGGTTCTCGAGGCCAATCACATCTAACCACTGGAACTTCCAAAGGGTCCTTCACACCATTGCTGCAACTCAAGAAGTTCCCCGACATACCCGTCTCCACTCGAGAGGAAGCACGTGGGGTCCCGCACACATCCAGGGGAGCCCCGTTTCCGCCTCCTAGCTCGAGATGAGGGATCCTTTCCCTGTTTCGTAGGGAAAGAATTCCCGGCGTTCCCGTCGCATCTCAAGAGGAGGCGCTCTCCACAGGAAAGGCGAGAGGAACTCCAGGGTCGTGCCACCATTCCAAGAGTCCCCCAGATGTGTCAGTCCTTTCCAGAGGAACCTGTTTTCCCTGCACTGCCTTGACGTTCAAGCCGAGGATCGACTCCCACCACGTGTGCACGTGGGACAGCCCTGTGGGAAAGCCTCGTGGGAAAGCCTCGTGGGAAAGACTCGAGGGAAAACCATAGATCCTTTGATCCACGCGGCGGACTGCGTGACACTGCTGCTACCGCTCTGGAGGAAAGCGCAAGTGCATGCCCGCATTCGAGACGAGGACTGACTCCCCTGGGGAGACTCCAGAAGTACCCCAAGATCCATGTCAGCACTGGAGAGGAATCCTCAGGTTCCGGCCCCGACTCCACACAAGGTCTTAGGCCCCGGAATCGACGGGAGAGGAATCCCGAGAGGCCCCCGAGGAACTCGCATGGGGACTGGCCTTTCCTGAGGCCACCAGAGCGGGTCCCTGAGGTCCCCGTCGTAAGTCGAGAGCACCTGCCGCAACTCGAGAAAATCCAGGAGGTTTTGCCCTACAGGCGAGATGAGGCCAATTTCCGCTGAGGCTTCTCGAGGCCAATCACATCTAACCACTGGAACTTCCAAAGGGTCCTTCACACCCTTGCTGCAACTCAAGAAGTTCCCCGACATACCCGTCTCCACTCGAGAGGAAGCACGTGGGTTCCCGCACACATCCAGGGGAGCCCCGTTTCCGCCTCCTAGCTCGAGATGAGGGATCCTTTCCCTGTTTCGTAGGGAAAGAATTCCCGGCGTTCCCGTCGCATCTCAAGAGGAGGCGCTCTCCACAGGAAAGGCGAAAGGAACTCCAGGGTGGTGCCACCATTTCAAGAGTCCCCCAGATGTGTCAGTCCATTCCAGAGGTACCTGTTTTCCCTGCACATGATGTTCAAGCCGAGGATCGACTCCCACCACGTGTGCACGTGGGACAGCACTTTGGGAAAGCCTCATGGGAAAGCCTCGTGGGAAAGACTCGAGGGAAAACCATAGATCCTTTGATCCACGCGTGGAATGCGTGACACTGCTGCTATCGCTCTGGAGGAAAGTGCAATGCATGCCCGCATTCGAGACGAGGACTGACTCCCCTGGGGAGACTCCAGATGTACCCCAAGATCCATGTCAGCACTGGAGAGGAATCCTCAGGTTCCGGCCCCGACTCCACACAAGGTCTTAGGCCCCGGCATCGACGGGAGAGGGACCCCGAGACGCCCCCGAGGAACTCGCATGGGGACTGGCCTTTCCTGAGGCCACCAGAGCGGTTCCCTGAGGTCCCTGTCGTAAGTCGAGAGCACCTGCCGCAACTCCAGAAAATCCAGGAGGTTTTGCCCTCCAGGTGAGATGAGGCCCATTTCCCCTGAGGGTTCTCGAGGCCAATCACATCTAACCACTGGAACTTCCAAAGGGTCCTTCACACCATTGCTGCAACTCAAGACGTTCCCCGACATACCCGTCTCCACTCGAGAGGAAGCACGTGGGGTCCCGCACACATCCAGGGGAGCCCCGTTTCCGCCTCCTAGCTCGAGATGAGGGATCCTTTCCCTGTTTCGTAGGGAAAGAATTCCCGGCGTTCCCGTCGCATCTCAAGAGGAGGCGCTCTCCACAGGAAAGGCGAGAGGAACTCCAGGGTCGTGCCACCATTCCAAGAGTCCCCCAGATGTGTCAGTCCATTCCAGAGGAACCTGTTTTCCCTGCACTGCCTTGACGTTCAAGTCGAGGATCGACTCCCACCACGTGTGCACGTGGGACAGCCCTGTGGGAAAGCCTCGTGGGAAAGCCTCGTGGGAAAGGCTCGAGGGAAAACCATAGATCCTTTGATCCACGCGGCGGACTGCGTGACACTGCTGCTACCGCTCTGGAGGAAAGCGCAAGTGCATGCCCGCATTCGAGACGAGGACTGACTCCCCTGGGGAGACTCCAGAAGTACCCCAAGATCCATGTCAGCACTGGAGAGGAATCCTCAGATTCCGGCCCTGACTCCACACAATGTCTTAGGCCCCGGCATCGACGGGAGAGGAATCCCGAGAGGCCCCCGAGGAACTCGCATGGGGACTGGCCTTTCCTGAGGCCACCAGAGCGGGTCCCTGAGGTCCCCGTCGTAAGTCGAGAGCACCTGCCGCAACTCGAGAAAATCCAGGAGGTTTTGCCCTCCAGGCGAGATGAGGCCCATTTCCCCTGAGGCTTCTCGAGGCTAATCACGTCTAACCACTGGAACTTCCAAAGGGTCCTTCACACCCTTGCTGCAACTCAAGAAGTTCCCCGACATACCCGTCTCCACTCGAGAGGAAGCACGTGCGTCCCGCACACATCCAGGGGAGCCCCGTTTCCGCCTCCTAGCTCGAGATGAGGGATCCTTTCCCTGTTTCGTAGGGAAAGAATTCCCGGCCTTCCCGTCACATCTCAAGAGGAGGCGCTCTCCACAGGAAAGGCGAGAGGAACTCCAGGGTCGTGCCACCATTCCAAGAGTCCCCCAGATGTGTCAGTCCATTCCATAGGAACCTGTTTTCCCTGCACTGCCTTGACGTTCAAGCAGAGGATCGACTCCCACCACGTGTGCACGTGGGACAGCCCTGTGGGAAAGCCTCGTGGGAAAGCCTCGTGGGAAAGACTCGAGGGAAAACCATAGATCCTTTGATCCACGCGGCGGACTGCGTGACACTGCTGCTACCGCTCTGGAGGAAAGCGCAAGTGCATGCCCGCATTCGAGACGAAGACTGACTCCCCTGGGGAGACTCCAGAAGTACCCCAAGATCCATGTCAGCACAGGAGAGGAATCCTCAGGTACTGGCCACGACTCCACACAAGGTCTTAGGCCCCGGCATCGACGGGAGAGGAATCCCGAGAGGCCCCCGAGGAACTCGCATGGGGACTGTCCTTTCCTGAGGCCACCAGAGCGGGTCCCTGAGGTCCCCGTCGTAAGTCGAGAGCACCTGCCGCAACTCGATAAAATCCAGGAGGTTTTGCCCTCCAGGCGCGATGAGTCCCATTTCCGCTGAGGCTTCTCGAGGCCAATCACATCTAACCACTGGAACTTCCAAAGGGTCCTTCACACCATTGCTGCAACTCAAGAAGTTCCCCGACATACCCGTCTCCACTCGAGAGGAAGCACGTGGGGTCCCGCACACATCCAGGGGAGCCCCGTTTCCGCCTCCTAGCTCGAGATGAGGGATCCTTTCCCTGTTTCGTAGGGAAAGAATTCCCGGCTTTCCCGTCGCATCTCAAGAGGAGGCGCTCTCCACAGGAAAGGCGAGAGGAACTCCAGGGTCGTGCCACCATTCCAAGAGTCCCCCAGATGTGTCAGTCCATTCCAGAGGAACCTGTTTTCCCTGCACTGCCTTGACGTTCAAGCCGAGGATCGACTCCCACCACGTGTGCACGTGGGACAGCCCTGTGGGAAAGCCTCGTGGGAAAGCCTCGTGGGAAAGACTCGAGGGAAAACCATAGATCCTTTGATCCACGCAGCGGACTGCGTGACACTGCTGCTACCGATCTGGAGGAAAGCGCAAGTGCATGCCCGCATTCGAGACGAGGACTGACTCCCCTGGGGAGACTCCAGAAGTACCCCAAGATCCATGTCAGCACTGGAGAGGAATCCTCAGGTTCCGGCCCCGATTCCACACAAGGTCTTAGGCCCCGGCATCGACGGGAGAGGAATCCCGAGAGGCCCCCGAGGAACTCGCATGGGGACTGGCCTTTCCTGAGGCCACCAGAGCGGGTCCCTGATGTCCCCGTCGTAAGTCGAGAGCACCTGCCGCAACTCGAGAAAATCCAGGAGGTTTTGCCCTCCAGGCGAGATGAGGCCCATTTCCGCTGAGCCTTCTCGAGGCCAATCACATCTAACCACTGGAACTGCCAAAGGGTCCTTCACACCATTGCTGCAACTCAAGAAGTTCCCCGACATACCCGTCTCCACTCGAGAGGAAGCACGTGGGGTCCCGCACACATCCAGGGGAGCCCCGTTTCCGCCTCCTAGCTCGAGATGAGGTGTCCTTTCCCTGTTTCGTAGGGAAAGAATTCCCGGCGTTCCCGTCGCATCTCAAGAGGAGGCGCTCTCCACAGGAAAGGCGAGAGGAACTCCAGGGTCGTGCCACCATTCCAAGAGTCCCCCAGATGTGTCAGTCCATTCCAGAGGAACCTGTTTTCCCTGCACTGCCTTGACGTTCAAGCCGAGGATCGACTCCCACCACGTGTGCACGTGGGACAACCCTGTGGGAAAGCCTCGTGGGAAAGCCTCGTGGGAAAGACTCGAGGGAAAACCATAGATCCTTTGATCCACGCGGCGGACTGCGTGACACTGCTGCTACCGCTCTGGAGGAAAGCGCAAGTGCATGCCCGCATTCGAGACGAGGACTGACTCCCCTGGGGAGACTACAGAAGTACCCCAAGATCCATGTCAGCACTGGAGAGGAATCCTCAGGTTCCGGCCACGACTCCACACAAGGTCTTAGGCCCCGGCATCGACGGGAGAGGAATCCCGAGAGGCCCCCGAGGAACTCGCATGGGGACTGGCCTTTCCTGAGGCCACCAGAGCGGGTCCCTGAGGTCCCCGTCGTAAGTCGAGAGCACCTGCCGCAACTCGAGAAAATCCAGGAGGTTTTGCCCTCCAGGCGCGATGAGGCCCATTTCCGCTGAGGCTTCTCGAGGATAATCACGTCTAACAACTGGAACTTCCAAAGGGTCCTTCACACCCTTGCTGCAACTCAAGAAGTTCCCCGACATACCCGTCTCCACTCGAGAGGAAGCACGTGGGTCCCGCACACATCCAGGGGAGCCCCGTTTCCGCCTCCTAGCTCGAGATGAGGGATCCTTTCCCTGTTTCGTAGGGAAAGAATTCCCGGCGTTCCCGTCGCATCTCAAGAGGAGGCGCTCTCCACAGGAAAGGCGAGAGGAACTCCAGGGTCGTGCCACCATTCCAAGAGTCCCCCAGATGTGTCAGTCCATTCCAGAGTAACCTGTTTTCCCTGCACTGCCTTGACGTTCAAGCCGAGGATCGACTCCCACCACGTGTGCACGTGGGACAGCCCTGTGGGAAAGCCTCGTGGGAAAGCCTCGTGGAAAAGACTCGAGGGAAAACCATAGATCCTTTGATCCACGCGGCGGACTGCGTGACACTGCTGCTACCGCTCTGGAGGAAAGCGCAAGTGCATGCCCGAATTCGAGACGAGGACTGACTCCCCTGGGGAGACTCCAGACGTACCCCAAGATCCATGTCAGCACTGGAGAGGAATCCTCAGGTTCCGGCCCCGACTCCACACAAGGTCTTAGGCCCCGGCATCGACGGGAGAGGAATCCCGAGACGCCCCCGAGGAACTCGCATGGGGACTGGCCTTTCCTGAGGCCACCAGAGCGGGTCCCTGAGGTCCCCGTCGTAAGTCGAGAGCACTTGCCGCAACTCGAGAAAATCCAGGAGCTTTTGCCCTCCAGGCGAGATGAGGCCCATTTCCGCTGAGGCTTCTCGAGGCCAATCACATCTAACCACTGGAACTGCCAAAGGGTCCTTCACACCATTGCTGCAACTCAAGAAGTTCCCCGACATAACCGTCTGCACTCGAGAGGAAGCACGTGGTGTCCCGCACACATCCAGGGGAGCCCCGTTTCCGCCTCCTAGCTCGAGATGAGGGATCCTTTCCCTGTTTCGTAGGGAAAGAATTCCCGGCGTTCCCGTCGCATCTCAAGAGGAGGCGCTCTCCACAGGAAAGGCGAGAGGAACTCCAGGGTCGTGCCACCATTCCAAGAGTCCCCCAGATGTGTCAGTCCATTCCAGAGGAACCTGTTTTCCCTGAACTGCCTTGACGTTCAAGCCGAGGATCGACTCCCACCTCGTGTGCACGTGGGACAGCCCTGTGGGAAAGCCTCGTGGGAAAGCCTCGTGGGAAAGACTCGAGGGAAAACCATAGATCCTTTGATCCACGCGGCGGACTGCGTGACACTGCTGCTACCGCTCTGGAGGAAAGCGCAAGTGCATGCCCGCATTCGAGACGAGGACTGACTCCCCTGGGGAGACTCCAGACGTACCCCAAGATCCATGTCAGCACTGCAGAGAAATCCTCAGGTTCCAGCCCCGAATCCACACAAGGTCTTAGGCCCCGGCATCGACGGGAGAGGAATCCCGAGAGGCCCCCGAGGAACTCGCATGCGGACTGGCCTGTCCTGAGGCCATCAGAGCGGGTCCCTGAGGTCCCCGTCGGAAGTCGAGAGCACCTGCCGCAACTCGAGAAAATCCAGGAGGTTTTGCCCTCCAGGCGAGATGAGGCCCATTTCCTCTGAGGCTTCTCGAGGCTAATCACATCTAACCACTGGAACTTCCAAAGGGTCCTTCACACCATTGCTGCAACTCAAGAAGTTCCCCGACATACCCGTCTCCACTCGAGAGGAAGCACGTGGTGTCCCGCACACATCCAGGGGAGCCCCGTTTCCGCCTCCTAGCTCGAGATGAGGGATCCTTTCCCTGTTTCGTAGGGAAAGAATTCCCGGCGTTCCCGTCGCATCTCAAGAGGAGGCGCTCTCCACAGGAAAGGGGAGAGGAACTCCAGGGTCGTGACACCATTCCAAGAGTCCCCCAGATGTGTCAGTCCATTCCAGAGGAACCTGTTTTCCCTGCACTGCCTTGACGTTCAAGCCGAGGATCGACTCCCACCACGTGTGCACGTGGGACAGCCCTGTGGGAAAGCCTCGTGGGAAAGCCTCGTGGGAAAGACTCGAGGGAAAACCATAGATCCTTTGATCCACGCGGCGGACTGCGTGACACTGCTGCTACCGCTCTGGAGGAAAGCGCAAGTGCATGCCCGCATTCGAGACGAGGACTGACTCCCCTGGGGAGACTCCAGAAGTACCCCAAGATCCATGTCAGCACTGGAGAGGAATCCTCAGGTTCCGGCCCCGATTCCACACAAGGTCTTAGGCCCCGGCATCGACGGGAGAGGAATCCCGAGAGGCCCCCGAGGAACTCGCATGGGGACTGGCCTTTCCCGAGGCCACCAGAGCGGTTCCCTGAGGTCCCCGTCGTAAGTCGAGAGCACCTGCCGCAACTCGAGAAAATCCAGGAGGTTTTGCCCTCCAGGCGAGATGAGGCCCATTTCCGCTGAGGCTTCTCGAGGCCAATCACATCTAACCACTGGAACTGCCAAAGGGTCCTTCACACCATTGTTGCAACTCAAGAAGTTCCCCGACATACCAGTCTGCACTCGAGAGGAAGCACGTGGTGTCCCGCACACATCCAGGGGAGCCCCGTTTGCGCCTCGTAGCTCGAGATGATGGATCCTTTCCCTGTTTCGTAGGGAAAGAATTCCCGGCGTTCCCGTCGCATCTCAAGAGGAGGCGCTCTCCACAGGAAAGGCGAGAGGAACTCCAGGGTCGTGACACCATTCCAAGAGTCCCCCAGATGTGTCAGTCCATTCCAGAGGAACCTGTTTTCCCTGCACTGCCTTGACGTTCAAGCCGAGGATCGACTCCCACCACGTGTGCACGTGGGACAGCCCTGTGGGAAAGCCTCGTGGGAAAGCCTCGTGGGAAAGACTCGAGGGAAAACCATAGATCCTTTGATCCACGCGGCGGACTGCGTGACACTGCTGCTACTGCTCTGGAGGAAAGCGCAAGTGCATGCCCGCATTCGAGACGAGGACTGACTCCCCTGGGGAGACTCCAGAAGTACCCCAAGATCCATGTCAGCACTGGAGAGGAATCCTCAGGTTCCGGCCCCGACTCCACACAAGGTCTTAGGCCCCGGCATCGACGGGAGAGGAATCCGAGAGGCCCCCGAGGAACTCGCATGGGGACTGGCCTTTCCTGAGGCCACCAGAGCGGGTCCCTGAGGTCCCCGTCGTAAGTCGAGAGCACCTGCCGCAACTCGAGAAAATCCAGGAGGTTTTGCCCTCCAGGCGAGATGAGGCCCATTTCCGCTGAGGCTTCTCGAGGCTAATCACGTCTAACAACTGGAACTTCCAAAGGGTCCTTCACACCCTTGCTGCAACTCAAGAAGTTCCCCGACATACCAGTCTCCACTCGAGAGGAAGCACGTGGGTCCCGCACACATCCAGGGGAGCCCCGTTTCCGCATCCTAGCTCGAGATGAGGGATCCTTTCCCTGTTTCGTAGGGAAAGAATTCCCGGCGTTCCCGTCGCATCTCAAGAGGAGGCGCTCTCCACAGGAAAGGCGAAGGAACTCCAGGGTCGTGCCACCATTCCAAGAGTCCCCCAGATGTGTCAGTCCATTCCAGAGGAACCTGTTTTCCCTGCACTGCCTTGACGTTCAAGCAGAGGATCGACTCCCACCACGTGTGCACGTGGGACAGCCCTGTGGGAAAGCCTCGTGGGAAAGCCTCGTGGGAAAGACTCGAGGGAAAACCATAGATCCTTTGATCCACGCGGCGGACTGCGTGACACTGCTGCCACCGCTCTGGAGGAAAGCGCAAGTGCATGCCCGCATTCGAGACGAGGACTGACTCCCCTGGGGAGACTCCAGAAGTACCACAAGATCCGTGTCAGCACTGGAGAGGAATCCTCAGGTTCCGGCCACGACTCCACACAAGGTCTTAGGCCCCGGCATCGACGGGAGAGGAATCCCGAGAGGCCCCCGAGGAACTCGCATGGGGACTGGCCTTTCCTGATGCCACCAGAGCGGGTCCCTGAGGTCCCCGTCGTAAGTCGAGAGCACCTGCCGCAACTCGAGAAAATCCAGGAGGTTTTGCCCTCCAGGCGAGATGAGGCCCATTTCCGCTGAGGCTTCTGGAGGCCAATCACATCTAACCACTGGAACTTCCAAAGGGTCCTTCACACCCTTGCTGCAACTCAAGAAGTTCCCCGACATACCCGTCTGCACTCGAGAGGAAGCAAGTGGTGTCCCGCACACATCCAGGGGAGCCCCGTTTCCGCCTCCTAGCTCGAGATGAGGGATCCTTTCCCTGTTTCATAGGGAAAGAATTCCCGGCGTTCCCGTCGCATCTCAAGAGGAGGCGCTCTCCACAGGAAAGGCGAGAGGAACTCCAGGGTCGTGCCACCATTCCAAGAGTCCCCCAGATGTGTCAGTCCATACCAGAGGAACCTGTTTTCCCTGCACTGCCTTGACGTTCAAGCCGAGGATCGACTCCCACCACGTGTGCACGTGGGACAGCCCTGTGGGAAAGCCTCGTGGGAAAGCCTCGTGGGAAAGACTCGAGGGAAAACCATAGATCCTTTGATCCACGCGGCGGACTGCGTGACACTGCTGCTACCGTTCTGGAGGAAAGCGCAAGTGCATGCCTGCATTCGAGACGAGGACTGACGCCCCTGGGGAGACTCCAGAAGTACCCCAAGATCCATGTCAGCACTGGAGAGGAATCCTCAGGTTCCGGCCCCGACTCCACGCAAGGTCTTAGGCCCCGGCATCTACGGGAGAGGAATCCCGAGACGCCCCCGAGGAACTCACATGGGGACTGGCCTTTCCTGAGGCCACCAGAGCGGGTCCCTGAGGTCCCCGTCGTAAGTCGAGAGCACCTGCCGCAACTCGAGAAAATTCAGGAGGTTTTGCCCTCCAGGCGAGATGAGGCCCATTTCCGCTGAGGCTTCTCGAGGCCAATCACATCTAACCACTGGAACTTCCAAAGGGTCCTTCACACCATTGCTGCAACTCAAGAAGTTCCCCGACATACCCGTCTCCACTCGAGAGGAAGCACGTGGTGTCCCGCACACATCCAGGGGAGCCCCGTTTCCGCCTCCTAGCTCAAGATGAGGGATCCTTTCCCTGTTTCGTAGGGAAAGAATTCCCGGCGTTCCCGTCGCATCTCAAGAGGAGGCGCTCTCCACAGGAAAGGCGAGAGGAACTCCAGGGTCGTGCCACCATTCCAAGAGTCCCCCAGATGTGTCAGTCCATTCCAGAGGAACCTGTTTTCCCTGCACTGCCTTGACGTTCAAGCCGAGGATCGACTCCCACCACGTGTGCACGTGGGACAGCCCTGTGGGAAAGCCTCGTGGGAAAGCCTCGTGGGAAAGACTCGAGGGAAAACCATAGATCCTTTGATCCACGGCGGAATGAGTGACACTGCTGCTACCGCTCTGGAGGAAAGCGCAAGTGCATGCCCGCATTCGAGACAAGGACTGACTCCCCTGGGGAGACTCCAGAAGTACCCCAGGATCCATGTCAGCACTGGAGAGGAATCCTCACGTTCCGGCCCCGACTCCACACAAGGTCTTAGGCCCCGGCATCGACGGGAGAGGAACCCCGAGAGGCCCCCGAGGAACTCGCATGGGGACTGGCCTTTCCTGAGTCCACCAGAGCGGTTCCCTGAGGTCCCCGTCGTAAGTCGAGAGCACCTGCCGCAACTCGAGAAAATCCAGGAGGTTTTGCCCTCCAGGCGAGACGAGGCCCATTTCCGCTGAGGCTTCTCGAGGCCAATCACATCTAACCACTGGAACTGCCAAAGGGTCCTTCACACCATTGCTGCAACTCAAGAAGTTCCCCGACATACCCGTCTGCACTCGAGAGGAAGCACGTGGTGTCCCGCACACATCCAGGGGAGCCCCGTTTCCGCCTCCTAGCTCGAGATGAGGGATCCTTTCCCTGTTTCGTAGGGAAAGAATTCCCGGCGTTCCCGTCGCATCTCAAGAGGAGGCGCTCTAAACAGGAAAGGCGAGAGGAACTCCAGGGTCGTGCCACCATTTCAAGAGTCCCCCAGATGTGTCAGTCCATTCCAGAGGAACCTGTTTTCCCTGCACTGCCTTGACGTTCAAGCAGAGGATCGACTCCCACCACGTGTGCACGTGGGAAAGCCCTGTGGGAAAGCCTCGTGGGAAAGCCTCGTGGGAAAGACTCGAGGGAAATCCATAGATCCTTTGATCCACGCGGCGGACTGCGTGACACTGCTGCTACCGCTCTGGAGGAAAGCGCAATGAATGCCCGCATTCGAGACGAGGACTGACTCCCCTGGGGAGACTCCAGACGTACCCCAAGATCCATGTCAGCACTGGAGAGGAATCCTCAGGTTCCGGCCCCGACTCCACACAAGGTCTTATGCCCCGGCATCGACGGGAGAGGAATCCCGAGAGGCCCCCGAAGAACTCGCATGGGGACTGGCCTTTCCTGAGGCCACCAGAGCGGGTCCCTGAGGTCCCCGTCGTAAGTCGAGAGCACCTGCCGCAACTCGAGAAAATCCAGGAGGTTTTGCCCTCCAGGCGAGATGAGGCCCATTTCCGCTGAGGCTTCTCGAGGCCAATCACATCTAACCACTGGAACTTCCAAAGGGTCCTTCACACCCTTGCTGCAACTCAAGAAGTTCCCCGACATACCCGTCTCCACTCGAGAGGAAGCACGTGGGGTCCCGCACACATCCAGGGGAGCCCCGTTTCCACCTCCTAGCTCGAGATGAGGGATCCTTTCCCTGTTTCGTAGGGAAAGAATTCCCGGCGTTCCCGTCGCATCTCAAGAGGAGGCGCTCTCCACAGGAAAGGCGAGAGGAACTCCAGGGTCGTGCCACCAATCCAAGAGTCCCCCAGATGTGTCAGTCCATTCCAGAGGAACCTGTTTTCCCTGCACTGCCTTGACATTCAAGCCGAGGATCGACTCCCACCACGTGTGCACGTGGGACAGCCTTGTGGAAAGCCTCGTGGGAAAGCCTCGTGGGAAAGACTCGAGGGAAAACCATAGATCCTTTGATCCACGCGGCGGACTGCGTGACACTGCTGCTACCGCTCTGGAGGAAAGCACAATGCATGCCCGCATTCGAGACGAGGACTGACTCCCCTGGGGAGACTTCAAAAGTACCCCAAGATCCATGTCAGCACTGGAGAGGAATCCTCAGGTTCCGGCCCCGACTCCACACAAGGTCTTAGGCCCCGGCATCGACGGGAGAGGAATCCCGAGAGGCCCCCGAGGAACTCGCATGGGGACTGGCCTTTCCTGAGGCCACCAGAGCGGGTTCCTGAGGTCCCCGTCGTAAGTCGAGAGCACCTGCCGCAACTCGAGAAAATCCAGGAGGTTTTGCCCTCCAGGCGAGATGAGGCCCATTTCCGCTGAGGCTTCTCGAGGCTAATCACGTCTAACCCCTGGAACTTCCAAAGGGTCCTTCACACCCTTGCTGCAACTCAAGAAGTTCCCCAACATACCCGTCTCCACTCGAGAGGAAGCACGTGGGTCCCGCACACATCCAGGGGAGCCCCGTTTCCGCCTCCTAGCTCGAGATGAGGGATCCTTTCCCTGTTTCATAGGGAAAGAATTCCCGGCGTTCCCGTCGCATCTCAAGAGGAGGCGCTCTCCACAGGAAAGGCGAGAGGAACTCCAGGGTCGTGCCACCATTCCAAGAGTCCCCCAGATGTGTCAGTCCATTCCAGAGGAACCTGTTTTCACTGCACTGCCTTGACGTTGAAGCAGAGGATCGACTCCCACCACGTGTCCACGTGGGACAGCCTCGGGGAAAGCCTCGTGGGAAAGACTCGAGGGAAAACCAAACATCCTTTGATCCACGCGGCGGACTGCGTTACACTGCTGCTACCGCTCTGGAGGAAAGCGCAAGTGCATGCCCGCATTCGAAACGAGGACTGACTCCCCTGGGGAGACTCCAGAAGTACCCCAAGATCCATGTCAGCACTGGATAGGAATCCTCAGGTTCCGGCCCCGACTCCACAAAAGGTCTTAGGCCCCGGTATCGACGGGAGAGGAATCCCGAGAGGCCCCCGATGAACTCGCATGGGGACTGGCCTTTCCTGAGGCCACCAGAGCGGGTCCCCGAGGTCCCCATCGTAAGTCGAGAGCACCTGCCGCAACTCGAGAAAATCCAGGAGGTTTTGCCCTCCAGGCGAGATGAGGCCCATTTCCGCTGAGGCTTCTCCAGGCCAATCACATCTAACCACTGGAACTTCCAAAGGGTCCTTCACACCCTTGCTGCAACTAAAGAAGTTCCCCTACATACCCGTCTCCACTCGAGAGGAAGCACGTGGTGTCCCGCACACATCCAGGGGAGCCCCGTTTCCGCCTCCTAGCTCGAGATGAGGGATCCTTTCCCTGTTTCGTAGGGAAAGAATTCCCGGCGTTCCCGTCGCATCTCAAGAGGAGGCGCTCTCCACAGGAAAGGCGAGAGGAACTCCAGGGTCGTGCCACCATTCCAAGAGTCCCCCAGATGTGTCAGTCCATTCCAGAGGAACCTGTTTTCCCTGCACTGCCTTGACGTTCAAGCCGAGGATCGACTCCCACCACGTGTGCACGTGGGACAGCCCTGTGGGAAAGCCTCGTGGGAAAGCCTCGTGGGAAAGACTCGAGGGAAAACCATAGATCCTTTGATCCACGCGGCGGAATGAGTGACACTGCTGCTACCGCTCTGGAGGAAAGCGCAAGTGCATGCCCGCATTCGAGACAAGGACTGACTCCCCTGGGGAGACTCCAGAAGTACCCCAGGATCCATGTCAGCACTGGAGAGGAATCCTCACGTTCCGGCCCCGACTCCACACAAGGTCTTAGGCCCCGGCATCGACGGGAGAGGAACCCCGAGAGGCCCCCGAGGAACTCGCATGGGGACTGGCCTTTCCTGAGTCCACCAGAGCGGTTCCCTGAGGTCCCCGTCGTAAGTCGAGAGCACCTGCCGCAACTCGAGAAAATCCAGGAGGTTTTGCCCTCCAGGCGAGACGAGGCCCATTTCCGCTGAGGCTTCTCGAGGCCAATCACATCTAACCACTGGAACTGCCAAAGGGTCCTTCACACCATTGCTGCAACTCAAGAAGTTCCCCGACATACCCGTCTCCACTCGAGAGGAAGCACGTGGTGTCCCGCACACATCCAGGGGAGCCCCGTTTCCGCCTCCTAGCTCGAGATGAGGGATCCTTTCCCTGTTTCGTAGGGAAAGAATTCCCGGCGTTCCCGTCGCATCTCAAGAGGAGGCGCTCTCCACAGGAAAGGCGAGAGGAACTCCAGGGTCGTGCCACCATTTCAAGAGTCCCCCAGATGTGTCAGTCCATTCCAGAGGAACCTGTTTTCCCTGCACTGCCTTGACGTTCAAGCAGAGGATCGACTCCCACCACGTGTGCACGTGGGAAAGCCCTGTGGGAAAGCCTCGTGGGAAAGCCTCGTGGGAAAGACTCGAGGGAAATCCATAGATCCTTTGATCCATGCGGCGGACTGCGTGACACTGCTGCTACCGCTCTGGAGGAAAGCACAATGAATACCCGCATTCGAGACGAGGACTGACTCCCCTGGGGAGACTCCAGACGTACCCCAAGATCCATGTCAGCACTGGAGAGGAATCCTCAGGTTCCGGCCCCGACTCCACACAAGGTCTTAGGCCCCGGCATCGACGGGAGAGGAATCCCGAGAGGCCCCCGAAGAACTCGCATGGGGACTGGCCTTTCCTGAGGCCACCAGAGTGGGTCCCTGAGGTCCCCGTCGTAAGTCGAGAGCACCTGCCGCAACTCGAGAAAATCCAGGAGGTTTTGCCCTCCAGGCGAGATGAGGCCCATTTCCGCTGAGGCTTCTCGAGGCCAATCACATCTAACCACTGGAACTTCCAAAGGGTCCTTCACACCCTTGCTGCAACTCAAGAAGTTCCCCGACATACCCGTCTCCACTCGAGAGGAATCACGTGGGGTCCCGCACACATCCAGGGGAGCCCCGTTTCCACCTCCTAGCTCGAGATGAGGGATCCTTTCCCTGTTTCGTAGGGAAAGAATTCCCGGCGTTCCCGTCGCATCTCAAGAGGAGGCGCTCTCCACAGGAAAGGCGAGAGGAACTCCAGGGTCGTGCCACCATTCCAAGAGTCCCCCAGATGTGTCAGTCCATTCCAGAGGAACCTGTTTTCCCTGCACTGCCTTGACATTCAAGCCGAGGATCGACTCCCACCACGTGTGCACGTGGGACAGCCTTGTGGGAAAGCCTCGTGGGAAAGCCTCGTGGGAAAGACTCGAGGGAAAACCATAGATCCTTTGATCCACGCGGCGGACTGCGTGACACTGCTGCTACCGCTCTGGAGGAAAGCACAATGCATGCCCGCATTCGAGACGAGGACTGACTCCCCTGGGGAGACTTCAAAAGTACCCCAAGATCCATGTCAGCACTGGAGAGGAATCCTCAGGTTCCTGCCCCGACTCCACACAAGGTCTTAGGCCCCGGCATCGACGGGAGAGGAATCCCGAGAGGCCCCCGAGGAACTCGCATGGGGACTGGCCTTTCCTGAGGCCACCAGAGCGGGTTCCTGAGGTCCCCGTCGTAAGTCGAGAGCACCTGCCGAAACTCGAGAAAATCCAGGAGGTTTTGCCCTCCAGGCGAGATGAGGCCCATTTCCGCTGAGGCTTCTCGAGGCTAATCACGTCTAACCACTGGAACTTCCAAAGGGTCCTTCACACCCTTGCTGCAACTCAAGAAGTTCCCCAACATACCCGTCTCCACTCGAGAGGAAGCACGTGGGTCCCGCACACATCCAGGGGAGCCCCGTTTCCGCCTGCTAGCTCGAGATGAGGGATCCTTTCCCTGTTTCGTAGGGAAAGAATTCCCGGCGTTCCCGTCGCATCTCAAGAGGAGGCGCTCTCCACAGGAAAGGCGAGAGGAACTCCAGGGTCGTGCCACCATTCCAAGAGTCCCCCAGATGTGTCAGTCCATTCCAGAGGAACCTGTTTTCACTGCACTGCCTTGACGTTCAAGCCGAGGATCGACTCCCACCACGTGTCCACGTGGGACAGCCTCGGGGAAAGCCTCGTGGGAAAGACTCGAGGGAAAACCAAACATCCTTTGATCCACGCGGCGGACTGCGTTACACTGCTGCTACCGCTCTGGAGGAAAGCGCAAGTGCATGCCCGCATTCGAAACGAGGACTGACTCCCCTGGGGAGACTCCAGAAGTACCCCAAGATCCATGTCAGCACTGGATAGGAATCCTCAGGTTCCGGCCCCGACTCCACACAAGGTCTTAGGCCCCGGTATCGACGGGAGAGGAATCCCGAGAGGCCCCCGAGGAACTCGCATGGGGACTGGCCTTTCCTGAGGCCACCAGAGCGGTTCCCTGAGGTCCCCATCGTAAGTCGAGAGCACCTGCCGCAACTCGAGAAAATCCAGGAGGTTTTGCCCTCCAGGCGAGATGAGGCCCATTTCCGCTGAGGCTTCTCGAGGCCAATCACATCTAACCACTGGAACTTCCAAAGGGTCCTTCACACCATTGCTGCAACTCAAGAAGTTCCCCGACATACCCGTCTCCACTCGAGAGGAAGCACGTGGGTTCCCGCACACATCCAGGGGAGCCCCGTTTCCGCCTCCTAGCTCGAGATGAGGGATCCTTTCCCTGTTTCGTAGGGAAAGAATTCCCGGCGTTCCCGTCGCATCTCAAGAGGAGGCGCTCTCCACAGGAAAGGAGAAAGGAACTCCAGGGTCGTGCCACCATTCCAAGAGTCCCCCAGATGTGTCAGTCCATTCCAGAGGAACCTGTTTTCCCTGCACATGACGTTCAAGCCGAAGATCGACTCCCACCACGTCTGCACGTGGGACAGCCCTGTGGGAAAGCCTCGTGGGAAAGCCTCGTGGGAAAGACTCGAGGGAAATCCATAGATCCTTTGATCCACGCGTGGAATGCGTGACACTGCTGCTACCACTCTGGAGGAAAGTGCAATGCATGCCCGCATTCGAGACGAGGACTGACTCCCCTGGGGAGACTCCAGAAGTACCCCAAGATCCATGTCAGCACTGGAGAGGAATCCTCAGGTTCCGGCCCCGACTACACACAAGGTCTTAGGCCCCGGCATCGACGGGAGAGGAACCCCGGGACGCCCCCGAGGAACTCGCATGGGGACTGGCCTTTCCTGAGGCCACCAGAGCGGTTCCCTGAGGTCCCCGTCGTAAGTCGAGATCACCTGCCGCAACTCTAGAAAATCCAGGAGGTTTTGCCCTCCAGGTGAGATGAGGCCCATTTCCCCTGAGGGTTCTCGAGGCCAATCACATCTAACCACTGGAACTTCCAAAGGGTCCTTCACACCATTGCTGCAACTCAAGAAGTTCCCCGACATACCCGTCTCCACTCGAGAGGAAGCACGTGGGGTCCCGCAAACATCCAGGGGAGCCCCGTTTCCGCCTCCTAGCTCGAGATGAGGGATCCTTTCCCTGTTTCTTAGGGAAAGAATTCCCGGCGTTCCCGTCGCATCTCAAGAGGAGGCGCTCTCCACAGGAAAGGCGAGAGGAACTCCAGGGTCGTGCCACCATTCCAAGAGTCCCCCAGATGTGTCAGTCCATTCCAGAGGAACCTGTTTTCCCTGCACTGCCTTGACGTTCAAGCCGAGGATCGACTCCCACCACGTGTGCACGTGGGACAGCCCTGTGGGAAAGCCTCGTGGGAAAGCCTCGTGGGAAAGACTCGAGGGAAAACCATAGATCCTTTGATCCACGCGGCGGACTGCGTGACACTGCTGCTACCGCTCTGGAGGAAAGCACAATGCATGCCCGCATTCGAGACGAGGACTGACTCCCCTGGGGAGACTTCAAAAGTACCCCAAGATCCATGTCAGCACTGGAGAGGAATCCTCAGGTTCCGGCCCAGACTCCACACAAGGTCTTAGGCCCCGGCATCGACGGGAGAGGAATCCCGAGAGGCCCCCGAGGAACTCGCATGGGGACTGGCCTTTCCTGAGGCCACCAGAGCGGGTCCCTGAGGTCCCCGTCGTAAGTCGAGAGCACCTGCCGCAACTCGAGAAAATCCAGGAGGTTTTGCCCTCCAGGCGAGATGAGGCACATTTCCGCTGAGGCTTCTCGAGGCCAATCACATCTAACCACTGGAACTTCCAAAGGGTCCTTCACACCCTTGCTGCAACTCAAGAAGTTCCCCGACATACCCGTCTCCACTCGAGAGGAAGCACGTGGGTTCCCGCACACATCCAGGGGAGCCCCGTTTCCGCCTCCTAGCTCGAGATGAGGGATCCTTTCCCTGTTTCGTAGGGAAAGAATTCCCGGCGTTCCCGTCGCATCTCAAGAGGAGGCGCTCTCCACAGGAAAGGCGAAAGGAACTCCAGGGTCGTGCCACAATTCCAAGAGTCCCCCAGATGTGTCAGTCCATTCCAGAGGAACCTGTTTTCCCTGCACATGACGTTCAAGCCGAGGATCGACTCCCACCACGTGTGCACGTGGGACAGCCCTGTGGGAAAGCCTCGTGGGAAAGCCTCGTGGGAAAGACTCGAGGGAAAACCATAGATCCTTTGATCCACGCGTGGAATGCGTGACACTGCTGCTACCGCTCTGGAGGAAAGTGCAATGCATGCCCGCATTCGAGAGGAGGACTGACTCCCCTGGGGAGACTCCAGAAGTACCCCAAGATCCATGTCAGCACTGGAGAGGAATCCTCAGGTTCCGGCCCCGACTCCACACAAGGTCTTAGGCCACGGCATCGACGGGAGAGGAACCCCGAGACGCCCCCGAGGAACTCGCATGGGGACTGGCCTTTCCTGAGGCAACCAGAGCGGGTCCCTGAGGTCCCCGTCGTAAGTCGAGAGCACCTGCCGCAACTCGAGAAAATCCAGGAGGTTTTGCCCTCCAGGCGAGATGAGGCCCATTTCCGCTGAGGTTTCTCGAGGCTAATCACGTCTAACCACTGGAACTTCCAAAGGGTCCTTCACACCCTTGCTGCAACTCAAGAAGTTCCCGGACATACCCGTCTCCACTCGAGAGGAAGCACGTGGGGTCCCGCACACATCCAGGGGAGCCCCGTTTCCGCCTCCTAGCTCGAGATGAGGGATCCTTTCCCTGTTTCGTAGGTAAAGAATTCCCGGCGTTCCCGTCGCATCTCAAGAGGAGGCGCTCTCCACAGGAAAGGCGAGAGGAACTCCAGGGTCGTGACACCATTCCAAGAGTCCCCCAGATGTGTCAGTCCATTCCAGAGGAACCTGTTTTCCCTGCACTGCCTTGACGTTCAAGCCGAGGATCGACTCCCACCACGTGTGCACGTGGGACAGCCCTGTGGGAAAGCCTCGTGGGAAAGCCTCGTGGGAAAGACTCGAGGGAAAACCATAGATCCTTTGATCCACGCGGCGGACTGCGTGACACTGCTGCTACCGCTCTGGAGGAAAGGGCAAGTGCATGCCCGCATTCGAGAGGAGGACTGACTCCCCTGGGGAGACTCCAGAAGTACCCCAAGATCCATGTCAGCACTGGAGAGGAATCCTCAGGTTCCGGCCCCGACTCCACACAAGGTCTTAGGCCCCGGCATCGACGGGAGAGGAATCCCGAGAGGCCCCCGAGGAACTCGCATGGGGACTGGCCTTTCCTGAGGCCACCAGAGCGGGTCCCTGAGGTCCCCGTCGTAAGTCGAGAGCACCTGCCGCAACTCGAGAAAATCCAGGAGGTTTTGCCCTCCAGGCGAGATGAGGCCCATTTCCGCTGAGGCTTCTCGAGGCTAATCACGTCTAACCACTGGAACTTCAAAAGGGTCCTTCACACCCTTGCTGCAACTCAAGAAGTTCCCCGACATACCCGTCTCCACTCGAGAGGAAGCACGTGGTGTCCCGCACACATCCAGGGGAGCCCCGTTTCCGCCACCTAGCTCGAGATGAGGGATCCTTTCCCTGTTTCGTAGGGAAAGAATTCCCGGCGTTCCCGTCGCATCTCAAGAGGAGGCGCTCTCCACAGGAAAGGCGAGAGGAACTCCAGGTTCGTGCCACCATTCCAAGAGTCCCCCAGATGAGTCAGTCCATTCCAGAGGAACTTGTTTTCCCTGCACTGCCTTGACGTTCAAGCCGAGGATCGACTCCCACCACGTGTGCACGTGGGACAGCCCTGTGGGAAAGCCTCGTGGGAAAGCCTCGTGGGAAAGACTCGAGGGAAAAACATAGATCCTTTGATCCACGCGGCGGACTGCGTGACACTGCTGCTACCGCTCTGGAGGAAAGCACAAGTGCATGCCCGCATTCGAGACGAGGACTGACTCCCCTGGGGAGACTCCAGAAGTACCCCAAGATCCATGTCAGCACTGGAGAGGAATCCTCAGGTTCCGGCCCCGACTCCACACAAGGTCTTAGGCCCCGGCATCGACGGGAGAGGAATCCCGAGAGGCCCCCGAGGAACTCGCATGGGGACTGGCCTTTCCTGAGGCCACCAGAGCGGTTCCCTGAGGTCCCCGTCGTAAGTCGAGAGCACCTGCCGCAACTCGAGAAAATCCAGGAGGTTTTGCCCTCCAGACGAGACGAGGCCCATTTCCGCTGAGGCTTCTCGAGGCCAATCACATCTAACCACTGGAACTGCCAAAGGGTCCTTCACACCCTTGCTGCAACTCAAGAAGTTCCCCGACATACCCGTCTGCACTCGAGAGGAAGCACGTGGTGTCCCGCACACATCCAGGGGAGCCCCGTTTCCGCCTCCTAGCTCGAGATGAGGGATCCTTTCCCTGTTTCGTAGGGAAAGAATTCCCGGCGTTCCCGTCGCATCTCAAGAGGAGGCGCTCTCCACAGGAAAGGCGAGAGGAACTCCAGGGTCGTGCCACCATTCCAAGAGTCCCCCAGATGTGTCAGTCCATTCCAGAGGAACCTGTTTTCCCTGCACTGCCTTGACGTTCAAGCCGAGGATCGACTCCCACCACGTGTGCACGTGGGACAGCCCTGTGGGAAAGCCTCGTGGGAAAGCCTCGTGGGAAAGACTCGAGGGAAAACCATAGATCCTTTGATCCACGCGGCGGAATGAGTGACACTGCTGCTACCGCTCTGGAGGAAAGCGCAAGTGCATGCCCGCATTCGAGACAAGGACTGACTCCCCTGGGGAGACTCCAGAAGTACCCCAGGATCCATGTCAGCACTGGAGAGGAATCCTCACGTTCCGGCCCCGACTCCACACAAGGTCTTAGGCCCCGGCATCGACGGGAGAGGAACCCCGAGAGGCCCCCGAGGAACTCGCATGGGGACTGGCCTTTCCTGAGTCCACCAGAG
Organism: Ovis canadensis; assembly: GCF_042477335.2. Lineage (NCBI taxonomy): Eukaryota > Metazoa > Chordata > Mammalia > Artiodactyla > Bovidae > Ovis > Ovis canadensis. The sequence goes on from NC_091252.1 coordinate 1,340,545, forward strand.
CGGTTCCCTGAGGTCCCCGTCGTAAGTCGAGAGCACCTGCCGCAACTCGAGAAAATCCAGGAGGTTTTGCCCTCCAGGCGAGACGAGGCCCATTTCCGCTGAGGCTTCTCGAGGCCAATCACATCTAACCACTGGAACTGCCAAAGGGTCCTTCACACCATTGCTGCAACTCAAGAAGTTCCCCGACATACCCGTCTCCACTCGAGAGGAAGCACGTGGTGTCCCGCACACATCCAGGGGAGCCCCGTTTCCGCCTCCTAGCTCGAGATGAGGGATCCTTTCCCTGTTTCGTAGGGAAAGAATTCCCGGCGTTCCCGTCGCATCTCAAGAGGAGGCGCTCTCCACAGGAAAGGCGAGAGGAACTCCAGGGTCGTGCCACCATTTCAAGAGTCCCCCAGATGTGTCAGTCCATTCCAGAGGAACCTGTTTTCCCTGCACTGCCTTGACGTTCAAGCAGAGGATCGACTCCCACCACGTGTGCACGTGGGAAAGCCCTGTGGGAAAGCCTCGTGGGAAAGCCTCGTGGGAAAGACTCGAGGGAAATCCATAGATCCTTTGATCCACGCGGCGGACTGCGTGACACTGCTGCTACCGCTCTGGAGGAAAGCACAATGAATACCCGCATTCGAGACGAGGACTGACTCCCCTGGGGAGACTCCAGACGTACCCCAAGATCCATGTCAGCACTGGAGAGGAATCCTCAGGTTCCGGCCCCGACTCCACACAAGGTCTTAGGCCCCGGCATCGACGGGAGAGGAATCCCGAGAGGCCCCCGAAGAACTCGCATGGGGACTGGCCTTTCCTGAGGCCACCAGAGTGGGTCCCTGAGGTCCCCGTCGTAAGTCGAGAGCACCTGCCGCAACTCGAGAAAATCCAGGAGGTTTTGCCCTCCAGGCGAGATGAGGCCCATTTCCGCTGAGGCTTCTCGAGGCCAATCACTTCTAACCACTGGAACTTCCAAAGGGTCCTTCACACCCTTGCTGCAACTCAAGAAGTTCCCCGACATACCCGTCTCCACTCGAGAGGAATCACGTGGGGTCCCGCACACATCCAGGGGAGCCCCGTTTCCACCTCCTAGCTCGAGATGAGGGATCCTTTCCCTGTTTCGTAGGGAAAGAATTCCCGGCGTTCCCGTCGCATCTCAAGAGGAGGCGCTCTCCACAGGAAAGGCGAGAGGAACTCCAGGGTCGTGCCACCATTCCAAGAGTCCCCCAGATGTGTCAGTCCATTCCAGAGGAACCTGTTTTCCCTGCACTGCCTTGACATTCAAGCCGAGGATCGACTCCCACCACGTGTGCACGTGGGACAGCCTTGTGGGAAAGCCTCGTGGGAAAGCCTCGTGGGAAAGACTCGAGGGAAAACCATAGATCCTTTGATCCACGCGGCGGACTGCGTGACACTGCTGCTACCGCTCTGGAGGAAAGCACAATGCATGCCCGCATTCGAGACGAGGACTGACTCCCCTGGGGAGACTTCAAAAGTACCCCAAGATCCATGTCAGCACTGGAGAGGAATCCTCAGGTTCCTGCCCCGACTCCACACAAGGTCTTAGGCCCCGGCATCGACGGGAGAGGAATCCCGAGAGGCCCCCGAGGAACTCGCATGGGGACTGGCCTTTCCTGAGGCCACCAGAGCGGGTTCCTGAGGTCCCCGTCGTAAGTCGAGAGCACTTGCCGAAACTCGAGAAAATCCAGGAGGTTTTGCCCTCCAGGCGAGATGAGGCCCATTTCCGCTGAGGCTTCTCGAGGCTAATCACGTCTAACCACTGGAACTTCCAAAGGGTCCTTCACACCCTTGCTGCAACTCAAGAAGTTCCCCAACATACCCGTCTCCACTCGAGAGGAAGCACGTGGGTCCCGCACACATCCAGGGGAGCCCCGTTTCCGCCTGCTAGCTCGAGATGAGGGATCCTTTCCCTGTTTCGTAGGGAAAGAATTCCCGGCGTTCCCGTCGCATCTCAAGAGGAGGCGCTCTCCACAGGAAAGGCGAGAGGAACTCCAGGGTCGTGCCACCATTCCAAGAGTCCCCCAGATGTGACAGTCCATTCCAGAGGAACCTGTTTTCACTGCACTGCCTTGACGTTCAAGCCGAGGATCGACTCCCACCACGTGTCCACGTGGGACAGCCTCGGGGAAAGCCTCGTGGGAAAGACTCGAGGGAAAACCAAACATCCTTTGATCCACGCGGCGGACTGCGTTACACTGCTGCTACCGCTCTGGAGGAAAGCGCAAGTGCATGCCCGCATTCGAAACGAGGACTGACTCCCCTGGGGAGACTCCAGAAGTACCCCAAGATCCATGTCAGCACTGGATAGGAATCCTCAGGTTCCGGCCCCGACTCCACACAAGGTCTTAGGCCCCGGTATCGACGGGAGAGGAATCCCGAGAGGCCCCCGAGGAACTCGCATGGGGACTGGCCTTTCCTGAGGCCACCAGAGCGGTTCCCTGAGGTCCCCATCGTAAGTCGAGAGCACCTGCCGCAACTCGAGAAAATCCAGGAGGTTTTGCCCTCCAGGCGAGATGAGGCCCATTTCCGCTGAGGCTTCTCGAGGCCAATCACATCTAACCACTGGAACTTCCAAAGGGTCCTTCACACCATTGCTGCAACTCAAGAAGTTCCCCGACATACCCGTCTCCACTCGAGAGGAAGCACGTGGGTTCCCGCACACATCCAGGGGAGCCCCGTTTCCGCCTCCTAGCTCGAGATGAGGGATCCTTTCCCTGTTTCGTAGGGAAAGAATTCCCGGCGTTCCCGTCGCATCTCAAGAGGAGGCGCTCTCCACAGGAAAGGAGAAAGGAACTCCAGGGTCGTGCCACCATTCCAAGAGTCCCCCAGATGTGTCAGTCCATTCCAGAGGAACCTGTTTTCCCTGCACATGACGTTCAAGCCGAAGATCGACTCCCACCACGTCTGCACGTGGGACAGCCCTGTGGGAAAGCCTCGTGGGAAAGCCTCGTGGGAAAGACTCGAGGGAAATCCATAGATCCTTTGATCCACGCGTGGAATGCGTGACACTGCTGCTACCACTCTGGAGGAAAGTGCAATGCATGCCCGCATTCGAGACGAGGACTGACTCCCCTGGGGAGACTCCAGAAGTACCCCAAGATCCATGTCAGCACTGGAGAGGAATCCTCAGGTTCCGGCCCCGACTACACACAAGGTCTTAGGCCCCGGCATCGACGGGAGAGGAACCCCGGGACGCCCCCGAGGAACTCGCATGGGGACTGGCCTTTCCTGAGGCCACCAGAGCGGTTCCCTGAGGTCCCCGTCGTAAGTCGAGATCACCTGCCGCAACTCTAGAAAATCCAGGAGGTTTTGCCCTCCAGGTGAGATGAGGCCCATTTCCCCTGAGGGTTCTCGAGGCCAATCACATCTAACCACTGGAACTTCCAAAGGGTCCTTCACACCATTGCTGCAACTCAAGAAGTTCCCCGACATACCCGTCTCCACTCGAGAGGAAGCACGTGGGGTCCCGCAAACATCCAGGGGAGCCCCGTTTCCGCCTCCTAGCTCGAGATGAGGGATCCTTTCCCTGTTTCTTAGGGAAAGAATTCCCGGCGTTCCCGTCGCATCTCAAGAGGAGGCGCTCTCCACAGGAAAGGCGAGAGGAACTCCAGGGTCGTGCCACCATTCCAAGAGTCCCCCAGATGTGTCAGTCCATTCCAGAGGAACCTGTTTTCCCTGCACTGCCTTGACGTTCAAGCCGAGGATCGACTCCCACCACGTGTGCACGTGGGACAGCCCTGTGGGAAAGCCTCGTGGGAAAGCCTCGTGGGAAAGACTCGAGGGAAAACCATAGATCCTTTGATCCACGCGGCGGACTGCGTGACACTGCTGCTACCGCTCTGGAGGAAAGCACAATGCATGCCCGCATTCGAGACGAGGACTGACTCCCCTGGGGAGACTTCAAAAGTACCCCAAGATCCATGTCAGCACTGGAGAGGAATCCTCAGGTTCCGGCCCAGACTCCACACAAGGTCTTAGGCCCCGGCATCGACGGGAGAGGAATCCCGAGAGGCCCCCGAGGAACTCGCATGGGGACTGGCCTTTCCTGAGGCCACCAGAGCGGGTCCCTGAGGTCCCCGTCGTAAGTCGAGAGCACCTGCCGCAACTCGAGAAAATCCAGGAGGTTTTGCCCTCCAGGCGAGATGAGGCACATTTCCGCTGAGGCTTCTCGAGGCCAATCACATCTAACCACTGGAACTTCCAAAGGGTCCTTCACACCCTTGCTGCAACTCAAGAAGTTCCCCGACATACCCGTCTCCACTCGAGAGGAAGCACGTGGGTTCCCGCACACATCCAGGGGAGCCCCGTTTCCGCCTCCTAGCTCGAGATGAGGGATCCTTTCCCTGTTTCGTAGGGAAAGAATTCCCGGCGTTCCCGTCGCATCTCAAGAGGAGGCGCTCTCCACAGGAAAGGCGAAAGGAACTCCAGGGTCGTGCCACAATTCCAAGAGTCCCCCAGATGTGTCAGTCCATTCCAGAGGAACCTGTTTTCCCTGCACATGACGTTCAAGCCGAGGATCGACTCCCACCACGTGTGCACGTGGGACAGCCCTGTGGGAAAGCCTCGTGGGAAAGCCTCGTGGGAAAGACTCGAGGGAAAACCATAGATCCTTTGATCCACGCGTGGAATGCGTGACACTGCTGCTACCGCTCTGGAGGAAAGTGCAATGCATGCCCGCATTCGAGAGGAGGACTGACTCCCCTGGGGAGACTCCAGAAGTACCCCAAGATCCATGTCAGCACTGGAGAGGAATCCTCAGGTTCCGGCCCCGACTCCACACAAGGTCTTAGGCCACGGCATCGACGGGAGAGGAACCCCGAGACGCCCCCGAGGAACTCGCATGGGGACTGGCCTTTCCTGAGGCAACCAGAGCGGGTCCCTGAGGTCCCCGTCGTAAGTCGAGAGCACCTGCCGCAACTCGAGAAAATCCAGGAGGTTTTGCCCTCCAGGCGAGATGAGGCCCATTTCCGCTGAGGTTTCTCGAGGCTAATCACGTCTAACCACTGGAACTTCCAAAGGGTCCTTCACACCCTTGCTGCAACTCAAGAAGTTCCCGGACATACCCGTCTCCACTCGAGAGGAAGCACGTGGGGTCCCGCACACATCCAGGGGAGCCCCGTTTCCGCCTCCTAGCTCGAGATGAGGGATCCTTTCCCTGTTTCGTAGGTAAAGAATTCCCGGCGTTCCCGTCGCATCTCAAGAGGAGGCGCTCTCCACAGGAAAGGCGAGAGGAACTCCAGGGTCGTGACACCATTCCAAGAGTCCCCCAGATGTGTCAGTCCATTCCAGAGGAACCTGTTTTCCCTGCACTGCCTTGACGTTCAAGCCGAGGATCGACTCCCACCACGTGTGCACGTGGGACAGCCCTGTGGGAAAGCCTCGTGGGAAAGCCTCGTGGGAAAGACTCGAGGGAAAACCATAGATCCTTTGATCCACGCGGCGGACTGCGTGACACTGCTGCTACCGCTCTGGAGGAAAGGGCAAGTGCATGCCCGCATTCGAGAGGAGGACTGACTCCCCTGGGGAGACTCCAGAAGTACCCCAAGATCCATGTCAGCACTGGAGAGGAATCCTCAGGTTCCGGCCCCGACTCCACACAAGGTCTTAGGCCCCGGCATCGACGGGAGAGGAATCCCGAGAGGCCCCCGAGGAACTCGCATGGGGACTGGCCTTTCCTGAGGCCACCAGAGCGGGTCCCTGAGGTCCCCGTCGTAAGTCGAGAGCACCTGCCGCAACTCGCGAAAATCCAGGAGGTTTTGCCCTCCAGGCGAGATGAGGCCCATTTCCGCTGAGGCTTCTCGAGGCTAATCACGTCTAACCACTGGAACTTCAAAAGGGTCCTTCACACCCTTGCTGCAACTCAAGAAGTTCCCCGACATACCCGTCTCCACTCGAGAGGAAGCACGTGGTGTCCCGCACACATCCAGGGGAGCCCCGTTTCCGCCACCTAGCTCGAGATGAGGGATCCTTTCCCTGTTTCGTAGGGAAAGAATTCCCGGCGTTCCCGTCGCATCTCAAGAGGAGGCGCTCTCCACAGGAAAGGCGAGAGGAACTCCAGGTTCGTGCCACCATTCCAAGAGTCCCCCAGATGAGTCAGTCCATTCCAGAGGAACTTGTTTTCCCTGCACTGCCTTGACGTTCAAGCCGAGGATCGACTCCCACCACGTGTGCACGTGGGACAGCCCTGTGGGAAAGCCTCGTGGGAAAGCCTCGTGGGAAAGACTCGAGGGAAAAACATAGATCCTTTGATCCACGCGGCGGACTGCGTGACACTGCTGCTACCGCTCTGGAGGAAAGCACAAGTGCATGCCCGCATTCGAGACGAGGACTGACTCCCCTGGGGAGACTCCAGAAGTACCCCAAGATCCATGTCAGCACTGGAGAGGAATCCTCAGGTTCCGGCCCCGACTCCACACAAGGTCTTAGGCCCCGGCATCGACGGGAGAGGAATCCCGAGAGGCCCCCGAGGAACTCGCATGGGGACTGGCCTTTCCTGAGGCCACCAGAGCGGTTCCCTGAGGTCCCCGTCGTAAGTCGAGAGCACCTGCCGCAACTCGAGAAAATCCAGGAGGTTTTGCCCTCCAGACGAGACGAGGCCCATTTCCGCTGAGGCTTCTCGAGGCCAATCACATCTAACCACTGGAACTGCCAAAGGGTCCTTCACACCCTTGCTGCAACTCAAGAAGTTCCCCGACATATCCGTCTGCACTCGAGAGGAAGCACGTGGTGTCCCGCACACATCCAGGGGAGCCCCGTTTCCGCCTCCTAGCTCGAGATGAGGGATCCTTTCCCTGTTTCGTAGGGAAAGAATTCCCGGCGTTCCCGTCGCATCTCAAGAGGAGGCGCTCTCCACAGGAAAGGCGAGAGGAACTCCAGGGTCGTGCCACCATTCCAAGAGTCCCCCAGATGTGTCAGTCCATTCCAGAGGAACCTGTTTTCCCTGCACTGCCTTGACGTTCAAGCAGAGGATCGACTCCCACCACGTGTGCACGTGGGAAAGCCCTGTGGGAAAGCCTCGTGGGAAAGCCTCGTGGGAAAGACTCGAGGGAAAACCATAGATCCTTTGATCCACGCGGCGGACTGCGTGACACTGCTGCTACCGCTCTTGAGGAAAGCGCAATGCATGCCCGCATTCGAGACGAGGACTGACACCCCTGGGGAGACTCCAGACGTACCCCAAGATCCATGTCAGCACTGGAGAGGAATCCTCAGGTTCCGGCCCCGACTCCACACAAGGTCTTAGGCCCCGGCATCGACGGGAGAGGAAACCCGAGAGGCCCCCGAGGAACTCGCATGGGGACTGGCCTTTCCTGAGGCCACCAGAGCGGGTCCCTGAGGTCCCCGTCGTAAGTCGAGAGCACCTGCCGCAACTCGAGAAAATCCAGGAGGTTTTGCCCTCCAGGCGAGATGAGGCCCATTTCCGCTGAGGCTTCTTGAGGCCAATCACATCTAACCACTGGAACTTCCAAAGAGTCCTTCACACCATTGCTGCACCTCAAGAAGTTCCCCGACATACCCGTCTCCACTCGAGAGGAAGCACGTGGGGTCCCCCACACATCCAGGGGAACCCGTTGCCGCCTCCTAGCTCAAGATGAGGGATCCTTTCCCTGTTTCGTAGGGAAAGAATTCCCGGCGTTCCCGTCGCATCTCAAGAGGAGGCGCTCTCCACAGGAAATGCGAGAGGAACTCCAGGGTCGTGACACCATTCCAAGAGTCCCCCAGATGTGTCAGTCCATTCCAGAGGAACCTGTTTTCCCTGCACTGCCTTGACGTTCAAGCCGAGGATCGACTCCCACCACGTGTGCACGTGGGACAGCCCTGTGGGAAAGCCTCGTGGGAAAGCCTCGTGGGAAAGACTCGAGGGAAATCCATAGATCCTTTAAACTAGGCGGCGGACTGCGTGACACTGCTGCTACCGCTCTGGAGGAAAGCGCAATGAATGCCCGCATTCGAGACGAGGACTGACTCCCCTGGGGAGACTCCAAACGTACCCCAAGATCCATGTCAGCACTGGAGAGGAATCCTCAGGTTCCGGCCCCGACTCCACACAAGGTCTTAGGCCCCGGCATCGACGGGAGAGGAATCCCGGGAGGCCCCCGAGGAACTGGCATGGGGACTGGCCTTTCCTGAGGCCACCAGAGTGGGTCCCTGAGGTCCCCGTCGTAAGTCGAGAGCACCTGCCGCAACTCGAGAAAATCCAGGAGGTTTTGCCCTCCAGGCGAGATGAGGCCCATTTCCGCTGAGGCTTCTCGAGGCTAATCACGTATAACAACTGGAACTTCCAAAGGGTCCTTCACACCCTTGCTGCAACTCAAGAAGTTCCCCGACATACCCGTCTCCACTCGAGAGGAAGCACGTGGGTCCCACACACATCCAGGGGAGCCCCGTTTCCGCCTCCTAGCTCGAGATGAGGGATCCTTTCCCTGTTTCGTAGGGAAAGAATTCCCGGCGTTCCCGTCGCATCTCAAGAGGAGGCGCTCTCCACAGGAAAGGCGAGAGGAACTCCAGGGTCGTGCCACCATTCCAAGAGTCCCCCAGATGTGTCAGTCCATTCCAGAGGAACCTGTTTTCCCTGCACTGCCTTGACGTTCAAGCCGAGGATCGACTCCCACCACGTGTGCACGTGGGACAGCCCTGTGGGAAAGCCTCGTGGGAAAGCCTCGTGGGAAAGACTCGAGGGAAAACCATAGATCCTTTGATCCACGCGGCGGACTGCGTGACACTGCTGCTACCGCTCTGGAGGAAAGTGCAAGTGCATGCCCGCATTCGAGACGAGGACTGACTCCCCTGGGGAGACTCCAGAAGTAACCCAAGATCCATGTCAGCACTGGAGAGAAATCCTCAGGTTCCGGCCCCGACTCCACACAATGTCTTAGGCCCCGGTATCGACGGGAGAGGAATCCCGAGACGCCCCCGAGGAACTCGCAAGGGGACTGGCCTTTCCTGAGGCCACCAGAGCGGTTCCCTGAGGTCCCCGTCGTAAGTCGAGAGCACCTGCCGCAACTCGAGAAAATCCAGGAGGTTTTGCCCTCCAGGCGAGATGAGGCCCATTTCCGCGTAGGCTTCTCGAGGCCAATCACGTCTAACCACTGGAACTTCCAAAGGGTCCTTCACACCCTTGCTGCAACTCAAGAAGTTCCCCGACATACCCGTCTGCACTCGAGAGGAAGCACGTGGTGTCCCGCACACATCCAGGGGAGCCCCGCTTCCGGCTCCTAGCTCGAGATGAGGGATCCTTTCCCTGTTTCGTAGGGAAAGAATTCCCGGCGTTCCCATCGCATCTCAAGAGGAGGCGCTCTCCACAGGAAAGGCGAGAGGAACTCCAGGGTCATGCCACCATTCCAAGAGTCCCCCAGATGTGTCAGTCCATTCCAGAGGAACCTGTTTTCCCTGCACTGCCTTGACGTTCAAGCCGAGGATCGACTCCCACCACGTGTGCACGTGGGACAGCCCTGTGGGAAAGCCTCGTGGGAAAGCCTCGTGGGAAAGACTGGAGGGAAAACCATAGATCTTTTGATCCACGCGGCGGACTGCGTGCCACTGCTGCTACCTCTCTGGAGGAAAGCGCAAGTGCATGCCCGCATTCGAGACGAGGACTGACTCCCCTGGGGAGACTCCAGAAGTACCCCCAAGATCGATGTCAGCACTGGAGAGGAATCCTCAGGTTCCGGCCCCGACTCCACACAAGGCCTTAGGCCCCGGCATCGACGGGAGAGGAATCCCGAGAGGCCCCCGAGGAACTCGCATGGGGACTGGCCTTTCCTGAGGCCACCAGAGCGGGTCCCTGAGGTCCCCGTCGTAAGTCGAGAGCACCTCCCGCAACTCGAGAAAATCCAGGAGGTTTTGCCCTCCAGGCGAGATGAGGCCCATTTCCGCTGAGGCTTCTCGAGGCTAATCACGTCTAACCACTGGAACTTCCAAAGGGTCCTTCCACCCTTGCTGCAACTCAAGAAGTTCCCCGACATACCCGTCTCCACTCGAGAGGAAGCACGTGGGCCCCGCACACATCCAGGGGAGCCCCGTTTCCGCCTCCTAGCTCGAGATGAGGGATCCTTTCCCTGTTTCGTAGGGAAAGAATTCCCGGCGTTCCCGTCGCATCTCAAGAGGAGGCGCTCTCCACAGGAAAGGCGAGAGGAACTCCAGGGTCGTGCCACCATTCCAAGAGTCCCCCAGATGTGTCAGTCCATTCCAGATGAACCTGTTTTCCCTGCACTGCCTTGACGTTCAAGCCGAGGATCGACTCCCACCACGTGTGCACGTGGGACAGCCCTGTGGGAAAGCCTCGTGGGAAAGCCTCGTGGGAAAGACTCGAGGGAAAAACATAGATCCTTTGATCCACGCGGCGGACTGCGAGACACTGATGCTACCGCTCTGGAGGAAAGCGCAAGTGCATGCCCGCATTCGAGACGAGGACTGACTCCCCTGGGGAGACTCCAGAAGTACCCCAAGATCCATGTCAGCACTGGAGAGAAATCCTCAGGTTCCGGCCCCGACTCCACACAAGGTCTTAGGCCCCGGCATCGACGGGAGAGGAATCCCGAGACGCCCCCGAGGAACTCGCATGGGGACTGGCCTTTCCTGAGGCCGCCAGAGCGGTTCCCTGAGGTCCCCGTCGTAAGTCGAGAGCACCTGCCGCAACTCGAGAAAATCCAGGAGGTTTTGCCCTCCAGGCGAGATGAGGCCCATTTCCGCTGAGGCTTCTCGAGGCCAATCACGTCTAACCACTGGAACTTCCAAAGGGTCCTTCCACCCTTGCTGCAACTCAAGAAGTTCCCCGACATACCCGTCTCCACTCGAGAGGAAGCACGTGGGTCCCGCACACATCCAGCGGAGCCCCGTTTCCGCCTCCTAGCTCGAGATGAGGGATCCTTTCTCTGTTTCGTAGGGAAAGAATTCCCGGCGTTCCCGTCGCATCTCAAGAGGAGGCGCTCTCCACAGGAAAGGCGAGAGGAACTCCAGGTTCGTGCCACCATTCCAAGAGTCCCCCAGATGTGTCAGTCCATTCCAGAGGAACCTGTTTTCCCTGCACTGCCTTGACGTTCAAGCCGAGGATCGACTCCCACCACGTGTGCACGTGGGACTGCCCTGTGGGAAAGCCTCGTGGGAAAGCCTCGTGGGAAAGTCTCGAGGGAAAACCATAGATCCTTTGATCCACGCGGCAGACTGCGTGACACTGCTGCTACCGCTCTGGAGGAAAGCGCAAGTGCATGCCCGCATTCGAGACGAAGACTGACTCCCCTGGGGAGACTCCAGAAGTACCCCAAGATCCATGTCAGCACTGGAGAGGAATCCTCAGGTTCCGGCCCCGACTCCACACAAGGTCTTAGGCCCCGGATTCGACGGGAGAGGAATCCCGAGAGGCCCCCGAGGAACTCGCATGGGGACTGGCCTTTCCTGAGGCCACCAGAGCGGGTCCCTGAGGTCCCCGTCGTAAGTCGAGAGCACCTGCCGCAACTCGAGAAAATCCAGGAGGTTTTGCCCTCCAGGCGAGATGAGGCCCATTTCCGCTGAGGCTTCTCGAGGCCAATCACATCTAACCACTGGAACTTCCAAAGGGTACTTCACACCCTTGCTGCAACTCAAGAAGTTCCCCGACATACCCGTCTGCACTCGAGAGGAAGCACATGGTGTCCCGCACACATCCAGGGGAGCCCCGTTTCCACCTCCTAGCTCGAGATGAGGGATCCTTTCCCTGTTCCGTAGGGAAAGAATTCCCGGCGTTCCCGTCGCATCTCAAGAGGAGGCGCTCTCCCCAGGAAAGGCGAGAGGAACTCCAGGGTCATGCCACCATTCCAAGAGTCCCCCAGATTTGTCAGTCCATTCCAGAGGAACCTATTTTCCCTGCACTGCCTTGACGTTCAAGCCGAGGATCGACTCCCACCACGTGTGCACGTGGGACAGCCCAGTGGGAAAGCCTCGTGGGAAAGCCTTGTGGGAAAGACTCGAGGGAAAACCATAGATCCTTTGATCCACGCGGCGGACTGAGTGACACTGCTGCTACCGCTCTGGAGGAAAGCGCAAGTGCATGCATGCATTCGAGACGAGGACTGACTCCCCTGGGGAGACTCCAGAAGTACCCCAAGATCCATGTCAGCACTGGAGAGGAATCCTCAGGTTCCGGCCCTGACTCCACACAAGTTCTTAGGCCCCGGCATCGACGGGAGAGGAATCCCGAGAGGCCCCCGAGGAACTCGCATGGGGACTGGCCTTTCCTGAGGCCACCAGAGCGGGTCCCTGAGGTCCCCGTCGTAAGTCGAGAGCACCTGCCGCAACTCGAGAAAATCCAGGAGGTTTTGCCCTCCAGGCGAGATGAGGCCCATTTCCGCTGAGGCTTCTCGAGGCTAATCACGTCTAACCACTGGAACTTCCAAAGGGTCCTTCCACCCTTGCTGCAACTCAAGAATTTCCCCGACATACCCGTCTCCACTCGAGAGGAAGCACGTGGGTCCCGCACATATCCAGCGGAGCCCCGTTTCCGCCTCCTAGCTCGAGATGAGGGATCCTTTCCCTGTTTCGTAGGGAAAGAATTCCCGGCGTTCCCGTCGCATCTCAAGAGGAGGCGCTCTCCACAGGAAAGGCGAGAGGAACTCCAGGGTCGTGCCACCATTCCAAGAGTCCCCCAGATGTGTCAGTCCATTCCAGAGGAACTTGTTTTCCCTGCACTGCCTTGACGTTCAAGCCGAGGATCGACTCCCACCACGTGTGCACGTGGGACAGCCCTGTGGGAAAGCCTCGTGGGAAAGCCTCGTGGGAAAGACTCGAGGGAAAAACATAGATCCTTTGATCCACGCGGCGGACTGCGTGACACTGATGCTACCGCTCTGGAGGAAAGCGCAAGTGCATGCCCGCATTCGAGACGAGGACTGACTCCCCTGGGGAGACTCCAGAAGTACCCCAAGATCCATGTCAGCACTGGAGAGAAATCCTCAGGTTCCGGCCTCGACTCCACACAAGGTATTAGGCCCCGGCATCGACGGGAGAGGAATCCCGAGACGCCCCCGAGGAACTCGCATGGGGACTGGCCTTTCCTGAGGCCACCAGAGCGGTTCCCTGAGGTCCCCGTCGTAAGTCGAGAGCACCTGCCGCAACTCGAGAAAATCCAGGAGGTTTTGCCCTCCAGGCGAGATGAGGCCCATTTCCGCTGAGGCTTCTCGAGGCCAATCACGTCTAACCACTGGAACTTCCAAAGGGTCCTTCACACCCTTGCTGCAACTCAAGAAGTTCCCCGACATACCCGTCTGCACTCGAGAGGAAGCACGTGGTGTCCCGCACACATCCAGGGGAGCCCCGCTTCCGCCTCCTAGCTCGAGATGAGGGATCCTTTCCCTGTTTCGTAGGGAAAGGATTCCCGGCGTTCCCGTCGCATCTCAAGAGGAGGCGCTCTCCACAGGAAAGGCGAGAGGAACTCCAGGGTCATGCCACCATTCCAAGAGTCCCCCAGATGTGTCAGTCCATTCCAGAGGAACCTGTTTTCCCTGCACTGCCTTGACGTTCAAGTCGAGGATCGACTCCCACCACGTGTGCACGTGGGACAGCCCTGTGGGAAAGCCTCGTGGGAAAGCCTCGTGGGAAAGACTCGAGGGAAAACCATAGATCCTTTGATCCACGCGGCGGACTGCGTGACACTGCTGCTACCGCTCTGGAGGATAGCGCAAGTGCATGCCCGCATTCGAGACGAGGACTGACTCCCCTGGGGAGACTCCAGAAGTACCCCAAGATCCATGTCAGCACTGGAGAGGAATCCTCAGGTTCCGGCCCCGACTCCACACAAGGCCTTAGGCCCCGGCATCGACGGGAGAGGAATCCCGAGAGGCCCCCGAGGAACTCGAATGGGGACTGGCCTTTCCTGAGGCCACCAGAGCGGGTCCCTGAGGTCCCCGTCGTAAGTCGAGAGCACCTGCCGCAACTCGAGAAAATCCAGGAGGTTTTGCCCTCCAGGCGAGATGAGGCCCATTTCCGCTGAGGCTTCTCGAGGCTAATCACGTCTAACCACTGGAACTTCCAAAGGGTCCTTCACACCCTTGCTGCAACTCAAGAAGTTCCCTAACATACCCGTCTCCACTCGAGAGGAAGCACGTGGTGTCCCGCACACATCCAGGGGAGCCCCGTTTCCGCCTCCTAGCTCGAGATGAGGGATCCTTTCCCTGTTTCGTAGGGAAAGAATTCCCGGCGTTCCCGTCGCATCTCAAGAGGAGGCGCTCTCCACAGGAAAGGCGAGAGGAACTCCAGGGTCGAGACAGCATTCCAAGAGTCCACCAGATGTGTCAGTCCATTCCAGAGGAACCTGTTTTCCCTGCACTGCCTTGACGTTCAAGCCAAGGATCGACTCCCACCCGTGTGCACGTGGGACAGCCCTGTGGGAAAGCCTCGTGGGAAAGCCTCGTGGGAAAGACTCGAGGGAAAACCATAGATCCTTTGATCCACGCGGCGGACTGCGTGACACTGCTGCTACCGCTCTGGAGGAAAGCGCAAGTGCATGCCCGCATTCGAGACGAGGACTGACTCCCCTGGGGAGACTCCAGAAGTACCCCCAGATCCATGTCAGCACTGGAGAGGAATCCTCAGGTTCCGGCCCCGACTCCACACAAGGTCTTAGGCCCCGGCATCGACGGGAGAGGAATCCCGAGACGCCACCGAGGAACTCGCATGGGGACTGGCCTTTCCTGAGGCCACCGGAGCGGGTCCCTGTGGTCCCCGTCGTAAGTCGAGAGCACCTGCCGCAACTCGAGAAAATCCAGGAGGTTTTGCCCTCCAGGCGAGATGAGGCCCATTTCCGCTGAGGCTTCTCGAGGCCAATCACATCTAACCACTGGAACTTCCAAAGGGTCCTTCACACCCTTGCTGCAACTCAAGAAGTTCCCCGACATACCCGTCTCCACTCGAGGGGAAGCACGTGGGGTCCCGCACACATCCAGGGGAGCCCCGTTTCCGCCTCCTAGCTCGAGATGAGGGATCCTTTCCCTGTTTCATAGGGAAAGCATTCCCGGCGTTCCCGTCGCATCTCAAGAGGAGGCGCTCTCCACAGGAAAGGCGAGAGGAACTCCAGGGTCATGCCACCATTCCAAGAGTCCCCCAGATGTGTCAGTCCATTCCAGAGGAACCTGTTTTCCCTGCACTGCCTTGACGTTCAAGCCGAGGATCGACTCCCACCACGTGTGCACGTGGGACAGCCCTGTGGGAAAGCCTCGTGGGAAAGCCTCGTGGGAAAGACTCGAGGGAAAACCATAGATCCTTTGATCCACGCGGCGGACTGAGTGACACTGCTGCTACCGCTCTGGAGGAAAGCGCAAGTGCATGCATGCATTCGAGACGAGGACTGACTCCCCTGGGGAGACTCCAGACGTACCCCAAGATCCATGTCAGCACTGGAGAGGAATCCTCAGGTTCCGGCCCTGACTCCACACAAGTTCTTAGGCCCCGGCATCGACGGGAGAGGAATCCCGAGAGGCCCCCGAGGAACTCGCATGGGGACTGGCCTTTCCTGAGGCCACCAGACCGGTTCCCTGAGGTCACCGTCGTAAGTCGAGAGCACCTGCCGCAACTCGAGAAAATCCAGGAGGTTTTGCCCTCCAGGCGAGATGAGGCCCATTTCCGCTGAGGCTTCTCGAGGCCAATCACATCTAACCACTGGAACTTCCAAAGGGTCCTTCACACCCTTGCTGCAACTCAAGAAGTACCCCGACATACCCGTCTCCACTAGAGAGGAAGCACGTGCGGTCCCGCACACATCCAGGGGAGCCCCGTTTCCGCCTCCTAGCTCGAGATGAGGGATCCTTTCCCTGTTTCGTAGGGAAAGAATTCCCGGCGTTCCCGTCGCATCTCAAGAGGAGGCGCTCTCCACAGGAAAGGCGAGAGGAACTCCAGGGTCGAGACAGCATTCCAAGAGTCCACCAGATGTGTCAGTCCATTCCAGAGGAACCTGTTTTCCCTGCACTGCCTTGACGTTCAAGCCAAGGATCGACTCCCACCCGTGTGCATGTGGGACAGCCCTGTGGGAAAGCCTCGTGGGAAAGCCTCGTGGGAAAGACTCGAGGGAAAACCATAGATCCTTTGATCCACGCGGCGGACTGCGTGACACTGCTGCTACTGCTCTGGAGGAAAGCGCAAGTGCATGCCCGCATTCGAGACGAGGACTGACTCCCCTGGGGAGACTCCAGAAGTACCCCAAGATCCATGTCAGCACTGGAGAGGAATCCTCAGGTTCCGGCCCCGACTCCACACAAGGTCTTAGGCCCCGGCATCGACGGGAGAGGAATCCCGAGAGGCCCCCGAGGAACTCGCATGGGGAATGGCCTTTCCTGAGGCCACCAGAGCGGGTCCCTGAGGTCCCCGTCGTAAGTCGAGAGCACCTGCCGCAACTCGAGAAAATCCAGGAGGTTTTGCCCTCCAGGCGAGATGAGGCCCATTTCCGCTGAGGCTTCTCGAGGCCAATCACATCTAACCACTGGAACTTCCAAAGGGTCCTTCACACCCTTGCTGCAACTCAAGAAGTTCCCCGACATACCCGTCTCCACTCGAGAGGAAGCACGTGGTGTCCCGCACACATCCAGGGGAGCCCCGTTTCCGCCTCCTAGCTCGAGATGAGGGATCCTTTACCTGTTTCGTATGGAAAGAATTCCCGGCGTTCCCGTCGCATCTCAAGAGGAGGCGCTCTCCACAGGAAAGGCGAGATGAACTCCAGGGTCGTGCCACCATTCCAAGAGTCCCCCAGATGTGTCAGTCCATTCCAGAGGAACCTGTTTTCCCTGCACTGCCTTGACGTTCAAGCCTAGGATCGACTCCCACCACGTGTTCATGTGGGACAGCCCTGTGGGAAAGCCTCATGGGAAAGCCTCGTGGGAAAGACTCGAGGGAAAACCATAGATCCTTTGATCCACGCGGCGGACTGCGTGACCCTGCTGCTACCGCTCTGGAGGAAAGCGCAAGTGCATGCCTGCATTCGAGACGAGGACTGACTCCCCTGGGGAGACTCCAGAAGTACCCCAAGATCCATGTCATCACTGGAGAGAAATCCTCAGGTTCCGGCCCCGACTCCACACAAGGTCTTAGGCCCCGGGATCGACGGGAGAGGGATCCCGAGAGGCCCCCGAGGAACTCGCATGGGGACTGGCTATTCCTGAGGCCACCAGAGCGGGTCCCTGAGGTCCCCGTCGTAAGTCGAGATCACCTGCCGCAACTCGAGAAAATCCAGGAGGTTTTGCCCTCCAGGCGAGATGAGACTCATTTCCGCTGAGGCTTCTCGAGGCTAATCACGTCTAAACACTGGAACTTCCAAAGGGTCCTTCACACCCTTGCTGCAACTCAAGAAGTTCCCCGCATACCCGTCTCCACTCGAGAGGAAGCACGTGGTGTCCCGCACACATCCAGGGGAGCCCCGTTTCCACCTCCTAGCTCGAGATGAGGGATCCTTTACCTGTTTCGTAGGGAAAGAATGCCCGGCGTTCCCGTCGCATCTCAAGAGGATGCGCTCTCCACAGGAAAGGGGAGAGGAACTCCAGGGTCGTGCCACCATTCCAAGAGTCCCCCAGATGTGTCAGTCCATTCCAGAGGAACCTGTTTTCCCTGCACTGCCTTGACGTTCAAGCCGAGGATCTACTCCCACCACGTGTGCACGTGGGACAGCCCTGTGGGAAAGCCTCGTGGGAAAGCCTCGTGGGAAAGACTCGAGGGAAAACCATAGATCCTTTGATCCACGCGGCGGACTGCGTGACACTGCTGCTACCGCTCTGGAGGAAAGCGCAAGTGCATGCCCGCATTCGAAACGAGGACTGACTCCCTTGGGGAGACTCCAGAAGTACCCCAAGATCCACGTGAGCACTGGAGAGGAATCCTCAGGTTCCGGCCCCGACTCCACACAAAGTCTTAGGCCCCGGCATCGACGGGAGAGGGATCCCGAGAGGCCCCCGAGGAACTCGCATGGGGACTGGCTTTTCCTGAGGCCACCAGAGCGGGTCCCTGAGGTCCCCGTCGTAAGTCGAGATCACCTGCCGCAACTCGAGAAAATCCAGGAGCTTTTGCCCTCCAGGCGAGATGAGGCTCATTTCCGCTGAGGCTTCTCGAGGCTAATCACGTCTAAACACTGGAACTTCCAAAGGGTCCTTCACACCCTTGCTGCAACTCAAGAAGTTCCCCGACATACCCGTCTGCACTCGAGAGGAAGCACGTGGGGTCCCGCACACATCCAGGGGAGCCCCGTTTCCGCCTCCTAGCTCGAGATGGGGGATCCTTTCCCTGTTTCGTAGAGAAAAAATTCCCGGCGTTCCCGTCGCATCTCAAGAGGAGGCGCTCTCCACAGGAAAGGCGAGAGGAACTCCAGGGTCGTGCCACCATTCCAAGAGTCCCTCAGATGTATCAGTCCATTCCAGAGGAACCTGTTTTCCCTGCACTGCCTTGACGTTCAAGCCGAGGATCGACTCCCACCACGTGTGCACGTGGGACATCCCTGTGGGAAAGCCTCGTGGGAAAGCCTCGTGGGAAAGACTCGAGGGAGAACCATAGATCCTTTGATCCACGCGGCGGACTGAGTGACACTGCTGCTACCGCTCTGGAGGAAAGCGCAAGTGCATGCATGCATTCGAAACGAGGACTGACTCCCCTGGGGAGACTCCAGAAGTACCCCAAGATCCATGTCAGCACTGGAGAGGAATCCTCAGGTTCCGGCCCTGACTCCACACAAGGTCTTAGGCCCTGGCATCGACGGGAGAGGAATCCCGAGAGGCCCCCGAGGAACTCGCATGGGGACTGGCCTTTCCTGAGGCCACCAGACCGGTTCCCTGAGGTCCCCGTCGTAAGTCGAGAGCACCTGCCGCAACTCGAGAAAATCCAGGAGGTTTTGCCCTCCAGGCGAGATGAGGCCCATTTCCGCTGAGGCTTCTCGAGGCCAATCACGTCTAACCACTGGAACTTCCAAAGGGTCCTTCACACCCTTGCTGCAACTCAAGAAGTTCCCCGACATACCCGTCTCCACTCGAGAGGAAGCACGTGCGGTCCCGCACACATCCAGGGGAGCCCCGTTTCCACCTCCTAGCTCGAGATGAGGGATCCTTTCCCTGTTTCGTAGGGAAAGAATTCCCGGCGTTCCCGTCGCATCTCAAGAGGAGGCGCTCTCCACAGGAAAGGCGAGAGGAACTCCAGGGTCATGCCACCATTCCAAGAGTCCCCCAGATGTGTCAGTCCATTCCAGAGGAACCTGTTTTCCCTGCACTGCCTTGACGTTCAAGCCGAGGATCTACTCCCACCACGTGTGCACGTGGGACAGCCCTGTGGGAAAGCCTCGTCGGAAAGACTCGAGGGAAAAACATAGATCCTTTGATCCACGCGGCGGACTGCGTGACACTGCTGCTACCGCTCTGGAGGAAAGCGCAAGTGCATGCCCGCATTCGAGACGAGGACTGACTCCCCTTGGGAGACTCCAGAAGTACCCCAAGATCCATGTCAGCACTGGAGAGGAATCCTCAGGTTCCGACCCCGACTCCACACAAGGTCTTAGGCCCCGGCATCGACGGGAGAGGAATCCCGAGAGGCCCCCGAGGAACTCGCCTGGGGACTGGCCTTTCCTGAGGCCACCAGAGCGGGTCCCTGAGGTCCCCGTCGTAAGTCGAGAGCACCTGCCGCAACTCGAGAAAATCCAGGAGGTTTTGCCCTCCAGGCGAGATGAGGCCCATTTCCGCTGAGGCTTCTCGAGGCCAATCACATCTAAGCACTGGAACTTCCAAAGGGTCCTTCACACCCTTGCTGCAACTCAAGAAGTTCCCCGACATACCCGTCTGCACTCGAGAGGAAGCACGTGGTGTCCCGCACACATCCAGGGGAGCCCCGTTTCCGCCTCCTAGCTCGAGATGAGGGATCCTTTCCCTGTTTCGTAGGGAAAGAATTCCCGGCGTTCCCGTCGCATCTCAAGAGGAGGCGCTCTCCACAGGAAAGGCGAGAGGAACTCCAGGGTCATGCCACCATTCCAAGAGTCCCCCAGATGTGTCAGTCCATTCCAGTGGAACCTGTTTTCCCTGCACTGCCTTGACGTTCAAGCCGAGGATCGACTCCCACCACGTGTGCACGTGGGACAGCCCTGTGGGAAAGCCTCGTGGGAAAGCCTCGTGGGAAAGACTCGAGGGAAAAACATAGATCCTTTGATCCACGCGGCGGACTGCGTGACACTGCTGCTACCGCTCTGGAGGAAAGCGCAAGTGCATGCCCGCATTCGAGACGAGGACTGACTCCCCTGGGGAGACTCCAGAAGTACCCCAAGATCCATGTCAGCACTGGAGAGGAATCCTCAGGTTCCGGCCCCGACTCCACACAAGGTCTTAGGCCCCGGCATCGACGGGAGAGGAATCCCGAGAGGCCCCCGAGGAACTCGCATGGGGACTGGCCTTTCCTGAGGCCACCAGAGCGGGTCCCTGAGGTCCCCGTCGTAAGTCGAGAGCACCTGCCGCAACTCGAGAAAATCCAGGAGGTTTTGCCCTCCAGGCGATATGAGGCCCATTTCCGCTGAGGCTTCTCGATGCCAATCACGTCTAACCACTGGAACTTCCAAAGGGTCCTTCACACCCTTGCTGCAACTCAAGAAGTTCCCCGACATACCCGTCTTCACTCGAGAGGAAGCTCGTGGTGTCCCGCACACATCCAGGGGAGCCCCGTTTCCGCCTCCTAGCTCGAGATGAGGGATCCTTTCCCTGTTTCGTAGGGAAAGAATTCCCGGCGTTCCCGTCGCATCTCAAGAGGAGGCGCTCTCCACAGGAAAGGCGAGAGGAACTCCAGGGTCATGCCACCATGCCAAGAGTCCCCCAGATGTGTCAGTCCATTCCAGAGGAACCTGTTTTCCCTGCACTGCCTTGACGTTCAAGCCGAGGATCGACTCCCACCACGTGTGCACGTGGGACAGCCCTGTGGGAAAGCCTCGTGGGAAAGAGTCGAGGGAAAACCATAGATCCTTTGATCCACGCGGCGGACTGCGTGACACTGCTGCTACCGCTCTGGAGGAAAGCGCAAGTGCATGCCCGCATTGGAGACGAGGACTGACTCCCCTGGGGAGACTCCAGAAGTACCCCAAGATCCACGTCAGCACTGGAGAGGAATCCTCAGGTTCCGGCCCCGACTCCACACAAGGTCTTAGGCCCCGGCATCGACGGGAGAGGGATCCCGAGTGGCCCCCGAGGTACTCGCATGGGGACTGGCCTTTCCTGAGGCCACCAGACCGGTTCCCTGAGGTCACCGTCGTAAGTCGAGAGCACCTGCTGCAACTCGAGAAAATCCAGGAGGTTTTGCCCTCCAGGCGAGATGAGGCCCATTTCCGCTGAGGCATCTCGAGGCCAATCACATCTAACCACTGGAACTTCCAAAGGGTCCTTCACACCCTTGCTGCAACTCAAGAAGTTCCCCGACATGCCCGTCTCCACTCGAGAGGAAGCACGTGCGGTCCCGCACACATCCAGGGGAGCCCCGTTTCCGCCTCCTAGCTCGAGATGAGGGATCCTTTCCCTGTTTCGTAGGGAAAGAATTCCCGGCGTTCCCGTCGCATCTCAAGAGGAGGCGCTCTCCACAGGAAAGGCGAGAGGAACTCCAGGGTCGAGACAGCATTCCAAGAGTCCACCAGATGTGTCAGTCCATTCCAGAGGAACCTGTTTTCCCTGCACTGCCTTGACGTTCAAGCCAAGGATCGACTCCCACCCGTGTGCACGTGGGACAGCCCTGTGGGAAAGCCTCGTGGGAAAGCCTCGTGGGAAAGACTCGAGGGAAAACCATAGATCCTTTGATCCACGCGGCGGACTGCGTGACACTGCTGCTACCGCTCTGGAGGAAAGCGCAAGTGCATGCCCGCATTCGAGACGAGGACTGACTCCCCTGGGGAGACTCCAGAAGTACCCCCAGATCCATGTCAGCACTGGAGAGGAATCCTCAGGTTCCGGCCCCGACTCCACACAAGGTCTTAGGCCCCGGCATCGACGGGAGAGGAATCCCGAGACGCCACCGAGGAACTCGCATGGGGACTGGCCTTTCCTGAGGCCACCGGAGCGGGTCCCTGTGGTCCCCGTCGTAAGTCGAGAGCACCTGCCGCAACTCGAGAAAATCCAGGAGGTTTTGCCCTCCAGGCGAGATGAGGCCCATTTCCGCTGAGGCTTCTCGAGGCCAATCACATCTAACCACTGGAACTTCCAAAGGGTCCTTCACACCCTTGCTGCAACTCAAGAAGTTCCCCGACATACCCGTCTCCACTCGAGGGGAAGCACGTGGGGTCCCGCACACATCCAGGGGAGCCCCGTTTCCGCCTCCTAGCTCGAGATGAGGGATCCTTTCCCTGTTTCATAGGGAAAGCATTCCCGGCGTTCCCGTCGCATCTCAAGAGGAGGCGCTCTCCACAGGAAAGGCGAGAGGAACTCCAGGGTCATGCCACCATTCCAAGAGTCCCCCAGATGTGTCAGTCCATTCCAGAGGAACCTGTTTTCCCTGCACTGCCTTGACGTTCAAGCCGAGGATCGACTCCCACCACGTGTGCACGTGGGACAGCCCTGTGGGAAAGCCTCGTGGGAAAGCCTCGTGGGAAAGACTCGAGGGAAAACCATAGATCCTTTGATCCACGCGGCGGACTGAGTGACACTGCTGCTACCGCTCTGGAGGAAAGCGCAAGTGCATGCATGCATTCGAGACGAGGACTGACTCCCCTGGGGAGACTCCAGACGTACCCCAAGATCCATGTCAGCACTGGAGAGGAATCCTCAGGTTCCGGCCCTGACTCCACACAAGTTCTTAGGCCCCGGCATCGACGGGAGAGGAATCCCGAGAGGCCCCCGAGGAACTCGCATGGGGACTGGCCTTTCCTGAGGCCACCAGACCGGTTCCCTGAGGTCACCGTCGTAAGTCGAGAGCACCTGCCGCAACTCGAGAAAATCCAGGAGGTTTTGCCCTCCAGGCGAGATGAGGCCCATTTCCGCTGAGGCTTCTCGAGGCCAATCACATCTAACCACTGGAACTTCCAAAGGGTCCTTCACACCCTTGCTGCAACTCAAGAAGTACCCCGACATACCCGTCTCCACTAGAGAGGAAGCACGTGCGGTCCCGCACACATCCAGGGGAGCCCCGTTTCCGCCTCCTAGCTCGAGATGAGGGATCCTTTCCCTGTTTCGTAGGGAAAGAATTCCCGGCGTTCCCGTCGCATCTCAAGAGGAGGCGCTCTCCACAGGAAAGGCGAGAGGAACTCCAGGGTCGAGACAGCATTCCAAGAGTCCACCAGATGTGTCAGTCCATTCCAGAGGAACCTGTTTTCCCTGCACTGCCTTGACGTTCAAGCCAAGGATCGACTCCCACCCGTGTGCATGTGGGACAGCCCTGTGGGAAAGCCTCGTGGGAAAGCCTCGTGGGAAAGACTCGAGGGAAAACCATAGATCCTTTGATCCACGCGGCGGACTGCGTGACACTGCTGCTACTGCTCTGGAGGAAAGCGCAAGTGCATGCCCGCATTCGAGACGAGGACTGACTCCCCTGGGGAGACTCCAGAAGTACCCCAAGATCCATGTCAGCACTGGAGAGGAATCCTCAGGTTCCGGCCCCGACTCCACACAAGGTCTTAGGCCCCGGCATCGACGGGAGAGGAATCCCGAGAGGCCCCCGAGGAACTCGCATGGGGAATGGCCTTTCCTGAGGCCACCAGAGCGGGTCCCTGAGGTCCCCGTCGTAAGTCGAGAGCACCTGCCGCAACTCGAGAAAATCCAGGAGGTTTTGCCCTCCAGGCGAGATGAGGCCCATTTCCGCTGAGGCTTCTCGAGGCCAATCACATCTAACCACTGGAACTTCCAAAGGGTCCTTCACACCCTTGCTGCAACTCAAGAAGTTCCCCGACATACCCGTCTCCACTCGAGAGGAAGCACGTGGTGTCCCGCACACATCCAGGGGAGCCCCGTTTCCGCCTCCTAGCTCGAGATGAGGGATCCTTTACCTGTTTCGTATGGAAAGAATTCCCGGCGTTCCCGTCGCATCTCAAGAGGAGGCGCTCTCCACAGGAAAGGCGAGATGAACTCCAGGGTCGTGCCACCATTCCAAGAGTCCCCCAGATGTGTCAGTCCATTCCAGAGGAACCTGTTTTCCCTGCACTGCCTTGACGTTCAAGCCTAGGATCGACTCCCACCACGTGTTCATGTGGGACAGCCCTGTGGGAAAGCCTCATGGGAAAGCCTCGTGGGAAAGACTCGAGGGAAAACCATAGATCCTTTGATCCACGCGGCGGACTGCGTGACCCTGCTGCTACCGCTCTGGAGGAAAGCGCAAGTGCATGCCTGCATTCGAGACGAGGACTGACTCCCCTGGGGAGACTCCAGAAGTACCCCAAGATCCATGTCATCACTGGAGAGAAATCCTCAGGTTCCGGCCCCGACTCCACACAAGGTCTTAGGCCCCGGGATCGACGGGAGAGGGATCCCGAGAGGCCCCCGAGGAACTCGCATGGGGACTGGCTATTCCTGAGGCCACCAGAGCGGGTCCCTGAGGTCCCCGTCGTAAGTCGAGATCACCTGCCGCAACTCGAGAAAATCCAGGAGGTTTTGCCCTCCAGGCGAGATGAGACTCATTTCCGCTGAGGCTTCTCGAGGCTAATCACGTCTAAACACTGGAACTTCCAAAGGGTCCTTCACACCCTTGCTGCAACTCAAGAAGTTCCCCGCATACCCGTCTCCACTCGAGAGGAAGCACGTGGTGTCCCGCACACATCCAGGGGAGCCCCGTTTCCACCTCCTAGCTCGAGATGAGGGATCCTTTACCTGTTTCGTAGGGAAAGAATGCCCGGCGTTCCCGTCGCATCTCAAGAGGATGCGCTCTCCACAGGAAAGGGGAGAGGAACTCCAGGGTCGTGCCACCATTCCAAGAGTCCCCCAGATGTGTCAGTCCATTCCAGAGGAACCTGTTTTCCCTGCACTGCCTTGACGTTCAAGCCGAGGATCGACTCCCACCACGTGTGCACGTGGGACAGCCCTGTGGGAAAGCCTCGTGGGAAAGCCTCGTGGGAAAGACTCGAGGGAAAACCATAGATCCTTTGATCCACGCGGCGGACTGCGTGACACTGCTGCTACCGCTCTGGAGGAAAGCGCAAGTGCATGCCCGCATTCGAAACGAGGACTGACTCCCTTGGGGAGACTCCAGAAGTACCCCAAGATCCACGTGAGCACTGGAGAGGAATCCTCAGGTTCCGGCCCCGACTCCACACAAAGTCTTAGGCCCCGGCATCGACGGGAGAGGGATCCCGAGAGGCCCCCGAGGAACTCGCATGGGGACTGGCTTTTCCTGAGGCCACCAGAGCGGGTCCCTGAGGTCCCCGTCGTAAGTCGAGATCACCTGCCGCAACTCGAGAAAATCCAGGAGCTTTTGCCCTCCAGGCGAGATGAGGCTCATTTCCGCTGAGGCTTCTCGAGGCTAATCACGTCTAAACACTGGAACTTCCAAAGGGTCCTTCACACCCTTGCTGCAACTCAAGAAGTTCCCCGACATACCCGTCTGCACTCGAGAGGAAGCACGTGGGGTCCCGCACACATCCAGGGGAGCCCCGTTTCCGCCTCCTAGCTCGAGATGGGGGATCCTTTCCCTGTTTCGTAGAGAAAAAATTCCCGGCGTTCCCGTCGCATCTCAAGAGGAGGCGCTCTCCACAGGAAAGGCGAGAGGAACTCCAGGGTCGTGCCACCATTCCAAGAGTCCCTCAGATGTATCAGTCCATTCCAGAGGAACCTGTTTTCCCTGCACTGCCTTGACGTTCAAGCCGAGGATCGACTCCCACCACGTGTGCACGTGGGACATCCCTGTGGGAAAGCCTCGTGGGAAAGCCTCGTGGGAAAGACTCGAGGGAGAACCATAGATCCTTTGATCCACGCGGCGGACTGAGTGACACTGCTGCTACCGCTCTGGAGGAAAGCGCAAGTGCATGCATGCATTCGAAACGAGGACTGACTCCCCTGGGGAGACTCCAGAAGTACCCCAAGATCCATGTCAGCACTGGAGAGGAATCCTCAGGTTCCGGCCCTGACTCCACACAAGGTCTTAGGCCCTGGCATCGACGGGAGAGGAATCCCGAGAGGCCCCCGAGGAACTCGCATGGGGACTGGCCTTTCCTGAGGCCACCAGACCGGTTCCCTGAGGTCCCCGTCGTAAGTCGAGAGCACCTGCCGCAACTCGAGAAAATCCAGGAGGTTTTGCCCTCCAGGCGAGATGAGGCCCATTTCCGCTGAGGCTTCTCGAGGCCAATCACGTCTAACCACTGGAACTTCCAAAGGGTCCTTCACACCCTTGCTGCAACTCAAGAAGTTCCCCGACATACCCGTCTCCACTCGAGAGGAAGCACGTGCGGTCCCGCACACATCCAGGGGAGCCCCGTTTCCACCTCCTAGCTCGAGATGAGGGATCCTTTCCCTGTTTCGTAGGGAAAGAATTCCCGGCGTTCCCGTCGCATCTCAAGAGGAGGCGCTCTCCACAGGAAAGGCGAGAGGAACTCCAGGGTCATGCCACCATTCCAAGAGTCCCCCAGATGTGTCAGTCCATTCCAGAGGAACCTGTTTTCCCTGCACTGCCTTGACGTTCAAGCCGAGGATCTACTCCCACCACGTGTGCACGTGGGACAGCCCTGTGGGAAAGCCTCGTCGGAAAGACTCGAGGGAAAAACATAGATCCTTTGATCCACGCGGCGGACTGCGTGACACTGCTGCTACCGCTCTGGAGGAAAGCGCAAGTGCATGCCCGCATTCGAGACGAGGACTGACTCCCCTTGGGAGACTCCAGAAGTACCCCAAGATCCATGTCAGCACTGGAGAGGAATCCTCAGGTTCCGACCCCGACTCCACACAAGGTCTTAGGCCCCGGCATCGACGGGAGAGGAATCCCGAGAGGCCCCCGAGGAACTCGCCTGGGGACTGGCCTTTCCTGAGGCCACCAGAGCGGGTCCCTGAGGTCCCCGTCGTAAGTCGAGAGCACCTGCCGCAACTCGAGAAAATCCAGGAGGTTTTGCCCTCCAGGCGAGATGAGGCCCATTTCCGCTGAGGCTTCTCGAGGCCAATCACATCTAAGCACTGGAACGTCCAAAGGGTCCTTCACACCCTTGCTGCAACTCAAGAAGTTCCCCGACATACCCGTCTGCACTCGAGAGGAAGCACGTGGTGTCCCGCACACATCCAGGGGAGCCCCGTTTCCGCCTCCTAGCTCGAGATGAGGGATCCTTTCCCTGTTTCGTAGGGAAAGAATTCCCGGCGTTCCCGTCGCATCTCAAGAGGAGGCGCTCTCCACAGGAAAGGCGAGAGGAACTCCAGGGTCATGCCACCATTCCAAGAGTCCCCCAGATGTGTCAGTCCATTCCAGTGGAACCTGTTTTCCCTGCACTGCCTTGACGTTCAAGCCGAGGATCGACTCCCACCACGTGTGCACGTGGGACAGCCCTGTGGGAAAGCCTCGTGGGAAAGCCTCGTGGGAAAGACTCGAGGGAAAAACATAGATCCTTTGATCCACGCGGCGGACTGCGTGACACTGCTGCTACCGCTCTGGAGGAAAGCGCAAGTGCATGCCCGCATTCGAGACGAGGACTGACTCCCCTGGGGAGACTCCAGAAGTACCCCAAGATCCATGTCAGCACTGGAGAGGAATCCTCAGGTTCCGGCCCCGACTCCACACAAGGTCTTAGGCCCCGGCATCGACGGGAGAGGAATCCCGAGAGGCCCCCGAGGAACTCGCATGGGGACTGGCCTTTCCTGAGGCCACCAGAGCGGGTCCCTGAGGTCCCCGTCGTAAGTCGAGAGCACCTGCCGCAACTCGAGAAAATCCAGGAGGTTTTGCCCTCCAGGCGATATGAGGCCCATTTCCGCTGAGGCTTCTCGATGCCAATCACGTCTAACCACTGGAACTTCCAAAGGGTCCTTCACACCCTTGCTGCAACTCAAGAAGTTCCCCGACATACCCGTCTTCACTCGAGAGGAAGCTCGTGGTGTCCCGCACACATCCAGGGGAGCCCCGTTTCCGCCTCCTAGCTCGAGATGAGGGATCCTTTCCCTGTTTCGTAGGGAAAGAATTCCCGGCGTTCCCGTCGCATCTCAAGAGGAGGCGCTCTCCACAGGAAAGGCGAGAGGAACTCCAGGGTCATGCCACCATGCCAAGAGTCCCCCAGATGTGTCAGTCCATTCCAGATGAACCTGTTTTCCCTGCACTGCCTTGACGTTCAAGCCGAGGATCGACTCCCACCACGTGTGCACGTGGGACAGCCCTGTGGGAAAGCCTCGTGGGAAAGAGTCGAGGGAAAACCATAGATCCTTTGATCCACGCGGCGGACTGCGTGACACTGCTGCTACCGCTCTGGAGGAAAGCGCAAGTGCATGCCCGCATTCGAGACGAGGACTGACTCCCCTGGGGAGACTCCAGAAGTACCCCAAGATCCACGTCAGCACTGGAGAGGAATCCTCAGGTTCCGGCCCCGACTCCACACAAGGTCTTAGGCCCCGGCATCGACGGGAGAGGGATCCCGAGTGGCCCCCGAGGTACTCGCATGGGGACTGGCTTTTCCTGAGGCCACAGGAGCGGGTCCCTGAGGTCCCCGTCGTAAGTCGAGATCACCTGCCGCAACTCGAGAAAATCCAGAAGCTTTTGCCCTCCAGACGAGATGAGGCTCATTTCCGCTGAGGCTTCTCGAGGCTAATCACGTCTAAACCCTGGAACATCCAAAGGGTCCTTCACACCCTTGCTGCAACTCAAGAAGTTCCCCGACATACCCGTCTGCACTCGAGAGGAAGCACGTAGGGTCCCGCACACATCCAGGGGAGCCCCGTTTCCGCCTCCTAGCTCGAGATGAGGGATCCTTTCCCTGTTTCGTAGGGAAAAAATTCCCGGCGTTCCCGTCGCATCTCAAGAGGAGGCGCTCTCCACAGGAAAGGCGAGAGGAACTCCAGAATCGTGCCACCATTCCAAGAGGCCCCATATGTGTCAGTCCATTCCAGATTAACCTGTTTTCCCTGCACTGCCTTGACGTTCAAGCCGAGGATCGACTCCCACCACGTGTGCACGTGGGACAGCCCTGTGGGAAAGCCTCTTGGGAAAGCCTCGTGGGAAAGACTCGAGGGAAAACCATAGATCCTTTGATCCACGCGGCGGACTGCGTGACACTGCTGCTACCGCTCTGGAGGAAAGCGCAAGTGCATGCCCGCATTCGAGACGAGGACTGACTCCCCTGGGGAGACTCCAGAAGTACCCCAAGATCCATGTCAGCACTGGAGAGGAATCCTCAGGTTCCGGCCCCGACTCCACACAAGGTCTTAGGCCCCGGCATCGACGGGAGAGGAATCCCGAGACGCCCCCGAGGAACTCGCATGGGGACTGGCCTTTCCTGAGGCCACCAGAGCGGGTCC
The DNA here is from genome assembly GCF_042477335.2 of Ovis canadensis. Lineage (NCBI taxonomy): Eukaryota > Metazoa > Chordata > Mammalia > Artiodactyla > Bovidae > Ovis > Ovis canadensis. The sequence goes on from NC_091252.1 coordinate 1,369,902, forward strand.
CTGAGGTCCCCGTCGTAAGTCGAGAGCACCTGCCGCAACTCGAGAAAATCCAGGAGGTTTTGCCCTCCAGGCGAGATGAGGCCCATTTCCGCTGAGGCTTCTCGAGGCCAATCACATCTAACCACTGGAACTTCCAAAGGGTCCTTCACACCATTGCTGCAATTCAAGAAGTTCCCCGACATACCCGTCTCCACTCGAGGGGAAGCACGTGGGGTCCCGCACACATCCAGGGGAGCCCCGTTTCCGCCTCCTAGCTCGAGATGAGGGATCCTTTCCCTGTTTCATAGGGAAAGAATTCCCGGCGTTCCCGTCGCAACTCAAGAGGAGGCGCTCTCCACAGGAAAGGCGAGAGGAACTCCAGGGTCATGCCACCATTCCAAGAGTCCCCCAGATGTGTCAGTCCATTCCAGAGGAACCTGTTTTCCCTGCACTGCCTTGACGTTCAAGCCGAGGATCGACTCCCACGACGTGTGCACGTGGGACAGCCCTGTGGGAAAGCCTCGTGGGAAAGCCTCGTGGGAAAGACTCGAGGGAAAACCAGAGATCCTTTGATCCACGCGGCGGACTGAGTGACACTGCTGCTACCGCTCTGGAGGAAAGCGCAAGTGCATGCATGCATTCGAGACGAGGACTGACTCCCCTGGGGAGACTCCAGAAGTACCCCAAGATCCATGTCAGCACTGGAGAGGAATCCTCAGGTTCCGGCCCTGACTCCACACAAGTTCTTAGGCCCCGGCATCGACGGGAGAGGAATCCCGAGAGGCCCCCGAGGAACTCGCATGGGGACTGGCCTTTCCTGAGGCCACCAGAGCGGGTCCCTGAGGTCACCGTCGTAAGTCGAGAGCACCTGCTGCAACTCGAGAAAATCCAGGAGGTTTTGCCCTCCAGGCGAGATGAGGCCCATTTCCGCTGAGGCATCTCGAGGCCAATCACATCTAACCACTGGAACTTCCAAAGGGTCCTTCACACCCTTGCTGCAACTCAAGAAGTTCCCCGACATGCCCGTCTCCACTCGAGAGGAAGCACGTGCGGTCCCGCACACATCCAGGGGAGCCCCGTTTCCGCCTCCTAGCTCGAGATGAGGGATCCTTTCCCTGTTTCGTAGGGAAAGAATTCCCGGCGTTCCCGTCGCATCTCAAGAGGAGGCGCTCTCCACAGGAAAGGCGAGAGGAACTCCAGGGTCGAGACAGCATTCCAAGAGTCCACCAGATGTGTCAGTCCATTCCAGAGGAACCTGTTTTCCCTGCACTGCCTTGACGTTCAAGCCAAGGATCGACTCCCACCCGTGTGCACGTGGGACAGCCCTGTGGGAAAGCCTCGTGGGAAAGCCTCGTGGGAAAGACTCGAGGGAAAACCATAGATCCTTTGATCCACGCGGCGGACTGCGTGACACTGCTGCTACCGCTCTGGAGGAAAGCGCAAGTGCATGCCCGCATTCGAGACGAGGACTGACTCCCCTGGGGAGACTCCAGAAGTACCCCCAGATCCATGTCAGCACTGGAGAGGAATCCTCAGGTTCCGGCCCCGACTCCACACAAGGTCTTAGGCCCCGGCATCGACGGGAGAGGAATCCCGAGACGCCACCGAGGAACTCGCATGGGGACTGGCCTTTCCTGAGGCCACCGGAGCGGGTCCCTGTGGTCCCCGTCGTAAGTCGAGAGCACCTGCCGCAACTCGAGAAAATCCAGGAGGTTTTGCCCTCCAGGCGAGATGAGGCCCATTTCCGCTGAGGCTTCTCGAGGCCAATCACATCTAACCACTGGAACTTCCAAAGGGTCCTTCACACCCTTGCTGCAACTCAAGAAGTTCCCCGACATACCCGTCTCCACTCGAGGGGAAGCACGTGGGGTCCCGCACACATCCAGGGGAGCCCCGTTTCCGCCTCCTAGCTCGAGATGAGGGATCCTTTCCCTGTTTCATAGGGAAAGCATTCCCGGCGTTCCCGTCGCATCTCAAGAGGAGGCGCTCTCCACAGGAAAGGCGAGAGGAACTCCAGGGTCATGCCACCATTCCAAGAGTCCCCCAGATGTGTCAGTCCATTCCAGAGGAACCTGTTTTCCTTGCACTGCCTTGACGTTCAAGCCGAGGATCGACTCCCACCACGTGTGCACGTGGGACAGCCCTGTGGGAAAGCCTCGTGGGAAAGCCTCGTGGGAAAGACTCGAGGGAAAACCATAGATCCTTTGATCCACGCGGCGGACTGAGTGACACTGCTGCTACCGCTCTGGAGGAAAGCGCAAGTGCATGCATGCATTCGAGACGAGGACTGACTCCCCTGGGGAGACTCCAGAAGTACCCCAAGATCCATGTCAGCACTGGAGAGGAATCCTCAGGTTCCGGCCCTGACTCCACACAAGTTCTTAGGCCCCGGCATCGACGGGAGAGGAATCCCGAGAGGCCCCCGAGGAACTCGCATGGGGACTGGCCTTTCCTGAGGCCACCAGACCGGTTCCCTGAGGTCACCGTCGTAAGTCGAGAGCACCTGCCGCAACTCGAGAAAATCCAGGAGGTTTTGCCCTCCAGGCGAGATGAGGCCCATTTCCGCTGAGGCTTCTCGAGGCCAATCACATCTAACCACTGGAACTTCCAAAGGGTCCTTCACACCCTTGCTGCAACTCAAGAAGTACCCCGACATACCCGTCTCCACTAGAGAGGAAGCACGTGCGGTCCCGCACACATCCAGGGGAGCCCCGTTTCCGCCTCCTAGCTCGAGATGAGGGATCCTTTCCCTGTTTCGTAGGGAAAGAATTCCCGGCGTTCCCGTCGCATCTCAAGAGGAGGCGCTCTCCACAGGAAAGGCGAGAGGAACTCCAGGGTCGAGACAGCATTCCAAGAGTCCACCAGATGTGTCAGTCCATTCCAGAGGAACCTGTTTTCCCTGCACTGCCTTGACGTTCAAGCCAAGGATCGACTCCCACCCGTGTGCATGTGGGACAGCCCTGTGGGAAAGCCTCGTGGGAAAGCCTCGTGGGAAAGACTCGAGGGAAAACCATAGATCCTTTGATCCACGCGGCGGACTGCGTGACACTGCTGCTACTGCTCTGGAGGAAAGCGCAAGTGCATGCCCGCATTCGAGACGAGGACTGACTCCCCTGGGGAGACTCCAGAAGTACCCCAAGATCCATGTCAGCACTGGAGAGGAATCCTCAGGTTCCGGCCCCGACTCCACACAAGGTCTTAGGCCCCGGCATCGACGGGAGAGGAATCCCGAGAGGCCCCCGAGGAACTCGCATGGGGAATGGCCTTTCCTGAGGCCACCAGAGCGGGTCCCTGAGGTCCCCGTCGTAAGTCGAGAGCACCTGCCGCAACTCGAGAAAATCCAGGAGGTTTTGCCCTCCAGGCGAGATGAGGCCCATTTCCGCTGAGGCTTCTCGAGGCCAATCACATCTAACCACTGGAACTTCCAAAGGGTCCTTCACACCCTTGCTGCAACTCAAGAAGTTCCCCGACATACCCGTCTCCACTCGAGAGGAAGCACGTGGTGTCCCGCACACATCCAGGGGAGCCCCGTTTCCGCCTCCTAGCTCGAGATGAGGGATCCTTTACCTGTTTCGTATGGAAAGAATTCCCGGCGTTCCCGTCGCATCTCAAGAGGAGGCGCTCTCCACAGGAAAGGCGAGATGAACTCCAGGGTCGTGCCACCATTCCAAGAGTCCCCCAGATGTGTCAGTCCATTCCAGAGGAACCTGTTTTCCCTGCACTGCCTTGACGTTCAAGCCTAGGATCGACTCCCACCACGTGTTCATGTGGGACAGCCCTGTGGGAAAGCCTCATGGGAAAGCCTCGTGGGAAAGACTCGAGGGAAAACCATAGATCCTTTGATCCACGCGGCGGACTGCGTGACCCTGCTGCTACCGCTCTGGAGGAAAGCGCAAGTGCATGCCTGCATTCGAGACGAGGACTGACTCCCCTGGGGAGACTCCAGAAGTACCCCAAGATCCATGTCATCACTGGAGAGAAATCCTCAGGTTCCGGCCCCGACTCCACACAAGGTCTTAGGCCCCGGCATCGACGGGAGAGGAATCCCGAGACGCCCCCGAGGAACTCGCATGGGGACTGGCCTTTCCTGAGGCCACCAGAGCGGGTCCCTGAGGTCCCCGTCGTAAGTCGAGAGCACCTGCCGCAACTCGAGAAAATCCAGGAGGTTTTGCCCTCCAGGCGAGATGAGGCCCATTTCCGCTGAGGCTTCTCGAGGCCAATCACATCTAACCACTGGAACTTCCAAAGGGTCCTTCACACCATTGCTGCAATTCAAGAAGTTCCCCGACATACCCGTCTCCACTCGAGGGGAAGCACGTGGGGTCCCGCACACATCCAGGGGAGCCCCGTTTCCGCCTCCTAGCTCGAGATGAGGGATCCTTTCCCTGTTTCATAGGGAAAGAATTCCCGGCGTTCCCGTCGCAACTCAAGAGGAGGCGCTCTCCACAGGAAAGGCGAGAGGAACTCCAGGGTCATGCCACCATTCCAAGAGTCCCCCAGATGTGTCAGTCCATTCCAGAGGAACCTGTTTTCCCTGCACTGCCTTGACGTTCAAGCCGAGGATCGACTCCCACGACGTGTGCACGTGGGACAGCCCTGTGGGAAAGCCTCGTGGGAAAGCCTCGTGGGAAAGACTCGAGGGAAAACCAGAGATCCTTTGATCCACGCGGCGGACTGAGTGACACTGCTGCTACCGCTCTGGAGGAAAGCGCAAGTGCATGCATGCATTCGAGACGAGGACTGACTCCCCTGGGGAGACTCCAGAAGTACCCCAAGATCCATGTCAGCACTGGAGAGGAATCCTCAGGTTCCGGCCCTGACTCCACACAAGTTCTTAGGCCCCGGCATCGACGGGAGAGGAATCCCGAGAGGCCCCCGAGGAACTCGCATGGGGACTGGCCTTTCCTGAGGCCACCAGACCGGTTCCCTGAGGTCACCGTCGTAAGTCGAGAGCACCTGCTGCAACTCGAGAAAATCCAGGAGGTTTTGCCCTCCAGGCGAGATGAGGCCCATTTCCGCTGAGGCATCTCGAGGCCAATCACATCTAACCACTGGAACTTCCAAAGGGTCCTTCACACCCTTGCTGCAACTCAAGAAGTTCCCCGACATGCCCGTCTCCACTCGAGAGGAAGCACGTGCGGTCCCGCACACATCCAGGGGAGCCCCGTTTCCGCCTCCTAGCTCGAGATGAGGGATCCTTTCCCTGTTTCGTAGGGAAAGAATTCCCGGCGTTCCCGTCGCATCTCAAGAGGAGGCGCTCTCCACAGGAAAGGCGAGAGGAACTCCAGGGTCGAGACAGCATTCCAAGAGTCCACCAGATGTGTCAGTCCATTCCAGAGGAACCTGTTTTCCCTGCACTGCCTTGACGTTCAAGCCAAGGATCGACTCCCACCCGTGTGCACGTGGGACAGCCCTGTGGGAAAGCCTCGTGGGAAAGCCTCGTGGGAAAGACTCGAGGGAAAACCATAGATCCTTTGATCCACGCGGCGGACTGCGTGACACTGCTGCTACCGCTCTGGAGGAAAGCGCAAGTGCATGCCCGCATTCGAGACGAGGACTGACTCCCCTGGGGAGACTCCAGAAGTACCCCCAGATCCATGTCAGCACTGGAGAGGAATCCTCAGGTTCCGGCCCCGACTCCACACAAGGTCTTAGGCCCCGGCATCGACGGGAGAGGAATCCCGAGACGCCACCGAGGAACTCGCATGGGGACTGGCCTTTCCTGAGGCCACCGGAGCGGGTCCCTGTGGTCCCCGTCGTAAGTCGAGAGCACCTGCCGCAACTCGAGAAAATCCAGGAGGTTTTGCCCTCCAGGCGAGATGAGGCCCATTTCCGCTGAGGCTTCTCGAGGCCAATCACATCTAACCACTGGAACTTCCAAAGGGTCCTTCACACCCTTGCTGCAACTCAAGAAGTTCCCCGACATACCCGTCTCCACTCGAGGGGAAGCACGTGGGGTCCCGCACACATCCAGGGGAGCCCCGTTTCCGCCTCCTAGCTCGAGATGAGGGATCCTTTCCCTGTTTCATAGGGAAAGCATTCCCGGCGTTCCCGTCGCATCTCAAGAGGAGGCGCTCTCCACAGGAAAGGCGAGAGGAACTCCAGGGTCATGCCACCATTCCAAGAGTCCCCCAGATGTGTCAGTCCATTCCAGAGGAACCTGTTTTCCCTGCACTGCCTTGACGTTCAAGCCGAGGATCGACTCCCACCACGTGTGCACGTGGGACAGCCCTGTGGGAAAGCCTCGTGGGAAAGCCTCGTGGGAAAGACTCGAGGGAAAACCATAGATCCTTTGATCCACGCGGCGGACTGAGTGACACTGCTGCTACCGCTCTGGAGGAAAGCGCAAGTGCATGCATGCATTCGAGACGAGGACTGACTCCCCTGGGGAGACTCCAGACGTACCCCAAGATCCATGTCAGCACTGGAGAGGAATCCTCAGGTTCCGGCCCTGACTCCACACAAGTTCTTAGGCCCCGGCATCGACGGGAGAGGAATCCCGAGAGGCCCCCGAGGAACTCGCATGGGGACTGGCCTTTCCTGAGGCCACCAGACCGGTTCCCTGAGGTCACCGTCGTAAGTCGAGAGCACCTGCCGCAACTCGAGAAAATCCAGGAGGTTTTGCCCTCCAGGCGAGATGAGGCCCATTTCCGCTGAGGCTTCTCGAGGCCAATCACATCTAACCACTGGAACTTCCAAAGGGTCCTTCACACCCTTGCTGCAACTCAAGAAGTACCCCGACATACCCGTCTCCACTAGAGAGGAAGCACGTGCGGTCCCGCACACATCCAGGGGAGCCCCGTTTCCGCCTCCTAGCTCGAGATGAGGGATCCTTTCCCTGTTTCGTAGGGAAAGAATTCCCGGCGTTCCCGTCGCATCTCAAGAGGAGGCGCTCTCCACAGGAAAGGCGAGAGGAACTCCAGGGTCGAGACAGCATTCCAAGAGTCCACCAGATGTGTCAGTCCATTCCAGAGGAACCTGTTTTCCCTGCACTGCCTTGACGTTCAAGCCAAGGATCGACTCCCACCCGTGTGCATGTGGGACAGCCCTGTGGGAAAGCCTCGTGGGAAAGCCTCGTGGGAAAGACTCGAGGGAAAACCATAGATCCTTTGATCCACGCGGCGGACTGCGTGACACTGCTGCTACTGCTCTGGAGGAAAGCGCAAGTGCATGCCCGCATTCGAGACGAGGACTGACTCCCCTGGGGAGACTCCAGAAGTACCCCAAGATCCATGTCAGCACTGGAGAGGAATCCTCAGGTTCCGGCCCCGACTCCACACAAGGTCTTAGGCCCCGGCATCGACGGGAGAGGAATCCCGAGAGGCCCCCGAGGAACTCGCATGGGGAATGGCCTTTCCTGAGGCCACCAGAGCGGGTCCCTGAGGTCCCCGTCGTAAGTCGAGAGCACCTGCCGCAACTCGAGAAAATCCAGGAGGTTTTGCCCTCCAGGCGAGATGAGGCCCATTTCCGCTGAGGCTTCTCGAGGCCAATCACATCTAACCACTGGAACTTCCAAAGGGTCCTTCACACCCTTGCTGCAACTCAAGAAGTTCCCCGACATACCCGTCTCCACTCGAGAGGAAGCACGTGGTGTCCCGCACACATCCAGGGGAGCCCCGTTTCCGCCTCCTAGCTCGAGATGAGGGATCCTTTACCTGTTTCGTATGGAAAGAATTCCCGGCGTTCCCGTCGCATCTCAAGAGGAGGCGCTCTCCACAGGAAAGGCGAGATGAACTCCAGGGTCGTGCCACCATTCCAAGAGTCCCCCAGAGGTGTCAGTCCATTCCAGAGGAACCTGTTTTCCCTGCACTGCCTTGACGTTCAAGCCTAGGATCGACTCCCACCACGTGTTCATGTGGGACAGCCCTGTGGGAAAGCCTCATGGGAAAGCCTCGTGGGAAAGACTCGAGGGAAAACCATAGATCCTTTGATCCACGCGGCGGACTGCGTGACCCTGCTGCTACCGCTCTGGAGGAAAGCGCAAGTGCATGCCTGCATTCGAGACGAGGACTGACTCCCCTGGGGAGACTCCAGAAGTACCCCAAGATCCATGTCATCACTGGAGAGAAATCCTCAGGTTCCGGCCCCGACTCCACACAAGGTCTTAGGCCCCGGGATCGACGGGAGAGGGATCCCGAGAGGCCCCCGAGGAACTCGCATGGGGACTGGCTATTCCTGAGGCCACCAGAGCGGGTCCCTGAGGTCCCCGTCGTAAGTCGAGATCACCTGCCGCAACTCGAGAAAATCCAGGAGGTTTTGCCCTCCAGGCGAGATGAGACTCATTTCCGCTGAGGCTTCTCGAGGCTAATCACGTCTAAACACTGGAACTTCCAAAGGGTCCTTCACACCCTTGCTGCAACTCAAGAAGTTCCCCGCATACCCGTCTCCACTCGAGAGGAAGCACGTGGTGTCCCGCACACATCCAGGGGAGCCCCGTTTCCACCTCCTAGCTCGAGATGAGGGATCCTTTACCTGTTTCGTAGGGAAAGAATGCCCGGCGTTCCCGTCGCATCTCAAGAGGATGCGCTCTCCACAGGAAAGGGGAGAGGAACTCCAGGGTCGTGCCACCATTCCAAGAGTCCCCCAGATGTGTCAGTCCATTCCAGAGGAACCTGTTTTCCCTGCACTGCCTTGACGTTCAAGCCGAGGATCTACTCCCACCACGTGTGCACGTGGGACAGCCCTGTGGGAAAGCCTCGTGGGAAAGCCTCGTGGGAAAGACTCGAGGGAAAACCATAGATCCTTTGATCCACGCGGCGGACTGCGTGACACTGCTGCTACCGCTCTGGAGGAAAGCGCAAGTGCATGCCCGCATTCGAAACGAGGACTGACTCCCTTGGGGAGACTCCAGAAGTACCCCAAGATCCACGTGAGCACTGGAGAGGAATCCTCAGGTTCCGGCCCCGACTCCACACAAAGTCTTAGGCCCCGGCATCGACGGGAGAGGGATCCCGAGAGGCCCCCGAGGAACTCGCATGGGGACTGGCTTTTCCTGAGGCCACCAGAGCGGGTCCCTGAGGTCCCCGTCGTAAGTCGAGATCACCTGCCGCAACTCGAGAAAATCCAGGAGCTTTTGCCCTCCAGGCGAGATGAGGCTCATTTCCGCTGAGGCTTCTCGAGGCTAATCACGTCTAAACACTGGAACTTCCAAAGGGTCCTTCACACCCTTGCTGCAACTCAAGAAGTTCCCCGACATACCCGTCTGCACTCGAGAGGAAGCACGTGGGGTCCCGCACACATCCAGGGGAGCCCCGTTTCCGCCTCCTAGCTCGAGATGGGGGATCCTTTCCCTGTTTCGTAGAGAAAAAATTCCCGGCGTTCCCGTCGCATCTCAAGAGGAGGCGCTCTCCACAGGAAAGGCGAGAGGAACTCCAGGGTCGTGCCACCATTCCAAGAGTCCCTCAGATGTATCAGTCCATTCCAGAGGAACCTGTTTTCCCTGCACTGCCTTGACGTTCAAGCCGAGGATCGACTCCCACCACGTGTGCACGTGGGACATCCCTGTGGGAAAGCCTCGTGGGAAAGCCTCGTGGGAAAGACTCGAGGGAGAACCATAGATCCTTTGATCCACGCGGCGGACTGAGTGACACTGCTGCTACCGCTCTGGAGGAAAGCGCAAGTGCATGCATGCATTCGAAACGAGGACTGACTCCCCTGGGGAGACTCCAGAAGTACCCCAAGATCCATGTCAGCACTGGAGAGGAATCCTCAGGTTCCGGCCCTGACTCCACACAAGGTCTTAGGCCCTGGCATCGACGGGAGAGGAATCCCGAGAGGCCCCCGAGGAACTCGCATGGGGACTGGCCTTTCCTGAGGCCACCAGACCGGTTCCCTGAGGTCCCCGTCGTAAGTCGAGAGCACCTGCCGCAACTCGAGAAAATCCAGGAGGTTTTGCCCTCCAGGCGAGATGAGGCCCATTTCCGCTGAGGCTTCTCGAGGCCAATCACGTCTAACCACTGGAACTTCCAAAGGGTCCTTCACACCCTTGCTGCAACTCAAGAAGTTCCCCGACATACCCGTCTCCACTCGAGAGGAAGCACGTGCGGTCCCGCACACATCCAGGGGAGCCCCGTTTCCACCTCCTAGCTCGAGATGAGGGATCCTTTCCCTGTTTCGTAGGGAAAGAATTCCCGGCGTTCCCGTCGCATCTCAAGAGGAGGCGCTCTCCACAGGAAAGGCGAGAGGAACTCCAGGGTCATGCCACCATTCCAAGAGTCCCCCAGATGTGTCAGTCCATTCCAGAGGAACCTGTTTTCCCTGCACTGCCTTGACGTTCAAGCCGAGGATCTACTCCCACCACGTGTGCACGTGGGACAGCCCTGTGGGAAAGCCTCGTCGGAAAGACTCGAGGGAAAAACATAGATCCTTTGATCCACGCGGCGGACTGCGTGACACTGCTGCTACCGCTCTGGAGGAAAGCGCAAGTGCATGCCCGCATTCGAGACGAGGACTGACTCCCCTTGGGAGACTCCAGAAGTACCCCAAGATCCATGTCAGCACTGGAGAGGAATCCTCAGGTTCCGACCCCGACTCCACACAAGGTCTTAGGCCCCGGCATCGACGGGAGAGGAATCCCGAGAGGCCCCCGAGGAACTCGCCTGGGGACTGGCCTTTCCTGAGGCCACCAGAGCGGGTCCCTGAGGTCCCCGTCGTAAGTCGAGAGCACCTGCCGCAACTCGAGAAAATCCAGGAGGTTTTGCCCTCCAGGCGAGATGAGGCCCATTTCCGCTGAGGCTTCTCGAGGCCAATCACATCTAAGCACTGGAACTTCCAAAGGGTCCTTCACACCCTTGCTGCAACTCAAGAAGTTCCCCGACATACCCGTCTGCACTCGAGAGGAAGCACGTGGTGTCCCGCACACATCCAGGGGAGCCCCGTTTCCGCCTCCTAGCTCGAGATGAGGGATCCTTTCCCTGTTTCGTAGGGAAAGAATTCCCGGCGTTCCCGTCGCATCTCAAGAGGAGGCGCTCTCCACAGGAAAGGCGAGAGGAACTCCAGGGTCATGCCACCATTCCAAGAGTCCCCCAGATGTGTCAGTCCATTCCAGTGGAACCTGTTTTCCCTGCACTGCCTTGACGTTCAAGCCGAGGATCGACTCCCACCACGTGTGCACGTGGGACAGCCCTGTGGGAAAGCCTCGTGGGAAAGCCTCGTGGGAAAGACTCGAGGGAAAAACATAGATCCTTTGATCCACGCGGCGGACTGCGTGACACTGCTGCTACCGCTCTGGAGGAAAGCGCAAGTGCATGCCCGCATTCGAGACGAGGACTGACTCCCCTGGGGAGACTCCAGAAGTACCCCAAGATCCATGTCAGCACTGGAGAGGAATCCTCAGGTTCCGGCCCCGACTCCACACAAGGTCTTAGGCCCCGGCATCGACGGGAGAGGAATCCCGAGAGGCCCCCGAGGAACTCGCATGGGGACTGGCCTTTCCTGAGGCCACCAGAGCGGGTCCCTGAGGTCCCCGTCGTAAGTCGAGAGCACCTGCCGCAACTCGAGAAAATCCAGGAGGTTTTGCCCTCCAGGCGATATGAGGCCCATTTCCGCTGAGGCTTCTCGATGCCAATCACGTCTAACCACTGGAACTTCCAAAGGGTCCTTCACACCCTTGCTGCAACTCAAGAAGTTCCCCGACATACCCGTCTTCACTCGAGAGGAAGCTCGTGGTGTCCCGCACACATCCAGGGGAGCCCCGTTTCCGCCTCCTAGCTCGAGATGAGGGATCCTTTCCCTGTTTCGTAGGGAAAGAATTCCCGGCGTTCCCGTCGCATCTCAAGAGGAGGCGCTCTCCACAGGAAAGGCGAGAGGAACTCCAGGGTCATGCCACCATGCCAAGAGTCCCCCAGATGTGTCAGTCCATTCCAGAGGAACCTGTTTTCCCTGCACTGCCTTGACGTTCAAGCCGAGGATCGACTCCCACCACGTGTGCACGTGGGACAGCCCTGTGGGAAAGCCTCGTGGGAAAGAGTCGAGGGAAAACCATAGATCCTTTGATCCACGCGGCGGACTGCGTGACACTGCTGCTACCGCTCTGGAGGAAAGCGCAAGTGCATGCCCGCATTCGAGACGAGGACTGACTCCCCTGGGGAGACTCCAGAAGTACCCCAAGATCCACGTCAGCACTGGAGAGGAATCCTCAGGTTCCGGCCCCGACTCCACACAAGGTCTTAGGCCCCGGCATCGACGGGAGAGGGATCCCGAGTGGCCCCCGAGGTACTCGCATGGGGACTGGCCTTTCCTGAGGCCACCAGACCGGTTCCCTGAGGTCACCGTCGTAAGTCGAGAGCACCTGCTGCAACTCGAGAAAATCCAGGAGGTTTTGCCCTCCAGGCGAGATGAGGCCCATTTCCGCTGAGGCATCTCGAGGCCAATCACATCTAACCACTGGAACTTCCAAAGGGTCCTTCACACCCTTGCTGCAACTCAAGAAGTTCCCCGACATGCCCGTCTCCACTCGAGAGGAAGCACGTGCGGTCCCGCACACATCCAGGGGAGCCCCGTTTCCGCCTCCTAGCTCGAGATGAGGGATCCTTTCCCTGTTTCGTAGGGAAAGAATTCCCGGCGTTCCCGTCGCATCTCAAGAGGAGGCGCTCTCCACAGGAAAGGCGAGAGGAACTCCAGGGTCGAGACAGCATTCCAAGAGTCCACCAGATGTGTCAGTCCATTCCAGAGGAACCTGTTTTCCCTGCACTGCCTTGACGTTCAAGCCAAGGATCGACTCCCACCCGTGTGCACGTGGGACAGCCCTGTGGGAAAGCCTCGTGGGAAAGCCTCGTGGGAAAGACTCGAGGGAAAACCATAGATCCTTTGATCCACGCGGCGGACTGCGTGACACTGCTGCTACCGCTCTGGAGGAAAGCGCAAGTGCATGCCCGCATTCGAGACGAGGACTGACTCCCCTGGGGAGACTCCAGAAGTACCCCCAGATCCATGTCAGCACTGGAGAGGAATCCTCAGGTTCCGGCCCCGACTCCACACAAGGTCTTAGGCCCCGGCATCGACGGGAGAGGAATCCCGAGACGCCACCGAGGAACTCGCATGGGGACTGGCCTTTCCTGAGGCCACCGGAGCGGGTCCCTGTGGTCCCCGTCGTAAGTCGAGAGCACCTGCCGCAACTCGAGAAAATCCAGGAGGTTTTGCCCTCCAGGCGAGATGAGGCCCATTTCCGCTGAGGCTTCTCGAGGCCAATCACATCTAACCACTGGAACTTCCAAAGGGTCCTTCACACCCTTGCTGCAACTCAAGAAGTTCCCCGACATACCCGTCTCCACTCGAGGGGAAGCACGTGGGGTCCCGCACACATCCAGGGGAGCCCCGTTTCCGCCTCCTAGCTCGAGATGAGGGATCCTTTCCCTGTTTCATAGGGAAAGCATTCCCGGCGTTCCCGTCGCATCTCAAGAGGAGGCGCTCTCCACAGGAAAGGCGAGAGGAACTCCAGGGTCATGCCACCATTCCAAGAGTCCCCCAGATGTGTCAGTCCATTCCAGAGGAACCTGTTTTCCCTGCACTGCCTTGACGTTCAAGCCGAGGATCGACTCCCACCACGTGTGCACGTGGGACAGCCCTGTGGGAAAGCCTCGTGGGAAAGCCTCGTGGGAAAGACTCGAGGGAAAACCATAGATCCTTTGATCCACGCGGCGGACTGAGTGACACTGCTGCTACCGCTCTGGAGGAAAGCGCAAGTGCATGCATGCATTCGAGACGAGGACTGACTCCCCTGGGGAGACTCCAGACGTACCCCAAGATCCATGTCAGCACTGGAGAGGAATCCTCAGGTTCCGGCCCTGACTCCACACAAGTTCTTAGGCCCCGGCATCGACGGGAGAGGAATCCCGAGAGGCCCCCGAGGAACTCGCATGGGGACTGGCCTTTCCTGAGGCCACCAGACCGGTTCCCTGAGGTCACCGTCGTAAGTCGAGAGCACCTGCCGCAACTCGAGAAAATCCAGGAGGTTTTGCCCTCCAGGCGAGATGAGGCCCATTTCCGCTGAGGCTTCTCGAGGCCAATCACATCTAACCACTGGAACTTCCAAAGGGTCCTTCACACCCTTGCTGCAACTCAAGAAGTACCCCGACATACCCGTCTCCACTAGAGAGGAAGCACGTGCGGTCCCGCACACATCCAGGGGAGCCCCGTTTCCGCCTCCTAGCTCGAGATGAGGGATCCTTTCCCTGTTTCGTAGGGAAAGAATTCCCGGCGTTCCCGTCGCATCTCAAGAGGAGGCGCTCTCCACAGGAAAGGCGAGAGGAACTCCAGGGTCGAGACAGCATTCCAAGAGTCCACCAGATGTGTCAGTCCATTCCAGAGGAACCTGTTTTCCCTGCACTGCCTTGACGTTCAAGCCAAGGATCGACTCCCACCCGTGTGCATGTGGGACAGCCCTGTGGGAAAGCCTCGTGGGAAAGCCTCGTGGGAAAGACTCGAGGGAAAACCATAGATCCTTTGATCCACGCGGCGGACTGCGTGACACTGCTGCTACTGCTCTGGAGGAAAGCGCAAGTGCATGCCCGCATTCGAGACGAGGACTGACTCCCCTGGGGAGACTCCAGAAGTACCCCAAGATCCATGTCAGCACTGGAGAGGAATCCTCAGGTTCCGGCCCCGACTCCACACAAGGTCTTAGGCCCCGGCATCGACGGGAGAGGAATCCCGAGAGGCCCCCGAGGAACTCGCATGGGGAATGGCCTTTCCTGAGGCCACCAGAGCGGGTCCCTGAGGTCCCCGTCGTAAGTCGAGAGCACCTGCCGCAACTCGAGAAAATCCAGGAGGTTTTGCCCTCCAGGCGAGATGAGGCCCATTTCCGCTGAGGCTTCTCGAGGCCAATCACATCTAACCACTGGAACTTCCAAAGGGTCCTTCACACCCTTGCTGCAACTCAAGAAGTTCCCCGACATACCCGTCTCCACTCGAGAGGAAGCACGTGGTGTCCCGCACACATCCAGGGGAGCCCCGTTTCCGCCTCCTAGCTCGAGATGAGGGATCCTTTACCTGTTTCGTATGGAAAGAATTCCCGGCGTTCCCGTCGCATCTCAAGAGGAGGCGCTCTCCACAGGAAAGGCGAGATGAACTCCAGGGTCGTGCCACCATTCCAAGAGTCCCCCAGATGTGTCAGTCCATTCCAGAGGAACCTGTTTTCCCTGCACTGCCTTGACGTTCAAGCCTAGGATCGACTCCCACCACGTGTTCATGTGGGACAGCCCTGTGGGAAAGCCTCATGGGAAAGCCTCGTGGGAAAGAGTCGAGGGAAAACCATAGATCCTTTGATCCACGCGGCGGACTGCGTGACCCTGCTGCTACCGCTCTGGAGGAAAGCGCAAGTGCATGCCTGCATTCGAGACGAGGACTGACTCCCCTGGGGAGACTCCAGAAGTACCCCAAGATCCATGTCATCACTGGAGAGAAATCCTCAGGTTCCGGCCCCGACTCCACACAAGGTCTTAGGCCCCGGGATCGACGGGAGAGGGATCCCGAGAGGCCCCCGAGGAACTCGCATGGGGACTGGCTATTCCTGAGGCCACCAGAGCGGGTCCCTGAGGTCCCCGTCGTAAGTCGAGATCACCTGCCGCAACTCGAGAAAATCCAGGAGGTTTTGCCCTCCAGGCGAGATGAGACTCATTTCCGCTGAGGCTTCTCGAGGCTAATCACGTCTAAACACTGGAACTTCCAAAGGGTCCTTCACACCCTTGCTGCAACTCAAGAAGTTCCCCGCATACCCGTCTCCACTCGAGAGGAAGCACGTGGTGTCCCGCACACATCCAGGGGAGCCCCGTTTCCACCTCCTAGCTCGAGATGAGGGATCCTTTACCTGTTTCGTAGGGAAAGAATGCCCGGCGTTCCCGTCGCATCTCAAGAGGATGCGCTCTCCACAGGAAAGGGGAGAGGAACTCCAGGGTCGTGCCACCATTCCAAGAGTCCCCCAGATGTGTCAGTCCATTCCAGAGGAACCTGTTTTCCCTGCACTGCCTTGACGTTCAAGCCGAGGATCGACTCCCACCACGTGTGCACGTGGGACAGCCCTGTGGGAAAGCCTCGTGGGAAAGCCTCGTGGGAAAGACTCGAGGGAAAACCATAGATCCTTTGATCCACGCGGCGGACTGCGTGACACTGCTGCTACCGCTCTGGAGGAAAGCGCAAGTGCATGCCCGCATTCGAAACGAGGACTGACTCCCTTGGGGAGACTCCAGAAGTACCCCAAGATCCACGTGAGCACTGGAGAGGAATCCTCAGGTTCCGGCCCCGACTCCACACAAAGTCTTAGGCCCCGGCATCGACGGGAGAGGGAT
Source organism: Ovis canadensis (assembly GCF_042477335.2). NCBI lineage: Eukaryota > Metazoa > Chordata > Mammalia > Artiodactyla > Bovidae > Ovis > Ovis canadensis. The sequence goes on from NC_091252.1 coordinate 1,386,164, forward strand.
CCCGAGAGGCCCCCGAGGAACTCGCATGGGGACTGGCTTTTCCTGAGGCCACCAGAGCGGGTCCCTGAGGTCCCCGTCGTAAGTCGAGATCACCTGCCGCAACTCGAGAAAATCCAGGAGCTTTTGCCCTCCAGGCGAGATGAGGCTCATTTCCGCTGAGGCTTCTCGAGGCTAATCACGTCTAAACACTGGAACTTCCAAAGGGTCCTTCACACCCTTGCTGCAACTCAAGAAGTTCCCCGACATACCCGTCTGCACTCGAGAGGAAGCACGTGGGGTCCCGCACACATCCAGGGGAGCCCCGTTTCCGCCTCCTAGCTCGAGATGGGGGATCCTTTCCCTGTTTCGTAGAGAAAAAATTCCCGGCGTTCCCGTCGCATCTCAAGAGGAGGCGCTCTCCACAGGAAAGGCGAGAGGAACTCCAGGGTCGTGCCACCATTCCAAGAGTCCCTCAGATGTATCAGTCCATTCCAGAGGAACCTGTTTTCCCTGCACTGCCTTGACGTTCAAGCCGAGGATCGACTCCCACCACGTGTGCACGTGGGACATCCCTGTGGGAAAGCCTCGTGGGAAAGCCTCGTGGGAAAGACTCGAGGGAGAACCATAGATCCTTTGATCCACGCGGCGGACTGAGTGACACTGCTGCTACCGCTCTGGAGGAAAGCGCAAGTGCATGCATGCATTCGAAACGAGGACTGACTCCCCTGGGGAGACTCCAGAAGTACCCCAAGATCCATGTCAGCACTGGAGAGGAATCCTCAGGTTCCGGCCCTGACTCCACACAAGGTCTTAGGCCCTGGCATCGACGGGAGAGGAATCCCGAGAGGCCCCCGAGGAACTCGCATGGGGACTGGCCTTTCCTGAGGCCACCAGACCGGTTCCCTGAGGTCCCCGTCGTAAGTCGAGAGCACCTGCCGCAACTCGAGAAAATCCAGGAGGTTTTGCCCTCCAGGCGAGATGAGGCCCATTTCCGCTGAGGCTTCTCGAGGCCAATCACGTCTAACCACTGGAACTTCCAAAGGGTCCTTCACACCCTTGCTGCAACTCAAGAAGTTCCCCGACATACCCGTCTCCACTCGAGAGGAAGCACGTGCGGTCCCGCACACATCCAGGGGAGCCCCGTTTCCACCTCCTAGCTCGAGATGAGGGATCCTTTCCCTGTTTCGTAGGGAAAGAATTCCCGGCGTTCCCGTCGCATCTCAAGAGGAGGCGCTCTCCACAGGAAAGGCGAGAGGAACTCCAGGGTCATGCCACCATTCCAAGAGTCCCCCAGATGTGTCAGTCCATTCCAGAGGAACCTGTTTTCCCTGCACTGCCTTGACGTTCAAGCCGAGGATCTACTCCCACCACGTGTGCACGTGGGACAGCCCTGTGGGAAAGCCTCGTCGGAAAGACTCGAGGGAAAAACATAGATCCTTTGATCCACGCGGCGGACTGCGTGACACTGCTGCTACCGCTCTGGAGGAAAGCGCAAGTGCATGCCCGCATTCGAGACGAGGACTGACTCCCCTTGGGAGACTCCAGAAGTACCCCAAGATCCATGTCAGCACTGGAGAGGAATCCTCAGGTTCCGACCCCGACTCCACACAAGGTCTTAGGCCCCGGCATCGACGGGAGAGGAATCCCGAGAGGCCCCCGAGGAACTCGCCTGGGGACTGGCCTTTCCTGAGGCCACCAGAGCGGGTCCCTGAGGTCCCCGTCGTAAGTCGAGAGCACCTGCCGCAACTCGAGAAAATCCAGGAGGTTTTGCCCTCCAGGCGAGATGAGGCCCATTTCCGCTGAGGCTTCTCGAGGCCAATCACATCTAAGCACTGGAACTTCCAAAGGGTCCTTCACACCCTTGCTGCAACTCAAGAAGTTCCCCGACATACCCGTCTGCACTCGAGAGGAAGCACGTGGTGTCCCGCACACATCCAGGGGAGCCCCGTTTCCGCCTCCTAGCTCGAGATGAGGGATCCTTTCCCTGTTTCGTAGGGAAAGAATTCCCGGCGTTCCCGTCGCATCTCAAGAGGAGGCGCTCTCCACAGGAAAGGCGAGAGGAACTCCAGGGTCATGCCACCATTCCAAGAGTCCCCCAGATGTGTCAGTCCATTCCAGTGGAACCTGTTTTCCCTGCACTGCCTTGACGTTCAAGCCGAGGATCGACTCCCACCACGTGTGCACGTGGGACAGCCCTGTGGGAAAGCCTCGTGGGAAAGCCTCGTGGGAAAGACTCGAGGGAAAAACATAGATCCTTTGATCCACGCGGCGGACTGCGTGACACTGCTGCTACCGCTCTGGAGGAAAGCGCAAGTGCATGCCCGCATTCGAGACGAGGACTGACTCCCCTGGGGAGACTCCAGAAGTACCCCAAGATCCATGTCAGCACTGGAGAGGAATCCTCAGGTTCCGGCCCCGACTCCACACAAGGTCTTAGGCCCCGGCATCGACGGGAGAGGAATCCCGAGAGGCCCCCGAGGAACTCGCATGGGGACTGGCCTTTCCTGAGGCCACCAGAGCGGGTCCCTGAGGTCCCCGTCGTAAGTCGAGAGCACCTGCCGCAACTCGAGAAAATCCAGGAGGTTTTGCCCTCCAGGCGATATGAGGCCCATTTCCGCTGAGGCTTCTCGATGCCAATCACGTCTAACCACTGGAACTTCCAAAGGGTCCTTCACACCCTTGCTGCAACTCAAGAAGTTCCCCGACATACCCGTCTTCACTCGAGAGGAAGCTCGTGGTGTCCCGCACACATCCAGGGGAGCCCCGTTTCCGCCTCCTAGCTCGAGATGAGGGATCCTTTCCCTGTTTCGTAGGGAAAGAATTCCCGGCGTTCCCGTCGCATCTCAAGAGGAGGCGCTCTCCACAGGAAAGGCGAGAGGAACTCCAGGGTCATGCCACCATGCCAAGAGTCCCCCAGATGTGTCAGTCCATTCCAGAGGAACCTGTTTTCCCTGCACTGCCTTGACGTTCAAGCCGAGGATCGACTCCCACCACGTGTGCACGTGGGACAGCCCTGTGGGAAAGCCTCGTGGGAAAGAGTCGAGGGAAAACCATAGATCCTTTGATCCACGCGGCGGACTGCGTGACACTGCTGCTACCGCTCTGGAGGAAAGCGCAAGTGCATGCCCGCATTCGTGACGAGGACTGACTCCCCTGGGGAGACTCCAGAAGTACCCCAAGATCCACGTCAGCACTGGAGAGGAATCCTCAGGTTCCGGCCCCGACTCCACACAAGGTCTTAGGCCCCGGCATCGACGGGAGAGGGATCCCGAGTGGCCCCCGAGGTACTCGCATGGGGACTGGCTTTTCCTGAGGCCACAGGAGCGGGTCCCTGAGGTCCCCGTCGTAAGTCGAGATCACCTGCCGCAACTCGAGAAAATCCAGAAGCTTTTGCCCTCCAGACGAGATGAGGCTCATTTCCGCTGAGGCTTCTCGAGGCTAATCACGTCTAAACCCTGGAACATCCAAAGGGTCCTTCACACCCTTGCTGCAACTCAAGAAGTTCCCCGACATACCCGTCTGCACTCGAGAGGAAGCACGTAGGGTCCCGCACACATCCAGGGGAGCCCCGTTTCCGCCTCCTAGCTCGAGATGAGGGATCCTTTCCCTGTTTCGTAGGGAAAAAATTCCCGGCGTTCCCGTCGCATCTCAAGAGGAGGCGCTCTCCACAGGAAAGGCGAGAGGAACTCCAGAATCATGCCACCATTCCAAGAGGCCCCATATGTGTCAGTCCATTCCAGATTAACCTGTTTTCCCTGCACTGCCTTGACGTTCAAGCCGAGGATCGACTCCCACCACGTGTGCACGTGGGACAGCCCTGTGGGAAAGCCTCTTGGGAAAGCCTCGTGGGAAAGACTCGAGGGAAAACCATAGATCCTTTGATCCACGCGGCGGACTGCGTGACACTGCTGCTACCGCTCTGGAGGAAAGCGCAAGTGCATGCCCGCATTCGAGACGAGGACTGACTCCCCTGGGGAGACTCCAGAAGTACCCCAAGATCCATGTCAGCACTGGAGAGGAATCCTCAGGTTCCGGCCCCGACTCCACACAAGGTCTTAGGCCCCGGCATCGACGGGAGAGGAATCCCGAGACGCCCCCGAGGAACTCGCATGGGGACTGGCCTTTCCTGAGGCCACCAGAGCGGGTCCCTGAGGTCCCCGTCGTAAGTCGAGAGCACCTGCCGCAACTCGAGAAAATCCAGGAGGTTTTGCCCTCCAGGCGAGATGAGGCCCATTTCCGCTGAGGCTTCTCGAGGCCAATCACATCTAACCACTGGAACTTCCAAAGGGTCCTTCACACCATTGCTGCAATTCAAGAAGTTCCCCGACATACCCGTCTCCACTCGAGGGGAAGCACGTGGGGTCCCGCACACATCCAGGGGAGCCCCGTTTCCGCCTCCTAGCTCGAGATGAGGGATCCTTTCCCTGTTTCATAGGGAAAGAATTCCCGGCGTTCCCGTCGCAACTCAAGAGGAGGCGCTCTCCACAGGAAAGGCGAGAGGAACTCCAGGGTCATGCCACCATTCCAAGAGTCCCCCAGATGTGTCAGTCCATTCCAGAGGAACCTGTTTTCCCTGCACTGCCTTGACGTTCAAGCCGAGGATCGACTCCCACGACGTGTGCACGTGGGACAGCCCTGTGGGAAAGCCTCGTGGGAAAGCCTCGTGGGAAAGACTCGAGGGAAAACCAGAGATCCTTTGATCCACGCGGCGGACTGAGTGACACTGCTGCTACCGCTCTGGAGGAAAGCGCAAGTGCATGCATGCATTCGAGACGAGGACTGACTCCCCTGGGGAGACTCCAGAAGTACCCCAAGATCCATGTCAGCACTGGAGAGGAATCCTCAGGTTCCGGCCCTGACTCCACACAAGTTCTTAGGCCCCGGCATCGACGGGAGAGGAATCCCGAGAGGCCCCCGAGGAACTCGCATGGGGACTGGCCTTTCCTGAGGCCACCAGACCGGTTCCCTGAGGTCACCGTCGTAAGTCGAGAGCACCTGCTGCAACTCGAGAAAATCCAGGAGGTTTTGCCCTCCAGGCGAGATGAGGCCCATTTCCGCTGAGGCATCTCGAGGCCAATCACATCTAACCACTGGAACTTCCAAAGGGTCCTTCACACCCTTGCTGCAACTCAAGAAGTTCCCCGACATGCCCGTCTCCACTCGAGAGGAAGCACGTGGTGTCCCGCACACATCCAGGGGAGCCCCGTTTCCGCCTCCTAGCTCGAGATGAGGGATCCTTTCCCTGTTTCGTAGGGAAAGAATTCCCGGCGTTCCCGTCGCATCTCAAGAGGAGGCGCTCTCCACAGAAAGGCGAGAGGAACTCCAGGGTCGAGACAGCATTCCAAGAGTCCACCAGATGTGTCAGTCCATTCCAGAGGAACCTGTTTTCCCTGCACTGCCTTGACGTTCAAGCCAAGGATCGACTCCCACCCGTGTGCACGTGGGACAGCCCTGTGGGAAAGCCTCGTGGGAAAGCCTCGTGGGAAAGACTCGAGGGAAAACCATAGATCCTTTGATCCACGCGGCGGACTGCGTGACACTGCTGCTACCGCTCTGGAGGAAAGCGCAAGTGCATGCCCGCATTCGAGACGAGGACTGACTCCCCTGGGGAGACTCCAGAAGTACCCCCAGATCCATGTCAGCACTGGAGAGGAATCCTCAGGTTCCGGCCCCGACTCCACACAAGGTCTTAGGCCCCGGCATCGACGGGAGAGGAATCCCGAGACGCCACCGAGGAACTCGCATGGGGACTGGCCTTTCCTGAGGCCACCGGAGCGGGTCCCTGTGGTCCCCGTCGTAAGTCGAGAGCACCTGCCGCAACTCGAGAAAATCCAGGAGGTTTTGCCCTCCAGGCGAGATGAGGCCCATTTCCGCTGAGGCTTCTCGAGGCCAATCACATCTAACCACTGGAACTTCCAAAGGGTCCTTCACACCCTTGCTGCAACTCAAGAAGTTCCCCGACATACCCGTCTCCACTCGAGGGGAAGCACGTGGGGTCCCGCACACATCCAGGGGAGCCCCGTTTCCGCCTCCTAGCTCGAGATGAGGGATCCTTTCCCTGTTTCATAGGGAAAGCATTCCCGGCGTTCCCGTCGCATCTCAAGAGGAGGCGCTCTCCACAGGAAAGGCGAGAGGAACTCCAGGGTCATGCCACCATTCCAAGAGTCCCCCAGATGTGTCAGTCCATTCCAGAGGAACCTGTTTTCCCTGCACTGCCTTGACGTTCAAGCCGAGGATCGACTCCCACCACGTGTGCACGTGGGACAGCCCTGTGGGAAAGCCTCGTGGGAAAGCCTCGTGGGAAAGACTCGAGGGAAAACCATAGATCCTTTGATCCACGCGGCGGACTGAGTGACACTGCTGCTACCGCTCTGGAGGAAAGCGCAAGTGCATGCATGCATTCGAGACGAGGACTGACTCCCCTGGGGAGACTCCAGAAGTACCCCAAGATCCATGTCAGCACTGGAGAGGAATCCTCAGGTTCCGGCCCTGACTCCACACAAGTTCTTAGGCCCCGGCATCGACGGGAGAGGAATCCCGAGAGGCCCCCGAGGAACTCGCATGGGGACTGGCCTTTCCTGAGGCCACCAGACCGGTTCCCTGAGGTCACCGTCGTAAGTCGAGAGCACCTGCCGCAACTCGAGAAAATCCAGGAGGTTTTGCCCTCCAGGCGAGATGAGGCCCATTTCCGCTGAGGCTTCTCGAGGCCAATCACATCTAACCACTGGAACTTCCAAAGGGTCCTTCACACCCTTGCTGCAACTCAAGAAGTACCCCGACATACCCGTCTCCACTAGAGAGGAAGCACGTGCGGTCCCGCACACATCCAGGGGAGCCCCGTTTCCGCCTCCTAGCTCGAGATGAGGGATCCTTTCCCTGTTTCGTAGGGAAAGAATTCCCGGCGTTCCCGTCGCATCTCAAGAGGAGGCGCTCTCCACAGGAAAGGCGAGAGGAACTCCAGGGTCGAGACAGCATTCCAAGAGTCCACCAGATGTGTCAGTCCATTCCAGAGGAACCTGTTTTCCCTGCACTGCCTTGATGTTCAAGCCAAGGATCGACTCCCACCCGTGTGCATGTGGGACAGCCCTGTGGGAAAGCCTCGTGGGAAAGCCTCGTGGGAAAGACTCGAGGGAAAACCATAGATCCTTTGATCCACGCGGCGGACTGCGTGACACTGCTGCTACTGCTCTGGAGGAAAGCGCAAGTGCATGCCCGCATTCGAGACGAGGACTGACTCCCCTGGGGAGACTCCAGAAGTACCCCAAGATCCATGTCAGCACTGGAGAGGAATCCTCAGGTTCCGGCCCCGACTCCACACAAGGTCTTAGGCCCCGGCATCGACGGGAGAGGAATCCCGAGAGGCCCCCGAGGAACTCGCATGGGGAATGGCCTTTCCTGAGGCCACCAGAGCGGGTCCCTGAGGTCCGCGTCGTAAGTCGAGAGCACCTGCCGCAACTCGAGAAAATCCAGGAGGTTTTGCCCTCCAGGCGAGATGAGGCCCATTTCCGCTGAGGCTTCTCGAGGCCAATCACATCTAACCACTGGAACTTCCAAAGGGTCCTTCACACCCTTGCTGCAACTCAAGAAGTTCCCCGACATACCCGTCTCCAATCGAGAGGAAGCACGTGGTGTCCCGCACACATCCAGGGGAGCCCCGTTTCCGCCTCCTAGCTCGAGATGAGGGATCCTTTACCTGTTTCGTATGGAAAGAATTCCCGGCGTTCCCGTCGCATCTCAAGAGGAGGCGCTCTCCACAGGAAAGGCGAGATGAACTCCAGGGTCGTGCCACCATTCCAAGAGTCCCCCAGATGTGTCAGTCCATTCCAGAGGAACCTGTTTTCCCTGCACTGCCTTGACGTTCAAGCCTAGGATCGACTCCCACCACGTGTTCATGTGGGACAGCCCTGTGGGAAAGCCTCATGGGAAAGCCTCGTGGGAAAGACTCGAGGGAAAACCATAGATCCTTTGATCCACGCGGCGGACTGCGTGACCCTGCTGCTACCGCTCTGGAGGAAAGCGCAAGTGCATGCCTGCATTCGAGACGAGGACTGACTCCCCTGGGGAGACTCCAGAAGTACCCCAAGATCCATGTCATCACTGGAGAGAAATCCTCAGGTTCCGGCCCCGACTCCACACAAGGTCTTAGGCCCCGGGATCGACGGGAGAGGGATCCCGAGAGGCCCCCGAGGAACTCGCATGGGGACTGGCTATTCCTGAGGCCACCAGAGCGGGTCCCTGAGGTCCCCGTCGTAAGTCGAGATCACCTGCCGCAACTCGAGAAAATCCAGGAGGTTTTGCCCTCCAGGCGAGATGAGACTCATTTCCGCTGAGGCTTCTCGAGGCTAATCACGTCTAAACACTGGAACTTCCAAAGGGTCCTTCACACCCTTGCTGCAACTCAAGAAGTTCCCCGCATACCCGTCTCCACTCGAGAGGAAGCACGTGGTGTCCCGCACACATCCAGGGGAGCCCCGTTTCCACCTCCTAGCTCGAGATGAGGGATCCTTTACCTGTTTCGTAGGGAAAGAATGCCCGGCGTTCCCGTCGCATCTCAAGAGGATGCGCTCTCCACAGGAAAGGGGAGAGGAACTCCAGGGTCGTGCCACCATTCCAAGAGTCCCCCAGATGTGTCAGTCCATTCCAGAGGAACCTGTTTTCCCTGCACTGCCTTGACGTTCAAGCCGAGGATCGACTCCCACCACGTGTGCACGTGGGACAGCCCTGTGGGAAAGCCTCGTGGGAAAGCCTCGTGGGAAAGACTCGAGGGAAAACCATAGATCCTTTGATCCACGCGGCGGACTGCGTGACACTGCTGCTACCGCTCTGGAGGAAAGCGCAAGTGCATGCCCGCATTCGAAACGAGGACTGACTCCCTTGGGGAGACTCCAGAAGTACCCCAAGATCCACGTCAGCACTGGAGAGGAATCCTCAGGTTCCGGCCCCGACTCCACACAAAGTCTTAGGCCCCGGCATCGACGGGAGAGGGATCCCGAGAGGCCCCCGAGGAACTCGCATGGGGACTGGCTTTTCCTGAGGCCACCAGAGCGGGTCCCTGAGGTCCCCGTCGTAAGTCGAGATCACCTGCCGCAACTCGAGAAAATCCAGGAGCTTTTGCCCTCCAGGCGAGATGAGGCTCATTTCCGCTGAGGCTTCTCGAGGCTAATCACGTCTAAACACTGGAACTTCCAAAGGGTCCTTCACACCCTTGCTGCAACTCAAGAAGTTCCCCGACATACCCGTCTGCACTCGAGAGGAAGCACGTGGGGTCCCGCACACATCCAGGGGAGCCCCGTTTCCGCCTCCTAGCTCGAGATGAGGGATCCTTTCCCTGTTTCGTAGGGAAAAAATTCCCGGCGTTCCCGTCGCATCTCAAGAGGAGGCGCTCTCCACAGGAAAGGCGAGAGGAACTCCAGGGTCGTGCCACCATTCCAAGAGTCCCCCAGATGTATCAGTCCATTCCAGAGGAACCTGTTTTCCCTGCACTGCCTTGACGTTCAAGCCGAGGATCGACTCCCACCACGTGTGCACGTGGGACAGCCCTGTGGGAAAGCCTCGTGGGAAAGCCTCGTGGGAAAAACTCGAGGGAGAACCATAGATCCTTTGATCCACGCGGCGGACTGAGTGACACTGCTGCTACCGCTCTGGAGGAAAGCGCAAGTGCATGCATGCATTCGAGACGAGGACTGACTCCCCTGGGGAGACTCCAGAAGTACCCCAAGATCCATGTCAGCACTGGAGAGGAATCCTCAGGTTCCGGCCCTGACTCCACACAAGGTCTTAGGCCCTGGCATCGACGGGAGAGGAATCCCGAGAGGCCCCCGAGGAACTCGCATGGGGACTGGCCTTTCCTGAGGCCACCAGAGCGGTTCCCTGAGGTCCCCGTCGTAAGTCGAGAGCACCTGCCGCAACTCGAGAAAATCCAGGAGGTTTTGCCCTCCAGGCGAGATGAGGCCCATTTCCGCTGAGGCTTCTCGAGGCCAATCACATCTAACCACTGGAACTTCCAAAGGGTCCTTCACACCCTTGCTGCAACTCAAGAAGTTCCCCGACATACCCGTCTCCACTCGAGAGGAAGCACGTGCGGTCCCGCACACATCCAGGGGAGCCCCGTTTCCACCTCCTAGCTCGAGATGAGGGATCCTTTCCCTGTTTCGTAGGGAAAGAATTCCCGGCGTTCCCGTCGCATCTCAAGAGGAGGCGCTCTCCACAGGAAAGGCGAGAGGAACTCCAGGGTCGAGACAGCATTCCAAGAGTCCACCAGATGTGTCAGTCCTTTCCAGAGGAACCTGTTTTCCCTGCACTGCCTTGACGTTCAAGCCAAGGATCGACTCCCACCCGTGTGCACGTGGGACAGCCCTGTGGGAAAGCCTCGTGGGAAAGACTCGAGGGAAAACCTTAGATCCTTTGATCCACGCGGCGGACTGCGTGACACTGCTGCTACCGCTCTGGAGGAAAGCGCAAGTGCATGCCCGCATTCGAGACGAGGACTGACTCCCCTGGGGAGACTCCAGAAGTACCCCAAGATCCATGTCAGCACTGGAGAGGAATCCTCAGGTTCCGGCCCCGACTCCACACAAGGTCTTAGGCCCCGGCATCGACGGGAGAAGAATCCCGAGAGGCCCCCGAGGAACTCGCATGGGGACTGGCCTTTCCTGAGGCCACCAGAGCGGGTCCCTGAGGTCCCCGTCGTAAGTCGAGAGCACCTGCCGCAACTCGAGAAAATCCAGGAGGTTTTGCCCTCCAGGCGAGATGAGGCCCATTTCCGCTGAGGCTTCTCGAGGCCAATCACGTCTAACCACTGGAACTTCCAAAGGGTCCTTCACACCCTTGCTGCAACTCAAGAAGTTCCCCGACATACCCGTCTCCACTCGAGAGGAAGCACGTCGGTTCCCGCACACATCCAGGGGAGCCCCGTTTCCGCCTCCTAGCTCGAGATGAGGGATCCTTTCCCTGTTTCGTAGGGAAAGAATTCCCGGCGTTCCCGTCGCATCTCAAGAGGAGGCGCTCTCCACAGGAAAGGCGAGAGGAACTCCAGGGTCATGCCACCATTCCAAGAGTCCCCCAGATGTGTCAGTCCATTCCAGACGAACCTGTTTTCCCTGCACTGCCTTGACGTTCAAGCCGAGGATCGACTCCCACCACGTGTGCACGTGGGACAGCCCTGTGGGAAAGCCTCGTGGGAAAGACTCGAGGGAAAACCAAAGATCCTTTGATCCACGCGGCGGACTGCGTGACACTGCTGCTACCGCTCTGGAGGAAAGCGCAAGTGCATGCCCGCATTCGAGACGAGGACTGACTCCCCTGGGGAGACTCCAGAAGTACCCCAAGATCCACGTCAGCACTGGAGAGGAATCCTCAGGTTCCGGCCCCGACTCCACACAAGGTCTTAGGCCCCGGCATCGACGGGAGAGGAATCCCGAGAAGCCCCCGAGGAACTCGCATGGGGACTGGCCTTTCCTGAGGCCACCAGAGCGGGTCCCTGAGGTCCCCGTCGTAAGTCGAGAGCACCTGCCGCAACTCGAGTAAATCCAGGAGGTTTTGCCCTCCAGGCGAGATGAGGCCCATTTCCGCTGAGGCTTCTCGAGGCCAATCACATCTAACCACTGGAACTTCCAAAGGGTCCTTCACACCCTTGCTGCAACTCAAGAAGTTCCCCGACATACCCGTCTCCACTCGAGGGGAAGCACGTGGGGTCCCGCACACATCGAGGGGAGCCCCGTTTCCGCCTCCTAGCTCGAGATGAGGGATCCTTTCCCTGTTTCATAGGGAAAGAATTCCCGGCGTTCCCGTCGGATCTCAAGAGGAGGCGCTCTCCACAGGAAAGGCGAGAGGAACTCCAGGGTCAAGCCACCATTCCAAGAGTCCCCCAGATGTGTCAGTCCATTCCAGAGGAACCTGTTTTCCCTGCACTGCCTTGACGTTCAAGCCGAGGATCGACTCCCACCACGTGTGCACGTGGGACAGCCCTGTGGGAAAGCCTCGTGGGAAAGACTCGAGGGAAAACCATAGATCCTTTGATCCATGCGGCGGACTGCGTGACACTGCTGCTACCGCTCTGGAGGAAAGCGCAAGTGCATGCCCGCATTCGAGACGAGGACTGACTCCCCTGGGGAGACTCCAGAAGTACCCCAAGATCCATGTCAGCACTGGAGAGGAATCCTCAGGTTCCGGCCCCGACTCCACACAAGGTCTTAGGCCCCGGCATCGACGGGAGAGGAATCCCGATATTCCCCCGAGGAACTCGCATGGGGACTGGCCTTTCCTGAGGCCACCAGAGCGGGTCCCTGAGGTCCCCGTCGTAAGTCGAGAGCACCTGCCGCAACTCGAGAAAATCCAGGAGGAATTGCCCTCCAGGCGAGATGAGGCCCATTTCCGCTGAGGCATCTCGAGGCCAATCACATCTAACCACTGGAACTTCCAAAGGGTCCTTCACACCCTTGCTGCAACTCAAGAAGTTCCCCGACATACCCGTCTGCACTCGAGAGGAAGCACGTGGGGTCCCGCACACATCCAGGGGAGCCCCGTTTCCGCCTCCTAGCTCGAGATGAGGGATCCTTTCCCTGTTTCATAGGGAAAGAATTCCCGGCGTTCCCGTCGCATCTCAAGAGGAGGCGCTCTCCACAGGAAAGGCGAGAGGAACTCCAGGGTCATGTCACCATTCCAAGAGTCCCCCAGATGTGTCAGTCCATTCCAGACGAACCTGTTTTCGCTGCACTGCCTTGACGTTCAAGCCGAGGATCGACTCCCACCACGTGTGCACGTGGGACAGCCCTGTGGGAAAGCCTCGTGGGAAAGCCTCGTGGGAAAGACTCGAGGGAAAACCATAGATCCTTTGATCCACGCGGCGGACTGCGTGACACTGCTGCTACCGCTCTGGAGGAAAGCGCAAGTGCATGCCCGCATTCGAGACGAGGACTGACTCCCCTGGGGAGACTCCAGAAGTACCCCAAGATCCATGTCAGCACTGGAGAGGAATCCTCAGGTTCCGGCCCCGACTCCACACAAGGTCTTAGGCCCCGGCATCGACGGGAGAGGAATCCCGAGAGGCCCCCGAGGAACTCGCATGGGGACTGGCCTTTCCTGAGGCCACCAGAGCGGTTCCCTGAGGTCCCCGTCGTAAGTCGAGAGCACCTGCCGCAACTCGAGAAAATCCAGGAGGTTTTGCCCTCCAGGCGAGATGAGGCCCATTTCCGCTGAGGCTTCTCGAGGCCAATCACGTCTAACCACTGGAACTTCCAAAGGGTCCTTCACACCCTTGCTGCAACTCAAGAAGTTCCCCGACATACCCGTCTCCACTCGAGAGGAAGCACGTGGTGTCCCGCACACATCCAGGGGAGCCCCGTTTCCGCCTCCTAGCTCGAGATGAGGGATCCTTTCCCTGTTTCGTAGGGAAAGAATTCCCGGCGTTCCCGTCGCATCTCAAGAGGAGGCGCTCTCCACAGGAAAGGCGAGAGGAACTCCAGGGTCATGCCACCGTTCCAAGAGTCCCCCAGATGTGTCAGTCCATTCCAGACGAACCTGTTTTCCCTGCACTGCCTTGACGTTCAAGCAGAGGATCGACTCCCACCACGTGTGCACGTGGGACAGCCCTGTGGGAAAGCCTCGTGGGAAAGACTCGAGGGAAAAACATAGATCCTTTGATCCACGCGGCGGACTGCGTGACACTGCTGCTACCGCTCTGGAGGAAAGCGCAAGTGCATGCCCGCATTGGAGACGAGGACTGACTCCCCTGGGGAGACTCCAGAAGTACCCCAAGATCCACGTCAGCACTGGAGAGGAATCCTCAGGTTCCGGCCCCGACTCCACACAAGGTCTTAGGCCCCGGCATCGACGGGAGAGGGATCCCGAGTGGCCCCCGAGGTACTCGCATGGGGACTGGCTTTTCCTGAGGCCACCAGAGCGGGTCCCTGAGGTCCCCGTCGTAAGTCGAGATCACCTGCCGCAACTCGAGAAAATCCAGGAGCTTTTGCCCTCCAGGCGAGATGAGGCTCATTTCCGCTGAGGCTTCTCGAGGCTAATCACGTCTAAACCCTGGAACTTCCAAAGGGTCCTTCACACCCTTGCTGCAACTCAAGAAGTTCCCCGACATACCCGTCTGCACTCGAGAGGAAGCACGTAGGGTCCCGCACACATCCAGGGGAGCCCCGTTTCCGCCTCCTAGCTCGAGATGAGGGATCCTTTCCCTGTTTCGTAGGGAAAAAAATCCCGGCGTTCCCGTCGCATCTCAAGAGGAGGCGCTCTCCACAGGAAAGGCGAGAGGAACTCCAGGGTCGTGCCACCATTCCAAGAGGCCCCAGATGTGTCAGTCCATTCCAGAGGAACCTGTTTTCCCTGCACTGCCTTGACGTTCAAGCCGAGGATCTACTCCCACCACGTGTGCACGTGGGACAGCCCTGTAGGAAAGCCTCGTGGGAAAGCCTCGTGGGAAAGACTCGAGGGAAAACCATAGATCCTTTGATCCACGCGGCGGACTGCGTGACACTGCTGCTACCGCTCTGGAGGAAAGCGCAAGTGCATGCCCGCATTCGAGACGAGGACTGACTCCCCTGGGGAGACTCCAGAAGTACCCCAAGATCCATGTCAGCACTGGAGAGGAATCCTCAGGTTCCGGCCCCGACTCCATACAAGGTCTTAGGCCCCGGCATCGATGGGAGAGGAATCCCGAGTGGCCCCCGAGGTACTCGCATGGGGACTGGCTTTTCCTGAGGCCACCAGAGCGGGTCCCTGAGGTCCCCGTCGTAAGTCGAGATCACCTGCCGCAACTCGAGAAAATCCAGGAGCTTTTGCCCTCCAGGCGAGATGAGGCTCATTTCCGCTGAGGCTTCTCGAGGCTAATCACGTCTAAACCCTGGAACTTCCAAAGGGTCCTTCACACCCTTGCTGCAACTCAAGAAGTTCCCCGACATACCCGTCTGCACTCGAGAGGAAGCACGTAGGGTCCCGCACACATCCAGGGGAGCCCCGTTTCCGCCTCCTAGCTCGAGATGAGGGATCCTTTCCCTGTTTCGTAGGGAAAAAATTCCCGGCGTTCCCGTCGCATCTCAAGAGGAGGCGCTCTCCACAGGAAAGGCGAGAGGAACTCCAGGGTCGTGCCACCATTCCAAGAGGCCCCAGATGTGTCAGTCCATTCCAGAGGAACCTGTTTTCCCTGCACTGCCTTGACGTTCAAGCCGAGGATCGACTCCCACCACGTGTGCACGTGGGACAGCCCTGTGGGAAAGCCTCTTGGGAAAGCCTCGTGGGAAAGACTCGAGGGAAAACCATAGATCCTTTGATCCACGCGGCGGACTGCGTGACACTGCTGCTACCGCTCTGGCGGAAAGCGCAAGTGCATGCCCGCATTCGAGACGAGGACTGACTCCCCTTGGGAGACTCCAGAAGTACCCCAAGATCCATGTCAGCACTGGAGAGGAATCCTCAGGTTCCGGCCCCGACTCCACACAAGGTCTTAGGCCCCGGCATCGACGGGAGAGGAATCCCGAGACGCCCCCGAGGAACTCGCATGGGGACTGGCCTTTCCTGAGGCCACCAGAGCGGGTCCCTGAGGTCCCCGTCGTAAGTCGAGATCACCTGCCGCAACTCGAGAAAATCCAGGAGGTTTTGCCCTCCAGGCGAGATGAGGCCCATTTCCGCTGAGGCTTCTCGAGGCCAATCACATCTAAGCACTGGAACTTCCAAAGGGTCCTTCACACCCTTGCTGCAACTCAAGAAGTTCCCCGACATACCCGTCTGCACTCGAGAGGAAGCACGTGGTGTCCCGCACACATCCAGGGGAGCCCCGTTTCCGCCACCTAGCTCGAGATGAGGGATCCTTTCCCTGTTTCGTAGGGAAAGAATTCCCGGCGTTCCCGTCGCATCTCAAGAGGAGGCGCTCTCCACAGGAAAGGCGAGAGGAACTCCAGGGTCATGCCACCATTCCAAGAGTCCCCCAGATGTGTCAGTCCATTCCAGTGGAACCTGTTTTCCCTGCACTGCCTTGACGTTCAAGCCGAGGATCCACTCCCACCACGTGTGCACGTGGGACAGCCCTGTGGGAAAGCCTCGTGGGAAAGCCTCGTGGGAAAGACTCGAGGAAAAAACATAGATCCTTTGATCCACGCGGCGGACTGCGTGACACTGCTGCTACCGCTCTGGAGGAAAGCGCAAGTGCATGCCCGCTTTCGAGACGAGGACTGACTCCCCTGGGGAGACTCCAGAAGTACCCCAAGATCCATGTCAGCACTGGAGAGGAATCCTCAGGTTCCGGCCCCGACTCCACACAAGGTCTTAGGCCCCGGCATCGACGGGAGAGGAATCCCGAGAGGCCCCCGAGGAACTCGCATGGGGACTGGCCTTTCCTGAGGCCACCAGAGCGGGTCCCTGAGGTCCCCATCGTAAGTCGAGAGCACCTGCCGCAACTCGAGAAAATCCAGGAGGTTTTGCCCTCCAGGCGAGATGAGGCCCATTTCCGCTGAGGCTTCTCGAGGCCAATCACGTCTAACCACTGGAACTTCCAAAGGGTCCTTCACACCCTTGCTGCAACTCAAGAAGTTCCCCGACATACCCGTCTCCAATCGAGAGGAAGCTCGTGGTGTCCCGCACACATCCAGGGGAGCCCCGTTTCCGCCTCCTAGCTCGAGATGAGGGATCCTTTCCCTGTTTTGTAGGGAAAGAATTCCCGGCGTTCCCGTCGCATCTAAAGAGGAGGCGCTCTCCACAGGAAAGGCGAGAGGAACTCCAGGGTCATGCCACCATGCCAAGAGTCCCCCAGATGTGTCAGTCCATTCCAGAGGAACCTGTTTTCCCTGCACTGCCTTGACGTTCAAGCCGAGGATCGACTCCCACCACGTGTGCACGTGGGACAGCCCTGTGGGAAAGCCTCGTGGGAAAGACTCGAGGGAAAACCTTAGATCCTTTGATCCACGCGGCGGACTGCGTGACACTGCTGCTACCGCTCTGGAGGAAAGCGCAAGTGCATGCCCGCATTCGAGACGAGGACTGACTCCCCTGGGGAGACTCCAGAAGTACCCCAAGATCCATGTCAGCACTGGAGAGGAATCCTCAGGTTCCGGCCCCGACTCCACACAAGGTCTTAGGCCCCGGCATCGACGGGAGAGGGATCCCGAGACGCCCCCGAGGAACTCGCATGGGGACTGGCCTTTCCTGAGGCCACCAGAGCGGGTCCCTGAGGTCCCCGTCGTAAGTCGAGATCACCTGCCGCAACTCGAGAAAATCCAGGAGCTTTTGCCCTCCAGGCGAGATGAGGCTCATTTCCGCTGAGGCTTCTCGAGGCTAATCACGTCTAAACACTGGAACTTCCAAAGGGTCCTTCACACCCTTGCTGCAACTCAAGAAGTTCCCCGACATACCCGTCTGCACTCGAGAGGAAGCACGTGGGGTCCGGCACACATCCAGGGGAGCCCCGTTTCCGCCTCCTAGCTCGAGATGAGGGATCCTTTCCCTGTTTCGTAGGGAAAGAATTCCCGGCGTTCCCGTCGCATCTCAAGAGGAGACGCTCTCCACAGGAAAGGCGAGAGGAACTCCAGGGTCATGCCACCATTCCAAGAGTCCCCCAGATGTGTCAGTCCATTCCAGAGGAACCTGTTTTCCCTGCACTGCCTTGACGTTCAAGCCGAGGATCGACTCCCACCACGTGTGCACGTGGGACAGCCCTGTGGGAAAGCCTCGTGGGAAAGCCTCGTGGGAAAGAATCGTCTGAAAATCATAGATCCTTTGATCCACGCGGCGGACTGCGTGACACTGCTGCTACCGCTCTGGAGGAAAGCGCAAGTGCATGCCCGCATTCGAGACGAGGACTGACTCCCCTGGGGAGACTCCAGAAGTACCCCAAGATCCATGTCAGCACTGGAGAGGAATCCTCAGGTTCCGGCCCCGACTCCACACAAGGTCTTAGGCCCCGGCATCGACGGGAGAGGAATCCCGATATTCCCCCGAGGAACTCGCATGGGGACTGGCCTTTCCTGAGGCCACCAGAGCGGGTCCCTGAGGTCCCCGTCGTAAGTCGAGAGCACCTGCCGCAACTCGAGAAAATCCAGGAGGAATTGCCCTCCAGGCGAGATGAGGTCCATTTCCGCTGAGGCATCTCGAGGCCAATCACATCTAACCACTGGAACTTCCAAAGGGTCCTTCACACCATTGCTGCAACTCAAGAAGTTCCCCGACATACCCGTCTGCACTCGAGAGGAAGCACGTGGGGTCCCGCACACATCCAGGGGAGCCCCGTTTCCGCCTCCTAGCTCGAGATGAGGGATCCTTTCCCTGTTTCGTAGGGAAAGAATTCCCGGCGTTCCCGTCGCATCTCAAGAGGAGGCGCTCTCCACAGGAAAGGCGAGAGGAACTCCAGGGTCATGCCACCATTCCAAGAGTCCCCCAGATGTGTCAGTCCATTCCAGACGAACCTGTTTTCGCTGCACTGCCTTGACGTTCAAGCCGAGGATCGACTCCCACCACGTGTGCACGTGGGACAGCCCTGTGGGAAAGCCTCGTCGGAAAGCCTCGTGGGAAAGACTCGAGGGAAAACCATAGATCCTTTGATCCACGCGGCGGACTGCGTGACACTGCTGCTACCGCTCTGGAGGAAAGCGCAAGTGCATGCCCGCATTCGAGACGAGGACTGACTCCCCTGGGGAGATTCCAGAAGTACCCCAAGATCCATGTCAGCACTGGAGAGGAATCCTCAGGTTCCGGCCCCGATTCCACACAAGGTCTTAGGCCCCGGCATCGACGGGAGAGGAATCCCGAGAGGCCCCCGAGGAACTCGCATGGGGACTGGCCTTTCCTGAGGCCACCAGAGCGGGTCCCTGAGGTCCCCGTCGTAAGTCGAGAGCACCTGCCGCAACTCGAGAAAATCCAGGAGGTTTTGCCCTCCAGGCGAGATGAGGCCCATTTCCGCTGAGGCTTCTCGAGGCCAATCACGTCTAACCACTGGAACTTCCAAAGGGTCCTTCACACCCTTGCTGCAACTCAAGAAGTTCCCCGACATACCCGTCTCCACTCGAGAGGAAGCTCGTGGTGTCCCGCACACATCCAGGGGAGCCCCGTCTCCGCCTCCTAGCTCGAGATGAGGGATCCTTTCCCTGTTTCGTAGGGAAAGAATTCCCGGCGTTCCCGTCGCATCTCAAGAGGAGGCGCTCTCCACAGGAAAGGCGAGAGGAACTCCAGGGTCATGCCACCATGCCAAGAGTCCCCCAGATGTGTCAGTCCATTCCAGAGGAACCTGTTTTCCCTGCACTGCCTTGACGTTCAAGCCGAGGATCGACTCCCACCACGTGTGCACGTGGGACAGCCCTGTGGGAAAGCCTCGTGGGAAAGACTCGAGGGAAAACCTTAGATCCTTTGATCCACGCGGCGGACTGCATGACACTGCTGCTACCGCTCTGGAGGAAAGCGCAAGTGCATGCCCGCATTCGAGACGAGGACTGACTCCCCTGGGGAGACTCCAGAAGTACCCCAAGATCCATGTCAGCACTGGAGAGGAATCCTCAGGTTCCGGCCCCGACTCCACACAAGGTCTTAGGCCCCGGCATCGACGGGAGAGGAATCCCGAGACGCCCCCGAGGAACTCGCATGGGGACTGGCCTTTCCTGAGGCCACCAGAGCGGGTCCTTGAGGTCCCCGTCGTAAGTCGAGAGCACCTGCCGCAACTCGAGAAAATCCAGGAGGTTTTGCCCTCCAGGCGAGATGAAGCCCATTTCCGCTGAGGCATCTCGAGGCCAATCACATCTAACCACTGGAACTTCCAAAGGGTCCTTCACACCATTGCTGCAACTCAAGAAGTTCCCCGACATACCCGTCTGCACTCGAGAGGAAGCACGTGGTGTCCCGCACACATCCAGGGGAGCCCCGTTTCCGCCTCCTAGCTCGAGATGAGGGATCCTTTCCCTGTTTCGTAGGGAAAGAATTCCCGGCGTTCCCGTCGCATCTCAAGAGGAGGCGCTCTCCACAGGAAAGGCGAGAGGAACTCCAGGGTCATGCCACCATTCCAAGAGTCCCCCAGATGTGTCAGTCCATTCCAGACGAACCTGTTTTCCCTGCACTGCCTTGACGTTCAAGCCGAGGATCGACTCCCACCACGTGTGCACGTGGAACAGCCCTGTGGGAAAGCCTCGTGGGAAAGCCTCATGGGAAAGACTCGAGGGAAAACCATAGATCCTTTGAACCACGCGGCGGACTGCGTGACACTGCTGCTACCGCTCTGGAGGAAAGCGCAAGTGCATGCCCGCATTCGAGACGAGGACTGACTCCCCTGGGGAGACTCCAGAAGTACCCCAAGATCCATGTCAGCACTAGAGAGGAATCCTCAGGTTCCGGCCCCGACTCCACACAAGGTCTTAGGCCCCGGCATCGACGGGAGAGGAATCCCGAGATGCCCCCGAGGAACTTGCATGGGGACTGGCCTTTCCTGAGGCCACCAGAGCGGGTCCCTGAGGTCCCCGTCGTAAGTCGAGAGCACCTGCCGCAACTCGAGAAAATCCAGGAGGTTTTGCCCTCCAGGCGAGATGAGGCCCATTTCCGCTGAGGCTTCTCGAGGCCAATCACGTCAAACCACTGGAACTTCCAAAGGGTCCTTCACACCCTTGCTGCAACTCAAGAAGTTCCCCGACATGCCCGTCTCCACTCGAGAGGAAGCTCGTGGTGTCCCGCACACATCCAGGGGAGCCCCGTTTCCGCCTCCTAGCTCGAGATGAGGGATCCTTTCCCTGTTTCGTAGGGAAAGAATTCCCGGCGTTCCCGTCGCATCTCAAGAGGAGGCGCTCTCCACAGGAAAGGCGAGAGGAACTCCAGGGTCATGCCACCATGCCAAGAGTCCCCCAGATGTGTCAGTCCATTCCAGAGGAACCTGTTTTCCCTGCACTGCCTTGACGTTCAAGCCGAGGATCGACTCCCACCACGTGTGCACGTGGGACAGCCCTGTGGGAAAGCCTCGTGGGAAAGACTCGAGGGAAAACCAAAGATCCTTTGATCCACGCGGCGGACTGCGTGACACTGCTGCTACCGCTCTGGAGGAAAGCGCAAGTGCATGCCCGCATTCGAGACGAGGACTGACTCCCCTGGGGAGACTCCAGAAGTACCCCAAGATCCACGTCAGCACTGGAGAGGAATCCTCAGGTTATGGCCCTGACTCCACACAAGGTCTTAGGCCCCGGCATCGACGGGAGAGGGATCCCGAGAGGCCCCCGAGGAACTCGCATGGGGACTGGCTTTTCCTGAAGCCACCAGAGCGGGTCCCTGAGGTCCCCGTCGTAAGTCGAGATCACCTGCCGCAACTCGAGAAAATCCAGGAGCTTTTGCCCTCCAGGCGAGATGAGGCTCATTTCCGCTGAGGCTTCTCGAGGCTAATCACGTCTAAACACTGGAACTTCCAAAGGGTCCTTCACACCCTTGCTGCAACTCAAGAAGTTCCCCGACATACCCGTCTGCACTCGAGAGGAAGCACGTAGGGTCCCGCACACATCCAGGGGAGCCCCGTTTCCGCCTCCTAGCTCGAGATGAGGGATCCTTTCCCTGTTTCGTAGGGAAAAAATTCCCGGCGTTCCCGTCGCATCTCAAGAGGAGGCGCTCTCCACAGGAAAGGCGAGAGGAACTCCAGGGTCGTGCCACCATTCCAAGAGTCCCCCAGATGTGTCAGTCCATTCCAGAGGAACCTGTTTTCCCTGCACTGCCTTGACGTTCAAGCCGAGGATCGACTCCCACCACGTGTGCACGTGGGACAGCCCTGTGGGAAAGCCTCTTGGGAAAGCCTCGTGGGAAAGACTCGAGGGAAAACCATAGATCCTTTGATCCACGCGGCGGACTGCGTGACACTGCTGCTACCGCTCTGGAGGAAAGCGCAAGTGCATGCCCGCATTCGAGACGAGGACTGACTCCCCTGGGGAGACTCCAGATGTACCCCAAGATCCATGTCAGCACTGGAGAGGAATCCTCAGGTTCCGGCCCCGACTCCACACAAGGTCTTAGGCCCCGGCATCGACGGGAGAGGAATCCCGAGAAGCCCCCGAGGAACTCGCATGGGGACTGGCCTTTCCTGAGGCCACCAGAGCGGGTCCCTGAGGTCCCCGTCGTAAGTCGAGAGCACCTGCCGCAACTCGAGTAAATCCAGGAGGTTTTGCCCTCCAGGCGAGATGAGGCCCATTTCCGCTGAGGCTTCTCGAGGCCAATCACATCTAACCACTGGAACTTCCAAAGGGTCCTTCACACCCTTGCTGCAACTCAAGAAGTTCCCCGACATACCCGTCTCCACTCGAGGGGAAGCACGTGGGGTCCCGCACACATCGAGGGGAGCCCCGTTTCCGCCTCCTAGCTCGAGATGAGGGATCCTTTCCCTGTTTCATAGGGAAAGAATTCCCGGCGTTCCCGTCGGATCTCAAGAGGAGGCGCTCTCCACAGGAAAGGCGAGAGGAACTCCAGGGTCAAGCCACCATTCCAAGAGTCCCCCAGATGTGTCAGTCCATTCCAGAGGAACCTGTTTTCCCTGCACTGCCTTGACGTTCAAGCCGAGGATCGACTCCCACCACGTGTGCACGTGGGACAGCCCTGTGGGAAAGCCTCGTGGGAAAGACTCGAGGGAAAACCATAGATCCTTTGATCCATGCGGCGGACTGCGTGACACTGCTGCTACCGCTCTGGAGGAAAGCGCAAGTGCATGCCCGCATTCGAGACGAGGACTGACTCCCCTGGGGAGACTCCAGAAGTACCCCAAGATCCATGTCAGCACTGGAGAGGAATCCTCAGGTTCCGGCCCCGACTCCACACAAGGTCTTAGGCCCCGGCATCGACGGGAGAGGAATCCCGATATTCCCCCGAGGAACTCGCATGGGGACTGGCCTTTCCTGAGGCCACCAGAGCGGGTCCCTGAGGTCCCCGTCGTAAGTCGAGAGCACCTGCCGCAACTCGAGAAAATCCAGGAGGAATTGCCCTCCAGGCGAGATGAGGCCCATTTCCGCTGAGGCATCTCGAGGCCAATCACATCTAACCACTGGAACTTCCAAAGGGTCCTTCACACCCTTGCTGCAACTCAAGAAGTTCCCCGACATACCCGTCTGCACTCGAGAGGAAGCACGTGGGGTCCCGCACACATCCAGGGGAGCCCCGTTTCCGCCTCCTAGCTCGAGATGAGGGATCCTTTCCCTGTTTCATAGGGAAAGAATTCCCGGCGTTCCCGTCGCATCTCAAGAGGAGGCGCTCTCCACAGGAAAGGCGAGAGGAACTCCAGGGTCATGTCACCATTCCAAGAGTCCCCCAGATGTGTCAGTCCATTCCAGACGAACCTGTTTTCGCTGCACTGCCTTGACGTTCAAGCCGAGGATCGACTCCCACCACGTGTGCACGTGGGACAGCCCTGTGGGAAAGCCTCGTGGGAAAGCCTCGTGGGAAAGACTCGAGGGAAAACCATAGATCCTTTGATCCACGCGGCGGACTGCGTGACACTGCTGCTACCGCTCTGGAGGAAAGCGCAAGTGCATGCCCGCATTCGAGACGAGGACTGACTCCCCTGGGGAGACTCCAGAAGTACCCCAAGATCCATGTCAGCACTGGAGAGGAATCCTCAGGTTCCGGCCCCGACTCCACACAAGGTCTTAGGCCCCGGCATCGACGGGAGAGGAATCCCGAGAGGCCCCCGAGGAACTCGCATGGGGACTGGCCTTTCCTGAGGCCACCAGAGCGGTTCCCTGAGGTCCCCGTCGTAAGTCGAGAGCACCTGCCGCAACTCGAGAAAATCCAGGAGGTTTTGCCCTCCAGGCGAGATGAGGCCCATTTCCGCTGAGGCTTCTCGAGGCCAATCACGTCTAACCACTGGAACTTCCAAAGGGTCCTTCACACCCTTGCTGCAACTCAAGAAGTTCCCCGACATACCCGTCTCCACTCGAGAGGAAGCACGTGGTGTCCCGCACACATCCAGGGGAGCCCCGTTTCCGCCTCCTAGCTCGAGATGAGGGATCCTTTCCCTGTTTCGTAGGGAAAGAATTCCCGGCGTTCCCGTCGCATCTCAAGAGGAGGCGCTCTCCACAGGAAAGGCGAGAGGAACTCCAGGGTCATGCCACCGTTCCAAGAGTCCCCCAGATGTGTCAGTCCATTCCAGACGAACCTGTTTTCCCTGCACTGCCTTGACGTTCAAGCAGAGGATCGACTCCCACCACGTGTGCACGTGGGACAGCCCTGTGGGAAAGCCTCGTGGGAAAGACTCGAGGGAAAACCATAGATCCTTTGATCCACGTGGCGGACTGCGTGACACTGCTGCTACCGCTCTGGAGGAAAGCGCAAGTGCATGCCCGCATTGGAGACGAGGACTGACTCCCCTGGGGAGACTCCAGAAGTACCCCAAGATCCACGTCAGCACTGGAGAGGAATCCTCAGGTTCCGGCCCCGACTCCACACAAGGTCTTAGGCCCCGGCATCGACGGGAGAGGGATCCCGAGTGGCCCCCGAGGTACTCGCATGGGGACTGGCTTTTCCTGAGGCCACCAGAGCGGGTCCCTGAGGTCCCCGTCGTAAGTCGAGATCACCTGCCGCAACTCGAGAAAATCCAGGAGCTTTTGCCCTCCAGGCGAGATGAGGCTCATTTCCGCTGAGGCTTCTCGAGGCTAATCACGTCTAAACCCTGGAACTTCCAAAGGGTCCTTCACACCCTTGCTGCAACTCAAGAAGTTCCCCGACATACCCGTCTGCACTCGAGAGGAAGCACGTAGGGTCCCGCACACATCCAGGGGAGCCCCGTTTCCGCCTCCTAGCTCGAGATGAGGGATCCTTTCCCTGTTTCGTAGGGAAAAAAATCCCGGCGTTCCCGTCGCATCTCAAGAGGAGGCGCTCTCCACAGGAAAGGCGAGAGGAACTCCAGGGTCGTGCCACCATTCCAAGAGGCCCCAGATGTGTCAGTCCATTCCAGAGGAACCTGTTTTCCCTGCACTGCCTTGACGTTCAAGCCGAGGATCTACTCCCACCACGTGTGCATGTGGGACAGCCCTGTAGGAAAGCCTCGTGGGAAAGCCTCGTGGGAAAGACTCGAGGGAAAACCATAGATCCTTTGATCCACGCGGCGGACTGCGTGACACTGCTGCTACCGCTCTGGAGGAAAGCGCAAGTGCATGCCCGCATTCGAGACGAGGACTGACTCCCCTGGGGAGACTCCAGAAGTACCCCAAGATCCATGTCAGCACTGGAGAGGAATCCTCAGGTTCCGGCCCCGACTCCATACAAGGTCTTAGGCCCCGGCATCGATGGGAGAGGAATCCCGAGTGGCCCCCGAGGTACTCGCATGGGGACTGGCTTTTCCTGAGGCCACCAGAGCGGGTCCCTGAGGTCCCCGTCGTAAGTCGAGATCACCTGCCGCAACTCGAGAAAATCCAGGAGCTTTTGCCCTCCAGGCGAGATGAGGCTCATTTCCGCTGAGGCTTCTCGAGGCTAATCACGTCTAAACCCTGGAACTTCCAAAGGGTCCTTCACACCCTTGCTGCAACTCAAGAAGTTCCCCGACATACCCGTCTGCACTCGAGAGGAAGCACGTAGGGTCCCGCACACATCCAGGGGAGCCCCGTTTCCGCCTCCTAGCTCGAGATGAGGGATCCTTTCCCTGTTTCGTAGGGAAAAAATTCCCGGCGTTCCCGTCGCATCTCAAGAGGAGGCGCTCTCCACAGGAAAGGCGAGAGGAACTCCAGGGTCGTGCCACCATTCCAAGAGGCCCCAGATGTGTCAGTCCATTCCAGAGGAACCTGTTTTCCCTGCACTGCCTTGACGTTCAAGCCGAGGATCGACTCCCACCACGTGTGCACGTGGGACAGCCCTGTGGGAAAGCCTCTTGGGAAAGCCTCGTGGGAAAGACTCGAGGGAAAACCATAGATCCTTTGATCCACGCGGCGGACTGCGTGACACTGCTGCTACCGCTCTGGAGGAAAGCGCAAGTGCATGCCCGCATTCGAGACGAGGACTGACTCCCCTTGGGAGACTCCAGAAGTACCCCAAGATCCATGTCAGCACTGGAGAGGAATCCTCAGGTTCCGGCCCCGACTCCACACAAGGTCTTAGGCCCCGGCATCGACGGGAGAGGAATCCCGAGACGCCCCCGAGGAACTCGCATGGGGACTGGCCTTTCCTGAGGCCACCAGAGCGGGTCCCTGAGGTCCCCGTCGTAAGTCGAGATCACCTGCCGCAACTCGAGAAAATCCAGGAGGTTTTGCCCTCCAGGCGAGATGAGGCCCATTTCCGCTGAGGCTTCTCGAGGCCAATCACATCTAAGCACTGGAACTTCCAAAGGGTCCTTCACACCCTTGCTGCAACTCAAGAAGTTCCCCGACATACCCGTCTGCACTCGAGAGGAAGCACGTGGTGTCCCGCACACATCCAGGGGAGGCCCGTTTCCGCCACCTAGCTCGAGATGAGGGATCCTTTCCCTGTTTCGTAGGGAAAGAATTCCCGGCGTTCCCGTCGCATCTCAAGAGGAGGCGCTCTCCACAGGAAAGGCGAGAGGAACTCCAGGGTCATGCCACCATTCCAAGAGTCCCCCAGATGTGTCAGTCCATTCCAGTGGAACCTGTTTTCCCTGCACTGCCTTGACGTTCAAGCCGAGGATCCACTCCCACCACGTGTGCACGTGGGACAGCCCTGTGGGAAAGCCTCGTGGGAAAGCCTCGTGGGAAAGACTCGAGGAAAAAACATAGATCCTTTGATCCACGCGGCGGACTGCGTGACACTGCTGCTACCGCTCTGGAGGAAAGCGCAAGTGCATGCCCGCTTTCGAGACGAGGACTGACTCCCCTGGGGAGACTCCAGAAGTACCCCAAGATCCATGTCAGCACTGGAGAGGAATCCTCAGGTTCCGGCCCCGACTCCACACAAGGTCTTAGGCCCCGGCATCGACGGGAGAGGAATCCCGAGAGGCCCCCGAGGAACTCGCATGGGGACTGGCCTTTCCTGAGGCCACCAGAGCGGGTCCCTGAGGTCCCCATCGTAAGTCGAGAGCACCTGCCGCAACTCGAGAAAATCCAGGAGGTTTTGCCCTCCAGGCGAGATGAGGCCCATTTCCGCTGAGGCTTCT
Source organism: Ovis canadensis (assembly GCF_042477335.2). Lineage (NCBI taxonomy): Eukaryota > Metazoa > Chordata > Mammalia > Artiodactyla > Bovidae > Ovis > Ovis canadensis. Next base: position 1,413,171 of record NC_091252.1, read on the forward strand.
CGAGGCCAATCACGTCTAACCACTGGAACTTCCAAAGGGTCCTTCACACCCTTGCTGCAACTCAAGAAGTTCCCCGACATACCCGTCTCCAATCGAGAGGAAGCTCGTGGTGTCCCGCACACATCCAGGGGAGCCCCGTTTCCGCCTCCTAGCTCGAGATGAGGGATCCTTTCCCTGTTTTGTAGGGAAAGAATTCCCGGCGTTCCCGTCGCATCTAAAGAGGAGGCGCTCTCCACAGGAAAGGCGAGAGGAACTCCAGGGTCATGCCACCATGCCAAGAGTCCCCCAGATGTGTCAGTCCATTCCAGAGGAACCTGTTTTCCCTGCACTGCCTTGACGTTCAAGCCGAGGATCGACTCCCACCACGTGTGCACGTGGGACAGCCCTGTGGGAAAGCCTCGTGGGAAAGACTCGAGGGAAAACCTTAGATCCTTTGATCCACGCGGCGGACTGCGTGACACTGCTGCTACCGCTCTGGAGGAAAGCGCAAGTGCATGCCCGCATTCGAGACGAGGACTGACTCCCCTGGGGAGACTCCAGAAGTACCCCAAGATCCATGTCAGCACTGGAGAGGAATCCTCAGGTTCCGGCCCCGACTCCACACAAGGTCTTAGGCCCCGGCATCGACGGGAGAGGGATCCCGAGACGCCCCCGAGGAACTCGCATGGGGACTGGCCTTTCCTGAGGCCACCAGAGCGGGTCCCTGAGGTCCCCGTCGTAAGTCGAGATCACCTGCCGCAACTCGAGAAAATCCAGGAGCTTTTGCCCTCCAGGCGAGATGAGGCTCATTTCCGCTGAGGCTTCTCGAGGCTAATCACGTCTAAACACTGGAACTTCCAAAGGGTCCTTCACACCCTTGCTGCAACTCAAGAAGTTCCCCGACATACCCGTCTGCACTCGAGAGGAAGCACGTGGGGTCCGGCACACATCCAGGGGAGCCCCGTTTCCGCCTCCTAGCTCGAGATGAGGGATCCTTTCCCTGTTTCGTAGGGAAAGAATTCCCGGCGTTCCCGTCGCATCTCAAGAGGAGACGCTCTCCACAGGAAAGGCGAGAGGAACTCCAGGGTCATGCCACCATTCCAAGAGTCCCCCAGATGTGTCAGTCCATTCCAGAGGAACCTGTTTTCCCTGCACTGCCTTGACGTTCAAGCCGAGGATCGACTCCCACCACGTGTGCACGTGGGACAGCCCTGTGGGAAAGCCTCGTGGGAAAGCCTCGTGGGAAAGAATCGTCTGAAAATCATAGATCCTTTGATCCACGCGGCGGACTGCGTGACACTGCTGCTACCGCTCTGGAGGAAAGCGCAAGTGCATGCCCGCATTCGAGACGAGGACTGACTCCCCTGGGGAGACTCCAGAAGTACCCCAAGATCCATGTCAGCACTGGAGAGGAATCCTCAGGTTCCGGCCCGGACTCCACACAAGGTCTTAGGCCCCGGCATCGACGGGAGAGGAATCCCGATATTCCCCCGAGGAACTCGCATGGGGACTGGCCTTTCCTGAGGCCACCAGAGCGGGTCCCTGAGGTCCCCGTCGTAAGTCGAGAGCACCTGCCGCAACTCGAGAAAATCCAGGAGGAATTGCCCTCCAGGCGAGATGAGGTCCATTTCCGCTGAGGCATCTCGAGGCCAATCACATCTAACCACTGGAACTTCCAAAGGGTCCTTCACACCATTGCTGCAACTCAAGAAGTTCCCCGACATACCCGTCTGCACTCGAGAGGAAGCACGTGGGGTCCCGCACACATCCAGGGGAGCCCCGTTTCCGCCTCCTAGCTCGAGATGAGGGATCCTTTCCCTGTTTCGTAGGGAAAGAATTCCCGGCGTTCCCGTCGCATCTCAAGAGGAGGCGCTCTCCACAGGAAAGGCGAGAGGAACTCCAGGGTCATGCCACCATTCCAAGAGTCCCCCAGATGTGTCAGTCCATTCCAGACGAACCTGTTTTCGCTGCACTACCTTGACGTTCAAGCCGAGGATCGACTCCCACCACGTGTGCACGTGGGACAGCCCTGTGGGAAAGCCTCGTCGGAAAGCCTCGTGGGAAAGACTCGAGGGAAAACCATAGATCCTTTGATCCACGCGGCGGACTGCGTGACACTGCTGCTACCGCTCTGGAGGAAAGCGCAAGTGCATGCCCGCATTCTAGACGAGGACTGACTCCCCTGGGGAGATTCCAGAAGTACCCCAAGATCCATGTCAGCACTGGAGAGGAATCCTCAGGTTCCGGCCCCGACTCCACACAAGGTCTTAGGCCCCGGCATCGACGGGAGAGGAATCCCGAGAGGCCCCCGAGGAACTCGCATGGGGACTGGCCTTTCCTGAGGCCACCAGAGCGGGTCCCTGAGGTCCCCGTCGTAAGTCGAGAGCACCTGCCGCAACTCGAGAAAATCCAGGAGGTTTTGCCCTCCAGGCGAGATGAGGCCCATTTCCGCTGAGGCTTCTCGAGGCCAATCACGTCTAACCACTGGAACTTCCAAAGGGTCCTTCACACCCTTGCTGCAACTCAAGAAGTTCCCCGACATACCCGTCTCCACTCGAGAGGAAGCTCGTGGTGTCCCGCACACATCCAGGGGAGCCCCGTCTCCGCCTCCTAGCTCGAGATGAGGGATCCTTTCCCTGTTTCGTAGGGAAAGAATTCCCGGCGTTCCCGTCGCATCTCAAGAGGAGGCGCTCTCCACAGGAAAGGCGAGAGGAACTCCAGGGTCATGCCACCATGCCAAGAGTCCCCCAGATGTGTCAGTCCATTCCAGACGAACCTGTTTTCCCTGCACTGCCTTGACGTTCAAGCCGAGGATCGACTCCCACCACGTGTGCACGTGGGACAGCCCTGTGGGAAAGCCTCGTGGGAAAGACTCGAGGGAAAACCTTAGATCCTTTGATCCACGCGGAGGACTGCATGACACTGCTGCTACCGCTCTGGAGGAAAGCGCAAGTGCATGCCCGCATTCGAGACGAGGACTGACTCCCCTGGGGAGACTCCAGAAGTACCCCAAGATCCATGTCAGCACTGGAGAGGAATCCTCAGGTTCCGGCCCCGACTCCACACAAGGTCTTAGGCCCCGGCATCGACGGGAGAGGAATCCCGAGACGCCCCCGAGGAACTCGCATGGGGACTGGCCTTTCCTGAGGCCACCAGAGCGGGTCCTTGAGGTCCCCGTCGTAAGTCGAGAGCACCTGCCGCAACTCGAGAAAATCCAGGAGGTTTTGCCCTCCAGGCGAGATGAAGCCCATTTCCGCTGAGGCATCTCGAGGCCAATCACATCTAACCACTGGAACTTCCAAAGGGTCCTTCACACCATTGCTGCAACTCAAGAAGTTCCCCGACATACCCGTCTGCACTCGAGAGGAAGCACGTGGTGTCCCGCACACATCCAGGGGAGCCCCGTTTCCGCCTCCTAGCTCGAGATGAGGGATCCTTTCCCTGTTTCGTAGGGAAAGAATTCCCGGCGTTCCCGTCGCATCTCAAGAGGAGGCGCTCTCCACAGGAAAGGCGAGAGGAACTCCAGGGTCATGCCACCATTCCAAGAGTCCCCCAGATGTGTCAGTCCATTCCAGACGAACCTGTTTTCCCTGCACTGCCTTGACGTTCAAGCCGAGGATCGACTCCCACCACGTGTGCACGTGGAACAGCCCTGTGGGAAAGCCTCGTGGGAAAGCCTCGTGGGAAAGACTCGAGGGAAAACCATAGATCCTTTGATCCACGCGGCGGACTGCGTGACACTGCTGCTACCGCTCTGGAGGAAAGCGCAAGTGCATGCCCGCATTCGAGACGAGGACTGACTCCCCTGGGGAGACTCCAGAAGTACCCCAAGATCCATGTCAGCACTGGAGAGGAATCCTCAGGTTCCGGCCCCGACTCCACACAAGGTCTTAGGCCCCGGCATCGACGGGAGAGGAATCCCGAGAGGCCCCCGAGGAACTTGCATGGGGACTGGCCTTTCCTGAGGCCACCAGAGCGGGTCCCTGAGGTCCCCGTCGTAAGTCGAGAGCACCTGCCGCAACTCGAGAAAATCCAGGAGGTTTTGCAATCCAGGCGAGATGAGGCCCATTTCCGCTGAGGCTTCTCGAGGCCAATCACGTCAAACCACTGGAACTTCCAAAGGGTCCTTCACACCCTTGCTGCAACTCAAGAAGTTCCCCTACATACCCGTCTGCACTCGAGAGGAAGCTCGTGGTGTCCCGCACACATCCAGGGGAGCCCCGTCTCCGCCTCCTAGCTCGAGATGAGGGATCCTTTCCCTGTTTCGTAGGGAAAGAATTCCCGGCGTTCCCGTCGCATCTCAAGAGGAGGCGCTCTCCACAGGAAAGGCGAGAGGAACTCCAGGGTCATGCCACCATGCCAAGAGTCCCCCAGATGTGTCAGTCCATTCCAGAGGAACCTGTTTTCCCTGCACTGCCTTGACGTTCAAGCCGAGGATCGACTCCCACCACGTGTGCACGTGGGACAGCCCTGTGGGAAAGCCTCGTGGGAAAGACTCGAGGGAAAACCTTAGATCCTTTGATCCACGCGGCGGACTGCGTGACACTGCTGCTACCGCTCTGGAGGAAAGCGCAAGTGCATGCCCGCATTCGAGACGAGGACTGACTCCCCTGGGGAGACTCCAGAAGTACCCCAAGATCCATGTCAGCACTGGAGAGGAATCCTCAGGTTCCGGCCCCGACTCCACACAAGGTCTTAGGCCCCGGCATCGACGGGAGAGGGATCCCGAGAGGCTCCCGAGGAACTCGCATGGGGACTGGCTTTTCCTGAGGCCACCAGAGCGGGTCCCTGAGGTCCCCGTCGTAAGTCGAGATCACCTGCCGCAACTCGAGAAAATCCAGGAGCTTTTGCCCTCCAGGCGAGATGAGGCCCATTTCCGCTGAGGCTTCTCGAGGCTAATCACGTCTAAACACTGGAACTTCCATAGGGTCCTTCACACCCTTGCTGCAACTCAAGAAGTTCCCCGACATACCCGTCAGCACTCGAGAGGAAGCACGTGGGGTCCCGCACACATCCAGGGGAGCCCCGTTTCCGCCTCCTAGCTCGAGATGAGGGATCCTTTCCCTGTTTCGTAGGGAAAGAATTCCCGGCGTTCCCGTCGCATCTCAAGAGGAGGCGCTCTCCACAGGAAAGGCGAGAGGAACTCCAGGGTCGTGCCACGATTCCAAGAGTCCCCCAGATGTGTCAGTCCATTCCAGAGGAACCTGTTTTCCCTGCACTGCCTTGACGTTCAAGCCGAGGATCGACTCCCACCACGTGTGCACGTGGGACAGCCCTGTGGGAAAGCCTCGTGGGAAAGCCTCGTGGGAAAGACTCGAGGGAAAACCATAGATCCTTTGATCCACGCGGCGGACTGCGTGACACTGCTGCTACCGCTCTGGAGGAAAGCGCAAGTGCATGCCCGCATTCGAGACGAGGACTGACTCCCCTGGGGAGACTCCAGAAGTACCCCAAGATCCATGTCAGCACTGGAGAGGAATCCTCAGGTTCCGGCCCCGACTCCACACAAGGTCTTAGGCCCCGGCATCGACGGGAGAGGGATCCCGAGACGCCCCCGAGGAACTCGCATGGAGACTGGCTTTTCCTGAGGCCACCAGAGCGGGTCCCTGAGGTCCCCGTCGTAAGTCGAGAGCACCTGCCGCAATTCGAGAAAATCCAGGAGGTTTTGCCCTCCAGGCGAGATGAGGCCCATTTCCGCTGAGGCTTCTCGAGGCCAATCACATCTAACCACTGGAACTTCCAAAGGGTCCTTCACACCCTTGCTGCAACTCAAGAATTCCCCGACATACCCGTCTCAACTCGAGGGGAAGCACGTGGGGTCCCGCACACATCCAGGGGAGCCCGGTTTCCGCCTCCTAGCTCGAGATGAGGGATCCTGTCCCTGTTTCGTAGGGAAAGAATTCCCGGCGTTCCCGTCGCATCTCAAGAGGAGGCGCTCTCCACAGGAAAGGCGAGAGGAACTCCAGGGTCATGCCACCATGCCAAGAGTCCCCTAGATGTGTCAGTCCATTCCAGAGGAACCTGTTTTCCCTGCACTGCCTTGACGTTCAAGCCGAGGATCGACTCCCACCACGTGTGCACGTGGGACAGCCCTGTGGGAAAGCCTCGTGGGAAAGACTCGAGGGAAAACCTTAGATCCTTTGATCCACGCGGCGGACTGCGTGACACTGCTGCTACCGCTCTGGAGGAAAGCGCAAGTGCATGCCCGCATTCGAGACGAGGACTGACTCCCCTGGGGAGACTCCAGAAGTACCCCAAGATCCATGTCAGCACTGGAGAGGAATCCTCATGTTCCGGCCCCGACTCCACACAAGGTCTTAGGCCCCGGTATCGACGGGAGAGGGATCCTGAGAGGCCCCCGAGGAACTCGCATGGGGACTGGCTTTTCCTGAGGCCACCAGAGCGGGTCCCTGAGGTCCCCGTCGTAAGTCGAGATCACCTGCCGCAACTCGAGAAAATCCAGGAGCTTTTGCCCTCCAGGCGAGACGAGGCTCATTTCCGCTGAGGCTTCTCGAGGCTAATCACGTCTAAACACTGGAACTTCCAAAGGGTCCTTCACACCCTTGCTGCAACTCAAGAAGTTCCCCGACATACCCGTCTGCACTCGAGAGGAAGCACGTGGGGTCCCGCACACATCCAGGGGAGCCCCGTTTCCGCCTCCTAGCTCGAGATGAGGGATCCTTTCCCTGTTTCGTAGGGAAAGAATTCCCGGCGTTCCCGTCGCATCTCAAGAGGAGGCGCTCTCCACAGGAAAGGCGAGAGGAACTCCAGGGTCGTGCCACCATTCCAAGAGTCCCCCAGATGTGTCAGTCCATTCCAGAGGAACCTGTTTTCCCTGCACTGCCTTGACGTTCAAGCCGAGGATCGACTCCCACCACGTGTGCACGTGGGACAGCCCTGTGGGAAAGCCTCGTGGGAAAGCCTCGTGGGAAAGAATCGAGAGAAAACCATAGATCCTTTGATCCACGCGGCGGACTGCGTGACACTGCTGCTACCGCTCTGGAGGAAAGCGCAAGTGCATGCCCGCATTCGAGACGAGGACTGACTCCCCTGGGGTGACTCCAGAAGTACCCCAAGATCCATGTCAGCACTGGAGAGGAATCCTCAGGTTCCGGCCCCGACTCCACACAAGGTCTTAGGCCCCGGCATCGACGGGAGAGGAATCCCGAGACGCCCCCGAGGAACTCGCATGGGGACTGGCCTTTCCTGAGGCCACCAGAGCGGGTCCCTGAGGTCCCCGTCGTAAGTCGAGAGCACCTGCCGCAACTCGAGAAAATCCAGGAGGTTTTGCCCTCCAGGCGAGATGAGGCCCATTTCCGCTGAGGCATCTCGAGGCCAATCATATCTAACCACTGGAACTTCCAAAAGGTCCTTCACACCATTGCTGCAACTCAAGAAGTTCCCCGACATACCCGTCTCCACTCGAGAGGAAGCACGTGGGGTCCCGCACACATCCAGGGGAGCCCCGTTTCCGCCTCCTAACTCGAGATGAGGGATCCTTTCCCTGTTTCGTAGGGAAAGAATTCCCGGCATTCCCATCGCATCTCAAGAGGAGGCGATCTCCACAGGAAAGGCGAGAGGAACTCCAGGGTCGTGACACCATTCCAAGAGTCCCCCAGATGTGTCAGTCCATTCCAGAGGAACCTGTTTTCCCTGCACTGCCTTGACGTTCAAGCCAAGGATCGACTCCCACCCCGTGTGCACGTGGGACAGCCCTGTGGGAAACCTCGTGGGAAAGCCTCGTGGGAAAGACTCGAGGGAAAACCATAGATCCTTTGAACCACGCGGCGGACTCCGTGACACTATTGCTACCGCTCTGGAGGAAAGCGCAAGTGCATGCCCGCATTCGAGACGAGGACTGACTCCCCTGGGGAGACTCCAGAAGTACCCCAAGATCCATGTCAGCACTGGAGAGGAATCCTCAGGTTCCGGCCCCGACTCCACAAAAGGTCTTAGGCCCCGGCATCGATGGAAGAGGAATACCGAGACGCCCCCGAGGAACTCGCATGGGGACTGGCCTTTCCTGAGGCCACCAGAGCGGTTCCCTGAGGTCCCCGTCGTAAGTCGAGAGCACCTGCCGCAACTCGAGAAAATCCAGGAGGTTTTGCCCTCCAGGCGAGATGAGGCCCATTTCCGCTGAGGCTTCTCGAGGCCAATCACATCTAACCACTGGAACTTCCAAAGGGTCCTTCACACCCTTGCTGCAACTCAAGAATTCCCCGACATACCCGTCTCAACTCGAGGGGAAGCACGTGGGGTCCCGCACACATCCAGGGGAGCCCGGTTTCCGCCTCCTAGCTCGAGATGAGGGATCCTTTCCCTGTTTCGTAGGGAAAGAATTCCCGGCGTTCCCGTCGCATCTCAAGAGGAGGCGCTCTCCACAGGAAAGGCGAGAGGAACTCCAGGGTCATGCCACCATGCCAAGAGTCCCCCAGATGTGTCAGTCCATTCCAGAGGAACCTGTTTTCCCTGCACTGCCTTGACGTTCAAGCCGAGGATCGACTCCCACCACGCGTGCACGTGGGACAGCCCTGTGGGAAAGCCTCGTGGGAAAGACTCGAGGGAAAACCTTAGATCCTTTGATCCACGCGGCGGACTGCGTGACACTGCTGCTACCGCTCTGTAGGAAAGCGCAAGTGCATGCCCGCATTCGAGACGAGGACTGACTCCCCTGGGGAGACTCCAGAAGTACCCCAAGATCCATGTCAGCACTGGAGAGGAATCCTCAGGTTCCGGCCCCGACTCCACACAAGGTCTTAGGCCCCGGCATCGACGGGAGAGGAATCCCGAGACGCCCCCGAGGAACTCACATGGGGACTGGCCTTTCCTGAGGCAACCAGAGCGGGTCCCTGAGGTCCCCGTCGTAAGTCGAGAGCACCTGCCGCAACACGAGAAAATCCAGGAGGTTTTGCCCTCCAGGCGAGATGAGGCCCATTTCCCCTGAGGCTTCTCGAGGCTAATCACGTCTAACCACTGGAACTTCCAAAGGGTCCTTCACACCCTTGCTGCAACTCAAGAAGTTCCCCGACATACCCGTCTCCACTCGAGAGGAAGCACGTGGTGTCCAGCACACATCCAGGGGAGCCCCGTTTCCGCCTCCTAGCTCGAGATGAGGGATCCTTTCCCTGTTTCGTAGGGAAAGAATTCCCGGCGTTCCCGTCGCATCTCAAGAGGAGGCGCTCTCCACAGGAAAGGCGAGAGGAACTCCAGGTTCGTGCCACCATTCCAAGAGTCCCCCAGATGTGTCAGTCCATTCCAGAGGAACCTGTTTTCCCTGCACTGCCTTGACGTTCAAGCAGAGGATCGACTCCCACCACGTGTGCACGTGGGAAAGCCCTGTGGGAAAGCCTCGTGGGAAAGCCTCGTGGGAAAGACTCGAGGGAAAACCATAGATCCTTTGATCCACGCGGCGGACTGCGTGACACTGCTGCTCTTGAGGAAAGCGCAATGCATGCCCGCATTCGAGACGAGGACTGACACCCCTGGGGAGACTCCAGACGTACCCCAAGATCCATGTCAGCACTGGAGAGGAATCCTCAGGTTCCGGCCCCGACTCCACACAAGGTCTTAGGCCCCGGCATCGACGGGAGAGGAAACCCGAGAGGCCCCCGAGGAACTCGCATGGCGACTGGCCTTTCCTGAGGCCACCAGAGCGGGTCCCTGAGGTCCCCGTCGTAAGTCGAGAGCACCTGCCGCAACTCGAGAAAATCCAGGAGGTTTTGCCCTCCAGGCGAGATGAGGCCCATTTCCGCTGAGGCTTCTCGAGGCCAATCACATCTAAACACTGGAACTTCCAAAGAGTCCTTCACACCATTGCTGCACCTCAAAAAGTTCCCCGACATACCCGTCTCCACTCGAGAGGAAGCACGTGGGGTCCCGCACACATCCAGGGGAACCCGTTGCCGCCTCCTAGCTCAAGATGAGGGATCCTTTCCCTGTTTCGTAGGGAAAGAATTCCCGGCGTTCCCGTCGCATCTCAAGAGGAGGCGCTCTCCACAGGAAATGCGAGAGGAACTCCAGGGTCGTGACACCATTCCAAGAGTCCCCCAGATGTGTCAGTCCATTCCAGAGGAACCTGTTTTCCCTGCACTGCCTTGACGTTCAAGCCGAGGATCGACTCCCACCACGTGTGCACGTGGGACAGCCCTGTGGGAAAGCCTCGTGGGAAAGCCTCGTGGGAAAGACTCGAGGGAAATCCATAGATCCTTTAAACTAGGCGGCGGACTGCGTGACACTGCTGCTACCGCTCTGGAGGAAAGCGCAATGAATGCCCGCATTCGAGACGAGGACTGACTCCCCTGGGGAGACTCCAAACGTACCCCAAGATCCATGTCAGCACTGGAGAGGAATCCTCAGGTTCCGGCCCCGACTCCACACAAGGTCTTAGGCCCCGGCATCGACGGGAGAGGAATCCCGGGAGGCCCCCGAGGAACTGGCATGGGGACTGGCCTTTCCTGAGGCCAACAGAGCGGGTCCCTGAGGTCCCCGTCGTAAGTCGAGAGCACCTGCCGCAACTCGAGAAAATCCAGGAGGTTTTGCCCTCCAGGCGAGATGAGGCCCATTTCCGCTGAGGCTTCTCGAGGCTAATCACGTCTAACAACTGGAACTTCCAAAGGGTCCTTCACACCCTTGCTGCAACTCAAGAAGTTCCCCGACATACCCGTCTCCACTCGAGAGGAAGCACGTGGTGTCCCGCACACATCCAGGGGAGCCCCGTTTCCGCCTCCTAGCTCGAGATGAGGGATCCTTTCCCTGTTTCGTAGGGAAAGAATTCCCGGCGTTCCCGTCGCATCTCAAGAGGAGGCGCTCTCCACAGGAAAGGCGAGAGGAACTCCAGGGTCGTGCCACCATTCCAAGAGTCCCCCAGATGTGTCAGTCCATTCCAGAGGAACCTGTTTTCCCTGCACTGCCTTGACGTTCAAGCCGAAGATCGACTCCCACCACGTGTGCACGTGGGACAGCCCTGTGGGAAAGCCTCGTGGGAAAGCCTCGTGGGAAAGACTCGAGGGAAAACCATAGATCCTTTGATCCACGCGGCGGACTGCGTGACACTGATGCTACCGCTCTGGAGGAAAGCGCAAGTGCATGCCCGCATTCGAGACGAGGACTGACTCCCCTGGGGAGACTCCAGAAGTAACCCAAGATCCATGTCAGCACTGGAGAGAAATCCTCAGGTTCCGGCCCCGACTCCACACAATGTCTTAGGCCCCGGTATCGACGGGAGAGGAATCCCGAGACGCCCCCGAGGAACTCGCATGGGGACTGGCCTTTCCTGAGGCCACCAGAGCGGTTCCCTGAGGTCCCCGTCGTAAGTCGAGAGCACCTGCCGCAATTCGAGAAAATCCAGGAGGTTTTGCCCTCCAGGCGAGATGAGGCCCATTTCCGCTGAGGCTTCTCGAGGCCAATCACGTCTAACCACTGGAACTTCCAAAGGGTCCTTCACACCCTTGCTGCAACTCAAGAAGTTCCCTGACATACCCGTCTGCACTCGAGAGGAAGCACGTGGTGTCCCGCACACATCCAGGGGAGACCCGCTTCCGCCTCCTAGCTCGAGATGAGGGATCCTTTCCCTGTTTCGTAGGGAAAGAATTCCCGGCGTTCCCGTCGCATCTCAAGAGGAGGCGCTCTCCACAGGAAAGGCGAGAGGAACTCCAGGGTCATGCCACCATTCCAAGAGTCCACCAGATGTGTCAGTCCATTTCAGAGGAACCTGTTTTCCCTGCACTGCCTTGACGTTCAAGCCGAGGATCGACTCCCACCACGTGTGCACGTGGGACAGCCCTGTGGGAAAGCCTCGTGGGAAAGCCTCGTGGGAAAGACTCGAGGGAAAACCATAGATCTTTTGATCCACGCGGCGGACTGCGTGCCACTGCTGCTACCTCTCTGGAGGAAAGCGCAAGTGCATGCCCGCATTCGAGACGAGGACTGACTCCCCTGGGGAGACTCCAGAAGTACCCCAAGATCGATGTCAGCACTGGAGAGGAATCCTCAGGTTCCGGCCCCGACTCCACACAAGGCCTTAGGCCCCGGCATCGACGGGAGAGGAATCCCGAGAGGCCCCCGAGGAACTCGCATGGGGACTGGCCTTTCCTGAGGCCACCAGAGCGGGTCCCTGAGGTCCCGGTCGTAAGTCGAGAGCACCTGCCGCAACTCGAGAAAATCCAGGAGGTTTTGCCCTCCAGGCGAGATGAGGCCCATTTCCGCTGAGGCTTCTCGAGGCTAATCACGTCTAACCACTGGAACTTCCAAAGGGTCCTTCCACCCTTGCTGCAACTCAAGAAGTTCCCCGACATACCCGTCTCCACTCGAGAGGAAGCACGTGGGTCCCGCACACATCCAGGGGAGCCCCGTTTCCGCCTCCTAGCTCGAGATGAGGGATCCTTTCCCTGTTTCGTAGGGAAAGAATTCCCGGCGTTCCCGTCGCATCTCAAGAGGAGGCGCTCTCCACAGGAAAGGCGAGAGGAACTCCAGGGTCGTGCCACCATTCCAAGAGTCCCCCAGATGTGTCAGTCCATTCCAGACGAACATGTTTTCCCTGCACTGCCTTGACGTTCAAGCCGAGGATCGACTCCCACCACGTGTGCACGTGGGACAGCCCTGTGGGAAAGCCTCGTGGGAAAGCCTCGTGGGAAAGACTCGAGGGAAAAACATAGATCCTTTGATCCACGCGGCGGACTGCGTGACACTGATGCTACCGCTCTGGAGGAAAGCGCAAGTGCATGCCCGCATTCGAGACGAGGACTGACTCCCCTGGGGAGACTCCAGAAGTACCCCAAGATCCATGTCAGCACTGGAGAGAAATCCTCAGGTTCCGGCCCCGACTCCACACAAGGTCTTAGGCCCCGGCATCGACGGGAGAGGAATCCCGAGACGCCCCCGAGGAACTCGCATGGGGACTGGCCTTTCCTGAGGCCACCAAAGCGGTTCCCTGAGGTCCCCGTCGTAAGTCGAGAGCACCTGCCGCAACTCGAGAAAATCCAGGAGGTTTTGCCCTCCAGGCGAGATGAGGCCCATTTCCGCTGAGGCTTCTCGAGGCCAATCACGTCTAACCACTGGAACTACCAAAGGGTCCTTCACACCCTTGCTGCAACTCAAGAAGTTCCCCGACATACCCGTCTCCACTCGAGAGGAAGCACGTGGGTCCCGCACACATCGAGGGGAGCCCCGTTTCCGCCTCCTAGCTCGAGATGAGGGATCCTTTCCCTGTTTCGTAGGGAAAGAATTCCCGGCGTTCCCGTCGCATCTCAAGAGGAGGCGCTCTCCACAGGAAAGGCGAGAGGAACTCCAGGGTCGTGCCACCATTCCAAGAGTCCCCCAGATGTGTCAGTCCATTCCAGAGGAACCTGTTTTCCCTGCACTGCCTTGACGTTCAAGCCGAGGATCGACTCCCACCACGTGTGCACGTGGGACAGCCCTGTGGGAAAGCCTCGTGGGAAAGCCTCGTGGGAAAGACTCGAGGGAAAACCATAGATCCTTTGATCCACGCGGCGGACTGCGTGACACTGATGCTACCGCTCTGGAGGAAAGCGCAAGTGCATGCCCGCATTCGAGACGAGGACTGACTCCCCTGGGGAGACTCCAGAAGTACCCCAAGATCCATGTCAGCACTGGAGAGGAATCCTCAGGTTCCGGCCCCGACTCCACACAAGGCCTTAGGCCCCGGCATCGACGGGAGAGGAATCCCGAGAGGCCCCCGAGGAGCTCCCATGGGGACTGGCCTTTCCTGAGGCCACCAGAGCGGGTCCCTGAGGTCCCCGTCGTAAGTCGAGAGCACCTGCCGCAACTCGAGAAAATCCATGAGGTTTTGCCCTCCAGGCGAGATGAGGCCCATTTCCGCTGAGGCTTCTCGAGGCTAATCACGTCTAACCACTGGAACTTCCAAAGGGTCCTTCACACCCTTGCTGCAACTCAAGAAGTTACCCGACATACCCGTCTCCACTCGAGAGGAAGCACGTGGGTCCCGCACACATCCAGGGGAGCCCCGTTTCCGCCTCCTAGCTCGAGATGAGGGATCCTTTCCCTGTTTCGTAGGGTAAGAATTCCCGGCGTTCCCGTCGCATCTCAAGAGGAGGCGCTCTCCACAGGAAAGGCGAGAGGAACTCCAGGGTCGTGCCACCATTCCAAGAGTCCCCCAGATGTGTCAGTCCATTCCAGAGGAACCTGTTTTCCCTGCACTGCCTTGACGTTCAAGCCGAGGATCGACTCCCACCACGTGTGCACGTGGGACAGCCCTGTGGGAAAGCCTCGTGGGAAAGACTCGAGGGAAAACCAAACATCCTTTGATCCACGCGGCGGACTGCGTGACACTGCTGCTAACGCTCTGGAGGAAAGCGCAATGCATGCCCGTATTCGAGACGAGGACTGACTCCCCTGGGGAGACTCCAGAAGTACCCCAAGATCCATGTCAGCACTGGAGAGGAATCCTCAGGTTCCTGCCCCGACTCCACACAAGGTCTTAGGCCCCGGCATCGATGGGAGAGGAATCCCGAGAGGCCCCCGAGGAACTCGCATGGGGACTGGCCTTTCCTGAGGCCACCAGAGCGGGTCCCTGAGGTCCCCGTCGTAAGTCGAGAGCACCTGCCGCAACTCGAGAAAATCCAGGAGGTTTTGCCCTCCAGGCGAGATGAGACCCATTTCCGCTGAGGCTTCTCGAGGCCAATCACATCTAACCACTGGAACTTCCAAAGGGTTCTTCACACCATTGCTGCAACTCAAGAAGTTCCCCGAGATACCAGTCTGCACTCGAGAGGAAGCACGTGGGTTCCCGCACACATCCAGGGGAGCCCCGTTTCCGCCTCCTAGCTCGAGATGAGGGATCCTTTCCCTGTTTCGTAGGGAAAGAATTCCCGGCGTTCGCGTCGCATCTCAAGAGGAGGCGCTCTCCACAGGAAAGGCGAGAGGAACTCCAGGGTCGTGCCACCATTCCAAGAGTCCGCCAGATGTGTCAGTCCATTCCAGAGGAACCTGTTTTCCCTGCACTGCCTTGACGTTCAAGCCGAGGATCGACTCCCACCACGTGTGCACGTGGGACAGCCCTGTGGGAAAGCCTCGTGGGAAAGACTCGAGGGAAAACCATAGATCCTTTGATCCACGCGGCGGACTGCGTGACACTGATGCTACCGCTCTGGAGGAAAGCGCAAGTGCATGCCCGCATTCGAGACGAGGACTGACTCCCCTGGGGAGACTCCAAACGTACCCCAAGATCCATGTCAGCACTGGAGAGGAATCCTCAGGTTCCGGCCCCGACTCCACACAAGGTCTTAGGCCCCGGCATCGACGGGAGAGGAATCCCGGGAGGCCCCCGAGGAACTGGCATGGGGACTGGCCTTTCCTGAGGCCAACAGAGCGGGTCCCTGAGGTCCCCGTCGTAAGTCGAGAGCACCTGCCGCAACTCGAGAAAATCCAGGAGGTTTTGCCCTCCAGGCGAGATGAGGCCCATTTCCGCTGAGGCTTCTCGAGGCTAATCACGTCTAACAACTGGAACTTCCAAAGGGTCCTTCACACCCTTGCTGCAACTCAAGAAGTTCCCCGACATACCCGTCTCCACTCGAGAGGAAGCACGTGGTGTCCCGCACACATCCAGGGGAGCCCCGTTTCCGCCTCCTAGCTCGAGATGAGGGATCCTTTCCCTGTTTCGTAGGGAAAGAATTCCCGGCGTTCCCGTCGCATCTCAAGAGGAGGCGCTCTCCACAGGAAAGGCGAGAGGAACTCCAGGGTCGTGCCACCATTCCAAGAGTCCCCCAGATGTGTCAGTCCATTCCAGAGGAACCTGTTTTCCCTGCACTGCCTTGACGTTCAAGCCGAAGATCGACTCCCACCACGTGTGCACGTGGGACAGCCCTGTGGGAAAGCCTCGTGGGAAAGCCTCGTGGGAAAGACTCGAGGGAAAACCATAGATCCTTTGATCCACGCGGCGGACTGCGTGACACTGATGCTACCGCTCTGGAGGAAAGCGCAAGTGCATGCCCGCATTCGAGACGAGGACTGACTCCCCTGGGGAGACTCCAGAAGTAACCCAAGATCCATGTCAGCACTGGAGAGAAATCCTCAGGTTCCGGCCCCGACTCCACACAATGTCTTAGGCCCCGGTATCGACGGGAGAGGAATCCCGAGACGCCCCCGAGGAACTCGCATGGGGACTGGCCTTTCCTGAGGCCACCAGAGCGGTTCCCTGAGGTCCCCGTCGTAAGTCGAGAGCACCTGCCGCAATTCGAGAAAATCCAGGAGGTTTTGCCCTCCAGGCGAGATGAGGCCCATTTCCGCTGAGGCTTCTCGAGGCCAATCACGTCTAACCACTGGAACTTCCAAAGGGTCCTTCACACCCTTGCTGCAACTCAAGAAGTTCCCTGACATACCCGTCTGCACTCGAGAGGAAGCACGTGGTGTCCCGCACACATCCAGGGGAGACCCGCTTCCGCCTCCTAGCTCGAGATGAGGGATCCTTTCCCTGTTTCGTAGGGAAAGAATTCCCGGCGTTCCCGTCGCATCTCAAGAGGAGGCGCTCTCCACAGGAAAGGCGAGAGGAACTCCAGGGTCATGCCACCATTCCAAGAGTCCACCAGATGTGTCAGTCCATTTCAGAGGAACCTGTTTTCCCTGCACTGCCTTGACGTTCAAGCCGAGGATCGACTCCCACCACGTGTGCACGTGGGACAGCCCTGTGGGAAAGCCTCGTGGGAAAGCCTCGTGGGAAAGACTCGAGGGAAAACCATAGATCTTTTGATCCACGCGGCGGACTGCGTGCCACTGCTGCTACCTCTCTGGAGGAAAGCGCAAGTGCATGCCCGCATTCGAGACGAGGACTGACTCCCCTGGGGAGACTCCAGAAGTACCCCAAGATCGATGTCAGCACTGGAGAGGAATCCTCAGGTTCCGGCCCCGACTCCACACAAGGCCTTAGGCCCCGGCATCGACGGGAGAGGAATCCCGAGAGGCCCCCGAGGAACTCGCATGGGGACTGGCCTTTCCTGAGGCCACCAGAGCGGGTCCCTGAGGTCCCGGTCGTAAGTCGAGAGCACCTGCCGCAACTCGAGAAAATCCAGGAGGTTTTGCCCTCCAGGCGAGATGAGGCCCATTTCCGCTGAGGCTTCTCGAGGCTAATCACGTCTAACCACTGGAACTTCCAAAGGGTCCTTCCACCCTTGCTGCAACTCAAGAAGTTCCCCGACATACCCGTCTCCACTCGAGAGGAAGCACGTGGGTCCCGCACACATCCAGGGGAGCCCCGTTTCCGCCTCCTAGCTCGAGATGAGGGATCCTTTCCCTGTTTCGTAGGGAAAGAATTCCCGGCGTTCCCGTCGCATCTCAAGAGGAGGCGCTCTCCACAGGAAAGGCGAGAGGAACTCCAGGGTCGTGCCACCATTCCAAGAGTCCCCCAGATGTGTCAGTCCATTCCAGACGAACATGTTTTCCCTGCACTGCCTTGACGTTCAAGCCGAGGATCGACTCCCACCACGTGTGCACGTGGGACAGCCCTGTGGGAAAGCCTCGTGGGAAAGCCTCGTGGGAAAGACTCGAGGGAAAAACATAGATCCTTTGATCCACGCGGCGGACTGCGTGACACTGATGCTACCGCTCTGGAGGAAAGCGCAAGTGCATGCCCGCATTCGAGACGAGGACTGACTCCCCTGGGGAGACTCCAGAAGTACCCCAAGATCCATGTCAGCACTGGAGAGAAATCCTCAGGTTCCGGCCCCGACTCCACACAAGGTCTTAGGCCCCGGCATCGACGGGAGAGGAATCCCGAGACGCCCCCGAGGAACTCGCATGGGGACTGGCCTTTCCTGAGGCCACCAAAGCGGTTCCCTGAGGTCCCCGTCGTAAGTCGAGAGCACCTGCCGCAACTCGAGAAAATCCAGGAGGTTTTGCCCTCCAGGCGAGATGAGGCCCATTTCCGCTGAGGCTTCTCGAGGCCAATCACGTCTAACCACTGGAACTACCAAAGGGTCCTTCACACCCTTGCTGCAACTCAAGAAGTTCCCCGACATACCCGTCTCCACTCGAGAGGAAGCACGTGGGTCCCGCACACATCGAGGGGAGCCCCGTTTCCGCCTCCTAGCTCGAGATGAGGGATCCTTTCCCTGTTTCGTAGGGAAAGAATTCCCGGCGTTCCCGTCGCATCTCAAGAGGAGGCGCTCTCCACAGGAAAGGCGAGAGGAACTCCAGGGTCGTGCCACCATTCCAAGAGTCCCCCAGATGTGTCAGTCCATTCCAGAGGAACCTGTTTTCCCTGCACTGCCTTGACGTTCAAGCCGAGGATCGACTCCCACCACGTGTGCACGTGGGACAGCCCTGTGGGAAAGCCTCGTGGGAAAGCCTCGTGGGAAAGACTCGAGGGAAAACCATAGATCCTTTGATCCACGCGGCGGACTGCGTGACACTGATGCTACCGCTCTGGAGGAAAGCGCAAGTGCATGCCCGCATTCGAGACGAGGACTGACTCCCCTGGGGAGACTCCAGAAGTACCCCAAGATCCATGTCAGCACTGGAGAGGAATCCTCAGGTTCCGGCCCCGACTCCACACAAGGCCTTAGGCCCCGGCATCGACGGGAGAGGAATCCCGAGAGGCCCCCGAGGAGCTCCCATGGGGACTGGCCTTTCCTGAGGCCACCAGAGCGGGTCCCTGAGGTCCCCGTCGTAAGTCGAGAGCACCTGCCGCAACTCGAGAAAATCCAGGAGGTTTTGCCCTCCAGGCGAGATGAGGCCCATTTCCGCTGAGGCTTCTCGAGGCTAATCACGTCTAACCACTGGAACTTCCAAAGGGTCCTTCACACCCTTGCTGCAACTCAAGAAGTTACCCGACATACCCGTCTCCACTCGAGAGGAAGCACGTGGGTCCCGCACACATCCAGGGGAGCCCCGTTTCCGCCTCCTAGCTCGAGATGAGGGATCCTTTCCCTGTTTCGTAGGGTAAGAATTCCCGGCGTTCCCGTCGCATCTCAAGAGGAGGCGCTCTCCACAGGAAAGGCGAGAGGAACTCCAGGGTCGTGCCACCATTCCAAGAGTCCCCCAGATGTGTCAGTCCATTCCAGAGGAACCTGTTTTCCCTGCACTGCCTTGACGTTCAAGCCGAGGATCGACTCCCACCACGTGTGCACGTGGGACAGCCCTGTGGGAAAGCCTCGTGGGAAAGACTCGAGGGAAAACCAAACATCCTTTGATCCACGCGGCGGACTGCGTGACACTGCTGCTAACGCTCTGGAGGAAAGCGCAATGCATGCCCGTATTCGAGACGAGGACTGACTCCCCTGGGGAGACTCCAGAAGTACCCCAAGATCCATGTCAGCACTGGAGAGGAATCCTCAGGTTCCTGCCCCGACTCCACACAAGGTCTTAGGCCCCGGCATCGATGGGAGAGGAATCCCGAGAGGCCCCCGAGGAACTCGCATGGGGACTGGCCTTTCCTGAGGCCACCAGAGCGGGTCCCTGAGGTCCCCGTCGTAAGTCGAGAGCACCTGCCGCAACTCGAGAAAATCCAGGAGGTTTTGCCCTCCAGGCGAGATGAGACCCATTTCCGCTGAGGCTTCTCGAGGCCAATCACATCTAACCACTGGAACTTCCAAAGGGTCCTTCACACCATTGCTGCAACTCAAGAAGTTCCCCGAGATACCAGTCTGCACTCGAGAGGAAGCACGTGGGTTCCCGCACACATCCAGGGGAGCCCCGTTTCCGCCTCCTAGCTCGAGATGAGGGATCCTTTCCCTGTTTCGTAGGGAAAGAATTCCCGGCGTTCGCGTCGCATCTCAAGAGGAGGCGCTCTCCACAGGAAAGGCGAGAGGAACTCCAGGGTCGTGCCACCATTCCAAGAGTCCGCCAGATGTGTCAGTCCATTCCAGAGGAACCTGTTTTCCCTGCACTGCCTTGACGTTCAAGCCGAGGATCGACTCCCACCACGTGTGCACGTGGGACAGCCCTGTGGGAAAGCCTCGTGGGAAAGACTCGAGGGAAAACCATAGATCCTTTGATCCACGCGGCGGACTGCGTGACACTGATGCTACCGCTCTGGAGGAAAGCGCAAGTGCATGCCCGCATTCGAGACGAGGACTGACTCCCCTGGGGAGACTCCAGAAGTACCCCAAGATCCATGTCAGCACTGGAGAGAAATCCTCAGGTTCCGGCCTCGACTCCACACAAGGTCTTAGGCCCCGGCATCGACGGGAGAGGAATCCCGAGACGCCCCCGAGGAACTCGCATGGGGACTGGCCTTTCCTGAGGCCACCAGAGCGGTTCCCTGAGGTCCCCGTCGTAAGTCGAGAGCACCTGCCGCAACTCGAGAAAATCCAGGAGGTTTTGCCCTCCAGGCGAGATGAGGCCCATTTCCGCTGAGGCTTCTCGAGGCCAATCACGTCTAACCACTGGAACTTCCAAAGGGTCCTTCACACCCTTGCTGCAACTCAAGAAGTTCCCCGACATACCCGTCTGCACTCGAGAGGAAGCACGTGGTGTCCCGCACACATCCAGGGGAGCCCCGCTTCCGCCTCCTAGCTCGAGATGAGGGATCCTTTCCCTGTTTCGTAGGGAAAGAATTCCCGGCGTTCCCGTCGCATCTCAAGAGGAGGCGCTCTCCACAGGAAAGGCGAGAGGAACTCCAGGGTCATGCCACCATTCCAAGAGTCCCCCAGATGTGTCAGTCCATTCCAGAGGAACCTGTTTTCCCTGCACTGCCTTGACGTTCAAGCCGAGGATCGACTCCCACCACGTGTGCACGTGGGACAGCCCTGTGGGAAAGCCTCGTGGGAAAGCCTCATGGGAAAGACTCGAGGGAAAACCATAGATCTTTTGATCAACGCGGCGGACTGCGTGCCACTGCTGCTACCTCTCTGGAGGAAAGCGCAAGTGCATGCCCGCATTCGAGACGAGGACTGACTCCCCTGGGGAGACTCCAGAAGTACCCCAAGATCCATGTCAGCACTGGAGAGGAATCCTCAGGTTCCGGCCCCGACTCCACACAAGGCCTTAGGCCCAGGCATCGACGGGAGAGGAATCCCGAGAGGCCCCCGAGGAACTCGCATGGGGACTGGCCTTTCCTGAGGCCACCAGAGCGGGTCCCTGAGGTCCCCGTCGTAAGTCGAGAGCACCTGCCGCAACTCGAGAAAATCCAGGAGGTTTTGCCCTCCAGGCGAGATGAGGCCCATTTCCGCTGAGGCTTCTCGAGGCTAATCACGTCTAACCACTGGAACTTCCAAAGGGTCCTTCACACCCTTGCTGCAACTCAAGAAGTTCCCCGACATACCCGTCTCCACTCGAGAGGAAGCACGTGGGGTCCCGCACACATCCAGGGGAGCCCCGTTTCCGCCTCCTAGCTCGAGATGAGGGATCCTTTCCCTGTTTCGTAGGGAAAGAATTCCCGGCGTTCCCGTCGCATCTCAAGAGGAGGCGCTCTCCACAGGAAAGTCGAGAGGAACTCCAGGATCGTGCCACCATTCCAAGAGTCCCCCAGATGTGTCAGTCCATTCCAGAGGAACCTGTTTTCCCTGCACTGCCTTGACGTTCAAGCCGAGGATCGACTCCCACCACGTGTGCACGTGGGACTGCCCTGTGGGAAAGCCTCGTGGGAAAGCCTCGTGGGAAAGTCTCGAGGGAAAACCATAGATCCTTTGATCCACGCGGCAGACTGCGTGACACTGCTGCTACCGCTCTGGAGGAAAGCGCAAGTGCATGCCCGCATTCGAGACGAGGACTGACTCCCCTGGGGAGACTCCATAAGTACCCCTAGATCCATGTCAGCACTGGAGAGGAATCCTCAGGTTCCGGCCCCAACTCCACACAAGGTCTTAGGCCCCGGTATCGAAGGGAGAGGAATCCCGAGAGGCCCCCGAGGAACTCGCATGGGGACTGGCCTTTCCTGAGGCCACCAGAGCGGTTCCCTGAGGTCCCCGTCGTAAGTCGAGATCACCTGCCGCAACTCGAGAAAATCCAGGAGGTTTTGCCCTCCAGGCGAGATGAGGCTAATTTCCGCTGATGCTTCTCGAGGCTAATCACGTCTAAACACTGGAACTTCCAAAGGGTCCTTCACACCCTTGCTGCAACTCAAGAAGTTCCCCGACATACCTGTCTCCACTCGAGAGGAAGCACGTGGTGTCCCGCACACATCCAGGGGAGCCCCGTTTCCACCTCCCAGCTCGAGATGAGGGATCCTTTACCTGTTTCGTAGGGAAAGAATCCCCGGCGTTCCCGTCGCATCTCAAGAGGAGGCGCTCTCCACAGGAAAGGCGAGAGGAACTCCAGGGTCGTGCCACCATTCCAAGAGTCCCCCAGATGTGTCAGTCCATTCCAGAGGAACCTGTTTTCCCTGCACTGCCTTGACGTTCAAGCCAAGGATCGACTCCCACCCGTGTGCACGTGGGACAGCCCTGTGGGAAAGCCTCGTGGAAAGCCTCGTGGGAAAGACTCGAGGGAAAACCTTAGATCATTTGATCCATGCGGCGGACTGCGTGACACTGCTGCTACCGCTCTGGAGGAAAGCGCAAGTGCATGCCCGCATTCGAGACGAGGACTGACTGCCCTGGGGAGACTCCAGAAGTACCCCAAGATCCATGGCAGCACTGGAGAGGAATCCTCAGGTTCCGGCCCCGACTCCACACAAGGTCTTAGGCCCCGGCATCGACGGGAGAAGAATCCCGAGAGGCCCCCGAGGAACTCGCATGGGGACTGGCCTTTCCTGAGGCCACCAGAGCGGGTCCCTGAGGTCCCCGTCGTAAGTCGAGAGCACCTGCCGCAACTCGAGAAAATCCAGGAGGTTTTGCCCTCCAGGCGAGATGAGGCCCATTTCCGCTGAGGCTTCTCGAGGCCAATCACGTCTAACCACTGGAACTTCCAAAGGGTCCTTCACACCCTTCCTGCAACTCAAGAAGTTCCCCGACATACCCGTCTCCACTCGAGAGGAAGCACGTGGTGTCCCGCACACATCCAGGGGAGCCCCGTTTCCGCCTCCTATCTCGAGATGAGGGATCCTTTCCCTGTTTCGTAGGGAAAGAATTCCCGGCGTTCCCGTCGCATCTCAAGAGGAGGCGCTCTCCACAGGAAAGGCGAGAGGAACTCCAGGGTCATGCCACCATTCCAAGAGTCCCCCAGATGTGTCAGTCCATTCCAGACGAACCTGTTTTCCCTGCACTGCCTTGACGTTCAAGCCGAGGATCGACTCCCACCACGTGTGCACGTGGGACAGCCCTGTGGGAAAGCCTCGTGGGAAAGACTCGAGGGAAAACCATAGATCCTTTGATCCACGCGGCGGACTGCGTGACACTGCTGCTACCGCTCTGGAGGAAAGCGCAAGTGCATGCCCGCATTCGAGACGAGGACTGACTCCCCTGGGGAGACTCCAGAAGTACCCCAAGATCCATGTCAGCACTGGAGAGGAATCCTCAGGTTCCGGCCCCGACTCCACACAAGGTCTTAGGCCCCGGCATCGACGGGAGAGGAATCCCGAGAGGCCCCCGAGGAACTCGCATGGGGACTGGCCTTTCCTGAGGCCACCAGAGCGGGTCCCTGAGGTCCCCGTCGTAAGTCGAGAGCACCTGCCGCAACTCGAGAAAATCCAGGAGGTTTTGCCCTCCAGGCGATATGAGGCCCATTTCCGCTGAGGCTTCTCGAGGCCAATCACGTCTAACCACTGGAACTTCCAAAGGGTCCTTCACACCCTTGCTGCAACTCAAGAAGTTCCCCGACATACCCGTCTCCACTCGAGAGGAAGCTCGTGGTGTCCCGCACACATCCAGGGGAGCCCCGTTTCCGCCTCCTAGCTCGAGATGAGGGATCCTTTCCCTGTTTCGTAGGGAAAGAATTCCCGGCGTTCCCGTCGCATCTCAAGAGGAGGCGCTCTCCACAGGAAAGGCGAGAGGAACTCCAGGGTCATGCCACCATTCCAAGAGTCCCCCAGATGTGTCAGTCCATTCCAGTGGAACCTGTTTTCCCTGCACTGCCTTGACGTTCAAGCCAAGGATCGACTCCCACCCGTGTGCACGTGGGACAGCCCTGTGGGAAAGCCTCGTGGAAAGCCTCGTGGGAAAGACTCGAGGGAAAACCTTAGATCATTTGATCCACGCGGCGGACTGCGTGACACTGCTGCTACCGCTCTGGAGGAAAGCGCAAGTGCATGCCCGCATTCGAGACGAGGACTGACTCCCCTGGGGAGACTCCAGAAGTACCCCAAGATCCACGTCAGCACTGGAGAGGAATCCTCAGGTTCCGGCCCTGACTCCACACAAGGTCTTAGGCCCCGGCATCGACGGGAGAGGGATCCCGAGAGGCCCCCGAGGAACTCGCATGGGGACTGGCTTTTCCTGAAGCCACCAGAGCGGGTCCCTGAGGTCCCCGTCGTAAGTCGAAATCACCTGCCGCAACTCGAGAAAATCCAGGAGCTTTTGCCCTCCAGGCTAGATGAGGCTCATTTCCGCTGAGGCTTCTCGAGGCTAATCACGTCTAAACACTGGAACTTCCAAAGGGTCCTTCACACCCTTGCTGCAACTCAAGAAGTTCCCCGACATACCCGTCTGCACTCGAGAGGAAGCACGTAGGGTCCCGCACACATCCAGGGGAGCCCCGTTTCCGCCTCCTAGCTCGAGATGAGGGATCCTTTCCCTGTTTCGTAGGGAAAAAATTCCCGGCGTTCCCGTCGCATCTCAAGAGGAGGCGCTCTCCACAGGAAAGGCGAGAGGAACTCCAGGGTCGTGCCACCATTCCAAGAGTCCCCCAGATGTGTCAGTCCATTCCAGAGGAACCTGTTTTCCCTGCACTGCCTTGACGTTCAAGCCGAGGATCGACTCCCACCACGTGTGCACGTGGGACAGCCCTGTGGAAAAGCCTCTTGGGAAAGCCTCGTGGGAAAGACTCGAGGGAAAACCATAGATCCTTTGATCCACGCGGCGGACTGCGTGACACTGCTGCTACCGCTCTGGAGGAAAGCGCAAGTGCATGCCCGCATTCGAGACGAGGACTGACTCCCCTGGGGAGACTCCAGAAGTACCCCAAGATCCATGTCAGCACTGGAGAGGAATCCTCAGGTTCCGGCCCCGACTCCACACAAGGTCTTAGGCCCCGGCATCGACGGGAGAGGAATCCCGATATTCCCCCGAGGAACTCGCATGGGGACTGGCCTTTCCTGAGGCCACCAGAGCGGGTCCCTGAGGTCCCCGTCGTAAGTCGAGAGCACCTGCCGCAACTCGAGAAAATCCAGGAGGTTTTGCCCTCCAGGCGATATGAGGCCCATTTCCGCTGAGGCTTCTCGAGGCCAATCACGTCTAACCACTGGAACTTCCAAAGGGTCCTTCACACCCTTGCTGCAACTCAAGAAGTTCCCCGACATACCCGTCTCCACTCGAGAGGAAGCTCGTGGTGTCCCGCACACATCCAGGGGAGCCCCGTTTCCGCCTCCTAGCTCGAGATGAGGGATCCTTTCCCTGTTTCGTAGGGAAAGAATTCCCGGCGTTCCCGTCGCATCTCAAGAGGAGGCGCTCTCCACAGGAAAGGCGAGAGGAACTCCAGGGTCATGCCACCATGCCAAGAGTCCCCCAGATGTGTCAGTCCATTCCAGAGGAACCTGTTTTCCCTGCACTGCCTTGACGTTCAAGCCGAGGATCGACTCCCACCACGTGTGCACGTGGGACAGCCCTGTGGGAAAGCCTCGTGGGAAAGACTCGAGGGAAAACCATAGATCCTTTGATCCACGCGGCGGACTGCGTGACACTGCTGCTACCGCTCTGGAGGAAAGCGCAAGTGCATGCCCGCATTCGAAACGAGGACTGACTCCCTTGGGGAGACTCCAGAAGTACCCCAAGATCCACGTCAGCACTGGAGAGGAATCCTCAGGTTCCGGCCCCGACTCCACACAAAGTCTTAGGCCCCGGCATCGACGGGAGAGGGATCCCGAGAGGCCCCCGAGGAACTCGCATGGGGACTGGCTTTTCCTGAGGCCACCAGAGCGGGTCCCTGAGGTCCCCGTCGTAAGTCGAGATCACCTGCCGCAACTCGAGAAAATCCAGGAGCTTTTGCCCTCCAGGCGAGATGAGGCTCATTTCCGCTGAGGCTTCTCGAGGCTAATCACGTCTAAACACTGGAACTTCCAAAGGGTCCTTCACACCCTTGCTGCAACTCAAGAAGTTCCCCGACATACCCGTCTGCACTCGAGAGGAAGCACTTAGGGTCCCGCACACATCCAGGGGAGCCCCGTTTCCGCCTCCTAGCTCGAGATGAGGGATCCTTTCCCTGTTTCGTAGGGAAAAAATTCCCGGCGTTCCCGTCGCATCTCAAGAGGAGGCGCTCTCCACAGGAAAGGCGAGAGGAACTCCAGGGTCGTGCCACCATTCCAAGAGTCCCCCAGATGTATCAGTCCATTCCAGAGGAACCTGTTTTCCCTGCACTGCCTTGACGTTCAAGCCGAGGATCGACTCCCACCACGTGTGCACGTGGGACAGCCCTGTGGGAAAGCCTCGTGGGAAAGCCTCGTGGGAAAGACTCGAGGGAGAACCATAGATCCTTTGATCCACGCGGCGGACTGAGTGACACTGCTGCTACCGCTCTGGAGGAAAGCGCAAGTGCATGCATGCATTCGAGACGAGGACTGACTCCCCTGGGGAGACTCCAGAAGTACCCCAAGATCCATGTCAGCACTGGAGAGGAATCCTCAGGTTCCGGCCCTGACTCCACACAAGGTCTTAGGCCCTGGCATCGACGGGAGAGGAATCCCGAGAGGCCCCCGAGGAACTCGCATGGGGACTGGCCTTTCCTGAGGCCACCAGAGCGGTTCCCTGAGGTCCCCGTCGTAAGTCGAGAGCACCTGCCGCAACTCGAGAAAATCCAGGAGGTTTTGCCCTCCAGGCGAGATGAGGCCCATTTCCGCTGAGGCTTCTCGAGGCCAATCACATCTAACCACTGGAACTTCCAAAGGGTCCTTCACACCCTTGCTGCAACTCAAGAAGTTCCCCGACATACCCGTCTCCACTCGAGAGGAAGCATGTGCGGTCCCGCACACATCCAGGGGAGCCCCGTTTCCACCTCCTAGCTCGAGATGAGGGATCCTTTCCCTGTTTCGTAGGGAAAGAATTCCCGGCGTTCCCGTCGCATCTCAAGAGGAGGCGCTCTCCACAGGAAAGGCGAGAGGAACTCCAGGGTCGAGACAGCATTCCAAGAGTCCACAAGATGTGTCAGTCCTTTCCAGAGGAACCTGTTTTCCCTGCACTGCCTTGACGTTCAAGCCAAGGATCGACTCCCACCCGTGTGCACGTGGGACAGCCCTGTGGGAAAGCCTCGTGGGAAAGACTCGAGGGAAAACCTTAGATCCTTTGATCCACGCGGCGGACTGCGTGACACTGCTGCTACCGCTCTGGAGGAAAGCGCAAGTGCATGCCCGCATTCGAGACGAGGACTGACTCCCCTGGGGAGACTCCAGAAGTACCCCAAGATCCATGGCAGCACTGGAGAGGAATCCTCAGGTTCCGGCCCCGACTCCACACAAGGTCTTAGGCCCCGGCATCGACGGGAGAAGAATCCCGAGAGGTCCCCGAGGAACTCGCATGGGGACTGGCCTTTCCTGAGGCCACCAGAGCGGGTCCCTGAGGTCCCCGTCGTAAGTCGAGAGCACCTGCCGCAACTCGAGAAAATCCAGGAGGTTTTGCCCTCCAGGCGAGATGAGGCCCATTTCCGCTGAGGCTTCTCGAGGCCAATCACGTCTAACCACTGGAACTTCCAAAGGGTCCTTCACACCCTTGCTGCAACTCAAGAAGTTCCCCGACATACCCGTCTCCACTCGAGCGGAAGCACGTGGGTTCCCGCACACATCCAGGGGAGCCCCGTTTCCGCCTCCTAGCTCGAGATGAGGGATCCTTTCCCTGTTTCGTAGGGAAAGAATTCCCGGCGTTCCCGTCGCATCTCAAGAGGAGGCGCTCTCCACAGGAAAGGCGAGAGGAACTCCAGGGTCATGCCACCATTCCAAGAGTCCCCCAGATGTGTCAGTCCATTCCAGACGAACCTGTTTTCCCTGCACTGCCTTGACGTTCAAGCCGAGGATCGACTCCCACCACGTGTGCACGTGGGACAGCCCTGTGGGAAAGCCTCGTGGGAAAGACTGGAGGGAAAACCATAGATCCTTTGATCCACGCGGCGGACTGCGTGACACTGCTGCTACCGCTCTGGAGGAAAGCGCAAGTGCATGCCCGCATTCGAGACGAGGACTGACTCCCCTGGGGAGACTCCAGAAGTACCCCAAGATCCACGTCAGCACTGGAGAGGAATCCTCAGGTTATGGCCCTGACTCCACACAAGGTCTTAGGCCCCGGCATCGACGGGAGAGGGATCCCGAGAGGCCCCCGAGGAACTCGCATGGGGACTGGCTTTTCCTGAAGCCACCAGAGCGGGTCCCTGAGGTCCCCGTCGTAAGTCGAGATCACCTGCCGCAACTCGAGAAAATCCAGGAGCTTTTGCCCTCCAGGCGAGATGAGGCTCATTTCCGCTGAGGCTTCTCGAGGCTAATCACGTCTAAACACTGGAACTTCCAAAGGGTCCTTCACACCCTTGCTGCAACTCAAGAAGTTCCCCGACATACCCGTCTGCACTCGAGAGGAAGCACGTAGGGTCCCGCACACATCCAGGGGAGCCCCGTTTCCGCCTCCTAGCTCGAGATGAGGGATCCTTTCCCTGTTTCGTAGGGAAAAAATTCCCGGCGTTCCCGTCGCATCTCAAGAGGAGGCGCTCTCCACAGGAAAGGCGAGAGGAACTCCAGGGTCGTGCCACCATTCCAAGAGTCCCCCAGATGTGTCAGTCCATTCCAGAGGAACCTGTTTTCCCTGCACTGCCTTGACGTTCAAGCCGAGGATCGAGTCCCACCACGTGTGCACGTGGGACAGCCCTGTGGGAAAGCCTCTTGGGAAAGCCTCGTGGGAAAGACTCGAGGGAAAACCATAGATCCTTTGATCCACGCGGCGGACTGCGTGACACTGCTGCTACCGCTCTGGAGGAAAGCGCAAGTGCATGCCCGCATTCGAGACGAGGACTGACTCCCCTGGGGAGACTCCAGAAGTACCCCAAGATCCATGTCAGCACTGGAGAGGAATCCTCAGGTTCCGGCCCCGACTCCACACAAGGTCTTAGGCCCCGGCATCGACGGGAGAGGAATCCCGAGAAGCCCCCGAGGAACTCGCATGGGGACTGGCCTTTCCTGAGGCCACCAGAGCGGGTCCCTGAGGTCCCCGTCGTAAGTCGAGAGCACCTGCCGCAACTCGAGTAAATCCAGGAGGTTTTGCCCTCCAGGCGAGATGAGGCCCATTTCCGCTGAGGCTTCTCGAGGCCAATCACATCTAACCACTGGAACTTCCAAAGGGTCCTTCACACCCTTGCTGCAACTCAAGAAGTTCCCCGACATACCCGTCTCCACTCGAGGGGAAGCACGTGGGGTCCCGCACACATCGAGGGGAGCCCCGTTTCCGCCTCCTAGCTCGAGATGAGGGATCCTTTCCCTGTTTCATAGGGAAAGAATTCCCGGCGTTCCCGTCGCATCTCAAGAGGAGGCGCTCTCCACAGGAAAGGCGAGAGGAACTCCAGGGTCATGCCACCATTCCAAGAGTCCCCCAGATGTGTCAGTCCATTCCAGAGGAACCTGTTTTCCCTGCACTGCCTTGACGTTCAAGCCGAGG
Organism: Ovis canadensis; assembly: GCF_042477335.2. Classification (NCBI taxonomy): domain Eukaryota; kingdom Metazoa; phylum Chordata; class Mammalia; order Artiodactyla; family Bovidae; genus Ovis; species Ovis canadensis. Next base: position 1,442,774 of record NC_091252.1, read on the forward strand.
ATCGACTCCCACCACGTGTGCACGTGGGACAGCCCTGTGGGAAAGCCTCGTGGGAAAGACTCGAGGGAAAACCATAGATCCTTTGATCCATGCGGCGGACTGCGTGACACTGCTGCTACCGCTCTGGAGGAAAGCGCAAGTGCATGCCCGCATTCGAGACGAGGACTGACTCCCCTGGGGAGACTCCAGAAGTACCCCAAGATCCATGGCAGCACTGGAGAGGAATCCTCAGGTTCCGGCCCCGACTCCACACAAGGTCTTAGGCCCCGGCATCGACGGGAGAAGAATCCCGAGAGGCCCCCGAGGAACTCGCATGGGGACTGGCCTTTCCTGAGGCCACCAGAGCGGGTCCCTGAGGTCCCCGTCGTAAGTCGAGAGCACCTGCCGCAACTCGAGAAAATCCAGGAGGTTTTGCCCTCCAGGCGAGATGAGGCCCATTTCCGCGGAGGCTTCTCGAGGCCAATCACTTCTAACCACTGGAACTTCCAAAGGGTCCTTCACACCCTTGCTGCAACTCAAGAAGTTCCCCGACATACCCGTCTCCACTCGAGAGGAAGCACGTGGGTTCCCGCACACATCCAGGGGAGCCCCGTTTCCGCCTCCTAGCTCGAGATGAGGGATCCTTTCCCTGTTTCGTAGGGAAAGAATTCCCGGCGTTCCCGTCGCATCTCAAGAGGAGGCGCTCTCCACAGGAAAGGCGAGAGGAACTCCAGGGTCATGCCACCATTCCAAGAGTCCCCCAGATGTGTCAGTCCATTCCAGACGAACCTGTTTTCCCTGCACTGCCTTGACGTTCAAGCCGAGGATCGACTCCCACCACGTGTGCACGTGGGACAGCCCTGTGGGAAAGCCTCGTGGGAAAGACTCGAGGGAAAACCATAGATCCTTTGATCCACGCGGCGGACTGCGTGACACTGCTGCTACCGCTCTGGAGGAAAGCGCAAGTGCATGCCCGCATTCGAGACGAGGACTGACTCCCCTGGGGAGACTCCAGAAGTACCCCAAGATCCATGTCAGCACTGGAGAGGAATCCTCAGGTTCCGGCCCCGACTCCACACAAGGTCTTAGGCCCCGGCATCGACGGGAGAGGAATCCCGAGACGCCCCCGAGGAACTCGCATGGGGACTGGCCTTTCCTGAGGCCACCAGAGCGGGTCCCTGAGGTCCCCGTCGTAAGTCGAGAGCACCTGCCGCAACTCGAGAAAATCCAGGAGGTTTTGCCCTCCAGGCGAGATGAGGCCCATTTCCGCTTAGGCTTCTCGAGGCCAATCACATCTAACCACTGGAACTTCCAAAGGGTCCTTCACACCCTTGCTGCAACTCAAGAAGTTCCCCGACATACCCGTCTCCACTCGAGGGGAAGCACGTGGGGTCCCGCACACATCCAGGGGAGCCCCGTTTCCGCCTCCTAGCTCGAGATGAGGGATCCTTTCCCTGTTTCATAGGGAAAGAATTCCCGGCGTTCCCGTCGCATCTCAAGAGGAGGCGCTCTCCACAGGAAAGGCGAGAGGAACTCCAGGGTCATGCCACCATTCCAAGAGTCCCCCAGATGTGTCAGTCCATTCCAGAGGAACCTGTTTTCCCTGCACTGCCTTGACGTTCAAGCCGAGGATCTACTCCCACCACGTGTGCACGTGGGACAGCCCTGTGGGAAAGCCTCGTGGGAAAGCCTCGTGGGAAAGACTCGAGGGAAAACCATAGATCCTTTGATCCACGCGGCGGACTGCGTGACACTGCTGCTACCGCTCTGGAGGAAAGCGCAAGTGCATGCCCGCATTCGAGACGAGGACTGACTCCCCTGGGGAGACTCCAGAAGTACCCCAAGATCCATGTCAGCACTGGAGAGGAATCCTCAGGTTCCGGCCCCGACTCCACACAAGGTCTTAGGCCCCGGCATCGACGGGAGAGGAATCCCGAGAGGCCCCCGAGGAACTCGCATGGGGACTGGCCTTTCCTGAGGCCACCAGAGCGGGTCCCTGAGGTCCCCGTCGTAAGTCGAGAGCACCTGCCGCAACTCGAGAAAATCCAGGAGGTTTTGCCCTCCAGGCGAGATGAGGCCCATTTCCGCTGAGGCTTCTCGAGGCCAATCACGTCTAACCATTGGAACTTCCAAAGGGTCCTTCACACCCTTGCTGCAACTCAAGAAGTTCCCCGACATACCCGTCTCCACTCGAGAGGAAGCACGTGGTGTCCCGCACACATCCAGGGGAGCCCCGTTTCCGCCTCCTAGCTCGAGATGAGGGATCCTTTCCCTGTTTCGTAGGGAAAGAATTCCCGGCGTTCCCGTCGCATCTCAAGAGGAGGCGCTCTCCACAGGAAAGGCGAGAGGAACTCCAGGGTCATGCCACCGTTCCAAGAGTCCCCCAGATGTGTCAGTCCATTCCAGACGAACCTGTTTTCCCTGCACTGCCTTGACGTTCAAGCCGAGGATCGACTCCCACCACGTGTGCACGTGGGACAGCCCTGTGGGAAAGCCTCGTGGGAAAGACTCGAGGGAAAACCATAGATCCTTTGATCCACGCGGCGGACTGCGTGACACTGCTGCTACCGCTCTGGAGGAAAGCGCAAGTGCATGCCCGCATTCGAGACGAGGACTGACTCCCCTGGGGAGACTCCAGAAGTACCCCAAGATCCACGTCAGCACTGGAGAGGAATCCTCAGGTTCCGGCCCCGACTCCACACAAGGTCTTAGGCCCCGTCATCGACGGGAGAGGGATCCCGAGTGGCCCCCGAGGTACTCGCATGGGGACTGGCTTTTCCTGAGGCCACCAGAGCGGGTCCCTGAGGTCCCCGTCGTAAGTCGAGATCACCTGCCGCAACTCGAGAAAATCCAGGAGCTTTTGCCCTCCAGGCGAGATGAGGCTCATTTCCGCTGAGGCTTCTCGAGGCTAATCACGTCTAAACCCTGGAACTTCCGAAGCGTCCTTCACACCCTTGCTGCAACTCAAGAAGTTCCCCGACATACCCGTCTGCACTCGAGAGGAAGCACGTAGGGTCCCGCACACATCCAGGGGAGCCCCGTTTCCGCCTCCTAGCTCGAGATGAGGGATCCTTTCCCTGTTTCGTAGGGAAAAAATTCCCGGCGTTCCCGTCGCATCTCAAGAGGAGGCGCTCTCCACAGGAAAGGCGAGAGGAACTCCAGGGTCGTGCCACCATTCCAAGAGGCCCCAGATGTGTCAGTCCATTCCAGAGGAACCTGTTTTCCATGAACTGCCTTGACGTTCAAGCCGAGGATCGACTCCCACCACGTGTGCACGTGGGACAGCCCTGTGGGAAAGCCTCTTGGGAAAGCCTCGTGGGAAAGACTCGAGGGAAAACCATAGATCCTTTGATCCACGCGGCGGACTGCGTGACACTGCTGCTACCGCTCTGGAGGAAAGCGCAAGTGCATGCCCGCATTCGAGACGAGGACTGACTCCCCTGGGGAGACTCCAGAAGTACCCCAAGATCCATGTCAGCACTGGAGAGGAATCCTCAGGTTCCGGCCCCGACTCCACACAAGGTCTTAGGCCCCGGCATCGACGGGAGAGGAATCCCGAGACGCCCCCGAGGAACTCGCATGGGGACTGGCCTTTCCTGAGGCCACCAGAGCGGGTCCTTGAGGTCCCCGTCGTAAGTCGAGAGCACCTGCCGCAACTCGAGAAAATCCAGGAGGTTTTGCCCTCCATTCGAGATGAGGCCCATTTCCGCTGAGGCTTCTCGAGGCCAATCACATCTAACCACTGGAACTTCCAAAGGGTCCTTCACACCCTTGCTGCAACTCAAGAAGTTCCCCGACATACCCGTCTCCACTCGAGGGGAAGCACGTGGGGTCCCGCACACATCCAGGGGAGCCCCGTTTCCGCCTCCTAGCTCGAGATGAGGGATCCTTTCCCTGTTTCATAGGGAAAGAATTCCCGGCGTTCCCGTCGCATCTCAAGAGGAGGCGCTCTCCACAGGAAAGGCGAGAGGAACTCCAGGGTCATGCCACCATTCCAAGAGTCCCCCAGATGTGTCAGTCCATTCCAGAGGAACCTGTTTTCCCTGCACTGCCTTGACGTTCAAGCCGAGGATCTACTCCCACCACGTGTGCACGTGGGACAGCCCTGTGGGAAAGCCTCGTGGGAAAGCCTCGTGGGAAAGACTCGAGGGAAAACCATAGATCCTTTGATCCACGCGGCGGACTGCGTGACACTGCTGCTACCGCTCTGGAGGAAAGCGCAAGTGCATGCCCGCATTCGAGACGAGGACTGACTCCCCTGGGGAGACTCCAGAAGTACCCCAAGATCCATGTCAGCACTGGAGAGGAATCCTCAGGTTCCGGCCCCGACTCCACACAAGGTCTTAGGCCCCGGCATCGACGGGAGAGGAATCCCGAGAGGCCCCCGAGGAACTCGCATGGGGACTGGCCTTTCCTGAGGCCACCAGAGCGGGTCCCTGAGGTCCCCGTCGTAAGTCGAGAGCACCTGCCGCAACTCGAGAAAATCCAGGAGGTTTTGCCCTCCAGGCGAGATGAGGCCCATTTCCGCGGAGGCTTCTCGAGGCCAATCACGTCTAACCACTGGAACTTCCAAAGGGTCCTTCACACCCTTGCTGCAACTCAAGAAGTTCCCCGACATACCCGTCTCCACTCGAGAGGAAGCACGTGGTGTCCCGCACACATCCAGGGGAGCCCCGTTTCCGCCTCCTAGCTCGAGATGAGGGATCCTTTCCCTGTTTCGTAGGGAAAGAATTCCCGGCGTTCCCGTCGCATCTCAAGAGGAGGCGCTCTCCACAGGAAAGGCGAGAGGAACTCCAGGGTCATGCCACCGTTCCAAGAGTCCCCCAGATGTGTCAGTCCATTCCAGACGAACCTGTTTTCCCTGCACTGCCTTGACGTTCAAGCCGAGGATCGACTCCCACCACGTGTGCACGTGGGACAGCCCTGTGGGAAAGCCTCGTGGGAAAGACTCGAGGGAAAACCATAGATCCTTTGATCCACGCGGCGGACTGCGTGACACTGCTGCTACCGCTCTGGAGGAAAGCGCAAGTGCATGCCCGCATTCGAGACGAGGACTGACTCCCCTGGGGAGACTCCAGAAGTACCCCAAGATCCACGTCAGCACTGGAGAGGAATCCTCAGGTTCCGGCCCCGACTCCACACAAGGTCTTAGGCCCCGGCATCGACGGGAGAGGGATCCCGAGTGGCCCCCGAGGTACTCGCATGGGGACTGGCTTTTCTTGAGGCCACCAGAGCGGGTCCCTGAGGTCCCCGTCGTAAGTCGAGATCACCTGCCGCAACTCGAGAAAATCCAGGAGCTTTTGCCCTCCAGGCGAGATGAGGCTCATTTCCGCTGAGGCTTCTCGAGGCTAATCACGTCTAAACCCTGGAACTTCCAAAGCGTCCTTCACACCCTTGCTGCAACTCAAGAAGTTCCCCGACATACCCGTCTGCACTCGAGAGGAAGCACGTAGGGTCCCGCACACATCCAGGGGAGCCCCGTTTCCGCCTCCTAGCTCGAGATGAGGGATCCGTTCCCTGTTTCGTAGGGAAAAAATTCCCGGCGTTCCCGTCGCATCTCAAGAGGAGGCGCTCTCCACAGGAAAGGCGAGAGGAACTCCAGGGTCGTGCCACCATTCCAAGAGGCCCCAGATGTGTCAGTCCATTCCAGAGGAACCTGTTTTCCCTGCACTGCCTTGACGTTCAAGCCGAGGATCGACTCCCACCACGTGTGCACGTGGGACAGCCCTGTGGGAAAGCCTCTTGGGAAAGCCTCGTGGGAAAGACTCGAGGGAAAACCATAGATCCTTTGATCCACGCGGCGGACTGCGTGACACTGCTGCTACCGCTCTGGAGGAAAGCGCAAGTGCATGCCCGCATTCGAGACGAGGACTGACTCCCCTGGGGAGACTCCAGAAGTACCCCAAGATCCATGTCAGCACTGGAGAGGAATCCTCAGGTTCCGGCCCCGACTCCACACAAGGTCTTAGGCCCCGGCATCGACGGGAGAGGAATCCCGAGACGCCCCCGAGGAACTCGCATGGGGACTGGCCTTTCCTGAGGCCACCAGAGCGGGTCCCTGAGGTCCCCGTCGTAAGTCGAGAGCACCTGCCGCAACTCGAGAAAATCCAGGAGGTTTTGCCCTCCAGGCGAGATGAGGCCCATTTCCGCTGAGGCTTCTCGAGGCCAATCACATCTAACCACTGGAACTTCCAAAGGGTCCTTCACACCCTTGCTGCAACTCAAGAAGTTCCCCGACATACCCGTCTCCACTCGAGGGGAAGCACGTGGGGTCCCGCACACATCCAGGGGAGCCCCGTTTCCGCCTCCTAGCTCGAGATGAGGGATCCTTTCCCTGTTTCATAGGGAAAGAATTCCCGGCGTTCCCGTCGCATCTCAAGAGGAGGCGCTCTCCACAGGAAAGGCGAGAGGAACTCCAGGGTCATGCCACCATTCCAAGAGTCCCCCAGATGTGTCAGTCCATTCCAGAGGAACCTGTTTTCCCTGCACTGCCTTGACGTTCAAGCCGAGGATCGACTCCCACCACGTGTGCACGTGGGACAGCCCTGTGGGAAAGCCTCGTGGGAAAGACTCGAGGGAAAACCTTAGATCCTTTGATCCACGCGGCGGACTGCATGACACTGCTGCTACCGCTCTGGAGGAAAGCGCAAGTGCATGCCCGCATTCGAGACGAGGACTGACTCCCCTGGGGTGACTCCAGAAGTACCCCAAGATCCATGTCAGCACTGGAGAGGAATCCTCAGGTTCCGGCCCCGACTCCACACAAGGTCTTAGGCCCCGGCATCGACGGGAGAGGAATCCCGAGACGCCCCCGAGGAACTCGCATGGGGACTGGCCTTTCCTGAGGCCACCAGAGCGGGTCCCTGAGGTCCCCGTCGTAAGTCGAGAGCACCTGCCGCAACTCGAGAAAATCCAGGAGGTTTTGCCCTCCAGGCGAGATGAGGCCCATTTCCGCTGAGGCATCTCGAGGCCAATCATATCTAACCACTGGAACTTCCAAAGGGTCCTTCACACCATTGCTGCAACTCAAGAAGTTCCCCGACATACCCGTCTCCACTCGAGAGGAAGCACGTGGGGTCCCGCACACATCCAGGGGAGCCCCGTTTCCGCCTCCTAACTCGAGATGAGGGATCCTTTCCCTGTTTCGTAGGGAAAGAATTCCCGGCATTCCCATCGCATCTCAAGAGGAGGCGATCTCCACAGGAAAGGCGAGAGGAACTCCAGGGTCGTGACACCATTCCAAGAGTCCCCCAGATGTGTCAGTCCATTCCAGAGGAACCTGTTTTCCCTGCACTGCCTTGACGTTCAAGCCGAGGATCGACTCCCACCCCGTGTGCACGTGGGACAGCCCTGTGGGAAAGCCTCGTGGGAAAGCCTCGTGGGAAAGACTCGAGGGAAAACCATAGATCCTTTGAACCACGCGGCGGACTCCGTGACACTATTGCTACCGCTCTGGAGGAAAGCGCAAGTGCATGCCCGCATTCGAGACGAGGACTGACTCCCCTGGGGAGACTCCAGAAGTACCCCAAGATCCATGTCAGCACTGGAGAGGAATCCTCAGGTTCCGGCCCCGACTCCACAAAAGGTCTTAGGCCCCGGCATCGATGGGAGAGGAATACTGAGACGCCCCCGAGGAACTCGCATGGGGACTGGCCTTTCCTGAGGCCACCAGAGCGGTTCCCTGAGGTCCCCGTCGTAAGTCGAGAGCACCTGCCGCAACTCGAGAAAATCCAGGAGGTTTTGCCCTCCAGGCGAGATGAGGCCCATTTCCGCTGAGGCTTCTCGAGGCTAATCACATCTAACCACTGGAACTTCCAAAGGGTCCTTCACACCCTTGCTGCAACTCAAGAATTCCCCGACATAACCGTCTCAACTCGAGGGGAAGCTCGTGGTGTCCCGCACACATCCAGGGGAGCCCGGTTTCCGCCTCCTAGCTCGAGATGAGGGATCCTTTCCCTGTTTCGTAGGGAAAGAATTCCCGGCGTTCCCGTCGCATCTCAAGAGGAGGCGCTCTCCACAGGAAAGGCGAGAGGAACTCCAGGGTCATGCCACCATGCCAAGAGTCCCCCAGATGTGTCAGTCCATTCCAGAGGAACCTGTTTTCCCTGCACTGCCTTGACGTTCAAGCCGAGGATCGACTCCCACCACGCGTGCACGTGGGACAGCCCTGTGGGAAAGCCTCGTGGGAAAGACTCGAGGGAAAACCTTAGATCCTTTGATCCACGCGGCGGACTGCGTGACACTGCTGCTACCGCTCTGGAGGAAAGCGCAAGTGCATGCCCGCATTCGAGACGAGGACTGACTCCCCTGGGGAGACTCCAGAAGTACCCCAAGATCCATGTCAGCACTGGAGAGGAATCCTCAGGTTCCGGCCCCGACTCCACACAAGGTCTTAGGCCCCGGCATCGACGGGAGAGGAATCCCGAGACGCCCCCGAGGAACTCGCATGGGGACTGGCCTTTCCTGAGGCCACCAGAGCGGTTCCCTGAGGTCCCCGTCGTAAGTCGAGAGCACCTGCCGCAACTCGAGAAAATCCAGGAGGTTTTGCCCTCCAGGCGAGATGAGGCCCATTTCCGCTGAGGCATCTCGAGGCCAATCACATCTAACCACTGGAACTTCCAAAGGGTCCTTCACACCGTTGCTGCAACTCAAGAAGTTCCCCGACATACCCGTCTCCACTCGAGAGGAAGCACGTGGGGTCCCGCACACATCCAGGGGAGCCCCGTTTCCGCCTCCTAACTCGAGATGAGGGATCCTTTCCCTGTTTCGTAGGGAAAGAATTCCCGGCATTCCCATCGCATCTCAAGAGGAGGTGCTCTCCACAGGAAAGGCGACAGGAACTCCAGGGTCGTGACACCATTCCAAGATTCCCCCATATGTGTCAGTCCATTCCAGAGGAACCTGTTTTCCCTGCACTGCCTTGACGTTCAAGCCGAGGATCGACTCCCACCCCGTGTGCACGTGGGACAGCCCTGTGGGAAAGCCTCGTGGGAAAGCCTCGTGGGAAAGACTCGAGGGAAAACCATAGATCCTTTGATCCACGCGGCGGACTGCGTGACACTATTGCTACCGCTCTGGAGGAAAGCGCAAGTGCATGCCCGCATTCGAGACGAGGACTGACTCCCCTGGGGAGACTCCAGAAGTACCCCAAGATCCATGTCAGCACTGGAGAGGAATCCTCAGGTTCCGGCCCCGACTCCACAAAAGGTCTTAGGCCCCGGCATCGATGGGAGAGGAATCCCGAGAGGCCCCCGAGGAACTCGCATGGGGACTGGCCTTTCCTGAGGCCACCAGAGCGGTTCCCTGAGGTCCCCGTCGTAAGTCGAGAGCACCTGCCGCAACTCGAGAAAATCCAGGAGGTTTTGCCCTCCAGGCGAGATGAGGCCCATTTCCGCTGAGGCTTCTCGAGGCCAATCACATCTAACCACTGGAACTTCCAAAGGGTCCTTCACACCCTTGCTGCAACTCAAGAATTCCCCGACATACCCGTCTCCACTCGAGGGGAAGCACGTGGGGTCCCGCACACATCCAGGGGAGCCCGGTTTCCGGCTCCTAGCTCGAGATGAGGGATCCTTTCCCTGTTTCGTAGGGAAAGAATTCCCGGCGTTCCCGTCGCATCTCAAAAGGAGGCACTCTCCACAGGAAAGGCGAGAGGAACTCCAGGGTCATGCCACCATTCCAAGAGTCCCACAGATGTGTCAGTCCATTCCAGAGGAACCTGTTTTCCCTGCACTGCCTTGATGTTCAAGCCGAGGATCGACTTCCACCACGTGTTCACGTGGGACAGCCCTGTGGGAAAGCCTCGTGGGAAAGCCTCGTGGGAAAGACTCGAGGGAAAACCATAGATCCTTTGATCCACGCGGCGGACTGCGTGACACTGCTGCTACCGCTCTGGAGGAAAGCGCAAGTGCATGCCCGCATTTGAGACGAGGACTGACTCCCCTGGGGAGACTCCAGAAGTACCCCAAGATCCATGTCAGCACTGGAGAGGAATCCTCAGGTTCCGGCCCCGACTCCACACAAGGTCTTAGGCCCCGGCATCGACGGGAGAGGGATCCCGAGAGGCCCCCGAGGAACTCGCATGGGGACTGGCTTTTCCTGAGGCCACCAGAGCGGGTCCCTGAGGTCCCCGTCGTAAGTCGAGATCATCTGCCGCAACTCGAGAAAATCCAGGAGCTTTTGCCCTCCAGGCGAGATGAGGCTCATTTCGGCTGAGGCTTCTCGAGGCTGATCACGTCTAAACACTGGAACTTCCAAAGGGTCCTTCACACCCTTGCTGCAACTCAAGAAGTTCCCCGACATACCCGTCTGCACTCGAGAGGAAGCACGTGGGGTCCCGCACACATCCAGGGGAGCCCCGTTTCCGCCTCCTAGCTCGAGATGAGGGATCCTTTCCCTGTTTCGTAGGGAAACAATTCCCGGCGTTCCCGTCGCCTCTCAAGAGGAGGCGCTCTCCACAGGAAAGGCGAGAGGAACTCCAGGGTCATGCCACCATTCCAAGAGTCCCCCAGATGTGTCAGTCCATTCCAGACGAACCTGTTTTCCCTGCACTGCCTTGACGTTCAAGCCGAGGATCGACTCCCACCACGTGTGCACGTGGGACAGCCCTGTGGGAAAGCCTCGTGGGAAAGCCTCGTGGGAAAGACTCGAGGGAAAACCATAGATCCTTTGATCCACGCGGCGGACTGCGTGACACTGCTGCTACCGCTCTGGAGGAAAGCGCAAGTGCATGCCCGCATTCGAGACGAGGACTGACTCCCCTGGGGAGACTCCAGAAGTACCCCAAGATCCATGTCAGCACTGGAGAGGAATCCTCAGGTTCCGGCCCCGACTCCACACAAGGACTTAGGCCCTGGCATCGACGGGAGAGGAATCCCCAGAGGCCCCCGAGGAACTCGCATGGGGACTGGCCTTTCCTGAGGCCACCAGAGCGGGTCCCTGAGGTCCCCGTCGTAAGTCGAGAGCACCTGCCGCAACTCGAGAAAATCCAGGAGGTTTTGCCCTCCAGGTGAGATGAGGCCCATTTCCGCTGAGGCTTCTCTAGGCCAATCACGTCTAACCACTGGAACTTCCAAAGGGTCCTTCACACCCTTGCTGCAACTCAAGAAGTTCCCCGACATACCCGTCTGCACTCGAGAGGAAGCACTTGGGGTCCGGCACACATCCAGGGGAGCCCCGTTTCCGCCTCCTAGCTCGAGATGAGGGATCCTTTCCCTGTTTCGTAGGGAAAGAATTCCCGGCGTTCCCGTCGCATCTCAAGAGGAGGCGCTCTCTACAGGAAAGGGGAGAGGAACTCCAGGGTCGTGCCACCATTCCAAGAGACCCCCAGATGTGTCAGTCCATTACAGAGGAACCTTTTTTCCCTGCACTGCCTTGACGTTCAAGCCGAGGATCGACTCCCACCACGTGTGCACGTGGGACAGCCCTGTGGGAAAGCCTCGTGGGAAAGCCTCGTGGGAAAGACTCGAGGGAAAACCATAGATCCTTTGATCCACGCTGCGGACTGCGTGACACTGCTGCTACCGCTCTGGAGGAAAGCGCAAGTGCATGACCGCATTCGAGACGAGGACTGACTCCCCTGGGGAGACTCCAGAAGTACCCCAACATCCATGTCAGCACTGGAGAGGAATCCTCAGGTTCCGGCCCCGACTCCACACAAGGTCTTAGGCCCCGGCATCGACGGGAGAGGGATCCCGAGACGCCCCCGAGGAACTCGCATGGAGACTGGCTTTTCCTGAGGCCACCAGAGCGGGTCCCTGAGGTCCCCGTCGTAAGTCGAGATCACCTGCCGCAACTCGAGAAAATCCAGGAGCTTTTGCCCTCCAGGCGAGATGAGGTTCATTTCCGCTGAGGCTTCTGGAGGCTAATCACGTCTAAACACTGGAACTTCCAAAGGGTCCTTCACACCCTTGCTGCAACTCAAGAAGTTCCCCGACATACCCGTCTGCACTCGAGAGGAAGCACGTGGGGTCCCGCACACATCCAGGGGAGCTCCGTTTCCGCCTCCTAGCTCGAGATGAGGGATCCTTTCCCTGTTTCGTAGGGAAAGAATTCCCGGCGTTCCCGTCGCATCTCAAGAGGAGGCGCTCTCCACAGGAAAGGCGAGAGGAACTCCAGGGTCATGCCACCGTTCCAAGAGTCCCCCAGATGTGTCAGTCCATTCCAGACGAACCTGTTTTCCCTGCACTGCCTTGACGTTCAAGCCGAGGATCGACTCCCACCACGTGTGCACGTGGGACAGCCCTGTGGGAAAGCCTCGTGGGAAAGACTCGAGGGAAAACCATAGATCCTTTGATCCACGCGGCGGACTGCGTGACACTGCTGCTACCGCTCTGGAGGAAAGCGCAAGTGCATGCCCGCATTCGAGACGAGGACTGACTCCCCTGGGGAGACTCCAGAAGTACCCCAAGATCCACGTCAGCACTGGAGAGGAATCCTCAGGTTCCGGCCCCGACTCCACACAAGGTCTTAGGCCCCGTCATCGACGGGAGAGGGATCCCGAGTGGCCCCCGAGGTACTCGCATGGGGACTGGCTTTTCCTGAGGCCACCAGAGCGGGTCCCTGAGGTCCCCGTCGTAAGTCGAGATCACCTGCCGCAACTCGAGAAAATCCAGGAGCTTTTGCCCTCCAGGCGAGATGAGGCTCATTTCCGCTGAGGCTTCTCGAGGCTAATCACGTCTAAACCCTGGAACTTCCAAAGCGTCCTTCACACCCTTGCTGCAACTCAAGAAGTTCCCCGACATACCCGTCTGCACTCGAGAGGAAGCACGTAGGGTCCCGCACACATCCAGGGGAGCCCCGTTTCCGCCTCCTAGCTCGAGATGAGGGATCCTTTCCCTGTTTCGTAGGGAAAAAATTCCCGGCGTTCCCGTCGCATCTCAAGAGGAGGCGCTCTCCACAGGAAAGGCGAGAGGAACTCCAGGGTCGTGCCACCATTCCAAGAGGCCCCAGATGTGTCAGTCCATTCCAGAGGAACCTGTTTTCCCTGCACTGCCTTGACGTTCAAGCCGAGGATCGACTCCCACCACGTGTGCACGTGGGACAGCCCTGTGGGAAAGCCTCTTGGGAAAGCCTCGTGGGAAAGACTCGAGGGAAAACCATAGATCCTTTGATCCACGCGGCGGACTGCGTGACACTGCTGCTACCGCTCTGGAGGAAAGCGCAAGTGCATGCCCGCATTCGAGACGAGGACTGACTCCCCTGGGGAGACTCCAGAAGTACCCCAAGATCCATGTCAGCACTGGAGAGGAATCCTCAGGTTCCGGCCCCGACTCCACACAAGGTCTTAGGCCCCGGCATCGACGGGAGAGGAATCCCGAGACGCCCCCGAGGAACTCGCATGGGGACTGGCCTTTCCTGAGGCCACCAGAGCGGGTCCCTGAGGTCCCCGTCGTAAGTCGAGAGCACCTGCCGCAACTCGAGAAAATCCAGGAGGTTTTGCCCTCCAGGCGAGATGAGGCCCATTTCCGCTGAGGCTTCTCGAGGCCAATCACATCTAACCACTGGAACTTCCAAAGGGTCCTTCACACCCTTGCTGCAACTCAAGAAGTTCCCCGACATACCCGTCTCCACTCGAGGGGAAGCACGTGGGGTCCCGCACACATCCAGGGGAGCCCCGTTTCCGCCTCCTAGCTCGAGATGAGGGATCCTTTCCCTGTTTCATAGGGAAAGAATTCCCGGCGTTCCCGTCGCATCTCAAGAGGAGGCGCTCTCCACAGGAAAGGCGAGAGGAACTCCAGGGTCATGCCACCATTCCAAGAGTCCCCCAGATGTGTCAGTCCATTCCAGAGGAACCTGTTTTCCCTGCACTGCCTTGACGTTCAAGCCGAGGATCTACTCCCACCACGTGTGCACGTGGGACAGCCCTGTGGGAAAGCCTCGTGGGAAAGCCTCGTGGGAAAGACTCGAGGGAAAACCATAGATCCTTTGATCCACGCGGCGGACTGCGTGACACTGCTGCTACCGCTCTGGAGGAAAGCGCAAGTGCATGCCCGCATTCGAGACGAGGACTGACTCCCCTGGGGAGACTCCAGAAGTACCCCAAGATCCATGTCAGCACTGGAGAGGAATCCTCAGGTTCCGGCCCCGACTCCACACAAGGTCTTAGGCCCCGGCATCGACGGGAGAGGAATCCCGAGAGGCCCCCGAGGAACTCGCATGGGGACTGGCCTTTCCTGAGGCCACCAGAGCGGGTCCCTGAGGTCCCCGTCGTAAGTCGAGAGCACCTGCCGCAACTCGAGAAAATCCAGGAGGTTTTGCCCTCCAGGCGAGATGAGGCCCATTTCCGCGGAGGCTTCTCGAGGCCAATCACGTCTAACCACTGGAACTTCCAAAGGGTCCTTCACACCCTTGCTGCAACTCAAGAAGTTCCCCGACATACCCGTCTCCACTCGAGAGGAAGCACGTGGTGTCCCGCACACATCCAGGGGAGCCCCGTTTCCGCCTCCTAGCTCGAGATGAGGGATCCTTTCCCTGTTTCGTAGGGAAAGAATTCCCGGCGTTCCCGTCGCATCTCAAGAGGAGGCGCTCTCCACAGGAAAGGCGAGAGGAACTCCAGGGTCATGCCACCGTTCCAAGAGTCCCCCAGATGTGTCAGTCCATTCCAGACGAACCTGTTTTCCCTGCACTGCCTTGACGTTCAAGCCGAGGATCGACTCCCACCACGTGTGCACGTGGGACAGCCCTGTGGGAAAGCCTCGTGGGAAAGACTCGAGGGAAAACCATAGATCCTTTGATCCACGCGGCGGACTGCGTGACACTGCTGCTACCGCTCTGGAGGAAAGCGCAAGTGCATGCCCGCATTCGAGACGAGGACTGACTCCCCTGGGGAGACTCCAGAAGGACCCCAAGATCCACGTCAGCACTGGAGAGGAATCCTCAGGTTCCGGCCCCGACTCCACACAAGGTCTTAGGCCCCGGCATCGACGGGAGAGGGATCCCGAGTGGCCCCCGAGGTACTCGCATGGGGACTGGCTTTTCTTGAGGCCACCAGAGCGGGTCCCTGAGGTCCCCGTCGTAAGTCGAGATCACCTGCCGCAACTCGAGAAAATCCAGGAGCTTTTGCCCTCCAGGCGAGATGAGGCTCATTTCCGCTGAGGCTTCTCGAGGCTAATCACGTCTAAACCCTGGAACTTCCAAAGCGTCCTTCACACCCTTGCTGCAACTCAAGAAGTTCCCCGACATACCCGTCTGCACTCGAGAGGAAGCACGTAGGGTCCCGCACACATCCAGGGGAGCCCCGTTTCCGCCTCCTAGCTCGAGATGAGGGATCCTTTCCCTGTTTCGTAGGGAAAAAATTCCCGGCGTTCCCGTCGCATCTCAAGAGGAGGCGCTCTCCACAGGAAAGGCGAGAGGAACTCCAGGGTCGTGCCACCATTCCAAGAGGCCCCAGATGTGTCAGTCCATTCCAGAGGAACCTGTTTTCCCTGCACTGCCTTGACGTTCAAGCCGAGGATCGACTCCCACCACGTGTGCACGTGGGACAGCCCTGTGGGAAAGCCTCTTGGGAAAGCCTCGTGGGAAAGACTCGAGGGAAAACCATAGATCCTTTGATCCACGCGGCGGACTGCGTGACACTGCTGCTACCGCTCTGGAGGAAAGCGCAAGTGCATGCCCGCATTCGAGACGAGGACTGACTCCCCTGGGGAGACTCCAGAAGTACCCCAAGATCCATGTCAGCACTGGAGAGGAATCCTCAGGTTCCGGCCCCGACTCCACACAAGGTCTTAGGCCCCGGCATCGACGGGAGAGGAATCCCGAGACGCCCCCGAGGAACTCGCATGGGGACTGGCCTTTCCTGAGGCCACCAGAGCGGGTCCCTGAGGTCCCCGTCGTAAGTCGAGAGCACCTGCCGCAACTCGAGAAAATCCAGGAGGTTTTGCCCTCCAGGCGAGATGAGGCCCATTTCCGCTGAGGCTTCTCGAGGCCAATCACATCTAACCACTGGAACTTCCAAAGGGTCCTTCACACCCTTGCTGCAACTCAAGAAGTTCCCCGACATACCCGTCTCCACTCGAGGGGAAGCACGTGGGGTCCCGCACACATCCAGGGGAGCCCCGTTTCCGCCTCCTAGCTCGAGATGAGGGATCCTTTCCCTGTTTCATAGGGAAAGAATTCCCGGCGTTCCCGTCGCATCTCAAGAGGAGGCGCTCTCCACAGGAAAGGCGAGAGGAACTCCAGGGTCATGCCACCATTCCAAGAGTCCCCCAGATGTGTCAGTCCATTCCAGAGGAACCTGTTTTCCCTGCACTGCCTTGACGTTCAAGCCGAGGATCGACTCCCACCACGTGTGCACGTGGGACAGCCCTGTGGGAAAGCCTCGTGGGAAAGACTCGAGGGAAAACCTTAGATCCTTTGATCCACGCGGCGGACTGCATGACACTGCTGCTACCGCTCTGGAGGAAAGCGCAAGTGCATGCCCGCATTCGAGACGAGGACTGACTCCCCTGGGGTGACTCCAGAAGTACCCCAAGATCCATGTCAGCACTGGAGAGGAATCCTCAGGTTCCGGCCCCGACTCCACACAAGGTCTTAGGCCCCGGCATCGACGGGAGAGGAATCCCGAGACGCCCCCGAGGAACTCGCATGGGGACTGGCCTTTCCTGAGGCCACCAGAGCGGGTCCCTGAGGTCCCCGTCGTAAGTCGAGAGCACCTGCCGCAACTCGAGAAAATCCAGGAGGTTTTGCCCTCCAGGCGAGATGAGGCCCATTTCCGCTGAGGCATCTCGAGGCCAATCATATCTAACCACTGGAACTTCCAAAGGGTCCTTCACACCATTGCTGCAACTCAAGAAGTTCCCCGACATACCCGTCTCCACTCGAGAGGAAGCACGTGGGGTCCCGCACACATCCAGGGGAGCCCCGTTTCCGCCTCCTAACTCGAGATGAGGGATCCTTTCCCTGTTTCGTAGGGAAAGAATTCCCGGCATTCCCATCGCATCTCAAGAGGAGGCGATCTCCACAGGAAAGGCGAGAGGAACTCCAGGGTCGTGACACCATTCCAAGAGTCCCCCAGATGTGTCAGTCCATTCCAGAGGAACCTGTTTTCCCTGCACTGCCTTGACGTTCAAGCCGAGGATCGACTCCCACCCCGTGTGCACGTGGGACAGCCCTGTGGGAAAGCCTCGTGGGAAAGCCTCGTGGGAAAGACTCGAGGGAAAACCATAGATCCTTTGAACCACGCGGCGGACTCCGTGACACTATTGCTACCGCTCTGGAGGAAAGCGCAAGTGCATGCCCGCATTCGAGACGAGGACTGACTCCCCTGGGGAGACTCCAGAAGTACCCCAAGATCCATGTCAGCACTGGAGAGGAATCCTCAGGTTCCGGCCCCGACTCCACAAAAGGTCTTAGGCCCCGGCATCGATGGGAGAGGAATACTGAGACGCCCCCGAGGAACTCGCATGGGGACTGGCCTTTCCTGAGGCCACCAGAGCGGTTCCCTGAGGTCCCCGTCGTAAGTCGAGAGCACCTGCCGCAACTCGAGAAAATCCAGGAGGTTTTGCCCTCCAGGCGAGATGAGGCCCATTTCCGCTGAGGCTTCTCGAGGCTAATCACATCTAACCACTGGAACTTCCAAAGGGTCCTTCACACCCTTGCTGCAACTCAAGAATTCCCCGACATAACCGTCTCAACTCGAGGGGAAGCTCGTGGTGTCCCGCACACATCCAGCGGAGCCCGGTTTCCGCCTCCTAGCTCGAGATGAGGGATCCTTTCCCTGTTTCGTAGGGAAAGAATTCCCGGCGTTCCCGTCGCATCTCAAGAGGAGGCGCTCTCCACAGGAAAGGCGAGAGGAACTCCAGGGTCATGCCACCATGCCAAGAGTCCCCCAGATGTGTCAGTCCATTCCAGAGGAACCTGTTTTCCCTGCACTGCCTTGACGTTCAAGCCGAGGATCGACTCCCACCACGCGTGCACGTGGGACAGCCCTGTGGGAAAGCCTCGTGGGAAAGACTCGAGGGAAAACCTTAGATCCTTTGATCCACGTGGCGGACTGCGTGACACTGCTGCTACCGCTCTGGAGGAAAGCGCAAGTGCATGCCCGCATTCGAGACGAGGACTGACTCCCCTGGGGAGACTCCAGAAGTACCCCAAGATCCATGTCAGCACTGGAGAGGAATCCTCAGGTTCCGGCCCCGACTCCACACAAGGTCTTAGGCCCCGGCATCGACGGGAGAGGAATCCCGAGACGCCCCCGAGGAACTCGCATGGGGACTGGCCTTTCCTGAGGCCACCAGAGCGGTTCCCTGAGGTCCCCGTCGTAAGTCGAGAGCACCTGCCGCAACTCGAGAAAATCCAGGAGGTTTTGCCCTCCAGGCGAGATGAGGCCCATTTCCGCTGAGGCATCTCGAGGCCAATCACATCTAACCACTGGAACTTCCAAAGGGTCCTTCACACCGTTGCTGCAACTCAAGAAGTTCCCCGACATACCCGTCTCCACTCGAGAGGAAGCACGTGGGGTCCCGCACACATCCAGGGGAGCCCCGTTTCCGCCTCCTAACTCGAGATGAGGGATCCTTTCCCTGTTTCGTAGGGAAAGAATTCCCGGCATTCCCATCGCATCTCAAGAGGAGGTGCTCTCCACAGGAAAGGCGACAGGAACTCCAGGGTCGTGACACCATTCCAAGATTCCCCCATATGTGTCAGTCCATTCCAGAGGAACCTGTTTTCCCTGCACTGCCTTGACGTTCAAGCCGAGGATCGACTCCCACCCCGTGTGCACGTGGGACAGCCCTGTGGGAAAGCCTCGTGGGAAAGCCTCGTGGGAAAGACTCGAGGGAAAACCATAGATCCTTTGATCCACGCGGCGGACTGCGTGACACTATTGCTACCGCTCTGGAGGAAAGCGCAAGTGCATGCCCGCATTCGAGACGAGGACTGACTCCCCTGGGGAGACTCCAGAAGTACCCCAAGATCCATGTCAGCACTGGAGAGGAATCCTCAGGTTCCGGCCCCGACTCCACAAAAGGTCTTAGGCCCCGGCATCGATGGGAGAGGAATCCCGAGAGGCCCCCGAGGAACTCGCATGGGGACTGGCCTTTCCTGAGGCCACCAGAGCGGTTCCCTGAGGTCCCCGTCGTAAGTCGAGAGCACCTGCCGCAACTCGAGAAAATCCAGGAGGTTTTGCCCTCCAGGCGAGATGAGGCCCATTTCCGCTGAGGCTTCTCGAGGCCAATCACATCTAACCACTGGAACTTCCAAAGGGTCCTTCACACCCTTGCTGCAACTCAAGAATTCCCCGACATACCCGTCTCCACTCGAGGGGAAGCACGTGGGGTCCCGCACACATCCAGGGGAGCCCGGTTTCCGGCTCCTAGCTCGAGATGAGGGATCCTTTCCCTGTTTCGTAGGGAAAGAATTCCCGGCGTTCCCGTCGCATCTCAAAAGGAGGCGCTCTCCACAGGAAAGGCGAGAGGAACTCCAGGGTCATGCCACCATTCCAAGAGTCCCACAGATGTGTCAGTCCATTCCAGAGGAACCTGTTTTCCCTGCACTGCCTTGACGTTCAAGCCGAGGATCGACTTCCACCACGTGTGCACGTGGGACAGCCCTGTGGGAAAGCCTCGTGGGAAAGCCTCGTGGGAAAGACTCGAGGGAAAAACATAGATCCTTTGATCCACGCGGCGGACTGCGTGACACTGCTGCTACCGCTCTGGAGGAAAGCGCAAGTGCATGCCCGCATTCGAGACGAGGACTGACTCCCCTGGGGAGACTCCAGAAGTACCCCAAGATCCATGTCAGCACTGGAGAGGAATCCTCAGGTTCCGGCCCCGACTCCACACAAGGTCTTAGGCCCCGGCATCGACGGGAGAGGGATCCCGAGAGGCCCCCGAGGAACTCGCATGGGGACTGGCTTTTCCTGAGGCCACCAGAGCGGGTCCCTGAGGTCCCCGTCGTAAGTCGAGATCATCTGCCGCAACTCGAGAAAATCCAGGAGCTTTTGCCCTCCAGGCGAGATGAGGCTCATTTCGGCTGAGGCTTCTCGAGGCTAATCACGTCTAAACACTGGAACTTCCAAAGGGTCCTTCACACCCTTGCTGCAACTCAAGAAGTTCCCCGACATACCCGTCTGCACTCGAGAGGAAGCACGTGGGGTCCCGCACACATCCAGGGGAGCCCCGTTTCCGCCTCCTAGCTCGAGATGAGGGATCCTTTCCCTGTTTCGTAGGGAAACAATTCCCGGCGTTCCCGTCGCCTCTCAAGAGGAGGCGCTCTCCACAGGAAAGGCGAGAGGAACTCCAGGGTCATGCCACCATTCCAAGAGTCCCCCAGATGTGTCAGTCCATTCCAGACGAACCTGTTTTCCCTGCACTGCCTTGACGTTCAAGCCGAGGATCGACTCCCACCACGTGTGCACGTGGGACAGCCCTGTGGGAAAGCCTCGTGGGAAAGCCTCGTGGGAAAGAATCGAGGGAAAACCATAGATCCTTTGATCCACGCGGCGGACTGCGTGACACTGCTGCTACCGCTCTGGAGGAAAGCGCAAGTGCATGCCCGCATTCGAGACGAGGACTGACTCCCCTGGGGAGACTCCAGAAGTACCCCAAGATCCATGTCAGCACTGGAGAGGAATCCTCAGGTTCCGGCCCCGACTCCACACAAAGTCTTAGGCCCCGGAATCGACGGGAGAGAAATCCCGAGAGGCCCCCGAGGAACTCGCATGGGGACTGGCCTTTCCTGAGGCCACCAGATCGGGTCCCTGAGGTCCCCGTCGTAAGTCGAGAGCACCTGCCGCAACTCGAGAAAATCCAGGAGGTTTTGCCCTCCAGGCGAGATGAGGCCCATTTCCGCTGAGGCTTCTCGAGGCCAATCACATCTAACCACTGGAAATTCCAAAGGGTCCTTCACACCCTTGCTGCAACTCAAGAATTCCCCGACATACCCGTCTCCACTCGAGGGGAAGCACGTGGGGTCCCGCACACATCCAGGGGAGCCCGGTTTCCGCCTCCTAGCTCGAGATGAGGGATCCTTTCCCTGTTTCGTAGGGAAAGAATTCCCGGCGTTCCCGTCGCATCTCAAGAGGAGGCGCTCTCCACAGGAAAGGCGAGAGGAACTCCAGGGTCATGCCACCATTCCAAGAGTCCCCCAGATGTGTCAGTCCATTCCAGAGGAACCTGTTTTCCCTGCACTGCCTTGACGTTCAAGCCGAGGATCGACTTCCACCACGTGTGCACGTGGGACAGCCCTGTGGGAAAGCCTCGTGGGAAAGCCTCGTGGGAAAGACTCGAGGGAAAACCATAGATCCTTTGATCCATGCGGCGGACTGCGTGACACTGCTGCTACCGCTCTGGAGGAAAGCGCAAGTGCATGCCCACATTCGAGACGAGGACTGACTCCCCTGGGGAGACTCCAGAAGTACCCCAAGATCCATGTCAGCACTGGAGAGGAATCCTCAGGTTCCGGCCCGGACTCCACACAAGGTCTTAGGCCCCGGCATCGACGGGAGAGGGATCCCGAGAGGCCCCCGAGGAACTCGCATGGGGACTGGCTTTTCCTGAGGCCACCAGAGCGGGTCCCTGAGGTCCCCGTCATAAGTCGAGATCACCTGCCGCAACTCGAGAAAATCCAGGAGCTTTTGCCCTCCAGGCGAGATGAGGCTCATTTCCGCTGAGGCTTCTCGAGGCTAATCACGTCTAAACACTGGAACTTCCAAAGGGTCCTTCACACCCTTGCTGCAACTCAAGAAGTTCCCCGACATACCCGTCTGCACTCGAGAGGAAGCACGTGGGGTCCGGCACACATCCAGGGGAGCCCCGTTTCCGCCTCCTAGCTCGAGATGAGGGATCCTTTCCCTGTTTCGTAGGGAAAGAATTCCCGGCGTTCCCGTCGCATCTCAAGAGGAGGCGCTCTCCACAGGAAAGGCGAGAGGAACTCCAGGGTCGTGCCACCATTCCAAGAGTCCCCCAGGTGTGTCAGTCCATTCCAGAGGAACCTGTTTTCCCTGCACTGCCTTGACGTTCAAGCCGAGGATCGACTCCCACCACGTGTGCACGTGGGACAGCCCTGTGGGAAAGCCTCGTGGGAAAGCCTCGTGGGAAAGAATCGAGGGAAAATCATAGATCCTTTGATCCACGCGGCGGACTGCGTGACACTGCTGCTACCGCTCTGGAGGAAAGCGCAAGTGCATGCCCGCATTCGAGACGAGGACTGACTCCCCTGGGGAGACTCCAGAAGTACCCCAAGATCCATGTCAGCACTGGAGAGGAATCCTCAGGTTCCGGCCCCGACTCCACACAAGGTCTTAGGCCCCGGCATCGACGGGAGAGAAATCCCGAGAGGCCCCCGAGGAACTCGCATGGGGACTGGCCTTTCCTGAGGCCACCAGATCGGGTCCTTGAGGTCCCCGTCGTAAGTCGAGAGCACCTGCCGCAACTCGAGAAAATCCAGGAGGTTTTGCCCTTCAGGAGAGATGAGGCCCATTTCCGCTGAGGCTTCTCGAGGCTAATCACGTCTAAACACTGGAACTTCCAAAGGGTCCTTCACACCCTTGCTGCAACTCAAGAAGTTCCCCGACATACCCGTCTGCACTCGAGAGGAAGCACGTGGGGTCCGGCACACATCCAGGGGAGCCCCGTTTCCGCCTCCTAGCTCGAGATGAGGGATCCTTTCCCTGTTTCGTAGGGAAAGAATTCCCGGCGTTCCCGTCGCATCTCAAGAGGAGACGCTCTCCACAGGAAAGGCGAGAGGAACTCCAGGGTCATGCCACCATTCCAAGAGTCCCCCAGATGTGTCAGTCCATTCCAGAGGAACCTGTTTTCCCTGCACTGCCTTGACGTTCAAGCCGAGGATCGACTCCCACCACGTGTGCACGTGGGACAGCCCTGTGGGAAAGCCTCGTGGGAAAGCCTCGTGGGAAAGAATCGACTGAAAATCATAGATCCTTTGATCCACGCGGCGGACTGCGTGACACTGCTGCTACCGCTCTGGAGGAAAGCGCAAGTGCATGCCCGCATTCGAGACGAGGACTGACTCCCCTGGGGAGACTCCAGAAGTACCCCAAGATCCATGTCAGCACTGGAGAGGAATCCTCAGGTTCCGGCCCCGACTCCACACAAGGTCTTAGGCCCCGGCATCGACGGGAGAGGAATCCCGATATTCCCCCGAGGAACTCGCATGGGGACTGGCCTTTCCTGAGGCCACCAGAGCGGGTCCCTGAGGTCCCCGTCGTAAGTCGAGAGCACCTGCCGCAACTCGAGAAAATCCAGGAGGAATTGCCCTCCAGGCGAGATGAGGCCCATTTCCGCTGAGGCATCTCGAGGCCAATCACATCTAACCACTGGAACTTCCAAAGGGTCCTTCACACCCTTGCTGCAACTCAAGAAGTTCCCCGACATACCCGTCTGCACTCGAGAGGAAGCACGTGGGGTCCCGCACACATCCAGGGGAGCCCCGTTTCCGCCTCCTAGCTCGAGATGAGGGATCCTTTCCCTGTTTCGTAGGGAAAGAATTCCCGGCGTTCCCGTCGCATCTCAAGAGGAGGCGCTCTCCACAGGAAAGGCGAGAGGAACTCCAGGGTCATGCCACCATTCCAAGAGTCCCCCAGATGTGTCAGTCCATTCCAGACGAACCTGTTTTCGCTGCACTGCCTTGACGTTCAAGCCGAGGATCGACTCCCACCACGTGTGCACGTGGGACAGCCCTGTGGGAAAGCCTCGTCGGAAAGCCTCGTGGGAAAGACTCGAGGGAAAACCATAGATCCTTTGATCCACGCGGCGGACTGCGTGACACTGCTGCTACCGCTCTGGAGGAAAGCGCAAGTGCATGCCCGCATTCGAGACGAGGACTGACTCCCCTGGGGAGACTCCAGAAGTACCCCAAGATCCATGTCAGCACTGGAGAGGAATCCTCAGGTTCCGGCCCCGACTCCACACAAGGTCTTAGGCCCCGGCATCGACGGGAGAGGAATCCCGAGAGGCCCCCGAGGAACTCGCATGGGGACTGGCCTTTCCTGAGGCCACCAGAGCGGGTCCCTGAGGTCCCCGTCGTAAGTCGAGAGCACCTGCCGCAACTCGAGAAAATCCAGGAGGTTTTGCCCTCCAGGCGAGATGAGGCCCATTTCCGCTGAGGCTTCTCGAGGCCAATCACGTCTAACCACTGGAACTTCCAAAGGGTCCTTCACACCCTTGCTGCAACTCAAGAAGTTCCCCGACATACCCGTCTGCACTCGAGAGGAAGCTCGTGGTGTCCCGCACACATCCAGGGGAGCCCCGTCTCCGCCTCCTAGCTCGAGATGAGGAATCCTTTCCCTGTTTCGTAGGGAAAGAATTCCCGGCGTTCCCGTCGCATCTCAAGAGGAGGCGCTCTCCACAGGAAAGGCGAGAGGAACTCCAGGGTCATGCCACCATTCCAAGAGTCCCCCAGATGTGTCAGTCCATTCCAGACGAACCTGTTTTCCCTGCACTGCCTTGACGTTCAAGCCGAGGATCGACTCCCACCACGTGTGCACGTGGGACAGCCCTGTGGGAAAGCCTCGTGGGAAAGCCTCGTGGGAAAGACTCGAGGGAAAACCATAGATCCTTTGATCCACGCGGCGGACTGCGTGACACTGCTGCTACCGCTCTGGAGGAAAGCGCAAGTGCATGCCCGCATTCGAGACGAGGACTGACTCCCCTGGGGAGACTCCAGATGTACCCCAAGATCCATGTCAGCACTGGAGAGGAATCCTCAGGTTCCGGCCCCGACTCCACACAAAGTCTTAGGCCCCGGAATCGACGGGAGAGAAATCCCGTGAGGCCCCCGAGGAACTCGCATGGGGACTGGCCTTTCCTGAGGCCACCAGATCGGGTCCCTGAGGTCCCCGTCGTATGTCGAGAGCACCTGCCGCAACTCGAGAAAATCCAGGAGGTTTTGCCCTCCAGGCGAGATGAGGCCCATTTCCGCTGAGGCTTCTCGAGGCCAATCACATCTAACCACTGGAAATTCCAAAGGGTCCTTCACACCCTTGCTGCAACTCAAGAATTCCCCGACATACCCGTCTCCACTCGAGGGGAAGCACGTGGGGTCCCGCACACATCCAGGGGAGCCCGGTTTCCGCCTCCTAGCTCGAGATGAGGGATCCTTTCCCTGTTTCGTAGGGAAAGAATTCCCGGCGTTCCCGTCGCATCTCAAGAGGAGGCGCTCTCCACAGGAAAGGCGAGAGGAACTCCAGGGTCATGCCACCATTCCAAGAGTCCCCCAGATGTGTCAGTCCATTCCAGAGGAACCTGTTTTCCCTGCACTGCCTTGACGTTCAAGCCGAGGATCGACTTCCACCACGTGTGCACGTGGGACAGCCCTGTGGGAAAGCCTCGTGGGAAAGCCTCGTGGGAAAGACTCGAGGGAAAACCATAGATCCTTTGATCCATGCGGCGGACTGCGTGACACTGCTGCTACCGCTCTGGAGGAAAGCGCAAGTGCATGCCCGCATTCGAGACGAGGACTGACTCCCCTGGGGAGACTCCAGAAGTACCCCAAGATCCATGTCAGCACTGGAGAGGAATCCTCAGGTTCCGGCCCGGACTCCACACAAGGTCTTAGGCCCCGGCATCGACGGGAGAGTGATCCCGAGAGGCCCCCGAGGAACTCGCATGGGGACTGGCTTTTCCTGAGGCCACCAGAGCGGGTCCCTGAGGTCCCCGTCATAAGTCGAGATCACCTGCCGCAACTCGAGAAAATCCAGGAGCTTTTGCCCTCCAGGCGAGATGAGGCTCATTTCCGCTGAGGCTTCTCGAAGCTAATCACGTCTAAACACTGGAACTTCCAAAGGGTCCTTCACACCCTTGCTGCAACTCAAGAAGTTCCCCGACATACCCGTCTGCACTCGAGAGGAAGCACGTGGGGTCCCGCACACATCCAGGGGAGCCCCGTTTCCGCCTCCTAGCTCGAGATGAGGGATCCTTTCCCTGTTTCGTAGGGAAAGAATTCCCGGCGTTCGCGTCGCATCTCAAGAGGAGGCGCTCTCCACAGGAAAGGCGAGAGGAACTCCAGGGTCGTGCCACCATTCCAAGAGTCCCCCAGATGTGTCAGTCCATTCCAGAGGAACCTGTTTTCCCTGCACTGCCTTGACGTTCAAGCCGAGGATCGAGTCCCACCACGTGTGCACGTGGGACAGCCCTGTGGGAAAGCCTCGTGGGAAAGCCTCGTGGGAAAGACTCGAGGGAAAACCATAGATCCTTTGATCCACGCGGTGGACTGCGTTACACTGCTGCTACCGCTCTGGAGGAAAGCGCAAGTGCATGCCCGCATTCGAGACGAGGACTGACTCCCCTGGGGAGACTCCAGAAGTACCCCAAGATCCATGTCAGCACTGGAGAGGAATCCTCAGGTTCCGGCCCCGACTCCACACAAGGTCTTAGGCCCCGGCATCGACGGGAGAGGAATCCCGAGACGCCCCCGAGGAACTCGCATGGGGACTGGCCTTTCCTGAGGCCACCAGAGCGGTTCCCTGAGGTCCCCGTCGTAAGTCGAGAGCACCTGCCGCAACTCGAGAAAATCCAGGAGGTTTTGCCCTCCAGGCGAGATGAGGCCCATTTCCGCTGAGGCTTCTCGAGGCCAATCACATCTAACCACTGGAACTTCCAAAGGGTCCTTCACACCCTTGCTGCAACTCAAGAAGTTCCCCGACATACCTGTCTGCACTCGAGAGGAAGCACGTGGGGTCCCGCACACATCCAGGGGAGCCCCGTTTCCGCCTCCTAGCTCGAGATGAGGGATCCTTTCCCTGTTTCGTAGGGAAAGAATTCCCGGCGTTCCCGTCGCATCTCAAGAGGAGGCGCTCTCCACAGGAAAGGCGAGAGGAACTCCAGGGTCATGCCACCATTCCAAGAGTCCCCCAGATGTGTCAGTCCATTCCAGAGGAACCTGTTTTCCCTGCACTGCCTTGACGTTCAAGCCGAGGATCGACTCCCACCACGTGTGCACGTGGGACAGCCCTGTGGGAAAGCCTCGATGGAAAGTCTCGTGGGAAAGACTCGAGGGAAAACCATAGATCCTTTGATCCACGCCGCGGACTGCGTGAAACTACTGCTACCGCTCTGGAGGAAAGCGCAAGTGCATGCCCGCATTCGAGACGAGGACTGACTCCCCTGGGGAGACTCCAGAAGTACCCCAAGATCCATGTCAGCACTGGAGAGGAATCCTCAGGTTCCGGCCCCGACTCCACACAAGGTCTTAGGCCCCGGCATCGACGGGAGAGGAATCCCGATATTCCCCCTAGGAACTCGCATGGGGACTGGCCTTTCCTGAGGCCACCAGAGCGGGTCCCTGAGGTCCCCGTCGTAAGTCGAGAGCACCTGCCGCAACTCGAGAAAATCCAGGAGGTTTTGCCCTCCAGGCGAGATGAGGCCCATTTCCGCTGAGGCTTCTCGAGGCCAATCACATCTAACCACTGGAACTTCCAAAGGGTCCTTCACACCCTTGCTGCAACTCAAGAAGTTCCCCGACATACCTGTCTGCACTCGAGAGGAAGCACGTGGGGTCCCGCACACATCCAGGGGAGCCCCGTTTCCGCCTCCTAGCTCGAGATGAGGGATCCTTTCCCTGTTTCGTAGGGAAAGAATTCCCGGCGTTCCCGTCGCATCTCAAGAGGAGGCGCTCTCCACAGGAAAGGCGAGAGGAACTCCAGGGTCATGCCACCATTCCAAGAGTCCCCCAGATGTGTCAGTCCATTCCAGAGGAACCTGTTTTCCCTGCACTGCCTTGACGTTCAAGCCGAGGATCGACTCCCACCACGTGTGCACGTGGGACAGCCCTGTGGGAAAGCCTCGATGGAAAGTCTCGTGGGAAAGACTCGAGGGAAAACCATAGATCCTTTGATCCACGCCGCGGACTGCGTGAAACTACTGCTACCGCTCTGGAGGAAAGCGCAAGTGCATGCCCGCATTCGAGACGAGGACTGACTCCCCTGGGGAGACTCCAGAAGTACCCCAAGATCCATGTCAGCACTGGAGAGGAATCCTCAGGTTCCGGCCCCGACTCCACACAAGGTCTTAGGCCCCGGCATCGACGGGAGAGGAATCCCGATATTCCCCCTAGGAACTCGCATGGGGACTGGCCTTTCCTGAGGCCACCAGAGCGGGTCCCTGAGGTCCCCGTCGTAAGTCGAGAGCACCTGCCGCAACTCGAGAAAATCCAGGAGGTTTTGCCCTTCAGGCGAGATGAGGCCCATTTCCGCTGAGGCTTCTCGAGGCCAATCACGTCTAACCACTGGAACTTCCAAAGGGTCCTTCACACCCTTGCTGCAACTCAAGCAGTTCCCCGACATAACCGTCTGCACTCGAGAGTAATCACGTGGGGTCCCGCACACATCCAGGGGAGCCCCGTTTCCGCCTCCTAGCTCGAGATGAGGGATCCTTTCCCTGTTTCGTAGGAAAGAATTCCCGGCGTTCCCGTCGCATCTCAAGAGGAGGCGCTCTCCACAGGAAAGGCGAGAGGAACTCCAGGGTCATGCCACCATTCCAAGAGTCCCCCAGATGTGTCAGTCCATTCCAGAGGAACCTGTTTTCCCTGCACTGCCTTGACGTTCAAGCCGAGGATCGACTCCCACCACGTGTGCACGTGGGACAGCCCTGTGGGAAAGCCTCGTGGGAAAGCCTCGTGGGAAAGACTCGAGGGAAAACCATAGATCCTTTGATCCACGCGGCGGACTGCGTGACACTGCTGCTACCGCTCTGGAGGAAAGCGCAAGTGCATGCCCGCATTCGAGACGAGGACTGACTCCCCTGGGGAGACTCCAGAAGTACCCCAAGATCCATGTCAGCACTGGAGAGGAATCCTCAGGTTCCGGCCCCGACTCCACAAAAGGTCTTAGGCCCCGGCATCGACGGGAGAGGAATCCCGAGAGGCCCCCGAGAAACTCGCATGGGGACTGGCCTTTCCTGAGGCCACCAGAGCGGGTCCCTGAGGTCCCCGTCGTAAGTCGAGAGCACCTGCCGCAACTCGAGAAAATCCAGGAGGTTTTGCCCTCCAGGCGAGATGAGGCCCATTTCCGCTGAGGCTTCTCGAGGCCAATCACATCTAACCACTGGAACGTCCAAAGGGTCCTTCACACCCTTGCTGCAACTCAAGGAGTTCCCCGACATACCCGTCTGCACTCGAGAGGAAGCACGAGGTGTCCCGCACACATCCAGGGGAGCCCCGTTTCCGCCTCCTAGCTCGAGATGAGGGATCATTTCCCTGTTTCGTAGGGAAAGAATTCCCGGCATTCCCGTCGCATCTCAAGAGGAGGGGCTCTCCACAGGAAAGGCGAGAGGAACACCAGGGTCGTGACACCATTCCAAGAGTCCCCCAGATGTGTCAGTCCATTCCAGAGGAACCTGTTTTCCCTGCACTGCCTTGACGTTCAAGCCGAGGATCGACTCCCACCACGTGTGCACGTGGGACAGCCCTGTGGGAAAGCCTCGTGGGAAAGCCTCGTGGGAAAGACTCGAGGGAAAACCATAGATCCTTTGATCCACGCGGCGGACTGCGTGACACTGCTGCTACCGCTCTGGAGGAAAGCGCAAGTGCATGCCCGCATTCGAGACGAGGACTGACTCCCCTGGGGAGACTCCAGAAGTACCCCAAGATCCATGTCAGCACTGGAGAGGAATCCTCAGGTTCCGGCCCCGACTCCACACAAGGTCTTAGGCCCCGGCATCGACGGGAGAGGAATCCCGATATTCCCCCTAGGAACTCTCATGGGGACTGGCCTTTCCTGAGGCCACCAGAGCGGGTCCCTGAGGTCCCCGTCGTAAGTCGAGAGCACCTGCCGCAACTCGAGAAAATCCAGGAGGTTTTGCCCTTCAGGCGAGATGAGGCCCATTTCCGCTGAGGCTTCTCGAGGCCAATCACGTCTAACCACTGGAACTTCCAAAGGGTCCTTCACACCCTTGCTGCAACTCAAGAAGTTCCCCGACATACCCGTCTGCACTCGAGAGGAAGCACGTGGTGTCCCGCACACATCCAGGGGAGCCCCGTTTCCGCCTCCTAGCTCGAGATGAGGGATCCTTTCCCTGTTTCGTAGGGAAAGAATTCCCGGCGTTCCCGTCGCATCTCAAGAGGAGGCGCTCTCCACAGGAAAGGCGAGAGGAACTCCAGGGTCGTGCCACCATTCCAAGAGTCCCCCAGATGTGTCAGTCTATTCCAGAGGAACCTGTTTTCCCTGTACTGCCTTGACGTTCAAGCTGAGGATCGACTCCCACGACGTGTGCACGTGGGACAGCCCTGTGGGAAAGCCTCGTGGGAAAGCCTCGAGGGAAAACCATAGATCGTTTGATCCACGCGGCGGACTGCGTGACACTGCTGCTACCGCTCTGGAGGAAAGCGCAAGTGCATGCCCGCATTCGAGACGAGGACTGACTCCTCTGGGGAGACTCCAGAAGTACCCCAAGATCCATGTCAGCACTGGAGAGGAATCCTCAGGTTCCGGCCCCGACTTCACACAAGGTCTTAGGCCCCGGCATCGACGGGAGAGGAATCCCGAGACGCCCCCGTGGAACTCGCAGGGGACTGGCCTTTCCTGAGGCCACCAGAGCGGTTCCCTGAGGTCCCCGTCGTAAGTCGAGAGCACCTGCCGCAACTCGAGAAAATCCAGGAGGTTTTGCCCTCCAGGCGAGATGAGGCCCATTTCCGCTGAGGCTTCTCGAGGCCAATCACATCAAACCACTGGAACTTCCAAAGGGTCCTTCACACCCTTGCTGCAACTCAAGAAGTTCCCCGACATACCCGTCTCCACTCGAGAGGAAGCACTTGGGGTCCCGCACACATCCAGGGGAGCCCCGTTTCCGCCTCCTAGCTCGAGATAAGGGATCCTTTCCCTGTTTCGTAGGGAAAGAATTCCCGGCGTTCCCGTCGCATCTCAAGAGGAGGCGCTCTCTACAGGAAAGGGGAGAGGAACTCCAGGGTCGTGCCACCATTCCAAGAGACCCCCAGATGTGTCAGTCCATTACAGAGGAACCTTTTTTCCCTGCACTGCCTTGACGTTCAAGCCGAGGATCGACTCCCACCACGTGTGCACGTGGGACAGCCCTGTGGGAAAGCCTCGTGGGAAAGCCTCGTGGGAAAGACTCGAGGGAAAACCATAGATCCTTTGATCCACGCTGCGGACTGCGTGACACTGCTGCTACCGCTCTGGAGGAAAGCGCAAGTGCATGCCCGCATTCGAGACGAGGACTGACTCCCCTGGGGAGACTCCAGAAGTACCCCAACATCCATGTCAGCACTGGAGAGGAATCCTCAGGTTCCGGCCCCGACTCCACACAAGGTCTTAGGCCCCGGCATCGACGGGAGAGGGATCCCGAGACGCCCCCGAGGAACTCGCATGGAGACTGGCTTTTCCTGAGGCCACCAGAGCGGGTCCCTGAGGTCCCCGTCGTAAGTCGAGATCACCTGCCGCAACTCGAGAAAATCCAGGAGCTTTTGCCCTCCAGGCGAGATGAGGTTCATTTCCGCTGAGGCTTCTCGAGGCTAATCACGTCTAAACACTGGAACTTCCAAAGGGTCCTTCACACCCTTGCTGCAACTCAAGAAGTTCCCCGACATACCCGTCTGCACTCGAGAGGAAGCACGTGGGGTCCCGCACACATCCAGGGGAGCTCCGTTTCCGCCTCCTAGCTCGAGATGAGGGATCCTTTCCCTGTTTCGTAGGGAAAGAATTCCCGGCGTTCCCGTCGCATCTCAAGAGGAGGCGCTCTCCACAGGAAAGGCGAGAGGAACTCCAGGGTCGTGCCACCATTCCAAGAGTCCCCCAGGTGTGTCAGTCCATTCCAGAGGAACCTGTTTTCCCTGCACTGCCTTGACGTTCAAGCCGAGGATCGACTCCCACCACGTGTGCACGTGGGACAGCCCTGTGGGAAAGACTCGTGGGAAAGCCTCGTGGGAAAGAATCGAGGGAAAACCATAGATCCTTTGATCCACGCGGCGGACTGCGTGACACTGCTGCTACCGCTCTGGAGGAAAGCGCAAGTGCATGCCCGCATTCGAGACGAGGACTGACTCCCCTGGGGAGACTCCAGAAGTACCCCAAGATCCATGTCAGCACTGGAGAGGAATCCTCAGGTTCCGGCCCCGACTCCTCACAAAGTCTTAGGCCCCGGAATCGACGGGAGAGAAATCCCGAGAGGCCCCCGAGGAACTCGCATGGGGACTGGCCTTTCCTGAGGCCACCAGATCGGGTCCCTGAGGTCCCCGTCGTAAGTCGAGAGCACCTGCCGCAACTCGAGAAAATCCAGGAGGTTTTGCCCTCCAGGCGAGATGAGGCCCATTTCCGCTGAGGCTTCTCGAGGCCAATCACATCTAACCACTGGAAATTCCAAAGGGTCCTTCACACCCTTGCTGCAACTCAAGAATTCCCCGACATACCCGTCTCCACTCGAGGGGAAGCACGTGGGGTCCCGCACACATCCAGGGGAGCCCGGTTTCCGCCTCCTAGCTCGAGATGAGGGATCCTTTCCCTGTTTCGTAGGGAAAGAATTCCCGGCGTTCCCGTCGCATCTCAAGAGGAGGCGCTCTCCACAGGAAAGGCGAGAGGAACTCCAGGGTCATGCCACCATTCCAAGAGTCCCCCAGATGTGTCAGTCCATTCCAGAGGAACCTGTTTTCCCTGCACTGCCTTGACGTTCAAGCCGAGGATCGACTTCCACCACGTGTGCACGTGGGACAGCCTTGTGGGAAAGCCTCGTGGGAAAGCCTCGTGGGAAAGACTCGAGGGAAAACCATAGATCCTTTGATCCATGCGGCGGACTGCGTGACACTGCTGCTACCGCTCTGGAGGAAAGCGCAAGTGCATGCCCACATTCGAGACGAGGACTGACTCCCCTGGGGAGACTCCAGAAGTACCCCAAGATCCATGTCAGCACTGGAGAGGAATCCTCAGGTTCCGGCCCGGACTCCACACAAGGTCTTAGGCCCCGGCATCGACGGGAGAGGGATCCCGAGAGGCCCCCGAGGAACTCGCATGGGGACTGGCTTTTCCTGAGGCCACCAGAGCGGGTCCCTGAGGTCCCCGTCATAAGTCGAGATCACCTGCCGCAACTCGAGAAAATCCAGGAGCTTTTGCCCTCCAGGCGAGATGAGGCTCATTTCCGCTGAGGCTTCTCGAGGCTAATCACGTCTAAACACTGGAACTTCCAAAGGGTCCTTCACACCCTTGCTGCAACTCAAGAAGTTCCCCGACATACCCGTCTGCACTCGAGAGGAAGCACGTGGGGTCCGGCACACATCCAGGGGAGCCCCGTTTCCGCCTCCTAGCTCGAGATGAGGGATCCTTTCCCTGTTTCGTAGGGAAAGAATTCCCGGCGTTCCCGTCGCATCTCAAGAGGAGGCGCTCTCCACAGGAAAGGCGAGAGGAACTCCAGGGTCGTGCCACCATTCCAAGAGTCCCCCAGGTGTGTCAGTCCATTCCAGAGGAACCTGTTTTCCCTGCACTGCCTTGACGTTCAAGCCGAGGATCGACTCCCACCACGTGTGCACGTGGGACAGCCCTGTGGGAAAGCCTCGTGGGAAAGCCTCGTGGGAAAGAATCGAGGGAAAATCATAGATCCTTTGATCCACGCGGCGGACTGCGTGACACTGCTGCTACCGCTCTGGAGGAAAGCGCAAGTGCATGCCCGCATTCGAGACGAGGACTGACTCCCCTGGGGAGACTCCAGAAGTACCCCAAGATCCATGTCAGCACTGGAGAGGAATCCTCAGGTTCCGGCCCCGACTCCACACAAGGTCTTAGGCCCCGGCATCGACGGGAGAGAAATCCCGAGAGGCCCCCGAGGAACTCGCATGGGGACTGGCCTTTCCTGAGGCCACCAGATCGGGTCCTTGAGGTCCCCGTCGTAAGTCGAGAGCACCTGCCGCAACTCGAGAAAATCCAGGAGGTTTTGCCCTTCAGGAGAGATGAGGCCCATTTCCGCTGAGGCTTCTCGAGGCTAATCACGTCTAAACACTGGAACTTCCAAAGGGTCCTTCACACCCTTGCTGCAACTCAAGAAGTTCCCCGACATACCCGTCTGCACTCGAGAGGAAGCACGTGGGGTCCGGCACACATCCAGGGGAGCCCCGTTTCCGCCTCCTAGCTCGAGATGAGGGATCCTTTCCCTGTTTCGTAGGGAAAGAATTCCCGGCGTTCCCGTCGCATCTCAAGAGGAGACGCTCTCCACAGGAAAGGCGAGAGGAACTCCAGGGTCATGCCACCATTCCAAGAGTCCCCCAGATGTGTCAGTCCATTCCAGAGGAACCTGTTTTCCCTGCACTGCCTTGACGTTCAAGCCGAGGATCGACTCCCACCACGTGTGCACGTGGGACAGCCCTGTGGGAAAGCCTCGTGGGAAAGCCTCGTGGGAAAGAATCGACTGAAAATCATAGATCCTTTGATCCACGCGGCGGACTGCGTGACACTGCTGCTACCGCTCTGGAGGAAAGCGCAAGTGCATGCCTGCATTCGAGACGAGGACTGACTCCCCTGGGGAGACTCCAGAAGTACCCCAAGATCCATGTCAGCACTGGAGAGGAATCCTCAGGTTCCGGCCCCGACTCCACACAAGGTCTTAGGCCCCGGCATCGACGGGAGAGGAATCCCGATATTCCCCCGAGGAACTCGCATGGGGACTGGCCTTTCCTGAGGCCACCAGAGCGGGTCCCTGAGGTCCCCGTCGTAAGTCGAGAGCACCTGCCGCAACTCGAGAAAATCCAGGAGGAATTGCCCTCCAGGCGAGATGAGGCCCATTTCCGCTGAGGCATCTCGAGGCCAATCACATCTAACCACTGGAACTTCCAAAGGGTCCTTCACACCCTTGCTGCAACTCAAGAAGTTCCCCGACATACCCGTCTGCACTCGAGAGGAAGCACGTGGGGTCCCGCACACATCCAGGGGAGCCCCGTTTCCGCCTCCTAGCTCGAGATGAGGGATCCTTTCCCTGTTTCGTAGGGAAAGAATTCCCGGCGTTCCCGTCGCATCTCAAGAGGAGGCGCTCTCCACAGGAAAGGCGAGAGGAACTCCAGGGTCATGCCACCATTCCAAGAGTCCCCCAGATGTGTCAGTCCATTCCAGACGAACCTGTTTTCGCTGCACTGCCTTGACGTTCAAGCCGAGGATCGACTCCCACCACGTGTGCACGTGGGACAGCCCTGTGGGAAAGCCTCGTCGGAAAGCCTCGTGGGAAAGACTCGAGGGAAAACCATAGATCCTTTGATCCACGCGGCGGACTGCGTGACACTGCTGCTACCGCTCTGGAGGAAAGCGCAAGTGCATGCCCGCATTCGAGACGAGGACTGACTCCCCTGGGGAGACTCCAGAAGTACCCCAAGATCCATGTCAGCACTGGAGAGGAATCCTCAGGTTCCGGCCCCGACTCCACACAAGGTCTTAGGCCCCGGCATCGACGGGAGAGGAATCCCGAGAGGCCCCCGAGGAACTCGCATGGGGACTGGCCTTTCCTGAGGCCACCAGAGCGGGTCCCTGAGGTCCCCGTCGTAAGTCGAGAGCACCTGCCGCAACTCGAGAAAATCCAGGAGGTTTTGCCCTCCAGGCGAGATGAGGCCCATTTCCGCTGAGGCTTCTCGAGGCCAATCACGTCTAACCACTGGAACTTCCAAAGGGTCCTTCACACCCTTGCTGCAACTCAAGAAGTTCCCCGACATACCCGTCTCCACTCGAGAGGAAGCTCGTGGTGTCCCGCACACATCCAGGGGAGCCCCGTCTCCGCCTCCTAGCTCGAGATGAGGAATCCTTTCCCTGTTTCGTAGGGAAAGAATTCCCGGCGTTCCCGTCGCATCTCAAGAGGAGGCGCTCTCCACAGGAAAGGCGAGAGGAACTCCAGGGTCATGCCACCATGCCAAGAGTCCCCCAGATGTGTCAGTCCATTCCAGAGGAACCTGTTTTCCCTGCACTGCCTTGACGTTCAAGCCGAGGATCGACTCCCACCACGTGTGCACGTGGGACAGACCTGTGGGAAAGCCTCGTGGGAAAGACTCGAGGGAAAACCTTAGATCCTTTGATCCACGCGGCGGACTGCATGACACTGCTGCTACCGCTCTGGAGGAAAGCGCAAGTGCATGCCCGCATTCGAGACGAGGACTGACTCCCCTGGGGAGACTCCAGAAGTACCCCAAGATCCATGTCAGCACTGGAGAGGAATCCTCAGGTTCCGGCCCCGACTCCACACAAGGTCTTAGGCCCCGGCATCGACGGGAGAGGAATCCCGAGACGCCCCCGAGGAACTCGCATGGGGACTGGCCTTTCCTGAGGCCACCAGAGCGGGTCCCTGAGGTCCCCGTCGTAAGTCGAGAGCACCTGCCGCAACTCGAGAAAATCTAGGAGGAATTGCCCTCCAGGCGAGATGAAGCCCATTTCCGCTGAGGCATCTCGAGGCCAATCACATCTAACCACTGGAACTTCCAAAGGGTCCTTCACACCATTGCTGCAACTCAAGAAGTTCCCCGACATACCCGTCTGCACTCGAGAGGAAGCACGTGGTGTCCCGCACACATCCAGGGGAGCCCCGTTTCCGCCTCCTAGCTCGAGATGAGGGATCCTTTCCCTGTTTCGTAGGGAAAGAATTCCCGGCGTTCCCGTCGCATCTCAAGAGGAGGCGCTCTCCACAGGAAAGGCGAGAGGAACTCCAGGGTCATGCCACCATTCCAAGAGTCCCCCAGATGTGTCAGTCCATTCCAGACGAACCTGTTTTCCCTGCACTGCCTTGACGTTCAAGCCGAGGATCGACTCCCACCACGTGTGCACGTGGAACAGCCCTGTGGGAAAGCCTCGTGGGAAAGCCTCGTGGGAAAGACTCGAGGGAAAACCATAGATCCTTTGAACCACGCGGCGGACTGCGTGACACTGCTGCTACCGCTCTGGAGGAAAGCGCAAGTGCATGCCCGCATTCGAGACGAGGACTGACTCCCCTGGGGAGACTCCAGAAGTACCCCAAGATCCATGTCAGCACTGGAGAGGAATCCTCAGGTTCCGGCCCCGACTCCACACAAGGTCTTAGGCCCCGGCATCGACGGGAGAGGAATCCCGAGATGCCCCCGAGGAACTTGCATGGGGACTGGCCTTTCCTGAGGCCACCAGAGCGGTTCCCTGAGGTCCCCGTCGTAAGTCGAGAGCACCTGCCGCAACTCGAGAAAATCCAGGAGGTTTTGCCCTCCAGGCGAGATGAGGCCCATTTCCGCTGAGGCTTCTCGAGGCTAATCACATCTAACCACTGGAACTTCCAAAGGGTCCTTCACACCCTTGCTGCAACTCAAGAATTCCCCGACATACCCGTCTCAACTCGAGGGGAAGCACGTGGGGTCCCGCACACATCCAGGGGAGCCCGGTTTCCGCCTCCTAGCTCGAGATGAGGGATCCTTTCCCTGTTTCGTAGGGAAAGAATTCCCGGCGTTCCCGTCGCATCTCAAGAGGAGGCGCTCTCCACAGGAAAGGCGAGAGGAACTCCAGGGTCATGCCACCATGCCATGAGTCCCCCAGATGTGTCAGTCCATTCCAGAGGAACCTTTTTTCCCTGCACTGCCTTGACGTTCAAGCCGAGGATCGACTCCCACCACGCGTGCACGTGGGACAGCCCTGTGGGAAAGCCTCGTGGGAAAGACTCGAGGGAAAACCTTAGATTCTTTGATCCACGCGGCGGACTGCGTGACACTGCTGCTACCGCTCTGGAGGAAAGCGCAAGTGCATGCCCGCATTCGAGACGAGGACTGACTCCCCTGGGGAGACTCCAGAAGTACCCCAAGATCCATGTCAGCACTGGAGAGGAATCCTCAGGTTCCGGCCCCGACTCCACACAAGGTCTTAGGCCCCGGCATCGACGGGAGAGGAATCCCGAGACGCCCCCGAGGAACTCGCATGGGGACTGGCCTTTCCTGAGGCCACCAGAGCGGTTCCCTGAGGTCCCCGTCGTAAGTCGAGAGCACCTGCCGCAACTCGAGAAAATCCAGGAGGTTTTGCCCTCCAGGCGAGATGAGGCCCATTTCCGCTGAGGCATCTCTAGGCCAATCACATCTAACCACTGGAACTTCCAAAGGGTCCTTCACACCGTTGCTGCAACTCAAGAAGTTCCCCGACATACCCGTCTCCACTCGAGAGGAAGAACGTGGGGTCCCGCACACATCCAGGGGAGCCCCGTTTCCGCCTCCTAACTCGAGATGAGGGATCCTTTCCCTGTTTCGTAGGGAAAGAATTCCCGGCATTCCCATCGCATCTCAAGAGGAGGTGCTCTCCACAGGAAAGGCGACAGGAACTCCAGGGTCATGACACCATTCCAAGATTCCCCCATATGTGTCAGTCCATTCCAGAGGAACCTGTTTTCCCTGCACTGCCTTGACGTTCAAGCCGAGGATCGACTCCCACCCCGTGTGCACGTGGGACAGCCCTGTGGGAAAGCCTCGTGGGAAAGCCTCGTGGGAAAGACTCGAGGGAAAACCATAGATCCTTTGATCCACGCGGCGGACTGCGTGACACTATTGCTACCGCTCTGGAGGAAAGCGCAAGTGCATGCCCGCATTCGAGACGAGGACTGACTCCCCTGGGGAGACTCCAGAAGTACCCCAAGATCCATGTCAGCACTGGAGAGGAATCCTCAGGTTCCGGCCCCGACTCCACAAAAGGTCTTAGGCCCCGGCATCGATGGGAGAGGAATCCCGAGAGGCCCCCGAGGAACTCGCATGGGGACTGGCCTTTCCTGAGGCCACCAGAGCGGTTCCCTGAGGTCCCCGTCGTAAGTCGAGAGCACCTGCCGCAACTCGAGAAAATCCAGGAGGTTTTGCCCTCCAGGCGAGATGAGGCCCATTTCCGCTGAGGCTTCTCGAGGCCAATCACATCTAACCACTGGAACTTAAAAAGGGTCGTTCACACCCTTGCTGCAACTCAAGAATTCCCCGACATACCCGTCTCCACTCGAGGGGAAGCACGTGGGGTCCCGCACACCTCCAGGGGAGCCCGGTTTCCGCCTCCTAGCTCGAGATGAGGGATCCTTTCCCTGTTTCGTAGGGAAAGAATTCCCGGCGTTCCCGTCGCATCTCAAAAGGAGGCGCTCTCCACAGGAAAGGCGAGAGGAACTCCAGGGTCATGCCACCATTCCAAGAGTCCCACAGATGTGTCAGTCCATTCCAGAGGAACCTGTTTTCCCTGCACTGCCTTGACGTTCAAGCCGAGGATCGACTTCCACCACGTGTTCACGTGGGACCGCCCTGTGGGAAAGCCTCGTGGGAAAGCCTCGTGGGAAAGACTCGAGGGAAAACCATAGATACTTTGATCCACGCGGCGGACTGCGTGACACTGCTGCTACCGCTCTGGAAGAAAGCGCAAGTGCATGCCCGCATTCGAGACGAGGACTGACTCCCCTGGGGAGACTCCAGAAGTACCCCAAGATCCATGTCAGCACTGGAGAGGAATCCTCAGGTTCCGGCCCCGACTCCACACAAGGTCTTAGGCCCCGGCATCGACGGGAGAGGGATCCCGAGACGCCCCCGAGGAACTCGCATGGGGACTGGCTTTTCCTGAGGCCACCAGAGCGGGTCCCTGAGGTCCCCGTCGTAAGTCGAGATCATCTGCCGCAACTCGAGAAAATCCAGGAGCTTTTGCCCTCCAGGCGAGATGAGGCTCATTTCCGCTGAGGCTTCTCGAGGCTAATCACGTCTAAACACTGGAACTTCCAAAGGGTCCTTCACACCCTTGCTGCAACTCAAGAAGTTCCCCGACATACCCGTCTGCACTCGAGAGGAAGCACGTGGGGTCCCGCACACATCCAGGGGAGCCCCGTTTCCGCCTCCGAGCTCGAGATGAGGGATCCTTTCCCTGTTTCGTAGGGAAAGAATTCCCGGCGTTCCCGTCGCCTCTCAAGAGGAGGAGCTCTCCACAGGAAAGGCGAGAGGAACTCCAGGGTCATGCCACCATTCCAAGAGTCCCCCAGATGTGTCAGTCCATTCCAGACGAACCTGTTTTCCCTGCACTGCCTTGACGTTCAAGCCGAGGATCGACTCCCACCACGTGTGCACGTGGGACAGCCCTGTGGGAAAGCCTCGTGGGAAAGCCTCGTGGGAAAGACTCGAGGGAAAACCATAGATCCTTTGATCCACGCGGCGGACTGCGTGACACTGCTGCTACCGCTCTGGAGGAAAGCGCAAGTGCATGCCCGCATTCGAGACGAGGACTGACTCCCCTGGGGAGACTCCAGAAGTACCCCAAGATCCATGTCAGCACTGGAGAGGAATCCTCAGGTTCCGGCCCCGACTCCACACAAGGACTTAGGCCCTGGCATCGACGGGAGAGGAATCCCCAGAGGCCCCCGAGGAACTCGCATGGGGACTGGCCTTTCCTGAGGCCACCAGAGCGGGTCCCTGAGGTCCCCGTCGTAAGTCGAGAGCACCTGCCGCAACTCGAGAAAATCCAGGAGGTTTTGCCCTCCAGGTGAGATGAGGCCCATTTCCGCTGAGGCTTCTCTAGGCCAATCACGTCTAACCACTGGAACTTCCAAAGGGTCCTTCACACCCTTGCTGCAACTCAAGAAGTTCCCCGACATACCCGTCTCCACTCGAGAGGAAGCACGTGGGGTCCCGCACACATCCAGGGGAGCCCCGTTTCCGCCTCCTAGCTCGAGATGAGGGATCCTTTCCCTGTTTCGTAGGGAAAGAATTCCCGGCGTTCCCGTCGCATCTCAAGAGGAGGCGCTCTCCACAGGAAAGGGGAGAGGAACTCCAGGGTCGTGCCACCATTCCAAGAGACCCCCAGATGTGTCAGTCCATTACAGAGGAACCTTTTTTCCCTGCACTGCCTTGACGTTCAAGCCGAGGATCGACTCCCACCACGTGTGCACGTGGGACAGCCCTGTGGGAAAGCCTCGTGGGAAAGCCTCGTGGGAAAGACTCGAGGGAAAACCATAGATCCTTTGATCCACGCTGCGGACTGCGTGACACTGCTGCTACCGCTCTGGAGGAAAGCGCAAGTGCATGCCCGCATTCGAGACGAGGACTGACTCCCCTGGGGAGACTCCAGAAGTACCCCAACATCCATGTCAGCACTGGAGAGGAATCCTCAGGTTCCGGCCCCGACTCCACACAAGGTCTTAGGCCCCGGCATCGACGGGAGAGGGATCCCGAGACGCCCCCGAGGAACTCGCATGGGGACTGGCTTTTCCTGAGGCCACCAGAGCGGGTCCCTGAGGTCCCCGTCGTAAGTCGAGATCACCTGCCGCAACTCGAGAAAATCCAGGAGCTTTTGCCCTCCAGGCGAGATGAGGCTCATTTCCGCTGAGGCTTCTCGAGGCTAATCACGTCTAAACACTGGAACTTCCAAAGGGTCCTTCACACCCTTGCTGCAACTCAAGAAGTTCCCCGACATACCCGTCTGCACTCGAGAGGAAGCACGTGGGGTCCCGCACACATCCAGGGGAGCTCCGTTTCCGCCTCCTAGCTCGAGATGAGGGATCCTTTCCCTGTTTCGTAGGGAAAGAATTCCCGGCGTTCCCGTCGCATCTCAAGAGGAGGCGCTCTCCACAGGAAAGGCGAGAGGAACTCCAGGGTCGTGCCACCATTCCAAGAGTCCCCCAGGTGTGTCAGTCCATTCCAGAGGAACCTGTTTTCCCTGCACTGCCTTGACGTTCAAGCCGAGGATCGACTCCCACCACGTGTGCACTTGGGACAGCCCTGTGGGAAAGACTCGTGGGAAAGCCTCGTGGGAAAGAATCGAGGGAAAACCATAGATCCTTTGATCCACGCGGCGGACTGCGTGACACTGCTGCTACCGCTCTGGAGGAAAGCGCAAGTGCATGCCCGCATTCGAGACGAGGACTGACTCCCCTGGGGAGACTCCAGAAGTACCCCAAGATCCATGTCAGCACTGGAGAGGAATCCTCAGGTTCCGGCCCCGACTCCACACAAAGTCTTAGGCCCCGGAATCGACGGGAGAGAAATCCCGTGAGGCCCCCGAGGAACTCGCATGGGGACTGGCCTTTCCTGAGGCCACCAGATCGGGTCCCTGAGGTCACCGTCGTAAGTCGAGAGCACCTGCCGCAACTCGAGAAAATCCAGGAGGTTTTGCCCTCCAGGCGAGATGAGGCCCATTTCCGCTGAGGCTTCTCGAGGCCAATCACATCTAACCACTGGAAATTCCAAAGGGTCCTTCACACCCTTGCTGCAACTCAAGAATTCCCCGACATACCCGTCTCCACTCGAGGGGAAGCACGTGGGGTCCCGCACACATCCAGGGGAGCCCGGTTTCCGCCTCCTAGCTCGAGATGAGGGATCCTTTCCCTGTTTCGTAGGGAAAGAATTCCCGGCGATCCCGTCTCATCTCAAGAGGAGGCGCTCTCCACAGGAAAGGCGAGAGGAACTCCAGGGTCATGCCACCATTCCAAGAGTCCCCCAGATGTGTCAGTCCATTCCAGAGGAACCTGTTTTCCCTGCACTGCCTTGACGTTCAAGCCGAGGATCGACTTCCACCACGTGTGCACGTGGGACAGCCCTGTGGGAAAGCCTCGTGGGAAAGCCTCGTGGGAAAGACTCGAGGGAAAACCATAGATCCTTTGATCCATGCGGCGGACTGCGTGACACTGCTGCTACCGCTCTGGAGGAAAGCGCAAGTGCATGCCCGCATTCGAGACGAGGACTGACTCCCCTGGGGAGACTCCAGAAGTACCCCAAGATCCATGTCAGCACTGGAGAGGAATCCTCAGGTTCCGGCCCGGACTCCACACAAGGTCTTAGGCCCCGGCATCGACGGGAGAGTGATCCCGAGAGGCCCCCGAGGAACTCGCATGGGGACTGGCTTTTCCTGAGGCCACCAGAGCGGGTCCCTGAGGTCCCCGTCATAAGTCGAGATCACCTGCCGCAACTCGAGAAAATCCAGGAGCTTTTGCCCTCCAGGCGAGATGAGGCTCATTTCCGCTGAGGCTTCTCGAGGCTAATCACGTCTAAACACTGGAACTTCCAAAGGGTCCTTCACACCCTTGCTGCAACTCAAGAAGTTCCCCGACATACCCGTCTGCACTCGAGAGGAAGCACGTGGGGTCCCGCACACATCCAGGGGAGCCCCGTTTCCGCCTCCTAGCTCGAGATGAGGGATCCTTTCCCTGTTTCGTAGGGAAAGAATTCCCGGCGTTCCCGTCGCATCTCAAGAGGAGGCGCTCTCCACAGGAAAGGCGAGAGGAACTCCAGGGTCGTGCCACCATTCCAAGAGTCCCCCAGGTGTGTCAGTCCATTCCAGAGGAACCTGTTTTCCCTGCACTGCCTTGACGTTCAAGCCGAGGATCGACTCCCACCACGTGTGCACGTGGGACAGCCCTGTGGGAAAGCCTC
Source organism: Ovis canadensis (assembly GCF_042477335.2). Lineage (NCBI taxonomy): Eukaryota > Metazoa > Chordata > Mammalia > Artiodactyla > Bovidae > Ovis > Ovis canadensis. Next base: position 1,485,992 of record NC_091252.1, read on the forward strand.
GTGGGAAAGCCTCGTGGGAAAGAATCGAGGGAAAACCATAGATCCTTTGATCCACGCGGCGGACTGCGTGACACTGCTGCTACCGCTCTGGAGGAAAGCGCAAGTGCATGCCCGCATTCGAGACGAGGACTGACTCCCCTGGGGAGACTCCAGAAGTACCCCAAGATCCATGTCAGCACTGGAGAGGAATCCTCAGGTTCCGGCCCCGACTCCACACAAGGTCTTAGGCCCCGGCATCGACGGGAGAGAAATCCCGAGAGGCCCCCGAGGAACTCGCATGGGGACTGGCCTTTCCTGAGGCCACCAGATCGGGTCCTTGAGGTCCCCGTCGTAAGTCGAGAGCACCTGCCGCAACTCGAGAAAATCCAGGAGGTTTTGCCCTCCAGGCGAGATGAGGCCCATTTCCGCTGAGGCTTCTCGAGGCCAATCACATCTAACCACTGGAACTTCCAAAGGGTCCTTCACACCCTTGCTGCAACTCAAGAAGTTCCCCGACATACCCGTCTCCACTCGAGAGGAAGCACGTGGGGTCCCGCACACATCCAGGGGAGCCCCGTTTCCGCCTCCTAGCTCGAGATGAGGGATCCTTTCCCTGTTTCGTAGGGAAAGAATTCCCGGCGTTCCCGTCGCATCTCAAGAGGAGGCGCTCTCCACAGGAAAGGGGAGAGGAACTCCAGGGTCGTGCCACCATTCCAAGAGACCCCCAGATGTGTCAGTCCATTACAGAGGAACCTTTTTTCCCTGCACTGCCTTGACGTTCAAGCCGAGGATCGACTCCCACCACGTGTGCACGTGGGACAGCCCTGTGGGAAAGCCTCGTGGGAAAGCCTCGTGGGAAAGACTCGAGGGAAAACCATAGATCCTTTGATCCACGCTGCGGACTGCGTGACACTGCTGCTACCGCTCTGGAGGAAAGCGCAAGTGCATGCCCGCATTCGAGACGAGGACTGACTCCCCTGGGGAGACTCCAGAAGTACCCCAACATCCATGTCAGCACTGGAGAGGAATCCTCAGGTTCCGGCCCCGACTCCACACAAGGTCTTAGGCCCCGGCATCGACGGGAGAGGGATCCCGAGACGCCCCCGAGGAACTCGCATGGGGACTGGCTTTTCCTGAGGCCACCAGAGCGGGTCCCTGAGGTCCCCGTCGTAAGTCGAGATCACCTGCCGCAACTCGAGAAAATCCAGGAGCTTTTGCCCTCCAGGCGAGATGAGGCTCATTTCCGCTGAGGCTTCTCGAGGCTAATCACGTCTAAACACTGGAACTTCCAAAGGGTCCTTCACACCCTTGCTGCAACTCAAGAAGTTCCCCGACATACACGTCTGCACTCGAGAGGAAGCACGTGGGGTCCCGCACACATCCAGGGGAGCCCCGTTTCCGCCTCCTAGCTCGAGATGAGGGATCCTTTCCCTGTTTCGTAGGGAAAGAATTCCCGGCGTTCCCGTCGCATCTCAAGAGGTGGCGCTCTCCACAGGAAAGGCGAGAGGAACTCCAGGGTCGTGCCACCATTCCAAGAGTCCCCCAGGTGTGTCAGTCCATTCCAGAGGAACCTGTTTTCCCTGCACTGCCTTGACGTTCAAGCCGAGGATCGACTCCCACCACGTGTGCACGTGGGACAGCCCTGTGGGAAAGCCTCGTGGGAAAGAATCGAGGGAAAACCATAGATCCTTTGATCCACGCGGCGGACTGCGTGACACTGCTGCTACCGCTCTGGAGGAAAGCGCAAGTGCATGCCCGCATTCGAGACGAGGACTGACTCCCCTGGGGAGACTCCAGAAGTACCCCAAGATCCATGTCAGCACTGGAGAGGAATCCTCAGGTTCCGGCCCCGACTCCACACAAAGTCTTAGGCCCCGGAATCGACGGGAGAGGAATCCCGAGAGGCCCCCGAGGAACTCGCATGGGGACTGGCCTTTCCTGAGGCCACCAGAGCGGGTCCCTGAGGTCCCCGTCGTAAGTCGAGAGCACCTGCCGCAACTCGAGAAAATCCAGGAGGTTTTGCCCTCCAGGCGAGATGAGGCCCATTTCCGCTGAGGCTTCTCGAGGCCAATCACGTCTAACGACTGGAACTTCCAAAGGGTCCTTCACACCCTTGCTGCAACTCAAGAAGTTCCCCGACATACCCGTCTCCACTCGAGAGGAAGCACGTGGGGTCCCGCACACATCCAGGGGAGCCCCGTTTCCGCCTCCATCTCGAGATGAGGGATCCTTTCCCTGCTTCGTAGGGAAAGAATTCCCGGCGTTCCCGTCGCATCTCAAGAGGAGGCGCTCTCCACAGGAAATGCGAGAGGAACTCCAGGGTCGTGACACCATTCCAAGAGACCCCCAGATGTGTCAGTCCATTCCAGAGGAACCGGTTTTCCCTGCACTGCCTTGACGTTCAAGCCGAGGATCGACTCCCACCACGTGTGCACGCGGGACAGCCCTGTGGGAAAGCCTCGTCGGAAAGCCTCGTGGGAAAGACTCGAGGGAAAACCATAGATCCTTTGATCCACGCGGCGGACTGCGTGACACTGCTGCTACCGCTCTGGAGGAAAGCGCAAGTGCATGCCCGCATTCGAGATGAGGACTGACTCCCCTGGGAAGACTCCAGAAGTACCCCAAGATCCATGTCAGCACTGGAGAGGAATCCTCAGGTTCCGGCCCCGACTCCACACAAGGTCTTAGGATCTGGCATCGACGGGAGAGGAATCCCGAGAGGCCCCCGAGGAACTCGCATGGGGACTGGCCTTTCCTGAGGCCACCAGAGCGGGTCCCTGAGGTCCCCGTCGTAAGTCGAGAGCACCTGCCGCAACTCGAGAAAATCCAGGAGGTTTTGCCCTCCAGGCGAGATGAGGCCCATTTCCGCTGAGGCTTCTCGAGGCCAATCACGTCTAACCACTGGAACTTCCAAAGGGTCCTTCACACCCTTGCTGCAACTCAAGAAGTTCCCCGACATACCCGTCTCCACTCGAGAGGAAGCACTTGGGGTCCCGCACACATCCAGGGGAGCCCCGTTTCCGCCTCCTAGCTCGAGATGAGGGATCCTTTCCCTGTTTCGTAGGGAAAGAATTCTCGGCGTTCCCGTCGCATCTCAAGAGGAGGCGCTCTCCACAGATAAGGCGAGAGGAACTCCAGGGTCGTGCCACCATTCCAAGAGTCCCCCAGATGTGTCAGTCCATTCCAGAGGAACCTGTTTTCCCTGCACTGCCTTGACGTTCAAGCCGAGGATCGACTCCCACCTCGTGTGCACGTGGGACAGCCCTGTGGGAAAGCCTCGTGGGAAAGCTTCGTGGGAAAGACTCGAGGGAAAACCATAGATCCTTTGATCCACGCGGCGGACTGCGTGACACTGCTGCTACCGCTCTGGAGGAAAGCGCAAGTGCATGCCCGCATTCGAGACGAGGACTGACTCCCCTGGGGAGACTCCAGAAGTACCCCAAGATCCATGTCAGCCCTGGAGAGGAATCCTCAGGTTCCGGCCCCGACTCCACACAAGGTCTTAGGCCCCGGCATCGACGGGAGAGGAATCCCGAGAGGCCCCCGAGGAACTCGCATGGGGACTGGCCTTTCCTGAAGCCACCAGAGCGGGTCCCTGAGGTCCCCGTCGTAAGTCGAGAGCACCTGCCGCAACTCGAGAAAATCCAGGAGGTTTTGCCCTCCAGGCGAGATGAGGCACATTTCCGCTGAGGCTTCTCGAGGCCAATCACGTCTAACCACTGGAACTTCCAAAGGGTCCTTCACACCCTTGCTGCAACTCAAGCAGTTCCCCGAAATACCCGTCTGCACTCGAGAGGAAGCATGTGGTGTCCCGCACACATCCAGGGGAGCCCCGTTTCCGCCTCCTAGCTCGAGATGAGGGATCCTTTCCCTGTTTCGTAGGGAAAGAATTCCCGGGGTTACAGTCGCATCTCAAGAGGAGGCGCTCTCCACAGGAAAGGCGAGAGGAACTCCAGGGTCGTGCCACCATTCCAAGAGTCCCCCAGATGTGTCAGTCCATTCCAGAGGAACCTGTTTTCCCTGCACTGCCTTCACGTTCAAGCCGTGGATCGACTCCCACCATGTGTGCACTTGGGACAGCCCTGTGGGAAAGCCTCGTGGGAAAGCCTCGTGGGAAAGACTCGAGGGAAAAACATAGATCCTTTGATCCACGCGGCGGACAGCGTGACACTGCTGCTACCGCTCTGGAGGAAAGCTCAAGTGCATGCCCGCATTCGAGACGAGGACTGACTCCCCCGGGGAGACTCCAGAAGTACCCCAAGATCCATGTCAGCACTGGAGAGGAATCCTCAGGTTCCGGCCCCGACTCCACACAAGGTCTTAGGCCCCGGCATCGACGGGAGAGGAATCCCGAGACGCCCCCGAGGAACTCGCATGGGGACTGGCCTTTCCTGAGGCCACCAGAGCGGGTCCCTGAGGTCCCCGTCGTAAGTCGAGAGCACCTGCCGCAACTCGAGAAAATCCAGGAGGTTTTGCCCTCCAGGCGAGATGAGGCCCATTTCCGCTGAGGCTTTTCGAGGCCAATCACATCTAACCACTGGAACTTCCAAAGGGTCCTTCACACCATTGCTGCAACTCAAGAAGTTCCCCGACATACCCGTCTCCACTCGAGAGGAAGCACGTGGGGTCCCGCACACATCCAGGGGAGCCCCGTTTCCGCCTCCTAGCTCGAGATGAGGGATCCTTTCCCTGTTTCGTAGGGAAAGAATTCCCGGCGTTCCCGTCGCATCTCAAGAGGAGGCGCTCTCCACAGGAAAGGCGAGAGGAACTCCAGGGTCGTGGCACAATTCCAAGAGTCCCCCAGATGTGTCAGTCCATTCCAGAGGAACCTGTTTTCCCTGCACTGCCTTGACGTTCAAGCCGAGGATCGACTCCCACCACGTGTGCACGTGGGACAGCCCTGTGGGAAAGCCTCGTGGGAAAGCCTCGTGGGAAAGACTCGAGGGAAAACCATAGATCCTTTGATCCACGCGGCGGACTGCGTGACACTGCTGCTACCGCTCTGGAGGAAAGCGCAAGTGCATGCCCGCATTCGAGACGAGGACTGACTCCCCTGGGGAGACTCCAGAAGTACCCCAAGATCCATGTCAGCACTGGAGAGGAATCCTCAGGTTCCGGCCCCGACTCCACACAAGGTCTTAGGCCCCGGCATCGACGGGAGAGGAATCCCTAGAGGCCCCCGAGGAACTCGCATGGGGACTGGCCTTTCCTGAGGCCACCAGAGCGGTTCCCTGAGGTCCCCGTCGTAAGTCGAGAGCACCTGCCGCAACTCGGGAAAATCCAGGAGGTTTTGCCCTCCAGGCGAGATGAGGCCCATTTCCGCTGAGGCTTCTCGAGGCCTATCACATCTAACCACTGGAACTTCCAAAGGGTCCTTCACACCCTTGCTGCAACTCAAGAAGTTCCCCGACATACCCGTCTCCACTCGAGAGGAAGCACGTGGGGTCCCGCACACATCCAGGGGAGCCCCGTTTCCGCCTCCTAGCTCGAGATGAGGGATCCTTTCCCTGTTTCGTAGGGAAAGAATTCCCGGCGTTCCCGTCGCATCTCAAGAGGAGGCGCTCTCCACAGGAAAGGCGAGAGGAACTCCAGGGTCGTGGCACCATTCCAAGAGTCCCCCAGATGTGTCAGTCCATTCCAGAGGAACCTGTTTTCCCTGCACTGCCTTGACGTTCAAGCCGAGGATCGACTGCCACCACGTGTGCACGTGGGACAGCCCTGTGGGAAAGCCTCGTGGGAAAGCCTCGTGGGAAAGACTCGAGGGAAAACCATAGATCCTTTGATCCACGCGGTGGACTGCGTGACACTGCTGCTACCGCTCTGGAGGAAAGCGCAAGTGCATGCCCGCATTCGAGACGAGGACTGACTCCCCTGGGGAGACTCCAGAAGTACCCCAAGATCCATGTCAGCACTGGAGAGGAATCCTCAGGTTCCGGCCCCGACTCCACACAAGGTCTTAGGCCCCGGCATCGACGGGAGAGGAATCCCGAGAGGCCCCCGAGGAACTCGCATGGGGACTGGCCTTTCCTGAGGCCACCAGAGCGGTTTCCTGAGGTCCCCTTCGTAAGTCGAGAGCACCTGCCGCAACTCGAGAAAATCCAGGAGGTTTTGCCCTCCAGGCGAGATGAGGCCCATTTCCGCTGAGGCTTCTCGAGGCTAATCACGTCTAACCACTGGAACTTCCAAAGGGTCCTTCACACCCTTGCTGCAAATCTAGAAGTTCCCCGACATACCCGTCTCCACTCGAGAGGAAGCACGTGGGGTCCCGCACACATCCAGGGGAGCCCCGTTTCCGCCTCCTAGCTCGAGATGAGGGATCCTTTCCCTTTTTCGTAAGGAAAAAATTCCCGGCGTTCCCGTCGCATCTCAAGAGGAGGCGCTCTCCACAGGAAAGGCGAGAGAAACTCCAGGGTCGTGGCACCATTCCAAGAGTCCCCCAGATGTGTCAGTCCATTCCAGAGGAATCTGTTTTCCCTGCACTGCCTTGACGTTCAAGCCGAGGATCGACTCCCACCACGTGTGCACGTGGGACAGCCCTGTGGGAAAGCCTCGTCGGAAAGCCTCGTGGGAAAGACTCGAGGGAAAACCATAGATCCTTTGATCCACGCGGCGGACTGCGTGACACTGCTGCTACCGCTCTGGAGGAAAGCGCAAGTCCATGCCCGCATTCGAGACGAGGACTGACTCCCCTGGGGAGACACCAGAAGTACCCCAAGATCCATGGCAGCACTGGAGAGGAATCCTCAGGTTCCGGCCCCGACTCCACACAAGGTCTTAGGCCCCGGCATCGACGGGAGAGGAATCCCGAGAGGCCCCCGAGGAACTCGCATGGGGACTGGCCTTTCCTGAGGCCACCAGAGCGGGTCCCTGAGGTCCCCGTCGTAAGTCGAGAGCACCTGCCGCAACTCGAGAAAATCCAGGAGGTTTTGCCCTCCAGGCGAGATGAGGCCCATTTCCGCTGAGGCTTCTCGAGGCTAATCACGTCTAACCACTTTAACTTCCAAAGGGTCCTTCACACCCTTGCTGCAACTCTAGAAGTTCCCCGACATACCCGTCTCCACTCGAGAGGAAGCACGTGGGGTCCCGCACACATCCAGGGGAGCCCCGTTTCCGCCTCCTAGCTCGAGATGAGGGATCCTTTCCCTGTTTCGTAGGGAAAGAATTCCCGGCGTTCCCGTCGCATCTCAAGAGGAGGCGCTCTCCACAGGAAAGGCGAGGGGAACTCCAGGGTCATGCCACCATTCCAAGAGACCCCCAGATGTGTCAGTCCATTCCAGAGGAACCTGTTTTCCCTGCACTGCCTTGACGTTCAAGCCGAGGATCGACTCCCACCAAGTGTGCACGTGGGACAGCCCTGTGGGAAAGCCTCGTGGGAAAGCCTCGTTGGAAAGACTCGAGGGAAAAACATAGATCCTTTGATCCACGCGGCGGACTGCGTGACACTGCTGCTACCGCTCTGGAGGAAAGCGCAAGTGCATGCCCGCATTCGAGACGAGGACTGACTCCCCTGGGGAGACTCCAGAAGTACCCCAAGATCCATGGCAGCACTGGAGAGGAATCCTCAGGTTCCGGCCCCGACTCCACACAAGGTCTTAGGCCCCGGCATCGACGGGAGAGGAATCCCGAGAGGCCCCCGAGGAACTCGCATGGGGACTGGCCTTTCCTGAGGCCACCAGAGTGGGTCCCTGAGGTCCCCGTCGTAAGTCGAGAGCACCTGCCACAACTCGAGAAAATCCAGGAGGTTTTGCCCTCCAGGCGAGATGAGGCCCATTTCCGCTGAGGCGTCTCGAGGCTAATCACGTCTAACCACTGGAACTTCCAAAGGGTCCTTCACACCCTTGCTGCAACTCAAGAAGTTCCCCGACATACCCGTCTCCAGTCGAGAGGAAGCACGTGGGGTCCCGCACACATCCAGGGGAGCCCCGTTTCCGCCTCCTAGCTCGAGATGAGGGATCCTTTCCCTGTTTCGTAGGGAAAGAATTCCCGGCGTTCCCGGCGCATCTCAAGAGGAGGCGCTCTCCACAGGAAAGGCGAGAAACTCCAGGGTCGTGGCACCATTCCAAGAGACCCCCAGATGTGTCAGTCCATTCCAGAGAAATCTGTTTTCCCTGCACTGCCTTGACGTTCAAGCCGAGGATTGACTCCCACCACGTGTGCACGTGGGACAGCCCTGTGGCAAAGCCTCGTGGGAAAGCCTCGTGGGAAAGACTCGAGGGAAAACCATAGATCCTTTGATCCACGCGGCGGACTGCGTGACACTGCTGCTACCGCTCTGGAGGAAAGCGCAAGTGCATGCCCGCATTCGAGACGAGGACTGACTCCCCTGGGGAGACTCCAGAAGTACCCCAAGATCCATGTCAGCACTGGAGAGGAATCCTCAGGTTCCGGCCCCGACTCCACACAAGGTCTTAGGCCCCGGCATCGATGGGAGAGGAATCCCGAGCGGCCCCCGAGGAACTCGCATGGGGACTGGCCTTTCCTGAGGCCACCAGAGCGGGTCCCCGAGGTCCCCGTCGTAAGTCGAGAGCACCTGCCGCAACTCGAGAAAATCCAGGAGGTTTTGCCCTCCAGGCGAGATGAGGCCCATTTCCGCTGAGGCTTCTCGAGGCTAATCACGTCTAACCACTGGAACTTCCAAAGGGTCCTTCACACCCTTGCTGCAAATCTAGAAGTTCCCCGACATACCCGTCTCCACTCGAGAGGAAGCACGTGGGGTCCCGCACACATCCAGGGGAGCCCCGTTTCCGCCTCCTAGCTCGAGATGAGGGATCCTTTCCCTTTTTCGTAAGGAAAAAATTCCCGGCGTTCCCGTCGCATCTCAAGAGGAGGCGCTCTCCACAGGAAAGGCGAGAGAAACTCCAGGGTCGTGGCACCATTCCAAGAGTCCCCCAGATGTGTCAGTCCATTCCAGAGGAATCTGTTTTCCCTGCACTGCCTTGACGTTCAAGCCGAGGATCGACTCCCACCACGTGTGCACGTGGGACAGCCCTGTGGGAAAGCCTCGTGGGAAAGCCTCGTGGGAAAGACTCGAGGGAAAACCATAGATCCTTTGATCCACGCGGCGGACTGCGTGACACTGCTGCTACCGCTCTGGAGGAAAGCGCAAGTCCATGCCCGCATTCGAGACGAGGACTGACTCCCCTGGGGAGACACCAGAAGTACCCCAAGATCCATGGCAGCACTGGAGAGGAATCCTCAGGTTCCGGCCCCGACTCCACACAAGGTCTTAGGCCCCGGCATCGACGGGAGAGGAATCCCGAGAGGCCCCCGAGGAACTCGCATGGGGACTGGCCTTTCCTGAGGCCACCAGAGTGGGTCCCTGAGGTCCCCGTCGTAAGTCGAGAGCACCTGCCACAACTCGAGAAAATCCAGGAGGTTTTGCCCTCCAGGCGAGATGAGGCCCATTTCCGCTGAGGCTTCTCGAGGCTAATCACGTCTAACCACTGGAACTTCCAAAGGGTCCTTCACACCCTTGCTGCAACTCAAGAAGTTCCCCGACATACCCGTCTCCACTCGAGAGGAAGCACGTGGGGTCCCGCACACATCCAGGGGAGCCCCGTTTCCGCCTCCTAGCTCGAGATGAGGGATCCTTTCCCTGTTTCGTAAGGAAAGAATTCCCGGCGTTCCCGTCGCATCTCAAGAGGAGGCGCTCTCCACAGGAAAGGCGAGAGGAACTCCAGGGTCGTGCCACCATTCCAAGAGACCCCCAGATGTGTCAGTCCATTCCAGAGGAACCTGTTTTCCCTTCACTGCCTTGACGTTCAAGCCGAGGATCCACTCCCACCACGTGTGCACGTGGGACAGCCCTGTGGGAAAGCCTCGTCGGAAAGCCTCGTGGGAAAGACTCGAGGGAAAACCATAGATCCTTTGATCCACGCGGCGGACTGCGTGACACTGCTGCTACCGCTCTGGAGGAAAGCGCAAGTGCATGCCCGCATTCGAGACGAGGACTGACTCCCCTGGGGAGACTCCAGAAGTACCCCAAGATCCATGTCAGCACTGGAGAGGAATCCTCAGGTTCCGGCCCCGACTCCACACAAGGTCTTAGGCCCCGGCATCGACGGGAGAGGAATCCCGAGAGGCCCCCGAGGAACTCGCATGGGGACTGGCCTTTCCTGAGGCCACCAGAGCGGGTCGCTGACGTCCCCGTCGTAAGTCGTGAGCACCTGCCGCAACTCGAGAAAATCCAGGATGTTTTGACCTCCAGGCGAGATGAGGCCCATTTCCGCTGAGGCGTCTCGAGGCTAATCACGTCTAACCACTGGAACTTCCAAAGGGTCCTTCACACCCTTGCTGCAACTCAAGAAGTTCCCCGACATACCCGTCTCCAGTCGAGAGGAAGCACGTGGGGTCCCGCACACATCCAGGGGAGCCCCGTTTCCGCCTCCTAGCTCGAGATGAGGGATCCTTTCCCTGTTTCGTAGGGAAAGAATTCCCGGCGTTCCCGGCGCATCTCAAGAGGAGGCGCTCTCCACAGGAAAGGCGAGAAACTCCAGGGTCGTGGCACCATTCCAAGAGACCCCCAGATGTGTCAGTCCATTCCAGAGAAATCTGTTTTCCCTGCACTGCCTTGACGTTCAAGCCGAGGATTGACTCCCACCACGTGTGCACGTGGGACAGCCCTGTGGCAAAGCCTCGTGGGAAAGCCTCGTGGGAAAGACTCGAGGGAAAACCATAGATCCTTTGATCCACGCGGCGGACTGCGTGACACTGCTGCTACCGCTCTGGAGGAAAGCGCAAGTGCATGCCCGCATTCGAGACGAGGACTGACTCCCCTGGGGAGACTCCAGAAGTACCCCAAGATCCATGTCAGCACTGGAGAGGAATCCTCAGGTTCCGGCCCCGACTCCACACAAGGTCTTAGGCCCCGGCATCGATGGGAGAGGAATCCCGAGCGGCCCCCGAGGAACTCGCATGGGGACTGGCCTTTCCTGAGGCCACCAGAGCGGGTCCCCGAGGTCCCCGTCGTAAGTCGAGAGCACCTGCCGCAACTCGAGGAAATCCAGGAGGTTTTGCCCTCCAGGCGAGATGAGGCCCATTTCCGCTGAGGCTTCTCGAGGCTAATCACGTCTAACCACTGGAACTTCCAAAGGGTCATTCACACCCTTGCTGCAAATCTAGAAGTTCCCCGACATACCCGTCTCCACTCGAGAGGAAGCACGTGGGGTCCCGCACACATCCAGGGGAGCCCCGTTTCCGCCTCCTAGCTCGAGATGAGGTATCCTTTCCCTTTTTCGTAAGGAAAAAATTCCCGGCGTTCCCGTCGCATCTCAAGAGGAGGCGCTCTCCACAGGAAAGGCGAGAGAAACTCCAGGGTCGTGGCACCATTCCAAGAGTCCCCCAGATGTGTCAGTCCATTCCAGAGGAATCTGTTTTCCCTGCACTGCCTTGACGTTCAAGCCGAGGATCGACTCCCACCACGTGTACACGTGGGACAGCCCTGTGGGAAAGCCTCGTGGGAAAGCCTCGTGGGAAAGACTCGAGGGAAAACCATAGATCCTTTGATCCACGCGGCGGACTGCGTGACACTGCTGCTACCGCTCTGGAGGAAAGCGCAAGTCCATGCCCGCATTCGAGACGAGGACTGACTCCCCTGGGGAGACACCAGAAGTACCCCAAGATCCATGGCAGCACTGGAGAGGAATCCTCAGGTTCCGGCCCCGACTCCACACAAGGTCTTAGGCCCCGGCATCGACGGGAGAGGAATCCCGAGAGGCCCCCGAGGAACTCGCATGGGGACTGGCCTTTCCTGAGGCCACCAGAGCGGGTCCCTGAGGTCCCCGTCGTAAGTCGAGAGCACCTGCCGCAACTCGAGAAAATCCAGGAGGTTTTGCCCTCCAGGCGAGATGAGGCCCATTTCCGCTGAGGCTTCTCGAGGCTAATCAGGTCTAACCACTTTAACTTCCAAAGGGTCCTTCACACCCTTGCTGCAACTCTAGAAGTTCCCCGACATACCCGTCTCCACTCGAGAGGAAGCACGTGGGGTCCCGCACACATCCAGGGGAGCCCCGTTTCCGCCTCCTAGCTCGAGATGAGGGATCCTTTCCCTGTTTCGTAGGGAAAGAATTCCCGGCGTTCCCGTCGCATCTCAAGAGGAGGCGCTCTCCACAGGAAAGGCGAGAGGAACTCCAGGGTCATGCCACCATTCCAAGAGACCCCCAGATGTGTCAGTCCATTCCAGAGGAACCTGTTTTCCCTGCACTGCCTTGACGTTCAAGCCGAGGATCGACTCCCACCAAGTGTGCACGTGGGACAGCCCTGTGGGAAAGCCTCGTGGGAAAGCCTCGTTGGAAAGACTCGAGGGAAAACCATAGATCCTTTGATCCACGCGGCGGACTGCGTGACACTGCTGCTACCGCTCTGGAGGAAAGCGCAAGTGCATGCCCGCATTCGAGACGAGGACTGACTCCCCTGGGGAGACTCCAGAAGTACCCCAAGATCCATGGCAGCACTGGAGAGGAATCCTCAGGTTCCGGCCCCGACTCCACACAAGGTCTTAGGCCCCGGCATCGACGGGAGAGGAATCCCGAGAGGCCCCCGAGGAACTCGCATGGGGACTGGCCTTTCCTGAGGCCACCAGAGTGGGTCCCTGAGGTCCCCGTCGTAAGTCGAGAGCACCTGCCACAACTCGAGAAAATCCAGGAGGTTTTGCCCTCCAGGCGAGATGAGGCCCATTTCCGCTGAGGCTTCTCGAGGCTAATCACGTCTAACCACTGGAACTTCCAAAGGGTCCTTCACACCCTTGCTGCAACTCAAGAAGTTCCCCGACATACCCGTCTCCACTCGAGAGGAAGCACGTGGGGTCCCGCACACATCCAGGGGAGCCCCGTTTCCGCCTCCTAGCTCGAGATGAGGGATCCTTTCCCTGTTTCGTAAGGAAAGAATTCCCGGCGTTCCCGTCGCATCTCAAGAGGAGGCGCTCTCCACAGGAAAGGCGAGAGGAACTCCAGGGTCGTGCCACCATTCCAAGAGTCCCCCAGATGTGTCAGTCCATTCCAGAGGAACCTGTTTTCCCTTCACTGCCTTGACGTTCAAGCCGAGGATCCACTCCCACCACGTGTGCACGTGGGACAGCCCTGTGGGAAAGCCTCGTCGGAAAGCCTCGTGGGAAAGACTCGAGGGAAAACCATAGATCCTTTGATCCACGCGGCGGACTGCGTGACACTGCTGCTACCGCTCTGGAGGAAAGCGCAAGTGCATGCCCGCATTCGAGACGAGGACTGACTCCCCTGGGGAGACTCCAGAAGTACCCCAAGATCCATGGCAGCACTGGAGAGGAATCCTCAGGTTCCGGCCCCGACTCCACACAAGGTCTTAGGCCCCGGCATCGACGGGAGAGGAATCCCGAGAGGCCCCAGAGGAACTCGCATGGGGACTGGCCTTTCCTGAGGCCACCAGAGCGGGTCCCTGACGTCCCCGTCGTAAGTCGAGAGCACCTGCCGCAACTCGAGAAAATCCAGGATGTTTTGACCTCCAGGCGAGATGAGGCCCATTTCCGCTGAGGCGTCTCGAGGCTAATCACGTCTAACCACTGGAACTTCCAAAGGGTCCTTCACACCCTTGCTGCAACTCAAGAAGTTCCCCGACATACCCGTCTCCAGTCGAGAGGAAGCACGTGGGGTCCCGCACACATCCAGGGGAGCCCCGTTTCCGCCTCCTAGCTCGAGATGAGGGATCCTTTCCCTGTTTCGTAGGGAAAGAATTCCCGGCGTTCCCGTCGCATCTCAAGAGGAGGCGCTCTCTACAGGAGAGGCGAGAGGAACTCCAGGGTCGTGCCACCATTCCAAGAGACGCCCAGATGTGTCAGTCCATTACAGAGGAACCTGTTTTCCCTGTACTGCCTTGACGTTCAAGCCGAGGATCGACTCCCACCACCTGTGCACGTGGGACAGCCCTGTGGCAAAGCCTCGTGGGAAAGCCTCGTGGGAAAGACTCGAAGGAAAACCATAGATCCTTTGATCCACGCGGCGGACTGCGTGACACTGATGCTACCGCTCTGGAGGAAAGCGCAAGTGCATGCCCGCATTCGAGACGAGGACTGACTCCCCTGGGGAGACTCCAGAAGTACCCCAAGATCCATGTCAGCACTGGAGAAGAATCCTCAGGTTCCGGCCCCGACTCCACACAAGGTCTTAGGCCCCGGCATCGATGGGAGAGGAATCCCGAGCGTCCCCCGAGGAACTCGCATGGGGACTGGCCTTTCCTGAGGCCACCAGAGCGGGTCCCCGAGGTCCCCGTCGTAAGTCGAGAGCACCTGCCGCAACTCGAGAAAATCCAGGAGGTTTTGCCCTCCAGGCGAGATGAGGCCCATTTCCGCTGAGGCTTCTCGAGGCTAATCACATCTAACCACTGGAAATTCCAAAGGGTCCTTCACACCGTGGCTGGAAATCAAGAAGTTCCCCGACATACCCGTCTCCACTCGAGAGGAAGCACGTGGGGTCCCGCACACATCCAGGGGAGCCCCGTTTCCGCCTCCTAGCTCGAGATGAGGGATCCTTTCCCTGTTTCGCAGGGAAAGAATTCCCGGCGTTCCGTCGCATCTCAAGAGGAGGCGCTCTCCACAGGAGAGGCGAGAGGAACTCCAGGGTCGTGCCACCATTCCAAGAGACGCCCAGATGTGTCAGTCCATTACAGAGGAACCTGTTTTCCCTGTACTGCCTTGACGTTCAAGCCGAGGATCGACTCCCACCACCTGTGCACGTGGGACAGCCCTGTGGGAAAGCCTCGTGGGAAAGCCTCGTGGGAAAGACTCGAAGGAAAACCATAGATCCTTTGATCCACGCGGCGGACTGCGTGACACTGCTGCTACCGCTCTGGAGGAAAGCGCAAGTGCATGCCCGCATTCGAGACGAGGACTGACTCCCCTGGGGAGACTCCAGAAGTACCCCAAGATCCATGTCAGCACTGGAGAGGAATCCTCAGGTTCCGGCCCCGCCTCCACACAAGGACTTAGGCCCCGGCATCGACGGGAGAGGAATCCCGAGAGGCCCCCGAGGAACTCGCATGGGGACTGGCCTTTCCTGAGGCCACCAGAGCGGGTCCCTGAGGTCCCCGTAGTAATTCGAGAGCACCTGCCGCAACTCGAGAAAATCCAGGAGGTTTTGCCCTCCAGGCGAGATGAGGCCCATTTCCGCTGAGGCTTCTCGAGGCTAATCACGTCTAACCACTGGAACTTCCAAAGGGTCCTTCACAACCTTGCTGCAACTCAAGAAGATCCCCGACATACCCGTCTCCACTCGAGAGGAAGTATGTGGGGTCCCGCACACATCCAGGGGAGCCCCGTTTCCGCCTCCTAGCTCGAGATGAGGGGTCCTTTCCCTGTTTCGTAGGGAAAGAATTCCCGGCGTTCCCATCGCATCTCAAGAGGAGGCGCTCTCCACAGGAAAGGCGAGAGGAACTCCAGGGTCGTGCCACCATTCCAAGAGTCCCCCAGATGTGTCAGTCCATTCCAGAGGAACCTGTTTTCCCTTCACTGCCTTGACGTTCAAGCCGAGGATCGACTCCCACCACGTGTGCACGTGGGACAGCCCTGTGGGAAAGCCTCGTGGGAAAGCCTCGTGGGAAAGACTCGAGGGAAAACCATAGATCCTTTGATCCACGCGGCGGACTGCGTGACACTGCTGCTACCGCTCTGGAGGAAAGCGCAAGTGCATGCCCGCATTCGAGACGAGGACTGACTCCCCTGGGGAGACTCCAGAAGTACCCCAAGATCCATGTCAGCACTGGAGAGGAATCCTCAGGTTCCGGCCCCGACTCCACACAAGGTCTTAGGGCCCGGCATCGACGGGAGAGGAATCCCGAGAGGCCCCCGAGGAACTCGCATGGGGACTGGCCTTTCCTGAGGCCACCAGAGCGGGTCCATGAGGTCCCCGTCGTAAGTCGAGAGCACCTGCCGCAACTCGAGAAAATCCAGGAGGTTTTGCCCTCCAGGCGAGATGAGGCCCATTTCCGCTGAGGCTTCTTGAGGCCAATCACATCTAACCACTGGAACTTCCAAAGGGTCCTTCACACCCTTGCTGCAACTCAAGAAGTTCCCCGACATATCCGTCTGCACTCGAGAGGAAGCACGTGGTGTCCCGCACACATCCAGGGGAGCCCCGTTTCCGCCTCCTAGCTCGAGATGAGGGATCCTTTCCCTGTTTTGTAGGGAAAGAATTCCCGGCGTTCCCGTCGCATCTCAAGAGGAGGCGCTCTCCACAGGAAAGGCGAGAGGAACTCCAGGGTCATGCCACCATTCCAAGAGTCCCCCAGATGTGTCAGTCCATTCCAGAGCAACCTGTTTTAACTGCACTGCCTTGACGTTCAAGCCGAATATCGACTCCCACCACGTGTGCACGTGGGACAGCCCCGTGGGAAAGCCTCATGGGAAAGCCTCGTGGGAAAGACTCGAGGGAAAACCATAGATCCTTTGATCCACGCGGCGGACTGCGTGACACTGCTGCTACCGCTCTGGAGGAAAGCGCAAATGCATGCCCGCATTCGAGACGAGGACTGACTCCCCTGGGGAGACTCCAGAAGTACCCCAAGATCCATGTCAGCACTGGAGAGGAATCCTCAGGTTCCGGCCCCGACTCCACACAAGGTCTTAGGCCCCGGCATCGACGGGACAGGAATCCCGAGAGGCCCCCGAGGAACTCGCATGGGGACTGGCCTTTCCTGAGGCCACCAGAGCGGTTCCATGAGGTCCCCGTCGTAAGTCGAGAGCACCTGCCGCAACTCGAGAAAATCCAGGAGGTTTTGCCCTCCAGGCGAGATGAGGCCCATTTCCGCTGAGGCTTCTCGAGGCCAATCACATCTAACCACTGGAACTTCCAAAGGGTCCTTCACATCATTGCTGCAACTCAAGAAGTTCCCCGACATACCCGTCTGCACTCGATAGGAAGCACGTGGTGTCCCGCACACATCCAGGGGAGCCCCGTTTCCGCCTCCTAGCTCGAGATGAGGGATCCTTTCCCTGTTTCGTAGGGAAAGAATTGCCGGCGTTCCGGCGCATCTCAAGAGGAGGCGCTCTCCACAGGAAAGGCGAGAGGAACTCCAGGGTCGTGCCACCATTGCAAGAGTCCCCCAGATGTGTCAGTCCATTCCAGAGGAACCTGTTTTCCCTGCACTGCCTTGACGTTCAAGCCGAGGATCGACTCCCACCACGTGTGCACGTGGGACAGCCCTGTGGGAAAGCCTCGTGGGAAAGCCTCGTGGGAAAGACTCGAGGGAAAACCATAGATCCTTTGATCCACGCGGCGGACTGCGTGACACTGCTGCTACCGCTCTGGAGGAAAGCGCAAGTGCATGCCCGCATTCGAGACGAGGACTGACTCCCCTGGGGAGACTCCAGAAGTACCCCAAGATCCATGTCAGCACTGGAGAGGAATCCTCAGGTTCCGGCCCCGACTCCGCACAAGGTCTTAGGCCCTGGCATCGACGGGAGAGGAATCCCGAGAGGCCCCTGAGGAACTCGCATGGGGACTGGCCTTTCCTGAGGCCACCAGAGCGCGTCCCTGAGGTCCCCGTCATAAGTCGAGAGCACCTGCCGCAACTCGAGAAAATCCAGGAGGTTTTGCCCTCCAGGCGAGATGAGGCCCATTTCCGCTGATGCTTCTCGAGGCCAATCACATCTAACCACTGGAACTTCCAAAGGGTCCTTCACACCATTGCTGCAACTCAAGAAGTTCCACGACATACCCGTCTCCACTCGAGAGGAAGCACGTGGGGTCCCTCACACATCCAGGGGAGCCCCGTTTCCGCCTCCTAGCTCGAGATGAGGGATCCTTCCCTTTTTCGTAGGGAAAGAATTCCCGGCGTTCCAGTCACATCTCTAGAGGAGGCGCTCTCCACAGGAAAGGCGAGAGGAACTCCAGGGTCGTGACACCATTCCAAGAGTCCCCCAGATGTGTCAGTCCATTCCAGAGGAACCTGTTTTCCCTGAACTGCCTTGACGTTCAAGCCGAGGATCGACTCCCACCACGTGTGCACGTGGGACAGCCCTGTGGGAAAGCCTCGTGGGAAAGACTCGAGGGAAAACCATAGATCCTTTGATCCACGCGGCGGACTGCGTGACACTGCTGCTACCGCTCTGGAGGAAAGCGCAAGTGCATGCCCGCATTCGAGACGAGGACTGACTCCCCTGGGGAGACTCCAGAAGTACCCCAAGATCCATGTCAGCCCTGGAGAGGAATCCTCAGGTTCCGGCCCCGACTCCACACAAGGTCTTAGGCCCCGGCATCGACGGGAGAGAAATCCCGAGAGGCCCCCGAGGAACTCGCATTTGGACTGGCCTTTCCTGAGGCCACCAGAGCGGGTCCCTGAGGTCACCGTCGTAAATCGAGAGCACCTGCCGCAACTCGAGAAAATCCAGGAGGTTTTGCCCTCCAGGCGAGATGAGGCCCATTTCCGCTGAGGCTTCTCGAGGCCAATCACATCTAACCACTGGAACTTCCAAAGGGTCCTTCACACTCTTGCTGCAACTCAAGAACTTCCCAGACATACCCGTCTGCACTCGAGAGGAAGCACGTGGGGTCCCGCACACATCCAGGGGAGCCCCGTTTCCGCCTCCTAGCTCGAGATGAGGGATCCTTTCCCTGTTTCTTAGGGAAAGAATTCCCGGCGTTCCCGTCGCATCTCAAGAGGAGGCTCTCTCCACAGGAAAGGCGAGAGGAACTCCAGGGTCATGCCACCATTCCAAGTGTCCCCCAGATGTGTCAGTCCATTCCAGAGGAAACTGTTTTCCCTGCACTGCCTTGACGTTCAAGCCGAGGATCGACTCCCACCACGTGTGCACGTGGGACAGCCCTGTGGGACAGCCCTGTGTGAAAGCCTCGTGGGAAAGCCTCGTGGGAAAGACTCGAGGGAAAACCATAGATCCTTTGATCCACGCGGCGGACTGCGTGACACTGCTGCTACCGCTCTGGAGGAAAGCGCAAGTGCATGCCCGCACTCGAGACGAGGACTGACTCCCCTGGGGAGACTCCAGAAGTACCCCAAGATCCATGTCAGCACTGGAGAGGAATCCTCAGGTTCCGGCCCCGACTCCACACAAGGTCTTAGGCCCCGGCATCGACGGGAGAGGAATCCCGAGACGCCCCCGAGGAACTCGCATGGGGACTGGCCTTTCCTGAGGCCACCAGGGCGGGTCCCTGAGGTCCCCGTCGTAAGTCGAGAGCACCTGCCGCAACTCGAGAAAATCCAGGTGGTTTTGCCCTCCAGGCGAGATGAGGCCCATTTCCCCTGAGGCTTCTCGAGGCCAATCACAACTAACCACTGGAACTTCCAAAGGGTCCTTCACACCATTGCTGCAACTCAAGAAGTTCCCCGACATACCCGTCTCCACTCGAGAGGAAGCACGTGGGGTCCCTCACACATCCAGGGGAGCCCCGTTTCCGCCTCCTAGCTCGAGATGAGGGATCCTTCCCTTTTTCGTAGGGAAAGAATTCCCGGCGTTCCAGTCACATCTCTAGAGGAGGCGCTCTCCACAGGAAAGGCGAGAGGAACTCCAGGGTCGTGACACCATTCCAAGAGTCCCCCAGATGTGTCAGTCCATTCCAGAGGAACCTGTTTTCCCTGAACTGCCTTGACGTTCAAGCCGAGGATCGACTCCCACCACGTGTGCACGTGGGACAGCCCTGTGGGAAAGCCTCGTGGGAAAGACTCGAGGGAAAACCATAGATCCTTTGATCCACGCGGCGGACTGCGTGACACTGCTGCTACCGCTCTGGAGGAAAGCGCAAGTGCATGCCCGCATTCGAGACGAGGACTGACTCCCCTGGGGAGACTCCAGAAGTACCCCAAGATCCATGTCAGCCCTGGAGAGGAATCCTCAGGTTCCGGCCCCGACTCCACACAAGGTCTTAGGCCCCGGCATCGACGGGAGAGAAATCCCGAGAGGCCCCCGAGGAACTCGCATTTGGACTGGCCTTTCCTGAGGCCACCAGAGCGGGTCCCTGAGGTCACCGTCGTAAATCGAGAGCACCTGCCGCAACTCGAGAAAATCCAGGATGTTTTGCCCTCCAGGCGAGATGAGGCCCATTTCCGCTGAGGCTTCTCGAGGCCAATCACATCTAACCACTGGAACTTCCAAAGGGTCCTTCACACTCTTGCTGCAACTCAAGAACTTCCCAGACATACCCGTCTGCACTCGAGAGGAAGCACGTGGGGTCCCGCACACATCCAGGGGAGCCCCGTTTCCGCCTCCTAGCTCGAGATGAGGGATCCTTTCCCTGTTTCGTAGGGAAAGAATTCCCGGCGTTCCCGTCGCATCTCAAGAGGAGGCTCTCTCCACAGGAAAGGCGAGAGGAACTCCAGGGTCATGCCACCATTCCAAGTGTCCCCCAGATGTGTCAGTCCATTCCAGAGGAACCTGTTTTCCCTGCACTGCCTTGACGTTCAAGCCGAGGATCGACTCCCACCAAGTGTGCACGTGGGACAGCCCTGTGGGACAGCCCTGTGTGAAAGCCTCGTGGGAAAGCCTCGTGGGAAAGACTCGAGGGAAAACCATAGATCCTTTGATCCACGCGGCGGACTGCGTGACACTGCTGCTACCGCTCTGGAGGAAAGCGCAAGTGCATGCCCGCACTCGAGACGAGGACTGACTCCCCTGGGGAGACTCCAGAAGTACCCCAAGATCCATGTCAGCACTGGAGAGGAATCCTCAGGTTCCGGCCCCGACTCCACACAAGGTCTTAGGCCCCGGCATCGACGGGAGAGGAATCCCGAGACGCCCCCGAGGAACTCGCATGGGGACT
Source organism: Ovis canadensis (assembly GCF_042477335.2). Lineage (NCBI taxonomy): Eukaryota > Metazoa > Chordata > Mammalia > Artiodactyla > Bovidae > Ovis > Ovis canadensis. Next base: position 1,506,706 of record NC_091252.1, read on the forward strand.
GGCCTTTCCTGAGGCCACCAGGGCGGGTCCCTGAGGTCCCCGTCGTAAGTCGAGAGCACCTGCCGCAACTCGAGAAAATCCAGGAGGTTTTGCCCTCCAGGCGAGATGAGGCCCATTTCCCCTGAGGCTTCTCGAGGCCAATCACAACTAACCACTGGAACTTCCAAATGGTCCTTCACACCATTGCTGCAACTCAAGAAGTTCCCCGACATACCCGTCTCCACTCGAGAGGAAGCACGTGGGGTCCCGCACACATCCAGGGGAGCCCCGTTTCCGCCTCCTAGCTCGAGATGAGGGATCCTTTCCCTGTTTCGTAGGGAAAGAATTCACGGCGTTCCCGTCGCATCTCAAGAGGAGGCGCTCTCCACAGGAAAGGCAAGAGGAACTCCAGGGTCGTGCCACCATTCCAAGAGTCCCCCAGATGTGTCAGTCCATTCCAGAGGAACCTGTTTTCCCTGCACTGCCTTGACGTTCAAGTCGAGGATCGACTCCCACCACGTGTGCACGTGGGACAGCCCTGTGGGAAAGCCTCGTGGGAAAGCCTCGTGGGAAAGACTCGAGGGAAAACCATAGATCCTTTGATCCACGCGGCGGACTGCGTGACACTGCTGCTACCGCTCTGGAGGAAAGCGCAAGTGCATGCCCGCATTCGAGACGAGGACTGACTCCCCTGGGGAGACTCCAGAAGTACCCCAAGATCCATGTCAGCACTGGAGAGGAATCCTCAGGTTCCGGCCCCGACTCCTCACAAGGTCTTAGGCCCCGGGATCGCCGGGAGAGGAATCCCGAGAGGCCCCCGAGGAACTCGCATGGGGACTGGCCTTTCCTGAGGCCACCAGAGCGGGTCCCTGAGGTTCCCGTCGTAAGTCGAGAGCACCTGCCGCAACTCGAGAAAATCCAGGAGGTTTTGCCCTCCAGGCGAGATGAGGCCCATTTCCGCTGAGGCTTCTCGAGGCCAATCGCGTCTAACCACTGGAACTTCCAAAGGGTCCTTCACACCCTTGCTGCAACTCAAGAAGTTCCCCGACATACCCGTCTCCACTCGAGAGGATGCACGTGGTGTCCCGCACACATCCAGGGGAGCCCCGTTTCCGCCTCCTAGCTCGAGATGAGGGATCCTTTCCCTGTTTCGTAGGGAAAGAATTCCCGGCATTCCCGTCGCATCTCAAGAGGAGGCTCTCTCCACAGGAAAGGCGAGAGGAACTCCAGGGTCGTGCCACTATTCCAAGAGTCCCCCAGATGTGTCAGTCCATTCCAGAGGAACCTGTTTTCCCTGCACTGCCTTGACGTTCAAGCCGAGGATCGACTCCCACCACGTGTGCACGTGGGACAGCCCTGTGGGAAAGCCTCGTGGGAAAGCCTCGTGGGAAAGACTCGAGGGAAAACCATAGATCCTTTGATCCACGCGGCGGACTGCGTGACACTGCTGCTACCACTCTGGAAGAAAGCGCAAGTACATGCCCGCATTCGAGACGAGGACTGACTCCCCTGGGGAGACTCCAGAAGTACCCCAAGATCCATGTCAGCACTGGAGAGGAATCCTCAGGTTCCGGCCCCGACTCCACACAAGGTCTTAGGCCCCGGCATCGACGGGAGAGGAATCCCGAGACGCCCCCGAGGAACTCGCATGGGGACTGGCCTTTCCTGAGGCCACCAGAGCGGGTCCCTGAGGTCCCCGTCGTAAGTCGAGAGCACCTGCCGCAACTCGAGAAAATCCAGGAGGTTTTGCCCTCCAGGCGAGATGAGGCACATTTCCGCTGAGGCTTCTCGAGGCCAATCTCATCTAACCACTGGAACTTCCAAAGGGTCCTTCACACCATTGCTGCAACGTAAGAAGTTCCCCGACATACCCGTCTCGACTTGAGGGGAAGCACGTAGGGTCCCGCACATATCCAGGGGAGCCCCGTTTCCGCCTCCTAGCTCGAGATGAGGGATCCTTTCCCTGTTTCGTAGGGAAAGAATTCCCGGCGTTCCCGTCGCATCTCAAGAGGAGGCGCTCTCCACAGGAAAGGCGAGAGGAACTCCAGGGTCGTGGCACCATTCCAAGAGACCCCCAGATGTGTCAGTCCATTCCAGAGGAACCTGTTTTCCCTGCACTGCCTGACGTTCAAGCCGAGGATCGACTCTCACCACGTGTGCACGTGGGACAGCCCTGTGGGAAAGCCTCGTGGGAAAGCCTCGTGGGAAAGACTCGAGGGAAAACCATAGATCCTTTGATCCACGCGGCCGACTGCGTGACACTGCTGCTACCGCTCTGGAGGAAAGCGCAAGTGCATGCTCGCATTCGAGACGAGGACTGACTCCCCTGGGGAGACTCCAGAAGTACCCCAAGATCCATGTCAGCACTGGAGAGGAATCCTCAGGTTCCGGCCCCGAATCCACAAAAGGTCTTAGGCCCCGGCATCGACGGGAGAGGAATCCCGAGAGGCCCCCGAGGAACTTGCATGGGGACTGGCCTGTCCTGAGGCCACCAGAGCGGGTCCCTGAGGTCCCCGTCGTAAGTCGAGAGCACCTGCCGCAACTCGAGAAAATCCAGGAGGTTTTGCCCTCCAGGTGAGATGAGGCCCATTTCCGCTGAGGCTTCTCGAGGCCAATCACATCTAACCACTGGAACTTCCAAAGGGTTCTTCACACCCTTGCTGCAACTCAAGAAGTTCCCCGACATACCCGTCTGCACTCGAGAGGAAGCACGTGGTGTCCCGCACACATCCAGGGGAGCCCCGTTTCCGCCTCCTAGCTCGAGATGAGAGATCCTTTCCCTGTTTCGTAGGGAAAGAATTCCCGGCGTTCCCGTCGCATCTCAAGAGGAGGCGCTTTCCACAGGAAAGGCGAAAGGAACTCCAGTGTCGTGACACCATTCCAAGAGTCCCCCAGATGTGTCAGCCCATTCCAGAGGAACCTGTTTTCCCTGCACTGCCTTGACGTTCAAGCCGAGGATCGACTTCCACCACGTGTGCACGTGGGACAGCCCTGTGGGAAAGCCTCGTGGGAAAGCCTCGTGGGAAAGACTCGAGGGAAAACCATAGATCCTTTGATCCACGCGGCAGACTGCGTGACACTGCTGCTACCGCTCTGGAGGAAAGCGCAAGTGCATGCCCGCATTCGAGACGAGGACTGACTCCCCTGGGGAGACTCCAGAAGTACCCCAAGATCCATGTCAGCACTGGAGAGGAATCCTCAGGTTCCGGCCACGACTCCACACAAGGTCTTAGGCCCCGGCATCGACGGGAGAGGAATCCCAAGAGGCCCCCGAGGATCTCGCAAGGGGACTGGCCTTTCCTGAGGCCACCAGAGCGGGTCCCTGAGGTCCCCGTCGTAAGTCGAGAGCACCTACTGCAACTCGAGAAAATCCAGGAGGTTTTGCCCTCCAGGCGAGATGAGGCCCATTTCCGCTGAGGCTTCTCGAGGCCAATCACATCTAACCACTGGAACTTCCAAAGGGTCCTTCACACCCTTGCTGCAACTCAAGAAGTTCCCCGACATACCCGTCTCCACTCGAGAGGAAGCACGTGGTGTCCCGCACACATCCAGGGGAGCCCCGTTTCCGCCTCCTAGCTCGAGATGAGGGATCCTTTCCCTGTTTCGTAGGGAAAGAATTCCCGGCGTTCCCGTCGCATCTCAAGAGGAGGCGCTCTCCACAGGAAAGGCGAGAGGAACTCCAGGGACGAGACACCATTCCAAGAGTCCACCAATGTGTCAGTCCATTCCAGAGGAACCTGTTTTCCCTGCACTGCCTTGACGTTCAAGCCGAGGATCGACTCCCACCACGTGTGCACGTGGGACAGCCCTGTGGGAAAGCCTCGTGGGAAAGCCTCGTGGGAAAGACTCGAGGGAAAACCATAGATCCTTTGATCCAAGCGGCGGACTGCGTGACACTGCTGCTACCGCTCTGGAGGAAAGCGCAAGTGCATGCCCGCATTCGAGACGAGGACTGACTCCCCTGGGGAGACTCCAGAAGTACCCCAAGATCCATGTCAGCACTGGAGAGGAATCCTCAGGTTCCGGCCCCGACTCCACACAAGGTCTTAGGCCCCGGCATCGACGGGAGCGGAATCCCGAGAGGCCCCCGAGGAACTCGCATGGGGACTGGCCTTTCCTGAGGCCACCAGAGCGGGTCCCTGAGGTCTCCGTCGTAAGTCGAGAGCACCTGCCGCAACTTCAGAAAATCCAGGAGGTTTTGCCCTCCAGGCGAGATGAGGCCCATTTCCGCTGAGGCTTCTCGAGGCCAATCACATCTAACCACTGGAACTTCCAAAGGGTCCTTCACACCATTGCTGCAACTCAAGAAGTTCCCCGACATACCCGTCTCCACTCGAGAGGAAGCACGTGGGGTCCCGCACACATCCAGGGGAGCCCCGTTTCCGCCTCCTAGCTCGAGATGAGAGATCCTTTCCCTGTTTCGTAGGGAAAGAATTCTCGGCGTTCCCGTCGCATCTCAAGAGGAGGCGCTCTCCACAGGAAAGGCGAGAGGAACTCCAGGGTCGAGACACCATTCCAAGAGTCCCCCAGATGTGTCAGTCCATTCCAGAGGAACCTGTTTTCCCTGCACTGCCTTGACGTTCAAGCCGAGGATCGACTCGCACCACGTGTGCACGTGGGACAGCCCTGTTGGAAAGCCTCGTGGGAAAGACTCGTGGGAAAGACTCGAGGGAAAACCATAGATCCGTTGATCCACCCGGCGGACTGCGTGACACTGCTGCTACCGCTCTGGAGGAGAGCGCAAGTGCATGCCCGCATTCGAGACGAGGACTGACTCCCCTGGGGAGACTCCAGAAGTACCCCAAGATCCATGTCAGCACTGGAGAGGAATCCTCAGGTTCCGGGCCCGACTCCACACAAGGTCTTAGGCCCCGGCATCGACGGGAGAGGAATCCCGAGAGGGCCCCGAGGAACTCGCATGGGGACTGGCCTTTCCTGAGGCCACCAGAGCGTCTCCCTGAGGTCCCCGTCGTAAGTCGAGAGCACCTGCCGCAACTCGAGAAAATCCAGGAGGTTTTGCCCTCCAGGTGAGATGAGGCCCATTTCCGCTGAGGCTTCTCGAGGCCAATCACATCTAACCACTGGAACTTCCAAAGGGTCCTTCACACCATTGCTGCAACTCAAGAAGTTCCCCGACATACCCGTCTCCAACGAGAGGAAGCACGTGGTGTCCCGCACACACCCAGGGGAGCCCCGTTTCCGCCTCCTAGCTCGAGATGAGGGATCCTTTCCCTGTTTCGTAGGGAAAGAATTCCCGGCGTTCCCGTCGCATCTCAAGAGGAGGCGCTCTCCACAGGAAAGGCGAGAGGAACTCCAGGGTCGTGACACCATTCCAAGAGTCCCCCAGATGTGACAGTCCATTCCAGAGGAACTTGTTTTCCCTGCACTGCCTTGACTTTCAAGCCGAGGATCGACTCCCACCACGTGTGCACGTGGGACAGCCCTGTGGGAAAGCCTCGTGGGAAAGCGTCGTGGGAAAGACTCGAGGGAAAACCATAGATCCTTTGATGCACGCGGAGGACTGCGTGACACTGCTGCTAGCGCTCTGGAGGAAAGCGCAAGTGCATGCCCACATTCGAGACGAGGACTGACTCCCCTGGGGAGACTCCAGAAGTACCCCAAGATCCATGTCAGCACTGGAGAGGAATCCTCAGGTTCCGGCCCCGACTCCACACAAGGTCTTAGGCCCCGGCATCGACGGGAGAGGAATCCCGAGAGGCCCCCGAGGAACTCGCATGGGGACTGGCCTTTCCTGAGGCCACCAGAGCGGGTCCCTGAGGTCCCCGTCGTAAGTCGAGAGCACCTGCCGCAACTCGAGAAAATCCAGGAGGTTTTGCCCTCCAGGCCAGATGAGGCCCATTTCCGCTGAGGCTTCTCGAGGCCAATCACATCTAACCACTGGAACTTCCAAAGGGTCCTTCACACCCTTGCTGCAACTCAAGAAGTTCCCCGACATACCCGTCTCCACTCGAGAGGAAGCACGTGGTGTCCCGCACACATCCAGGGGAGCCCCGTTTCGCCTCCTAGCTCGAGATGAGGGATCCTTTCCCTGTTTCGTAGGGAAAGAATTCCCGGCGTTCCCGTCGCATCTCAAGAGGAGGCGCTCTCCACAGGAAAGGCGAGAGGAACTCCAGGGTCGAGACACCATTCCAAGAGTCCCCCAGATGTGTCAGTCCATTCCAGAGGAACCTGTATTCCCTGCACTGCCTTGACGTTCAAGCCGAGGATCGACTCCCACCACGTGTGCACTTGGGACAGCACTGTGGGAAAGCCTCGTGGGAAAGCCTCGTGGGAAAGACTCGAGGGAAAACCATAGATCCTTTGATCCACGTGGCGGACTGCGTGACACTGCTGCTACCGCTCTGGAGGAAAGCGCAAGTGCATGCCCGCATTCGAGACGAGGACTGACTCCCCTGGGGAGACTCCAGAAGTACCCCAAGATCCATGTCAGCACTGGAGAGGAATCCTCAGGTTCCGGCCCCGACTCCACACAAGGTCTTAGGCCCCGGCATCGACGGGAGAGGAATCCCGAGACGCCCCCGAGGAACTCGCATGGGGACTGGCCTTTCCTGAGGCCACCAGAGGGGTTCCCTGAGGTCCCCGTCGTAAGTCGAGAGCACCTGCCGCAACTCGAGAAAATCCAGGAGGTTTTGCCCTCCAGGCGAGATGAGGCCCATTTCCGCTGAGGCTTCTCGAGGCCAATCACATCTAACCACTGGAACTTCCAAAGGGTCCTTCACACCCTTGCTGCAACTCAAGAAGTTCCCCGACATACCCGTCTCCACTAGAGAGGAAGCACGTGGTGTCCCGCACACATCCAGGGGAGCCCCGTTTCGCCTCCTAGCTCGAGATGAGGGATCCTTTCCCTGTTTCGTAGGGAAAGAATTACCGGCGTTCCCGTCGCATCTCAAGAGGAGGCGCTCTCCACAGGAAAGGCGAGAGGAACTCCAGGGTCGTGCCACCATTCCAAGAGTCCCCCAGATGTGTCAGCCCATTCCAGAGGAACCTGTTTTCCCTGCACTGCCTTGACGTTCAAGCCGAGGAAAGACTCCCACCAGGTGTGCACGTGGGACAGCCCTGTGGGAAAGCCTCGTGGGAAAGCCTCGTGGGAAAGACTCGAGGGAAAACCATAGATCCTTTGATCCACGCGGCGGACTGCGTGACACTGCTGCTACCGCTCTGGAGGAGAGCGCAAGTGCATGCCCACATTCGAGACGAGGACTGACTCCCCTGGGGAGACTCCAGAAGTACCCCAAGATCCATGTCAGCACTGGAGAGGAATTCTCAGGTTCCGGCCCCGACTCCACACAAGGTCTTAGGCCCCGGCATCGACGGGAGAGGAATCCCGAGAGGCCCCCGAGGAACTCGCATGGGGACTGGCCTTTCCTGAGGCCACCAGAGCGGGTCCCTGAGGTCCCCGTCGTAAGTCGAGAGCACCTGCCGCAACTCGAGAAAATCCAGGAGGTTTTGCCCTCCAGGCGAGATGAGGCCCATTTCCGCTGAGGCTTCTCGAGGCCAATCACATCTAACCACTGGAACTTCCAAAGGGTCCTTCACACCATTGCTGCAACTCAAGAAGTTCCCCGACATACCCGTCTCCACTCGAGAGGAAGCAAGTGGGGTCCCTCACAAATCCAGGGGAGCCCCGTTTCCGCCTCCTAGCTCGAGATGAGGGATCCTTCCCTGTTTCGTAGGGAAAGAATTCCCGGCGTTTCAGTCGCATCTCAAGAGGAGGCGCTCTCCACAGGAAAGGCGAGAGGAACTCCAGGGTCGTGACACCATTCCAAGAGTCCCCCAGATGTGTCAGTCCATTCCAGAGGAACCTGTTTTCCCTGCACTGCCTTGACGTTCAAGCCGAGGATCGACTCCCACCACGTGTGCACGTGGGACAGCCCTGTGGGAAAGCCCCGTGGGAAAGCCTCGTGGGAAAGCCTCGAGGGAAAACCATAGATCCTTTGATCCACGCGGCGGACTGCGTGACACTGCTGCTACCGCTCTGGAGGAAAGCGCAAGTGCATGCCCACATTCGAGACGAGGACTGACTCCCCTGGGGAGACTCCAGAAGTACCCCAAGATCCATGTCAGCACTGGAGAGGAATCCTCAGGTTCCGGCCCCGACTCCACACAAGGTCTTAGGCCCCGGCATCGACGGGAGAGGAATCCCGAGACGCCCCCGAGGAACTCGCATGGGGACTGGCCTTTCCTGAGCCCACCAGAGCGGGTCCCTGAGGTCCCCGTCGTAAGTCGAGAGCACCTGCCGCAACTCGAGAAAATCCAGGAGGTTTTGCCCTCCAGGCGAGATGAGGCCCATTTCCGCTGAGGCTTCTCGAGGCCAATCACATCTAACCACTGGAACTTCCAAAGGGTCATTCACACCCTTGCTGCAACTCAAGAAGTTCCCCGACATACCCGTCTCCACTAGAGAGGAAGCACGTGGTGTCCCGCACACATCCAGGGGAGCCCCGTTTCCGCCTCCTAGCTCGAGATGAGGGATCCTTTCCCTGTTTCGTAGGGAAAGAATTCCCGGCGTTCCCGTCGCATCTCAAGAGGAGGCGCTCTCCTCAGGAAAGGCGAGAGGAACTCCAGGGTCGAGACACCATTCCAAGAGTCCCCCAGATGTGTCAGTCCATTCCAGAGGAACCTGTTTTCCCTGCACTGCCTTGACGTTCAAGCCGAGGATCGACTCGCACAACGTGTGCACGAGGGACAGCCCTGTGGGAAAGCCTCGTGGGAAAGCCTCGTGGGAAAGACTCGAGGGAAAACCATAGATCCTTTGATCCACGCGGCGGACTGCGTGACACTGCTGCTACCGCTCTGGAGGAAAGCGCAAGTGCATGCCCGCATTCGAGACGAGGACTGACTCCCCTGGGGAGACTCCAGAAGTACCCCAAGATCCATGTCAGCACTGGAGAGGAATCCTCAGGTTCCGGCCCGGAATCCACACAAGGTCTTCGGCGCCGGCATCGACGGGAGAGGAATCCCGAGAGGCCCCCGAGGAACTCGCATGGGGACTGGCCTTTCCTGAGGCCACCAGAGCGGGTCCCTGAGGTCCCCGTCGTAAGTCGAGAGCACCTGCCGCAACTCGAGAAAATCCAGGAGGTTTTGCCCTCCAGGCGAGATGAGGCCCATTTCCGCTGAGGCTTCTCGAGGCCAATCACATCTAACCACTGGAACTTCCAAAGGGTCCTTCACACCATTGCTGCAACTCAAGAAGTTCCCCAACATACCCGTCTCCACTCGAGAGGAAGCACGTGGGGTCCCGCACACATCCAGGGGAGCCCCGTTTCCGCCTCCTAGCTCGAGATGAGGGATCCTTCCCTGTTTCGTAGGGAAAGAATTCCCGGCGTTTCAGTCGCATCTCAAGAGGAGGCGCTCTCCACAGGAAAGGCGAGAGGAACTCCAGGGTCGTGACACCATTCCAAGAGTCCCGCAGATGTGTCAGTCCATTCCAGAGGAACCTGTTTTCCCTGCACTGCCTTGACGTTCAAGCCGAGGATCGACTCCCACCACGTGTGCACGTGGGACAGCCCTGTGGGAAAGCCTCGTGGGAAAGCCTCGTGGGAAAGACTCGAGGGAAAACCATAGATCCTTTGATCCACGCGGCGGACTGCGTGACACTGCTGCTACCGCTCTGGAGGAAAGCGCAAGTGCATGCCCGCATTCGAGACGAGGACTGACTCCCCTGGGGAGACTCCAGAAGTACCCCAAGATCCATGTCAGCACTGGAGAGGAATACTCAGGTTCCGGCCCCGACTCCACACAAGGTCTTAGGCCCCGGCATCGACGGGAGAGGAATCCAGAGACGCCCCCGAGGATCTCGCATGGGGACTGGCCTTTCCTGAGGCCACCAGAGCGGGTCCCTGAGGTCCCCGTCGTAAGTCGAGAGTACCTGCCGCAACTCGAGAAAATCCAGGAGGTTTTGCCCTCCAGGCGAGATGAGGCCCATTTCCGCTGAGGCTTCTCGAGGCCAATCACATCTAACCACTGGAACTTCCAAAGGGTCCTTCACACCCTTGCTGCAACTCAAGAAGTTCCCCGACATACCCGTCTCCACTAGAGAGGAAGCACGTGGTGTCCCGCACACATCCAGGGGAGCCCCGTTTCGCCTCCTAGCTCGAGATGAGGGATCCTTTCCCTGTTTCGTAGGGAAAGAATTCCCGGCGTTCCCGTCGCATCTCAAGAGGAGGCGCTCTCCACAGGAAAGGCGAGAGGAACTCCAGGGTCGTGCCACCATTCCAAGAGTCCCCCAGATGTGTCAGCCCATTCCAGAGGAACCTGTTTTCCCTGCACTGCCTTGACGTTCAAGCCGAGGAAAGACTCCCACCAGGTGTGCACGTGGGACAGCCCTGTGGGAAAGCCTCGTGGGAAAGCCTCGTGGGAAAGACTCGAGGGAAAACCATAGATCCTTTGATCCACGCGGCGGACTGCGTGACACTGCTGCTACCGCTCTGGAGGAGAGCGCAAGTGCATGCCCACATTCGAGACGAGGACTGACTCCCCTGGGGAGACTCCAGAAGTACCCCAAGATCCATGTCAGCACTGGAGAGGAATCCTCAGGTTCCGGCCCCGACTCCACACAAGGTCTTAGGCCCCGGCATCGACGGGAGAGGAATCCCGAGAGGCCCCCGGGGAACTCGCATGGGGACTGGCCTTTCCTGAGGCCACCAGAGCGGGTCCCTGAGGTCCCCGTCGTAAGTCGAGAGCACCTGCCGCAACTCGAGAAAATCCAGGAGGTTTTGCCCTCCAGGCGAGATGAGGCCCATTTCCGCTGAGGCTTCTCGAGGCCAATCACATCTAACCACTGGAACTTCCAAAGGGTCCTTCACACCATTGCTGCAACTCAAGAAGTTCCCCGACATACCCGTCTCCACTCGAGAGGAAGCAAGTGGGGTCCCTCACAAATCCAGGGGAGCCCCGTTTCCGCCTCCTAGCTCGAGATGAGGGATCCTTCCCTGTTTCGTAGGGAAAGAATTCCCGGCGTTTCAGTCGCATCTCAAGAGGAGGCGCTCTCCACAGGAAAGGCGAGAGGAACTCCAGGGTCGTGACACCATTCCAAGAGTCCCCCAGATGTGTCAGTCCATTCCAGAGGAACCTGTTTTCCCTGCACTGCCTTGACGTTCAAGCCGAGGATCGACTCCCACCACGTGTGCACGTGGGACAGCCCTGTGGGAAAGCCTCGTGGGAAAGCCTCGTGGGAAAGCCTCGAGGGAAAACCATAGATCCTTTGATCCACGCGGCGGACTGCGTGACACTGCTGCTACCGCTCTGGAGGAAAGCGCAAGTGCATGCCCGCATTCGAGACGAGGACTGACTCCCCTGGGGAGACTCCAGAAGTACCCCAAGATCCATGTCAGCACTGGAGAGGAATCCTCAGGTTCCGGCCCCGACTCCACACAAGGTCTTAGGCCCCGGCATCGACGGGAGAGGAATCCCGAGACGCCCCCGAGGAACTCGCATGGGGACTGGCCTTTCCTGAGCCCACCAGAGCGGGTCCCTGAGGTCCCCGTCGTAAGTCGAGAGCACCTGCCGCAACTCGAGAAAATCCAGGAGGTTTTGCCCTCCAGGCGAGATGAGGCCCATTTCCGCTGAGGCTTCTCGAGGCCAATCACATCTAACCACTGGAACTTCCAAAGGGTCATTCACACCCTTGCTGCAACTCAAGAAGTTCCCCGACATACCCGTCTCCACTAGAGAGGAAGCACGTGGTGTCCCGCACACATCCAGGGGAGCCCCGTTTCCGCCTCCTAGCTCGAGATGAGGGATCCTTTCCCTGTTTCGTAGGGAAAGAATTCCCGGCGTTCCCGTCGCATCTCAAGAGGAGGCGCTCTCCTCAGGAAAGGCGAGAGGAACTCCAGGGTCGAGACACCATTCCAAGAGTCCCCCAGATGTGTCAGTCCATTCCAGAGGAACCTGTTTTCCCTGCACTGCCTTGACGTTCAAGCCGAGGATCGACTCCCACCACGTGTGCACTTGGGACAGCCCTGTGGGAAAGCCTCGTGGGAAAGCCTCGTGGGAAAGACTCGAGGGAAAACCATAGATCCTTTGATCCACGCGGCGGACTGCGTGACACTGCTGCTACCGCTCTGGAGGAAAGCGCAAGTGCATGCTCGCATTCGAGACGAGGACTGACTCCCCTGGGGAGACTCCAGAAGTACCCCAAGATCCATGTCAGCACTGGAGAGGAATACTCAGGTTCCGGCCCCGACTCCACACAAGGTCTTAGGCCCCGGCATCGACGGGAGAGGAATCCAGAGACGCCCCCGAGGAACTCGCATGTGGACTGGCCTTTCCTGAGGCCACCAGAGCGGGTCCCTGAGGTCCCCGTCGTAAGTCGAGAGCACCTGCCGCAACTCGAGAAAATCCAGGAGGTTTTGCCCTCCAGGCGAGATGAGGCCCATTTCCGCTGAGGCTTCTCGAGTCCAATCACATCTAACCACTGGAACTTCCAAAGGGTCCTTCACACCCTTGCTGCAACTCAAGAAGTTCCCCGACATACCCGTCTCCACTCGAGAGGAAGCACGTGGTGTCCCGCACACATCCAGGGGAGCCCCGTTTCGCCTCCTAGCTCGAGATGAGGGATCCTTTCCCTGTTTCGTAGGGAAAGAATTCCCGGCGTTCCCGTCGCATCTCAAGAGGAGGCGCTCTCCACAGGAAAGGCGAGAGGAACTCCAGGGTCGTGCCACCATTCCAAGAGTCCCCCAGATGTGTCAGCCCATTCCAGAGGAACCTGTTTTCCCTGCACTGCCTTGACGTTCAAGCCGAGGATCGACTCCCACCACGTGTGCACGTGGGACAGCCCTGTGGGAAAGCCTCGTGGGAAAGCCTCGTGGGAAAGACTCGAGGGAAAACCATAGATCCTTTGATCCACGCGGCGGACTGCGTGACACTGCTGCTACCGCTCTGGAGGAAAGCGCAAGTGCATGCCCACATTCGAGACGAGGACTGACTCCCCTGGGGAGACTCCAGAAGTACCCCAAGATCCATGTCAGCACTGGAGAGGAATCCTCAGGTTCCGGCCCCGACTCCACACAAGGTCTTAGGCCCCGGCATCGATGGGAGAGGAACCCCGAGAGACCCCCGAGGAAGTGGCATGGGGACTGGCCTTTCCTGAGGCCACCAGAGCGGGTCCCTGAGGTCCCCGTCGTAAGTCGAGAGCACCTGCCGCAACTCGCGAAAATCCAGGAGGTTTTGCCCTCCAGGCGAGATGAGGCCCATTTCCGCTGAGGCGTCTCGAGGCCAATCACGTCTAACCACTGGAACTTCCAAAGGGTCCTTCACACCCTTGCTGCAACTCAAGAAGTTCCCCGACATACCCGTCTCCACTCGAGAGGAAGCACGTGGGGTCCCGCACACATCCAGGGCAGCCCCGTTTCTTCCTCCTAGCTCCAGATGAGGGATCCTTTCCCTGTTTCGTAGGGAAAGAATTCCCGGCGTTCCCGTCGCATCTCAAGAGGAGGCGCTCTCCACAGGAAAGGCGAGAGGAACTGAAGGGTGGTGCCACCATTCCAAGAGTCCCCCAGATGTGTCAGTCCATTCCAGAGGAACCTGTTTTCCCTGCACTGCCTTGACTTTCAAGCCGAGGATCGACTCCCACCACGTGTGCACGTGGGACAGCCCTGTGGGAAAGCCTCGTGGGAAAGCCTCGTGGGAAAGACTCGAGGGAAAACCATAGATCCTTTGATCCACGCGGCGGACTGCGTGACACTGCTGCTACCGCTCTGGAGGAAAGCGCAAGTGCATGCCCGCATTCGAGACGAGGACTGACTCCCCTGGGGAGACTCCAGAAGTACCCCAAGATCCATGTCAGCACTGGAGAGGAATCCTCAGGTTCCGGCCCCGACTCCACACAAGGTCTTAGGCCCCGGCATCGACGGGAGAGGAATCCCGAGAGGCCCCCGAGGAACTCGCATGGGGACTGGCCTTTCCTGAGGCCACCAGAGCGGATCCCTGAGGTCCCCGTCGTAAGTCGAGAGCACCTGCCGCAACTCGAGAATATCCAGGAGGTTTTGCCCTCCAGGCGAGATGAGGCCCATTTCCGCTGAGGCTTCTCGAGCCTAATCACGTCTAACCACTGGAACTTCCAAAGGGTCCTTCACACCCTTGCTGCAACTGAAGAAGTTCCCCGACATACCCGTCTCCACTCGAGAGGAAGCACGTGGGGTCCCGCACACATCCAGGGGAGCCCCGTTTCCGCCTCCTAGCTCGAGATGAGGGATCCTTTCCCTGTTTCGTAGGGAAAGAATTCCCGGCGTTCCCGTCGCATCTCAAGAGGAGGCGCTCTCCACAGGAAAGGCGAGAGGAACTCCAGGGTCGAGACACCATTCCAAGAGTCCCCCAGATGTGTCAGTCCATTCCAGAGGAACCTGTTTTCCCTGCACTGCCTTGACGTTCAAGCCGAGGATCGACTCCCACCACGTGTGCACGTGGGACAGCCCTGTGGGAAAGCCTCGTGGGAAAGACTCGGGGGAAAGACTCGAGGGAAAACCATAGATCCTTTGATCCACGCGGCGGACTGCGTGACACTGCTGCTACCGCTCTGGAGGGAAGCGCAAGTGCATGCCCGCATTCGAGACGAGGACTGACTCCCCTGGGGAGACTCCAGAAGTACCCCAAGATCCATGTCAGCACTGGAGAGGAATCCTCAGGTTCCGGCCCCGACTCCACACAAGGACTTAGGCCCCGGCATCGACGGGAGAGGAATCCCGAGAGGCCCCCGAGGAACTCGCATGGGGACTGGCCTTTCCTGAGGCCACCAGAGCGGGTCCCTGAGGTCCCCGTCGTAAGTCGAGAGCACCTGCCGCAACTCGAGAAAATCCAGGAGGTTTTGCCCTCCAGGCGAGATGAGGCCCATTTCCGCTGAGGCTTCTCGAGGCGAATCACGTCTAACCACTGGAACTTCCAAAGGGTCCTTCACACCCTTGCTGCAACTCAAGAAGTTCCCCGACATACCCGTCTCCACTCGAGAGGAAGCATGTGGTGTCCCGCACACATCCAGGGGAGCCCCGTTTCCGCCTCCTAGCTCGAGATGAGGGATCCTTTCCCTGTTTCGTAGGGAAAGAATTCCCGGCGTTCCCGTCGCATCTCAAGAGGAGGCGCTCTCCACAGGAAAGGCGATAGGAACTCCAGGGTCGTGCCACCATTCCAAGAGTCCCCCAGATGTGTCAGTCCATTCCAGAGGAACCTGTTTTCCCTGCACTGCCTTGACGTTCAAGCCGAGGATCCACTCCCACCACGTGTGCACGTGGGACAGCCCTGTGGGAAAGCCTCGTGGGAAAGCCTCGTGGGAAAGACTCGAGGGAAAACCATAGATCCTTTGATCCAGGCGGCGGACTGCGTGACACTGCTGCTACCGCTCTGGAGGAAAGCGCAAGTGCATGCCCGCATTCGAGACGAGGACTGACTCCCCTGGGGAGACTCCAGAAGTTTCCCAAGATCCATGTCAGCACTGGAGAGGAATCCTCATGTTCCGGCCCCGACTCCACACAAGGTCTTAGGCCCCGGCATCGACGGGAGAGGAATCCCGAGAGGCCCCCGAGGAACTCGCATGGGGACTGGCCTTTCCTGAGGCCACCAGAGCGGGTCCCTGAGGTCCCCGTCGTAAGTCGAGAGCACCTGCCGCAACTCGAGAAAATCCAGGAGGTTTTGCCCTCCAGGCGAGATGAGGCCCATTTCCGCTGAGGCTTCTCGAGGCTAATCACGTCTAACCACTGGAACTTCCAAAGGGTCCTTCACACCCTGGCTGCAACTCAAGGAGTTCTCCGACATATCCGTCTCCACTCGAGAGGAAGCACGTGGTGTCCCGCACACATCCAGGGGAGCCCCGTTTCCGCCTCCTAGCTCGAGATGAGGGATCCTTTCCCTGTTTCGTAGGGAAAGAATTCCCGGCGTGCCCGTCGCATCTCAAGAGGAGGCGCTCTCCACAGGAAAGGCGAGAGGAACTCCAGGGTCGTACCACCATTCCAAGAGGCCCCCAAATGTGTCAGTCCATTCCAGAGGAACCTGTTTTCCCTGCACTGCCTTGACGTTCAAGCCGAGGATCGACTCCCACCACGTGTGCACGTGGGCCAGCCCTGTGGGAAAGCCTCGTGGGAAAGCCTCGTGGGAAAGACTCGAGGGAAAACCATAGATCCTTTGATCCACGCGGCGGACTGCGTGACACTGCTGCTACCGCTCTGGAGGAAAGCGCAAGTGCATGCCCGCATTCGAGACGAGGACTGACTCCCCTGGGGAGACTCCAGAAGTACCCCAAGATCCATGTCAGCACTGGAGAGGAATCCTCAGGTTCCGGCCCTGACTCCACACAAGGTCTTAGGCCCCGGCATCGACGGGAGAGGAATCCCGAGAGGCGCCCGAGGAACTCGCATGGGGACTGGCCTTTCCTGAGGCCACCAGAGCGGGTCCCTGAGGTCCCCGTCGTAAGTCGAGAGCACGTGCCGCAACTCGAGGAAATCCAGGAGGTTTTGCCCTCCAGGCGAGATGAGGCCCATTTCCGCTGAGGCTTCTCGAGGCCAATCACATTTAACCACTGGAACTTCCAAAGGGTCCTTCACAACATTGCTGCAACTCAAGAAGTTCCCCGACATACCCGTCTCCACTCGAGAGGAAGCACGTGGGGTCCCGCACACATCCAGGGGAGACCCGTTTCCGCCTCCTAGCTCGAGATGAGGGATCCTTTCCCTGTTTCGTAGGGAAAGAATTCCCGGCGTTCCCGTCGCATCTCAAGAGGAGGCGCTCTCCACAGGAAAGGCGAGAGGAACTCCAGGGTCGTGCCACCATTCCAAGAGTCCCCCAGACGTGTCAGTCCATTCCAGAGGAACCTGTTTTCCCTGCACTGCCTTGACGTTCAAGCCGAGGATCGACTCCCACCACGTGTGCACGTGGGACAGCCCTGTGGGAAAGCCTCGTGGGAAAGCCTCGTGGGAAAGACTCGAGGGAAAACCATAGATCCTTTGATCCACGCGGCGGACTGCGTGACACTGCTGCTACCGCTCTGGAGGAAAGCGCAAGTGCATGCCCACATTCGAGACGAGGACTGACTCCCCTGGGGAGACTCCAGAAGTACCCCAAGATCCATGTCAGCACTGGAGAGGAATCCTCAGGTTCCGGCCCCGACTCCACACAAGGTCTTAGGCCCCGGCATCGACGGGAGAGGAATCCCGAGAGGCCCCCGAGGAACTCGCATGGGGACTGGCCTTTCCTGAGGCCACCAGAGCGGGTCCCTGAGGTCCCCGTCGTAAGTCGAGAGCACCTGCCGCAACTCGAGAAAATCCAGGAGGTTTTGCCCTCCAGGCGAGATGAGGCCCATTTCCGCTGAGGCTTCTCGAGCCTAATCACGTCTAAACACTGGAACTTCCAAAGGGTCCTTCACACCCTTGCTGCAACTCAAGAAGTTCCCCGACATACCCGTCTCCACTCGAGAGGAAGCACGTGGGGTCCCGCACACATCCAGGGGAGCCCCGTTTCCGCCTCCTAGCTCGAGATGAGGGATCCTTTCCCTGTTTCGTAGGGAAAGAATTCCCGGCGTTCCCGTCGCATCTCAAGAGGAGGCGCTCTCCACAGGAAAGGCGAGAGGAACTCCAGGGTCGAGACACCATTCCAAGAGTCCCCCAGATGTGTCAGTCCATTCCAGAGGAACCTGTTTTCCCTGCACTGCCTTGACGTTCAAGCCGAGGATCCACTCCCACCACGTGTGCACGTGGGACAGCCCTGTGGGAAAGCCTCGTGGGAAAGCCTCGTGGGAAAGACTCGAGGGAAAACCATAGATCCTTTGATCCACGCGGCGGACTGCGTGACACTGCTGCTACCGCTCTGGAGGAAAGCGCAAGTGCATGCCCACATTCGAGACGAGGACTGACTCCCCTGGGGAGACTCCAGAAGTACCCCAAGATCCATGTCAGCACTGGAGAGGAATCCTCAGGTTCCGGCCCCGACTCCACACAAGGTCTTAGGCCCCGGCATCGACGGGAGAGGAATCCCGAGAGGCCCCCGAGGAACTCGCATGGGGACTGGCCTTTCCTGAGGCCACCAGAGCGGGTCCCTGAGGTCCCCGTCGTAAGTCGAGAGCACCTGCCGCAACTCGAGAAAATCCAGGAGGTTTTGCCCTCCAGGCGAGATGAGGCCCATTTCCGCTGAGGCTTCTCGAGCCTAATCACGTCTAACCACTGGAACTTCCAAAGGGTCCTTCACACCCTTGCTGCAACTCAAGAAGTTCCCCGACATACCCGTCTCCACTCGAGAGGAAGCACGTGGGGTCCCGCACACATCCAGGGGAGCCCCGTTTCCGCCTCCTAGCTCGAGATGAGGGATCCTTTCCCTGTTTCGTAGGGAAAGAATTCCCGGCGTTCCCGTCGCATCTCAAGAGGAGGCGCTCTCCACAGGAAAGGCGAGAGGAACTCCAGGGTCGAGACACCATTCCAAGAGTCCCCCAGATGTGTCAGTCCATTCCAGAGGAACCTGTTTTCCCTGCACTGCCTTGACGTTCAAGCCGAGGATCCACTCCCACCACGTGTGCACGTGGGACAGCCCTGTGGGAAAGCCTCGTGGGAAAGCCTCGTGGGAAAGACTCGAGGGAAAACCATAGATCCTTTGATCCAGGCGGCGGACTGCGTGACACTGCTGCTACCGCTCTGGAGGAAAGCGCAAGTGCATGCCCGCATTCGAGACGAGGACTGACTCCCCTGGGGAGACTCCAGAAGTTTCCCAAGATCCATGTCAGCACTGGAGAGGAATCCTCATGTTCCGGCCCCGACTCCACACAAGGTCTTAGGCCCCGGCATCGACGGGAGAGGAATCCCGAGAGGCCCCCGAGGAACTCGCATGGGGACTGGCCTTTCCTGAGGCCACCAGAGCGGGTCCCTGAGGTCCCCGTCGTAAGTCGAGAGCACCTGCCGCAACTCGAGAAAATCCAGGAGGTTTTGCCCTCCAGGCGAGATGAGGCCCATTTCCGCTGAGGCTTCTCGAGGCTAATCACGTCTAACCACTGGAACTTCCAAAGGGTCCTTCACACCCTGGCTGCAACTCAAGGAGTTCCCCGACATATCCGTCTCCACTCGAGAGGAAGCACGTGGTGTCCCGCACACATCCAGGGGAGCCCCGTTTCCGCCTCCTAGCTCGAGATGAGGGATCCTTTCCCTGTTTCGTAGGGAAAGAATTCCCGGCGTGCCCGTCGCATCTCAAGAGGAGGCGCTCTCCACAGGAAAGGCGAGAGGAACTCCAGGGTCGTACCACCATTCCAAGAGGCCCCCAAATGTGTCAGTCCATTCCAGAGGAACCTGTTTTCCCTGCACTGCCTTGACGTTCAAGCCGAGGATCGACTCCCACCACGTGTGCACGTGGGACAGCCCTGTGGGAAAGCCTCGTGGGAAAGCCTCCTGGGAAAGACTCGAGGGAAAACCATAGATCCTTTGATCCACGCGGCGGACTGCGTGACACTGCTGCTACCGCTCTGGAGGAAAGCGCAAGTGCATGCCCGCATTCGAGACGAGGACTGACTCCCCTGGGGAGACTCCAGAAGTACCCCAAGATCCATGTCAGCACTGGAGAGGAATCCTCAGGTTCCGGCCCCGACTCCACACAAGGTCTTAGGCCCCGGCATCGACGGGAGAGGAATCCCGAGAGGCGCCCGAGGAACTCGCATGGGGACTGGCCTTTCCTGAGGCCACCAGAGCGGGTCCCTGAGGTCCCCGTCGTAAGTCGAGAGCACCTGCCGCAACTCGAGGAAATCCAGGAGGTTTTGCCCTCCAGGCGAGATGAGGCCCATTTCCGCTGAGGCTTCTCGAGGCCAATCACATTTAACCACTGGAACTTCCAAAGGGTCCTTCACAACATTGCTGCAACTCAAGAAGTTCCCCGACATACCCGTCTCCACTCGAGAGGAAGCACGTGGGGTCCCGCACACATCCAGGGGAGCCCCGTTTCCGCCTCCTAGCTCGAGATGAGGGATCCTTTCCCTGTTTCGTAGGGAAAGAATTCCCGGCGTTCCCGTCGCATCTCAAGAGGAGGCGCTCTCCACAGGAAAGGCGAGAGGAACTCCAGGGTCGTGCCACCATTCCAAGAGTCCCCCAGATGTGTCAGTCCATTCCAGAGGAACCTGTTTTCCCTGCACTGCCTTGACGTTCAAGCCGAGGATCGACTCCCACCACGTGTGCACGTGGGACAGCCCTGTGGGAAAGCCTCGTGGGAAAGCCTCGTGGGAAAGACTCGAGGGAATACCATAGATCCTTTGATCCACGCGGCGGACTGCGTGACACTGCTGCTACCGCTCTGGAGGAAAGCGCAAGTGCATGCCCGCATTCGAGACGAGCACTGACTCCCCTGGGGAGACTCCAGAAGTACCCCAAGATCCATGTAAGCACTGGAGAGGTATCCTCAGGTTCCGGCCCCGACTCCACACAAGGTCTTAGGCCCCGGCATCGACGGGAGAGGAATCCCGAGAGGCCCCCGAGGAACTCGCATGGGGACCGGCCTTTCCTGAGGCCACCAGAGCGGGTCCCTGAGGTCCCCGTCGTAAGTCGAGAGCACCTGCCGCAACTCGAGAAAATCCAGGAGGTTTTGCCCTCCAGGCGAGAAGAGGCCCATTTCCGCTGAGGCTTCTCGAGGCCAATCACCTCTAACCACTGGAACTTCCAAAGGGTCCTTCACACCCTTGCTGCAACTCAAGAAGTTCCCCGACATACCCGTCTCCACTCGAGAGGAAGCACGTGGTGTCCCGCACACATCCAGGGGAGCCCCGTTTCCGCCTCCTAGCTCGAGATGAGGGATCCTTTCCCTGTTTCGTAGGGAAAGAATTCCCGGCGTTCCCGTCGCATCTCAAGAGGAGGCGCTCTCCACAGGAAAGGCGAGAGGAACTCCAGGGTCATGCCACCATTCGAAGAGTCCCCCAGATGTGTCAGTCCATTCCAGAGGAACCTGTTTTCCCTGCACTGCCTTGACGTTCAAGCCGAGGATCGACTCCCACCACGTGTGCACGTGGGACAGCCCTGTGGGAAAGCCTCGTGGGAAAGCCTCGTGGGAAAGACTCGAGGGAAAACCATAGATCCTTTGATCCACGCGGCGGACTGCGTGACAATGCTGCTTCCGCTCTGGAGGAAAGCGCAAGTGCATGCCCGCATTCGAGACGAGGACTGACTCCCCTGGGGAGACTCCAGAAGTACCCCAAGATCCATGTCAGCAGTGGAGAGGAATCCTCAGGTTCCGGCCCCGACTCCACACAAGGTCTTAGGCCCCGGCATCGACGGGAGAGGAATCCCGAGAGGCCCCCGAGGAACTCGCATGGGGACTGGCCTTTCCTGAGGCCACCAGAGCGGGTCCCTGAGGTCCCCGTCGTAAGTCGAGAGCACCTGCCGCAACTCGAGAAAATCCAGGAGGTTTTGCCCTCCAGGCGAGATGAGGCCCATTTCCGCTGAGGCTTCTCGAGGCCAATCACATCTAACCACTGAAAATTCCAAAGGGTCCTTCACACCCTTGCTGCAACTCTAGAAGTTCCCCGACATACCCGTCTGCACTCGAGAGGAAGCACGTGGGGTCCCGCACACATCCAGGGGAGCCCCGTTTCCGCCTCCTAGCTCGAGATGAGGGATCCTTTCCCTGTTTCGTAGGGAAAGAATTCCCGGCGTTCCCGTCGCATCTCAAGAGGAGGCGCTCTCCACAGGAAAGGCGAGAGGAACTGAAGGGTCGTGCCACCATTCCAAGAGTCCCCCAGATGTGTCAGTCCATTCCAGAGGAACCTGTTTTCCCTGCACTGCCTTGACGTTCGAGCCGAGGATCGACTCCCACCACGTGTGCACATGGGACAGCCCTGTGGGAAAGCCTCGTGGGAAAGCCTCGTGGGAAAGACTCGAGGGAAAACCATAGATCCTTTGATCCACGCGGCGGACTGCGTGACACTGCTGCTACCGCTCTGGAGGAAAGCGCAAGTGCATGCCCGCATTCGAGACGAGGACTTACTCCCCTGGGGAGACTCCAGAAGTACCCCAAGATCCATATCAGCACTGGAGAGGAATCCTCAGGTTCAGGCCCCGACTCCACACAAGGTCTTAGGCCCTGGCATCGACGGGAGAGGAATCCCGAGAGGCCCCCGAGGAACTCGCATGGGGACTGGCCTTTCCTGAGGCCACCAGAGCGGGTCCCTGAGGTCCCCATCGTAAGTCGAGAGCACCTGCCGCAACTCGAGAAAATCCAGGAGGTTTTGCCCTCCAGGCGAGATGAGGCCCATTTCCGCTGAGGCTTCTCGAGGCTAATCACATCTAACCACTTGAACTTCCAACGGGTCCTTCACACCCTTGCTGCAACTGAAGCAGTTCCCCGACATACCCGTCTCCACTCGAGAGGAAGCACGTGGGGTCCCGCACACATCCAGGGGAGCCCCTTTTCCGCCTCCTAGCTCGAGATGAGGGATCCTTTCCCTGTTTCGTAGGGAAAGAATTCCCGGCGTTCCCGTCGTATCTCAAGAGGTGGCGCTCTCCACAGTAAAGGCAAGAGGAACTCCAGGGTCGTGGCACCATTCCAAGAGTCCCCCAGATGTGTCAGTCCATTCCAGAGGAACCTGTTTTCCCTGCACTGCCTTGACGTTCAAGCCGAGGATCGACTCCCACCACGTGTGCACGGGGGACAGCCCTGTGGGAAAGCCTCGTGGGAAAGCCTCGTGGGAAAGACTCGAGGGAAAACCATAGATCCTTTGATCCACGCGGCGGACTGCGTGACACTGCTGCTACCGCTCTGGAGGAAAGCGCAAGTGCATGCCCGCATTCGAGACGAGGACTGACTCCCCTGAGGAGACTCCAGAAGTACCCCAAGATCCATGTCAGCACTGGGGAGGAATACTCAGGTTCCGGCCCAGACTCCACACAAGGTCTTAGGCCCTGGCATCGACGGGAGAGGAATCCCGAGAGGCCCCCGAGGAACTCGCATGGGGACTGGCCTTTCCTGAGGCCACCAGAGCGGGTCCCTGAGGTCCCCGTCGTAAGTCGAGAGCACCTGCCGCAACTCGAGAAAATCCAGGAGGTTTTGCCCTCCAGGCGAGATGAGGCCCATTTCCGCTGAGGCTTCTCGAGGCTAATCACGTCTAACCACTGGAACTTCCAAAGGGTCCTTCACACCCTTGCTGCAACTCAAAAAGTTCCCCGACATACCCGTCTCCACTCGAGAGGAAGCACATGGGGCCCCGCACACATCCAGGGGAGCCCCGTTTCCGCCTCCTAGCTCGAGATGAGGGATCCTTTCCCTGTTTCGTAGGGAAAGAATTCCCGGCGTTCCCGTCGCATCTCAAGAGGAGGCGCTCTCCACAGGAAAGGCGAGAGGAACTCCAGGGTCATGCCACCATTCCAAGAGTCCCCCAGATGTGTCAGCCCATTCCAGAGGAACCTGTTTTCCCTGCACTGCCTTGACGTTCAAGCCGAGGAAAGACTCCCACCAGGTGTGCACGTGGGACAGCCCTGTGGGAAAGCCTCGTGGGAAAGCCTCGTGGGAAAGACTCGAGGGAAAACCATAGATCCTTTGATCCACGCGGCGGACTGCGTGACACTGCTGCTACCGCTCTGGAGGAGAGCGCAAGTGCATGCCCACATTCGAGACGAGGACTGACTCCCCTGGGGAGACTCCAGAAGTACCCCAAGATCCATGTCAGCACTGGAGAGGAATCCTCAGGTTCCGGCCCCGACTCCACACAAGGTCTTAGGCCCCGGCATCGACGGGAGAGGAATCCCGAGACGCCCCCGAGGAACTCGCATGGGGACTGGCCTTTCCTGAGCCCACCAGAGCGGGTCCCTGATGTCCCCGTCGTAAGTCGAGAGCACCTGCCGCAACTTGAGAAAATCCAGGAGGTTTTGCCCTCCAGGCGTGATGAGGCCCATTTCCGCTGAGGCTTCTCGAGTCCAATCACATCTAACCACTGGAACTTCCAAAGGGTCCTTCACACCCTTGCTGCAACTCAAGAAGTTCCCCGACATACCCGTCTCCACTCGAGAGGAAGCACGTGCTGTCCCGCACACATCCAGGGGAGCCCCGTTTCCGCCTCCTAGCTCGAAATGAGGGATCCTTTCCCTGTTTCGTAGGGAAAGAATTCCCGGCGTTCCCGTCGCATCTCAAGAGGAGGCGCTCTCCACAGGAAAGGCGAGAGGAACTCCAGGGTCGTGCCACCATTCCGAGAGTCCCCCAGATGTATCAGCCCATTCCAGAGGAACCTGTTTTCCCTGCACTGCCTTGACGTTCAAGCCGAGGATCGACTCCCACCACGTGTGCACGTGGGACAGCCCTGTGGGAAAGCCTCGGGGGAAAGCCTCGTGGGAAAGACTCGAGGGAAAACCATAGATCCTTTGATCCACGCGGCGGACTGCGTGACACTGCTGCTACCGCTCTGGAGGAAAGCGCATGTGCATGCCCGCATTCGAGACGAGGACTGACTTCCTTGGGGAGACTCCAGAAGTACCCCAAGATCCATGTCAGCACTGGAGAGGAATCCTCAGGTTCCGGCCCCGACTCCACACAAGGTCTTAGGCCCCGGCATCGACGGGAGAGGAATCCCGAGAGGCCCCCGAGGAACTCGCATGGGGACTGGCCTTTCCTGAGGCCACCAGAGCGGGTCCCTGAGTTCCCATCGTAAGTCGAGAGCACCTGCCGCAACTCGAGAAAATCCAGGAGGTTTTGCCCTCCAGGCGAGATGAGGCCCATTTCCGCTGAGGCTTCTCGAGGCCAATCACATCTAACCACTGGAACTTCCAAAGGGTCCTTCACACCCTTGCTGCAACTCAAGAAGTTCCCCGACATACCCGTCTCCACTCGAGAGGAAGCACGTGGGTCCCGCAAACATCCAGGGGAGCCCCGTTTCCGCCTCCTAGCTCGAGATGAGGGATCCTTTCCCTGTTTCTTAGGGAAAGAATTCTCGGCGTTCCCGTCGCATCTCAACAGGAGGCGCTCTCCACAGGAAAGGCAAGAGGAACTCCAGGGTGGTGCCACCATTCCAAGAGTCCCCCAGATGTGTCAGTCCATTCCAGAGGAACCTGTTTTCCCTGCACTGCCTTGACGTTCAAGCCGAGGATCGACTCCCACCACGTGTGCACGTGGGACAGCCCTGTGGGAAAGCCTCGTGGGAAAGACTCGAGGGAAAACCATAGATCCTTTGATCCACGCGGCGCACTGCGTGACACTGCTGCTACCGCTCTGGAGGAAAGCGCAAGTGCATGCCCGCATTCGAGACGAGGACTGACTCCCCTGGGGAGACTCCAGAAGTACCCCAAGATCCATGTCAGCACTGGAGAGGAATCCTCAGGTTCCGGCCCCGACTCCACACAACGTCTTAGGCCCCGGCATCGACGGGAGAGGAATCCCGAGACGCCCCCGAGGAACTCGCATGGGGACTGGCCTTTCCTGAGGCCACCAGAGCGGGTCCCTGAGGTCCCCGTCGTAAGTCGAGAGCATCTGCCGCAACTCGAGAAAATCCAGAAGGTTTTGCCCTCCAGGCGAGATGAGGCACATTTCCGCTGAGGCTTCTCGAGGCCAATCACATCTAACCACTGGAACTTCCAAAGGGTCCTTCACACCCTTGCTGCAACTCAAGAAGTTCCCCGACATACCCGTCTGCACTCGAGAGGAAGCACGTGGGGTCCCGCACACATCCAGGGGAGCCCCGTTTACGCCTCCTAGCTCGAGATGAGGGATCCTTTCCCTGTTTCGTAGGGAAAGAATTCCCGGCGTTCCCGTCGCATCTCAAGAGGAGGCGCTCTCCACAGGAAAGGCGAGAGGAACTCCAGGGTCGTGACACCATTCCAAGAGTCCGCCAGATGTGTCAGTCCATTCCAGAGGAACCTGTTTTCCCTGCACTGCCTTGACGTTCAAGCCGAGGATCGACTCCCACCACGTGTGCACGTGGGACAGCCCTGTGGGAAAACCTCGTGGGAAAGCCTCGTGGGAAAGACTCGAGGGAAAACCATAGATCCTTTGATCCACCCGGCGGACTGCGTGACACTGCTGCTACCGCTCTGGAGGAAAGCGCAAGTGCATGCCCGCATTCGAGACGAAGACTGACTCCCCTGGGGAGACTCCAGAAGTTTCCCAAGATCCATGTCAGCACTGGAGAGGAATCCTCATGTTCCGGCCCCGACTCCACACAAGGTCTTAGGCCCCGGCATCGACGGGAGAGGAATCCCGAGAGGCCCCCGAGGAACTCGCATGGGGACTGGCCTTTCCTGAGGCCACCAGAGCGGGTCCCTGAGGTCCCCGTCGTAAGTCGAGAGCACCTGCCGCAACTCGAGAAAATCCAGGAGGTTTTGCCCTCCAGGCGAGATGAGGCCCATTTCCGCTGAGGCTTCTCGAGGCCAATCACATCTAACCACTGGAACTTCCAAAGGGTCCTTCACACCATTGCTGCAACTCAAGAAGTTCCCCGACATACCCGTCTCCACTCGAGAGGAAGCACGTGGGGTCCCGCACACATCCAGGGGAGCTCGTTTCCGCCTCCTAGCTCGAGATGAGGGATCCTTTCCCTGTTTTGTAGGGAAAGAATTCCCGGCGTTCCCGTCGCATCTCAAGAGGAGGCGCTCTCTACAGGAAAGGCGAGAGGAACTCCAGGGTCGAGACACCATTCCAAGAGTCCCCCAGATGTGTCAGTCCATTCCAGAGGAACCTGTTTTCCCTGCACTGCCTTGACGTTCAAGCCGAGGATCGACTCCCACCACGTGTGCACGTGGGACAGCCCTGTGGGAAAGCCTCGTGGGAAAGCCTCGTGGGAAAGACTCGAGGGAAAACCATAGATCCTTTGATCCACGCGGCGGACTGCGTGACACTGCTGCTACCGCTCTGGAGGAAAGCGCAAGTCCATGCCCGCATTCGAGACGAGGACTGACTCCCCTGGGGAGACTCCAGAAGTACCCCAAGATCCATGTCAGCACTGGAGAGGAATCCTCAGGTTCCGGCCCTGACTCCACACAAGGTCTTAGGCCCCGGCATCGACGGGAGAGGAATCCCGAGAGGCCCCTGAGGAACTCGCATGGGGACTGGCCTTTCATGAGGCCACCAGAGCGGGTCCCTGAGGTCCCCGTCGTAAGTCGAGAGCACCTGTCGCAACTCGAGAAAATCCAGGAGGTTTTGCCCTCCAGGCGAGATGAGGCCCATTTCCGCTGAGGCTTCTCGAGGCCAATCACATCTAACCACTGGAACTTCCAAAGGGTCCTTCACACCCTTGCTGCAACTCAAGAAGTTCCCCGACATACCCGTCTCCACTCGAGAGGAAGCACGTGGGGTCCCGCACACATCCAGGGGAGCCCCGTTTCCGCCTCCTAGCTCGAGATGAGGGATCCTTTCCCTGTTTCGTAGGGAAAGAATTCCCGGCGTTCCCGTCGCATCTCAAGAGGAGGCGCTCTCCACAGGAAAGGCGAGAGGAACTCCAGGGTCGTGACACCATTCCAAGAGTCCGCCAGATGTGTCAGTCCATTCCAGAGGAACCTGTTTTCCCTGCACTGCCTTGACGTTCAAGCCGAGGATCGACTCCCACCACGTGTGCACGTGGGACAGCCCTGTGGGAAAACCTCGTGGGAAAGCCTCGTGGGAAAGACTCGAGGGAAAACCATAGATCCTTTGATCCACCCGGAGGACTGCGTGACACTGCTGCTACCGCTCTGGAGGAAAGCGCAAGTGCATGCCCGCATTCGAGACGAAGACTGACTCCCCTGGGGAGACTCCAGAAGTTTCCCAAGATCCATGTCAGCACAGGAGAGGAATCCTCATGTTCCGGCCCCGACTCCACACAAGGTCTTAGGCCCCGGCATCGACGGGAGAGGAATCCCGAGAGGCCCCCGAGGAACTCGCATGGGGACTGGCCTTTCCTGAGGCCACCAGAGCGGGTCCCTGAGGTCCCCGTCGTAAGTCGAGAGCACCTGCCGCAACTCGAGAAAATCCAGGAGGTTTTGCCCTCCAGGCGAGATGAGGCCCATTTCCGCTGAGGCTTCTCGAGGCCAATCACATCTAACCACTGGAACTTCCAAAGGGTCCTTCACACCATTGCTGCAACTCAAGAAGTTCCCCGACATACCCGTCTCCACTCGAGAGGAAGCACGTGGGGTCCCGCACACATCCAGGGGAGCCCCGTTTCCGCCTCCTAGCTCGAGATGAGGGATCCTTTCCCTGTTTTGTAGGGAAAGAATTCCCGGCGTTCCCGTCGCATCTCAAGAGGAGGCGCTCTCTACAGGAAAGGCGAGAGGAACTCCAGGGTCGAGACACCATTCCAAGAGTCCCCCAGATGTGTCAGTCCATTCCAGAGGAACCTGTTTTCCCTGCACTGCCTTGACGTTCAAGCCGAGGATCGACTCCCACCACGTGTGCACGTGGGACAGCCCTGTGGGAAAGCCTCGTGGGAAAGCCTCGTGGGAAAGACTCGAGGGAAAACCATAGATCCTTTGATCCACGCGGCGGACTGCGTGACACTGCTGCTACCGCTCTGGAGGGAAGCGCAAGTGCATGCCCGCATTCGAGACGAGGACTGACTCCCCTGGGGAGACTCCAGAAGTACCCCAAGATCCATGTCAGCACTGGAGAGGAATCCTCAGGTTCCGGCCCCGACTCCACACAAGGTCTTAGGCCCCGGCATCGACGGGAGAGGAATCCCGAGAGGCCCCCGAGGAACTCGCATGGGGACTGGCCTTTCCTGAGGCCACCAGAGCGGGTCCCTGAGGTCCCCGTCGTAAGTCGAGAGCACCTGCCGCAACTCGAGAAAATCCAGGAGGTTTTGCCCTCCAGGCGAGATGAGGCCCATTTCCGCTGAGGCTTCTCGAGGCGAATCACGTCTAACCACTGGAACTTCCAAAGGGTCCTTCACACCCTTGCTGCAACTCAAGAAGTTCCCCGACATACCCGTCTCCACTCGAGAGGAAGCATGTGGGGTCCCGCACACATCCAGGGGAGCCCCGTTTCCGCCTCCTAGCTCGAGATGAGGGATCCTTTCCCTGTTTTGTAGGGAAAGAATTCCCGGCGTTCCCGTCGCATCTCAAGAGGAGGCGCTCTCCACAGGAAAGGCGAGAGGAACTCCAGGGTCGTGCCACCATTCCAAGAGTCCCCCAGATGTGTCAGTCCATTCCAGAGGAACCTGTTTTCCCTGCACTGCCTTGACGTTCAAGCCGAGGATCCACTCCCACCACGTGTGCACGTGGGACAGCCCTGTGGGAAAGCCTCGTGGGAAAGCCTCGTGGGAAAGACTCGAGGGAAAACCATAGATCCTTTGATCCAGGCGGCGGATTGCGTGACACTGCTGCTACCGCTCTGGAGGAAAGCGCAAGTGCATGCCCGCATTCGAGACGAGGACTGACTCCCCTGGGGAGACTACAGAAGTTTCCCAAGATCCATGTCAGCACTGGAGAGGAATCCTCAGGTTCCGGCCCCGACTCCACACAAGGTCTTAGGCCCCGGCATCGACGGGAGAGGAATCCCGAGAGGCCCCCGAGGAACTCGCATGGGGACTGGCCTTTCCTGAGGCCACCAGAGCGGGTCCCTGAGGTCCCCGTCGTAAGTCGAGAGCACCTGCCGCAACTCGAGAAAATCCAGGAGGTTTTGCCCTCCAGGCGAGATGAGGCCCATTTCCGCTGAGGCTTCTCGAGACCAATCACATCTAACCACTGGAACTTCCAAAGGGTGCTTCACACCATTGCTGCAACTCAGGAAGTTCCCCGACATACCCGTCTCCACTCGAGAAGAAGCACGTGGGTTCCCGTACACATCCAGGGGAGCCCCGTTTCCGCCTCCTAGCTCGAGATGAGGGATCCTTTCCCTGTTTTGTAGGGAAAGAATTCCCGGCGTTCCCGTCGCATCTCAAGAGGAGGCGCTCTCCACAGGAAAGGCGATAGGAACTCCAGGGTCGTGCCACCATTCCAAGAGTCCCCCTGATGTGTCAGTCCATTCCAGAGGAACCTGTTTTCCCTGCACTGCCTTGACGTTCAAGCCGAGGATCGACTCCCACCACGTGTGCACGTGGGACAGCCCTGTGGGAAAGCCCCGTGGGAAAGCCTCGTGGGAAAGACTCGAGGGAAAACCATAGATCCTTTGATCCACGCGGCGGACTGCGTGACACTGCTGCTACCGCTCTGGAGGAAAGCGCAAGTGCATGCCCGCATTCGAGACGAGGACTGACTCCCCTGGGGAGACTCCAGAAGTACCCCAAGATCCATGTCAGCACTGGAGAGGAATCCTCAGGTTCCGGCCCCGACTCCACACAAGGTCTTAGGCCCCGGCATCGACGGGAGAGGAATCCCGAGAGGCCCCCGAGGAACTCGCATGGGGACTGGCCTTTCCTGAGGCCACCAGAGCGGGTCCCTTAGGTCCCCGTCGTAAGTCGAGAGCACCTGCCGCAACTCGAGAAAATCCAGGAGGTTTTGCCCTCCAGGCGAGATGAGGCCCATTTCCGCTGAGGCTTCTCGAGGCTAATCACGTCTAACCACTGGAACTTCCAAAGGGTCCTTCACACCCTGGCTGCAACTCAAGGAGTTCCCCGACATATCCGTCTCCACTCGAGAGGAAGCACGTGGTGTCCCGCACACATCCAGGGGAGCCCCGTTTCCGCCTCCTAGCTCGAGATGAGGGATCCTTTCCCTGTTTCGTAGGGAAAGAATTCCCGGCGTGCCCGTCGCATCTCAAGAGGAGGCGCTCTCCACAGGAAAGGCGAGAGGAACCTCAGGGTCGTGCCACCATTCCAAGAGGCCCCCAAATGTGTCAGTCCATTCCAGAGGAACCTGTTTTCCCTGCACTGCCTTGACGTTCAAGCCGAGGTTCGACTCCCACCACGTGTGCACGTGGGACAGCCCTGTGGGAAAGCCTCGTGGGAAAGCCTCGTGGGAAAGACTCGAGGGAAAACCATAGATCCTTTGATCCACGCGGCGGACTGCGTGACACTGCTGCTACCGCTCTGGAGGAAAGCGCAAGTGCATGCCCGCATTCGAGACGAGGACTGACTCCCCTGGGGAGACTCCAGAAGTACCCCAAGATCCATGTCAGCACTGGAGAGGAATCCTCAGGTTCCGGCCCCGACTCCACACAAGGTCTTAGGCCCCGGCATCGACGGGAGAGGAATCCCGAGAGGCGCCCGAGGAACTCGCATGGGGACTGGCCTTTCCTGAGGCCACCAGAGCGGGTCCCTGAGGTCCCTGTCGTAAGTCGAGAGCACCTGCCGCAACTCGAGGAAATCCAGGAGGTTTTGCCCTCCAGGCGAGATGAGGCCCATTTCCGCTGAGGCTTCTCGAGGCCAATCACATTTAACCACTGGAACTTCCAAAAGGTCCTTCACAACATTGCTGCAACTCAAGAAGTTCCCCGACATACCCGTCTCCACTCGAGAGGAAGCACGTGGGGTCCCGCACACATCCAGGGGAGCCCCGTTTCCGCCTCCTAGCTCGAGATGAGGGATCCTTTCCCTGTTTCGTAGGGAAAGAATTCCCGGCGTTCCCGTCGCATCTCAAGAGGAGGCGCTCTCCACAGGAAAGGCGAGAGGAACTCCAGGGTCGTGCCACCATTCCAAGAGTCCCCCAGATGTGTCAGTCCATTCCAGAGGAACCTGTTTTCCCTGCACTGCCTTGACGTTCAAGCCGAGGATCCACTCCCACCACGTGTGCACGTGGGACAGCCCTGTGGGAAAGCATCATGGGAAAGCCTCGTGGGAAAGACTCGAGGGAAAACCATAGATCCTTTGATCCACGCGGCGGACTGCGTGACACTGCTGCTACCGCTCTGGAGGAAAGCGCAAGTGCATGCCCGCATTCGAGACGAGGACTGACTCCCCTGGGGAGACTCCAGAAGTACCCCAAGATCCATGTCAGCACTGGAGAGGAATCCTCAGGTTCCGGCCCCGACTCCACACAAGGTCTTAGGCCCCGGCATCGACGGGAGAGGAATCCCGAGAGGCCCCCGAGGAACTCGCATGGGGACTGGCCTTTCCTGAGGCCACCAGAGCGGGTCCCTGAGGTCCCCGTCGTAAGTCGAGAGCACCTGCCGCAACTCGAGAAAATCCAGGAGGTTTTGCCCTCCAGGCGAGATGAGGCCCATTTCCGCTGAGGCTTCTCGAGGCCAATCACATCTAACCACTGAAACTTCCAAAGGGTCCTTCACACCCTTGCTGCAACTCAAGAAGTTCCTCGACATACCCGTCTCCACTCGAGAGGAAGCCCGTGGGGTCCCGCACACATCCAGGGGAGCCCCGTTTCCGCCTCCTAGCTCGAGATGAGGGATCCTTACCCTGTTTCGTGGGGAAAGAATTCCCGACATTCCCGTCGCATCTCAAGAGGAGGCGCTCTCCACAGGAAAGGCGAGAGGAACTCCAGGGTCGTGCCACCATTCCAAGAGTCCCCCAGATGTGTCAGTCCATTCCAGCGGAACCTGTTTTCCCTGCACTGCCTTGACGTTCAAGCTGAGGATCGACTCCCACCACGTGTGCACGTGGGACAGCCCTGTGGGAAAGCCTCGTGGGAAAGCCTCGTGGGAAAGACTCGAGGGAAAACCATAGATCCTTTGATCCACGCGGCGGACTGCGTGACACTGCTGCTATCGCTCTGGAGGAAAGTGCAAGTGCATGCCCGCTTTCGAGACGAGCACTGACTCCCCTGGGGAGACTCCAGAAGTACCCCAAGATCCATGTAAGCACTGGAGAGGTATCCTCAGGTTCCGGCCCCGACTCCACACAAGGACTTAGGCCCCGGCATCGACGGGAGAGGAATCCCGAGAGGCCCCCGAGGAACTCGCATGGGGACCGGCCTTTCCTGAGGCCACCAGAGCGGGTCCCTGAGGTCCCCGTCATAAGTTGAGAGCACCTGCCGCAACTCGAGAAAATCCAGGAGGTTTTGCCCTCCAGGCGAGATGAGGCCCATTTCCGCTGAGGCTTCTCGAGGCTAATCACGTCTAACCACTGGAACTTCCAAAGGGTCCTTCACACCCTTGCTGCAACTCAAGAGGTTCCCCGACATACCCGTCTCCACTCGAGAGGAAGCACGTGGGGTCCCGCACACATCCAGGGGAGCCCCGTTTCCGCCTCCTAGCTCGAGATGAGGGATCCTTTCCCTGTTTCGTAGGGAAAGAATTCCCGGCCTTCCCGTCGCATCTCAAGAGGAGGCGCTCTCCACAGGAAAGGCGAGAGGAACTCCAGGGTCGTGCCACCATTCCAAGAGTCCCCCAGATGTGTCAGTCCATTCCAGAGGAACCTGTTTTCCCTGCACTGCCTTGACGTTCAAGCCGAGGATCGACTCCCACCACCTGTGCACGTGGGACAGCCCTGTGCGAAAGCCTCGTGGGAAAGCCTCGTGGGAAAGACTCGAGGGAAAACCATAGATCCTTTGATCCACGCGGCGGACTGCGTGACACTGCTGCTACCGCTCTGGAGGGAAGCGCAAGTGCATGCCCGCATTCGAGACGAGGACTGACTCCCCTGGGGAGACTCCAGAAGTACCCCAAGATCCATGTCAGCACTGGAGAGGAATCCTCAGGTTCCGGCCCCGACTCCACACAAGGTCTTAGGCCCCGGCATCGACGGGAGAGGAATCCCGAGAGGCCCCCGAGGAACTCGCATGGGGACTGGCCTTTCCTGAGGCCACCAGAGCGGGTCCCTGAGGTCCCCGTCGTAAGTCGAGAGCACCTGCCGCAACTCGAGAAAATCCAGGAGGTTTTGCCCTCCAGGCGAGATGAGGCCCATTTCCGCTGAGGCTTCTCGAGGCTAATCACGTCTAACCACTGGAACTTCCAAAGGGTCCTTCACACCCTTGCTGCAACTCAAGAAGTTCCCCGACATACCCGTCTCCACTCGAGAGGAAGCACGTGGGGTCCCGCACACATCCAGGGGAGCCCCGTTTCCGCCTCCTAGCTCGAGATGAGGGATCTTTTCCCTGTTTCGTAGGGAAAGAATTCCCGGCATTCCCGTCGCATCTCAAGAGGAGGCGCTCTCCACAGGAAAGGCGAGAGGAACTCCAGGGTCGTGCCACCATTCCAAGAGTCCCCCAGATGTGTCAGTCCATTCCAGAGGAACCTGTTTTCCCTGCACTGCCTTGACGTTCAAGCCGAGGATCCACTCCCACCACGTGTGCACGTGGGACAGCCCTGTGGGAAAGCCTCGTGGGAAAGCCTCGTGGGAAAGACTTGAGGGAAAACCATAGATCCTTTGATCCAGGCGGCGGACTGCGTGACACTGCTGCTACCGCTCTGGAGGAAAGCGCAAGTGCATGCCCGCATTCGAGACGAGGACTTACTCCCCTGGGGAGACTCCAGAAGTACCCCAAGATCCATGTCAGCACTGGAGAGGAATCCTCAGGTTCCGGCCCGACTCCACACAAGGTCTTAGGCCCCGGCATCGACGGGAGAGGAATCCCGAGAGGCCCCCGAGGAACTCGCATGGGGACTGGCCTTTCCTGAGGTCACCAGAGCGGGTCCCTGAGGTCCCCGTCGTAAGTCGAGAGCACCTGCCGCAACTCGAGAAAATCCAGGAGGTTTTGCCCTCCAGGCGAGATGAGGCCCATTTCCGCTGAGGCTTCTCGAGGCTAATCACGTCTAACCACTTTAACTTCCAAAGGGTCCTTCACACCCTTGCTGCAACTCAAGAAGTTCCCCGACATACCCGTCTCCACTCGAGAGGAAGCAAGTGGGGTCCCGCACACATCCAGGGGAGCCCCGTTTCCGCCTCCTAGCTCGAGATGAGGGATCCTTTCCCTGTTTCGTAGGGAAAGAATTCCCGGCGTTCCCGTCGCATCTCAAGAGGAGGCGCTCTCCACAGGATAGGAGAGAGGAACTCCAGGGTCGAGACACCATTCCAAGAGTCCCCCAGATGTGTCAGTCCATTCCAGAGGAACCTGTTTTCCCTGCACTGCCTTGACGTTCAAGCCGAGGATCGACTCCCACCACGTGTGCACGTGGGACAGCCCTGTGGGAAAGCCTCGTGGGAAAGCCTCGTGGGAAAGACTCGAGGGAAAACCATAGATCCTTTGATCCACGCGGCGGACTGCGTGAAACTGCTGCTACCGCTCTGGAGGAAAGCGCAAGTGCATGCCCGCATTCGAGACGAGGACTGACTCCCCTGGGGAGACTCCAGAAGTACCCCAAGATCCATGTCAGCACTGGAGAGGAATCCTCAGGTTCCGGCCCCGACTCCACACAAGGTCTTAGGCCCCGGCATCGACGGGAGAGGAATCCCGAGAGGCCCCCGAGGAACTCGCATGGGGACTGGCCTTTCCTGAGGCCACCAGAGCGGGTCCCTGACGTCCCCGTCGTAAGTCGAGAGCACCTGCCACAACTCGAGAAAATCCAGGAGGTTTTGCCCTCCAGGCGAGATGAGGCCCATTTCCGCTGAGGCTTCTCGAGGCCAATCACATCTAACCACTGGAACTTCCAAAGGGTCCTTCACACCGTTGCTGCAACTCAAGAAGTTCCCCGACATACCCGTCTCCACTCGAGAGGAAGCACGTGGGGTCCCGCACACATCCAGGGGAGCTCCGTTTCCGCCTCCTAGCTCGAGATGAGGGATCCGTTCCCTGTTTCGTAGGGAAAGAATTCCCGGCGTTCCCGTCGCATCTCAAGAGGAGGCGCTCTCCACAGGAAAGCCGAGAGGAACTCCAGGGTCGTGCCACCATTCCAAGAGTCCCCCAGATGTGTCAGTCCATTCCAGAGGAACCTGTTTTCCCTGCACTGCCTTGACGTTCAAGCCGAGGATCGACTCCCACCACGTGTGCACGTGGGACAGCCCTGTGGGAAAGCCTCTTGGGAAAGACTCGTGGGAAAGACTCGAGGGAAAACCATAGATCCTTTGACCCACGCGGCGGACTGCGTGACACTGCTGCTACCGCTCTGAAGGAAAGCGCAAGTGCATGCCCGCATTCGAGAGGAGGACTGACTCCCCTGGGGAGACTCCAGAAGTACCCCAAGATCCATGTCAGCACTGGAGAGGAATCCTCAGGTTCCGGCCCCGACTCCACACAAGGTCTTAGGCCCCGGAATCGACGGGAGAGGAATCCCGAGAGGCCCCCGAGGAACTCGCATGGGGACTGGCCTTTCCTGAGGCCACCAGAGCGGATCCCTGAGATCCCCGTCGTAAGTCGAGAGCACGTGCCGCAACTCGAGAAAATCCAGGAGGTTTTCACCTCCAGGAGAGATGAGGCCCATTTCCGCTGAGGCTTCTCGAGGCTAATCTCGTCTAACCACTGGAACTTCCAAAGGGTCCTTCACACCATTGCTGCAACTCAAGAAGTTCCCCGACATACCCGTCTCCACTCGAGAGGAAGCACGTGGGTCCCGCACACATCCAGGGGAGCCCCGTTTCCGCCTCCTAGCTCGAGATGAGGGATCCTTTCCCTGTTTCGTAGGGAAAGAATTCCCGGCGTTCCCGTCGCATCTCAAGAGGAGGCGCTCTCCACAGGAAAGGCGAGAGGAACTCCAGGGTCGTGCCACCATTCCAAGAGTCCCCCAGATGTGTCAGTCCATTCCAGAGGAACCTGTTTTCCCTGCACTGCCTTGACGTTCAAGCCGAGGATCCACTCCCACCACGTGTGCACGTGGGACAGCACTGTGGGAAAGCCTCGTGGGAAAGCCTCGTGGGAAAGACTCGAGGGAAAACCATAGATCCTTTGATCCACGCGGCGGACTGCGTGACACTGCTGCTACCGCTCTGGAGGAAAGCGCAAGTGCATGCCCGCATTCGAGACGAGGACTGACTCCCCTGGGGAGACTCCAGAAGTACCCCAAGATCCATGTCAGCACTGGAGAGGAATCCTCAGGTTCCGGCCCCAACTCCACACAGGGGCTTAGGCCCCGGCATCGACGGGAGAGGAATCCCCAGAGGAACTCGCATGGGGACTGGCCTTTCCTGAGGCCACCAGAGCGGGTCCCTGAGGTCCCCGTCGTAAGTCGAGAGCACCTGCCGCAACTCGAGAAAATCCAGGAGGTTTTGCCCTCCAGGCGAGATGAGGCCCATTTCCGCTGAGGCTTCTCGAGGCTAATCACGTCTAACCACTGGAACATCCAAAGGGTCCTTCACACCCTTGCTGCAACTCAAGAATTTCCCCGACATACCCGTCTCCACTCGAGAGGAAGCACGTGGGGTCCCGCACACATCCAGGGGATCCCCGTTTCCGCCTGCTAGCTCGAGATGAGGGATCCTTTCCCTGTTTCGTAGGGAAAGAATTCCCGGCGTTCCTGTCGCATCTCAAGAGGAGGCGCTCTCCACAGGAAAGGGGAGAGGAACTCCAGGGTCGTGCCACCATTCCAAGAGACCCCCAGATGTGTCAGTCCATTACAGAGGAACCTGTTTTCCCTGCACTGCCTTGATGTTCAAGCCGAGGATCGACTCCCAACACGTGTGCACATGGGACAGCCCTGTGGGAAAGCCTCGTGGGAAAGCCTCGTGGGAAAGACTCGAGGGAAAACCATAGATCCTTTGATCCACGCGGCGGTCTGCCTGACACTGCTGCTACCGCTCTGGAGGAAAGCGCAAGTGCATGCCCGCATTCGAGACGAGGACTGACTCCCCTGGGGAGACTCCAGAAGTACCCCAAGATCCATGTCAGCACTGGAGAGGAATCCTCAGGTTCCGGCCCCAACTCCACACAGGGGCTTAGGCCCCGGCATCGACGGGAGAGGAATCCCCAGAGGAACTCGCATGGGGACTGGCCTTTCCTGAGGCCACCAGAGCGGGTCCCTGAGGTCCCCGTCGTAAGTCGAGAGCACCTGCCGCAACTCGAGAAAGTCCAGGAGGTTTTGCCCTCCAGGCGAGATGAGGCCCATTTCCGCTGAGGCTTCTCGAGGCTAATCACGTCTAACCACTGGAACTTCCAAAGGGTCCTTCACACCCTTGCTGCAACTCAAGAAGTTCCCCGACATACCCGTCTCCACTCGAATGGAAGCACGTGGGGTCCCGCACACATCCAGGGGAGCCCCGTTTCCGCCTCCTAGCTCGAGATGAGGGATCCTTTCCCTGTTTCGTAGGGAAAGAATTCCCGGCGTTCCCGTCGCATCTCAAGAGGAGGCGCTCTCCACAGGAAAGGCGACAGGAACTCCAGGGTCGTGCCACCATTCCAAGAGTCCCCCAGATATGTCAGTCCATTCCAGAGGAACCTGTTTTCCCTGCACTGCCTTGACGTTCAAGCCGAGGATCGACTCCCACCACGTGTGCACGTGGGACAGCCCTGTGGGAAAGCCTCGTGGGAAAGCCTCGTGGGAAAGACTCGAGGGAAAACCATAGATCCTTTGATCCACGCGGCGGACTGCGTGACACTGCTGCTACCGCTCTGGAGGAAAGCGCAAGTGCATGCCCGCATTCGAGACGAGGACTGACTCCCCTGGGGAGACTCCAGAAGTACCCCAAGATCCATGTCAGCACTGGAGAGGAATCCTCAGGTTCCGGCCCCGACTCCACACAAGGTCTTAGGCCCCGGCATCGACGGGAGAGGAATCCTCAGAGGCCCCCGAGGAACTCGCATGGGGACTGGCCTTTCCTGAGGCCACCAGAGAGGGTCCCTGAGGTCCTCGTCGTAAGTCGAGAGCACCTGCCGCAACTCGAGAAAATCCAGGAGGTTTTGCCCTCCAGGCGAGATGAGGCCCATTTCCGCTGAGGCTTCTCGAAGCCAATCACATCTAACCACTGGAACTTCCAAAGGGTCCTTCACACCATTGCTGCAACTCAAGAAGTTCCCCGACATACCCGTCTCCACTCGAGAGGAAGCACGTGGGGTCCCGCACACTTCCAGGGGAGCCCCGTTTCCGCCTCCTAGCTCGAGATGAGGGATCCTTTCCCTGTTTCGTAGGGAAAGATTTCCCGGCGTTCCCGTCGCATCTCAAGAGAAGGCGCTCTCCACAGGAAAGACGAGAGGAACTCCAGGGTCGTGCCACCATTCCAAGAGTCCCCCAGATGAGTCAGTCCATTCCAGATGAACCTGTTTTCCCAGCACTTCCTTGACGTTCAAGCCAAGGATCGACTCCCACCACGTGTGCACGTGGGACAGCCCTGTGGGAAAGCCTCGTGGGAAAGCCTCGTGGGAAAGACTCGAGGGAAAACCATGGATCCTTAGATCCATGCGGCGGACTGCGTGACACTGCTGCTACCGATCTGGAGGAAAGCGCAAGTGCATGCCCGCATTCGAGACGAGGACTGACTCCCCTGGGGAGACTCCAGAAGTACCCCAAGATCCATGTCAGCACTGGAGAGGAATCATCAGGTTCCGGCCCCAACTCCACACAGGGGCTTAGTCCCCGGCATCGACGGGAGAGGAATCCCCCGAGGAACTCGCATGGGGACTGGCCTTTCCTGAGGCCAACAGAGCGGGTCCCTGAGGTCCTCGTCGTAAGTCGAGAGCACCTGCCGCAACTCGAGAAAATCCAGGAGGTTTTGCCCTCCAGGCGAGATGAGGCCCATTTCCGCTGAGGCTTCTCGAGGCTAATCACGTCTAACCACTGGAACATCCAAAGGGTCCTTCACACCCTTGCTGCAACTCAAGAATTTCCCCGACATACCCGTCTCCACTCGAGAGGAAGCACGTGGGGTCCCGCACACATCCAGGGGAGCCCCGTTTCCGCCTGCTAGCTCGAGATGAGGGATCCTTTCCCTGTTTCGTAGGGAAAGAATTCCCGGCGTTCCCGTCGCATCTCAAGAGGAGGCGCTCTCCACAGGAAAGGGGAGAGGAACTCCAGGGTCGTGCCACCATTCCAAGAGACCCCCAGATGTGTCAGTCCATTACAGAGGAACCTGTTTTCCCTGCACTGCCTTGATGTTCAAGCCGAGGATCGACTCCCAACACGTGTGCACATGGGACAGCCCTGTGGGAAAGCCTCGTGGGAAAGCCTCGTGGGAAAGACTCGAGGGAAAACCATAGATCCTTTGATCCACGCGGCGGGCTGCCTGACACTGCTGCAACCGCTCTGGAGGAAAGCGCAAATGCATGCCCGCATTCGAGACGAGGACTGACTCCACTGGGGAGACTCCAGAAGTACCCCAAGATCCATGTCAGCACTGGAGAGGAATCCTCAGGTTCCGTCCCCAACTCCACACAGGGGCTTAGGCCCCGGCATCGACGGGAGAGGGATCCCGAGAGGCCCCCGAGGAACTCGCATGGGGACTGGCTTTTCCTGAGGCCACCAGAGCGGGTCCCTGAGGTCCCCGTCGTAAGTCGAGATCAACTGACGCAACTCGAGAAAATCCAGGAGGTTTTGCCCTCCAGGCGAGATGAGGCTGATTTCTGCTGAGGCTTCTCTAGGCTAATCACGTCTAAACACTGGAACTTCCCAAGGGTCCTTCACACCCTTGCTGCAACTCAAGAAGTTCCCAGACATACCCGTCTCCACTCGAATGGAAGCACGTGGGGTCCCGCACACATCCAGGGGAGCCCCGTTTCCGCCTCCTAGCTCGAGATGAGGGATCCTTTCCCTGTTTCGTAGGGAAAGAATTCCCGGCGTTCCCGTCGCATCTCAAGAGGAGGCGCACTCCACAGGAAAGGCGACAGGAACTCCAGGGTCGTGCCACCATTCCAAGAGTCCCCCAGATGTGTCAGTCCATTCCAGAGGAACCTGTTTTCCCTGCACTGCCTTGACGTTCAAGCCGAGGATCGACTCCCACCACGTGTGCACGTGGGACAGCCCTGTGGGAAAGCCTCGTGGGAAAGCCTCGTGGGAAAGACTCGAGGGAAAACCATAGATCCTTTGATCCACGCGGCGGACTGCGTGACACTGCTGCTACCGCTCTGGAGGAAAGCGCAAGTGCATGCCCGCATTCGAGACGAGGACTGACTCCCCTGGGGAGACTCCAGAAGTACCCCAAGATCCATGTCAGCACTGGAGAGGAATACTCAGGTTCCGGCCCCGACTCCACACAAGGTCTTAGGCCCCGGCATCGACGGGAGAGGAATCCCGAGAGGCCCCCGAGGAACTCGCATGGGGACTGGCCTTTCCTGAGGCCACCTGAGCGGGTCCCTGAGGTCCCCGTCGTAAGTCGAGAGCACCTGCCGCAACTCGAGAAAATCCAGGAGGTTTTGCCCTCCAGGCGAGATGAGGCGCATTTCCGCTGAGGCTTCTCGAGTCCAATCACATCTAACCACTGGAACTTCCAAAGGGTCCTTCACACCCTTGCTGCAACTCAAGAAGTTCCCCGACATACCCGTCTCCACTCGAGAGGAAGCACGTGGGGTCCCGCACACATCCAGGGGAGCCCCGTTTCGCCTCCTAGCTCGAGATGAGTGATCCTTTCCCTGTTTCGTAGGGAAAGAATTCCCGGCGTTCCCGTCGCATCTCAAGAGGAGGCGCTCTCCACAGGAAAGGCGAGAGGAACTCCAGGGTCGTGCCACCATTCCAAGAGTCCCCCAGATGTGTCAGTCCATTCCAGAGGAACCTGTTTTCCCTGCACTGCCTTGACGTTCAAGCCGAGGATCGACTCCCACCACGTGTGCACGTGGGACAGCCCTGTGGGAAAGCCTCGTGGGAAAGCCTCGTGGGAAAGACTCGAGGGAAAACCATAGATCCTTTGATCCACGCCGCGGACTGCGTGACACTGCTGCTACCGCTCTGGAGGAAAGGGCAAGTGCATGCCCGCATTCGAGACGAGGACTGACTCCCCTGGGGAGACTCCAGAAGTACCCCAAGATCCATGTCAGCACTGGAGAGGAATCCTCAGGTTCCGGCCCCGACTCCACACAAGGTCTTAGGCCCCGGCATCGACGGGAGAGGAATCCCGAGAGGCCCCCGAGGAACTCGCATGGGGACTGGCTTTTCCTGAGGCCACCAGAGCGGGTCCCTGAGGTCCCCATCGTCAGTCGGGATCACCTGCCGCAACTCGAGAAAATCCAGGAGGTTTTGCCCTCTAGGCGAGATGAGGCTCATTTCCGCTGAGGCTTCTCGATGCTAATCACGTCTAAACACTGGAACTTCCAAAGGGTCCTTCACACCCTTGCTGCAA
Source organism: Ovis canadensis (assembly GCF_042477335.2). Taxonomy (NCBI): domain Eukaryota; kingdom Metazoa; phylum Chordata; class Mammalia; order Artiodactyla; family Bovidae; genus Ovis; species Ovis canadensis. Next base: position 1,548,560 of record NC_091252.1, read on the forward strand.
CTCAAGAAGTTCCCCGACATACCCGTCTCCACTCGGAAGGAAGCACGTGGTGTCCCGCACACATCCAGGGGAGCCCCGTTTCCGCCTCCTAGCTCGAGATGAGGGATCCTTTCCCTGTTTCGTAGGGAAAGAATTCCCGGCGTTCCCGTCGCATCTCAAGAGGAGGCGCTCTCCACAGGAAAGGCGAGAGGAACTCCAGGGTCGTGCCACCATTCCAAGAGTCCCCCAGATGTGTCAGTCCATTCCAGAGGAACCTGTTTTCCCTGCACTGCCTTGACGTTCAAGCCAAGGATCGACTCCCACCACGTGTGCTCGTGGGACAGCCCTGTGGGAAAGCCTCGTGGGAAAGCCTCGTGGGAAAGACTCGAGGGAAAACCATGGATCCTTTGATCCATGCGGCGGACTGCGTGACACTGCTGCTACCGCTCTGGAGGAAAGCGAAAGTGCATGCCCGCATTCGAGACGAGGACTGACTCCCCTGGTGAGACTCCAGAAGTACCCCAAGATCCATGTCAGCACTGGAGAGGAATCCTCAGGTTCCGGCCCCGACTCCACACAAGGTCTTAGGACCCGGCATCGACGGGAGAGGAATCCCGAGAGGAACTCGCATGGGGACTGGCCTTTCCTGAGGCCACCAGAGCGGGTCCCTGAGGTCCCCGTCGTAAGTCGAGAGCACCTGCCGCAACTCGAGAAAATCCAGGAGGTTTTGCCCTCCAGGCGAGATCAGGCCCATTTCCGCTGAGGCTTCTCGAGGCCAATCACATCTAACCACTGGAACTTCCAAAGGGTCCTTCACACCCTTGCTGCAACTCAAGAAGTTCCCCGACATAACCGTCTCCACTCGAGAGGAAGCACGTGGGGTCCCGCACACATCCAGGGGAGCCCCGTTTCCGCCTCCTAGCTCGAGATGAGGGATCCTTTCCCTGTTTCGAAGGGAAAGAATTCCCGGCGTTCCCGTCGCATCTCAAGAGGAGGCTCTCTCCACAGGAAAGGCGAGAGGAACTCCAGGGTCGTGCCACCATTCCAAGAGTCCCCCAGATGTGTCAGTCCATTCCAGAGGAACCTGTTTTCCCTGCACTGCCTTGACGTTCAAGCCGAGGATCGACTCCCACCACGTGTGCACGTGGGACAGCCCTGTGGGAAAGCCTCGTGGGAAAGCCTCGTGGGAAAGACTCGAGGGAAAACCATAGATCCTTTGATCCACGCGGCGGACTGCGTGACACTGCTGCTACCGCTCTGGAGGAAAGCGCAACTGCATGCCCGCATTCGAGACGAGGACTGACTCCCCTGGGGAGACTCCAGAAGTACCCCAAGATCCATGTCAGCACTGGAGAGGAATCCTCAGGTTCCGGCCCCGACTCCACACAAGGTCTTAGGCCCCGGCATCGACGGGAGAGGAATCCCGAGAGGCCCCCGTGGAGCTCGCATGGGGACTGGCCTTTCCTGAGGCCACCAGAGCGGGTCCCTGAGTTCCCCGTCGTAAGTCGAGAGCACCTGCCGCAACTCGAGAAAATCCAGGAGGTTTTGCCCTCCTGGCGAGATGAGGCCCATTTCCGCTGAGGCTTCTCGAGGCCAATCACATCTAACCACTGGAACTTCCAAAGGGTCCTTCACACCCTTGCTGCAACTCAAGAAGTTCCCCGACATACCCGTCTCCACTCGAGAGGAAGCACGTGGTGTCCCGCACACATCCAGGGGAGCCCCGTTTCGCCTCCTAGCTCGAGATGAGGGATCCTTTCCCTGTTTCGTAGGGAAAGAATTCCTGGCGTTCCCGTCGCATCTCAAGAGAAGGCGCTCTCCACAGGAAAGGCGAGAGGAACTCCAGGGTCGTGCCACCATTCCAAGAGTCCCCCAGATGTGTCAGTCCATTCCAGAGGAACCTGTTTTCCCTGCACTGCCTTGACGTTGAAGCCGAGGATCGACTCCCACCACGTGTGCACGTGGGACAGCCCTGTGGGAAAGCCTCTTGGGAAAGCCTCGTGGGAAAGACTCGAGGGAAAACCATAGATCCTTTGATCCACGCGGCGGACTGCGTGACACTGCTGCTACCGCTCTGGAGGAAAGCGCAAGTGCATGCCCGCATTCGAGACGAGGACTGACTCCCCTGGGGAGACTCCAGAAGTACCCCAAGATCCATGTCAGCACTGGAGAGGAATCCTCAGGTTCCGGCCCCGACTCCACACAAGGTCTTAGGCCCCGGCATCGACGGGAGAGGAATCCCGAGAGGCCCCCGAGGAACTCGCATGGGGACTGGCCTTTCCTGAGGCCACCAGAGCGGGTCCCTGAGGACCCCGTCGTAAGTCGAGAGCACCTGCCGCAACTCGAGAAAATCCAGGAGGTTTTGCCCTCCAGGCGAGATCAGGCCCATTTCCGCTGAGGCTTCTCGAGGCCAATCATATCTAACCACTGGAACTTCCAAAGGGTCCTTCACACCATTGCTGCAACTCAAGAAGTTCCCCGAAATACCCGTCTCCACTCGAGAGGAAGCACGTGGGGTCCCGCACACATCCAGGGGAGCCCCGTTTCCGCCTCCTAGCTCGAGATGATGGATCCTTTTCCTGTTTCGTAGGGAAAGAATTCCCGGCGTTCCCGTCGCATCTCAAGAGGAGGCGCTCTCCACAGGAAAGGCGATAGGAACTCCAGGGTCGTGACACCATTCCAAGAGTCCCCCAGATGTGTCAGTCCTTTCCAGAGGAACCTGTTTTCCCTGCACTGCCTTGACGTTCAAGCCGAGGATCGACTCCCACCACGTGTGCACGTGGGACAGCCCTGTGGGAAAGCCTCGTGGGAAAGCCTCGTGGAAAAGACTCGAGGGAAAACCATAGATCCTTTGATCCACGCGGCGGACTGCGTGACACTACTGCTACCGCTCTGGAGGAAAGCGCAAGTGCATGCCCGCATTCGAGACGAGGAATGACTCCCCTGGGGACACTCCAGAAGTACCCCAAGATCCATGTCAGCACTGGAGAGGAATCCTCAGGTTCCGGCCCCGACTCCACACAAGGTCTTAGTCCCCGGCATCGACGGGAGAGGAATCCCCAGAGGCCCCCGAGGAACTCGCATGGGGACTGGCCTTTCCTGAGGCCACCAGAGCGGGTCCCTGAGGTCCCCGTCGTAAGTCGAGAGCACCTGCCGCAACTCGAGAAAATCCAGGAGGTTTTGCCCTCCAGGCGAGATGAGGCCCATTTCCGCTGAGGCTTCTGGAGGCTAATCACGTCTAACCACTGGAACTTCCAAAGGGTCCTTCACACCATTGCTGCAACTCAAGAAGTTCCCCGACATACCCGTCTCCACTCGAGATGAAGCACGTGGGTCCCGCACACATCCAGGGGAGCCCCGTTTCCGGCTCCTAGCTCGAGATGAGGGATCCTTTCACTGTTTCGTAGGGAAAGAATTCCCGGCGTTCCCGTCGCATCTCAAGAGGAGGCGCTCTCCACAGGAAAGGCGATAGGAACACCAGGGTCGTGACACCATTCCAAGAGTCCCCCAGATGTGTCAGTCCATTCCAGAGGAACCTGTTTTCCCTGCACTGCCTTGACGTTCAAGACGAGGATCGACTCCCACCACGTGTGCACGTGGGACAGCCCTGTGGGAAAGCCTCGTGGGAAAGCCTCGTGGGAAAGACTCGAGGGAAAACCATAGATCCTTTGATCCACGCGGCGGACTGCGTGACACTGCTGCCACCGCTCTGGAGGAAAGCGCAAGTGCATGCCCGCATTCGAGACGAGGACTGACTCCCCTGGGGAGACTCCAGAAGTACCCCAAGATCCATGTCAGCACTGGAGAGGAATCCTCAGGTTCCGGCCCCGACTCCACACAAGGTCTTAGGCCCCGGCATCGACGGGAGAGGAATCCGGAGAGGCCCCCGAGGAACTCGCATTGGGACTGGCCTTTCCTGAGGCCACCAGAGCGGGTCCCTGAGGTCCCGGTCGTAAGTCGAGAGCACCTGCCGCAACTCGAATAAATCCAGGAGGTTTTGCCCTCCAGGCGAGATGAGGCCCATTTCCGCTGAGGCTTCTCGAGGCCAATCACATCTAACCACTGGAACTTCCAAAGGGTCCTTCAAACCCTTGCTGCAACTCAAGAAGTTCCCCGACATACCCGTCTCCACTCGAGAGGAAGCACGTGGTGTCCCGCACACATCCAGGGGAGCCCCGTTTCCGCCTCCTAGCTCGAGATCAGGGATCCTTTCCCTGTTTCGTAGGGAAATAATTCCCGGCGTTCCCGTCGCATCTCAAGAGGAGGCGCTCTCCACAGGAAAGGCGAGAGGAACTCCAGGGTCGTGCCACCATTCCAAGAGTCCCCCAGAAATGTCAGTCCATTCAAGAGGAACCTGTTTTCCCTTCACTGCCTTGACGTTCAAGCCGAGGATCGACTCCCACCACGTGTGCACGTGGGACAGCCCTGTGGGAAAGCCTCGTGGGAAAGCCTCGTGGGAAAGCCTCTTGGGAAAGACTCGAGGGAAAAACATAGATCCTTTGATCCACGCGGCGGACTGCGTGACACTGCTGCTACCGCACTGGAGGAAAGCGCAAGTGCATGCCCGCATTCGAGACGAGGACTGACTCCCCTGGGGATACTCCAGAAGTACCCCAAGATCCATGTCAGCACTGGAGAGGAATCCTCAGGTTCCGGCCCCGACACCACACAAGGTCTTAGGCCCCGGCATCGACGGGAGAAGAATCCCGAGAGGCCCCCGAGGAACTCGTATGGGGACTGGCCTTTCCTGAGGCCACCAGAGCGGGTCCCTGAGGTCCCAGTCGTAAGTCGAGAGCACCTGCCGCAACTCGAGAAAATGCAGGAGGTTTTGCCCTCCAGGCGAGATGAGGCCCATTTCCGCTGAGGCTTCTCGAGGCTAATCACGTCTAACCACTGGAACTTCCAAAGGGTCCTTCACACCCTTGCTGCATCTCTAGAAGTTCCCCGACATACCCGTCTCCACTCGAGAGGAAGCACGAGGGTCCGGCACACATCCAGGGTAGCTCCGTTTCCTCCTCCTTGCTCGAGATGAGGGATCCTTTCCCTGTTTCGTAGGGAAAGAATTCCCGGCGTTCCCGTCGCATCTCAAGAGGAGGCGCTCTCCACAGGAAAGGCGAGAGGAACTCCAGGGTCGTGACACCATTCCAAGAGTCCCCCAGATGTGTCAGTCCATTCCAGAGGAACCTGTTTTCCCTGCACTGCCTTGACGTTCAAGCCGAGGATCCACTCCCACCACGTGTGCACGTGGGACAGCACTGTGGGAAAGCCTCGTGGGAAAGCCTCGTGGGAAAGACTCGAGGGAAAACCATAGATCATTTGATCCACGCCGCGGACTGCGTGACACTGCTGCCACCGCTCTGGAGGAAAGCGCAAGTGCATGCCCGCATTCGAGACGAGGACTGACTCCCCTGGGGAGACTCCAGAAGTACCCCAAGATCCATGTCAGCACTGGAGAGGAATCCTCAGGTTCCGGCCCCGACTCGACACAAGGTCTTAGGCCCCGGCATCGACGGGAGAGGAATCCCCAGAGGCCCCCGAGGAACTCGCATGGTGACTGGCCTTTCCTGAGGCCACCAGAGCGGGTCCCTGAGGTCCCCGTCGTAAGTCGAGAGCACCTGCCGCAACTCGAGAAAATCCAGGAGGTTTTGCCCTACAGGCGAGATGAGACCCATTTCCGCTGAGGCTTCTGGAGGCTAATCACGTCTAACCACTGGAACTTCCAAAGGGTCCTTCACACCATTGCTGCAACTCAAGAAGTTCCCCGACATACCCGTCTCCACTCGAGAGGAAGCACGTGGGTCCCGCACACATCCAGGGGAGCCCCGTTTCCGGCTCCTAGCTCGAGATGAGGGATCCTTTCACTGTTTCGTAGGGAAAGAATTCCCGGCGTTCCCGTCGCATCTCAAGAGGAGGCGCTCTCCACAGGAAAGGCGATAGGAACTCCAGGGTCGTGACACCATTCCAAGAGTCCCCCAGATGTGTCAGTCCATTCCAGAGGAACCTGTTTTCCCTGCACTGCCTTGACGTTCAAGACGAGGATCGACTCCCACCACGTGTGCACGTGGGACAGCCCTGTGGGAAAGACTCGAGGGAAAACCATAGATCCTTTGATCCACACGGCGGACTGCGTGACACTGCTGCCACCGCTCTGGAGGAAAGCGCAAGTGCATGCCCGCATTCGAGACGAGGACTGACTCCCCTGGGGAGACTCCAGAAGTACCCCAAGATCCATGTCAGCACTGGAGAGGAATCTTCAGGTTCCGGCCCCGACTCCACAGAAGGTCTTAGGCCCCGGCATCGACGGGAGAGGAATCCCGAGAGGCCCCCGAGGAACTCGAATGGGGACTGGCCTTTCCTGAGGCCACCAGAGCGGGTCCCTGAGGTCCCCATCGTAAGTCGAGAGCACCTGCCGCAACTCGAGAAAATCCAGGAGGTTTTGCCCTCCAGGCGAGATGAGGCCCATTTCCTCTGAGGCTTCTCGAGGCCAATCACATCTAACCACTGGAACTTCCAAAGGGTCCTTCACACCCTTGCTGCAACTTAAGAAGTTCCCCGACATAACCGTCTCCACTCGAGAGGAACACGTGGGTTCCCGCACACATCCAGGGGAGCCCCGTTTCCGCCTCCTAGCTCGAGATGAGGGATCCTTTCCCTGTTTCGTAGGGAAAGAATTCCCGGCGTTCTCGTCGCATCTCAAGAGGAGGCGCTCTCCACAGGAAAGGCGAGAGGAACTCCAGGGTCGTGCCACCATTCCAAGAGTCCCCCAGATGTGTCAGTCCATTCCAGAGGAACCTGTTTTCCCTGCACTGCCTTGACGTTCAAGCCGAGGATCGACTCCCACCACGTGTGCACGTTGGACAGCCCTGTGGGAAAGCCTCGTGGGAAAGCCTCGTGGGAAAGACTCGAGGGAAAACCATAGATCCTTTGATCCACGCGGCGGACTGCGTGACACTGCTGCTACCGCTCTGGAGGAAAGGGCAAGTGCATGCCCGCATTCGAGACGAGGACTGACTCCCCTGGGGAGACTCCAGAAGTACCCCAAGATCCATGTCAGCACTGGAGAGGAATCCTCAGGTTCCGGCGCCGACTCCACACAAGGTCTTCGGCGCCGGCATCGACGGGAGAGGAATCCCGAGAGGCCCCCGAGGAACTCGCATGGGGACTGGCCTTTCCTGAGGCCACCAGAGCGGGTCCCTGACGTCCCCGTCGTAAGTCGAGAGCACCTGCCGCAACTCGAGAAAATCCAGGAGGTTTTGCCCTCCAGGCGAGATGAGACCCATTTCCGCTGAGGCTTCTCGAGGCCAATCACATCTAACCACTGGAACTTCCAAAGGGTCCTTCACACCCTTGCTGCAACTCAAGAAGTTCCCCGACATACCCGTCTCCACTCGAGAGGAAGCACGTGGGGTCCCGCAAACATCCAGGGGAGCCCCATTTCCGCCTCCTAGCTCGAGATGAGGGATCCTTTCCCTGTTTCGTAGGGAACGAATTCCCGGCGTTCCCGTCGCATCTCAAGAGGAGGCGCTCTCCACAGGAAAGGCGAGAGGAACTCCAGGGTCGTGCCACCATTCCAAGAGTCCCCCAGATGTGTCAGTCCATTCCAGAGGAACGTGTTTTCCCTGCACTGCCTTGACGTTCAAGCCGAGGATCGAGTCCCACCACGTGTGCACGTGGGACAGCCCTGTGGGAAAGCCTCGTGGGAAAGCCTCGTGGGAAAGACTCGAGGGAAAAACATAGATCCTTTGATCCACGCGGCTGACTGCGTGACACTGCTGCTACCGCTCTGGAGGAAAGCGCAAGTGCATGCCCGCATTCGAGACGAGGACTGACTCCCCTGGGGAGACTCCAGAAGTACCCCAAGATCCATGTCAGCACTGGACAGGAATCCTCAGGTTCCGGCCCCGACTCCACAAAAGGTCTTAGGCCCCGGCATCGAAGGGAGAGGAATCCCGAGAGGCCCCCGAGGAACTCGCATGGGGACTGTCCTCTCCTGAGGTCACCAGAGCGGGTCCCTGAGGTCCCCGTCTTAAGTCGAGACCACATGCCGCAACTCGAGAAAATCCAGGAGGTTTTGCCCTCCAGGCGAGATGAGGCCCATTTCCGCTGAGGCTCCACGAGGCTAATCACATCTAACCACTGGAACTTCCAAAGGGTCCTTCACACCCTTGCTGCAACTCTAGAAGTTCCCCGACATACCCGTCTCCACTCAAGAGGAAGCACGAGGGTCCCTCACACATCCAGGGGAGCCCCGTTTCCGCCTCCTAGCTCGAGATGAGGGATCCTTTCCCTGTTTCGTAGGGAAAGAATTCCCGGCGTTCCCGTCACATCTCAAGAGGAGGCGCTCCCACAGAAAAGGCGAGAGGAACTCCAGGGTCGTGCGACCATTCCAAGAGACCCCAGATGTGTCTGTCCATTACAGAGGAACCTGTTTTCCCTGCACTGCCTTGATGTTCATGCCGAGGATCGACTCCCACCACGTGTGCTCGTTGGACAGCCCAGTGGGAAAGCCTCGTGGGAAAGCCTCGTGGGAAAGACTCGAGGGAAAAGCATAGATCCTTTGATCCACGCGGCGGACTGCGTGACACTGCTGCTACCGCTCTGGAGGAAAGCGCAAGTGCATGCCCGCATTCGAGACGAGGACTGACTCCCCTGGGGAGACTCCAGAAGTACCCCAAGATCCATGTCAGCACTGGAGAGGAATCCTCAGGTTCCGGCCCCAACTCCACACAAGGTCTTAGGCCCCGGCATCGACGGGAGAGGAATCCCGATAGGCCCCCGAGGAACTCGCATGGGGACTGGCCTTTCCTGAGGCCACCAGAGCGGGTCCCTGAGGTCCCCGTCGTAAGTCGAGAGCACCTGCCGCAACTCGAGAAAATACAGGAGGTTTTGCCCTCCAGGCGAGATGAGGCCCCTTTCCGCTGAGTCTTCTCGAGGCTAATCACGTTTAACCACTGGAACTTCCAAAGGGTCCTTCACACCCTCGCTGCAACTCAAGAAGTTCCCCGACATACCCGTCTGCACTCCAGAGGAAGCACGTGGTGTCCCGCAAACATCCAGGGGAGCCCCGTTTCCGCCTCCTATCTCGAGATGAGGGATCCTTTCCCTGTTTCGTAGGGAAAGAATTCCCGGCGTTCCCGTCGCATCTCAAGAGGAGGCGCTCTCCACAGGAAAGGCGAGAGGAACTCCAGGGTCGTGCCACCATTCCAAGAGTCACCCAGATGTGTCAGTCCATTCCAGAGGAAACTGTTTTCCCTGCACTGCCTTGACGTTCAAGCTGAGGATCGACTCCCACCACGTGTGCACGTGGGACAGCCCTGTGGGAAAGCCTCGTGGGAAAGACTCGAAGGAAAACCATAGATCCTTTGATCCACGGGGCAGACTGCGTGAAACTGCTGCTACCGCTCTGGAGGAAAGCGCAAGTGCATGCCCGCATTCGAGACGAGGACTGACTCCCCTGGAGAGACTCCAGAAGTACCCCAAGATCCATGTCAGCACTGGAGAGGAATCCTCAGGTTCCGGCCCCGATTCCACACAAGGTCTTATGCCCCGGCAACGACGGGAGAGGAATCCCAAGAGGCCCCCGAGGAACTCGCATGGGGACTGGCCTTTCCTGAGGCCACCAGAGCGGTTCCGTGAGGTCCCCGTCGTAAGTCGAGAGCACCTGCCGCAACTCGAGAAAATCCAGGAGGTTTTAACCCTCCAGGCGAGATGAGGCCCATTTCTGCTGAGGCTTCTCGAGGCCAATCACATCTAACCACTGGAACTTCCAAAGGGTCCTTCACACCCTTGCTGCAACTCAAGAAGTTCCCCGACATACCCGTCTCCACTTGAGAGGAAGCACGTGGTGTCCCGCACACATCCAGGGGAGCCCCGTTTCCGCCTCCTAGCTCGAGATGAGGGATCCTTGCCCTGTTTCGTAGGGAAAGAATTCCCGGCGTTCCCGTCGCATCTCAAGAGGAGGCGCTCTCCACAGGAAAGGCGAGAGGAACTCCAGGGTCGTGCCACCATTCCAAGAGTCCCCCAGATGTGTCAGTCCATTCCAGAGGAACCTGTTTTCCCTGCACTGCCTTGACGTTCAAGCCGAGGATCGACTCCCACCACGTGTGCACGTTGGACAGCCCTGTGGGAAAGCCTCGTGGGAAAGCCTCGTGGGAAAGACTCGAGGGAAAACCATAGATCCTTTGATCCACGCGGCGGACTGCGTGACACTGCTGCTACCGCTCTGGAGGAAAGCGCAAGTGCATGCCCGCATTCGAGACGAGGACTGACTCCCCTGGGGAGACTCCAGAAGTACCCCAAGATGCATGTCAGCACTGGAGAGGTATCCTCAGGTTCCGGCCCCGACTCCACACAAGGTCTTAGGCCCCGGCATCGACGGGAGAGGGATCTCGAGAGGCCCCCGAGGAACTCGCATGGGGACTGGCCTTTCCTGAGGCCACCAGAGCGGGTCCCTGAGGTCCCCGTCGTAAGTCGAGAGCACCTGCCGCAACTCGAGAAAATCCAGGAGGTTTTGCCCTCCAGGCGAGATGAGGCCCATTTCCGCTGAGGCTTCTCGAGGCCAATCACATCTAACCACTGGAACTTCCAAAGGGTCTTTCACACCCTTGCTGCAACTCAAGAAGTTCCCCGACATACCCGTCTGCACTCGAGAGGAAGCACGTGGTGTCCCGCACACATCAAGGGGAGCCCCGTTTCCGCCTCCTAGCTCGAGATGAGGGATCCTTTCCCTGTTTCGTAAGGAAAGAATTCCCGGCGTTCCCGTCGCATCTCAAGAGGAGGCGCTCTCCACAGGAAAGGCGAGAGGAACTCCAGGGTCGTGCCACCATTCCAAGAGTCCCCCAGATGTGTCAGTCCATTCCAGAGGAACCTGTTTTCCCTGCACTGCCTTGACGTTCAAGCCGAGGATCGACTCCCACCACGTGTGCACGTGGGACAGCCCTGTGGGAAAGCCTCGTGGGAAAGCCTCGTGGGAAAGACTCGAGGGAAAACCATAGATCCTTTGATCCACGCGGCAGACTGCGTGACACTGCTGCTACCGCTCTGGAGGAAAGCGCAATGCATGCCTGAACTCGAGACGAGGACTGATTCCCCTGGGGAGACTCCAGAAGTACCCCAAGATCCATGTCAGCACTGGAGAGGAATCCTCAGGTTCCGGCCCCGACTCCACACAAAGTCTTAGGCCCCGGCATCGACGGGAGAGGAATCCCGAGACGCCCCCGAGGAACTCGCATGGGGACTGGCCTTTCCTGAGGCCACCAGAGCGGTTCCCTGAGGTCCCCGTCGTAAGTCGAGAGCACCTGCCGCAACTCGAGAAAATCCAGGAGGTTTTGCCCTCCAGGCGAGATGAGGCCCATTTCCGCTGAGGCTTCTCGAGGCCAATCACATCTAACCACTGGAACTTCCAAAGGGTCCTCACACCCTTGCTGCAACTCAAGAAGTTCCCCGACATACCCGTCTGCACTCGAGAGGAAGCACGTGGTGTCCCGCACACATCCAGGGGAGCCCCGTTTCCGCCTCCTAGCTCGAGATGAGGGATCCTTTCCCTGTTTCGTAGGGAAAGAATTCCCGGCGTTCCTGTCGCATCTCAAGAGGAGGCGCTCTCCACAGGAAAGGCGAGAGGAACTCCAGGGTCATGCCACCATTCCAAGAGTCCCCCAGATGTGTCAGTCCATTCCAGAGGAACCTGTTTTCCCTGCACTGCCTTGACGTTCATGCCGAGGATCGACTCCCACCACGTGTGCACGTGGGACAGCCTGTGGGAAATCCTCGTGGGAAAGCCTCGTGGGAAAGACTCGAGGGAAAACCATAGATCCTTTGATCCACGCGGCGGACTGCGTGACACTGATGCTACCGCTCTGGAGGAAAGCGCAAGTGCATGCCCGCATTCGAAACGAGGACTGACTCCCCTGGGGAGACTCCAGAAGTACCCCAAGATCCATGTCAGCACTGGAGAGGAATCCTCAGGTTCCGGCCCCGACTCCACACAAGGTCTTAGGCCCCGGCATCGACGGGAGAGGAATCCCGAGAGGCCCCCGAGGAACTCGCATGGGGACTGGCCTTTCCTGAGGCCACCAGAGCGGGTCCCTGAGGTCCCCGTCGTAAGTCGAGAGCACCTGCCGCAACTCGAGAAAATCCAGGAGGTTTTGCCCTCCAGGCGAGATGAGGCCCATTTCCGCTGAGGCTTCTCGAGGCCAATCACATCTAACCACTGGAACTTCCAAAGGGTCCTTCACACCCTTGCTGCAACACAAGAAGTTCCCCGACATACCCGTCTGCACTCGAGAGGAAGCACGTGGTGTCCCGCACACATCCAGGGGAGCCCCGTTTCCGCCTCCTAGCTCGAGATAAGGGATCCTTTCCCTGTTTCGTAGGGAAAGAATTCCCGGCGTTCCTGTCGCATCTCAAGAGGAGGCGCTCTCCACAAGAAAGGCGAGAGGAACTCCAGGGTCATGCCACCATTCCAAGAGTCCCCCAGATGTGTGAGTCCATTCCAGAGGAACCTGTTTTCCCTGCACTGCCTTGACGTTCAAGCCGAGGATCGTCTCCAACCACGTGTGCACGTGGGACAGCCCTGTGGGAAAGCCTCGTGGGAAAGCCTCGTGGGAGAGACTCGAGGGAAAACCAAACATCCTTTGATCCACGCCGCGGACTGCGTGACACTGCTGCTACCGCTCTGGAGGAAAGCGCAAGTGCATGCCCGCATTCGAGACGAGGACTGACTCCCCTGGGGAGACTCCAGAAGTACCCCAAGATCCATGTCAGCACTGGAGAGGAATCCTCAGCTTCCGGCCCCGACTCCACACAAGGTCTTAGGCCCCGGCATCGACGGGAGAGGAATCCCGAGAGGCCCCCGAGGAACTCGCATGGGGACTGGCCATTCCTGAGGCCACCAGAGCGGGTCCCTGTGGTCCCCGTCGTAAGTCGAGAGCACCTGCCGCAACTCGAGAAAATCCGGGAGGTTTTGCCCTCCAGGCGAGATGAGGCCCATTTCCGCTGAGGCTTCTCGAGGCCAATCACATCTAACCACTGGAACTTCCAAAGGGTCCTCACACCCTTGCTGCAACTCAAGAAGTTCCCCGACATACCCGTCTGCACTCGAGAGGAAGCACGTGGTGTCCCGCAAATATCCAGGGGAGCCCCGTTTCCGCCTCCTAGCTCGAGATGAGGGATCCTTTCCCTGTTTCGTAGGGAAAGAATTCCCGGCGTTCCCGTCGCATCTCAAGAGGAGGCGCTCTCCACAGGAAAGGCGAGAGGAACTCCAGGGTCATGCCACCATTCCAAGAGTCCCCCAGATGTGTCAGTCCATTCCAGAGGAACCTGTTTTCCCTGCACTGCCTTGACGTTCATGCCGAGGATCGACTCACACCACGTGTGCACGTGGGACAGCCCTGTGGGAAAGCCTCGTGGGAAAGCCTCGTGGGAAAGACTCGAGGGAAAACCATAGATCCTTTGATCCACGCGGCGGACTGCGTGACACTGCGGCTACCGCTCTGGAGGAAAGCGCAAGTGCATGCCCGCATTCGAGACGAGGACTGACTCCCCTTGGGAGACTCCAGAAGTACCCCAAGATCCATGTCAGCACTGGAGAGGAATCCTCAGGTTCCGGCCCCGGCTCCACACAAGGTCTTAGGCCCCGGCATCGACGGGAGAGGAATCCCGAGAGGCCCCCGAGGAACTCGCATGGGGACTGGCCTTTCCTGAGTCCACCTGAGCGGGTCCCTGAGGTCCTCGTCGTAAGTCGAGAGCACCTGCCGCAACTCGAGAAAATCCAGGAGGTTTTGCCCTCCAGGCGAGATGAGGCCCATTTCCGCTGAGGCTTCTCGAGGCCAATCACATCTAACAACTGGAACTTCCAAAGGGTCCTCACACCCTTGCTGCAACTCAAGAAGTTCCCCGAGATACCCGTCTGCACTCGAGAGGAAGCACGTGGTGTCCCGCACACATCCAGGGGAGCCCCGTTTCCGCCTCCTAGCTCGAGATGAGGGATCCTTTCCCTGTTTCGTAGGGAAAGAATTCCCGGCGTTCCCGTTGCATTTCAAGAGGACGCGCTCTCCACAGGAAAGGCGAGAGGAACTCCAGGGTCATGCCACCATTCCAAGAGTCCCCCAGATGTGTCAGTCCATTCCAGAGGAACCTGTTTTCCCTGCACTGCCTTGACGTTCATGCCGAGGATCGACTCCCACCACGTGTGCACGTGGGACAGCCCTGTGGGAAAGCCTCGTGGGAAAGCCTCGTGGGAAAGACTCGAGGGAAAACCATAGATCCTTTGATCCATGCGGCGGACTGCGTGACACTGCTGCTACCGCTCTGGAGGAAAGCGCAAGTGCATGCCCGCATTCGAGACGAGGACTGACTCCCCTGGGGAGACTCCAGAAGTACCCCAAGATCCATGTCAGCACTGGAGAGTAATCCTCAGGTTCCGGCCCCGACTCCACACAAGGTCTTAGGCCCCGGCATCGACGGGAGAGGAATCCCGAGACGCCCCCGAGGAACTCGCATGGGGACTGGCCTTTCCTGAGGCCACCAGAGCGGGTGCCTGAGGTCCCCGTCGTAAGTCGAGAGCACCTGCCGCAACTCGAGAAAATCCAGGAGGTTTTGCCCTCCAGGCGAGATGAGGCCCATTTCCACTGAGGCTTCTCGAGGCTAATCAGGTCTAACCACTGGACCTTCCAAAGGGTCCTTCACACCCTTGCTGCAACTCAAGAAGTTCCCCGACATACCCGTCTGCACTCGCGAGGAAGCACGTGGTGTCCCGCACACATCCAGGGGAGACCCGTTTCCGCCTCCTAGCTCGAGATGAGGGATTCTTTCCTGTTTCGTAGGGAAGGAATTCCCGGCGTTCCCGTCGCATCTCAAGAGGAGGCGCTCTCCACAGGAAAGGCGAGAGGAACTCCAGGGTCGTGCCACCATTCCAAGAGTCCCCTAGATGTGTCAGTCCATTCCAGAGGAAACTATTTTCACTGCACAGCCTTGACGTTCAAGCCGAGGATCGACTCCCACCACGTGTGCACGTGGGAAAGCCCTGTGGGAAAGCCTCGTGGGAAAGCCTCGTGGGAAAGACTCGAGGGAAAACCATAGATCCTTTGATCCACGCGGCGGACTGCGTGACACTGCTGCTACCGCTCTGGAGGAAAGCGCAAGTGCATGCCCGCATTCGAGACGAGGACTGACTCCCCTGGGGAGACTCCAGAAGTACCCCAAGATCCATGTCAGCACTGGAGAGGAATCCTCAGGTCCGGCCCCGACTCCACACAAGGTCTTAGGCCCCGGCATCGACGGGAGAGGAATCCCGAGAGGCCCCCGAGGAACTCGCATGGGGACTGGCCTTTCCTGAGGCCACCAGAGCGGGTCCCTGAGGTCCCCGTCGTAAGTCGAGAGCACCTGCCGCAACTCGAGAAAATCCAGGAGGTTTTGCCCTCCAGGTGAGATAAGGCCCATTTCTGCTGAGGCTTCTCGAGGCCAATCACATCTAACCACTGGACATTCCAAAGGGTCCTTCACACCCTTGCTGCAACTCAAGAAGTTCCCCGACATACCCGTCTCCACTCGAGAGGAAGCACGTGGGTTCCCGCACACATCCAGGGGAGCCCCGTTTCCGCCTCCTAGCTCGAGATGAGGGATCCTTTCCCTGTTTCGTAGGGAAAGAATTCCCGGCGTTCCCGTCGCATCTCAAGAGGAGGCGCTCTCCACAGGAAAGGCGAGAGGAACTCCAGGGTCGTGCCACCATTCCAAGAGTCCCCCAGATGTGTCAGTCCATTCCAGAGGAACCTGTTTTCCCTGCACTGCCTTGACGTTCAAGCCGAGAATCGACTCCCACCACGTGTGCACGTGGGACAGCCCTGTGGGAAAGCCTCGTGGGAAAGCCTCGTGGGAAAGACTCGAGGGAAAACCATAGATCCTTTGATCCACGCGGCGGACTGCGTGACACTGCTGCTACCGCTCTGGAGGAAAGCGCAATGCATGCCTGAACTCGAGACGAGGACTGATTCCCCTGGGGAGACTCCAGAAGTACCCCAAGATCCATGTCAGCACTGGAGAGGAATCCTCAGGTTCCTGCCCCGACTCCACACAAAGTCTTAGGCCCCGGCATCGACGGGAGAGGAATCCCGAGACGCCCCCGAGGAACTCGCATGGGGACTGGCCTTTCCTGAGGCCACCAGAGCGGTTCCCTGAGGTCCCCGTCGTAAGTCGAGAGCACCTGCCGCAACTCGAGAAAATCCAGGAGGTTTTGCCCTCCAGGCGAGATGAGGCCCATTTCCGCTGAGGCTTCTCGAGGCCAATCACATCTAACCACTGGAACTTCCAAAGGGTCCTCACACCCTTGCTGCAACTCAAGAAGTTCCCCGACATACCCGTCTGCACTCGAGAGGAAGCACGTGGTGTCCCGCACACATCCAGGGGAGCCCCGTTTCCGCCTCCTAGCTCGAGATGAGGGATCCTTTCCCTGTTTCGTAGGGAAAGAATTCCCGGCGTTCCCGTCGCATCTCAAGAGGAGGCGCTCTCCACAGGAAAGGCGAGAGGAACTCCAGGGTCATGCCACCATTCCAAGAGTCCCCCAGATGTGTCAGTCCATTCCAGAGGAACCTGTTTTCCCTGCACTGCCTTGACGTTCATGCCGAGGATCGACTCCCACCACGTGTGCACGTGGGACAGCCTGTGGGAAATCCTCGTGGGAAAGCCTCGTGGGAAAGACTCGAGGGAAAACCATAGATCCTTTGATCCACGCGGCGGACTGCGTGACACTGCTGCTACCGCTCTGGAGGAAAGCGCAAGTGCATGCCCGCATTCGAGACGAGGACTGACTCCCCTGGGGAGACTCCAGAAGTACCCCAAGATCCTTGTCAGCACTGGAGAGGAATCCTCAGGTTCCGGCCCCGACTCCACACAAGGTCTTAGGCCCCGGCATCGACGGGAGAGGAATCCCGAGAGGCCCCCGAGGAACTCGCATGGGGACTGGCCATTCCTGAGGCCACCAGAGCGGGTCCCTGAGGTCCCCGTCGTAAGTCGAGAGCACCTGCCGCAACTCGAGAAAATCCGGGAGGTTTTGCCCTCCAGGCGAGATGAGGCCCATTTCCGCTGAGGCTTCTCGAGGCCAATCACATCTAACCACTGGAACTTCCAAAGGGTCCTTCACACCCTTGCTGCAACTCAAGAAGTTCCCCGACATACCCGTCTGCACTCGAGAGGAAGCACGTGGTGTCCCGCAAACATCCAGGGGAGCCCCGTTTCCGCCTCCTAGCTCGAGATGAGGGATCCTTTCCCTGTTTCGTAGGGAAAGAATTCCCGGCGTTCCCGTCGCATCTCAAGAGGAGGCGCTCTCCACAGGAAAGGCGAGAGGAACTCCAGGGTCATGCCACCATTCCAAGAGTCCCCCAGATGTGTCAGTCCATTCCAGAGGAACCTGTTTTCCCTGCACTGCCTTGACGTTCATGCCGAGGATCGACTCACACCACGTGTGCACGTGGGACAGCCCTGTGGGAAAGCCTCGTGGGAAAGCCTCGTGGGAAAGACTCGAGGGAAAACCATAGATCCTTTGATCCTCGCGGCGGACTGCGTGACACTGCGGCTACCGCTCTGGAGGAAAGCGCAAGTGCATGCCCGCATTCGAGACGAGGACTGACTCCCCTGGGGAGACTCCAGAAGTACCCCAAGATCCATGTCAGCACTGGAGAGGAATCCTCAGGTTCCGGCCCCGGCTCCACACAAGGTCTTAGGCCCCGGCATCGACGGGAGAGGAATCCCGAGAGGCCCCCGAGGAACTCGCATGGGGACTGGCCTTTCCTGAGTCCACCTGAGCGGGTCCCTGAGGTCCTCGTCGTAAGTCGAGAGCACCTGCCGCAACTCGAGAAAATCCAGGAGGTTTTGCCCTCCAGGCGAGATGAGGCCCATTTCCGCTGAGGCTTCTCGAGGCCAATCACATCTAACAACTGGAACTTCCAAAGGGTCCTCACACCCTTGCTGCAACTCAAGAAGTTCCCCGAGATACCCGTCTGCACTCGAGAGGAAGCACGTGGTGTCCCGCAAACATCCAGGGGAGCCCCGTTTCCGCCTCCTAGCTCGAGATGAGGGATCCTTTCCCTGTTTCGTAGGGAAAGAATTCCCGGCGTTCCCGTTGCATTTCAAGAGGAGGCGCTCTCCACAGGAAAGGCGAGAGGAACTCCAGGGTCATGCCACCATTCCAAGAGTCCCCCAGATGTGTCAGTCCATTCCAGAGGAACCTGTTTTCCCTGCACTGCCTTGACGTTCATGCCGAGGATCGACTCCCACCACGTGTGCACGTGGGACAGCCCTGTGGGAAAGCCTCGTGGGAAAGCCTCGTGGGAAAGACTCGAGGGAAAACCATAGATCCTTTGATCCACGCGGCGGACTGCGTGACACTGCTGCTACCGCTCTGGAGGAAAGCGCAAGTGCATGCCCGCATTCGAGACGAGGACTGACTCCCCTGGGGAGACTCCAGAAGTACCCCAAGATCCATGTCAGCACTGGAGAGGAATCCTCAGGTTCCGGCCCCGACTCCACACAAGGTCTTAGGCCCCGGCATCGACGGGAGAGGAATCCCGAGAGGCCCCCGAGGAACTCTCATGGGGACTGGCCTTTCCTGAGGCCACCAGAGCGGGTCCCTGAGGTCCCCGTCGTAAGTCGAGAGCACCTGCCGCAACTCGAGAAAATCCAGGAGGTTTTGCCCTCCAGGCGAGATGAGGCCCATTTCCGCTGAGGCTTCTCGAGGCCAATCACATCTAACCACTGGAACTTCCAAAGGGTCCTTCACACCCTTGCTGCAACTCAAGAAGTTCCCCGACATACCCGTCTGCACTCGAGAGGAAGCACGTGGTGTCCCGCACACATCCAGGGGAGCCCCGTTTCCGCCTCCTAGCTCGAGATAAGGGATCTTTTCCCTGTTTCGTAGGGAAAGAATTCCCGGCGTTCCTGTCGCATCTCAAGAGGAGGCGCTCTCCACAGGAAAGGCGAGAGGAACTCCAGGGTCATGCCACCATTCCAAGACTCCCCCAGATGTGTGAGTCCATTCCAGAGGAACCTGTTTTCCCTGCACTGCCTTGACGTTCAAGCCGAGGATCCTCTCCAACCACGTGTGCCCGTGGGACAGCCCTGTGGGAAAGCCTCGTGGGAAAGCCTCGTGGGAAAGACTCGAGGGAAAACCAAACATCCTTTGACCCATGCGGCGGACTGGGTGACACTGCTGCTACCGCTCTGGAGGAAAGCGGAAGTGCATGCACGCATTCGAGACGAGGACTGACTCCCCTGGGGAGACTCCAGAAGTACCCCAAGATCCATGTCAGCACTGGAGAGGAATCCTCAGCTTCCGGCCCCTACTCCACACAAGGTCTTAGGCCCCGGCATCGACGGGAGAGGAATCCCGAGACGCCCCCGAGGAACTCGCATGGGGACTGGCCTTTCCTGAGGCCACCAGAGCGGGTGCCTGAGGTCCCCGTCGTAAGTCGAGAGCACCTGCCGCAACTCGAGAAAATCCAGGAGGTTTTGCCCTCCAGGCGAGATGAGGCCCATTTCCACTGAGGCTTCTCGAGGCTAATCAGGTCTAACCACTGGACCTTCCAAAGGGTCCTTCACACCCTTGCTGCAACTCAAGAAGTTCCCCGACATACCCGTCTGCACTCGCGAGGAAGCACGTGGTGTCCCGCACACATCCAGGGGAGACCCGTTTCCGCCTCCTAGCTCGAGATGAGGGATTCTTTCCTGTTTCGTAGGGAAAGAATTCCCGGCGTTCCCGTCGCATCTCAAGAGGAGGCGCTCTCCACAGGAAAGGCGAGAGGAACTCCAGGGTCGTGCCACCATTCCAAGAGTCCCCTAGATGTGTCAGTCCATTCCAGAGGAAACTATTTTCCCTGCACAGCCTTGACGTTCAAGCCGAGGATCGACTCCCACCACGTGTGCACGTGGGAAAGCACTGTGGGAAAGCCTCGTGGGAAAGCCTCGTGGGAAAGACTCGAGGGAAAACCATAGATCCTTTGATCCACGCGGCGGACTGCGTGACACTGCTGCTACCGCTCTGGAGGAAAGCGCAAGTGCATGCCCGCATTCGAGACGAGGACTGACTCCCCTGGGGAGACTCCAGAAGTACCCCAAGATCCATGTCAGCACTGGAGAGGAATCCTCAGGTCCGGCCCCGACTCCACACAAGGTCTTAGGCCCCGGCATCGACGGGAGAGGAATCCCGAGAGGCCCCCGAGGAACTCGCATGGGGACTGGCCTTTCCTGAGGCCACCAGAGCGGGTCCCTGCAGTTCCCGTCGTAAGTCGAGAGCACCTGCCGCAAATCGAGAAAATCCAGGAGGTTTTGCCCTCCAGGCGAGATGAGGCCCATTTCCGCTGAGGCTTCTCGAGGCCAATCACATCTAACCAATGGAACTTCCAAAGGGTCCTTCACACCCTTGCTGCAACTCAAGAAGTTCCCCGACATACCCGTCTGCACTCGAGAGGAAGCACGTGGTGTCCCGCACACATCCAGGGGAGCCCCGTTTCCGCCTCCTAGCTCGATATGAGGGATCCTTTCCCTGTTTCGTAGGGAAAGAATTCCCGGCGTTCCCGTCGCATCTCAAGAGGAGGCGCTCTACACAGGAAAGGCGAGAGGAACTCCAGGGTCGTGACACCATTCCAAGAGTCCCCCAGATGTGTCAGTCCATTCCAGAGGAACCTGTTTTCCCTGCACTGCCTTGACGTTCAAGCCGAGGATCGACTCCCACCACGTGTGCACGTGGGACAGCCCTGTGGGAAAGCCTCGTGGGAAAGCCTCGTGGGAAAGACTCGAGGGAAAACCATAGATCCTTTGATCCACGCGGCGGACTGCGTGACACTGCTGCTACCGCTCTGGAGGAAAGCGCAAGTGCATGCCCGCATTCGAGACGAGAACTGACCCCCCTGGGGAGACTCCAGAAGTACCCCAAGATCCATGTCAGCACTGGAGAGGAATCCTCAGGTTCCGGCCCCGACTCCACACAAGGTCTTAGGCCCCGGCATCGACAGGAGAGGGATCCCGAGAGGCCCCCGAGGAACTCGCATGGGGACTGGCTTTTCCTGAGGCCACCAGAGCGGGTTCCTGAGGTCCCCGTCGTAAGTCGAGATCACCTGCCGCAACTCGAGAAAATCCAGGAGGTTTTGCCCTTCAGGCGAGATGAGGCTCATTTCCGCTGAGGCTTCTCGAGGCCAATCACATCTAACCACTGGAACTTCCAAAGGGTCCTTCCCACCCTTGCTGCAACTCAAGAAGTTCCCCGACATACCCGTCTGCACTCGAGAGGAAGCACGTGGTGTCCCGCACACATCCAGGGGAGCCCCGTTTCCGCCTCCTACCTCGATATGAGGGATCCTTTCCCTGTTTCGTAGGGAAAGAATTCCCGGCGTTCCCGTCGCATCTCAAGAGGAGGCGCTCTCCACAGGAAAGGCGAGAGGAACTCCAGGGTCATGCCACCATTCCAAGAGTCCCCCAGATGTGTCAGTCCATTCCAGAGGAACCTGTTTTCCCTGCACTGCCTTGACGTTCAAGCCGAGGATCGACTCCCACCACGTGTGCACGTGGGACAGCCCTGTGGGAAAGCCTCGTGGGAAAGCCTCGTGGGAAAGACTCGAGGGAAAACCATAGATCCTTTGATCCACGCGGCGGACTGCGTGACACTGCTGCTACCGCTCTGGAGGAAAGCGCAAGTGCATGCCCGCATTCGAGACGAGGACTGACTCCCCTGGGGAGACTCCAGAAGTACCCCAAGATCCATGTCAGCACTGGAGAGGAATCCTCAGGTTCCGGCCCCGACTCCACACAAGGTCTTAGGCCCCGGCATCGACGGGAGAGGAATCCCGAGAGGCCCCGAGGAACTCGCATGGGGACTGGCCTTTCCTGAGGCCACCAGAGCGGGTCCCTGAGGTCCCCGTCGTAAGTCGAGAGCACCTGCCGCAACTCGAGAAAATCCAGGAGGTTTTGCCCTCCAGCGAGATGAGGCCCATTTCCGCTGAGGCTTCTCGAGGCTAATCACGTCTAACCACTGGAACTTCCAAAGGGTCCTTCACACCCTTGCTGCAACTCAAGAAGTTCCCCGACATACCCGTCTCCACTCGAGAGGAAGCACGTGGGTCCCGCACACATCCAGGGGAGCCCCGTTTCCGCCTCCTAGCTTGAGATGAGGGATCCTTTCCCTGTTTCGTAGGGAAAGAATTCCCGGCGTTCCCGTCGCATCTCAAGAGGAGGCGCTCTCCACAGGAAAGGCGAGAGGAACTCCAGGGTCGTGCCACCATTCCAAGAGTCCCCCTGATGTGTCAGTCCATTCCAGAGGAACCTGTTTTCCCTGCACTACCTTGACGTTCAAGCCGAGGATCGACTCCCACCACGTGTGCACGTGGGACAGCCCTGTGGGAAAGCCTCGTGTCAAAGCCTCGTGGGAAAGACTCGAGGGAAAACCATAGATCTTTGATCCACGCGGCAGACTGCGTGACACTGCTGCTACCGCTCTGGAGGAAAGCGCAAGTGCATGCCCGCATTCGAGACGAGGACTGACTCCCCTGGGGAGACTCCAGAAGTACCCCAAGATCCATGTCAGCACTGGAGAGGAATCCTCAGGTTCTGGCCCCGACTCCACACAAGGTCTTAGGCCCCGGCATCGACGGGAGTGGAATCCCGAGAGGCCCCTGAGGAACTCGCATGGGGACTGGCCTTTCCTGAGGCCACCAGAGCGGGTCCCTGAGGTCCCCGTCGTAAGTCGAGAGCACCTGCCGCAACTCGAGAAAATCCAGGAGGTTTTGCCCTCCAGGCGAGATGAGGCCCATTTCCGCTGAGGCTTCTCGAGGCCAATCACATCTAACCACTGGAACTTCCAAAGGGTCCTTCACACCATTGCTGCAACTCAAGAAGTTCCCCGACATACCCGTCTGCACTCGAGAGAAAGCACGTGGTGTCCCTCACACATCCAGGGGAGCCCCGTTTCCGCCTCCTAGCTCTAAATGAGGGATCCTTTCCCTGTTTCGTAGGGAACGAATTCCCGGCGTTCCCGTCGCATCTCAAGAGGAGACGCTCTCCACAGGAAAGGCGAGAGGAACTCCAGGGTCGTGCCACCATTCCAAGAGTCCCCCTGATGTGTCAGTCCATTCGAGAGGAACCTGTTTTCCCTGCACTGCCTTGACGTTCAAGCCGAGGATCGACTCCCACCACGTGTGCACGTGGGACAGCCCTGTGGGAAAGCCTCGTGGGAAAGCCTCGTGGGAAAGACTCGAGGGAAAACCATAGATCCTTTGATCCACCCGGCGGACTGCGTGACACTGCTGCTACCACTCTGGAGGAAAGCTCAAGTGCATGCCCGCATTCGAGACGAGGACTGACTCCCCTGGGGATACTCCAGAAGTACCCCAAGATCCATGTCAGCACTGGAGAGGAATCCTCAGGTTCCGGCCCCGACTCCACACAAGGTCTTAGGCCCCGGCATCGACGGGGGAGGAATGCCGAGAGGCCCCCGAGGAACTCGCATAGGGACTGGCCTTTCCTGAGGCCACCAGAGCGGGTCCCTGAGGTCCCCGTCGTAAGTCGAGAGCACCTGCCGCAACTCGAGAAAATCCAGGAGGTTTTGCCCTCCAGGCGAAATGAGGCCCATTTCCGCTGAGGCTTCTCGAGGCCAATCACGTCTAACCACTGGAACTTCCAAAGAGTCCTTCGCACCCTTGCTGCAACTCAAGATGTTCCCCGACATACCCGTCTCCACTCGAGAGGAAGCACGTGGGGTCCCGCACACATCCAGGGGAGCCCCGTTTCCGCCTCCTAGCTCGAGATGAGGGATCCTTTCCCTGTTTCGTAGGGAAAGAATTCCCGGCGTTCCCGTCGCATCTCAAGAGGAGGCGCTCTCCACAGGAAATGCGAGAGGAACTCCAGGGTCGTGACACCATTCCAAGAGTCCCCCAGATGTGTCAGTCCATTCCAGAGGAACCTGTTTTCCCTGCACTGCCTTGACGTTCAAGCCGAGGATCGACTCCCACCACGTGTGCACGTGGGACAGCCCTGTGGGAAAGCCTCGTGGGAAAGCCTCGTGGGAAAGACTCGAGGGAAAACCATAGATCCTTTGATCCACACGGCGGACTGCGTGACACTGCTGCTACCGCTCTGGAGAAAAGCGCAATGCATGCCCGCATTCGAGACAAGGACTGACTCCCCTGGGGAGACTCCAGAAGTACCCCAAGATCCATGTCAGCACTGGAGAGGAATCCTCAGGTTCCGGCCCCGACTCCACACAAGGTCTTAGGCCCCGGCATCGACGGGAGAGGAATCCCGAGACGCCCCCGAGGAACTCGCATGGGGACTGGCCTTTCCTGAGGCCACCAGAGCGGGTCCCTGAGGTCCCCGTCGTAAGTCGAGAGCACCTGCCGCAACTCGACAAAATCCAGGAGGTTTTGCCCTCCAGCGAGATGAGGCCCATTTCTGCTGAGGCTTCTCGAGGCCAATCACATCTAACCACTGGAACTTCCAAAAGGTCCTTCACACCATTGCTGCAATTCAAGAAGTTCCCCGACATACCCGTCTGCACTCGAGAGGAAGCACGTGGGGTCCCGCACACATCCAGGGGAGCCCCGTTTCCGCCTCCTAGCTCGAGATGAGGGATCCTTTCCCTGTTTCGTAGGGAAAGAATTCCCGGCGTTCCCGTCGCATCTCAAGAGGAGGCGCTCTCCACAGGAAAGGCGAGAGGAACTCCAGGGTCGTGACACCATTCCAAAAGTCCCCCAGATGTGTCAGTCCATTCCAGAGGAACCTGTTTTCCCTGCACTGCCTTGACGTTCAAGCCGAGGATCGACTCCCACCACGTGTGCACGTGGGACAGCCCTGTGGGAAAGCCTCGTGGGAAAGCCTCGTGGGAAAGACTCGAGGGAAAACCATAGATCCTTTGATCCACGCGGCGGACTGCGTGACACCGCTGCTACCGCTCTGGAGGAAAGCCAAGTGCATGCCCGCATTCGAGACGAGGACTGACTCCCCTGGGGAGACTCCAGAAGTACCCCAAGATCCATGTCAGCACTGGAGAGGAATCCTCAGGTTCCGGCCCCGACTCCACACAAGGTCTTAGGCCCCGGCATCGACGGGAGAGGAATCCCGAGAGGCCCCCGAGGAACTCGCATGGGGACTGGCCTTTCCTGAGGCCACCAGAGCGGGTCCCTGAGGTCCCCGTCGTAAGTCGAGAGCACCTGCCGCAAATCGAGAAAATCCAGGAGGTTTTGCCCTCCAGGCGAGATGAGGCCCATTTCCGCTGAGGCTTCTCGAGGCCAATCACATCTAACCACTGGAACTTCCAAAGGGTCCTTCACACCCTTGCTGCAACTCAAGAAGTTCCCCGACATACCCGTCTGCACTCGAGAGGAAGCACGTGGTGTCCCGCACACATCCAGGGGAGCCCCGTTTCCGCCTCCTAGCTCGATATGAGGGATCCTTTCCCTGTTTCGTAGGGAAAGAATTCCCGGCGTTCCCGTCGCATCTCAAGAGGAGGCGCTCTCCACAGGAAAGGCGAGAGGAACTCCAGGGTCATGCCACCATTCCAAGAGTCCCCCAGATGTGTCAGTCCATTCCAGAGGAACCTGTTTTCCCTGCACTGCCTTGACGTTCAAGCCGAGGATCGACTCCCACCACGTGTGCACGTGGGACAGCCCTGTGGGAAAGCCTCGTGGGAAAGCCTCGTGGGAAAGACTCGAGGGAAAACCATAGATCCTTTGATCCACGCGGCGGACTGCGTGACACTGATGCTACCGCTCTGGAGGAAAGCGCAAGTGCATGCCCGCATTGGAGACGAGGACTGATTCCCCTGGGGAGACTCCAGAAGTACCCCAAGATCCATGTCAGCACTGGAGAGGAATCCTCAGGTTCCGGCCCCGACTCCACACAAGGTCTTAGGCCCCGGCATCGACGGGAGAGGAATCCCGAGAGGCCCCCGAGGAACTCGCATGGGGACTGGCCTTTCCTGAGGCCACCAGAGCGGGTACCTGAGGTCCCCGTCGTAAGTCGAGAGCACCTGCCGCAACTCGAGAAAATCCAGGAGGTTTTGCCCTCCAGCGAGATGAGGCCCATTTCCGCTGAGGCTTCTCGAGGTTAATCACGTCTAACCACTGGAACTTCCAAAGGGTCCTTCACACCATTGCTGCAACTCAAGAAGTTCCCCGACATACCCGTCTCCACTCGAGAGGAAGCACGTGGGTCCCGCACACATCCAGGGGAGCCCCGTTTCCGCCTCCTAGCTTGAGATGAGGGATCCTTTCCCTGTTTCGTATGGAAAGAATTCCCGGCGTTCCCGTCGCATCTCAAGAGGAGGCGCTCTCCACAGGAAAGGCGAGAGGAACTCCAGGGTCGTGCCACCATTCCAAGAGTCCCCCTGATGTGTCAGTCCATTCCAGAGGAACCTGTTTTCCCTGCACTGCCTTGACGTTCAAGCCGAGGATCGACTCCCACCACGTGTGCACGTGGGACAGCCCTGTGGGAAAGCCTCGTGGGAAAGCCTCGTGGGAAAGACTCGAGGGAAAACCATAGATCCTTTGATCCACGCGGCGGACTGCGTGACACTGCTGCTACCGCTCTGGAGGAAAGCGCAAGTGCATGCCCGCATTCGAGACGAGGACTGACTCCCCTGGGGAGACTCCAGAAGTACCCCAAGATCCATGTCAGCACTGGAGAGGAATCCTCAGGTTCCGGCCCCGACTCCACACAAGGTCTTAGGCCCCGGCATCGACGGGAGAGGAATCCCGAGAGGCCCCCGAGGAACTCGCATGGGGACTGGCCTTTCCTGAGGCCACCAAGCGGGTCCCTGAGGTCCCCATCGTAAGTCGAGAGCACCTGCCGCAACTCGAGAAAATCCAGGAGGTTTTGCCCTCCAGGCGAGATGAGGCCCATTTCCGCTGAGGCTTCTCGAGGCCAATCACATCTAACCACTGGAACTTCCAAAGGGTCCTTCACACCCTTGCTGCAACTCAAGAAGTTCCCCGACATACCCGTCTGCCCTCGAGAGGAAGCACGTGGTGTCCCGCACACATCCAGGGGAGCCCCGTTTCCGCCTCCTAGCTCGAGATGAGTGATCCTTTCCCTGTTTCGTAGGGAAAGAATTCCCGGCATTCCCGTCGCATCTCAAGAGGAGGCGCTCTCCACAGGAAAGGCGAGAGGAACTTCAGAGTCATGCCACCATTCCAAGAGTCCCCCAGATGTGTCAGTCCATTCCAGAGGAACCTGTTTTCCCTGCACTGCCTTGACGTTCAAGCCGAGGATCGACTCCCACCACGTGTGCACGTGGGACAGCCCTGTGGGAAAGCCTCGTGGGAAAGCCTCGTGGGAAAGACTCGAGGGAAAACCATAGATCCTATGATCCACGCGGCGGACTGCGTGACACTGCTGCTACCGCTCTGGAGGAAAGCGCAAGTGCATGCCCGCATTCGAAACGAGGACTGACTCCCCTGGGGAGACTCCAGAAGTACCCCAAGATCCATGTCAGCACTGGAGAGGAATCCTCAGGTTCCGGCCCCGACTCCACACAAGGTCTTAGGCCCCGGCATCGACGGGAAAGCATTCCCGAGACGCCCCCGAGGAACTCGCATGGGGACTGGCCTTTCCTGAGGCCACCAAGCGGTTCCCTGAGGTCCCCGTCGTAAGTCGAGATCACCTGCCGCAACTCGAGAAAATCCAGGAGGGTTTGCCCTCCAGGCGAGATGAGGCCCATTTCCGCTGAGGCTTCTCGAGGCCAATCACATCTAACCACTGGAACTTCCAAAGGGTCCTTCACACCAGTGCTGCAACTCAAGAAGTTCCCCGACATACCCGTCTCCACTCGAGGGGAAGCACGTGGGGTCCCGCACACATCCAGGCGATCCCCGTTTCCGCCTCCTAGCTCGAGATGAGGGATCCTTTCCCTGTTTGGTAGGGAAAGAATTCCCGGCGTTCCCGTCGCATCTCAAGAGGAGGCGCTCTCCACAGGAAAGGCGAGAGGAACTCCAGGGTCGTGACACCATTCCAAGAGTCCCCCAGGTGTGTCAGTCCATTCCAGAGGAACCTGTTTTCCCTGCACTGTCTTGACGTTCAAGCCGAGGATCGACTCCCACCACGTGTGCACGTGGGACAGCCCTGTGGGAAAGCCTCGTGGGAAAGCCTCGTGGGAAAGCCTCGTGGAAAAGACTCGAGGGAAAACCATAGATCCTTTGATCCACGCGGCGGACTGCGTGACACTGCTGCTACCGCTCTGGAGGAAAGCGCAAGTGCATGCCCGCATTCGAGACGAGGACTGACTCCCCTGGGGAGACTCCAGAAGTACCCCAAGATCCATGTCAGCACTGGAGAGGAATCCTCAGGTTCCGGCCCCGACTCCACACAAGGTCTTCGGCGCCGGCATCGACGGGAGAGGAATCCCGAGAGGCCCCCGAGGAACTCGCATGGGGACTGGCCTTTCCTGAGGCCACCAGAGCGGGTCCCTGAGGTTCCCGTCGTAAGTCGAGAGCACCTGCCGCAACTCGAGAAAATCCAGGAGGTTTTGCCCTCCGGGCGAGATGAGGTCCATTTCCGCTGAGGCTTCTCGAGGCCAATCACATCTAACCACTGGAACTTCCAAAGGGTCCTTCACACCCTTGCTGCAACTCAAGAAGTTCCCCGACATACCCGTCTGCCCTCGAGAGGAAGCACGTGGTGTCCCGCACACATCCAGGGGAGCCCCGTTTCCGCCTCCTAGCTCGAGATGAAGGATCCTTTCCCTGTTTCGTAGGGAAAGAATTCCCGGCGTTCCCGTCGCATCTCAAGAGGAGGCGCTCTCCACAGGAAAGGCGAGAGGAACTCCAGAGTCATGCCACCATTCCAAGAGTCCCCCAGATGTGTCAGTCCATTCCAGAGGAACCTGTTTTCCCTGCACTGCCTTGACGTTCAAGCCGAGGATCGACTCCCACCACGTGTGCACGTGGGACAGCCCTGTGGGAAAGCCTCGTGGGAAAGCCTCGTGGGAAAGACTCGAGGGAAAACCATAGATCCTTTGATCCACGCGGCGGACTGCGTGACACTGCTGCTACCGCTCTGGAGGAAAGCGCAAGTGCATGCCCGCATTCGAGACGAGGACTGACTCCCCTGGGGAGACTCCAGAAGTACCCCAAGATCCATGTCAGCACTGGAGAGGAATCCTCAGGTTCCGGCCCCGACTCCACACAAGGTCTTAGGCCCCGGCATCGACGGGAGAGCATTCCCGAGAGGCCCCCGAGGAACTCGCATGGGGACTGGCCTTTCCTGAGGCCACCAGAGCGGGTCCCTGAGGTCCCCGTCGTAAGTCGAGAGCACCTGCCGCAACTCGAGAAAATCCAGGAGGTTTTGCCCTCCAGGCGAGATGAGGCCCATTTCCGCTGAGGCTTCTCGAGGCCAATCACATCTAACCACTGGAACTTCCAAAGGGTCCTTCACACCATTGCTGCAACTCAAGAAGTTCCCCGACATACCCGTCTCCACTCGAAGGGAAGCACGTGGGGTCCCGCACACATCCAGGCGATCCCCGTTTCCGCCTCCTAGCTCGAGATGAGGGATCCTTTCCCTGTTTCATAGGGAAAGAATTCCCGGCGTTCCCGTCGCATCTCAAGAGGAGGCGCTCTCCACAGGAAAGGCGAGAGGAACTCCAGGGTCGTGCCACCATTCCAAGAGTCCCCCAGGTGTGTCAGTCCATTCCAGAGGAACCTGTTTTCCCTGCACTGCCTTGACGTTCAAGCCGAGGATTGACTCCCACCACGTGTGCACGTGGGACAGCCCTGTGGGAAAGCCTCGTGGGAAAGCCTCGTGGGAAAGACTCGAGGGAAAACCATAGATCCTTTGATCCACGCGGCGGACTGCGTGACACTGCTGCTACCGCTCTGGAGGAAAGCGCAAGTGCATGCCCGCATTCGAGACGAGGACTGACTCCCCTGGGGAGACTCCAGAAGTACCCCAAGATCCATGTCAGCACTGGAGAGGAATCCTCAGGTTCCGGCCCCGACTCCACACAAGGTCATAGGCCCCGGCATCGACGGGAGAGGTATCCCGAGACGCCCCCGAGGAACTCGCATGGGGACTGGCCTTTCCTGAGGCCACCAGAGCGGTTCCCTGAGGTCCCCGTCGTAAGTCGAGAGCACCTGCCGCAACTCGAGAAAATCCAGGAGGTTTTGCCCTCCAGGCGAGATGAGGCCCATTTCCGCTGAGGCTTCTCGAGGCCAATCACATCTAACCACTGGAACTTCCAAAGGGTCCTTCACACCATTGCTGCAACTCAAGAAGTTCCCCGACATACCCGTCTCCACTCAAAGGGAAGCACGTGGGGTCCCGCACACATCCAGGCGATCCCCGTTTCCGCCTCCTAGCTCGAGATGAGGGATCCTTTCCCTGTTTCGTAGGGAAAGAATTCCCGGCGTTCCCGTCGCATCTCAAGAGGAGGCGCTCCCCACAGGAAAGGCGAGAGGAACTCCAGGGTCATGCCACCATTCCAAGAGTCCCCCAGATGTGTCAGTCAATTCCAGAGGAACCTGTTTTCCCTGCACTGCCTTGACGTTCAAGCCGAGGATCGACTCCCACCACGTGTGCACGTGGGACAGCCCTGTGGGAAAGCCTCGTGGGAAAGCCTCGTGGGAAAGACTCGAGGGAAAACCATAGATCCTTTGATCCACGCGGCGGAATGCGTGACACTGCTGCTACCGCTCTGGAGGAAAGCGCAAGTGCATGCCCGCATTCGAGACGAGGACTGACTCCCCTGGGGAGACTCCAGAAGTACCCCAAGATCCATGTCAGCACTGGAGAGGAATCCTCAGGTTCCGGCCCCGACTCCACACAAGGTCTTAGGCCCCGGCATCGACGGGAGAGGAATCCCGAGAGGCCCCCGAGGAACTCGCATGGGGACTGGCCTTTCCTGAGGCCACCAGAGCGGGTCCCTGAGGTCCCCGTCGTAAGTCGAGAGCACCTGCCGCAACTCGAGAAAATCCAGGAGGTTTTGCCCTCCAGGCGAAATGAGGCCCATTTCCGCTGAGGCTTCTCGAGGCCAATCACGTCTAACCACTGGAACTTCCAAAGGGTCCTTCGCACCCTTGCTGCAACTCAAGAAGTTCCCCGACATACCCGTCTCCACTCGAGAGGAAGCACGTGGTGTCCCGCACACATCCAGGGGAGCCCCGTTTCCGCCTCCTAGCTCGAGATGAGGGATCCTTTCCTTGTTTCGTAGGGAAAGAATTCCCGGCGTTCCCGTCGCATCTCAAGAGGAGGCGCTCTCCACAGGAAAGGCGAGAGGAACTCCAGGGTCGTGACACCATTCCAAGAGTCCCCCAGATGTGTCAGTCCATTCCAGAGGAACCTGTTTTCCCTGCACTGCCTTGACGTTCAAGCCGAGGATCGACTCCCACCACGTGTGCACGTGGGACAGCCCTGTGGGAAAGCCTCGTGGGAAAGCCTCGTGGGAAAGCCTCGAGGGAAAACCATAGATCCTTTGATCCACGCGGCGGATTGCGTGACACTGCTGCTACCGCTCTGGAGGAAAGCACAAGTGCATGCCCGCATTCGAGACGAGGACTGATTCCCCTGGGGAGACTCCAGAAGTACCCCAAGATCCATGTCAGCACTGGAGAGGAATCCTCAGGTTCCGGCCCCGACTCCACACAAGGTCTTAGGCCCCGGCATCGACGGGAGAGGAATCCCGAGAGGCCCCCGAGGAACTCGCATGGGGACTGGCCTTTCCTGAGGCCACCAGAGCGGGTCCCTGAGGTCCCCGTCGGAAGTCGAGAGCACCTGCCGCAACTCGAGAAAATCCAGGAGGTTTTGCCCTCCAGCGAGATGAGACCCATTTACGCTGAGGCTTCTCGAGGTTAATCACGTCTAACCACTGGAACTTCCAAAGGGTCCTTCACACCATTGCTGCAACTCAAGAAGTTCCCCGACATACCCGTCTCCACTCGAGAGGAAGCACGTGGGTCCCGCACACATCCAGGGGAGCCCCGTTTCCGCCTCCTAGCTTGAGATGAGGGATCCTTTCCCTGTTTCGTATGGAAAGAATTCCCGGCGTTCCCGTCGCATCTCAAGAGGTGGCGCTCTCCACAGGAAAGGCGAGAGGAACTCCAGGGTCGTGCCACCATTCCAAGAGTCCCCCTGATGTGTCAGTCCATTCCAGAGGAACCTGTTTTCCCTGCAGTGCCTTGACGTTCAAGCCGAGGATCGACTCCCACCACGTGTGCACGTGGGACAGCCCTGTGGGAAAGCCTCGTGGGAAAGCCTCGTGGGAAAGACTCGAGGGAAAACCATAGATCTTTGATCCACGCGGCGGACTGCGTGACACTGCTGCTACCACTCTGGAGGAAAGCGCAAGTGCATGCCCGCATTCGAGACGAGGACTGACTCCCCTGGGGAGACTCCAGAAGTACCCCAAGATCCATGTCAGCACTGGAGAGGAATCCTCAGGTTCCGGCCCCGACTCCACACAAGGTCTTAGGCCCCGGCATCGACGGGAGAGGAATCCCGAGAGGCCCCCGAGGAACTCGCATGGGGACTGGCCTTTCCTGAGGCCACCAAGCGGGTCCCTGAGGTCCCCATCGTTAGTCGAGAGCACCTGCCGCAACTCGAGAAAATCCAGGAGGTTTTGCCCTCCAGGCGAGATGAGGTCCATTTCCGCTGAGGCTTCTCGAGGCCAATCACATCTAACCACTGGAACTTCTAAAGGGTCCTTCACACCCTTGCTGCAACTCAAGAAGTTCCCCGACATACCCGTCTGCCCTCGAGAGGAAGCACGTGGTGTCCCGCACACATCCAGGGGAGCCCCGTTTCCGCCTCCTAGCTCGAGATGAAGGATCCTTTCCCTGTTTCGTAGGGAAAGAATTCCCGGCGTTCCCGTCGCATCTCAAGAGGAGGCGCTCTCCACAGGAAAGGCGAGAGGAACTCCAGAGTCATGCCACCATTCCAAGAGTCCCCCAGATGTGTCAGTCCATTCCAGAGGAACCTGTTTTCCCTGCACTGCCTTGACGTTCAAGCCGAGGATCGACTCCCACCACGTGTGCACGTGGGACAGCCCTGTGGGAAAGCCTCGTGGGAAAGCCTCGTGGGAAAGACTCGAGGGAAAACCATAGATCCTTTGATCCACGCGGCGGACTGCGTGACACTGCTGCTACCGCTCTGGAGGAAAGCGCAAGTGCATGCCCGCATTCGAGACGAGGACTGACTCCCCTGGGGAGACTCCAGAAGTACCCCAAGATCCATGTCAGCACTGGAGAGGAATCCTCAGGTTCCGGCCCCGACTCCACACAAGGTCTTAGGCCCCGGCATCGACGGGAGAGCATTCCCGAGAGGCCCCCGAGGAACTCGCATGGGGACTGGCCTTTCCTGAGGCCACCAGAGCGGGTCCCTGAGGTCCCCGTCGTAAGTCGAGAGCACCTGCCGCAACTCGAGAAAATCCAGGAGGTTTTGCCCTCCAGGCGAGATGAGGCCCATTTCCGTTGAGGCTTCTTGAGGCCAATCACATCTAACCATTGGAACTTCCAAAGGGTCCTTCACACCATTGCTGCAACTCAAGAAGTTCCCCGACATACCCGTGTCCACTCGAAGGGAAGCATGTGGGGTCCCGCACACATCCAGGCGATCCCCGTTTCCGCCTCCTAGCTCGAGATGAGGGATCCTTTCCCTGTTTCGTAGGGAAAGAATTCCCGGCGTTCCCGTCGCATCTCAAGAGGTGGCGCTCTCCACAGGAAAGGCGAGAGGAACTCCAGGGTCATGCCACCATTCCAAGAGTCCCCCAGATGTGTCAGTCCATTCCAGAGGAACCTGTTTTCCCTGCACTGCCTTGACGTTCAAGCCGAGGATCGACTCCGACCACGTGTGCACGTGGGACAGCCCTGTGGGAAAGCCTCGTGCGAAAGCCTAGTGAGAAAGACTCGATGGAAAACCATAGATCCTTTGATCCAAGCGGCAGACTGCGTGACACTGCTGCTACCGCTCTGGAGGAAAGCGCAAGTGCATGCCCGCATTCGAGACGAGGACTGACTCCCCTGGGGAGACTCCAGAAGTACCCCAAGATCCATGTCAGCAATGGAGAGGAATCCTCAGGTTCCGGCCCCGACTCCACACAAGGTCTTAGGCCCCGGCATCGACGGGAGAGGTATCCCGAGACGCCCCCGAGGAACTCGCATGGGGACTGCCCTTTCCTGAGGCCACCAGAACGGTTCCCTGAGGTCCCCGTCGTAAGTCGAGAGCAACTGCCGCAACTCGAGAAAATCCAGGAGGTTTTGCCCTCCAGGCGAGATGAGGCCCATTTCCGCTGAGGCTTCTCGAGGCCAATCACATCTAACCACTGGAACTTCCAAAGGGTCCTTCACACCATTGCTGCAACTCAAGAAGTTCCCCGACATACCCGTCTCCACTCGAGAGGAAGCACGTGGGGTCCCGCACACATCCAGGCGATCCCCGTTTCCGCCTTCTAGCTCGAGATGAGGGATCCTTTCCCTGTTTCGTAGGGAAAGAATTCCCGGCGTTCCCGTCGCATCTCAAGAGGAGGCGCTCTCCACAGGAAAGGCGAGAGGAACTCCAGGGTCATGCCACCATTCCAAGAGTCCCCCAGATGTGTCAGTCCATTCCAGAGGAACCTGTTTTCCCTGCACTGCCTTGACGTTCAAGCCGAGGATCGACTCCGACCACGTGTGCACGTGGGACAGCCCTGTGGGAAAGCCTCGTGGGAAAGCCTCGTGGGAAAGACTCGAGGGAAAACCATAGATCCTTTGATCCACGCGGCGGACTGCGTGACACTGATGCTACCGCTCTGGAGGAAAGCGCAAGTGCATGCCCGCATTCGAGACGAGGACTGATTCCCCTGGGGAGACTCCAGAAGTACCCCAAGATCCATGTCAGCACTGGAGAGGAATCCTCAGGTTCCGGCCCCGACTCCACACAAGGTCTTAGGCCCCGGCATCGACGGGAGAGGAATCCCGAGAGGCCCCCGAGGAACTCGCATGGGGACTGGCCTTTCCTGAGGCCACCAGAGCGGGTACCTGAGGTCCCCGTCGTAAGTCGAGAGCACCTGCCGCAACTCGAGAAAATCCAGGAGGTTTTGCCCTCCAGCGAGATGAGGCCCATTTCCGCTGAGGCTTCTCGAGGTTAATCACGTCTAACCACTGGAACTTCCAAAGGGTCCTTCACACCATTGCTGCAACTCAAGAAGTTCCCCGACATACCCGTCTCCACTCGAGAGGAAGCACGTGGGTCCCGCACACATCCAGGGGAGCCCCGTTTCCGCCTCCTAGCTTGAGATGAGGGATCCTTTCCCTGTTTCGTATGGAAAGAATTCCCGGCGTTCCCGTCGCATCTCAAGAGGAGGCGCTCTCCACAGGAAAGGCGAGAGGAACTCCAGGGTCGTGCCAACATTCCAAGAGTCCCCCTGATGTGTCAGTCCATTCCAGAGGAACCTGTTTTCCCTGCACTGCCTTGACGTTCAAGCCGAGGATCGACTCCCACCACGTGTGCACGTGGGACAGCCCTGTGGGAAAGCCTCGTGGGAAAGCCTCGTGGGAAAGACTCGAGGGAAAACCATAGATCTTTGATCCACGCGGCGGACTGCGTGACACTGCTGCTACCGCTCTGGAGGAAAGCGCAAGTGCATGCCCGCATTCGAGACGAGGACTGACTCCCCTGGGGAGACTCCAGAAGTACCCCAAGATCCATGTCAGCACTGGAGAGGAATCCTCAGGTTCCGGCCCCGACTCCACACAAGGTCTTAGGCCCCGGCATCGACGGGAGAGGAATCCCGAGAGGCCCCCGAGGAACTCGCATGGGGACTGGCCTTTCCTGAGGCCACCAAGCGGGTCCCTGAGGTCCCCATCGTAAGTCGAGAGCACCTGCCGCAACTCGAGAAAATCCAGGAGGTTTTGCCCTCCAGGCGAGATGAGGCCCATTTCCGCTGAGGCTTCTCGAGGCCAATCACATCTAACCACTGGAACTTCCAAAGGGTCCTTCACACCCTTGCTGCAACTCAAGAAGTTCCCCGACATACCCGTCTGCCCTCGAGAGGAAGCACGTGGTGTCCCGCACACATCCAGGGGAGCCCCGTTTCCGCCTCCTAGCTCGAGATGAGTGATCCTTTCCCTGTTTCGTAGGGAAAGAATTCCCGGCATTCCCGTCGCATCTCAAGAGGAGGCGCTCTCCACAGGAAAGGCGAGAGGAACTTCAGAGTCATGCCACCATTCCAAGAGTCCCCCAGATGTGTCAGTCCATTCCAGAGGAACCTGTTTTCCCTGCACTGCCTTGACGTTCAAGCCGAGGATCGACTCCCACCACGTGTGCACGTGGGACAGCCCTGTGGGAAAGCCTCGTGGGAAAGCCTCGTGGGAAAGACTCGAGGGAAAACCATAGATCCTATGATCCACGCGGCGGACTGCGTGACACTGCAGCTACCGCGCTGGAGGAAAGCGCAAGTGCATGCCCGCATTCGAAACGAGGACTGACTCCCCTGGGGAGACTCCAGAAGTACCCCAAGATCCATGTCAGCACTGGAGAGGAATCCTCAGGTTCCGGCCCCGACTCCACACAAGGTCTTAGGCCCCGGCATCGACGGGAAAGCATTCCCGAGACGCCCCCGAGGAACTCGCATGGGGACTGGCCTTTCCTGAGGCCACCAAGCGGTTCCCTGAGGTCCCCGTCATAAGTCGAGATCACCTGCCGCAACTCGAGAAAATCCAGGAGGGTTTGCCCTCCAGGCGAGATGAGGCCCATTTCCGCTGAGGCTTCTCGAGGCCAATCACATCTAACCACTGGAACTTCCAAAGGGTCCTTCACACCATTGCTGCAACTCAGAAGTTCCCCGACATACCCGTCTCCACTCGAGGGGAAGCACGTGGGGTCCCGCACACATCCAGGCGATCCCCGTTTCCGCCTCCTAGCTCGAGATGAGGGATCCTTTCCCTGTTTCGTAGGGAAAGAATTCCCGGCGTTCCCGTCGCATCTCAAGAGGAGGCGCTCTCCACAGGAAAGGCGAGAGGAACTCCAGGGTCGTGACACCATTCCAAGAGTCCCCCAGGTGTGTCAGTCCATTCCAGAGTAACCTGTTTTCCCTGCACTGTCTTGACGTTCAAGCCGAGGATCGACTCCCACCACGTGTGCACGTGGGACAGCCCTGTGGGAAAGCCTCGTGGGAAAGCCTCGTGGGAAAGCCTCGTGGAAAAGACTCGAGGGAAAACCATAGATCCTTTGATCCACGCGGCGGACTGCGTGACACTGCTGCTACCGCTCTGGAGGAAAGCGCAAGTGCATGCCCGCATTCGAGACGAGGACTGACTCCCCTGGGGAGACTCCAGAAGTACCCCAAGATCCATGTCAGCACTGGAGAGGAATCCTCAGGTTCCGGCCCCGACTCCACACAAGGTCTTCGGCGCCGGCATCGACGGGAGAGGAATCCCGAGAGGCCCCCGAGGAACTCGCATGGGGACTGGCCTTTCCTGAGGCCACCAGAGCGGGTCCCTGAGGTTCCCGTCGTAAGTCGAGAGCACCTGCCGCAACTCGAGAAAATCCAGGAGGTTTTGCCCTCCGGGCGAGATGAGGTCCATTTCCGCTGAGGCTTCTCGAGGCCAATCACATCTAACCACTGGAACTTCCAAAGGGTCCTTCACACCCTTGCTGCAACTCAAGAAGTTCCCCGACATACCCGTCTGCCCTCGAGAGGAAGCACGTGGTGTCCCGCACACATCCAGGGGAGCCCCGTTTCCGCCTCCTAGCTCGAGATGAAGGATCCTTTCCCTGTTTCGTAGGGAAAGAATTCCCGGCGTTCCCGTCGCATCTCAAGAGGAGGCGCTCTCCACAGGAAAGGCGAGAGGAACTCCAGAGTCATGCCACCATTCCAAGAGTCCCCCAGATGTGTCAGTCCATTCCAGAGGAACCTGTTTTCCCTGCACTGCCTTGACGTTCAAGCCGAGGATCGACTCCCACCACGTGTGCACGTGGGACAGCCCTGTGGGAAAGCCTCGTGGGAAAGCCTCGTGGGAAAGACTCGAGGGAAAACCATAGATCCTTTGATCCACGCGGTGGACTGCGTGACACTGCTGCTACCGCGCTGGAGGAAAGCGCAAGTGCATGCCCGCATTCGAGACGAGGACTGACTCCCTTGGGGAGACTCCAGAAGTACCCCAAGATCCATGTCAGCACTGGAGAGGAATCCTCAGGTTCCGGCCCCGACTCCACACAAGGTCTTAGGCCCCGGCATCGACGGGAGAGCATTCCCGAGAGGCCCCCGAGGAACTCGCATGGGGACTGGCCTTTCCTGAGGCCACCAGAGCGGGTCCCTGAGGTCCCCGTCGTAAGTCGAGAGCACCTGCCGCAACTCGAGAAAATCCAGGAGGTTTTGCCCTCCAGGCGAGATGAGGCCCATTTCCGCTGAGGCTTCTCGAGGCCAATCACATCTAACCACTGGAACTTCCAAAGGGTCCCTCACACCATTGCTGCAACTCAAGAAGTTCCCCGACATACCCGTCTCCACTCGAAGGGAAGCACGTGGGGTCCCGCACACATCCAGGCGATCCCCGTTTCCGCCTCCTAGCTCGAGATGAGGGATCCTTTCCCTGTTTCGTAGGGAAAGAATTCCCGGCGTTCCCGTCGCATCTCAAGAGGAGGCGCTCTCCACAGGAAAGGCGAGAGGAACTCCAGGGTCGTGCCACCATTCCAAGAGTCCCCCAGGTGTGTCAGTCCATTCCAGAGGAACCTGTTTTCCCTGCACTGCCTTGACGTTCAAGCCGAGGATCGACTCCCACCACGTGTGCACGTGGGACAGCCCTGTGGGAAAGCCTCGTGGGAAAGCCTCGTGGGAAAGACTCGAGGGAAAACCATAGATCCTTTGATCCACGCGGCGGACTGCGTGACACTGCTGCTACCGCTCTGGAGGAAAGCGCAAGTGCATGCCCGCATTCGAGACGAGGACTGACTCCCCTGGGGAGACTCCAGAAGTACCCCAAGATCCATGTCAGCACTGGAGAGGAATCCTCAGGTTCCGGCCCCGACTCCACACAAGGTCTTAGGCCCCGGCATCGACGGGAGAGGTATCCCGAGACGCCCCCGAGGAACTCGCATGGGGACTGGCCTTTCCTGAGGCCACCAGAGCGGTTCCCTGAGGTCCCCGTCGTAAGTCGAGAGCACCTGCCGCAACTCGAGAAAATCCAGGAGGTTTTGCCCTCCAGGCGAGATGAGGCCCATTTCCGCTGAGGCTTCTCGAGGCCAATCACATCTAACCACTGGAACTTCCAAAGGGTCCTTCACACCCTTGCTGCAACTCAAGAAGTTCCCCGACATACCCGTCTGCCCTCGAGAGGAAGCACGTGGTGTCCCGCACACATCCAGGGGAGCCCCGTTTCCGCCTCCTAGCTCGAGATGAAGGATCCTTTCCCTGTTTCGTAGGGAAAGAATTCCCGGCGTTCCCGTCGCATCTCAAGAGGAGGCGCTCTCCACAGGAAAGGCGAGAGGAACTCCAGAGTCATGCCACCATTCCAAGAGTCCCCCAGATGTGTCAGTCCATTCCAGAGGAACCTGTTTTCCCTGCACTGCCTTGACGTTCAAGCCGAGGATCGACTCCCACCACGTGTGCACGTGGGACAGCCCTGTGGGAAAGCCTCGTGGGAAAGCCTCGTGGGAAAGACTCGAGGGAAAACCATAGATCCTTTGATCCACGCGGCGGACTGCGTGACACTGCTGCTACCGCTCTGGAGGAAAGCGCAAGTGCATGCCCGCATTCGAGACGAGGACTGACTCCCCTGGGGAGACTCCAGAAGTACCCCAAGATCCATGTCAGCACTGGAGAGGAATCCTCAGGTTCCGGCCCCGACTCCACACAAGGTCTTAGGCCCCGGCATCGACGGGAGAGGAATCCCGAGAGGCCCCCGAGGAACTCGCATGGGGACTGGCCTTTCCTGAGGCCACCAAGCGGGTCCCTGAGGTCCCCGTCGTAAGTCGAGAGCACCTGCCGCAACTCGAGAAAATCCAGGAGGTTTTGCCCTCCAGGCGAGATGAGGCCCATTTCCGCTGAGGCTTCTCGAGGCCAATCACATCTAACCACTGGAACTTCCAAAGGGTCCTTCACACCCTTGCTGCAACTCAAGAAGTTCCCCGACATACCCGTCTCCACTCGAGAGGAAGCACGTGGTGTCCCGCACACATCCAGGGGAGCCCCGTTTCCGCCTCCTAACTCGAGATGAGGGATCCTTTCCCTGTTTCGTAGGGAAAGAATTCCCGGCGTTCCCGTCGCATTTCAAGAGGAGGCCCTCTCCACAGGAAAGGCGAGAGGAACTCCAGGGTCATGCCACCATTCCAAGAGTCCCCCAGATGTGTCAGTCCATTCCAGAGGAACCTGTTTTCCCTGCACTGCCTTGACGTTCAAGCCGAGGATCGACTCCGACCACGTGTGCACGTGGGACAGCCCTGTGGGAAAGCCTCGTGCGAAAGCCTCGTGAGAAAGACTCGAGGGAAAACCATAGATCCTTTGATCCACGCGGCAGACTGCGTGACACTGCTGCTACCGCTCTGGAGGAAAGCGCAAGTGCATGCCCGCATTCGAGACGAGGACTGACTCCCCTGGGGAGACTCCAGAAGTACCCCAAGATCCATGTCAGCACTGGAGAGGAATCCTCAGGTTCCGGCCCCGACTCCACGCAAGGACTTAGGCCCCGGCATCGACGGGAGAGGAATCCCGAGACGCCCCCGAGGAACTCGCATGGGGACTGGCCTTTCCTGAGGCCACCAAGCGGGTCCCTGAGGTCCCCGTCGTAAGTCGAGAGCACCTGCCGCAACTCGAGAAAATCCAGGAGGTTTTGCCCTCCAGGCGAGATGAGGCCCATTTCCGCTGAGGCTTCTCGAGGCCAATCACATCTAACCACTGGAACTTCCAAAGGGTCCTTCACACCCTTGCTGCAACTCAAGAAGTTCCCCGACATACCCGTCTCCACTCGAGAGGAAACACGTGGGGTCCCGCACACATCCAGGGGAGCCCCGTTTCCGCCTCCTAGCTCGAGATGAGGGATCCTTTCCCTGTTTCGTAGGGAAAGAATTCCCGGCGTTCCCGTCGCATCTCAAGTGGAGGCGCTCTCCACAGGAAAGGCGAGAGGAACTCCAGGGTCATGTCACCATTCCAAGAGTCCCCCAGATGTGTCAGTCCATTCCAGAGGAACCTGTTTTCCCTGCACTGCCGTGACGTTCAAGCCGAGGATCGACTCCCACCACGTGTGCACGTGGGACAGCCCGTGGGAAAGCCTCGTGGGAAAGCCTCGTGGGAAAGACTCGAGGGAAAACCATAGATCCTTTGATCCACGCGGCGGACTGCGTGACACTGCTGCTACCGCTCTGGAGGAAAGCGCAAGTGCATGCCCGCATTCGAGACGAGGAC
The DNA here is from genome assembly GCF_042477335.2 of Ovis canadensis. NCBI lineage: Eukaryota > Metazoa > Chordata > Mammalia > Artiodactyla > Bovidae > Ovis > Ovis canadensis. The sequence continues at coordinate 1,589,877 of NC_091252.1, forward strand.
TGACTCCCCTGGGGAGACTCCAGAAGTACCCCAAGATCCATGTCAGCACTGGATAGGAATCCTCAGGTTCCGGCCCCGACTCCACACAAGGTCTTAGGCCCCGGGATCGACGGGAGAGGTATCCCGAGACGCCCCGAGGAACTCGCATGGGAATGGCCTTTCCTGAGGCCACCAGAGCGGTTCCCTGAGGTCCCCGTCGTAAGTCGAGAGCACCTGCCGCAACTCGAGAAAATCCAGAAGGTTTTGCCCTCCATGCGAGATGAGGCCCATTTCCGCTGAGGCTTCTCGAGGCCAATCACATCTAACCACTGGAACTTCCAAAGGGTCCTTCACACCATTGCTGCAACTCAAGAAGTTCCCCGACATACCCGTCTCCACTCGAGGGGAAGCACGTGATGTCCCGCAAACATCCAGGGGAGCCCCGTTTCCGCCTCCTAGCTCGAGATGAGGGATCCTTTCCCTGTTTCGTAGGGAAAGAATTCCCCGCGTTCCCGTCGCATCCCAAGTGGAGGCGCTCTCCACAGGAAAGGCGAGAGGAACTCCAGGGTCATGTCACCATTCCAAGAGTCCCCCAGATGTGTCAGTCCATTCCAGAGGAACCTGTTTTCCCTGCACTGCCGTGACGTTCAAGCCGAGGATCGACTCCCACCACGTGTGCACGTGGGACAGCCCTGTGGGAAAGCCTCGTGGGAAAGCCTCGTGGGAAAGACTCGAGGGAAAACCATAGATCCTTTGATCCACGCGGCTGACTGCGTGACACTGCTGCTACCGCTCTGGAGGAAAGCGCAAGTGCATGCCCGCATTCGAGACGAGGACTGACTCCCCTGGGGAGACTCCAGAAGTACCCCAAGATCCATGTCAGCAATGGATAGGAATCCTCAGTTTCCGGCCCCGACTCCACACAAGGTCTTAGGCCCCGGCATCGACGGGAGAGGTATCCCGAGACGCCCCGAGGAACTCGCATGGGGACTGGCCTTTCCTGAGGCCACCAGAGCGGTTCCCTGAGGTCCCCGTCGTAAGTCGAGAGCACCTGCCGCAACTCGAGAAAATCCAGGAGGTTTTGCCCTCCAGGCGAGATGAGGCCCATTTCCGCTGAGGCTTCTCGAGGCCAATCACATCTAACCACTGGAACTTCCAAAGGGTCCTTCACACCATTGCTGCAACTCAAGAAGTTCCCCGACATACCCGTCTGCACTCGAGAGGAAGCACGTGGTGTCCCGCACACATCCAGGGGAGCCCGGTTTCCGCCTCCTAGCTCGAGATGAGGGATCCTTTCCCTGTTTCGTAGGGAAAGAATTCCCGGCGTTCCCGTCGCATCTCAAGAGGAGGCGCTCTCCACAGGAAAGGCGAGAGGAACTCCAGGGTCGTGACACCATTCCAAGAGTCCCCCAGATGTGTCAGTTCATTCCAGAGGAACCTGTTTTCCCTGCACTGCCGTGACGTTCAAGCCGAGGATCGACTCCCACCACGTGTGCACGTGGGACAGCCCTGTGGGAAAGCCTCGTGGGAAAGCCTCGTGGGAAAGACTCGAGGGAAAACCATAGATCCTTTGATCCACGCGGCTGACTGCGTGACACTGCTGCTACCGCTCTGGAGGAAAGCGCAAGTGCATGCCCGCATTCGAGACGAGGACTGACTCCCCTGGGGAGACTCCAGAAGTACCCCAAGATCCATGTCAGCACTGGATAGGAATCCTCAGGTTCCGGCCCCGACTCCACACAAGGTCTTAGGCCCCGGCATCGACGGGAGAGGTATCCCGAGACGCCCCGAGGAACTCGCATGGGGACTGGCCTTTCCTGAGGCCACCAGAGCGGTTCCCTGAGGTCCCCGTCGTAAGTCGAGAGCACCTGCCGCAACTCGAGAAAATCCAGGAGGTTTTGCCCTCCAGGCGAGATGAGGCCCATTTCCGCTGAGGCTTCTCGAGGCCAATCACATCTAACCACTGGAACTTCCAAAGGGTCCTTCACACCATTGCTGCAACTCAAGAAGTTCCCCGACATACCCGTCTGCACTCGAGAGGAAGCACGTGGTGTCCCGCACACATCCAGGGGAGCCCGGTTTCCGCCTCCTAGCTCGAGATGAGGGATCCTTTCCCTGTTTCGTAGGGAAAGAATTCCCGGCGTTCCCGTCGCATCTCAAGAGGAGGCGCTCTCCACAAGAAAGGCGAGAGGAACTCCAGGGTCGTGACACCATTCCAAGAGTCCCCCAGATGTGTCAGTCCATTCCAGAGGAACCTGTTTTCCCTGCACTGCCTTGACGTTCAAGCCGAGGATCGACTCCCACCACGTGTGCACGTGGGACAGCCCTGTGGGAAAGCCTCGTGGGAAAGCCTCGTGGGAAAGACTCGAGGGAAAACCATAGATCCTTTGATCCACGCGGCGGACTGCGTGACACTGCTGCTACCGCTCTGGAGGAAAGCGCAAGTGCATGCCCGCATTCGAGACGAGGACTGACTCGCCTTGGGAGACTCCAGAAGTACCCCAAGATCCATGTCAGCACTGGATAGGAATCCTCAGGTTCCGGCCCCGACTCCACACAAGGTCTTAGGCCCCGGCATCGACGGGAGAGGTATCCCGAGACGCCCCGAGGAACTCGCATGGGGACTGGCCTTTCCTGAGGCCACCAGAGCGGTTCCCTGAGGTCCCCGTCGTAAGTCGAGAGCACCTGCCGCAACTCGAGAAAATCCAGGAGGTTTTGCCCTCCAGGCGAGATGAGGCCCATTTCCGCTGAGGCTTCTCAAGGCCAATCACATCTAACCACTGGAACTTCCAAAGGGTCCTTCACACCATTGCTGCAACTCAAGAAGTTCCCCGACATACCCGTCTGCACTCGAGAGGAAGCACGTGGTGTCCCGCACACATCCAGGGGAGCCCGGTTTCCGCCTCCTAGCTCGAGATGAGGGATCCTTTCCCTGTTTCGTAGGGAAAGAATTCCCGGCGTTCCCGTCGCATCTCAAGAGGAGGCGCTCTCCACAGGAAAGGCGAGAGGAACTCCAGGGTCGTGACACCATTCCAAGAGTCCCCCAGATGTGTCAGTCCATTCCAGAGGAACCTGTTTTCCCTGCACTGCCGTGACGTTCAAACCGAGGATCGACTCCCACCACGTGTGCACGTGGGACAGCCCTGTGGGAAAGCCTCGTGGGAAAGCCTCGTGGGAAAGACTCGAGGGAAAACCATAGATCCTTTGATCCACGCGGCGGACTGCGTGACACTGCTGATACCGCTCTGGAGGAAAGCGCAAGTGCATGCCCGCATTCGAGACGAGGACTGATTCCCCTGGGGAGACTCCAGAAGTACCCCAAGATCCATGTCAGCACTGGAGAGGAATCCTCAGGTTCCGGCCCCGACTCCACACAAGGTCTTAGGCTCCGGAATCGACGGGAGAGGAATCCCGAGAGGCCCCGAGGAACTCGCATGGGGACTGGCCTTTCTTGAGGCCACCACAGCGGGTCCCTGAGGTCCCCGTCGTAAGTCGAGAGCACCTGCCGCAACTTGAGAAAATCCAGGAGGTTTTGCCCTCCAGGCGAGATGAGGCCCATTTCCGCTGAGGCTTCTCGAGGCCAATCACATCTAACCACTGGAACTTCCAAAGGGTCCTTCACACTCTTGCTGCAACTCAAGAAGTTCCCAGACATACCCGTCTCCACTCGAGGGGAAGCACGTGGGGTCCCGCACACATCCAGGGGAGCCCCGTTTCCGCCTCCTAGCTCGAGATGAGGGATCCTTTCCCTGTTTCGTAGGGAAAGAATTCCCGGCGTTCCCGTCGCATCTCAAGTGGAGGCGCTCTCCACAGGAAAGGCGAGAGGAACTCCAGGGTCATGTCACCATTCCAAGAGTCCCCCAGATGTGTCAGTCCATTCCAGAGAAACCTGTTTTCCCTGCACTGCCTTGACGTTCAAGCCGAGGATTGACTCCCACCACGTGTGCACGTGGGACAGCCCTGTGGGAAAGCCTCGTGGGAAAGCCTCGTGGGAAAGACTCGAGGGAAAACCATAGATCCTTTGATCCACGTGGCGGACTGCGTGACACTGCTGCTACCGCTCTGGAGGAAAGCGCAAGTGCATGCCCGCATTCGAGACGAGGACTGACTCCCCTGGGGAGACTGCAGAAGTACCCCAAGATCCATGTCAGCACTGGATAGGAATCCTCAGGTTCCGGCCCCGACTCCACACAAGATCTTAGGCCCCGGGATCGACGGGAGAGGTATCCCGAGACGCCCCGAGGAACTCGCATGGGAATGGCCTTTCCTGAGGCCACCAGAGCGGTTCCCTGAGGTCCCCGTCGTAAGTCGAGAGCACCTGCCGCAACTCGAGAAAATCCAGAAGGTTTTGCCCTCCAGGCGAGATGAGGCCCATTTCCGCTGAGGCTTCTCGAGGCCAATCACATCTAACCACTGGAACTTCCAAAGGGTCCTTCACACCATTGCTGCAACTCAAGAAGTTCCCCGACATACCCGTCTGCCCTCGAGAGGAAGCACGTGGTGTCCCGCACACATCCAGGGGAGCCCGGTTTCCGCCTCCTAGCTCGAGATGAGGGATCCTTTCCCTGTTTCGTAGGGAAAGAATTCCCGGAGTTCCCGTCGCATCTCAAGAGGAGGCGCTCTCCACAGGAAAGGCGAGAGGAACTCCAGGGTCGTGACACCATTCCAAGAGTCCCCCAGATGTGTCAGTCCATTCCAGAGGAACCTGTTTTCCCTGCACTGCCTTGACGTTCAAGCCGAGGATCGACTCCCACCACGTGTGCACGTGGGACAGCCCTGTGGGAAAGCCTCGTGGGAAAGCCTCGTGGGAAAGACTCGAGGGAAAACCATAGATCCTTTGATCCACGCGGCGGACTGCGTGACACTGCTGCTACCGCTCTGGAGGAAGCGGAAGTGCATGCCCGCATTCGAGACGAGGACTGACTCCCCTGGGGAGACTCCAGAAGTACCCCAAGATCCATGTCAGCACTGGGGAGGAATCCTCAGGTTCCGGCCCCGACTCCACACAAGGTCTTAGGCCCCGGCATCGACGGGAGAGGAATCCCGAGAGGCCCCCGAGGAACTCGCATGGGGACTGGCCTTTCCTGAGGCCACCAAGCGGGTCCCTGAGGTCCCCGTCGTAAGTCGAGAGCACCTGCCGCAACTCGAGAAAATCCAGGAGGTTTTGCCCTCCAGGCGAGATGAGGCCCATTTCCGCTGAGGCTTCTCGAGGCCAATCACATCTAACCACTGGAACTTCCAAAGGGTCCTTCACACCCTTGCTGCAACTCAAGAAGTTCCCCGACATACCCGTCTCCACTCGAGAGGAAGCACGTGGGGTCCCGCACACATCCAGGGGAGCCCCGTTTCCGCCTCCTAGCTCGAGATGAGGGATCCTTTCCCTGTTTCGTAGGGAAAGAATTCCCGGCGTTCCCGTCGCATCTCAAGAGGAGGCGCTCTCCACAGGAAAGGCGAGAGGAACTCCAGGGTCGTGACACCATTGCAAGAGTCCCCCAGATGTGTCAGTCCATTCCAGAGGAACCTGTTTTCCCTGCACTGCCGTGACGTTGAAGCCGAGGATCGACTCCCACCACGTGTGCACGTGGGACAGCCCTGTGGGAAAGCCTCGTGGGAAAGCCTCGTGGGAAAGACTCGAGGGAAAACCATAGATCCTTTGATCCACGCGGCGGACTGCGAGATACTGCTGCTACCGCTCTGGAGGAAAGCGCAAGTGCATGCCCGCATTCGAGACGAGGACTGACTCCCCTGGGGAGACTCCAGAAGTACCCCAAGATCCATGTCAGCACTGGAGAGGAATCCTCAGGTTCCGGCCCCGACTCCACACAAGGTCTTAGGCCCCGGCATCGACGGGAGAGGAATCCCGAGAGGCCCCCGAGGAACTCCCATGAGGACTGGCCTTTCCTGAGGCCACCAAAGCGGGTCCCTGAGGTCCCCGTCGTAAGTCGAGAGCACCTGCCGCAACTCGAGAAAATCCAGGAGGTTTTGCCCTCCAGGCGAGATGAGGCCCATTTCCGCTGAGGCTTCTAGAGGCCAATCACATCTAACCACTGGAACTTCCAAAGGGTCCTTCACACCCTTGCTGCAACTCAAGAAGTTCCCAGACATACCCGTCTCCACTCGAGGGGAAGCACGTGGGGTCCCGCACACATCCAGGGGAGCCCCGTTTCCGCCTCCTAGCTCGAGATGAGGGATCCTTTCCCTGTTTCGTAGGGAAAGAATTCCCGGCGTTCCCGTCGCATCTCAAGAGGAGGCGCTCTCCACAGGAAAGGCGAGAGGAACTCCAGGGTCATGTCACCATTCCAAGAGTCCCCCAGATGTGTCAGTCCATTCCAGAGAAACCTGTTTTCCCTGCACTGCCTTGACGTTCAAGCCGAGGATTGACTCCCACCACGTGTGCACGTGGGACAGCCCTGTGGGAAAGCCTCGTGGGAAAGCCTCGTGGGAAAGACTCGAGGGAAAACCATAGATCCTTTGATCCACGCGGCGGACTGCGTGACACTGCTGCTACCGCTCTGGAGGAAAGCGCAAGTGCATGCCCGCATTCGAGACGAGGACTGACTCCCCTGGGGAGACTCCAGAAGTACCCCAAGATCCATGTCAGCACTGGAGAGGAATCCTCAGGTTCCGGCCCCGACTCCACACAAGGTCTTAGGCCCCGGCATCGACGGGAGAGGAATCCCGAGAGGCCCCCGAGGAACTCGCATGGGGACTGGCCTTTGCTGAGGCCACCAGAGCGGTTCCCTGAGGTCCCCGTCGTAAGTCGAGAGCACCTGCCGCAACTCGAGTAAATCCAGGAGGTTTTGCCCTCCAGGCGAGATGAGGCCCATTTCCGCTGAGGCTTCTCGAGGCCAATCACATCTAACCACTGGAACTTTCAAAGGGTCCTTCACACCCTTGCTGCAACTCAAGAAGTTCCCCGACATACCCGTCTCCACTCGAGGGGAAGCACGTGGGGTCCCGCACACATCCAGGGGAGCCCCGTTTCCGCCTCCTAGCTCGAGATGAGGGATCCTTTCCCTGTTTCGTAGGGAAAGAATTCCCGGCGTTCCCGTCGCATCTCAAGAGGAGGCGCTCTCCACAGGAAAGGCGAGAGGAACTCCAGGGTCATGCCACCATTCCAAGAGTCCCCCAGATGTGTCAGTCCATTCCAGAGGAACCTTTTTTCCCTGCACTGCCTTGACGTTCAAGCCGAGGATCGACTCCCACCACGTGTGCACGTGGGACAGCCCTGTGGGAAAGCCTCGTGGGAAAGCCTCGTGGGAAAGACTCGAGGGAAAACCATAGATCCTTTGATCCACGCGGCGGACTGCGTGACACTGCTGCTACCGCTCTGGAGGAAAGCGCAAGTGCATGCCCGCATTCGAGACGAGGACTGACTCCCCTGGGGAGACTCCAGAAGTACCCCAAGATCCATGTCAGCACTGGAGAGGAATCCTCAGGTTCCGTCCCCAACTCCACACAAGGTCTTAGGCCCCGGCATCGACGGGAGAGAAATCCCGAGAGGACCCCGAGGAACTCGCATGGGGACTGGCCTTTCCTGAGGCCACCAGAGCAGTTCCCTGAGGTCCCCGTCGTAAGTCGAGAGCACCTGCCGCAACTCGAGAAAATCCAGGAAGTTTTGCCCTCCAGGCGAGATGAGGCCCATTTCCGCTGAGGCTTCTCGAGGCCAATCACATCTAACCACTGGAACTTCCAAAGGGTCCTTCACACCCTTGCTGCAACTCAAGAAGTTCCCCGACATACCCGTCTGCACTCGAGAGGAAGCACGTGGTGTCCCGCACACATCCAGGGGAGCCCCGTTTCCGCCTCCTAGCTCGAGATGAGGGATCCTTTCCCTGTTTCGTAGGGAGAGAATTCCCGGCGTTCCCGTCGCATCTCAAGAGGAGGCGCTCTCCACAGGAAAGGCGAGAGGAACTCCAGGGTCATGCCACCATTCCAAGAGTCCCCCAGATGTGTCAGTCCATTCCAGAGGAACCTGTTTTCCCTGCACTGCCTTGACGTTCAAGCCGAGGATCGACTCCCACCACGTGTGCACGTGGGACAGCCCTGTGGGAAAGCCTCGTGGGAAAGCCTCGTGGGAAAGACTCGAGGGAAAACCATACATCCTTTGATCCACGAGGCGGACTGTGTGACACTGCTGCTACCGCTCTGGAGGAAAGCGCAAGTGCATGCCTGCATTCGAGACGAGGACTGACTCCCCTGGGGAGACTCCAGAAGTACCCCAAGATCCATGTCAGCACTGGAGAGGAATCCTCAGGTTCCGGCCCCGAGTCCACACAAGGTCTTAGGCCCCGGCATCGACGGGAGAGGTATCCCGAGATGCCCCCGAGGAACTCGCATGGGGACTGGCCTTTCCTGAGGCCACCAGAGCGGGTCCCTGAGGTCCCCGTCGTAAGTCGAGAGCACCTGCCGCAACTCGAGAAAATCCAGGAGGTTTTGCCCTCCAGGCGAAATGAGGCACATTTCCGCTGAGGCTTCTCGAGGCCAATCACATCTAACCACTGGAACTTCCAAAGGGTCCTTCACACCATTGCTGCAACTCAAGAAGTTCCCCGACATACCCGTCTTCACTCGAGAGGAAGCACGTGGGGTCCCGCACACATCCAGGGGAGCCCCGTTTCCGCCTCCTAGCTCGAGATGAGGGATCCTTTCCCTGTTTCGTAGGGAAAGAATTCCCGGCGTTCCCGTCGCATCTCAAGAGGAGGCGCTCTCCACAGGAAAGGCGAGAGTAACTCCAGGGTCGTGACACCATTCCAAGAGTCCCCCAGATGTGTCAGTCCATTCAAGAGGAACCTGTTTTCCCTGCACTGCCTTGACGTTCAAGCCGAGGATCGACTCCCACCACGTGTGCACGTGGGACAGCCCTGTGGGAAAGCCTCGTGGGAAAGACTCGAGGGAAAACCATAGATCATTTGATCCACGCGGCGGACTGCGTGACACTGCTGCTACCGCTCTGGAGGAAAGCGCAAGTGCATGCCTGCATTCGAGACGAGAACTGACTCCCCTGGGGAGACTCCAGAAGTACCCCAAGATCCATGTCAGCACTGGAGAGGAATCCTCAGGTTCCGGCCCCGACTCCACACAAGGTCTTAGGCCCCGGCATCGACGGGAGAGGAATCCCGAGAGGCCCCCGAGGAACTCGCATGGGGACTGGCCTTTCCTGAGGCCACCAAGCGGGTCCCTGAGGTCCCCGTCGTAAGTCGAGAGCACCTGCCGCAACTCGAGAAAATCCAGGAGGTTTTGCCCTCCAGGCGAGATGAGGCCCATTTCCGCTGAGCCTTCTCGAGGCCAATCACATCTAACCACTGGAACTTCGAGAGGGTCCTTCACACCCTTTCTGCAACTCAAGAAGTTCCCCGACATACCCGTCTGCACTCGAGAGGAAGCACGTGGTGTCCCGCACACATCCAGGGGAGCCCCGTTTCCGCCTCCTAGCTCGAGATGAGGGATCCTTTCCCTGTTTCGTAGGGAAAGAATTCCCGGCGTTCCCGTCGCATCTCAAGAGGAGGCGCTCTCCACAGGAAAGGCGAGAGGAACTCCAGGGTAGTGACACCATCCCAAGAGTCCCCCAGATGTGTCAGTCCATTCCAGAGGAACCTGTTTTCCCTGCACTGCCTTGACGTTCAAGCCGAGGATCGACTCCCACCACGTGTGCACGTGGGACAGCCCTGTGGGAAAGCCTCGTGGGAAAGCCTCGTGGGAAAGACTCGAGGGAAAACCATAGATCCTTTGATCCACACGGCGGACTGCGTGACACTGCTGCTACCGCTCTGGAGGAAAGCGCAAGTGCATGCCCGCATTCGAGATGAGGACTGACTCCCCTGGGGAGACTCCAGAAGTACCCCAAGATCCATGTCAGCACTGGAGAGGAATCCTCAGGTTCCGGCCCCGACTCCACACAAGGTCTTAGGCCCCGGAATCGACGGGAGAGGAATCCGAGACGCCCCCGAGGAACTCGCATGGGGACTGGCCTTTCCTGAGGCCACCAGAGCGGGTCCCTGAGGTCCCCGTCGTAAGTCGAGAGCACCTGCCGCAACTCGAGAAAATCCAGGAGGTTTTGCCCTCCAGGCGAGATGAGGCACATTTCCGCTGAGGCTGCTCAAGGCCAATCACATCTAACAACTGGAACTTCCAAAGGGTCCTTCACTCCCTTGCTGCAACTCAAGAAGTTCCCCGACATACCCGTCTGCACTCGAGAGGAAGCACGTGGTGTCCCGCACACATCCAGTGGAGCCCCGTTTCCGCCTCCTAGCTCAAGATGAGGGATCCTTTCCCTGTTTCGTAGGGAAAGAATTCCCGGCGTTCCCGTCGCATCTCAAGAGGAGGCGCTCTCCACAGGAAAGGCGAGAGGAACTCCAGGGTCATGCCAACATTCCAAGAGTCCCCCAGATGTGTCAGTCCATTCCAGAGGAACCTGTTTTCCCTGCACTGCCTTGACGTTCAAGCCGAGGATCCACTCCCACCACGTGTGCACGTGGGACAGCCCTGTGGGAAAGCCTCGTGGGAAAGCCTCGTGGGAAAGACTCGAGGGAAAACCATAGATCCTTTGATCCACGCGGCGGACTGGGTGACACTGCTGCTACCGCTCTGGAGGAAAGCGCAAGTGCATGCCCGCATTCGAGACGAGGACTGACTCCCCTGGGGAGACTCCAGAAGTACCCCAAGATCCATGTCAGCACTGGAGAGGAATCCTCAGGTTCCGACCCCGACTCCACACAAGGTCTTAGGCCCCGGCATCGACGGGAGAGGAATCCCGAGAGGCCCCCGAGGAACTCGCATGGGGACTGGCCTTTCCTGAGGCCACCAGAGCGGGTCCCTGAGGTCCCCGTCGTAAGTCGAGAGCACCTGCCGCAACTCGAGAAAATCCAGGAGGTTTTGCCCTTCAGGCGAGATGAGGCCCATTTCCGCTGAGGCTTCTCGAGGCTAATCACGTCTAACCACTGGAACTTCCAAAGGGTCCTTCACACCCTTGCTGCAACTCAAGAAGTTCCCCGACATACCCGTCTCCATTCGAGAGGAAGCACGTGGGTCCCGCACACATCCAGGGGAGCCCCGTTTCCGCCTCCTAGCTCGAGATGAGGGATCCTTTCCCTGTTTCGTAGGGAAAGAATTCCCGGCGTTCCCGTCGCATTTCAAGAGGAGGCGCTCTCCACAGGAAAGGCGAGAGGAACTCCAGGGTCGTGCCACCATTCCAAGAGTCCCCCAGATGTGTCAGTCCATTCCAGAGGAATCTGTTTTCCCTGCACTGCCTTGACGTTCAAGCCGAGGATCGACTCCCACCACGTGTGCACGTGGGACAGCCCTGTGGGAAAGCCTCGTGGGAAAGCCTCGTGGGAAAGACTCGAGGGAAAACCATAGATCCTTTGATCCACGCGGCGGACTGCGTGACACTGCTGCTACCGCTCTGGAGGAAAGCGCAAGTGCATGCCCGCATTCGAGACGAGGACTGACTCCCCTGGGGAGACTCCAGAAATACCCCAAGATCCATGTCAGCACTGGAGAGGAATCCTCAGGTTCCGGCCCCGACTCCACACAAGGTCTTAGGCCCCGGCATCGACGGGAGAGGAATCCCGAGAGGCCCCCGAGGAACTCGCATGGGGACTGGCCTTTCCTGAGGCCACCAGAGCGTGTCCCTGAGGTCCCCGTCGTAAGTCGAGAGCACCTGCCGCAACTCGAGAAAATCCAGGAGGTTTTGCCCTCCAGGCGAAATGAGGCACATTTCCGCTGAGGCTTCTCGAGGCCAATCACATCTAACCACTGGAACTTCCAAAGGGTCCTTCACACCATTGCTGCAACTCAAGAAGTTCCCCGACATACCCGTCTTCACTCGAGAGGAAGCACGTGGGGTCCCGCACACATCCAGGGGAGCCCCGTTTCCGCCTCCTAGCTCGAGATGAGGGATCCTTTCCCTGTTTCGTAGGGAAAGAATTCCCGGCGTTCCCGTCGCATCTCAAGAGGAGGCGCTCTCCACAGGAAAGGCGAGAGTAACTCCAGGGTCGTGACACCATTCCAAGAGTCCCCCAGATGTGTCAGTCCATTCAAGAGGAACCTGTTTTCCCTGCACTGCCTTGACGTTCAAGCCGAGGATCGACTCCCACCACGTGTGCACGTGGGACAGCCCTGTGGGAAAGCCTCGTGGGAAAGACTCGAGGGAAAACCATAGATCATTTGATCCACGCGGCGGACTGCGTGACACTGCTGCTACCGCTCTGGAGGAAAGCGCAAGTGCATGCCTGCATTCGAGACGAGAACTGACTCCCCTGGGGAGACTCCAGAAGTACCCCAAGATCCATGTCAGCACTGGAGAGGAATCCTCAGGTTCCGGCCCCGACTCCACACAAGGTCTTAGGCCCCGGCATCGACGGGAGAGGAATCCCGAGAGGCCCCCGAGGAACTCGCATGGGGACTGGCCTTTCCTGAGGCCACCAAGCGGGTCCCTGAGGTCCCCGTCGTAAGTCGAGAGCACCTGCCGCAACTCGAGAAAATCCAGGAGGTTTTGCCCTCCAGGCGAGATGAGGCCCATTTCCGCTGAGCCTTCTCGAGGCCAATCACATCTAACCACTGGAACTTCGAGAGGGTCCTTCACACCCTTTCTGCAACTCAAGAAGTTCCCCGACATACCCGTCTGCACTCGAGAGGAAGCACGTGGTGTCCCGCACACATCCAGGGGAGCCCCGTTTCCGCCTCCTAGCTCGAGATGAGGGATCCTTTCCCTGTTTCGTAGGGAAAGAATTCCCGGCGTTCCCGTCGCATCTCAAGAGGAGGCGCTCTCCACAGGAAAGGCGAGAGGAACTCCAGGGTAGTGACACCATCCCAAGAGTCCCCCAGATGTGTCAGTCCATTCCAGAGGAACCTGTTTTCCCTGCACTGCCTTGACGTTCAAGCCGAGGATCGACTCCCACCACGTGTGCACGTGGGACAGCCCTGTGGGAAAGCCTCGTGGGAAAGCCTCGTGGGAAAGACTCGAGGGAAAACCATAGATCCTTTGATCCACACGGCGGACTGCGTGACACTGCTGCTACCGCTCTGGAGGAAAGCGCAAGTGCATGCCCGCATTCGAGATGAGGACTGACTCCCCTGGGGAGACTCCAGAAGTACCCCAAGATCCATGTCAGCACTGGAGAGGAATCCTCAGGTTCCGGCCCCGACTCCACACAAGGTCTTAGGCCCCGGAATCGACGGGAGAGGAATCCGAGACGCCCCCGAGGAACTCGCATGGGGACTGGCCTTTCCTGAGGCCACCAGAGCGGGTCCCTGAGGTCCCCGTCGTAAGTCGAGAGCACCTGCCGCAACTCGAGAAAATCCAGGAGGTTTTGCCCTCCAGGCGAGATGAGGCACATTTCCGCTGAGGCTGCTCAAGGCCAATCACATCTAACAACTGGAACTTCCAAAGGGTCCTTCACTCCCTTGCTGCAACTCAAGAAGTTCCCCGACATACCCGTCTGCACTCGAGAGGAAGCACGTGGTGTCCCGCACACATCCAGTGGAGCCCCGTTTCCGCCTCCTAGCTCAAGATGAGGGATCCTTTCCCTGTTTCGTAGGGAAAGAATTCCCGGCGTTCCCGTCGCATCTCAAGAGGAGGCGCTCTCCACAGGAAAGGCGAGAGGAACTCCAGGGTCATGCCAACATTCCAAGAGTCCCCCAGATGTGTCAGTCCATTCCAGAGGAACCTGTTTTCCCTGCACTGCCTTGACGTTCAAGCCGAGGATCCACTCCCACCACGTGTGCACGTGGGACAGCCCTGTGGGAAAGCCTCGTGGGAAAGCCTCGTGGGAAAGACTCGAGGGAAAACCATAGATCCTTTGATCCACGCGGCGGACTGGGTGACACTGCTGCTACCGCTCTGGAGGAAAGCGCAAGTGCATGCCCGCATTCGAGACGAGGACTGACTCCCCTGGGGAGACTCCAGAAGTACCCCAAGATCCATGTCAGCACTGGAGAGGAATCCTCAGGTTCCGACCCCGACTCCACACAAGGTCTTAGGCCCCGGCATCGACGGGAGAGGAATCCCGAGAGGCCCCCGAGGAACTCGCATGGGGACTGGCCTTTCCTGAGGCCACCAGAGCGGGTCCCTGAGGTCCCCGTCGTAAGTCGAGAGCACCTGCCGCAACTCGAGAAAATCCAGGAGGTTTTGCCCTTCAGGCGAGATGAGGCCCATTTCCGCTGAGGCTTCTCGAGGCTAATCACGTCTAACCACTGGAACTTCCAAAGGGTCCTTCACACCCTTGCTGCAACTCAAGAAGTTCCCCGACATACCCGTCTCCATTCGAGAGGAAGCACGTGGGTCCCGCACACATCCAGGGGAGCCCCGTTTCCGCCTCCTAGCTCGAGATGAGGGATCCTTTCCCTGTTTCGTAGGGAAAGAATTCCCGGCGTTCCCGTCGCATTTCAAGAGGAGGCGCTCTCCACAGGAAAGGCGAGAGGAACTCCAGGGTCGTGCCACCATTCCAAGAGTCCCCCAGATGTGTCAGTCCATTCCAGAGGAATCTGTTTTCCCTGCACTGCCTTGACGTTCAAGCCGAGGATCGACTCCCACCACGTGTGCACGTGGGACAGCCCTGTGGGAAAGCCTCGTGGGAAAGCCTCGTGGGAAAGACTCGAGGGAAAACCATAGATCCTTTGATCCACGCGGCGGACTGCGTGACACTGCTGCTACCGCTCTGGAGGAAAGCGCAAGTGCATGCCCGCATTCGAGACGAGGACTGACTCCCCTGGGGAGACTCCAGAAATACCCCAAGATCCATGTCAGCACTGGAGAGGAATCCTCAGGTTCCGGCCCCGACTCCACACAAGGTCTTAGGCCCCGGCATCGACGGGAGAGGAATCCCGAGAGGCCCCCGAGGAACTCGCATGGGGACTGGCCTTTCCTGAGGCCACCAGAGCGTGTCCCTGAGGTCCCCGTCGTAAGTCGAGAGCACCTGCCGCAACTCGAGAAAATCCAGGAGGTTTTGCCCTCCAGGCGAGATGAGGCCCATTTCCGCTGAGGCTTCTCGAGGCCAATCACATCTAACCACTGGAACTTCCAAAGGGTCCTTCACACCCTTGCTGCAACTCAAGAAGTTCCCCGACATACCCGTCTGCACTCGAGAGGAAGCACGTGGTGTCCCGCACACATCCAGGGGAGCCCCGTTTCCGCCTCCTAGCTCGAGATGAGGGATCCTTTCCCTGTTTCATAGGGAAAGAATTCCCGGCGTTCCCGTCGCATCTCAAGAGGTGGCGCTCTCCACAGGAAAGGCGAGAGGAACTCCAGGATCGTGGCACCATTCCAAGAGACCCCCAGATGTGTCAGTCCATTCCAGAGGAACCTGTTTTCCCTGCACTGCCTTGACGTTCAAGCCGAGGATCGACTCCAACAAGGTGTGCACGTGGGACAGCCCTGTGGGAAAGCCTCGTGGGAAAGCCTCGTGGGAAAGACTCGAGGGAAAACCATAGATCCTTTGATCCACGCGGCGGACTGCGTGACACTGCTGCTACCGCTCTGGAGGAAAGCGCAAGTGCATGCCCGCATTCGAGACGAGGACTGACTCCGCTGGGGAGACTCCAGAAGTACCCCAAGATCCATGTCAGCACTGGAGAGGAATCCTCAGGTTCCGGCCCCGACTCCACACAAGGTCTTAGGCCCCGGCATCGACGGGAGAGGAATGCCGAGAGGCCCCCGAGGAACTCGCATGGGGACTGGCCTTTCCTGAGGCCACCAGAGCGGGTCCCTGAGGTCCCCGTCGTAAGTCGAGAGCACCTGCCGCAACTCGAGAAAATCCAGGAGGTTTTGCCCTCCAGGCGAGATGAGGCCCATTTCCGCTGAGGCTTCTCGAGGCTAATCACATCTAACCGCTGGAACTTCCAAAGGGTCCTTCACACCCTTGCTGCAACTCAAGAAGTTCCCCGACATACCCGTCTCCACTCGAGAGGAAGCACGTGGGGTCCCGCACACATCCAGGGGAGCCCCGTTTCCGCCTCCTAGCTCGAGATGAGGGATCCTTTCCCTGTTTCGTAGGGAAAGAATTCCCGGCGTTCCCGTCGCATCTCAAGAGGTGGAGCTCTCCACAGGAAAGGCGAGAGGAACTCCAGGGTCGTGGCACCATTCCAAGAGACCCCCAGATGTGTCAGTCCATTCCAGAGGAATCTGTTTTCCCTGCACTGCCTTGACGTTCAAGCCGAGGATCGACTCCCACCAGGTGTGCACGTGGGACAGCCCTGTGGGAAAGCCTCGTGGGAAAGCCTCGTGGGAAAGACTCGAGGGAAAACCATAGATCCTTTGATCCACGCGGCGGACTGCGTGACACTGCTGCTACCGCTCTGGAGGAAAGCGCAAGTGCATGCCCGCATTCGAGACGAGGACTGACTCCGCTGGGGAGACTCCAGAAGTACCCCAAGATCCATGTCAGCACTGGAGAGGAATCCTCAGGTTCCGGCCCCGACTCCACACAAGGTCTTAGGCCCCGGCATCGACGGGAGAGGAATGCCGAGAGGCCCCCGAGGAACTCGCATGGGGACTGGCCTTTCCTGAGGCCACCAGAGCGGGTCCCTGAGGTCCCCGTCGTAAGTCGAGAGCACCTGCCGCAACTCGAGAAAATCCAGGAGGTTTTGCCCTCCAGGCGAGATGAGGCCCATTTCCGCTGAGGCTTCTCGAGGCTAATCACATCTAACCGCTGGAACTTCCAAAGGGTCCTTCACACCCTTGCTGCAACTCAAGAAGTTCCCCGACATACCCGTCTCCACTCGAGAGGAAGCACGTGGGGTCCCGCACACATCCAGGGGAGCCCCGTTTCCGCCTCCTAGCTCGAGATGAGGGATCCTTTCCCTGTTTCGTAGGGAAAGAATTCCCGGCGTTCCCGTCGCATCTCAAGAGGAGGCGCTCTCCACAGGAAAGGCGAGAGGAACTCCAGGGTCGTGGCACCATTCCAAGAGACCCCCAGATGTGTCAGTCCATTCCAGAGGAATCTGTTTTCCCTGCACTGCCTTGACGTTCAAGCCGAGGATTGACTCCCACCAGGTGTGCACGTGGGACAGCCCTGTGGGAAAGCCTCGTGGGAAAGCCTCGTGGGAAAGACTCGAGGGAAAACCATAGATCCTTTGATCCACGCGGCGGACTGCGTGACACTGCTGCTACCGCTCTGGAGGAAAGCGCAAGTGCATGCCCGCATTCGAGACGAGGACTGACTCCGCTGGGGAGACTCCAGAAGTACCCCAAGATCCATGTCAGCACTGGAGAGGAATCCTCAGGTTCCGGCCCCGACTCCACACAAGGTCTTAGGCCCCGGCATCGACGGGAGAGGAATGCCGAGAGGCCCCCGAGGAACTCGCATGGGGACTGGCCTTTCCTGAGGCCACCAGAGCGGGTCCCTGAGGTCCCCGTCGTAAGTCGAGAGCACCTGCCGCAACTCGAGAAAATCCAGGAGGTTTTGCCCTCCAGGCGAGATGAGGCCCATTTCCGCTGAGGCTTCTCGAGGCTAATCACATCTAACCGCTGGAACTTCCAAAGGGTCCTTCACACCCTTGCTGCAACTCAAGAAGTTCCCCGACATACCCGTCTCCACTCGAGAGGAAGCACGTGGGGTCCCGCACACATCCAGGGGAGCCCCGTTTCCGCCTCCTAGCTCGAGATGAGGGATCCTTTCCCTGTTTCGTAGGGAAAGAATTCCCGGCGTTCCCGTCGCATCTCAAGAGGTGGAGCTCTCCACAGGAAAAGCGAGAGGAACTCCAGGGTCGTGGCACCATTCCAAGAGACCCCCAGATGTGTCAGTCCATTCCAGAGGAATCTGTTTTCCCTGCACTGCCTTGACGTTCAAGCCGAGGATCGACTCCCACCAGGTGTGCACGTGGGACAGCCCTGTGGGAAAGCCTCGTGGGAAAGCCTCGTGGGAAAGACTCGAGGGAAAACCATAGATCCTTTGATCCACGCGGCGGACTGCGTGACACTGCTGCTACCGCTCTGGAGGAAAGCGCAAGTGCATGCCCGCATTCGAGACGAGGACTGACTCCCCTGGGGAGTCTCCAGAAGTACCCCAAGATCCATGTCAGCACTGGAGAGGAATCCTCAGGTTCCGGCCCCGACTCCACACAAGGTCTTAGGCCCCGCATCGAAGGGAGAGGAATCCCGAGACGCCCCCGAGGTACTCGCATGGGGACTGGCCTTTCATGAGGCCACCAGAGCGGTTCCCTGAGGTCCCCGTCGTAAGTCGAGAGCACCTGCCGCAACTCGAGAAAATCCAGGAGGTTTTGCCCTCCAGGCGAGATGAGACCCATTTCCGCTGAGGCTTCTCGAGGCCAATCACATCTAACCACTGGAACTTCCAAAGGGTCCTTCACACCCTTGCTGCAACTCAAGAAGTTCCCCGACATACCCGTCTCCACTCGAGAGGAAGCACGTGGGGTCCCGCACACATCCAGGGGAGCCCCGTTTCCGCCTCCTAGCTCGAGATGAGGGATCCTTTCCCTGTTTCGTAGGGAAAGAATTCCCGGCGTTCCCATCGCATCTCAAGAGGAGGCGCTCTCCACAGGAAAGGCGAAAGGAACTCCAGGGTCGTGCCACCATTCCAAGAGTGCCCCAGATGTGTCAGTCCATTCTAGAGGAACCTGTTTTCCCTGCACTGCCTTGACGTTCAAGCCGAGGATCGACTCCCACCACGTGTGCACGTGGGACAGCCCTGTGGGAAAGCCTCGTGGGAAAGCCTCGTGGGAAAGACTCGAGGGAAAACCATAGATCCTTTGATCCACGCGGCGGACTGCGTGACACTGCTGCTACCGCTCTGGAGGAAAGCGCAAGTGCATGCCCGCATTCGAGACGAGGACTGACTCCCCTGGGGAGCCTCCAGAAGTACCCCAAGATCCATGTCAGCACTGGAGAGGAATCCTCAGGTTCCGGCCCCGACTCCACACAAGGTCTTAGGCCCCGGCATCGACGGGAGAGGAATCCCGAGAGGCCCCCGAGGAACTCGCATGGGGACTGGCCTTTCCTGAGGCCACCAGGGCGGGTCCCTGAGGTCCCCGTCGTAAGTCGAGAGCACCTGCCGCAACTCGAGAAAATCCAGGAGGTTTTGCCCTCCAGGCGATTTGAGGCCCATTTCCGCTGAGTCTTCTCGAGGCCAATCACATCTAACCACTGGAACTTTCAAAGGGTCCTTCACACCATGGCTGCAACTCAAGAAGTTCCCCGACATACCCGTCTCCACTCGAGAGGAAGCACGTGGGGTCCCGCACACATCCAGGGGAGCCCCGTTTCCGCCTCCGAGCTCGAGATGAGGGATCCTTTCCCTGTTTCGTAGGGAAAGAATTCCCGGCGTTCCCGTCGCATCTCAAGAGTTGGCGCTGTAAACAGGAAAGGCGAGAGGAACTCCAGGGTCGTGGCACCATTCCAAGAGACCCCCAGATGTGTCAGTCCATTCCAGAGGAACCTGTTTTCCCTGCACTGCCTTGACGTTCAAGCCGAGGATCGACTCCCACCACGTGTGCACGTGGGACAGCCCTGTTTGAAAGCCTCGTGGGAAAGCCTCGTGGGAAAGACTCGAGGGAAAACCATAGATCCTTTGATCCACGCGGCGGACTGCGTGACACTGCTGCTACCGCTCTGGAGGAAAGCGCAAGTGCATGCCCGCATTCGAGACGAGGACTGACTCCCCTGGGGAGACTCCAGAAGTACCCCAAGATCCATGTCAGCACTGGAGAGGAATCCTCAGGTTCCGGCCCCGACTCCACACAAGGTCTTAGGCCCCGGCATCGACGGGAGCGGAATCCCGAGAGGCCCCCGAGGAACTCGCATGGGGACTGGCCTTTCCTGAGGCCACCAGAGCGGTTCCCTGACGTCCCCGTCGTAAGTCGAGAGCACCTACCGCAACTCGAGAAAATCCAGGAGGTTTTGCCCTCCAGGCGACATGAGGCCCATTTCCGCTGAGGCTTCTCGAGGCCAATCACATCTAACCACTGGAACTTCCAAAGGGTCCTTCACACCCTTGCTGCAACTCAAGAAGTTCCCCGACATACCCATCTCCACTCGAGAGGAAGCAAGTGGGGTCCCGCACACATCCAGGGGAGCCCCGTTTCCGCCTCCTAGCTCGAGATGAGGGATCCTTTCCCTGTTTCGTAGGGAAAGAATTCCCGGCGTTACCGTCGCATCTCAAGAGGAGGCGCTCTCCACAGGAAAGGCGAGAGGAACTCCAGGGTCGTGCCACCATTCCAAGAGTCCCACAGATGTGTCAGTCCATTCCAGAAGAACCTGTTTTCCCTGCACTGCCTTGACGTTCAAGCCGAGGATCGACTCCCACCACGTGTGCACGTGGGAAAGCCCTGTGGGAAAGCCTCGTGGGAAAGCCTCGTGGGAAAGACTCGAGGGAAAACCATAGATCCTTTGATCCACGCGGCGGACTGCGTGACACTGCTGCTACCGCTCTGGAGGAAAGCGCAAGTGCATGCCCGCATTCGAGACGAGGACTGACTCCCCTGGGGAGCCTCCAGAAGTACCCCAAGATCCATGTCAGCACTGGAGAGGAATCCTCAGGTTCCGGCCCCGACTCCACACAAGGTCTTAGGCCCCGGCATCGACGGGAGAGGAATCCCGAGAGGCCCCCGAGGAATTCGCATGGGGACTGGCCTTTCCTGAGGCCACCAGAGCGGGTCCCTGAGTTCCCCGTCGTAAGTCGAGAGCACCTGCCGCAACTCCAGAAAATCCAGGAGGTTTTGCCCTCCAGGCGAGATGAGGCCCATTTCCGCTAAGGCTTCTCGAGGCTAATCTCGTCTAACCACTGGAACTTCCAAAGGGTCCTTCACACCCTTGCTGCAACTCAAGAAGTTCCCCGACATACCCGTCTCCACTCGAGAGGAAGCACGTGGTGTCCCGCACACATCCAGGGGAGCCCCGTTTCCGCCTCCTAGCTCGAGATGAGGGATCCTTTCCCTGTTTCGTAGGGAAAGAATTCCCGGCGTTCCCGTCGCATCTCAAGAGGAGGCGCTCTCCACAGGAAAGGCGAGAGGAACTCCAGGGTCGTGCCACCATTCCAAGAGACCCCCAGATGTGTCAGTCCATTCCAGAGGAACCTGTTTTCCCTGCACTGCCTTGACGTTCAAGCCGAGGATCGACTCCCACCACGTGTGCACGTGGGACAGCCCTGTTTGAAAGCCTCGTGGGAAAGCTTCGTGGGAAAGACTCGAGGGAAAACCATAGATCCTTTGATCCACGCGGCGGACTGCGTGACACTGCTGCTACCGCTCTGGAGGAAAGCGCAAGTGCATGCCCGCATTCGAGACGAGGACTGACTCCCCTGGGGAGACTCCAGAAGTACCCCAAGATCCATGTCAGCACTGGAGAGGAATCCTCAGGTTCCGGCCCCGACTCCACACAAGGTCTTAGGCCCCGCATCGAAGGGAGAGGAATCCCGAGACGCCCCCGACGTACTCGCATGGGGACTGGCCTTTCATGAGGCCACCAGAGCGGGTCCCTGAGGTCCCCGTCGTAAGTCGAGAGCACCTGCCGCAACTCGAGAAAATCCAGGAGGTTTTGCCCTCCAGGCGAGATGAGGCCCATTTCCGCTGAGGCTTCTCGAGGCCAATCACATCTAACCACTGGAACTTCCAAAGGGTCCTTCACACCCTTGCTGCAACTCAAGAAGTTCCCTGACATACCCGTCTCCACTCGAGAGGAAGCACGTGGGGTCCCGCACACATCCAGGGGAGCCCCGTTTCCGCCTCCTAGCTCGAGATGAGGGATCCTTTCCCTGTTTCGTAGGGAAAGAATTCCCGGCATTCCCGTCGCATCTCAAGAGGAGGCGCTCTCCACAGGAAAGGTGAGAGGAACTCCAGGGTCGTGTCACCATTCCAAGAGTCCCACAGATGTGTCAGTCCATTCCAGAGGAACCTGTTTTCCCTGCACTGCCTTGACGTTCAAGCCGAGGATCGACTCCCACCACGTGTGCACGTGGGACAGCCCTGTGGGAAAGCCTCGTGGGAAAGCCTCGTGGGAAAGACTTGAGGGAAAACCATAGATCCTTTGATCCACGCGGCGGACTGCGTGACACTGCTGCTACCGCTCTGGAGGAAAGCGCAAGTGCATGCCCGCATTCGAGACGAGGACTGACTCCCCTGGGGAGACTCCAGAAGTACCCCAAGATCCATGTCAGCACTGGAGAGGAATCCTCAGGTTCCGGCCCCGACTCCACACAAGGTCTTAGGCCCCGGCATCGACGGGAGAGGAACCCCGAGAGGACCCCGAGGAACTCGCATGGGGACTGGCCTTTCCTGAGGCCCCCAGAGCGGTTCCCTGAGGTCCCCGTCGTAAGTCGAGAGCACCTGCCGTAACTCGAGAAAATCCAGGAGGTTTTGCCCTCCAGGCGAGATGAGGCCCATTTCCGCTGAGGCATCTCGAGGCTAATCACGTCTAACCACTGGAACTTCCAAAGGGTCCTTCACACCCCTGCTGCAACTCAAGAAGTTCCCCGACATACCCGTCTCCACTCGAGAGGAAGCACGTGGGGTCCCGCACACATCCAGGGGAGCTCCGTTTCCGCCTCCTAGCTCGAGATGAGGGATCCTTTCCCTGTTTCGTAGGGAAAGAATTCCCGGCGTTCCCGTCGCATCTCAAGAGGAGGCGCTCTCCACAGGAAAGGCGAGAGGAACTCCAGGGTCGTGACACCATTCCAAGAGTCCCCCAGATGTGTCAGTCCATTCCAGAGGAACCTGTTTTCCCTGTACTGCCTTGACATTCAAGCCGAGGATCGACTCCCACCACGTGTGCACGTGGGACAGCCCTGTGGGAAAGCCTCGTGGGAAAGCCTCGTGGGAAAGACTCGAGGGAAAACCATACATCCTTTGATCCACGCGGCGGACTGCGTGACACTGCTGCTACCGCTCTGGAGGAAAGCGCAAGTGCATGCCCGCATTCGAGACGAGGACTGACTCCCCTGGGGAGACTCCAGAAGTACCCCAAGATCCATGTCAGCACTGGAGAGGAATCCTCAGGTTCCGGCCCCGACTCCACACAAGGTCTTAGGCTCCAGCATCGACGGGAGAGGAATCCCGAGAGGCCCCCGAGGAACTCGCATGGGGACTGGCCTTTCCTGAGGCCACCAGAGCGGTTCCCTGAGGTCCCCGTCGTAAGTCGAGAGCACCTGCCGCAACTCGAGAAAATCCAGGAGGTTTTGCCCTCCAGGCGAGATGAGGCCCATTTCCGCTGAGGCTTCTCGAGGCCAATCACATCTAACCACTGGAACTTCCAAAGGGTCCTTCACACCATTGCTGCAACTCAAGAAGTTCCCCGACATACCCGTCTCCACTCGAGAGGAAGCACGAGGGGTCCCGCACACATCCAGGGGAGCTCCGTTTCCGCCTCCTAGCTCGAGATGAGGGATCCTTTCCCTGTTTCGTAGGGAAAGAATTCCCGGCGTTCCCGTCGCATCTCAAGAGGAGGCGCTCTCCACAGGAAAGGCGAGAGGAACTCCAGGGTCGTGCCACCATTCCAAGAGTCCCCCAGATGTGTCAGTCCATTCCAGAGGAACCTGTTTTCCCTGTACTGCCTTGACATTCAAGCCGAGGATCCACTCCCACCACGTGTGCACGTGGGACAGCCCTGTGGGAAAGCCTCGTGGGAAAGACTCGAGGGAAAACCATACATCCTTTGATCCACGCGGCGGACTGCGTGACACTGCTGCTACTGCTATGGAGGAAAGCGCAAGTGCATGCCCGCATTCGAGACGAGGACTGACTCCCCTGGGGAGACTCCAGAAGTACCCCAAGATCCATGTCAGCACTGGAGAGGAATCCTCAGGTTCCGGCCCCGACTCCACACAAGGTCTTAGGCCCCGGCATCGACGGGAGAGGAATCCCGAGAGGCCCCCGAGGAACTCGCATGGGGACTGGCCTTTCCTGAGGCCACCAGAGCGGTTCCCTGAGGTCCCCGTCGTAAGTCGAGAGCACCTGCCGCAACTCGAGAAAATCCAGGAGGTTTGGCCCTCCAGGCGAGATGAGGCCCATTTCCGCTGAGGCTTCTCGAGGCCAATCACATCTAACCACTGGAACTTCCAAAGGGTCCTTCACACCATTGCTGCAACTCAGGAAGTACCCCGACATACCCGTCTCCACTCGAGAGAAAGCACGTGGGGTCGCGCACACATCCAGGGGAGCCCCGTTTCCGCCTCCTAGCTCGAGATTAGGGATCCTTTCCCTGTTTCGTAGGGAAATAATTCCCGGCGTTCCCGTCGCATCTCAAGAGGAGGCGCTCTCCACAGGAAAGGCGAGAGGAACTCCAGGGTCGTGCCACCATTCCAAGAGTCCCCCAGATGTGTCAGTCCATTCCAGAGGAACCTGTTTTCCCTGCACTGCCTTGACGTTCAAGCCGAGGATCGACTCCCACCACGTGTGCACGTGGGACAGCCCTGTGGGAAAGCCTCGTGGGAAAGCCTCGTGGGAAAGACTCGAGGGAAAACCATAGATCCTTTGATCCACGCGGCGGACTGCGTGACACTGCTGCTACCGCTCTGGAGGAAAGCGCAAGTGCATGCCCGCATTCGAGACGAGGACTGACTCCCCTGGGGAGACTCCAGAAGTACCCCAAGATCCATGTCAGCACTGGAGAGGAATCCTCAGGTTCCGGCCCCGACTCCACACAAGGTCTTAGGCCCCGGCATCGACGGGAGAGGAATCCCGAGAGGCCCCTGAGGAACTCGCATGGGGACTGGCCTTTCCTGAGGCCACCAGAGCGGTTCCCTGAGGTCCCCGTCGTAAGTCGAGAGCACCTGCCGCAACTCGAGAAAATCCAGGAGGTTTTGCCCTCCAGGCGAGATGAGGCCCATTTCCGCTGAGGCTTCTCGAGGCCAATCACATCTAACCACTGGAACTTCCAAAGGGTCCTTCACACCATTGCTGCAACTCAAGAAGTTCCCCGACATACCCGTCTCCACTCGAGAGGAAGCACGTGGGGTCCCGCACACATCCAGGGGAGCTCCGTTTCCGCCTCCTAGCTCGAGATGAGGGATCCTTTCCCTGTTTCGTAGGGAAAGAATTCCCGGCGTTCCCGTCGCATCTCAAGAGGAGGCGCTCTCCACAGGAAAGGCGAGAGGAACTCCAGGGTCGTGACACCATTCCAAGAGTCCCCCAGATGTGTCAGTCCATTCCAGAGGAACCTGTTTTCCCTGCACTGCCTTGACATTCAAGCCGAGGATCGACTCCCACCACGTGTGCACGTGGGACAGCCCTGTGGGAAAGCCTCGTGGGAAAGCCTCGTGGGAAAGACTCGAGGGAAAACCATAGATCCTTTGATCCACGCGGCGGACTGCGTGACACTGCTGCTACCGCTCTGGAGGAAAGCGCAAGTGCATGCCCGCATTCGAGACGAGGACTGACTCCCCTGGGGAGACTCCAGAAGTACCCCAAGATCCATGTCAGCACTGGAGAGGAATCCTCAGGTTCCGGCCCCGACTCCACACAAGGTCTTAGGCCCCGGCATCGACGGGAGAGGAACCCCGAGAGGACCCCGAGGAACTCGCATGGGGACTGGCCTTTCCTGAGGCCCCCAGAGCGGTTCCCTGAGGTCCCCGTCGTAAGTCGAGAGCACCTGCCGTAACTCGAGAAAATCCAGGAGGTTTTGCCCTCCAGGCGAGATGAGGCCCATTTCCGCTGAGGCATCTCGAGGCTAATCACGTCTAACCACTGGAACTTCCAAAGGGTCCTTCACACCCCTGCTGCAACTCAAGAAGTTCCCCGACATACCCGTCTCCACTCGAGAGGAAGCACGTGGGTCCCGCACACATCCAGGGGAGCCCCGTTTCCGCCTCCTAGCTCGAGACGTGGGATCCTTTCCCTGTTTCGTAGGGAAATAATTCCCGGCGATCCCGTCGCATCTCAAGAGGAGGCGCTCTCCACAGGAAAGGCGAGAGGAACTCCAGGGTCGTGCCACCATTCCAAGAGTCCCCCAGATGTGTCAGTCCATTCCAGAGGAACCTGTTTTCCCTGCACTGCCTTGACGTTCAAGCCGAGGATCGACTCCCACCACGTGTGAACGTGGGACAGCCCTGTGGGAAAGCCTCGTGGGAAAGCCTCGTGGGAAAGACTCGAGGGAAAACCATAGATCCTTTGATCCACGCGGCGGACTGCGTGACACTGCTGCTACCGCTCTGGAGGAAAGCGCAAGTGCATGCCCGCATTCGAGACGAGGACTGACTCCCCTGGGGAGACTCCAGAAGTACCCCAAGATCCATGTCAGCACTGGAGAGGAATCCTCAGGTTCCGGCCCCGACTCCACACAAGGTCTTAGGCTCCAGCATCGACGGGAGAGGAATCCCGAGAGGCCCCCGAGGAACTCGCATGGGGACTGGCCTTTCCTGAGGCCACCAGAGCGGTTCCCTGAGGTCCCCGTCGTAAGTCGAGAGCACCTGCCGCAACTCGAGAAAATCCAGGAGGTTTTGCCCTCCAGGCGAGATGAGGCCCATTTCCGCTGAGGCTTCTCGAGGCCAATCACATCTAACCACTGGAACTTCCAAAGGGTCCTTCACACCATTGCTGCAACTCAAGAAGTTCCCCGACATACCCGTCTCCACTCGAGAGGAAGCACGAGGGGTCCCGCACACATCCAGGGGAGCTCCGTTTCCGCCTCCTAGCTCGAGATGAGGGATCCTTTCCCTGTTTCGTAGGGAAAGAATTCCCGGCGTTCCCGTCGCATCTCAAGAGGAGGCGCTCTCCACAGGAAAGGCGAGAGGAACTCCAGGGTCGTGACACCATTCCAAGAGTCCCCCAGATGTGTCAGTCCATTCCAGAGGAACCTGTTTTCCCTGTACTGCCTTGACATTCAAGCCGAGGATCCACTCCCACCACGTGTGCACGTGGGACAGCCCTGTGGGAAAGCCTCGTGGGAAAGCCTCGTGGGAAAGACTCGAGGGAAAACCATACATCCTTTGATCCACGCGGCGGACTGCGTGACACTGCTGCTACTGCTATGGAGGAAAGCGCAAGTGCATGCCCGCATTCGAGACGAGGACTGACTCCCCTGGGGAGACTCCAGAAGTACCCCAAGATCCATGTCAGCACTGGAGAGGAATCCTCAGGTTCCGGCCCCGACTCCACACAAGGTCTTAGGCCCCGGCATCGACGGGAGAGGAAACCCGAGAGGCCCCCGAGGAACTCGCATGGGGACTGGCCTTTCCTGAGGCCACCAGAGCGGTTCCCTGAGGTCCCCGTCGTAAGTCGAGAGCACCTGCCGCAACTCGAGAAAATCCAGGAGGTTTGGCCCTCCAGGCGAGATGAGGCCCATTTCCGCTGAGGCTTCTCGAGGCCAATCACATCTAACCACTGGAACTTCCAAAGGGTCCTTCACACCATTGCTGCAACTCAGGAAGTACCCCGACATACCCGTCTCCACTCGAGAGAAAGCACGTGGGGTCGCGCACACATCCAGGGGAGCCCCGTTTCCGCCTCCTAGCTCGAGATTAGGGATCCTTTCCCTGTTTCGTAGGGAAATAATTCCCGGCGTTCCCGTCGCATCTCAAGAGGAGGCGCTCTCCACAGGAAAGGCGAGAGGAACTCCAGGGTCGTGCCACCATTCCAAGAGTCCCCCAGATGTGTCAGTCCATTCCAGAGGAACCTGTTTTCCCTGCACTGCCTTGACGTTCAAGCCGAGGATCGACTCCCACCACGTGTGCACGTGGGACAGCCCTGTGGGAAAGCCTCGTGGGAAAGCCTCGTGGGAAAGACTCGAGGGAAAACCATAGATCCTTTGATCCACGCGGCGGACTGCGTGACACTGCTGCTACCGCTCTGGAGGAAAGCGCAAGTGCATGCCCGCATTCGAGACGAGGACTGACTCCCCTGGGGAGACTCCAGAAGTACCCCAAGATCCATGTCAGCACTGGGGAGGAATCCTCAGGTTCCGGCCCTGACTCCACACAAGGTCTTAGACCCCGGCATCGACGGGAGAGGAATCCCGAGAGGCCCCCGAGGAACTCCCATGGGGACTGGCCTTTCTGGAGGCCACCAGAGCGGGTCCCCGAGGTCCCCGTCGTAAGTCGAGAGCACCTGCCGCAACTCGAGAAAATCCAGGAGGTTTTGCCCTCCAGGCGAGATGAGGCCCATTTCCGCTGAGTCTTCTCGAGGCCAATCACGTCTAACCACTGGAACTTCCAAAGGGTCCTTCACACCCTTGCTGCAACTCAAGAAGTTCCCCGACATACCCGTCTCCACTCGAGAGGAAGCACGTGGGGTCCCTCACACATCCAGGGGAGCCCCGTTTCCGCCTCCTAGCTCGAGATGAGGGATCCTTTCCCTGTTTTGTAGGGAAAGAATTCCCGGCATTCCCGTCGCACCTCAAAAGGAGGCGCTCTCCACAGGAAAGGCGAGAGGAACTCCAGGGTCGTGCCACCATTCCAAGAGTCCCCCAGATGTGTCAGTCCATTCCAGAGGAACCTGTTATACCTGCACTGCCTTGACGTTCAAGCTGAAGATTGACTCCCACCACGCGTAAACGTGGGACAGCCCTGTGGGAAAGCCTCGTAGGAAAGCCTCGTGGGAAAGACTCGAGGGAAAACCGTAGATCCTTTGATCCACACGGCGGACTGCGTGACACTGCTGCGACCGCTCTGGAGGAAAGCGCAAGTGCATGCCCGCATTCGAGACGAGGACTGACTTCCCTGGGGAGACTCCAGAAGTACCCCAAGAATCATGTCAGCACTGGAGAGGAATCCTCAGGTTCCGGCCCCGACTCCACACAAGGTCTTAGGCCCCGGCATCGACGGGAGAGGAATCCCGAGAGGCCCCCGAGGAACTCGCATGTTGACTGGCCTTTCCTGAGGCGACCAGAGCGGGTCCCTGAGGTCCCCGTCGTAAGTCGAGAGCACCTGTCGCAACTCGAGAAAATCCAGGAGGTTTTGCCCTCCAGGCGAGATTAGGCCCATTTCCGCTGAGGCTTCTCGAGGCCAATCACGTCTAACCACTGGAAATTCCAAAGGGTCCTTCACACCCTTGCTGCAACTCAAGAAGTTCCCCGACATACCCGTCTCCACTCGAGAGGAAGCACGGGGGGTCCCTCACACATCCAGGGGAGCCCCGTTTCCGCCTCCTAGCTCGAGATGAGGGATCCTTTCCCTGTTTCGTAGGGAAAGAATTCCCGGCGTTCCCGTCGCATCTCAAGAGGAGGCGCTCTCCACAGGAAAGGCGAGAGGAACTCCAGGGTCGTGCCACCATTCCAAGAGTCCCCCAGATGTGTCAGTCCATTCCAGAGGAACCTGTTTTCCCTGCACTGCCTTGACGTTCAAGCCGAAGATCGACTCCCACCACGTGTGCACGTGGGACAGCCCTGTGGGAAAGCCTCGTGGGAAAGCCTCGTGGGAAAGACTCGAGGGAAAACCATAGATCCTTTGATCCACGCGGCGGACTGCGTGACACTGCTGCTTCCGCTCTGGAGGAAAGCGCAAGTGCATGCCCGCATTCGAGACGAGGACTGACTCCCCTGGGGAGACTCCAGAAGTACCCCAAGATCCATGTCAACACTGGAGAGGAATCCTCAGTTTCCGGCCCCGACTCCACACAAGGTCTTAGGCCCCGGCATCGATGGGAGAGGAATCCCGAGAGGCCCATGAGGAACTCGCATGGGGACTGGCCTTTCCTGAGGGCACCAGAGCGGGTCCCTGAGGTCCCCGTCGTAAGTCGAGAGCACCTGCCGCAACTCGAGAAAATCCAGGAGGTTTTGCCCTCCAGGCGAGATGAGGCCCATTTCCGCTGAGGCTTCTCGAGGCCAATCACATCTAACCACTGGAACTTCCAAAGGGTCCTTCACACCCTAGCTGCAACTCAAGAAGTTCCCCGACATACCCGTCTGCACTCGAGAGGAAGCACGTGGTGTCCCGCACACATCCAGGGGAGCCCCGTTTCCGCCTCCTAGCTCGAGATGAGGGATCCTTTCCCTGTTTCGTAGGGAAAGAATTCCCGGCATTCCCGTCGCATCTCAAGAGGAGGCGCTCTCCACAGGAAAGGCGAGAGGAACTCCAGGGTCGTGCCACCATTCCAAGAGTACCCCAGATGTGTCAGTCCATTCCAGAGGAACCTGTTTTCCCTGCACTGCCTTGACGTTCAAGCCGAGGATCGACTCCCACCACGTGTGCACGCGGGACAGCCCTGTGGGAAAGCCTCATGGGAAAGCCTCGTGGGAAAGACTCGAGGGAAAACCATAGATCCTTTGATCCACGCGGCGGACTGCGTGACACTGCTGCTACCGCTCTGGAGGAAAGCGCAAGTGCATGCCCGCATTCGAGACGAGGACTGACTCCCCTGGGGAGACTCCAGATGTACCCCAAGATCCATGTCAGCACTGGAGAGGAATCCTCAGGTTCCGGCCCCGACTCCACACAAGGTCTTAGGCCCCGGCATCGACGGGAGAGGAATCCCGAGAGGCCCCCGAGGAACTCGCATGGGGACTGGCCTTTCCTGAGGCCACCAGAGCGGGTCCCTGAGGTCCCCGTCGTAAGTCGAGAGCACCTGCCGCAACTCGAGAAAATCCAGGAGGTTTTGCCCTCCAGGCGAGATGAGGCCCATTTCCGCTGAGGCTTCTCGAGGCCAATCACATCTAACCACTGGAACTTCCAAAGGGTCCTTCACACCCTTGCTGCAACTCAAGAAGTTCCCCGACATACCCGTCTCCACTCGAGAAGAAGCACGTGGGGTCCCACACACATCCAGGGGAGCCCCGTTTCCGCCTCCTAGCTCGAGATGAGGGATCCTTTCCCTGTTTCGTAGGGAAAGAATTCCCGGCGTTCCCGTCGCATCTCAAGAGGAGGCGCTCTCCACAGGAAAGGCGAGAGGAACTCCAGGGTCGTGCCACCATTCCAAGAGTCCCCCAGATGTGTCAGTCCATTCCAGAGGAACCTGTTTTCCCTGCACTGCCTTGACGTTCAAACCGAGGATCGACTCCCACCACGTGTGCACGTGGGACAGCCCTGTGGGAAAGCCTCGTGGGAAAGCCTCGTGGGAAAGACTCGAGGGAAAACCATAGATCCTTTGATCCACGCGGCGGACTGCGTGACACTGCTGCTACCGCTCTGGAGGAAAGCGCAAGTGCATGCCCGCATTCGAGACGAGGACTGACTCCCCTGGGGAGACTCCAGAAGTACCCCAAGATCCATGTCAGCACTGGAGCGGAATCCTCAGGTTCCGGCCCCGACTCCACACAAGGTCTCAGGCCCCGGCATCGACGGGAGAGGAATCCCGAGAGGCCCCCGAGGAACTCGCATGGGGACTGGCCATTCCTGAGGCCACCAGAGCGGGTCCCTGAGGTCCCCGTCGTAAGTCGAGAGCACCTGCCGCAACTCGAGAAAATCCAGGAGGTTTTGCCCTCCAGGCGAGATGAGGCCCATTTCCGCTGAGGCTTCTCGAGGCCAATCACATCTAACCACTGGAACTTCCAAAGGGTCCTTCACACCCTTGCAGCAACTCAAGAAGTTCCCCGACATACCCGTCTCCACTCGAGAGGAAGCACGTGGGTCCCGCACACATCCAGGGGAGCCCCGTTTCCGCCTCCTAGCTCGAGATGAGGGATCCTTTCCCTGTTTCGTAGGGAAAGAATTCCCGGCGTTCCCGTCGCATCTCAAGAGGAGGCGCTCTCCACAGGAAAGGCGAGAGGAACTCCAGGGTCGTCACACCATTCCAAGAGTCCCCCAGATGTGTCAGTCCATTCCAGAGGAACCTGTTTTCCCTGCACTGCCTTGACGTTCAAGCCGAGGATCGACTCCCACCACGTGTGCACGTGGGACAGCCCTGTGGGAAAGCCTCGTGGGAAAGCTCGTGGGAAAGACTCGAGGGAAAACCATAGATCCTTTGATCCACGCGGCGGACTGCGTGACACTGCTGCTACCGCTCTGGAGGAAAGCGCAAGTGCATGCCCGCATTCGAGACGAGGACTGACTCCCCTGGGGAGACTCCAGAAGTACCCCAAGATCCATGTCAGCACTGGAGAGGAATCCTCAGGTTCCGGCCCCGACTCCACACAAGGTCTTAGGCCCCGGCATCGACGGGAGAGGAATCCCGAGAGGCCCCCGAGAAACTCGCATGTGGACTGGCCTTTGCTGAGGCCACCAGAGCGGGTCCCTGAGGTCCCCGTCGTAAGTCGAGAGCACCTGCCGCAACTCGAGAAAATCCAGGAGGTTTTGCCCTCCAGGCGAGATGAGGCCCATTTCCGCTGAGGCTTCTCGAGGCTAATCACGTCTAACAACTGAAACTTCCAAAGGGTCCTTCACACCCTTGCTGCAACTCAAGAAGTTCCCCGACATACCCGTCTCCACTCGAGAGGAAGCACGTGGGGTCCCGCACACATCCAGGGGAGCCCCGTTTCCGCCTCCTAGCTCGAGATGAGGGATCCTTTCCCTGTTTCCTAGGGAAAGAATTCCCGGCGTTCCCGTCGCATCTCAAGAGGAGGCGCTCTCCACAGGAAAGGCGAGAGGAACTCCAGGGTCGTGTCACCATTCCAAGAGTCACCCAGATGTGTCAGTCCATTCCAGAGGAACCGGTTTTCCCTGCACTGCCTTGACGTTCAAGCCGAGGATCGACTCCCACCACGTGTGCACGTGGGACAGCCCTGTGGGAAAGCCTCGTGGGAAAGCCTCGTGGGAAAGACTCGAGGGAAAACCATAGATCCTTTGATCCACGCGGCGGACTGCGTGACACTGCTGCTACCGCTCTGGAGGAAAGCGCAAGTGCATGCCCGCATTCGAGACGAGGACTGACTCCCCTGGGGAGACTCCAGAAGTACCCCAAGATCCATGTCAGCACTGGAGAGGAATCCTCAGGTTCCGGCCCCGACTCCACACAAGGTCTTAGGCCCCGGCATCAACGGGAGAGGAATCCCGAGAGGCCCCCGAGGAACTCGCATGGGGACTGGCCTTTCCTGAGGCCACCAGAGCGGGTCCCTGAGGTCCCCGTTGTAAGTCGAGAGCACCTGCCGCAACTCGAGAAAATCCAGGAGGTTTTGCCCTCCAGGCGAGATGAGGCCCGTTTCCGCTGAGGCTTCTCGAGGCCGATCACATCTAACCACTGGAACTTCCAAAGGGTCCTTCACACCCTTGCAGCAACTCAAGAAGTTCCCCGACATACCCGTCTCCACTCGAGAGGAAGAACGTGGGTCCCGCACACATCCAGGGGAGCCCCGTTTCCGCCTCCTAGCTCGAGATGAGGGATCCTTTCCCTGTTTCGTAGGGAAAGAATTCCCGGCGTTCCCGTCGCATCTCAAGAGGAGGCGCTCTCCACAGGAAAGGCGAGAGGAACTCCAGGGTCGTGCCACCATTCCAAGAGTCCCCCAGATGTGTCAGTCCATTCCAGAGGAACCTGTTTTCCCTGCACTGCCTTGACGTTTAAGCCGAGGATCGACTCCCACCACGTGTGCACGTGGGACAGCCCTGTGGGAAAGCCTCGTGGGAAAGCCTCGTGGGAAAGACTCGAGGGAAAACCATAGATCCTTTGATCCACGCGGCGGACTGCGTGACACTGCTGCTACCGCTCTGGAGGAAAGCGCAAGTGCATGCCCGCATTCGAGACGAGGACTGACTCCCCTGGGGAGACTCCAGAAGTACCCCAAGATCCATGTCAGCATTGGAGAGGAATCCTCAGGTTCCGGCCCCGACTCCACACAAGGTCTTAGGCCCCGGCATCAACGGGAGAGGAATCCCGAGAGGCCCCCGAGGAACTCGCATGGGGACTGGCCTTTCCTGAGGCCACCAGAGCGGGTCCCTGAGGTCCCCGTCGTAAGTCGAGAGCACCTGCCGCAACTCGAGAAAATCCAGGAGGTTTTGCCCTCCAGGCGAGATGAGGCCCATTTCCGCTGAGGCTTCTCGAGGCCAATCATATCTAACCACTGGAACTTCCAAAGGGTCTTTCACACCCTTGCAGCAACTCAAGAAGTTCCCCGACATACCCGTCTCCACTCGAGAGGAAGCACGTGGGTCCCGCACACATCCAGGGGAGCCCCGTTTCCGCCTCCTAGCTCGAGATGAGGGATCCTTTCCCTGTTTCGTAGGGAAAGAATTCCCGGCGTTCCCGTCGCATCTCAAGAGGAGGCGCTCTCCACAGGAAAGGCGAGAGGAACTCCAGGGTCGAGCCACCATTCCAAGAGTCCCCCAGATGTGTCAGTCCATTCCAGAAGAACCTGTTTTCCCTGCACTGCCTTGACGTTCAAGCCGAGGATCCACTCCCACCACGTGTGCACGTGGGACAGCCCTGTGGGAAAGCCTCGTGGGAAAGCCTCGTGGGAAAGACTCGAGGGAAAACCATAGATCCTTTGATCCACGCGGCGGACTGCGTGACACTGCTGCTACCGCTCTGGAGGAAAGCGCAAGTGCATGCCCGCATTCGAGACGAGGACTGACTCCCCTGGGGAGACTCCAGAAGTACCCCAAGATCCATGTCAGCACTGGAGAGGAATCCTCAGGTTCCGGCCCCGACTCCACACAAGGTCTTAGGCCCCGGCATCGACGGGAGAGGAATCCCGAGAGGCCCCCGAGGAACTCGCATGGGGACTGGCCTTTCCTGAGGCCACCAGAGCGGGTCCCTGAGGTCCCCGTCGTAAGTCGAGAGCACCTGCCGCAACTCGAGAAAATCCAGGAGGTTTTGCCCTCCAGGCGACATGAGGCCCATTTCCGCTGAGGCTTCTCGAGGCTAATCACGTCTAACAACTGGAACTTCCAAAGGGTCCTTCACACCCTTGCTGCAACTCAAGAAGTTCCCCGACATACCCGTCTCCACTCGAGAGGAAGCACGTGGGTCCCGCACACATCCAGGGGAGCCCCGTTTCCACCTCCTAGCTCGAGATGAGGGATCCTTTCCCTGTTTCCTAGGGAAAGAATTCCCGGCGTTCCCGTCGCATCTCAAGAGGAGGCGCTCTCCACAGTAAAGGCGAGAGGAACTCCAGGGTCGTGACACCATTCCAAGAGTCCCCCAGATGTGTCAGTCCATTCCAGAGGAACCTGTTTTCCCTGCACTGCCTTGACGTTCAAGCCGAGGATCGACTCCCACCACGTGTGCACGTGGGACAGCCCTGTGGGAAAGCCTCGTGGGAAAGCCTCGTGGGAAAGACTCGAGGGAAAACCATAGATCCTTTGATCCTCGCGGCGGACTGCGTACACTGCTGCTACCGCTCTGGAGGAAAGCGCAAGTGCATGCCCGCATTCGAGACGAGGACTGACTCCCCTGGGGAGACTCCAGAAGTACCCCAAGATCCATGTCAGCATTGGAGAGGAATCCTCAGGTTCCGGCCCCGACTCCACACAAGGTCTTAGGCCCCGGCATCAACGGGAGAGGAATCCCGAGAGGCCCCCGAGGAACTCGCATGGGGACTGGCCTTTCCTGAGGCCACCAGAGCGGGTCCCTGAGGTCCCCGTCGTAAGTCGAGAGCACCTGCCGAAACTCGAGAAAATCCAGGAGGTTTTGCCCTCCAGGCGAGATGAGGCCCATTTCCGCTGAGGCTTCTCGAGGCCAATCACATCTAACCACTGGAACTTCCAAAGGGTCCTTCACACCCTTGCAGCAACTCAAGAAGTTCCCCGACATACCCGTCTCCACTCGAGAGGAAGCACGTGGGTCCCGCACACATCCAGGGGAGCCCCGTTTCCGCCTCCTAGCTCGAGATGAGGGATCCTTTCCCTGTTTCATAGGGAAAGAATTCCCGGCATTCCCGTCGCATCTCAAGAGGAGGCGCTCTCCACAGGAAAGGCGAGAGGAACTCCAGAGTCATGCCACCATTCCAAGAGTCCCCCAGATGTGTCAGTCCATTCCAGAGGAACCTGTTTTCCCTGCACTGCCTTGACGTTCAAGCCGAGGATCGACTCCCACCACGTGTGCACGTGGGACAGCCCTGTGGGAAAGCCTCGTGGGAAAGCCTCGTGGGAAAGACTCGAGGGAAAACCATAGATCCTTTGATCCACGCGGCGGACTGCGTGACACTGCTGCTACCGCTCTGGAGGAAAGCGCAAGTGCATGCCCGCATTCGAGACGAGGACTGACTCCCCTGGGGAGACTCCAGAAGTACCCCAAGATCCATGTCAGCACTGGAGAGGAATCCTCAGGTTCCGGCCCCGACTCCACACAAGGTCTTAGGCCCCGGCATCGACGGGAGAGGAATCCCGAGACGCCCCCGAGGAACTCGCATGGGGACTGGCCTTTCCTGAGGCCACCAGAGCGGGTCCCTGAGGTCCCCGTCGTAAGTCGAGAGCACCTGCCGCAACTCGAGAAAATCCAGGAGGTTTTGCCCTCCAGGCGAGATGAGGCCCATTTCCGCTGAGGCTTCTCGAGGCCAATCACATCTAACCACTGGAACTTCCAAAGGGTCCTTCACACCCTTGCTGCAACTCAAGAAGTTCCCCGACATACCCGTCTGCCCTCGAGAGGAAGCACGTGGTGTCCCGCACACATCCAGGGGAGCCCCGTTTCCGCCTCCTAGCTCGAGATGAAGGATCCTTTCCCTGTTTCGTAGGGAAAGAATTCCCGGCGTTCCCGTCGCATCTCAAGAGGAGGCGCTCTCCACAGGAAAGGCGAGAGGAACTCCAGAGTCATGCCACCATTCCAAGAGTCCCCCAGATGTGTCAGTCCATTCCAGAGGAACCTGTTTTCCCTGCACTGCCTTGACGTTCAAGCCGAGGATCGACTCCCACCACGTGTGCACGTGGGACAGCCCTGTGGGAAAGCCTCGTGGGAAAGCCTCGTGGGAAAGACTCGAGGGAAAACCATAGATCCTTTGATCCACGCGGCGGACTGCGTGACACTGCTGCTACCGCTCTGGAGGAAAGCGCAAGTGCATGCCCGCATTCGAGACGAGGACTGACTCCCCTGGGGAGACTCCAGAAGTACCCAAAGATCCATGTCAGCACTGGAGAGGAATCCTCAGGTTCCGGCCCCTACTCCACACAAGGTCTTAGGCCCCGGCATCGACGGGAGAGCATTCCCGAGACGCCCCCGAGGAACTCGCATGGGGACTGGCCTTTCCTGAGGCCACCAAGCGGTTCCCTGAGGTCCCCGTCGTAAGTCGAGAGCACCTGCCGCAACTCGAGAAAATCCAGGAGGTTTTGCCCTCCAGGCGAGATGAGGCCCATTTCCGCTGAGGCTTCTCGAGGCCAATCACATCTAACCACTGGAACTTCCAAAGGGTCCTTCACACCATTGCTGCAACTCAAGAAGTTCCCCGACATACCCGTCTCCACTCGAAGGGAAGCACGTGGGGTCCCGCACACATCCAGGCGATCCCCGTTTCCGCCTCCTAGCTCGAGATGAGGGATCCTTTCCCTGTTTCGTAGGGACAGAATTCCCGGCGTTCCCGTCGCATCTCAAGAGGAGGCGCTCTCCACAGGAAAGGCGAGAGGAACTCCAGGGTCGTGACACCATTCCAAGAGACCCCAGGTGTGTCAGTCCATTCCAGAGGAACCTGTTTTCCCTGCACTGCCTTGACGTTCAAGCCGAGGATCGACTCCCACCACGTGTGCACGTGGGACAGCCCTGTGGGAAAGCCTCGTGGGAAAGCCTCGTGGGAAAGCCTCGTGGGAAAGACTCGAGGGAAAACCATAGATCCTTTGATCCACGCGGCGGACTGCGTGACACTGCTGCTACCGCTCTGGAGGAAAGCGCAAGTGCATGCCCGCATTCGAGACGAGGACTGACTCCCCTGGGGAGACTCCAGAAGTACCCCAAGATCCATGTCAGCACTGGAGAGGAATCCTCAGGTTCCGGCCCCGACTCCACACAAGGTCTTAGGCCCCGGCATCGACGGGAGAGGAATCCTGAGAGGCCCCCGAGGAACTCGCATGGGGACTGGCCTTTCCTGAGGCCACCAGAGCGGGTCCCTGAGGTCCCCGTCGTAAGTCGAGAGCACCTGCCGCAACTCGAGAAAATCCAGGAGGTTTTGCCCTCCAGGCGAGATGAGGCCCATTTCCGCTGAGGCTTCTCGAGGCCAATCACATCTAACCACTGGAACTTCCAAAGGGTCCTTCACACCCTTGCTGCAACTCAAGAAGTTCCCCGACATAACCGTCTGCCCTGGAGAGGAAGCACGTGGTGTCCCGCACACATCCAGGGGAGCCCCGTTTCCGCCTCCTAGCTCGAGATGAAGGATCCTTTCCCTGTTTCGTAGGGAAAGAATTCCCGGCGTTCCCGTCGCATCTCAAGAGGAGGCGCTCTCCACAGGAAAGGCGAGAGGAACTCCAGAGTCATGCCACCATTCCAAGAGTCCCCCAGATGTGTAAGTCCATTCCAGAGGGACCTGTTTTCCCTGCACTGCATTGACGTTCAAGCTGAGGATCGACTCCCACCACGTGTGCACGTGGGACAGCCCTGTGGGAAAGCCTCGTGGGAAAGCCTCGTGGGAAAGACTCGAGGGAAAACCATAGATCCTTTGATCCACGCGGCGGACTGCGTGACACTGCTGCTACCGCTCTGGAGGAAAGCGCAAGTGCATGCCCGCATTCGAGACGAGGACTGACTCCCCTGGGGAGACTCCAGAAGTACCCCAAGATCCATGTCAGCACTGGAGAGGAATCCTCAGGTTCCGGCCCCGACTCCACACAAGGTCTTAGGCCCCGGCATCGACGGGAGAGGAATCCCGAGAGGCCCCCGAGGAACTCGCATGGGGACTGGCCTTTCCTGAGGCCACCAAGCGGGTCCCTGAGGTCCCCGTCGTAAGTCGAGAGCACCTGCCGCAACTCGAGAAAATTCAGGAGGTTTTGCCCTCCAGGCGAGATGAGGCCCATTTCCGCTGAGGCTTCTCGAGGCCAATCACATCTAACAACTGGAACTTCCAAAGGGTCCTTCACACCCTTGCTGCAACTCAAGAAGTTCCCCGACATACCCGTCTCCACTCGAGATTAAGCACGTGGTGTCCCGCACACATCCAGGGGAGCCCCGTTTCCGCCTTCTAACTCGAGATGAGGGATCCTTTCCCTGTTTCGTAGGGAAAGAATTCCCGGCGTTCCCGTCGCATCTCAAGAGGAGGCGCTCTCCACAGGAAAGGCGAGAGGAACTCCAGGGTCATACCACCATTCCAAGAGTCCCCCAGATGTGTCAGTCCATTCCAGAGGAACCTGTTTTCCCTGCACTGCCTTGACGTTCAAGCCGAGGATCGACTCCGACCACGTGTGCACGTGGGACAGCCCTGTGGGAAAGCCTCGTGGGAAAGCCTCGTGAGAAAGACTCGAGGGAAAACCATAGATCCTTTGATCCACGCGGCAGACTGCGTGACACTGCTGCTACTGCTCTGGAGGAAAGCGCAAGTGCATGCCCGCATTCGAGACGAGGACTGACTCCCCTGGGGAGACTCCAGAAGTACCCCAAGATCCATGTCAGCACTGGAGAGGAATCCTCAGGTTCCGGCCCCGACTCCACACAAGGTCTTAGGCCCCGGCATCGACGGGAGAGGTATCCCGAGAGGCCCCCGAGGAACTCGCATGGGGACTGGCCTTTCCTGAGGCCACCAGAGCGGTTCCCTGAGGTCCCCGTCGTAAGTCGAGAGCACCTGCCGCAACTCGAGAAAATCCAGGAGGTTTTGCCCTCCAGGCGAGATGAGGCCCATTTCCGCTGAGGCTTCTCGAGGCCAATCACATCTAACCACTTTAACTTCCAAAGGGTCCTTCACACCATTGCTGCAACTCAAGAAGTTCCCCGACATACCCGTCTCCACTCGAGAGGAAGCACGTGGGGTCCCGCACACATCCAGGGGAGCCCCGTTTCCGCCTCCTAGCTCGAGATGAGGGATCCTTTCCCTGTTTCGTAGGGAAAGAATTCCCGGCGTTCCCGTCGCATCTCAAGAGGAGGCGCTCTCCACAGGAAAGGCGAGAGGAACTCCAGGGTCGTGACACCATTCCAAGAGTCCCCCAGATGTGTCAGTCCATTCCAGAGGAACCTGTTTTCCCTGCACTGCCTTGACGTTCAAGCCGAGGATCGACTCCCACCACGTGTGCACGTGGGACAGCCCTGTGGGAAAGCCTCGTGGGAAAGCCTCGTGATAAAGACTCGAGGGAAAACCATAGATCCTTTGATCCACGTGGCAGACTGCGTGACACTGCTGCTACCGCTCTTGAGGAAAGCGCAAGTGCATGCCCGCATTCGAGACGAGGACTGACTCCCCTGGGGAGACTCCAGAAGTACCCCAAGATCCATGTCAGCACTGGAGAGGAATCCTCAGGTTCCGGCCCCGACTCCACACAAGGTCTTAGGCCCCGGCATCGACGGGAGAGGTATCCCGAGACGCCCCCAAGGAACTCGCATGGGGACTGGCCTTTCCTGAGGCCACCAGAGCGGTTCCCTGAGGTCCCCGTCGTAAGTCGAGAGCACCTGCCGCAACTCGAGAAAATCCAGGAGGTTTTGCCCTCCAGGCGAGATGAGGCCCATTTCCGCTGAGGCTTCTCGAGGCCAATCACATCTAACCACTGGAACTTCCAAAGGGTCCTTCACACCCTTGCTGCAACTCAAGAAGGTCCCCGACATACCCG
Source organism: Ovis canadensis (assembly GCF_042477335.2). Lineage (NCBI taxonomy): Eukaryota > Metazoa > Chordata > Mammalia > Artiodactyla > Bovidae > Ovis > Ovis canadensis. The sequence goes on from NC_091252.1 coordinate 1,630,277, forward strand.
TCTCCACTCGAGAGGAAGCACGTGGGGTCCCGCACACATCCAGGGGAGCCCCGTTTCCGCCTCCTAGCTCGAGATGAGGGATCCTTTCCCTGTTTCGTAGGGAAAGAATTCCCGGCATTCCCGTCGCATCTCAAGAGGAGGCGCTCTCCACAGGAAAGGCGAGAGGAACTCCAGGGTCGTGACACCATTCCAAGAGTCCCCCAGATGTGTCAGTCCATTCCAGAGGAACCTGTTTTCCCTGCACTGCCTTGACGTTCAAGCCGAGGATCGACTCCCACCACGTGTGCACGTGGGACAGCCCTGTGGGAAAGCCTCGTGGGAAAGCCTCGTGGGAAAGACTCGAGGGAAAACCATAGATCCTTTGATCCACGCGGCGGACTGCGTGACACTGCTGCTACCGCTCTGGAGGAAAGCGCAAGTGCATGCCCGCATTCGAGACGAGGACTGATTCCCCTGGGGAGACTCCAGAAGTACCCCAAGATCCATGTCAGCACTGGAGAGGAATCCTCAGGTTCCGGCCCCGACTCCACACAAGGTCTTAGGCCCCGGCATCGACGGGAGAGGAATCCCGAGAGGCCCCCGAGGAACTCGCATGGGGACTGGCCTTTCCTGAGGCCACCAAGCGGGTCCCTGAGGTCCCCGTCGTAAGTCGAGAGCACCTGCCACAACTCGAGAAAATCCAGGAGGTTTTGCCCTCCAGGCGAGATGAGGCCCATTTCCGCTGAGGCTTCTCGAGGCCAATCACATCTAACCACTGGAACTTCCAAAGGGTCCTTCACACCCTTGCTGCAACTCAAGAAGTTCCCCGACATACCCGTCTCCACTCGAGAGGAAGCACGTGGTGTCCCGCACACATCCAGGGGAGCCCCGTTTCCGCCTCCTAACTCGAGATGAGGGATCCTTTCCCTGTTTCGTAGGGAAAGAATTCCCGGCGTTCCCGTCGCATCTCAAGAGGAGGCGCTCTCCACAGGAAAGGCGAGAGGAACTCCAGGGTCATGCCACCATTCCAAGAGTCCCCCAGATGTGTCAGTCCATTCCAGAGGAACCTGTTTTCCCTGCACTGCCTTGACGTTCAAGCCGAGGATCGACTCCGACCACGTGTGCACGTGGGACAGCCCTGTGGGAAAGCCTCGTGGGAAAGCCTCGTGGGAAAGACTCGATGGAAAACCATAGATCCTTTGATCCACGCGGCAGACTGCGTGACACTGCTGCTACCGCTCTGGAGGAAAGCGCAAGTGCATGCCCGCATTCGAGACGAGGACTGACTCCCCTGGGGAGACTCCAGAAGTACCCCAAGATCCACGTCAGCACTGGAGAGGAATCCTCAGGTTCCGGCACCGACTCCACACAAGGTCTTAGGCCCCGGCATCGAAGGGAGAGGTATCCCGAGACGCCCCCGAGGAACTCGCATGGGGACTGGCCTTTCCTGAGGCCACCAGAGCGGTTCCCTGAGGTCCCCGTCGTAAGTCGAGAGCACCTGCCGCAACTCGAGAAAATCCAGGAGGTTTTGCCCTCCAGGCGAGATGAGGCCCATTTCCGCTGAGGCTTCTCGAGGCCAATCACATCTAACCACTGGAACTTCCAAAGGGTCCTTCACACCATTGCTGCAACTCAAGAAGTTTCCCGACATACCCGTCTGCACTCGAGAGGAAGCACGTGGGGTCCCGCACACATCCAGGGGAGCCCCGTTTCCGCCTCCTAGCTCGAGATGAGGGATCCTTTCCCTGTTTCGTAGGGAAAGAATTCCCGGCGTTCCCGTCGCATCTCAAGAGGAGGCGCTCTCCACAGGAAAGGCGAGAGGAACTCCAGAGTCATGCCACCATTCCAAGAGTCCCCCAGATGTGTAAGTCCATTCCAGAGGAACCTGTTTTCCCTGCACTGCCTTGACGTTCAAGCCGAGGATCGACTCCCACCACGTGTGCACGTGGGACAGCCCTGTGGGAAAGCCTCGTGGGAAAGCCTCGTGGGAAAGCCTCGTGGGAAAGACTCGAGGGAAAACCATAGATCCTTTGATCCACGCGGCGGACTGCGTGACACTGCTGCTACCGCTCTGGAGGAAAGCGCAAGTGCATGCCCGCATTCGAGACGAGGACTGACTCCCCTGGGGAGACTCCAGAAGTACCCCAAGATCCATGTCAGCACTGGAGAGGAATCCTCAGGTTCCGGCCCCGACTCCACACAAGGTCTTAGGCCCTGGCATCGACGGGAGAGGAATCCCGAGAGGCCCCCGAGGAACTCGCATGGGACTGGCCTTTCCTGAGGCCACCAGAGCGGGTCCCTGAGGTCCCCGTCGTAAGTCGAGAGCACCTGCCGCAACTCGAGAAAATCCAGGAGGTTTTGCCCTCCAGGCGAGATGAGGTCCATTTCCGCTGAGGCCTCTCGAGGCCAATCACATCTAACCACTGGAACTTCCAAAGGGTCCTTCACACCCTTGCTGCAACTCAAGAAGTTCCCCGACATACCCGTCTGCCCTCGAGAGGAAGCACGTGGTGTCCCGCACACATCCAGGGGAGCCCCGTTTCCGCCTTCTAGCTCGAGATGAAGGATCCTTTCCCTGTTTCGTAGGGAAAGAATTCCCGGCGTTCCCGTCGCATCTCAAGAGGAGGCGCTCTCCACAGGAAAGGCGAGAGGAACTCCAGAGTCATGCCACCATTCCAAGAGTCCCCCAGATGTGTAAGTCCATTCCAGAGGAACCTGTTTTCCCTGCACTGCCTTGACGTTCAAGCCGAGGATCGACTCCCACCACGTGTGCACGTGGGACAGCCCTGTGGGAAAGCCTCGTGGGAAAGCCTCGTGGGAAAGACTCGAGGGAAAACCATAGATCCTTTGATCCACGCGGCGGACTGCGTGACACTGCTGCTACCGCTCTGGAGGAAAGCGCAAGTGCATGCCCGCATTCGAGACGAGGACTGACTCCCCTGGGGAGACTCCAGAAGTACCCCAAGATCCATGTCAGCACTGGAGAGGAATCCTCAGGTTCCGGCCCCGACTCCACACAAGGTCTTAGGCCCCGGCATCGACGGGAGAGGAATCCCGAGGGGCCCCCGAGGAACTCGCATGGGGACTGGCCTTTCCTGAGGCCACCAAGCGGGTCCCTGAGGTCCCCGTCGTAAGTCGAGAGCACCTGCCGCAACTCGAGAAAATCCAGGAGGTTTTGCCCTCCAGGCGAGATGAGGCCCATTTCCGCTGAGGCTTCTCGAGGCCAATCACATCTAACCACTGGAACTTCCAAAGGGTCCTTCACACCCTTGCTGTAACTCAAGAAGTTCCCCGACATACCCGTCTCCATTCGAGAGGAAGCACGTGGTGTCCGGCACACATCCAGGGGAGCCCCGTTTCCGCCTCCTAGCTCGAGATGAGGGATCCTTTCCCTGTTTCGTAAGGAAAGAATTCCCGGCATTCCCGTCGCATCTCAAGAGGAGGCGCTCTCCACAGGAAAGGCGAGAGGAACTCCACAGTCATGCCACCATTCCAAGAGTCCCCCAGATGTGTCAGTCCATTCCAGAGGAACCTGTTTTCCCTGCACTGCCTTGACGTTCAAGCCGAGGATCGACTCCCACCACGTGTGCATGTGGGACAGCCCTGTGGGAAAGCCTCGTGGGAAAGCCTCGTGGGAAAGACTCGAGGGAAAACCATAGATCCTTTGATCCACGCGGCGGACTGCGTGACACTGCTGCTACCGCTCTGGAGGAAAGCGCAAGTGCATGCCCGCATTCGAGACGAGGACTGACTCCCCTGGGGAGACTCCAGAAGTACCCCAAGATCCATGTCAGCACTGGAGAGGAATCCTCAGGTTCCGGCCCCGACTCCACACAAGGTCTTAGGCCCCGGCATCGACGGGAGAGGAATCCCGAGAGGCCCCCGAGGAACTCGCATGGGGACTGGCCTTTCCTGAGGCCACCAAGCGGGTCCCTGAGGTCCCCGTCGTAAGTCGAGAGCACCTGCCGCAACTCGAGAAAATCCAGGAGGTTTTGCCCTCCAGGCGAGATGAGGCCCATTTCCGCTGAGGCTTCTCGAGGCCAATCACATCTAACCACTGGAACTTCCAAAGGGTCCTTCACACCCTTGCTGCAACTCAAGAAGTTCCCCGACATACCCGTCTCCATTCGAGAGGAAGCACGTGGTGTCCGGCACACATCCAGGGGAGCCCCGTTTCCGCCTCCTAGCTCGAGATGAGGGATCCTTTCCCTGTTTCGTAGGGAAAGAATTCCCGGCATTCCCGTCGCATCTCAAGAGGAGGCGATCTCCACAGGAAAGGCGAGAGGAACTCCAGAGTCATGCCACCATTCCAAGAGTCCCCCAGATGTGTCAGTCCATTCCAGAGGAACCTGTTTTCCCTGCACTGCCTTGACGTTCAAGCCGAGGATCGACTCCCACCACGTGTGCATGTGGGACAGCCCTGTGGGAAAGCCTCGTGGGAAAGCCTCGTGGGAAAGACTCGAGGGAAAACCATAGATCCTTTGATCCACGCGGTGGACTGCGTGACACTGCTGCTACCGCTCTGGAGGAAAGCGCAAGTGCATGCCCGCATTCGAGACGAGGACTGACTCCCCTGGGGAGACTCCAGAAGTACCCCAAGATCCATGTCAGCACTGGAGAGGAATCCTCAGGTTCCGGCCCCGACTCCACACAAGGTCTTAGGCCCCGGCATCGACGGGAGAGGAATCCCGAGAGGCCCCCGAGGAACTCGCATGGGGACTGGCCTTTCCTGAGGCCACCAAGCGGTTCCCTGAGGTCCCCGTCGTAAGTCGAGAGCACCTGCCGCAACTCGAGAAAATCCAGGAGGTTTTGCCCTCCAGGCGAGATGAGGCCCATTTCCGCTGAGGCTTCTCGAGGCCAATCACATCTAACCACTGGAACTTCCAAAGGGTCCTTCACACCATTGCTGCAACTCAAGAAGTTCCCCGACATACCCGTCTCCACTCGAGGGGAAGCACGTGGGGTCCCGCACACATCCAGGCGATCCCCGTTTCCGCCTCCTAGCTCGAGATGAGGGATCCTTTCCCTGTTTCGTAGGGAAAGAATTCCCGGCGTTCCCGTCGCATCTCAAGAGGAGGCGCTCTCCACAGGAAAGGCGTGAGGAACTCCAGGGTCTTGACACCATTCCAAGAGACCCCAGGTGTGTCAGTCCATTCCAGAGGAACCTGTTTTCCCTGCACTGCCTTGACGTTCAAGCCGAGGATAGACTCCCACCACGTGTGCACGTGGGACAGCCCTGTGGGAAAGACTCGTGGGAAAGCCTCGTGGGAAAGCCTCGTGGGAAAGACTCGAGGGAAAACCATAGATCCTTTGATCCACGCGGCGGACTGCGTGACACTGCTGCTACCGCTCTGGAGGAAAGCGCAAGTGCATGCCCGCATTCGAGACGAGGACTGACTCCCCTGGGGAGACTCCAGAAGTACCCCAAGATCCATGTCAGCACTGGAGAGGAATCCTCAGGTTCCGGCCCCGACTCCACACAAGGTCTTAGGCCCCGGCATCGACGGGAGAGGAATCCCGAGAGGCCCCCGAGGAACTCGCATGGGGACTGGCCTTTCCTGAGGCCACCAGAGCGGGTCCCTGAGGTCCCCGTCGTAAGTCGAGAGCACCTGCCGCAACTCGAGAAAATCCAGGAGGTTTTGCCCTCCAGGCGAGATGAGGTCCATTTCCGCTGAGGCTTCTCGAGGCCAATCACATCTAACCACTGGAACTTCCAAAGGGTCCTTCACACCCTTGCTGCAACTCAAGAAGTTCCCCGACATACCCGTCTGCCCTCGAGAGGAAGCACGTGGTGTCCCGCACACATCCAGGGGAGCCCCGTTTCCGCCTTCTAGCTCGAGATGAAGGATCCTTTCCCTGTTTCGTAGGGAAAGAATTCCCGGCGTTCCCGTCGCATCTCAAGAGGAGGCGCTCTCCACAGGAAAGGCGAGAGGAACTCCAGAGTCATGCCACCATTCCAAGAGTCCCCCAGATGTGTAAGTCCATTCCAGAGGAACCTGTTTTCCCTGCACTGCCTTGACGTTCAAGCCGAGGATCGACTCCCACCACGTGTGCACGTGGGACAGCCCTGTGGGAAAGCCTCGTGGCAAAGCCTCGTGGGAAAGACTCGAGGGAAAACCATAGATCCTTTGATCCACACGGCGGACTGCGTGACAATGCTGCTACCGCTCTGGAGGAAAGCGCAAGTGTATGCCCGCATTCGAGACGAGGACTGACTCCCCTGGGGAGACTCCAGAAGTACCCCAAGATCCATGTCAGCACTGGAGAGGAATCCTCAGGTTCCGGCCCCGACTCCACACAAGGTCTTAGGCCCCGGCATCGACGGGAGAGGAATCCCGAGGGGCCCCCGAGGAACTCGCATGGGGACTGGCCTTTCCTGAGGCCACCAAGCGGGTCCCTGAGGTCCCCGTCGTAAGTCGAGAGCACCTGCCGCAACTCGAGAAAATCCAGGAGGTTTTGCCCTCCAGGCGAGATGAGGCCCATTTCCGCTGAGGCTTCTCGAGGCCAATCACATCTAACCACTGGAACTTCCAAAGGGTCCTTCACACCATTGCTGCAACTCAAGAAGTTCCCCGACATACCCGTCTGCACTCGAGAGGAAGCACGTGGGGTCCCGCACACATCCAGGGGAGCCCCGTTTCCGCCTCCTAGCTCGAGATGAGGGATCCTTTCCCTGTTTCGTAGGGAAAGAATTCCCGGCGTTCCCGTCGCATCTCAAGAGGAGGCGCTCTCCACAGGAAAGGCGAGAGGAACTCCAGGGTCGTGCCACCATTCCAAGAGTCCCCCAGATGTGTCAGTCCATTCCAGAGGAACCTGTTTTCCCTGCACTGCCGTGACGTTCAAGCCGAGGATCGACTCCCACCACGTGTGCACGTCGGACAGCCCTGTGGGAACGCCTCGTTGGAAAGCCTCGTGGGAAAGACTCGAGGGAAAACCATAGATCCTTTGATCCACGCGGCGGACTGCGTGACAGTCCTGCTACCGCTCTGGAGGAAAGCACAAGTGCATGCCCGCATTCGAGACGAGGACTGACTCCCCTGGGGAGACACCAGAAGTACCCCAAGATCCATGTCAGCACTGGGGAGGAATCCTCAGGTTCCGGCCCCGACTCCACACAAGGTCTTAGGCCCCGGCATCGACGGGAGAGGAATCCCGAGAGGCCCCCGAGGAACTCGCATGGGGACTGGCCTTTCCTGAGGCCACCAAGCGGGTCCCTGAGGTCCCCGTCGTAAGTCGAGAGCACCGGCTGCAACTCGAGAAAATCCAGGAGGTTTTGCCCTCCAGGCGAGATGAGGCCCATTTCCGCTGAGGCTTCTCGAGGCCAATCACATCTAACCACTGGAACTTCCAAAGGGTCCTTCACACCCTTGCTGCAACTCAAGAAGTTCCCCGACATACCCGTCTCCACTCGAGAGGAAGCACGAGGTGTCCCGCACACATCCAGGGGAGCCCCGTTTCCGCCTCCTAACTCGAGATGAGGGATCCTTTCCCTGTTTCGTAGGGAAAGAATTCCCGGCATTCCCGTCGCATCTCAAGAAGAGGCGCTCTCCACAGGAAAGGCGAGAGGAACTCCAGGGTCATGCCACCATTCCAAGAGTCCCCCAGATGTGTCAGTCCATTCCAGAGGAACCTGTTTTCCCTGCACTGCCTTGACGTTCAAGCCGAGGATCGACTCCGACCACGTGTGCACGTGGGACAGCCCTGTGGGAAAGCCTCGTGCGAAAGCCTAGTGAGAAAGACTCGATGGAAAACCATAGATCCTTTGATCCACGCGGCGGACTGCGTGACACTGCTGCTACCGCTCTTGAGGAAAGCGCAATGCATGCCCGCATTCGCAACGAGGACTGACTCCCCTGGGGAGACTCCAGAAGTACCCCAAGATCCATGTCAGCACTGGAGAGGAATCCTCAGGTTCCGGCCCCGACTCCACACAAGGTCTTAGGCCCCGGCATCGACGGGAGAGGTATCCCGAGACGCCCCCGAGGAACTCGCATGGGGACTGGCCTTTCCTGAGGCCACCAGAGCGGTTCCCTGAGGTCCCCGTCGTAAGTCGAGAGCACCTGCCGCAACTCGAGAAAATCCAGGAGGTTTTGCCCTCCAGGCGAGATGAGGCCCATTTCCGCTGAGGCTTCTCGAGGCCAATCACATCTAACCACTGGAACTTCCAAAGGGTCCTTCACACCATTGCTGCAACTCAAGAAGTTCCCCGACATACCCGTCTGCACTCGAGAGGAAGCACGTGGGGTCCCGCACACATCCAGGGGAGCCCCGTTTCCGCCTCCTAGCTCGAGATGAGGGATCCTTTCCCTGTTTCGTAGGGAAAGAATTCCCGGCGTTCCCGTCGCATCTCAAGAGTTGGCGCTGTAAACAGGAAAGGCGAGAGGAACTCCAGGGTCGTGGCACCATTCCAAGAGACCCCCAGATGTGTCAGTCCATTCCAGAGGAACCTGTTTTCCCTGCACTGCCTTGACGTTCAAGCCGAGGATCGACTCCCACCACGTGTGCACGTGGGACAGCCCTGTTTGAAAGCCTCGTGGGAAAGCCTCGTGGGAAAGACTCGAGGGAAAACCATAGATCCTTTGATCCACGCGGCGGAATGCGTGACACTGCTGCTACCGCTCTGGAGGAAAGCGCAAGTGCATGCCCGCATTCGAGACGAGGACTGACTCCCCTGGGGAGACTCCAGAAGTACCCCAAGATCCATGTCAGCACTGGAGAGGAATCCTCAGGTTCCGGCCCCGACTCCACACAAGGTCTTAGGCCCCGGCATCGACGGGAGCGGAATCCCGAGAGGCCCCCGAGGAACTCGCATGGGGACTGGCCTTTCCTGAGGCCACCAGAGCGGTTCCCTGACGTCCCCGTCGTAAGTCGAGAGCACCTACCGCAACTCGAGAAAATCCAGGAGGTTTTGCCCTCCAGGCGACATGAGGCCCATTTCCGCTGAGGCTTCTCGAGGCAAAACACATCTAACCACTGGAACTTCCAAAGGGTCCTTCACACCCTTGCTGCAACTCAAGAAGTTCCCCGACATACCCATCTCCACTCGAGAGGAAGCAAGTGGGGTCCCGCACACATCCAGGGGAGCCCCGTTTCCGCCTCCTAGCTCGAGATGAGGGATCCTTTCCCTGTTTCGTAGGGAAAGAATTCCCGGCGTTACCGTCGCATCTCAAGAGGAGGCGCTCTCCACAGGAAAGGCGAGAGGAACTCCAGGGTCGTGCCACCATTCCAAGAGTCCCACAGATGTGTCAGTCCATTCCAGAAGAACCTGTTTTCCCTGCACTGCCTTGACGTTCAAGCCGAGGATCGACTCCCACCACGTGTGCACGAGGGACAGCCCTGTGGGAAAGCCTCGTGGGAAAGCCTCGTGTGAAAGACTCGAGGGAAAACCATAGATCCTTTGATCCACGCGGCGGACTGCGTGACACTGCTGCTACCGCTCTGGAGGAAAGCGCAAGTGCATGCCCGCATTCGAGACGAGGACTGACTCCCCTGGGGAGCCTCCAGAAGTACCCCAAGATCCATGTCAGCACTGGAGAGGAATCCTCAGGTTCCGGCCCCGACTCCACACAAGGTCTTAGGCCCCGGCATCGACGGGAGAGGAATCCCGAGAGGCCCCCGAGGAATTCGCATGGGGACTGGCCTTTCCTGAGGCCACCAGAGCGGGTCCCTGAGTTCCCCGTCGTAAGTCGAGAGCACCTGCCGCAACTCCAGAAAATCCAGGAGGTTTTGCCCTCCAGGCGAGATGAGGCCCATTTCCGCTAAGGCTTCTCGAGGCTAATCACGTCCAACCACTGGAACTTCCAAAGGGTCCTTCACACCCTTGCTGCAACTCAAGAAGTTCCCCGACATACCCGTCTCCACTCGAGAGGAAGCACGTGGGGTCCCGCACACATCCAGGGGAGCCCCGTTTCCGCCTCCTAGCTCGAGATGAGGGATCCTTTCCCTGTTTCGTAGGGAAAGAATTCCCGGCGTTCCCGTCGCATCTCAAGAGGTGGCGCTGTAAACAGGAAAGGCGAGAGGAACTCCAGGGTCGTGGCACCATTCCAAGAGACCCCCAGATGTGTCAGTCCATTCCAGAGGAACCTGTTTTCCCTGCACTGCCTTGACGTTCAAGCCGAGGATCGACTCCCACCACGTGTGCACGTGGGACAGCCCTGTTTGAAAGCCTCGTGGGAAAGCTTCGTGGGAAAGACTCGAGGGAAAACCATAGATCCTTTGATCCACGCGGCGGACTGCGTGACACTGCTGCTACCGCTCTGGAGGAAAGCGCAAGTGCATGCCCGCATTCGAGACGAGGACTGACTCCCCTGGGGAGACTCCAGAAGTACCCCAAGATCCATGTCAGCACTGGAGAGGAATCCTCAGGTTCCGGCCCCGACTCCACACAAGGTCTTAGGCCCCGCATCGAAGGGAGAGGAATCCCGAGACGCCCCCGACGTACTCGCATGGGGACTGGCCTTTCATGAGGCCACCAGAGCGGGTCCCTGAGGTCCCCGTCGTAAGTCGAGAGCACCTGCCGCAACTCGAGAAAATCCAGGAGGTTTTGCCCTCCAGGCGAGATGAGGCCCATTTCCGCTGAGGCTTCTCGAGGCTAATCACGTCTAACCACTGGAACTTCCAAAGGGTCCTTCACACCCTTGCTGCAACTCAAGAAGTTCCCCGACATACCCGTCTCCACTCGAGAGGAAGCACGTGGGGTCCCGCACACATCCAGGGGAGCCCCGTTTCCGCCTCCTAGCTCGAGATGAGGGATCCTTTCCCTGTTTCCTAGGGAAAGAATTCCCGGCGTTCCCGTCGCATCTCAAGAGGAGGCGCTCTCCACAGGAAAGGCGAAAGGAACTCCAGGGTCGTGCCACCATTCCAAGAGTGCCCCAGATGTGTCAGTCCATTCTAGAGGAACCTGTTTTCCCTGCGCTACCTTGACGTTCAAGCCGAGGATCGACTACCACCTCGTGTGCACGTGGGATAGCCCTGTGGGAAAGCCTCGTGGGAAAGCCTCGTGGGAAAGACTCGAGGGAAAACCATAGATCCTTTGATTCACGCGGCGGACTGCGTGACACTGCTGCTACCGCTCTGGAGGAAAGCGCAAGTGCATGCCCGCATTCGAGACGAGGACTGATTCCCCTGGGGAGACTCCAGAAGTACCCCAAGATCCATGTCAGCACTGGAGAGGAATCCTCAGGTTCCGGCCCCGACTCCACACAAGGTCTTAGGCACCGGCTTCGACGGGAGAGGAATCCGGAGAGGCCCCCGAGGAATTCGCATGGGGACTGGCCTTTCCTGAGGCCACCAGAGCGGGTCCCTGAGGTCCCCGTCGTAAGTCGAGAGCACCTGCCGCAACTCCAGAAAATCCAGGAGGTTTTGCCCTCCAGGCGAGATGAGGCCCATTTCCGCTGAGGCTTCTCGAGGCTAATCACGTCTAACCACTGGAACTTCCAAAGGGTCCTTCACACCCTTGCTGCAACTCAAGAAGTTCCCCGACATACCCGTCTCCACTCGAGAGGAAGCACGTGGGGTCCCGCACACATCCAGGGGAGCCCCGTTTCCGCATCCTAGCTCGAGATGAGGGATCCTTTCCCTGTTTCGTAGGGAAAGAATTCCCGGCGTTCCCGTCGCATCTCAAGAGGTGGCGCTCTCCACAGGAAAGGCGAGAGGAACTCCAGGGTCGTGGCACCATTCCAAGAGACCCCCAGATGTGTCAGTCCATTCCAGAGGAACCTGTTTTCCCTGCACTGCCTTGACGTTCAAGCCGAGGATCGACTCCAAGCAGGTGTGCACGTGGGACAGCCCTGTGGGAAAGCCTCGTGGGAAAGCCTCGTGGGAAAGACTCGAGGGAAAACCATAGATCCTTTGATCCACGCGGCGGACTGCGTGACACTGCTGCTACCGCTCTGGAGGAAAGCGCAAGTGCATGCCCGCATTCGAGACGAGGACTGACTCCCCTGGGGAGACTCCAGAAGTACCCCAAGATCCATGTCAGCACTGGAGAGGAATCCTCAGGTTCCGGCCCCGACTCCACACAAGGTCTTAGGCCCCGCATCGAAGGGAGAGGAATCCCGAGACGCCCCCGAGGTACTCGCATGGGGACTGGCCTTTCATGAGGCCACCAGAGCGGTTCCCTGAGGTCCCCGTCGTAAGTCGAGAGCACCTGCCGCAACTCGAGAAAATCCAGGAGGTTTTGCCCTCCAGGCGAGATGAGACCCATTTCCGCTGAGGCTTCTCGAGGCCAATCACATCTAACCACTGGAACTTCCAAAGGGTCCTTCACACCCTTGCTGCAACTCAAGAAGTTCCCCGACATACCCGTCTCCACTCGAGAGGAAGCACGTGGGGTCCCGCACACATCCAGGGGAGCCCCGTTCCCGCCTCCTAGCTCGAGATGAGGGATCCTTTCCCTGTTTCGTAGGGAAAGAATTCCCGGCGTTCCCATCGCATCTCAAGAGGAGGCGCTCTCCACAGGAAAGGCGAAAGGAACTCCAGGGTCGTGCCACCATTCCAAGAGTGCCCCAGATGTGTCAGTCCATTCTAGAGGAACCTGTTTTCCCTGCACTGCCTTGACGTTCAAGCCGAGGATCGACTCCCACCACGTGTGCACGTGGGACAGCCCTGTGGGAAAGCCTCGTGGGAAAGCCTCGTGGGAAAGACTCGAGGGAAAACCATAGATCCTTTGATCCACGCGGCGGACTGCGTGACACTGCTGCTACCGCTCTGGAGGAAAGCGCAAGTGCATGCCCGCATTCGAGACGAGGACTGACTCCCCTGGGGAGCCTCCAGAAGTACCCCAAGATCCATGTCAGCACTGGAGAGGAATCCTCAGGTTCCGGCCCCGACTCCACACAAGGTCTTAGGCCCCGGCATCGACGGGAGAGGAATCCCGAGAGGCCCCCGAGGAACTCGCATGGGGACTGGCCTTTCCTGAGGCCACCAGGGCGGGTCCCTGAGGTCCCCGTCGTAAGTCGAGAGCACCTACCGCAACTCGAGAAAATCCAGGAGGTTTTGCCCTCCAGGCGATTTGAGGCCCATTTCCGCTGAGTCTTCTCGAGGCCAATCACATCTAACCACTGGAACTTTCAAAGGGTCCTTCACACCATGGCTGCAACTCAAGAAGTTCCCCGACATACCCGTCTCCACTCGAGAGGAAGCACGTGGGGTCCCGCACACATCCAGGGGAGCCCCGTTTCCGCCTCCGAGCTCGAGATGAGGGATCCTTTCCCTGTTTCGTAGGGAAAGAATTCCCGGCGTTCCCGTCGCATCTCAAGAGTTGGCGCTGTAAACAGGAAAGGCGAGAGGAACTCCAGGGTCGTGGCACCATTCCAAGAGACCCCCAGATGTGTCAGTCCATTCCAGAGGAACCTGTTTTCCCTGCACTGCCTTGACGTTCAAGCCGAGGATCGACTCCCACCACGTGTGCACGTGGGACAGCCCTGTTTGAAAGCCTCGTGGGAAAGCCTCGTGGGAAAGACTCGAGGGAAAACCATAGATCCTTTGATCCACGCGGCGGAATGCGTGACACTGCTGCTACCGCTCTGGAGGAAAGCGCAAGTGCATGCCCGCATTCGAGACGAGGACTGACTCCCCTGGGGAGACTCCAGAAGTACCCCAAGATCCATGTCAGCACTGGAGAGGAATCCTCAGGTTCCGGCCCCGACTCCACACAAGGTCTTAGGCCCCGGCATCGACGGGAGCGGAATCCCGAGAGGCCCCCGAGGAACTCGCATGGGGACTGGCCTTTCCTGAGGCCACCAGAGCGGTTCCCTGACGTCCCCGTCGTAAGTCGAGAGCACCTACCGCAACTCGAGAAAATCCAGGAGGTTTTGCCCTCCAGGCGACATGAGGCCCATTTCCGCTGAGGCTTCTCGAGGCCAATCACATCTAACCACTGGAACTTCCAAAGGGTCCTTCACACCCTTGCTGCAACTCAAGAAGTTCCCCGACATACCCATCTCCACTCGAGAGGAAGCAAGTGGGGTCCCGCACACATCCAGGGGAGCCCCGTTTCCGCCTCCTAGCTCGAGATGAGGGATCCTTTCCCTGTTTCGTAGGGAAAGAATTCCCGGCGTTACCGTCGCATCTCAAGAGGAGGCGCTCTCCACAGGAAAGGCGAGAGGAACTCCAGGGTCGTGCCACCATTCCAAGAGTCCCACAGATGTGTCAGTCCATTCCAGAAGAACCTGTTTTCCCTGCACTGCCTTGACGTTCAAGCCGAGGATCGACTCCCACCACGTGTGCACGTGGGACAGCCCTGTGGGAAAGCCTCGTGGGAAAGCCTCGTGGGAAAGACTCGAGGGAAAACCATAGATCCTTTGATCCACGCGGCGGACTGCGTGACACTGCTGCTACCGCTCTGGAGGAAAGCGCAAGTGCATGCCCGCATTCGAGACGAGGACTGACTCCCCTGGGGAGCCTCCAGAAGTACCCCAAGATCCATGTCAGCACTGGAGAGGAATCCTCAGGTTCCGGCCCCGACTCCACACAAGGTCTTAGGCCCCGGCATCGACGGGAGAGGAATCCCGAGAGGCCCCCGAGGAATTCGCATGGGGACTGGCCTTTCCTGAGGCCACCAGAGCGGGTCCCTGAGTTCCCCGTCGTAAGTCGAGAGCACCTGCCGCAACTCCAGAAAATCCAGGAGGTTTTGCCCTCCAGGCGAGATGAGGCCCATTTCCGCTAAGGCTTCTCGAGGCTAATCACGTCTAACCACTGGAACTTCCAAAGGGTCCTTCACACCCTTGCTGCAACTCAAGAAGTTCCCCGACATACCCGTCTCCACTCGAGAGGAAGCACGTGGGGTCCCGCACACATCCAGGGGAGCCCCGTTTCCGCCTCCTAGCTCGAGATGAGGGATCCTTTCCCTGTTTCGTAGGGAAAGAATTCCCGGCGTTCCCGTCGCATCTCAAGAGGTGGCGCTGTAAACAGGAAAGGCGAGAGGAACTCCAGGGTCGTGGCACCATTCCAAGAGACCCCCAGATGTGTCAGTCCATTCCAGAGGAACCTGTTTTCCCTGCACTGCCTTGACGTTCAAGCCGAGGATCGACTCCCACCACGTGTGCACGTGGGACAGCCCTGTTTGAAAGCCTCGTGGGAAAGCTTCGTGGGAAAGACTCGAGGGAAAACCATAGATCCTTTGATCCACGCGGCGGACTGCGTGACACTGCTGCTACCGCTCTGGAGGAAAGCGCAAGTGCATGCCCGCATTCGAGACGAGGACTGACTCCCCTGGGGAGACTCCAGAAGTACCCCAAGATCCATGTCAGCACTGGAGAGGAATCCTCAGGTTCCGGCCCCGACTACACACAAGGTCTTAGGCCCCGCATCGAAGGGAGAGGAATCCCGAGACGCCCCCGACGTACTCGCATGGGGACTGGCCTTTCATGAGGCCACCAGAGCGGGTCCCTGAGGTCCCCGTCGTAAGTCGAGAGCACCTGCCGCAACTCGAGAAAATCCAGGAGGTTTTGCCCTCCAGGCGAGATGAGGCCCATTTCCGCTGAGGCTTCTCGAGGCCAATCACATCTAACCACTGGAACTTCCAAAGGGTCCTTCACACCCTTGCTGCAACTCAAGAAGTTCCCTGACATACCCGTCTCCACTCGAGAGGAAGCACGTGGGGTCCCGCACACATCCAGGGGAGCCCCGTTTCCGCCTCCTAGCTCGAGATGAGGGATCCTTTCCCTGTTTCGTAGGGAAAGAATTCCCGGCGTTCCCGTCGCATCTCAAGAGGAGGCGCTCTCCACAGGAAAGGCGAGAGGAACTCCAGGGTCGTGTCACCATTCCAAGAGTCCCACAGATGTGTCAGTCCATTCCAGAGGAACCTGTTTTCCCTGCACTGCCTTGACGTTCAAGCCGAGGATCGACTCCCACCACGTGTGCACGTGGGACAGCCCTGTGGGAAAGCCTCGTGGGAAAGCCTCGTGGGAAAGACTCGAGGGAAAACCATAGATCCTTTGATCCACGCGGCGGACTGCGTGACACTGCTGCTACCGCTCTGGAGGAAAGCGCAAGTGCATGCCCGCATTCGAGACGAGGACTGACTCCCCTGGGGAGACTCCAGAAGTACCCCAAGATCCATGTCAGCACTGGAGAGGAATCCTCAGGTTCCGGCCCCGACTCCACACAAGGTCTTAGGCCCCGGCATCGACGGGAGAGGAACCCCGAGAGGACCCCGAGGAACTCGCATGGGGACTGGCCTTTCCTGAGGCCCCCAGAGCGGTTCCCTGAGGTCCCCGTCGTAAGTCGAGAGCACCTGCCGTAACTCGAGAAAATCCAGGAGGTTTTGCCCTCCAGGCGAGATGAGGCCCATTTCCGCTGAGGCATCTCGAGGCTAATCACGTCTAACCACTGGAACTTCCAAAGGGTCCTTCACACCCCTGCTGCAACTCAAGAAGTTCCCCGACATACCCGTCTCCACTCGAGAGGAAGCACGTGGGTCCCGCACACATCCAGGGGAGCCCCGTTTCCGCCTCCTAGCTCGAGACGTGGGATCCTTTCCCTGTTTCGTAGGGAAATAATTCCCGGCGTTCCCGTCGCATCTCAAGAGGAGGCGCTCTCCACAGGAAAGGCGAGAGGAAGTCCAAGGTCGTGCCACCATTCCAAGAGTCCCCCAGATGTGTCAGTCCATTCCAGAGGAACCTGTTTTCCCTGCACTGCCTTGACGTTCAAGCCGAGGATCGACTCCCACCACGTGTGAACGTGGGACAGCCCTGTGGGAAAGCCTCGTGGGAAAGCCTCGTGGGAAAGACTCGAGGGAAAACCATAGATCCTTTGATCCACGCGGCGGACTGCGTGACACTGCTGCTACCGCTCTGGAGGAAAGCGCAAGTGCATGCCCGCATTCGAGACGAGGACTGACTCCCCTGGGGAGACTCCAGAAGTACCCCAAGATCCATGTCAGCACTGGAGAGGAATCCTCAGGTTCCGGCCCCGACTCCACACAAGGTCTTAGGCTCCAGCATCGACGGGAGAGGAATCCCGAGAGGCTCCCGAGGAACTCGCATGGGGACTGGCCTTTCCTGAGGCCACCAGAGCGGTTCCCTGAGGTCCCCGTCGTAAGTCGAGAGCACCTGCCGCAACTCGAGAAAATCCAGGAGGTTTTGCCCTCCAGGCGAGATGAGGCCCATTTCCACTGAGGCTTCTCGAGGCCAATCACATCTAACCACTGGAACTTCCAAAGGGTCCTTCACACCATTGCTGCAACTCAAGAAGTTCCCCGACATACCCGTCTCCACTCGAGAGGAAGCACGAGGGGTCCCGCACACATCCAGGGGAGCTCCGTTTCCGCCTCCTAGCTCGAGATGAGGGATCCTTTCCCTGTTTCGTAGGGAAAGAATTCCCGGCGTTCCCGTCGCATCTCAAGAGGAGGCGCTCTCCACAGGAAAGGCGAGAGGAACTCCAGGGTCGTGACACCATTCCAAGAGTCCCCCAGATGTGTCAGTCCATTCCAGAGGAACCTGTTTTCCCTGTACTGCCTTGACATTCAAGCCGAGGATCCACTCCCACCACGTGTGCACGTGGGACAGCCCTGTGGGAAAGCCTCGTGGGAAAGACTCGAGGGAAAACCATACATCCTTTGATCCACGCGGCGGACTGCGTGACACTGCTGCTACTGCTATGGAGGAAAGCGCAAGTGCATGCCCGCATTCGAGACGAGGACTGACTCCCCTGGGGAGACTCCAGAAGTACCCCAAGATCCATGTCAGCACTGGAGAGGAATCCTCAGGTTCCGGCCCCGACTCCACACAAGGTCTTAGGCCCCGGCATCGACGGGAGAGGAATCCCGAGAGGCCCCCGAGGAACTCGCATGGGGACTGGCCTTTCCTGAGGCCACCAGAGCGGTTCCCTGAGGTCCCCGTCGTAAGTCGAGAGCACCTGCCGCAACTCGAGAAAATCCAGGAGGTTTGGCCCTCCAGGCGAGATGAGGCCCATTTCCGCTGAGGCTTCTCGAGGCCAATCACATCTAACCACTGGAACTTCCAAAGGGTCCTTCACACCATTGCTGCAACTCAGGAAGTACCCCGACATACCCGTCTCCACTCGAGAGAAAGCACGTGGGGTCGCGCACACATCCAGGGGAGCCCCGTTTCCGCCTCCTAGCTCGAGATGAGGGATCCTTTCCCTGTTTCGTAGGGAAAGAATTCCCGGCGTTCCCGTCGCATCTCAAGAGGAGGCGCTCTCCACAGGAAAGGCGAGAGGAACTCCAGGGTCGTGCCACCATTCCAAGAGTCCCCCAGATGTGTCAGTCCATTCCAGAGGAACCTGTTTTCCCTGCACTGCCTTGACGTTCAAGCCGAGGATCGACTCCCACCACGTGTGCACGTGGGACAGCCCTGTGGGAAAGCCTCGTGGGAAAGCCTCGTGGGAAAGACTCGAGGGAAAACCATAGATCCTTTGATCCACGCGGCGGACTGCGTGACACTGCTGCTACCGCTCTGGAGGAAAGCGCAAGTGCATGCCCGCATTCGAGACGAGGACTGACTCCCCTGGGGAGACTCCAGAAGTACCCCAAGATCCATGTCAGCACTGGAGAGGAATCCTCAGGTTCCGGCCCCGACTCCACACAAGGTCTTAGGCCCCGGCATCGACGGGAGAGGAATCCCGAGAGGCCCCTGAGGAACTCGCATGGGGACTGGCCTTTCCTGAGGCCACCAGAGCGGTTCCCTGAGGTCCCCGTCGTAAGTCGAGAGCACCTGCCGCAACTCGAGAAAATCCAGGAGGTTTTGCCCTCCAGGCGAGATGAGGCCCATTTCCGCTGAGGCTTCTCGAGGCCAATCACATCTAACCACTGGAACTTCCAAAGGGTCCTTCACACCATTGCTGCAACTCAAGAAGTTCCCCAACATACCCGTCTCCACTCGAGAGGAAGCACGTGGGGTCCCGCACACATCCAGGGGTGCTCCGTTTCCGCCTCCTAGCTCGAGATGAGGGATCCTTTCCCTGTTTCGTAGGGAAAGAATTCCCGGCGTTCCCGTCGCATCTCAAGAGGAGGCGCTCTCCACAGGAAAGGCGAGAGGAACTCCAGGGTCGTGACACCATTCCAAGAGTCCCCCAGATGTGTCAGTCCATTCCAGAGGAACCTGTTTTCCCTGCACTGCCTTGACATTCAAGCCGAGGATCGACTCCCACCACGTGTGCACGTGGGACAGCCCTGTGGGAAAGCCTCGTGGGAAAGCCTCGTGGGAAAGACTCGAGGGAAAACCATAGATCCTTTGATCCACGCGGCGGACTGCGTGACACTGCTGCTACCGCTCTGGAGGAAAGCGCAAGTGCATGCCCGCATTCGAGACGAGGACTGACTCCCCTGGGGAGACTCCAGAAGTACCCCAAGATCCATGTCAGCACTGGAGAGGAATCCTCAGGTTCCGGCCCCGACTCCACACAAGGTCTTAGGCCCCGGCATCGACGGGAGAGGAACCCCGAGAGGACCCCGAGGAACTCGCATGGGGACTGGCCTTTCCTGAGGCCCCCAGAGCGGTTCCCTGAGGTCCCCGTCGTAAGTCGAGAGCACCTGCCGTAACTCGAGAAAATCCAGGAGGTTTTGCCCTCCAGGCGAGATGAGGCCCATTTCCGCTGAGGCATCTCGAGGCTAATCACGTCTAACCACTGGAACTTCCAAAGGGTCCTTCACACCCCTGCTGCAACTCAAGAAGTTCCCCGACATACCCGTCTCCACTCGAGAGGAAGCACGTGGGTCCCGCACACATCCAGGGGAGCCCCGTTTCCGCCTCCTAGCTCGAGACGTGGGATCCTTTCCCTGTTTCGTAGGGAAATAATTCCCGGCGTTCCCGTCGCATCTCAAGAGGAGGCGCTCTCCACAGGAAAGGCGAGAGGAACTCCAGGGTCGTGCCACCATTCCAAGAGTCCCCCAGATGTGTCAGTCCATTCCAGAGGAACCTGTTTTCCCTGCACTGCCTTGACGTTCAAGCCGAGGATCGACTCCCACCACGTGTGAACGTGGGACAGCCCTGTGGGAAAGCCTCGTGGGAAAGCCTCGTGGGAAAGACTCGAGGGAAAACCATAGATCCTTTGATCCACGCGGCGGACTGCGTGACACTGCTGCTACCGCTCTGGAGGAAAGCGCAAGTGCATGCCCGCATTCGAGACGAGGACTGACTCCCCTGGGGAGACTCCAGAAGTACCCCAAGATCCATGTCAGCACTGGAGAGGAATCCTCAGGTTCCGGCCCCGACTCCACACAAGGTCTTAGGCTCCAGCATCGACGGGAGAGGAATCCCGAGAGGCCCCCGAGGAACTCGCATGGGGACTGGCCTTTCCTGAGGCCACCAGAGCGGTTCCCTGAGGTCCCCGTCGTAAGTCGAGAGCACCTGCCGCAACTCGAGAAAATCCAGGAGGTTTTGCCCTCCAGGCGAGATGAGGCCCATTTCCGCTGAGGCTTCTCGAGGCCAATCACATCTAACCACTGGAACTTCCAAAGGGTCCTTCACACCATTGCTGCAACTCAAGAAGTTCCCCGACATACCCGTCTCCACTCGAGAGGAAGCACGAGGGGTCCCGCACACATCCAGGGGAGCTCCGTTTCCGCCTCCTAGCTCGAGATGAGGGATCCTTTCCCTGTTTCGTAGGGAAAGAATTCCCGGCGTTCCCGTCGCATCTCAAGAGGAGGCGCTCTCCACAGGAAAGGCGAGAGGAACTCCAGGGTCGTGACACCATTCCAAGAGTCCCCCAGATGTGTCAGTCCATTCCAGAGGATCCTGTTTTCCCTGTACTGCCTTGACATTCAAGCCGAGGATCCACTCCCACCACGTGTGCACGTGGGACAGCCCTGTGGGAAAGCCTCGTGGGAAAGCCTCTTGGGAAAGACTCGAGGGAAAACCATACATCCTTTGATCTACGCGGCGGACTGCGTGACACTGCTGCTACTGCTATGGAGGAAAGCGCAAGTGCATGCCCGCATTCGAGACGAGGACTGACTCCCCTGGGGAGACTCCAGAAGTACCCCAAGATCCATGTCAGCACTGGAGAGGAATCCTCAGGTTCCGGCCCCGACTCCACACAAGGTCTTAGGCCCCGGCATCGACGGGAGAGGAATCCCGAGAGGCCCCCGAGGAACTCGCATGGGGACTGGCCTTTCCTGAGGCCACCAGAGCGGTTCCCTGAGGTCCCCGTCGTAAGTCGAGAGCACCTGCCGCAACTCGAGAAAATCCAGGAGGTTTGGCCCTCCCGGCGAGATGAGGCCCATTTCCGCTGAGGCTTCTCGAGGCCAATCACATCTAACCACTGGAACTTCCAAAGGGTCCTTCACACCATTGCTGCAACTCAGGAAGTACCCCGACATACCCGTCTCCACTCGAGAGAAAGCACGTGGGGTCGCGCACACATCCAGGGGAGCCCCGTTTCCGCCTCCTAGCTCGAGATGAGGGATCCTTTCCCTGTTTCGTAGGGAAATAATTCCCGGCGTTCCCGTCGCATCTCAAGAGGAGGCGCTCTCCACAGGAAAGGCGAGAGGAACTCCAGGGTCGTGCCACCATTCCAAGAGTCCCCCAGATGTGTCAGTCCATTCCAGAGGAACCTGTTTTCCCTGCACTGCCTTGACGTTCAAGCCGAGGATCGACTCCCACCACGTGTGCACGTGGGACAGCCCTGTGGGAAAGCCTCGTGGGAAAGCCTCGTGGGAAAGACTCGAGGGAAAACCATAGATCCTTTGATCCACGCGGCGGACTGCGTGACACTGCTGCTACCGCTCTGGAGGAAAGCGCAAGTGCATGCCCGCATTCGAGACGAGGACTGACTCCCCTGGGGAGACTCCAGAAGTACCCCAAGAATCATGTCAGCACTGGAGAGGAATCCTCAGGTTCCGGCCCCGACTCCACACAAGGTCTTAGGCCCCGGCATCGACGGGAGAGGAATCCCGAGAGGCCCCCGAGGAACTCGCATGTTGACTGGCCTTTCCTGAGGCGACCAGAGCGGGTCCCTGAGGTCCCCGTCGTAAGTCGAGAGCACCTGCCGCAACTCGAGAAAATCCAGGAGGTTTTGCCCTCCAGGCGAGATGAGGCCCATTTCCGCTGAGGCTTCTCGAGGCCAATCACGTCTAACCACTGGAACTTCCAAAGGGTCCTTCACACCCTTGCTGCAACTCAAGAAGTTCCCCGACATACCCGTGTCCACTCGAGAGGAAGCACGGGGGGTCCCTCACACATCCAGGGGAGCCCCGTTTCCGCCTCCTAGCTCGAGATGAGGGATCCTTTCCCTGTTTCGTAGGGAAAGAATTCCCGGCGTTCCCGTCGCATCTCAAGAGGAGGCGCTCTCCACAGGAAAGGCGAGAGGAACTCCAGGGTCGTGCCACCATTCCAAGAGTCCCCCAGATGTGTCAGTCCATTCCAGAGGAACCTGTTTTCCCTGCACTGCCTTGACGTTCAAGCCGAAGATCGACTCCCACCACGTGTGCACGTGGGACAGCCCTGTGGGAAAGCCTCGTGGGAAAGCCTCGTGGGAAAGACTCGAGGGAAAACCATAGATCCTTTGATCCACGCGGCGGACTGCGTGACACTGCTGCTTCCGCTCTGGAGGAAAGCGCAAGTGCATGCCCGCATTCGAGACGAGGACTGACTCCCCTGGGGAGACTCCAGAAGTACCCCAAGATCCATGTCAACACTGGAGAGGAATCCTCAGTTTCCGGCCCCGACTCCACACAAGGTCTTAGGCCCCGGCATCGATGGGAGAGGAATCCCGAGAGGCCCATGAGGAACTCGCATGGGGACTGGCCTTTCCTGAGGGCACCAGAGCGGGTCCCTGAGGTCCCCGTCGTAAGTCGAGAGCACCTGCCGCAACTCGAGAAAATCCAGGAGGTTTTGCCCTCCAGGCGAGATGAGGCCCATTTCCGCTGAGGCTTCTCGAGGCCAATCACATCTAACCACTGGAACTTCCAAAGGGTCCTTCACACCCTAGCTGCAACTCAAGAAGTTCCCCGACATACCCGTCTGCACTCGAGAGGAAGCACGTGGTGTCCCGAACACATCCAGGGGAGCCCCGTTTCCGCCTCCTAGCTCGAGATGAGGGATCCTTTCCCTGTTTCGTAGGGAAAGAATTCCCGGCATTCCCGTCGCATCTCAAGAGGAGGCGCTCTCCACAGGAAAGGCGAGAGGAACTCCAGGGTCGTGCCACCATTCCAAGAGTCCCCCAGATGTGTCAGTCCATTCCAGAGGAACCTGTTTTCCCTGCACTGCCTTGACGTTCAAGCCGAGGATCGACTCCCACCACGTGTGCACGCGGGACAGCCCTGTGGGAAAGCCTCATGGGAAAGCCTCGTGGGAAAGACTCGAGGGAAAACCATAGATCCTTTGATCCACGCGGCGGACTGCGTGACACTGCTGCTACCGCTCTGGAGGAAAGCGCAAGTGCATGCCCGCATTCGAGACGAGGACTGACTCCCCTGGGGAGACTCCAGATGTACCCCAAGATCCATGTCAGCACTGGAGAGGAATCCTCAGGTTCCGGCCCCGACTCCACACAAGGTCTTAGGCCCCGGCATCGACGGGAGAGGAATCCCGAGAGGCCCCCGAGGAACTCGCATGGGGACTGGCCTTTCCTGAGGCCACCAGAGCGGGTCCCTGAGGTCCCCGTCGTAAGTCGAGAGCACCTGCCGCAACTCGAGAAAATCCAGGAGGTTTTGCCCTCCAGGCGAGATGAGGCCCATTTCCGCTGAGGCTTCTCGAGGCCAATCACATCTAACCACTGGAACTTCCAAAGGGTCCTTCACACCCTTGCTGCAACTCAAGAAGTTCCCCGACATACCCGTCTCCACTCGAGAAGAAGCACGTGGGGTCCCACACACATCCAGGGGAGCCCCGTTTCCGCCTCCTAGCTCGAGATGAGGGATCCTTTCCCTGTTTCGTAGGGAAAGAATTCCCGGCGTTCCCGTCGCATCTCAAGAGGAGGCGCTCTCCACAGGAAAGGCGAGAGGAACTCCAGGGTCGTGCCACCATTCCAAGAGTCCCCCAGATGTGTCAGTCCATTCCAGAGGAACCTGTTTTCCCTGCACTGCCTTGACGTTCAAACCGAGGATCGACTCCCACCACGTGTGCACGTGGGACAGCCCTGTGGGAAAGCCTCGTGGGAAAGCCTCGTGGGAAAGACTCGAGGGAAAACCATAGATCCTTTGATCCACGCGGCGGACTGCGTGACACTGCTGCTACCGCTCTGGAGGAAAGCGCAAGTGCATGCCCGCATTCGATACGAGGACTGACTCCCCTGGGGAGACTCCAGAAGTACCCCAAGATCCATGTCAGCACTGGAGCGGAATCCTCAGGTTCCGGCCCCGACTCCACACAAGGTCTCAGGCCCCGGCATCGACGGGAGAGGAATCCCGAGAGGCCCCCGAGGAACTCGCATGGGGACTGGCCTTTCCTGAGGCCACCAGAGCGGGTCCCTGAGGTCCCCGTCGTAAGTCGAGAGCACCTGCCGCAACTCGAGAAAATCCAGGAGGTTTTGCCCTCCAGGCGAGATGAGGCCTATTTCCGCTGAGGCTTCTCGAGGCCAATCACATCTAACCACTGGAACTTCCAAAGGGTCTTTCACACCATTGCTGCAACTCAAGAAGTTCCCCGACATACCCGTCTCCACTCGAGAGGAAGCACGTGGGGTCCCGCACACTTCCAGGGGAGCCCCGTTTCCGCCTCCTAGCTGGAGATGAGGGATCCTTTCCCTGTTTCGTAGGGAAAGAATTCCCGGCGTTCCCGTCGCATCTCAAGAGGAGGCGCTCTCCACAGGAAAGGCGAGAGGAACTCCAGGGTCGTGACACCATTCCAAGAGTCCCCCAGATGTGTCAGTCCATTCCAGAGGAACCTGTTTTCCCTGCACTGCCTTGACGTTCAAGCCGAGGATCGACTCCCACCACGTGTGCACGTGGGACAGCCCTGTGGGAAAGCCTCGTGGGAAAGCCTCGTGGGAAAGACTCGAGGGAAAAGCATAGATCCTTTGATCCACGCGGAGGACTGTGTGACACTGCTGCTACCGCTCTGGAGGAAAGCGCAAGTGCATGCCCGCATTCGAGACGAGGACTGACTCCCCTGGGGAGACTCCAGAAGTACCCCAAGATCCATGTCAGCATTGGAGAGGAATCCTCAGGTTCCGGCCCCGACTCCTCACAAGGTCTTAGGCCCCGGCATCAACGGGAGAGGAATCCCGAGAGACCCCCGAGGAACTCGCATGGGGACTGGCCTTTCCTGAGGCCACCAGAGCGGGTCCCTGAGGTCCCCGTCGTAAGTTGAGAGCACCTGCCGCAACTCGAGAAAATCCAGGAGGTTTTGCCCTCCAGGCGAGATGAGGCCCATTTCCGCTGAGGCTTCTCGAGGCCAATCACATCTAACCACTGGAACTTCCAAAGGGTCCTTCACACCCTTGCTGCAACTCAAGAAGTTCCCCGACATACCCGTCTCCACTCGAGAGGAAGCACGTGGTGTCCCGCACACATCCAGGGGAGCCCCGTTTCCGCCTCCTAGCTCGAGATGAGGGATCCTTTCCCTGTTTCGTAGGGAAAGAATTCCCGGCGTTCCCGTCGCATCTCAAGAGGAGGCGCTCTCCACAGGAAAGGCGAGAGGAACTCCAGGGTCGTGCCACCATTCCAAGAGTCCCCCAGATGTGTCAGTCGATTCCAGAGGAACCTGTTTTCCGTGCGCTGCCTTGACGTTCAAGCCGAGGATCGATTCCCACCACGTGTGCACGTGGGACAGCCCTGTGGGAAAGCCTCGTGGGAAAGCCTCGTGGGAAAGACTCGAGGGAAAACCATAGATCCTTTGATCCACGCGGCGGACTGCGTGACACTGCTGCTACCGCTCTGGACGAAAGCGCAAGTGCATGCCTGCATTCGAGACGAGGACTGACTCCCCTGGGGAGACTCCAGAAGTACCCCAAGATCCATGTCAGCACTGGAGAGGAATCCTCAGGTTCCGGCCCCGACTCCACACAAGGTCTTAGGCCCCGGCATCAACGGGAGAGGAATCCCGAGAGGCCCCCGAGGAACTCGCATGGGGACTGGCCATTCCTGAGGCCACCAGAGCGGGTCCCTGAGGTCCCCGTCGTAAGTCGAGAGCACCTGCCGCAACTCGAGAAAATCCAGGAGGTTTTGCCCTCCAGGCGAGATGAGGCCCATTTCCGCTGAGGCTTCTCGAGGCCAATCACATCTAACCACTGGAACTTCCAAAGGGTCCTTCACACCCTTGCAGCAACTCAAGAAGTTCCCCGACATACCCGTCTCCACTCGAGAGGAAGCACGTGGGTCCCGCACACATCCAGGGGAGCCCCGTTTCCGCCTCCTAGCTCGAGATGAGGGATCCTTTCCCTGTTTCGTAGGGAAAGAATTCCCGGCGTTCCCGTCGCATCTCAAGAGGAGGCGCTCTCCACAGGAAAGGCGAGAGGAACTCCAGGGTCGTGACACCATTCCAAGAGTCCCCCAGATGTGTCAGTCCATTCCAGAGGAACCTGTTTTCCCTGCACTGCCTTGACGTTCAAGCCGAGGATCGACTCCCACCACGTGTGCACGTGGGACAGCCCTGTGGGAAAGCCTCGTGGGAAAGCTCGTGGGAAAGACTCGAGGGAAAACCATAGATCCTTTGATCCACGCGGCGGACTGCGTGACACTGCTGCTACCGCTCTGGAGGAAAGCGCAAGTGCATGCCCGCATTCGAGACGAGGACTGACTCCCCTGGGGAGACTCCAGAAGTACCCCAAGATCCATGTCAGCACTGGAGAGGAATCCTCAGGTTCCGGCCCCGACTCCACACAAGGTCTTAGGCCCCGGCATCAACGGGAGAGGAATCCCGAGAGGCCCCCGAGGAACTCGCATGGGGACTGGCCTTTCCTGAGGCCACCAGAGCGGGTCCCTGAGGTCCCCGTCGTAAGTCGAGAGCACCTGCCGAAACTCGAGAAAATCCAGGAGGTTTTGCCCTCCAGGCGAGATGAGGCCCATTTCCGCTGAGGCTTCTCGAGGCCAATCATATCTAACCACTGGAACTTCCAAAGGGTCCTTCACACCCTTGCTGCAACTCAAGAAGTTCCCCGACATACCCGTCTCCACTCGAGAGGAAGCACGTGGGGTCCCGCACACATCCAGGGGAGCCCCGTTTCCGCCTCCTAGCTCGAGATGAGGGATCCTTTCCCTGTTTCCTAGGGAAAGAATTCCCGGCGTTCCCGTCGCATCTCAAGAGGAGGCGTTCTCCACAGGAAAGGCGAGAGGAACTCCAGGGTCGTGTCACCATTCCAAGAGTCACCCAGATGTGTCAGTCCATTCCAGAGGAACCGGTTTTCCCTGCACTGCCTTGACGTTCAAGCCGAGGATCGACTCCCACCACGTGTGCACGTGGGACAGCCCTGTGGGAAAGCCTCGTGGGAAAGCCTCGTGGGAAAGACTCGAGGGAAAACCATAGATCCTTTGATCCTCGCGGCGGACTGCGTACACTGCTGCTACCGCTCTGGAGGAAAGCGCAAGTGCATGCCCGCATTCGAGACGAGGACTGACTCCCCTGGGGAGACTCCAGAAGTACCCCAAGATCCATGTCAGCATTGGAGAGGAATCCTCAGGTTCCGGCCCCGACTCCACACAAGGTCTTAGGCCCCGGCATCAACGGGAGAGGAATCCCGAGAGGCCCCCGAGGAACTCGCATGGGGACTGGCCTTTCCTGAGGCCACCAGAGCGGGTCCCTGAGGTCCCCGTCGTAAGTCGAGAGCACCTGCCGAAACTCGAGAAAATCCAGGAGGTTTTGCCCTCCAGGCGAGATGAGGCCCATTTCCGCTGAGGCTTCTCGAGGCCAATCATATCTAACCACTGGAACTTCCAAAGGGTCTTTCACACCCTTGCAGCAACTCAAGAAGTTCCCCGACATACCCGTCTCCACTCGAGAGGAAGCACGTGGGTCCCGCACACATCCAGGGGAGCCCCGTTTCCGCCTCCTAGCTCGAGATGAGGGATCCTTTCCCTGTTTCGTAGGGAAAGAATTCCCGGCGTTCCCGTCGCATCTCAAGAGGAGGCGCTCTCCACAGGAAAGGCGAGAGGAACTCCAGGGTCGAGCCACCATTCCAAGAGTCCCCCAGATGTGTCAGTCCATTCCAGAAGAACCTGTTTTCCCTGCACTGCCTTGACGTTCAAGCCGAGGATCCACTCCCACCACGTGTGCACGTGGGACAGCCCTGTGGGAAAGCCTCGTGGGAAAGCCTCGTGGGAAAGACTCGAGGGAAAACCATAGATCCTTTGATCCACGCGGCGGACTGCGTGACACTGCTGCTACCGCTCTGGAGGAAAGCGCAAGTGCATGCCCGCATTCGAGACGAGGACTGACTCCCCTGGGGAGACTCCAGAAGT
This sequence comes from Ovis canadensis, assembly GCF_042477335.2. NCBI lineage: Eukaryota > Metazoa > Chordata > Mammalia > Artiodactyla > Bovidae > Ovis > Ovis canadensis. Next base: position 1,658,556 of record NC_091252.1, read on the forward strand.
ACCCCAAGATCCATGTCAGCACTGGAGAGGAATCCTCAGGTTCCGGCCCCGACTCCACACAAGGTCTTAGGCCCCGGCATCGACGGGAGAGGAATCCCGAGAGGCCCCCGAGGAACTCGCATGGGGACTGGCCTTTCCTGAGGCCACCAGAGCGGGTCCCTGAGGTCCCCGTCGTAAGTCGAGAGCACCTGCCGCAACTCGAGAAAATCCAGGAGGTTTTGCCCTCCAGGCGACATGAGGCCCATTTCCGCTGAGGCTTCTCGAGGCTAATCACGTCTAACAACTGGAACTTCCAAAGGGTCCTTCACACCCTTGCTGCAACTCAAGAAGTTCCCCGACATACCCGTCTCCACTCGAGAGGAAGCACGTGGGTCCCGCACACATCCAGGGGAGCCCCGTTTCCACCTCCTAGCTCGAGATGAGGGATCCTTTCCCTGTTTCCTAGGGAAAGAATTCCCGGCGTTCCCGTCGCATCTCAAGAGGAGGCGCTCTCCACAGTAAAGGCGAGAGGAACTCCAGGGTCGTGACACCATTCCAAGAGTCCCCCAGATGTGTCAGTCCATTCCAGAGGAACCTGTTTTCCCTGCACTGCCTTGACGTTCAAGCCGAGGATCGACTCCCACCACGTGTGCACGTGGGACAGCCCTGTGGGAAAGCCTCGTGGGAAAGCCTCGTGGGAAAGACTCGAGGGAAAACCATAGATCCTTTGATCCTCGCGGCGGACTGCGTACACTGCTGCTACCGCTCTGGAGGAAAGCGCAAGTGCATGCCCGCATTCGAGACGAGGACTGACTCCCCTGGGGAGACTCCAGAAGTACCCCAAGATCCATGTCAGCATTGGAGAGGAATCCTCAGGTTCCGGCCCCGACTCCACACAAGGTCTTAGGCCCCGGCATCAACGGGAGAGGAATCCCGAGAGGCCCCCGAGGAACTCGCATGGGGACTGGCCTTTCCTGAGGCCACCAGAGCGGGTCCCTGAGGTCCCCGTCGTAAGTCGAGAGCACCTGCCGAAACTCGAGAAAATCCAGGAGGTTTTGCCCTCCAGGCGAGATGAGGCCCATTTCCGCTGAGGCTTCTCGAGGCCAATCATATCTAACCACTGGAACTTCCAAAGGGTCTTTCACACCCTTGCAGCAACTCAAGAAGTTCCCCGACATACCCGTCTCCACTCGAGAGGAAGCACGTGGGTCTCGCACACATCCAGGGGAGCCCCGTTTCCGCCTCCTAGCTCGAGATGAGGGATCCTTTCCCTGTTTCGTAGGGAAAGAATTCCCGGCGTTCCCGTCGCATCTCAAGAGGAGGCGCTCTCCACAGGAAAGGCGAGAGGAACTCCAGGGTCGAGCCACCATTCCAAGAGTCCCCCAGATGTGTCAGTCCATTCCAGAAGAACCTGTTTTCCCTGCACTGCCTTGACGTTCAAGCCGAGGATCCACTCCCACCACGTGTGCACGTGGGACAGCCCTGTGGGAAAGCCTCGTGGGAAAGCCTCGTGGGAAAGACTCGAGGGAAAACCATAGATCCTTTGATCCACGCGGCGGACTGCGTGACACTGCTGCTACCGCTCTGGAGGAAAGCGCAAGTGCATGCCCGCATTCGAGACGAGGACTGACTCCCCTGGGGAGACTCCAGAAGTACCCCAAGATCCATGTCAGCACTGGAGAGGAATCCTCAGGTTCCGGCCCCGACTCCACACAAGGTCTTAGGCCCCGGCATCGACGGGAGAGGAATCCCGAGAGGCCCCCGAGGAACTCGCATGGGGACTGGCCTTTCCTGAGGCCACCAGAGCGGGTCCCTGAGGTCCCCGTCGTAAGTCGAGAGCACCTGCCGCAACTCGAGAAAATCCAGGAGGTTTTGCCCTCCAGGCGACATGAGGCCCATTTCCGCTGAGGCTTCTCGAGGCTAATCACGTCTAACAACTGGAACTTCCAAAGGGTCCTTCACACCCTTGCTGCAACTCAAGAAGTTCCCCGACATACCCGTCTCCACTCGAGAGGAAGCACGTGGGTCCCGCACACATCCAGGGGAGCCCCGTTTCCACCTCCTAGCTCGAGATGAGGGATCCTTTCCCTGTTTCCTAGGGAAAGAATTCCCGGCGTTCCCGTCGCATCTCAAGAGGAGGCGCTCTCCACAGTAAAGGCGAGAGGAACTCCAGGGTCGTGACACCATTCCAAGAGTCCCCCAGATGTGTCAGTCCATTCCAGAGGAACCTGTTTTCCCTGCACTGCCTTGACGTTCAAGCCGAGGATCGACTCCCACCACGTGTGCACGTGGGACAGCCCTGTGGGAAAGCCTCGTGGGAAAGCCTCGTGGGAAAGACTCGAGGGAAAACCATAGATCCTTTGATCCTCGCGGCGGACTGCGTACACTGCTGCTACCGCTCTGGAGGAAAGCGCAAGTGCATGCCCGCATTCGAGACGAGGACTGACTCCCCTGGGGAGACTCCAGAAGTACCCCAAGATCCATGTCAGCATTGGAGAGGAATCCTCAGGTTCCGGCCCCGACTCCACACAAGGTCTTAGGCCCCGGCATCAACGGGAGAGGAATCCCGAGAGGCCCCCGAGGAACTCGCATGGGGACTGGCCTTTCCTGAGGCCACCAGAGCGGGTCCCTGAGGTCCCCGTCGTAAGTCGAGAGCACCTGCCGAAACTCGAGAAAATCCAGGAGGTTTTGCCCTCCAGGCGAGATGAGGCCCATTTCCGCTGAGGCTTCTCGAGGCCAATCACATCTAACCACTGGAACTTCCAAAGGGTCCTTCACACCCTTGCAGCAACTCAAGAAGTTCCCCGACATACCCGTCTCCACTCGAGAGGAAGCACGTGGGTCCCGCACACATCCAGGGGAGCCCCGTTTCCGCCTCCTAGCTCGAGATGAGGGATCCTTTCCCTGTTTCGTAGGGAAAGAATTCCCGGCGTTCCCGTCGCATCTCAAGAGGAGGCGCTCTCCACAGGAAAGGCGAGAGGAACTCCAGGGTCGTGCCACCATTCCAAGAGTCCCCCAGATGTGTCAGTCCATTCCAGAGGAACCTGTTTTCCCTGCACTGCCTTGACGTTCAAGCCGAGGATCGACTCCCACCACGTGTGCACGTGGAACAGCCCTGTGGGAAAGCCTCGTGGGAAAGCCTCGTGGGAAAGACTCGAGGGAAAACCATAGATCCTTTGATCCACGCGGCGGACTGCGTGACACTGCTGATACCGCTCTGGAGGAAAGCGCAAGTGCATGCCCGCATTCGAGACGAGGACTGACTCCCCTGGGGAGACTTCAGAAGTACCCCAAGATCCATGTCAGCACTGGAGAGGAATCCTCAGGTTCCGGCCCCGACTCCACACAAGGTCTTAGGCCCCGGCATCGACGGGAGAGGAATCCCGAGAGGCCCCCGAGGAACTCGCATGGGGACTGGCCTTTCCTGAGGCCACCAGAGCGGGTCCCTGAGGTCCCCGTCGTAAGTCAAGAGCACCTGCCGCAACTCGAGAAAATCCAGGAGGTTTTGCCCTCCAGGCGACATGAGGCCCATTTCCGCTGAGGCTTCTCGAGGCTAATCACGTCTAACAACTGGAACTTCCAAAGGGTCCTTCACACCCTTGCTGCAACTCAAGAAGTTCCCCGACATACCCGTCTCCACTCGAGAGGAAGCACGTGGGTCCCGCACACATCCAGGGGAGCCCCGTTTCCGCCTCCTAGCTCGAGATGAGGGATCCTTTCCCTGTTTCCTAGGGAAAGAATTCCCGGCGTTCCCGTCGCATCTCAAGAGGAGGCGCTCTCCACAGGAAAGGCGAGAGGAACTCCAGGGTCGTGACACCATTCCAAGAGTCCCCCAGATGTGTCAGTCCATTCCAGAGGAACCTGTTTTCCCTGCACTGCCTTGACGTTCAAGCCGAGGATCGACTCCCACCACGTGTGCACGTGGGACAGCCCTGTGGGAAAGCCTCGTGGGAAAGCCTCGTGGGAAAGACTCGAGGGAAAACCATAGATCCTTTGATCCTCGCGGCGGACTGCGTACACTGCTGCTACCGCTCTGGAGGAAAGCGCAAGTGCATGCCCGCATTCGAGACGAGGACTGACTCCCCTGGGGAGACTCCAGAAGTACCCCAAGATCCATGTCAGCACTGGAGAGGAATCCTCAGGTTCCGGCTCCGACTCCACACAAGGTCTTAGGCCCCGGCATCAACGGGAGAGGAATCCCGAGAGGCCCCCTAGGAACTCGCATGGGGACTGGCCATTCCTGAGGCCACCAGAGCGGGTCCCTGAGGTCCCCGTCGTAAGTCGAGAGCACCTGCCGCAACTCGAGAAAATCCAGGAGGTTTTGCCCTCCAGGCGAAATGAGGCCCATTTCCGCTGAGGCTTCTCGAGGCCAATCACATCTAACCACTGGAACTTCCAAAGGGTCCTTCACACCCTTGCAGCAACTCAAGAAGTTCCCCGACATACCCGTCTCCACTCGAGAGGAAGCACGTGGGTCCCGCACACATCCAGGGGAGCCCCGTTTCCGCCTCCTAGCTCGAGATGAGGGATCCTTTCCCTGTTTCGTAGGGAAAGAATTTCCGGCGTTCCCGTCGCATCTCAAGAGGAGGCGCTCTCCACAGGAAAGGCGAGAGGAACTCCAGGGTCGTGACACCATTCCAAGAGTCCCCCAGATGTGTCAGTCCATTCCAGAGGAACCTGTTTTCCCTGCACTGCCTTGACGTTCAAGCCGAGGATCGACTCCCACCACGTGTGCACGTGGGACAGCCCTGTGGGAACGCCTCGTGGGAAAGCCTCGTGGGAAAGACTCGAGGGAAAACCATAGATCCTTTGATCCACGCGGCGGACTGCGTGACACTGCTGCTACCGCTCTGGAGGAAAGCGCAAGTGCATGCCCGCATTCGAGACGAGGACTGACTCCCCTGGGGAGACTCCAGAATTACCCCAAGATCCATGTCAGCATTGGAGAGGAATCCTCAGGTTCCGGCCCCGACTCCACACAAGGTCTTAGGCCCCGGCATCAACGGGAGAGGAATCCCGAGAGGCCCCCGAGGAACTCGCATGGGGACTGACCTTTCCTGAGGCCACCAGAGCGGGTCCCAGAGGTCCCCGTCGTAAGTCGAGAGCACATGCCGCAACTCGAGAAAATCCAGGAGGTTTTGCCCTCCAGGCGAGATGAGGCCCATTTCCGCTGAGGCTTCTCGAGGCCAATCACATCTAACCACTGGAACTTCCAAAGGGTCCTCACACCCTTGCTGCAACTCAAGAAGTTCCCCGACATACCCGTCTGCACTCGAGAGGAAGCACGTGGGGTCCCGCACACATCCAGGGGAGCCCCGTTTCCGCCTCCTAGCTCGAGATGAGGGATCCTTTCCCTGTTTCGTAGGGAAAGAATTCCCGGCGTTCCCGTCGCATTTCAAGAGGAGGCCCTCTCCACAGGAAAGGCGAGAGGAACTCCAGGGTCATGCCACCATTCCAAGAGTCCCCCAGATGTGTCAGTCCATTCCAGAGGAACCTGTTTTCCCTGCACTGCCTTGACGTTCATGCCGAGGATCGACTCCCACCACGTGTGCACGTGGGACAGCCCTGTGGGAAAGCCTCGTGGGAAAGCCTCGTGGGAAAGACTCGAGGGAAAACCATAGATCCTTTGATCCACGCGGCGGACTGCGTGACACTGCTGCTACCGCTCTGGAGGAAAGCGCAAGTGCATGCCCGCATTCGAGACGAGGACTGACTCCCCTGGGGACACTCCAGAAGTACCCCAAGATCCATGTCAGCACTGGAGAGGAATCCTCAGGTTCCGGCCCCGACTCCACACAAGGTCTTAGGCCCCGGCATCGACGGGAGAGGAATCCCGAGAGGCCCCCGAGGAACTCGCATGGGGACTGGCCTTTCCTGAGGCCACCAGAGCGGGTCCCTGAGGTCCCCGTCGTAAGTCGAGAGCACCTGCCGCAACTCGAGAAAATCCAGGAGGTTTTGCCCTCCAGGCGAGATGAGGCCCATTTCCGCTGAGGCTTCTCGAGGCCAATCACGTCTAACCACTGGAACTTCCAAAGGGTCCTTCACACCCTTGCTGCAACTCAAGAAGTTCCCCGACATACCCGTCTGCACTCCAGAGGAAGCACGTGGTGTCCCGCAACATCCAGGGGAGCCCCGTTTCCGCCTCCTAGCTCGAGATTAGGGATCCTTTCCCTGTTTCGTAGTGAAAGAATTCCCGGCGTTCCCGTCGCATCTCAAGAGGAGGCGCTCTCCACAGGAAAGGCGAGAGGAACTCCAGGGTCATGCCACCATTCCAAGAGTCACCCAGATGTGTCAGTCCATTCCAGAGGAACCTGTTTTCCCTGCACTGCCTTGACGTTCAAGCCGAGGATCGACTCCCACCACGTGTGCACGTGGGACAGCCCTGTGGGAAAGCCTCGTGGGAAAGCCTCGTGGGAAAGACTCGAAGGAAAACCATAGATCCTTTGATCCACGGGGCAGACTGCGTGACACTGCTGCTACCGCTCTGGAGGAAAGCGCAAGTGCATGCCCGCATTCGAGACGAGGACTGACTCCCCTAGGGAGACTCCAGAAGTACCCCAAGATCCATGTCAGCACTGGAGAGGAATCCTCAGGTTCCGGCCCCGACTCCACACAAGGTCTTAGGCCCTGGCATCGACGGGAGAGGGATCCCGAGAGTCCCCCGAGGAACTCGCATGGGGACTGGCCTTTCCTGAGGCCACCAGAGCGGGTCCCTGAGGTCCCCGTCGTAAGTCGAGAGCACCTGCCGCAACTCGAGAAAATCCAGGAGCTTTTGCCCTCCAGGCGAGATGAGGCCCATTTCCGCTGAGGCTTCTCGAGGCCAATCACATCTAACCACTGGAACTTCCAAAGGGTCCTTCACACCCTTGCTGCAACTCAAGAAGTTCCCCGACATACCCGTCTCTACTCGAGAGGAAGCACGTGGTGTCCCGCACACATGCAGGAGAGCCCTGTTTCCGCCTCCTAGCTCGAGATGAGGGATCCTTTCCCTGTTTCGTAGGGAAAGAATTCCCGGCGTTCCCGTCGCATCTCAAGAGGAGGCGCTCTCCACAGGAAAGGCGAGAGGAACTCCAGGGTCATGCCACCATTCCTAGAGTCCCCCAGATGTGTCAGTCCATTCCAGAGGAACCTGTTTTCCCTGCACTGCCTTGACGTTCAAGCCGAGGATCGACTCCCACCACGTGTGCACGTGGGACAGCCCTGTGGGAAAGCCTCGTGGGAAAGCCTCGTGGGAAAGACTCGAGGGAAAACCATAGATCCTTGGATCCACGCGGCGGACTCCGTGACACTGCTGCTACCGCTCTGCAGGAAAGCGCAAGTGCATGCCCGCATTCGAGACGAGGACTGACTCCCCTAGGGAGACTCCAGAAGTACCCCAAGATCCATGTCAGCACTGCAGAGGAATCCTCAGGTTCTGGCCCCGACTTCACACAAGGTCTTAGGCCCCGGCATCGACGGGAGAGGAATCCCGAGAGGCCCCCGAGGTACTCGCATGGGGACTGGCCTTTCCTGAGGCCACCAGAGCGGGTCCCTGAGGTCCCCGTCGTAAGTCGAGAGCACCTGCCGCAACTCGAGAAAATCCAGGAGGTTTTGCCCTCCAGGCGAGATGAGGCCCATTTCCGCTGAGGCTTCTCGAGGCCAATCACATCTAACCACTGGAACTTCCAAAGGGTCCTTCACACCCTAGCTGCAACTCAAGAAGTTCCCCGACATACCCGTCTGCACTCGAGAGGAAGCACGTGGTGTCCCGAACACATCCAGGGGAGCCCCGTTTCCGCCTCCTAGCTCGAGATGAGGGATCCTTTCCCTGTTTCGTAGGGAAAGAATTCCCGGCATTCCCGTCGCATCTCAAGAGGAGGCGCTCTCCACAGGAAAGGCGAGAGGAACTCCAGGGTCGTGCCACCATTCCAAGAGTCCCCCAGATGTGTCAGTCCATTCCAGAGGAACCTGTTTTCCCTGCACTGCCTTGACGTTCAAGCCGAGGATCGACTCCCACCACGTGTGCACGCGGGACAGCCCTGTGGGAAAGCCTCATGGGAAAGCCTCGTGGGAAAGACTCGAGGGAAAACCATAGATCCTTTGATCCACGCGGCGGACTGCGTGACACTGCTGCTACCGCTCTGGAGGAAAGCGCAAGTGCATGCCCGCATTCGAGACGAGGACTGACTCCCCTGGGGAGACTCCAGATGTACCCCAAGATCCATGTCAGCACTGGAGAGGAATCCTCAGGTTCCGGCCCCGACTCCACACAAGGTCTTAGGCCCCGGCATCGACGGGAGAGGAATCCCGAGAGGCCCCCGAGGAACTCGCATGGGGACTGGCCTTTCCTGAGGCCACCAGAGCGGGTCCCTGAGGTCCCCGTCGTAAGTCGAGAGCACCTGCCGCAACTCGAGAAAATCCAGGAGGTTTTGCCCTCCAGGCGAGATGAGGCCCATTTCCGCTGAGGCTTCTCGAGGCCAATCACATCTAACCACTGGAACTTCCAAAGGGTCCTTCACACCCTTGCTGCAACTCAAGAAGTTCCCCGACATACCCGTCTCCACTCGAGAAGAAGCACGTGGGGTCCCACACACATCCAGGGGAGCCCCGTTTCCGCCTCCTAGCTCGAGATGAGGGATCCTTTCCCTGTTTCGTAGGGAAAGAATTCCCGGCGTTCCCGTCGCATCTCAAGAGGAGGCGCTCTCCACAGGAAAGGCGAGAGGAACTCCAGGGTCGTGCCACCATTGCAAGAGTCCCCCAGATGTGTCAGTCCATTCCAGAGGAACCTGTTTTCCCTGCACTGCCTTGACGTTCAAACCGAGGATCGACTCCCACCACGTGTGCACGTGGGACAGCCCTGTGGGAAAGCCTCGTGGGAAAGCCTCGTGGGAAAGACTCGAGGGAAAACCATAGATCCTTTGATCCACGCGGCGGACTGCGTGACACTGCTGCTACCGCTCTGGAGGAAAGCGCAAGTGCATGCCCGCATTCGATACGAGGACTGACTCCCCTGGGGAGACTCCAGAAGTACCCCAAGATCCATGTCAGCACTGGAGCGGAATCCTCAGGTTCCGGCCCCGACTCCACACAAGGTCTCAGGCCCCGGCATCGACGGGAGAGGAATCCCGAGAGGCCCCCGAGGAACTCGCATGGGGACTGGCCTTTCCTGAGGCCACCAGAGCGGGTCCCTGAGGTCCCCGTCGTAAGTCGAGAGCACCTGCCGCAACTCGAGAAAATCCAGGAGGTTTTGCCCTCCAGGCGAGATGAGGCCTATTTCCGCTGAGGCTTCTCGAGGCCAATCACATCTAACCACTGGAACTTCCAAAGGGTCTTTCACACCATTGCTGCAACTCAAGAAGTTCCCCGACATACCCGTCTCCACTCGAGAGGAAGCACGTGGGGTCCCGCACACTTCCAGGGGAGCCCCGTTTCCGCCTCCTAGCTGGAGATGAGGGATCCTTTCCCTGTTTCGTAGGGAAAGAATTCCCGGCGTTCCCGTCGCATCTCAAGAGGAGGCGCTCTCCACAGGAAAGGCGAGAGGAACTCCAGGGTCGTGACACCATTCCAAGAGTCCCCCAGATGTGTCAGTCCATTCCAGAGGAACCTGTTTTCCCTGCACTGCCTTGACGTTCAAGCCGAGGATCGACTCCCACCACGTGTGCACGTGGGACAGCCCTGTGGGAAAGCCTCGTGGGAAAGCCTCGTGGGAAAGACTCGAGGGAAAAGCATAGATCCTTTGATCCACGCGGAGGACTGTGTGACACTGCTGCTACCGCTCTGGAGGAAAGCGCAAGTGCATGCCCGCATTCGAGACGAGGACTGACTCCCCTGGGGAGACTCCAGAAGAACCCCAAGATCCATGTCAGCATTGGAGAGGAATCCTCAGGTTCCGGCCCCGACTCCTCACAAGGTCTTAGGCCCCGGCATCAACGGGAGAGGAATCCCGAGAGACCCCCGAGGAACTCGCATGGGGACTGGCCTTTCCTGAGGCCACCAGAGCGGGTCCCTGAGGTCCCCGTCGTAAGTTGAGAGCACCTGCCGCAACTCGAGAAAATCCAGGAGGTTTTGCCCTCCAGGCGAGATGAGGCCCATTTCCGCTGAGGCTTCTCGAGGCCAATCACATCTAACCACTGGAACTTCCAAAGGGTCCTTCACACCCTTGCTGCAACTCAAGAAGTTCCCCGACATACCCGTCTCCACTCGAGAGGAAGCACGTGGTGTCCCGCACACATCCAGGGGAGCCCCGTTTCCGCCTCCTAGCTCGAGATGAGGGATCCTTTCCCTGTTTCGTAGGGAAAGAATTCCCGGCGTTCCCGTCGCATCTCAAGAGGAGGCGCTCTCCACAGGAAAGGCGAGAGGAACTCCAGGGTCGTGCCACCATTCCAAGAGTCCCCCAGATGTGTCAGTCGATTCCAGAGGAACCTGTTTTCCGTGCGCTGCCTTGACGTTCAAGCCGAGGATCGATTCCCACCACGTGTGCACGTGGGACAGCCCTGTGGGAAAGCCTCGTGGGAAAGCCTCGTGGGAAAGACTCGAGGGAAAACCATAGATCCTTTGATCCACGCGGCGGACTGCGTGACACTGCTGCTACCGCTCTGGACGAAAGCGCAAGTGCATGCCTGCATTCGAGACGAGGACTGACTCCCCTGGGGAGACTCCAGAAGTACCCCAAGATCCATGTCAGCACTGGAGAGGAATCCTCAGGTTCCGGCCCCGACTCCACACAAGGTCTTAGGCCCCGGCATCAACGGGAGAGGAATCCCGAGAGGCCCCCGAGGAACTCGCATGGGGACTGGCCATTCCTGAGGCCACCAGAGCGGGTCCCTGAGGTCCCCGTCGTAAGTCGAGAGCACCTGCCGCAACTCGAGAAAATCCAGGAGGTTTTGCCCTCCAGGCGAGATGAGGCCCATTTCCGCTGAGGCTTCTCGAGGCCAATCACATCTAACCACTGGAACTTCCAAAGGGTCCTTCACACCCTTGCAGCAACTCAAGAAGTTCCCCGACATACCCGTCTCCACTCGAGAGGAAGCACGTGGGTCCCGCACACATCCAGGGGAGCCCCGTTTCCGCCTCCTAGCTCGAGATGAGGGATCCTTTCCCTGTTTCGTAGGGAAAGAATTCCCGGCGTTCCCGTCGCATCTCAAGAGGAGGCGCTCTCCACAGGAAAGGCGAGAGGAACTCCAGGGTCGTGACACCATTCCAAGAGTCCCCCAGATGTGTCAGTCCATTCCAGAGGAACCTGTTTTCCCTGCACTGCCTTGACGTTCAAGCCGAGGATCGACTCCCACCACGTGTGCACGTGGGACAGCCCTGTGGGAAAGCCTCGTGGGAAAGCTCGTGGGAAAGACTCGAGGGAAAACCATAGATCCTTTGATCCACGCGGCGGACTGCGTGACACTGCTGCTACCGCTCTGGAGGAAAGCGCAAGTGCATGCCCGCATTCGAGACGAGGACTGACTCCCCTGGGGAGACTCCAGAAGTACCCCAAGATCCATGTCAGCACTGGAGAGGAATCCTCAGGTTCCGGCCCCGACTCCACACAAGGTCTTAGGCCCCGGCATCAACGGGAGAGGAATCCCGAGAGGCCCCCGAGGAACTCGCATGGGGACTGGCCTTTCCTGAGGCCACCAGAGCGGGTCCCTGAGGTCCCCGTCGTAAGTCGAGAGCACCTGCCGCAACTCGAGAAAATCCAGGAGGTTTTGCCCTCCAGGCGAGATGAGGCCCATTTCCGCTGAGGCTTCTCGAGGCCAATCATATCTAACCACTGGAACTTCCAAAGGGTCCTTCACACCCTTGCTGCAACTCAAGAAGTTCCCCGACATACCCGTCTCCACTCGAGAGGAAGCACGTGGGGTCCCGCACACATCCAGGGGAGCCCCGTTTCCGCCTCCTAGCTCGAGATGAGGGATCCTTTCCCTGTTTCCTAGGGAAAGAATTCCCGGCGTTCCCGTCGCATCTCAAGAGGAGGCGTTCTCCACAGGAAAGGCGAGAGGAACTCCAGGGTCGTGTCACCATTCCAAGAGTCACCCAGATGTGTCAGTCCATTCCAGAGGAACCGGTTTTCCCTGCACTGCCTTGACGTTCAAGCCGAGGATCGACTCCCACCACGTGTGCACGTGGGACAGCCCTGTGGGAAAGCCTCGTGGGAAAGCCTCGTGGGAAAGACTCGAGGGAAAACCATAGATCCTTTGATCCTCGCGGCGGACTGCGTACACTGCTGCTACCGCTCTGGAGGAAAGCGCAAGTGCATGCCCGCATTCGAGACGAGGACTGACTCCCCTGGGGAGACTCCAGAAGTACCCCAAGATCCATGTCAGCATTGGAGAGGAATCCTCAGGTTCCGGCCCCGACTCCACACAAGGTCTTAGGCCCCGGCATCAACGGGAGAGGAATCCCGAGAGGCCCCCGAGGAACTCGCATGGGGACTGGCCTTTCCTGAGGCCACCAGAGCGGGTCCCTGAGGTCCCCGTCGTAAGTCGAGAGCACCTGCCGAAACTCGAGAAAATCCAGGAGGTTTTGCCCTCCAGGCGAGATGAGGCCCATTTCCGCTGAGGCTTCTCGAGGCCAATCATATCTAACCACTGGAACTTCCAAAGGGTCTTTCACACCCTTGCAGCAACTCAAGAAGTTCCCCGACATACCCGTCTCCACTCGAGAGGAAGCACGTGGGTCCCGCACACATCCAGGGGAGCCCCGTTTCCGCCTCCTAGCTCGAGATGAGGGATCCTTTCCCTGTTTCGTAGGGAAAGAATTCCCGGCGTTCCCGTCGCATCTCAAGAGGAGGCGCTCTCCACAGGAAAGGCGAGAGGAACTCCAGGGTCGAGCCACCATTCCAAGAGTCCCCCAGATGTGTCAGTCCATTCCAGAAGAACCTGTTTTCCCTGCACTGCCTTGACGTTCAAGCCGAGGATCCACTCCCACCACGTGTGCACGTGGGACAGCCCTGTGGGAAAGCCTCGTGGGAAAGCCTCGTGGGAAAGACTCGAGGGAAAACCATAGATCCTTTGATCCACGCGGCGGACTGCGTGACACTGCTGCTACCGCTCTGGAGGAAAGCGCAAGTGCATGCCCGCATTCGAGACGAGGACTGACTCCCCTGGGGAGACTCCAGAAGTACCCCAAGATCCATGTCAGCACTGGAGAGGAATCCTCAGGTTCCGGCCCCGACTCCACACAAGGTCTTAGGCCCCGGCATCGACGGGAGAGGAATCCCGAGAGGCCCCCGAGGAACTCGCATGGGGACTGGCCTTTCCTGAGGCCACCAGAGCGGGTCCCTGAGGTCCCCGTCGTAAGTCGAGAGCACCTGCCGCAACTCGAGAAAATCCAGGAGGTTTTGCCCTCCAGGCGACATGAGGCCCATTTCCGCTGAGGCTTCTCGAGGCTAATCACGTCTAACAACTGGAACTTCCAAAGGGTCCTTCACACCCTTGCTGCAACTCAAGAAGTTCCCCGACATACCCGTCTCCACTCGAGAGGAAGCACGTGGGTCCCGCACACATCCAGGGGAGCCCCGTTTCCACCTCCTAGCTCGAGATGAGGGATCCTTTCCCTGTTTCCTAGGGAAAGAATTCCCGGCGTTCCCGTCGCATCTCAAGAGGAGGCGCTCTCCACAGTAAAGGCGAGAGGAACTCCAGGGTCGTGACACCATTCCAAGAGTCCCCCAGATGTGTCAGTCCATTCCAGAGGAACCTGTTTTCCCTGCACTGCCTTGACGTTCAAGCCGAGGATCGACTCCCACCACGTGTGCACGTGGGACAGCCCTGTGGGAAAGCCTCGTGGGAAAGCCTCGTGGGAAAGACTCGAGGGAAAACCATAGATCCTTTGATCCTCGCGGCGGACTGCGTACACTGCTGCTACCGCTCTGGAGGAAAGCGCAAGTGCATGCCCGCATTCGAGACGAGGACTGACTCCCCTGGGGAGACTCCAGAAGTACCCCAAGATCCATGTCAGCATTGGAGAGGAATCCTCAGGTTCCGGCCCCGACTCCACACAAGGTCTTAGGCCCCGGCATCAACGGGAGAGGAATCCCGAGAGGCCCCCGAGGAACTCGCATGGGGACTGGCCTTTCCTGAGGCCACCAGAGCGGGTCCCTGAGGTCCCCGTCGTAAGTCGAGAGCACCTGCCGAAACTCGAGAAAATCCAGGAGGTTTTGCCCTCCAGGCGAGATGAGGCCCATTTCCGCTGAGGCTTCTCGAGGCCAATCATATCTAACCACTGGAACTTCCAAAGGGTCTTTCACACCCTTGCAGCAACTCAAGAAGTTCCCCGACATACCCGTCTCCACTCGAGAGGAAGCACGTGGGTCCCGCACACATCCAGGGGAGCCCCGTTTCCGCCTCCTAGCTCGAGATGAGGGATCCTTTCCCTGTTTCGTAGGGAAAGAATTCCCGGCGTTCCCGTCGCATCTCAAGAGGAGGCGCTCTCCACAGGAAAGGCGAGAGGAACTCCAGGGTCGAGCCACCATTCCAAGAGTCCCCCAGATGTGTCAGTCCATTCCAGAAGAACCTGTTTTCCCTGCACTGCCTTGACGTTCAAGCCGAGGATCCACTCCCACCACGTGTGCACGTGGGACAGCCCTGTGGGAAAGCCTCGTGGGAAAGCCTCGTGGGAAAGACTCGAGGGAAAACCATAGATCCTTTGATCCACGCGGCGGACTGCGTGACACTGCTGCTACCGCTCTGGAGGAAAGCGCAAGTGCATGCCCGCATTCGAGACGAGGACTGACTCCCCTGGGGAGACTCCAGAAGTACCCCAAGATCCATGTCAGCACTGGAGAGGAATCCTCAGGTTCCGGCCCCGACTCCACACAAGGTCTTAGGCCCCGGCATCGACGGGAGAGGAATCCCGAGAGGCCCCCGAGGAACTCGCATGGGGACTGGCCTTTCCTGAGGCCACCAGAGCGGGTCCCTGAGGTCCCCGTCGTAAGTCGAGAGCACCTGCCGCAACTCGAGAAAATCCAGGAGGTTTTGCCCTCCAGGCGACATGAGGCCCATTTCCGCTGAGGCTTCTCGAGGCTAATCACGTCTAACAACTGGAACTTCCAAAGGGTCCTTCACACCCTTGCTGCAACTCAAGAAGTTCCCCGACATACCCGTCTCCACTCGAGAGGAAGCACGTGGGTCCCGCACACATCCAGGGGAGCCCCGTTTCCACCTCCTAGCTCGAGATGAGGGATCCTTTCCCTGTTTCCTAGGGAAAGAATTCCCGGCGTTCCCGTCGCATCTCAAGAGGAGGCGCTCTCCACAGTAAAGGCGAGAGGAACTCCAGGGTCGTGACACCATTCCAAGAGTCCCCCAGATGTGTCAGTCCATTCCAGAGGAACCTGTTTTCCCTGCACTGCCTTGACGTTCAAGCCGAGGATCGACTCCCACCACGTGTGCACGTGGGACAGCCCTGTGGGAAAGCCTCGTGGGAAAGCCTCGTGGGAAAGACTCGAGGGAAAACCATAGATCCTTTGATCCTCGCGGCGGACTGCGTACACTGCTGCTACCGCTCTGGAGGAAAGCGCAAGTGCATGCCCGCATTCGAGACGAGGACTGACTCCCCTGGGGAGACTCCAGAAGTACCCCAAGATCCATGTCAGCATTGGAGAGGAATCCTCAGGTTCCGGCCCCGACTCCACACAAGGTCTTAGGCCCCGGCATCAACGGGAGAGGAATCCCGAGAGGCCCCCGAGGAACTCGCATGGGGACTGGCCTTTCCTGAGGCCACCAGAGCGGGTCCCTGAGGTCCCCGTCGTAAGTCGAGAGCACCTGCCGAAACTCGAGAAAATCCAGGAGGTTTTGCCCTCCAGGCGAGATGAGGCCCATTTCCGCTGAGGCTTCTCGAGGCCAATCACATCTAACCACTGGAACTTCCAAAGGGTCCTTCACACCCTTGCAGCAACTCAAGAAGTTCCCCGACATACCCGTCTCCACTCGAGAGGAAGCACGTGGGTCCCGCACACATCCAGGGGAGCCCCGTTTCCGCCTCCTAGCTCGAGATGAGGGATCCTTTCCCTGTTTCGTAGGGAAAGAATTCCCGGCGTTCCCGTCGCATCTCAAGAGGAGGCGCTCTCCACAGGAAAGGCGAGAGGAACTCCAGGGTCGTGCCACCATTCCAAGAGTCCCCCAGATGTGTCAGTCCATTCCAGAGGAACCTGTTTTCCCTGCACTGCCTTGACGTTCAAGCCGAGGATCGACTCCCACCACGTGTGCACGTGGAACAGCCCTGTGGGAAAGCCTCGTGGGAAAGCCTCGTGGGAAAGACTCGAGGGAAAACCATAGATCCTTTGATCCACGCGGCGGACTGCGTGACACTGCTGATACCGCTCTGGAGGAAAGCGCAAGTGCATGCCCGCATTCGAGACGAGGACTGACTCCCCTGGGGAGACTTCAGAAGTACCCCAAGATCCATGTCAGCACTGGAGAGGAATCCTCAGGTTCCGGCCCCGACTCCACACAAGGTCTTAGGCCCCGGCATCGACGGGAGAGGAATCCCGAGAGGCCCCCGAGGAACTCGCATGGGGACTGGCCTTTCCTGAGGCCACCAGAGCGGGTCCCTGAGGTCCCCGTCGTAAGTCAAGAGCACCTGCCGCAACTCGAGAAAATCCAGGAGGTTTTGCCCTCCAGGCGACATGAGGCCCATTTCCGCTGAGGCTTCTCGAGGCTAATCACGTCTAACAACTGGAACTTCCAAAGGGTCCTTCACACCCTTGCTGCAACTCAAGAAGTTCCCCGACATACCCGTCTCCACTCGAGAGGAAGCACGTGGGTCCCGCACACATCCAGGGGAGCCCCGTTTCCGCCTCCTAGCTCGAGATGAGGGATCCTTTCCCTGTTTCCTAGGGAAAGAATTCCCGGCGTTCCCGTCGCATCTCAAGAGGAGGCGCTCTCCACAGGAAAGGCGAGAGGAACTCCAGGGTCGTGACACCATTCCAAGAGTCCCCCAGATGTGTCAGTCCATTCCAGAGGAACCTGTTTTCCCTGCACTGCCTTGACGTTCAAGCCGAGGATCGACTCCCACCACGTGTGCACGTGGGACAGCCCTGTGGGAAAGCCTCGTGGGAAAGCCTCGTGGGAAAGACTCGAGGGAAAACCATAGATCCTTTGATCCTCGCGGCGGACTGCGTACACTGCTGCTACCGCTCTGGAGGAAAGCGCAAGTGCATGCCCGCATTCGAGACGAGGACTGACTCCCCTGGGGAGACTCCAGAAGTACCCCAAGATCCATGTCAGCACTGGAGAGGAATCCTCAGGTTCCGGCTCCGACTCCACACAAGGTCTTAGGCCCCGGCATCAACGGGAGAGGAATCCCGAGAGGCCCCCGAGGAACTCGCATGGGGACTGGCCATTCCTGAGGCCACCAGAGCGGGTCCCTGAGGTCCCCGTCGTAAGTCGAGAGCACCTGCCGCAACTCGAGAAAATCCAGGAGGTTTTGCCCTCCAGGCGAAATGAGGCCCATTTCCGCTGAGGCTTCTCGAGGCCAATCACATCTAACCACTGGAACTTCCAAAGGGTCCTTCACACCCTTGCAGCAACTCAAGAAGTTCCCCGACATACCCGTCTCCACTCGAGAGGAAGCACGTGGGTCCCGCACACATCCAGGGGAGCCCCGTTTCCGCCTCCTAGCTCGAGATGAGGGATCCTTTCCCTGTTTCGTAGGGAAAGAATTTCCGGCGTTCCCGTCGCATCTCAAGAGGAGGCGCTCTCCACAGGAAAGGCGAGAGGAACTCCAGGGTCGTGACACCATTCCAAGAGTCCCCCAGATGTGTCAGTCCATTCCAGAGGAACCTGTTTTCCCTGCACTGCCTTGACGTTCAAGCCGAGGATCGACTCCCACCACGTGTGCACGTGGGACAGCCCTGTGGGAACGCCTCGTGGGAAAGCTCGTGGGAAAGACTCGAGGGAAAACCATAGATCCTTTGATCCACGCGGCGGACTGCGTGACACTGCTGCTACCGCTCTGGAGGAAAGCGCAAGTGCATGCCCGCATTCGAGACGAGGACTGACTCCCCTGGGGAGACTCCAGAAGTACCCCAAGATCCATGTCAGCATTGGAGAGGAATCCTCAGGTTCCGGCCCCGACTCCACACAAGGTCTTAGGCCCCGGCATCAACGGGAGAGGAATCCCGAGAGGCCCCCGAGGAACTCGCATGGGGACTGACCTTTCCTGAGGCCACCAGAGCGGGTCCCAGAGGTCCCCGTCGTAAGTCGAGAGCACATGCCGCAACTCGAGAAAATCCAGGAGGTTTTGCCCTCCAGGCGAGATGAGGCCCATTTCCGCTGAGGCTTCTCGAGGCCAATCACATCTAACCACTGGAACTTCCAAAGGGTCCTCACACCCTTGCTGCAACTCAAGAAGTTCCCCGACATACCCGTCTGCACTCGAGAGGAAGCACGTGGGGTCCCGCACACATCCAGGGGAGCCCCGTTTCCGCCTCCTAGCTCGAGATGAGGGATCCTTTCCCTGTTTCGTAGGGAAAGAATTCCCGGCGTTCCCGTCGCATTTCAAGAGGAGGCCCTCTCCACAGGAAAGGCGAGAGGAACTCCAGGGTCATGCCACCATTCCAAGAGTCCCCCAGATGTGTCAGTCCATTCCAGAGGAACCTGTTTTCCCTGCACTGCCTTGACGTTCATGCCGAGGATCGACTCCCACCACGTGTGCACGTGGGACAGCCCTGTGGGAAAGCCTCGTGGGAAAGCCTCGTGGGAAAGACTCGAGGGAAAACCATAGATCCTTTGATCCACGCGGCGGACTGCGTGACACTGCTGCTACCGCTCTGGAGGAAAGCGCAAGTGCATGCCCGCATTCGAGACGAGGACTGACTCCCCTGGGGACACTCCAGAAGTACCCCAAGATCCATGTCAGCACTGGAGAGGAATCCTCAGGTTCCGGCCCCGACTCCACACAAGGTCTTAGGCCCCGGCATCGACGGGAGAGGAATCCCGAGAGGCCCCCGAGGAACTCGCATGGGGACTGGCCTTTCCTGAGGCCACCAGAGCGGGTCCCTGAGGTCCCCGTCGTAAGTCGAGAGCACCTGCCGCAACTCGAGAAAATCCAGGAGGTTTTGCCCTCCAGGCGAGATGAGGCCCATTTCCGCTGAGGCTTCTCGAGGCCAATCACGTCTAACCACTGGAACTTCCAACGGGTCCTTCACACCCTTGCTGCAACTCAAGAAGTTCCCCGACATACCCGTCTGCACTCCAGAGGAAGCACGTGGTGTCCCGCAACATCCAGGGGAGCCCCGTTTCCGCCTCCTAGCTCGAGATTAGGGATCCTTTCCCTGTTTCGTAGTGAAAGAATTCCCGGCGTTCCCGTCGCATCTCAAGAGGAGGCGCTCTCCACAGGAAAGGCGAGAGGAACTCCAGGGTCATGCCACCATTCCAAGAGTCACCCAGATGTGTCAGTCCATTCCAGAGGAACCTGTTTTCCCTGCACTGCCTTGACGTTCAAGCCGAGGATCGACTCCCACCACGTGTGCACGTGGGACAGCCCTGTGGGAAAGCCTCGTGGGAAAGCCTCGTGGGAAAGACTCGAAGGAAAACCATAGATCCTTTGATCCACGGGGCAGACTGCGTGACACTGCTGCTACCGCTCTGGAGGAAAGCGCAAGTGCATGCCCGCATTCGAGACGAGGACTGACTCCCCTAGGGAGACTCCAGAAGTACCCCAAGATCCATGTCAGCACTGGAGAGGAATCCTCAGGTTCCGGCCCCGACTCCACACAAGGTCTTAGGCCCTGGCATCGACGGGAGAGGGATCCCGAGAGGCCCCCGAGGAACTCGCATGGGGACTGGCTTTTCCTGTGGCCACCAGAGCGGGTCCCTGAGGTCCCCGTCGTAAGTCGAGAGCACCTGCCGCAACTCGAGAAAATCCAGGAGGTTTTGCCCTCCAGGCGAGATGAGGCCCATTTCCGCTGAGGCTTCTCGAGGCCAATCACATCTAACCACTGGAACTTCCAAAGGGTCCTTCACACCCTTGCTGCAACTCAAGAAGTTCCCCGACATACCCGTCTCCACTCGAGAGGAAGCACGTGGGGTCCCGCACACATCCAGGGGAGCCCCGTTTCCGCCTCCTAGCTCGAGATGAGGGATCCTTTCCCTGTTTCGTAGGGAAAGAATTCCCGGCGTTCCCGTCGCATCTCAAGAGGAGGCGCTCTCCACAGGAAATGCGAGAGGAACTCCAGGGTCGTGACACCATTCCAAGAGTCCCCCAGATGTGTCAGTCCATTCCAGAGGAACCTGTTTTCCCTGCACTGCCTTGACGTTCAAGCCGAGGATCGACTCCCACCACGAGTGCACGTGGGACAGCCCTGTGGGAAAGCCTCGTGGGAAAGCCTCGTGGGAAAGCCTCGTGGGAAAGACTCGAGGGAAAACCATAGATCCTTTGATCCACGCGGCGGACTGCGTGACACTGCTGCTACCGCTCTGGAGGAAAGCGCAAGTGCATGCCCGCATTCGAGACGAGGACTGACTCCCCTGGGGAGACTCCAGAAGTACCCCAAGATCCATGTCAGCACTGGAGAGGAATTCTCAGGTTCCGGCCCCGACTCCACACAAGGTCTTAGGCCCCGGCATCGACGGGAGAGGAATCCCGAGAGGCCCCCGAGGAACTCGCATGGGGACTGGCCTTTCCTGAGGCCACCAGAGCGGGTCCCTGAGGTCCCCGTCGTAAGTCGAGAGCACCTGCCGCAACTCGAGAAAATCCAGGAGCTTTTGCCCTCCAGGCGAGATGAGGCCCATTTCCGCTGAGGCTTCTCGAGGCCAATCACATCTAACCACTGGAACTTCCAAAGGGTCCTTCACACCCTTGCTGCAACTCAAGAAGTTCCCCGACATACCCGTCTCCACTCGAGAGGAAGCACGTGGTGTCCCGCACACATGCAGGAGAGCCCTGTTTCCGCCTCCTAGCTCGAGATGAGGGATCCTTTCCCTGTTTCGTAGGGAAAGAATTCCCGGCGTTCCCGTCGCATCTCAAGAGGAGGCGCTCTCCACAGGAAAGGCGAGAGGAACTCCAGGGTCATGCCACCATTCCTAGAGTCCCCCAGATGTGTCAGTCCATTCCAGAGGAACCTGTTTTCCCTGCACTGCCTTGACGTTCAAGCCGAGGATCGACTCCCACCACGTGTGCACGTGGGACAGCCCTGTGGGAAAGCCTCGTGGGAAAGCCTCGTGGGAAAGACTCGAGGGAAAACCATAGATCCTTGGATCCACGCGGCGGACTCCGTGACACTGCTGCTACCGCTCTGCAGGAAAGCGCAAGTGCATGCCCGCATTCGAGACGAGGACTGACTCCCCTAGGGAGACTCCAGAAGTACCCCAAGATCCATGTCAGCACTGCAGAGGAATCCTCAGGTTCTGGCCCCGACTTCACACAAGGTCTTAGGCCCCGGCATCGACGGGAGAGGAATCCCGAGAGGCCCCCGAGGTACTCGCATGGGGACTGGCCTTTCCTGAGGCCACCAGAGCGGGTCCCTGAGGTCCCCGTCGTAAGTCGAGAGCACCTGCCGCAACTCGAGAAAATCCAGGAGGTTTTGCCCTCCAGGCGAGATGAGGCCCATTTCCGCTGAGGCTTCTCGAGGCCAATCACATCTAACCACTGGAACTTCCAAAGGGTCCTTCACACCATTGCTGCAACTCAAGAAGTTCCCCGACATACCCGTCTCCACTCGAGAGGAAGCACGTGGGGTCCCGCACACATCCAGGGGAGCCCCGTTTCCGCCTCCTAGCTCTAGATGAGGGATCCTTTCCCTGTTTCGTAGGGAAAGAATTCCCGGCGTTCCCGTCGCATCTCAAGAGGAGGCGCTCTCCACAGGAAAGGCGAGAGGAACTCCAGGGTCGTGACACCATTCCAAGAGCCCCCAGATGTGTCAGTCCATTCCAGAGGAACCTGTTTTCCCTGCACTGCCTTGACGTTCAAGCCGAGGATCGACTCCCACCACGTGTGCACGTGGGACAGCCCTGTGGGAAAGCCTCGTGGGAAAGCCTCGTGGGAAAGACTCGAGGGAAAACCATAGATCCTTTGATCCACACGGCGGACTGCGTGACACTGCTGCTACCGCTCTGGAGAAAAGCGCAATGCATGCCCGCATTCGAGACAAGGACTGACTCCCCTGGGGAGACTCCAGAAGTACCCCAAGATCCATGTCAGCACTGGAGAGGAATCCTCAGGTTCCGGCCCCGACTCCACACAAGGTCTTAGGCCACGGCATCGACGGGAGAGGAATCCCGAGACGCCCCCGAGGAACTCGCATGGGGACTGGCCTTTCCTGAGGCCACCAGAGCGGGTCCCTGAGGTCCCCGTCGTAAGTCGAGAGCACCTGCCGAAACTCGAGAAAATCCAGGAGGTTTTGCCCTCCAGCGAGATGAGGCCCATTTCCGCTGAGGCTTCTCGAGGCTAATCACGTCTAACCACTGGAACTTCCAAAGGGTCCTTCACACCCTTGCTGCAACTCAAGAAGTTCCCCGACATACCCGTCTCCACTCGAGAGGAAGCACGTGGGTCCCGCACACATCCAGGGGAGCCCCGTTTCCGCCTCCTAGCTTGAGATGAGGGATCCTTTCCCTGTTTCGTAGGGAAAGAATTCCCGGCGTTCCCGTCGCATCTCAAGAGGAGGCGCTCTCCACAGGAAAGGCGAGAGGAACTCCAGGGTCGTGCCACCATTCCAAGAGTCCCCCTGATGTGTCAGTCCATTCCAGAGGAACCTGTTTTCCCTGCACTGCCGTGACGTTCAAGCCGAGGATCGACTCCCACCACGAGTGCACGTGGGACAGCCCTGTGGGAAAGCCTCGTGGGAAAGCCTCGTGGGAAAGACTCGAGGGAAAACCATAGATCTTTGATCCACGCGGCAGACTGCGTGACACTGCTGCTACCGCTCTAGAGGAAAGCGCAAGTGCATGCCCGCATTCGAGACGAGGACTGACTCCCCTGGGGAGACTCCAGAAGTACCCCAAGATCCATGTCAGCACTGGAGAGGAATCCTCAGGTTCTGGCCCCGCCTCCACACAAGGTCTTAGGCCCCGGCATCGACGGGAGAGGAATCCCGAGAGGCCCCCGAGGAACTCGCATGGGGACTGGCCTTTCCTGAGGCCACCAAGCGGGTCCCTGAGGTCCCCGTCGTAAGTCGAGAGCACCTGCCGCAACTCGAGAAAATCCAGGAGGTTTTGCCCTCCAGGCGAGATGAGGCCCATTTCCGCTGAGGCTTCTCGAGGCCAATCACATCTAACCACTGGAACTTCCAAAGGGTCCTTCACACCCTTGCTGCAACTCAAGAAGTTCCCCGACATACCGGTCTGCCCTCGAGAGGAAGCACGTGGTGTCCCGCACACATCCAGGGGAGCCCCGTTTCCGCCTCCTAGCTCGAGATGAGGGATCCTTTCCCTGTTTCGTAGGGAAAGAATTCCCGGCATTCCCGTCGCATCTCAAGAGGAGGTGCTCTCCACAGGAAAAGCGAGAGGAACTCCAGAGTCATGCCACCATTCCAAGAGTCCCCCAGATATGTCATTCCATTCCAGAGGAACCTGTTTTCCCTGCACTGCCTTGACGTTCAAGCCGAGAATCGACTCCCACCACGTGTGCACGTGGGACAGCCCTGTGGGAAAGCCTCGTGGGAAAGCCTCGTGGGAAAGACTCGAGGGAAAACCATAGATCCTTTGATCCACGCGGCGGACTGCGTGACACTGCTGCTACCGCTCTGGAGGAAAGCGCAAGTGCATGCCCGCATTCGAGACGAGGACTGACTCCCCTGGGGAGACTCCAGAAGTACCCCAAGATCCATGTCAGCACTGGAGAGGAATCCTCAGGTTCCGGCCCCGACTCCACACAAGGTCTTAGGCCCCGGCATCGACGGGAGAGGAATCCCGAGACGCCCCCGAGGAACTCGCATGGGGACTGGCCTTTCCTGAGGCCACCAAGCGGTTCCCTGAGGTCCCCGTCGTAAGTCGAGAGCACCTGCCGCAACTCGAGAAAATCCAGGAGGTTTTGCCCTCCAGGCGAGATGAGGCCCATTTCCGCTGAGGCTTCTCGAGGCCAATCACATCTAACCACTGGAACTTCCAAAGGGTCCTTCACACCATTGCTGCAACTCAAGAAGTTCCCCGACATACCCGTCTCCACTCGAGGGGAAGCACGTGGGGTCCCGCACACATCCAGGCGATCCCCGTTTCCGCCTCCTAGCTCGAGATGAGGGATCCTTTCCCTGTTTCGTAGGGAAAGAATTCCCGGCGTTCCCGTCGCATCTCAAGAGGAGGCGCTCTCCACAGGAAAGGCGAGAGGAACTCCAGGGTCGTGACACCATTCCAAGAGTCCCCCAGGTGTGTCAGTCCATTCCAGAGGAACCTGTTTTCCCTGCACTGCCTTGACGTTCAAGCCGAGGATCGACTCCCACCACGTGTGCACGTGGGACAGCCCTGTGGGAAAGCCTCGTGGGAAAGCCTCGTGGGAAAACCTCGTGGGAAAGACTCGAGGGAAAACCATAGATCCTTTGATCCACGCGGCAGACTGCGTGACACTGCTGCTACCGCTCTGGAGGAAAGCGCAAGTGCATGCCCGCATTCGAGACGAGGACTGACTCCCCTGGGGAGACTCCAGAAGTACCCCAAGATCCATGTCAGCACTGGAGAGGAATCCTCAGGTTCCGGCCCCGACTCCACACAAGGTCTTAGGCCCCGGCATCGACGGGAGAGGAATCCCGAGAGGCCCCCGAGGAACTCGCATGGGGACTGGCCTTTCCTGAGGCCACCAGAGCGGGTCCCTGAGGTCCCCGTCGTAAGTCGAGAGCACCTGCCGCAACTCGAGAAAATCCAGGAGGTTTTGCCCTCCAGGCGAGATGAGGTCCATTTCCGCTGAGGCTTCTCGAGGCCAATCACATCTAACCACTGGAACTTCCAAAGGGTCCTTCACACCCTTGCTGCAACTCAAGAAGTTCCCCGACATACCCGTCTGCCCTCGAGAGGAAGCACGTGGTGTCCCGCACACATCCAGGGGAGCCCCGTTTCCGCTTTCTAGCTCGAGATGAAGGATCCTTTCCCTGTTTCGTAGGGAAAGAATTCCCGGCGTTCCCGTCGCATCTCAAGAGGAGGCGCTCTCCACAGGAAAGGCGAGAGGAACTCCAGAGTCATGCCACCATTCCAAGAGTCCCCCAGATGTGTAAGTCCATTCCAGAGGAACCTGTTTTCCCTGCACTGCCTTGACGTTCAAGCCGAGGATCGACTCCCACCACGTGTGCACGTGGGACAGCCCTGTGGGAAAGCCTCGTGGGAAAGCCTCGTGGGAAAGACTCGAGGGAAAACCATAGATCCTTTGATCCACGCGGCGGACCGCGTGACACTGCTGCTACCGCTCTGGAGGAAAGCGCAAGTGCATGCCCGCATTCGAGACGAGGACTGACTCCCCTGGGGAGACTCCAGAAGTACCCCAAGATCCATGTCAGCACTGGAGAGGAATCCTCAGGTTCCGGCCCCGACTCCACACAAGGTCTTAGGCCCCGGCATCGACGGGAGAGGAATCCCGAGAGGTCCCCGAGGAACTCGCATGGGTACTGGCCTTTCCTGAGGCCACCAAGCGGGTCCCTGAGGTCCCCGTCGTAAGTCGAGAGCACCTGCCGCAACTCGAGAAAATCCAGGATGTTTTGCCCTCCAGGCGAGATGAGGCCCATTTCCGCTGAGGCTTCTCGAGGCCAATCACATCTAACCACTGGAACTTCCAAAGGGTCCTTCACACCCTTGCTGCAACTCAAGAAGTTCCCCGACATACCCGTCTGCACTCCAGAGGAAGCACGTGGTGTCCCGCACACATCCAGGGGAGCCCCGTTTCCGCCTCCTAGCTCGAGATGAGGGATCCTTTCCCTGTTTCGTAGGGAAAGAATTCCCGGCATTCCCGTCGCATCTCAAGAGGAGGCGCTCTCCACAGGAAAGGCGAGAGGAACTCCAGAGTCATGCCACCATTCCAAGAGTCCCCCAGATGTGTCAGTCCATTCCAGAGGAACCTGTTTTCCCTGCACTGCCTTGACGTTCAAGCCGAGGATCGACTCCCACCACGTGTGCACGTGGGACAGCCCTGTGGGAAAGCCTCGTGGGAAAGCCTCGTGGGAAAGACTCGAGGGAAAACCATAGATCCTTTGATCCACGCGGCGGACTGCGTGACACTGCTGCTACCGCTCTGGAGGAAAGCGCAAGTGCATGCCCGCATTCGAGACGAGGACTGACTCCCCTGGGGAGACTCCAGAAGTACCCCAAGATCCATGTCAGCACTGGAGAGGAATCCTCAGGTTCCGGCCCCGACTCCACACAAGGTCTTAGGCCCCGGCATCGACGGGAGAGGAATCCCGAGACGCCCCCGAGGAACTCGCATGGGGACTGGCCTTTCCTGAGGCCACCAGAGCGGGTCCCTGAGGTCCCCGTCGTAAGTCGAGAGCACCTGCCGCAACTCGAGAAAATCCAGGAGGTTTTGCCCTCCAGGCGAGATGAGGCCCATTTCCGCTGAGGCTTCTCGAGGCCAATCACATCTAACCACTGGAACTTCCAAAGGGTCCTTCACACCCTTGCTGCAACTCAAGAAGTTCCCCGACATACCCGTCTGCCCTCGAGAGGAAGCACGTGGTGTCCTGCACACATCCAGGGGAGCCCCGTTTCCGCCTCCTAGCTCGAGATGAGGGATCCTTTCCCTGTTTCGTAGGGAAAGAATTCCCGGCGTTCCCGTCGCATCTCAAGAGGAGGCGCTCTCCACAGGAAAGGCGAGAGGAACTCCAGAGTCATGCCACCATTCCAAGAGTCCCCCAGATGTGTCAGTCCATTCCAGAGGAACCTGTTTTCCCTGCACTGCCTTGACGTTCAAGCCGAGGATCGACTCCCACCACGTGTGCACGTGGGACAGCCCTGTGCGAAAGCCTCGTGGGAAAGCCTCGTGGGAAAGACTCGAGGGAAAACCATAGATCCTTTGATCCACGCGGCGGACTGCGTGACACTGCTGCTACCGCTCTGGAGGAAAGCGCAAGTGCATGCCCGCATTCGAGACGAGGACTGACTCCCCTGGGGAGACTCCAGAAGTACCCAAAGATCCATGTCAGCACTGGAGAGGAATCCTCAGGTTCCGGCCCCTACTCCACACAAGGTCTTAGGCCCCGGCATCGACGGGAGAGCATTCCCGAGACGCCCCCGAGGAACTCGCATGGGGACTGGCCTTTCCTGAGGCCACCAAGCGGTTCCCTGAGGTCCCCGTCGTAAGTCGAGAGCACCTGCCGCAACTCGAGAAAATCCAGGAGGTTTTGCCCTCCAGGCGAGATGAGGCCCATTTTCGCTGAGGCTTCTCGAGGCCAATCACATCTAACCACTGGAACTTCCAAAGGGTCCTTCACACCATTGCTGCAACTCAAGAAGTTCCCCGACATACCCGTCTCCACTCGAAGGGAAGCACGTGGGGTCCCGCACACATCCAGGCGATCCCCGTTTCCGCCTCCTAGCTCGAGATGAGGGATCCTTTCCCTGTTTCGTAGGGACAGAATTCCCGGCGTTCCCGTCGCATCTCAAGAGGAGGCGCTCTCCACAGGAAAGGCGAGAGGAACTCCAGGGTCGTGACACCATTCCAAGAGACCCCAGGTGTGTCAGTCCATTCCAGAGGAACCTGTTTTCCCTGCACTGCCTTGACGTTCAAGCCGAGGATCGACTCCCACCACGTGTGCACGTGGGACAGCCCTGTGGGAAAGCCTCGTGGGAAAGCCTCGTGGGAAAGCCTCGTGGGAAAGACTCGAGGGAAAACCATAGATCCTTTGATCCACGCGGCGGACTGCGTGACACTGCTGCTACCGCTCTGGAGGAAAGCGCAAGTGCATGCCCGCATTCGAGACGAGGACTGACTCCCCTGGGGAGACTCCAGAAGTACCCCAAGATCCATGTCAGCACTGGAGAGGAATCCTCAGGTTCCGGCCCCGACTCCACACAAGGTCTTAGGCCCCGGCATCGACGGGAGAGGAATCCTGAGAGGCCCCCGAGGAACTCGCATGGGGACTGGCCTTTCCTGAGGCCACCAGAGCGGGTCCCTGAGGTCCCCGTCGTAAGTCGAGAGCACCTGCCGCAACTCGAGAAAATCCAGGAGGTTTTGCCCTCCAGGCGAGATGAGGCCCATTTCCGCTGAGGCTTCTCGAGGCCAATCTCATCTAACCACTGGAACTTCCAAAGGGTCCTTCACACCCTTGCTGCAACTCAAGAAGTTTCCCGACATACCCGTCTGCCCTGGAGAGGAAGCACGTGGTGTCCCGCACACATCCAGGGGAGCCCCGTTTCCGCCTCCTAGCTCGAGATGAAGGATCCTTTCCCTGTTTCGTAGGGAAAGAATTCCCGGCGTTCCCGTCGCATCTCAAGAGGAGGCGCTCTCCACAGGAAAGGCGAGAGGAACTCCAGAGTCATGCCACCATTCCAAGAGTCCCCCAGATGTGTAAGTCCATTCCAGAGGAACCTGTTTTCCCTGCACTGCATTGACGTTCAAGCCGAGGATCGACTCCCACCACGTGTGCACGTGGGACAGCCCTGTGGGAAAGCCTCGTGGGAAAGCCTCGTGGGAAAGACTCGAGGGAAAACCATAGATCCTTTGATCCACGCGGCGGACTGCGTGACACTGCTGCTACCGCTCTGGAGGAAAGCGCAAGTGCATGCCCGCATTCGAGACGAGGACTGACTCCCCTGGGGAGACTCCAGAAGTACCCCAAGATCCATGTCAGCACTGGAGAGGAATCCTCAGGTTCCGGCCCCGACTCCACACAAGGTCTTAGGCCCCGGCATCGACGGGAGAGGAATCCCGAGAGGCCCCCGAGGAACTCGCATGGGGACTGGCCTTTCCTGAGGCCACCAAGCGGGTCCCTGAGGTCCCCGTCGTAAGTCGAGAGCACCTGCCGCAACTCGAGAAAATTCAGGAGGTTTTGCCCTCCAGGCGAGATTAGGCCCATTTCCGCTGAGGCTTCTCGAGGCCAATCACATCTAACAACTGGAACTTCCAAAGGGTCCTTCACACCCTTGCTGCAACTCAAGAAGTTCCCCGACATACCCGTCTCCACTCGAGATTAAGCACGTGGTGTCCCGCACACATCCAGGGGAGCCCCGTTTCCGCCTTCTAACTCGAGATGAGGGATCCTTTCCCTGTTTCGTAGGGAAAGAATTCCCGGCGTTCCCGTCGCATCTCAAGAGGAGGCGCTCTCCACAGGAAAGGCGAGAGGAACTCCAGGGTCATACCACCATTCCAAGAGTCCCCCAGATGTGTCAGTCCATTCCAGAGGAACCTGTTTTCCCTGCACTGCCTTGACGTTCAAGCCGAGGATCGACTCCGACCACGTGTGCACGTGGGACAGCCCTGTGGGAAAGCCTCGTGGGAAAGCCTCGTGAGAAAGACTCGAGGGAAAACCATAGATCCTTTGATCCACGCGGCAGACTGCGTGACACTGCTGCTACTGCTCTGGAGGAAAGCGCAAGTGCATGCCCGCATTCGAGACGAGGACTGACTCCCCTGGGGAGACTCCAGAAGTACCCCAAGATCCATGTCAGCACTGGAGAGGAATCCTCAGGTTCCGGCCCCGACTCCACACAAGGTCTTAGGCCCCGGCATCGACGGGAGAGGTATCCCGAGAGGCCCCCGAGGAACTCGCATGGGGACTGGCCTTTCCTGAGGCCACCAGAGCGGTTCCCTGAGGTCCCCGTCGTAAGTCGAGAGCACCTGCCGCAACTCGAGAAAATCCAGGAGGTTTTGCCCTCCAGGCGAGATGAGGCCCATTTCCGCTGAGGCTTCTCGAGGCTAATCACGTCTAACCACTTTAACTTCCAAAGGGTCCTTCACACCATTGCTGCAACTCAAGAAGTTCCCCGACATACCCGTCTCCACTCGAGAGGAAGCACGTGGGGTCCCGCACACATCCAGGGGAGCCCCGTTTCCGCCTCCTAGCTCGAGATGAGGGATCCTTTCCCTGTTTCGTAGGGAAAGAATTCCCGGCGTTCCCGTCGCATCTCAAGAGGAGGCGCTCTCCACAGGAAAGGCGAGAGGAACTCCAGGGTCGTGACACCATTCCAAGAGTCCCCCAGATGTGTCAGTCCATTCCAGAGGAACCTTTTTTCCCTGCACTGCCTTGACGTTCAAGCCGAGGATCGACTCCCACCACGTGTGCACGTGGGACAGCCCTGTGGGAAAGCCTCATGGGAAAGCCTCGTGATAAAGACTCGAGGGAAAACCATAGATCCTTTGATCCACGTGGCAGACTGGGTGACACTGCTGCTACCGCTCTTGAGGAAAGCGCAAGTGCATGCCCGCATTCGAGACGAGGACTGACTCCCCTGGGGAGACTCCAGAAGTACCCCAAGATCCATGTCAGCACTGGAGAGGAATCCTCAGGTTCCGGCCCCGACTCCACACAAGGTCTTAGGCCCCGGCATCGACGGGAGAGGTATCCCGAGACGCCCCCGAGGAACTCGCATGGGGACTGGCCTTTCCTGAGGCCACCAGAGCGGTTCCCTGAGGTCCCCGTCGTAAGTCGAGAGCACCTGCCGCAACTCGAGAAAATCCAGGAGGTTTTGCCCTTCAGGCGAGATGAGGCCCATTTCCGCTGAGGCTTCTCGAGGCCAATCACATCTAACCACTGGAACTTCCAAAGGGTCCTTCACACCCTTGCTGCAACTCAAGAAGTTCCCCGACATACCCGTCTCCACTCGAGAGGAAGCACGTGGGGTCCCGCACACATCCAGGGGAGCCCCGTTTCCGCCTCCTAGCTCGAGATGAGGGATCCTTTCCCTGTTTCGTAGGGAAAGAATTCCCGGCATTCCCGTCGCATCTCAAGAGGAGGCGCTCTCCACAGGAAAGGCGAGAGGAACTCCAGGGTCGTGACACCATTCCAAGAGACCCCAGGTGTGTCAGTCCATTCCAGAGGAACCTGTTTTCCCTGCACTGCCTTGACGTTCAAGCCGAGGATCGACTCCCACCACGTGTGCACGTGGGACAGCCCTGTGGGAAAGCCTCGTGGGAAAGCCTCGTGGGAAAGCCTCGTGGGAAAGACTCGAGGGAAAACCATAGATCCTTTGATCCACGCGGCGGACTGCGTGACACTGCTGCTACCGCTCTGGAGGAAAGCGCAAGTGCATGCCCGCATTCGAGACGAGGACTGACTCCCCTGGGGAGACTCCAGAAGTACCCCAAGATCCATGTCAGCACTGGAGAGGAATCCTCAGGTTCCGGCCCCGACTCCACACAAGGTCTTAGGCCCCGGCATCGACGGGAGAGGAATCCTGAGAGGCCCCCGAGGAACTCGCATGGGGACTGGCCTTTCCTGAGGCCACCAGAGCGGGTCCCTGAGGTCCCCGTCGTAAGTCGAGAGCACCTGCCGCAACTCGAGAAAATCCAGGAGGTTTTGCCCTCCAGGCGAGATGAGGCCCATTTCCGCTGAGGCTTCTCGAGGCCAATCTCATCTAACCACTGGAACTTCCAAAGGGTCCTTCACACCCTTGCTGCAACTCAAGAAGTTTCCCGACATACCCGTCTGCCCTGGAGAGGAAGCACGTGGTGTCCCGCACACATCCAGGGGAGCCCCGTTTCCGCCTCCTAGCTCGAGATGAAGGATCCTTTCCCTGTTTCGTAGGGAAAGAATTCCCGGCGTTCCCGTCGCATCTCAAGAGGAGGCGCTCTCCACAGGAAAGGCGAGAGGAACTCCAGAGTCATGCCACCATTCCAAGAGTCCCCCAGATGTGTAAGTCCATTCCAGAGGAACCTGTTTTCCCTGCACTGCATTGACGTTCAAGCCGAGGATCGACTCCCACCACGTGTGCACGTGGGACAGCCCTGTGGGAAAGCCTCGTGGGAAAGCCTCGTGGGAAAGACTCGAGGGAAAACCATAGATCCTTTGATCCACGCGGCGGACTGCGTGACACTGCTGCTACCGCTCTGGAGGAAAGCGCAAGTGCATGCCCGCATTCGAGACGAGGACTGACTCCCCTGGGGAGACTCCAGAAGTACCCCAAGATCCATGTCAGCACTGGAGAGGAATCCTCAGGTTCCGGCCCCGACTCCACACAAGGTCTTAGGCCCCGGCATCGACGGGAGAGGAATCCCGAGAGGCCCCCGAGGAACTCGCATGGGGACTGGCCTTTCCTGAGGCCACCAAGCGGGTCCCTGAGGTCCCCGTCGTAAGTCGAGAGCACCTGCCGCAACTCGAGAAAATTCAGGAGGTTTTGCCCTCCAGGCGAGATTAGGCCCATTTCCGCTGAGGCTTCTCGAGGCCAATCACATCTAACAACTGGAACTTCCAAAGGGTCCTTCACACCCTTGCTGCAACTCAAGAAGTTCCCCGACATACCCGTCTCCACTCGAGATTAAGCACGTGGTGTCCCGCACACATCCAGGGGAGCCCCGTTTCCGCCTTCTAACTCGAGATGAGGGATCCTTTCCCTGTTTCGTAGGGAAAGAATTCCCGGCGTTCCCGTCGCATCTCAAGAGGAGGCGCTCTCCACAGGAAAGGCGAGAGGAACTCCAGGGTCATACCACCATTCCAAGAGTCCCCCAGATGTGTCAGTCCATTCCAGAGGAACCTGTTTTCCCTGCACTGCCTTGACGTTCAAGCCGAGGATCGACTCCGACCACGTGTGCACGTGGGACAGCCCTGTGGGAAAGCCTCGTGGGAAAGCCTCGTGAGAAAGACTCGAGGGAAAACCATAGATCCTTTGATCCACGCGGCAGACTGCGTGACACTGCTGCTACTGCTCTGGAGGAAAGCGCAAGTGCATGCCCGCATTCGAGACGAGGACTGACTCCCCTGGGGAGACTCCAGAAGTACCCCAAGATCCATGTCAGCACTGGAGAGGAATCCTCAGGTTCCGGCCCCGACTCCACACAAGGTCTTAGGCCCCGGCATCGACGGGAGAGGTATCCCGAGAGGCCCCCGAGGAACTCGCATGGGGACTGGCCTTTCCTGAGGCCACCAGAGCGGTTCCCTGAGGTCCCCGTCGTAAGTCGAGAGCACCTGCCGCAACTCGAGAAAATCCAGGAGGTTTTGCCCTCCAGGCGAGATGAGGCCCATTTCCGCTGAGGCTTCTCGAGGCTAATCACGTCTAACCACTTTAACTTCCAAAGGGTCCTTCACACCATTGCTGCAACTCAAGAAGTTCCCCGACATACCCGTCTCCACTCGAGAGGAAGCACGTGGGGTCCCGCACACATCCAGGGGAGCCCCGTTTCCGCCTCCTAGCTCGAGATGAGGGATCCTTTCCCTGTTTCGTAGGGAAAGAATTCCCGGCGTTCCCGTCGCATCTCAAGAGGAGGCGCTCTCCGCAGGAAAGGCGAGAGGAACTCCAGGGTCGTGACACCATTCCAAGAGTCCCCCAGATGTGTCAGTCCATTCCAGAGGAACCTTTTTTCCCTGCACTGCCTTGACGTTCAAGCCGAGGATCGACTCCCACCACGTGTGCACGTGGGACAGCCCTGTGGGAAAGCCTCATGGGAAAGCCTCGTGATAAAGACTCGAGGGAAAACCATAGATCCTTTGATCCACGTGGCAGACTGGGTGACACTGCTGCTACCGCTCTTGAGGAAAGCGCAAGTGCATGCCCGCATTCGAGACGAGGACTGACTCCCCTGGGGAGACTCCAGAAGTACCCCAAGATCCATGTCAGCACTGGAGAGGAATCCTCAGGTTCCGGCCCCGACTCCACACAAGGTCTTAGGCCCCGGCATCGACGGGAGAGGTATCCCGAGACGCCCCCGAGGAACTCGCATGGGGACTGGCCTTTCCTGAGGCCACCAGAGCGGTTCCCTGAGGTCCCCGTCGTAAGTCGAGAGCACCTGCCGCAACTCGAGAAAATCCAGGAGGTTTTGCCCTTCAGGCGAGATGAGGCCCATTTCCGCTGAGGCTTCTCGAGGCCAATCACATCTAACCACTGGAACTTCCAAAGGGTCCTTCACACCCTTGCTGCAACTCAAGAAGTTCCCCGACATACCCGTCTCCACTCGAGAGGAAGCACGTGGGGTCCCGCACACATCCAGGGGAGCCCCGTTTCCGCCTCCTAGCTCGAGATGAGGGATCCTTTCCCTGTTTCGTAGGGAAAGAATTCCCGGCATTCCCGTCGCATCTCAAGAGGAGGCGCTCTCCACAGGAAAGGCGAGAGGAACTCCAGGGTCGTGACACCATTCCAAGAGTCCCCCAGATGTGTCAGTCCATTCCAGAGGAACCTGTTTTCCCTGCACTGCCTTGACGTTCAAGCCGAGGATCGACTCCCACCACGTGTGCACGTGGGACAGCCCTGTGGGAAAGCCTCGTGGGAAAGCCTCGTGGGAAAGACTCGAGGGAAAACCATAGATCCTTTGATCCACGCGGCGGACTGCGTGACACTGCTGCTACCGCTCTGGAGGAAAGCGCAAGTGCATGCCCGCATTCGAGACGAGGACTGATTCCCCTGGGGAGACTCCAGAAGTACCCCAAGATCCATGTCAGCACTGGAGAGGAATCCTCAGGTTCCGGCCCCGACTCCACACAAGGTCTTAGGCCCCGGCATCGACGGGAGAGGAATCCCGAGAGGCCCCCGAGGAACTCGCATGGGGACTGGCCTTTCCTGAGGCCACCAAGCGGGTCCCTGAGGTCCCCGTCGTAAGTCGAGAGCACCTGCCACAACTCGTGAAAATCCAGGAGGTTTTGCCCTCCAGGCGAGATGAGGCCCATTTCCGCTGAGGCTTCTCGAGGCCAATCACATCTAACCACTGGACATTCCAAAGGGTCCTTCACACCCTTGCTGCAACTCAAGAAGTTCCCCGACATACCCGTCTCCACTCGAGAGGAAGCACGTGGGGTCCCGCACACATCCAGGGGAGCCCCGTTTCCGCCTCCTAACTCGAGATGAGGGATCCTTTCCCTGTTTCGTAGGGAAAGAATTCCCGGCGTTCCCGTCGCATCTCAAGAGGAGGCGCTCTCCACAGGAAAGGCGAGAGGAACTCCAGGGTCATGCCACCATTCCAAGAGTCCCCCAGATGTGTCAGTCCATTCCAGAGGAACCTGTTTTCCCTGCACTGCCTTGACGTTCAAGCCGAGGATCGACTCCCACCACGTGTGCACGTGGGACAGCCCTGTGGGAAAGCCTCGTGGGAAAGCCTCGTGGGAAAGACTCGAGGGAAAACCATAGATCCTTTGATCCACGCGGCAGACTGCGTGACACTGCTGCTACCGCTCTGGAGGAAAGCGCAAGTGCATGCCCGCATTCGAGACGAGGACTGACTCCCCTGGGGAGCCTCCAGAAGTACCCCAAGATCCACGTCAGCACTGGAGAGGAATCCTCAGGTTCCGGCACCGACTCCACACAAGGTCTTAGGCCCCGGCATCGAAGGGAGAGGTATCCCGAGACGCCCCCGAGGAACTCGCATGGGGACTGGCCTTTCCTGAGGCCACCAGAGCGGTTCCCTGAGGTCCCCGTCGTAAGTCGAGAGCACCTGCCGCAACTCGAGAAAATCCAGGAGGTTTTGCCCTCCAGGCGAGATGAGGCCCATTTCCGCTGAGGCTTCTCGAGGCCAATCACATCTAACCACTGGAACTTCCAAAGGGTCCTTCACACCATTGCTGCAACTCAAGAAGTTCCCCGACATACCCGTCTGCACTCGAGAGGAAGCACGTGGGGTCCCGCACACATCCAGGGGAGCCCCGTTTCCGCCTCCTAGCTCGAGATGAGGGATCCTTTCCCTGTTTCGTAGGGAAAGAATTCCCGGCGTTCCCGTCGCATCTCAAGAGGAGGCGCTCTCCACAGGAAAGGCGAGAGGAACTCCAGGGTCGTGACACCATTCCAAGAGTCCCCCAGGTGTGTCAGTCCATTCCAGAGGAACCTGTTTTCCCTGCACTGCCTTGACGTTCAAGCCGAGGATCGACTCCCACCACGTGTGCACGTGGGACAGCCCTGTGGGAAAGCCTCGTGGGAAAGCCTCGTGGGAAAACCTCGTGGGAAAGACTCGAGGGAAAACCATAGATCCTTTGATCCACGCGGCGGACTGCGTGACACTGCTGCTACCGCTCTGGAGGAAAGCGCAAGTGCATGCCCGCATTCGAGACGAGGACTGACTCCCCTGGGGAGACTCCAGAAGTACCCCAAGATCCATGTCAGCACTGGAGAGGAATCCTCAGGTTCCGGCCCCGACTCCACACAAGGTCTTAGGCCCCGGCATCGACGGGAGAGGAATCCCGAGAGGCCCCCGAGGAACTCGCATGGGGACTGGCCTTTCCTGAGGCCACCAGAGCGGGTCCCTGAGGTCCCCGTCGTAAGTCGAGAGCACCTGCCGCAACTCGAGAAAATCCAGGAGGTTTTGCCCTCCAGGCGAGATGAGGTCCATTTCCGCTGAGGCTTCTCGAGGCCAATCACATCTAACCACTGGAACTTCCAAAGGGTCCTTCACACCCTTGCTGCAACTCAAGAAGTTCCCCGACATACCCGTCTGCCCTCGAGAGGAAGCACGTGGTGTCCCGCACACATCCAGGGGAGCCCCGTTTCCGCCTTCTAGCTCGAGATGAAGGATCCTTTCCCTGTTTCGTAGGGAAAGAATTCCCGGCGTTCCCGTCGCATCTCAAGAGGAGGCGCTCTCCACAGGAAAGGCGAGAGGAACTCCAGAGTCATGCCACCATTCCAAGAGTCCCCCAGATGTGTAAGTCCATTCCAGAGGAACCTGTTTTCCCTGCACTGCCTTGACGTTCAAGCCGAGGATCGACTCCCACCACGTGTGCACGTGGGACAGCCCTGTGGGAAAGCCTCGTGGGAAAGCCTCGTGGGAAAGACTCGAGGGAAAACCATAGATCCTTTGATCCACGCGGCGGACCGCGTGACACTGCTGCTACCGCTCTGGAGGAAAGCGCAAGTGCATGCCCGCATTCGAGACGAGGACTGACTCCCCTGGGGAGACTCCAGAAGTACCCCAAGATCCATGTCAGCACTGGAGAGGAATCCTCAGGTTCCGGCCCCGACTCCACACAAGGTCTTAGGCCCCGGCATCGACGGGAGAGGAATCCCGAGAGGTCCCCGAGGAACTCGCATGGGTACTGGCCTTTCCTGAGGCCACCAAGCGGGTCCCTGAGGTCCCCGTCGTAAGTCGAGAGCACCTGCCGCAACTCGAGAAAATCCAGGATGTTTTGCCCTCCAGGCGAGATGAGGCCCATTTCCGCTGAGGCTTCTCGAGGCCAATCACATCTAACCACTGGAACTTCCAAAGGGTCCTTCACACCCTTGCTGCAACTCAAGAAGTTCCCCGACATACCCGTCTGCACTCCAGAGGAAGCACGTGGTGTCCCGCACACATCCAGGGGAGCCCCGTTTCCGCCTCCTAGCTCGAGATGAGGGATCCTTTCCCTGTTTCGTAGGGAAAGAATTCCCGGCATTCCCGTCGCATCTCAAGAGGAGGCGCTCTCCACAGGAAAGGCGAGAGGAACTCCAGAGTCATGCCACCATTCCAAGAGTCCCCCAGATGTGTCAGTCCATTCCAGAGGAACCTGTTTTCCCTGCACTGCCTTGACGTTCAAGCCGAGGATCGACTCCCACCACGTGTGCACGTGGGACAGCCCTGTGGGAAAGCCTCGTGGGAAAGCCTCGTGGGAAAGACTCGAGGGAAAACCATAGATCCTTTGATCCACGCGGCGGACTGCGTGACACTGCTGCTACCGCTCTGGAGGAAAGCGCAAGTGCATGCCCGCATTCGAGACGAGGACTGACTCCCCTGGGGAGACTCCAGAAGTACCCCAAGATCCATGTCAGCACTGGAGAGGAATCCTCAGGTTCCGGCCCCGACTCCACACAAGGTCTTAGGCCCCGGCATCGACGGGAGAGGAATCCCGAGACGCCCCCGAGGAACTCGCATGGGGACTGGCCTTTCCTGAGGCCACCAGAGCGGGTCCCTGAGGTCCCCGTCGTAAGTCGAGAGCACCTGCCGCAACTCGAGAAAATCCAGGAGGTTTTGCCCTCCAGGCGAGATGAGGCCCATTTCCGCTGAGGCTTCTCGAGGCCAATCACATCTAACCACTGGAACTTCCAAAGGGTCCTTCACACCCTTGCTGCAACTCAAGAAGTTCCCCGACATACCCGTCTGCCCTCGAGAGGAAGCACGTGGTGTCCCGCACACATCCAGGGGAGCCCCGTTTCCGCCTCCTAGCTCGAGATGAGGGATCCTTTCCCTGTTTTGTAGGGAAAGAATTCCCGGCGTTCCCGTCGCATCTCAAGAGGAGGCGCTCTCCACAGGAAAGGCGAGAGGAACTCCAGAGTCATGCCACCATTCCAAGAGTCCCCCAGATGTGTCAGTCCATTCCAGAGGAACCTGTTTTCCCTGCACTGCCTTGACGTTCAAGCCGAGGATCGACTCCCACCACGTGTGCACGTGGGACAGCCCTGTGCGAAAGCCTCGTGGGAAAGCCTCGTGGGAAAGACTCGAGGGAAAACCATAGATCCTTTGATCCACGCGGCGGACTGCGTGACACTGCTGCTACCGCTCTGGAGGAAAGCGCAAGTGCATGCCCGCATTCGAGACGAGGACTGACTCCCCTGGGGAGACTCCAGAAGTACCCAAAGATCCATGTCAGCACTGGAGAGGAATCCTCAGGTTCCGGCCCCTACTCCACACAAGGTCTTAGGCCCCGGCATCGACGGGAGAGCATTCCCGAGACGCCCCCGAGGAACTCGCATGGGGACTGGCCTTTCCTGAGGCCACCAAGCGGTTCCCTGAGGTCCCCGTCGTAAGTCGAGAGCACCTGCCGCAACTCGAGAAAATCCAGGAGGTTTTGCCCTCCAGGCGAGATGAGGCCCATTTTCGCTGAGGCTTCTCGAGGCCAATCACATCTAACCACTGGAACTTCCAAAGGGTCCTTCACACCATTGCTGCAACTCAAGAAGTTCCCCGACATACCCGTCTCCACTCGAAGGGAAGCACGTGGGGTCCCGCACACATCCAGGCGATCCCCGTTTCCGCCTCCTAGCTCGAGATGAGGGATCCTTTCCCTGTTTCGTAGGGACAGAATTCCCGGCGTTCCCGTCGCATCTCAAGAGGAGGCGCTCTCCACAGGAAAGGCGAGAGGAACTCCAGGGTCGTGACACCATTCCAAGAGACCCCAGGTGTGTCAGTCCATTCCAGAGGAACCTGTTTTCCCTGCACTGCCTTGACGTTCAAGCCGAGGATCGACTCCCACCACGTGTGCACGTGGGACAGCCCTGTGGGAAAGCCTCGTGGGAAAGCCTCGTGGGAAAGCCTCGTGGGAAAGACTCGAGGGAAAACCATAGATCCTTTGATCCACGCGGCGGACTGCGTGACACTGCTGCTACCGCTCTGGAGGAAAGCGCAAGTGCATGCCCGCATTCGAGACGAGGACTGACTCCCCTGGGGAGACTCCAGAAGTACCCCAAGATCCATGTCAGCACTGGAGAGGAATCCTCAGGTTCCGGCCCCGACTCCACACAAGGTCTTAGGCCCCGGCATCGACGGGAGAGGAATCCTGAGAGGCCCCCGAGGAACTCGCATGGGGACTGGCCTTTCCTGAGGCCACCAGAGCGGGTCCCTGAGGTCCCCGTCGTAAGTCGAGAGCACCTGCCGCAACTCGAGAAAATCCAGGAGGTTTTGCCCTCCAGGCGAGATGAGGCCCATTTCCGCTGAGGCTTCTCGAGGCCAATCTCATCTAACCACTGGAACTTCCAAAGGGTCCTTCACACCCTTGCTGCAACTCAAGAAGTTTCCCGACATACCCGTCTGCCCTGGAGAGGAAGCACGTGGTGTCCCGCACACATCCAGGGGAGCCCCGTTTCCGCCTCCTAGCTCGAGATGAAGGATCCTTTCCCTGTTTCGTAGGGAAAGAATTCCCGGCGTTCCCGTCGCATCTCAAGAGGAGGCGCTCTCCACAGGAAAGGCGAGAGGAACTCCAGAGTCATGCCACCATTCCAAGAGTCCCCCAGATGTGTAAGTCCATTCCAGAGGAACCTGTTTTCCCTGCACTGCATTGACGTTCAAGCCGAGGATCGACTCCCACCACGTGTGCACGTGGGACAGCCCTGTGGGAAAGCCTCGTGGGAAAGCCTCGTGGGAAAGACTCGAGGGAAAACCATAGATCCTTTGATCCACGCGGCGGACTGCGTGACACTGCTGCTACCGCTCTGGAGGAAAGCGCAAGTGCATGCCCGCATTCGAGACGAGGACTGACTCCCCTGGGGAGACTCCAGAAGTACCCCAAGATCCATGTCAGCACTGGAGAGGAATCCTCAGGTTCCGGCCCCGACTCCACACAAGGTCTTAGGCCCCGGCATCGACGGGAGAGGAATCCCGAGAGGCCCCCGAGGAACTCGCATGGGGACTGGCCTTTCCTGAGGCCACCAAGCGGGTCCCTGAGGTCCCCGTCGTAAGTCGAGAGCACCTGCCGCAACTCGAGAAAATTCAGGAGGTTTTGCCCTCCAGGCGAGATTAGGCCCATTTCCGCTGAGGCTTCTCGAGGCCAATCACATCTAACAACTGGAACTTCCAAAGGGTCCTTCACACCCTTGCTGCAACTCAAGAAGTTCCCCGACATACCCGTCTCCACTCGAGATTAAGCACGTGGTGTCCCGCACACATCCAGGGGAGCCCCGTTTCCGCCTTCTAACTCGAGATGAGGGATCCTTTCCCTGTTTCGTAGGGAAAGAATTCCCGGCGTTCCCGTCGCATCTCAAGAGGAGGCGCTCTCCACAGGAAAGGCGAGAGGAACTCCAGGGTCATACCACCATTCCAAGAGTCCCCCAGATGTGTCAGTCCATTCCAGAGGAACCTGTTTTCCCTGCACTGCCTTGACGTTCAAGCCGAGGATCGACTCCGACCACGTGTGCACGTGGGACAGCCCTGTGGGAAAGCCTCGTGGGAAAGCCTCGTGAGAAAGACTCGAGGGAAAACCATAGATCCTTTGATCCACGCGGCAGACTGCGTGACACTGCTGCTACTGCTCTGGAGGAAAGCGCAAGTGCATGCCCGCATTCGAGACGAGGACTGACTCCCCTGGGGAGACTCCAGAAGTACCCCAAGATCCATGTCAGCACTGGAGAGGAATCCTCAGGTTCCGGCCCCGACTCCACACAAGGTCTTAGGCCCCGGCATCGACGGGAGAGGTATCCCGAGAGGCCCCCGAGGAACTCGCATGGGGACTGGCCTTTCCTGAGGCCACCAGAGCGGTTCCCTGAGGTCCCCGTCGTAAGTCGAGAGCACCTGCCGCAACTCGAGAAAATCCAGGAGGTTTTGCCCTCCAGGCGAGATGAGGCCCATTTCCGCTGAGGCTTCTCGAGGCCAATCACATCTAACCACTTTAACTTCCAAAGGGTCCTTCACACCATTGCTGCAACTCAAGAAGTTCCCCGACATACCCGTCTCCACTCGAGAGGAAGCACGTGGGGTCCCGCACACATCCAGGGGAGCCCCGTTTCCGCCTCCTAGCTCGAGATGAGGGATCCTTTCCCTGTTTCGTAGGGAAAGAATTCCCGGCGTTCCCGTCGCATCTCAAGAGGAGGCGCTCTCCACAGGAAAGGCGAGAGGAACTCCAGGGTCGTGACACCATTCCAAGAGTCCCCCAGATGTGTCAGTCCATTCCAGAGGAACCTTTTTTCCCTGCACTGCCTTGACGTTCAAGCCGAGGATCGACTCCCACCACGTGTGCACGTGGGACAGCCCTGTGGGAAAGCCTCATGGGAAAGCCTCGTGATAAAGACTCGAGGGAAAACCATAGATCCTTTGATCCACGTGGCAGACTGGGTGACACTGCTGCTACCGCTCTTGAGGAAAGCGCAAGTGCATGCCCGCATTCGAGACGAGGACTGACTCCCCTGGGGAGACTCCAGAAGTACCCCAAGATCCATGTCAGCACTGGAGAGGAATCCTCAGGTTCCGGCCCCGACTCCACACAAGGTCTTAGGCCCCGGCATCGACGGGAGAGGTATCCCGAGACGCCCCCGAGGAACTCGCATGGGGACTGGCCTTTCCTGAGGCCACCAGAGCGGTTCCCTGAGGTCCCCGTCGTAAGTCGAGAGCACCTGCCGCAACTCGAGAAAATCCAGGAGGTTTTGCCCTTCAGGCGAGATGAGGCCCATTTCCGCTGAGGCTTCTCGAGGCCAATCACATCTAACCACTGGAACTTCCAAAGGGTCCTTCACACCCTTGCTGCAACTCAAGAAGTTCCCCTACATACCCGTCTCCACTCGAGGGGAAGCACGTGGGGTCCCGCACACATCCAGGGGAGCCCCGTTTCCGCCTCCTAGCTCGAGATGAGGGATCCTTTCCCTGTTTCGTAGGGAAAGAATTCCCGGCATTCCCGTCGCATCTCAAGAGGAGGCGCTCTCCACAGGAAAGGCGAGAGGAACTCCAGGGTCGTGACACCATTCCAAGAGTCCCCCAGATGTGTCAGTCCATTCCAGAGGAACCTGTTTTCCCTGCACTGCCTTGACGTTCAAGCCGAGGATCGACTCCCACCACGTGTGCACGTGGGACAGCCCTGTGGGAAAGCCTCGTGGGAAAGCCTCGTGGGAAAGACTCGAGGGAAAACCATAGATCCTTTGATCCACGCGGCGGACTGCGTGACACTGCTGCTACCGCTCTGGAGGAAAGCGCAAGTGCATGCCCGCATTCGAGACGAGGACTGATTCCCCTGGGGAGACTCCAGAAGTACCCCAAGATCCATGTCAGCACTGGAGAGGAATCCTCAGGTTCCGGCCCCGACTCCACACAAGGTCTTAGGCCCCGGCATCGACGGGAGAGGAATCCCGAGAGGCCCCCGAGGAACTCGCATGGGGACTGGCCTTTCCTGAGGCCACCAAGCGGGTCCCTGAGGTCCCCGTCGTAAGTCGAGAGCACCTGCCACAACTCGTGAAAATCCAGGAGGTTTTGCCCTCCAGGCGAGATGAGGCCCATTTCCGCTGAGGCTTCTCGAGGCCAATCACATCTAACCACTGGACATTCCAAAGGGTCCTTCACACCCTTGCTGCAACTCAAGAAGTTCCCCGACATACCCGTCTCCACTCGAGAGGAAGCACGTGGGGTCCCGCACACATCCAGGGGAGCCCCGTTTCCGCCTCCTAACTCGAGATGAGGGATCCTTTCCCTGTTTCGTAGGGAAAGAATTCCCGGCGTTCCCGTCGCATCTCAAGAGGAGGCGCTCTCCACAGGAAAGGCGAGAGGAACTCCAGGGTCATGCCACCATTCCAAGAGTCCCCCAGATGTGTCAGTCCATTCCAGAGGAACCTGTTTTCCCTGCACTGCCTTGACGTTCAAGCCGAGGATCGACTCCCACCACGTGTGCACGTGGGACAGCCCTGTGGGAAAGCCTCGTGGGAAAGCCTCGTGGGAAAGACTCGAGGGAAAACCATAGATCCTTTGATCCACGCGGCAGACTGCGTGACACTGCTGCTACCGCTCTGGAGGAAAGCGCAAGTGCATGCCCGCATTCGAGACGAGGACTGACTCCCCTGGGGAGACTCCAGAAGTACCCCAAGATCCACGTCAGCACTGGAGAGGAATCCTCAGGTTCCGGCACCGACTCCACACAAGGTCTTAGGCCCCGGCATCGAAGGGAGAGGTATCCCGAGACGCCCCCGAGGAACTCGCATGGGGACTGGCCTTTCCTGAGGCCACCAGAGCGGTTCCCTGAGGTCCCCGTCGTAAGTCGAGAGCACCTGCCGCAACTCGAGAAAATCCAGGAGGTTTTGCCCTCCAGGCGAGATGAGGCCCATTTCCGCTGAGGCTTCTCGAGGCCAATCACATCTAACCACTGGAACTTCCAAAGGGTCCTTCACACCATTGCTGCAACTCAAGAAGTTCCCCGACATACCCGTCTGCACTCGAGAGGAAGCACGTGGGGTCCCGCACACATCCAGGGGAGCCCCGTTTCCGCCTCCTAGCTCGAGATGAGGGATCCTTTCCCTGTTTCGTAGGGAAAGAATTCCCGGCGTTCCCGTCGCATCTCAAGAGGAGGCGCTCTCCACAGGAAAGGCGAGAGGAACTCCAGAGTCATGCCACCATTCCAAGAGTCCCCCAGATGTGTAAGTCCATTCCAGAGGAACCTGTTTTCCCTGCACTGCCTTGACGTTCAAGCCGAGGATCGACTCCCACCACGTGTGCACGTGGGACAGCCCTGTGGGAAAGCCTCGTGGGAAAGCCTCGTGGGAAAGCCTCGTGGGAAAGACTCGAGGGAAAACCATAGATCCTTTGATCCACGCGGCGGACTGCGTGACACTGCTGCTA
Source organism: Ovis canadensis (assembly GCF_042477335.2). Lineage (NCBI taxonomy): Eukaryota > Metazoa > Chordata > Mammalia > Artiodactyla > Bovidae > Ovis > Ovis canadensis. Next base: position 1,702,698 of record NC_091252.1, read on the forward strand.
CCGCTCTGGAGGAAAGCGCAAGTGCATGCCCGCATTCGAGACGAGGACTGACTCCCCTGGGGAGACTCCAGAAGTACCCCAAGATCCATGTCAGCACTGGAGAGGAATCCTCAGGTTCCGGCCCCGACTCCACACAAGGTCTTAGGCCCCGGCATCGACGGGAGAGGAATCCCGAGAGGCCCCCGAGGAACTCGCATGGGGACTGGCCTTTCCTGAGGCCACCAGAGCGGGTCCCTGAGGTCCCCGTCGTAAGTCGAGAGCACCTGCCGCAACTCGAGAAAATCCAGGAGGTTTTGCCCTCCAGGCGAGATGAGGTCCATTTCCGCTGAGGCTTCTCGAGGCCAATCACATCTAACCACTGGAACTTCCAAAGGGTCCTTCACACCCTTGCTGCAACTCAAGAAGTTCCCCGACATACCCGTCTGCCCTCGAGAGGAAGCACGTGGTGTCCCGCACACATCCAGGGGAGCCCCGTTTCCGCCTTCTAGCTCGAGATGAAGGATCCTTTCCCTGTTTCGTAGGGAAAGAATTCCCGGCGTTCTCGTCGCATCTCAAGAGGAGGCGCTCTCCACAGGAAAGGCGAGAGGAACTCCAGAGTCATGCCACCATTCCAAGAGTCCCCCAGATGTGTAAGTCCATTCCAGAGGAACCTGTTTTCCCTGCACTGCCTTGACGTTCAAGCCGAGGATCGACTCCCACCACGTGTGCACGTGGGACAGCCCTGTGGGAAAGCCTCGTGGGAAAGCCTCGTGGGAAAGACTCGAGGGAAAACCATAGATCCTTTGATCCACGCGGCGGACTGCGTGACACTGCTGCTACCGCTCTGGAGGAAAGCGCAAGTGCATGCCCGCATTCGAGACGAGGACTGACTCCCCTGGGGAGACTCCAGAAGTACCCCAAGATCCACGTCAGCACTGGAGAGGAATCCTCAGGTTCCGGCACCGACTCCACACAAGGTCTTAGGCCCCGGCATCGAAGGGAGAGGTATCCCGAGACGCCCCCGAGGAACTCGCATGGGGACTGGCCTTTCCTGAGGCCACCAGAGCGGTTCCCTGAGGTCCCCGTCGTAAGTCGAGAGCACCTGCCGCAACTCGAGAAAATCCAGGAGGTTTTGCCCTCCAGGCGAGATGAGGCCCATTTCCGCTGAGGCTTCTCGAGGCCAATCACATCTAACCACTGGAACTTCCAAAGGGTCCTTCACACCATTGCTGCAACTCAAGAAGTTCCCCGACATACCCGTCTCCACTCGAGAGGAAGCACGTGGGGTCCCGCACACATCCAGGGGAGCCCCGTTTCCGCCTCCTAGCTCGAGATGAGGGATCCTTTCCCTGTTTCGTAGGGAAAGAATTCCCGGCGTTCCCGTCGCATCTCAAGAGGAGGCGCTCTCCACAGGAAAGGCGAGAGGAACTCCAGAGTCATGCCACCATTCCAAGAGTCCCCCAGATGTGTAAGTCCATTCCAGAGGAACCTGTTTTCCCTGCACTGCCTTGACGTTCAAGCCGAGGATCGACTCCCACCACGTGTGCACGTGGGACAGCCCTGTGGGAAAGCCTCGTGGGAAAGACTCGAGGGAAAACCATAGATCCTTTGATCCACGCGGCGGACTGCGTGACACTGCTGCTACCGCTCTGGAGGAAAGCGCAAGTGCATGCCCGCATTCGAGACGAGGACTGACTCCCCTGGGGAGACTCCAGAAGTACCCCAAGATCCATGTCAGCACTGGAGAGGAATCCTCAGGTTCCGGCCCCGACTCCACACAAGGTCTTAGGCCCCGGCATCGACGGGAGAGGAATCCCGAGAGGCCCCCGAGGAACTCGCATGGGGACTGGCCTTTCCTGAGGCCACCAGAGCGGGTCCCTGAGGTCCCCGTCGTAAGTCGAGAGCACCTGCCGCAACTCGAGAAAATCCAGGAGGTTTTGCCCTCCAGGCGAGATGAGGTCCATTTCCGCTGAGGCTTCTCGAGGCCAATCACATCTAACCACTGGAACTTCCAAAGGGTCCTTCACACCCTTGCTGCAACTCAAGAAGTTCCCCGACATACCCGTCTGCCCTCGAGAGGAAGCACGTGGTGTCCCGCACACATCCAGGGGAGCCCCGTTTCCGCCTTCTAGCTCGAGATGAAGGATCCTTTCCCTGTTTCGTAGGGAAAGAATTCCCGGCGTTCTCGTCGCATCTCAAGAGGAGGCGCTCTCCACAGGAAAGGCGAGAGGAACTCCAGAGTCATGCCACCATTCCAAGAGTCCCCCAGATGTGTAAGTCCATTCCAGAGGAACCTGTTTTCCCTGCACTGCCTTGACGTTCAAGCCGAGGATCGACTCCCACCACGTGTGCACGTGGGACAGCCCTGTGGGAAAGCCTCGTGGGAAAGCCTCGTGGGAAAGACTCGAGGGAAAACCATAGATCCTTTGATCCACGCGGCGGACTGCGTGACACTGCTGCTACCGCTCTGGAGGAAAGCGCAAGTGCATGCCCGCATTCGAGACGAGGACTGACTCCCCTGGGGAGACTCCAGAAGTACCCCAAGATCCACGTCAGCACTGGAGAGGAATCCTCAGGTTCCGGCACCGACTCCACACAAGGTCTTAGGCCCCGGCATCGAAGGGAGAGGTATCCCGAGACGCCCCCGAGGAACTCGCATGGGGACTGGCCTTTCCTGAGGCCACCAGAGCGGTTCCCTGAGGTCCCCGTCGTAAGTCGAGAGCACCTGCCGCAACTCGAGAAAATCCAGGAGGTTTTGCCCTCCAGGCGAGATGAGGCCCATTTCCGCTGAGGCTTCTCGAGGCCAATCACATCTAACCACTGGAACTTCCAAAGGGTCCTTCACACCATTGCTGCAACTCAAGAAGTTCCCCGACATACCCGTCTCCACTCGAGAGGAAGCACGTGGGGTCCCGCACACATCCAGGGGAGCCCCGTTTCCGCCTCCTAGCTCGAGATGAGGGATCCTTTCCCTGTTTCGTAGGGAAAGAATTCCCGGCGTTCCCGTCGCATCTCAAGAGGAGGCGCTCTCCACAGGAAAGGCGAGAGGAACTCCAGAGTCATGCCACCATTCCAAGAGTCCCCCAGATGTGTAAGTCCATTCCAGAGGAACCTGTTTTCCCTGCACTGCCTTGACGTTCAAGCCGAGGATCGACTCCCACCACGTGTGCACGTGGGACAGCCCTGTGGGAAAGCCTCGTGGGAAAGACTCGAGGGAAAACCATAGATCCTTTGATCCACGCGGCGGACTGCGTGACACTGCTGCTACCGCTCTGGAGGAAAGCGCAAGTGCATGCCCGCATTCGAGACGAGGACTGACTCCCCTGGGGAGACTCCAGAAGTACCCCAAGATCCATGTCAGCACTGGAGAGGAATCCTCAGGTTCCGGCCCCGACTCCACACAAGGTCTTAGGCCCCGGCATCGACGGGAGAGGAATCCCGAGAGGCCCCCGAGGAACTCGCATGGGGACTGGCCTTTCCTGAGGCCACCAGAGCGGGTCCCTGAGGTCCCCGTCGTAAGTCGAGAGCACCTGCCGCAACTCGAGAAAATCCAGGAGGTTTTGCCCTCCAGGCGAGATGAGGTCCATTTCCGCTGAGGCTTCTCGAGGCCAATCACATCTAACCACTGGAACTTCCAAAGGGTCCTTCACACCCTTGCGGCAACTCAAGAAGTTCCCCGACATACCCGTCTGCCCTCGAGAGGAAGCACGTGGTGTCCCGCACACATCCAGGGGAGCCCCGTTTCCGCCTTCTAGCTCGAGATGAAGGATCCTTTCCCTGTTTCGTAGGGAAAGAATTCCCGGCGTTCTCGTCGCATCTCAAGAGGAGGCGCTCTCCACAGGAAAGGCGAGAGGAACTCCAGAGTCATGCCACCATTCCAAGAGTCCCCCAGATGTGTAAGTCCATTCCAGAGGAACCTGTTTTCCCTGCACTGCCTTGACGTTCAAGCCGAGGATCGACTCCCACCACGTGTGCACGTGGGACAGCCCTGTGGGAAAGCCTCGTGGGAAAGCCTCGTGGGAAAGACTCGAGGGAAAACCATAGATCCTTTGATCCACGCGGCGGACTGCGTGACACTGCTGCTACCGCTCTGGAGGAAAGCGCAAGTGCATGCCCGCATTCGAGACGAGGACTGACTCCCCTGGGGAGACTCCAGAAGTACCCCAAGATCCATGTCAGCACTGGAGAGGAATCCTCAGGTTCCGGCCCCGACTCCACACAAGGTCTTAGGCCCCGGCATCGACGGGAGAGGAATCCCGAGGGGCCCCCGAGGAACTCGCATGGGGACTGGCCTTTCCTGAGGCCACCAAGCGGGTCCCTGAGGTCCCCGTCGTAAGTCGAGAGCACCTGCCGCAACTCGAGAAAATCCAGGAGGTTTTGCCCTCCAGGCGAGATGAGGCCCATTTCCGCTGAGGCTTCTCGAGGCCAATCACATCTAACCACTGGAACTTCCAAAGGGTCCTTCACACCCTTGCTGTAACTCAAGAAGTTCCCCGACATACCCGTCTCCATTCGAGAGGAAGCACGTGGTGTCCGGCACACATCCAGGGGAGCCCCGTTTCCGCCTCCTAGCTCGAGATGAGGGATCCTTTCCCTGTTTCGTAAGGAAAGAATTCCCGGCATTCCCGTCGCATCTCAAGAGGAGGCGCTCTCCACAGGAAAGGCGAGAGGAACTCCAGAGTCATGCCGCCATTCCAAGAGTCCCCCAGATGTGTCAGTCCATTCCAGAGGAACCTGTTTTCCCTGCACTGCCTTGACGTTCAAGCCGAGGATCGACTCCCACCACGTGTGCATGTGGGACAGCCCTGTGGGAAAGCCTCGTGGGAAAGCCTCGTGGGAAAGACTCGAGGGAAAACCATAGATCCTTTGATCCACGCGGCGGACTGCGTGACACTGCTGCTACCGCTCTGGAGGAAAGCGCAAGTGCATGCCCGCATTCGAGACGAGGACTGACTCCCCTGGGGAGACTCCAGAAGTACCCCAAGATCCATGTCAGCACTGGAGAGGAATCCTCAGGTCCGGCCCCGACTCCACACAAGGTCTTAGGCCCCGGCATCGACGGGAGAGGAATCCCGAGAGGCCCCCGAGGAACTCGCATGGGGACTGGCCTTTCCTGAGGCCACCAGAGCGGGTCCCTGAGGTCCCCGTCGTAAGTCGAGAGCACCTGCCGCAACTCGAGAAAATCCAGGAGGTTTTGCCCTCCAGGCGAGATGAGGCCCATTTCCGCTGAGGCTTCTCGAGGCCAATCACATCTAACCACTGGAACTTCCAAAGGGTCCTTCACACCCTTGCTGCAACTCAAGAAGTTCCCCGACATACCCGTCTCCATTCGAGAGGAAGCACGTGGTGTCCGGCACACATCCAGGGGAGCCCCGTTTCCGCCTCCTAGCTCGAGATGAGGGATCCTTTCCCTGTTTCGTAGGGAAAGAATTCCCGGCATTCCCGTCGCATCTCAAGAGGAGGCGATCTCCACAGGAAAGGCGAGAGGAACTCCAGGGTCATGCCACCATTCCAAGAGTCCCCCAGATGTGTCAGTCCATTCCAGAGGAACCTGTTTTCCCTGCACTGCCTTGACGTTCAAGCCGAGGATCGACTCCCACCACGTGTGCATGTGGGACAGCCCTGTGGGAAAGCCTCGTGGGAAAGCCTCGTGGGAAAGACTCGAGGGAAAACCATAGATCCTTTGATCCACGCGGCGGACTGCGTGACACTGCTGCTACCGCTCTGGAGGAAAGCGCAAGTGCATGGCCGCATTCGAGACGAGGACTGACTCCCCTGGGGAGACTCCAGAAGTACCCCAAGATCCATGTCAGCACTGGAGAGGAATCCTCAGGTTCCGGCCCCGACTCCACACAAGGTCTTAGGCCCCGGCATCGACGGGAGAGGAATCCCGAGAGGCCCCCGAGGAACTCGCATGGGGACTGGCCTTTCCTGAGGCCACCAAGCGGTTCCCTGAGGTCCCCGTCGTAAGTCGAGAGCACCTGCCGCAACTCGAGAAAATCCAGGAGGTTTTGCCCTCCAGGCGAGATGAGGCCCATTTCCGCTGAGGCTTCTCGAGGCCAATCACATCTAACCACTGGAACTTCCAAAGGGTCCTTCACACCATTGCTGCAACTCAAGAAGTTCCCCGACATACCCGTCTCCACTCGAGGGGAAGCACGTGGGGTCCCGCACACATCCAGGCGATCCCCGTTTCCGCCTCCTAGCTCGAGATGAGGGATCCTTTCCCTGTTTCGTAGGGAAAGAATTCCCGGCGTTCCCGTCGCATCTCAAGAGGAGGCGCTCTCCACAGGAAAGGCGTGAGGAACTCCAGGGTCTTGACACCATTCCAAGAGTCCCCCAGATGTGTCAGTCCATTCCAGAGGAACCTGTTTTCCCTGCACTGCCTTGACGTTCAAGCCGAGGATAGACTCCCACCACGTGTGCACGTGGGACAGCCCTGTGGGAAAGCCTCGTGGGAAAGCCTCGTGGGAAAGCCTCGTGGGAAAGACTCGAGGGAAAACCATAGATCCTTTGATCCACGCGGCGGACTGCGTGACACTGCTGCTACCGCTCTGGAGGAAAGCGCAAGTGCATGCCCGCATTCGAGACGAGGACTGACTCCCCTGGGGAGACTCCAGAAGTACCCCAAGATCCATGTCAGCACTGGAGAGGAATCCTCAGGTTCCGGCCCCGACTCCACACAAGGTCTTAGGCCCCGGCATCGACGGGAGAGGAATCCCGAGAGGCCCCCGAGGAACTCGCATGGGGACTGGCCTTTCCTGAGGCCACCAGAGCGGGTCCCTGAGGTCCCCGTCGTAAGTCGAGAGCACCTGCCGCAACTCGAGAAAATCCAGGAGGTTTTGCCCTCCAGGCGAGATGAGGTCCATTTCCGCTGAGGCTTCTCGAGGCCAATCACATCTAACCACTGGAACTTCCAAAGGGTCCTTCACACCCTTGCTGCAACTCAAGAAGTTCCCCGACATACCCGTCTGCCCTCGAGAGGAAGCACGTGGTGTCCCGCACACATCCAGGGGAGCCCCGTTTCCGCCTTCTAGCTCGAGATGAAGGATCCTTTCCCTGTTTCGTAGGGAAAGAATTCCCGGCGTTCCCGTCGCATCTCAAGAGGAGGCGCTCTCCACAGGAAAGGCGAGAGGAACTCCAGAGTCATGCCACCATTCCAAGAGTCCCCCAGATGTGTAAGTCCATTCCAGAGGAACCTGTTTTCCCTGCACTGCCTTGACGTTCAAGCCGAGGATCGACTCCCACCACGTGTGCACGTGGGACAGCCCTGTGGGAAAGCCTCGTGGCAAAGCCTCGTGGGAAAGACTCGAGGGAAAACCATAGATCCTTTGATCCACACGGCGGACTGCGTGACACTGCTGCTACCGCTCTGGAGGAAAGCGCAAGTGTATGCCCGCATTCGAGACGAGGACTGACTCCCCTGGGGAGACTCCAGAAGTACCCCAAGATCCATGTCAGCACTGGAGAGGAATCCTCAGGTTCCGGCCCCGACTCCACACAAGGTCTTAGGCCCGGGCATCGACGGGAGAGGAATCCCGAGGGGCCCCCGAGGAACTCGCATGGGGACTGGCCTTTCCTGAGGCCACCAAGCGGGTCCCTGAGGTCCCCGTCGTAAGTCGAGAGCACCTGCCGCAACTCGAGAAAATCCAGGAGGTTTTGCCCTCCAGGCGAGATGAGGCCCATTTCCGCTGAGGCTTCTCGAGGCCAATCACATCTAACCACTGGAACTTCCAAAGGGTCCTTCACACCCTTGCTGCAAATCAAGAAGTTCCCCGACATACCCGTCTCCACTCGAGAGGAAGCACGTGGTGTCCCGCACACATCCAGGGGAGCCCCGTTTCCGCCTCCTAACTCGAGATGAGGGATCCTTTCCCTGTTTCGTAGGGAAAGAATTCCCGGCGTTCCCGTCGCATCTCAAGAGGAGGCGCTCTCCACAGGAAAGGCGAGAGGAACTCCAGGGTCATGCCACCATTCCAAGAGTCCCCCAGATGTGTCAGTCCATTCCAGAGGAACCTGTTTTCCCTGCACTGCCTTGACGTTCAAGCCGAGGATCGACTCCGACCACGTGTGCACGTGGGACAGCCCTGTGGGAAAGCCTCGTGCGAAAGCCTAGTGAGAAAGACTCGATGGAAAACCATAGATCCTTTGATCCACGCGGCGGACTGCGTGACACTGCTGCTACCGCTCTTGAGGAAAGCGCAATGCATGCCCGCATTCGAGACGAGGACTGACTCCCCTGGGGAGACTCCAGAAGTACCCCAAGATCCATGTCAGCACTGGAGAGGAATCCTCAGGTTCCGGCCCCGACTCCACACAAGGTCTTAGGCCCCGGCATCGACGGGAGAGGTATCCCGAGACGCCCCCGAGGAACTCGCATGGGGACTGGCCTTTCCTGAGGCCACCAGAGCGGGTCCCTGATGTCCCCGTCGTAAGTCGAGAGCACCTGCCGCAACTCGAGAAAATCCAGGAGGTTTTGCCCTCCAGGCGAGATGAGGCCCATTTCCGCTGAGGCTTCTCGAGGCCAATCACATCTAACCACTGGAACTTCCAAAGGGTCCTTCACACCCTTGCTGCAACTCAAGAAGTTCCCCGACATACCCGTCTGCACTCGAGAGGAAGCACGTGGGTTCCCGCACACATCCAGGGGAGCCCCGTTTCCGCCTCCTAGCTCGAGATGAGGGATCCTTTCCCTGTTTCGTAGGGAAAGAATTCCCGGCGTTCCCGTCGCATCTCAAGAGGAGGCGCTCTCCACAGGAAAGGCGAGAGGAACTCCAGGGTCGTGACACCATTCCAAGAGTCCCCCAGATGTGTCAGTCCATTCCAGAGGAACCTGTTTTCCCTGCACTGCCGTGACTTTCAAACCGAGGATCGACTCCCACCACGTGTGCACGTGGGAAAGCCCTGTGGGAAAGCCTCGTGGGAAAGCCTCGTGGGAAAGACTCGAGGGAAAACCATAGATCCTTTGATCCACGCGGCGGACTGCGTGACACTGCTGCTACCGCTCTGGAGGAAAGCGCAAGTGCATGCCCGCATTCGAGACGAGGACTGACTCCCCTGGGGAGATTCCAGAAGTACCCCAAGATCCATGTCAGCACTGGATAGGAATCCTCAGGTACCGGCCCCGACTCCACACAAGGTCTTAGGCCCCGGGATCGACGGGAGAGGTATCCCGAGACGCCCCGAGGAACTCGCATGGGGACTGGCCTTTCCTGAGGCCACCAGAGCGGTTCCCTGAGGTCCCCGTCGTAAGTCGAGAGCACCTGCCGCAACTCGAGAAAATCCAGGAGGTTTTGCCCTCCAGACGAGATGAGGCCCATTTCCGCTGAGGCTTCTCGAGGCCAATCACATCTAACCACTGGAACTTCCAAAGGGTCCTTCACACCATTGCTGCAACTCAAGAAGTTCCCCGACATACCCGTCTCCACTCGAGAGGAAGCACGTGGTGTCCCGCACACATCCAGGGGAGCCCCGTTTCCGCCTCCTAGCTCGAGATGAGGGATCCTTTCCCTGTTTCGTAGGGAAAGAATTCCCGGCGTTCCCGTCGCATCTCAAGAGGAGGCGCTCTCCACAGGAAAGGCGAGAGGAACTCCAGGGTCGTGACACCATTCCAAGAGTCCCCCAGATGTGTCAGTCCATTCCAGAGGAACCTGTTTTCCCTGCACTGCCGTGACGTTCAAGCCAAGGATCGACTCCCACCACGTGTGCACGTGGGACAGCCCTGTGGGAAAGCGTCGTGGGAAAGCCTCGTGGGAAAGACTCGAGGGAAAACCATAGATCCTTTGATCCACGCGGCGGACTGCGTGACACTGCTGCTACCGCTCTGGAGGAAAGCGCAAGTGCATGCCCACATTCGAGACGAGGACTGACTCCCCTGGGGAGACTCCAGAAGTACCCCAAGATCCATGTCAGCACTGGAGAGGAATCCTCAGGTTCCGGCCCCGACTCCAAACAAGGTCTTAGGCCCCGGCATCGACGGGAGAGGAATCCCGAGAGGCCCCCGAGGAACTCCCATGAGGACTGGCCTTTCCTGAGGCCACCAAAGCGGGTCCCTGAGGTCATCGTCGTAAGTCGAGATCACCTGCCGCAACTCGAGAAAATCCAGGAGGTTTTGCCCTCCAGGCAAGATGAGGCCCATTTCCGCTGAGGCTTCTCGAGGCCAATCACATCTAACCACTGGACATTCCAAAGGGTCCTTCACACCCTTGCTGCAACTCAAGAAGTTCCCCGACATACCCGTCTCCACTCGAGAGGAAGCACGTGGGGTCCCGCACACATCCAGGGGAGCCCCGTTTCCGCCTCCTAGCTCGAGATGAGGGATCCTTTCCCTGTTTCATAGGGAAAGAATTCCCGGCGTTCCCGTCGCATCTCAAGAGGAGGCGCTCTCCACAGGAAAGGCGAGAGGAACTCCAGGGTCATGCCACCATTCCAAGAGTCCCCCAGATGTGTCAGTCCATTCCAGAGGAACCTGTTTTCCCTGCACTGCCTTGACGTTCAAGCCGAGGATCGACTCCCACCACGTGTGCACGTGGGACAGCCCTGTGGGAAAGCCTCGTGGGAAAGCCTCGTGGGAAAGACTCGAGGGAAAACCATAGATACTTTGATCCACGCGGCGGACTGCGTGACACTGCTGCTACCGCTCTGGAGGAAGCGCAAGTGCATGCCCGCATTCGAGACGAGGACTGACTCCCCTGGGGAGACTCCAGAAGTACCCCAAGATCCATGTCAGCACTGGAGAGGAATCCTCAGGTTACGGCCCCGACTCCACACAAGGTCTTAGGCCCCGGCATCGACGGGAGAGGAATCCCGAGAGGCCCCCGAGGAACTCGCATGGGGACTGGCCTTTCCTGAGGCCACCAGAGCGGTTCCCTGAGGTCCCCGTCGTAAGGCGAAAGCACCTGCCGCAACTCGAGAAAATCCAGGAGGTTTTGCCCTCCAGGTGAGATGAGGCCCATTTCCGCTGAGGCTTCTCGAGGCCAATCACATCTAACCACTGGAACTTCCAAAGGGTCCTTCACACCATTGCTGCAACTCAAGAAGTTCCCCGACATACCCGTCTCCACTCGAGAGGAAGCACGTGGGGTCCCGCACACATCCAGGGGAGCCCCGTTTCCGCCTCCTAACTCGAGATGAGGGATCCTTTCCCTGTTTCGTAGGGAAAGAATTCCCGGCGTTCCCGTCGCATCTCAAGAGGAGGCGCTCTCCACAGGAAAGGCGAGAGGAACTCCAGGGTCATGCCACCATTCCAAGAGTCCCCCAGATGTGTCAGTCCATTCCAGAGGAACCTGTTTTCCCTGCACTGCCTTGACGTTCAAGCCGACGATCGACTCCCACCACGTGTGCACGTGGTACAGCTCTGTGGGAAAGCCTCGTGGGAAAGCCTCGTGGGAAAGACTCGAGGGAAAATCATAGATCCTTTGATCCACGCGGCGGACTGCGTGAAACTGCTGTTACCGCTCTGGAGGAAAGCGCAAGTGCATGCCCGCATTCGAGACGAGGACTGACTCCCCTGGGGAGACTCCAGAAGTACCCCAAGATCCATGTCAGCACTGGAGAGGAATCCTCAGGTTCCGGCCCCGACTCCACACAAGGTCTTAGGCCCCGGCATCGACGGGAGAGGAATCCCGAGAGGCCCCCGAGGAACTTGCATGGGGACTGGCCTTTCCTGAGGCCACCAGAGCGGGTCCCTGAGGTCCCCGTCGTAAGTCGAGAGCACCTGCCGCAACTCGAGAAAATCCAGGAGGTTTTGCCCTCCAGGCGAGATGAGGCCCATTTCCGCTGAGGCTTCTCGAGGCCAATCACATCTAACCACTGGAACTTCCACAGGGTCCTTCACACCATTGCTGCAACTCAAGAAGTTCCCCAACATACCCGTCTGCACTCGAGAGGAAGCACGTGGGGTCCCGCACACATCCAGGGGAGCCCCGTTTCCGCCTCCTAGCTCGAGATGAGGGACCCTTTCCCTGTTTCGTAGGGAAAGAATTCCCGGCCTTCCCGTCGCATCTCAAGAGGAGGCGCTCTCCACAGGAAAGGCGAGAGGAACTCCAGGGTCGTGACACCATTCCAAGAGTCACCCAGATGTGTCAGTCCATTCCAGAGGAACCTGTTTTCCCTGCACTGCCTTGACGTTCAAGCCGAGGATCGACTCCCACCACGTGTGCACGTGGGACAGCCCTGTGGGAAAGCCTCGTGGGAAAGACTCGAGGGAAAACCATAGATCCTTTGATCCACGCGGCGGACTGCGTGACACTGCTGCTACCGCTCTGGAGGAAAGCGCAAGTGCATGCCCGCATTCGAGACGAGGACTGACTCCCCTGGGGAGACTCCAGAAGTACCCCAAGATCCATGTCAGCACTGGAGAGGAATCCTCAGGTTCCGGCCCCGACTCCACACAAGGTCTTAGGCCCCGGCATCGACGGGAGAGGAATCCCGAGAGGCCCCCGAGGAACTCGCATGGGGACTGGCCTTTCCTGAGGCCACCAGAGCGGGTCCCTGAGGTCCCCGTCGTAAGTCGAGAGCACCTGCCGCAACTCGAGTAAATCCAGGAGGTTTTGCCCTCCAGGCGAGATGAGGCCCATTTCCGCTGAGGCTTCTCGAGGCCAATCACATCTAACCACTGGAACTTTCAAAGGGTCCTTCACACCCTTGCTGCAACTCAAGAAGTTCCCCGACATACCCGTCTCCACTCGAGGGGAAGCACGTGGGGTCCCGCACACATCCAGGGGAGCCCCGTTTCCGCCTCCTAGCTCGAAATGAGGGATCCTTTCCCTGTTTCGTAGGGAAAGAATTCCCGGCGTTCCCGTCGCATCTCAAGAGGAGGCGCTCTCCACAGGAAAGGCGAGAGGAACTCCAGGGTCATGCCACCATTCCAAGAGTCCCCAAGTGTGTCAGTCCATTCCAGAGGAACCTGTTTTCCCTGCACTGCCTTGACGTTCAAGCCGAGGATTGACTCCCACCACGTGTGCACGTGGAGACAGCCCTGTGGGAAAGCCTCGTGGGAAAGCCTCGTGGGAAAGACTCGAGGGAAAACCATAGATCCTTTGATCCACTCGGCGGACTGCGTGACACTGCTGCTACCGCTCTGGAGGAAAGCGCAAGTGCATGCCCGCATTCGAGACGAGGACTGACTCCCCTGGGGAGACTCCAGAAGTACCCCAAGATCCATGTCAGCACTGGAGAGGAATCCTCAGGTTCCGGCCCCGACTCCACACAAGGTCTTAGGCCCCGGTATCGACGGGAGAGGTATCCCGAGACGCCCCGAGGAACTCGCATGGGGACTGGCCTTTCCTGAGGCCACCAGAGCGGGTCCCTGAGGTCCCCGTCGTAAGTCGAGAGCACCTGCCGCAACTCGAGAAAATCCAGGAGGTTTTGCCCTCCAGGCGAGAGGAGGCCCATTTCCGCTGAGGCTTCTCGAGGCCAATCACATCTAACGACTGGAACTTTCAAAGGGTCCTTCACACCATTGCTGCAACTCAAGAAGTTCCCCGACATACCCGTCTCCACTCGAGAGGAAGCACGTGGGGTCCCGCACACATCCAGGGGAGCTCCGTTTCCGCCCCCTAGCTCGAGGTGAGGGATCCTTTCCCTGTTTCGTAGGGAAAGAATTCCCGGCGTTCCCGTCGCATCTCAAGAGGAGGCGCTCTCCACAGGAAAGGCGAGAGGAACTCCAGGGTCATGCCACCATTCCAAGAGTCCCCCAGATGTGTCAGTCCATTCCAGAGGAACCTGTTTTCCCTGCACTGCCTTGACGTTCAAGCCGAGGATCGACTCCCACCACGTGTGCACGTGGGACAGCCCTGTGGGAAAGCCTCGTGGGAAAGCCTCGTGGGAAAGACTCGAGGGAAAACCATACATCCTTTGATCCACGAGGCGGAGTGTGACACTGCTGCTACCGCTCTGGAGGAAAGCGCAAGTGCATGCCCACATTCGAGACGAGGACTGACTCCCCTGGGGAGACTCCAGAAGTACCCCAAGATCCATGTCAGCACTGGAGAGGAATCCTCAGGTTCCGGCCCCGACTCCACACAATGTCTTAGGCCCCGGCATCGACGGGAGAGGAATCCCGAGAGGCCCCCGAGGAACTCGCATGGGGACTGGCCTTTCCTGAGGCCACCAGAGCGGGACCCTGAGGTCCCCGTCGTAAGTCGAGAGCACCTGCCGAAACTCGAGAAAATCCAGGAGGTTTTGCCCTCCAGGCGAGATGAGGCCCATTTCCGCTGAGGCTTCTCGAGTCCAATCACATCTAACCACTGGAACTTCCAAAGGGTCCTTCACACCTTTACTGCAACTCAAGAAGTTCCCCGACATACCCGTCTGCACTCGAGAGGAAGCACGTGGTGTCCCGCACACATCCAGGGGAGCTCCGTTTCCGCCCCCTAGCTCGAGGTGAGGGATCCTTTCCCTGTTTCGTAGGGAAAGAATTCCCGGCGTTCCCGTCGCATCTCAAGAGGAGGCGCTCTCCACAGGAAAGGCGAGAGGAACTCCAGGGTCGTGACACCATTCCAAGAGTCCCCCAGATGTGTCAGTCCATTCCAGAGGAACCTGTTTTCCCTGCACTGCCTTGACGTTCAAGCCGAGGATCGACTCCCACCACGTGTGCACGTGGGACAGCCCTGTGGGAAAGCCTCGTGGGAAAGCCTCGTGGGAAAGACTCGAGGGAAAACCATAGATCCTTTGATCCACGCGGCGGACTGCGTGACACTGCTGCTACCGCTCTGGAGGAAGCGCAAGTGCATGCCCGCATTCGAGACGAGGACTGACTCCCCTGGGGAGACTCAAGAAGTACCCCAAGATCCATGTCAGCACTGGAGAGGAATCCTCAGGTTCCGGCCCCGACTCCACACAAGGTCTTAGGCCCCGGCATCGACGGGAGAGGAATCCTGAGAGGCCCCCGAAGAACTCGCATGGGGACTGGCCTTTCCTGAGGCCACCAGAGTGGGTCCCTGAGGTCCCCGTCGTAAGTCGAGAGCACCTGCCGCAACTCGAGAAAATCCAGGAGGTTTTGCCCTCCAGGCGAGATGAGGCCCATTTCCGCTGAGGCTTCTCAAGGCCAATCACATCTAACCACTGGAACTTCCAAAGGGTCCTTCACACCCTTGCTGCAACTCAAGAAGTTCCCCGACATACCCGTCTGCACTCGAGAGGAAGCACGTGGTGTCCCGCACACATCCAGGGTAGCCCCGTTTCCGCCTCCTAGCTCGAGATGAGGGATCCTTTCCCTGTTTCGTAGGGAAAGAATTCCCGGCGTTCCCATCGCATCTCAAGAGGAGGCGCTCTCCACAGGAAAGGCGAGAGGAACTCCAGGGTCGTGACACCATTCCAAGAGTCCCCCAGATGTGTCAGTCCATTCCAGAGGAACCTGTTTTCCCTGCACTGCCTTGACGTTCAAGCCGAGGATCGACTCCCACCACGTGTGCACGTGGGACAGCCCTGTGGGAAAGCCTCGTGGGAAAGCCTCGTGGGAAAGACTCGAGGGAAAACCATAGATCCTTTGATCCACGCGGCGGACTGCGTGACACTGCTGCTACCGCTCTGGAGGAAAGCGCAAGTGCATGCCCGCATTCGAGACTAGGACTGACTCCCCTGGGGAGACTCCAGAAGTACCCCAAGATCCATGTCAGCACAGGAGAGGAATCCTCAGGTTCCGGCCCCGACTCCACACAAGGTCTTAGGCCCCGGCATCGACGGGAGAGGAATCCCGAGAGGCCCCCGAAGAACTCGCATGGGGACTGGCCTTTCCTGAGGCCACCAAGCAGGTCCCTGAGGTCCCCGTCGTAAGTCGAGAGCACCTGCCGCAACTCGAGAAAATCCAGGAGGTTTTGCCCTCCAGGGGAGATGAGGCCCATTTCCGCTGAGGCTTCTCGAGGCCAATCACATCTAACCACTGGAACTTCCAAAGGGTCCTTCACACCCTTGCTGCAACTCAAGAAGTTCCCCGACATACCCGTCTGCACTCGAGAGGAAGCACGTGGTGTCCCGCACACATCCAGGGGAGCCCCGTTTCCGCCTCCTAGCTCGAGATGAGGGATCCTTTCCCTGTTTCGTAGGGAGAGAATTCCCGGCGTTCCCGTCGCATCTCAAGAGGAGGCGCTCTCCACAGGAAAGGCGAGAGGAACTCCAGGGTCATGCCACCATTCCAAGAGTCCCCCAGATGTGTCAGTCCATTCCAGAGGAACCTGTTTTCCCTGCACTGCCTTGACGTTCAAGCCGAGGATCGACTCCCACCACGTGTGCACGTGGGACAGCCCTGTGGGAAAGCCTCGTGGGAAAGCCTCGTGGGAAAGACTCGAGGGAAAACCATACATCCTTTGATCCACGAGGCGGAGTGTGACACTGCTGCTACCGCTCTGGAGGAAAGCGCAAGTGCATGCCCACATTCGAGACGAGGACTGACTCCCCTGGGGAGACTCCAGAAGTACCCCAAGATCCATGTCAGCACTGGAGAGGAATCCTCAGGTTCCGGCCCCGACTCCACACAATGTCTTAGGCCCCGGCATCGACGGGAGAGGAATCCCGAGAGGCCCCCGAGGAACTCGCATGGGGACTGGCCTTTCCTGAGGCCACCAGAGCGGGACCCTGAGGTCCCCGTCGTAAGTCGAGAGCACCTGCCGCAACTCGAGAAAATCCAGGAGGTTTTCACCTCCAGGCGAGATGAGGCCCATTTCCGCTGAGGCTTCTCGAGGCTAATCACGTCTAACCACTGGAACATCCAAAGGGTCCTTCACACCCTTGCTGCAACTCAAGAATTTCCCCGACATACCCGTCTCCACTCGAGAGGAAGCACGTGGGTCCCGCACACATCCAGGGGAGCCCCGTTTCCGCCTCCTAGCTCGAGATGAGGGATCCTTTCCCTGTTTCGTAGGGAAAGAATTCCCGGCGTTCCCGTCGCATCTCAAGAGGAGGCGCTCTCCACAAGAAAGGCGAGAGGAACTCCAGGGTCGTGCCACCATTCCAACAGTCCCCCAGATGTGTCAGTAAATTCCAGAGGAACCTGTTTTCCCTGCACTGCCTTGACGTAGAAGCCGAGGATCGACTCCCATCACGTGTGCACGTGGGACAGCCCTGTGGGAAAGCCTCGTGGGAAAGCCTCGTGGGAAAGACTCAAGGGAAAATCATAGATCCTTTGATCCACGCGGCGGACTGCGTGACACTGCTGCTACCGCTCTGGAGGAAAGCGCAAGTGCATGCCTGCATTCGAGACGAGAACTGACTCGCCTGGGGAGACTCCAGAAGTACCCCAAGATCCATGTCAGCACTGGAGAGGAATCCTCAGGTTCCGGCCCCGACTCCACACAAGGTCTTAGGCCCCGGCATCGACGGGAGAGGAATCCCGAGAGGCCCCCGAGGAACTCGCATGGGGACTGGCCTTTCCTGAGGCCACCAAGCGGGTCCCTGAGGTCCCCGTCGTAAGTCGAGAGCACCTGCCGCAACTCGAGAAAATCCAGGAGGTTTTGCCCTCCAGGCGAGATGAGGCCCATTTCCGCTGATGCTTCTCGAGGCCAATCACATCTAACCATTTTAACTTACAAGGGTCCTTCACACCCTTTCTGCAACTCAAGAAGTTCCCCGACATACCCGTCTGCACTCGAGAGGAAGCACGTGGTGTCCCGCACACATCCAGGGCAGCCCCGTTTCCGCCTCCTAGCTCGAGATGAGGAATCCTTTCCCTGTTTCGTAGGGAAAGAATTCCCGGCGTTCCCATCGCATCTCAAGAGGAGGCGCTCTCCACAGGAAAGGCGAGAGGAACTCCAGGGTCGTGACACCATTCCAAGAGTCCCCCAGATGTGTCAGTCCATTCCAGAGGAACCTGTTTTCCCTGCACTGCCTTGACGTTCAAGCCGAGGATCGACTCCCACCACGTGTGCACGTGGGACAGCCCTGTGGGAAAGCCTCGTGGGAAAGCCTCGTGGGAAAGACTCGAGGGAAAACCATAGATCCTTTGATCCACGCGGCGGACTGCGTGACACTGCTGCTACCGCTCTGGAGGAAAGCGCAAGTGCATGCCCGCATTCGAGACGAGGACTGACTCCCCTGGGGAGACTCCAGACGTACCCCAAGATCCATGTCAGCACTGCAGAGGAATCCTCAGGTTGCGTCTCCGACTCCACACAAGGTCTTAGGCCCCGGCATCGACGGGAGAGGAATCCTGAGAGGCCCCCGAGGAACTCGCATGGGGACTGGCCTTTCCTGAGGCCACCAAGCGGGTCCCTGAGGTCCCCGTCGTAAGTCGAGAGCACCTGCCGTAACTCGAGAAAATCCAGGAGGTTTTGCCCTCCAGGGGAGATGAGGCCCATTTCCGCTGAGGCTTCTCGAGGCCAATCACATCTAACCACTGGAACTTCCAAAGGGTCCTTCACACCCTTGCTGCAACTCAAGAAGTTCCCCGACATACCCGTCTGCCCTCGAGAGGAAGCACGTGGTGTCCCGCACACATCCAGGGGAGCCCCGTTTCCGCCTCCTAGCTCGAGATGAGGGATCCTTTCCCTGTTTCGTAGGGAAAGAATTCCCGGCGTTCCCGTCGCATCTCAAGAGGAGGCGCTCTCCACAGGAAAGGCGAGAGGAACTCCAGGGTCATGCCACCATTCCAAGAGTCCCCCAGATGTGTCAGTCCATTCCAGAGGAACCTGTTTTCCCTGCACTGCCTTGATGTTCAAGCCGAGGATCGACTCCCACCACGTGTGCACGTGGGACAGCCCTGTGGGAAAGCCTCGTGGGAAAGCCTCGTGGGAAAGACTCGAGGGAAAACCATAGATCCTTTGATCCACGCGGCGGACTGCGTGACACTGCTGCTACCGCTCTGGAGGAAAGCGCAAGTGCATGCCCGCATTCGAGACGAGGACTGACTCCCCTGGGGAGACACCAGAAGTACCCCAAGATCCATGTCAGCACTGGAGAGGAATCCTCAGGTTCCGTCCCCGACTCCACACAAGGTCTTAGGCCCCGGCATCGATGGGAGAGGAATCCCGAGAGGCCCCCGAGGAACTCGCATGGGGACTGGCCTTTCCTGAGGCCACCAGAGCGGGTCCCTGAGGTCCCCGTCGTAAGTCGAGAGCACCTGCCGCAACTCGAGAAAATCCAGGAGGTTTTGCCCTCCAGGCGAGATGAGGCCCATTTCCGCTGAGGCTTCTCGAGGCCAATCACATCTAACCACTGGAACTTCCAAAGGGTCCTTCACACCTTTACTGCAACTCAAGAAGTTCCCCGACATACCCGTCTGCACTCGAGAGGAAGCACGTGGTGTCCCGCACACATCCAGGGGAGCTCCGTTTCCGCCCCCTAGCTCGAGGTGAGGGATCCTTTCCCTGTTTCGTAGGGAAAGAATTCCCGGCGTTCCCGTCGCATCTCAAGAGGAGGCGCTCTCAACAGGAAAGGCGAGAGGAACTCCAGGGTCGTGACACCATTCCAAGAGTCCCCCAGATGTGTCAGTCCATTCCAGAGGAACCTGTTTTCCCTGCACTGCCTTGACGTTCAAGCCGAGGATCGACTCCCACCACGTGTGCACGTGGGACAGCCCTGTGGGAAAGCCTCGTGGGAAAGCCTCGTGGGAAAGACTCGAGGGAAAACCATAGATCCTTTGATCCACGCGGCGAACTGCGTGACACTGCTGCTACCGCTCTGGAGGAAGCGCAAGTGCATGCCCGCATTCGAGACGAGGACTGACTCCCCTGTGGAGACTCCAGAAGTACCCCAAGATCCATGTCAGCACTGGATAGGAAACCTCAGGTTCCGGCCCCGACTCCACACAAGGTCTTAGGCCCCGGCATCGACGGGAGAGGAATCCTGAGAGGCCCCCGAGGAACTCGCATGGGGACTGGCCTTTCCTGAGGCCACCAGAGTGGGTCCCTGAGGTCCCCGTCGTAAGTCGAGAGCACCTGCCGCAACTCGAGAAAATCCAGGAGGTTTTGCCCTCCAGGCGAGATGAGGCCCATTTCCGCTGAGGCTTCTCAAGGCCAATCACATCTAACCACTGGAACTTCCAAAGGGTCCTTCACACCCTTGCTGCAACTCAAGAAGTTCCCCGACATACCCGTCTGCACTCGAGAGGAAGCACGTGGTGTCCCGCACACATCCAGGGGAGCCCCGTTTCCGCCTCCTAGCTCGAGATGAGGGTTCCTTTCCCTGTTTCGTAGGGAGAGAATTCCCGGCGTTCCCGTCGCATCTCAAGAGGAGGCGCTCTCCACAGGAAAGGCGAGAGGAACTCCAGGGTCATGCCACCATTCCAAGAGACCCCCAGATGTGTCAGTCCATTCCAGAGGAACCTGTTTTCCCTGCACTGCCTTGACGTTCAAGCCGAGGATCGACTCCCACCACGTGTGCACGTGGGACAGCCCTGTGGGAAAGCCTCGTGGGAAAGCCTCGTGGGAAAGACTCGAGGGAAAACCATACATCCTTTGATCCACGAGGCGGAGTGTGACACTGCTGCTACCGCTCTGGAGGAAAGCGCAAGTGCATGCCCACATTCGAGACGAGGACTGACTCCCCTGGGGAGACTCCAGAAGTACCCCAAGATCCATGTCAGCACTGGAGAGGAATCCTCAGGTTCCGGCCCCGACTCCACACAAGGTCTTAGGCCCCGGCATCGACGGGAGAGGAATCCCGAGAGGCCCCCGAGGAAATCGCATGGGGACTGGCCTTTCCTGAGGCCACCAGAGCTGGTCCCTGAGGTCCCCGTCGTAAGTCGAGAGCACCTGCCGCAACTCGAGAAAATCCAGGAGGTTTTCACCTCCAGGCGAGATGAGGCCCATTTCCGCTGAGGCTTCTCGAGGCCAATCACATCTAACCACTTTAACTTACAAGGGTCCTTCACACCCTTTCTGCAACTCAAGAAGTTCCCCGACATACCCGTCTTCACTCGAGAGGAAGCACGTGGGGTCCCGCACACATCCAGGGGAGCCCCGTTTCCGCCTCTTAGCTCGCGATGAGGGATCCTTTCCCTGTTTCGTAGGGAAAAAATTCCCGGCGTTCCCGTCGCATCTCAAGAGGAGGCGCTCTCCACAGGAAAGGCGAGAGGAACTCCAGGGTCGTGACACCATTCCAAGAGTCCCCCAGATGTGTCAGTCCATTCCAGAGGAACCTGTTTTCCCTGCGCTGCCTTGACGTTCAAGCCGAGGATCGACTCCCACCACGTGTGCACGTAGGACAGCCCTGTGGGAAAGCCTCGTGGGAAAGCCTCGTGAGAAACACTCGAGGGAAAACCATAGATCCTTTGATCCACGCGGCGGACTGCGTGACACTGCTGCTACCGCTCTGGAGGAAAGCGCAAGTGCATGCCCGCATTCGAGACGAGGACTGACTCCCCTGGGGAGACACCAGAAGTACCCCAAGATCCATGTCAGCACTGGAGAGGAATCCTCAGGTTCCGTCCCCGACTCCACACAAGGTCTTAGGCCCCGGCATCGACGGGAGAGGAATCCCGAGAGGCCCCCGAGGAACTCGCATGGGGACTGGCCTTTCCTGAGGGCACCAGAGCGGGTCCCTGAGGTCCCCGTCGTAAGTCGAGAGCACCTGCCGCAACTCGAGAAAATCCAGGAGGTTTTGCCCTCCAGGCGAGATGAGGCCCATTTCCGCTGAGGTTTCTCGAGGCCAATCACATCTAACCACTGGACATTCCAAAGGGTCCTTCACACCCTTGCTGAAACTCAAGAAGTTCCCCGACATACCCGTCTGCACTCGAGAGGAAGCACTTGGTGTCCCGCACACATCCAGGGGAGCCCCGTTTCCGCCTCCTAGCTCGAGATGAGGGATCCTTTCCCTGTTTCGTAGGGAAAGAATTCCCGGCGTTCCCGTCGCATCTCAAGAGGAGGCGCTCTCCACAGGAAAGGCGAGAGGAACTCCAGGGTCATGCCACCATTCCAAGAGTCCCCCAGATGTGTCAGTCCATTCCAGAGGAACCTGTTTTCCCTGCACTGCCTTGACGTTCAAGCCGAGGATCGACTCCCACCACGTGTGCACGTGGGACAGCCCTGTGGGAAAGCCTCGTGGGAAAGCCTCGTGGGAAAGACTCGAGGGAAAACCATAGATCATTTGATCCACGCGGCGGACTGCGTGACACTGCTGCTACCGCTCTGGAGGAAAGCGCAAGTGCATGCCCGCATTCGAGACGAGGACTGACTCCCCTGGGGAGACTCCAGAAGTACCCCAAGATCCATGTCAGCACTGGAGAGGAATCCTCAGGTTCCGGCCCCGACTCCACACAAGGTCTTAGGCCCCGGCATCGACGGGAGAAGAATCCCGAGACGCCCCCGAGGAACTCGCATGGGGACTGGCCTTTCCTGAGGCCACCAGAGCGGGTCCCTGAAGTCCCCGTCGTAAGTCGAGAGCACCTGCCGCAACTCGAGAAAATCCAGGAGGTTTTGCCCTCCAGGCGAGATGAGGCCCATTTCCGCTGAGGCTTCTCGAGGCCAATCACATCTTACCACTGGAACTTTCAAAGGGTCCTTCACACCATTGCTGCAACTCAAGAAGTTCCCCGACATACCCGTCTCCACTCGAGAGGAAGCACGTGGGGTCCCGCACACATCCAGGGGAGCTCCGTTTCCGCCCCCTAGCTCGAGGTGAGGGATCCTTTCCCTGTTTCGTAGGGAAAGAATTCCCGGCGTTCCCATCGCATCTCAAGAGGAGGCGCTCTCCACAGGAAAGGCGAGAGGAACTCCAGGGTCATGCCACCATTCCAAGAGTCCCCCAGATGTGTCAGTCCATTCCAGAGGAACCTGTTTTCCCTGCACTGCCTTGACGTTCAAGCCGAGGATCGACTCCCACCACGTGTGCACGTGGGACAGCCCTGTGGGAAAGCCTCGTGGGAAAGCCTCGTGGGAAAGCCTCGAGGGAAAACCATAGATCCTTTGATCCACGCGGCGGACTGCGTGACACTGCTGCTACCGCTCTGGAGGAAAGCGCAAGTGCATGCCCGCATTCGAGACGAGGACTGACTCCCCTGGGGAGACTCCAGAAGTACCCCAAGATCCATGTCAGCACTGCAGAGGAATCCTCAAGTTGCGTCCCCGACTCCACACAAGGTCTTAGGCCCCGGCATCGACGGGAGAGGAATCCTGAGAGGCCCCCGAGGAACTCGCATGGGGACTGGCCTTTCCTGAGGCCACCAAGCGGGTTCCTGAGGTCCCCGTCGTAAGTCGAGAGCACCTGCCGCAACTCGAGAAAATCCAGGAGGTTTTGCCCTCCAGGGGAGATGAGGCCCATTTCCGCTGAGGCTTCTCGAGTCCAATCACATCTAACCACTGGAACTTCCAAAGGGTCCTTCACACCTTTACTGCAACTCAAGAAGTTCCCCGACATACCCGTCTGCACTCGAGAAGAAGCACGTGGTGTCCCGCACACATCCAGGGGAGCTCCGTTTCCGCCCCCTAGCTCGAGGTGAGGGATCCTTTCCCTGTTTCTTAGGGAAAGAATTCCCGGCGTTCCCGTCGCATCTCAAGAGGAGGCGCTCTCCACAGGAAAGGCGAGAGGAACTCCAGGGTCATGCCACCATTCCAAGAGTCCCCCAGATGTGTCAGTCCATTCCAGAGGAACCTGTTTTCCCTGCACTGCCTTGACGTTCAAGCCGAGGATCGACTCCCACCACGTGTGCACGTGGGACAGCCCTGTGGGAAAGCCACGTGGGAAAGCCTCGTGGGAAAGACTCGAGGGAAAACCATAGATCCTTTGATCCACGCGGCGGACTGCGTGACACTGCTGCTACCGGTCTGGAGGAAAGCGCAAGTGCATGCCCGCATTCGAGACGAGGACTGACTCCCCTGGGGAGACTCCAGAAGTACCCCAAGATCCATGTCAGCACTGGAGAGGAATCCTCAGGTTCCGGCCCCGACTCCACACAAGGTCTTAGGCCCCGGTATCGACGGGAGAGGAATCCCGAGAGGCCCCCGAGGAACTCGCATGGGGACTGGCCTTTCCTGAGGCCACCAGAGCGGGTCCCTGAGGTCCCCTTCGTAAGTCGAGAGCACGTGCCGCAACTCGAGAAAATCCAGGAGGTTTTGCCCTCCAGGCGAGAGGAGACCCATTTCCGCTGAGGCTTCTCGAGGCCAATCACGTCTAACAACTGGAACTTCCAAAGGGTCCTTCACACCCTTGCTGCAACTCAAGAAGTTCCTAGACATACCTGTCTCCACTCGAGAGGAAGCACGTGGGGTCCCGCACACATCCAGGGGAGCCTCGTTTCCGCCTCCTAGCTCGAGATGAGGGATCCTTTCCCTGTTTCGTAGGGAAAGAATTCCCGGCGTTCCCGTCGCATCTCAAGAGGAGGCGCTCTCCACAGGAAAGGCGAGAGGAACTCCAGGGTCGTGCCACCATTCCAAGAGTCCCCCAGATGTGTCAGTCCATTCCAGAGGAACCTGTTTTCCCTGCACTGCCTTGACGTTCAAGCCGAGGATCGACTCCCACCACGTGTGCACGTGGGACAGCCCTGTGGGAAAGCCTCGTGGGAAAGCCTCGTGGGAAAGACTCGAGGGAAAACCATAGATCCTTTGATCCACGTGGCGGACTGCGTGACACTGCTGCTGCCGCTCTGGAGGAAAGTGCAAGTGCATGCCCGCATTCGAGACGAGGACTGACTCCCCTGGGGAGACTCCAGAAGTACCCCAAGATCCATGTCAGCACTGGAGAGGAATCCTCAGGTTCCGGCCCCGACTCCACACAAGGTCTTAGGCCCCGGCATCGACGGGAGAGGAATCCCGAGAGGCCCCGAGGAACTCGCATGGGGACTGGCCTTTCCTGAGGCCACCAGAGCGGGTCCCTGAGGTCCCCGTCGTAAGTCGAGAGCACCTGCCGCAACTCGAGAAAATCCAGGAGGTTTTGCCCTCCAGGCTAGATGAGGCCCATTTCCGCTGAGGCTTCTCGAGGCCAATCATATCTAACCACTGGAACTTCCAAAGGGTCCTTCACACCCTTGCTGCAACTCAAGAAGTTCCCCGACATACCCGTCTCCACTCGAGAGGAAGCACGTGGTGTCCCGCACACATCCAGGGTAGCCCCGTTTCCGCCTCCTAGCTCGAGATGAGGGATCCTTTCCCTGTTTCGTAGGGAAAGAATTCCCGGCGTTCCCCTCGCATCTCAAGAGGAGGCACTCTCCACAGGAAAGGCGAGAGGAACTCCAGGGTCGTGCCACCATTCCAAGAGTCCCCCAGATGTGTCAGTCCATTCCAGAGGAACCTGTTTTCCCTGCACTGCCTTGACGTTCAAGCCGAGGATCGACTCCCACCACGTGTGCACGTGGGATAGCCCTGTGGGAAAGCCTCGTGGGAAAGCCTCTTGGGAAAGACTCGAGGGAAAACCATAGATCCTTTGATCCACGCGGCGGACTGCGTGACACTGCTGCTACCGCTCTGGAGGAAAGCGCAAGTGCATGCCCGCATTCGAGACGAGGACTGACTCCCCTGGGGAGATTCCAGAATTACCCCAAGATCCATGTCAGCACTGGAGAGGAATCCTCAGGTTCCGGCCCCGACTCCATACAAGGTCTTAGGCCCCGGCATCGACGGGAGAGTAATCCCGAGACGCCCCCGAGGAACTCGCATGGGGACTGGCCTTTCCTGAGGCCACCAGAGCGGTTCCCTGAGGTCCCCGTCGTAAGTCGAGAGCACCTGCCGCAACTCGAGAAAATCCAGGAGGTTTTGCCCTCCAGGCGAGATGAGGCCCATTTCCGCTGAGGCTTCTCGAGGCCAATCACATCTAACCACCGGAACTTCCAAAGGGTCCTTCACACCCTTGCTGCAACTCAAGAAGTTCCCCGACATACCCGTCTCCACTCGAGAGGAAGCACGTGGGGTCCCGCACACATCCAGGGGAGCCCCGTTTCCGCCTCCTAGCTCGAGATGAGGGATCCTTTCCCTGTTTCGTAGGGAAAGAATTCCCGGCGTTCCCGTCGCATCTCAAGAGGAGGCGCTCTCCACAGGAAAGGCGAGAGGAACTCCAGGGTCGTGCCATCATTCCAAGAGTCCCCCAGATGTGTCAGTCCATTCCAGAGGAACCTGTTTTCCCTGCACTGCCTTGACGTTCAAGCCGAGGATCGACTCCCACCACGGTGGCACGTGGGACAGCCCTGTGGGAAAGCCTCGTGGTTAAGCCTTGAGGGAAAACCATAGATCTCTTTATCCATGCGGCGGAATGCGTGAAACTGCTGCTACTTCTCTGGAGGAAAGCGCAAGTGCATGCCCGCATTCGAGACGAGGATTGATTCCCTTCGGGAGACTCCAGAAGTACCCCAAGATCAATGTCAGCACTGGAGAGGAATCCTCAGGTTCCGGCCCCGACTCCACACAAGGTCTTAGGCCCCGGCATCGACGGGAGAGCAATCCCGAGAGGCCCCCGAGGAACTCGCATGGGGACTGGCCTTTCCTGAGGCCACCAGAGCGGGTCCATGAGGGCCTCGTCTTAAGTCGAGAGCACCTGCCGCAACTCGAGAAAATCCAGGAGGTTTTGCCCTCCAGGCGAGATGAGGCCCATTTCCGCTGAGGCTTCTCGAGGCTAATCACATCTAACCACTGGAACTTCCAAAGGGTCCTTCACACCCTTGCTGCTACTCAAGAAGTTCCCCGACATACCCGTCTCCACTCGAAAGGAAGCACGAGGGTCCCGCACACATCCAGGGGAGCCCCGTTTCCGCCTCCTAGCTCGAGATGAGGGATCCTTTCCCTGTTTCGTAGGGAAAGAATTCCCGGCGTTCCCATCGCATCTCAAGAGGAGGCGCTCTCCACAGGAAAGGTGAGAGGAACTCCAGGGTCGTGCCACCATTCCAAGAGTCCCCCAGATGTGTGAGTCCATTCCAGAGGAACCTGTTTTCCCTGCACTGCCTTGACGTTCAAGCCGAGGATCGACTCCCACCACGTGTGCACGTGGGACAGCCCTGTGGGAAAGCCTCGTGGGAAAGCCTCGTGCGAAAGACTCGAGGGAAAACCATAGATCCTTTAATCCACGCGGCGGACTGCGTGACACTGCTGCTACCGCTCTGGATGAAAGCGCAAGTGCATGCCCGCATTCGAGACGAGGACTGACTACCCTGGGGAGACTCCAGAAGTACCCCAAGATCCATGTCAGCACTGGAGAGGAATCCTCAGGTTCCGGCCCCGACTCCACAAAAGGTCTTAGGCCCCGGCATCGACGGGAGAGGAATCCCGAGAGACCCCCGAGGAACTCGCATGGGGACTGGCCTTTCCTGAGGCCACCAGAGCGGGTCCCTGAGGTCCCCGTTGTAAGTCGAGAGCACCTGCCGCAACTCGAGAAAATGCAGGAGGTTTTGCCCTCCAGGCTAGATGAGGCCCATTCCCGCTGAGGCTTCTCGAGGCTAATCACATCTAACCACTGGAAATTCCAAAGGGTCCTTCACACCCTTGCTGCAACTCAAGAAGTTCCCCGACATACCCGTCTCCACTCGAGAGGAAGCACGATGGTCCCGCACACATCCAGGGTAGCCCCGTTTCCGCCTCCTAGCTCGAGATGAGGGATCCTTTCCCTGTTTCGTAGGGAAAGAATTCCCGGTGTTCCCGTCGCATCTCAAGAGGAGGCGCTCTCCACAGGAAAGGCGAGAGGAACTCCAGGGTCGTGCCACCATTCCAAGAGTCCCCCAGATGTGTCAGTCCATTCCAGAGGAACCTGTTTTCCCTGCACTGCCTTGACGTTCAAGCCGAGGATCGACACCCACCACGTGTGCACGTGGGACAGCCCTGTGGGAAAGCCTCGTGGGAAAGCCTCGTGGGAAAGACTCGAGGGAAAACCATAGATCCTTTGATCCACGCGGCGGACTGCGTGACACTGCTGCTACCGCTCTGGAGGAAAGCGCAAGTGCATGCCCGCATTCGAGACGAGGACTGACTCCCCTGGGGAGATTCCAGAAGTACCCCAAGATCCATGTCAGCACTGGAGAGGAATCCTCAGGTTCCGGCCCCGACTCCACACAAGGTCTTAGGCCCCGGCATCGACGGGAGAGTAATCCCGAGACGCCCCCGAGGAACTCGCATGGGGACTGGCCTTTCCTGAGGCCACCAGAGCGGTTCCCTGAGGTCCCCGTCGTAAGTCGAGAGCACCTGCCGCAACTCGAGAAAATCCAGGAGGTTTTGCCCTCCAGGCGAGATGAGGCCCATTTCCGCTGAGGCTTCTCGAGGCCAATCACATCTAACCACTGGAACTTCCAAAGGGTCCTTCACACCCTTGCTGCAACTCAAGAAGTTCCCCGACATACCCGTCTCCACTCGAGAGGAAGCACGTGGTGTCCCGCACACATCCAGGGGAGCCCCGTTTCCGCCTCCTAGCTCGAGATGAGGGATCCTTTTCCTGTTTCGTAGGGAAAGAATTCCCGGCGTTCCCGTCGCATCTCAAGAGGAGGCACTCTCCACAGGAAAGGCGAGAGGAACTCCAGGGTCGTGCCACCATTCCAAGAGTCCCCCAGATGTGTCAGTCCATTCCACAGGAACCTGATTTCCCTGCACTGCCTTGACGTTCAAGCCGAGGATCGACTCCCACCACGTGTGCACGTGGGACAGCCCTGAGGGAAAGCCTCGTGGGAAAGCCTCATGGGAAAGACTCGAGGGAAAACCATAGATCCTTTGATCCACGCGGCAGACTGCGTGACACTGCTGCTACCGCTCTGGAGGAAAGCGCAAGTGCATGCCCGCATTCGAGACGAGGACTGACTCCCCTGGGGAGATTCCAGAAGTACCCCAAGATCCATGTCAGCACTGGAGAGGAATCCTCAGGTTCCGGCCCCGACTCCACACAAGGTCTTAGGCCCCGGCATCGAAGGGAGAGTAATCCCAGACGCCCCCGAGGAACTCGCATGGGGACTGGCCTTTCCTGAGGCCACCAGAGCAGTCCCTGAGGTCCCCATCGTAAGTCGAGAGCACCTGCCGCAACTCGAGAAAATCCAGGAGGTTTTGCCCTCCAGGCGAGATGAGGCCCATTTCCGCTGAGACTTCTCGAGGCTAATCACATCTAACCACTGGACGTCAAAAGGGTCCTTCACTCCCTTACTGCAACTCAAGCAGTTCCGCGACATACCCGTCTCCACTCGAGAGGAAGCACGTGGGGTCCCGCACACATCCATGGGAGCCCCGTTTCCGCCTCCTAGCTCGAGATGAGGGATCCTTTCCCTGTTTCGTAGGGAAAGAATTCCCGGCGTTCCCGTCGCATCTCAAGAGGTGGCGCTCTCCACAGGAAAGGCGAGAGGAACTCCAGGGTCGTGGCACCATTCCAAGAGACCCCCAGATGTGTCAGTCCATTCCAGAGGAACCTGTTTTCCCTGCACTGCCTTGACGTTCAAGCCGAGGATCGACTCCCACCACGTGTGCACGTGGGACAGCCCTGTGGGAAAGCGTGGTGGGAAAGCCTCGTGGGAAAGACTCGAGGGAAAACCATAGATCCTTTGATCCACGCGGCGGACTGCGTGACACTGCTGCTACCGCTCTGGAGGAAAGCGCAAGTGCATGCAAGCATTCGAGACGAGGTCTGACTCCCCTGGGGAGACTCCAGAAGTACCCCAAGATCCATGTCAGCACTGGAGAGGAATCCTCAGGTTCCGGCCTCGACTCCACACAAGGTCTTAGGCCCCGGCATCGACGGGAGAGGAATCCCGAGAGGCCCCCGAGGAACTGGCATGGGGACTGGCCTTTCCTGAGGCCACCAGAGCGGGTCCCTGAGGTCCCCGTCGTAAGTCGAGAACACCTGCCGCAACTCCAGAAAATCCAGGAGGTTTTGCCCTCCAGGCGAGATGAGGCACATTTCCGCTGAGGCTTCCCGAGGCTAATCACATCTAACAACTGGAACTTCCAAAGGGTCCTTCACACCCTTGCTGCAACTCCAGAAGTTCCCCGACATACCCGTCTCCACTCGAGAGGAAGCACGAGGGTCCCGCACACATCCAGGGGAGTCCCGTTTCCGCCTCCTAGCTCGAGATGAGGGATCCTTTCCCTGTTTCGTAGGGAAAGAATTCCCGGCGTTGCCGTCGCATCTCAAGAGGATGCGCTCTCCACAGGAAAGGCGAGAGGAACTCCAGTGTCGTGACACCATTCCAAGAGTCCCCCAGATGTGTCAGTCCATTCCAGAGGAAACTTTTTTCCCTGCACTGCGTTGACGTTGAAGCCGGGGATCGAATCCCACCACGTGTGCACGTGGGACAGCCCTGTGGGAAAGCCTCGTGGGAAAGCCTCGTGGAAAAGACTCGAGGGAAAACCATAGATCCTTTGATCCACGCGGCGGACTGCGAGACACTGCTGCTACCGCTCTGGAGGAAAGCGCAAGTGCATGCCCGCATTCGAGACGAGGACTGACTCCCCTGGGGAGACTCCAGAAGTACCCCAAGATCCATGTCAGCACTGGAGAGGAATCCTCAGGTTCCGGCCCCGACTCCACACAAGGTTTTAGGCCCCGGCATTGACGGGAGAGGAATCCCGAGAGGCCCCCGAGGAACTCGCATGGGGACTGGCCTTTCCTGAGGTCACCAGAGCGGGTCCCTGAGGTCCCCGTCGTAAGTCGAGAGCACCTGCCGCAACTCGAGAAAATCCAGGAGGTTTTGCCCTCCAGGCGAGATGAGGCCCATTTCCGCTGAGGCTTCTCGAGGCTAATCACATCTAACCACTGGAACTTCCAAAGGGTCCTTCACACCCTTGCTGCAACTCAAGAAGTTCCCCGACATACCCGTCTCCACTCGAGAGGAAGCACGTGGGGTCCTGCACACATCCAGGGGAGCCCCGTTTCTGCCTCCTAGCTCGAGATGAGGGATCCTTTCCCTGTTTCGAAGGGAAAGAATTCCCGGCGTTCCCGTCGCATCTCAAGAGGAGGCGCTCTCCACAGGAAAGGCGAGAGGAACTCCAGGGTCGTGCCACCATTCCAGGAGTCCCCCAGATGTGTCAGTCCATTCCAGAGGAACCTGTTTTCCCTGCACTGCCTTGACTTTCAAGCCGAGGATCGACTCCCAGCACGTGTGCACGTGGGACAGCCCTGTGGGAAAGCCTCGTGGGAAAGCCTCGTGGGAAAGACTCGAGGGAAAACCATAGATCATTTGATGCACGCGGCGGACTGCTTGACACTGCTGCTACCGCTCTGGAGGATAGCGCAAGTGCATGCCCGCATTCCAGACGAGGACTGACTCCCCTGGGGAGACTCCAGAAGTACCCCAAGATCCATGTCAGCACTGGAGAGGAATCCTCAGGTTCCGGCCCCGACTCCACACAAGGCCTTAGGCCCCGGCATCGACGGGAGAGGAATCCCCAGAGGACCCCGAGGAACTCGCATGGGGACTGGCCTTTTCTGAGGCCACCAGAGCGGGTCCCTGAGGTCCCCGTCTTAAGTCGAGAGCACCTGCCGCAACTCGAGAAAATCCAGGAGGTTTTGCCCTCCAGGCGAGATGAGGCCCATTTCCGCTGAGGCTTCTCGAGGCTAATCACGTCTAACCACTGGAACTTCCAAAGGGTCCTTCACACCCTTGCTGCAACTCAAGAAGTTCCCCGACATACCCGTCTCCACTCGAGAGGAAGCACGTGGGGTCGTGCACACATCCAGGGGAGCCCCGTTTCTGCCTCCTAGTTCGAGATGAGGGATCCTTTCCCTGTTTCGTAGGGAAAGAATTCCCGGCGTTCCCGTCGCATCTCAAGAGGAGGCGCTCTCCACAGGAAAGGCGAGAGGAACTCCAGGGTCGTGCCACCATTCCAGGAGTCCCCCAGATGTGTCAGTCCATTCCAGAGGAACCTGTTTTCCCTGCACTGCCTTGACGTTCAAGCCGAGGATCGACTCCCACCACGTGTGCACGTGGGACAGCCCTGTGGGAAAGCCTCGTGGGAAAGCCTCGTGGGAAAGACTCGAGGGAAAACCATAGATCATTTGATGCACGCGGCGGACTGCTTGACACTGCTGCTACCGCTCTGGAGGATAGCGCAATGCATGCCCGCATTCCAGACGAGGACTGACTCCCCTGGGGAGACTCCAGAATTACCCCAAGATCCATGTCAGCACTGGAGAGGAATCCACAGGTTCCCGCCCCGACTCCACACAAGGTCTTCGGTCCCGGCATCGACGGGAGAGGAATCCCGAGAGGCCCCCGAGGAAGTCGCATGGGGACTGGCCTTTCCTGAGGCCACCAGAGCGGGTCCCTGAGGTCCCCGTCGTAAGTCGAGAGCACCTGCCGCAACTCGAGAAAATCCAGGAGGTTTTGCCCTCCAGGCGAGATGAGGCCCATTTCCGCTGAGGCTTCTCGAGGCCAATCACATCTAACCACTGGAACTTCCAATGGGTCCTTCACACCCTTGCTGCAACTCAAGAAGTTCCCCGACATACCCGTCTCCACTCGAGAGGAAGCACGTGGGGTCCCGCAAAAATCCAGGGGAGCCCCATTTCCGCCTCCTAGCTCGAGATGAGGGATCCTTTCCCTGTTTCGCAGGGAAAGAATTCCCGGCGTTCCCGTCGCATCTCAAGAGGAGGCGCTCTCCACAGGAAAGGCGAGAGGAACTCCAGGGTCGTGCCACCATTCCAAGAGTCCCCCAGATGTGTCAGTCCATTCCAGAGGAACCTGTTTTCCCTGCACTGCCTTGACGTTCAAGCCGAGGATCGACTCCCACTACGTGTGCACGTGGGACAGCCCTGTGGGAAAGCCTCGTGGGAAAGCCTCGTGGGAAAGACTCGAGGGAAAACCATAGATCCTTTGATCCACGCTGCGGACTGCGTGACACTGCTGCTACCGCTCTGGAGGAAAGCGCAAGTGCATGCCCGCATTCGAGACGAGGACTGACTACCCTGGGGAGTCTCCAGATGTACCCCAAATCCATGTCAGCACTGGAGAGGAATCCTCAGGTTCCGGCCCCGACTCCACACAAGGTCTTAGGCCCCGGCATCGACGGGAGAGGAATCCCGAGAGGCACCCGAGGAACTCGCATGGGGACTGGCCTTTCCTGAGGCCACCAGAGCGGGTCCCTGAGGTCCCCGTCGTAAGTCGAGAGCACCTGCCGCAACTCGAGAAAATCCAGGAGGTTTTGCCCTCCAGGCGAGATGAGGCCCATTTCCGCTGAGGCTTCTCGAGGCTAATCACATCTAACCACTCGAACTTCCAAAGGGTCCTTCACACCCTTGCTGCAACTCAAGAAGTTCCCCGACATACCCGTCTCCACTCGAGCGGAAGCACGTGGGTCCCGAACACATCCAGGGGAGACCGGTTTCCGCCTCCTAGCTCGAGATTAGGGATCCTTTACCTGTTTCGTAGGGAAACAATTCCCGGCATTCCCGTCGCATCTCAAGAGGAGGCGCTCTCCACAGGAAAGCGAGAGGAACTCCAGGGTCGTGCCACCATTCCAAGAGTCCCCAAGATGTGTCAGTTCATTCCAGCGGAACCTGTTTTCCCTGCACTGCCTTGACGTTCAAGCCGAGGATCGACTCCCACCACGTGTGCACGTGGGACAGCCCTGTGGGAAAGCCTCGTGGGAAAGCCTCGTGGGAAAGACTCGAGGGAAAACCATAGATCCTTTGCTCCCCGCAGCGGACTGCGTGACACTGCTGCTACCGCTGTGGAGGAAAGAGCAAGTGCATGCCCGCAATCGAGACGAGGACTGACTCCCCTGGGGTGACTCCAGAAGTGCCCCAAGATCCATGTCAGCACTGGAGAGGAATCCTCAGGTTCCGGCCCCGACTCCACACAAGGTCTTAGGCCCCGGCATCGACGCGAGAGGAATCCCGAGAGGCCCCCGAGGAACTCGCATGGGGACTGGCCTTTCCTGACGTCACCAGAGAGGGTCCCTGAGGTCCCCGTCGTAAGTCGAGACCACCTGCCGCAACTCGAGAAAATCCAGGAGATTTTGCCCTCCAGGCGAGATGAAGCCCATTTCCGCTGAGGCTTCTCGAGGCTAATCACATCTAACAACTGGAACTTCCAAACGGTCCTTCACACCCTTGCTGCAACTCTAAAAGTTCCCCGACATCCCCGTCTCCACTCGAGAGGAAGCACGTGGGGTCCCGCACACATCCAGGGGAGCCCCGTTTCCGCCTCCTAGCTCGAGATGAGGGATCCTTTCCCTGTTTCGTAGGGAAAGAATTCCCGGCGTTCCCGTCGCATCTCAAGAGGTGGCGCTCTCCACAGGAAAGGCGAGAGGAACTCCAGGGTCGTGGCACCATTCCAAGAGACCCCCAGATGTGTCAGTCCATTCCAGAGGAACCTGTTTTCCCTGCACTGCCTTGACGTTCAAGCCGAGGATCGACTCCCACCACGTGTGCACGTGGGACAGCCCTGTGGGAAAGCCTCGTGGGAAAGCCTCGTGGGAAAGACTCGAGGGAAAACCATAGATCCTTTGATCCACGCGGCGGACTGCGTGACACTGCTGCTACCGCTCTGGAGGAAAGCGCAAGTGCATGCAAGCATTCGAGACGAGGTCTGACTCCCCTGGGGAGACTCCAGAAGTACCCCAAGATCCATGTCAGCACTGGAGAGGAATCCTCAGGTTCCGGCCTCGACTCCACACAAGGTCTTAGGCCCCGGCATCGACGGGAGAGGAATCCCGAGAGGCCCCCGAGGAACTGGCATGGGGACTGGCCTTTCCTGAGGCCACCAGAGCGGGTCCCTGAGGTCCCCGTCGTAAGTCGAGAGCACCTGCCGCAACTCGAGAAAATCCAGGAGGTTTTGCCCTCCAGGCGAGATGAGGCCCATTTCCGCTGAGGCTTCTCGAGGCCAATCACATCTAACCACTGGAACTTCCAAAGGGTCCTTCACACCCTTGCTGCAACTCAAGAAGTTCCCCCACATACCCGTCTGCACTCTAGAGGAAGCACGTGGTGTCCCGTACACATCCAGGGGAGCCCCGTTTCCGCCTCCTAGCTCAAGATGAGGGATCCTTTCCCTGTTTCGTACGGAAAGAATTCCCGGCGTTCCCGTCGCCTCTCAAGAGGAGGCGCTCTCCACAGGAAAGGCGAGAGGAACTCCAGGGTCGTGCCACCATTCCAAGAGTCCCCCAGATGTGTCAGTCCATTCCAGAGGAACCTGTTTTCCCTGCACTGCCTTGACGTTCAAGCCGAGGATCGACTCCCACCACGTGTGCACGTGGGACAGCCCTGTGGGAAAGCCTCGTGGGAAAGCCTCGTGGGAAAGACTCGAGGGAAAACCATAGATCATTTGATGCACGCGGCGGACTGCTTGACACTGCTGCTACCGCTCTGGAGGATAGCGCAAGTGCATGCCCGCATTCGAGACGAGGACTGACTCCCCTGGGGAGACTCCAGAAGTACCCCAAGATCCATGTCAGCACTGGCGAGGAATCCTCAGGTTCCGGCCCCGACTCCACAAAAGGTCTTAGGCCCCGGCATCGACGGGAGAGGAATCCCGAGAGACCCCCGAGAAACTCGCATGGGGACTGGCCTTTCCTGAGGCCACCAGAGCGGGTCCCTGAGGTCCCCGTCGTAAGTCGAGAGCACCTGCCGCAACTCGAGAAAATCCAGGAGGTTTTGCCCTCCAGGCGAGATGAGGCCCATTTCCGCTGAGGCTTCCCGAGGCTAATCACATCTAACAACTGGAACTTCCAAAGGGTCCTTCACACCCTTGCTGCAACTCCAGAAGTTCCCCGACATACCCGTCTACACTCGAGAGGAAGCACGAGGGTCCCGCACACATCCAGGGGAGCCCCGTTTCCGCCTCCTAGCTCGAGATGAGGGATCCTTTCCCTGTTTCTTAGGGAAAGAATTCCCGGCGTTGCCGTCGCATCTCAAGAGGATGCGCTCTCCACAGGAAAGGCGAGAGGAACTCCAGCGTCGTGACACCATTCCAAGAGTCCCCCAGATGTGTCAGTCCATTCCAGAGGAAACTTTTTTCCCTGCACTGCCTTGACGTTGAAGCCGGGGATCGAATCCCACCACGTGTGCACGTGGGACAGCCCTGTGGGAAAGCCTCGTGGGAAAGCCTCGTGGAAAAGACTCGAGGGAAAACCATAGATCCTTTGATCCACGCGGCGGACTGCGTGACACTGCTGCTACCACTCTGGAGGAAAGCGCAAGTGCATGCCCGCATTCGAGACGAGGACTGACTCCCCTGGGGAGACTCCAGAAGTACCCCAAGATCCATGTCAGCACTGGAGAGGAATCCTCACGTTCCGTCCCCGACTCCACACAAGGTCTTAGGCCCCGGCAACGACGGGAGAGGAATCCCGAGAGGCCCCCGAGGAAATCACATGGGGACTGGCCTTTCCTGAGGCCACCAGAGCGGGTCCCTGAGGTCCCCGTCGTAAGTCGAGAACACCTGCCGCAACTCGAGAAAATCCAGGAGGTTTTGCCCTCCAGGCGAGATGAGGCACATTTCCGCTGAGGCTTCCCGAGGCTAATCACATCTAACAATTGGAACTTCCAAAGGGTCCTTCACACCCTTGCTGCAACTCCAGAAGTTCCCCGACATACCCGTCTACACTCGAGAGGAAGCACGAGGGTCCCGCACACATCCAGGGGAGCCCCGTTTCCGCCTCCTAGCTCGAGATGAGGGATCCTTTCCGTGTTTCTTAGGGAAAGAATTCCCGGCGTTGCCGTCGCATCTCAAGAGGATGGGCTCTCCACAGGAAAGGCGAGAGGAACTCCAGCGTCGTGACACCATTCCAAGAGTCCCCCAGATGTGTCAGTCCATTCCAGAGGAAACTTTTTTCCCTGCACTGCCTTGACGTTGAAGCCGGGGATCGAATCCCACCACGTGTGCACGTGGGACAGCCCTGTGGGAAAGCCTCGTGGGAAAGCCTCGTGGAAAAGACTCGAGGGAAAACCATAGATCCTTTGATCCACGCGGCGGACTGCGTGACACTGCTGCTACCGCTCTGGAGGAAAGCGCAAGTGCATGCCCGCATTCGAGACGAGGTCTGACTCCCCTGGGGAGACTCCAGAAGTACCCCAAGATCCATGTCAGCACTGGAGAGGAATCCTCACGTTCCGTCCCCGACTCCACACAAGGTCTTAGGCCCCGGCAACGACGGGAGAGGAATCCCGAGAGGCCCCCGAGGAAATCACATGGGGACTGGCCTTTCCTGAGGCCACCAGAGCGGGTCCCTGAGGTCCCCGTCGTAAGTCGAGAACACCTGCCGCAACTCGAGAAAATCCAGGAGGTTTTGCCCTCCAGGCGAGATGAGGCACATTTCCGCTGAGGCTTCCCGAGGCTAATCACATCTAACAACTGGAACTTCCAAAGGGTCCTTCACACCCTTGCTGCAACTCCAGAAGTTCCCCGACATACCCGTCTACACTCGAGAGGAAGCACGAGGGTCCCGCACACATCCAGGGGAGCCCCGTTTCCGCCTCCTAGCTCGAGATGAGGGATCCTTTCCGTGTTTCTTAGGGAAAGAATTCCCGGCGTTGCCGTCGCATCTCAAGAGGATGCGCTCTCCACAGGAAAGGCGAGAGGAACTCCAGCGTCGTGACACCATTCCAAGAGTCCCCCAGATGTGTCAGTCCATTCCAGAGGAAACTTTTTTCCCTGCACTGCCTTGACGTTGAAGCCGGGGATCGAATCCCACCACGTGTGCACGTGGGACAGCCCTGTGGGAAAGCCTCGTGGGAAAGCCTCGTGGAAAAGACTCGAGGGAAAACCATAGATCCTTTGATCCACGCGGCGGACTGCGTGACACTGCTGCTACCGCTCTGGAGGAAAGCGCAAGTGCATGCCCGCATTCGAGACGAGGACTGACTCCCCTGGGGAGACTCCAGAAGTACCCCAAGATCCATGTCAGCACTGGAGAGGAATCCTCAGGTTCCGGCCCCGACTCCACACAAGGTTTTAGGCCCCGGCATCGACGGGAGAGGAATCCCGAGAGGCCCCCGAGGAACTCGCATGGGGACTGGCCTTTCCTGAGGTCACCAGAGCGGGTCCCTGAGGTCCCCGTCGTAAGTCGAGAGCACCTGCCGCAACTCGAGAAAATCCAGGAGATTTTGCCCTCCAGGCGAGATGAGGCCCATTTCCGCTGAGGCTTCTCGAGGCTAATCACATCTAACCACTGGAACTTCCAAACGGTCCTTCACACCCTTGCTGCAACTCTAGAAGTTCCCCGACATACCCGTCTCCACTCGAGAGGAAGCACGAGGGTCCCGCACACATCCAGGGTAGCCCCGTTTCCACCTCCTAGCTCGAGATGAGGGATCCTTTCCCTGTTTCGTAGGGAAAGAATTCCCGGCGTTCCCGTCGCATCTCAAGAGGAGGCGCTCCCACAGGAAAGGCGAGAGGAACTCCAGGGTCGTGCCACCATTCCAAGAGACCCCATATGGTTCAGTCCATTACAGAGGAACCTGTTTTCCCTGCACTGCCTTGACGTTCAAGCCGAGGATCGACTCCCACCACGTGTGCTCGTGAGACAGCCCTGTGGGAAAGCCTCGTGGGAAAGCCTCGTGGTAAAGACTCGAGGGAAAACCATAGATCCTTTGATCCACACGGCGGTCTGCGTGACACTGCTGCTACCGCTCTGGAGGAAAGCGCAAGTGCATGCCCGCATTCGAGACGAGGACTGACTCCCCTGGGGAGACCCCAGAAGTACCCCAAGATCCATGTCAGCACTGGAGAGGAATCCTCAGGTTCCGGCCCCGACTCCACACAAGGCCTTAGGCCCCGGCATCGACGGGAGAGGAATCCCCAGAGGCCCCCGAGGAACTCGCATGGGGACTGGCCTTTCCTGAGGCCACCAGAGCGGGTCCCTGAGGTCCCCGTTGTAAGTCGAGAGCACCTGCCGCAACTCGAGAAAATCCAGGAGGTTTTGCCCTCCAGGCGAGATGAGGCCCATTTCCGCTGAGGCTTCTCGAGGCTAATCACGTCTAACCACTGGAACTTCCAAAGGGTCCTTCACACCCTTGCTGCAACTCAAGAAGTTCCCCGACATACCCGTCTCCACTCGAGAGGAAGCACGTGAGGTCCTGCACACATCCAGGGGAGCCCCGTTTCTGCCTCCTAGCTCGAGATGAGGGATCCTTTCCCTGTTTCGTAGGGAAAGAATTCCCGGCGTTCCCGTCGCATTTCAAGAGGAGGCGCTCTCCACAGGAAAGGCGAGAGGAACTCCAGGGTCGTGCCACCATTCCAGGAGTCCCCCAGATGTGTCAGTCCATTCCAGAGGAACCTGTTTTCCCTGCACTGCCTTGACGTTCAAGCCGAGGATCGACTCCCAGCACGTGTGCACGTGGGACAGCCCTGTGGGAAAGCCTCGTGGGAAAGCCTCG
Organism: Ovis canadensis; assembly: GCF_042477335.2. Classification (NCBI taxonomy): domain Eukaryota; kingdom Metazoa; phylum Chordata; class Mammalia; order Artiodactyla; family Bovidae; genus Ovis; species Ovis canadensis. The sequence continues at coordinate 1,741,815 of NC_091252.1, forward strand.
TGGGAAAGACTCGAGGGAAAACCATAGATCATTTGATGTACGCGGCGGACTGCTTGACACTGCTGCTACCGCTCTGGAGGATAGCGCAAGTGCATGCCCGCATTCCAGACGAGGACTGACTCCCCTGGGGAGACTCCAGAAGTACCCCAAGATCCATGTCAGCACTGGAGAGGAATCCTCAGGTTCCGGCCCCGACTCCACACAAGGCCTTAGGCCCCGGCATCGACGGGAGAGGAATCCCCAGAGGACCCCGAGGAACTCGCATGGGGACTGGCCTTTTCTGAGGCCACCAGAGCGGGTCCCTGAGGTCCCCGTCGTAAGTCGAGAGCACCTGCCGCAACTCGAGAAAATCCAGGAGGTTTTGCCCTCCAGGCGAGATGAGGCCCATTTCCGCTGAGGCTTCTCGAGGCTAATCACGTCTAACACCTGGAACTTCCAAAGGGTCCTTCACACCCTTGCTGCAACTCAAGAAGTTCCCCGACATACCCGTCTCCACTCGAGAGGAAGCACGTGGGGTCCTGCACACATCCAGGGGAGCCCCGTTTCTGCCTCCTAGCTCGAGATGAGGGATCCTTTCCCTGTTTCGTAGGGAAAGAATTCCCGGCGTTCCCGTCGCATCTCAAGAGGAGGCGCTCTCCACAGGAAAGGCGAGAGGAACTCCAGGGTCGTGCCACCATTCCAGGAGTCCCCCAGATGTGTCAGTCCATTCCAGAGGAACCTGTTTTCCCTGCACTGCCTTGACGTTCAAGCCGAGGATCGACTCCCACCACGTGTGCACGTGGGACAGCCCTGTGGGAAAGCCTCGTGGGAAAGCCTCGTGGGAAAGACTCGAGGGAAAACCATAGATCATTTGATGCACGCGGCGGACTGCTTGACACTGCTGCTACCGCTCTGGAGGATAGCGCAAGTGCATGCCCGCATTCGAGACGAGGACTGACTCCCCTGGGGAGACTCCAGAAGTACCCCAAGATCCATGTCAGCCCTGGAGAGGAATCCTCAGGTTCCCGCCCCGACTCCACACAAGGTCTTCGGTCCCGGCATCGACGGGAGAGGAATCCCGAGAGGCCCCCGAGGAAGTCGCATGGGGACTGGCCTTTCCTGAGGCCACCAGAGCGAGTCCCTGAGGTCCCCGTCGTAAGTCGAGAGCACCTGCCGCAACTCGAGAAAATCCAGGAGGTTTTGCCCTCCAGGCGAGATGAGGCCCATTTCCGCTGAGGCTTCTCGAGGCCAATCACATCTAACCACTGGAACTTCCAAAGGGTCCTTCACACCCTTGCCGCAACTCAAGAAGTTCCCCGACATACCCGTCTCCACTCGAGAGGAAGCACGTGATGTCCCGCACACATCCAGGGGAGCCCCGTTTCCGCCTCCAAGCTCGAGATGAGGGATCCTTTCCCTGTTTCGTAGGGAAAGAATTCCCGGCGTTCCCGTCGCATCTCAAGAGGAGGCGCTCTCCACAGGAAAGGCGAGAGGAACTCCAGGGTCGTGCCACCATTCCAAGAGTCCCCCAGATGTGTGAGTCCATTCCAGAGGAACCTGTTTTCCCTGCACTGCCTTGACGTTCAAGCCGAGGATCGACTCCCACCACTTGTGCACGTGGGACAGCCCTGTGGGAAAGCCTCGTGGGAAAGCCTCGTGGGAAAGACTTTAGGGAAAACCATAGATCCTTTGCTCCACGCAGCGGACTGCGTGACACTGCTGCTACCGCCCTGGAGGAAAGCGCAAGTGCATGCCCGCATTCGAGACGAGGACTGACTCCCCTGGGGAGATTCCAGAAGTACCCCAAGATCCATGTCAGCACTGGAGAGGAATCATCAGGTTCCGGCCCCGACTCCACACAAGGTCTTCGGCCCCGGCATCGACGGGAGAGGAATCCCGAGAGGCCCCCGAGGAAGTCGCATGGGGACTGGCCTTTCCTGAGGCCACCAGAGCGGGTCCCTGTGGTCCCCGTCGTAAGTCGAGAGCACCTGCCGCAACTCGAGAAAATCCAGGAGGATTTGCCCTCCAGGCGAGATGAGGCCCATTTCCGATGAGGCTTCTCGAGGCTAATCACATTTAACCACTGGAACTTCCAAAGGGTCCTTCACACCCTTGCTGCAACTCACGCAGTTCCGCGACATACCCGTCTCCACTCGAGAGGAAGCAAGTGGGGTCCCGCACACATCGAGGGGAGCCTGGTTTCCGCCTCCTAGCTCGAGATGAGGGATCCTTTCCCTGTTTCGTAGGGAAAGAATTCCCGGCGTTCCCGTCGCACCTCAAGAGGAGGCACTCTCCACAGGAAAGGCGTGAGGAACTCCAGGGTCGTGCCACCATTCCAAGAGTCCCCCAGATGTGTCAGTCCATTCCAGAGGAACCTGTTTTCCTTTCACTGCCTTGACGTTCAAGCCGAGGATTGAATCCCACCACGTGTGCACGTGGGGCAGCCTTGTGGAAAGCCTCGTGGGAAAGCCTCGTGGGAAAGACTCGAGGGAAAACCATAGATCCTTTGATCCACGCGGCGGACTGCGTGACACTGCTGCTACCGCTCTGGAGTAAAGCGCAAGTGCATGCCCGCATTCGAGACGAGGACTGACTCCCCTGGGGAGACTCCAGAAGTACCCCAAGATCCATGTCAGCACTGGAGAGGAATCCTCAGGTTCCGGCCCCGACTCCATACAAGGCCTTAGGCCCCGGCATCGACGGGAGAGGAATCCCGAGAGGCCCCCGAGGAACTCGCATGGGGACTGGCCTTTCCTGAGGCCACCAGAGCGGTTCCCTGAGGTCCCCGTCGTAAGTCGAGAGCACCTGCCGCAACTCGAGAAAATCCAGGAGGTTTTGCCCTCCAGGCGAGATGAGGCCCATTTCCGCTGAGGCTTCTCGAGGCCAATCACATCTAACCACTGGAACTTCCAAAGGGTCCTTCACACCCTTGCTGCAACTCAAGAAGTTCCCCGACATACCCGTCTGCACTCGAGACGAAGCACGAGGGTCCCGCACACATTCCCGGGAGCCCCGTTTCCGCCTCCTAGCTCGAGATGAGGGATCCTTTCCCTGTTTCGTAGGGAAAGAATTCCCGGCGTTCCCGTCGCATCTCAAGAGGAGGCGCTCTCCACAGGAAAGGCGAGAGGAACTCCAGGGTCGTGCCTCCATTCCCAGAGTCCCCCAGATGTGTCAGTCCATTCCAGAGGAACCTGTTTTCCCTGCACTGCCTTGACGTTCAAGCCGAGGATCGACTCCCACCACGTGTGCACGTGGGACAGCCCTGTGGGAAAGCCTCGTGGGAAAGCCTCGTGGGAAAGACTTGAGGGAAAACCATAGATCCTTTGATCCACGCGGCGGACTGCGTGACACTGCTGCTACCGCTCTGGAGGAAAGCGCAAGTGCATGCCCGCATTCGAGACGAGGACTGACTCCCCTTTGGAGACTCCAGAAGTACCCCAAGATCCATGTCAGCACTGGAGAGGAATCCTCACGTTCCGTCCCCGACTCCACACAAGGTCTTAGGCCCCGGCAACGACGGGAGAGGAATCCCGAGAGGCCCCCGAGGAAATCACATGGGGACTGGCCTTTCCTGAGGCCACCAGAGCGGGTCCCTGAGGTCCCCGTCGTAAGTCGAGAACACCTGCCGCAACTCGAGAAAATCCAGGAGGTTTTGCCCTCCAGGCGAGATGAGGCACATTTCCGCTGAGGCTTCCCGAGGCTAATCACATCTAACAACTGGAACTTCCAAAGGGTCCTTCACACCCTTGCTGCAACTCCAGAAGTTCCCCGACATACCCGTCTACACTCGAGAGGAAGCACGAGGGTCCCGCACACATCCAGGGGAGCCCCGTTTCCGCCTCCTAGCTCGAGATGAGGGATCCTTTCCCTGTTTCGTTGGGAAAGAATTCCCGGCGTTCCCGTCGCATCTCAAGAGGAGGCGCTCTCCACAGGAAAGGCGAGAGGAACTCCAGGGTCTTGCCTCCATTCCCAGAGTCCCCCAGATGTGTCAGTCCATTCCAGAGGAACTTGTTTTCCCTGCACTGCCTTGACGTTCAAGCCGAGGATCGACTCCCACCACGTGTGCACGTGGGACAGCCCTGTGGGAAAGCCTCGTGGGAAAGCCTCGTGGGAAAGACTTGAGGAAAAACCATAGATCCTTTGATCCACGCGGCGGACTGCGTGACACTGCTGCTACCGCACTGGAGGAAAGCGCAAGTGCATGCCCGCATTCGAGACGAGGACTGACTCCCCTGGGGAGACTCCAGAAGTACCCCAAGATCCATGTCAGCACTGGAGAGGAATCCTCAGGTTCCGGCCCCGACTCCACACAAGGTCTTAGGCCCCGGCATCGACGGGAGAGCAATCCCGAGAGGCCCCCGAGGAACTCGCATGGGGACTGGCCTTTCCTGAGGCCACCAGAGCGGGTCCCTGAGGGCCCCGTCGTAAGTCGAGAGCACCTGCCGCAACTCGAGAAAATCCAGGAGGTTTTGCCCTCCAGGCGAAATGAGGCCCATTTCCGCTGAGGCTTCTCGAGGCTAATCACATCTAACCATTGGAGCTTCCAAAGGGTCTTTCACACCCTTGCTGGAACTCAAGAAGTTCCCCGACATACCCCTCTCCACTTGAGAGGAAGCACGAGGGTCCCACACACATCCAGGGGAGCCCCGTTTCTGCCTCCTAGCTCGAGATGAGGGATCCTTTCCCTGTTTCCTAGGGAAAGAATTCCCGGCGTTCCTGTCGCATCTCAAGAGGAGGCGCTCTCCACAGGAAAGGCGAGAGGAACTCCAGGGTCGTGCCACCATTCCAAGAGTCCCCCAGATGTGTCAGTCCATTGCAGAGGAACCTGTTTTCCCTGCACTGCCATGACATTCAAGCCGAGGATCTACTCCCACCACGGTGGCACGTGGGACAGCCCTGTGGGAAAGCCTCGTGGTTAAGCCTTGAGGGAAAACCATAGATCCCTTTATCCACGCGGCGGAATGCGTGAAACTGCTGCTACTTCTCTGGAGGAAAGCGCAAGTGCATCCCCGCATTCGAGACGAGGATTGACTCCCTTCGGGAGACTCCAGAAGTACCCCAAGATCAATGTCAGCACTGGAGAGGAATCCTCAGGTTCCGGCCCCGACTCCACACAAGGTCTTAGGCCCCGGCAACGACGGGAGAGCAATCCCGAGAGGCCCCCGAGGAACTCGCATGGGGACTGGCCTTTCCTGAGGCCACCAGACCGGGTCCCTGAGGGCCTCGTCTTAAGTCGAGAGCACCTGCCGCAACTCGAGAAAATCCAGGAGGTTTTGCCCTCCAGGTGAGATGAGGCCCATTTCAGCTGAGGCTTCTCGAGGCTAATCACATCTAACCACTGGAACTTCCAAAGGGTCCTTCACACCCTTGCTGCTACTCAAGAAGTTCCCCGACATACCCGTTTCCACTCGAGAGGAAGCACGAGGGTCCCGCACACATCCAGGGGAGCCCCGTTTCCGCCTCCTAGCTCGAGATGAGGGATCCTTTCCCTGTTTCGTAGGGAAAGAATTCCCGGCGTTCCCGTCGCATCTCAAGAGGAGGCGCTCTCCACAGGAAAGGTGAGAGGAACTCCAGGGTCGTGCCACCATTCCAAGAGTCCCCCAGATGTGTCAGTCCATTCCAGAGGAAACTTTTTTCCCTGCACTGCCTTGACGTTGAAGCCGGGGATCGAATCCCACCACGTAGGCACGTGGGACAGCCCTGTGGGAAAGCCTCGTGGGAAAGCCTCGTGGAAAAGACTCGAGGGAAAACCATAGATCCTTTGATCCACGCGGCGGACTGCGTGACACTGCTGCTACCGCTCTGGAGGAAAGCGCAAGTGCATGCCCGCATTCGAGACGAGGACTGACTCCCCTGGGGAGACTCCAGAAGTACCCCAAGATCCATGTCAGCACTGGAGAGGAATCCTCACGTTCCGTCCCCGACTCCACACAAGGTCTTAGGCCCTGGCAACGACGGGAGAGGAATCCCGAGAGGCCCCCGAGGAAATCACATTGGGACTGGCCTTTCCTGAGGCCACCAGAGCGGGTCCCTGAGGTCCCCGTCGTAAGTCGAGAACACCTGCCGCAACTCGAGAAAATCCAGGAGGTTTTGCCCTCCAGGCGAGATGAGGCACATTTCCGCTGAGGCTTCCCGAGGCTAATCACATCTAACAACTGGAACTTCCAAAGGGTCCTTCACACCCTTGCTGCAACTCCAGAAGTTCCCCGACATACCCGTCTACACTCGAGAGGAAGCACGAGGGTCCCGCACACATCCAGGGGAGCCCCGTTTCCGCCTCCTAGCTCGAGATGAGGGATCCTTTCCGTGTTTCTTAGGGAAAGAATTCCCGGCGTTGCCGTCGCATCTCAAGAGGATGCGCTCTCCACAGGAAAGGCGAGAGGAACTCCAGCGTCGTGACACCATTCCAAGAGTCCCCCAGATGTGTCAGTCCATTCCAGAGGAAACTTTTTTCCCTGCACTGCCTTGACGTTGAAGCCGGGGATCGAATCCCACCACGTGTGCACGTGGGACAGCCCTGTGGGAAAGCCTCGTGGGAAAGCCTCGTGGAAAAGACTCGAGGGAAAACCATAGATCCTTTGATCCACGCGGCGGACTGCGTGACACTGCTGCTACCGCTCTGGAGGAAAGCGCAAGTGCATGCCCGCATTCGAGACGAGGACTGACTCCCCTGGGGAGACTCCAGAAGTACCCCAAGATCCATGTCAGCACTGGAGAGGAATCCTCAGGTTCCGGCCCCGACTCCACACAAGGTTTTAGGCCCCGGCATCGACGGGAAAGGAATCCCGAGAGGCCCCCGAGGAACTCGCATGGGGACTGGCCTTTCCTGAGGTCACCAGAGCGGGTCCCTGAGGTCCCCGTCGTAAGTCGAGAGCACCTGCCGCAACTCGAGAAAATCCAGGAGATTTTGCCCTCCAGGCGAGATGAGGCCCATTTCCGCTGAGGCTTCTCGAGGCTAATCACATCTAACCACTGGAACTTCCAAACGGTCCTTCACACCCTTGCTGCAACTCTAGAAGTTCCCCGACATACCCGTCTCCACTCGAGAGGAAGCACGAGGGTCCCGCACACATCCAGGGTAGCCCCGTTTCCGCCTCCTAGCTCGAGATGAGGGATCCTTTCCCTGTTTCGTAGGGAAAGAATTCCCGGCGTTCCCGTCGCATCTCAAGAGGAGGCGCTCCCATAGGAAAGGCGAGAGGAACTCCAGGGTCGTGCCACCATTCCAAGAGACCCCATATGGTTCAGTCCATTACAGAGGAACCTGTTTTCCCTGCACTGCCTTGACGTTCAAGCCGAGGATCGACTCCCACCACGTGTGCTCGTGAGACAGCCCTGTGGGAAAGCCTCGTGGGAAAGCCTCGTGGGAAAGACTTGAGGGAAAACCATAGATCCTTTGATCCACACGGCGGTCTGCGTGACACTGCTGCTACCGCTCTGGAGGAAAGCGGAAGTGCATGCCCGCATTCGAGACGAGGACTGACTCCCCTGGGTAGACTCCAGAAGTACCCCAAGATCCATGTCAGCACTGGAGAGGAATCCTCAGGTTCCCGCCCCGACTCCACACAAGGCCTTAGGCCCCGGCATCGACGGGAGAGGAATCCCCAGAGGCCCCCGAGGAACTCGCATGGGGACTGGCCTTTCCTGAGGCCACCAGAGCGGGTCCCTGAGGTCCCCTTCGTAAGTCGAGAGCACCTGCCGCAACTCGAGAAAATCCAGGAGGTTTTGCCCTCCAGGCGAGATGAGGCCCATTTCCGCTGAGGCTTCTCGAGGCTAATCACGTTTAACCACTGGAACTTCCAAAGGGTCCTTCACACCCTTGCTGCAACTCAAGAAGTTCCCCGACATACCCGTCTCCACTCGAGAGGAAGCACGTGGGGTCCTGCACACATCCAGGGGAGCCCCGTTTCTGCCTCCTAGCTCGAGATGAGGGATCCTTTCCCTGTTTCGTAGGGAAAGAATTCCCGGCGTTCCCGTCGCATCTCAAGAGGAGGAGCTCTCCACAGGAAAGGCGAGAGGAACTCCAGGGTCGTGCCACCATTCCAGGAGTCCCCCAGATGTGTCAGTCCATTCCAGAGGAACCTGTTTTCCCTGCACTGCCTTGACGTTCACGCCGAGGATCGACTCCCAGCACGTGTGCACGTGGGACAGCCCTGTGGGAAAGCCTCGTGGGAAAGCCTCGTGGGAAAGACTCGAGGGAAAACCTTAGATCATTTGATGCACGCGGCGGACTGCTTGACACTGCTGCTACCGCTCTGGAGGATAGCGCAAGTGCATGCCCGCATTCCAGACGAGGACTGACTCCCCTGGGGAGACTCCAGAAGTACCCCAAGATCCATGTCAGCACTGGAGAGGAATCCTCAGGTTCCGGCCCCGACTCCACACAAGGCCTTAGGCCCCGGCATCGACGGGAGAGGAATCCCCAGAGGACCCCGAGGAACTCGCATGGGGACTGGCCTTTTCTGAGGCCACCAGAGCGGGTCCCTGAGATCCCCTTCGTAAGTCGAGAGCACCTGCCGCAACTCGAGAAAATCCAGGAGGTTTTGCCCTCCAGGCGAGATGAGGCCCATTTCCGCTGAGGCTTCTCGAGGCTAATCACGTCTAACCACTGGAACTTCCAAAGGGTCCTTCACACCCTTGCTGCAACTCAAGAAGTTCCCCGACATACCCGTCTCCACTCGAGAGGAAGCACGTGGGGTCCTGCACACATCCAGGGGAGCCCCGTTTCTGCCTCCTAGCTCTAGATGAGGGATCCTTTCCCTGTTTCGTAGGGAAAGAATTCCCGGCGTTCCCGTCGCATCTCAAGAGAAGGCGCTCTCCACAGGAAAGGCGAGAGGAACTCCAGGGTCGTGACACCTATCCAGGAGTCCCCCAGATGTGTCAGTCCATTCCAGAGGAACCTGTTTTCCCTGCACTGCCTTGACGTTCAAGCCGAGGATCGACTCCCACCACGTGTGCACGTGGGACAGCCCTGTGGGAAAGCCTCGTGGGAAAGCCTCGTGGGAAAGACTCGAGGGAAAACCATAGATCATTTGATGCACGCGGCGGACTGCTTGACACTGCTGCTACCGCTCTGGAGGATAGCGCAAGTGCATGCCCGCATTCCAGACGAGGACTGACTCCCCTGGGGAGACTCCAGAATTACCCCAAGATCCATGTCAGCACTGGAGAGGAATCCTCAGGTTCCCGCCCCGACTCCACACAAGGTCTTCGGTCCCGGCATCGACGGGAGAGGAATCCCGAGAGGCCCCCGAGGAAGTCGCATGGGGACTGGCCTTTCCTGAGGCCACCAGAGCGTGTCCCTGAGGTCCCCGTCGTAAATCGAGAGCACCTGCCGCAACTCGAGAAAATCCAGGAGGTTTTGCCCTCCAGGCGAGATGAGGCCCATTTCCGCTGAGGCTTCTCGAGGCCAATCACATCTAACCACTGGAACTTCCAAAGGGTCCTTCACACCCTTGCTGCAACTCAAGAAGTTCCCCGACATACCCGTCTCCACTCGAGAGGAAGCACGTGGTGTCCCACACACATCCAGGGGAGCCCCGTTTCCGCCTCCAAGCTCGAGATGAGGGATCCTTTCCCTGTTTCGTAGGGAAAGAATTCCCGGCGTTCCCGTCGCATCTCAAGAGGAGGCGCTCTCCACAGGAAAGGCGAGAGGAACTCCAGGGTCGTGCCACCATTCCAAGAGTTCCCCAGATGTGTGAGTCCATTCCAGAGGAACCTGTTTTCCCTGCACTGCCTTGACGTTCAAGCCGAGGATCAACTCCCACCACTTGTGCACGTGGGACAGCCCTGTGGGAAAGCCTCGTGGGAAAGCCTCGTGGGAAAGACTTTAGGGAAAACCATAGATCCTTTATTCCACGCAGCGGACTGCGTGACACTGCTGCTACCGCTGTGGAGGAAAGCGCAAGTTCATGCCCGCATTCGAGATGAGGACTGACTCTCCTGGGGAGACTCCAGAAGTACCCCAAGATCCATGTCAGCACTGGAGAGGAATCCTCAGGTTCCAGCCCCGACTCCACACAAGGTCTTAGGCCCCGGCATCGACGGGAGAAGAATCCCGAGAGGCCCCCGAGGAACTCGCATGGGGACTGGCCTTTCCTGAGGCCACCAAAACGGGTCCCTGAGGTCCCCGTCGTAAGTCGAGAGCACCTGCCGCAACTCGAGAAAATCCAGGAGGTTTTGCCCTCCAGGCGAGATGAGGCCCATTTCCGCTGAGGCTTCTCGAGGCCAATCACATCTAACCACTGGAACTTCCAAAGGGTCATTCACACCCTTGCTGCAACTCAAGAAGTTAACCGACATACCCGTCTCCACTCGAGAGGAAGCACGTGGGGTCCCGCACACATCCAGGGGAGCCCCGTTTCCGCCTCCTAGCTCGAGATGAGGGATCCTTTCCCTGTTTTGTAGGGAAAGAATTCCCGGCGTTCCCGTCGCATCTCAAGAGGAGGGGCTCTCCACAGGAAAGGCGAGAGGAACTCCAGGGTCGTGCCACCATTCCAAGAGTCCCCCAGATGTGTCAGTCCATTCCAGAGGAACCTGTTTTCCCTGCACTGCCTTTACGTTCAAGCCTAGGATCGAGTCCCACCACGTGTGCACGTGGGACAGCCCTGTGGAAAGCCTCGTGGGAAAGCCTCGTGCGAAACTCGAGGGAAAACCATAGATCCTTTGATCCACGCGGCGGACTGCGTGACACTGCTGCTACCGCTCTGGAGGAAAGCGCAAGTGCATGCCCGCATTCGAGACGAGGACTGACTCCCCTGGGGAGACTCCAGAAGTACCCCAAGATCCATGTCAGCACTGGAGAGGAATCCTCAGGTTCCGGCCCCGACTCCACACAAGGTCTTAGGCCCCGGCATCGACGGGAGAGGAATCCCAAGAGGCCCCTGAGGAACTCGCATGGGGACTTGCCTTTCATGAGGTCACCAGAGCGGGTCCCTGATGTCCCCGTCGTAAGTCGAGAGCACCTGCCGCAACTCGAGAAAATCTAGGATATTTTGCCCCCCAGGCGAGATGAAGCCCATTTCCACTGAGGCTTCTCGAGGCTAATCACATCTAATCACTGGAACATCCAAACGGCCCTTCACACCCTTGCTGCAACTCTAGAAGTTCCCCGACATACCCGTCTCCACTCGAAAGGAAGCACGAGGGTCCCGCACACATCCAGGGTAGCCCCCTTTCCGCCTCCTAGCTAGAGATGAGGGATCCTTTCCCTGTTTCGTAGGGAAAGAATTCCCGGCGTTCCCGTCGCATCTCAAGAGGAGGCGCTCCCACAGGAAAGGCGAGAGGAACTCCAGGGTCGTGCCACCATTCCAAGAGACCCCATATGTGTCAGTCCATTACAGAGGAACCTGTTTTCCCTGCACTGCCTTGACGTTCAAGCCGAGGATCGACTCCCACCACCAGTGCACGTGGGACAGCCCTGTGGGAAAGCCTCGTGGGAAAGCCTCGTGGGAAAGACTCGAGGGAAAACCATAGATCCTTTAATCCACGCGGCGGACTGCGTGACACTGCTGCTACCGCTGTGGAGGAAAGCGCAAGTGCATGCCCGCATTCGAGACGAGGACTGACTCCCCTGAGGAGACTCCAGAAGTACCCCAAGATACATGTCAGCACTGGAGAGGAATCCTCAGGTTCCGGCCCCGACTCCACAAAAGGTCTTAGGCCCCGGCATCGACGGGAGAGGAATCCCGAGAGACCCCCGAGGAACTCGCATGGGGACTGGCCTTTCCTGAGGCCACCAGAGCGGGTCCCTGAGGTCCCCGTCGTAAGTCGAGAGCACCTGCCGCAACTCGAGAAAATCCAGGAGGTTTTGCCCTCCAGGCGAGATGAGGCCCATTTCCGCTGAGGCTTCTCGAGGCTAATCACATCTAACCACTGGAAATTCCAAAGGGTCCTTCACACCCTTGCTGCAACTCCAGAAGTTCCCCGACATACCCGTCTCCACTCGAGAGGAAGCACGAGGGTCCCGCACACATCCAGGGGAGCCACGTTTCGCCTCCTAGCTCGAGATGAGGGATCCTTTCCCTGTTTCGTAGGGAAAGAATTCCCGGCGTTCCCGTCGCATCTCAAGAGGAGGCGCTCTCCACAGGAAAGGCGAGAGGAACTCCAGGGTCGTGCCTCCATTCCCAGAGTCCCCCAGATGTGTCAGTCCATTCCAGAGGAACCTGTTTTCCCTGCACTGCCTTGACGTTCAAGCCGAGGATCGACTCCCACCACGTGTGCACGTGGGACAGCCCTGTGGGAAAGCCTCGTGGGAAAGCCTCGTGGGAAAGACTTAAGGGAAAACCATAGATCCTTTGATCCACGCGGCGGACTGCGTGACACTGCTGCTACCGCTCTGGAGGAAAGCGCAAGTGCATGCCCGCATTCGAGACGAGGACTGACTCCCCTGGGGAGACTCCAGAAATACCCCAAGATCCATGTCAGCACTGGAGAGGAATCCTCAGGTTCCGGCCCCGACTCCACACAAGGTCTTAGGCCCGGCATCGACGGGAGAGGAATCCCGAGAGGCCCCCGAGGATCTCGCATGGGGACTGGCCTTTCCTGAGGCCACCAGAGCGGGTCCCTGAGGTCCCCGTCGTAAGTCGAGAGCACCTGCCGCAACTCGAGAAAATCCAGGAGGTTTTGCCCTCCAGGCGAAATGAGGCCCATTTCCGCTGAGGCTTCTCGAGGCTAATCACATGTAACCACTGGAACTTCCAAAGGGTCCTTCACACCCTTGCTGCAACTCAAGAAGTTCCCCGACATACCCGTCTCCACTCAAGAGGAAGCACGAGGGTCCCACACACATCCAGGGGAGCACCGTTTCCGCCTCCTAGCTCAAGATGAGGGATCCTTTCCCTGTTTCGTAGGGAAAGAATTCCCGGCGTTCCCGTCGCATCTCAACAGGAGGCGCTCTCCACAGGAAAGGCGAGAGGAACTCCAGGGTCGTGCCACCATTCCAAGAGTCCCCCAGATGTGTCAGTCCATTCCAGAGGAACCTGTTTTCCCTGCACTGCCTTGACGTTCAATCCGAGGATCGACTCCCACCACGTGTGCACGTGGGACAACCCTGTGGGAAAGCCTCGTGGGAAAGCCTCGTGGGAAAGACTCGAGGGAAAACCATAGATCCTTTGATCCACGCGGCGGACTGCGTGACACTGCTGCTACCGCTCTGGAGGAAAGCGCAAGTGCATGCCCACATTCGAGACGAGGACTGCCTCCCCTGGGGAGACTCCAGAAATACCCCAAGATCCATGTCAGCACTGGAGAGGAATCCTCAGGTTCCGGCCCCGACTCCACACAAGGTCTTAGGCCCGGCATCGAAAGGAGAGGAATCCCGAGAGACCCCCGAGGAACTCGCATGGGGACTGGCCTTTCCTGAGGCCACCAGAGCGGGTCCCTGAGGTCTCCGTCGTAAGTCGAGAGCACCTGCCGCAACTCGAGAAAATGCAGGAGGTTTTGCCCTCCAGGCTAGATGAGGACCATTTCCGCTGAGGCTTCTCGAGGCTAATCACATCTAACCACTGGAAATTCCAAAGGGTCTTTCACACCCTTGCTGCAACTCCAGAAGTTCCCCGACATACCCGTCTCCACTCGAGAGGAAGCACGAGGGTCCCGCACACATCCAGGGGAGCCACGTTTCGCCTCCTAGCTCGAGATGAGGGATCCTTTCCCTGTTTCGTAGGGAAAGAATTCCCGGCGTTCCCGTCGCATCTCAAGAGGAGGCGCTCTCCACAGGAAAGGCGAGAGGAACTCCAGGGTCGTGCCTCCATTCCCAGAATCCCCCAGATGTGTCAGTCCATTCCAGAGGAACCTGTTTTCCCTGCACTGCCTTGACGTTCAAGCCGAGGATCGACTCCCACCACGTGTGCACGTGGGACAGCCCTGTGGGAAAGCCTCGTGGGAAAGCCTCGTGGGAAAGACTCGAGGGAAAACCATAGATCCTATGATCCACGCGGCGGACTGGGTGACACTGCTGCTACCGCTCTGGAGGAAAGCGCAAGTGCATGCCTGCATTCGAGACGAGGACTGACTCCCCTGGGGAGACTCCAGAAGTACCCCAAGATCCATGTCAGCACTGGAGAGGAATCCTCAGGTTCCGGCCCCGACTCCACACAAGGTCTTAGGCCCCGGCATCGACGGGAGAGGAATCCCGAGAGGCCCCCGAGGAACTCGCATGGGGACTGGCCTTTCCTGAGGCCACCAGAGCGGGTCCCTGAGGTCCCCGTCGTAAGTCGAGAGCACCTGCCGCAACTCGAGAAAATCCAGGAGGTTTTGCCCTCCAGGCGAGATGAGGCCCATTTCCGCTGAGGCTTCTCGAGGCCAATCACATCTAACCACTGGAACTTCCAAAGGGTCCTTCACACCATTGCTGCAACTGAAGAAGTTCCCCGACATACCCGTCTCCACTCGAGAGGAAGCACGTGGGGTCCCGCACACATCCAGGGGAGCCCCGTTTCCGCCTCCTAGCTCGAGATGAGGGATCCTTTCCCTGTTTCCTAGGGAAAGAATTCACGGCGTTCCCGTCGCATCTCAAGAGGAGGCGCTCTCCACAGGAAAGGCGAGAGGAACTCCAGGGTCGTGCCACCATTCCAAGAGTCCCCCAGATGTGTCAGTCCATTCCAGAGGAACCTGTTTTCCCTGCACTGCCTTGACGTTCAAGCCGAGGATCGACTCCCACCACGTGTGCACGTGGGACAGCCCTGTGGGAAAGCCTCGTGGGAAAGCCTCGTGGGAAAGACTCGAGGGAAAACCATAGATCCTTTGATCCACGCGGCGGACTGCGTGACACTGCTGCTACCGCTCTGGAGGAAAGCGCAAGAGCATGCCCGCATTCGAGACGAGGACTGACTCCCCTGGGGAGACTCCAGAAGTACCCCAAGATCCATGTCAGCACTGGAGAGGAATCCTCAGGTTCCGGCCCCGACTCCATACAAGGCCTTAGGCCCCGGCATCGACGGGAGAGGAATCCCGAGAGGCCCCCGAGGAACTCGCATGGGGACGGGCCTTTCCTGAGGCCACCAGAGCGGGTCCCTGAGGTCCCCTTCGTAAGTCGAGAGCACCTGCCGCAACTCGAGAAAATCCAGGAGGTTTTGCCCTCCAGGCGAGATGAGGCCCATTTCCGCTGAGGCTTCTCGAGGCTAATCACGTCTAACCACTGGAACTTCCAAAGGGTCCTTCACACCCTTGCTGCAACTCAAGAAGTTCCCGGACATACCCGTCTCCACTCGAGAGGAAGCACGTGGGGTCCTGCACACATCCAGGGGAGCCCCGTTTCTGCCTCCTAGCTCGAGATGAGGGATCCTTTCCCTGTTTCGTAGGGAAAGAATTCCCGGCGTTCCCGTCGCATCTCAAGAGGAGGAGCTCTCCACAGGAAAGGCGAGAGGAACTCCAGGGTCGTGCCACCATTCCAGGAGTCCCCCAGATGTGTCAGTCCATTCCAGAGGAACCTGTTTTCCCTGCACTGCCTTGACGTTCACGCCGAGGATCGACTCCCAGCACGTGTGCACGTGGGACAGCCCTGTGGGAAAGCCTCGTGGGAAAGCCTCGTGGGAAAGACTCGAGGGAAAACCTTAGATCATTTGATGCACGCGGCGGACTGCTTGACACTGCTGCTACCGCTCTGGAGGATAGCGCAAGTGCATGCCCGCATTCCAGACGAGGACTGACTCCCCTGGGGAGACTCCAGAAGTACCCCAAGATCCATGTCAGCACTGGAGAGGAATCCTCAGGTTCCGGCCCCGACTCCACACAAGGCCTTAGGCCCCGGCATCGACGGGAGAGGAATCCCCAGAGGACCCCGAGGAACTCGCATGGGGACTGGCCTTTTCTGAGGCCACCAAAGCGGGTCCCTGAGGTCCCCTTCGTAAGTCGAGAGCACCTGCCGCAACTCGAGAAAATCCAGGAGGTTTTGCCCTCCAGGCGAGATGAGGCCCATTTCCGCTGAGGCTTCTCGAGGCTAATCACGTCTAACCACTGGAACTTCCAAAGGGTCCTTCACACCCTTGCTGCAACTCAAGAAGTTCCCCGACATACCCGTCTCCACTCGAGAGGAAGCACGTGGGGTCCTGCACACATCCAGGGGAGCCCCGTTTCTGCCTCCTAGCTCGAGATGAGGGATCCTTTCCCTGTTTCGTAGGGAAAGAATTCCCGGCGTTCCCGTCGCATCTCAAGAGAAGGCGCTCTCCACAGGAAAGGCGAGAGGAACTCCAGGGTCGTGACACCATTCCAGGAGTCCCCCAGATGTGTCAGTCCATTCCAGAGGAACCTGTTTTCCCTGCACTGCCTTGACGTTCAAGCCGAGGATCGACTCCCACCACGTGTGCACGTGGGACAGCCCTGTGGGAAAGCCTCGTGGGAAAGCCTCGTGGGAAAGACTCGAGGGAAAACCATAGATCATTTGATGCACGCGGCGGACTGCTTGACACTGCTGCTACCGCTCTGGAGGATAGCGCAAGTGCATGCCCGCATTCCAGACGAGGACTGACTCCCCTGGGGAGACTCCAGAATTACCCCAAGATCCATGTCAGCACTGGAGAGGAATCCTCAGGTTCCCGCCCCGACTCCACACAAGGTCTTCGGTCCCGGCATCGACGGGAGAGGAATCCCGAGAGGCCCCCGAGGAAGTCGCATGGGGACTGGCCTTTCCTGAGGCCACCAGAGCGTGTCCCTGAGGTCCCCATCGTAAGTCGAGAGCACCTGCCGCAACTCGAGAAAATCCAGGAGGTTTTGCCCTCCAGGCGAGATGAGGCCCATTTCCGCTGAGGCTTCTCGAGGCCAATCACATCTAACCACTGGAACTTCCAAAGGGTCCTTCACACCCTTGCTGCAACTGAAGAAGTTCCCCGACATACCCGTCTCCACTCGAGAGGAAGCACGTGGTGTCCCACACACATCCAGGGGAGCCCCGTTTCCGCCTCCAAGCTCGAGATGAGGGATCCTTTCCCTGTTTCGTAGGGAAAGAATTCCCGGCGTTCCCGTCGCATCTCAAGAGGAGGCGCTCTCCACAGGAAAGGCGAGAGGAACTCCAGGGTCGTGCCACCATTCCAAGAGTTCCCCAGATGTGTGAGTCCATTCCAGAGGAACCTGTTTTCCCTGCACTGCCTTGACGTTCAAGCCGAGGATCGACTCCCACCACTTGTGCACGTGGGACAGCCCTGTGGGAAAGCCTCGTGGGAAAGCCTCGTGGGAAAGACTTTAGGGAAAACCATAGATCCTTTATTCCACGCAGCGGACTGCGTGACACTGCTGCTACCGCTGTGGAGGAAAGCGCAAGTTCATGCCCGCATTCGAGATGAGGACTGACTCTCCTGGGGAGACTCCAGAAGTACCCCAAGATCCATGTCAGCACTGGAGAGGAATCCTCAGGTTCCAGCCCCGACTCCACACAAGGTCTTAGGCCCCGGCATCGACGGGAGAAGAATCCCGAGAGGCCCCCGAGGAACTCGCATGGGGACTGGCCTTTCCTGAGGCCACCAAAACGGGTCCCTGAGGTCCCCGTCGTAAGTCGAGAGCACCTGCCGCAACTCGAGAAAATCCAGGAGGTTTTGCCCTCCAGGCGAGATGAGGCCCATTTCCGCTGAGGCTTCTCGAGGCCAATCACATCTAACCACTGGAACTTCCAAAGGGTCATTCACACCCTTGCTGCAACTCAAGAAGTTAACCGACATACCCGTCTCCACTCGAGAGGAAGCACGTGGGGTCCCGCACACATCCAGGGGAGCCCCGTTTCCGCCTCCTAGCTCGAGATGAGGGATCCTTTCCCTGTTTTGTAGGGAAAGAATTCCCGGCGTTCCCGTCGCATCTCAAGAGGAGGGGCTCTCCACAGGAAAGGCGAGAGGAACTCCAGGGTCGTGCCACCATTCCAAGAGTCCCCCAGATGTGTCAGTCCATTCCAGAGGAACTTGTTTTCCCTGCACTGCCTTTACGTTCAAGCCTAGGATCGAGTCCCACCACGTGTGCACGTGGGACAGCCCTGTGGAAAGCCTCGTGGGAAAGCCTCGTGCGAAACTCGAGGGAAAACCATAGATCCTTTGATCCACGCGGCGGACTGCGTGACACTGCTGCTACCGCTCTGGAGGAAAGCGCAAGTGCATGCCCGCATTCGAGACGAGGACTGACTCCCCTGCGGAGACTCCAGAAGTACCCCAAGATCCATGTCAGCACTGGAGAGGAAACCTCAGGTTCCGGCCCCGACTCCACACAAGGTCTTAGGCCCCGGCATCGACGGGAGAGGAATCCCAAGAGGCCCCTGAGGAACTCGCATGGGGACTGGCCTTTCCTGAGGTCACCAGAGCGGGTCCCTGAGGTCCCCGTCGTAAGTCGAGAGCACCTGCCGCAACTCGAGAAAATCTAGGATATTTTGCCCCCCAGGCGAGATGAAGCCCATTTCCACTGAGGCTTCTCGAGGCTAATCACATCTAATCACTGGAACATCCAAACGGCCCTTCACACCCTTGCTGCAACTCTAGAAGTTCCCCGACATACCCGTCTCCACTCGAAAGGAAGCACGAGGGTCCCGCACACATCCAGGGTAGCCCCCTTTCCGCCTCCTAGCTAGAGATGAGGGATCCTTTCCCTGTTTCGTAGGGAAAGAATTCCCTGCGTTCCCGTCGCATCTCAAGAGGAGGCGCTCTCCACAGGAAAGGCGAGAGGAACTCCAGGGTCGTGCCTCCATTCCCAGAATCCCCCAGATGTGTCAGTCCATTCCAGAGGAACCTGTTTTCCCTGCACTGCCTTGACGTTCAAGCCGAGGATCGACTCCCACCACGTGTGCACGTGGGACAGCCCTGTGGGAAAGCCTCGTGGGAAAGCCTCGTGGGAAAGACTCGAGGGAAAACCATAGATCCTATGATCCACGCGGCGGACTGGGTGACACTGCTGCTACCGCTCTGGAGGAAAGCGCAAGTGCATGCCTGCATTCGAGACGAGGACTGACTCCCCTGGGGAGACTCCAGAAGTACCCCAAGATCCATGTCAGCACTGGAGAGGAATCCTCAGGTTCCGGCCCCGACTCCACACAAGGTCTTAGGCCCCGGCATCGACGGGAGAGGAATCCCGAGAGGCCCCCGAGGAACTCGCATGGGGACTGGCCTTTCCTGAGGCCACCAGAGCGGGTCCCTGAGGTCCCCGTCGTAAGTCGAGAGCACCTGCCGCAACTCGAGAAAATCCAGGAGGTTTTGCCCTCCAGGCGAGATGAGGCCCATTTCCGCTGAGGCTTCTCGAGGCCAATCACATCTAACCACTGGAACTTCCAAAGGGTCCTTCACACCATTGCTGCAACTGAAGAAGTTCCCCGACATACCCGTCTCCACTCGAGAGGAAGCACGTGGGGTCCCGCACACATCCAGGGGAGCCCCGTTTCCGCCTCCTAGCTCGAGATGAGGGATCCTTTCCCTGTTTCGTAGGGAAAGAATTCACGGCGTTCCCGTCGCATCTCAAGAGGAGGCGCTCTCCACAGGAAAGGCGAGAGGAACTCCAGGGTCGTGCCACCATTCCAAGAGTCCCCCAGATGTGTCAGTCCATTCCAGAGGAACCTGTTTTCCCTGCACTGCCTTGACGTTCAAGCCGAGGATCGACTCCCACCACGTGTGCACGTGGGACAGCCCTGTGGGAAAGCCTCGTGGGAAAGCCTCGTGGGAAAGACTCGAGGGAAAACCATAGATCCTTTGATCCACGCGGCGGACTGCGTGACACTGCTGCTACCGCTCTGGAGGAAAGCGCAAGAGCATGCCCGCATTCGAGACGAGGACTGACTCCCCTGGGGATACTCCAGAAGTACCCCAAGATCCATGTCAGCACTGGAGAGGAATCCTCAGGTTCCGGCCCCGACTCCATACAAGGCCTTAGGCACCGGCATCGACGGGAGAGGAATCCCGAGAGGCCCCCGAGGAACTCGCATGGGGACGGGCCTTTCCTGAGGCCACCAGAGCGGGTCCCTGAGGTCCCCTTCGTAAGTCGAGAGCACCTGCCGCAACTCGAGAAAATCCAGGAGGTTTTGCCCTCCAGGCGAGATGAGGCCCATTTCCGCTGAGGCTTCTCGAGGCTAATCACGTCTAACCACTGGAACTTCCAAAGGGTCCTTCACACCCTTGCTGCAACTCAAGAAGTTCCCGGACATACCCGTCTCCACTCGAGAGGAAGCACGTGGGGTCCTGCACACATCCAGGGGAGCCCCGTTTCTGCCTCCTAGCTCGAGATGAGGGATCCTTTCCCTGTTTCGTAGGGAAAGAATTCCCGGCGTTCCCGTCGCATCTCAAGAGGAGGAGCTCTCCACAGGGAAGGCGAGAGGAACTCCAGGGTCGTGCCACCATTCCAGGAGTCCCCCAGATGTGTCAGTCCATTCCAGAGGAACCTGTTTTCCCTGCACTGCCTTGACGTTCACGCCGAGGATCGACTCCCAGCACGTGTGCACGTGGGACAGCCCTGTGGGAAAGCCTCGTGGGAAAGCCTCGTGGGAAAGACTCGAGGGAAAACCTTAGATCATTTGATGCACGCGGCGGACTGCTTGACACTGCTGCTACCGCTCTGGAGGATAGCGCAAGTGCATGCCCGCATTCCAGACGAGGACTGACTCCCCTGGGGAGACTCCAGAAGTACCCCAAGATCCATGTCAGCACTGGAGAGGAATCCTCAGGTTCCGGCCCCGACTCCACACAAGGCCTTAGGCCCCGGCATCGACGGGAGAGGAATCCCCAGAGGACCCCGAGGAACTCGCATGGGGACTGGCCTTTTCTGAGGCCACCAAAGCGGGTCCCTGAGGTCCCCTTCGTAAGTCGAGAGCACCTGCCGCAACTCGAGAAAATCCAGGAGGTTTTGCCCTCCAGGCGAGATGAGGCCCATTTCCGCTGAGGCTTCTCGAGGCTAATCACGTCTAACCACTGGAACTTCCAAAGGGTCCTTCACACCCTTGCTGCAACTCAAGAAGTTCCCCGACATACCCGTCTCCACTCGAGAGGAAGCACGTGGGGTCCTGCACACATCCAGGGGAGCCCCGTTTCTGCCTCCTAGCTCGAGATGAGGGATCCTTTCCCTGTTTCGTAGGGAAAGAATTCCCGGCGTTCCCGTCGCATCTCAAGAGAAGGCGCTCTCCACAGGAAAGGCGAGAGGAACTCCAGGGTCGTGACACCATTCCAGGAGTCCCCCAGATGTGTCAGTCCATTCCAGAGGAACCTGTTTTCCCTGCACTGCCTTGACGTTCAAGCCGAGGATCGACTCCCACCACGTGTGCACGTGGGACAGCCCTGTGGGAAAGCCTCGTGGGAAAGCCTCGTGGGAAAGACTCGAGGGAAAACCATAGATCATTTGATGCACGCGGCGGACTGCTTGACACTGCTGCTACCGCTCTGGAGGATAGCGCAAGTGCATGCCCGCATTCCAGACGAGGACTGACTCCCCTGGGGAGACTCCAGAATTACCCCAAGATCCATGTCAGCACTGGAGAGGAATCCTCAGGTTCCCGCCCCGACTCCACACAAGGTCTTCGGTCCCGGCATCGACGGGAGAGGAATCCCGAGAGGCCCCCGAGGAAGTCGCATGGGGACTGGCCTTTCCTGAGGCCACCAGAGCGTGTCCCTGAGGTCCCCGTCGTAAGTCGAGAGCACCTGCCGCAACTCGAGAAAATCCAGGAGGTTTTGCCCTCCAGGCGAGATGAGGCCCATTTCCGCTGAGGCTTCTCGAGGCCAATCACATCTAACCACTGGAACTTCCAAAGGGTCCTTCACACCCTTGCTGCAACTGAAGAAGTTCCCCGACATACCCGTCTCCACTCGAGAGGAAGCACGTGGTGTCCCACACACATCCAGGGGAGCCCCGTTTCCGCCTCCAAGCTCGAGATGAGGGATCCTTTCCCTGTTTCGTAGGGAAAGAATTCCCGGCGTTCCCGTCGCATCTCAAGAGGAGGCGCTCTCCACAGGAAAGGCGAGAGGAACTCCAGGGTCGTGCCACCATTCCAAGAGTTCCCCAGATGTGTGAGTCCATTCCAGAGGAACCTGTTTTCCCTGCACTGCCTTGACGTTCAAGCCGAGGATCGACTCCCACCACTTGTGCACGTGGGACAGCCCTGTGGGAAAGCCTCGTGGGAAAGCCTCGTGGGAAAGACTTTAGGGAAAACCATAGATCCTTTATTCCACGCAGCGGACTGCGTGACACTGCTGCTACCGCTGTGGAGGAAAGCGCAAGTTCATGCCCGCATTCGAGATGAGGACTGACTCTCCTGGGGAGACTCCAGAAGTACCCCAAGATCCATGTCAGCACTGGAGAGGAATCCTCAGGTTCCAGCCCCGACTCCACACAAGGTCTTAGGCCCCGGCATCGACGGGAGAAGAATCCCGAGAGGCCCCCGAGGAACTCGCATGGGGACTGGCCTTTCCTGAGGCCACCAAAACGGGTCCCTGAGGTCCCCGTCGTAAGTCGAGAGCACCTGCCGCAACTCGAGAAAATCCAGGAGGTTTTGCCCTCCAGGCGAGATGAGGCCCATTTCCGCTGAGGCTTCTCGAGGCCAATCACATCTAACCACTGGAACTTCCAAAGGGTCATTCACACCCTTGCTGCAACTCAAGAAGTTAACCGACATACCCGTCTCCACTCGAGAGGAAGCACGTGGGGTCCCGCACACATCCAGGGGAGCCCCGTTTCCGCCTCCTAGCTCGAGATGAGGGATCCTTTCCCTGTTTTGTAGGGAAAGAATTCCCGGCGTTCCCGTCGCATCTCAAGAGGAGGGGCTCTCCACAGGAAAGGCGAGAGGAACTCCAGGGTCGTGCCACCATTCCAAGAGTCCCCCAGATGTGTCAGTCCATTCCAGAGGAACTTGTTTTCCCTGCACTGCCTTTACGTTCAAGCCTAGGATCGAGTCCCACCACGTGTGCACGTGGGACAGCCCTGTGGAAAGCCTCGTGGGAAAGCCTCGTGCGAAACTCGAGGGAAAACCATAGATCCTTTGATCCACGCGGCGGACTGCGTGACACTGCTGCTACCGCTCTGGAGGAAAGCGCAAGTGCATGCCCGCATTCGAGACGAGGACTGACTCCCCTGCGGAGACTCCAGAAGTACCCCAAGATCCATGTCAGCACTGGAGAGGAATCCTCAGGTTCCGGCCCCGACTCCACACAAGGTCTTAGGCCCCGGCATCGACGGGAGAGGAATCCCAAGAGGCCCCTGAGGAACTCGCATGGGGACTGGCCTTTCCTGAGGTCACCAGAGCGGGTCCCTGAGGTCCCCGTCGTAAGTCGAGAGCACCTGCCGCAACTCGAGAAAATCTAGGATATTTTGCCCCCCAGGCGAGATGAAGCCCATTTCCACTGAGGCTTCTCGAGGCTAATCACATCTAATCACTGGAACATCCAAACGGCCCTTCACACCCTTGCTGCAACTCTAGAAGTTCCCCGACATACCCGTCTCCACTCGAAAGGAAGCACGAGGGTCCCGCACACATCCAGGGTAGCCCCCTTTCCGCCTCCTAGCTAGAGATGAGGGATCCTTTCCCTGTTTCGTAGGGAAAGAATTCCCGGCGTTCCCGTCGCATCTCAAGAGGAGGCGCTCCCACAGGAAAGGCGAGAGGAACTCCAGGGTCGTGCCACCATTCCAAGAGACCCCATATGTGTCAGTCCATTACAGAGGAACCTGTTTTCCCTGCACTGCCTTGACGTTCAAGCCGAGGATCGACTCCCACCACCAGTGCACGTGGGACAGCCCTGTGGGAAAGCCTCGTGGGAAAGCCTCGTGGGAAAGACTCGAGGGAAAACCATAGATCCTTTAATCCAAGCGGCGGACTGCGTGACACTGCTGCTACCGCTGTGGAGGAAAGCGCAAGTGCATGCCCGCATTCGAGACGAGGACTGACTCCCCTGGGGAGACTCCAGAAGTACCCCAAGATACATGTCAGCACTGGAGAGGAATCCTCAGGTTCCGGCCCCGACTCCACAAAAGGTCTTAGGCCCCGGCATCGACGGGAGAGGAATCCCGAGAGACCCCCGAGGAACTCGCATGGGGACTGGCCTTTCCTGAGGCCACCAGAGCGGGTCCCTGAGGTCCCCGTCGTAAGTCGAGAGCACCTGCCGCAACTCGAGAAAATCCAGGAGGTTTTGCCCTCCAGGCGAGATGAGGCCCATTTCCGCTGAGGCTTCTCGAGGCTAATCACATCTAACCACTGGAAATTCCAAAGGGTCCTTCACACCCTTGCTGCAACTCCAGAAGTTCCCCGACATACCCGTCTCCACTCGAGAGGAAGCACGAGGGTCCCGCACACATCCAGGGGAGCCACGTTTCGCCTCCTAGCTCGAGATGAGGGATCCTTTCCCTGTTTCGTAGGGAAAGAATTCCCGGCGTTCCCGTCGCATCTCAAGAGGAGGCGCTCTCCACAGGAAAGGCGAGAGGAACTCCAGGGTCGTGCCTCCATTCCCAGAGTCCCCCAGATGTGTCAGTCCATTCCAGAGGAACCTGTTTTCCCTGCACTGCCTTGACGTTCAAGCCGAGGATCGACTCCCACCACGTGTGCACGTGGGACAGCCCTGTGGGAAAGCCTCGTGGGAAAGCCTCGTGGGAAAGACTTGAGGGAAAACCATAGATCCTTTGATCCACGCGGCGGACTGCGTGACACTGCTGCTACCGCTCTGGAGGAAAGCGCAAGTGCATGCCCGCATTCGAGACGAGGACTGACTCCCCTGGGGAGACTCCAGAAGTACCCCAAGATCCATGTCAGCACTGGAGAGGAATCCTCACGTTCCGTCCCCGACTCCACACAAGGTCTTAGGCCCAGGCAACGACGGGAGAGGAATCCCGAGAGGCCCCCGAGGAAATCACATGGGGACTGGCCTTTCCTGAGGCCACCAGAGCGGGTCCCTGAGGTCCCCGTCGTAAGTCGAGAACACCTGCCGCAACTCGAGAAAATCCAGGAGGTTTTGCCCTCCAGGCGAGATGAGGCACATTTCCTCTGAGGCTTCCCGAGGCTAATCACATCTATCAACTGGAACTTCCAAAGGGTCCTTCACACCCTTGCTGCAACTCCAGAAGTTCCCCGACATACCCGTCTACACTCGAGAGGAAGCACGAGGGTCCCGCACACATCCAGGGGAGCCCCGTTTCCGCCTCCTAGCTCGAGATGAGGGATCCTTTCCGTGTTTCTTAGGGAAAGAATTCCCGGCGTTGCCGTCGCATCTCAAGAGGATGCGCTCTCCACAGGAAAGGCGAGAGGAACTCCAGGGTCGTGCCACCATTCCAAGAGTCCCCCAGATGTGTCAGTCCATTCCAGAGGAAACATTTTTCCCTGCACTGCCTTGACGTTGAAGCCGGGGATCGAATCCCACCACGTGTGCACGTGGGACAGCCCTGTGGGAAAGCCTCGCGGGAAAGCCTCGTGGAAAAGACTCGAGGGAAAACCATAGATCCTTTGATCCACGCGGCGGACTGCGTGACACTGCTGCTACCGCTCTGGAGGAAAGCGCAAGTGCATGCCCGCATTCGAGACGAGGACTGACTCCCCTGGGGAGACTCCAGAAATACCCCAAGATCCATGTCAGCACTGGAGAGGAATCCTCAGGTTCCGGCCCCGACTCCACACAAGGTCTTAGGCCCGGCATCGACGGGAGAGGAATCCCGAGAGGCCCCCGAGGATCTCGCATGGGGACTGGCCTTTCCTGAGGCCACCAGAGCGGGTCCCTGAGGTCCCCGTCGTAAGTCGAGAGCACCTGCCGCAACTCGAGAAAATCCAGGAGGTTGTGCCCTCCAGGCGAAATGAGGCCCATTTCCGCTGAGGCTTCTCGAGGCTAATCACATGTAACCACTGGAACTTCCAAAGGGTCCTTCACACCCTTGCTGCAACTCAAGAAGTTCCCCGACATACCCGTCTCCACTCAAGAGGAAGCACGAGGGTCCCACACACATCCAGGGGAGCACCGTTTCCGCCTCCTAGCTCAAGATGAGGGATCCTTTCCCTGTTTCGTAGGGAAAGAATTCCCGGCGTTCCCGTCGCATCTCAACAGGAGGCGCTCTCCACAGGAAAGGCGAGAGGAACTCCAGGGTCGTGCCACCATTCCAAGAGTCCCCCAGATGTGTCAGTCCATTCCAGAGGAACCTGTTTTCCCTGCACTGCCTTGACGTTCAAGCCGAGGATCGACTCCCAGCACGTGTGCACGTGGGACAACCCTGTGGGAAAGCCTCGTGGGAAAGCCTCGTGGGAAAGACTCGAGGGAAAACCATAGATCCTTTGATCCACGCGGCGGACTGCGTGACACTGCTGCTACCGCTCTGGAGGAAAGCGCAAGTGCATGCCCACATTCGAGACGAGGACTGCCTCCCCTGGGGAGACTCCAGAAATACCCCAAGATCCATGTCAGCACTGGAGAGGAATCCTCAGGTTCCGGCCCCGACTCCACACAAAGTCTTAGGCCCGGCATCGAAAGGAGAGGAATCCCGAGAGACCCCCGAGGAACTCGCATGGGGACTGGCCTTTCCTGAGGCCACCAGAGCGGGTCCCTGAGGTCTCCGTCGTAAGTCGAGAGCACCTGCCGCAACTCGAGAAAATGCAGGAGGTTTTGCCCTCCAGGCTAGATGAGGACCATTTCCGCTGAGGCTTCTCGAGGCTAATCACATCTAACCACTGGAAATTCCAAAGGGTCTTTCACACCCTTGCTGCAACTCCAGAAGTTCCCCGACATACCCGTCTCCACTCGAGAGGAAGCACGAGGGTCCCGCACACATCCAGGGGAGCCACGTTTCGCCTCCTAGCTCGAGATGAGGGATCCGTTCCCTGTTTCGTAGGGAAAGAATTCCCGGCGTTCCCGTCGCATCTCAAGAGGAGGCGCTCTCCACAGGAAAGGCGAGAGAAACTCCAGGGTCGTGCCTCCATTCCCAGAATCCCCCAGATGTGTCAGTCCATTCCAGAGGAACCTGTTTTCCCTGCACTGCCTTGACGTTCAAGCCGAGGATCGACTCCCACCACGTGTGCACGTGGGACAGCCCTGTGGGAAAGCCTCGTGGGAAAGCCTCGTGGGAAAGACTCGAGGGAAAACCATAGATCCTATGATCCACGCGGCGGACTGGGTGACACTGCTGCTACCGCTCTGGAGGAAAGCGCAAGTGCATGCCTGCATTCGAGACGAGGACTGACTCCCCTGGGGAGACTCCAGAAGTACCCCAAGATCAATGTCAGCACTGGAGAGGAATCCTCAGGTTCCGGCCCCGACTCCACACAAGGTCTTAGGCCCCGGCATCGACGGGAGAGGAATCCCGAGAGGCCCCCGAGGAACTCGCATGGGGACTGGCCTTTCCTGAGGCCACCAGAGCGGGTCCCTGAGGTCCCCGTCGTAAGTCGAGAGCACTTGCCGCAACTCGAGAAAATCCAGGAGGTTTTGCCCTCCAGGCGAGATGAGGCCCATTTCCGCTGAGGCTTCTCGAGGCCAATCACATCTAACCACTGGAACTTCCAAAGGGTCCTTCACACCCTTGCTGCAACTCAAGAAGTTCCCCGACATACCCGTCTGCACTCGAGAGGAAGCACGAGGGTCCCGCACACATTCCCGGGAGCCCCGTTTCCGCCTCCTAGCTCGAGATGAGGGATCCGTTCCCTGTTTCGTAGGGAAAGAATTCCCGGCGTTCCCGTCGCATCTCAAGAGGAGGCGCTCTCGACAGGAAAGGCGAGAGGAGCTCCAGGGTCAAGACACCATTCCAAACATCCCCCAGATGTGTCAGTCCATTCCAGAGGAACCTGTTTTCCCTGCACTGCCTTGACGTTCAAGCCGAGGATCGACTCCCACCACGTGTGCACGTGGGACAGCCCTGTGGGAAAGCCTCGTGGGAAAGCCTCGTGGGAAAGACTCGAGGGAAAACCATAGATCCTTTGATCCACGCGGCGGACTTCGTGACACTGCTGCTACCGCTCTGGAGGAAAGCGCAAGTGCATGCCTGCATTCGAGACGAGGACTGACTCCCCTGCGGAGACTCCAGAAGTACCCCAAGATCCATGTCAGCACTGGAGAGGAATCCTCAGGTTCCGGCCCCGACTCCACACAAGGTCTTAAGCCCCGGCATCGACGGGAGAGCAATCCCGAGAGGCCCCCGAGGAACTCGCATGGGGACTGGCCTTTCCTGAGGCCACCAGAGCGGTTCCCTGAGGTCCCCGTCGTAAGTCGAGAGCACCTGCCGCAACTCGAGAAAATCCAGGAGGTTTTGCCCTCCAGGCGAGATGAGGCCCATTTCCGCTGAGGCTTCTCGAGGCCAATCACATCTAACCACTGGAACTTCCAAAGGGTCCTTCACACCATTGCTGCAACTGAAGAAGTTCCCCGACATACCCGTCTCCACTCGAGAGGAAGCACGTGGGGTCCCGCACACATCCAGGGGAGCCCCGTTTCCGCCTCCTAGCTCGAGATGAGGGATCCTTTCCCTGTTTCGTAGGGAAAGAATTCACGGCGTTCCCGTCGCATCTCAAGAGGAGGCGCTCTCCACAGGAAAGGCGAGAGGAACTCCAGGGTCGTGCCACCATTCCAAGAGTCCCCCAGATGTGTCAGTCCATTCCAGAGGAACCTGTTTTCCCTGCACTGCCTTGACGTTCAAGCCGAGGATCGACTCCCACCACGTGTGCACGTGGGACAGCCCTGTGGGAAAGCCTCGTGGGAAAGCCTCGTGGGAAAGACTCGAGGGAAAACCATAGATCCTTTGATCCACGCGGCGGACTGCGTGACACTGCTGCTACCGCTCTGGAGGAAAGCGCAAGTGCATGCCCGCATTCGAGACGAGGACTGACTCCCCTGGGGAGACTCCAGAAGTACCCCAAGATCCATGTCAGCACTGGAGAGGAATCCTCAGGTTCCGGCCCCGACTCCATACAAGGCCTTAGGCCCCGGCATCGACGGGAGAGGAATCCCGAGAGGCCCCCGAGGAACTCGCATGGGGACGGGCCTTTCCTGAGGCCACCAGAGCGGTTCCCTGAGGTCCCCGTCGTAAGTCGAGAGCACCTGCCGCAACTCGAGAAAATCCAGGAGGTTTTGCCCTCCAGGCGAGATGAGGCCCATTTCTGCTGAGGCTTCTCGAGGCCAATCACATCTAACCACTGGAACTTCCAAAGGGTCCTTCACACCCTTGCTGCAACTCAAGAAGGTCCCCGACATACCCGTCTGCACTCGAGAGGAAGCACGTGGGGTCCCGCACACATCCAGGGGAGCCCCGTTTCCACCTCCTAGCTCGAAATGAGGGATCCATTCCCTGTTTCGTAGGGAAAGAATTCCCGGCGTTCCCGTCGCATCTCAAGAGGAGGCGCTCTCCACAGGAAAGGCGAGAGGAACTCCAGGGTCGTGCCACCATTCCAAGAGTCCCCCAGATGTGTCAGTCCATTCCAGAGGAACCTGTTTTCCCTGCACTGCCTTGACGTTGAAGCCGAGGATCGAGTCCCACCACGTGTGCACGTGGGACAGCCCTGTGGGAAAGCCTCGTGGGAAAGCCTCGTGGGAAAGACTCGAGGGAAAACCATAGATCCTTTGATCCACGCGGCGGACTGCGTGACACTGCTGCTACCGCTCTGGAGGAAAGCGCAAGTGCATGCCCGCATTCGAGACGAGGACTGACTCCCCTGGGGAGACTCCAGAAGTACCCCAAGATCCATGTCAGCACTGGAGAGGAATCCTCAGGTTCCGGCCCCGACTCCACACAAGGTTTTAGGCCCCGGCATCGACGGGAGAGGAATCCCGAGAGGCCCCCGAGGAACTCGCATGGGGACTGGCCTTTCCTGAGGCCACCAGAGCGGGTCCCTGAGGTCCCTGTCGTAAGTCGAGAGCACCTGCCGCAACTCGAGAAAATCCAGGAGGTTTTGCCCTCCAGGCGAGATGAGGCCCATTTCCGCTGAGGCTTCTCGAGGCCAATCACATCTAACCACTGGAACTTCCAAAGGGTCCTTCACACCCTTGCTGCAACTCAAGAAGTTCCCCGACATACCCGTCTCCACTCGAGAGGAAGCACGTGGTGTCCCGCACACATCCAGGGGAACCCCGTTTCCGCCTCCTAGCTCGAGATGAGGGATCCTTTCCCTGTTTCGTAGGGAAAGAATTCCCGGCGTTCCCGTCGCATCTCAAGAGGAGGCGCTCTCCACAGGAAAGGCGAGAGGAACTCCAGGGTCGTGCCACCATTCCAAGAGTCCCCCAGATGTGTCAGTCCATTTCAGAGGAACCTGTTTTCCCTGCACTGCCTTGACGTTCAAACCGAGGATCGACTCCCACCACGTGTGCACGTGGGAGAGCCCTGTGGGAAAGCCTCGTGGGAAAGCCTCGTGGGAAAGACTCGAGGGAAAACCATAGATCCTTTGATCCACGCGGCGGACTGCGTGACAGTGCTGCTACCGCTCTGGAGGAAAGCGCAAGTGCATGCCCGCATTCGAGACGAGGACTGACTCCCCTGGGGAGACTCCAGAAGTACCCCAAGATCCATGTCAGCACTGGAGAGGAATCCTCAGGTTCCGGCCCCGACTCCACACAAGGTTTTAGGCCCCGGCATCGACGGGAGAGGAATCCCGAGAGGCCCCCGAGGAACTCGCATGGGGACTGGCCTTTCCTGAGGCCACCAGAGCGGGTCCCTGAGGTCCCCGTCGTAAGTCGAGAGCACCTGCCGCAACTCGAGAAAATCCAGGAGGTTTTGCCCTCCAGGCGAGATGAGGCCCATTTCCGCTGAGGCTTCTCGAGGCCAATCACATCTAACCACTGGAACTTCCAAAGGGTCCTTCACACCCTTGCTGCAACTCAAGAAGTTCCCCGACATACCCGTCTCCACTCGAGAGGAAGCACGTGGGGTCCCGCACACATCCAGGGGAGCCCCGTTTCCGCCTCCTAGCTCGAGATGAGGGATCCTTTCCCTGTTTCGTAGGGAAAGAATTCCCGGCGTTCCCGTCGCATCTCAAGAGGAGGCGCTCTCCACAGGAAAGGCGAGAGGAACTCCAGGGTCGTGCCACCATTCCAAGAGTCCCCCAGATGTGTCAGTCCATTCCAGAGGAACCTGTTTTCCCTGCACTGCCTTGACGTTCAAGCCGAGGATCGACTCCCACCACGTGTGCACGTGGGACAGCCCTGTGGGAAAGCCTCGTGGGAAAGCCTCGTGGGAAAGACTCGAGGGAAAACCATAGATCCTTTGATCCACGCGGCGGACTGCGTGACAGTGCTGCTACCGCTCTGGAGGAAAGCGCAAGTGCATGCCCGCATTCGAGACGAGGACTGACTCCCCTGGGGAGACTCCAGAAGTACCCCAAGATCCATGTCAGCACTGGAGAGGAATCCTCAGGTTCCGGCCCAGACTCCACACAAGGTCTTAGGCCCCGGCATCGACGGGAGAGCAATCCCTAGAGGCCCCCGAGGAACTCGCCTGGCGACTGGCCTTTCCTGAGGCCACCAGAGCGGGTCCCTGAGGTCCCCGTCGTAAGTCGAGAGCACCTGCCGCAACTCGAGAAAATCCAGGAGGTTTTGCCCTCCAGGCGAGATGAGGCCCATTTCCGCTGAGGCTTCTCGAGGCTAATCACGTCTAACCACTGGAACTTCCAAAGGGTCCTTCACACCCTTGCTGCAACTCAAGAAGTTCCCCGACATACCCGTCTCCACTCGAGAGGAAGCACGTGGGGTCCCGCACACATCCAGAGGAGCCCCGTTTCCGCCTCCTAGCTCGAGATGAGGGATCCTTTCCCTGTTTCGTAGGGAAAGAATTCCCGGCGTTCCCGTCGCATCTCAAGAGGAGGCGCTCTCCACAGGAAAGGCGAGAGGAACTCCAGGGTCGTGCCACCATTCCAAGAGTCCCCCAGATGTGTCAGTCCATTCCAGAGGAACCTGTTTTCCCTGCACTGCCTTGACGTTCAAGCCGAGGATCGACTCCCACCACGTGTGCACGTGGGACAGCCCTGTGGGAAAGCCTCGTGGGAAAGCCTCGTGGGAAAGGCTCTAGGGAAAAACATACATCCTTTGATCCACGCGGCGGACTGCGTGACACTGCTGCTACCGCTCTGGAGGAAAGCGCAAGTGCATGCCCGCATTCGAGACGAGGACTGACTCCCCTGGGGAGACTCCAGAAGTACCCCAAGATCCATGTCAGCACTGGAGAGGAATCCTCAGGTTCCGGCCCCGACTCCACACAAGGTCTTAGGCCCCGGAATCGACGGGAGAGGAATCCCGAGACGCCCCCGAGGAACTCGCATGGGGACTGGCCTTTCCTGAGGCCACCAGAGCGGGTCCCTGAGGTCCCCGTCGTAAGTCGAGAGCACCTGCCGCAACTCGAGAAAATCCAGGAGGTTTTGCCCTCCAGGCGAGGTGAGGCCCATTTCCGCTGAGGCTTCTCGAGGCCAATCACATCTAACCACTGGAACTTCCAAAGGGTCCTTCACACCCTTGCTGCAACTCAAGAAGTTCCCCGACATACCCGTCTCCACTCGAGAGGAAGCACGTGGGGTCCCGCACACATCCAGGGGAGCCCCGTTTCCGCCTCCTAGCTCGAGATGAGGGATCCTTTCCCTGTTTCGTAGGGAAAGAATTCCCGGCGTTCCCGTCGCATCTCAAGAGGAGGCGCTCTCCAAAGGAAAGGCGAGAGGAACTCCAGGGTCGTGACACCATTCCAAGAGTCCCCCAGATGTGTCAGTCCATTCCAGAGGAACCTGTTTTCCCTGCACTGCCTTGACGTTCAAGCCGAGGATCGACTCCCACCACGTGTGCACGTGGGACAGCCCTGTGGGAAAGCCTCGTGGGAAAGCCTCGTGGGAAAGACTCGAGGGAAATCCATAGATCCTTTGATCCACGCGGCGGACTGCGTGACACTGCTGCTACCGCTGTGGAGGAAAGCACAAGTGCATGCCCGCATTCGAGACGAGGACTGACTCCCCTGGGGAAATTCCAGAAGTACCCCAAGATCCATGTCAGCACTGGAGAGGAATACTCAGGTTCCGGCCCCGACTCCACACAAGGTCTTAGGCCCCGGCATCGACGGGAGAGGAATCCCGAGAGGCCCCCGAGGGTCTCGCATGGGGACTGGCCTTTCCTGAGGCCACCAGAGCGGGTCCCTGAGGTCCCCGTCGTAAGTCGAGAGCACCTGCCGCAACTCGAGAAAATCCAGGAGGTTTTGCCCTCCAGGCGAGATGAGGCCCATTTCCGCTGAGGCTTCTCGAGGCCAATCACATTTAACCACTGGAACTTCCAAAGGGTCCTTCACACCCTTGCTGCAACTCCAGAAGTTCCCCGACATACCCGTCTCCACTCGAGAGGAAGCACGAGGGTCCCGCACACATCCAGGGGAGCCACGTTTCGCCTCCCAGCTCGAGATGAGGGATCCTTTCCCTGTTTCGTAGGGAAAGAATTCCCGGCGTTCCCGTCGCATCTCAAGAGGAGGCGCTCTCCACAGGAAAGGCGAGAGGAACTCCAGGGTCGTGCCTCCATTCCCAGAGTCCCCCAGATGTGTCAGTCCATTCGAGAGGAACCTGTTTTCCCTGCACTGCCTTGACGTTCAAGCCGAGGATCGACTCCCACCACGTGTGCACGTGGGACAGCCCTGTGGGAAAGCCTCGTGGGAAAGCCTCGTGGGAAAGACTTGAGGGAAAACCATAGATCCTTTGATCCACGCGGCGGACTGCGTGACACTGCTGCTACCGCTCTGGAGGAAAGCGCAAGTGCATGCCCGCATTCGAGACGAGGACTGACTCCCCTTTGGAGACTCCAGAAGTACCCCAAGATCCATGTCAGCACTGGAGAGGAATCCTCACGTTCCGTCCCCGACTCCACACAAGGTCTTAGGCCCCGGCAACGACGGGAGAGGAATCCCGAGAGGCCCCCGAGGAAATCACATGGGGACTGGCCTTTCCTGAGGCCACCAGAGCGGGTCCCTGAGGTCCCCGTCGTAAGTCGAGAGCACCTGCCGCAACTCGAGAAAATCCAGGAGGTTTTGCCCTCCAGGCGAGATGAGGCACATTTCCGCTGAGGCTTCCCGAGGCTAATCACATCTAACAACTGGAACTTCCAAAGGGTCCTTCACACCCTTGCTGCAACTCCAGAAGTTCCCCGACATACCCGTCTACACTCGAGAGGAAGCACGAGGGTCCCGCACACATCCAGGGGAGCCCCGTTTCCGCCTCCTAGCTCGAGATGAGGGATCCTTTCCGTGTTTCTTAGGGAAAGAATTCCCGGCGTTGCCGTCGCATCTCAAGAGGATGCGCTCTCCACAGGAAAGGCGAGAGGAACTCCAGCGTCGTGACACCATTCCAAGAGTCCCCCAGATGTGTCAGTCCATTCCAGAGGAAACTTTTTTCCCTGCACTGCCTTGACGTTGAAGCCGGGGATCGAATCCCACCACGTGTGCACGTGGGACAGCCCTGTGGGAAAGCCTCGTGGGAAAGCCTCGTGGAAAAGACTCGAGGGAAAACCATAGATCCTTTGATCCACGCGGCGGACTGCGTGACACTGCTGCTACCGCTCTGGAGGAAAGCGCAAGTGCATGCCCGCATTCGAGACGAGGACTGACTCCCCTGGGGAGACTCCAGAAGTACCCCAAGATCCATGTCAGCACTGGAGAGGAATCCTCACGTTCCGTCCCCGACTCCACACAAGGTCTTAGGCCCCGGCAACGACGGGAGAGGAATCCCGAGAGGCCCCCGAGGAAATCACATGGGGACTGGCCTTTCCTGAGGCCACCAGAGCGGGTCCCTGAGGTCCCCGTCGTAAGTCGAGAACACCTGCCGCAACTCGAGAAAATCCAGGAGGTTTTGCCCTCCAGGCGAGATGAGGCACATTTCCGCTGAGGCTTCCCGAGGCTAATCACATCTAACAACTGGAACTTCCAAAGGGTCCTTCACACCCTTGCTGCAACTCTAGAAGTTCCCCGACATACCCGTCTCCACTCGAGAGGAAGGACGAGGGTCCCGCACACATCCAGGGGAGCCCCGTTTCCGCCTCCTAGCTCGAGATGAGGGATCCTTTCCGTGTTTCTTAGGGAAAGAATTCCCGGCGTTGCCGTCGCATCTCAAGAGGATGCGCTCTCCACAGGAAAGGCGAGAGGAACTCCAGCGTCGTGACACCATTCCAAGAGTCCCCCAGATGTGTCAGTCCATTCCAGAGGAAACTTTTTTCCCTGCACTGCCTTGACGTTGAAGCCGGGGATCGAATCCCACCACGTGTGCACGTGGGACAGCCCTGTGGGAAAGCCTCGTGGGAAAGCCTCGTGGAAAAGACTCGAGGGAAAACCATAGATCATTTGATGCACGCGGCGGACTGCTTGACACTGCTGCTACCGCTCTGGAGGATAGCGCAAGTGCATGCCCGCATTCCAGACGAGGACTGACTCCCCTGGGGAGACTACAGAATTACCCCAAGATCCATGTCAGCACTGGAGAGGAATCCTCAGGTTCCCGCCCCGACTCCTCACAAGGTCTTCGGTCCCGGCATCGACGGGAGAGGAATCCCGAGAGGCCCCCGAGGAAGTCGCATGGGGACTGGCCTTTCCTGAGGCCACCAGAGCGAGTCCCTGAGGTCCCCGTCGTAAGTCGAGAGCACCTGCCGCAACTCGAGAAAATCCAGGAGGTTTTGCCCTCCAGGCGAGATGAGGCCCATTTCCGCTGAGGCTTCTCGAGGCCAATCACATCTAACCACTGGAACTTCCAAAGGGTCCTTCACACCCTTGCTGCAACTCAAGAAGTTCCCCGACATACCCGTCTCCACTCGAGAGGAAGCACGTGGTGTCCCGCACACATCCAGGGGAGCCCCGTTTCCGGCTCCAAGCTCGAGATGAGGGATCCTTTCCCTGTTTCGTAGGGAAAGAATTCCCGGCGTTCCCGTCGCATCTCAAGAGGAGGCGCTCTCCACAGGAAAGGCGAGAGGAACTCCAGTGTCGTGCCACCATTCCAAGAGTCCCCCAGATGTGTGAGTCCATTCCAGAGGAACCTGTTTTCCCTGCACTGCCTTGACGTTCAAGCCGAGGATCGACTCCCACCACTTGTGCACGTGGGACAGCCCTGTGGGAAAGCCTCGTGGGAAAGCCTCGTGGGAAAGACTTTAGGGAAAACCATAGATCCTTTGCTCCACGCAGCGGACTGCGTGACACTGCTGCTACCGCTGTGGAGGAAAGCGCTAGTTCATGCCCGCATTCGAGATGAGGACTGACTCTCCTGGGGAGACTCCAGAAGTACCCCAAGATCCATGTCAGCACTGGAGAGGAATCCTCAGGTTCCAGCCCCGACTCCACACAAGGTCTTAGGCCCCGGCATCGACGGTAGAGGAATCCCGAGAGGCCCCCGAGGAAGTCGCATGGGGACTGGCCTTTCCTGAGGCCACCAAAACGGGTCCCTGAGGTCCCCGTCGTAAGTCGAGAGCACCTGCCGCAACTCGAGAAAATCCAGGAGGTTTTGCCCTCCAGGCGAGATGAGGCCCATTTCCGCTGAGGCTTCTCGAGGCCAATCACATCTAACCACTGGAACTTCCAAAGGGTCATTCACACCCTTGCTGCAACTCAAGAAGTTCCCCGACATACCCGTCTCCACTCGAGAAGAAGCATGTGGGGTCCCGCACACATCCAGGGGAGCCCCGTTTCCGCCTCCTAGCTCGAGATGAGGGATCCTTTCCCTGTTTTGTAGGGAAAGAATTCCCGGCGTTCCCGTCGCATCTCAAGAGGAGGGGCTCTCCACAGGAAAGGCGAGAGGAACTCCAGGGTCGTGCCACCATTCCAAGAGTCCCCCAGATGTGTCAGTCCATTCCAGAGGAACCTGTTTTCCCTGCACTGCCTTGACGTTCAAGCCTAGGATCGAGTCCCACCACGTGTGCACGTGGGACAGCCCAGTGGAAAGCCTCGTGGGAAAGCCTCGTGCGAAACTCGAGGGAAAAACATAGATCCTTTGATCCACGCGGCGGACTGCGTGACACTGCTGCTACCGCTCTGGAGGAAAGCGCAAGTGCATGCCCGCATTCGAGACGAGGACTGACTCCCCTGGGGAGACTCCAGAAGTACCCCAAGATCCATGTCAGCACTGGAGAGGAATCCTCAGGTTCCGGCCCCGACTCCACACAAGGTCTTAGGCCCCGGCATCGACGGGAGAGGAATCCCAAGAGGCCCCTGTGGAACTGGCATGGGGACTGGCCTTTCCTGAGGTCACCAGAGCGGGTCCCTGAGGTCCCCGTCGTAAGTCGAGAGCACCTGCCGCAACTCGAGAAAATCCAGGATATTTTGCCCCCCAGGCGAGATGAAGCCCATTTCCACTGAGGCTTCTCGAGGCTAATCACATCTAACCACTGGAAATTCCAAAGGGTCCTTCACACCCTTGCTGCAACTCCAGAAGTTCCCCGACATACCCGTCTCCACTCGAGAGGAAGCACGAGGGTCCCGCACACATCCAGGGGAGCCACGTTTCGCCTCCTAGCTCGAGATGAGGGATCCTTTCCCTGTTTCGTAGGGAAAGAATTCCCGGCGTTCCCGTCGCATCTCAAGAGGAGGCGCTCTCCACAGGAAAGGCGAGAGGAACTCCAGGGTCGTGCCTCCATTCCCAGAGTCCCCCAGATGTGTCAGTCCATTCCAGAGGAACCTGTTTTCCCTGCACTGCCTTGACGTTCAAGCCGAGGATCGACTCCCACCACGTGTGCACGTGGGACAGCCCTGTGGGAAAGCCTCGTGGGAAAGCCTCGTGGGAAAGACTTGAGGGAAAACCATAGATCCTTTGATCCACGCGGCGGACTGCGTGACACTGCTGCTACCGCTCTGGAGGAAAGCGCAAGTGCATGCCCGCATTCGAGACGAGGACTGACTCCCCTGGGGAGACTCCAGAAGTACCCCAAGATCCATGTCAGCACTGGAGAGGAATCCTCACGTTCCGTCCCCGACTCCACACAAGGTCTTAGGCCCCGGCAACGACGGGAGAGGAATCCCGAGAGGCCCCCGAGGAAATCACATGGGGACTGGCCTTTCCTGAGGCCACCAGAGCGGGTCCCTGAGGTCCCCGTCGTAAGTCGAGAACACCTGCCACAACTCTAGAAAATCCAGGAGGTTTTGCCCTCCAGGCGAGATGAGGCACATTTCCGCTGAGGCTTCCCGAGGCTAATCACATCTAACAACTGGAACTTCCAAAGGGTCCTTCACACCCTTGCTGCAACTCAAGAAGTTCCCCGACATACCCGTCTACACTCGAGAGGAAGCACGAGGGTCCCGCACACATCCAGGGGAGCCCCGTTTCCGCCTCCTAGCTCGAGATGAGGGATCCTTTCCGTGTTTCTTAGGGAAAGAATTCCCGGCGTTGCCGTCGCATCTCAACAGGAGGCGCTCTCCACAGGAAAGGCGAGAGGAACTCCAGGGTCGTGCCACCATTCCAAGAGTCCCCCAGATGTGTCAGTCCATTCCAGAGGAAACTTTTTTCCCTGCACTGCCTTGACGTTGAAGCCGGGGATCGAATCCCACCACGTGTGCACGTGGGACAGCCCTGTGGGAAAGCCTCGTGGGAAAGCCTCGTGGAAAAGACTCGAGGGAAAACCATAGATCCTTTGATCCACGCGGCGGACTGCGTGACACTGCTGCTACCGCTCTGGAGGAAAGCGCAAGTGCATGCCCGCATTCGAGACGAGGACTGACTCCCCTGGGGAGACTCCAGAAATACCCCAAGATCCATGTCAGCACTGGAGAGGAATCCTCAGGTTCCGGCCCCGACTCCGCACAAGGTCTTAGGCCCGGCATCGACGGGAGAGGAATCCCGAGAGGCCCCCGAGGAACTCGCATGGGGACTGGCCTTTCCTGAGGCCACCAGAGCGGGTCCCTGAGGTCCCTGTCGTAAGTCGAGAGCACCTGCCGCAACTCGAGAAAATCCAGGAGGTTTTGCCCTCCAGGCGAAATGAGGCCCATTTTCGCTGAGGCTTCTCGAGGCTAATCACATGTAACAACTGGAACTTCCAAAGGGTCCTTCACACCCTTGCTGCAACTCAAGAAGTTCCCCGACATACCCGTCTCCACTCAAGAGGAAGCACGAGGGTCCCACACACATCCAGGAGAGCACCGTTTCCGCCTCCTAGCTCGAGATGAGGGATCCTTTCCCTGTTTCGTAGGGAAAGAATTCCCGGCGTTCCCGTCGCATCTCAACAGGAGGCGCTCTCCACAGGAAAGGCGAGAGGAACTCCAGGGTCGTGCCACCATTCCAAGAGTCCCCCAGATGTGTCAGTCCATTCCAGAGGAACCTGTTTTCCCTGCACTGCCTTGACGTTCAATCCGAGGATCGACTCCCACCACGTGTGCACGTGGGACAACCCTGTGGGAAAGCCTCGTGGGAAAGCCTCGTGGGAAAGACTCGAGGGAAAACCATAGATCCTTTGATCCACGCGGCGGACTGCGTGACACTGCTGCTACCGCTCTGGAGGAAAGCGCAAGTGCATGCCCACATTCGAGACGAGGACTGCCTCCCCTGGGGAGACTCCAGAAATACCCCAAGATCCATGTCAGCACTGGAGAGGAATCCTCAGGTTCTGGCCCCGACTCCACACAAGGTCTTAGGCCCGGCATCGAAAGGAGAGGAATCCCGAGAGACCCCCGAGGAACTCGCATGGGGACTGGCCTTTCCTGAGGCCACCAGAGCGGGTCCCTGAGGTCCCCGTCGTAAGTCGAGAGCACCTGCCGCAACTCGAGAAAATCCAGGAGGTTTTGCCCTCCAGGCGAGATGAGGCCCATTTCCGCTGAGGCTTCTCGAGGCCAATCACATCTAACCACTGGAACTTCCAAAGGGTCCTTCACACCCTTGCTGCAACTCAAGAAGTTCCCCGACATACCCGTCTCCACTCGAGAGGAAGCACGTGGGGTCCCGCACACATCCAGGGGAGCCCCGTTTCCGCCTCCTAGCTCGAGATGAGGGATCCTTTCCCTGTTTCGTAGGGAAAGAATTCCCGGCGTTCCCGTCGCATCTCAAGAGGAGGCGCTCTCCACAGGAAAGGCGAGAGGAACTCCAGGGTCGTGCCACCATTCCAAGAGTCCCCCAGATGTGTCAGTCCATTCCAGAGGAACCTGTTTTCCCTGCACTGCCTTGACGTTCAAGCCGAGGATCGACTCCCACCACGTGTGCACGTGGGACAGCCCTGTGGGAAAGCCTCGTGGGAAAGCCTCGTGGGAAAGACTCGAGGGAAAACCATAGATCCTTTGATCCACGCGGCGGACTGCGTGACAGTGCTGCTACCGCTCTGGAGGAAAGCGCAAGTGCATGCCCGCATTCGAGACGAGGACTGACTCCCCTGGGGAGACTCCAGAAGTACCCCAAGATCCATGTCAGCACTGGAGAGGAATCCTCAGGTTCCGGCCCCGACTCCACACAAGGTCTTAGGCCCCGGCATCGACGGGAGAGCAATCCCTAGAGGCCCCCGAGGAACTCGCCTGGCGACTGGCCTTTCCTGAGGCCACCAGAGCGGGTCCCTGAGGTCCCCGTCGTAAGTCGAGAGCACCTGCCGCAACTCGAGAAAATCCAGGAGGTTTTGCCCTCCAGGCGAGATGAGGCCCATTTCCGCTGAGGCTTCTCGAGGCTAATCACGTCTAACCACTGGAACTTCCAAAGGGTCCTTCACACCCTTGCTGCAACTCAAGAAGTTCCCCGACATACCCGTCTCCACTCGAGAGGAAGCACGTGGGGTCCCGCACACATCCAGAGGAGCCCCGTTTCCGCCTCCTAGCTCGAGATGAGGGATCCTTTCCCTGTTTCGTAGGGAAAGAATTCCCGGCGTTCCCGTCGCATCTCAAGAGGAGACGCTCTCCACAGGAAAGGCGAGAGGAACTCCAGGGTCGTGCCACCATTCCAAGAGTCCCCCAGATGTGTCAGTCCATTCCAGAGGAACCTGTTTTCCCTGCACTGCCTTGACGTTCAAGCCGAGGATCGACTCCCACCACGTGTGCACGTGGGACAGCCCTGTGGGAAAGCCTCGTGGGAAAGCCTCGTGGGAAAGGCTCTAGGGAAAAACATACATCCTTTGATCCACGCGGCGGACTGCGTGACACTGCTGCTACCGCTCTGGAGGAAAGCGCAAGTGCATGCCCGCATTCGAGACGAGGACTGACTCCCCTGGGGAGACTCCAGAAGTACCCCAAGATCCATGTCAGCACTGGAGAGGAATCCTCAGGTTCCGGCCCCGACTCCACACAAGGTCTTAGGCCCCGGAATCGACGGGAGAGGAATCCCGAGACGCCCCCGAGGAACTCGCATGGGGACTGGCCTTTCCTGAGGCCACCAGAGCGGGTCCCTGAGGTCCCCGTCGTAAGTCGAGAGCACCTGCCGCAACTCGAGAAAATCCAGGAGGTTTTGCCCTCCAGGCGAGGTGAGGCCCATTTCCGCTGAGGCTTCTCGAGGCCAATCACATCTAACCACTGGAACTTCCAAAGGGTCCTTCACACCCTTGCTGCAACTCAAGAAGTTCCCCGACATACCCGTCTCCACTCGAGAGGAAGCACGTGGGGTCCCGCACACATCCAGGGGAGCCCCGTTTCCGCCTCCTAGCTCGAGATGAGGGATCCTTTCCCTGTTTCGTAGGGAAAGAATTCCCGGCGTTCCCGTCGCATCTCAAGAGGAGGCGCTCTCCAAAGGAAAGGCGAGAGGAACTCCAGGGTCGTGACACCATTCCAAGAGTCCCCCAGATGTGTCAGTCCATTCCAGAGGAACCTGTTTTCCCTGCACTGCCTTGACGTTCAAGCCGAGGATCGACTCCCACCACGTGTGCACGTGGGACAGCCCTGTGGGAAAGCCTCGTGGGAAAGCCTCGTGGGAAAGACTCGAGGGAAATCCATAGATCCTTTGATCCACGCGGCGGACTGCGTGACACTGCTGCTACCGCTGTGGAGGAAAGCACAAGTGCATGCCCGCATTCGAGACGAGGACTGACTCCCCTGGGGAAATTCCAGAAGTACCCCAAGATCCATGTCAGCACTGGAGAGGAATACTCAGGTTCCGGCCCCGACTCCACACAAGGTCTTAGGCCCCGGCATCGACGGGAGAGGAATCCCGAGAGGCCCCCGAGGGTCTCGCATGGGGACTGGCCTTTCCTGAGGCCACCAGAGCGGGTCCCTGAGGTCCCCGTCGTAAGTCGAGAGCACCTGCCGCAACTCGAGAAAATCCAGGAGGTTTTGCCCTCCAGGCGAGATGAGGCCCATTTCCGCTGAGGCTTCTCGAGGCCAATCACATTTAACCACTGGAACTTCCAAAGGGTCCTTCACACCCTTGCTGCAACTCCAGAAGTTCCCCGACATACCCGTCTCCACTCGAGAGGAAGCACGAGGGTCCCGCACACATCCAGGGGAGCCACGTTTCGCCTCCCAGCTCGAGATGAGGGATCCTTTCCCTGTTTCGTAGGGAAAGAAGTCCCGGCGTTCCCGTCGCATCTCAAGAGGAGGCGCTCTCCACAGGAAAGGCGAGAGGAACTCCAGGGTCGTGCCTCCATTCCCAGAGTCCCCCAGATGTGTCAGTCCATTCGAGAGGAACCTGTTTTCCCTGCACTGCCTTGACGTTCAAGCTGAGGATCGACTCCCACCACGTGTGCACGTGGGACAGCCCTGTGGGAAAGCCTCGTGGGAAAGCCTCGTGGGAAAGACTTGAGGGAAAACCATAGATCCTTTGATCCACGCGGCGGACTGCGTGACACTGCTGCTACCGCTCTGGAGGAAAGCGCAAGTGCATGCCCGCATTCGAGACGAGGACTGACTCCCCTTTGGAGACTCCAGAAGTACCCCAAGATCCATGTCAGCACTGGAGAGGAATCCTCACGTTCCGTCCCCGACTCCACACAAGGTCTTAGGCCCCGGCAACGACGGGAGAGGAATCCCGAGAGGCCCCCGAGGAAATCACATGGGGACTGGCCTTTCCTGAGGCCACCAGAGCGGGTCCCTGAGGTCCCCGTCGTAAGTCGAGAGCACCTGCCGCAACTCGAGAAAATCCAGGAGGTTTTGCCCTCCAGGCGAGATGAGGCACATTTCCGCTGAGGCTTCTCGAGGCTAATCACATCTAACAACTGGAACTTCCAAAGGGTCCTTCACACCCTTGCTGCAACTCCAGAAGTTCCCCGACATACCCGTCTACACTCGAGAGGAAGCACGAGGGTCCCGCACACATCCAGGGGAGCCCCGTTTCCGCCTCCTAGCTCGAGATGAGGGATCCTTTCCGTGTTTCTTAGGGAAAGAATT
This sequence comes from Ovis canadensis, assembly GCF_042477335.2. NCBI lineage: Eukaryota > Metazoa > Chordata > Mammalia > Artiodactyla > Bovidae > Ovis > Ovis canadensis. The sequence goes on from NC_091252.1 coordinate 1,784,880, forward strand.
CCCGGCGTTGCCGTCGCATCTCAAGAGGATGCGCTCTCCACAGGAAAGGCGAGAGGAACTCCAGCGTCGTGACACCATTCCAAGAGTCCCCCAGATGTGTCAGTCCATTCCAGAGGAAACTTTTTTCCCTGCACTGCCTTGACGTTGAAGCCGGGGATCGAATCCCACCACGTGTGCACGTGGGACAGCCCTGTGGGAAAGCCTCGTGGGAAAGCCTCGTGGAAAAGACTCGAGGGAAAACCATAGATCCTTTGATCCACGCGGCGGACTGCGTGACACTGCTGCTACCGCTCTGGAGGAAAGCGCAAGTGCATGCCCGCATTCGAGACGAGGACTGACTCCCCTGGGGAGACTCCAGAAGTACCCCAAGATCCATGTCAGCACTGGAGAGGAATCCTCACGTTCCGTCCCCGACTCCACACAAGGTCTTAGGCCCCGGCAACGACGGGAGAGGAATCCCGAGAGGCCCCCGAGGAAATCACATGGGGACTGGCCTTTCCTGAGGCCACCAGAGCGGGTCCCTGAGGTCCCCGTCGTAAGTCGAGAACACCTGCCGCAACTAGAGAAAATCCAGGAGGTTTTGCCCTCCAGGCGAGATGAGGCACATTTCCGCTGAGGCTTCCCGAGGCTAATCACATCTAACAACTGGAACTTCCAAAGGGTCCTTCACACCCTTGCTGCAACTCTAGAAGTTCCCCGACATACCCGTCTCCACTCGAGAGGAAGGACGAGGGTCCCGCACACATCCAGGGGAGCCCCGTTTCCGCCTCCTAGCTCGAGATGAGGGATCCTTTCCGTGTTTCTTAGGGAAAGAATTCCCGGCGTTGCCGTCGCATCTCAAGAGGATGCGCTCTCCACAGGAAAGGCGAGAGGAACTCCAGCGTCGTGACACCATTCCAAGAGTCCCCCAGATGTGTCAGTCCATTCCAGAGGAAACTTTTTTCCCTGCACTGCCTTGACGTTGAAGCCGGGGATCGAATCCCACCACGTGTGCACGTGGGACAGCCCTGTGGGAAAGCCTCGTGGGAAAGCCTCGTGGAAAAGACTCGAGGGAAAACCATAGATCATTTGATGCACGCGGCGGACTGCTTGACACTGCTGCTACCGCTCTGGAGGATAGCGCAAGTGCATGCCCGCATTCCAGACGAGGACTGACTCCCCTGGGGAGACTACAGAATTACCCCAAGATCCATGTCAGCACTGGAGAGGAATCCTCAGGTTCCCGCCCCGACTCCACACAAGGTCTTCGGTCCCGGCATCGACGGGAGAGGAATCCCGAGAGGCCCCCGAGGAAGTCGCATGGGGACTGGCCTTTCCTGAGGCCACCAGAGCGAGTCCCTGAGGTCCCCGTCGTAAGTCGAGAGCACCTGCCGCAACTCGAGAAAATCCAGGAGGTTTTGCCCTCCAGGCGAGATGAGGCCCATTTCCGCTGAGGCTTCTCGAGGCCAATCACATCTAACCACTGGAACTTCCAAAGGGTCCTTCACACCCTTGCTGCAACTCAAGAAGTTCCCCGACATACCCGTCTCCACTCGAGAGGAAGCACGTGGTGTCCCGCACACATCCAGGGGAGCCCCGTTTCCGGCTCCAAGCTCGAGATGAGGGATCCTTTCCCTGTTTCGTAGGGAAAGAATTCCCGGCGTTCCCGTCGCATCTCAAGAGGAGGCGCTCTCCACAGGAAAGGCGAGAGGAACTCCAGGGTCGTGCCTCCATTCCCAGAGTCCCCCAGATGTGTCAGTCCATTCCAGAGGAACCTGTTTTCCCTGCACTGCCTTGACGTTCAAGCCGAGGATCGACTCCCACCACGTGTGCACGTGGGACAGCCCTGTGGGAAAGCCTCGTGGGAAAGCCTCGTGGGAAAGACTTGAGGGAAAACCATAGATCCTTTGATCCACGCGGCGGACTGCGTGACACTGCTGCTACCGCTCTGGAGGAAAGCGCAAGTGCATGCCCGCATTCGAGACGAGGACTGACTCCCCTGGGGAGACTCCAGAAGTACCCCAAGATCCATGTCAGCACTGGAGAGGAATCCTCACGTTCCGTCCCCGACTCCACACAAGGTCTTAGGCCCCGGCAACGACGGGAGAGGAATCCCGAGAGGCCCCCGAGGAAATCACATGGGGACTGGCCTTTCCTGAGGCCACCAGAGCGGGTCCCTGAGGTCCCCGTCGTAAGTCGAGAACACCTGCCACAACTCGAGAAAATCCAGGAGGTTTTGCCCTCCAGGCGAGATGAGGCACATTTCCGCTGAGGCTTCCCGAGGCTAATCACATCTAACAACTGGAACTTCCAAAGGGTCCTTCACACCCTTGCTGCAACTCAAGAAGTTCCCCGACATACCCGTCTACACTCGAGAGGAAGCACGAGGGTCCCGCACACATCCAGGGGAGCCCCGTTTCCGCCTCCTAGCTCGAGATGAGGGATCCTTTCCGTGTTTCTTAGGGAAAGAATTCCCGGCGTTGCCGTCGCATCTCAACAGGAGGCGCTCTCCACAGGAAAGGCGAGAGGAACTCCAGGGTCGTGCCACCATTCCAAGAGTCCCCCAGATGTGTCAGTCCATTCCAGAGGAAACTTTTTTCCCTGCACTGCCTTGACGTTGAAGCCGGGGATCGAATCCCACCTCGTGTGCACGTGGGACAGCCCTGTGGGAAAGCCTCGTGGGAAAGCCTCGTGGAAAAGACTCGTGGGAAAACCATAGATCCTTTGATCCACGCGGCGGACTGCGTGACACTGCTGCTACCGCTCTGGAGGAAAGCGCAAGTGCATGCCCGCATTCGAGACGAGGACTGACTCCCCTGGGGAGACTCCAGAAATACCCCAAGATCCATGTCAGCACTGGAGAGGAATCCTCAGGTTCCGGCCCCGACTCCGCACAAGGTCTTAGGCCCGGCATCGACGGGAGAGGAATCCCGAGAGGCCCCCGAGGAACTCGCATGGGGACTGGCCTTTCCTGAGGCCACCAGAGCGGGTCCCTGAGGTCCCTGTCGTAAGTCGAGAGCACCTGCCGCAACTCGAGAAAATCCAGGAGGTTTTGCCCTCCAGGCGAAATGAGGCCCATTTTCGCTGAGGCTTCTCGAGGCTAATCACATGTAACAACTGGAACTTCCAAAGGGTCCTTCACACCCTTGCTGCAACTCAAGAAGTTCCCCGACATACCCGTCTCCACTCAAGAGGAAGCACGAGGGTCCCACACACATCCAGGAGAGCACCGTTTCCGCCTCCTAGCTCGAGATGAGGGATCCTTTCCCTGTTTCGTAGGGAAAGAATTCCCGGCGTTCCCGTCGCATCTCAACAGGAGGCGCTCTCCACAGGAAAGGCGAGAGGAACTCCAGGGTCGTGCCACCATTCCAAGAGTCCCCCAGATGTGTCAGTCCATTCCAGAGGAACCTGTTTTCCCTGCACTGCCTTGACGTTCAATCCGAGGATCGACTCCCACCACGTGTGCACGTGGGACAACCCTGTGGGAAAGCCTCGTGGGAAAGCCTCGTGGGAAAGACTCGAGGGAAAACCATAGATCCTTTGATCCACGCGGCGGACTGCGTGACACTGCTGCTACCGCTCTGGAGGAAAGCGCAAGTTCATGCCCACATTCGAGACGAGGACTGCCTCCCCTGGGGAGACTCCAGAAATACCCCAAGATCCATGTCAGCACTGGAGAGGAATCCTCAGGTTCCGGCCCCGACTCCACACAAGGTCTTAGGCCCGGCATCGAAAGGAGAGGAATCCCGAGAGACCCCCGAGGAACTCGCATGGGGACTGGCCTTTCCTGAGGCCACCAGAGCGGGTCCCTGAGGTCCCCGTCGTAAGTCGAGAGCACCTGCCGCAACTCGAGAAAATCCAGGAGGTTTTGCCCTCCAGGCGAGATGAGGCCCATTTCCGCTGAGGCTTCTCGAGGCCAATCACATCTAACCACTGGAACTTCCAAAGGGTCCTTCACACCCTTGCTGCAACTCAAGAAGTTCCCCGACATACCCGTCTCCACTCGAGAGGAAGCACGTGGGGTCCCGCACACATCCAGGGGAGCCCCGTTTCCGCCTCCTAGCTCGAGATGAGGGATCCTTTCCCTGTTTCGTAGGGAAAGAATTCCCGGCGTTTCCGTCGCATCTCAAGAGGAGGCGCTCTCCACAGGAAAGGCGAGAGGAACTCCAGGGTCGTGCCACCATTCCAAGAGTCCCCCAGATGTGTCAGTCCATTCCAGAGGAACCTGTTTTCCCTGCACTGCCTTGACGTTCAAGCCGAGGATCGACTCCCACTACGTGTGCACGTGGGACAGCCCTGTGGGAAAGCCTCGTGGGAAAGCCTCGTGGGAAAGACTCGAGGGAAAACCATAGATCCTTTGATCCACGCGGCGGACTGCGTGACAGTGCTGCTACCGCTCTGGAGGAAAGCGCAAGTGCATGCCCGCATTCGAGACGAGGACTGACTCCCCTGGGGAGACTCCAGAAGTACCCCAAGATCCATGTCAGCACTGGAGAGGAATCCTCAGGTTCCGGCCCCGACTCCACACAAGGTCTTAGGCCCCGGCATCGACGGGAGAGCAATCCCTAGAGGCCCCCGAGGAACTCGCCTGGCGACTGGCCTTTCCTGAGGCCACCAGAGCGGGTCCCTGAGGTCCCCGTCGTAAGTCGAGAGCACCTGCCGCAACTCGAGAAAATCCAGGAGGTTTTGCCCTCCAGGCGAGATGAGGCCCATTTCCGCTGAGGCTTCTCGAGGCTAATCACGTCTAACCACTGGAACTTCCAAAGGGTCCTTCACACCCTTGCTGCAACTCAAGAAGTTCCCCGACATACCCGTCTCCACTCGAGAGGAAGCACGTGGGGTCCCGCACACATCCAGAGGAGCCCCGTTTCCGCCTCCTAGCTCGAGATGAGGGATCCTTTCCCTGTTTCGTAGGGAAAGAATTCCCGGCGTTCCCGTCGCATCTCAAGAGGAGACGCTCTCCACAGGAAAGGCGAGAGGAACTCCAGGGTCGTGCCACCATTCCAAGAGTCCCCCAGATGTGTCAGTCCATTCCAGAGGAACCTGTTTTCCCTGCACTGCCTTGACGTTCAAGCCGAGGATCGACTCCCACCACGTGTGCACGTGGGACAGCCCTGTGGGAAAGCCTCGTGGGAAAGCCTCGTGGGAAAGGCTCTAGGGAAAAACATACATCCTTTGATCCACGCGGCGGACTGCGTGACACTGCTGCTACCGCTCTGGAGGAAAGCGCAAGTGCATGCCCGCATTCGAGACGAGGACTGACTCCCCTGGGGAGACTCCAGAAGTACCCCAAGATCCATGTCAGCACTGGAGAGGAATCCTCAGGTTCCGGCCCCGACTCCACACAAGGTCTTAGGCCCCGGAATCGACGGGAGAGGAATCCCGAGACGCCCCCGAGGAACTCGCATGGGGACTGGCCTTTCCTGAGGCCACCAGAGCGGGTCCCTGAGGTCCCCGTCGTAAGTCGAGAGCACCTGCCGCAACTCGAGAAAATCCAGGAGGTTTTGCCCTCCAGGCGAGGTGAGGCCCATTTCCGCTGAGGCTTCTCGAGGCCAATCACATCTAACCACTGGAACTTCCAAAGGGTCCTTCACACCCTTGCTGCAACTCAAGAAGTTCCCCGACATACCCGTCTCCACTCGAGAGGAAGCACGTGGGGTCCCGCACACATCCAGGGGAGCCCCGTTTCCGCCTCCTAGCTCGAGATGAGGGATCCTTTCCCTGTTTCGTAGGGAAAGAATTCCCGGCGTTCCCGTCGCATCTCAAGAGGAGGCGCTCTCCAAAGGAAAGGCGAGAGGAACTCCAGGGTCGTGACACCATTCCAAGAGTCCCCCAGATGTGTCAGTCCATTCCAGAGGAACCTGTTTTCCCTGCACTGCCTTGACGATCAAGCCGAGGATCGACTCCCACCACGTGTGCACGTGGGACAGCCCTGTGGGAAAGCCTCGTGGGAAAGCCTCGTGGGAAAGACTCGAGGGAAATCCATAGATCCTTTGATCCACGCGGCGGACTGCGTGACACTGCTGCTACCGCTGTGGAGGAAAGCACAAGTGCATGCCCGCATTCGAGACGAGGACTGACTCCCCTGGGGAAATTCCAGAAGTACCCCAAGATCCATGTCAGCACTGGAGAGGAATCCTCAGGTTCCGGCCCCGACTCCACACAAGGTCTTAGGCCCCGGCATCGACGGGAGAGGAATCCCGAGAGGCCCCCGAGGGTCTCGCATGGGGACTGGCCTTTCCTGAGGCCACCAGAGCGGGTCCCTGAGGTCCCCGTCGTAAGTCGAGAGCACCTGCCGCAACTCGAGAAAATCCAGGAGGTTTTGCCCTCCAGGCGAGATGAGGCCCATTTCCGCTGAGGCTTCTCGAGGCCAATCACATTTAACCACTGGAACTTCCAAAGGGTCCTTCACACCCTTGCTGCAACTCCAGAAGTTCCCCGACATACCCGTCTCCACTCGAGAGGAAGCACGAGGGTCCCGCACACATCCAGGGGAGCCACGTTTCGCCTCCCAGCTCGAGATGAGGGATCCTTTCCCTGTTTCGTAGGGAAAGAATTCCCGGCGTTCCCGTCGCATCTCAAGAGGAGGCGCTCTCCACAGGAAAGGCGAGAGGAACTCCAGGGTCGTGCCTCCATTCCCAGAGTCCCCCAGATGTGTCAGTCCATTCGAGAGGAACCTGTTTTCCCTGCACTGCCTTGACGTTCAAGCCGAGGATCGACTCCCACCACGTGTGCACGTGGGACAGCCCTGTGGGAACGCCTCGTGGGAAAGCCTCGTGGGAAAGACTTGAGGGAAAACCATAGATCCTTTGATCCACGCGGCGGACTGCGTGACACTGCTGCTACCGCTCTGGAGGAAAGCGCAAGTGCATGCCCGCATTCGAGACGAGGACTGACTCCCCTTTGGAGACTCCAGAAGTACCCCAAGATCCATGTCAGCACTGGAGAGGAATCCTCACGTTCCGTCCCCGACTCCACACAAGGTCTTAGGCCCCGGCAACGACGGGAGAGGAATCCCGAGAGGCCCCCGAGGAAATCACATGGGGACTGGCCTTTCCTGAGGCCACCAGAGCGGGTCCCTGAGGTCCCCGTCGTAAGTCGAGAGCACCTGCCGCAACTCGAGAAAATCCAGGAGGTTTTGCCCTCCAGGCGAGATGAGGCACATTTCCGCTGAGGCTTCCCGAGGCTAATCACATCTAACAACTGGAACTTCCAAAGGGTCCTTCACACCCTTGCTGCAACTCCAGAAGTTCCCCGACATACCCGTCTACACTCGAGAGGAAGCACGAGGGTCCCGCACACATCCAGGGGAGCCCCGTTTCCGCCTCCTAGCTCGAGATGAGGGATCCTTTCCGTGTTTCTTAGGGAAAGAATTCCCGGCGTTGCCGTCGCATCTCAAGAGGATGCGCTCTCCACAGGAAAGGCGAGAGGAACTCCAGCGTCGTGACACCATTCCAAGAGTCCCCCAGATGTGTCAGTCCATTCCAGAGGAAACTTTTTTCCCTGCACTGCCTTGACGTTGAAGCCGGGGATCGAATCCCACCACGTGTGCACGTGGGACAGCCCTGTGGGAAAGCCTCGTGGGAAAGCCTCGTGGAAAAGACTCGAGGGAAAACCATAGATCCTTTGATCCACGCGGCGGACTGCGTGACACTGCTGCTACCGCTCTGGAGGAAAGCGCAAGTGCATGCCCGCATTCGAGACGAGGACTGACTCCCCTGGGGAGACTCCAGAAGTACCCCAAGATCCATGTCAGCACTGGAGAGGAATCCTCACGTTCCGTCCCCGACTCCACACAAGGTCTTAGGCCCCGGCAACGACGGGAGAGGAATCCCGAGAGGCCCCCGAGGAAATCACATGGGGACTGGCCTTTCCTGAGGCCACCAGAGCGGGTCCCTGAGGTCCCCGTCGTAAGTCGAGAACACCTGCCGCAACTCGAGAAAATCCAGGAGGTTTTGCCCTCCAGGCGAGATGAGGCACATTTCCGCTGAGGCTTCCCGAGGCTAATCACATCTAACAACTGGAACTTCCAAAGGGTCCTTCACACCCTTGCTGCAACTCTAGAAGTTCCCCGACATACCCGTCTCCACTCGAGAGGAAGGACGAGGGTCCCGCACACATCCAGGGGAGCCCCGTTTCCGCCTCCTAGCTCGAGATGAGGGATCCTTTCCGTGTTTCTTAGGGAAAGAATTCCCGGCGTTGCCGTCGCATCTCAAGAGGATGCGCTCTCCACAGGAAAGGCGAGAGGAACTCCAGCGTCGTGACACCATTCCAAGAGTCCCCCAGATGTGTCAGTCCATTCCAGAGGAAACTTTTTTCCCTGCACTGCCTTGACGTTGAAGCCGGGGATCGAATCCCACCACGTGTGCACGTGGGACAGCCCTGTGGGAAAGCCTCGTGGGAAAGCCTCGTGGAAAAGACTCGAGGGAAAACCATAGATCATTTGATGCACGCGGCGGACTGCTTGACACTGCTGCTACCGCTCTGGAGGATAGCGCAAGTGCATGCCCGCATTCCAGACGAGGACTGACTCCCCTGGGGAGACTACAGAATTACCCCAAGATCCATGTCAGCACTGGAGAGGAATCCTCAGGTTCCCGCCCCGACTCCACACAAGGTCTTCGGTCCCGGCATCGACGGGAGAGGAATCCCGAGAGGCCCCCGAGGAAGTCGCATGGGGACTGGCCTTTCCTGAGGCCACCAGAGCGAGTCCCTGAGGTCCCCGTCGTAAGTCGAGAGCACCTGCCGCAACTCGAGAAAATCCAGGAGGTTTTGCCCTCCAGGCGAGATGAGGCCCATTTCCGCTGAGGCTTCTCGAGGCCAATCACATCTAACCACTGGAACTTCCAAAGGGTCCTTCACACCCTTGCTGCAACTCAAGAAGTTCCCCGACATACCCGTCTCCACTCGAGAGGAAGCACGTGGTGTCCCGCACACATCCAGGGGAGCCCCGTTTCCGGCTCCAAGCTCGAGATGAGGGATCCTTTCCCTGTTTCGTAGGGAAAGAATTCCCGGCGTTCCCGTCGCATCTCAAGAGGAGGCGCTCTCCACAGGAAAGGCGAGAGGAACTCCAGTGTCGTGCCACCATTCCAAGAGTCCCCCAGATGTGTGAGTCCATTCCAGAGGAACCTGTTTTCCCTGCACTGCCTTGACGTTCAAGCCGAGGATCGACTCCCACCACTTGTGCACGTGGGACAGCCCTGTGGGAAAGCCTCGTGGGAAAGCCTCGTGGGAAAGACTTTAGGGAAAACCATAGATCCTTTGCTCCACGCAGCGGACTGCGTGACACTGCTGCTACCGCTCTGGAGGAAAGCGCAAGTGCATGCCCGCATTCGAGACGAGGACTGACTCCCCTGGGGAGACTCCAGAAGTACCCCAAGATCCATGTCAGCACTGGAGAGGAATCCTCAGGTTCCGGCCCCGACTCCACACAAGGTCTTAGGCCCCGGCATCGACGGGAGAGGAATCCCAAGAGGCCCCTGTGGAACTGGCATGGGGACTGGCCTTTCCTGAGGTCACCAGAGCGGGTCCCTGAGGTCCCCGTCGTAAGTCGAGAGCACCTGCCGCAACTCGAGAAAATCCAGGATATTTTGCCCCCCAGGCGAGATGAAGCCCATTTCCACTGAGGCTTCTCGAGGCTAATCACATCTAACCACTGGAAATTCCAAAGGGTCCTTCACACCCTTGCTGCAACTCCAGAAGTTCCCCGACATACCCGTCTCCACTCGAGAGGAAGCACGAGGGTCCCGCACACATCCAGGGGAGCCACGTTTCGCCTCCTAGCTCGAGATGAGGGATCCTTTCCCTGTTTCGTAGGGAAAGAATTCACGGCGTTCCCGTCGCATCTCAAGAGGAGGCGCTCTCCACAGGAAAGGCGAGAGGAACTCCAGGGTCGTGCCTCCATTCCCAGAGTCCCCCAGATGTGTCAGTCCATTCCAGAGGAACCTGTTTTCCCTGCACTGCCTTGACGTTCAAGCCGAGGATCGACTCCCACCACGTGTGCACGTGGGACAGCCCTGTGGGAAAGCCTCGTGGGAAAGCCTCGTGGGAAAGACTTGAGGGAAAACCATAGATCCTTTGATCCACGCGGCGGACTGCGTGACACTGCTGCTACCGCTCTGGAGGAAAGCGCAAGTGGATGCCCGCATTCGAGACGAGGACTGACTCCCCTGGGGAGACTCCAGAAGTACCCCAAGATCCATGTCAGCACTGGAGAGGAATCCTCACGTTCCGTCCCCGACTCCACACAAGGTCTTAGGCCCCGGCAACGACGGGAGAGGAATCCCGAGAGGCCCCCGAGGAAATCACATGGGGACTGGCCTTTCCTGAGGCCACCAGAGCGGGTCCCTGAGGTCCCCGTCGTAAGTCGAGAACACCTGCCACAACTCGAGAAAATCCAGGAGGTTTTGCCCTCCAGGCGAGATGAGGCACATTTCCGCTGAGGCTTCCCGAGGCTAATCACATCTAACAACTGGAACTTCCAAAGGGTCCTTCACACCCTTGCTGCAACTCAAGAAGTTCCCCGACATACCCGTCTACACTCGAGAGGAAGCACGAGGGTCCCGCACACATCCAGGGGAGCCCCGTTTCCGCCTCCTAGCTCGAGATGAGGGATCCTTTCCGTGTTTCTTAGGGAAAGAATTCCCGGCGTTGCCGTCGCATCTCAACAGGAGGCGCTCTCCACAGGAAAGGCGAGAGGAACTCCAGGGTCGTGCCACCATTCCAAGAGTCCCCCAGATGTGTCAGTCCATTCCAGAGGAAACTTTTTTCCCTGCACTGCCTTGACGTTGAAGCCGGGGATCGAATCCCACCACGTGTGCACGTGGGACAGCCCTGTGGGAAAGCCTCGTGGGAAAGCCTCGTGGAAAAGACTCGAGGGATAACCATAGATCCTTTGATCCACGCGGCGGACTGCGTGACACTGCTGCTACCGCTCTGGAGGAAAGCGCAAGTGCATGCCCGCATTCGAGACGAGGACTGACTCCCCTGGGGAGACTCCAGAAATACCCCAAGATCCATGTCAGCACTGGAGAGGAATCCTCAGGTTCCGGCCCCGACTCCGCACAAGGTCTTAGGCCCGGCATCGACGGGAGAGGAATCCCGAGAGGCCCCCGAGGAACTCGCATGGGGACTGGCCTTTCCTGAGGCCACCAGAGCGGGTCCCTGAGGTCCCTGTCGTAAGTCGAGAGCACCTGCCGCAACTCGAGAAAATCCAGGAGGTTTTGCCCTCCAGGCGAAATGAGGCCCATTTTCGCTGAGGCTTCTCGAGGCTAATCACATGTAACAACTGGAACTTCCAAAGGGTCCTTCACACCCTTGCTGCAACTCAAGAAGTTACCCGACATACCCGTCTCCACTCAAGAGGAAGCACGAGGGTCCCACACACATCCAGGAGAGCACCGTTTCCGCCTCCTAGCTCGAGATGAGGGATCCTTTCCCTGTTTCGTAGGGAAAGACTTCCCGGCGTTCCCGTCGCATCTCAACAGGAGGCGCTCTCCACAGGAAAGGCGAGAGGAACTCCAGGGTCGTGCCACCATTCCAAGAGTCCCCCAGATGTGTCAGTCCATTCCAGAGGAACCTGTTTTCCCTGCACTGCCTTGACGTTCAATCCGAGGATCGACTCCCACCACGTGTGCACGTGGGACAACCCTGTGGGAAAGCCTCGTGGGAAAGCCTCGTGGGAAAGACTCGAGGGAAAACCATAGATCCTTTGATCCACGCGGCGGACTGCGTGACACTGCTGCTACCGCTCTGGAGGAAAGCGCAAGTGCATGCCCACATTCGAGACGAGGACTGCCTCCCCTGGGGAGACTCCAGAAATACCCCAAGATCCATGTCAGCACTGGAGAGGAATCCTCAGGTTCCGGCCCCGACTCCACACAAGGTCTTAGGGCCGGCATCGAAAGGAGAGGAATCCCGAGAGACCCCCGAGGAACTCGCATGGGGACTGGCCTTTCCTGAGGCCACCAGAGCGGGTCCCTGAGGTCCCCGTCGTAAGTCGAGAGCACCTGCCGCAACTCGAGAAAATCCAGGAGGTTTTGCCCTCCAGGCTAGATGAGGACCATTTCCGCTGAGGCTTCTCGAGGCTAATCACATCTAACCACTGGAAATTCCAAAGGGTCTTTCACACCCTTGCTGCAACTCCAGAAGTTCCCCGACATACCCGTCTCCACTCGAGAGGAAGCACGAGGGTCCCGCACACATCCAGGGGAGCCACGTTTCGCCTCCTAGCTCGAGATGAGGTATCCTTTCCCTGTTTCGTAGGGAAAGAATTCCCGGCGTTCCCGTCGCATCTCAAGAGGAGGCGCTCTCCACAGGAAAGGCGAGAGGAACTCCAGGGTCGTGCCTCCATTCCCAGAGTCCCCCAGATGTGTCAGTCCATTCCAGAGGAACCTGTTTTCCCTGCACTGCCTTGACGTTCAAGCCGAGGATCGACTCCCACCACGTGTGCACGTGGGACAGCCCTGTGGGAAAGCCTCGTGGGAAAGCCTCGTGGGAAAGACTTGAGGGAAAACCATAGATCCTTTGATCCACGCGGCGGACTGCGTGACACTGCTGCTACCGCTCTGGAGGAAAGCGCAAGTGCATGCCCGCATTCGAGACGAGGACTGACTCCCCTGGGGAGACTCCAGAAGTACCCCAAGATCCATGTCAGCACTGGAGAGGAATCCTCAGGTTCCGGCCCCGACTCCACACAAGGTCTTAGGCCCCGGCATCGACGGGAGAGCAATCCCGAGAGGCCCCCGAGGAACTCGCATGGGGACTGGCCTTTCCTGAGGCCACCAGAGCGGGTCCCTGAGGGCCCCGTCGTAAGTCGAGAGCACCTGCCGCATCTCGAGAAAATCCAGGAGGTTTTGCCCTCCAGGCGAAATGAGGCCCATTTCCACTGAGGCTTCTCGAGGCTAATCACATCTAACCACTAGAACTTCCAAAGGGTCTTTCACACCCTTGCTGCAACTCAAGAAGTTCCCCGACATACCCCTCTCCACTCGAGAGGAAGCACGAGGGTCCCACACACATCCAGGGGAGCCCCGTTTCCGCCTCCTAGCTCGAGATGAGGGATCCTTTCCCTGTTTCCTAGGGAAAGAATTCCCGGGGTTCCCGTCGCATCTCAAGAGGAGGCGCTCTCCACAGGAAAGGCGAGAGGAACTCCAGGGTCGTGACACCATTCCAAGAGTCCCCCAGATGTGTCGTCCATTCCAGAGGAACCTGTTTTCCCTGCACTGCCATGACGTTCAAGCCGAGGATCTACTCCCACCACGGTGGCACGTGGGACAGCCCTGTGGGAAAGCCTCGTGGTTAAGCCTTGAGGGAAAACCATAGATCCCTTTATCCACGCGGCGGAATGCGTGAAACTGCTGCTACTTCTCTGGAGGAAATAGCAAGTGCATGCCCGCATTCGAGACGAGGATTGACTCCCTTCGGGAGACTCCAGAAGTACCCCAAGATCAATGTCAGCACTGGAGAGGAATCCTCAGGTTCCGGCCCCGACTCCACACAAGGTCTGAGGCCCCGGCATCGACGGGAGAGCAATCCCGAGAGGCCCCCGAGGAACTCGCATGGGGACTGGCCTTTCCTGAGGCCACCAGAGCGGGTCCCTGAGGGCCTCGTCTTAAGTCGAGAGCACCTGCCTCAACTCGAGAAAATCCAGGAGGTTTTGCCCTCCAGGCGAGATGAGGCCCATTTCCGCTGAGGCTTCTCGAGGCTAATCACATCTAACCACTGGAACTTCCAAAGGGTCCTTCACACCCTTGCTGCTACTCAAGAAGTTCCCCGACATACCCGTCTCCACTCGAAAGGAAGCACGAGGGTCCCGCACACATCCAGGGGAGCCCCGTTTCCGCCTCCTAGCTCGAGATGAGGGATCCTTTCCCTGTTTCGTAGGGAAAGAATTCCCGGCGTTCCCGTCGCATCTCAAGAGGAGGCGCTCTCCACAGGAAAGGTGAGAGGAACTCCAGGGTCGTGCCACCATTCCAAGAGTCCCCCAGATGTGTGAGTCCATTCCAGAGGAACCTGTTTTCCCTGCACTGCCTTGACGTTCAAGCCAAGGATCGACTCCCACCACGTGTGCACGTGGGACAGCCCTGTGGGTAAGCCTCGTGGGAAAGCCTCGTGCGAAAGACTCGAGGGAAAACCATAGATCCTTTAATCCACGCGGCGGACTGCGTGACACTGCTGCTACCGCTCTGGAGGAAAGCGCAAGTGCATGCCCGCATTCTAGACGAGGACTGACTCCCCTGGGGAGACTCCAGAAGTACCCCAAGATCCATGTCAGCACTGGAGAGGAATCCTCAGTTTCCGGCCCCGACTCCACAAAAGGTCTTAGGCCCCGGCATCGACGGGAGAGGAATCCCGAGAGACCCCCGAGGAACTCGCATGGGGACTGGCCTTTCCTGAGGCCACCAGAGCGGGTCCCTGAGGTCCCCGTCGTAAGTCGAGAGCACCTGCCGCAACTCGAGAAAATCCAGGAGGTTTTGCCCTCCAGGCGAGATGAGGCCCATTTCCGCTGAGGCTTCTCGAGGCTAATCACATCTAACCACTGGAAATTCCAAAGGGTCCTTCACACCCTTGCTGCAACTCAAGAAGTTCCCCGACATACCCGTCTCCACTCGAGAGGAAGCAAGTTGTGTCCCGCACACATCCAGGAGAGCCACGTTTCGCCTCCTAGCTCGAGATGAGGGATCCTTTCCCTGTTTCGTAGGGAAAGAATTCCCGGCGTTCCCGTCGCATCTCAAGAGGAGGCGCTCTCCACAGGAAAGGCGAGAGGAACACCAGGGTCGTGCCTCCATTCCCAGAGTCCCCCAGATGTGTCAGTCCATTCCAGAGGAACCTGTTTTCCCTGCATTGCCTTGACGTTCAAACCGAGGATCGACTCCCACCACGTGTGCACGTGGGACAGACCTGTGGGAAAGCCTCGTGGGAAAGCCTCGTGGGAAAGACTTGAGGGAAAACCATAGATCCTTTGATCCACGCGGCTGAGTGCGTGACACTGCTGCTACCGCTCTGGAGGAAAGCGCAAGTGCATGCCCGCATTCGAGACGAGGACTGACTCCCCTGGGGAGACTCCAGAAGTACCCCAAGATCCATGTCAGCACTGGAGAGGAATCCTCACGTTCCGTCCCCGACTCCACACAAGGTCTTAGGCCCCGGCAAGGACGGGAGAGGAATACCGAGAGGCCCCTGAGGAAATCACATGGGGACTGGCCTTTCCTGAGGCCACCAGAGCGGGTCCCTGAGGTCCCAGTCGTAAGTCGAGAGCACCTGCCGCAACTCGAGAAAATCCAGGAGGTTTTGCCCTCCAGGCGAGATGAGGCACATTTCCGCTGAGGCTTCCCGAGGCTAATCACATCTAACAACTGGAACTTCCAAAGGGTCCTTCACACCCTTGCTGCAACTCCAGAAGTTCCCCGACATACCCGTCTCCACTCGAGAAGAAGCACGAGGGTCCCGCACACATCCAGGGGAGCCCCGTTTCCGCCTCCTAGCTCGAGATGAGGGATCCTTTCCGTGTTTCTTAGGGAAAGAATTCCCGGCGTTGCCGTCGCATCTCAAGAGGATGCGCTCTCCACAGGAAAGGCGAGAGGAACTCCAGGGTCGTGCCACCATTCCAAGAGTCCCCCAGATGTGTCAGTCCATTCCAGAGGAAATTTTTTCCCTGCACTGCCTTGACGTTGAAGCCGGGGATCGAATCCCACCACGTGTGCACGTGGGACAGCCCTGTGGGAAAGCCTCGTGGGAAAGCCTCGTGGGAAAGACTTTAGGGAAAACCATAGATCCTTTGCTCCACGCAGCGAACTGCGTGACACTGCTGCTACCGCTGTGGAGGAAAGCGCAAGTGCATGCCCGCATTCGAGATTAGGACTGACTCTCCTGGGGAGACTCCAGAAGTACCCCAAGATCCATGTCAGCACTGGAGAGGAATCCTCAGGTTCCAGCCCCGACTCCACACAAGGTCTTAGGCCCCGGCATCGACGGGAGAGGAATCCCGAGAGTCCCCCGAGGAAGTCGCATGGGGACTGGCCTTTCTTGAGGCCACCAAAGCGGGTCCCTGAGGTCCCCGTCGTAAGTCGAGAGCACCTGCCGCAACTCGAGAAAATCCAGGAGGTTTTGCCCTCCAGGCGAGATGAGGCCCATTTCCGCTGAGGTTTCTCGAGGCCAATCACATCTAACCACTGGAACTTCCAAAGGGTCCTTCACACCCTTGCTGCAACTCAAGAAGTTCCCCGACATACCCGTCTCCACTCGAGAGGAAGCACGTGGGGTCCCGCACACATCCAGGGGAGCCCCGTTTCCGCCTCCTAGCTCGAGATGAGGTATCCTTTCCCTGTTTCGTAGGGAAAGAATTCCCGGCGTTCCCGTCGCATCTCAAGAGGAGGCGCTCTCCACAGGAAAGGCGAGAGGAACTCCAGGGTCGTGCCACCATTCCAAGAGTCCCCCAGATGTGTCAGTCCATTCCAGAGGAACCTGTTTTCCCTGCACTGCCTTGACGTTCAAGCCTAGGATCGAGTCCCACCACGTGTGCACTTGGGACAGCCCTGTGGAAAGCCTCGTGGGAAAGCCTCGTGGGAAACTCGAGGGAAAACCATAGATCCTTTGATCCACGCGGCGGACTGCGTGACACTGCTGCTACCGCTCTGGAGGAAAGCGCAAGTGCATGCCCGCATTCGAGACGAGGACTGACTCCCCTGGGGAGACTCCAGAAATACCCCAAGATCCATGTCAGCACTGGAGAGGAATCCTCAGGTTCCGGCCCCGACTCCACACAAGGTTTTAGGCCCCGGCATCGACGGGAGAGGAATCCCGAGAGGCCCCCGAGGAACTCGCATGGGGACTGGCCTTTCATGAGGTCACCAGAGCGGGTCCCTGAGGTCCCCGTCGTAAGTCGAGAGCACCTGCCGCAACTCGAGAAAATCCAGGAGATTTTGCCCTCCAGGCGAGATGAGGCCCATTTCCGCTGAGGCTTCTCGAGGCTAATCACATCTAACCACTGGAACTTCCAAACGGTCATTCACACCCTTGCTGCAACTCTAGAAGTTCCCCGAAATACCCGTCTCCACTCGAGAGGAAGCACGAGGGTCCCGCACACATCCAGGGTAGCCCCGTTTCCGCCTCCTAGCTCGAGATGAGGGATCCTTTCCCTGTTTCGTAGGGAAAGAATTCCCGGCGTTCCCGTCGCATCTCAAGAGGAGGCGCTCCCACAGGAAAGGCGAGAGGAACTCCAGGGTCGTGCCACCATTCCAGGAGTCCCCCAGATGTGTCAGTCCATTCCAGAGGAACCTGTTTTCCCTGCACTGCCTTGACGTTCAAGCCGAGGATCGACTCCCAGCACGTGTGCACGTGGGACAGCCCTGTGGGAAAGCCTCGTGGGAAAGACTCGAGGGAAAACCATAGATCCTTTGATGCACGCGGCGGACTGCTTGACACTGCTGCTACCGCTCTGGAGGATAGCGCAAGTGCATGCCCGCATTCCAGACGAGGACTGACTCCCCTGGGGAGACTCCAGAAGTACCCCAAGATCCATGTCAGCACTGGAGAGGAATCCTCAGGTTCCGGCCCCGACTCCACAAAAGGCCTTAGGCCCCGGCATCGACGGGAGAGGAATCCCCAGAGGACCCCGAGGAACTCGCATGGGGACTGGCCTTTCTTGAGGCCACCAGAGCGGGTCCCTGAGGTCCCCGTCGTAAGTCGAGAGCACCTGCCGCAACTCGAGAAAATCCAGGAGGTTTTGCCCTCCAGGCGAGATGAGGCCCATTTCCGCTGAGGCTTCTCGAGGCTAATCACGTCTAACCACTGGAACTTCCAAAGGGTCCTTCACACCCTTGCTGCAACTCAAGAAGTTCCCCGACATACCCGTCTCCACTCGAGAGGAAGCACGTGGGGTCCTGCACACATCCAGGGGAGCCCCGTTTCTGCCTCCTAGCTCGAGATGAGGGATCCTTTCCCTGTTTCGTAGGGAAAGAATTCCCGGCGTTCCCGTCGCATCTCAAGAGGAAGCGCTCTCCACAGGAAAGGCGAGAGGAACTCCAGGGTCGTGCCACCATTCCAGGCGTCCCCCAGATGTGTCAGTCCATTCCAGAGGAACCTGTTTTCCCTGCACTGCCTTGACGTTCAAGCCGAGGATCGACTCCCACCACGTGTGCACGTGGGACAGCCCTGTGGGAAAGCCTCGTGGGAAAGCCCCGTGGGAAAGACTCGAGGGAAAACCATAGATCATTTGATGCACGCGGCGGACTGCTTGACACTGCTGCTACCGCTCTGGAGGATAGCGCAAGTGCATGCCCGCATTCCAGACGAGGACTGACTCCCCTGGGGAGACTCCAGAATTACCCCAAGATCCATGTCAGCACTGGAGAGGAATCCTCAGGTTCCCGCCCCGACTCCACACAAGTTCTTCGGTCCCGGCATCGACGGGAGAGGAATCCCGAGAGGCCCCCGAGGAAGTCGCATGGGGACTGGCCTTTCCTGAGGCCACCAGAGCGAGTCCCTGAGGTCCCCGTCGTAAGTCGAGAGCACCTGCCGCAACTCGAGAAAATCCAGGAGGTTTTGCCCTCCAGGCGAGATGAGGCCCATTTCCGCTGAGGCTTCTCGAGGCCAATCACATCTAACCACTGGAACTTCCAAAGGGTCCTTCACACCCTTGCTGCAACTCAAGAAGTTCCCCGACATACCCGTCTCCACTCGAGAGGAAGCACGTGGTGTCCCGCACACATCCAGGGGAGCCCCGTTTCCGCCTCCAAGCTCGAGATGAGGGATCCTTTCCCTGTTTCGTAGGGAAAGAATTCCCGGCGTTCCCGTCGCATCTCAAGAGGAGGCGCTCTCCACAGGAAAGGCGAGAGGAACTCCAGGGTCGTGCCACCATTCCAAGAGTCCCCCAGATGTGTGAGTCCATTCCAGAGGAACCTGTTTTCCCTGCACTGCCTTGACGTTCAAGCCGAGGATCGACTCCCACCACGTGTGCTCGTGAGACAGCCCTGTGGGAAAGCCTCGTGGGAAAGCCTCGTGGGAAAGACTCGAGGGAAAACCATAGATCCTTTGATCCACGCGGCGGACTGCGTGACACTGCTGCTACCGCTCTGGAGGAAAGCGCAAGTGCATGCCCGCATTCGAGACGAGGACTGACTCCCCTGGGGAGACTCCAGAAGTACCCCAAGATCCATGTCAGCACTGGAGAGGAATCCTCAGGTTCCGTCCCCGACTCCACACAAGGTCTTAGGCCCCGGCAACGACGGGAGAGGAATACCGAGAGGCCCCCGAGGAAATCACATGGGGACTGGCCTTTCCTGAGGCCACCAGAGCGGGTCCCTGAGGTCCCAGTCGTAAGTCGAGAGCACCTGCCGCAACTCTAGAAAATCCAGGAGGTTTTGCCCTCCAGGCGAGATGAGGCACATTTCCGCTGAGGCTTCCCGAGGCTAATCACATCTAACAACTGGAACTTCCAAAGGGTCCTTCACACCCTTGCTGCAACTCCAGAAGTTCCCCGACATACCCGTCTCCACTCGAGAAGAAGCACGAGGGTCCCGCACACATCCAGGGGAGCCCCGTTTCCGCCTCCTAGCTCGAGATGAGGGATCCTTTCCGTGTTTCTTAGGGAAAGAATTCCCGGCGTTGCCGTCGCATCTCAAGAGGATGCGCTCTCCACAGGAAAGGCGAGAGGAACTCCAGGGTCGTGCCACCATTCCAAGAGTCCCCCAGATGTGTCAGTCCATTCCAGAGGAAACTTTTTTCCCTGCACTGCCTTGACGTTCAAGCCGAGGATCGACTCCCACCACGTGTGCACGTGGGACAGCCCTGTGGGAAAGCCTCGTGGTTAAGCCTTGAGGGAAAACCATAGATCCCTTTATCCACGCGGCGGAATGCGTGAAACTGCTGCTACTTCTCTGGAGGAAAGCGCAAGTGCATGCCCGCATTCGAGACGAGGATTGACTCCCTTCGGGAGACTCCAGAAGTACCCCAAGATCAATGTCAGCACTGGAGAGGAATCCTCAGGTTCCGGCCCCGACTCCACACAAGGTCTTAGGCCACGGCATCGACGGGAGAGCAATCCCGAGAGGCCCCCGAGGAACTCGCATGGGGACTGGCCTTTCCTGAGGCCACCAGAGCGGGTCCCTGAGGGCCTCGTCTTAAGTCGAGAGCACCTGCCGCAACTCGAGAAAATCCAGGAGGTTTTGCCCTCCAGGCGAGATGAGGCCCATTTCCGCTGAGGCTTCTCGAGGCTAATCACATCTAACCACTGGAACTTCCAAAGGGTCCTTCACACCCTTGCTGCTACTCAAGAAGTTCCCCGACATACCCGTCTCCACTCGAAAGGAAGCACGAGGGTCCCGCACACATCCAGGGGAGCCCCGTTTCCGCCTCCTAGCTCGAGATGAGGGATCCTTTCCCTGTTTCGTAGGGAAAGAATTCCCGGCGTTCCCGTCGCATCTCAAGAGGAGGCGCTCTCCACAGGAAAGGTGAGAGGAACTCCAGGGTCGTGCCACCATTCCAAGAGTCCCCCAGATGTGTGAGTCCATTCCAGAGGAACCTGTTTTCCCTGCACTGCCTTGACGTTCAAGCCGAGGATCGACTCCCACCACGTGTGCACGTGGGACAGCCCTGTGGGAAAGCCTCGTGGGAAAGCCTCGTGCGAAAGACTCGAGGGAAAACCATAGATCCTTTAATCCACGCGGCGGACTGCGTGACACTGCTGCTACCGCTCTGGAGGAAAGCACAAGTGCATGCCCGCATTCTAGATGAGGACTGACTCCCCTGGGGAGACTCCAGAAGTACCCCAAGATCCATGTCAGCACTGGAGAGGAATCCTCAGGTTCCGGCCCCGACTCCACAAAAGGTCTTAGGCCCCGGCATCGACGGGAGAGGAATCCCGAGAGACCCCCGAGGAACTCGCATGGGGACTGGCCTTTCCTGAGGCCACCAGAGCGGGTCCCTGAGGTCCCCGTCGTAAGTCGAGAGCACCTGCCGCAACTCGAGAAAATGCAGGAGGTTTTGCCCTCCAGGCTAGATGAGGCCCATGTCCGCTGAGGCTTCTCGAGGCTAATCACATCTAACCACTGGAAATTCCAAAGGGTCCTTCACACCCTTGCTGCAACTCAAGAAGTTCCCCGACATACCGGTCTCCACTCGAGAGGAAGCACGAGGGTCCCGCACACATCCAGGGGAGCCACGTTTCGCCTCCTAGCTCGAGATGAGGGATCCTTTCCCTGTTTCGTAGGGAAAGAATTCCCGGCGTTCCCGTCGCATCTCAAGAGGAGGCGCTCTCCACAGGAAAGGCGAGAGGAACTCCAGGGTCGTGCCTCCATTCCCAGAGTCCCCCAGATGTGTCAGTCCATTCCAGAGGAACCTGTTTTCCCTGCACTGCCTTGACGTTCAAGCCGAGGATCGACTCCCACCACGTGTGCACGTGGGACAGACCTGTGGGAAAGCCTCGTGGGAAAGCCTCGTGGGAAAGACTTGAGGGAAAACCATAGATCCTTTGATCCACGCGGCGGACTGCGTGACACTGCTGCTACCGCTCTGGAGGAAAGCGCAAGTGCATGCCCGCATTCGAGACGAGGACTGACTCCCCTGGGGAGACTCCAGAAGTACCCCAAGATCCATGTCAGCACTGGAGAGGAATCCTCAGGTTCCGTCCCCGACTCCACACAAGGTCTTAGGCCCCGGCAACGACGGGAGAGGAATACCGAGAGGCCCCCGAGGAAATCACATGGGGACTGGCCTTTCCTGAGGCCACCAGAGCGGGTCCCTGAGGTCCCAGTCGTAAGTCGAGAGCACCTGCCGCAACTCTAGAAAATCCAGGAGGTTTTGCCCTCCAGGCGAGATGAGGCACATTTCCGCTGAGGCTTCCCGAGGCTAATCACATCTAACAACTGGAACTTCCAAAGGGTCCTTCACACCCTTGCTGCAACTCCAGAAGTTCCCCGACATACCCGTCTCCACTCGAGAAGAAGCACGAGGGTCCCGCACACATCCAGGGGAGCCCCGTTTCCGCCTCCTAGCTCGAGATGAGGGATCCTTTCCGTGTTTCTTAGGGAAAGAATTCCCGGCGTTGCCGTCGCATCTCAAGAGGATGCGCTCTCCACAGGAAAGGCGAGAGGAACTCCAGGGTCGTGCCACCATTCCAAGAGTCCCCCAGATGTGTCAGTCCATTCCAGAGGAAACTTTTTTACCTGCACTGCCTTGACGTTGAAGCCGGGGATCGAATCCCACCACGTGTGCACGTGGGACAGCCCTGTGGGAAAGCCTCGTGGGAAAGCCTCGTGGGAAAGACTTTAGGGAAAACCATAGATCCTTTGCTCCACGCAGCGAACTGCGTGACACTGCTGCTACCGCTGTGGAGGAAAGCGCAAGTGCATGTCCGCATTCGAGATGAGGACTGACTCTCCTGGGGAGACTCCAGAAGTACCCCAAGATCCATGTCAGCACTGGAGAGGAATCCTCAGGTTCCAGCCCCAACTCCACACAAGGTCTTAGGCCCCGGCATCGACGGGAGAGGAATCCCGAGAGTCCCCCGAGGAAGTCGCATGGGGACTGGCCTTTCTTGAGGCCACCAAAGCGGGTCCCTGAGGTCGCCGTCGTAAGTCGAGAGCACCTGCCGCAACTCGAGAAAATCCAGGAGGTTTTGCCCTCCAGGCGAGATGAGGCCCATTTCCGCTGAGGTTTCTCGAGGCCAATCACATCTAACCACTGGAACTTCCAAAGGGTCATTCACACCCTTGCTGCAACTCAAGAAGTTCCCCGACATACCCGTCTCCACTCGAGAGGAAGCACGTGGGGTCCCGCACACATCCAGGGGAGCCCCGTTTCCGCCTCCTAGCTCGAGATGAGGGATCCTTTCCCTGTTTCGTAGGGAAAGAATTCCCGGCGTTCCCGTCGCATCTCAAGAGGAGGCGCTCTCCACAGGAAAGGCGAGAGGAACTCCAGGGTCGTGCCACCATTCCAAGAGTCCCCCAGATGTGTCAGTCCATTCCAGAGGAACCTGTTTTCCCTGCACTGCCTTGACGTTCAAGCCTAGGATCGAGTCCCACCACGTGTGCACTTGGGACAGCCCTGTGGAAAGCCTCGTGGGAAAGCCTCGTGGGAAACTCGAGGGAAAACCATAGATCCTTTGATCCACGCGGCGGACTGCGTGACACTGCTGCTACCGCTCTGGAGGAAAGCGCAAGTGCATGCCCGCATTCGAGACGAGGACTGACTCCCCTGGGGAGACTCCAGAAGTACCCCAAGATCCATGTCAGCACTGGAGAGGAATCCTCAGGTTCCGGCCCCGACTCCACACAAGGTTTTAGGCCCCGGCATCGACGGGAGAGGAATCCCGAGAGGCCCCCGAGGAACTCGCATGGGGACTGGCCTTTCCTGAGGCCACCAGAGCGGGTCCCTGAGGGCCCCGTCATAAGTCGAGAGCACCTGCCGCAACTCGAGAAAATCCAGGAGGTTTTGTCCTCCAGGCGAGATGAGGCCCATTTCCGCTGAGGCTTCTCGAGGCTAATCACATCTAACCACTGGAACTTCCAAACGGTCCTTCACACCCTTGCTGCAACTCTAGAAGTTCCCCGAAATACCCGTCTCCACTCGAGAGGAAGCACGAGGGTCCCGCACACATCCAGGGTAGCCCCGTTTCCGCCTCCTAGCTCGAGATGAGGGATCCTTTCCCTGTTTCGTAGGGAAAGAATTCCCGGCGTTCCCGTCGCATCTCAAGAGGAGGCGCTCCCACAGGAAAGGCGAGAGGAACTCCAGGGTCGTGCCACCATTCCAAGAGACCCCATATGGTTCAGTCCATTACAGAGGAACCTGTTTTCCCTGCACTCCCTTGACGTTCAAGCCGAGGATCGACTCCCACCACGTGTGCTGGTGAGACAGCCCTGTGGGAAAGCCTCGTGGGAAAGCCTCGTGGGAAAGACTCGAGGGAAAACCATAGATCCTTTGATCCACACGGCGGTCTGCGTGACACTGCTGCTACCGCTCTTGAGGAAAGCGGAAGTGCATGCCCGCATTCGAGACGAGGACTGACTCCCCTGGGTAGACTCCAGAAGTACCCCAAGATCCATGTCAGCACTGGAGAGGAATCCTCAGGTTCCGGCCCCGACTCCACACAAGGCCTTAGGCCCCGGCATCGACGGGAGAGGAATCCCCAAAGGCCCCCGAGGAACTCGCATGGGGACTGGCCTTTCCTGAGGCCACCAGAGCGGGTCCCTGAGGTCCCCGTCGTAAGTCGAGAGCACCTGCCGCAACTCGAGAAAATCCAGGAGGTTTTGCCCTCCAGGCGAGATGAGGCCCATTTCCGCTGAGGCTTCTCGAGGCCAATCACATCTAACCACTGGAACTTCCAAAGGGTCCTTCACACCCTTGCTGCAACTCAAGAAGTTCCCCGACATACCCGTCTCCACTCGAGAGGAAGCACGTGAGGTCCCGCACACATCCAGGGGAGCCCCGTTTCCGCCTCCTAGCTCGAGATGAGGGATCCTTTCCCTGTTTCGTAGGGAAAGAATTCCCGGCGTTCCCGTCGCATCTCAAGAGGTGGCGCTCTCCACAGGAAAGGCGAGAGGAACTCCAGGGTCGTGGCACCATTCCAAGAGACCCCCAGAAGTGTCAGTCCATTCCAGAGGAACCTGTTTTCCCTGCACTGCCTTGACGTTCAAGCCGAGGATCGACTCCCACCACGTGTGCACGTGGGACAACCCTGTGGGAAAGCCTCGTGGGAAAGCCTCGTGGGAAAGACTCGAGGGAAAACCATAGATCCTTTGATCCACGCGGCGGACTGCGTGACACTGCTGCTACCGCTCTGGAGGAAAGCGCAAGTGCATGCCCGCATTCGAGACGAGGACTGACTCCCCTGGGGAGATTCCAGAAGTACCCCAAGATCCATGTCAGCACTGGAGAGGAATCCTCAGGTTCCGGCCCCGACTCCACACAAGGTCTTCGGCCCCGGCATCGACGGGAGAGGAATCCCGAGAGGCCCCCGAGGAAGTCGCATGGGGACTGGCCTTTCCTGAGGCCACCAGAGCGGGTCCCTGTTGTCCCCGTCGTAAGTCGAGAGCACCTGCCGCAACTCGAGAAAATCCAGGAGGTTTTGCCCTCCAGGCGAGATGAGGCCCATTTCCGATGAGGCTTCTCGAGGCTAATCACATCTAACCACTGGAACTTCCAAAGGGTCCTTCACACCCTTGCTGCAACTCAAGCAGTTCCGCGACATACCCGTCTCCACTCGAGAGGAAGCAAGTGGGGTCCCGCACACATCGAGGGGAGCCTGGTTTCCGCCTCCTAGCTCGAGATGAGGGATCCTTTCCCTGTTTCGTAGGGAAAGAATTCCCGGCGTTCCCGTCGCACCTCAAGAGGAGGCACTCTCCACAGGAAAGGCGTGAGGAACTCCAGGGTCGTGCCACCATTCCAAGAGTCCCCCAGATGTGTCAGTCCATTCCAGAGGAACCTGTTTTCCTTTCACTGCCTTGACGTTCAAGCCGAGGATTGAATCCCACCACGTGTGCACGTGGGGCAGCCTTGTGGAAAGCCTCGTGGGAAAGCCTCGTGGGAAAGACTCGAGGGAAAACCATAGATCCTTTGATCCACGCGGCGGACTGCGTGACACTGCTGCTACCGCTCTGGAGTAAAGCGCAAGTGCATGCCCGCATTCGAGACGAGGACTGACTCCCCTGGGGAGACTCCAGAAGTACCCCAAGATCCATGTCAGCACTGGAGAGGAATCCTCAGGTTCCGGCCCCGACTCCATACAAGGCCTTAGGCCCCGGCATCGACGGGAGAGGAATCCCGAGAGGCCCCCGAGGAACTCGCATGGGGACTGGCCTTTCCTGAGGCCACCAGAGCGGTTCCCTGAGGTCCCCTTCGTAAGTCGAGAGCACCTGCCGCAACTCGAGAAAATCCAGGAGGTTTTGCCCTCCAGGCGAGATGAGGCCCATTTCCGCTGAGGCTTCTCGAGGCCAATCACATCTAACCACTGGAACTTCCAAAGGGTCCTTCACACCCTTGCTGCAACTCAAGAAGTTCCCCGACATACCCGTCTCCACTCGAGAGGAAGCACGAGGGTCCCGCACACATTCCCGGGAGCCCCGTTTCCGCCTCCTAGCTCGAGATGAGGGATCCGTTCCCTGTTTCGTAGGGAAAGAATTCCCGGGGTTCCCGTCGCATCTCAAGAGGAGGCGCTCTCGACAGGAAAGGCGAGAGGAACTCCAGGGTCATGCCACAATTCCAAGAGTCCCCCAGATGTGTCAGTCTATTCCAGAGGAACCTGTTTTTCCTGCACTGCCTTGACGTTCAAGCCGAGGATCGACTCCCACCACGTGTGCTCGTGGGACAGCCCTGTGGGAAAGCCTCGTGGGAAAGTCTCGTGGGAAAGACTCGAGGGAAAACCATAGATCCTTTGATCCACGCGGCGGACTGCGTGACACTGCTGCTACCGCTCAGGAGAAAAGCGCAAGTGCATGCCCGCATTCGAGACGAGGACTGACTCCCCTGTGGAGACTCCAGAAGTACCCCAAGATCCATGTCAGCACTGGAGAGGAATCCTCAGGTTCCGGCCCCGACTCCACACAAGGTCTTAGGCCCCGGCATCGACGGGAGAGGAATCCCGAGAGGCCCCCGAGGAACTCGCAAGGGGACTGGCCTTTCCTGAGGCCACCAGAGCGGGTCCCTGAGGTCCCCGTCGTAAGTCGAGTGCACCTGCCGCAACTCGAAAAAATCCAGGAGGTTTTGCCCTCCAGGCGAGATGAGGCCCATTTCCGCTGAGGCTTCTCAAGGCTAATCACGTCTAACCACTGGAACTTCCAAAGTGTCCTTCACACCCTTGCTGCAACTCCAGAAGTTCCCCGACATGCCCGTCTCCACTCGAGAGGAAGCACGTGGTGTCCCGCACACATCCAGGGGAGCCCCGTTTCCGCCTCCTTGCTCGAGATGAGGGATCCTTTCCCTGTTTCGTAGGGAAAGAATTCCCGGCGTTCCCGTCGCATCTCAAGAGGAGGCGCTCTCCACAGGAAAGGCGAGAGGAGCTCCAGGGTCAAGACACCATTCCAAGCGTCCCCCAGATGTGTCAGTCCATTCCAGAGGAACCTGTTTTCCCTGCACTGCCTTGACGTTCAAGCCGAGGATCGACTCCCACCACGTGTGCACGTGGGACAGCCCTGTGGGAAAGCCTCGTGGGAAAGCCTCGTGGGAAAGACTCGAGGGAAAACCATAGATCCTTTGATCCACGCGGCGGACTTCGTGACACTGCTGCTACCGCTCTGGAGGAAAGCGCAAGTGCATGCCTGCATTCGAGACGAGGACTGACTCCCCTGGGGAGACTCCAGAAGTACCCCAAGATCCATGTCAGCACTGGAGAGGAATCCTCAGGTTCCGGCCCCGACTCCACACAAGGTCTTAGGCCCCGGCATCGACGGGAGAGGAATCCGAGAGGCCCCCGAGGAACTCGCATGGGGACTGGCCTTTCCTGAGGCCACCAGAGCGGGTCCCTGAGGTCCCCGTCGTAAGTCGAGAGCACCTGCCGCAACTCGAGAAAATCCAGGAGGTTTTGCCCTCCAGGCGAGATGAGGCCCATTTCCGCTGAGGCTTCTCGAGGCCAATCACATCTAACCACTGGAACTTCCAAAGGGTCCTTCACACCCTTACTGCAACTCAAGAAGTTCCCCGACATACCCGTCTCCACTCGAGAGGAAGCACGTGGTGTCCCGCACACATCCAGGGGAGCCCCGTTTCCGCCTCCTAGCTCGAGGTGAGGGATCCTTTCCCTGTTTCGTAGGGAAAGAATTCCCGGCGTTCCCGTCGCATCTCAAGAGGAGGCGCTCTCCACAGGAAAGGCGAGAGGAACTCCAGGGTCGTGCCACCATTCCAAGAGACCCCAGATGTGTCAGTCTATTCCAGAGGAACCTGTTTTCCCTGCACTGCCTTGACGTTCAAGCCGAGGATCGACTCCCACCACGTGTGCTCGTGGGACAGCCCTGTGGGAAAGCCTCGTGGGAAAGCCTCGTGGGAAAGACTCGAGGGAAAACCATAAATCCTTTGATCCACGTGGCGGACTGTGTGACACTGCTGCTACCGCTCTGGAGGAAAGTGCAAGTGCATGCCCGCATTCGAGACGAGGACTGACTCCCCTGGGGAGACTCCAGAAGTACCCCAAGATCCATGTCAGCACTGGAGAGGAATCCTCAGGTTCCGGCCCCGACTCCACACAAGGTCTTAGGCCCCGGCATCGACGGGAGAGGAATCCCGAGAGGCCCCCGAGGAACTCGCAAGGGAACTGGCCTTTCCTGAGGCCACCAGAGCGGGTCCCTGAGGTCCCCGTCGTAAGTCGAGAGCACCTGCCGCAACTCGAAAAAATCCAGGAGGTTTTGCCCTCCAGGCGAGATGAGGCCCATTTCCGCTGAGGCTTCTCAAGGCTAATCACGTCTAACCACTGGAACTTCAAAGTGTCCTTCACACCCTTGCTGCAACTCAAGAAGTTCCCCGACATGCCCGTCTCCACTCGAGAGGAAGCACGTGGTGTCCCGCACACATCCAGGGGAGCCCCGTTTCCGCCTCCTAGCTCGAGATGAGGGATCCTTTCCCTGTTTCGTAGGGAAAGAATTCCCGGCGTTCCCGTCGCATCTCAAGAGGAGGCGCTCTCCACAGGAAAGGCGAGAGGAGCTCCAGGGTCAAGACACCATTCCAAGCGTCCCCCAGATGTGTCAGTCCATTCCAGAGGAACCTGTTTTCCCTGCACTGCCTTGACGTTCAAGCCGAGGATCGACTCCCACCACGTGTGCACGTGGGACAGCCCTGTGGGAAAGCCTCGTGGGAAAGCCTCGTGGGAAAGACTCGAGGGAAAACCATAGATCCTTTGATCCACGCGGCGGACTTCGTGACACTGCTGCTACCGCTCTGGAGGAAAGCGCAAGTGCATGCCTGCATTCGAGACGAGGACTGACTCCCCTGGGGAGACTCCAGAAGTACCCCAAGATCCATGTCAGCACTGGAGAGGAATCCTCAGGTTCCGGCCCCGACTCCACACAAGGTCTTAGGCCCCGGCATCGACGGGAGAGGAATCCCGAGAGGCCCCCGAGGAACTCGCATGGGGACTGGCCTTTCCTGAGGCCACCAGAGCGGGTCCCTGAGGTCCCCGTCGTAAGTCGAGAGCACCTGCCGCAACTCGAAAAAATCCAGGAGGTTTTGCCCTCCAGGCGAGATGAGGCCCATTTCCGCTGAGGCTTCTCAAGGCTAATCACGTCTAACCACTGGAACTTCAAAGTGTCCTTCACACCCTTGCTGCAACTCAAGAAGTTCCCCGACATGCCCGTCTCCACTCGAGAGGAAGCACGTGGTGTCCCGCACACATCCAGGGGAGCCCCGTTTCCGCCTCCTAGCTCGAGATGAGGGATCCTTTCCCTGTTTCGTAGGGAAAGAATTCCCGGCGTTCCCGTCGCATCTCAAGAGGAGGCGCTCTCCACAGGAAAGGCGAGAGGAGCTCCAGGGTCAAGACACCATTCCAAGCGTCCCCCAGATGTGTCAGTCCATTCCAGAGGAACCTGTTTTCCCTGCACTGCCTTGACGTTCAAGCCGAGGATCGACTCCCACCACGTGTGCACGTGGGACAGCCCTGTGGGAAAGCCTCGTGGGAAAGCCTCGTGGGAAAGACTCGAGGGAAAACCATAGATCCTTTGATCCACGCGGCGGACTTCGTGACACTGCTGCTACCGCTCTGGAGGAAAGCGCAAGTGCATGCCTGCATTCGAGACGAGGACTGACTCCCCTGGGGAGACTCCAGAAGTACCCCAAGATCCATGTCAGCACTGGAGAGGAATCCTCAGGTTCCGGCCCCGACTCCACACAAGGTCTTAGGCCCCGGCATCTACGGGAGAGGAATCCCGAGAGGCCCCCGAGGAACTCGCATGGGGACTGGCCTTTCCTGAGGCCACCAGAGCGGGTCCCTGAGGTCCCCGTCGTAAGTCGAGAGCACCTGCCGCAACTCGAGAAAATCCAGGAGGTTTTGCCCTCCAGGCGAGATGAGGCCCATTTCCACTGAGGCTTCTCGAGGCCAATCACATCTAACCACTGGAACTTCCAAAGGGTCCTTCACACCCTTACTGCAACTCAAGAAGTTCCCCGACATACCCGTCTCCACTCGAGAGGAAGCACGTGGGGTCCCGCACACATCCAGGGGAGCCCCGTTTCCGCCTCCTAGCTCGAGATGAGGGATCCTTTCCCTGTTTCGTAGGGAAAGAATTCCCGGCGTTCCCGTCGCATCTCAAGAGGAGGCGCTCTCCACAGGAAAGGCGAGAGGAACTCCAGGGTCGTGCCACCATTCCAAGAGACCCCAGATGTGTCAGTCCATTCCAGAGGAACCTGTTTTCCCTGCACTGCCTTGACGTTCAAGCCGAGGATCGACTCCCACCACGTGTGCACGTGGGACAGCCCTGTGGGAAAGCCTCGTGGGAAAGCCTCGTGGGAAAGACTCGAGGGAAAACCATAGATCCTTTGATCCACGCGGCGGACTGCGTGACACTGCTGCTACCGCTCTGGAGGAAAGCGCAAGTGCATGCCCGCATTCGAGACGAGGACTGACTCCCCTGGGGAGACTCCAGAAGTATCCCAAGATCCATGTCAGCACTGGAGAGGAATCCTCAGGTTCCGGCCCCGACTCCACACAAGGTCTTAGGCCCCGGCATCGACGGGAGAGGAATCCCGAGACGCCCCCGAGGAACTCGCATGGGGACTGGCCTTTCCTGAGGCCACCAGAGCGGGTCCCTGAGGTCCCCGACGTAAGTCGAGAGCACCTGCCGCAACTCGAGAAAATCCAGGAGGTTTTGCCCTCCAGGCGAGATGAGGCCCATTTCCGCTGAGGCTTCTCGAGGCCAATCACATCTAACCACTGGAACTTCCAAAGGGTCCTTCACACCCTTGATGCAACTCTAGAAGTTCCCCGACATACTCGTCTCCACTCGAGAGGAAGCACGAGGGGTCCCGCACACATCCAGGGGAGCCCCGTTTCCGCCTCCTAGCTCGAGATGAGGGATCCTTTCCCTGTTTCGTAGGGAAAGAATTCACGGCGTTCCCGTCGCATCTCAAGAGGAGGCGCTCTCCACAGGAAAGGCGAGAGGAACTTCAGGGTCGTGACACCATTCCAAGAGTCCCCCAGATGTGTCAGTCCATTCCAGAGGAACCTGTTTTCCCTGCACTGCCTTGACGTCCAAGCCGAGGATCGACTCCCACCACGTGTGCACGTGGGACAGCCCTGTGGGAAAGCCTCGTGGGAAAGCCTCGTGGGAAAGACTCGAGGGAAAACCATAGATCCTTTGATCCACGCGGCGGACTGCGTGACACTGCTGCTACCGCTCTGGAGGAAAGCGCAAGTGCATGCCCGCATTCGAGACGAGGACTGACTCCCCTGGGGAGACTCCATAAGTACCCCAAGATCCATGTCAGCACTGGAGAGGAATGCTCAGGTTCCGGCCCCGACTCCACACAAGGTCTTAGGCCCCGGCATCGACGGGAGAGGAATCCCGAGAGGCCCCCGAGGAACTCGCAAGGGGACTGGCCTTTCCTGAGGCCACCAGAGCGGGTCCCTGAGGTCCCCGTCGTAAGTCGAGAGCACCTGCCGCAACTCGAAAAAATCCAGGAGGTTTTGCCCTCCAGGCGAGATGAGGCCCATTTCCGCTGAGGCTTCTCAAGGCTAATCACGTCTAACCACTGGAACTTCCAAAGTGTCCTTCACACCCTTGCTGCAACTCAAGAAGTTCCCCGACATGCCCGTCTCCACTCGAGAGGAAGCACGTGGGGTCCCGCACACATCCAGGGGAGCCCCGTTTCCGCCTCCTAGCTCGAGATGAGGGATCCTTTCCCTGTTTCGTAGGGAAAGAATTCCCGGCGTTCCCGTCGCATCTCAAGAGGAGGCGCTCTCCACAGGAAAGGCGAGAGGAGCTCCAGGGTCAAGACACCATTCCAAGCGTCCCCCAGATGTGTCAGTCCATTCCAGAGGAACCTGTTTTCCCTGCACTGCCTTGACGTTCAAGCCGAGGATCGACTCCCACCACGTGTGCACGTGGGACAGCCCTGTGGGAAAGCCTCGTGGGAAAGCCTCGTGGGAAAGACTCGAGGGAAAACCATAGATCCTTTGATCCACGCGGCGGACTTCGTGACACTGCTGCTACCGCTCTGGAGGAAAGCGCAAGTGCATGCCTGCATTCGAGACGAGGACTGACTCCCCTGGGGAGACTCCAGAAGTACCCCAAGATCCATGTCAGCACTGGAGAGGAATCCTCAGGTTCCGGCCCCGACTCCACACAAGGTCTTAGGCCCCGGCATCGACGGGAGAGGAATCCCGAGACGCCCCCGAGGAACTCGCATGGGGACTGGCCTTTCCTGAGGCCACCAGAGCGGGTCCCTGAGGTCCCCGTCGTAAGTCGAGAGCACCTGCCGCAACTCGAGAAAATCCAGGAGGTTTTGCCCTCCAGGCGAGATGAGGCCCATTTCCACTGAGGCTTCTCGAGGCCAATCACATCTAACCACTGGAACTTCCAAAGGGTCCTTCACACCCTTACTGCAACTCAAGAAGTTCCCCGACATACCCGTCTCCACTCGAGAGGAAGCACGTGGTGTCCCGCACACATCCAGGGGAGCCCCGTTTCCGCCTCCTAGCTCGAGGTGAGGGATCCTTTCCCTGTTTCGTAGGGAAAGAATTCCCGACGTTCCCGTCGCATCTCAAGAGGAGGCGCTCTCCACAGGAAAGGCGAGAGGAACTCCAGGGTCGTGCCACCATTCCAAGAGACCCCAGATGTGTCAGTCGATTCCAGAGGAACCTGTTTTCCCTGCACTGCCTTGACGTTCAAGCCGAGGATCGACTCCCACAAGGTGTGCACGTGGGACAGCCCTGTGGTAAAGCCTCGTGGGAAAGCCTCGTGGGAAAGACTCGAGGGAAAACCATAGATCCTTTGATCCACGCGGCGGACTGCCTGACACTGCTGCTACCGCTCTGGAGGAAAGCGCAAGTGCATGCCCGCATTCGAGACGAGGACTGACTCCCCTGGGGAGACTCCAGAAGTACCCCAAGATCCATGTCAGCACTGGAGAGGAATCCTCAGGTTCCGGCCCCGACTCCACACAAGGTCTTAGGCCCCGGCATCGACGGGAAAGGAATCCCGAGAGGCCCCCGAGGAACTCGCATGGGGACTGGCCTTTCCTGAGGCCACCAGAGCGGTTCCCTGAGGTCCCCGTCGTAAGTCGAGAGCACCTGCCGCAAAGCGAGAAAATCCAGGAGGTTTTGCCCTTCAGGCGAGATGAGGCCCATTTCCGCTGAGGCTTCTCGAGGCCAATCACATCTAACCACTGGAACTTCCAAAGGGTCCTTCACACCCTTGCTGCAACTCAAGAAGGTCCCCGACATACCCGTCTCCACTCGAGAGGAAGCACGTGGGGTCCCGCACACATCCAGGGGAGCCCCGTTTCCGCCTCCTAGCTCGAGATGAGGGATCCTTTCCCTGTTTCGTAGGGAAAGAATTCCCGGCGTTCCCGTCGCATCTCAAGAGGAGGCGCTCTCCACAGGAAAGGCGGGAGGAACTCCAGGGTCGTGCCATCATTCCAAGAGTCCCCCAGATGTGTCAGTCCATTCCAGAGGAACCTGTTTTCCCTGCACTGCCTTGACGTTCAAGCCGAGGATCGACTCCCACCACGTGTGCAAGTGGGACAGCCCTGTGGGAAAGCCTCGTGGGAAAGCCTCGTGGGAAAGACTCGAGGGAAAAACATAGATCTTTGATCCACGCGGCGGACTGCGTGACACTGCTGCTACCGCTCTGGAGGAAAGCGCAAGTGCATGCCCGCATTCGAGACGAGGACTGACTCCCCTGGGGAGACTCCAGAAGTATCCCAAGATCCATGTCAGCACTGGAGAGGAATCCTCAGGTTCCGGCCCCGACTCCACACAAGGTCTTAGGCCCCGGCATCGACGGGAGAGGAATCCCGAGACGCCCCCGAGGAACTCGCATGGGGACTGGCCTTTCCTGAGGCCACCAGAGCGGGTCCCTGAGGTCCCCGACGTAAGTCGAGAGCACCTGCCGCAACTCGAGAAAATCCAGGAGGTTTTGCCCTCCAGGCGAGATGAGGCCCATTTCCGCTGAGGCTTCTCGAGGCCAATCACATCTAACCACTGGAACTTCCAAAGGGTCCTTCACACCCTTGATGCAACTCTAGAAGTTCCCCGACATACTCGTCTCCACTCGAGAGGAAGCACGAGGGGTCCCGCACACATCCAGGGGAGCCCCGTTTCCGCCTCCTAGCTCGAGATGAGGGATCCTTTCCTGTTTCGTAGGGAAAGTATTCCCGGCGTTCCCGTCGCATCTCAAGAGGAGGCGCTCTCCACAGGAAAGGCGAGAGGAACTCCAGGGTCGTGCCACCATTCCAAGAGACCCCAGATGTGTCAGTCCATTCCAGAGGAACCTGTTTTCCCTGCACTGCCTTGACGTTCAAGCCGAGGATCGACTCCCACAACGTGTGCACGAGGGACAGCCCTGTGGTAAAGCCTCGTGGGAAAGCCTCGTGGGAAAGACTCGAGGGAAAACCATAGATCCTTTGATCCACGCGGCGGACTGCCTGACACTGCTGCTACCGCTCTGGAGGAAAGCGCAAGTGCATGCCCGCATTCGAGACGAGGACTGACTCCCCTGGGGAGACTCCAGAAGTACCCCAAGATCCATGTCAGCACTGGAGAGGAATCCTCAGGTTCCGGCCCCGACTCCACACAAGGTCTTAGGCCCCGGCATCGACGGGAAAGGAATCCCGAGAGGCCCCCGAGGAACTCGCATGGGGACTGGCCTTTCCTGAGGCCACCAGAGCGGTTCCCTGAGGTCCCCGTCGTAAGTCGAGAGCACCTGCCGCAACTCGAGAAAATCCAGGAGGTTTTGCCCTCCAGGCGAGATGAGGCCCATTTCCGCTGAGGCTTCTCGAGGCCAATCACATCTAACCACTGGAACTTCCAAAGGGTCCTTCACACCCTTGCTGCAACTCAAGAAGGTCCCCGACATACCCGTCTCCACTCGAGAGGAAGCACGTGGAGTCCCGCACACATCCAGGGGAGCCCCGTTTCCGCCTCCTAGCTCGAGGTGAGGGATCCTTTCCCTGTTTCGTAGGGAAAGAATTCCCGGCGTTCCCGTCGCATCTCAAGAGGAGGCGCTCTCCACAGGAAAGGCGGGAGGAACTCCAGGGTCGTGCCATCATTCCAAGAGTCCCCCAGATGTGTCAGTCCATTCCAGAGGAACCTGTTTTCCCTGCACTGCCTTGACGTTCAAGCCGAGGATCGACTCCCACCACGTGTGCACGTGGGACAGCCCTGTGGGAAAGCCTCGTGGGAAAGCCTCGTGGGAAAGACTCGAGGGAAAATCATAGATCCTTTGATCCACGCGGCGGACTGCGTGACACTGCTGCTACCGCTCTGGAGGAAAGCGCAAGTGCATGCCCGCATTCGAGACGAGGACTGACTCCCCTGGGGAGACTCCAGAAGTATCCCAAGATCCATGTCAGCACTGGAGAGGAATCCTCAGGTTCCGGCCCCGACTCCACACAAGGTCTTAGGCCCCGGCATCGACGGGAGAGGAATCCCGAGACGCCCCCGAGGAACTCGCATGGGGACTGGCCTTTCCTGAGGCCACCAGAGCGGGTCCCTGAGGTCCCCGACGTAAGTCGAGAGCACCTGCCGCAACTCGAGAAAATCCAGGAGGTTTTGCCCTCCAGGCGAGATGAGGCCCATTTCCGCTGAGGCTTCTCGAGGCCAATCACATCTAACCACTGGAACTTCCAAAGGGTCCTTCACACCCTTGATGCAACTCTAGAAGTTCCCCGA
This sequence comes from Ovis canadensis, assembly GCF_042477335.2. NCBI lineage: Eukaryota > Metazoa > Chordata > Mammalia > Artiodactyla > Bovidae > Ovis > Ovis canadensis. The sequence goes on from NC_091252.1 coordinate 1,820,665, forward strand.
CATACTCGTCTCCACTCGAGAGGAAGCACGAGGGGTCCCGCACACATCCAGGGGAGCCCCGTTTCCGCCTCCTAGCTCGAGATGAGGGATCCTTTCCCTGTTTCGTAGGGAAAGAATTCACGGCGTTCCCGTCGCATCTCAAGAGGAGGCGCTCTCCACAGGAAAGGCGAGAGGAACTTCAGGGTCGTGACACCATTCCAAGAGTCCCCCAGATGTGTCAGTCCATTCCAGAGGAACCTGTTTTCCCTGCACTGCCTTGACGTCCAAGCCGAGGATCGACTCCCACCACGTGTGCACGTGGGACAGCCCTGTGGGAAAGCCTCGTGGGAAAGCCTCGTGGGAAAGACTCGAGGGAAAACCATAGATCCTTTGATCCACGCGTCGGACTGCGTGACACTGCTGCTACCGCTCTGGAGGAAAGCGCAAGTGCATGCCCGCATTCGAGACGAGGACTGACTCCCCTGGGGAGACTCCATAAGTACCCCAAGATCCATGTCAGCACTGGAGAGGAATCCTCAGGTTCCGGCCCCGACTCCTCACAAGGTCTTAGGCCCCGGCATCGACGGGAGAGGAATCCCGAGAGGCCCCCGAGGAACTCGCAAGGGGACTGGCCTTTCCTGAGGCCACCAGAGCGGGTCCCTGAGGTCCCCGTCGTAAGTCGAGAGCACCTGCCGCAACTCGAAAAAATCCAGGAGGTTTTGCCCTCCAGGCGAGATGAGGCCCATTTCCGCTGAGGCTTCTCAAGGCTAATCACGTCTAACCACTGGAACTTCCAAAGTGTCCTTCACACCCTTGCTGCAACTCAAGAAGTTCCCCGACATGCCCGTCTCCACTCGAGAGGAAGCACGTGGGGTCCCGCACACATTCAGGGGAGCCCCGTTTCCGCCTCCTAGCTCGAGATGAGGGATCCTTTCCCTGTTTCGTAGGGAAAGAATTCCCGGCGTTCCCGTCGCATCTCAAGAGGAGGCGCTCTCCACAGGACAGGCGGGAGGAACTCCAGGGTCGTGCCATCATTCCAAGAGTTCCCCAGATGTGTCAGTCCATTCCAGAGGAACCTGTTTTCCCTGCACTGCCTTGACGTTCAAGCCGAGGATCGACTCCCACCACGTGTGCACGTGGGACAGCCCTGTGGGAAAGCCTCGTGGGAAAGCCTCGTGGGAAAGACTCGAGGGAAAATCATAGATCCTTTGATCCACGCGGCGGACTTCGTGACACTGCTGCTACCGCTCTGGAGGAAAGCGCAAGTGCATGCCTGCATTCGAGACGAGGACTGACTCCCCTGGGGAGACTCCAGAAGTACCCCAAGATCCATGTCAGCACTGGAGAGGAATCCTCAGTTTCCGGCCCCGACTCCACACAAGGTCTTAGGCCCCGGCATCGACGGGAGAGGAATCCCGAGAGGCCCCCGAGGAACTCGCATGGGGACTGGCCTTTCCTGAGGCCACCAGAGCGGGTCCCTGAGGTCCCCGTCGTAAGTCGAGAGCAACTGCCGCAACTCGAGAAAATCCAGGAGGTTTTGCCCTCCAGGCGAGATGAGGCCCATTTCCACTCAGGCTTCTCGAGGCCAATCACATCTAACCACTGGAACTTCCAAAGGGTCCTTCACACCCTTGCTGCAACTCAAGAAGGTCCCCGACATACCCGTCTCCACTCGAGAGGAAGCACGTGGGGTCCCGCACACTTCCAGGGGAGCCCCGTTTCCGCCTCCTAGCTCGAGATGAGGGATCCTTTCCCTGTTTCGTAGGGAAACAATTCCCGGCGTTCCCGTCGCATCTCAAGAGGAGGCGCTCTCCACAGGAAAGGCGAGAGGAACTCCAGGGTCGTGCCACCATTCCAAGAGTCCCCCAGATGTGTGAGTCCATTCCAGAGGAACCTGTTTTCCCTGCACTGCCTTGACTTTCAAGCCGAGGATCGACTCCCACCACGTGTGCACGTGGGGCAGCCCTGTGGGAAAGCCTCGTGGGAAAGCCTCGTGGGAAAGACTCGAGGGAAAACCATAGATCCTTTGATCCACGCGACGGACTGCGTGACACTTCTGCTACCGCTCTGGAGGAAAGCGCAAGTGCATGCCCGCATTCGAGACGAGGACTGACTCCCCTGGGGAGACTCCAGAAGTACCCCAAGATCCATGTCAGCACTGGAGAGGAATCCTCAGGTTCCGGCCCCGACTCCACACAAGGTCTTAGGCCCCGGCATCGACGGGAGAGGAATCCCCAGAGGCCTCTGAGGAACTCGCATGGGGACTGGCCTTTCCTGAGGCCACCAGAGCGGGTCCCTGAGGTCCCCGTCGTAAGTCGAGAGCACCTGCCGCAACTCGAGAAAATCCAGGAGGTTTTGCCCTCCAGGCGAGATGAGGCCCATTTCCGCTGAGGCTTCTCGAGGCCAATCACATCTAACCACTGGAACTTCCAAAGGGTCCTTCACATCATTGCTGCAACTCAAGAAGTTCCCCGACATACCCGTCTCCACTCGAGAGGAAGCACGTGGGGTCCCGCACACATCCAGGGGAGCCCCGTTTCCGCCTCCTAGCTCGAGATGAGGGATCCTTTCCCTGTTTCGTAGGGAAAGAATTCCCGGCGTTCCCGTCGCATCTCAAGAGGAGGCGCTCTCCACAGGAAAGGCGAGAGGAACTCCAGGGTCGTGCCACCATTCCAAGAGTCCCCCAGATGTGTCAGTCCATTGCTGAGGAACCTGTTTTCCCTGCACTGCCTTGACGTTCAAGCCGAGGATCGACTCCCACCACGTGTGCACGTGGGACAGCCCTGTGGGAAAGCCTCGTGGGAAAGCCTCGTGGGAAAGACTCGAGGGAAAACCATAGATCCTTTGATCCACGCGGCGGACTGCGTGACACTGCTGCTACCGCTCTGGAGGAAAGCGCAAGTGCATGCCCGCATTCGAGACGAGGACTGACTCCCCTGGGGAGACTCCAGAAGTACCCCAAGATCCATGTCAGCACTGGAGAGGAATCCTCAGGTTCCGGCCCCGACTCCACACAAGGTCTTAGGCCCCGGCATCGACGGGAGAGGAATCCCCAGAGGCCCCCGAGGAACTCGCATGGGGACTGGCCTTTCCTGAGGCCACCAGAGCGGGTCCCTGAGGTCCCCGTCGTAAGTCGAGAGCACCTGCTGCAACTCGAGAAAATCCAGGAGGTTTTGCCCTCCAGGCGAGATGAGGCCCATTTCCACTGAGGCTTCTCGAGGCTAATCACGTCTAACCACTGGAACTTCCAAAGGGTCCTTCACACCCTTGCTGCAACTCAAGAAGTTCTCCGACATACCCGTCTCCACTCGAGAGGAAGCACGTGGGTCCCGCACACATCCAGGGGAGCCACGTTTCCGCCTCATAACTCGAGATGAGGGATCCTTTCCCTGTTTCGTAGGGAAAGAATTCCCGGCGTTCCCGTCGCATCTCAAGAGGAGGCGCTCTCCACAGGAAAGGCGAGAGGAACTCCAGGGTCGTGCCACCATTCCAAGAGTCCCCCAGATGTGTCAGTCCATTCCAGAGGAAACTGTTTTCCCTGCACTGCCTTGACGTTCAAGCCGAGGATCGACTCCCACCACGTGTGCACGTGGGACAGCCCTGTGGGAAAGCCTGGTGGGAAAGACTCGTGGGAAAGACTCGAGGGAAAAACATAGATCCTTTGATCCACGCGGCGGACTGCGTGACACTGCTGCTACCGCTCTGGAGGAAAGCGCAAGTGCATGCCCGCATTCGAGACGAGGACTGACTCCCCTGGGGAGACTCCAGAAGTACCCCAAGATCCATGTCAGCACTGGAGAGGAATCCTCAGGTTCCGGCCCCGACTCCACACAAGGTCTTAGGCCCCGGCAACGACGGGAGAGGAATCCCGAGAGGCCCCCGAGGAACTCGCATGGGGACTGGCCTTTCCTGAGGCCACCAGAGCGGGTCCCTGAGGTCCCCGTCGTAAGTCGAGAGCACCTGCCGCAACTCGAGAAAATCCAGGAGGTTTTTCCCTCCAGGCGAGATGAGGCCCATTTCCGCTGAGGCTTCTCGAGGCTAATCACGTCTAACCACTGGAACTTCCAAAGGGTCCTTCACACCCATGCTGCAACTCAAGAAGTTCCCCGACATACCCGTCTCCACTCGAGAGGAAGCACGTGGGGTCCCGCACAGATCCAGGGAAGAGCCGTTTCTGCCTCCTTTCTCTAGATGAGGGATCCTTTCCCTGTTTCGTAGGGAAAGAATTCCCGGCGTTCCCGTCGCATCTCAAGAGGAGGCGCTCTCCTCAGGAAAGGCGAGAGGAACTCCAGGGTCATGACACCATTCCAAGAGTCCCCCAGATGTGTCAGTCCATTCCAGAGGAAACTGTTTTCCCTGCACTGCCTTGACGTTCAAGCCGAGGATCGACTCCCACAACGTGTGCACGAGGGACAGCCCTGTGGTAAAGCCTCATGGGAAAGCCTCGTGGGAAAGACTCGAGGGAAAACCATAGATCCTTTGATCCACGCGGCGGACTGCCTGACACTGCTGCTACCGCTCTGGAGGAAAGCGCAAGTGCATGCCCGCATTCGAGACGAGGACTGACTCCCCTGGGGAGACTCCAGAAGTACCCCAAGATCCATGTCAGCACTGGAGAGGAATCCTCAGGTTCCGGCCCCGACTCCACACAAGGTCTTAGGCCCCGGCATCGACGGGAAAGGAATCCCGAGAGGCCCCCGAGGAACTCGCATGGGGACTGGCCTTTCCTGAGGCCACCAGAGCGGTTCCCTGAGGTCCCCGTCGTAAGTCGAGAGCACCTGCCGCAACTCGAGAAAATCCAGGAGGTTTTGCCCTCCAGGCGAGATGAGGCCCATTTCCGCTGAGGCTTCTCGAGGCCAATCACATCTAACCACTGGAACTTCCAAAGGGTCCTTCACACCCTTGCTGCAACTCAAGAAGGTCCCCGACATACCCGTCTCCACTCGAGAGGAAGCACGTGGGGTCCCGCACACATCCAGGGGAGCCCCGTTTCCGCCTCCTAGCTCGAGGTGAGGGATCCTTTCCCTGTTTCGTAGGGAAAGAATTCCCGGCGTTCCCGTCGCATCTCAAGAGGAGGCGCTCTCCACAGGAAAGGCGGGAGGAACTCCAGGGTCGTGCCATCATTCCAAGAGTCCCCCAGATGTGTCAGTCCATTCCAGAGGAACCTGTTTTCCCTGCACTGCCTTGACGTTCAAGCCGAGGATCGACTCCCACCACGTGTGCACGTGGGACAGCCCTGTGGGAAAGCCTCGTGGGAAAGCCTCGTGGGAAAGACTCGAGGGAAAATCATAGATCCTTTGATCCACGCGGCGGACTGCGTGACACTGCTGCTACCGCTCTGGAGGAAAGCGCAAGTGCATGCCCGCATTCGAGACGAGGACTGACTCCCCTGGGGAGACTCCAGAAGTATCCCAAGATCCATGTCAGCACTGGAGAGGAATCCTCAGGTTCCGGCCCCGACTCCACACAAGGTCTTAGGCCCCGGCATCGACGGGAGAGGAATCCCGAGACGCCCCCGAGGAACTCGCATGGGGACTGGCCTTTCCTGAGGCCACCAGAGCGGGTCCCTGAGGTCCCCGACGTAAGTCGAGAGCACCTGCCGCAACTCGAGAAAATCCAGGAGGTTTTGCCCTCCAGGCGAGATGAGGCCCATTTCCGCTGAGGCTTCTCGAGGCCAATCACATCTAACCACTGGAACTTCCAAAGGGTCCTTCACACCCTTGATGCAACTCTAGAAGTTCCCCGACATACTCGTCTCCACTCGAGAGGAAGCACGAGGGGTCCCGCACACATCCAGGGGAGCCCCGTTTCCGCCTCCTAGCTCGAGATGAGGGATCCTTTCCCTGTTTCGTAGGGAAAGAATTCACGGCGTTCCCGTCGCATCTCAAGAGGAGGCGCTCTCCACAGGAAAGGCGAGAGGAACTTCAGGGTCGTGACACCATTCCAAGAGTCCCCCAGATGTGTCAGTCCATTCCAGAGGAACCTGTTTTCCCTGCACTGCCTTGACGTCCAAGCCGAGGATCGACTCCCACCACGTGTGCACGTGGGACAGCCCTGTGGGAAAGCCTCGTGGGAAAGCCTCGTGGGAAAGACTCGAGGGAAAACCATAGATCCTTTGATCCACGCGTCGGACTGCGTGACACTGCTGCTACCGCTCTGGAGGAAAGCGCAAGTGCATGCCCGCATTCGAGACGAGGACTGACTCCCCTGGGGAGACTCCATAAGTACCCCAAGATCCATGTCAGCACTGGAGAGGAATCCTCAGGTTCCGGCCCCGACTCCTCACAAGGTCTTAGGCCCCGGCATCGACGGGAGAGGAATCCCGAGAGGCCCCCGAGGAACTCGCAAGGGGACTGGCCTTTCCTGAGGCCACCAGAGCGGGTCCCTGAGGTCCCCGTCGTAAGTCGAGAGCACCTGCCGCAACTCGAAAAAATCCAGGAGGTTTTGCCCTCCAGGCGAGATGAGGCCCATTTCCGCTGAGGCTTCTCAAGGCTAATCACGTCTAACCACTGGAACTTCCAAAGTGTCCTTCACACCCTTGCTGCAACTCAAGAAGTTCCCCGACATGCCCGTCTCCACTCGAGAGGAAGCACGTGGGGTCCCGCACACATCCAGGGGAGCCCCGTTTCCGCCTCCTAGCTCGAGATGAGGGATCCTTTCCCTGTTTCGTAGGGAAAGAATTCCCGGCGTTCCCGTCGCATCTCAAGAGGAGGCGCTCTCCACAGGACAGGCGGGAGGAACTCCAGGGTCGTGCCATCATTCCAAGAGTTCCCCAGATGTGTCAGTCCATTCCAGAGGAACCTGTTTTCCCTGCACTGCCTTGACGTTCAAGCCGAGGATCGACTCCCACCACGTGTGCACGTGGGACAGCCCTGTGGGAAAGCCTCGTGGGAAAGCCTCGTGGGAAAGACTCGAGGGAAAACCATAGATCCTTTGATCCACGCGGCGGACTGCGTGACACTGCTGCTACCGCTCTGGAGGAAAGCGCAAGTGCATGTCCGCATTCGAGACGAGGACTGACTCCCCTGGGGAGACTCCAGAAGTACCCCAAGATCCATGTCAGCACTGGAGAGGAATCCTCAGTTTCCGGCCCCGACTCCACACAAGGTCTTAGGCCCCGGCATCGACGGGAGAGGAATCCCGAGACGCCCCCGAGGAACTCGCATGGGGACTGGCCTTTCCTGAGGCCACCAGAGCGGGTCCCTGAGGTCCCCGACGTAAGTCGAGAGCACCTGCCGCAACTCGAGAAAATCCAGGAGGTTTTGCCCTCCAGGCGAGATGAGGCCCATTTCCGCTGAGGCTTCTCGAGGCCAATCACATCTAACCACTGGAACTTCCAAAGGGTCCTTCACACCCTTGATGCAACTCTAGAAGTTCCCCGACATACTCGTCTCCACTCGAGAGGAAGCACGAGGGGTCCCGCACACATCCAGGGGAGCCCCGTTTCCGCCTCCTAGCTCGAGATGAGGGATCCTTTCCCTGTTTCGTAGGGAAAGAATTCACGGCGTTCCCGTCGCATCTCAAGAGGAGGCGCTCTCCACAGGAAAGGCGAGAGGAACTTCAGGGTCGTGACACCATTCCAAGAGTCCCCCAGATGTGTCAGTCCATTCCAGAGGAACCTGTTTTCCCTGCACTGCCTTGACGTCCAAGCCGAGGATCGACTCCCACCACGTGTGCACGTGGGACAGCCCTGTGGGAAAGCCTCGTGGGAAAGCCTCGTGGGAAAGACTCGAGGGAAAACCATAGATCCTTTGATCCACGCGGCGGACTGCGTGACACTGCTTCTACCGCTCTGGAGGAAAGCGCAAGTGCATGCCCGCATTCGAGACGAGGACTGACTCCCCTGGGGAGACTCCATAAGTACCCCAAGATCCATGTCAGCACTGGAGAGGAATCCTCAGGTTCCGGCCCCGACTCCACACAAGGTCTTAGGCCCCGGCATCGACGGGAGAGGAATCCCGAGAGGCCCCCGAGGAACTCGCAAGGGGACTGGCCTTTCCTGAGGACACCAGAGCGGGTCCCTGAGGTCCCCGTCGTAAGTCGAGAGCACCTGCCGCAACTCGAAAAAATCCAGGAGGTTTTGCCCTCCAGGCGAGATGAGGCCCATTTCCGCTGAGGCTTCTCAAGGCTAATCACGTCTAACCACTGGAACTTCCAAAGTGTCCTTCACACCCTTGCTGCAACTCAAGAAGTTCCCCGACATGCCCGTCTCCACTCGAGAGGAAGCACGTGGTGTCCCGCACACATCCAGGGGAGCCCCGTTTCCGCCTCCTAGCTCGAGATGAGGGATCCTTTCCCTGTTTCGTAGGGAAAGAATTCCCGGCGTTCCCGTCGCATCTCAATAGGAGGCGCTCTCCACAGGAAAGGCGAGAGGAGCTCCAGGGTCAAGACACCATTCCAAGCGTCCCCCAGATGTGTCAGTCCATTCCAGAGGAACCTGTTTTCCCTGCACTGCCTTGACGTTCAAGCCGAGGATCGACTCCCACCACGTGTGCACGTGGGACAGCCCTGTGGGAAAGCCTCGTGGGAAAGCCTCGTGGGAAAGACTCGAGGGAAAACCATAGATCCTTTGATCCACGCGGCGGACTTCGTGACACTGCTGCTACCGCTCTGGAGGAAAGCGCAAGTGCATGCCTGCATTCGAGACGAGGACTGACTCCCCTGGGGAGACTCCAGAAGTACCCCAAGATCCATGTCAGCACTGGAGAGGAATCCTCAGTTTCCGGCCCCGACTCCACACAAGGTCTTAGGCCCCGGCATCGACGGGAGAGGAATCCCGAGAGGCCCCCGAGGAACTCGCATGGGGACTGGCCTTTCCTGAGGCCACCAGAGCGGGTCCCTGAGGTCCCCGTCGTAAGTCGAGAGCAACTGCCGCAACTCGAGAAAATCCAGGAGGTTTTGCCCTCCAGGCGAGATGAGGCCCATTTCCACTCAGGCTTCTCGAGGCCAATCACATCTAACCACTGGAACTTCCAAAGGGTCCTTCACACCCTTGCTGCAACTCAAGAAGGTCCCCGACATACCCGTCTCCACTCGAGAGGAAGCACGTGGGGTCCCGCACACTTCCAGGGGAGCCCCGTTTCCGCCTCCTAGCTCGAGATGAGGGATCCTTTCCCTGTTTCGTAGGGAAACAATTCCCGGCGTTCCCGTCGCATCTCAAGAGGAGGCGCTCTCCACAGGAAAGGCGAGAGGAACTCCAGGGTCGTGCCACCATTCCAAGAGTCCCCCAGATGTGTGAGTCCATTCCAGAGGAACCTGTTTTCCCTGCACTGCCTTGACTTTCAAGCCGAGGATCGACTCCCACCACGTGTGCACGTGGGGCAGCCCTGTGGGAAAGCCTCGTGGGAAAGCCTCGTGGGAAAGACTCGAGGGAAAACCATAGATCCTTTGATCCACGCGACGGACTGCGTGACACTTCTGCTACCGCTCTGGAGGAAAGCGCAAGTGCATGCCCGCATTCGAGACGAGGACTGACTCCCCTGGGGAGACTCCAGAAGTACCCCAAGATCCATGTCAGCACTGGAGAGGAATCCTCAGGTTCCGGCCCCGACTCCACACAAGGTCTTAGGCCCCGGCATCGACGGGAGAGGAATCCCCAGAGGCCTCTGAGGAACTCGCATGGGGACTGGCCTTTCCTGAGGCCACCAGAGCGGGTCCCTGAGGTCCCCGTCGTAAGTCGAGAGCACCTGCCGCAACTCGAGAAAATCCAGGAGGTTTTGCCCTCCAGGCGAGATGAGGCCCATTTCCGCTGAGGCTTCTCGAGGCCAATCACATCTAACCACTGGAACTTCCAAAGGGTCCGTCACACCCTTGCTGCAACTCAAGAAGTTCCCCGACATACCCGTCTGCACTCGAGAGGAAGCACGTGGTGTCCCGCACACACCCAGGGGAGCCCCGTTTCCGCCTCCTAGCTCGAGATGAGGGATCCTTTCCCTGTTTCTTAGGGAAAGAATTCCCGGCGTTCCCGTCGCATCTCAAGAGGAGGCGCTCTCCACAGGAAAGGCGAGAGGAACTCCAGGGTCGTGCCACCATTCCAAGAGTCCCCCAGATGTGTCAGTCCATTCCAGAGGAACCTGTTTTCCCTGCACTGCCTTGACGTTCAAGCCGAAGATCGACTCCCACCACGTGTGCACGTGGGACAGCCCTGTGGGAAAGCCTCGTGGGAAAGCCTCGTGGGAAAGACTCGAGGGAAAACCATAGATCCTGTGATCCACGGGGCGGACTGTGTGACACTGCTGCTACCGCTCTGGAGGAAAGTGCAAGTGCATGCCCGCATTCGAGACGAGGACTGACTCCCCTGGGGAGACTCCAGAAGTACCCCAAGATCCATGTCAGCACTGGAGAGGAATCCTCAGGTTCCGGCCCCGAATCCACACAAGGTCTTAGGCCCCGGCATCGACGGGAGAGGAATCCCGAGAGGCCCCCGAGGAACTCGCATGGGGACTGGCCTTTCCTGAGGCCACCAGAGCGGGTCCCTGAGGTCCCCGTCGAAAGTCGAGAGCACCTGCCGCAACTCGAGAAAATCCAGGATGTTTGGCCCTCCAGGCGAGATGAGGCCCATTTCCGCTGAGGCTTCTCGAGGCCAATCACATCTAACCACTGGAACTTCCAAAGGATCCTTCACACCCTTGCTGCAACTCAAGAAGTTCCCGGACATACCCGTCTCCACTCGAGAGGAAGCACGTGGGGTCCCGCACACATCCAGGGGAGCCCCGTTTCCGCCTCGTAGCTCGAGATGAGGGATCCTTTCGCTGCTTGCCCGGGAAAGATTTCTGGGCGTTCCTGGCGCATGTCAAGAGGAGGCGCTCGCCACAGGAAAGGCGAGAGGAACTCCAGGGTCTTTGCGCCATTCCCAGAGTCCCCCAGATGTCTCAGTCCATTCCAGCGGAACCTGTTTTCCCTGCACTGCCTCGAGTTTCACGCCGAGGATCGACTCCCACCACGGTGGCACGTGGGACAGCCCTGTGGGAAAGCCTCGTGGGAAAGCCACAGATTACTTGATCCACGCGACAGGAAGGGTGACACTGCTGCTACTGCTCTGGAGGAAAGCGCACGTGCATGCCCCCATTCGAGACGAGGACTTACTCCCCTGGGGAGACTCCAGAAGTACCCCAAGATCCATGTCAGCCCTGGAGAGGAATCCTCAGGTTCTGGCCCCGACTCCACACAAGGTCTTAGGCCCCGGCATCGAAAGGAGAGGAATGCCTAGAGGCCCCCGAGCAACTCGCATGGGGATTGGCCTTTCCTGAGGCCACCAGAGAGGGTCCCTGAGGTCCCCGTCGTAAGTCGAGAGCACCTGCCGCAACTCGAGAAAATCCAGGAGGTTTTGCCCTCCAGGCGAGATGAGGCCCATTTCCGTTGAGGCTTCTCGAAGCTAATCAAACCTACAGTCTGTAACTTCCAAAAGGCCCTTCACACCCTTGCTGCAACTCAAGAAGTTGCCTGACATACCCGTCTCCACTCGAGAGGAAGCACGAGGGTCCGGCCCACATCCAGAAGAGCCCCATTTCCGCTCGTAGCTCGTGATGAGGGATCCTTTCGCTGGTGGCCGGGAAAGAATTCTGGGCGTTCCCGTCGCATCTCAAGAGGAGGCGCTCTCCACAGGAAAGGCGAGAGGTACGCCAGCGTCGTTCCACCATTCCAAGAGTCCCCCAGATGTCTCAGTCCATTCCAGAGGAACCTGTTTTCCCTGCACTGCCTCGACTTTCACGCCAAGGATCGACTGCCACCAAGGTGGCACGTGAGACAGCCCTGTGCGAAAGCCTCGTGGGACAGCCCTGTGGGAAAGCCTCGTGGGAAAGACTCGTGGAAAATCCTGGAGGGAAAGCCACAGATCCCATGACTCACGAGATGGGAAGCGTGACACTGCTGCTACAGATCAGGAGGAAAGCGCACCTGCATGCCCCCTCTCGAGACGAGGACTGACTCCCCTGGGGAGACTCCATAATTACCCCAAGATCCATGTCGGCATTGGTGAGGAATCCTCAGGTTCCGGCCCCGACTCCACACAACGTCTTAGGCCCCGGCACCGACGGGAGAGGAATCACGAGAGGCCCCCTAGCAACACGCATGATGACTGGCCTTTCCTGAGGCCGCCAGAGCGGGTCCCTGAAGTCCCCGTGGTAACTTGAGAGCACCTGCTGAAACTGGGGAATATCTAGAAGCCTCTCCATTCCAGGCGCCATGAGGCCCATTTCTGCTGAGGCATCTCGAGACTAACCACACCTAACCTCTGGAACTTCGAAAGGGTCCTTCACACCTTTGCTGCAACTCAAGAAGTTCCCCGACATACGCGTTCCTCTTCCCATTCTGCCATAATGGTGGTGACATCTGCATATCTAAGTTTATTGCTATTTCTTCCGGCAATCTTGATTCCAGCTCAGGTATCTTCCATCCCAGCATTTTTCATGATGTAGTCTGCATATAAGCTAAATAAACAGGGTGACAATATACAGCCTTGACATACTCCTTTTCCTTTTTGGAACCAGTATGTTGTTCCATGTCCTGCTCTAACTGTTGCTTCCTGACCGTCATACAGATTTCTCAAGAGGCAGGTTAGGTGGTCTAGTATTCCCTTCTCTTTCAGAATTGTGGCTAAAACAACAGTATAAGGACCTTTCCGATGTCAGGCCAAGGAATTGTGTTTCCAGTCATTGAGCCACACCTGATCACTGAGCACAAATTCATGAATCTGTTCCTCAAGGGGGAATGATATTTTTTTTACACAAACTTAGTTACCTGATTTATTACCTTACCTAATTGTTCCAGCTGCTGTGAAATCCCACCTCCTTACTTGTGGCAAATCTGCTAACACCTGCCTCATTTGGGGTGGGGGGTTCTCCCATAGAAAATTTCATAAGGACAACAACAATGGGAACGTGCAGTTACCCGTAATATGAGTAAGTCTGCCAGAAGCAAGCCCATCCATGTACAGTCAGTCTCTATGATCCATTTTGAAAGAGTCTCTTCAAGAGTTTGGTTGTTTCTTTCCACCATTCCAGAACACTGGGGCCTATATGCTGTATGTAATTTCCACTGATATTTAGAGCTTCACATACCTGTTAATTAACGCGGCTACAAAGACAGGGCCATTGTCGGATTCTATACTGGTTGGAAACCCAAGTCTGGGAATTATTTCTCAAATCAGCGAGCTACTTCATTTTCTTTTTCAGATCAGGTAGGGAAGGCCTCTGCCCAACCAGAGAAGGTACCTACTATTCTAGTAAGTAATGATAACAGGTGACTGCCTTTGCTTCCCCGAAGGGACACTCGCTTTCCCTGCATCCTGAGAACTCCACGTCTCAGCCAGTTGGAAAAGCGCTTCTTGGAGGTCATTATTCAGGGGCAATTTCCCCTGGAGCCCGGGGCCATAGGGAGTGGCTCCACACTCCCAGGGAAAGGCAGAGCCACAGCCACACATCTGTCCCATCCCCTTTGCTCTGTAGGAGAGCTCTAGTGAGCCTAGGTCTGTCAGGAAAATTCTTGGCTCCTATGGGGACACATTCTATGTGTGAAACTGCATACAGGACCGAGGGGCCACAGGGCGCCTGTTTCTCTCGGGGCCGGAGGGGTGGGGGGCCTGAAGCAGTGCGGCCCAGCAACAGCTTCCACATCCATCCAATTGCTCTTTTCTTACCTCTGATAGAACTAGCTTTGTTCCAGCCTTTGGCAATTTGGAGGCAAGCGGGCCCCACTTCCTCCCCAAGGAGGCATGGGACCTACTTTGAGTGGAAAGGCCCCTCACGGAGCTGAACCCAGGAAGGCACCCAGTCATGTCTGACACATTCCTGCATCCTGCTTCTTCATGAGCAATACCGCTATAAGCTAGGAATGTCTTTCCAAGGCTCAGAAAGGACAGGGGAGATGCATGGTGCTGCCTCTGGAATTTCGGTCCTCTGAGCAGACCTGGAGGTCTCCCCTTGAAGAAGCAAACCAGTTTCTTCCAAATACAGGCTTGCAAACACACACTGGGTGGCTGCCTCTTCTTCCCTGAAGGACGATCACTTTCCCCACATCCTGTGAACTCTGCATCCCAGCCTGCTGGAAAAGCGCTTCTTGGAGGTCATTTTTCAGGGACAATTTTCCCTGGAGCCCGGGGCCGTAGGGAGGGCCCCATGCTCGCTGGGAAAGGCAGAGTCACATCCACAGTCTGTTCTATCCCTTTTGCCCTGTAGGAGAGCTCTAGTGAGCCTAGGTCTGTCAGGAAAATTCTTGGCTCCTATGGGGACACATCCTGTGTGTTAACCTGCATATGGGACCGAGGGGCCACAGGGCGCCTGCTCCTCTCGGGGGGTAACCTGAAGTGGTGCGGCCCAGCAACAGCCTGAACATCCATCTAATTGCTCTTTTCTTCCTTCTGATAGAGCTAGCTTTGCTTCTCGCTTTGGCATTTCGGAAGCCAGGGGGAGCCCCACCGCTGTTGTCCTGGGGTCTATTGGAGGTACCAGGTCTACTGGACCCCAGCATGGCACCCGACCCCCTCAGACACACTCCCGCAGCCTCCTTCCCCATGGGCAGGACTGTTCTGACCTAGGAATGTGTTCCCAAGGCTCAGAAAATGCAGGGAGACACACGGCCCTGACTCTGGAACTGAGGCCGTTGGAGCAGGCCTGGAGGTCTGACGTCTGAGACGGCAAACGCTTGCTGCGAGATACAGGTGTGAAAACACACTCTCTGGGGCTGCCTTTCCTTCCTCCAAGGAAGATAGCTTTTCCAGTCTCCTCCGTGCTGAGTCATACAAGGCTGGAAAGGTCTGGCTTAGAGGGCATTTCTCAGCGGCAATGGCCCCTGAGGCCCTGCACCCAGGGAGGGATCCTACCCTCCCAGGGGAAGTCAAAGCAACCTCCAAACAGCTGTTCTATCATGTTTCCTCTGCAGGAGGGAGCTAGTGAGCCCAGGTCTGTCTGGAACGTTCTTGGATCCTGCGGGGAAATCATCCTGGGAGCCCACCTGGATACCAGTCGTAGGGGCTAACATTTGCATTTTTCTTCCTTGGAGCCCTAACGCAGTACAGCCTAGCAACTGCTTGAAAATCCATCCTGTTGCTGTTTTCTTCCCTCTGACAGAGCGAGCTTTGCTCCCCACTTTGGGATTTCAGAAGCAAGGTGGTGGCCTGCAACTCCTTGCCTGGGGTCCATTGGAGGTGCAAGGTGCCCTCGACCAGGTGACCCCAGCATGGCACCTGGCCCCCTCAGACACACTCCCGCAGCCTGCTTCCCCATGGGCAGGACTGCTCTCCCCTAGGAATGTGTTTGCGAGGCCAGGAAACTGCAGGGAGACACAAGGCCCTGATTCTGGAATGGAGTCTGTTGGAGCAGGCCTGCAGGTCTTATGTCTAACAAGCCAAACACTTGCTGCAAGATACAGGCCTGAAAACACACTCTTGGGCTGCCTTTCCTTCCTCCAAGGAAGAGAGTTTTCTCAGCCTCCTGTGGGCTGAGAGTCACACAGGGCTGAAAAGCACTTACTGGGAGATTAGTTTTCATTGGCCATGGCCCCTGAGGCCCTGTGCTCAGGGAGGGCTCCCTCCCTCCCAGGGAAAGTCAAAGGAAGCTCCAAACGGCTGTTCAATCATGTTTCGGAGAGAGTCATTGCCAAGGCAGGTTTATAAGAAGTTCCAGGGTCCCCAAGGAGAGAGGGGTCTAGAATTCTCAAGGAGGAAGAAAGGGCACACTTTTTTCCCTCTACATTCCTTCGGATTACATAACAATCATGCATCCTTCTTGAGGACGGTCTCTGGAAAAACCTTCTGGCTAATCCTGTTATCTTAAAATGTAAATGATGGGAGTAGGTCTAGTGAGTCTTTACAACCTCCAGACATTCTTTTGTTCGTTGTAATAACTTATTGGAGAGTATATAACTCCATTACTAACACTAGCAAGGGGGTACACTTTCTGCCCCTTGTGATGTCTCTGTCAGAAGCTTTCTCTATCTCCTTTCTACTTGAATAAGACTCGATTGCACAAAAGCTCTGAGCAATCAAGCCTCGTCTTGGGCCCTGGATTGAATTCTTCTCCTCCATAAGCCAAGAATCCCAGCATCTTTTCGTGGTTCAGCAACAATATTTCATTTCCTCTGCAGGAGAGAGCTAGTGAGCTTAGGTCTGTCTGGAACATTCTTGGATCCTGTGGGGAAAATATCCTGTGCACACATCTGGATACTGGGCCTAGAGGCCAAAATTCGCATTTCTTTCCCGCGGAGCCCTCACGTGGTGTGACTGAGCAACTGCTTGAAAATCCATCCCATTGCTGTTTTCCTCCTTCTGACAGACAGAGCTAGCTTTGTTCCCTGCTTTGGGATATCTCAACCGAGGGGCCGGTCCATAGCTACTCGCCTGGGGCCCATTGGATGTGCAAGGTGCCCTCGACTAGGTGACCCTAGCATGGCACTCAGCCCGCTCAGACACACTCCCGAGGCTTCTTTCTCATGGGAAGCACTGCTCCAACCTAGGAATGTGTCTGCAATGCTTGGAAAGTGCAGTGAGACACACAGCCCTGACTCTGGAATTGAGGCCCTCAGAGCAAGCCTGCAGCTCTGATGTCTGAGAAGCAAAACACTTGCTGCAAAGAGAGGCCTGAAAACACACTCTCTGTGGATGACTTTCCTTCCTCTAAGGAAGACAGTTTTCCCAGTCTCCTGCTTCCTGCATGTCACACAGCTGGAATGCGCTTGCTTGGATGTCATGATTCAGTGGCAATGACCCCTGAGGCCCTTTGCCCAGGGAGGGCTCCCACACTCATAGGCAAATCAAAGCAACTTCCAAGTGAGTCAGCTCTTCACATCAAGTGGCCAAAGTATTGGAGTTTCAGGTTCAGTATTAGTCCTTCCAATGGATATTCAGACCTGATTTCCTTTAGGATGGAGTGGTTGCGTCTCCTTGTAGTCTAAGCGACCTACAAGCATCTTCTCCAACACCACTGTTCAAAAGCATCAAATTTTCAGCTGTCACTTTCTTTATAGTACATCTTTCATATCCATCCATGACATATGGAAAAACCATAGCCTTGACCGGATGGGTCTTTGTTGGCAAAGCAACGTCTCGGCTTTTTAATATGCTGTCTAGTTTGGTCATCACTTTTCTTCCAAGTCATAAATATGTTTTAAGTTCATGGAGGCAGCCATCACCTGCAGTGATTTCCAAGCCCCCCAAAATAGTCTGCTGCTGTTTCCAATGTTTTCCCATCTATTTGCCATGAAGTGATGAGACTGGATGCAATGATTGTAGTTTTCTGAATGCTGAGCTTTAAGCTAACTTTTTCACTCTCCTCTTTCACTTTCATCAGGAGACTCTTTAGCTCTTCTTCACTTTCTGCCATAAGGGTGGTGTCATCTGAATATCTGAGATTATTGATATTTCTCCCAGCAACCTTGATTCCAGCGTGTGCTTCCTCCAGCCCAGTGTTTCTCATGCTGTACTCTGCATATAAGTTAAATAAGCAGGGTGACAATATACAGCCTTGACATGTTCCTTTTCCTATGTAGAACCAGTCTGTTGTTCCATGTCCAGTTCGAACTGTTTCTTCCTGACCTGCATACAGGTTTCTCAAGAGACAGGTCAGGTGGTCTGGTATTCCCATCTCTTTCAGAATTTTTCCCAGTTTCTTGTGATCCACACAGTCAAAGGCTTTGGCATTGTCAATAAAGCAGAAATAGATGGTTTTTTTTTTCCGGAACTCTCTTGCTTTTTCAATGATCCAGTGGATGTTGGCAATTTGATCTCTGGTTTCTCTGCATTTTTTAAATCCCTCTTGAACATCTGGAAGTTCACAGTTCATGTGAACTTGGAGAATTTTGAGCATTACTTTACTAGTGTGTGAGATGAGTGCAATTGTGCAGCAGCTTGAATAGTGTTTGTCATTGCCTTTCTTTGGGATTGGAATGAAAACTGACCTAATGACTAGATGTTTTCAATTGCATATGCTGAAAGAACTGGGTGTGCAGTTTTGAAGGAAAAAAAAAATCATTTTAACCCATTTTCTCTGAAGTGCAAGGCATATCATGGCCATCCCTGAATCATAAAGTCACCTTTTCTTTATGTAGTCATAGTTTCATGCCTAAATTATAGGCCAACTCGTGCTCAACTTGACTCTGATGTCAGGGGCAGATCAACTGATAAAAAGCTTGGATTGTCCCTCTGGAGGAAAGTGAGATCTTGGTCCCACGAGAAGAATCTGAAGGGTTACGGGAACTTGCAAGAGTGGGGAAAGCTTAGTCCATCCTACATGTACCAAAATCTTAAATAAGGCTTATTTACTTTACCGAAGTAAAAAAACAGATGATGAAAACAATTATAAATCAATGAAAGGTAGAGAAACTCATAGTCTGTGATCAAAAATTGCATTCTATGAAAACTTAGTTCTCTTAACCTAGAGAGGAGACTAAATTCCATCTGGTAGCAGCTTACCAGAAGACAAGCAAACAAACAAACAAATTATCAGTAAGCTTAAAAAAAGTATTTTCCATGTATCTTGAAGTAGCAGTATTTCTGCAAAGGCATCAGTGTGAAACCACAGAGGACATGGTTAAAACCTGATGAAATAGAAATTGACAATGTCATCTGGTCACTGCTGCGACTTGAAATGCTTTAATATGATAACTAGAATGATAACTGACAGCATTTGACCAGGACATATCAGATTTTCACGGATGTCATATCATTTCTAGGATATCTATATTAGGAACTGAAGGAATCTTTGAACCTAGGAAAGAAAACAACAGTCTCAAAGGCCCTTGCTGAGTCATCTAGCAGCAAGGAATGTCTTTGCAAGGATCGCAAAGTGAAGGGAAGATACACCGACCTGCCTCTGCAACTTCGGTCCTCTGAGCAGATCTGGAGGTCTCCCTTTGTATAAGCTAACCTGTTCCTTCCAAATAGAGGTTTGCAACACAAAACAAGTGGCCGCCTATTCTTCCCCGAAGGAGGCTCTCTTTCCCCACATCCTGCAAACTCCCTTTCCCAGCCTCCTGGAAAAGTGCTTCTTGCAGTTCCTTTCAGAAAATCCTATGGACAGAGAAGCCTGGTAGGCTGCAGTCCATGGGGTCGCTGAGGGTCGGACACGACTGAGCGACTGCACTTTCATTTTCACTTTCATGCATTGGAGAAGGCAATGGCAACCCACTTACTGTTCTTGCCTGGAGAATCCCAGGGACGGGGGAGCCTAGTGGGCTACCGTCTATGGCGTCGCACAGAGTCGAACACGACTGAACCAACTTAGCAGCAGCAGCAGCAGCAGCAGCAGCAGCAGCAGCAGCAGCAGCAGCAGCAGCAGTTCCTTTCTTAGGGGCAGTTATCCCTGAGATTGGGACCTGGAAAGGCAGAGCCACCTCCACACACACATCTTTTCTGTCCCCTTTCCTCTGGAGGAGAGCTCTAGTGAGCCTAGGTCTGTCAGGAAAATTCTTGGCTTTGACGGGATCACACCCGGTGTGTGAACCTGCATACCCGACCTAGGGGCCACAGGGCACCTGTTTTGCTCGAGTGGGTCCTGGAGGGGTGCAGCATAGCAAGAGCTTAAAGATCCATCCAATTTGTCTTTCTTTTACCTCGGAGAGAACGAGTTTGCTCCACCTCCACCCTTTGGCAGTGTGGAGGGAAGAGGGCACAACCCTCTCCCAAAGGGGACATAGGGCCTACCAGGAGAGAAAGGCCCCTTGAGGAGCTGAGCCCAG
Organism: Ovis canadensis; assembly: GCF_042477335.2. Classification (NCBI taxonomy): domain Eukaryota; kingdom Metazoa; phylum Chordata; class Mammalia; order Artiodactyla; family Bovidae; genus Ovis; species Ovis canadensis. The sequence goes on from NC_091252.1 coordinate 1,840,312, forward strand.
GTAGGCAGCCAGTGATGTCAAGCACACTCCCGCTGCTTGCTTCTTCATGGGCACTCCGACAATCTGCTAGGAATGTCTTGGCAAGGATCTCAAAGGGAAGGGGAGATACATGGCCCTGTCTCTGGAACTTCAGTCCTCTGAGCAGATCTGGAGGTCTTGAGTTGTATAAGCAAACGTGTTCCTTCCAAATAGAGGCTTGTGAACACACCCCCGGTGGTTGCCTCTTCTTCCCCGAAGAAGTCTTTCTTTCCCCACATGCTGCGAACTCCCTGTCCCAACCTCCAAGATTAGCGCTTCTTGCCATTCCTTTCTTAGAGGCAGTTATCCCTGAGCTTGGGGCCGTAGGGAGTAGCCCCACACTCACAGGGAAAGGCAAAGACTCCTCCATACATCTCCTCTATCCCCTTTGCTCTGGAGGAGAGCTTTAGTGAGCCTAGGTCTTTCAGGAAAATTGTTGGCTTGGACAGGATCTCACCCTGTTTGTGAACCTGCATACCCAACCGGGGGCCACAGAGCACCTGTTTCAGTAAAGTGGGCCCTGAAAGGGTGCAGCCTAGCAAGAGCTTGAAAATCCATTCAATTGCTGTTTTTGTACCTCTGACAGAGCGAGCTTTGCTCCACCCTTTGGCAGTGTGGAGAAAAGAGGCATGACACCCTCCCCAAGGGGACATGGGGCCTACTTCGAGAGGAAAGGCCCCTTGTGGAGTTGAGGCACACAGTCGTGTCAAACACACTCCCACTGCTTGCTTCTTCATGGGCACTCCCGCTATCAGCTAGGAATGTCTTTGCAATGATCACAAAGGGAAGGGGAGATACACAGCCCTGCCTCTGGACCTCCGGTGCTCTGAGCAAATCTGGTCTCCCGTTGTTGGTCAAGTTCAAGTTCAAGGTCAAGGTCAAGGTCAAGTTCAAGGTCAAGGTCAAGGTCAAGGTCAAGTTCAAGTTCAAGTTCAAGGTCAAGGTCAAGTTCAAGTTCAAGGTCAAAGTCAAGGTCAAGTTCAAGTTCAAGGTCAAGGTCAAGGTCAAGTTCAAGTTCAAGTTCAAGGTCAAGTTCAAGTTCAAGTTCAAGGTCAAGGTCAAAGTCAAGGTCAAGTTCAAGTTCAAGTTCAAGTTCAAGGTCAAAGTCAAGTTCAAGTTCAAGTTCAAGTTCAAGTTGAAGGTCAAAGTCAAGTTCAAGTTCAAGTTCAAGTTCAAGTTCAAGGTCAAAGTCAAGTTCAAGTTCAAGTTCAAGTTCAAGGTCAAAGTCAAGTTCAAGTTCAAGTTCAAGGTCAAAGTCAAGTTCAAGTTCAAGTTCAAGTTCAAGTTCAAGCTCAAGGTCAAGGTCAAAGTCAAGGTCAAGTTCAAGGTCAAGGTCAAGGTCAAAGTCAAGGTCAAGTTCAAGGTCAAGGTCAAGTTCAAGTTCAAGGTCAAGGTCAAGTTCAAGTTCAAGTTCAAGTTCAAGGTCAAAGTCAAGGTCAAGTTCAAGTTCAAGTTCAAGGTCAAAGTCAAGGTCAAGTTCAAGTTCAAGTTCAAGGTCAAGGTCAAAGTCAAGGTCAAGTTCAAGTTCAAGTTCAAGGTCAAAGTCGAGGTCAAGGTCAAGTTCAAGTTCAAGGTCAAGGTCAAAGTCGAGGTCAAGTTCAAGTTCAAGTTCAAGGTCAAGGTCAAAGTCAAGGTCAAGTTCAAGTTCAAGTTCAAGGTCAAAGTCAAGGTCAAGTTCAAGTTCAAGTTCAAGTTCAAGTTCAAGGTCAAGTTCAAGTTCAAGTTCAAGGTAAAATTCAAGGTCAAGTTCAAGTTCAAGTTCAAGTTCAAGGTCAAAGTCAAGGTCAAGTTCAAGTTCAAGGTCAAGGTCAAGGTCAAAGTCAAGGTCAAGTTCAAGTTCAAGTTCAAGTTCAAGGTCAAAGTCAAGGTCAAGTTCTAGTTCAAGGTCAAAGTCAAGGTCAAGTTCAAGTTCAAGTTCAAGTTCAAGTTCAAGGTCAAGTTCAAGGTCAAGTTCAAGTTCAAGTTCAAGTTCAAGTTCAAGTTCAAGGTCAAGGTCAAGGTCAAGTTCAAGTTCAAGTTCAAGTTCAAGTTCAAGTTCAAGGTCAAAGTCAAGTTCAAGTTCAAGGTAAAGTTCAAGTTCAAGTTCAAATTCAAGGTCAAGTTCAAGTTCAAGTTCAAGTTCAAGGTCAAAGTCAAGGTCAAGTTCAAGTTCGAGTTCAAGTTCAAGTTCAAGTTCAAGGTCAAGTTCAAGTTCAAGTTCAAGTTCAAGGTCAAAGTCAAGGTCAAGGTCAAGTTCAAGTTCAAGTTCAAGGTCAAAGTCAAGGTCAAGTTCAAGTTCAAGTTCAAGTTCAAGGTCAAGTTCAAGTTCAAGTTCAAGGTCAAAGTCAAGGTCAAGTTCAAGTTCAAGTTCAAGTTCAAGGTCAAAGTCAATGCCCACAGGAAGATGTGAGGATAAAGGGCCTCATCCCAGCACAGCACCCGCTCCCACCGGCCCCTGACTCCCGCAGCACGCCCCCTAAAACAACACTGTCTTCCCAGAAAAGAGAACGGAGAAGCCATGTGTGTGCCAAAGGAGCAAGATGAACGAACGATGCAACGCCCTCCAACTTTGGGCACACCTGACGCCTGGGAACCCCGGGCCCGGCCGATGGGTCCCCGCCGTTCTCGGGCGGGAGCGGGGGTCGACACGTGGGCCGAGAGCCCTTGCCCGGGCCACCCGCAAATCCCCTGAGACGTGATCCGACCCCAGGGACCGAGGGCAAACGTACCGCTTGAGGTGCTGGAGGAGCTGGACGAAGCCATGGTGGGAGAGGCACACAGGAGCGCTGCAGACTGCTGGCCGAGTGGGCGGGGACCCAGCAGCCCAGGACTCTGGAGAGCGGGAGGCGTCTCCACCCCCATTGACGTCAATAGGGTTTGGGTGCGTAGATGGAGGGGGCCGCCCCTGGCCTCTTTCCAAGCAGAGACCCTGGACGGAGTCCCGTGGAGTGAGTGGGCTTTTCCCGGGCACAGCTGTGCCCCGGACCGCCAAGATCCCCGTTGGGGTGGGTGGGCAGTTCGGGGGCTTTGGTTTGTGGCCCTCCCTCGCAGCGGATGGTGGGATCAACCCCGGGTGGATCAATCAGGGGCCCTCAGCAGTGCCAAGGGAGCTCACCGCCCAGGAAACGCCCCCTAGGTCCCTTTGAATTGGCCGCCCACGCCCCCTTTCCCAGCCTGCCTTGTTCTGGGGTTTCCCACCTTTTCACATACCACAGGTCCCTGGGCCTGGACTGTCCCCCGCTGGCTCCTCCGAGGCATTCCGGGACAACGGACGCTCTCTCCAGCGCCTCCACCTAGATCCCACGCTGTCCTCGCCTCCATATGCCACCTGCGCCTCCCCAACTCCTCCGTGGGCTCCTGGCGTCCTTTCCCTACAGCAGTCCCAGAGCACCAGCCCCGAGGGCTTTGAGTTGCCTGGAGCCCAAGGCTCCGGCCAGAGACCTGAGGGGCCAGCGTCTGGACCGGCAGCTAATGCCATTAGGGGCTTTTCTCATGTGGAGCCTGAGGCCAACATCCGTGGCAACCCCCAAGCGCGAATGCCCCGGAGATACACGCCCAAGGGGACAGTGTACCCCCTATGTGGGGAAGGAGGTTCCTGTTTTCCCAGCACTGCATGGTGGCACGTGGAATAGCCCTGTGGGAAAGCCCATGGAAAAGCCTCGAGGGAAAGACACAGATCCCTTGATCCACAAGACGGGAAGCGAGACACTGCTGCTACTGCTCAGGAGGAAAGCACACCTGCATGACCCCACTCGAGACGAGGACTGACGCCCCTTGGGAGACTCCAGAAGTACGCCAAGATCCATGTGAGCACGGGAGAGGAATCCTCAGGTTCTGGTCCGACTCCACACAAGGTCTTAGGCGCCGGCATCGACGGGCGAGGAATCCTGAGAGGCCACCGAGCAACTCGCATGGGGAATGACCTTTCCTGAGGCCAACAGAGCGGGTCCATGAGGTCCCCGTCGTAAGTCGAGAGCACAAGCCGCAACTCGAGAAAACCAGGAGGTTCCCCCCTCCGGGCGAGATGTGGCCCATTTTGGCTGAGGCGTCTCGAGGCTAATCACATCTAACCTCTGGAACTTCCAAAGGGTCCTTGACACCCTTACTGCAACTCAAGAAGTTCCCCGACATACCCGTCTCCAGTCGAAAGAAAGCACGGCGTTCGGCCCACATCCAGAGGAGCCCCGTTTCCACCTCGTAGCTCGAGATGAGGGATCCTTTCCCTGCTTGGTCGGGAAAGAATTCCCGGCGTTCCCGTCGCATCTCAAGAGCAGGCGCTCTCCAAAGGAAAGGCGAGAGGAACTCCAGGGTCGTGCCACCATTCCCAGAGTCCCCCAGATGTCCCAGTCCATTCCTGAGGAACCTCCTTTCCCTGCACTGCCTCGACTTTCACGCCGAGGATCGACTCACACCAGGGTGGCACGTGAGACAGCCCTGTGGGAAAGCCTCGTGGGAAAGCCTCATGGGAAAGCCTCGAGGGAAAGCCACAGATCCCATGATCGACACGACGGGAAGCGTGACACTGCTACTACAGCTCGGGAGGAAAGCGCACGTGCATGCCCCCTCTCGAGACGAGGACTGACTCTCCTGGGCAGACTCCAGAAGTACCGCAAGATCCATGTCAGCACTGGAGAGGAATCCTCAGGTTCCGCCTCCGACTCCACACAAGGTCTTAGGCCCCGGCATCGAAGGGAGAGGAATCCCGAGCGGCCCCCGAGCAACTCGAATGGGGACTGGCCAGTCCTGAGGCCACCAGAGCGGGTGCCTTAAGTCACCTTCGTAAGACGAGAGCACCTGCCGCAACTCGAGAAAATCCAGGAGGTACTCCCCTCCAGGCGAAATGAGGCCCATTTCCGCCGATGCTTCTCGACACTAATCGCAACTAACCTCTGGAACTTCCAAAAGGTCCTTCACACCCTTGCTGCAACTCAAGAAGTTCCCCGACTACCCCTGTCCACTCTAGAGGAAGCACAATGGTCCCGCCCACATCAAGAGGAGCCCCGTTTCCGCATTGTAGTTCCAGATGAGGGATCCTTTCCCTGCTTGGTCGGGAAAGAATTCTGGGCGTTCCTGTCGCATCTCAAGAGGAGGCGCTCTCCACAGGAAAGGCGAGAGGAACTCCAGGGTCGTGCCACCATTCTCAGAGTCCCCCAGATGTCCCAGTCCATTCCAGAGGAAGGTGTTTTCCCTCCACTGCCTCGACTTTCACGCCGCAGATCGACTCACACCACGGTGGCACATGGGACAGCCCTGTGGGAAAGCCTCATGGGAAAGCCTTGTGGGAAAACCTCGAGGGAAAGCCACAGATACCATGATGCAGTTGATAGGAAGCGTGACACTGCTGCTACAGCTCTGGAGGAAAGGGCACGTGCATGCCCCCATTCGAAACGAGGACTTACTTCCCTGGGGAGACTCCAGAAGTACCCCAAGATCCATGTCAGCACTGGAGAGGAATCCTCAGGTTCCGGGCCCGACTCCACACAAGGTCTTAGGCTCCAGCATCCAAGGGAGAGGAATCCCGAGAGGCCCGCGACCAACTCACATGGGGACAGGCCTTTCCTGAGGCCACCAGAGCGGGTCCCTGAGGTCCCTATCATAAGTACAGAGCACCTGCCACAACTCGAGAAAATCCAGGAGGTTTTGCCCTCCAGGCAAGATGAGGCCCATTTCCGCTGTTCCTTTTGAAGGCTACTCACACCTAACCTCTGGAACTTCCAAAAGGTCCTTCACACCCTTGCTGCAACTCAAGAAGCTCCCCGACATACCCGTGTCCACTCGAGAGGAAGCACGCGGGTCCTGCACACATCCAGAGGAGCCCCGTTTCCGCCTCCTAGCTCGAGATGAGGGATCCTTTCGCTGCTTGCCCGGGAAAGATTTCTGGGCGTTCCTGGCGCATCTCAAGAGGAGGCGCTCTCCACAGGAAAGGTGAGAGGAACTCCAGGGTCGTTGCGCCATTCCGGAGTCCCCCAGATGTCTCAGTCCATTCCAGCGGAACCTGTTTTCCCTGCACTGCCTCGACTTTCACGCCGAGGATCGACTCCCACCACGGTGGCACGTGGGACATCCCTGTGTGAAAGCCTCGTCAGAAAGCCTCGTGGGAAAGCCTCGAGGGAAAGCCTCGAAGGAAAGCCAGAGATCCCTTAATCCAGGTGATGGGAAGCGTGACACTGCTGCTACCGCTCTGGAGGAAAGTGCACGTGCATGCCCCTATTCGAGACGAGGAGTTACTCCCCAGGGGAGACTCCAGAAGTACACCAAGATCCATGTCAGCACTGGAGAGGAATCCTCAGGTACCGGCCCCGACTCAACACAAGGTCTTAGGCCCGGGCATCGAAGGGAGAGGAATCCCGAGAGGCCCGCGAGCCACTTGCATGGGGACTGGCATTTCGTGAGGCCACCAGAGCAGGTCCCTGAGGTCCCCGTCGTAAGTCGAGAGCACCTGCCAAAACTCGAGAAAATCCACGAGGTTTTGCCCTGCAGGCGAGATGAGTTCCATTTCCGCTGAGGCTTCTCGAGGCTAATCACATCTAACCTCTGGATCTTCCAAAAGGTCCTTCACACCCTTGCTGCAATTGAAGAAGTTCTCCTACATCCCCGTCTCCACTCGAGAGGAAGCAAGAGGGTCCCGCCCACATCCAGAGGAGCCCAGTTTCCGCCTTGTAACTGGACATGGGGGATCCTTTCCCTGCTTGGTCGGGAAATAATTCCTGGGTTTCCCGGCGTATCTCAAGAGGAGGCACTCTCCACAGGAAAGGCGACAGGAACTCCAAGGTCGTGCCACCATTCCCAGAGTCCCCCAGATGTCTCAGTCCATTCCAGAGGAACCTGTTTTCCCTGCACTGCCTTTACTTTCACGCCGAGGATCGACTCACACCACAGTGGCACGTGGGAAAGCCCTGTGGGAAAGCCTCGTGGGAAAGCTTCGTGGAAAATCCTTGAGGAAAAGACACAGATCCCATGACTGACGCGACGGAAAGCATGATACTGGTGCTACAGCTCGGGAGGAAAGCACACGTGCATGCACCCTCTCGAAACGAGAACTTACTCTCCTGGGGAGACTCCCGAAGTACCGCAAGTTCCATGAGAGCACTGGAGAGGAATCCTCAGGTTCGGGCCCCGACTCCACACAAAGTCTTAGGCTCTGGCATCGAAGGGAGAGGAATCCCGAGAGGCCCGCGAACAACTCGCAATGGGACTGGCCTTTCCTGAGGCCACCAGAGCGGGTCCCTGAAGTCCCCGACCAAAGTCTAGAGCACCTACCGCAACACGAGAAATTCCGGAGGATTTGCCCTCCAGGCCAGATGAGGCCCATTTCCGCTGAGGCTTCTCGAGTCTAATCACACCTAACCTCTGGAATCTCCAAAAAGTCCTTCACACCCTTGCTGCCACTCAAGAGTTCCCCGACATACAGTCTCCATTCGAGAGGAAGCACGATGGTCCCGCGAACATCCAGAGGAGCCCCGTTGCCGCGTCGCAGCTCGAGATGAGGGATCCTTTCCCTGCGTGGTCGGGAAAGATTTCCCGGCGTTCCCGTCGCATCTCAAGTGGAGGTGCTCTCCACAGGAAATGGGAGAGGAACTCCAGGGTCGTGCCAACATTCCCAGAGTCCCCTAGATGTCTCAGTTCGTTCCAACGGAACCTGTTTTCCCTGCACTGCCTCGACTTTCATGCAGAGGATCGACTCACACCAAGGTGGCACGTGGGACAGCCCTGTGGGAAAGCCCTGTGGGAAAGCCTCGTGGGAAAGTCTCGAGGGAAAGCTACAGATCCCTTGATCCAGGCGATGGGAAACGTGACACTGCTGCTACAGTCTTGAGGAAAGATCACGTGCATGCGCCCATTCCAGACGAGGACTTACTCCCCTGGGGAGACTCAAGAAGTACCCCAAGATCCATGGCAGTACTGGAGAGGAATCCTCAGGTTCCGGGCCCGACTCCACACAAGGTCTTAGGCCCCGGCATCGACGGGAAAGGAATCCCGAGAGGCCCCCGAGCAACTCGCATGCGGACTGTCCTTTCCTGAGGCCACCAGAGTGGGTCCCTGCGGTCCCCGTCGGAAGTCGAGTGCACCTGCCGCAACTCGAGAAAATCCAGGAGGTTTTACTCTCCAGGCGAGATCAGGCCCATTTCCAGTGAGGCTTCTCGAGGCTAATCACACCTAACCTCTGGAATTTCCAAAAGGTTCTTCACACCCTTGCTGCAACTCAAGAAGTTCCCTCACATACCCGTCTCCACTCTAGAGGAAGCACGAGGGTCCCGCACACATCCAGAGGAGCCCCGTTTCCGCCTCGTAGCTCGAGATGAGGGATCCTTTCGCTGCTTGCCCGGGAAAGATTTCTGGGCGTTCCTGGCGCATCTCAAGAGGAGGCGCTCTCCACAGGAAAGGTGAGAGGAACTCCAGGGTCGTTGCGCCATTCCGGAGTCCCCCAGATGTCTCAGTCCATTCCAGCGGAACCTGTTTTCCCTGCACTGCCTCGACTTTCACGCCGAGGATCGACTCCCACCACGGTGGCACGTGGGACAGACCTGTGGGAAAGCCTCGTGGGAAAGCCTCGAGGCAAAGCCACAGATCCCTTGATCCACGCGACGGGAAGCGTGACATTGCTGCTGCCACTCTGGAGGAAAGCGCACGTGCATGCCCCCATTCGAGATGAGGACTTACTCCCCTGGGGAGACTCCAGAAGTATCCCCAAGGTCCATGTCAGCACTGGAGAGGAATCCTCAGGTTCCAGTCCCGCCTGCACACAAGGTCTTAGGCCCCGGCAACAAAGGGAGATGAATCCCAAGAGGCCCCCGAGCAACTCGCCTGGGGACTGGCCTTTCCTGAGACCACCAGAGCGGGTCTCTGAGGTCCCTGTCATAAGTCGAGAGCACCTGCCACAACTCGAGATAATCCACGAGGTTTTGCCCTCCAGGCGGGATGAGGCCCATTTCCGCTGAGGCTTCTCGAGGCTAATCACACCTAACATCTGGAACTTCCAAAAGGTCCTTCACACCCTTGCTGCAACTCAAGAAGTTCCCCGACATCCCTGTCTCCGCTTTAGAGGAAGCACGAGGGTCCCGCCCACATCCAAAGTAGCGCCGTTTCCGCCTCGTAGCTCAAGATGAGGATTCCTTTCGCTGCTTTGTCGTGAAAGAATTCTGGGCATTCCCGTCCCATCTCAAGAGAAGCCGCTCTCGACAGGAAAGTCGAGAGGAACTCAGGCGTCATGCCACCATGCCAAGAGTCCCCCAGATATCTCACTCTATCCCAAAAGAACCTGTTTTCCCTGCACTGTCTCGACTTTCGCGCCGAGGATCCACTCCCATCAAGGTGGCACGTGGGACAGACCTGTGGGAAAGCCACGTGGGAAAGCAGCGAGGGAAAGCCACAGATCCCTTGATCCTCGCGACAGGAAGTGTGACACTGCTGCTACAGATCGGGAGGAAAGTGCACGTGCATGCCCCCATTCGAGACGAGGACTTACTCCCCTGGGGATACTCCAGAAGTACCCCAAGATCCATGTCAGCACTGGAGAGGAATCCTCAGTTTCCGGCGCCGCCTCCACTCAAGTTCTTTGGCGCCGGCATCGAAGGAAGAGGAATCCCGAGAGGCCCGGAGGAACTCACATGGGAACTGGCCTTGCCTGAGGCCACCAGAGCGTGTCCCTGAGTTCCCCGTCGTAAGTCGAGAGCACCTTCCAAAACTCGAGAAGATCCAGGAGGTTTTGCCCTCCAGGCGAGATGAGGCCCATTTTCGCAGAGGCTTCACAATGCTAATCACATCTAAGCTCTGGAATTCCAAAAGGTCCATCACACCCTTGCTGCAAATCAAGAAGTTCCCTGACATACCCGTCTCCACTATAGAGGAAGCACGAGGGTCCCGCCCACATCGAGAGGAGCCCCGTTTCCGCCTCGTAGCTTGAGATGAGGGATTCTTTCCCTGCTTGGTCGGGAAAGAATTCTGGGCATTCCCCTCGCATCTCAAGAGGAGGCGCTCTCCACAGGAAAGGCGAGAGGAACTCCAGGGTCGTGCCACCATTCCAAGAGTCCCCCAGAAGTCTCAGTCCATTGCAGAGGAACCTGTTTTCCCTGCACTGCCTCGACTTTCACGGTGAGGATCGACTCCCACCATGGTGGCACGTGGGACAGCCCTGTGGGTAAGCCTCGTGGGAAAGTCTCGAGGGAAAGCCACAGATCCCTTGATCAAGGCGAAGGGAAGCATGACACGGCTGCTGCCGATCTGGAGGAAAGCACACGTGCATGCCCCCATTCGAAACGAGGACTTACTCCCCTGGGGAGACTCCAGAAGTACCCCAAGATCAATGTGAGCACTGGAGAGGAACCCTCAGGTCCCGGACCTGACTCCACACAAGGACTTAGGCCCTGTCATCGAAGGTAGAGGAACCCCGAGAGGCCCCCGAGCAACTCGCATGGGGACTGGCCTTTCCTGAGGCCACCAGAGCGGGTCCCTGAGGTCCCCGTCGTGAGTCGAGAGCACCTGCCGCAACTCGAGAAAATCCAGGAGGTTTTGCCCTCCAGGTCAGATGAGGCCCATTTCCACTGAGGCTTCTCAAGGCTAATCACATCTAATCTCTGGAACTTCCAAAAGGTCCTTCACACCCTTGCTGCAACTCAAGAAGTTCCCGGACATCCCGGTCTCCACTCTAGTGGAAGCATGAGGGTCCCACTCACATCCAGAGGAGCCCCGTATCCACCTCGTAGCTCGAGATGCGGGATCCTTTCCCTTCTTGGTCGCGAAAGAATTCCCGGCGTTCCCGTCGCTTCTCAAGAGAAGGCGTTCTCCACAGGGAAGGCGAGAGGAACTCCAGCGTCCTGCCACCATTCCAAGAGTCCCCCGGATGTCTCAGTCCATTCCAGAGGAACCTGTTTTCCCTGCACTGCCTCGAATTTCATGCCGAGGATCGACTCCCACCACGGTGGCACGTGGGACATCCCTGTGTGAAAGCCTCGTCAGAAAGCCTCGTGGGAAAGCCTCGAGGGAAAGCCTCGAAGGAAAGCCAGAGATCCCTTAATCCAGGTGATGGGAAGCGTGACACTGCTGCTACCGCTCTGGAGGAAAGCGCACGTGCATGCCCCTATTCGAGACGAGGACTTACTCCCCAGGGGAGACTCCAGAAGTACACCAAGATCCATGTCAGCACTGGAGAGGAATCCTCAGGTACCGGCCCCGACTCAACACAAGGTCTTAGGCCCGGGCATCGAAGGGAGAGGAATCCCGAGAGGCCTGCGAGCCACTTGCATGGGGACTGGCATTTCGTGAGGCCACCAGAGCAGGTCCCTGAGGTCCCCGTCGTAAGTCGAGAGCACCTGCCAAAACTCGAGAAAATCCACGAGGTTTTGCCCTGCAGGCGAGATGAGTCCCATTTCCGCTGAGGCTTCTCGAGGCTAATCACATCTAACCTCTGGATCTTCCAAAAGGCCCTTCACACCCTTGCTGCAACTCAAGAAGTTCCCCGACATACCCGTCTCCACTCGAGAGGAAGCAAGAGGGTCCCGCCCACATCCAGAGGAGCCCAGTTTCCGCCTTGTAACTGGACATGGGGGATCCTTTCCCTGCTTGGTCGGGAAATAATTCCTGGGTTTCCCGGCGTATCTCAAGAGGAGGCACTCTCCACAGGAAAGGCGACAGGAACTCCAAGGTCGTGCCACCATTCCCAGAGTCCCCCAGATGTCTCAGTCCATTCCAGAGGAACCTGTTTTCCCTGCACTGCCTTTACTTTCACGCCGAGGATCAACTCACACCACAGTGGCACGTGGGACAGCCCTGTGGGAAAGCCTCGTGGGAAAGCTTCGTGGAAAATCCTTGAGGAAAAGACACAGATCCCATGACTGACGCGACGGAAAGCATGATACTGGTGCTACAGCTCGGGAGGAAAGCACACGTGCATGCACCCTCTCGAAACGAGAACTTACTCTCCTGGGGAGACTCCCGAAGTACCGCAAGTTCCATGAGAGCACTGGAGAGGAATCCTCAGGTTCGGGCCCCGACTCCACACAAAGTCTTAGGCTCTGGCATCGAAGGGAGAGGAATCCCGAGAGGCCCGCGAACAACTCGCAATGGGACTGGCCTTTCCTGAGGCCACCAGAGCGGGTCCCTGAAGTCCCCGACCAAAGTCTAGAGCACCTACCGCAACACGAGAAATTCCGGAGGATTTGCCCTCCAGGCCAGATGAGGCCCATTTCCGCTGAGGCTTCTCGAGTCTAATCACGCCTAACCTCTGGAATCTCCAAAAAGTCCTTCACACCCTTGCTGCCACTCAAGAGTTCCCCGACATACAGTCTCCATTCGAGAGGAAGCACGATGGTCCCGCGAACATCCAGAGGAGCCCCGTTGCCGCGTCGCAGCTCGAGATGAGGGATCCTTTCCCTGCGTGGTCGGGAAAGATTTCCCGGCGTTCCCGTCGCATCTCAAGTGGAGGTGCTCTCCACAGGAAATGGGAGAGGAACTCCAGGGTCGTGCCAACATTCCCAGAGTCCCCTAGATGTCTCAGTTCGTTCCAACGGAACCTGTTTTCCCTGCACTGCCTCGACTTTCATGCAGAGGATCGACTCACACCAAGGTGGCACGTGGGACAGCCCTGTGGGAAAGCCCTGTGGGAAAGCCTCGTGGGAAAGTCTCGAGGGAAAGCTACAGATCCCTTGATCCAGGCGATGGGAAACGTGACACTGCTGCTACAGTCTTGAGGAAAGATCACGTGCATGCGCCCATTCCAGACGAGGACTTACTCCCCTGGGGAGACTCAAGAAGTACCCCAAGATCCATGGCAGTACTGGAGAGGAATCCTCAGGTTCCGGGCCCGACTCCACACAAGGTCTTAGGCCCCGGCATCGACGGGAAAGGAATCCCGAGAGGCCCCCGAGCAACTCGCATGCGGACTGTCCTTTCCTGAGGCCACCAGAGTGGGTCCCTGCGGTCCCCGTCGGAAGTCGAGTGCACCTGCCGCAACTCGAGAAAATCCAGGAGGTTTTACTCTCCAGGCGAGATCAGGCCCATTTCCAGTGAGGCTTCTCGAGGCTAATCACACCTAACCTCTGGAATTTCCAAAAGGTTCTTCACACCCTTGCTGCAACTCAAGAAGTTCCCTCACATACCCGTCTCCACTCTAGAGGAAGCACGAGGGTCCCGCACACATCCATGGGAGCCCCGTTTCCGCCTCGTAACTCGAGATAAGGGATCCTTTCGCTGCTTGGTCGGGAAAGAGTTCTGGGCATTCCCGTCGCATCTCAAGAGGAGCCGCTCTCCACAGGAAAGGCGAGTGGAACTCCAGCGTCGTGCCACCATTCCAAGAGTCCCCCAGATGCCTTAGTCCATTCCAGAGGAACATGTTTTCTCTGCACTGCCTCGACTTTCACCCGAGGATTGACTCCCACAACGGTGGCACGTGGGAAAGCCCAGTGGGAAAGCCTCGAGGGAAAGCCACAGATCCCTTGATCCACGCATCGGGAAGCGTGACACTGCTGCTACCGCTATGGAGGAAAGCGCACGTGCATGCCCCCTTCGAGAGGAGGACTTACTCCCCTGGGGAGACTCCAGAATTAGCCCAAGATCCATGTCAGCACTGGAGAGGAATCCTCAGGTTCCGGTGCCGCATCCACACAAGGTCTTTGGTCCTGGCATTGAAGGGAGAGGAATCCAGAGAGGCCCGCGAGTAATTCGCATGTGGACTGTCTTTTCCTGAGGCCACCAGAGCGGGTCCCTGCGGTCCCCGTCGTAAGTTGAGAGCACCTGCTGCAACTCGAGAAAATCCAGGAGATTTTGCCCTCCAGGCGAGATCAGGCCCATTTCCACTGAGGCGTCTCGAGACTATTCACACCTAACCTCTGGAATTTCCAAAAGGTCCTTCACACACTTGCTGCAACTGAAGAAGTACCCCAACATCCCCGTCTCCACTCTAGAGGAAACACGAGGGTCCCGCCCACATCGAGAGGAGCCCCGTTTCCAACTCGTAGCTCGTGATGAGGGATCCTTTCCCTGCTTGGTCGGGAAAGAATTTCCCGCGTTCCCGTCTCATTTCAAGAGGAGGCGCTCTCCACAGGAAAGGCGAGAGGAACTCCAGCGTCGTACCACCATTCCAGGAGTCCCCCAGATGTTTCAGTCCTTTCCAGAGGAACCTGTTTTCCCTGCACTGCCTCGACTTTCACGTCGAGGATCAACTCACACCATGGTGGCACGTGGGACAGCCCTGTGGGAAAGCCTCGTGGGAAGCCTCGAGGATAAGCCACAGATCCCTTGATCCAGGCGATGGGAAGCCTGACACTGCTGCTAAAGCTCCTGAGGAAAGTGCACGTGCATGCCCCCATTCGACACGAGGACTTAACCCCTGGGGAGACTCCAGACGTACCCCAAGGTCCATGTCAGCACTGCAGAGGAATCCTCAGGTTCTGGGCCCGACTCCACACAAGGTCTTAGGCCGGGCATCGAAGAGAGAGGAATCCCGAGAGGACCCCGAGCAACTCGCATGCGGACTGGCCTTTCCTGAGCCCACCAGAGCGGGTCCCTGAGGTCCCCGTCATAAGTCAAGAGCACGTGCCGCAACTCGAGAAAATCCAGGAGGTTTTTTCCCTCCAGGCGAGATGAGGCCCATTTCCGCTGAGGCTTCTCGAAGCTAATCACACCTAACCTCTGGAACTTCCAAAAGGTCCTTCACACCCTTGCTGCAATTCAAGCAGGTTCCTGACATACCCGACTCCATTCTAGAGGAAGTACGAGGGTCCCTGCCACATCCAGAGGAGCCCTGTTTCCGACTCGTTGCTCGATATGAGGGAACATTCGCTGCTTTGTCGGGAAAGAATTCTGGGCATTCCCGTCCCATCTCAAGGGGAGGAGCTCTCCACAGGAAAGGCGAGAGAAACTCCAGCATCGTGCCACCATTCCAAGAGTCCCCCAGAAGTCTCAGTCCATTCCAGAGGAACCTGTTTTCCCTGCACTGCCTCGACTTTCACGCGGAGGATCGCCTCCAACCATGGTGTCATGTTCGACAGCCCTGTGGGAAATCCTCGTGGGAAAGCGTCGAGGGAAATCCACAGATCCCTTGATCCACGCGACTGGAAGCATGACACTGCTGCTACCCCTCTGGAGGAAAGTGCACGTGCATGCCCCCTTCGAGAGGAGGACTTACTCCGCTGGGGAGACTCCAGAAGTAGCCCAAGAACCATGTCAGCACTGGAGAGGAATCCTCAGGTTCCGGTCCCGCATCCACACAAGGTCTTTGGCCCCGGCATTGAAGGGAGAGGAATCCAGAGAGGCCCTCGAGCAATTCGCATGTGGACTGGCCTTTCCTGAGGCAACCAGAGCGGGTCCCAGGGGTCCCCGTCGTATGTCGAGAGCACCTGCCGCAACTCGAGAAAATCCATTAGGATTTGCCCTCCAGGCGAGATGAGGACCATTTCCGCTGAGGCTTCTCAAGGCTAATCACACCTAAGCTCTGGAACTTCCAAAGGGTCCTTGACACCCTTGCTGCAACTCAAGAAGTTCCCCTATATACCCCTCTCCACTCGAGAGGAAGCACGCATGTCCCACCCACATCCAGAAGAGCTCCGTTTCCGCCTCGTAGGTCGAGATGAGGGATCCGTTCGCTGCTTGTTCAGGAGAGATTCCTTGGCGTTCCCATCGCATCTCAAGTGTAGGGGCTCTCCACAGGAAAGGTGAGAGCAACTCCAGCGTCGTGCCACCATTCCAAGAGTCCCCCAGATGTCTCAGTCCATTCCTGAGGATACTGTTTTCCCTGCACTGCCTTGACTTTAACGAGGAGGATCGACTCCCACCACGGTCTCACGTGGGACAGCCCTGTGGGAAAGCCTCGTGGGAAAGCCTCGAGGGAAAGCCACAGATCCCTTGATCCACGCGACAGGAATCGTGACGCTGGTGCTACAGCTCGGAGGAAAGCGCACGTGCATGCCCCCATTCGAGACGAAGACTGACTCCCCTGGGGAGACTCCAAAAGTACTCCAAGATCCATGTCAGTACTGGAGAGGAACCCTCAGGTTCCGGCCCCGACTCCACACAAGGACTTAGGCCCCGGCATCGACGGAAGATGAATCCCGAGAGGACCCCGAGCAATTCGAATGGGGACGGGCCAGTATTGAGGCCACCAGAGCGGGTCCCTAAAGTCCCCGTCGTAAGTCAAGAGCACCTGCCGCAACTCGAGAAAATCAAGGAGGTTTTGCACTCCAGCTGAGTGAGGCCCATTTCCGCTGAGGCTTCTGGAAGCTAATCACACCTAACCTCTGGAACTTCTAAAAGGTCCTTCACACCCTTGCTGCAACTCAAGAAGTTCCCTAACATACCCGTCTCCACTCGAGAGGAAGCACGAGGGTCCCGCCCACATCCAGGGGAGCCCCGTGTCCGCCTCGTAGCTCAAGATGAGGGATCCTTTCACAGCTTTTTCGGGAAATAATTCTGGGAGTTCCCGTTGCATCTCAAGTGGAGGCGCTCCTCACAGGAAAGGCGAGAGGAACGCCAGGGTCGTGCCACCATTCCCAGAGTACCCCAGATATCTCAGTCCATTCCAGAGGAACCTGTTATCCCTGCACTGCCTCGAGTTTCACGCCGAGCATCGACTCACACCACGGTGACACGTGGGACAGTCCTGTGGGAAAGCCTCGTGGGAAAGCCTCGTGGGAAAGCCACAGATCCCATGATCGGCGCGCCGGGAGGCATGACAGTGTTGTTACAGCTCTGGAGGAAAGCGCACGTGCATGCCCCCATTCGAGACGGGGACTTACTCCCCTGGGGAAACACCAGAAGTACTCCACGATCCATGTAAGCACTGGAGAGGAAACCTCATGTTCCAGACACGACTCCACACAAGGTCTTAGGCTCTGGCATCGAAGGGAGCGGAATCCCGAGAGGCTCCCGAGCCACTGGAATGGCGACTGGCCAGTCCTGAGGCCACCAGAGCGCGTCCCTTAGGTCACCGTCGTAAGTCGAGAGCACCTGCCGCAACTCGAGAAAATCCAGGAGGTTTTTCCCTCCAGGCGAGATGAGGCCCATTTCCGCTGAGGCTTCTCCAGGCTAATCACGTCTAGCCTCTGGAACTTCCAAAAGGTCCTTCACACCCTTGCTGCAACTCAAGAAGTTGCCTGACATACCCGTCTCCACTCTAGAAGAAGCACGAGGATCCCATCCACATCCAGAGGAGCCCCGTTTCCGCCTCGTAGCTCGAGATGAGGGACATTTCGCTGCTTTGTCCGGAAAGAAATCCCGACGTTTCCCTCTCACCTCAAGAGGAGGCGCTCTCCACAGGAAAGGCGAGAGGAACTCCAGCATCGTGCCACCATTCCAAGAGTCCCCCAGATGTCTCAGTCCATTCAGAGGAACCTGTTTGCCCTGCACTACCTCGGCTTTCACGCCGAGGATCGACTCCCACGCCGAGGATCGACTCCCACCACGCTGGCACGTGGGACAGCCCTGTGGGACAGCCCTGTGGGAAAGCCTCGTGGGAAAGCCTCATGGGATAGACTCGAGGGAAAACCATAGATCCTTTGATCCACGCGGCGGACTTCGTGACACTGCTGCTACCGCTCTGGAGGAAAGCGCAAGTGCATGCCCGCATTCGAGACGAGGACTGACTCCCCTGGGGAGACTCCAGAAGTACCCCAAGATCCATATCAGCACTGGAGAGGAATCCTCAGGTTCCGTTCCCGACTCCACACAACGTCTTAGGCCCCGGCATGGACGGGAGAGGAATCCCGAGAGGACCCCGAGGAACTCGCATGGGGACTGGCCTTTCCTGAGGCCACCAGAGCGGGTCCCTGAGGTCCCTGTCGTAAGTCGAGAGCACCTGCCGCAACTCGAGAAAATCCAGGAGGTTTTGCACTCCAGGCGAGATGAGGCCCATTTCCGCTGAGGCTTCTCGAGGCTAATCACATCTAACCACTGGAACTTCCAAAGGGTCCTTCACACCCTTGCTGCAAGTCCAGAAGTTCCCCGACATACCCGTCTCCACTCGAGAGGAAGCACGAGGGTCCCGCACACATCCAGGGGACCCCGTTTCCGCCTCCTAGCTCGAGATGAGGGATCCTTTCCCTGTTTCGTAGGGAAAGAATTCGCGGCGTTCCCGTCGCATCTCAAGAGGAGGCGCTCTCCACAGGAAAGGCGAGAGGAACTCCAGGGTCGTGCCACCATTCCAAGAGTCCCCCAGATGTGTCAGTCCATTCCAGAGGAACCTGTTTTCCCTGAACTGCCTTGACGTTCAAGCCGAGGATCGACTCCCACCACGTGTGCACGTGGGACAGACCTGTGGGAAAGCCTCGTGGGAAAGACTCGAGGGAAAACCATAGATCCTTTGATCCACGCGGCGGACTGCG
Organism: Ovis canadensis; assembly: GCF_042477335.2. NCBI lineage: Eukaryota > Metazoa > Chordata > Mammalia > Artiodactyla > Bovidae > Ovis > Ovis canadensis. Next base: position 1,858,620 of record NC_091252.1, read on the forward strand.
TGACACTGCTGCTACGGCTCTGGAGGAAAGAGCAAGTGCATGCCCGCATTCGAGACGAGGAATGACTCCCCTGGGATGACTCCAGAAGTACCCCAAGATCCATGTCAGCACTGGAGAGGAATCCCCAGGTTCCGGCCCCGACTCCACACAAGGTCTTAGGCCCCGGCATCGAGGGGAGAGGAATCCCGAGAGGCCCCCAAGGAACTCGCATGGGGACTGGCCTTTCCTGAGGCCACCAGAGCGGGTCCCTGAGGTCCCCGTCGTAAGTCGAGAGCACCTGCCGCAACTCGAGAAAATCCAGGAGGTTTTACCCTGCAGGCGAGATGAGGCCCATTTCCGCTGAGGCTTCTCAAGGCTAATCACACCTAAGCTCTGGAACTTCCAAAGGGTCCTTGACACCCTTGCTGCAACTCAAGAAGTTCCCCTATATACCCCTCTCCACTCGAGAGGAAGCACGCATGTCCCACCCACATCCAGAAGAGCTCCGTTTCCGCCTCGTAGGTCGAGATGAGGGATCCGTTCGCTGCTTGTTCAGGAGAGATTCCTTGGCGTTCCCATCGCATCTCAAGTGTAGGGGTTCTCCACAGGAAAGGTGAGAGCAACTCCAGCGTCGTGCCACCATTCCAAGAGTCCCCCAGATGTCTCAGTCCATTCCTGAGGATACTGTTTTCCCTGCACTGCCTTGACTTTAACGAGGAGGATCGACTCCCACCACGGTCTCACGTGGGACAGCCCTGTGGGAAAGCCTCGTGGGAAAGCCACAGATCCCTTGATCCACGCGACAGGAATCGTGACGCTGGTGCTACAGCTCGGAGGAAAGCGCACGTGCATGCCCCCATTCGAGACGAAGACTGACTCCCCTGGGGAGACTCCAAAAGTACTCCAAGATCCATGTCAGTACTGGAGAGGAATCCTCAGGTTCCGGCCCCGACTCCACACAAGGACTTAGGCCCCGGCATCGACGGAAGATGAATCCCGAGAGGACCCCGAGCAATTCGAATGGGGACGGGCCAGTATTGAGGCCACCAGAGCGGGTCCCTAAAGTCCCCGTCGTAAGTCAAGAGCACCTGCCGCAACTCGAGAAAATCAAGGAGGTTTTGCACTCCAGCTGAGTGAGGCCCATTTCCGCTGAGGCTTCTGGAAGCTAATCACACCTAACCTCTGGAACTTCTAAAAGGTCCTTCACACCCTTGCTGCAACTCAAGAAGTTCCCTAACATACCCGTCTCCACTCGATAGGAAGCACGAGGGTCCCGCCCACATCCAGGGGAGCCCCGTGTTCGCCTCGTAGCTCAAGATGAGGGATCCTTTCACAGCTTTTTCGGGAAATAATTCTGGGAGTTCCTGTTGCATCTCAAGTGGAGGCGCTCCTCACAGGAAAGGCGAGAGGAACTCCAGGGTCGTGCCACCGTTCCCAGAGTCCCCCAGATATCTCAGTCCATTCCAGAGGAACCTGTTATCCCTGCACTGCCTCGAGTTTCACGCCGAGCATCGACTCACACCACGGTGACACGTGGGACAGTCCTGTGGGAAAGCCTCGTGGGAAAGCCTCGTGGGAAAGCCACAGATCCCATGATCGGCGCGCCGGGAGGCATGACAGTGTTGTTACAGCTCTGGAGGAAAGCGCACGTGCATGCCCCCATTCGAGACGGGGACTTACTCCCCTGGGGAAACACCAGAAGTACTCCACGATCCATGTCAGCACTGGAGAGGAAACCTCAGGTTCCATTCCCGACTCCACACAACGTCTTAGGCCCCGGCATGGACGGGAGAGGAATCCCGAGAGGACCCCGAGGAACTCGCATGGGGACTGGCCTTTCCTGAGGCCACCAGAGCGGGTCCCTGATGGCCCCGTCGTAAGTCGAGAGCACCTGCCGCAACTCGAGAAAATCCAGGAGGTTTTGCACTCCAGGCGAGATGAGGCCCATTTCCGCTGAGGCTTCTCGAGGCTATTCACATCTAACCCCTGGAACTTCCAAAGGGTCCTTCACACCCTTGCTGCAACTCAAGAAGTTCCCCCACATACCCGTCTCCACTCGAGAGGAAGCACGAGGGTCCCGCACACATCCAGGGGACCCCGTTTCCGCCTCCTAGCTCGAGATGAGGGATCCTTTCCCTGTTTCGTAGGGAAAGAATTCGCGGCGTTCCCGTCGCATCTCAAGAGGAGGCGCTCTCCACAGGAAAGGCGAGAGGAACTCCAGGGTCGTGCCACCATTCCAAGAGTCCCCCAGATGTGTCAGTCCATTCCAGAGGAACCTGTTTTCCCTGCACTGCCTTGACGTTCAAGCCGAGGATCGACTCCCACCACGTGTGCACGTGGGACAGACCTGTGGGAAAGCCTCGTGGGAAAGACTCGAGGGAAAACCATAGATCCTTTGATCCACGCGGCGGACTGCGTGACACTGCTGCTACGGCTCTGGAGGAAAGAGCAAGTGCATGCCAGCATTCGAGACGAGGAATGACTCCCCTGGGATGACTCCAGAAGTACCCCAAGATCCATGTCAGCACTGGAGAGGAATCCCCAGGTTCCGGCCCCGACTCCACACAAGATCTCAGGCCCCAGCATCGAAGGGAGAGGAATCCCGAGAGGCACCCGAGCAACTCGCATGGGGACTGGCATTGCCTGAGGCCACCAGAGCGAGTCCCTGAGGTCCCCGTCGTAAATCGAGAGCACCTGCCGCAACTCGAAAAAATCCAGGAGGTTTTGCCCTCCAGGCGAGAAGAGCCCATTTCCGCTGAGGCTTCTCGAAGCTAATCAAACCTAACTTCTGGAACTTCCAAAAGTTCCTTCACACCCTTGCTGTAACTCAAGAAGTTGCCTGACATACCCGTCTCCACTCTAGAGGAAGCACAAGGGTCCCGGCCACATCCAGAGGAGACCCGTTTCCGCCTCGCAGCTCGAGATGAGGGACATTTCGCTGCTTTGTGGGGAAAGAATTCCCGGCGTTCCACTCTCACCTCAAGAGGAGGTGCTCTCCACAGGAAAGGCAAGAGGAACTCCAGCGTCGTGCCACCATTCCAAGAGTCCCCCAGAAGTCTCAGTCCATTCCAGAGGAACCTGTTTTCCCTGCACTGCCTCGACTTTCACACCGATGATTGACTCCCACCACAGTGGCACGTGTGACAGCCCTGTGGGACAGCCTCGTAGGAAAGCCTCGAGGGAAAGCCACAGATCCCTTGTTCCAGGTGATGGAAAGCATGACACTGCTGCTACTGCTCTGGAGGAAAGCGCACGTGCATGCCCCCATTTGAGACGAGGACTTACTCCCCTGGGGAGACTCCAGAATTACCCCAAGATCTATGTCAGCACTGGAGAGGAATCCTCAGGTTCCGGCCCCGCCTCCACACAAGGTATTAGGCCCTGGCATCGAAGGGAGAGGTATTCCGAGAGGCCCACGTGGAACTCGCATGGGGACTGGCCTTTCCTGAGGCAACCAGAGCGGGTCCCAGAGGTCCCCGTCGTATGTCGAGAGCACCTGCCGCAACTCGAGAAAATCCATTAGGATTTGCCCTCCAGGCGAGATGAGGACCATTTCCGCTGAGGCTTCTCAAGGCTAATCACACCTAAGCTCTGGAACTTCCAAAGGGTCCTTGACACCCTTGCTGCAACTCAAGAAGTTCCCCTATATACCCCTCTCCACTCGAGAGGAAGCACGCATGTCCCACCCACATCCAGAAGAGCTCCGTTTCCGCCTCGTAGGTCGAGATGAGGGATCCGTTCGCTGCTTGTTCAGGAGAGATTCCTTGGCGTTCCCATCGCATCTCAAGTGTAGGGGTTCTCCACAGGAAAGGTGAGAGCAACTCCAGCGTCGTGCCACCATTCCAAGAGTCCCCCAGATGTCTCAGTCCATTCCTGAGGATACTGTTTTCCCTGCACTGCCTTGACTTTAACGAGGAGGATCGACTCCCACCACGGTCTCACGTGGGACAGCCCTGTGGGAAAGCCTCGTGGGAAAGCCTCGAGGGAAAGCCACAGATCCCTTGATCCACGCGACAGGAATCGTGACGCTGGTGCTACAGCTCGGAGGAAAGCGCACGTGCATGCCCCCATTCGAGACGAAGACTGACTCCCCTGGGGAGACTCCAAAAGTACTCCAAGATCCATGTCAGTACTGGAGAGGAATCCTCAGGTTCCGGCCCCGACTCCACACAAGGACTTAGGCCCCGGCATCGACGGAAGATGAATCCCGAGAGGACCCCGAGCAATTCGAATGGGGACGGGCCAGTATTGAGGCCACCAGAGCGGGTCCCTAAAGTCCCCGTCGTAAGTCAAGAGCACCTGCCGCAACTCGAGAAAATCAAGGAGGTTTTGCACTCCAGCTGAGTGAGGCCCATTTCCGCTGAGGCTTCTGGAAGCTAATCACACCTAACCTCTGGAACTTCTAAAAGGTCCTTCACACCCTTGCTGCAACTCAAGAAGTTCCCTAACATACCCGTCTCCACTCGAGAGGAAGCACGAGGGTCCCGCCCACATCCAGGGGAGCCCCGTGTCCGCCTCGTAGCTCAAGATGAGGGATCCTTTCACAGCTTTTTCGGGAAATAATTCTGGGAGTTCCCGTTGCATCTCAAGTGGAGGCGCTCCTCACAGGAAAGGCGAGAGGAACGCCAGGGTCGTGCCACCGTTCCCAGAGTCCCCCAGATATCTCAGTCCATTCCAGAGGGACCTGTTTTCCCTGCACTGCCTCGAGTTTCACGCCGAGCATCGACTCACACCACGGTGACACGTGGGACAGTCCTGTGGGAAAGCCTCGTGGGAAAGCCTCGTGGGAAAGCCACAGATCCCATGATCGGCGCGCCGGGAGGCATGACAGTGTTGTTACAGCTCTGGAGGAAAGCGCACGTGCATGCCCCCATTCGAGACGGGGACTTACTCCCCTGGGGAAACACCAGAAGTACTCCACGATCCATGTCAGCACTGGAGAGGAATCCTCAGGTTCCAGACACGACTCCACACAAGGTCTTAGGCTCTGGCATCGAAGGGAGCGGAATCCCGAGAGGCTCCCGAGCCACTGGAATGGCGACTGGCCAGTCCTGAGGCCACCAGAGCGCGTCCCTTAGGTCACCGTCGTAAGTCGAGAGCACCTGCCGCAACTCGAGAAAATCCAGGAGGTTTTTCCCTCCAGGCGAGATGAGGCCCATTTCCGCTGAGGCTTCTCCAGGCTAATCACGTCTAGCCTCTGGAACTTCCAAAAGGTCCTTCACACCCTTGCTGCAACTCAAGAAGTTGCCTGACATACCCGTCTCCACTCTAGAAGAAGCACGAGGATCCCATCCACATCCAGAGGAGCCCCGTTTCCGCCTCGTAGCTCGAGATGAGGGACATTTCGCTGCTTTGTCCGGAAAGAAATCCCGACGTTTCCCTCTCACCTCAAGAGGAGGCGCTCTCCACAGGAAAGGCGAGAGGAACTCCAGCATCATGCCACCATTCCAAGAGTCCCCCAGATGTCTCAGTCCATTCAGAGGAACCTGTTTGCCCTGCACTACCTCGGCTTTCACGCCGAGGATCGACTCCCACGCCGAGGATCGACTCCCACCACGCTGGCACGTGGGACAGCCCTGTGGGACAGCCCTGTGGGAAAGCCTCGTGGGAAAGCCTCATGGGATAGACTCGAGGGAAAACCATAGATCCTTTGATCCACGCGGCGGACAGCGTGACACTGCTGCTACCGCTCTGGAGGAAAGCGCAAGTGCATGCCCGCATTCGAGACGAGGACTGACTCCCCTGGGGAGACTCCAGAAGTACCCCAAGATTCATATCAGCACTGGAGAGGAATCCTCAGGTTCCGTTCCCGACTCCACACAACGTCTTAGGCCCCGGCATGGACGGGAGAGGAATCCCGAGAGGACCCCGAGGAACTCGCATGGGGACTGGCCTTTCCTGAGGCCACCAGAGCGGGTCCCTGAGGTCCCCGTCGTAAGTCGAGAGCACCTGCCGCAACTCGAGAAAATCCAGGAGGTTTTGCACTCCAGGCGAGATGAGGCCCATTTCCGCTGAGGCTTCTCGAGGCTAATCACATCTAACCACTGGAACTTCCAAAGGGTCCTTCACGCCCTTGCTGCAACTCAAGAAGTACCCCCACATACCCGTCTCCACTCGAGAGGAAGCACGAGGGTCCCGCACACATCCAGGGGACCCCGTTTCCGCCTCCTAGCTCGAGATGAGGGATCCTTTCCCTGTTTCGTAGGGAAAGAATTCGCGGCGTTCCCGTCGCATCTCAAGAGGAGGCGCTCTCCACAGGAAAGGCGAGAGGAACTCCAGGGTCGTGCCACCATTCCAAGAGTCCCCCAGATGTGTCAGTCCATTCCAGAGGAACCTGCTTTCCCTGCACTGCCTTGACGTTCAAGCCGAGGATCGACTCCCACCACGTGTGAACGTGGGACAGACCTGTGGGAAAGCCTCGTGGGAAAGACTCGAGGGAAAACCATAGATCCTTTGATCCACGCGGCGGACTGCGTGACACTGCTGCTACGGCTCTGGAGGAAAGAGCAAGTGCATGCCAGCATTCGAGACGAGGAATGACTCCCCTGGGATGACTCCAGAAGTACCCCAAGATCCATGTCAGCACTGGAGAGGAATCCCCAGGTTCCGGCCCCGACTCCACACAAGGTCTTAGGCCCCGGCATCGAGGGGAGAGGAATCCCGAGAGGCCCCCGAGGAACTCGCATGGGTCTGGCCTTTCCTGAGGCCACCAGAGCGGGTTTCCTGAGGTCCCCGTCGTAAGTCGAGAGCACCTGCCGCAACTCGAGAAAATCCAGGAGGTTTTACCCTGCAGGCGAGATGAGGCCCATTTCCGCTGAGGCTTCTCAAGGCTAATCACACCTAAGCTCTGGAACTTCCAAAGGGTCCTTGACACCCTTGCTGCAACTCAAGAAGTTCCCCTATATACCCCTCTCCACTCGAGAGGAAGCACGCATGTCCCACCCACATCCAGAAGAGCTCCGTTTCCGCCTCGTAGGTCGAGATGAGGGATCCGTTCGCTGCTTGTTCAGGAGAGATTCCTTGGCGTTCCCATCGCATCTCAAGTGTAGGGGCTCTCCACAGGAAAGGTGAGAGCAACTCCAGCGTCGTGCCACCATTCCAAGAGTCCCCCAGATGTCTCAGTCCATTCCTGAGGATACTGTTTTCCCTGCACTGCCTTGACTTTAACGAGGAGGATCGACTCCCACCACGGTCTCACGTGGGACAGCCCTGTGGGAAAGCCTCGTGGGAAAGCCTCGAGGGAAAGCCACAGATCCCTTGATCCACGCGACAGGAATCGTGACGCTGGTGCTACAGCTCGGAGGAAAGCGCACGTGCATGCCCCCATTCGAGACGAAGACTGACTCCCCTGGGGAGACTCCAAAAGTACTCCAAGATCCATGTCAGTACTGGAGAGGAATCCTCAGGTTCCGGCCCCGACTCCACACAAGGACTTAGGCCCCGGCATCGACGGAAGATGAATCCCGAGAGGACCCCGAGCAATTCGAATGGGGACGGGCCAGTATTGAGGCCACCAGAGCGGGTCCCTAAAGTCCCCGTCGTAAGTCAAGAGCACCTGCCGCAACTCGAGAAAATCAAGGAGGTTTTGCACTCCAGCTGAGTGAGGCCCATTTCCGCTGAGGCTTCTGGAAGCTAATCACACCTAACCTCTGGAACTTCTAAAAGGTCCTTCACACCCTTGCTGCAACTCAAGAAGTTCCCTAACATACCCGTCTCCACTCGATAGGAAGCACGAGGGTCCCGCCCACATCCAGGGGAGCCCCGTGTTCGCCTCGTAGCTCAAGATGAGGGATCCTTTCACAGCTTTTTCGGGAAATAATTCTGGGAGTTCCTGTTGCATCTCAAGTGGAGGCGCTCCTCACAGGAAAGGCGAGAGGAACTCCAGGGTCGTGCCACCGTTCCCAGAGTCCCCCAGATATCTCAGTCCATTCCAGAGGAACCTGTTATCCCTGCACTGCCTCGAGTTTCACGCCGAGCATCGACTCACACCACGGTGACACGTGGGACAGTCCTGTGGGAAAGCCTCGTGGGAAAGCCTCGTGGGAAAGCCACAGATCCCATGATCGGCGCGCCGGGAGGCATGACAGTGTTGTTACAGCTCTGGAGGAAAGCGCACGTGCATGCCCCCATTCGAGACGGGGACTTACTCCCCTGGGGAAACACCAGAAGTACTCCACGATCCATGTCAGCACTGGAGAGGAAACCTCAGGTTCCATTCCCGACTCCACACAACGTCTTAGGCCCCGGCATGGACGGGAGAGGAATCCCGAGAGGACCCCGAGGAACTCGCATGGGGACTGGCCTTTCCTGAGGCCACCAGAGCGGGTCCCTGAGGTCCCCGTCGTAAGTCGAGAGCACCTGCCGCAACTCGAGAAAATCCAGGAGGTTTTGCACTCCAGGCGAGATGAGGCCCATTTCCGCTGAGGCTTCTCGAGGCTAATCACATCTAACCACTGGAACTTCCAAAGGGTCCTTCACACCCTTGCTGCAACTCAAGAAGTTCCCCCACATACCCGTCTCCACTCGAGAGGAAGCACGAGGGTCCCGCACACATCCAGGGGACCCCGTTTCCGCCTCCTAGCTCGAGATGAGGGATCCTTTCCCTGTTTCGTAGGGAAAGAATTCGCGGCGTTCCCGTCGCATCTCAAGAGGAGGCGCTCTCCACAGGAAAGGCGAGAGGAACTCCAGGGTCGTGCCACCATTCCAAGAGTCCCCCAGATGTGTCAGTCCATTCCAGAGGAACCTGTTTTCCCTGCACTGCCTTGACGTTCAAGCCGAGGATCGACTCCCACCACGTGTGCACGTGGGACAGACCTGTGGGAAAGCCTCGTGGGAAAGACTCGAGGGAAAACCATAGATCCTTTGATCCACGCGGCGGACTGCGTGACACTGCTGCTACGGCTCTGGAGGAAAGAGCAAGTGCATGCCAGCATTCGAGACGAGGAATGACTCCCCTGGGATGACTCCAGAAGTACCCCAAGATCCATGTCAGCACTGGAGAGGAATCCCCAGGTTCCGGCCCCGACTCCACACAAGATCTCAGGCCCCAGCATCGAAGGGAGAGGAATCCCGAGAGGCACCCGAGCAACTCGCATGGGGACTGGCATTGCCTGAGGCCACCAGAGCGAGTCCCTGAGGTCCCCGTCGTAAATCGAGAGCACCTGCCGCAACTCGAAAAAATCCAGGAGGTTTTGCCCTCCAGGCGAGAAGAGCCCATTTCCGCTGAGGCTTCTCGAAGCTAATCAAACCTAACTTCTGGAACTTCCAAAAGTTCCTTCACACCCTTGCTGTAACTCAAGAAGTTGCCTGACATACCCGTCTCCACTCTAGAGGAAGCACAAGGGTCCCGGCCACATCCAGAGGAGACCCGTTTCCGCCTCGCAGCTCGAGATGAGGGACATTTCGCTGCTTTGTGGGGAAAGAATTCCCGGCGTTCCACTCTCACCTCAAGAGGAGGTGCTCTCCACAGGAAAGGCAAGAGGAACTCCAGCGTCGTGCCACCATTCCAAGAGTCCCCCAGAAGTCTCAGTCCATTCCAGAGGAACCTGTTTTCCCTGCACTGCCTCGACTTTCACACCGATGATTGACTCCCACCACAGTGGCACGTGTGACAGCCCTGTGGGACAGCCTCGTAGGAAAGCCTCGAGGGAAAGCCACAGATCCCTTGTTCCAGGTGATGGAAAGCATGACACTGCTGCTACTGCTCTGGAGGAAAGCGCACGTGCATGCCCCCATTTGAGACGAGGACTTACTCCCCTGGGGAGACTCCAGAATTACCCCAAGATCTATGTCAGCACTGGAGAGGAATCCTCAGGTTCCGGCCCCGCCTCCACACAAGGTATTAGGCCCTGGCATCGAAGGGAGAGGTATTCCGAGAGGCCCACGTGGAACTCGCATGGGGACTGGCCTTTCCTGAGGCAACCAGAGCGGGTCCCAGAGGTCCCCGTCGTATGTCGAGAGCACCTGCCGCAACTCGAGAAAATCCATTAGGATTTGCCCTCCAGGCGAGATGAGGACCATTTCCGCTGAGGCTTCTCAAGGCTAATCACACCTAAGCTCTGGAACTTCCAAAGGGTCCTTGACACCCTTGCTGCAACTCAAGAAGTTCCCCTATATACCCCTCTCCACTCGAGAGGAAGCACGCATGTCCCACCCACATCCAGAAGAGCTCCGTTTCCGCCTCGTAGGTCGAGATGAGGGATCCGTTCGCTGCTTGTTCAGGAGAGATTCCTTGGCGTTCCCATCGCATCTCAAGTGTAGGGGTTCTCCACAGGAAAGGTGAGAGCAACTCCAGCGTCGTGCCACCATTCCAAGAGTCCCCCAGATGTCTCAGTCCATTCCTGAGGATACTGTTTTCCCTGCACTGCCTTGACTTTAACGAGGAGGATCGACTCCCACCACGGTCTCACGTGGGACAGCCCTGTGGGAAAGCCTCGTGGGAAAGCCTCGAGGGAAAGCCACAGATCCCTTGATCCACGCGACAGGAATCGTGACGCTGGTGCTACAGCTCGGAGGAAAGCGCACGTGCATGCCCCCATTCGAGACGAAGACTGACTCCCCTGGGGAGACTCCAAAAGTACTCCAAGATCCATGTCAGTACTGGAGAGGAATCCTCAGGTTCCGGCCCCGACTCCACACAAGGACTTAGGCCCCGGCATCGACGGAAGATGAATCCCGAGAGGACCCCGAGCAATTCGAATGGGGACGGGCCAGTATTGAGGCCACCAGAGCGGGTCCCTAAAGTCCCCGTCGTAAGTCAAGAGCACCTGCCGCAACTCGAGAAAATCAAGGAGGTTTTGCACTCCAGCTGAGTGAGGCCCATTTCCGCTGAGGCTTCTGGAAGCTAATCACACCTAACCTCTGGAACTTCTAAAAGGTCCTTCACACCCTTGCTGCAACTCAAGAAGTTCCCTAACATACCCGTCTCCACTCGAGAGGAAGCACGAGGGTCCCGCCCACATCCAGGGGAGCCCCGTGTCCGCCTCGTAGCTCAAGATGAGGGATCCTTTCACAGCTTTTTCGGGAAATAATTCTGGGAGTTCCCGTTGCATCTCAAGTGGAGGCGCTCCTCACAGGAAAGGCGAGAGGAACGCCAGGGTCGTGCCACCGTTCCCAGAGTCCCCCAGATATCTCAGTCCATTCCAGAGGGACCTGTTTTCCCTGCACTGCCTCGAGTTTCACGCCGAGCATCGACTCACACCACGGTGACACGTGGGACAGTCCTGTGGGAAAGCCTCGTGGGAAAGCCTCGTGGGAAAGCCACAGATCCCATGATCGGCGCGCCGGGAGGCATGACAGTGTTGTTACAGCTCTGGAGGAAAGCGCACGTGCATGCCCCCATTCGAGACGGGGACTTACTCCCCTGGGGAAACACCAGAAGTACTCCACGATCCATGTCAGCACTGGAGAGGAATCCTCAGGTTCCAGACACGACTCCACACAAGGTCTTAGGCTCTGGCATCGAAGGGAGCGGAATCCCGAGAGGCTCCCGAGCCACTGGAATGGCGACTGGCCAGTCCTGAGGCCACCAGAGCGCGTCCCTTAGGTCACCGTCGTAAGTCGAGAGCACCTGCCGCAACTCGAGAAAATCCAGGAGGTTTTTCCCTCCAGGCGAGATGAGGCCCATTTCCGCTGAGGCTTCTCCAGGCTAATCACGTCTAGCCTCTGGAACTTCCAAAAGGTCCTTCACACCCTTGCTGCAACTCAAGAAGTTGCCTGACATACCCGTCTCCACTCTAGAAGAAGCACGAGGATCCCATCCACATCCAGAGGAGCCCCGTTTCCGCCTCGTAGCTCGAGATGAGGGACATTTCGCTGCTTTGTCCGGAAAGAAATCCCGACGTTTCCCTCTCACCTCAAGAGGAGGCGCTCTCCACAGGAAAGGCGAGAGGAACTCCAGCATCATGCCACCATTCCAAGAGTCCCCCAGATGTCTCAGTCCATTCAGAGGAACCTGTTTGCCCTGCACTACCTCGGCTTTCACGCCGAGGATCGACTCCCACGCCGAGGATCGACTCCCACCACGCTGGCACGTGGGACAGCCCTGTGGGACAGCCCTGTGGGAAAGCCTCGTGGGAAAGCCTCATGGGATAGACTCGAGGGAAAACCATAGATCCTTTGATCCACGCGGCGGACAGAGTGACACTGCTGCTACCGCTCTGGAGGAAAGCGCAAGTGCATGCCCGCATTCGAGACGAGGACTGACTCCCCTGGGGAGACTCCAGAAGTACCCCAAGATCCATATCAGCACTGGAGAGGAATCCTCAGGTTCCGTTCCCGACTCCACACAACGTCTTAGGCCCCGGCATGGACGGGAGAGGAATCCCGAGAGGACCCCGAGGAACTCGCATGGGGACTGGCCTTTCCTGAGGCCACCAGAGCGGGTCCCTGAGGTCCCCGTCGTAAGTCGAGAGCACCTGCCGCAACTCGAGAAAATCCAGGAGGTTTTGCACTCCAGGCGAGATGAGGCCCATTTCCGCTGAGGCTTCTCGAGGCTAATCACATCTAACCACTGGAACTTCCAAAGGGTCCTTCACGCCCTTGCTGCAACTCAAGAAGTACCCCCACATACCCGTCTCCACTCGAGAGGAAGCACGAGGGTCCCGCACACATCCAGGGGACCCCGTTTCCGCCTCCTAGCTCGAGATGAGGGATCCTTTCCCTGTTTCGTAGGGAAAGAATTCGCGGCGTTCCCGTCGCATCTCAAGAGGAGGCGCTCTCCACAGGAAAGGCGAGAGGAACTCCAGGGTCGTGCCACCATTCCAAGAGTCCCCCAGATGTGTCAGTCCATTCCAGAGGAACCTGCTTTCCCTGCACTGCCTTGACGTTCAAGCCGAGGATCGACTCCCACCACGTGTGAACGTGGGACAGACCTGTGGGAAAGCCTCGTGGGAAAGACTCGAGGGAAAACCATAGATCCTTTGATCCACGCGGCGGACTGCGTGACACTGCTGCTACGGCTCTGGAGGAAAGAGCAAGTGCATGCCAGCATTCGAGACGAGGAATGACTCCCCTGGGATGACTCCAGAAGTACCCCAAGATCCATGTCAGCACTGGAGAGGAATCCCCAGGTTCCGGCCCCGACTCCACACAAGGTCTTAGGCCCCGGCATCGAGGGGAGAGGAATCCCGAGAGGCCCCCGAGGAACTCGCATGGGGACTGGCCTTTCCTGAGGCCACCAGAGCGGGTTTCCTGAGGTCCCCGTCGTAAGTCGAGAGCACCTGCCGCAACTCGAGAAAATCCAGGAGGTTTTACCCTGCAGGCGAGATGAGGCCCATTTCCGCTGAGGCTTCTCAAGGCTAATCACACCTAAGCTCTGGAACTTCCAAAGGGTCCTTGACACCCTTGCTGCAACTCAAGAAGTTCCCCTATATACCCCTCTCCACTCGAGAGGAAGCACGCATGTCCCACCCACATCCAGAAGAGCTCCGTTTCCGCCTCGTAGGTCGAGATGAGGGATCCGTTCGCTGCTTGTTCAGGAGAGATTCCTTGGCGTTCCCATCGCATCTCAAGTGTAGGGGCTCTCCACAGGAAAGGTGAGAGCAACTCCAGCGTCGTGCCACCATTCCAAGAGTCCCCCAGATGTCTCAGTCCATTCCTGAGGATACTGTTTTCCCTGCACTGCCTTGACTTTAACGAGGAGGATCGACTCCCACCACGGTCTCACGTGGGACAGCCCTGTGGGAAAGCCTCGTGGGAAAGCCTCGAGGGAAAGCCACAGATCCCTTGATCCACGCGACAGGAATCGTGACGCTGGTGCTACAGCTCGGAGGAAAGCGCACGTGCATGCCCCCATTCGAGACGAAGACTGACTCCCCTGGGGAGACTCCAAAAGTACTCCAAGATCCATGTCAGTACTGGAGAGGAATCCTCAGGTTCCGGCCCCGACTCCACACAAGGGCTTAGGCCCCGGCATCGACGGAAGATGAATCCCGAGAGGACCCCGAGCAATTCGAATGGGGATGGGCCAGTATTGAGGCCACCAGAGCGGGTCCCTAAAGTCCCCGTCGTAAGTCAAGAGCACCTGCCGCAACTCGAGAAAATCAAGGAGGTTTTGCACTCCAGCTGAGTGAGGCCCATTTCCGCTGAGGCTTCTGGAAGCTAATCACACCTAACCTCTGGAACTTCTAAAAGGTCCTTCACACCCTTGCTGCAACTCAAGAAGTTCCCTAACATACCCGTCTCCACTCGATAGGAAGCACGAGGGTCCCGCCCACATCCAGGGGAGCCCCGTGTTCGCCTCGTAGCTCAAGATGAGGGATCCTTTCACAGCTTTTTCGGGAAATAATTCTGGGAGTTCCTGTTGCATCTCAAGTGGAGGCGCTCCTCACAGGAAAGGCGAGAGGAACTCCAGGGTCGTGCCACCGTTCCCAGAGTCCCCCAGATATCTCAGTCCATTCCAGAGGAACCTGTTATCCCTGCACTGCCTCGAGTTTCACGCCGAGCATCGACTCACACCACGGTGACACGTGGGACAGTCCTGTGGGAAAGCCTCGTGGGAAAGCCTCGTGGGAAAGCCACAGATCCCATGATCGGCGCGCCGGGAGGCATGACAGTGTTGTTACAGCTCTGGAGGAAAGCGCACGTGCATGCCCCCATTCGAGACGGGGACTTACTCCCCTGGGGAAACACCAGAAGTACTCCACGATCCATGTCAGCACTGGAGAGGAAACCTCAGGTTCCATTCCCGACTCCACACAACGTCTTAGGCCCCGGCATGGACGGGAGAGGAATCCCGAGAGGACCCCGAGGAACTCGCATGGGGACTGGCCTTTCCTGAGGCCACCAGAGCGGGTCCCTGAGGTCCCCGTCGTAAGTCGAGAGCACCTGCCGCAACTCGAGAAAATCCAGGAGGTTTTGCACTCCAGGCGAGATGAGGCCCATTTCCGCTGAGGCTTCTCGAGGCTAATCACATCTAACCACTGGAACTTCCAAAGGGTCCTTCACACCCTTGCTGCAACTCAAGAAGTTCCCCCACATACCCGTCTCCACTCGAGAGGAAGCACGAGGGTCCCGCACACATCCAGGGGACCCCGTTTCCGCCTCCTAGCTCGAGATGAGGGATCCTTTCCCTGTTTCGTAGGGAAAGAATTCGCGGCGTTCCCGTCGCATCTCAAGAGGAGGCGCTCTCCACAGGAAAGGCGAGAGGAACTCCAGGGTCGTGCCACCATTCCAAGAGTCCCCCAGATGTGTCAGTCCATTCCAGAGGAACCTGTTTTCCCTGCACTGCCTTGACGTTCAAGCCGAGGATCGACTCCCACCACGTGTGCACGTGGGACAGACCTGTGGGAAAGCCTCGTGGGAAAGACTCGAGGGAAAACCATAGATCCTTTGATCCACGCGGCGGACTGCGTGACACTGCTGCTACGGCTCTGGAGGAAAGAGCAAGTGCATGCCAGCATTCGAGACGAGGAATGACTCCCCTGGGATGACTCCAGAAGTACCCCAAGATCCATGTCAGCACTGGAGAGGAATCCCCAGGTTCCGGCCCCGACTCCACACAAGATCTCAGGCCCCAGCATCGAAGGGAGAGGAATCCCGAGAGGCACCCGAGCAACTCGCATGGGGACTGGCATTGCCTGAGGCCACCAGAGCGAGTCCCTGAGGTCCCCGTCGTAAATCGAGAGCACCTGCCGCAACTCGAAAAAATCCAGGAGGTTTTGCCCTCCAGGCGAGAAGAGCCCATTTCCGCTGAGGCTTCTCGAAGCTAATCAAACCTAACTTCTGGAACTTCCAAAAGTTCCTTCACACCCTTGCTGTAACTCAAGAAGTTGCCTGACATACCCGTCTCCACTCTAGAGGAAGCACAAGGGTCCCGGCCACATCCAGAGGAGACCCGTTTCCGCCTCGCAGCTCGAGATGAGGGACATTTCGCTGCTTTGTGGGGAAAGAATTCCCGGCGTTCCACTCTCACCTCAAGAGGAGGTGCTCTCCACAGGAAAGGCAAGAGGAACTCCAGCGTCGTGCCACCATTCCAAGAGTCCCCCAGAAGTCTCAGTCCATTCCAGAGGAACCTGTTTTCCCTGCACTGCCTCGACTTTCACACCGATGATTGACTCCCACCACAGTGGCACGTGTGACAGCCCTGTGGGACAGCCTCGTAGGAAAGCCTCGAGGGAAAGCCACAGATCCCTTGTTCCAGGTGATGGAAAGCATGACACTGCTGCTACTGCTCTGGAGGAAAGCGCACGTGCATGCCCCCATTTGAGACGAGGACTTACTCCCCTGGGGAGACTCCAGAATTACCCCAAGATCTATGTCAGCACTGGAGAGGAATCCTCAGGTTCCGGCCCCGCCTCCACACAAGGTATTAGGCCCTGGCATCGAAGGGAGAGGTATTCCGAGAGGCCCACGTGGAACTCGCATGGGGACTGGCCTTTCCTGAGGCAACCAGAGCGGGTCCCAGAGGTCCCCGTCGTATGTCGAG
The DNA here is from genome assembly GCF_042477335.2 of Ovis canadensis. Taxonomy (NCBI): domain Eukaryota; kingdom Metazoa; phylum Chordata; class Mammalia; order Artiodactyla; family Bovidae; genus Ovis; species Ovis canadensis. The sequence continues at coordinate 1,875,025 of NC_091252.1, forward strand.
AGCACCTGCCGCAACTCGAGAAAATCCATTAGGATTTGCCCTCCAGGCGAGATGAGGACCATTTCCGCTGAGGCTTCTCAAGGCTAATCACACCTAAGCTCTGGAACTTCCAAAGGGTCCTTGACACCCTTGCTGCAACTCAAGAAGTTCCCCTATATACCCCTCTCCACTCGAGAGGAAGCACGCATGTCCCACCCACATCCAGAAGAGCTCCGTTTCCGCCTCGTAGGTCGAGATGAGGGATCCGTTCGCTGCTTGTTCAGGAGAGATTCCTTGGCGTTCCCATCGCATCTCAAGTGTAGGGGTTCTCCACAGGAAAGGTGAGAGCAACTCCAGCGTCGTGCCACCATTCCAAGAGTCCCCCAGATGTCTCAGTCCATTCCTGAGGATACTGTTTTCCCTGCACTGCCTTGACTTTAACGAGGAGGATCGACTCCCACCACGGTCTCACGTGGGACAGCCCTGTGGGAAAGCCTCGTGGGAAAGCCTCGAGGGAAAGCCACAGATCCCTTGATCCACGCGACAGGAATCGTGACGCTGGTGCTACAGCTCGGAGGAAAGCGCACGTGCATGCCCCCATTCGAGACGAAGACTGACTCCCCTGGGGAGACTCCAAAAGTACTCCAAGATCCATGTCAGTACTGGAGAGGAATCCTCAGGTTCCGGCCCCGACTCCACACAAGGACTTAGGCCCCGGCATCGACGGAAGATGAATCCCGAGAGGACCCCGAGCAATTCGAATGGGGACGGGCCAGTATTGAGGCCACCAGAGCGGGTCCCTAAAGTCCCCGTCGTAAGTCAAGAGCACCTGCCGCAACTCGAGAAAATCAAGGAGGTTTTGCACTCCAGCTGAGTGAGGCCCATTTCCGCTGAGGCTTCTGGAAGCTAATCACACCTAACCTCTGGAACTTCTAAAAGGTCCTTCACACCCTTGCTGCAACTCAAGAAGTTCCCTAACATACCCGTCTCCACTCGAGAGGAAGCACGAGGGTCCCGCCCACATCCAGGGGAGCCCCGTGTCCGCCTCGTAGCTCAAGATGAGGGATCCTTTCACAGCTTTTTCGGGAAATAATTCTGGGAGTTCCCGTTGCATCTCAAGTGGAGGCGCTCCTCACAGGAAAGGCGAGAGGAACGCCAGGGTCGTGCCACCGTTCCCAGAGTCCCCCAGATATCTCAGTCCATTCCAGAGGGACCTGTTTTCCCTGCACTGCCTCGAGTTTCACGCCGAGCATCGACTCACACCACGGTGACACGTGGGACAGTCCTGTGGGAAAGCCTCGTGGGAAAGCCTCGTGGGAAAGCCACAGATCCCATGATCGGCGCGCCGGGAGGCATGACAGTGTTGTTACAGCTCTGGAGGAAAGCGCACGTGCATGCCCCCATTCGAGACGGGGACTTACTCCCCTGGGGAAACACCAGAAGTACTCCACGATCCATGTCAGCACTGGAGAGGAATCCTCAGGTTCCAGACACGACTCCACACAAGGTCTTAGGCTCTGGCATCGAAGGGAGCGGAATCCCGAGAGGCTCCCGAGCCATTGGAATGGGGACTGGCCAGTCCTGAGGCCACCAGAGCGCGTCCCTTAGGTCACCGTCGTAAGTCGAGAGCACCTGCCGCAACTCGAGAAAATCCAGGAGGTTTTTCCCTCCAGGCGAGATGAGGCCCATTTCCGCTGAGGCTTCTCCAGGCTAATCACGTCTAGCCTCTGGAACTTCCAAAAGGTCCTTCACACCCTTGCTGCAACTCAAGAAGTTGCCTGACATACCCGTCTCCACTCTAGAAGAAGCACGAGGATCCCATCCACATCCAGAGGAGCCCCGTTTCCGCCTCGTAGCTCGAGATGAGGGACATTTCGCTGCTTTGTCCGGAAAGAAATCCCGACGTTTCCCTCTCACCTCAAGAGGAGGCGCTCTCCACAGGAAAGGCGAGAGGAACTCCAGCATCATGCCACCATTCCAAGAGTCCCCCAGATGTCTCAGTCCATTCAGAGGAACCTGTTTGCCCTGCACTACCTCGGCTTTCACGCCGAGGATCGACTCCCACGCCGAGGATCGACTCCCACCACGCTGGCACGTGGGACAGCCCTGTGGGACAGCCCTGTGGGAAAGCCTCGTGGGAAAGCCTCATGGGATAGACTCGAGGGAAAACCATAGATCCTTTGATCCACGCGGCGGACAGCGTGACACTGCTGCTACCGCTCTGGAGGAAAGCGCAAGTGCATGCCCGCATTCGAGACGAGGACTGACTCCCCTGGGGAGACTCCAGAAGTACCCCAAGATCCATATCAGCACTGGAGAGGAATCCTCAGGTTCCGTTCCCGACTCCACACAACGTCTTAGGCCCCGGCATGGACGGGAGAGGAATCCCGAGAGGACCCCGAGGAACTCGCATGGGGACTGGCCTTTCCTGAGGCCACCAGAGCGGGTCCCTGAGGTCCCCGTCGTAAGTCGAGAGCACCTGCCGCAACTCGAGAAAATCCAGGAGGTTTTGCACTCCAGGCGAGATGAGGCCCATTTCCGCTGAGGCTTCTCAAGGCTAATCACACCTAAGCTCTGGAACTTCCAAAGGGTCCTTGACACCCTTGCTGCAACTCAAGAAGTTCCCCTATATACCCCTCTCCACTCGAGAGGAAGCACGCATGTCCCACCCACATCCAGAAGAGCTCCGTTTCCGCCTCGTAGGTCGAGATGAGGGATCCGTTCGCTGCTTGTTCAGGAGAGATTCCTTGGCGTTCCCATCGCATCTCAAGTGTAGGGGCTCTCCACAGGAAAGGTGAGAGCAACTCCAGCGTCGTGCCACCATTCCAAGAGTCCCCCAGATGTCTCAGTCCATTCCTGAGGATACTGTTTTCCCTGCACTGCCTTGACTTTAACGAGGAGGATCGACTCCCACCACGGTCTCACGTGGGACAGCCCTGTGGGAAAGCCTCGTGGGAAAGCCTCGAGGGAAAGCCACAGATCCCTTGATCCACGCGACAGGAATCGTGACGCTGGTGCTACAGCTCGGAGGAAAGCGCACGTGCATGCCCCCATTCGAGACGAAGACTGACTCCCCTGGGGAGACTCCAAAAGTACTCCAAGATCCATGTCAGTACTGGAGAGGAATCCTCAGGTTCCGGCCCCGACTCCACACAAGGACTTAGGCCCCGGCATCGACGGAAGATGAATCCCGAGAGGACCCCGAGCAATTCGAATGGGGACGGGCCAGTATTGAGGCCACCAGAGCGGGTCCCTAAAGTCCCCGTCGTAAGTCAAGAGCACCTGCCGCAACTCGAGAAAATCAAGGAGGTTTTGCACTCCAGCTGAGTGAGGCCCATTTCCGCTGAGGCTTCTGGAAGCTAATCACACCTAACCTCTGGAACTTCTAAAAGGTCCTTCACACCCTTGCTGCAACTCAAGAAGTTCCCTAACATACCCGTCTCCACTCGATAGGAAGCACGAGGGTCCCGCCCACATCCAGGGGAGCCCCGTGTTCGCCTCGTAGCTCAAGATGAGGGATCCTTTCACAGCTTTTTCGGGAAATAATTCTGGGAGTTCCTGTTGCATCTCAAGTGGAGGCGCTCCTCACAGGAAAGGCGAGAGGAACTCCAGGGTCGTGCCACCGTTCCCAGAGTCCCCCAGATATCTCAGTCCATTCCAGAGGAACCTGTTATCCCTGCACTGCCTCGAGTTTCACGCCGAGCATCGACTCACACCACGGTGACACGTGGGACAGTCCTGTGGGAAAGCCTCGTGGGAAAGCCTCGTGGGAAAGCCACAGATCCCATGATCGGCGCGCCGGGAGGCATGACAGTGTTGTTACAGCTCTGGAGGAAAGCGCACGTGCATGCCCCCATTCGAGACGGGGACTTACTCCCCTGGGGAAACACCAGAAGTACTCCACGATCCATGTCAGCACTGGAGAGGAAACCTCAGGTTCCATTCCCGACTCCACACAACGTCTTAGGCCCCGGCATGGACGGGAGAGGAATCCCGAGAGGACCCCGAGGAACTCGCATGGGGACTGGCCTTTCCTGAGGCCACCAGAGCGGGTCCCTGAGGTCCCCGTCGTAAGTCGAGAGCACCTGCCGCAACTCGAGAAAATCCAGGAGGTTTTGCACTCCAGGCGAGATGAGGCCCATTTCCGCTGAGGCTTCTCGAGGCTAATCACATCTAACCACTGGAACTTCCAAAGGGTCCTTCACACCCTTGCTGCAACTCAAGAAGTTCCCCCACATACCCGTCTCCACTCGAGAGGAAGCACGAGGGTCCCGCACACATCCAGGGGACCCCGTTTCCGCCTCCTAGCTCGAGATGAGGGATCCTTTCCCTGTTTCGTAGGGAAAGAATTCGCGGCGTTCCCGTCGCATCTCAAGAGGAGGCGCTCTCCACAGGAAAGGCGAGAGGAACTCCAGGGTCGTGCCACCATTCCAAGAGTCCCCCAGATGTGTCAGTCCATTCCAGAGGAACCTGTTTTCCCTGCACTGCCTTGACGTTCAAGCCGAGGATCGACTCCCACCACGTGTGCACGTGGGACAGACCTGTGGGAAAGCCTCGTGGGAAAGACTCGAGGGAAAACCATAGATCCTTTGATCCACGCGGCGGACTGCGTGACACTGCTGCTACGGCTCTGGAGGAAAGAGCAAGTGCATGCCAGCATTCGAGACGAGGAATGACTCCCCTGGGATGACTCCAGAAGTACCCCAAGATCCATGTCAGCACTGGAGAGGAATCCCCAGGTTCCGGCCCCGACTCCACACAAGATCTCAGGCCCCAGCATCGAAGGGAGAGGAATCCCGAGAGGCACCCGAGCAACTCGCATGGGGACTGGCATTGCCTGAGGCCACCAGAGCGAGTCCCTGAGGTCCCCGTCGTAAATCGAGAGTACCTGCCGCAACTCGAAAAAATCCAGGAGGTTTTGCCCTCCAGGCGAGAAGAGCCCATTTCCGCTGAGGCTTCTCGAAGCTAATCAAACCTAACTTCTGGAACTTCCAAAAGTTCCTTCACACCCTTGCTGTAACTCAAGAAGTTGCCTGACATACCCGTCTCCACTCTAGAGGAAGCACAAGGGTCCCGGCCACATCCAGAGGAGACCCGTTTCCGCCTCGCAGCTCGAGATGAGGGACATTTCGCTGCTTTGTGGGGAAAGAATTCCCGGCGTTCCACTCTCACCTCAAGAGGAGGTGCTCTCCACAGGAAAGGCAAGAGGAACTCCAGCGTCGTGCCACCATTCCAAGAGTCCCCCAGAAGTCTCAGTCCATTCCAGAGGAACCTGTTTTCCCTGCACTGCCTCGACTTTCACACCGATGATTGACTCCCACCACAGTGGCACGTGTGACAGCCCTGTGGGACAGCCTCGTAGGAAAGCCTCGAGGGAAAGCCACAGATCCCTTGTTCCAGGTGATGGAAAGCATGACACTGCTGCTACTGCTCTGGAGGAAAGCGCACGTGCATGCCCCCATTTGAGACGAGGACTTACTCCCCTGGGGAGACTCCAGAATTACCCCAAGATCTATGTCAGCACTGGAGAGGAATCCTCAGGTTCCGGCCCCGCCTCCACACAAGGTATTAGGCCCTGGCATCGAAGGGAGAGGTATTCCGAGAGGCCCACGTGCAACTCGCATGGGGACTGGCCTTTCCTGAGGCAACCAGAGCGGGTCCCAGAGGTCCCCGTCGTATGTCGAGAGCACCTGCCGCAACTCGAGAAAATCCATTAGGATTTGCCCTCCAGGCGAGATGAGGACCATTTCCGCTGAGGCTTCTCAAGGCTAATCACACCTAAGCTCTGGAACTTCCAAAGGGTCCTTGACACCCTTGCTGCAACTCAAGAAGTTCCCCTATATACCCCTCTCCACTCGAGAGGAAGCACGCATGTCCCACCCACATCCAGAAGAGCTCCGTTTCCGCCTCGTAGGTCGAGATGAGGGATCCGTTCGCTGCTTGTTCAGGAGAGATTCCTTGGCGTTCCCATCGCATCTCAAGTGTAGGGGTTCTCCACAGGAAAGGTGAGAGCAACTCCAGCGTCGTGCCACCATTCCAAGAGTCCCCCAGATGTCTCAGTCCATTCCTGAGGATACTGTTTTCCCTGCACTGCCTTGACTTTAACGAGGAGGATCGACTCCCACCACGGTCTCACGTGGGACAGCCCTGTGGGAAAGCCTCGTGGGAAAGCCTCGAGGGAAAGCCACAGATCCCTTGATCCACGCGACAGGAATCGTGACGCTGGTGCTACAGCTCGGAGGAAAGCGCACGTGCATGCCCCCATTCGAGACGAAGACTGACTCCCCTGGGGAGACTCCAAAAGTACTCCAAGATCCATGTCAGTACTGGAGAGGAATCCTCAGGTTCCGGCCCCGACTCCACACAAGGACTTAGGCCCCGGCATCGACGGAAGATGAATCCCGAGAGGACCCCGAGCAATTCGAATGGGGACGGGCCAGTATTGAGGCCACCAGAGCGGGTCCCTAAAGTCCCCGTCGTAAGTCAAGAGCACCTGCCGCAACTCGAGAAAATCAAGGAGGTTTTGCACTCCAGCTGAGTGAGGCCCATTTCCGCTGAGGCTTCTGGAAGCTAATCACACCTAACCTCTGGAACTTCTAAAAGGTCCTTCACACCCTTGCTGCAACTCAAGAAGTTCCCTAACATACCCGTCTCCACTCGAGAGGAAGCACGAGGGTCCCGCCCACATCCAGGGGAGCCCCGTGTCCGCCTCGTAGCTCAAGATGAGGGATCCTTTCACAGCTTTTTCGGGAAATAATTCTGGGAGTTCCCGTTGCATCTCAAGTGGAGGCGCTCCTCACAGGAAAGGCGAGAGGAACGCCAGGGTCGTGCCACCGTTCCCAGAGTCCCCCAGATATCTCAGTCCATTCCAGAGGGACCTGTTTTCCCTGCACTGCCTCGAGTTTCACGCCGAGCATCGACTCACACCACGGTGACACGTGGGACAGTCCTGTGGGAAAGCCTCGTGGGAAAGCCTCGTGGGAAAGCCACAGATCCCATGATCGGCGCGCCGGGAGGCATGACAGTGTTGTTACAGCTCTGGAGGAAAGCGCACGTGCATGCCCCCATTCGAGACGGGGACTTACTCCCCTGGGGAAACACCAGAAGTACTCCACGATCCATGTCAGCACTGGAGAGGAATCCTCAGGTTCCAGACACGACTCCACACAAGGTCTTAGGCTCTGGCATCGAAGGGAGCGGAATCCCGAGAGGCTCCCGAGCCACTGGAATGGCGACTGGCCAGTCCTGAGGCCACCAGAGCGCGTCCCTTAGGTCACCGTCGTAAGTCGAGAGCACCTGCCGCAACTCGAGAAAATCCAGGAGGTTTTTCCCTCCAGGCGAGATGAGGCCCATTTCCGCTGAGGCTTCTCCAGGCTAATCACGTCTAGCCTCTGGAACTTCCAAAAGGTCCTTCACACCCTTGCTGCAACTCAAGAAGTTGCCTGACATACCCGTCTCCACTCTAGAAGAAGCACGAGGATCCCATCCACATCCAGAGGAGCCCCGTTTCCGCCTCGTAGCTCGAGATGAGGGACATTTCGCTGCTTTGTCCGGAAAGAAATCCCGACGTTTCCCTCTCACCTCAAGAGGAGGCGCTCTCCACAGGAAAGGCGAGAGGAACTCCAGCATCATGCCACCATTCCAAGAGTCCCCCAGATGTCTCAGTCCATTCAGAGGAACCTGTTTGCCCTGCACTACCTCGGCTTTCACGCCGAGGATCGACTCCCACGCCGAGGATCGACTCCCACCACGCTGGCACGTGGGACAGCCCTGTGGGACAGCCCTGTGGGAAAGCCTCGTGGGAAAGCCTCATGGGATAGACTCGAGGGAAAACCATAGATCCTTTGATCCACGCGGCGGACAGCGTGACACTGCTGCTACCGCTCTGGAGGAAAGCGCAAGTGCATGCCCGCATTCGAGACGAGGACTGACTCCCCTGGGGAGACTCCAGAAGTACCCCAAGATCCATATCAGCACTGGAGAGGAATCCTCAGGTTCCGTTCCCGACTCCACACAACGTCTTAGGCCCCGGCATGGACGGGAGAGGAATCCCGAGAGGACCCCGAGGAACTCGCATGGGGACTGGCCTTTCCTGAGGCCACCAGAGCGGGTCCCTGAGGTCCCCGTCGTAAGTCGAGAGCACCTGCCGCAACTCGAGAAAATCCAGGAGGTTTTGCACTCCAGGCGAGATGAGGCCCATTTCCGCTGAGGCTTCTCGAGGCCAATCACATCTAACCACTGGAACTTCCAAAGGGTCCTTCACGCCCTTGCTGCAACTCAAGAAGTTCCCCGACATACCCGTCTCCACTCGAGAGGAAGCACGAGGGTCCCGCACACATCCAGGGGACCCCGTTTCCGCCTCCTAGCTCGAGATGAGGGATCCTTTCCCTGTTTCGTAGGGAAAGAATTCGCGGCGTTCCCTTCGCATCTCAAGAGGAGGCGCTCTCCACAGGAAAGGCGAGAGGAACTCCAGGGTCGTGCCACCATTCCAAGAGTCCCCCAGATGTGTCAGTCCATTCCAGAGGAACCTGCTTTCCCTGCACTGCCTTGACGTTCAAGCCGAGGATCGACTCCCACCACGTGTGCACGTGGGACAGACCTGTGGGAAAGCCTCGTGGGAAAGACTCGAGGGAAAACCATAGATCCTTTGATCCACGCGGCGGACTGCGTGACACTGCTGCTACGGCTCTGGAGGAAAGAGCAAGTGCATGCCAGCATTCGAGACGAGGAATGACTCCCCTGGGATGACTCCAGAAGTACCCCAAGATCCATGTCAGCACTGGAGAGGAATCCCCAAGTTCCGGCCCCGACTCCACACAAGGTCTTAGGCCCCGGCATCGAGGGGAGAGGAATCCCGAGAGGCCCCCGAGGAACTCGCATGGGGACTGGCCTTTCCTGAGGCCACCAGAGCGGGTTTCCTGAGGTCCCCGTCGTAAGTCGAGAGCACCTGCCGCAACTCGAGAAAATCCAGGAGGTTTTACCCTGCAGGCGAGATGAGGCCCATTTCCGCTGAGGCTTCTCAAGGCTAATCACACCTAAGCTCTGGAACTTCCAAAGGGTCCTTGACACCCTTGCTGCAACTCAAGAAGTTCCCCTATATACCCCTCTCCACTCGAGAGGAAGCACGCATGTCCCACCCACATCCAGAAGAGCTCCGTTTCCGCCTCGTAGGTCGAGATGAGGGATCCGTTCGCTGCTTGTTCAGGAGAGATTCCTTGGCGTTCCCATCGCATCTCAAGTGTAGGGGCTCTCCACAGGAAAGGTGAGAGCAACTCCAGCGTCGTGCCACCATTCCAAGAGTCCCCCAGATGTCTCAGTCCATTCCTGAGGATACTGTTTTCCCTGCACTGCCTTGACTTTAACGAGGAGGATCGACTCCCACCACGGTCTCACGTGGGACAGCCCTGTGGGAAAGCCTCGTGGGAAAGCCTCGAGGGAAAGCCACAGATCCCTTGATCCACGCGACAGGAATCGTGACGCTGGTGCTACAGCTCGGAGGAAAGCGCACGTGCATGCCCCCATTCGAGACGAAGACTGACTCCCCTGGGGAGACTCCAAAAGTACTCCAAGATCCATGTCAGTACTGGAGAGGAATCCTCAGGTTCCGGCCCCGACTCCACACAAGGACTTAGGCCCCGGCATCGACGGAAGATGAATCCCGAGAGGACCCCGAGCAATTCGAATGGGGACGGGCCAGTATTGAGGCCACCAGAGCGGGTCCCTAAAGTCCCCGTCGTAAGTCAAGAGCACCTGCCGCAACTCGAGAAAATCAAGGAGGTTTTGCACTCCAGCTGAGTGAGGCCCATTTCCGCTGAGGCTTCTGGAAGCTAATCACACCTAACCTCTGGAACTTCTAAAAGGTCCTTCACACCCTTGCTGCAACTCAAGAAGTTCCCTAACATACCCGTCTCCACTCGATAGGAAGCACGAGGGTCCCGCCCACATCCAGGGGAGCCCCGTGTTCGCCTCGTAGCTCAAGATGAGGGATCCTTTCACAGCTTTTTCGGGAAATAATTCTGGGAGTTCCTGTTGCATCTCAAGTGGAGGCGCTCCTCACAGGAAAGGCGAGAGGAACTCCAGGGTCGTGCCACCGTTCCCAGAGTCCCCCAGATATCTCAGTCCATTCCAGAGGAACCTGTTATCCCTGCACTGCCTCGAGTTTCACGCCGAGCATCGACTCACACCACGGTGACACGTGGGACAGTCCTGTGGGAAAGCCTCGTGGGAAAGCCTCGTGGGAAAGCCACAGATCCCATGATCGGCGCGCCGGGAGGCATGACAGTGTTGTTACAGCTCTGGAGGAAAGCGCACGTGCATGCCCCCATTCGAGACGGGGACTTACTCCCCTGGGGAAACACCAGAAGTACTCCACGATCCATGTCAGCACTGGAGAGGAAACCTCATGTTCCAGACACGACCCACACAAGGTCTTAGGCTCTAGCATCGAAGGGAGCGGAATCCCGAGAGGCTCCCGAGCCATTGGAATGGGGACTGGCCAGTCCTGAGGGCACCAGAGCGCGTCCCTTAGGTCACCGTCGTAAGTCGAGAGCACCTGCCGCAACTCGAGAAAATCCAGGAGGTTTGGCACTCCAGGCGAGATGAGGCCCATTTCCACTGAGGCTTCTCGAGGCTAATCACATCTAACCCCTGGAACTTCCAAAGGGTCCTTCACACCCTTGCTGCAAGTCCAGAAGTTCCCCGACATACCCGTCTCCACTCGAGAGGAAGCAGGAGGGTCCCGCACACATCCAGGGGAGCCCCGTTTTCGCCTCCTAGCTCGAGATGAGGGATCCTTTCCCTGTTTCGTAGGGAAAGAATTCCCGGCGTTCCCGTCGCATCTCAAGAGGATGCGCTCTCCACAGGAAAGGCGAGAGGAACTCCAGGGTCGTGCCTCCATTCCAGAGTCCCCCAGATGTGTCAGTCCATTCCAGAGGAACCTGTTTTCCCTGCACTGCCTTGACGTTCAAGCCGAGGATCGACTCTCACCACGTGTGCACGTGGGACAGCCCTGTGGGAAAGCCTCGTGGGAAAGCCTAGTGGGAAAACTCGAAGGAACCATAGATCCTTTGATCCACGCGGCGGACTGCGTGATACTGCTGCTACCGCTCTGGAGGAAAGCGCAAGTGCATGCCCGCATTCGAGACGAGGACTGACTCCCCTGGGGAAACTCCAGAAGTAACCCAAGATCCATGTCAGCACTGGAGAGGAATCCTCAGGTTCCGGCCCCGACTCCACACAAGGTCTTAGGCCCCGGCATCGAAGGGAGAGGAATCCCGAGACGACCCCGAGGAACTCTCATGGGGACTGGCCTTTCCTGAGGCCACCAGAGCGGGTCCCTGAGGTCCCCGTCGTAAGTCGAGAGCACCTGCCGCAACTCGAGAAAATCCAAGAGGTTTTGCCCTCCAGGCGAGATGAGGCCCATTTCCGCTGAGGCTTCTCGAGGCTAATCACATCTAACCACTGGAACTTCAAAAGGGTCCTTCACACCCTTGCTTCATCTCAAGAAGTTCCCCGACATACCCGTGTCCACTCGAGAGGAAGCACGAGGGTCGCGCACACATCCAGGGGAGCCCCGTTTCCGCCTCCTAGCTCGAGATGAGGGATCCTTTCCCTGTTTCGTAGGGAAAGAATTCCCGGCGTTCCCGTCGCATCTCAAGAGGAGGCGCTCTCCACAGGAAAGATGAGAGGAACTCCAGGGTCGTGCCACCATTCCAAGAGTCCCCCAGATATGTCAGTCCATTCCAGACGAACCTGTTTTCCCTGCCCTGCCTTGACGTTCAAGCCGAGGATCCACTCCCACCACATGTGCAAGTGGGACAGCGCTGTGGGAAAGCCTCGTGGGAAAGCCTCGTGGGAAAGACTTGAGGGAAAACCATAGATCCTTTGATTCACGCGACGGACTGCGAGTCACTGCTGCTACCGCTCTGGAGGAAAGTGCAAGTGCATCCCAGCATTCGAGACGAGGACTGACTCCCCTGGGAGACTCCAGAAGTACCCCAAGATACATGTCAGCACTGGAGAGGAATCCTCAGGTTCCGGCCTCGACTCCACACAAGGACTTAGGCCCCGGCATCGACGGGAGAGGAATCCCGAGAGGCCCCCGAGGAACTCGCATGGGGACTGGCCTTTCCTTAGGCCACCAGAGAGGGCCCCGAGGTCCCCGTCGTAAGTCGAGAGCACCTGCCGCAACTCGAGAAAATCCAGGAGGTTTTGGCCTCCAGGCGAGATGAGGCCCATTTCCGCTGAGGCTTCTCGAGGCTAATCACATCTAACCACTGGAACTTCCAAAGGGTCCTTCACGCCCTTGCTGCAACTCAAGAAGTTCCCCGACATACCCGTCTCCACTCGAGAGGAAGCACGAGGGTCCCGCACACATCCAGGGGACCCCGTTTCCGCCTCCTAGCTCGAGATGAGGGATCCTTTCCCTGTTTCGTAGGGAAAGAATTCGCGGCGTTCCCTTCGCATCTCAAGAGGAGGCGCTCTCCACAGGAAAGGCAAGAGGAACTCCAGGGTCGTGCCACCATTCCAAGAGTCCCCCAGATGTGTCAGTCCATTCCAGAGGAACCTGCTTTCCCTGCACTGCCTTGACGTTCAAGCCGAGGATCGACTCCCACCACGTGTGCACGTGGGACAGACCTGTGGGAAAGCCTCGTGGGAAAGACTCGAGGGAAAACCATAGATCCTTTGATCCACGCGGCGGACTGCGTGACACTGCTGCTACGGCTCTGGAGGAAAGAGCAAGTGCATGCCAGCATTCGAGACGAGGAATGACTCCCCTGGGATGACTCCAGAAGTACCCCAAGATCCATGTCAGCACTGGAGAGGAATCCCCAAGTTCCGGCCCCGACTCCACACAAGGTCTTAGGCCCCGGCATCGAGGGGAGAGGAATCCCGAGAGGCCCCCGAGGAACTCGCATGGGGACTGGCCTTTCCTGAGGCCACCAGAGCGGGTTTCCTGAGGTCCCCGTCGTAAGTCGAGAGCACCTGCCGCAACTCGAGAAAATCCAGGAGGTTTTACCCTGCAGGCGAGATGAGGCCCATTTCCGCTGAGGCTTCTCAAGGCTAATCACACCTAAGCTCTGGAACTTCCAAAGGGTCCTTGACACCCTTGCTGCAACTCAAGAAGTTCCCCTATATACCCCTCTCCACTCGAGAGGAAGCACGCATGTCCCACCCACATCCAGAAGAGCTCCGTTTCCGCCTCGTAGGTCGAGATGAGGGATCCGTTCGCTGCTTGTTCAGGAGAGATTCCTTGGCGTTCCCATCGCATCTCAAGTGTAGGGGCTCTCCACAGGAAAGGTGAGAGCAACTCCAGCGTCGTGCCACCATTCCAAGAGTCCCCCAGATGTCTCAGTCCATTCCTGAGGATACTGTTTTCCCTGCACTGCCTTGACTTTAACGAGGAGGATCGACTCCCACCACGGTCTCACGTGGGACAGCCCTGTGGGAAAGCCTCGTGGGAAAGCCTCGAGGGAAAGCCACAGATCCCTTGATCCACGCGACAGGAATCGTGACGCTGGTGCTACAGCTCGGAGGAAAGCGCACGTGCATGCCCCCATTCGAGACGAAGACTGACTCCCCTGGGGAGACTCCAAAAGTACTCCAAGATCCATGTCAGTACTGGAGAGGAATCCTCAGGTTCCGGCCCCGACTCCACACAAGGACTTAGGCCCCGGCATCGACGGAAGATGAATCCCGAGAGGACCCCGAGCAATTCGAATGGGGACGGGCCAGTATTGAGGCCACCAGAGCGGGTCCCTAAAGTCCCCGTCGTAAGTCAAGAGCACCTGCCGCAACTCGAGAAAATCAAGGAGGTTTTGCACTCCAGCTGAGTGAGGCCCATTTCCGCTGAGGCTTCTGGAAGCTAATCACACCTAACCTCTGGAACTTCTAAAAGGTCCTTCATACCCTTGCTGCAACTCAAGAAGTTCCCTAACATACCCGTCTCCACTCGATAGGAAGCACGAGGGTCCCGCCCACATCCAGGGGAGCCCCGTGTTCGCCTCGTAGCTCAAGATGAGGGATCCTTTCACAGCTTTTTCGGGAAATAATTCTGGGAGTTCCTGTTGCATCTCAAGTGGAGGCGCTCCTCACAGGAAAGGCGAGAGGAACTCCAGGGTCGTGCCACCGTTCCCAGAGTCCCCCAGATATCTCAGTCCATTCCAGAGGAACCTGTTATCCCTGCACTGCCTCGAGTTTCACGCCGAGCATCGACTCACACCACGGTGACACGTGGGACAGTCCTGTGGGAAAGCCTCGTGGGAAAGCCTCGTGGGAAAGCCACAGATCCCATGATCGGCGCGCCGGGAGGCATGACAGTGTTGTTACAGCTCTGGAGGAAAGCGCACGTGCATGCCCCCATTCGAGACGGGGACTTACTCCCCTGGGGAAACACCAGAAGTACTCCACGATCCATGTCAGCACTGGAGAGGAAACCTCATGTTCCAGACACGACCCACACAAGGTCTTAGGCTCTAGCATCGAAGGGAGCGGAATCCCGAGAGGCTCCCGAGCCATTGGAATGGGGACTGGCCAGTCCTGAGGGCACCAGAGCGCGTCCCTTAGGTCACCGTCGTAAGTCGAGAGCACCTGCCGCAACTCGAGAAAATCCAGGAGGTTTTGCCCTCCAGGCGAGATGAGGCCCATTTCCACTGAGGCTTCTCGAGGCTAATCACATCTAACCCCTGGAACTTCCAAAGGGTCCTTCACACCCTTGCTGCAAGTCCAGAAGTTCCCCGACATACCCGTCTCCACTCGAGAGGAAGCAGGAGGGTCCCGCACACATCCAGGGGAGCCCCGTTTTCGCCTCCTAGCTCGAGATGAGGGATCCTTTCCCTGTTTCGTAGGGAAAGAATTCCCGGCGTTCCCGTCGCATCTCAAGAGGATGCGCTCTCCACAGGAAAGGCGAGAGGAACTCCAGGGTCGTGCCTCCATTCCAGAGTCCCCCAGATGTGTCAGTCCATTCCAGAGGAACCTGTTTTCCCTGCACTGCCTTGACGTTCAAGCCGAGGATCGACTCTCACCACGTGTGCACGTGGGACAGCCCTGTGGGAAAGCCTCGTGGGAAAGCCTAGTGGGAAAACTCGAAGGAACCATAGATCCTTTGATCCACGCGGCGGACTGCGTGATACTGCTGCTACCGCTCTGGAGGAAAGCGCAAGTGCATGCCCGCATTCGAGACGAGGACTGACTCCCCTGGGGAAACTCCAGAAGTAACCCAAGATCCATGTCAGCACTGGAGAGGAATCCTCAGGTTCCGGCCCCGACTCCACACAAGGTCTTAGGCCCCGGCATCGAAGGGAGAGGAATCCCGAGACGACCCCGAGGAACTCTCATGGGGACTGGCCTTTCCTGAGGCCACCAGAGCGGGTCCCTGAGGTCCCCGTCGTAAGTCGAGAGCACCTGCCGCAACTCGAGAAAATCCAAGAGGTTTTGCCCTCCAGGCGAGATGAGGCCCATTTCCGCTGAGGCTTCTCGAGGCTAATCACATCTAACCACTGGAACTTCAAAAGGGTCCTTCACACCCTTGCTTCATCTCAAGAAGTTCCCCGACATACCCGTGTCCACTCGAGAGGAAGCACGAGGGTCGCGCACACATCCAGGGGAGCCCCGTTTCCGCCTCCTAGCTCGAGATGAGGGATCCTTTCCCTGTTTCGTAGGGAAAGAATTCCCGGCGTTCCCGTCGCATCTCAAGAGGAGGCGCTCTCCACAGGAAAGACGAGAGGAACTCCAGGGTCGTGCCACCATTCCAAGAGTCCCCCAGATATGTCAGTCCATTCCAGACGAACCTGTTTTCCCTGCCCTGCCTTGACGTTCAAGCCGAGGATCCACTCCCACCACATGTGCAAGTGGGACAGCGCTGTGGGAAAGCCTCGTGGGAAAGCCTCGTGGGAAAGACTTGAGGGAAAACCATAGATCCTTTGATTCACGCGACGGACTGCGAGTCACTGCTGCTACCGCTCTGGAGGAAAGTGCAAGTGCATCCCAGCATTCGAGACGAGGACTGACTCCCCTGGGAGACTCCAGAAGTACCCCAAGATACATGTCAGCACTGGAGAGGAATCCTCAGGTTCCGGCCTCGACTCCACACAAGGACTTAGGCCCCGGCATCGACGGGAGAGGAATCCCGAGAGGCCCCCGAGGAACTCGCATGGGGACTGGCCTTTCCTTAGGCCACCAGAGAGGGCCCCGAGGTCCCCGTCGTAAGTCGAGAGCACCTGCCGCAACTCGAGAAAATCCAGGAGGTTTTGGCCTCCAGGCGAGATGAGGCCCATTTCCGCTGAGGCTTCTCGAGGCTAATCACATCTAACCACTGGAACTTCCAAAGGGTCCTTCACACCCTTGCTGCAACTCAAGAAGTTCCCCGAGTTACCCGTCTCCACTCGAGAGGAAGCACGAGGGTCCCGCACACATCAAGGGGAGCCCCTTTCCGCCTCCTAGCTCGAGATGAGGGATCCTTTCCCTGTTTCATAGGGAAAGAATTCAAGGCGTTCCCGTCACATCTCAAGAGGAGGCGCTCTCCACAGGAAAGGCGAGAGGAACTCCAGGGTCGTGCCTCCATTCCAAGAGTCCCCCAGATGTGTCAGTCCATTCCAGAGGAACCTGTTTTCCCTGCACTGCCTTGACGTTCAAGCTGAGGATCGTCTCCCACCACGTGTGCACGTGGGACAGCCCTGTGGGAAAGCCTCGTGGGAAAGCCTAGTGGGAAAGACTCGAAGGAAAACCATAGATCCTTTGATCCACGCGGCGGACTGCGTGATACTGCTGCTACCGCTCTGGAGGAAAGCGCAAGTGCATGCCCGCATTCGAGACGAGGACTGACTCCCATGGGAAACTCCAGAAGTACCCCAAGATCCATGTCAGCACTGGAGAGGAATCCTCAGGTTCCGTCCCCGACTCCACACAAGGTCTTAGGCCCCGGCATCGACGGGAGAGGAATCCCGAGAGGACCCCGAGGAACTCGCATGGGGACTGGCCTTTCCTGAGGCCCCCAGAGCGGGTCCCTGAGGTCCCCGTCGTAAGTCGAGAGCACCTGCCCCAACTCGAGAAAATCCAGGAGGTTTTGCCCTCCAGGCGAGATGAGGCCCATTTCCGCTGAGGCTTCTCGAGGCCAATCACATCTAACCACTGGAACTTCCAAAGGGTCCTTCACACACTTGCTGCAACTCAAGAAGTTCCCCGACATACCCGTCTCCACTCGAGAGGGAGCAAGAGGTTCCCGCACACATCCAGGGGAGCCCCGTTTCCGCCTCCTAGCTCGAGATGAGGGATCCTTTCCCTTTTTCGTAGGGAAAGAATTCCCGGCGTTCCCGTCGCATCTCAAGAGGAGGCGCTCTCCACAGGAAAGGCGAGAGGAACTCCAGGGTCGTGCCACCATTCCAAGAGTCCCCCAGATGTGTCAGTCCATTCCAGAGGAACCTGTTTTCCCTGCACTGCCTCGACGTTCAAGCCGAGGATCGACTACCACCACGTGTGCACGTGGGACAGCCCTGTGGGAAAGCCGCGTGGGAAAGCCTCGTGGGAAAGACTCGAGGGAAAACCATAGATCCTTTGATCCACGCGGCGGACTGCGTGACCCTGCTGTTACCGCTCTGGAGGAAAGCGCAAGTGCATGCCCGCATTCGAGACGACGACTGACTCCCCTTTGGAGACTCCAGAAGTACCCCAAGTTCCATGTCAGCACTGGAGAGGAATCCTCATGTTCCGGCCCCGACTCCACACAAGGTCTTAGGCCCCAACATCAACCGGAGAGGAATCCCGAGAAGCCCCCGAGGAACTGGCATGAGGACTGGCCTTTCCTGAGGCCACCAGAGCGGGTCCCTGAGGTCCCCGTCGTAAGTCGAAAGCACCTGCCTCAACTCGAGAAAATCCAGGAGGTTTTGCCCTCCAGGCGAGATGAGGCCCATTTCCGATGAGGCTTCTCGAGGCTAATCACATCTAATCCCTGGAACTTCCAAAGGGTCCTTCACACCCTTGCTGCAACTCAAGAAGTTCCCCGACATACCCGTCTCCACTCGAGAGGAAGCACGAGGGTCCCGCACACATCCAGGGGAGCCCCGTTTCCGCCTCCGAGCTCGAGATGAGGGATCCTTTCCCTGTTTCGTAGGGAAAGAATTCCCGGCGTTCCCGTCGCATCTCAAGAGGAGGCGCTCTCCACAGGAAAGGCGAGAGGAACTCCAGGGTCGTGCCACCATTCCAAGAGTCCCCCAGATGTGTCAGTCCATTCCAGAGGAACCTCTTTTCCCTGCACTGCCTTGACGTTCAAGCCGAGGATCGACTCCCACCACGTGTGCACGTGGGAGAGCCCTGTGGGAAAGCCTCGTGGGAAAGCCTCGTGGGAAAGACTCGAGGGAAAACCATAGATCCTTTGATCCACGCGGCGGACTGCGTGACACTGCTGCTACCGCTCTGGAGGAAAGCACAAGTGCATGCCCGCATTCGAGACGAAGACTGACTCCCCTGGGGAGACTCGAGAAGTACCCCAAGATCCATGGCAGCACTGGAGAGGAATCCTCAGGTTCCGGCCCAGACTCCACACAAGGTCTTAGGCCCCGGCATCGACGGGAGAGGAATCCCGAAAGGACCCCGAGGAACTCTCATGGGGACTGGCCTTTCCTGAGGCCACCAGAGCGGGTCCCTGAGGTCCCCGTCGTAAGTCGAGAGCACCTGCCGCAACTCGAGAAAATCCAAGAGGTTTTGCCCTCCAGGCGAGATGAGGCCCATTTCCGCTGAGGCTTCTGGAGGCTAATCACATCTAACCACTGGAACTTCCAAAGAGTCCTTCACACCCTTGCTGCATCTCAAGAAGTTCCCCGACATACCCGTCTGCACTCGAAAGGAAGCACGAGGGTCGTGCACACATCCAGGGGAGCCCCGTTTCCGCCTCCTAGCTCGAGATGAGGGATCCTTTCCCTGTTTCGTAGGGAAAGAATTCCCGGCGATCCCGTCGCATCTCAAGAGGAGGCGCTCTCCACAGGAAAGACGAGAGGAACTCCAGGGTCGTGCCACCATTCCAAGAGTCCCCCAGATATGTCAGTCCATTCCAGACGAACCTGTTTTCCCTGCCCTGCCTTGACGTTCAACCCGAGGATCCACTCCCACCACATGTGCAAGTGGGACAGCGCTGTGGGAAA
The DNA here is from genome assembly GCF_042477335.2 of Ovis canadensis. Lineage (NCBI taxonomy): Eukaryota > Metazoa > Chordata > Mammalia > Artiodactyla > Bovidae > Ovis > Ovis canadensis. Next base: position 1,894,137 of record NC_091252.1, read on the forward strand.
GCCTCGTGGGAAAGCCTCGTGGGAAAGACTTGAGGGAAAACCATAGATCCTTTGATTCACGCGGCGGACTGCGAGACACTGCTGCTACCGCTCTGGAGGAAAGCGCAAGTGCATCCCAGCATTCGAGACGAGGACTGACTCCCCTGGGAGACTCCAGAAGTACCCCAAGATCCATGTCAGCACTGGAGAGGAATCCTCAGGTTCCGGCCCCGACTCCACACAAGGACTTAGGCCCCGGCATCGACGGGTAGGAATCCCGAGAGGCCCCCGAGGAACTCGCATGGGGACTGGTCTTTCCTTAGGCCACCAGAGAGGGCCCCGAGGTCCCCGTCGTAAGTCGAGAGCACCTGCCGCAACTCGAGAAAATCCAGGAGGTTTTGGCCTCCAGGCGAGATGAGGCCCATTTCCGCTGAGGCTTCTCGAGGCTAATCACATCTAACCACTGGAACTTCCAAAGGGTCCTTCACACCCTTGCTGCAACTCAAGAAGTTCCCCGACTTACCCGTCTCCACTCGAGAGGAAGCACGAGGGTCCCGCACACATCAAGGGGAGCCCCTTTCCGCCTCCTAGCTCGAGATGAGGGATCCTTTCCCTGTTTCATAGGGAAAGAATTCAAGGCGTTCCCGTCACATCTCAAGAGGAGGCGCTCTCCACAGGAAAGGCGAGAGGAACTCCAGGGTCGTGCCACCATTCCAAGAGTCCCCCAGAAGTGTCAGTCCATTCCAGAGGAACCTCTTTTTCCTGCACTGCCTTGACGTAGAAGCCGAGGATTGACTCCCACCACGTGTGCAAGTGGGACAGCCCTGTGGGAAAGCCTCCTGGGAAAGCCTCGTGGGAAAGACTCGAGGGAAAACCATAGATCCTTTGATCCACGCGGCGGACTGCGTGACACTGCTGCTACCGCTCTGGAGGAAAGCGCAAGTGCATGCCCGCATTCGAGACGAGGACTGACTCCCCTGGGGAGACTCCAGAAGTACCCCAAGATCCATGTCAGCACTGGAGAGGAATCCTCAGGTTCCGTCCCCGACTCCACACAAGGTCTTAGGCCCCGGCATCGACGGGAGAGGAATCCCGAGAGGACCCCGAGGAACTCGCGTGGGGACTGGCCTTTCCTGAGGCCACCAGAGCGGGTCCCTGAGGTCCCCGTCGTAAGTCGAGAGCACCTGCCCCAACTCGAGAAAATCCAGGAGGTTTTGCCCTCCAGGCGAGATGAGGCCCATTTCCGCTGAGGCTTCTCGAGGCTAATCACATCTAACCCCTGGAACTTCCAAAGGGTCCTTCACACCCTTGCTGCAAGTCCAGAAGTTCCCCGACATACCCGTCTCCACTCGAGAGGAAGCACGAGGGTCCCGCACACATCCAGGGGAGCCCCGTTTCCGCCTCCGAGCTCGAGATGAGGGATCCTTTGCCTGTTTCGTAGGGAAAGAATTCCCAGCGTTCCCGTCGCATCTCAAGAGGAGGCGCTCTCCACAGGAAAGGCGAGAGGAACTCCAGGGTCGTGCCACCATTCCAAGAGTCCCCCAGAAGTGTTAGTCCATTCCAGAGGAACCTCTTTTTCCTGCACTGCCTTGACGTAGAAGCCGAGGATCGACTTCCACCACGTGTGCACGTGGGACAGCCCTGTGGGAAAGCCTCGTGGGAAAGCCTCGTGGGAAAGACTCGAGGGAAAACCATAGATCCTTTGATGACGAGGCGGACTGCGTGACACTGCTGCTACCGCTCTGGAGGAAAGCGCAAGTGCATGCCCGCATTCGAGACGAGGACTGACTCCCCTGGGGAGACTCCAGAAGTACCCCAAGATCCATGGCAGCACTGGAGAGGAATCCTCAGGTTCCGGCCCCGACTCCACACAAGGTCTTAGGCCCCGGCATCGACGGGAGAGGAATCCCGAGAGGACCCCGAGGAACTCGCATGGGGACTGGCCTATCCTGAGGCCACCAGAGCGGGTCCCTGAGGTCCCCGTCGTAAGTCGAGAGCACCTGCCGCAACTCGAGAAAATCCAGAAGGTTTTGCCCTCCAGGCGAGATGAGGCCCATTTCCGCTGAGGCTTCTCGAGGCTAATCACATCTAACCCCTGGAACTTCCAAAGGGTCCTTCACACCCTTGCTGCAAGTCCAGAAGTTCCCCGACATACCCGTCTCCACTCGAGAGGAAGCACGAGGGTCCCGCACACATCCAGGGGAGCCCCGTTTCCGCCTCCTAGTTCGAGATGAGGGATCCTTTCCCTGTTTCGTAGGGAAAGAATTCCCGGCGTTCCCGTCGTATCTCAAGAGGAGGCGCTCTCCACAGGAAAGGCGAGAGGAACTCCAGGGTCGTGCCACCATTCCAAGAGTCCCCCAGATGTGTCAGTCCATTCCAGAGGAACCTCTTTTCCCTGCACTGCCTTGACGTTCAAGCCGAGGATCGACTCCCACCACGTGTGCACGTGGGACAGCCCTGTGGGAAAGCCTCGTGGGAAAGCCTCGTGGGAAAGACTCGAGGGAAAACCATAGATCCTTTGATCCACGCAGCGGACTGCGTGACACTGCTGCTACCGCTCTGGAGGAAAGCACAAGTGCATGCCCGCATTCGAGACAAGGACTGACTCCCCTGGTGAGACTCGAGAAGTACCCCAAGATCCATGGCAGCACTGGAGAGGAATCCTCAGGTTCCGGCCCCGACTCCACACAAGGTCTTAGGCCCCGGCATCGACGGGAGAGGAATCCCGAGAGGACCCCGAGGAACTCGCATGGGGACTGGCCTTTCCTGAGGCCACCAGAGCGGGTCCCTGATGTCCCCGAGGTCCCCGTCGTAAGTCGAGAGAACCTGCCGAAACTCGAGAAAATCCAGGAGGTTTTGCCCTCCAGGCGAGATGAGGCCCATTTCCGCTGAGGCTTCTCGAGGCTAATCACATTTAACCACTGGAAATTCCAAAGGGTCCTTCACACCCTTGCTGCAACTCAAGAAGTTCCCCGACATACCCGTGTCCACTCGAGAGGAAGCACGAGTGTCCCGCACACATTCAGGGGAGACCCGTTTCTGCCTCCTAGCTCGAGATGAGGGATCCTTTCCCTGTTTCGTAGGGAAAGACTTCCCTGCGTTCCCGTCGCATCTCAAGAGGAGGCGCTCTCCACAGGAAAGGCGAGAGGAACTCCAGGGTCGTGCCACCATTCCAAGAGTCCCCCAGATGTGTCAGTCCGTTCCAGAGGAACCTGTTTTCATTGCACTGCCTTGAAGTTCAAGCCGAGGATCGACTCCCACCACGTGTGCACGTGGGACAGCCCTGTGGGAAAGGCTCGTGGGAAACCTCGTGGGAAGGACTCGAGGGAAAACCATAGATCCTTTGATCCACGCGGCGGACTGCGTGACACTGCTGCTACCGCTCTTTAGGAAAGCGCAAGTGCATGCCCGCATTAGAGGCGAGGACTGACTCCCCTGGGGAGACTCCAGAAGTACCCCAAGATCCATGTCAGCACTGGAGAGGAATCCTCAGGTTCCGGCCCCCACTCCACACAAGGTCTTAGGCCCCGGCATCGACGGGAGAGAAATCCCGAGAGGCCCATGTGGTACTCGCATGGGGACTGGCCTTTCCGGTTGCCACCAGAGCGGATCCCTGAGGTCCCCGTCGTAAGTCGAGAGCACCTGCCGCAACTCGAGAAAATCCAGGAGGTTTTGCCCTCCAGGCGAGATGAGGCCCATTTCCGCTGAGGCTTCTAGAGGCTCATCACATCTAACCACTGGAACTTCCAAAGGGTCCTTCACACCCTTGCTGCAACTCAAGAAGTTCCCCGATATACCCGTCTTCCCTCGAGAGGAAGCACGAGGGTGCCGCACACATCCAGGTGAGCCCCGTTTCCGCCTCCTAGCTCGAGATGAGGGATCCTTTCCCTGTTTTGTAGGGAAAGATTTCCCGGCGTTCCCGTCGCATCTCAAGGGGAGGCACTCTCCACAGGAAAGGCTAGAGGAACTCCAAGGTGGTGCCACCATTTCAAGAGTCGGCCAGAGGTGTCAGTCCATTCCAGAGGAACCTGTTTTCCCTGCACTGCCTTGACGTTCAAGCCGAGGATCGACTCCCACCACGTGTTCCCCCTTGGACAGCCCTGTGGGAAAGCCTCGTGGGAAAGCCTAGTGGGAAAGACTCGAGGGAAAACCATAGATCCTTTGATCCACGCGGCGGACTGCGTGACACTGCTGCTACCGCTCTGGAGGAAAGCGCAAGTGCATGCCCACATACGAGACGAGGACTGACTCCCTGGGGAGACTCCAGAAGTACCCCAAGATCCATGTCAGCACTGGAGAGGAATCCTCAGGTTCCGGCCCCTACTCCACACAAGGTCTTAGGTCCCAGCATCGACGGGAGAGGAATCCCGAGAGGCCCCCGAGGAACTCGCATGGGGACTGGCCTTTCCTGAGGCCACCAGAGCGGATCCCCGAGGTCCCCGTCGGAAGTCGAGAGCACCTGCCGCAACTAGAGAAAATCCAGGAGGTTTTGCCCTCCAGGCGATATGAGGCCCATTCCCGCTGAGGCTTCTCGAGGCTAATCTCATCTAACCACATTAACTTCCAAAGGGTCCTTCACACCCTTGCTGCAACTCAAGAAGTTCCCCGACATAGCCGTCTCCACTCGAGAGGAAGCACGAGGGTCCCGCACACATCCAGGGGAGCCCCGTTTCCGCCTCCTAGCTCGAGATGAGGGATCCTTTCCCTGTTTCCTAGGGAAAGAATTCCCGGCGTTCCCGTCGCATCTCAAGAGGAGGCGCTCTCCACAGGAAAGGCGAGAGGAACTCCAGGGTCGTGCCACCATTCCAAGAGTCCCCCAGATGTGTCCGGCCATTCCAGAGGAACCTGTTTTCCCTGCACTGCCTTGACGTTCAAGCCGAGGATCGACTCCCACCACGTGTGCACCTGGGACAGCCCTGTGGGAAAGCCTCGTGGGAAAGCCTCGTGTGAAAGACTCGAGGGAAAACCATAGATCCTTTGATCCACGCGGCGGACTGCGTCACACTGCTGCTACTGCTCTGGAGGAAAGCGCAAGTGCATGCCCGCATTAGAGGCGAGGACTGAACCCCTGTGCAGACTACAGAAGTACTCCAAGATCCATGTCAGCACAGGAGAGGAATCCTCTGGTTCTGGCCCCGACTCCACACAAGGTCGTAGGCCCCGGCATCGACGGGAGAGGAATCCCGAGAGGCCCCCGAGGAACTCGCATGGCGACTGGCCTTTCCTGAGGCCACCAGAGCGGGTCCCTGAGGTCCCCTTCGTAAGTCGAGAGCACCTGCCGCAACTCGAGAAAATCCAGGAGGTTTTGTCCTCCAGGCGAGATTAGGCCCTTTTCCGCTGAGGCTTCTCGAGGCTAATCACATCTAACCACTGGAACTTCCAAAGGGTCCTTCACACCCTTGCTGCAAGTCCAGAAGTTCCCCGACATACCCGTCTCCACTCGAGAGGAAGCACGAGGGTCCCGCACACATCCAGGGGAGCCCCGTTTCCGCCTCCTAGCTCGAGATGAGGGATCCTTTCCCTGTTTCATAGGCAAAGAATTCCCGGCGTTCCCGTCGCATCTCAAGAGGAGGCGCTCTCCACAGGAAAGGCGAGAGGAACTCCAGGGTCGTGCCACCATTCCAAGAGTCCCCCAGATGTGTCAGTCCATTCCAGACGAACCTGTTTTCCCTGCACTGCCTTGACGTTCAAGCCGAGGATCGACTCCCACCACGTGTGCACGTGGGACAGCCCTGTGGGAAAGCCTCGTGGGAAAGCCTCGTGGGAAAGACTTGAGGGAAAACCATAGATCCTTTGATCCACGCGGCAGACTGCGTGACACTGCTGCTACCGCTCTGGAGGAAAGCGCAAGTGCATGCCCGCATTCGAGACGAGGACTGACTCCCCTGGGACACTCCAGAAGTACCCCATGATCCATGTCAGCACTGGAGAGGAATCCTCAGGTTCCGGCCCCGACTCCACACAAGGACTTAGGCCCCGGCATCGACGGGAGAGGAATCCCGAGAGGCCCCCGAGGAACTCGCATGGGGACTGGCCTTTCCTGAGGCCACGAGAGCGGGCGCCGAGTTCCCCCTCGTAAGTCGAGAGCACCTGCCGCAATTCGAGAAAATCCAGGAGGTTTTGCCCTCCAGGCGAGATGAGGCCCATTTCCACTGAGGCTTCCCGAGGCTAATCACATCTAACCACTGGAACTTCCAAAGGGTCCTTCACACCCTTGCTGCAACTCAAGAAGTTCCCCGACGTACCCGTCTCCACTCGAGAGGAAGCACGAGTGTACCGCACAAATCAAGGGGAGCCCCGTTTCCGCCTCCTAGCTCGAGATGAGGGATCCTTTCCCTGTTTCGTAGGGAAAGAATTACCGGCGTTCGCGTCGCATCTGAAGAGGAGGCGCTCTCCACAGGAAAGGCGAGAGGAACTCCAGGGTCGTGCCACCATTCCAAGAGTCCCCCAGATATGTCAGTCCATTCCAGAGGAACCTGTTTTCCCTGCACTGCCTTGACGTTCAAGCCGAGGATCGACTACCACCACGTGTGCACGTGGGAAAGCCCTGTGGGAAAGCCTCGTGGGAAAGCCTCGTAGGAAAGACTTGAGGGAAAACCATAGATCCTTTGATCCACGTGGCGGACTGCGTGACACTGCTGCTACCGCTCTGGAGGAAAGCGCAAGTGCATCCCGGCATTCGAGACGAGGACTGACTCCCCTGGGGAGACTCCAGAAGTACCCCAAGATCCATGTCAGCACTGGAGAGGAATCCTCAGGTTCCGGCCCCGACTCCACACAAGGTCTTAGGCCCTGGCATCGACGGGAGAGGAATCCCGAAAGGCTCCCGAGGAACTCGCATGGGGACTGGCCTTTCCTGAGGCCACCAGAGCAGGTCCCTGAGGTCCCCGTGGTAAGTCGAGAGCACCTGCCGCAACTCGAGAAAATCCAGGAGGTCCTCCCCTCCAGGCGAGATGAGGCCCATTTCCGCTGAGGCTTCTCGAGGCTAATCACATCTAACCAATGGAAGTTCCAAAGGGTCCTTCAAACCCTTACTGCAAGTCAAGAAGTTCCCCGACATAGCCGCCTCCACTCAAGAGGAAGCACGAGGGTCACGCACACATCCAGGGGAGCCCCGTTTCCGACTCCTAGCTCGAGATGAGGGATCCTTTCCCTGTTTCGTAGGGAAAGAATTCCCGGCGTTCCCGACGCATCTCAAGAGGAGGCACTCTCCACAGGAAAGGCGAGAGGAACTCCAGGGTCGTGCCACGATTCAAGAGTCCCCCAGATGTGTCAGTTCTTTCCAGAGGAACCTGTTTTCCCTGCACTGCCTTGACGTTCTAGCTTAGGATCGACCCCCAACTCGTGTGCACGTGAGTGAGCCCTGTGTGAAAGCCCTGTGGGAAAGCCTCGTGGGAAAGCCTCTTGGGAAAGACTCGAGGGAAAACCATAGATCCTTTGATCCACGCGGCGGAATGCGTGACACTGCTGCTACCGCTCTGGAGGAAAGCGCAAGTGCATGCCCGCATAAGAGACGAGGACTGACTCCACTGGGGAGACTCCAGAACTACCCCAAGATCCATGTCAGCACTAGAGAGGAATCCTCAGGTTCCGGCCCCGACTCCACAGAAGGACTTAGGCCCCGGCATCGACGGGAGATGAATCCCGAGAGGCCCCCGAGGAACTCGCATGGGGACTGGCCTTTCCTGAGGCCACCAGAGCGGGTCCCCGAGGTCCCCAATGTAAGTTGAGAGCACCTGCCGCAACTCGAGAAAATCCAGGAGGTTTTGCCCTCCAGGCGAGATGAGGCCCATTTCCGCTGAGGCTTCTCGAGGCTAATCACATCTAACGACTGGAACTTCCAAAGGGTCCTTCACACCTTGCTGCAAGTCAAGAAGGTCCCCGACATACCCGTCTCCACTGGAGAGGAAGCACCAGGGTCCCGCACACATCCAGGGGAGCCCCGTTTCCGCCTCCTAGCTCGAGATGAGGGATCCTTTCCCTGTTTCGTAGGGAAAGAATTCCCGGCGTTCCCGTCGCATCTCAAGAGGAGGCGCTCTCCACAGGAAAGGCGAGAGGAACTCCAGGGTCGTGCCACCATTCCAAGAGTCCCCCAGATGTGTCAGTTCATTGCAGAGGAACCTGTTTTCCTTGCACTGCCTTGACGTTCAAGCCGAGGATCGACTCCCACCACGTGTGCACGTGGGACAGCCCTGTGGGAAAGCCTCGTGGGAAAGCCTCGTGGGAAAGCCTCGTGGGAAAGACTCGAGGGAAAACCATAGATCCCTTGATCCACGCAGCGGAATGCGTGACACTGCTGCTACCGCTCTGGAGGAAAGCGCATGTGCATGCCCGCATTCGAGACGAGGACTGACTCCCCTGGGGAGACTCCAGAAGTACCCCAAGATCCATGTCAGCACTGGAGAGGAATCCTCAGGATCCGGCCCCGACTCCACACAAGGTCTTAGGCCCCGGCATCGACGGGAAATGAATCCCGAGAGGCCCCCGAGGAACTCGCATGGGGACTGGCCTTTCCTGAGGCCACCAGAGCGGGTCCTGAGGTCCCCGTCTTAAGTCGAGAGCACCTGCCGCAACTCGAGAAAGTCCAGGAGGTTTTGCCCTCCAGGCGAGATGAGGCCCATTTCCGCCGAGGCTTCTCGAGGCTAATCACATCTAACCACTGGAACTTCCAAAGGGTCCTTCACACCCTTGCTGCAAGTCCAGAAGTTCCCCGACATAATCGTCTCCACTCGAGAGGAAAAACGAGGGTCCCGCACACATCCAGGGGAGCCCCGTTTCCGCCTCCTAGCTCGAGATGAGGGATCCTTTCCCTGTTTCGTAGGTAATGAATTCCCGGCGTTCCCGTTGCATCTCAAGAGGAGGCGCTCTCCACAGGAAAGGTGAGAGGTATGCCAGGGTCGTGCCACCATTCCAAGAGTCCCTCAGATGCGTCAGTCCATTCCAGAAGAACGTATTTTCCCTGCACTGCCTCGACGTTCATTCCGAGGATCGACTCCCACCACGGTGGCACGTGGGACAGCCCTGTGGGAAAGCCTCGTGGGAAAGCCTCGAGGAAAAGCCATAGATCCCTTGATCCACGCGGCGGAATGCCTTACACTGCTGCTACCGCTCTGGAGGAAAGCGCACGTGCATGCCCGCATTCGAGACGAGGACTGACTCCCCTGGGGAGACTCCAGAACTACCCCAAGATCCATGTCAGCACTGGAGAGGATTCCTCAGGTTCTGGCCCCGACTCCACACAAGGTCTTAGGCCCCGGCATCGACGGGAGAAGAATCCCGAGAGGCCCCCGAGGAACTCGCATGGGGACTGGCCTTTCCTGAGGCCACCAGAGCGGGTCCCTGAGGTCCCCGTCGTAAGTTGAGAGCACCTACCGCAACTGGAGAAAATCCAGGAGGTTTTGCCCTCCAGGCGAGATAAGGCCCATTTCCGCTGAGGCTTCTCGAGGCTAATCACATCTAACGACTGGAACTTCCAAAGGGTCCTTCACACCCTTGCTGCAACTCAAGAAGTTCCCCGACATACCCGTCTCCACTCGGGAGGAAGCACGAGGGTCCCGCACACATCCAGGGGAGCCCCGATTCCGCCTCCTAGCTCGAGATGAGGTATCCTTTCCCTGTTTCGTAGGGAAAGAATTCCTGGCGTTCCCGTCACATCTCAAGAGGAGGCGCTCTCCACAGGAAAGGCGAGATGAACTCCAGGGTCGTGCCACCATTCCAAGAGTCCCCCAGATGTGTCAGTCCATTCCAGAGGAAACTTTTTTCCTTGCACTGCCTTGACGTTCAAGCAGAGGATCGACTCCCACCACTTGTGCACTTGGGACAGCCCTGTGGGAAAGCCTCGTGGGGAAACCTCGAGGGAAAGCCATAGATCCCTTGATCCACGCGGCGGACTGCGTGACACTGCTGCTACTGCTTTGGAGGAAAGCGCAAGTGCATGCCCCCATTCGAGACGAGGACTGACTCCCCTGGGGAGCCTCCAGAAGTACCCCAAGATCCATGTCAGCACTGGAGAGGAATCCTCAGGTTCCGGCCCCGACTCCACACAAGGTCTTAGGCCCCGGCATCGACGGGAGAGGAATCCCGAGAGGCCCCCGAGGAACTGGCATGGGGACTGGCCTTTCCTGAGGCCACCAGAGCGGGTCCCTGATGTCCCCGTCGTTAGTCGAGAGCACCTGCCGCAACTCGAGAAAATCCAGGAGGTTTTGCCCTCCAGGCGAGATGAGGCCCATTTCCCCTGAGGCTTCTCGAGGCTAATCACATCAAACCACTGGAACTTCCAAAGGGTCCTTCACACCCTTGTTGCAACTCAAAAAGTTCCCCGACATAGCCGTCTCCACTGGAGAGGAAGCACGAGGGTCCCGCACACATCCAGGGGAACCCCGTTTCCGCCTCCGAGCTCGAGATGAGGGATCCTTTCCCTGTTTCGTAGGGAAAGAATTCCCGGCGTTCCCGTCACATCTCAAGAGGAGGCGCTCTCCACAGGAAATGCGATAGGAACTCCAGGGTCGTGCCACCATTCCAAGAGTCTCCCAGATGTGTCAGTCCATTCCAGAGGAACCTGTTTTCCCTGCACTGCCTCGACGTTCAAGCCGAGGATCGACTCCCACCACGTGTGCACGTGGGACAGCCCTGTGGGAAAGCCTCGTGAGAAAGCCTCGAGGGAAAGCCATAGATCCGGTGATCCACGCGGAGGAATGCATGACACTGCTGCTACCGCTCTGGAGGAAAGCGGAATTGCATGCCCGCATTCGAGACGAGGACTGACTCCCCTTGGGAGACTCCAGAAGTACCCCAAGATCCATGTCATCACTGGAGAGGAATCCTCAGGTTCCGGCCCCGACTCCACACAAGGTCTTAGGCCCCGGCATCGACGGGAGAGGAATCCCGAGAAGCCCCCGAGGAACTCGCATGGGTTCTGGCCTTTCCTGAGGCCACCAGAGCGGGTCTCTGAGGTCCCCGTCGTAAGTCGAGAGCACCTGCCGCAACTCGAGAAAATCCAGGAGGTTTTGCCCTCCAGGCGAGATGAGGCCCATTTCCGCTGAGGCTTCTCGAGGCTAATCACATCTAACCACTGGAACTTCCAAAGGGTCCTTCAGACCTTTGCTGCAACTAAGGGTGTTCCCCGACTTACCCGTCCCCACTCGAGAGGAATCACGAGGGTCCCGCACAGATCCAGGGGAGCCCCGTTTCCGCCTCCTAGCTCGAGATGAGGGATCCTTTCCCTGTTTCGTAGGGAAAGAATTCCCGGCGTTCACGTCGAATCTCAAGAGGAGGCGCTCTCCACAGGAAAGGCGATAGAAACTCCAGGGTCGTGCCACCATTCCAAGAGACCCCCAGATGTGTCAGTCCATTCCAGAGGAACCTTTTTTCCCTGCACTGCCTTGACGTTAAAGCCGAGGATCGACTCCCACCACGTGCGCACGTGGGACAGCCCTGTGGGAAAGCCTCATGGGAAAGCCTCGTGGGAAAGACTCGAGGGAAAACCATAGTTCCTTTGATTCACGCGGCGGACTGCGTGACACTGCTGCTACCGCTCTGGAGGAAAGCGGAAGTGCATGCCAGCATTTGAGACGAGGACTGACTCCCCTCGGGAGACTCCAGGAATACCCCAAGATCCATGTCAGCACTGGGGAGGAATCCTCAGGTTCCGGCCCCGACCCCACACAAGGTCTTAGGCCCCGTCATCGACGGGAGAGGAATCCCGAGAGGCCCCCGAGGAACTCGCATGGGGACTGGCCTTTCCTGAGGCCACCAGAGCGGGTCCCTGAGGTCCCCGTCGTAAGTCGAGAGCACCTGCCGCAACTCGAGAAAATCCAGGAGGTTTTGCCCTCCAGGCGAGATGAGGCCCATTTCCGCTGAGGCTACTCGAGGCTAATCACATCTAACAACTGGAAATTCCAAAGGGTCCTTCACACCCTTGCTGCAACTCAAGAAGTTCCCCGACATAGACATACCCGTCTCCACTCGAGAGGAAGCACGAGGGTCCCACAAACATCCAGGGGAGCCCCGCCTCCGCCTCCTAGCTCGAGATGAGGGATCCTTTCCCTGTTTCGTAGGGAAAGAATTCCCGGCGTTCCCGTCGCATCTCAAGAGGAGGCGCTCTCCACAGGAAAGGCGAGAGGAACTCCAGGGTCGTGCCACCATTCCAAGAGTCCCCCAGATGTGTCAGTCCATTCCAGAGGAACCTGTTTTCCCTGCACTGCCTTGACGTTCAAGCCGAGGATCGACTGCCCCCACGGTGGCACGTGGGACAGCCCTGTGGGAAAACCTCGTGGGAAAGCCTCGAGGGAAAGCCATAGATCCCTTGATCCACGCTGCGGAATTCGTGACACTGCTGCTACCGCTCTGGAGGAAAGCGCAAGTGTATGCCCGCATTCGAGACGAGGACTGACTCCCCTCGGGAGCTTCCAGAAGTACCCCAAGTTCCATGTCAGCACTGGAGAGGAATCCTCAGGTTCCGGCCCCGACTCCACACAAGGTCTTAGGCCCCGGCATCGACGGGAGAGGAATCCCGAGGGGCCCCCGAGGAACTCGCATGGGAACTGGCCTTTTCTGAGGCCACCAGAGCGTGTCCCACTTGTCCCCGTCGTAAGTCGAGAGCACCAGCCGCAACTAGAGAAAATCCAGGAGGTTTTGCCCTCCAGGCGAGATGAGGCCCATTTCCGCTGAGGCTTCTCGAGGCTAATCACATCTAACCACTGGAACTTCCAAAGGGTCCTTCACACCCTTGCTGCAACTCAAGAAGTTCCCCGACATACCCGTCTATACGCGAGAGGAAGCACGATGGTCCCGAACACATCAAGGGTAGCCCCGTTTCCGCCTCCTAGCTCGAGATGAGGGATCCTTTCCCTGTTTCGTAGGGAAAGAATTCCCGGCGTTTCCGTCGCATCTCAAGAGGAGGCGCTCTCCACAGGAAAGGCGAGAGGAAATCCAGGGTCGTGCCGCCATTGCAAGAGTCCCCCAGATGTGTCAGTCCATTCCAGAGGAACCTGTTTTCCCTGTACTGCCTTGACGTTCAAGCCGAGGATCGACTCCCACCACGTGTGCACGTGGGACAGCCCTGTGGGAAAGCCTCGTGGGAAAGACTCTAGGGAAAACCATAGAATCTTTGATCCACGCGGCGGAATGCGTGACACTGCTGCTACCGCTGTGGAGGAAAGCGCAAGTGCATGCCCGCATTCGAGACGAGGACTGACTCCCCTGGGGTGACTCCAGAAGTATCCCAAGATCCATGTCAGCACTGGAGAGGAATCCTCAGGTTCCGGCCCCGGCTCCACACAAGGTCTTAGGCCCCGGCATCGACGGGAGAGGTATCCCGAGAGGCCCCCGAGGAACTCGCATGGGGACTGGCCTTTTCTGAGGCCACCAGAGCGGGTCCCTGAGGTCCCCGTCGTAAGTTGAGAGCACCTGCCGCAACTCGAGAAAATCCAGGAGGTTTTGCCCTCCAGGCGAGATGAGGCCCATTTCCGCTGAGGCTTCTCGAGGCTAATCACATCTAACGACTGGAACTTCCAAAGGGTCCTTCACACCTTGCTGCAAGTCAAGAAGGTCCCCGACATACCCGTCTCCACTGGAGAGGAAGCACCAGGGTCCCGCACACATCCAGGGGAGCCCCGTTTCCGCCTCCTAGCTCGAGATGAGGGATCCTTTCCCTGTTTCGTAGGGAAAGAATTCCCGGCGTTCCCGTCGCATCTCAAGAGGAGGCGCTCTCCACAGGAAAGGCGAGAGGAACTCCAGGGTCGTGCCACCATTCCAAGAGTCCCCCAGATGTGTCAGTTCATTGCAGAGGAACCTGTTTTCCTTGCACTGCCTTGACGTTCAAGCCGAGGATCGACTCCCACCACGTGTGCACGTGGGACAGCCCTGTGGGAAAGCCTCGTGGGAAAGCCTCGTGGGAAAGCCTCGTGGGAAAGACTCGAGGGAAAACCATAGATCCCTTGATCCACGCAGCGGAATGCGTGACACTGCTGCTACCGCTCTGGAGGAAAGCGCATGTGCATGCCCGCATTCGAGACGAGGACTGACTCCCCTGGGGAGACTCCAGAAGTACCCCAAGATCCATGTCAGCACTGGAGAGGAATCCTCAGGTTCCGGCCCCGACTCCACACAAGGTCTTAGGCCCCGGCATCGACGGGAAATGAATCCCGAGAGGCCCCCGAGGAACTCGCATGGGGACTGGCCTTTCCTGAGGCCACCAGAGCGGGTCCTGAGGTCCCCGTCTTAAGTCGAGAGCACCTGCCGCAACTCGAGAAAGTCCAGGAGGTTTTGCCCTCCAGGCGAGATGAGGCCCATTTCCGCCGAGGCTTCTCGAGGCTAATCACATCTAACCACTGGAACTTCCAAAGGGTCCTTCACACCCTTGCTGCAAGTCCAGAAGTTCCCCGACATAATCGTCTCCACTCGAGAGGAAAAACGAGGGTCCCGCACACATCCAGGGGAGCCCCGTTTCCGCCTCCTAGCTCGAGATGAGGGATCCTTTCCCTGTTTCGTAGGTAATGAATTCCCGGCGTTCCCGTTGCATCTCAAGAGGAGGCGCTCTCCACAGGAAAGGTGAGAGGTATGCCAGGGTCGTGCCACCATTCCAAGAGTCCCTCAGATGCGTCAGTCCATTCCAGAAGAACGTATTTTCCCTGCACTGCCTCGACGTTCATTCCGAGGATCGACTCCCACCACGGTGGCACGTGGGACAGCCCTGTGGGAAAGCCTCGTGGGAAAGCCTCGAGGAAAAGCCATAGATCCCTTGATCCACGCGGCGGAATGCCTTACACTGCTGCTACCGCTCTGGAGGAAAGCGCACGTGCATGCCCGCATTCGAGACGAGGACTGACTCCCCTGGGGAGACTCCAGAACTACCCCAAGATCCATGTCAGCACTGGAGAGGATTCCTCAGGTTCTGGCCCCGACTCGACACAAGGTCTTAGGCCCCGGCATCGACGGGAGAAGAATCCCGAGAGGCCCCCGAGGAACTCGCATGGTGACTGGCCTTTCCTGAGGCCACCAGAGCGGGTCCCTGAGGTCCCCGTCGTAAGTTGAGAGCACCTACCGCAACTGGAGAAAATCCAGGAGGTTTTGCCCTCCAGGCGAGATAAGGCCCATTTCCGCTGAGGCTTCTCGAGGCTAATCACATCTAACGACTGGAACTTCCAAAGGGTCCTTCACACCCTTGCTGCAACTCAAGAAGTTCCCCGACATACCCGTCTCCACTCGGGAGGTAGCACGAGGGTCCCGCACACATCCAGGGGAGCCCCGATTCCGCCTCCTAGCTCGAGATGAGGTATCCTTTCCCTGTTTCGTAGGGAAAGAATTCCTGGCGTTCCCGTCACATCTCAAGAGGAGGCGCTCTCCACAGGAAAGGCGAGATGAACTCCAGGGTCGTGCCACCATTCCAAGAGTCCCCCAGATGTGTCAGTCCATTCCAGAGGAAACTTTTTTCCTTGCACTGCCTTGACGTTCAAGCAGAGGATCGACTCCCACCACTTGTGCACTTGGGACAGCCCTGTGGGAAAGCCTCGTGGGGAAACCTCGAGGGAAAGCCATAGATCCCTTGATCCACGCGGCGGACTGCGTGACACTGCTGCTACTGCTTTGGAGGAAAGCGCAAGTGCATGCCCCCATTCGAGACGAGGACTGACTCCCCTGGGGAGCCTCCAGAAGTACCCCAAGATCCATGTCAGCACTGGAGAGGAATCCTCAGGTTCCGGCCCCGACTCCACACAAGGTCTTAGGCCCCGGCATCGACGGGAGAGGAATCCCGAGAGGCCCCCGAGGAACTGGCATGGGGACTGGCCTTTCCTGAGGCCACCAGAGCGGGTCCCTGATGTCCCCGTCGTTAGTCGAGAGCACCTGCCGCAACTCGAGAAAATCCAGGAGGTTTTGCCCTCCAGGCGAGATGAGGCCCATTTCCCCTGAGGCTTCTCGAGGCTAATCACATCAAACCACTGGAACTTCCAAAGGGTCCTTCACACCCTTGTTGCAACTCAAAAAGTTCCCCGACATAGCCGTCTCCACTGGAGAGGAAGCACGAGGGTCCCGCACACATCCAGGGGAACCCCGTTTCCGCCTCCGAGCTCGAGATGAGGGATCCTTTCCCTGTTTCGTAGGGAAAGAATTCCCGGCGTTCCCGTCACATCTCAAGAGGAGGCGCTCTCCACAGGAAATGCGATAGGAACTCCAGGGTCGTGCCACCATTCCAAGAGTCTCCCAGATGTGTCAGTCCATTCCAGAGGAACCTGTTTTCCCTGCACTGCCTCGACGTTCATGCCGGGTATCGACTTCCACCACGGTGGCACGTGGGACAGCCCTGAGGGAAAGCCTCGTGAGAAAGCCTCGAGGGAAAGCCATAGATCCGGTGATCCACGCGGAGGAATGCATGACACTGCTGCTACCGCTCTGGAGGAAAGCGAAATTGCATGCCCGCATTCGAGACGAGGACTGACTCCCCTTGGGAGACTCCAGAAGTACCCCAAGATCCATGTCATCACTGGAGAGGAATCCTCAGGTTCCGGCCCCGACTCCACACAAGGTCTTAGGCCCCGGCATCGACGGGAGAGGAATCCCGAGAAGCCCCCGAGGAACTCGCATGGGTTCTGGCCTTTCCTGAGGCCACCAGAGCGGGTCTCTGAGGTCCCCGTCGTAAGTCGAGAGCACCTGCCGCAACTCGAGAAAATCCAGGAGGTTTTGCCCTCCAGGCGAGATGAGGCCCATTTCCGCTGAGGCTTCTCGAGGCTAATCACATCTAACCACTGGAACTTCCAAAGGGTCCTTCACACCTTTGCTGCAACTAAGGGTGTTCCCCGACTTACCCGTCCCCACTCGAGAGGAATCACGAGGGTCCCGCACAGATCCAGGGGAGCCCCGTTTCCGCCTCCTAGCTCGAGATGAGGGATCCTTTCCCTGTTTCGTAGGGAAAGAATTCCCGGCGTTCACGTCGAATCTCAAGAGGAGGCGCTCTCCACAGGAAAGGCGATAGGAACTCCAGGGTCGTGCCACCATTCCAAGAGACCCCCAGATGTGTCAGTCCATTCCAGAGGAACCTTTTTTCCCTGCACTGCCTTGACGTTAAAGCCGAGGATCGACTCCCACCACGTGCGCACGTGGGACAGCCCTGTGGGAAAGCCTCATGGGAAAGCCTCGTGGGAAAGACTCGAGGGAAAACCATAGTTCCTTTGATTCACGCGGCGGACTGCGTGACACTGCTGCTACCGCTCTGGAGGAAAGCGGAAGTGCATGCCAGCATTTGAGACGAGGACTGACTCCCCTCGGGAGACTCCAGGAATACCCCAAGATCCATGTCAGCACTGGGGAGGAATCCTCAGGTTCCGGCCCCGACCCCACACAAGGTCTTAGGCCCCGTCATCGACGGGAGAGGAATCCCGAGAGGCCCCCGAGGAACTCGCATGGGGACTGGCCTTTCCTGAGGCCACCAGAGCGGGTCCCTGAGGTCCCCGTCGTAAGTCGAGAGCACCTGCCGCAACTCGAGAAAATCCAGGAGGTTTTGCCCTCCAGGCGAGATGAGGCCCATTTCCGCTGAGGCTTCTCGAGGCTAATCACATCTAACCACTGGAACTTCCAAAGGGTCCTTCACACCTTTGCTGCAACTAAGGGTGTTCCCCGACTTACCCGTCCCCACTCGAGAGGAATCACGAGGGTCCCGCACAGATCCAGGGGAGCCCCGTTTCCGCCTCCTAGCTCGAGATGAGGGATCCTTTCCCTGTTTCGTAGGGAAAGAATTCCCGGCGTTCACGTCGAATCTCAAGAGGAGGCGCTCTCCACAGGAAAGGCGATAGGAACTCCAGGGTCGTGCCACCATTCCAAGAGACCCCCAGATGTGTCAGTCCATTCCAGAGGAACCTTTTTTCCCTGCACTGCCTTGACGTTAAAGCCGAGGATCGACTCCCACCACGTGCGCACGTGGGACAGCCCTGTGGGAAAGCCTCATGGGAAAGCCTCGTGGGAAAGACTCGAGGGAAAACCATAGTTCCTTTGATTCACGCGGCGGACTGCGTGACACTGCTGCTACCGCTCTGGAGGAAAGCGGAAGTGCATGCCAGCATTTGAGACGAGGACTGACTCCCCTCGGGAGACTCCAGGAATACCCCAAGATCCATGTCAGCACTGGGGAGGAATCCTCAGGTTCCGGCCCCGACCCCACACAAGGTCTTAGGCCCCGTCATCGACGGGAGAGGAATCCCGAGAGGCCCCCGAGGAACTCGCATGGGGACTGGCCTTTCCTGAGGCCACCAGAGCGGGTCCCTGAGGTCCCCGTCGTAAGTCGAGAGCACCTGCCGCAACTCGAGAAAATCCAGGAGGTTTTGCCCTCCAGGCGAGATGAGGCCCATTTCCGCTGAGGCTACTCGAGGCTAATCACATCTAACAACTGGAAATTCCAAAGGGTCCTTCACACCCTTGCTGCAACTCAAGAAGTTCCCCGACATAGACATACCCGTCTCCACTCGAGAGGAAGCACGAGGGTCCCACAAACATCCAGGGGAGCCCCGCCTCCGCCTCCTAGCTCGAGATGAGGGATCCTTTCCCTGTTTCGTAGGGAAAGAATTCCCGGCGTTCCCGTCGCATCTCAAGAGGAGGCGCTCTCCACAGGAAAGGCGAGAGGAACTCCAGGGTCGTGCCACCATTCCAAGAGTCCCCCAGATGTGTCAGTCCATTCCAGAGGAACCTGTTTTCCCTGCACTGCCTTGACGTTCAAGCCGAGGATCGACTGCCCCCACGGTGGCACGTGGGACAGCCCTGTGGGAAAACCTCGTGGGAAAGCCTCGAGGGAAAGCCATAGATCCCTTGATCCACGCTGCGGAATTCGTGACACTGCTGCTACCGCTCTGGAGGAAAGCGCAAGTGTATGCCCGCATTCGAGACGAGGACTGACTCCCCTCGGGAGCTTCCAGAAGTACCCCAAGTTCCATGTCAGCACTGGAGAGGAATCCTCAGGTTCCGGCCCCGACTCCACACAAGGTCTTAGGCCCCGGCATCGACGGGAGAGGAATCCCGAGGGGCCCCCGAGGAACTCGCATGGGAACTGGCCTTTTCTGAGGCCACCAGAGCGTGTCCCACTTGTCCCCGTCGTAAGTCGAGAGCACCAGCCGCAACTAGAGAAAATCCAGGAGGTTTTGCCCTCCATGCGAGATGAGGCCCATTTCCGCTGAGGCTTCTCGAGGCTAATCACATCTAACCACTGGAACTTCCAAAGGGTCCTTCACACCCTTGCTGCAACTCAAGAAGTTCCCCGACATACCCGTCTATACGCGAGAGGAAGCACGATGGTCCCGAACACATCAAGGGTAGCCCCGTTTCCGCCTCCTAGCTCGAGATGAGGGATCCTTTCCCTGTTTCGTAGGGAAAGAATTCCCGGCGTTTCCGTCGCATCTCAAGAGGAGGCGCTCTCCACAGGAAAGGCGAGAGGAAATCCAGGGTCGTGCCGCCATTGCAAGAGTCCCCCAGATGTGTCAGTCCATTCCAGAGGAACCTGTTTTCCCTGTACTGCCTTGACGTTCAAGCCGAGGATCGACTCCCACCACGTGTGCACGTGGGACAGCCCTGTGGGAAAGCCTCGTGGGAAAGACTCTAGGGAAAACCATAGAATCTTTGATCCACGCGGCGGAATGCGTGACACTGCTGCTACCGCTGTGGAGGAAAGCGCAAGTGCATGCCCGCATTCGAGACGAGGACTGACTCCCCTGGGGTGACTCCAGAAGTATCCCAAGATCCATGTCAGCACTGGAGAGGAATCCTCAGGTTCCGGCCCCGGCTCCACACAAGGTCTTAGGCCCCGGCATCGACGGGAGAGGTATCCCGAGAGGCCCCCGAGGAACTCGCATGGGGACTGGCCTTTTCTGAGGCCACCAGAGCGGGTCCCTGAGGTCCCAGTCGTAAGTCGAGAGCACCTGCCGCAACTCGAGAAAATCCAGGAGGTTTTGCCCTCCAGGCGAGATGAGGCCCATTTCCGCTGCGGCTTCTCGAGGCTAATCACATCTAACCACTGGAACTTCCAAAGGGTCC
Organism: Ovis canadensis; assembly: GCF_042477335.2. Classification (NCBI taxonomy): domain Eukaryota; kingdom Metazoa; phylum Chordata; class Mammalia; order Artiodactyla; family Bovidae; genus Ovis; species Ovis canadensis. The sequence goes on from NC_091252.1 coordinate 1,914,126, forward strand.
TTCACACCCTTGCTGCAACTCAAGAAGTTCCCCGACATACCCGTCTCCACTCGATAGGAAGCACGAGGGTCCCGCACACATCCAGGGGAGCCCCGTTTCCGCCTCCTAGCTCGAGATGAGGGATCCTTTCCCTGTTTCTTAGGGAAAGAATTCCCGGCGTTCCCGTCGCATCTCAAGAGGAGGCGCTCTCCACAGGAAAGGCTAGAGGAACTCCAGGGTCGTGCCACGATTCCAAGAGTCCCCCAGATGTGTCAGTTCATTCCAGAGGAAACTTTTTTCCCTGCACTGCCTTGACGTTCAAGCCTAGGATCGACTCTCACCACGTGTGCACGTGGGAGAGCCCTGTGGGACAGCCCTGTTGGAAAGCCACGTGGGAAAGCCTCGTGGGAAAGACTCGAGGGAAAACCATAGATCCCTTGATCCACGCGGCGAAATGCGTGACACTGCTGCTACCGCTCTGGAGGAAAGCGCAAGTGCATGCCCGCATTCGAGACGAGGACTGACTCCCCTGGGGAGACTCCAGAAGTACCCCAAGATCCATGTCAGCACTGGAGAGGAATCCTCACGTTCCGGCCCCGACTCCACACAAGGTCTTAGGCCCCGGCATCGACGGGAGAGGAATCCCGAGAGGCCCCCGAGGAACTCGCATGGGGACTGGCCTTTCCTCAGGCCACCAGAGAGGGGCCCTGAGGTCCCCGTCGTAAGTCGAGAGCACCTGCCGCAACTCGAGAAAATCCAGGAGGTTTTGCCCTCCAGGCGAGATGAGGCCCATTTCCGCTGAGGTTTCTCGAGGCTAATCACATCTAACCACTGGAACTTCCAAAGGGTCCTTCACACTCTTGCCTCAACTCAAGAAATTCCCTGACACACCCGTCTCCACTCGAGAGGAAGCACGAGGGTCCCGCACACATACAGGGGAGCCCCGTTTCCGCCTCCTAGCTCGAGATGAGGGATCCTTTCCCTGTTTCGTAGGGAAAGAATTCCCGGCGTTCCCGTCACATCTCAAGAGGAGGGGCTCTCCACAGGAAAGGCGAGACGAACTCCAGGGTCATGCCACCATTCCAAGAGTCCCCCAGATGTGTCAGTCCATTCCAGAGGAACCTGTTTTCCCCGCACTTCCTTGACGTTCAAGCCGAGGATCGACTCCCACCACGTGTGCACCTGGGACAGCCCTGTGGGAAAGCCTCGTGGGAAAGCCTCGAGGGAAAGCCATAGATCCCTTGATCCACGCTGCGGAATTCATGACACTGCTGCTACCGCTCTGTAGGAAAGCGCAAGTGCATGCCCGCATTCGAGATGAGGACTGACTCCCCTCGGGAGCTTCCAGAAGTACCCCAAGATCCATGTCAGCACTGGAGAGGAATCCTCAGGTTCAGGCCCCGACTCCACACAAGGTCTTAGGCCCCGGCATCGACGGGAGAGGAATCCCGAGAGGCCCCCGAGGAATCGCATGGGACCTGGCCTTTTCTGAGGCCACCAGAGCGTGTCCCTCTTGTCCCCGTCGTAAGTCGAGAGCACCATCGCAACTCGAGAAAATCCAGGAGGTTTTGCCCTCCAGGCGAGATGAGGCCCATTTCCGCTGAGGCTTCTCGAGGCTAATCACATCTAACCACTGGAACTTCCAAAGGGTCCTTCACACCCTTGCTGCAACTCAAGAAGTTCCCCGACATACCCGTCTCCACTCGAGAGGAAGCAAGAAGGTCCCGCACACATCCAGGGGAGCCCCGTTTCCGCCTCCTAGCTCGAGATGAGGGATCCTTTCCCTGTTTCGTAGGGAAAGAATTCCCGGCGTCCCCGTCGCATCTCAAGAGGAGGCGCTCTCCACAGGAAAGGCGAGAGGAACTCCAGGGTCGTGCCACCATTCCAAGAGTCTCCCAGATTTGTCAGTCCATTCCAGAGGAACCTGTTTTCCCTGCACTGCCTCGACGTTCATGCCGGGTATCGACTTCCACCACGGTGGCACGTGGGACAGCCCTGAGGGAAAGCCTCGTGAGAAAGCCTCGAGGGAAAGCCATAGATCCGGTGATCCACGGGGAGGAATGCGTGACACTGCTGCTACCGCTCTGGTGGAAAGCGGAATTGCATGCCCGCATTCGAGACGAGGACTGACTCCCCTGGGGAGACTCCAGAAGTACCCCAAGATCCATGTCAGCACTGGAGAGGAATCCTCAGGTTCCGGCCCCGTCTCCACACAATGTCTTAGGCCCCGGCATCGACGGGAGAGGAATTCCGAGAAGCCCCCGAGGAACTCGCATGGGAACTGGCCTTTCCTGAGGCCACCAGAGAGGGTCCCTGAAGTCCCCGTCTTAAGTCGACAGCATCTGCCCCAACTCGAGAAAATCCAGGAGGTTTTGCCCTCCAGGCGAGATGAGGCCCATTTCCGCTGAGGCTTCTCGAGGCCAATCACATCTAACCACTGGAACTTCCAAAGGGTCCTTCACACCTTTGCTGCAACTCAAGAAGTTCCCCGACATACCCGTCTCCACTCGAGAGGAATCACGAGGGTCCCGCACAGATCCAGGGGAGCCCCGTTTCCACCTCCTAGCTCGAGATGAGGGATCCTTTCCCTGTTTCGTAGGGAAAGAATTCCCGGCGTTCCCGTCGCATCTCAAGAGGAGGCGCTCTCCACAGGAAAGGCGAGAGGAACTCCAGGGTCGTGCCACTATTCCAAGAGTCCTCCAGATGTGTCAGTCCATTCCAGAGGAACGTATTTTCCCTGCACTGCCTCGACGTTCATGCCGAGGATCGACTCCCACCACGGTGGCACGTGGGACAGCCCTGTGGGAAAGCCTCGTGGGAAAGCCTCGTGGGAAAGACTCGAGGGAAAACCATAGAATCTTTGATCCACGCGGCGGAATGCGTGACACTGCTGCTACCGCTGTGGAGGAAAGCGCAAGTGCATGCCCGCATTCGAGACGAGGACTGACTCCCCTGGGGTGACTCCAGAAGTATCCCAAAATCCATGTCAGCACTGGAGAGGAATCCTCAGGTTCCGGCCCCGGCTCCACACAAGGTCTTAGGCCCCGGCATCGACGGGAGAGGAATCCCGAGAGGCCCCCGAGGAATTCGCATGGGGACTGGCCTTTTCTGAGGCCACCAGAGCGGGTCCCTGAGGTCCCCGTCGTAAGTCGAGAGCACCTGCCGCAACTCGAGAAAATCCAGGAGGTTTTGCCCTCCAGGCGAGATGAGGCCCATTTCCGCTGCGGCTTCTCGAGGCTAATCACATCTAACCACTGGAACTTCCAAAGGGTCCTTCACACCCTTGCTGCAACTCAAGAAGTTCCCCGACATACCCGTCTCCACTCGAGAGGAAGCACGTGGGTCCCGCACACATCCAGGGGAGCCCCGTTTCCGCCTCCTAGCTCGAGATGAGGGATCCTTTCCCTGTTTCGTAGGGAAAGAATTCCCGGCGTTCCCGTCGCATCTCAAGAGGAGGCGCTCTCCACAGGAAGGCGAGACGAACTCCAGGGTCGTGCCACCATTCCTAGAGTCTCCCAGATGTGTCAATCCATTCCAGAGGAACCTGTTTTCCCTGCACTGCCTTGACGTTCAAGCCGAGGATCGACTCCCACCACGTGTGCTCGTGGGACAGCCCTGTGGGAAAGCCTCGTGGGAAAGACTCGAGGGAAAACCATAGATCCTTTGATCCACGCGGCGGACTGCGTGACACTGCTGCTACCGCTCTAGAGGAAAGCGCAAGTGCATGCCCGCATTCGAGACGAGGACTGACTCCCCTGGGGAGACTCCAGAAGTACCCCAAGATCCATGTCAGCACTGGGTAGGAATCCTCAGGTTCCGGCCCCGACTCCACACAAGGACTTAGGCCCCGGCATCAACGGGAGAGGAATCCCGAGAGGCCCCCGAGGAACTCGCATGGGGACTGGCCTTTCCTGAGGCCACCAGAGCGAGTCCTTGAGGTCCCCGTCGTAAGTCGAGAGCACCTGCCGCAACTCGAGAAAATCCAGGAGGTTTTGCCCTCCAGGCGAGATGAGGCCCATTTCCGCTGAGGCTTCTCGAGGCTAATCACGTCTAACCACTGGAACTTCCAAAGGGTCCTTCACACCCTTGCTGCAACTCAAGAAGTTCCCCGACATACCCGTCTCCACTCGAGAGGAAGCACGTGGGGTCCCGCACACATCCAGGGGAGCCCCGTTTCCGCCTCCTAGCTCGAGATGAGGGATCCTTTCCCTGTTTCGTAGGGAAAGAATTCCCGGCGTTCCCGTCGCATCTCAAGAGGAGGCGCTCCCACAGGAAAGGCGAGAGGAACTCCAGGGTCGGGACACCATTCCAAGAGTCCCCCAGATGTGTCAGTCCATTCCAGAGGAACCTGTTTTCCCTGCACTGCCTTGACGTTCAAGCCGAGGATCGACTCCCACCACGTGTGCACGTGGGACAGCCCTGTGGGAAAGCCTCGTGGGAAAGCCTCGTGGGAAAGACTCGAGGGAAAACCATAGATCCTTTGATCCACGCGGCGGACTGCGTGACACTGCTGCTACCGCTCTGGAGGAAAGCGCAAGTGCGTTCCCGCATTCGAGACGAGGACTGACTCCCCTGGGGAGACTCCAGAAGTACCCCAAGATCCATGTCAGCACTGGAGAGGAATCCTCAGGTTCCGGCCCCGACTCCACACAAGGTCTTAGGCCCCGGCATCGACGGGAGAGGAATCCCGAGAGGCCCCCGAGTAACTCGCATGGGGACTGGCCTTTCCTGAGGCCACCAGAGCGGGTCCCTGAGGTCCCCGTCGTAAGTCGAGAGCACCTGCCGCAACTCGAGAAAATCCAGGAGGTTTTGCCCTCCAGGCGAGATGAGGCCCATTTCCGCTGTGGCTTCCTGAGGCCAATCACATCTAACCACTGGAACTTCCAAAGGGTCCTTCACACCATTACTGCAACCCAAGAAGTTCCCCGACATACCCATCTCCACTCGAGAGGAAGCACGTGGGGTCCCGCACACATCCAGGGGAGCCCCGTTTCCGCCTCCTAGCTCGAGATGAGGGATCCTTTCCCTGTTTTGTAGGGAAAGAATTCCCGGTGTTACCGTCGCATCTCAAGAGGAGGCGCTCTCCACAGGAAAGGCGAGAGGAACTCCAGGGTCGTGCCACCATTCCAAGAGTCCCCCAGATGTGTCAGTCCATTCCAGAGGAACCTGTTTTCCCTGCACTGCCTTGACGTTCAAGCCGAGGATCGACTCCCACCACGTGTGCACGTGGGACAGCCCTGTGGGAAAGCCTCGTGGGAAAGCCTCGTGGGAAAGACTCGAGGGAAAACCATAGATCCTTTGATGCACGCGGCGGACTGCGTGACACTGCTGCTACCGCTCTGGAGGAAAGCGCAAGTGCATGCCCGCATGAGACGAGGACTGACTCCCCTCGGGAGGCTCCAGAAGTACCCCAAGATCCATGTCAGCACTGGAGAGGAATCCTCAGGTTCCGTCCCCGACTCCACACAAGGTCTTAGGCCCCGGCATCGACGGGAGAGGAATCCCGAGAGGCCCCCGAGGAACTCGCATGGGGACTGGCCTTTCCTGAGGCCACCAGAGCGGGTCCCTGAGGTCCCCGTCGTAAGTCGAGAGCACCTGCCGCAACTCGAGAAAATCCAGGAGGTTTTGCCCTCCAGGCGAGATGAGGCCCATTTCCGCTGAGGCTTCTCGAGGCCAATCACATCTAACCACTGAAACTTCCAAAGGGTCCTTCACACCATTGCTGCAACTCAAGAAGTTCCCCGACATACCCGTCTCCACTCGAGAGGAAGCACGTGGGGTCCCGCACACATCCAGGGGTGCCCCGTTTCCGCCTCATAGCTCGAGATGAGGGATCCTTTCCCTGTTTCATAGGGAAAGAATTCCCGGCGTTCCCGTCGCATCTCAAGAGGAGGCGCTCTCCTCAGGAAAGGCGAGAGGAACTCCAGGGTCATGACACCATTCCAAGAGTCCCCCAGATGTGTCAGTCCATTCCAGAGGAACCTGTTTTCCCTGCACTGCCTTGACGTTCAAGCCGAGGATCGACTCCCACCACGTGTGCACGTGGGACAGCCCTGTGGGAAAGCCACGTGGGAAAGCCTCGTGGGAAAGACTCGAGGGAAAACCATAGATCCTTTGATCCACGTGGCGGACTGCGTGACACTGATGCTACCGCTCTGGAGGGAAGCGCAAGTGCATGCCCGCATTCGAGACGAGGACTGACTCCCCTGGGGAGACTCCAGAAGTACCCCAAGATCCATGTCAGCACTGGAGAGGAATCCTCAGGTTCCGGCCCCAACTCCACACAAGGTCTTAGGCCCCGGTATCGACGGGAGAGGAATCCCGAGAGGCCCCCGAGGAACTCGCATGGGGACTGGCCTTTCCTGAGGCCACCAGAGCGGGTCCCTGAGGTCCCCGTCGTAAGTCGAGAGCACCTGCCGCAACTCGAGAAAATCCAGGAGGTTTTGCCCTCCAGGCGAGATGAGGCCCATTTCCGCTGAGGCTTCTCGAGGCCAATCACATCTAACCACTGGAACTTCCAAAGGGTCCTTCACACCCTTGCTGCAACTCAAGAAGTTCCCCGACACGCCCGTCTCCACTCGAGAGGAAGCACGTGGTGTCCCGCACACATCCAGGGGAGCCCCGTTTCCGCCTCCTATCTCGAGATGAGGGATCCTTTCCCTGTTTAGTAGGGAAAGAATTCCCGGCGTTCCCGTCGCATCTCAAGAGGAGGCGCTCTCCACAGGAAAGGCGAGAAGAACTCCAGGGTCGTGCCACCATTCCAAGAGTCCCCCAGATGTGTCAGTCCATTCCAGAGGAACCTGTTTTCCCTGCACTGCCTTGACGTTCAAGCCGAGGATCGACTCCCACCACGTGTGCACGTGGGACAGCCCTGTGGGAAAGCCTCGTGGGAAAGCCTCGTGGGAAAGACTCGAGGGAAAACCATAGATCCTTTGATCCACGCGGCGGACTGCGTGACACTGCTGCTACCGCTCTGGAGGAAAGCGCAAGTGCATGCCCGCATTCGAGACGAGGACTGACTCCCCTGGGGAGACTCCAGAAGTACCCCAAGATCCATGTCAGCACTGGAGAGGAATCCTCAGGTTCCGGCCCCGACTCCACACAAGGTCTTAGGCCCCGGCATCGACGGGAAATGAATCCCGAGAGGCCCCCGAGGAACTCGCATGGGGACTGGCCTTTCCTGAGGCCACCAGAGCGGGTCCTGAGGTCCCCGTCGTAAGTCGAGAACACCTGCCGCAACTCGAGAAAATCCAGGAGGTTTTGCCCTCAAGGCGAGATGAGGCCCATTTCCGCTGAGGCTTCTCGAGGCCAATCACATCTAACCACTGGAACTTCCAAAGGGTCCTTCACACCCTTGCTGCAACTCAAGAAATTCCCCGACATACCCTTCTCCACTCGAGAGGAAGCACGTGGTTTCCCGCACACATCCAGGGCAGCCCCGTTTCCGCCTCCTAGCTCGAGATGAGGGATCCTTTCCCTGTTTCGTAGGGAAAGAATTCCCGGCTTTCCCGTCGCATCTCAAGAGGAGGCGCTCTCCAGAGGAAAGGCGAGAGGAACTCCAGGGTGTTACCACCATTCCAGGAGTCCCCCAGATGTGTCAGTCCATTCCAGAGGAACCTGTTTTCCCTGCACTGCCTTGACGTTCAAGCCGAGGATCGACTCCCACCACGTGTGCACGTGGGACAGCCCTGTGGGAAAGCCTCGTGGGAAAGCCTCGTGGGAAAGACTCGAGGGAAAACCATAGATCCTTTGATCCACGCGGCGGACTGCGTAACACTGCTGCTACCGCTCTGGAGGAAAGCGCAAGTGCGTTCTCGCATTCGAGACGAGGACTGACTCCCCTGGGGAGACTCCAGAAGTACCCCAAGATCCATGTCAGCACTGGAGAGGAAACCTCAGGTTCCGGCCCCGACTCCACACAAGGTCTTAGGCCCCGGCAACGACGGGAGAGGAATCCCGAGAGGCCCCCGAGGAACTCGCATGGGACTGGCCTTTCCTGAGGCCACCAGAGCGCGTTTCTGAGGTCCCCGTCGTAAGTCGAGAGCACCTGCCGCAACTCGAGAAAATCCAGGAGGTTTTGCCCTCCAGGCGAGATGAGGCCCATTTCCGCTGAGGCTTCTCGAGGCCAATCACATCTAACCACTGGAACTTCCAAAGGGTCCTTCACACCCTTGCTGCAACTCAAGAAGTTCCCCGACATACCCGTCTCCACTGGAGAGGAAGCACGTGGGTCCCGCACACATCCAGGGGAGCCCCGTTTCCGCCTCCTAGCTCGAGATGAGGGATCCTTTCCCTGTTTCGTAGGGAAAGAATTCCCGGCGTTCCCGTCGCATCTCAAGAGGAGGCGCTCTCCACAGGAAAGGCGCGAGGAACTCCAGGGTCGTGCCACCATTCCAAGAGTCCCCCAGATGTGTCAGTCCATTCCAGAGGAACCTGTTTTCCCTGCACTGCCTTGACGTTCAAGCCGAGGATCGACTCCCACCACGTGTGCACGTGGGACAGCCCTGTGGGAAAGCCTCGTGGGAAAGCCTCGTCGGAAAAACTCGAGTGAAAACCATAGATCCTTTGATCCACGCGGCGGACTGCGTGACACTGCTGCTACCGCTCTGGAGGAAAGCGCAAGTGCATGCCCGCATTCGAGACGAGGACTGACTCCCCTGGGGAAGCTCCAGAAGTACCCCAAGATCCATGTCAGCACTGGAGAGGAATCCTCAGGTTCTGGCCCCGACTCCACACAAGGTCTTAGGCCCCGGCATCGACGGGAGAGGAATCCCGAGAGGCCCCCAAGGAACTCGCATGGGGACTGGCCTTTCCTGAGGCCACCAGAGCGGGTCCCTGAGGTCCCCATCGTAAGTCGAGAGCACCTGCCGCAACTCGAGAAAATCCAGGAGGTTTTGCCCTCCAGGCGAGATGAGGCCCATTTCCGCTGAGGCTTCTAGAGGCCAATCACATCTAACCACTGAAACTTCCAAAGGGTCCTTCACACCATTGCTGCAACTCAAGAAGTTCCCCGACATACCCGTCTCCACTCGAGAGGAAGCACGTGGGGTCCCGCACACATCCAGGGGAGCCCCGTTTCCGCCTCCTAGCTCGAGATGAGGGATCCTTTCCCTGTTTCGTAGGGAAAGAATTCCCGGCGTTCCCGTCGCATCTCAAGAGGAGGCGCTCTCCTCAGGAAAGGCGAGAGGAACTCCAGGGTCATGACACCATTCCAAGAGTCCCCCAGATGTGTCAGTCCATTCCAGAGGAACCTGTTTTCCCTGCACTGCCTTGACGTTCAAGCCGAGGATCGACTCCCACCACGTGTGCACGTGGGACAGCCCTGTGGGAAAGCTACGTGGGAAAGCCTCGTGGGAAAGACTCGAGGGAAAACCATAGATCCTTTGATCCACGTGGCGGACTGCGTGACACTGCTGCTACCGCTCTGGAGGAAAGCGCAAGTGCATGCCCGCATTCGAGACGAGGACTGACTCCCCTGGGGAGACTCCAGAAGTACCCCAAGATCCATGTCAGCACTGGAGAGGAATCCTCAGGTTCCGGCCCCGACTCCACACAAGGTCTTAGGCCCCGGCATCGACGGGAGATGAATCCCGAGAGGCCCCCGAGGAACTCGCATGGGACTGGCCTTTCCTGAGGCCACCAGAGCGGGTCCCTGAGGTCCCCGTCGTAAGTCGAGAGCACCTGCCGCAACTCGAGAAAATCCAGGAGGTTTTGCCCTCCAGGCGAGATGAGGCCCATTTCCGCTGAGGCTTCTCGAGGCCAATCACATCTAACCACTGGAACTTCCAAAGGGTCCTTCACACCCTTGCTGCAACTCAAGAAGTTCCCCGACATACCCGTCTCCACTCGAGAGGAAGCACGTGGGTCCCGCACACATCCAGGGGAGCCCCGTTTCCGCCTCCTAGCTCGAGATGAGGGATCCTTTCCCTGTTTCGTAGGGAAAGAATTCCCGGCGTTCCCGTCGCATCTCAAGAGGAGGCGCTCTCCACAGGAAAGGCGAGAGGAACTCCACGGTCGTGCCACTATTCCAAGAGTCCCCCAGATGTGTCAATCCATTCCAGAGGAACCTGTTTTCCCTGCACTGCCTTGACGTTCAAGCCGAGGATCCACTCCCACCACGTGTGCACGTGGGACAGCCCTGTGGGAAAGCCTCGTGGGAAAGCCTCGTGGGAAAGACTCGAGGGAAAACCATAGATCCTTTGATCCACGCGGCGGACTGCGTGACACTGCTGCTACCGCTCTGGAGGAAAGCGCAAGTGCATGCCCGCATTCGAGACGAGGACTGACTCCCCTGGGGAGACTCCAGAAGTACCCCAAGATCCATGTCAGCACTGGAGAGGAATCCTCAGGTTCCGGCCCCGACTCCACACAAGGTCTTAGGCCCCGGCATCGACGGGAGAGGAATCCCGAGAGACCCCGAGGAACTCGCATGGGGACTGGCCTTTCCTGAGGCCACCAGAGCGGGTCCCTGAGGTCCCCGTCGTAAGTCGAGAGCACCTGCCGCAACTCGAGAAAATCCAGGAGGTTTTGCCCTCTAGGCGAGATGAGGCCCATTTCCGCTGAGGCTTCTCGAGGCCAATCACATCTAACCACTGGAACTTCCAAAGGGTCCTTCACACCCTTGCTGCAACTCAAGAAGTTCATCGACATACCCGTCTCCACTCGAGAGGAAGCACGTGGGGTCCCGCACACATCCAGGGGAGCCCCGTTTCCGCCTCCTAGCTCGAGATGAGGGATCCTTTCCCTGTTTCGTAGGGAAAGAATTCCCGGCGTTCCCGTCGCATCTCAAGAGGAGGCGCTCTCCACAGGAAAGGCGAGAGGAACTCCAGGGTCGTGCCACCATTCCAAGAGTCCCCCAGATGTGTCAGTCCATTCCAGAGGAACATGTTTTCCCTGCACTGCCTTGACGTTCAAGCCGAGGATCGACTCCCACCACGTGTGCACGTGGGACAGCCCTGTGGGAAAGCCTCGTGGGAAAGCCTCGTGGGAAAGACTCGAGGGAAAACCATACATCCTTTGATCCACGCGGCGGACTGCGTGACACTGCTGCTACCGCTCTGGAGGAAAGCGCAAGTGCATGCCCGCATTCGAGACGAGGACTGACTCCCCTGGGGAGACTCCAGAAGTACCCCAAGATCCATGTCAGCACTGGAGAGGAAACCTCAGGTTCCGGCCCCGACTCCACACAAGGTCTTAGGCCCCGGCATCGACGGGAGAGGAATCCCGAGAGGCCCCCGAGGATCTCGCATGGGGACTGGCCTTTCCTGAGGCCACCAGAGCGGGTCCCTGAGGTCCCCGTCGTAAGTCGAGAGCACCTGCCGCAACTCGAGAAAATCCAGGAGGTTTTGCCCTCCAGGCGAGATGAGGCCCATTTCCGCTGAGGCTTCTCGAGGCCAATCACATCTAACCACTGGAACTTCCAAAGGGTCCTTCACACCATTGCTGCAACTCAAGAAGTTCCCCGACATACCCGTCTCCACTCGAGAGGAAGCACGTGGGGTCCCGCACACATCCAGGGGAGCCCCGTTTCCGCCTCCTAGCTCGAGATGAGGGATCCTTTCCCTGTTTCGTAGGGAAAGAATTCCCGGCGTTCCCGTCGCATCTCAAGAGGAGGCGCTCTCCACAGGAAAGGCGAGAGGAACTCCAGGGTCGTGCCACCATTCCACGAGTCCCCCAGATGTGTCAGTCCATTCCAGAGGAACCTGTTTTCCCTGCACTGCCTTGACGTTCAAGCCGAGGATCGACTCCCACCACGTGTGCACGTGGGACAGCCCTGTGGGAAAGCCTCGTGGGAAAGCCTCGTGGGAAAGACTCGAGGGAAAACCATAGATCCTTTGATCCACGCGGCGGACTGCGTGACACTGCTGCTACCGCTCTGGAGGAAAGCGCAAGTGCATGCCCGCATTCGAGACGAGGACTGACTCCCCTGGGGAGACTCCAGAAGTACCCCAAGTTCCATGTCAGCACTGGAGAGGAATCCTCAGGTTCCGGCCCCGACTCCACACAAGGTCTTAGGCCCCGGCATCGACGGGATCGGAATCCCGAGAGGCCCCCGAGGAACTCGCATGGGGACTGGCCTTTCCTGAGGCCACCAGAGCGGGTCCCTGAGGTCCCCGTCGTAAGTCGAGAGCACCTGCCGCAACTCGAGAAAATCCAGGAGGTTTTGCCCTCCAGGCGAGATGAGGCCCATTTCCGCTGAGGCTTCTCGAGGCCAATCACGTCTAACCACTGGAACTTCCAAAGGGTCCTTCACACCCTTGCTGCAACTCAAGAAGTTCCCCGACATACCCGTCTCCACTCGAGAGGAAGCACGTGGGGTCCGCACACATCCAGAGGAGCCCCGTTTCCGCCTCCTAGCTCGAGATGAGGGATCCTTTCCCTGTTTCGTAGGGAAAGAATTCCCGGCGTTCCCGTCGCATCTCAAGAGGAGGCGCTCTCCACAGGAAAGGCGAGAGGAACTCCAGGGTCGTGCCACCATTCCAAGAGTTCCCCAGATGTGTCAGTCCAATCCAGAGGAACCTGTTTTCCCTGCACTGCCTTGACGTTCAAGCCGAGGATCGACTCCCACCACGTGTGCACGTGGGACAGCCCTGTGGGAAAGCCTCGTGGGAAAGCCTCGTGGGAAAGACTCGAGGGAAAACCATAGATCCTTTGATCCACGCGGCGGACTGCGTGACACTGCTGCTACCGCTCTGGAGGAAAGCGCAAGTGCATGCCCGCATTCGAGACGAGGACTGACTCCCCTGGGGAGACTCCAGAAGTACCCCAAGATCCATGTCAGCACTGGAGAGGAATCCTCAGTTTCCGGCCCCGACTCCACACAAGGTCTTAGGCCCCGGCATCGACGGGAGAGGAATCCCGAGAGGCCCCCGAGGAACTCACATGGGGACTGGCCTTTCCTGAGGCCACCAGAGCGGGTCCCTGAGGTCCCCGTCGTAAGTCGAGAGCACCTGCCGCAACTCGAGAAAATCCAGGAGGTTTTGCCCTCCAGGAGAGATGAGGCCCATTTCCGCTGAGGCTTCTCGAGGCCAATCACATCTAACCACTGGAACTTCCAAAGGGTCCTTCACACCCTTGCTGCAACTCAAGAAGTTCATCGACATACCCGTCTACACTCGAGAGGAAGCACGTGGGGTCCCGCACACATCCAGGGGAGCCCCGTTTCCGCCTACTAGCTCGAGATGAGGGATCCTTTCCCTGTTTCGCAGGGAAAGAATTTCCGGCGTTCCCGTCGCATCTCAAGAGGAGGCGCTCTCCACAGGAAAGGCGAGAGGAACTCCAGGGTCGTGCCACCATTCCAAGAGTCCCCCAGATGTGTCAGTCCATTCCAGAGGAACCTGTTTTCCCTGCACTGCCTTGACGTTCAAGCCGAGGATCGACTCCCAACACGTGTGCACGTGGGACAGCCCTGTGGGAAAGCCTCGTGGGAAAGCCTCGTGAGAAAGACTCGAGGGAAAACCATAGATCCTTTGATCCACGCGGCGGACTGCGTGACACTGCTGCTACCGCTCTGGAGGAAAGCGCAAGTGCATGCCCGCATTCGAGACGAGGACTGACTTCCCTGGGGAGACTCCAGAAGTACCCCAAGATCCATGTCAGCACTGGAGAGGAATCCTCAGGTTCCGGCCCCGACTCCACACAAGGTCTTAGGCCCCGGCATCGACGGGAGAGGAATCCCGAGAGGCCCCCGAGGAACTCGCATGGGGACTGGCCTTTCCTGAGGCCACCAGAGCGGGTCCCTGAGGTCCCCGTCGTAAGTCGAGAGCACCTGCCGCAACTCGAGAAAATCCAGGAGGTTTTGCCCTCCAGGCGAGATGAGGCCCATTTCCGCTGAGGCTTCTCGAGGCCAATCACGTCTAACCACAGGAACTTCCAAAGGGTCCTTCACACCCTTGCTGCAACTCAAGAATTTCCCCGACATACCCGTCTCCACTCGAGAGGAAGCACGTGGGGTCCCGCACACATCCAGGGGAGCCCCGTTTCCGCCTCCTAGCTCGAGATGAGGGATCCTTTCCCTGTTTCGTAGGGAAAGAATTCCCGGCGTTCCCGTCGCATCTCAAGAGGAGGCGCTCTCCACAGGAAAGGCGAGATGAATTCCAGGGTCGTGCCACCATTCCAAGAGTCCCCCAGATGTGTCAGTCCATTCCAGAGGAACCTGTTTTCCCTGCACTGCCTTGACGTTCAAGCCGAGGATCGACTCCCACCACGTGTGCACGTGGCACAGCCCTGTGGGAAAGCCTCGTGGGAAAGCCTCGTGGGAAAGACTCGAGGGAAAACCATAGATCCTTTGATCCACGCGGCGGACTGCGTGACACTGCTGCTACCGCTCTGGAGGAAAGCGCAAGTGCATGCACGCATTCGAGACGAGGACTGACTTCCCTGGGGAGACTCCAGAAGTACGCCAAGATCCATGTCAGCACTGGAGAGGAATCCTCAGGTTCCGGCCCCGACTCCACACAAGGTCTTAGGCCCCGGCATCGACGGGAGAGGAATCCCGAGAGGCCCCCGAGGAACTCGCATGGGGACTGGCCTTTCCTGAGGCCACCAGAGCGGGTCCCTGAGGTCCCCGTCGTAAGTCGAGAGCACCTGCCGCAACTCGAGAAAATCCAGGAGGTTTTGCCCTCCAGGCGAGATGAGGCCCATTTCCGCTGAGTCTTCTCGAGGCCAATCACGTCTAACCACTGGAACTTCCAAAGGGTCCTTCACACCCTTGCTGCAACTCAAGAAGTTCCCCGACATACCCGTCTCCACTCGAGAGGAAGCACGTGGGGTCCGCACACATCCAGGGGAGCCCCGTTTCCGCCTCCTAGCTCGAGATGAGGGATCCTTTCCCTGTTTCGTAGGGAAAGAATTCCCGGCGTTCCCGTCGCATCTCAAGAGGAGGCGCTCTCCACAGGAAAGGCGAGAGGAACTCCAGGGTCGTGCCACCATTCCAAGAGTCCCCCAGATGTGTCAGTCCATTCCAGAGGAACCTGTTTTCCCTGCACTGCCTTGACGTTCAAGCCGAGGATCGACTCCCACCACGTGTGCACGTGGGACAGCCCTGTGGGAAAGCCTCGTGGGAAAGCCTCGTGGGAAAGACTCGAGGGAAAACCATAGATCCTTTGATCCACGCGGCGGACTGCGTGACACTGCTGCTACCGCTCTGGAGGAAAGCGCAAGTGCATGCACGCATTCGAGACGAGGACTGACTTCCCTGGGGAGACTCCAGAAGTACGCCAAGATCCATGTCAGCACTGGAGAGGAATCCTCAGGTTCCGGCCCCGACTCCACACAAGGTCTTAGGCCCCGGCATCGACGGGAGAGGAATCCCGAGAGGCCCCCGAGGAACTCGCATGGGGACTGGCCTTTCCTGAGGCCACCAGAGCGGGTCCCTGAGGTCCCCGTCGTAAGTCGAGAGCACCTGCCGCAACTCGAGAAAATCCAGGAGGTTTTGCCCTCCAGGCGAGATGAGGCCCATTTCCGCTGAGTCTTCTCGAGGCCAATCACGTCTAACCACTGGAACTTCCAAAGGGTCCTTCACACCCTTGCTGCAACTCAAGAAGTTCCCCGACATACCCGTCTCCACTCGAGAGGAAGCACGTGGGGTCCGCACACATCCAGGGGAGCCCCGTTTCCGCCTCCTAGCTCGAGATGAGGGATCCTTTCCCTGTTTCGTAGGGAAAGAATTCCCGGCGTTCCCGTCGCATCTCAAGAGGAGGCGCTCTCCACAGGAAAGGCGAGAGGAACTCCAGGGTCGTGCCACCATTCCAAGAGTCCCCCAGATGTGTCAGTCCATTCCAGAGGAACCTGTTTTCCCTGCACTGCCTTGACGTTCAAGCCGAGGATCGACTCCCACCACGTGTGCACGTGGGACAGCCCTGTGGGAAAGCCTCGTGGGAAAGCCTCGTGGGAAAGACTCGAGGGAAAACCATAGATCCTTTGATCCACGCGGCGGACTGCGTGACACTGCTGCTACCGCTCTGGAGGAAAGCGCAAGTGCATGCCCGCATTCGAGACGAGGACTGACTCCCCTGGGGAGACTCCAGAAGTACCCCAAGATCCATGTCAGCACTGGAGAGGAATCCTCAGGTTCCGGCCCCGACTCCACACAAGGTCTTAGGCCCCGGCATCGACGGGAGAGGAATCCCGAGAGGCCCCCGAGGAACTCGCATGGGGACTGGCCTTTCCTGAGGCCACCAGAGCGGGTCCCTGAGGTCCCCGTCGTAAGTCGAGAGCACCTGCCGCAACTCGAGAAAATCCAGGAGGTTTTGCCCTCCAGGCGAGATGAGGCCCATTTCCGCTGAGGCTTCTCGAGGCCAATCACATCTAACCACTGGAACTTCCAAAGGGTCCTTCACACCCTTGCTGCAACTCAAGAAGTTCCCCGACATGCCCGTCTCCACTTGAGAGGAAGCACGTGGGGTCCCGCACACATCCAGGGGAGCCCCGTTTCCGCCTCCTAGCTCGAGATGAGGGATCCTTTCCCTGTTTCGTAGGGAAAGAATTCCCGGCGTTCCCGTCGCATCTCAAGAGGAGGCGCTCTCCACAGGAAAGGCGAGAGGAACTCCAGGGTCGTGCCACCATTCCAAGAGTCCCCCAGATGTGTCAGTCCATTCCAGAGGAACCTGTTTTCCCTGCACTGCCTTGACGTTCAAGCCGAGGATCGACTCCCACCACGAGTGCACGTGGGACAGCCCTGTGGGAAAGCCTCGTGGGAAAGCCACGTGGGAAAGACTCGAGGGAAAACCATAGATCCTTTGATCCACGCGGCGGACTGCGTGACACTGCTGCTACCGCTCTGGAGGAAAGCGCAAGTGCATGCCCGCATTCGAGACGAGGACTGACTCTCATGGGGAGACTCCAGAAGTACCCCAAGATCCATGTCAGCACTGGAGAGGAATCCTCAGGTTCGGGCCCCGACTCCACACAAGGTCTTAGGCCCCGGCATCGACGGGAGAGGAATCCCGAGAGGCCCCCGAGGAACTCGCATGGGGACTGGCCTTTCCTGAGGCCACCAGAGCGGGTCCCTCAGGTCCCCTCGTAAGTCGAGAGCACCTGCCGCAACTCGAGAAAATCCAGGAGGTTTTGCCCTCCAGGCGAGACGAGGCCCATTTCCGCTGAGGCTTCTCGAGGCCAATACGTCTAACCACTGGAACTTCCAAAGGGTCCTTCACACCCTTGCTGCAACTCAAGAAGTTCCCCGACATACCCGTCTCCACTCGAGAGGAAGCACGTGGGGTCCCGCACACATCCAGGGGAGCCCCGTTTCCGCCTCCTAGCTCGAGATGAGGGATCCTTTCCCTGTTTCGTAGGGAAAGAATTCCCGGCGTTCCCGTCGCATCTCAAGAGGAGGCGCTCTCCACAGGAAAGGCGAGAGGAACTCCAGCGTCGTGCCACCATTCCAAGAGTCCCCCAGATGTGTCAGTCCATTCCAGAGGAACCTGTTTTCCCTGCACTGCCTTGACGTTCAAGCCGAGGATCGACTCCCACCACGTGTGCACGTGGGACAGCCCTGTGGAAAGCCTCGTGGGAAAGCCTCGTGGGAAAGACTCGAGGGAATACCATAGATCCTTTGATCCACGCGGCGGACTGCGTGACACTGCTGCTACCGCTCTGGAGGAAAGCGCAAGTGCATGCCCGCATTCGAGACGAGGACTGACTCCCCTGGGGAGACTCCAGAAGTACCCCAAGATCCATGTCAGCACTGGAGAGGAATCCTCAGGTTCCGGCCCCGACTCCACACAAGGTCTTAGACCCCGGCATCGACGGGAGAGGAATCCCGAGAGGCCCCCGAGGAACTCGCATGGGGACTGGCCTTTCCTGAGGCCACCAGAGCGGGTCCCTGAGGTCCCCGTGGTAAGTCGAGAGCACCTGCCGCAACTCGAGAAAATCCAGGAGGTTTTGCCCTCCAGGCGAGACGAGGCCCATTTCCGCTGAGGCTTCTCGAGGCCAATACGTCTAACCACTGGAACTTCCAAAGGGTCCTTCACACCCTTGCTGCAACTCAAGTAGTTCCCTGACATACCCGTCTCCACTCGAGAGGAAGCACGTGGGGTCCTGCACACATCCAGGGGAGCCCCGTTTCCGCCTCCTAGCTCGAGATGAGGGATCCTTTCCCGGTTTCGTAGGGAAAGAATTCCCGGCGTTCCCGTCGCATCTCAAGAGGAGGCGCTCTCCACAGGAAAGGCGAGAGGAACTCCAGGGTCGTGCCACCATTCCAAGAGTCCCCCAGATGTGTCAGTCCATTCCAGAGGAACATGTTTTCCCTGCACTGCCTTGACGTTCAAGCCGAGGATCCACTCCCACCACGTGTGCACGTGGGACAGCCCTGTGGGAAAGCCTCGTGGGAAAGCCTCGTGGGAAAGACTCGAGGGAAAACCATACATCCTTTGATCCACGCGGCGGACTGCGTGACACTGCTGCTACCGCTCTGGAGGAAAGCGCAAGTGCATGCCCGCATTCGAGACGAGGACTGACTCCCCTGGGGAGACTCCAGAAGTACCCCAAGATCCATGTCAGCACTGGAGAGGAAACCTCAGGTTCCGGCCCCGACTCCACACAAGGTCTTAGGCCCCGGCATCGACGGGAGAGGAATCCCGAGAGGCCCCCGAGGATCTCGCATGGGGACTGGCCTTTCCTGAGGCCACCAGAGCGGGTCCCTGAGGTCCCCGTCGTAAGTCGAGAGCACCTGCCGCAACTCGAGAAAATCCAGGAGGTTTTGCCCTCCAGGCGAGATGAGGCCCATTTCCGCTGAGGCTTCTCGAGGCCAATCACATCTAACCACTGGAACTTCCAAAGGGTCCTTCACACCATTGCTGCAACTCAAGAAGTTCCCCGACATACCCGTCTCCACTCGAGAGGAAGCACGTGGGGTCCCGCACACATCCAGGGGAGCCCCGTTTCCGCCTCCTAGCTCGAGATGAGGGATCCTTTCCCTGTTTCGTAGGGAAAGAATTCCCGGCGTTCCCGTCGCATCTCAAGAGGAGGCGCTCTCCACAGGAAAGGCGAGAGGAACTCCAGGGTCGTGCCACCATTCCACGAGTCCCCCAGATGTGTCAGTCCATTCCAGAGGAACCTGTTTTCCCTGCACTGCCTTGACGTTCAAGCCGAGGATCCACTCCCACCACGTGTGCACGTGGGACAGCCCTGTGGGAAAGCCTCGTGGGAAAGCCTCGTGGGAAAGACTCGAGGGAAAACCATAGATCCTTTGATCCACGCGGCGGACTGCGTGACACTGCTGCTACCGCTCTGGAGGAAAGCGCAAGTGCATGCCCGCATTCGAGACGAGGACTGACTCCCCTGGGGAGACTCCAGAAGTACCCCAAGATCCATGTCAGCACTGGAGAGGAATCCTCAGGTTCCGGCCCCGACTCCACACAAGGTCTTAGGCCCCGGCATCGACGGGAGAGGAATCCCGAGACGCCCCCGAGGAACTCGCATGGGGACTGGCCTTTCCTGAGGCCACCAGAGCGGGTCCCTGAGGTCCCCGTCGTAAGTCGAGAGCACCTGCCGCAACTCGAGAAAATCCAGGAGGTTTTGCCCTCCAGGCGAGATGAGGCCCATTTCCGCTGAGGCTTCTCGAGGCCAATCACGTCTAACCACTGGAACTTCCAAAGGGTCCTTCACACCCTTGCTGCAACTCAAGAAGTTCCCCGACATACCCGTCTCCACTCGAGAGGAAGCACGTGGGGTCCGCACACATCCAGAGGAGCCCCGTTTCCGCCTCCTAGCTCGAGATGAGGGATCCTTTCCCTGTTTCGTAGGGAAAGAATTCCCGGCGTTCCCGTCGCATCTCAAGAGGAGGCGCTCTCCACAGGAAAGGCGAGAGGAACTCCAGGGTCGTGCCACCATTCCAAGAGTTCCCCAGATGTGTCAGTCCAATCCAGAGGAACCTGTTTTCCCTGCACTGCCTTGACGTTCAAGCCGAGGATCGACTCCCACCACGTGTGCACGTGGGACAGCCCTGTGGGAAAGCCTCGTGGGAAAGCCTCGTGGGAAAGACTCGAGGGAAAACCATAGATCCTTTGATCCACGCGGCGGACTGCGTGACACTGCTGCTACCGCTCTGGAGGAAAGCGCAAGTGCATGCCCGCATTCGAGACGAGGACTGACTCCCCTGGGGAGACTCCAGAAGTACCCCAAGATCCATGTCAGCACTGGAGAGGAATCCTCAGTTTCCGGCCCCGACTCCACACAAGGTCTTAGGCCCCGGCATCGACGGGAGAGGAATCCCGAGAGGCCCCCGAGGAACTCACATGGGGACTGGCCTTTCCTGAGGCCACCAGAGCGGGTCCCTGAGGTCCCCGTCGTAAGTCGAGAGCACCTGCCGCAACTCGAGAAAATCCAGGAGGTTTTGCCCTCCAGGCGAGATGAGGCCCATTTCCGCTGAGGCTTCTCGAGGCCAATCACATCTAACCACTGGAACTTCCAAAGGGTCCTTCACACCCTTGCTGCAACTCAAGAAGTTCATCGACATACCCGTCTACACTCGAGAGGAAGCACGTGGGGTCCCGCACACATCCAGGGGAGCCCCGTTTCCGCCTACTAGCTCGAGATGAGGGATCCTTTCCCTGTTTCGCAGGGAAAGAATTTCCGGCGTTCCCGTCGCATCTCAAGAGGAGGCGCTCTCCACAGGAAAGGCGAGAGGAACTCCAGGGTCGTGCCACCATTCCAAGAGTCCCCCAGATGTGTCAGTCCATTCCAGAGGAACCTGTTTTCCCTGCACTGCCTTGACGTTCAAGCCGAGGATCGACTCCCAACACGTGTGCACGTGGGACAGCCCTGTGGGAAAGCCTCGTGGGAAAGCCTCGTGAGAAAGACTCGAGGGAAAACCATAGATCCTTTGATCCACGCGGCGGACTGCGTGACACTGCTGCTACCGCTCTGGAGGAAAGCGCAAGTGCATGCCCGCATTCGAGACGAGGACTGACTTCCCTGGGGAGACTCCAGAAGTACCCCAAGATCCATGTCAGCACTGGAGAGGAATCCTCAGGTTCCGGCCCCGACTCCACACAAGGTCTTAGGCCCCGGCATCGACGGGAGAGGAATCCCGAGAGGCCCCCGAGGAACTCGCATGGGGACTGGCCTTTCCTGAGGCCACCAGAGCGGGTCCCTGAGGTCCCCGTCGTAAGTCGAGAGCACCTGCCGCAACTCGAGAAAATCCAGGAGGTTTTGCCCTCCAGGCGAGATGAGGCCCATTTCCGCTGAGGCTTCTCGAGGCCAATCACGTCTAACCACAGGAACTTCCAAAGGGTCCTTCACACCCTTGCTGCAACTCAAGAATTTCCCCGACATACCCGTCTCCACTCGAGAGGAAGCACGTGGGGTCCCGCACACATCCAGGGGAGCCCCGTTTCCGCCTCCTAGCTCGAGATGAGGGATCCTTTCCCTGTTTCGTAGGGAAAGAATTCCCGGCGTTCCCGTCGCATCTCAAGAGGAGGCGCTCTCCACAGGAAAGGCGAGATGAATTCCAGGGTCGTGCCACCATTCCAAGAGTCCCCCAGATGTGTCAGTCCATTCCAGAGGAACCTGTTTTCCCTGCACTGCCTTGACGTTCAAGCCGAGGATCGACTCCCACCACGTGTGCACGTGGGACAGCCCTGTGGGAAAGCCTCGTGGGAAAGCCTCGTGTGAAAGACTCGAGGGAAAACCATAGATCCTTTGATCCACGCGGCGGACTGCGTGACACTGCTGCTACCGCTCTGGAGGAAAGCGCAAGTGCATGCACGCATTCGAGACGAGGACTGACTTCCCTGGGGAGACTCCAGAAGTACGCCAAGATCCATGTCAGCACTGGAGAGGAATCCTCAGGTTCCGGCCCCGACTCCACACAAGGTCTTAGGCCCCGGCATCGACGGGAGAGGAATCCCGAGAGGCCCCCGAGGAACTCGCATGGGGACTGGCCTTTCCTGAGGCCACCAGAGCGGGTCCCTGAGGTCCCCGTCGTAAGTCGAGAGCACCTGCCGCAACTCGAGAAAATCCAGGAGGTTTTGCCCTCCAGGCGAGATGAGGCCCATTTCCGCTGAGTCTTCTCGAGGCCAATCACGTCTAACCACTGGAACTTCCAAAGGGTCCTTCACACCCTTGCTGCAACTCAAGAAGTTCCCCGACATACCCGTCTCCACTCGAGAGGAAGCACGTGGGGTCCGCACACATCCAGGGGAGCCCCGTTTCCGCCTCCTAGCTCGAGATGAGGGATCCTTTCCCTGTTTCGTAGGGAAAGAATTCCCGGCGTTCCCGTCGCATCTCAAGAGGAGGCGCTCTCCACAGGAAAGGCGAGAGGAACTCCAGGGTCGTGCCACCATTCCAAGAGTCCCCCAGATGTGTCAGTCCATTCCAGAGGAACCTGTTTTCCCTGCACTGCCTTGACGTTCAAGCCGAGGATCGACTCCCACCACGTGTGCACGTGGGACAGCCCTGTGGGAAAGCCTCGTGGGAAAGCCTCGTGGGAAAGACTCGAGGGAAAACCATAGATCCTTTGATCCACGCGGCGGACTGCGTGACACTGCTGCTACCGCTCTGGAGGAAAGCGCAAGTGCATGCACGCATTCGAGACGAGGACTGACTTCCCTGGGGAGACTCCAGAAGTACGCCAAGATCCATGTCAGCACTGGAGAGGAATCCTCAGGTTCCGGCCCCGACTCCACACAAGGTCTTAGGCCCCGGCATCGACGGGAGAGGAATCCCGAGAGGCCCCCGAGGAACTCGCATGGGGACTGGCCTTTCCTGAGGCCACCAGAGCGGGTCCCTGAGGTCCCCGTCGTAAGTCGAGAGCACCTGCCGCAACTCGAGAAAATCCAGGAGGTTTTGCCCTCCAGGCGAGATGAGGCCCATTTCCGCTGAGTCTTCTCGAGGCCAATCACGTCTAACCACTGGAACTTCCAAAGGGTCCTTCACACCCTTGCTGCAACTCAAGAAGTTCCCCGACATACCCGTCTCCACTCGAGAGGAAGCACGTGGGTCCGCACACATCCAGGGGAGCCCCGTTTCCGCCTCCTAGCTCGAGATGAGGGATCCTTTCCCTGTTTCGTAGGGAAAGAATTCCCGGCGTTCCCGTCGCATCTCAAGAGGAGGCGCTCTCCACAGGAAAGGCGAGAGGAACTCCAGGGTCGTGCCACCATTCCAAGAGTCCCCCAGATGTGTCAGTCCATTCCAGAGGAACCTGTTTTCCCTGCACTGCCTTGACGTTCAAGCCGAGGATCGACTCCCACCACGTGTGCACGTGGGACAGCCCTGTGGGAAAGCCTCGTGGGAAAGCCTCGTGGGAAAGACTCGAGGGAAAACCATAGATCCTTTGATCCACGCGGCGGACTGCGTGACACTGCTGCTACCGCTCTGGAGGAAAGCGCAAGTGCATGCCCGCATTCGAGACGAGGACTGACTCCCCTGGGGAGACTCCAGAAGTACCCCAAGATCCATGTCAGCACTGGAGAGGAATCCTCAGGTTCCGGCCCCGACTCCACACAAGGTCTTAGGCCCCGGCATCGACGGGAGAGGAATCCCGAGAGGCCCCCGAGGAACTCGCATGGGGACTGGCCTTTCCTGAGGCCACCAGAGCGGGTCCCTGAGGTCCCCGTCGTAAGTCGAGAGCACCTGCCGCAACTCGAGAAAATCCAGGAGGTTTTGCCCTCCAGGCGAGATGAGGCCCATTTCCGCTGAGGCTTCTCGAGGCCAATCACATCTAACCACTGGAACTTCCAAAGGGTCCTTCACACCCTTGCTGCAACTCAAGAAGTTCCCCGACATGCCCGTCTCCACTTGAGAGGAAGCACGTGGGGTCCCGCACACATCCAGGGGAGCCCCGTTTCCGCCTCCTAGCTCGAGATGAGGGATCCTTTCCCTGTTTCGTAGGGAAAGAATTCCCGGCGTTCCCGTCGCATCTCAAGAGGAGGCGCTCTCCACAGGAAAGGCGAGAGGAACTCCAGGGTCGTGCCACCATTCCAAGAGTCCCCCAGATGTGTCAGTCCATTCCAGAGGAACCTGTTTTCCCTGCACTGCCTTGACGTTCAAGCCGAGGATCGACTCCCACCACGAGTGCACGTGGGACAGCCCTGTGGGAAAGCCTCGTGGGAAAGCCACGTGGGAAAGACTCGAGGGAAAACCATAGATCCTTTGATCCACGCGGCGGACTGCGTGACACTGCTGCTACCGCTCTGGAGGAAAGCGCAAGTGCATGCCCGCATTCGAGACGAGGACTGACTCTCATGGGGAGACTCCAGAAGTACCCCAAGATCCATGTCAGCACTGGAGAGGAATCCTCAGGTTCGGGCCCCGACTCCACACAAGGTCTTAGGCCCCGGCATCGACGGGAGAGGAATCCCGAGAGGCCCCCGAGGAACTCGCATGGGGACTGGCCTTTCCTGAGGCCACCAGAGCGGGTCCCTCAGGTCCCCTCGTAAGTCGAGAGCACCTGCCGCAACTCGAGAAAATCCAGGAGGTTTTGCCCTCCAGGCGAGACGAGGCCCATTTCCGCTGAGGCTTCTCGAGGCCAATACGTCTAACCACTGGAACTTCCAAAGGGTCCTTCACACCCTTGCTGCAACTCAAGAAGTTCCCCGACATACCCGTCTCCACTCGAGAGGAAGCACGTGGGGTCCCGCACACATCCAGGGGAGCCCCGTTTCCGCCTCCTAGCTCGAGATGAGGGATCCTTTCCCTGTTTCGTAGGGAAAGAATTCCCGGCGTTCCCGTCGCATCTCAAGAGGAGGCGCTCTACACAGGAAAGGCGAGAGGAACTCCAGCGTCGTGCCACCATTCCAAGAGTCCCCCAGATGTGTCAGTCCATTCCAGAGGAACCTGTTTTCCCTGCACTGCCTTGACGTTCAAGCCGAGGATCGACTCCCACCACGTGTGCACGTGGGACAGCCCTGTGGAAAGCCTCGTGGGAAAGCCTCGTGGGAAAGACTCGAGGGAATACCATAGATCCTTTGATCCACGCGGCGGACTGCGTGACACTGCTGCTACCGCTCTGGAGGAAAGCGCAAGTGCATGCCCGCATTCGAGACGAGGACTGACTCCCCTGGGGAGACTCCAGAAGTACCCCAAGATCCATGTCAGCACTGGAGAGGAATCCTCAGGTTCCGGCCCCGACTCCACACAAGGTCTTAGACCCCGGCATCGACGGGAGAGGAATCCCGAGAGGCCCCCGAGGAACTCGCATGGGGACTGGCCTTTCCTGAGGCCACCAGAGCGGGTCCCTGAGGTCCCCGTGGTAAGTCGAGAGCACCTGCCGCAACTCGAGAAAATCCAGGAGGTTTTGCCCTCCAGGCGAGACGAGGCCCATTTCCGCTGAGGCTTCTCGAGGCCAATCACATCTAACCACTGGAACTTCCAAAGCGTCCTTCACACCCTTGCTGCAACTCAAGAAGTTCCCCGACATACCCGTCTCCACTCAAGAGGAAGCACGTGGGTCCCGCACACATCCAGGGGAGCCCGGTTTCCGCCTCCTAGCTCGAGATGAGGGATCCTTTCCCTGTTTCGTAGGGAAAGAATTCCCGGGGTTCCCATCGCATCTCAAGAGGAGGCGCTCTCCACAGGAAAGGCGAGAGGAACTCCAGGGTCGTGCCACCATTCCAAGAGTTCCCCAGATGTGTCAGTCCTTTCCAGAGGAACCTGTTTTCCCTGCACTGCCTTGACGTTCAAGCCGAGGATCGATTCCCACCACGTGTGCACGTGGGACAGCCCTGTGGGAAAGCCTCGTGGGAAAGCCTCGTGGGAAAGACTCGAGGGAAAACCATACATCCTTTGATCCACGCGGCGGACTGCGTGACACTGCTGCTACCTCTCTGGAGGAAAGCGCAAGTGCATTCCCGCATTCGAGACGAGGACTGACTCCCCTGGGGAGACTCCAGAAGTACGCCAAGATCCATGTCAGCACTGGAGAGGAATCCTCAGGTTCCGGCCCGGACTCCACACAAGGTCTTAGGCCCCGGCATCGACGGGAGAGGAATCCCGAGAGGCCCCCGAGGAACTCGCATGGGGACTGGCCTTTCCTGAGGCCACCAGAGCGGGTCCCTGAGGTCCCCGTCGTAAGTCGAGAGCACCTGCCGCAACTCGAGAAAATCCAGGAGGTTTTGCCCTCCAGGCGAGATGAGGCCCATTTCCGCTGAGGCTTCTCTAGGCCAATCACATCTAACCACTGGAACTTCCAAAGGGTCCTTCACACCATTGCTGCAACTCAAGAAGTTCCCCGACATACCCGTCTCCACTCGAGAGGAAGCACGTGGGGTCCCGCACACATCCAGGGGAGCCCCGTTTCCGCCTACTAGCTCGAGATGAGGGATCCTTTCCCTGTTTCGCAGGGAAAGAATTTCCGGCGTTCCCGTCGCATCTCAAGAGGAGGCGCTCTCCACAGGAAAGGCGAGAGGAACTCCAGGGTCGTGCCACCATTCCAAGAGTCCCCCAGATGTGTCAGTCCATTCCAGAGGAACCTGTTTTCCCTGCACTGCCTTGACGTTCAATCCGATTATCGACTCCCACCACGTGTGCACGTTGAACAGCCCTGTGGGAAAGCCTCGTGGGAAACCCTCGTGGGAAAGACTCGAGGGAAAACCATAGATCCTTTGATCCACGCGGCGGACTGCGTGACACTGCTGCTACCGCTCTGGAGGAAAGCGCAAGTGCATGCCCGCATTCGAGACGAGGACTGACTCCCCTGGGGAGACTCCAGAAGTACCCCAAGATCCATGTCAGCACTGGAGAGGAATCCTCAGGTTCCGGCCCCGACTCCACACAAGGTCTTAGGCCCCGGCATCGACGGGAGAGGAATCCCGAGAGGCCCCCGAGGAACTCGCATGGGGACTGGCCTTTCCTGAGGCCACCAGAGCGGGTCCCTGAGGTCCCCGTCGTAAGTCGAGAGCACCTGCCGCAACTCGAGAAAATCCAGGAGGTTTTGCCCTCCAGGCGAGACGAGGCCCATTTCCGCTGAGGCTTCTCGAGGCCAATACGTCTAACCACTGGAACTTCCAAAGGGTCCTTCACACCCTTGCTGCAACTCAAGAAGTTCCCCGACATACCCGTCTCCACTCGAGAGGAAGCACGTGGGGTCCCGCACACATCCAGGGGAGCCCCGTTTCCGCCTCCTAGCTCGAGATGAGGGATCCTTTCCCTGTTTCGTAGGGAAAGAATTCCCGGCGTTCCCGTCGCATCTCAAGAGGAGGCGCTCTCCACAGGAAAGGCGAGAGGAACTCCAGCGTCGTGCCACCATTCCAAGAGTCCCCCAGATGTGTCAGTCCATTCCAGAGGAACCTGTTTTCCCTGCACTGCCTTGACGTTCAAGCCGAGGATCGACTCCCACCACGTGTGCACGTGGGACAGCCCTGTGGGAAAGCCTCGTGGGAAAGCCTCGTGGGAAAGACTCGAGGGAATACCATAGATCCTTTGATCCACGCGGCGGACTGCGTGACACTGCTGCTACCCCTCTGGAGGAAAGCGCAAGTGCATGCCCGCATTCGAGACGAGGACTGACTCCCCTGGGGAGACTCCAGAAGTACCCCAAGATCCATGTCAGCACTGGAGAGGAATCCTCAGGTTCCGGCCCCGACTCCACACAAGGACTTAGGCCCCGGCATCGACGGGAGAGGAATCCCGAGAGGCCCCCGAGGAACTCGCATGGGGACTGGCCTTTCCTGAGGCCACCAGAGCGGGTCCCTGAGGTCCCCGTCGTAAGTCGAGAGCACCTGCCGCAACTCGAGAAAATCCAGGAGGTTTTGCCCTCCAGGCGAGATGAGGCCCATTTCCGCTGAGGCTTCTCGAGGCCAATCACATCTAACCACTGGAACTTCCAAAGCGTCCTTCACACCCTTGCTGCAACTCAAGAAGTTCCCCGACATACCCGTCTCCACTCAAGAGGAAGCACGTGGGTCCCGCACACATCCAGGGGAGCCCCGTTTCCGCCTCTTAGCTCGAGATGAGGGATCCTTTCCCTGTTTCGTAGGGAAAGAATTCCCGGCGTTCCCATCGCATCTCAAGAGGAGGCGCTCTCCACAGGAAAGGCGAGAGGAACTCCAGGGTCGTGCCACCATTCCAAGAGTTCCCCAGATGTGTCAGTCCATTCCAGAGGAACCTGTTTTCCCTGCACTGCCTTGACGTTCAAGCCGAGGATCGATTCCCACCACGTGTGCACGTGGGACAGCCCTGTGGGAAAGCCTCGTGGGAAAGCCTCGTGGGAAAGCCTCGAGGGAAAACAATACATCCTTTGATCCACGCGGCAGACTGCGTGACACTGCTGCTACCGCTCTGGAGGAAAGCGCAAGTGCATTCCCGCATTCGAGACGAGGACTGACTCCCCTGGGGAGACTCCAGAAGTACCCCAAGATCCATGTCAGCACTGGAGAGGAATCCTCAGGTTCCGGCCCCGACTCCACACAAGGTCTTAGGCCCCGGCATCGACGGGAGAGGAATCCCGAGAGGCCCCCGAGGAACTCGCATGGGGACTGGCCTTTCCTGAGGCCACCAGAGCGGGTCCCTGAGGTCCCCGTCGTAAGTCGAGAGCACCTGCCGCAACTCGAGAAAATCCAGGAGGTTTTGCCCTCCAGGCGAGATGAGGCCCATTTCCGCTGAGGCTTCTCGAGGCCAATCACATCTAACCACTGGAACTTCCAAAGGGTCCTTCACACCCTTGCTGCAACTCAAGAAGTTCCCCGACATACCCGTCTCCACTCGAGAGGAAGCACGTGGTGTCCCGCACACATCCAGGGGAGCCCCGTTTCCGCCTCCTAGCTCGAGATGAGGGATCCTTTCCCTGTTTCGTTGGGAAAGAATTCCCGGCGTTCCCGTCGCATCTCAAGAGGAGGCGCTCTCCACAGGAAAGGCGAGAGGAACTCCAGGGTCGTGCCACCATTCC
This sequence comes from Ovis canadensis, assembly GCF_042477335.2. Classification (NCBI taxonomy): domain Eukaryota; kingdom Metazoa; phylum Chordata; class Mammalia; order Artiodactyla; family Bovidae; genus Ovis; species Ovis canadensis. The sequence continues at coordinate 1,942,930 of NC_091252.1, forward strand.
AAGAGTCCCCCAGATGTGTCAGTCCATTCCAGAGGAACCTGTTTTCCCTGCACTGCCTTGACGTTCAAGCCGAGGATCGACTCCCACCACGTGTGCACGTGGGACAGCCCTGTGGGAAAGCCTCGTGGGAAAGCCTCGTGGGAAAGACTCGAGGGAAAACCATAGATCCTTTGATCCACCCGGCGGACTGCGTGACACTGCTGCTACCACTCTGGAGGAAAGCGCAAGTGCATGCCTGCATTCGAGACGAGGACTGACTCCCCTGGGGAGACTCCAGAAGTACCCCAAGATCCATGTCAGCACTGGAGAGGAATCCTCAGGTTCCGGCCCCGACTCCACACAAGGTCTTAGGCCACGGCATCGACGGGAGAGGAATCCCGAGAGGCCCCCGAGGAACTTTCATGGGGACTGGCCTTTCCTGAGGCCACCAGAGCGGGTCCCTGATGTCCCCATCGTAAGTCGAGAGCACCTGTCGCAACTCGAGAAAATCCAGGAGGTTTTGCCCTCCAGGCGAGATGAGGCCCATTTCCGCTGAGGCTTCTCGACGCCAATCACATCTAACCACTGGAACTTCCAAAGGGTCCTTCACACCCTTGCTGCAACTCAAGAAGTTCCCCGACATACCCGTCTCCACTCGAGAGGAAGCACGTGGGGTCCCGCACACATCCAGGGGAGCCCCGTTTCCGCCTCCCAGCTCGAGATGAGGGATCCTTTCCCTGTTTCGTAGGGAAAGAATTCCCGGCGTTCCCGTCGCAACTCAAGAGGAGGCGCTCTCCACAGGAAAGGCGAGAGGAACTCCAGGGTCGTGCCACCATTCCAAGAGTCCCCCAGATGTGTCAGTCCATTCCAGAGGAACCTGTTTTCCCTGCACTGCCTTGACGTTCAAGCCGAGGATCGACTCCCACCACGTGTGCACGTGGGACAGCCCTGTGGGAAAGCCTCGTGGGAAAGCCTCGTGGGAAAGACTCGAGGGAAAACCATAGATCCTTTGATCCACGCGGCGGACTGCGTGACACTGCTGCTACCGCTCTGGAGGAAAGCGCAAGTGCATGCCCGCATTCGAGACGAGGACTGACTTCCCTGGGGAGACTCCAGAAGTACCCCAAGATCCATGTCAGCACTGGAGAGGAATCCTCAGGTTCCGGCCCCGACTCCACACAAGGTCTTAGGCCCCGGCATTGACGGGAGAGGAATCCCGGGATGCCCCCGAGGAACTCGCATGGGGACTGGCCTTTCCTGAGGCCACCAGAGCGTGTCCCTGAGGTCCCCGTCGTAAGTCGAGAGCACCTGCCGCAACTCGAGAAAATGGAGGAGGTTTTGCCCTCCAGGCGAGATGAGGCCCATTTCCGCTGAGGCTTCTCGAGGCCAATCACATTTAACCACTGGAACTTCCAAAGGGTCCTTCACACCATTGCTGCAACTCAAGAAGTTCCCCGACATACCCGTCTCCACTCGATAGGAAGCACGTGGTGTCCCGCACACATCCAGGGGAGCCCCGTTTCCGCCTCCTAGCTCGAGATGAGGGATCCTTTCCCTGTTTCGTAGGGAAAGAATTCCCGGCGTTCCCATCGCATCTCAAGAGGAGGCGCTCTCCACAGGAAAGGCGAGAGGAACTCCAGGGTCGTGCCACCATTCCAAGAGTCCCCCAGATGTGTCAGTCCATTCGAGAGGAACCAGTTTTCCCTGCAGTGCCTTGACGTTGAAGCCGAGGATCGACTCCCAACACGTGTGCACGTGGGACAGCCCTGTGGGAAAGCCTCGTGGGAAAGCCTCGTGGGAAAGACTCGAGGGAAAACCATACATCCTTTGATCCACGCGGCGGACTGCGTGACACTGCTGCTACCGCTCTGGAGGAAAGCGCAAGTGCATGCCCGCATTCGAGACGAGGACTGACTCCCCTGGGGAGACTCCAGAAGTACCCCAAGATCCATGTCAGCACTGGAGAGGAAAACTCAGGTTCCGGCCCCGACTCCACACAAGGTCTTAGGCCCCGGCATCGACGGGAGAGGAATCCCGAGAGGCCCCCGAGGAACTAGCATGGGGACCGGCCTTTCCTGAGGCCACCAGAGCGGGTCCCTGAGGTCCCCGTCGTAAGTCGAGAGCACCTGCCGCAACTCGAGAAAATCCAGGAGGTTTTGCCCTCCAGGCGAGATGAGGCCCCTTTCCGCTGAGGCTTCTCGAGGCCAATCACATCTAACCACTGGAACTTCCAAAGGGTCCTTCACACCCTTGCTGCAACTCAAGAAGTTCCCCGACATACCAGTCTCCACTCGAGAGGAAGCACGTGGGGTCCCGCACACATCCAGGGGAGCCCCGTTTCCGTCTCCTAGCTCGAGATGAGGGATCCTTTCCCTGTTTCGTAGGGAAAGAATACCCGGCGTTCCCGTCGCATCTCAAGAGGAGGCGCTCTCCACAGGAAAGGCGAGAGGAACTCCAGGGTCGTGCCACCATTCCAAGAGTCCCCCAGATGTGTCAGTCCATTCCAGAGGAACCTGTTTTCCCTGCACTGCCTTGACGTTCAAGCCGATGATCGACTCCCACCACGTGTGCACGTGGGACAGCCCTGTGGGAAAGCCTCGTGGGAAAGCCTCTTGGGAAAGACTCGAGGGAAAACCATACATCCTTTGATCCACGCGGCGGACTGCGTGACACTGCTGCTACCGCTCTGGAGGAAAGCGCAAGTGCATTCCCGCATTCGAGACGAGGACTGACTCCGCTGGGGAGACTCCAGAAGTACCCCAAGATCCATGTCAGCACTGGAGAGGAATCCTCAGGTTCCGGCCCCGACTCCACACAAGGTCTTAGGCCCCGGCATCGACGGGAGAGGAATCCCGAGAGGCCCCCGAGGAACTCGCATGGGGACTGGCCTTTCCTGAGGCCACCAGAGCGGGTCCCTGAGGTCCCCGTCGTAAGTCGAGAGCACCTGCCGCAACTCGAGAAAATCCACGAGGTTTTGCCCTCCAGGCGAGATGAGGCCCATTTCCGCTGAGGCTTCTCGAGGCCAATCACATCTAACCACTGGAACTTCCAAAGGGTCCTTCACACCCTTGCTGCAACTCAAGAAGTTCCCCGACATACCCGTCTCCACTCGAGAGGAAGCACGTGGTGTCCCGCACACATCCAGGGGAGCCCCGTTTCCGCCTCCTAGCTCGAGATGAGGGATCCTTTCCCTGTTTCGTTGGGAAAGAATTCCCGGCGTTCCCGTCGCATCTCAAGAGGAGGCGCTCTCCACAGGAAAGGCGAGAGGAACTCCAGGGTCGTGCCACCATTCCAAGAGTCCCCCAGATGTGTCAGTCCATTCCAGAGGAACCTGTTTTCCCTGCACTGCCTTGACGTTCAAGCCGAGGATCGACTCCCACCACGTGTGCACGTGGGACAGCCCTGTGGGAAAGCCTCGTGGGAAAGCCTCGTGGGAAAGACTCGAGGGAAAACCATAGATCCTTTGATCCACCCGGCGGACTGCGTGACACTGCTGCTACCACTCTGGAGGAAAGCGCAAGTGCATTCCTGCATTCGAGACGAGGACTGACTCCCCTGGGGAGACTCCAGAAGTACCCCAAGATCCATGTCAGCACTGGAGAGGAATCCTCAGGTTCCGTCCCCGACTCCACACAAGGTCTTAGGCCACGGCATCGACGGGAGAGGAATCCCGAGAGGCCCCCGAGGAACTTTCATGGGGACTGGCCTTTCCTGAGGCCACCAGAGCGGGTCCCTGATGTCCCCATCGTAAGTCGAGAGCACCTGTCGCAACTCGAGAAAATCCAGGAGGTTTTGCCCTCCAGGCGAGATGAGGCCCATTTCCGCTGAGGCTTCTCGAGGCCAATCACATCTAACCACTGGAACTTCCAAAGGGTCCTTCACACCCTTGCTGCAACTCAAGAATTTCCCCGACATACCCGTCTCCACTCGAGAGGAAGCACGTGGGGTCCCGCACACATCCAGGGGAGCCCCGTTTCCGCCTCCTAGCTCGAGATGAGGGATCCTTTCCCTGTTTCGTAGGGAAAGAATTCCCGGCGTTCCCGTCGCATCTCAAGAGGAGGCGCTCTCCACAGGAAAGGCGAGAGGAACTCCAGGGTCGTGACACCATTCCAAGAGTCCCCCAGATGTGTCGGTCCATTCCAGAGGAACCTGTTTTCCCTGCACTGCCTTGACGTTCAAGCCGAGGATCGACTCCCACCACGTGTGCACGTGGGACAGCCCTGTGGGAAAGCCTCGTGGGAAAGCCTCGTGGGAAAGACTCGAGGGAAAACCATAGATCCTTTGATCCACGCGGCGGACTGCGTGACACTGCTGCTACCGCTCTGGAGGAAAGCGCAAGTGCATGCCCGCATTCGAGACGAGGACTGACTCCCCTGGGGAGACTCCAGAAGTACCCCAAGATCCATGTCAGCACTGGAGAGGAATCCTCAGGTTCCGGCCCCGACTCCACACAAGGTCTTAGGCCCCGGCATTGACGGGAGAGGAATCCCGAGAGGCCCCCGAGGAACTCGCATGGGGACTGGCCTTTCCTGAGGCCACCAGAGCGTGTCCCTGAGGTCCCCGTCGTAAGTCGAGAGCACCTGCCGCAACTCGAGAAAATGGAGGAGGTTTTGCCCTCCAGGCGAGATGAGGCCCATTTCCGCTGAGGCTTCTCGAGGCCAATCACATTTAACCACTGGAACTTCCAAAGGGTCCTTCACACCATTGCTGCAACTCAAGGAGTTCCCCGACATACCCGTCTCCACTCGATAGGAAGCACGTGGTGTCCCGCACACATCCAGGGGAGCCCCGTTTCCGCCTCCTAGCTCGAGATGAGGGATCCTTTCCCTGTTTCGTAGGGAAAGAATTCCCGGCGTTCCCATCGCATCTCAAGAGGAGGCGCTCTCCACAGGAAAGGCGAGAGGAACTCCAGGGTCGTGCCACCATTCCAAGAGTCCCCCAGATGTGTCAGTCCATTCGAGAGGAACCAGTTTTCCCTGCAGTGCCTTGACGTTGAAGCCGAGGATCGACTCCCAACACGTGTGCACGTGGGACAGCCCTGTGGGAAAGCCTCGTGGGAAAGCCTCGTGGGAAAGACTCGAGGGAAAACCATAGATACTTTGATCCACGCGGCGGACTGCGTGACACTGCTGCTACCGCTCTGGAGGAAAGCGCAAGTGCATGCCCGCATTCGAGACGAGGACTGACTCCCCTGGGGAGACTCCAGAAGTACCCCAAGATCCATGTCAGCACTGGAGAGGAAAACTCAGGTTCCGGCCCCGACTCCACACAAGGTCTTAGGCCCCGGCATCGACGGGAGAGGAATCCCGAGAGGCCCCCGAGGAACTCGCATGGGGACCGGCCTTTCCTGAGGCCACCAGAGCGGGTCCCTGAGGTCCCCGTCGTAAGTCGAGAGCACCTGCCGCAACTTGAGAAAATCCAGGAGGTTTTGCCCTCCAGGCGAGATGAGGCCCCTTTCCGCTGAGGCTTCTCGAGGCCAATCACATCTAACCACTGGAACTTCCAAAGGGTCCTTCACACCCTTGCTGCAACTCAAGAAGTTCCCCGACATACCCGTCTCCACTCGAGAGGAAGCACGTGGGGTCCCGCACACATCCAGGGGAGCCCCGTTTCCGCCTCCTAGCTCGAGATGAGGGATCCTTTCCCTGTTTCGTAGGGAAAGAATACCCGGCGTTCCCGTCGCATCTCAAGAGGAGGCGCTCTCCACAGGAAAGGCGAGAGGAACTCCAGGGTCGTGCCACCATTCCAAGAGTCCCCCAGATGTGTCAGTCCATTCCAGAGGAACCTGTTTTCCCTGCACTGCCTTGACGTTCAAGCCGATGATCGACTCCCACCACGTGTGCACGTGGGACAGCCCTGTGGGAAAGCCTCGTGGGAAAGCCTCGTTGCAAAGACTCGAGGGAAAACCATAGATCCTTTGATCCACGCGGCGGACTGCGTGACACTGCTGCTACCGCTCTGGAGGAAAGCGCAAGTGCATGCCCGCATTCGAGGCGAGGACTGACTCCCGTGGGGAGACTCCAGAAGTACCATAAGATCCATGTCAGCACTGGAGAGGAACCCTCAGGTTCCGGCCCCGACTCCACACAAGGTCTTAGGCCCCGGCATCGACGGGAGAGGAATCCCGAGAGGCCCCCGAGGAACTCGCATGGGGACTGGCCTTTCCTGAGGCCACCAGTGCGGGTCCCTGAGGTCCCCGTCGTAAGTCGAGAGCACCTGCCGCAACTCGAGAAAATCCAGGAGGTTTTGCCCTCCAGGCGAGACGAGGCCCATTTCCGCTGAGGCTTCTCGAGGCCAATCACGGCTAACCACTGGAACTTCCAAAGGGTCCTTCACACCATTGCTGCAACTCAAGAAGTTCCCCGACATACCCGTCTCCACTCGAGAGGAAGCACGTGGGGTCCCGCACACATCCAGGGAAGCCCCGTTTCCGCCTCCTAGCTCGAGATGAGGGATCCTTTCCCTGTTTCGTAGGGAAAGAATTCCCGGCGTTGCCGTCGCATCTCAAGAGGAGGCGCTCTCCTCAGGAAAGGCGAGAGGAACTCCAGGGTCGTGACACCATTCCAAGAGTCCCCCAGATGTGTCAGTCCATTCCAGAGGAACCTGTTTTCCCTGCACTGCCTTGACGTTCAAGCCGAGGATCGACTCCCACCACGTGTGCACGTGGGACAGCCCTGTGGGAAAGCCTCGTGGGAAAGCCTCGTGGGAAAGACTCGAGGGAAAACCATAGATCCTTTGATCCACGCGGCGGACAGCGTGACACTGCTGCTACCGCTCTGAAGGAAAGCGCAAGTGCATGCCCGCATTCGAGACGAGGACTGACTCCCCTGGGGAGACTCCAGAAGTACCCCAAGATCCATGTCAGCACTGGAGAGGAATCCTCAGGTTCCGGCCCCGACTCCACACAAGGTCTTAGGCCCCGGCATCGACGGGAGAGGAATCCCGAGAGGCCCCCGAGGAACTCGCATGGGGACTGGCCTTTCCTGAGGCCACCAGAGCGGGTCCCTGAGGTCCCCGTCGTAAGTCGAGAGCACCTGCCGCAACTCGAGAAAATCCACGAGGTTTTGCCCTCCAGGCGAGATGAGGCCCATTTCCGCTGAGGCTTCTCGAGGCCAATCACATCTAACCACTGGAACTTCCAAAGGGTCCTTCACACCCTTGCTGCAACTCAAGAAGTTCCCCGACATACCCGTCTCCACTCGAGAGGAAGCACGTGGTGTCCCGCACACATCCAGGGGAGCCCCGTTTCCGCCTCCTAGCTCGAGATGAGGGATCCTTTCCCTGTTTCGTTGGGAAAGAATTCCCGGCGTTCCCGTCGCATCTCAAGAGGAGGCGCTCTCCACAGGAAAGGCGAGAGGAACTCCAGGGTCGTGCCACCATTCCAAGAGTCCTCCAGATGTGTCAGTCCATTCCAGAGGAACCTGTTTTCCCTGCACTGCCTTGACGTTCAAGCCGAGGATCGACTCCCACCACGTGTGCACGTGGGACAGCCCTGTGGGAAAGCCTCGTGGGAAAGCCTCGTGGGAAAGACTCGAGGGAAAACCATAGATCCTTTGATCCACCCGGCGGACTGCGTGACACTGCTGCTACCACTCTGGAGGAAAGCGCAAGTGCATGCCTGCATTCGAGACGAGGACTGACTCCCCTGGGGAGACTCCAGAAGTACCCCAAGATCCATGTCAGCACTGGAGAGGAATCCTCAGGTTCCGGCCCCGACTCCACACAAGGTCTTAGGCCACGGCATCGACGGGAGAGGAATCCCGAGAGGCCCCCGAGGAACTTTCATGGGGACTGGCCTTTCCTGAGGCCACCAGAGCGGGTCCCTGATGTCCCCATCGTAAGTCGAGAGCACCTGTCGCAACTCGAGAAAATCCAGGAGGTTTTGCCCTCCAGGCGAGATGAGGCCCATTTCCGCTGAGGCTTCTCGAGGCCAATCACATCTAACCACTGGAACTTCCAAAGGGTCCTTCACACCCTTGCTGCAACTCAAGAAGTTCCCCGACATACCCGTCTCCACTCGAGAGGAAGCACGTGGGGTCCCGCACACATCCAGGGGAGCCCCGTTTCCGCCTCCTAGCTCGAGATGAGGGATCCTTTCCCTGTTTCGTAGGGAAAGAATACCCGGCGTTCCCGTCGCATCTCAAGAGGAGGCGCTCTCCACAGGAAAGGCGAGAGGAACTCCAGGGTCGTGACACCATTCCAAGAGTCCCCCAGATGTGTCGGTCCATTCCAGAGGAACCTGTTTTCCCTGCACTGCCTTGACGTTCAAGCCGAGGATCGACTCCCACCACGTGTGCACGTGGGACAGCCCTGTGGGAAAGCCTCGTGGGAAAGCCTCGTGGGAAAGACTCGAGGGAAAACCATAGATCCTTTGATCCACGCGGCGGACTGCGTGACACTGCTGCTACCGCTCTGGAGGAAAGCGCAAGTGCATGCCCGCATTCGAGACGAGGACTGACTCCCCTGGGGAGACTCCAGAAGTACCCCAAGATCCATGTCAGCACTGGAGAGGAATCCTCAGGTTCCGGCCCCGACTCCACACAAGGTCTTAGGCCCCGGCATCGACGGGAGAGGAATCCCGAGAGGCCCCCGAGGAACTCGTATGGGGACTGGCCTTTCCTGAGGCCACCAGAGCGTGTCCCTGAGGTCCCCGTCGTAAGTCGAGAGCACCTGCCGCAACTCGAGAAAATCCAGGAGGTTTTGCCCTCCAGGCGAGACGAGGCCCATTTCCGCTGAGGCTTCTCGAGGCCAATACGTCTAACCACTGGAACTTCCAAAGGGTCCTTCACACCCTTGCTGCAACTCAAGAAGTTCCCCGACATACCCGTCTCCACTCGAGAGGAAGCACGTGGGGTCCCGCACACATCCAGGGGAGCCCCGTTTCCGCCTCCCAGCTCGAGATGAGGGATCCTTTCCCTGTTTCGTAGGGAAAGAATTCCCGGCGTTCCCGTCGCAACTCAAGAGGAGGCGCTCTCCACAGGAAAGGCGAGAGGAACTCCAGGGTCGTGCCACCATTCCAAGAGTCCCCCAGATGTGTCAGTCCATTCCAGAGGAACCTGTTTTCCCTGCACTGCCTTGACGTTCAAGCCGAGGATCGACTCCCACCACGTGTGCACGTGGGACAGCCCTGTGGGAAAGCCTCGTGGGAAAGCCTCGTGGGAAAGACTCGAGGGAAAACCATAGATCCTTTGATCCACGCGGCGGACTGCGTGACACTGCTGCTACCGCTCTGGAGGAAAGCGCAAGTGCATGCCCGCATTCGAGACGAGGACTGACTCCCCTGGGGAGACTCCAGAAGTACCCCAAGATCCATGTCAGCACTGGAGAGGAATCCTCAGGTTCCGGCCCCGACTCCACACAAGGTCTTAGGCCCCGGCATCGACGGGAGAGGAATCCCGAGAGGCCCCCAAGGAACTCGCATGGGGACTGGCCTTTCCTGAGGCCACCAGTGCGGGTCCCTGAGGTCCCCGTCGTAAGTCGAGAGCACCTGCCGCAACTCGAGAAAATGAAGGAGGTTTTGCCCTCCAGGCGAGACGAGGCCCATTTCCGCTGAGGCTTCTCGAGGCCAATCACGTCTAACCACTGGAACTTCCAAAGGGTCCTTCACACCATTGCTGCAACTCAAGAAGTTCCCCGACATACCCGTCTCCACTCGAGAGGAAGCACGTGGGGTCCCGCACACATCCAGGGGAGCCCCGTTTCCGCCTCCTAGCTCGAGATGAGGGATCCTTTCCCTGTTTCGTAGGGAAAGAATTCCCGGCGTTGCCGTCGCATCTCAAGAGGAGGCGCTCTCCTCAGGAAAGGCGAGAGGAACTCCAGGGTCGTGACACCATTCCAAGAGTCCCCCAGATGTGTCAGTCCATTCCAGAGGAACCTGTTTTCCCTGCACTGCCTTGACGTTCAAGCCGAGGATCGACTCCCACCACGTGTGCACGTGGGACAGCCCTGTGGGAAAGCCTCGTGGGAAAGCCTCGTGGGAAAGACTCGAGGGAAAACCATAGATCCTTTGATCCACGCGGCGGACTGCGTGACACTGCTGCTACCGCTATGGAGGAAAGCGCAAGTGCATACCCGCATTCGAGACGAGGACTGACTCCCCTGGGGAGACTCCAGAAGTACCCCAAGATCCATGTCAGCACTGGAGAGGAATCCTCAGGTTCCGGCCCCGACTCCACACAAGGTCTTAGGCCCCGGCATCGACGGGAGAGGAATCCCGAGAGGCCCCCGAGGAACTCGCATGGGGACTGGCCTTTCCTGAGGCCACCAGAGCGGGTCCCTGAGGTCCCCGTCGTAAGTCGAGAGCACCTGCCGCAACTCAAGAAAATCCACGAGGTTTTGCCCTCCAGGCGAGATGAGGCCCATTTCCGCTGAGGCTTCTCGGGGCCAATCACATCTAACCAATGGAACTTATAAAGGGTCCTTCACACCCTTGCTGCAACTCAAGAAGTTCCCCGACATACCCGTCTCCACTCGAGAGGAAGCACGTGGGGTCCCGCACACATCCAGGGGAGCCCCGTTTCCGCCTCCTAGCTCGAGATGAGGGATCCTTTCCCTGTTTCGTAGGGAAAGAATTCCCGGCGTTCCCGTCGCATCTCAAGAGGAGGCGCTCTCCACAGGAAAGGCGAGAGGAACTCCAGGGTCGTGCCACCATTCCAAGAGTCCCCCAGATGTGTCAGTCCATTCCAGAGGAACCTGTTTTCCCTGCACTGCCTTGACGTTCAAGCCGAGGATCGAATCCCACCACGTGTGCACGAGGGACAGCCCTGTGGGAAAGCCTCGTGGGAAAGCCTCGTGAGAAAGACTCGAGGGAAAACCATACATCCTTTGATCCACGCGGCGGACTGGGTGACACTGCTGCTACCGCTCTGGAGGAAAGCGCAAGTGCATGCCCGCATTCGAGACGAGGACTGACTCCCCTGGGGAGACTCCAGAAGTACCCCAAGATCCATGTCAGCACTGGAGAGGAATCCTCAGGTTCCGGCCCCGACTTCACACAAGGTCTTAGACCCCGGCATCGACGGGAGAGGAATCCCGAGAGGCCCCCGAGGAACTCGCATGGGGACTGGCCTTTCCTCAGGCCACCAGAGCGGGTCCCTGAGGTCCCCGTCGTAAGTCGAGAGCACCTGCCGCAACTCGAGAAAATCCAGGAGGTTTTGCCCTCCAGGCGAGATGAGGCCCATTTCCACTGAGTCTTCTCGAGGCCAATCACATCTAACCACTGGAACTTCCAAAGGGTCCTTCACACCCTTGCTGCAACTCAAGAAGTTCCCCGACATACCCGTCTCCACTCGAGAGGAAGCACGTGGGGTCCGCACACATCCAGAGGAGCCCCGTTTCCGCCTCCTAGCTCGAGATGAGGGATCCTTTCCCTGTTTCGTAGGGAAAGAATTCCCGGCGTTCCCGTCGCATCTCAAGAGGAGGCGCTCTCCACAGGAAAGGCGAGAGGAACTCCAGGGTCGTGCCACCATTCCAAGAGTCCCCCAGATGTGTCAGTCCATTCCAGAGGAACCTGTTTTCCCTGCCCTGCCTTGACGTTCAAGCCGAGGATCGACTCCCACCACGTGTGCACGTGGGACAGCCCTGTGGGAAAGCCTCGTGGGAAAGCCTCGTGGGAAAGACTCGAGGGAAAACCATAGATCCTTTGATCCACGCGGCGGACTGCGTGACACTGCTGCTACCGCTCTGGAGGAAAGCGCAAGTGCATGCCCGCATTCGAGACGAGGACTGACTCCCCTGGGGAGACTCCAGAAGTACCCCAAGATCCATGTCAGCACTGGAGAGGAATCCTCAGGTTCCGGCCCCGACTCCACACAAGGTCTTAGGCCCCGGCATCGACGGGAGAGGAATCCCGAGACGCCCCCGAGGAACTCGCATGGGGACTGGCCTTTCCTGAGGCCACCAGAGCGGGTCCCTGAGGTCCCCGTCGTAAGTCGAGAGCACCTGCCGCAACTCGAGAAAATCCAGGAGGTTTTGCCCTCCAGGCGAGATGAGGCCCATTTCCGCTGAGGCTTCTCGAGGCCAATCACATCTAACCACTGGAACTTCCAAAGGGTCCTTCACACCCTTGCTGCAACTCAAGAAGTTCCCCGACATACCCGTCTCCACTCGAGAGGAAGCACGTGGTGTCTCGCACACATCCAGGGGAGCCCCGTTTCCGCCTCCTAGCTCGAGATGAGGGATCCTTTCCCTGTTTCGTAGGGAAAGAATTCCCGGCGTTCCCGTCGCATCTCAAGAGGAGGCGCTCTCCACAGGAAAGGCGAGAGGAACTCCAGGGTCGTGCAACCATTCCAAGAGTCCCCCAGATGTGTCAGTCCATTCCAGAGGAACCTGTTTTCCCTGCACTGCCTTGACGTTCAAGCCGAGGATCGACTCCCACCACGTGTGCACGTGGGACAGCCCTGTGGGAAAGCCTCGTGGGAAAGCCTCGTGGGAAAGACTCGAGGGAAAACCATAGATCCTTTGATCCACGCGGCGGACTGCGTGACACTGCTGCTACCGCTCTGGAGGAAAGCGCAAGTGCATGCCCGCATTCGAGACGAGGACTGACTCCCCTGGGGAGACTCCAGAAGTACCCCAAGATCCATGTCAGCACTGGAGAGGAATCCTCAGGTTCCGGCCCCGACTCCACACAAGGTCTTAGGCCCCGGCATCGACGGGAGAGGAATCCCGAGACGCCCCCGAGGAACTCGCATGGGGACTGGCCTTTCCTGAGGCCACCAGAGCGGGTCCCTGAGGTCCCCGTCGTAAGTCGAGAGCACCTGCCGCAACTCGAGAAAATCCAGGAGGTTTTGCCCTCCAGGCGAGATGAGGCCCATTTCCGCTGAGGCTTCTCGAGGCTAATCACATCTAACGACTGGACCTTCCAAAGGGTCCTTCACACCCTTGCTGCAACTCAAGAAGTTCCCCGACATACCCGTCTCCACTCGAGAGGAAGCACGTGGGGTCCCGCACACATTCAGGGGAGCCCCGTTTCCGCCTCCTAGCTCGAGATGAGGGATCCTTTCCCTGTTTCGTAGGGAAAGAATTCCCGGCGTTCCCGTCGCATCTCAAGAGGAGGCGCTCTCCACAGGAAAGGCGAGAGGAACTCCAGGGTCGTGCCACCATTCCAAGAGTCCCCCAGATGTGTCAGTCCATTCAAGAGGAACCTGTTTTCCCTGCACTGCCTTGACGTTCAAGCCGAGGATCGACTCCCAACACGTGTGCACGTGGGACAGCCCTGTGGGAAAGCCTCGAGGGAAAGCCTCGTGGGAAAGACTCGAGGGAAAACCATAGATCCTTTGGTCCACGCGGCGGACTGCGTGACACTGCTGCTACCGCTCTGGAGGAAAGCGCAAGTGCATGCCCGCATCCGAGACGAGGACTGACTCCCCTGGGGAGACTCCAGAAGTACCCCAAGATCCGTGTCAGCACTGGAGAGGAATCCTCAGGTTCCGGCCCCGACTCCACACAAGGTCTTAGGCCCCGGCATCGACGGGAGAGGAATCACGAGACGCCCCCGAGGAACTCGCATGGGGACTGGCCTTTCCTGAGGCCACCAGAGCGGGTCCCTGAGGTCCCCGTCGTAAGTCGAGAGCACCTGCCGCAACTCGAGAAAATCCAGGAGGTTTTGCCCTCCAGGCTAGATGAGGCCCATTTCCGCTGAGGCTTCTCGAGGCCAATCACATCTAACCACTGGAACTTCCAAAGGGTCCTTCACACCCTTGCTGCGACTCAAGAAGTTCCCCGACATACCCGTCTCCACTCGAGAGGAAGCACGTGGGGTCCCGCACACATCCAGGGGAGCCCCGTTTCCGCCTCCTAGCTCGAGATGAGGGATCCTTTCCCTGTTTCGTAGGGAAAGAATTCCCGGCGTTCCCGTCGCATCTCAAGAGGAGGCGCTCTCCACAGGAAAGGCGAGAGGAACTCCAGGGTCGTGCCACCATTCCACGAGTCCCCCAGATGTGTCAGTCCATTCCAGAGGAACCTGTTTTCCCTGCACTGCCTTGACGTTCAAGCCGAGGATCGAATCCCACCACGTGTGCACGAGGGACAGCCCTGTGGGAAAGCCTCGTGGGAAAGCCTCGTGAGAAAGACTCGAGGGAAAACCATACATCCTTTGATCCACGCGGCGGACTGGGTGACACTGCTGCTACCGCTCTGGAGGAAAGCGCAAGTGCATGCCCGCATTCGAGACGAGGACTGACTCCCCTGGGGAGACTCCAGAAGTACCCCAAGATCCATGTCAGCATTGGAGAGGAATCCTCAGGTTCCGGCCCCGACTCCACACAAGGTCTTAGACCCCGGCATCGACGGGAGAGGAATCCCGAGAGGCCCCCGAGGAACTCGCATGGGGACTGGCCTTTCCTCAGGCCACCAGAGCGGGTCCCTGAGGTCCCCGTCGTAAGTCGAGAGCACCTGCCGCAACTCGAGAAAATCCAGGAGGTATTGCCCTCCAGGCGAGACGAGGCCCATTTCCGCTGAGGCTTCTCGAGGCCAATACGTCTAACCACTGGAACTTCCAAAGGGTCCTTCACACCCTTGCTGCAACTCAAGAAGTTCCCCGACATACCCGTCTCCACTCGAGAGGAAGCACGTGGGGTCCCGCACACATCCAGGGGAGCCCCGTTTCCGCCTCCCAGCTCGAGATGAGGGATCCTTTCCCTGTTTCGTAGGGAAAGAATTCCCGGCGTTCCCGTCGCAACTCAAGAGGAGGCGCTCTCCACAGGAAAGGCGAGAGGAACTCCAGGGTCGTGCCACCATTCCAAGAGTCCCCCAGATGTGTCAGTCCATTCCAGAGGAACCTGTTTTCCCTGCACTGCCTTGACGTTCAAGCCGAGGATCGACTCCCACCACGTGTGCACGTGGGACAGCCCTGTGTGAAAGACTCGTGGGAAAGCCTCGTGGGAAAGACTCGAGGGAAAACCATAGATCCTTTGATCCACGCGGCGGACAGCGTGACACTGCTGCTACCGCTCTGGAGGAAAGCGCAAGTGCATGCCCGCATTCGAGACGAGGACTGACTCCCCTGGGGAGACTCCAGAAGTACCCCAAGATCCATGTCAGCACTGGAGAGGAATCCTCAGGTTCCGGCCCCGACTCCACACAAGGTCTTAGGCCCCGGCATCGACGGGAGAGGAATCCCGAGAGGCCCCCGAGGAACTCGCATGGGGACTGGCCTTTCCTGAGGCCACCAGAGCGGGTCCCTGAGGTCCCCGTCGTAAGTCGAGAGCACCTGCCGCAACTCGAGAAAATCCACGAGGTTTTGCCCTCCAGGCGAGATGAGGCCCATTTCCGCTGAGGCTTCTCGAGGCCAATCACATCTAACCACTGGAACTTCCAAAGGGTCCTTCACACCCTTGCTGCAACTCAAGAAGTTCCCCGACATACCCGTCTCCACTCGAGAGGAAGCACGTGGTGTCCCGCACACATCCAGGGGAGCCCCGTTTCCGCCTCCTAGCTCGAGATGAGGGATCCTTTCCCTGTTTCGTTGGGAAAGAATTCCTGGCGTTCCCGTCGCATCTCAAGAGGAGGCGCTCTCCACAGGAAAGGCGAGAGGAACTCCAGGGTCGTGCCACCATTCCAAGAGTCCCCCAGATGTGTCAGTCCATTCCAGAGGAACCTGTTTTCCCTGCACTGCCTTGACGTTCAAGCCGAGGATCGACTCCCACCACGTGTGCACGTGGGACAGCCCTGTGGGAAAGCCTCGTGGGAAAGCCTCGTGGGAAAGACTCGAGGGAAAACCATAGATCCTTTGATCCACGCGGCGGACTGCGTGACACTGCTGCTACCACTCTGGAGGAAAGCGCAAGTGCATGCCTGCATTCGAGACGAGGACTGACTCCCCTGGGGAGACTCCAGAAGTACCCCAAGATCCATGTCAGCACTGGAGAGGAATCCTCAGGTTCCGGCCCCGACTCCACACAAGGTCTTAGGCCACGGCATCGACGGGAGAGGAATCCCGAGAGGCCCCCGAGGAACTTTCATGGGGACTGGCCTTTCCTGAGGCCACCAGAGCGGGTCCCTGATGTCCCCATCGTAAGTCGAGAGCACCTGTCGCAACTCGAGAAAATCCAGGAGGTTTTGCCCTCCAGGCGAGATGAGGCCCATTTCCGCTGAGGCTTCTCGAGGCCAATCACATCTAACCACTGGAACTTCCAAAGGGTCCTTCACACCCTTGCTGCAACTCAAGAAGTTCCCCGACATACCCGTCTCCACTCGAGAGGAAGCACGTGGGGTCCCGCACACATCCAGGGGAGCCCCGTTTCCGCCTCCTAGCTCGAGATGAGGGATCCTTTCCCTGTTTCGTAGGGAAAGAATACCCGGCGTTCCCGTCGCATCTCAAGAGGAGGCGCTCTCCACAGGAAAGGCGAGAGGAACTCCAGGGTCGTGACACCATTCCAAGAGTCCCCCAGATGTGTCGGTCCATTCCAGAGGAACCTGTTTTCCCTGCACTGCCTTGACGTTCAAGCCGAGGATCGACTCCCACCACGTGTGCACGTGGGACAGCCCTGTGGGAAAGCCTCGTGGGAAAGCCTCGTGGGAAAGACTCGAGGGAAAATCATAGATCCTTTGATCCACGCGGCGGACTGCGTGACACTGCTGCTACCGCTCTGGAGGAAAGCGCAAGTGCATGCCCGCATTCGAGACGAGGACTGACTCCCCTGGGGAGACTCCAGAAGTACCCCAAGGTCCATGTCAGCACTGGAGAGGAATCCTCAGGTTCCGGCCCCGACTCCACACAAGGTCTTAGGCCCCGGCATCGACGGGAGAGGAATCCCGAGAGGCCCCCGAGGAACTCGTATGGGGACTGGCCTTTCCTGAGGCCACCAGAGCGTGTCCCTGAGGTCCCCGTCGTAAGTCGAGAGCACCTGCCGCAACTCGAGAAAATCCAGGAGGTTTTGCCCTCCAGGCGAGACGAGGCCCATTTCCGCTGAGGCTTCTCGAGGCCAATACGTCTAACCACTGGAACTTCCAAAGGGTCCTTCACACCCTTGCTGCAACTCAAGAAGTTCCCCGACATACCCGTCTCCACTCGAGAGGAAGCACGTGGGGTCCCGCACACATCCAGGGGAGCCCCGTTTCCGCCTCCCAGCTCGAGATGAGGGATCCTTTCCCTGTTTCGTAGGGAAAGAATTCCCGGCGTTCCCGTCGCAACTCAAGAGGAGGCGCTCTCCACAGGAAAGGCGAGAGGAACTCCAGGGTCGTGCCACCATTCCAAGAGTCCCCCAGATGTGTCAGTCCATTCCAGAGGAACCTGTTTTCCCTGCACTGCCTTGACGTTCAAGCCGAGGATCGACTCCCACCACGTGTGCACGTGGGACAGCCCTGTGGGAAAGCTTCGTGGGAAAGCCTCGTGGGAAAGACTCGAGGGAAAACCATAGATCCTTTGATCCACGCGGCGGACTGCGTGACACTGCTGCTACCGCTCTGGAGGAAAGCGCAAGTGCATGCCCGCATTCGAGACGAGGACTGACTCCCCTGGGGAGACTCCAGAAGTACCCCAAGATCCATGTCAGCACTGGAGAGGAATCCTCAGGTTCCGGCCCCGACTCCACACAAGGTCTTAGGCCCCGGCATCGACGGGAGAGGAATCCCGAGAGGCCCCTGAGGAACTCGCATGGGGACTGGCCTTTCCTGAGGCCACCAGAGCGGGTCCCTGAGGTCCCCGTCGTAAGTCGAGAGCACCTGCCGCAACTCGAGAAAATCCACGAGGTTTTGCCCTCCAGGCGAGATGAGGCCCATTTCCGCTGAGGCTTCTCGGGGCCAATCACATCTAACCAATGGAACTTATAAAGGGTCCTTCACACCCTTGCTGCAACTCAAGAAGTTCCCCGACATACCCGTCTCCACTCGAGAGGAAGCAAGTGGGGTCCCGCACACATCCAGGGGAGCCCCGCTTCCGCCTCCTAGCTCGAGATGAGGGATCCTTTCCCTGTTTCGTAGGGAAAGAATTCCCGGCGTTCCCGTCGCATCTCAAGAGGAGGCGCTCTCCACAGGAAAGGCGAGAGGAACTCCAGGGTCGTGCCACCATTCCACGAGTCCCCCAGATGTGTCAGTCCATTCCAGAGGAACCTGTTTTCCCTGCACTGCCTTGACGTTCAAGCCGAGGATCGAATCCCACCACGTGTGCACGAGGGACAGCCCTGTGGGAAAGCCTCGTGGGAAAGCCTCGTGAGAAAGACTCGAGGGAAAACCATACATCCTTTGATCCACGCGGCGGACTGGGTGACACTGCTGCTACCGCTCTGGAGTAAAGCGCAAGTGCATGCCCGCATTCGAGACGAGGACTGACTCCCCTGGGGAGACTCCAGAAGTACCCCAAGATCCATGTCAGCACTGGAGAGGAATCCTCAGGTTCCGGCCCCGACTCCACACAAGGTCTTAGACCCCGGCATCGACGGGAGAGGAATCCCGAGAGGCCCCCGAGGAACTCGCATGGGGACTGGCCTTTCCTCAGGCCACCAGAGCGGGTCCCTGAGGTCCCCGTCGTAAGTCGAGAGCACCTGCCGCAACTCGAGAAAATCCAGGAGGTTTTGCCCTCCAGGCGAGATGAGGCCCATTTCCACTGAGTCTTCTCGAGGCCAATCACATCTAACCACTGGAACTTCCAAAGGGTCCTTCACACCCTTGCTGCAACTCAAGAAGTTCCCCGACATACCCGTCTCCACTCGAGAGGAAGCACGTGGGGTCCCGCACACATCCAGGGGAGCCCCGTTTCCGCCTCCTAGATCGAGATGAGGGATCCTTTCCCTGTTTCGTAGGGAAAGAATTCCCGGCGTTCCCGTCGCATCTCAAGAGGAGGCGCTCTCCACAGGAAAGGCGAGAGGAACTCCAGGGTCGTGCCACCATTCCAAGAGTCCCCCAGATGTGTCAGTCCATTCCAGAGGAACCTGTTTTCCCTGCACTGCCTTGACGTTCAAGCCGAGGATCGACTCCCACCACGTGTGCACGTGGGACAGCCCTGTGGGAAAGCCTCGTGGGAAAGCCTCGTGGGAAAGACTCGAGGGAAAACCATAGATCCTTTGATCCACGCGGCGAACTGCGTGACACTGCTGCTACCGCTCTGGAGGAAAGCGCATGTGCATGCCCGCATTCGAGACGAGGACTGACTCCCCTGGGGAGACTCCAGAAGTACCCCAAGATCCATGTCAGCACTGGAGAGGAATCCTCAGGTTCCGGCCCCGACTCCATACAAGGTCTTAGGCCCCGGCATCGACGGGAGAGGAATCCCGAGAGGCCCCCGAGGAACTCGCATGGGGACTGGCCTTTCCTGAGGCCACCAGAGCGGGTCCCTGAGGTCCCCGTCGTAAGTCGAGAGCACCTGCCGCAACTCGAGAAAATCCAGGAGGTTTTGCCCTCCAGGCGAGATGAGGCCCATTTCCGCTGAGGCTTCTCGAGGCCAATCACATCTAACCACTGGAACTTCCAAAGGGTCCTTCACACCATTGCTGCAACTCAAGAAGTTCCCCGACATACCAGTCTCCACTCGAGAGGAAGCACGTGGTGTCCCGCACACATCCAGGGGAGCCCCGTTTCCGCCTCCTAGCTCGAGATGAGGGATCCTTTCCCTGTTTCGTAGGGAAAGAATTCCCGGCGTTCCAGTTGCATCTCAAGAGGAGGCGCTCTCCACAGGAAAGGCGAGAGGAACTCCAGGGTCGTGCCACCATTCCAAGAGTCCCCCAGATGTGTCAGTCCATTCCAGAGGAACCTGTTTTCCCTGCACTGCCTTGACGTTCAAGCCGAGGATCGAATCCCACCACGTGTGCACGTGGGACAGCCCTGTGGGAAAGCCTCGTGGGAAAGCCTCGTGGGAAAGACTCAAGGATAAACCATACATCCTTTGATCCACGCGGCGGACTGTGTGACACTGCTGCTACCGCTCTGGAGGAAAGCGCAAGTGCATGCCCGCATTCGAGACGAGGACTGACCACCCTGGGGAGACTCCAGAAGTACCCCAAGATCCATGTCAGCACTGGAGAGGAATCCTCAGGTTCCGGCCCCGACTCCACACAAGGTCTTAGGCTCCGGCATCGACGGGAGAGGAATCCCGAGAGGCCCCCGAGGAACTCGCATGGGGACTGGCCTTTCCTGAGGCCACCAGAGCGGGTCCCTGAGGTTCCCATCGTAAGTCGAGAGCACCTGCCGCAACTCGAGAAAATCCAGGAGGTTTTGCCCTCCAGGCGAGATGAGGCCCATTTCCGCTGAGGCTTCTCGAGGCCAATCACATCTAACCACTGGAACTTCCAAAGGGTCCTTCACACCATTGCTGCAACTCAAGATGTTCCCCGACATACCCGTCTCCACTCGAGAGGAAGCACGTGGTGTCCCGCACACATCCAGGGGAGCCCCGTTTCCGCCTCCTTGCTCGAGATGAGGGATCCTTTCCCTGTTTCGTAGGGAAAGAATTCCCGGCGTTCCCGTCGCATCTCAAGAGGAGGCGCTCTCCACAGGAAAGGCGAGAGGAACTCCAGGGTCGTGCCACCATTCCAAGAGTCCCCCAGATGTGTCAGTCCATTCCAGAGGAACCTGTTTTCCCTGCACTGCCTTGACGTTCAAGCCGAGGATCGACTCCCACCACGTGTGCACGTGGGACAGCCCTGTGGGAAAGCCTCGTGGGAAAGCCTCGTGGGAAAGACTCGAGGGAAAACCATACATCCTTTGATCCACGCGGCGGACTGTGTGACACTGCTGCTACCGCTCTGGAGGAAAGCGCAAGTGCATGCCCGCATTCGAGACGAGGACTGACTCCCCTGGGGAGACTCCAGAAGTACCCCAAGATCCATGTCAGCACTGGAGAGGAATCCTCAGGTTCCGGCCCCGACTCCACACAACGTCTTAGGCCCCGGCATCGACGGGAGAGGAATCCCGAGAGGCCCCCGAGGAACTCGCATGGGGACTGGCCTTTCATGAGGCCACCAGAGCGGGTCCCTGAGGTCCCCGTCGTAAGTCGAGGGCACCTGCCACAACTCGAGAAAATCCAGGAGGTTTTGCCCTCCAGGCGAGATGAGGCCCATTTCCAATGAGGCTTCTCGAGGCCAATCACATCTAACCACTGGAACTTCCAAAGGGTCCTTCACACCATTGCTGCAACTAAAGAAGTTCCCCGACATACATGTCTCCACTCGAGAGGAAGCACGTGGTGTCCCGCACACATCCAGGGGAGCCCCGTTTCCGCCTCCTAGCTCGAGATGAGGGATCCTTTCCCTGTTTCGTAGGGAAAGAATTCCCGGCGTTCCCGTCGCATCTCAAGAGGAAGCGCTCTCCACAGGAAAGGCGAGAGGAACTCCAGGGTCGTGCCACCATTCCAAGAGTCCCCCAGATGTGTCAGTCCATTCCAGAGGAACCTGTTTTCCCTGCCCTGCCTTGACGTTCAAGCCGAGGATCGACTCCCACCACGTGTGCACGTGGGACAGCCCTGTGGGAAAGCCTCGTGGGAAAGCCTCGTGGGAAAGACTCGAGGGAAAACCATAGATCCTTTGATCCACGCGGCGGACTGCGTGACACTGCTGCTACCGCTCTGGAGGAAAGCGCAAGTGCATGCCCGCATTCGAGACGAGGACTGACTCCCCTGGGGAGACTCCAGAAGTACCCCAAGATCCATGTCAGCACTGGAGAGGAATCCTCAGGTTCCGGCCCCGATTCCACACAAGGTCTTAGGCCCCGGCATCGACGGGAGAGGAATCCCGAGAGGCCCCCGAGGAACTCGCATGGGGACTGGCCTTTCCTGAGGCCACCAGAGCGGGTCCCTGAGGTCCCCGTCGTAAGTCGAGAGCACCTGCCGCAACTCGAGAAAATCCAGGAGGTTTTGCCCTCCAGGCGAGATGAGGCCCATTTCCGCTGAGGCTTCTCGAGGCCAATCACATCTAACCACTGGAACTTCCAAAGGGTCCTTCACACCCTTGCTGCAACTCAAGAAGTTCCCCGACATACCCGTCTCCACTCGAGAGGAAGCACGTGGTGTCTCGCACACATCCAGGGGAGCCCCGTTTCCGCCTCCTAGCTCGAGATGAGGGATCCTTTCCCTGTTTCGTAGGGAAAGAATTCCCGGCGTTCCCGTCGCATCTCAAGAGGAGGCGCTCTCCACAGGAAAGGCGAGAGGAACTCCAGGGTCGTGCCACCATTCCAAGAGTCCCCCAGATGTGTCAGTCCATTCCAGAGGAACCTGTTTTCCCTGCACTGCCTTGACGTTCAAGCCGAGGATCGACTCCCACCACGTGTGCACGTGGGACAGCCCTGTGGGAAAGCCTCGTGGGAAAGCCTCGTGGGAAAGACTCGAGGGAAAACCATAGATCCTTTGATCCACGCGGCGGACTGCGTGACACTGCTGCTACCGCTCTGGAGGAAAGCGCAAGTGCATGCCCGCATTCGAGACGAGGACTGACTCCCCTGGGGAGACTCCAGAAGTACCCCAAGATCCATGTCAGCACTGGAGAGGAATCCTCAGGTTCCGGCCCCGACTCCACACAAGGTCTTAGGCCCCGGCATCGACGGGAGAGGAATCCCGAGACGCCCCCGAGGAACTCGCATGGGGACTGGCCTTTCCTGAGGCCACCAGAGCGGGTCCCTGAGGTCCCCGTCGTAAGTCGAGAGCACCTGCCGCAACTCGAGAAAATCCAGGAGGTTTTGCCCTCCAGGCGAGATGAGGCCCATTTCCGCTGAGGCTTCTCGAGGCCAATCACATCTAACGACTGGACCTTCCAAAGGGTCCTTCACACCCTTGCTGCAACTCAAGAAGTTCCCCGACATACCCGTCTCCACTCGAGAGGAAGCACGTGGGGTCCCGCACACATTCAGGGGAGCCCCGTTTCCGCCTCCTAGCTCGAGATGAGGGATCCTTTCCCTGTTTCGTAGGGAAAGAATTCCCGGCGTTCCCGTCGCATCTCAAGAGGAGGCGCTCTCCACAGGAAAGGCGAGAGGAACTCCAGGGTCGTGCCACCATTCCAAGAGTCCCCCAGATGTGTCAGTCCATTCAAGAGGAACCTGTTTTCCCTGCACTGCCTTGACGTTCAAGCCGAGGATCGACTCCCAACACGTGTGAACGTGGGACAGCCCTGTGGGAATGCCTCGAGGGAAAGCCTCGTGGGAAAGACTCGAGGGAAAACCATAGATCCTTTGGTCCACGCGGCGGACTGCGTGACACTGCTGCTACCGCTCTGGAGGAAAGCGCAAGTGCATGCCCGCATCCGAGACGAGGACTGACTCCCCTGGGGAGACTCCAGAAGTACCCCAAGATCCGTGTCAGCACTGGAGAGGAATCCTCAGGTTCCGGCCCCGACTCCACACAAGGTCTTAGGCCCCGGCATCGACGGGAGAGGAATCACGAGACGCCCCCGAGGAACTCGCATGGGGACTGGCCTTTCCTGAGGCCACCAGAGCGGGTCCCTGAGGTCCCCGTCGTAAGTCGAGAGCACCTGCCGCAACTCGAGAAAATCCAGGAGGTTTTGCCCTCCAGGCGCGATGAGGCCCATTTCCGCTGAGGCTTCTCAAGGCCAATCACATCTAACCACTGGAACTTCCAAAGGGTCCTTCACACCCTTGCTGCAACTCAAGAAGTTCCCCGACATACCCGTCTCCACTCGAGAGGAAGCACGTGGTGTCCCGCACACATCCAGGGGAGCCCCGTTTCCGCCTCCTAGCTCGAGATGAGGGATCCTTTCCCTGTTTCGTAGGGAAAGAATTCCCGGCGTTCCCGTCGCATCTCAAGAGGAGGCGCTCTCCACAGGAAAGGCGAGAGGAACTCCAGGGTCGTGCCACCATTCCAAGAGTCCCCCAGATGTGTCAGTCCATTCCAGAGGAACCTGTTTTCCCTGCACTGCCTTGACGTTCAAGCCGAGGATCGACTCCTACAACGTGTGCACGTGGGACAGCCCTGTGGGAAAGCCTCGTGGGAAAGCCTCGTGGGAAAGACTCGAGGGAAAACCATAGATCCATTGATCCACGCGGCGGACTGCGTGACACTGCTGCTACCGCTCTGGAGGAAAGCGCAAGTGCATGCCCGCATTCGAGACTAGGACTTACTCCCCTGGGGAGACTCCAGAAGTACCCCAAGATCCATGTCAGCACTGGAGAGGAATCCTCAGGTTCCGGCCCCGACTCCACACAAGGTCTTAGGCCCCGGCATCGATGGGAGAGGAATCCCGAGACGCCGCCGAGGAACTCGCATGGGGACTGGCCTTTCCTGAGGCCACCAGAGCGGGTCCCTGAGGTCCCCGTCGTAAGTCGAGAGCACCTGCCGCAACTCGAGGAAATCCAGGAGGTTTTGCCCTCCAGGCGAGATGAGGCCCATTTCCGCTGAGGCTTCTCGAGGCCAATCACATCTAACCACTGGAACTTCCAAAGGGTCCTTCACACCCTTGCTGCAACTCAAGAAGTTCCCCGACATACCCGTCTCCACTCGAGAGGAAGCACGTGGTGTCTCGCACACATCCAGGGGAGCCCCGTTTCCGCCTCCTAGCTCGAGATGAGGGATCCTTTCCCTGTTTCGTAGGGAAAGAATTCCCGGCGTTCCCGTCGCATCTCAAGAGGAGGCGCTCTCCACAGGAAAGGCGAGAGGAACTCCAGGGTCGTGCCACCATTCCAAGAGTCCCCCAGATGTGTCAGTCCATTCCAGAGGAACCTGTTTTCCCTGCACTGCCTTGACGTTCAAGCCGAGGATCGACTCCTACAACGTGTGCACGTGGGACAGCCCTGTGGGAAAGCCTCGTGGGAAAGCCTCGTGGGAAAGACTCGAGGGAAAACCATAGATCCTTTGATCCACGCGGCGGACTGCGTGACACTGCTGCTACCGCTCTGGAGGAAAGCGCAAGTGCATGCCCGCATTCGAGACTAGGACTGACTCCCCTGGGGAGACTCCAGAATACCCCAAGATCCATGTCAGCACTGGAGAGGAATCCTCAGGTTCCGGCCCCGACTCCACACAAGGTCTTAGGCCCCGGCATCGACGGGAGATTAATCCCGAGACGCCCCCGAGGAACTCGCATGGGGACTGGCCTTTCCTGAGGCCACCAGAGCGGGTCCCTGAGGTCCCCGTCGTAAGTCGAGAGCACCTGCCGCAACTCGAGGAAATCCAGGAGGTTTTGCCCTCCAGGCGAGATGAGGCCCATTTCCGCTGAGGCTTCTCGAGGCCAATCACATCTAACCACTGGAACTTCCAAAGGGTCCTTCACACCATTGCTGCAACTCAAGAAGTTCCCCGACATACCCGTCTCCACTCGAGAGGAAGCACGTGGGTCCCGCACACATCCAGTGGAGCCCCGTTTCCGCCTCCTAGCTCGAGATGAGGGATCCTTTCCCTGTTTCGTAGGGAAAGAATTCCCGGTGTTCTGGTCGCATCTCAAGAGGAGGCGCTCTCCACAGGAAAGGCGAGAGGAACTCCAGGGTCGTGCCACCATTCCAAGAGTCCCCCAGATGTGTCAGTCCATTCCAGAGGAACCTGTTTTCCCTGCACTGCCTTGACGTTCAAGCCGAGGATCGACTCCTACAACGTGTGCACGTGGGACAGCCCTGTGGGAAAGCCTCATGGGAAAGCCTCGTGGGAAAGACTCGAGGGAAAACCATAGATCCTTTGATCCACGCGGCGGACTGCGTGACACTGCTGCTACCGCTCTGGAGGAAAGCGCAAGTGCATGCCCGCATTCGAGACTAGGACTGACTCCCCTGGGGAGACTCCAGAAGTACCCCAAGATCCATGTCAGCACTGGAGAGGAATCCTCAGGTTCCGGCCCCGACTCCACACAAGGTCTTAGGCCCCGGCATCGACGGGAGAGGAATCCCGAGACGCCCCCGAGGAACTCGCATGGGGACTGGCCTTTCCTGAGGCCACCAGAGCGGGTCCCTGAGGTCCCCGTCGTAAGTCGAGAGCACCTGCCGCAACTCGAGGAAATCCAGGAGGTTTTGCCCTCCAGGCGAGATGAGGCCCATTTCCGCTGAGGCTTCTCGAGGCCAATCACATCTAACCACTGGAACTTCCAAAGGGTCCTTCACACCATTGCTGCAACTCAAGAAGTTCCCCGACATACCCGTCTCCACTCGAGAGGAAGCACGTGGGTCCCGCACACATCCAGTGGAGCCCCGTTTCCGCCTCCTAGCTCGAGATGAGGGATCCTTTCCCTGTTTCGTAGGGAAAGAATTCCCGGTGTTCTGGTCGCATCTCAAGAGGAGGCGCTCTCCACAGGAAAGGCGAGAGGAACTCCAGGGTCGTGCCACCATTCCAAGAGTCCCCCAGATGTGTCAGTCCATTCCAGAGGAACCTGTTTTCCCTGCACTGCCTTGACGTTCAAGCCGAGGATCGACTCCTACAACGTGTGCACGTGGGACAGCCCTGTGGGAAAGCCTCATGGGAAAGCCTCGTGGGAAAGACTCGAGGGAAAACCATAGATCCTTTGATCCACGCGGCGGACTGCGTGACACTGCTGCTACCGCTCTGGAGGAAAGCGCAAGTGCATGCCCGCATTCGAGACTAGGACTGACTCCCCTGGGGAGACTCCAGAAGTACCCCAAGATCCATGTCAGCACTGGAGAGGAATCCTCAGGTTCCGGCCCCGACTCCACACAAGGTCTTAGGCCCCGGCATCGACGGGAGAGGAATCCCGAGACGCCCCCGAGGAACTCGCATGGGGACTGGCCTTTCCTGAGGCCACCAGAGCGGGTCCCTGAGGTCCCCGTCGTAAGTCGAGAGCACCTGCCGCAACTCGAGGAAATCCAGGAGGTTTTGCCCTCCAGGCGAGATGAGGCCCATTTCCGCTGAGGCTTCTCGAGGCTAATCACGTCTAACCACTGGAACTTCCAAAGGGTCCTTCACATCATTGCTGCAACTCAAGAAGTTCCCCGACATACCCGTCTCCACTCGAGAGGAAGCACGTGGGGTCCCGCACACATCCAGGGGAGCCCCGTTTCCGCCTCCTAGCTCGAGATGAGGGATCCTTTCCCTGTTTCGTAGGGAAAGAATTCCCGGCGTTCCCGTCGCATCTCAAGAGGAGGCGCTCTCCACAGGAAAGGCGAGAGGAACTCCAGGGTCATGCCACCATTCCAAGAGTCACCCAGATGTGTCAGTCCATTCCAGAGGAACCTGTTTTCCCTGCACTGCCTTGACGTTCAAGCCGAGGATCGACTCCCACCACGTGTGCACGTGGGACAGCCCTGTGGGAAAGCCTCGTGGGAAAGACTCGAGGGAAAACCATACATTCTTTGATCCACGCGGCGGACTGCGTGACACTGCTGCTACCGCTCTGGAGGAAAGCGCAAGTGCATGCCCGCATTCGAGACGAGGACTGACTCCCCTGGGGAGACTCCAGAAGTACCCCAAGATCCATGTCAGCACTGGAGAGGAATCCTCAGGTTCCGGCCCCGACTCCACACAAGGTCTTAGGCCCCGGCATCGACGGGAAAGGAATCCCGAGAGGCCCCCGAGGAACTCGCATGGGGACTGGCCTTTCCTGAGGCCACCAGAGCGGGTCCCTGAGGTCCCCGTCGTAAGTCGAGAGCACCTGCCGCAACTCGAGTAAATCCAGGAGGTTTTGCCCTCCAGGCGCGATGAGGCCCATTTCCGCTGAGGCTTCTCGAGGCTAATCACGTCTAACCACTGGAACTTCCAAAGGGTCCTTCACACCCTTGCTGCAACTCAAGAAGTTCCCCGACATACCCGTCTCCACTCGAGAGGAAGCACGTGGTGTCCCGCACACATCCAGGGGAGCCCCGTTTCTGCCTCCTATCTCGAGAAGAGGGATCCTTTCCCTGTTTCGTAGGGAAAGAATTCCCGGCGTTCCCGTCGCATCTCAAGAGGAGGCGCTCTCCACAGGAAAGGCGAGAGGAACTCCAGGGTCGTGCCACCATTCCAAGAGTCCCCCAGATGTGTCAGTCCATTCCAGAGGAACCTGTTTTCCCTGCACTGCCTTGACGTTCAAGCCGAGGATCGACTCCCACCACGTGTGCACGTGGGACAGCCCTGTGGGAAAGCCTCGTGGGAAAGCCTCGTGGGAAAGACTCGAGGGAAAACCATAGATTCTTTGACCACGCGGCGGACTGCGTGACACTGCTGCTACCGCTCTGGAGGAAAGCGCAAGTGCATGCCCGCATTCGAGACGAGGACTGACTCCCCTGGCGAGACTCCAGAAGTACCCCAAGATCCATGTCAGCACTGGAGAGGAATCCTCAGGTTCCGGCCCCGACTCCACACAAGGTCTTAGGCCACGGCATCGACGGGAGAGGAATCCCGAGAGGCCCCCGAGGAACTCGCATGGGGACTGGCCTTTCCTGAGGCCACCAGAGCGGGTCCCTGAGGTCCCCGTAGTAAGTCGAGAGCACCTGCCGCAACTCGAGAAAATCCAGGAGGTTTTGCCCTCCAGGCGAGATGAGGCCCATTTCCGCTGAGGCTTCTCGAGGCCAATCACATCTAACCACTGGACCTTCCAAAGGGTCCTTCACACCCTTGCTGCAACTCAAGAAGTTCCCCTACATACCCGTCTCCACTCGAGAGGAAGCACGTGGTGTCCCGCACACATCCAGGGGAGCCCCGTTTCCGCCTCCTAGCTCGAGATGAGGGATCCTTTCCCTGTTTCGTAGGGAAAGAATTCCCGGCGTTCCGGTCGCATCTCAAGAGGAGGCGCTCTCCACAGGAAAGGCGAGAGGAACTCCAGGGTCGTGCCACCATTCCAAGAGTCCCCCAGATGTGTCAGTCCATTCCAGAGGAACCTGTTTTCCCTGCACTGCCTTGACGTTCAAGCCGAGGATCGACTCCTACAACGTGTGCACGTGGGACAGCCCTGTGGGAAAGCCTCGTGGGAAAGCCTCGTGGGAAAGCCTCGAGGGAAAACCATCGATCCTTTGATCCACGCGGCGGACTGCGTGACACTGCTGCTACCGCTCTGGAGGAAAGCGCAAGTGCATGCCCGCATTCGAGACGAGGACTGACTCCCCTGGGGAGACTCCAGAAGTACCCCAAGATCCATGTCAGCACTGGAGAGGAATCCTCAGGTTCCGGCCCCGACTCAACACAAGGTCTTAGGCCCCGGCATCGACGGGAGAGGAATCCCGAGACGCCCCCGAGGAACTCGCATGGGGACTGGCCTTTCCTGAGGCCACCAGAGCGGGTCCCTGAGGTCCCCGTCGTAAGTCGAGAGCACCTGCCGCAACTCGAGTAAATCCAGGAGGTTTTGCCCTCCAGGCGCGATGAGGCCCATTTCCGCTGAGGCTTCTCGAGGCTAATCACGTCTAACCACTGGAACTTCCAAAGGGTCCTTCACACCCTTGCTGCAACTCAAGAAGTTCCCCGACATACCCGTCTCCACTCGAGAGGAAGCACGTGGTGTCCCGCACACATCCAGGGGAGCCCCGTTTCTGCCTCCTAGCTCGAGAAGAGGGATCCTTTCCCTGTTTCGTAGGGAAAGAATTCCCGGCGTTCCCGTCGCATCTCAAGAGGAGGCGCTCTCCACAGGAAAGGCGAGAGGAACTCCAGGGTCGTGCCACCATTCCAAGAGTCCCCCAGATGTGTCAGTCCATTCCAGAGGAACCTGTTTTCCCTGCACTGCCTTGACGTTCAAGCCGAGGATCGACTCCCACCACGTGTGCACGTGGGACAGCCCTGTGGGAAAGCCTCGTGGGAAAGCCTCGTGGGAAAGACTCGAGGGAAAACCATAGATTCTTTGATCCACGCGGCGGACTGCGTGACACTGCTGCTACCGCTCTGGAGGAAAGCGCAAGTGCATGCCCGCATTCGAGACGAGGACTGACTCCCCTGGGGAGACTCCAGAAGTACCCCAAGATCCATGTCAGCACTGGAGAGGAATCCTCAGGTTCCGGCCCCGACTCCACACAAGGTCTTAGGCCCCGGCATCGACGGGAGAGGAATCCCGAGAGGCCCCCGAGGAACTCGCATGGGGACTGGCCTTTCCTGAGGCCACCAGAGCGGGTCCCTGAGGTCCCCGTAGTAAGTCGAGAGCACCTGCCGCAACTCGAGAAAATCCAGGAGGTTTTGCCCTCCAGGCGAGATGAGGCCCATTTCCGCTGAGGCTTCTCGAGGCCAATCACATCTAACCACTGGACCTTCCAAAGGGTCCTTCACACCCTTGCTGCAACTCAAGAAGTTCCCCGACATACCCGTCTCCACTCGAGAGGAAGCACGTGGGGTCCCGCACACATTCAGGGGAGCCCCGTTTCCACCTCCTAGCTCGAGATGAGGGATCCTTTCCCTGTTTCGTAGGGAAAGAATTCCCGGCGTTCCCGTCGCATCTCAAGAGGAGGCGCTCTCCACAGGAAAGGCGAGAGGAACTCCAGGGTCGTGCCACCATTCCAAGAGTCCCCCAGATGTGTCAGTCCATTCAAGAGGAACCTGTTTTCCCAGCACTGCCTTGACGTTCAAGCCGAGGATCGACTCCCAACACGTGTGCACGTGGGACAGCCCTGTGGGAAAGCCTCGAGGGAAAGCCTCGTGGGAAAGACTCGAGGGAAAACCATAGATCCTTTGGTCCACTCGGCGGACTGCGTGACACTGCTGCTACCGCTCTGGAGGAAAGCGCAAGTGCATGCCCGCATTCGAGACGAGGACTGACTCCCCTGGGGAGACTCCAGAAGTACCCCAAGATCCGTGTCAGCACTGGAGAGGAATCCTCAGGTTCCGGCCCCGACTCCACACAAGGTCTTAGGCCCCGGCATCGACGGGAGAGGAATCCCGTGACGCCCCCGAGGAACTCGCATGGGGACTGGCCTTTCCTGAGGCCACCAGAGCGGGTCCCTGAGGTCCCCGTCGTAAGTCGAGAGCACCTGCCGCAACTCGAGAAAATCCAGGAGGTTTTGCCCTCCAGGCGAGATGAGGCCCATTTCCGCTGAGGCTTCTCAAGGCCAATCACATCTAACCACTGGAACTTCCAAAGGGTCCTTCACACCCTTGCTGCAACTCAAGAAGTTCCCCTACATACCCGTCTCCACTCGAGAGGAAGCACGTGGTGTCCCGCACACATCCAGGGGAGCCCCGTTTCCGCCTCCTAGCTCGAGATGAGGGATCCTTTCCCTGTTTCGTAGGGAAAGAATTCCCGGCGTTCCGGTCGCATCTCAAGAGGAGGCGCTCTCCACAGGAAAGGCGAGAGGAACTCCAGGGTCGTGCCACCATTCCAAGAGTCCCCCAGATGTGTCAGTCCATTCCAGAGGAACCTGTTTTCCCTGCACTGCCTTGACGTTCAAGCCGAGGATCGACTCCCACCACGTGTGCACGTGGGACAGCCCTGTGGGAAAGCCTCGTGGGAAAGCCTCGTGGGAAAGACTCGAGGGAAAACCATAGATCCTTTGATCCACGCGGCGGACTGCGTGACACTGCTGCTACCGCTCTGGAGGAAAGCGCAAGTGCATGCCCGCATTCGAGACTAGGACTGACTCCCCTGGGGAGACTCCAGAAGTACCCCAAGATCCATGTCAGCACTGGAGAGGAATCCTCAGGTTCCGGCCCCGACTCCACACAAGGTCTTAGGCCCCGGCATCGACGGGAGAGGAATCCCGAGACGCCCCCGAGGAACTCGCATGGGGACTGGCCTTTCCTGAGGCCACCAGAGCGGGTCCCTGAGGTCCCCGTCGTAAGTCGAGAGCACCTGCCGCAACTCGAGGAAATCCAGGAGGTTTTGCCCTCCAGGCGAGATGAGGCCCATTTCCGATGAGGCTTCTCGAGGCCAATCACATCTAACCACTGGAACTTCCAAAGGGTCCTTCACACCCTTGCTGCAACTCAAGAAGTTCCCCGACATTCCCGTCTCCACTCGAGAGGAAGCACGTGGTGTCTCGCACACATCCAGGGGAGCCCTGTTTCCGCCTCCTAGCTCGAGATGAGGGATCCTTTCCCTGTTTCGTAGGGAAAGAATTCCCGGCGTTCCCGTCGCATCTCAAGAGGAGGCGCTCTCCACAGGAAAGGCGAGAGGAACTCCAGGGTCGTGCCACCATTCCAAGAGTCCCCCAGATGTGTCAGTCCATTCCAGAGGAACCTGTTTTCCCTGCACTGCCTTGACGTTCAAGCCGAGGATCGACTCCTACAACGTGTGCACGTGGGACAGCCCTGTGGGAAAGCCTCGTGGGAAAGCCTCGTGGGAAAGACTCGAGGGAAAACCATAGATCCTTTGATCCACGCGGCGGACTGCGTGACACTGCTGCTACCGCTCTGGAGGAAAGCGCAAGTGCATGCCCGCATTCGAGACTAGGACTGACTCCCCTGGGGAGACTCCAGAAGTACCCCAAGATCCATGTCAGCACTGGAGAGGAATCCTCAGGTTCCGGCCCCGACTCCACACAAGGTCTTAGGCCCCGGCATCGACGGGAGAGGAATCCCGAGAGGCCCCCGAGGAACTCGCATGGGGACTGGCCTTTCCTGAGGCCACCAGAGCGTGTCCCTGAGGTCCCCGTCGTAAGTCGAGAGCACCTGCCGCAACTCGAGGAAATCCAGGAGGTTTTGCCCTCCAGGCGATATGAGGCCCATTTCCGCTGAGGCTTCTCGAGGCCAATCACATCTAACCACTGGAACTTCCAAAGGGTCCTTCACACCATTGCTGCAACTCAAGAAGTTCCCCGACATACCCGTCTCCACTCGAGAGGAAGCACGTGGGTCCCGCACACATCCAGGGGAGCCCCGTTTCCGCCTCCTAGCTCCAGATGAGGGATCCTTTCCCTGTTTCGTAGGGAAAGAATTCCCGGTGTTCCGGTCGCATCTCAAGAGGAGGCGCTCTCCACAGGAAAGGCGAGAGGAACTCCAGGGTCGTGCCACCATTCCAAGAGTCCCCCAGATGTGTCAGTCCATTCCAGAGGAACCTGTTTTCCCTGCATTGCCTTGACGTTCAAGCCGAGGATCGACTCCTACAACGTGTGCACGTGGGACAGCCCTGTGGGAAAGCCTCGTGGGAAAGCCTCGTGGGAAAGACTCGAGGGAAAACCATAGATCCTTTGATCCACGCGGCGGACTGCGTGACACTGCTGCTACCGCTCTGGAGGAAAGCGCAAGTGCATGCCCGCATTCGAGACTAGGACTGACTCCCCTGGGGAGACTCCAGAAGTACCCCAAGATATATGTCAGCACTGGAGAGGAAACCTCAGGTTCCGGCCCCGACTCCACACAAGGTCTTAGGCCCCGGCATCGACGGGAGAGGAATCCCGAGACGCCCCCGAGGAACTCGCATGGGGACTGGCCTTTCCTGAGGCCACCAGAGCGGGTCCCTGAGGTCCCCGTCGTAAGTCGAGAGCACCTGCCGCAACTCGAGGAAATCCAGGAGGTTTTGCCCTCCAGGCGAGATGAGGCCCATTTCCGCTGAGGCTTCTCGAGGCCAATCACATCTAACCACTGGAACTTCCAAAGGGTCCTTCACACCATTGCTGCAACTCAAGAAGTTCCCCGACATACCCGTCTCCACTCGAGAGGAAGCACGTGGGTCCCGCACACATCCAGGGGAGCCCCGTTTCCGCCTCCTAGCTCGAGATGAGGGATCCTTTCCCTGTTTCGTAGGGAAAGAATTCCCGGCGTTCCGGTCGCATCTCAAGAGGAGGCGCTCTCCACAGGAAAGGCGAGAGGAACTCCAGGGTCGTGCCACCATTCCAAGAGTCACCCAGATGTGTCAGTCCATTCCAGAGGAACCTGTTTTCCCTGCACTGCCTTGACGTTCAAGCCGAGGATCGACTCCCACCACGTGTGCACGTGGGACAGCCCTGTGGGAAAGCCTCGTGGGAAAGCCTCGTGGGAAAGACTCGAGGGAAAACCATAGATCCTTTGATCCACGCGGCGGACTGCGTGACACTGCTGCTACCGCTCTGGAGGAAAGCCCAAGTGCATGCCCGCATTCGAGACGAGGACTGACTCCCCTGGGGAGACTCCAGAAGTACCCCAAGATCCATGTCAGCACTGGAGAGGAATCCTCAGGTTCCGGCCCCGACTCCACACAAGGTCTTAGGCCCCGGCATCGACGGGAGAGGAATCCCGAGAGGCCCCCGAGGAACTCGCATGGGGACTGGCCTTTCCTGAGGCCACCAGAGCGGGTCCCTGAGGTCCCCGTCGTAAGTCGAGAGCACCTGCCGCAACTCGAGAAAATCCAGGAGGTTTTGCCCTCCAGGCGAGATGAGGCCCATTTCCGCTGAGGCTTCTCGAGGCCAATCACATCTAACCACTGGAACTTCCAAAGGGTCCTTCACCCCATTGCTGCAACTCAAGAAGTTCCCCGACATACCAGTCTCCACTCCAGAGGAAGCACGTGGTGTCCCGCACACATCCAGGGGAGCCCCGTTTCCGCCTCCTAGCTCGAGATGAGGGATCCTTTCCCTGTTTCGTAGGGAAAGAATTCCCGGCGTTCCCGTCGCATCTCAATAGGAGGCGCTCTCCACAGGAAAGGCGAGAGGAACTCCAGGGTCGTGCCACCATTCCAAGAGTCCCCCAGATGTGTCAGTCCATTCCAGAGGAACCTGTTTTCCCTGCACTGCCTTGACGTTCAAGCCGAGGATCGACTCCCAGCACGTGTGCACGTGGGACAGCCCTGTGAGAAAGCCTCGTGGGAAAGACTCGAGGGAAAATCATAGATCCTTTGATCCACGCGGCGGACTGCGTGACACTGCTGCTACCGCTCTGGAGGAAAGCGCAAGTGCATGCCCGCATTCGAGACTAGGACTGACTCCCCTGGGGAGACTCCAGAAGTACCCCAAGATCCATGTCAGCACTAGAGAGGAATCCTCAGGTTCCGGCCCCGACTCCACACAAGGTCTTAGGCCCCGGCATCGACGGGAGAGGAATCCGGAGAGGCCCCCGAGGAAAACGCATGGGGACTGGCCTTTCCTGAGGCCACCAGAGCGGGTCCCTGAGGTCCCCGTAGTAAGTCGAGAGCACCTGCCGCAACTCGAGAAAATCCAGGAGGTTTTGCCCTCCAGGCGAGATGAGGCCCATTTCCGCTGAGGCTTCTCGAGGCCAATCACATCTAACCACTGGAACTTCCAAAGGGTCCTTCACACCCTTGCTGCAACTCAAGAAGTTCCCCGACATACCCGTCTCCACTCGAGAGGAAGCACGTGGGGTCCCGCACACATCCAGGGGAGCCCCGTTTCCGCCTCCTAGCTCGAGATGAGGGATCCTTTCCCTGTTTCGTTGGGAAAGAATTCCCGGCGTTCCCGTCGCATCTCAAGAGGAGGCGCTCTCCACAGGAAAGGCGAGAGGAACTCCAGGGTCGTGCCACCATTCCACGAGTCCCCCAGATGTGTCAGTCCATTCCAGA
Source organism: Ovis canadensis (assembly GCF_042477335.2). Classification (NCBI taxonomy): domain Eukaryota; kingdom Metazoa; phylum Chordata; class Mammalia; order Artiodactyla; family Bovidae; genus Ovis; species Ovis canadensis. The sequence goes on from NC_091252.1 coordinate 1,978,101, forward strand.
GGAACCTGTTTTCCCTGCACTGCCTTGTCGTTCAAGCCGAGGATCGACTCCCACAACGTGTGCACGTGGGACAGCCCTGTGGGAAAGCCTCGTGGGAAAGCCTCGTGGGAAAGACTCGAGGGAAAACCATAGATCCTTTGTTCCACGCGGCGGTCTGCGTGACACTGCTGCTACCGCTCTGGAGGAAAGCGGAAGTGCATGCCCGCATTCGAGACGAGGACTGACTCCCCTGGGGAGACTCCAGAAGTACCCCAAGATCCATGTCAGCACTGGAGAGGAATCCTCAGGTTCCGGCCCCGACTGCACACAAGGTCTTAGGCCCCGGCATCGACAGGAGAGGAATCCCCAGAGGCCCCCGAGGAACTCGCATGGGGACTGGCCTTTCCTGAGGCCACCAGAGCGGGTCCCTGAGGTCCCCGTCGTAAGTCGAGAGCACCTGCCGCAACTCGAGAAAATCCAGGAGGTTTTGCCCTCCAGGCGCGATGAGGCCCATTTCCGCTGAGGCTTCTCGAGGCTAATCACGTCTAACCACTGGAACTTCCAAAGGGTCCTTCACAACCTTGCTGCAGCTCAAGAAGTTCCCCGACATACCCGTCTCCACTCGAGAGGAAGCACGTGGGTCCCGCACACATCCAGGGGAGCCCCGTTTCCGCCTCCTAGCTCGAGATGAGGGATCCTTTCCCTGTTTCGTAGGGAAAGAATTCCCGGCGTTCCCGTCGCATCTCAAGAGGAGGCTCTCTCCACAGGAAAGGCGAGAGGAACTCCAGGGTCGTGCCACCATTCCAAGAGTCCCCCAGATGTGTCAGTCCATTCAAGAGGAACCTGTTTTCCCTGCACTGCCTTGACGTTAAAGCCGAGGAACGACTCCAACCACGTGTGCACGTGGGACAGCCCTGTGGGAAAGCCTCGTGGGAAAGCCTCGTGGGAAAGACTCGAGGGAAAACCATAGATTCTTTGATCCACGCGGCGGACTGCGTGACACTGCTGCTACCGCTCTGGAGGAAAGCGCAAGTGCATGCCCGCATTCGAGACGAGGACTGACTCCCCTGGGGAGACTCCAGAAGTACCCCAAGATCCATGTCAGCACTGGAGAGGAATCCTCAGGTTCCGGCCCGACTCCACACAAGGTCTTAGGCCCCGGCATCGACGGGAGAAGAATCCCGAGATGCCCCCGAGGAACTCGCATGGGGACTGGCCTTTCCTGAGGCCACCAGAGCGGTTCCCTGAGGTCCCCGTCGTAAGTCGAGAGCACCTGCCGCAACTCGAGAAAATCCAGGAGGTTTTGCCCTCCAGGCGAGATGAGGCCCATTTCCGCTGAGGCTTCTCGAGGCCAATCACATCTAACCACTGGAACTTCCAAAGGGTCCTTCACACCCTTGCTGCAACTCAAGAAGTTCCCCGACATACCCGTCTCCACTCAAGAGGAAGCACGTGGGGTACCGCACACATCCAGGGGAGCCCCGTTTCCGCCTCCTAGCTCGAGATTAGGGATCCTTTCCCTGTTTCGTAGGGAAAGAATTCCCGGCGTTCCCGTCACATCTCAAGAGGAGGCGCTCTCCACAGGAAAGGCGAGAGGAACTCCAGGGTAGTGCCACCATTCCAAGAGTCCCCCAGATGTGTCAGTCCATTCCAGAGGAACCTGTTTTCCCTGCACTGCCTTGACGTTCAAGCCGAGGATCGACTCCCACCACGTGTGCACGTGGGACAGCCCTGTGGGAAAGCCTCGTGGGAAAGCCTCGTGGGAAAGACTCGAGGGAAAACCATAGATCCTTTGATCCACGCGGCGGACTGCGTGACACTGCTGCTACGGCTCTGGAGGAAAGCGCAAGTGCATGCCCGCATTCGAGACGAGGACTAACCCCCCTGGGGAGACTCCAGAAGTACCCCAAGATCCATGTCAGCACTGGAGAGGAATCCTCAGGTTCCGGCCCCGACTCCACACAAGGTCTTAGGCCCCGGCATCGACGGGAGAGGAATCCCGAGAGGCCCCCGAGGAACTCGCATGGGGACTGGCCTTTCCTGAGGCCACAAGAGCGGGTCCCTGAGGTCCCCGTCGTAAGTCGAGAGCACCTGCCGCAACTCGAGAAAATCCAGGAGGTTTTGCCCTCCAGGCGAGATGAGGCCCATTTCCGCTGAGGCTTCTCGAGGCCAATCACGTCTAACCACTGGAACTTCCAAAGGGTCCTTCACACCATTGCTGCAACTCAAGAAGTTCCCCGACATACCCGTCTGCACTCGAGAGGAAGTACGTGGTGTCCCGCACACATCCAGGGGAGCCCCGTTTCCCCCTCCAAGCTCGAGATGAGGGATCCTTTCCCTGTTTCGTAGGGAAAGAATTCCCGGCGTTCCCGTCGCATCTCAAGAGGAGGCGCTCTCCACAGGAAAGGCGAGAGGAACTCCAGGGTCATGCCACCATTCCAAGAGTCACCCAGATGTGTCAGTCCATTCCAGAGGAACCTGTTTTCCCTGCACTGCCTTGACGTTCAAGCCGAGGATCGACTCCCACCACGTGTGCACGTGGGACAGCCCTGTGGGAAAGCCTCGTGGGAAAGACTCGAGGGAAAACCATAGATTCTTTGATCCACGCGGCGGACTGCGTGACACTGCTGCTACCGCTCTGGAGGAAAGCGCAAGTGCATGCCCGCATTCGAGACGAGGACTGACTCCCCTGGGGAGACTCCAGAAGTACCCAAAGATCCATGTCAGCACTGGAGAGGAATCCTCAGGTTCCGGCCCCGACTCCACACAAGGTCTTAGGCCCCGGCATCGACGGGAGAGGAATCCCGAGAGGCCCCCGAGGAACTCGCATGGGGACTGGCCTTTCCTGAGGCCACAAGAGCGGGTCCCTGAGGTCCCCGTCGTAGGTCGAGAGCACCTGCCGCAACTCGAGAAAATCCAGGAGGTTTTGCCCTCCAGGCGAGATGAGGCCCATTTCCGCTGAGGCTTCTCGAGGCCAATCACGTCTAACCACTGGAACTTCCAAAGGGTCCTTCACACCCTTGCTACAACTCAAGAAGTTCCCCGACATACCCGTCTGCACTCGAGAGGAAGTACGTGGTGTCCCGCACACATCCAGGGGAGCCCCGTTTCCCCCTCCAAGCTCGAGATGAGGGATCCTTTCCCTGTTTCATAGGGAAAGAATTCCCGGCGTTCCCGTCGCATCTCAAGAGGAGGCGCTCTCCACAGGAAAGGCGAGAGGAACTCCAGGGTCGTGCCACCATTCCAAGAGTCCCCCAGATGTGTCAGTCCATTCCAGAGGAACCTGTTTTCCCTGCACTGCCTTGACGTTCAAGCCGAGGATCGACTCCCACCACGTGTGCACGTGGGACAGCCCTGTGGGAAAGCCTCGTGGGAAAGCCTCGTGGGAAAGACTCGAGGGAAAACCATAGATCCTTTGTTCCACGCGGCGGTCTGCGTGACACTGCTGCTACCGCTCTGGAGGAAAGCGCAAGTGCATGCCCGCATTCGAGACGAGGACTGACTCCCCTGGGGAGACTCCAGAAGTACCCCAAGATCCATGTCAGCACTGGAGAGGAATCCTCAGGTTCCGGCCCCGACTCCACACAAGGTCTTAGGCCCCGGCATCGACGGGAGAGGAATCCCGAGAGGCCCCCGAGGAACTCGCATGGGGACTGGCCTTTCCTGAGGCCACCAGAGCGGGTCCCTGAGGTCCCCGTCGTAAGTCGAGAGCACCTGCCGCAACTCGAAAAAATCCAGGAGGTTTTGCCCTCCAGGCGCGATGAGGCCCATTTCCGCTGAGGCTTCTCGACGCTAATCACGTCTAACCACTGGAACTTCCAAAGGGTCCTTCACAACCTTGCTGCAACTCAAGAAGTTCCCCGACATACCCGTCTCCACTCGAGAGGAAGCACGTGGGTCCCGCACACATCCAGGGGAGCCCCGTTTCCGCCTCCTAGCTCGAGATGAGGGATCCTTTCCCTGTTTCGTAGGGAAAGAATTCCCGGCGTTCCCATCGCATCTCAAGAGGAGGCTCTCTCCACAGGAAAGGCGAGAGGAACTCCAGGGTCGTGCCACCATTCCAAGAGTCCCCCAGATGTGTCAGTCCATTACAGAGGAACCTGTTTTCCCTGCACTGCCTTGTCGTTCAAGCCGAGGATCGACTCCCGCCACGTGTGCACGTGGGACAGCCCTGTGGGAAAGCCTCGTGGGAAAGACTCGAGGGAAAACCATACATTCTTTGATCCACGCGACGGACTGCGTGACACTGCTGCTACCGCTCTGGAGGAAAGCGCAAGTGCATGCCCGCATTCGAGACGAGGACTGACTCCCCTGGGGAGACTCCAGAAGTACCCCAAGATCCATGTCAGCACTGGAGAGGAATCCTCAGGTTCCGGCCCCGACTCCACACAAGGTCTTAGGCCCCGGCATCGACGGGAGAGGAATCCCCAGAGGCCCCCGAGGAACTCGCATGGGGACTGGCCTTTCCTGAGGCCACCAGAGCGGTTCCCTGAGGTCCCCGTCGTAAGTCGAGAGCACCTGCCGCAACTCGATAAAATCCAGGAGGTTTTGCCCTCCAGGCGAGATGAGGCCCATTTCCGATGAGGCTTCTCGAGGCCAATCACGTCTAACCACTGGAACTTCCAAAGGGTCCTTCACACCCTTGCTGCAACTCAAGAAGTTCCCCGACATACCCGTCTGCACTCGAGAGGAAGTACGTGGTGTCCCGCACACATCCAGGGGAGCCCCGTTTCCCCCTCCAAGCTCGAGATGAGGGATCCTTTCCCTGTTTCGTAGGGAAAGAATTCCCGGCGTTCCCGTCGCATCTCAAGAGGAGGCGCTCTCCACAGGAAAGGCGAGAGTAACTCCAGGGTCGTGCCACCATTCCAATAGTCCCCCAGATGTGTCAGTCCATTCCAGAGGAACCTGTTTTCCCTGCACTGCCTTGACGTTCAAGCCGAGGATCGACTCCCAACACGTGTGCACGTGGGACAGCCCTGTGGGAAAGCCTCGTGGGAAAGCCTTGTGGGAAAGACTCGAGGGAAAACCATAGATCCTTTGGTCCACACGGCGGACTGCGTGACACTGCTGCTACCGCTCTGGAGGAAAGCGCAAGTGCATGCCCGCATCCGAGACGAGGACTGACTCCCCTGGGGAGACTCCAGAAGTACCCCAAGATCCATGTCAGCACTGGAGAGGAATCCTCAGGTTCCGGCCCCGACTCCACACAAGGTCTTAGGCCCCGGCATCGACGGGAGAGGAATCCCGAGAGGCCCCCGAGGAAAACGCATGGGGACTGGCCTTTCCTGAGGCCACCAGAGCGGGTCCCTGAGGTCCCCGTCGTAAGTCGAGAGCACCTGCCGCAACTCGAGAAAATCCAGGAGGTTTTGCCCTCCAGGCGAGATGAGGCCCATTTCCGCTGAGGCTTCTCGAGGCTAATCACGTCTAACCACTGGAACTTCCAAAGGGTCCTTCACACCCTTGCTGCAACTCAAGAAGTTCCCCGACATACCCGTCTCCACTCGAGAGGAAGCACGTGGTGTCCCGCACACATCCAGGGGAGACCCGTTTCCGCCTCCTAGCTCGAGATGAGGGATCCTTTCCCTGTTTCGTAGGGAAAGAATTCCCGGCGTTCCTGTCGCATCTCAAGAGGAGGCGCTCTCCACAGGAAAGGCGAGAGGAACTCCAGGGTCATGCCACCATTCCAAGAGTCCCCCAGATGTGTCAGTCCATTCCAGAGGAAACAGTTTTCCCTGCACTGCCTTGACGTTCAAGCCGAGGATCGACTCCCACCACGTGTGCACGTGGGACAGCCCTGTGGGAAAGCCTCGTGGGAAAGCCTCGTGGGAAAGACTCGAGGGAAAACCATAGATCCTTTGGTCCACGCGGCGGACTGCGTGACACTGCTGCTACCGCTCTGGAGGAAAGCGCAAGTGCATGCCCCCATTCGAGACGAGGACTGACTCCCCTGGGGAGACTCCAGAAGTACCCCAAGATCCATGTCAGCACTGGAGAGGAATCCTCAGGTTCCGGCCCCGACTCCACACAAGGTCTTAGGCCCCGGCATCGACGGGAGAGGAATCCCGAGACGCCCCCGAGGAACTCGCATGGGGACTGGCCTTTCCTGAGGCCACCAGAGCGGGTCCCTGAGGTCCCCGTCGTAAGTCGAGAGCACCTGCCGCAACTCGAGAAAATCCAGGAGGTTTTGCCCTCCAGGCGCGATGAGGCCCATTTCCGCTGAGGCTTCTCGAGGCTAATCACGTATAACCACTGGAACTTCCAAAGGGTCCTTCACACCCTTGCTGCAACTCAAGAAGTTCCCCGACATACCCGTCTCCACTCGAGAGGAAGCACGTGGGTCCCGCACACATCCAGGGGAGCCCCGTTTCCGCCTCCTAGCTCGAGATGAGGGATCCTTTCCCTGTTTCATAGGGAAAGAATTCCCGGCGTTCCCGTCGCATCTCAAGAGGAGGCGCTCTCCACAGGAAAGGCGAGAGGAACTCCAGGGTCATGCCACCATTCCAAGAGTCCCCCAGATGTGTCAGTCCATTCCAGAGGAAACAGTTTTCCCTGCACTGCCTTGACGTTCAAGCCGAGGATCGACTCCCACCACGTGTGCACGTGGGACAGCCCTGTGGGAAAGCCTCGTGGGAAAGCCTCGTGGGAAAGACTCGAGGGAAAACCATAGATCCTTTGGTCCACGCGGCGGACTGCGTGACACTGCTGCTACCGCTCTGGAGGAAAGCGCAAGTGCATGCCCCCATTCGAGACGAGGACTGACTCCCCTGGGGAGACTCCAGAAGTACCCCAAGATCCATGTCAGCACTGGAGAGGAATCCTCAGGTTCCGGCCCCGACTCCACACAAGGTCTTAGGCCCCGGCATCGACGGGAGAGGAATCCCGAGACGCCCCCGAGGAACTCGCATGGGGACTGGCCTTTCCTGAGGCCACCAGAGCGGGTCCCTGAGGTCCCCGTCGTAAGTCGAGAGCACCTGCCGCAACTCGAGAAAATCCAGGAGGTTTTGCCCTCCAGGCGCGATGAGGCCCATTTCCGCTGAGGCTTCTCGAGGCTAATCACGTATAACCACTGGAACTTCCAAAGGGTCCTTCACACCCTTGCTGCAACTCAAGAAGTTCCCCGACATACCCGTCTCCACTCGAGAGGAAGCACGTGGGTCCCGCACACATCCAGGGGAGCCCCGTTTCCGCCTCCTAGCTCGAGATGAGGGATCCTTTCCCTGTTTCATAGGGAAAGAATTCCCGGCGTTCCCGTCGCATCTCAAGAGGAGGCGCTCTCCACAGGAAAGGCGAGAGGAACTCCAGGGTCATGCCACCATTCCAAGAGTCCCCCAGATGTGTCAGTCCATTCCAGAGGAACCTGTTTTCCCTGCACTGCCTTGTCGTTCAAGCCGAGGATCGACTCCCACCACGTGTGCACGTGGGACAGCCCTGTGGGAAAGCCTCGTGGGAAAGCCTCGTGGGAAAGACTCGAGGCAAAACTATAGATCCTTTGATCCACGCGGCTTACTGCGTGACACTGCTGCTACCGCTCTGGAGGAAAGCGCAAGTGCATGCCTGCATTCGAGACGAGGACTGACTCCCCTGGGGAGACTCCAGAAGTACCCCAAGATCCATGTCAGCACTGGAGAGGAATCCTCAGGTTCCGGCCCCGACTCCACACAAGGTCTTAGGCCCCGGCATCGACGGGAGAGGAATCCCGATAGGCCCCCGAGGAACTCGCATAGGGACTGGCCTTTCCTGAGGCCACCAGAGCGGGTCCCTGAGGTCCCCGTCGTAAGTCGAGAGCACCTGCCGCAACTCGAGAAAATCCAGGAGGTTTTGCCCTCCAGGCGAGATGAGGCCCATTTCCGCTGAGGCTTCTCGAGGCCAATCACATCTAACCACTGGAACTTCCAAAGGGTCCTTCACACCATTGCTGCAACTCAAGAAGTTCCCCGACATAACCGTCTCCACTCGAGAGGAAGCACGTGGGGTCCCGCACACATCCACGGGAGCCCCGATTCCGCCTCCTAGCTCGAGATGAGGGATCCTTTCCCTGTTTCGTAGGGAAAGAATTCCCGGCGTTCCCGTCGCATCTCAAGAGGAGGCGCTCTCCACAGGAAAGGCGAGAGGAACTCCAGGGTCGTGCCACCATTCCAAGAGTCCCCCAGATGTGTCAGTCCATTCCAGAGAAACCTGTTTTCCCTGCACTGCCTTGACGTTCAAGCCGAGGATCGACTCCCACCACGTGTGCACGTGGGACAGCCCTGTGGGAAAGCCTCGTGGGAAAGCCTCGTGGGAAAGACTCGAGGGAAAACCATAGATCCTTTGTTCCACGCGGCGGTCTGCGTGACACTGCTGCTACCGCTCTGGAGGAAAGCGCAAGTGCATGCCCGCATTCGAGACGAGGACTGACTCCCCTGGGGAGACTCCAGAAGTACCCCAAGATCCATGTCAGCACTGGAGTGGAATCCTCAGGTTCCGGCCCCGACTCCACACAAGGTCTTAGGCCCCGGCATCGACGGGAGAGGAATCCCGAGAGGCCCCCGAGGAACTCGCATGGGGACTGGCCTTTCCTGAGGCCACCAGAGCGGGTCCCTGAGGTCCCCGTCGTAAGTCGAGAGCACCTGCCGCAACTCGAGAAAATCCAGGAGGTTTTGCCCTCCAGGCGCGATGAGGCCCATTTCCGCTGAGGCTTCTCGACGCTAATCACGTCTAACCACTGGAACTTCCAAAGGGTCCTTCACAACCTTGCTGCAACTCAAGAAGTTCCCCGACATACCCGTCTCCACTCGAGAGGAAGCACGTGGGTCCCGCACACATCCAGGGGAGCCCCGTTTCCGCCTCCTAGCTCGAGATGAGGGATCCTTTCCCTGTTTCGTAGGGAAAGAATTCCCGGCGTTCCCGTCGCATCTCAAGAGGAGGCTCTCTCCACAGGAAAGGCGAGAGGAACTCCAGGGTCGTGCCACCATTCCAAGAGTCCCCCAGATGTGTCAGTCCATTCCAGAGGAACCTGTTTTCCCTGCACTGCCTTGACGTTCAAGCCGAGGAACGACTCCAACCACGTGTGCACGTGGGACAGCCCTGTGGGAAAGCCTCGTGGGAAAGCCTCGTGGGAAAGACTCGAGGGAAAACCATAGATTCTTTGATCCACGCGGCGGACTGCGTGACACTGCTGCTACCGCTCTGGAGGAAAGCGCAAGTGCATGCCCGCATTCGAGACGAGGACTGACTCCCCTGGGGAGACTCCAGAAGTACCCCAAGATCCATGTCAGCACTGGAGAGGAATCCTCAGGTTCCGGCCCCGACTCCACACAAGGTCTTAGGCCCCGGCATCGACGGGAGAGGAATCCCGAGAGGCCCCCGAGGAACTCGCATGGGGACTGGCCTTTCCTGAGGCCACAAGAGCGGGTCCCTGAGGTCCCCGTCGTAAGTCGAGAGCACCTGCCGCAACTCGAGAAAATCCAGGAGGTTTTGCCCTCCAGGCGAGATGAGGCCCATTTCCACTGAGGCTTCTCGAGGCCAATCACGTCTAACCACTGGAACTTCCAAAGGGTCCTTCACACCCTTGCTGCAACTCAAGAAGTTCCCCGACATACCCGTCTGCACTCGAGAGGAAGTACGTGGTGTCCCGCACACATCCAGGGGAGCCCCGTTTCCCCCTACAAGCTCGAGATGAGGGATCCTTTCCCTGTTTCGTAGGGAAAGAATTCCCTTCGTTCCCGTCGCATCTCAAGAGGAGGCGCTCTCCACAGGAAAGGCGAGAGGAACTCCAGGGTCATGCCACCATTCCAAGAGTCACCCAGATGTGTCAGTCCATTCCAGAGGAACCTGTTTTCCCTGCACTGCCTTGACGTTCAAGCCGAGGATCGACTCCCACCACGTGTGCACGTGGGACAGCCCTGTGGGAAAGCCTCGTGGGAAAGACTCGAGGGAAAACCATAGATCCTTTGGTCCACGCGGCGGACTGCGTGACACTGCTGCTACCGCTCTGGAGGAAAGCGCAAGTGCATGCCCGCATTCGAGACGAGGACTGACTCCCCTGGGGAGACTCCAGAAGTACCCCAAGATCCATGTCAGCACTGGAGAGGAATCCTCAGGTTCCGACCCCGACTCAACACAAGGTCTTAGGCCCCGGCATCGACGGGAGAGGAATCCCGAGAGGCCCCCGAGGAACTCGCATGGGGACTGGCCTTTCCTGAGGCCACCAGAGCGGGTCCCCGAGGTCCCCGTCGTAAGTCGAGAGCACCTGCCGCAACTCGAGAAAATCCAGGAGGTTTTGCCCTCCAAGCGAGATGAGGCCCATTTCCGCTGAGGCTTCTCGAGGCTAATCACATCTAACAACTGGAACTTCCAAAGGGTCTTTCACACCCTTGCTGCAACTCAAGAAGTTCCCCGACATACCCGTCTAAACTCGAGAGGAAGCACGTGGGTCCCGCACACATCCAGGGGAGCCCCGTTTCCGCCTCCTAGTTCGAGATGAGGGATCCTTTCCCTGTTTCGTAGGGAAAGAATTCCCGGCGTTCCCGTCGCATATCAAGAGGAGGCGCTCTCCACAGGAAAGGCGAGAGGAACTCCAGGGTCGTGCCACCATTCCAAGAGTCCCCCAGATGTGTCAGTCCATTCCAGAGGATCCTGTTTTCCCTGCACTGCCTTGACGTTCAAGCCGAGGATCCACTCCCACCACGTGTGCACGTGGGACAGCCCTGTGGGAAAGCCTCGTGGGAAAGCCTCGTGGGAAAGACTCGAGGGAAAACCATAGATCCTTTGATCCACGCGGCAGACTGTATGACACTGCTGCTACCGCTCTGGAGGAAAGCGCAAGTGCATGCCCGCATTCGAGACGAGGACTGACTCCCCTGGGGAGACTCCAGAAGTACCCCAAGATCCATGTCAGCACTGGAGAGGAATCCTCAGGATCCGGCCCCGACTCCACACAAGGTCTTAGGCCCCGGCATCGAGGGGAGAGGAATCCCGAGAGGCCCCCGAGGAACTCGCATGGGGACTGGCCTTTCCTGAGGCCACCAGAGCGGGTCCCTGAGGTCCCCTTCGTAAGTCGAGAGCACCTGCCGCAACTCGAGAAAATCCAGGAGGTTTTGCCCTCCAGGCGAGATGAGGCCCATTTCCGCTGAGGCTTCTCGAGGCCAATCACATCTAACCACTGGAACTTCCAAAGGGTCCTTCACACCCTTGCTGCAACTCAAGAAGTTCCGCGACATCCCCGTCTCCACTCGAGAGGAAGCACGTGGGGTCCCGCACACATCCAGGGGAGCCCCGTTTCCGCCTCCTAGCTCGAGATGAGGGATCCTTTCTCTGTTTCGTAGGGAAAAAATTCCCGGCGTTCCCGTCGCATCTCAAGAGGAGGCGCTCTCCACAGGTAAGGCGAGAGGAACTCCAGGTTAGTGCCACCATTCCAAGAGTCCCCCAGATGTTTCAGTCAATTCCAGAGGAACCTGTTTTCCCTGCACTGCCTTGACGTTCAAGCCGAGGATCGACTCCCACCACGTGTGCACGTGGGACAGCCCTGTGGGAAAGCCTCGAGGGAAAGCCTCGTGGGAAAGACTCGAGGGAAAACCATAGACCCTTTGATCCACGCGGCAGAATGAGTGACACTGCTGCTACCGCTCTGGAGGAAAGCGCAAGTGCATGCCCGCATTCGAGACAAGGACTGACTCCCCTGGGGAGACTCCAGAAGTACCCCAAGATCCATGTCAGCACTGGAGAGGAATCCTCAGGTTCTGGCCGCGACTCCACACAAGGTCTTAGGCCCCGGCATCGACGGGAGAGGAATCCCGAGAGGCCCCCGAGGAACTCGCATGGGGACTGGCCTTTCCTGAGGCCACCAGAGGGGTCCCTGGGGTCCCCGTCGTAAGTCGAGAGCACCTGCCGCAACTCGAGAAAATCCAGGAGGTTTTGCCCTCCAGGCCAGATGAGGCCCATTTCCGCTGGGGCTTCTCGAGGCTAATCACATCTAACCACTGGAACTTCCAAAGGGTCCTTCACACCCTTGCTGCAAATCAAGAAGTTCCCCGACATACCTGTCTCCACTCAAGAGGAAGCACGAGGGTCCCGCACACATCCAGGGGAGCCCCGTTTCCGCCTCCTAGCTCGAGATGAGGGATCCTTTCCCTGTTTCGTAGGGAAAGAATTCCCGGCATTCCCGACGCATCTCAAGAGGAGGCGCTCTCCACAGGAAAGGCGAGAAGAACTCCAGGGTCGTGCCACCATTCGAAGAGTCCCCCAGATGTGTCAGTCCATTCCAGAGCAACCTGTTTTCCCTGCACTGCCTTGACGTTCAAGCCGAGGATCGACTCCAACCACTTGTGCACGTGGGACAGCCCTGTGGGAAAGCCTCGTGGGAAAGCCTCGTGGGAAAGACTCGAGGGAAAACCATAGATCCTTTGATCCACGCGGCGGACTGCGTGACACTGCTGCTACCTCTCTGGAGGAAAGCGCAAGTGCATGACCGCATTCGAGACGAGGACTGACTCCCCTGGTGAGACTCCAGAAGTACCCCAAGATCCATGTCAGCACTGGAGAGGAATCCTCAGGTTCCGACCCCGACTCCACACAAGGTCTTAGGCCCCGGCATCGAGGGGAGAGGAATCCCGAGAGGCCCCCGAGGAACTCGCATGGGGACTGGCCTTTCCTGAGGCCACCAGAGCGGGTCCCCGAGGTCCCCGTCGTAAGTCGAGAGCACCTGCCGCAACTCGAGAAAATCCAGGAGGTTTTGCCCTCCAAGCGAGATGAGGCCCATTTCCGCTGAGGCTTCTCGAGGCTAATCACATCTAACAACTGGAACTTCCAAAGGGTCTTTCACACCCTTGCTGCAACTCAAGAAGTTCCCCGACATACCCGTCTAAACTCGAGAGGAAGCACGTGGGTCCCGCACACATCCAGGGGAGCCCCGTTTTCGCCTCCTAGTTCGAGATGAGGGATCCTTTCCCTGTTTCGTAGGGAAAGAATTCCCGGCGTTCCCGTCGCATATCAAGAGGAGGCGCTCTCCACAGGAAAGGCGAGAGGAACTCCAGGGTCGTGCCACCATTCCAAGAGTCCCCCAGATGTGTCAGTCCATTCCAGAGGATCCTGTTTTCCCTGCACTGCCTTGACGTTCAAGCCGAGGATCGACTCCCACCACGTGTGCACGTGGGACAGCCCTGTGGGAAAGCCTCGTGGGAAAGCCTCGTGGGAAAGACTCGAGGGAAAACCATAGATCCTTTGATCCACGCGGCAGACTGTATGACACTGCTGCTACCGCTCTGGAGGAAAGCGCAAGTGCATGCCCGCATTCGAGACGAGGACTGACTCCCCTGGGGAGACTCCAGAAGTACCCCAAGATCCATGTCAGCACTGGAGAGGAATCCTCAGGATCCGGCCCCGACTCCACACAAGGTCTTAGGCCCCGGCATCGAGGGGAGAGGAATCCCGAGAGGCCCCCGAGGAACTCGCATGGGGACTAGCCTTTCCTGAGGCCACCAGAGCGGGTCCCTGAGGTCCCCTTCGTAAGTCGAGAGCACCTGCCGCAACTCGAGAAAATCCAGGAGGTTTTGCCCTCCAAGCGAGATGAGGCCCATTTCCGCTGAGGCTTCTCGAGGCCAATCACGTCTAACCACTGGAACTTCCAAAGTGTCCTTCACACCCTTGCTGCAACTCAAGAAGTTCCCCGACATACCCGTCTCCACTCGAAAGGAAGCACCAGGCTCGCGCAAACATCCAGGGGAGACCCGTTTCCGCCTCCGAGCCTGAGATGAGGAATGCTTTCCCTGTTTCATAGGGAAAGAATTCCCGGCGTTCCCGTCGCATCTCAAGAGAAGGCGCTCTCCACAGGAAAGGCGAGAGGAACTCCAGGGTCGTGCCACCATTCCAAGAGTCCCCCAGATGTGTCAGTCCATTCCAGAGGAACCTGTTTTCCCTGCACTGCCTTGACGTTCAAGCCGAGGATCGACTCCCACCACGTGTGCACGTGGGACAGCCCTGTGGGAAAGCCTCGTGGGAAAGCCTCGTGGGAAAGACTCGAGGGAAAACCATAGATCCTTTGATCCACGCGGCGGAATGCGTGACACTGCTACTACCGCTATGGAGGAAAGCGCAAGTGCATGCCCGCATTCGAGACGAGGACTGACTCCCCTGGGGAGACTCCAGAAGTACCCCAAAATCCATGTCAGCACTGGAGAGGAATCCTCAGGTTCCGGACCCGACTCCACACAAGGTCTTAGGCCCCGGCATCGACCGGAGAGGAATCCCGAGAGGTCCCCGAGGAACTCGCATGGGGACTGGCCTTTCCTGAGGCCACCAGAGCGGGTCCCTGACGTCCCCGTCGTAAGTCGAGAGAACCTGCCGCAACTCGAGAAAATCCAGGAGGTTTTGCCCTCCAGGCGAGATGAGGCCCATTTCCGCTGAGGCTTCTCGAGGCTAATCACATCTAACCACTGGAACTTCCAAAGGGTCCTTCACACCCTTGCTGCAACTCAAGAAGTTCCCCGACATACCCGTCTCCACTCGAGAGGAAGCACGAGGGTCGCGCACACATCCAGGGGAGCCCCGTTTCAGCCTCCTAGCTCGAGATGAGGGATCCTTTCCCTGTTTCGTAGGGAAAGAATTCCCTGCGTTCCCGTCGCATCTCAAGAGGAGGCGCTCTCCACAGGAAAGGCGAGAGGAACTCCAGGGTCGTGCCACCATTCCAAGAGTCCCCCAGATGTGTCAGTCCATTCCAGAGGAACCTGTTTTCCCTACACTGCCTTGACGTTCAAGCCGAGGATCGACTCCCACCACGTGTGCACGTGGGACAGCCCTGTGTAAAGCCTCGTGGGAAAGCCTCGTGGGAAAGACTCGAGGGAAAACCATAGATCCTTTGAGCAATGCGTCAGACTGCGTGACACTGCTGCTACCGCTCTGGAGGAAAGCACAAGTGCATGCCCGCATTCGAGACGAGGACTGACTCCCCTGGGGAGACTGCAGAAGTACCCCAGGATCCATGTCAGCACTGGAGAGGAATCCTCAGGTTCCGGCCCCGACTCCACACAAGGTCTTAGGCCCCGGCATCGACGGGAGAGGAATTCCGAGACCCCCCGTGGACTCGCATGGGGACTGGACTTTCCTGAGGCCACCAGAGCGAGTCCCTGTGGTCCCCGTCGTAAGTCGAGAGCACCTGCCGCAACTCGAGAAATTCCAGGAGGTTTTGCCCTCCAGGCGAGATGAGGTCCATTTCCGCTGAGGCTTCTCGAGGCTAATCACATCTAACCACTGGAACTTCCAAAGGGTCCTTCACACCCTTGCTGCAACTCAAGAAGTTCCCCGACATAACCGTCTCTACTCGAGAGGAAGCACGAGGGTCGCGCACACATCCAGGGGAGCCCCGTTTCCGCCTCCTAGCTCGAGATGAGGGATCCTTTCCCTGTTTCGTAGGGAATGAATTCCCGGCGTTCCCGTCGCATCTCAAGAGGAGGCGCTCTCCACAGGAAAGGCGAGAGGAACTCCAGGGTCGTGCCACCATTCCAAGAGTCCCCCAGATATGTCAGTCCTTTCCAGAGGAAACTGTTTTCCCTGCACTGCCTTGACGTTCAAGCTGAGGATCGCCTCGCACCACGTGTGCACGTGGGACAGCCCTGTGGGAAAGCCTCGTGGGAAAGCCTCGTGGGAAAGGCTCGAGGGAAAACCATAGATCATTTAATCCACGCGGCGGACTGTGTGACACTGCTGCTACCGCTCTGGAGGAAAGCGCAAGTGCATGCCCGCATTCGAGACGGGGAGTGACTTCCCTGGGGAGACTGCAGAAGAACCCCAGGATCCATGTCAGCACTGGAGAGGAATCCTCAGGTTCCGGCCCCGACTCCACACAAGGTCTTAGGCCCCGGCATCGACGGGAGAGGAATCCCGAGAGGCCCCCGAGGAACTCGCATCGGGACTGGCCTTTCCTGAGGCCACCAGAGCGGGTCCCCGAGGTCCCCGTCGTAAGTCGAGAGCACCTGCCGCAACTCGAGAAAATCCAGGAGTTTTTGCCCTACAGGCGAGATGAGGCCCATTTCCGCTGAGGCTTCTCGAGGCTAATCACATCTAACAACTTGAACTTCCAAAGGGTCCTTCACACCCTTGCTGCAACTCAAGAAGTTCCCCGACATACCCGTCTCCACTCAAGAGGAAGCACGTGGGGTCCCGCACACATCCAGGGGAGCCCCGTTTCCGCCTCCTAGCTCGAGATGAGGGATCCTTTCCGTGTTTCGTAGGGAAAGAATTCCCGGCGTTCCCGTCGCATCTCAAGAGGAGGCGCTCTCCACAGGAAAGGCGAAAGGAACTCCAGGGTCGTGCCACCATTCCAAGAGTCCCCCAGATGTGTCAGTCCATTCCAGAGGAACCTGTTTTCCCTGCACTGCCTTGACGTTCAAGCCGAGGATCGACTCCCACCACGTGTGCACGTGGGATAGCCCTGTGAGAAAGCCTCGTGGAAAAGACTCGTGGGAAAGACTCGAGGGAAACCATAGATCCTTTGATCCACGCGGCGGACTGCATGACACTGCTGCTACCGCTCTGGAGGAGCGCAATGGCATTCCCGCATTCGAGACGAGGACTGATTGCCCTGGGGAGACTCCAGAAGTCCCCAAGATCCA
Source organism: Ovis canadensis (assembly GCF_042477335.2). Taxonomy (NCBI): domain Eukaryota; kingdom Metazoa; phylum Chordata; class Mammalia; order Artiodactyla; family Bovidae; genus Ovis; species Ovis canadensis. The sequence goes on from NC_091252.1 coordinate 1,994,663, forward strand.
TGTCAGCACTGGAGAGGAATCCTCAGGTTCCGGCCCCGACTTCACACAAGGTCTTAGGCCCCGGCATCGACGGGAGAGGAATCCCGAGAGGCCCCTGAGGAACTCGCATGGGGACTGGCCTTTCCTGAGGCCACCAGAGCGGGTCCCTGAGGTCCCCGTCGTAAGTCGAGAGCACCTGCCGCAACTCGAGAAAATCCAGGAGGTTTTACCCTCCAGGCGAGATGAGGCCCATTTCCGCTGAGGCTTCTCGAGGCTAATCACATCTAACCACTGGAACTTTCAAAGGGTCCTTCACACCCTTGCTGAAACTCAAGAAGTTCCCAGACATACCCGTCTCCACTCGAGAGGAAGCACGAGGGTCCCGCACACATCCAGGGGAGCCCCGTTTCCGCCTCCTAGCTCGAGATGAGGGATCCTTTCCCTGTTTCGTAGGGAAAGAATTCCCGGCGTTCCCGTCGCATCTCAAGAGGAGGCGCTCTCCACAGGAAAGGCGAGAAGAACTCCAGGGTCGTGCCACCATTCCAAGAGTCCCCCAGATGTGTCAGTCCATTCCAGAGGAACCTGTTTTCCCTGCACTGCCTTGACATTCAAGCCGAGGATCGACTCCAACAACGTGTGCACGTGGGACAGCCCTGTGGGAAAGCCTCGTGGGAAAGCTTCGTGGGAAAGACTCGAGGGAAAACCATAGATCCTTTGATCCACGCAGCGGACTGCGTGCCACTGCTGCTACCGCTCTGGAGGAAAGCGCAAGTCCATGCGCGCATTCGAGACGAGGACTGACTCCCCTGAGGAGACTCCAGAAGTACCCCAAGATCCATGTCAGCACTGGAGAGGAATCCTCAGGTTCCGGCCCCGACTCCACACAAGGTCTTAGGCCACGGCATCGACGGGAGAGGAAACCCGAGAGGCCCCCGAGGAACTCGCATGGGGACTGGCCTTTCCTGAGGCCACCAGAGCGGGTCCCCGAGGTCCCCGTCGTAAGTCGAGAGAACCTGCCGCAACTCGAGAAAATCCAGGAGGTTTTGCCCTCCAGGCGAGATGAGGCCCATTTCCGCTGAGGCTTCTCGAGGCTAATCACATCTAACCACTGGAACTTCCAAAGGGTCCTTCACACCCTTGCTGCAACTCAAGAAGTTCCCCGACATACCTGTCTCCACTCGAGAGGAAGCACGAGGGTCCCGCACACATCCAGGGGAGCCCCGTTTCCGCCGCCTAGCTCGAGATGAGGGATCCTTTCCCTGTTTCGTAGGGAAAGAATTCCCGGCGTTCCCGTCGCATCTCAAGAGGAGGCGCTCTCCACAGGAAAGGCGAGAGGAACTCCAGGGTCGTGCCACCATTCCAAGAGTCCCCCAGATGTGTCAGTCCATTCCAGAGGAACCTGTTTTCCCTGCACTGCCTTGACGTTCAAGCCGAGGATCGACTCCCACAACGTGTGCACGTCGGATAGCCCTGTGGGAAAGCCTCGTGGGAAAGCCTCGTGGGAAAAACTCGAGGGAAAACCATGGATCTTTGATCCACGCGGCGGACTGCGTGACACTGCTGCTACCGCTCTGGAGGAAAGCGCAAGTGTATGCCCGCATTCGAGACGAGGACTGACTCCCCTGGGGAGACTCCAGAAGTACCCCAAGATCCATGTCAGCACTGGAGAGGAATCCTCAGGTTCGGGCCCCGACTCCACACAAGGTCTTAGGCCCCGGCATCGACGGGCGAGGAATCCCGAGAGGCCCCCGAGGAACTCGCATGGGGACTGGCCTTTCCTGAGGCCACCAGAGCGGGTCCCTGAGGTCCCCGTCGTAAGTCGAGAGCACCTGCCGCAACTCGAGAAAATCCAGGAGGTTTTGCCCTCCAAGCGAGATGAGGCCCATTTCCGCTGAGGCTTCTCGAGGCCAATCACGTCTAACCACTGGAACTTCCAAAGGGTCCTTCACACCCTTGCTGCAACTCAAGAAGTTCCCCGACATACCCGTCTCCACTCGAGAGGAAGCACCAGGGTCCCGCACACATCCAGGGGAGCCCCGTTTCCGCCGCCTAGCTCGAGATGAGGGATCCTTTCCCTGTTTCGTAGGGAAAGAATTCCCGGCGTTCGCATCGCATTTCAAGATGAGGCGCTCTCCACAGGAAAGGCGAGAGGAACTCCAGGGTCGTGCCACCATTCCAAGAGTCCCCCAGATGTGTCAGTCCATTCCAGAGGAACCTGTTTTCCCTGCACTGCCTTGACGTTCAAGCCGAGGATCGACTCCCACCACGTGTGCACGTGGGACAGCCCTGTGGGAAAGCCTCGTGGGAAAGCCTCGTGGGAAAGACTCGAGGGAAAACCATAGATCCTTTGATCCACGCGGCGGACTGCGTGACACTGCTGCTACCGCTCCGGAGGAAAGCGCAAGTGCATGCCCGCATTCGAGACGAGGACTGACTCCCCTGGGGAGACTCCAGAAGTACCCCAAGATCCATGTCAGCACTGGAGAGGAGTCCTCAGGTTCCGGCCTAGACTCCACACAAGGTCTTAGGCCCCGGCATCGACGGGAGAGGAATCCCGAGAGGCCCCCGAGGAACTCGCATGGGGACTGGCCTTTCCTGATGCCACCAGAGCGGGTCCCCGAGGTCCCCGGCGTAAGTCGAGAGCACCTGCCGCAACTCGTGAAAATCCAGGAGGTTTTGCCCTCCAGGCGAGATGAGGCCCATTTCCAATGAGGCTTCTCGAGGCCAATCACATCTAACCACTGGAACTTCCAAAGGGTCCTTCACACCATTGCTGCAACTTAAGAAGTTCCCCGACATACCCGTCTCCACTCGAGAGGAATCACGAGGGTCCCGCACACATCCAGGGGAGCCCCGTTTCCGCCTCCTAGCTCGAGATGAGGGATCCTTTCCCTGTTTCGTAGGGAAAGAATTCCCGGCGTTCCCGTCGCATCTCAAGAGGAGGCGCTCTCCACAGGAAAGGCGAGAAGAACTCCAGGGTCGTGCCACCATTCCAAGAGTCCCCCAGATGTGTCAGTCCATTCCAGAGGAACCTGTTTTCCCTGCACTGCCTTGACGTTCAAGCCGAGGATCGACTCCAACAAGGTCTGCACGTGGGACAGCCCTGTGGGAAAGCCTCGTGGGAAAGCTTCGTGGGAAAGACTCGAGGGAAAACCATAGATCCTTTGATCCACGCAGCGGACTGCGTGCCACTGCTGCTACCGCTCTGGAGGAGGGCGCAAGTCCATGCGCGCATTCGAGACGAGGACTGACTCCCCTGGGGAGACTCCAGAAGTACCCCAAGATCCATGTCAGCACTGGAGAGGAATCCTCAGGTTCCGGCCCCGACTCCACACAAGGTCTTAGGCCACGGCATCGACGGGAGAGGAAACCCGAGAGGCCCCCGAGGAACTCGCATGGGGACTGGCCTTTCCGGAGGCCACCAGAGCGGGTCCCCGAGGTCCCCGTCGTAAGTCGAGAGAACCTGCCGCAACACGAGAAAATGCAGGAGGTTTTGCCCTCCAGGCGAGATGAGGCCCATTTCCGCTGAGGCTTCTCGAGGCTAATCACATCTAACCACTGGAACTTCCAAAGGGTCCTTCACACCCTTGCTGCAACTCAAGAAGTTCCCCGACATAGTCGTCTCCACTCGAGAGGAAGCACGAGGGTCCAGCACACATCCAGGGGAGCCCCGTTTCCGCCTCCTAGCTCGAGATGAGGGATCCTTTCCCTGTTTCGTAGGGAAAGAATTCCCGGCGTTCCCATCGCATCTCAAGAGGAGGCGCTTTCCACAGGAAAGGCGAGAGGAACTCCAGGGTCGTGCCACCATTCCAAGAGTCCCCCAGATGGGTCAGTCCATTCCAGAGGAACCTGTTTTCCCTGCACTGCCTTGACGTTCAAGCCGAGGATCGACTCCCACCACGTGTGCACGTGGGACAGCCCTGTGGGAAAGCCTCGTGGGAAAGCCTCGTGGGAAAAACTCGAGGGAAAACCATAGATCTTTGATCCACGCGGCGGACTGCGTGACACTGCTGCTACCTCTCTGGAGGCAAGCGCAATTGCATGCCCGCATTCGAGACGAGGACTGACTCCCCTGGGGAGACTCCAGAAGTACCCCAAGATCCATGTCAGCACTGGAGAGGAATCCTCAGGTTCCGGCCCCGACTCCACACAAGGATTTTGGCCCCGGCATCGACAGGAGAGGAATCCCGAGAGGCCCCCGAGGAACTCGCATGGGGACTGGCCTTTCCTGAGGCCACCAGAGCGGGTCCCTGAGGTCCCCGTCATAAGTCGAGAGCACCTGCCGCAACTCGAGAAAATCCAGGAGGTTTTGCCCTCCAGGCGAGATGAGGCCCATTTCCGCTGAGGCTTCTCGAGGCTAATCACATCTAACCACTGGAACTTCCAAAGGGTCCTTCACACCCTTGCTGCAACTCAAGAAGTTCTCCGACATCCCCGTCTCCACTAGAGAGGAAGCACGAGGGTCCCGCAAACATCCAGGGGAGCCCCGTTTCTGCCTACTAGCTCGAGATGAGGGATCCTTTCCCTGTTTCGTAGGGAAAGAATTCCCGGCGTTCCCGTCGCATCTCAAGAGGAGGAGCTCTCCACAGGAAAGGCGAGAGGAACTCCAGGGTCGTGCCACCATTCCAAGAGTCCCCCAGATGTGTCAGTCCATTCCAGAGGAACCTGTTTTCCCTGCACTGCCTTGACGTTCAAGCCGAGGATCGACTCCCACCACGTGTGCACGTGGGACAGCCCTGTGGGAAAGCCTCGTGGGAAAGCCTCGTGGGAAAAACTCGAGGGAAAACCATAGATCATTGATCCACGCGGCGGACTGCGTGACACTGCTGCTACCGCTCTGGAGGAAAGCGCAAGTGCATGCCCGCATTCGAGACGAGGACTGACTCCCCTGGGGAGACTCCAGAAGTACCCCAAGATCCATGTCAGCACTGGAGAGGAATCCTCAGGTTCCGGCCCCGACTCCACACAAGGTCTTAGGCCCCGGCATCGACGGGAGAGGAATCCCGAGACGCCCCCGAGGAACTCGCATGGGGACTGGCCTTTCCTGAGGCCACCAGAGCGGGTCCCTGAGGTCCCCGTCGTAAGTCGAGAGCACCTGCCGCAACTCGAGAAAATCCAGGAGGAATTGCCCTCCAGGCGAGATGAAGCCCATTTCCGCTGAGGCATCTCGAGGCCAATCACATCTAACCACTGGAACTTCCAAAGGGTCCTTCACACCATTGCTGCAACTCAATAGGTTCCCCGACATACCCGTCTCCACTCGAGAGGAAGCACGTGGGGTCCCGCACACATCCAGGGGAGCCCCGTTTCCGCCTCCTAGCTCGAGATGAGGGATCCTTTCCCTGTTTCGTAGGGAAAGAATTCCCGGCGTTCGCGTCGCATTTCAAGATGAGGCGCTCTCCACAGGAAAGGCGAGAGGAACTCCAGGGTCGTGCCACCATTCCAAGAGTCCCCCAGATGTGTCAGTCCATTCCAGAGGAACCTGTTTTCCCTGCACTGCCTTGACGTTCAAGCCGAGGATCGACTCCCACCACGTGTGCACGTGGGACAGCCCTGTGGGAAAGCCTCGTGGGAAAGACTCGAGGGAAAACCATAGATCCTTTGATCCACGCGGCGGACTGCGTGACACTGCTGCTACCGCTCTGGAGGAAAGCGCAAGTGCATGCCCGCATTCGAGACGAGGACTGACTCCCCTGGGGAGACTCCAGAATTACCCCAAGATCCATGTCAGCACTGGAGAGGAATCCTCAGGTTCCGGCCCCGACTCCACACAAGGTCTTAGGCACCGGCATCGACGGGAGAGGAATCCCGAGAGGCCCCCGAGGAACTCGCATGGGGACTGGCCTTTCCTGAGGCCACCAGAGCGGGTCCCTGTGGTCCCTGTCGTAAGTCGAGAGCACCTGCCGCAACTCGAGAAAATCCAGGAGGTTTTGCCCTCCAGGCGAGATGAGGCCCATTTCCCCTGAGGCTTCTCGAGGCTAATCACGTCTAACCACTGGAACTTCCAAAGGGTCCTTCACACCCTTGCTGCAACTCAAGAAGTTCCCCGACATACCCGTCTCCACTCGAGAGGAAGCACGTGGGGTCCCGCACACATCCAGGGGAGCCCCGTTTCCGCCTCCTAGCTCGAGATGAGGGATCCTTTCCCTGTTTCGTAGGGAAAGAATTCCCGGCGTTCCCGTCGCATCTCAAGAGGAGGCGCTCTCCACCGGAAAGGCGAGAGGAACTCCAGGGTCGTGCCACCATTCCAAGAGTCCCCCAGATGTGTCAGTCCATTCCAGAGGAACCTGTTTTCCCTGCACTGCCTTGACGTTCAAGCCGAGGATCGACTCCCACCACGTGTGCACGTGGGACAGCCCTGTGGGAAAGCCTCGTGGGAAAGCCTCGTGGGAAAGACTCGAGGGAAAACCATAGATCCTTTGATCCACGCGGCGGACTGCGTGACACTGCTGCTACCGCTCTGGAGGAAAGCGCAAGTGCATGCCCGCATTCGAGACGAGGACTGACTCCCCTGGGGAGACTCCAGAAGTACCCCAAGATCCATGTCAGCACTGGAGAGGAATCCTCAGGTTCCGGCCCCGACTCCACACAAGGTCTTAGGCCCCGGCATCGACGGGAGAGGAATCCCGAGAGGCCCCCGAGGAACTCGCATGGGGACTGGCCTTTCCTGAGGCCACCAGAGCGGGTCCCTGAGGTCCCCGTCGTAAGTCGAGGGCACCTGCCGCAACTCGAGAAAATCCAGGAGGTTTTGCCCTCCAGGCGAGATGAGGCCCATTTCCGCTGAGGGTTCTCGAGGCTAATCACGTCTAACCACTGGAACTTCCAAAGGGTCCTTCACACCCTTGCTGCAACTCAAGAAGTTCCCCGACATACCCGTCTCCACTCGAGAGGAAGCACGTGGGGTCCCGCACACATCAAGGGGAGCCCCGTTTCCGCCTCCTAGCTCGAGATGAGGGATCCGTTCCATGTTACGTAGGGAAAGAATTCCCGGCGTTCCCGTCGCATCTCAAGAGGAGGCGCTCTCCACAGGAAAGGCGAGAGGAACTCCAGGGTCGTGCCACCATTCCAAGAGTCCCCCAGATGTGTCAGTCCATTCCAGAGGAACCTGTTTTCCCTGCACTGCCTTGACGTTCAAGCCGAGGATCGACTCCCACCACGTGTGCACGTGGGACAGCCCTGTGGGAAAGCCTCGTGGGAAAGCCTCGTGGGAAAGACTCGAGGGAAAACCATAGATCCTTTGATCCACGCGGCGGACTGCGTGAAACTGCTGCTACCGCTCTGGAGGAAAGCGCAAGTGCATGCCCGCATTCGACACGAGGACTGACTCCCCTGGTTAGACTCCAGAAGTACCCCAAGATCCATGTCAGCACTGGAGAGGAATCCTCAGGTTCCGGCCCCGACTCCACACAAGGTCTTAGGCCCCGGCATCGACGGGAGAGGAATCCCGAGAGGCCCCCGAGGAACTCGCATGGGGACTGGCCTTTCCTGAGGCCACCAGAGCGGGTCCCTGAGGTCCCTGTCGTAAGTCGAGAGCACCTGCCGCAACTCGAGAAAATCCAGGAGGTTTTGCCCTCCAGGCGAGATGAGGCCCATTTCCCCTGAGGCTTCTCGAGGCTAATCACGTCTAACCACTGGAACTTCCAAAGGGTCCTTCACACCCTTGCTGCAACTCAAGAAGTTCCCCGACATACCCGTCTCCACTCGAGAGGAAGCACGTGGGGTCCCGCACACATCCAGGGGAGCCCCGTTTCCGCCTCCTAGCTCGAGATGAGGGATCCTTTCCCTGTTTCGTAGGGAAAGAATTCCCGGCGTTCCCGTCGCATCTCAAGAGGAGGCGCTCTCCACAGGAAAGGCGAGAGGAACTCCAGGGTCGTGCCACCATTCCAAGAGTCCCCCAGATGTGTCAGTCCATTCCAGAGGAACCTGTTTTCCCTGCACTGCCTTGACGTTCAAGCCGAGGATCGACTCCCACCACGTGTGCACGTGGGACAGCCGTGTGGGAAAGCCTCGTGGGAAATTCTCGTGGGAAAGACTCGAGGGAAAACCATAGATCCTTTGATCCACGCGTCGGACTGCGTGACACTGCTGCTACCGCTCTGGAGGAAAGCGCAAGTGCATGCCCGCATTCGAGACGAGGAGTGACTCCCCTGGGGAGACTCCAGAAGTACCCCAAGATCCATGTCAGCACTGGAGAGGAATCCTCAGGTTCCGGCCCCGACTCCACACAAGGTCTTAAGCCCCGGCATCGACGGGAGAGGAATCCCGAGAGGCCCCCAAAGGAACTCGCATGGGGACTGGCCTTTCCTGAGGCCACCAGAGCGGGTCCCTGAGGTCCCCGTCGTAAGTCGAGAGCACCTGCCGCAACTCGAGAAAATCCAGGAGGTTTTGCCCTCCAGGCGAGATGAGGCCCATTTCCGCTGAGGCTTCTCGAGGCTAATCACGTCTAACCACTGGAACTTCCAAAGGGTCCTTCACACCCTTGCTGCAACTCAAGAAGTTCCCCGACATACCCGTCTCCACTCGAGAGGAAGCACGTGGGGTCCCGCACACATCCAGGGGAGCCCCGTTTCCGCCTCCTAGCTCGAGATGAGGGATCCTTTCCCTGTTTCGTAGGGAAAGAATTCCCGGCGTTCCCGTCGCATCTCAAGAGGAGGCGCTCTCCACAGGAAAGGCGAGAGGAACTCCAGGGTCGTGCCACCATTCCAAGAGTCCCCCAGATGTGTCAGTCCATTCCAGAGGAACCTGTTTTCCCTGCACTGCCTTGACGTTCAAGCCGAGGATCGACTCCCACCACGTGTGCACGTGGGACAGCCCTGTGGGAAAGCCTCGTGGGAAAGCCTCGTGGGAAAGACTCGAGGGAAAACCATAGATCCTTTGATCCACGCGGCGGACTGCGTGACACTGCTGCTACCGCTCTGGAGGAAAGCGCAAGTGCATGCCCGCATTCGAGACGAGGACTGACTCCCCTGGGGAGACTCCAGAAGTACCCCAAGATCCATGTCAGCACTGGAGAGGAATCCTCAGGTTCGGGCCCCGACTCCACACAAGGTCTTAGGCCCCGGCATCGACGGGAGTGGAATCCCGAGAGGCCCCCGAGGAACTCGCATGGGGACTGGCCTTTCCTGAGGCCACCAGAGCGGGTCCCTGAGGTCCCCGTCGTAAGTCGAGAGCACCTGACGCAACTCGAGAAAATCCAGGAGGTTTTGCCCTCCAGGCGAGATGAGGCCCATTTCCGCTGAGGCTTCTCGAGGCTAATCACGTCTAACCACTGGAACTTACAAAGGGTCCTTCACACCCTTGCTGCAACTCAAGAAGTTCCCCGACATACCCGTCTCCACTCGAGAGGAAGCACGTGGGGTTCCGCACACATCCAGGGGAGCCCCGTTTCCGCCTCCTAGCTCGAGATGAGGGATCCTTTCCCTGTTTCGTAGGGAAAGAATTCCCGGCGTTCCCGTCGCATCTCAAGAGGAGGCGCTCTCCACAGGAAAGGCGAGAGGAACTCCAGGGTCGTGCCACCATTCCAAGAGTCCCCCAGATGTGTCAGTCCATTCCAGAGGAACCTGTATTCCCTGCACTGCCTTGACGTTCAAGCCGAGGATCGACTCCCACAACGTGTGCACGTGGGACAGCCCTGTGGGAAAGCCTCGTGGGAAAGCCTCGTGGGAAAGACTCGAGGGAAAACCATAGATCCTTTGATCCACGCGGCGGACTGCGTGACACTGCTGCTACCGCTCTGGAGGAAAGCGCAAGTGCATGCCCGCATTCGAGACGAGGACTGACTCCCCTGGGGAGACTCCAGAAGTACCCCAAGATCCATGTCAGCACTGGAGAGGAATCCTCAGGTTCCGGCCCCGACTCCACACAAGGTCTTAGGCCCCGGCATCGACGGGAGAGGAATCCCGAGAGGCCCCCGAGGAACTCGCATGGGGACTGGCCTTTCCTGAGGCCACCAGAGCGGGTCCCTGAGGTCCCCGTCGTAAGTCGAGAGCACCTGCCGCAACTCGAGGAAATCCAGGAGGTTTTGCCCTCCAGGCGAGATGAGGCCCATTTCCGCTGAGGCTTCTCGAGGCTAATCACGTCTAACCACTGGAACTTCCAAAGGGTGCTTCACACCCTTGCTGCAACTCAAGAAGTTCCCCGACATACCCGTCTCCACTCGAGAGGAAGCACGTGGGGTCCCGCACACATCCAGGGGAGCCCCGTTTCAGCCTCCTAGCTCGAGATGAGGGATCCTTTCCCTGTTTCGTAGGGAAAGAATTCCCGGCGTTCCCGTCGCATCTCAAGAGGAGGCGCTCTCCACAGGAAAGGCGAGAGGAACTCCAGGGTCGTGCCACCATTCCAAGAGTCCCCCAGATGTGTCAGTCCATTCCAGAGGAACCTGTTTTCCCTGCACTGCCTTGACGTTCAAGCCGAGGATCGACTCCCACCACGTGTGCACGTGGGACAGCCCTGTGGGAAAGCCTCGAGGGAAAGCCTCGTGGGAAAGACTCGAGGGAAAACCATAGATCCTTTGATCCACGCGGTGGACTGCGTGACACTGCTGCTACCGCTCTGGAGGAAAACGGAAGTGCATGCCCGCATTCGAGACGAGGACTGACTCCCCTGGGGAGACTCCAGAAGTACCCCAAGATCCATGTCAGCACTGGAGAGGAATCCTCAGGTTCGGGCCCCGACTCCACACAAGGTCTTAGGCCCCGGCATCGACGGGAGTGGAATCCCGAGAGGCCCCCGAGGAACTCGCATGGGGACTGGCCTTTCCTGAGGCCACCAGAGCGGGTCCCTGAGGTCCCCGTCGTAAGTCGAGAGCACCTGACGCAACTCGAGAAAATCCAGGAGGTTTTGCCCTCCAGGCGAGATGAGGCCCATTTCCCCTGAGGCTTCTCGAGGCTAATCACGTCTAACCACTGGAACTTACAAAGGGTCCTTCACACCCTTGCTGCAACTCAAGAAGTTCCCCGACATACCCGTCTCCACTCGAGAGGAAGCACGTGGGGTTCCGCACACATCCAGGGGAGCCCCGTTTCCGCCTCCTAGCTCGAGATGAGGGATCCTTTCCCTGTTTCGTAGGGAAAGAATTCCCGGCGTTCCCGTCGCATCTCAAGAGGAGGCGCTCTCCACAGGAAAGGCGAGAGGAACTCCAGGGTCGTGCCACCATTCCAAGAGTCCCCCAGATGTGTCAGTCCATTCCAGAGGAACCTGTATTCCCTGCACTGCCTTGACGTTCAAGCCGAGGATCGACTCCCACAACGTGTGCACGTGGGACAGCCCTGTGGGAAAGCCTCGTGGGAAAGCCTCGTGGGAAAGACTCGAGGGAAAACCATAGATCCTTTGATCCACGCGGCGGACTGCGTGACACTGCTGCTACCGCTCTGGAGGAAAGCGCAAGTGCATGCCCGCATTCGAGACGAGGACTGACTCCCCTGGGGAGACTCCAGAAGTACCCCAAGATCCATGTCAGCACTGGAGAGGAATCCTCAGGTTCCGGCCCCGACTCCACACAAGGTCTTAGGCCCCGGCATCGACGGGAGAGGAATCCCGAGAGGCCCCCGAGGAACTCGCATGGGGACTGGCCTTTCCTGAGGCCACCAGAGCGGGTCCCTGAGGTCCCCGTCGTAAGTCGAGAGCACCTGCCGCAACTCGAGGAAATCCAGGAGGTTTTGCCCTCCAGGCGAGATGAGGCCCATTTCCGCTGAGGCTTCTCGAGGCTAATCACGTCTAACCACTGGAACTTCCAAAGGGTGCTTCACACCCTTGCTGCAACTCAAGAAGTTCCCCGACATACCCGTCTCCACTCGAGAGGAAGCACGTGGGGTCCCGCACACATCCAGGGGAGCCCCGTTTCAGCCTCCTAGCTCGAGATGAGGGATCCTTTCCCTGTTTCGTAGGGAAAGAATTCCCGGCGTTCCCGTCGCATCTCAAGAGGAGGCGCTCTCCACAGGAAAGGCGAGAGGAACTCCAGGGTCGTGCCACCATTCCAAGAGTCCCCCAGATGTGTCAGTCCATTCCAGAGGAACCTGTTTTCCCTGCACTGCCTTGACGTTCAAGCCGAGGATCGACTCCCACCACGTGTGCCCGTGGGACAGCCCTGTGGGAAAGCCTCGTGGGAAAGCCTCGTGGGAAAGACTCGAGGGAAAACCATAGATCCTTTGATCCACGCGGTGGACTGCGTGACACTGCTGCTACCGCTCTGGAGGAAAACGGAAGTGCATGCCCGCATTCGAGACGAGGACTGACTCCCCTGGGGAGACTCCAGAAGTACCCCAAGATCCATGTCAGCACTGGAGAGGAATCCTCAGGTTCCGGCCCCGAGTCCACACAAGGTCTTAGGCCCCGGCATCGACGGGAGAGGAATGCCGAGAGGCCCCCGAGGAACTCGCATGGGGACTGGCCTTTCCTGAGGCCACCAGAGCGGGTCCCTGAGGTCCCCGTCGTAAGTCGAGAGCACCTGCCGCAACTCGAGAAAATCCAGGAGGTTTTGCCCTCCAGGCGAGATGAGGCCCATTTCCGCTGAGGCTTCTCGAGGCCAATCACATCTAACCACTGGAACTTTCAAAGGGTCCTTCACACCCTTGCTGCAACTCAAGAAGTTCCCCGACATACCAGTCTGCACTCGAGAGGAAGCACGTGGTGTCCCGCACACATCCAGGGGAGATCCGTTTCCGCCTCCTAGCTCGAGATGAGGGATCCTTTCCCTGTTTCGTAGGGAATGAATTCCCGGAGTTCCCGTCGCATCTCAAGAGGAGGCGCTCTCCACAGGAAAGGCGAGAGGAACTCCAGGGTCATGCCACAATTCCAAGAGTCCCCCAGATGTGTCAGTCCATTCCAGAGGAACCTGTTTTCCCTGCACTGCCTTGACGTTCAACCCGAGGATCGACTCACACCACGTGTGCACGTGGGACAGCCCTGTGGGAAAGCCTCGTGGGAAAGCCTCGTGGGAAAGACTCGAGGGAAAACCATAGATCCTTTGATCCACGCGGCGGACTGCGTGACACTGCTGCTACCACTCTGGAGGAAAGCGCAAGTGCATGCCCGCATTCGAGACGAGGACTGACGCCCCTGGGGAGACTCCAGAAGTACCCCAAGATCCATGTCAGCACTGGAGAGGAATTCTCAGGTTCCGGCCCCGACTCCACACAAGGACTTAGGCCCCGGCATCGACGGGAGAGGAATCCCGAGAGGCCCCCGAGGAACTCGCATGGGGACTGGCCTTTCCTGAGGCCACCAGAGCGGGTCCCTGAGGTCCCCGTCGTAAGTCGAGATCACCTGCCGCAACTCGAGAAAATCCAGGAGGTTTTGCCCTCCAGGCGAGATGAGGCCCATTTCCGCTGAGGCTTCTCGAGGCTAATCACGTCTAACCACTGGAACTTCCAAAGGGTCCTTCACACCCTTGCTGCAACTCAAGAAGTTCCCCGACATACCCGTCTCCACTCGAGAGGAAGCACGTGGGGTCCCGCACACATCCAGGGGAGCCCCGTTTCCGCCTCCTAGCTCGAGATGAGGGATCCTTTCCCTGTTTCGTAGGGAAAGAATTCCCGGCGTTCCCGTCGCATCTCAAGAGGAGGCGCTCTCCACAGGAAAGGCGAGAGGAACTCCAGGGTCGTGCCACCATTCCAAGAGTCCCCCAGATGTGTCAGTCCATTCCAGAGGAACCTGTTTTCCCTGCACTGCCTTGACGTTCAAGCCGAGGATCGACTCCCACCACGTGTGCACGTGGGACAGCCCTGTGGGAAAGCCTCGTGGGAAAGCCTCGTGGGAAAGACTCGAGGGAAAACCATAGATCCTTTGATCCACGCGGCGGACTGCGTGACACTGCTGCTACCGCTCTGGAGGAAAGCGCAAGTGCATGCCCGCATTCGAGACGAGGACTGACTCCCCTGGGGAGACTCCAGAAGTACCCCAAGATCCATGTCAGCACTGGAGAGGAATCCTCAGGTTCGGGCCCCGACTCCACACAAGGTCTTAGGCCCCGGCATCGACGGGAGTGGAATCCCGAGAGGCCCCCGAGGAACTCGCATGGGGACTGGCCTTTCCTGAGGCCACCAGAGCGGGTCCCTGAGGTCCCCGTCGTAAGTCGAGAGCACCTGACGCTACTCGAGAAAATCCAGGAGGTTTTGCCCTCCAGGCGAGATGAGGCCCATTTCCGCTGAGGCTTCTCGAGGCTAATCACGTCTAACCACTGGAACTTACAAAGGGTCCTTCACACCCTTGCTGCAACTCAAGAAGTTCCCCGACATACCCGTCTCCACTCGAGAGGAAGCACGTGGGGTTCCGCACACATCCAGGGGAGCCCCGTTTCCGCCTCCTAGCTCGAGATGAGGGATCCTTTCCCTGTTTCGTAGGGAAAGAATTCCCGGCGTTCCCGTCGCATCTCAAGAGGAGGCGCTCTCCACAGGAAAGGCGAGAGGAACTCCAGGGTCGTGCCACCATTCCAAGAGTCCCCCAGATGTGTCAGTCCATTCCAGAGGAACCTGTATTCCCTGCACTGCCTTGACGTTCAAGCCGAGGATCGACTCCCACAACGTGTGCACGTGGGACAGCCCTGTGGGAAAGCCTCGTGGGAAAGCCTCGTGGGAAAGACTCGAGGGAAAACCATAGATCCTTTGATCCACGCGGCGGACTGCGTGACACTGCTGCTACCGCTCTGGAGGAAAGCGCAAGTGCATGCCCGCATTCGAGACGAGGACTGACTCCCCTGGGGAGACTCCAGAAGTACCCCAAGATCCATGTCAGCACTGGAGAGGAATCCTCAGGTTCCGGCCCCGACTCCACACAAGGTCTTAGGCCCCGGCATCGACGGGAGAGGAATCCCGAGAGGCCCCCGAGGAACTCGCATGGGGACTGGCCTTTCCTGAGGCCACCAGAGCGGGTCCCTGAGGTCCCCGTCGTAAGTCGAGAGCACCTGCCGCAACTCGAGGAAATCCAGGAGGTTTTGCCCTCCAGGCGAGATGAGGCCCATTTCCGCTGAGGCTTCTCGAGGCTAATCACGTCTAACCACTGGAACTTCCAAAGGGTGCTTCACACCCTTGCTGCAACTCAAGAAGTTCCCCGACATACCCGTCTCCACTCGAGAGGAAGCACGTGGGGTCCCGCACACATCCAGGGGAGCCCCGTTTCAGCCTCCTAGCTCGAGATGAGGGATCCTTTCCCTGTTTCGTAGGGAAAGAATTCCCGGCGTTCCCGTCGCATCTCAAGAGGAGGCGCTCTCCACAGGAAAGGCGAGAGGAACTCCAGGGTCGTGCCACCATTCCAAGAGTCCCCCAGATGTGTCAGTCCATTCCAGAGGAACCTGTTTTCCCTGCACTGCCTTGACGTTCAAGCCGAGGATCGACTCCCACCACGTGTGCACGTGGGACAGCCCTGTGGGAAAGCCTCGAGGGAAAGCCTCGTGGGAAAGACTCGAGGGAAAACCATAGATCCTTTGATCCACGCGGTGGACTGCGTGACACTGCTGCTACCGCTCTGGAGGAAAACGGAAGTGCATGCCCGCATTCGAGACGAGGACTGACTCCCCTGGGGAGACTCCAGAAGTACCCCAAGATCCATGTCAGCACTGGAGAGGAATCCTCAGGTTCGGGCCCCGACTCCACACAAGGTCTTAGGCCCCGGCATCGACGGGAGTGGAATCCCGAGAGGCCCCCGAGGAACTCGCATGGGGACTGGCCTTTCCTGAGGCCACCAGAGCGGGTCCCTGAGGTCCCCGTCGTAAGTCGAGAGCACCTGACGCAACTCGAGAAAATCCAGGAGGTTTTGCCCTCCAGGCGAGATGAGGCCCATTTCCCCTGAGGCTTCTCGAGGCTAATCACGTCTAACCACTGGAACTTACAAAGGGTCCTTCACACCCTTGCTGCAACTCAAGAAGTTCCCCGACATACCCGTCTCCACTCGAGAGGAAGCACGTGGGGTTCCGCACACATCCAGGGGAGCCCCGTTTCCGCCTCCTAGCTCGAGATGAGGGATCCTTTCCCTGTTTCGTAGGGAAAGAATTCCCGGCGTTCCCGTCGCATCTCAAGAGGAGGCGCTCTCCACAGGAAAGGCGAGAGGAACTCCAGGGTCGTGCCACCATTCCAAGAGTCCCCCAGATGTGTCAGTCCATTCCAGAGGAACCTGTATTCCCTGCACTGCCTTGACGTTCAAGCCGAGGATCGACTCCCACAACGTGTGCACGTGGGACAGCCCTGTGGGAAAGCCTCGTGGGAAAGCCTCGTGGGAAAGACTCGAGGGAAAACCATAGATCCTTTGATCCACGCGGCGGACTGCGTGACACTGCTGCTACCGCTCTGGAGGAAAGCGCAAGTGCATGCCCGCATTCGAGACGAGGACTGACTCCCCTGGGGAGACTCCAGAAGTACCCCAAGATCCATGTCAGCACTGGAGAGGAATCCTCAGGTTCCGGCCCCGACTCCACACAAGGTCTTAGGCCCCGGCATCGACGGGAGAGGAATCCCGAGAGGCCCCCGAGGAACTCGCATGGGGACTGGCCTTTCCTGAGGCCACCAGAGCGGGTCCCTGAGGTCCCCGTCGTAAGTCGAGAGCACCTGCCGCAACTCGAGGAAATCCAGGAGGTTTTGCCCTCCAGGCGAGATGAGGCCCATTTCCGCTGAGGCTTCTCGAGGCTAATCACGTCTAACCACTGGAACTTCCAAAGGGTGCTTCACACCCTTGCTGCAACTCAAGAAGTTCCCCGACATACCCGTCTCCACTCGAGAGGAAGCACGTGGGGTCCCGCACACATCCAGGGGAGCCCCGTTTCAGCCTCCTAGCTCGAGATGAGGGATCCTTTCCCTGTTTCGTAGGGAAAGAATTCCCGGCGTTCCCGTCGCATCTCAAGAGGAGGCGCTCTCCACAGGAAAGGCGAGAGGAACTCCAGGGTCGTGCCACCATTCCAAGAGTCCCCCAGATGTGTCAGTCCATTCCAGAGGAACCTGTTTTCCCTGCACTGCCTTGACGTTCAAGCCGAGGATCGACTCCCACCACGTGTGCACGTGGGACAGCCCTGTGGGAAAGCCTCGTGGGAAAGCCTCGTGGGAAAGACTCGAGGGAAAACCATAGATCCTTTGATCCACGCGGTGGACTGCGTGACACTGCTGCTACCGCTCTGGAGGAAAACGGAAGTGCATGCCCGCATTCGAGACGAGGACTGACTCCCCTGGGGAGACTCCAGAAGTACCCCAAGATCCATGTCAGCACTGGAGAGGAATCCTCAGGTTCCGGCCCCGAGTCCACACAAGGTCTTAGGCCCCGGCATCGACGGGAGAGGAATGCCGAGAGGCCCCCGAGGAACTCGCATGGGGACTGGCCTTTCCTGAGGCCACCAGAGCGGGTCCCTGAGGTCCCCGTCGTAAGTCGAGAGCACCTGCCGCAACTCGAGAAAATCCAGGAGGTTTTGCCCTCCAGGCGAGATGAGGCCCATTTCCGCTGAGGCTTCTCGAGGCCAATCACATCTAACCACTGGAACTTTCAAAGGGTCCTTCACACCCTTGCTGCAACTCAAGAAGTTCCCCGACATACCAGTCTGCACTCGAGAGGAAGCACGTGGTGTCCCGCACACATCCAGGGGAGATCCGTTTCCGCCTCCTAGCTCGAGATGAGGGATCCTTTCCCTGTTTCGTAGGGAATGAATTCCCGGAGTTCCCGTCGCATCTCAAGAGGAGGCGCTCTCCACAGGAAAGGCGAGAGGAACTCCAGGGTCATGCCACAATTCCAAGAGTCCCCCAGATGTGTCAGTCCATTCCAGAGGAACCTGTTTTCCCTGCACTGCCTTGACGTTCAACCCGAGGATCGACTCACACCACGTGTGCACGTGGGACAGCCCTGTGGGAAAGCCTCGTGGGAAAGCCTCGTGGGAAAGACTCGAGGGAAAACCATAGATCCTTTGATCCACGCGGCGGACTGCGTGACACTGCTGCTACCACTCTGGAGGAAAGCGCAAGTGCATGCCCGCATTCGAGACGAGGACTGACGCCCCTGGGGAGACTCCAGAAGTACCCCAAGATCCATGTCAGCACTGGAGAGGAATTCTCAGGTTCCGGCCCCGACTCCACACAAGGACTTAGGCCCCGGCATCGACGGGAGAGGAATCCCGAGAGGCCCCCGAGGAACTCGCATGGGGACTGGCCTTTCCTGAGGCCACCAGAGCGGGTCCCTGAGGTCCCCGTCGTAAGTCGAGATCACCTGCCGCAACTCGAGAAAATCCAGGAGGTTTTGCCCTCCAGGCGAGATGAGGCCCATTTCCGCTGAGGCTTCTCGAGGCCAATCACATCTAACCACTGGAACTTTCAAAGGGTCCTTCACACCCTTGCTGCAACTCAAGAAGTTCCCCGACATACCAGTCTGCACTCGAGAGGAAGCACGTGGTGTCCCGCACACATCCAGGGGAGCCCCGTTTCCGCCTCCTAGCTAGAGATGAGGGATCCTTTCCCTGTTTCGTAGGGAAAGAATTCCCGGCGTTCCCGTCGCATCTCAAGAGGAGGCGCTCTCCACAGGAAAGGCGAGAGGAACTCCAGGGTCATGCCACCATTCCAAGAGTCCCCCAGATGTGTCAGTCCATTCCAGAGGAACCTGTTTTCCCTGCACTGCCTTGACGTTCAAGCCGAGGATCGACTCCCACCACGTGTGCACGTGGGACAGCCCTGTGGGAAAGGCTCGTGGGAAAGCCTCGTGGGAAAGACTCGAGGGAAAACCATAGATCCTTTGATCCACGCGGCGGACTGCGTGACACTGCTGCTACCACTCTGGAGGAAAGCGCAAGTGCATGCCCGCATTCGAGACGAGAACTGACTCCCCTGGGGAGACTCCAGAAGTACCCTAAGATCCATGTCAGCACTGGAGAGGAATCCTCAGGTTCCGGCCCCTACTCCACACAAGGACTTTGGCCCCGGCATCGACGGGAGAGGAATCCCGAGAGGCCCCCGAGGAACTCGCATGGGGACTGGCCTTTCCTGAGGCCACGAGAGTGGGTCCCTGAGGTCCCCGTCGTAAGTCGAGAGCACCTGCCGCAACTCGAGAAAATCCAGGAGGTTTTGCCCTCCAGGCGAGATGAGGCCCATTTCCGCTGAGGCTTCTCGAGGCCAATCACATCTAACCACTGGAACTTCCAAAGGGTCCTTCACACCCTTGCTGCAACTTAAGAAGTTCCCCGACATACCCGTCTCCACTCGAGAGGAAGCACGTGGGGTCCCGCACACATCCAGGGGAGCCCCGTTTCCGCCTCCTAGCTCGAGATGAGGGATCCTTTCCCTGTTTCGTAGGGAAAGAATTCCCGGCGTTCCCGTCGCATCTCAAGAGGAGGCGCTCTCCACAGGAAAGGCGAGAGGAACTCCAGGGTTGTGCCACCATTCCAAGAGTCCCCCAGATGTGTCAGTCCATTCCAGAGGAACCTGTTTTCCCTGCACTGCCTTGACGTTCAAGCCGAGGATCGACTCCCACCACGTGTGCACGTGGGACAGCCCTGTGGGAAAGCCTCGTGGGAAAGCCTCGTGGGAAAGACTCGAGGGAAAACCATAGATCCTTTGATCCACGCGGCGGACTGCGTGACACTGCTGCTACCGCTCTGGAGGAAAGCGCAAGTGCATGCCCGCATTCGAGACGAGGACTGACTCCCCTGGGGAGACTCCAGAAGTACCCCAAGATCCATGTCAGCACTGGAGAGGAATCCTCAGGTTCCGGCCCCGACTCCACACAAGGTCTTAGGCCCCGGCATCGACGGGAGAGGAATCCCGAGAGGCCCCCGAGGAACTCGCATGGGGACTGGCCTTTCCTGAGGCCACCAGAGCGGGTCCCTGAGGTCCCCATCGTAAGTCGAGAGCACCTGCCGCAACTCGAGAAAATCCAGGAGGTTTTGCCCTCCAGGCGAGATGAGGCCCATTTCCGCTGAGGCTTCTCAAGGCCAATCACATCTAACCACTGGAACTTCCAAAGGGTCCTTCACACCCTTGCTGCAACTCAAGAAGTTCCCCGACATACCCGTCTCCACTCGAGAGGAAGCACGTGGTGTCCCGCACACATCCAGGGGAGCCCCGTTTCCGCCTCCTAGCTCGAGATGAGGGATCCTTTCCCTGTTTCGTAGGGAAAGAATTCCCGGCGTTCCCGTCGCATCTCAAGAGGAGGCGCTCTCCACAGGAAAGGCGAGAGGAACTCCAGGGTCGTGCCACCATTCCAAGAGTCCCCCAGATGTGTCAGTCCATTCCAGAGGAACCTGTTTTCCCTGCCCTGCCTTGAAGTTCAAGCCTAGGATCGACTCCCACCACGTGTGCACGTGGGACAGCCCTGTGGGAAAGCCTCGTGGGAAAGCCTCGAGGGAAAGACTCGAGGGAAAAACATAGATCCTTTGATCCACGCGGCGGACTGCGTGACACTGCTGCTACCGCTCTGGAGGAAAGCGCAAGTGCATGCCCGCATTCGAGACGAGGACTGACTCCCCTGGGGAGACTCCAGAAGTACCCCAAGATCCATGTCAGCACTGGAGAGGAATCCTCAGGTTCCGGCCCCGACTCCACACAAGGTCTTAGGCCCCGGCATCGACGGGAGAGGAATCCCGAGAGGCCCCCGAGGAACTCGCATGGGGACTGGCCTTTCCTGAGGCCACCAGAGCGGGTCCCTGAGGTCCCCGTCGTAAGTCGAGAGCACCTGCCGCAACTCGAGAAAATCCAGGAGGTTTTGCCCTCCAGGCGAGATGAGGCCCATTTCCGCTGAGGCTTCTCGAGGCCAATCACATCTAACCACTGGAACTTCCAAAGGGTCCTTCACACCATTGCTGCAACTCAAGAAGTTCCCCGACATACCCGTCTCCACTCGAGAGGAAGCACGTGGGGTCCCGCACACATCCAGGGGAGCCCCGTTTCCGCCTCCTAGCTCGAGATGAGGGATCCTTTCCCTGTTTCGTAGGGAAAGAATTCCCGGCGTTCCCGTCGCATCTCAAGAGGGGGCGCTCTCCACAGGAAAGGCGAGAGGAACTCCAGGGTCATGCCACCATTCCAAGAGTCACCCAGATGTGTCAGTCCATTCCAGAGGAACCTGTTTTCCCTGCACTGCCTTGACGTTCAAGCCGAGGATCGACTCCCACCACGTGTGCACGTGGGACAGCCCTGTGGGAAAGCCTCGTGGGAAAGACTCGAGGGAAAACCATACATTCTTTGATCCACGCGGCGGACTGCGTGACACTGCTGCTACCGCTCTGGAGGAAAGCGCAAGTGCATGCCCGCATTCGAGACGAGGACTGACTCCCCTGGGGAGACTCCAGAAGTACCCCAAGATCCATGTCAGCACTGGAGAGGAATCCTCAGGTTCCGGCCCCGACTCCACACAAGGTCTTAGGCCCCGGCATCGACGGGAGAGGAATTCCGAGAGGCCCCCGAGGAACTCGCATGGGGACTGGCCTTTCCTGAGGCCACCAGAGCGGGTCCCTGAGGTCCCCGTCGTAAGTCGAGAGCACCTGCCGCAACTCGAGAAAATCCAGGAGGTTTTGCCCTCCAGGCGCGATGAGGCCCTTTTCCGCTGAGGCTTCTCGAGGCTAATCACGTCTAACCACTGGAACTTCCAAAGGGTCCTTCACACCCTTGCTGCAACTCAAGAAGTTCCCCGACATACCCGTCTCCACTCGAGAGGAAGCACGTGGTGTCCCGCACACATCCAGGGGAGCCCCGTTTCCGCCTCCTAGCTCGAGAAGAGGGATCCTTTCCCTGTTTCGTAGGGAAAGAATTCCCGGCGTTCCCGTCACATCTCAAGAGGAGGCGCTCTCCACAGGAAAGGCGAGAGGAACTCCAGGGTCGTGCCACCATTCCAAGAGTCCCCCAGATGTGTCAGTCCATTCCAGAGGAACCTGTTTTCCCTGCACTGCCTTGACGTTCAAGCCGAGGATCGACTCCCACCACGTGTGCACGTGGGACAGCCCTGTGGGAAAGCCTCGTGGGAAAGCCTCGTGGGAAAGACTCGAGGGAAAACCATAGATTCTTTGATCCACGCGTCGGACTGCGTGACACTGCTGCTACCGCTCTGGCGGAAAGCGCAAGTGCATGCCCGCATTCGAGACGAGGACTGACTCCCCTGGGGAGACTCCAGAAGTACCCCAAGATCCATGTCAGCACTGGAGAGGAATCCTTAGGTTCCGGCCCCGACTCCACACAAGGTCTTAGGCCCCGGCATCGACGGGAGAGGAAATCCCAGAGGTCCCCGAGGAACTCGCATGGGGACTGGCCTTTCCTGAGGCCACCAGAGCGGGTCCCTGAGGTCCCCGTCGTAAGTCGAGAGCACCTGCCGCAACTCGAGAAAATCCAGGAGGTTTTGCCCTCCAGGCGAGATGAGGCCCATTTCCGCTGAGGCTTCTCGAGGCCAATCACATCTAACCACTGGACCTTCCAAAGGGTCCTTCACACCCTTGCTGCAACTCAAGAAGTTCCCCGACATACCCGTCTCCACTCGAGAGGAAGCACGTGGGGTCCCGCACACATTCAGGGGAGCCCCGTTTCCGCCTCCTAGCTCGAGATGAGGGATCCTTTCCCTGTTTCGTAGGGAAAGAATTCCCGGCGTTCCCGTCGCATCTCAAGAGGAGGCGCTCTCCACAGGAAAGGCGAGAGGAACTCCAGGGTCGTGCCACCATTCCAAGAGTCCCCCAGATGTGTCAGTCCATTCAAGAGGAACCTGTTTTCCCTGCACTGCCTTGACGTTCAAGCCGAGGATCGACTCCCAACACGTGTGCACGTGGGACAGCCCTGTGGGAAAGCCTCGAGGGAAAGCCTCGTGGGAAAGACTCGAGGGAAAACCATAGATCCTTTGGTCCACGCGGCGGACTGCGTGACACTGCTGCTACCGCACTGGAGGAAAGCGCAAGTGCATGCCCGCATCCGAGACGAGGACTGACTCCCCTGGGGAGACTCCAGAAGTACCCTAAGATCCGTGTCAGCACTGGAGAGGAATCCTCAGGTTCCGGCCCCGACTCCACACAAGGTCTTAGGCCCCGGCATCGACGGGAGAGGAATCCCGAGACGCCCCCGAGGCACTCGCATGGGGACTGGTCTTTCCTGAGGCCACCAGAGCGGGTCCCTGAGGTCCCCGTCGTAAGTCGAGAGCACCTGCCGCAACTCGAGAAAATCCAGGAGGTTTTGCCCTCCAGGCGCGATGAGGCCCATTTCCGCTGAGGCTTCTCGAGGCTAATCACGTCTAACCACTTGAACTTCCAAAGGGTCCTTCACACCCTTGCTGCAACTCAAGAAGTTCCCCGACATACCCGTCTCCACTCGAGAGGAAGCACGTGGGTCCCGCACACATCCAGGGGAGCCCCGTTTCCGCCTCCTAGCTCGAGATGAGGGATCCTTTCCCTGTTTCGTAGGGAAAGAATTCCCGGCGTTCCCGTCGCATCTCAAGAGGAGGCGCTCTCCACAGGAAAGGCGAGAGGAACTCCAGGGTCGTGCCACCATTCCAAGAGTCCCCCAGATGTGTCAGTCCATTCCAGAGGAACCTGTTTTCCCTGCACTGCCTTGACGTTCAAGCCGAGGATCGACTCCCACCACGTGTGCACGTGGGACAGCCCTGTGGGAAAGCCTCGTGGGAAAGCCTCGTGGGAAAGACTCGAGGGAAAACCATAGATCCTTTGATCCACGCGGCGGACTGCGTGACACTGCTGCTACCGCTCTGGAGGAAAGCGCAAGTGCATGCCCGCATTCGAGACGAGGACTGACTCCCCTGGGGAGACTCCAGAAGTACCCCAAGATCCATGTCAGCACTGGAGAGGAATCCTCAGGTTCCGGCCCCGACTCCACACAAGGTCTTAGGCCCCGGCATCGACGGGAGAGGAATCCCCAGAGGCCCCCGAGGAACTCGCATGGGGACTGGCCTTTCCTGAGGCCACCAGAGCGGGTCCCTGAGGTCCCCGTCGTAAGTCGAGAGCACCTGCCGCAACTCGAGAAAATCCAGGAGGTTTTGCCCTCCAGGCGAGATGAGGCCCATTTCCACTGAGGCTTCTCAAGGCCAATCACATCTAACCACTGGAACTTCCAAAGGGTCCTTCACACCATTGCTGCAACTCAAGAAGTTCCCCGACATACCCGTCTCCACTCGAGAGGAAGCACGTGGTGTCCCGCACACATCCAGGGAAGCCCCGTTTCCGCCTCCTAGCTCGAGATGAGGGATCCTTTCCCTGTTTCGTAGGGAAAGAATTCCCGACGTTCCCGTCGCATCTCAAGAGGAGGCGCTCTCCACAGGAAAGGCGAGAGGAACTCCAGGGTCGTGCCACCATTCCAAGAGTCACCCAGATGTGTCAGTCCATTCCAGAGGAACCTGTTTTCCCTGCACTGCCTTGATGTTCAAGCCGAGGATCGACTCCCACCACGTGTGCACGTGGGACATCCCTGTGGGAAAGCCTCGTGGGAAAGCCTCGTGGGAAAGACTCGAGGGAAAACCATAGATCCTTTGGTCCACGCGGCGGACTGCGCGACACTGCTGCTACCGCTCTGGAGGAAAGCGCAAGTGCATGCCCGCATTCGAGACGAGGACTGCCTCCCCTGGGGAGACTCCAGAAGTACCCCAAGATCCATGTCAGCACTGGAGAGGAATCCTCAGGTTCCGGCCCCGACTCCACACAAGGTCTTAGGCCCCGGCATCGACGGGAGAGGAATCCCCAGAGGCCCCCGAGGAACTCGCATGGGGACTGGCCTTTCCTGAGGCCACCAGAGCGGGTCCCTGAGGTCCCCGTCGTAAGTCGAGAGCACCTGCCGCAACTCGAGAAAATCCAGGAGGTTTTGCCCTCCAGGCGAGATGAGGCCCATTTCCGCTGAGGCTTCTCGAGGCCAATCACATCTAACCACTGGACCTTCCAAAGGTTCCTTCACACCCTTGCTGCAACTCAAGAAGTTCCCCGACATACCCGTCTCCACTCGAGAGGAAGCACGTGGGGTCCCGCACACATTCAGGGGAGCCCCGTTTCCGCCTCCTAGCTCGAGATGAGGGATCCTTTCCCTGTTTCGTAGGGAAAGAATTCCCGGCGTTCCCGTCGCATCTCAAGAGGAGGCCCTCTCCACAGGAAAGGCGAGAGGAACTCCAGGGTCGTGCCACCATTCCAAGAGTCCCCCAGATGTGTCAGTCCATTCAAGAGGAACCTGTTTTCCCTGCACTGCCTTGACGTTCAAGCCGAGGATCGACTCCCACCACGTGTGCACGTGGGACAGCCCTGTGGGAAAGCCTCGAGGGAAAGCCTCGTGGGAAAGACTCGAGGGAAAACCATAGATCCTTTGATCCACGCGGCGGACTGCGTGACACTGCTGCTACCGCTCTGGAGGAAAGCGCAAGTGCATGCCCGCATCCGAGACGAGGACTGACTCCCCTGGGGAGACTCCAGAAGTACCCCAAATTCCGTGTCAGCACTGGAGAGGAATCCTCAGGTTCCGGCCCCGACTCCACACAAGGTCTTAGGCCCCGGCAACGACGGGAGAGGAATCCCGAGAGGCCCCCGAGGAACTCGCATGGGGACTGGCCTTTCCTGAGGCCACCAGAGCGGGTCCCTGAGGTCCCCGTCGTAAGTAGAGAGCACCTGCCGCAACTCGAGAAAATCCAGGAGGTTTTGCCCTCCAGGCGCGATGAGGCCCATTTCCGCTGAGGCTTCTCGAGGCTAATCACGTCTAACCACTTGAACTTCCAAAGGGTCCTTCACACCCTTGCTGCAACTCAAGAAGTTCCCCGACATACACGTCTCCACTCGAGAGGAAGCACGTGGGTCCCGCACACATCCAGGGGAGCCCCGTTTCCGCCTCCTAGCTCGAGATGAGGGATCCTTTCCCTGTTTCGTAGGGAAAGAATTCCCGGCGTTCCCGTCGCATCTCAAGAGGAGACGCTCTCCACAGGAAAGGCGAGAGGAACTCCAGGGTCGTGCCACCATACCAAGAGTCCCCCAGATGTGTCAGTCCATTACAGAGGAACCTGTTTTCCCTGCACTGCCTTGTCGTTCAAGCCGAGGATCGACTCCCGCCACGTGTGCACGTGGGACAGCCCTGTGGGAAAGCCTCGTGGGAAAGACTCGAGGGAAAACCATACATTCTTTGATCCACGCGACGGACTGCGTGACACTGCTGCTACCGCTCTGGAGGAAAGCGCAAGTGCATGCCCGCATTCGAGACGAGGACTGACTCCCCTGGGGAGACTCCAGAAGTACCCCAAGATCCATGTCAGCACTGGAGAGGAATCCTCAGGTTCCGGCCCCGACTCCACACAAGGTCTTAGGCCCCGGCATCGACGGGAGAGGAATCCCGAGAGGCCCCCGAGGAACTCGCATGGGGACTGGCCTTTCCTGAGGCCACCAGAGCGGTTCCCTGAGGTCCCCGTCGTAAGTCGAGAGCACCTGCCGCAACTCGATAAAATCCAGGAGGTTTTGCCCTCCAGGCGAGATGAGGCCCATTTCCGCTGAGGCTTCTCGAGGCCAATCACGTCTAACCACTGGAACTTCCAAAGGGTCCTTCACACCCTTGCTGCAACTCAAGAAGTTCCCCGACATACCCGTCTGCACTCGAGAGGAAGTACGTGGTGTCCCGCACACATCCAGGGGAGCCCCGTTTCCCCCTCCAAGCTCGAGATGAGGGATCCTTTCCCTGTTTCGTAGGGAAAGAATTCCCGGCGTTCCCGTCGCATCTCAAGAGGAGGCGCTCTCCACAGGAAAGGCGAGAGGAACTCCAGGGTCGTGCCACCATTCCAATAGTCCCCCAGATGTGTCAGTCCATTCCAGAGGAACCTGTTTTCCCTGCACTGCCTTGACGTTCATGCCGAGGATCGACTCCCAACACGTGTGCACGTGGGACAGCCCTGTGGGAAAGCCTCGTGGGAAAGCCTCGTGGGAAAGACTCGAGGGAAAACCATAGATCCTTTGGTCCACACGGCGGACTGCGTGACACTGCTGCTACCGCTCTGGAGGAAAGCGCAAGTGCATGCCCGCATCCGAGACGAGGACTGACTCCCCTGGGGAGACTCCAGAAGTACCCCAAGATCCATGTTAGCACTGGAGAGGAATCCTCAGGTTCCGGCCCCGACTCCACACAAGGTCTTAGGCCCCGGCATCGACGGGAGAGGAATCCGGAGAGGCCCCCGAGGAAAACGCATGGGGACTGGCCTTTCCTGAGGCCACCAGAGCGGGTCCCTGAGGTCCCCGTCGTAAGTCGAGAGCACCTGCCGCAACTCGAGAAAATCCAGGAGGTTTTGCCCTCCAGGCGAGATGAGGCCCATTTCCGCTGAGGCTTCTCGAGGCCAATCACATCTAACCACTGGAACTTCCAAAGGGTCCTTCACACCCTTGCTGCAACTCAAGAAGTTCCCCGACATACCCGTCTCCACTCGAGAGGAAGCACGTGGTGTCCCGCACACATCCAGGGGAGACCCTTTTCCGCCTCCTAGCTAGAGATGAGGGATCCTTTCCCTGTTTCGTAGGGAAAGAATTCCCGGCGTTCCCGTCGCAACTCAAGAGGAGGCGCTCTCCACAGGAAAGGCGAGAGGAACTCCAGGGTCATGCCACCATTCCAAGAGTCCCCCAGATGTGTCAGTCCATTCCAGAGGAAACAGTTTTCCCTGCACTGCCTTGACGTTCAAGCCGAGGATCGACTCCCACCACGTGTGCACGTGGGACAGCCCTGTGGGAAAGCCTCGTGGGAAAGCCTCGTGGGAAAGACTCGAGGGAAAACCATAGATCCTTTGGTCCACGCGGCGGACTGCGTGACACTGCTGCTACCGCTCTGGAGGAAAGCGCAAGTGCATGCCCGCATTCGAGACGAGGACTGACTCCCCTGGGGAGACTCCAGAAGTACCCCAAGATCCATGTCAGCACTGGAGAGGAATCCTCAGGTTCCGGCCCCGACTCCACACAAGGTCTTAGGCCCCGGCATCGACGGGAGAGGAATCCCGAGACGCCCCCGAGGAACTCGCATGGGGACTGGCCTTTCCTGAGGCCACCAGAGCGGGTCCCTGAGGTCCCCGTCGTAAGTCGAGAGCACCTGCCGCAACTCGAGAAAATCCAGGAGGTTTTGCCCTCCAGGCGCGATGAGGCCCATTTCCGCTGAGGCTTCTCGAGGCTAATCACGTATAACCACTGGAACTTCCAAAGGGTCCTTCACACCCTTGCTGCAACTCAAGAAGTTCCCCGACATACCCGTCTCCACTCGAGAGGAAGCACGTGGGTCCCGCACACATCCAGGGGAGCCCCGTTTCCGCCTCCTAGCTCGAGATGAGGGATCCTTTCCCTGTTTCGTAGGGAAAGAATTCCCGGCGTTCCCGTCGCATCTCAAGAGGAGGCGCTCTCCACAGGAAAGGCGAGAGGAACTCCAGGGTCGTGCCACCATTCCAAGAGTCCCCCAGATGTGTCAGTCCATTCCAGAGGAACCTGTTTTCCCTGCACTGCCTTGTCGTTCAAGCTGAGGATCGACTCCCACCACGTGTGCACGTGGGACAGCCCTGTGGGAAAGCCTCGTGGGAAAGCCTCGTGGGAAAGACTCGAGGCAAAACTATAGATCCTTTGATCCACGCGGCGGACTGCGTGACACTGCTGCTACCGCTATGGAGGAAAGCGCAAGTGCATGCCTGCATTCGAGACGAGGACTGACTCCCCTGGGGAGACTCCAGAAGTACCCCAAGATCCATGTCAGCACTGGAGAGGAATCCTCAGGTTCCGGCCCCGACTCCACACAAGGTCTTAGGCCCCGGCATCGACGGGAGAGGAATCCCGAGAGGCCCCCGAGGAACTCGCATGGGGACTGGCCTTTCCTGAGGCCACCAGAGCGGGTCCCTGAGGTCCCCGTCGTAAGTCGAGAGCACCTGCCGCAACTCGAAAAAATCCAGGAGGTTTTGCCCTCCAGGCGCGATGAGGCCCATTTCCGCTGAGGCTTCTCGACGCTAATCACGTCTAACCACTGGAACTTCCAAAGGGTCCTTCACAACCTTGCTGCAACTCAAGAAGTTCCCCGACATACCCGTCTCCACTCGAGAGGAAGCACGTGGGTCCCGCACACATCCAGGGGAGCCCCGTTTCCGCCTCCTAGCTCGAGATGAGGGATCCTTTCCCTGTTTCGTAGGGAAAGAATTCCCGGCGTTCCCATCGCATCTCAAGAGGAGGCTCTCTCCACAGGAAAGGCGAGAGGAACTCCAGGGTCGTGCCACCATTCCAAGACTCCCCCAGATGTGTCAGTCCATTACAGAGGAACCTGTTTTCCCTGCACTGCCTTATCGTTCAAGCCGAGGATCGACTCCCGCCACGTGTGCACGTGGGACAGCCCTGTGGGAAAGCCTCGTGGGAAAGACTCGAGGGAAAACCATACATTCTTTGATCCACGCGACGGACTGCGTGACACTGCTGCTACCGCTCTGGAGGAAAGCGCAAGTGCATGCCCGCATTCGAGACGAGGACTGACTCCCCTGGGGAGACTCCAGAAGTACCCCAAGATCCATGTCAGCACTGGAGAGGAATCCTCAGGTTCCGGCCCCGACTCCACACAAGGTCTTAGGCCCCGGCATCGACGGGAGAGGAATCCCCAGAGGCCCCCGAGGAACTCGCATGGGGACTGGCCTTTCCTGAGGCCACCAGAGCGGTTCCCTGAGGTCCCCGTCGTAAGTCGAGAGCACCTGCCGCAAC
Organism: Ovis canadensis; assembly: GCF_042477335.2. Taxonomy (NCBI): domain Eukaryota; kingdom Metazoa; phylum Chordata; class Mammalia; order Artiodactyla; family Bovidae; genus Ovis; species Ovis canadensis. Next base: position 2,024,232 of record NC_091252.1, read on the forward strand.
TCGATAAAATCCAGGAGGTTTTGCCCTCCAGGCGAGATGAGGCCCATTTCCGATGAGGCTTCTCGAGGCCAATCACGTCTAACCACTGGAACTTCCAAAGGGTCCTTCACACCCTTGCTGCAACTCAAGAAGTTCCCCGACATACCCGTCTGCACTCGAGAGGAAGTACGTGGTGTCCCGCACACATCCAGGGGAGCCCCGTTTCCCCCTCCAAGCTCGAGATGAGGGATCCTTTCCCTGTTTCGTAGGGAAAGAATTCCCGGCGTTCCCGTCGCATCTCAAGAGGAGGCGCTCTCCACAGGAAAGGCGAGAGGAACTCCAGGGTCGTGCCACCATTCCAATAGTCCCCCAGATGTGTCAGTCCATTCCAGAGGAACCTGTTTTCCCTGCACTGCCTTGACGTTCAAGCCGAGGATCGACTCCCAACACGTGTGCACGTGGGACAGCCCTGTGGGAAAGCCTCGTGGGAAAGCCTTGTGGGAAAGACTCGAGGGAAAACCATAGATCCTTTGGTCCACACGGCGGACTGCGTGACACTGCTGCTACCGCTCTGGAGGAAAGCGCAAGTGCATGCCCGCATCCGAGACGAGGACTGACTCCCCTGGGGAGACTCCAGAAGTACCCCAAGATCCATGTCAGCACTGGAGAGGAATCCTCAGGTTCCGGCCCCGACTCCACACAAGGTCTTAGGCCCCGGCATCGACGGGAGAGGAATCCCGAGAGGCCCCCGAGGAAAACGCATGGGGACTGGCCTTTCCTGAGGCCACCAGAGCGGGTCCCTGAGGTCCCCGTCGTAAGTCGAGAGCACCTGCCGCAACTCGAGAAAATCCAGGAGGTTTTGCCCTCCAGGCGAGATGAGGCCCATTTCCGCTGAGGGTTCTCGAGGCCAATCAAATCTAACCACTGGAACTTCCAAAGGGTCCTTCACACCCTTGCTGCAACTCAAGAAGTTCCCCGACATACCCGTCTCCACTCGAGAGGAAGCACGTGGTGTCCCGCACACATCCAGGGGAGACCCGTTTCCGCCTCCTAGCTCGAGATGAGGGATCCTTTCCCTGTTTCGTAGGGAAAGAATTCCCGGCGTTCCTGTCGCATCTCAAGAGGAGGCGCTCTCCACAGGAAAGGCGAGAGGAACTCCAGGGTCATGCCACCATTCCAAGAGTCCCCCAGATGTGTCAGTCCATTCCAGAGGAAACAGTTTTCCCTGCACTGCCTTGACGTTCAAGCCGAGGATCGACTCCCACCACGTGTGCACGTGGGACAGCCCTGTGGGAAAGCCTCGTGGGAAAGCCTCGTGGGAAAGACTCGAGGGAAAACCATAGATCCTTTGGTCCACGCGGCGGACTGCGTGACACTGCTGCTACCGCTCTGGAGGAAAGCGCAAGTGCATGCCCCCATTCGAGACGAGGACTGACTCCCCTGGGGAGACTCCAGAAGTACCCCAAGATCCATGTCAGCACTGGAGAGGAATCCTCAGGTTCCGGCCCCGACTCCACACAAGGTCTTAGGCCCCGGCATCGACGGGAGAGGAATCCCGAGACGCCCCCGAGGAACTCGCATGGGGACTGGCCTTTCCTGAGGCCACCAGAGCGGGTCCCTGAGGTCCCCGTCGTAAGTCGAGAGCACCTGCCGCAACTCGAGAAAATCCAGGAGGTTTTGCCCTCCAGGCGCGATGAGGCCCATTTCCGCTGAGGCTTCTCGAGGCTAATCACGTATAACCACTGGAACTTCCAAAGGGTCCTTCACACCCTTGCTGCAACTCAAGAAGTTCCCCGACATACCCGTCTCCACTCGAGAGGAAGCACGTGGGTCCCGCACACATCCAGGGGAGCCCCGTTTCCGCCTCCTAGCTCGAGATGAGGGATCCTTTCCCTGTTTCATAGGGAAAGAATTCCCGGCGTTCCCGTCGCATCTCAAGAGGAGGCGCTCTCCACAGGAAAGGCGAGAGGAACTCCAGGGTCGTGCCACCATTCCAAGAGTCCCCCAGATGTGTCAGTCCATTCCAGAGGAACCTGTTTTCCCTGCACTGCCTTGTCGTTCAAGCCGAGGATCGACTCCCACCACGTGTGCACGTGGGACAGCCCTGTGGGAAAGCCTCGTGGGAAAGCCTCGTGGGAAAGACTCGAGGCAAAACTATAGATCCTTTGATCCACGCGGCGGACTGCGTGACACTGCTGCTACCGCTCTGGAGGAAAGCGCAAGTGCATGCCTGCATTCGAGACGAGGACTGACTCCCCTGGGGAGACTCCAGAAGTACCCCAAGATCCATGTCAGCACTGGAGAGGAATCCTCAGGTTCCGGCCCCGACTCCACACAAGGTCTTAGGCCCCGGCATCGACGGGAGAGGAATCCCGATAGGCCCCCGAGGAACTCGCATAGGGACTGGCCTTTCCTGAGGCCACCAGAGCGGGTCCCTGAGGTCCCCGTCGTAAGTCGAGAGCACCTGCCGCAACTCGAGAAAATCCAGGAGGTTTTGCCCTCCAGGCGCGATGAGGCCCATTTCCGCTGAGGCTTCTCGAGGCTAATCACGTATAACCACTGGAACTTCCAAAGGGTCCTTCACACCCTTGCTGCAACTCAAGAAGTTCCCCGACATACCCGTCTCCACTCGAGAGGAAGCACGTGGGTCCCGCACACATCCAGGGGAGCCCCGTTTCCGCCTCCTAGCTCGAGATGAGGGATCCTTTCCCTGTTTCATAGGGAAAGAATTCCCGGCGTTCCCGTCGCATCTCAAGAGGAGGCGCTCTCCACAGGAAAGGCGAGAGGAACTCCAGGGTCGTGCCACCATTCCAAGAGTCCCCCAGATGTGTCAGTCCATTCCAGAGGAACCTGTTTTCCCTGCACTGCCTTGTCGTTCAAGCCGAGGATCGACTCCCACCACGTGTGCACGTGGGACAGCCCTGTGGGAAAGCCTCGTGGGAAAGCCTCGTGGGAAAGACTCGAGGCAAAACTATAGATCCTTTGATCCACGCGGCGGACTGCGTGACACTGCTGCTACCGCTCTGGAGGAAAGCGCAAGTGCATGCCTGCATTCGAGACGAGGACTGACTCCCCTGGGGAGACTCCAGAAGTACCCCAAGATCCATGTCAGCACTGGAGAGGAATCCTCAGGTTCCGGCCCCGACTCCACACAAGGTCTTAGGCCCCGGCATCGACGGGAGAGGAATCCCGATAGGCCCCCGAGGAACTCGCATAGGGACTGGCCTTTCCTGAGGCCACCAGAGCGGGTCCCTGAGGTCCCCGTCGTAAGTCGAGAGCACCTGCCGCAACTCGAGAAAATCCAGGAGGTTTTGCCCTCCAGGCGAGATGAGGCCCATTTCCGCTGAGGCTTCTCGAGGCCAATCACATCTAACCACTGGAACTTCCAAAGGGTCCTTCACACCATTGCTGCAACTCAAGAAGTTCCCCGACATAACCGTCTCCACTCGAGAGGAAGCACGTGGGGTCCCGCACACATCCACGGGAGCCCCGATTCCGCCTCCTAGCTCGAGATGAGGGATCCTTTCCCTGTTTCGTAGGGAAAGAATTCCCGGCGTTCCCGTCGCATCTCAAGAGGAGGCGCTCTCCACAGGAAAGGCGAGAGGAACTCCAGGGTCGTGCCACCATTCCAAGAGTCCCCCAGATGTGTCAGTCCATTCCAGAGAAACCTGTTTTCCCTGCACTGCCTTGACGTTCAAGCCGAGGATCGACTCCCACCACGTGTGCACGTGGGACAGCCCTGTGGGAAAGCCTCGTGGGAAAGCCTCGTGGGAAAGACTCGAGGGAAAACCATAGATCCTTTGTTCCACGCGGCGGTCTGCGTGACACTGCTGCTACCGCTCTGGAGGAAAGCGCAAGTGCATGCCCGCATTCGAGACGAGGACTGACTCCCCTGGGGAGACTCCAGAAGTACCCCAAGATCCATGTCAGCACTGGAGTGGAATCCTCAGGTTCCGGCCCCGACTCCACACAAGGTCTTAGGCCCCGGCATCGACGGGAGAGGAATCCCGAGAGGCCCCCGAGGAACTCGCATGGGGACTGGCCTTTCCTGAGGCCACCAGAGCGGGTCCCTGAGGTCCCCGTCGTAAGTCGAGAGCACCTGCCGCAACTCGAGAATATCCAGGAGGTTTTGCCCTCCAGGCGCGATGAGGCCCATTTCCGCTGAGGCTTCTCGACGCTAATCACGTCTAACCACTGGAACTTCCAAAGGGTCCTTCACAACCTTGCTGCAACTCAAGAAGTTCCCCGACATACCCGTCTCCACTCGAGAGGAAGCACGTGGGTCCCGCACACATCCAGGGGAGCCCCGTTTCCGCCTCCTAGCTCGAGATGAGGGATCCTTTCCCTGTTTCGTAGGGAAAGAATTCCCGGCGTTCCCGTCGCATCTCAAGAGGAGGCTCTCTCCACAGGAAAGGCGAGAGGAACTCCAGGGTCGTGCCACCATTCCAAGAGTCCCCCAGATGTGTCAGTCCATTCCAGAGGAACCTGTTTTCCCTGCACTGCCTTGACGTTCAAGCCGAGGAACGACTCCAACCACGTGTGCACGTGGGACAGCCCTGTGGGAAAGCCTCGTGGGAAAGCCTCGTGGGAAAGACTCGAGGGAAAACCATAGATTCTTTGATCCACGCGGCGGACTGCGTGACACTGCTGCTACCGCTCTGGAGGAAAGCGCAAGTGCATGCCCGCATTCGAGACGAGGACTGACTCCCCTGGGGAGACTCCAGAAGTACCCCAAGATCCATGTCAGCACTGGAGAGGAATCCTCAGGTTCCGGCCCCGACTCCACACAAGGTCTTAGGCCCCGGCATCGACGGGAGAGGAATCCCGAGAGGCCCCCGAGGAACTCGCATGGGGACTGGCCTTTCCTGAGGCCACAAGAGCGGGTCCCTGAGGTCCCCGTCGTAAGTCGAGAGCACCTGCCGCAACTCGAGAAAATCCAGGAGGTTTTGCCCTCCAGGCGAGATGAGGCCCATTTCCACTGAGGCTTCTCGAGGCCAATCACGTCTAACCACTGGAACTTCCAAAGGGTCCTTCACACCCTTGCTGCAACTCAAGAAGTTCCCCGACATACCCGTCTGCACTCGAGAGGAAGTACGTGGTGTCCCGCACACATCCAGGGGAGCCCCGTTTCCCCCTACAAGCTCGAGATGAGGGATCCTTTCCCTGTTTCGTAGGGAAAGAATTCCCGGCGTTCCCGTCGCATCTCAAGAGGAGGCGCTCTCCACAGGAAAGGCGAGCGGAACTCCAGGGTCATGCCACCATTCCAAGAGTCACCCAGATGTGTCAGTCCATTCCAGAGGAACCTGTTTTCCCTGCACTGCCTTGACGTTCAAGCCGAGGATCGACTCCCACCACGTGTGCACGTGGGACAGCCCTGTGGGAAAGCCTCGTGGGAAAGACTCGAGGGAAAACCATAGATCCTTTGGTCCACGCGGCGGACTGCGTGACACTGCTGCTACCGCTCTGGAGGAAAGCGCAAGTGCATGCCCGCATTCGAGACGAGGACTGACTCCCCTGGGGAGACTCCAGAAGTACCCCAAGATCCATGTCAGCACTGGAGAGGAATCCTCAGGTTCCGGCCCCGACTCCACACAAGGTCTTAGGCCCCGGCATCGACGGGAGAAGAATCCCGAGAGGCCCCCGAGGAACTCGCATGGGGACTGGCCTTTCCTGAGGCCACCAGAGCGGTTCCCTGAGGTCCCCGTCGTAAGTCGAGAGCACCTGCTGCAACTCGAAAAAATCCAGGAGGTTTTGCCCTCCAGGCGAGATGAGGCCCATTTCCGCTGAGGCTTCTCGAGGCCAATCACATCTAACCACTGTAACTTCCAAAGGGTCCTTCACACCCTTGCTGCAACTCAAGAAGTTCCCCGACATACCCGTCTCCACTCGAGAGGAAGCACGTGGGGTCCCGCACACATCCAGGGGAGCCCCGTTTCCGCCTCCTAGCTCGAGATGAGGGATCCTTTCCCTGTTTCGTAGGGAAAGAATTCCCGGCGTTCCCGTCACATCTCAAGACGAGGCGCTCTCCACAGGAAAGGCGAGAGGAACTCCAGGGTCGTGCCACCATTCCAAGAGTCCCCCAGATGTGTCAGTCCATTCCAGAGGAACCTGTTTTCCCTGCACTGCCTTGACGTTCAAGCCGAGGATCGACTCCCACCACGTGTGCACGTGGGACAGCCCTGTGGGAAATCGTCGTGGGAAAGCCTCGTGGGAAAGACTCGAGGGAAAACCATAGATCCTTTGATCCACGCGGCGGACTGCGTGACACTGCTGCTACCTCTCTGGAGGAAAGCGCAAGTGCATGACCGCATTCGAGACGAGGACTGACTCCCCTGGGGAGACTCCAGAAGTACCCCAAGATCCATGTCAGCACTGGAGAGGAATCCTCAGGTTCCGACCCCGACTCAACACAAGGTCTTAGGCCCCGGCATCGACGGGAGAGGAATCCCGAGAGGCCCCCGAGGAACTCGCATGGGGACTGGCCTTTCCTGAGGCCACCAGAGCGGGTCCCCGAGGTCCCCGTCGTAAGTCGAGAGCACCTGCCGCAACTCGAGAAAATCCAGGAGGTTTTGCCCTCCAAGCGAGATGAGGCCCATTTCTGCTGAGGCTTCTCGAGGCTAATCACATCTAACAACTGGAACTTCCAAAGGGTCTTTCACACCCTTGCTGCAACTCAAGAAGTTCCCCGACATACCCGTCTAAACTCGAGAGGAAGCACGTGGGTCCCGCACACATCCAGGGGAGCCCCGTTTCCGCCTCCTTGTTCGAGATGAGGGATCCTTTCCCTGTTTCGTAGGGAAAGAATTCCCGGCGTTCCCGTCGCATATCAAGAGGAGGCGCTCTCCACAGGAAAGGCGAGAGGAACTCCAGGGTCGTGCCACCATTCCAAGAGTCCCCCAGATGTGTCAGTCCATTCCAGAGGATCCTGTTTTCCCTGCACTGCCTTGACGTTCAAGCCGAGGATCGACTCCCACCACGTGTGCACGTGGGACAGCCCTGTGGGAAAGCCTCGTGGGAAAGCCTCGTGGGAAAGACTCGAGGGAAAACCATAGATCCTTTGATCCACGCGGCAGACTGTATGACACTGCTGCTACCGCTCTGGAGGAAAGCGCAAGTGCATGCCCGCATTCGAGACGAGGACTGACTCCCCTGGGGAGACTCCAGAAGTACCCCAAGATCCATGTCAGCACTGGAGAGGAATCCTCAGGATCCGGCCCCGACTCCACACAAAGTCTTAGGCCCCGGCATCGAGGGGAGAGGAATCCCGAGAGGCCCCCGAGGAACTCGCATGGGGACTGGCCTTTCCTGAGGCCACCAGAGCGGGTCCCTGAGGTCCCCTTCGTAAGTCGAGAGCACCTGCCGCAACTCGAGAAAATCCAGGAGGTTTTGCCCTCCAGGCGAGATGAGGCCCATTTCCGCTGAGGCTTCTCGAGGCCAATCACATCTAACCACTGGAACTTCCAAAGGGTCCTTCACACCCTTGCTGCAACTCAAGCAGTTCCGCGACATACCCGTCTCCACTCGAGAGGAAGCACGTGGGGTCCCGCACACATCCAGGTGAGCCCCGTTTCCGCCTCCTAGTTCGAGATGAGGGATCCTTTCTCTGTTTCGTAGGGAAAAAATTCCCGGCGTTGCCGTCGCATCTCAAGAGGAGGCGCTCTCCACAGGTAAGGCGAGAGGAACTCCAGGTTAGTGCCACCATTCCAAGAGTCCCCCAGATGTTTCAGTCCATTCCAGAGGAACCTGTTTTCCCTGCACTGCCTTGACGTTCAAGCCGAGGATCGACTCCCACCACGTGTGCACGTGGGATAGCCCTGTGGGAAAGCCTCGAGGGAAAGCCTCGTGGGAAAGACTCGAGGGAAAACCATAGACCCTTTGATCCACGCGGCAGAATGAGTGACACTGCTGCTACCGCTCTGGAGGAAAGCGCAAGTGCATGCCCGCATTCGAGACAAGGACTGACTCCCCTGGGGAGACTCCAGAAGTACCCCAAGATCCATGTCAGCACTGGAGAGGAATCCTCAGGTTCTGGCCGCGACTCCACACAAGGTCTTAGGCCCCGGCATCGACGGGAGAGGAATCCCGAGAGGCCCCCGAGGAACTCGCATGGGGACTGGCCTTTCCTGAGGCCACCAGAGGGGTCCCTGGGGTCCCCGTCGTAAGTCGAGAGCACCTGCCGCAACTCGAGAAAATCCAGGAGGTTTTGCCTTCCAGGCCAGATGAGGCCCATTTCCGCTGGGGCTTCTCGAGGCTAATCACATCTAACCACTGGAACTTCCAAAGGGTCCTTCACACCCTTGCTGCAAATCAAGAAGTTCCCCGACATACCTGTCTCCACTCAAGAGGAAGCACGAGGGTCCCGCACACATCCAGGGGAGCCCCGTTTCCGCCTCCTAGCTCGAGATGAGGGATCCTTTCCCTGTTTCGTAGGGAAAGAATTCCCGGCATTCCCGACGCATCTCAAGAGGAGGCGCTCTCCACAGGAAAGGCGAGAAGAACTCCAGGGTCGTGCCACCATTCCAAGAGTCCCCCAGATGTGTCAGTCCATTCCAGAGCAACCTGTTTTCCCTGCACTGCCTTGACGTTCAAGCCGAGGATCGACTCCAACCACTTGTGCACGTGGGACAGCCCTGTGGGAAATCGTCGTGGGAAAGCCTCGTGGGAAAGACTCGAGGGAAAACCATAGATCCTTTGATCCACGCGGCGGACTGCGTGACACTGCTGCTACCTCTCTGGAGGAAAGCGCAAGTGCATGACCGCATTCGAGACGAGGACTGACTCCCCTGGGGAGACTCCAGAAGTACCCCAAGATCCATGTCAGCACTGGAGAGGAATCCTCAGGTTCCGACCCCGACTCCACACAAGGTCTTAGGCCCCGGCATCGAGGGGAGAGGAATCCCGAGAGGCCCCCGAGGAACTCGCATGGGGACTGGCCTTTCCTGAGGCCACCAGAGCGGGTCCCCGAGGTCCCCGTCGTAAGTCGAGAGCACCTGCCGCAACTCGAGAAAATCCAGGAGGTTTTGCCCTCCAAGCGAGATGAGGCCCATTTCCGCTGAGGCTTCTCGAGGCTAATCACATCTAACAACTGGAACTTCCAAAGGGTCTTTCACACCCTTGCTGCAACTCAAGAAGTTCCCCGACATACCCGTCTAAACTCGAGAGGAAGCACGTGGGTCCCGCACACATCCAGGGGAGCCCCGTTTTCGCCTCCTAGTTCGAGATGAGGGATCCTTTCCCTGTTTCGTAGGGAAAGAATTCCCGGCGTTCCCGTCGCATATCAAGAGGAGGCGCTCTCCACAGGAAAGGCGAGAGGAACTCCAGGGTCGTGCCACCATTCCAAGAGTCCCCCAGATGTGTCAGTCCATTCCAGAGGATCCTGTTTTCCCTGCACTGCCTTGACGTTCAAGCCGAGGATCGACTCCCACCACGTGTGCACGTGGGACAGCCCTGTGGGAAAGCCTCGTGGGAAAGCCTCGTGGGAAAGACTCGAGGGAAAACCATAGATCCTTTGATCCACGCGGCAGACTGTATGACACTGCTGCTACCGCTCTGGAGGAAAGCGCAAGTGCATGCCCGCATTCGAGACGAGGACTGACTCCCCTGGGGAGACTCCAGAAGTACCCCAAGATCCATGTCAGCACTGGAGAGGAATCCTCAGGATCCGGCCCCGACTCCACACAAGGTCTTAGGCCCCGGCATCGAGGGGAGAGGAATCCCGAGAGGCCCCCGAGGAACTCGCATGGGGACTAGCCTTTCCTGAGGCCACCAGAGCGGGTCCCTGAGGTCCCCTTCGTAAGTCGAGAGCACCTGCCGCAACTCGAGAAAATCCAGGAGGTTTTGCCCTCCAAGCGAGATGAGGCCCATTTCCGCTGAGGCTTCTCGAGGCCAATCACGTCTAACCACTGGAACTTCCAAAGTGTCCTTCACACCCTTGCTGCAACTCAAGAAGTTCCCCGACATACCCGTCTCCACTCGAAAGGAAGCACCAGGCTCGCGCAAACATCCAGGGGAGACCCGTTTCCGCCTCCGAGCCTGAGATGAGGAATGCTTTCCCTGTTTCATAGGGAAAGAATTCCCGGCGTTCCCGTCGCATCTCAAGAGAAGGCGCTCTCCACAGGAAAGGCGAGAGGAACTCCAGGGTCGTGCCACCATTCCAAGAGTCCCCCAGATGTGTCAGTCCATTCCAGAGGAACCTGTTTTCCCTGCACTGCCTTGACGTTCAAGCCGAGGATCGACTCCCACCACGTGTGCACGTGGGACAGCCCTGTGGGAAAGCCTCGTGGGAAAGCCTCGTGGGAAAACTCGAGGGAAAACCATGGATCTTTGATCCACGCGGCGGACTGCGTGACACTGCTGCTACCGCTCTGGAGGAAAGCGCAAGTGTATGCCCGCATTCGAGACGAGGACTGACTCCCCTGGGGAGACTCCAGAAGTACCCCAAGATCCATGTCAGCACTGGAGAGGAATCCTCAGGTTCGGGCCCCGACTCCACACAAGGTCTTAGGCCCCGGCATCGACGGGCGAGGAATCCCGAGAGGCCCCCGAGGAACTCGCATGGGGACTGGCCTTTCCTGAGGCCACAAGAGCGGGTCCCTGAGGTCCCCGTCGTAAGTCGAGAGCACCTGCCGCAACTCGAGAAAATCCAGGAGGTTTTGCCCTCCAAGGGGGATGAGGCCCATTTCCGCTGAGGCTTCTCGAGGCCAATCACGTCTAACCACTGGAACTTCCAAAGGGTCCTTCACACCCTTGCTGCAACTCAAGAAGTTCCCCGACATACCCGTCTCCACTCGAGAGGAAGCACCAGGGTCCCGCACACATCCAGGGGAGCCCCGTTTCCGCCGCCTAGCTCGAGATGAGGGATCCTTTCCCTGTTTCGTAGGGAAAGAATTCCCGGCGTTCGTATCGCATTTCAAGATGAGGCGCTCTCCACAGGAAAGGCGAGAGGAACTCCAGGGTCGTGCCACCATTCCAAGAGTCCCCCAGATGTGTCAGTCCGTTCCAGAGGAACCTGTTTTCCCTGCACTGCCTTGACGTTCAAGCCGAGGATCGACTCCCACCACGTGTGCACGTGGGACAGCCCTGTGGGAAAGCCTCGTGGGAAAGCCTCGTGGGAAAGACTCGAGGGAAAACCATAGATCCTTTGATCCACGCGGCGGACTGCGTGACACTGCTGCTACCGCTCCGGAGGAAAGCGCAAGTGCATGCCCGCATTCGAGACGAGGACTGACTCCCCTGGGGAGACTCCAGAAGTACCCCAAGATCCATGTCAGCACTGGAGAGGAGTCCTCAGGTTCCGGCCTAGACTCCACACAAGGTCTTAGGCCCCGGCATCGACGGGAGAGGAATCCCGAGAGGCCCCCGAGGAACTCGCATGGGGACTGGCCTTTCCTGATGCCACCAGAGCGGGTCCCCGAGGTCCCCGTCGTAAGTCGAGAGCACCTGCCGCAACTCGTGAAAATCCAGGAGGTTTTGCCCTCCAGGCGAGATGAGGCCCATTTCCAATGAGGCTTCTCGAGGCCAATCACATCTAACCACTGGAACTTCCAAAGGGTCCTTCACACCATTGCTGCAACTTAAGAAGTTCCCCGACATACCCGTCTCCACTCGAGAGGAATCACGAGGGTCCCGCACACATCCAGGGGAGCCCCGTTTCCGCCTCCTAGCTCGAGATGAGGGATCCTTTCCCTGTTTCGTAGGGAAAGAATTCCCGGCGTTCCCGTCGCATCTCAAGAGGAGGCGCTCTCCACAGGAAAGGCGAGAAGAACTCCAGGGTCGTGCCACCATTCCAAGAGTCCCCCAGATGTGTCAGTCCATTCCAGAGGAACCTGTTTTCCCTGCACTGCCTTGACGTTCAAGCCGAGGATCGACTCCAACAACGTCTGCACGTGGGACAGCCCTGTGGGAAAGCCTCGTGGGAAAGCTTCGTGGGAAAGACTCGAGGGAAAACCATAGATCCTTTGATCCACGCAGCGGACTGCGTGCCACTGCTGCTACCGCTCTGGAGGAGGGCGCAAGTCCATGCGCGCATTCGAGACGAGGACTGACTCCCCTGGGGAGACTCCAGAAGTACCCCAAGATCCATGTCAGCACTGGAGAGGAATCCTCAGGTTTCGGCCCCGACTCCACACAAGGTCTTAGGCCACGGCATCGACGGGAGAGGAAACCCGAGAGGCCCCCGAGGAACTCGCATGGGGACTGGCCTTTCCTGAGGCCACCAGAGCGGGTCCCCGAGGTCCCCGTCGTAAGTCGAGAGAACCTGCCGCAACACGAGAAAATGCAGGAGGTTTTGCCCTCCAGGCGAGATGAGGCCCATTTCCGCTGAGGCTTCTCGAGGCTAATCACATCTAACCACTGGAACTTCCAAAGGGTCCTTCACACCCTTGCTGCAACTCAAGAAGTTCCCCGACATAGTCGTCTCCACTCGAGAGGAAGCACGAGGGTCCAGCACACATCCAGGGGAGCCCCGTTTCCGCCTCCTAGCTCGAGATGAGGGATCCTTTCCCTGTTTCGTAGGGAAAGAATTCCCGGCGTTCCCATCGCATCTCAAGAGGAGGCGCTTTCCACAGGAAAGGCGAGAGGAACTCCAGGGTCGTGCCACCATTCCAAGAGTCCCCCAGATGGGTCAGTCCATTCCAGAGGAACCTGTTTTCCCTGCACTGCCTTGACGTTCAAGCCGAGGATCGACTCCCACCACGTGTGCACGTGGGACAGCCCTGTGGGAAAGCCTCGTGGGAAAGCCTCGTGGGAAAAACTCGAGGGAAAACCATAGATCTTTGATCCACGCGGCGGACTGCGTGACACTGCTGCTACCTCTCTGGAGGAAAGCGCAATTGCATGCCCGCATTCGAGACGAGGACTGACTCCCCTGGGGAGACTCCAGAAGTACCCCAAGATCCATGTCAGCACTGGAGAGGAATCCTCAGGTTCCGGCCCCGACTCCACACAAGGATTTTGGCCCCGGCATCGACAGGAGAGGAATCCCGAGAGGCCCCCGAGGAACTCGCATGGGGACTGGCCTTTCCTGAGGCCACCAGAGCGGGTCCCTGAGGTCCCCGTCATAAGTCGAGAGCACCTGCCGCAACTCGAGAAAATCCAGGAGGTTTTGCCCTCCAGGCGAGATGAGGCCCATTTCCGCTGAGGCTTCTCGAGGCTAATCACATCTAACCACTGGAACTTCCAAAGGGTCCTTCACACCCTTGCTGCAACTCAAGAAGTTCTCCGACATCCCCGTCTCCACTAGAGAGGAAGCACGAGGGTCCCGCAAACATCCAGGGGAGCCCCGTTTCTGCCTACTAGCTCGAGATGAGGGATCCTTTCCCTGTTTCGTAGGGAAAGAATTCCCGGCGTTCCCGTCGCATCTCAAGAGGAGGAGCTCTCCACAGGAAAGGCGAGAGGAACTCCAGGGTCGTGCCACCATTCCAAGAGTCCCCCAGATGTGTCAGTCCATTCCAGAGGAACCTGTTTTCCCTGCACTGCCTTGACGTTCAAGCCGAGGATCGACTCCCACCACGTGTGCACGTGGGATAGCCCTGTGGGAAAGCCTCGTGGGAAAGCCTCGTGGGAAAAACTCGAGGGAAAACCATAGATCATTGATCCACGCGGCGGACTGCGTGACACTGCTGCTACCGCTCTGGAGGAAAGCGCAAGTGCATGCCCGCATTCGAGACGAGGACTGACTCCCCTGGGGAGACTCCAGAAGTACCCCAAGATCCATGTCAGCACTGGAGAGGAATCCTCAGGTTCCGGCCCCGACTCCACATAAGGTCTTAGGCCCCGGCATCGACGGGAGAGGAATCCCGAGAGGCCCCCGAGGAACTCGCATGGGGACTGGCCTTTCCTGAGGCCACCAGAGCGGGTCCCTGAGGTCCCCGTCGTAAGTCGAGAGCACCTGCCGCAACTCGAGAAAATCAAGGAGGTTTTGCCCTCCAAGCGAGATGAGGCCCATTTCCGCTGAGGCTTCTCAATGCCAATCACGTCTAACCACTGGAACTTCCAAAGGGTCCTTCACACCCTTGCTGCAACTCAATAGGTTCCCCGACATACCCGTCTCCACTCGAGAGGAAGCACGTGGGGTCCCGCACACATCCAGGGGAGCCCCGTTTCCGCCTCCTAGCTCGAGATGAGGGATCCTTTCCCTGTTTCGTAGGGAAAGAATTCCCGGCGTTCGCGTCGCATTTCAAGATGAGGCGCTCTCCACAGGAAAGGCGAGAGGAACTCCAGGGTCGTGCCACCATTCCAAGAGTCCCCCAGATGTGTCAGTCCATTCCAGAGGAACCTGTTTTTCCTGCACTGCCTTGACGTTCAAGCCGAGGATCGACTCCCACCACGTGTGCACGTGGGACAGCCCTGTGGGAAAGCCTCGTGGGAAAGACTCGAGGGAAAACCATAGATCCTTTGATCCACGCGGCGGACTGCGTGACACTGCTGCTACCGCTCTGGAGGAAAGCGCAAGTGCATGCCCGCATTCGAGACGAGGACTGACTCCCCTGGGGAGACTCCAGAAGTACCCCAAGATCCATGTCAGCACTGGAGAGGAATCCTCAGGTTCCGGCCCCGACTCCACACAAGGTCTTAGGCACCGGCATCGACGGGAGAGGAATCCCGAGAGGCCCCCGAGGAACTCGCATGGGGACTGGCCTTTCCTGAGGCCACCAGAGCGGGTCCCTGTGGTCCCTGTCGTAAGTCGAGAGCACCTGCCGCAACTCGAGAAAATCCAGGAGGTTTTGCCCTCCAGGCGAGATGAGGCCCATTTCCCCTGAGGCTTCTCGAGGCTAATCACGTCTAACCACTGGAACTTCCAAAGGGTCCTTCACACCCTTGCTGCAACTCAAGAAGTTCCCCGACATACCCGTCTCCACTCGAGAGGAAGCACGTGGGGTCCCGCACACATCCAGGGGAGCCCCGTTTCCGCCTCCTAGCTCGAGATGAGGGATCCTTTCCCTGTTTCGTAGGGAAAGAATTCCCGGCGTTCCCGTCGCATCTCAAGAGGAGGCGCTCTCCACAGGAAAGGCGAGAGGAACTCCAGGGTCGTGCCACCATTCCAAGAGTCCCCCAGATGTGTCAGTCCATTCCAGAGGAACCTGTTTTCCCTGCACTGCCTTGACGTTCAAGCCGAGGATCGACTCCCACCACGTGTGCACGTGGGACAGCCCTGTGGGAAAGCCTCGTGGGAAAGCCTCGTGGGAAAGACTCGAGGGAAAACCATAGATCCTTTGATCCACGCGGCGGACTGCGTGACACTGCTGCTACCGCTCTGGAGGAAAGCGCAAGTGCATGCCCGCATTCGAGACGAGGACTGACTCCCCTGGGGAGACTCCAGAAGTACCCCAAGATCCATGTCAGCACTGGAGAGGAATCCTCAGGTTCCGGCCCCGACTCCACACAAGGTCTTAGGCCCCGGCATCGACGGGAGAGGAATCCCGAGAGGCCCCCGAGGAACTCGCATGGGGACTGGCCTTTCCTGAGGCCACCAGAGCGGGTCCCTGAGGTCCCCGTCGTAAGTCGACAGCACCTGCCGCAACTCGAGAAAATCCAGGAGGTTTTGCCCTCCAGGCGAGATGAGGCCCATTTCCGCTGAGGCTTCTCGAGGCTAATCACGTCTAACCACTGGAACTTCCAAAGGGTCCTTCACACCATTGCTGCAACTCAAGAAGTTCCCCGACATACCCGTCTCCACTCGAGAGGAAGCACGTGGGGTCCCGCACACATCCAGGGGAGCCCCGTTTCCGCCTCCTAGCTCGAGATGAGGGATCCGTTCCATGTTTCGTAGGGAAAGAATTCCCGGCGTTCCCGTCGCATCTCAAGAGGAGGCGCTCTCCACAGGAAAGGCGAGAGGAACTCCAGGGTCGTGCCACCATTCCAAGAGTCCCCCAGATGTGTCAGTCCATTCCAGAGGAACCTGTTTTCCCTGCACTGCCTTGACGTTCAAGCCGAGGATCGACTCCCACCACGTGTGCACGTGGGACAGCCCTGTGGGAAAGCCTCGTGGGAAAGCCTCGTGGGAAAGACTCGAGGGAAAACCATAGATCCTTTGATCCACGCGGCGGACTGCGTGAAACTGCTGCTACCGCTCTGGAGGAAAGCGCAAGTGCATGCCCGCATTCGAGACGAGGACTGACTCCCCTGGTTAGACTCCAGAAGTACCCCAAGATCCATGTCAGCACTGGAGAGGAATCCTCAGGTTCCGGCCCCGACTCCACACAAGGTCTTAGGCCCCGGCATCGACGGGAGAGGAATCCCGAGAGGCCCCCGAGGAACTCGCATGGGGACTGGCCTTTCCTGAGGCCACCAGAGCGGGTCCCTGAGGTCCCCGTCGTAAGTCGAGAGCACCTGCCGCAACTCGAGAAAATCCAGGAGGTTTTGCCCTCCAGGCGAGATGAGGCCCATTTCCCCTGAGGCTTCTCGAGGCTAATCACGTCTAACCACTGGAACTTCCAAAGGGTCCTTCACACCCTTGCTGCAACTCAAGAAGTTCCCCGACATACCCGTCTCCACTCGAGAGGAAGCACGTGGGGTCCCGCACACATCCAGGGGAGCCCCGTTTCCGCCTCCTAGCTCGAGATGAGGGATCCTTTCCCTGTTTCGTAGGGAAAGAATTCCCGGCGTTCCCGTCGCATCTCAAGAGGAGGCGCTCTCCACAGGAAAGGCGAGAGGAACTCCAGGGTCGTGCCACCATTCCAAGAGTCCCCCAGATGTGTCAGTCCTTTCCAGAGGAACCTGTTTTCCCTGCACTGCCTTGACGTTCAAGCCGAGGATCGACTCCCACCACGTGTGCACGTGGGACAGCCGTGTGGGAAAGCCTCGTGGGAAATTCTCGTGGGAAAGACTCGAGGGAAAACCATAGATCCTTTGATCCACGCGGCGGACTGCGTGACACTGCTGCTACCGCTCTGGAGGAAAGCGCAAGTGCATGCCCGCATTCGAGACGAGGAGTGACTCCCCTGGGGAGACTCCAGAAGTACCCCAAGATCCATGTCAGCACTGGAGAGGAATCCTCAGGTTCCGGCCCCGACTCCACACAAGGTCTTAGGCCCCGGCATCGACGGGAGAGGAATCCCGAGAGGCCCCCGAGGAACTCGCATGGGGACTGGCCTTTCCTGAGGCCACCAGAGCGGGTCCCCGAGGTCCCCGTCGTAAGTCGAGAGCACCTGCCGCAACTCGAGAAAATCCAGGAGGTTTTGCCCTCCAGGCGAGATGAGGCCCATTTCCGCTGAGGCTTCTCGAGGCTAATCACGTCTAACCACTGGAACTTCCAAAGGGTCCTTCACACCCTTGCTGCAACTCAAGAAGTTCCCCGACATACCCGTCTCCACTCGAGAGGAAGCACGTGGGGTCCCGCACACATCCAGGGGAGCCCCGTTTCCGCCTCCTAGCTCGAGATGAGGGATCCTTTCCCTGTTTCGTAGGGAAAGAATTCCCGGCGTTCCCGTCGCATCTCAAGAGGAGGCGCTCTCCACAGGAAAGGCGAGAGGAACTCCAGGGTCGTGCCACCATTCCAAGAGTCCCCCAGATGTGTCAGTCCATTCCAGAGGAACCTGTTTTCCCTGCACTGCCTTGACGTTCAAGCCGAGGATCGACTCCCACCACGTGTGCACGTGGGACAGCCCTGTGGGAAAGCCTCGTGGGAAAGCCTCGTGGGAAAGACTCGAGGGAAAACCATAGATCCTTTGATCCACGCGGCGGACTGCGTGACACTGCTGCTACCGCTCTGGAGGAAAGCGCAAGTGCATGCCCGCATTCGAGACGAGGACTGACTCCCCTGGGGAGACTCCAGAAGTACCCCAAGATCCATGTCAGCACTGGAGAGGAATCCTCAGGTTCCGGCCCCGACTCCACACAAGGTCTTAGGCCCCGGCATCGACGGGAGAGGAATCCCGAGACGCCCCCGAGGAACTCGCATGGGGACTGGCCTTTCCTGAGGCCACCAGAGCGGGTCCCTGAGGTCCCCGTCGTAAGTCGACAGCACCTGCCGCAACTCGAGAAAATCCAGGAGGTTTTGTCCTCCAGGCGAGATGAGGCCCATTTCCGCTGAGGCTTCTCGAGGCTAATCACGTCTAACAACTGGAACTTCCAAAGGGTCCTTCACACCCTTGCTGCAACTCAAGAAGTTCCCCGACATACCCGTCTCCATTCGAGAGGAAGCACGTGGGGTCCCGCACACATCCAGGGGAGACCCGTTTCCGCCTCCTAGCTCAGGATGAGGGATCCTTTCCCTGTTTCGTAGGGAAAGAATTCCCGGCGTTCCCGTCGCATCTCAAGAGGAGGCGCTCTCCACAGGAAAGGCGATAGGAACTCCAGGGTCGTGCCACCATTCCAAGAGTCCCCCAGATGTGTCAGTCCATTCCAGAGGAACCTGTTTTCCCTGCACTGCCTTGACGTTCAAGCCGAGGATCGACTCCCACCACGTGTGCACGTGGGACAGCCCTGTGGGAAAGCCTCGTGGGAAAGCCTCGTGGGAAAGACTCGAGGGAAAACCATAGATCCTTTGATCCACGCGGCGGACTGCGTGACACTGCTGCTACCGCTCTGGAGGAAAGCGCAAGTGCATGCCCGCATTCGAGACGAGGACTGACTCCCCTGGGGAGACTCCAGAAGTACCACAAGATCCATGTCAGCACTGGAGAGGAATCCTCAGGTTCCGGCCCCGACTCCACACAAGGTCTTAGGCCCCGGCATCGACGGGAGAGGAATCCCGAGACGCCCCCGAGGAACTCGCATGGGGACTGGCCCTTCCTGAGGCCACCAGAGCGGGTCCCTGAGGTCCCCGTCGTAAGTCGACAGCACCTGCCGCAACTCGAGAAAATCCAGGAGGTTTTGCCCTCCAGGCGAGATGAGGCCCATTTCCGCTGAGGCTTCTCGAGTCTAATCACGTCTAACCACTGGAACTTCCAAAGAGTCCTTCACACCCTTGCTGCAACTCAAGAAGTTCCCCGACATACCCGTCTCCACTCGAGAGGAAGCACGTGGGGTCCCGCACACATCCAGGGGAGCCCCGTTTCCGCCTCCTAGCTCGAGATGAGGGATCCTTTCCCTGTTTCGTAGGGAAAGAATTCCCGGCGTTCCCGTCGCATCTCAAGAGGAGGCGCTCTCCACAGGAAAGGCGAGAGGAACTCCAGGGTCGTGCCACCATTCCAAGAGTCCCCCAGATGTGTCAGTCCATTCCAGAGGAACCTGTTTTCCCTGCACTGCCTTGACGTTCAAGCCGAGGATCGACTCCCACCACGTGTGCACGTGGGACAGCCGTGTGGGAAAGCCTCGTGGGAAAGCCTCGTGGGAAAGACTCGAGGGAAAACCATAGATCCTTTGATCCACGCGGCAGACTGCGTGACACTGCTGCTACCACTCTGGAGGAAAGCGCAAGTGCATGCCCGCATTCGAGACGAGGAGTGACTCCCCTGGGGAGACTCCAGAAGTACCCCAAGATCCATGTCAGCACTGGAGAGGAATCCTCAGGTTCCGGCCCCGACTCCACACAAGGTCTTAGGCCCCGGCATCGACGGGAGAGGAATCCCGAGAGGCCCCCGAGGAACTCGCATGGGGACTGGCCTTTCCTGAGGCCACCAGAGCGGGTCCCTGAGGTCCCCGTCGTAAGTCGAGAGCACCTGCCGCAACTCGAGAAAATCCAGGAGGTTTTGCCCTCCAGGCGAGATGAGGCCCATTTCCGCTGAGGCTTCTCGAGGCTAATCACGTCTAACCACTGGAACTTCCAAAGGGTCCTTCACACCCTTGCTGCAACTCAAGAAGTTCCCCGACATACCCGTCTCCACTCGAGAGGAAGCACGTGGGGTCCCGCACACATCCAGGGGAGCCCCGTTTCCGCCTCCTAGCTCGAGATGAGGGATCCTTTCCCTGTTTCGTAGGGAAAGAATTCCCGGCGTTCCCGTCGCATCTCAAGAGGAGGCGCTCTCCACAGGAAAGGCGAGAGGAACTCCAGGGTCGTGCCACCATTCCAAGAGTCCCCCAGATGTGTCAGTCCATTCCAGAGGAACCTGTTTTCCCTGCACTGCCTTGACGTTCAAGCCGAGGATCGACTCCCACCACGTGTGAACGTGGGACAGCCCTGTGGGAAAGCCTCGTGGGAAAGCCTCGTGGGAAAGACTCGAGGGAAAACCATAGATCCTTTGATCCACGCGGCGGACTGCGTGACACTGCTGCTACCGCTCTGGAGGAAAGCGCAAGTGCATGCCCGCATTCGAGACGAGGACTGACTCCCCTGGGGAGACTCCAGAAGTACCCCAAGATCCATGTCAGCACTGGAGAGGAATCCTCAGGTTCCGGCCCCGCCTCCACACAAGGTCTTAGGCCCCGGCATCGACGGGAGAGGAATCCCGAGACGCCCCCGAGGAACTCGCATGGGGACTGGCCTTTCCTGAGGCCACCAGAGCGGGTCCCTGAGGTCCCCGTCGTAAGTCGACAGCACCTGCCGCAACTCGAGAAAATCCAGGAGGTTTTGCCCTCCAGGCGAAATGAGGCCCATTTCCGCTGAGGCTTCTCGAGGCTAATCACGTCTAACCACTGGAACTTCCAAAGAGTCCTTCACACCCTTGCTGCAACTCAAGAAGTTCCCCGACATACCCGTCTCCACTCGAGAGGAAGCACGTGGGGTCCCGCACACATCCAGGGGAGCCCCGTTTCCGCCTCCTAGCTCGAGATGAGGGATCCTTTCCCTGTTTCGTAGGGAAAGAATTCCCGGCGTTCCCGTCGCATCTCAAGAGGAGGCGCTCTCCACAGGAAAGGCGAGAGGAACTCCAGGGTCGTGCCACCATTCCAAGAGTCCCCCAGATGTGTCAGTCCATTCCAGAGGAACCTGTTTTCCCTGCACTGCCTTGACGTTCAAGCCGAGGTTCGACTCCCACCACGTGTACACGTGGGACAGCCCTGTGGGAAAGCCTCGTGGGAAAGCCTCGTGGGAAAGACTCGAGGGAAAACCATAGATCCTTTGATCCACGCGGCGGACTGCGTGACACTGCTGCTACCGCTCTAGAGGAAAGCGCAAGTGCATGCCCGCATTCGAGACGAGGACTGACTCCCCTGGGGAGACTCCAGGAGTACCCCAAGATCCATGTCAGCACTGGAGAGGAATCCTCAGGTTCCGGCCCCGACTCCACACAATGTCTTAGGCCCCGGCATCGACGGGAGAGGAATCCCGAGAGGCCCCCGAGGAACTCGCATGGGGACTGGCCTTTCCTGAGGCCACCAGAGCGGGTCCCTGAGGTCCCCGTCGTAAGTCGAGAGCACCGGCCGCAACTCGAGAAAATCCAGGAGGTTTTGCCCTCCAGGCGAGATGAGGCCCATTTCCGCTGAGGCTTCTCGAGGCTAATCACGTCTAACCACTGGAACTTCCAAAGGGTCCTTCACACCCTTGCTGCATCTCAAGATGTTCCCCGACATACCCGTCTCCACTCGAGAGGAAGCACTTGGGGTCCCGCACACATCCAGGGGAGCCCCGTTTCCGCCTCCTAGCTCGAGATGAGGGATCCTTTCCCTGTTTGGTAGGGAAAGAATTCCCGGCGTTCCCGTCGCATCTCAAGAGGAGGCGCTCTCCACAGGAAAGGCGAGAGGAACTCCAGGGTCGTGCCACCATTCCAAGAGTCCCCCAGATGTGTCAGTCCATTCCAGAGGAACCTGTTTTCCCTGCACTGCCTTGACGTTCAAGCCGAGGAATGACTCCCAACACGTGTGCACGTGGGACAGCCCTGTGGGAAAGCCTCGTGGGAAAGCCTCGTGGGAAAGACTCGAGGGAAAACCATAGATCCTTTGATCCACGCGGCGGACTGCGTGACACTGCTGCTACCGCTCTGGAGGAAAGCGCAAGTGCATGCCCGCATTCGAGACGAGGACTGACTCCCCTGGGGAGACTCCAGAAGTACCCCAAGATCCATGTCAGCACTGGAGAGGAATCCTCAGGTTCCGGCCCCGACTCCACACAAGGTCTTAGGCACCGGCATCGACGGGAGAGGAATCCCGAGAGGCCCCCAAGGAACTCGCATGGGGACTGGCCTTTCCTGAGGCCACCAGAGCGGGTCCCTGAGGTCCCTGTCGTAAGTCGAGAGCACCTGCCGCAACTCAGGAAAATCCAGGAGGTTTTGCCCTCCAGGCGAGATGAGGCCCATTTCCGCTGAGGCTTCTCGAGGCTAATCACGTCTAACCACTGGAACTTCCAAAGGGTCCTTCACACCCTAGCTGCAACTCAAGAAGGTCCCCGACATACCCGTCTCCACTCGAGAGGAAGCACGTGGGGTCCCGCACACATCCAGGGGAGCCCCGTTTCCGCCTCCTAGCTCGAGATGAGGGATCCTTTCCCTGTTTCGTAGGGAAAGAATTCCCGGCGTTCCCGTCGCATCTCAAGAGGAGGCGCTCTCCACAGGAAAGGCGAGAGGAACTCCAGGGTCGGGCCACCATTCCAAGAGTCCCCAGATGTGTCAGTCCATTCCAGAGGAACCTGTTTTCCCTGCACTGCCTTGACGTTCAAGCCGAGGATCCACTCCCACGACGTGTGCACGTGGGACAGCCCTGTGGGAAAGCCTCGTGGGAAAGCCTCGTGGGAAAGACTTGAGGGAAAACCATAGATCCTTTGATCCACGCGGCGGACTGCGTGACACTGCTGCTACCGCTCTGGAGGAAAGCGCAAGTGCATGCCCGCATTCGAGACGAGGACTGACTCCCTTGTGGACACTCCAGAATTACCCCAAGATCCATGTCAGCACTGGAGAGGAATCCTCAGGTTCCGGCCCCGACTCCACACAAGGTCTTAGGCCCCGGCATCGACGGGAGAGGAATCCCGAGAGGCCCCCAAGGAACTCGCATGGGGACTGGCCTTTCCTGAGGCCACCAGAGCGGGTCCCTGAGGTCCCCGTCGTAAGTCGAGAGCACCTGCCGCAACTCAGGAAAATCCAGGAGGTTTTGCCCTCCAGGCGAGATGAGGCCCATTTCCGCTGAGGCTTCTCGAGGCTAATCACGTCTAACCACTGGAACTTCCAAAGGGTCCTTCACACCCTAGCTGCAACTCAAGAAGTTCCCCGACATACCCGTCTCCACTCGAGAGGAAGCACGTGGGGTCCCGCACACATCCAGGGGAGCCCCGTTTCCGCCTCCTAGCTCGAGATGAGGGATCCTTTCCCTGTTTCGTAGGGAAAGAATTCCCGGCGTTCCCGTCGCATCTCAAGAGGAGGCGCTCTCCACAGGAAAGGCGAGAGGAACTCCAGGGTCGTGCCACCATTCCAAGAGTCCCCCAGATGTGTCAGTCCATTCCAGAGGAACCTGTTTTCCCTGCACTGCCTTGACGTTCAAGCCGAGGATCCACTCCCACCACGTGTGCACGTGGGACAGCCCTGTGGGAAAGCCTCGTGGGAAAGCCTCGTGGGAAAGACTCGAGGGAAAACCATAGATCCTTTGATCCACGCGGCGGACTGCGTGACACTGCTGCTACCGCTCTGGAGGAAAGCGCAAGTGCATGCCCGCATTCGAGACGAGGACTGACTCCCCTGGGGAGACTCCAGAAGTACCCCAAGATCCATGTCAGCACTGGAGAGGAATCCTCAGGTTCGGGCCCCGACTCCACACAAGGTCTTAGGCCCCGGCATCGACGGGAGTGGAATCCCGAGAGGCCCCCGAGGAACTCGCATGGGGACTGGCCTTTCCTGAGGCCACCAGAGCGGGTCCCTGAGGTCCCCGTCGTAAGTCGAGAGCACCTGACGCAACTCGAGAAAATCCAGGAGGTTTTGCCCTCCAGGCGAGATGAGGCCCATTTCCGCTGAGGCTTCTCGAGGCTAATCACGTCTAACCACTGGAACTTACAAAGGGTCCTTCACACCCTTGCTGCAACTCAAGAAGTTCCCCGACATACCCGTCTCCACTCGAGAGGAAGCACGTGGGGTTCCGCACACATCCAGGGGAGCCCCGTTTCCGCCTCCTAGCTCGAGATGAGGGATCCTTTCCCTGTTTCGTAGGGAAAGAATTCCCGGCGTTCCCGTCGCATCTCAAGAGGAGGCGCTCTCCACAGGAAAGGCGAGAGGAACTCCAGGGTCGTGCCACCATTCCAAGAGTCCCCCAGATGTGTCAGTCCATTCCAGAGGAACCTGTATTCCCTGCACTGCCTTGACGTTCAAGCCGAGGATCGACTCCCACAACGTGTGCACGTGGGACAGCCCTGTGGGAAAGCCTCGTGGGAAAGCCTCGTGGGAAAGACTCGAGGGAAAACCATAGATCCTTTGATCCACGCGGCGGACTGCGTGACACTGCTGCTACCGCTCTGGAGGAAAGCGCAAGTGCATGCCCGCATTCGAGACGAGGACTGACTCCCCTGGGGAGACTCCAGAAGTACCCCAAGATCCATGTCAGCACTGGAGAGGAATCCTCAGGTTCCGGCCCCGACTCCACACAAGGTCTTAGGCCCCGGCATCGACGGGAGAGGAATCCCGAGAGGACCCCGAGGAACTCGCATGGGGACTGGCCTTTCCTGAGGCCACCAGAGCGGGTCCCTGAGGTCCCCGTCGTAAGTCGAGAGCACCTGCCGCAACTCGAGAAAATCCAGGAGGTTTTGCCCTCCAGGCGAGATGAGGCCCATTTCCGCTGAGGCTTCTCGAGGCTAATCACGTCTAACCACTGGAACTTCCAAAGGGTCCTTCACACCCTTGCTGCAACTCAAGAAGTTCCCCGACATACCCGTCTCCACTCGAGAGGAAGCACGTGGGGTCCCGCACACATCCAGGGGAGCCCCGTTTCCGCCTCCTAGCTCGAGATGAGGGATCCTTTCCCTGTTTCGTAGGGAAAGAATTCCCGGCGTTCCCGTCGCATCTCAAGAGGAGGCGCTCTCCACAGGAAAGGCGAGAGGAACTCCGGGGTCGTGCCACCATTCCAAGAGTCCCCCAGATGTGTCAGTCCATTCCAGAGGAACCTGTTTTCCCTGCACTGCCTTGACGTTCAAGCCGAGGATCCACTCCCACCACGTGTGCACATGGGACAGCCCTGTGGGAAAGCCTCGTGGGAAAGCCTCGTGGGAAAGACTCGAGGGAAAACCATAGATCCTTTGATCCACGCGGCGGACTGCGTGACACTGCTGCTACCGCTCTGGAGGAAAGCGCAAGTGCATGCCCGCATTCGAGACGAGGACTGACTCCCCTGGGGAGACTCCAGAAGTACCCCAAGATCCATGTCAGCACTGGAGAGGAATCCTCAGGTTCCGGCCCCGACTCCACACAAGGTCTTAGGCCCCGGCATCGACGGGAGAGGAATCCCGAGAGGCCCCCGAGGAACTCGCATGGGGACTGGCCTTTCCTGAGGCCACCAGAGCGGGTCCCTGAGGTCCCCGTCGTAAGTCGAGAGCACCTGCCGCAACTCGAGGAAATCCAGGAGGTTTTGCCCTCCAGGCGAGATGAGGCCCATTTCCGCTGAGGCTTCTCGAGGCTAATCACGTCTAACCACTGGAACTTCCAAAGGGTGCTTCACACCCTTGCTGCAACTCAAGAAGTTCCCCGACATACCCGTCTCCACTCGAGAGGAAGCACGTGGGGTCCCGCACACATCCAGGGGAGCCCCGTTTCCGCCTCCTAGCTCGAGATGAGGGATCCTTTCCCTGTTTCGTAGGGAAAGAATTCCCGGCGTTCCCGTCGCATCTCAAGAGGAGGCGCTCTCCACAGGAAAGGCGAGAGGAACTCCAGGGTCGTGCCACCATTCCAAGAGTCCCCCAGATGTGTCAGTCCATTCCAGAGGAACCTGTTTTCCCTGCACTGCCTTGACGTTCAAGCCGAGGATCGACTCCCACCACGTGTGCACGTGGGACAGCCCTGTGGGAAAGCCTCGTGGGAAAGCCTCGTGGGAAAGACTCGAGGGAAAACCATAGATCCTTTGATCCACGCGGTGGACTGCGTGACACTGCTGCTACCGCTCTGGAGGAAAACGGAAGTGCATGCCCGCATTCGAGACGAGGACTGACTCCCCTGGGGAGACTCCAGAAGTACCCCAAGATCCATGTCAGCACTGGAGAGGAATCCTCAGGTTCCGGCCCCGAGTCCACACAAGGTCTTAGGCCCCGGCATCGACGGGAGAGGAATGCCGAGAGGCCCCCGAGGAACTCGCATGGGGACTGGCCTTTCCTGAGGCCACCAGAGCGGGTCCCTGAGGTCCCCGTCGTAAGTCGAGAGCACCTGCCGCAACTCGAGAAAATCCAGGAGGTTTTGCCCTCCAGGCGAGATGAGGCCCATTTCCGCTGAGGCTTCTCGAGGCTAATCACGTCTAACCACTGGAACTTCCAAAGGGTCCTTCACACCCTTGCTGCAACTCAAGAAGTTCCCCGACATACCCGTCTCCACTCGAGAGGAAGCACGTGGGGTCCCGCACACATCCAGGGGAGCCCCGTTTCCGCCTCCTAGCTCGAGATGAGTGATCCTTTCCCTGTTTCGTAGGGAAAGAATTCCCGGCGTTCCCGTCGCATCTCAAGAGGAGGCGCTCTCCACAGGAAAGGCGAGAGGAACTCCAGGGTCGTGGCACCATTCCAAGAGACCCCCAGATGTGTCAGTCCATTCCAGAGGAACCTGTTTTCCCTGCACTGCCTTGACGTTCAAGCCGAGGATAGACTCCCACCATGTGTGCACGTGGGACAGCCCTGTGGGAAAGCCTCGTGGGAAAGCCTCGTGGGAAAGACTCGAGGGAAAACCATAGATCCTTTGATCAACGCGGCGGACTGCGTGACACTGCTGCTACCGCTCTGGAGGGAAGCGCAAGTGCATGCCCGCATTCGAGACGAGGACTGACTCCCCTGGGGAGACTCCAGAAGTACCCCAAGATCCATGTCAGCACTGGAGAGGAATCCTCAGGTTCCGGTCCCGACTCCACTCAAGGTCTTAGGCCCCGGCATGGACGGGAGAGGAATCCCGAGAGGCCCCCGAGGAACTCGCCTGGGGACTGGCCTTTCCTGAGGCCACCAGAGCGGGTCCCTGAGGTCCCCGACGTAAGTCGAGAGCACCTGCCGCAACTCGAGAAAATCCAGGAGGTTTTGCCCTCCAGGCGAGATGAGGCCCATTTCCGCTGAGGCTTCTTGAGGCCAATCACGTCTAACCACTGGAACTTCCAAAGGGTCCTTCACACCCTTGCTGCAACTCAAGAAGTTCCCCGACATACCCGTCTCCACTCGAGAGGAAGCACGTGGGGTCCCGCACACATCCAGGGGAGCCCCGTTTCCGCCTCCTAGCTCGAGATGAGGGATCCTTTTCCTGTTTCGTAGGGAAAGAATTCCCGGCGTTCCCGTCGCATCTAAGAGGAGGCGCTCTCCACAGGATAGGCGAGAGGAACTCCAGGGTCGTGCCACCATTCCAAGAGTCCCCCAGATGTGTCAGTCCATTCCAGAGGAACCTGTTTTCCCTGCACTGCCTTGACGTTCAAGCCGAGGATCCACTCCCACCACGTGTGCACTTGGGACAGCCCTGTGGGAAAGCCTCGTGGGAAAGCCTCGTGGGAAAGACTCGAGGGAAAACCATAGATCCTTTGATCCACGCGGCGGACTGCGTGACACTGCTGCTACCGCTCTGGAGGAAAGCGCAAGTGCATGCCCGCATTCGAGACGAGGACTGACTCCCCTGGGGAGACTCCAGAAGTACCCCAAGATCCATGTCAGCACTGGAGAGGAATCCTCAGGTTCCGGCCCCGACTCCACACAAGGTCTTAGGCCCCGGCATCGACGGGAGAGGAATCCCGAGAGGCCCCCGAGGAACTCGCATGGGGACTGGCCTTTCCTGAGGCCACCAGAGCGGGTCCCTGACGTCCCCGTCGTAAGTCGAGAGCACCTGCCGCAACTCGAGAAAATCCAGGAGGTTTTGCCCTCCAGGCGAGATGAGGCCCATTTCCGCTGAGGCTTCTCGAGGCTAATCACGTCTAACCACTGGAACTTCCAAAGGGTCCTTCACACCCTTGCTGCAACTCAAGAAGTTCCCCGACATACCCGTCTCCACTCGAGAGGAAGCACGTGGGGTCCCGCACACATCCAGGGGAGCCCCGTTTCCGCCTCCTAGCTCGAGATGAGGGATCCTTTCCCTGTTTCGTAGGGAAAGAATTCCCGGCGTTCCCGTCGCATCTCAAGAGGAGGCGCTCTCCACAGGAAAGGCGAGAGGAACTCCAGGGTCGTGCCACCATTCCAAGAGTCCCCCAGATGTGTCAGTCCATTCCAGAGGAACCTGTTTTCCCTGCACTGCCTTGACGTTCAAGCCGAGGATCGACTCCCACCACGTGTGCACGTGGGACAGCCCTGTGGGAAAGCCTCGTGGGAAAGCCTCGTGGGAAAGACTCGAGGGAAAACCATAGATCCTTTGATCCACGCGGCGGACTGCGAGACACTGCTGCTACCGCTCTGGAGGGAAGCGCAAGTGCATGCCCGCAT
The DNA here is from genome assembly GCF_042477335.2 of Ovis canadensis. Classification (NCBI taxonomy): domain Eukaryota; kingdom Metazoa; phylum Chordata; class Mammalia; order Artiodactyla; family Bovidae; genus Ovis; species Ovis canadensis. Next base: position 2,052,580 of record NC_091252.1, read on the forward strand.
TCGAGACGAGGACTGACTCCCCTGGGGAGACTCCAGAAGTACCCCAAGATCCATGTCAGCACTGGAGAGGAATCCTCAGGTTCCGGCCCCGACTCCACACAAGGTCTTAGGCCCCGGCATCGACGGGAGAGGAATCCCGAGAGGCCCCCGAGGAACTCGCATGGGGACTGGCCTTTCCTGAGGCCACCAGAGCGGGTCCCTGAGGTCCCCGTCGTAAGTCGAGAGCACCTGCCGCAACTCGAGAAAATCCAGGAGGTTTTGCCCTCCAGGCGAGATGAGGCCCATTTCCGCTGAGGCTTCTCGAGGCTAATCACGTCTAACCACTGGAACTTCCAAAGGGTCCTTCACACCCTTGCTGCAACTCAAGAAGTTCCCCGACATACCCGTCTCCACTCGAGAGGAAGCACGTGGGGTCCCGCACACATCCAGGGGAGCCCCGTTTCCGCCTCCTAGCTCGAGATGAGGGATCCTTTCCCTGTTTCGTAGGGAAAGAATTCCCGGCGTTCCCGTCGCATCTCAAGAGGAGGCGCTCTCCACAGGAAAGGCGAGAGGAACTCCAGGGTCGTGCCACCATTCCAAGAGTCCCCAGATGTGTCAGTCCATTCCAGAGGAACCTGTTTTCCCTGCACTGCCTTGACGTTCAAGCCGAGGATCGACTCCCACCACGTGTGCACGTGGGACAGCCCTGTGGGAAAGCCTCGTGGGAAAGCTTCGTGGGAAAGACTCGAGGGAAAACCATAGATCCTTTGATCCACGCGGCCAACTGCGTGACACTGCTGCTACCGCTCTGGAGGAAAGCGCAAGTGCATGCCCGCATTCGAGACGAGGACTGACTCCCCTGGGGAGACTCCAGAAGTACCCCAAGATCCATGTCAGCACTGGAGAGGAATCCTCAGGTTCCGGCCCCGACTCCACACAAGGTCTTAGGCCCCGGCATCGACGGGAGAGGAATGCCGAGAGGCCCCCGAGGAACTCGCATGGGGACTGGCCTTTCCTGAGGCCACCAGAACAGGTCCCTGAGGTCCCCGTCGTAAGTCGAGAGCACCTGCCACACTCGAGAAAATCCAGGAGGTTTTGCCCTCCAGGCGAGATGAGGCCCATTTCCGCTGAGGCTTCTCGAGGCCAATCACATCTAACCACTGGAACTTCCAAAGGGTCTTTCACACCCTTGCTGCAACTCAAGCAGTTCCGCGACATACCCGTCTCCACTCGAGAGGAAGCACGTGGGGTCCCGCACACATCCAGGGGAGCCCCGTTTCCGCCTCCTAGCTCGAGATGAGTGATCCTTTCCCTGTTTCGTAGGGAAAGAATTCCCGGCGTTCCCGTCGCATCTCAAGAGGAGGCGCTCTCCACAGGAAAGGCGAGAGGAACTCAAGGGTCGTGGCACCATTCCAAGAGACCCCCAGATGTGTCAGTCCATTCCAGAGGAACCTGTTTTCCCTGCACTGCCTTGACGTTCAAGCCGAGGATAGACTCCCACCACGTGTGCACGTGGGACAGCCCTGTGGGAAAGCCTCGTGGGAAAGCCTCGTGGGGAAGACTCGAGGGAAAACCATAGATCCTTTGTTCCACGCGGCGGACTGCGTGACACTGCTGCTACCGCTCTGGAGGGAAGCGCAAGTGCATGCCCGCATTCGAGACGAGGACTGACTCTCCTGGGGAGACTCCAGAAGTACCCCAAGATCCATGTCAGCACTGGAGAGGAATCCTCAGGTTCCGGCCCCGACTCCACACAAGGTCTTAGGCCCCGGCATGGACGGGAGAGGAATCCCGAGAGGCCCCCGAGGAACTCGCATGGGGACTGGCCTTTCCTGAGGCCACCAGAGCGGGTCCCTGAGGTCCCCGACGTAAGTCGAGAGCACCTGCCGCAACTCGAGAAAATCCAGGAGGTTTTGCCCTCCAGGCGAGATGAGGCCCATTTCCGCTGAGGCTTCTTGAGGCTAATCACGTCTAACCACTGGAACTTCCAAAGGGTCCTTCACACCCTTGCTGCAACTCAAGAAGTTCCCCGACATACCCGTCTCCCCTCGAGAGGAATCACGTTGGGTCCCGCACACATCCAGGGGAGCCCCGTTTCCGCCTCCTAGCTCGAGATGAGGGATCCTTTTCCTGTTTCGTAGGGAAAGAATTCCCGGCGTTCCCGTCGCATCTCAAGAGGAGGCGCTCTCCACAGGAAAGGCGAGAGGAACTCCAGGGTCGTGCCACCATTCCAAGAGTCCCCCAGATGTGTCAGTCCATTCCAGAGGAACCTGTTTTCCCTGCACTGCCTTGACGTTCAAGCCGAGGATCCACTCCCACCACTTGTGCACTTGGGACAGCCCTGTGGTAAAGCCTCGTGGGAAAGCCTCGTTGGAAAGACTCGAGGGAAAACCATAGATCCTTTGATCCACGCGGCGGACTGCGTGACACTGCTGCTACCGCTCTGGAGGAAAGCGCAAGTGCATGCCCGCATTCGAGACGAGGACTGACTCCCCTGGGGAGACTCCAGAAGTACCCCAAGATCCATGTCAGCAAAGCAGAGGAATCCTCAGGTTCCGGCCCCGACTCCACACAAGGTCTTAGGCCCCGGCTTCGACGGGAGAGGAATCCCGAGAGGCCCCCGAGGAACTCGCATGGGGACTGGCCTTTCCTGAGGCCACCAGAGCGGGTCCCTGAGGTCCCCGTCGTAAGTCGAGAGCACCTGCCGCAACTCGAGAAAATCCAGGAGGTTTTGCCCTCCAGGCGAGATGAGGCCCATTTCCGCTGAGGCTTCTTGAGGCTAATCACGTCTAACCACTGGAACTTCCAAAGGGTCCTTCACACCCTTGCTGCAACTCAAGAAGTTCCCCGACATACCCGTCTCCACTCGAGAGGAAGCACGTGGGGTCCCGCACACATCAAGGGGAGCCCCGTTTCCGCCTCCTAGCTCGAGATGAGGGATCCTTTCCCTGTTTCGTAGGGAAAGAATTCCCGGCGTTCCCGTCGCATCTCAAGAGGAGGCGCTCTCCACAGGAAAGGCGAGAGGAACTCCAGGGTCGTGCCACCATTCCAAGAGTCCCCCAGATGTGTCAGTCCATTCCAGAGGAACCTGTTTTCCCTGCACTGCCTTGACGTTCAAGCCGAGGATCCACTCCCACCACGTGTGCACGTGGGACAGCCCTGTGGGAAAGCCTCGTGGGAAAGCCTCGTGGGAAAGACTCGAGGGAAAACCATAGATCCTTTGATCCACGCGGCGGACTGCGTGAAACTGCTGCTACCGCTCTGGAGGAAAGCGCAAGTGGATGCCCGCATTCGAGACGAGGACTGACTCCCCTGGTTAGACTCCAGAAGTACCCCAAGATCCATGTCAGCACTGGAGAGGAATCCTCAGGTTCCGGCCCCGACTCCACACAAGGTCTTAGGCCCCGGCATCGACGGGAGAGGAATCCCGAGAGGCCCCCGAGGAACTCGCATGGGGACTGGCCTTTCCTGAGGCCACCAGAGCGGGTCCCTGAGGTCCCCGTCGTAAGTCGAGAGCACCTGCCGCAACTCGAGAAAATCCAGGAGGTTTTGCCCTCCAGGCGAGATGAGGCCCATTTCCCCTGAGGCTTCTCGAGGCTAATCACGTCTAACCACTGGAACTTCCAAAGGGTCCTTCACACCCTTGCTGCAACTCAAGAAGTTCCCCGACATACCCGTCTCCACTCGAGAGGAAGCACGTGGGGTCCCGCACACATCCAGGGGAGCCCCGTTTCCGCCTCCTAGCTCGAGATGAGGGATCCTTTCCCTGTTTCGTAGGGAAAGTATTCCCGGCGTTCCCGTCGCATCTCAAGAGGAGGCGCTCTCCACAGGAAAGGCGAGAGGAACTCCAGGGTCGTGCCACCATTCCAAGAGTCCCCCAGATGTGTCAGTCCTTTCCAGAGGAACCTGTTTTCCCTGCACTGCCTTGACGTTCAAGCCGAGGATCGACTCCCACCACGTGTGCACGTGGGACAGCCGTGTGGGAAAGCCTCGTGGGAAATTCTCGTGGGAAAGACTCGAGGGAAAACCATAGATCCTTTGATCCACGCGGCGGACTGCGTGACACTGCTGCTACCGCTCTGGAGGAAAGCGCAAGTGCATGCCCGCATTCGAGACGAGGAGTGACTCCCCTGGGGAGACTCCAGAAGTACCCCAAGATCCATGTCAGCACTGGAGAGGAATCCTCAGGTTCCGGCCCCGACTCCACACAAGGTCTTAGGCCCCGGCATCGACGGGAGAGGAATCCCGAGAGGCCCCCGAGGAACTCGCATGGGGACTGGCCTTTCCTGAGGCCACCAGAGCGGGTCCCCGAGGTCCCCGTCGTAAGTCGAGAGCACCTGCCGCAACTCGAGAAAATCCAGGAGGTTTTGCCCTCCAGGCGAGATGAGGCCCATTTCCGCTGAGGCTTCTCGAGGCTAATCACGTCTAACCACTGGAACTTCCAAAGGGTCCTTCACACCCTTGCTGCAACTCAAGAAGTTCCCCGACATACCCGTCTCCACTCGAGAGGAAGCACGTGGGGTCCCGCACACATCCAGGGGAGCCCCGTTTCCGCCTCCTAGCTCGAGATGAGGGATCCTTTCCCTGTTTCGTAGGGAAAGAATTCCCGGCGTTCCCGTCGCATCTCAAGAGGAGGCGCTCTCCACAGGAAAGGCGAGAGGAACTCCAGGGTCGTGCCACCATTCCAAGAGTCCCCCAGATGTGTCAGTCCATTCCAGAGGAACCTGTTTTCCCTGCACTGCCTTGACGTTCAAGCCGAGGATCGACTCCCACCACGTGTGCACGTGGGACAGCCCTGTGGGAAAGCCTCGTGGGAAAGCCTCGTGGGAAAGACTCGAGGGAAAACCATAGATCCTTTGATCCACGCGGCGGACTGCGTGACACTGCTGCTACCGCTCTGGAGGAAAGCGCAAGTGCATGCCCGCATTCGAGACGAGGACTGACTCCCCTGGGGAGACTCCAGAAGTACCCCAAGATCCATGTCAGCACTGGAGAGGAATCCTCAGGTTCCGGCCCCGACTCCACACAAGGTCTTAGGCCCCGGCATCGACGGGAGAGGAATCCCGAGACGCCCCCGAGGAACTCGCATGGGGACTGGCCTTTCCTGAGGCCACCAGAGCGGGTCCCTGAGGTCCCCGTCGTAAGTCGACAGCACCTGCCGCAACTCGAGAAAATCCAGGAGGTTTTGTCCTCCAGGAGAGATGAGGCCCATTTCCGCTGAGGCTTCTCGAGGCTAATCACGTCTAACAACTGGAACTTCCAAAGGGTCCTTCACACCCTTGCTGCAACTCCCGAAGTTCCCCGACATACCCGTCTCCATTCGAGAGGAAGCACGTGGGGTCCCGCACACATCCAGGGGAGACCCGTTTCCGCCTCCTAGCTCAGGATGAGGGATCCTTTCCCTGTTTCGTAGGGAAAGAATTCCCGGCGTTCCCGTCGCATCTCAAGAGGAGGCGCTCTCCACAGGAAAGGCGATAGGAACTCCAGGGTCGTGCCACCATTCCAAGAGTCCCCCAGATGTGTCAGTCCATTCCAGAGGAACCTGTTTTCCCTGCACTGCCTTGACGTTCAAGCCGAGGATCGACTCCCACCACGTGTGCACGTGGGACAGCCCTGTGGGAAAGCCTCGTGGGAAAGCCTCGTGGGAAAGACTCGAGGGAAAACCATAGATCCTTTGATCCACGCGGCGGACTGCGTGACACTGCTGCTACCGCTCTGGAGGAAAGCGCAAGTGCATGCCCGCATTCGAGACGAGGACTGACTCCCCTGGGGAGACTCCAGAAGTACCACAAGATCCATGTCAGCACTGGAGAGGAATCCTCAGGTTCCGGCCCCGACTCCACACAAGGTCTTAGGCCCCGGCATCGACGGGAGAGGAATCCCGAGACGCCCCCGAGGAACTCGCATGGGGACTGGCCCTTCCTGAGGCCACCAGAGCGGGTCCCTGAGGTCCCCGTCGTAAGTCGACAGCACCTGCCGCAACTCGAGAAAATCCAGGAGGTTTTGCCCTCCAGGCGAGATGAGGCCCATTTCCGCTGAGGCTTCTCGAGGCTAATCACGTCTAACCACTGGAACTTCCAAAGAGTCCTTCACACCCTTGCTGCAACTCAAGAAGTTCCCCGACATACCCGTCTCCACTCGAGAGGAAGCACGTGGGGTCCCGCACACATCCAGGGGAGCCCCGTTTCCGCCTCCTAGCTCGAGATGAGGGATCCTTTCCCTGTTTCGTAGGGAAAGAATTCCCGGCGTTCCCGTCGCATCTCAAGAGGAGGCGCTCTCCACAGGAAAGGCGAGAGGAACTCCAGGGTCGTGCCACCATTCCAAGAGTCCCCCAGATGTGTCAGTCCATTCCAGAGGAACCTGTTTTCCCTGCACTGCCTTGACGTTCAAGCCGAGGATCGACTCCCACCACGTGTGCACGTGGGACAGCCGTGTGGGAAAGCCTCGTGGGAAAGCCTCGTGGGAAAGACTCGAGGGAAAACCATAGATCCTTTGATCCACGCGGCAGACTGCGTGACACTGCTGCTACCACTCTGGAGGAAAGCGCAAGTGCATGCCCGCATTCGAGACGAGGAGTGACTCCCCTGGGGAGACTCCAGAAGTACCCCAAGATCCATGTCAGCACTGGAGAGGAATCCTCAGGTTCCGGCCCCGACTCCACACAAGGTCTTAGGCCCCGGCATCGACGGGAGAGGAATCCCGAGAGGCCCCCGAGGAACTCGCATGGGGACTGGCCTTTCCTGAGGCCACCAGAGCGGGTCCCTGAGGTCCCCGTCGTAAGTCGAGAGCACCTGCCGCAACTCGAGAAAATCCAGGAGGTTTTGCCCTCCAGGCGAGATGAGGCCCATTTCCGCTGAGGCTTCTCGAGGCTAATCACGTCTAACCACTGGAACTTCCAAAGGGTCCTTCACACCCTTGCTGCAACTCAAGAAGTTCCCCGACATACCCGTCTCCACTCGAGAGGAAGCACGTGGGGTCCCGCACACATCCAGGGGAGCCCCGTTTCCGCCTCCTAGCTCGAGATGAGGGATCCTTTCCCTGTTTCGTAGGGAAAGAATTCCCGGCGTTCCCGTCGCATCTCAAGAGGAGGCGCTCTCCACAGGAAAGGCGAGAGGAACTCCAGGGTCGTGCCACCATTCCAAGAGTCCCCCAGATGTGTCAGTCCATTCCAGAGGAACCTGTTTTCCCTGCACTGCCTTGACGTTCAAGCCGAGGATCGACTCCCACCACGTGTGAACGTGGGACAGCCCTGTGGGAAAGCCTCGTGGGAAAGCCTCGTGGGAAAGACTCGAGGGAAAACCATAGATCCTTTGATCCACGCGGCGGACTGCGTGACACTGCTGCTACCGCTCTGGAGGAAAGCGCAAGTGCATGCCCGCATTCGAGACGAGGACTGACTCCCCTGGGGAGACTCCAGAAGTACCCCAAGATCCATGTCAGCACTGGAGAGGAATCCTCAGGTTCCGGCCCCGCCTCCACACAAGGTCTTAGGCCCCGGCATCGACGGGAGAGGAATCCCGAGACGCCCCCGAGGAACTCGCATGGGGACTGGCCTTTCCTGAGGCCACCAGAGCGGGTCCCTGAGGTCCCCGTCGTAAGTCGACAGCACCTGCCGCAACTCGAGAAAATCCAGGAGGTTTTGCCCTCCAGGCGAAATGAGGCCCATTTCCGCTGAGGCTTCTCGAGGCTAATCACGTCTAACCACTGGAACTTCCAAAGAGTCCTTCACACCCTTGATGCAACTCAAGAAGTTCCCCGACATACCCGTCTCCACTCGAGAGGAAGCACGTGGGGTCCCGCACACATCCAGGGGAGCCCCGTTTCCGCCTCCTAGCTCGAGATGAGGGATCCTTTCCCTGTTTCGTAGGGAAAGAATTCCCGGCGTTCCCGTCGCATCTCAAGAGGAGGCGCTCTCCACAGGAAAGGCGAGAGGAACTCCAGGGTCGTGCCACCATTCCAAGAGTCCCCCAGATGTGTCAGTCCATTCCAGAGGAACCTGTTTTCCCTGCACTGCCTTGACGTTCAAGCCGAGGTTCGACTCCCACCACGTGTACACGTGGGACAGCCCTGTGGGAAAGCCTCGTGGGAAAGCCTCGTGGGAAAGACTCGAGGGAAAACCATAGATCCTTTGATCCACGCGGCGGACTGCGTGACACTGCTGCTACCGCTCTAGAGGAAAGCGCAAGTGCATGCCCGCATTCGAGACGAGGACTGACTCCCCTGGGGAGACTCCAGGAGTACCCCAAGATCCATGTCAGCACTGGAGAGGAATCCTCAGGTTCCGGCCCCGACTCCACACAATGTCTTAGGCCCCGGCATCGATGGGAGAGGAATCCCGAGAGGCCCCCGAGGAACTCGCATGGGGACTGGCCTTTCCTGAGGCCACCAGAGCGGGTCCCTGAGGTCCCCGTCGTAAGTCGAGAGCACCGGCCGCAACTCGAGAAAATCCAGGAGGTTTTGCCCTCCAGGCGAGATGAGGCCCATTTCCGCTGAGGCTTCTCGAGGCTAATCACGTCTAACCACTGGAACTTCCAAAGGGTCCTTCACACCCTTGCTGCATCTCAAGATGTTCCCCGACATACCCGTCTCCACTCGAGAGGAAGCACTTGGGGTCCCGCACACATCCAGGGGAGCCCCGTTTCCGCCTCCTAGCTCGAGATGAGGGATCCTTTCCCTGTTTGGTAGGGAAAGAATTCCCGGCGTTCCCGTCGCATCTCAAGAGGAGGCGCTCTCCACAGGAAAGGCGAGAGGAACTCCAGGGTCGTGCCACCATTCCAAGAGTCCCCCAGATGTGTCAGTCCATTCCAGAGGAACCTGTTTTCCCTGCACTGCCTTGACGTTCAAGCCGAGGATCGACTCCCAACACGTGTGCACGTGGGACAGCCCTGTGGGAAAGCCTCGTGGGAAAGCCTCGTGGGAAAGACTCGAGGGAAAACCATAGATCCTTTGATCCACGCGGCGGACTGCGTGACACTGCTGCTACCGCTCTGGAGGAAAGCGCAAGTGCATGCCCGCATTCGAGACGAGGACTGACTCCCCTGGGGAGACTCCAGAAGTACCCCAAGATCCATGTCAGCACTGGAGAGGAATCCTCAGGTTCCGGCCCCGACTCCACACAAGGTCTTAGGCCCCGGCATCGACGGGAGAGGAATCCCGAGAGGCCCCCAAGGAACTCGCATGGGGACTGGCCTTTCCTGAGGCCACCAGAGCGGGTCCCTGAGGTCCCTGTCGTAAGTCGAGAGCACCTGCCGCAACTCAGGAAAATCCAGGAGGTTTTGCCCTCCAGGCGAGATGAGGCCCATTTCCGCTGAGGCTTCTCGAGGCTAATCACGTCTAACCACTGGAACTTCCAAAGGGTCCTTCACACCCTAGCTGCAACTCAAGAAGTTCCCCGACATACCCGTCTCCACTCGAGAGGAAGCACGTGGGGTCCCGCACACATCCAGGGGAGCCCCGTTTCCGCCTCCTAGCTCGAGATGAGGGATCCTTTCCCTGTTTCGTAGGGAAAGAATTCCCGGCGTTCCCGTCGCATCTCAAGAGGAGGCGCTCTCCACAGGAAAGGCGAGAGGAACTCCAGGGTCGGGCCACCATTCCAAGAGTCCCCAGATGTGTCAGTCCATTCCAGAGGAACCTGTTTTCCCTGCACTGCCTTGACGTTCAAGCCGAGGATCCACTCCCACGACGTGTGCACGTGGGACAGCCCTGTGGGAAAGCCTCGTGGGAAAGCCTCGTGGGAAAGACTCGAGGGAAAACCATAGATCCTTTGATCCACGCGGCGGACTGCGTGACACTGCTGCTACCGCTCTGGAGGAAAGCGCAAGTGCATGCCCGCATTCGAGACGAGGACTGACTCCCTTGTGGACACTCCAGAATTACCCCAAGATCCATGTCAGCACTGGAGAGGAATCCTCAGGTTCCGGCCCCGACTCCACACAAGGTCTTAGGCCCCGGCATCGACGGGAGAGGAATCCCGAGAGGCCCCCAAGGAACTCGCATGGGGACTGGCCTTTCCTGAGGCCACCAGAGCGGGTCCCTGAGGTCCCCGTCGTAAGTCAAGAGCACCTGCCGCAACTCAGGAAAATCCAGGAGGTTTTGCCCTCCAGGCGAGATGAGGCCCATTTCCGCTGAGGCTTCTCGAGGCTAATCACGTCTAACCACTGGAACTTCCAAAGGGTCCTTCACACCCTAGCTGCAACTCAAGAAGTTCCCCGACATACCCGTCTCCACTCGAGAGGAAGCACGTGGGGTCCCGCACACATCCAGGGGAGCCCCGTTTCCGCCTCCTAGCTCGAGATGAGGGATCCTTTCCCTGTTTCGTAGGGAAAGAATTCCCGGCGTTCCCGTCGCATCTCAAGAGGAGGCGCTCTCCACAGGAAAGGCGAGAGGAACTCCAGGGTCGTGCCACCATTCCAAGAGTCCCCCAGATGTGTCAGTCCATTCCAGAGGAACCTGTTTTCCCTGCACTGCCTTGACGTTCAAGCCGAGGATCCACTCCCACCACGTGTGCACGTGGGACAGCCCTGTGGGAAAGCCTCGTGGGAAAGCCTCGTGGGAAAGACTCGAGGGAAAACCATAGATCCTTTGATCCACGCGGCGGACTGCGTGACACTGCTGCTACCGCTCTGGAGGAAAGCGCAAGTGCATGCCCGCATTCGAGACGAGGACTGACTCCCCTGGGGAGACTCCAGAAGTACCCCAAGATCCATGTCAGCACTGGAGAGGAATCCTCAGGTTCGGGCCCCGACTCCACACAAGGTCTTAGGCCCCGGCATCGACGGGAGTGGAATCCCGAGAGGCCCCCGAGGAACTCGCATGGGGACTGGCCTTTCCTGAGGCCACCAGAGCGGGTCCCTGAGGTCCCCGTCGTAAGTCGAGAGCACCTGACGCAACTCGAGAAAATCCAGGAGGTTTTGCCCTCCAGGCGAGATGAGGCCCATTTCCGCTGAGGCTTCTCGAGGCTAATCACGTCTAACCACTGGAACTTACAAAGGGTCCTTCACACCCTTGCTGCAACTCAAGAAGTTCCCCGACATACCCGTCTCCACTCGAGAGGAAGCACGTGGGGTTCCGCACACATCCAGGGGAGCCCCGTTTCCGCCTCCTAGCTCGAGATGAGGGATCCTTTCCCTGTTTCGTAGGGAAAGAATTCCCGGCGTTCCCGTCGCATCTCAAGAGGAGGCGCTCTCCACAGGAAAGGCGAGAGGAACTCCAGGGTCGTGCCACCATTCCAAGAGTCCCCCAGATGTGTCAGTCCATTCCAGAGGAACCTGTATTCCCTGCACTGCCTTGACGTTCAAGCCGAGGATCGACTCCCACAACGTGTGCACGTGGGACAGCCCTGTGGGAAAGCCTCGTGGGAAAGCCTCGTGGGAAAGACTCGAGGGAAAACCATAGATCCTTTGATCCACGCGGCGGACTGCGTGACACTGCTGCTACCGCTCTGGAGGAAAGCGCAAGTGCATGCCCGCATTCGAGACGAGGACTGACTCCCCTGGGGAGACTCCAGAAGTACCCCAAGATCCATGTCAGCACTGGAGAGGAATCCTCAGGTTCCGGCCCCGACTCCACACAAGGTCTTAGGCCCCGGCATCGACGGGAGAGGAATCCCGAGAGGACCCCGAGGAACTCGCATGGGGACTGGCCTTTCCTGAGGCCACCAGAGCGGGTCCCTGAGGTCCCCGTCGTAAGTCGAGAGCACCTGCCGCAACTCGAGAAAATCCAGGAGGTTTTGCCCTCCAGGCGAGATGAGGCCCATTTCCGCTGAGGCTTCTCGAGGCTAATCACGTCTAACCACTGGAACTTCCAAAGGGTCCTTCACACCCTTGCTGCAACTCAAGAAGTTCCCCGACATACCCGTCTCCACTCGAGAGGAAGCACGTGGGGTCCCGCACACATCCAGGGGAGCCCCGTTTCCGCCTCCTAGCTCGAGATGAGGGATCCTTTCCCTGTTTCGTAGGGAAAGAATTCCCGGCGTTCCCGTCGCATCTCAAGAGGAGGCGCTCTCCACAGGAAAGGCGAGAGGAACTCCGGGGTCGTGCCACCATTCCAAGAGTCCCCCAGATGTGTCAGTCCATTCCAGAGGAACCTGTTTTCCCTGCACTGCCTTGACGTTCAAGCCGAGGATCCACTCCCACCACGTGTGCACATGGGACAGCCCTGTGGGAAAGCCTCGTGGGAAAGCCTCGTGGGAAAGACTCGAGGGAAAACCATAGATCCTTTGATCCACGCGGCGGACTGCGTGACACTGCTGCTACCGCTCTGGAGGAAAGCGCAAGTGCATGCCCGCATTCGAGACGAGGACTGACTCCCCTGGGGAGACTCCAGAAGTACCCCAAGATCCATGTCAGCACTGGAGAGGAATCCTCAGGTTCCGGCCCCGACTCCACACAAGGTCTTAGGCCCCGGCATCGACGGGAGAGGAATCCCGAGAGGCCCCCGAGGAACTCGCATGGGGACTGGCCTTTCCTGAGGCCACCAGAGCGGGTCCCTGAGGTCCCCGTCGTAAGTCGAGAGCACCTGCCGCAACTCGAGGAAATCCAGGAGGTTTTGCCCTCCAGGCGAGATGAGGCCCATTTCCGCTGAGGCTTCTCGAGGCTAATCACGTCTAACCACTGGAACTTCCAAAGGGTGCTTCACACCCTTGCTGCAACTCAAGAAGTTCCCCGACATACCCGTCTCCACTCGAGAGGAAGCACGTGGGGTCCCGCACACATCCAGGGGAGCCCCGTTTCCGCCTCCTAGCTCGAGATGAGGGATCCTTTCCCTGTTTCGTAGGGAAAGAATTCCCGGCGTTCCCGTCGCATCTCAAGAGGAGGCGCTCTCCACAGGAAAGGCGAGAGGAACTCCAGGGTCGTGCCACCATTCCAAGAGTCCCCCAGATGTGTCAGTCCATTCCAGAGGAACCTGTTTTCCCTGCACTGCCTTGACGTTCAAGCCGAGGATCGACTCCCACCACGTGTGCACGTGGGACAGCCCTGTGGGAAAGCCTCGTGGGAAAGCCTCGTGGGAAAGACTCGAGGGAAAACCATAGATCCTTTGATCCACGCGGTGGACTGCGTGACACTGCTGCTACCGCTCTGGAGGAAAACGGAAGTGCATGCCCGCATTCGAGACGAGGACTGACTCCCCTGGGGAGACTCCAGAAGTACCCCAAGATCCATGTCAGCACTGGAGAGGAATCCTCAGGTTCCGGCCCCGAGTCCACACAAGGTCTTAGGCCCCGGCATCGACGGGAGAGGAATGCCGAGAGGCCCCCGAGGAACTCGCATGGGGACTGGCCTTTCCTGAGGCCACCAGAGCGGGTCCCTGAGGTCCCCGTCGTAAGTCGAGAGCACCTGCCGCAACTCGAGAAAATCCAGGAGGTTTTGCCCTCCAGGCGAGATGAGGCCCATTTCCGCTGAGGCTTCTCGAGGCTAATCACGTCTAACCACTGGAACTTCCAAAGGGTCCTTCACACCCTTGCTGCAACTCAAGAAGTTCCCCGACATACCCGTCTCCACTCGAGAGGAAGCACGTGGGGTCCCGCACACATCCAGGGGAGCCCCGTTTCCGCCTCCTAGCTCGAGATGAGTGATCCTTTCCCTGTTTCGTAGGGAAAGAATTCCCGGCGTTCCCGTCGCATCTCAAGAGGAGGCGCTCTCCACAGGAAAGGCGAGAGGAACTCCAGGGTCGTGGCACCATTCCAAGAGACCCCCAGATGTGTCAGTCCATTCCAGAGGAACCTGTTTTCCCTGCACTGCCTTGACGTTCAAGCCGAGGATAGACTCCCACCATGTGTGCACGTGGGACAGCCCTGTGGGAAAGCCTCGTGGGAAAGCCTCGTGGGAAAGACTCGAGGGAAAACCATAGATCCTTTGATCAACGCGGCGGACTGCGTGACACTGCTGCTACCGCTCTGGAGGGAAGCGCAAGTGCATGCCCGCATTCGAGACGAGGACTGACTCCCCTGGGGAGACTCCAGAAGTACCCCAAGATCCATGTCAGCACTGGAGAGGAATCCTCAGGTTCCGGTCCCGACTCCACACAAGGTCTTAGGCCCCGGCATGGACGGGAGAGGAATCCCGAGAGGCCCCCGAGGAACTCGCCTGGGGACTGGCCTTTCCTGAGGCCACCAGAGCGGGTCCCTGAGGTCCCCGACGTAAGTCGAGAGCACCTGCCGCAACTCGAGAAAATCCAGGAGGTTTTGCCCTCCAGGCGAGATGAGGCCCATTTCCGCTGAGGCTTCTTGAGGCCAATCACGTCTAACCACTGGAACTTCCAAAGGGTCCTTCACACCCTTGCTGCAACTCAAGAAGTTCCCCGACATACCCGTCTCCACTCGAGAGGAAGCACGTGGGGTCCCGCACACATCCAGGGGAGCCCCGTTTCCGCCTCCTAGCTCGAGATGAGGGATCCTTTTCCTGTTTCGTAGGGAAAGAATTCCCGGCGTTCCCGTCGCATCTAAGAGGAGGCGCTCTCCACAGGATAGGCGAGAGGAACTCCAGGGTCGTGCCACCATTCCAAGAGTCCCCCAGATGTGTCAGTCCATTCCAGAGGAACCTGTTTTCCCTGCACTGCCTTGACGTTCAAGCCGAGGATCCACTCCCACCACGTGTGCACTTGGGACAGCCCTGTGGGAAAGCCTCGTGGGAAAGCCTCGTGGGAAAGACTCGAGGGAAAACCATAGATCCTTTGATCCACGCGGCGGACTGCGTGACACTGCTGCTACCGCTCTGGAGGAAAGCGCAAGTGCATGCCCGCATTCGAGACGAGGACTGACTCCCCTGGGGAGACTCCAGAAGTACCCCAAGATCCATGTCAGCACTGGAGAGGAATCCTCAGGTTCCGGCCCCGACTCCACACAAGGTCTTAGGCCCCGGCATCGATGGGAGAGGAATCCCGAGAGGCCCCCGAGGAACTCGCATGGGGACTGGCCTTTCCTGAGGCCACCAGAGCGGGTCCCTGACGTCCCCGTCGTAAGTCGAGAGCACCTGCCGCAACTCGAGAAAATCCAGGAGGTTTTGCCCTCCAGGCGAGATGAGGCCCATTTCCGCTGAGGCTTCTCGAGGCTAATCACGTCTAACCACTGGAACTTCCAAAGGGTCCTTCACACCCTTGCTGCAACTCAAGAAGTTCCCCGACATACCCGTCTCCACTCGAGAGGAAGCACGTGGGGTCCCGCACACATCCAGGGGAGCCCCGTTTCCGCCTCCTAGCTCGAGATGAGGGATCCTTTCCCTGTTTCGTAGGGAAAGAATTCCCGGCGTTCCCGTCGCATCTCAAGAGGAGGCGCTCTCCACAGGAAAGGCGAGAGGAACTCCAGGGTCGTGCCACCATTCCAAGAGTCCCCCAGATGTGTCAGTCCATTCCAGAGGAACCTGTTTTCCCTGCACTGCCTTGACGTTCAAGCCGAGGATCGACTCCCACCACGTGTGCACGTGGGACAGCCCTGTGGGAAAGCCTCGTGGGAAAGCCTCGTGGGAAAGACTCGAGGGAAAACCATAGATCCTTTGATCCACGCGGCGGACTGCGAGACACTGCTGCTACCGCTCTGGAGGGAAGCGCAAGTGCATGCCCGCATTCGAGACGAGGACTGACTCCCCTGGGGAGACTCCAGAAGTACCCCAAGATCCATGTCAGCACTGGAGAGGAATCCTCAGGTTCCGGCCCCGACTCCACACAAGGTCTTAGGCCCCGGCATCGACGGGAGAGGAATCCCGAGAGGCCCCCGAGGAACTCGCATGGGGACTGGCCTTTCCTGAGGCCACCAGAGCGGGTCCCTGAGGTCCCCGTCGTAAGTCGAGAGCACCTGCCGCAACTCGAGAAAATCCAGGAGGTTTTGCCCTCCAGGCGAGATGAGGCCCATTTCCGCTGAGGCTTCTCGAGGCTAATCACGTCTAACCACTGGAACTTCCAAAGGGTCCTTCACACCCTTGCTGCAACTCAAGAAGTTCCCCGACATACCCGTCTCCACTCGAGAGGAAGCACGTGGGGTCCCGCACACATCCAGGGGAGCCCCGTTTCCGCCTCCTAGCTCGAGATGAGGGATCCTTTCCCTGTTTCGTAGGGAAAGAATTCCCGGCGTTCCCGTCGCATCTCAAGAGGAGGCGCTCTCCACAGGAAAGGCGAGAGGAACTCCAGGGTCGTGCCACCATTCCAAGAGTCCCCAGATGTGTCAGTCCATTCCAGAGGAACCTGTTTTCCCTGCACTGCCTTGACGTTCAAGCCGAGGATCGACTCCCACCACGTGTGCACGTGGGACAGCCCTGTGGGAAAGCCTCGTGGGAAAGCTTCGTGGGAAAGACTCGAGGGAAAACCATAGATCCTTTGATCCACGCGGCCAACTGCGTGACACTGCTGCTACCGCTCTGGAGGAAAGCGCAAGTGCATGCCCGCATTCGAGACGAGGACTGACTCCCCTGGGGAGACTCCAGAAGTACCCCAAGATCCATGTCAGCACTGGAGAGGAATCCTCAGGTTCCGGCCCCGACTCCACACAAGGTCTTAGGCCCCGGCATCGACGGGAGAGGAATGCCGAGAGGCCCCCGAGGAACTCGCATGGGGACTGGCCTTTCCTGAGGCCACCAGAACAGGTCCCTGAGGTCCCCGTCGTAAGTCGAGAGCACCTGCCACACTCGAGAAAATCCAGGAGGTTTTGCCCTCCAGGCGAGATGAGGCCCATTTCCGCTGAGGCTTCTCGAGGCCAATCACATCTAACCACTGGAACTTCCAAAGGGTCTTTCACACCCTTGCTGCAACTCAAGCAGTTCCGCGACATACCCGTCTCCACTCGAGAGGAAGCACGTGGGGTCCCGCACACATCCAGGGGAGCCCCGTTTCCGCCTCCTAGCTCGAGATGAGTGATCCTTTCCCTGTTTCGTAGGGAAAGAATTCCCGGCGTTCCCGTCGCATCTCAAGAGGAGGCGCTCTCCACAGGAAAGGCGAGAGGAACTCAAGGGTCGTGGCACCATTCCAAGAGACCCCCAGATGTGTCAGTCCATTCCAGAGGAACCTGTTTTCCCTGCACTGCCTTGACGTTCAAGCCGAGGATAGACTCCCACCACGTGTGCACGTGGGACAGCCCTGTGGGAAAGCCTCGTGGGAAAGCCTCGTGGGGAAGACTCGAGGGAAAACCATAGATCCTTTGTTCCACGCGGCGGACTGCGTGACACTGCTGCTACCGCTCTGGAGGGAAGCGCAAGTGCATGCCCGCATTCGAGACGAGGACTGACTCTCCTGGGGAGACTCCAGAAGTACCCCAAGATCCATGTCAGCACTGGAGAGGAATCCTCAGGTTCCGGCCCGGACTCCACACAAGGTCTTAGGCCCCGGCATGGACGGGAGAGGAATCCCGAGAGGCCCCCGAGGAACTCGCATGGGGACTGGCCTTTCCTGAGGCCACCAGAGCGGGTCCCTGAGGTCCCCGACGTAAGTCGAGAGCACCTGCCGCAACTCGAGAAAATCCAGGAGGTTTTGCCCTCCAGGCGAGATGAGGCCCATTTCCGCTGAGGCTTCTTGAGGCTAATCACGTCTAACCACTGGAACTTCCAAAGGGTCCTTCACACCCTTGCTGCAACTCAAGAAGTTCCCCGACATACCCGTCTCCCCTCGAGAGGAATCACGTTGGGTCCCGCACACATCCAGGGGAGCCCCGTTTCCGCCTCCTAGCTCGAGATGAGGGATCCTTTTCCTGTTTCGTAGGGAAAGAATTCCCGGCGTTCCCGTCGCATCTCAAGAGGAGGCGCTCTCCACAGGAAAGGCGAGAGGAACTCCAGGGTCGTGCCACCATTCCAAGAGTCCCCCAGATGTGTCAGTCCATTCCAGAGGAACCTGTTTTCCCTGCACTGCCTTGACGTTCAAGCCGAGGATCCACTCCCACCACTTGTGCACTTGGGACAGCCCTGTGGTAAAGCCTCGTGGGAAAGCCTCGTTGGAAAGACTCGAGGGAAAACCATAGATCCTTTGATCCACGCGGCGGACTGCGTGACACTGCTGCTACCGCTCTGGAGGAAAGCGCAAGTGCATGCCCGCATTCGAGACGAGGACTGACTCCCCTGGGGAGACTCCAGAAGTACCCCAAGATCCATGTCAGCAAAGCAGAGGAATCCTCAGGTTCCGGCCCCGACTCCACACAAGGTCTTAGGCCCCGGCTTCGACGGGAGAGGAATCCCGAGAGGCCCCCGAGGAACTCGCATGGGGACTGGCCTTTCCTGAGGCCACCAGAGCGGGTCCCTGAGTTCCCCGTCGTAAGTCGAGAGCACCTGCCGCAACTCGAGAAAATCCAGGAGGTTTTGCCCTCCAGGCGAGATGAGGCCCATTTCCGCTGAGGCTTCTTGAGGCTAATCACGTCTAACCACTGGAACTTCCAAAGGGTCCTTCACACCCTTGCTGCAACTCAAGAAGTTCCCCGACATACCCGTCTCCACTCGAGAGGAAGCACGTGGGGTCCCGCACACATCAAGGGGAGCCCCGTTTCCGCCTCCTAGCTCGAGATGAGGGATCCTTTCCCTGTTTCGTAGGGAAAGAATTCCCGGCGTTCCCGTCGCATCTCAAGAGGAGGCGCTCTCCACAGGAAAGGCGAGAGGAACTCCAGGGTCGTGCCACCATTCCAAGAGTCCCCCAGATGTGTCAGTCCATTCCAGAGGAACCTGTTTTCCCTGCACTGCCTTGACGTTCAAGCCGAGGATCGACTCCCACCACGTGTGCACGTGGGACAGCCCTGTGGGAAAGCCTCGTGGGAAAGCCTCGTGGGAAAGACTCGAGGGAAAACCATAGATCCTTTGATCCACGCGGCGGACTGCGTGACACTGCTGCTACCGCTCTGGAGGAAAGCGCAAGTGCATGCCCGCATTCGAGACGAGGACTGACTCCCCTGGGGAGACTCCAGAAGTACCCCAAGATCCATGTCAGCACTGGAGAGGAATCCTCAGGTTCCGGCCCCAACTCCACACAAGGTCTTAGGCCCCGGCATCGACGGGAGAGGAATCCCGAGAGGCCCCCGAGGAACTCGCATGGGGACTGGCATTTCCTGAGGCCACCAGAGCGGGTCCCTGAGGTCCCCGTCGTAAGTCGAGAGGACCTGCCGCAACTCGAGAAAATCCAGGAGGTTTTGCCCTCCAGGCGAGATGAGGCCCATTTCCGCTGAGGCTTCTCGAGGCTAATCACGTCTAACCACTGGAACTTCCAAAGGGTCCTTCACACCCTTGCTGCAACTCAAGAAGTTCCCCGACATACCCGTCTCCACTCGAGAGGAAGCACGTGGGGTCCCGAATACATCCAGGGGAGCCCCGTTTCCGCCTCCTAGCTCGAGATGAGGGATCCTTTCCCTGTTTCGTAGGGAAAGAATTCCCGGCGTTCCCGTCGCATCTCAAGAGGAGGCGCTCTCCACAGGAAAGGCGAGAGGAACTCCAGGGTCGTGCCACCATTCCAAGAGTCCCCCAGATGTTTCAGTCCATTCCAGAGGAACCTGTTTTCCCTGCACTGCCTTGACGTTCAAGCCGAGGATCCACTCCCACCACGTGTGCACGTGGGACAGCCCTGTGGGAAAGCCTCGTGGGAAAGCCTCGTGGGAAAGACTCGAGGGAAAACCATAGATCCTTTGATCCACGCGGCGGACTGCGTGACACTGCTGCTACCGCTCTGGAGGAAACCGCAAGTGCATGCCCGCATTCGAGACGAGGACTGACTCCCCTGGGGAGACTCCAGAAATACCCCAAGATCCATGTCAGCACTGGAGAGGAATCCTCAGGTTCCGGCCCCGACTCCACACAAGGTCTTAGACCCCGGCATCGACGGGAGAGGAATCCCGAGAGGCCCCCGAGGAACTCGCATGGGGACTGGCATTTCCTGAGGCCACCAGAGCGGATCCCTGAGGTCCCCGTCGTAAGTCGAGAGCACCTGCCGCAACTCGAGAAAATCCAGGAGGTTTTGCCCTCCAGGCGAGATGAGGCCCATTTCCGCTGAGGCTTCTCGAGGCTAATCACGTCTAACCACTGGAACTTCCAAAGGGTCCTTCACACCCTTGCTGCAACTCAAGAAGTTCCCCGACATACCCGTCTCCACTTGAGAGGAAGCACGTGGGGTCCCGCACACATCCAGGGGAGCCCCGTTTCCGCCTCCTAGCTCGAGATGAGGGATCCTTTCCCTGTTTCGTAGGGAAAGAATTCCCGGCGTTCCCGTCGCATCTCAAGAGGAGGCGCTCTCCACAGGAAAGGCGAGAGGAACTCCAGGGTCGTGCCACCATTCCAAGAGTCCCCCAGATGTGTCAGTCCATTCCAGAGGAACCTGTTTTCCCTGCACTGCCTTGACGTTCAAGCTGAGGATCGAATCCCACCACGTGTGCACGTGGGACAGCCCTGTGGGAAAGCCTCGTGGGAAAGACTCGAGGGAAAACCATAGATCCTTTGATGCACGCGGCGGACTGCGTGACACTGCTGCTACCGCTCTGGAGGAAAGCGCAAGTGCATGCCCGCATTCGAGACGAGGACTGACTCCCCTGGGGAGACTCCAGAAGTACCCCAAGATCCATGTCAGCAAAGCAGAGGAATCCTCAGGTTCCGGCCCCGACTCCACACAAGGTCTTAGGCCCCGGCTTCGACGGGAGAGGAATCCCGAGAGGCCCCCGAGGAACTCGCATGGGGACTGGCCTTTCCTGAGGCCACCAGAGCGGGTCCCTGAGGTCCCCGTCGTAAGTCGAGAGCACCTGCCGCAACTCGAGAAAATCCAGGAGGTTTTGCCCTCCAGGCGAGATGAGGCCCATTTCCGCTGAGGCTTCTTGAGGCTAATCACGTCTAACCACTGGAACTTCCAAAGGGTCCTTCACACCCTTGCTGCAACTCAAGAAGTTCCCCGACATACCCGTCTCCACTCGAGAGGAAGCACGTGGGGTCCCGCACACATCAAGGGGAGCCCCGTTTCCGCCTCCTAGCTCGAGATGAGGGATCCTTTCCCTGTTTCGTAGGGAAAGAATTCCCGGCGTTCCCGTCGCATCTCAAGAGGAGGCGCTCTCCACAGGAAAGGCGAGAGGAACTCCAGGGTCGTGCCACCATTCCAAGAGTCCCCCAGATGTGTCAGTCCATTCCAGAGGAACCTGTTTTCCCTGCACTGCCTTGACGTTCAAGCCGAGGATCGACTCCCACCACGTGTGCACGTGGGACAGCCCTGTGGGAAAGCCTCGTGGGAAAGCCTCGTGGGAAAGACTCGAGGGAAAACCATAGATCCTTTGATCCACGCGGCGGACTGCGTGACACTGCTGCTACCGCTCTGGAGGAAAGCGCAAGTGCATGCCCGCATTCGAGACGAGGACTGACTCCCCTGGGGAGACTCCAGAAGTACCCCAAGATCCATGTCAGCACTGGAGAGGAATCCTCAGGTTCCGGCCCCAACTCCACACAAGGTCTTAGGCCCCGGCATCGACGGGAGAGGAATCCCGAGAGGCCCCCGAGGAACTCGCATGGGGACTGGCATTTCCTGAGGCCACCAGAGCGGGTCCCTGAGGTCCCCGTCGTAAGTCGAGAGGACCTGCCGCAACTCGAGAAAATCCAGGAGGTTTTGCCCTCCAGGCGAGATGAGGCCCATTTCCGCTGAGGCTTCTCGAGGCTAATCACGTCTAACCACTGGAACTTCCAAAGGATCCTTCACACCCTTGCTGCAACTCAAGAAGTTCCCCGACATACCCGTCTCCACTCGAGAGGAAGCACGTGGGGTCCCGAACACATCCAGGGGAGCCCCGTTTCCGCCTCCTAGCTCGAGATGAGGGATCCTTTCCCTGTTTCGTAGGGAAAGAATTCCCGGCGTTCCCGTCGCATCTCAAGAGGAGGCGCTCTCCACAGGAAAGGCGAGAGGAACTCCAGGGTCGTGCCACCATTCCAAGAGTCCCCCAGATGTTTCAGTCCATTCCAGAGGAACCTGTTTTCCCTGCACTGCCTTGACGTTCAAGCCGAGGATCCACTCCCACCACGTGTGCACGTGGGACAGCCCTGTGGGAAAGCCTCGTGGGAAAGCCTCGTGGGAAAGACTCGAGGGAAAACCATAGATCCTTTGATCCACGCGGCGGACTGCGTGACACTGCTGCTACCGCTCTGGAGGAAACCGCAAGTGCATGCCCGCATTCGAGACGAGGACTGACTCCCCTGGGGAGACTCCAGAAATACCCCAAGATCCATGTCAGCACTGGAGAGGAATCCTCAGGTTCCGGCCCCGACTCCACACAAGGTCTTAGACCCCGGCATCGACGGGAGAGGAATCCCGAGAGGCCCCCGAGGAACTCGCATGGGGACTGGCATTTCCTGAGGCCACCAGAGCGGATCCCTGAGGTCCCCGTCGTAAGTCGAGAGCACCTGCCGCAACTCGAGAAAATCCAGGAGGTTTTGCCCTCCAGGCGAGATGAGGCCCATTTCCGCTGAGGCTTCTCGAGGCTAATCACGTCTAACCACTGGAACTTCCAAAGGGTCCTTCACACCCTTGCTGCAACTCAAGAAGTTCCCCGACATACCCGTCTCCACTTGAGAGGAAGCACGTGGGGTCCCGCACACATCCAGGGGAGCCCCGTTTCCGCCTCCTAGCTCGAGATGAGGGATCCTTTCCCTGTTTCGTAGGGAAAGAATTCCCGGCGTTCCCGTCGCATCTCAAGAGGAGGCGCTCTCCACAGGAAAGGCGAGAGGAACTCCAGGGTCGTGCCACCATTCCAAGAGTCCCCCAGATGTGTCAGTCCATTCCAGAGGAACCTGTTTTCCCTGCACTGCCTTGACGTTCAAGCTGAGGATCGAATCCCACCACGTGTGCACGTGGGACAGCCCTGTGGGAAAGCCTCGTGGGAAAGACTCGAGGGAAAACCATAGATCCTTTGATGCACGCGGCGGACTGCGTGACACTGCTGCTACCGCTCTGGAGGAAAGCGCAAGTGCATGCCCGCATTCGAGACGAGGACTGACTCCCCTGGGGAGACTCCAGAAGTACCCCAAGATCCATGTCAGCAAAGCAGAGGAATCCTCAGGTTCCGGCCCCGACTCCACACAAGGTCTTAGGCCCCGGCTTCGACGGGAGAGGAATCCCGAGAGGCCCCCGAGGAACTCGCATGGGGACTGGCCTTTCCTGAGGCCACCAGAGCGGGTCCCTGAGGTCCCCGTCGTAAGTCGAGAGCACCTGCCGCAACTCGAGAAAATCCAGGAGGTTTTGCCCTCCAGGCGAGATGAGGCCCATTTCCGCTGAGGCTTCTTGAGGCTAATCACGTCTAACCACTGGAACTTCCAAAGGGTCCTTCACACCCTTGCTGCAACTCAAGAAGTTCCCCGACATACCCGTCTCCACTCGAGAGGAAGCACGTGGGGTCCCGCACACATCAAGGGGAGCCCCGTTTCCGCCTCCTAGCTCGAGATGAGGGATCCTTTCCCTGTTTCGTAGGGAAAGAATTCCCGGCGTTCCCGTCGCATCTCAAGAGGAGGCGCTCTCCACAGGAAAGGCGAGAGGAACTCCAGGGTCGTGCCACCATTCCAAGAGTCCCCCAGATGTGTCAGTCCATTCCAGAGGAACCTGTTTTCCCTGCACTGCCTTGACGTTCAAGCCGAGGATCCACTCCCACCACGTGTGCACGTGGGACAGCCCTGTGGGAAAGCCTCGTGGGAAAGCCTCGTGGGAAAGACTCGAGGGAAAACCATAGATCCTTTGATCCACGCGGCGGACTGCGTGACACTGCTGCTACCGCTCTGGAGGAAAGCGCAAGTGCATGCCCGCATTCGAGACGAGGACTGACTCCCCTGGGGAGACTCCAGAAGTACCCCAAGATCCATGTCAGCACTGGAGAGGAATCCTCAGGTTCCGGCCCCAACTCCACACAAGGTCTTAGGCCCCGGCATCGACGGGAGAGGAATCCCGAGAGGCCCCCGAGGAACTCGCATGGGGACTGGCATTTCCTGAGGCCACCAGAGCGGGTCCCTGAGGTCCCCGTCGTAAGTCGAGAGGACCTGCCGCAACTCGAGAAAATCCAGGAGGTTTTGCCCTCCAGGCGAGATGAGGCCCATTTCCGCTGAGGCTTCTCGAGGCTAATCACGTCTAACCACTGGAACTTCCAAAGGATCCTTCACACCCTTGCTGCAACTCAAGAAGTTCCCCGACATACCCGTCTCCACTCGAGAGGAAGCACGTGGGGTCCCGAACACATCCAGGGGAGCCCCGTTTCCGCCTCCTAGCTCGAGATGAGGGATCCTTTCCCTGTTTCGTAGGGAAAGAATTCCCGGCGTTCCCGTCGCATCTCAAGAGGAGGCGCTCTCCACAGGAAAGGCGAGAGGAACTCCAGGGTCGTGCCACCATTCCAAGAGTCCCCCAGATGTTTCAGTCCATTCCAGAGGAACCTGTTTTCCCTGCACTGCCTTGACGTTCAAGCCGAGGATCCACTCCCACCACGTGTGCACGTGGGACAGCCCTGTGGGAAAGCCTCGTGGGAAAGCCTCGTGGGAAAGACTCGAGGGAAAACCATAGATCCTTTGATCCACGCGGCGGACTGCGTGACACTGCTGCTACCGCTCTGGAGGAAACCGCAAGTGCATGCCCGCATTCGAGACGAGGACTGACTCCCCTGGGGAGACTCCAGAAATACCCCAAGATCCATGTCAGCACTGGAGAGGAATCCTCAGGTTCCGGCCCCGACTCCACACAAGGTCTTAGACCCCGGCATCGACGGGAGAGGAATCCCGAGAGGCCCCCGAGGAACTCGCATGGGGACTGGCATTTCCTGAGGCCACCAGAGCGGATCCCTGAGGTCCCCGTCGTAAGTCGAGAGCACCTGCCGCAACTCGAGAAAATCCAGGAGGTTTTGCCCTCCAGGCGAGATGAGGCCCATTTCCGCTGAGGCTTCTCGAGGCTAATCACGTCTAACCACTGGAACTTCCAAAGGGTCCTTCACACCCTTGCTGCAACTCAAGAAGTTCCCCGACATACCCGTCTCCACTTGAGAGGAAGCACGTGGGGTCCCGCACACATCCAGGGGAGCCCCGTTTCCGCCTCCTAGCTCGAGATGAGGGATCCTTTCCCTGTTTCGTAGGGAAAGAATTCCCGGCGTTCCCGTCGCATCTCAAGAGGAGGCGCTCTCCACAGGAAAGGCGAGAGGAACTCCAGGGTCGTGCCACCATTCCAAGAGTCCCCCAGATGTGTCAGTCCATTCCAGAGGAACCTGTTTTCCCTGCACTGCCTTGACGTTCAAGCTGAGGATCGAATCCCACCACTTGTGCACGTGGGACAGCCCTGTGGGAAAGCCTCGTGGGAAAGCCTCGTGGGAAAGACTCGAGGGAAAACCATAGATCCTTTGATGCACGCGGCGGACTGCGTGACACTGCTGCTACCGCTCTGGAGGAAAGCGCAAGTGCATGCCCGCATTCGAGACGAGGACTGACTCCCCTGGGGAGACTCCAGAAGTACCCCAAGATCCATGTCAGCACTGGAGAGGAATCCTCAGGTTCCGGCCCCGACTCCACACAAGGTCTTAGGCCCCGGCATCGACGGGAGAGGAATCCCGAGAGGCCCCCGAGGAACTCGCATGGGGACTGGCCTTTCCTGAGGCCACCAGAGCGGGTCCCTGACGTTCCCGTCGTAAGTCGACAGCACCTGCCGCAACTCGAGAAAATCCAGGAGGTTTTGCCCTCCAGGCGAGATGAGGCCCATTTCCGCAGAGGCTTCTCGAGGCTAATCACGTCTAACCACTGGAACTTCCAAAGGGTCCTTCACACCCTTGCTGCAACTCAAGAAGTTCCCCGACATACCCGTCTCCACTCGAGAGGAAGCACGTGGGGTCCCGCACACATCCAGGGGAGCCCCGTTTCCGCCTCCTAGCTCGAGATGAGGGATCCTTTCCCTGTTTCGTAGGGAAAGAATTCCCGGCGTTCCCGTCGCATCTCAAGAGGAGGCGCTCTCCACAGGAAAGGCGAGAGGAACTCCAGGGTCGTGCCACCAATCCAAGAGTCCCCCAGATGTGTCAGTCCATTCCAGAGGAACCTGTTTTCCCTGCACTGCCTTGACGTTCAAGCCGAGGATCGACTCCCACCACGTGTGCACGTGGGACAGCCCTGTGGGAAAGCCTCGTGGGAAAGCCTCGTGGGAAAGACTCGAGGGAAAACCATAGATCCTTTGATCCACGCGGCGGACTGCGTGACACTGCTGCTACCGCTCTGGAGGAAAGCGCAAGTGCATTCCCGCATTCGAGACGAGGACTGACTCCCCTGGAGAGACTCCAGAAGTACTCCAAGATCCATGTCAGCACTGGAGAGGAATCCTCAGGTTCCGGCCCCGACTCCACACAAGGTCTTAGGCCCTGGCATCGACGGGAGAGGAATCCCGAGAGGCCCCCGAGGAACTCACATGGGGACTGGCCTTTCCTGAGGCCACCAGAGCGGGTCCCTGAGGTCCCCGTCGTAAGTCGAGAGCACCTGCCGCAACTCGAGAAAATCCAGGAGGTTTTGCCCTCCAGGCGAGATGAGGCCCATTTCCGCTGAGGCTTCTCGAGGCTAATCACGTCTAACCACTGGAACTTCCAAAGGGTGCTTCACCCCCTTGCTGCAACTCAAGAAGTTCCCCGACATACCCGTCTCCACTCGAGAGGAAGCACGTGGGGTCCCGCACACATCCAGGGGAGCCCCGTTTCCGCCTCCTAGCTCGAGATGAGGGATCCTTTCCCTGTTTCGTAGGGAAAGAATTCCCGGCGTTCCCGTCGCATCTCAAGAGGAGGCGCTCTCCACAGGAAAGGCGAGAGGAACTCCAGGGTCGTGCCACCATTACAAGAGTCCCCCAGATGTGTCAGTCCATTTCAGAGGAACCTGTTTTCCCTGCACTGCCTTGACGTTCAAGCCGAGGATCGACTCCCACCACGTGTGCACGTGGGACAGCCCTGTGGGAAAGCGTCGTGGGAAAGCCTCGTGGGAAAGACTCGAGGGAAAACCATAGATCCTTTGATCCACGCGGCGGAATGCGTGACACTGCTGCTACCGCTCTGGAGGAAAGCGCAAGTGCATGCCCGCATTCGAGACGAGGACTGACTCCCCTGGGGAGACTCCAGAAGTACCCCAAGATCCATGTCAGCACTGGAGAGGAATCCTCAGGTTCCGGCCCCGACTCCACACAAGGTCTTAGGCCCCGGCATCGACGGGAGAGGAATCCCGAGAGGCCCCCGAGGAACTCGCATGGGGACTGGCCTTTCCTGAGGCCACCAGAGCGGGTCCCTGACCTCCCCGTCGTAAGTCGAGAGCACCTGCCGCAACTCGAGAAAATCCAGGAGGTTTTGCCCTCCAGGCGAGATGAGGCCCATTTCCGCTGAGGCTTCTCGAGGCTAATCACGTCTAACCACTGGAACTTCCAAAGGGTCCTTCACACCCTTGCTGCAACTCAAGAAGTTCCCCGACATACCCGTCTCCACTCGAGAGGAAGCACGTGGGGTCCCGCACACATCCAGGGGAGCCCCGTTTCCGCCTCCTAGCTCGAGATGAGGGATCCTTTCCCTGTTTCGTAGGGAAAGAATTCCCGGCGTTCCCGTCGCATCTCAAGAGGAGGCGCTCTCCACAGGAAAGGCGAGAGGAACTCCAGGGTCGTGCCACCATTCCAAGAGTCCCCCAGATGTGTCAGTCCATTCCAGAGGAACCTGTTTTCCCTGCACTGCCTTGACGTTCAAGCCGAGGATCGACTCCCACCACGTGTGCACGTGGGACAGCCCTGTGGGAAAGCCTCGTGGGAAAGCCTCGTGGGAAAGACTCGAGGGAAAACCATAGATCCTTTGATCCACGCGGCGGACTGCGTGACACTGCTGCTACCGCTCTGGAGGAAAGCGCAAGTGCATGCCCGCATTCGAGACGAGGACTGACTCCCCTGGGGAGACTCCAGAAGTACCCCAAGATCCATGTCAGCACTGGAGAGGAATCCTCAGGTTCCGGCCCCGACTCCACACAAGGTCTTAGGCCCCGGCATCGACGGGAGAGGAATCCCGAGAGGCCCCCGAGGAACTCGCATGGGGACTGGCCTTTCCTGAGGCCACCAGAGCGGGTCCCTGAGGTCCCCGTCGTAAGTCGAGAGCACCTGCCGCAACTCGAGAAAATCCAGGAGGTTTTGCCCTCCAGGCGAGATGAGGCCCATTTCCGCTGAGGATTCTCGAGGCTAATCACGTCTAACAACTGGAACTTCCAAAGGGTCCTTCACACCCTTGCTGCAACTCAAGAAGTTCCCCGACATACCCGTGTGCACTCGAGAGGAGGCACGTGGTGTCCCGCACACATCCAGGGGAGACCCGTTTCCGCCTCCTAGCTCGAGATGAGGGATCCATTCCCTGTTTCGTAGGGAAAGAATTCCCGGCGTTCCCGTCGCATCTCAAGAGGAGGCGCTCTCCACAGGAAAGGCGAGAGGAACTCCAGGGTCGTGCCACCATTCCAAGAGTCCCCCAGATGTGTCACTCCATTCCAGAGGAACCTGTTTTCCCTGCACTGCCTTGACGTTCAAGCCGAGGATAGACTCCCACCACGTGTGCACGTGGGACAGCCCTGTGGAAAGCCTCGTGGGAAAGCCTCGTGGGAAAGACTCGAGGGAAAACCATAGATCGTTTGATCCATGCGGCGGACTGCGTGACACTGCTGCTACCGCTCTGGAGGAAAGCGCAAGTGCATGCCCGCATTCGAGACGAGGACTGACTCCCCTGGGGAGACTCCAGAAGTACCCCAAATCCATGTCAGCACTGGAGAGGATTCCTCAGGTTCCGGCCCCGACTCCACACAAGATCTTAGGCCCCGGCATCGACGGGAGAGGAATCCCGAGACGCCCCCGAGGAACTCGCATGGGGACTGGCCTTTCCTGAGGCCACCAGAGCGGTTCCCAGAGGTCCCCGTCGTAAGTCGAGAGCACCTGCCGCAACTCGAGAAAATCCAGGAGGTTTTGCCCTCCAGGCGAGATGAGGCCCATTTCCGCTGAGGCTTCTCGAGGCCAATCACATCTAACCACTGGAACTTCCAAAGGGTCCTTCACACCATTGCTGCAACTCAAGAAGTTCCCCGACATACCCGTCTCCACTCGAGGGGAAGCACGTGGGGTCCCGCACACATCCAGGGGAGCCCCGTTTCCGACTCCTAACTCGAGATGAGGGATCCTTTCCCTGTTTCGTAGGGAAAGATTTCCCGGCGTTCCCGACGCATCTCAAGAGGAGGCGCTCTCCACAGGAAAGGCGAGAGGAACTCCAGGGTCGTGCCACCATTCCAAGAGTCCCCCAGATGTGTCAGTCCATTCCAGAGGAACCTGTTTTCCCTGCACTGCCTTGACGTTCAAGCCGAGGATCGACTCCCACCACGTGTGCACGTGGGACAGCCCTGTGGGAAAGCCTCGTGGGAAAGCCTCGTGGGAAAGACTCGAGGGAAAACCATAGATCCTTTGATCCACGCGGCGGACTGCGTGACACTGCTGCTACCGCTCTGGAGGAAAGCGCAAGTGCATGCCCGCATTCGAGACGAGGACTGACTCCCCTGGGGAGACTCCAGAAGTACCCCAAGATCCATGTCAGCACTGGAGAGGAATCCTCAGGTTCCGGCCCCGACTCCACACAAGGTCTTAGGCCCCGGCATCGACGGGAGAGGAATCCCGAGAGGCCCCCGACGAACTCGCATGGGGACTGGCCTTTCCTGAGGCCACCAGAGTGGGTCCCTGAGTTCCCCGTCGTAAGTCGAGAGCACCTGCCGCAACTCGAGAAAATCCAGGAGGTTTTGCCCTCCAGGCGAGATGAGGCCCATTTCCGCTGAAGCTTCTCGAGGCTAATCACGTCTAACCACTGGAACTTCCAAAGGGTCCTTCACACCCTTGCTTCAACTCAAGAAGTTCCCCGACATACCCGTCTCCACTCGAGAGGAAGCACGTGGGGTCCCGCACACATCCAGGGGAGCCCCGATTCCGCCTCCTAGCTCGAGATGAGGGATCCTTTCCCTGTTTTGTAGGGAAAGAATTCCCGGCGTTCCCGTCGCATCTCAAGAGGAGGCGCTCTCCACAGGAAAGGCGAGAGGAACTCCAGGGTCGTGCCACCAATCCAAGAGTCCCCCAGATGTGTCAGTCCATTCCAGAGGAACCTGTTTTCCCTGCACTGCCTTGACGTTCAAGCCGAGGATCGACTCCCACCACGTGTGCACGTGGGACAGCCCTGTGGGAAAGCCTCGTGGGAAAGCCTCGTGGGAAAGACTCGAGGGAAAACCATAGATCCTTTGATCCACGCGGCGGACTGCGTGACACTGCTGCTACCGCTCTGGAGGAAAGCGCAAGTGCATGCCCGCATTCGAGACGAGGACTGACTCCCCTGGGGAGACTCCAGAAGTACCCCAAGATCCATGTCAGCACTGGAGAGGAATCCTCAGGTTCCGGCCCCGACTCCACACAAGGTCTTAGGCCCCGGCATCGACGGGAGAGGAATCCCGAGAGGCCCCCGAGGAACTGGCATGGGGACTGGCCTTTCCTGAGGCCACCAGAGCGGGTCCCTGACGTCCCCGTCATAAGTCGAGAGCACCTGCCGCAACTCGAGAAAATCCAGGAGGTTTTGCCCTCCAGGCGAGATGAGGCCCATTTCCGCTGAGGCTTCTCGAGGCCAATCACATCTAACCACTGGAACTTCCAAAGGGTCTTTCACACCCTTGCTGCAACTCAAGAAGTTCCCCGACATACCCGTCTCCACTCGAGAGGAAGCACGTGGGGTCCCGCACACATCCTGGGGAGACCCGTTTCCGCCTCCTAGCTCGAGATGAGGGATCCTTTCCCTGTTTCGTAGGGAAAGAATTCCCGGCGTTCCCGTCGCATCTCAAGTGGAGGCGCTCTCCACAGGAAAGGCGAGAGGAACTCCAGGGTCGTGCCACCATTCCAAGAGTCCCCCAGATGTGTCAGTCCATTCCAGAGGAACCTGTTTTCCCTGCACTGCCTTGACGTTCAAGCCGAGGATCGACTCCCACCACGTGTGCACGTGGGACAGCCCTGTGGGAAAGCCTCGTGGGAAAGCCTCGTGGGAAAGACTCGAGGGAAAACAATAGATCCTTTGATCCACGCGGCGGACTGCGTGACACTGCTGCTACCGCTCTGGAGGAAAGCGCAAGTGCATGCCCGCATTCGAGACGAGGACTGACTCCCCTGGGGAGACTCCAGAAGTACCCCAAGATCCATGTCAGCACTGGAGAGGAATCCTCAGGTTCCGGCCCCGACTCCACACAAGGTCTTAGGCCCCGGCATCGACGGGAGAGGAATCCCGAGAGGCCCCCGAGGAACTCGCATGGGGACTGGCCTTTCCTGAGGCCACCAGAGCGGGTCCCTGAGGTCCCCGTCGTAAGTCGAGAGCACCTGCCGCAACTCGAGAAAATCCAGGAGGTTTTGCCCTCCAGGCGAGATGAGGCCCATTTCCGCTGAGGATTCTCGAGGCTAATCACGTCTAACAACTGGAACTTCCAAAGGGTCCTTCACACCCTTGCTGCAACTCAAGAAGTTCCCCGACATACCCGTGTGCACTCGAGAGGAGGCACGTGGTGTCCCGCACACATCCAGGGGAGACCCGTTTCCGCCTCCTAGCTCGAGATGAGGGATCCATTCCCTGTTTCGTAGGGAAAGAATTCCCGGCGTTCCCGTCGCATCTCAAGAGGAGGCGCTCTCCACAGGAAAGGCGAGAGGAACTCCAGGGTCGTGCCACCATTCCAAGAGTCCCCCAGATGTGTCACTCCATTCCAGAGGAACCTGTTTTCCCTGCACTGCCTTGACGTTCAAGCCGAGGATAGACTCCCACCACGTGTGCACGTGGGACAGCCATGTGGAAAGCCTCGTGGGAAAGCCTCGTGGGAAAGACTCGAGGGAAAACCATAGATCGTTTGATCCATGCGGCGGACTGCGTGACACTGCTGCTACCGCTCTGGAGGAAAGCGCAAGTGCATGCCCGCATTCGAGACGAGGACTGACTCCCCTGGGGAGACTCCAGAAGTACCCCAAATCCATGTCAGCACTGGAGAGGATTCCTCAGGTTCCGGCCCCGACTCCACACAAGATCTTAGGCCCCGGCATCGACGGGAGAGGAATCCCGAGACGCCCCCGAGGAACTCGCATGGGGACTGGCCTTTCCTGAGGCCACCAGAGCGGTTCCCAGAGGTCCCCGTCGTAAGTCGAGAGCACCTGCCGCAACTCGAGAAAATCCAGGAGGTTTTGCCCTCCAGGCGAGATGAGGCCCATTTCCGCTGAGGCTTCTCGAGGCCAATCACATCTAACCACTGGAACTTCCAAAGGGTCCTTCACACCATTGCTGCAACTCAAGAAGTTCCCCGACATACCCGTCTCCACTCGAGGGGAAGCACGTGGGGTCCCGCACACATCCAGGGGAGCCCCGTTTCCGACTCCTAACTCGAGATGAGGGATCCTTTCCCTGTTTCGTAGGGAAAGATTTCCCGGCGTTCCCGACGCATCTCAAGAGGAGGCGCTCTCCACAGGAAAGGCGAGAGGAACTCCAGGGTCGTGCCACCATTCCAAGAGTCCCCCAGATGTGTCAGTCCATTCCAGAGGAACCTGTTTTCCCTGCACTGCCTTGACGTTCAAGCCGAGGATCGACTCCCACCACGTGTGCACGTGGGATAGCCCTGTGGGAAAGCCTCGTGGGAAAGCCTCGTGGGAAAGACTCGAGGGAAAACCATAGATCCTTTGATCCACGCGACGGACTGCGTGACACTGCTGCTACCGCTCTGGAGGAAAGCACAAGTGTATGCCCGCATTCGAGACGAGGACTGACTCCCATGGGGAGACTCCAGAAGTACCCCAAGATCCATGTCAGCACTGGAGAGGAATCCTCAGGTTCCGGCCCCGACTCCACACAAGGTCTTAGGCCACGGCATCGACGGGAGAGGAATCCCGAGAGGCCCCCGTGGAACTCGCATGGGGACTGGCCTTTCCTGTGGCCACCAGAGCGGGTCCCTGAGGTCCCCGTCGTAAGTCGAGAGCACCTGCCGCAACTCGAGAAAATCCAGGAGGTTTTGCCCTCCAGGCGAGATGAGGCCCATTTCCGCTGAGGCTTCTCGAGGCTAATCACGTCTAACAACTGGAACTTCCAAAGGGTCCTTCACACCCTTGCTGCAACTCAAGAAGTTCCCCGACATACCCGTCTCCACTCGAGAGGAAGCACGTGGGTCCCGCACACATCCAGGGGAGCCCCGTTTCCGCCTCCTAGCTCGAGATGAGGGATCCTTTCCCTGTTTCGTAGGGAAAGAATTCCCGGCGTTCCCGTCGCATCTCAAGAGGAGGCGCTCTCCAAAGGAAAGGCGAGAGGAACTCCAGGGTCGTGCCACCATTCCAAGAGTCCCCCAGATGTGTCAGTCCATTCCAGAGGAACCTGTTTTCCCTGCACTGCCTTGACGTTCAAGCCAAGGATCGACTCCCACCACGTGTGCACGTGGGACAGCCCTGTGGGAAAGCCTCGTGGGAAAGCCTCGTGGGAAAGACTCGAGGGAAAACCATAGATCCTTTGATGCACGCGGCGGACTGCGTGACACTGCTGCTACCGCTCTGGAGGAAAGCGCAAGTACATGCCCGCATTCGAGACGAGGACTGACTCCCCTGGGGAGAATCCAGAAGTACCCCAAGATCCATGTAAGCACTGGAGAGGAATCCTCAGGTTACGGCCCCGACTCCACACAAGGTCTTAGGCCCCGGCATCGACGGGAGAGGAATCCCGAGGGGCCCCCGAGGAACTCGCATGGGGACTGGCCTTTCCTGAGGCCACCAGAGCGGGTCCCTGAGGTCCCCGTCGTAAGTCGAGAGCACCTGCCGCAACTCGAGAAAATCCAGGAGGTTTTGCCCTCCAGGCGAGATGAGGCCCATTTCCGCTGAGGCTTCTCGAGGCCAATCACATCTAACCACTGGAACTTCCAAAGGGTCCTTCACACCATTGCTGCAACTCAAGAAGTTCCCCGACATACCCGTCGGCACTCGAGAGGAAGCACGTGGGGTCCCGCACACATCCAGGGGAGCCCCGTTTCCGCCTCCTAGCTCGAGATGAGGGATCCTTTCCCTGTTTCGTAGGGAAAGAATTCCCGGCGTTCCCGTCGCATCTCAAGAGGAGGCGCTCTCCACAGGAAAGGCGAGAGGAACTCCAGGGTCGTGCCACCATTTTAAGAGTCCCCCAGATGTGTCACTCCATTCCAGAGGAACCTGATTTCCCTGCACTGCCTTGACGTTCAAGCCGAGGATCGACTCCCACCACGTGTGCACGTGGGACAGCCCTGTGGGAAAGCCTCGTGGGAAAGCCTCGTGGGAAAGACTCGAGGGAAAACCATAGATCGTTTGATCCATGCGGCGGACTGCGTGACACTGCTGCTACCGCTCTGGAGGAAAGCGCAAGTGCATGCCCGCATTCGAGACGAGGACTGACTCCCCTGGGGAGACTCCAGAAGTACCCCAAATCCATGTCAGCACTGGAGAGGATTCCTCAGGTTCCGGCCCCGACTCCACACAAGATCTTAGGCCCCGGCATCGACGGGAGAGGAATCCCGAGACGCCCCCGAGGAACTCGCATGGGGACTGGCCTTTCCTGAGGCCACCAGAGCGGTTCCCAGAGGTCCCCGTCGTAAGTCGAGAGCACCTGCCGCAACTCGAGAAAATCCAGGAGGTTTTGCCCTCCAGGCGAGATGAGGCCCATTTCCGCTGAGGCTTCTCGAGGCCAATCACATCTAACCACTGGAACTTCCAAAGGGTCCTTCACACCATTGCTGCAACTCAAGAAGTTCCCCGACATACCCGTCTCCACTCGAGGGGAAGCACGTGGGGTCCCGCACACATCCAGGGGAGCCCCGTTTCCGACTCCTAACTCGAGATGAGGGATCCTTTCCCTGTTTCGTAGGGAAAGATTTCCCGGCGTTCCCGTCGCATCTCAAGAGGAGGCGCTCTCCACAGGAAAGGCGAGAGGAACTCCAGGGTCGTGCCACCATTCCAAGAGTCCCCCAGATGTGTCAGTCCATTCCAGAGGAACCTGTTTTCCCTGCACTGCCTTGACGTTCAAGCCGAGGATCGACTCCCACCACGTGTGCACGTGGGACAGCCCTGTGGGAAAGCCTCGTGGGAAAGCCTCGTGGGAAAGACTCGAGGGAAAACCATAGATCCTTTGATCCACGCGGCGGACTGCGTGACACTGCTGCTACCGCTCTGGAGGAAAGCGCAAGTGCATGCCCGCATTCGAGACGAGGACTGACTCCCCTGGGGAGACTCCAGAAGTACCCCAAGATCCATGTCAGCACTGGAGAGGAATCCTCAGGTTCCGGCCCCGACTCCACACAAGGTCTTAGGCCCCGGCATCGACGGGAGAGGAATCCCGAGAGGCCCCCGACGAACTCGCATGGGGACTGGCCTTTCCTGAGGCCACCAGAGCGGGTCCCTGAGTTCCCCGTCGTAAGTCGAGAGCACCTGCCGCAACTCGAGAAAATCCAGGAGGTTTTGCCCTCCAGGCGAGATGAGGCCCATTTCCGCTGAAGCTTCTCGAGGCTAATCACGTCTAACCACTGGAACTTCCAAAGGGTCCTTCACACCCTTGCTTCAACTCAAGAAGTTCCCCGACATACCCGTCTCCACTCGAGAGGAAGCACGTGGGGTCCCGCACACATCCAGGGGAGCCCCGATTCCGCCTCCTAGCTCGAGATGAGGGATCCTTTCCCTGTTTTGTAGGGAAAGAATTCCCGGCGTTCCCGTCGCATCTCAAGAGGAGGCGCTCTCCACAGGAAAGGCGAGAGGAACTCCAGGGTCGTGCCACCAATCCAAGAGTCCCCCAGATGTGTCAGTCCATTCCAGAGGAACCTGTTTTCCCTGCACTGCCTTGACGTTCAAGCCGAGGATCGACTCCCACCACGTGTGCACGTGGGACAGCCCTGTGGGAAAGCCTCGTGGGAAAGCCTCGTGGGAAAGACTCGAGGGAAAACCATAGATCCTTTGATCCACGCGGCGGACTGCGTGACACTGCTGCTACCGCTCTGGAGGAAAGCGCAAGTGCATGCCCGCATTCGAGACGAGGACTGACTCCCCTGGGGAGACTCCAGAAGTACCCCAAGATCCATGTCAGCACTGGAGAGGAATCCTCAGGTTCCGGCCCCGACTCCACACAAGGTCTTAGGCCCCGGCATCGACGGGAGAGGAATCCCGAGAGGCCCCCGAGGAACTGGCATGGGGACTGGCCTTTCCTGAGGCCACCAGAGCGGGTCCCTGACGTCCCCGTCATAAGTCGAGAGCACCTGCCGCAACTCGAGAAAATCCAGGAGGTTTTGCCCTCCAGGCGAGATGAGGCCCATTTCCGCTGAGGCTTCTCGAGGCCAATCACATCTAACCACTGGAACTTCCAAAGGGTCTTTCACACCCTTGCTGCAACTCAAGAAGTTCCCCGACATACCCGTCTCCACTCGAGAGGAAGCACGTGGGGTCCCGCACACATCCTGGGGAGACCCGTTTCCGCCTCCTAGCTCGAGATGAGGGATCCTTTCCCTGTTTCGTAGGGAAAGAATTCCCGGCGTTCCCGTCGCATCTCAAGTGGAGGCGCTCTCCACAGGAAAGGCGAGAGGAACTCCAGGGTCGTGCCACCATTCCAAGAGTCCCCCAGATGTGTCAGTCCATTCCAGAGGAACCTGTTTTCCCTGCACTGCCTTGACGTTCAAGCCGAGGATCGACTCCCACCACGTGTGCACGTGGGACAGCCCTGTGGGAAAGCCTCGTGGGAAAGCCTCGTGGGAAAGACTCGAGGGAAAACAATAGATCCTTTGATCCACGCGGCGGACTGCGTGACACTGCTGCTACCGCTCTGGAGGAAAGCGCAAGTGCATGCCCGCATTCGAGACGAGGACTGACTCCCCTGGGGAGACTCCAGAAGTACCCCAAGATCCATGTCAGCACTGGAGAGGAATCCTCAGGTTCCGGCCCCGACTCCACACAAGGTCTTAGGCCCCGGCATCGACGGGAGAGGAATCCCGAGAGGCCCCCGAGGAACTCGCATGGGGACTGGCCTTTCCTGAGGCCACCAGAGCGGGTCCCTGAGGTCCCCGTCGTAAGTCGAGAGCACCTGCCGCAACTCGAGAAAATCCAGGAGGTTTTGCCCTCCAGGCGAGATGAGGCCCATTTCCGCTGAGGATTCTCGAGGCTAATCACGTCTAACAACTGGAACTTCCAAAGGGTCCTTCACACCCTTGCTGCAACTCAAGAAGTTCCCCGACATACCCGTGTGCACTCGAGAGGAGGCACGTGGTGTCCCGCACACATCCAGGGGAGACCCGTTTCCGCCTCCTAGCTCGAGATGAGGGATCCATTCCCTGTTTCGTAGGGAAAGAATTCCCGGCGTTCCCGTCGCATCTCAAGAGGAGGCGCTCTCCACAGGAAAGGCGAGAGGAACTCCAGGGTCGTGCCACCATTCCAAGAGTCCCCCAGATGTGTCACTCCATTCCAGAGGAACCTGTTTTCCCTGCACTGCCTTGACGTTCAAGCCGAGGATAGACTCCCACCACGTGTGCACGTGGGACAGCCCTGTGGAAAGCCTCGTGGGAAAGCCTCGTGGGAAAGACTCGAGGGAAAACCATAGATCGTTTGATCCATGCGGCGGACTGCGTGACACTGCTGCTACCGCTCTGGAGGAAAGCGCAAGTGCATGCCCGCATTCGAGACGAGGACTGACTCCCCTGGGGAGACTCCAGAAGTACCCCAAATCCATGTCAGCACTGGAGAGGATTCCTCAGGTTCCGGCCCCGACTCCACACAAGATCTTAGGCCCCGGCATCGACGGGAGAGGAATCCCGAGACGCCCCCGAGGAACTCGCATGGGGACTGGCCTTTCCTGAGGCCACCAGAGCGGTTCCCAGAGGTCCCCGTCGTAAGTCGAGAGCACCTGCCGCAACTCGAGAAAATCCAGGAGGTTTTGCCCTCCAGGCGAGATGAGGCCCATTTCCGCTGAGGCTTCTCGAGGCCAATCACATCTAACCACTGGAACTTCCAAAGGGTCCTTCACACCATTGCTGCAACTCAAGACGTTCCCCGACATACCCGTCTCCACTCGAGGGGAAGCACGTGGGGTCCCGCACACATCCAGGGGAGCCCCGTTTCCGACTCCTAACTCGAGATGTGGGATCCTTTCCCTGTTTCGTAGGGAAAGATTTCCCGGCGTTCCCGACGCATCTCAAGAGGAGGCGCTCTCCACAGGAAAGGCGAGAGGAACTCCAGGGTCGTGCCACCATTCCAAGAGTCCCCCAGATGTGTCAGTCCATTCCAGAGGAACCTGTTTTCCCTGCACTGCCTTGACGTTCAAGCCGAGGATCGACTCCCACCACGTGTGCACGTGGGATAGCCCTGTGGGAAAGCCTCGTGGGAAAGCCTCGTGGGAAAGACTCGAGGGAAAACCATAGATCCTTTGATCCACGCGACGGACTGCGTGACACTGCTGCTACCGCTCTGGAGGAAAGCACAAGTGTATGCCCGCATTCGAGACGAGGACTGACTCCCATGGGGAGACTCCAGAAGTACCCCAAGATCCATGTCAGCACTGGAGAGGAATCCTCAGGTTCCGGCCCCGACTCCACACAAGGTCTTAGGCCACGGCATCGACGGGAGAGGAATCCCGAGAGGCCCCCGTGGAACTCGCATGGGGACTGGCCTTTCCTGTGGCCACCAGAGCGGGTCCCTGAGGTCCCCGTCGTAAGTCGAGAGCACCTGCCGCAACTCGAGAAAATCCAGGAGGTTTTGCCCTCCAGGCGAGATGAGGCCCATTTCCGCTGAGGCTTCTCGAGGCTAATCACGTCTAACAACTGGAACTTCCAAAGGGTCCTTCACACCCTTGCTGCAACTCAAGAAGTTCCCCGACATACCCGTCTCCACTCGAGAGGAAGCACGTGGGTCCCGCACACATCCAGGGGAGCCCCGTTTCCGCCTCCTAGCTCGAGATGAGGGATCCTTTCCCTGTTTCGTAGGGAAAGAATTCCCGGCGTTCCCGTCGCATCTCAAGAGGAGGCGCTCTCCACAGGAAAGGCGAGAGGAACTCCAGGGTCGTGCCACCATTCCAAGAGTCCCCCAGATGTGTCAGTCCATTCCAGAGGAACCTGTTTTCCCTGCACTGCCTTGACGTTCAAGCCAAGGATCGACTCCCACCACGTGTGCACGTGGGACAGCCCTGTGGGAAAGCCTCGTGGGAAAGCCTCGTGGGAAAGACTCGAGGGAAAACCATAGATCCTTTGATGCACGCGGCGGACTGCGTGACACTGCTGCTACCGCTCTGGAGGAAAGCGCAAGTACATGCCCGCATTCGAGACGAGGACTGACTCCCCTGGGGAGACTCCAGAAGTACCCCAAGATCCATGTAAGCACTGGAGAGGAATCCTCAGGTTACGGCCCCGACTCCACACAAGGTCTTAGGCCCCGGCATCGACGGGAGAGGAATCCCGAGGGGCCCCCGAGGAACTCGCATGGGGACTGGCCTTTCCTGAGGCCACCAGAGCGGGTCCCTGAGGTCCCCGTCGTAAGTCGAGAGCACCTGCCGCATCTCGAGAAAATCCAGGAGGTTTTGCCCTCCAGGCGAGATGAGGCCCATTTCCGCTGAGGCTTCTCGAGGCCAATCACATCTAACCACTGGAACTTCCAAAGGGTCCTTCACACCATTGCTGCAACTCAAGAAGTTCCCCGACATACCCGTCGGCACTCGAGAGGAAGCACGTGGGGTCCCGCACACATCCAGGGGAGCCCCGTTTCCGCCTCCTAGCTCGAGATGAGGGATCCTTTCCCTGTTTCGTAGGGAAAGAATTCCCGGCGTTCCCGTCGCATCTCAAGAGGAGGCGCTCTCCACAGGAAAGGCGAGAGGAACTCCAGGGTCGTGCCACCATTTTAAGAGTCCCCCAGATGTGTCACTCCATTCCAGAGGAACCTGATTTCCCTGCACTGCCTTGACGTTCAAGCCGAGGATCGACTCCCACCACGTGTGCACGTGGGACAGCCCTGTGGGAAAGCCTCGTGGGAAAGCCTCGTGGGAAAGACTCGAGGGAAAACCATAGATCCTTTGATCCACGCGGCGGACTGCGTGACACTGCTGCTACCGCTCTGGAGGAAAGCGCAAGTGCATGCCCGCATTTGAGACGAGGACTGACTCCCCTGGGGAGACTCCAGAAGTACCCCAAGATCCATGTCAGCACTGGAGAGGAATCCTCACGTTCCGGCCCCGACTCCACACAAGGTCTTAGGCCCCGGCATCGACGGTAGAGGAATCCCGAGAGGCCCCCGAGGAACTCGCATGGGGACTGGCCTTTCCTGAGGCCACCAGAGCGGTTCCCTGAGGTCCCCGTCGTAAGTCGAGAGCACCTGCCGCAACTCGAGAAAATCCAGGAGGTTTTGCCCTCCAGGCGAGATGAGGCCCATTTCCACTGAGGCTTCTCGAGGCCAATCACATCTAACCACTGGAACCTCCAAAGGGTCCTTCACACCCTTGCTGCAACTCAAGAAGTTCCCCGACATACCCGTCTCCACTCGAGGGGAAGCACGTGGGGTCCCGCAAACATCCAGGGGAGACCCGTTTCCGCCTCTTAGCTCGAGATGAGGGATCCTTTCCCTGTTTCGTAGGGAAAGAATTCCCGGCGTTCCCGTCGCATCTCAAGAGGAGGCGCTCTCCACAGGAAAGGCGAGAGGAACTCCAGGGTCATGCCACCATTCCAAGAGTCCCCCAGGTGTGTCAGTCCATTCCAGAGGAACCTGTTTTCCCTGCACTGGCTTGACGTTCAAGCCGAGGATCGACTCCCACCACGTGTGCACGTGGGACAGCCCTGTGGGAAAGCCTCGTGGGAAAGCCTCGTGGGAAAGACTCGAGGGAAAACCATAGATCCTGTGATCCACGGGGCGGACTGTGTGACACTGCTGCTACCGCTCTGGAGGAAAGCGCAAGTGCATGCCCGCATTCGAGACGAGGACTGACTCCCCTGGGGAGACTCCAGAAGTACCCCAAGATCCATGTCAGCACTGGAGAGGAATCCTCAGGTTCCGGCCCCGACTCCACACAAGGTCTTAGGCCCCGGCATCGACGGGAGAGGAATCCCGAGAGGCCCCCGAGGAACTCGCATGGGGACTGGCCTTTCCTGAGGCCACCAGAGCGGGTCCCTGAGGTCCCCGTCGAAAGTCGAGAGCACCTGCCGCAACTCGAGAAAATCCAGGATGTTTGGCCCTCCAGGCCAGATGAGGCCCATTTCCGCTGAGGCTTCTCGAGGCCAATCACATCTAACCACTGGAACTTCCAAAGGATCCTTCACACCCTTGCTGCAACTCAAGAAGTTCCCGGACATACCCGTCTCCACTCGAGAGGAAGCACGTGGGGTCCCGCACACATCCAGGGGAGCCCCGTTTCCGCCTCGTAGTTCGAGATGAGGGATCCTTTCGCTGCTTGCCCGGGAAAGATTTCTGGGTGTTCCTGGCGCATGTCAAGAGGAGGCGCTCGCCACAGGAAAGGCGAGAGGAACTCCAGGGTCTTTGCGCCATTCCCAGAGTCCCCCAGATGTCTCAGTCCATTCCAGCGGAACCTGTTTTCCCTGCACTGCCTCGAGTTTCACGCCGAGGATCGACTCCCACCACGGTGGCACGTGGGACAGCCCTGTGGGAAAGCCTCGTGGGAAAGCCACAGATTACTTGATCCACGCGACAGGAAGGG
This sequence comes from Ovis canadensis, assembly GCF_042477335.2. Classification (NCBI taxonomy): domain Eukaryota; kingdom Metazoa; phylum Chordata; class Mammalia; order Artiodactyla; family Bovidae; genus Ovis; species Ovis canadensis. The sequence continues at coordinate 2,094,182 of NC_091252.1, forward strand.
TGACACTGCTGCTACTGCTCTGGAGGAAAGCGCACGTGCATGCCCCCATTCGAGACGAGGACTTACTCCCCTGGGGAGACTCCAGAAGTACCCCAAGATCCATGTCAGCCCTGGAGAGGAATCCTCAGGTTCTGGCCCCGACTCCACACAAGGTCTTAGGCCCCGGCATCGAAAGGAGAGGAATGCCTAGAGGCCCCCGAGCAACTCGCATGGGGATTGACCTTTCCTGAGGCCACCAGAGAGGGTCCCTGAGGTCCCCGTCGTAAGTCGAGAGCACCTGCCGCAACTCGAGAAAATCCAGGAGGTTTTGCCCTCCAGGCGAGATGAGGCCCATTTCCGTTGAGGCTTCTCGAAGCTAATCAAACCTACAGTCTGTAACTTCCAAAAGGCCCTTCACACCCTTGCTGCAACTCAAGAAGTTGCCTGACATACCCGTCTCCACTCGAGAGGAAGCACGAGGGTCCGGCCCACATCCAGAAGAGCCCCATTTCCGCTCGTAGCTCGTGATGAGGGATCCTTTCGCTGGTGGCCGGGAAAGAATTCTGGGCGTTCCCGTCGCATCTCAAGAGGAGGTGCTCTCCACAGGAAAGGCGAGAGGTACGCCAGCGTCGTTCCACCATTCCAAGAGTCCCCCAGATGTCTCAGTCCATTCCAGAGGAACCTGTTTTCCCTGCACTGCCTCGACTTTCACGCCAAGGATCGACTGCCACCAAGGTGGCACGTGAGACAGCCCTGTGCGAAAGCCTCGTGGGACAGCCCTGTGGGAAAGCCTCGTGGGAAAGACTCGTGGAAAATCCTGGAGGGAAATGCCACAGATCCCATGACTCACGAGATGGGAAGCGTGACACTGCTGCTACAGATCAGGAGGAAAGCGCACCTGCATGCCCCCTCTCGAGACGAGGACTGACTCCCCTGGGGAGACTCCATAATTACCCCAAGATCCATGTCGGCATTGGTGAGGAATCCTCAGGTTCCGGCCCCGACTCCACACAACGTCTTAGGCCCCGGCACCGACGGGAGAGGAATCACGAGAGGCCCCCTAGCAACACGCATGATGACTGGCCTTTCCTGAGGCCGCCAGAGCGGGTCCCTGAAGTCCCCGTGGTAACTTGAGAGCACCTGCTGAAACTGGGGAATATCTAGAAGCCTCTCCATTCCAGGCGCCATGAGGCCCATTTCTGCTGAGGCATCTCGAGACTAACCACACCTAACCTCTGGAACTTCGAAAGGGTCCTTCACACCTTTGCTGCAACTCAAGAAGTTCCCCGACATACGCGTTCCTCTTCCCATTCTGCCGTAATGGTGGTGACATCTGCATATCTAAGTTTATTGCTATTTCTTCCGGCAATCTTGATTCCAGCTCAGGTATCTTCCATCCCAGCATTTTTCATGATGTAGTCTGCATATAAGCTAAATAAACAGGGTGACAATATACAGCCTTGACATACTCCTTTTCCTTTTTGGAACCAGTATGTTGTTCCATGTCCTGCTCTAACTGTTGCTTCCTGACCGTCATACAGATTTCTCAAGAGGCAGGTTAGGTGGTCTAGTATTCCCTTCTCTTTCAGAATTGTGGCTAAAACAACAGTATAAGGACCTTTCCGATGTCAGGCCAAGGAATTGTGTTTCCAGTCATTGAGCCACACCTGATCACTGAGCACAAATTCATGAATCTGTTCCTCAAGGGGGAATGATATTTTTTTTTACACAAACTTAGTTACCTGATTTATTACCTTACCTAATTGTTCCAGCTGCTGTGAAATCCCACCTCCTTACTTGTGGCAAATCTGCTAACACCTGCCTCATTTGGGGTGGGGGGTTCTCCCATAGAAAATTTCATAAGGACAACAACAATGGGAACGTGCAGTTACCCGTAATATGAGTAAGTCTGCCAGAAGTAAGCCCATCCATGTACAGTCAGTCTCTATGATCCATTTTGAAAGAGTCTCTTCAAGAGTTTGGTTGTTTCTTTCCACCATTCCAGAACACTGGGGCCTATATGCTGTATGTAATTTCCACTGATATTTAGAGCTTCACATACCTGTTAATTAACGCGGCTACAAAGACAGGGCCATTGTCGGATTCTATACTGGTTGGAAACCCAAGTCTGGGAATTATTTCTCAAATCAGCGAGCTACTTCATTTTCTTTTTCAGATCAGGTAGGGAAGGCCTCTGCCCAACCAGAGAAGGTACCTACTATTCTAGTAAGTAATGATAACAGGTGACTGCCTTTGCTTCCCCGAAGGGACACTCGCTTTCCCTGCATCCTGAGAACTCCACGTCTCAGCCAGTTGGAAAAGCGCTTCTTGGAGGTCATTATTCAGGGGCAATTTCCCCTGGAGCCCGGGGCCATAGGGAGTGGCTCCACACTCCCAGGGAAAGGCAGAGCCACAGCCACACATCTGTCCCATCCCCTTTGCTCTGTAGGAGAGCTCTAGTGAGCCTAGGTCTGTCAGGAAAATTCTTGGCTCCTATGGGGACACATTCTATGTGTGAAACTGCATACAGGACCGAGGGGCCACAGGGCGCCTGTTTCTCTCGGGGCCGGAGGGGTGGGGGGCCTGAAGCAGTGCGGCCCAGCAACAGCTTCCACATCCATCCAATTGCTCTTTTCTTACCTCTGATAGAACTAGCTTTGTTCCAGCCTTTGGCAATTTGGAGGCAAGCGGGCCCCACTTCCTCCCCAAGGAGGCATGGGACCTACTTTGAGTGGAAAGGCCCCTCACGGAGCTGAACCCAGGAAGGCACCCAGTCATGTCTGACACATTCCTGCATCCTGCTTCTTCATGAGCAATACCGCTATAAGCTAGGAATGTCTTTCCAAGGCTCAGAAAGGACAGGGGAGATGCATGGTGCTGCCTCTGGAATTTCGGTCCTCTGAGCAGACCTGGAGGTCTCCCCTTGAAGAAGCAAACCAGTTTCTTCCAAATACAGGCTTGCAAACACACACTGGGTGGCTGCCTCTTCTTCCCTGAAGGACGATCACTTTCCCCACATCCTGTGAACTCTGCATCCCAGCCTGCTGGAAAAGCGCTTCTTGGAGGTCATTTTTCAGGGACAATTTTCCCTGGAGCCCGGGGCCGTAGGGAGGGCCCCATGCTCGCTGGGAAAGGCAGAGTCACATCCACAGTCTGTTCTATCCCTTTTGCCCTGTAGGAGAGCTCTAGTGAGCCTAGGTCTGTCAGGAAAATTCTTGGCTCCTATGGGGACACATCCTGTGTGTTAACCTGCATATGGGACCGAGGGGCCACAGGGCGCCTGCTCCTCTCGGGGGGTAACCTGAAGTGGTGCGGCCCAGCAACAGCCTGAACATCCATCTAATTGCTCTTTTCTTCCTTCTGATAGAGCTAGCTTTGCTTCTCGCTTTGGCATTTCGGAAGCCAGGGGGAGCCCCACCGCTGTTGTCCTGGGGTCTATTGGAGGTACCAGGTCTACTGGACCCCAGCATGGCACCCGACCCCCTCAGACACACTCCCGCAGCCTCCTTCCCCATGGGCAGGACTGTTCTGACCTAGGAATGTGTTCCCAAGGCTCAGAAAATGCAGGGAGACACACGGCCCTGACTCTGGAACTGAGGCCGTTGGAGCAGGCCTGGAGGTCTGACGTCTGAGACGGCAAACGCTTGCTGCGAGATACAGGTGTGAAAACACACTCTCTGGGGCTGCCTTTCCTTCCTCCAAGGAAGATAGCTTTTCCAGTCTCCTCCGTGCTGAGTCATACAAGGCTGGAAAGGTCTGGCTTAGAGGGCATTTCTCAGCGGCAATGGCCCCTGAGGCCCTGCACCCAGGGAGGGATCCTACCCTCCCAGGGGAAGTCAAAGCAACCTCCAAACAGCTGTTCTATCATGTTTCCTCTGCAGGAGGGAGCTAGTGAGCCCAGGTCTGTCTGGAACGTTCTTGGATCCTGCGGGGAAATCATCCTGGGAGCCCACCTGGATACCAGTCGTAGGGGCTAACATCTGCATTTTTCTTCCTTGGAGCCCTAACGCAGTACAGCCTAGCAACTGCTTGAAAATCCATCCTGTTGCTGTTTTCTTCCCTCTGACAGAGCGAGCTTTGCTCCCCACTTTGGGATTTCAGAAGCAAGGTGGTGGCCTGCAACTCCTTGCCTGGGGTCCATTGGAGGTGCAAGGTGCCCTCGACCAGGTGACCCCAGCATGGCACCTGGCCCCCTCAGACACACTCCCGCAGCCTGCTTCCCCATGGGCAGGACTGCTCTCCCCTAGGAATGTGTTTGCGAGGCCAGGAAACTGCAGGGAGACACAAGGCCCTGATTCTGGAATGGAGTCTGTTGGAGCAGGCCTGCAGGTCTTATGTCTAACAAGCCAAACACTTGCTGCAAGATACAGGCCTGAAAACACACTCTTGGGCTGCCTTTCCTTCCTCCAAGGAAGAGAGTTTTCTCAGCCTCCTGTGGGCTGAGAGTCACACAGGGCTGAAAAGCACTTACTGGGAGATTAGTTTTCATTGGCCATGGCCCCTGAGGCCCTGTGCTCAGGGAGGGCTCCCTCCCTCCCAGGGAAAGTCAAAGGAAGCTCCAAACGGCTGTTCAATCATGTTTCGGAGAGAGTCATTGCCAAGGCAGGTTTATAAGAAGTTCCAGGGTCCCCAAGGAGAGAGGGGTCTAGAATTCTCAAGGAGGAAGAAAGGGCACACTTTTTTCCCTCTACATTCCTTCGGATTACATAACAATCATGCATCCTTCTTGAGGACGGTCTCTGGAAAAACCTTCTGGCTAATCCTGTTATCTTAAAATGTAAATGATGGGAGTAGGTCTAGTGAGTCTTTACAACCTCCAGACATTCTTTTGTTCGTTGTAATAACTTATTGGAGAGTATATAACTCCATTACTAACACTAGCAAGGGGGTACACTTTCTGCCCCTTGTGATGTCTCTGTCAGAAGCTTTCTCTATCTCCTTTCTACTTGAATAAGACTCGATTGCACAAAAGCTCTGAGCAATCAAGCCTCGTCTTGGGCCCTGGATTGAATTCTTCTCCTCCATAAGCCAAGAATCCCAGCATCTTTTCGTGGTTCAGCAACAATATTTCATTTCCTCTGCAGGAGAGAGCTAGTGAGCTTAGGTCTGTCTGGAACATTCTTGGATCCTGTGGGGAAAATATCCTGTGCACACATCTGGATACTGGGCCTAGAGGCCAAAATTCGCATTTCTTTCCCGCGGAGCCCTCACGTGGTGTGACTGAGCAACTGCTTGAAAATCCATCCCATTGCTGTTTTCCTCCTTCTGACAGACAGAGCTAGCTTTGTTCCCTGCTTTGGGATATCTCAACCGAGGGGCCGGTCCATAGCTACTCGCCTGGGGCCCATTGGATGTGCAAGGTGCCCTCGACTAGGTGACCCTAGCATGGCACTCAGCCCGCTCAGACACACTCCCGAGGCTTCTTTCTCATGGGAAGCACTGCTCCAACCTAGGAATGTGTCTGCAATGCTTGGAAAGTGCAGTGAGACACACAGCCCTGACTCTGGAATTGAGGCCCTCAGAGCAAGCCTGCAGCTCTGATGTCTGAGAAGCAAAACACTTGCTGCAAAGAGAGGCCTGAAAACACACTCTCTGTGGATGACTTTCCTTCCTCTAAGGAAGACAGTTTTCCCAGTCTCCTGCTTCCTGCATGTCACACAGCTGGAATGCGCTTGCTTGGATGTCATGATTCAGTGGCAATGACCCCTGAGGCCCTTTGCCCAGGGAGGGCTCCCACACTCATAGGCAAATCAAAGCAACTTCCAAGTGAGTCAGCTCTTCACATCAAGTGGCCAAAGTATTGGAGTTTCAGGTTCAGTATTAGTCCTTCCAATGGATATTCAGACCTGATTTCCTTTAGGATGGAGTGGTTGCGTCTCCTTGTAGTCTAAGCGACCTACAAGCATCTTCTCCAACACCACTGTTCAAAAGCATCAAATTTTCAGCTGTCACTTTCTTTATAGTACATCTTTCATATCCATCCATGACATATGGAAAAACCATAGCCTTGACCGGATGGGTCTTTGTTGGCAAAGCAACGTCTCGGCTTTTTAATATGCTGTCTAGTTTGGTCATCACTTTTCTTCCAAGTCATAAATATGTTTTAAGTTCATGGAGGCAGCCATCACCTGCAGTGATTTCCAAGCCCCCCAAAATAGTCTGCTGCTGTTTCCAATGTTTTCCCATCTATTTGCCATGAAGTGATGAGACTGGATGCAATGATTGTAGTTTTCTGAATGCTGAGCTTTAAGCTAACTTTTTCACTCTCCTCTTTCACTTTCATCAGGAGACTCTTTAGCTCTTCTTCACTTTCTGCCATAAGGGTGGTGTCATCTGAATATCTGAGATTATTGATATTTCTCCCAGCAACCTTGATTCCAGCGTGTGCTTCCTCCAGCCCAGTGTTTCTCATGCTGTACTCTGCATATAAGTTAAATAAGCAGGGTGACAATATACAGCCTTGACATGTTCCTTTTCCTATGTAGAACCAGTCTGTTGTTCCATGTCCAGTTCGAACTGTTTCTTCCTGACCTGCATACAGGTTTCTCAAGAGACAGGTCAGGTGGTCTGGTATTCCCATCTCTTTCAGAATTTTTCCCAGTTTCTTGTGATCCACACAGTCAAAGGCTTTGGCATTGTCAATAAAGCAGAAATAGATGGTTTTTTTTTTCCGGAACTCTCTTGCTTTTTCAATGATCCAGTGGATGTTGGCAATTTGATCTCTGGTTTCTCTGCATTTTTTAAATCCCTCTTGAACATCTGGAAGTTCACAGTTCATGTGAACTTGGAGAATTTTGAGCATTACTTTACTAGTGTGTGAGATGAGTGCAATTGTGCAGCAGCTTGAATAGTCTTTGTCATTGCCTTTCTTTGGGATTGGAATGAAAACTGACCTAATGACTAGATGTTTTCAATTGCATATGCTGAAAGAACTGGGTGTGCAGTTTTGAAGGAAAAAAAAAATCATTTTAACCCATTTTCTCTGAAGTGCAAGGCATATCATGGCCATCCCTGAATCATAAAGTCACCTTTTCTTTATGTAGTCATAGTTTCATGCCTAAATTATAGGCCAACTCGTGCTCAACTTGACTCTGATGTCAGGGGCAGATCAACTGATAAAAAGCTTGGATTGTCCCTCTGGAGGAAAGTGAGATCTTGGTCCCACGAGAAGAATCTGAAGGGTTAAGGGAACTTGCAAGAGTGGGGAAAGCTTAGTCCATCCTACATGTACCAAAATCTTAAATAAGGCTTATTTACTTTACCGAAGTAAAAAAACAGATGATGAAAACAATTATAAATCAATGAAAGGTAGAGAAACTCATAGTCTGTGATCAAAAATTGCATTCTAAGAAAACTTAGTTCTCTTAACCTAGAGAGGAGACTAAATTCCATCTGGTAGCAGCTTACCAGAAGACAAGCAAACAAACAAACAAATTATCAGTAAGCTTAAAAAAAGTATTTTCCATGTATCTTGAAGTAGCAGTATTTCTGCAAAGGCATCAGTGTGAAACCACAGAGGACATGGTTAAAACCTGATGAAATAGAAATTGACAATGTCATCTGGTCACTGCTGCGACTTGAAATGCTTTAATATGATAACTAGAATGATAACTGACAGCATTTGACCAGGACATATCAGATTTTCACGGATGTCATATCATTTCTAGGATATCTATATTAGGAACTGAAGGAATCTTTGAACCTAGGAAAGAAAACAACAGTCTCAAAGGCCCTTGCTGAGTCATCTAGCAGCAAGGAATGTCTTTGCAAGGATCGCAAAGTGAAGGGAAGATACACCGACCTGCCTCTGCAACTTCGGTCCTCTGAGCAGATCTGGAGGTCTCCCTTTGTATAAGCTAACCTGTTCCTTCCAAATAGAGGTTTGCAACACAAAACAAGTGGCCGCCTATTCTTCCCCGAAGGAGGCTCTCTTTCCCCACATCCTGCAAACTCCCTTTCCCAGCCTCCTGGAAAAGTGCTTCTTGCAGTTCCTTTCAGAAAATCCTATGGACAGAGAAGCCTGGTAGGCTGCAGTCCATGGGGTCGCTGAGGGTCGGACACGACTGAGCGACTGCACTTTCATTTTCACTTTCATGCATTGGAGAAGGCAATGGCAACCCACTTACTGTTCTTGCCTGGAGAATCCCAGGGACGGGGGAGCCTAGTGGGCTACCGTCTATGGCGTCGCACAGAGTCGAACACGACTGAACCAACTTAGCAGCAGCAGCAGCAGCAGCAGCAGCAGCAGCAGCAGCAGCAGCAGCAGCAGCAGCAGCAGTTCCTTTCTTAGGGGCAGTTATCCCTGAGATTGGGACCTGGAAAGGCAGAGCCACCTCCACACACACATCTTTTCTGTCCCCTTTCCTCTGGAGGAGAGCTCTAGTGAGCCTAGGTCTGTCAGGAAAATTCTTGGCTTTGACGGGATCACACCCGGTGTGTGAACCTGCATACCCGACCTAGGGGCCACAGGGCACCTGTTTTGCTCGAGTGGGTCCTGGAGGGGTGCAGCATAGCAAGAGCTTAAAGATCCATCCAATTTGTCTTTCTTTTACCTCGGAGAGAACGAGTTTGCTCCACCTCCACCCTTTGGCAGTGTGGAGGGAAGAGGGCACAACCCTCTCCCAAAGGGGACATAGGGCCTACCAGGAGAGAAAGGCCCCTTGAGGAGCTGAGCCCAGGTAGGCAGCCAGTGATGTCAAGCACACTCCCGCTGCTTGCTTCTTCATGGGCACTCCGACAATCTGCTAGGAATGTCTTGGCAAGGATCTCAAAGGGAAGGGGAGATACATGGCCCTGTCTCTGGAACTTCAGTCCTCTGAGCAGATCTGGAGGTCTTGAGTTGTATAAGCAAACGTGTTCCTTCCAAATAGAGGCTTGCGAACACACCCCCGGTGGTTGCCTCTTCTTCCCCGAAGAAGTCTTTCTTTCCCCACATGCTGCGAACTCCCTGTCCCAACCTCCAAGATTAGCGCTTCTTGCCATTCCTTTCTTAGAGGCAGTTATCCCTGAGCTTGGGGCCGTAGGGAGTAGCCCCACACTCACAGGGAAAGGCAAAGACTCCTCCATACATCTCCTCTATCCCCTTTGCTCTGGAGGAGAGCTTTAGTGAGCCTAGGTCTTTCAGGAAAATTGTTGGCTTGGACAGGATCTCACCCTGTTTGTGAACCTGCATACCCAACCGGGGGCCACAGAGCACCTGTTTCAGTAAAGTGGGCCCTGAAAGGGTGCAGCCTAGCAAGAGCTTGAAAATCCATTCAATTGCTGTTTTTGTACCTCTGACAGAGCGAGCTTTGCTCCACCCTTTGGCAGTGTGGAGAAAAGAGGCATGACACCCTCCCCAAGGGGACATGGGGCCTACTTCGAGAGGAAAGGCCCCTTGTGGAGTTGAGGCACACAGTCGTGTCAAACACACTCCCACTGCTTGCTTCTTCATGGGCACTCCCGCTATCAGCTAGGAATGTCTTTGCAATGATCACAAAGGGAAGGGGAGATACACGGCCCTGCCTCTGGACCTCCGGTGCTCTGAGCAAATCTGGTCTCCCGTTGTTGGTCAAGTTCAAGTTCAAGGTCAAGGTCAAGTTCAAGGTCAAGGTCAAAGTCAAGGTCAAGTTCAAGTTCAAGTTCAAGTTCAAGGTCAAAGTCAAGTTCAAGTTCAAGTTCAAGTTCAAGGTCAAGGTCAAGTTCAAGTTCAAGGTCAAGTTCAAGGTCAAAGTCAAGGTCAAGTTCAAGTTCAAGTTCAAGGTCAAAGTCAAGGTCAAGTTCAAGTTCAAGTTCAAGTTCAAGGTCAAGTTCAAGTTCAAGTTCAAGGTCAAGGTCAAGTTCAAGTTCAAGTTCAAGTTCAAGGTCAAAGTCAAGGTCAATTTCAAGTTCAAGTTCAAGTTCAAGTTCAAGGTCAAAGTCAAGTTCAAGTTCAAGTTCAAGGTCAAAGTCAAGGTCAAAGTCAAGTTCAAGTTCAATTTCAAGTTCAAGGTCAAGGTCAAAGTCAAGGTCAAGTTCAAGTTCAAGTTCAAGTTCAAGTTCAAGGTCAAGGTCAAAGTCAAGGTCAAGTTCAAGTTCAAGGTCAAAGTCAAGGTCAAGTTCAAGTTCAAGTTCAAGGTCAAAGTCAAGGTCAAGTTCAAGTTCAAGTTCAAGGTCAAAGTCAAGGTCAAGTTCAAGTTCAAGTTCAAGTTCAAGGTCAAGGTCAAGTTCAAGTTCAAGGTCAAGTTCAAGTTCAAGTTCAAGGTCAAAGTCAAGGTCAAGTTCAAGTTCAAGTTCAAGGTCAAAGTCAAGGTCAAGTTCAAGTTCAAGTTCAAGTTCAAGGTCAAGTTCAAGTTCAAGTTCAAGTTCAAGGTCAAAGTCAAGGTCAAGTTCAAGTTCAAGTTCAAGTTCAAGGTCAAAGTCAAGGTCAAGTTCAAGTTCAAGTTCAAGTTCAAGTTCAAGGTCAAGTTCAAGTTCAAGTTCAAGTTCAAGTTCAAGGTCAAAGTCAAGGTCAAGGTCAAGTTCAAGTTCAAGTTCAAGGTCAAAGTCAAGGTCAAGTTCAGGTTCAAGTTCAAGTTCAAGGTCAAGTTCAAGTTCAAGTTCAAGTTCAAGTTCAAGGTCAAAGTCAAGGTCAAGTTCAAGTTCAAGGTCAAAGTCAAGGTCAAGGTCAAGTTCAAGTTCAAGTTCAAGTTCAAGGTCAAAGTCAATGCCCACAGGAAGATGTGAGGATAAAGGGCCTCATCCCAGCACAGCACCCGCTCCCACCGGCCCCTGACTCCCGCAGCACGCCCCCTAAAACAACACTGTCTTCCCAGAAAAGAGAACGGAGAAGCCATGTGTGTGCCAAAGGAGCAAGATGAACGAACGATGCAACGCCCTCCAACTTTGGGCACACCTGACGCCTGGGAACCCCGGGCCCGGCCGATGGGTCCCCGCCGTTCTCGGGCGGGAGCGGGGGTCGACACGTGGGCCGAGAGCCCTTGCCCGGGCCACCCGCAAATCCCCTGAGACGTGATCCGACCCCAGGGACCGAGGGCAAACGTACCGCTTGAGGTGCTGGAGGAGCTGGACGAAGCCATGGTGGGAGAGGCACACAGGAGCGCTGCAGACTGCTGGCCGAGTGGGCGGGGACCCAGCAGCCCAGGACTCTGGAGAGCGGGAGGCGTCTCCACCCCCATTGACGTCAATAGGGTTTGGGTGCGTAGATGGAGGGGGCCGCCCCTGGCCTCTTTCCAAGCAGAGACCCTGGACGGAGTCCCGTGGAGTGAGTGGGCTTTTCCCGGGCACAGCTGTGCCCCGGACCGCCAAGATCCCCGTTGGGGTGGGTGGGCAGTTCGGGGGCTTTGGTTTGTGGCCCTCCCTCGCAGCGGATGGTGGGATCAACCCCGGGTGGATCAATCAGGGGCCCTCAGCAGTGCCAAGGGAGCTCACCGCCCAGGAAACGCCCCCTAGGTCCCTTTGAATTGGCCGCCCACGCCCCCTTTCCCAGCCTGCCTTGTTCTGGGGTTTCCCACCTTTTCACATACCACAGGTCCCTGGGCCTGGACTGTCCCCCGCTGGCTCCTCCGAGGCATTCCGGGACAACGGACGCTCTCTCCAGCGCCTCCACCTAGATCCCACGCTGTCCTCGCCTCCATATGCCACCTGCGCCTCCCCAACTCCTCCGTGGGCTCCTGGCGTCCTTTCCCTACAGCAGTCCCAGAGCACCAGCCCCGAGGGCTTTGAGTTGCCTGGAGCCCAAGGCTCCGGCCAGAGACCTGAGGGGCCAGCGTCTGGACCGGCAGCTAATGCCATTAGGGGCTTTTCTCATGTGGAGCCTGAGGCCAACATCCGTGGCAACCCCCAAGCGCGAATGCCCCGGAGATACACACCCAAGGGGACAGTGTACCCCCTATGTGGGGAAGGAGGTTCCTGTTTTCCCAGCACTGCATGGTGGCACGTGGAATAGCCCTGTGGGAAAGCCCATGGAAAAGCCTCGAGGGAAAGACACAGATCCCTTGATCCACAAGACGGGAAGCGAGACACTGCTGCTACTGCTCAGGAGGAAAGCACACCTGCATGACCCCACTCGAGACGAGGACTGACGCCCCTTGGGAGACTCCAGAAGTACGCCAAGATCCATGTGAGCACGGGAGAGGAATCCTCAGGTTCTGGTCCGACTCCACACAAGGTCTTAGGCGCCGGCATCGACGGGCGAGGAATCCTGAGAGGCCACCGAGCAACTCGCATGGGGAATGACCTTTCCTGAGGCCAACAGAGCGGGTCCATGAGGTCCCCGTCGTAAGTCGAGAGCACAAGCCGCAACTCGAGAAAACCAGGAGGTTCCCCCCTCCGGGCGAGATGTGGCCCATTTTGGCTGAGGCGTCTCGAGGCTAATCACATCTAACCTCTGGAACTTCCAAAGGGTCCTTGACACCCTTACTGCAACTCAAGAAGTTCCCCGACATACCCGTCTCCAGTCGAAAGAAAGCACGGCGTTCGGCCCACATCCAGAGGAGCCCCGTTTCCACCTCGTAGCTCGAGATGAGGGATCCTTTCCCTGCTTGGTCGGGAAAGAATTCCCGGCGTTCCCGTCGCATCTCAAGAGCAGGCACTCTCCAAAGGAAAGGCGAGAGGAACTCCAGGGTCGTGCCACCATTCCCAGAGTCCCCCAGATGTCCCAGTCCATTCCTGAGGAACCTCCTTTCCCTGCACTGCCTCGACTTTCACGCCGAGGATCGAATCACACCAGGGTGGCACGTGAGACAGCCCTGTGGGAAAGCCTCGTGGGAAAGCCTCATGGGAAAGCCTCGAGGGAAAGCCACAGATCCCATGATCGACACGACGGGAAGCGTGACACTGCTACTACAGCTCGGGAGGAAAGCGCACGTGCATGCCCCCTCTCGAGACGAGGACTGACTCTCCTGGGCAGACTCCAGAAGTACCGCAAGATCCATGTAAGCACTGGAGAGGAATCCTCAGGTTCCGCCTCCGACTCCACACAAGGTCTTAGGCCCCGGCATCGAAGGGAGAGGAATCCCGAGCGGCCCCCGAGCAACTCGAATGGGGACTGGCCAGTCCTGAGGCCACCAGAGCGGGTGCCTTAAGTCACCGTCGTAAGACGAGAGCACCTGCCGCAACTCGAGAAAATCCAGGAGGTACTCCCCTCCAGGCGAAATGAGGCCCATTTCCGCCGATGCTTCTCGACACTAATCACAACTAACCTCTGGAACTTCCAAAAGGTCCTTCACACCCTTGCTGCAACTCAAGAAGTTCCCCGACTACCCCTGTCCACTCTAGAGGAAGCACAATGGTCCCGCCCACATCAAGAGGAGCCCCGTTTCCGCATTGTAGTTCCAGATGAGGGATCCTTTCCCTGCTTGGTCGGGAAAGAATTCTGGGCGTTCCTGTCGCATCTCAAGAGGAGGCGCTCTCCACAGGAAAGGCGAGAGGAACTCCAGGGTCGTGCCACCATTCTCAGAGTCCCCCAGATGTCCCAGTCCATTCCAGAGGAAGGTGTTTTCCCTCCACTGCCTCGACTTTCACGCCGCAGATCGACTCACACCACGGTGGCACATGGGACAGCCCTGTGGGAAAGCCTCATGGGAAAGCCTTGTGGGAAAACCTCGAGGGAAAGCCACAGATACCATGATGCAGTTGATAGGAAGCGTGACACTGCTGCTACAGCTCTGGAGGAAAGGGCACGTGCATGCCCCCATTCGAAACGAGGACTTACTTCCCTGGGGAGACTCCAGAAGTACCCCAAGATCCATGTCAGCACTGGAGAGGAATCCTCAGGTTCCGGGCCCGACTCCACACAAGGTCTTAGGCTCCAGCATCCAAGGGAGAGGAATCCCGAGAGGCCCGCGACCAACTCACATGGGGACAGGCCTTTCCTGAGGCCACCAGAGCGGGTCCCTGAGGTCCCTATCATAAGTACAGAGCACCTGCCACAACTCGAGAAAATCCAGGAGGTTTTGCCCTCCAGGCAAGATGAGGCCCATTTCCGCTGTTCCTTTTGAAGGCTACTCACACCTAACCTCTGGAACTTCCAAAAGGTCCTTCACACCCTTGCTGCAACTCAAGAAGCTCCCCGACATACCCGTGTCCACTCGAGAGGAAGCACGCAGGTCCTGCACACATCCAGAGGAGCCCCGTTTCCGCCTCCTAGCTCGAGATGAGGGATCCTTTCGCTGCTTGCCCGGGAAAGATTTCTGGGCGTTCCTGGCGCATCTCAAGAGGAGGCGCTCTCCACAGGAAAGGTGAGAGGAACTCCAGGGTCGTTGCGCCATTCCGGAGTCCCCCAGATGTGTCAGTCCATTCCAGCGGAACCTGTTTTCCCTGCACTGCCTCGACTTTCATGCCGAGGATCGACTCCCACCACGGTGGCACGTGGGACAGACCTGTGGGAAAGCCTCGTGGGAAAGCCTCGAGGCAAAGCCACAGATCCCTTGATCCACGCGACGGGAAGCGTGACATTGCTGCTGCCACTCTGGAGGAAAGCGCACGTGCATGCCCCCATTCGAGATGAGGACTTACTCCCCTGGGGAGACTCCAGAAGTATCCCCAAGGTCCATGTCAGCACTGGAGAGGAATCCTCAGGTTCCAGTCCCGCCTGCACACAAGGTCTCAGGCCCCGGCATCAAAGGGAGAAGAATCCCAAGAGGCCCCCGAGCAACTCGCCTGGGGACTGGCCTTTCCTGAGACCACCAGAGCGGGTCTCTGAGGTCCCCGTCATAAGTCGAGAGCACCTGCCACAACTCGAGATAATCCACGAGGTTTTGCCCTCCAGGCGGGATGAGGCCCATTTCCGCTGAGGCTTCTCGAGGCTAATCACACCTAACATCTGGAACTTCCAAAAGGTCCTTCACACCCTTGCTGCAACTCAAGAAGTTCCCCGACATCCCTGTCTCCGCTTTAGAGGAAGCACGAGGGTCCCGCCCACATCCAAAGTAGCGCCGTTTCCGCCTCGTAGCTCAAGATGAGGATTCCTTTCGCTGCTTTGTCGGGAAAGAATTCTGGGCATTCCCGTCCCATCTCAAGAGAAGCCGCTCTCGACAGGAAAGTCGAGAGGAACTCAGGCGTCATGCCACCATGCCAAGAGTCCCCCAGATATCTCACTCTATTCCAAAAGAACCTGTTTTCCCTGCACTGTCTCGACTTTCGCGCCGAGGATCCACTCCCATCAAGGTGGCACGTGGGACAGCCCTGTGGGAAACCCGCGTGGGAAAGCAGCGAGGGAAAGCCACAGATCCCTTGATCCACGCGACAGGAAGTGTGACACTGCTGCTACAGATCGGGAGGAAAGTGCACGTGCATGCCCCCATTCGAGACGAGGACTTACTCCCCTGGGGATACTCCAGAAGTACCCCAAGATCCATGTCAGCACTGGAGAGGAATCCTCAGTTTCCGGTGCCGCCTCCACTCAAGTTCTTTGGCGCCGGCATCGAAGGAAGAGGAATCCCGAGAGGCCCGGAGGAACTCACATGGGAACTGGCCTTGCCTGAGGCCACCAGAGCGTGTCCCTGAGTTCCCCGTCGTAAGTCGAGAGCACCTTCCAAAACTCGAGAAGATCCAGGAGGTTTTGCCCTCCAGGCGAGATGAGGCCCATTTTCGCAGAGGCTTCACAATGCTAATCACATCTAAGCTCTGGAATTCCAAAAGGTCCATCACACCCTTGCTGCAAATCAAGAAGTTCCCTGACATACCCGTCTCCACTATAGAGGAAGCACGAGGGTCCCGCCCACATCGAGAGGAGCCCCGTTTCCGCCTCGTAGCTCGAGATGAGGGATTCTTTCCCTGCTTGGTCGGGAAAGAATTCTGGGCATTCCCCTCGCATCTCAAGAGGAGGCGCTCTCCACAGGAAAGGCGAGAGGAACTCCAGGGTCGTGCCACCATTCCAAGAGTCCCCCAGAAGTCTCAGTCCATTGCAGAGGAACCTGTTTTCCCTGCACTGCCTCGACTTTCACGGTGAGGATCGACTCCCACCATGGTGGCACGTGGGACAGCCCTGTGGGTAAGCCTCGTGGGAAAGTCTCGAGGGAAAGCCACAGATCCCTTGATCAAGGCGAAGGGAAGCATGACACGGCTGCTGCCGATCTGGAGGAAAGCACACGTGCATGCCCCCATTCGAAACGAGGACTTACTCCCCTGGGGAGACTCCAGAAGTACCCCAAGATCAATGTGAGCACTGGAGAGGAACCCTCAGGTCCCGGACCTGACTCCACACAAGGACTTAGGCCCTGGCATCGAAGGTAGAGGAACCCCGAGAGGCCCTCGAGCAACTCGCATGGGGACTGGCCTTTCCTGAGGCCACCAGAGCGGGTCCCTGAGGTCCCCGTCGTGAGTCGAGAGCACCTGCCGCAACTCGAGAAAATCCAGGAGGTTTTGCCCTCCAGGTCAGATGAGGCCCATTTCCACTGAGGCTTCTCAAGGCTAATCACATCTAATCTCTGGAACTTCCAAAAGGTCCTTCACACCCTTGCTGCAACTCAAGAAGTTCCCGGACATCCCGGTCTCCACTCTAGTGGAAGCATGAGGGTCCCACTCACATCCAGAGGAGCCCCGTATCCACCTCGTAGATCGAGATGCGGGATCCTTTCCCTTCTTGGTCGCGAAAGAATTCCCGGCGTTCCCCTCACTTCTCAAGAGAAGGCGTTCTCCACAGGGAAGGCGAGAGGAACTCCAGCGTCCTGCCACCATTCCAAGAGTCCCCCGGATGTCTCAGTCCGTTCCAGAGGAACCTGTTTTCCCTGCACTGCCTCGAATTTCATGCCGAGGATCGACTCCCACCACGGTGGCACGTGGGACATCCCTGTGTGAAAGCCTCGTCAGAAAGCCTCGTGGGAAAGCCTCGAGGGAAAGCCTCGAAGGAAAGCCAGAGATCCCTTAATCCAGGTGATGGGAAGCGTGACACTGCTGCTACCGCTCTGGAGGAAAGTGCACGTGCATGCCCCTATTCGAGACGAGGAGTTACTCCCCAGGGGAGACTCCAGAAGTACACCAAGATCCATGTCAGCACTGGAGAGGAATCCTCAGGTACCGGCCCCGACTCAACACAAGGTCTTAGGCCCGGGCATCGAAGGGAGAGGAATCCCGAGAGGCCCGCGAGCCACTTGCATGGGGACTGGCATTTCGTGAGGCCACCAGAGCAGGTCCCTGAGGTCCCCGTCGTAAGTCGAGAGCACCTGCCAAAACTCGAGAAAATCCACGAGGTTTTGCCCTGCAGGCGAGATGAGTCCCATTTCCGCTGAGGCTTCTCGAGGCTAATCACATCTAACCTCTGGATCTTCCAAAAGGTCCTTCACACCCTTGCTGCAATTCAAGAAGTTCTCCTACATCCCCGTCTCCACTCGAGAGGAAGCAAGAGGGTCCCGCCCACATCCAGAGGAGCCCAGTTTCCGCCTTGTAACTGGACATGGGGGATCCTTTCCCTGCTTGGTCGGGAAATAATTCCTGGGTTTCCCGGCGTATCTCAAGAGGAGGCACTCTCCACAGGAAAGGCGACAGGAACTCCAAGGTCGTGCCACCATTCCCAGAGTCCCCCAGATGTCTCAGTCCATTCCAGAGGAACCTGTTTTCCCTGCACTGCCTTTACTTTCACGCCGAGGATCGACTCACACCACAGTGGCACGTGGGACAGCCCTGTGGGAAAGCCTCGTGGGAAAGCTTCGTGGAAAATCCTTGAGGAAAAGACACAGATCCCATGACTGACGCGACGGAAAGCATGATACTGGTGCTACAGCTCGGGAGGAAAGCACACGTGCATGCACCCTCTCGAAACGAGAACTTACTCTCCTGGGGAGACTCCCGAAGTACCGCAAGTTCCATGAGAGCACTGGAGAGGAATCCTCAGGTTCGGGCCCCGACTCCACACAAAGTCTTAGGCTCTGGCATCGAAGGGAGAGGAATCCCGAGAGGCCCGCGAACAACTCGCAATGGGACTGGCCTTTCCTGAGGCCACCAGAGCGGGTCCCTGAAGTCCCCGACCAAAGTCTAGAGCACCTACCGCAACACGAGAAATTCCGGAGGATTTGCCCTCCAGGCCAGACGAGGCCCATTTCCGCTGAGGCTTCTCGAGTCTAATCACGCCTAACCTCTGGAATCTCCAAAAAGTCCTTCACACCCTTGCTGCCACTCAAGAGTTCCCCGACATACAGTCTCCATTCGAGAGGAAGCACGATGGTCCCGCGAACATCCAGAGGAGCCCCGTTGCCGCCTTGCAGCTCGAGATGACGGATCCTTTCCCTGCGTGGTCGGGAAAGATTTCCCGGCGTTCCCGTCGCATCTCAAGTGGAGGTGCTCTCCACAGGAAATGGGAGAGGAACTCCAGGGTCGTGCCAACATTCCCAGAGTCCCCTAGATGTCTCAGTTCGTTCCAACGGAACCTGTTTTCCCTGCACTGCCTCGACTTTCATGCAGAGGATCGACTCACACCAAGGTGGCACGTGGGACAGCCCTGTGGGAAAGCCCTGTGGGAAAGCCTCGTGGGAAAGTCTCGAGGGAAAGCTACAGATCCCTTGATCCAGGCGATGGGAAACGTGACACTGCTGCTACAGTCTTGAGGAAAGATCACGTGCATGCGCCCATTCCAGACGAGGACTTACTCCCCTGGGGAGACTCAAGAAGTACCCCAAGATCCATGGCAGTACTGGAGAGGAATCCTCAGGTTCCGGGCCCGACTCCACACAAGGTCTTAGGCCCCGGCATCGACGGGAAAGGAATCCCGAGAGGCCCCCGAGCAACTCGCATGCGGACTGTCCTTTCCTGAGGCCACCAGAGTGGGTCCCTGCGGTCCCCGTCGGAAGTCGAGTGCACCTGCCGCAACTCGAGAAAATCCAGGAGGTTTTACTCTCCAGGCGAGATCAGGCCCATTTCCAGTGAGGCTTCTCGAGGCTAATCACACCTAACCTCTGGAATTTCCAAAAGGTTCTTCACACCCTTGCTGCAACTCAAGAAGTTCCCTCACATACCCGTCTCCACTCTAGAGGAAGCACGAGGGTCCCGCACACATCCAGAGGAGCCCCGTTTCCGCCTCCTAGCTCGAGATGAGGGATCCTTTCGCTGCTTGCCCGGGAAAGATTTCTGGGCGTTCCTGGCGCATCTCAAGAGGAGGCGCTCTCCACAGGAAAGGTGAGAGGAACTCCAGGGTCGTTGCACCATTCCGGAGTCCCCCAGATGTGTCAGTCCATTCCAGCGGAACCTGTTTTCCCTGCACTGCCTCGACTTTCACGCCGAGGATCGACTCCCACCACGGTGGCACGTGGGACAGACCTGTGGGAAAGCCTCGTGGGAAAGCCTCGAGGCAAAGCCACAGATCCCTTGATCCACGCGACGGGAAGCGTGACATTGCTGCTGCCACTCTGGAGGAAAGCGCACGTGCATGCCCCCATTCGAGATGAGGACTTACTCCCCTGGGGAGACTCCAGAAGTATCCCCAAGGTCCATGTCAGCACTGGAGAGGAATCCTCAGGTTCCAGTCCTGCCTGCACACAAGGTCTTAGGCCCCGGCATCAAAGGGAGATGAATCCCAAGAGGCCCCCGAGCAACTCGCCTGGGGACTGGCCTTTCCTGAGACCACCAGAGCGGGTCTCTGAGGTCCCCGTCATAAGTCGAGAGCACCTGCCACAACTCGAGATAATCCACGAGGTTTTGCCCTCCAGGCGGGATGAGGCCCATTTCCGCTGAGGCTTCTCGAGGCTAATCACACCTAACATCTGGAACTTCCAAAAGGTCCTTCACACCCTTGCTGCAACTCAAGAAGTTCCCCGACATCCCTGTCTCCGCTTTAGAGGAAGCACGAGGGTCCCGCCCACATCCAAAGTAGCGCCGTTTCCGCCTCGTAGCTCAAGATGAGGATTCCTTTCGCTGCTTTGTCGGGAAAGAATTCTGGGCATTCCCGTCCCATCTCAAGAGAAGCCGCTCTCGACAGGAAAGTCGAGAGGAACTCAGGCGTCATGCCACCATGCCAAGAGTCCCCCAGATATCTCACTCTATTCCAAAAGAACCTGTTTTCCCTGCACTGTCTCGACTTTCGCGCCGAGGATCCACTCCCATCAAGGTGGCACGTGGGACAGCCCTGTGGGAAAGCCGCGTGGGAAAGCAGCGAGGGAAAGCCACAGATCCCTTGATCCTCGCGACAGGAAGTGTGACACTGCTGCTACAGATCGGGAGGAAAGTGCACGTGCATGCCCCCATTCGAGACGAGGACTTACTCCCCTGGGGATACTCCAGAAGTACCCCAAGATCCATGTCAGCACTGGAGAGGAATCCTCAGTTTCCAGCGCCGCCTCCACTCAAGTTCTTTGGCGCCGGCATCGAAGGAAGAGGAATCCCGAGAGGCCCGGAGGAACTCACATGGGAACTGGCCTTGCCTGAGGCCACCAGAGCGTGTCCCTGAGTTCCCCGTCGTAAGTCGAGAGCACCTTCCAAAACTCGAGAAGATCCAGGAGGTTTTGCCCTCCAGGCGAGATGAGGCCCATTTTCGCAGAGGCTTCACAATGCTAATCACATCTAAGCTCTGGAATTCCAAAAGGTCCATCACACCCTTGCTGCAAATCAAGAAGTTCCCTGACATACCCGTCTCCACTATAGAGGAAGCACGAGGGTCCCGCCCACATCGAGAGGAGCCCCGTTTCCGCCTCGTAGCTTGAGATGAGGGATTCATTCCCTGCTTGGTCGGGAAAGAATTCTGGGCATTCCCCTCGCATCTCAAGAGGAGGCGCTCTCCACAGGAAAGGCGAGAGGAACTCCAGGGTCGTGCCACCATTCCAAGAGTCCCCCAGAAGTCTTAGTCCATTGCAGAGGAACCTGTTTTCCCTGCACTGCCTCGACTTTCACGGTGAGGATCGACTCCCACCATGGTGGCACGTGGGACAGCCCTGTGGGTAAGCCTCGTGGGAAAGTCTCGAGGGAAAGCCACAGATCCCTTGATCAAGGCGAAGGGAAGCATGACACGGCTGCTGCCGATCTGGAGGAAAGCACACGTGCATGCCCCCATTCGAAACGAGGACTTACTCCCCTGGGGAGACTCCAGAAGTACCCCAAGATCAATGTGAGCACTGGAGAGGAACCCTCAGGTCCCGGACCTGACTCCACACAAGGACTTAGGCCCTGGCATCGAAGGTAGAGGAACCCCGAGAGGCCCCCGAGCAACTCGCATGGGGACTGGCCTTTCCTGAGGCCACCAGAGCGGGTCCCTGAGGTCCCCGTCGTGAGTCGAGAGCACCTGCCGCAACTCGAGAAAATCCAGGAGGTTTTGCCCTCCAGGTCAGATGAGGCCCATTTCCACTGAGGCTTCTCAAGGCTAATCACATCTAATCTCTGGAACTTCCAAAAGGTCCTTCACACCCTTGCTGTAACTCAAGAAGTTCCCGGACATCCCGGTCTCCACTCTAGTGGAAGCATGAGGGTCCCACTCACATCCAGAGGAGCCCCGTATCCACCTCGTAGCTCGAGATGCGGGATCCTTTCCCTTCTTGGTCGCGAAAGAATTCCCGGCGTTCCCGTCGCTTCTCAAGAGAAGGCGTTCTCCACAGGGAAGGCGAGAGGAACTCCAGCGTCCTGCCACCATTCCAAGAGTCCCCCGGATGTCTCAGTCCATTCCAGAGGAACCTGTTTTCCCTGCACTGCCTCGAATTTCATGCCGAGGATCGACTCCCACCACGGTGGCACGTGGGACATCCCTGTGTGAAAGCCTCGTCAGAAAGCCTCGTGGGAAAGCCTCGAGGGAAAGCCTCGAAGGAAAGCCAGAGATCCCTTAATCCAGGTGATGGGAAGCGTGACACTGCTGCTACCGCTCTGGAGGAAAGCGCACGTGCATGCCCCTATTCGAGACGAGGACTTACTCCCCAGGGGAGACTCCAGAAGTACACCAAGATCCATGTCAGCACTGGAGAGGAATCCTCAGGTACCGGCCCCGACTCAACACAAGGTCTTAGGCCCGGGCATCGAAGGGAGAGGAATCCCGAGAGGCCCGTGAGCCACTTGCATGGGGACTGGCATTTCGTGAGGCCACCAGAGCAGGTCCCTGAGGTCCCCGTCGTAAGTCGAGAGCACCTGCCAAAACTCGAGAAAATCCACGAGGTTTTGCCCTGCAGGCGAGATGAGTCCCATTTCCGCTGAGGCTTCTCGAGGCTAATCACATCTAACCTCTGGATCTTCCAAAAGGCCCTTCACACCCTTGCTGCAACTCAAGAAGTTCCCCGACATACCCGTCTCCACTCGAGAGGAAGCAAGAGGGTCCCGCCCACATCCAGAGGAGCCCAGTTTCCGCCTTGTAACTGGACATGGGGGATCCTTTCCCTGCTTGGTCGGGAAATAATTCCTGGGTTTCCCGGCGTATCTCAAGAGGAGGCACTCTCCACAGGAAAGGCGACAGGAACTCCAAGGTCGTGCCACCATTCCCAGAGTCCCCCAGATGTCTCAGTCCATTCCAGAGGAACCTGTTTTCCCTGCACTGCCTTTACTTTCACGCCGAGGATCAACTCACACCACAGTGGCACGTGGGACAGCCCTGTGGGAAAGCCTCGTGGGAAAGCTTCGTGGAAAATCCTTGAGGAAAAGACACAGATCCCATGACTGACGCGACGGAAAGCATGATACTGGTGCTACAGCTCGGGAGGAAAGCACACGTGCATGCACCCTCTCGAAACGAGAACTTACTCTCCTGGGGAGACTCCCGAAGTACCGCAAGTTCCATGAGAGCACTGGAGAGGAATCCTCAGGTTCGGGCCCCGACTCCACACAAAGTCTTAGGCTCTGGCATCGAAGGGAGAGGAATCCCGAGAGGCCCGCGAACAACTCGCAATGGGACTGGCCTTTCCTGAGGCCACCAGAGCGGGTCCCTGAAGTCCCCGACCAAAGTCTAGAGCACCTACCGCAACACGAGAAATTCCGGAGGATTTGCCCTCCAGGCCAGATGAGGCCCATTTCCGCTGAGGCTTCTCGAGTCTAATCACGCCTAACCTCTGGAATCTCCAAAAAGTCCTTCACACCCTTGCTGCCACTCAAGAGTTCCCCGACATACAGTCTCCATTCGAGAGGAAGCACGATGGTCCCGCGAACATCCAGAGGAGCCCCGTTGCCGCCTCGCAGCTCGAGATGACGGATCCTTTCCCTGCGTGGTCGGGAAAGATTTCCCGGCGTTCCCGTCGCATCTCAAGTGGAGGTGCTCTCCACAGGAAATGGGAGAGGAACTCCAGGGTCGTGCCAACATTCCCAGAGTCCCCTAGATGTCTCAGTTCGTTCCAACGGAACCCGTTTTCCCTGCACTGCCTCGACTTTCATGCAGAGGATCGACTCACACCAAGGTGGCACGTGGGACAGCCCTGTGGGAAAGCCCTGTGGGAAAGCCTCGTGGGAAAGTCTCGAGGGAAAGCTACAGATCCCTTGATCCAGGCGATGGGAAACGTGACACTGCTGCTACAGTCTTGAGGAAAGATCACGTGCATGCGCCCATTCCAGACGAGGACTTACTCCCCTGGGGAGACTCAAGAAGTACCCCAAGATCCATGGCAGTACTGGAGAGGAATCCTCAGGTTCCGGGCCCGACTCCACACAAGGTCTTAGGCCCCGGCATCGACGGGAAAGGAATCCCGAGAGGCCCCCGAGCAACTCGCATGCGGACTGTCCTTTCCTGAGGCCACCAGAGTGGGTCCCTGCGGTCCCCGTCGGAAGTCGAGTGCACCTGCCGCAACTCGAGAAAATCCAGGAGGTTTTACTCTCCAGGCGAGATCAGGCCCATTTCCAGTGAGGCTTCTCGAGGCTAATCACACCTAACCTCTGGAATTTCCAAAAGGTTCTTCACACCCTTGCTGCAACTCAAGAAGTTCCCTCACATACCCGTCTCCACTCTAGAGGAAGCACGAGGGTCCCGCACACATCCATGGGAGCCCCGTTTCCGCCTCGTAACTCGAGATAAGGGATCCTTTCGCTGCTTGGTCGGGAAAGAGTTCTGGGCATTCCCGTCGCATCTCAAGAGGAGCCGCTCTCCACAGGAAAGGCGAGTGGAACTCCAGCGCCGTGCCACCATTCCAAGAGTCCCCCAGATGCCTTAGTCCATTCCAGAGGAACATGTTTTCTCTGCACTGCCTCGACTTTCACCCGAGGATCGACTCCCACAACGGTGGCACGTGGGAAAGCCCAGTGGGAAAGCCTCGAGGGAAAGCCATAGATCCCTTGATCCACGCATCGGGAAGCGTGACACTGCTGCTACCGCTATGGAGGAAAGCGCACGTGCATGCCCCCTTCGAGAGGAGGACTTACTCCCCTGGGGAGACTCCAGAATTAGCCCAAGATCCATGTCAGCACTGGAGAGGAATCCTCAGGTTCCGGTGCCGCATCCACACAAGGTCTTTGGTCCTGGCATTGAAGGGAGAGGAATCCAGAGAGGCCCGCGAGTAATTCGCATGTGGACTGTCTTTTCCTGAGGCCACCAGAGCGGGTCCCTGCGGTCCCCGTCGTAAGTTGAGAGCACCTGCTGCAACTCGAGAAAATCCAGGAGATTTTGCCCTCCAGGCGAGATCAGGCCCATTTCCACTGAGGCGTCTCGAGACTATTCACACCTAACCTCCGGAATTTCCAAAAG
Source organism: Ovis canadensis (assembly GCF_042477335.2). Taxonomy (NCBI): domain Eukaryota; kingdom Metazoa; phylum Chordata; class Mammalia; order Artiodactyla; family Bovidae; genus Ovis; species Ovis canadensis. The sequence continues at coordinate 2,118,684 of NC_091252.1, forward strand.
GTCCTTCACACACTTGCTGCAACTGAAGAAGTACCCCAACATCCCCGTCTCCACTCTAGAGGAAACACGAGGGTCCCGCCCACATCGAGAGGAGCCCCGTTTCCAACTCGTAGCTCGTGATGAGGGATCCTTTCCCTGCTTGGTCGGGAAAGAATTTCCCGCGTTCCCGTCTCATTTCAAGAGGAGGCGCTCTCCACAGGAAAGGCGAGAGGAACTCCAGCGTCGTACCACCATTCCAGGAGTCCCCCAGATGTTTCAGTCCTTTCCAGAGGAACCTGTTTTCCCTGCACTGCCTCGACTTTCACGTCGAGGATCAACTCACACCATGGTGGCACGTGGGACAGCCCTGTGGGAAAGCCTCGTGGGAAGCCTCGAGGATAAGCCACAGATCCCTTGATCCAGGCGATGGGAAGCCTGACACTGCTGCTAAAGCTCCTGAGGAAAGTGCACGTGCATGCCCCCATTCGACACGAGGACTTAACCCCTGGGGAGACTCCAGACGTACCCCAAGGTCCATGTCAGCACTGCAGAGGAATCCTCAGGTTCTGGGCCCGACTCCACACAAGGTCTTAGGCCGGGCATCGAAGAGAGAGGAATCCCGAGAGGACCCCGAGCAACTCGCATGCGGACTGGCCTTTCCTGAGCCCACCAGAGCGGGTCCCTGAGGTCCCCGTCATAAGTCAAGAGCACGTGCCGCAACTCGAGAAAATCCAGGAAGTTTTGCCCTCCAGGCGAGATGAGGCCCATTTCCGCTGAGGCTTCTCGAAGCTAATCACACCTAACCTCTGGAACTTCCAAAAGGTCCTTCACACCCTTGCTGCAATTCAAGCAGGTTCCTGACATACCCGACTCCATTCTAGAGGAAGTACGAGGGTCCCTGCCACATCCAGAGGAGCCCTGTTTCCGACTCGTTGCTCGATATGAGGGAACATTCGCTGCTTTGTCGGGAAAGAATTCTGGGCATTCCCGTCCCATCTCAAGGGGAGGAGCTCTCCACAGGAAAGGCGAGAGAAACTCCAGCATCGTGCCACCATTCCAAGAGTCCCCCAGAAGTCTCAGTCCATTCCAGAGGAACCTGTTTTCCCTGCACTGCCTCGACTTTCACGCGGAGGATCGCCTCCAACCATGGTGTCATGTTCGACAGCCCTGTGGGAAATCCTCGTGGGAAAGCGTCGAGGGAAATCCACAGATCCCTTGATCCACGCGACTGGAAGCATGACACTGCTGCTACCCCTCTGGAGGAAAGTGCACGTGCATGCCCCCTTCGAGAGGAGGACTTACTCCGCTGGGGAGACTCCAGAAGTAGCCCAAGAACCATGTCAGCACTGGAGAGGAATCCTCAGGTTCCGGTCCCGCATCCACACAAGGTCTTTGGCCCCGGCATTGAAGGGAGAGGAATCCAGAGAGGCCCTCGAGCAATTCGCATGTGGACTGGCCTTTCCTGAGGCAACCAGAGCGGGTCCCAGGGGTCCCCGTCGTATGTCGAGAGCACCTGCCGCAACTCGAGAAAATCCATTAGGATTTGCCCTCCAGGCGAGATGAGGACCATTTCCGCTGAGGCTTCTCAAGGCTAATCACACCTAAGCTCTGGAACTTCCAAAGGGTCCTTGACACCCTTGCTGCAACTCAAGAAGTTCCCCTATATACCCCTCTCCACTCGAGAGGAAGCACGCATGTCCCACCCACATCCAGAAGAGCTCCGTTTCCGCCTCGTAGGTCGAGATGAGGGATCCGTTCGCTGCTTGTTCAGGAGAGATTCCTTGGCGTTCCCATCGCATCTCAAGTGTAGGGGCTCTCCACAGGAAAGGTGAGAGCAACTCCAGCGTCGTGCCACCATTCCAAGAGTCCCCCAGATGTCTCAGTCCATTCCTGAGGATACTGTTTTCCCTGCACTGCCTTGACTTTAACGAGGAGGATCGACTCCCACCACGGTCTCACGTGGGACAGCCCTGTGGGAAAGCCTCATGGGAAAGCCTCGAGGGAAAGCCACAGATCCCTTGATCCACGCGACAGGAATCGTGACGCTGGTGCTACAGCTCGGAGGAAAGCGCACGTGCATGCCCCCATTCGAGAGGAAGACTGACTCCCCTGGGGAGACTCCAAAAGTACTCCAAGATCCATGTCAGTACTGGAGAGGAATCCTCAGGTTCCGGCCCCGACTCCACACAAGGACTTAGGCCCCGGCATCGACGGAAGATGAATCCCGAGAGGACCCCGAGCAATTCGAATGGGGACGGGCCAGTATTGAGGCCACCAGAGCGGGTCCCTAAAGTCCCCGTCGTAAGTCAAGAGCACCTGCCGCAACTCGAGAAAATCAAGGAGGTTTTGCACTCCAGCTGAGTGAGGCCCATTTCCGCTGAGGCTTCTGGAAGCTAATCACACCTAACCTCTGGAACTTCTAAAAGGTCCTTCACACCCTTGCTGCAACTCAAGAAGTTCCCTAACATACCCGTCTCCACTCGAGAGGAAGCACGAGGGTCCCGCCCACATCCAGGGGAGCCCCGTGTCCGCCTCGTAGCTCAAGATGAGGGATCCTTTCACAGCTTTTTCGGGAAATAATTCTGGGAGTTCCCGTTGCATCTCAAGTGGAGGCGCTCCTCACAGGAAAGGCGAGAGGAACTCCAGGGTCGTGCCACCGTTCCCAGAGTCCCCCAGATATCTCAGTCCATTCCAGAGGAACCTGTTATCCCTGCACTGCCTCGAGTTTCACGCCGAGCATCGACTCACACCACGGTGACACGTGGGACAGTCCTGTGGGAAAGCCTCGTGGGAAAGCCTCGTGGGAAAGCCACAGATCCCATGATCGGCGCGCCGGGAGGCATGACAGTGTTGTTACAGCTCTGGAGGAAAGCGCACGTGCATGCCCCCATTCGAGACGGGGACTTACTCCCCTGGGGAAACACCAGAAGTACTCCACGATCCATGTTAGCACTGGAGAGGAAACCTCATGTTCCAGTCACGACTCCACACAAGGTCTTAGGCTCTGGCATCGAAGGGAGCGGAATCCCGAGAGGCTCCCGAGCCACTGGAATGGGGACTGGCCAGTCCTGAGGCCACCAGAGCGCGTCCCTTAGGTCACCGTCGTAAGTCGAGAGCACCTGCCGCAACTCGAGAAAATCCAGGAGGTTTTTCCCTCCAGGCGAGATGAGGCCCATTTCCGCTGAGGCTTCTCCAGGCTAATCACGTCTAGCCTCTGGAACTTCCAAAAGGTCCTTCACACCCTTGCTGCAACTCAAGAAGTTGCCTGACATACCCGTCTCCACTCTAGAAGAAGCACGAGGATCCCATCCACATCCAGAGGAGCCCCGTTTCCGCCTCGTAGCTCGAGATGAGGGACATTTCGCTGCTTTGTCCGGAAAGAAATCCCGACGTTTCCCTCTCACCTCAAGAGGAGGCGCTCTCCACAGGAAAGGCGAGAGGAACTCCAGCATCGTGCCACCATTCCAAGAGTCCCCCAGATGTCTCAGTCCATTCAGAGGAACCTGTTTGCCCTGCACTACCTCGGCTTTCACGCCGAGGATCGACTCCCACGCCGAGGATCGACTCCCACCACGCTGGCACGTGGGACAGCCCTGTGGGAAAGCCTGGTGGGAAAGCCTCGAGGGGAAGCCACAGATCCCTTGATCCAGGCGATGGGAAGCGTGACACGGCTGCTACCGCTCTGGAGAAAAGCTCACGTGCATGCCCCCATTCGAGACGAGGACTTACTCCCCTGGGGAAACCCCAGAAGTACCCCAAGATTCATGTCAGCACTGGAGAGGAATCCTGAGGTTCCGGCCCCGATTCCACACAAGGTCTTAGGCCCCGGCTTCGAAGGGAAAGGAATCCTGAGAGGCCCCCGTGCAACTCGCATAGGGACTGGCCTTTCCTGAGGCAACCAAAGCGGGTCCATGAGGTCCCCGTCGGAAGTTGAGAGCACCTGCCGCAACTCGACACAATCCAGGAGATTTTGCCCTCCAGGAGAGATGAGGCCCATTTCCACTGAGGCTTTCCGAAGCTAATCACACCTAACCTCTGGAATTTCCAAAAGGTCCTTCACACCCTTGCTGCAACTCAAGAAGTTGCCTGACATACCCGTCTCCCATCTAGAGGAAACACGAGGGTCCCGGCCAAATCCAGAGGAGCCCCGTTTCCACTACGTAGCTCGAGATGAGGGATCCTTTCGCTGCGTGTTCGGGAAAGAATTCTGTGCATTCCTGTCGCATCTCAATTAGGAGGTGCTCTCCACAGGAAAGGCTAGAACTCCACGGTCGTGCCACCATTCCCAGAAACCCCCAGATGTTTCATTCCATTCTAGAGGAACCTGTTTTCCCTGCACTGCCTCGACTTTCACGCCGAGGATCGACTCCCACCACGGTGGCACGTGTGACAGCCCTGTGGGAAAGCCTCGTGGAAAAGCCTCGTGGGAAAGCCTCTAGGGAAAGCCACAGATCCCTTGATCGAGGCGATGGGAAGCATGACACTGCTGCTACCGCTCTGGAGGAAAGCGCACGTGCATGCCCCCATTCGAGACGAGGACTTACTCCCCTGGGGAGACTCCAGAAGCACCCCAAGATCCATGTCAGCACTGGAGAGGAATCCTCAGGTTCCAGCCCCGCCTCCACTCAAGGTCTTAGGCCCCGGCATCGACGGGAGAGGAATCCCGAGAGGCCCCCGAGCAACTCGCATTGGGAATGGCCTTTCCTGAGGACACAAGAGCGGGTCCCTGAGGTCCCTGTCATAAGTCGAGAGCACCTGCCACAACTCGAGAAAATCCAGGAGGTTTTGCCCTCCAGGCGAGATGAGGCCCATTTTCGCTGAGGCTTCTCAAGGCTAATCACATCTAAGCCCTGGAACTTCCAAAAGGTCCTTCACACCCTTGCTGCAACTCAAGACGTTCCCCGACTTCCCCGTCTCCACTCTAGAGGAAGCACGAGGGTCCTGCCCACATCCAGAGGAGCACCGTTTCTTCCTCAGTGCTCAAGATGAGGGATACTTTCCCTGCTTGGTCGGGAAAGAATTCTAGGCATTCCTGTCGCATTTCAAGAGGAGGCGCTCTCCACAGAAAAGGGGAGAGGAACTCCAGCATTGTGCCGCCATTCCGAGTCCCCCAAATATCTCAGTCCATTTCAGAGGAACCTGTTTTCCCTGCACTGTCTCGACTTTCACGCCAAGGATCGATTCAAACCAAGGTGGCACGTGGGACCCCTGTGGGGAAGCCTCGTGGAAAAGCCTCCTGGGAAAGCCTGGAGTGGAAGCCACAGATCCCTTGATCCAGGCGATGGAAAGCGTGACACTGCTGCTAGGGCTCTGGGGGAAAGCGCAGGTGCATGTCCCCATTCGAGATGTGGACTTACTCCCCTGGGGAGACTCCAGAAGTACCCCAAGATCCATGTCAACACAGGAGAGGAATCCTCAGGTTCCGGCCCCGCTTCCTCACAAGGTCTTAGGCCCTGGCATCGAAGGGAGAGGAATCCCCAGAGGCCCGCGAGCAACTCGCATGGGGACTGGCCTTTCCTGAGGCCATGAGAGCGGGTCCCTGAGGTTCCCGCCGTAAGTCGAGAGCACCTGCCGCAACTCGAGAAAATCCAAAAGGTTTTGCCCTCCAGGCGAGATGAGGCCCATTTCCGCTGAGGCTTCTGAAGGCTAATCACATCTAAACCCTGGAAATTCCAAAAGGTCCTTCACACCCTTGCTGGAACTCAAGAAGTTCCCCGACATCCCTGTTTCCACTCTAGAGGAAGCACGAGGGTCCCGCCCACATCCAGAGGAGCCCCGTTTCTGCCTCGTAGCTCGAGATGAGGGATCCTTTCCCTGCTTGTTCGGGAAAGCATTCCTGGCGTTCCCGTCGCATCTGAAGTGGAGGTGCTCTCCACAGGAAAGGTGAGAGTAACTCCAGGGTCGTGTCCCCATTCCAAGAGTCCCGCAGATGTCTCAGACCATTCCAGAGGAACCTGTTTTGCTCCGCTGCCTCGACTTTCACGCCGAGGATGGACTCCCACCACGGTGGCACGTGGGACAGCCCTGTTGGAAATCCTCGCGGGAAAGCCTCGGGGGAAAGGCTCGAGGGAAACCCACACATCCCATGATCGACCCGACGGGAGGCGTGACATAGCTGCTCCAGAGCGGGAGGAAAGCCCATTTGCATGTCCCCTCTGAAGACGAGGACTGACTCCCCTGAGGAGACTCCAGAAGTATGCAAAGTTATATGTCAGCACTGGAGAGGAATCCTCAGGTTCCGGCCCCGACTCCACACAAGGTCTTAGGCCCCGGCATCGACGGGAGAGGAATCCCGAGAGGCCCCGAGGAACTCGCTTGGGGACTGTCTTTTCCTGAGGCCACCAGAGCGGGTCCCTGAGGTCCCCGTCGTACGTCGAGAGTACCTGCTGCAACTCCAGAAAATCCAGGAGGTTTTGCCCTCCAGGCGAGATGAGGCCCATTTCCGCTGAGGCTTCTCGAGGCTAATCACGTCTAACCACTGGAACTTCCAAAGGGTCCTTCACACCCTTGCTGCAACTCAAGAAGTTCCCAGACATACCCGTCTCCACTCGAGAGGAAGCACGAGGGTCCCGCACACATCCAGGGGAGCCCCGTTTCCGCCTCCTAGCTCGAGATGAGGGATCCTTTCCCTGTTTCGTAGGGAAAGAATTCCCGGCGTTCCCGTCGCATCCCAAGAGGAGGCGCTCTCCACAGGAAAGGCGAGAGGAACTCCAGGGTCGTTCCACCATTCCAAGAGTGCCCCAGATGTGTCAGTCCATTCCAGAGGAACCTGTTTTCCCTGCACTGCCTTGACCTTCAAGCCGAGGATCGACTCCCACCACGTGTGCACGTGGGACAGCCCTGTGGGAAAGCCTCGTGGGAAAGCCTCGTGGGAAAGACTCGAGGGAAAACCATAGATCCTTTGATCCACGCGGCGGACTGCGTGACACTGCTGCTACCGCTCTGGAGGAAAGCGCAAGTGCATGCCCGCATTCGAGACGAGGACTGACTCCCCTGGGGAGACTCCAGAAATACCCCAAGTTCCATGTCAGCACTGGAGAGGAATCCTCAGGTTCCGGCCCGGACTCCACACAAGGTCTTAGGCCCCGGCATCGAAGGGAGAGCAATCCCGAGAGGCCCCCGAGGAACTCGCATGGGGACTGGCCTTTCCTGAGGCCACCAGAGCGGGTCCCTGAGGTCCCCGTCATAAGTCGAGAGCACCTGCCGCAACTCGAGAAAATCCAGGAGGTTTTGCCCTCCAGGCGAGATGAGGCCCATTTGCGCTGAGGCTTCTCGAGGCTAATCACATCTAACCACTGGAACTTCCAAAGGGTCCTTCACACCCTTGCTGCAACTCCAGAAGTTCCCCGACATACCCGTCTCCACTCGAGAGGAAACACAAAAGTCCCGCACACATCCAGGGGAGCCCCGATTCTGCCTCCTAGCTCGAGATGAGGGATCCTTTCCCTGTTTCATAGGGAAAGAATTCCCGGCGTTCCCGTCGCATCTCAAGAGGAGGCGCTCTCCACAGGAAAGGCGAGAGGAACTCCAGGGTCGTGCCACCATTCCAAGAGTCGCCCAGATGTGTCAGTCCATTCCAGAGGAACCTGTTTTCCCTGCACTGCCTTGATGTTCAAGCCGAGGATCGACTCCCACCAGTGTGCACGTGGGATGCCCTGTGGGAAAGCCTCGTGCGAAAGCCTCGTGGGAAAGACTCGAGGGAAAAACATAGATCCTTTGATCCAGGCGGCGGACTGCGTGACACTGCTGCTACCGCTCTGGAGTAAAGCGCACGTGCATGCCCCCTCTCGAGACGAGGACTTACTCCCCTGGAGAGACTCCAGAAGTTCCCCCAAGATCCATGTCAGCACTGGGGAGGAATCCTCATGTTCCGCCCCGACTTCACACAAGATCTCAGGCCCCGGCATCGAAGGGAGAGGAATCCCGAGAGGCACCCGAGCAACTCGCATGGGGACTGGCATTGCCTGAGGCCACCAGAGCGAGTCCCTGAGGTCCCCGTCGTAAATCGAGAGCACCTGCCGCAACTCGAAAAAATCCAGGAGGTTTTGCCCTCCAGGCGAGAAGAGCCCATTTCCGCTGAGGCTTCTCGAAGCTAATCAAACCTAACTTCTGGAACTTCCAAAAGTTCCTTCACACCCTTGCTGTAACTCAAGAAGTTGCCTGACATACCCGTCTCCACTCTAGAGGAAGCACAAGGGTCCCGGCCACATCCAGAGGAGACCCGTTTCCGCCTCGCAGCTCGAGATGAGGGACATTTGGCTGCTTTGTGGGGAAAGAATTCCCGGCGTTCCACTCTCACCTCAAGAGGAGGTGCTCTCCACAGGAAAGGCAAGAGGAACTCCAGCGTCGTGCCACCATTCCAAGAGTCCCCCAGAAGTCTCAGTCCATTCCAGAGGAACCTGTTTTCCCTGCACTGCCTCGACTTTCACACCGATGATTGACTCCCACCACAGTGGCACGTGTGACAGCCCTGTGGGACAGCCTCGTAGGAAAGCCTCGAGAGAAAGCCACAGATCCCTTGTTCCAGGTGATGGAAAGCATGACACTGCTGCTACTGCTCTGGAGGAAAGCGCACGTGCATGCCCCCATTTGAGACGAGGACTTACTCCCCTGGGGAGACTCCAGAATTACCCCAAGATCTATGTCAGCACTGGAGAGGAATCCTCAGGTTCCGGCCCCGCCTCCACACAAGGTATTAGGCCCTGGCATCGAAGGGAGAGGTATTCCGAGAGGCCCACGTGCAACTCGCATGGGGACTGGCCTTTCCTGAGGCAACCAGAGCGGGTCCCAGAGGTCCCCGTCGTATGTCGAGAGCACCTGCCGCAACTAGAGAAAATCCATTAGGATTTGCCCTCCAGGCGAGATGAGGACCATTTCCGCTGAGGCTTCTCAAGGCTAATCACACCTAAGCTCTGGAACTTCCAAAGGGTCCTTGACACCCTTGCTGCAACTCAAGAAGTTCCCCTATATACCCCTCTCCACTCGAGAGGAAGCACGCATGTCCCACCCACATCCAGAAGAGCTCCGTTTCCGCCTCGTAGGTCGAGATGAGGGATCCGTTCGCTGCTTGTTCAGGAGAGATTCCTTGGCGTTCCCATCGCATCTCAAGTGTAGGGGCTCTCCACAGGAAAGGTGAGAGCAACTCCAGCGTCGTGCCACCATTCCAAGAGTCCCCCAGATGTCTCAGTCCATTCCTGAGGATACTGTTTTCCCTGCACTGCCTTGACTTTAACGAGGAGGATCGACTCCCACCACGGTCTCACGTGGGACAGCCCTGTGGGAAAGCCTCGTGGGAAAGCCTCGAGGGAAAGCCACAGATCCCTTGATCCACGCGACAGGAATCGTGACGCTGGTGCTGCAGCTCGGAGGAAAGCGCACGTGCATGCCCCCATTCGAGACGAAGACTGACTCCCCTGGGGAGACTCCAAAAGTACTCCAAGATCCATGTCAGTACTGGAGAGGAATCCTCAGGTTCCAGCCCCGACTCCACACAAGGACTTAGGCCCCGGAATCGACGGAAGATGAATCCCGAGAGGACCCCGAGCAATTCGAATGGGGACGGGCCAGTATTGAGGCCACCAGAGCGGGTCCCTAAAGTCCCCGTCGTAAGTCAAGAGCACCTGCCGCAACTCGAGAAAATCAAGGAGGTTTTGCACTCCAGCTGAGTGAGGCCCATTTCCGCTGAGGCTTCTGGAAGCTAATCACACCTAACCTCTGGAACTTCTAAAAGGTCCTTCACACCCTTGCTGCAACTCAAGAAGTTCCCTAACATACCCGTCTCCACTCGAGAGGAAGCACGAGGGTCCCGCCCACATCCAGGGGAGCCCCGTGTTCGCCTCGTAGCTCAAGATGAGGGATCCTTTCACAGCTTTTTCGGGAAATAATTCTGGGAGTTCCCGTTGCATCTCAAGTGGAGGCGCTCCTCACAGGAAAGGCGAGAGGAACTCCAGGGTCGTGCCACCGTTCCCAGAGTCCCCCAGATATCTCAGTCCATTCCAGAGGAACCTGTTATCCCTGCACTGCCTCGAGTTTCACGCCGAGCATCGACTCACACCACGGTGACACGTGGGACAGTCCTGTGGGAAAGCCTCGTGGGAAAGCCTCGTGGGAAAGCCACAGATCCCATGATCGGCGCGCCGGGAGGCATGACAGTGTTGTTACAGCTCTGGAGGAAAGCGCACGTGCATGCCCCCATTCGAGACGGGGACTTACTCCCCTGGGGAAACACCAGAAGTACTCCATGATCCATGTCAGCACTGGAGAGGAAACCTCATGTTCCAGACACGACTCCACACAAGGTCTTAGGCTCTGGCATCGAAGGGAGCGGAATCCCGAGAGGCTCCCGAGCCACTGGAATGGGGACTGGCCAGTCCTGAGGCCACCAGAGCGCGTCCCTTAGGTCACCGTCGTAAGTCGAGAGCACCTGCCGCAACTCGAGAAAATCCAGGAGGTTTTTCCCTCCAGGCGAGATGAGGCCCATTTCCGCTGAGGCTTCTCCAGGCTAATCACGTCTAGCCTCTGGAACTTCCAAAAGGTCCTTCACACCCTTGCTGCAACTCAAGAAGTTGCCTGACATACCCGTCTCCACTCTAGAAGAAGCACGAGGATCCCATCCACATCCAGAGGAGCCCCGTTTCCGCCTCGTAGCTCGAGATGAGGGACATTTCGCTGCTTTGTCCGGAAAGAAATCCCGACGTTTCCCTATCACCTCAAGAGGAGGCGCTCTCCACAGGAAAGGCAAGAGGAACTCCAGCATCGTGCCACCATTCCAAGAGTCCCCCAGATGTCTCAGTCCATTCAGAGGAACCTGTTTGCCCTGCACTACCTCGGCTTTCAGGCCGAGGATCGACTCCCACGCCGAGGATCGACTCCCACCACGCTGGCACGTGGGACAGCCCTGTGGGACAGCCCTGTGGGAAAGCCTCGTGGGAAAGCCTCATGGGATAGACTCGAGGGAAAACCATAGATCCTTTGATCCACGCGGCGGACAGCGTGACACTGCTGCTACCGCTCTGGAGGAAAGAGCAAGTGCATGCCCGCATTCGAGACGAGGACTGACTCCCCTGGGGAGACTCCAGAAGTACCCCAAGATCCATATCAGCACTGGAGAGGAATCCTCAGGTTCCGTTCCCGACTCCACACAACGTCTTAGGCCCCAGCATGGACGGGAGAGGAATCCCGAGAGGACCCCGAGGAACTCGCATGGGGACTGGCCTTTCCTGAGGCCACCAGAGCGGGTCCCTGAGGTCCCCGTCGTAAGTCGAGAGCACCTGCCGCAACTCGAGAAAATCCAGGAGGTTTTGCACTCCAGGCGAGATGAGGCCCATTTCCGCTGAGGCTTCTTGAGGCTAATCACATCTAACCACTGGAACTTCCAAAGGGTCCTTCACACCCTTGCTGCAACTCAAGAAGTTCCCCCACATACCCGTCTCCACTCGAGAGGAAGCACGAGGGTCCCGCACACATCCAGGGGACCCCGTTTCCGCCTCCTAGCTCGAGATGAGGGATCCTTTCCCTGTTTCGTAGGGAAAGAATTCGCGGCGTTCCCGTCGCATCTCAAGAGGAGGCGCTCTCCACAGGAAAGGCGAGAGGAACTCCAGGGTCGTGCCACCATTCCAAGAGTCCCCCAGATGTGTCAGTCCATTCCAGTGGAACCTGTTTTCCCTGAACTGCCTTGACGTTCAAGCCGAGCATCGACTCCCACCACGTGTGCACGTGGGACAGACCTGTGGGAAAGCCTCGTGGGAAAGACTCGAGGGAAAACCATAGATCCTTTGATCCACGCGGCGGACTGCGTGACACTGCTGCTACGGCTCTGGAGGAAAGAGCAAGTGCATGCCCGCATTCGAGACGAGGAATGACTCCCCTGGGATGACTCCAGAAGTACCCCAAGATCCATGTCAGCACTGGAGAGGAATCCCCAGGTTCCGGCCCCGACTCCACACAAGGTCTTAGGCCCCGGCATCGAGGGGAGAGGAATCCCGAGAGGCCCCCGAGGAACTCGCATGGGGACTGGCCTTTCCTGAGGCCACCAGAGCGGGTCCCTGAGGTCCCCGTCGTAAGTCGAGAGCACCTGCCGCAACTCGAGAAAATCCAGGAGGTTTTGCCCTGCAGGCGAGATGAGGCCCATTTCCGCTGAGGCTTCTCAAGGCTAATCACACCTAAGCTCTGGAACTTCCAAAGGGTCCTTGACACCCTTGCTGCAACTCAAGAAGTTCCCCTATATACCCCTCTCCACTCGAGAGGAAGCACGCATGTCCCACCCACATCCAGAAGAGCTCCGTTTCCGCCTCGTAGGTCGAGATGAGGGATCCTTTCGCTGCTTGTTCAGGAGAGATTCCTTGGCGTTCCCATCGCATCTCAAGTGTAGGGGCTCTCCACAGGAAAGGTGAGAGCAACTCCAGCGTCGTGCCACCATTCCAAGAGTCCCCCAGATGTCTCAGTCCATTCCTGAGGATACTGTTTTCCCTGCACTGCCTTGACTTTAACGAGGAGGATCGACTCCCACCACGGTCTCACGTGGGACAGCCCTGTGGGAAAGCCTCGTGGGAAAGCCTCGAGGGAAAGCCACAGATCCCTTGATCCACGCGACAGGAATCGTGACGCTGGTGCTACAGCTCGGAGGAAAGCGCACGTGCATGCCCCCATTCGAGACGAAGACTGACTCCCCTGGGGAGACTCCAAAAGTACTCCAAGATCCATGTCAGTACTGGAGAGGAATCCTCAGGTTCCGGCCCCGACTCCACACAAGGACTTAGGCCCCGGCATCGACGGAAGATGAATCCCGAGAGGACCCCGAGCAATTCGAATGGGGACGGGCCAGTATTGAGGCCACCAGAGCGGGTCCCTAAAGTCCCCGTCGTAAGTCAAGAGCACCTGCCGCAACTCGAGAAAATCAAGGAGGTTTTGCACTCCAGCTGAGTGAGGCCCATTTCCGCTGAGGCTTCTGGAAGCTAATCACACCTAACCTCTGGAACTTCTAAAAGGTCCTTCACACCCTTGCTGCAACTCAAGAAGTTCCCTAACATACCCGTCTCCACTCGAGAGGAAGCACGAGGGTCCCGCCCACATCCAGGGGAGCCCCGTGTTCGCCCCGTAGCTCAAGATGAGGGATCCTTTCACAGCTTTTTCGGGAAATAATTCTGGGAGTTCCCGTTGCATCTCAAGTGGAGGCGCTCCTCACAGGAAAGGCGAGAGGAACTCCAGGGTCGTGCCACCGTTCCCAGAGTCCCCCAGATATCTCAGTCCATTCCAGAGGAACCTGTTATCCCTGCACTGCCTCGAGTTTCACGCCGAGCATCGACTCACACCACGGTGACACGTGGGACAGTCCTGTGGGAAAGCCTCGTGGGAAAGCCTCGTGGGAAAGCCACAGATCCCATGATCGGCGCGCCGGGAGGCATGACAGTGTTGTTACAGCTCTGGAGGAAAGCGCACGTGCATGCCCCCATTCGAGACGGGGACTTACTCCCCTGGGGAAACACCAGAAGTACTCCACGATCCATGTCAGCACTGGAGAGGAAACCTCAGGTTCCATTCCCGACTCCACACAACGTCTTAGGCCCCGGCATGGACGGGAGAGGAATCCCGAGAGGACCCCGGGGAACTCGCATGGGGACTGGCCTTTCCTGAGGCCACCAGAGCGGGTCCCTGAGGTCCCCGTCGTAAGTCGAGAGCACCTGACGCAACTCGAGAAAATCCAGGAGGTTTTGCACTCCAGGCGAGATGAGGCCCATTTCCGCTGAGGCTTCTCGAGGCTAATCACATCTAACCACTGGAACTTCCAAAGGGTCCTTCACACCCTTGCTGCAACTCAAGAAGTTCCCCCACATACCCGTCTCCACTCGAGAGGAAGCACGAGGGTCCCGCACACATCCAGGGGACCCCGTTTCCGCCTCCTAGCTCGAGATGAGGGATCCTTTCCCTGTTTCGTAGGGAAAGAATTCGCGGCGTTCCCGTCGCATCTCAAGAGGAGGCGCTCTCCACAGGAAAGGCGAGAGGAACTCCAGGGTCGTGCCACCATTCCAAGAGTCCCCCAGATGTGTCAGTCCATTCCAGAGGAACCTGTTTTCCCTGCACTGCCTTGACGTTCAAGCCGAGGATCGACTCCCACCACGTGTGCACGTGGGACAGACCTGTGGGAAAGCCTCGTGGGAAAGACTCGAGGGAAAACCATAGATCCTTTGATCTACGCGGCGGACTGCGTGACACTGCTGCTACGGCTCTGGAGGAAAGAGCAAGTGCATGCCAGCATTCGAGACGAGGAATGACTCCCCTGGGATGACTCCAGAAGTACCCCAAGATCCATGTCAGCACTGGAGAGGAATCCCCAGGTTCCGGCCCCGACTCCACACAAGATCTCAGGCCCCAGCATCGAAGGGAGAGGAATCCCGAGAGGCACCCGAGCAATTCGCATGGGGACTGGCATTGCCTGAGGCCACCAGAGCGAGTCCCTGAGGTCCCCGTCGTAAATCGAGAGCACCTGCCGCAACTCGAAAAAATCCAGGAGGTTTTGCCCTCCAGGCGAGAAGAGCCCATTTCCGCTGAGGCTTCTCGAAGCTAATCAAACCTAACTTCTGGAACTTCCAAAAGTTCCTTCACACCCTTGCTGTAACTCAAGAAGTTGCCTGACATACCCGTCTCCACTCTAGAGGAAGCACAAGGGTCCCGGCCACATCCAGAGGAGACCCGTTTCCGCCTCGCAGCTCGAGATAAGGGACATTTCGCTGCTTTGTGGGGAAAGAATTCCCGGCGTTCCACTCTCACCTCAAGAGGAGGTGCTCTCCACAGGAAAGGCAAGAGGAACTCCAGCGTCGTGCCACCATTCCAAGAGTCCCCCAGAAGTCTCAGTCCATTCCAGAGGAACCTGTTTTCCCTGCACTGCCTCGACTTTCACACCGATGATTGACTCCCACCACAGTGGCACGTGTGACAGCCCTGTGGGACAGCCTCGTAGGAAAGCCTCGAGGGAAAGCCACAGATCCCTTGTTCCAGGTGATGGAAAGCATGACACTGCTGCTACTGCTCTGGAGGAAAGCGCACGTGCATGCCCCCATTTGAGACGAGGACTTACTCCCCTGGGGAGACTCCAGAATTACCCCAAGATCTATGTCAGCACTGGAGAGGAATCCTCAGGTTCCGGCCCCGCCTCCACACAAGGTATTAGGCCCTGGCATCGAAGGGAGAGGTATTCCGAGAGGCCCACGTGCAACTCGCATGGGGACTGGCCTTTCCTGAGGCAACCAGAGCGGGTCCCAGAGGTCCCCGTCGTATGTCGAGAGCACCTGCCGCAACTAGAGAAAATCCATTAGGATTTGCCCTCCAGGCGAGATGAGGACCATTTCCGCTGAGGCTTCTCAAGGCTAATCACACCTAAGCTCTGGAACTTCCAAAGGGTCCTTGACACCCTTGCTGCAACTCAAGAAGTTCCCCTATATACCCCTCTCCACTCGAGAGGAAGCACGCATGTCCCACCCACATCCAGAAGAGCTCCGTTTCCGCCTCGTAGGTCGAGATGAGGGATCCGTTCGCTGCTTGTTCAGGAGAGATTCCTTGGCGTTCCCATCGCATCTCAAGTGTAGGGGCTCTCCACAGGAAAGGTGAGAGCAACTCCAGCGTCGTGCCACCATTCCAAGAGTCCCCCAGATGTCTCAGTCCATTCCTGAGGATACTGTTTTCCCTGCACTGCCTTGACTTTAACGAGGAGGATCGACTCCCACCACGGTCTCACGTGGGACAGCCCTGTGGGAAAGCCTCGTGGGAAAGCCTCGAGGGAAAGCCACAGATCCCTTGATCCACGCGACAGGAATCGTGACGCTGGTGCTACAGCTCGGAGGAAAGCGCACGTGCATGCCCCCATTCGAGACGAAGACTGACTCCCCTGGGGAGACTCCAAAAGTACTCCAAGATCCATGTCAGTACTGGAGAGGAATCCTCAGGTTCCGGCCCCGACTCCACACAAGGACTTAGGCCCCGGCATCGACGGAAGATGAATCCCGAGAGGACCCCGAGCAATTCGAATGGGGACGGGCCAGTATTGAGGCCACCAGAGCGGGTCCCTAAAGTCCCCATCGTAAGTCAAGAGCACCTGCCGCAACTCGAGAAAATCAAGGAGGTTTTGCACTCCAGCTGAGTGAGGCCCATTTCCGCTGAGGCTTCTGGAAGCTAATCACACCTAACCTCTGGAACTTCTAAAAGGTCCTTCACACCCTTGCTGCAACTCAAGAAGTTCCCTAACATACCCGTCTCCACTCGAGAGGAAGCACGAGGGTCCCGCCCACATCCAGGGGAGCCCCGTGTCCGCCTCGTAGCTCAAGATGAGGGATCCTTTCACAGCTTTTTCGGGAAATAATTCTGGGAGTTCCCGTTGCATCTCAAGTGGAGGCGCTCCTCACAGGAAAGGCGAGAGGAACGCCAGGGTCGTGCCACCGTTCCCAGAGTCCCCCAGATATCTCAGTCCATTCCAGAGGGACCTGTTTTCCCTGCACTGCCTCGAGTTTCACGCCGAGCATCGACTCACACCACGGTGACACGTGGGACAGTCCTGTGGGAAAGCCTCGTGGGAAAGCCTCGTGGGAAAGCCACAGATCCCATGATCGGCGCGCCGGGAGGCATGACAGTGTTGTTACAGCTCTGGAGGAAAGCGCACGTGCATGCCCCCATTCGAGACGGGGACTTACTCCCCTGGGGAAACACCAGAAGTACTCCACGATCCATGTCAGCACTGGAGAGGAAACCTCAGGTTCCATTCCCGACTCCACACAACGTCTTAGGCCCCGGCATGGACGGGAGAGGAATCCCGAGAGGACCCCGGGGAACTCGCATGGGGACTGGCCTTTCCTGAGGCCACCAGAGCGGGTCCCTGAGGTCCCCGTCGTAAGTCGAGAGCACCTGACGCAACTCGAGAAAATCCAGGAGGTTTTGCACTCCAGGCGAGATGAGGCCCATTTCCGCTGAGGCTTCTCGAGGCTAATCACATCTAACCACTGGAACTTCCAAAGGGTCCTTCACACCCTTGCTGCAACTCAAGAAGTTCCCCCACATACCCGTCTCCACTCGAGAGGAAGCACGAGGGTCCCGCACACATCCAGGGGACCCCGTTTCCGCCTCCTAGCTCGAGATGAGGGATCCTTTCCCTGTTTCGTAGGGAAAGAATTCGCGGCGTTCCCGTCGCATCTCAAGAGGAGGCGCTCTCCACAGGAAAGGCGAGAGGAACTCCAGGGTCGTGCCACCATTCCAAGAGTCCCCCAGATGTGTCAGTCCATTCCAGAGGAACCTGTTTTCCCTGCACTGCCTTGACGTTCAAGCCGAGGATCGACTCCCACCACGTGTGCACGTGGGACAGACCTGTGGGAAAGCCTCGTGGGAAAGACTCGAGGGAAAACCATAGATCCTTTGATCCACGCGGCGGACTGCGTGACACTGCTGCTACGGCTCTGGAGGAAAGAGCAAGTGCATGCCAGCATTCAAGACGAGGAATGACTCCCCTGGGATGACTCCAGAAGTACCCCAAGATCCATGTCAGCACTGGAGAGGAATCCCCAGGTTCCGGCCCCGACTCCACACAAGATCTCAGGCCCCAGCATCGAAGGGAGAGGAATCCCGAGAGGCACCCGAGCAACTCGCATGGGGACTGGCATTGCCTGAGGCCACCAGAGCGAGTCCCTGAGGTCCCCGTCGTAAATCGAGAGCACCTGCCGCAACTCGAAAAAATCCAGGAGGTTTTGCCCTCCAGGCGAGAAGAGCCCATTTCCGCTGAGGCTTCTCGAAGCTAATCAAACCTAACTTCTGGAACTTCCAAAAGTTCCTTCACACCCTTGCTGTAACTCAAGAAGTTGCCTGACATACCCGTCTCCACTCTAGAGGAAGCACAAGGGTCCCGGCCACATCCAGAGGAGACCCGTTTCCGCCTCGCAGCTCGAGATAAGGGACATTTCGCTGCTTTGTGGGGAAAGAATTCCCGGCGTTCCACTCTCACCTCAAGAGGAGGTGCTCTCCACAGGAAAGGCAAGAGGAACTCCAGCGTCGTGCCACCATTCCAAGAGTCCCCCAGAAGTCTCAGTCCATTCCAGAGGAACCTGTTTTCCCTGCACTGCCTCGACTTTCACACCGATGATTGACTCCCACCACAGTGGCACGTGTGACAGCCCTGTGGGACAGCCTCGTAGGAAAGCCTCGAGGGAAAGCCACAGATCCCTTGTTCCAGGTGATGGAAAGCATGACACTGCTGCTACTGCTCTGGAGGAAAGCGCACGTGCATGCCCCCATTTGAGACGAGGACTTACTCCCCTGGGGAGACTCCAGAATTACCCCAAGATCTATGTCAGCACTGGAGAGGAATCCTCAGGTTCCGGCCCCGCCTCCACACAAGGTATTAGGCCCTGGCATCGAAGGGAGAGGTATTCCGAGAGGCCCACGTGCAACTCGCATGGGGACTGGCCTTTCCTGAGGCAACCAGAGCGGGTCCCAGAGGTCCCCGTCGTATGTCGAGAGCACCTGCCGCAACTAGAGAAAATCCATTAGGATTTGCCCTCCAGGCGAGATGAGGACCATTTCCGCTGAGGCTTCTCAAGGCTAATCACACCTAAGCTCTGGAACTTCCAAAGGGTCCTTGACACCCTTGCTGCAACTCAAGAAGTTCCCCTATATACCCCTCTCCACTCGAGAGGAAGCACGCATGTCCCACCCACATCCAGAAGAGCTCCGTTTCCGCCTCGTAGGTCGAGATGAGGGATCCGTTCGCTGCTTGTTCAGGAGAGATTCCTTGGCGTTCCCATCGCATCTCAAGTGTAGGGGCTCTCCACAGGAAAGGTGAGAGCAACTCCAGCGTCGTGCCACCATTCCAAGAGTCCCCCAGATGTCTCAGTCCATTCCTGAGGATACTGTTTTCCCTGCACTGCCTTGACTTTAACGAGGAGGATCGACTCCCACCACGGTCTCACGTGGGACAGCCCTGTGGGAAAGCCTCGTGGGAAAGCCTCGAGGGAAAGCCACAGATCCCTTGATCCACGCGACAGGAATCGTGACGCTGGTGCTACAGCTCGGAGGAAAGCGCACGTGCATGCCCCCATTCGAGACGAAGACTGACTCCCCTGGGGAGACTCCAAAAGTACTCCAAGATCCATGTCAGTACTGGAGAGGAATCCTCAGGTTCCGGCCCCGACTCCACACAAGGACTTAGGCCCCGGCATCGACGGAAGATGAATCCCGAGAGGACCCCGAGCAATTCGAATGGGGACGGGCCAGTATTGAGGCCACCAGAGCGGGTCCCTAAAGTCCCCGTCGTAAGTCAAGAGCACCTGCCGCAACTCGAGAAAATCAAGGAGGTTTTGCACTCCAGCTGAGTGAGGCCCATTTCCGCTGAGGCTTCTGGAAGCTAATCACACCTAACCTCTGGAACTTCTAAAAGGTCCTTCACACCCTTGCTGCAACTCAAGAAGTTCCCTAACATACCCGTCTCCACTCGAGAGGAAGCACGAGGGTCCCGCCCACATCCAGGGGAGCCCCGTGTCCGCCTCGTAGCTCAAGATGAGGGATCCTTTCACAGCTTTTTCGGGAAATAATTCTGGGAGTTCCCGTTGCATCTCAAGTGGAGGCGCTCCTCACAGGAAAGGCGAGAGGAACGCCAGGGTCGTGCCACCGTTCCCAGAGTCCCCCAGATATCTCAGTCCATTCCAGAGGGACCTGTTTTCCCTGCACTGCCTCGAGTTTCACGCCGAGCATCGACTCACACCACGGTGACACGTGGGACAGTCCTGTGGGAAAGCCTCGTGGGAAAGCCTCGTGGGAAAGCCACAGATCCCATGATCGGCGCGCCGGGAGGCATGACAGTGTTGTTACAGCTCTGGAGGAAAGCGCACGTGCATGCCCCCATTCGAGACGGGGACTTACTCCCCTGGGGAAACACCAGAAGTACTCCACGATCCATGTCAGCACTGGAGAGGAAACCTCATGTTCCAGACACGACTCCACACAAGGTCTTAGGCTCTGGCATCGAAGGGAGCGGAATCCCGAGAGGCTCCCGAGCCACTGGAATGGGGACTGGCCAGTCCTGAGGCCACCAGAGCGCGTCCCTTAGGTCACCGTCGTAAGTCGAGAGCACCTGCCGCAACTCGAGAAAATCCAGGAGGTTTTTCCCTCCAGGCGAGATGAGGCCCATTTCCGCTGAGGCTTCTCCAGGCTAATCACGTCTAGCCTCTGGAACTTCCAAAAGGTCCTTCACACCCTTGCTGCAACTCAAGAAGTTGCCTGACATACCCGTCTCCACTCTAGAAGAAGCACGAGGATCCCATCCACATCCAGAGGAGCCCCGTTTCCGCCTCGTAGCTCGAGATGAGGGACATTTCGCTGCTTTGTCCGGAAAGAAATCCCGACGTTTCCCTCTCACCTCAAGAGGAGGCGCTCTCCACAGGAAAGGCGAGAGGAACTCCAGCATCATGCCACCATTCCAAGAGTCCCCCAGATGTCTCAGTCCATTCAGAGGAACCTGTTTGCCCTGCACTACCTCGGCTTTCACGCCGAGGATCGACTCCCACGCCGAGGATCGACTCCCACCACGCTGGCACGTGGGACAGCCCTGTGGGACAGCCCTGTGGGAAAGCCTCGTGGGAAAGCCTCGTGGGACAGACTCGAGGGAAAACCATAGATCCTTTGATCCACGCAGCGGACTGCGTGACACTGCTGCTACCGCTCTGGAGGAAAGCACAAGTGCATGCCCGCATTCGAGACGAGGACTGACTCCCCTGGGGAGACTCGAGAAGTACCCCAAGATCCATGGCAGCACTGGAGAGGAATCCTCAGGTTCCGGCCCCGACTCCACACAAGGTCTTAGGCCCCGGCATCGACGGGAGAGGAATCCCGAGAGGCCCCCGAGGAACTCGCATGGGGACTGGCCTTTCCTGAGGCCACCAGAGCGGGTCCCTGATGTCCCCGAGGTCCCCGTCGTAAGTCGAGAGCACCTGCCGCATCTCGAGAAAATCCAGCAGGTTTTGCCCTCCAGGCGAGATGAGGCCCATTTCCGCTGAGGCTTCTCCAGGCTAATCACATCTAACCACTGGAACTTCCAAAGGGTCCTTCATACCCTTGCTGCAAGTCCAGAAGTTCCCCGACATACCCGTCTCCACTCGAGAGGAAACACGAGGGTCCCGCACACATCCAGGGGAGCCCAGTTTCCGCCTCCTAGCTCGAGATGAGGGATCCTTTCCCTGTTTCGTAGGGAAAGAATTCCCGGCGTTCCCGTCTCATCTCAAGAGGAGGCGCACTCCACAGGAAAGGCGAGAGGAACTCCAGGGTCATGCCACCATTCCAAGAGTCGCCCAGATGTGTCAGTTCTTTCCAGAGGAACCTGTTTTCCCTGCACTACCTTCACGTTCAAGCCGAGGATCGACTTCCACAATGTGTGCATGATGGACAGCCCTGTGGGAAAGCCTCCTGGGAAAGACTCGTGGGATAGCCTCGTGGGAAAGACTCGAGGGAAAACCATAGATCCTTTGATCCAAGCGGGAGACTGCTTGACACTGCTGATACCGCTCTGGAGGAAAGCGCAAGTGCATGCCCGCATTCGAGACGAGGACTGACTCCCCTGGGGAGACTCCAGAGTACCACAAGATCCATGTCAGCAATGGAGAGGAAACCTCAGGTTCTGGCCCCGACTCCACACAAGGTCTTAGGCCCCGGCATCGACGGGAGAAGAATCCCGAGAGGCCCCCGTGGAGCTCAAATGGGGACTGGCGTTTCCTGAGGCCACCATAGCGGATCCCTGAGGTCCCCGTCGTAAGTCGAGAGCACCTGCCGCAACTCGAGAAAATCCAGGAGGTTTTGCCCTCCAGGCGAGATGAGGCCCATTTCCGCTGAGGCTTCTCGAGGCTAATCACATTTAACCACTGGAAATTCCAAAGGGTCCTTCACACCCTTGCTGCAACTCAAGAAGTTCCCCGACATACCCGTGTCCAATCGAGAGGAAGCACGAGTGTCCCGCACACATCCAGGGGAGACCCGTTTCCGCCTCCTAGCTCGAGATGAGGGATCCTTTCCCTGTTTCGTAGGGAAAGATTTCCCGGCGTTCCCGTCGCATCTCAAGAGGAGGCGCTCTCCACAGGAAAGGCGAGAGGAACTCCAGGGTCGTGCCACCATTCCAAGAGTCCCCCAGATGTGTCAGTCCATTCCAGAGGAACCTGTTTTCCCTGCACTGCCTTGACGTTCAAGCCGAGGATCGACTCCCACCACGTGTGCACGTGGGACAGCCCTGTGGGAAAGCCTCGTGGGAAAGCCTCATGGGAAGGACTCGAGGGAAAACCATAGATCCTTTGATCCACGCGGCGGACTGCGTGACACTGCTGCTACCGCTCTGGAGGAAAGCGCAAGTGCATGCCCGCATTAGAGGCGAGGACTGACTCCCCTGGGGAGACTCCAGAAGTACCCCAAGATCCATGTCAGCACTGGAGAGGAATCCTCAGGTTCCGGCCCTGACTTCACACAAGATCTTAGGCCCCGGCATCGACGGGAGAGAAATCCCGAGAGGCCCCTGAGGAACTCGCATGGGACTGGCCTTTCCTGAGGCCACCAGAGCGGGTCCCTGAGGTCCCCGTCGTAAGTCTAGAGCACCTGCCGCAACTCGAGAAAATCCAGGAGGTTTTGCCCTCCAGGCGAGATGAGGCCCATTTCCGCTGAGGCTTCTCGAGGCTAATCACATTTAACCACTGGAACTTACAAAGGGTCCTTCACACCCTTGCTGCAACTCAAGAAGTTCCCCGACATACCCGTCTCCACTCGACAGGAAGCACGAGGATCCCGCACACATCCAGGGGAGCCCCGTTTCCGCCTCCTAGCTCGAGATGAGGGATCCTTTCCCTGTTTCGTAGGGAAAGAATTACCGGCGTTCCCGTCGCATCTCAAGACGAGGCGCTCTCCACAGGAAAGGCGAGAGGAACTCCAGGGTCGTGCCACCATTCCAAGAGTCCCCCAGATGTGTCAGTCCATTCCAGAGGAACCTGTTTTCCCTGAACTGCCTTGACGTTCAAGCCGAGGATCGACTCCCACCACGTGTGCATGTGGGACAGCCCTGTGGGAAAGCCTCGTGGGAAAGCCTCGTGGGAAGGACTCGAGGGAAAACCATAGATCCTTTGATCCACGCGGCGGACTGCGTGACACTGCTGCTACCGCTCTGGAGGAAAGCGCAAGTGCATGCCCGCATTAGAGGCGAGGACTGACTTCCCTGGGGTGACTCCAGAAGTACCCCAAGATCCATGTCAGCACTGGAGAGGAATCCTCAGGTTCCGGCCCTGACTTCACACAAGGTCTTAGGCCCCGGCATCAACGGGAGAGAAATCCCGAGAGGCCCCTGAGGAACTCGCATGGGACTGGCCTTTCCTGAGGCCACCAGAGCGTGTCCCTGAGGTCCCCGTCGTAAGTCGAGAGCACCTGCCGCAACTCGAGAAAATCCAGGAGGTTTTGCCCTCCAGGCGAGATGAGGCCCATTTCCGCTGAGGCTTCTCGAGGCTAATCACATTTAACCACTGGAAATTCCAAAGGGTCCTTCACACCCTTGCTGCAACTCAAGAAGTTCCCCGACATACCCGTGTCCACTCGAGAGGAAGCACGAGGGTCCCGCACACATCCAGGGGAGCCCCGTTTCCGCCTCCTAGCTCGAGATGAGGGATCCTTTCCCTGTTTCATAGGCAAAGAATTCCCGGCGTTCCCGTCGCATCTCAAGAGGAGGCGCTCTCCACAGGAAAGGCGAGAGGAACTCCAGGGTCGTGCCACCATTCCAAGAGTCCCCCAGATGTGTCAGTCCATTCCAGAGGAACCTGTTTTCCCTGCACTGCCTTGACGTTCAAGCCGAGGATCGACTCCCACCACGTGTGCACGTGGGACAGCCCTGTGGGAAAGCCTCGTGGGAAAGCCTCGTGGGAAAGACTTGAGGGAAAATCATAGATCCTTTGATCCACGCGGCAGACTGCGTGACACTGCTGCTACCGCTCTGGAGGAAAGCGCAAGTGCATGCCCGCATTCGAGACGAGGACTGACTCCCCTGGGACACTCCAGAAGTACCCCATGATCCATGTCAGCACTGGAGAGGAATCCTCAGGTTCCGGCCCCGACTCCACACAAGGACTTAGGCCCCGGCATCGACGGGAGAGGAATCCCGAGAGGCCCCCGAGGAACTCGCATGGGGACTGGCCTTTCCTGAGGCCACCAAAGCGGATCCCCGAGGTCCCCGTCGGAAGTCGAGAGCACCTGCCGCAACTCGAGAAAATCCAGGAGGTTTTGCCCTCCAGGCGAGATGAGGCCCATTCCCGCTGAGGCTTCTCGAGGCTAATCACATCTAACAATGGGAACTTCCAAAGGGTCCTTCACACCCTTGCTGCAACTCAAGAATTTCCCCGACATACCCGTCTCCACTCCAGAGGAAGCACGAGGGTCCCGCACACATCCAGGGGAACCCCGTTTCCATCTCCTAGCTCGAGATGAGGGATCCTTTCCCTGTTTCGTAGGGAAAGAATTCCCGTCGTTTCCGTCGCATCTCAAGAGGAGGCGCTCTCCACAGGAAAGGCGAGAGGAACTCCAGGGTCGTGCCACCATTCCAAGAGTCCCCCAGATGTGTCAGTCCATTCCAGAGGAACCTGTTTTCCCTGCACTGCCTTGACGTTCAAGCCGAGGATCGACTCCCACCATGTGTGCACGTGGGACATCCCTGTGGGAAAGCCTCGTGGGAAAGCCTCGTGGTAAAGACTCGAGGGAAAAACATAGATCCTTTGATCCACGCCGCGGACTGCGTGACACTGCTGCTACCGCTCTGGAGGAAAGCGCAAGTGCATGCCCGCATTCGAGACGAGGACTGACTCCCCTGGGGAGACTCCAGAAGTACCCCAAGATCCATGTCAGCACTGGAGAGGAATCCTCAGGTTCCGGCCCCGACTCCACACAAGGTCTTAGGCCCCGGCATCGACGGGAGAGGAATCCCGAGAGGCCCCCGAGGAACTCGCATGGGGACTGGCCTTTCCTAAGGCCAGCAGAGAGTGTCCCTGAGGTCCCCGTCGTAAGTCGAGAGCACCTGCCGCAACTCGAGAAAATCCAGGAGGTTTTGCCCTCCAGGCGAGATGAGGCCCATTTCCACTGAGGCTTCCCGAGGCTAATCACATCTAACCACTGGAACTTCCAAAGGGTCCTTCACACCCTTGCTGCAACTCAAGAAGTTCCCCGACGTACCCATCTCCACTCGAGAGGAAGCACGAGTGTACCGCACAAATCAAGGGGAGCCCCGTTTCCGCCTCCTAGCTCGAGATGAGGGATCCTTTCCCTGTTTCATAGGGAAAGAATTCAAGGCGTTCCTGTCACATCTCAAGAGGAGGCGCTCTCCACAGGAAAGGCGAGAGGAACTCCAGTGTCGTGCCACCATTCCAAGAGTCCCCCAGATGTGTCAGTCCATTCCAGAGGAACCTGTTTTCCCTGCACTGCCTTGACGTTCAAGACGAGGATCGACTCCCACCACGTGTGCACGTGGGACAGCCCTGTGGGAAAGCCTCGGGGGAAAGCCTCGTGGGAAAGATTCGAGGGAAAACCATAGATCCTTTGATCCACGCGGCGGACTGCGTGACACTGCTGCTACCGCTCTGGAGGAAAGCGCAAGTGCATGCCCGCATTCGAGACGAGGACTGACTCCCCTGGGGAAACTCCAGAAGTACCCCAAGATCCATGTCAGCACTGGAAAGGAATCCTCAGGTTCCGGCCCCGACTCCACACAAGGTCTTAGGCCCCGGCATCGACGGGAGAAGAATCTCGAGAGGCCCCCGAGGAACTCGCATGGGGACTGGCCTTTCCTGAGGCCACCAGAGCGGGTCCCTGAGCTCCCCGTCGTAAGTCGAGAGCACCTGACGCAACTCGAGAAAATCCAGGAGGTTTTGCCCTCCAGACGAGATGAGGCCCATTCCCGCTGAGGCTTCTCGAGGCTAATCACATCTAACCACTGGAACTTCCAAAGGGTCCTTCACACCCTTGCTGCAACTCAAGAAGTTCCCCGACATACCCCTCTCCACTTGAGAGGAAGCACGAGTGTCCCGCACACATCCAGGGGAGCCCCGTTTCCGCCTCCTAGCTCGAGATGACGGATCCTTTCCCTGTTTCGTAGGGAAAGAATTACCGGCGTTCGTGTCGCCTCTCAAGAGGAGGCGCTCTCCACAGGAAAGGCGAGAGTAACTCCAGGGTCGTGCCACCATTCCAAGAGTCCCCCAGATATGTCAGTCCATTCCAGAGGAACCTGTTTTCCCTGCACTGCCTTGACGTTCAAGCCGAGGATCGACTACCACCACGTGTGCACGTGGGAAAGCCCTGTGGGAAAGCCTCGTGGGAAAGCCTCGTAGGAAAGACTTGAGGGAAAACCATAGATCCTTTGATCCACGTGGCGGACTGCGTGACACTGCTGCTACCGCTCTGGAGGAAAGTGCAAGTGCATCCCGGCATTCGAGACGAGGACTGACTCCCCTGGGAGACTCCAGAAGTACCCCAAGATCCATGTCAGCACTGGAGAGGAATCCTCAGGTTCCGGCCCCGACTCCACACAAGGTCTTAGGCCCTGGCATCGACGGGAGAGGAATCCCGAAAGGCTCCCGAGGAACTCGCATGGGGACTGGCCTTTCCTGAGGCCAACAGAGCAGGTCCCTGAGGTCCCCGTGGTAAGTCGAGAGCACCTGCCGCAACTCGAGAAAATCCAGGAGGTCCTCCCCTCCAGGCGAGATGAGGCCCATTTCCGCTGAGGCTTCTCGAGGCTAATCACATCTAACCAATGGAAGTTCCAAAGGGTCCTTCACACCCTTACTGCAAGTCAAGAAGTTCCCCGACATAGCCGCCTCCACTCAAGAGGAAGCACGAGGGTCACGCACACATTCAGGGGAGCCCCGTTTCCGACTCCTAGCTCGAGATGAGGGATCCTTTCCCTGTTTCGTAGGGAAAGAATTCCCGGCGTTCCCGACGCATCTCA
This sequence comes from Ovis canadensis, assembly GCF_042477335.2. Classification (NCBI taxonomy): domain Eukaryota; kingdom Metazoa; phylum Chordata; class Mammalia; order Artiodactyla; family Bovidae; genus Ovis; species Ovis canadensis. The sequence continues at coordinate 2,145,637 of NC_091252.1, forward strand.
AGAGGAGGCGCTCTCCACAGGAAAGGCGAGAGGAACTCCAGGGTCGTGCCACGATTCAAGAGTCCCCCAGATGTGTCAGTTCTTTCCAGAGGAACCTGTTTTCCCTGCACTGCCTTGACGTTCTAGCTTAGGATCGACCCCCAACTCGTGTGCACGTGAGTGAGCCCTGTGTGACAGCCCTGTGGGAAAGCCTCGTGGGAAAGCCTCTTGGGAAAGACTCGAGGGAAAAACATAGATCCTTTGATCCACGCGGCGGAATGCGAGACACTGCTGCTACCGCTCTGGAGGAAAGCGCAAGTGCATGCCCGCATAAGAGACGAGGACTGACTCCACTGGGGAGACTCCAGAACTACCCCAAGATCCATGTCAGCACTAGAGAGGAATCCTCAGGTTCCGGCCTCGACTCCACAGAGGACTTAGGCCCCGGCATCGACGGGAGATGAATCCCGAGAGGCCCCCGAGGAACTCGCATGGGGACTGGCCTTTCCTGAGGCCACCAGAGCGGGTCCCCGAGGTCCCCAATGTAAGTTGAGAGCACCTGTCGCAACTCGAGAAAATCCAGGAGGTTTTGCCCTCCAGGCGAGATGAGGCCCATTTCCGCTGAGGCTTCTCGAGGCTAATCACATCTAACGACTGGAACTTCCAAAGGGTCCTTCACACCTTGCTGCAAGTCAAGAAGGTCCCCGACATACCCGTCTCCACTGGAGAGGAAGCACCAGGGTCCCGCACACATCCAGGGGAGCCCCGTTTCCGCCTCCTAGCTCGAGATGAGGGATCCTTTCCCTGTTTCGTAGGGAAAGAATTCCGGGCGTTCCCGTCGCATCTCAAGAGGAGGCGCTCTCCACAGGAAAGGCGAGAGGAACTCCAGGGTCGTTCCACCATTCCAAGAGTCCCCCATATGTGTCAGTTCATTGCAGAGGAACCTGTTTTCCTTGCACTGCCTTGACGTTCAAGCCGAGGATCGACTCCCACTACGTGTGCACGTGGGACAGCCCTGTGGAAAGCCTCGTGGGAAAGCCTCGTGGGAAAGCCTCGTTGGAATGCCTCGTGGGAAAGACTCGAGGGAAAACCATAGATCCTTTGATCCACGCGGCGGACTGCGTGACACTGCTGCTACCGCTCTGGAGGAAAGCGCAAGTGCATGCCCGCATTCGAGACGAGGACTGACTCCCCTGGGGAGACTCCAGAAATACCCCAAGATCCATGTCAGCACTGGAGAGGAATCCTCAGGTTCCGGCCCCGTATCCACACAAGGTCTTAGGCCCCGGAATCGACGGGAGAGGAATCCCGAGACTCCCCCGAGGAACTCGCATGGGGACTGGCCTTTCCTGAGGCCACCAGAGCGGGTCCCTGAGGTCCCCGTCGTAAGTCGAGAGCACCTGCCGCAACTCGAGAAAATCCAGGAGGTTTTGCCCTCCAGGCGAGATGAGGCCCATTTCCGCTGAGGCTTCTCGAGGCTAATCACATCTAACCACTGGAACTTCCAAAGGGTCCTTCACACCCTTGCTGCAACTCAAGAAGTTCCCCGACATACCCGTCTCCACTCGAAAGGAAGCACGAGGGTCCCGCACACATCCAGGGGAGCCCCGTTTCCGCCTCCTAGCCCGAGATGAGGGATCCTTTCAATGTTTCGTAGGGAAAGAATTCCCGGCATTCCCGTCGCATCTCAAGAGGAGGCGCTCTCCACAGGAAAGGCGAGAGGAACTCCAGGGTCGTGCCACCATTCCAAGAGTCCCGCAGATGTGTCCGTCCATTCCAGAGGAACCTGTTTTCCCTGCACTGCCTTGACGTTCAAGCCGAGGAACGACTCCCACCACATGTGCACGTGGGACAGCCCTGTGGGAAAGCCTCGTGGGAAAGCCTCGTGGGAAAAACTCGAGGGAAAACCATAGATCCTTTGATCCACGCGGCAGACTGCGTGACACTGCTGCTACCGCTCTGGAGGAAAGCGCAAGTGCATGCCCGCATTCGAGACGAGGACTGACTCCCCTGGGGAGACAACAGAACTACCCCAAGATCCATGTCAGCACTGGAGAGGAATCCTCAGGTTCCGGCCCCGACTCCACACAAGGTCTTAGGCCCCGGCATCAATGGGAGAGGAATCCCGAGAGGCCCCCGAGGAACTCGCATGGGGACTGGCCTTTCCTGAGGCCACCAGAGCGGGTCCCTGATGGCCCCGACGTAAGTCGACAGCACCTGCCGCAACTGGAGAAAATCCAGGAGGTCCTCCCCTCCAGGCGAGATGAGGCCCATTTCCGCTGAGGCTTTTCGAGGCTAATCACATCTAAACACTTGAACTTGCGAAGGGTCCTTCACACCCTTGCTGCAAGTCAAGAAGGTCCCCGACATAGCCGTCTCCACTCGAGAGGAAGCACGAGGGTCCCGCACACATCCAGGGGAGCCCCGTTTCCGCCTCGTAGCTCGAGATGAGGGATCCTTTCCCTGTTTCGTAGGGAAAGAATTCCCGGCGTTCCCATCGAATCTCAAGAGGAGGCGCTCTCCACAGGAAAGGCGAGAGGAACTCCAGGGTCGTGCCACCATTCCAAGAGTCCCCCAGATGTGTCAGTCCATTCCAGAGGAACCTGTTTTCCCTGCACTGCCTTGACGTTCAAGACGAGGATCGACTCCCACCACCTGTGCACTTGGGAGAGCCCTGTGGGAAAGCCTCGTGGGAAAGCCTCGTGGGAAAGCCTCGTGGGAAAGACTCGAGGGAAAACCATAGATCCCTTGAACCACGCAGCGGAATGCGTGACACTGCTGCTACCGCCCTGGAGGAAAGTGCAAGTGCATGCCCGCATTCGAGACGAGGACTGACTCCCCTGGGGAGACTCCAGAAGTACCCGAAGATCCATGTCAGCACTGGAGAGGAATCCTCAGGTTCCGACCCCGAGTCCACACAAGGTCTTAGGCACCGGCATCGACGGGAGAGGAATCCCGAGAGGCCCCCGAGTAACTCGCATGGAGACAGGCCTTGCCTGAGGCCACCAGAGCGGGTCCCTGAGGTCCCCGTCGTAAGTCGAGAGCACCTGCGGCAACTCGAGAAATCCAGGAGGTTTTGCCCTCCAGGCGAGATGAGGCCCATTTCCGCTGAGGCTTCTCGAAGCTAATCACATCTAACCACTGGAACTTCCAAAGGGTCCTTCACACCCTTGCTGCAAGTCAAGAAGGTCCCCGACATACCCGTCTCCACTCGAGAGGAAGCACGAGGGTCCCGCACACATCCAGGGGAGCCCCGTTTCTGCCTCCTAGCTCGAGATGAGGGATCCTTTCCCTGTTTCTTAGGGAAAGAATTCCCGGCGTTCCCGTCGTATCTCAAGAGGAGGCGCTCTCCACAGGAAAGGCGAGAGGAACTCCAGGGTCGTACCACCATTCCAAGAGTCCCCCAGATGTGTCAGTCCATTTCAGAGGAACCTGTTTTCCCTGCACTGCCTTGACGTTCAAGCCGAGGATCGACTCCTACCACGTTTGCACGTGGGACAGCCCTGTGGGAAAGCCTCGTGGGAAAGCCTCTTGGGAAAGCCTCTTGGGAAAGACTCGAGGGAAAACCATAGATCCTTTGATCCACGCGGCGGACTGCGTGACACTGCTGCTACCGCTCTGGAGGAAAGTGCAAGTGCATGCCCGCATTCGAGACGAGGACTGACTCCCCTGGGGAGACTCCAGAAGTACCCCAAGATCCATGTCAGCACTGGAGAGGAATCCTCAGGTTCCGGCCCCGACTCCACACAAGGCTTAGGCCCCGGAATCGACGGGAAAGGAATCCCGAGAGGCCCCCGAGGAACTGGCATGGGGACTGGCCTTTCCTGAGGCCACCAGAGCGGGTCCCTGATGTCCCCGTCGTTAGTCGAGAGCACCTGCCGCAACTCGAGAAACTCCAGGAGGTTTTGCCCTCCAGGCGAGATGAGGCCCATTTCCCCTGAGGCTTCTCGAGGCTAATCACATCAAACCACTGGAACTTCCAAAGGGTCCTTCACACCCTTGTTGCAACTCAAAAAGTTCCCCGACATAGCCGTCTCCACTGGAGAGGAAGCACGAGGGTCCCGCACACATCCAGGGGAACCCCGTTTCCGCCTCCGAGCTCGAGATGAGGGATCCTTTCCCTGTTTCGTAGAGAAAGAATTCCCGGCGTTCCCTTCGCATCTCAAGAGGAGGCGCTCTCCACAGGAAAAGCGAGAGGAACTCCAGGGTCATGCCACCAATCCAAGAGTCTGCCAGATGTGTCAGTCCATTCCAGAGGAACCTGTTTTCCCTGCCCTGCCTTGACGTTCAAGCCGAGGATCGACTCCCACCACGTGTGCACGTGGGACAGCCCTCTGGGAAAGCCTCGTGGGAAAGCCTCGTGGGAAAGACTCGAGGGAAAACCATAGATCCTTTGATCCACGCCGCGGACTGCGTGACACTGTTGCTACCGCTCTGGAGGAAAGCGCAAGTGCATGCCCGCATTCGAGACGAGGACTGACTCCCCTGGGTAGACTCCAGAAATACCCCAAGATCCATGTCAGCACTGGAGAGGAATCCTCAGATTCCGGCCCCGACTCCACACAAGGTCTTAGGCCCCGGCATCGACGGGAGAAGAATCCCGAGAGGCCCCCGAGGAACTCGCATGGGGACTGGCCTTTCCTGAGGCCACCAGAGCGGGTCCCTGAGGTCCCCGTCATAAGTCGAGAGCACCTGCCGCAACTCGAGAAAATCCAGGAGGTTTTGCCCTCCAGGCGAGATGAGGCCCATTTCCGCTGAGGCTTCTCGAGGCTATTCACATCTAACCACTGGAACTTCCAAAGGGTCCTTCACACCCTTGTTGCAACTCAAAAAGTTCCCCGACATAGCCGTCTCCACTCGAGAGGAAGCACGAGGTTCCCGCACACATCCAGGGGAACCCCGTTTCCGCCTCCTAGCTCGAGATGAGGGATCCTTTCCCTGTTTCGTAAGGAAAGAATTCCCGGGGTTCCCGACGCATCTCAAGAGGAGACGCTCTCCACAGGAAAAGCGAGAGGAACTCCAGGGTCGTGCCACCAATCCAAGAGTCCCCCAGATGTGTCAGTCCATTCCAGAGGAACCTGTTTTCCCTTCACTGCCTTGACGTTCAAGCCGAGGATCGACTCCCAACACGTGTGCACGTGGGACAGCCCTATGGGAAAGCCTCGTGGGAAAGCCTCGTGGGAAAGCCTCGAGGGAAAGACTCGAGGGAAAACCATAGATCGATTGATCCACGCGGCGGACTGCATGACACTGCTGCTACCGCTCTGGAGGAAAGCGCAAGTGCATGCCCGCATTCGAGACGAGGACTGACTCCCCTAGGGAGACTCCAGAAGTACCCCAAGATCCATGTCAGCACTGGAGAGGAATCCTCAGGTTCTGGCCCCGACTCCACACAAGGTCTTAGGCCCCGGCATCGACGGGACAGGAATCCCGAGAGGCCCCCGAGGAACTCGTATGGGAACTGGCCTTTCCTGAGGCCACCAGAGCGGGTCCCTGAGGTCCCCGTCGTAAGTCAAGAGCACCTGCCGCAACTCGAGAAAATCCAGGAGGTTTTGCCCTCCAGGCGAGATGAGGCCCATTTCCGCTGAGACTTCTCGAGGCTAATCATATCTAACGACTGGAACTTTCAAAGGGACCTTCACACCCTTGCTGCAACTCAAGAAGTTCCCCGACATACACGTCTCCACTCGAGAGGAAGCACGAGGGTCCCGCACACATCCAGGGGAGCCCCGTTTCCTCCTCCTAGCTCGAGATGAGGGATCCTTTCCCTGTTACGTAGGGAAAGAATTTCCGGCGTTCCCGTCGCATCTCAAGAGGAGGCGCTCTCCACAGGAAAGGCGAGAGGAACTCCAGGGTCGTGCCACCATTCCAAGAGTCCCCCAGATGTGTCAGTCCATTCCAGAGGAACCTGATTTCCCTGCACTGCCTTGACGTTCAAGCCGAGGATCGACTCCCTCCACGTGTGCACGTGGGAGAGCCCTGTGGGAAAGCCTCGTGGGAAAGCCTCGTGGGAAAGACTCGAGGGAAAACCATAGATCCTTTGATCCAAGCGGTGGACTGCGTGACAGTGCTGCTACCGCTCTGCGGGAAAGCGCAAGTGCATGCCCGCATTCGAGACGAGGACTGACTCCCCTAGGGAGACTCCAGAAGTACCCCAAGATCCATGTCAGCACTGGAGAGGAATACTCAGGTTCCGGCCCCGACTCCACAGAAGGTCTTAGGCCCCAGCATGGACGGGAGAGGAATCCCGAGAGGCCCCCAAGGAACTCGCATGGGGACTGGCCTTTCCTGAGGCCACCAGAGAGGGTCCCTGAGGTCCCCGTCGTAAGTCGAGGGCACCTGCGGCAACTCGAGAAAATCCAGGAGGTTTTGCCCTCCAGGCGAGATGAGGCCCATTTCCGCTGAGGCTTCTTGAGGCTAATCACGTCTAACCACTGGAACTTCCAAAGGGTCCTTCACACCCTTGCTGCAACTCAAGAAGTTCCCCGACATACCCGTCTCCACTCGAGAGGAAGCACGTGGGGTCCCGCACACATCCAGGGGAGCCCCGTTTCCGCCTCCTAGCTCGAGATGAGGGATCCTTTTCCTGTTTCGTAGGGAAAGAATTCCCGGCGTTCCCGTCGCATCTAAGAGGAGGCGCTCTCCACAGGAAAGGCGAGAGGAACTCCAGGGTCGTGCCACCATTCCAAGAGTCCCCCAGATGTGTCAGTCCATTCCAGAGGAACCTGTTTTCCCTGCACTGCCTTGACGTTCAAGCCGAGGATCCACTCCCACCACGTGTGCACTTGGGACAGCCCTGTGGGAAAGCCTCGTGGGAAAGCCTCGTGGGAAAGACTCGAGGGAAAACCATAGATCCTTTGATTCACGCGGCGGACTGCGTGACACTGCTGCTACCGCTCTGGAGGAAAGCGCAAGTGCATGCCCGCATTCGAGACGAGGACTGACTCCCCTGGGGAGACTCCAGAAGTACCCCAAGATCCATGTCAGCACTGGAGAGGAATCCTCAGGTTCCGGCCCCGAGTCCACACAAGGTCTTAGGCCCCGGCATCGACGGGAGAGGAATGCCGAGAGGCCCCCGAGGAACTCGCATGGGGACTGGCCTTTCCTGAGGCCACCAGAGCGGGTCCCTGACGTCCCCGTCGTAAGTCGAGAGCACCTGCCGCAACTCGAGAAAATCCAGGAGGTTTTGCCCTCCAGGCGAGATGAGGCCCATTTCCGCTGAGGCTTCTCGAGGCTAATCACGTCTAACCAATGGAACTTCCAAAGGGTCCTTCACACCCTTGCTGCAACTCAAGAAGTTCCCCGACATACCCGTCTCCACTCGAGAGGAAGCACGTGGGGTCCCGCACACATCCAGGGGAGCCCCGTTTCCGCCTCCTAGCTCGAGATGAGGGATCCTTTCCCTGTTTCGTAGGGAAAGAATTCCCGGCGTTCCCGTCGCATCTCAAGAGGAGGCGCTCTCCACAGGAAAGGCGAGAGGAACTCCAGGGTCGTGCCACCATTCCAAGAGTCCCCCAGATGTGTCAGTCCATTCCAGAGGAACCTGTTTTCCCTGCACTGCCTTGACGTTCAAGCCGAGGATCGACTCCCACCACGTGTGCACGTGGGACAGCCCTGTGGGAAAGCCTCGTGGGAAAGCCTCGTGGGAAAGACTCGAGGGAAAACCATAGATCCTTTGATCCACGCGGCGGACTGCGAGACACTGCTGCTACCGCTCTGGAGGGAAGCGCAAGTGCATGCCCGCATTCGAGACGAGGACTGACTCCCCTGGGGAGACTCCAGAAGTACCCCAAGATCCATGTCAGCACTGGAGAGGAATCCTCAGGTTCCGGCCCCGACTCCACACAAGGTCTTAGGCCCCGGCATCGCCGGGAGAGGAATCCCGAGAGGCCCCCGAGGAACTCGCATGGGGACTGGCCTTTCCTGAGGCCACCAGAGCGGGTCCCTGAGGTCCCCGTCGTAAGTCGAGAGCACCTGACGCAACTCGAGAAAATCCAGGAGGTTTTGCCCTCCAGGCGAGATGAGGCCCATTTCCGCTGAGGCTTCTCGAGGCTAATCACGTCTAACCACTGGAACTTCCAAAGGGTCCTTCACACCCTTGCTGCAACTCAAGAAGTTCCCCGACATACCCGTCTCCACTCGAGAGGAAGCACGTGGGGTCCCGCACACATCCAGGGGAGCACCGTTTCCGCCTCCTAGCTCGAGATGAGGGATCCTTTCCCTGTTTCGTAGGGAAAGAATTCCCGGCGTTCCCGTCGCATCTCAAGAGGAGGCGCTCTCCACAGGAAAGGCGAGAGGAACTCCAGGGTCGTGCCACCATTCCAAGAGTCCCCCAGATGTGTCAGTCCATTCCAGAGGAACCTGTTTTCCCTGCACTGCCTTGACGTTCAAGCCGAGGATCCACTCCCACCACGTGTGCACGTGGGACAGCCCTGTGGGAAAGCCTCGTGGGAAAGCCTCGTGGGAAAGACTCGAGGGAAAACCATAGATCCTTTGATCCACGCGGCGGACTGCGTGACACTGCTGCTACCGCTCTGGAGGAAACCGCAAGTGCATGCCCGCATTCGAGACGAGGACTGACTCCCCTGGGGAGACTCCAGAAGTACCCCAAGATCCATGTCAGCACTGGAGAGGAATCCTCAGGTTCCGGCCCCGACTCCACACAAGGTCTTAGGCCCCGGCATCGACGGGAGAGGAATCCCGAGAGGCCCCCGAGGAACTCGCATGGGGACTGGCCTTTCCTGAGGCCACCAGAGCGGGTCCCCGAGGTCCCCGTCGTAAGTCGAGAGCACCTGCCGCAACTCGAGAAAATCCAGGAGGTTTTGCCCTCCAGGCGAGATGAGGCCCATTTCCGCTGAGGCTTCTCGAGGCCAATCACATCTAACCACTGGAACTTCCAAAGGGTCCTTCACACCCTTGCTGCAACTCAAGAAGTTCCCCGACATACCCGTCTCCACTCGAGAGGAAGCACGTGGGGTCCCGCACACATCCAGGGGAGCCCCGTTTCCGCCTCCTAGCTCGAGATGAGGGATCCTTTCCCTGTTTCGTAGGGAAAGAATTCCCGGCGTTCCCGTCGCATCTCAAGAGGAGGCGCTCTCCACAGGAAAGGCGAGAGGAACTCCAGGGTCGTGCCACCAATCCAAGAGTCCCCCAGATGTGTCAGTCCATTCCAGAGGAACCTGTTTTCCCTGCACTGCCTTGACGTTCAAGCCGAGGATCGACTCCCACCACGTGTGCACGTGGGACAGCCCTGTGGGAAAGCCTCGTGGGAAAGCCTCGTGGGAAAGACTCGAGGGAAAACCATAGATCCTTTGATCCACGCGGCGGACTGCGTGACACTGCTGCTACCGCTCTGGAGGAAAGCGCAAGTGCATTCCCGCATTCGAGACGAGGACTGACTCCCCGGGAGAGACTCCAGAAGTACTCCAAGATCCATGTCAGCACTGGAGAGGAATCCTCAGGTTCCGGCCCCGACTCCACACAAGGTCTTAGGCCCCGGCATCGACGGGAGAGGAATCCCGAGAGGCCCCCGAGGAACTCGCATGGGGACTGGCCTTTCCTGAGGCCACCAGAGCGGGTCCCTGACGTCCCCGTCATAAGTCGAGAGCACCTGCCGCAACTCGAGAAAATCCAGGAGGTTTTGCCCTCCAGGCGAGATGAGGCCCATTTCCGCTGAGGCTTCTCGAGGCTAATCACGTCTAACCACTGGAACTTCCAAAGGGTCCTTCACACCCTTGCTGCAACTCAAGAAGTTCCCCGACATACCCGTCTCCACTCGAGAGGAATCACGTGGGGTCCCGCACACATCCAGGGGAGCCCCGTTTCCGCCTCCTAGCTCGAGATGAGGGATCCTTTCCCTGTTTCGTAGGGAAAGAATTCCCGGCGTTCCCGTCGCATCTCAAGAGGAGGCGCTCTCCACAGGAAAGCCGAGAGGAACTCCAGGGTCGTGCCACCATTCCAAGAGTCCCCCAGATGTGTCAGTCCATTCCAGAGGAACCTGTTTTCCCTGCACTGCCTTGACGTTCAAGCCGAGGATCGACTCCCACCACGTGTGCACGTGGGACAGCCCTGTGGGAAAGCCTCGTGGGAAAGCCTCGTGGGAAAGACTCGAGGGAAAACCATAGATCCTTTGATCCACGCGGCGGACTGCGTGACACTGCTGCTACCGCTCTGGAGGAAAGCGCAAGTGCATGCCCGCATTCGAGACGAGGACTGACTCCCCTGGGGAGACTCCAGAAGTACCCCAAGATCCATGTCAGCACTGGAGAGGAATCCTCAGGTTCCGGCCCCGACTCCACACAAGGTCTTAGGCCCCGGCATCGACGGGAGAGGAATCCCGAGAGGCCCCCGAGGAACTCGCATGGGGACTGGTTTTTCCTGAGGCCACCAGAGCGGGTCCCTGAGGTCCCCGTCGTAAGTCGAGAGCACCTGCCGCAACTCGAGAAAATCCAGGAGGTTTTGCCCTCCAGGCGAGATGAGGCCCATTTCCGCTGAAGCTTCTCGAGGCTAATCACGTCTAACCACTGGAACTTCCAAAGGGTCCTTCACACCCTTGCTGCAACTCAAGAAGTTCCCCGACATACCCGTCTCCACTCGAGAGGAAGCACGTGGGGTCCCGCACACATCCAGGGGAGCCCCGATTCCGCCTCCTAGCTCGAGATGAGGGATCCTTTCCCTGTTTTGTAGGGAAAGAATTCCCGGCGTTCCCGTCGCATCTCAAGAGGAGGCGCTCTCCACAGGAAAGGCGAGAGGAACTCCAGGGTCGTGCCACCAATCCAAGAGTCCCCCAGATGTGTCAGCCCATTCCAGAGGAACCTGTTTTCCCTGCACTGCCTTGACGTTCAAGCCGAGGATCGACTCCCACCACGTGTGCACGTGGGACAGCCCTGTGGGAAAGCCTCGTGGGAAAGCCTCTTGGGAAAGACTCGAGGGAAAACAATAGATCCTTTGATCCACGCGGCGGACTGCGTGACACTGCTGCTACCGCTCTGGAGGAAAGCGCAAGTGCATGCCCGCATTCGAGACGAGGACTGACTCCCCTGGGGAGACTCCAGAAGTACCCCAAGATCCATGTCAGCACTGGAGAGGAATCCACAGGTTCCGGCCCCGACTCCACACAAGGTCTTAGGCCCCGGCATCGACGGGAGAGGAATCCCGAGAGGCCCCCGAGGAACTCGCATGGGGACTGGCCTTTCCTGAGGCCACCAGAGCGGGTCCCTGAGGTCCCCGTCGTAAGTCGAGAGCACCTGCCGCAACTCGAGAAAATCCAGCAGGTTTTGCCCTCCAGGCGAGATGAGGCCCATTTCCGCTGAGGCTTCTCGAGGCTAATCACGTCTAACCACTGGAACTTCCAAAGGGTGCTTCACCCCCTTGCTGCAACTCAAGAAGTTCCCCGACATACCCGTCTCCACTCGAGAGGAAGCACGTGGGGTCCCGCACACATCCAGGGGAGCCCCGTTTCCGCCTCCTAGCTCGAGATGAGGGATCCTTTCCCTGTTTCGTAGGGAAAGAATTCCCGGCGTTCCCGTCGCATCTCAAGAGGAGGCGCTCTCCACAGGAAAGGCGAGAGGAACTCCAGGGTCGTGCCACCATTCCAAGAGTCCCCCAGATGTGTCAGTCCATTCCAGAGTAACCTGTTTTCCCTGCACTGCATTGACGTTCAAGCCGAGGATCGACTCCCACCACGTGTGCACGTGGGACAGCCCTGTGGGAAAGCCTCGTGGGAAAGCCTCGTGGGAAAGACTCGAGGGAAAAGCATAGATCCTTTGATCCACTCAGCGGACTGCGTGACACTGCTGCTACCGCTCTGGAGGAAACCGCAAGTGCATGCCCGCATTCAAGACGAGGACTGACTCCCCTGGGGAGACTCCAGAAGTACCCCAAGATCCATGTCAGCACTGAAGAGGAATCCTCAGGTTCCGGCCCCGACTCCACACAAGGTCTTAGGCCCCGGCATCGACGGGAGAGGAATCCCGAGAGGCCCCGAGGAACTCGCATGGGGACTGGCCTTTCCTGAGGCCACCAGAGCGGGTCCCTGAGGTCCCCACCGTAAGTCGAGAGCACCTGCCGCAACTCGAGAAAATCCAGGAGGTTTTGCCCTCCAGGCGAGATGAGGCCCATTTCCGCTGAGGCTTCTCGAGGCTAATCACATCTAACCGCTGGAACTTTCAAAGGGTCCTTCACACCATTGCTGCAACTCAAGCAGTTTCGCGATATACCCGTCTCCACTCGAGAGGAAGCACGTGGGGTCCCGCACCCATCCAGGGGAGCCCCGTTTCCGCCTCCTAGCTCGAGATGAGGGATCCTTTCCCTGTTTCGTAGGGAAAGAATTCCCGGCGTTCCCGTCGCATCTCAAGAGGTGGCGCTCTCCCCAGGAAAGGCGAGAGGAACTCCAGGGTCGTGGCACCATTCCAAGAGACCCCCAGATGTGTCAGTCCATTCCAGAGGAACCTGTTTTCCCTGCACTGCCTGACGTTCAAGCCGAGGATCGACTACCACCACGTGTGCACGTGGGACAGCCCTGTGGTAAAGCCTCGTGGGAAAGCCTCGTGGGAAAGACTCGAGGGAAAACCATAGATCCTTTGATCCACGCGGCGGACTGCGTGACACTGCTGCTACCGCTCTGGAGGAAAGCGCAAGTGAATGTCCGCATTCGAGACGAGGACTGACTCCCCTGGGGAGACTCCAGAAGTACCCCAAGATCCATGTCAGCACTGGAGAGGAATCCTCAGGTTCCGGCCCCGACTCCACACAAGGTCTTAGGCCCCGGCATCGACGGGAGAGGAATCCCGAGAGGCCCCCGAGGAACTCACATGGGGACTGGCCTTTCCTGAGGCCACCAGAGCGGGTCCCTGAGGTCCCCGTCGTAAGTCGAGAGCACCTGCCGCAACTCGAGAAAATCCAGGAGGTTTTGCCCTCCAGGCGAGATGAGGCCCATTTCCGCTGAGGCTTCTCGAGGCTAATCACGTCTAACCACTGGAACTTCCAAAGGGTCCTTCACACCCTTGCTGCAACTCAAGAAGTTCCCCGACATACCCGTCTCCACTCGAGAGGAAGCACGTGGGGTCCCGCACACATCCAGGGGAGCCCCGTTTCCGCCTCCTAGCTCGAGATGAGGGATCCTTTCCCTGTTTCGTAGGGAAAGAATTCCCGGCGTTCCCGTCGCATCTCAAGAGGAGGCGCTCTCCACAGGAAAGGCGAGAGGAACTCCAGGGTCGTGCCACCATTCCAAGAGTCCCCCAGATGTGTCAGTCCATTCAAGAGGAACCTGTTTTCCCTGCACTGCCTTGACGTTCAAGCCGAGGATCGACTCCCACCACGTGTGCACGTGGGACAGCCCTGTGGGAAAGCCTCGTGGGAAAGCCTCGTGGGAAAGACTCGAGGGAAAACAATAGATCCTTTGATCCACGCGGCAGACTGCGTGACACTGCTGCTACCGCTCTGGAGGAAAGCGCAAGTGCATGCCCGCATTCGAGACGAGGACTGACTCCCCTGGGGAGACTCCAGAAGTACCCCAAGATCCATGTCAGCACTGGAGAGGAATCCTCAGGTTCCGGCCCCAACTCCACACAAGGTCTTAGGCCCCGGCATCGAAGGGAGAGGAATCCCGAGAGGCCCCCGAGGAACTCGCATGGGGACTGGCCTTTCCTGAGGCCACCAGAGCGGTTCCCTGTGGTCCCCGTCGTAAGTCGAGAGCACCTGCCGCAACTCGAGAAAATCCAGGAGGTTTTGCCCTCCAGGCGAGATGAGGCCCATGTCCGCTGAGGCTTCTCGAGGCCAATCACATCTAACCACTGGAACTTCCAAAGGGTCCTTCACACCCTTGCTGCAACTGAAGAAGTTCCCCGACATACCCGTCTGCACTCGAGAGGAAGCACGTGGGGTCCCGGACACATCCAGGGGAGCCCCGTTTCCGCATCCTAGCTCGAGATGAGGGATCCTTTCCCTGTTTCGTAGGGAAAGAATTCCCGGCGTTCCCGTCGCATCTCAAGAGGAGGTGCTCTCCACAGGAAAGGCGAGAGGAACTCCAGGGTCGTGCCACCATTCCAAGAGTCCCCCAGATATGTCAGTCCATTCCAGAGGAACCTGTTTTCCCTGCACTGCCTTGACGTTCAAGCCGAGGATCGACTCCCACCACGTGTGCACGTGGGACAGCCCTGTGGGAAAGCCTCGTGGGAAAGCCTCGTGGGAAAGACTCGAGGGAAAACCATAGATCCTTTGATCCACGCGGCGGACTGCGTGACACTGCTGCTACCGCTCTGGAGGAAAGCGCAAGTGCATGCCCGCATTCGAGACGAGGACTGACTCCCCTGGGGAGACTCCAGAAGTACCCCAAGATCCATGTCAGCACTGGAGAGGAATCCTGAGGTTCCGGCCCCGACTCCACACAAGGTCTTAGGCCCCGGCATCGACGGGAGAGGAATCCTGAGTGGCCCCCGAGGAACTCGAATGGGGACTGGCCTTTCCTGAGGCCACCAGAGCGGGTCCCTGAGGTCCCCGTCGTAAGTTGAGAGCACCTGCCGCAACTCGAGAAAATCCAGGAGGTTTTGCCCTCCAGGCGAGATGAGGCCCATTTCCGCTGAGGCTTCTCGAGGCCAATCACGTCTAACCACTGGAACTTCCAAAGGGTCCTTCACACCCTTGCTGCAACTCAAGAAGTTCCCCGACATACCCGTCTCCACTCGAGAGGAAGCACGTGGGGTCCCGCACACATCCAGGGGAGCCCCGATTCCGCCTCCTAGCTCGAGATGAGGGATCCTTTCCCTGTTTCGTAGGGAAAGAATTCCCGGCGTTCCCGTCGCATCTCAAGAGGAGGCGCTCTCCACAGGAAAGGCGAGAGGAACTCCAGGGTCGTGCCACCATTCCAAGAGTCCCCCAGATGTGTCAGTCCATTCCAGAGGAACCTGTTTTCCCTGCACTGCCTTGACGTTCAAGCCGAGGATCGACTCCCACCACGTGTGCACGTGGGACAGCCCTGTGGGAAAGCCTCGTGGGAAAGCCTCGTGGGAAAGACTCGAGGGAAAACCATAGATCCTTTGATCCACGCGGCGGACTGCGTGACACTGCTGCTACCGCTCTGGAGGAAAGCGCAAGTGCATGCCCGCATTCGAGACGAGGACTGACTCCCCTGGGGAGACTCCAGAAGTACCCCAAGATCCATGTCAGCACTGGAGAGGAATCCTCAGGTTCCGGCCCCGACTCCACACAAGGTCTTAGGCCCCGGCATCGACGGGAGAGGAATCCCGAGACGCCCCCGAGGAACTCGCATGGGGACTGGCCTTTCCTGAGGCCACCAGAGCGGGTCCCTGAGGTCCCCGTCGTAAGTCGAGAGCACCTGTCGCAACTCGAGAAAATCCAGGAGGTTTTGCCCTCCAGGCCAGATGAGGCCCATTTCCGCTGAGGCTTCTCGAGGCCAATCACATCTAACCACTGGAACTTCCAAAGGGTCCTTCACACCATTGCTGCAACTCAAGAAGTTCCCCGACATACCCGTCTCCACTCGAGAGGAAGCACGTGGGGTCCCGCACACATCCAGGGGAGCCCCGTTTCCGCCTCCTAGCTCGAGATGAGGGATCCTTTCCCTGTTTCGTAGGGAAAGAATTCCCGGCGTTCCCGTCGCATCTCAAGAGGAGGCGCTCTCCACAGGAAAGGCGAGAGGAACTCCAGGGTCGTGCCACCATTCCAAGAGTCCCCCAGATGTGTCAGTCCATTCCAGAGGAATCTGTTTTCCCTGCACTGCCTTGACGTTCAAGCCGAGGATCCACTCCCACCACGTGTGCACGTGGGACAGCCCTGTGGGAAAGCCTCGTGGGAAAGCCTCGTGGGAAAGACTCGAGGGAAAACCATAGATCCTTTGATCCACGCGGCAGACTGCGTGACACTGCTGCTACCGCTCTGGAGGAAACCGCAAGTGCATGCCCGCATTCGAGACGAGGACTGACTCCCCTGGGGAGACTCCAGAAGTACCCCAAGATCCATGTCAGCACTGGAGAGGAATCCTCAGGTTCCGGCCCCGACTCCACACAAGGTCTTAGGCCCCGGCATCGACGGGAGAGGAATCCCGAGAGGCCCCCGAGGAACTCGCATGGGGACTGGCATTTCCTGAGGCCACCAGAGCGGGTCCCTGAGGTCCCCGTCGTAAGTCGAGAGCACCTGCCGCAACTCGAGAAAATCCAGGAGGTTTTGCCCTCCAGGCGAGATGAGGCCCATTTCCGCTGAGGCTTCTCGAGGCTAATCACGTCTAACCACTGGAACTTCCAAAGGGTCCTTCACACCCTTGCTGCAACTCAAGAAGTTCCCCGACATACCCGTCTCCACTCGAGAGGAAGCACGTGGGGTCCCGCACACATCCAGGGGAGCCCCGTTTCCGCCTCCTAGCTCGAGATGAGGGATCCTTTCCCTGTTTCGTAGGGAAAGAATTCCCGGCGTTCCCGTCGCATCTCAAGAGGAGGCGCTCTCCACAGGAAAGGCGAGAGGAACTCCAGGGTCGTGCCACCATTCCAAGAGTCCCCCAGATGTGTCAGTCCATTCCAGAGGAACTTGTTTTCCCTGCACTGCCTTGACGTTCAAGCCGAGGATCGACTCCCACCACGTGTGCACGTGGGACAGCCCTGTGGGAAAGCCTCGTGGGAAAGCCTCGTGGGAAAGACTCGAGGGAAAACCATAGATCCTTTGATCCACGCGGCGGACTGCGTGACACTGCTGCTACCGCTCTGGAGGAAAGCGCAAGTGCATGCCCGCATTCGAGACGAGGACTGACTCCCCTGGGGAGACTCCAGAAGTACCCCAAGATCCATGTCAGCACTGGAGAGGAATCCTCAGGTTCCGGCCCCGACTCCACACAAGGTCTTAGGCCCCGGCATCGACGGGAGAGGAATCCCGAGAGGCCCCCGAGGAACTCGCATGGGGACTGGCCATTCCTGAGGCCACCAGAGCGGGTCCCTGACGTCCCCGTCGTAAGTCGAGAACACCTGCGGCAACTCGAGAAAATCCAGGAGGTTTTGCCCTCCAGGCGAGATGAGGCCCATTTCCGCTGAAGCTTCTCGAGGCTAATCACGTCTAACCACTGGAACTTCCAAAGGGTCCTTCACACCCTTGCTGCAACTCAAGAAGTTCCCCGACATACCCGTCTCCACTCGAGAGGAAGCACGTGGGGTCCCGCACACATCCAGGGGAGCCCCGATTCCGCCTCCTAGCTCGAGATGAGGGATCCTTTCCCTGTTTTGTAGGGAAAAAATTCCCGGCGTTCCCGTCGCATCTCAAGAGGAGGCGCTCTCCACAGGAAAGGCGAGAGGAACTCCAGGGTCGTGCCACCAATCCAAGAGTCCCCCAGATGTGTCAGTCCATTCCAGAGGAACCTGTTTTCCCTGCACTGCCTTGACGTTCAAGCCGAGGATCGACTCCCACCACGTGTGCACGTGGGACAGCCCTGTGGGAAAGCCTCGTGGGAAAGCCTCGTGGGAAAGACTCGAGGGAAAACAATAGATCCTTTGATCCACGCGGCGGACTGCGTGACACTGCTGCTACCGCTCTGGAGGAAAGCGCAAGTGCATGCCCGCATTCGAGACGAGGACTGACTCCCCTGGGGAGACTCCAGAAGTACCCCAAGATCCATGTCAGCACTGGAGAGGAATCCACAGGTTCCGGCCCCGACTCCACACAAGGTCTTAGGCCCCGGCATCGACGGGAGAGGAATCCCGAGAGGCCCCCGAGGAACTCGCATGGGGACTGGCCTTTCCTGAGGCCACCAGAGCGGGTCCCTGAGGTCCCCGTCGTAAGTCGAGAGCACCTGCCGCAACTCGAGAAAATCCAGCAGGTTTTGCCCTCCAGGCGAGATGAGGCCCATTTCCGCTGAGGCTTCTCGAGGCTAATCACGTCTAACCACTGGAACTTCCAAAGGGTGCTTCACCCCCTTGCTGCAACTCAAGAAGTTCCCCGACATACCCGTCTCCACTCGAGAGGAAGCACGTGGGGTCCCGCACACATCCAGGGGAGCCCCGTTTCCGCCTCCTAGCTCGAGATGAGGGATCCTTTCCCTGTTTCGTAGGGAAAGAATTCCCGACGTTCCCGTCGCATCTCAAGAGGAGGCGCTCTCCACAGGAAAGGCGAGAGGAACTCCAGGGTCGTGCCACCATTCCAAGAGTCCCCCAGATGTGTCAGTCCATTGCAGAGGAACCTGTTTTCCCTGCACTGCCTTGACGTTCAAGCCGAGGATCGACTCCCACCACGTGTGCACGTGGGACAGCCCTGTGGGAAAGCCTCGTGGGAAAGCCTCGTGGGAAAGACTCGAGGGAAAACCATAGATCCTTTGATCCACGCGGCGGACTGCGTGACACTGCTGCTACCGCTCTGGAGGAAAGCGCAAGTGCATGCCCGCATTCGAGACGAGGACTGACTCCCCTGGGGAGACTCCAGAAGTACCCCAAGATCCATGTCAGCACTGGAGAGGAATCCTCAGGTTCCGGCCCCGACTCCACACAAGGTCTTAGGCCCCGGCATCGACGGGAGAGGAATCCCGAGAGGCCCCCGAGGAACTCGCATGGGGACTGGCCTTTCCTGAGGCCACCAGAGCGGGTCCCTGACGTCCCCGTCGTAAGTCGAGAGCACCTGCCGCAACTCGAGAAAATCCAGGAGGTTTTGCCCTCCAGGCGAGATGAGGCCCATTTCCGCTGAGGCTTCTCGAGGCTAATCACGTCTAACCAATGGAACTTCCAAAGGGTCCTTCACACCCTTGCTGCAACTCAAGAAGTTCCCCGACATACCCGTCTCCACTCGAGAGAAAGCACGTTGGGTCCCGCACACATCCAGGGGAGCCCCGTTTCCGCCTCCTAGCTCGAGATGAGGGATCCTTTCCCTGTTTCGTAGGGAAAGAATTCCCGGCGTTCCCGTCGCATCTCAAGAGGAGGCGCTCTCCACAGGAAAGGCGAGAGGAACTCCAGGGTCGTGCCACCATTCCAAGAGTCCCCCAGATGTGTCAGTCCATTCCAGAGTAACCTGTTTTCCCTGCACTGCATTGACGTTCAAGCCGAGGATCGACTCCCACCACGTGTGCACGTGGGACAGCCCTGTGGGAAAGCCTCGTGGGAAAGCCTCGTGGGAAAGACTCGAGGGAAAAGCATAGATCCTTTGATCCACGCGGCGGACTGCGTGACACTGCTGCTACCGCTCTGGAGGAAACCGCAAGTGCATGCCCGCATTCAAGACGAGGACTGACTCCCCTGGGGAGACTCCAGACGTACCCCAAGATCCATGTCAGCACTGGAGAGGAATCCTCAGGTTCCGGCCCCGACTCCACACAAGGTCTTAGGCCCCGGCATCGACGGGAGAGGAATCCCGAGAGGCCCCGAGGAACTCGCATGGGGACTGGCCTTTCCTGAGGCCACCAGAGCGGGTCCCTGAGGTCCCCACCGTAAGTCGAGAGCACCTGCCGCAACTCGAGAAAATCCAGGAGGTTTTGCCCTCCAGGCGAGATGAGGCCCATTTCCGCTGAGGCTTCTCGAGGCCAATCACATCTAACCACTGGAACTTCCAAAGGGTCCTTCACACCCTTGCTGCAACTGAAGAAGTTCCCCGACATACCCGTCTGCACTCGAGAGGAAGCACGTGGGGTCCCGGACACATCCAGGGGAGCCCCGTTTCCGCCTCCTAGCTCGAGATGAGGGATCCTTTCCCTGTTTCGTAGGGAAAGAATTCCCGGCGTTCCCGTCGCATCTCAAGAGGAGGCGCTCTCCACAGGAAAGGCGAGAGGAACTCCAGGGTCGTGCCACCATTCCAAGAGTCCCCCAGATATGTCAGTCCATTCCAGAGGAACCTGTTTTCCCTGCACTGCCTTGACGTTCAAGCCGAGGATCGACTCCCACCACGTGTGCACGTGGGACAGCCCTGTGGGAAAGCCTCGTGGGAAAGCCTCGTGGGAAAGACTCGAGGGAAAACCATAGATCCTTTGATCCACGCGGCGGACTGCGTGACACTGCTGCTACCGCTCTGGAGGAAAGCGCAAGTGCATGCCCGCATTCGAGACGAGGACTGACTCCCCTGGGGAGACTCCAGAAGTACCCCAAGATCCATGTCAGCACTGGAGAGGAATCCTCAGGTTCCGGCCCCGACTCCACACAAGGTCTTAGGCCCCGGCATCGACGGGAGAGGAATCCTGAGTGGCCCCCGAGGAACTCGAATGGGGACTGGCCTTTCCTGAGGCCACCAGAGCGGGTCCCTGAGGTCCCCGTCGTAAGTTGAGAGCACCTGCCGCAACTCGAGAAAATCCAGGAGGTTTTGCCCTCCAGGCGAGATGAGGCCCATTTCCGCTGAGGCTTCTCGAGGCCAATCACGTCTAACCACTGGAACTTCCAAAGGGTCCTTCACACCCTTGCTGCAACTCAAGAAGTTCCCCGACATACCCGTCTCCACTCGAGAGGAAGCACGTGGGGTCCCGCACACATCCAGGGGAGCCCCGTTTCCGCCTCCTAGCTCGAGATGAGGGATCCTTTCCCTGTTTCGTAGGGAAAGAATTCCCGGCGTTCCCGTCGCATCTCAAGAGGAGGCGCTCTCCACAGGAAAGGCGAGAGGAACTCCAGGGTCGTGCCACCATTCCAAGAGTCCCCCAGATGTGTCAGTCCATTCCAGAGGAACCTGTTTTCCCTGCACTGCCTTGACGTTCAAGCCGAGGATCGACTCCCACCACGTGTGCACGTGGGACAGCCCTGTGGGAAAGCCTCGTGGGAAAGCCTCGTGGGAAAGACTCGAGGGAAAACCATAGATCCTTTGATCCACGCGGCGGACTGCGTGACACTGCTGCTACCGCTCTGGAGGAAAGCGCAAGTGCATGCCCGCATTCGAGACGAGGACTGACTCCCCTGGGGAGACTCCAGAAGTACCCCAAGATCCATGTCAGCACTGGAGAGGAATCCTCAGGTTCCGGCCCCGACTCCACACAAGGTCTTAGGCCCCGGCATCGACGGGAGAGGAATCCCGAGACGCCCCCGAGGAACTCGCATGGGGACTGGCCTTTCCTGAGGCCACCAGAGCGGGTCCCTGAGGTCCCCGTCGTAAGTCGAGAGCACCTGCCGCAACTCGAGAAAATCCAGGAGGTTTTGCCCTCCAGGCCAGATGAGGCCCATTTCCGCTGAGGCTTCTCGAGGCCAATCACATCTAACCACTGGAACTTCCAAAGGGTCCTTCACACCATTGCTGCAACTCAAGAAGTTCCCCGACATACCCGTCTCCACTCGAGAGGAAGCACGTGGGGTCCCGCACACATCCAGGGGAGCCCCGTTTCCGCCTCCTAGCTCGAGATGAGGGATCCTTTCCCTGTTTCGTAGGGAAAGAATTCCCGGCGTTCCCGTCGCATCTCAAGAGGAGGCGCTCTCCACAGGAAAGGCGAGAGGAACTCCAGGGTCGTGCCACCATTCCAAGAGTCCCCCAGATGTGTCAGTCCATTCCAGAGGAACCTGTTTTCCCTGCACTGCCTTGACGTTCAAGCCGAGGATCCACTCCCACCACGTGTGCACGTGGGACAGCCCTGTGGGAAAGCCTCGTGGGAAAGCCTCGTGGGAAAGACTCGAGGGAAAACCATAGATCCTTTGATCCACGCGGCGGACTGCGTGACACTGCTGCTACCGCTCTGGAGGAAACCGCAAGTGCATGCCCGCATTCGAGACGAGGACTGACTCCCCTGGGGAGACTCCAGAAGTACCCCAAGATCCATGTCAGCACTGGAGAGGAATCCTCAGGTTCCGGCCCCGACTCCACACAAGGTCTTAGGCCCCGGCATCGACGGGAGAGGAATCCCGAGAGGCCCCCGAGGAACTCGCATGGGGACTGGCATTTCCTGAGGCCACCAGAGCGGGTCCCTGAGGTCCCCGTCGTAAGTCGAGAGCACCTGCCGCAACTCGAGAAAATCCAGGAGGTTTTGCCCTCCAGGCGAGATGAGGCCCATTTCCGCTGAGGCTTCTCGAGGCTAATCACGTCTAACCACTGGAACTTCCAAAGGGTCCTTCACACCCTTGCTGCAACTCAAGAAGTTCCCCGACATACCCGTCTCCACTCGAGAGGAAGCACGTGGGGTCCCGCACACATCCAGGGGAGCCCCGTTTCCGCCTCCTAGCTCGAGATGAGGGATCCTTTCCCTGTTTCGTAGGGAAAGAATTCCCGGCGTTCCCGTCGCATCTCAAGAGGAGGCGCTCTCCACAGGAAAGGCGAGAGGAACTCCAGGGTCGTGCCACCAATCCAAGAGTCCCCCAGATGTGTCAGTCCATTCCAGAGGAACCTGTTTTCCCTGCACTGCCTTGACGTTCAAGCCGAGGATCGACTCCCACCACGTGTGCACGTGGGACAGCCCTGTGGGAAAGCCTCGTGGGAAAGCCTCGTGGGAAAGACTCGAGGGAAAACCATAGATCCTTTGATCCACGCGGCGGACTGCGTGACACTGCTGCTACCGCTCTGGAGGAAAGCGCAAGTGCATTCCCGCATTCGAGACGAGGACTGACTCCCCGGGAGAGACTCCAGAAGTACTCCAAGATCCATGTCAGCACTGGAGAGGAATCCTCAGGTTCCGGCCCCGACTCCACACAAGGTCTTAGGCCCCGGCATCGACGGGAGAGGAATCCCGAGAGGCCCCCGAGGAACTCGCATGGGGACTGGCCTTTCCTGAGGCCACCAGAGCGGGTCCCTGACGTCCCCGTCATAAGTCGAGAGCACCTGCCGCAACTCGAGAAAATCCAGGAGGTTTTGCCCTCCAGGCGAGATGAGGCCCATTTCCGCTGAGGCTTCTCGAGGCTAATCACGTCTAACCACTGGAACTTCCAAAGGGTCCTTCACACCCTTGCTGCAACTCAAGAAGTTCCCCGACATACCCGTCTCCACTCGAGAGGAATCACGTGGGGTCCCGCACACATCCAGGGGAGCCCCGTTTCCGCCTCCTAGCTCGAGATGAGGGATCCTTTCCCTGTTTCGTAGGGAAAGAATTCCCGGCGTTCCCGTCGCATCTCAAGAGGAGGCGCTCTCCACAGGAAAGGCGAGAGGAACTCCAGGGTCGTGCCACCATTCCAAGAGTCCCCCAGATGTGTCAGTCCATTCCAGAGGAACCTGTTTTCCCTGCACTGCCTTGACGTTCAAGCCGAGGATCGACTCCCACCACGTGTGCACGTGGGACAGCCCTGTGGGAAAGCCTCGTGGGAAAGCCTCGTGGGAAAGACTCGAGGGAAAACCATAGATCCTTTGATCCACGCGGCGGACTGCGTGACACTGCTGCTACCGCTCTGGAGGAAAGCGCAAGTGCATGCCCGCATTCGAGACGAGGACTGACTCCCCTGGGGAGACTCCAGAAGTACCCCAAGATCCATGTCAGCACTGGAGAGGAATCCTCAGGTTCCGGCCCCGACTCCACACAAGGTCTTAGGCCCCGGCATCGACGGGAGAGGAATCCCGAGAGGCCCCCGAGGAACTCGCATGGGGACTGGCCATTCCTGAGGCCACCAGAGCGGGTCCCTGAGGTCCCCGTCGTAAGTCGAGAACACCTGCGGCAACTCGAGAAAATCCAGGAGGTTTTGCCCTCCAGGCGAGATGAGGCCCATTTCCGCTGAAGCTTCTCGAGGCTAATCACGTCTAACCACTGGAACTTCCAAAGGGTCCTTCACACCCTTGCTGCAACTCAAGAAGTTCCCCGACATACCCGTCTCCACTCGAGAGGAAGCACGTGGGGTCCCGCACACATCCAGGGGAGCCCCGATTCCGCCTCCTAGCTCGAGATGAGGGATCCTTTCCCTGTTTTGTAGGGAAAGAATTCCCGGCGTTCCCGTCGCATCTCAAGAGGAGGCGCTCTCCACAGGAAAGGCGAGAGGAACTCCAGGGTCGTGCCACCAATCCAAGAGTCCCCCAGATGTGTCAGTCCATTCCAGAGTAACCTGTTTTCCCTGCACTGCCTTGACGTTCAAGCCGAGGATCGACTCCCACCACGTGTGCACGTGGGACAGCCCTGTGGGAAAGCCTCGTGGGAAAGCCTCGTGGGAAAGAATCGAGGGAAAACAATAGATCCTTTGATCCACGCGGCGGACTGCGTGACACTGCTGCTACCGCTCTGGAGGAAAGCGCAAGTGCATGCCCGCATTCGAGACGAGGACTGACTCCCCTGGGGAGACTCCAGAAGTACCCCAAGATCCATGTCAGCACTGGAGAGGAATCCACAGGTTCCGGCCCCGACTCCACACAAGGTCTTAGGCCCCGGCATCGACGGGAGAGGAATCCCGAGAGGCCCCCGAGGAACTCGCATGGGGACTGGCCTTTCCTGAGGCCACCAGAGCGGGTCCCTGAGGTCCCCGTCGTAAGTCGAGAGCACCTGCCGCAACTCGAGAAAATCCAGCAGGTTTTGCCCTCCAGGCGAGATGAGGCCCATTTCCGCTGAGGCTTCTCGAGGCTAATCACGTCTAACCACTGGAACTTCCAAAGGGTGCTTCACCCCCTTGCTGCAACTCAAGAAGTTCCCCGACATACCCGTCTCCACTCGAGAGGAAGCACGTGGGGTCCCGCACACATCCAGGGGAGCCCCGTTTCCGCCTCCTAGCTCGAGATGAGGGATCCTTTCCCTGTTTCGTAGGGAAAGAATTCCCGACGTTCCCGTCGCATCTCAAGAGGAGGCGCTCTCCACAGGAAAGGCGAGAGGAACTCCAGGGTCGTGCCACCATTCCAAGAGTCCCCCAGATGTGTCAGTCCATTTCAGAGGAACCTGTTTTCCCTGCACTGCCTTGACGTTCAAGCCGAGGATCGACTCCCACCACGTGTGCACGTGGGACAGCCCTGTGGGAAAGCCTCGTGGGAAAGCCTCGTGGGAAAGACTCGAGGGAAAACCATAGATCCTTTGATCCACGCGGCGGACTGCGTGACACTGCTGCTACCGCTCTGGAGGAAAGCGCAAGTGCATGCCCGCATTCGAGACGAGGACTGACTCCCCTGGGGAGACTCCAGAAGTACCCCAAGATCCATGTCAGCACTGGAGAGGAATCCTCAGGTTCCGGCCCCGACTCCACACAAGGTCTTAGGCCCCGGCATCGACGGGAGAGGAATCCCGAGAGGCCCCCGAGGAACTCGCATGGGGACTGGCCTTTCCTGAGGCCACCAGAGCGGGTCCCTGACGTCCCCGTCGTAAGTCGAGAGCACCTGCCGCAACTCGAGAAAATCCAGGAGGTTTTGCCCTCCAGGCGAGATGAGGCCCATTTCCGCTGAGGCTTCTCGAGGCTAATCACGTCTAACCAATGGAACTTCCAAAGGGTCCTTCACACCCTTGCTGCAACTCAAGAAGTTCCCCGACATACCCGTCTCCACTCGAGAGGAAGCACGTGGGGTCCCGCACACATCCAGGGGAGCCCCGTTTCCGCCTCCTAGCTCGAGATGAGGGATCCTTTCCCTGTTTCGTAGGGAAAGAATTCCCGGCGTTCCCGTCGCATCTCAAGAGGAGGCGCTCTCCACAGGAAAGGCGAGAGGAACTCCAGGGTCGTGCCACCATTCCAAGAGTCCCCCAGATGTGTCAGTCCATTCCAGAGTAACCTGTTTTCCCTGCACTGCATTGACGTTCAAGCCGAGGATCGACTCCCACCACGTGTGCACGTGGGACAGCCCTGTGGGAAAGCCTCGTGGGAAAGCCTCGTGGGAAAGACTCGAGGGAAAAGCATAGATCCTTTGATCCACGCGGCGGACTGCGTGACACTGCTGCTACCGCTCTGGAGGAAAGCGCAAGTGAATGTCCGCATTCGAGACGAGGACTGACTCCCCTGGGGAGACTCCAGAAGTACCCCAAGATCCATGTCAGCACTGGAGAGGAATCCTCAGGTTCCGGCCCCGACTCCACACAAGGTCTTAGGCCCCGGCATCGACGGGAGAGGAATCCCGAGAGGCCCCCGAGGAACTCACATGGGGACTGGCCTTTCCTGAGGCCACCAGAGCGGGTCCCTGAGGTCCCCGTCGTAAGTCGAGAGCACCTGCCGCAACTCGAGAAAATCCAGGAGGTTTTGCCCTCCAGGCGAGATGAGGCCCATTTCCGCTGAGGCTTCTCGAGGCCAATCACATCTAACCACTGGAACTTCCAAAGGGTCCTTCACACCCTTGCTGCAACTGAAGAAGTTCCCCGACATACCCGTCTGCACTCGAGAGGAAGCACGTGGGGTCCCGCACACATCCAGGGGAGCCCCGTTTCCGCCTCCTAGCTCGAGATGAGGGATCCTTTCCCTGTTTCGTAGGGAAAGAATTCCCGGCGTTCCCGTCGCATCTCAAGAGGAGGCGCTCTCCACAGGAAAGGCGAGAGGAACTCCAGGGTCGTGCCACCATTCCAAGAGTCCCCCAGATATGTCAGTCCATTCCAGAGGAACCTGTTTTCCCTGCACTGCCTTGACGTTCAAGCCGAGGATCGACTCCCACCACGTGTGCACGTGGGACAGCCCTGTGGGAAAGCCTCGTGGGAAAGCCTCGTGGGAAAGACTCGAGGGAAAACCATAGATCCTTTGATCCACGCGGCGGACTGCGTGACACTGCTGCTACCGCTCTGGAGGAAAGCGCAAGTGCATGCCCGCATTCGAGACGAGGACTGACTCCCCTGGGGAGACTCCAGAAGTACCCCAAGATCCATGTCAGCACTGGAGAGGAATCCTGAGGTTCCGGCCCCGACTCCACACAAGGTCTTAGGCCCCGGCATCGACGGGAGAGGAATCCTGAGTGGCCCCCGAGGAACTCGAATGGGGACTGGCCTTTCCTGAGGCCACCAGAGCGGGTCCCTGAGGTCCCCGTCGTAAGTTGAGAGCACCTGCCGCAACTCGAGAAAATCCAGGAGGTTTTGCCCTCCAGGCGAGATGAGGCCCATTTCCGCTGAGGCTTCTCGAGGCCAATCACGTCTAACCACTGGAACTTCCAAAGGGTCCTTCACACCCTTGCTGCAACTCAAGAAGTTCCCCGACATACCCGTCTCCACTCGAGAGGAAGCACGTGGGGTCCCGCACACATCCAGGGGAGCCCCGTTTCCGCCTCCTAGCTCGAGATGAGGGATCCTTTCCCTGTTTCGTAGGGAAAGAATTCCCGGCGTTCCCGTCGCATCTCAAGAGGAGGCGCTCTCCACAGGAAAGGCGAGAGGAACTCCAGGGTCGTGCCACCATTCCAAGAGTCCCCCAGATGTGTCAGTCCATTCCAGAGGAACCTGTTTTCCCTGCACTGCCTTGACGTTCAAGCCGAGGATCGACTCCCACCACGTGTGCACGTGGGACAGCCCTGTGGGAAAGCCTCGTGGGAAAGCCTCGTGGGAAAGACTCGAGGGAAAACCATAGATCCTTTGATCCACGCGGCGGACTGCGTGACACTGCTGCTACCGCTCTGGAGGAAAGCGCAAGTGCATGCCCGCATTCGAGACGAGGACTGACTCCCCTGGGGAGACTCCAGAAGTACCCCAAGATCCATGTCAGCACTGGAGAGGAATCCTCAGGTTCCGGCCCCGACTCCACACAAGGTCTTAGGCCCCGGCATCGACGGGAGAGGAATCCCGAGAGGCCCCCGAGGAACTCGCATGGGGACTGGCCTTTCCTGAGGCCACCAGAGCGGGTCCCTGAGGTCCCCGTCGTAAGTCTAGAGCACCTGCCGCAACTCGAGAAAATCCAGGAGGTTTTGCCCTCCAGGCGAGATGAGGCCCATTTTCGCTGAGGCTTCTCGAGGCCAATCACATCTAACCACTGGAACTTCCAAATGGTCCTTCACACCATAGCTGCAACTCAAGAAGTTCCCCGACATACCCGTCTCCACTCGAGAGGAAGCACGTGGGGTCCCGCACACATCCAGGGAAGCCCCGTTTCCGCCTCCTAGCTCGAGATGAGGGATCCTTTCCCTGTTTCATAGGGAAAGAATTCCCGGCGTTCCCGGCGCATCTCAAGAGGAGGCGCTCTCCACAGGAAAGGCGAGAGGAACTCCAGGGTCGAGACACCATTCCAAGAGTCCCCCAGATGTGTCAGTCCATTCCAGAGGAACCTGTTTTCCCTGCACTGCCTTGACGTTCAAGCCGAGGATCGACTCCCACCACGTGTGCACGTGGGACAGCCCTGTGGGAAAGCCTCGTGGGAAAGCCTCGTGGGAAAGACTCGAGGGAAAACCATAGATCCTTTGATCCACGCGGCGGACTGCGTGACACTGCTGCTACCGCTCTGGAGGAAAGCGCAAGTGCATGCCCGCATTCGAGACGAGGACTGACTCCCCTGGGGAGACTCCAGAAGTACCCCAAAATCCATGTCAGCACTGGAGAGGAATCCTCAGGTTCCGGCCCCGACTCCACACAAGGTCTTAGGCCCCGGCATCGACGGGAGAGGAATCCCGAGAGGCCCCCGAGGAACTCGCATGGGGACTGGCCTTTCCTGAGGCCACCAGAGCGGGTCCCTGTGGTCCCCACCGTAAGTCGAGAGCACCTGCCGCAACTCGAGAAAATCCAGGAGGTTTTGCCCTCCAGGCGAGATGAGGCCCATTTCCGCTGAGGCTTCTCGAGGCTAATCACATCTAACCGCTGGAACTTCCAAAGGGTCCTTCACACCATTGCTGCAACTCAAGCAGTTCCGCGATATACCCGTCTCCACTCGAGAGGAAGCACGTGGGGTCCCGCACCCATCCAGGGGAGCCCCGTTTCCGCCTCCTAGCTCGAGATGAGGGATCCTTTCCCTGTTTCGTAGGGAAAGAATTCCCGGCGTTCCCGTCGCATCTCAAGAGGTGGCGCTCTCCCCAGGAAAGGCGAGAGGAACTCCAGGGTCGTGGCACCATTCCAAGAGACCCCCAGATGTGTCAGTCCATTCCAGAGGAACCTGTTTTCCCTGCACTGCCTGACGTTCAAGCCGAGGATCGACTCCCACCTCGTGTGCACGTGGGACAGCCCTGTGGTAAAGCCTCGTGGGAAAGCCTCGTGGGAAAGACTCGAGGGAAAACCATAGATCCTTTGATCCACGCGGCGGACTGCGTGACACTGCTGCTACCGCTCTGGAGGAAAGCGCAAGTGAATGTCCGCATTCGAGACGAGGACTGACTCCCCTGGGGAGACTCCAGAAGTACCCCAAGATCCATGTCAGCACTGGAGAGGAATCCTCAGGTTCCGGCCCCGACTCCACACAAGGTCTTAGGCCCCGGCATCGACGGGAGAGGAATCCCGAGAGGCCCCCGAGGAACTCACATGGGGACTGGCCTTTCCTGAGGCCACCAGAGCGGGTCCCTGAGGTCCCCGTCGTAAGTCGAGAGCACCTGCCCCAACTCGAGAAAATCCAGGAGGTTTTGCCCTCCAGGCGAGATGAGGCCCATTTCCGCTGAGGCTTCTCGAGGCTAATCACGTCTAACCACTGGAACTTCCAAAGGGTCCTTCACACCCTTGCTGCAACTCAAGAAGTTCCCCGACATACCCGTCTCCACTCGAGAGGAAGCACGTGGGGTCCCGCACACATCCAGGGGAGCCCCGTTTCCGCCTCCTAGCTCGAGATGAGGGATCCTTTCCCTGTTTCGTAGGGAAAGAATTCCCGGCGTTCCCGTCGCATCTCAAGAGGAGGCGCTCTCCACAGGAAAGGCGAGAGGAACTCCAGGGTCGTGCCACCATTCCAAGAGTCCCCCAGATGTGTCAGTCCATTCAAGAGGAACCTGTTTTCCCTGCACTGCCTTGACGTTCAAGCCGAGGTTCGACTCCCACCACGTGTGCACGTGGGACAGCCCTGTGGGAAAGCCTCGTGGGAAAGCCTCGTGGGAAAGACTCGAGGGAAAACAATAGATCCTTTGATCCACGCGGCAGACTGCGTGACACTGCTGCTACCGCTCTGGAGGAAAGCGCAAGTGCATGCCCGCATTCGAGACGAGGACTGACTCCCCTGGGGAGACTCCAGAAGTACCCCAAGATCCATGTCAGCACTGGAGAGGAATCCTCAGGTTCCGGCCCCAACTCCACACAAGGTCTTAGGCCCCGGCATCGAAGGGAGAGGAATCCCGAGAGGCCCCCGAGGAACTCGCATGGGGACTGGCCTTTCCTGAGGCCACCAGAGCGGTTCCCTGAGGTCCCCGTCGTAAGTCGAGAGCACCTGCCGCAACTCGAGAAAATCCAGGAGGTTTTGCCCTCCAGGCGAGATGAGGCCCATTTCCGCTGAGGCTTCTCGAGGCCAATCACATCTAACCACTGGAACTTCCAAAGGGTCCTTCACACCCTTGCTGCAACTGAAGAAGTTCCCCGACATACCCGTCTGCACTCGAGAGGAAGCACGTGGGGTCCCGCACACATCCAGGGGAGCCCCGTTTCCGCCTCCTAGCTCGAGATGAGGGATCCTTTCCCTGTTTCGTAGGGAAAGAATTCCCGGCGTTCCCGTCGCATCTCAAGAGGAGGCGCTCTCCACAGGAAAGGCGAGAGGAACTCCAGGGTCGTGCCACCATTCCAAGAGTCCCCCAGATATGTCAGTCCATTCCAGAGGAACCTGTTTTCCCTGCACTGCCTTGACGTTCAAGCCGAGGATCGACTCCCACCACGTGTGCACGTGGGACAGCCCTGTGGGAAAGCCTCGTGGGAAAGCCTCGTGGGAAAGACTCGAGGGAAAACCATAGATCCTTTGATCCACGCGGCGGACTGCGTGACACTGCTGCTACCGCTCTGGAGGAAAGCGCAAGTGCATGCCCGCATTCGAGACGAGGACTGACTCCCCTGGGGAGACTCCAGAAGTACCCCAAGATCCATGTCAGCACTGGAGAGGAATCCTCAGGTTCCGGCCCCGACTCCACACAAGGTCTTAGGCCCCGGCATCGACGGGAGAGGAATCCTGAGTGGCCCCCGAGGAACTCGAATGGGGACTGGCCTTTCCTGAGGCCACCAGAGCGGGTCCCTGAGGTCCCCGTCGTAAGTTGAGAGCACCTGCCGCAACTCGAGAAAATCCAGGAGGTTTTGCCCTCCAGGCGAGATGAGGCCCATTTCCGCTGAGGCTTCTCGAGGCCAATCACGTCTAACCACTGGAACTTCCAAAGGGTCCTTCACACCCTTGCTGCAACTCAAGAAGTTCCCCGACATACCCGTCTCCACTCGAGAGGAAGCACGTGGGGTCCCGCACACATCCAAGGGAGCCCCGTTTCCCCCTCCTAGCTCGAGATGAGGGATCCTTTCCCTGTTTCGTAGGGAAAGAATTCCCGGCGTTCCCGTCGCATCTCAAGAGGAGGCGCTCTCCACAGGAAAGGCGAGAGGAACTCCAGGGTCGTGCCACCATTCCAAGAGTCCCCCAGATGTGTCAGTCCATTCCAGAGGAACCTGTTTTCCCTGCACTGCCTTGACGTTCAAGCCGAGGATCGACTCCCACCACGTGTGCACGTGGGACAGCCCTGTGGGAAAGCCTCGTGGGAAAGCCTCGTGGGAAAGACTCGAGGGAAAACCATAGATCCTTTGATCCACGCGGCGGACTGCGTGACACTGCTGCTACCGCTCTGGAGGAAAGCGCAAGTGCATGCCCGCATTCGAGACGAGGACTGACTCCCCTGGGGAGACTCCAGAAGTACCCCAAGATCCATGTCAGCACTGGAGAGGAATCCTCAGGTTCCGGCCCCGACTCCACACAAGGTCTTAGGCCCCGGCATCGACGGGAGAGGAATCCCGAGAGGGCCCCGAGGAACTCGCATGGGGACTGGCCTTTCCTGAGGCCACCAGAGCGGGTCCCTGACGTCCCCGTCGTAAGTCGAGAGCACCTGCCGCAACTCGAGAAAATCCAGGAGGTTTTGCCCTCCAGGCGAGATGAGGCCCATTTCCGCTGAGGCTTCTCGAGGCTAATCACGTCTAACCAATGGAACTTCCAAAGGGTCCTTCACACCCTTGCTGCAACTCAAGAAGTTCCCCGACATACCCGTCTCCACTCGAGAGGAAGCACGTGGGGTCCCGCACACATCCAGGGGAGCCCCGTTTCCGCCTCCTAGCTCGAGATGAGGGATCCTTTCCCTGTTTCGTAGGGAAAGAATTCCCGGCGTTCCCGTCGCATCTCAAGAGGAGGCGCTCTCCACAGGAAAGGCGAGAGGAACTCCAGGGTCGTGCCACCATTCCAAGAGTCCCCCAGATGTGTCAGTCCATTCCAGAGTAACCTGTTTTCCCTGCACTGCATTGACGTTCAAGCCGAGGATCGACTCCCACCATGTGTGCACGTGGGACAGCCCTGTGGGAAAGCCTCGTGGGAAAGCCTCGTGGGAAAGACTCGAGGGAAAAGCATAGATCCTTTGATCCACGCGGCGGACTGCGTGACACTGCTGCTACCGCTCTGGAGGAAACCGCAAGTGCATGCCCGCATTCAAGACGAGGACTGACTCCCCTGGGGAGACTCCAGAAGTACCCCAAGATCCATGTCAGCACTGGAGAGGAATCCTCAGGTTCCGGCCCCGACTCCACACAAGGTCTTAGGCCCCGGCATCGACGGGAGAGGAATCCCGAGAGGGCCCGAGGAACTCGCATGGGGACTGGCCTTTCCTGAGGCCACCAGAGCGGGTCCCTGAGGTCCCGACCGTAAGTCGAGAGCACCTGCCGCAACTCGAGAAAATCCAGGAGGTTTTGCCCTCCAGGCGAGATGAGGCCCATTTCCGCTGAGGCTTCTCGAGGCTAATCACATCTAACCGCTGGAACTTCCAAAGGGTCCTTCACACCATTGCTGCAACTCAAGCAGTTCCGCGATATACCCGTCTCCACTCGAGAGGAAGCACGTGGGGTCCCGCACACATCCAGGGGAGCCCCGTTTCCGCCTCCTAGCTCGAGATGAGGGATCCTTTCCCTGTTTCGTAGGGAAAGA
Organism: Ovis canadensis; assembly: GCF_042477335.2. NCBI lineage: Eukaryota > Metazoa > Chordata > Mammalia > Artiodactyla > Bovidae > Ovis > Ovis canadensis. The sequence continues at coordinate 2,178,390 of NC_091252.1, forward strand.
ATTCCCGGCGTTCCCGTCGCATCTCAAGAGGTGGCGCTCTCCGCAGGAAAGGCGAGAGGAACTCCAGGGTCGTGGCACCATTCCAAGAGACCCCCAGATGTGTCAGTCCATTCCAGAGGAACCTGTTTTCTCTGCACTGCCTGACGTTCAAGCCGAGGATCGACTCCCACCACGTGTGCACGTGGGACAGCCCTGTGGTAAAGCCTCGTGGGAAAGCCTCGTGGGAAAGACTCGAGGGAAAATCATAGATCCTTTGATCCACGCGGCGGACTGCGTGACACTGCTGCTACCGCTCTGGAGGAAAGCGCAAGTGAATGTCCACATTCGAGACGAGGACTGACTCCCCTGGGGAGACTCCAGAAGTACCCCAAGATCCATGTCAGCACTGGAGAGGAATCCTCAGGTTCCGGCCCCGACTCCACACAAGGTCTTAGGCCCCGGCATCGACGGGAGAGGAATCCCGAGAGGCCCCCGAGGAACTCACATGGGGACTGGCCTTTCCTGAGGCCACCAGAGCGGGTCCCTGAGGTCCCCGTCGTAAGTCGAGAGCACCTGCCGCAACTCGAGAAAATCCAGGAGGTTTTGCCCTCCAGGCGAGATGAGGCCCATTTCCGCTGAGGCTTCTCGAGGCTAATCACGTCTAACCACTGGAACTTCCAAAGGGTCCTTCACACCCTTGCTGCAACTCAAGAAGTTCCCCGACATACCCGTCTCCACTCGAGAGGAAGCACGTGGGGTCCCGCACACATCCAGGGGAGCCCCGTTTCCGCCTCCTAGCTCGAGATGAGGGATCCTTTCCCTGTTTCGTAGGGAAAGAATTCCCGGCGTTCCCGTCGCATCTCAAGAGGAGGCGCTCTCCACAGGAAAGGCGAGAGGAACTCCAGGGTCGTGCCACCATTCCAAGAGTCCCCCAGATGTGTCAGTCCATTCAAGAGGAACCTGTTTTCCCTGCACTGCCTTGACGTTCAAGCCGAGGATCCACTCCCACCACGTGTGCACGTGGGACAGCCCTGTGGGAAAGCCTCGTGGGAAAGCCTCGTGGGAAAGACTCGAGGGAAAACCATAGATCCTTTGATCCACGCGGCAGACTGCGTGACACTGCTGCTACCGCTCTGGAGGAAAGCGCAAGTGCATGCCCGCATTCGAGACGAGGACTGACTCCCCTGGGGAGACTCCAGAAGTACCCCAAGATCCATGTCAGCACTGGAGAGGAATCCTCAGGTTCCGGCCCCAACTCCACACAAGGTCTTAGGCCCCGGCATCGAAGGGAGAGGAATCCCGAGAGGCCCCCGAGGAACTCGCATGGGGACTGGCCTTTCCTGAGGCCACCAGAGCGGTTCCCTGAGGTCCCCGTCGTAAGTCGAGAGCACCTGCCACAACTCGAGAAAATCCAGGAGGTTTTGCCCTCCAGGCGAGATGAGGCCCATTTCCGCTGAGGCTTCTCGAGGCCAATCACATCTAACCACTGGAACTTCCAAAGGGTCCTTCACACCCTTGCTGCAACTGAAGAAGTTCCCCGACATACCCGTCTGCACTCGAGAGGAAGCACGTGGGGTCCCGCACACATCCAGGGGAGCCCCGTTTCCGCCTCCTAGCTCGAGATGAGGGATCCTTTCCCTGTTTCGTAGGGAAAGAATTCCCGGCGTTCCCGTCGCATCTCAAGAGGAGGCGCTCTCCACAGGAAAGGCGAGAGGAACTCCAGGGTCGTGCCACCATTCCAAGAGTCCCCCAGATATGTCAGTCCATTCCAGAGGAACCTGTTTTCCCTGCACTGCCTTGACGTTCAAGCCGAGGATCGACTCCCACCACGTGTGCACGTGGGACAGCCCTGTGGGAAAGCCTCGTGGGAAAGCCTCGTGGGAAAGACTCGAGGGAAAACCATAGATCCTTTGATCCACGCGGCGGACTGCGTGACACTGCTGCTACCGCTCTGGGGGAAAGCGCAAGTGCATGCCCGCATTCGAGACGAGGACTGACTCCCCTGGGGAGACTCCAGAAGTACCCCAAGATCCATGTCAGCACTGGAGAGGAATCCTCAGGTTCCGGCCCCGACTCCACACAAGGTCTTAGGCCCCGGCATCGACGGGAGAGGAATCCTGAGTGGCCCCCGAGGAACTCGAATGGGGACTGGCCTTTCCTGAGGCCACCAGAGCGGGTCCCTGAGGTCCCCGTCGTAAGTTGAGAGCACCTGCCGCAACTCGAGAAAATCCAGGAGGTTTTGCCCTCCAGGCGAGATGAGGCCCATTTCCGCTGAGGCTTCTCGAGGCCAATCACGTCTAACCACTGGAACTTCCAAAGGGTCCTTCACACCCTTGCTGCAACTCAAGAAGTTCCCCGACATACCCGTCTCCACTCGAGAGGAAGCACGTGGGGTCCCGCACACATCCAGGGGAGCCCCGTTTCCGCCTCCTAGCTCGAGATGAGGGATCCTTTCCCTGTTTCGTAGGGAAAGAATTCCCGGCGTTCCCGTCGCATCTCAAGAGGAGGCGCTCTCCACAGGAAAGGCGAGAGGAACTCCAGGGTCGTGCCACCATTCCAAGAGTCCCCCAGATGTGTCAGTCCATTCCAGAGGAACCTGTTTTCCCTGCACTGCCTTGACGTTCAAGCCGAGGATCGACTCCCACCACGTGTGCACGTGGGACAGCCCTGTGGGAAAGCCTCGTGGGAAAGCCTCGTGGGAAAGACTCGAGGGAAAACCATAGATCCTTTGATCCACGCGGCGGACTGCGTGACACTGCTGCTACCGCTCTGGAGGAAAGCGCAAGTGCATGCCCGCATTCGAGACGAGGACTGACTCCCCTGGGGAGACTCCAGAAGTACCCCAAGATCCATGTCAGCACTGGAGAGGAATCCTCAGGTTCCGGCCCCGACTCCACACAAGGTCTTAGGCCCCGGCATCGACGGGAGAGGAATCCCGAGACGCCCCCGAGGAACTCGCATGGGGACTGGCCTTTCCTGAGGCCACCAGAGCGGTTCCCTGAGGTCCCCGTCGTAAGTCGAGAGCACCTGCCGCAACTCGAGAAAATCCAGGAGGTTTTTCCCTCCAGGCCAGATGAGGCCCATTTCCGCTGAGGCTTCTCGAGGCCAATCACATCTAACCACTGGAACTTCCAAAGGGTCCGTCACACCATTGCTGCAACTCAAGAAGTTCCCCGACATACCCGTCTCCACTCGAGAGGAAGCACGTGGTGTCCCGCACACATCCAGGGGAGCCCCGTTTCCGCCTCCTAGCTCGAGATGAGGGATCCTTTCCCTGTTTCGTAGGGAAAGAATTCCCGGCGTTCCCGTCGCATCTCAAGAGGAGGCGCTCTCCACAGGAAAGGCGAGAGGAACTCCAGGGTCGTGCCACCATTCCAAGAGTCCCCCAGATGAGTCAGTCCATTCCAGAGGAACCTGTTTTCCCTGCACTGCCTTGACGTTCAAGCCGAGGATCGACTCCCACCACGTGTGCACGTGGGACAGCCCTGTGGGAAAGCCTCGTGGGAAAGCCTCGTGGGAAAGACTCGAGGGAAAACCATAGATCCTTTGATCCACGCGGCGGACTGCGTGACACTGCTGCTACCGCTCTTGAGGAAAGCGCAATGCATGCCCGCATTCGAGACGAGGACTGACTCCCCTGGGGAGACTCCAGAAGTACCCCAAGATCCATGTCAGCACTGGAGAGGAATCCTCAGGTTCCGGCCCCGACTCCACACAAGGTCTTAGGCCCTGGCATCGACGGGAGAGGAATCCTGAGAGGCCCCCGAGGAACTCGCATGGGGACTGGCCTTTCCTGAGGCCACCAGAGCGGGTTTCTGAGGTCCCCGTCGTAAGTCGAGAGCACCTGCCGCAACTCGAGAAAATCCAGGAGGTTTTGCCCTCCAGGCGAGATGAGGCCCATTTCCGCAGAGGCTTCTCGAGGCTAATCACGTCTAACCACTGGAACTTCCAAAGGGTCCTTCACACCCTTGCTGCAACTCAAGAAGTTCCCCGACATACCCGTCTCCACTCGAGAGGAATCATGTGGTGTCCCGCACACATCCAGGGGAGCCCCGTTTCCGCCTCCCAGCTCGAGATGAGGGATCCTTTCCCTGTTTCGTAGGGAAAGAATTCCCGGCGTTCCCGTCGCATCTCAAGAGGAGGCGCTCTCCACAGGAAAGGCGAGAGGAACTCCAGGGTCGTGCCACCATTCCAAGAGTCCCCCAGATGTGTCAGTGCATTCCAGAGGAACCTGTTTTCCCTGCACTGCCTTGACGTTCAAGCCGAGGATCGACTTCCACCACGTGTGCACGTGGGACAGCCCTGTGGGAAAGCCTCGTGGGAAAGCCTCGTGGGAAAGACTCGAGGGAAAACCATAGATCCTTTGATCCACGAGGCGGACTGCGTGACACTGCTGCTACCGCTCTGGAGGAAAGTGCAAGTGCATGCCCGCATTCGAGACGAGGACTGACTCCCCTGGGGAGACTCCAGAAGTACCCCAAGATCCATGTCAGCACTGGAGAGGAATCCTCAGGTTCCGGCCCCGACTCCACACAAGGTCTTAGGCCCCGGCATCGACGGGAGAGGAATCCCGAGAGGCCCCCGAGGAACTCGCATGGGGACTGGCCTTTCCTGAGGCCACCAGAGCGGTTCCCTGAGGTCCCCGTCGTAAGTCGAGAGCACCTGCCGCAACTCGAGAAAATCCAGGAGGTTTTGCCCTCCAGGCGAGATGAGGCCCATTTCCGCTGAGGCTTCTCGAGGCCAATCACATCTAACCACTGGAACTTCCAAAGGGTCCTTCACACCCTTGCTGCAACTCAAGAAGTTCCCCACATACCCGTCTCCACTCGAGAGGAAGCACGTGGTGTCCCGCACACAACCAGGGGAGCCCCGTTTCGCCTCCTAGCTCGAGATGAGGGATCCTTTCCCTGTTTCGTAGGGAAAGAATTCCCGGCATTCCCGTCGCATCTCAAGAGGAGGCGCTCTCCACAGGAAAGGCGAGAGGAACTCCATGGTCGTGCCACCATTCCAAGAGACCCCCAGATGTGTCAGCGCATTCCAGAGGAACCTGTTTTCCCTGCACTGCCTTGACGTTCAAGCCGAGGATCGACTCCCACCACGTGTGCACGTGGGACAGCCCTGTGGGAAAGCCTCGTGGGAAAGCCTCGTGGGAAAGACTCGATGGAAAACCATAGATCCTTTGATCCACGCGGCGGACTGCGTGACACTGCTGCTACCGCTCTGGAGGAAAGCGCAAGTGCATGCCCGCATTCGAGACGAGGACTGACTCCCCTGGGGAGACTCCAGAAGTACCCCAAGATCCATGTCAGCACTGGAGAGGAATCCTCAGGTTCCGGCCCCAACTCCACACAAGGTCTTAGGCCCCGGCATCGAACGGAGAGGAATCCCGAGAGGCCCCCGAGGAACTCGCATGGGGACTGGCCTTTCCTGAGGCCACCAGAGCGGTTCCCTGAGGTCCCCGTCGTAAGTCGAGAGCACCTGCCACAACTCGAGAAAATCCAGGAGGTTTTGCCCTCCAGGCGAGATGAGGCCCATTTCCGCTGAGGCTTCTCGAGGCCAATCACATCTAACCACTGGAACTTCCAAAGGGTCCTTCACACCCTTGCTGCAACTGAAGAAGTTCCCCGACATACCCGTCTGCACTCGAGAGGAAGCACGTGGGGTCCCGCACACATCCAGGGGAGCCCCGTTTCCGCCTCCTAGCTCGAGATGAGGGATCCTTTCACTGTTTCGTAGGGAAAGAATTCCCGGCGTTCCCGTCGCATCTCAAGAGGAGGCGCTCTCCACAGGAAAGGCGAGAGGAACTCCAGGGTCGTGCCACCATTCCAAGAGTCCCCCAGATATGTCAGTCCATTCCAGAGGAACCTGTTTTCCCTGCACTGCCTTGACGTTCAAGCCGAGGATCGACTCCCACCACGTGTGCACGTGGGACAGCCCTGTGGGAAAGCCTCGTGGGAAAGCCTCGTGGGAAAGACTCGAGGGAAAACCATAGATCCTTTGATCCACGCGGCGGACTGCGTGACACTGCTGCTACCGCTCTGGGGGAAAGCGCAAGTGCATGCCCGCATTCGAGACGAGGACTGACTCCCCTGGGGAGACTCCAGAAGTACCCCAAGATCCATGTCAGCACTGGAGAGGAATCCTCAGGTTCCGGCCCCGACTCCACACAAGGTCTTAGGCCCCGGCATCGACGGGAGAGGAATCCTGAGTGGCCCCCGAGGAACTCGAATGGGGACTGGCCTTTCCTGAGGCCACCAGAGCGGGTCCCTGAGGTCCCCGTCGTAAGTTGAGAGCACCTGCCGCAACTCGAGAAAATCCAGGAGGTTTTGCCCTCCAGGCGAGATGAGGCCCATTTCCGCTGAGGCTTCTCGAGGCCAATCACGTCTAACCACTGGAACTTCCAAAGGGTCCTTCACACCCTTGCTGCAACTCAAGAAGTTCCCCGACATACCCGTCTCCACTCGAGAGGAAGCACGTGGGGTCCCGCACACATCCAGGGGAGCCCCGTTTCCGCCTCCTAGCTCGAGATGAGGGATCCTTTCCCTGTTTCGTAGGGAAAGAATTCCCGGCGTTCCCGTCGCATCTCAAGAGGAGGCGCTCTCCACAGGAAAGGCGAGAGGAACTCCAGGGTCGTGCCACCATTCCAAGAGTCCCCCAGATGTGTCAGTCCATTCCAGAGGAACCTGTTTTCCCTGCACTGCCTTGACGTTCAAGCCGAGGATCGACTCCCACCACGTGTGCACGTGGGACAGCCCTGTGGGAAAGCCTCGTGGGAAAGCCTCGTGATAAAGACTCGAGGGAAAACCATAGATCCTTTGATCCACGCGGCGGACTGCGTGACACTGCTGCTACCGCTCTGGAGGAAAGCGCAAGTGCATGCCCGCATTCGAGACGAGGACTGACTCCCCTGGGGAGACTCCAGAAGTACCCCAAGATCCATGTCAGCACTGGAGAGGAATCCTCAGGTTCCGGCCCCGACTCCACACAAGGTCTTAGGCCCCGGCATCGACGGGAGAGGAATCCCGAGACGCCCCCGAGGAACTCGCATGGGGACTGGCCTTTCCTGAGGCCACCAGAGCGGTTCCCTGAGGTCCCCGTCGTAAGTCGAGAGCACCTGCCGCAACTCGAGAAAATCCAGGAGGTTTTGCCCTCCAGGCCAGATGAGGCCCATTTCCGCTGAGGCTTCTCGAGGCCAATCACATCTAACCACTGGAATTTCCAAAGGGTCCTTCACACCATTGCTGCAACTCAAGAAGTTCCCCGACATACCCGTCTCCACTCGAGAGGAAGCACGTGGTGTCCCGCACACATCCAGGGGAGCCCCGTTTCCGCCTCCTAGCTCGAGATGAGGGATCCTTTCCCTGTTTCGTAGGGAAAGAATTCCCGGCGTTCCAGTCGCATCTCAAGAGGAGGCGCTCTCCACAGGAAAGGCGAGAGGAACTCCAGGGTCGTGCCACCATTCCAAGAGTCCCCCAGATGAGTCAGTCCATTCCAGAGGAACCTGTTTTCCCTGCACTGCCTTGACGTTCAAGCCGAGGATCGACTCCCACCACGTGTGCACGTGGGACAGCCCTGTGGGAAAGCCTCGTGGGAAAGCCTCGTGGGAAAGACTCGAGGGAAAACCATAGATCCTTTGATCCACGCGGCGGACTGCGTGACACTGCTGCTACCGCTCTTGAGGAAAGCGCAATGCATGCCCGCATTCGAGACGAGGACTGACTCCCCTGGGGAGACTCCAGAAGTACCCCAAGATCCATGTCAGCACTGGAGAGGAATCCTCAGGTTCCGGCCCCGACTCCACACAAGGTCTTAGGCCCTGGCATCGACGGGAGAGGAATCCTGAGAGGCCCCCGAGGAACTCGCATGGGGACTGGCCTTTCCTGAGGCCACCAGAGCGGGTTTCTGAGGTCCCCGTCGTAAGTCGAGAGCACCTGCCGCAACTCGACAAAATCCAGTAGGTTTTGCCCTCCAGGCGAGATGAGGCCCATTTCCGCAGAGGCTTCTCGAGGCTAATCACGTCTAACCACTGGAACTTCCAAAGGGTCCTTCACACCCTTGCTGCAACTCAAGAAGTTCCCCGACATACCCGTCTCCACTCGAGAGGAATCATGTGGTGTCCCGCACACATCCAGGGGAGCCCCGTTTCCGCCTCCCAGCTCGAGATGAGGGATCCTTTCCCTGTTTCGTAGGGAAAGAATTCCCGGCGTTCCCGTCGCATCTCAAGAGGAGGCGCTCTCCACAGGAAAGGCGAGAGGAACTCCAGGGTCGTGCCACCATTCCAAGAGTCCCCCAGATGTGTCAGTGCATTCCAGAGGAACCTGTTTTCCCTGCACTGCCTTGACGTTCAAGCCGAGGATCGACTTCCACCACGTGTGCACGTGGGACAGCCCTGTGGGAAAGCCTCGTGGGAAAGCCTCGTGGGAAAGACTCGAGGGAAAACCATAGATCCTTTGATCCACGAGGCGGACTGCCTGACACTGCTGCTACCGCTCTGGAGGAAAGTGCAAGTGCATGCCCGCATTCGAGACGAGGACTGACTCCCCTGGGGAGACTCCAGAAGTACCCCAAGATCCATGTCAGCACTGGAGAGGAATCCTCAGGTTCCGGCCCCGACTCCACACAAGGTCTTAGGCCCCGGCATCGACGGGAGAGGAATCCCGAGAGGCCCCCGAGGAACTCGCATGGGGACTGGCCTTTCCTGAGGCCACCAGAGCGGTTCCCTGAGGTCCCCGTCGTAAGTCGAGAGCACCTGCCGCAACTCGAGAAAATCCAGGAGGTTTTGCCCTCCAGGCGAGATGAGGCCCATTTCCGCTGAGGCTTCTCGAGGCCAATCACATCTAACCACTGGAACTTCCAAAGGGTCCTTCACACCCTTGCTGCAACTCAAGAAGTTCCCCACATACCCGTCTCCACTCGAGAGGAAGCACGTGGTGTCCCGCACACAACCAGGGGAGCCCCGTTTCGCCTCCTAGCTCGAGATGAGGGATCCTTTCCCTGTTTCGTAGGGAAAGAATTCCCGGCATTCCCGTCGCATCTCAAGAGGAGGCGCTCTCCACAGGAAAGGCGAGAGGAACTCCATGGTCGTGCCACCATTCCAAGAGACCCCCAGATGTGTCAGCGCATTCCAGAGGAACCTGTTTTCCCTGCACTGCCTTGACGTTCAAGCCGAGGATCGACTCCCACCACGTGTGCACGTGGGACAGCCCTGTGGGAAAGCCTCGTGGGAAAGCCTCGTGGGAAAGACTCGATGGAAAACCATAGATCCTTTGATCCACGCGGCGGACTGCGTGACACTGCTGCTACCGCTCTGGAGGAAAGCGCAAGTGCATGCCCGCATTCGAGACGAGGACTGACTCCCCTGGGGAGACTCCAGAAGTACCCCAAGATCCATGTCAGCACTGGAGAGGAATCCTCAGGTTCCGGCCCCGACTCCTCACAAGGTCTTAGGCCCCGGCATCGACGGGAGAGGAATCCCGAGACGCCCCCGAGGAACTCGCATGGGGACTGGCCTTTCCTGAGGCCACCAGAGCGGGTCCCTGAGGTCCCCGTCGTAAGTTGAGAGCACCTGCCGCAACTCGAGAAAATCCAGGAGGTTTTGCCCTCCAGGCGAGATGAGGCCCATTTCCGCTGAGGCTTCTCGAGGCCAATCACGTCTAACCACTGGAACTTCCAAAGGGTCCTTCACACCCTTGCTGCAACTCAAGAAGTTCCCCGACATACCCGTCTCCACTCGAGAGGAAGCACGTGGGGTCCCGCACACATCCAGGGGAGCCCCGTTTCCGCCTCCTAGCTCGAGATGAGGGATCCTTTCCCTGTTTCGTAGGGAAAGAATTCCCGGCGTTCCCGTCGCATCTCAAGAGGAGGCGCTCTCCACAGGAAAGGCGAGAGGAACTCCAGGGTCGTGCCACCATTCCAAGAGTCCCCCAGATGTGTCAGTCCATTCCAGAGGAACCTGTTTTCCCTGCACTGCCTTGACGTTCAAGCCGAGGATCGACTCCCACCACGTGTGCACGTGGGACAGCCCTGTGGGAAAGCCTCGTGGGAAAGCCTCGTGGGAAAGACTCGAGGGAAAACCATAGATCCTTTGATCCACGCGGCGGACTGCGTGACACTGCTGCTACCGCTCTGGAGGAAAGCGCAAGTGCATGCCCGCATTCGAGACGAGGACTGACTCCCCTGGGGAGACTCCAGAAGTACCCCAAGATCCATGTCAGCACTGGAGAGGAATCCTCAGGTTCCGGCCCCGACTCCACACAAGGTCTTAGGCCCCGGCATCGACGGGAGAGGAATCCCGAGACGCCCCCGAGGAACTCGCATGGGGACTGGCCTTTCCTGAGGCCACCAGAGCGGTTCCCTGAGGTCCCCGTCGTAAGTCGAGAGCACCTGCCGCAACTCGAGAAAATCCAGGAGGTTTTGCCCTCCAGGCCAGATGAGGCCCATTTCCGCTGAGGCTTCTCGAGGCCAATCACATCTAACCACTGGAACTTCCAAAGGGTCCTTCACACCATTGCTGCAACTCAAGAAGTTCCCCGACATACCCGTCTCCACTCGAGAGGAAGCACGTGGTGTCCCGCACACATCCAGGGGAGCCCCGTTTCCGCCTCCTAGCTCGAGATGAGGGATCCTTTCCCTGTTTCGTAGGGAAAGAATTCCCGGCGTTCCCGTCGCATCTCAAGAGGAGGCGCTCTCCACAGGAAAGGCGAGAGGAACTCCAGGGTCGTGCCACCATTCCAAGAGTCCCCCAGATGAGTCAGTCCATTCCAGAGGAACCTGTTTTCCCTGCACTGCCTTGACGTTCAAGCCGAGGATCGACTCCCACCACGTGTGCACGTGGGACAGCCCTGTGGGAAAGCCTCGTGGGAAAGCCTCGTGGGAAAGACTCGAGGGAAAACCATAGATCCTTTGATCCACGCGGCGGACTGCGTGACACTGCTGCTACCGCTCTGGAGGAAAGCGCAATGCATGCCCGCATTCGAGACGAGGACTGACTCCCCTGGGGAGACTCCAGAAGTACCCCAAGATCCATGTCAGCACTGGAGAGGAATCCTCAGGTTCCGGCCCCGACTCCACACAAGGTCTTAGGCCCTGGCATCAACGGGAGAGGAATCCTGAGAGGCCCCCGAGGAACTCGCATGGGGACTGGCCTTTCCTGAGGCCACCAGAGCGGGTTTCTGAGGTCCCCGTCGTAAGTCGAGAGCACCTGCCGCAACTCGAGAAAATCCAGGAGGTTTTGCCCTCCAGGCGAGATGAGGCCCATTTCCGCAGAGGCTTCTCGAGGCTAATCACGTCTAACCACTGGAACTTCCAAAGGGTCCTTCACACCCTTGCTGCAACTCAAGAAGTTCCCCGACATACCCGTCTCCACTCGAGAGGAATCATGTGGTGTCCCGCACACATCCAGGGGAGCCCCGTTTCCGCCTCCCAGCTCGAGATGAGGGATCCTTTCCCTGTTTCGTAGGGAAAGAATTCCCGGCGTTCCCGTCGCATCTCAAGAGGAGGCGCTCTCCACAGGAAAGGCGAGAGGAACTCCAGGGTCGTGCCACCATTCCAAGAGTCCCCCAGATGTGTCAGTGCATTCCAGAGGAACCTGTTTTCCCTGCACTGCCTTGACGTTCAAGCCGAGGATCGACTTCCACCACGTGTGCACGTGGGACAGCCCTGTGGGAAAGCCTCGTGGGAAAGCCTCGTGGGAAAGACTCGAGGGAAAACCATAGATCCTTTGATCCACGAGGCGGACTGCGTGACACTGCTGCTACCGCTCTGGAGGAAAGTTCAAGTGCATGCCCGCATTCGAGACGAGGACTGACTCCCCTGGGGAGACTCCAGAAGTACCCCAAGATCCATGTCAGCACTGGAGAGGAATCCTCAGGTTCCGGCCCCGACTCCACACAAGGTCTTAGGCCCCGGCATCGACGGGAGAGGAATCCCGAGAGGCCCCCGAGGAACTCGCATGGGGACTGGCCTTTCCTGAGGCCACCAGAGCGGTTCCCTGAGGTCCCCGTCGTAAGTCGAGAGCACCTGCCGCAACTCGAGAAAATCCAGGAGGTTTTGCCCTCCAGGCGAGATGAGGCCCATTTCCGCTGAGGCTTCTCGAGGCCAATCACATCTAACCACTGGAACTTCCAAAGGGTCCTTCACACCCTTGCTGCAACTCAAGAAGTTCCCCACATACCCGTCTCCACTCGAGAGGAAGCACGTGGTGTCCCGCACACAACCAGGGGAGCCCCGTTTCGCCTCCTAGCTCGAGATGAGGGATCCTTTCCCTGTTTCGTAGGGAAAGAATTCCCGGCATTCCCGTCGCATCTCAAGAGGAGGCGCTCTCCACAGGAAAGGCGAGAGGAACTCCATGGTCGTGCCACCATTCCAAGAGACCCCCAGATGTGTCAGCGCATTCCAGAGGAACCTGTTTTCCCTGCACTGCCTTGACGTTCAAGCCGAGGATCCACTCCCACCACGTGTGCACGTGGGACAGCCCTGTGGGAAAGCCTCGTGGGAAAGCCTCGTGGGAAATACTCGATGGAAAACCATAGATCCTTTGATCCACGCGGCGGACTGCGTGACACTGCTGCTACCGCTCTGGAGGAAAGCGCAAGTGCATGCCCGCATTCGAGACGAGGACTGACTCCCCTGGGGAGACTCCAGAAGTACCCCAAGATCCATGTCAGCACTGGAGAGGAATCCTCAGGTTCCGGCCCCGACTCCTCACAAGGTCTTAGGCCCCGGCATCGACGGGAGAGGAATCCCGAGACGCCCCCGAGGAACTCGCATGGGGACTGGCCTTTCCTGAGGCCACCAGAGCGGTTCCCTGAGGTCCCCGTCGTAAGTCGAGAGCACCTGCCACAACTCGAGAAAATCCAGGAGGTTTTGCCCTCCAGGCGAGATGAGGCCCATTTCCGCTGAGGCTTCTCGAGGCCAATCACGTCTAACCACTGGAACTTCCAAAGGGTCCTTCACACCCTTGCTGCAACTCAAGAAGTTCCCCGACATACCCGTCTCCACTCGAGAGGAAGCACGTGGTGTCCCGCGCACATCCAGGGGAGCCCCGTTTCCGCCTCCTAGCTCGAGATGAGGGATCCTTTCCCTGTTTCGTAGGGAAAGAATTCCCGGCGTTCCCGTCGCATCTCAAGAGGAGGCGCTCTCAACAGGAAAGGCGAGAGAAACTCCAGGGTCGTGACACCATTCCAAGAGTCCCCCAGATGTGTCAGTCCATTCCAGAGGAACCTGTTTTCCCTGCACTGCCTTGACGTTCAAGCCGAGGATCGACTCCCACCACGTGTGCACGTGGGACAGCCCTGTGGGAAAGCCTCGTGGGAAAGCCTCGTGGGAAAGACTCGAGGGAAAACCATAGATCCTTTGATCCACGCGGCGGACTGCGTGACACTGCTGCTACCGCTCTGGAGGAAAGCGCAAGTGCATGCCGGCATTCGAAACGAGGACTGACTCCCCTGGGGAGACTCCAGAAGTACCCCAAGATCCATGTCAGCACTGGAGAGGAATCCTCAGGTTCCGGCCCCGACTCCACACAAGGTCTTAGGCCCCGGCATCGACGGGAGAGGAATCCCGAGAGGCCCCCGAGGAACTCGCATGGGGACTGGCCTTTCCTGAGGCCACCAGAGCGGGTCCCTGAGGTCCCCGTCGTAAGTCGAGAGCACCTGCCGCAACTCGAGAAAATCCAGGAGGTTTTGCCCTCCAGGCGAGATGAGGCCCATTTCCGCTGAGGCTTCTCGAGGCCAATCACATCTAACCACTGGAAATTCCAAAGGGTCCTTCACACCCTTGCTGCAACTCAAGAAGTTCCCCGACATACCTGTCTCCACTCGAGAGGAAGCACGTGGGGTCCCGCACACATCCAGGGGAGCCCTGTTTCCACCTCCTAGCTCGAGATGAGGGATCCTTTCCCTGTTTCGTAGGGAAAGAATTCCCGGCGTTCCCGTCGCATCTCAAGAGGAGGCGCTCTCCACAGGAAAGGCGAGAGGAACTCCAGGGTCGTGCCACCATTCCAAGAGACCCCCAGATGTGTCAGCCCATTCCAGAGGAACCTGTTTTCCCTGCACTGCCTTGACGTTCAAGCCGAGGATCGACTCCCACCACGTGTGCACGTGGGACAGCCCTGTGGGAAAGCCTCGTGGGAAAGCCTCGTGGGAAAGACTCGAGGGAAAACCATAGATCCTTTGATCCACGCGGCGGACTGCGTGACACTGCTGCTACCGCTCTGGAGGAAAGCGAAGTGCATGCCCGCATTCGAGACGAGGACTGACTCCCCTGGGGAGACTCCAGAAGTACCCCAAGATCCATGTCAGCACTGGAGAGGAATCCTCAGGTTCCGGCCCCGACTCCACACAAGGTCTTAGGCCCCGGCATCGACGGGAGAGGAATCCCGAGAGGGCCCCGAGGAACTCGCATGGGGACTGGCCTTTCCTGAGGCCACCAGAGCGGGTCCCTGAGGTCCCCGTCGTAAGTCGAGAGCACCTGCCGCAACTCGAGAAAATCCAGGAGGTTTTGCCCTCCAGGCGAGATGAGGCCCATTTCCGCTGAGGCTTCTCGAGGCCAATCACATCTAACCACTGGAACTTCCAAAGGGTCCTTCACATCCTTTCTGCAACTCAAGAAGTTCCCCGACATACCCGTCTCCACTCGAGAGGAAGCACGTGGTGTCCCGCACACATCCAGGGGAGCCCCGTTTCCGCCTCCTAGCTCGAGATGAGGAATCCTTTCCCTGTTTCGTAGGGAAAGAATTCCCGGCGTTCCCGTCGCATCTCAAGAGGAGGCGCTCTCCACAGGAAAGGCGAGAGGAACTCCAGGGTCGTGCCACCATTCCAGGAGACCCCCAGATGTGTCAGCCCATTCCAGAGGAACCTGTTTTCCCTGCACTGCCTTGACGTTCAAGCCGAGGATCGACTCCCACCACGTGTGCACGTGGGACAGCCCTGTGGGAAAGCCTCGTGGGAAAGCCTCGTGGGAAAGACTCGAGGGAAAACCATAGATCCTTTGATCCACGCGGCGGACTGCGTGACACTGCTGCTACCGCTCTGGAGGAAAGCGCAAGTGCATGCCCGCATTCGAGACGAGGACTGACTCCCCTGGGGAGACTCCAGAAGTACCCCAAGATCAATGTCAGCACTGGAGAGGAATCCTCAGGTTCCGGCCCCGACTCCACACAAGGTCTTAGGCCCCGGCATCGACGGGAGAGGAATCCCGAGAGGCCCCCGAGGAACTCGCATGGGGACTGGCCTTTCCTGAGGCCACCAGAGCGGTTGCCTGAGGTCCCCGTCGTAAGTCGAGAGCACCTGCGGCAACTCGAGAAAATCCAGGAGGTTTTGCCCTCCAGGCCAGATGAGGCCCATTTCCGCTGAGGCTTCTCGAGGCCAATCACATCTAACCACTGGAACTTCCAAAGGGTCCTTCACACCATTGCTGCAACTCAAGAAGTTCCCCGACATACCCGTCTCCACTCGAGAGGAAGCACGTGGGGTCCCTCACACATCCAGGGGAGCCCCGTTTCCGCCTCCTAGCTCCAGATGAGGGATCCTTCCCTGTTTCGTAGGGAAAGGATTCCCGGCGTTCCAGTCGCATCTCAAGAGGAGGCGCTCTCCACAGGAAAGGCGAGAGGAACTCCAGGGTCGTGACACCATTCCAAGAGTTCCCCAGATGTGTCAGTCCATTCCAGAGGAACCTGTTTTCCCTGCACTGCCTTGACGTTCAAGCCGAGGATCGACTCCCACCACGTGTGCACGTGGGACAGCCCTGTGGAAAGCCTCGTGGGAAAGCCTCGTGGGAAAGACTCGAGGGAAAACCATAGATCCTTTGATCCACGCGGCGGACTGCGTGACACTGCTGCTACCGCTCTGGAGGAAAGCGCAAGTGCATGCCCGCATTCGAGACGAGGACTGACTCCCCTGGGGAGACTCCAGAAGTACCCCAAGATCCACGTCAGCACTGGAGAGGAATCCTCAGGTTCCGGCCCCGACTCCACACAAGGTCTTAGCCCCGGCATCGACGGGAGAGGAATCCCGAGAGGCCCCCGAGGAACTCGCATGGGGACTGGCCTTTCCTGAGGCCACCAGAGCGGGTCCCTGAGGTCCCCGTCGTAAGTCAAGAGCACCTGCCGCAACTCGAGAAAATCCAGGAGGTTTTGCCCTCCAGGCGAGATGAGTCCCATTTCCGCTGAGGCTTCTCGAGGCCAATCACATCTAACCACTGGAACTTCCAAAGGGTCCTTCACACCATTGCTGCAACTCAAGAAGTTCCCCGACATACCCGTCTCCACTCGAGAGGAAGCACGTGGGGTCCCGCACACATCCAGGGGAGCCCCGTTTCCGCCTCCTAGCTCGAGATGAGGGATCCTTTCCCTGTTTCGTAGGGAAAGAATTCCCGGCGTTCCCGTCGTATCTCAAGAGGAGGCGCTCTCCACAGGAAAGGCGAGAGGAACTCCAGGGTCGAGACACCATTCCAAGAGTCCCCCAGATGTGTCAGTCCATTCCAGAGGAACCTGTTTTCCCTGCACTGCCTTGACGTTCAAGCCGAGGATCGACTTCCACCACGTGTGCACGTGGGACAGCCCTGTGGGAAAGCCTCGTGGGAAAGCCTCGTGGGAAAGACTCGAGGGAAAACCATAGATCCTTTGATCCACGCGGCGGACTGCGTGACACTGCTGCTACCGCTCTGGAGGAAAGCGCAAGTGCATGCCCGCATTCGAGACGAGGACTGACTCCCCTGGGGAGACTCCAGAAGTACCCCAAGATCCATGTCAGCACTGGAGAGGAATCCTCAGGTTCCGGCACCGACTCCACACAAGGTCTTAGGCCCCGGCATCGACGGGAGAGGAATCCCGAGACGCCCCCGAGGAACTCGCATGGGGACTGGCCTTTCCTGAGGCCACCAGAGCGGGTCCCTGAGGTCCCCGTCGTAAGTCGAGAGCACCTGCCGCAACTCGAGAAAATCCAGGAGGTTTTGCCCACCAGGCGAGATGAGGCCCTTTTCCGCTGAGGCTTCTCGAGGCCAATCACATCTAACCACTGGAACTTCCAAAGGGTCCTTCACACCATTGATGCAACTCAAGAAGTTCCCCGACATACCCGTCTCCACTCGAGAGGAAGCACGTGGGGTCCCGCACATATCCAGGGGAGCCCCGTTTCTGCCTCCTAGCTCGAGATGAGGGATCCTTTCCCTGTTTCGTAGGGAAAGAATTCCCGGCGTTCCCGTCGCTTCTCAAGAGGAGGCGCTCTCCACAGGAAAGGCGAGAGGAACTCCAGGGTCGTGCCACCATTCCAAGAGTCCCCCAGATGTGTCAGTCCATTCCAGAGGAACCTGTTTTCCCTGCACTGCCTTGACGTTCAAGCCAAGGATCGACTGCCACCATGTGTGCACGTGGGACAGCCCTGTGGGAAAGCCTCGCGGGAAAGCCTCGTGGGAAAGACTAGAGGGAAAACCATAGATCCTTTGATCCACGCGGCGGACTGCGTGACACTGCTGCTACCGCTCTGGAGGAAAGCGCAAGTGCATGCCGGCATTCGAAACGAGGACTGACTCCCCTGGGGAGACTCCAGAAGTACCCCAAGATCCATGTCAGCACTGGAGAGGAATCCTCAGGTTCCGGCCCCGACTCCACACAAGGTCTTAGGCCCCGGCATCGACGGGAGAGGAATCCCGAGAGGCCCCCGAGGAACTCGCATGGGGACTGGCCTTTCCTGAGGCCACCAGAGCGGGTCCCTGAGGTCCCCGTCGTAAGTCGAGAGCACCTGCCGCAACTCGAGAAAATCCAGGAGGTTTTGCCCTCCAGGCGAGATGAGGCCCATTTCCGCTGAGGCTTCTCGAGGCCAATCACATCTAACCACTGGAACTTCCAAAGGGTCCTTCACACCCTTGCTGCAACTCAAGAAGTTCCCCGACATACCTGTCTCCACTCGAGAGGAAGCACGTGGGGTCCCGCACACATCCAGGGGAGCCCCGTTTCCACCTCCTAGCTCGAGATGAGGGATCCTTTCCCTGTTTCGTAGGGAAAGAATTCCCGGCGTTCCCGTCGCATCTCAAGAGGAGGCGCTCTCCACAGGAAAGGCGAGAGAAACTCCAGGGTCATGACACCATTCCAAGAGTCCCCCAGATGTGTCAGTCCATTCCAGAGGAACCTGTTTTCCCTGCACTGCCTTGACGTTCAAGCCGAGGATCGACTCCCACCACGTGTGCACGTGGGACAGCCCTGTGGGAAAGCATCGTGGGAAAGCCTCGTGGGAAAGACTCGAGGGAAAACCATAGATCCTTTGATCCACGCGGCGGACAGCGTGACACTGCTGCTACCGCTCTGGAGGAAAGCGCAAGTGCATGCCCGCATTCGAGACGAGGACTGACTCCCCTGGGGAGACTCCAGAAGTACCCCAAGATCCATGTCAGCACTGGAGAGGAATCCTCAGGTTCCGGCCCCGACTCCACACAAGGTCTTAGGCCCCGGCATCGACGGGAGAGGAAACCCGAGAGGCCCCCGAGGAACTCGCATGGGGTCTGGCCTTTCCTGAGGCCACCAGAGCGGGTCCCTGAAGTCCCCGTCGTAAGTCGAGAGCACCTGCCGCAACTCGAGAAAATCCAGGAGGTTTTGCCCTCCAGGCGAGATGAGGCCCATTTCCGCTGAGGCTTCTCGAGGCCAATCACGTCTAACCACTGGAACTTCCAAAGGGTCCTTCACACCCTTGCTGCAACTCAAGAAGTTCCCCGACATACCCGTCTCCACTCGAGAGGAATCATGTGGTGTCTCGCACACATCCAGGGGAGCCCCTTTTCCGCCTCCTAGCTCGAGATGAGGGATCCTTTCCCTGTTTCGTAGGGAAAGAATTCCCGGCGTTCCCGTCGCATCTCAAGAGGAGGCGCTCTCCACAGGAAAGGCGAGAGGAACTCCAGGGTCGTGCCACCATTCCAAGAGTCCCCCAGATGTGTCAGTCCATTCCAGAGAAACCTGTTTTCCCTGCACTGCCTTGACGTTCAAGCCGAGGATCCACTCCCACCACGTGTGCACGTGGGACAGCCCTGTGGAAAGCCTCGTGGGAAAGCCTCGTGGGAAAGACTAGAGGGAAAACCGTAGATCCTTTTATCCACGCGGCGGACTGCGTGACACTGCTGCTACCGCTCTGGAGGAAAGCGCAAGTGCATGCCCGCATTCGAGACGAGGACTGACTCCCCTGGGGAGACTCCAGAAGTACCCCAAGATCCATGTCAGCACTGGAGAGGAATCCTCAGGTTCCAGCCCCGACTCCACACAAGGTCTTAGGCCCCGGCATCGACGGGAGAGGAATCCCGAGAGGCCCCCGAGGAACTCGCATGGGGACTGGCCTTTCCTGAGGCCACCAGAGCGGGTCCCTGAGGTCCCCGTCGTAAGTCGAGAGCACCTGCCGCAACTCGAGAAAATCCAGGAGGTTTTGCCCTCCAGGCGAGATGAGGCCCATTTCCGCTGAGGCTTCTCGAGGCCAATCACATCTAACCACTGGAACTTCCAAAGGGTCCTTCACACCATTGCTGCAACTCAAGAAATTCCCCGACATACCCGTCTCCACTCGAGAGGAAGCACGTGGGGTCCCGCACACATCCAGGGGAGCCCCGTTTCCGCCTCCTAGCTCGAGATGAGGGATCCTTTCCCTGTTTTGTAGGGAAAGAATTCCCGGCGTTCCCGTCGCATCTCAAGAGGAGGCGCTCTCCACAGGAAAGGCGAGAGGAACTCCAGGGTCGTGACACCATTCCAAGAGTCCCCCAGATGTGTCAGTCCATTCCAAAGGAACCTGTTTTCCCTGCACTGCCTTGACGTTCAAGCCGAGGGTCGACTCCCACCACGTGTGCACGTGGGACAGCCCTGTGGGAAAGCCTCGTGGGAAAGCCTCGTGGGAAAGACTCGAGGGAAAACCATAGATCCTTTGATCCACGCGGCGGACTGCGTGACACTGCTGCTACCGCTCTGGAGGAAAGCGCAAGTGCATGCCCGCATTCGAGACGAGGACTGACTCCCCTGGGGAGACTCCAGAAGTACCCCAAGATCCATGTCAGCACTGGAGAGGAATACTCATGTTCCGGCCCCGACTCCACACAAGGTCTTAGGCCCCGGCATCGACGGGAGAGGAATCCCGAGAGGCCCCCGAGGAACTCGCATGGGGACTGGCCATTCCTGAGGCCACCAGAGCGGGTCCCTGAGGTCCCCATCGTAAGTCGAGAGCACCTGCCGCAACTCGAGAAAATCCAGGAGGTTTTGCCCTCCAGGCGAGATGAGGCCCATTTCCGCTGAGGCTTCTCGAGGCCAATCACATCTAACCACTGGAACTTCCAAAGGGTCCTTCACACCCTTGCTGTAACTCAAGAAGTTCCCCGACATACCCGTCTCCACTCGAGAGGAAGCACGTGGTGTCCCGCACACATCCAGGGGAGCCCCGTTTCGCCTCCTAGCTCGAGATGAGGGATCCTTTCCCTGTTTCGTAGGGAAAGAATTCCCGGCGTGCCCGTCGCATCTCAAGAGGAGGCGCTCTCCACAGGAAAGGCGAGAGGAACTCCAGGGTCGTGCCACCATTCCAAGAGTCCCCCAGATGTGTCAGTCCATTCCAGAGGAACCTGTTTTCCCTGCACTGCCTTGACGTTCAAGCCGAGGATCGACTCCCACCACGTGTGCACGTGGGACAGCCCTGTGGGAAAGCCTCGTGGGAAAGCCTCGTGGGAAAGACTCGAGGGAAAACCATAGATCCTTTGATCCACGCGGCGGACTGCGTGACACT
Organism: Ovis canadensis; assembly: GCF_042477335.2. Lineage (NCBI taxonomy): Eukaryota > Metazoa > Chordata > Mammalia > Artiodactyla > Bovidae > Ovis > Ovis canadensis. The sequence goes on from NC_091252.1 coordinate 2,199,107, forward strand.
GCTGCTACCGCTCTGGAGGAAAGCACAAGTGCATGCCCGCATTCGAGACGAGGACTGACTCCCCTGGGGAGACTCCAGAAGTACCCCAAGATCCATGTCAGCACTGGAGAGGAATCCTCAGGTTCCGGCCCCGACTCCACACAAGGTCTTAGGCCCCGGCATCGACGGGAGAGGAATCCCGAGAGGCCCCCGAGGACCTCGCATGGGGACTGGCCTTTCCTGAGGCCACCAGAGCGGTTCCCTGAGGTCCCCGTCGGAAGTCGAGAGCACCTGCCGCAACTCGAGAAAATCCAGGAGGTTTTGCCCTCCAGGCGAGATGAGGCCCATTTCCGCTGAGGCTTCTCGAGGCCAATCACATCTAACCACTGGAAATTCCAAAGGGTCCTTCACACCATTGCTGCAACTCAAGAAGTTCCCCGACATACCCGTCTCCACTCGAGAGGAAGCACGTGGGGTCCCGCACACATCCAGGGGAGCCCCGTTTCCGCCTCCTAGCTCGAGATGAGGGATCCTTTCCCTGTTTCGTAGGGAAAGAATTCCCGGCGTTCCCGTCGCATCTCAAGAGGATGCGCTCTCCACAGGAAAGGCGAGAAGAACTCCAGGGTCGTGACACCATTCCAAGAGTCCCCCAGATGTGTCAGTCCATTCCAGAGGAACCTGTTTTCCCTGCACTGCCTTGACGTTCAAGCCGAGGATCGACTCCCACCACGTGTGCACGTGGGACAGCCCTGTGGGAAAGCCTCGTGGGAAAGCCTCGTGGGAAAGACTCGAGGGAAAACCATAGATCCTTTGATCCACGCGGCGGACTGCGTGACACTGCTGCTACCGATCTGGAGGAAAGCGCAAGTGCATGCCCGCATTCGAGACGAGGACTGACTCCCCTGGGGAGACTCCAGAAGTTCCCCAAGATCCATGTCAGCACTGGAGAGGAATCCTCAGGTTCCGGCCACGACTGCACACAAGGTCTTAGGCCCCGGAATCGACGGGAGAGGAATCCCGAGAGGCCCCCGAGGAACTCGCATGGGCACTGACCTTTCCTGAGGCCACCAGAGCGGGTCCCTGAGGTCCCCGTCGTAAGTCGAGAGCACCTGCCACAACTCGAGAAAATCCAGGAGGTTTTGCCCTCCAGGCGAGATGAGGCCCATTTCCGCTGAGGCTTCTCGAGGCCAATCATATCTAACCACTGTAACTTCCAAAGGGTCCTTCACACCATTGCTGCAACTCAAGAAGTTCCCCGACATACCCGTCTCCACTCGAGAGGAAGCACGTGGTGTCCCGCACACATCCAGGGGAGCCCCGTTTCGCCTCCTAGCTCGAGATGAGGGATCCTTTCCCTGTTTCGTAGGGAAAGAATTCCCGGCGTTCCCGTCGCATCTCAAGAGGAGGCGCTCTCCACAGGTAAGGCGAGAGGAACTCCAGGGTCGTGCCACCATTCCAAGAGTCCCCCAGATGTGTCAGTCCATTCCAGAGGAACCTGTTTTCCCTGCACTGCCTTGACGTTCAAGCCGAGGATCGACTCCCACCACGTGTGCACGTGGGACAGCCCTGTGGGAAAGCCTCGTCAGAAAGCCTCGTGGGAAAGACTCGAGGGAAACCATAGATCCTTTGATCCACGCGGCGGACTGCGTGACACTGCTGCTATCGCTCTGGAGGAAAGCGCAAGTGCATGCCCGCATTCGAGACGAGGACTGACTCCCCTGGGGAGACTCCAGAAGTACCCCAAGATCCATGTCAGCACTGGAGAGGAATCCTCAGGTTCCGGCCCCGACTCCACACAAGGACTTAGGCCCTGGCATCGACGGGAGAGGAATCCTGAGAGGCCCCCGAGGAACTCGCATGGGGACTGGCCTTTCCTGAGGCCACCAGAGCGGTTCCCTGAGGTCCCCGTCGTAAGTCGAGAGCACCTGCCACAACTCGAGAAAATCCAGGAGGTTTTGCCCTCCAGGCGAGATGAGGCCCATTTCCGCTGAGGCTTCTCGAGGCCAATCACATCTAACCACTGGAACTTCCAAAGGGTCCTTCACACCCTTTCTGCAACTCAAGAAGTTCCCCGACATACCCGTCTCCACTCGAGAGGAAGCACGTGGTGTCCCGCACACATCCAAGGGAGCCCCGTTTCGCCTCCTAGCTCGAGATGAGGGATCCTTTCCCTGTTTCGTAGGGAAAGAATTCCCAGCGTTCCCGTCGCATCTCAAGAGGAGGCGCTCTCCACAGGAAAGGGGAGGGGAACTCCAGTGTCGTGACACCATTCCAAGAGTCCCCCAGATGTGTCAGTCCATTCCAGAGGAACCTGTTTTCCCTGCACTGCCTTGACGTTCAAGCCGAGGATCGACTCCCACCACGTGTGCACGTGGGACAGCCCTGTGGGAAAGCCTCGTGGGAAAGCCTCGTGGGAAAGACTCGAGGGAAAACCATAGATCCTTTGATCCACTCGGCGGACTGCGTGACACTGCTGCTATCGCTCTGGAGGAAAGTGAAAGTGCATGCCCGCATTCGAGACGAGGACTGACTCCCCTGGGGAGACTCCAGAAGTACCCCAAGATCCATGTCAGCACTGGAGAGGAATCCTCAGGTTCCGGCCCCGACTCCACACAAGGTCTTAGGCCCCGGCATCGACGGGAGAGGAATCCCGAGAGGCCCCCGAGGAACTCGCATGGGGACTGGCCTTTCCTGAGGCCACCAGAGCGGGTCCCTGAGGTTCCCGTCGTAAGTCGAGAGCACCTGCCGCAACTCGAGAAAATCCAGGAGGTTTTGCCCTCCAGGCGAGATGAGGCCTATTTCCGCTGAGGCTTCTCGAGGCCAATCACATCTAACCACTGGAACTTCCAAAGGGTCCTTCACACCATTGCTGCAACTCAAGAAGTTCCCCGACATACCCGTCTCCACTCGAGAGGAAGCACGTGGTGTCCCGCACACATCCAGGGGAGCCCCGTTTCCGCCTCCTAGCTCGAGATGAGGGATCCTTTCCCTGTTTCGTAGGGAAAGAATTCCCGGCGTTCCCGTCGCATCTCAAGAGGAGGCGCTCTCCACAGGAAAGGCGAGAGGAACTCCAGGGTCGTGCCACCATTCCAAGAGTCCCCCAGATGTGTCAGTCCATTCCAGAGGAACCTGTTTTCCCTGCACTGCCTTGACGTTCAAGCCGAGGATCGACTCCCACCACGTGTGCACGTGGGACAGCCCTGTGGGAAAGCCTCGTGGGAAAGCCTCATGGAAAAGACTCGAGGGAAAACCATAGATCCTTTGATCCACGCGGCGGACTGCGTGACAATGCTGCTACCGCTCTGGAGGAAAGCGCAAGTGCATGCCCGCATTCGAGACGAGGACTGACTCCCCTGGGGAGACTCCAGAAGTACCCCAAGATCCATGTCAGCACTGGAGAGGAATCCTCAGGTTCCGGCCCCGACTCCACACAAGGTCTTAGGCCCCGGCATCGACGGGAGAGGAATCCCGAGAGGCCTCCGAGGAACTCGCATGGGGACTGGCCTTTCCTGAGGCCACCAGAGCGGTTCCCTGAGGTCCCCGTCGTAAGTCGAGAGCACCTGCCGCAACTCGAGAAAATCCAGGAGGTTTTGCCCTCCAGGCGAGATGAGGCCCATTTCCGCTGAGGCTTCTCGAGGCCAATCACATCTAACCACTGGAACTTCCAAAGGGTCCTTCACACCCTTGCTGCAACTCAAGAAGTTCACCGACATACCCGTCTCCACTCGAGAGGAAGCACGTGGTGTCCCGCACACATCCAGGGGAGCCCCGTTTCCGCCTCCTAGCTCGAGATGAGGGATCCTTTCCCTGTTTCGTAGGGAAAGAATTCCCGGCATTCCCGTCGCATCTCAAGAGGAGGCGCTCTCCACAGGAAAGGCGAGAGGAACTCCAGGGTCGTGCCACCATTCCAAGAGTCCCCCAGATGTGTCAGTCCATTCCAGAGGAACCTGTTTTCCCTGCACTGCCTTGACGTTCAAGCCGAGGATCGACTCCCACCACGTGTGCACGTGGGACAGCCCTGTGGAAAGCCTCGTGGGAAAGCCTCGTGGGAAAGACTCGAGGGAAAACCGTAGATCCTTTTATCCACGCGGCGGACTGCGTGACACTGCTGCTACCGCTCTGGAGGAAAGCGCAAGTGCATGCCCGCATTCGAGACGAGGACTGACTCCCCTGGGGAGACTCCAGAAGTACCCCAAGATCCATGTCAGCACTGGAGAGGAATCCTCAGGTTCCAGCCCCGACTCCACACAAGGTCTTAGGCCCCGGCATCGACGGGAGAGGAATCCCGAGAGGCCCCCGAGGAACTCGCATGGGGACTGGCCTTTCCTGAGGCCACCAGAGCGGGTCCCTGAGGTCCCCGTCGTAAGTCGAGAGCACCTGCCGCAACTCGAGAAAATCCAGGAGGTTTTGCCCTCCAGGCGAGATGAGGCCCATTTCCGCTGAGGCTTCTCGAGGCCAATCACATCTAACCACTGGAACTTCCAAAGGGTCCTTCACACCATTGCTGCAACTCAAGAAATTCCCCGACATACCCGTCTCCACTCGAGAGGAAGCACGTGGGGTCCCGCACACATCCAGGGGAGCCCCGTTTCCGCCTCCTAGCTCGAGATGAGGGATCCTTTCCCTGTTTTGTAGGGAAAGAATTCCCGGCGTTCCCGTCGCATCTCAAGAGGAGGCGCTCTCCACAGGAAAGGCGAGAGGAACTCCAGGGTCGTGCCACCATTCCAAGAGTCCCCCAGATGTGTCAGTCCATTCCAGAGGAACCTGTTTTCCGTGCACTGCCTTGACGTTCAAGCCGAGGATCGACTCCCACCACGTGTGCACGTGGGACAGCCCTGTGGGAAAGCCTCGTGGGAAAGCCTCGTGGGAAAGACTCGAGGGAAAACCATAGATCCTTTGATCCACGCGGCGGACTGCGTGACACTGCTGCTACCACTCTGGAGGAAAGCACAAGTGCATGCCCGCATTCGAGACGAGGACTGACTCCCCTGGGGAGACTCCAGAAGTACCCCAAGATCCATGTCAGCACTGGAGAGGAATCCTCAGGTTCCGGCCCCGACTCCACACAAGGTCTTAGGCCCCGGCATCGACGGGAGAGGAATCCCGAGAGGCCCCCGAGGAACTCGCATGGGGACTGGCCTTTCCTGAGGCCACCAGAGCGGTTCCCTGATGTCCCCGTCGTAAGTCGAGAGCACCTGCCGCAACTCGAGAAAATCCAGGAGGTTTTGCCCTCCAGGCGAGATGAGGCCCATTTCCGCTGAGGCTTCTCGAGGCCAATCACATCTAACCACTGGAAATTCCAAAGGGTCCTTCACACCATTGCTGCAACTCAAGAAGTTCCCCGACATACCCGTCTCCACTCGAGAGGAAGCACGTGGGGTCCCGCACACATCCAGGGGAGCCCCGTTTCCGCCTCCTATCTCGAGATGAGGGATCCTTTCCCTGTTTCGTAGGGAAAGAATTCCCGGCGTTCCCGTCGCATCTCAAGAGGATGCGCTCTCCACAGGAAAGGCGAGAAGAACTCCAGGGTCGTGACACCATTCCAAGAGTCCCCCAGATGTGTCAGTCCATTCCAGAGGAACCTGTTTTCCCTGCACTGCCTTGACGTTCAAGCCGAGGATCGACTCCCACCACGTGTGCACGTGGGACAGCCCTGTTGGAAAGCCTCGTGGGAAAGCCTCGTGGGAAAGACTCGAGGGAAAACCATAGATCCTTTGATCCACGCGGCGGACTGCGTGACACTGCTGCTACCGCTCTGGAGGAAAGCGCAAGTGCATGCCCGCATTCGAGACGAGGACTGACTCCCCTGGGGAGACTCCAGAAGTACCCCAAGATCCATGTCAGCACTGGAGAGGAATCCTCAGGTTCCGGCCCCGACTCCACACAAGGTCTTAGGCCCCGGCATCGACGGGAGAGGAATCCCGAGAGGCCCCCGAGGAACTCGAATGGGGACTGGCCTTTCCTGAGGCCACCAGAGCGGTTCCCTGAGGTCCCCGTCGTAAGTCGAGAGCACCTGCCGCAACTCGAGAAAATCCAGGAGGTTTTGCCCTCCAGGCGAGATGAGGCCCATTTCCACTGAGGCTTCTCGAGGCCAATCACATCTAACCACTGGAACTTCCAAAGGGTCCTTCACACCATTGCTGCAACTGAAGAAGTTCCCCGACATACCCGTCTCCACTCGAGAGGAAGCACGTGGGGTCCCGCACACATCCAGGGGAGCCCCATTTCCGCCTCCTAGCTCGAGATGAGGGATCCTTTCCCTGTTTCGTAGGGAAAGAATTCCCGGCGTTCCCGTCGCATCTCAAGAGGAGGCGCTCTCCACAGGAAAGGCGAGAGGAACTCCAGGGTCGTGCCACCATTCCAAGAGTCCCCCAGATGTGTCAGTCCATTCCAGAGGAACCTGTTTTCCCTGCACTGCCTTGACGTTCAAGCCGAGGATCGACTCCCACCACGTGTGCACGTGGGACAGCCCTGTGGGAAAGCCTCGTGGGAAAGCCTCGTGGAAAAGACTCGAGGGAAAACCATAGATCCTTTGATCCACGCGGCGGACTGCGTGACACTGCTGCTACCGCTCTGGAGGAAAGTGCAAGTGCATGCCCGCATTCGAGACGAGGACTGACTCCCCTGGCGAGACTCCAGAAGTACCCCAAGATCCATGTCAGCACTGGAGAGGAATCCTCAGGTTCCGGCCCCGTCTCCACACAAGGTCTTAGGCCCCGGCATCGACGGGAGAGGAATCCCGAGAGGCCCCCGAGGAACTCGCATGGGGACTGGCCTTTCCTGAGGCCACCAGAGCGGTTCCCTGAGGTCCCCGTCGTAAGTCAAGAGCACCTGCCGCAACTCGAGAAAATCCAGGAGGTTTTGCCCTCCAGGCGAGATGAGGCCCATTTCCGCTGAGGCTTCTCGAGGCCAATCGCATCTAACCACTGGAACTTCCAAAGGGTCCTTCACACCATTGCTGCAACTCAAGAAGTTCCCCGACATACCCGTCTCCACTCGAGAGGAAGCACGTGGGGTCCCGCACACATCCAGGGGAGCCCCATTTCCGCCTCCTAGCTCGAGATGAGGGATCCTTTCCCTGTTTCGTAGGGAAAGAATTCCCGGCGTTCCCGTCTCATCTCAAGAGGAGGCGCTCTCCACAGGAAAGGCGAGAGGAACTCCAGGGTCGTGCCACCATTCCAAGAGTCCCCCAGATGTGTCAGTCCATTCCAGAGGAACCTGTTTTCCCTGCACTGCCTTGACGTTCAAGCCGAGGATCGACTCCCACCACGTGTGCACGTGGGACAGCCCTGTGGGAAAGCCTCGTGGGAAAGCCTCGTGGGAAAGACTCGAGGGAAAACCATAGATCCTTTGATCCACGCGGCGGACTGCGTGACACTGCTGCTACCGCTCTGGAGGAAAGCGCAAGTGCATGCCCGCATTCGAGACGAGGACTGACTCCCCTGGGGAGACTCCAGAAGTACCCCAAGATCCATGTCAGCACTGGAGAGGAATCCTCAGGTTCCGGCCCCGACTCCACACAAGGTCTTAGGCCCCGGCATCGACGGGAGAGGAATCCGGAGAGGCCCCCGAGGAACTCGCATGGGGACTGGCCTTTCCTGAGGCCACCAGAGCGGGTCCCTGAGGTACCCGTCGTAAGTCGAGAGCACCTGCCGCAACTCGAGAAAATCCAGGAGGTTTTGCCCTCCAGGCGCGATGAGGCCCATTTCCGCTGAGGCTTCTCGAGGCCAATCACATCTAACCACTGGAACTTCCAAAGATCCTTCACACCATTGCTGCAACTCAAGAAGTTCCCCGACATACCCGTCTGCACTCGAGAGGAAGCACGTGGGGTCCCGCACACATCCAGGGGAGCCCCGTTTCCGCCTCCTAGCTCGAGATGAGGGATCCTTTCCCTGTTTCGTAGGGAATGAATTCCCGGCGTTCCCGTCGCATCTCAAGAGGAGGCGCTCTCCACAGGAAAGGCGAGAGGAACTCCAGGGTCGTGCCACCATTCCAAGAGTCCCCCAGATGTGTCACTCCATTCCAGAGGAACCTGTTTTCCCTGCACTGCCTTGACGTTCAAGCCGAGGATCGACTCCCACCACGTGTGCACGTGGGACAGCCCTGTGGAAAGCCTCGTGGGAAAGCCTCGTGGGAAAGACTCGAGGGAAAACCATAGATCGTTTGATCCATGCGGCGGACTGCGTGACACTGCTGCTATCGCTCTGGAGGAAAGCGCAAGTGCATGCCAGCATTCGAGACGAGGACTGACTCCCCTGGGTAGACTCCAGAAGTACCCCAAATCCATGTCAGCACTGGAGAGGATTCCTCAGGTTCCGGCCCCGACTCCACACAAGGTCTTAGGCCACAACATCGACGGGAGAGGAATCCCGAGACGCCCCCGAGGAACTCGCATGGGGACTGGCCTTTCCTGAGGCCACCAGAGCGGTTCCCTGAGGTCCCCGTCGTAAGTCGAGAGCACCTGCCGCAACTCGAGAAAATCCAGGAGGTTTTGCCCTCCAGGCGAGATGAGGCCCATTTCCGCTGAGGCTTCTCGAGGCCAATCACATCTAACCACTGGAACTTCCAAAGGGTCCTTCACACCCTTGCTGCAACTCAAGAAGTTCCCCGACATACCCGTCTCCACTCGAGGGAAAGCACGTGGGGTCCCGCACACATCCAGGGGAGCCCCGTTTCCGACTCCTAACTCGAGATGAGGGATCCTTTCCCTGTTTCGTAGGGAAAGATTTCCCGGCGTTCCCGTCGCATCTCAAGAGGAGGCGCTCTCCACAGGAAAGGCGAGAGGAACTCCAGGGTCGTGCCACCATTCCAAGAGTCCCCCAGATGTGTCAGTCCATTCCAGAGGAACCTGTTTTCCCTGCACTGCCTTGACGTTCAAGCCGAGGATCGACTCCCACCACGTGTGCACGTGGGACAGCCCTGTGGGAAAGCCTCGTGGGAAAGCCTCGTGGGAAAGACTCGAGGGAAAATCATAGATCCTTTGATCCACGCGGCGGACTGCGTGACACTGCTGCTACCGCTCTGGAGGAAAGCACAAGTGTATGCCCGCATTCGAGACGAGGACTGACTCCCCTGGGGAGACTCCAGAAGTACCCCAAGATCCATGTCAGCACTGGAGAGGAATCCTCAGGTTCCGGCCCCGACTCCACACAAGGTGTTAGGCACCGGCATCGACGGTAGAGGAATCCTGAGAGGCCCCCGAGGAACTCGCATGGGGACTGGCCTTTCCTGAGGCCACCAGAGCGGGTCCCTGAGGTCCCCGTCGTAAGTCGAGAGCACCTGCCGCAACTCGAGAAAATCCAGGAGGTTTTGCCCTCCAGGCGAGATGAGGCCCATTTCCGCTGAGGCTTCTCGAGGCCAATCACATCTAACCACTGGACCTTCCAAAGGGTCCTTCACACCCTTGCTGCAACTCAAGAAGTTCCCCGACATACCAGTGTGCACTCGAGAGGAAGCACGTGGTGTCCCGCACACATCCAGGGGAGACCCGTTTCCGCCTCCTAGCTCGAGATGAGGGATCCTTTCCCTGTTTCGTAGGGAAAGAATTCCCGGCGTTCCCGTCGCATCTCAAGAGGAGGCGCTCTCCACAGGAAAGGCGAGAGGAACTCCAGGGTCATGCCACCATTCCAAGAGTCCCCCAGATGTGTCAGTCCATTCCAGAGGAAACTCTTTTCCCTGCACTGCCTTGACGTTCAAGCCGAGGATCGACTCCCACCACGTGTGCACGTGGGACAACCCTGTGGAAAAGCCTAGTGGGAAAGCATCGTGGGAAAGACTCGAGGGAAAACCATAGATCCTTTGATCCACGCGGCGGACTGCGTGACACTGCTGCTACCACTCTGGAGGAAAGCGCAAGTGCATGCCCGCATTCGAGACGAGGACTGACTCCCCTAGGGAGACTCCAGAAGTTCCCCAAGATCCATGTCAGCACTGGAGAGGAATCCTCAGGTTCCGGCCCCGACTCCACACAAAGTCTTAGGCCCCGGCATCGACGGGAGAGGAATCCGGAGAGGCCCCCGAGGAACTCGCATGGAGACTGGCCTTTCCTGAGGCCACCAGAGAGGGTCCCTGAGGTCCCCGTCGTAAGTCGAGAGCACCTGCCGCAACTCGAGAAAATCCAGGAGGTTTTGCCCTCCAGGCGCGATGAGGCCCATTTCCGCTGTGGCTTCTCGAGGCCAATCACATCTAACCACTGGAACTTCCAAAGATCCTTCACACCATTGCTGCAACTCAAGAAGTTCCCCGACATACCCGTCTGCACTCGAGCGGAAGCACGTGGGGTCCCGCACACATACAGGGGATCCCCGTTTCCGCCTCCTAGCTCGAGATGAGGGATCCTTTCCCTGTTTCGTAGGGAATGAATTCCCGGCGTTCCCGTCGCATCTCAAGAGGAGGCGCTCTCCACAGGAAAGGCGAGAGGAACTCCAGGGTCGTGCCACCATTCCAAGAGTCCCCCAGATGTGTCACTCCATTCCAGAGGAACCTGTTTTCCCTGCACTGCCTTGACGTTCAAGCCGAGGATCGACTCCCACCACGTGTGCACGTGGGACAGCCCTGTGGAAAGCCTCGTGGGAAAGCCTCGTGGGAAAGACTCGAGGGAAAACCATAGATCGTTTGATCCATGCGGCGGACTGCGTGACACTGCTGCTACCGCTCTGGAGGAAAGCGCAAGTGCATGCCCGCATTCGAGACGAGGACTGACTCCCCTGGGGAGACTCCAGAAGTACCCCAAATCCATGTCAGCACTGGAGAGGATTCCTCAGGTTCCGGCCCCGACTCCACACAAGATCTTAGGCCCCGGCATCGACGGGAGAGGAATCCCGAGACGCCCCCGAGGAACTCGCATGGGGACTGGCCTTTCCTGAGGCCACCAGAGCGGTTCCCAGAGGTCCCCGTCGTAAGTCGAGAGCACCTGCCGCAACTCGAGAAAATCCAGGAGGTTTTGCCCTCCAGGCGAGATGAAGCCCATTTCCGCTGAGGCTTCTCGAGGCCAATCACATCTAACCACTGGAACTTCCAAAGGGTCCTTCACACCATTGCTGCAACTCAAGAAGTTCCCCGACATACCCGTCTCCACTCGAGGGGAAGCACGTGGGGTCCCGCACACATCCAGGGGAGCCCCGTTTCCGACTCCTAACTCGAGATGAGGGATCCTTTCCCTGTTTCGTAGGGAAAGATTTCCCGGCGTTCCCGTCGCATCTCAAGAGGAGGCGCTCTCCACAGGAAAGGCGAGAGGAACTCCAGGGTCGTGCCACCATTCCAAGAGTCCCCCAGATGTGTCAGTCCATTCCAGAGGAACCTGTTTTCCCTGCACTGCCTTGACGTTCAAGCCGAGGATCGACTCCCACCACGTGTGCACTTGGGATAGCCCTGTGGGAAAGCCTCGTGGGAAAGAATCGTGGGAAAGACTCGAGGGAAAACCATAGATCCTTTGATCCACGCGGCGGACTGCGTGACACTGCTGCTACCGCTCTGGAGGAAAGCACAAGTGTATGCCCGCATTCGAGACGAGGACTGACTCCCCTGGGGAGACTCCAGAAGTACCCCAAGATCCATGTCAGCACTGGAGAGGAATCCTCAGGTTCCGGCCCCGACTCCACACAAGGTCTTAGGCCCCGGCATCGACGGGAGAGGAATCCCGAGAGGCCCCCGAGGAACTCGCATGGGGACTGGCCTTTCCTGAGGCCACCAGAGCGGTTCCCTGAGGTCCCCGTCGTAAGTCGAGAGCACCTGCCGCAACTCGAGAAAATCCAGGAGGTTTTGCCCTCCAGGCGAGATGAGGCCCATTTCCACTGAGGCTTCTCGAGGCCAATCACATCTAACCACTGGAACCTCCAAAGGGTCCTTCAAACCATTGCTGCAACTCAAGAAGTTCCCCGACATACCCGTCTCCACTCGAGGGGAAGCACGTGGGGTCCCGCAAACATCCAGGGGAGACCCGTTTCCGCCTCTTAGCTCGAGATGAGGGATCCTTTCCCTGTTTCGTAGGGAAAGAATTCCCGGCGTTCCCGTCGCATCTCAAGAGGAGGCGCTCTCCACAGGAAAGGCGAGAGGAACTCCAGGGTCATGCCACCATTCCAAGAGTCCCCCAGGTGTGTCAGTCCATTCCAGAGGAACCTGTTTTCCCTGCACTGCCTTGACGTTCAAGCCGAGGATCGACTCCCACCACGTGTGCACGTGGGACAGCCCTGTGGGAAAGCCTCGTGGGAAAGCCTCGTGGGAAAGACTCGAGGGAAAAACATAGATCCTTTGATCCACGCGGCGGACTGCGTGACACTGCTGCTCCCGCTCTGGAGGAAAGCGCAAGTGCATGCCCGCATTCGAGACGAGGACTGACTCCCCTGGGGAGACTCCAGAAGTACCCCAAGATCCATATCAGCACTGGAGAGGAATCCTCAGGTTCCGGCCCCGACTCCACACAAGGTCTTAGGCCCCGGCATCGACGGGAGAGGAATCCCGAGACGCCCCCGAGGAACTCGCATGGGGACTGGCCTTTCCTGAGGCCACCAGAGCGGTTCCCTGAGGTCTCCGTCGTAAGTCGAGAGCACCTGCCGCAACTCGAGAAAATCCAGGAGGTTTTGCCCTCCAGGCGAGATGAGGCCCATTTCCGCTGAGGCTTCTCGAGGCCAATCACATCTAACCACTGGAACTTCCAAAGGGTCCTTCACACCCTTGCTGCAACTCAAGAAGTTCCCCGACATACCCGTCTCCACTCGAGGGGAAGCACGTGGGGTCCCGCACACATCCAGGGGAGCCCCGTTTCCGCCTCCTAGCTCGAGATGAGGGATCCTTTCCCTGTTTCGTAGGGAAAGAATTCCCGCCGTTCCCGTCGCATCTCAAGAGGAGGCGCTCTCCACAGGAAAGGCGAGAGGAACTCCAGGGTCGTGCCACCATTCCAAGAGTCCCCCAGATGTGTCAGTCCATTCCAGAGGAACCTGTTTTCCCTGCACTGCCTTGACGTTCAAGCCGAGGATCGACTCCCACCACGTGTGCACGTGGGACAGCCCTGTGGGAAAGCCTCGTGGGAAAGCCTCGTGGGAAAGACTCGAGGGAAAACCATAGATCCTTTGATCCACGCGGCGGACTGCGTGACACTGCTGCTACCGCTCTGGAGGAAAGCGCAAGTGCATGCCCGCATTCGAGACGAGGACTGACTCCCCTGGGGAGACTCCAGAAGTACCCCAAGATCCATGTCAGCACTGGAGAGGAATCCTCAGGTTCCGGCCCCGACTCCACACAAGGTCTTAGGCCCCGGCATCGACGGGAGAGGAATCCCGAGAGGCCCCCGAGGAACTCGCATGGGGACTGGCCTTTCCTGAGGCCACCAGAGCGGGTCCCTGAGGTCCCCGTCGAAAGTCGAGAGCACCTGCCGCAACTCGAGAAAATCCAGGATGTTTGGCCCTCCAGGCCAGATGAGGCCCATTTCCGCTGAGGCTTCTCGAGGCCAATCACATCTAACCACTGGAACTTCCAAAGGATCCTTCACACCCTTGCTGCAACTCAAGAAGTTCCCGGACATACCCGTCTCCACTCGAGAGGAAGCACGTGGGGTCCCGCACACATCCAGGGGAGCCCCGTTTCCGCCTCGTAGCTCGAGATGAGGGATCCTTTCGCTGCTTGCCCGGGAAAGATTTCTGGGTGTTCCTGGCGCATGTCAAGAGGAGGCGCTCGCCACAGGAAAGGCGAGAGGAACTCCAGGGTCTTTGCGCCATTCCCAGAGTCCCCCAGATGTCTCAGTCCATTCCAGCGGAACCTGTTTTCCCTGCACTGCCTCGAGTTTCACGCCGAGGATCGACTCCCACCACGGTGGCACGTGGGACAGCCCTGTGGGAAAGCCTCGTGGGAAAGCCACAGATTACTTGATCCACGCGACAGGAAGGGTGACACTGCTGCTACTGCTCTGGAGGAAAGCACACGTGCATGCCCCCATTCGAGACGAGGACTTACTCCCCTGGGGAGACTCCAGAAGTACCCCAAGATCCATGTCAGCCCTGGAGAGGAATCCTCAGGTTCTGGCCCCGACTCCACACAAGGTCTTAGGCCCCGGCATCGAAAGGAGAGGAATGCCTAGAGGCCCCCGAGCAACTCGCATGGGGATTGGCCTTTCCTGAGGCCACCAGAGAGGGTCCCTGAGGTCCCCGTCGTAAGTCGAGAGCACCTGCCGCAACTCGAGAAAATCCAGGAGGTTTTGCCCTCCAGGCGAGATGAGGCCCATTTCCGTTGAGGCTTCTCGAAGCTAATCAAACCTACAGTCTGTAACTTCCAAAAGGCCCTTCACACCCTTGCTGCAACTCAAGAAGTTGCCTGACATACCCGTCTCCACTCGAGAGGAAGCACGAGGGTCCGGCCCACATCCAGAAGAGCCCCATTTCCGCTCGTAGCTCGTGATGAGGGATCCTTTCGCTGGTGGCCGGGAAAGAATTCTGGGCGTTCCCGTCGCATCTCAAGAGGAGGCGCTCTCCACAGGAAAGGCGAGAGGTACGCCAGCGTCGTTCCACCATTCCAAGAGTCCCCCAGATGTCTCAGTCCATTCCAGAGGAACCTGTTTTCCCTGCACTGCCTCGACTTTCACGCCAAGGATCGACTGCCACCAAGGTGGCACGTGAGACAGCCCTGTGCGAAAGCCTCGTGGGACAGCCCTGTGGGAAAGCCTCGTGGGAAAGACTCGTGGAAAATCCTGGAGGGAAATGCCACAGATCCCATGACTCACGAGATGGGAAGCGTGACACTGCTGCTACAGATCAGGAGGAAAGCGCACCTGCATGCCCCCTCTCGAGACGAGGACTGACTCCCCTGGGGAGACTCCATAATTACCCCAAGATCCATGTCGGCATTGGTGAGGAATCCTCAGGTTCCGGCCCCGACTCCACACAACGTCTTAGGCCCCGGCACCGACGGGAGAGGAATCACGAGAGGCCCCCTAGCAACACGCATGATGACTGGCCTTTCCTGAGGCCGCCAGAGCGGGTCCCTGAAGTCCCCGTGGTAACTTGAGAGCACCTGCTGAAACTGGGGAATATCTAGAAGCCTCTCCATTCCAGGCGCCATGAGGCCCATTTCTGCTGAGGCATCTCGAGACTAACCACACCTAACCTCTGGAACTTCGAAAGGGTCCTTCACACCTTTGCTGCAACTCAAGAAGTTCCCCGACATACGCGTTCCTCTTCCCATTCTGCCATAATGGTGGTGACATCTGCATATCTAAGTTTATTGCTATTTCTTCCGGCAATCTTGATTCCAGCTCAGGTATCTTCCATCCCAGCATTTTTCAT
This sequence comes from Ovis canadensis, assembly GCF_042477335.2. Taxonomy (NCBI): domain Eukaryota; kingdom Metazoa; phylum Chordata; class Mammalia; order Artiodactyla; family Bovidae; genus Ovis; species Ovis canadensis. The sequence continues at coordinate 2,214,361 of NC_091252.1, forward strand.
GATGTAGTCTGCATATAAGCTAAATAAACAGGGTGACAATATACAGCCTTGACATACTCCTTTTCCTTTTTGGAACCAGTATGTTGTTCCATGTCCTGCTCTAACTGTTGCTTCCTGACCGTCATACAGATTTCTCAAGAGGCAGGTTAGGTGGTCTAGTATTCCCTTCTCTTTCAGAATTGTGGCTAAAACAACAGTATAAGGACCTTTCCGATGTCAGGCCAAGGAATTGTGTTTCCAGTCATTGAGCCACACCTGATCACTGAGCACAAATTCATGAATCTGTTCCTCAAGGGGGAATGATATTTTTTTTTTACACAAACTTAGTTACCTGATTTATTACCTTACCTAATTGTTCCAGCTGCTGTGAAATCCCACCTCCTTACTTGTGGCAAATCTGCTAACACCTGCCTCATTTGGGGTGGGGGGTTCTCCCATAGAAAATTTCATAAGGACAACAACAATGGGAACGTGCAGTTACCCGTAATATGAGTAAGTCTGCCAGAAGTAAGCCCATCCATGTACAGTCAGTCTCTATGATCCATTTTGAAAGAGTCTCTTCAAGAGTTTGGTTGTTTCTTTCCACCATTCCAGAACACTGGGGCCTATATGCTGTATGTAATTTCCACTGATATTTAGAGCTTCACATACCTGTTAATTAACGCGGCTACAAAGACAGGGCCATTGTCGGATTCTATACTGGTTGGAAACCCAAGTCTGGGAATTATTTCTCAAATCAGCGAGCTACTTCATTTTCTTTTTCAGATCAGGTAGGGAAGGCCTCTGCCCAACCAGAGAAGGTACCTACTATTCTAGTAAGTAATGATAACAGGTGACTGCCTTTGCTTCCCCGAAGGGACACTCGCTTTCCCTGCATCCTGAGAACTCCACGTCTCAGCCAGTTGGAAAAGCGCTTCTTGGAGGTCATTATTCAGGGGCAATTTCCCCTGGAGCCCGGGGCCATAGGGAGTGGCTCCACACTCCCAGGGAAAGGCAGAGCCACAGCCACACATCTGTCCCATCCCCTTTGCTCTGTAGGAGAGCTCTAGTGAGCCTAGGTCTGTCAGGAAAATTCTTGGCTCCTATGGGGACACATTCTATGTGTGAAACTGCATACAGGACCGAGGGGCCACAGGGCGCCTGTTTCTCTCGGGGCCGGAGGGGTGGGGGGCCTGAAGCAGTGCGGCCCAGCAACAGCTTCCACATCCATCCAATTGCTCTTTTCTTACCTCTGATAGAACTAGCTTTGTTCCAGCCTTTGGCAATTTGGAGGCAAGCGGGCCCCACTTCCTCCCCAAGGAGGCATGGGACCTACTTTGAGTGGAAAGGCCCCTCACGGAGCTGAACCCAGGAAGGCACCCAGTCATGTCTGACACATTCCTGCATCCTGCTTCTTCATGAGCAATACCGCTATAAGCTAGGAATGTCTTTCCAAGGCTCAGAAAGGACAGGGGAGATGCATGGTGCTGCCTCTGGAATTTCGGTCCTCTGAGCAGACCTGGAGGTCTCCCCTTGAAGAAGCAAACCAGTTTCTTCCAAATACAGGCTTGCAAACACACACTGGGTGGCTGCCTCTTCTTCCCTGAAGGACGATCACTTTCCCCACATCCTGTGAACTCTGCATCCCAGCCTGCTGGAAAAGCGCTTCTTGGAGGTCATTTTTCAGGGACAATTTTCCCTGGAGCCCGGGGCCGTAGGGAGGGCCCCATGCTCGCTGGGAAAGGCAGAGTCACATCCACAGTCTGTTCTATCCCTTTTGCCCTGTAGGAGAGCTCTAGTGAGCCTAGGTCTGTCAGGAAAATTCTTGGCTCCTATGGGGACACATCCTGTGTGTTAACCTGCATATGGGACCGAGGGGCCACAGGGCGCCTGCTCCTCTCGGGGGGTAACCTGAAGTGGTGCGGCCCAGCAACAGCCTGAACATCCATCTAATTGCTCTTTTCTTCCTTCTGATAGAGCTAGCTTTGCTTCTCGCTTTGGCATTTCGGAAGCCAGGGGGAGCCCCACCGCTGTTGTCCTGGGGTCTATTGGAGGTACCAGGTCTACTGGACCCCAGCATGGCACCCGACCCCCTCAGACACACTCCCGCAGCCTCCTTCCCCATGGGCAGGACTGTTCTGACCTAGGAATGTGTTCCCAAGGCTCAGAAAATGCAGGGAGACACACGGCCCTGACTCTGGAACTGAGGCCGTTGGAGCAGGCCTGGAGGTCTGACGTCTGAGACGGCAAACGCTTGCTGCGAGATACAGGTGTGAAAACACACTCTCTGGGGCTGCCTTTCCTTCCTCCAAGGAAGATAGCTTTTCCAGTCTCCTCCGTGCTGAGTCATACAAGGCTGGAAAGGTCTGGCTTAGAGGGCATTTCTCAGCGGCAATGGCCCCTGAGGCCCTGCACCCAGGGAGGGATCCTACCCTCCCAGGGGAAGTCAAAGCAACCTCCAAACAGCTGTTCTATCATGTTTCCTCTGCAGGAGGGAGCTAGTGAGCCCAGGTCTGTCTGGAACGTTCTTGGATCCTGCGGGGAAATCATCCTGGGAGCCCACCTGGATACCAGTCGTAGGGGCTAACATCTGCATTTTTCTTCCTTGGAGCCCTAACGCAGTACAGCCTAGCAACTGCTTGAAAATCCATCCTGTTGCTGTTTTCTTCCCTCTGACAGAGCGAGCTTTGCTCCCCACTTTGGGATTTCAGAAGCAAGGTGGTGGCCTGCAACTCCTTGCCTGGGGTCCATTGGAGGTGCAAGGTGCCCTCGACCAGGTGACCCCAGCATGGCACCTGGCCCCCTCAGACACACTCCCGCAGCCTGCTTCCCCATGGGCAGGACTGCTCTCCCCTAGGAATGTGTTTGCGAGGCCAGGAAACTGCAGGGAGACACAAGGCCCTGATTCTGGAATGGAGTCTGTTGGAGCAGGCCTGCAGGTCTTATGTCTAACAAGCCAAACACTTGCTGCAAGATACAGGCCTGAAAACACACTCTTGGGCTGCCTTTCCTTCCTCCAAGGAAGAGAGTTTTCTCAGCCTCCTGTGGGCTGAGAGTCACACAGGGCTGAAAAGCACTTACTGGGAGATTAGTTTTCATTGGCCATGGCCCCTGAGGCCCTGTGCTCAGGGAGGGCTCCCTCCCTCCCAGGGAAAGTCAAAGGAAGCTCCAAACGGCTGTTCAATCATGTTTCGGAGAGAGTCATTGCCAAGGCAGGTTTATAAGAAGTTCCAGGGTCCCCAAGGAGAGAGGGGTCTAGAATTCTCAAGGAGGAAGAAAGGGCACACTTTTTTCCCTCTACATTCCTTCGGATTACATAACAATCATGCATCCTTCTTGAGGACGGTCTCTGGAAAAACCTTCTGGCTAATCCTGTTATCTTAAAATGTAAATGATGGGAGTAGGTCTAGTGAGTCTTTACAACCTCCAGACATTCTTTTGTTCGTTGTAATAACTTATTGGAGAGTATATAACTCCATTACTAACACTAGCAAGGGGGTACACTTTCTGCCCCTTGTGATGTCTCTGTCAGAAGCTTTCTCTATCTCCTTTCTACTTGAATAAGACTCGATTGCACAAAAGCTCTGAGCAATCAAGCCTCGTCTTGGGCCCTGGATTGAATTCTTCTCCTCCATAAGCCAAGAATCCCAGCATCTTTTCGTGGTTCAGCAACAATATTTCATTTCCTCTGCAGGAGAGAGCTAGTGAGCTTAGGTCTGTCTGGAACATTCTTGGATCCTGTGGGGAAAATATCCTGTGCACACATCTGGATACTGGGCCTAGAGGCCAAAATTCGCATTTCTTTCCCGCGGAGCCCTCACGTGGTGTGACTGAGCAACTGCTTGAAAATCCATCCCATTGCTGTTTTCCTCCTTCTGACAGACAGAGCTAGCTTTGTTCCCTGCTTTGGGATATCTCAACCGAGGGGCCGGTCCATAGCTACTCGCCTGGGGCCCATTGGATGTGCAAGGTGCCCTCGACTAGGTGACCCTAGCATGGCACTCAGCCCGCTCAGACACACTCCCGAGGCTTCTTTCTCATGGGAAGCACTGCTCCAACCTAGGAATGTGTCTGCAATGCTTGGAAAGTGCAGTGAGACACACAGCCCTGACTCTGGAATTGAGGCCCTCAGAGCAAGCCTGCAGCTCTGATGTCTGAGAAGCAAAACACTTGCTGCAAAGAGAGGCCTGAAAACACACTCTCTGTGGATGACTTTCCTTCCTCTAAGGAAGACAGTTTTCCCAGTCTCCTGCTTCCTGCATGTCACACAGCTGGAATGCGCTTGCTTGGATGTCATGATTCAGTGGCAATGACCCCTGAGGCCCTTTGCCCAGGGAGGGCTCCCACACTCATAGGCAAATCAAAGCAACTTCCAAGTGAGTCAGCTCTTCACATCAAGTGGCCAAAGTATTGGAGTTTCAGGTTCAGTATTAGTCCTTCCAATGGATATTCAGACCTGATTTCCTTTAGGATGGAGTGGTTGCGTCTCCTTGTAGTCTAAGCGACCTACAAGCATCTTCTCCAACACCACTGTTCAAAAGCATCAAATTTTCAGCTGTCACTTTCTTTATAGTACATCTTTCATATCCATCCATGACATATGGAAAAACCATAGCCTTGACCGGATGGGTCTTTGTTGGCAAAGCAACGTCTCGGCTTTTTAATATGCTGTCTAGTTTGGTCATCACTTTTCTTCCAAGTCATAAATATGTTTTAAGTTCATGGAGGCAGCCATCACCTGCAGTGATTTCCAAGCCCCCCAAAATAGTCTGCTGCTGTTTCCAATGTTTTCCCATCTATTTGCCATGAAGTGATGAGACTGGATGCAATGATTGTAGTTTTCTGAATGCTGAGCTTTAAGCTAACTTTTTCACTCTCCTCTTTCACTTTCATCAGGAGACTCTTTAGCTCTTCTTCACTTTCTGCCATAAGGGTGGTGTCATCTGAATATCTGAGATTATTGATATTTCTCCCAGCAACCTTGATTCCAGCGTGTGCTTCCTCCAGCCCAGTGTTTCTCATGCTGTACTCTGCATATAAGTTAAATAAGCAGGGTGACAATATACAGCCTTGACATGTTCCTTTTTCTATGTAGAACCAGTCTGTTGTTCCATGTCCAGTTCGAACTGTTTCTTCCTGACCTGCATACAGGTTTCTCAAGAGACAGGTCAGGTGGTCTGGTATTCCCATCTCTTTCAGAATTTTTCCCAGTTTCTTGTGATCCACACAGTCAAAGGCTTTGGCATTGTCAATAAAGCAGAAATAGATGGTTTTTTTTTTCCGGAACTCTCTTGCTTTTTCAATGATCCAGTGGATGTTGGCAATTTGATCTCTGGTTTCTCTGCATTTTTTAAATCCCTCTTGAACATCTGGAAGTTCACAGTTCATGTGAACTTGGAGAATTTTGAGCATTACTTTACTAGTGTGTGAGATGAGTGCAATTGTGCAGCAGCTTGAATAGTGTTTGTCATTGCCTTTCTTTGGGATTGGAATGAAAACTGACCTAATGACTAGATGTTTTCAATTGCATATGCTGAAAGAACTGGGTGTGCAGTTTTGAAGGAAAAAAAAAATCATTTTAACCCATTTTCTCTGAAGTGCAAGGCATATCATGGCCATCCCTGAATCATAAAGTCACCTTTTCTTTATGTAGTCATAGTTTCATGCCTAAATTATAGGCCAACTCGTGCTCAACTTGACTCTGATGTCAGGGGCAGATCAACTGATAAAAATCTTGGATTGTCCCTCTGGAGGAAAGTGAGATCTTGGTCCCACGAGAAGAATCTGAAGGGTTAAGGGAACTTGCAAGAGTGGGGAAAGCTTAGTCCATCCTACATGTACCAAAATCTTAAATAAGGCTTATTTACTTTACCGAAGTAAAAAAACAGATGATGAAAACAATTATAAATCAATGAAAGGTAGAGAAACTCATAGTCTGTGATCAAAAATTGCATTCTAAGAAAACTTAGTTCTCTTAACCTAGAGAGGAGACTAAATTCCATCTGGTAGCAGCTTACCAGAAGACAAGCAAACAAACAAACAAATTATCAGTAAGCTTAAAAAAAGTATTTTCCATGTATCTTGAAGTAGCAGTATTTCTGCAAAGGCATCAGTGTGAAACCACAGAGGACATGGTTAAAACCTGACGAAATAGAAATTGACAATGTCATCTGGTCACTGCTGCGACTTGAAATGCTTTAATATGATAACTAGAATGATAACTGACAGCATTTGACCAGGACATATCAGATTTTCACGGATGTCATATCATTTCTAGGATATCTATATTAGGAACTGAAGGAATCTTTGAACCTAGGAAAGAAAACAACAGTCTCAAAGGCCCTTGCTGAGTCATCTAGCAGCAAGGAATGTCTTTGCAAGGATCGCAAAGTGAAGGGAAGATACACCGACCTGCCTCTGCAACTTCGGTCCTCTGAGCAGATCTGGAGGTCTCCCTTTGTATAAGCTAACCTGTTCCTTCCAAATAGAGGTTTGCAACACAAAACAAGTGGCCGCCTATTCTTCCCCGAAGGAGGCTCTCTTTCCCCACATCCTGCAAACTCCCTTTCCCAGCCTCCTGGAAAAGTGCTTCTTGCAGTTCCTTTCAGAAAATCCTATGGACAGAGAAGCCTGGTAGGCTGCAGTCCATGGGGTCGCTGAGGGTCGGACACGACTGAGCGACTGCACTTTCATTTTCACTTTCATGCATTGGAGAAGGCAATGGCAACCCACTTACTGTTCTTGCCTGGAGAATCCCAGGGACGGGGGAGCCTAGTGGGCTACCGTCTATGGCGTCGCACAGAGTCGAACACGACTGAACCAACTTAGCAGCAGCAGCAGCAGCAGCAGCAGCAGCAGCAGCAGCAGCAGCAGCAGTTCCTTTCTTAGGGGCAGTTATCCCTGAGATTGGGACCTGGAAAGGCAGAGCCACCTCCACACACACATCTTTTCTGTCCCCTTTCCTCTGGAGGAGAGCTCTAGTGAGCCTAGGTCTGTCAGGAAAATTCTTGGCTTTGACGGGATCACACCCGGTGTGTGAACCTGCATACCCGACCTAGGGGCCACAGGGCACCTGTTTTGCTCGAGTGGGTCCTGGAGGGGTGCAGCATAGCAAGAGCTTAAAGATCCATCCAATTTGTCTTTCTTTTACCTCGGAGAGAACGAGTTTGCTCCACCTCCACCCTTTGGCAGTGTGGAGGGAAGAGGGCACAACCCTCTCCCAAAGGGGACATAGGGCCTACCAGGAGAGAAAGGCCCCTTGAGGAGCTGAGCCCAGGTAGGCAGCCAGTGATGTCAAGCACACTCCCGCTGCTTGCTTCTTCATGGGCACTCCGACAATCTGCTAGGAATGTCTTGGCAAGGATCTCAAAGGGAAGGGGAGATACATGGCCCTGTCTCTGGAACTTCAGTCCTCTGAGCAGATCTGGAGGTCTTGAGTTGTATAAGCAAACGTGTTCCTTCCAAATAGAGGCTTGCGAACACACCCCCGGTGGTTGCCTCTTCTTCCCCGAAGAAGTCTTTCTTTCCCCACATGCTGCGAACTCCCTGTCCCAACCTCCAAGATTAGCGCTTCTTGCCATTCCTTTCTTAGAGGCAGTTATCCCTGAGCTTGGGGCCGTAGGGAGTAGCCCCACACTCACAGGGAAAGGCAAAGACTCCTCCATACATCTCCTCTATCCCCTTTGCTCTGGAGGAGAGCTTTAGTGAGCCTAGGTCTTTCAGGAAAATTGTTGGCTTGGACAGGATCTCACCCTGTTTGTGAACCTGCATACCCAACCGGGGGCCACAGAGCACCTGTTTCAGTAAAGTGGGCCCTGAAAGGGTGCAGCCTAGCAAGAGCTTGAAAATCCATTCAATTGCTGTTTTTGTACCTCTGACAGAGCGAGCTTTGCTCCACCCTTTGGCAGTGTGGAGAAAAGAGGCATGACACCCTCCCCAAGGGGACATGGGGCCTACTTCGAGAGGAAAGGCCCCTTGTGGAGTTGAGGCACACAGTCGTGTCAAACACACTCCCACTGCTTGCTTCTTCATGGGCACTCCCGCTATCAGCTAGGAATGTCTTTGCAATGATCACAAAGGGAAGGGGAGATACACGGCCCTGCCTCTGGACCTCCGGTGCTCTGAGCAAATCTGGTCTCCCGTTGTTGGTCAAGTTCAAGTTCAAGGTCAAGGTCAAGTTCAAGGTCAAGGTCAAAGTCAAGTTCAAGTTCAAGTTCAAGTTCAAGGTCAAAGTCAAGGTCAAGTTCAAGTTCAAGTTCAAGGTCAAGGTCAAGTTCAAGTTCAAGTTCAAGGTCAAGTTCAAGTTCAAGGTCAAAGTCAAGGTCAAGTTCAAGTTCAAGTTCAAGGTCAAAGTCAAGGTCAAGTTCAAGTTCAAGGTCAAAGTCAAGGTCAATTTCAAGTTCAAGTTCAAGTTCAAGTTCAAGTTCAAGGTCAAAGTCAAGTTCAAGTTCAAGTTCAAGTTCAAGTTCAAGGTCAAAGTCAAGGTCAAAGTCAAGTTCAAGTTCAAGTTCAAGTTCAAGTTCAAGGTCAAGGTCAAAGTCAAGGTCAAGTTCAAGTTCAAGTTCAAGTTCAAGGTCAAGGTCAAAGTCAAGGTCAAGTTCAAGTTCAAGTTCAAGGTCAAAGTCAAGGTCAAGTTCAAGTTCAAGTTCAAGGTCAAAGTCAAGGTCAAGTAAGTTCAAGTTCAAGTTCAAGGTCAAGGTCAAGTTCAAGTTCAAGTTCAAGTTCAAGGTCAAGTTCAAGTTCAAGTTCAAGTTCAAGTTCAAGGTCAAAGTCAAGGTCAAGTTCAAGTTCAAGGTCAAAGTCAAGGTCAAGTTCAAGTTCAAGTTCAAGTTCAAGGTCAAGTTCAAGTTCAAGGTCAAAGTCAAGGTCAAGTTCAAGTTCAAGTTCAAGGTCAAAGTCAAGGTCAAGTTCAAGTTCAAGTTCAAGGTCAAAGTCAAGGTCAAGTTCAAGTTCAAGTTCAAGTTCAAGGTCAAAGTCAGGGTCAAGTTCAAGTTCAAGTTCAAGTTCAAGGTCAAGTTCAAGTTCAAGGTCAAAGTCAAGGTCAAGTTCAAGTTCAAGTTCAAGGTCAAAGTCAAGGTCAAGTTCAAGTTCAAGTTCAAGTTCAAGGTCAAGTTCAAGTTCAAGTTCAAGGTCAAGGTCAAGTTCAAGTTCAAGTTCAAGTTCAAGGTCAAAGTCAAGGTCAATTTCAAGTTCAAGTTCAAGTTCAAGTTCAAGGTCAAGGTCAAGTTCAAGTTCAAGTTCAAGTTCAAGGTCAAAGTCAAGGTCAATTTCAAGTTCAAGTTCAAGTTCAAGTTCAAGTTCAAGGTCAAAGTCAAGTTCAAGTTCAAGTTCAAGTTCAAGTTCAAGGTCAAAGTCAAGGTCAAAGTCAAGTTCAAGTTCAAGTTCAAGTTCAAGGTCAAAGTCAAGGTCAAAGTCAAGTTCAAGTTCAAGTTCAAGTTCAAGGTCAAGGTCAAGTTCAAGTTCAAGTTCAAGTTCAAGTTCAAGGTCAAGGTCAAAGTCAAGGTCAAGTTCAAGTTCAAGTTCAAGTTCAAGGTCAAGGTCAAAGTCAAGGTCAAGTTCAAGTTCAAGTTCAAGTTCAAGGTCAAGGTCAAAGTCAAGGTCAAAGTCAAGTTCAAGTTCAAGTTCAAGTTCAAGTTCAAGGTCAAAGTCAAGGTCAAGTTCAAGTTCAAGTTCAAGTTCAAGGTCAAAGTCAAGGTCAAGTTCAAGTTCAAGTTCAAGGTCAAGTTCAAGTTCAAGGTCAAAGTCAAGGTCAAGTTCAAGGTCAAAGTCAAGGTCAAGTTCAAGTTCAAGTTCAAGTTCAAGGTCAAAGTCAAGGTCAAGTTCAAGTTCAAGTTCAAGTTCAAGTTCAAGGTCAAAGTCAAGGTCAAGTTCAAGTTCAAGTTCAAGTTCAAGTTCAAGGTCAAGTTCAAGTTCAAGTTCAAGGTCAAGGTCAAAGTCAAGGTCAAGGTCAAGTTCAAGTTCAAGTTCAAGTTCAAGGTCAAGTTCAAGTTCAAGTTCAAGTTCAAGGTCAAAGTCAAGGTCAAGTTCAAGTTCAAGGTCAAAGTCAAGGTCAAGTTCAAGTTCAAGTTCAAGTTCAAGTTCAAGGTCAAGTTCAAGTTCAAGTTCAAGGTCAAGTTCAAGTTCAAGTTCAAGTTCAAGTTCAAGGTCAAAGTCAAGGTCAAGTTCAAGTTCAAGTTCAAGTTCAAGTTCAAGGTCAAGTTCAAGTTCAAGTTCAAGGTCAAGGTCAAAGTCAAGGTCAAGGTCAAGGTCAAGGTCAAGTTCAAGTTCAAGTTCAAGTTCAAGGTCAAGTTCAAGTTCAAGTTCAAGTTCAAGGTCAAAGTCAAGGTCAAGTTCAAGTTCAAGGTCAAAGTCAAGGTCAAGGTCAAGTTCAAGTTCAAGTTCAAGTTCAAGGTCAAGTTCAAGTTCAAGTTCAAGTTCAAGTTCAAGGTCAAAGTCAAGGTCAAGTTCAAGTTCAAGTTCAAGGTCAAAGTCAAGGTCAAGTTCAAGTTCAAGTTCAAGGTCAAAGTCAAGGTCAAGTTCAAGTTCAAGTTCAAGTTCAAGTTCAAGGTCAAGTTCAAGTTCAAGTTCAAGTTCAAGTTCAAGGTCAAAGTCAAGGTCAAGTTCAAGTTCAAGTTCAAGGTCAAAGTCAAGGTCAAGTTCAAGTTCAAGTTCAAGTTCAAGGTCAAGTTCAAGTTCAAGGTCAAAGTCAAGGTCAAGTTCAAGTTCAAGGTCAAAGTCAAGGTCAAGTTCAAGTTCAAGTTCAAGTTCAAGGTCAAGTTCAAGTTCAAGGTCAAAGTCAAGGTCAAGTTCAAGTTCAAGGTCAAAGTCAAGGTCAAGTTCAAGTTCAAGTTCAAGTTCAAGGTCAAGTTCAAGTTCAAGTTCAAGGTCAAGGTCAAGTTCAAGTTCAAGTTCAAGTTCAAGTTCAAGTTCAAGGTCAAAGTCAAGGTCAATTTCAAGTTCAAGTTCAAGTTCAAGTTCAAGTTCAAGGTCAAAGTCAAGTTCAAGTTCAAGTTCAAGTTCAAGTTCAAGGTCAAAGCCAAGGTCAAATTCAAGTTCAAGTTCAAGTTCAAGTTCAAGGTCAAGGTCAAAGTCAAGTTCAAGTTCAAGTTCAAGTTCAAGTTCAAGGTCAAGGTCAAAGTCAAGTTCAAGTTCAAGTTCAAGTTCAAGTTCAAGGTCAAGGTCAAAGTCAAGGTCAAAGTCAAGTTCAAGTTCAAGTTCAAGTTCAAGTTCAAGGTCAAAGTCAAGGTCAAGTTCAAGTTCAAGTTCAAGGTCAAGTTCAAGTTCAAGTTCAAGTTCAAGGTCAAAGTCAAGGTCAAGTTCAAGTTCAAGTTCAAGGTCAAAGTCAAGGTCAAGTTCAAGTTCAAGTTCAAGTTCAAGGTCAAGTTCAAGTTCAAGTTCAAGGTCAAGGTCAGTTCAAGGTCAAAGACAAGGTCAAGTTCAAGTTCAAGTTCAAGGTCAAAGTCAAGGTCAAGTTCAAGTTCAAGTTCAAGTTCAAGTTCAAGGTCAAAGTCAAGGTCAAGTTCAAGTTCAAGTTCAAGTTCAAGTTCAAGTTCAAGGTCAAGTTCAAGTTCAAGTTCAAGTTCAAGTTCAAGGTCAAAGTCAAGGTCAAGTTCAAGTTCAAGTTCAAGTTCAAGTTCAAGGTCAAGTTCAAGTTCAAGTTCAAGGTCAAGGTCAAAGTCAAGGTCAAGGTCAAGGTCAAGTTCAAGTTCAAGTTCAAGTTCAAGGTCAAGTTCAAGTTCAAGTTCAAGTTCAAGTTCAAGGTCAAAGTCAAGGTCAAGTTCAAGTTCAAGGTCAAAGTCAAGGTCAAGTTCAAGTTCAAGTTCAAGGTCAAGGTCAAGTTCAAGTTCAAGTTCAAGGTCAAGGTCAAGTTCAAGTTCAAGTTCAAGTTCAAGGTCAAAGTCAAGGTCAATTTCAAGTTCAAGTTCAAGTTCAAGTTCAAGGTCAAGGTCAAGTTCAAGTTCAAGTTCAAGTTCAAGGTCAAAGTCAAGGTCAAGTTCAAGTTCAAGTTCAAGGTCAAAGTCAAGGTCAAGTTCAAGTTCAAGTTCAAGTTCAAGTTCAAGTTCAAGGTCAAAGTCAAGTTCAAGTTCAAGTTCAAGTTCAAGTTCAAGGTCAAAGTCAAGGTCAAAGTCAAGTTCAAGTTCAAGTTCAAGTTCAAGGTCAAGGTCAAGGTCAAAGTCAAGGTCAAGTTCAAGTTCAAGGTCAAGGTCAAGGTCAAAGTCAAGGTCAAGTTCAAGTTCAAGGTCAAGGTCAAGGTCAAGGTCAAGTTCAAGTTCAAGTTCAAGGTCAAAGTCAAGGTCAAGTTCAAGTTCAAGGTCAAAGTCAAGGTCAAGTTCAAGTTCAAGTTCAAGTTCAAGGTCAAAGTCAAGGTCAAGTTCAAGTTCAAGTTCAAGTTCAAGGTCAAGTTCAAGTTCAAGGTCAAAGTCAAGGTCAAGTTCAAGTTCAAGTTCAAGGTCAAAGTCAAGGTCAAGTTCAAGTTCAAGTTCAAGTTCAAGGTCAAGTTCAAGTTCAAGTTCAAGGTCAAGGTCAGTTCAAGGTCAAAGACAAGGTCAAGTTCAAGTTCAAGTTCAAGTTCAAGGTCAAAGTCAAGGTCAAGTTCAAGTTCAAGTTCAAGTTCAAGTTCAAGGTCAAAGTCAAGGTCAAGTTCAAGTTCAAGTTCAAGTTCAAGTTCAAGGTCAAGTTCAAGTTCAAGTTCAAGGTCAAGGTCAAAGTCAAGGTCAAGGTCAAGTTCAAGTTCAAGTTCAAGTTCAAGGTCAAGTTCAAGTTCAAGTTCAAGTTCAAGGTCAAAGTCAAGGTCAAGTTCAAGTTCTAGGTCAAAGTCAAGGTCAAGTTCAAGTTCAAGTTCAAGTTCAAGTTCAAGGTCAAGTTCAAGTTCAAGTTCAAGGTCAAGTTCAAGTTCAAGTTCAAGTTCAAGTTCAAGGTCAAAGTCAAGGTCAAGTTCAAGTTCAAGTTCAAGTTCAAGTTCAAGTTCAAGGTCAAGTTCAAGTTCAAGTTCAAGGTCAAGGTCAAAGTCAAGGTCAAGGTCAAGGTCAAGTTCAAGTTCAAGTTCAAGTTCAAGTTCAAGGTCAAGTTCAAGTTCAAGTTCAAGTTCAAGGTCAAAGTCAAGGTCAAGTTCAAGTTCAAGGTCAAAGTCAAGGTCAAGTTCAAGTTCAAGTTCAAGGTCAAAGTCAAGGTCAAGTTCAAGTTCAAGTTCAAGTTCAAGGTCAAGTTCAAGTTCAAGTTCAAGGTCAAGGTCAAGTTCAAGTTCAAGTTCAAGTTCAAGGTCAAAGTCAAGGTCAATTTCAAGTTCAAGTTCAAGTTCAAGTTCAAGGTCAAGGTCAAGTTCAAGTTCAAGTTCAAGTTCATGGTCAAAGTCAAGGTCAAGTTCAAGTTCAAGTTCAAGGTCAAAGTCAAGGTCAAGTTCAAGTTCAAGTTCAAGGTCAAGTTCAAGTTCAAGGTCAAAGTCAAGGTCAAGTTCAAGTTCAAGTTCAAGGTCAAGGTCAAGGTCAAGTTCAAGTTCAAGTTCAAGGTCAAAGTCAAGGTCAAGTTCAAGTTCAAGTTCAAGGTCAAGTTCAAGTTCAAGGTCAAAGTCAAGGTCAAGTTCAAGTTCAAGTTCAAGGTCAAGGTCAAGGTCAAGTTCAAGTTCAAGTTCAAGGTCAAGTTCAAGTTCAAGGTCAAAGTCAAGGTCAAGTTCAAGTTCAAGTTCAAGGTCAAAGTCAAGGTCAAGTTCAAGTTCAAGTTCAAGTTCAAGGTCAAGTTCAAGTTCAAGTTCAAGGTCAAGGTCAAAGTCAAGGTCAATTTCAAGTTCAAGTTCAAGTTCAAGTTCAAGGTCAAGGTCAAGTTCAAGTTCAAGTTCAAGGTCAAAGTCAAGGTCAATTTCAAGTTCAAGTTCAAGTTCAAGTTCAAGTTCAAGGTCAAAGTCAAGTTCAAGTTCAAGTTCAAGTTCAAGTTCAAGGTCAAAGTCAAGGTCAAAGTCAAGTTCAAGTTCAAGTTCAAGTTCAAGGTCAAGGTCAAGGTCAAAGTCAAGGTCAAGTTCAAGTTCAAGTTCAAGGTCAAAGTCAAGGTCAAGTTCAAGTTCAAGTTCAAGTTCAAGGTCAAAGTCAAGGTCAAGTTCAAGTTCAAGTTCAAGGTCAAGTTCAAGGTCAAAGTCAAGGTCAAGTTCAAGTTCAAGGTCAAGTTCAAGGTCAAAGTCAAGGTCAAGTTCAAGTTCAAGTTCAAGTTCAAGGTCAAGTTCAAGTTCAAGGTCAAGTTCAAGTTCAAGGTCAAAGTCAAGGTCAAGTTCAAGGTCAAGTTCAAGTTCAAGGTCAAGTTCAAGTTCAAGTTCAAGGTCAAGGTCAAGTTCAAGTTCAAGTTCAAGTTCAAGGTCAAAGTCAAGGTCAATTTCAAGTTCAAGTTCAAGTTCAAGTTCAAGTTCAAGGTCAAAGTCAAGTTCAAGTTCAAGTTCAAGTTCAAGTTCAAGGTCAAAGTCAAGGTCAAAGTCAAGTTCAAGTTCAAGTTCAAGTTCAAGGTCAAAGTCAAGGTCAAGTTCAAGTTCAAGTTCAAGTTCAAGTTCAAGGTCAAAGTCAAGGTCAAGTTCAAGTTCAAGTTCAAGTTCAAGGTCAAAGTCAAGGTCAAGTTCAAGTTCAAGTTCAAGGTCAAGTTCAAGTTCAAGTTCAAGTTCAAGGTCAAAGTCAAGGTCAAGTTCAAGTTCAAGGTCAAAGTCAAGGTCAAGTTCAAGTTCAAGTTCAAGGTCAAGTTCAAGTTCAAGTTCAAGGTCAAGGTCAGTTCAAGGTCAAAGTCAAGGTCAAGTTCAAGTTCAAGTTCAAGTTCAAGGTCAAAGTCAAGGTCAAGTTCAAGTTCAAGTTCAAGTTCAAGTTCAAGGTCAAGTTCAAGTTCAAGTTCAAGTTCAAGGTCAAAGTCAAGGTCAAGTTCAAGTTCAAGTTCAAGGTCAAAGTCAAGGTCAAGTTCAAGTTCAAGTTCAAGTTCAAGGTCAAGGTCAAGTTCAAGTTCAAGGTCAAGTTCAAGTTCAAGTTCAAGGTCAAGGTCAAAGTCAAGGTCAAGTTCAAGTTCAAGTTCAAGGTCAAAGTCAAGGTCAAGTTCAAGTTCAAGTTCAAGTTCAAGGTCAAAGTCAAGGTCAAGTTCAAGTTCAAGTTCAAGTTCAAGTTCAAGGTCAAGTTCAAGTTCAAGTTCAAGTTCAAGTTCAAGGTCAAAGTCAAGGTCAAGGTCAAGTTCAAGTTCAAGTTCAAGGTCAAAGTCAAGGTCAAGGTCAAGTTCAAGTTCAAGTTCAAGTTCAAGGTCAAGTTCAAGTTCAAGTTCAAGTTCAAGGTCAAAGTCAAGGTCAAGTTCAAGTTCAAGGTCAAGGTCAAGGTCAAGGTCAAGTTCAAGTTCAAGTTCAAGTTCAAGTTCAAGGTCAAAGTCAATGCCCACAGGAAGATGTGAGGATAAAGGGCCTCATCCCAGCACAGCACCCGCTCCCACCGGCCCCTGACTCCCGCAGCACGCCCCCTAAAACAACACTGTCTTCCCAGAAAAGAGAACGGAGAAGCCATGTGTGTGCCAAAGGAGCAAGATGAACGAACGATGCAACGCCCTCCAACTTTGGGCACACCTGACGCCTGGGAACCCCGGGCCCGGCCGATGGGTCCCCGCCGTTCTCGGGCGGGAGCGGGGGTCGACACGTGGGCCGAGAGCCCTTGCCCGGGCCACCCGCAAATCCCCTGAGACGTGATCCGACCCCAGGGACCGAGGGCAAACGTACCGCTTGAGGTGCTGGAGGAGCTGGACGAAGCCATGGTGGGAGAGGCACACAGGAGCGCTGCAGACTGCTGGCCGAGTGGGCGGGGACCCAGCAGCCCAGGACTCTGGAGAGCGGGAGGCGTCTCCACCCCCATTGACGTCAATAGGGTTTGGGTGCGTAGATGGAGGGGGCCGCCCCTGGCCTCTTTCCAAGCAGAGACCCTGGACGGAGTCCCGTGGAGTGAGTGGGCTTTTCCCGGGCACAGCTGTGCCCCGGACCGCCAAGATCCCCGTTGGGGTGGGTGGGCAGTTCGGGGGCTTTGGTTTGTGGCCCTCCCTCGCAGCGGATGGTGGGATCAACCCCGGGTGGATCAATCAGGGGCCCTCAGCAGTGCCAAGGGAGCTCACCGCCCAGGAAACGCCCCCTAGGTCCCTTTGAATTGGCCGCCCACGCCCCCTTTCCCAGCCTGCCTTGTTCTGGGGTTTCCCACCTTTTCACATACCACAGGTCCCTGGGCCTGGACTGTCCCCCGCTGGCTCCTCCGAGGCATTCCGGGACAACGGACGCTCTCTCCAGCGCCTCCACCTAGATCCCACGCTGTCCTCGCCTCCATATGCCACCTGCGCCTCCCCAACTCCTCCGTGGGCTCCTGGCGTCCTTTCCCTACAGCAGTCCCAGAGCACCAGCCCCGAGGGCTTTGAGTTGCCTGGAGCCCAAGGCTCCGGCCAGAGACCTGAGGGGCCAGCGTCTGGACCGGCAGCTAATGCCATTAGGGGCTTTTCTCATGTGGAGCCTGAGGCCAACATCCGTGGCAACCCCCAAGCGCGAATGCCCCGGAGATACACGCCCAAGGGGACAGTGTACCCCCTATGTGGGGAAGGAGGTTCCTGTTTTCCCAGCACTGCATGGTGGCACGTGGAATAGCCCTGTGGGAAAGCCCATGGAAAAGCCTCGAGGGAAAGACACAGATCCCTTGATCCACAAGACGGGAAGCGAGACACTGCTGCTACTGCTCAGGAGGAAAGCACACCTGCATGACCCCACTCGAGACGAGGACTGACGCCCCTTGGGAGACTCCAGAAGTACGCCAAGATCCATGTGAGCACGGGAGAGGAATCCTCAGGTTCTGGTCCGACTCCACACAAGGTCTTAGGCGCCGGCATCGACGGGCGAGGAATCCTGAGAGGCCACCGAGCAACTCGCATGGGGAATGACCTTTCCTGAGGCCAACAGAGCGGGTCCATGAGGTCCCCGTCGTAAGTCGAGAGCACAAGCCGCAACTCGAGAAAACCAGGAGGTTCCCCCCTCCGGGCGAGATGTGGCCCATTTTGGCTGAGGCGTCTCGAGGCTAATCACATCTAACCTCTGGAACTTCCAAAGGGTCCTTGACACCCTTACTGCAACTCAAGAAGTTCCCCGACATACCCGTCTCCAGTCGAAAGAAAGCACGGCGTTCGGCCCACATCCAGAGGAGCCCCGTTTCCACCTCGTAGCTCGAGATGAGGGATCCTTTCCCTGCTTGGTCGGGAAAGAATTCCCGGCGTTCCCGTCGCATCTCAAGAGCAGGCACTCTCCAAAGGAAAGGCGAGAGGAACTCCAGGGTCGTGCCACCATTCCCAGAGTCCCCCAGATGTCCCAGTCCATTCCTGAGGAACCTCCTTTCCCTGCACTGCCTCGACTTTCACGCCGAGGATCGAATCACACCAGGGTGGCACGTGAGACAGCCCTGTGGGAAAGCCTCGTGGGAAAGCCTCATGGGAAAGCCTCGAGGGAAAGCCACAGATCCCATGATCGACACGACGGGAAGCGTGACACTGCTACTACAGCTCGGGAGGAAAGCGCACGTGCATGCCCCCTCTCGAGACGAGGACTGACTCTCCTGGGCAGACTCCAGAAGTACCGCAAGATCCATGTCAGCACTGGAGAGGAATGCTCAGGTTCCGCCTCCGACTCCACACAAGGTCTTAGGCCCCGGCATCGAAGGGAGAGGAATCCCGAGCGGCCCCCGAGCAACTCGAATGGGGACTGGCCAGTCCTGAGGCCACCAGAGCGGGTGCCTTAAGTCACCGTCGTAAGACGAGAGCACCTGCCGCAACTCGAGAAAATCCAGGAGGTACTCCCCTCCAGGCGAAATGAGGCCCATTTCCGCCGATGCTTCTCGACACTAATCACAACTAACCTCTGGAACTTCCAAAAGGTCCTTCACACCCTTGCTGCAACTCAAGAAGTTCCCCGACTACCCCTGTCCACTCTAGAGGAAGCACAATGGTCCCGCCCACATCAAGAGGAGCCCCGTTTCCGCATTGTAGTTCCAGATGAGGGATCCTTTCCCTGCTTGGTCGGGAAAGAATTCTGGGCGTTCCTGTCGCATCTCAAGAGGAGGCGCTCTCCACAGGAAAGGCGAGAGGAACTCCAGGGTCGTGCCACCATTCTCAGAGTCCCCCAGATGTCCCAGTCCATTCCAGAGGAAGGTGTTTTCCCTCCACTGCCTCGACTTTCACGCCGCAGATCGACTCACACCACGGTGGCACATGGGACAGCCCTGTGGGAAAGCCTCATGGGAAAGCCTTGTGGGAAAACCTCGAGGGAAAGCCACAGATACCATGATGCAGTTGATAGGAAGCGTGACACTGCTGCTACAGCTCTGGAGGAAAGGGCACGTGCATGCCCCCATTCGAAACGAGGAATTACTTCCCTGGGGAGACTCCAGAAGTACCCCAAGATCCATGTCAGCACTGGAGAGGAATCCTCAGGTTCCGGGCCCGACTCCACACAAGGTCTTAGGCTCCAGCATCCAAGGGAGAGGAATCCCGAGAGGCCCGCGACCAACTCACATGGGGACAGGCCTTTCCTGAGGCCACCAGAGCGGGTCCCTGAGGTCCCTATCATAAGTACAGAGCACCTGCCACAACTCGAGAAAATCCAGGAGGTTTTGCCCTCCAGGCAAGATGAGGCCCATTTCCGCTGTTCCTTTTGAAGGCTACTCACACCTAACCTCTGGAACTTCCAAAAGGTCCTTCACACCCTTGCTGCAACTCAAGAAGCTCCCCGACATACCCGTGTCCACTCGAGAGGAAGCACGCGGGTCCTGCACACATCCAGAGGAGCCCCGTTTCCGCCTCCTAGCTCGAGATGAGGGATCCTTTCGCTGCTTGCCCGGGAAAGATTTCTGGGCGTTCCTGGCGCATCTCAAGAGGAGGCGCTCTCCACAGGAAAGGTGAGAGGAACTCCAGGGTCGTTGCGCCATTCCGGAGTCCCCCAGATGTCTCAGTCCATTCCAGCGGAACCTGTTTTCCCTGCACTGCCTCGACTTTCACGCCGAGGATCGACTCCCACCACGGTGGCACGTGGGACAGACCTGTGGGAAAGCCTCGTGGGAAAGCCTCGAGGCAAAGCCACAGATCCCTTGATCCACGCGACGGGAAGCGTGACATTGCTGCTGCCACTCTGGAGGAAAGCGCACGTGCATGCCCCCATTCGAGATGAGGACTTACTCCCCTGGGGAGACTCCAGAAGTATCCCCAAGGTCCATGTCAGCACTGGAGAGGAATCCTCAGGTTCCAGTCCCGCCTGCACACAAGGTCTCAGGCCCCGGCATCAAAGGGAGAAGAATCCCAAGAGGCCCCCGAGCAACTCGCCTGGGGACTGGCCTTTCCTGAGACCACCAGAGCGGGTCTCTGAGGTCCCCGTCATAAGTCGAGAGCACCTGCCACAACTCGAGATAATCCACGAGGTTTTGCCCTCCAGGCGGGATGAGGCCCATTTCCGCTGAGGCTTCTCGAGGCTAATCACACCTAACATCTGGAACTTCCAAAAGGTCCTTCACACCCTTGCTGCAACTCAAGAAGTTCCCCGACATCCCTGTCTCCGCTTTAGAGGAAGCACGAGGGTCCCGCCCACATCCAAAGTAGCGCCGTTTCCGCCTCGTAGCTCAAGATGAGGATTCCTTTCGCTGCTTTGTCGGGAAAGAATTCTGGGCATTCCCGTCCCATCTCAAGAGAAGCCGCTCTCGACAGGAAAGTCGAGAGGAACTCAGGCGTCATGCCACCATGCCAAGAGTCCCCCAGATATCTCACTCTATTCCAAAAGAACCTGTTTTCCCTGCACTGTCTCGACTTTCGCGCCGAGGATCCACTCCCATCAAGGTGGCACGTGGGACAGCCCTGTGGGAAAGCCGCGTGGGAAAGCAGCGAGGGAAAGCCACAGATCCCTTGATCCACGCGACAGGAAGTGTGACACTGCTGCTACAGATCGGGAGGAAAGTGCACGTGCATGCCCCCATTCGAGACGAGGACTTACTCCCCTGGGGATACTCCAGAAGTACCCCAAGATCCATGTCAGCACTGGAGAGGAATCCTCAGTTTCCGGCGCCGCCTCCACTCAAGTTCTTTGGCGCCGGCATCGAAGGAAGAGGAATCCCGAGAGGCCCGGAGGAACTCACATGGGAACTGGCCTTGCCTGAGGCCACCAGAGCGTGTCCCTGAGTTCCCCGTCGTAAGTCGAGAGCACCTTCCAAAACTCGAGAAGATCCAGGAGGTTTTGCCCTCCAGGCGAGATGAGGCCCATTTTCGCAGAGGCTTCACAATGCTAATCACATCTAAGCTCTGGAATTCCAAAAGGTCCATCACACCCTTGCTGCAAATCAAGAAGTTCCCTGACATACCCGTCTCCACTATAGAGGAAGCACGAGGGTCCCGCCCACATCGAGAGGAGCCCCGTTTCCGCCTCGTAGCTCGAGATGAGGGATTCTTTCCCTGCTTGGTCGGGAAAGAATTCTGGGCATTCCCCTCGCATCTCAAGAGGAGGCGCTCTCCACAGGAAAGGCGAGAGGAACTCCAGGGTCGTGCCACCATTCCAAGAGTCCCCCAGAAGTCTCAGTCCATTGCAGAGGAACCTGTTTTCCCTGCACTGCCTCGACTTTCACGGTGAGGATCGACTCCCACCATGGTGGCACGTGGGACAGCCCTGTGGGTAAGCCTCGTGGGAAAGTCTCGAGGGAAAGCCACAGATCCCTTGATCAAGGCGAAGGGAAGCATGACACGGCTGCTGCCGATCTGGAGGAAAGCACACGTGCATGCCCCCATTCGAAACGAGGACTTACTCCCCTGGGGAGACTCCAGAAGTACCCCAAGATCAATGTGAGCACTGGAGAGGAACCCTCAGGTCCCGGACCTGACTCCACACAAGGACTTAGGCCCTGGCATCGAAGGTAGAGGAACCCCGAGAGGCCCTCGAGCAACTCGCATGGGGACTGGCCTTTCCTGAGGCCACCAGAGCGGGTCCCTGAGGTCCCCGTCGTGAGTCGAGAGCACCTGCCGCAACTCGAGAAAATCCAGGAGGTTTTGCCCTCCAGGTCAGATGAGGCCCATTTCCACTGAGGCTTCTCAAGGCTAATCACATCTAATCTCTGGAACTTCCAAAAGGTCCTTCACACCCTTGCTGCAACTCAAGAAGTTCCCGGACATCCCGGTCTCCACTCTAGTGGAAGCATGAGGGTCCCACTCACATCCAGAGGAGCCCCGTATCCACCTCGTAGCTCGAGATGCGGGATCCTTTCCCTTCTTGGTCGCGAAAGAATTCCCGGCGTTCCCCTCACTTCTCAAGAGAAGGCGTTCTCCACAGGGAAGGCGAGAGGAACTCCAGCGTCCTGCCACCATTCCAAGAGTCCCCCGGATGTCTCAGTCCGTTCCAGAGGAACCTGTTTTCCCTGCACTGCCTCGAATTTCATGCCGAGGATCGACTCCCACCACGGTGGCACGTGGGACATCCCTGTGTGAAAGCCTCGTCAGAAAGCCTCGTGGGAAAGCCTCGAGGGAAAGCCTCGAAGGAAAGCCAGAGATCCCTTAATCCAGGTGATGGGAAGCGTGACACTGCTGCTACCGCTCTGGAGGAAAGTGCACGTGCATGCCCCTATTCGAGACGAGGAGTTACTCCCCAGGGGAGACTCCAGAAGTACACCAAGATCCATGTCAGCACTGGAGAGGAATCCTCAGGTACCGGCCCCGACTCAACACAAGGTCTTAGGCCCGGGCATCGAAGGGAGAGGAATCCCGAGAGGCCCGCGAGCCACTTGCATGGGGACTGGCATTTCGTGAGGCCACCAGAGCAGGTCCCTGAGGTCCCCGTCGTAAGTCGAGAGCACCTGCCAAAACTCGAGAAAATCCACGAGGTTTTGCCCTGCAGGCGAGATGAGTCCCATTTCCGCTGAGGCTTCTCGAGGCTAATCACATCTAACCTCTGGATCTTCCAAAAGGTCCTTCACACCCTTGCTGCAATTCAAGAAGTTCTCCTACATCCCCGTCTCCACTCGAGAGGAAGCAAGAGGGTCCCGCCCACATCCAGAGGAGCCCAGTTTCCGCCTTGTAACTGGACATGGGGGATCCTTTCCCTGCTTGGTCGGGAAATAATTCCTGGGTTTCCCGGCGTATCTCAAGAGGAGGCACTCTCCACAGGAAAGGCGACAGGAACTCCAAGGTCGTGCCACCATTCCCAGAGTCCCCCAGATGTCTCAGTCCATTCCAGAGGAACCTGTTTTCCCTGCACTGCCTTTACTTTCACGCCGAGGATCGACTCACACCACAGTGGCACGTGGGACAGCCCTGTGGGAAAGCCTCGTGGGAAAGCTTCGTGGAAAATCCTTGAGGAAAAGACACAGATCCCATGACTGACGCGACGGAAAGCATGATACTGGTGCTACAGCTCGGGAGGAAAGCACACGTGCATGCACCCTCTCGAAACGAGAACTTACTCTCCTGGGGAGACTCCCGAAGTACCGCAAGTTCCATGAGAGCACTGGAGAGGAATCCTCAGGTTCGGGCCCCGACTCCACACAAAGTCTTAGGCTCTGGCATCGAAGGGAGAGGAATCCCGAGAGGCCCGCGAACAACTCGCAATGGGACTGGCCTTTCCTGAGGCCACCAGAGCGGGTCCCTGAAGTCCCCGACCAAAGTCTAGAGCACCTACCGCAACACGAGAAATTCCGGAGGATTTGCCCTCCAGGCCAGATGAGGCCCATTTCCGCTGAGGCTTCTCGAGTCTAATCACGCCTAACCTCTGGAATCTCCAAAAAGTCCTTCACACCCTTGCTGCCACTCAAGAGTTCCCCGACATACAGTCTCCATTCGAGAGGAAGCACGATGGTCCCGCGAACATCCAGAGGAGCCCCGTTGCCGCCTCGCAGCTCGAGATGACGGATCCTTTCCCTGCGTGTTCGGGAAAGATTTCCCGGCGTTCCCGTCGCATCTCAAGTGGAGGTGCTCTCCACAGGAAATGGGAGAGGAACTCCAGGGTCGTGCCAACATTCCCAGAGTCCCCTAGATGTCTCAGTTCGTTCCAACGGAACCTGTTTTCCCTGCACTGCCTCGACTTTCATGCAGAGGATCGACTCACACCAAGGTGGCACGTGGGACAGCCCTGTGGGAAAGCCCTGTGGGAAAGCCTCGTGGGAAAGTCTCGAGGGAAAGCTACAGATCCCTTGATCCAGGCGATGGGAAACGTGACACTGCTGCTACAGTCTTGAGGAAAGATCACGTGCATGCGCCCATTCCAGACGAGGACTTACTCCCCTGGGGAGACTCAAGAAGTACCCCAAGATCCATGGCAGTACTGGAGAGGAATCCTCAGGTTCCGGGCCCGACTCCACACAAGGTCTTAGGCCCCGGCATCGACGGGAAAGGAATCCCGAGAGGCCCCCGAGCAACTCGCATGCGGACTGTCCTTTCCTGAGGCCACCAGAGTGGGTCCCTGCGGTCCCCGTCGGAAGTCGAGTGCACCTGCCGCAACTCGAGAAAATCCAGGAGGTTTTACTCTCCAGGCGAGATCAGGCCCATTTCCAGTGAGGCTTCTCGAGGCTAATCACACCTAACCTCTGGAATTTCCAAAAGGTTCTTCACACCCTTGCTGCAACTCAAGAAGTTCCCTCACATACCCGTCTCCACTCTAGAGGAAGCACGAGGGTCCCGCACACATCCAGAGGAGCCCCGTTTCCGCCTCGTAGCTCGAGATGAGGGATCCTTTCGCTGCTTGCCCGGGAAAGATTTCTGGGCGTTCCTGGCGCATCTCAAGAGGAGGCGCTCTCCACAGGAAAGGTGAGAGGAACTCCAGGGTCGTTGCGCCATTCCGGAGTCCCCCAGATGTCTCAGTCCATTCCAGCGGAACCTGTTTTCCCTGCACTGCCTCGACTTTCACGCCGAGGATCGACTCCCACCACGGTGGCACGTGGGACAGACCTGTGGGAAAGCCTCGTGGGAAAGCCTCGAGGCAAAGCCACAGATCCCTTGATCCACGCGACGGGAAGCGTGACATTGCTGCTGCCACTCTGGAGGAAAGCGCACGTGCATGCCCCCATTCGAGATGAGGACTTACTCCCCTGGGGAGACTCCAGAAGTATCCCCAAGGTCCATGTCAGCACTGGAGAGGAATCCTCAGGTTCCAGTCCCGCCTGCACACAAGGTCTTAGGCCCCGGCATCAAAGGGAGATGAATCCCAAGAGGCCCCCGAGCAACTCGCCTGGGGACTGGCCTTTCCTGAGACCACCAGAGCGGGTCTCTGAGGTCCCCGTCATAAGTCGAGAGCACCTGCCACAACTCGAGATAATCCACGAGGTTTTGCCCTCCAGGCGGGATGAGGCCCATTTCCGCTGAGGCTTCTCGAGGCTAATCACACCTAACATCTGGAACTTCCAAAAGGTCCTTCACACCCTTGCTGCAACTCAAGAAGTTCCCCGACATCCCTGTCTCCGCTTTAGAGGAAGCACGAGGGTCCCGCCCACATCCAAAGTAGCGCCGTTTCCGCCTCGTAGCTCAAGATGAGGATTCCTTTCGCTGCTTTGTCGGGAAAGAATTCTGGGCATTCCCGTCCCATCTCAAGAGAAGCCGCTCTCGACAGGAAAGTCGAGAGGAACTCAGGCGTCATGCCACCATGCCAAGAGTCCCCCAGATATCTCACTCTATTCCAAAAGAACCTGTTTTCCCTGCACTGTCTCGACTTTCGCGCCGAGGATCCACTCCCATCAAGGTGGCACGTGGGACAGCCCTGTGGGAAAGCCGCGTGGGAAAGCAGCGAGGGAAAGCCACAGATCCCTTGATCCTCGCGACAGGAAGTGTGACACTGCTGCTACAGATCGGGAGGAAAGTGCACGTGCATGCCCCCATTCGAGACGAGGACTTACTCCCCTGGGGATACTCCAGAAGTACCCCAAGATCCATGTCAGCACTGGAGAGGAATCCTCAGTTTCCGGCGCCGCCTCCACTCAAGTTCTTTGGCGCCGGCATCGAAGGAAGAGGAATCCCGAGAGGCCCGGAGGAACTCACATGGGAACTGGCCTTGCCTGAGGCCACCAGAGCGTGTCCCTGAGTTCCCCGTCGTAAGTCGAGAGCACCTTCCAAAACTCGAGAAGATCCAGGAGGTTTTGCCCTCCAGGCGAGATGAGGCCCATTTTCGCAGAGGCTTCACAATGCTAATCACATCTAAGCTCTGGAATTCCAAAAGGTCCATCACACCCTTGCTGCAAATCAAGAAGTTCCCTGACATACCCGTCTCCACTATAGAGGAAGCACGAGGGTCCCGCCCACATCGAGAGGAGCCCCGTTTCCGCCTCGTAGCTTGAGATGAGGGATTCATTCCCTGCTTGGTCGGGAAAGAATTCTGGGCATTCCCCTCGCATCTCAAGAGGAGGCGCTCTCCACAGGAAAGGCGAGAGGAACTCCAGGGTCGTGCCACCATTCCAAGAGTCCCCCAGAAGTCTCAGTCCATTGCAGAGGAACCTGTTTTCCCTGCACTGCCTCGACTTTCACGGTGAGGATCGACTCCCACCATGGTGGCACGTGGGACAGCCCTGTGGGTAAGCCTCGTGGGAAAGTCTCGAGGGAAAGCCACAGATCCCTTGATCAAGGCGAAGGGAAGCATGACACGGCTGCTGCCGATCTGGAGGAAAGCACACGTGCATGCCCCCATTCGAAACGAGGACTTACTCCCCTGGGGAGACTCCAGAAGTACCCCAAGATCAATGTGAGCACTGGAGAGGAACCCTCAGGTCCCGGACCTGACTCCACACAAGGACTTAGGCCCTGGCATCGAAGGTAGAGGAACCCCGAGAGGCCCCCGAGCAACTCGCATGGGGACTGGCCTTTCCTGAGGCCACCAGAGCGGGTCCCTGAGGTCCCCGTCGTGAGTCGAGAGCACCTGCCGCAACTCGAGAAAATCCAGGAGGTTTTGCCCTCCAGGTCAGATGAGGCCCATTTCCACTGAGGCTTCTCAAGGCTAATCACATCTAATCTCTGGAACTTCCAAAAGGTCCTTCACACCCTTGCTGCAACTCAAGAAGTTCCCGGACATCCCGGTCTCCACTCTAGTGGAAGCATGAGGGTCCCACTCACATCCAGAGGAGCCCCGTATCCACCTCGTAGCTCGAGATGCGGGATCCTTTCCCTTCTTGGTCGCGAAAGAATTCCCGGCGTTCCCGTCGCTTCTCAAGAGAAGGCGTTCTCCACAGGGAAGGCGAGAGGAACTCCAGCGTCCTGCCACCATTCCAAGAGTCCCCCGGATGTCTCAGTCCATTCCAGAGGAACCTGTTTTCCCTGCACTGCCTCGAATTTCATGCCGAGGATCGACTCCCACCACGGTGGCACGTGGGACATCCCTGTGTGAAAGCCTCGTCAGAAAGCCTCGTGGGAAAGCCTCGAGGGAAAGCCTCGAAGGAAAGCCAGAGATCCCTTAATCCAGGTGATGGGAAGCGTGTCACTGCTGCTACCGCTCTGGAGGAAAGCGCACGTGCATGCCCCTATTCGAGACGAGGACTTACTCCCCAGGGGAGACTCCAGAAGTACACCAAGATCCATGTCAGCACTGGAGAGGAATCCTCAGGTACCGGCCCCGACTCAACACAAGGTCTTAGGCCCGGGCATCGAAGGGAGAGGAATCCCGAGAGGCCCGCGAGCCACTTGCATGGGGACTGGCATTTCGTGAGGCCACCAGAGCAGGTCCCTGAGGTCCCCGTCGTAAGTCGAGAGCACCTGCCAAAACTCGAGAAAATCCACGAGGTTTTGCCCTGCAGGCGAGATGAGTCCCATTTCCGCTGAGGCTTCTCGAGGCTAATCACATCTAACCTCTGGATCTTCCAAAAGGCCCTTCACACCCTTGCTGCAACTCAAGAAGTTCCCCGACATCCCCGTCTCCACTCGAGAGGAAGCAAGAGGGTCCCGCCCACATCCAGAGGAGCCCAGTTTCCGCCTTGTAACTGGACATGGGGGATCCTTTCCCTGCTTGGTCGGGAAATAATTCCTGGGTTTCCCGGCGTATCTCAAGAGGAGGCACTCTCCACAGGAAAGGCGACAGGAACTCCAAGGTCGTGCCACCATTCCCAGAGTCCCCCAGATGTCTCAGTCCATTCCAGAGGAACCTGTTTTCCCTGCACTGCCTTTACTTTCACGCCGAGGATCGACTCACACCACAGTGGCACGTGGGACAGCCCTGTGGGAAAGCCTCGTGGGAAAGCTTCGTGGAAAATCCTTGAGGAAAAGACACAGATCCCATGACTGACGCGACGGAAAGCATGATACTGGTGCTACAGCTCGGGAGGAAAGCACACGTGCATGCACCCTCTCGAAACGAGAACTTACTCTCCTGGGGAGACTCCCGAAGTACCGCAAGTTCCATGAGAGCACTGGAGAGGAATCCTCAGGTTCGGGCCCCGACTCCACACAAAGTCTTAGGCTCTGGCATCGAAGGGAGAGGAATCCCGAGAGGCCCGCGAACAACTCGCAATGGGACTGGCCTTTCCTGAGGCCACCAGAGCGGGTCCCTGAAGTCCCCGACCAAAGTCTAGAGCACCTACCGCAACACGAGAAATTCCGGAGGATTTGCCCTCCAGGCCAGATGAGGCCCATTTCCGCTGAGGCTTCTCGAGTCTAATCACGCCTAACCTCTGGAATCTCCAAAAAGTCCTTCACACCCTTGCTGCCACTCAAGAGTTCCCCGACATACAGTCTCCATTCGAGAGGAAGCACGATGGTCCCGCGAACATCCAGAGGAGCCCCGTTGCCGCCTCGCAGCTCGAGATGACGGATCCTTTCCCTGCGTGGTCGGGAAAGATTTCCCGGCGTTCCCGTCGCATCTCAAGTGGAGGTGCTCTCCACAGGAAATGGGAGAGGAACTCCAGGGTCGTGCCAACATTCCCAGAGTCCCCTAGATGTCTCAGTTCGTTCCAACGGAACCCGTTTTCCCTGCACTGCCTCGACTTTCATGCAGAGGATCGACTCACACCAAGGTGGCACGTGGGACAGCCCTGTGAGAAAGCCCTGTGGGAAAGCCTCGTGGGAAAGTCTCGAGGGAAAGCTACAGATCCCTTGATCCAGGCGATGGGAAACGTGACACTGCTGCTACAGTCTTGAGGAAAGATCACGTGCATGCGCCCATTCCAGACGAGGACTTACTCCCCTGGGGAGACTCAAGAAGTACCCCAAGATCCATGGCAGTACTGGAGAGGAATCCTCAGGTTCCGGGCCCGACTCCACACAAGGTCTTAGGCCCCGGCATCGACGGGAAAGGAATCCCGAGAGGCCCCCGAGCAACTCGCATGCGGACTGTCCTTTCCTGAGGCCACCAGAGTGGGTCCCTGCGGTCCCCGTCGGAAGTCGAGTGCACCTGCCGCAACTCGAGAAAATCCAGGAGGTTTTACTCTCCAGGCGAGATCAGGCCCATTTCCAGTGAGGCTTCTCGAGGCTAATCACACCTAACCTCTGGAATTTCCAAAAGGTTCTTCACACCCTTGCTGCAACTCAAGAAGTTCCCTCACATACCCGTCTCCACTCTAGAGGAAGCACGAGGGTCCCGCACACATCCATGGGAGCCCCGTTTCCGCCTCGTAACTCGAGATAAGGGATCCTTTCGCTGCTTGGTCGGGAAAGAGTTCTGGGCATTCCCGTCGCATCTCAAGAGGAGCCGCTCTCCACAGGAAAGGCGAGTGGAACTCCAGCGTCGTGCCACCATTCCAAGAGTCCCCCAGATGCCTTAGTCCATTCCAGAGGAACATGTTTTCTCTGCACTGCCTCGACTTTCACCCGAGGATCGACTCCCACAACGGTGGCACGTGGGAAAGCCCAGTGGGAAAGCCTCGAGGGAAAGCCACAGATCCCTTGATCCACGCATCGGGAAGCGTGACACTCCTGCTACCGCTATGGAGGAAAGCGCACGTGCATGCCCCCTTCGAGAGGAGGACTTACTCCCCTGGGGAGACTCCAGAATTAGCCCAAGATCCATGTCAGCACTGGAGAGGAATCCTCAGGTTCCGGTGCCGCATCCACACAAGGTCTTTGGTCCTGGCATTGAAGGGAGAGGAATCCAGAGAGGCCCGCGAGTAATTCGCATGTGGACTGTCTTTTCCTGAGGCCACCAGAGCGGGTCCCTGCGGTCCCCGTCGTAAGTTGAGAGCACCTGCTGCAACTCGAGAAAATCCAGGAGATTTTGCCCTCCAGGCGAGATCAGGCCCATTTCCACTGAGGCGTCTCGAGACTATTCACACCTAACCTCTGGAATTTCCAAAAGGTCCTTCACACACTTGCTGCAACTGAAGAAGTACCCCAACATCCCCGTCTCCACTCTAGAGGAAACACGAGGGTCCCGCCCACATCGAGAGGAGCCCCGTTTCCAACTCGTAGCTCGTGATGAGGGATCCTTTCCCTGCTTGGTCGGGAAAGAATTTCCCGCGTTCCCGTCTCATTTCAAGAGGAGGCGCTCTCCACAGGAAAGGCGAGAGGAACTCCAGCGTCGTACCACCATTCCAGGAGTCCCCCAGATGTTTCAGTCCTTTCCAGAGGAACCTGTTTTCCCTGCACTGCCTCGACTTTCACGTCGAGGATCAACTCACACCATGGTGGCACGTGGGACAGCCCTGTGGGAAAGCCTCGTGGGAAGCCTCGAGGATAAGCCACAGATCCCTTGATCCAGGCGATGGGAAGCCTGACACTGCTGCTAAAGCTCCTGAGGAAAGTGCACGTGCATGCCCCCATTCGACACGAGGACTTAACCCCTGGGGAGACTCCAGACGTACCCCAAGGTCCATGTCAGCACTGCAGAGGAATCCTCAGGTTCTGGGCCCGACTCCACACAAGGTCTTAGGCCGGGCATCGAAGAGAGAGGAATCCCGAGAGGACCCCGAGCAACTCGCATGCGGACTGGCCTTTCCTGAGCCCACCAGAGCGGGTCCCTGAGGTCCCCGTCATAAGTCAAGAGCACGTGCCGCAACTCGAGAAAATCCAGGAGGTTTTGCCCTCCAGGCGAGATGAGGCCCATTTCCGCTGAGGCTTCTCGAAGCTAATCACACCTAACCTCTGGAACTTCCAAAAGGTCCTTCACACCCTTGCTGCAATTCAAGCAGGTTCCTGACATACCCGACTCCATTCTAGAGGAAGTACGAGGGTCCCTGCCACATCCAGAGGAGCCCTGTTTCCGACTCGTTGCTCGATATGAGGGAACATTCGCTGCTTTGTCGGGAAAGAATTCTGGGCATTCCCGTCCCATCTCAAGGGGAGGAGCTCTCCACAGGAAAGGCGAGAGAAACTCCAGCATCGTGCCACCATTCCAAGAGTCCCCCAGAAGTCTCAGTCCATTCCAGAGGAACCTGTTTTCCCTGCACTGCCTCGACTTTCACGCGGAGGATCGCCTCCAACCATGGTGTCATGTTCGACAGCCCTGTGGGAAATCCTCGTGGGAAAGCGTCGAGGGAAATCCACAGATCCCTTGATCCACGCGACTGGAAGCATGACACTGCTGCTACCCCTCTGGAGGAAAGTGCACGTGCATGCCCCCTTCGAGAGGAGGACTTACTCCGCTGGGGAGACTCCAGAAGTAGCCCAAGAACCATGTCAGCACTGGAGAGGAATCCTCAGGTTCCGGTCCCGCATCCACACAAGGTCTTTGGCCCCGGCATTGAAGGGAGAGGAATCCAGAGAGGCCCTCGAGCAATTCGCATGTGGACTGGCCTTTCCTGAGGCAACCAGAGCGGGTCCCAGAGGTCCCCGTCGTATGTCGAGAGCACCTGCCGCAACTCGAGAAAATCCATTAGGATTTGCCCTCCAGGCGAGATGAGGACCATTTCCGCTGAGGCTTCTCAAGGCTAATCACACCTAAGCTCTGGAACTTCCAAAGGGTCCTTGACACCCTTGCTGCAACTCAAGAAGTTCCCCTATATACCCCTCTCCACTCGAGAGGAAGCACGCATGTCCCACCCACATCCAGAAGAGCTCCGTTTCCGCCTCGTAGGTCGAGATGAGGGATCCGTTCGCTGCTTGTTCAGGAGAGATTCCTTGGCGTTCCCATCGCATCTCAAGTGTAGGGGCTCTCCACAGGAAAGGTGAGAGCAACTCCAGCGTCGTGCCACCATTCCAAGAGTCCCCCAGATGTCTCAGTCCATTCCTGAGGATACTGTTTTCCCTGCACTGCCTTGACTTTAACGAGGAGGATCGACTCCCACCACGGTCTCACGTGGGACAGCCCTGTTGGAAATCCTCGCGGGAAAGCCTCGGGGGAAAGGCTCGAGGGAAACCCACACATCCCATGATCGACCCGACGGGAGGCGTGACATAGCTGCTCAAGAGCGGGAGGAAAGCCCATTTGCATGTCCCCTCTGAAGACGAGGACTGACTCCCCTGAGGAGACTCCAGAAGTATGCAAAGTTATATGTCAGCACTGGAGAGGAATCCTCAGGTTCCGGCCCCGACTCCACACAAGGTCTTAGGCCCCGGCATCGACGGGAGAGGAATCCCGAGAGGCCCCGAGGAACTCGCTTGGGGACTGTCTTTTCCTGAGGCCACCAGAGCGGGTCCCTGAGGTCCCCGTCGTACGTCGAGAGTACCTGCTGCAACTCCAGAAAATCCAGGAGGTTTTGCCCTCCAGGCGAGATGAGGCCCATTTCCGCTGAGGCTTCTCGAGGCTAATCACGTCTAACCACTGGAACTTCCAAAGGGTCCTTCACACCCTTGCTGCAACTCAAGAAGTTCCCAGACATACCCGTCTCCACTCGAGAGGAAGCACGAGGGTCCCGCACACATCCAGGGGAGCCCCGTTTCCGCCTCCTAGCTCGAGATGAGGGATCCTTTCCCTGTTTCGTAGGGAAAGAATTCCCGGCGTTCCCGTCGCATCCCAAGAGGAGGCGCTCTCCACAGGAAAGAGGAGAGGAACTCCAGGGTCGTGCCACCATTCCAAGAGTGCCCCAGATGTGTCAGTCCATTCCAGAGGAACCTGTTTTCCCTGCACTGCCTTGACCTTCAAGCCGAGGATCGACTCCCGCCACGTGTGCACGTGGGACAGCCCTGTGGGAAAGCCTCGTGGGAAAGCCTCGTGGGAAAGACTCGAGGGAAAACCATAGATCCTTTGATCCACGCGGCGGACTGCGTGACACTGCTGCTACCGCTCTGGAGGAAAGCGCAAGTGCATGCCCGCATTCGAGACGAGGACTGACTCCCCTGGGGAGACTCCAGAAATACCCCAAGTTCCATGTCAGCACTGGAGAGGAATCCTCAGGTTCCGGCCCGGACTCCACACAAGGTCTTAGGCCCCGGCATCGAAGGGAGAGCAATCCCGAGAGGCCCCCGAGGAACTCGCATGGGGACTGGCTTTTCCTGAGGCCACCAGAGCGGGTCCCTGAGGTCCCCGTCATAAGTCGAGAGCACCTGCCGCAACTCGAGAAAATCCAGGAGGTTTTGCCCTCCAGGCGAGATGAGGCCCATTTGCGCTGAGGCTTCTCGAGGCTAATCACATCTAACCACTGGAACTTCCAAAGGGTCCTTCACACCCTTGCTGCAACTCCAGAAGTTCCCCGACATACCCGTCTCCACTCGAGAGGAAACACAAAAGTCCCGCACACATCCAGGGGAGCCCCGATTCTGCCTCCTAGCTCGAGATGAGGGATCCTTTCCCTGTTTCATAGGGAAAGAATTCCCGGCGTTCCCGTCGCATCTCAAGAGGAGGCGCTCTCCACAGGAAAGGCGAGAGGAACTCCAGGGTCGTGCCACCATTCCAAGAGTCGCCCAGATGTGTCAGTCCATTCCAGAGGAACCTGTTTTCCCTGCACTGCCTTGATGTTCAAGCCGAGGATCGACTCCCACCAGTGTGCACGTGGGATGCCCTGTGGGAAAGCCTCGTGGGAAAGCCTCGTGGGAAAGACTCGAGGGAAAAACATAGATCCTTTGATCCAGGCGGCGGACTGCGTGACACTGCTGCTACCGCTCTGGAGTAAAGCGCACGTGCATGCCCCCTCTCGAGACGAGGACTTACTCCCCTGGAGAGACTCCAGAAGTTCCCCCAAGATCCATGTCAGCACTGGGGAGGAATCCTCATGTTCCGCCCCGACTTCACACAAGATCTCAGGCCCCGGCATCGAAGGGAGAGGAATCCCGAGAGGCACCCGAGCAACTCGCATGGGGACTGGCATTGCCTGAGGCCACCAGAGCGAGTCCCTGAGGTCCCCGTCGTAAATCGAGAGCACCTGCCGCAACTCGAAAAAATCCAGGAGGTTTTGCCCTCCGGGCGAGAAGAGCCCATTTCCGCTGAGGCTTCTCGAAGCTAATCAAACCTAACTTCTGGAACTTCCAAAAGTTCCTTCACACCCTTGCTGTAACTCAAGAAGTTGCCTGACATACCCGTCTCCACTCTAGAGGAAGCACAAGGGTCCCGGCCACATCCAGAGGAGACCCGTTTCCGCCTAGCAGCTCGAGATGAGGGACATTTGGCTGCTTTGTGGGGAAAGAATTCCCGGCGTTCCACTCTCACCTCAAGAGGAGGTGCTCTCCACAGGAAAGGCAAGAGGAACTCCAGCGTCGTGCCACCATTCCAAGAGTCCCCCAGAAGTCTCAGTCCATTCCAGAGGAACCTGTTTTCCCTGCACTGCCTCGACTTTCACACCGATGATTGACTCCCACCACAGTGGCACGTGTGACAGCCCTGTGGGACAGCCTCGTAGGAAAGCCTCGAGAGAAAGCCACAGATCCCTTGTTCCAGGTGATGGAAAGCATGACACTGCTGCTACTGCTCTGGAGGAAAGCGCACGTGCATGCCCCCATTTGAGACGAGGACTTACTCCCCTGGGGAGACTCCAGAATTACCCCAAGATCTATGTCAGCACTGGAGAGGAATCCTCAGGTTCCGGCCCCGCCTCCACACAAGGTATTAGGCCCTGGCATCGAAGGGAGAGGTATTCCGAGAGGCCCACGTGCAACTCGCATGGGGACTGGCCTTTCCTGAGGCAACCAGAGCGGGTCCCAGAGGTCCCCGTCGTATGTCGAGAGCACCTGCCGCAACTAGAGAAAATCCATTAGGATTTGCCCTCCAGGAGAGATGAGGACCATTTCCGCTGAGGCTTCTCAAGGCTAATCACACCTAAGCTCTGGAACTTCCAAAGGGTCCTTGACACCCTTGCTGCAACTCAAGAAGTTCCCCTATATACCCCTCTCCACTCGAGAGGAAGCACGCATGTCCCACCCACATCCAGAAGAGCTCCGTTTCCGCCTCGTAGGTCGAGATGAGGGATCCGTTCGCTGCTTGTTCAGGAGAGATTCCTTGGCGTTCCCATCGCATCTCAAGTGTAGGGGCTCTCCACAGGAAAGGTGAGAGCAACTCCAGCGTCGTGCCACCATTCCAAGAGTCCCCCAGATGTCTCAGTCCATTCCTGAGGATACTGTTTTCCCTGCACTGCCTTGACTTTAACGAGGAGGATCGACTCCCACCACGGTCTCACGTGGGACAGCCCTGTGGGAAAGCCTCGTGGGAAAGCCTCGAGGGAAAGCCACAGATCCCTTGATCCACGCGACAGGAATCGTGACGCTGGTGCTACAGCTCGGAGGAAAGCGCACGTGCATGCCCCCATTCGAGACGAAGACTGACTCCCCTGGGGAGACTCCAAAAGTACTCCAAGATCCATGTCAGTACTGGAGAGGAATCCTCAGGTTCCGGCCCCGACTCCACACAAGGACTTAGGCCCCGGCATCGACGGAAGATGAATCCCGAGAGGACCCCGAGCAATTCGAATGGGGACGGGCCAGTATTGAGGCCACCAGAGCGGGTCCCTAAAGTCCCCGTCGTAAGTCAAGAGCACCTGCCGCAACTCGAGAAAATCAAGGAGGTTTTGCACTCCAGCTGAGTGAGGCCCATTTCCGCTGAGGCTTCTGGAAGCTAATCACACCTAACCTCTGGAACTTCTAAAAGGTCCTTCACACCCTTGCTGCAACTCAAGAAGTTCCCTAACATACCCGTCTCCACTCGAGAGGAAGCACGAGGGTCCCGCCCACATCCAGGGGAGCCCCGTGTTCGCCTCGTAGCTCAAGATGAGGGATCCTTTCACAGCTTTTTCGGGAAATAATTCTGGGAGTTCCCGTTGCATCTCAAGTGGAGGCGCTCCTCACAGGAAAGGCGAGAGGAACGCCAGGGTCGTGCCACCGTTCCCAGAGTCCCCCAGATATCTCAGTCCATTCCAGAGGGACCTGTTTTCCCTGCACTGCCTCGAGTTTCACGCCGAGCATCGACTCACACCACGGTGACACGTGGGACAGTCCTGTGGGAAAGCCTCGTGGGAAAGCCTCGTGGGAAAGCCACAGATCCCATGATCGGCGCGCCGGGAGGCATGACAGTGTTGTTACAGCTCTGGAGGAAAGCGCACGTGCATGCCCCCATTCGAGACGGGGACTTACTCCCCTGGGGAAACACCAGAAGTACTCCACGATCCATGTCAGCACTGGAGAGGAAACCTCATGTTCCAGACACGACTCCACACAAGGTCTTAGGCTCTGGCATCGAAGGGAGCGGAATCCCGAGAGGCTCCCGAGCCACTGGAATGGGGACTGGCCAGTCCTGAGGCCACCAGAGCGCGTCCCTTAGGTCACCGTCGTAAGTCGAGAGCACCTGCCGCAACTCGAGAAAATCCAGGAGGTTTTTCCCTCCAGGCGAGATGAGGCCCATTTCCGCTGAGGCTTCTCCAGGCTAATCACGTCTAGCCTCTGGAACTTCCAAAAGGTCCTTCACACCCTTGCTGCAACTCAAGAAGTTGCCTGACATACCCGTCTCCACTCTAGAAGAAGCACGAGGATCCCATCCACATCCAGAGGAGCCCCGTTTCCGCCTCGTAGCTCGAGATGAGGGACATTTCGCTGCTTTGTCCGGAAAGAAATCCCGACGTTTCCCTCTCACCTCAAGAGGAGGCGCTCTCCACAGGAAAGGCGAGAGGAACTCCAGCATCATGCCACCATTCCAAGAGTCCCCCAGATGTCTCAGTCCATTCAGAGGAACCTGTTTGCCCTGCACTACCTCGGCTTTCACGCCGAGGATCGACTCCCACGCCGAGGATCGACTCCCACCACGCTGGCACGTGGGACAGCCCTGTGGGACAGCCCTGTGGGAAAGCCTCGTGGGAAAGCCTCGTGGGATAGACTCGAGGGAAAACCATAGATCCTTTGATCCACGCGGCGGACAGCGTGACACTGCTGCTACCGCTCTGGAGGAAAGCGCACGTGCATGCCCCCATTCGAGACGGGGACTTACTCCCCTGGGGAAACACCAGAAGTACTCCACGATCCATGTCAGCACTGGAGAGGAAACCTCATGTTCCAGACACGACCCACACAAGGTCTTAGGCTCTGGCATCGAAGGGAGCGGAATCCCGAGAGGCTCCCGAGCCATTGGAATGGGGACTGGCCAGTCCTGAGGGCACCAGAGCGCGTCCCTTAGGTCACCGTCGTAAGTCGAGAACACCTGCCGCAACTCGAGAAAATCCAGGAGGTTTTTCCCTCCAGGCGAGATGAGGCCCATTTCCGCTGAGGCTTCTCGAGGCTAATCACATCTAACCACTGGAACTTCCAAAGGGTCCTTCACACCCTTGCTGCAACTCAAGAAGTTCCCCCACATACCCGTCTCCACTCGAGAGGAAGCACGAGGGTCCCGCACACATCCAGGGGACCCCGTTTCCGCCTCCTAGCTCGAGATGAGGGATCCTTTCCCTGTTTCGTAGGGAAAGAATTCGCGGCGTCCCCGTCGCATCTCAAGAGGAGGCGCTCTCCACAGGAAAGGCGAGAGGAACTCCAGGGTCGTGCCACCATTCCAAGAGTCCCCCAGATGTGTCAGTCCATTCCAGAGGAACCTGTTTTCCCTGCACTGCCTTGACGTTCAAGCCGAGGATCGACTCCCACCACGTGTGCACGTGGGACAGCCCTGTGGGAAAGCCTCGTGGGAAAGCCTCGTGGGAAAGACTCGAGGGAAAACCATAGATCCTTTGATCCATGCGGCGGACTGCGTGACACTGCTGCTACCGCTCTGCAGTAAAGCGCAAGTGCATGCCCACATTCGAGACGAGGACTGACTCCCCTGGGGAGACTCCAGAAATACCCCAAGATCCATGTCAGCACTGGAGAGGAATCCTCAGGTTCCGGCCCCGACTCCACACAAGGTCTTAGGCCCCGGCATCGAGGGGAGAGGAATCCCGAGAGGCCCCCGAGGAACTCGCATGGGGACTGGCCTTTCCTGAGGCCACCAGAGCGGGTCCCTCAGGTCCCCGTCGTAAGTCGAGAGCACCTGCCGCAACTCGAGAAAATCCAGGAGGTTTTGCCCTCCAGGCGAGATGAGGCCCATTTCCCCTGAGGCTTCTCGAGGCTAATCACATCTAACCACTGGAACTTCCAAAGGGTCCTTCACACCTTTGCTGCAACTCAAGAAGTTCCCCGACACACCCGTCTCCACTCGAGAGGAAGCACGAGGGTCCCGCACACATCCAGGGGAGACCCGTTTCTGCCTCCTAGCTCGAGATGAGGGATCCTTTCCCTGTTTCCTAGGGAATGAATTCCCGGCGTTCCCGTCGCATCTCAAGAGGATGCGCTCTCCACAGGAAAGGCGAGAGGAACTCCAGGGTCGTGCCTCCATTCCAAGAGTCCCCCAGATTTGTCAGTCCATTCCAGAGGAACCTGTTTTCCCTGCACTGCCTTGACGTTCAAGCCGAGGATCGACTCCCACCACGTGTGCACGTGGGACAGCCCTGTGGGAAAGCCTCGTGGGAAAGCCTAGTGGGAAAGACTCGAAGGAAAACCATAGATCCTTTGATCCACGCGGCGGACTGCGTGATACTGCTGCTACCGCTCTGGAGGAAAGCGCAAGTGCATGCCCGCATTCGAGACGAGGACTGACTCCCATGGGAAACTCCAGAAGTACCCCAAGATCCATGTCAGCACTGGAGAGGAATCCTCAGGTTCCGTCCCCGACTCCACACAAGGTCTTAGGCCCCGGCATCGACGGGAGAGGAATCCCGAGAGGACCCCGAGGAACTCGCATCGGGACTGGCCTTTCCTGAGGCCACCAGAGCGGGTCCCTGAGGTCCCCGTCGTAAGTCGAGAGCACCTGCCCCAACTCGAGAAAATCCAGGAGGTTTTGCCCTCCAGGCGAGATGAGGCCCATTTCCGCTGAGGCTTCTCGAGGCTAATCACATCTAACCACTGGAATTTTCAAAGGGTCCTTCACACACTTGCTGCAACTCAAGAAGTTCCCCGACATACCCGTCTCCACTCGAGAGGGAGCAAGAGGGTCCCGCACACATCCAGGGGAGCCCCGTTTCCGCCTCCTAGCTCGAGATGAGGGATCCTTTCCCTGTTTCGTAGGGAAAGAATTCCCGGCGTTCCCGTCGCATCTCAAGAGGAGGCGCTCTCCACAGGAAAGGCGAGAGGAACTCCAGGGTCGTGCCACCATTCCAAGAGTCCCCCAGATGTGTCAGTCCATTCCAGAGGAACCTGTTTTCCCTGCACTGCCTTGACGTTCAAGCCGAGGATCGACTCCCACCACGTGTGCACGTGGGACAGCCCTGTGGGAAAGCCTCGTGGGAAAGCCTCGTGGGAAAGACTCGAGGGAAAACCATAGATCCTTTGATCCACGCGGCGGACTGCGTGACACTGCTGCTACCGCTCTGGAGGAAAGCGCAAGTGCATGCCCGCATTCGAGACGAGGACTGACTCCCCTGGGGAGACTCCAGAAGTACCCCAAGATCCATGTCAGCACTGGAGAGGAATCCTCAGGTTCCGGCCCCGACTCCACACAAGGTCTTAGGCCCCGGCATCGACGGGAGAGGAATCCCGAGAGGCCCCCGAGGAACTCGCATGGGGACTGGCCTTTCCTGAGGCCACCAGAGCGGGTCCCTGAGGTCCCCGTCGAAAGTCGAGAGCACCTGCCGCAACTCGAGAAAATCCAGGATGTTTGGCCCTCCAGGCCAGATGAGGCCCATTTCCGCTGAGGCTTCTCGAGGCCAATCACATCTAACCACTGGAACTTCCAAAGGATCCTTCACACCCTTGCTGCAACTCAAGAAGTTCCCGGACATACCCGTCTCCACTCGAGAGGAAGCACGTGGGGTCCCGCACACATCCAGGGGAGCCCCGTTTCCGCCTCGTAGCTCGAGATGAGGGATCCTTTCGCTGCTTGCCCGGGAAAGATTTCTGGGTGTTCCTGGCGCATGTCAAGAGGAGGCGCTCGCCACAGGAAAGGCGAGAGGAACTCCAGGGTCTTTGCGCCATTCCCAGAGTCCCCCAGATGTCTCAGTCCATTCCAGCGGAACCTGTTTTCCCTGCACTGCCTCGAGTTTCACGCCGAGGATCGACTCCCACCACGGTGGCACGTGGGACAGCCCTGTGGGAAAGCCTCGTGGGAAAGCCACAGATTACTTGATCCACGCGACAGGAAGGGTGACACTGCTGCTACAGATCAGGAGGAAAGCGCACCTGCATGCCCCCTCTCGAGACGAGGACTGACTCCCCTGGGGAGACTCCATAATTACCCCAAGATCCATGTCGGCATTGGTGAGGAATCCTCAGGTTCCGGCCCCGACTCCACACAACGTCTTAGGCCCCGGCACCGACGGGAGAGGAATCACGAGAGGCCCCCTAGCAACACGCATGATGACTGGCCTTTCCTGAGGCCGCCAGAGCGGGTCCCTGAAGTCCCCGTGGTAACTTGAGAGCACCTGCTGAAACTGGGGAATATCTAGAAGCCTCTCCATTCCAGGCGCCATGAGGCCCATTTCTGCTGAGGCATCTCGAGACTAACCACACCTAACCTCTGGAACTTCGAAAGGGTCCTTCACACCTTTGCTGCAACTCAAGAAGTTCCCCGACATACGCGTTCCTCTTCCCATTCTGCCATAATGGTGGTGACATCTGCATATCTAAGTTTATTGCTATTTCTTCCGGCAATCTTGATTCCAGCTCAGGTATCTTCCATCCCAGCATTTTTCATGATGTAGTCTGCATATAAGCTAAATAAACAGGGTGACAATATACAGCCTTGACATACTCCTTTTCCTTTTTGGAACCAGTATGTTGTTCCATGTCCTGCTCTAACTGTTGCTTCCTGACCGTCATACAGATTTCTCAAGAGGCAGGTTAGGTGGTCTAGTATTCCCTTCTCTTTCAGAATTGTGGCTAAAACAACAGTATAAGGACCTTTCCGATGTCAGGCCAAGGAATTGTGTTTCCAGTCATTGAGCCACACCTGATCACTGAGCACAAATTCATGAATCTGTTCCTCAAGGGGGAATGATATTTTTTTTTTACACAAACTTAGTTACCTGATTTATTACCTTACCTAATTGTTCCAGCTGCTGTGAAATCCCACCTCCTTACTTGTGGCAAATCTGCTAACACCTGCCTCATTTGGGGTGGGGGGTTCTCCCATAGAAAATTTCATAAGGACAACAACAATGGGAACGTGCAGTTACCCGTAATATGAGTAAGTCTGCCAGAAGTAAGCCCATCCATGTACAGTCAGTCTCTATGATCCATTTTGAAAGAGTCTCTTCAAGAGTTTGGTTGTTTCTTTCCACCATTCCAGAACACTGGGGCCTATATGCTGTATGTAATTTCCACTGATATTTAGAGCTTCACATACCTGTTAATTAACGCGGCTACAAAGACAGGGCCATTGTCGGATTCTATACTGGTTGGAAACCCAAGTCTGGGAATTATTTCTCAAATCAGCGAGCTACTTCATTTTCTTTTTCAGATCAGGTAGGGAAGGCCTCTGCCCAACCAGAGAAGGTACCTACTATTCTAGTAAGTAATGATAACAGGTGACTGCCTTTGCTTCCCCGAAGGGACACTCGCTTTCCCTGCATCCTGAGAACTCCACGTCTCAGCCAGTTGGAAAAGCGCTTCTTGGAGGTCATTATTCAGGGGCAATTTCCCCTGGAGCCCGGGGCCATAGGGAGTGGCTCCACACTCCCAGGGAAAGGCAGAGCCACAGCCACACATCTGTCCCATCCCCTTTGCTCTGTAGGAGAGCTCTAGTGAGCCTAGGTCTGTCAGGAAAATTCTTGGCTCCTATGGGGACACATTCTATGTGTGAAACTGCATACAGGACCGAGGGGCCACAGGGCGCCTGTTTCTCTCGGGGCCGGAGGGGTGGGGGGCCTGAAGCAGTGCGGCCCAGCAACAGCTTCCACATCCATCCAATTGCTCTTTTCTTACCTCTGATAGAACTAGCTTTGTTCCAGCCTTTGGCAATTTGGAGGCAAGCGGGCCCCACTTCCTCCCCAAGGAGGCATGGGACCTACTTTGAGTGGAAAGGCCCCTCACGGAGCTGAACCCAGGAAGGCACCCAGTCATGTCTGACACATTCCTGCATCCTGCTTCTTCATGAGCAATACCGCTATAAGCTAGGAATGTCTTTCCAAGGCTCAGAAAGGACAGGGGAGATGCATGGTGCTGCCTCTGGAATTTCGGTCCTCTGAGCAGACCTGGAGGTCTCCCCTTGAAGAAGCAAACCAGTTTCTTCCAAATACAGGCTTGCAAACACACACTGGGTGGCTGCCTCTTCTTCCCTGAAGGACGATCACTTTCCCCACATCCTGTGAACTCTGCATCCCAGCCTGCTGGAAAAGCGCTTCTTGGAGGTCATTTTTCAGGGACAATTTTCCCTGGAGCCCGGGGCCGTAGGGAGGGCCCCATGCTCGCTGGGAAAGGCAGAGTCACATCCACAGTCTGTTCTATCCCTTTTGCCCTGTAGGAGAGCTCTAGTGAGCCTAGGTCTGTCAGGAAAATTCTTGGCTCCTATGGGGACACATCCTGTGTGTTAACCTGCATATGGGACCGAGGGGCCACAGGGCGCCTGCTCCTCTCGGGGGGTAACCTGAAGTGGTGCGGCCCAGCAACAGCCTGAACATCCATCTAATTGCTCTTTTCTTCCTTCTGATAGAGCTAGCTTTGCTTCTCGCTTTGGCATTTCGGAAGCCAGGGGGAGCCCCACCGCTGTTGTCCTGGGGTCTATTGGAGGTACCAGGTCTACTGGACCCCAGCATGGCACCCGACCCCCTCAGACACACTCCCGCAGCCTCCTTCCCCATGGGCAGGACTGTTCTGACCTAGGAATGTGTTCCCAAGGCTCAGAAAATGCAGGGAGACACACGGCCCTGACTCTGGAACTGAGGCCGTTGGAGCAGGCCTGGAGGTCTGACGTCTGAGACGGCAAACGCTTGCTGCGAGATACAGGTGTGAAAACACACTCTCTGGGGCTGCCTTTCCTTCCTCCAAGGAAGATAGCTTTTCCAGTCTCCTCCGTGCTGAGTCATACAAGGCTGGAAAGGTCTGGCTTAGAGGGCATTTCTCAGCGGCAATGGCCCCTGAGGCCCTGCACCCAGGGAGGGATCCTACCCTCCCAGGGGAAGTCAAAGCAACCTCCAAACAGCTGTTCTATCATGTTTCCTCTGCAGGAGGGAGCTAGTGAGCCCAGGTCTGTCTGGAACGTTCTTGGATCCTGCGGGGAAATCATCCTGGGAGCCCACCTGGATACCAGTCGTAGGGGCTAACATCTGCATTTTTCTTCCTTGGAGCCCTAACGCAGTACAGCCTAGCAACTGCTTGAAAATCCATCCTGTTGCTGTTTTCTTCCCTCTGACAGAGCGAGCTTTGCTCCCCACTTTGGGATTTCAGAAGCAAGGTGGTGGCCTGCAACTCCTTGCCTGGGGTCCATTGGAGGTGCAAGGTGCCCTCGACCAGGTGACCCCAGCATGGCACCTGGCCCCCTCAGACACACTCCCGCAGCCTGCTTCCCCATGGGCAGGACTGCTCTCCCCTAGGAATGTGTTTGCGAGGCCAGGAAACTGCAGGGAGACACAAGGCCCTGATTCTGGAATGGAGTCTGTTGGAGCAGGCCTGCAGGTCTTATGTCTAACAAGCCAAACACTTGCTGCAAGATACAGGCCTGAAAACACACTCTTGGGCTGCCTTTCCTTCCTCCAAGGAAGAGAGTTTTCTCAGCCTCCTGTGGGCTGAGAGTCACACAGGGCTGAAAAGCACTTACTGGGAGATTAGTTTTCATTGGCCATGGCCCCTGAGGCCCTGTGCTCAGGGAGGGCTCCCTCCCTCCCAGGGAAAGTCAAAGGAAGCTCCAAACGGCTGTTCAATCATGTTTCGGAGAGAGTCATTGCCAAGGCAGGTTTATAAGAAGTTCCAGGGTCCCCAAGGAGAGAGGGGTCTAGAATTCTCAAGGAGGAAGAAAGGGCACACTTTTTTCCCTCTACATTCCTTCGGATTACATAACAATCATGCATCCTTCTTGAGGACGGTCTCTGGAAAAACCTTCTGGCTAATCCTGTTATCTTAAAATGTAAATGATGGGAGTAGGTCTAGTGAGTCTTTACAACCTCCAGACATTCTTTTGTTCGTTGTAATAACTTATTGGAGAGTATATAACTCCATTACTAACACTAGCAAGGGGGTACACTTTCTGCCCCTTGTGATGTCTCTGTCAGAAGCTTTCTCTATCTCCTTTCTACTTGAATAAGACTCGATTGCACAAAAGCTCTGAGCAATCAAGCCTCGTCTTGGGCCCTGGATTGAATTCTTCTCCTCCATAAGCCAAGAATCCCAGCATCTTTTCGTGGTTCAGCAACAATATTTCATTTCCTCTGCAGGAGAGAGCTAGTGAGCTTAGGTCTGTCTGGAACATTCTTGGATCCTGTGGGGAAAATATCCTGTGCACACATCTGGATACTGGGCCTAGAGGCCAAAATTCGCATTTCTTTCCCGCGGAGCCCTCACGTGGTGTGACTGAGCAACTGCTTGAAAATCCATCCCATTGCTGTTTTCCTCCTTCTGACAGACAGAGCTAGCTTTGTTCCCTGCTTTGGGATATCTCAACCGAGGGGCCGGTCCATAGCTACTCGCCTGGGGCCCATTGGATGTGCAAGGTGCCCTCGACTAGGTGACCCTAGCATGGCACTCAGCCCGCTCAGACACACTCCCGAGGCTTCTTTCTCATGGGAAGCACTGCTCCAACCTAGGAATGTGTCTGCAATGCTTGGAAAGTGCAGTGAGACACACAGCCCTGACTCTGGAATTGAGGCCCTCAGAGCAAGCCTGCAGCTCTGATGTCTGAGAAGCAAAACACTTGCTGCAAAGAGAGGCCTGAAAACACACTCTCTGTGGATGACTTTCCTTCCTCTAAGGAAGACAGTTTTCCCAGTCTCCTGCTTCCTGCATGTCACACAGCTGGAATGCGCTTGCTTGGATGTCATGATTCAGTGGCAATGACCCCTGAGGCCCTTTGCCCAGGGAGGGCTCCCACACTCATAGGCAAATCAAAGCAACTTCCAAGTGAGTCAGCTCTTCACATCAAGTGGCCAAAGTATTGGAGTTTCAGGTTCAGTATTAGTCCTTCCAATGGATATTCAGACCTGATTTCCTTTAGGATGGAGTGGTTGCGTCTCCTTGTAGTCTAAGCGACCT
This sequence comes from Ovis canadensis, assembly GCF_042477335.2. Taxonomy (NCBI): domain Eukaryota; kingdom Metazoa; phylum Chordata; class Mammalia; order Artiodactyla; family Bovidae; genus Ovis; species Ovis canadensis. The sequence continues at coordinate 2,258,746 of NC_091252.1, forward strand.
ACAAGCATCTTCTCCAACACCACTGTTCAAAAGCATCAAATTTTCAGCTGTCACTTTCTTTATAGTACATCTTTCATATCCATCCATGACATATGGAAAAACCATAGCCTTGACCGGATGGGTCTTTGTTGGCAAAGCAACGTCTCGGCTTTTTAATATGCTGTCTAGTTTGGTCATCACTTTTCTTCCAAGTCATAAATATGTTTTAAGTTCATGGAGGCAGCCATCACCTGCAGTGATTTCCAAGCCCCCCAAAATAGTCTGCTGCTGTTTCCAATGTTTTCCCATCTATTTGCCATGAAGTGATGAGACTGGATGCAATGATTGTAGTTTTCTGAATGCTGAGCTTTAAGCTAACTTTTTCACTCTCCTCTTTCACTTTCATCAGGAGACTCTTTAGCTCTTCTTCACTTTCTGCCATAAGGGTGGTGTCATCTGAATATCTGAGATTATTGATATTTCTCCCAGCAACCTTGATTCCAGCGTGTGCTTCCTCCAGCCCAGTGTTTCTCATGCTGTACTCTGCATATAAGTTAAATAAGCAGGGTGACAATATACAGCCTTGACATGTTCCTTTTTCTATGTAGAACCAGTCTGTTGTTCCATGTCCAGTTCGAACTGTTTCTTCCTGACCTGCATACAGGTTTCTCAAGAGACAGGTCAGGTGGTCTGGTATTCCCATCTCTTTCAGAATTTTTCCCAGTTTCTTGTGATCCACACAGTCAAAGGCTTTGGCATTGTCAATAAAGCAGAAATAGATGGTTTTTTTTTTCCGGAACTCTCTTGCTTTTTCAATGATCCAGTGGATGTTGGCAATTTGATCTCTGGTTTCTCTGCATTTTTTAAATCCCTCTTGAACATCTGGAAGTTCACAGTTCATGTGAACTTGGAGAATTTTGAGCATTACTTTACTAGTGTGTGAGATGAGTGCAATTGTGCAGCAGCTTGAATAGTGTTTGTCATTGCCTTTCTTTGGGATTGGAATGAAAACTGACCTAATGACTAGATGTTTTCAATTGCATATGCTGAAAGAACTGGGTGTGCAGTTTTGAAGGAAAAAAAAATCATTTTAACCCATTTTCTCTGAAGTGCAAGGCATATCATGGCCATCCCTGAATCATAAAGTCACCTTTTCTTTATGTAGTCATAGTTTCATGCCTAAATTATAGGCCAACTCGTGCTCAACTTGACTCTGATGTCAGGGGCAGATCAACTGATAAAAATCTTGGATTGTCCCTCTGGAGGAAAGTGAGATCTTGGTCCCACGAGAAGAATCTGAAGGGTTAAGGGAACTTGCAAGAGTGGGGAAAGCTTAGTCCATCCTACATGTACCAAAATCTTAAATAAGGCTTATTTACTTTACCGAAGTAAAAAAACAGATGATGAAAACAATTATAAATCAATGAAAGGTAGAGAAACTCATAGTCTGTGATCAAAAATTGCATTCTAAGAAAACTTAGTTCTCTTAACCTAGAGAGGAGACTAAATTCCATCTGGTAGCAGCTTACCAGAAGACAAGCAAACAAACAAACAAATTATCAGTAAGCTTAAAAAAAGTATTTTCCATGTATCTTGAAGTAGCAGTATTTCTGCAAAGGCATCAGTGTGAAACCACAGAGGACATGGTTAAAACCTGACGAAATAGAAATTGACAATGTCATCTGGTCACTGCTGCGACTTGAAATGCTTTAATATGATAACTAGAATGATAACTGACAGCATTTGACCAGGACATATCAGATTTTCACGGATGTCATATCATTTCTAGGATATCTATATTAGGAACTGAAGGAATCTTTGAACCTAGGAAAGAAAACAACAGTCTCAAAGGCCCTTGCTGAGTCATCTAGCAGCAAGGAATGTCTTTGCAAGGATCGCAAAGTGAAGGGAAGATACACCGACCTGCCTCTGCAACTTCGGTCCTCTGAGCAGATCTGGAGGTCTCCCTTTGTATAAGCTAACCTGTTCCTTCCAAATAGAGGTTTGCAACACAAAACAAGTGGCCGCCTATTCTTCCCCGAAGGAGGCTCTCTTTCCCCACATCCTGCAAACTCCCTTTCCCAGCCTCCTGGAAAAGTGCTTCTTGCAGTTCCTTTCAGAAAATCCTATGGACAGAGAAGCCTGGTAGGCTGCAGTCCATGGGGTCGCTGAGGGTCGGACACGACTGAGCGACTGCACTTTCATTTTCACTTTCATGCATTGGAGAAGGCAATGGCAACCCACTTACTGTTCTTGCCTGGAGAATCCCAGGGACGGGGGAGCCTAGTGGGCTACCGTCTATGGCGTCGCACAGAGTCGAACACGACTGAACCAACTTAGCAGCAGCAGCAGCAGCAGCAGCAGCAGCAGCAGCAGCAGCAGCAGCAGCAGTTCCTTTCTTAGGGGCAGTTATCCCTGAGATTGGGACCTGGAAAGGCAGAGCCACCTCCACACACACATCTTTTCTGTCCCCTTTCCTCTGGAGGAGAGCTCTAGTGAGCCTAGGTCTGTCAGGAAAATTCTTGGCTTTGACGGGATCACACCCGGTGTGTGAACCTGCATACCCGACCTAGGGGCCACAGGGCACCTGTTTTGCTCGAGTGGGTCCTGGAGGGGTGCAGCATAGCAAGAGCTTAAAGATCCATCCAATTTGTCTTTCTTTTACCTCGGAGAGAACGAGTTTGCTCCACCTCCACCCTTTGGCAGTGTGGAGGGAAGAGGGCACAACCCTCTCCCAAAGGGGACATAGGGCCTACCAGGAGAGAAAGGCCCCTTGAGGAGCTGAGCCCAGGTAGGCAGCCAGTGATGTCAAGCACACTCCCGCTGCTTGCTTCTTCATGGGCACTCCGACAATCTGCTAGGAATGTCTTGGCAAGGATCTCAAAGGGAAGGGGAGATACATGGCCCTGTCTCTGGAACTTCAGTCCTCTGAGCAGATCTGGAGGTCTTGAGTTGTATAAGCAAACGTGTTCCTTCCAAATAGAGGCTTGCGAACACACCCCCGGTGGTTGCCTCTTCTTCCCCGAAGAAGTCTTTCTTTCCCCACATGCTGCGAACTCCCTGTCCCAACCTCCAAGATTAGCGCTTCTTGCCATTCCTTTCTTAGAGGCAGTTATCCCTGAGCTTGGGGCCGTAGGGAGTAGCCCCACACTCACAGGGAAAGGCAAAGACTCCTCCATACATCTCCTCTATCCCCTTTGCTCTGGAGGAGAGCTTTAGTGAGCCTAGGTCTTTCAGGAAAATTGTTGGCTTGGACAGGATCTCACCCTGTTTGTGAACCTGCATACCCAACCGGGGGCCACAGAGCACCTGTTTCAGTAAAGTGGGCCCTGAAAGGGTGCAGCCTAGCAAGAGCTTGAAAATCCATTCAATTGCTGTTTTTGTACCTCTGACAGAGCGAGCTTTGCTCCACCCTTTGGCAGTGTGGAGAAAAGAGGCATGACACCCTCCCCAAGGGGACATGGGGCCTACTTCGAGAGGAAAGGCCCCTTGTGGAGTTGAGGCACACAGTCGTGTCAAACACACTCCCACTGCTTGCTTCTTCATGGGCACTCCCGCTATCAGCTAGGAATGTCTTTGCAATGATCACAAAGGGAAGGGGAGATACACGGCCCTGCCTCTGGACCTCCGGTGCTCTGAGCAAATCTGGTCTCCCGTTGTTGGTCAAGTTCAAGTTCAAGGTCAAGGTCAAGTTCAAGGTCAAGGTCAAAGTCAAGTTCAAGTTCAAGTTCAAGTTCAAGGTCAAAGTCAAGGTCAAGTTCAAGTTCAAGTTCAAGGTCAAGGTCAAGTTCAAGTTCAAGTTCAAGTTCAAGGTCAAGTTCAAGGTCAAAGTCAAGGTCAAGTTCAAGTTCAAGTTCAAGGTCAAAGTCAAGGTCAAGTTCAAGTTCAAGGTCAAGTTCAAGTTCAAGTTCAAGGTCAAGGTCAAGTTCAAGTTCAAGTTCAAGGTCAAAGTCAAGGTCAATTTCAAGTTCAAGTTCAAGTTCAAGTTCAAGGTCAAAGTCAAGTTCAAGTTCAAGTTCAAGTTCAAGTTCAAGGTCAAAGTCAAGGTCAAAGTCAAGTTCAAGTTCAAGTTCAAGTTCAAGTTCAAGGTCAAGGTCAAAGTCAAGTTCAAGTTCAAGTTCAAGTTCAAGTTCAAGTTCAAGGTCAAGGTCAAAGTCAAGGTCAAGTTCAAGTTCAAGTTCAAGGTCAAAGTCAAGGTCAAGTTCAAGTTCAAGTTCAAGTTCAAGTTCAAGGTCAAAGTCAAGGTCAAGTTCAAGTTCAAGTTCAAGTTCAAGTTCAAGGTCAAAGTCAAGGTCAAGTTCAAGTTCAAGTTCAAGTTCAAGTTCAAGGTCAAGTTCAAGTTCAAGTTCAAGTTCAAGTTCAAGGTCAAAGTCAAGGTCAAGGTCAAGTTCAAGTTCAAGGTCAAGGTCAAAGTCAAGGTCAAGTTCAGGTTCAAGTTCAAGTTCAAGGTCAAGTTCAAGTTCAAGTTCAAGTTCAAGGTCAAAGTCAAGGTCAAGTTCAAGGTCAAAGTCAAGGTCAAGGTCAAGTTCAAGTTCAAGTTCAAGTTCAAGTTCAAGGTCAAAGTCAATGCCCACAGGAAGATGTGAGGATAAAGGGCCTCATCCCAGCACAGCACCCGCTCCCACCGGCCCCTGACTCCCGCAGCACGCCCCCTAAAACAACACTGTCTTCCCAGAAAAGAGAACGGAGAAGCCATGTGTGTGCCAAAGGAGCAAGATGAACGAACGATGCAACGCCCTCCAACTTTGGGCACACCTGACGCCTGGGAACCCCGGGCCCGGCCGATGGGTCCCCGCCGTTCTCGGGCGGGAGCGGGGGTCGACACGTGGGCCGAGAGCCCTTGCCCGGGCCACCCGCAAATCCCCTGAGACGTGATCCGACCCCAGGGACCGAGGGCAAACGTACCGCTTGAGGTGCTGGAGGAGCTGGACGAAGCCATGGTGGGAGAGGCACACAGGAGCGCTGCAGACTGCTGGCCGAGTGGGCGGGGACCCAGCAGCCCAGGACTCTGGAGAGCGGGAGGCGTCTCCACCCCCATTGACGTCAATAGGGTTTGGGTGCGTAGATGGAGGGGGCCGCCCCTGGCCTCTTTCCAAGCAGAGACCCTGGACGGAGTCCCGTGGAGTGAGTGGGCTTTTCCCGGGCACAGCTGTGCCCCGGACCGCCAAGATCCCCGTTGGGGTGGGTGGGCAGTTCGGGGGCTTTGGTTTGTGGCCCTCCCTCGCAGCGGATGGTGGGATCAACCCCGGGTGGATCAATCAGGGGCCCTCAGCAGTGCCAAGGGAGCTCACCGCCCAGGAAACGCCCCCTAGGTCCCTTTGAATTGGCCGCCCACGCCCCCTTTCCCAGCCTGCCTTGTTCTGGGGTTTCCCACCTTTTCACATACCACAGGTCCCTGGGCCTGGACTGTCCCCCGCTGGCTCCTCCGAGGCATTCCGGGACAACGGACGCTCTCTCCAGCGCCTCCACCTAGATCCCACGCTGTCCTCGCCTCCATATGCCACCTGCGCCTCCCCAACTCCTCCGTGGGCTCCTGGCGTCCTTTCCCTACAGCAGTCCCAGAGCACCAGCCCCGAGGGCTTTGAGTTGCCTGGAGCCCAAGGCTCCGGCCAGAGACCTGAGGGGCCAGCGTCTGGACCGGCAGCTAATGCCATTAGGGGCTTTTCTCATGTGGAGCCTGAGGCCAACATCCGTGGCAACCCCCAAGCGCGAATGCCCCGGAGATACACGCCCAAGGGGACAGTGTACCCCCTATGTGGGGAAGGAGGTTCCTGTTTTCCCAGCACTGCATGGTGGCACGTGGAATAGCCCTGTGGGAAAGCCCATGGAAAAGCCTCGAGGGAAAGACACAGATCCCTTGATCCACAAGACGGGAAGCGAGACACTGCTGCTACTGCTCAGGAGGAAAGCACACCTGCATGACCCCACTCGAGACGAGGACTGACGCCCCTTGGGAGACTCCAGAAGTACGCCAAGATCCATGTGAGCACGGGAGAGGAATCCTCAGGTTCTGGTCCGACTCCACACAAGGTCTTAGGCGCCGGCATCGACGGGCGAGGAATCCTGAGAGGCCACCGAGCAACTCGCATGGGGAATGACCTTTCCTGAGGCCAACAGAGCGGGTCCATGAGGTCCCCGTCGTAAGTCGAGAGCACAAGCCGCAACTCGAGAAAACCAGGAGGTTCCCCCCTCCGGGCGAGATGTGGCCCATTTTGGCTGAGGCGTCTCGAGGCTAATCACATCTAACCTCTGGAACTTCCAAAGGGTCCTTGACACCCTTACTGCAACTCAAGAAGTTCCCCGACATACCCGTCTCCAGTCGAAAGAAAGCACGGCGTTCGGCCCACATCCAGAGGAGCCCCGTTTCCACCTCGTAGCTCGAGATGAGGGATCCTTTCCCTGCTTGGTCGGGAAAGAATTCCCGGCGTTCCCGTCGCATCTCAAGAGCAGGCACTCTCCAAAGGAAAGGCGAGAGGAACTCCAGGGTCGTGCCACCATTCCCAGAGTCCCCCAGATGTCCCAGTCCATTCCTGAGGAACCTCCTTTCCCTGCACTGCCTCGACTTTCACGCCGAGGATCGAATCACACCAGGGTGGCACGTGAGACAGCCCTGTGGGAAAGCCTCGTGGGAAAGCCTCATGGGAAAGCCTCGAGGGAAAGCCACAGATCCCATGATCGACACGACGGGAAGCGTGACACTGCTACTACAGCTCGGGAGGAAAGCGCACGTGCATGCCCCCTCTCGAGACGAGGACTGACTCTCCTGGGCAGACTCCAGAAGTACCGCAAGATCCATGTCAGCACTGGAGAGGAATGCTCAGGTTCCGCCTCCGACTCCACACAAGGTCTTAGGCCCCGGCATCGAAGGGAGAGGAATCCCGAGCGGCCCCCGAGCAACTCGAATGGGGACTGGCCAGTCCTGAGGCCACCAGAGCGGGTGCCTTAAGTCACCGTCGTAAGACGAGAGCACCTGCCGCAACTCGAGAAAATCCAGGAGGTACTCCCCTCCAGGCGAAATGAGGCCCATTTCCGCCGATGCTTCTCGACACTAATCACAACTAACCTCTGGAACTTCCAAAAGGTCCTTCACACCCTTGCTGCAACTCAAGAAGTTCCCCGACTACCCCTGTCCACTCTAGAGGAAGCACAATGGTCCCGCCCACATCAAGAGGAGCCCCGTTTCCGCATTGTAGTTCCAGATGAGGGATCCTTTCCCTGCTTGGTCGGGAAAGAATTCTGGGCGTTCCTGTCGCATCTCAAGAGGAGGCGCTCTCCACAGGAAAGGCGAGAGGAACTCCAGGGTCGTGCCACCATTCTCAGAGTCCCCCAGATGTCCCAGTCCATTCCAGAGGAAGGTGTTTTCCCTCCACTGCCTCGACTTTCACGCCGCAGATCGACTCACACCACGGTGGCACATGGGACAGCCCTGTGGGAAAGCCTCATGGGAAAGCCTTGTGGGAAAACCTCGAGGGAAAGCCACAGATACCATGATGCAGTTGATAGGAAGCGTGACACTGCTGCTACAGCTCTGGAGGAAAGGGCACGTGCATGCCCCCATTCGAAACGAGGAATTACTTCCCTGGGGAGACTCCAGAAGTACCCCAAGATCCATGTCAGCACTGGAGAGGAATCCTCAGGTTCCGGGCCCGACTCCACACAAGGTCTTAGGCTCCAGCATCCAAGGGAGAGGAATCCCGAGAGGCCCGCGACCAACTCACATGGGGACAGGCCTTTCCTGAGGCCACCAGAGCGGGTCCCTGAGGTCCCTATCATAAGTACAGAGCACCTGCCACAACTCGAGAAAATCCAGGAGGTTTTGCCCTCCAGGCAAGATGAGGCCCATTTCCGCTGTTCCTTTTGAAGGCTACTCACACCTAACCTCTGGAACTTCCAAAAGGTCCTTCACACCCTTGCTGCAACTCAAGAAGCTCCCCGACATACCCGTGTCCACTCGAGAGGAAGCACGCGGGTCCTGCACACATCCAGAGGAGCCCCGTTTCCGCCTCCTAGCTCGAGATGAGGGATCCTTTCGCTGCTTGCCCGGGAAAGATTTCTGGGCGTTCCTGGCGCATCTCAAGAGGAGGCGCTCTCCACAGGAAAGGTGAGAGGAACTCCAGGGTCGTTGCGCCATTCCGGAGTCCCCCAGATGTCTCAGTCCATTCCAGCGGAACCTGTTTTCCCTGCACTGCCTCGACTTTCACGCCGAGGATCGACTCCCACCACGGTGGCACGTGGGACAGACCTGTGGGAAAGCCTCGTGGGAAAGCCTCGAGGCAAAGCCACAGATCCCTTGATCCACGCGACGGGAAGCGTGACATTGCTGCTGCCACTCTGGAGGAAAGCGCACGTGCATGCCCCCATTCGAGATGAGGACTTACTCCCCTGGGGAGACTCCAGAAGTATCCCCAAGGTCCATGTCAGCACTGGAGAGGAATCCTCAGGTTCCAGTCCCGCCTGCACACAAGGTCTCAGGCCCCGGCATCAAAGGGAGAAGAATCCCAAGAGGCCCCCGAGCAACTCGCCTGGGGACTGGCCTTTCCTGAGACCACCAGAGCGGGTCTCTGAGGTCCCCGTCATAAGTCGAGAGCACCTGCCACAACTCGAGATAATCCACGAGGTTTTGCCCTCCAGGCGGGATGAGGCCCATTTCCGCTGAGGCTTCTCGAGGCTAATCACACCTAACATCTGGAACTTCCAAAAGGTCCTTCACACCCTTGCTGCAACTCAAGAAGTTCCCCGACATCCCTGTCTCCGCTTTAGAGGAAGCACGAGGGTCCCGCCCACATCCAAAGTAGCGCCGTTTCCGCCTCGTAGCTCAAGATGAGGATTCCTTTCGCTGCTTTGTCGGGAAAGAATTCTGGGCATTCCCGTCCCATCTCAAGAGAAGCCGCTCTCGACAGGAAAGTCGAGAGGAACTCAGGCGTCATGCCACCATGCCAAGAGTCCCCCAGATATCTCACTCTATTCCAAAAGAACCTGTTTTCCCTGCACTGTCTCGACTTTCGCGCCGAGGATCCACTCCCATCAAGGTGGCACGTGGGACAGCCCTGTGGGAAAGCCGCGTGGGAAAGCAGCGAGGGAAAGCCACAGATCCCTTGATCCACGCGACAGGAAGTGTGACACTGCTGCTACAGATCGGGAGGAAAGTGCACGTGCATGCCCCCATTCGAGACGAGGACTTACTCCCCTGGGGATACTCCAGAAGTACCCCAAGATCCATGTCAGCACTGGAGAGGAATCCTCAGTTTCCGGCGCCGCCTCCACTCAAGTTCTTTGGCGCCGGCATCGAAGGAAGAGGAATCCCGAGAGGCCCGGAGGAACTCACATGGGAACTGGCCTTGCCTGAGGCCACCAGAGCGTGTCCCTGAGTTCCCCGTCGTAAGTCGAGAGCACCTTCCAAAACTCGAGAAGATCCAGGAGGTTTTGCCCTCCAGGCGAGATGAGGCCCATTTTCGCAGAGGCTTCACAATGCTAATCACATCTAAGCTCTGGAATTCCAAAAGGTCCATCACACCCTTGCTGCAAATCAAGAAGTTCCCTGACATACCCGTCTCCACTATAGAGGAAGCACGAGGGTCCCGCCCACATCGAGAGGAGCCCCGTTTCCGCCTCGTAGCTCGAGATGAGGGATTCTTTCCCTGCTTGGTCGGGAAAGAATTCTGGGCATTCCCCTCGCATCTCAAGAGGAGGCGCTCTCCACAGGAAAGGCGAGAGGAACTCCAGGGTCGTGCCACCATTCCAAGAGTCCCCCAGAAGTCTCAGTCCATTGCAGAGGAACCTGTTTTCCCTGCACTGCCTCGACTTTCACGGTGAGGATCGACTCCCACCATGGTGGCACGTGGGACAGCCCTGTGGGTAAGCCTCGTGGGAAAGTCTCGAGGGAAAGCCACAGATCCCTTGATCAAGGCGAAGGGAAGCATGACACGGCTGCTGCCGATCTGGAGGAAAGCACACGTGCATGCCCCCATTCGAAACGAGGACTTACTCCCCTGGGGAGACTCCAGAAGTACCCCAAGATCAATGTGAGCACTGGAGAGGAACCCTCAGGTCCCGGACCTGACTCCACACAAGGACTTAGGCCCTGGCATCGAAGGTAGAGGAACCCCGAGAGGCCCTCGAGCAACTCGCATGGGGACTGGCCTTTCCTGAGGCCACCAGAGCGGGTCCCTGAGGTCCCCGTCGTGAGTCGAGAGCACCTGCCGCAACTCGAGAAAATCCAGGAGGTTTTGCCCTCCAGGTCAGATGAGGCCCATTTCCACTGAGGCTTCTCAAGGCTAATCACATCTAATCTCTGGAACTTCCAAAAGGTCCTTCACACCCTTGCTGCAACTCAAGAAGTTCCCGGACATCCCGGTCTCCACTCTAGTGGAAGCATGAGGGTCCCACTCACATCCAGAGGAGCCCCGTATCCACCTCGTAGCTCGAGATGCGGGATCCTTTCCCTTCTTGGTCGCGAAAGAATTCCCGGCGTTCCCCTCACTTCTCAAGAGAAGGCGTTCTCCACAGGGAAGGCGAGAGGAACTCCAGCGTCCTGCCACCATTCCAAGAGTCCCCCGGATGTCTCAGTCCGTTCCAGAGGAACCTGTTTTCCCTGCACTGCCTCGAATTTCATGCCGAGGATCGACTCCCACCACGGTGGCACGTGGGACATCCCTGTGTGAAAGCCTCGTCAGAAAGCCTCGTGGGAAAGCCTCGAGGGAAAGCCTCGAAGGAAAGCCAGAGATCCCTTAATCCAGGTGATGGGAAGCGTGACACTGCTGCTACCGCTCTGGAGGAAAGTGCACGTGCATGCCCCTATTCGAGACGAGGAGTTACTCCCCAGGGGAGACTCCAGAAGTACACCAAGATCCATGTCAGCACTGGAGAGGAATCCTCAGGTACCGGCCCCGACTCAACACAAGGTCTTAGGCCCGGGCATCGAAGGGAGAGGAATCCCGAGAGGCCCGCGAGCCACTTGCATGGGGACTGGCATTTCGTGAGGCCACCAGAGCAGGTCCCTGAGGTCCCCGTCGTAAGTCGAGAGCACCTGCCAAAACTCGAGAAAATCCACGAGGTTTTGCCCTGCAGGCGAGATGAGTCCCATTTCCGCTGAGGCTTCTCGAGGCTAATCACATCTAACCTCTGGATCTTCCAAAAGGTCCTTCACACCCTTGCTGCAATTCAAGAAGTTCTCCTACATCCCCGTCTCCACTCGAGAGGAAGCAAGAGGGTCCCGCCCACATCCAGAGGAGCCCAGTTTCCGCCTTGTAACTGGACATGGGGGATCCTTTCCCTGCTTGGTCGGGAAATAATTCCTGGGTTTCCCGGCGTATCTCAAGAGGAGGCACTCTCCACAGGAAAGGCGACAGGAACTCCAAGGTCGTGCCACCATTCCCAGAGTCCCCCAGATGTCTCAGTCCATTCCAGAGGAACCTGTTTTCCCTGCACTGCCTTTACTTTCACGCCGAGGATCGACTCACACCACAGTGGCACGTGGGACAGCCCTGTGGGAAAGCCTCGTGGGAAAGCTTCGTGGAAAATCCTTGAGGAAAAGACACAGATCCCATGACTGACGCGACGGAAAGCATGATACTGGTGCTACAGCTCGGGAGGAAAGCACACGTGCATGCACCCTCTCGAAACGAGAACTTACTCTCCTGGGGAGACTCCCGAAGTACCGCAAGTTCCATGAGAGCACTGGAGAGGAATCCTCAGGTTCGGGCCCCGACTCCACACAAAGTCTTAGGCTCTGGCATCGAAGGGAGAGGAATCCCGAGAGGCCCGCGAACAACTCGCAATGGGACTGGCCTTTCCTGAGGCCACCAGAGCGGGTCCCTGAAGTCCCCGACCAAAGTCTAGAGCACCTACCGCAACACGAGAAATTCCGGAGGATTTGCCCTCCAGGCCAGATGAGGCCCATTTCCGCTGAGGCTTCTCGAGTCTAATCACGCCTAACCTCTGGAATCTCCAAAAAGTCCTTCACACCCTTGCTGCCACTCAAGAGTTCCCCGACATACAGTCTCCATTCGAGAGGAAGCACGATGGTCCCGCGAACATCCAGAGGAGCCCCGTTGCCGCCTCGCAGCTCGAGATGAGGGATCCTTTCCCTGCGTGGTCGGGAAAGATTTCCCGGCGTTCCCGTCGCATCTCAAGTGGAGGTGCTCTCCACAGGAAATGGGAGAGGAACTCCAGGGTCGTGCCAACATTCCCAGAGTCCCCTAGATGTCTCAGTTCGTTCCAACGGAACCTGTTTTCCCTGCACTGCCTCGACTTTCATGCAGAGGATCGACTCACACCAAGGTGGCACGTGGGACAGCCCTGTGGGAAAGCCCTGTGGGAAAGCCTCGTGGGAAAGTCTCGAGGGAAAGCTACAGATCCCTTGATCCAGGCGATGGGAAACGTGACACTGCTGCTACAGTCTTGAGGAAAGATCACGTGCATGCGCCCATTCCAGACGAGGACTTACTCCCCTGGGGAGACTCAAGAAGTACCCCAAGATCCATGGCAGTACTGGAGAGGAATCCTCAGGTTCCGGGCCCGACTCCACACAAGGTCTTAGGCCCCGGCATCGACGGGAAAGGAATCCCGAGAGGCCCCCGAGCAACTCGCATGCGGACTGTCCTTTCCTGAGGCCACCAGAGTGGGTCCCTGCGGTCCCCGTCGGAAGTCGAGTGCACCTGCCGCAACTCGAGAAAATCCAGGAGGTTTTACTCTCCAGGCGAGATCAGGCCCATTTCCAGTGAGGCTTCTCGAGGCTAATCACACCTAACCTCTGGAATTTCCAAAAGGTTCTTCACACCCTTGCTGCAACTCAAGAAGTTCCCTCACATACCCGTCTCCACTCTAGAGGAAGCACGAGGGTCCCGCACACATCCAGAGGAGCCCCGTTTCCGCCTCGTAGCTCGAGATGAGGGATCCTTTCGCTGCTTGCCCGGGAAAGATTTCTGGGCGTTCCTGGCGCATCTCAAGAGGAGGCGCTCTCCACAGGAAAGGTGAGAGGAACTCCAGGGTCGTTGCGCCATTCCGGAGTCCCCCAGATGTCTCAGTCCATTCCAGCGGAACCTGTTTTCCCTGCACTGCCTCGACTTTCACGCCGAGGATCGACTCCCACCACGGTGGCACGTGGGACAGACCTGTGGGAAAGCCTCGTGGGAAAGCCTCGAGGCAAAGCCACAGATCCCTTGATCCACGCGACGGGAAGCGTGACATTGCTGCTGCCACTCTGGAGGAAAGCGCACGTGCATGCCCCCATTCGAGATGAGGACTTACTCCCCTGGGGAGACTCCAGAAGTATCCCCAAGGTCCATGTCAGCACTGGAGAGGAATCCTCAGGTTCCAGTCCCGCCTGCACACAAGGTCTTAGGCCCCGGCATCAAAGGGAGATGAATCCCAAGAGGCCCCCGAGCAACTCGCCTGGGGACTGGCCTTTCCTGAGACCACCAGAGCGGGTCTCTGAGGTCCCCGTCATAAGTCGAGAGCACCTGCCACAACTCGAGATAATCCACGAGGTTTTGCCCTCCAGGCGGGATGAGGCCCATTTCCGCTGAGGCTTCTCGAGGCTAATCACACCTAACATCTGGAACTTCCAAAAGGTCCTTCACACCCTTGCTGCAACTCAAGAAGTTCCCCGACATCCCTGTCTCCGCTTTAGAGGAAGCACGAGGGTCCCGCCCACATCCAAAGTAGCGCCGTTTCCGCCTCGTAGCTCAAGATGAGGATTCCTTTCGCTGCTTTGTCGGGAAAGAATTCTGGGCATTCCCGTCCCATCTCAAGAGAAGCCGCTCTCGACAGGAAAGTCGAGAGGAACTCAGGCGTCATGCCACCATGCCAAGAGTCCCCCAGATATCTCACTCTATTCCAAAAGAACCTGTTTTCCCTGCACTGTCTCGACTTTCGCGCCGAGGATCCACTCCCATCAAGGTGGCACGTGGGACAGCCCTGTGGGAAAGCCGCGTGGGAAAGCAGCGAGGGAAAGCCACAGATCCCTTGATCCTCGCGACAGGAAGTGTGACACTGCTGCTACAGATCGGGAGGAAAGTGCACGTGCATGCCCCCATTCGAGACGAGGACTTACTCCCCTGGGGATACTCCAGAAGTACCCCAAGATCCATGTCAGCACTGGAGAGGAATCCTAAGTTTCCGGCGCCGCCTCCACTCAAGTTCTTTGGCGCCGGCATCGAAGGAAGAGGAATCCCGAGAGGCCCGGAGGAACTCACATGGGAACTGGCCTTGCCTGAGGCCACCAGAGCGTGTCCCTGAGTTCCCCGTCGTAAGTCGAGAGCACCTTCCAAAACTCGAGAAGATCCAGGAGGTTTTGCCCTCCAGGCGAGATGAGGCCCATTTTCGCAGAGGCTTCACAATGCTAATCACATCTAAGCTCTGGAATTCCAAAAGGTCCATCACACCCTTGCTGCAAATCAAGAAGTTCCCTGACATACCCGTCTCCACTATAGAGGAAGCACGAGGGTCCCGCCCACATCGAGAGGAGCCCCGTTTCCGCCTCGTAGCTTGAGATGAGGGATTCATTCCCTGCTTGGTCGGGAAAGAATTCTGGGCATTCCCCTCGCATCTCAAGAGGAGGCGCTCTCCACAGGAAAGGCGAGAGGAACTCCAGGGTCGTGCCACCATTCCAAGAGTCCCCCAGAAGTCTCAGTCCATTGCAGAGGAACCTGTTTTCCCTGCACTGCCTCGACTTTCACGGTGAGGATCGACTCCCACCATGGTGGCACGTGGGACAGCCCTGTGGGTAAGCCTCGTGGGAAAGTCTCGAGGGAAAGCCACAGATCCCTTGATCAAGGCGAAGGGAAGCATGACACGGCTGCTGCCGATCTGGAGGAAAGCACACGTGCATGCCCCCATTCGAAACGAGGACTTACTCCCCTGGGGAGACTCCAGAAGTACCCCAAGATCAATGTGAGCACTGGAGAGGAACCCTCAGGTCCCGGACCTGACTCCACACAAGGACTTAGGCCCTGGCATCGAAGGTAGAGGAACCCCGAGAGGCCCCCGAGCAACTCGCATGGGGACTGGCCTTTCCTGAGGCCACCAGAGCGGGTCCCTGAGGTCCCCGTCGTGAGTCGAGAGCACCTGCCGCAACTCGAGAAAATCCAGGAGGTTTTGCCCTCCAGGTCAGATGAGGCCCATTTCCACTGAGGCTTCTCAAGGCTAATCACATCTAATCTCTGGAACTTCCAAAAGGTCCTTCACACCCTTGCTGCAACTCAAGAAGTTCCCGGACATCCCGGTCTCCACTCTAGTGGAAGCATGAGGGTCCCACTCACATCCAGAGGAGCCCCGTATCCACCTCGTAGCTCGAGATGCGGGATCCTTTCCCTTCTTGGTCGCGAAAGAATTCCCGGCGTTCCCGTCGCTTCTCAAGAGAAGGCGTTCTCCACAGGGAAGGCGAGAGGAACTCCAGCGTCCTGCCACCATTCCAAGAGTCCCCCGGATGTCTCAGTCCATTCCAGAGGAACCTGTTTTCCCTGCACTGCCTCGAATTTCATGCCGAGGATCGACTCCCACCACGGTGGCACGTGGGACATCCCTGTGTGAAAGCCTCGTCAGAAAGCCTCGTGGGAAAGCCTCGAGGGAAAGCCTCGAAGGAAAGCCAGAGATCCCTTAATCCAGGTGATGGGAAGCGTGACACTGCTGCTACCGCTCTGGAGGAAAGCGCACGTGCATGCCCCTATTCGAGACGAGGACTTACTCCCCAGGGGAGACTCCAGAAGTACACCAAGATCCATGTCAGCACTGGAGAGGAATCCTCAGGTACCGGCCCCGACTCAACACAAGGTCTTAGGCCCGGGCATCGAAGGGAGAGGAATCCCGAGAGGCCCGCGAGCCACTTGCATGGGGACTGGCATTTCGTGAGGCCACCAGAGCAGGTCCCTGAGGTCCCCGTCGTAAGTCGAGAGCACCTGCCAAAACTCGAGAAAATCCACGAGGTTTTGCCCTGCAGGCGAGATGAGTCCCATTTCCGCTGAGGCTTCTCGAGGCTAATCACATCTAACCTCTGGATCTTCCAAAAGGCCCTTCACACCCTTGCTGCAACTCAAGAAGTTCCCCGACATACCCGTCTCCACTCGAGAGGAAGCAAGAGGGTCCCGCCCACATCCAGAGGAGCCCAGTTTCCGCCTTGTAACTGGACATGGGGGATCCTTTCCCTGCTTGGTCGGGAAATAATTCCTGGGTTTCCCGGCGTATCTCAAGAGGAGGCACTCTCCACAGGAAAGGCAACAGGAACTCCAAGGTCGTGCCACCATTCCCAGAGTCCCCCAGATGTCTCAGTCCATTCCAGAGGAACCTGTTTTCCCTGCACTGCCTTTACTTTCACGCCGAGGATCGACTCACACCACAGTGGCACGTGGGACAGCCCTGTGGGAAAGCCTCGTGGGAAAGCTTCGTGGAAAATCCTTGAGGAAAAGACACAGATCCCATGACTGACGCGACGGAAAGCATGATACTGGTGCTACAGCTCGGGAGGAAAGCACACGTGCATGCACCCTCTCGAAACGAGAACTTACTCTCCTGGGGAGACTCCCGAAGTACCGCAAGTTCCATGAGAGCACTGGAGAGGAATCCTCAGGTTCGGGCCCCGACTCCACACAAAGTCTTAGGCTCTGGCATCGAAGGGAGAGGAATCCCGAGAGGCCCGCGAACAACTCGCAATGGGACTGGCCTTTCCTGAGGCCACCAGAGCGGGTCCCTGAAGTCCCCGACCAAAGTCTAGAGCACCTACCGCAACACGAGAAATTCCGGAGGATTTGCCCTCCAGGCCAGATGAGGCCCATTTCCGCTGAGGCTTCTCGAGTCTAATCACGCCTAACCTCTGGAATCTCCAAAAAGTCCTTCACACCCTTGCTGCCACTCAAGAGTTCCCCGACATACAGTCTCCATTCGAGAGGAAGCACGATGGTCCCGCGAACATCCAGAGGAGCCCCGTTGCCGCCTCGCAGCTCGAGATGACGGATCCTTTCCCTGCGTGGTCGGGAAAGATTTCCCGGCGTTCCCGTCGCATCTCAAGTGGAGGTGCTCTCCACAGGAAATGGGAGAGGAACTCCAGGGTCGTGCCAACATTCCCAGAGTCCCCTAGATGTCTCAGTTCGTTCCAACGGAACCCGTTTTCCCTGCACTGCCTCGACTTTCATGCAGAGGATCGACTCACACCAAGGTGGCACGTGGGACAGCCCTGTGGGAAAGCCCTGTGGGAAAGCCTCGTGGGAAAGTCTCGAGGGAAAGCTACAGATCCCTTGATCCAGGCGATGGGAAACGTGACACTGCTGCTACAGTCTTGAGGAAAGATCACGTGCATGCGCCCATTCCAGACGAGGACTTACTCCCCTGGGGAGACTCAAGAAGTACCCCAAGATCCATGGCAGTACTGGAGAGGAATCCTCAGGTTCCGGGCCCGACTCCACACAAGGTCTTAGGCCCCGGCATCGACGGGAAAGGAATCCCGAGAGGCCCCCGAGCAACTCGCATGCGGACTGTCCTTTCCTGAGGCCACCAGAGTGGGTCCCTGCGGTCCCCGTCGGAAGTCGAGTGCACCTGCCGCAACTCGAGAAAATCCAGGAGGTTTTACTCTCCAGGCGAGATCAGGCCCATTTCCAGTGAGGCTTCTCGAGGCTAATCACACCTAACCTCTGGAATTTCCAAAAGGTTCTTCACACCCTTGCTGCAACTCAAGAAGTTCCCTCACATACCCGTCTCCACTCTAGAGGAAGCACGAGGGTCCCGCACACATCCATGGGAGCCCCGTTTCCGCCTCGTAACTCGAGATAAGGGATCCTTTCGCTGCTTGGTCGGGAAAGAGTTCTGGGCATTCCCGTCGCATCTCAAGAGGAGCCGCTCTCCACAGGAAAGGCGAGTGGAACTCCAGCGTCGTGCCACCATTCCAAGAGTCCCCCAGATGCCTTAGTCCATTCCAGAGGAACATGTTTTCTCTGCACTGCCTCGACTTTCACCCGAGGATCGACTCCCACAACGGTGGCACGTGGGAAAGCCCAGTGGGAAAGCCTCGAGGGAAAGCCACAGATCCCTTGATCCACGCATCGGGAAGCGTGACACTCCTGCTACCGCTATGGAGGAAAGCGCACGTGCATGCCCCCTTCGAGAGGAGGACTTACTCCCCTGGGGAGACTCCAGAATTAGCCCAAGATCCATGTCAGCACTGGAGAGGAATCCTCAGGTTCCGGTGCCGCATCCACACAAGGTCTTTGGTCCTGGCATTGAAGGGAGAGGAATCCAGAGAGGCCCGCGAGTAATTCGCATGTGGACTGTCTTTTCCTGAGGCCACCAGAGCGGGTCCCTGCGGTCCCCGTCGTAAGTTGAGAGCACCTGCTGCAACTCGAGAAAATCCAGGAGATTTTGCCCTCCAGGCGAGATCAGGCCCATTTCCACTGAGGCGTCTCGAGACTATTCACACCTAACCTCTGGAATTTCCAAAAGGTCCTTCACACACTTGCTGCAACTGAAGAAGTACCCCAACATCCCCGTCTCCACTCTAGAGGAAACACGAGGGTCCCGCCCACATCGAGAGGAGCCCCGTTTCCAACTCGTAGCTCGTGATGAGGGATCCTTTCCCTGCTTGGTCGGGAAAGAATTTCCCGCGTTCCCGTCTCATTTCAAGAGGAGGCGCTCTCCACAGGAAAGGCGAGAGGAACTCCAGCGTCGTACCACCATTCCAGGAGTCCCCCAGATGTTTCAGTCCTTTCCAGAGGAACCTGTTTTCCCTGCACTGCCTCGACTTTCACGTCGAGGATCAACTCACACCATGGTGGCACGTGGGACAGCCCTGTGGGAAAGCCTCGTGGGAAGCCTCGAGGATAAGCCACAGATCCCTTGATCCAGGCGATGGGAAGCCTGACACTGCTGCTAAAGCTCCTGAGGAAAGTGCACGTGCATGCCCCCATTCGACACGAGGACTTAACCCCTGGGGAGACTCCAGACGTACCCCAAGGTCCATGTCAGCACTGCAGAGGAATCCTCAGGTTCTGGGCCCGACTCCACACAAGGTCTTAGGCCGGGCATCGAAGAGAGAGGAATCCCGAGAGGACCCCGAGCAACTCGCATGCGGACTGGCCTTTCCTGAGCCCACCAGAGCGGGTCCCTGAGGTCCCCGTCATAAGTCAAGAGCACGTGCCGCAACTCGAGAAAATCCAGGAGGTTTTGCCCTCCAGGCGAGATGAGGCCCATTTCCGCTGAGGCTTCTCGAAGCTAATCACACCTAACCTCTGGAACTTCCAAAAGGTCCTTCACACCCTTGCTGCAATTCAAGCAGGTTCCTGACATACCCGACTCCATTCTAGAGGAAGTACGAGGGTCCCTGCCACATCCAGAGGAGCCCTGTTTCCGACTCGTTGCTCGATATGAGGGAACATTCGCTGCTTTGTCGGGAAAGAATTCTGGGCATTCCCGTCCCATCTCAAGGGGAGGAGCTCTCCACAGGAAAGGCGAGAGAAACTCCAGCATCGTGCCACCATTCCAAGAGTCCCCCAGAAGTCTCAGTCCATTCCAGAGGAACCTGTTTTCCCTGCACTGCCTCGACTTTCACGCGGAGGATCGCCTCCAACCATGGTGTCATGTTCGACAGCCCTGTGGGAAATCCTCGTGGGAAAGCGTCGAGGGAAATCCACAGATCCCTTGATCCACGCGACTGGAAGCATGACACTGCTGCTACCCCTCTGGAGGAAAGTGCACGTGCATGCCCCCTTCGAGAGGAGGACTTACTCCGCTGGGGAGACTCCAGAAGTAGCCCAAGAACCATGTCAGCACTGGAGAGGAATCCTCAGGTTCCGGTCCCGCATCCACACAAGGTCTTTGGCCCCGGCATTGAAGGGAGAGGAATCCAGAGAGGCCCTCGAGCAATTCGCATGTGGACTGGCCTTTCCTGAGGCAACCAGAGCGGGTCCCAGAGGTCCCCGTCGTATGTCGAGAGCACCTGCCGCAACTCGAGAAAATCCATTAGGATTTGCCCTCCAGGCGAGATGAGGACCATTTCCGCTGAGGCTTCTCAAGGCTAATCACACCTAAGCTCTGGAACTTCCAAAGGGTCCTTGACACCCTTGCTGCAACTCAAGAAGTTCCCCTATATACCCCTCTCCACTCGAGAGGAAGCACGCATGTCCCACCCACATCCAGAAGAGCTCCGTTTCCGCCTCGTAGGTCGAGATGAGGGATCCGTTCGCTGCTTGTTCAGGAGAGATTCCTTGGCGTTCCCATCGCATCTCAAGTGTAGGGGCTCTCCACAGGAAAGGTGAGAGCAACTCCAGCGTCGTGCCACCATTCCAAGAGTCCCCCAGATGTCTCAGTCCATTCCTGAGGATACTGTTTTCCCTGCACTGCCTTGACTTTAACGAGGAGGATCGACTCCCACCACGGTCTCACGTGGGACAGCCCTGTTGGAAATCCTCGCGGGAAAGCCTCGGGGGAAAGGCTCGAGGGAAACCCACACATCCCATGATCGACCCGACGGGAGGCGTGACATAGCTGCTCCAGAGCGGGAGGAAAGCCCATTTGCATGTCCCCTCTGAAGACGAGGACTGACTCCCCTGAGGAGACTCCAGAAGTATGCAAAGTTATATGTCAGCACTGGAGAGGAATCCTCAGGTTCCGGCCCCGACTCCACACAAGGTCTTAGGCCCCGGCATCGACGGGAGAGGAATCCCGAGAGGCCCCGAGGAACTCGCTTGGGGACTGTCTTTTCCTGAGGCCACCAGAGCGGGTCCCTGAGGTCCCCGTCGTACGTCGAGAGTACCTGCTGCAACTCCAGAAAATCCAGGAGGTTTTGCCCTCCAGGCGAGATGAGGCCCATTTCCGCTGAGGCTTCTCGAGGCTAATCACGTCTAACCACTGGAACTTCCAAAGGGTCCTTCACACCCTTGCTGCAACTCAAGAAGTTCCCAGACATACCCGTCTCCACTCGAGAGGAAGCACGAGGGTCCCGCACACATCCAGGGGAGCCCCGTTTCCGCCTCCTAGCTCGAGATGAGGGATCCTTTCCCTGTTTCGTAGGGAAAGAATTCCCGGCGTTCCCGTCGCATCCCAAGAGGAGGCGCTCTCCACAGGAAAGAGGAGAGGAACTCCAGGGTCGTGCCACCATTCCAAAAGTGCCCCAGATGTGTCAGTCCATTCCAGAGGAACCTGTTTTCCCTGCACTGCCTTGACCTTCAAGCCGAGGATCGACTCCCACCACGTGTGCACGTGGGACAGCCCTGTGGGAAAGCCTCGTGGGAAAGCCTCGTGGGAAAGACTCGAGGGAAAACCATAGATCCTTTGATCCACGCGGCGGACTGCGTGACACTGCTGCTACCGCTCTGGAGGAAAGCGCAAGTGCATGCCCGCATTCGAGACGAGGACTGACTCCCCTGGGGAGACTCCAGAAATACCCCAAGTTCCATGTCAGCACTGGAGAGGAATCCTCAGGTTCCGGCCCGGACTCCACACAAGGTCTTAGGCCCCGGCATCGAAGGGAGAGCAATCCCGAGAGGCCCCCGAGGAACTCGCATGGGGACTGGCCTTTCCTGAGGCCACCAGAGCGGGTCCCTGAGGTCCCCGTCATAAGTCGAGAGCACCTGCCGCAACTCGAGAAAATCCAGGAGGTTTTGCCCTCCAGGCGAGATGAGGCCCATTTGCGCTGAGGCTTCTCGAGGCTAATCACATCTAACCACTGGAACTTCCAAAGGGTCCTTCACACCCTTGCTGCAACTCCAGAAGTTCCCCGACATACCCGTCTCCACTCGAGAGGAAACACAAAAGTCCCGCACACATCCAGGGGAACCCCGATTCTGCCTCCTAGCTCGAGATGAGGGATCCTTTCCCTGTTTCATAGGGAAAGAATTCCCGGCGTTCCCGTCGCATCTCAAGAGGAGGCGCTCTCCACAGGAAAGGCGAGAGGAACTCCAGGGTCGTGCCACCATTCCAAGAGTCGCCCAGATGTGTCAGTCCATTCCAGAGGAACCTGTTTTCCCTGCACTGCCTTGATGTTCAAGCCGAGGATCGACTCCCACCAGTGTGCACGTGGGATGCCCTGTGGGAAAGCCTCGTGGGAAAGCCTCGTGGGAAAGACTCGAGGGAAAAACATAGATCCTTTGATCCAGGCGGCGGACTGCGTGACACTGCTGCTACCGCTCTGGAGTAAAGCGCACGTGCATGCCCCCTCTCGAGACGAGGACTTACTCCCCTGGAGAGACTCCAGAAGTTCCCCCAAGATCCATGTCAGCACTGGGGAGGAATCCTCATGTTCCGCCCCGACTTCACACAAGATCTCAGGCCCCGGCATCGAAGGGAGAGGAATCCCGAGAGGCACCCGAGCAACTCGCATGGGGACTGGCATTGCCTGAGGCCACCAGAGCGAGTCCCTGAGGTCCCCGTCGTAAATCGAGAGCACCTGCCGCAACTCGAAAAAATCCAGGAGGTTTTGCCCTCCGGGCGAGAAGAGCCCATTTCCGCTGAGGCTTCTCGAAGCTAATCAAACCTAACTTCTGGAACTTCCAAAAGTTCCTTCACACCCTTGCTGTAACTCAAGAAGTTGCCTGACATACCCGTCTCCACTCTAGAGGAAGCACAAGGGTCCCGGCCACATCCAGAGGAGACCCGTTTCCGCCTAGCAGCTCGAGATGAGGGACATTTGGCTGCTTTGTGGGGAAAGAATTCCCGGCGTTCCACTCTCACCTCAAGAGGAGGTGCTCTCCACAGGAAAGGCAAGAGGAACTCCAGCGTCGTGCCACCATTCCAAGAGTCCCCCAGAAGTCTCAGTCCATTCCAGAGGAACCTGTTTTCCCTGCACTGCCTCGACTTTCACACCGATGATTGACTCCCACCACAGTGGCACGTGTGACAGCCCTGTGGGACAGCCTCGTAGGAAAGCCTCGAGAGAAAGCCACAGATCCCTTGTTCCAGGTGATGGAAAGCATGACACTGCTGCTACTGCTCTGGAGGAAAGCGCACGTGCATGCCCCCATTTGAGACGAGGACTTACTCCCCTGGGGAGACTCCAGAATTACCCCAAGATCTATGTCAGCACTGGAGAGGAATCCTCAGGTTCCGGCCCCGCCTCCACACAAGGTATTAGGCCCTGGCATCGAAGGGAGAGGTATTCCGAGAGGCCCACGTGCAACTCGCATGGGGACTGGCCTTTCCTGAGGCAACCAGAGCGGGTCCCAGAGGTCCCCGTCGTATGTCGAGAGCACCTGCCGCAACTAGAGAAAATCCATTAGGATTTGCCCTCCAGGGGAGATGAGGACCATTTCCGCTGAGGCTTCTCAAGGCTAATCACACCTAAGCTCTGGAACTTCCAAAGGGTCCTTGACACCCTTGCTGCAACTCAAGAAGTTCCCCTATATACCCCTCTCCACTCGAGAGGAAGCACGCATGTCCCACCCACATCCAGAAGAGCTCCGTTTCCGCCTCGTAGGTCGAGATGAGGGATCCGTTCGCTGCTTGTTCAGGAGAGATTCCTTGGCGTTCCCATCGCATCTCAAGTGTAGGGGCTCTCCACAGGAAAGGTGAGAGCAACTCCAGCGTCGTGCCACCATTCCAAGAGTCCCCCAGATGTCTCAGTCCATTCCTGAGGATACTGTTTTCCCTGCACTGCCTTGACTTTAACGAGGAGGATCGACTCCCACCACGGTCTCACGTGGGACAGCCCTGTGGGAAAGCCTCGTGGGAAAGCCTCGAGGGAAAGCCACAGATCCCTTGATCCACGCGACAGGAATCGTGACGCTGGTGCTACAGCTCGGAGGAAAGCGCACGTGCATGCCCCCATTCGAGACGAAGACTGACTCCCCTGGGGAGACTCCAAAAGTACTCCAAGATCCATGTCAGTACTGGAGAGGAATCCTCAGGTTCCGGCCCCGACTCCACACAAGGACTTAGGCCCCGGCATCGACGGAAGATGAATCCCGAGAGGACCCCGAGCAATTCGAATGGGGACGGGCCAGTATTGAGGCCACCAGAGCGGGTCCCTAAAGTCCCCGTCGTAAGTCAAGAGCACCTGCCGCAACTCGAGAAAATCAAGGAGGTTTTGCACTCCAGCTGAGTGAGGCCCATTTCCGCTGAGGCTTCTGGAAGCTAATCACACCTAACCTCTGGAACTTCTAAAAGGTCCTTCACACCCTTGCTGCAACTCAAGAAGTTCCCTAACATACCCGTCTCCACTCGAGAGGAAGCACGAGGGTCCCGCCCACATCCAGGGGAGCCCCGTGTTCGCCTCGTAGCTCAAGATGAGGGATCCTTTCACAGCTTTTTCGGGAAATAATTCTGGGAGTTCCCGTTGCATCTCAAGTGGAGGCGCTCCTCACAGGAAAGGCGAGAGGAACGCCAGGGTCGTGCCACCGTTCCCAGAGTCCCCCAGATATCTCAGTCCATTCCAGAGGGACCTGTTTTCCCTGCACTGCCTGGAGTTTCACGCCGAGCATCGACTCACACCACGGTGACACGTGGGACAGTCCTGTGGGAAAGCCTCGTGGGAAAGCCTCGTGGGAAAGCCACAGATCCCATGATCGGCGCGCCGGGAGGCATGACAGTGTTGTTACAGCTCTGGAGGAAAGCGCACGTGCATGCCCCCATTCGAGACGGGGACTTACTCCCCTGGGGAAACACCAGAAGTACTCCACGATCCATGTCAGCACTGGAGAGGAAACCTCATGTTCCAGACACGACTCCACACAAGGTCTTAGGCTCTGGCATCGAAGGGAGCGGAATCCCGAGAGGCTCCCGAGCCACTGGAATGGGGACTGGCCAGTCCTGAGGCCACCAGAGCGCGTCCCTTAGGTCACCGTCGTAAGTCGAGAGCACCTGCCGCAACTCGAGAAAATCCAGGAGGTTTTTCCCTCCAGGCGAGATGAGGCCCATTTCCGCTGAGGCTTCTCCAGGCTAATCACGTCTAGCCTCTGGAACTTCCAAAACGTCCTTCACACCCTTGCTGCAACTCAAGAAGTTGCCTGACATACCCGTCTCCACTCTAGAAGAAGCACGAGGATCCCATCCACATCCAGAGGAGCCCCGTTTCCGCCTCGTAGCTCGAGATGAGGGACATTTCGCTGCTTTGTCCGGAAAGAAATCCCGACGTTTCCCTCTCACCTCAAGAGGAGGCGCTCTCCACAGGAAAGGCGAGAGGAACTCCAGCATCATGCCACCATTCCAAGAGTCCCCCAGATGTCTCAGTCCATTCAGAGGAACCTGTTTGCCCTGCACTACCTCGGCTTTCACGCCGAGGATCGACTCCCACGCCGAGGATCGACTCCCACCACGCTGGCACGTGGGACAGCCCTGTGGGACAGCCCTGTGGGAAAGCCTCGTGGGAAAGCCTCATGGGATAGACTCGAGGGAAAACCATAGATCCTTTGATCCACGCGGCGGACAGCGTGACACTGCTGCTACCGCTCTGGAGGAAAGCGCAAGTGCATGCCCGCATTCGAGACGAGGACTGACTCCCCTGGGGAGACTCCAGAAGTACCCCAAGATCCATATCAGCACTGGAGAGGAATCCTCAGGTTCCGTTCCCGACTCCACACAACGTCTTAGGCCCCGGCATGGACGGGAGAGGAATCCCGAGAGGACCCCGAGGAACTCGCATGGGGACTGGCCTTTCCTGAGGCCACCAGAGCGGGTCCCTGAGGTCCCCGTCGTAAGTCGAGAGCACCTGCCGCAACTCGAGAAAATCCAGGAGGTTTTGCACTCCAGGCGAGATGAGGCCCATTTCCGCTGAGGCTTCTCGAGGCTAATCACATCTAACCACTGGAACTTCCAAAGGGTCCTTCACACCCTTGCTGCAACTCAAGAAGTTCCCCCACATACCCGTCTCCACTCGAGAGGAAGCACGAGGGTCCCGCACACATCCAGGGGACCCCGTTTCCGCCTCCTAGCTCGAGATGAGGGATCCTTTCCCTGTTTCGTAGGGAAAGAATTCGCGGCGTTCCCGTCGCATCTCAAGAGGAGGCGCTCTCCACAGGAAAGGCGAGAGGAACTCCAGGGTCGTGCCACCATTCCAAGAGTCCCCCAGATGTGTCAGTCCATTCCAGAGGAACCTGTTTTCCCTGAACTGCCTTGACGTTCAAGCCGAGGATCGACTCCCACCACGTGTGCACGTGGGACAGACCTGTGGGAAAGCCTCGTGGGAAAGACTCGAGGGAAAACCATAGATCCTTGGATCCACGCGGCGGACTGCGTGACACTGCTGCTACGGCTCTGGAGGAAAGAGCAAGTGCATGCCAGCATTCGAGACGAGGAATGACTCCCCTGGGATGACTCCAGAAGTACCCCAAGATCCATGTCAGCACTGGAGAGGAATCCCCAGGTTCCGGCCCCGACTCCACACAAGGTCTTAGGCCCCGGCATCGAGGGGAGAGGAATCCCGAGAGGCCCCCGAGGAACTCGCATGGGGACTGGCCTTTCCTGAGGCCACCAGAGCGGGTCCCTGAGGTCCCCGTCTTAAGTCGAGAGCACCTGCCGCAACTCGAGAAAATCCAGGAGGTTTTGCCCTGCAGGCGAGATGAGGCCCATTTCCGCTGAGGCTTCTCAAGGCTAATCACACCTAAGCTCTGGAACTTCCAAAGGGTCCTTGACACCCTTGCTGCAACTCAAGAAGTTCCCCTATATACCCCTCTCCACTCGAGAGGAAGCACGCATGTCCCACCCACATCCAGAAGAGCTCCGTTTCCGCCTCGTAGGTCGAGATGAGGGATCCGTTCGCTGCTTGTTCAGGAGAGATTCCTTGGCGTTCCCATCGCATCTCAAGTGTAGGGGCTCTCCACAGGAAAGGTGAGAGCAACTCCAGCGTCGTGCCACCATTCCAAGAGTCCCCCAGATGTCTCAGTCCATTCCTGAGGATACTGTTTTCCCTGCACTGCCTTGACTTTAACGAGGAGGATCGACTCCCACCACGGTCTCACGTGGGACAGCCCTGTGGGAAAGCCTCGTGGGAAAGCCTCGAGGGAAAGCCACAGATCCCTTGATCCACGCGACAGGAATCGTGACGCTGGTGCTACAGCTCGGAGGAAAGCGCACGTGCATGCCCCCATTCGAGACGAAGACTGACTCCCCTGGGGAGACTCCAAAAGTACTCCAAGATCCATGTCAGTACTGGAGAGGAATCCTCAGGTTCCGGCCCCGACTCCACACAAGGACTTAGGCCCCGGCATCGACGGAAGATGAATCCCGAGAGGACCCCGAGCAATTCGAATGGGGACGGGCCAGTATTGAGGCCACCAGAGCGGGTCCCTAAAGTCCCCGTCGTAAGTCAAGAGCACCTGCCGCAACTCGAGAAAATCAAGGAGGTTTTGCACTCCAGCTGAGTGAGGCCCATTTCCGCTGAGGCTTCTGGAAGCTAATCACACCTAACCTCTGGAACTTCTAAAAGGTCCTTCACACCCTTGCTGCAACTCAAGAAGTTCCCTAACATACCCGTCTCCACTCGAGAGGAAGCACGAGGGTCCCGCCCACATCCAGGGGAGCCCCGTGTTCGCCTCGTAGCTCAAGATGAGGGATCCTTTCACAGCTTTTTCGGGAAATAATTCTGGGAGTTCCCGTTGCATCTCAAGTGGAGGCGCTCCTCACAGGAAAGGCGAGAGGAACGCCAGGGTCGTGCCACCGTTCCCAGAGTCCCCCAGATATCTCAGTCCATTCCAGAGGGACCTGTTTTCCCTGCACTGCCTCGAGTTTCACGCCGAGCATCGACTCACACCACGGTGACACGTGGGACAGTCCTGTGGGAAAGCCTCGTGGGAAAGCCTCGTGGGAAAGCCACAGATCCCATGATCGGCGCGCCGGGAGGCATGACAGTGTTGTTACAGCTCTGGAGGAAAGCGCACGTGCATGCCCCCATTCGAGACGGGGACTTACTCCCCTGGGGAAACACCAGAAGTACTCCACGATCCATGTCAGCACTGGAGAGGAAACCTCATGTTCCAGACACGACTCCACACAAGGTCTTAGGCTCTGGCATCGAAGGGAGCGGAATCCCGAGAGGCTCCCGAGCCACTGGAATGGGGACTGGCCAGTCCTGAGGCCACCAGAGCGCGTCCCTTAGGTCACCGTCGTAAGTCGAGAGCACCTGCCGCAACTCGAGAAAATCCAGGAGGTTTTTCCCTCCAGGCGAGATGAGGCCCATTTCCGCTGAGGCTTCTCCAGGCTAATCACGTCTAGCCTCTGGAACTTCCAAAAGGTCCTTCACACCCTTGCTGCAACTCAAGAAGTTGCCTGACATACCCGTCTCCACTCTAGAAGAAGCACGAGGATCCCATCCACATCCAGAGGAGCCCCGTTTCCGCCTCGTAGCTCGAGATGAGGGACATTTCGCTGCTTTGTCCGGAAAGAAATCCCGACGTTTCCCTCTCACCTCAAGAGGAGGCGCTCTCCACAGGAAAGGCGAGAGGAACTCCAGCATCATGCCACCATTCCAAGAGTCCCCCAGATGTCTCAGTCCATTCAGAGGAACCTGTTTGCCCTGCACTACCTCGGCTTTCACGCCGAGGATCGACTCCCACGCCGAGGATCGACTCCCACCACGCTGGCACGTGGGACAGCCCTGTGGGACAGCCCTGTGGGAAAGCCTCGTGGGAAAGCCTCATGGGATAGACTCGAGGGAAAACCATAGATCCTTTGATCCACGCGGCGGACAGCGTGACACTGCTGCTACCGCTCTGGAGGAAAGCGCAAGTGCATGCCCGCATTCGAGACGAGGACTGACTCCCCTGGGGAGACTCCAGAAGTACCCCAAGATCCATATCAGCACTGGAGAGGAATCCTCAGGTTCCGTTCCCGACTCCACACAACGTCTTAGGCCCCGGCATGGACGGGAGAGGAATCCCGAGAGGCCCCCGAGGAACTCGCATGGGGACTGGCCTTTCCTGAGGCCACCAGAGCGGGTCCCTGAGGTCCCCGTCGTAAGTCGAGAGCACCTGCCGCAACTCGAGAAAATCCAGGAGGTTTTGCACTCCAGGCGAGATGAGGCCCATTTCCGCTGAGGCTTCTCGAGGCTAATCACATCTAACCACTGGAACTTCCAAAGGGTCCTTCACACCCTTGCTGCAACTCAAGAAGTTCCCCCACATACCCGTCTCCACTCGAGAGGAAGCACAAGGGTCCCGCACACATCCAGGGGACCCCGTTTCCGCCTCCTAGCTCGAGATGAGGGATCCTTTCCCTGTTTCGTAGGGAAAGAATTCGCGGCGTTCCCGTCGCATCTCAAGAGGAGGCGCTCTCCACAGGAAAGGCGAGAGGAACTCCAGGGTCGTGCCACCATTCCAAGAGTCCCCCAGATGTGTCAGTCCATTCCAGAGGAACCTGTTTTCCCTGAACTGCCTTGACGTTCAAGCCGAGGATCGACTCCCACCACGTGTGCACGTGGGACAGACCTGTGGGAAAGCCTCGTGGGAAAGACTCGAGGGAAAACCATAGATCCTTTGATCCACGCGGCGGACTGCGTGACACTGCTGCTACGGCTCTGGAGGAAAGAGCAAGTGCATGCCAGCATTCGAGACGAGGAATGACTCCCCTGGGATGACTCCAGAAGTACCCCAAGATCCATGTCAGCACTGGAGAGGAATCCCCAGGTTCCGGCCCCGACTCCACACAAGGTCTTAGGCCCCGGCATCGAGGGGAGAGGAATCCCGAGAGGCCCCCGAGGAACTCGCATGGGGACTGGCCTTTCCTGAGGCCACCAGAGCGGGTCCCTGAGGTCCCCGTCGTAAGTCGAGAGCACCTGCCGCAACTCGAGAAAATCCAGGAGGTTTTGCCCTGCAGGCGAGATGAGGCCCATTTCCGCTGAGGCTTCTCAAGGCTAATCACACCTAAGCTCTGGAACTTCCAAAGGGTCCTTGACACCATTGCTGCAACTCAAGAAGTTCCCCTATATACCACTCTCCACTCGAGAGGAAGCACGCATGTCCCACCCACATCCAGAAGAGCTCCGTTTCCGCCTCGTAGGTCGAGATGAGGGATCCGTTCGCTGCTTGTTCAGGAGAGATTCCTTGGCGTTCCCATCGCATCTCAAGTGTAGGGGCTCTCCACAGGAAAGGTGAGAGCAACTCCAGCGTCGTGCCACCATTCCAAGAGTCCCCCAGATGTCTCAGTCCATTCCTGAGGATACTGTTTTCCCTGCACTGCCTTGACTTTAACGAGGAGGATCGACTCCCACCACGGTCTCACGTGGGACAGCCCTGTGGGAAAGCCTCGTGGGAAAGCCTCGAGGGAAAGCCACAGATCCCTTGATCCACGCGACAGGAATCGTGACGCTGGTGCTACAGCTCGGAGGAAAGCGCACGTGCATGCCCCCATTCGAGACGAAGACTGACTCCCCTGGGGAGACTCCAAAAGTACTCCAAGATCCATGTCAGTACTGGAGAGGAATCCTCAGGTTCCGGCCCCGACTCCACACAAGGACTTAGGCCCCGGCATCGACGGAAGATGAATCCCGAGAGGACCCCGAGCAATTCGAATGGGGACGGGCCAGTATTGAGGCCACCAGAGCGGGTCCCTAAAGTCCCCGTCGTAAGTCAAGAGCACCTGCCGCAACTCGAGAAAATCAAGGAGGTTTTGCACTCCAGCTGAGTGAGGCCCATTTCCGCTGAGGCTTCTGGAAGCTAATCACACCTAACCTCTGGAACTTCTAAAAGGTCCTTCACACCCTTGCTGCAACTCAAGAAGTTCCCTAACATACCCGTCTCCACTCGAGAGGAAGCACGAGGGTCCCGCCCACATCCAGGGGAGCCCCGTGTTCGCCTCGTAGCTCAAGATGAGGGATCCTTTCACAGCTTTTTCGGGAAATAATTCTGGGAGTTCCCGTTGCATCTCAAGTGGAGGCGCTCCTCACAGGAAAGGCGAGAGGAACGCCAGGGTCGTGCCACCGTTCCCAGAGTCCCCCAGATATCTCAGTCCATTCCAGAGGGACCTGTTTTCCCTGCACTGCCTCGAGTTTCACGCCGAGCATCGACTCACACCACGGTGACACGTGGGACAGTCCTGTGGGAAAGCCTCGTGGGAAAGCCTCGTGGGAAAGCCACAGATCCCATGATCGGCGCGCCGGGAGGCATGACAGTGTTGTTACAGCTCTGGAGGAAAGCGCACGTGCATGCCCCCATTCGAGACGGGGACTTACTCCCCTGGGGAAACACCAGAAGTACTCCACGATCCATGTCAGCACTGGAGAGGAAACCTCATGTTCCAGACACGACTCCACACAAGGTCTTAGGCTCTGGCATCGAAGGGAGCGGAATCCCGAGAGGCTCCCGAGCCACTGGAATGGGGACTGGCCAGTCCTGAGGCCACCAGAGCGCGTCCCTTAGGTCACCGTCGTAAGTCGAGAGCACCTGCCGCAACTCGAGAAAATCCAGGAGGTTTTTCCCTCCAGGCGAGATGAGGCCCATTTCCGCTGAGGCTTCTCCAGGCTAATCACGTCTAGCCTCTGGAACTTCCAAAAGGTCCTTCACACCCTTGCTGCAACTCAAGAAGTTGCCTGACATACCCGTCTCCACTCTAGAAGAAGCACGAGGATCCCATCCACATCCAGAGGAGCCCCGTTTCCGCCTCGTAGCTCGAGATGAGGGACATTTCGCTGCTTTGTCCGGAAAGAAATCCCGACGTTTCCCTCTCACCTCAAGAGGAGGCGCTCTCCACAGGAAAGGCGAGAGGAACTCCAGCATCATGCCACCATTCCAAGAGTCCCCCAGATGTCTCAGTCCATTCAGAGGAACCTGTTTGCCCTGCACTACCTCGGCTTTCACGCCGAGGATCGACTCCCACGCCGAGGATCGACTCCCACCACGCTGGCACGTGGGACAGCCCTGTGGGACAGCCCTGTGGGAAAGCCTCGTGGGAAAGCCTCATGGGATAGACTCGAGGGAAAACCATAGATCCTTTGATCCACGCGGCGGACAGCGTGACACTGCTGCTACCGCTCTGGAGGAAAGCGCAAGTGCATGCCCGCATTCGAGACGAGGACTGACTCCCCTGGGGAGACTCCAGAAGTACCCCAAGATCCATATCAGCACTGGAGAGGAATCCTCAGGTTCCGTTCCCGACTCCACACAACGTCTTAGGCCCCGGCATGGACGGGAGAGGAATCCCGAGAGGACCCCGAGGAACTCGCATGGGGACTGGCCTTTCCTGAGGCCACCAGAGCGGGTCCCTGAGGTCCCCGTCGTAAGTCGAGAGCACCTGCCGCAACTCGAGAAAATCCAGGAGGTTTTGCACTCCAGGCGAGATGAGGCCCATTTCCGCTGAGGCTTCTCGAGGCTAATCACATCTAACCACTGGAACTTCCAAAGGGTCCTTCACACCCTTGCTGCAACTCAAGAAGTTCCCCCACATACCCGTCTCCACTCGAGAGGAAGCACGAGGGTCCCGCACACATCCAGGGGACCCCGTTTCCGCCTCCTAGCTCGAGATGAGGGATCCTTTCCCTGTTTCGTAGGGAAAGAATTCGCGGCGTTCCCGTCGCATCTCAAGAGGAGGCGCTCTCCACAGGAAAGGCGAGAGGAACTCCAGGGTCGTGCCACCATTCCAAGAGTCCCCCAGATGTGTCAGTCCATTCCAGAGGAACCTGTTTTCCCTGAACTGCCTTGACGTTCAAGCCGAGGATCGACTCCCACCACGTGTGCACGTGGGACAGACCTGTGGGAAAGCCTCGTGGGAAAGACTCGAGGGAAAACCATAGATCCTTGGATCCACGCGGCGGACTGCGTGACACTGCTGCTACGGCTCTGGAGGAAAGAGCAAGTGCATGCCAGCATTCGAGACGAGGAATGACTCCCCTGGGATGACTCCAGAAGTACCCCAAGATCCATGTCAGCACTGGAGAGGAATCCCCAGGTTCCGGCCCCGACTCCACACAAGGTCTTAGGCCCCGGCATCGAGGGGAGAGGAATCCCGAGAGGCCCCCGAGGAACTCGCATGGGGACTGGCCTTTCCTGAGGCCACCAGAGCGGGTCCCTGAGGTCCCCGTCGTAAGTCGAGAGCACCTGCCGCAACTCGAGAAAATCCAGGAGGTTTTGCCCTGCAGGCGAGATGAGGCCCATTTCCGCTGAGGCTTCTCAAGGCTAATCACACCTAAGCTCTGGAACTTCCAAAGGGTCCTTGACACCCTTGCTGCAACTCAAGAAGTTCCCCTATATACCCCTCTCCACTCGAGAGGAAGCACGCATGTCCCACCCACATCCAGAAGAGCTCCGTTTCCGCCTCGTAGGTCGAGATGAGGGATCCGTTCGCTGCTTGTTCAGGAGAGATTCCTTGGCGTTCCCATCGCATCTCAAGTGTAGGGGCTCTCCACAGGAAAGGTGAGAGCAACTCCAGCGTCGTGCCACCATTCCAAGAGTCCCCCAGATGTCTCAGTCCATTCCTGAGGATACTGTTTTCCCTGCACTGCCTTGACTTTAACGAGGAGGATCGACTCCCACCACGGTCTCACGTGGGACAGCCCTGTGGGAAAGCCTCGTGGGAAAGCCTCGAGGGAAAGCCACAGATCCCTTGATCCACGCGACAGGAATCGTGACGCTGGTGCTACAGCTCGGAGGAAAGCGCACGTGCATGCCCCCATTCGAGACGAAGACTGACTCCCCTGGGGAGACTCCAAAAGTACTCCAAGATCCATGTCAGTACTGGAGAGGAATCCTCAGGTTCCGGCCCCGACTCCACACAAGGACTTAGGCCCCGGCATCGACGGAAGATGAATCCCGAGAGGACCCCGAGCAATTCGAATGGGGACGGGCCAGTATTGAGGCCACCAGAGCGGGTCCCTAAAGTCCCCGTCGTAAGTCAAGAGCACCTGCCGCAACTCGAGAAAATCAAGGAGGTTTTGCACTCCAGCTGAGTGAGGCCCATTTCCGCTGAGGCTTCTGGAAGCTAATCACACCTAACCTCTGGAACTTCTAAAAGGTCCTTCACACCCTTGCTGCAACTCAAGAAGTTCCCTAACATACCCGTCTCCACTCGAGAGGAAGCACGAGGGTCCCGCCCACATCCAGGGGAGCCCCGTGTTCGCCTCGTAGCTCAAGATGAGGGATCCTTTCACAGCTTTTTCGGGAAATAATTCTGGGAGTTCCCGTTGCATCTCAAGTGGAGGCGCTCCTCACAGGAAAGGCGAGAGGAACTCCAGGGTCGTGCCACCGTTCCCAGAGTCCCCCAGATATCTCAGTCCATTCCAGAGGAACCTGTTATCCCTGCACTGCCTCGAGTTTCACGCCGAGCATCGACTCACACCACGGTGACACGTGGGACAGTCCTGTGGGAAAGCCTCGTGGGAAAGCCTCGTGGGAAAGCCACAGATCCCATGATCGGCGCGCCGGGAGGCATGACAGTGTTGTTACAGCTCTGGAGGAAAGCGCACGTGCATGCCCCCATTCGAGACGGGGACTTACTCCCCTGGGGAAACACCAGAAGTACTCCACGATCCATGTCAGCACTGGAGAGGAAACCTCATGTTCCAGACACGACCCACACAAGGTCTTAGGCTCTGGCATCGAAGGGAGCGGAATCCCGAGAGGCTCCCGAGCCATTGGAATGGGGACTGGCCAGTCCTGAGGGCACCAGAGCGCGTCCCTTAGGTCACCGTCGTAAGTCGAGAGCACCTGCCGCAACTCGAGAAAATCCAGGAGGTTTTGCACTCCAGGCGAGATGAGGCCCATTTCCGCTGAGGCTTCTCGAGGCTAATCACATCTAAACACTGGAACTTCCAAAGGGTCCTTCACACCCTTGCTGCAACTCAAGAAGTTCCCCCACATACCCGTCTCCACTCGAGAGGAAGCACGAGGGTCCCGCACACATCCAGGGGACCCCGTTTCCGCCTCCTAGCTCGAGATGAGGGATCCTTTCCCTGTTTCGTAGGGAAAGAATTCGCGGCGTCCCCGTCGCATCTCAAGAGGAGGCGCTCTCCACAGGAAAGGCGAGAGGAACTCCAGGGTCGTGCCACCATTCCAAGAGTCCCCCAGATGTGTCAGTCCATTCCAGAGGAACCTGTTTTCCCTGCACTGCCTTGACGTTCAAGCCGAGGATCGACTCCCACCACGTGTGCACGTGGGACAGCCCTGTGGGAAAGCCTCGTGGGAAAGCCTCGTGGGAAAGACTCGAGGGAAAACCATAGATCCTTTGATCCATGCGGCGGACTGCGTGACACTGCTGCTACCGCTCTGCAGTAAAGCGCAAGTGCATGCCCACATTCGAGACGAGGACTGACTCCCCTGGGGAGACTCCAGAAATACCCCAAGATCCATGTCAGCACTGGAGAGGAATCCTCAGGTTCCGGCCCCGACTCCACACAAGGTCTTAGGCCCCGGCATCGAGGGGAGAGGAATCCCGAGAGGCCCCGGAGGAACTCGCATGGGGACTGGCCTTTCCTGAGGCCACCAGAGCGGGTCCCTGAGGTCCCCGTCGTAAGTCGAGAGCACCTGCCGCAACTCGAGAAAATCCAGGAGGTTTTGCCCTCCAGGCGAGATGAGGCCCATTTCCGCTGAGGCTTCTCGAGGCTAATCACATCTAACCACTGGAACTTCCAAAGGGTCCTTCACACCTTTGCTGCAACTCAAGAAGTTCCCCGACACACCCGTCTCCACTCGAGAGGAAGCACGAGGTTCCCGCACACATCCAGGGGAGACCCGTTTCCGCCTCCTAGCTCGAGATGAGGGATCCTTTCCCTGTTTCCTAGGGAATGAATTCCCGGCGTTCCCGTCGCATCTCAAGAGGATGCGCTCTCCACAGGAAAGGCGAGAGGAACTCCAGGGTCGTGCCTCCATTCCAAGAGTCCCCCAGATGTGTCAGTCCATTCCAGAGGAACCTGTTTTCCCTGCACTGCCTTGACGTTCAAGCTGAGGATCGACTCCCACCACGTGTGCACGTTCGACAGCCCTGTGGGAAAGCCTCGTGGGAAAGCCTAGTGGGAAAGACTCGAAGGAAAACCATAGATCCTTTGATCCACGCGGCGGACTGCGTGATACTGCTGCTACCGCTCTGGAGGAAAGCGCAAGTGCATGCCCGCATTCGAGACGAGGACTGACTCCCATGGGAAACTCCAGAAGTACCCCAAGATCCATGTCAGCACTGGAGAGGAATCCTCAGGTTCCGTCCCCGACTCCACACAAGGTCTTAGTCCCCGGCATCGACGGGAGAGGAATCCCGAGAGGACCCCGAGGAACTCGCATGGGGACTGGCCTTTCCTGAGGCCACCAGAGCGGGTCCCTGAGGTCCCCGTCGTAAGTCGAGAGCACCTGCCCCAACTCGAGAAAATCCAGGAGGTTTTGCCCTCCAGGCGAGATGAGGCCCATTTCCGCTGAGGCTTCTCGAGGCTAATCACATCTAACCACTGGAATTTTCAAAGGGTCCTTCACACACTTGCTGCAACTCAAGAAGTTCCCCGACATACCCGTCTCCACTCGAGAGGGAGCAAGAGGGTCCCGCACACATCCAGGGGAACCCCGTTTCCGCCTCCTAGCTCGAGATGAGGGATCCTTTCCCTGTTTCGTAGGGAAAGAATTCCCGGCGTTCCCGTCGCATCTCAAGAGGAGGCGCTCTCCACAGGAAAGGCGAGAGGAACTCCAGGGTCGTGCCACCATTCCAAGAGTCCCCCAGATGTGTCAGTCCATTCCAGAGGAACCTGTTTTCCCTGCACTGCCTCGACGTTCAAGCCGAGGATCGACTACCACCACGTGAGCACGTGGGACAGCCCTGTGGGAAAGCCGCGTGGGATAGCCTCGTGGGAAAGACTCGAGGGAAAACCATAGATCCTTTGATCCACGCGGCGGACTGCGTGACTCTGCTGTTACCGCTCTGGAGGAAAGCGCAAGTGCATGCCCGCATTCGAGACGAGGACTGACTCCCCTTTGGAGACTCCAGAAGTACCCCAAGTTACATGTCAGCACTGGAGAGGAATCCTCAGGTTCCGGCCCCGACTCCCCACAAGGTCTTAGGCCCCAACATCAACCGGAGAGGAATCCCGAGAAGCCCCCGAGGAACTGGCGTGAGGACTGGCCTTTCCTGAGGCCACCAGAGCGGGTCCCTGAGGTCCCCGTCGTAAGTCGAAAGCACCTGCCTCAACTCGAGAAAATCCAGGAGGTTTTGCCCTCCAGGCGAGATGAGGCCCATTTCCGCTGAGGCTTCTCGAGGCTAATCACGTCTAACCACTGGAACTTCCAAAGGGTCCTTGACACCCTTGCTGCAACTCAAGAAGTTCCCCTATATACCCCTCTCCACTCGAGAGGAAGCACGCATGTCCCACCCACATCCAGAAGAGCTCCGTTTCCGCCTCGTAGGTCGAGATGAGGGATCCGTTCGCTGCTTGTTCAGGAGAGATTCCTTGGCGTTCCCATCGCATCTCAAGTGTAGGGGCTCTCCACAGGAAAGGTGAGAGCAACTCCAGCGTCGTGCCACCATTCCAAGAGTCCCCCAGATGTCTCAGTCCATTCCTGAGGATACTGTTTTCCCTGCACTGCCTTGACTTTAACGAGGAGGATCGACTCCCACCACGGTCTCACGTGGGACAGCCCTGTGGGAAAGCCTCGTGGGAAAGCCTCGAGGGAAAGCCACAGATCCCTTGATCCACGCGACAGGAATCGTGACGCTGGTGCTACAGCTCGGAGGAAAGCGCACGTGCATGCCCCCATTCGAGACGAAGACTGACTCCCCTGGGGAGACTCCAAAAGTACTCCAAGATCCATGTCAGTACTGGAGAGGAATCCGCAGGTTCCAGCCCCGACTCCACACAAGGACTTAGCCCCGGAATCGACGGAAGATGAATCCTGAGAGGACCCCGAGCAATTCGAATGGGGACGGGCCAGTATTGAGGCCACCAGAGCGGGTCCCTAAAGTCCCCGTCGTAAGTCAAGAGCACCTGCCGCAACTCGAGAAAATCAAGGAGGTTTTGCACTCCAGCTGAGTGAGGCCCATTTCCGCTGAGGCTTCTGGAAGCTAATCACACCTAACCTCTGGAACTTCTAAAAGGTCCTTCACACCCTTGCTGCAACTCAAGAAGTTCCCTAACATACCCGTCTCCACTCGAGAGGAAGCACGAGGGTCCCGCCCACATCCAGGGGAGCCCCGTGTTCGCCTCGTAGCTCAAGATGAGGGATCCTTTCACAGCTTTTTCGGGAAATAATTCTGGGAGTTCCCGTTGCATCTCAAGTGGAGGCGCTCCTCACAGGAAAGGCGAGAGGAACTCCAGGGTCGTGCCACCGTTCCCAGAGTCCCCCAGATATCTCAGTCCATTCCAGAGGAACCTGTTATCCCTGCACTGCCTCGAGTTTCACGCCGAGCATCGACTCACACCACGGTGACACGTGGGACAGTCCTGT
The DNA here is from genome assembly GCF_042477335.2 of Ovis canadensis. Taxonomy (NCBI): domain Eukaryota; kingdom Metazoa; phylum Chordata; class Mammalia; order Artiodactyla; family Bovidae; genus Ovis; species Ovis canadensis. The sequence continues at coordinate 2,296,977 of NC_091252.1, forward strand.
GGGAAAGCCTCGTGGGAAAGCCTCGTGGGAAAGCCACAGATCCCATGATCGGCGCGCCGGGAGGCATGACAGTGTTGTTACAGCTCTGGAGGAAAGCGCACGTGCATGCCCCCATTCGAGACGGGGACTTACTCCCCTGGGGAAACACCAGAAGTACTCCACGATCCATGTCAGCACTGGAGAGGAAACCTCATGTTCCAGACACGACCCACACAAGGTCTTAGGCTCTGGCATCGAAGGGAGCGGAATCCCGAGAGGCTCCCGAGCCATTGGAATGGGGACTGGCCAGTCCTGAGGGCACCAGAGCGCGTCCCTTAGGTCACCGTCGTAAGTCGAGAACACCTGCCGCAACTCGAGAAAATCCAGGAGGTTTTGCACTCCAGGCGAGATGAGGCCCATTTCCGCTGAGGCTTCTCGAGGCTAATCACATCTAAACACTGGAACTTCCAAAGGGTCCTTCACACCCTTGCTGCAACTCAAGAAGTTCCCCCACATACCCGTCTCCACTCGAGAGGAAGCACGAGGGTCCCGCACACATCCAGGGGACCCCGTTTCCGCCTCCTAGCTCGAGATGAGGGATCCTTTCCCTGTTTCGTAGGGAAAGAATTCGCGGCGTCCCCGTCGCATCTCAAGAGGAGGCGCTCTCCACAGGAAAGGCGAGAGGAACTCCAGGGTCGTGCCACCATTCCAAGAGTCCCCCAGATGTGTCAGTCCATTCCAGAGGAACCTGTTTTCCCTGCACTGCCTTGACGTTCAAGCCGAGGATCGACTCCCACCACGTGTGCACGTGGGACAGCCCTGTGGGAAAGCCTCGTGGGAAAGCCTCGTGGGAAAGACTCGAGGGAAAACCATAGATCCTTTGATCCATGCGGCGGACTGCGTGACACTGCTGCTACCGCTCTGCAGTAAAGCGCAAGTGCATGCCCACATTCGAGACGAGGACTGACTCCCCTGGGGAGACTCCAGAAATACCCCAAGATCCATGTCAGCACTGGAGAGGAATCCTCAGGTTCCGGCCCCGACTCCACACAAGGTCTTAGGCCCCGGCATCGAGGGGAGAGGAATCCCGAGAGGCCCCCGAGGAACTCGCATGGGGACTGGCCTTTCCTGAGGCCACCAGAGCGGGTCCCTCAGGTCCCCGTCGTAAGTCGAGAGCACCTGCCGCAACTCGAGAAAATCCAGGAGGTTTTGCCCTCCAGGCGAGATGAGGCCCATTTCCGCTGAGGCTTCTCGAGGCTAATCACATCTAACCACTGGAACTTCCAAAGGGTCCTTCACACCTTTGCTGCAACTCAAGAAGTTCCCCGACACACCCGTCTCCACTCGAGAGGAAGCACGAGGGTCCCGCACACATCCAGGGGAGACCCGTTTCCGCCTCCTAGCTCGAGATGAGGGATCCTTTCCCTGTTTCCTAGGGAATGAATTCCCGGCGTTCCCGTCGCATCTCAAGAGGATGCGCTCTCCACAGGAAAGGCGAGAGGAACTCCAGGGTCGTGCCTCCATTCCAAGAGTCCCCCAGATTTGTCAGTCCATTCCAGAGGAACCTGTTTTCCCTGCACTGCCTTGACGTTCAAGCTGAGGATCGACTCCCACCACGTGTGCACGTGGGACAGCCCTGTGGGAAAGCCTCGTGGGAAAGCCTAGTGGGAAAGACTCGAAGGAAAACCATAGATCCTTTGATCCACGCGGCGGACTGCGTGATACTGCTGCTACCGCTCTGGAGGAAAGCGCAAGTGCATGCCCGCATTCGAGACGAGGACTGACTCCCATGGGAAACTCCAGAAGTACCCCAAGATCCATGTCAGCACTGGAGAGGAATCCTCAGGTTCCGTCCCCGACTCCACACAAGGTCTTAGGCCCCGGCATCGACGGGAGAGGAATCCCGAGAGGACCCCGAGGAACTCGCATCGGGACTGGCCTTTCCTGAGGCCACCAGAGCGGGTCCCTGAGGTCCCCGTCGTAAGTCGAGAGCACCTGCCCCAACTCGAGAAAATCCAGGAGGTTTTGCCCTCCAGGCGAGATGAGGCCCATTTCCGCTGAGGCTTCTCGAGGCTAATCACATCTAACCACTGGAATTTTCAAAGGGTCCTTCACACACTTGCTGCAACTCAAGAAGTTCCCCGACATACCCGTCTCCACTCGAGAGGGAGCAAGAGGGTCCCGCACACATCCAGGGGAGCCCCGTTTCCGCCTCCTAGCTCGAGATGAGGGATCCTTTCCCTGTTTCGTAGGGAAAGAATTCCCGGCGTTCCCGTCGCATCTCAAGAGGAGGCGCTCTCCACAGGAAAGGCGAGAGGAACTCCAGGGTCGTGCCACCATTCCAAGAGTCCCCCAGATGTGTCAGTCCATTCCAGAGGAACCTGTTTTCCCTGCACTGCCTCGACTTTCAAGCCGAGGATCGACTACCACCACGTGTGCACGTGGGACAGCCCTGTGGGAAAGCCGCGTGGGAAAGCCTCGTTGGAAAGACTCGAGGGAAAACCATAGATACTTTGATCCACGCGGCGGACTGCGTGACTCTGCTGTTACCGCTCTGGAGGAAAGCGCAAGTGCATGCCCGCATTCGAGACGACGACTGACTCCCCTTTGGAGACTCCAGAAGTACCCCAAGTTCCATGTCAGCACTGGAGAGGAATCCTCAGGTTCCGGCCCCGACTCCACACAAGGTCTTAGGCCCCAACATCAACCGGAGAGGAAACCCGAGAAGCCCCCGAGGAACTGGCATGAGGACTGGCCTTTCCTGAGGCCACCAGAGCGGGTCCCTGAGGTCCCCGTCGTAAGTCGAAAGCACCTGCCTCAACTCGAGAAAATCCAGGAGGTTTTGCCCTCCAGGCGAGATGAGGCCCATTTCCGCTGAGGCTTCTCGAGGCTAATCACATCTAACCCCTGGAACTTCCAAAGGGTCCTTCACACCCTTGCTGCAACTCAAGAAGTTCCCCGACATACCCGTCTCCACTCGAGAGGAAGCACGAGGGTCCCGCACACATCCAGGGGAGCCCCGTTTCCGCCTCCTAGCTCGAGATGAGGGATCCTTTCCCTGTTTCGTAGGGAAAGAATTCCCGGCGTTCCCGTCACATCTCAGGAGGAGGCGCTCTCCACAGGAAAGGCGAGAGGAACTCCAGGGTCGTGCCACCATTCCAAGAGTCCCCCAGATGTGTCAGTCCATTCCAGAGGAACCTCTTTTCCATGCACTGCCTTGACGTAGAAGCCGAGGATCGACTCCCACCACGTGTGCACGTGGGACAGCCCTGTGGGAAAGCCTCGTGGGAAAGCCTCGTGGGAAAGACTCGAGGGAAAACCATAGATCCTTTGATCCACGCGGCGGACTGCGTGACACTGCTGCTACCGCTCTGGAGGAAAGCACAAGTGCATGCCCGCATTCGAGACGAGGACTGACTCCCCTGGGGAGACTCGAGAAATACCCCAAGATCCATGGCAGCACTGGAGAGGAATCCTCAGGTTCCGGCCCCGACTCCACACAAGGTCTTAGGCCCCGGCATCTACGGGAGAGGAATCCCGAGAGGCCCACGAGGAATTCGCATGGGGACTGGCCTTTCCTGAGGCCACCAGAGCGGGTCCCTGAGGTCCCCGAGGTCCCCGTCGTAAGTCGAGAGCACCTGCCACAACTCGAGAAAATCCAGGAGGTTTTGCCCTCCAGGCGAGATGAGGTCCATTTCCGCTGAGGCTTCTCCAGGATAATCACATCTAACCACTGGAACTTCCAAAGGGTCCTTCATACCCTTGCTGCAAGTCCAGAAGTTCCCCGACATACCCGTCTCCACTCGAGAGGAAGCACGAGGGTCCCGCACACATCCAGGGGAGCCCAGTTTCCGCCTCCTAGTTCGAGATGAGGGATCCTTTCCCTGTTTCGTAGGGAAAGAATTCCCGGCGTTCCCGTCGCATCTCAAGAGGAGGCGCACTCCACAGGAAAGGCGAGAGGAACTCCAGGGTCGTGCCACCATTCCAAAAGTCCCCCAGATGTGTCAGTCCATTCCAGAGGAACCTGTTTTCCCTGCACTACCTTCACGTTCAAGCCGAGGATCGACTTCCACAATGTGTGCATGATGGACAGCCCTGTGGGAAAGCCTCCTGGGAAAGACTCTTGGGATAGCCTCGTGGGAAAGACTCGAGGGAAAAACATAGATCCTTTGATCCAAGCGGCAGACTGCTTGACACTGCTGATACCGCTCTGGAGGAAAGCGCAAGTGCATGCCCGCATTCGAGACGAGGACTGACTCCCCTGGGGAGACTCCAGAGTACCACAAGATCCATGTCAGCACTGGAGAGGAAACCACAGGTTCTGGCCCCGACTCCACACAAGGTCTTAGGCCCCGGCATCGACGGGAGAGGAATGCCGAGAGGCCCCTGAGGAACTCGCATGGGATTGGCCTTTCCTGAGGCCACCAGAGCGGGTCCCTGAGGTCCCCGTCGTAAGTCGAGAGCACCTGCCGCAACTCGAGAAAATCCAGGAGGTTTTGCCCTCCAGGCGAGATGAGGCCCATTTCCGCTGAGGCTTCTCGATGGCTAATCACGTCTAACCACTGGAACTTCCAAAGGGTCCTTGACACCCTTGCTGCAACTCTAGAAGTTCCCCTATATACCCCTCTCCACTCGAGAGGAAGCACGCATGTCCCACCCACATCCAGAAGAGCTCCGTTTCCGCCTCGTAGGTCGAGATGAGGGATCCGTTCGCTGCTTGTTCAGGAGAGATTCCTTGGCGTTCCCATCGCATCTCAAGTGTAGGGGCTCTCCACAGGAAAGGTGAGAGCAACTCCAGCGTCGTGCCACCATTCCAAGAGTCCCCCAGATGTCTCAGTCCATTCCTGAGGATACTGTTTTCCCTGCACTGCCTTGACTTTAACGAGGAGGATCGACTCCCACCACGGTCTCACGTGGGACAGCCCTGTGGGAAAGCCTCGTGGGAAAGCCTCGAGGGAAAGCCACAGATCCCTTGATCCACGCGACAGGAATCGTGACGCTGGTGCTACAGCTCGGAGGAAAGCGCACGTGCATGCCCCCATTCGAGACGAAGACTGACTCCCCTGGGGAGACTCCAAAAGTACTCCAAGATCCATGTCAGTACTGGAGAGGAATCCGCAGGTTCCAGCCCCGACTCCACACAAGGACTTAGGCCCCGGAATCGACGGAAGATGAATCCCGAGAGGACCCCGAGCAATTCGAATGGGGACGGGCCAGTATTGAGGCCACCAGAGCGGGTCCCTAAAGTCCCCGTCGTAAGTCAAGAGCACCTGCCGCAACTCGAGAAAATCAAGGAGGTTTTGCACTCCAGCTGAGTGAGGCCCATTTCCGCTGAGGCTTCTGGAAGCTAATCACACCTAACCTCTGGAACTTCTAAAAGGTCCTTCACACCCTTGCTGCAACTCAAGAAGTTCCCTAACATACCCGTCTCCACTCGAGAGGAAGCACGAGGGTCCCGCCCACATCCAGGGGAGCCCCGTGTTCGCCTCGTAGCTCAAGATGAGGGATCCTTTCACAGCTTTTTCGGGAAATAATTCTGGGAGTTCCCGTTGCATCTCAAGTGGAGGCGCTCCTCACAGGAAAGGCGAGAGGAACTCCAGGGTCGTGCCACCGTTCCCAGAGTCCCCCAGATATCTCAGTCCATTCCAGAGGAACCTGTTATCCCTGCACTGCCTCGAGTTTCACGCCGAGCATCGACTCACACCACGGTGACACGTGGGACAGTCCTGTGGGAAAGCCTCGTGGGAAAGCCTCGTGGGAAAGCCACAGATCCCATGATCGGCGCGCCGGGAGGCATGACAGTGTTGTTACAGCTCTGGAGGAAAGCGCACGTGCATGCCCCCATTCGAGACGGGGACTTACTCCCCTGGGGAAACACCAGAAGTACTCCACGATCCATGTCAGCACTGGAGAGGAAACCTCATGTTCCAGACACGACCCACACAAGGTCTTAGGCTCTGGCATCGAAGGGAGCGGAATCCCGAGAGGCTCCCGAGCCATTGGAATGGGGACTGGCCAGTCCTGAGGGCACCAGAGCGCGTCCCTTAGGTCACCGTCGTAAGTCGAGAACACCTGCCGCAACTCGAGAAAATCCAGGAGGTTTTGCACTCCAGGCGAGATGAGGCCCATTTCCGCTGAGGCTTCTCGAGGCTAATCACATCTAAACACTGGAACTTCCAAAGGGTCCTTCACACCCTTGCTGCAACTCAAGAAGTTCCCCCACATACCCGTCTCCACTCGAGAGGAAGCACGAGGGTCCCGCACACATCCAGGGGACCCCGTTTCCGCCTCCTAGCTCGAGATGAGGGATCCTTTCCCTGTTTCGTAGGGAAAGAATTCGCGGCGTCCCCGTCGCATCTCAAGAGGAGGCGCTCTCCACAGGAAAGGCGAGAGGAACTCCAGGGTCGTGCCACCATTCCAAGAGTCCCTCAGATGCGTCAGTCCATTCCAGAAGAACGTATTTTCCCTGCACTGCCTCGACGTTCATTCCGAGGATCGACTCCCACCACGGTGGCACGTGGGACAGCCCTGTGGGAAAGCCTCGTGGGAAAGCCTCGAGGAAAAGCCATAGATCCCTTGATCCACGCGGCGGAATGCCTGACACTGCTGCTACCGCTCTGGAGGAAAGCGCACGTGCATGCCCGCATTCGAGACGAGGACTGACTCCCCTGGGGAGACTCCAGAACTACCCCAAGATCCATGTCAGCACTGGAGAGGATTCCTCAGGTTCTGGCCCCGACTCCACACAAGGTCTTAGGCCCCGGCATCGACGGGAGAAGAATCCGGAGAGGCCCCCGAGGAACTCGCATGGGGACTGGATTTTCCTGAGGCCACCAGAGCGGGTCCCTGAGGTCCCCGTCGTAAGTTGAGAGCACCTACCGCAACTGGAGAAAATCCAGGAGGTTTTGCCCTGCAGGCGAGATAAGGCCCATTTCCGCTGAGGCTTCTCGAGGCTAATCACATCTAACGACTGGAACTTCCAAAGGGTCCTTCACACCCTTGCTGCAACTCAAGAAGTTCCCCGACATACCCGTCTCCACTCGGGAGGAAGCACGAGGGTCCCGCACACATCCAGGGGAGCCTCGATTCCGCCTCCTAGCTCGAGATGAGGGATCCTTTCCCTGTTTCGTAGGGAAAGAATTCCCGGCGTTCCCGTCACATCTCAAGAGGAGGCGCTCTCCACAGGAAAGGCGAGATGAACTCCAGGGTCGTGCCACCATTCCAAGAGTCCCCCAGATGTGTCAGTCCATTCCAGAGGAACCTGTTTTCCTTGCACTGCCTTGACGTTCAAGCAGAGGATCGACTCCCACCACTTGTGCACTTGGGACAGCCCTGTGGGAAAGCCTCGTGGGGAAACCTCGAGGGAAAGCCATAGATCCCTTGATCCACGCGGCGGACTGCGTGACACTGCTGCTACTGCTCTAGAGGAAAGCGCAAGTGCATGCCCCCATTCGAGACGAGGACTGACTCCCCTGGGGAGCCTCCAGAAGTACCCCAAGATCCATGTCAGCACTGGAGAGGAATCCTCAGGTTCCGGCCCCGACTCCACACAAGGTCTTAGGCCCCGGCATCGACGGGAGAGGAATCCCGAGAGGCCCCCGAGGAACTGGCATGGGGACTGGCCTTTCCTGAGGCCACCTGAGCGGGTCCCCGAGGTCCCCGTCGTACGTCGAGAGCACCTGCCGCAACTCGAGAAACTCCAGGAGGTTTTGCCCTCCAGGCGAGATGAGGCCCATTTCCCCTGAGGCTTCTCGAGGCTAATCACATCAAACCACTGGAACTTCCAAAGGGTCCTTCACACCCTTGTTGCAACTCAAAAAGTTCCCCGACATAGCCGTCTCCACTGGAGAGGAAGCACGAGGGTCCCGCACACATCCAGGGGAACCCCGTTTCCGCCTCCGAGCTCGAGATGAGGGATCCTTTCCCTGTTTCGTAGAGAAAGAATTCCCGGCGTTCCCTTCGCATCTCAAGAGGAGGCGCTCTCCACAGGAAAAGCGAGAGGAACTCCAGGGTCATGCCACCAATCCAAGAGTCCCCCAGATGTGTCAGTCCATTCCAGAGGAACCTGTTTTCCCTGCCCTGCCTTGACGTTCAAGCCGAGGATCGACTCCCACCACGTGTGCACGTGGGACAGCCCTCTGGGAAAGCCTCGTGGGAAAGCCTCGTGGGAAAGACTCGAGGGAAAACCATAGATCCTTTGATCCACGCCGCGGACTGCGTGACACTGCTGCTACCGCTCTGGAGGAAAGCGCAAGTGCATGCCCGCATTCGAGACGAGGACTGACTCCCCTGGGTAGACTCCAGAAATACCCCAAGATCCATGTCAGCACTGGAGAGGAATCCTCAGATTCCGGCCCCGACTCCACACAAGGTCTTAGGCCCCGGCATCGACGGGAGAAGAATCCCGAGAGGCCCCCGAGGAACTCGCATGGGGACTGGCCTTTCCTGAGGCCACCAGAGCGGGTCCCTGAGGTCCCCGTCATAAGTCGAGAGCACCTGCCGCAACTCGAGAAAATCCAGGAGGTTTTGCCCTCCAGGCGAGATGAGGCCCATTTCCGCTGAGGCTTCTCGAGGCTATTCACATCTAACCACTGGAACTTCCAAAGGGTCCTTCACACCCTTGTTGCAACTCAAAAAGTTCCCCGACATAGCCGTCTCCACTCGAGAGGAAGCACGAGGTTCCCGCACACATCCAGGGGAACCCCGTTTCCGCCTCCTAGCTCGAGATGAGGGATCCTTTCCCTGTTTCGTAAGGAAAGAATTCCCGGGGTTCCCGACGCATCTCAAGAGGAGACGCTCTCCACAGGAAAAGCGAGAGGAACTCCAGGGTCGTGCCACCAATCCAAGAGTCCCCCAGATGTGTCAGTCCATTCCAGAGGAACCTGTTTTCCCTTCACTGCCTTGACGTTCAAGCCGAGGATCGACTCCCAACACGTGTGCACGTGGGACAGCCCTGTGGGAAAGCCTCGTGGGAAAGCCTCGTGGGAAAGCCTCGAGGGAAAGACTCGAGGGAAAACCATAGATCGATTGATCCACGCGGCGGACTGCATGACACTGCTGCTACCGCTCTGGAGGAAAGCGCAAGTGCATGCCCGCATTCGAGACGAGGACTGACTCCCCTAGGGAGACTCCAGAAGTACCCCAAGATCCATGTCAGCACTGGAGAGGAATCCTCAGGTTCTGGCCCCGACTCCACACAAGGTCTTAGGCCCCGGCATCGACGGGACAGGAATCCCGAGAGGCCCCCGAGGAACTCGCATGGGAACTGGCCTTTCCTGAGGCCACCAGAGCGGGTCCCTGAGGTACCCGTCGTAAGTCAAGAGCACCTGCCGCAACTCGAGAAAATCCAGGAGGTTTTGCCCTCCAGGCGAGATGAGGCCCATTTCCGCTGAGACTTCTCGAGGATAATCACATCTAACGACTGGAACTTTCAAAGGGACCTTCACACCCTTGCTGCAACTCAAGAAGTTCCCCGACATACCCGTCTCCACTCGAGAGGAAGCACAAGGGTCCCGCACACTTCCAGGGGAGCCCCGTTTCCGCCTCCTAGCTCGAGATGAGGGATCCTTTCCCTGTTTCGTAGGGAAAGAATTCCCGGCGTTCCCGTCGCATCTCAAGAGGAGGCGCTCTCCACAGGAAAGGCGAGAGGAACTCCAGGGTCGTGCCACCATTCCAAGAGTCCCCCAGATGTTACAGTCCATTCCAGAGGAACCTGTTTTCCCTGCCCTGCCTTGACGTTCAAGCCGAGGATCGACTCCCACCACGTGTGCACGTGGGACAGCCCTGTGGGAAAGCCTCGTGGGAAAGCCTCGAGGGAAAGACTCGAGGGAAAACCATAGATCCTTTGATCCTCGCGGCGGACTGGGTGACACTGCTGCTACCGCTCTGGAGGAAAGCGCAAGTGCATGCCCGCATTCGAGACGAGGACTGACTCCCCTGGGGAGACTCCAGAAGTACCCCAAGATCCATGTCAGCACTGGAGAGGAATCCTCAGGTTCCGGCCTCGACTCCACACAAGGTCTTAGGCCCCGGCATCGACGGGAGAGGAATCCCGAGAGGCCCCCGAGGAACTCGCATGGGGACTGGCCTTTCCTGAAGCCACCAGAGCGTGTCCTTGATGTCCCCGTCGTAAGTCGAGAGCACCTGCCGCAACTCGAGAAATCCAGGAAGTTTTGCCCTCCAGGCGAGATGAGGCCCATTTCCGCTGAGGCTTCTCGAGGCTAATCACATCTAACCACTGGAACTTCCAAAGGGTCCTTCACACCCTTGCTGCAAGTCCAGAAGTTCCCCGACATAGCCGTCTCCACTCGAGAGGAAGCACAAGGGTCCCGCACACATCCAGGGTAGCCCGGTTTCCACCTCCTAGCTCGAGATGAGGGATCCTTTACCTGTTTCGTAGGGAAAGAATTCCCGGCGTTCCCGTCGCATCTCAAGGGGAGGCGCTCTCCACAGGAAAGGCGAGAGGAACTCCAGGGTCGTGCCACCATTCCAAGAGTCCCCCAGATGTGTCAGTCCATTCCAGAGGAACCTGTTTTCCCTGCACTGCCTTCACGTTCAAGCCGAGGATCGACTCCCGCCAAGTGTGCACGTGGGACAGCCCTGTGGGAAAGCCTCGTGGGAAAGCCTCGTGGGAAAGACTCGAGAGAAAACCATATATCCTTTCATCCACGTGGCGGACTGCGTGACACTGCTGCTACCGCTGTTTAGGAAAGCTCAAGTGCATGCCCGCATTCGAGACGAGGACTGACTCCGCTGGGGAGACTCCAGAAGTACCCCAAATCCATGTCAGCACTGGAGAGGAATCATCAGGTTCCGGACCCGACTCCACACAAGGTATTAGGCCCCGGCATCGACGGGAGAGGAATCCCGAGAGGCCCCCGAGGAACTCGCATGGGGACTGGCCTTTCCTGAGGCCACCAGAGCGGGTCCCTGAGATCCCCGTCGTAAGTCGAGAGCACCTGCCGCAACTCGAGAAAATCCAGGAGGTTTTGCCCTCCAAGCGAGATGAGGCCCATTTCCGCTGAGGCTTCTCGAGGCTAATCACATCTAACCACTGGAACTTCCAAAGGGTCCTTCACACCCTTGCTGCAAGTCCAGAAGTTCCCCGACATAGCCGTTTCCACTCGAGAGGAAGCACGAGGGTCCCGCACACATCCAGGTGAGCCCCGTTTCCGCCTCCTAGCTCGAGATGAGGGATCCTTTTCCTCTTTCGTAGGGAAAGATTTCCCGGCGTTCCCGTCGCATCTCCAGAGGAGGCGCTCTCCACAGGAAAGGCGAGAGGAACTCTAGGGTCGTGCCACCATTCCAAGAGTCCCCCAGATGTGTCAGTCCATTCCAGAGGAACCTCTTTTCCCTGCACTGCCTTGACGTTCAAGCCGAGGATCGACTCCCACCACGTGTGCACGTGGGACAGCCCTGTGGGAAAGCCTCGTGGGAAAGCCTCGTGGGAAAGACTCGAGGGAAAACCATAGATCCTTTGATCCACGCAGTGGACTGCGTGACTCTGCTGCTACCGCTCTGGAGGAAAGCGCAAGTGCATGCCCGCATTCGAGACGAGGACTGACTCCCCTGGGGAGACTCCAGAAGTACCCCAAGATCCATGTCAGCACTGGAGAGGAATCCTCAGGTTCCGGCCCCGACTCCACACAATGCCTTAGGCCCCGGCATTGACAGGAGAGGAATCCCAAGAGGCCCCCGAGGAACTCGCATGGGGACTGGCCTTTCCTGAGGCCACCAGAGCGGGTCCCTGATGTCCCCGTCGTAAGTCGAGAGCACCTGCCGCAACACGAGAAATCCAGGAGGTTTTGCCCTCCAGGCGAGATGAGGCCCATTTCCGCTGAGGCTTCTCGAGGCTAATCACATCTAACCCCTGGAACTTCAAAAGGGTCCTTCACACACTTGCTGCAACTCAAGAAGTTCCCCGACACACCCGTCTCCAATCGAGAGGAAGCACGAGGGCCCGCACACATCCAGGTGAGCCCCGTTTCCACCTCCTAGCTCGAGATGAGGGATCCTTTCCCTGTTTCGTAGGGAAAGAATTCCCGGCATTCCCGTCGCATCTCAAGAGGAGGCGCTCTCCACAGGAAAGGCGAGAGGAACTCCAGGGTCGTGCCACCATTCCAAGAGTCCCCCAGATGTGTCAGTCCATTCCAGAGGAACCTGATTTCCCTGCACTGCCTTGACGTTCAAGCCGAGCATCGACTCACTCGACATGTGCACGTGGGACAGCCCTGTGGGAAAGCCTCGTGGGAAAGCCTCGTGGGAAAGACTCGAGGGAAAACCATAGATCCTTTGATCCACGCGGCGGACTGCGTGACACTGCTGCTACCGCTCTGGAGGAAAGCGCAAGTGCATGCCCGCATTCGAGACGAGGACTGACTCCCCTGGGGAGACTCCAGAAGTACCCCAAGATCCATGTCAGCACTGGAGAGGAATCCTCAGGTTCCGGCCCCGACTCCACACTAGGTCTTAGGCCCCGGCATCGACGGGAGAGGAATCCCGAGAGGCCCCCGAGGAACTCGCATGGGGACTGGCCTTTCCTGAGGCCACCAGAGCGGGTCCCTGAGGTCCCCGTCGTAAGTCGAGAGCACCTGCCGCAACTCGAGAAAATCCAGGAGGTTTTGCCCTCCAGGCGAGATGAGGCCCATTTCCGCTGAGGCTTCTCGAGGCCAATCACATCTAACGACTGGAACTTCCAAAGGGTCCTTCACACCCTTACTGCAAGTCCAGAAGTTCCCCGACATAGCTGTCTCCACTCGAGAGGAAGCACGAGGGTCCCGCACACATCCAGGGTAGCCCGGTTTCCACCTCCTAGCTCGAGATGAGGGATCCTTTCCCTGTTTCGTAGGGAAAGAATTCCCAGCCTTCCCGTCGCATCTCAAGAGGAGGCGCTCTCCAAAGGAAAGACGAGAGGAACTGCAGGGTCGTGCCACCATTCCAAGAGTCCCCCAGATGTGTCAGTCCATTCCAGAGGAACCTGTTTTCCCTGCACTGCCTTCACGTTCAAGCCGAGGATCGACTCCCGCCACATATGCACGTGGGACAGCCCTGTGGGAAAGCCTCGTGGGAAAGCCTCGTGGGAAAGACTCGAGAGAAAACCAAAGATCCTTTCATCCACGTGGCGGACTGCGTGACACTGCTGCTACCGCTGTTTAGGAAAGCTCAAGTGCATGCTCGCATTCGAGACGAGGACTGACTCCCCTGGGGAGACTCCAGAAGTACCCCAAATCCATGTCAGCACTGGAGAGGAATCATCAGGTTCTGGACCCGACTCCACACAAGGTATTAGGCCCCGGCATCGACGGGAGAGGAATCCCGAGAGGCCCCCGAGGAACTCGCATGGGGACTGGCCTTTCCTGAGGCCACCAGAGCGGGTCCCTGACGTCCCCGTCGTAAGTCGAGAGCACCTGCCGCAACTCGAGAAAATCCAGGAGGTTTTGCCCTCCAGGCGAGATGAGGCCCATTTCCGCTGAGGCTTCTCGTGGCTAATCACATCTAACCACTGGAACTTTCAAAGGGTCCTTCACACCCTTGCTGCAACTCAAGAAGTTCCCCGACATACCCGTCTCCACTCGACAGGAAGCACGAGGGTCCCGCACACATCCAAGGGAGCCCCGTTTCCGCCTCCTAGCTCGAGATGAGGGATCCTTTCCCTGTTACGTAGGGAAAGAATTTCCGGCGTTCCCGTCGCATCTCAAGAGGAGGTGCTCTCCACAGGAAAGACGAGAGGAACTCCAGGGTCGTGCCACCATTCCAAGAGTCCCACAGATGTGTCAGTCCATTCCAGAGGAACCTGTTTTCCCTGCACTGCCTTGACTGTCAAGCAGAGTATCGACTACCTCCACGTGTACACGTGGGAGAGCCCTGTGGGAAAGCCTCGTGGGAAAGCCTCGTGAAAAGACTCGAGGGAAAACCATAGATCCTTTGATCCAAGCGGCGGACTGCGTGACACTGCTGCTACCGCTCTGGGGGAAAGCGCAAGTGCATGCCCGTATTCGAGACGAGGACTGACTCTCCTGGGGAGACTCCAGAAGTACCCCAAGATCCATGTCAGCACTGGAGAGGAATCCTCAGGTTCCGGCCTCGACACCACACATGGTCTTAGGCTCCGGCATCGATGGGAGAGAAATCCCGAGAGGCCCCCGTGGAACTCGCATGGGGACTGGCCTTTCCTGTGGCCACCAGAGCGTGTCCCTGAGGTCCCCGTCATAAGTCGAGAGCACCTGGTGCAACTCGAGAAAATCCAGGCGGTTTTGCCCTCCAGGCGAGATGAGGCCCATTTCCACTGAGGCTTCTCGAGGCTAATCACATCTAACCACTGGAACTTCCAAAGGGTCCTTCACACCCTTGCTGCAACTCAAGAAGTTCCCCGACACACCCGTCTCCACTCGAGAGGAAGCACGAGGGTCCCGCACACATCCAGGGGAGCCCCGTTTCCGCCTCCTAGCTCGAGATGAGGGATCCTTTCCCTGTTTCGTAGGGAAAGAATTCCCGGCGTTCCCGTCGCATCTCAAGAGGAGGTGCTCTCCACACGAAAGGCGAGAGGAACTCCAGGGTCGTGCCACCATTCCAAGAGTCACCCAGATGTGTCAGTCCATTCCAGAGGAACCTGTTTTCCCTGCACTGCCTTGACGTTCAAGCCGAGGATCGACTCCCTCCACGTGTGAACGTGGGACAGCCCTGTGGGAAAGCCTCGTGGGAAAGCCTCGTGGGAAAGGCTCGAGGGAAAACCATAGATCCTTTGATCCACGGGGCGGAATGCATGACACTGCTTCTACCGCTCTGGAGGAAAGCGCAGGTGCATGCCCGCATTCGAGACGAGGACTGTCTCCCCTGGGGAGACTCCGGAATTACCCCAAGATCCATGTCAGCACTGGAGAGGAATCCTCAGGTTCCGGCCCCGACTCCAACACAAGGTCTTAGGCCCTGGCATCGAAGGGAGAGGAATCCCGAGAGGCCCCCGAGGAACTCGCAAGGGGACTGGCCTTTCCTGAGGCCACCAGAGCGGGTCCCCGAGGTCCCCATCGTAAGTCAAGAGCACCTGCCGCAACTCGAGAAAATCCAGGCGGTTTTGCCCTCCAGGCGACATGAGGCCCATTTCCGCTGAGGCTTCTCGAGGCTAATTACATCTAACCACTGGAACTTCCAAAGGGTCCTTCACACCCTTGCTGCATCTCAAGAAGTTCCACGACATACCCGTCTATACGCGAGAGGAAGCACGAGGGTCCCGCACACATCCAGGGAAGCCCCGTTTCCGCCTCCTAGCTCGAGATGAGGGATCCTTTCCCTGTTTCGTAGGGAAAGAATTCCCGGCGTTCCCGTCGCATCTCAAGAGGAGGCGCTCTCCACAGGAAAGGCGAGAGGAACTCCAGGGTCGTGCCACCATTCCAAGAGTCCCCCAGATATGTCAGTTCATTCCAGAGGAACCTGTTTTCCCTGCACTGGCTTGACGTTCAAGCCTAGGATCGACTCCCACCACGTGTGCTCGTGGGACAGCCCTGTGGGACAGCCCTGTGGGAAAGCCTCGTGGGAAAGCCTCGTGGGAAAGACTCGAGGGAAAACCATAGATCCCTTGATCCACGCGTCGGAATGCGTGACACTGCTGCTACCGCTCTGGAGGAAAGCGCAAGTGCTTGCCCGCATTCGAGACGAGGACTGACTCCCCTGGGGAGACTCCAGAAGTACCCCAAGATCCATGTCAGCACTGGAGAGGAATCCTCAGGTTCCGGCCCCGATTCCACACAAGGTCTTAGGCCCCGGCATCGACGGGAGAGGAATCCCGAGAGGCCCCCGAGGAACTCGCATGGGGACTGGCCTTTCCTGAGGCCACCTGAGCGGGTCCCCGAGGTCCCCGTCGTACGTCGAGAGCACCTGCTGCAACTCGAGAAAATCCAGGAGGTTTTGCCCTCCAGGCGAGATGAGGCCCATTTCCGCTGAGGCTTATCTAGGCTAATCACATCTAACCACTGGAACTTCCAAAGGGTCCTTCACACCCTTGCTGCAAGTCCAGAAGTTCCCCGACATAGCCGCCTCCACTCGAGAGGAAGCACGAGGGTCCCGCACACATCCAGGGGAGCCCCGTTTCCGCCTCCTAGCTCGAGATGAGGGATCCTTTCCCTGTTTCGTAGGGAAAGATTTCCCGGCGTTCCCGTCGCATCTCCAGAGGAGGCGCTCTCCACAGGAAAGGCGAGAGGAACTCCAGGGTCGTGCCACCATTCCAAGAGTCCCCCAGATGTGTCAGTCCATTCCAGAGGAACCTCTTTTCCCTGCACTGCCTTGACGTTCAAGCCGAGGATCGACTCCCACCACGTGTGCACGTGGGACAGCCCTGTGGGAAAGCCTCGTGGGAAAGCCTCGTGGGAAAGACTCGAGGGAAAACCATAGATCCTTTGATCCACGCAGTGGACTGCGTGACTCTGCTGCTACCGCTCTGGAGGAAAGCGCAAGTGCATGCCCGCATTCGAGACGAGGACTGACTCCCCTGGGGAGACTCCAGAAGTACCCCAAGATCCATGTCAGCACTGGAGAGGAATCCTCAGGTTCCGACCCCGACTCCACACAATGCCTTAGGCCCCGGCATTGACAGGAGAGGAATCCCGAGAGGCCCCCGAGGAACTCGCATGGGGACTGGCCTTTCCTGAGGCCACCAGAGCGGGTCCCTGATGTCCCCGTCGTAAGTCGAGAGCACCTGCCGCAACACGAGAAATCCAGGAGGTTTTGCCCTCCAGGCGAGATGAGGCCCATTTCCGCTGAGGCTTCTCGAGGCTAATCACATCTAACCCCTGGAACTTCCAAAGGGTCCTTCACACACTTGCTGCAACTCAAGAAGTTCCCCGACACACCCGTCTCCAATCGAGAGGAAGCACGAGGACCCGCACACATCCAGGTGAGCCCCGTTTCCACCTCCTAGCTCGAGATGAGGGATCCTTTCCCTGTTTCGTAGGGAAAGAATTCCCGGCATTCCCGTCGCATCTCAAGAGGAGGCGCTCTCCACAGGAAAGGCGAGAGGAACTCCAGGGTCGTGCCATCATTCCAAGAGTCCCGCAGATGTGTCAGTCCATTCCAGAGGAACCTGATTTCCCTGCACTGCCTTGACGTTCAAGCCGAGCATCGACTCACTCGACATGTGCACGTGGGACAGCCCTGTGGGAAAGCCTCGTGGGAAAGCCTCGTGGGAAAGACTCGAGGGAAAATCATAGATCCTTTGATCCACGCGGCGGACTGCGTGACACTGCTGCTACCGCTCTGGAGGAAAGCGCAAGTGCATGCCCGCATTCGAGACGAGGACTGACTCCCCTGGGGAGACTCCAGAAGTACCCCAAGATCCATGTCAGCACTGGAGAGGAATCCTCAGGTTCCGGCCCCGACTCCACACTAGGTCTTAGGCCCCGGCATCGACGGGAGAGGAATCCCGAGAGGCCCCCGAGGAACTCGCATGGGGACTGGCCTTTTCTGAGGCCACCAGAGCGGGTCCCTGTGGTCCCCGTCGTAAGTTGAGAGCACCTGCCGCAACTCGAGAAAATCCAAGAGGTTTTGCCCTCCAGGCGAGATGAGGCCCATTTCCGCTGAGGCTTCTCGAGGCCAATCACATCTAACGACTGGAACTTCCAAAGGGTCCTTCACACCCTTACTGCAAGTCCAGAAGTTCCCCGACATAGCTGTCTCCACTCGAGAGGAAGCACGAGGGTCCCGCACACATCCAGGGTAGCCCGGTTTCCACCTCCTAGCTCGAGATGAGGGATCCTTTCCCTGTTTCGTAGGGAAAGAATTCCCAGCCTTCCCGTCGCATCTCAAGAGGATGGGCTCTCCAAAGGAAAGGCGAGAGGAACTGCAGGGTCGTGCCACCATTCCAAGAGTCCCCCAGATGTGTCAGTCCATTCCAGAGGAACCTGTTTTCCCTGCACTGCCTTCACGTTCAAGCCGAGGATCGACTCCCGCCACATATGCACGTGGGACAGCCCTGTGGGAAAGCCTCGTGGGAAAGCCTCGTGGGAAAGACTCGAGAGAAAACCATAGATCCTTTCATCCACGTGGCGGACTGCGTGACACTGCTGCTACCGCTGTTTAGGAAAGCTCAAGTGCATGCTCGCATTCGAGACGAGGACTGACTCCCCTGGGGAGACTTCAGAAGTACCCCAAATCCATGTCAGCACTGGAGAGGAATCATCAGGTTCTGGACCCGACTCCACACAAGGTATTAGGCCCCGGCATCGACGGGAGAGGAATCCCGAGAGGCCCCCGAGGAACTCGCATGGGGACTGGCCTTTCCTGAGGCCACCAGAGCGGGTCCCTGACGTCCCCGTCGTAAGTCGAGAGCACCTGCCGCAACTCGAGAAAATCCAGGAGGTTTTGCCCTCCAGGCGAGATGAGGCCCATTTCCGCTGAGGCTTCTCGTGGCTAATCACATCTAACCACTGGAACTTTCAAAGGGTCCTTCACACCCTTGCTGCAACTCAAGAAGTTCCCCGACATACCCGTCTCCACTCGACAGGAAGCACGAGGGTCCCGCACACATCCAAGGGAGCCCCGTTTCCGCCTCCTAGCTCGAGATGAGGGATCCTTTCCCTGTTACGTAGGGAAAGAATTTCCGGCGTTCCCGTCGCATCTCAAGAGGAGGTGCTCTCCACAGGAAAGGCGAGAGGAACTCCAGGGTCGTGCCACCATTCCAAGAGTCCCACAGATGTGTCAGTCCATTCCAGAGGAACCTGTTTTCCCTGCACTGCCTTGACGGTCAAGCAGAGGATCGACTACCTCCACGTGTACACGTGGGAGAGCCCTGTGGGAAAGCCTCGTGGGAAAGCCTCGTGAAAAGACTCGAGGGAAAACCATAGATCCTTTGATCCAAGCGGCGGACTGCGTGACACTGCTGCTACCGCTCTGGGGGAAAGCGCAAGTGCATGCCCGTATTCGAGACGAGGACTGACTCTCCTGGGGAGACTCCAGAAGTACCCCAAGATCCATGTCAGCACTGGAGAGGAATCCTCAGGTTCCGGCCTCGACACCACACATGGTCTTAGGCTCCGGCATCGACGGGAGAGAAATCCCGAGAGGCCCCCGTGGAACTCGCATGGGGACTGGCCTTTCCTGTGGCCACCAGAGCGTGTACCTGAGGTCCCCGTCATAAGTCGAGAGCACCTGGTGCAACTCGAGAAAATCCTGGAGGTTTTGCCCTCCAGGCGAGATGAGGCCCATTTCCACTGAGGCTTATCTAGGCTAATCACATCTAACCACTGGAACTTCCAAAGGGTCCTTCACACCCTTGCTGCAACTCAAGAAGTTCCCCGACACACCCGTCTCCACTCGAGAGGAAGCACGAGGGTCCCGCACACATCCAGGGGAGCCCCGTTTCCGCCTCCTAGCTCGAGATGAGGGATCCTTTCCCTGTTTCGTAGGGAAAGAATTCCCGGCGTTCCCGTCGCATCTCAAGAGGAGGTGCTCTCCACACGAAAGGCGAGAGGAACTCCAGGGTCGTGCCACCATTCCAAGAGTCACCCAGATGTGTCAGTCCATTCCAGAGGAACCTGTTTTCCCTGCACTGCCTTGACGTTCAAGCCGAGGATCGACTCCCTCCACGTGTGAACGTGGGACAGCCCTGTGGGAAAGCCTCGTGGGAAAGCCTCATGGGAAAGGCTCGAGGGAAAACCATAGATCCTTTGATCCACGGGGCGGAATGCATGACACTGCTTCTACCGCTCTGGAGGAAAGCGCAGGTGCATGCCCGCATTCGAGACGAGGACTGTCTCCCCTGGGGAGACTCCGGAATTACCCCAAGATCCATGTCAGCACTGGAGAGGAATCCTCAGGTTCCGGCCCCGACTCCAACACAAGGTCTTAGGCCCTGGCATCGAAGGGAGAGGAATCCCGAGAGGCCCCCGAGGAACTGGCATGGGGACTGGCCTTTCCTGACGCCACCAGAGCGGATCCCTGAGGTCCCCTGGTAAGTCGAGAGCACCTGCCGCAACTCGAGAAAATCCAGGAGGTTTTGCCCTCCAGGCGAGATGAGGCCCATTTCCGCTGAGGCATATCTAGGCTTATCACATCTAACCAATGGAACTTCCAAAGGGTCCTTAACACCCTTACTGCAAGTCAAGAAGTTCCCCGACATAGCCGTCTCCACTCGAGAGGAAGCACGAGGGTCCCGCACACATCCAGGGGAGCCCCGTTTCCGCCTCCTAGCTCGAGATGAGGGATCCTTTCCCTGTTTCGTAGGGAAAGAATTCCCGGCGTTCCCGTCGCATCTCAAGAGGAGGCGCTCTCCACAGGAAAGGCGAGAGGAACTCCAGGGTCGTGCCACGATTCCAAGAGTCCCCCAGATATGTCAGTTCATTCCAGAGGAACCTGTTTTCCCTGCACTGCCTTGACGTTCAAGCCGAGGATCGACTCCCACCACGTGTGCTCGTGGGACAGCCCTGTGGGACAGCCCTGTGGGAAAGCCTCGTGGGAAAGCCTCGTGGGAAAGACTCGAGGGAAAACCATAGATCCCTTGATCCACGCGGCGGAATGCGTGACACTGCTGCTACCGCTCTGGAGGAAAGCGCAAGTGCATGCCCGCATTCGAGACGAGGACTGACTCCCCTGGGGAGACTCCAGAACTACCCCAAGATCCATGTCAGCACTGGAGAGGAATCCTCAGGTTCCGGCCCCGTCTCCGAACAAGGTCTTAGGCCCCGGCATCGACGGGAGAGGAATCCCGAGAGGCCCCCGAGGAACTCGCATGGGGACTGGCCTTTCCTGAGGCCACCAGAGCGGGTCCCCGAGGTCCCCGTCGTAAGTCGAGAGCACCTGCCGCAACTCGAGAAAATCCAGGAGGTTTTGCCCTCCAGGCGAGATGAGGCCCATTTCCGCTGAGGCTTCTCGAGGCTAATCACATCTAACCACTGGAACTTCCAAAGGGTCCTTCACACCCTTGCTGCAACTCAAGAAGTTCCCCGACATATCCGTCTCCACTCGAGAGGAAGCACGTGGGGTCCCGCACACATCCAGGGGAGCCCCGTTTCTGCCTCCTAGCCCGAGTTGAGGGATCCTATCCCTTTTTCGTAGGGAAAGAATTCCCGGCGTTCCCGTCGCATCTCAAGAGGAGGCGCTCTCCACAGGAAAGGCGAGAGGAACTCCAGGGTCGTGCCACCATTCCAAGAGTCCGCCAGATGTGTCAGTCCATTCCAGAGGAACCTGTTTTTCCTGCACTGCCTTGACGTTCAAGCCTAGGATCGACTCCCACCACGTGTGCACGTCGGACAGCCCTGTGGGAAAGCCTCGTGGGAAAGCCTCGTGGGAAAGACTCGAGCGAAAACCATACATCCTTTGATCCACGGGGCAGACTGCGTGACACTGCTGCTACCCTTCTGGAGGAAAGCGCAAGTATATGCCCGCATTCGAGACGAGGACTGACTCCCCTGGGGAGACTCCAGAAGTACCCCAAGATCCATGTCAGCACTGGAGAGGAATCCTCAGGTTCCGACCCCGACTCCACACAAGGTCTTAGGCCCCGGCATCGACGGGAGAGGAATCCCGAGAGGCCCCCGAGGAACTCGCATGGGGACTGGCCTTTCCTAAGGCCACCAGAGAGGGGCCCTGAGGTCCCCGTCGTAAGTCGAGAGCACCTGCCGCAACTCGAGAAAATCCAGGAGGTTTTGCCCTCCAGGCGAGATGAGGCCCATTTCCGCTGAGGTTTCTCGAGGCTAATCACATCTAACCACTGGAACTTCCAAAGGGTCCTTCACACTCTTGCCTCAACTCAAGAAGTTCCCTGACACACCCGTCTCCACTCGAGGGGAAGCACGAGGGTCCCGCACACATACAGGGGAGCCCCGTTTCCGCCTCCTAGCTCGAGATGAGGGATCCTTTCCCTGTTTCGTAGGGAAAGAATTCCCGGCGTTCCCGTCACATCTCAAGAGGAGGCGCTCTCCACAGGAAAGGCGAGACGAACTCCAGGGTCATGCCACCATTCCAAGAGTCCCCCAGATGTGTCAGTCCATTCCAGAGGAACCTGTTTTCCCCGCACTGCCTTGACGTTCAAGCCGAGTATCGACTCCCACCACGTGTGCACCTGGGACAGCCCTGTGGGAAAGCCTCGTGGGAAAGCCCCGAGGGAAAGCCATAGATCCCTTGATCCACGCGGCGGAATTCTTGACACTGCTGCTACCGCTCTGGAGGAAAGCGCAAGTGCATGCCCGCATTCGAGACGAGGACTGACTCCCCTGGGGAGCCTCCAGAAGTACCCCAAGATCCATGTCAGCACTGGAGAGGAATCCTCAGGTTCAGGCCCCGACTCCACACAAGGTCTTAGGCCCCGGCATCGACGGGAGAGGAATCCCGAGAGGCCCCCGAGGAACTCGCATGGGGACTGGCCTTTCCTGAGGCCACCAGAGCGGGTCCCTGAGGTTCCCGTCGTAAGTCGAGAGCACCTGCCGCAACTCGAGAAAATCCAGGAGGTTTTGCCCTCCAGGCGAGATGAGGCCCATTTCCGCTGAGAATTCTCGAGGCTAATCACATCTAACCACTGGAACTTCCAAAGGGTCCTTCACACCCTTGCTGCAACTCAAGAAGTTCCCCGACATATCCGTCTCCACTCGAGAGGAAGCAAGAAGGTCCCGCACACATCCAGGGGAGACCCGTTTCCGCCTCCTAGCTCGATATGAGGGATCCTTTCCCTGTTTCGTAGGGAAAGAATTCCCGGCGTCCCCGTCGAATCTCAAGAGGAGGCGCTCTCCACAGGAAAGGCGAGAGGAACTCCAGGGTCGTGCCACCATTCCAAGAGTCTCCCAGATTTGTCAGTCCATTCCAGAGGAACCTGTTTTCCCTGCACTGCCTCGACGTTCATGCCGGGTATCGACTTCCACCACGGTGGCACGTGGGACAGCCCTGAGGGAAAGCCTCGTGAGAAAGCCTCGAGGGAAAGCCATAGATCCGGTGATCCACGCGGAGGAATGCGTGACACTGCTGTTACCGCTCTGGTGGAAAGCGGAATTGCATGCCCGCATTCGAGACGAGGACTGACTCCCCTGGGGAGACTCCAGAAGTACCCCAAGATCCATGTCAGCACTGGAGAGGAATCCTCAGTTTCCGGCCCCGACTCCACACAATGTCTTAGTCCCCGGCATCGACGGGAGAGGAATCCCGAGAAGCCCCCGAGGAACTCGCATGGGGACTGGCCTTTCCTG
Source organism: Ovis canadensis (assembly GCF_042477335.2). Lineage (NCBI taxonomy): Eukaryota > Metazoa > Chordata > Mammalia > Artiodactyla > Bovidae > Ovis > Ovis canadensis. The sequence continues at coordinate 2,320,115 of NC_091252.1, forward strand.
AGGCCACCAGAGAGGGTCCCTGAAGTCCCCGTCTTAAGTCGACAGCATCTGCCCCAACTCGAGAAAATCCAGGAGGTTTTGCCCTCCAGGCGAGATGAGGCCCATTTCCGCTGAGGCTTCTCGAGGCCAACACATCTAACCACTGGAACTTCCAAAGGGTCCTTCACACCTTTGCCGCAACTCAAGAAGTTCCCCGACATACCCGTCTCCACTCGAGAGGAATCACGAGGGTCCCGCACAGATCCTAGGGAGCCCCGTTTCCACCTCCTAGCTCGAGATGAGGGATCCTTTCCCTGTTTCGTAGGGAAAGAATTCCCGGCGTTCCCGTCGCATCTCAAGAGGAGGCGCTCTCCACAGGAAAGGCGAGAGGAACTCCAGGGTCGTGCCACTATTCCAAGAGTCCTCCAGATGTGTCAGTCCATTCCAGATTAACGTATTTTCCCTGCACTGCCTCGACGTTCATGCCGAGGATCGACTCCCACCACGGTGGCACGTGGGACAGCCCTGTGGGAAAGCCTCGTGGGAAAGCCTCGTGGGAAAGACTCGAGGGAAAACCATAGATCATTTGATCCACGCGGCGGTCTGCGTGACACTGCTCCTACCTCTCTGGAGGAAAGCGCAAGTGCTTGCCCGCATTCGAGACGAGGACTGACTCCCTTGGGGAAACTCCAGAAGTACCCCAAGATCCATGTCAGCACTGGAGAGGAATCCTCAGGTTCCGGCCCCGACTCCACACAAGGTCTTAGGCCCCGGCATCGACGGGAGAGGAATCCGGAGAGGCCCCCGAGGAACTCGCATGGGGACTGGCCTTTCCTGAGGCCACCAGAGCGGGTCCCCGACGTCCCCATCGTAAGTCGAGAGCACCTGCCGCAACTCGAGAAAATCCAGGAGGTTTTGCCCTCCAGGCGAGATGAGGCCCATTTCCACTGAGGCTTCTCGAGGCTAATCACATCTAACCACTGAAACTTCCAAAGGGTAATTCACACCCTTGCTGCAACTCAAGAAGTTCCCCGACATAACCGTATCCACTCGAGAGGAAGCACAAGGGTCCCGCACACATCCAGGGGAGCCCCGTTTCCGCCTCCTAGCTCGAGATGAGGGATTCTTTCCCTGTTTCGTAGGGAAAGAATTCCCGGCGTTCCCGTCGCATCTCAAGAGGAGGCGCTCTCCACAGGAAAGGCGAGAGGAACTCCAGGGTCGTGCCACAATTCCAAGAGTCCCCCAGATGTGTCAGTCCATTCCAGAGGAACCTGTTTTCCCTGCACTCCCTTGACGTTCAAGCCGAGGATCGACTTCCACCACGTGTGCACGTGGGACAGCCCTGTGGGAAAGCCTCGTGGGACAGCCCTGTGGGATAGCCTCGTGGGAAAGACTCCAGGGAAAACCATAGGTCCTTTGATCCACGCGGCGGACTGCGTGACACTACTGCTACCGCTCTGGAGGAAAGCGCAAGTGCATGCCCGCATTCGAGACGAGGACTGACTCCCCTGGGGAGACTCCAGAAGTACCCCAAGATCCATGTCAGCACTGGAGAGGAATCCTCAGGTTCCGGCCCCGACTCCACACAAGGTTTTAGGCCCCGGCATCGACGGGAGAGGAATCCCGAGAGGCCCCCGAGGAACTCGCATGGGGACTGGCCTTTCCTGAGGCCACCAGAGCGGGTCCCTGAGGTCCTCGTCGTAAGTCGAGAGCACCTGCCGCAACTCGAGAAAATCCAGGAGGTTTTGCCCTCCAGGCGAGATGAGGCCCATTTCCGCTGAGGCTTCTCGAGGCTAATCACGTCTAACCACTGGAACTTCCAAATGGTCCTTCACACCCTTGCTGCAACTCAAGAAGTTCCCCGACATACCCGTCTCCACTCGAGAGGAAGCAAGAGGGTCCCGCACACATCCAGGGGAGCCCCGTTTCCGCCTCCTAGCTCGAGATGAGGGATCCTTTCCCTGTTTCGTAGGGAAAGAATTCCCGGTGTTCCCGTCGCATCTCAAGAGGAGGCGCTCTCCACAGGAAAGGCGAGAGGAACTCCAGGGTCGTGCCACCATTCCAAGAGTCCCCCAGATGTGTCAGTCCATTCCAGAGGAACCTGTTTTCTCTGCACTGCCTCGACGTTCAAGCCGAGGATCGACTGCCCCCAAGGTGGCACGTGGGACAGCCCTGTGGGAAAACCTCGTGGGAAAGCCTCGAGGGAAAGCCATAGATCCCTTGATCCACGCGGAGGACTGCGTGACACTGCTGCTACCGCTCTGGAGGAAAGCGCAAGTGCATGCCCGCATTCGAGACGAGGACTGACTCCCCTGGGGAGCCTCCAGAAGTACACCAAGATCCATGTCGGCACTGGAGAGGAATCCTCAGGTTCCGGCCCCGACTCCACACATGTTTTAGGCCCCGGATTCGACGGGATAGGAATCCCGAGAGGCCCCCGAGGAACTCGCATGGGGACTGGCCTTTTCTGAGGCCACCAGAGCAGGTCCCTGAGGTCCCCGTCGTAAGTCGAGAGCACCTGCCGCAACTCGAGAAAATCCAGGAGGTTTTGCCCTCCAGGCGAGATGAGGCCCATTTCCGCTGAGAATTCTCGAGGCTAATCACATCTAACCACTGGAACTTCCAAAGGGTCCTTCACACCCTTGCTGCAACTCAAGAAGTTCCCCGACATACCCGTCCCCACTCGAGAGGAGGCACGATGGTCCCGCACACCTCCAGGGAAGCCCCGTTTCCGCCTCCTAGCTCGAGATGAGGGATCCTTTCCCTGTTTCGTAGGGAAAGAATTCCCGGCGTTCCCGTCGCATCTCAAGAGGAGGCGCTCTCCACAGGAAAGGCGATAGGAACTCCAGGGTCGTGCCACCATTCCAAGAGTCCCCCAGATGTGTCAGTCCATTCCAGAGGAAGCTGTTTTCCCTGCACTGCCTTGACGTTCAAGCCGAGGATCGACTCCCACCACGTGCGCACGTGGGACAGCCCTGTGGGAAAGCCCCATGGGAAAGCCTCGTGGGAAAGACTCGAGGGAAAACCATAGATCCTTTGATTCACGCGGCGGACTGCGTGACACTGCTGCTACCGCTCTGGAGGAAAGCGGAAGTGCATGCCAGCATTCGAGACGAGGACTGACTCCCCTCGGGAGACTCCAGGAATACCCCAAGATCCATGTCATCACTGGGGAGGAATCCTCAGGTTCCGGCCCCGACCCCACACAAGGTCTTAGGCCCCGTCATCGACGGGAGAGGAATCCCGAGAGGCCCCCGAGGAATTCGCATGGGGACTGGCCTTTCCTGAGGCCACCAGAGCGGGTCCCTGGGGTCCTCGTTGTAAGTCGACAGCACCTGTCGCAACTTGATAAAATCCAGGAGGTTTGGCCCTCCAGGCGAGATGAGGCCCATTTCCGCTGAGGCTACTCGAGGCTAATCACATCTAACAACTGGAAATTCCAAAGGGTCCTTCACACCCTTGCTGCAACTCAAGAAATTCAGCAACATAGACATACCCGTCTCCACTCGAGAGGAAGCACGAGGGTCCCACAAACATCCAGGGGAACCCCGCCTCCGCCTCCTAGCTCCAGATGAGCGATCTTTTCCCTGTTTCGTAGGGAAAGAATTCCCGGCGTTTCCGTCGCATCTCAAGAGGAGGAGCTCTCCACAGGAAAGGCGAGAGGAGCTCCAGGGTCGTGCCACCATTCCAAGAGTCCCCCAGATGTGTCAGTCCATTCCAGAGGAACCTGTTTTCCCTGCACTGCGTTGACGTTCAAGCCGAGGATCGACTGCCCCCACGGTGGCACGTGGAACAGCCCTGTGGTAAAACCTCATGGGAAAGCCTCGAAGGAAAGCCATAGATCCCTTGATCCACGCTGCGGAATTCGGGACACTGCTGCTACCGCTCTGGAGGAAAGCGCAAGTGCATGCCCGCATTCGAGACGAGGACTGACTCCCCTCGGGAGCTTCCAGAAGTACCCCAAGATCCATGTCAGAACTGGAGAGGAATCCTCAGGTTCCGGCCCCGACTCCACACAAGGTCTTAGGCCCCGGCATGGACGGGAGAGGAATCCCGAGAGGCCCCCGAGGAACTCGCATGGGGACTGGCCTTTTCTGAGGCCACCAGAGCGTGTCCCTCTTGTCCCCGTCGTAAGTCGAGAGCACCAGCCGCAACTCGAGAAAATCCAGGAGGTTTTGCCCTCCAGGCGAGATGAGGCCCATTTCCGCTGAGGCTTCTCGAGGCTAATTACATCTAACCACTGGAACTTCCAAAGGGTCCTTCACACCCTTGCTGCATCTCAAGAAGTTCCACGACATACCCGTCTATACGCGAGAGGAAGCACGAGGGTCCCGAACACATCAAGGGTAGCCCCGTTTCCGCCTCCTAGCTCGAGATGAGGGATCCTTTCCCTGTTTCGTAGGGAAAGAATTCCCGGCGTTCCCGTCACATCTCAAGAGGAGGCGCTCTCCACAGGAAATGCGATAGGAACTCCAGGGTCGTGCCACCATTCCAAGAGTCTCCCAGATGTGTCAGTCCATTCCAGAGGAACCTGTTTTCCCTGCACTGCCTCGACGTTCATGCCGGGTATCGACTTCCACCACGGTGGCACGTGGGACAGCCCTGAGGGAAAGCCTCGTGAGAAAGCCTCGAGGGAAAGCCATAGATCCGGTGATCCACGCGGAGGAATGCATGACACTGCTACTACCGCTCTGGAGGAAAGCGGAATTGCATGCCCGCATTCGAGACGAGGACTGACTCCCCTTGGGAGACTCCAGAAGTACCCCAAGATCCATGTCATCACTGGAGAGGAATCCTCAGGTTCCGGCCCCGACTCCACACAAGGTCTTAGGCCCCGGCATCGACGGGAGAGGAATCCCGAGAAGCCCCCGAGGAACTCGCATGGGTTCTGGCCTTTCCTGAGGCCACCAGAGCGGGTCTCTGAGGTCCCCGTCGTAAGTCGAGAGCACCTGCCGCAACTCGAGAAAATCCAGGAGGTTTTGCCCTCCAGGCGAGATGAGGCCCATTTCCGCTGAGGCTTCTCGAGGCTAATCACATCTAACCACTGGAACTTCCAAAGGGTCCTTCACACCTTTGCTGCAACTAAAGAAGTTCCCCGACATAGACATACCCGTCTCCACTCGAGAGGAAGCACGAGGGTCCCACAAACATCCAGGGGAGCCCTGCCTCCGCCACCTAGCTCGAGATGAGGGATCCTTTCCCTGTTTCGTAGGGAAAGAATTCCCGGCGTTCCCGTCGCATCTCAAGAGGAGGCGCTCTCCACAGGAAAGGCGAGAGGAACTCCAGGGTCGTGCCACCATTCCAAGAGTCCCCGAGATGTGTCAGTCCATTCCAGAGGAACCTGTTTTCCCTGCACTGCCTTGACGTTCAAGCCGAGGATCGAATGCCCCCACGGTGGCACGTGGGACAGCCCTGTGGGAAAACCTCGTGGGAAAGCCTCGAGGGAAAGCCATAGATCCCTTGATCCACGCTGCGGAATTCGTGACACTGCTGCTACCGCTCTGGAGGAAAGCGCAAGTGCATGCCCGTATTCGAGACGAGGACTGACTCCCCTGGGGAGACTCCAGAAGTACCCCAAGATCCATGTCAGCACTGGAGAGGAATCCTCAGGTTCCGGCCCCGACTCCACACAATGTCTTAGGCCCCGGCATCGACGGGAGAGGAATTCCGAGAAGCCCCCGAGGAACTCGCATGGGAACTGGCCTTTCCTGAGGCCACCAGAGAGGGTCCCTGAAGTCCCCGTCTTAAGTCGACAGCATCTGCCCCAACTCGAGAAAATCCAGGAGGTTTTGCCCTCCAGGCGAGATGAGGCCCATTTCCGCTGAGGCTTCTCGAGGCCAATCACATCTAACCACTGGAACTTCCAAAGGGTCCTTCACACCTTTGCTGCAACTCAAGAAGTTCCCCGACATACCCGTCTCCACTCGAGAGGAATCACGAGGGTCCCGCACAGATCCAGGGGAGCCCCGTTTCCACCTCCTAGCTCGAGATGAGGGATCCTTTCCCTGTTTCGTAGGGAAAGAATTCCCGGCGTTCCCGTCGCATCTCAAGAGGAGGCGCTCTCCACAGGAAAGGCGAGAGGAACTCCAGGGTCGTGCCACTATTCCAAGAGTCCTCCAGATGTGTCAGTCCATTCCAGAGGAACGTATTTTCCCTGCACTGCCTCGACGTTCATGCCGAGGATCGACTCCCACCACGGTGGCACGTGGGACAGCCCTGTGGGAAAGCCTCGTGGGAAAGCCTCGTGGGAAAGACTCGAGGGAAAACAATAGATCCTTTGATCCACGCGGCGGTCTGCGTGACACTGCTCCTACCGCTCTGGAGGAAAGCGCAGGTGCATGCCCGCATTCGAGACGAGGACTGACTCCCCTGGGGAGACTCCAGAAGTACCCCAAGATCCATGTCAGCACTGGAGAGGAATCCTCAGGTTCCGGCCCCGACTCCCCACAAGGTCTTAGGCCCCGGCATCGACGGGAGAGGAATCCCGAGAGGCCCCCGAGGAACTCGCATGGGGACTGGCCTTTCCTGAGGCCACCAAAGCGGGTCCCCGAGGTCCCCATCGTAAGTCGAGAGCACCTGCCGCAACTCGAGAAAATCCAGGAGGTTTTGCCCTCCAGGCGAGATGACGCCCATTTCCGCTGAGGCTTCTCGAGGCTAATCACATCTAACCACTGAAACTTCCAAAGGGTACTTCACACCCTTGCTGCAACTCAAGAAGTTCCCCGACATAACCGTATCCACTCGAGAGGAAGCACAAGGGTCCCGCACACATCCAGGGGAGCCCCGTTTCCGCCTCCTAGCTCGAGATGAGGGATCCTTTCCCTGTTTCGTAGGGAAAGAATTCCCAGCGTTCCCGTCGCATCTCAAGAGGAGGCGCTCTCCACAGGAAAGGCGAGACGAACTCCAGGGTCGTGCCACCATTCCTAGAGTCTCCCAGATGTGTCAATCCATTCCAGAGGAACCTGTTTTCCCTGCACTGCCTTGACGTTCAAGCCGAGGATCTACTCCCACCACGTGTGCTCGTGGGACAGCCCTGTGGGAAAGCCTCGTGGGAAAGACTCCAGGGAAAACCATAGATCCTTTGATCCACGCGGCGGACTGCGTGACACTGCTGCTACCGCTCTGGAGGAAAGCGCAAGTGCATGCCCGCATTCGAGACGAGGACTGACTCCCCTGGGGAGACTCCAGAAGTACCCCAAGATCCATGTCAGCACTGGAGAGGAATCCTCAGGTTCCGGCCCCGACTCCACACAAGGTTTTAGGCCCCGGCATCGACGGGAGAGGATTCCCGAGAGGCCCCCGAGGAACTCGCATGGGGACTGGCCTTTCCTGAGGCCACCAGAGCGGGTCCCTGAGGTCCTCGTCGTAAGTCGAGAGCACCTGCCGCAACTCGAGAAAATCCAGGAGGTTTTGCCCTCCAGGCGAGATGAGGCCCATTTCCGCGGAGGCTTCTCGAGGCTAATCACGTCTAACCACTGGAACTTCCAAATGGTCCTTCACACCCTTGCTGCAACTCAAGAAGTTCCCCGACATACCCGTCTCCACTCGAGAGGAAGCAAGAGGGTCCCGCACACATCCAGGGGAGCCCCGTTTCCGCCTCATAGCTCGAGATGAGGGATACTTTCCCTGTTTCGTAGGGAAAGAATTCCCGGCGTTTCCGTCGCATCTCAAGAGGAGGCGCTCTCCACAGGAAAGGCGAGAGGAACTCCAGGGTCGTGCCACCATTCCAAGAGTCCCCCAGATGTGTCAGTCCATTCCAGAGGAACCTGTTTTCTCTGCACTGCCTTGACGTTCAAGCCGAGGATCGACTGCCCCCACGGTGGCACGTGGGACAGCCCTGTGGGAAAACCTCGTGGGAAAGCCTCGAGGGAAAGCCATAGATCCCTTGATCCACGCGGAGGACTGTGTGACACTGCTGCTACCGCTCTGGAGGAAAGCGCAAGTGCATGCCCGCATTCGAGACGAGGACTGACTCCCCTGGGGAGCCTCCAGAAGTACCCCAAGATCCATGTCAGCACTGGAGAGGAATCCTCAGGTTCCGGCCCCACCTCCACACATGTTTTAGGCCCCGGTTTCGACGGGATAGGAATCCCGAGAGGCCCCCGAGGAACTCGCATGGGGACTGGCCTTTTCTGAGGCCACCAGAGCGGGTCCCTGAGGTCCCCGTCGTAAGTCGAGAGCACCTGCCGCAACTCGAGAAAATGCAGGAGGTTTTGCCCTCCAGGCGAGATGAGGCCCATTTCCGCTGAGAATTCTCGAGGCTAATCACATCTAACCACTGGAACTTCCAAAATGTCCTTCACACCCTTGCTGCAACTCAAGAAGTTCCCCGACATACCCGTCCCCACTCGAGAGGAAGCACGAGGGTCCCGCACACCTCCAGGGGAGCCCCGTTTCCGCCTCCTAGCTCGAAATGAGGGATCCTTTCCCTGTTTCGTAGGGAAAGAATTCCCGGCGTTCCCGTCGCATCTCAAGAGGAGGCGCTCTCCACATTAAAGGCGAGAGGAAATCCAGGGTCGTGCCGCCATTGCAAGAGTCCCCCAGATGTGTCAGTCCATTCCAGAGGAACCTGTTTTCCCTGTACTGCCTTGACGTTCAAGCCGAGGATCGACTCCCACCACGTGTGCACGTGGGACAGCCCTGTGGGAAAGCCTCGTGGGAAAGACTCTAGGGAAAACCATAGAATCTTTGATCCACGCGGCGGAATGCGTGACACTGCTGCTACCGCTGTGGAGGAAAGCGCAAGTGCATGCCCGCATTCGAGACGAGGACTGACTCCCCTGGGGAGACTCCAGAAGTATCCCAAAATCCATGTCAGCACTGGAGAGGAATCCTCAGGTTCCGGCCCCGGCTCCACACAAGGTCTTAGGCCCCGCCACCGACGGGAGAGGAATCCCGAGAGGCCCCCGAGGAACTCGCATGGGGACTGGCCTTTTCTGAAGCCACCAGAGCGGGTCCCTGAGGTCCCCGTCGTAAGTCGAGAGCACCTGCCGCAACTCGAGAAAATCCAGGAGGTTTTGCCGTCCAGGCGAGATGAGGCCCATTTCCGCTGCGGCTTCTCGAGGCTAATCACATCTAACCACTGGAACTTCCAAAGGGTCCTTCACACCCTTGCTGCAACTCAAGAAGTTCCCCGACATACCCGTCTCCACTCGATAGGAAGCACGAGGGTCCCGCACACATCCAGGGGAGCCCCGTTTCCACCTCCTAGCTCGAGATGAGGGATCCTTTGCCTGTTTCGTAGGGAAAGAATTCCCGGCGTTCCCGTCACATCTCAAGAGGAGGCACTCTCCACAGGAAATGCGATAGGAACTCCAGGGTCGTGCCACCATTCCAAGAGTCTCCCAGATGTGTCAGTCCATTCCAGAGGAACCTGTTTTCCCTTCACTGCCTTGACGTTCAAGCCGAGGATCGACTGCCCCCACGGTGGCACGTGGCACAGCCCTGTGGGAAAACCTCGTTGGAAAGCCTCGAGGGAAAGCCGTAGATCCCTTGATCCACGCTGCGGAATTCGTGACACTGCTGCTACCGCTCTGGAGGAAAGCGCAAGTGCATGCCCGCATTCGAGACGAGGACTGACTCCCCTGGGGAGCCTCCAGAAGTACCCCAAGATCCATGTCAGCACTGGAGAGGAATCCTCAGGTTCCGGCCCCGACTCCACACAAGGTCTTAGGCCCCGGCTTCGACGGGATAGGAATCCCGAGAGGCCCCCGAGGAACTCGCATGGGGATTGGCCTTTTCTGAGACCACCAGAGCGTGTCCCTCTTGTCCCCGTCGTAAGTCGAGAGCACCTGCCGCAACTCGAGAAAATCCAGGAGGTTTTGCCCTCCAGGCGAGATGAGGCCCATTTCCGCTGAGGCTTCTCGAGGCTAATCACATCTAACCACTGAAACTTCCAAAGGGTACTTCACACCCTTGCTGCAACTCAAGAAGTTCCCCGACATACCCGTATCCACTCGAGAGGAAGCACAAGGGTCCCGCACACATCCAGGGGAGCCCTGTTTCCGCCTCCTAGCTCGAGATGAGGGATCCTTTCCCTGTTTCGTAGGGAAAGAATTCCCGGCGTTCCCGTCGCATCTCAAGAGGAGGCGCTCTCCACAGGAAGGCGAGACGAACTCCAGGGTCGTGCCACCATTCCTAGAGTCTCCCAGATGTGTCAATCCATTCCAGAGGAACCTGTTTTCCCTGCACTGCCTTGACGTTCAAACCGAGGATCGACTCCCACCACGTGTGCTCGTGGGACAGCCCTGTGGGAAAGCCTCGTGGGAAAGACTCGAGGGAAAACCATAGATCCTTTGATCCACGCGGCGGACTGCGTGACACTGCTGCTACCGCTCTAGAGGAAAGCGCAAGTGCATGCCCGCATTCGAGACGAGGACTGACTCCCCTGGGGAGACTCCAGAAGTACCCCAAGATCCATGTCAGCACTGGGTAGGAATCCTCAGGTTCCGGCCCCGACTCCACACAAGGACTTGGGACCCGGCATCGACGGGAGAGGAATCCCGAGAGGCCCCCGAGGAACTCGCATGGGGACTGGCCTTTCCTGAGGCCACCAGAGCGGGTCCCTGAGGTCCCCGTCGTAAGTGGAGAGCACCTGCTGCATCTCGAGAAAATCCAGCAGGTTTTGCCCTCCAGGCGAGATGAGCCCCATTTCCGCGGAGGCTTCTCGAGGCTAATCACATCTAACCACTGGAACTTCCAAAGGGCCCTTCACACCCTTGCTGCAACTCAAGATGTTCCCCGACATATCCGTCTCCACTCGAGAGGAAGCACGTGGGGTCCCGCACACATCCAGGGGAGCCCCATTTCCGCCTCCTAGCTCGATTTGAGGGATCCTTTCCCTGTTTCGTAGGGAAAGAATTCCCGGCGTTCCCGTCGCATCTCAAGAGGAGGCGCTCTCCACAGGAAAGGCGAGAGGAACTCCAGGGTCGTGCCACCATTCCAAGAGTCCCCCAGATGTGTCAGTCCATTCCAGAGGACCCTGTTTTCCCTGCACTGCCTCGACGTTCATGCCGAGGATCGACTCCCACCACGGTGGCACGTGGGACAGCCCTGTGGGAAAGCCTCGTGGGAAAGCCTCGTGGGAAAGACTCGAGGGAAAACAATAGATCCTTTGATCCACGCGGCGGTCTGCGTGACACTGCTCCTACCTCTCTGGAGGAAAGCGCAAGTGCTTGCCCGCATTCGAGACGAGGACTGACTCCCTTGGGGAAACTCCAGAAGTACCCCAAGATCCATGTCAGCACTGGAGAGGAATCCTCAGGTTCCGGCCCCGACTCCACACAAGGTCTTAGGCCCCGGCATCGACGGGAGAGGAATCCCGAGAGGCCCCCGAGGAACTCGCATGGGGACTGGCCTTTCCTGAGGCCACCAGAGCGGGTCCCCGACGTCCCCATCGTAAGTCGAGAGCACCTGCCGCAACTCGAGAAAATCCAGGAGGTTTTGCCCTCCAGGCGAGATGAGGCCCATTTCGACTGAGGCTTCTCGAGGCTAATCACATCTAACCACTGAAACTTCCAAAGGGTAATTCACACCCTTGCTGCAACTCAAGAAGTTCCCCGACATAACCGTATCCACTCGAGAGGAAGCACAAGGGTCCCGCACACATCCAGGGGAGCCCCGTTTCCGCCTCCTAGCTCGAGATGAGGGATTCTTTCCCTGTTTCGTAGGGAAAGAATTCCCGGCGTTCCCGTCGCATCTCAAGAGGAGGCGCTCTCCACAGGAAAGGCGAGAGGAACTCCAGGGTCGTGCCACAATTCCAAGAGTCCCCCAGATGTGTCAGTCCATTCCAGAGGAACCTTTTTTCCCTGCACTGCCTTGACGTTCAAGCCGAGGATCGACTCCCACCACGTGTGCACGTGGGACAGCCCTGTGGGAAAGCCTCGTGGGACAGCCCTGTGGGATAGCCTCGTGGGAAAGACTCCAGGGAAAACCATAGGTCCTTTGATCCACGCGGCGGACTGCGTGACACTGCTGCTACCGCTCTGGAGGAAAGCGCAAGTGCATGCCCGCATTCGAGACGAGGACTGACTCCCCTGGGGAGACTCCAGAAGTACCCCAAGATCCATGTCAGCACTGGAGAGGAATCCTCAGGTTCCGGCCCCGACTCCACACAAGGTTTTAGGCCCCGGCATCGACGGGAGAGGAATCCCGAGAGGCCCCCGAGGAACTCGCATGGGGACTGGCCTTTCCTGAGGCCACCAGAGCGGGTCCCTGAGGTCCTCGTCGTAAGTCGAGAGCACCTGCCGCAACTCGAGAAAATCCAGGAGGTTTTGCCCTCCAGGCGAGATGAGGCCCATTTCCGCTGAGGCTTCTCGAGGCTAATCACGTCTAACCACTGGAACTTCCAAATGGTCCTTCACACCCTTGCTGCAACTCAAGAAGTTCCCCGACATACCCGTCTCCACTCGAGAGGAAGCAAGAGGGTCCCGCACACATCCAGGGGAGCCCCGTTTCCGCCTCCTAGCTCGAGATGAGGGATCCTTTCCCTGTTTCGTAGGGAAAGAATTCCCGGTGTTCCCGTCGCATCTCAAGAGGAGGCGCTCTCCACAGGAAAGGCGAGAGGAACTCCAGGGTCGTGCCACCATTCCAAGAGTCCCCCAGATGTGTCAGTCCATTCCAGAGGAACCTGTTTTCTCTGCACTGCCTCGACGTTCAAGCCGAGGATCGACTGCCCCCACGGTGGCACGTGGGACAGCCCTGTGGGAAAACCTCGTGGGAAAGCCTCGAGGGAAAGCCATAGATCCCTTGATCCACGCGGAGGACTGCGTGACACTGCTGCTACCGCTCTGGAGGAAAGCGCAAGTGCATGCCCGCATTCGAGACGAGGACTGACTCCCCTGGGGAGCCTCCAGAAGTACCCCAAGATCCATGTCGGCACTGGAGAGGAATCCTCAGGTTCCGGCCCCGACTCCACACATGTTTTAGGCCCCGGTTTCGACGGGATAGGAATCTCCAGAGGCCCCCGAGGAACTCGCATGGGGACTGGCCTTTTCTGAGGCCACCAGAGCAGGTCCCTGAGGTCCCCATCGTAAGTCGAGAGCACCTGCCGCAACTCGAGAAAATCCAGGAGGTTTTGCCCTCCAGGCGAGATGAGGCCCATTTCCGCTGAGAATTCTCGAGGCTAATCACATCTAACCACTGGAACTTCCAAAGGGTCCTTCACACCCTTGCTGCAACTCAAGAAGTTCCCCGACATACCCGTCCCCACTCGAGAGGAGGCACGATGGTCCCGCACACCTCCAGGGAAGCCCCGTTTCCGCCTCCTAGCTCGAGATGAGGGATCCTTTCCTTGTTTCGTAGGGAAAGAATTCCCGGCGTTCCCGTCGCATCTCAAGAGGAGGCGCTCTCCACAGGAAAGGCGATAGGAACTCCAGGGTCGTGCCACCATTCCAAGAGTCCCCCAGATGTGTCAGTCCATTCCAGAGGAAGCTGTTTTCCCTGCACTGCCTTGACGTTCAAGCCGAGGATCGACTCCCACCACGTGCGCACGTGGGACAGCCCTGTGGGAAAGCCCCATGGGAAAGCCTCGTGGGAAAGACTCGAGGGAAAACCATAGATCCTTTGATTCACGCGGCGGACTGCGTGACACTGCTGCTACCGCTCTGGAGGAAAGCGGAAGTGCATGCCAGCATTCGAGACGAGGACTGACTCCCCTCGGGAGCTTCCAGAAGTACCCCAAGATCCATGTCAGAACTGGAGAGGAATCCTCAGGTTCCGGCCCCGACTCCACACAAGGTCTTAGGCCCCGGCATGGACGGGAGAGGAATCCCGAGAGGCCCCCGAGGAACTCGCATGGGGACTGGCCTTTTCTGAGGCCACCAGAGCGTGTCCCTCTTGTCCCCGTCGTAAGTCGAGAGCACCAGCCGCAACTCGAGAAAATCCAGGAGGTTTTGCCCTCCAGGCGAGATGAGGCCCATTTCCGCTGAGGCTTCTCGAGGCTAATTACATCTAACCACTGGAACTTCCAAAGGGTCCTTCACACCCTTGCTGCATCTCAAGAAGTTCCACGACATACCCGTCTATACGCGAGAGGAAGCACGAGGGTCCCGAACACATCAAGGGTAGCCCCGTTTCCGCCTCCTAGCTCGAGATGAGGGATCCTTTCCCTGTTTCGTAGGGAAAGAATTCCCGGCGTTCCCGTCACATCTCAAGAGGAGGCGCTCTCCACAGGAAATGCGATAGGAACTCCAGGGTCGTGCCACCATTCCAAGAGTCTCCCAGATGTGTCAGTCCATTCCAGAGGAACCTGTTTTCCCTGCACTGCCTCGACGTTCATGCCGGGTATCGACTTCCACCACGGTGGCACGTGGGACAGCCCTGAGGGAAAGCCTCGTGAGAAAGCCTCGAGGGAAAGCCATAGATCCGGTGATCCACGCGGAGGAATGCATGACACTGCTACTACCGCTCTGGAGGAAAGCGGAATTGCATGCCCGCATTCGAGACGAGGACTGACTCCCCTTGGGAGACTCCAGAAGTACCCCAAGATCCATGTCATCACTGGAGAGGAATCCTCAGGTTCCGGCCCCGACTCCACACAAGGTCTTAGGCCCCGGCATCGACGGGAGAGGAATCCCGAGAAGCCCCCGAGGAACTCGCATGGGTTCTGGCCTTTCCTGAGGCCACCAGAGCGGGTCTCTGAGGTCCCCGTCGTAAGTCGAGAGCACCTGCCGCAACTCGAGAAAATCCAGGAGGTTTTGCCCTCCAGGCGAGATGAGGCCCATTTCCGCTGAGGCTTCTCGAGGCTAATCACATCTAACCACTGGAACTTCCAAAGGGTCCTTCACACCTTTGCTGCAACTAAAGAAGTTCCCCGACATAGACATACCCGTCTCCACTCGAGAGGAAGCACGAGGGTCCCACAAACATCCAGGGGAGCCCTGCCTCCGCCACCTAGCTCGAGATGAGGGATCCTTTCCCTGTTTCGTAGGGAAAGAATTCCCGGCGTTCCCGTCGCATCTCAAGAGGAGGCGCTCTCCACAGGAAAGGCGAGAGGAACTCCAGGGTCGTGCCACCATTCCAAGAGTCCCCCAGATGTGTCAGTCCATTCCAGAGGAACCTGTTTTCCCTGCACTGCCTTGACGTTCAAGCCGAGGATCGACTGCCCCCACGGTGGCACGTGGGACAGCTCTGTGGGAAAACCTCGTGGGAAAGCCTCGAGGGAAAGCCATAGATCCCTTGATCCACGCTGCGGAATTCGTGACACTGCTGCTACCGCTCTGGAGGAAAGCGCAAGTGCATGCCCGCATTCGAGACGAGGACTGACTCCCCTGGGGAGACTCCAGAAGTACCCCAAGATCCGTGTCAGCACTGGAGAGGAATCCTCAGGTTCCGGCCCCGACTCCACACAATGTCTTAGGCCCCGGCATCGACGGGAGAGGAATTCCGAGAAGCCCCCGAGGAACTCGCATGGGAACTGGCCTTTCCTGAGGCCACCAGAGAGGGTCCCTGAAGTCCCCGTCTTAAGTCGACAGCATCTGCCCCAACTCGAGAAAATCCAGGAGGTTTTGCCCTCCAGGCGAGATGAGGCCCATTTCCGCTGAGGCTTCTCGAGGCCAATCACATCTAACCACTGGAACTTCCAAAGGGTCCTTCACACCTTTGCTGCAACTCAAGAAGTTCCCCGACATACCCGTCTCCACTCGAGAGGAATCACGAGGGTCCCGCATAGATCCAGGGGAGCCCCGTTTCCACCTCCTAGCTCGAGATGAGGGATCCTTTCCCTGTTTCGTAGGGAAAGAATTCCCGGCGTTCCCGTCGCATCTCAAGAGGAGGCGCTCTCCACAGGAAAGGCGAGAGGAACTCCAGGGTCGTGCCACTATTCCAAGAGTCCTCCAGATGTGTCAGTCCATTCCAGAGGAACGTATTTTCCCTGCACTGCCTCGACGTTCATGCCGAGGATCGACTCCCACCACGGTGGCACGTGGGACAGCCCTGTGGGAAAGCCTCGTGGGAAAGCCTCGTGGGAAAGACTCGAGGGAAAACAATAGATCCTTTGATCCACGCGGCGGTCTGAGTGACACTGCTCCTACCGCTCTGGAGGAAAGCGCAGGTGCATGCCCGCATTCGAGACGAGGAGTGACTCCCCTGGGGAGACTCCAGAAGTACCCCAAGATCCATGTCAGCACTGGAGAAGAATCCTCAGGTTCCGGCCCCGACTCCACACAAGGTCTTAGGCCCCGGCATCGACGGGAGAGGAATCCCGAGAGGCCCCCGAGGAACTCGCATGGGGACTGGCCTTTCCTGAGGCCACCAAAGCGGGTCCCCGAGGTCCCCATCGTAAGTCGAGAGCACCTGCCGCAAATCGAGAAAATCCAGGAGGTTTTGCCCTCCAGGCGAGATGACGCCCATTTCCGCTGAGGCTTCTCGAGGCTAATCACATCTAACCACTGAAACTTCCAAAGGGTACTTCACACCCTTGCTGCAACTCAAGAAGTTCCCCGACATAACCGTATCCACTCGAGAGGAAGCACAAGGGTCCCGCACACATCCAGGGGAGCCCCGTTTCCGCCTCCTAGCTCGAGATGAGGGATCCTTTCCCTGTTTCGTAGGGAAAGAATTCCCAGCGTTCCCGTCGCATCTCAAGAGGAGGCGCTCTCCACAGGAAAGGCGAGACGAACTCCAGGGTCGTGCCACCATTCCTAGAGTCTCCCAGATGTGTCAATCCATTCCAGAGGAACTTGTTTTCCCTGCACTGCCTTGACGTTCAAGCCGAGGATCTACTCCCACCACGTGTGCTCGTGGGACAGCCCTGTGGGAAAGCCTCGTGGGAAAGACTCCAGGGAAAACCATAGATCCTTTGATCCACGTGGCGGACTGCGTGACACTGCTGCTACCGCTCTGGAGGAAAGCGCAAGTGCATGCCCGCATTCGAGACGAGGACTGACTCCCCTGGGGAGACTCCAGAAGTACCCCAAGATCCATGTCAGCACTGGAGAGGAATCCTCAGGTTCCGGCCCCGACTCCACACAAGGTTTTAGGCCCCGGCATCGACGGGAGAGGAATCCCGAGAGGCCCCCGAGGAACTCGCATGGGGACTGGCCTTTCCTGAGGCCACCAGAGCGGGTCCCTGAGGTCCTCGTCGTAAGTCGAGAGCACCTGCCGCAACTCGAGAAAATCCAGGAGGTTTTGCCCTCCAGGCGAGATGAGGCCCATTTCCGCTGAGAATTCTCGAGGCTAATCACGTCTAACCACTGGAACTTCCAAATGGTCCTTCACACCCTTGCTGCAACTCAAGAAGTTCCCCGACATACCCGTCTCCACTCGAGAGGAAGCAAGAGGGTCCCGCACACATCCAGGGGAGCCCCGTTTCCGCCTCATAGCTCGAGATGAGGGATCCTTTCCCTGTTTCGTAGGGAAAGAATTCCCGGCGTTTCCGTCGCATCTCAAGAGGAGGCGCTCTCCACAGGAAAGGCGAGAGGAACTCCAGGGTCGTGCCACCATTCCAAGAGTCCCCCAGATGTGTCAGTCCATTCCAGAGGAACCTGTTTTCTCTGCACTGCCTTGACGTTCAAGCCGAGGATCGACTGCCCCCACGGTGGCACGTGGGACAGCCCTGTGGGAAAACCTCGTGGGAAAGCCTCGAGGGAAAGCCATAGATCCCTTGATCCACGCGGAGGACTGCGTGACACTGCTGCTACCGCTCTGGAGGAAAGCGCAAGTGCATGCCCGCATTCGAGACGAGGACTGACTCCCCTGGGGAGCCTCCAGAAGTACCCCAAGATCCATGTCAGCACTGGAGAGGAATCCTCAGGTTCCGGCCCCGACTCCACACATGTTTTAGGCCCCGGTTTCGACGGGATAGGAATCCCGAGAGGCCCCCGAGGAACTCGCATGGGGACTGGCCTTTTCTGAGGCCACCAGAGCGGGTCCCTGAGGTCCCCGTCGTAAGTCGAGAGCACCTGCCGCAACTCGAGAAAATCCAGGATGTTTTGCCCTCCAGGCGAGATGAGGCCCATTTCCGCTGAGAATTCTCGAGGCTAATCACATCTAACCACTGGAACTTCCAAAATGTCCTTCACACCCTTGCTGCAACTCAAGAAGTTCCCCGACATACCCGTCCCCACCCGAGAGGAAGCACGAGGGTCCCGCACACCTCCAGGGGAGCCCCGTTTCCGCCTCCTAGCTCGAAATGAGGGATCCTTTCCCTGTTTCGTAGGGAAAGAATTCCCGGCGTTCCCGTCGCATCTCAAGAGGAGGCGCTCTCCACAGGAAAGGCGAGAGGAAATCCAGGGTCGTGCCGCCATTGCAAGAGTCCCCCAGATGTGTCAGTCCATTCCAGAGGAACCTGTTTTCCCTGTACTGCCTTGACGTTCAAGCCGAGGATCGACTCCCACCACGTGTGCACGTGGGACAGCCCTGTGGGAAAGCCTCGTGGGAAAGACTCTAGGGAAAACCATAGAATCTTTGATCCACGCGGCGGAATGCGTGACACTGCTGCTACCGCTGTGGAGGAAAGCGCAAGTGCATGCCCGCATTCGAGACGAGGACTGACTCCCCTGGGGAGACTCCAGAAGTACCCCAAAATCCATGTCAGCACTGGAGAGGAATCCTCAGGTTCCGGCCCCGGCTCCACACAAGGTCTTAGGCCCCGGCATCGACGGGAGAGGAATCCCGAGAGGCCCCCGAGGAACTCGCATGGGGACTGGCCTTTTCTGAGGCCACCAGAGCGGGTCCCTGAGGTCCCCGTCGTAAGTCGAGAGCACCTGCCGCAACTCGAGAAAATCCAGGAGGTTTTGCCCTCCAGGCGAGATGAGGCCCATTTCCGCTGCGGCTTCTCGAGGCTAATCACATCTAACCACTGGAACTTCCAAAGGGTCCTTCACACCCTTGCTGCAACTCAAGAAGTTCCCCGACATACCCGTCTCCACTCGATAGGAAGCACGAGGGTCCCGCACACATCCAGGGGAGCCCCGTTTCCATCTCCTAGCTCGAGATGAGGGATCCTTTGCCTGTTTCGTAGGGAAAGAATTCCCGGCGTTCCCGTCACATCTCAAGAGGAGGCGCTCTCCACAGGAAATGCGATAGGAACTCCAGGGTCGTGCCACCATTCCAAGAGTCTCCCAGATGTGTCAGTCCATTCCAGAGGAACCTGTTTTCCCTTCACTGCCTTGACGTTCAAGCCCAGGATCGACTGCCCCCACGGTGGCACGTGGCACAGCCCTGTGGGAAAACCTCGTTGGAAAGCCTCGAGGGAAAGCCGTAGATCCCTTGATAAACGCTGCGGAATTCGTGACACTGCTGCTACCGCTCTGGAGGAAAGCGCAAGTGCATGCCCGCATTCGAGACGAGGACTGACTCCCCTGGGGAGCCTCCAGAAGTACCCCAAGATCCATGTCAGCACTGGAGAGGAATCCTCAGGTTCCGGCCCCGACTCCACACAAGGTCTTAGGCCCCGGCTTCGACGGGATAGGAATCCCGAGAGGCCCCCGAGGAACTCGCATGGGGATTGCCTTTTCTGAGGCCACCAGAGCGTGTCCCTCTTGTCCCCGTCGTAAGTCGAGAGCACCTGCGGCAACTCGAGAAAATCCAGGAGGTTTTGCCCTCCAGGCGAGATGAGGCCCATTTCCGCTGAGGCTTCTCGAGGCTAATCACATCTAACCACTGAAACTTCCAAAGGGTACTTCACACCCTTGCTGCAACTCAAGAAGTTCCCCGACATACCCGTATCCACTCGAGAGGAAGCACAAGGGTCCCGCACACATCCAGGGGAGCCCCGTTTCCGCCTCCTAGCTCGAGATGAGGGATCCTTTCCCTGTTTCGTAGGGAAAGAATTCCCGGCGTTCCCGTCGCATCTCAAGAGGAGGCGCTCTCCACAGGAAGGCGAGACGAACTCCAGGGTCGTGCCACCATTCCTAGAGTCTCCCAGATGTGTCAATCCATTCCAGAGGAACCTGTTTTCCCTGCACTGCCTTGACGTTCAAGCCGAGGATCGCCTCCCACCACGTGTGCACGTGGGACAGCCCTGTGGGAAAGCCTCGTGGGAAAGACTCGAGGGAAAACCATAGATCCTTTGATCCACGCGGCGGAATGCGTGACACTGCTGCTACCGCTCTGGAGGAAAGCGCAAGTGCATGCCCGCATTCGAGACGAGGACTGACTCCCCTGGGGAGACTCCAGAAGTACCCCAAGATCCATGTCAGCACTGGGTAGGAATCCTCAGGTTCCGGCCCCGACTCCACACAAGGACTTGGGACCCGGCATCGACGGGAGAGGAATCCCGAGAGGCCCCCGAGGAACTCGCATGGGGACTGGCCTTTCCTGAGGCCACCAGAGCGGGTCCCTGAGGTCCCCGTCGTAAGTGGAGAGCACCTGCTGCATCTCGAGAAAATCCAGCAGGTTTTGCCCTCCAGGCGAGATGAGCCCCATTTCCGCGGAGGCTTCTCGAGGCTAATCACATCTAACCACTGGAACTTCCAAAGGGTCCTTCACACCCTTGCTGCAACTCAAGATGTTCCCCGACATATCCGTCTCCACTCGAGAGGAAGCACGTGGGGTCCCGCACACATCCAGGGGAGCCCCATTTCCGCCTCCTTGCTCGAGATGAGGGATCCTTTCACTGTTTCGTAGGGAAAGAATTCCCGGCGTTCCCGTCGCATCTCAAGAGGAGGCGCTCTCCACAGGAAAGGCGAGAGGAACTCCAGGGTCGTGCCACCATTCCAAGAGTCCCCCAGATGTGTCAGTCCATTCCATAGGAACCTGTTTTCCCTGCACTGCCTTGACGTTCAAGCCGAGGATCGACTCCCACCACGTGTGCACGTGGGACAGCCCTGTGGGAAAGCCTCGTGGGAAAGCCTCGTGGGAAAGACTCGAGGGAAAACCATAGATCCTTTGATGCACGCGGCGGACTGCGTGATACTGCTGCTACCGCTCTGGAGGAAAGCGCAAGTGCATGCCCGCATGAGACGAGGACTGACTCCCCTCGGGAGACTCCAGAAGTACCCCAAGATCCATGTCAGCACTGGAGAGGAATCCTCAGGTTCCGGCCCCGACTCCACACAAGGTCTTAGGCCCCGGCATCGACGGGAGAGGAATCCCCAGAGGCCCCCGAGGAACTCGCATGGGGACTGGCCTTTCCTGAGGCCACCAGAGCGGGTCCCTGAGGTCCCCGTCGTAAGTCGAGAGCACCTGCCGCAACTCGAGAAAATCCAGGAGGTTTTGCCCTCCAGGCGAGATGAGGCCCATTTCCGCTGAGGCTCCTCTAGGCTAAACACATCTAACCACTGGAACTTCCAAAGGGTCCTTCACACCCTTGCTGCAACTCAAGAAGTTCCCCGACATACCCGTCTCCACTCGAGAGGAAGCACGAGGGTCCCGCACACATCCAGGGGAGACCCGTTTCCGCCTCCTAGCGCGAGATGAGGGATCATTTCCCTGTTTCGTAGGGAAATAATTCCCGGCGTTCCCGTCGCATCTCAAGAGGAGGCGCTCTCCACAGGAAAGGAGAGAGGAACTCCAGGGTAGTGCCACCTTTGCAAGAGTCCCCCAGATGTCTCAGTCCATTCCAGAGGAACCTGTTTTCCCTGCACTGCCTTGACGATCAAGCCGAGGATCGAATCCCACCACCTGTGCACGTGGAACAGCCCTGTGGGAAAGCCTCGTGGGAAAGCCTCGTGGGAAAGACTCGAGGGAAAATCATAGATCCTTTGGTCTACGCAGCGGAGTGCGTGACACTGCTTCTACCGCTCTGGAGAAGAGCGCAAGTGCATACCCGCGTTCGAGACGAGGACTGACTCCCCTGGGGAGACTCCAGAAGTACCCCAAGATCCATGTTAGCACTGGAGAGGAATCCTCAGGTTCCGGCCCCGACTCCACCCAAGGTCTTAGGCCCCGGCATCGACGGGAGAGGAAACCCCAGAGGCCCCCGAGGAACTTGCATGGAGACTGGCCTTTCTTGAGACCACCACAGCGGGTCCCTGAGGTCCCCGTCGTAAGTCGAGACCACCTGCCGCAACTCGAGAAAATCCAGGAGGTTTTGCCCTTCAGGTGAGATGAGGCCCATTTTCGCTGAGTCTTCTAGAGGCTAATCACATTTAACCACTGGAACTTACAAAGGGTCCTTCACACCCTTGCTGCAACACAAGAAGTTCCCCGACACAGCCGTCTCCACTCGAGAGGAAGCACGAGGGTCCCGCACACATCCAGCGGAGACCCGTTTCCGTCTCCTAGCTCGAGATGAGGGATCCTTTCCCTGTTTCGTAGGGAAAGAATTCCCGGCGTTCCCGTCGCATCTCAAGAGGAGGCGCTCTCCACAGGAAAGGCGAGAGGAACTCCAGGGTCGTGCCACCATTCCAAGAGTCCCCCAGATGTGTCAGTCCATTCCAGAGGAACCTGTTTTCCCTGCACTGCCTTGACGTTCAAGCCAAGGATCGACTCCCACCACGTGTGCACGTGGGACAGCCCTGTGGGAAAGCCTCGTGGGAAAGCCTCGTGGGAAAGACTCGAGGGAAAACCATAGATCCTTTGATCCACGCGGCGGACTGCGTGACACTGCTGCTACCGCTCTGGAGGAAAGCGCAAGTACATGCCCGCATTCGAGACGAGGACTGACTCCCCTGGGGAGACTCCAGAAGTACCCCAAGATCCATGTCAGCACTGGAGAGGAATCCTCAGGTTACGGCCCCGACTCCACACAAGGTCTTAGGCCCCGGCATCGACGGGAGAGGAATCCCGAAGGGCCCCCGAGGAACTCGCATGGGGACTGGCCTTTCCTGAGGCCACCAGAGCGGGTCCCTGAGGTCCCCGTCGTAAGTCGAGAGCACCTGCCGCAACTCGAGAAAATCCAGGAGGTTTTGCCCTCCAGGCGAGATGAGGCCCATTTCCGCTGAGGCTTCTCGAGGCCAATCACATCTAACCACTGGAACTTCCAAAGGGTCCTTCACACCATTGCTGCAACTCAAGAAGTTCCCCGACATACCCGTCGGCACTCGAGAGGAAGCACGTGGGGTCCCGCACACATCCAGGGGAGCCCCGTTTCCGCCTCCTAGCTCGAGATGAGGGATCCTTTCCCTGTTTCGTAGGGAAAGAATTCCCGGCGTTCCCGTCGCATCTCAAGAGGAGGCGCTCTCCACAGGAAAGGCGAGAGGAACTCCAGGGTCGTGCCACCATTCCAAGAGTCCCCCAGATGTGTCACTCCATTCCAGAGGAACCTGTTTTCCCTGCACTGCCTTGACGTTCAAGCCGAGGATCGACTCCCACCACGTGTGCACGTGGGACAGCCCTGTGGGAAAGCCTCGTGGGAAAGCCTCGTGGGAAAGACTCGAGGGAAAACCATAGATCCTTTGATCCACGCGGCGGACTGCGTGACACTTCTGCAACCGCTCTGGAGGAAAGCGCAAGTGCATGCCCGCATTCGAGACGAGAACTGACTCCCCTGGGGAGACTCCAGAAGTACCCCAAGATCCATGTCAGCACTGGAGAGGAATCCTCACGTTCCGGCCCCGACTCCACACAAGGTCTTAGGCCCCGGCATCGACGGTAGAGGAATCCCGAGAGGCCCCCGAGGAACTCGCATGGGGACTGGCCTTTCCTGAGGCCACCAGAGCGGTTCCCTGAGGTCCCCGTCGTAAGTCGAGAGCACCTGCCGCAACTCGAGAAAATCCAGGAGGTTTTGCCCTCCAGGCGAGATGAGGCCCATTTCCACTGAGGCTTCTCGAGGCCAATCACATCTAACCACTGGAACCTCCAAAGGGTCCTTCAAACCATTGCTGCAACTCAAGAAGTTCCCCGACATACCCGTCTCCACTCGAGGGGAAGCACGTGGGGTCCCGCAAACATCCAGGGGAGACCCGTTTCCGCCTCTTAGCTCGAGATGAGGGATCCTTTCCCTGTTTCGTAGGGAAAGAATTCCCGGCGTTCCCGTCGCATCTCAAGAGGAGGCGCTCTCCACAGGAAAGGCGAGAGGAACTCCAGGGTCATGCCACCATTCCAAGAGTCCCCCAGGTGTGTCAGTCCATTCCAGAGGAACCTGTTTTCCCTGCACTGCCTTGACGTTCAAGCCGAGGATCGACTCCCACCACGTGTGCACGTGGGACAGCCCTGTGGGAAAGCCTCGTGGGAAAGCCTCGTGGGAAAGACTCGAGGGAAAAACATAGTTCCTTTGATCCACGCGGCGGACTGCGTGACACTGCTGCTCCCGCACTGCAGGAAAGCGCAAGTGCATGCCCGCATTCGAGACGAGGACTGACTCCCCTGGGGAGACTCCAGAAGTACCCCAAGATCCATATCAGCACTGGAGAGGAATCCTCAGGTTCCGGCCCCGACTCCACACAAGGTCTTAGGCCCCGGCATCGACGGGAGAGGAATCCCGAGACGCCCCCGAGGAACTCGCATGGGGACTGGCCTTTCCTGAGGCCACCAGAGCGGTTCCCTGAGGTCCCCGTCGTAAGTCGAGAGCACCTGCCGCAACTCGAGAAAATCCAGGAGATTTTGCCCTCCAGTCGCGATGAGGCCCATTTCTGCTGAGGCTTCTCGAGGCCAATCACATCTAACCACTGGAACTTCCAAAGATCCTTCACACCATTGCTGCAACTCAAGAAGTTACCCGACATACCCGTCTCCACTCGAGAGGAAGCACGTGGGGTACCGCACACATCCAGGGGAGCCCCGTTTCCGCCTCCTAGCTCGAGATGAGGGATCCTTTCCCTGTTTCGTAGGGAAAGAATTCCCAGCGTTCCCGTCGCATCTCAAGAAGAGGCGCTCTCCACAGGAAAGGCGAGAGGAACTCCAGGGTCGTGCCACCATTCCAAGAGTCCCCCAGATGTGTCACTCCATTCCAGAGGAACCTGTTTTCCCTGCACTGCCTTGACGTTCAAGCCGAGGATCGACTCCTACCACGTGTGAACATGGGACAGCCCTGTGGGAAAGCCTCGTGGGAAAGCCTCGTGGGAAAGACTCGAGGGAAAACCATAGATCCTTTGATCCACGCGGCGAACTGCGTGACACTGCTGCTACCGCTCTGGAGGAAAGCGCAAGTGCATGCCCGCATTCGAGACGAGGACTGACTCCCCTGGGGAGACTCCAGAAGTACCCCAAATCCATGTCAGCACTGGAGAGGAATCCTCAGGTTCCGGCCCCGACTCCACACAAGGTCTTAGGCCCCGGCATCGACGGGAGAGGAATCCCGAGACGCCCCCGAGGAACTCGCATGGGGACTGGCCTTTCCTGAGGCCACCAGAGCGGTTCCCTGAGGTCCCCGTCGTAAGTCGAGAGCACCTGCCGCAACTCGAGAAAATCCAGGAGGTTTTGCCCTCCAGGCGAGATGAGGCCCATTTCCGCTGAGGGTTCTCGAGACCAATCACATCTAACCACTGGAACTTCCAAAGGGTCCTTCACACCATTGCTGCAACTCAAGAAGTTCCCCGACATACCCGTCTCCACTCGAGGGGAAGCACGTGGGGTCCCGCACACATCCAGGGGAGCCCCGTTTCCGACTCCTAACTCGAGATGAGGGATCCTTTCCCTGTTTCGTAGGGAAAGATTTCCCGGCGTTCCCGTCGCATCTCAAGAGGAGGCGCTCTCCACAGGAAAGGCGAGAGGAACTCCAGGGTCGTGCCACCATTCCAAGAGTCCCCCAGATGTGTCAGTCCATTCCAGAGGAACCTGTTTTCCCTGCACTGCCTTGACGTTCAAGCCGAGGATCGACTCCCACCACGTGTGCACGTGGGACAGCCCTGTGGGAAAGCCTCGTGGGAAAGCCTCGTGGGAAAGACTCGAGGGAAAACCATAGATCCTTTCATCCACGCGGCGGACTGCGTGACACTGCTGCTACCGCTCTGGAGGAAAGCGCAAGTGCATGCCCGCATTCGAGACGAGGACTGACTCCCCTGGGGAGACTCCAGAAGTACCCCAAGATCCATGTCAGCACTGGAGAGGAATCCTCAGGTTCCGGCCCCGACTCCACACAAGGTCTTAGGCCCCAGCATCGACGGGAGAGGAATCCCGAGACGCCCCCGAGGAACTTGCATGAGGACTGGCCTTTCCTGAGGCCACCAGAGCGGTTCCCTGAGGTCCCCGTCGTAAGTCGAGAGCACCTGCCGCAACTCGAGAAAATCCAGGAGGTTTTGCCCTCCAGGCGAGATGAGGCCCATTTCCGCTGAGGCTTCTCGAGGCCAATCACATCTAACCACTGGAACTTCCAAAGGGTCCTTCACACCATTGCTGCAACTCAAGAAGTTCCCCGACATACCCGTCTCCACTCGAGGGGAAGCACGTGGGGTCCCGCACACATCCAGGGGAGCCCCGTTTCCGACTCCTAACTCGAGATGAGGGATCCTTTCCCTGTTTCGTAGGGAAAGATTTCCCGGCGTTCCCGTCACATCTCAAGAGGAGGCGCTCTCCACAGGAAAGGCGAGAGGAACTCCAGGGTCGTGCCACCATTCCAAGAGTCCCCCAGATGTGTCAGTCCATTCCAGAGGAACCTGTTTTCCCTGCACTGCCTTGACGTTCAAGCCGAGGATCGACTCCCACCACGTGTGCACGTGGGACAGCCCTGTGGGAAAGCCTCGTGGGAAAGCCTCGTGGGAAAGACTCGAGGGAAAACCATAGATCCTTTGATCCACGCGGCGGACTGCGTGACACTGCTGCTACCGCTCTGGAGGAAAGCACAAGTGAATGCCCGCATTCGAGACGAGGACTGACTCCCCTGGGGAGACTCCAGAAATACCCCAAGATCCATGTCAGCACTGGAGAGGAATCCTCAGGTTCCGGCCCCGACTCCACACAAGGTCTTAGGCCCCGGCATCGACGGGAGAGGAATCCCGAGAGGCCCCCGAGGAACTCCCATGGGGACTGGCCTTTCCTGAGGCCACCAGAGCGGGTCCCTGAGGTCCCCGTCGTAAGTCGAGAGCACCTGCCACAACTCGAGAAAATCCAGGAGGTTTTGCCCTCCAGGCGAGATGAGGCCCATTTCCGCTGAGGCTTCTCGAGGCCAATCACGTCTAACCACTGGAACTTCCAAAGGGTCCTTCACACCCTTGCTGCAACTCAAGAAGTTCCCCGACATACCCGTCTCCACTCGAGAGGAAGCACGTGGGGTCCCGCACAGATCCAGGGGAGCCCGGTTTCCGCCTCCTAGCTCTAGATGAGGAATCCTTTCCCTGTTTCGTAGGGAAAGAATTCCCGGCGTTCCCGTCGCATCTCAAGAGGAGGCGCTCTCCACAGGAAAGGCGAGAGGAACTCCAGGGTCGTGACACCATTCCAAGAGTCCCCCAGATGTGTCAGTCCATTCGAGAGGAACCTGTTTTCCCTGCACTGCCTTGACGTTCAAGCCGAGGATCGACTCCCACCACGTGTGCACGTGGGACAGCCCTGTGGGAAAGCCTCGTGGGAAAGCCTCGTGGGAAAGACTCGAGGGAAAACCATAGATCCTTTGATCCACGCGGCGGACTGCGTGACACTTCTGCTACCGCTCTGGAGGAAAGCGCAAGTGCATGCCCGCATTCGAGACGAGGACTGACTCCCCTGGGGAGACTCCAGAAGTACCCCAAGATCCATGTCAGCACTGGAGAGGAATCCTCAGGTTCCGGCCCCGACTCCACACAAGGTCTTAGGCCCCGGCATCGACGGGAGAGGAATCCCCAGAGGCCCCCGAGGAACTCGCATGGGGACTGGCCTTTCCTGAGGCCACCAGAGCGGGTCCCTGAGGTCCCCGTCGTAAGTCGAGAGCACCTGCCGCAACTCGAGAAAATCCAGGAGGTTTTGCCCTCCAGGCGAGATGAGGCCCATTTCCGCTGAGGCTTCTCGAGGCCAATCACATTTAACCACTGGAACTTCCAAAGGGTCCTTCACACCATTGCTGCAACTCAAGAAGTTCCCCGACATACCCGTCTCCACTCGACAGGAAGCACGTGGGGTCCCGCACACATCCAGGGGAGCCCCGTGTCCTCCTCCTAGCTCGAGATGAGGGATCCTTTCCCTGTTTCGTAGGGAAAGAATTCCCGGCGTTCCCGTCGCATCTCAAGAGGAGGCGCTCTCCACAGGAAAGGCGAGAGGAACTCCAGGGTCGAGACACCATTCCAAGAGTCCCCCAGATGTGTCAGTCCATTCGAGAGGAACCTGTTTTCCCTGCACTGCCTTGACGTTCAAGCCGAGGATCGACTCCCACCACGTGTGCACGTGGGACAACCCTGTGGGAAAGCCTCGTGGGAAAGCCTCGTGGGAAAGACTCGAGGGAAAACCATAGATCCTTTGATCCACGCGGAGGACTGCGTGAAACTGCTGCTACCGCTCTGGAGGAAAGAGCAAGTGCATGCCCGCATTCGAGACGAGGACTGACTCCCCTGGGGAGACTCCAGAAGTACCCCAAGATCCATGTCAGCACTGGAGAGGAATCCTCAGGTTCCGGCCCCGACTCCACACAAGGTCTTAGGCCCCGGCATCGACGGGAGAGGAATCCCGAGAGGCCCCCGAGGAACTCGCATGGGGACTGGCCTTTCCTGAGGCCACCAGAGCGGGTCCCTGAGGTCCCCGTCGTAAGTCGAGAGCACCTGCCGCAACTCGAGAAAATCCAGGAGGTTTTGCCCTCCAGGCGAGATGAGGCCCATTTCCACTGAGGCTTCTCGAGGCCAATCACATCTAACCACTGGAACTTCCAAAGGGTCCTTCACACCCTTGCTGCAACTCAAGAAGTTACCCGACATACCCGTCTCCACTCGAGAGGAAGCACGTGGTGTCCCGCACACATCCAGGGGAACCCCGTTTCCGCCTCCTAGCTCGAGATGAGTGATCCTTTCCCTGTTTCGTAGGGAAAGAATTCCCGGCGTTCCCGTCGCATCTCAAGAGGAGGCGCTCTCCACAGGAAAGGCGAGAGGAACTCCAGGGTCGTGCCACCATTCCAAGAGTCCCCCAGATGTGTCAGTCCATTGCAGAGGAACCTGTTTTCCCTGCACTGCCTTGACGTTCAAGCCGAGGATCGACTCCCACCACGTGTGCACGTGGGACAGCCCTGTGGGAAAGCCTCGTGGGAAAGCCTCGTGGGAAAGACTCGAGGGAAAACCATAGATCCTGTGATCCACGGGGCGGACTGTGTGACACTGCTGCTACCGCTCTGGAGGAAAGCGCAAGTGCATGCCCGCATTCGAGACGAGGACTGACTCCCCTGGGGAGACTCCAGAAGTACCCCAAGATCCATGTCAGCACTGGAGAGGAATCCTCAGGTTCCGGCCCCGACTCCACACAAGGTCTTAGGCCCCGGCATCGACGGGAGAGGAATCCCGAGAGGCCCCCGAGGAACTCGCATGGGGACTGGCCTTTCCTGAGGCCACCAGAGCGGGTCCCTGAGGTCCCCGTCGAAAGTCGAGAGCACCTGCCGCAACTCGAGAAAATCCAGGATGTTTGGCCCTCCAGGCCAGATGAGGCCCATTTCCGCTGAGGCTTCTCGAGGCCAATCACATCTAACCACTGGAACTTCCAAAGGATCCTTCACACCCTTGCTGCAACTCAAGAAGTTCCCGGACATACCCGTCTCCACTCGAGAGGAAGCACGTGGGGTCCCGCACACATCCAGGGGAGCCCCGTTTCCGCCTCGTAGCTCGAGATGAGGGATCCTTTCGCTGCTTGCCCGGGAAAGATTTCTGGGTGTTCCTGGCGCATGTCAAGAGGAGGCGCTCGCCACAGGAAAGGCGAGAGGAACTCCAGGGTCTTTGCGCCATTCCCAGAGTCCCCCAGATGTCTCAGTCCATTCCAGCGGAACCTGTTTTCCCTGCACTGCCTCGAGTTTCACACCGAGGATCGACTCCCACCACGGTGGCACGTGGGACAGCCCTGTGGGAAAGCCTCGTGGGAAAGCCACAGATTACTTGATCCACGCGACAGGAAGGGTGACACTGCTGCTACTGCTCTGGAGGAAAGCGCACGTGCATGCCCCCATTCGAGACGAGGACTTACTCCCCTGGGGAGACTCCAGAAGTACCCCAAGATCCATGTCAGCCCTGGAGAGGAATCCTCAGGTTCTGGCCCCGACTCCACACAAGGTCTTAGGCCCCGGCATCGAAAGGAGAGGAATGCCTAGAGGCCCCCGAGCAACTCGCATGGGGATTGGCCTTTCCTGAGGCCACCAGAGAGGGTCCCTGAGGTCCCCGTCGTAAGTCGAGAGCACCTGCCGCAACTCGAGAAAATCCAGGAGGTTTTGCCCTCCAGGCGAGATGAGGCCCATTTCCGTTGAGGCTTCTCGAAGCTAATCAAACCTACAGTCTGTAACTTCCAAAATGCCCTTCACACCCTTGCTGCAACTCAAGAAGTTGCCTGACATACCCGTCTCCACTCGAGAGGAAGCACGAGGGTCCGGCCCACATCCAGAAGAGCCCCATTTCCGCTCGTAGCTCGTGATGAGGGATCCTTTCGCTGGTGGCCGGGAAAGAATTCTGGGCGTTCCCGTCGCATCTCAAGAGGAGGCGCTCTCCACAGGAAAGGCGAGAGGTACGCCAGCGTCGTTCCACCATTCCAAGAGTCCCCCAGATGTCTCAGTCCATTCCAGAGGAACCTGTTTTCCCTGCACTGCCTCGACTTTCACGCCAAGGATCGACTGCCACCAAGGTGGCACGTGAGACAGCCCTGTGCGAAAGCCTCGTGGGACAGCCCTGTGGGAAAGCCTCGTGGGAAAGACTCGTGGAAAATCCTGGAGGGAAATGCCACAGATCCCATGACTCACGAGATGGGAAGCGTGACACTGCTGCTACAGATCAGGAGGAAAGCGCACCTGCATGCCCCCTCTCGAGACGAGGACTGACTCCCCTGGGGAGACTCCATAATTACCCCAAGATCCATGTCGGCATTGGTGAGGAATCCTCAGGTTCCGGCCCCGACTCCACACAACGTCTTAGGCCCCGGCACCGACGGGAGAGGAATCACGAGAGGCCCCCTAGCAACACGCATGATGACTGGCCTTTCCTGAGGCCGCCAGAGCGGGTCCCTGAAGTCCCCGTGGTAACTTGAGAGCACCTGCTGAAACTGGGGAATATCTAGAAGCCTCTCCATTCCAGGCGCCATGAGGCCCATTTCTGCTGAGGCATCTCGAGACTAACCACACCTAACCTCTGGAACTTCGAAAGGGTCCTTCACACCTTTGCTGCAACTCAAGAAGTTCCCCGACATACGCGTTCCTCTTCCCATTCTGCCATAATGGTGGTGACATCTGCATATCTAAGTTTATTGCTATTTCTTCCGGCAATCTTGATTCCAGCTCAGGTATCTTCCATCCCAGCATTTTTCATGATGTAGTCTGCATATAAGCTAAATAAACAGGGTGACAATATACAGCCTTGACATACTCCTTTTCCTTTTTGGAACCAGTATGTTGTTCCATGTCCTGCTCTAACTGTTGCTTCCTGACCGTCATACAGATTTCTCAAGAGGCAGGTTAGGTGGTCTAGTATTCCCTTCTCTTTCAGAATTGTGGCTAAAACAACAGTATAAGGACCTTTCCGATGTCAGGCCAAGGAATTGTGTTTCCAGTCATTGAGCCACACCTGATCACTGAGCACAAATTCATGAATCTGTTCCTCAAGGGGGAATGATATTTTTTTTTTACACAAACTTAGTTACCTGATTTATTACCTTACCTAATTGTTCCAGCTGCTGTGAAATCCCACCTCCTTACTTGTGGCAAATCTGCTAACACCTGCCTCATTTGGGGTGGGGGGTTCTCCCATAGAAAATTTCATAAGGACAACAACAATGGGAACGTGCAGTTACCCGTAATATGAGTAAGTCTGCCAGAAGTAAGCCCATCCATGTACAGTCAGTCTCTATGATCCATTTTGAAAGAGTCTCTTCAAGAGTTTGGTTGTTTCTTTCCACCATTCCAGAACACTGGGGCCTATATGCTGTATGTAATTTCCACTGATATTTAGAGCTTCACATACCTGTTAATTAACGCGGCTACAAAGACAGGGCCATTGTCGGATTCTATACTGGTTGGAAACCCAAGTCTGGGAATTATTTCTCAAATCAGCGAGCTACTTCATTTTCTTTTTCAGATCAGGTAGGGAAGGCCTCTGCCCAACCAGAGAAGGTACCTACTATTCTAGTAAGTAATGATAACAGGTGACTGCCTTTGCTTCCCCGAAGGGACACTCGCTTTCCCTGCATCCTGAGAACTCCACGTCTCAGCCAGTTGGAAAAGCGCTTCTTGGAGGTCATTATTCAGGGGCAATTTCCCCTGGAGCCCGGGGCCATAGGGAGTGGCTCCACACTCCCAGGGAAAGGCAGAGCCACAGCCACACATCTGTCCCATCCCCTTTGCTCTGTAGGAGAGCTCTAGTGAGCCTAGGTCTGTCAGGAAAATTCTTGGCTCCTATGGGGACACATTCTATGTGTGAAACTGCATACAGGACCGAGGGGCCACAGGGCGCCTGTTTCTCTCGGGGCCGGAGGGGTGGGGGGCCTGAAGCAGTGCGGCCCAGCAACAGCTTCCACATCCATCCAATTGCTCTTTTCTTACCTCTGATAGAACTAGCTTTGTTCCAGCCTTTGGCAATTTGGAGGCAAGCGGGCCCCACTTCCTCCCCAAGGAGGCATGGGACCTACTTTGAGTGGAAAGGCCCCTCACGGAGCTGAACCCAGGAAGGCACCCAGTCATGTCTGACACATTCCTGCATCCTGCTTCTTCATGAGCAATACCGCTATAAGCTAGGAATGTCTTTCCAAGGCTCAGAAAGGACAGGGGAGATGCATGGTGCTGCCTCTGGAATTTCGGTCCTCTGAGCAGACCTGGAGGTCTCCCCTTGAAGAAGCAAACCAGTTTCTTCCAAATACAGGCTTGCAAACACACACTGGGTGGCTGCCTCTTCTTCCCTGAAGGACGATCACTTTCCCCACATCCTGTGAACTCTGCATCCCAGCCTGCTGGAAAAGCGCTTCTTGGAGGTCATTTTTCAGGGACAATTTTCCCTGGAGCCCGGGGCCGTAGGGAGGGCCCCATGCTCGCTGGGAAAGGCAGAGTCACATCCACAGTCTGTTCTATCCCTTTTGCCCTGTAGGAGAGCTCTAGTGAGCCTAGGTCTGTCAGGAAAATTCTTGGCTCCTATGGGGACACATCCTGTGTGTTAACCTGCATATGGGACCGAGGGGCCACAGGGCGCCTGCTCCTCTCGGGGGGTAACCTGAAGTGGTGCGGCCCAGCAACAGCCTGAACATCCATCTAATTGCTCTTTTCTTCCTTCTGATAGAGCTAGCTTTGCTTCTCGCTTTGGCATTTCGGAAGCCAGGGGGAGCCCCACCGCTGTTGTCCTGGGGTCTATTGGAGGTACCAGGTCTACTGGACCCCAGCATGGCACCCGACCCCCTCAGACACACTCCCGCAGCCTCCTTCCCCATGGGCAGGACTGTTCTGACCTAGGAATGTGTTCCCAAGGCTCAGAAAATGCAGGGAGACACACGGCCCTGACTCTGGAACTGAGGCCGTTGGAGCAGGCCTGGAGGTCTGACGTCTGAGACGGCAAACGCTTGCTGCGAGATACAGGTGTGAAAACACACTCTCTGGGGCTGCCTTTCCTTCCTCCAAGGAAGATAGCTTTTCCAGTCTCCTCCGTGCTGAGTCATACAAGGCTGGAAAGGTCTGGCTTAGAGGGCATTTCTCAGCGGCAATGGCCCCTGAGGCCCTGCA
Source organism: Ovis canadensis (assembly GCF_042477335.2). Lineage (NCBI taxonomy): Eukaryota > Metazoa > Chordata > Mammalia > Artiodactyla > Bovidae > Ovis > Ovis canadensis. Next base: position 2,353,695 of record NC_091252.1, read on the forward strand.
CCCAGGGAGGGATCCTACCCTCCCAGGGGAAGTCAAAGCAACCTCCAAACAGCTGTTCTATCATGTTTCCTCTGCAGGAGGGAGCTAGTGAGCCCAGGTCTGTCTGGAACGTTCTTGGATCCTGCGGGGAAATCATCCTGGGAGCCCACCTGGATACCAGTCGTAGGGGCTAACATCTGCATTTTTCTTCCTTGGAGCCCTAACGCAGTACAGCCTAGCAACTGCTTGAAAATCCATCCTGTTGCTGTTTTCTTCCCTCTGACAGAGCGAGCTTTGCTCCCCACTTTGGGATTTCAGAAGCAAGGTGGTGGCCTGCAACTCCTTGCCTGGGGTCCATTGGAGGTGCAAGGTGCCCTCGACCAGGTGACCCCAGCATGGCACCTGGCCCCCTCAGACACACTCCCGCAGCCTGCTTCCCCATGGGCAGGACTGCTCTCCCCTAGGAATGTGTTTGCGAGGCCAGGAAACTGCAGGGAGACACAAGGCCCTGATTCTGGAATGGAGTCTGTTGGAGCAGGCCTGCAGGTCTTATGTCTAACAAGCCAAACACTTGCTGCAAGATACAGGCCTGAAAACACACTCTTGGGCTGCCTTTCCTTCCTCCAAGGAAGAGAGTTTTCTCAGCCTCCTGTGGGCTGAGAGTCACACAGGGCTGAAAAGCACTTACTGGGAGATTAGTTTTCATTGGCCATGGCCCCTGAGGCCCTGTGCTCAGGGAGGGCTCCCTCCCTCCCAGGGAAAGTCAAAGGAAGCTCCAAACGGCTGTTCAATCATGTTTCGGAGAGAGTCATTGCCAAGGCAGGTTTATAAGAAGTTCCAGGGTCCCCAAGGAGAGAGGGGTCTAGAATTCTCAAGGAGGAAGAAAGGGCACACTTTTTTCCCTCTACATTCCTTCGGATTACATAACAATCATGCATCCTTCTTGAGGACGGTCTCTGGAAAAACCTTCTGGCTAATCCTGTTATCTTAAAATGTAAATGATGGGAGTAGGTCTAGTGAGTCTTTACAACCTCCAGACATTCTTTTGTTCGTTGTAATAACTTATTGGAGAGTATATAACTCCATTACTAACACTAGCAAGGGGGTACACTTTCTGCCCCTTGTGATGTCTCTGTCAGAAGCTTTCTCTATCTCCTTTCTACTTGAATAAGACTCGATTGCACAAAAGCTCTGAGCAATCAAGCCTCGTCTTGGGCCCTGGATTGAATTCTTCTCCTCCATAAGCCAAGAATCCCAGCATCTTTTCGTGGTTCAGCAACAATATTTCATTTCCTCTGCAGGAGAGAGCTAGTGAGCTTAGGTCTGTCTGGAACATTCTTGGATCCTGTGGGGAAAATATCCTGTGCACACATCTGGATACTGGGCCTAGAGGCCAAAATTCGCATTTCTTTCCCGCGGAGCCCTCACGTGGTGTGACTGAGCAACTGCTTGAAAATCCATCCCATTGCTGTTTTCCTCCTTCTGACAGACAGAGCTAGCTTTGTTCCCTGCTTTGGGATATCTCAACCGAGGGGCCGGTCCATAGCTACTCGCCTGGGGCCCATTGGATGTGCAAGGTGCCCTCGACTAGGTGACCCTAGCATGGCACTCAGCCCGCTCAGACACACTCCCGAGGCTTCTTTCTCATGGGAAGCACTGCTCCAACCTAGGAATGTGTCTGCAATGCTTGGAAAGTGCAGTGAGACACACAGCCCTGACTCTGGAATTGAGGCCCTCAGAGCAAGCCTGCAGCTCTGATGTCTGAGAAGCAAAACACTTGCTGCAAAGAGAGGCCTGAAAACACACTCTCTGTGGATGACTTTCCTTCCTCTAAGGAAGACAGTTTTCCCAGTCTCCTGCTTCCTGCATGTCACACAGCTGGAATGCGCTTGCTTGGATGTCATGATTCAGTGGCAATGACCCCTGAGGCCCTTTGCCCAGGGAGGGCTCCCACACTCATAGGCAAATCAAAGCAACTTCCAAGTGAGTCAGCTCTTCACATCAAGTGGCCAAAGTATTGGAGTTTCAGGTTCAGTATTAGTCCTTCCAATGGATATTCAGACCTGATTTCCTTTAGGATGGAGTGGTTGCGTCTCCTTGTAGTCTAAGCGACCTACAAGCATCTTCTCCAACACCACTGTTCAAAAGCATCAAATTTTCAGCTGTCACTTTCTTTATAGTACATCTTTCATATCCATCCATGACATATGGAAAAACCATAGCCTTGACCGGATGGGTCTTTGTTGGCAAAGCAACGTCTCGGCTTTTTAATATGCTGTCTAGTTTGGTCATCACTTTTCTTCCAAGTCATAAATATGTTTTAAGTTCATGGAGGCAGCCATCACCTGCAGTGATTTCCAAGCCCCCCAAAATAGTCTGCTGCTGTTTCCAATGTTTTCCCATCTATTTGCCATGAAGTGATGAGACTGGATGCAATGATTGTAGTTTTCTGAATGCTGAGCTTTAAGCTAACTTTTTCACTCTCCTCTTTCACTTTCATCAGGAGACTCTTTAGCTCTTCTTCACTTTCTGCCATAAGGGTGGTGTCATCTGAATATCTGAGATTATTGATATTTCTCCCAGCAACCTTGATTCCAGCGTGTGCTTCCTCCAGCCCAGTGTTTCTCATGCTGTACTCTGCATATAAGTTAAATAAGCAGGGTGACAATATACAGCCTTGACATGTTCCTTTTCCTATGTAGAACCAGTCTGTTGTTCCATGTCCAGTTCGAACTGTTTCTTCCTGACCTGCATACAGGTTTCTCAAGAGACAGGTCAGGTGGTCTGGTATTCCCATCTCTTTCAGAATTTTTCCCAGTTTCTTGTGATCCACACAGTCAAAGGCTTTGGCATTGTCAATAAAGCAGAAATAGATGGTTTTTTTTTTTCCGGAACTCTCTTGCTTTTTCAATGATCCAGTGGATGTTGGCAATTTGATCTCTGGTTTCTCTGCATTTTTTAAATCCCTCTTGAACATCTGGAAGTTCACAGTTCATGTGAACTTGGAGAATTTTGAGCATTACTTTACTAGTGTGTGAGATGAGTGCAATTGTGCAGCAGCTTGAATAGTGTTTGTCATTGCCTTTCTTTGGGATTGGAATGAAAACTGACCTAATGACTAGATGTTTTCAATTGCATATGCTGAAAGAACTGGGTGTGCAGTTTTGAAGGAAAAAAAAAATCATTTTAACCCATTTTCTCTGAAGTGCAAGGCATATCATGGCCATCCCTGAATCATAAAGTCACCTTTTCTTTATGTAGTCATAGTTTCATGCCTAAATTATAGGCCAACTCGTGCTCAACTTGACTCTGATGTCAGGGGCAGATCAACTGATAAAAAGCTTGGATTGTCCCTCTGGAGGAAAGTGAGATCTTGGTCCCACGAGAAGAATCTGAAGGGTTAAGGGAACTTGCAAGAGTGGGGAAAGCTTAGTCCATCCTACATGTACCAAAATCTTAAATAAGGCTTATTTACTTTACCGAAGTAAAAAAACAGATGATGAAAACAATTATAAATCAATGAAAGGTAGAGAAACTCATAGTCTGTGATCAAAAATTGCATTCTAAGAAAACTTAGTTCTCTTAACCTAGAGAGGAGACTAAATTCCATCTGGTAGCAGCTTACCAGAAGACAAGCAAACAAACAAACAAATTATCAGTAAGCTTAAAAAAAGTATTTTCCATGTATCTTGAAGTAGCAGTATTTCTGCAAAGGCATCAGTGTGAAACCACAGAGGACATGGTTAAAACCTGATGAAATAGAAATTGACAATGTCATCTGGTCACTGCTGCGACTTGAAATGCTTTAATATGATAACTAGAATGATAACTGACAGCATTTGACCAGGACATATCAGATTTTCACGGATGTCATATCATTTCTAGGATATCTATATTAGGAACTGAAGGAATCTTTGAACCTAGGAAAGAAAACAACAGTCTCAAAGGCCCTTGCTGAGTCATCTAGCAGCAAGGAATGTCTTTGCAAGGATCGCAAAGTGAAGGGAAGATACACCGACCTGCCTCTGCAACTTCGGTCCTCTGAGCAGATCTGGAGGTCTCCCTTTGTATAAGCTAACCTGTTCCTTCCAAATAGAGGTTTGCAACACAAAACAAGTGGCCGCCTATTCTTCCCCGAAGGAGGCTCTCTTTCCCCACATCCTGCAAACTCCCTTTCCCAGCCTCCTGGAAAAGTGCTTCTTGCAGTTCCTTTCAGAAAATCCTATGGACAGAGAAGCCTGGTAGGCTGCAGTCCATGGGGTCGCTGAGGGTCGGACACGACTGAGCGACTGCACTTTCATTTTCACTTTCATGCATTGGAGAAGGCAATGGCAACCCACTTACTGTTCTTGCCTGGAGAATCCCAGGGACGGGGGAGCCTAGTGGGCTACCGTCTATGGCGTCGCACAGAGTCGAACACGACTGAACCAACTTAGCAGCAGCAGCAGCAGCAGCAGCAGCAGCAGCAGCAGCAGCAGCAGCAGCAGCAGCAGCAGTTCCTTTCTTAGGGGCAGTTATCCCTGAGATTGGGACCTGGAAAGGCAGAGCCACCTCCACACACACATCTTTTCTGTCCCCTTTCCTCTGGAGGAGAGCTCTAGTGAGCCTAGGTCTGTCAGGAAAATTCTTGGCTTTGACGGGATCACACCCGGTGTGTGAACCTGCATACCCGACCTAGGGGCCACAGGGCACCTGTTTTGCTCGAGTGGGTCCTGGAGGGGTGCAGCATAGCAAGAGCTTAAAGATCCATCCAATTTGTCTTTCTTTTACCTCGGAGAGAACGAGTTTGCTCCACCTCCACCCTTTGGCAGTGTGGAGGGAAGAGGGCACAACCCTCTCCCAAAGGGGACATAGGGCCTACCAGGAGAGAAAGGCCCCTTGAGGAGCTGAGCCCAGGTAGGCAGCCAGTGATGTCAAGCACACTCCCGCTGCTTGCTTCTTCATGGGCACTCCGACAATCTGCTAGGAATGTCTTGGCAAGGATCTCAAAGGGAAGGGGAGATACATGGCCCTGTCTCTGGAACTTCAGTCCTCTGAGCAGATCTGGAGGTCTTGAGTTGTATAAGCAAACGTGTTCCTTCCAAATAGAGGCTTGCGAACACACCCCCGGTGGTTGCCTCTTCTTCCCCGAAGAAGTCTTTCTTTCCCCACATGCTGCGAACTCCCTGTCCCAACCTCCAAGATTAGCGCTTCTTGCCATTCCTTTCTTAGAGGCAGTTATCCCTGAGCTTGGGGCCGTAGGGAGTAGCCCCACACTCACAGGGAAAGGCAAAGACTCCTCCATACATCTCCTCTATCCCCTTTGCTCTGGAGGAGAGCTTTAGTGAGCCTAGGTCTTTCAGGAAAATTGTTGGCTTGGACAGGATCTCACCCTGTTTGTGAACCTGCATACCCAACCGGGGGCCACAGAGCACCTGTTTCAGTAAAGTGGGCCCTGAAAGGGTGCAGCCTAGCAAGAGCTTGAAAATCCATTCAATTGCTGTTTTTGTACCTCTGACAGAGCGAGCTTTGCTCCACCCTTTGGCAGTGTGGAGAAAAGAGGCATGACACCCTCCCCAAGGGGACATGGGGCCTACTTCGAGAGGAAAGGCCCCTTGTGGAGTTGAGGCACACAGTCGTGTCAAACACACTCCCACTGCTTGCTTCTTCATGGGCACTCCCGCTATCAGCTAGGAATGTCTTTGCAATGATCACAAAGGGAAGGGGAGATACACGGCCCTGCCTCTGGACCTCCGGTGCTCTGAGCAAATCTGGTCTCCCGTTGTTGGTCAAGTTCAAGTTCAAGGTCAAGGTCAAGTTCAAGGTCAAGGTCAAAGTCAAGGTCAAGTTCAAGTTCAAGTTCAAGGTCAAAGTCAAGGTCAAGTTCAAGTTCAAGTTCAAGTTCAAGGTCAAGGTCAAGTTCAAGTTCAAGGTCAAGTTCAAGTTCAAGGTCAAAGTCAAGTTCAAGTTCAAGTTCAAGTTCAAGGTCAAAGTCAAGGTCAATTTCAAGTTCAAGTTCAAGTTCAAGTTCAAGTTCAAGGTCAAAGTCAAGTTCAAGTTCAAGTTCAAGTTCAAGTTCAAGGTCAAAGTCAAGGTCAAAGTCAAGTTCAAGTTCAAGTTCAAGTTCAAGGTCAAGGTCAAAGTCAAGGTCAAGTTCAAGTTCAAGTTCAAGTTCAAGGTCAAGGTCAAAGTCAAGGTCAAGTTCAAGTTCAAGTTCAAGGTCAAAGTCAAGGTCAAGTTCAAGTTCAAGTTCAAGGTCAAAGTCAAGGTCAAGTTCAAGTTCAAGTTCAAGTTCAAGGTCAAAGTCAAGGTCAAGTTCAAGTTCAAGTTCAAGGTCAAAGTCAAGGTCAAGTTCAAGTTCAAGTTCAAGGTCAAGGTCAAGTTCAAGTTCAAGGTCAAAGTCAAGGTCAAGGTCAAGTTCAAGTTCAAGTTCAAGGTCAAAGTCAAGGTCAAGTTCAAGTTCAAGTTCAAGTTCAAGGTCAAGTTCAAGTTCAAGGTCAAGGTCAAGGTCAAGTTCAAGTTCAAGTTCAAGGTCAAAGTCGAGGTCAAGGTCAAGTTCAAGTTCAAGTTCAAGTTCAAGTTCAAGGTCAAAGTCAATGCCCACAGGAAGATGTGAGGATAAAGGGCCTCATCCCAGCACAGCACCCGCTCCCACCGGCCCCTGACTCCCGCAGCACGCCCCCTAAAACAACACTGTCTTCCCAGAAAAGAGAACGGAGAAGCCATGTGTGTGCCAAAGGAGCAAGATGAACGAACGATGCAACGCCCTCCAACTTTGGGCACACCTGACGCCTGGGAACCCCGGGCCCGGCCGATGGGTCCCCGCCGTTCTCGGGCGGGAGAGGGGGTCGACACGTGGGCCGAGAGCCCTTGCCCGGGCCACCCGCAAATCCCCTGAGACGTGATCCGACCCCAGGGACCGAGGGCAAACGTACCGCTTGAGGTGCTGGAGGAGCTGGACGAAGCCATGGTGGGAGAGGCACACAGGAGCGCTGCAGACTGCTGGCCGAGTGGGCGGGGACCCAGCAGCCCAGGACTCTGGAGAGCGGGAGGCGTCTCCACCCCCATTGACGTCAATAGGGTTTGGGTGCGTAGATGGAGGGGGCCGCCCCTGGCCTCTTTCCAAGCAGAGACCCTGGACGGAGTCCCGTGGAGTGAGTGGGCTTTTCCCGGGCACAGCTGTGCCCCGGACCGCCAAGATCCCCGTTGGGGTGGGTGGGCAGTTCGGGGGCTTTGGTTTGTGGCCCTCCCTCGCAGCGGATGGTGGGATCAACCCCGGGTGGATCAATCAGGGGCCCTCAGCAGTGCCAAGGGAGCTCACCGCCCAGGAAACGCCCCCTAGGTCCCTTTGAATTGGCCGCCCACGCCCCCTTTCCCAGCCTGCCTTGTTCTGGGGTTTCCCACCTTTTCACATACCACAGGTCCCTGGGCCTGGACTGTCCCCCGCTGGCTCCTCCGAGGCATTCCGGGACAACGGACGCTCTCTCCAGCGCCTCCACCTAGATCCCACGCTGTCCTCGCCTCCATATGCCACCTGCGCCTCCCCAACTCCTCCGTGGGCTCCTGGCGTCCTTTCCCTACAGCAGTCCCAGAGCACCAGCCCCGAGGGCTTTGAGTTGCCTGGAGCCCAAGGCTCCGGCCAGAGACCTGAGGGGCCAGCGTCTGGACCGGCAGCTAATGCCATTAGGGGCTTTTCTCATGTGGAGCCTGAGGCCAACATCCGTGGCAACCCCCAAGCGCGAATGCCCCGGAGATACACGCCCAAGGGGACAGTGTACCCCCTATGTGGGGAAGGAGGTTCCTGTTTTCCCAGCACTGCATGGTGGCACGTGGAATAGCCCTGTGGGAAAGCCCATGGAAAAGCCTCGAGGGAAAGACACAGATCCCTTGATCCACAAGACGGGAAGCGAGACACTGCTGCTACTGCTCAGGAGGAAAGCACACCTGCATGACCCCACTCGAGACGAGGACTGACGCCCCTTGGGAGACTCCAGAAGTACGCCAAGATCCATGTGAGCACGGGAGAGGAATCCTCAGGTTCTGGTCCGACTCCACACAAGGTCTTAGGCGCCGGCATCGACGGGCGAGGAATCCTGAGAGGCCACCGAGCAACTCGCATGGGGAATGACCTTTCCTGAGGCCAACAGAGCGGGTCCATGAGGTCCCCGTCGTAAGTCGAGAGCACAAGCCGCAACTCGAGAAAACCAGGAGGTTCCCCCCTCCGGGCGAGATGTGGCCCATTTTGGCTGAGGCGTCTCGAGGCTAATCACATCTAACCTCTGGAACTTCCAAAGGGTCCTTGACACCCTTACTGCAACTCAAGAAGTTCCCCGACATACCCGTCTCCAGTCGAAAGAAAGCACGGCGTTCGGCCCACATCCAGAGGAGCCCCGTTTCCACCTCGTAGCTCGAGATGAGGGATCCTTTCCCTGCTTGGTCGGGAAAGAATTCCCGGCGTTCCCGTCGCATCTCAAGAGCAGGCACTCTCCAAAGGAAAGGCGAGAGGAACTCCAGGGTCGTGCCACCATTCCCAGAGTCCCCCAGATGTCCCAGTCCATTCCTGAGGAACCTCCTTTCCCTGCACTGCCTCGACTTTCACGCCGAGGATCGAATCACACCAGGGTGGCACGTGAGACAGCCCTGTGGGAAAGCCTCGTGGGAAAGCCTCATGGGAAAGCCTCGAGGGAAAGCCACAGATCCCATGATCGACACGACGGGAAGCGTGACACTGCTACTACAGCTCGGGAGGAAAGCGCACGTGCATGCCCCCTCTCGAGACGAGGACTGACTCTCCTGGGCAGACTCCAGAAGTACCGCAAGATCCATGTCAGCACTGGAGAGGAATCCTCAGGTTCCGCCTCCGACTCCACACAAGGTCTTAGGCCCCGGCATCGAAGGGAGAGGAATCCCGAGCGGCCCCCGAGCAACTCGAATGGGGACTGGCCAGTCCTGAGGCCACCAGAGCGGGTGCCTTAAGTCACCGTCGTAAGACGAGAGCACCTGCCGCAACTCGAGAAAATCCAGGAGGTACTCCCCTCCAGGCGAAATGAGGCCCATTTCCGCCGATGCTTCTCGACACTAATCACAACTAACCTCTGGAACTTCCAAAAGGTCCTTCACACCCTTGCTGCAACTCAAGAAGTTCCCCGACTACCCCTGTCCACTCTAGAGGAAGCACAATGGTCCCGCCCACATCAAGAGGAGCCCCGTTTCCGCATTGTAGTTCCAGATGAGGGATCCTTTCCCTGCTTGGTCGGGAAAGAATTCTGGGCGTTCCTGTCGCATCTCAAGAGGAGGCGCTCTCCACAGGAAAGGCGAGAGGAACTCCAGGGTCGTGCCACCATTCTCAGAGTCCCCCAGATGTCCCAGTCCATTCCAGAGGAAGGTGTTTTCCCTCCACTGCCTCGACTTTCACGCCGCAGATCGACTCACACCACGGTGGCACATGGGACAGCCCTGTGGGAAAGCCTCATGGGAAAGCCTTGTGGGAAAACCTCGAGGGAAAGCCACAGATACCATGATGCAGTTGATAGGAAGCGTGACACTGCTGCTACAGCTCTGGAGGAAAGGGCACGTGCATGCCCCCATTCGAAACGAGGACTTACTTCCCTGGGGAGACTCCAGAAGTACCCCAAGATCCATGTCAGCACTGGAGAGGAATCCTCAGGTTCCGGGCCCGACTCCACACAAGGTCTTAGGCTCCAGCATCCAAGGGAGAGGAATCCCGAGAGGCCCGCGACCAACTCACATGGGGACAGGCCTTTCCTGAGGCCACCAGAGCGGGTCCCTGAGGTCCCTATCATAAGTACAGAGCACCTGCCACAACTCGAGAAAATCCAGGAGGTTTTGCCCTCCAGGCAAGATGAGGCCCATTTCCGCTGTTCCTTTTGAAGGCTACTCACACCTAACCTCTGGAACTTCCAAAAGGTCCTTCACACCCTTGCTGCAACTCAAGAAGCTCCCCGACATACCCGTGTCCACTCGAGAGGAAGCACGCGGGTCCTGCACACATCCAGAGGAGCCCCGTTTCCGCCTCCTAGCTCGAGATGAGGGATCCTTTCGCTGCTTGCCCGGGAAAGATTTCTGGGCGTTCCTGGCGCATCTCAAGAGGAGGCGCTCTCCACAGGAAAGGTGAGAGGAACTCCAGGGTCGTTGCGCCATTCCGGAGTCCCCCAGATGTCTCAGTCCATTCCAGCGGAACCTGTTTTCCCTGCACTGCCTCGACTTTCACGCCGAGGATCGACTCCCACCACGGTGGCACGTGGGACAGACCTGTGGGAAAGCCTCGTGGGAAAGCCTCGAGGCAAAGCCACAGATCCCTTGATCCACGCGACGGGAAGCGTGACATTGCTGCTGCCACTCTGGAGGAAAGCGCACGTGCATGCCCCCATTCGAGATGAGGACTTACTCCCCTGGGGAGACTCCAGAAGTATCCCCAAGGTCCATGTCAGCACTGGAGAGGAATCCTCAGGTTCCAGTCCCGCCTGCACACAAGGTCTCAGGCCCCGGCATCAAAGGGAGAAGAATCCCAAGAGGCCCCCGAGCAACTCGCCTGGGGACTGGCCTTTCCTGAGACCACCAGAGCGGGTCTCTGAGGTCCCCGTCATAAGTCGAGAGCACCTGCCACAACTCGAGATAATCCACGAGGTTTTGCCCTCCAGGCGGGATGAGGCCCATTTCCGCTGAGGCTTCTCGAGGCTAATCACACCTAACATCTGGAACTTCCAAAAGGTCCTTCACACCCTTGCTGCAACTCAAGAAGTTCCCCGACATCCCTGTCTCCGCTTTAGAGGAAGCACGAGGGTCCCGCCCACATCCAAAGTAGCGCCGTTTCCGCCTCGTAGCTCAAGATGAGGATTCCTTTCGCTGCTTTGTCGGGAAAGAATTCTGGGCATTCCCGTCCCATCTCAAGAGAAGCCGCTCTCGACAGGAAAGTCGAGAGGAACTCAGGCGTCATGCCACCATGCCAAGAGTCCCCCAGATATCTCACTCTATTCCAAAAGAACCTGTTTTCCCTGCACTGTCTCGACTTTCGCGCCGAGGATCCACTCCCATCAAGGTGGCACGTGGGACAGCCCTGTGGGAAAGCCGCGTGGGAAAGCAGCGAGGGAAAGCCACAGATCCCTTGATCCTCGCGACAGGAAGTGTGACACTGCTGCTACAGATCGGGAGGAAAGTGCACGTGCATGCCCCCATTCGAGACGAGGACTTACTCCCCTGGGGATACTCCAGAAGTACCCCAAGATCCATGTCAGCACTGGAGAGGAATCCTCAGTTTCCGGCGCCGCCTCCACTCAAGTTCTTTGGCGCCGGCATCGAAGGAAGAGGAATCCCGAGAGGCCCGGAGGAACTCACATGGGAACTGGCCTTGCCTGAGGCCACCAGAGCGTGTACCTGAGTTCCCCGTCGTAAGTCGAGAGCACCTTCCAAAACTCGAGAAGATCCAGGAGGTTTTGCCCTCCAGGCGAGATGAGGCCCATTTTCGCAGAGGCTTCACAATGCTAATCACATCTAAGCTCTGGAATTCCAAAAGGTCCATCACACCCTTGCTGCAAATCAAGAAGTTCCCTGACATACCCGTCTCCACTATAGAGGAAGCACGAGGGTCCCGCCCACATCGAGAGGAGCCCCGTTTCCGCCTCGTAGCTCGAGATGAGGGATTCTTTCCCTGCTTGGTCGGGAAAGAATTCTGGGCATTCCCCTCGCATCTCAAGAGGAGGCGCTCTCCACAGGAAAGGCGAGAGGAACTCCAGGGTCGTGCCACCATTCCAAGAGTCCCCCAGAAGTCTCAGTCCATTGCAGAGGAACCTGTTTTCCCTGCACTGCCTCGACTTTCACGGTGAGGATCGACTCCCACCATGGTGGCACGTGGGACAGCCCTGTGGGTAAGCCTCGTGGGAAAGTCTCGAGGGAAAGCCACAGATCCCTTGATCAAGGCGAAGGGAAGCATGACACGGCTGCTGCCGATCTGGAGGAAAGCACACGTGCATGCCCCCATTCGAAACGAGGACTTACTCCCCTGGGGAGACTCCAGAAGTACCCCAAGATCAATGTGAGCACTGGAGAGGAACCCTCAGGTCCCGGACCTGACTCCACACAAGGACTTAGGCCCTGGCATCGAAGGTAGAGGAACCCCGAGAGGCCCTCGAGCAACTCGCATGGGGACTGGCCTTTCCTGAGGCCACCAGAGCGGGTCCCTGAGGTCCCCGTCGTGAGTCGAGAGCACCTGCCGCAACTCGAGAAAATCCAGGAGGTTTTGCCCTCCAGGTCAGATGAGGCCCATTTCCACTGAGGCTTCTCAAGGCTAATCACATCTAATCTCTGGAACTTCCAAAAGGTCCTTCACACCCTTGCTGCAACTCAAGAAGTTCCCGGACATCCCGGTCTCCACTCTAGTGGAAGCATGAGGGTCCCACTCACATCCAGAGGAGCCCCGTATCCACCTCGTAGCTCGAGATGCGGGATCCTTTCCCTTCTTGGTCGCGAAAGAATTCCCGGCGTTCCCCTCACTTCTCAAGAGAAGGCGTTCTCCACAGGGAAGGCGAGAGGAACTCCAGCGTCCTGCCACCATTCCAAGAGTCCCCCGGATGTCTCAGTCCGTTCCAGAGGAACCTGTTTTCCCTGCACTGCCTCGAATTTCATGCCGAGGATCGACTCCCACCACGGTGGCACGTGGGACATCCCTGTGTGAAAGCCTCGTCAGAAAGCCTCGTGGGAAAGCCTCGAGGGAAAGCCTCGAAGGAAAGCCAGAGATCCCTTAATCCAGGTGATGGGAAGCGTGACACTGCTGCTACCGCTCTGGAGGAAAGTGCACGTGCATGCCCCTATTCGAGACGAGGAGTTACTCCCCAGGGGAGACTCCAGAAGTACACCAAGATCCATGTCAGCACTGGAGAGGAATCCTCAGGTACCGGCCCCGACTCAACACAAGGTCTTAGGCCCGGGCATCGAAGGGAGAGGAATCCCGAGAGGCCCGCGAGCCACTTGCATGGGGACTGGCATTTCGTGAGGCCACCAGAGCAGGTCCCTGAGGTCCCCGTCGTAAGTCGAGAGCACCTGCCAAAACTCGAGAAAATCCACGAGGTTTTGCCCTGCAGGCGAGATGAGTCCCATTTCCGCTGAGGCTTCTCGAGGCTAATCACATCTAACCTCTGGATCTTCCAAAAGGTCCTTCACACCCTTGCTGCAATTCAAGAAGTTCTCCTACATCCCCGTCTCCACTCGAGAGGAAGCAAGAGGGTCCCGCCCACATCCAGAGGAGCCCAGTTTCCGCCTTGTAACTGGACATGGGGGATCCTTTCCCTGCTTGGTCGGGAAATAATTCCTGGGTTTCCCGGCGTATCTCAAGAGGAGGCACTCTCCACAGGAAAGGCGACAGGAACTCCAAGGTCGTGCCACCATTCCCAGAGTCCCCCAGATGTCTCAGTCCATTCCAGAGGAACCTGTTTTCCCTGCACTGCCTTTACTTTCACGCCGAGGATCGACTCACACCACAGTGGCACGTGGGACAGCCCTGTGGGAAAGCCTCGTGGGAAAGCTTCGTGGAAAATCCTTGAGGAAAAGACACAGATCCCATGACTGACGCGACGGAAAGCATGATACTGGTGCTACAGCTCGGGAGGAAAGCACACGTGCATGCACCCTCTCGAAACGAGAACTTACTCTCCTGGGGAGACTCCCGAAGTACCGCAAGTTCCATGAGAGCACTGGAGAGGAATCCTCAGGTTCGGGCCCCGACTCCACACAAAGTCTTAGGCTCTGGCATCGAAGGGAGAGGAATCCCGAGAGGCCCGCGAACAACTCGCAATGGGACTGGCCTTTCCTGAGGCCACCAGAGCGGGTCCCTGAAGTCCCCGACCAAAGTCTAGAGCACCTACCGCAACACGAGAAATTCCGGAGGATTTGCCCTCCAGGCCAGATGAGGCCCATTTCCGCTGAGGCTTCTCGAGTCTAATCACGCCTAACCTCTGGAATCTCCAAAAAGTCCTTCACACCCTTGCTGCCACTCAAGAGTTCCCCGACATACAGTCTCCATTCGAGAGGAAGCACGATGGTCCCGCGAACATCCAGAGGAGCCCCGTTGCCGCCTCGCAGCTCGAGATGAGGGATCCTTTCCCTGCGTGGTCGGGAAAGATTTCCCGGCGTTCCCGTCGCATCTCAAGTGGAGGTGCTCTCCACAGGAAATGGGAGAGGAACTCCAGGGTCGTGCCAACATTCCCAGAGTCCCCTAGATGTCTCAGTTCGTTCCAACGGAACCTGTTTTCCCTGCACTGCCTCGACTTTCATGCAGAGGATCGACTCACACCAAGGTGGCACGTGGGACAGCCCTGTGGGAAAGCCCTGTGGGAAAGCCTCGTGGGAAAGTCTCGAGGGAAAGCTACAGATCCCTTGATCCAGGCGATGGGAAACGTGACACTGCTGCTACAGTCTTGAGGAAAGATCACGTGCATGCGCCCATTCCAGACGAGGACTTACTCCCCTGGGGAGACTCAAGAAGTACCCCAAGATCCATGGCAGTACTGGAGAGGAATCCTCAGGTTCCGGGCCCGACTCCACACAAGGTCTTAGGCCCCGGCATCGACGGGAAAGGAATCCCGAGAGGCCCCCGAGCAACTCGCATGCGGACTGTCCTTTCCTGAGGCCACCAGAGTGGGTCCCTGCGGTCCCCGTCGGAAGTCGAGTGCACCTGCCGCAACTCGAGAAAATCCAGGAGGTTTTACTCTCCAGGCGAGATCAGGCCCATTTCCAGTGAGGCTTCTCGAGGCTGATCACACCTAACCTCTGGAATTTCCAAAAGGTTCTTCACACCCTTGCTGCAACTCAAGAAGTTCCCTCACATACCCGTCTCCACTCTAGAGGAAGCACGAGGGTCCCGCACACATCCAGAGGAGCCCCGTTTCCGCCTCGTAGCTCGAGATGAGGGATCCTTTCGCTGCTTGCCCGGGAAAGATTTCTGGGCGTTCCTGGCGCATCTCAAGAGGAGGCGCTCTCCACAGGAAAGGTGAGAGGAACTCCAGGGTCGTTGCGCCATTCCGGAGTCCCCCAGATGTCTCAGTCCATTCCAGCGGAACCTGTTTTCCCTGCACTGCCTCGACTTTCACGCCGAGGATCGACTCCCACCACGGTGGCACGTGGGACAGACCTGTGGGAAAGCCTCGTGGGAAAGCCTCGAGGCAAAGCCACAGATCCCTTGATCCACGCGACGGGAAGCGTGACATTGCTGCTGCCACTCTGGAGGAAAGCGCACGTGCATGCCCCCATTCGAGATGAGGACTTACTCCCCTGGGGAGACTCCAGAAGTATCCCCAAGGTCCATGTCAGCACTGGAGAGGAATCCTCAGGTTCCAGTCCCGCCTGCACACAAGGTCTTAGGCCCCGGCATCAAAGGGAGATGAATCCCAAGAGGCCCCCGAGCAACTCGCCTGGGGACTGGCCTTTCCTGAGACCACCAGAGCGGGTCTCTGAGGTCCCCGTCATAAGTCGAGAGCACCTGCCACAACTCGAGATAATCCACGAGGTTTTGCCCTCCAGGCGGGATGAGGCCCATTTCCGCTGAGGCTTCTCGAGGCTAATCACACCTAACATCTGGAACTTCCAAAAGGTCCTTCACACCCTTGCTGCAACTCAAGAAGTTCCCCGACATCCCTGTCTCCGCTTTAGAGGAAGCACGAGGGTCCCGCCCACATCCAAAGTAGCGCCGTTTCCGCCTCGTAGCTCAAGATGAGGATTCCTTTCGCTGCTTTGTCGGGAAAGAATTCTGGGCATTCCCGTCCCATCTCAAGAGAAGCCGCTCTCGACAGGAAAGTCGAGAGGAACTCAGGCGTCATGCCACCATGCCAAGAGTCCCCCAGATATCTCACTCTATTCCAAAAGAACCTGTTTTCCCTGCACTGTCTCGACTTTCGCGCCGAGGATCCACTCCCATCAAGGTGGCACGTGGGACAGCCCTGTGGGAAAGCCGCGTGGGAAAGCAGCGAGGGAAAGCCACAGATCCCTTGATCCTCGCGACAGGAAGTGTGACACTGCTGCTACAGATCGGGAGGAAAGTGCACGTGCATGCCCCCATTCGAGACGAGGACTTACTCCCCTGGGGATACTCCAGAAGTACCCCAAGATCCATGTCAGCACTGGAGAGGAATCCTCAGTTTCCGGCGCCGCCTCCACTCAAGTTCTTTGGCGCCGGCATCGAAGGAAGAGGAATCCCGAGAGGCCCGGAGGAACTCACATGGGAACTGGCCTTGCCTGAGGCCACCAGAGCGTGTCCCTGAGTTCCCCGTCGTAAGTCGAGAGCACCTTCCAAAACTCGAGAAGATCCAGGAGGTTTTGCCCTCCAGGCGAGATGAGGCCCATTTTCGCAGAGGCTTCACAATGCTAATCACATCTAAGCTCTGGAATTCCAAAAGGTCCATCACACCCTTGCTGCAAATCAAGAAGTTCCCTGACATACCCGTCTCCACTATAGAGGAAGCACGAGGGTCCCGCCCACATCGAGAGGAGCCCCGTTTCCGCCTCGTAGCTTGAGATGAGGGATTCATTCCCTGCTTGGTCGGGAAAGAATTCTGGGCATTCCCCTCGCATCTCAAGAGGAGGCGCTCTCCACAGGAAAGGCGAGAGGAACTCCAGGGTCGTGCCACCATTCCAAGAGTCCCCCAGAAGTCTCAGTCCATTGCAGAGGAACCTGTTTTCCCTGCACTGCCTCGACTTTCACGGTGAGGATCGACTCCCACCATGGTGGCACGTGGGACAGCCCTGTGGGTAAGCCTCGTGGGAAAGTCTCGAGGGAAAGCCACAGATCCCTTGATCAAGGCGAAGGGAAGCATGACACGGCTGCTGCCGATCTGGAGGAAAGCACACGTGCATGCCCCCATTCGAAACGAGGACTTACTCCCCTGGGGAGACTCCAGAAGTACCCCAAGATCAATGTGAGCACTGGAGAGGAACCCTCAGGTCCCGGACCTGACTCCACACAAGGACTTAGGCCCTGGCATCGAAGGTAGAGGAACCCCGAGAGGCCCCCGAGCAACTCGCATGGGGACTGGCCTTTCCTGAGGCCACCAGAGCGGGTCCCTGAGGTCCCCGTCGTGAGTCGAGAGCACCTGCCGCAACTCGAGAAAATCCAGGAGGTTTTGCCCTCCAGGTCAGATGAGGCCCATTTCCACTGAGGCTTCTCAAGGCTAATCACATCTAATCTCTGGAACTTCCAAAAGGTCCTTCACACCCTTGCTGCAACTCAAGAAGTTCCCGGACATCCCGGTCTCCACTCTAGTGGAAGCATGAGGGTCCCACTCACATCCAGAGGAGCCCCGTATCCACCTCGTAGCTCGAGATGCGGGATCCTTTCCCTTCTTGGTCGCGAAAGAATTCCCGGCGTTCCCGTCGCTTCTCAAGAGAAGGCGTTCTCCACAGGGAAGGCGAGAGGAACTCCAGCGTCCTGCCACCATTCCAAGAGTCCCCCGGATGTCTCAGTCCATTCCAGAGGAACCTGTTTTCCCTGCACTGCCTCGAATTTCATGCCGAGGATCGACTCCCACCACGGTGGCACGTGGGACATCCCTGTGTGAAAGCCTCGTCAGAAAGCCTCGTGGGAAAGCCTCGAGGGAAAGCCTCGAAGGAAAGCCAGAGATCCCTTAATCCAGGTGATGGGAAGCGTGACACTGCTGCTACCGCTCTGGAGGAAAGCGCACGTGCATGCCCCTATTCGAGACGAGGAGTTACTCCCCAGGGGAGACTCCAGAAGTACACCAAGATCCATGTCAGCACTGGAGAGGAATCCTCAGGTACCGGCCCCGACTCAACACAAGGTCTTAGGCCCGGGCATCGAAGGGAGAGGAATCCCGAGAGGCCCGCGTGCCACTTGCATGGGGACTGGCATTTCGTGAGGCCACCAGAGCAGGTCCCTGAGGTCCCCGTCGTAAGTCGAGAGCACCTGCCAAAACTCGAGAAAATCCACGAGGTTTTGCCCTGCAGGCGAGATGAGTCCCATTTCCGCTGAGGCTTCTCGAGGCTAATCACATCTAACCTCTGGATCTTCCAAAAGGCCCTTCACACCCTTGCTGCAACTCAAGAAGTTCCCCGACATCCCCGTCTCCACTCGAGAGGAAGCAAGAGGGTCCCGCCCACATCCAGAGGAGCCCAGTTTCCGCCTTGTAACTGGACATGGGGGATCCTTTCCCTGCTTGGTCGGGAAATAATTCCTGGGTTTCCCGGCGTATCTCAAGAGGAGGCACTCTCCACAGGAAAGGCGACAGGAACTCCAAGGTCGTGCCACCATTCCCAGAGTCCCCCAGATGTCTCAGTCCATTCCAGAGGAACCTGTTTTCCCTGCACTGCCTTTACTTTCACGCCGAGGATCGACTCACACCACAGTGGCACGTGGGACAGCCCTGTGGGAAAGCCTCGTGGGAAAGCTTCGTGGAAAATCCTTGAGGAAAAGACACAGATCCCATGACTGACGCGACGGAAAGCATGATACTGGTGCTACAGCTCGGGAGGAAAGCACACGTGCATGCACCCTCTCGAAACGAGAACTTACTCTCCTGGGGAGACTCCCGAAGTACCGCAAGTTCCATGAGAGCACTGGAGAGGAATCCTCAGGTTCGGGCCCCGACTCCACACAAAGTCTTAGGCTCTGGCATCGAAGGGAGAGGAATCCCGAGAGGCCCGCGAACAACTCGCAATGGGACTGGCCTTTCCTGAGGCCACCAGAGCGGGTCCCTGAAGTCCCCGACCAAAGTCTAGAGCACCTACCGCAACACGAGAAATTCCGGAGGATTTGCCCTCCAGGCCAGATGAGGCCCATTTCCGCTGAGGCTTCTCGAGTCTAATCACGCCTAACCTCTGGAATCTCCAAAAAGTCCTTCACACCCTTGCTGCCACTCAAGAGTTCCCCGACATACAGTCTCCATTCGAGAGGAAGCACGATGGTCCCGCGAACATCCAGAGGAGCCCCGTTGCCGCCTCGCAGCTCGAGATGACGGATCCTTTCCCTGCGTGGTCGGGAAAGATTTCCCGGCGTTCCCGTCGCATCTCAAGTGGAGGTGCTCTCCACAGGAAATGGGAGAGGAACTCCAGGGTCGTGCCAACATTCCCAGAGTCCCCTAGATGTCTCAGTTCGTTCCAACGGAACCCGTTTTCCCTGCACTGCCTCGACTTTCATGCAGAGGATCGACTCACACCAAGGTGGCACGTGGGACAGCCCTGTGGGAAAGCCCTGTGGGAAAGCCTCGTGGGAAAGTCTCGAGGGAAAGCTACAGATCCCTTGATCCAGGCGATGGGAAACGTGACACTGCTGCTACAGTCTTGAGGAAAGATCACGTGCATGCGCCCATTCCAGACGAGGACTTACTCCCCTGGGGAGACTCAAGAAGTACCCCAAGATCCATGGCAGTACTGGAGAGGAATCCTCAGGTTCCGGGCCCGACTCCACACAAGGTCTTAGGCCCCGGCATCGACGGGAAAGGAATCCCGAGAGGCCCCCGAGCAACTCGCATGCGGACTGTCCTTTCCTGAGGCCACCAGAGTGGGTCCCTGCGGTCCCCGTCGGAAGTCGAGTGCACCTGCCGCAACTCGAGAAAATCCAGGAGGTTTTACTCTCCAGGCGAGATCAGGCCCATTTCCAGTGAGGCTTCTCGAGGCTAATCACACCTAACCTCTGGAATTTCCAAAAGGTTCTTCACACCCTTGCTGCAACTCAAGAAGTTCCCTCACATACCCGTCTCCACTCTAGAGGAAGCACGAGGGTCCCGCACACATCCATGGGAGCCCCGTTTCCGCCTCGTAACTCGAGATAAGGGATCCTTTCGCTGCTTGGTCGGGAAAGAGTTCTGGGCATTCCCGTCGCATCTCAAGAGGAGCCGCTCTCCACAGGAAAGGCGAGTGGAACTCCAGCGTCGTGCCACCATTCCAAGAGTCCCCCAGATGCCTTAGTCCATTCCAGAGGAACATGTTTTCTCTGCACTGCCTCGACTTTCACCCGAGGATCGACTCCCACAACGGTGGCACGTGGGAAAGCCCAGTGGGAAAGCCTCGAGGGAAAGCCACAGATCCCTTGATCCACGCATCGGGAAGCGTGACACTCCTGCTACCGCTATGGAGGAAAGCGCACGTGCATGCCCCCTTCGAGAGGAGGACTTACTCCCCTGGGGAGACTCCAGAATTAGCCCAAGATCCATGTCAGCACTGGAGAGGAATCCTCAGGTTCCGGTGCCGCATCCACACAAGGTCTTTGGTCCTGGCATTGAAGGGAGAGGAATCCAGAGAGGCCCGCGAGTAATTCGCATGTGGACTGTCTTTTCCTGAGGCCACCAGAGCGGGTCCCTGCGGTCCCCGTCGTAAGTTGAGAGCACCTGCTGCAACTCGAGAAAATCCAGGAGATTTTGCCCTCCAGGCGAGATCAGGCCCATTTCCACTGAGGCGTCTCGAGACTATTCACACCTAACCTCTGGAATTTCCAAAAGGTCCTTCACACACTTGCTGCAACTGAAGAAGTACCCCAACATCCCCGTCTCCACTCTAGAGGAAACACGAGGGTCCCGCCCACATCGAGAGGAGCCCCGTTTCCAACTCGTAGCTCGTGATGAGGGATCCTTTCCCTGCTTGGTCGGGAAAGAATTTCCCGCGTTCCCGTCTCATTTCAAGAGGAGGCGCTCTCCACAGGAAAGGCGAGAGGAACTCCAGCGTCGTACCACCATTCCAGGAGTCCCCCAGATGTTTCAGTCCTTTCCAGAGGAACCTGTTTTCCCTGCACTGCCTCGACTTTCACGTCGAGGATCAACTCACACCATGGTGGCACGTGGGACAGCCCTGTGGGAAAGCCTCGTGGGAAGCCTCGAGGATAAGCCACAGATCCCTTGATCCAGGCGATGGGAAGCCTGACACTGCTGCTAAAGCTCCTGAGGAAAGTGCACGTGCATGCCCCCATTCGACACGAGGACTTAACCCCTGGGGAGACTCCAGACGTACCCCAAGGTCCATGTCAGCACTGCAGAGGAATCCTCAGGTTCTGGGCCCGACTCCACACAAGGTCTTAGGCCGGGCATCGAAGAGAGAGGAATCCCGAGAGGACCCCGAGCAACTCGCATGCGGACTGGCCTTTCCTGAGCCCACCAGAGCGGGTCCCTGAGGTCCCCGTCATAAGTCAAGAGCACGTGCCGCAACTCGAGAAAATCCAGGAGGTTTTGCCCTCCAGGCGAGATGAGGCCCATTTCCGCTGAGGCTTCTCGAAGCTAATCACACCTAACCTCTGGAACTTCCAAAAGGTCCTTCACACCCTTGCTGCAATTCAAGCAGGTTCCTGACATACCCGACTCCATTCTAGAGGAAGTACGAGGGTCCCTGCCACATCCAGAGGAGCCCTGTTTCCGACTCGTTGCTCGATATGAGGGAACATTCGCTGCTTTGTCGGGAAAGAATTCTGGGCATTCCCGTCCCATCTCAAGGGGAGGAGCTCTCCACAGGAAAGGCGAGAGAAACTCCAGCATCGTGCCACCATTCCAAGAGTCCCCCAGAAGTCTCAGTCCATTCCAGAGGAACCTGTTTTCCCTGCACTGCCTCGACTTTCACGCGGAGGATCGCCTCCAACCATGGTGTCATGTTCGACAGCCCTGTGGGAAATCCTCGTGGGAAAGCGTCGAGGGAAATCCACAGATCCCTTGATCCACGCGACTGGAAGCATGACACTGCTGCTACCCCTCTGGAGGAAAGTGCACGTGCATGCCCCCTTCGAGAGGAGGACTTACTCCGCTGGGGAGACTCCAGAAGTAGCCCAAGAACCATGTCAGCACTGGAGAGGAATCCTCAGGTTCCGGTCCCGCATCCACACAAGGTCTTTGGCCCCGGCATTGAAGGGAGAGGAATCCAGAGAGGCCCTCGAGCAATTCGCATGTGGACTGGCCTTTCCTGAGGCAACCAGAGCGGGTCCCAGAGGTCCCCGTCGTATGTCGAGAGCACCTGCCGCAACTCGAGAAAATCCATTAGGATTTGCCCTCCAGGCGAGATGAGGACCATTTCCGCTGAGGCTTCTCAAGGCTAATCACACCTAAGCTCTGGAACTTCCAAAGGGTCCTTGACACCCTTGCTGCAACTCAAGAAGTTCCCCTATATACCCCTCTCCACTCGAGAGGAAGCACGCATGTCCCACCCACATCCAGAAGAGCTCCGTTTCCGCCTCGTAGGTCGAGATGAGGGATCCGTTCGCTGCTTGTTCAGGAGAGATTCCTTGGCGTTCCCATCGCATCTCAAGTGTAGGGGCTCTCCACAGGAAAGGTGAGAGCAACTCCAGCGTCGTGCCACCATTCCAAGAGTCCCCCAGATGTCTCAGTCCATTCCTGAGGATACTGTTTTCCCTGCACTGCCTTGACTTTAACGAGGAGGATCGACTCCCACCACGGTCTCACGTGGGACAGCCCTGTGGGAAAGCCTCATGGGAAAGCCTCGAGGGAAAGCCACAGATCCCTTGATCCACGCGACAGGAATCGTGACGCTGGTGCTACAGCTCGGAGGAAAGCGCACGTGCATGCCCCCATTCGAGACGAAGACTGACTCCCCTGGGGAGACTCCAAAAGTACTCCAAGATCCATGTCAGTACTGGAGAGGAATCCTCAGGTTCCGGCCCCGACTCCACACAAGGACTTAGGCCCCGGCATCGACGGAAGATGAATCCCGAGAGGACCCCGAGCAATTCGAATGGGGACGGGCCAGTATTGAGGCCACCAGAGCGGGTCCCTAAAGTCCCCGTCGTAAGTCAAGAGCACCTGCCGCAACTCGAGAAAATCAAGGAGGTTTTGCACTCCAGCTGAGTGAGGCCCATTTCCGCTGAGGCTTCTGGAAGCTAATCACACCTAACCTCTGGAACTTCTAAAAGGTCCTTCACACCCTTGCTGCAACTCAAGAAGTTCCCTAACATACCCGTCTCCACTCGAGAGGAAGCACGAGGGTCCCGCCCACATCCAGGGGAGCCCCGTGTCCGCCTCGTAGCTCAAGATGAGGGATCCTTTCACAGCTTTTTCGGGAAATAATTCTGGGAGTTCCCGTTGCATCTCAAGTGGAGGCGCTCCTCACAGGAAAGGCGAGAGGAACTCCAGGGTCGTGCCACCGTTCCCAGAGTCCCCCAGATATCTCAGTCCATTCCAGAGGAACCTGTTATCCCTGCACTGCCTCGAGTTTCACGCCGAGCATCGACTCACACCACGGTGACACGTGGGACAGTCCTGTGGGAAAGCCTCGTGGGAAAGCCTCGTGGGAAAGCCACAGATCCCATGATCGGCGCGCCGGGAGGCATGACAGTGTTGTTACAGCTCTGGAGGAAAGCGCACGTGCATGCCCCCATTCGAGACGGGGACTTACTCCCCTGGGGAAACACCAGAAGTACTCCACGATCCATGTTAGCACTGGAGAGGAAACCTCATGTTCCAGTCACGACTCCACACAAGGTCTTAGGCTCTGGCATCGAAGGGAGCGGAATCCCGAGAGGCTCCCGAGCCACTGGAATGGGGACTGGCCAGTCCTGAGGCCACCAGAGCGCGTCCCTTAGGTCACCGTCGTAAGTCGAGAGCACCTGCCGCAACTCGAGAAAATCCAGGAGGTTTTTCCCTCCAGGCGAGATGAGGCCCATTTCCGCTGAGGCTTCTCCAGGCTAATCACGTCTAGCCTCTGGAACTTCCAAAAGGTCCTTCACACCCTTGCTGCAACTCAAGAAGTTGCCTGACATACCCGTCTCCACTCTAGAAGAAGCACGAGGATCCCATCCACATCCAGAGGAGCCCCGTTTCCGCCTCGTAGCTCGAGATGAGGGACATTTCGCTGCTTTGTCCGGAAAGAAATCCCGACGTTTCCCTCTCACCTCAAGAGGAGGCGCTCTCCACAGGAAAGGCGAGAGGAACTCCAGCATCGTGCCACCATTCCAAGAGTCCCCCAGATGTCTCAGTCCATTCAGAGGAACCTGTTTGCCCTGCACTACCTCGGCTTTCACGCCGAGGATCGACTCCCACGCCGAGGATCGACTCCCACCACGCTGGCACGTGGGACAGCCCTGTGGGAAAGCCTGGTGGGAAAGCCTCGAGGGGAAGCCACAGATCCCTTGATCCAGGCGATGGGAAGCGTGACACGGCTGCTACCGCTCTGGAGAAAAGCTCACGTGCATGCCCCCATTCGAGACGAGGACTTACTCCCCTGGGGAAACCCCAGAAGTACCCCAAGATTCATGTCAGCACTGGAGAGGAATCCTGAGGTTCCGGCCCCGATTCCACACAAGGTCTTAGGCCCCGGCTTCGAAGGGAAAGGAATCCTGAGAGGCCCCCGTGCAACTCGCATAGGGACTGGCCTTTCCTGAGGCAACCAAAGCGGGTCCATGAGGTCCCCGTCGGAAGTTGAGAGCACCTGCCGCAACTCGACACAATCCAGGAGATTTTGCCCTCCAGGAGAGATGAGGCCCATTTCCACTGAGGCTTTCCGAAGCTAATCACACCTAACCTCTGGAATTTCCAAAAGGTCCTTCACACCCTTGCTGCAACTCAAGAAGTTGCCTGACATACCCGTCTCCCATCTAGAGGAAACACGAGGGTCCCGGCCAAATCCAGAGGAGCCCCGTTTCCACTACGTAGCTCGAGATGAGGGATCCTTTCGCTGCGTGTTCGGGAAAGAATTCTGTGCATTCCTGTCGCATCTCAATTAGGAGGTGCTCTCCACAGGAAAGGCTAGAACTCCACGGTCGTGCCACCATTCCCAGAAACCCCCAGATGTTTCATTCCATTCTAGAGGAACCTGTTTTCCCTGCACTGCCTCGACTTTCACGCCGAGGATCGACTCCCACCACGGTGGCACGTGTGACAGCCCTGTGGGAAAGCCTCGTGGAAAAGCCTCGTGGGAAAGCCTCTAGGGAAAGCCACAGATCCCTTGATCGAGGCGATGGGAAGCATGACACTGCTGCTACCGCTCTGGAGGAAAGCGCACGTGCATGCCCCCATTCGAGACGAGGACTTACTCCCCTGGGGAGACTCCAGAAGCACCCCAAGATCCATGTCAGCACTGGAGAGGAATCCTCAGGTTCCAGCCCCGCCTCCACTCAAGGTCTTAGGCCCCGGCATCGACGGGAGAGGAATCCCGAGAGGCCCCCGAGCAACTCGCATTGGGAATGGCCTTTCCTGAGGACACAAGAGCGGGTCCCTGAGGTCCCTGTCATAAGTCGAGAGCACCTGCCACAACTCGAGAAAATCCAGGAGGTTTTGCCCTCCAGGCGAGATGAGGCCCATTTTCGCTGAGGCTTCTCAAGGCTAATCACATCTAAGCCCTGGAACTTCCAAAAGGTCCTTCACACCCTTGCTGCAACTCAAGACGTTCCCCGACTTCCCCGTCTCCACTCTAGAGGAAGCACGAGGGTCCTGCCCACATCCAGAGGAGCACCGTTTCTTCCTCAGTGCTCAAGATGAGGGATACTTTCCCTGCTTGGTCGGGAAAGAATTCTAGGCATTCCTGTCGCATTTCAAGAGGAGGCGCTCTCCACAGAAAAGGGGAGAGGAACTCCAGCATTGTGCCGCCATTCCGAGTCCCCCAAATATCTCAGTCCATTTCAGAGGAACCTGTTTTCCCTGCACTGTCTCGACTTTCACGCCAAGGATCGATTCAAACCAAGGTGGCACGTGGGACCCCTGTGGGGAAGCCTCGTGGAAAAGCCTCCTGGGAAAGCCTGGAGTGGAAGCCACAGATCCCTTGATCCAGGCGATGGAAAGCGTGACACTGCTGCTAGGGCTCTGGGGGAAAGCGCAGGTGCATGTCCCCATTCGAGATGTGGACTTACTCCCCTGGGGAGACTCCAGAAGTACCCCAAGATCCATGTCAACACAGGAGAGGAATCCTCAGGTTCCGGCCCCGCTTCCTCACAAGGTCTTAGGCCCTGGCATCGAAGGGAGAGGAATCCCCAGAGGCCCGCGAGCAACTCGCATGGGGACTGGCCTTTCCTGAGGCCATGAGAGCGGGTCCCTGAGGTTCCCGCCGTAAGTCGAGAGCACCTGCCGCAACTCGAGAAAATCCAAAAGGTTTTGCCCTCCAGGCGAGATGAGGCCCATTTCCGCTGAGGCTTCTGAAGGCTAATCACATCTAAACCCTGGAAATTCCAAAAGGTCCTTCACACCCTTGCTGGAACTCAAGAAGTTCCCCGACATCCCTGTTTCCACTCTAGAGGAAGCACGAGGGTCCCGCCCACATCCAGAGGAGCCCCGTTTCTGCCTCGTAGCTCGAGATGAGGGATCCTTTCCCTGCTTGTTCGGGAAAGCATTCCTGGCGTTCCCGTCGCATCTGAAGTGGAGGTGCTCTCCACAGGAAAGGTGAGAGTAACTCCAGGGTCGTGTCCCCATTCCAAGAGTCCCGCAGATGTCTCAGACCATTCCAGAGGAACCTGTTTTGCTCCGCTGCCTCGACTTTCACGCCGAGGATGGACTCCCACCACGGTGGCACGTGGGACAGCCCTGTTGGAAATCCTCGCGGGAAAGCCTCGGGGGAAAGGCTCGAGGGAAACCCACACATCCCATGATCGACCCGACGGGAGGCGTGACATAGCTGCTCCAGAGCGGGAGGAAAGCCCATTTGCATGTCCCCTCTGAAGACGAGGACTGACTCCCCTGAGGAGACTCCAGAAGTATGCAAAGTTATATGTCAGCACTGGAGAGGAATCCTCAGGTTCCGGCCCCGACTCCACACAAGGTCTTAGGCCCCGGCATCGACGGGAGAGGAATCCCGAGAGGCCCCGAGGAACTCGCTTGGGGACTGTCTTTTCCTGAGGCCACCAGAGCGGGTCCCTGAGGTCCCCGTCGTACGTCGAGAGTACCTGCTGCAAATCCAGAAAATCCAGGAGGTTTTGCCCTCCAGGCGAGATGAGGCCCATTTCCGCTGAGGCTTCTCGAGGCTAATCACGTCTAACCACTGGAACTTCCAAAGGGTCCTTCACACCCTTGCTGCAACTCAAGAAGTTCCCAGACATACCCGTCTCCACTCGAGAGGAAGCACGAGGGTCCCGCACACATCCAGGGGAGCCCCGTTTCCGCCTCCTAGCTCGAGATGAGGGATCCTTTCCCTGTTTCGTAGGGAAAGAATTCCCGGCGTTCCCGTCGCATCCCAAGAGGAGGCGCTCTCCACAGGAAAGGCGAGAGGAACTCCAGGGTCGTGCCACCATTCCAAGAGTGCCCCAGATGTGTCAGTCCATTCCAGAGGAACCTGTTTTCCCTGCACTGCCTTGACCTTCAAGCCGAGGATCGACTCCCACCACGTGTGCACGTGGGACAGCCCTGTGGGAAAGCCTCGTGGGAAAGCCTCGTGGGAAAGACTCGAGGGAAAACCATAGATCCTTTGATCCACGCGGCGGACTGCGTGACACTGCTGCTACCGCTCTGGAGGAAAGCGCAAGTGCATGCCCGCATTCGAGACGAGGACTGACTCCCCTGGGGAGACTCCAGAAATACCCCAAGTTCCATGTCAGCACTGGAGAGGAATCCTCAGGTTCCGGCCCGGACTCCACACAAGGTCTTAGGCCCCGGCATCGAAGGGAGAGCAATCCCGAGAGGCCCCCGAGGAACTCGCATGGGGACTGGCCTTTCCTGAGGCCACCAGAGCGGGTCCCTGAGGTCCCCGTCATAAGTCGAGAGCACCTGCCGCAACTCGAGAAAATCCAGGAGGTTTTGCCCTCCAGGCGAGATGAGGCCCATTTGCGCTGAGGCTTCTCGAGGCTAATCACATCTAACCACTGGAACTTCCAAAGGGTCCTTCACACCCTTGCTGCAACTCCAGAAGTTCCCCGACATACCCGTCTCCACTCGAGAGGAAACACAAAAGTCCCGCACACATCCAGGGGAGCCCCGATTCTGCCTCCTAGCTCGAGATGAGGGATCCTTTCCCTGTTTCATAGGGAAAGAATTCCCGGCGTTCCCGTCGCATCTCAAGAGGAGGCGCTCTCCACAGGAAAGGCGAGAGGAACTCCAGGGTCGTGCCACCATTCCAAGAGTCGCCCAGATGTGTCAGTCCATTCCAGAGGAACCTGTTTTCCCTGCACTGCCTTGATGTTCAAGCCGAGGATCGACTCCCACCAGTGTGCACGTGGGATGCCCTGTGGGAAAGCCTCGTGGGAAAGCCTCGTGGGAAAGACTCGAGGGAAAAACATAGATCCTTTGATCCAGGAGGCGGACTGCGTGACACTGCTGCTACCGCTCTGGAGTAAAGCGCACGTGCATGCCCCCTCTCGAGACGAGGACTTACTCCCCTGGAGAGACTCCAGAAGTTCCCCCAAGATCCATGTCAGCACTGGGGAGGAATCCTCATGTTCCGCCCCGACTTCACACAAGATCTCAGGCCCCGGCATCGAAGGGAGAGGAATCCCGAGAGGCACCCGAGCAACTCGCATGGGGACTGGCATTGCCTGAGGCCACCAGAGCGAGTCCCTGAGGTCCCCGTCGTAAATCGAGAGCACCTGCCGCAACTCGAAAAAATCCAGGAGGTTTTGCCCTCCAGGCGAGAAGAGCCCATTTCCGCTGAGGCTTCTCGAAGCTAATCAAACCTAACTTCTGGAACTTCCAAAAGTTCCTTCACACCCTTGCTGTAACTCAAGA
The DNA here is from genome assembly GCF_042477335.2 of Ovis canadensis. Taxonomy (NCBI): domain Eukaryota; kingdom Metazoa; phylum Chordata; class Mammalia; order Artiodactyla; family Bovidae; genus Ovis; species Ovis canadensis. The sequence continues at coordinate 2,382,242 of NC_091252.1, forward strand.
AGTTGCCTGACATACCCGTCTCCACTCTAGAGGAAGCACAAGGGTCCCGGCCACATCCAGAGGAGACCCGTTTCCGCCTCGCAGCTCGAGATGAGGGACATTTGGCTGCTTTGTGGGGAAAGAATTCCCGGCGTTCCACTCTCACCTCAAGAGGAGGTGCTCTCCACAGGAAAGGCAAGAGGAACTCCAGCGTCGTGCCACCATTCCAAGAGTCCCCCAGAAGTCTCAGTCCATTCCAGAGGAACCTGTTTTCCCTGCACTGCCTCGACTTTCACACCGATGATTGACTCCCACCACAGTGGCACGTGTGACAGCCCTGTGGGACAGCCTCGTAGGAAAGCCTCGAGAGAAAGCCACAGATCCCTTGTTCCAGGTGATGGAAAGCATGACACTGCTGCTACTGCTCTGGAGGAAAGCGCACGTGCATGCCCCCATTTGAGACGAGGACTTACTCCCCTGGGGAGACTCCAGAATTACCCCAAGATCTATGTCAGCACTGGAGAGGAATCCTCAGGTTCCGGCCCCGCCTCCACACAAGGTATTAGGCCCTGGCATCGAAGGGAGAGGTATTCCGAGAGGCCCACGTGCAACTCGCATGGGGACTGGCCTTTCCTGAGGCAACCAGAGCGGGTCCATGAGGTCCCCGTCGGAAGTTGAGAGCACCTGCCGCAACTCGACACAATCCAGGAGATTTTGCCCTCCAGGAGAGATGAGGCCCATTTCCACTGAGGCTTTCCGAAGCTAATCACACCTAACCTCTGGAATTTCCAAAAGGTCCTTCACACCCTTGCTGCAACTCAAGAAGTTGCCTGACATACCCGTCTCCCATCTAGAGGAAACACGAGGGTCCCGGCCAAATCCAGAGGAGCCCCGTTTCCACTACGTAGCTCGAGATGAGGGATCCTTTCGCTGCGTGTTCGGGAAAGAATTCTGTGCATTCCTGTCGCATCTCAATTAGGAGGTGCTCTCCACAGGAAAGGCTAGAACTCCACGGTCGTGCCACCATTCCCAGAAACCCCCAGATGTTTCATTCCATTCTAGAGGAACCTGTTTTCCCTGCACTGCCTCGACTTTCACGCCGAGGATCGACTCCCACCACGGTGGCACGTGTGACAGCCCTGTGGGAAAGCCTCGTGGAAAAGCCTCGTGGGAAAGCCTCTAGGGAAAGCCACAGATCCCTTGATCGAGGCGATGGGAAGCATGACACTGCTGCTACCGCTCTGGAGGAAAGCGCACGTGCATGCCCCCATTCGAGACGAGGACTTACTCCCCTGGGGAGACTCCAGAAGCACCCCAAGATCCATGTCAGCACTGGAGAGGAATCCTCAGGTTCCAGCCCCGCCTCCACTCAAGGTCTTAGGCCCCGGCATCGACGGGAGAGGAATCCCGAGAGGCCCCCGAGCAACTCGCATTGGGAATGGCCTTTCCTGAGGACACAAGAGCGGGTCCCTGAGGTCCCTGTCATAAGTCGAGAGCACCTGCCACAACTCGAGAAAATCCAGGAGGTTTTGCCCTCCAGGCGAGATGAGGCCCATTTTCGCTGAGGCTTCTCAAGGCTAATCACATCTAAGCCCTGGAACTTCCAAAAGGTCCTTCACACCCTTGCTGCAACTCAAGACGTTCCCCGACTTCCCCGTCTCCACTCTAGAGGAAGCACGAGGGTCCTGCCCACATCCAGAGGAGCACCGTTTCTTCCTCAGTGCTCAAGATGAGGGATACTTTCCCTGCTTGGTCGGGAAAGAATTCTAGGCATTCCTGTCGCATTTCAAGAGGAGGCGCTCTCCACAGAAAAGGGGAGAGGAACTCCAGCATTGTGCCGCCATTCCGAGTCCCCCAAATATCTCAGTCCATTTCAGAGGAACCTGTTTTCCCTGCACTGTCTCGACTTTCACGCCAAGGATCGATTCAAACCAAGGTGGCACGTGGGACCCCTGTGGGGAAGCCTCGTGGAAAAGCCTCCTGGGAAAGCCTGGAGTGGAAGCCACAGATCCCTTGATCCAGGCGATGGAAAGCGTGACACTGCTGCTAGGGCTCTGGGGGAAAGCGCAGGTGCATGTCCCCATTCGAGATGTGGACTTACTCCCCTGGGGAGACTCCAGAAGTACCCCAAGATCCATGTCAACACAGGAGAGGAATCCTCAGGTTCCGGCCCCGCTTCCTCACAAGGTCTTAGGCCCTGGCATCGAAGGGAGAGGAATCCCCAGAGGCCCGCGAGCAACTCGCATGGGGACTGGCCTTTCCTGAGGCCATGAGAGCGGGTCCCTGAGGTTCCCGCCGTAAGTCGAGAGCACCTGCCGCAACTCGAGAAAATCCAAAAGGTTTTGCCCTCCAGGCGAGATGAGGCCCATTTCCGCTGAGGCTTCTGAAGGCTAATCACATCTAAACCCTGGAAATTCCAAAAGGTCCTTCACACCCTTGCTGGAACTCAAGAAGTTCCCCGACATCCCTGTTTCCACTCTAGAGGAAGCACGAGGGTCCCGCCCACATCCAGAGGAGCCCCGTTTCTGCCTCGTAGCTCGAGATGAGGGATCCTTTCCCTGCTTGTTCGGGAAAGCATTCCTGGCGTTCCCGTCGCATCTGAAGTGGAGGTGCTCTCCACAGGAAAGGTGAGAGTAACTCCAGGGTCGTGTCCCCATTCCAAGAGTCCCGCAGATGTCTCAGACCATTCCAGAGGAACCTGTTTTGCTCCGCTGCCTCGACTTTCACGCCGAGGATGGACTCCCACCACGGTGGCACGTGGGACAGCCCTGTTGGAAATCCTCGCGGGAAAGCCTCGGGGGAAAGGCTCGAGGGAAACCCACACATCCCATGATCGACCCGACGGGAGGCGTGACATAGCTGCTCCAGAGCGGGAGGAAAGCCCATTTGCATGTCCCCTCTGAAGACGAGGACTGACTCCCCTGAGGAGACTCCAGAAGTATGCAAAGTTATATGTCAGCACTGGAGAGGAATCCTCAGGTTCCGGCCCCGACTCCACACAAGGTCTTAGGCCCCGGCATCGACGGGAGAGGAATCCCGAGAGGCCCCGAGGAACTCGCTTGGGGACTGTCTTTTCCTGAGGCCACCAGAGCGGGTCCCTGAGGTCCCCGTCGTACGTCGAGAGTACCTGCTGCAAATCCAGAAAATCCAGGAGGTTTTGCCCTCCAGGCGAGATGAGGCCCATTTCCGCTGAGGCTTCTCGAGGCTAATCACGTCTAACCACTGGAACTTCCAAAGGGTCCTTCACACCCTTGCTGCAACTCAAGAAGTTCCCAGACATACCCGTCTCCACTCGAGAGGAAGCACGAGGGTCCCGCACACATCCAGGGGAGCCCCGTTTCCGCCTCCTAGCTCGAGATGAGGGATCCTTTCCCTGTTTCGTAGGGAAAGAATTCCCGGCGTTCCCGTCGCATCCCAAGAGGAGGCGCTCTCCACAGGAAAGGCGAGAGGAACTCCAGGGTCGTGCCACCATTCCAAGAGTGCCCCAGATGTGTCAGTCCATTCCAGAGGAACCTGTTTTCCCTGCACTGCCTTGACCTTCAAGCCGAGGATCGACTCCCACCACGTGTGCACGTGGGACAGCCCTGTGGGAAAGCCTCGTGGGAAAGCCTCGTGGGAAAGACTCGAGGGAAAACCATAGATCCTTTGATCCACGCGGCGGACTGCGTGACACTGCTGCTACCGCTCTGGAGGAAAGCGCAAGTGCATGCCCGCATTCGAGACGAGGACTGACTCCCCTGGGGAGACTCCAGAAATACCCCAAGTTCCATGTCAGCACTGGAGAGGAATCCTCAGGTTCCGGCCCGGACTCCACACAAGGTCTTAGGCCCCGGCATCGAAGGGAGAGCAATCCCGAGAGGCCCCCGAGGAACTCGCATGGGGACTGGCCTTTCCTGAGGCCACCAGAGCGGGTCCCTGAGGTCCCCGTCATTAGTCGAGAGCACCTGCCGCAACTCGAGAAAATCCAGGAGGTTTTGCCCTCCAGGCGAGATGAGGCCCATTTGCGCTGAGGCTTCTCGAGGCTAATCACATCTAACCACTGGAACTTCCAAAGGGTCCTTCACACCCTTGCTGCAACTCCAGAAGTTCCCCGACATACCCGTCTCCACTCGAGAGGAAACACAAAAGTCCCGCACACATCCAGGGGAGCCCCGATTCTGCCTCCTAGCTCGAGATGAGGGATCCTTTCCCTGTTTCATAGGGAAAGAATTCCCGGCGTTCCCGTCGCATCTCAAGAGGAGGCGCTCTCCACAGGAAAGGCGAGAGGAACTCCAGGGTCGTGCCACCATTCCAAGAGTCGCCCAGATGTGTCAGTCCATTCCAGAGGAACCTGTTTTCCCTGCACTGCCTTGATGTTCAAGCCGAGGATCGACTCCCACCAGTGTGCACGTGGGATGCCCTGTGGGAAAGCCTCGTGGGAAAGCCTCGTGGGAAAGCCTCGAGGGAAAGCCACAGATCCCTTGATCCACGCGACAGGAATCGTGACGCTGGTGCTACAGCTCGGAGGAAAGCGCACGTGCATGCCCCCATTCGAGACGAAGACTGACTCCCCTGGGGAGACTCCAAAAGTACTCCAAGATCCATGTCAGTACTGGAGAGGAATCCTCAGGTTCCGGCCCCGACTCCACACAAGGACTTAGGCCCCGGCATCGACGGAAGATGAATCCCGAGAGGACCCCGAGCAATTCGAATGGGGACGGGCCAGTATTGAGGCCACCAGAGCGGGTCCCTAAAGTCCCCGTCGTAAGTCAAGAGCACCTGCCGCAACTCGAGAAAATCAAGGAGGTTTTGCACTCCAGCTGAGTGAGGCCCATTTCCGCTGAGGCTTCTGGAAGCTAATCACACCTAACCTCTGGAACTTCTAAAAGGTCCTTCACACCCTTGCTGCAACTCAAGAAGTTCCCTAACATACCCGTCTCCACTCGAGAGGAAGCACGAGGGTCCCGCCCACATCCAGGGGAGCCCCGTGTCCGCCTCGTAGCTCAAGATGAGGGATCCTTTCACAGCTTTTTCGGGAAATAATTCTGGGAGTTCCCGTTGCATCTCAAGTGGAGGCGCTCCTCACAGGAAAGGCGAGAGGAACGCCAGGGTCGTGCCACCGTTCCCAGAGTCCCCCAGATATCTCAGTCCATTCCAGAGGGACCTGTTTTCCCTGCACTGCCTCGAGTTTCACGCCGAGCATCGACTCACACCACGGTGACACGTGGGACAGTCCTGTGGGAAAGCCTCGTGGGAAAGCCTCGTGGGAAAGCCACAGATCCCATGATCGGCGCGCCGGGAGGCATGACAGTGTTGTTACAGCTCTGGAGGAAAGCGCACGTGCATGCCCCCATTCGAGACGGGGACTTACTCCCCTGGGGAAACACCAGAAGTACTCCACGATCCATGTCAGCACTGGAGAGGAAACCTCATGTTCCAGACACGACTCCACACAAGGTCTTAGGCTCTGGCATCGAAGGGAGCGGAATCCCGAGAGGCTCCCGAGCCACTGGAATGGGGACTGGCCAGTCCTGAGGCCACCAGAGCGCGTCCCTTAGGTCACCGTCGTAAGTCGAGAGCACCTGCCGCAGCTCGAGAAAATCCAGGAGGTTTTTCCCTCCAGGCGAGATGAGGCCCATTTCCGCTGAGGCTTCTCCAGGCTAATCACGTCTAGCCTCTGGAACTTCCAAAAGGTCCTTCACACCCTTGCTGCAACTCAAGAAGTTGCCTGACATACCCGTCTCCACTCTAGAAGAAGCACGAGGATCCCATCCACATCCAGAGGAGCCCCGTTTCCGCCTCGTAGCTCGAGATGAGGGACATTTCGCTGCTTTGTCCGGAAAGAAATCCCGACGTTTCCCTCTCACCTCAAGAGGAGGCGCTCTCCACAGGAAAGGCGAGAGGAACTCCAGCATCATGCCACCATTCCAAGAGTCCCCCAGATGTCTCAGTCCATTCAGAGGAACCTGTTTGCCCTGCACTACCTCGGCTTTCACGCCGAGGATCGACTCCCACGCCGAGGATCGACTCCCACCACGCTGGCACGTGGGACAGCCCTGTGGGACAGCCCTGTGGGAAAGCCTCGTGGGAAAGCCTCATGGGATAGACTCGAGGGAAAACCATAGATCCTTTGATCCACGCGGCGGACAGCGTGACACTGCTGCTACCGCTCTGGAGGAAAGCGCAAGTGCATGCCCGCATTCGAGACGAGGACTGACTCCCCTGGGGAGACTCCAGAAGTACCCCAAGATCCATATCAGCACTGGAGAGGAATCCTCAGGTTCCGTTCCCGACTCCACACAACGTCTTAGGCCCCGGCATGGACGGGAGAGGAATCCCGAGAGGACCCCGAGGAACTCGCATGGGGACTGGCCTTTCCTGAGGCCACCAGAGCGGGTCCCTGAGGTCCCCGTCGTAAGTCGAGAGCACCTGCCGCAACTCGAGAAAATCCAGGAGGTTTTGCACTTCAGGCGAGATGAGGCCCATTTCCGCTGAGGCTTCTCGAGGCTAATCACATCTAACCACTGGAACTTCCAAAGGGTCCTTCACACCCTTGCTGCAACTCAAGAAGTTCCCCCACATACCCGTCTCCACTCGAGAGGAAGCACGAGGGTCCCGCACACATCCAGGGGACCCCGTTTCCGCCTCCTAGCTCGAGATGAGGGATCCTTTCCCTGTTTCGTAGGGAAAGAATTCGCGGCGTTCCCGTCGCATCTCAAGAGGAGGCGCTCTCCACAGGAAAGGCGAGAGGAACTCCAGGGTCGTGCCACCATTCCAAGAGTCCCCCAGATGTGTCAGTCCATTCCAGAGGAACCTGTTTTCCCTGAACTGCCTTGACGTTCAAGCCGAGGATCGACTCCCACCACGTGTGCACGTGGGACAGACCTGTGGGAAAGCCTCGTGGGAAAGACTCGAGGGAAAACCATAGATCCTTTGATCCACGCGGCGGACTGCGTGACACTGCTGCTACGGCTCTGGAGGAATGAGCAAGTGCATGCCAGCATTCGAGACGAGGAATGACTCCCCTGGGATGACTCCAGAAGTACCCCAAGATCCATGTCAGCACTGGAGAGGAATCCCCAGGTTCCGGCCCCGACTCCACACAAGGTCTTAGGCCCCGGCATCGAGGGGAGAGGAATCCCGAGAGGCCCCCGAGGAACTCGCATGGGGACTGGCCTTTCCTGAGGCCACCAGAGCGGGTCCCTGAGGTCCCCGTCGTAAGTCGAGAGCACCTGCCGCAACTCGAGAAAATCCAGGAGGTTTTGCCCTGCAGGCGAGATGAGGCCCATTTCCGCTGAGGCTTCTCAAGGCTAATCACACCTAAGCTCTGGAACTTCCAAAGGGTCCTTGACACCCTTGCTGCAACTCAAGAAGTTCCCCTATATACCCCTCTCCACTCGAGAGGAAGCACGCATGTCCCACCCACATCCAGAAGAGCTCCGTTTCCGCCTCGTAGGTCGAGATGAGGGATCCGTTCGCTGCTTGTTCAGGAGAGATTCCTTGGCGTTCCCATCGCATCTCAAGTGTAGGGGCTCTCCACAGGAAAGGTGAGAGCAACTCCAGCGTCGTGCCACCATTCCAAGAGTCCCCCAGATGTCTCAGTCCATTCCTGAGGATACTGTTTTCCCTGCACTGCCTTGACTTTAACGAGGAGGATCGACTCCCACCACGGTCTCACGTGGGACAGCCCTGTGGGAAAGCCTCGTGGGAAAGTCTCGAGGGAAAGCCACAGATCCCTTGATCCACGCGACAGGAATCGTGACGCTGGTGCTACAGCTCGGAGGAAAGCGCACGTGCATGCCCCCATTCGAGACGAAGACTGACTCCCCTGGGGAGACTCCAAAAGTACTCCAAGATCCATGTCAGTACTGGAGAGGAATCCTCAGGTTCCAGCCCCGACTCCACACAAGGACTTAGGCCCCGGCATCGACGGAAGATGAATCCCGAGAGGACCCCGAGCAATTCGAATGGGGACGGGCCAGTATTGAGGCCACCAGAGCGGGTCCCTAAAGTCCCCGTCGTAAGTCAAGAGCACCTGCCGCAACTCGAGAAAATCAAGGAGGTTTTGCACTCCAGCTGAGTGAGGCCCATTTCCGCTGAGGCTTCTGGAAGCTAATCACACCTAACCTCTGGAACTTCTAAAAGGTCCTTCACACCCTTGCTGCAACTCAAGAAGTTCCCTAACATACCCGTCTCCACTCGAGAGGAAGCACGAGGGTCCCGCCCACATCCAGGGGAGCCCCGTGTTCGCCTCGTAGCTCAAGATGAGGGATCCTTTCACAGCTTTTTCGGGAAATAATTCTGGGAGTTCCCGTTGCATCTCAAGTGGAGGCGCTCCTCACAGGAAAGGCGAGAGGAACGCCAGGGTCGTGCCACCGTTCCCAGAGTCCCCCAGATATCTCAGTCCATTCCAGAGGGACCTGTTTTCCCTGCACTGCCTCGAGTTTCACGCCGAGCATCGACTCACACCACGGTGACACGTGGGACAGTCCTGTGGGAAAGCCTCGTGGGAAAGCCTCGTGGGAAAGCCACAGATCCCATGATCGGCGCGCCGGGAGGCATGACAGTGTTGTTACAGCTCTGGAGGAAAGCGCACGTGCATGCCCCCATTCGAGACGGGGACTTACTCCCCTGGGGAAACACCAGAAGTACTCCACGATCCATGTCAGCACTGGAGAGGAAACCTCATGTTCCAGACACGACTCCACACAAGGTCTTAGACTCTGGCATCGAAGGGAGCGGAATCCCGAGAGGCTCCCGAGCCACTGGAATGGGGACTGGCCAGTCCTGAGGCCACCAGAGCGCGTCCCTTAGGTCACCGTCGTAAGTCGAGAGCACCTGCCGCAACTCGAGAAAATCCAGGAGGTTTTTCCCTCCAGGCGAGATGAGGCCCATTTCCGCTGAGGCTTCTCCAGGCTAATCACGTCTAGCCTCTGGAACTTCCAAAAGGTCCTTCACACCCTTGCTGCAACTCAAGAAGTTGCCTGACATACCCGTCTCCACTCTAGAAGAAGCACGAGGATCCCATCCACATCCAGAGGAGCCCCGTTTCCGCCTCGTAGCTCGAGATGAGGGACATTTCGCTGCTTTGTCCGGAAAGAAATCCCGACGTTTCCCTCTCACCTCAAGAGGAGGCGCTCTCCACAGGAAAGGCGAGAGGAACTCCAGCATCATGCCACCATTCCAAGAGTCCCCCAGATGTCTCAGTCCATTCAGAGGAACCTGTTTGCCCTGCACTACCTCGGCTTTCACGCCGAGGATCGACTCCCACGCCGAGGATCGACTCCCACCACGCTGGCACGTGGGACAGCCCTGTGGGACAGCCCTGTGGGAAAGCCTCGTGGGAAAGCCTCATGGGATAGACTCGAGGGAAAACCATAGATCCTTTGATCCACGCGGCGGACAGCGTGACACTGCTGCTACCGCTCTGGAGGAAAGCGCAAGTGCATGCCCGCATTCGAGACGAGGACTGACTCCCCTGGGGAGACTCCAGAAGTACCCCAAGATCCATATCAGCACTGGAGAGGAATCCTCAGGTTCCGTTCCCGACTCCACACAACGTCTTAGGCCCCGGCATGGACGGGAGAGGAATCCCGAGAGGACCCCGAGGAACTCGCATGGGGACTGGCCTTTCCTGAGGCCACCAGAGCGGGTCCCTGAGGTCCCCGTCGTAAGTCGAGAGCACCTGCCGCAACTCGAGAAAATCCAGGAGGTTTTGCACTCCAGGCGAGATGAGGCCCATTTCCGCTGAGGCTTCTCGAGGCTAATCACATCTAACCACTGGAACTTCCAAAGGGTCCCTCACACCCTTGCTGCAACTCAAGAAGTTCTCCCACATACCCGTCTCCACTCGAGAGGAAGCACGAGGGTCCCGCACACATCCAGGGGACCCCGTTTCCGCCTCCTAGCTCGAGATGAGGGATCCTTTCCCTGTTTCGTAGGGAAAGAATTCGCGGCGTTCCCGTCGCATCTCAAGAGGAGGCGCTCTCCACAGGAAAGGCGAGAGTAACTCCAGGGTCGTGCCACCATTCCAAGAGTCCCCCAGATGTGTCAGTCCATTCCAGAGGAACCTGTTTTCCCTGAACTGCCTTGACGTTCAAGCCGAGGATCGACTCCCACCACGTGTGCACGTGGGACAGACCTGTGGGAAAGCCTCGTGGGAAAGACTCGAGGGAAAACCATAGATCCTTTGATCCACGCGGCGGACTGCGTGACACTGCTGCTACGGCTCTGGAGGAAAGAGCAAGTGCATGCCAGCATTCGAGACGAGGAATGACTCCCCTGGGATGACTCCAGAAGTACCCCAAGATCCATGTCAGCACTGGAGAGGAATCCCCAGGTTCCGGCCCCGACTCCACACAAGGTCTTAGGCCCCGGCATCGAGGGGAGAGGAATCCCGAGAGGCCCCCGAGGAACTCGCATGGGGACTGGCCTTTCCTGAGGCCACCAGAGCGGGTCCCTGAGGTCCCCGTCGTAAGTCGAGAGCACCTGCCGCAACTCGAGAAAATCCAGGAGGTTTTGCCCTGCAGGCGAGATGAGGCCCATTTCCGCTGAGGCTTCTCAAGGCTAATCACACCTAAGCTCTGGAACTTCCAAAGGGTCCTTGACACCCTTGCTGCAACTCAAGAAGTTCCCCTATATACCCCTCTCCACTCGAGAGGAAGCACGCATGTCCCACCCACATCCAGAAGAGCTCCGTTTCCGCCTCGTAGGTCGAGATGAGGGATCCGTTCGCTGCTTGTTCAGGAGAGATTCCTTGGCGTTCCCATCGCATCTCAAGTGTAGGGGCTCTCCACAGGAAAGGTGAGAGCAACTCCAGCGTCGTGCCACCATTCCAAGAGTCCCCCAGATGTCTCAGTCCATTCCTGAGGATACTGTTTTCCCTGCACTGCCTTGACTTTAACGAGGAGGATCGACTCCCACCACGGTCTCACGTGGGACAGCCCTGTGGGAAAGCCTCGTGGGAAAGCCTCGAGGGAAAGCCACAGATCCCTTGATCCACGCGACAGGAATCGTGACGCTGGTGCTACAGCTCGGAGGAAAGCGCACGTGCATGCCCCCATTCGAGACGAAGACTGACTCCCCTGGGGAGACTCCAAAAGTACTCCAAGATCCATGTCAGTACTGGAGAGGAATCCTCAGGTTCCAGCCCCGACTCCACACAAGGACTTAGGCCCCGGCATCGACGGAAGATGAATCCCGAGAGGACCCCGAGCAATTCGAATGGGGATGGGCCAGTATTGAGGCCACCAGAGCGGGTCCCTAAAGTCCCCGTCGTAAGTCAAGAGCACCTGCCGCAACTCGAGAAAATCAAGGAGGTTTTGCACTCCAGCTGAGTGAGGCCCATTTCCGCTGAGGCTTCTGGAAGCTAATCACACCTAACCTCTGGAACTTCTAAAAGGTCCTTCACACCCTTGCTGCAACTCAAGAAGTTCCCTAACATACCCGTCTCCACTCGAGAGGAAGCACGAGGGTCCCGCCCACATCCAGGGGAGCCCCGTGTTCGCCTCGTAGCTCAAGATGAGGGATCCTTTCACAGCTTTTTCGGGAAATAATTCTGGGAGTTCCCGTTGCATCTCAAGTGGAGGCGCTCCTCACAGGAAAGGCGAGAGGAACTCCAGGGTCGTGCCACCGTTCCCAGAGTCCCCCAGATATCTCAGTCCATTCCAGAGGAACCTGTTATCCCTGCACTGCCTCGAGTTTCACGCCGAGCATCGACTCACACCACGGTGACACGTGGGACAGTCCTGTGGGAAAGCCTCGTGGGAAAGCCTCGTGGGAAAGCCACAGATCCCATGATCGGCGCACCGGGACGCATGACAGTGTTGTTACAGCTCTGGAGGAAAGCGCACGTGCATGCCCCCATTCGAGACGGGGACTTACTCCCCTGGGGAAACACCAGAAGTACTCCACGATCCATGTCAGCACTGGAGAGGAAACCTCATGTTCCAGACACGACCCACACAAGGTCTTAGGCTCTGGCATCGAAGGGAGCGGAATCCCGAGAGGCTCCCGAGCCATTGGAATGGGGACTGGCCAGTCCTGAGGGCACCAGAGCGCGTCCCTTAGGTCACCGTCGTAAGTCGAGAGCACCTGCCGCAACTCGAGAAAATCCAGGAGGTTTTGCACTCCAGGCGAGATGAGGCCCATTTCCGCTGAGGCTTCTCAAGGCTAATCACACCTAAGCTCTGGAACTTCCAAAGGGTCCTTGACACCCTTGCTGCAACTCAAGAAGTTCCCCTATATACCCCTCTCCACTCGAGAGGAAGCACGCATGTCCCACCCACATCCAGAAGAGCTCCGTTTCCGCCTCGTAGGTCGAGATGAGGGATCCGTTCGCTGCTTGTTCAGGAGAGATTCCTTGGCGTTCCCATCGCATCTCAAGTGTAGGGGCTCTCCACAGGAAAGGTGAGAGCAACTCCAGGGTCATGCCACCATTCCAAGAGTCCCCCAGATGTGTCAGTCCATTCCAGAGGAACCTGTTTTCCGTGCACTGCCTTGACGTTCAAGCCGAGGATCGACTCCCACCACGTGTGCACGTGGGACAGCCCTGTGGGAAAGCCTCGTGGGAAAGCCTCGTGGGAAAGACTCGAGGGAAAACCATAGATCCTTTGATCCACGCGGCGGACTGCGTGACACTGCTGCTACCGCTCTGGCGGAAAGCGCAAGTGCATGCCCGCATTCGAGACGAGGACTGACTCCCCTGGGGAGACTCCAGAAGTACCCCAAGATCCATGTCAGCACTGGAGAGGAATCCTCAGGTTCCGGCCCCGACTCCACACAAGGTCTTAGGCCCCGGCATCGACGGGAGAGGAATCCCGAGAGGCCCCCGAGGAACTCGCATGGGGACTGGCCTTTCCTGAGGCCACCAGAGCGGGTCCCTGAGGTCCCCATCGAGAGTCGAGAGCACCTGCCGCAACTCGAGAAAATCCAGGAGGTTTTGCCCTCCAGGCGAGATGAGGCCCATTTCCGCTGAGGCTTCTCGAGGCCAATCACATCTAACCACTGGAACTTCCAAAGGGTCCTTCACACCCTTGCTGCAACTCAAGAAGTTCCCCGACATACCCGTCTCCACTGGAGAGGAAGCACGTGGTGTCCCGCACACATCCAGGGGAGCCCCGTTTCCGCCTCCTAGCTCGAGATGAGGGATCCTTTCCCTGTTTCGTAGGGAAAGAATTCCCGGCGTTCCCGTCGCATCGCAAGAGGAGGCGCTCTCCACAGGAAAGCCGAGAGGAACTCCAGGGTCGTGCCACCATTCCAAGAGTCCCCCAGATGTGTCAGTCCATTCCAGAGGAACCTGTTTTCCCTGCACTGCCTTGACGTTCAAGCCGAGGATCGACTCCCATCACGTGTGCTCGTGGGACAGCCCTGTGGGAAAGCCTCGTGGGAAAGCCTCGTGGGAAAGACTCGAGGGAAAACCATAGATCCTTTGATCCACGCGGCGGACTGCGTGACACTGCTGCTACCGCTCTGGAGGAAAGCGCAAGTGCATGCCCGCATTCGAGACGAGGACTGACTCCCCTGGGGAGACTCCAGAAGTACCCCAAGATCCATGTCAGCACTGGAGAGGAATCCTCAGGTTCCGGCCCCGACTCGACACAAGGTCTTAGGCCCCGGCATCGACGGGAGAGGAATCCCGAGAGGCCCCCGAGGAACTCGCATGGGGACTGGCCTTTCCTGAGGCCACCAGAGCGGGTCCTGAGGTCCCCGTCGTAAGTCGAGAGCACCTGCCACAACTCGAGAAAATACAGGAGGTTTTGCCCTCCAGGCGAGATGAGGCCCATTTCCGCTGAGGCTTCTCGAGGCCAATCACATCTAACCACTGGAACTTCCAAAGGGTCCTTCACACCCTTGCTGCAACTCAAGAAATTCCCCGACATACCCTTCTCCACTCGAGAGGAAGCACGTGGTTTCCCGCACACATCCAGGGGAGCCCCGTTTCCGCCTCCTAGCTCCAGATGAGGGATCCTTTCCCTGTTTCGTAGGGAAAGAATTCCCGGCTTTCCCGTCGCATCTCAAGAGGAGGCGCTCTCCAGAGGAAAGGCGAGAGGAACTCCAGGATGTTACCACCATTTCAAGAGTCCCACAGATGTGTCAGTCCATTCCAGAGGAACCTGTTTTCCCTGCACTGCCTTGACGTTCAAGCCGAGGATCGACTCCCACCACGTGTGCACGTGGGACAGCCCTGTGGGAAAGCCTCGTGGGAAAGCCTCGTGGGAAAGACTCGAGGGAAAACCATAGATCCTTTGATCCACGCGGCGGACTGCGTGACACTGCTGCTACCGCTCTGGAGGAAAGCGCAAGTGCGTTCCCGCATTCGAGACGAGGACTGACTCCCCTGGGGAGACTCCAGAAGTACCCAAAGATCCATGTCAGCACTGGAGAGGAATCCTCAGGTTCCGGCCCCGACTCCACACAAGGTCTTAGGCCCCGGCATCGACGGGAGAGGAATCCCGAGAGGCCCCCGAGGAACTCGCATGGGACTGGCCTTTCCTGAGGCCACCAGAGCGGGTCCCTGAGGTCCCCGTCGTAAGTCGAGAGCACCTGCCGCAACTCGAGAAAATCCAGGAGGTTTTGCCCTCCAGGCGAGATGAGGCCCATTTCCGCTGAGGCTTCTCGAGGCCAATCACATCTAACCACTGGAACTTCCAAAGGGTCTTTCACACCCTTGCTGCAACTCAAGAAGTTCCCCGGCATACCCGTCTCCACTCGAGAGGAAGCACGTGGGTCCCGCACACATCCAGGGGAGCCCCGTTTCCGCCTCCTAGCTCGAGATGAGGGATCCTTTCCCTGTTTCGTAGGTAAAGAATTCCCGGCGTTCCCGTCGCATCTCAAGAGGAGTCGCTCTCCACAGGAAAGGCGAGAGGAACTCCAGGGTCGTGCCACCATTCCAAGAGTCCCCCAGATGTGTCAGTCCATTCCAGAGGAACCTGTTTTCCCTGCACTGCCTTGACGTTCAAGCCGAGGATCGACTCCCACCACGTGTGCACGTGGGACAGCCCTGTGGGAAAGCCTCGTGGGAAAGCCTCGTGGGAAAAACTCGAGGGAAAACCATAGATCCTTTGATCCACGCGGCGGACTGCGTGACACTGCTGCTACCGCTCTGGAGGAAAGCGCAAGTGCATGCCCGCATTCGAGACGAGGACTGACTCCCCTGGGGAGACTCCAGAAGTACCCCAAGATCCATGTCAGCACTGGAGAGGAATCCTCAGGTTCTGGCCCCGACTCCACACAAGGTCTTAGGCCCCGGCATCGACGGGAGAGGAATCCCGAGAGGCCCCCGAGGAACTCGCATGGGGACTGGCCTTTCCTGAGGCCACCAGAGCGGGTCCCTGAGGTCCCCGTCGTAAGTCGAGAGCACCTGCCGCAACTCGAGAAAATCCAGGAGGTTTTGCCCTCCAGGCGAGATGAGGCCCATTTCCGCTGAGGCTTCTCGAGGCCAATCACATCTAACCACTGAAACTTCCAAAGGGTCCTTCACACCATTGCTGCAACTCAAGAAGTTCCCCGACATACCCGTCTCCACTCGAGAGGAAGCACGTGGGGTCCCGCACACATCCAGGGGAGCCCCGTTTCCGCCTCCTAGCTCGAGATGAGGGATCCTTTCCCTGTTTCGTAGGGAAAGAATTCCCGGCGTTCCCGTCGCATCTCAAGAGGAGGCGCTCTCCTCAGGAAAGGCGAGAGGAACTCCAGGGTCATGACACCATTCCAAGAGTCCCCCAGATGTGTCAGTCCATTCCAGAGGAACCTGTTTTCCCTGCACTGCCTTGACGTTCAAGCCGAGGATCGACTCCCACCACGTGTGCACGTGGGACAGCCCTGTGGGAAAGCCTCGTGGGAAAGCCTCGTGGGAAAGACTCGAGGGAAAACCATAGATCCTTTGATCCACGCGGCGGACTGCGTGACACTGCTGCTACCGCTCTGGAGGAAAGCGCAAGTGCGTTCCCGCATTCGAGACGAGGACTGACTCCCCTGGGGAGACTCCAGAAGTACCCCAAGATCCATGTCAGCACTGGAGAGGAATCCTCAGGTTCCGGCCCCGACTCCACACAAGGTCTTAGGCCCCGGCATCGACGGGAGAGGAATCCCGAGAGGCCCCCGAGGAACTCGCATGGGACTGGCCTTTCCTGAGGCCACCAGAGCGGGTCCCTGAGGTCCCCGTCGTAAGTCGAGAGCACCTGCCGCAACTCGAGAAAATCCAGGAGGTTTTGCCCTCCAGGCGAGATGAGGCCCATTTCCGCTGAGGCTTCTCGAGGCCAATCACATCTAACCACTGGAACTTCCAAAGGGTCTTTCACACCCTTGCTGCAACTCAAGAAGTTCCCCGGCATACCCGTCTCCACTCGAGAGGAAGCACGTGGGTCCCGCACACATCCAGGGGAGCCCCGTTTCCACCTCCTAGCTCGAGATGAGGGATCCTTTCCCTGTTTCGTAGGTAAAGAATTCCCGGCGTTCCCGTCGCATCTCAAGAGGAGGCGCTCTCCACAGGAAAGGCGAGAGGAACTCCAGGGTCGTGCCACCATTCCAAGAGTCCCCCAGATGTGTCAGTCCATTCCAGAGGAACCTGTTTTCCCTGCACTGCCTTGACGTTCAAGCCGAGGATCGACTCCCACCACGTGTGCACGTGGGACAGCCCTGTGGGAAAGCCTCGTGGGAAAGCCTCGTGGGAAAAACTCGAGGGAAAACCATAGATCCTTTGATCCACGCGGCGGACTGCGTGACACTGCTGCTACCGCTCTGGAGGAAAGCGCAAGTGCATGCCCGCATTCGAGACGAGGACTGACTCCCCTGGGGAGACTCCAGAAGTACCCCAAGATCCATGTCAGCACTGGAGAGGAATCCTCAGGTTCTGGCCCCGACTCCACACAAGGTCTTAGGCCCCGGCATCGACGGGAGAGGAATCCCGAGAGGCCCCCGAGGAACTCGCATGGGGACTGGCCTTTCCTGAGGCCACCAGAGCGGGTCCCTGAGGTCCCCGTCGTAAGTCGAGAGCACCTGCCGCAACTCGAGAAAATCCAGGAGGTTTTGCCCTCCAGGCGAGATGAGGCCCATTTCCGCTGAGGCTTCTCGAGGCCAATCACATCTAACCACTGAAACTTCCAAAGGGTCCTTCACACCATTGCTGCAACTCAAGAAGTTCCCCGACATACCCGTCTCCACTCGAGAGGAAGCACGTGGGGTCCCGCACACATCCAGGGGAGCCCCGTTTCCGCCTCCTAGCTCGAGATGAGGGATCCTTTCCCTGTTTCGTAGGGAAAGAATTCCCGGCGTTCCCGTCGCATCTCAAGAGGAGGCGCTCTCCTCAGGAAAGGCGAGAGGAACTCCAGGGTCATGACACCATTCCAAGAGTCCCCCAGATGTGTCAGTCCATTCCAGAGGAACCTGTTTTCCCTGCACTGCCTTGACGTTCAAGCCGAGGATCGACTCCCACCACGTGTGCACGTGGGACAGCCCTGTGGGAAAGCCACGTGGTAAAGCCTCGTGGGAAAGACTAGAGGGAAAACCATAGATCCTTTGATCCACGCGGCGGACTGCGTGACACTGCTGCTACCGCTCTGGAGGAAAGCGCAAGTGCATGCCCGCATTCGAGACGAGGACTGACTCCCCTGGGGAGACTCCAGAAGTACCCCAAGATCCATGTCAGCACTGGAGAGGAATCCTCAGGTTCCGGCCCCGACTCCACACAAGGTCTTAGGCCCCGGCATCGACGGGAGAGGAATCCCCAGAGGCCCCCGAGGAACTCGCATGGGGACTGGCCTTTCCTGAGGCCACCAGAGCGGGTCCCTGAGGTCCCCGTCGTAAGTCGAGAGCACCTGCCGCAACTCGAGAAAATCCAGGAGGTTTTGCCCTCCAGGCGAGATGAGGCCCATTTCCGCTGAGGCTTCTCCAGGCCAATCACATCTAACCACTGGAACTTCCAAAGGGTCCTTCACACCCTTGCTGCAACTCAAGAAGTTCCCCGACATGCCCGTCTCCACTCGAGAGGAAGCACGTGGTGTCCCGCACACATTCAGGGGAGCCCCGTTTCCGCCTCCGTTTCCGCCTCCTATCTCGAGATGAGGGATCCTTTCCCTGTTTCGTAGGGAAAGAATTCCCGGCGTTCCCGTCGCATCTCAAGAGGAGGCGCTCTCCACAGGAAAGGCGAGAGGAACTCCAGGGTCGTGCCACCATTCCAAGAGTCCCCTAGATGTGTCAGTCCATTCCAGAGGAACCTGTTTTCCCTGCACTGCCTTGACGTTCAAGCCGAGGATCGACTCCCACCACGTGTGCACGTGGGACAGCCCTGTGGGAAAGCCTCGTGGGAAAGCCTCGTGGGAAAGACTCGAGGGAAAACCATAGATCCTTTGATCCACGCGGCGGACTGCGTGACACTGCTGCTACCGCTCTGGAGGAAAGCGCAAGTGCATGCCCGCATTCGAGACGAGGACTGACTCCCCTGGGGAGACTCCAGAAGTACCCCAAGATCCATGTCAGCACTGGAGAGGAATCCTCAGGTTCCGGCCCCGACTCCACACAAGGTCTTAGGCCCCGGCATCGACGGGAGAGGAATCCCGAGAGGCCCCCGAGGAACTCGCATGGGGACTGGCCTTTCCTGAGGCCACCAGAGCGGGTCCCTGAGGTCCCCGTCGTAAGTCGAGAGCACCTGCCGCAACTGGAGAAAATCCAGGAGGTTTTGCCCTCCAGGCGAGATGCTGCCCATTTCCGCTGTGGCTTCTCGAGGCCAATCACATCTAACCACTGGAACTTCCAAAGGGTCCTTCACACCATTACTGCAACTCAAGAAGTTCCCCGACATACCCATCTCCACTCGAGAGGAAGCACGTGGGGTCCCGCACACATCCAAGGGAGCCCCGTTTCCGCCTCCTAGCTCGAGATGAGGGATCCTTTCCCTGTTTCGTAGGGAAAGAATTCCCGGTGTTACCGTCGCATCTCAAGAGGAGGAGCTCTCCACAGGAAAGGCGAGAGGAACTCCAGGGTCGTGACACCATTCCAAGAGTCCCCCAGATTTGTCAGTCCATTCCAGAGGAACCTGTTTTCCCTGCACTGCCTTGACGTTCAAGCCGAGGATCTACTCCCACCACGTGTGCACGTGGGACAGCCCTGTGGGAAAGCCTCGTGGGAAAGCCTCGTGGGAAAGACTCGAGGGAAAACCATAGATCCTTTGATCCACGCGGCGGACTGCGTGACACTGCTGCTACCGCTCTGGAGGAAAGCGCAAGTGCATGCCCGCATTCGAGACGAGGACTGACTCCCCTGGGGAGACTCCAGAAGTACCCCAAGATCCATGTCAGCACTGGAGAGGAATCCTCAGGTTCCGACCCCGACTCCACATAAGGTCTTAGGCCCCGGCATCGACGGGAGAGGAATCCCGAGAGGCCCCCGAGGAACTCGCATGGGGACTGGCCTTTCCTGAGGCCACCAGAGCGGGTCCCTGAGGTCCCTGTCGTAAGTCGAGAGCACCTGCCGCAACTCGAGAAAATCCAGGAGGTTTTGCACTCCAGGCGAGATGAGGCTCATTTCCAATGAGGCTTCTCGAGGCCAATCACGTCTAACCACTGGAACTTCCAAAGGGTCCTTCACACCCTTGCTGCAACTCAAGAAGTTCCCCGACCTACCCGTCTCCACTCGAGAGGAAGCACGTGGGGTCCGCACACATCCAGAGGAGCCCCGTTTCCGCCTCCTAGCTCGAGATGAGGGATCCTTTCCCTGTTTCGTAGGGAAAGAATTCCCGGCGTTCCCATCGCATCTCAAGAGGAGGCGCTCTCCACAGGAAAGGCGAGAGGAACTCCAGGGTCGTGCCACCATTCCAAGAGTCCCCCAGATGTGTCAGTCCAATCCAGAGGAACCTGTTTTCCCTGCACTGCCTTGACGTTCAAGCCGAGGATCGACTCCCACCACGTGTGCACGTGGCACAGCCCTGTGGGAAAGCCTCGTGGGAAAGCCTCGTGGGAAAGACTCGAGGGAAAACCATAGATCCTTTGATCCACGCGGCGGTCTGCGTGACACTGCTGCTACCGCTCTGGAGGAAAGCGCAAGTGCATGCCCGCATTCGAGACGAGGACTGACTCCCCTGGGGAGACTCCAGAAGTACCCCAAGATCCATGTCAGCACTGGAGAGGAATCCTCAGTTTCCGGCCCCGACTCCACACAAGGTCTTAGGCCCCGGCATCGACGGGAGAGGAATCCCGAGAGGCCCCCGAGGAACTCGCATGGGGACTGGCCTTTCCTGAGGCCACCAGAGCGGGTCCCTGAGGTCCCCGTCGTAAGTCGAGAGCACCTGCCGCAACTCGAGAAAATCCAGGAGGTTTTGCCCTCCAGGCGAGATGAGGCCCATTTCCGCTGAGGCTTCTCGAGGCCAATCATATCTAACAACTGGAACTTCCAAAGGGTCCTTCACACCCTTGCTGCAACTCAAGAAGTTCATCGACATACCCGTCTCCACTCGAGAGGAAGCACGTGGGTCCCGCACACATCCAGGGGAGCCCCGTTTCCGCCTCCTAGCTCGAGATGAGGGATCCTTTCCCTGTTTCGTAGGGAAAGAATTCCCGGCATTCCCGTCGCATCTCAAGAGGAGGCGCTCTCCACAGGAAAGGCGAGAGGAACTCCAGGGTCGTGCCACCATTCCAAGAGTCCCCCAGATGTGTCAGTCCATTCCAGAGGAACCTGTTTTCCCTGCACTGCCTTGACGTTCAAGCCGAGGATCGACTCCCACCACGTGTGCACGTGGGACAGCCCTGTGGGAAAGCCTCGTGGGAAAGCCTCGTGGGAAAGACTCGAGGGAAAACCATAGATCCTTTGATCCACGCGGCGGACTGGGTGACACTGCTGCTACCGCTCTGGAGGAAAGCACAAGTGCATTCCCGCATTCGAGACGAGGACTGACTCCCCTGGGGAGACTCCAGAAGTACCCCAAGATCCATGTCAGCACTGGAGAGGAAACCTCAGGTTCCGGCCCCGACTCCACACAAGGTCTTAGGCCCCGGCATCGACGGGAGAGGAATCCCGAGAGGCCCCCGAGGAACTCGCATGGGGACTGGCCTTTCCTGAGGCCACCAGAGCGGGTCCCTGAGGTCCCCGTCGTAAGTCGAGAGCACCTGCCGCAACTCGAGAAAATCCAGGAGGTTTTGCCCTCCAGGCGAGATGAGGCCCATTTCCGCTGAGGCTTCTCGAGGCCAATCACATCTAACCACTGGAACTTCCAAAGGGTCCTTCACACCCTTGCTGCAACTCAAGAAGTTCCCCGACATACCCGTCTCCACTCGAGAGGAAGCACGTGGTGTCCCGCACACATCCAGGGGAGCCCCGTTTCCGCCTCCTAGCTCGAGATGAGGGATCCTTTCCCTGTTTCGTAGGGAAAGAATTCCCGGCGTTCCCGTCGCATCTCAAGAGGAGGCGCTCTCCACAGGAAAGGCGAGAGGAACTCCACGGTCGTGCCACCATTCCAAGAGTCCGCCAGAGATGTCAATCCATTCCAGAGGAACCTGTTTTCCCTGCACTGCCTTGACGTTCAAGCCGAGGATCGACTCCCACCACGTGTGCACGTGGGACAGCCCTGTGGGAAAGCCTCGTGGGAAAGCCTCGTGGGAAAGACTCGAGGGAAAACCATAGATCCTTTGATCCACGCGGCGGACTGCGTGACACTGCTGCTACCGCTCTGGAGGAAAGCGCAAGTGCGTTCCCGCATTCGAGATGAGGACTGACTCCCCTGGGGAGACTCCAGAAGTACCCCAAGATCCATGTCAGCACTGGAGAGGAATCCTCAGGTTCCGGCCCCGACTCCACACAAGGTCTTAGGCCCCGGCATCGACGGGAGAGGAATCCCGAGAGGCCCCGGAGGAACTCGCATGGGACTGGCCTTTCCTGAGGCCACCAGAGCGGGTCCCTGAGGTCCCCGTCGTAAGTCGAGAGCACCTGCCGCAACTCGAGAAAATCCAGGAGGTTTTGCCCTCCAGGCGAGATGTGGCCCATTTCCGCTGAGGCTTCTCAAGGCCAATCACATCTAACGACTGGAACTTCCAAAGGGTCCTTCACACCCTTGCTGCAACTCAAGAAGTTCCCCGACATACCCGTCTCCACTCGAGAGGAAGCACGTGGGTCCCGCACACATCCAGGGGAGCCCCGTTTCCGCCTCCTAGCTCGAGATGAGGGATCCTTTCCCTGTTTCGTAGGGAAAGAATTCCCGGCGTTCCCGTCGCATCTCAAGAGGAGGCGCTCTCCACAGGAAAGGCGCGAGGAACTCCAGGGTCGTGCCACCATTCCAAGAGTCCCCCAGATGTGTCAGTCCATTCCAGAGGAACCTGTTTTCCCTGCACTGCCTTGACGTTCAAGCCGAGGATCGACTCCCACCACGTGTGCACGTGGGACAGCCCTGTGGGAAAGCCTCGTGGGAAAGCCTCGTGGGAAAAACTCGAGGGAAAACCATAGATCCTTTGATCCACGCGGCGGACTGCGTGACACTGCTGCTACCGCTCTGGAGGAAAGCGCAAGTGCATGCCCGCATTCGAGACGAGGACTGACTCCCCTGGGGAGACTCCAGAAGTACCCCAAGATCCATGTCAGCATTGGAGAGGAATCCTCAGGTTCCGGCCCCGACTCCACACAAGGTCTTAGGCCCCGGCATCGACGGGAGAGGAATCCCGAGAGGCCCCCGAGGAACTCGCATGGGGACTGGCCTTTCCTGAGGCCACCAGAGCGGGTCCCTGAGGTCCCCGTCGTAAGTCGAGAGCACCTGCCGCAACTCGAGAAAATCCAGGAGGTTTTGCCCTCCAGGCGAGATGAGGCCCATTTCCGCTGAGGCTTCTCGAGGCCAATCACATCTAACCACTGGAACTTCCAAAGGGTCCTTCACACCCTTGCTGCAACTCAAGAAGTTCATCGACATACCCGTCTCCACTCGAGAGGAAGCACGTGGGTCCCGCACACATCCAGGGGAGCCCCGTTTCCGCCTCCTAGCTCGAGATGAGGGATCCTTTCCCTGTTTCGTAGGGAAAGAATTCCCGGCGTTCCCGTCGCATCTCAAGAGGAGGCGCTCTCCACAGGAAAGGCGAGAGGAACTCCAGGGTCGTGCCACCATTCCAAGAGTCCCCCAGATGTGTCAATCCATTCCAGAGGAACCTGTTTTCCCTGCACTGCCTTGACGTTCAAGCCTAGGATCGACTCCCACCACGTGTGCACGTGGGACAGCCCTGTGGGAAAGCCTCGTGGGAAAGCCTCGTGGGAAAGACTCGAGGGAAAACCATAGATCCTTTGATCCACGCGGCGGACTGGGTGACACTGCTGCTACCGCTCTGGAGGAAAGCGCAAGTGCATGCCCGCATTCGAGACGAGGACTGACTCCCCTGGGGAGACTCCAGAAGTACCCCAAGATCCATGTCAGCACTGGAGAGGAAACCTCAGGTTCCGGCCCCGACTCCACACAAGGTCTTAGGCCCCGGCATCGACGGGAGAGGAATCCCGAGAGGCCCCCGAGGAACTCGCATGGGGACTGGCCTTTCCTGAGGCCACCAGAGCGGGTCCCTGAGGTCCCCGTCGTAAGTCGAGAGCACCTGCCGCAACTCGAGAAAATCCAGGAGGTTTTGCCCTCCAGGCGAGATGAGGCCCATTTCCGCTGAGGCTTCTCGAGGCCAATCACATCTAACCACTGGAACTTCCAAAGGGTCCTTCACACCCTTGGTGCAACTCAAGAAGTTCCCCGACATACCCGTCTCCACTCGAGAGGAAGCACGTGGTGTCCCGCACACATCCAGGGGAGCCCCGTTTCCGCCTCCTGGCTCGAGATGAGGGATCCTTTCCCTGTTTCGTAGGGAAAGAATTCCCGGCGTTCCCGTCGCATCTCAAGAGGAGGCGCTCTCCACAGGAAAGGTGAGAGGAACTCCAGGGTCGTGCCACCATTCCAAGAGTCCCCCAGATGTGTCAGTCCATTCCAGAGGAACCTGTTTTCCCTGCACTGCCTTGACGTTCAAGCCGAGGATCGACTCCCACCACGTGTGCACGTGGGACAGCCCTGTGGGAAAGCCTCGTGGGAAAGCCTCGTGGGAAAGACTCGAGGGAAAACCATAGATCCTTTGATCCACGCGGCGGACTGCGTGACACTGCTGCTACCGCTCTGGAGGAAAGCGCAAGTGCATGCCCGCATTCGAGACGAGGACTGACTCCCCTGGGGAGACTCCAGAAGTACCCCAAGATCCATGTCAGCACTGGAGAGGAAACCTCAGGTTCCGGCCCCGACTCCACACAAGGTCTTAGGCCCCGGCATCGACGGGAGAGGAATCCCGAGAGGCCCCCGAGGAACTCGCATGGGGACTGGCCTTTCCTGAGGCCACCAGAGCGGGTCCCTGAGGTCCCCGTCGTAAGTCGAGAGCACCTGCCGCAACTCGAGAAAATCCAGGAGGTTTTGCCCTCCAGGCGAGATGAGGCCCATTTCCGCTGAGGCTTCTCGAGGCCAATCACATCTAACCACTGGAACTTCCAAAGGGTCCTTCACACCCTTGCTGCAACTCAAGAAGTTCATCGACATACCCGTCTCCACTCGAGAGGAAGCACGTGGGTCCCGCAAACATCCAGGGGAGCCCCGTTTCCGCCTCCTAGCTCGAGATGAGAGATCCTTTCCCTGTTTCGTAGGGAAAGAATTCCCGGCGTTCCCGTCGCATCTCAAGAGGAGGCGCTCTCCACAGGAAAGGCGAGAGGAACTCCACGGTCGTGCCACCATTCCAAGAGTCCCCCAGATGTGTCAATCCATTCCAGAGGAACCTGTTTTCCCTGCACTGCCTTGACGTTCAAGCCGAGGATCGACTCCCACCACGTGTGCACGTGGGACAGCCCTGTGGGAAAGCCTCGTGGGAAAGCCTCGTGGGAAAGACTCGAGGGAAAACCATAGATCCTTTGATCCACGCGGCGGACTGCGTGACACTGCTGCTACCGCTCTGGAGGAAAGCGCAAGTGCATGCCCGCATTCGAGACGAGGACTGACTCCCCTGGGGAGACTCCAGAAGTACCCCAAGATCCATGTCAGCACTGGAGAGGAATCCTCAGGTTCCGGCCCCGACTCCACACAAGGTCTTAGGCCCCGGCATCGACGGGAGAGGAATCCCGAGAGGCCCCCGAGGAACTCGCATGGGGACTGGCCTTTCTTGAGGCCACCAGAGCGGGTCCCTGAGGTCCCCGTCGTAAGTCGAGAGCACCTGCCGCAACTCGAGAAAATCCAGGAGGTTTTGCCCTCCAGGCGAGATGAGGCCCATTTCCGCTGAGGCTTCTCGAGGCCAATCACATCTAACCACTGGAACTTCCAAAGGGTCCTTCACACCCTTGCTGCAACTCAAGAAGTTCATCGACATACCCGTCTCCACTCGAGAGGAAGCACGTGGGTCCCGCACACATCCAGGGGAGCCCCGTTTCCGCCTCCTAGCTCGAGATGAGGGATCCTTTCCCTGTTTCGTAGGGAAAGAATTCCCGGCGTTCCCGTCGCATCTCAAGAGGAGGCGCTCTCCACAGGAAAGGCGAAAGGAACTCCACGGTCGTGCCACCATTCCAAGAGTCCCCCAGATGTGTCAATCCATTCCAGAGGAACCTGTTTTCCCTGCACTGCCTTGACGTTCAAGCCGAGGATCGACTCCCACCACGTGTGCACGTGGGACAGCCCTGTGGGAAAGCCTCGTGGGAAAGCCTCGTGGGAAAGACTCGAGGGAAAACCATAGATCCTTTGATCCACGCGGCGGACTGCGTGACACTGCTGCTACCGCTCTGGAGGAAAGCGCAAGTGGATGCCCGCATTCGAGACGAGGACTGACTCCCCTGGGGAGACTCCAGAAGTACCCCAAGATCCATGTCAGCACTGGAGAGGAAACCTCAGGTTCCGGCCCCGACTCCACACAAGGTCTTAGGCCCCGGCATCGACGGGAGAGGAATCCCGAGAGGCCCCCGAGGAACTCGCATGGGGACTGGCCTTTCCTGAGGCCACCAGAGCGGGTCCCTGAGGTCCCCGTCGTAAGTCGAGAGCACCTGCCGCAACTCGAGAAAATCCAGGAGGTTTTCCCTCCAGGCGAGACGAGGCCCATTTCCGCTGAGGCTTCTCGAGGCCAATACGTCTAACCACTGGAACTTCCAAAGGGTCATTCACACCCTTGCTGCAACTAAAGAAGTTCCCCGACATACCCGTCTCCACTCGAGAGGAATCACGTGGGGTCCCGCACACATCCAGGGGAGCCCCGTTTCCGCCTCCTAGCTCGAGATGAGGGATCCTTTCCCTGTTTCGTAGGGAAAGAATTCCCGGCGTTCCCGTCGCATCTCAAGAGGAGGCGCTCTCCACAGGAAAGGCGAGAGGAACTCCAGGGTCGTGCCACCATTCCAAGAGTCCCCCAGATGTGTCAGTCCATTCCAGAGGAACCTGTTTTCCCTGCACTGCCTTGACGTTCAAGCCGAGGATCGACACCCACCACGTGTGCACGTGGGACAGCCCTGTGGGAAAGCCTCGTGGGAAAGCCTCGTGGGAAAGACTCGAGGGAAAACCATAGATCCTTTGATCCACGCGGCGGATCCACGCGGCGGACTGCGTGACACTGCTGCTACCGCTCTGGAGGAAAGCGCAAGTGCATGCCCGCATTCGAGACGAGGACTGACTCCCCTGGGGAGACTCCAGAAGTACCCCAAGATCCACGTCAGCACTGGAGAGGAATCCTCAGTTTCCGGCCCTGACTCCACACAAGGTCTTAGGCCCCGGCATCTACGGGAGAGGAATCCCGAGAGGCCCCCGAGGAACTCGCATGGGGACTGGCCTTTCCTGAGGCCACCAGAGCGGGTCCCTGAGGTCCCCGTCGTAAGTCGAGAGCACCTGCCGCAACTCGAGAAAATCCAGGAGGTTTTGCCCTCCAGGCGAGATGAGGCCCATTTCCGCTGAGGCTTCTCGAGGCCAATCACATCTAACCACTGGAACTTCCAAAGGGTCCTTCACACCCTTGCTGCAACTCAAGAAGTTCATCGACATACCCGTCTCCACTCGAGAGGAAGCACGTGGGGTCCCGGACACATCCAGGGGAGCCCCGTTTCCGCCTCCTAGCTCGAGATGAGGGATCCTTTCCCTGTTTCGTAGGGAAAGAATTCCCGGCGTTCCCGTCGCATCTCAAGAGGAGGCGCTCTCCACAGGAAAGGCGAGAGGAACTCCAGGGTCGTGCCACCATTCCAAGAGTCCCCCAGATGTGTCAGTCCATTCCAGAGGAACCTGTTTTCCCTGCACTGCCTTGACGTTCAAGCCGAGGATCGACTCCCACCACGTGTGCACGTGGGACAGCCCTGTGGGAAAGCCTCGTGGGAAAGCCTCGTGGGAAAGACTTGAGGGAAAACCATAGATCCTTTGATCCACGCGGCGGACTGCGTGACACTGCTGCTACCGCTCTGGAGGAAAGCGCAAGTGCATGCCCGCATTCGAGACGAGGAATGACTCCCCTGGGGAGACTCCAGAAGTACCCCAAGATCCATGTCAGCACTGGAGAGGAATCCTCAGGTTCCGGCCCCGACTCCACACAAGGTCTTAGGCCCCGGCATCGACGGGAGAGGAATCCCGAGAGGCCCCCGAGGAACTCGCATGGGGACTGAACCTGTTTTCCCTGCACTGCCTTGACGTTCAAGCCGAGGATCGACTCCCACCACGTGTGCACGTGGGACAGCCCTGTGGGAAAGCCTCGTGGGAAAGCCTCGTGGGAAAGACTCGAGGGAAAACCATAGATCCTTTGATCCACGCGGCGGACTGCGTGACACTGCTGCTACCGCTCTGGAGGAAAGCGCAAGTGCATGCCCGCATTCGAGACGAGGACTGACTCCCCTGGGGAGACTCCAGAAGTACCCCAAGATCCATGTCAGCACTGGAGAGGAATCCTCAGGTTCCGGCCCCGACTCCACACAAGGTCTTAGGCCCCGGCATCGACGGGAGAGGAATCCCGAGAGGCCCCCGAGGAACTCGCATGGGGACTGGCCTTTCCTGAGGCCACCAGAGCGGGTCCCTGAGGTCCCCGTCGTAAGTCGAGAGCACCTGCCGCAACTCGAGAAAATCCAGGAGGTTTTGCCCTCCAGGCGAGACGAGGCCCATTTCCGCTGAGGCTTCTCGAGGCCAATACGTCTAACCACTGGAACTTCCAAAGGGTCCTTCACACCCTTGCTGCAACTCAAGAAGTTCCCCGACATACCCGTCTCCACTCGAGAGGAAGCACGTGGGGTCCCGCACACATCCAGGGGAGCCCCGTTTCCGCCTCCTAGCTCGAGATGAGGGATCCTTTCCCTGTTTCGTAGGGAAAGAATTCCCGGCGTTCCCGTCGCATCTCAAGAGGAGGCGCTCTCCACAGGAAAGGCGAGAGGAACTCCAGCGTCGTGCCACCATTCCAAGAGTCCCCCAGATGTGTCAGTCCATTCCAGAGGAACCTGTTTTCCCTGCACTGCCTTGACATTCAAGCCGAGGATCGACTCCCACCACGTGTGCACGTGGGACAGCCCTGTGGGAAAGCCTCGTGGGAAAGCCTCGTGGGAAAGACTCGAGGGAAAACCATAGATCCTTTGATCCACGCGGCGGACTGCGTGACACTGCTGCTACCGCTCTGGAGGAAAGCGCAAGTGCATGCCCGCATTTGAGACGAGGACTGACTCCCCTGGGGAGACTCCAGAAGTACCCCAAGATCCATGTCATCACTGGAGAGGAATCCTCAGGTTCCGGCCCCGACTCCACACAAGGTCTTAGGCCCCGGCATCGACGGGAGAGGAAACCCGTGAGGCCCCCGAGGAACTCGCATGGGGACTGGCCTTTCCTGAGGCCACCAGAGCGGGTCCCTGAGGTCCCCGTCGTAAGTCGAGAGCACCTGCCGCAACTCGAGAAAATCCAGGAGGTTTTGCCCTCCAGGCGAGATGAGGCCCATTTCCGCTGAGGCTTCTCGAGGCCAATCACATCTAACCACTGGAACTTCCAAAGGGTCCTTCACACCCTTGCTGCAACTCAAGAAGTTCCCCGACATACCCGTCTCCACTCGAGAGGAAGCACGTGGTGTCCCGCACACATCGAGGGGAGCCCCGTTTCCGCCTCCTATCTCGAGATGAGGGATCCTTTCCCTGTTTCGTAGGGAAAGAATTCCCGGCGTTCCCGTCGCATCTCAAGAGGAGGCGCTCTCCACAGGAAAGGCGAAAGGAACTCCACGGTCGTGCCACCATTCCAAGAGTCCCCCAGATGTGTCAATCCATTCCACAGGAACCTGTTTTCCCTGCACTGCCTTGAGGTTCAAGCCGAGGATCGACTCCCACCACGTGTGCACGTGGGACAGCCCTGTGGGAAAGCCTCGTGGGAAAGCCTCGTGGGAAAGACTCGAGGGAAAACCATAGATCCTTTGATCCACGCGGCGGACTGCGTGACACTGCTGCTACCGCTCTGGAGGAAAGCGCAAGTGCATGCCCGCATTCGAGACGAGGACTGACTCCCCTGGGGAGACTCCAGAAGTACCCCAAGATCCATGTCAGCACTGGAGAGGAAACCTCAGGTTCCGGCCCCGACTCCACACAAGGTCTTAGGCCCCGGCATCGACGGGAGAGGAATCCCGAGAGGCCCCCGAGGAACTCGCATGGGGACTGGCCTTTCCTGAGGCCACCAGAGCGGGTCCCTGAGGTCCCCGTCGTAAGTCGAGAGCACCTGCCGCAACTCGAGAAAATCCAGGAGGTTTTCCCTCCAGGCGAGACGAGGCCCATTTCCGCTGAGGCTTCTCGAGGCCAATACGTCTAACCACTGGAACTTCCAAAGGGTCCTTCACACCCTTGCTGCAACTAAAGAAGTTCCCCGACATACCCGTCTCCACTCGAGAGGAATCACGTGGGGTCCCGCACACATCCAGGGGAGCCCCGTTTCCGCCTCCTAGCTCGAGATGAGGGATCCTTTCCCTGTTTCGTAGGGAAAGAATTCCCGGCGTTCCCGTCGCATCTCAAGAGGAGGCGCTCTCCACAGGAAAGGCGAGAGGAACTCCAGGGTCGTGCCACCATTCCAAGAGTCCCCCAGATGTGTCAGTCCATTCCAGAGGAACCTGTTTTCCCTGCACTGCCTTGACGTTCAAGCCGAGGATCGACACCCACCACGTGTGCACGTGGGACAGCCCTGTGGGAAAGCCTCGTGGGAAAGCCTCGTGGGAAAGACTCGAGGGAAAACCATAGATCCTTTGATCCACGCGGCGGATCCACGCGGCGGACTGCGTGACACTGCTGCTACCGCTCTGGAGGAAAGCGCAAGTGCATGCCCGCATTCGAGACGAGGACTGACTCCCCTGGGGAGACTCCAGAAGTACCCCAAGATCCACGTCAGCACTGGAGAGGAATCCTCAGTTTCCGGCCCTGACTCCACACAAGGTCTTAGGCCCCGGCATCGACGGGAGAGGAATCCCGAGAGGCCCCCGAGGAACTCGCATGGGGACTGGCCTTTCCTGAGGCCACCAGAGCGGGTCCCTGAGGTCCCCGTCGTAAGTTGAGAGCACCTGCCGCAACTCGAGAAAATCCAGGAGGTTTTGCCCTCCAGGCGAGATGAGGCCCATTTCCGCTGAGGCTTCTCGAGGCCAATCACATCTAACCACTGGAACTTCCAAAGGGTCCTTCACACCCTTGCTGCAACTCAAGAAGTTCATCGACATACCCGTCTCCACTCGAGAGGAAGCACGTGGGGTCCCGGACACATCCAGGGGAGCCCCGTTTCCGCCTCCTAGCTCGAGATGAGGGATCCTTTCCCTGTTTCGTAGGGAAAGAATTCCCGGCGTTCCCGTCGCATCTCAAGAGGAGGCGCTCTCCACAGGAAAGGCGAGAGGAACTCCAGGGTCGTGCCACCATTCCAAGAGTCCCCCAGATGTGTCAGTCCATTCCAGAGGAACCTGTTTTCCCTGCACTGCCTTGACGTTCAAGCCGAGGATCGACTCCCACCACGTGTGCACGTGGGACAGCCCTGTGGGAAAGCCTCGTGGGAAAGCCTCGTGGGAAAGACTTGAGGGAAAACCATAGATCCTTTGATCCACGCGGCGGACTGCGTGACACTGCTGCTACCGCTCTGGAGGAAAGCGCAAGTGCATGCCCGCATTCGAGACGAGGAATGACTCCCCTGGGGAGACTCCAGAAGTACCCCAAGATCCATGTCAGCACTGGAGAGGAATCCTCAGGTTCCGGCCCCGACTCCACACAAGGTCTTAGGCCCCGGCATCGACGGGAGAGGAATCCCGAGAGGCCCCCGAGGAACTCGCATGGGGACTGAACCTGTTTTCCCTGCACTGCCTTGACGTTCAAGCCGAGGATCGACTCCCACCACGTGTGCACGTGGGACAGCCCTGTGGGAAAGCCTCGTGGGAAAGCCTCGTGGGAAAGACTCGAGGGAAAACCATAGATCCTTTGATCCACGCGGCGGACTGCGTGACACTGCTGCTACCGCTCTGGAGGAAAGCGCAAGTGCATGCCCGCATTCGAGACGAGGACTGACTCCCCTGGGGAGACTCCAGAAGTACCCCAAGATCCATGTCAGCACTGGAGAGGAATCCTCAGGTTCCGGCCCCGACTCCACACAAGGTCTTAGGCCCCGGCATCGACGGGAGAGGAATCCCGAGAGGCCCCCGAGGAACTCGCATGGGGACTGGCCTTTCCTGAGGCCACCAGAGCGGGTCCCTGAGGTCCCCGTCGTAAGTCGAGAGCACCTGCCGCAACTCGAGAAAATCCAGGAGGTTTTGCCCTCCAGGCGAGACGAGGCCCATTTCCGCTGAGGCTTCTCGAGGCCAATACGTCTAACCACTGGAACTTCCAAAGGGTCCTTCACACCCTTGCTGCAACTCAAGAAGTTCCCCGACATACCCGTCTCCACTCGAGAGGAAGCACGTGGGGTCCCGCACACATCCAGGGGAGCCCCGTTTCCGCCTCCTAGCTCGAGATGAGGGATCCTTTCCCTGTTTCGTAGGGAAAGAATTCCCGGCGTTCCCGTCGCATCTCAAGAGGAGGCGCTCTCCACAGGAAAGGCGAGAGGAACTCCAGGGTCGTGCCACCATTCCAAGAGTCCCCCAGATGTGTCAGTCCATTCCAGAGGAACCTGTTTTCCCTGCACTGCCTTGACGTTCAAGCCGAGGATCGACTCCCACCACGTGTGCACGTGGGACAGCCCTGTGGGAAAGCCTCGTGGGAAAGCCTCGTGGGAAAGACTCGAGGGAAAACCATAGATCCTTTGATCCACGCGGCGGACTGCGTGACACTGCTGCTACCGCTCTGGAGGAAAGCGCAAGTGCATGCCCGCATTCGAGACGAGGACTGACTCCCCTGGGGAGACTCCAGAAGTACCCCAAGATCCACGTCAGCACTGGAGAGGAATCCTCAGGTTCCGGCCCCGACTCCACACAAGGTCTTAGGCCCCGGCATCGACGGGAGAGGAATCCCGAGATGCCCCCGAGGAACTCGCATGGGGACTGGCCTTTCCTGAGGCCACCAGAGCGGGTCCCTGAGGTCCCCGTCGTAAGACGAGAGCACCTGCTGCAACTCGAGAAAATCCAGGAGGTTTTGCCCTCCAGGCGAGATGAGGCCCATTTCCGCTGAGGCTTCTCGAGGCCAATCACGTCTAACTACTGGAACTTCCAAAGGGTCCTTCACACCCTTGCTGCAACTCAAGAAGTTCCCCGACATACCCGTCTCCACTCGAGAGGAAGCACGTGGGGTCCGCACACATCCAGAGGAGCCCCGTTTCCGCCTCCTAGCTCGAGATGAGGGATCCTTTCCCTGTTTCGTAGGGAAAGAATTCCCGGCGTTCCCGTCGCATCTCAAGAGGAGGCGCTCTCCACAGGAAAGGCGAGAGGAACTCCAGGGTCGTGCCACCATTCCAAGAGTCCCCCAGATGTGTCAGTCCAATCCAGAGGAACCTGTTTTCCCTGCACTGCCTTGACGTTCAAGCCGAGGATCGACTCCCACCACGTGTGCACGTGGGACAGCCCTGTGGGAAAGCCTCGTGGGAAAGCCTAGTGGGAAAGACTCGAGGGAAAACCATAGATCCTTTGATCCACGCGGCGGACTGCGTGACACTGCTGCTACCGCTCTGGAGGAAAGCGCAAGTGCATGCCCGCATTCGAGAGGAGGAATGACTCCCCTGGGGAGACTCCAGAAGTACCCCAAGATCCATGTCAGCACTGGAGAGGAATCCTCAGGTTCCGGCCCCGACTCCACACAAGGTCTTAGGCCCCGGAATCGACGGGAGAGGAATCCCGAGAGGCCCCCGAGGAACTCGCATGGGGACTGGCCTTTCCTGAGGCCACCAGAGCGGGTCCCTGAGGTCCCCGTCGTAAGTCGAGAGCACCTGCTGCAACTCGAGAAAATCCAGGAGGTTTTGCCCTCCAGGCGAGATGAGGCCCATTTCCGCTGAGTCTTCTCGAGGCCAATCACGTCTAACCACTGGAACTTCCAAAGGGTCCTTCACACCCTTGCTGCAACTCAAGAAGTTCCCCGACATACCCGTCTCCACTCGAGAGGAAGCACGTGGGGTCCCGCACACATCCAGGGGAGCCCCGTTTCCGCCTCCTAGCTCGAGATGAGGGATCCTTTCCCTGTTTCGTAGGGAAAGAATTCCCGGCGTTCCCGTCGCATCTCAAGAGGAGGCGCTCTCCACAGGAAAGGCGAGAGGAACTCCAGGGTCGTGCCACCATTCCAAGAGTCCCCCAGATGTGTCAGTCCATTCCAGAGGAACCTGTTTTCCCTGCACTGCCTTGACGTTCAAGCCGAGGATCGACTCCCACCACGTGTGCACGTGGGACAGCCCTGTGGGAAAGCCTCGTGGGAAAGCCTCGTGGGAAAGACTCGAGGGAAAACCATAGATCCTTTGATCCACGCGGCGGACTGCGTGACACTGCTGCTACCGCTCTGGAGGAAAGCGCAAGTGCATGCCCGCATTCGAGACGAGGACTGACTCCCCTGGGGAGACTCCAGAAGTACCCCAAGATCCATGTCAGCACTGGAGAGGAATCCTCAGGTTCCGGCCCCGACTCCACACAAGGTCTTAGGCCCCGGCATCGACGGGAGAGGAATCCCGAGAGGCCCCCGAGGAACTCGCATGGGGACTGGCCTTTCCTGAGGCCACCAGAGCGGGTCCCTGAGGTCCCCGTCGTAAGTCGAGAGCACCTGCCGCAACTCGAGAAAATCCAGGAGGTTTTGCCCTCCAGGCGAGATGAGGCCCATTTCCGCTGAGGCTTCTCGAGGCCAATCACATCTAACCACTGGAACTTCCAAAGGGTCCTTCACACCCTTGCTGCAACTCAAGAAGTTCCCCGACATACCCGTCTCCACTCGAGAGGAAGCACGTGGTGTCCCGCACACATCCAGGGGAGCCCCGTTTCCGCCTGCTAGCTCGAGATGAGGGATCCTTTCCCTGTTTCGTTGGGAAAGAATTCCCGGCGTTCCCGTCGCATCTCAAGAGGAGGCGCTCTCCACAGGAAAGGCGAGAGGAACTCCAGGGTCGTGCCACCATTCCAAGAGTCCCCCAGATGTGTCAGTCCATTCGAGAGGAACCAGTTTTCCCTGCAGTGCCTTGACGTTGAAGCCGAGGATCGACTCCCACCACGTGTGCACGTGGGACAGCCCTGTGGGAAAGCCTCGTGGGAAAGCCTCGTGGGAAAGACTCGAGGGAAAACCATAGATCCTTTGATCCACGCGGCGGACTGCGTGACACTGCTGCTACCGCTCTGGAGGAAAGCGCAAGTGCATGCCCGCATTCGAGACGAGGACTGACTCCCCTGGGGAGACTCCAGAAGTACCCCAAGATCCATGTCAGCACTGGAGAGGAAAACTCAGGTTCCGGCCCCGACTCCACACAAGGTCTTAGGCCCCGGCATCGACGGGAGAGGAATCCCGAGAGGCCCCCGAGGAACTCGCATGGGGACTGGCCTTTCCTGAGGCCACCAGAGCGGGTCCCTGAGGTCCCCGTCGTAAGTCGAGAGCACCTGCCGCAACTCGAGAAAATCCAGGAGGTTTTGCCCTCCAGGCGAGATGAGGCCCATTTCCGCTGAGGCTTCTCGAGGCCAATCACATCTAACCACTGGAACTTCCAAAGCGTCCTTCACACCCTTGCTGCAACTCAAGAAGTTCCCCGACATACCCGTCTCCACTCAAGAGGAAGCACGTGGGTCCCGCACACATCCAGGGGAGCCCCGTTTCCGCCTCCTAGCTCGAGATGAGGTATCCTTTCCCTGTTTCGTAAGGAAAGAATTCCCGGCGTTCCCGTCGCATCTCAAGAGGAGGCGCTCTCCACAGGAAAGGCGAGAGGAACTCCAGGGTCGTGCCACCATTCCAAGAGTCCCCCAGATGTGTCAGTCCATTCGAGAGGAACCAGTTTTCCCTGCAGTGCCTTGACGTTGAAGCCGAGGATCGACTCCCACCACGTGTGCACGTGGGACAGCCCTGTGGGAAAGCCTCGTGGGAAAGCCTCGTGGGAAAGACTCGAGGGAAAACCATAGATCCTTTGATCCACGCGGCGGACTGCGTGACACTGCTGCTACCGCTCTGGAGGAAAGCGCAAGTGCATGCCCGCATTCGAGACGAGGACTGACTCCCCTGGGGAGACTCCAGAAGTACCCCAAGATCCATGTCAGCACTGGAGAGGAAAACTCAGGTTCCGGCCCCGACTCCACACAAGGTCTTAGGCCCCGGCATCGACGGGAGAGGAATCCGGAGAGGCCCCCGAGGAACTCGCATGGGGACCGGCCTTTACTGAGGCCACCAGAGCGGGTCCCTGAGGTCCCCGTCGTAAGTCGAGAGCACCTGCCGCAACTTGAGAAAATCCAGGAGGTTTTGCCCTCCAGGCGAGATGAGGCCCCTTTCCGCTGAGGCTTCTCGAGGCCAATCACATCTAACCACTGGAACTTCCAAAGGGTCCTTCACACCCTTGATGCAACTCAAGAAGTTCCCAGACATACCCGTCTCCACTCGAGGGGAAGCACGTGGGGTCCCGCACACATCCAGGGGAGCCCCGTTTCCGCCTCCTAGCTCGAGATGAGGGATCCTTTCCCTGTTTCGTAGGGAAAGAATACCCGGCGTTCCCGTCGCATCTCAAGAGGAGGCGCTCTCCACAGGAAAGGCGAGAGGAACTCCAGGGTCGTGCCACCATTCCAAGAGTCCCCCAGATGTGTCAGTCCATTCCAGAGGAACCTGTTTTCCCTGCACTGCCTTGACGTTCAAGCCGAGGATCGACTCCCACCACGTGTGCACGTGGGACAGCCCTGTGGGAAAGCCTCGTGGGAAAGCCTCGTGGGAAAGACTAGAGGGAAAACCATAGATCCTTTGATCCACGCGGCGGACTGCGTGACACTGCTGCTACCGCTCTGGAGGAAAGCGCAAGTGCATGCCCGCATTCGAGGCGAGGACTGACTCCCCTGGGGAGACTCCAGAAGTACCATAAGATCCATGTCAGCACTGGAGAGGAATCCTCAGGTTCCGGCCCCGACTCCACACAAGGTCTTAGGCCCCGGCATCGACGGGAGAGGAATCCTGAGAGGCCCCCGAGGAACTCGCATGGGGACTGGCCTTTCCTGAGGCCACCAGAGCGGGTCCCTGAGGTCCCCGTCGTAAGTCGAGAGCACCTGCCGCAACTCGAGAAAATCCACGAGGTTTTGCCCTCCAGGCGAGATGAGGCCCATTTCCGCTGAGGCTTCTCGGGGCCAATCACATCTAACCAATGGAACTTCCAAAGGGTCCTTCACACCCTTGCTGCAACTCAAGAAGTTCCCCGACATACCCGTCTCCACTCGAGAGGAAGCACGTGGGTCCCGCACACATCCAGGGGAGCCCCGTTTCCGCCTCCTAGCTCGAGATGAGGGATCCTTTCCCTGTTTCGTAGGGAAAGAATTCCCGGCGTTCCCGTCGCATCTCAAGAGGAGGCACTCTCCACAGGAAAGGCGAGAGGAACTCCAGGGTCGTGCCACCATTCCAAGAGTCCCCCAGATGTGCCAGTCCATTCCAGAGGAACCTGTTTTCCCTTCACTGCCTTGACGTTCAAGCCGAGGATCGACTCCCACCACGTGTGCACGTGGGACACCCCTGTGGGAAAGCCTCGTGGGAAAGCCTCGAGGGAAAGACTCGAGGGAAAACCATACATCCTTTGATCCACGCAGCGGACTGTGTGACACTGCTGCTACCGCTCTGGAGGAAAGCGCAAGTGCATGCCCGCATTCGAGACGAGGACTGACCACCCTGGGGAGACTCCAGAAGTACCCCAAGATCCATGTCAGCACTGGAGAGGAATCCTCAGGTTCCGGCCCCGACTCCACACAAGGTCTTAGGCTCCGGCATCGACGGGAGAGGAATCCCGAGAGGCCCCCGAGGAACTCGCATGGGGACTGGCCTTTCCTGAGGCCACCAGAGTGGGTCCCTGAGGTTCCCGTCGTAAGTCGAGAGCACCTGCCGCAACTCGAGAAAATCCAGGAGGTTTTGCCCTCCAGGCGAGATGAGGCCCATTTCCGCTGAGGCTTCTCGAGGCCAATCACATCTAACCACTGGAACTTCCAAAGGGTCCTTCACACCATTGCTGCAACTCAAGATGTTCCCCGACATACCCGTCTGCACTCGAGAGGAAGCACGTGGTGTCCCGCACACATCCAGGGGAGCCCCGTTTCCGCCTCCTAGCTCGAGATGAGGGATCCTTTCCCTGTTTCCTAGGGAAAGAATTCCCGGCGTTCCAGTTGCATCTCAAGAGGAGGCGCTCTCCACAGGAAAGGCGAGAGGAACTCCAGGGTCGAGCCACCATTCCAAGAGTCCCCCAGATGTGTCAGTCCATTCCAGAGGAACCTGTTTTCCCTGCACTGCCTTGACGTTCAAGCCGAGGATCGACTCCCACCACGTGTGCACGTGGGATAGCCCTGTGGGAAAGCCTCGTGGGAAAGCCTCGTGGGAAAGACTCAAGGGAAAACCATACATCCTTTGATCCACGCGGCGGACTGCGTGACACTGCTGCTACCGCTCTGGAGGAAAGCGCAAGTGCATGCCCGCATTCGAGACGAGGACTGACTCCCCTGGGGAGACTCCAGAAGTACCCCAAGATCCATGTCAGCACTGGAGAGGAATCCTCAGGTTCCGGCCCCGCCTCCACACAAGGTCTTAGACCCCGGCATCGACGGGAGAGGAATCCCGAGAGGCCCCCGAGGAACTCGCATGGGGACTGGCCTTTCCTGAGGCCACCAGAGCGGGTCCCTGAGGTTCCCGTCGTAAGTCGAGAGCACCTGCCGCAACTCGAGAAAATCCAGGAGGTTTTGCCCTCCAGGCGAGATGAGGCCCATTTCCGCTGAGGCTTCTCGAGGCCAATCACATCTAACCACTGGAACTTCCAAAGGGTCCTTCACACCATTTCTGCAACTCAAGAAGTTCCCCGAGATACCCGTCTCCACTCGAGAGGAAGCACGTGGTGTCCCGCACACATCCAGGGGAGCCCCGTTTCCGCCTCCTAGCTCGAGATGAGGGATCCTTTCCCTGTTTCGTAGGGAAAGAATTCCCGGCATTCCCGTCGCATCTCAAGAGGAGGCGCTCTCCACAGGAAAGGCGAGAGGAACTCCAGGGTCGTGCCACCATTCCAAGAGTCCCCCAGATGTGTCAGTCCATTCCAGAGGAACCTGTTTTCCCTGCACTGCCTTGACGTTCAAGCCGAGGATCGACTCCCACCACGTGTGCACGTGGGACAGCCCTGTGGGAAAGCCTCGTGGGAAAGCCTCGTGGGAAAGACTCGAGGGAAAACCATAGATCCTTTGATCCACGGGGCAGACTGCGTGACACTGCTGCTACCGCTCTGGAGGAAAGCGCAAGTGCATGCCCGCATTCGAGACGAGGACTGACTCCCCTGGGGAGACTCCAGAAGTACCCCAAGATCCATGTCAGCACTGGAGAGGAATCCTCAGGTTCCGGCCCCGACTCCACACAAGGACTTAGGCCCCGGAATCGACGGGAGAGGAATCCCCAGAGGCCCCCGAGGAACTCGCATGGGGACTGGCCTTTCCTGAGGCCACCAGAGCGGTTCCCTGAGGTCCCCGTCGTAAGTCGAGAGCACCTGCCGCAACTCGAGAAAATCCAGGAGGTTTTGCCCTCCAGGCGAGATGAGGCCCATTTCCGCTGAGGCTTCTCGAGGCTAATCACGTCTAACCACTGGAACTTCCAAACGGTCCTTCACACCCTTGCTGCAACTCAAGAAGTTCCCCGACATACCCGTCTCCACTCGAGAGGAAGCACGTGGTGTCCCGCACACATCCAGGGGAGCCCCGTTTCCGCCTCCTAGCTCGAGATGAGGGATCCTTTCCCTGTTTCGTAGGGAAAGAATTCCCGGCGTTCCCGTCGCATCTCAAGAGGAGGCGCTCTCCACAGGAAAGGCGAGAGGAACTCCAGGGTCGTGCCACCATTCCAAGAGTCCCCCAGATGTGTCAGTCCATTCCAGAGGAACCTGTTTTCCCTGCACTGCCTTGACGTTCAAGCCGAGGATCGACTCCCACCACGTGTGCACGTGGGACAGCCCTGTGGGAAAGCCTCGTGGGAAAGCCTCGTGGGAAAGACTCAAGGGAAAACCATACATCCTTTGATCCACGCGGCGGACTGTGTGACACTGCTGCTACCGCTCTGGAGGAAGGCGCAAGTGCATGCCCGCATTCGAGACGAGGAATGACTCCCCTGGGGAGACTCCAGAAGTACCCCAAGATCCATGTCAGCACTGGAGAGGAATCCTCAGGTTCCGGCCCCGCCTCCACACAAGGTCTTAGACCCCGGCATCGACGGGAGAGGAATCCCGAGAGGCCCCCGAGGAACTCGCATGGGGACTGGCCTTTCCTGTGGCCACCAGAGCGGGTCCCTGAGGTTCCCGTCGTAAGTCGAGAGCACCTGCCGCAACTCGAGAAAATCCAGGAGGTTTTGCCCTCCAGGCGAGATGAGGCCCATTTCCGCTGAGGCTTCTCAAGGCCAATCACATCTAACCACTGGAACTTCCAAAGGGTCCTTCACACCCTTGCTGCAACTCAAGAAGTTCCCCGACATACCCGTCTCCACTCGAGAGGAAGCACGTGGGGTCCCGCACACATCCAGGGGAGCCCCGTTTCCGCCTCCTAGCTCGAGATGAGGGATCCTTTCCCGGTTTCGTAGGGAAAGAATTCCCGGCGTTCCCGTCGCATCTCAAGAGGAGGCGCTCTCCACAGGAAAGGCGAGAGGAACTCCAGGGTCGTGACACCATTCCAAGAGTCCCCCAGATGTGTCAGTCCATTCCAGAGGAACCTGTTTTCCCTGCACTGCCTTGACGTTCAAGCCGAGGATCGAGTCCCACCACGTGTGCACGTGGGACAGCCCTGTGGGAAAGCCTCGTGGGAAAGCCTCGTGGGAAAGACTCGAGGGAAAACCATAGATCCTTTGATCCACGCGGCGGACTGCGTGACACTGCTGCTACCGCTCTGGAGGAAAGCGCAAGTGCATGCCCGCATTCGAGACGAGGACTGACTCCCCTGGGGAGACTCCAGAAGTACCCCAAGATCCATGTCAGCACTGGAGAGGAATCCTCAGGTTCCGGCCCCGCCTCCACACAAGGTCTTAGGCCCCGGCATCGACGGGAGAGGAATCCTCTGAGGCCCCCGAGGAACTCGCATGGGGACTGGCCTTTCCTGAGGCCACCAGAGCGGTTCCCTGAGGTCCCCGTCGTAAGTCGAGAGCACCTGCCGCAACTCGAGAAAATCCAGGAGGTTTTGCCCTCCAGGTGCGATGAGGCCCATTTCCGCTGAGGCTTCTCGAGGCTAATCACGTCTAACCACTGGAACTTCCAAACGGTCCTACACACCATTTCTGCAACTCAACAAGTTCCCCGACATACCCGTCTCCACTCGAGAGGAAGCACGTGGTGTCCCGCACACATCCAGGGGAGCCCCGTTTCCGCCTCCTAGCTCGAGATGAGGGATCCTTTCCCTGTTTCGTAGGGAAAGAATTCCCGGCGTTCCCGTCGCATCTCAAGAGGAGGCGCTCTCCACAGGAAAGGCGAGAGGAACTCCAGGGTCGTGCCACCATTCCAAGAGTCCCCCAGATGTGTCAGTCCATTCCAGAGGAACCTGTTTTCCCTGTACTGCCTTGACGTTCAAGCCGAGGATCGACTCCCAACACGTGTGCACGTGGGACAGCCCTGTGGGAAAGCCTCGTGGGAAAGCCTCGTGGGAAAGACCCGAGGGAAAACCATAGATCCTTTGGTCCACGCGGCGGACTGCGTGACACTGCTGCTACCGCTCTGGAGGAAAGCGCAAGTGCATGCCCGCATCCGAGACGAGGACTGACTCCCCTGGGGAGACTCCAGAAGTACCCCAAGATCCATGTCAGCACTGGAGAGGAAAACTCAGGTTCCGGCCCCGAATCCACACAAGGTCTTAGGCCCCGGCATCGACGGGAGAGGAATCCCGAGAGGCCCCCGAGGAACTCGCATGGGGACTGGCCTTTCCTGAGGCCACCAGAGCGGGTCCCTGAGGTCCCCGTCGTAAGTCGAGAGCACCTGCCGCAACTCGAGAAAATCCAAGAGGTTTTGCCCTCCAGGTGAGATGAGGCCCATTTCCGCTGAGGCTTCTCGAGGCCAATCACATCTAACCACTGGAACTTCCAAAGGGTCCTTCACACCATTGCTGCAACTCAAGAAGTTCCCCGACATACCAGTCTCCACTCGAGAGGAAGCACGTGGTGTCCGGCACACATCCAGTGGAGCCCCTTTTCCGCCTCCTAGCTCGAGATGAGGGATCCTTTCCCTGTTTCGTAGGGAAAGAATTCCCGGCGTTCCCGTCGCATCTCAAGAGGAGGCGCTCTCCACAGGAAAGGCGAGAGGAACTCCAGGGTCGTGCCACCATTCGAAGAGTCCCCCAGATGTGTCAGTCCATTCCAGAGGAACCTGTTTTCCCTGCACTGCCTTGACGTTCAAGCCGAGGATCGACTCCCACCACGTGTGCACGTGGGACAGCCCTGTGGGAAAGCCTCGTGGGAAAGCCTCGTGGGAAAGACTCGAGGGAAAACCATAGATCCTTTGATCCACGCGACGAACTGCGTGACACTGCTGCTACCGCTCTGGAGGAAAGCGCAAGTGCATGCCCGCATTCGAGACGAGGACTGACTCCCCTGGGGAGACTCCAGAAGTACCCCAAGATCCATGTCAGCACTGGAGAGGAATCCTCAGGTTCCGGCCCCGACTCCACACAAGGTCTTAGGCCCCGGCATCGACGGGAGAGGAATCCCGAGAGGCCCCCGAGGAACTCGCATGGGGACTGGCCTTTCCTGAGGCCACCAGAGCGGGTCCCTGAGGTCCCCGTCGTAAGTCGAGAGCACCTGCCGCAACTCGAGAAAATCCAGGAGGTTTTGCCCTCCAGGCGAGATGAGGCCCATTTCCGCTGAGGCTTCTCGAGGCCAATCACATCTAACCACTGGAACTTCCAAAGGGTCCTTCACCCCATTGCTGCAACTCAAGAAGTTCCCCGACATACCAGTCTCCACTCGAGAGGAAGCACGTGGTGTCCCGCACACATCCAGGGGAGCCCCGTTTCCGCCTCCAAGCTCGAGATGAGGGATCCTTTCCCTGTTTCGTAGGGAAAGAATTCCCGGCGTTCCCGTCGCATCTCAATAGGAGGCGCTCTCCACAGGAAAGGCGAGAGGAACTCCAGGGTCGTGCCACCATTCCAAGAGTCCCCCAGATGTGTCAGTCCATTCCAGAGGAACCTGTTTTCCCTGCACTGCCTTGACGTTGAAGCCGAGGATCGACTCCCACCACGTGTGCACGTGGGACAGCCCTGTGGGAAAGCCTCGTGGGAAAGCCTCGTGGGAAAGACTCGAGGGAAAACCATAGATCTTTGATCCACGCGGCGGACTGCGTGACACTGCTGCTACCGCTCTGGAGGAAAGCGCAAGTGCATGCGCGCATTCGAGACGAGGACTGACTCCCCTGGGGAGACTCCAGAAGTACCCCAAGATCCATGTCAGCACTGGAGAGGAATCCTCAGGTTCCGGCCCCGACTCCACACAAGGTCTTAGGCCCCGGCATCGACGGGAGAGGAATCCCGAGAGGCCCCCGAGGCACTCGCATGGGGACTGGCCTTTCCTGAGGCCACCAGAGCGGGTCCCTGAGGTCCCCATCGTAAGTCGAGAGCACCTGCCGCAACTCGAGAAAATCCAGGAGGTTTTGCCCTCCAGGCGAGATGAGGCCCATTTCCGCTGAGGCTTCTCAAGGCCAATCACATCTAAACACTGGACCTTCCAAAGGGTCCTTCACACCCTTGCTGCAACTCAAGAAGTTCCCCGACATACCCGTCTCCACTCGAGAGGAAGCACTTGGGGTCCCGCACACATTCAGGGGAGCCCCGTTTCCGCCTCCTAGCTCGAGATGAGGGATCCTTTCCCTGTTTCGTAGGGAAAGAATTCCCGGCGTTCCCGTCGCATCTCAAGAGGAGGCGCTCTCCACAGGAAAGGCGAGAGGAACTCCAGGGTCGTGCCACCATTCCAAGAGTCCCCCAGATGTGTCAGTCCATTCGAGAGGAACCTGTTTTCCCTGCACTGCCTTGACGTTCAAGCCGAGGATCGACTCCCAACACGTGTGCACGTGGGACAGCCCTGTGGGAAAGCCTCGAGGGAAAGCCTCGTGGAAAAGACTCGAGGGAAAACCATAGATCCTTTGATCCACGCGGCGGACTGCGTGACACTGCTGCTACCGCTCTGGAGGAAAGCGCAAGTGCATGCCCGCATCCGAGACGAGGACTGACTCCCCTGGGGAGACTCCAGAAGTACCCCAAGATCCATGTCAGCACTGGAGAGGAATCCTCAGGTTCCGGCCCCGACTCCACACAAGGTCTTAGGCCCCGGCATCGACGGGAGAGGAATCCGGAGAGGCCCCCGAGGAAAACGCATGGGGACTGGCCTTTCCTGAGGCCACCAGAGCGGGTCCCTGAGGTCCCCGTCGTAAGTCGAGAGCACCTGCCGCAACTCGAGAAAATCCAGGAGGTTTTGCCCTCCAGGCGCGATGAGGCCCATTTCCGCTGAGGCTTCTCGAGGCTAATCACGTATAACCACTGGAACTTCTAAAGGGTCCTTCACACCCTTGCTGCAACTCAAGAAGTTCCCCGACATACCCGTCTCCACTCGAGAGGAAACACGTGGGTCCCGCACACATCCAGGGGAGCCCCGTTTCCCCCTCCTAGCTCGAGATGAGGGATCCTTTCCCTGTTTCGTAGGGAAAGAATTCCCGGCGTTCCCGTCGCATCTCAAGAGGAGGCGCTCTCCACAGGAAAGGCGAGAGGAACTCCAGGGTCGTGCCACCATTCC
Organism: Ovis canadensis; assembly: GCF_042477335.2. Lineage (NCBI taxonomy): Eukaryota > Metazoa > Chordata > Mammalia > Artiodactyla > Bovidae > Ovis > Ovis canadensis. Next base: position 2,426,492 of record NC_091252.1, read on the forward strand.
AAGAGTGCCCCAGATGTGTCAGTCCATTCCAGAGGAACCTGTTTTCCGTGCACTGCCTTGACGTTCAAGCCGAGGATCGACTCCCACCACGTGTGCACGTGGGACAGCCCTGTGGGAAAGCCTCGTGGGAAAGCCTCGTGGGAAAGACTCGAGGGAAAACCATAGATCCTTTGATCCACGCGGCGGACTGCGTGACACTGCTGCTACCGCTCTGGCGGAAAGCGCAAGTGCATGCCCGCATTCGAGACGAGGACTGACTCCCCTGGGGAGACTCCAGAAGTACCCCAAGATCCATGTCAGCACTGGAGAGGAATCCTCAGGTTCCGGCCCCGACTCCACACAAGGTCTTAGGCCCCGGCATCGACGGGAGAGGAATCCCGAGAGGCCCCCGAGGAACTCGCATGGGGACTGGCCTTTCCTGAGGCCACCAGAGCGGGTCCCTGAGGTCCCCATCGAGAGTCGAGAGCACCTGCCGCAACTCGAGAAAATCCAGGAGGTTTTGCCCTCCAGGCGAGATGAGGCCCATTTCCGCTGAGGCTTCTCGAGGCCAATCACATCTAACCACTGGAACTTCCAAAGGGTCCTTCACACCCTTGCTGCAACTCAAGAAGTTCCCCGACATACCCGTCTCCACTGGAGAGGAAGCACGTGGTGTCCCGCACACATCCAGGGGAGCCCCGTTTCCGCCTCCTAGCTCGAGATGAGGGATCATTTCCCTGTTTCGTAGGGAAAGAATTCCCGGCCTTCCCGTCGCATCTCAAGAGGAGGCGCTCTCCACAGGAAAGGCGAGAGGAACTCCAGGGTCGTGCCACCATTCCAAGAGTCCCCCAGATGTGTCAGTCCATTCCAGAGGAACCTGTTTTCCCTGCACTGCCTTGATGTTCAAGCCGAGGATCGACTCCCACCACGTGTGCACGTGGGACAGCCCTGTGGGAAAGCCTCGTGGGAAAGACTCGAGGGAAAACCATAGATCCTTTGATCCACGCGGCGGACTGCGTGACACTGCTGCTACCGCTCTGGAGGAAAGCGCAAGTGCATGCCCGCATTCGAGACGAGGACTGACTCCCCTGGGGAGACTCCAGAAGTACCCCAAGATCCATGTCAGCACTGGAGAGGAATCCTCAGGTTCCGGCCCCGACTCCACACAAGGTCTTAGGCCCCGGCATCGACGGGAGAGGAATCCCGAGAGGCCCCCGAGGAACTCGCATGGGGACTGGCCTTTCCTGAGGCCACCAGAGCGGGTCCCTGAGGTCCCCGTCGTAAGTCGAGAGCACCTGCCGCAACTCGAGAAAATCCAGGAGGTTTTGCCCTCCAGGCGAGATGAGGCCCATTTCCGCTGAGGCTTCTCGAGGCCAATCACATCTAACCACTGGAACTTCCAAAGGGTCCTTCACACCCTTGCTGCAACTCAAGAAGTTCCCCGACATACCCGTCTCCACTCGAGAGGAAGCACGTGGTGTCCCGCACACATCCAGGGGAGACCCGTTTCCGCCTCCTAGCTCGAGATGAGGGATCCTTTCCCTGTTTCGTAGGGAAAGAATTCCCGGCGTTCCCGTCGCAACTCAAGAGGAGGCGCTCTCCACAGGAAAGGCGAGAGGAACTCCAGGGTCATGCCACCATTCCAAGAGTCCCCCAGATGTGTCAGTCCATTCCAGAGGAAACAGTTTTCCCTGCACTGCCTTGACGTTCAAGCCGAGGATCGACTCCCACCACGTGTGCACGTGGGACAGCCCTGTGGGAAAGCCTCGTGGGAAAGCCTCGTTGGAAAGACTCGAGGGAAAACCATAGATCCTTTGGTCCACGCGGCGGACTGCGTGACACTGCTGCTACCGCTCTGGAGGAAAGCGCAAGTGCATGCCCGCATTCGAGACGAGGACTGACTCCCCTGGGGAGACTCCAGAAGTACCCCAAGATCCATGTCTGCACTGGAGAGGAATCCTCAGGTTCCGGCCCCGACTCCACACAAGGTCTTAGGCCCCGGCATCGACGGGAGAGGAATCCCCAGAGGCCCCCGAGGAACTCGCATGGGGACTGGCCTTTCCTGAGGCCACCAGAGCGGGTCCCTGAGGTCCCCGTCGTTAGTCGAGAGCACCTGCCGCAACTCGAGAAAATCCAGGAGGTTTTGCCCTCCAGGCGAGATGAGGCCCATTTCCGCTGAGGCTTCTCGAGGCCAATCACATCTAACCACTGGAACTTCCAAAGGGTCCTTCACACCCTTGCTGCAACTCAAGAAGTTCCCCGACATACCCGTCTCCACTCGAGAGGAAGCACGTGGGGTCCCGAACACATCCAGGGGAGCCCCGTTTCCGCCTCCTAGCTCGAGATGAGGGATCCTTTCACTGTTTCGTAGGGAAAGAATTCCCGGCGTTCCCGTCGCATCTCAAGAGGAGGCGCTCTCCACAGGAAAGGCGAGAGGAACTCCAGGGTCGTGCCACCATTCCAAGAGTCCCCCAGATGTGTCAGTCCATTCCAGAGGAACCTGATTTCCCTGTACTGCCTTGATGTTCAAGCCGAGGATCGACTCCCACCACGTGTGCACGTGGGACAGCCCTGTGGGAAAGCCTCGTGGGAAAGCCTCGTGGGAAAGACTCGAGGGAAAACCATAGATCCTTTGATCCACGCGGCGGACTGCGTGACACTGCTGTTACCGCTATGAAGGAAAGCGCAAGTGCATGCCCGCATTCGAGACGAGGACTGACTCCCCTGGGGAGACTCCAGAAGTACCCCAAGATCCATGTCAGCACTGGAGAGGAATCCTCAGGTTCCGGCCCCGACTCCACACAAGGTCGTAGGCCCCGGCATCGACGGGAGAGGAATGCCGAGAGGCCCCCGAGGAACTCGCATGGGGACTGGCCTTTCCTGAGGCCACCAGAGCGGGTCCCTGAGGTCCCCGTCGTAAGTCGAGAGCACCTGCCGCAACTCGAGAAAATCCAGGAGGTTTTGCCCTCCAGGCGAAATGAGGCCCATTTCCGCTGAGGCTTCTCGAGGCCAATCACGTCTAACCACTGGAACTTCCAAAGGGTCCTTCACACCCTTGCTGCAACTCCAGAAGTTCCCCGACATACCCGTCTCCACTCGAGAGGAAGCACGTGGGGTCCCGCACACATCCAGGGGAGCCCCGTTTCCGCCTCCTAGCTCGAGATGAGGGATCCTTTCCCTGTTTCGTAGGGAAAGAATTCCCGGCCTTCCCGTCGCATCTCAAGAGGAGGCGCTCTCCACAGGAAAGGCGAGAGGAACTCCAGGGTCATGCCACCATTCCAAGAGTCCCCCAGATGTGTCAGTCCATTCCAGAGGAAACAGTTTTCCCTGCACTGCCTTGACGTTCAAGCCGAGGATCGACTCCCACCACGTGTGCACGTGGGACAGCCCTGTGGGAAAGCCTCGTGGGAAAGCCTCGTGGGAAAGACTCGAGGGAAAACCATAGATCCTTTGATCCACGAGGCGGACTGCGTGACACTGCTGCTACCGCTCTGGAGGAAAGCGCAAGTGCATGCCTGCATTCGAGACGAGGACTGACTCCCCTGGGGAGACTCCAGAAGTACCCCAAGATCCATGTCAGCACTGGAGAGGAATCCTCAGGTTCCGGCCCCGACTCCACACAAGGTCTTAGGCCCCTCCATCGACGGGAGAGGAATCCCGAGAGGCCCCCGAGGAACTCGCATGGGGACTGGCCTTTCCTGAGGCCAGCAGAGCGGGTCCCTGAGGTCCCCGTCGTAAGTCGAGAGCACCTGCCGCAACTCGAGAAAATCCAGGAGGTTTTGCCCTCCAGGCGAGATGAGGCCCATTTCTGCTGAGGCTTCTCGAGGCCAATCACATCTAACCACTGGAACTTCCAAAGGGTCCTTCACAACCTTGCTGCAACTCAAGAAGTTCCCCGACATACCCGTCTCCACTCGAGAGGAAGCACGTGGTGTCCCGCACACATCCAGGGGAGCCCCGTTTCCGCCTCCTAGCTCGAGATGAGGGATCCTTTCCCTGTTTCGTAGGGAAAGAATTCCCGGCGTTCCCGTCGCATCTCAAGAGGAGGTGCTCTCCACAGGAAAGGCGAGAGGAACTCCAGGGTCGTGCCACCATTCCAAGAGTCCACCAGATGTGTCAGTCCATTCCAGAGGAACCTGTTTTCCCTGCACTGCCTTGACGTTCAAGCCGAGGATCGACTCCCACCACGTGTGCACGTGGGACAGCCCTGTGGGAAAGCCTCGTGGGAAAGCCTCGTGGGAAAGACTCGAGGGAAAACCATAGATCCTTTGATCCACGCGGCGGACTGCGTGACACTGCTGCTACCGCTCTGGAGGAAAGCGCAAGTGCATGCCCGCATTCGAGACGAGGACTGACTCCCCTGGGGAGACTCCAGAAGTACCCCAAGATCCATGTCAGCACTGGAGAGGAATACTCAGGTTCCGGCCCCAACTCCACACAAGGTCGTAGGCCCCGGCATCGACGGGAGAGGAATGCCGAGAGGCCCCCGAGGAACTCGCATGGGGACTGGCCTTTCCTGAGGCCACCAGAGCGGGTCCCTGAGGTCCCCGTCGTAAGTCGAGAGCACCTGCCGCAACTCGAGAAAATCCAGGAGGTTTTGCCCTCCAGGCGAAATGAGGCCCATTTCCGCTGAGGCTTCTCGAGGCCAATCACGTCTAACCACTGGAACTTCCAAAGGGTCCTTCACACCCTTGCTGCAACTCAAGAAGTTCCCCGACATACCAGTCTCCACTCGAGAGGAAGCACGTGGGGTCCCGCACACATCCAGGGGAGCCCCGTTTCCGCCTCCTAGCTCGAGATGAGGGATCCTTTCCCTGTTTCGTAGGGAAAGAATTCCCGGCCTTCCCGTCGCATCTCAAGAGGAGGCGCTCTCCACAGGAAAGGCGAGAGGAACTCCAGGGTCATGCCACCATTCCAAGAGTCCCCCAGATGTGTCAGTCCATTCCAGAGGAAACAGTTTTCCCTGCACTGCCTTGACGTTCAAGCCGAGGATCGACTCCCACCACGTGTGCACGTGGGACAGCCCTGTGGGAAAGCCTCGTGGGAAAGCCTCGTGGGAAAGACTCGAGGGAAAACCATAGATCCTTTGATCCACGCGGCGGACTGCGTGACACTGCTGCTACCGCTCTGGAGGAAAGCGCAAGTGCATGCCTGCATTCGAGACGAGGACTGACTCCCCTGGGGAGACTCCAGAAGTACCCCAAGATCCATGTCAGCACTGGAGAGGAATCCTCAGGTTCCGGCCCCGACTCCACACAAGGTCTTAGGCCCCGGCATCGAAGGGAGAGGAATCCCGATAGGCCCCCGAGGAACTCGCATAGGGACTGGCCTTTCCTGAGGCCACCAGAGCGGGTCCCTGAGGTCCCCGTCGTAAGTCGAGAGCACCTGCCGCAACTCGAGAAAATCCAGGAGGTTTTGCCCTCCAGGCGCGATGAGGCCCATTTCCGCTGAGGCTTCTCGACGCTAATCACGTCTAACCACTGGAACTTCCAAAGGGTCCTTCACAACCTTGCTGCAACTCAAGAAGTTCCCCGACATACCCGTCTCCACTCGAGAGGAAGCACGTGGGTCCGGCACACATCCAGGGGAGCCCCGTTTCCGCCTCCTAGCTCGAGATGAGGGATCCTTTCCCTGTTTCGTAGGGAAAGAATTCCCGGCGTTCCCGTCGCATCTCAAGAGGAGGCGCTCTCCACAGGAAAGGCGAGAGGAACTCCAGGGTCGTGCCACCATTCCAAGAGTCCCCCAGATGTGTCAGTCCATTCCAGAGGAACCTGTTTTCCCTGCACTGCCTTGACGTTCAAGCCGAGGATCGACTCCCACCACGTGTGCACGTGGGACAGCCCTGTGGGAAAGCCTCGTGGGAAAGCCTCGTGGGAAAGACTCGAGGGAAAACCATAGATTCTTTGATCCACGCGGCGGACTGCGTGACACTGCTGCTACCGCTCTGGAGGAAAGCGCAAGTGCATGCCCGCATTTGAGACGAGGACTGACTCCCCTGGGGAGACTCCAGAAGTACCCCAAGATCCATGTCAGCACTGGAGAGGAATCCTCAGGTTCCGGCCCGACTCCACACAAGGTCTTAGGCCCCGGCATCGACGGGAGAAGAATCCCGAGAGGCCCCCGAGGAACTCGCATGGGGACTGGCCTTTCCTGAGGCCACCAGAGCGGTTCCCTGAGGTCCCCGTCGTAAGTCGAGAGCACCTGCCGCAACTCGAGAAAATCCAGGAGGTTTTGCCCTCCAGGCGAGATGAGGCCCATTTCCGCTGAGGCTTCTCGAGGCCAATCACATCTAACCACTGGAACTTCCAAAGGGTCCTTCACACCCTTGCTGCAACTCAAGAAGTTCCCCGACATACCCGTCTCCACTCAAGAGGAAGCACGTGGGGTCCCGCATACATCCAGGGGAGCCCCGTTTCCGCCTCCTAGCTCGAGATGAGGGATCCTTTCCCTGTTTCGTAGGGAAAGAATTCCCGGCGTTCCCGTCACATCTCAAGACGAGGCGCTCTCCACAGGAAAGGCGAGAGGAACTCCAGGGTCGTGCCACCATTCCAAGAGTCCCCCAGATGTGTCAGTCCATTCCAGAGGAACCTGTTTTCCCTGCACTGCCTTGACGTTCAAGCCGAGGATCGACTCCCACCACGTGTGCACGTGGGACAGCCCTGTGGGAAAGCCTAGTGGGAAAGCCTCGTGTGAAAGACTCGAGGCAAAACCATAGATCCTTTTATCCACGCTCGGACTGCGTGACACTGCTGCTACCGCTCTGGAGGAAAGCGCAAGTGGATGCCCGCATTCGAGACGAGGACTAACCCCCCTGGGGAGACTCCAGAAGTACCCCAAGATCCATGTCAGCACTGGAGAGGAATCCTCAGGTTCCGGCCCCGACTCCACACAAGGTCTTAGGCCCCGGCATCGACGGGAGAGGAATCCCGAGAGGCCCCCGAGGAACTCGCATGGGGACTGGCCTTTCCTGAGGCCACCAGAGCGTGTCCCTGAGGTCCCCGTCGTAAGTCGAGAGCACCGGCCGCAACTCGATAAAATCCAGGAGGTTTTGCCCTCCAGGCGAGATGAGGCCCATTTCCGCTGAGGCTTCTCGAGGCCAATCACGTCTAACCACTGGAACTTCCAAAGGGTCCTTCACACCCTTGCTGCAACTCAAGAAGTTCCCCGACATACCCGTCTGCACTCGAGAGGAAGTACGTGGTGTCCCGCACACATCCAGGGGAGCCCCGTTTCCCCCTCCAAGCTCGAGATGAGGGATCCTTTCCCTGTTTCGTAGGGAAAGAATTCCCGGCGTTCCCGTCGCATCTCAAGAGGAGGCGCTCTCCACAGGAAAGGCGAGAGGAACTCCAGGGTCATGCCACCATTCCAAGAGTCACCCAGATGTGTCAGTCCATTCCAGAGGAACCTGTTTTCCCTGCACTGCCTTGACGTTCAAGCCGAGGATCGACTCCCACCACGTGTGCACGTGGGACAGCCCTGTGGGAAAGCCTCGTGGGAAAGACTCGAGGGAAAACCATAGATTCTTTGATCCACGCGGCGGACTGCGTGACACTGCTGCTACCGCTCTGGAGGAAAGCGCAAGTGCATGCCCGCATTCGAGACGAGGACTGACTCCCCTGGGGAGACTCCAGAAGTACCCCAAGATCCATGTCAGCACTGGAGAGGATACCTCAGGTTCCGGCCCGACTCCACACAAGGACTTAGGCCCCGGCATCGACGGGAGAAGAATCCCGAGAGGCCCCCGAGGAACTAGCATGGGGACTGGCCTTTCCTGAGGCCACCAGAGCGGTTCCCTGAGGTCCCCGTCGTAAGTCGAGAGCACCTGCCGCAACTCGAGAAAATCCAGGAGGTTTTGCCCTCCAGGCGAGATGAGGCCCATTTCCGCTGAGGCTTCTCGAGGCCAATCACATCTAACCACTGGAACTTCCAAAGGGTCCTTCACACCCTTGCTGCAACTCAAGAAGTTCCCCGACATACCCGTCTCCACTCGAGAGGAAGCACGTGGGGTCCCGCACACACCCAGGGGAGCCCCGTTTCCGCCTCCTAGCTCGAGATGAGGGATCCTTTCCCTGTTTCGTAGGGAAAGAATTCCCGGCGTTCCCGTCACATCTCAAGACGAGGCGCTCTCCACAGGAAAGGCGAGAGGAACTCCAGGGTCGTGCCACCATTCCTAGAGTCCCCCAGATGTGTCAATCCATTCCAGAGGAACCTGTTTTCCCTGCACTGCCTTGACGTTCAAGCCGAGGATCGACTCCCACCACGTGTGCACGTGGGACAGCCCTGTGGGAAAGCCTCGTGGGAAAGCCTCGTGGGAAAGACTCGAGGGAAAACCATAGATCCTTTGATCCACGCGGCGGACTGCGTGACAATGCTGCTACCGCTCTGGAGGAAAGCGCAAGTGCATGCCCGCATTCGAGACGAGGACTGACTCCCCTGGGGAGACTCCAGAAGTACCCCAAGATCCATGTCTGCACTGGAGAGGAATCCTCAGGTTCCGGCCCCGACTCCACACAAGGTCTTAGGCCCCGGCATCGACGGGAGAGGAATCCCCAGAGGCCCCCGAGGAACTCGCATGGGGACTGGCCTTTCCTGAGGCCACCAGAGCGGGTCCCTGAGGTCCCCGTCGTTAGTCGAGAGCACCTGCCGCAACTCGAAAAAATCCAGGAGGTTTTGCCCTCCAGGCGAGATGAGGCCCATTTCCGCTGAGGCTTCTCGAGGCCAATCACATCTAACCACTGGAACTTCCAAAGGGTCCTTCACACCCTTGCTGCAACTCAAGAAGTTCCCCGACATACCCGTCTCCACTCGAGAGGAAGCACGTGGGGTCCCGAACACATCCAGGGGAGCCCCGTTTCCGCCTCCTAGCTCGAGATGAGGGATCCTTTCCCTGTTTCGTAGGGAAAGAATTCCCGGCGTTCCCGTCGCATCTCAAGAGGAGGCGCTCTCCACAGGAAAGGCGAGAGGAACTCCAGGGTCGTGACACCATTCCAAGAGTCCCCCAGATGTGTCAGTCCATTCCAGAGGAACCTGATTTCCCTGCACTGCCTTGATGTTCAAGCCGAGGATCGACTCCCACCACGTGTGCACGTGGGACAGCCCTGTGGGAAAGCCTCGTGGGAAAGCCTCGTGGGAAAGACTCGAGGGAAAACCATAGATCCTTTGATCCACGCGGCGGACTGCGTGACACTGCTGTTACCGCTATGAAGGAAAGCGCAAGTGCATGCCCGCATTCGAGACGAGGACTGACTCCCCTGGGGAGACTCCAGAAGTACCCCAAGATCCATGTCAGCACTGGAGAGGAATCCTCAGGTTCCGGCCCCGACTCCACACAAGGTCTTAGGCCCCTCCATCGACGGGAGAGGAATCCCGAGAGGCCCCCGAGGAACTCGCATGTGGACTGGCCTTTCCTGAGGCCAGCAGAGCGGGTCCCTGAGGTCCCCGTCGTAAGTCGAGAGCACCTGCCGCAACTCGAGAAAATCCAGGAGGTTTTGCCCTCCAGGAGAGATGAGGCCCATTTCTGCTGAGGCTTCTCGAGGCCAATCACATCTAACCACTGGAACTTCCAAAGGGTCCTTCACACCCTTGCTGCAACTCAAGAAGTTCCCCGACATACCCGTCTCCACTCGAGAGGAAGCACGTGGTGTCCCGCACACATCCAGGGGAGCCCCGTTTCCGCCTCCTAGCTCGAGATGAGGGATCCTTTCCCTGTTTCGTAGGGAAAGAATTCCCGGCGTTCCCGTCGCATCTCAAGAGGAGGCGCTCTCCACAGGAAAGGCGAGAGGAACTCCAGGGTCGTGCCACCATTCCAAGAGTCCACCAGATGTGTCAGTCCATTCCAGAGGAACCTGTTTTCCCTGCACTGCCTTGACGTTCAAGCCGAGGATCGACTCCCACCACGTGTGCACGTGGGAGAGCCCTGTGGGAAAGCCTCGTGGGAAAGCCTCGTGGGAAAGACTCGAGGGAAAACCATAGATCCTTTGATCCACGCGGCGGACTGCGTGACACTGCTGCTACCGCTCTGGAGGAAAGCGCAAGTGCATGCCCGCATTCGAGACGAGGACTGACTCCCCTGGGGAGACTCCAGAAGTACCCCAAGATCCATGTCAGCACTGGAGAGGAATACTCAGGTTCCGGCCCCAACTCCACACAAGGTCGTAGGCCCCGGCATCGACGGGAGAGGAATCCCGAGAGGCCCCCGAGGAACTCGCATGGGGACTGGCCTTTCCTGAGGCCACCAGAGCGGGTCCCTGAGGTCCCCGTCGTAAGTCGAGAGCACCTACCGCAACTCGAGAAAATCCAGGAGGTTTTGCCCTCCAGGCGAAATGAGGCCCATTTCCGCTGAGGCTTCTCGAGGCCAATCACGTCTAACCACTGGAACTTCCAAAGGGTCCTTCACACCCTTGCTGCAACTCAAGAAGTTCCCCGACATACCAGTCTCCACTCGAGAGGAAGCACGTGGGGTCCCGCACACATCCAGGGGAGCCCCGTTTCCGCCTCCTAGCTCGAGATGAGGGATCCTTTCCCTGTTTCGTAGGGAAAGAATTCCCGGCCTTCCCGTCGCATCTCAAGAGGAGGCGCTCTCCACAGGAAAGGCGAGAGGAACTCCAGGGTCATGCCACCATTCCAAGAGTCCCCCAGATGTGTCAGTCCATTCCAGAGGAAACAGTTTTCCCTGCACTGCCTTGACGTTCAAGCCGAGGATCGACTCCCACCACGTGTGCACGTGGGACAGCCCTGTGGGAAAGCCTCGTGGGAAAGCCTCGTGGGAAAGACTCGAGGGAAAACCATAGATCCTTTGATCCACGCGGCGGACTGCGTGACACTGCTGTTACCGCTATGAAGGAAAGCGCAAGTGCATGCCCGCATTCGAGACGAGGACTGACTCCCCTGGGGAGACTCCAGAAGTACCCCAAGATCCATGTCAGCACTGGAGAGGAATCCTCAGGTTCCGGCCCCGACTCCACACAAGGTCTTAGGCCCCTCCATCGACGGGAGAGGAATCCCGAGAGGCCCCCGAGGAACTCGCATGGGGACTGGCCTTTCCTGAGGCCAGCAGAGCGGGTCCCTGAGGTCCCCGTCGTAAGTCGAGAGCACCTGCCGCAACTCGAGAAAATCCAGGAGGTTTTGCCCTCCAGGAGAGATGAGGCCCATTTCTGCTGAGGCTTCTCGAGGCCAATCACATCTAACCACTGGAACTTCCAAAGGGTCCTTCACACCCTTGCTGCAACTCAAGAAGTTCCCCGACATACCCGTCTCCACTCGAGAGGAAGCACGTGGTGTCCCGCACACATCCAGGGGAGCCCCGTTTCCGCCTCCTAGCTCGAGATGAGGGATCCTTTCCCTGTTTCGTAGGGAAAGAATTCCCGGCGTTCCCGTCGCATCTCAAGAGGAGGCGCTCTCCACAGGAAAGGCGAGAGGAACTCCAGGGTCGTGCCACCATTCCAAGAGTCCACCAGATGTGTCAGTCCATTCCAGAGGAACCTGTTTTCCCTGCACTGCCTTGACGTTCAAGCCGAGGATCGACTCCCACCACGTGTGCACGTGGGAGAGCCCTGTGGGAAAGCCTCGTGGGAAAGCCTCGTGGGAAAGACTCGAGGGAAAACCATAGATCCTTTGATCCACGCGGCGGACTGCGTGACACTGCTGCTACCGCTCTGGAGGAAAGCGCAAGTGCATGCCCGCATTCGAGACGAGGACTGACTCCCCTGGGGAGACTCCAGAAGTACCCCAAGATCCATGTCAGCACTGGAGAGGAATACTCATGTTCCGGCCCCAACTCCACACAAGGTCGTAGGCCCCGGCATCGACGGGAGAGGAATGCCGAGAGGCCCCCGAGGAACTCGCATGGGGACTGGCCTTTCCTGAGGCCACCAGAGCGGGTCCCTGAGGTCCCCGTCGTAAGTCGAGAGCACCTACCGCAACTCGAGAAAATCCAGGAGGTTTTGCCCTCCAGGCGAAATGAGGCCCATTTCCGCTGAGGCTTCTCGAGGCCAATCACGTCTAACCACTGGAACTTCCAAAGGGTCCTTCACACCCTTGCTGCAACTCAAGAAGTTCCCCGACATACCAGTCTCCACTCGAGAGGAAGCACGTGGGGTCCCGCACACATCCAGGGGAGCCCCGTTTCCGCCTCCTAGCTCGAGATGAGGGATCCTTTCCCTGTTTCGTAGGGAAAGAATTCCCGGCCTTCCCGTCGCATCTCAAGAGGAGGCGCTCTCCACAGGAAAGGCGAGAGGAACTCCAGGGTCATGCCACCATTCCAAGAGTCCCCCAGATGTGTCAGTCCATTCCAGAGGAAACAGTTTTCCCTGCACTGCCTTGACGTTCAAGCCGAGGATCGACTCCCACCACGTGTGCACGTGGGACAGCCCTGTGGGAAAGCCTCGTGGGAAAGCCTCGTGGGAAAGACTCGAGGGAAAACCATAGATCCTTTGGTCCACGCGGCGGACTGCGTGACACTGCTGCTACCGCTCTGGAGGAAAGCGCAAGTGCATGCCCTCATTCGAGACGAGGACTGACTCCCCTGGGGAGACTCCAGAAGTACCCCAAGATCCATGTCTGCACTGGAGAGGAATCCTCAGGTTCCAGCCCCGACTCCACACAAGGTCTTAGGCCCCGGCATCGACGGGAGAGGAATCCCCAGAGGCCCCCGAGGAACTCGCATGGGGACTGGCCTTTCCTGAGGCCACCAGAGCGGGTCCCTGAGGTCCCCGTCGTTAGTCGAGAGCACCTGCCGCAACTCGAGAAAATCCAGGAGGTTTTGCCCTCCAGGCGAGATGAGGCCCATTTCCGCTGAGGCTTCTCGAGGCCAATCACATCTAACCACTGGAACTTCCAAAGGGTCCTTCACACCCTTGCTGCAACTCAAGAAGTTCCCCGACATACCCGTCTCCACTCGAGAGGAAGCACGTGGGGTCCCGCATACATCCAGGGGAGCCCCGTTTCCGCCTCCTAGCTCGAGATGAGGGATCCTTTCCCTGTTTCGTAGGGAAAGAATTCCCGGCGTTCCCGTCACATCTCAAGACGAGGCGCTCTCCACAGGAAAGGCGAGAGGAACTCCAGGGTCGTGCCACCATTCCAAGAGTCCCCCAGATGTGTCAGTCCATTCCAGAGGAACCTGTTTTCCCTGCACTGCCTTGACGTTCAAGCCGAGGATCGACTCCCACCACGTGTGCACGTGGGACAGCCCTGTGGGAAAGCCTAGTGGGAAAGCCTCGTGTGAAAGACTCGAGGCAAAACCATAGATCCTTTTATCCACGCGGCGGACTGCGTGACACTGCTGCTACCGCTCTGGAGGAAAGCGCAAGTGGATGCCCGCATTCGAGACGAGGACTAACCCCCCTGGGGAGACTCCAGAAGTACCCCAAGATCCATGTCAGAACTGGAGAGGAATCCTCAGGTTCCGGCCCCGACTCCACACAAGGTCTTAGGCCCCGGCATCGACGGGAGAGGAATCCCGAGAGGCCCCCGAGGAACTCGCATGGGGACTGGCCTTTCCTGAGGCCACCAGAGCGTGTCCCTGAGGTCCCCGTCGTAAGTCGAGAGCACCGGCCGCAACTCGATAAAATCCAGGAGGTTTTGCCCTCCAGGCGAGATGAGGCCCATTTCCGCTGAGGCTTCTCGAGGCCAATCACGTCTAACCACTGGAACTTCCAAAGGGTCCTTCACACCCTTGCTGCAACTCAAGAAGTTCCCCGACATACCCGTCTGCACTCGAGAGGAAGTACGTGGTGTCCCGCACACATCCAGGGGAGCCCCGTTTCCCCCTCCAAGCTCGAGATGAGGGATCCTTTCCCTGTTTCGTAGGGAAAGAATTCCCGGCGTTCCCGTCGCATCTCAAGAGGAGGCGCTCTCCACAGGAAAGGCGAGAGGAACTCCAGGGTCATGCCACCATTCCAAGAGTCACCCAGATGTGTCAGTCCATTCCAGAGGAACCTGTTTTCCCTGCACTGCCTTGACGTTCAAGCCGAGGATCGACTCCCACCACGTGTGCACGTGGGACAGCCCTGTGGGAAAGCCTCGTGGGAAAGACTCGAGGGAAAACCATAGATTCTTTGATCCACGCGGCGGACTGCGTGACACTGCTGCTACCGCTCTGGAGGAAAGCGCAAGTGCATGCCCGCATTCGAGACGAGGACTGACTCCCCTGGGGAGACTCCAGAAGTACCCCAAGATCCATGTCAGCACTGGAGAGGATACCTCAGGTTCCGGCCCGACTCCACACAAGGACTTAGGCCCCGGCATCGACGGGAGAAGAATCCCGAGAGGCCCCCGAGGAACTAGCATGGGGACTGGCCTTTCCTGAGGCCACCAGAGCGGTTCCCTGAGGTCCCCGTCGTAAGTCGAGAGCACCTGCCGCAACTCGAGAAAATCCAGGAGGTTTTGCCCTCCAGGCGAGATGAGGCCCATTTCCGCTGAGGCTTCTCGAGGCCAATCACATCTAACCACTGGAACTTCCAAAGGGTCCTTCACACCCTTGCTGCAACTCAAGAAGTTCCCCGACATACCCGTCTCCACTCGAGAGGAAGCACGTGGGGTCCCGCACACACCCAGGGGAGCCCCGTTTCCGCCTCCTAGCTCGAGATGAGGGATCCTTTCCCTGTTTCGTAGGGAAAGAATTCCCGGCGTTCCCGTCACATCTCAAGACGAGGCGCTCTCCACAGGAAAGGCGAGAGGAACTCCAGGGTCGTGCCACCATTCCTAGAGTCCCCCAGATGTGTCAATCCATTCCAGAGGAACCTGTTTTCCCTGCACTGCCTTGACGTTCAAGCCGAGGATCGACTCCCACCACGTGTGCACGTGGGACAGCCCTGTGGGAAAGCCTCGTGGGAAAGCCTCGTGGGAAAGACTCGAGGGAAAACCATAGATCCTTTGATCCACGCGGCGGACTGCGTGACAATGCTGCTACCGCTCTGGAGGAAAGCGCAAGTGCATGCCCGCATTCGAGACGAGGACTGACTCCCCTGGGGAGACTCCAGAAGTACCCCAAGATCCATGTCTGCACTGGAGAGGAATCCTCAGGTTCAGGCCCCGACTCCACACAAGGTCTTAGGCCCCGGCATCGACGGGAGAGGAATCCCCAGAGGCCCCCGAGGAACTCGCATGGGGACTGGCCTTTCCTGAGGCCAGCAGAGCGGGTCCCTGAGGTCCCCGTCGTTAGTCGAGAGCACCTGCCGCAACTCGAAAAAATCCAGGAGGTTTTGCCCTCCAGGCGAGATGAGGCCCATTTCCGCTGAGGCTTCTCAAGGCCAATCACATCTAACCACTGGAACTTCCAAAGGGTCCTTCACACCCTTGCTGCAACTCAAGAAGTTCCCCGACATACCCGTCTCCACTCGAGAGGAAGCACGTGGGGTCCCGAACACATCCAGGGGAGCCCCGTTTCCGCCTCCTAGCTCGAGATGAGGGATCCTTTCCCTGTTTCGTAGGGAAAGAATTCCCGGCGTTCCCGTCGCATCTCAAGAGGAGGCGCTCTCCACAGGAAAGGCGAGAGGAACTCCAGGGTCGTGCCACCATTCCAAGAGTCCCCCAGATGTGTCAGTCCATTCCAGAGGAAACTGATTTCCCTGCACTGCCTTGATGTTCAAGCCGAGGATCGACTCCCACCACGTGTGCACGTGGGACAGCCCTGTGGGAAAGCCTCGTGGGAAAGCCTCGTGGGAAAGACTCGAGGGAAAACCATAGATCCTTTGATCCACGCGGCGGACTGCGTGACACTGCTGTTACCGCTATGAAGGAAAGCGCAAGTGCATGCCCGCATTCGAGACGAGGACTGACTCCCCTGGGGAGACTCCAGAAGTACCCCAAGATCCATGTCAGCACTGGAGAGGAATCCTCAGGTTCCGGCCCCGACTCCACACAAGGTCTTAGGCCCCTCCATCGACGGGAGAGGAATGCCGAGAGGCCCCCGAGGAACTCGCATGGGGACTGGCCTTTCCTGAGGCCACCAGAGCGGGTCCCTGAGGTCCCCGTCGTAAGTCGAGAGCACCTGCCGCAACTCGAGAAAATCCAGGAGGTTTTGCCCTCCAGGCGAAATGAGGCCCATTTCCGCTGAGGCTTCTCGAGGCCAATCACGTCTAACCACTGGAACTTCCAAAGGGTCCTTCACACCCTTGCTGCAACTCAAGAAGTTCCCCGACATACCAGTCTCCACTCGAGAGGAAGCACGTGGGGTCCCGCACACATCCAGGGGAGCCCCGTTTCCGCCTCCTAGCTCGAGATGAGGGATCCTTTCCCTGTTTCGTAGGGAAAGAATTCCCGGCCTTCCCGTCGCATCTCAAGAGGAGGCGCTATCCACAGGAAAGGCGAGAGGAACTCCAGGGTCATGCCACCATTCCAAGAGTCCCCCAGATGTGTCAGTCCATTCCAGAGGAAACAGTTTTCCCTGCACTGCCTTGACGTTCAAGCCGAGGATCGACTCCCACCACGTGTGCACGTGGGACAGCCCTGTGGGAAAGCCTCGTGGGAAAGCCTCGTGGGAAAGACTCGAGGGAAAACCATAGATCCTTTGATCCTCGCGGCGGACTGCGTGACACTGCTGCTACCGCTCTGGAGGAAAGCGCAAGTGCATGCCTGCATTCGAGACGAGGACTGACTCCCCTGGGGAGACTCCAGAAGTACCCCAAGATCCATGTCAGCACTGGAGAGGAATCCTCAGGTTCCGGCCCCGACTCCACACAAGGTCTTAGGCCCCTCCATCGACGGGAGAGGAATCCCGAGAGGCCCCCGAGGAACTCGCATGGGGACTGGCCTTTCCTGAGGCCAGCAGAGCGGGTCCCTGAGGTCCCCGTCGTAAGTCGAGAGCACCTGCCGCAACTCGAGAAAATCCAGGAGGTTTTGCCCTCCAGGCGAGATGAGGCCCATTTCTGCTGAGGCTTCTCGAGGCCAATCACATCTAACCACTGGAACTTCCAAAGGGTCCTTCACAACCTTGCTGCAACTCAAGAAGTTCCCCGACATACCCGTCTCCACTCGAGAGGAAGCACGTGGTGTCCCGCACACATCCAGGGGAGCCCCGTTTCCGCCTCCTAGCTCGAGATGAGGGATCCTTTCCCTGTTTCGTAGGGAAAGAATTCCCGGCGTTCCCGTCGCATCTCAAGAGGAGGCGCTCTCCACAGGAAAGGCGAGAGGAACTCCAGGGTCGTGCCACCATTCCAAGAGTCCACCAGATGTGTCAGTCCATTCCAGAGGAACCTGTTTTCCCTGCACTGCCGTGACGTTCAAGCCGAGGATCGACTCCCACCACGTGTGCACGTGGGACAGCCCTGTGGGAAAGCCTCGTGGGAAAGCCTCGTGGGAAAGACTCGAGGGAAAACCATAGATCCTTTGATCCACGCGGCGGACTGCGTGACACTGCTGCTACCGCTCTGGAGGAAAGCGCAAGTGCATGCCCGCATTCGAGACGAGGACTGACTCCCCTGGGGAGACTCCAGAAGTACCCCAAGATCCATGTCAGCACTGGAGAGGAATCCTCAGGTTCCGGCCCCGACTCCACACAAGGTCGTAGGCCCCGGCATCGACGGGAGAGGAATCCCGAGAGGCCCCCGAGGACCTCGCATGGGGACTGGCCTTTCCTGAGGCCACCAGAGCGGGTCCCTGAGGTCCCCGTCGTAAGTCGAGAGCACCTGCCGCAACTCGAGAAAATCCAGGAGGTTTTGCCCTCCAGGCGAAATGAGGCCCATTTCCGCTGAGGCTTCTCGAGGCCAATCACGTCTAACCACTGGAACTTCCAAAGGGTCCTTCACACCCTTGCTGCAACTCAAGAAGTTCCCCGACATACCAGTCTCCACTCGAGAGGAAGCACGTGGGGTCCCGCACACATCCAGGGGAGCCCCGTTTCCGCCTCCTAGCTCGAGATGAGGGATCCTTTCCCTGTTTCGTAGGGAAAGAATTCCCGGCCTTCCCGTCGCATCTCAAGAGGAGGCGCTCTCCACAGGAAAGGCGAGAGGAACTCCAGGGTCATGCCACCATTCCAAGAGTCCCCCAGATGTGTCAGTCCATTCCAGAGGAAACAGTTTTCCCTGCACTGCCTTGACGTTCAAGCCGAGGATCGACTCCCACCACGTGTGCACGTGGGACAGCCCTGTGGGAAAGCCTCGTGGGAAAGCCTCGTGGGAAAGACTCGAGGGAAAACCATAGATTCTTTGATCCACGCGGCGGACTGCGTGACACTGCTGCTACCGCTCTGGAGGAAAGCGCAAGTGCATGCCCGCATTTGAGACGAGGACTGACTCCCCTGGGGAGACTCCAGAAGTACCCCAAGATCCATGTCAGCACTGGAGAGGAATCCTCAGGTTCCGGCCCGACTCCACACAAGGTCTTAGGCCCCGGCATCGACGGGAGAAGAATCCCGAGAGGCCCCCGAGGAACTCGCATGGGGACTGGCCTTTCCTGAGGCCACCAGAGCGGTTCCCTGAGGTCCCCGTCGTAAGTCGAGAGCACCTGCCGCAACTCGAGAAAATCCAGGAGGTTTTGCCCTCCAGGCGAGATGAGGCCCATTTCCGCTGAGGCTTCTCGAGGCCAATCACATCTAACCACTGGAACTTCCAAAGGGTCCTTCACACCCTTGCTGCAACTCAAGAAGTTCCCCGACATACCCGTCTCCACTCGAGAGGAAGCACGTGGGGTCCCGCATACATCCAGGGGAGCCCCGTTTCCGCCTCCTAGCTCGAGATGAGGGATCCTTTCCCTGTTTCGTAGGGAAAGAATTCCCGGCGTTCCCGTCACATCTCAAGACGAGGCGCTCTCCACAGGAAAGGCGAGAGGAACTCCAGGGTCGTGCCACCATTCCAAGAGTCCCCCAGATGTGTCAGTCCATTCCAGAGGAACCTGTTTTCCCTGCACTGCCTTGACGTTCAAGCCGAGGATCGACTCCCACCACGTGTGCACGTGGGACAGCCCTGTGGGAAAGCCTAGTGGGAAAGCCTCGTGTGAAAGACTCGAGGCAAAACCATAGATCCTTTTATCCACGCGGCGGACTGCGTGACACTGCTGCTACCGCTCTGGAGGAAAGCGCAAGTGGATGCCCGCATTCGAGACGAGGACTAACCCCCCTGGGGAGACTCCAGAAGTACCCCAAGATCCATGTCAGCACTGGAGAGGAATCCTCAGGTTCCGGCCCCGACTCCACACAAGGTCTTAGGCCCCGGCATCGACGGGAGAGGAATCCCGAGAGGCCCCCGAGGAACTCGCATGGGGACTGGCCTTTCCTGAGGCCACCAGAGCGTGTCCCTGAGGTCCCCGTCGTAAGTCGAGAGCACCGGCCGCAACTCGATAAAATCCAGGAGGTTTTGCCCTCCAGGCGAGATGAGGCCCATTTCCGCTGAGGCTTCTCGAGGCCAATCACGTCTAACCACTGGAACTTCCAAAGGGTCCTTCACACCCTTGCTGCAACTCAAGAAGTTCCCCGACATACCCGTCTGCACTCGAGAGGAAGTACGTGGTGTCCCGCACACATCCAGGGGAGCCCCGTTTCCCCCTCCAAGCTCGAGATGAGGGATCCTTTCCCTGTTTCGTAGGGAAAGAATTCCCGGCGTTCCCGTCGCATCTCAAGAGGAGGCGCTCTCCACAGGAAAGGCGAGAGGAACTCCAGGGTCATGCCACCATTCCAAGAGTCACCCAGATGTGTCAGTCCATTCCAGAGGAACCTGTTTTCCCTGCACTGCCTTGACGTTCAAGCCGAGGATCGACTCCCACCACGTGTGCACGTGGGACAGCCCTGTGGGAAAGCCTCGTGGGAAAGACTCGAGGGAAAACCATAGATTCTTTGATCCACGCGGCGGACTGCGTGACACTGCTGCTACCGCTCTGGAGGAAAGCGCAAGTGCATGCCCGCATTCGAGACGAGGACTGACTCCCCTGGGGAGACTCCAGAAGTACCCCAAGATCCATGTCAGCACTGGAGAGGATACCTCAGGTTCCGGCCCGACTCCACACAAGGACTTAGGCCCCGGCATCGACGGGAGAAGAATCCCGAGAGGCCCCCGAGGAACTAGCATGGGGACTGGCCTTTCCTGAGGCCACCAGAGCGGTTCCCTGAGGTCCCCGTCGTAAGTCGAGAGCACCTGCCGCAACTCGAGAAAATCCAGGAGGTTTTGCCCTCCAGGCGAGATGAGGCCCATTTCCGCTGAGGCTTCTCGAGGCCAATCACATCTAACCACTGGAACTTCCAAAGGGTCCTTCACACCCTTGCTGCAACTCAAGAAGTTCCCCGACATACCCGTCTCCACTCGAGAGGAAGCACGTGGGGTCCCGCACACACCCAGGGGAGCCCCGTTTCCGCCTCCTAGCTCGAGATGAGGGATCCTTTCCCTGTTTCGTAGGGAAAGAATTCCCGGCGTTCCCGTCACATCTCAAGACGAGGCGCTCTCCACAGGAAAGGCGAGAGGAACTCCAGGGTCGTGCCACCATTCCTAGAGTCCCCCAGATGTGTCAATCCATTCCAGAGGAACCTGTTTTCCCTGCACTGCCTTGACGTTCAAGCCGAGGATCGACTCCCACCACGTGTGCACGTGGGACAGCCCTGTGGGAAAGCCTCGTGGGAAAGCCTCGTGGGAAAGACTCGAGGGAAAACCATAGATCCTTTGATCCACGCGGCGGACTGCGTGACAATGCTGCTACCGCTCTGGAGGAAAGCGCAAGTGCATGCCCGCATTCGAGACGAGGACTGACTCCCCTGGGGAGACTCCAGAAGTACCCCAAGATCCATGTCTGCACTGGAGAGGAATCCTCAGGTTCCGGCCCCGACTCCACACAAGGTCTTAGGCCCCGGCATCGACGGGAGAGGAATCCCCAGAGGCCCCCGAGGAACTCGCATGGGGACTGGCCTTTCCTGAGGCCACCAGAGCGGGTCCCTGAGGTCCCCGTCGTTAGTCGAGAGCACCTGCCGCAACTCGAAAAAATCCAGGAGGTTTTGCCCTCCAGGCGAGATGAGGCCCATTTCCGCTGAGGCTTCTCGAGGCCAATCACATCTAACCACTGGAACTTCCAAAGGGTCCTTCACACCCTTGCTGCAACTCAAGAAGTTCCCCGACATACCCGTCTCCACTCGAGAGGAAGCACGTGGGGTCCCGAACACATCCAGGGGAGCCCCGTTTCCGCCTCCTAGCTCGAGATGAGGGATCCTTTCCCTGTTTCGTAGGGAAAGAATTCCCGGCGTTCCCGTCGCATCTCAAGAGGAGGCGCTCTCCACAGGAAAGGCGAGAGGAACTCCAGGGTCGTGACACCATTCCAAGAGTCCCCCAGATGTGTCAGTCCATTCCAGAGGAACCTGATTTCCCTGCACTGCCTTGATGTTCAAGCCGAGGATCGACTCCCACCACGTGTGCACGTGGGACAGCCCTGTGGGAAAGCCTCGTGGGAAAGCCTCGTGGGAAAGACTCGAGGGAAAACCATAGATCCTTTGATCCACGCGGCGGACTGCGTGACACTGCTGTTACCGCTATGAAGGAAAGCGCAAGTGCATGCCCGCATTCGAGACGAGGACTGACTCCCCTGGGGAGACTCCAGAAGTACCCCAAGATCCATGTCAGCACTGGAGAGGAATCCTCAGGTTCCGGCCCCGACTCCACACAAGGTCTTAGGCCCCTCCATCGACGGGAGAGGAATCCCGAGAGGCCCCCGAGGAACTCGCATGGGGACTGGCCTTTCCTGAGGCCAGCAGAGCGGGTCCCTGAGGTCCCCGTCGTAAGTCGAGAGCACCTGCCGCAACTCGAGAAAATCCAGGAGGTTTTGCCCTCCAGGCGAGATGAGGCCCATTTCTGCTGAGGCTTCTCGAGGCCAATCACATCTAACCACTGGAACTTCCAAAGGGTCCTTCACACCCTTGCTGCAACTCAAGAAGTTCCCCGACATACCCGTCTCCACTCGAGAGGAAGCACGTGGTGTCCCGCACACATCCAGGGGAGCCCCGTTTCCGCCTCCTAGCTCGAGATGAGGGATCCTTTCCCTGTTTCGTAGGGAAAGAATTCCCGGCGTTCCCGTCGCATCTCAAGAGGAGGCGCTCTCCACAGGAAAGGCGAGAGGAACTCCAGGGTCGTGCCACCATTCCAAGAGTCCACCAGATGTGTCAGTCCATTCCAGAGGAACCTGTTTTCCCTGCACTGCCTTGACGTTCAAGCCGAGGATCGACTCCCACCACGTGTGCACGTGGGACAGCCCTGTGGGAAAGCCTCGTGGGAAAGCCTCGTGGGAAAGACTCGAGTGAAAACCATAGATCCTTTGATCCACGCGGCGGACTGCGTGATACTGCTGCTACCGCTCTGGAGGAAAGCGCAAGTGCATGCCCGCATTCGAGACGAGGACTGACTCCCCTGGGGAGACTCCAGAAGTACCCCAAGATCCATGTCAGCACTGGAGAGGAATACTCAGGTTCCGGCCCCAACTCCACACAAGGTCGTAGGCCCCGGCATCGCCGGGAGAGGAATGCCGAGAGGCCCCCGAGGAACTCGCATGGGGACTGGCCTTTCCTGAGGCCACCAGAGCGGGTCCCTGAGGTCCCCGTCGTAAGTCGAGAGCACCTGCCGCAACTCGAGAAAATCCAGGAGGTTTTGCCCTCCAGGCGAAATGAGGCCCATTTCCGCTGAGGCTTCTCGAGGCCAATCACGTCTAACCACTGGAACTTCCAAAGGATCCTTCACACCCTTGCTGCAACTCAAGAAGTTCCCCGACATACCAGTCTCCACTCGAGAGGAAGCACGTGGGGTCCCGCACACATCCAGGGGAGCCCCGTTTCCGCCTCCTAGCTCGAGATGAGGGATCCTTTCCCTGTTTCGTAGGGAAAGAATTCCCGGCCTTCCCGTCGCATCTCAAGAGGAGGCGCTCTCCACAGGAAAGGCGAGAGGAACTCCAGGGTCATGCCACCATTCCAAGAGTCCCCCAGATGTGTCAGTCCATTCCAGAGGAAACAGTTTTCCCTGCACTGCCTTGACGTTCAAGCCGAGGATCGACTCCCACCACGTGTGCACGTGGGACAGCCCTGTGGGAAAGCCTCGTGGGAAAGCCTCGTGGGAAAGACTCGAGGGAAAACCATAGATCCTTTGATCCACGCGGCGGACTGCGTGACACTGCTGCTACCGCTCTGGAGGAAAGCGCAAGTGCATGCCTGCATTCGAGACGAGGACTGACTCCCCTGGGGAGACTCCAGAAGTACCCCAAGATCCATGTCAGCACTGGAGAGGAATCCTCAGGTTCCGGCCCCGACTCCACACAAGGTCTTAGGCCCCGGCATCGAAGGGAGAGGAATCCCGATAGGCCCCCGAGGAACTCGCATAGGGACTGGCCTTTCCTGAGGCCACCAGAGCGGGTCCCTGAGGTCCCCGTCGTAAGTCGAGAGCACCTGCCGCAACTCGAGAAAATCCAGGAGGTTTTACCCTCCAGGCGAGATGAGGCCCATTTCCGCTGAGGCTTCTCGAGGCCAATCACATCTAACCACTGGAACTTCCAAAGGGTCCTTCACACCATTGCTGCAACTCAAGAAGTTCCCCGACATACCCGTCTCCACTCGAGAGGAAGCACGTGGGGTCCCGCACACATCCAGGGGAGCCCCGTTTCCGCCTCCTAGCTCGAGATGAGGGATCCTTTCCCTGTTTCATAGGGAAAGAATTCCCGGCGTTCCCGTCGCATCTCAAGAGGAGGCGCTCTCCACAGGAAAGGCGAGAGGAACTCCAGGGTCGTGCCACCATTCCAAGAGTCCCCCAGATGTGTCAGTCCATTCCAGAGGAACCTGTTTTCCCTGCACTGCCTTGACGTTCAAGCCGAGGATCGACTCCCACCACGTGTGCACGTGGGACAGCCCTGTGGGAAAGCCTCGTGGGAAAGCCTCGTGGGAAAGACTCGAGGGAATACCATAGATCCTTTGTTCCACGCGGCGGTCTGCGTGACACTGCTGCTACCGCTCTGGAGGAAAGCGCAAGTGCATGCCCGCATTCGAGACGAGGACTGACTCCCCTGGGGAGACTCCAGAAGTACCCCAAGATCCATGTCAGCACTGGAGAGGAATCCTCAGGTTCCGGCCCCGACTCCACACAAGGTCTTAGGCCCCGGCATCGACGGGAGAGGAATCCCCAGAGGCCCCCGAGGAACTCGCATGGGGACTGGCCTTTCCTGAGGCCACCAGAGCGGGTCCCTGAGGTCCCCGTCGTAAGTCGAGAGCACCTGCCGCAACTCGAGAAAATCCAGGAGGTTTTGCCCTCCAGGCGAGATGAGGCCCATTTCCGCTGAGGCTTCTCGACGCTAATCACGTCTAACCACTGGAACTTCCAAAGGGTCCTTCACAACCTTGCTGCAACTCAAGAAGTTCCCCGACATACCCGTCTCCACTCGAGAGGAAGCACGTGGGTCCCGCACACATCCAGGGGAGCCCCGTTTCCGCCTCCTAGCTCGAGATGAGGGATCCTTTCCCTGTTTCGTAGGGAAAGAATTCCCGGCGTTCCCGTCCCATCTCAAGACGAGGCGCTCTCCACAGGAAAGGCGAGAGGAACTCCAGGGTCGTGACACCATTCCAAGAGTCCCCCAGATGTGTCAGTCCATTCCAGAGTAACCTATTTTCCCTGCACTGCCTTGACGTTCAAGCCGAGGATCGACTCCCACCACGTGTGCACGTGGGACAGCCCTGTGGGAAAGCCTCGTGGGAAAGACTCGTGGGAAAGACTCGAGGGAAAACCATAGATCCTTTTATCCACGCGGCGGACTGCGTGACACTGCTGCTACCGCTCTGGAGGAAAGTGCAAGTGCATGCCCGCATTCGAGACGAGGACTGACCCCCCTGGGGAGACTCCAGAAGTACCCCAAGATCCATGTCAGCACTGGAGAGGAATCCTCAGGTTCCGGCCCCGACTCCACACAAGGTCTTAGGCCCCGGCATCGACGGGAGAGGAATCCCGAGAGGCCCCCGAGGAACTCGCATGGGGACTGGCCTTTCCTGAGGCCACCAGAGCGGGTCCCTGAGGTCCCCGTCGTAAGTCGAGAGCACCTGCCGCAACTCGAGAAAATCCAGGAGGTTTTGCCCTCCAGGCGAGATGAGGCCCATTTCCGCTGAGGCTTCTCGAGGCCAATCACGTCTAACCACTGGAACTTCCAAAGGGTCCTTCACACCCTTGCTGCAACTCAAGAAGTTCCCCGACATACCCGTCTGCACTCTAGAGGAAGCACGTGGTGTCCCGCACACATCCAGGGGAGCCCCGTTTCCCCCTCCTAGCTCGAGATGAGGGATCCTTTCCCTGTTTCGTAGGGAAAGAATTCCCGGCGTTCCCGTCGCATCTCAAGAGGAGGCGCTCTCCACAGGAAAGGCGAGAGGAACTCCAGGGTCGTGCCACCATTCCAAGAGTCCCCCAGATGTGTCAGTCCATTCCAGAGGAACCTGTTTTCCCTGCACTGCCTTGTCGTTCAAGCCGAGGATCGACTCCCGCCAAGTGTGCACGTGGGACAGCCCTGTGGGAAAGCCTCGTGGGAAAGACTCGAGGGAAAACCATACATTCTTTGATCCACGCGGCGGACTGCGTGACACTGCTGCTACCGCTCTAGAGGAAAGCGCAAGTGCATGCCCGCATTCGAGACGAGGACTGACTCCCCTGGGGAGACTCCAGAAGTACCCCAAGATCCATGTCAGCACTGGAGAGGAATCCTCAGGTTCCGGCCCCGACTCCACACAAGGTCTTAGGCCCCGGCATCGACGGGAGAGGAATCCCCAGAGGCCCCCGAGGAACTCGCATGGGGACTGGCCTTTCCTGAGGCCACCAGAGCGGTTCCCTGAGGTCCCCGTCGTAAGCCGAGAGCACCTGCCGCAACTCGATAAAATCCAGGAGGTTTTGCCCTCCAGGCGAGATGAGGCCCATTTCCGCTGAGGCTTCTCGAGACCAATCACATCTAACCACTGGACCTTCCAAAGGGTCCTTCACACCCTTGCTGCAACTCAAGAAGTTCCCCGACATACCCGTCTCCACTCGAGAGGAAGCACGTGGGGTCCCGCACACATTCAGGGGAGCCCCGTTTCCGCCTCCTAGCTCGAGATGAGGGATCCTTTCCCTGTTTCGTAGGGAAAGAATTCCCGGCGTTCCCGTCGCATCTCAAGAGGAGGCGCTCTCCACAGGAAAGGCGAGAGGAACTCCAGGGTCGTGCCACCATTCCAATAGTCCCCCAGATGTGTCAGTCCATTCCAGAGGAACCTGTTTTCCCTGCACTGCCTTGACGTTCAAGCCGAGGATCGACTCCCAACACGTGTGCACGTGGGACAGCCCTGTGGGAAAGCCTCGTGGGAAAGCCTCGTGGGAAAGACTCGAGGGAAAACCATAGATCCTTTGGTCCACAAGGCGGACTGCGTGACACTGCTGCTACCGCTCTGGAGGAAAGGGCAAGTGCATGCCCGCATCCGAGACGAGGACTGACTCCCCTGGGGAGACTCCAGAAGTACCCCAAGATCCATGTCAGCACTGGAGAGGAATCCTCAGGTTCCGGCCCCGACTCCACACAAGGTCTTAGGCCCCGGCATCGACGGGAGAGGAATCCGGAGAGGCCCCCGAGGAACACGCATGGGGACTGGCCATTCCTGAGGCCACCAGAGCGGGTCCCTGAGGTCCCCGTCGTAAGTCGAGAGCACCTGCCGCAACTCGAGAAAATCCAGGAGGTTTTGCCCTCCAGGCGAGATGAGGCCCATTTCCGCTGAGGCTTCTCGAGGCCAATCACATCTAACCACTGGAACTTCCAAAGGGTCCTTCACACCCTTGCTGCAACTCAAGAAGTTCCCCGACATACCCGTCTCCACTCGAGAGGAAGCACGTGGTGTCCCGCACACATCCAGGGGAGACCCGTTTCCGCCTCCTAGCTCGAGATGAGGGATCCTTTCCCTGTTTCGTAGGGAAAGAATTCCCGGCGTTCCCGTCGCATCTCAAGAGGAGGCGCTCTCCACAGGAAAGGCGAGAGGAACTCCAGGGTCATGCCACCATTCCAAGAGTCCCCCAGATGTGTCAGTCCATTCCAGAGGAAACAGTTTTCCCTGCACTGCCTTGACGTTCAAGCCGAGGATCGACTCCCACCACGTGTGCACGTGGGACAGCCCTGTGGGAAAGCCTCCTGGGAAAGCCTCGTGGGAAAGACTCGAGGGAAAACCATAGATCCTTTGATCCACGCGCCGGACTGCGTGACACTGCTGCTACCGCTCTGGAGGAAAGCGCAAGTGCATGCCCGCATTCGAGACGAGGACTGACTCCCCTGGGGAGACTCCAGAAGTACCCCAAGATCCATGTCAGCACTGGAGAGGAATCCTCAGGTTCCGGCCCCGACTCTACACAAGGTCTTAGGCCCCGGCATCGACGGGAGAGGAATCCCCAGAGGCCCCCGAGGAACTCGCATGGGGACTGGCCTTTCCTGAGGCCACCAGAGCGTGTCCCTGAGGTCCCCGTCGTAAGTCGAGAGCACCGGCCGCAACTCGATAAAATCCAGGAGGTTTTGCCCTCCAGGCGAGATGAGGCCCATTTCCGCTGAGGCTTCTCGAGGCCAATCACGTCTAACCACTGGAACTTCCAAAGGGTCCTTCACACCCTTGCTGCAACTCAAGAAGTTCCCCGACATACCCGTCTGCACTCGAGAGGAAGTACGTGGTGTCCCGCACACATCCAGGGGAGCCCCGTTTCCCCCTCCAAGCTCGAGATGAGGGATCCTTTCCCTGTTTCGTAGGGAAAGAATTCCCGGCGTTCCCGTCGCATCTCAAGAGGAGGCGCTCTCCACAGGAAAGGCGAGAGGAACTCCAGGGTCATGCCACCATTCCAAGAGTCACCCAGATGTGTCAGTCCATTCCAGAGGAACCTGTTTTCCCTGCACTGCCTTGACGTTCAAGCCGAGGATCGACTCCCACCACGTGTGCACGTGGGACAGCCCTGTGGGAAAGCCTCGTGGGAAAGACTCGAGGGAAAACCATAGATTCTTTGATCCACGCGGCGGACTGCGTGACACTGCTGCTACCGCTCTGGAGGAAAGCGCAAGTGCATGCCCGCATTCGAGACGAGGACTGACTCCCCTGGGGAGACTCCAGAAGTACCCCAAGATCCATGTCAGCACTGGAGAGGATACCTCAGGTTCCGGCCCGACTCCACACAAGGACTTAGGCCCCGGCATCGACGGGAGAAGAATCCCGAGAGGCCCCCGAGGAACTAGCATGGGGACTGGCCTTTCCTGAGGCCACCAGAGCGGTTCCCTGAGGTCCCCGTCGTAAGTCGAGAGCACCTGCCGCAACTCGAGAAAATCCAGGAGGTTTTGCCCTCCAGGCGAGATGAGGCCCATTTCCGCTGAGGCTTCTCGAGGCCAATCACATCTAACCACTGGAACTTCCAAAGGGTCCTTCACACCCTTGCTGCAACTCAAGAAGTTCCCCGACATACCCGTCTCCACTCGAGAGGAAGCACGTGGGGTCCCGAACACATCCAGGGGAGCCCCGTTTCCGCCTCCTAGCTCGAGATGAGGGATCCTTTCCCTGTTTCGTAGGGAAAGAATTCCCGGCGTTCCCGTCGCATCTCAAGAGGAGGTGCTCTCCACAGGAAAGGCGAGAGGAACTCCAGGGTCGTGACACCATTCCAAGAGTCCCCCAGATGTGTCAGTCCATTCCAGAGGAACCTGATTTCCCTGCACTGCCTTGATGTTCAAGCCGAGGATCGACTCCCACCACGTGTGCACGTGGGACAGCCCTGTGGGAAAGCCTCGTGGGAAAGCCTCGTGGGAAAGACTCGAGGGAAAACCATAGATCCTTTGATCCACGCGGCGGACTGCGTGACACTGCTGTTACCGCTATGAAGGAAAGCGCAAGTGCATGCCCGCATTCGAGACGAGGACTGACTCCCCTGGGGAGACTCCAGAAGTACCCCAAGATCCATGTCAGCACTGGAGAGGAATCCTCAGGTTCCGGCCCCGACTCCACACAAGGTCTTAGGCCCCTCCATCGACGGGAGAGGAATCCCGAGAGGCCCCCGAGGAACTCGCATGGGGACTGGCCTTTCCTGAGGCCAGCAGAGCGGGTCCCTGAGGTCCCCGTCGTAAGTCGAGAGCACCTGCCGCAACTCGAGAAAATCCAGGAGGTTTTGCCCTCCAGGCGAGATGAGGCCCATTTCTGCTGAGGCTTCTCGAGGCCAATCACATCTAACCACTGGAACTTCCAAAGGGTCCTTCACACCCTTGCTGCAACTCAAGAAGTTCCCCGACATACCCGTCTCCACTCGAGAGGAAGCACGTGGTGTCCCGCACACATCCAGGGGAGCCCCGTTTCCGCCTCCTAGCTCGAGATGAGGGATCCTTTCCCTGTTTCGTAGGGAAAGAATTCCCGGCGTTCCCGTCGCATCTCAAGAGGAGGCGCTCTCCACAGGAAAGGCGAGAGGAACTCCAGGGTCGTGCCACCATTCCAAGAGTCCACCAGATGTGTCAGTCCATTCCAGAGGAACCTGTTTTCCCTGCACTGCCTTGACGTTCAAGCCGAGGATCGACTCCCACCACGTGTGCACGTGGGACAGCCCTGTGGGAAAGCCTCGTGGGAAAGCCTCGTGGGAAAGACTCGAGGGAAAACCATAGATCCTTTGATCCACGCGGCGGACTGCGTGATACTGCTGCTACCGCTCTGGAGGAAAGCGCAAGTGCATGCCCGCATTCGAGACGAGGACTGACTCCCCTGGGGAGACTCCAGAAGTACCCCAAGATCCATGTCAGCACTGGAGAGGAATACTCAGGTTCCGGCCCCAACTCCACACAAGGTCGTAGGCCCCGGCATCGCCGGGAGAGGAATGCCGAGAGGCCCCCGAGGAACTCGCATGGGGACTGGCCTTTCCTGAGGCCACCAGAGCGGGTCCCTGAGGTCCCCGTCGTAAGTCGAGAGCACCTGCCGCAACTCGAGAAAATCCAGGAGGTTTTGCCCTCCAGGCGAAATGAGGCCCATTTCCGCTGAGGCTTCTCGAGGCCAATCACGTCTAACCACTGGAACTTCCAAAGGATCCTTCACACCCTTGCTGCAACTCAAGAAGTTCCCCGACATACCAGTCTCCACTCGAGAGGAAGCACGTGGGGTCCCGCACACATCCAGGGGAGCCCCGTTTCCGCCTCCTAGCTCGAGATGAGGGATCCTTTCCCTGTTTCGTAGGGAAAGAATTCCCGGCCTTCCCGTCGCATCTCAAGAGGAGGCGCTCTCCACAGGAAAGGCGAGAGGAACTCCAGGGTCATGCCACCATTCCAAGAGTCCCCCAGATGTGTCAGTCCATTCCAGAGGAAACAGTTTTCCCTGCACTGCCTTGACGTTCAAGCCGAGGATCGACTCCCACCACGTGTGCACGTGGGACAGCCCTGTGGGAAAGCCTCGTGGGAAAGCCTCGTGGGAAAGACTCGAGGGAAAACCATAGATCCTTTGATCCACGCGGCGGACTGCGTGACACTGCTGCTACCGCTCTGGAGGAAAGCGCAAGTGCATGCCTGCATTCGAGACGAGGACTGACTCCCCTGGGGAGACTCCAGAAGTACCCCAAGATCCATGTCAGCACTGGAGAGGAATCCTCAGGTTCCGGCCCCGACTCCACACAAGGTCTTAGGCCCCGGCATCGAAGGGAGAGGAATCCCGATAGGCCCCCGAGGATCTCGCATAGGGACTGGCCTTTCCTGAGGCCACCAGAGCGGGTCCCTGAGGTCCCCGTCGTAAGTCGAGAGCACCTGCCGCAACTCGAGAAAATCCAGGAGGTTTTACCCTCCAGGCGAGATGAGGCCCATTTCCGCTGAGGCTTCTCGGGGCCAATCACATCTAACCACTGGAACTTCCAAAGGGTCCTTCACACCATTGCTGCAACTCAAGAAGTTCCCCGACATACCCGTCTCCACTCGAGAGGAAGCACGTGGGGTCCCGCACACATCCAGGGGAGCCCCGTTTCCGCCTCCTAGCTCGAGATGAGGGATCCTTTCCCTGTTTCATAGGGAAAGAATTCCCGGCGTTCCCGTCGCATCTCAAGAGGAGGCGCTCTCCACAGGAAAGGCGAGAGGAACTCCAGGGTCGTGCCACCATTCCAAGAGTCCCCCAGATGTGTCAGTCCATTCCAGAGGAACCTGTTTTCCCTGCACTGCCTTGACGTTCAAGCCGAGGATCGACTCCCACCACGTGTGCACGTGGGACAGCCCTGTGGGAAAGCCTCGTGGGAAAGCCTCGTGGGAAAGACTCGAGGGAATACCATAGATCCTTTGTTCCACGCGGCGGTCTGCGTGACACTGCTGCTACCGCTCTGGAGGAAAGCGCAAGTGCATGCCCGCATTCGAGACGAGGACTGACTCCCCTGGGGAGACTCCAGAAGTACCCCAAGATCCATGTCAGCACTGGAGAGGAATCCTCAGGTTCCGGCCCCGACTCCACACAAGGTCTTAGGCCCCGGCATCGACGGGAGAGGAATCCCGAGAGGCCCCCGAGGAACTCGCATGGGGACTGGCCTTTCCTGAGGCCACCAGAGCGGGTCCCTGAGGTCCCCGTCGTAAGTCGAGAGCACCTGCCGCAACTCGAGAAAATCCAGGAGGTTTTGCCCTCCAGGCGAGATGAGGCCCATTTCCGCTGAGGCTTCTCGACGCTAATCACGTCTAACCACTGGAACTTCCAAAGGGTCCTTCACAACCTTGCTGCAACTCAAGAAGTTCCCCGACATACCCGTCTCCACTCGAGAGGAAGCACGTGGGTCCCGCACACATCCAGGGGAGCCCCGTTTCCGCCTCCTAGCTCGAGATGAGGGATCCTTTCCCTGTTTCTTAGGGAAAGAATTCCCGGCGTTCCCGTCCCATCTCAAGACGAGGCGCTCTCCACAGGAAAGGCGAGAGGAACTCCAGGGTCGTGACACCATTCCAAGAGTCCCCCAGATGTGTCAGTCCATTCCAGAGTAACCTATTTTCCCTGCACTGCCTTGACGTTCAAGCCGAGGATCGACTCCCACCACGTGTGCACGTGGGACAGCCCTGTGGGAAAGCCTCGTGGGAAAGACTCGTGGGAAAGACTCGAGGGAAAACCATAGATCCTTTTATCCACGCGGCGGACTGCGTGACACTGCTGCTACCGCTCTGGAGGAAAGTGCAAGTGCATGCCCGCATTCGAGACGAGGACTGACCCCCCTGGGGAGACTCCAGAAGTACCCCAAGATCCATGTCAGCACTGGAGAGGAATCCTCAGGTTCCGGCCCCGACTCCACACAAGGTCTTAGGCCCCGGCATCGACGGGAGAGGAATCCCGAGAGGCCCCCGAGGAACTCGCATGGGGACTGGCCTTTCCTGAGGCCACCAGAGCGGGTCCCTGAGGTCCCCGTCGTAAGTCGAGAGCACCTGCCGCAACTCGAGAAAATCCAGGAGGTTTTGCCCTCCAGGCGAGATGAGGCCCATTTCCGCTGAGGCTTCTCGAGGCCAATCACGTCTAACCACTGGAACTTCCAAAGGGTCCTTCACACCCTTGCTGCAACTCAAGAAGTTCCCCGACATACCCGTCTGCACTCTAGAGGAAGCACGTGGTGTCCCGCACACATCCAGGGGAGCCCCGTTTCCCCCTCCTAGCTCGAGATGAGGGATCCTTTCCCTGTTTCGTAGGGAAAGAATTCCCGGCGTTCCCGTCGCATCTCAAGAGGAGGCGCTCTCCACAGGAAAGGCGAGAGGAACTCCAGGGTCGTGCCACCATTCCAAGAGTCCCCCAGATGTGTCAGTCCATTCCAGAGGAACCTGTTTTCCCTGCACTGCCTTGTCGTTCAAGCCGAGGATCGACTCCCGCCAAGTGTGCACGTGGGACAGCCCTGTGGGAAAGCCTCGTGGGAAAGACTCGAGGGAAAACCATACATTCTTTGATCCACGCGGCGGACTGCGTGACACTGCTGCTACCGCTCTAGAGGAAAGCGCAAGTGCATGCCCGCATTCGAGACGAGGACTGACTCCCCTGGGGATACTCCAGAAGTACCCCAAGATCCATGTCAGCACTGGAGAGGAATCCTCAGGTTCCGGCCCCGACTCCACACAAGGTCTTAGGCCCCGGCATCGACGGGAGAGGAATCCCCAGAGGCCCCCGAGGAACTCGCATGGGGACTGGCCTTTCCTGAGGCCACCAGAGCGGTTCCCTGAGGTCCCCGTCGTAAGCCGAGAGCACCTGCCGCAACTCGATAAAATCCAGGAGGTTTTGCCCTCCAGGCGAGATGAGGCCCATTTCCGCTGAGGCTTCTCGAGACCAATCACATCTAACCACTGGACCTTCCAAAGGGTCCTTCACACCCTTGCTGCAACTCAAGAAGTTCCCCGACATACCCGTCTCCACTCGAGAGGAAGCACGTGGGGTCCCGCACACATTCAGGGGAGCCCCGTTTCCGCCTCCTAGCTCGAGATGAGGGATCCTTTCCCTGTTTCGTAGGGAAAGAATTCCCGGCGTTCCCGTCGCATCTCAAGAGGAGGCGCTCTCCACAGGAAAGGCGAGAGGAACTCCAGGGTCGTGCCACCATTCCAATAGTCCCCCAGATGTGTCAGTCCATTCCAGAGGAACCTGTTTTCCCTGCACTGCCTTGACGTTCAAGCCGAGGATCGACTCCCAACACGTGTGCACGTGGGACAGCCCTGTGGGAAAGCCTCGTGGGAAAGCCTCGTGGGAAAGACTCGAGGGAAAACCATAGATCCTTTGGTCCACAAGGCGGACTGCGTGACACTGCTGCTACCGCTCTGGAGGAAAGGGCAAGTGCATGCCCGCATCCGAGACGAGGACTGACTCCCCTGGGGAGACTCCAGAAGTACCCCAAGATCCATGTCAGCACTGGAGAGGAATCCTCAGGTTCCGGCCCCGACTCCACACAAGGTCTTAGGCCCCGGCATCGACGGGAGAGGAATCCGGAGAGGCCCCCGAGGAACACGCATGGGGACTGGCCATTCCTGAGGCCACCAGAGCGGGTCCCTGAGGTCCCCGTCGTAAGTCGAGAGCACCTGCCGCAACTCGAGAAAATCCAGGAGGTTTTGCCCTCCAGGCGAGATGAGGCCCATTTCCGCTGAGGCTTCTCGAGGCCAATCACATCTAACCACTGGAACTTCCAAAGGGTCCTTCACACCCTTGCTGCAACTCAAGAAGTTCCCCGACATACCCGTCTCCACTCGAGAGGAAGCACGTGGTGTCCCGCACACATCCAGGGGAGACCCGTTTCCGCCTCCTAGCTCGAGATGAGGGATCCTTTCCCTGTTTCGTAGGGAAAGAATTCCCGGCGTTCCCGTCGCATCTCAAGAGGAGGCGCTCTCCACAGGAAAGGCGAGAGGAACTCCAGGGTCATGCCACCATTCCAAGAGTCCCCCAGATGTGTCAGTCCATTCCAGAGGAAACAGTTTTCCCTGCACTGCCTTGACGTTCAAGCCGAGGATCGACTCCCACCACGTGTGCACGTGGGACAGCCCTGTGGGAAAGCCTCCTGGGAAAGCCTCGTGGGAAAGACTCGAGGGAAAACCATAGATCCTTTGATCCACGAGCCGGACTGCGTGACACTGCTGCTACCGCTCTGGAGGAAAGCGCAAGTGCATGCCCGCATTCGAGACGAGGACTGACTCCCCTGGGGAGACTCCAGAAGTACCCCAAGATCCATGTCAGCACTGGAGAGGAATCCTCAGGTTCCGGCCCCGACTCTACACAAGGTCTTAGGCCCCGGCATCGACGGGAGAGGAATCCCCAGAGGCCCCCGAGGAACTTGCATGGGGAATGGCCTTTCCTGAGGCCACCAGAGCGGGTCCCTGAGGTCCCCGTCGTAAGTCGAGAGCACCTGCCGCAACTCGAGAAAATCCAGGAGGTTTTGCCCTCCAGGCGAGATGAGGCCCATTTCCGCTGAGGCTTCTCGAGGCTAATCACGTATAACCACTGGAACTTCCAAAGGGTCCTTCACACCCTTGCTGCAACTCAAGAAGTTCCCCGACATACCCGTCTCCACTAGAGAGGAAGCACGTGGGTCCCGCACACATCCAGGGGAGCCCCGTTTCCCCCTCCTAGCTCGAGATGAGGGATCCTTTCCCTGTTTCGTAGGGAAAGAATTCCCGGCGTTCCCGTCGCATCTCAAGAGGAGGCGCTCTCCACAGGAAAGGCGAGAGGAACTCCAGGGTCGTACCACCATTCCAAGAGTCCCCCAGATGTGTCAGTCCATTCCAGA
This sequence comes from Ovis canadensis, assembly GCF_042477335.2. Taxonomy (NCBI): domain Eukaryota; kingdom Metazoa; phylum Chordata; class Mammalia; order Artiodactyla; family Bovidae; genus Ovis; species Ovis canadensis. Next base: position 2,461,597 of record NC_091252.1, read on the forward strand.
GGAACCTGTTTTCCCTGCACTGCCTTGTCGTTCAAGCCGAGGATCGACTCCCACCACGTGTGCACGTGGGACAGCCCTGTGGGAAAGCCTCGTGGGAAAGCCTCGTGGGAAAGACTCGAGGGAAAACCATAGATCCTTTGATCCACGCGGCGGACTGCGTGACACTGCTGCTACCGCTCTGGAGGAAAGCGCAAGTGCATGCCCGCATTCGAGACGAGGACTGACTCCCCTGGGGAGACTCCAGAAGTACCCCAAGATCTATGTCAGCACTGGAGTTGAATCCTCAGGTTCCGGCCCCGACTCCACACAAGGTCTTAGGCCCCGGCATCGACGGGAGAGGAATCCCGATAGGCCCCCGAGGAACTCGCATAGGGACTGGCCTTTCCTGAGGCCACCAGAGCGGGTCCCTGAGGTCCCCGTCGTAAGTCGAGAGCACCTGCCGCAACTCGAGAAAATCCAGGAGGTTTTGCCCTCCAGGCGAGATGAGGCCCATTTCCGCTGAGGCTTCTCGAGGCCAATCACATCTAACCACTGGAACTTCCAAAGGGTCCTTCACACCATTGCTGCAACTCAAGAAGTTCCCCGACATAACCGTCTCCACTCGAGAGGAAGCACGTGGGGTCCCGCACACATCCAGGGGAGCCCCGTTTCCGCCTCCTAGCTCGAGATGAGGGATCCTTTCCCTGTTTCGTAGGGAAAGAATTCCTGGCGTTCCCGTCGCATCTCAAGAGGAGGCGCTCTCCACAGGAAAGGCGAGAGGAACTCCACGGTCGTGCCACCATTCCAAGAGTCCCCCAGATGTGTCAGTCCATTCCAGAGGAACCTGTTTTCCCTGCACTGCCTTGACGTTCAAGCCGAGGATCGACTCCCACCACGTGTGCACGTGGGACAGCCCTGTGGGAAAGCCTCGTGGGAAAGCCTCGTGGGAAAGACTCGAGGGAAAACCATAGATCCTTTGATCCACGCGGCGGACTGCGTGACACTGCTGCTACCGCTCTGGAGGAAAGCGCAAGTGCATGCCCGCATTCGAGACGAGGACTGACTCCCCTGGGGAGACTCCAGAAGTACCCCAAGATCCATGTCAGCACTGGAGAGGAATCCTCAGGTTCCGGCCCCGACTCCACACAAGGTCTTAGGCCCCGGCATCGACGGGAGAGGAATCCCCAGAGGCCCCCGAAGAACTCGCATGGGGACTGGCCTTTCCTGAGGCCACCAGGCGGGTCCCTGAGGTCCCCGTCGTAAGTCGAGAGCACCTGCCGCAACTCGAGAAAATCCAGGAGGTTTTGCCCTCCAGGCGAGATGAGGCCCATTTCCGCTGAGGCTTCTCGAGGCCAATCACGTCTAACCACTGGAACTTCCAAAGGGTCCTTCACACCCTTGCTGCAACTCAAGAAGTTCCCCGACATACCCGTCTGCACTCGAGAGGAAGCACGTGGTGTCCCGCACACATCCAGGGGAGCCCCGTTTCCCCCTCCTAGCTCGAGATGAGGGATCCTTTCCCTGTTTCGTAGGGAAAGAATTCCCGGCGTTCCCGTCGCATCTCAAGAGGAGGCGCTCTCCACAGGAAAGGCGAGAGGAACTCCAGGGTCATGCCACCATTCCAAGAGTCACCCAGATGTGTCAGTCCATTCCAGAGGAACCTGTTTTCCCTGCACTGCCTTGACGTTCAAGCCGAGGATCGACTCCCACCACGTGTGCACGTGGGACAGCCCTGTGGGAAAGCCTCGTGGGAAAGACTCGAGGGAAAACCATAGATTCTTTGATCCACGCGGCGGACTGCGTGACACTGCTGCTACCGCTCTGGAGGAAAGCGCAAGTGCATGCCCGCATTCGAGACGAGGACTGACTCCCCTGGGGAGACACCAGAAGTACCCCAAGATCCATGTCAGCACTGGAGAGGAATCCTCAGGTTCCGGCCCCGACTCCACACAAGGTCTTAGGCCCCGGCATCGACGGGAGAGGAATCCCGAGAGGCCCCCGAAGAACTCGCATGGGGACTGTCCTTTCCTGAGGCCACCAGAACGGGTCCCTGAGGTCCCCGTCGTAAGTCGAGAGCACCTTCCGCAACTCGAGAAAATCCAGGAGGTTTTGCCCTCCAGGCGCGATGAGGCCCATTTCCGCTGAGGCTTCTGGAGGCTAACCACGTCTAACCACTGGAACTTCCAAAGGGTCCTTCACACCCTTGCTGCAACTCAAGAAGTTCCCCGACATACCCGTCTCCACTCGAGAGGAAGCACGTGGGTCCCGCACACATCCAGGGGAGCCCCGTTTCCGCCTCCTAGCTCGAGATGAGGGATCCTTTCCCTGTTTCGTAGGGAAAGAATTCCCGGCGTTCCCGTCGCATCTCAAGAGGAGGCGCTCTCCACAGGAAAGGCGAGAGGAACTCCAGGGTCGTGCCACCATTCCAAGAGTCCCCCAGATGTGTCAGTCCATTCCAGAGGAACCTGTTTTCCCTGCACTGCCTTGATGTTCAAGCCGAGGATCGACTCCCACCACGTGTGCACGTGGGACAGCCCTGTGGGAAAGCCTCCTGGGAAAGCCTCGTGGGAAAGACTCGAGGGAAAACCATAGATCCTATTATCCACGCGGCGGACTGCGTGACACTGCTGCTACCGCTCTGGAGGAAAGTGCAAGTGCATGCCCGCATTCGAGAGGAGGACTGACCCCCCTGGGGAGACTCCAGAAGTACCCCAAGATCCATGTCAGCACTGGAGAGGAATCCTCAGGTTCCGGCCCCGACTCCACACAAGGTCTTAGGCCCCGCCATCGACGGGAGAGGAATCCCGAGAGGCCCCCGAGGAACTCGCATGGGGACTGGCCTTTCCTGAGGCCACCAGAGCGGGTCCCTGAGGTCCCCGTCGTAAGTCGAGAGCACCTGCCGCAACTCGAGAAAATCCAGGAGGTTTTGCCCTCCAGGCGAGATGAGGCCCATTTCCGCTGAGACTTCTCGAGGCTAATCACATCTAACCACTGGAACTTCCAAAGGGTCCTTCACACCCTTGCTGCAACTCAAGCAGTTCCGAGACATACCCGTCTCCACTCGAGAGGAAGCACGTGGGGTCCCGCACACATGCAGGGGAGCCCCGTTTCTGCCTCCTAGCTCGAGATGAGGGATCCTTTCCCTGTTTAGTAGGGAAAGATTTCCCGGCGTTACCGTCACATCTCAAGAGGAGGCGCTCTCCACAGGAAAGGCGAGAGGAACTCCAGGGTCGTGCTACCATTCCACGAGTCCCCCAGATGTGTCAGTCCATTACAGAGGAACCTGTTTCCCTGCACTGCCTTGACGTTCAAGCCGAGAATCTACTCCCACCACGTGTGCACGTGGGACAGCCCTGTGGGAAAGCCTCGTGGGAAAGCCTCGTGGGAAAGACTCGAGGGAAAACCATAGATCTTTTGATCCACGTGGCGGACTGCGTGACACTGCTGCTACCGCTCTGGAGGAAAGCGCAAGTGCATGCCCGCATTCGAGACGAGGACTGACTCCCCTGGGGAGACTCCAGAAGTAGCTCAAGATCCATGTCAGCACTGGAGAGGAATCCTCAGGTTCCGGCCTCGACTACACACAAGGTCTTAGGCCCCGGCATCGACGGGAGAGGAATCCCGAGAGGCCCCCGAGGAACTCGCATTTGACTGGCCTTTCCTGAGGCCACCAGAGCGGGTCCCTGAGGTCCCCGTCGTAAGTCGAGAGCACCTGCTGCAACTGGAGAAAATCCAGGAGGTTTTGCCCTCCAGGCGAGATGAGGCCCATTTCCGCTGAGGCTTCTCGAGGCTAATCACATCTAACCACTGGAACTTCCAAAGGTCCTTCACACCCTAGCTGCAACTCAAGCAGTTTCGCGACATACCCGTCTCCATTCGAGAGGAAGCACGTGGGGTGCCGCACACATCCAGGGGAGCCCCGTATCCGCCTCCTAGTTCGAGGTGAGGGATCCTATCCCTGTTTCGTAGGGAAAGAATTCCCGGCGTTCCCGTCGCATCTCAAGAGGAGGCACTCTCCACAGGAAAGGCGAGAGGAACTCCAGGGTCGTGCCACCATTCCAAGAGACCCCCAGATGTGTCAGTCCATTCCAGAAGCACCTGTTTTCCCTGCACTGCCTTGACGTTCAAGCCGACGATCGACTCCCACCACGTGTGCAAGTGGTACAGCCCTGTGGGAAATCCTCGTGGGAAAGCCTCGTGGGAAAGCCTCGTGGGAAAGACTCGAGGGAAAACCATAGATCCTTTGATCCACGCGGCGGACTGCGTGACACTGCTGCTACCGCTCTGGAGGAAAGCGCAAGTGCATGCCCGCATTCGAGACGAGGACTGACTCCCCTGGGGAGACTCCAGAAGTATCCCAAGATCCATGTCAGCACTGGAGAGGAATCCTCAGGTTCCGGCCCCGACTCCACACAAGGTCTTAGGCCCCGGCATCGACGGGAGAGGAATCCCGAGAGGCGTCCCGAGAAACTCGCATGGGGACTCGCCTTTCCTGAGGCCACCAGAGCGGGTCCCTGAGGTCCCCATCGTGAGTCGAGAGCACCTGCCGCAACTCGAGAAAATCCAGGAGGTTTTGCCCTCCAGGCGAGATGAGGCCCATTTCCGCTGAGGCTTCTCGAGGCTAATCACATCTAACCACTGGAACTTCCAAAGGGTCCTTCACACCCTAGCTGCAACTCAAGCAGTTCCGCGACATACCCGTCTCCACTCGAAAGGTAGCACGTGGGGTGCCGCACACATCCAGGGGAGCCCCGTATCCGCCTCCTAGTTCGAGGTGAGGGATCCTATCCCTGTTTCGTAGGGAAAGAATTCCCGGGGTTCCCATCGCATCTCAAGAGGAGGCGCTCTCCACAGGAAAGGCGAGAGGAACTCCAGGGTCGTGCGACCATTCCAAGCGTCCCCCAGATGTGTCAGTCCATTCCAGAGGAACCTGTTTTCCCTGAACTGCCTTGACGTTCAAGCCGAGGATCGACTTCCACCACGTGTGCACGTGGGACAGCCCTGTGGGAAAACCGCGTGGGACAGCCTCGTGGGAAAGACTCGAGGGAAAACGATAGATCCTTTGATCCACGCGGCGGACTGTGTGACACTGCTTCTACCGCTCTGGAGGAAAGTGAAAGTGCATGCCCACATTCGAGACGAGGACTGACTCCCGTGGGGAGACTCCAGAAGTACCCCAAGATCCATGTCAGCACTGGAGAGGAATCCTCAGGTTCCGGCCCCGACTCCACACAAGGTCTTAGGCCCCGGCATCGACAGGAGAAGAATCCCAAGAGGCCCTCGAGGAACTCGCATGGGGACTGGCCTTGCCTTAGGCCACCAGAGCGGGTCCCTGAGGTCCCCATCGTAAGTCGAGAGCACCTGCCACAACTCGAGAAAATCCAGGAGGTTTTGCCCTCCAGGCGAGATGAGGCCCATTTCCGCTGAGGCTTCTCGAGGCTAATCACGTCTAACCACTGGAACTTCCAAAGGGTCCTTCACACCCTTGCTGCAACTCCAGAAGTTCCCCGACATACCCGTCTCCACTCGAGAGGAAGCCCATGGGGTCCCGCACACATCCAGTGGAGCCCCGTTTCCGCCTCCTAGCTTGAGAAGAGGGATCCTTTCCCTGTTTCGTAGGGAAAGAATTCCCGGCGTTCCCGTCGCATCTCAAGAGGAGGCGCTCTCCACAGGAAAGGCGAGAGGAACCCCACGGTCGTGCCACCATTCCAAGAGTCCCCCAGATGGGTCAGTCCATTCCAGAGGAACCTGTTTTCCCTGCACTGCCTTGACGTTCAAGCCGAGGATCGACTCCCACCACGTGTGCACGTGGGACAGCCCTGTGGGAAAACCTCGTGGGAAAGCCTCGTGGGAAAAACTCGAGGAAAATCCATAGATCCTTTGATCCACGCGGCGGACTGCGTGACACTGCTGCTACCACGCTGGAGGAAAGCGCAAGTGCATGCCCGCATTCGAGACGAGGACTGACTCCCCTGGGGAGACTCCAGAAGTACCCCAAGATCCATGTCAGCACTGGAGAGGAATCCTCAGGTTCCGGCCCGACTCCACAGAAGGTCTTAGGCCCCGACATCGACGGGAGAGGAATCCCGAGAGACCCCGAGGAACTCGCATGGGGACTGGCCTTTCCTGAGGCCTCCCGAGCGGGTCCCTGAGGTCCCCGTCGTAAGTCGAGAGCACCTGCCGCAACTCGAGAAAATCCATGAGGTTTTGCCCTCCAGGCGAGATGAGGCCCATTTCCGCTGAGGCTTCTCGAGGCTAATCACATCTAACCACTGGAACTTCCAAAGGGTCCTTCACACCCTTGCTGCAACTCAAGCAGTTCCGCGACATACCCGTCTCCACTCGAGAGGAAGCCCGTGGGGTGCCGCACACATCCAGGGGAGCCCCGTTTCCGCCTCCTACTTCGAGATGAGCGATCCTATCCCTGTTTCGTAGGGAAAGAATTCCCTGCGTTCCCGTCGCATCTCAAGAGGAGGCGCTCTCCACAGGAAAGGCGAGAGGAACTCCAGGGTCGTGCCACCATTCCAAGAGTCCCCCAGATGTGTCAGTCCATTCCAGAGGAACCTGTTTTCCCTGCACTGCCTTGACGTTCAAGCCGAGGATCGACTCCCACCACGTGTGCACGTGGAACAGCCCTGTGGGAAAGCCTCGTGGGACAGCCTCGTGGGAAAGACTCGAGGGAAAACCATAGATCCTTTGATCCACGCGGCGGAATGTGTGACACTGCTGCTACCGCTCTGGAGGAAAGCGCAAGTGCAGGCCCGCATTCGAGACGAGGACTGACTCCCCCGGGGAGAATCCAGAAGTACCCCAAGATCCATGTCAGCACTGGAGAGGAATCCTCAGGTTCCGGCCCGGACTCCGCACAAGGTCTTAGACCCCGGCATCGACGGGAGAGGAATCCCGAGAGGCCCCCGAGGAACTCCCATGGGGCCTGGCCTTTCCTGAGGCCACCAGAGCGGGTCCCTGAAGTCCCCGTCATAAGTCGAGAGCACCTGCCGCAACTCGAGAAAATCCAGGAGGTTTTGCCCTCCAGGCGAGATGAGGCCCATTTCCCCTGAGGCTTCTCGAGGCTAATCACATCTAAACACTGGAACTTCCAAAGGGTCCTTCACACCCTTGCTGCAACTCAAGAAGTTCCCCGACATACCCGTCTCCACTCGAGAGGAAGCACATGGGGTCCCGCACACATCCAAGGGAGCCCCGTTTCCGCCTCCTAGCTCGAGATGAGGGATCCTTTCCCTGTTTCGTAGGGAAAGAATTCCCGGCGTTCCCGTCGCATCTCAAGAGGAGGCGCTCTCCACAGGAAAGGCGAGAGGAACTCCAGGGTCGTGCCACCATTCCAAGAGTCCCCCAGATGGGTCAGTCCATTCCAGAGGAACCTGTTTTCCCTGCACTGCCTTGACGTTCAAGCCGAGGATCGACTCCCACCACGTGTGCACGTGGAACAGCCCTGTGGGAAAGCCTCGTGGGACAGCCTCGTGGGAAAGCCTCGAGGGAAAACCATAGATCCTTTGATCCACGCGGCGGACTGCGTGACACTGCTGCTACCGCTCTGGAGGAAAGCGCAAGTGCATGCCCGCATTCGAGACGAGGACTGACTCCCCTGGGGAGAATCCAGAAGTACCCCAAGATCCATGTCAGCACTGCAGAGGAATCCTCAGGTTCCGGCCCCGACTCCACACAAGGTCTTAGGCCCCGGCATCGAAGGGAGAGGAATCCCGAGAGGCCCCCGAGGAACTCCCATGTTGACTGGCCTTTCCAGAGGCCTCCAGAGCGGGTCCCTGAGGTCCCCGTCGTAAGTCGAGAGCACCTGCCGCAACTCGAGAAAATCCTGGAGGTTTTGGCTTCCAGGCGAGATGAGGCCCATTTCCGCTGAGGCTTCTCGAGGCTAATCACATCTAACCACTGGAACTTCCAAAGGGTCCTTCACACCCTTGCTGCAACTCAAGCAGTTCCGCGACATACCCGTCTCCACTCGAGAGGAAGCACGTGGGGTCCCGCACACGTCCAGGTGAGCCCCGTTTCCGCCTCCTAGCTCGAGATGAGGGATCCTTTCCCTGTTTCGTAGGGAAAGAATTCCCGGCGTTCCCGTCGCTTCTCAAGAGGAGGCGCTCTCCACAGGAAAGGCGAGAGGAACTCCAGGGTCGTGCCAACATTCCAAGAGACCCCCAGATGTGTCAGTCCATTCCAGAGGAACCTGTTTTCCCTGAACTGCCTTGACGTTCAAGCCGAGGATCGACTCCCACCACGTGTGCACGTGGAATAGCCCTGTGGGAAAGCCTCGTGGGAAAGCCTCGTGGGAAAGACTCGAGGGAAAAACATAGATCCTTTGATCCACGCGGCGGACTGTGTGACACTGCTGCTACCGCTCTGGAGGAAAGCACAAATGCATGCCCGCATTCGAGACGAGGACTGACTCCCCTGGGGAGACTCCAGAAGAACCCCAAGATCCATGTCAGCACTGGAGAGGAATCCTCAGGTTTTGGCCCCGACTCCACACAAGGTCTTAGGCCCCGGCATCGACGGGAGAGGAATCCCGAGAGGCCCCGGAGGAACTCCCACGTTGACTGGCCTTTCCTGAGGCCTCCAGAGCGGGTCCCTGAGGTCCCCGTCGTAAGTCGAGAGCACCTGCCGCAACTCGAGAAAATCCAGGAGGTTTTGCCCTCCAGGCGAGATGAGGCCCATTTCCGCTGAGGCTTCTCGAGGCTAATCACATCTAAACACTGGAACTTCCAAAGGGTCCTTCACACCCTTGCTGCAACTCAAGCAGTTCCGCGATATACCCGTCTCCACTCGAGAGGAAGCACGTGGGGTCCCGCACACATCCAGGGGAGACCCGTTTCCGCCTCCTAGCTCGAGATGAGGGATCCTTTCCCTGTTTCGTAGGGAAAGAATTCCCGGCGTTCCCGTCACATCTCAAGAGGAGGCACTCTCCACAGGAAAGGCAAGAGGAACTCCAGGGTCGTGCCACCATTCCAAGAGACCCCCAGATGTGTCAGTCCATTCCAGAGGAACCTGTTTTCCCTGAACTGCCTTGACGTTCAAGCCGAGGATCGACTCCCACCACGTGTGCACGTGGAACAGCCCTGTGGGAAAGCCTCGTGGGACAGCCGCGTGGGAAAGACTCGAGGGAAAACCATAGATCCTTTGATCCACGCGGCGGACTCTGTGACACTGCTGCTACCGCTATGGAGGAAAGCGCAAGTGCATGCCCGCATTCGAGACGAAGACTGACTACCCTGGGGAGACTCCAGAAGTACCCCAAGATCCATGTCAGCACTGGAGAGGAATCCTCAGGTTCCGGCCCCGACTCCACCCAAGGTCTTAGGCCCTGGCATCGACGGGAGAGGAATCCCGAGAGGCCCCCGAGGAACTCGCATGGGGACTGGCCTTTCCTGAGGCCACCAGAGCGGGTCCCTGAGGTCCCCGTCGTATGTTCAGAGCATCTGCCGCAACTCGAGGAAATCCAGGAGGTTTTGCCCTCCAGGCGAGATGAGGCCCATTTCCGCTGAGGCTTCTCGAGGCTAATCACATCTAACCACTGGAACTTCCAAAGGGTCCTTCACACCCTCGCTGCAACTCAAGCAGTTCCGAGACATACCCGTCTCCACTCGAGAGGAAGCACGTGGGGTCCCGCACACATCCAGGGGAGCCCCGTTTCTACCTCCTAGCTCGAGATGAGGGATCCTTTCCCTGTTTAGTAGGGAAAGATTTCCCGGCGTTACCGTCACATCCCATGAGGAGGCGCTCTCCACAGGAAAGGCGAGAGGAACTCCAGGGTCGTGGCACCATTCCAAGAGACCCCCAGATGTGTCAGTCCATTCCAGAGGAACCTGTTTTCCCTGCACTGCCTTGACGTTCAAGCCGAGGATCGACTCCCACCACGTGTGAACGTGGGACAGCCCTGTGGGAAAGCCTCGTGGGAAAGCCTCGTGGGAAAGACTCGAGGGAAAACCATAGATCCTTTGATCCACGTGGCGGACTGCGTGACACTGCTGCTACCGCTCTGGAGGAAAGCGCAAGTGCATGCCCGCATTCGAGACGAGGACTGAGTCCCCTGGGGAGACTCCAGAAGTACCCCAAGATCCATGTCAGCACTGCAGAGGAATCCTCAGGTTCCGGCCCCGACTCCACACAAGGTCTTAGGCCCCGGCATCGACGGGAGAGGAATCCCGAGAGGCCCCCGAGGAACTCGCATGGGGACTGGCCTTTCCTGAGGCCACCAGAGCGGGTCCCTGAAGTCCCCGTCGTAAGTCGAGAGCACCAGCCGCAACTCGAGAAAATCCATGAGGTTTTGCCCTCCAGGCGAGATGAGGCCCATTTCCGCTGAGACTTCTCGAGGCTAATCACATCTAACCACTGGAACTTCCAAAGGGTCCTTCACACCCTTGCTGCAACTCAAGCAGTTCCGAGACATACCCGTCTCCACTCGAGAGGAAGCACGTGGGGTCCCGCACACATGCAGGGGAGCCCCGTTTCTGCCTCCTAGCTCGAGATGAGGGATCCTTTCCCTGTTTAGTAGGGAAAGATTTCCCGGCGTTACCGTCACATCCCATGAGGAGGCGCTCTCCACAGGAAAGGCGAGAGGAACTCCAGGGTCGTGGCACCATTCCAAGAGACCCCCAGATATGTCAGTCCATTCCAGAGGAACCTGTTTTCCCTGCACTGCCTTGACGTTCAAGCCGAGGATCGACTCCCACCACGTGTGAACGTGGGACAGCCCTGTGGGAAAGCCTCGTGGGAAAGCCTCGTGGGAAAGACTCGTGGGAAAACCATAGATCCTTTGATCCACGTGACGGACTGCGTGACACTGCTGCTACCGCTCTGGAGGAAAGCGCAAGTGCATGCCCGCATTCGAGACGAGGACTGACTCCCCTGGGGAGACTCCAGAAGTACCCCAAGATCTATGTCAGCACTGCAGAGGAATCCTCAGGTTCCGGCCCCGACTCCACACAAGGTCTTAGGCCCCGGCATCGACGGGAGAGGAATCCCGAGAGGCCCCCGAGGAACTCGCATGGGGACTGGCCTTTCCTGAGGCCACCAGAGCGGGTCCCTGAGGTCCCCGTCGTAAGTCGAGAGCACCTGCCGCAACTCGAGAAAATCCAGGAGGTTTTGCCCTCCAGGCGAGATGAGGCCCATTTCCGCTGAGGCTTCTCGAGGCTAATCACATCTAACCACTGGAACTTCCCAAGGGTCGTTCACACCCTTGCTGCAACTCAAGAAGTTCCCCGACATACCCGTCTCCACTCGAGAGGAATCACGAGGGTCCCGCACACATCCAGGGGAGCCCCGTTTCCGCCTCCTAGCTCGAGATGAGGGATCCTTTCCCTGTTTCGTAGGGAAAGAATTCCGGGCGTTCCCGTCGCATCTCAAGAGGAGGCGCTCTCCACAGGAAAGGCGAGAGGAACTCCAGGGTCGTGCTACCATTCCACGAGTCCCCCAGATGTGTCAGTCCATTACAGAGGAACCTGTTTCCCTGCACTGCCTTGACGTTCAAGCCGAGAATCTACTCCCACCACGTGTGCACGTGGGACAGCCCTGTGGGAAAGCCTCGTGGGAAAGCCTCGTGGGAAAGACTCGAGGGAAAACCATAGATCTTTTGATCCACGTGGCGGACTGCGTGACACTGCTGCTACCGCTCTGGAGGACAGCGCAAGTGCATGCCCGCATTCGAGACGAGGACTGACTCCCCTGGGGAGACTCCAGAAGTAGCTCAAGATCCATGTCAGCACTGGAGAGGAATCCTCAGGTTCCGGCCTCGACTCCACACAAGGTCTTAGGCCCCGGCATCGACGGGAGAGGAATCCCGAGAGGCCCCCGAGGAACTCGCATTGGACTGGCCTTTCCTGAGGCCACCAGAGCGGGTCCCTGAGGTCCCCGTCGTAAGTCGAGAGCACCTGCTGCAACTGGAGAAAATCCAGGAGGTTTTGCCCTCCAGGCGAGATGAGGCCCATTTCCGCTGAGGCTTCTCGAGGCTAATCACATCTAACCACTGGAACTTCCAAAGGGTCCTTCACACCCTAGCTGCAACTCAAGCAGTTCCGCGACATACCCGTCTCCAATCGAGAGGAAGCACGTGGGGTGCCGCACACATCCAGGGGAGCCCCGTATCCGCCTCCTAGTTCGAGGTGAGGGATCCTATCCCTGTTTCGTAGGGAAAGAATTCCCGGCGTTCCCGTCGCATCTCAAGAGGAGGCACTCTCCACAGGAAAGGCGAGAGGAACTCCAGGGTCGTGCCACCATTCCAAGAGACCCCCAGATGTGTCAGTCCATTCCAGAGGCAGCTGTTTTCCCTGCACTGCCTTGACGTTCAAGCCGACGATCGACTCCCACCACGTGTGCAAGTGGTACAGCCCTGTGGGAAATCCTCGTGGGAAAGCCTCGTGGGAAAGCCTCGTGGGAAAGACCCGAGGGAAAACCATAGATCCTTTGATCCACGCGGCGGACTGCGTGACACTGCTGCTACCGCTCTGGAGGAAAGCACAAGTGCATGCCCGCATTCGAGACGAGGACTGACTCCCCTGGGGAGACTCCAGAAGTACCCCAAGATCCATGTCAGCACTGGAGAGGAATCCTCAGGTTTCGGCCCGGACTTCACACAAGGTCTTAGTCCCCGGCATCGACGGGAGAGGAATCCTGAGAGGTCCCCGAGGAACTCGCATGGGGACTGGCCTTTCCTGAGGCCACCAGAGCGGGTCCCTGAAGTCCCCGTCGTAAGTCGAGAGCACCAGCCGCAACTCGAGAAAATCCATGAGGTTTTGCCCTCCAGGCGAGATGAGGCCCATTTCCGCTGAGGCTGCTCGAGGCTAATCACATCTAACCACTGGAACTTCCAAAGGGTCCTTCAAACCCTTGCTGCAACTCAAGAAGTTCCCCGACATACCCGTATCCACTCGAGAGGAAGCACGAGGGTCCCGCACACATGCAGGGGAGCCCCGTTTCTGCCTCCTAGCTCGAGATGAGGGATCCTTTCCCTGTTTAGTAGGGAAAGATTTCCCGGCGTTACCGTCACATCCCATGAGGAGGCGCTCTCCACAGGAAAGGCGAGAGGAACTCCAGGGTCGTGGCACCATTCCAAGAGACCCCCAGATGTGTCAGTCCATTCCAGAGGAACCTGTTTTCCCTGCACTGCCTTGACGTTCAAGCCGAGGATCGACTCCCACCACGTGTGAACGTGGGACAGCCCTGTGGGAAAGCCTCGTGGGAAAGCCTCGTGGGAAAGACTCGAGGGAAAACCATAGATCCTTTGATCCACGTGGCGGACTGCGTGACACTGCTGCTACCGCTCTGGAGGAAAGCGCAAGTGCATGCCCGCATTCGAGACGAGGACTGACTCCCCTGGGGAGACTCCAGAAGTACCCCAAGATCTATGTCAGCACTGCAGAGGAATCCTCAGGTTCCGGCCCCGACTCCACACAAGGTCTTAGGCCCCGGCATCGACGGGAGAGGAATCCGGAGAGGCCCCCGAGGAACTCGCATGAGGACTGGCCTTTCCTGAGGCCACCAGAGCGGGTCCCTGAGGTCCAAGTGGTAAGTCGAGAGCACCTGCCGCAACTCGAGGAAATCCAGGAGGTTTTGCCCTCCAGGCGAGATGAGGCCCATTTCCGCTGAGGCTTCTCGAGGCTAATCACATCTAACCACTAGAATTTCCAAAGGGTCCTTCACACCCTTGCTGCAACTCAAGAATTTCCCCGACATACCCGTCTCCCCTTGAGAGGAAGCACGAGGGTCGCGCACACATCCAGGGGAGCCCCGTTTCCGTCGCCTAGCTCGTGATCAGGGATCCTTTCCCTGTTTCGTAGGGAAAGAATTCCCGGCGTTCCCGTCGCATCTCAAGAGGAGGCGCTCTCCACAGGAAAGGCGAGAGGAACTCCAGGGTCGTGCCACCATTCCAAGAGTCCCCCAGATATGTCAGTCCATTCCAGAGGAACCTGTTTTCCCTGCACTGCCTTGACGTTCAAGCCGAGGATTGACTCCCACCACGTGTGCACGTGGGACAGCCTTGTGGGAAAGCCTCGTGGGAAGGACTCGAGGGAAAACCATAGATCCAATGATCCACGCGGAGGACTGCGGTACACTGCTGCTACCGCTCTGGAGGAAAGCGCAAGTGCATGTCCGCATTCGAGACGAGGACTGACTCCCCTGGGGAGACTCCAGAAGTACCCTAGGATCCATGTCAGCACTGGAGAGGAATCCGCAGGTTCCGGCCCCGACTCCACACAAGGTCTTAGGCCCAGGCATCGACGGGAGAGGAATCCCGAGTGGCCCCCGAAGAACTCGCATGGGGACTGGGCTTTCCTGAGGCCACCAGAGCGGATCCCTGAGGTCCACGTCGTAAGTCGAGAACACCTGCCGCAACTCGAGAAAATCCAGGAGGTTTTGACCTCCAGGCGAGATGAGGCCAATTTCCGCTGAGGCTTCTCGAGGCTAATCACATCTAACCACTGGAATTTCCAAAGGGTCCTTCACACCCTCGCTGCAACTCAAGAAGTTCCCCGACATACCCGTCTCCCCTCGAGAGGAAGCACAAGGGTCCCGCACACATCCAGGGGAGCCCCGTTTCGGCCTCCCAGCTCGAGATGAGGGATCCCTTCCCTGTTTCGTAGGGAAAGAATTCCCGGCGTTCCCGTCGCATCTCAAGAGGAGGCGCTCTGCACAAGAAAGGCGAGAGGAATTCCAGGGTCGTGCCACCATTCCAAGAGTCCCCCAGATGTGTCAGTCCAATCCAGAGGAACCTGTTTTCCCTACACTGCCTTGACGTTCAAGCCGAGGATCGACTCCCACCACGTGTGCACGTGGGACAGCCCTGTGGGAAAGCCTCGTGGGAAAGCCTCGTGGGAAAGCCTCGTGGGAAAGACTCGAGGGAAAACCATAGATCCTTTGATCCACGCGGCGGACTGCGTGACACTGCTGCTACCGCTCTGGAGGAAAGCGCAAGTGCATGCCCGCATTCGAGACGAGGACTGACTCCCCTGGGGAGACTCCAGAAGTACCCCAAGATCCATGTAAGCACTGGAGAGGAATACTCAGGTTCCGGCCCCGACTCCACACAAGGTCTTAGGCCCTGGCATCAACGGGAGAGGATTCCCGAGAGGCCCCCGAGGAACTCGCATGGGGACTGGCCTTTCCTGAGGCCACCAGAGCGGGTCCCTGAGGTCCCCGTCGTAAGTCGAGAGCACCTGCCGCAACTCGAGAAAATCCAGGAGGTTTTGCCCTCCAGGCGAGATGAGGCCATTTCCGCTGAGGCTTCTCGAGGCCAATCACATCTAACCCCTGGAACTTCCAAAGGGTCCTTCACACCCTTGCTGCAACTCAAGAAGTTCCGCGACATACCCGTCTCCACTCGAGAGGAAGCACGTGGGGTCCCGCACACATCCAGGGGAGCCCCGTTTCCGCCTCCTACCTCGAGATGAGGGATCCTTTCCCTGTTTCGTAGGGAAAGAATTCCCGGCGTTCCCGTCACATCTCAAGAGGTGGCGCTCTCCACAGGAAAGGCGAGAGGAACTCCAGGGTGGTGGCACCATTCCAAGAGACCCCCAGATGTGTCAGTCCATTCCAGAGGAACCTGTTTTCCCTGCACTGCCTTGACGTTCAAGCCCAGGATCGACTCCCACCACGTGTGCACGTGGGACAACCCTGTGGGAAAGCCTCGTGGGAAAGCCTCGTGGGAAAGACTCGAGGGAAAACCATAGATCCTTTGCTCCACGCGGCGGACTGCGTGACACTGCTGCTACCGCTCTGGAGGAAAGCGCAAGTGCATGCCCGCATTCGAGACGAGGACTGACTCCCCTGGGGAGACTCCAGAAGTACCCCAAGATCCATGTCAGCACTGGAGAGGAATCCTCAGGTTCCGGCCCCGACTCCACACAAGGTCTTAGGCCCCGTCATCGACGGGAGAGGAATCCCGAGAGGCCCCCGAGGAACTCGCATGGGGACTGGCCTTTCCTGAGGCCACCAGAGCGGGTCCCCGAGGTCCCCGTCGTAAGTCGAGAGCAGCTGCCGCAATTCGAGAAAATCCAGGAAGTTTTGCTCTCCGGCGAGATGAGGCCCATTTCCGCTGAGGCTTCTCGAGGCTAATCACATCTAACCACTGGATCTTCCAAAGGGTCCTTCACACCCTTGCTGCAACTCAAGAAGTTCCCTGACATACCCGTCTCCACTAGAGAGGAAGCACGAGGGTCCCGCACACATCCAGGGGAGCCCCGTTTCCGCCTCCTAACTCGAGATGAGGGATCCTTTCCCTGTTTCGTAGGGAAAGAATTCCCGGCATTCCTGTCGCATCTCAAGAGGAGGCGCTCTCCACAGGAAAGGCGAGAGGAACTCCAGGGTCGTGCCACCATTCCAAGAGTCCCCCAGATGTGTCAGTCCATTCCAGAGGAACCTGTTTTCCCTGCACTGCCTTGACGTTCAAGCCGAGGATCGACTCCCACCACGTGTGCACGTGGGACAGCCCTGTGGGAAAGCCTCGTGGGAAGGACTCGAGGGAAAACCATAGATCCAATGATCCACGCGGAGGACTGCGGTACACTGCTGCTACCGCTCTGGAGGAAAGCGCAAGTGCATGTCCGCATTCGAGACGAGGACTGACTCCCCTGAGGAGACTCCAGAAGTACCCCAGGATCCATGTCAGCACTGGAGAGAAATCCGTAGGTTCCGGCCCCGACTCCACACAAGGTCTTAGGCCCAGGCATCGACGGGAGAGGAATCCCGAGTGGCCCCCGAAGAACTCGCATGGGGACTGGGCTTTCCTGAGGCCACCAGAGCGGATCCCTGAGGTCCACGTCGTAAGTCGAGAACACCTGCCGCAACTCGAGAAAATCCAGGAGGTTTTGACCTCCAGGAGAGATGAGGCCAATTTCCGGTGAGGCTTCTCGAGGCTAATCACATCTAACCACTGGAATTTCCAAAGGGTCCTTCACACCCTCGCTGCAACTCAAGAAGTTCCCCGACATACCCGTCTCCCCTCGAGAGGAAGCACAAGGGTCCCGCACACATCCAGGGGAGCCCCGTTTCGGCCTCCCAGCTTGAGATGAGGGATCCCTTCCCTGTTTCGTAGGGAAAGAATTCCCGGCGTTCCCGTCGCATCTCAAGAGGAGGCGCTCTGCACAGAAAAGGCGAGAGGAATTCCAGGGTCGTGCCACCATTCCAAGAGTCCCCCAGATATGTCAGTCCAATCCAGAGTAACCTGTTTTCCCTACACTGCCTTGACGTTCAAGCCGAGGATCGACGCCCACCACGTGTGCACGTGGGACAGCCCTGTGGGAAAGCCTCGTGGGAAAGCCTCGTGGGAAAGTCTCGAGGGAAAACCATAGATCCTTTGATGCACGCGGCGGACTGCGTGACACTGCTGCTACCGCTCTGGAGGAAAGCGCAAGTGCATGCTCGCATTCGAGACGAGGACTGACTCCCCTGGGGAGACTCCAGAAGTACCCCAAGATCCATGTCAGCACTGGAGAGGAATCCTCAGATTCCGGCCCCGACTCCACACAAGGTCTTAGGCCCCGGCATCGACGGGAGAGGAATCCCGAGAGGCCCCCGAGGAACTCGCATGGGGACTGGCCTTTCCTGAACCACCAGAGCGGGTCCCTGAGGTCCCCGTCGTAAGTCGAGAGCACCTGCCGCAACTCGAGAAAATCCAGGAGGTTTTGCCCTCCAGGCGAGATGAGGCCCATTTCCGCTGAGGCTTCTTGAGGCTAATCATATCTAACCACTGGAACTTCCAAAGGGTCCTTCACACCCTTGCTGCAACTCAAGAAGTTCCCCGACATACACGTCTCCACTCGAGAGGAAGCACGAGGGTCCCGCACACATCCAGGGGAGCCCCGTTTCCTCTTCCTAGCTCGAGATGAGGGATCCTTTCCCTGTTTCGTAGGGAAAGAATTCCCGGCGTTCCCGTCGCATCTCAAGAGGAGGCGCTCTCCACAGGAAAGGCGAGAGGAACTCCAGGGTCGGGCCACCATTCCAAGAGTCCCCCAGATGTGTCAGTCCATTCCAGAGGAACCTGTTTTCCCAGCACTGCCTTGACGTTCAAGCCGAGGATCGACTCCCACCACGTGTGCACGTGGGACAGCCCTGTGGGAAAGCCTCGTGGGAAAGCCTGGTGGGAAAGACTCGAGGGAAAACCATAGATCCTTTGCTCCACGCGGCGGACTGCGTGACACTGCTGCTACCGCTCTGGAGGAAAGCGAAAGTGCATGCGCGCATTCGAGACGAGGACTGACCCCATGGGGAGACTACAGAAGTACCCCAAGATCCATGTCAGCACTGGAGAGGAATCCTCAGGTTCGTGCCCCGACTCCACACAAGGTCTTAGGCCCCGGCATCGACCGGAGAGGAATCCCGAGAGGCCCCCGAGGAACTCGCATGGGGACTGGCCTTTCCTGAGGCCACCAGAGCGGGTCCCTGAGGTCCCCGACGTAAGTCCAGAGCACCTGCCGCAACTCGAGAAAATCCAGGAGGTTTTGCCCTCCAGGCGAGATGAGGCCCATTTCCGCTGAGGCTTCTCGAGGCTAATCACGTCTAACCACTGGAACTTCCAAAGGGTCCTTCACACCCTTGCTGCAACTCAAGAAGTTCCGCGACATACCCGTCTCCACTCGAGAGGAATCACGTGGGGTCCCGCACACATCCAGGGGAGCCGCGTTTCCGCCTCCTAGCTCGAGATGAGGGATCCTTTCCCTGTTTTGTAAGGAAAGAATTCCCGGCGTTCCCGTCGCATCTCAAGAGGTGGCGCTCTCCACAGGATAGGCGAGAGGAACTCCAGGGTCGTGCCACCATTCCAAGAGACCCCCAGATGTGTCAGTCCATTCCAGAGCAACCTGTTTTCCCTGTACTGCCTTGACGTTCAAACCGAGGATCGACTCCCACCACGTGTGCACGTGGGACAGCCCTGTGGGAAAGCCTCGTGGGAAAGCCTCGTGGGAAAGACTCGAGGGAAAACCATAGATCCTTTGATCCACGCGGCGGACTGCGTGACACTGCTGCTACTGCTCTGGAGGAAAGCGCAAGTGCATGCCCGCATTCGAGACGAGGACTGACTCCCCTGGGGAGACTCCAGAAGTACCCCAAGATCCATGTCACCACTGGAGAGGAATCCTCAGGTTCCGGCCCCGACTCCACACAAGGTCTTAGGCCCCGGCATTGACGGGAGAGGAATCCCGAGAGGCCCCCGAGGAACTCGCATGGGGACTGGCCTTTCCTGAGGCCACCAGAGCGGGTCCCTGAGGTCCCCGTCGTAAGTCGAGAGCACCTGCCGCAACTCGAGAAAATCCAGGAGGTTTTGCCCTCCAGGCGAGATGAGGCCCATTTCCGCTGAGGCTTCTCGAGGCCAATCACATCTAACCACTGGAACTTCCAAAGGGTCCTTCACACCCTAGCTGCAACTCAAGCAGTTTCGCGACATACCCGTCTCCATTCGAGAGGAAGCACGTGGGGTGCCGCACACATCCAGGGGAGCCCCGTATCCGCCTCCTAGTTCGAGGTGAGGGATCCTATCCCTGTTTCGTAGGGAAAGAATTCCCGGCGTTCCCGTCGCATCTCAAGAGGAGGCACTCTCCACAGGAAAGGCGAGAGGAACTCCAGGGTCGTGCCACCATTCCAAGAGTCCCCCAGATGTGTCAGTCCATTCCAGAGGCACCTGTTTTCCCTGCACTGCCTTGACGTTCAAGCCGACGATCGACTCCCACCACGTGTGCAAGTGGTACAGCCCTGTGGGAAATCCTCGTGGGAAAGCCTCGTGGGAAAGCCTCGTGGGAAAGACTCGAGGGAAAACCATAGATCCTTTGATCCACGCGGCGGACTGCGTGACACTGCTGCTACCGCTCTGGAGGAAAGCGCAAGTGCATGTCCGCATTCGAGACGAGGACTGACTCCCCTGGGGAGACTCCAGAAGTACCCCAAGATCCATGTCAGCACTGGAGAGGAATCCTCAGGTTCCGGCCCCGACTCCACACAAGGTCTTAGGCCCAGGCATCGACGGGAGAGGAATCCCGAGTGGCCCCCGAAGAACTCGCATGGGGACTGGGCTTTCCTGAGGCCACCAGAGCGGATCCCTGAGGTCCACGTCGTAAGTCGAGAACACCTGCCGCAACTCGAGAAAATCCAGGAGGTTTTGACCTCCAGGCGAGATGAGGCCCATTTCCGCTGAGGCTTATCGAGGCTAATCACATCTAACCACTGAAACTTCGAAAAGGTCCTTCACACCCTTGCTGCAACTCAAGAAGTTCCCCGACATACCCGTATCCACACGAGAGGAAGCACGAGGGTCCCGCACACATCCAGGGGAGCCCCGTTTCCGCCTCCTAGCTCGAGATGAGGGATCCTTTCCCTGTTTCATAGGGAAAGAATTCCCGGCGTTCGCGTCGCATCTCAAGAGGAGGCGCTCTCCACAGGAAAGGCGAGAGCATCTCCAGGGTCGTGCCACCATTCCAAGAGTCCCCCAGATGTGTCAGTCCATTCCAGAGGAACCTGTTTTCCCTGCACTGCCTTGACGTTCAAGCCGAGGATCGACTCCCACCACGTGTGCACGTGGGACAGCCCTGTGGGAAAGCCTCGTGGGAAAGCCTCGTGGGAAAGTCTCGAGGGAAAACCATAGATCCTTTGATCCACGCGGCGGACTGCGTGACACTGCTGCTACCGCTCTGGAGGAAAGCGCAAGTGCATGCCCGCATTCGAGACGAGGACTGACTCCCCTGGGGAGACTCCAGAAGTACCCCAAGATCCATGTCAGCACTGGAGAGGAATCCTCAGGTTCCGTCCCCGACTCCACACAAGGTCTTAGGCCCCGGCATCGACGGGAGAGGAATCCCGAGAGGCCCCCGAGGAACTCGCATGGGGACTGGCCTTTCCTGAGGCCACCAGAGCGGGTCCCCGAAGTCCCCTTCGTAAGTCGAGAGCACCTGCCGCAACTCGAGAAAATCCAGGAGGTTTTGCCCTCCAGGCAAGATGAGGCCCATTTCCGCTGAGGCTTCTCGAGGCTAATCACATCTAACCACTGGAACTTCCAAAGGGTCCTTCACACCATTGCTGCAACTCAAGAAGTTCCCCGACATACCCGTCTCCACTCGAGAGGAAGCACGAGGGTCCCGCACTCATCCAGGGGAGGCCCGTTTCCGCCTCCTAGCTCGAGATGAGGGATCCTTTCCCTGTTTTGTAGGGAAAGAATTCCCGGCGTTCCCGTCGCATCTCAAGGGGAGGCGCTCTCCACAGGGAAGGCGAGAGGAACTCCAGGGTCGTGCCACCATTCCAAGAGTCCCCCAGATGTGTCAGTCCATTCCAGAGGAACCTGTTTGCCCTGCACTGCCTTGACGTTCAAACCGAGGATCGACTCCCACCACGTGTGCACGTGAGACAGCCCTGTGGGAAAGCCTCGTGGAAAAACCTCGTGGGAAAGACTCGAGGGAAAACCATAGATCCTTTGATGCATGCGGCGGACTGCGTGACACTGCTGCTACCGCTCTGGAGGAAAGCGCAAGTGCATGCCCGCATTCGAGACGAGGACTGACTCCCCTGGGGAGACTCCAGAAGTACCCCAAGATCCATGTCAGCACTGGAGAGGAATCCTCAGGTTCCAGCCCCGACTCCACACAAGGTCTTAGGCCCCGGCATCGACGGGAGAGGAATCCCGAGAGGCCCCCGAGGAACTCGCATGGGGACTGGACTTTCCTGAGGCCACCAGAGCGGGTCCCCGAGGTCCCCGTCGTAAGTCGAGATCACCTGCCGCAACTCGAGAAAATCCAGGAGGTTTTGCCCTCCAGGCGAGATGAGGCCCATTTCCGCTGAGGCTTCTCGAGGCCAATCACATCTAACCACTGGAACTTCCAAAGGGTCCTTCACACCCTTGCTGCAACTCAAGCAGTTCCGCGACATACCCGTCTCCACTCGAGAGGAAGCACGTGGGGTCCCGCACACATCCAGGGGAGCCCCTTTTCCGCCTCCAAGCTCGAGATGAGGGATCCTTTCCCTGTTTTGTAGGGAAAGAATTCCCGGCGTTCCCGTCGCATCTCAAGAGGAGTCACTCTCCACAGGAAAGGCGAGAGGAACTCCAGGGTCGTGCCACCATTCCAAGAGTCCCCCAGATGTGTCAGTCCATTCCAGAGGAACCTGTTTTCCCTGCACTGCCTTGACGTTCAAGCCGAGGATTGACTCCCACCACGTGTGCACGTGGGACAGCTCTGTGGGAAAGCCTCGTGGGAAGGACTCGGGGGAAAACCATAGATCCGTTGATCCACGCGGAGGACTGCGTGACACTGCTGCTACCGCTCTGGAGGAAAGCGCAAGTGCATGTCCGCATTCGAGACGAGGACTGACTCCCCTGGGGAGATTCCAGAAGTACCCCAAGACCCATGTCAGCACTGGAGAGGAATCCTCAGGTTCCGGCCCCGACTCCACACAAGGTCTTAGGCCCCGGCATCGACCGGAGAGGAATCCCGAGAGGCCCCCGAGGATCTCGCATGGGGACTGGCCTTTCCTGAGGCCACCAGAGCGTGTCCCCGAGGTCCCCTCGTAAGTCGAGAGCACCTGCCGCAACTCGAGAAAATCCAGGAGGTTTTGCCCTCCAGGCGAGATGAGACCCATTTCCGATGAGGCTTCTCGAGGCTAATCACATCTAACACCTGGAACTTCCAAAGGGTCCTTCACACCCTTGCTGCAACTCAAGAAGTTCCCCGACATACCCGTCTCCGCTCGAGAGGAAGCACGAGGGTCCCGCACACATCCAGGGGAGCCCCGTTTCCGCCTCCTAGCTCGAGATGAGGGATCCTTTCCCTGTTTCGTAGGGAAAGAATTCCCGGCGTTCCCGTCGCATCTCAAGAGGAGGCGCTCTCCACAGGAAAGGCGAGAGGAACTCCAGGGTGGTGGCACCATTCCAAGAGACCCCCAGATGTGTCAGTCCATTCCAGAGGAACCTGTTTTCCCTGCACTGCCTTGACGTTCAAGCCGAGGATCGACTCCCAACACGTGTGCACGTGGGACAGCCCTGTGGGAAAGCCTCGTGGGAAAGCCTCGTGGGAAAGACTCGAGGGAAAAACATAGATCCTTTGCTCCACGCGGCGGACTGCGTGACACAGCTGCTACTGCTCTGGATGATAGCGCAAGTGCATGCCCGCATTCCAGACGAGGACTGACTCCCCTGGGGAGACTCCAGAAGTACCCCAAGATCCATGTCAGCACTGGAGAGGAATCCTCAGGTTCCGGCCCCGACTCCACCCAAGGTCTTAGGCCCCGGCATCGACGGGAGAGGAATCCCGAGAGGCCCCCGAGGAACTCGCATGGGGACTGGCCTTTCCTGAGGCCACCAGAGCGGGTCCCCGAGGTCCCCGTCGTAAGTCGAGAGCAGCTGCCGCAATTCGAGAAAATCCAGGAAGTTTTGCTCTCCGGCGAGATGAGGCCCATTTCCGCTGAGGCTTCCCGAGGCTAATCACATCTAACCACTGGAACTTCCAAAGGGTCCTTCACACCCTTGCTGCAACTCAAGAAGTTCCCCGACATACCCGTCTCCAATCGAGAGGAAGCACGTGGGGTCCCGCACACATCCAGGGGAGCCCCGTTTCCGACTCCAAGCTCGAGATGAGGGATCCTTTCCTTGTTTCGTAGGGAAAGAATTCCCGGCGTTCCCGTCGCATCTCAAGAGGAGGCGCTCTCCACAGGAAAGGCGAGAGGAACTCCAGGGTCGGGCCACCATTCCAAGAGTCCCCCAGATGTGTCAGTCCATTCCAGAAGAACCTGTTTTCCCAGCACTGCCTTGACGTTCAAGCCGAGGATCGACTCCCACCACGTGTGCACGTGGGACAGCCCTGTGGGAAAGCCTCGTGGGAAAGCCTCGTGGGAAAGACTCGAGGGAAAACCATAGATACTTTGATCCACGCGGCGGACTGCGTGACACTGCTGCTACCGCTCTGGAGGAAAGCGCAAGTGCATGCTCGCATTCGAGACGAGGACTGACTCCCCTGGGGAGACTCCAGAAGTACCCCAAGATCCATGTCAGCACTGGAAAGGAATCCTCAGGTTCCGGCCCCTACTCCACACAAGGTCTTAGGCCCCGGCATCGACGGGAGAGGAATCCCGAGAGGCCCCCGAGGAACTCGCATGGGGACTGGCCTTTCCTGAGGCCACCAGAGCGGGTCCCCGAGGTCCCCGTCGTAAGTCGAGGGCACCTGCCGCAACTCGAGAAAATCCAGGAGGTTTTGCCATCCAGGCGAGATGAGGCCCATTTCCGCTGGGGCTTCTCGAGGCCAATCACATCTAACCACTGGAACTGCCAAAGGGTCCTTAACACCCTTGCTGCAACTCAAGCAGTTCCGCGACATACCCGTCTCCACTCGAGAGGAAGCAGGTGGGGTCCCGCACACATCCAGGGGAGCCCCGTTTCCGCCTCCTAGCTCGAGATGAGGGAGCCTTTCCCTGTTTCGTAGGGAAAGAATTCCCGGCGTTCCCGTCGCATCTCAAGAGGAGGCGCTCTCCAAAGGAAAGGCGAGAGGAACTCCAGGGTCGTGCCACCATTCCAAGAGTCCCCCTGATGTGTCAGTCCATTCCAGAGGAACCTGTTTTCCCTTCACTGCCTTGACGTTAAAGCCGAGGATCGACTCCCACCACGTGTGCACGTGGGACAGCCCTGTGGGAAAGCCTCGTGGGAAAGCCTCGTGGGAAAGACTCGAGGGAAAACCATAGATCCTTTGATCCACGCGGCGGACTGCGTGACACTGCTGCTACCGCTCTGGAGGAAAGCGCAAGTGCATGCCCGCATTCGAGACGAGGACTGACTCCCCTGGGGAGACTCCAGAAGTACCCCAAGATCCATGTCAGCACTGGAGAGGAATCCTCAGATTCCGGCCCCGACTCCACACAAGGTCTTAGGCCCCAGCATCGACGGGAGAGGAATCCCGAGAGGCCCCCGAGGAACTCGCATGGGGACTGGCCTTTCCTGAACCACCAGAGCGGGTCCCTGAGGTCCCCGTCGTAAGTCGAGAGCACCTGCCGCAACTCGAGAAAATCCAGGAGGTTTTGCCCTCCAGGCGAGATGAGGCCCATTTCCGCTGAGGCTTCTTGAGGCTAATCATATCTAACCACTGGAACTTCCAAAGGGTCCTTCACACCCTTGCTGCAACTCAAGAAGTTCCCCGACATACACGTCTCCACTCGAGAGGAAGCACGAGGGTCCCGCACACATCCAGGGGAGCCCCGTTTCCGCTTCCTAGCTCGAGATGAGGGATCCTTTCCCTGTTTCGTAGGGAAAGAATTCCCGGCGTTCCCGTCGCATCTCAAGAGGAGGCGCTCTCCACAGGAAAGGCGAGAGGAACTCCAGGGTCGGGCCACCATTCCAAGAGTCCCCCAGATGTGTCAGTCCATTCCAGAGGAACCTGTTTTCCCAGCAATGCCTTGACGTTCAAGCCGAGGATCGACTCCCACCACGTGTGCACGTGGGACAGCCCTGTGGGAAAGCCTCGTGGGAAAGCCTCGTGGGAAAGACTCGAGGGAAAACCATAGATCCTTTGATCCACGCGGCGGACTGCGTGACACTGCTGCTACCGCTCTGGAGGAAAGCGCAAGTGCATGCCCGCATTTGAGACGAGGACTGACTCCCCTGGGGAGACTCCAGAAGTACCCCAAGATCCATGTCAGCACTGGAGAGGAATCCTCAGGTTCCGGCCACGACTCCACACAAGGTCTTAGGCCCCGGAATCGACGGGAGAGGAATCCCGAGAGGCCCCCGAGGAACTCGCATGGGGACTGGCCTTTCCTGAGGCCACCAGAGCGGGTCCCTGAGGTCCCCGTCGTAAGTCGAGAGCACCTGCCGCAACTCGAGAAAATCCAGGAGGTTTTGCCCTCCAGGCGAGATGAGGCCCATTTCCGCTGAGGCTTCTCGAGGCCAATCACATCTAACCACTGGAACTTCCAAAGGGTCCTTCACACCCTTGCTGCAACTCAAGAAGTTCCCCGACATACCCGTCTCCACTCGAGAGGAAGCACGAGGGTCCCGCACACATCCAGGGGAGCCCCGTTTCCGCCACCTAGCTCGAGATGAGGGATCCTTTCCCTGTTTCGTAGGGAAAGAATTCCCAGCATTCCCGTCGCATCTCAAGAGGAGGCGCTCTCCACAGGAAAGGCGAGAGGAACTCCAGGGTCGTGCCACCATTCCAAGAGTCCCCCAGATGTGTCAGTCCATTCCAGAGGAACCTGTTTTCCCTGCACTGCCTTGACGTTCAAGCCGAGGATCGACTCCCACCACGTGTGCACGTGGGACAGCCCTGTGGGAAAGCCTCGTGGGAAAGCCTCGTGGGAAAGACTCGAGGGAAAACCATAGATCCTTTGCTCCACGCGGCGGACTGCGTGACACTGCTGCTACCGCTCTGGAGGAAAGCGCAAGTGCATGCGCGCATTCGAGACGAGGACTGACCCCATGGGGAGACTACAGAAGTACCCCAAGATCCATGTCAGCACTGGAGAGGAATCCTCAGGTTCGGGCCCCGACTCCACACAAGGTCTTAGGCCCCGGCATCGACCGGAGAGTAATCCCGAGAGGCCCCCGAGGAACTCGCATGGGGACTGGCCTTTCCTGAGGCCACCAGAGCGGGTCCCTGAGGTCCCCGACGTAAGTCCAGAGCACCTGCCGCAACTCGAGAAAATCCAGGAGGTTTTGCCCTCCAGGCGAGATGAGGCCCATTTCCGCTGAGGCTTCTCGAGGCTAATCACGTCTAACCACAGGAACTTCCAAAGGGTCCTTCACACCCTTGCTGCAACTCAAGAAGTTCCGCGACATACCCGTCTCCACTCGAGAGGAAGCACGTGGGGTCCCGCACACATCCAGGGGAGCCGCGTTTCCGCCTCCTAGCTCGAGATGAGGGATCCTTTCCCTGTTTTGTAAGGAAAGAATTCCCGGCGTTCCCGTCGCATCTCAAGAGGTGGCGCTCTCCACAGGATAGGCGAGAGGAACTCCAGGGTCGTGCCACCATTCCAAGAGACCCCCAGATGTGTCAGTCCATTCCAGAGCAACCTGTTTTCCCTGTACTGCCTTGACGTTCAAACCGAGGATCGACTCCCACCACGTGTGCACGTGGGACAGCCCTGTGGGAAAGCCTCGTGGGAAAGACTCGAGGGAAAACCATAGATCCTTTGATCCACGCGGCGGACTGCGTGACACTGCTGCTACTGCTCTGGAGGAAAGCGCAAGTGCATGCCCGCATTCGAGACGAGGACTGACTCCCCTGGGGAGACTCCAGAAGTACCCCAAGATCCATGTCAGCACTGGAGAGGAATCCTCAGGTTCCGGCCCCGACTCCACACAAGGTCTTAGGCCCCGGCATCGACGGGAGAGGAATCCCGAGAGGCCCCCGAGGAACTCGCATGGGGACTGGCCTTTCCTGAGGCCACCAGAGCGGGTCCCTGAGGTCCCCGTCGTAAGTCGAGAGCACCTGCCGCAACTCGAGGAAATCAAGGAGGTATTGCCCTCCAGGCGAGATGAGGCCCATTTCCGCTGAGGCTTCTCGAGGCTAATCACATCTAACCACTGGAACTTCCAAAGGGTCCTTCACACCATTGCTGCAACTCAAGAAGTTCCCCGACATACCCGTCTCCACTCGAGAGGAAGCACGAGGGTCCCGCACTCATCCAGGGGAGGCCCGTTTCCGCCTCCTAGCTCGAGATGAGGGATCCTTTCCCTGTTTTGTAGGGAAAGAATTCCCGGCGTTCCCGTCGCATCTCAAGGGGAGGCGCTCTCCACAGGGAAGGCGAGAGGAACTCCAGGGTCGTGCCACCATTCCAAGAGTCCCCCATTGTGTCAGTCCATTCCAGAGGAACCTGTTTGCCCTGCACTGCCTTGACGTTCAAACCGAGGATCGACTCCCACCACGTGTGCACGTGAGACAGCCCTGTGGGAAAGCCTCGTGGAAAAGCCTCGTGGGAAAGACTCGAGGGAAAACCATAGATCCTTTGATGCATGCGGCGGACTGCGTGACACTGCTGCTACCGCTCTGGAGGAAAGCGCAAGTGCATGCCCGCATTCGAGACGAGGACTGACTCCCCTGGGGAGACTCCAGAAGTACCCCAAGATCCATGTCAGCACTGGAGAGGAATCCTCAGGTTCCAGCCCCGACTCCACACAAGGTCTTAGGCCCCGGCATCGACGGGAGAGGAATCCCGAGAGGCCCCCGAGGAACTCGCATGGGGACTGGACTTTCCTGAGGCCACCAGAGCGGGTCCCCGAGGTCCCCGTCGTAAGTCGAGAGCACCTGCCGCAACTCGAGAAAATCCAGGAGGTTTTGCCCTACAGGCGAGATGAGGCCCATTTCCGCTGAGGCTTCTCGAGGCCAATCACATCTAACCACTGGAACTTCCAAAGGGTCCTTCACACCCTTGCTGCAACTCAAGCAGTTCCGCGACATACCCGTCTCCACTCGAGAGGAAGCACGTGGGGTCCCGCACACATCCAGGGGAGCCCCTTTTCCGCCTCCAAGCTCGAGATGAGGGATCCTTTCCCTGTTTTGTAGGGAAAGAATTCCCGGCGTTCCCGTCGCATCTCAAGAGGAGTCACTCTCCACAGGAAAGGCGAGAGGAACTCCAGGGTCGTGCCACCATTCCAAGAGTCCCCCAGATGTGTCAGTCCATTCCAGAGGAACCTGTTTTCCCTGCACTGCCTTGACGTTCAAGCCGAGGATTGACTCCCACCACGTGTGCACGTGGGACAGCTCTGTGGGAAAGCCTCGTGGGAAGGACTCGGGGGAAAACCATAGATCCAATGATCCACGCGGAGGACTGCGTGACACTGCTGCTACCGCTCTGGAGGAAAGCGCAAGTGCATGTCCGCATTCGAGACGAGGACTGACTCCCCTGGGGAGATTCCAGAAGTACCCCAAGATCCATGTCAGCACTGGAGAGGAATCCTCAGGTTCCGGCCCCGACTCCACACAAGGTCTTAGGCCCCGGCATCGACCGGAGAGGAATCCCGAGAGGCCCCCGAGGATCTCGCATGGGGACTGGCCTTTCCTGAGGCCACCAGAGCGTGTCCCCGAGGTCCCCTCGTAAGTCGAGAGCACCTGCCGCAACTCGAGAAAATCCAGGAGGTTTTGCCCTCCAGGCGAGATGAGACCCATTTCCGATGAGGCTTCTCGAGGCTAATCACATCTAACACCTGGAACTTCCAAAGGGTCCTTCACACCCTTGCTGCAACTCAAGAAGTTCCCCGACATACCCGTCTCCGCTCGAGAGGAAGCACGAGGGTCCCGCACACATCCAGGGGAGCCCCGTTTCCGCCTCCTAGCTCGAGATGAGGGATCCTTTCCCTGTTTCGTAGGGAAAGAATTCCCGGCGTTCCCGTCGCATCTCAAGAGGAGGCGCTCTCCACAGGAAAGGCGAGAGGAACTCCAGGGTGGTGGCACCATTCCAAGAGACCCCCAGATGTGTCAGTCCATTCCAGAGGAACCTGTTTTCCCTGCACTGCCTTGACGTTCAAGCCGAGGATCGACTCCCAACACGTGTGCACGTGGGACAGCCCTGTGGGAAAGCCTCGTGGGAAAGCCTCGTGGGAAAGACTCGAGGGAAAAACATAGATCCTTTGCTCCACGCGGCGGACTGCGTGACACAGCTGCTACTGCTCTGGATGATAGCGCAAGTGCATGCCCGCATTCGAGACGAGGACTGACTCCCCTGGGGAGACTCCAGAAGTACCCCAAGATCCATGTCAGCACTGGAGAGGAATCCTCAGGTTCCGGCCCCGACTCCACCCAAGGTCTTAGGCCCCGGCATCGACGGGAGAGGAATCCCGAGAGGCCCCCGAGGAACTCGCATGGGGACTGGCCTTTCCTGAGGCCACCAGAGCGGGTCCCCGAGGTCCCCGTCGTAAGTCGAGAGCAGCTGCCGCAATTCGAGAAAATCCAGGAAGTTTTGCTCTCCGGCGAGATGAGGCCCATTTCCGCTGAGGCTTCCCGAGGCTAATCACATCTAACCACTGGAACTTCCAAAGGGTCCTTCACACCCTTGCTGCAACTCAAGAAGTTCCCCGACATACCCGTCTCCAATCGAGAGGAAGCACGTGGGGTCCCGCACACATCCAGGGGAGCCCCGTTTCCGCCTCCAAGCTCGAGATGAGGGATCCTTTCCCTGTTTCGTAGGGAAAGAATTCCCGGCGTTCCCGTCGCATCTCAAGAGGAGGCGCTCTCCACAGGAAAGGCGAGAGGAACTCCAGGGTCGTGCCACCATTCCAAGAGTCCCCCAGATGTGTCAGTCCATTCCAGAGGAAACTTTTTTCCCTGCACTGCCTTGACGTTCAAGCCGAGGATCCACTCCCACCACGTGTGCACGTGGGACAGCCCTGTGGGAAAGACTCGTGGGAAAACCTCGTGGGAAAGACTCGAGGGAAAACCATAGATCCTTTGATCCACGCGGCGGACTGCGTGACACTGCTGCTACCGCTCTGGAGGAAAGCGCAAGAGCATGCCTGCATTCGAGACGAGGACTGACTCCACTGGGGAACTCCAGAAGTACCCCAAGATCCATGTCAGCACTGGAGAGGAATCCTCAGGTTCCGGCCCCGACTCCACACAAGGTCTTAGGCCCCAGCATCGACGGGAGAGGAATCCCGAGAGGCCCCCGAGGAACTCGCATGGGGACTGGCCTTTCCTGAACCACCAGAGCGGGTCCCTGAGGTCCCCGTCGTAAGTCGAGAGCACCTGCCGCAACTCGAGAAAATCCAGGAGGTTTTGCCCTCCAGGCGAGATGAGGCCCATTTCCGCTGAGGCTTCTTGAGGCTAATCATATCTAACCACTGGAACTTCCAAAGGGTCCTTCAAACCCTTGCTGCAACTCAAGAAGTTCCCCGACACACACGTCTCCACTCGAGAGGAAGCACGAGGGTCCCGCACACATCCAGGGGAGCCCCGTTTCCGCTTCCTAGCTCGAGATGAGGGATCCTTTCCCTGTTTCGTAGGGAAAGAATTCCCGGCGTTCCCGTCGCATCTCAAGAGGAGGCGCTCTCCACAGGAAAGGCGAGAGGAACTCCAGGGTCGTGCCACCATTCCAAGAGTCCCCCAGATGTGTCAGTCCATACAGGAGGAACCTGTTTTCCCTTCAATGCCTTGACGTTCAAGCCGAGGATCGACTCCCACCACGTGTGCACGTGGGACAGCCCTGTGGGAAAGCCTCGTGGGAAAGCCTCGTGGGAAAGACTCGAGGGAAAACCATAGATCCTTTGATCCACGCGGCGGACTGCGTGACACTGCTGCTACCGCTCTGGAGGAAAGCGCAAGTGCATGCCCGCATTCGAGAAGAGGACTGACTCCCCTGGGGAGACTCCAGAAGTACCCCAAGATCCATGTCAGGACTGGAGAGGAATCCTCAGGTTCCGGCCCCGACTCCACACAAGGTCTTAGGCCCCGGCATCGACGGGAGAGGAATCCCGAGAGGCCCCCGAGGAACTCGCATGGGGACTGGCCTTTCCTGAGGCCACCAGAGCGGGTCCCCGAGGTCCCCGTCGTAAGTCGAGAGCACCTGCCGCAATTCGAGAAAATCCAGGAGGTTTTGCCCTCCAGGAGAGATGAGGCCCATTTCCGCTGAGGCTTCTCGAGGCTAATCACGTCTAACCACTGGAACTTCCAAAGGGTCCTTCACACCCTTGCTGCAACTCAAGAAGTTCCCCGACATACCCGTCTCCACTCGAGAGGAAGAACGAGGGTCCCGCACACATCCAGGGGAGCCCCGTTTCCGCCTCCTAGCTCGAGATGAGGGATCCTTTCCTTGTTTCGTAGGGAAAGAATTCCCGGCATTCCCGTCGCATCTCAAGAGGAGGCGCTCTCCACAGGAAAGGCAAGAGGAACTCCAGGGTCGTGCCACCATTCCAAGAGTCCCCCAGATGTGTCAGTCCATTCCAGAGGAACCTGTTTTCCCTGCACTGCCTTGACGTTCAAGCCGAGAATCGACTCCCACCACGTGTGCACGTGGGACAGCCCTGTGGGAAAGCCTCGTGGGAAAGCCTCGTGGGAAAGACTCGAGGGAAAACCATAGATCCTTTGCTCCACGCGGCGGACTGCGTGACACTGCTGCTACCGCTCTGGAGGAAAGCGCAAGTGCATGCGCGCATTCGAGACGAGGACTGACCCCCTGGGGAGACTCCAGAAGTACCCCAAGATCCATGTCAGCACTGGAGAGGAATCCTCAGGTTCGGGCCCCGACTCCACACAAGGTCTTAGGCCCCGGCATCGACGGGAGAGGAATCCCGAGAGGCCCCCGAGGAACTCGCATGGGGACTGGCCTTTCCTGAGTCCACCAGAGCGGGACCCTGAGGTCCCCGACGTAAGTCCAGAGCACCTGCCGCAACTCGAGAAAATCCAGGAGGTTTTGCCCTCCAGGCGAGATGAGGCCCATTTCCGCTGAGGCTTCTCGAGGCTAATCACGTCTAACCACTGGAACTTCCAAAGGGTCCTTCACACCCTTGCTGCAACTCAAGAAGTTCCGCGACATACCCGTCTCCACTCGAGAGGAAGCACGTGGGGTCCCGCACACATCCAGGGGAGCCCCGTTTCCGCCTCCTAGCTCGAGATGAGGGATCCTTTCCCTGTTTCGTAGGGAAAGAATTCCCGGCGTTCCCGTCGCATCTCAAGAGGTGGCGCTCTCCACAGGATAGGCGAGAGGAACTCCAGGGTCGTGCCACCATTCCAAGAGACCCCCAGATGTGTCAGTCCATTCCAGAGCAACCTGTTTTCCCTGTACTGCCTTGACGTTCAAGCCGAGGATCGACTCCCACCACGTGTGCACGTGGGACAGCCCTGTGGGAAAGCCTCGTGGGAAAGCCTCGTGGGAAAGACTCGAGGGAAAACCATAGATCCTTTGATCCACGCGGCAGTCTGCGTGACACTGCTGCTACCGCTCTGGAGGAAAGCGCAAGTGCATGCCCGCATTCGAGACGAGGACTGACTCCCCTGGGGAGACTCCAGAAGTACCCCAAGATCCATGTCAGCACTGGAGAGGAATCCTCAGGTTCCGGCCCCGACTCCACACAAGGTCTTAGGCCCCGGCATCGACGGGAGAGGAATCCCGAGAGGCCCCCGAGGAACTCGAATGGGGACTGGCCTTTCCTGAGTCCACCAGAGCGGGACCATGAGGTCCCCGACGTAAGTCCTGAGCACCTGCCGCAACTCGAAAAAATCCAGGAGGTTTTGCCCTCCAGGCGAGATGAGGCCCATTTCCGCTGAGGCTTCTCGAGGCTAATCACGTCTAACCACTGGAACTTCCAAAGGGTCCTTCACACCCTTGCTGCAACTCAAGAAGTTCCGCGACATACCCGTCTCCACTCGAGAGGAAGCACGTGGGGTCCCGCACACATCCAGGGGAGCCCCGTTTCCGCCTCCTAGCTCGAGATGAGGGATCCTTTCCCTGTTTCGTAGGGAAAGAATTCCCGGCGTTCCCGTCGCATCTCAAGAGGTGGCGCTCTCCACAGGATAGGCGAGAGGAACTCCAGGGTCGTGCCACCATTCCAAGAGACCCCCAGATGTGTCAGTCCATTCCAGAGCAACCTGTTTTCCCTGTACTGCCTTGACGTTCAAGCCGAGGATCGACTCCCACCACGTGTGCACGTGGGACAGCCCTGTGGGAAAGCCTCGTGGGAAAGCCTCGTGGGAAAGACTCGAGGGAAAACCATAGATCCTTTGATCCACGCGGCGGACTGCGTGACACTGCTGCTACCGCTCTGGAGGAAAGCGCAAGTGCATGCCCGCATTCGAGACGAGGACTGACTTCCCTGGGGAGACTCCAGAAGTACCCCAAGATCCATGTCAGCACTGGAGAGGAATCCTCAGGTTCCGGCCCCGACTCCACACAAGGTCTTAGGCCCCGGCATCGACGGGAGAGGAATCCCGAGAGGCCCCCGAGGAACTCGCATGGGGACTGGCCTTTCCTGAGGCCACCAGAGCGGGTCCCTGAGGTCCCCGTCGTAAGTCGAGAGCACCTGCCGCAACTCGAGAAAATCCAGGAGGTTTTGCCCTCCTGGCGAGATGAGGCCCATTTCCGCTGAGGCTTCTCGAGGCCAATCACATCTAACCACTGGAACTTCCAAAGGGTCCTTCACACCCTTGCTGCAACTCAATCAGTTCCGCGACATACCCGTCTCCACTCGAGAGGAAGCACGTGGGGTCCCGCACACATCCAGGGGAGCCCCGTTTCCGCCTCCTAGCTCGAGATGAGGGATCCTTTCCCTGTTTCGTAGGGAAAGAATTCCCGGCGTTCCCGTCGCATCTCAAGAGGTGGCGCTCTCCACAGGATAGGCGAGAGGAACTCCAGGGTCGTGCCACCATTCCAAGAGTCCCCCAGATGTGTCAGTCCATTCCAGAGGAACCTGTTTTCCCTGCACTGCCTTGACGTTCAAGCCGAGGATCGACTCCCACCACGTGTGCACGTGGGACAGCCCTGTGGGAAAGCCTCGTGGGAAAGCCTCGTGGGAAAGACTCGAGGGAAAACCATAGATCCTTTGACCCACGCGGCGGACTGCGTGACACTGCTGCTACCGCTCTGGAGGAAAGCGCAAGTGCATGCCCGCATTCGAGACGAGGACTGACTCCCCTGGGGAGACTCCAGAAGTACCCCAAGATCCATGTCAGCACTGGAGAGGAATCCTCAGGTTCCGGCCCCGACTCCACACAAGGTCTTAGGCCCCGGCATCGACGGGAGAGGAATCCCGAGAGGTCCCCGAGGAACTCGCATGGGGACTGGCCTTTCCTGAGGCCACCAGAGCGGGTTCCTGAGGTCCCCGTTGTAAGTCAAGAGCACCTGCCGCAACTCGAGAAAATCCAGGAGGTTTTGCCCTCCAGGCGAGATGAGGCCCATTTCCGCTGAGGCTTCTCGAGGCCAATCACATCTAACCACTGGAACTTCCAAAGGGTCCTGCACACCCTTGCTGCAACTCAAGAAGTTCCCCGACATACCCGTCTCCACTCGAGAGGAAGCACGTGGTGTCCCACACACATCCAGGGGAGCCCCGATTCGCCTCCTAGCTCGAGATGAGGGATCCTTTCCCTGTTTCCTAGGGAAAGAATTCCCGGCATTCCCGTCGCATCTCAAGAGGAGGCGCTCTCCACAGGAAAGTCGAGAGGAACTCCAGGGTCGTGACACCATTCCAAGAGTCCCCCAGATGTGTCAGTCCATTCCAGAGGAACCTGTTTTCCCTGCACTGCCTTGACGTTCAAGCCGAGGATCGACTCCCACCACGTGTGCACGTGGGACAGCCCTGTGGGAAAGCCTCGTGGGAAAGCCTCGTGGGAAAGACTCGAGGGAAAAACATAGATCCTTTGATCCACGCGGCGGACTGCGTGACACTGCTGCTACCGCTCTGGAGGAAAGCGCAAGTGCATGCCCGCATTCGAGACGAGGACTGACTCCCCTGGGGAGACTCCAGAAGTACCCCAAGATCCATGTCAGCACTGGAGAGGAATCCTCAGGTTCCGACCCCGATTCCACACAAGGTCTTAGGCCCCGGCATCGACGGGAGAGGATTCCCGAGACGCCCCCGAGGAACTCGCATGGGGACTGGCCTTTCCTGAGGCCACCAGAGCGGTTCCCTGAGGTCCCCGTCGTAAGTCGAGAGCACCTGCCGCAACTCGAGAAAATCCAGGAGGTTTTGCCCTCCAGGCGAGATGAGGCCCATTTCCGCTGAGGCTTCTCGAGGCCAATCACATCTAACCACTGGAACTTCCAAAGGGTCCTTCACACCATTGCTGCAACTCAAGAAGTTCCCCGACATACCCGTCTCCACTCGAGAGGAAGCACGTGGGTTCCCGCACACATCCAGGGGAGCCCCGTTTCCGCCTCCTAGCTCGAGATGAGGGATCCTTTCCCTGTTTCGTAGGGAAAGAATTCCCGGCGTTCCCGTCGCATCTCAAGAGGAGGCGTTCTCCACAGGAAAGGCGAGAGGAACTCCAGGGTCGTGCCACCATTCCAATAGTCCCCCAGATGTGTCAGTCCATTCGAGAGAAACCTGTTTTCCCTGCACTGCCTTGACGTTCAAGCCGAGGATCGACCCCCACCACGTGTGCACATGGGACAGCCTGTGGGAAAGCCTCGTGGGAAGGCCTCGTGGGAAAGACTCGAGGGAAAACCATAGATCCTTTGATCCACGCGGCGGACTGCGTGACACTGCTACTACCGCTCTGGAGGAAGCGCAAGTGCATGCCCGCATTCGAGACGAGGACTGACTCCCCTGGGTAGACTCCAGAAGTATCCCAAGATCCGTGTCAGCACTGGAGAGGAATCCTCAGGTTCCGGCCCCGACTCCACACAAGGTCTTAGGCCCCGGCATAGACGGGAGAGGAATCCCGAGAGGCCCCCGAGGAACTCGCATGGGGACTGGCCTTTCCTGAGGCCACCAGAGCGGGTCCCTGAGGTCCCCGTCGTATGTCGAGTGCACCTGCCGCAACTCGAGAAAATCCAGGAGGTTTTGCCCTCCAGGCGAGATGAGGCCCATTTCCGCTGAGGCTTCTCGAGGCCAATCACATCTAACCACTGGAACTTCCAAAAGGTCCTTCACACCATTGCTGCAACTCAATAAGTTCCCCGACATACCCGTCTCCACTCGAGAGGAAGCACGTGGGGTCCCGCACACATCCAGGGGAGCCCCGTTTCCGCCTCCTAGCTCGAGATGAGGGATCCTTTCCCTGTTTCGTAGGGAAAGAATTCCCGGCGTTCCCGTCGCATCTCAAGAGAAGGCGCTCTCCACAGGAAAGGCGAGAGGAACTCCAGGGTCGTGACACCATTCCAAGAGTCCCCCAGATGTGTCAGTCCATTCCAGAGGAAACTGTTTTCCCTGCACTGCCGTGACGTTCAAGCCGAGGATCGACTCCCACCACGTGTGCACGTGGGACAGCCCTGTGGGAAAGCCTCGTAGGAAAGCCTCGTGGGAAAGACACGAGGGAAAACCATAGATCCTTTGATCCACGCGGCGGACTGCGTGACACTGCTGCTACCGCTCTGGAGGAAAGCGCAAGTGCATGCCCGCATTCGAGACGAGGACTGACTCCCCTGGGGAGTCTCCAGAAGTACCCCAAGATCCATGTCAGCACTGGAGAGGAATCCTCAGGTTCCGGCCCCGACTCCACACAAGGTCTTCGGCCCCGGGATCGACGGGAGAGGAATCCCGAGAGGCCCCCGAGGAACTCGCATGGGGACTGGCCTTTCCTGAGGCCACCAGAGCGGGTCCCTGAGGTCCCCGTCGTAAGTCGAGAGCACCTGCCGCAACTCCAGAAAATCCAGGAGGTTTTGCCCTCCAGGCGAGATGAGGCCCATTTCCCTTGAGGCTTCTCGAGGCAAATCACGTCTAACCACTGGAACTTCCAAAGGGTCCTTCACACCCTTGCTGCAACTCAAGAAGTTCCCCGACATACCCGTCTCCACTCGAGGGGAAGCACGTGGTGTCCCGCCCACATCCAGGGGAGCTTCGTTTCCGCCTCCTAGCTCGAGATGAGGGATCCTTTCCCTGTTTCGTAGGGAAAGAATTCCCGGCGTTCCCGTCGCATCTCAAGAGGAGGCGCTCTCCACAGGAAAGGCGAGAGGGACTCCAGGGTCGTGCCACCATTCCAAGAGTCCCCCAGATGTGTCAGTCCATTCCAGAGGAACCTGTTTTCCCTGCACTGCCTTGACGTTCAAGCCAAGGATCGACTCCCACCACGTGTGCACGTGGGAGAGCCCTGTGGGAAAGCCTCGTGGGAAAGCCTCGTGGAAAAGACTCGAGGGAAAACCATAGATACTTTGATCCACGCGGCGGACTGCGTGACACTGCTGCTACCGCTCTGGAGGAAAGCGCAAGTGCATGCCCGCATTCGAGACGAAGACTGCCTCCCCTGGGGAGACTCCAGAAATACCCCAAGATCCATGTCAGCACTGGAGAGGAATCCTCAGGTTCCGGCCCCGACTCCACACAAGGACTTAGGCCCCGGCATCGACGGGAGAGGAATCCCGAGAGGCCCCCGAGGAACTCGCATGGGGACTGGCCTTTCCTTAGGCCACCAGAGCGGGTCCCTGAGGTCCCCGTCGTAAGTCGAGAGCTCCTGCCGCAACTCGAGAAAATCCAGGAGGTTTTGCCCTCCAGGCGAGATGAGGCCCATTTCCGCTGAGGCTTCTCGAGGCCAATCACATGTAACCACTGGAACTTCCAAAGGGTCCTTCACACCCTTGCTGCAACTCAAGAAGTTCCCCGACATACCCGTCTCCACTCGAGAGGAAGCACGTGGTGTCCCGCACACATCCAGGGGAGCCCCGTTTCCGCCTCCTAGCTCGAGATGAGGGATCCTTTCCCTGTTTCGTAGGGAAAGAATTCCCGGCGTTCCCGTCGCATCTCAAGAGGAGGTGCTCTCCACAGGAAAGGCGAGAGGAACTCCAGGGTCGTGCCACCATTCCAAGAGTCCCCCAGATGTGTCAGTCCATTCCAGAGGAACCTGTTTTCCCTGCACTGCCTTGACGTTCAAGCCGAGGATCGACTCCCACCACGTGTGCACGTGGGACAGCCCTGTGGGAAAGCCTCGTGGGAAAGCCTCGTGGGAAAGACTCGAGGGAAAAACATAGATCCTTTGATCCACGCGGCGGACTGCGTGACACTGCTGCTACCGCTCTGGAGGAAAGCTCAAGTGCATGCCCTCATTCGAGACGAGCACTGACTCCCCTGGGGAGACTCCAGAAGTACCCCAAGATCCATGTCAGCACTGGAGAGGAATCCTCATTTTCCGGCCCCGACTCAACACAAGGTCTTAGGCCCCGGCATCGACGGGACAGGAATCCCCAGAGGAACTCGCATGGGGACTGGCCTTTCCTGAGGCCACCAGAGCTGGTCCCTGAGGTCCTCGTCGTAAGTCGAGAGCACCTGCCGCAACTCGAGAAAATCCAGGAGGTTTTGCCCTCCAGGCGAGATGAGGCCCATTTCCGCTGAGGCTTCTCGAGGCTAATCACATCTAACCACTGGAACTTCCAAAGGGTCCTTCACACCCTTGCTGCAACTCAAGAAGTTCCGCGACATACCCGTCTGCACTCGAGAGGAAGCACGTGGGGTCCCGCACGCATCCAGGGGAGCCCCGTTTCCGCCTCCTAGCTCGAGATGAGGGATCCTTTCCCTGTTTCGTAGGGAAAGAATTCCCGGCGTTCCCGTCGCATCTCAAGAGGAGGCGCTCTCCACAGGAAAGGCGAGAGGAACTCCAGGGTCGTGCTACCATTCCAAGAGTCCCCCAGATGTGTCAGTCCATTCCAGAGGAACCTGTTTTCCGTGCACTGCCTTGACGTTCAAGCCGAGGATCGACTCCCACCACGTGTGCACGTGGGACAGCCCTGTGGGAAAGCCTCGTGGGAAAGCCTCGTGGGAAAGACTCGAGGGAAAACCATAGATCCTTTGATCCACGCGGCGGACTGTGTGACACTGCTGCTACCGCTCTGGAGGAAAGCGCAAGTGCATGCCCGCATTCGAGACGAGGACTGACTTCCCTGGGGAGACTCAAGAAGTACCCCAAGATCCATGTCAGCACTGGAGAGGAATCCTCAGGTTCCGGCCCCGACTCCACACAAGGTCTTAGGCCCCGGCATCGACGGGAGAGGTATCCCGAGACGCCCCCGAGGAACTCGCATGGGGACTGGCCTTTCATGAGGCCACCAGAGCGGTTCCCTGTGGTCCCCGTCGTAAGTCGAGAGCACCTGCCGCAACTCGAGAAAATCCAGGAGGTTTTGCCCTCCAGGCGAGATGAGGCCCATTTCCGCTGAGGCTTCTCGAGGCCAATCACATCTAACCACTGGAACTTCCAAAGGGTCCTTCACACCATTGCTGCAACTCAAGAAGTTCCCCGACATACCCGTCTCCACTCGAGAGGAAGCACGTGGGGTCCCGCACACATCCAGGGGAGCCCCGTTTCCGCCTCCTAGCTCGAGATGAGGGATCCTTTCCCTGTTTCATAGGGAAAGAATTCCCGGCGTTCCCGTCGCATCTCAAGAGTAGGCGCTCTCCACAGGAAAGGCGAGAGGAACTCCAGGGTCGTGCCACCATTCCAAGAGTCCCCCAGATGTGTCAGTCCATTCCAGAGGAACCTGTTTTCCCTGCACTGCCGTGACGTTCAAGCCGAGGATCGACTCCCACCACGTGTGCACGTGGGACAGCCCTGTGGGAAAGCCTCGTGGGAAAGCCTCGTGGGAAAAACATAGATCCTTTGATCCACGCGGCGGACTGCGTGACACTGCTGCTACCGCTCTGGAGGAAAGCGCAAGTGCATGCCCGCATTCGAGACGAGGACTGACTCCCCTGGGGAGACTCCAGAAGTACCCCAAGATCCATGTCAGCACTGGAGAGGAATCCTCAGGTTCCGGCCCCGACTCCACACAAGGTCTTAGGCCCCGGCATCGACGGGAGAGGAAACCCGAGACGCCCCCGAGGAACTCGCGTGGGGACTGGCCTTTCCTGAGGCCACCAGAGCGGGTCCCTGAGGTCCCCGTCGTAAGTCGAGAGCACCTGCCGCAACTCGAGAAAATCCAGGAGGTTTTGCCCTCCAGGCGAGATGAGGCCCATTTCCGCTGAGGCTTCTCGAGGCCAATCACGTCTAACCACTGGAACTTCCAAAGGGTCCTTCACACCCTTGCTGCAACTCAAGAACTTCCCCGACATACCCGTCTCCACTCGAGAGGAAGCACGTGGGGTCCCGCACACATCCAGGGGAGCCCCGTTTCCGCCTCCTAGCTCGAGATGAGGGATCCTTTCCCTGTTTCGTAGGGAAAGAATTCCCGGCGTTCCCGTCGCATCTCAAGAGGAGGCGCTCTCCACAGGAAAGGCGCTAGGAACTCCAGGGTCGTGACACCATTCCAAGAGTCCCCCAGATGTTTCAGTCCATTCCAGAGGAACCTGTTTTCCCTGCACTGCCTTGACGTTCAAGCCGAGGATCGACTCCCACCACAGGTGCACGTGGGACAGCCCTGTGGGAAAGCCTCGTGGGAAAGCCTCGTGGGAAAGACTCGAGGGAAAACCATAGATCCTTTGAT
The DNA here is from genome assembly GCF_042477335.2 of Ovis canadensis. Taxonomy (NCBI): domain Eukaryota; kingdom Metazoa; phylum Chordata; class Mammalia; order Artiodactyla; family Bovidae; genus Ovis; species Ovis canadensis. The sequence continues at coordinate 2,502,550 of NC_091252.1, forward strand.
CCACGCGGCGGACTGCGTGACACTGCTGCTACCGCTCTGGAGGAAAGCGCAAGTGCATGCCCGCATTCGAGACGAGGACTGACTCCCCTGGGGAGACTCCAGAAGTACCCCAAGATCCATGTCAGCACTGGAGAGGAATCCTCAGGTTCCGGCCCCGACTCCACACAAGGACTTAGGCCCTGGCATCGATGGGAGAGGAATCCCCAGAGGCCCCCGAGGAACTCCCATGGGGACTGGCCTTTCCTGAGGCCACCAGAGCGGGTCCCTGAGGTCCCGGTCGTAAGTCGAGAGCACCTGCCGCAACTCGAGAAAATCCAGGAGATTTTGCCCTTCAGGCGAGATGAGGCCCATTTCCGCTGAGGCTTCTCGAGGCTAATCACGTCTAACCACTGGAACTTCCAAAGGGTCCTTCACACCCTTGCTGCAACTCAAGAACTTCCCCGACATACCCGTCTCCACTCGAGAGGAAGCACGTGGGGTCCCGCACACATCCAGGGGAGCCCCGTTTCCGCCTCCTAGCTCGAGATGAGGGATCCTTTCCCTGTTTCTTAGGGAAAGAATTCCCGGCGTTCCCGTCGCATCTCAAGAGGAGGCGCTCTCCACAGGAAAGGCGAGAGGAACTCCAGGGTCGTGCCACCATTCCAAGAGTCCCCCAGATGTGTCAGTCCATTCCAGAGGAACCTGTTTTCCCTGCACTGCCTTGACGTTCAAGCCGAGGATCGACTCCCACCACGTGTGCACGTGGGACAGCCCTGTGGGAAAGCCTCGTGGGAAAGCCTCGTGGGAAAACTCGAGGGAAAAACATAGATCCTTTGATCCACGCGGCGGACTGTGTGACACTGCTGCTACCGCTCTGGAGGAAAGCGCAAGTGCATGCCCGCATTCGAGACGAGGACTGACTTCCCTGGGGAGACTCAAGAAGTACCCCAAGATCCATGTCAGCACTGGAGAGGAATCCTCAGGTTCCGGCCCCGACTCCACACAAGGTCTTAGGCCCCGGCATCGACGGGAGAGGTATCCCGAGACGCCCCCGAGGAACTCGCATGGGGACTGGCCTTTCATGAGGCCACCAGAGCGGTTCCCTGTGGTCCCCGTCGTAAGTCGAGAGCACCTGCCGCAACTCGAGAAAATCCAGGAGGTTTTGCCCTCCAGGCGAGATGAGGCCCATTTCCGCTGAGGCTTCTCGAGGCCAATCACATCTAACCACTGGAACTTTTAAAGGGTCCTTCACACCATTGCTGCAACTCAAGAAGTTCCCCGACATACCCGTCTCCACTCGAGAGGAAGCACGTGGGGTCCCGCACACATCCAGGGGAGCCCCGTTTCCGCCTCCTAGCTCGAGATGAGGGATCCTTTCCCTGTTTCATAGGGAAAGAATTCCCGGCGTTCCCGTCGCATCTCAAGAGTAGGCGCTCTCCACAGGAAAGGCGAGAGGAACTCCAGGGTCGTGCCACCATTCCAAGAGTCCCCCAGATGTGTCAGTCCATTCCAGAGGAACCTGTTTTCCCTGCACTGCCGTGACGTTCAAGCCGAGGATCGACTCCCACCACGTGTGCACGTGGGACAGCCCTGTGGGAAAGCCTCGTGGGAAAGCCTCGTGGGAAAAACATAGATCCTTTGATCCACGCGGCGGACTGCGTGACACTGCTGCTACCGCTCTGGAGGAAAGCGCAAGTGCATGCCCGCATTCGAGACGAGGACTGACTCCCCTGGGGAGACTCCAGAAGTACCCCAAGATCCATGTCAGCACTGGAGAGGAATCCTCAGGTTCCGGCCCCGACTCCACACAAGGTCTTAGGCCCCGGCATCGACGGGAGAGGAAACCCGAGACGCCCCCGAGGAACTCGCGTGGGGACTGGCCTTTCCTGAGGCCACCAGAGCGGGTCCCTGAGGTCCCCGTCGTAAGTCGAGAGCACCTGCCGCAACTCGAGAAAATCCAGGAGGTTTTGCCCTCCAGGCGAGATGAGGCCCATTTCCGCTGAGGCTTCTCGAGGCCAATCACGTCTAACCACTGGAACTTCCAAAGGGTCCTTCACACCCTTGCTGCAACTCAAGAAGTTCCCCGACATACCCGTCTCCACTCGAGAGGAAGCACGTGGGGTCCCGCACACATCCAGGGGAGCCCCGTTTCCGCCTCCTAGCTCGAGATGAGGGATCCTTTCCCTGTTTCGTAGGGAAAGAATTCCCGGCGTTCCCGTCGCATCTCAAGAGGAGGCGCTCTCCACAGGAAAGGGAAGAGGAACTCCAGGGTCGTGAAACCATTCCAAGAGTCCCCCAGATGTTTCAGTCCATTCCAGAGGAACCTGTTTTCCCTGCACTGCCTTGACGTTCAAGCCGAGGATCGACTCCCACCACAGGTGCACGTGGGACAGCCCTGTGGGAAAGCCTCGTGGGAAAGCCTCGTGGGAAAGACTCGAGGGAAAACCATAGATCCTTTGATCCACGCGGCGGACTGCGTGACACTGCTGCTACCGCTCTGGAGGAAAGCGCAAGTGCATGCCCGCATTCGAGACGAGGACTGACTCCCCTGGGGAGACTCCAGAAGTACCCCAAGATCCATGTCAGCACTGGAGAGGAATCCTCAGGTTCCGGCCCCGACTCCACACAAGGACTTAGGCCCTGGCATCGATGGGAGAGGAATCCCCAGAGGCCCCCGAGGAACTCCCATGGGGACTGGCCTTTCCTGAGGCCACCAGAGCGGGTCCCTGAGGTCCCGGTCGTAAGTCGAGAGCACCTGCCGCAACTCGAGAAAATCCAGGAGGTTTTGCCCTTCAGGCGAGATGAGGCCCATTTCCGCTGAGGCTTCTCGAGGCTAATCACGTCTAACCACTGGAACTTCCAAAGGGTCCTTCACACCCTTGCTGCAACTCAAGAACTTCCCCGACATACCCGTCTCCACTCGAGAGGAAGCACGTGGGTTCCCGCACACATCCAGGGGAGCCCCGTTTCCGCCTCCTAGCTCGAGATGAGGGATCCTTTCCCTGTTTCTTAGGGAAAGAATTGCCGGCGTTCCCGTCGCATCTCAAGAGGAGGCGCTCTCCACAGGAAAGGCGAGAGGAACTCCAGGGTCGTGCCACCATTCCAAGAGTCCCCCAGATGTGTCAGTCCATTCCAGAGGAACCTGTTTTCCCTGCACTGCCTTGACGTTCAAGCCGAGGATCGACTCCCACCACGTGTGCACGTGGGACAGCCCTGTGGGAAAGCCTCGTGGGAAAGCCTCGTGGGAAAACTCGAGGGAAAAACATAGATCCTTTGATCCATGCGGCGGACTGCGTGACACTGCTGCTACCGCTCTGGAGGAAAGCGCAAGTGCATGCCCGCATTCGAGACGAGGACTGACTCTCCTGGGGAGACTCCAGAAGTACCCCAAGATCCATGTCAGCACTGGAGAGGAATCCTCAGGTTCCGGCCCCGACTCCACACAAGGTCTTAGGCCCCGGCATCGTCGGGAGAGGGATCCCGAGAGGCCCCCGAGGAACTCGCATGGGGACTGGCTTTTCCTGAGGCCACCAGAGCGGGTCCCTGAGGTCCCCGTCGTAAGTCGAGAACACCTGCCGCAACTCGAGAAAATCCAGGAGGTTTTGCCCTCCAGGCGAGATGATGCTCATTTCCGCTGAGGCTTCTCGAGGCTAATCACGTCTAAACACTGGAACTTCGAAAGGGTCCTTCACACCCTTGCTGCAACTCAAGAAGTTCCCCGACATACCCGTCTCCACTCGAGAGGAAGCACGTGGGTCCCGCACACATCCAGGGGAGCCCCAATTCCGCCTCCTAGCTCGAGATGACGGATCCTTTCCCTGTTTCGTAGGGAAAGAATTCCCGGCGTTCCCGTCGCATCTCAAGAGGAGGCGCTCTCCACAGGAAAGGCGAGAGGAACTCCAGGGTCGTGACACCATTCCAAGAATCCCCCAGATGTGTCAGTCCATTCCAGAGGAACCTGTTTTCCCTGCACTGCCTTGACGTTCAATCCGAGGATCGACTCCCACCACGTGTGCACGTGGGACAGCCCTGTGGGAAAGCCTCGTGGGAAAGCCTCGTGGGAAAGACTCGAGGGAAAACTATAGATCCTTTGATCCACCTGGCGGACTGCGTGACACTGCTGCTACCGCTCTGGAGGAAAGCGCAAGTGCATGCCCGCATTCGAGACGAGGACTGACTCCCCTGGGGAGACTCCAGAAGTACCCCAAGATCCATGTCAGCACTGGAGAGGAATCCTCAGGTTCCGGCCCCGACTCCACACAAGGTCTTAGGCCCCGGCATCGACGGGAGAGGAATCCCGAGAGGCCCCCTAGGAACTCGCATGGGGACTGGCCTTTCCAGAGGCCACCAGAGCGGGTCCCTGAGGTCCCCGTCGTAAGTCGAGAGCACCTGCCGCAACTCGAGAAAATCCAGGAGGTTTTGCCCTCCAGGCGAGATGAGGCCCATTTCCGCTGAGGCTTCTCAATGCCAATCACATCTAACCACTGGAACTTCCAAAGGGTCCTTCACACCCTTGCTGCAACTCAAGAAGTTCCCCGACATACCCGTCTCCACTGGAGAGGAAGCACGTGGGTCCCGCACACATCCAGGGGAGCCCCGTTTCCGCCTCCTAGCTCGAGATGAGGGATCCTTTCCCTGTTTCGTAGGGAAAGAATTCCCGGGTTTCCCGTCGCATCTCAAGAGGAGGCGCTCTCCACAGGAAAGGCGAGAGGAACTCCAGGGTCGTGCCACCATTCCAAGAGTCCCCCAGATGTGTCAGTCCATTCCAGAGGAACCTGTTTTCCCTGCACTGCCTTGACGTTCAAGTCGAGGATCGACTCCCACCACGTGTGCACGTGGGACAGCCCTGTGGGAAAGCCTCGTGGGAAAGCCTCGTGGGAAAGACTCGAGGGAAAACCATAGATCCTTTGATCCACGCGGCGGACTGCGTGACACTGCTGCTACCGCTCTGGAGGAAAGCGCAAGTGCATGCCCGCATTCGAGACGAGGACTGACTCCCCTGGGGAGACTCCAGAAGTACCCCAAGATCCATGTCAGCACTGGAGAGGAATCCTCAGGTTCCGGCCCCGACTCCACACAAGGTCTTAGGCCCCGGCATCGACGGGAGAGGAATCCCCAGAGGAACTCGCATGGGGACTGGCCTTTCCTGAGGCCACCAGAGCGGGTCCCTGAGGTCCTCGTCGTAAGTCGAGAGCACCTGCCGCAACTCGAGAAAATCCAGGAGGTTTTGCCCTCCAGGCGAGATGAGGCCCATTTTCGCTGAGGCTTCTCGAGGCTAATCACGTCTAACCACTGGAACTTCCAAAGGGTCCTTCACACCCTTGCTGCAACTCAAGAAGTTCCGCGACATACCCGTCTGCACTCGAGAGGAAGCACGTGGGGTCCCGCACACATCCAGGGGAGCCCCGTTTCCGCCTCCTAGCTCGAGATGAGGGATCCTTTCCCTATTTCGTAGGGAAAGAATTCCCGGCGTTCCCGTCGCATCTCAAGAGGAGGCGTTCTCCACAGGAAAGGCGAGAGGAACTCCAGGGTCGTGCCACCATTCCAAGAGTCCCCCAGATGTGTCAGTCCATTCCAGAGGAACCTGTTTTCCTGCACTGCCTTGACGTTCAAGCCGAGGATCGACTCCCACCACGTGTGCACGTGGGACAGCCCTGTGGGAAAGCCTCGTGAGAAAGCCTCGTGGGAAAGACTCGAGGGAAAACCATAGATCCTTTGATCCACGCGGCGGACTGCGTGACACTGCTGCTACCGCTCTGGAGGAAAGCGCATGTGCATGCCCGCATTCGAGACGAGGACTGACTTCCCTGGGGAGACTCAAGAAGTACCCCAAGATCCATGTCAGCACTGGAGAGGAATCCTCAGGTTCCGACCCCGACTCCACACAAGGTCTTAGGCCCCGGCATCGACGGGAGAGGTATCCCGAGACGCCCCCGAGGAACTCTCATGGGGACTGGCCTTTCATGAGGCCACCAGAGCGGTTCCCTGTGGTCCCCGTCGTAAGTCAAGAGCACCTGCCGCAACTCGAGAAAATCCAGGAGGTTTTGCCCTCCAGGCGAGATGAGGCCCATTTCCGCTGAGGCTTCTCGAGGCCAATCACATCTAACCACTGGAACTTCCAAAGGGTCCTTCACACCATTGCTGCAACTCAAGAAGTTCCCCGACATACCCGTCTCCACTCGAGAGGAAGCACGTGGGGTCCCGCACACATCCAGGGGAGCCCCGTTTCCGCCTCCTAGCTCGAGATGAGGGATCCTTTCCCTGTTTCATAGGGAAAGAATTCCCGGCGTTCCCGTCGCATCTCAAGAGGAGGCGCTCTCCACAGGAAAGGCGAGAGGAACTCCAGGGTCGTGCCACCATTCCAAGAGTCCCCCAGATGTGTCAGTCCATTCCAGAGGAACCTGTTTTCCCTGCACTGCCGTGACGTTCAAGCCGAGGATCGACTTCCACCACGTGTGCACGTGGGACAGCCCTGTGGGAAAGCCTCGTGGGAAAGCCTCGTGGGAAAGACACGAGGGAAAACCATAGATCCTTTGATCCACGCGGCGGACTGCGTGACACTGCTGCTACCGCTCTGGAGGAAAGCGCAAGTGCATGCCCGCATTCGAGACGAGGACTGACTCCCCTGGGGAGACTACAGAAGTACCCCAAGATCCATGTCAGCACTGGAGAGGAATCCTCAGGTTCCGGCCCCGACTCCACACAAGGTCTTAGGCCCCGGCATAGACGGGAGAGGAATCCCGAGACGCCCCCGAGGAACTCGCGTGGGGACTGGCCTTTCCTGAGGCCACCAGAGCGGGTCCCTGAGGTCCCCGTCGTAAGTCGAGAGCACCTGCCGCAACTCGAGAAAATCCAGGAGGTTTTGCCCTCCAGGCGAGATGAGGCCCATTTCCGCTGAGGCTTCTCGAGGCCAATCACATCTAACCACTGGAACTTCCAAAGGGTCCTTCACACCCTTGCTGCAACTCAAGAAGTTCCCCGACATACCTGTCTGCACTCGAGAGGAAGCACGTGGGGTCCCGCACACATCCAGGGGAGCCCCGTTTCCGCCTCCTAGCTCGAGATGAGGGATCCTTTCCCTGTTTCGTAGGGAAAGAATTCCCGGCGTTCCCGTCGCATCTCAAGAGGAGGCGCTCTCCACAGGAAAGGCGAGAGGAACTCCAGGGTCGCGCCACCATTCCAAGAGTCCCCCAGATGTGTCAGTCCATTCCAGAGGAACCTGTTTTCCCTGCACTGCCTTGACATTCAAGCCTAGGATCGACTCCCACCACGTGTGCACGTGGGACAGCCCTGTGGGAAAGCCTCGTGGGAAAGCCTCGTGGGAAAGACTCGAGGGAAAAACATAGATCCTTTGATCCACGCGGCGGACAGCGTGACACTGCTGCTACCGCTCTGGAGGAAAGCGCAAGTGCATGCCCGCATTCGAGACGAGGACTGACTCCCCTGGGGAGACTCCAGAAGTACCCCAAGATCCATGTCAGCACTGGAGAGGAATCCTCAGGTTCCGGCCCCGACTCCACACAAGGTCTTAGGCCCCGGCATAGACGGGAGAGGAATCCCGAGAGGCCCCCGAGGAACTCGCATGGGGACTGGCCTTTCCTGAGGCCACCAGAGCGGGTCCCTGAGTTCCCCGTCGTAAGTTGAGAGCACCTGCCGCAACTCGAGAAAATCCAGGAGGTTTTGCCCTCCAGGCGAGATGAGGCCCATTTCCGCTGAGGCTTCTCGAGGCCAATCACATCTAACCACTGGAACTTCCAAAGGGTCCTTCACACCCTTGCTGCAACTCAAGAAGTTCCCCGACATACCCGTCTCCACTCGAGAGGAAGCACGTGGGTCCCGCACACATCCAGGGGAGACCCGTTTCCGCCTCCTAGCTCGAGATGAGGGATCCTTTCCCTGTTTCGTAGGGAAAGAATTCCCGGCGTTCCCGTCGCATCTCAAGAGGAGGTGCTCTCCACAGGAAAGGCGAGAGGAACTCCAGGGTCGTGCCACCATTCCAAGAGTCCCCCAGATGTGTCAGTCCATTCCAGAGGAACCTGTTTTCCCTGCACTGCCTTGACGTTCAAGCCGAGGATCGACTCCCACCACGTGTGCACGTGGGACAGCCCTGTGGGAAAGCCTCGTGGGAAAGCCTCGTGGGAAAGACTCGAGGGAAAACCATAGATCCTTTGATCCACGCGGCGGACTGCGTGACACTGCTGCTACCGCTCTGGAGGAAAGCGCAAGTGCATGCCCGCATTCGAGACGAGGACTGACTTCCCTGGGGAGACTCCAGAAGTACCCCAAGATCCATGTCAGCACTGGAGAGGAATCCTCAGGTTCCGGCCCCGACTCCACACAAGGTCTTAGGCCCCGGCATCGACGGGAGAGGAATCCCGAGAGGCCCCCGAGGAACTCGCATGGGGACTGGCCTTTCCTGAGGCCACCAGAGCGGTTCCCTGAGGTCCCCGTCGTAAGTCGAGAGCACCTGCCGCAACTCGAGAAAATCCAGGAGGTTTTGCCCTCCAGGCGAGATGAGGCCCATTTCCGCTGAGGCTTCTCGAGGCCAATCACATCTAACCACTGGAACTTCCAAAGGGTCCTTCACACCCTTGCTGCAACTCAAGAAGTTCCCCGACATACCTGTCTGCACTCGAGAGGAAGCACGTGGGGTCCCGCACACATCCAGGGGAGCCCCGTTTCCGCCTCCTAGCTCGAGATGAGGGATCCTTTCCCTGTTTCGTAGGGAAAGAATTCCCGGCGTTCCCGTCGCATCTCAAGAGGAGGCGCTCTCCACAGGAAAGGCGAGAGGAACTCCAGGGTCGTGCCACCATTCCAAGAGTCCCCCAGATGTGTCAGTCCATTCCAGAGGAAACTGTTTCCCCTGCACTGCCTTGACGTTCAAGCCGAGGATCGACTCCCACCACGTGTGCACATGGGACAGCCCTGTGGGAAAGCCTCGTGGGAAAGCCTCGTGGGAAAGACTCGAGGGAAAACCATAGATCCTTTGATCCACGCGGCTGACTGCGTGACACTGCTGCTACCGCTCTGGAGGAAAGCGCAAGTGCATGCCCGCATTCGAGACGAGGACTGACTCACCTGGGGAGACTCCGGAAGTACCCCAAGATCCATGTCAGCACTGGAGAGGAATCCTCAGGTTCCGGCCCCGACTCCACACAAGGTCTTAGGCCCCGGCATCGACGGGAGAGGAATCCCGAGAGGCCCCCGAGGAACTCGCATGGGGACTGGCCTTTCCTGAGGCCACCAGAGCGGGTCCCTGAGGTCCCCGTCGTAAGTCGAGAGCACCTGCCGCAACTCGAGAAAATCCAGGAGGTTTTGCCCTCCAGGCGAGATGAGGCCCATTTCCGCTGAGGCTTCTCGAGGCCAATCACGTCTAACCACTGGAACTTCCAAAGGGTCCTTCACACCCTTGCTGCAACTCAAGAAGTTCCCCGACATACCCGTCTCCACTCGAGAGGAAGCACGTGGGGTCCCGCACACATCCAGGGGAGCCCCGTTTCCGCCTCCTAGCTCGAGATGAGGGATCCTTTCCCTGTTTCGTAGGGAAAGAATTCCCGGCTTTCAGGTCGCATCTCAAGAGGAGGCGCTCTCCACAGGAAAGGGGAGAGGAACTCCAGGGTCATGCCACCATTCCAAGAGTCCCCCAGATGTGTCAGTCCATTCCAGAGGAACCTGTTTTCCCTGCACTGCCTTGACATTCAAGCCGAGGATCGACTCCCACCACGTGTGCACGTGGGACAGCCCTGTGGTAAAGCCTCGTGGGAAAGCCTCGTGGGAAAGACTCGAGGGAAAACCATAGATCTTTTGATCCACGCGGCGGACTGCGTGCCACTGCTGCTACCGCTCTGGAGGAAAGCGCAAGTGCATGCCCGCATTCGAGACGAGGACTGACTCCCCTGGGGAGACTCCAGAAGTACCCCAAGATCCATGTCAGCACTGGAGAAGAATCCTCAGTTTCCGGCCCCGACTCCACACAAGGTCTTAGGCCCCGGCATCGACGGGAGAGGAATCCCGAGAGGCCCCCGAGGAACTCGCATGGGGACTGGCCTTTCCTGAGGCCACCAGAGCGGGTCCCTGAGGTCCCCGTCGTAAGTCGAGAGCACCTGGCGTAACTCGAGAAAATCCAGGAGGTTTTGCCCTCCAGGCGAGATGAGGCCCATTTCCGCTGAGGCTTCTCGAGGCTAATCACGTCTAACCACTGGAACTTCCAAAGGGTCCTTCACACCCTTGCTGCAACTCAAGAAGTTCCCCGACAACCCGTCTCCACTCGAGAGGAAGCACGTGGGTCCCGCACACATCCAGGGGAGCCCCGTTTCCGCCTCCTAGCTCGAGATGAGGGATCCTTTCCCTGTTTCGTAGGGAAAGAATTCCCGGCGTTCCCGTCGCATCTCAAGAGGAGGCGCTCTCCACAGGAAAGGCGATAGGAACTCCAGGGTCGAGACACCATTCCAAGAGTCCCCCAGATGTGTCAGTCCATTCCAGAGGAACCTGTTTTCCCTGCACTGCCTTGACGTTCAAACCGAGGATCGACTCCCACCACGTGTGCACGTGGGACAGCACTGTGGGAAAGCCTCGTGGGAAAGCCTCGTGGGAAAGACTCGAGGGAAAACCATAGATCCTTTGATTCACGCGGCAGACTGGGTGACACTGCTGCTACCGCTCTGGAGGAAAGCGCAAGTGCATGCCCGCATTCGAGACGAGGACTGACTCTCCTGGGGAGACTCCAGAAGTACCCCAAGATCCATGTCAGCACTGGAGAGGAATCCTCAGGTTCCGGCCCCGACTCCACACAAGGTCTTAGGCCCCGGCATCGACGGGAGAGGAATCCCGAGAGGCCCCCGAGGAACTCGCAAGGGGACTGGCCTTTCCTGAGGCCACCAGAGCGGGTCCCTGAGGTCCCCGTCGAAAGTCAAGAGCACCTGCCGCAACTCGAGAAACTCCAGGAGGTTTTGCCCTCCAGGCGAGATGAGGCCCATTTCCGCTGAGGCTTCTCGAGGCCAATCACATCTAACCACTGGAACTTCCAAAGGGTCCTTCACACCATTGCTGCAACTCAAGAAGTTCCCCGACATACCCGTCTCCACTCGAGAGGAAGCACGTGGGGTCCCGCACACATCCAGGGGAGCCCCGTTTCCGCCTCCTAGCTCGAGGTGAGGGATCCTTTCCCTGTTTCATAGGGAAAGAATTCCCGGCGTTCCCGTCGCATCTCAAGAGTAGGCGCTCTCCACAGGAAAGGCGAGAGGAACTCCAGGGTCGTGACACCATTCCAAGAGTCCCCCAGATGTGTCAGTCCATTCCAGAGGAACCTGTTTTCCCTGCACTGCCGTGACGTTCAAGCCGAGGATCGACTTCCACCACGTGTGCACGTGGGACAGCCCTGTGGGAAAGCCTCGTGGGAAAGCCTCGTGGGAAAGACTCGAGGGAAAACCATAGATCCTTTGATCCACGCGGCGGACTGCGTGACACTGCTGCTACCGCTCTGGAGGAAAGCGCAAGTGCATGCCCGCATTCGAGACGAGGACTGACTCCCCTGGGGAGACTCCAGAAGTACCCCAAGATCCATGTCAGCACTGGAGAGGAATCCTCAGGTTCCGGCCCCGACTCCACACAAGGACTTAGGCCCCGGCATCGACGGGAGAGGAATCCCGAGAGGCCCCCGAGGAACTCGCATGGGGACTGGCCTTTCCTGAGGCCACCAGAGCGGGTCCCTGAGGTCCCCGTCGTAAGTCGAGAGCACCTGCCGCAACTCGAGAAAATCCAGGAGGTTTTGCCCTCCAGGCGAGATGAGGCCCATTTCCGCTGAGGCTTCTCGAGGCCAATCACATCTAACCACTGGAACTTCCAAAGGGTCCTTCACACCCTTGCTGCAACTCAAGAAGTTCCCCGACATACCCGTCTGCACTCGAGAGGAAGCACGTGGTGTCCCGCACACATCCAGGGGAGCCCCGTTTCCGCCTCCTAGCTCGAGATGAGGGATCCTTTCCCTGTTTCGTAGGGAAAGAATTCCCGGCGTTCCCGTCGCATATCAAGAGGAGGCGCTCTCCACAGGAAAGGCGAGAGGAACTCCAGGGTCGTGCCACCATTCCAAGAGTCCCCCAGATGTGTCAGTCCATTCCAGAGGAACCTGTTTTCCCTGCACTGCCTAGACGTTCAAGCTGAGGATCGACTCCCACCACGTGTGCACGTGGGACAGCCCTGTGGGAAAGCCTCGTGGGAAAGCCTCGTGTGAAAGACTCGAGGGAAAACCATAGATCCTTTGATCCACGCGGCGGACTGCTTGACACTGCTGCTACCGCTCTGGAGGAAAGCGCAAGTGCATGCCCGCATTCGAGACGAGGACTGACTCCCCTGCGGAGACTCCAGAAGTACCCCAAGATCCATGTCAGCACTGGAGAGGAATCCTCAGGTTCCGGCCCCGACTCCACACAAGGTCTTAGGCCCCGGCATCGACGGGAGAGGAATCCCGAGAGGCCCCCGAGGAACTCGCATGGTGACTGGCCTTTCCTGAGGCCACCAAAGCGGGTCCCTGAGGTCCCCGTCGTAAGTCGAGAGCACCTGCCGCAACTCGAGGAAATCCAGGAGGTTTTGCCCTCCAGGCGAGATGAGGCCCATTTCCGCTGAGGCTTCTCGAGGCTAATCACGTCTAACCACTGGAACTTCCAAAGGGTCCTTCACACCCTTGCTGCAACTCAAGAAGTTCCCCGACATACCCGTCTCCACTCGAGAGGAAGCACGTGGGTCCAGCACACATCCAGGGGAGCCCCGTTTCCGCCTCCTAGCTCGAGATGAGGGATCCTTTCCCTGTTTGGTAGGGAAAGAATTCCCGGCGTTCCCGTCGCATCTCAAGAGGAGGCGCTCTCCACAGGAAAGGCGAGAGGAACTCCAGGGTCGTGCCACCATTCCAAGAGTCCCCCAGATGTGTCAGTCCATTCCAGAGGAACCTGTTTTCCCTGCACTGCCTTGACGTTCAAGCCGAGGATCGACTCCCACCACGTGTGCACGTGGGACAGCCCTGTGGGAAAGCCTCGTGGGAAAGCCTCGTGGGAAAGACTCGAGGGAAAACCATAGATCCTTTGATCCACGCGGCGGACTGCGTGACACTGCTGCTACCGCTGTGGAGGAAAGCGCAAGTGCATGCCCGCATTCGAGACGAGGACTGACTCCCCTGGGGAGACTCCAGAAGTAACCCAAGATCCATGTCAGCACTGGAGAGCAATCCTCAGGTTCCGGCCCCGACTCCACACAAGGTCTTAGGCCCCGGCATCCACGGGAGAGGAATCCCGAGAGGCCCCCGAGGAACTCGCATGGGGACTGGCCTTTCCTGAGGCCACCAGAGCAGGTCTCTGAGGTCCCGGTCGTAAGTCGAGAGCACCTGCCGCAACTCGAGAAAATCCAGGAGGTTTTGACCTCCAGGCGAGATGAGGCACATTTCCGCTGAGGTTTCTCGAGGCTAATCACATCTAACCACTGGAACATCCAAAGGGTCCTTCTCACCCTTGCTGCAACTCAAGAAGTTCCCCGACATACCCGTCTCCACTCGAGAGGAAGCACGAGGGTCCCGCACACATCCAGGGGAGCCCCGTTTCCGCCTCCTAGCTCGAGATGAGGGATCCTTTCCCTGTTTCGTTGGGAAAGAATTCCTGGTGTTCCCGTCGCATCTCAAGAGGAGGCGCTCTCCACAGGAAAGGCGAGAGGAACTCCAGGGTCGTGCCACCATTCCAAGAGACCCCCAGATGTGTCAGTCCATTCCAGAGGAACCTGTTTTCCCTGCACTGCCTTGAGTTCAAGCCGAGGATCGACTCCCACCACGTGTGCACGTGGGACAGCCTGTGGGAAAAGCCTCGTGGGAAAGCCTCGTGGGAAAGACTCGAGGGAAAACCATAGATCCTTTGATCCACGCGGCGGACTGCGTGACACTGCTGCTACCGCTCTGGAGGAAAGCGCAAGTGCATGCCCGCATTCGAGACGAGGACTGACTCACCTGGGGAGACTCCAGAAGTACCCCAAGATCCATGTCAGCACTGGAGAGGAATCCTCAGGTTCCGGCCCCGACTCCACACAAGGTCTTAGGCCCCGGCATCGACGGGAGAGGAATCCCGAGAGGCCCCCGAGGAACTCCCATGGGGACTGGCCTTTCCTGAGGCCACCAGAGCGGGTCCCTGAGGTCCCCGTCGTAAGTCGAGAGCACCTGCCGCAACTCGAGAAATTCCACGAGGTTTTGCCCTCCAGGCGAGTTGAGGCCCATTTCCGCTGAGGCTTCTCGAGGCTAATCACGTCTAACCACTGGAACTTCCAAAGGGTACTTCACACCCTTGCTGCAACTCAAGCAGTTCCGCGACATACCCGTCTCCACTCGAGAGGAAGCACGTGGGGTCCCGCACACATCCAGGGGAGACCCGTTTCCGCCTCCTAGCTCGAGATGAGGGATCCTTTCCCTGTTTCGTAGGGAAAGAATTCCCGGCGTTCCCGTCGCATCTCAAGAGGAGGCGCTCTCCACAGGAAAGGCGAGAGGAACTCCAGGGTCGTGCCACCATTCCAAGAGTCCCCCAGATGAGTCAGTCCATTTGAGAGGAACCTGTTTTCCCTGCACTGCCTTGACGTTCAAGCCGAGGATCGACTCCCACCACGTGTGCACGTGGGACAGCCCTGTGGGAAAGCCTCGTGGGAAAGCCTCGTGGGAAAGACTCGAGGGAAAACCATAGATCCTTTGATCCACGCGGCGGACTGCGTGACACTGCTGCTACCGCTCTGGAGGAAAGCGCAAGTGCATGCCCGCATTCGAGACGAGGACTGACTCCCCTGGGGAGACTCCAGAAGTACCCCAAGATCCATGTCAGCACTGGAGAGGAATCCTCAGGTTCCGGCCCCGACTCCACACAAGGTCTTAGGCCCCGGCATCGACGGTAGAGGAATCCCGAGAGGCCCCCGAGGAACTCGCATGGGGACTTGCCTTTCCTGAGGCCACCAGAGCGGGTCCCTGAGGTCCCAGTTGTAAGTCGAGAGCACCTGCCGCAACTCGAGAAATTCCACGAAGTTTTGCCCTCCAGGCGAGTTGAGGCACATTTCCGCTGAGGCTTCTCGAGGCTAATCACGTCTAACCACTGGAACTTCCAAAGGGTCCTTCACACCCTTGCTGCAACTCAAGAAGTTCCCCGACATACCCGTCTCCACTCGAGAGGAAGCACGTGGGGTCCCGCACACATCCAGGGGAGCCCGTTTCCGCCTCCTAGCTCGAGATGAGGGATCCTTTCCCTGTTTCGTAGGGAAAGAATTCCCGGCGTTCCCGTTGCATCTCAAGAGGAGGCGCTCTCCACAGGAAAGGCGAGAGGAACTCCACGGTCGTGCCACCATTCCAAGACTCCCCCGGATGTGTCAATGCATTCCAGAGGAACCTGTTTTCCCTGCACTGCCTTGACGTTCAAGCCGAGGATCGACTCCCACCACGTGTGCACGTGGGACAGCCCTGTGGGAAAGCCTCGTGGGAAAGCCTCGTGGGAAAGACTCGAGGGAAAACCATAGATCCTTTGATCCACGCGGCGGACTGCGTGACACTGCTGCTACCGCCCTGGAGGAAAGCGCAAGTGCATGCCCGCATTCGAGACGAGGACTGACTCCCCTGGGGAGACTCCAGAAGTACCCCAAGATCCATGTCAGCACTGGAGAGGAATCCTCAGGTTCCGGCCCCGACTCCACACAAGGTCTTAGGCCCCGGCATCGACGGGAGAGGAATCCCGAGAGGCCCCCGAGGAACTCGCATGAGGACTGGCCTTTCCTGAGGCCACCAGAGCGGGTCCCTGAGGTCCAGGGTCGTAAGTCGAGAGCACCTGCCGCAACTCGAGAAAATCCAGGAGGTTTTGAACTCCAGGCGAGGTGAAGCCCATTTCCGCTGAGGCTTCTCGAGGCTAATCACGTCTAACCACTGGAACTTCCAAAGGGTCCTTCACACCCTTGCTGCAACTCAAGAAGTTCCCCGACATACCCGTCTGCACTCGAGAGGAAGCACGTGGGGTCCCGCACACATCCAGGGGAGCCCCGTTTCCGCCTCCTAGCTCGAGATGAGGGATCCTTTCCCTGTTTCGTAGGGAAAGAATTCCCGGCGTTCCCGTCGCATCTCAAGAGGAGGCGCTCTCCACAGGAAAGGCAAGAGGAACTCCAGGATCGTGGCACCATTCCAAGAGACCCTCAGATGTGTCAGTCCATTCCAGAGGAAACTGTTTTCCCTGCACTGCCTTGACGTTCAAGCCGAGGATCGACTCCCACCACGTGTGCACGTGGGACAGCCCTGTGGGAAAGCCTCATGGGAAAGCCTCGTGGGAAAGACTCGAGGCAAAACCATAGATCCTTTGATCCACGCGGCGGACTGCGTGACACTGCTGCTACCGCTCTGGAGGAAAGCGCAAGTGCATGCCCGCATTCGAGACGAGGACTGACTCCCCAGTGGAGACTCCAGAAGAACCCCAAGATCCATGTCAGCACTGGAGAGGAATCCTCAGGTTCCGGCCCCGACTCCACACAAGGTCTTAGGCCCCGGCATCGACGGGAGAGGAATCCCGAGACGCCCCCGAGGAACTCGCATGGGGACTGGCCTTTCCTGAGGCCACCAGAGCGGGTCCCTGAGGTCCCCGTCGTAAGTCGAGAGCACCTGCCGCAACTCGAGAAAATCCAGGAGGTTTTGCCCTCCAGGCGAGATGAGGCCCATTTCCGCTGAGGCTTCTCGAGGCTAATCACATCTAACCACTGGAATTTCCAAAGGGTCCTTCACACCCTTGCTGCAACTCAAGAAGTTCCCGACATACCCGTCTCCACTCGAGAGGAAGCACGTGGGGTCCCGCACACATCCAGGGGAGCCCCGTTTCCGCCTCCTAGCTCGAGATGAGGGATCCTTTCCCTGTTTCGTAGGGAAAGAATTCCCGGCGTTCCCGTCGCATCTCAAGAGGCGGCGCTCTCCACAGGAAAGGCGAGAGGAACTCAAGGGTCGTGCCACCATTCCAAGACTCCCCCGGATGTGTCAGTCCATTCCAGAGGAACCTGTTTTCCCTGCACTGCCTTGACGTTCAAGCCGAGGATCGACTCCCACCACGTGTGCACGTGGGACAGCCCTGTGGGAAAGCCTCGTGGGAAAGCCTCGTGGGAAAGACTCCAGGGAAAACCATAGATCCATTGATCCACGCGGCGGACTGCGTGACACTGCTGCTACCGCTCTGGAGGAAAGCGCAAGTGCATGCCCGCATTCGAGACGAGGACTGACTCCCCTGGGGAGACTCCAGAAGTACCCCAAGATCCATGTCAGCACTGGAGAGGAATCCTCAGGTTCCGGCCCCGACTCCACACAAGGTCTTAGGCCCCGGCATCGACGGGAGAGGAATCCCGAGAGGCCCCCGAGGAACTCGCATGGGGACTGGCCTTTCCTGAGGCCACCAGAGCGGGTCCCTGAGGTCCCCGTCGTAAGTCGAGAGCACCTGCCGCAACTCGAGAAAATCCAGGAGGTTTTGCCCTCCAGGCGAGATGAGGCCCATTTCCGCTGAGGCTTCTCGAGGCTAATCACGTCTAACCACTGGAACTTCCAAAGGGTCCTTCACACCCTTGCTGCAACTCAAGTTGTTCCCCGACATACCCGTCTCCACTCGAGAGGAAGCACGTGGGGTCCCGCACACATCCAGGGGATCCCCGATTCCGCCTCCTAGCTCGAGATTAGGGATCCTTTCCCTGTTTCGTAGGGAAAGAATTCCCGGCGTTCCCGTCGCATCTCAAGAGGAGGCGCTCTCCACAGGAAAGGCGAGAGGAACTCCAGGGTCGTGGCACCATTCCAAGACACCCCCAGTTGTGTCAGTCCATTCCAGAGGAACCTGTTTTCCCTGCACTGCCTTGACGTTCAAGCCGAGGATCGACTCCCACCACGTGTGCACGTGGGACAGCCCTGTGGGAAAGCCTCGTGGGAAAGCCTCGTGGGAAAGACTCGAGGGAAAACCATAGATCCTTTGATCCACATTGCGGACTGCGTGACACTGCTGCTACCCCTCTGGAGGAAAGCGCAAGTGGATGCCCGCATTCGAGACGGGGACTGACTCCCCTGAGGAGACTCCAGAAGTACCCCAAGATCCATGTCAGCACTGAAGAGGAATCCTCAGGTTCCGGCCCCGACTCCACACAAGGTCTTAGGCCCCGGCATCGACGGGAGAGGAATCCCGAGAGGCCCCCGAGGAACTCGCATGGGGACTGGCCTTTCCTGAGGCCACCAGAGCGGGTCCATGAGGTCCCCGTCGTAAGTCGAGAGCACCTGCCGCAACTCGAGAAAATCCAGGAGGTTTTGCCCTCCAGTCGAGATGAGGCCCATTTCCGCTGAGGCTTCTCGAGGCTAATCACGTCTAACCACTGGAACTTCCAAAGTGTCCTTCACACCCTTGCTGCAACTCAAGAAGTTCCCCGACATAACCGTCTCCACTCGAGAGGAAGCACGTGGGGTCCCGCACACATCCAGGGGAGCCCCGTTTCCACCTCCTAGCTCGAGATGAGGGATTCTTTCCCTGTTTCGTAGGGAAAGAATTCCCGGCGTTCCCGTCGCATCTCAAGAGGAGGCGCTCTCCACAGGAAAGGCGAGAGGAACTCCAGGGTCGTGGCACCATTCCAAGAGACCCCCAGATGTGTCAGTCCATTCCAGAGGAACCTGTTTCCCGGCACTGCCTTGACGTTCAAACGGAGGATCGACTCCCACCACGTGTGCACGTGGGACAGCCCTGTGGGAAAGCCTCGTGGGAAAGCCTCGTGGGAAAGAATCGAGGGAAAACCATAGATCCTTTGATCCACGCGGCGGACTGCGTGACACTGCTGCTACCGCTCTGGAGGAAAGCGCAAGTGCATGCCCGCATTCGAGACGAGGACTGATTCCCCTGGGGAGACTCCAGAAGTACCCCAAGATCCATGTCAGCACTGGAGAGGAATCCTCAGGTTCCGGCCCCGACTCCACACAAGGTCTTAGGCCCCGGCATCGACGGGAGAGGAATCCCGAGAGGCCCCCGAGGAACTCGCATGGGGACTGGCCTTTCCTGAGGCCACCAGAGCGGGTCCATGAGGTCCCCGTCGTAAGTCGAGAGCACCTGCCGCAACTCGAGAAAATCCAGGAGGTTTTGCCCTCCAGGCGAGATGAGGCCCATTTCCGGTGAGGCTTCTCGAGGCTAATCACGTCTAACCACTGGAACTTCCAAAGGGTCCTTTACACCCTTGCTGCAACTCAAGAAGTTCCCCGACATACCCGTCTCCACTCGAGAGGAAGCACGTGGGGTCCCGCACACATCCAGGGGGCCCCGTTTCCGCCTCCTAGCTCGAGATGAGGGATCCTTTCCCTGTTTCGTAGGGAAAGAATTCCCGGCGTTCCCGTCGCATCTCAAGAGGAGGCGCTCTCCACAGGAAAGGCGAGAGGAACTCCAGGGTCGTGCCACCATTCCAAGAGTCCCCCAGATGTGTCAGTCCATTCCAGAGGAACCTGTTTTCCCTGCACTGCCTTGACGTTCAAGCCGAGGATCGACTCCCACCACGTGTGCACGTGGGACAGCCCTGTGGGAAAGCCTCGTGGGAAAGCCTCGTGGGAAAGACTCGAGGGAAAACCATAGATCCTTTGATCCACGCGGCGGACTGCGTGACACTGCTGCTACCGCTCTGGAGGAAAGCGCAAGTGCATGCCCGCATTCGAGACGAGGACTGACTCCCCTGGGGAGACTCCAGAAATACCCCAAGATCCATGTCAGCACTGGAGAGCAATCCTCAGGTTCCGGCCCCGACTCCACACAAGGTCTTAGGCCCCGGCATCGACGGGAGAGGAATCCCGAGAGGCCCCCGAGGAACTCGCATGGGGACTGGCCTTTCCTGAGGCCACCAGAGCGGGTCCCGGAGGTCCCCGTCGTAAGTCGAGAGCACCTGTCGCAACTCGAGAAAATCCAGGAGGTTTTGCCCTCCAGGCGAGATGAGGCCCATTTCCGCTGAGGCTTCTCGAGGCTAAACACATCTAACCACTGGAACATCCAAAGGGTCCTTCTCAACCTTGCTGCAACTCAAAAAGTTCCCCGACATACCCGTCTCCACTCGAGAGGAAGCACGATGGTCCCGCACACATCCAGGGGAGCCCCGTTTCCGCCTCCTAGCTCGAGATGAGGGATCCTTTCCCTGTTTCGTAGGGAAAGAATTCCCGGCGTTCCCGTCGCATTTCAAGAGGAGGCGCTCTCCACAGGAAAGGCGAGAGGAACTCCAGGGTCGTGCCACCATTCCAAGAGTCCCCCAGATGTGTCAGTCCATTCCAGAGGAACCTGTTTTCCCTGCACTGCCTTGACGTTCAAGCCGAGGATCGACTCCCACCACGTGTGCACGTGGGACAGCCCTGTGGGAAAGCCTCGTGGGAAAGCCTCGTGGGAAAGACTCGAGGGAAAAACATAGATCCTTTGATCCACGCGGCGGACTGCGTGACACTGCTGCTACCGCTCTGGAGGAAAGCGCAAGTGCATGCCCGCATTCGAGACGAGGACTGACTCCCCTGGGGAGACTCCAGAAGTACCCCAAGATCCATGTCAGCACTGGAGAGGAATCCTCAGGTTCCGGCCCCGACTCCACACAAGGTCTTAGGCCCCGGCATCGACGGGAGAGGAATCCCGAGAGGCCCCCGAGGAACTCGCATGGGGACTGGCCTTTCCTGAGGCCACCAGAGCGGGTCCCTGAGGTCCCTGTCGTAAGTCGAGAGCACCTGCCGCAACTCGAGAAAATCCAGGAGGTTTTGCCCTCCAGGCGAGATGAGGCCCATTTCCTCTGAGGCTTCTCGAGGCTAATCACGTCTAACCACTGGAACTTCCAAAGGGTCCTTCACACCCTTGCTGCAACTCAAGAAGTTCCCCGACATACCCGTCTGCACTCGAGAGGAAGCACGTGGGGTCCCGCACACATCCAGGGGAGCCCCGTTTCCGCCTCCTAGCTCGAGATGAGGGATCCTTTCCCTGTTTCGTAGGGAAAGAATTCCCGGCGTTCCCGTCGCATCTCAAGAGGAGGCGCTCTCCACAGGAAAGGCGAGAGGAACTCCAGGGTCGTGCCACCATTCCAAGAGTCCCCCAGATGTGTCAGTCCATTCCAGAGGAACCTGTTTTCCCTGCACTGCCTTGACGTTCAAGCCGAGGATCGACTCGCACCTCGTGTGCACGTGGGACAGCCCTGTGGTAAAGCCTCGTGGGAAAGCCTCGTGGGAAAGACTCGAGGGAAAACCATAGATACTTTGATCCACGCGGCGGACTGCGTGACACTGCTGCTACCGCCCTGAGGAAAGCGCAAGTGCATGCGCGCATTCGAGACGAGGACTGACTCCCCTGGGGAGACTCCAGAAGTACCCCAAGATCCATGTCAGCACTGGAGAGGAATCCTCAGGTTCCGGCCCCGACTCCACACAAGGTCTTAGGCCCCGGCATCGACGGGAGAGGAATCCCGAGAGGCCCTCGAGGAACTCGCATGGGGACTGGCCTTTCCTGAGGCCACCAGAGCGGGTCCCTGAGGTCCCCGTCGTAAGTCGAGAGCACCTGCCGCAACTCGAGAAAATCCAGGAGGTTTTGCCCTCCAGGCGAGATGAGGCCCATTTCCGCTGAGGCTTCTCGAGGCCAATCACATCTAACCACTGGAACTTCCAAAGGGTCCTTCACACCATTGCTGCAACTCAAGAAGTTCCCCGACATACCCGTCTGCACTCGAGAGGAAGCACGTGGGGTCCCGCACACATCCAGGGGAGACCCGTTTCCGCCTCCTAGCTCGAGATGAGGGATCCTTTCCCTGTTTCGTAGGGAAAGAATTCCCGGCGTTCCCATCGCATCTCAAGAGGAGGCGCTCTCCACAGGAAAGGCGAGAGGAACTCCAGGGTCGTGCCACCATTCCAAGAGTCCCCCAGATGTGTCAGTCCATTCCAGAGGAACCTGTTTTCCCTGCACTGCCTTGACGTTCAAGCCGAGGATCGACTCGCACCTCGTGTGCACGTGGGACAGCCCTGTGGTAAAGCCTCGTGGGAAAGCCTCGTGGGAAAGACTCGAGGGAAAACCATAGATCCTTTGATCCACGCGGCGGACTGCGTGACACTGCTGCTACCGCCCTGAGGAAAGCGCAAGGGCATGCGCGCATTCGAGACGAGGACTGACTCCCCTGGGGAGACTCCAGAAGTACCCCAAGATCCATGTCAGCACTGGAGAGGAATCCTCAGGTTCCGGCCCCGACTCCACACAAGGTCTTAGGCCCCGGCATCGACGGGAGAGGAATCCCGAGAGGCCCCCGAGGAACTCGCATGGGGACTGGCCTTTCCTGAGGCCACCAGAGCGGGTCCCTGAGGTCCCCGTGGTAAGTCGAGGGCACCTGCCGCAACTCGAGAAAATCCAGGAGGTTTTGCCCTCCAGGCGAGATGAGGCCCATTTCCGCTGAGGCTTCTCGAGGCTAATCACATCTAACCACTGGAACTTCCAAAGGGTCCTTCACACCCTTGCTGCAACTCAAGAAGTTCCCCGACATACCCGTCTGCACTCGAGAGGAAGCACGTGGGGTCCCGCACACATCCAGGGGAGCCCCGTTTCCGCCTCCTAGCTCGAGATGAGGGATCCTTTCCCTGTTTCGTAGGGAAAGAATTCCCGGCGTTCCCGTCGCATCTCAAGAGGAGGCGCTCTCCACAGGAAAGGCGAGAGGAACTCAAGGGTCGTGCCACCATTCCAAGAGTCCCCCAGATGTGTCAGTCCATTCCAGAGGAACCTGTTTTCCCTGCACTGCCTTGACGTTCAAGCCGAGGATCGACTCGCACCTCGTGTGCACGTGGGACAGCCCTGTGGTAAAGCCTCGTGGGAAAGCCTCGTGGGAAAGACTCGAGGGAAAACCATAGATCCTTTGATCCACGCGGCGGACTGCGTGACACTGCTGCTACCGCCCTGAGGAAAGCGCAAGTGCATGCGCGCATTCGAGACGAGGACTGACTTCCCTGGGGAGACTCCAGAAGTACCCCAAGATCCATGTCAGCACGGGAGAGGAATCCTCAGGTTCCGGCCCCGACTCCACACAAGGTCTTAGGCCCCGGCATCTACGGGAGAGGAATCCCGAGACGCCCCCGAGGAACTCGCATGGGGACTGGCCTTTCCTGAGGCCACCAGAGCGGGTCCCTGAGGTCCCCGTCGTAAGTCGAGAGCACCTGCCGCAACTCGAGAAAATCCAGGAGGTTTTGCCCTCCAGGCGAGATGAGGCCCATTTCCGCTGAGGCTTCTCGAGGCCAATCACATCTAACCACTGGAACTTCCAAAGGGTCCTTCACACCATTGCTGCAACTCAAGAAGTTCCCCGACATACCCGTCTGCACTCGAGAGGAAGCACGTGGGGTCCCGCACACATACAGGGGAGCCCCGTTTCCGCCTCCTAGCTCGAGATGAGGGATCCTTTCCCTGTTTCGTAGGGAAAGAATTCCCGGCGTTCCCGTCGCATCTCAAGAGGAGGCGCTCTCCACAGGAAAGGCGAGAGGAACTCCAGGGTCGTGCCACCATTCCAAGAGTCCCCCAGATGGGTCAGTCCATTCCAGAGGAACCTGTTTTCCCTGCACTGCCTTGACGTTCAAGCCGAGGATCGACTCCCACCACGTGTGCACGTGGGACAGCCCTGTGAGAAAGCCTCGTGGGAAAGCCTCGTGGGAAAGACTCGAGGGAAAACCATAGATCCTTTGATCCACGCGGCGGACTGCGTGACACTGCTGCTACCGCTCTGGAGGAAAGCGCAAGTGCATGCCCGCATTCGAGACGAGGACTGACTCCCCTGGGGAGACTCCAGAAGTACCCCAAGATCCATGTCAGCACTGGAGAGGAATCCTCAGGTTCCGGCCCCGACTCCACACAAGGTCTTAGGCCCCGGCATTGATGGGAGAGGAATCCCGAAGGCCCCCGAGGAACTCGCATGGGGACTGGCCTTTCCTGAGGCCACCAGAGCGGGTCCCTGAGGTCCCCGTCGTAAGTCGAGAGCACCTGCCGCAACTCGAGAAAATCCAGGAGGTTTTGCCCTCCAGGCGAGATGAGGCCCATTTCCGCTGAGGCTTCTCGAGGCCAATCACATCTAACCACTGGAACTTCCAAAGAGTCCTTCACACCCTTGCTGCAACTCAAGAAGTTCACCGACATACCCATCTCCACTCGAGAGGAAGCACGTGGTGTCCCGCACACATCCAGGGGAGCCCCGTTTCCGCCTCCTAGCTCGAGATGAGGGATCCTTTCCCTGTTTCGTAGGGAAAGAATTCCCGGCGTTCCCGTCGCATCTCAAGAGGAGGCGCTCTCCACAGGAAAGGCGAGAGGAACTCCAGGGTCGTCCCACCGTTCCAAGAGTCCCCCAGATGTGTCAGTCCATTCCAGAGGAACCTGTTTTCCCTGCACTGCCTTGACGTTCAAGCCGAGGATCGACTCCCACCACGTGTGCACGTGGGACAGCCCTGTGGGAAAGCCTCGTGGGAAAGCCTCGTGGGAAAGACTCGAGGGAAAACCATACATCCTTTGATCCACGCGGCGGACTGCTTGACACTGCTGCTACCGCTCTGGAGGAAAGTGCAAGTGCATGTCCGCATTCGAGACGAGGACTGACTCCCCTGGGGAGGCTCCAGAATTACCCCAAGATCCATGTCAGCACTGGAGAGGAATCCTCAGGTTCCGGCCCCGACTCCACACAAGGTCTTAGGCCCCGGCATCGACGGGAGAGGAATCCCGAGAGGCCCCCGAGGAACTCGCATGGGTACTGGCCTTTCCTGAGGCCACCAGAGCGGGTCCCTGAGGTCCCCGTCGTAAGTCGAGAGCACCTGCCGCAACTCGAGAAAATCCAGGAGGTTTTGCCCTCCAGGCGAGATGAGGCCCATTTCCGCTGAGGCTTCTCGAGGCCAATCACATCTAACCACTGGAACTTCCAAAGGGTCCTTCACACCATTGCTGCAACTCAAGAAGTTCCCCGACATACCCGTCTGCACTCGAGAGGAAGCACGTGGGGTCCCGCACACATCCAGGGGAGGCCCGTTTCCGCCTCCTAGCTCGAGATGAGGGATCCTTTCCCTGTTTCGTAGGGAAAGAATTCCCGGCGTTCCTGTCGCATCTCAAGAGGAGGCGCTCTCCACAGGAAAGGCGAGAGGAACTCCAGGGTCGTGCCACCATTCGAAGAGTCCCCCAGATGGGTCAGTCCATTCCAGAGGAACCTGTTTTCCCTGCACTGCCTTGACGTTCAAGCCGAGGATCGACTCCCACCACGTGTGCACGTGGGACAGCCCTGTGAGAAAGCCTCGTGGGAAAGCCTCGTGGGAAAGACTCGAGGGAAAACCATAGATCCGTTGATCCACGCGGTGGACTGCGTGACACTGCTGCTACCGCTCTGGAGGAAAGCGCAAGTGCATGCCCGCATTCGAGACGAGGACTGACGCCCCTGGGGAGACTCCAGAAGTACCCCAAGATCCATGTCAGCACTGGAGAGGAATCCTCAGGTTCCGGCCCCGACTCCACACAAGGTCTTAGGCCCCGGCATCTACGGGAGAGGAATCCCGAGACGCCCCCGAGGAACTCGCATGGGGACTGGCCTTTCCTGAGGTCACCAGAGCGGGTCCCTGAGGTCCCCGTCGTAAGTCGAGAGCACCTGCCGCAACTCGAGAAAATCCAGGAGGTTTTGCCCTCCAGGCGAGATGAGGCCCATTTCCGCTGAGGCTTCTCGAGGCCAATCACATCTAACCACTGGAACTTCCAAAGGGTCCTTCACACCATTGCTGCAACTCAAGAAGTTCCCCGACATACCCGTCTCCACTCGAGAGGAAGCACGTGGGGTCCCGCACACATCCAGGGGAGCCCCGTTTCCGCCTCCTAGCTCGAGATGAGGGATCCTTTCCCTGTTTCGCAGGGAAAGAATTCCCGGCGTTCCCGTCGCATCTCAAGAGGAGGCGCTCTCCACAGGAAAGGCGAGAGGAACTCCAGGGTCGTGCCACCATTCCAAGAGTCCCCCAGATGGGTCAGTCCATTCCAGAGGAACCTGTTTTCCCTGCACTGCCTTGACGTTCAAGCCGAGGATCGACTCCCACCACGTGTGCACGTGGGACAGCCCTGTGAGAAAGCCTCGTGGGAAAGCCTCGTGGGAAAGACTCGAGGGAAAA
This sequence comes from Ovis canadensis, assembly GCF_042477335.2. NCBI lineage: Eukaryota > Metazoa > Chordata > Mammalia > Artiodactyla > Bovidae > Ovis > Ovis canadensis. Next base: position 2,528,669 of record NC_091252.1, read on the forward strand.
CCATAGATCCTTTGATCCACGCGGCGGACTGCGTGACACTGCTGCTACCGCTCTGGAGGAAAGCGCAAGTGTATGCCCGCATTCGAGACGAGGACTGACTCCCCTGAGGAGACTCCAGAAGTACCCCAAGATCCATGTCAGCACTGGAGAGGAATCCTCAGGTTCCGGCCCCGACTCCACACAAGGTCTTAGGCCCCGGCATCGATGGGAGAGGAATCCCGAAGGCCCCCGAGGAACTCGCATGGGGACTGGCCTTTCCTGAGGCCACCAGAGCGGGTCCCTGAGGTCCCCGTCGTAAGTCGAGAGCACCTGCCGCAACTCGAGAAAATCCAGGAGGTTTTGCCCTCCAGGCGAGATGAGGCCCATTTCCGCTGAGGCTTCTCGAGGCCAATCACATCTAACCACTGGAACTTCCAAAGGGTCCTTCACACCATTGCTGCAACTCAAGAAGTTCCCCGACATACCCGTCTCCACTCGAGAGGAAGCACGTGGGGTCCCGCACACATCCAGGGGAGCCCCGTTTCCGCCTCCTAGCTCGAGATGAGGGATCCTTTCCCTGTTTCGTAGGGAAAGAATTCCCGGCGTTCCCGTCGCATCTCAAGAGGAGGCGCTCTCCACAGGAAAGGCGAGAGGAACTCCAGGGTCGTGCCACCATTCCAAGAGTCCCCCAGATGGGTCAGTCCATTCCAGAGGAACCTGTTTTCCCTGCACTGCCTTGACGTTCAAGCCGAGGATCGACTCCCACCACGTGTGCACGTGGGACAGCCCTGTGAGAAAGCCTCGTGGGAAAGCCTCGTGGGAAAGACTCGAGGGAAAACCATAGATCCTTTGATCCACGCGGCGGACTGCGTGACACTGCTGCTACCGCTCTGGAGGAAAGCGCAAGTGCATGCCCGCATTCGAGACGAGGACTGACTCCCCTGGGGAGACTCCAGAAGTACCCCAAGATCCATGTCAGCACTGGAGAGGAATCCTCATGTTCCGGCCCCGACTCCACACAAGGTCTTAGGCCCCGGCATCGATGGGAGAGGAATCCCGAAGGCCCCCGAGGAACTCGCATGGGGACTGGCCTTTCCTGAGGCCACCAGAGCGGGTCCCTGAGGTCCCCGTCGTAAGTCGAGAGCACCTGCCGCAACTCGAGAAAATCCAGGAGGTTTTGCCCTCCAGGCGAGATGAGGCCCATTTCCGCTGAGGCATCTCGAGGCCAATCACATCTAACCACTGGAACTTCCAAAGGGTCCTTCACACCATTGCTGCAACTCAAGAAGTTCCCCGACATACCCGTCTGCACTCGAGAGGAAGCACGTGGGTTCCGCACACATCCAGGGGAGCCCCGTTTCCGCCTCCTAGCTCGAGATGAGGGATCCTTTCCCTGTTTCGTAGGGAAAGAATTCCCGGCGTTCCCGTCGCATCTCAAGAGGAGGCGCTCTCCACAGGAAAGGCGAGAGGAACTCCAGGGTCGTGCCACCATTCCAAGAGTCCCCCAGATGGGTCAGTCCATTCCAGAGGAACCTGTTTTCCCTGCACTGCCTTGACGTTCAAGCCGAGGATCGACTCCCACCACGTGTGCACGTGGGACAGCCCTGTGAGAAAGCCTCGTGGGAAAGCCTCGTGGGAAAGACTCGAGGGAAAACCATAGATCCTTTGATCCACGCGGCGGACTGCGTGACACTGCTGCTACCGCTCTGGAGGAAAGCCCAAGTGCATGCCCGCATTCGAGACGAGGACTGACGCCCCTGGGGAGACTCCAGAAGTACCCCAAGATCCATGTCAGCACTGGAGAGGAATCCTCAGGTTCCGGCCCCGACTCCACACAAGGTCTTAGGCCCCGGCATCTACGGGAGAGGAATCCCGAGACGCCCCCGAGGAACTCGCATGGGGACTGGCCTTTCCTGAGGCCACCAGAGCGGGTCCCTGAGGTCCCCGTCGTAAGTCGAGAGCACCTGCCGCAACTCGAGAAAATCCAGGAGGTTTTGCCCTCCAGGCGAGATGAGGCCCATTTCCGCTGAGGCTTCTCGAGGCCAATCACATCTAACCACTGGAACTTCCAAAGGGTCCTTCACACCATTGCTGCAACTCAAGAAGTTCCCCGACATACCCGTCTCCACTCGAGAGGAAGCACGTGGGGTCCCGCACACATCCAGGGGAGCCCCGTTTCCGCCTCCTAGCTCGAGATGAGGGATCCTTTCCCTGTTTCGTAGGGAAAGAATTCCCGGCGTTCCCGTCGCATCTCAAGAGGAGGCGCTCTCCACAGGAAAGGCGAGAGGAACTCCAGGGTCGTGCCACCATTCCAAGAGTCCCCCAGATGGGTCAGTCCATTCCAGAGGAACCTGTTTTCCCTGCACTGCCTTGACGTTCAAGCCGAGGATCGACTCCCACCACGTGTGCACGTGGGACAGCCCTGTGAGAAAGCCTCGTGGGAAAGCCTCGTGGGAAAGACTCGAGGGAAAACCATAGATCCTTTGATCCACGCGGCGGACTGCGTGACACTGCTGCTACCGCTCTGGAGGAAAGCGCAAGTGCATGCCCGCATTCGAGACGAGGACTGACTCCCCTGGGGAGACTCCAGAAGTACCCCAAGATCCATGTCAGCACTGGAGAGGAATCCTCAGGTTCCGGCCCCGACTCCACACAAGGTCTTAGGCCCCGGCATCGATGGGAGAGGAATCCCGAAGGCCCCCGAGGAACTCGCATGGGGACTGGCCTTTCCTGAGGCTACCAGAGCGGGTCCCTGAGGTCCCCATCGTAAGTCGAGAGCACCTGCCGCAACTCGAGAAAATCCAGGAGGTTTTGCCCTCCAGGCGAGATGAGGCCCATTTCCGCTGAGGCTTCTCGAGGCCAATCACATCTAACCACTGGAACTTCCAAAGGGTCCTTCACACCATTGCTGCAACTCAAGAAGTTCCCCGACATACCCGTCTGCACTCGAGAGGAAGCACGTGGGGTCCCGCACACATCCAGGGGAGCCCCGTTTCCGCCTCCTAGCTCGAGATGAGGGATCCTTTCCCTGTTTCGTAGGGAAAGAATTCCCGGCGTTCCCGTCGCATCTCAAGAGGAGGCGCTCTCCACAGGAAAGGCGAGAGGAACTCCAGGGTCGTGCCACCATTCCAAGAGTCCCCCAGATGGGTCAGTCCATTCCAGAGGAACCTGTTTTCCCTGCACTGCCTTGACGTTCAAGCCGAGGATCGACTCCCACCACGTGTGCACGTGGGACAGCCCTGTGAGAAAGCCTCGTGGGAAAGCCTCGTGGGAAAGACTCGAGGGAAAACCATAGATCCTTTGATCCACGCGGCGGACTGCGTGACACTGCTGCTACCGCTCTGGAGGAAAGCGCAAGTGCATGCCCGCATTCGAGACGAGGACTGACGCCCCTGGGGAGACTCCAGAAGTACCCCAAGATCCATGTCAGCACTGGAGAGGAATCCTCAGGTTCCGGCCCCGACTCCACACAAGGTCTTAGGCCCCGGCAACTACGGGAGAGGAATCCCGAGACGCCCCCGAGGAACTCGCATGGGGACTGGCCTTTCCTGAGGCCACCAGAGCGGGTCCCTGAGGTCCCGGTCGTAAGTCGAGAGCACCTGCCGCAACTCGAGAAAATCCAGGAGGTTTTGCCCTCCAGGCGAGATGAGGCCCATTTCCGCTGAGGCTTCTCGAGGCCAATCACATCTAACCACTGGAACTTCCAAAGGGTCCTTCACACCATTGCTGCAACTCAAGAAGTTCCCCGACATACCCGTCTCCACTCGAGAGGAAGCACGTGGGGTCCCGCACACATCCAGGGGAGCCCCGTTTCCGCCTCCTAGCTCGAGATGAGGGATCCTTTCCCTGTTTCGTAGGGAAAGAATTCCCGGCGTTCCCGTCGCATCTCAAGAGGAGGCGCTCTCCACAGGAAAGGCGAGAGGAACTCCAGGGTCGTGCCACCATTCCAAGAGTCCCCCAGATGGGTCAGTCCATTCCAGAGGAACCTGTTTTCCCTGCACTGCCTTGACGTTCAAGCCGAGGATCGACTCCCACCACGTGTGCACGTGGGACAGCCCTGTGAGAAAGCCTCGTGGGAAAGCCTCGTGGGAAAGACTCGAGGGAAAACCATAGATCCTTTGATCCACGCGGCGGACTGCGTGACACTGCTGCTACCGCTCTGGAGGAAAGCGCAAGTGCATGCCCGCATTCGAGACGAGGACTGACTCCCCTGGGGAGACTCCAGAAGTACCCCAAGATCCATGTCAGCACTGGAGAGGAATCCTCAGGTTCCGGCCCCGACTCCACACAAGGTCTTAGGCCCCGGCATCGATGGGAGAGAAATCACGAAGGCCCCCGAGGAACTCGCATGGGGACTGGCCTTTCCTGAGGCCACCAGAGCGGGTCCCTGAGGTCCCCGTAGTAAGTCGAGAGCACCTGCCGCAACTCGAGAAAATCCAGGAGGTTTTGCCCTCCAGGCGAGATGAGGCCCATTTCCGCTGAGGCTTCTCGAGGCCAATCACATCTAACCACTGGAACTTCCAAAGGGTCCTTCACACCCTTGCTGCAACTCAAGAAGTTCACCGACATACCCATCTCCACTCGAGAGGAAGCACGTGGTGTACCGCACACATCCAGGGGAGCCCCGTTTCCGCCTCCTAGCTCGAGATGAGGGATCCTTTCCCTGTTTCGTAGGGAAAGAATTCCCGGCGTTCCCGTCGCATCTCAAGAGGAGGCGCTCTCCACAGGAAAGGCGAGAGGAACTCCAGGGTCGTGCCACCGTTCCAAGAGTCCCCCAGATATGTCAGTCCATTCCAGAGGAACCTGTTTTCCCTGCACTGCCTTGACGTTCAAGCCGAGGATCGACTCCCACCACGTGTGCACGTGGGACAGCCCTGTGGGAAAGCCTCGTGGGAAAGCCTCGTGGGAAAAACTCGAGGGAAAACCATACATCCTTTGATCCACGCGGCGGACTGCTTGACACTGCTGCTACCGCTCTGGAGGAAAGCGCAAGTGCATGTCCGCATTCGAGACGAGGACTGACTCCCCTGGGGAGGCTCCAGAAGTACCCCAAGATCCATGTCAGCACTGGAGAGGAATCCTCAGGTTCCGGCCCCGACTCCACACAAGGTCTTAGGCCCCGGCATCGACGGGAGAGGAATCCCGAGAGGCCCCCGAGGAACTCGCATGGGGACTGGCCTTTCCTGAGGCCACCAGAGCGGGTCCCTGAGGTCCCCGTCGTAAGTCGAGAGCACCTGCCGCAACTCGAGAAAATCCAGGAGGTTTTGCAATCCAGGCGAGATGAGGCCCATTTCCGCTGAGGCTTCTCGAGGCCAATCACATCTAACCACTGGAACTTCCAAAGGGTCCTTCACACCATTGCTGCAACTCAAGAAGTTCCCCGACATACCCGTCTGCACTCGAGAGGAAGCACGTGGTGTCCCGCACACATCCAGGGGAGCCCCGTTTCCGCCTCCTAGCTCGAGATGAGGGATCCTTTCCCTGTTTCGTAGGGAAAGAATTCCCGGCGTTCCCGTCGCATCTCAAGAGGAGGCGCTCTCCACAGGAAAGGCGAGAGGAACTCCAGGGTCGTGCCACCATTCCAAGAGTCCCCCAGATGGGTCAGTCCATTCCAGAGGAACCTGTTTTCCCTGCACTGCCTTGACGTTCAAGCCGAGGATCGACTCCCACCACGTGTGCACGTGGGACAGCCCTGTGAGAAAGCCTCGTGGGAAAGCCTCGTGGGAAAGACTCGAGGGAAAACCATAGATCCTTTGATCCACGCGGCGGACTGCGTGACACTGCTGCTACCGCTCTGGAGGAAAGCGCAAGTGCATGCCCGCATTCGAGACGAGGACTGACGCCCCTGGGGAGACTCCAGAAGTACCCCAAGATCCATGTCAGCACTGGAGAGGAATCCTCAGGTTCCGGCCCAGACTCCACACAAGGTCTTAGGCCCCGGCATCTACGGGAGAGGAATCCCGAGACGCCCCCGAGGAACTCGCATGGGGACTGGCCTTTCCTGAGGCCACCAGAGCGGGTCCCTGAGGTCCCCGTCGTAAGTCGAGAGCACCTGCCGCAACTCGAGAAAATCCAGGAGGTTTTGCCCTCCAGGCGAGATGAGGCCCATTTCCGCTGAGGCTTCTCGAGGCCAATCACATCTAACCACTGGAACTTCCAAAGGGTCCTTCACACCATTGCTGCAACTCAAGAAGTTCCCCGACATACCCGTCTCCACTCGAGAGGAAGCACGTGGGGTCCCGCACACATCCAGGGGAGCCCCGTTTCCGCCTCCTAGCTCGAGATGAGGGATCCTTTCCCTGTTTCGTAGGGAAAGAATTCCCGGCGTTCCCGTCGCATCTCAAGAGGAGGCGCTCTCCACAGGAAAGGCGAGAGGAACTCCAGGGTCGTTCCACCATTCCAAGAGTCCCCCAGATGTGTCAGTCCATTCCAGAGGAACCTGTTTTCCCTGCACTGGCTTGACGTTCAAGCCGAGGATCGACTCCCACCACGTGTGCACGTGGGACAGCCCTGTGGGAAAGCCTCGTGGGAAAGCCTCGTGGGAAAGACTCGAGGGAAAAACATACATCCTTTGATCCACGCGGCGGACTGCGTGACACTGCTGCTACCGCTCTGGAGGAAAGCGCAAGTGCATGCCCGCATTCGAGACGAGGACTGACTCCCCTGGGGAGACTCCAGAAGTACCCCAAGATCCATGTCAGCACTGGAGAGGAATCCTCAGGTTCCGGCCCCGACTCCACACAAGGTCTTAGGCCCCGGCATCGACGGGAGAGGAATCCCGAGAGGCCCCCGAGGAACTCGCATGGGGACTGGCCTTTCCTGAGGCCACCAGAGCGGGTATCTGAGGTCCCCGTCGTAAGTCGAGAGCACCTGCCGCAACTCGAGAAAATCCAGGAGGTTTTGCCCTCCAGGCGCGATGAGGCCCATTTCCGCTGAGGCTTCTCGAGGCTAATCACATCTAACCACTGGAACTTCCAAAGGGTCCTTCACACCCTTGCTGCAACTCAAGAATTTCCCCGACATACCCGTCTCCACTCGAGAGGAAGCACGTGGGTCCCGCACACATCCAGGGCAGACCCGTTTCCGCCTCCTAGCTCGAGATGCGGGATCCTTTCCCTGTTTCGTAGGAAAAGAATTCCCGGCGTTCCCGTCGCATTTCAAGAGGAGGCGCTCTCCACAGGAAAGGCGAGAGGAACTGAAGGGTCGTGCCACCATTCCAAGAGTCCCCCAGATGTGTCAGTCCATTCCAGAGGAACCTGTTTTCCCTGAACTGCCTTGACGTTCAAGCCGAGGATCGACTCCCACCACGTGTGCACGTGGGACAGCCCTGTGGGCAAGCCTCGTGGGAAAGACTCGAGGGAAAACCATAGATCCTTTGATCCACGCGGCGGACTGCGTGACACTGCTGCTACCGCTCTGGAGGAAAGCGCAAGTGCATGCCCGCATTCGAGACGAGGACTGACTCCCCTGGGGAGACTCCAGAAGTACCCCAAGATCCATGTCAGCACTGGAGAGGAATCCTCAGGTTCCGGCCCCGACTCCACACAAGGTCTTAGGCCCCGGCATCGACGGGAGAGGAATCCCGAGAGGCCCCCGAGGAACTCGCATGGGGACTGGCCTTTCCTGAGGCCACCAGAGCGGGTCCCTGAGGTCTCCGTCGTAAGTCGAGAGCACCTGCCGCAACTCGAGAAAATCCAAGAGGTTTTGCCCTCCAGGCGAGATGAGGCCCATTTCCGCTGAGGCTTCTCGAGGCTAATCACGTCTAACCACTGGAACTTCCAAAGGGTCCTTCACACCCTTGCTGCAACTCAAGAAGTTCCCCGACATACCCGTTTCCAATCGAGAGGAAGCACGTGGGTCCCGCACACATCCAGGGGAGCCGCGTTTCCGCCTCCTAGCTCGAGATGAGGGATCCTTTCCCTGTTTCGTAGGGAAAGAATTCCCGGCGTTCCCGTCGCATCTCAAGAGGAGGCGCTCTCCACAGGAAAGGCGAGAGGAACTCCAGGGTCGTGCCACCATTCCAAGAGTCCCCCAGATGTGTCAGTCCATTCCAGAGGAACCTGTTTTCCCTGCACTGCCTTGACGTTCAAGCCGAGGATCGACTAACACCACGTGTGCACGTGGGACAGCCCTGTGGGAAAGCCTCGTGGGAAACCCTCGTGGGAAAGACTCGAGGGAAAACCATAGATCTTTTGATCCACGCGGCGGACTGCGTGCCACTGTTGCTACCGCTCTGGAGGAAAGCGCAAGTGCATGCCCGCATTCGAGACGAGGACTGACTCCCCTGGGGAGACTCCAGAAGTACCCCAAGATCCATGTCAGCACTGGAGAGGAATCCTCAGGTTCCGGCCCCGACTCCACACAAGGTCTTAGGCCCCGGCATCGACGGGAGAGGAATCCCGAGAGGCCCCCGTGGAACTCGCATGGGGACTGGCCTTTCCTGAGGCCACCAGAGCGGGTCCCTGAGGTCCCCGTCGTAAGTCGAGAGCACCTGCCGCAACTCGAGAAAATCCAGGAGGTTTTGCCCTCCAGGCGAGATGAGGCCCATTTCCGCTGAGGCTTCTCGAGGCCAATCACATGTAACCACTGGAACTTCCAAAGGGTCCTTCACACCCTTGCTGCAACTCAAGAAGTTCCCCGACATACCCGTCTCCACTCGAGAGGAAGCACGTGGTGTCCCGCACACATCCAGGGGAGCCCCGTTTCCGCCTCCTAGCTCGAGATGAGGGATCCTTTCCCTGTTTCGTAGGGAAAGAATTCCCGGCGTTCCCGTCGCATCTCAAGAGGAGGCGCTCTCCACAGGGAAGGCGAGAGGAACTCCAGGGTCATGCCACCATTCCAAGAGTCCCCCAGATGTGTCAGTCCATTCCAGAGGAACCTGTTTTCCCTGCACTGCCTTGACGTTCAAGCCGAGGATCGACTCCCACCACGTGTGCACGTGGGACAGCCCTGTGGGAAAGCCTCGTGGGAAAGCCTCGTGGGAAAGACTCGAGGGAAAACCATAGATCCTTTGATCCACGCGGCGGACTGCGTGACACTGCTGCTACCGCTCTGGAGGAAAGCGCAAGTGCATGCCCGCATTCGAGACGAGGACTGACTCCCCTGGGGAGACTCCAGAAGTACCCCAAGATCCATGTCAGCACTGGAGAGGAATCCTCAGGTTCCGGCCCCGACTCCACACAAGGTCTTAGGCCCCGGCATCGACGGGAGAGGAATCCCGAGACGCCCCCGAGGAACTCGCATAGGGTCTGGCCTTTCCTGAGGCCACCAGAGCGGTTCCTGAGGTCCCCGTCGTAAGTCGAGAGCACCTGCCGCAACTCGAGAAAATCCAGGAGGTTTTGCCCTTCAGGCGAGATGAGGCCCATTTCCGCTGAGGCTTCTCGAGGCCAATCACATCTAACCACTGGAACTTCCAAAGGGTCCTTCACACCATTGCTGCAACTCAAGAAGTTCCCCGACATACCCGTCTGCACTCGAGAGGAAGCTCGTGGTGTCCCGCACACATCCAGGGGAGCCCCGTTTCCGCCTCCTAGCTCGAGATGAGGGATCCTTTCACTGTTTCGTAGGGAAAGAATTCCCGGCGTTCCCATGGCATCTCAAGAGGAGGCGCTCTCCACAGGGAAGGCGAGAGGAACTCCAGGGTCATGCCACCATTCCAAGAGTCCCCCAGATGTGTCAGTCCATTCCAGAGGAACCTGCTTTCCCTGCACTGCCTTGACGTTCAAGCCGAGGATCGACTCCCACCACGTGTGCACGTGGGACAGCCCTGTGGGAAAGCCTCGTGGGAAAGCCTCGTGGGAAAGACTCGAGGGAAAACCATAGATCCTTTGATCCACGCGGCGGACTGCGTGACACTGCTGCTACCGCTCTGGAGGAAAGCACAAGTGCATGCCCGCATTCGAGACGAGGACTGACTCCCCTGGGGAGAATCCTGACATACCCCAAGATCCATGTCAGCACTGGAGAGGAATCCTCAGGTTCCGGCCCCGACTCCACACAAGGTCTTAGGCCCCGGCATCGACGGGAGAGGAATCCCGAGACGCCCCCGAGGAACTCGCATAGGGTCTGGCCTTTCCTGAGGCCACCAGAGCGGTTCCTGAGGTCCCCGTCGTAAGCCGAGAGCACCTGCCGCAACTCGAGAAAATCCAGGAGGTTTTGCCCTTCAGGCGAGATGAGGCCCATTTCCGCTGAGGCTTCTCGAGGCCAATCACATCTAACCACTGGAACTTCCAAAGGGTCCTTCACACCATTGCTGCAACTCAAGAAGTTCCCCGACATACCCGTCTGCACTCGAGAGGAAGCTCGTGGTGTCCCGCACACATCCAGGGGAGCCCCGTTTCCGCCTCCTAGCTCGAGATGAGGGATCCTTTCCCTGTTTCGTAGGGAAAGAATTCCCGGCGTTCCCATGGCATCTCAAGAGGAGGCGCTCTCCACAGGGAAGGCGAGAGGAACTCCAGGGTCATGCCACCATTCCAAGAGTCCCCCAGATGTGTCAGTCCATTCCAGAGGAACCTGCTTTCCCTGCACTGCCTTGACGTTCAAGCCGAGGATCGACTCCCACCACGTGTGCACGTGGGACAGCCCTGTGGGAAAGCCTCGTGGGAAAGCCTCGTGGAAAAGACTCGAGGGAAAACCATAGATCCTTTGATCCACGCGGCGGACTGCGTGACACTGCTGCTACCGCTCTGGAGGAAAGCACAAGTGCATGCCCGCATTCGAGACGAGGACTGACTCCCCTGGGGAGAATCCTGACATACCCCAAGATCCATGTCAGCACTGGAGAGGAATCCTCAGGTTCCGGCCCCGACTCCACACAAGGTCTTAGGCCCCGGCGTCGACGGGAGAGGAATCCCGAGAGGCCCCCGAGGAACTCGCATGGGGACTGGCTTTTCCTGAGGCCACCAGAGCGGGTCCCTGAGGTCCCCGTCGTAAGTCGAGAGCACCTGCCACAACTCGAGAAAATCCAGGAGGTTTTGCCCTCCAGGCGAGATGATGCCCATTTCCGCTGAGGCTTCTCAAGGCTAATCACATCTAACCACTGGAACTTCCAAAGGGTCCTTCACACCCTTGCTGCAAATCAAGAAGTTCCCCGACATACCCGTCTCCACTCGAGAGGAAGCACGTGGGTCCCGCACACATCCAGGGGAGCCCCGATTCCGCCTTCTAGCTCGAGATGAGGGATCCTTTCCCTGTTTCGTAGAGAAAGAATTCCCGGCGTTCCCGTCGCATCTCAAGAGGAGGCGCTCTCCACAGGAAAGGCGAGAGGAACTCCAGGGTCGTGCCACCATTCCAAGAGTCCCCCAGATGTGTCAGTCCATTCCAGAGGAACCTGTTTACCCTGCACTGCCTTGACGTTCAAGCCGAGGATCGACTCCCACCACGTGTGCACGTGGGACAGCCCTGTGGGAAAGCCTCGTGGGAGAGCCTCGTGGGAAAGACTCGAGGGAAAACCATAGATCCTTTGATCCACGCGGCGGACTGCGTGACACTGCTGCTACCGCTCTGGAGGAAAGCGCAAGTGCATGCCCGCATTCGAGACGAGGACTGACTCCCCTGGGGAGACTCCAGAAGTACCCCAAGATCCATGTCAGCACTGGAGAGGAATCCTCAGGTTCCGGCCCCGACTCCACACAATGTCTTAGACCCCGGCATCGACGGGAGAGGAATCCCGAGAGGCCCCCGAGGAACTCGCATGGGGACTGGCCTTTCCTGAGGCCACCAGAGCGGGTCCCTGAGGTCCCCGTCGTAAGTCGAGAGCACCTGCCGCAACTCGAGAAAATCCAGGAGGTTTTGCCCTCCAGGCGAGATGAGGCCCATTTCCGCTGAGGCTTCTCGAGGCCAATCACATCTAACCACTGGAACTTCCAAAGGGTCCTTCACACTCTTGCTGCAACTCAAGAAGTTCCCCGACATACCCGTCTGCACTCGAGAGGAAGCACGTGGTGTCCCGCACACATCCAGGGGAGCCCCGTTTCCGCCTCCTAGCTCGAGATGAGGGATCCTTTCCCTGTTTCGTAGGGAAAGAATTCCCGGCGTTCCCGTCGCATCTCAAGAGTAGGCGCTCTCCACAGGAAAGGCGAGAGGAACTCCAGGGTCGTGCCACCGTTCCAAGAGTCCCCCAGATGTGTCAGTCCATTCCAGAGGAACCTGTTTTCCCTGCACTGCCTTGACGTTCAAGCCGAGGATCGACTCCCACCACATGTGCACGTGGGACAGCCCTGTGGGAAAGCCTCGTGGGAGAGCCTCGTGGGAAAGACTCGAGGGAAAACCATAGATCCTTTGATCCACGCGGCGGACTGCGTGACACTGCTGCTACCGCTCTGGAGGAAAGCGCAAGTGCATGCCCGCATTCGAGACAAGGACTGACTCCCCTGGGGAGACTCCAGAAGTACCCCAAGATCCATGTCAGCACTGGAGAGGAATCCTCAGGTTCCGGCCCCGACTCCACACAAGGTCTTAGACCCCGGCATCGACGGGAGAGGAATCCCGAGAGGCCCCCGAGGAACTCGCATGGGGACTGGCCTTTCCTGAGGCCACCAGAGCGGGTCCCTGAGGTCCCCGTCGTAAGTCGAGAGCACCTGCCGCAACTCGAGAAAATCCAGGAGGTTTTGCCCTCCAGGCGAGATGAGGCCCATTTCCGCTGAGGCTTCTCGAGGCCAATCACATCTAACCACTGGAACTTCCAAAGGGTCCTTCACACCCTTGCTGCAACTCAAGAAGTTCCCCGACATACCCGTCTGCACTCGAGAGGAAGCACGTGGTGTCCCGCACACATCCAGGGGAGCCCCGTTTCCGCCTCCTAGCTCGAGATGAGGGATCCTTTCCCTGTTTCGTAGGGAAAGAATTCCCGGCGTTCCCGTCGCATCTCAAGAGTAGGCGCTCTCCACAGGAAAGGCGAGAGGAACTCCAGGGTCGTGCCACCGTTCCAAGAGTCCCCCAGATGTGTCAGTCCATTCCAGAGGAACCTGTTTTCCCTGCACTGCCTTGACGTTCAAGCCGAGGATCGACTCCCACCACATGTGCACGTGGGACAGCCCTGTGGGAAAGCCTCGTGGGAGAGCCTCGTGGGAAAGACTCGAGGGAAAACCATAGATCCTTTGATCCACGCGGCGGACTGCGTGACACTGCTGCTACCGCTCTGGAGGAAAGCGCAAGTGCATGCCCGCATTCGAGACGAGGACTGACTCCCCTGGGGAGACTCCAGAAGTACCCCAAGATCCATGTCAGCACTGGAGAGGAATCCTCAGGTTCCGGCCCCGACTCCACACAAGGTCTTAGACCCCGGCATCGACGGGAGAGGAATCCCGAGAGGCCCCCGAGGAACTCGCATGGGGACTGGCCTTTCCTGAGGCCACCAGAGCGGGTCCCTGAGGTCCCCGTCGTAAGTCGAGAGCACCTGCCGCAACTCGAGAAAATCCAGGAGGTTTTGCCCTCCAGGCGAGATGAGGCCCATTTCCGCTGAGGCTTCTCGAGGCCAATCACATCTAACCACTGGAACTTCCAAAGGGTCCTTCACACCCTTGCTGCAACTCAAGAAGTTCCCCGACATACCCGTCTGCACTCGAGAGGAAGCACGTGGTGTCCCGCACACATCCAGGGGAGCCCCGTTTCCGCCTCCTAGCTCGAGATGAGGGATCCTTTCCCTGTTTCGTAGGGAAAGAATTCCCGGCGTTCCCGTCGCATCTCAAGAGGAGGCGCTCTCCACAGGAAAGGCGAGAGGAACTCCAGGGTCGTGCCACCGTTCCAAGAGTCCCCCAGATGTGTCAGTCCATTCCAGAGGAACCTGTTTTCCCTGCACTGCCTTGACGTTCAAGCCGAGGATCGACTCCCACCACGTGTGCACGTGGGACAGCCCTGTGGGAAAGCCTCGTGGGAAAGCCTCATGGGAAAGACTCGAGGGAAAACCATAGATCCTTTGATCCACGCGGCGGACTGTGTGACACTGCTGCTACCGCTCTGGAGGAAAGCGCAAGTGCATGCCAGCATTCGAGACGAGGACTGACTCCCCTGGGGAGGCTCCAGAAGTACCCCAAGATCCATGTCAGCACTGGAGAGGAATCCTCAGGTTCCGGCCCCGACTCCACACAAGGTCTTAGGCCCCGGCATCGACGGGAGAGGAATCCCGAGACGCCCCCGAGGAACTCGCATGGGGACTGGCCTTTCCTGAGGCCACCAAAGCGGGTCCCTGAGGTCCCCGTCGTAAGTCGAGAGCACCTGCCGCAACTCGAGGAAATCCAGGAGGTTTTGCCCTCCAGGCGAGATGAGGCCCATTTCCGCTGAGGCTTCTCGAGGCTAATCACGTCTAACCACTGGAACTTCCAAAGGGTCCTTCACACCCTTGCTGCAACTCAAGAAGTTCCCCGACATACCGTCTCCACTCGAGAGGAAGCACGTGGGTCCAGCACACATCCAGGGGAGCCCCGTTTCCGCCTCCTAGCTCAAGATGAGGGATCCTTTCCCTGTTTCGTAGGGAAAGAATTCCCGGCGTTCCCGTCGCATCTCAAGAGGAGGTGCTCTCCACTGGAAAGGCGAGAGGAACTCCAGGGTCATGCCACCATTCCAAGAGTCCCCCAGATGTGTCAATCCATTCCAGAGGAACCTGTTTTCCCTGCACTGCCTTGACGTTCAAGCCGAGGATCGACTCCCACCACGTGTGCACATGGGATAGCCCTGTGGGAAAGCCTCGTGGGAAAGCCTCGTGGGAAAGACTCGAGGGAAAACCATAGATCCTTTGATCCACGCGGCGGACTGCGTGACACTGCTGCTACCGCTCTGGAGGAAAGCGCAAGTGCATGCCCGCATTCGAGTCTAGGACTGACTCCCCTGGGGAGACTCCAGAAGTACCCCAAGATCCATGTCAGCACTGGAGAGGAATCCTCAGGTTCCGGCCCCGACTCCACACAAGGTCTTAGGCCCCGGCATCGACGGGAGAGGAATCCCGAGAGGCCCCCGAGGAACTCGCATGGGGACTGGCCTTTCCTGAGGCCACCAGAGCGGGTCCCTGAGGTTCCCGTCGTAAGTCGAGAGCACCTGCAGCAACTCGAGAAAATCCAGGCGGTTTTGCCCTCCAGGCAAGATGAGGCCCATTTCCGCTGAGGCTTCTCGAGGCTAATCACGTCTAACCACTGGAACTTCCAAAGGGTCCTTCACACCCTTGCTGCAACTCAAGAAGTTCCCCGACATACCCGTCTCCACTCGAGAGGAAGCAAGTAGGACCCGCACACATCCAGGGGAGCCCCGTTTCCGCCTCCTAGCTCGAGATGAGGGATCCTTTCCCTGTTTCGTATGGAAAGAATTCCCGGCGTTCCCGTCGCATCTCAAGAGGAGGCGCTCTCCACAGGAAAGGCGAGAGGAACTCCAGGGTCGTGCCACCATTCCAAGAGTCCCCCACATGTGTCAGTCCATTCCAGAGGAACCTATTTTCCCTGCACTGCCTTGACGTTAAAGCCGAGGATCGACTCCCACCACGTGTGCACGTGGGACAGCCCTGTGGGCAAGCCTCGTGGGACAGACTCGAGGGAAAACCATAGATCCTTTGATCCACGCGGCGGACTGCGTGACACTGCTGCTACCGCTCTGGAGGAAAGCGCAAGTGCATGCCCGCATTCGAGACGAGGACTGACTCCCCTGGGGAGACTCCAGAAGTACCCCAAGATCCATGTCAGCACTGGAGAGGAATCCTCAGGTTCCGGCCCCGACTCCACACAAGGTCTTAGGCCCCGGCATCCACGGGAGAGGAATCCCGAGAGGCCCCCGAGGAACTCGCATGGGGACTGGCCTTTCCTGAGGCCACCAGAGCGGGTCCCTGAGGTCCCCGTCGTAAGTCGAGAGCACCTGCCGCAACTCGAGAAAATCCAGGAGGTTTTGCCCTCCAGGCGAGATGAGGCCCATTTCCGCTGAGGCTTCTCGAGGCTAATCACGTCTAACCACTGGAACTTCCAAAGGGTCCTTCACACCCTTGCTGCAACTCAAGAAGTTCCCCGACATACCCGTCTCCACTCGAGAGGAAGCACGCGGGTCCCGCACACATCCAGGGGAGCCCCGTTTCCGCCTCCTAGCTCGAGATGAGGGATCCTTTCCCTGTTTCTTAGGGAAAGAATTCCCGGCGTTCCCGTCGCATCTCAAGAGGAGGCGCTGTCCACAGGAAAGGCGAGAGGAACTCAAGGGTCGTGCCACCATTCCAAGAGTCCCCCAGATGTGTCAGTCCATTCCAGAGGAACCTGTTTTCCCTGCACTGCCTTGACGTTCAAGCCGAGGATCGACTCCCACCACGTGTGCACGTGGGACAGCCCTGTGGGAAAGACTCGTGGGAAAGCCTGGAGGGAAAGACTCGAGGGAAAACCATAGATCCTTTGATCCACGCGGCGGACTGCGTGACACTGCTGCTACCGCTCTGGAGGAAAGCGCAAGTGCATGCCCGCATTCGAGACGAGGACTGACTCCCCTTGGGAGACTCCAGAAGTACCCCAAGATCCATGTCAGCACTGGAGAGGAATCCTCAGGTTCCGGCCCCGATTCCACACAAGGTCTTAGGCGCCGGCATCGACGGGAGAGGAATCCCGAGAGGCGCCCGAGGAACTCGCATGGTGACTGGCCTTTCCTGAGGCCACCAGAGCGGTTCCCTGAGGTCCCCGTCGTAAGTCGAGAGCACCTGCCGCAACTCGAGAAAATCCAGGAGGTTTTGCCCTCCAGGCGAGATGAGGCCCATTTCCGCTGAGGCTTCTCGAGGCTAATCACGTCTAACCACTGGAACTTCCAAAGGGTCCTTCACACCATTGCTGCAACTCAAGAAGTTCCCCGACATACCCGTCTCCACTCGAGAGGAAGCACGTGTGGTCCCGCACACATCCAGGGGAGCCCCGTTTCCGCCTCCTAGCTCGAGATGAGGGATCCTTTCCCTGTTTCGTAGGGAAAGAATTCCCGGCGTTCCCGTCGCATCTCAAGAGGAGGCGCTCTCCACAGGAAAGGCGAGAGGAACTCCAGGGTCGTGCCACCATTCCAAGAGTCCCCCAGATGTGTCAGTCCATTCCAGAGGAACCTTTTTTCCCTGCACTGCCTTGACGTTCATGCCGAGGATCGACTCCCACCACGTGTGCACGTGGGACAGCCCTGTGGGAAAGCCTCGTGGGAAAGCCACGAGGGAAAACCATAGATCCTTTGATCCACGCGGCGGACTGCGTGACACTGCTGCTACCGCTCTGGAGGAAAGCGCAAGTGCATGCCCGCATTCGAGACGAGGACTGACTCCCCTGGGGAGACTCCAGAAGTACCCCAAGATCCATGTCAGCACTGGAGAGGAATCCTCAGGTTCCGGCCCCGACTCCACACAAGGTCTTAGGCCCCTGCATCGACGGGAGAGGAATCCCGAGAGGCCCCCGAGGAACTCGCATGGGGACTGGCCTTTCCTGAGGCCACCAGAGCGGGTCCCTGAGGTCTCCGTCGTAAGTCGAGAGCACCTGCCGCAACTCGAGAAAATCCAAGAGGTTTTGCCCTCCAGGCGAGATGAGGCCCATTTCCGCTGAGGCTTCTCGAGGCTAATCACGTCTAACCACTGGAACTTCCAAAGGGTCCTTCACACCCTTGCTGCAACTCAAGAAGTTCCCCGACATACCCGTTTCCAATCGAGAGGAAGCACGTGGGTCCCGCACACATCCAGGGGAGCCGCGTTTCCGCCTCCTAGCTCGAGATGAGGGATCCTTTCCCTGTTTCGTAGGGAAAGAATTCCCGGCGTTCCCGTCGCATCTCAAGAGGAGGCGCTCTCCACAGGAAAGGCGAGAGGAACTCCAGGGTCGTGCCACCATTCCAAGAGTCCCCCAGATGTGTCAGTCCATTCCAGAGGAACCTGTTTTCCCTGCACTGCCTTGACGTTCAAGCCGAGGATCGACTCCCACCACGTGTGCACGTGGGACAGCCCTGTGGGAAAGCCTCGTGGGAAACCCTCGTGGGAAAGACTCGAGGGAAAAC
This sequence comes from Ovis canadensis, assembly GCF_042477335.2. NCBI lineage: Eukaryota > Metazoa > Chordata > Mammalia > Artiodactyla > Bovidae > Ovis > Ovis canadensis. The sequence continues at coordinate 2,546,612 of NC_091252.1, forward strand.
CATAGATCTTTTGATCCACGCGGCGGACTGCGTGCCACTGTTGCTACCGCTCTGGAGGAAAGCGCAAGTGCATGCCCGCATTCGAGACGAGGACTGACTCCCCTGGGGAGACTCCAGAAGTACCCCAAGATCCATGTCAGCACTGGAGAGGAATCCTCAGGTTCCGGCCCCGACTCCACACAAGGTCTTAGGCCCCGGCATCGACGGGAGAGGAATCCCGAGAGGCCCCCGTGGAACTCGCATGGGGACTGGCCTTTCCTGAGGCCACCAGAGCGGGTCCCTGAGGTCCCCGTCGTAAGTCGAGAGCACCTGCCGCAACTCGAGAAAATCCAGGAGGTTTTGCCCTCCAGGCGAGATGAGGCCCATTTCCGCTGAGGCTTCTCGAGGCCAATCACATGTAACCACTGGAACTTCCAAAGGGTCCTTCACACCCTTGCTGCAACTCAAGAAGTTCCCCGACATACCCGTCTCCACTCGAGAGGAAGCACGTGGTGTCCCGCACACATCCAGGGGAGCCCCGTTTCCGCCTCCTAGCTCGAGATGAGGGATCCTTTCCCTGTTTCGTAGGGAAAGAATTCCCGGCGTTCCCGTCGCATCTCAAGAGGAGGCGCTCTCCACAGGGAAGGCGAGAGGAACTCCAGGGTCATGCCACCATTCCAAGAGTCCCCCAGATGTGTCAGTCCATTCCAGAGGAACCTGTTTTCCCTGCACTGCCTTGACGTTCAAGCCGAGGATCGACTCCCACCACGTGTGCACGTGGGACAGCCCTGTGGGAAAGCCTCGTGGGAAAGCCTCGTGGGAAAGACTCGAGGGAAAACCATAGATCCTTTGATCCACGCGGCGGACTGCGTGACACTGCTGCTACCGCTCTGGAGGAAAGCGCAAGTGCATGCCCGCATTCGAGACGAGGACTGACTCCCCTGGGGAGACTCCAGAAGTACCCCAAGATCCATGTCAGCACTGGAGAGGAATCCTCAGGTTCCGGCCCCGACTCCACACAAGGTCTTAGGCCCCGGCATCGACGGGAGAGGAATCCCGAGACGCCCCCGAGGAACTCGCATAGGGTCTGGCCTTTCCTGAGGCCACCAGAGCGGTTCCTGAGGTCCCCGTCGTAAGTCGAGAGCACCTGCCGCAACTCGAGAAAATCCAGGAGGTTTTGCCCTTCAGGCGAGATGAGGCCCATTTCCGCTGAGGCTTCTCGAGGCCAATCACATCTAACCACTGGAACTTCCAAAGGGTCCTTCACACCATTGCTGCAACTCAAGAAGTTCCCCGACATACCCGTCTGCACTCGAGAGGAAGCTCGTGGTGTCCCGCACACATCCAGGGGAGCCCCGTTTCCGCCTCCTAGCTCGAGATGAGGGATCCTTTCCCTGTTTCGTAGGGAAAGAATTCCCGGCGTTCCCATGGCATCTCAAGAGGAGGCGCTCTCCACAGGGAAGGCGAGAGGAACTCCAGGGTCATGCCACCATTCCAAGAGTCCCCCAGATGTGTCAGTCCATTCCAGAGGAACCTGCTTTCCCTGCACTGCCTTGACGTTCAAGCCGAGGATCGACTCCCACCACGTGTGCACGTGGGACAGCCCTGTGGGAAAGCCTCGTGGGAAAGCCTCGTGGGAAAGACTCGAGGGAAAACCATAGATCCTTTGATCCACGCGGCGGACTGCGTGACACTGCTGCTACCGCTCTGGAGGAAAGCACAAGTGCATGCCCGCATTCGAGACGAGGACTGACTCCCCTGGGGAGAATCCTGACATACCCCAAGATCCATGTCAGCACTGGAGAGGAATCCTCAGGTTCCGGCCCCGACTCCACACAAGGTCTTAGGCCCCGGCATCGACGGGAGAGGAATCCCGAGACGCCCCCGAGGAACTCGCATAGGGTCTGGCCTTTCCTGAGGCCACCAGAGCGGTTCCTGAGGTCCCCGTCGTAAGTCGAGAGCACCTGCCGCAACTCGAGAAAATCCAGGAGGTTTTGCCCTTCAGGCGAGATGAGGCCCATTTCCGCTGAGGCTTCTCGAGGCCAATCACATCTAACCACTGGAACTTCCAAAGGGTCCTTCACACCATTGCTGCAACTCAAGAAGTTCCCCGACATACCCGTCTGCACTCGAGAGGAAGCTCGTGGTGTCCCGCACACATCCAGGGGAGCCCCGTTTCCGCCTCCTAGCTCGAGATGAGGGATCCTTTCCCTGTTTCGTAGGGAAAGAATTCCCGGCGTTCCCATGGCATCTCAAGAGGAGGCGCTCTCCACAGGGAAGGCGAGAGGAACTCCAGGGTCATGCCACCATTCCAAGAGTCCCCCAGATGTGTCAGTCCATTCCAGAGGAACCTGCTTTCCCTGCACTGCCTTGACGTTCAAGCCGAGGATCGACTCCCACCACGTGTGCACGTGGGACAGCCCTGTGGGAAAGCCTCGTGGGAAAGCCTCGTGGGAAAGACTCGAGGGAAAACCATAGATCCTTTGATCCACGCGGCGGACTGCGTGACACTGCTGCTACCGCTCTGGAGGAAAGCACAAGTGCATGCCCGCATTCGAGACGAGGACTGACTCCCCTGGGGAGAATCCTGACATATCCCAAGATCCATGTCAGCACTGGAGAGGAATCCTCAGGTTCCGGCCCCGACTCCACACAAGGTCTTAGGCCCCGGCGTCGACGGGAGAGGAATCCCGAGAGGCCCCCGAGGAACTCGCATGGGGACTGGCCTTTCCTGAGGCCACCAGAGCGGGTCCCTGAGGTCCCCGTCGTAAGTCGAGAGCACCTGCCACAACTCGAGAAAATCCAGGAGGTTTTGCCCTCCAGGCGAGATGATGCCCATTTCCGCTGAGGCTTCTCAAGGCTAATCACATCTAACCACTGGAACTTCCAAAGGGTCCTTCACACCCTTGCTGCAAATCAAGAAGTTCCCCGACATACCCGTCTCCACTCGAGAGGAAGCACGTGGGTCCCGCACACATCCAGGGGAGCCCCGATTCCGCCTCCTAGCTCGAGATGAGGGATCCTTTCCCTGTTTCGTAGAGAAAGAATTCCCGGCGTTCCCGTCGCATCTCAAGAGGAGGCGCTCTCCACAGGAAAGGCGAGAGGAACTCCAGGGTCGTGCCACCATTCCAAGAGTCCCCCAGATGTGTCAGTCCATTCCAGAGGAACCTGTTTACCCTGCACTGCCTTGACGTTCAAGCCGAGGATCGACTCCCACCACGTGTGCACGTGGGACAGCCCTGTGGGAAAGCCTCGTGGGAGAGCCTCGTGGGAAAGACTCGAGGGAAAACCATAGATCCTTTGATCCACGCGGCGGACTGCGTGACACTGCTGCTACCGCTCTGGAGGAAAGCGCAAGTGCATGCCCGCATTCGAGACGAGGACTGACTCCCCTGGGGAGACTCCAGAAGTACCCCAAGATCCATGTCAGCACTGGAGAGGAATCCTCAGGTTCCGGCCCCGACTCCACACAATGTCTTAGACCCCGGCATCGACGGGAGAGGAATCCCGAGAGGCCCCCGAGGAACTCGCATGGGGACTGGCCTTTCCTGAGGCCACCAGAGCGGGTCCCTGAGGTCCCCGTCGTAAGTCGAGAGCACCTGCCGCAACTCGAGAAAATCCAGGAGGTTTTGCCCTCCAGGCGAGATGAGGCCCATTTCCGCTGAGGCTTCTCGAGGCCAATCACATCTAACCACTGGAACTTCCAAAGGGTCCTTCACACCCTTGCTGCAACTCAAGAAGTTCCCCGACATACCCGTCTGCACTCGAGAGGAAGCACGTGGTGTCCCGCACACATCCAGGGGAGCCCCGTTTCCGCCTCCTAGCTCGAGATGAGGGATCCTTTCCCTGTTTCGTAGGGAAAGAATTCCCGGCGTTCCCGTCGCATCTCAAGAGGAGGCGCTCTCCACAGGAAAGGCGAGAGGAACTCCAGGGTCGTGCCACCGTTCCAAGAGTCCCCCAGATGTGTCAGTCCATTCCAGAGGAACCTGTTTTCCCTGCACTGCCTTGACGTTCAAGCCGAGGATCGACTCCCACCACATGTGCACGTGGGACAGCCCTGTGGGAAAGCCTCGTGGGAGAGCCTCGTGGGAAAGACTCGAGGGAAAACCATAGATCCTTTGATCCACGCGGCGGACTGCGTGACACTGCTGCTACCGCTCTGGAGGAAAGCGCAAGTGCATGCCCGCATTCGAGACGAGGACTGACTCCCCTGGGGAGACTCCAGAAGTACCCCAAGATCCATGTCAGCACTGGAGAGGAATCCTCAGGTTCCGGCCCCGACTCCACACAAGGTCTTAGACCCCGGCATCGACGGGAGAGGAATCCCGAGAGGCCCCCGAGGAACTCGCATGGGGACTGGCCTTTCCTGAGGCCACCAGAGCGGGTCCCTGAGGTCCCCGTCGTAAGTCGAGAGCACCTGCTGCAACTCGAGAAAATCCAGGAGGTTTTGCCCTCCAGGCGAGATGAGGCCCATTTCCGCTGAGGCTTCTCGAGGCCAATCACATCTAACCACTGGAACTTCCAAAGGGTCCTTCACACCCTTGCTGCAACTCAAGAAGTTCCCCGACATACCCGTCTGCACTCGAGAGGAAGCACGTGGTGTCCCGCACACATCCAGGGGAGCCCCGTTTCCGCCTCCTAGCTCGAGATGAGGGATCCTTTCCCTGTTTCGTAGGGAAAGAATTCCCGGCGTTCCCGTCGCATCTCAAGAGGAGGCGCTCTCCACAGGAAAGGCGAGAGGAACTCCAGGGTCGTGCCACCGTTCCAAGAGTCCCCCAGATGTGTCAGTCCATTCCAGAGGAACCTGTTTTCCCTGCACTGCCTTGACGTTCAAGCCGAGGATCGACTCCCACCACGTGTGCACGTGGGACAGCCCTGTGGGAAAGCCTCGTGGGAAAGCCTCATGGGAAAGACTCGAGGGAAAACCATAGATCCTTTGATCCACGCGGCGGACTGTGTGACACTGCTGCTACCGCTCTGGAGGAAAGCGCAAGTGCATGCCAGCATTCGAGACGAGGACTGACTCCCCTGGGGAGGCTCCAGAAGTACCCCAAGATCCATGTCAGCACTGGAGAGGAATCCTCAGGTTCCGGCCCCGACTCCACACAAGGTCTTAGGCCCCGGCATCGACGGGAGAGGAATCCCGAGACGCCCCCGAGGAACTCGCATGGGGACTGGCCTTTCCTGAGGCCACCAAAGCGGGTCCCTGAGGTCCCCGTCGTAAGTCGAGAGCACCTGCCGCAACTCGAGGAAATCCAGGAGGTTTTGCCCTCCAGGCGAGATGAGGCCCATTTCCGCTGAGGCTTCTCGAGGCTAATCACGTCTAACCACTGGAACTTCCAAAGGGTCCTTCACACCCTTGCTGCAACTCAAGAAGTTCCCCGACATACCCGTCTCCACTCGAGAGGAAGCACGTGGGTCCAGCACACATCCAGGGGAGCCCCGTTTCCGCCTCCTAGCTCAAGATGAGGGATCCTTTCCCTGTTTCGTAGGGAAAGAATTCCCGGCGTTCCCGTCGCATCTCAAGAGGAGGTGCTCTCCACTGGAAAGGCGAGAGGAACTCCAGGGTCATGCCACCATTCCAAGAGTCCCCCAGATGTGTCAATCCATTCCAGAGGAACCTGTTTTCCCTGCACTGCCTTGACGTTCAAGCCGAGGATCGACTCCCACCACGTGTGCACATGGGATAGCCCTGTGGGAAAGCCTCGTGGGAAAGCCTCGTGGGAAAGACTCGAGGGAAAACCATAGATCCTTTGATCCACGCGGCGGACTGCGTGACACTGCTGCTACCGCTCTGGAGGAAAGCGCAAGTGCATGCCCGCATTCGAGTCTAGGACTGACTCCCCTGGGGAGACTCCAGAAGTACCCCAAGATCCATGTCAGCACTGGAGAGGAATCCTCAGGTTCCGGCCCCGACTCCACACAAGGTCTTAGGCCCCGGCATCGACGGGAGAGGAATCCCGGAGGCCCCCGAGGAACTCGCATGGGGACTGGCCTTTCCTGAGGCCACCAGAGCGGGTCCCTGAGGTCCCCGTCGTAAGTCGAGAGCACCTGCCGCAACTCGAGAAAATCCAGGAGGTTTTCACCTCCAGGCGAGATTAGGCCCATTTCCGCTGAGGCTTCTCGAGGCCAATCACATCTAACCACTGGAACTTCCAAAGGGTCCTTCACACCCTTGCTGCAACTCAAGAAGTTCCCCGACATACCCGTCTGCACTCGAGAGGAAGCACGTGGTGTCCCGCACACATCCAGGGGAGCCCCGTTTCCGCCTCCTAGCTCGAGATGAGGGATCCTTTCCCTGTTTCGTAGGGAAAGAATTCCCGGCGTTCCCGTCGCATCTCAAGAGGAGGCACTCTCCACAGGAAAGGCGAGAGGAACTCCAGGGTCGTGCCACCATTCCAAGAGTCCCCCAGATATGTCAGTCCATTCCAGAGGAACCTGTTTTCCCTGCACTGCCTTGACGTTCAAGCCGAGGATCGACTCCCACCACGTGTGCACGTGGGACAGCCCTGTGGGAAAGCCTCGTGGGAAAGCCTCGTGGGAAAGACTCGAGGGAAAACCATAGATCCTTTGATCCACGCGGCGGACTGCGTGACACTGCTGCTACCGCTCTGGAGGAAAGCGCAAGTGCATGCCCGCATTCGAGACGAGGACTGACTCCCCTGGGGAGACTCCAGAAGTACCCCAAGATCCATGTCAGCACTGGAGAGGAATCCTCAGGTTCCGGCCCCGACTCCACACAAGGTCTTAGGCCCCGGCATCGACGGGAGAGGAATCCCGAGAGGCCCCCGAGGAACTCGCATGGGGACTGGCCTTTCCTGAGGCCACCAGAGCGGTTCCCTGAGGTCCCCGTCGTAAGTCGAGAGCACCTGTCGCAACTCGAGAAAATCCAGGAGGTTTTGCCCTCCAGGCGAGATGAGGCCCATTTCCGCTGAGGCTTCTCGAGGCCAATCACATCTAACCACTGGAACTTCCAAAGGGTCCTTCACACCCTTGCTGCAACTCAAGAAGTTCCCCGACATACCCGTCTGCACTCGAGAGGAAGCACGTGGTGTCCCGCACACATCCAGGGGAGCCCCGTTTCCGCCTCCTAGCTCGAGATGAGGGATCCTTTCCCTGTTTTGTAGGGAAAGAATTCCCGGGGTTCCCGTCGCATCTCAAGAGGAGGCGCTCTCCACAGGAAAGGCGAGAGGAACTCCAGGGTCGTGCCACCATTCCAAGAGTCCCCCAGATATGTCAGTCCATTCCAGAGGAACCTGTTTTCCCTGCACTGCCTTGACGTTCAAGCCGAGGATCGACTCCCACCACGTGTGCACGTGGGACAGCCCTGTGGGAAAGCCTCGTGGGAAAGCCACGAGGGAAAACCATAGATCCTTTGATCCACGCGGCGGACTGCGTGACACTGCTGCTACCGCTCTTGAGGAAAGCGCAAGTGCATGCCCGCATTCGAGACGAGGACTGACTCCCCTGGGGAGACTCCAGAAGTACCCCAAGATCCATGTCAGCACTGGAGAGGAATCCTCAGGTTCCGGCCCCGACTCCACACAAGGTCTTAGGCCCCTGCATCGACGGGAGAGGAATCCCGAGAGGCCCCCGAGGAACTCGCATGGGGACTGGCCTTTCCTGAGGCCACCAGAGCGGGTCCCTGAGGTCTCCGTCGTAAGTCGAGAGCACCTGCCGCAACTCGAGAAAATCCAAGAGGTTTTGCCCTCCAGGCGAGATGAGGCCCATTTCCGCTGAGGCTTCTCGAGGCTAATCACGTCTAACCACTGGAACTTCCAAAGGGTCCTTCACACCCTTGCTGCAACTCAAGAAGTTCCCCGACATACCCGTTTCCAATCGAGAGGAAGCACGTGGGTCCCGCACACATCCAGGGGAGCCGCGTTTCCGCCTCCTAGCTCGAGATGAGGGATCCTTTCCCTGTTTCGTAGGGAAAGAATTCCCGGCGTTCCCGTCGCATCTCAAGAGGAGGCGCTCTCCACAGGAAAGGCGAGAGGAACTCCAGGGTCGTGCCACCATTCCAAGAGTCCCCCAGATGTGTCAGTCCATTCCAGAGGAACCTGTTTTCCCTGCACTGCCTTGACGTTCAAGCCGAGGATCGACTCCCACCACGTGTGCACGTGGGACAGCCCTGTGGGAAAGCCTCGTGGGAAACCCTCGTGGGAAAGACTCGAGGGAAAACCATAGATCTTTTGATCCACGCGGCGGACTGCGTGCCACTGTTGCTACCGCTCTGGAGGAAAGCGCAAGTGCATGCCCGCATTCGAGACGAGGACTGACTCCCCTGGGGAGACTCCAGAAGTACCCCAAGATCCATGTCAGCACTGGAGAGGAATCCTCAGGTTCCGGCCCCGACTCCACACAAGGTCTTAGGCCCCGGCATCGACGGGAGAGGAATCCCGAGAGGCCCCCGTGGAACTCGCATGGGGACTGGCCTTTCCTGAGGCCACCAGAGCGGGTCCCTGAGGTCCCCGTCGTAAGTCGAGAGCACCTGCCGCAACTCGAGAAAATCCAGGAGGTTTTGCCCTCCAGGCGAGATGAGGCCCATTTCCGCTGAGGCTTCTCGAGGCCAATCACATGTAACCACTGGAACTTCCAAAGGGTCCTTCACACCCTTGCTGCAACTCAAGAAGTTCCCCGACATACCCGTCTCCACTCGAGAGGAAGCACGTGGTGTCCCGCACACATCCAGGGGAGCCCCGTTTCCGCCTCCTAGCTCGAGATGAGGGATCCTTTCCCTGTTTCGTAGGGAAAGAATTCCCGGCGTTCCCGTCGCATCTCAAGAGGAGGCGCTCTCCACAGGGAAGGCGAGAGGAACTCCAGGGTCATGCCACCATTCCAAGAGTCCCCCAGATGTGTCAGTCCATTCCAGAGGAACCTGTTTTCCCTGCACTGCCTTGACGTTCAAGCCGAGGATCGACTCCCACCACGTGTGCACGTGGGACAGCCCTGTGGGAAAGCCTCGTGGGAAAGCCTCGTGGGAAAGACTCGAGGGAAAACCATAGATCCTTTGATCCACGCGGCGGACTGCGTGACACTGCTGCTACCGCTCTGGAGGAAAGCGCAAGTGCATGCCCGCATTCGAGACGAGGACTGACTCCCCTGGGGAGACTCCAGAAGTACCCCAAGATCCATGTCAGCACTGGAGAGGAATCCTCAGGTTCCGGCCCCGACTCCACACAAGGTCTTAGACCCCGGCATCGACGGGAGAGGAATCCCGAGAGGCCCCCGAGGAACTCGCATGGGGACTGGCCTTTCCTGAGGCCACCAGAGCGGGTCCCTGAGGTCCCCGTCGTAAGTCGAGAGCACCTGCCGCAACTCGAGAAAATCCAGGAGGTTTTGCCCTCCAGGCGAGATGAGGCCCATTTCCGCTGAGGCTTCTCGAGGCCAATCACATCTAACCACTGGAACTTCCAAAGGGTCCTTCACACCCTTGCTGCAACTCAAGAAGTTCCCCGACATACCCGTCTGCACTCGAGAGGAAGCACGTGGTGTCACGCACACATCCAGGGGAGCCCCGTTTCCGCCTCCTAGCTCGAGATGAGGGATCCTTTCCCTGTTTCGTAGGGAAAGAATTCCCGGCGTTCCCGTCGCATCTCAAGAGGAGGCGCTCTCCACAGGAAAGGCGAGAGGAACTCAAGGGTCGTGCCACCGTTCCAAGAGTCCCCCAGATGTGTCAGTCCATTCCAGAGGAACCTGTTTTCCCTGCACTGCCTTGACGTTCAAGCCGAGGATCGACTCCCACCACGTGTGCACGTGGGACAGCCCTGTGGGAAAGCCTCGTGGGAAAGCCTCATGGGAAAGACTCGAGGGAAAACCATAGATCCTTTGATCCACGCGGCGGACTGTGTGACACTGCTGCTACCGCTCTGGAGGAAAGCGCAAGTGCATGCCAGCATTCGAGACGAGGACTGACTCCCCTGGGGAGGCTCCAGAAGTACCCCAAGATCCATGTCAGCACTGGAGAGGAATCCTCAGGTTCCGGCCCCGACTCCACACAAGGTCTTAGGCCCCGGCATCGACGGGAGAGGAATCCCGAGACGCCCCCGAGGAACTCGCAAGGGGACTGGCCTTTCCTGAGGCCACCAAAGCGGGTCCCTGAGGTCCCCGTCGTAAGTCGAGAGCACCTGCCGCAACTCGAGGAAATCCAGGAGGTTTTGCCCTCCAGGCGAGATGAGGCCCATTTCCGCTGAGGCTTCTCGAGGCTAATCACGTCTAACCACTGGAACTTCCAAAGGGTCCTTCACACCCTTGCTGCAACTCAAGAAGTTCCCCGACATACCCGTCTCCACTCGAGAGGAAGCACGTGGGTCCAGCACACATCCAGGGGAGCACCGTTTCCGCCTCCTAGCTCAAGATGAGGGATCCTTTCCCTGTTTCGTAGGGAAAGAATTCCCGGCGTTCCCGTCGCATCTCAAGAGGAGGTGCTCTCCACTGGAAAGGCGAGAGGAACTCCAGGGTCATGCCACCATTCCAAGAGTCCCCCAGATGTGTCAATCCATTCCAGAGGAACCTGTTTTCCCTGCACTGCCTTGACGTTCAAGCCGAGGATCGACTCCCACCACGTGTGCACATGGGATAGCCCTGTGGGAAAGCCTCGTGGGAAAGCCTCGTGGGAAAGACTCGAGGGAAAACCATAGATCCTTTGATCCACGCGGCGGACTGCGTGACACTGCTGCTACCGCTCTGGAGGAAAGCGCAAATGCATGCCCGCATTCGAGTCTAGGACTGACTCCCCTGGGGAGACTCCAGAAGTACCCCAAGATCCATGTCAGCACTGGAGAGGAATCCTCAGGTTCCGGCCCCGACTCCACACAAGGTCTTAGGCCCCGGCATCGACGGGAGAGGAATCCCGAGAGGCCCCCGAGGAACTCGCATGGGGACTGGCCTTTCCTGAGGCCACCAGAGCGGGTCCCTGAGGTCCCCGTCGTAAGTCGAGAGCACCTGCCGCAACTCGAGAAAATCCAGGAGGTTTTCACCTCCAGGCGAGATTAGGCCCATTTCCGCTGAGGCTTCTCGAGGCCAATCACATCTAACCACTGGAACTTCCAAAGGGTCCTTCACACCCTTGCTGCAACTCAAGAAGTTCCCCGACATACCCGTCTGCACTCGAGAGGAAGCACGTGGTGTCCCGCACACATCCAGGGGAGCCCCGTTTCCGCCTCCTAGCTCGAGATGAGGGATCCTTTCCCTGTTTCGTAGGGAAAGAATTCCCGGCGTTCCCGTCGCATCTCAAGAGGAGGCACTCTCCACAGGAAAGGCGAGAGGAACTCCAGGGTCGTGCCACCATTCCAAGAGTCCCCCAGATATGTCAGTCCATTCCAGAGGAACCTGTTTTCCCTGCACTGCCTTGACGTTCAAGCCGAGGATCGACTCCCACCACGTGTGCACGTGGGACAGCCCTGTGGGAAAGCCTCGTGGGAAAGCCTCGTGGGAAAGACTCGAGGGAAAACCATAGATCCTTTGATCCACGCGGCGGACTGCGTGACACTTCTGCTACCGCTCTGGAGGAAAGCGCAAGTGCATGCCCGCATTCGAGACGAGGACTGACTCCCCTGGGGAGACTCCAGAAGTACCCCAAGATCCATGTCAGCACTGGAGAGGAATCCTCAGGTTCCGGCCCCGACTCCACACAAGGTCTTAGGCCCCGGCATCGACGGGAGAGGAATCCCGAGAGGCCCCCGAGGAACTCGCATGGGGACTGGCCTTTCCTGAGGCCACCAGAGCGGTTCCCTGAGGTCCCCGTCGTAAGTCGAGAGCACCTGTCGCAACTCGAGAAAATCCAGGAGGTTTTGCCCTCCAGGCGAGATGAGGCCCATTTCCGCTGAGGCTTCTCGAGGCCAATCACATCTAACCACTGGAACTTCCAAAGGGTCCTTCACACCCTTGCTGCAACTCAAGAAGTTCCCCGACATACCCGTCTGCACTCGAGAGGAAGCACGTGGTGTCCCGCACACATCCAGGGGAGCCCCGTTTCCGCCTCCTAGCTCGAGATGAGGGATCCTTTCCCTGTTTTGTAGGGAAAGAATTCCCGGGGTTCCCGTCGCATCTCAAGAGGAGGCGCTCTCCACAGGAAAGGCGAGAGGAACTCCAGGGTCGTGCCACCATTCCAAGATTTCCCCACATGTGTCAGTCCATTCCAGAGGAACCTGTTTTCCCTGCACTGCCTTGACGTTCAAGCCGAGGATCGACTCCCACCACGTGTGCACGTGGGACAGCCCTGTGGGAAAGCCTCGTGGGAAAGCCTCGTGGGAAAGACTCGAGGGAAAACCATAGATCCTTTGATCCACGCGGCGGACTGCGTGACACTGCTGCTACCGCTCTGGAGGAAAGCGCAAGTGCATGCCCGCATTCGAGACGAGGACTGACTTCCCTGGGGAGACTCCAGAAGTACCCCAAGATCCATGTCAGCACTGGAGAGGAATCCTCAGGTTCCGGCCCCGACTCCACACAAGGTCTTAGGCCCCGGCATCGACGGGAGAGGAATCCCGAGAGGCCCCCGAGGAACTCGCATGGGGACTGGCCTTTCCTGAGGCCACCAGAGCGGTTCCCTGAGGTCCCCGTCGTAAGTCGAGAGCACCTGCCGCAACTCGAGAAAATCCAGGAGGTTTTGCCCTCCAGGCGAGATGAGGCCCATTTCCGCTGAGGCTTCTCGAGGCCAATCACATCTAACCACTGGAACTTCCAAAGGGTCCTTCACACCATTGCTGCAACTCAAGAAGTTCCCCGACATACCCGTCTCCACTCGAGAGGAAGCAGGTGGTGTCCCGCACACATCCAGGGGAGCACCGTTTCCGCCTCCTAGCTCGAGATGAGGGATCCTTTCCCTGTTTCGTAGGGAAAGAATTCCCGGCGTTCCCGTCGCATCTCAAGAGGAGGCGCTCTCCAAAGGAAAGGCGAGAGGAACTCCAGGGTCGTGCCACCATTCCAAGAGTTCCCCAGATGTGTCAGTCCATTCCAGAGGAACCTGCTTTTCCTGCACTGCCTTGACGTTCAAGCCGAGGATCGACTCCCACCACGTGTGCACGTGGGACAGCCCTGTGGGAAAGCCTCGTGGGAAAGCCTCGTGGGAAAGACTCGAGGGAAAACCATAGATCCTTTGATCCACGCGGCGGACTGCGTGACACTGCTGCTACCGCTCTGGAGGAAAGCGCAAGTGCATGCCCGCATTCGAGACGAGGACTGACTCCCCTGGGGAGACTCCAGAAGTACCCCAAGATCCATGTCAGCACTGGAGAGGAATCCTCAGGTTCCGGCCCCGACTCCACACAAGGTCTTAGGCCCCGGCATCGACGGGAGAGGAATCCCGAGAGGCCCCCGAGGAACTCGCATGGGGACTGGCCTTTCCTGAGGCCACCAGAGCGGGTCCCTGAGGTCCCCGTCGTAAGTCGAGAGCACCTGCCGCAACTCGAGAAAATCCAGGAGGTTTTCACCTCCAGGCGAGATTAGGCCCATTTCCGCTGAGGCTTCTCGAGGCCAATCACATCTAACCACTGGAACTTCCAAAGGGTCCTTCACACCCTTGCTGCAACTCAAGAAGTTCCCCGACATACCCGTCTGCACTCGAGAGGAAGCACGTGGTATCCCGCACACATCCAGGGGAGCCCCGTTTCCGCCTCCTAGCTCGAGATGAGGGATCCTTTCCCTGTTTCGTAGGGAAAGAATTCCCGGCGTTCCCGTCGCATCTCAAGAGAAGGCGCTCTCCACAGGAAAGGCGAGAGGAACTCCAGGGTCGTGCCACCGTTCCAAGAGTCACCCAGATGTGTCAGTCCATTCCAGAGGAACCTGTTTTCCCTGCACTGCCTTGACGTTCAAACCGAGGATCGACTCCCACCACGTGTGCACGTGGGACAGCCCTGTGGGAAAGCCTCGTGGGAAAGCCTCGTGGGAAAGACTCGAGGGAAAACCATACATCCTTTGATCCACGCGGCGGACTGCTTGACACTGCTGCTACCGCTCTGGAGGAAAGCGCAAGTGCATGCCCGCATTAGAGACGAGGACTGACTCCCCTGGGGAGGCTCCAGAAGTACCCCAAGATCCATGTCAGCACTGGAGAGGAATCCTCAGGTTCCGGCCCCGACTCCACACAAGGTCTTAGGCCCCGGCATCGACGGGAGAGGAATCCCGAGAGGCCCCTGAGGAACTCGCATGGGGACTGGCCTTTCCTGAGGCCACCAGAGCGGGTCCCTGAGGTCCCCGTCGTAAGTCGAGAGCACCTGCCGCAACTCGAGAAAATCCAGGAGGTTTTCACCTCCAGGCGAGATTAGGCCCATTTCCGCTGAGGCTTCTCGAGGCCAATCACATCTAACCACTGGAACTTCCAAAGGGTCCTTCACACCCTTGCTGCAACTCAAGAAGTTCCCCGACATACCCGTCTGCACTCGAGAGGAAGCACGTGGTGTCCCGCACACATCCAGGGGAGCCCCGTTTCCGCCTCCTAGCTCGAGATGAGGGATCCTTTCCCTGTTTCGTAGGGAAAGAATTCCCGGCGTTCCCGTCGCATCTCAAGAGGAGGCACTCTCCACAGGAAAGGCGAGAGGAACTCCAGGGTCGTGCCACCATTCCAAGAGTCCCCCAGATATGTCAGTCCATTCCAGAGGAACCTGTTTTCCCTGCACTGCCTTGACGTTCAAGCCGAGGATCGACTCCCACCACGTGTGCACGTGGGACAGCCCTGTGGGAAAGCCTCGTGGGAAAGCCTCGTGGGAAAGACTCGAGGGAAAACCATAGATCCTTTGATCCACGCGGCGGACTGCGTGACACTGCTGCTACCGCTCTGGAGGAAAGCGCAAGTGCATGCCCGCATTCGAGACGAGGACTGACTCCCCTGGGGAGACTCCAGAAGTACCCCAAGATCCATGTCAGCACTGGAGAGGAATCCTCAGGTTCCGGCCCCGACTCCACACAAGGTCTTAGGCCCCGGCATCGACGGGAGAGGAATCCCGAGAGGCCCCCGAGGAACTCGCATGGGGACTGGCCTTTCCTGAGGCCACCAGAGCGGTTCCCTGAGGTCCCCGTCGTAAGTCGAGAGCACCTGTCGCAACTCGAGAAAATCCAGGAGGTTTTGCCCTCCAGGCGAGATGAGGCCCATTTCCGCTGAGGCTTCTCGAGGCCAATCACATCTAACCACTGGAACTTCCAAAGGGTCCTTCACACCCTTGCTGCAACTCAAGAAGTTCCCCGACATACCCGTCTGCACTCGAGAGGAAGCACGTGGTGTCCCGCACACATCCAGGGGAGCCCCGTTTCCGCCTCCTAGCTCGAGATGAGGGATCCTTTCCCTGTTTTGTAGGGAAAGAATTCCCGGGGTTCCCGTCGCATCTCAAGAGGAGGCGCTCTCCACAGGAAAGGCGAGAGGAACTCCAGGGTCGTGCCACCATTCCAAGATTTCCCCACATGTGTCAGTCCATTCCAGAGGAACCTGTTTTCCCTGCACTGCCTTGACGTTCAAGCCGAGGATCGACTCCCACCACGTGTGCACGTGGGACAGCCCTGTGGGAAAGCCTCGTGGGAAAGCCTCGTGGGAAAGACTCGAGGGAAAACCATAGATCCTTTGATCCACGCGGCGGACTGCGTGACACTGCTGCTACCGCTCTGGAGGAAAGCGCAAGTGCATGCCCGCATTCGAGACGAGGACTGACTTCCCTGGGGAGACTCCAGAAGTACCCCAAGATCCATGTCAGCACTGGAGAGGAATCCTCAGGTTCCGGCCCCGACTCCACACAAGGTCTTAGGCCCCGGCATCGACGGGAGAGGAATCCCGAGAGGCCCCCGAGGAACTCGCATGGGGACTGGCCTTTCCTGAGGCCACCAGAGCGGTTCCCTGAGGTCCCCGTCGTAAGTCGAGAGCACCTGCCGCAACTCGAGAAAATCCAGGAGGTTTTGCCCTCCAGGCGAGATGAGGCCCATTTCCGCTGAGGCTTCTCGAGGCCAATCACATCTAACCACTGGAACTTCCAAAGGGTCCTTCACACCATTGCTGCAACTCAAGAAGTTCCCCGACATACCCGTCTCCACTCGAGAGGAAGCAGGTGGTGTCCCGCACACATCCAGGGGAGCACCGTTTCCGCCTCCTAGCTCGAGATGAGGGATCCTTTCCCTGTTTCGTAGGGAAAGAATTCCCGGCGTTCCCGTCGCATCTCAAGAGGAGGCGCTCTCCAAAGGAAAGGCGAGAGGAACTCCAGGGTCGTGCCACCATTCCAAGAGTTCCCCAGATGTGTCAGTCCATTCCAGAGGAACCTGCTTTTCCTGCACTGCCTTGACGTTCAAGCCGAGGATCGACTCCCACCACGTGTGCACGTGGGACAGCCCTGTGGGAAAGCCTCGTGGGAAAGCCTCGTGGGAAAGACTCGAGGGAAAACCATAGATCCTTTGATCCACGCGGCGGACTGCGTGACACTGCTGCTACCGCTCTGGAGGAAAGCGCAAGTGCATGCCCGCATTCGAGACGAGGACTGACTCCCCTGGGGAGACTCCAGAAGTACCCCAAGATCCATGTCAGCACTGGAGAGGAATCCTCAGGTTCCGGCCCCGACTCCACACAAGGTCTTAGGCCCCGGCATCGACGGGAGAGGAATCCCGAGAGGCCCCCGAGGAACTCGCATGGGGACTGGCCTTTCCTGAGGCCACCAGAGCGGGTCCCTGAGGTCCCCGTCGTAAGTCGAGAGCACCTGCCGCAACTCGAGAAAATCCAGGAGGTTTTCACCTCCAGGCGAGATTAGGCCCATTTCCGCTGAGGCTTCTCGAGGCCAATCACATCTAACCACTGGAACTTCCAAAGGGTCCTTCACACCCTTGCTGCAACTCAAGAAGTTCCCCGACATACCCGTCTGCACTCGAGAGGAAGCACGTGGTATCCCGCACACATCCAGGGGAGCCCCGTTTCCGCCTCCTAGCTCGAGATGAGGGATCCTTTCCCTGTTTCGTAGGGAAAGAATTCCCGGCGTTCCCGTCGCATCTCAAGAGAAGGCGCTCTCCACAGGAAAGGCGAGAGGAACTCCAGGGTCGTGCCACCGTTCCAAGAGTCCCCCAGATATGTCAGTCCATTCCAGAGGAACCTGTTTTCCCTGCACTGCCTTGACGTTCAAACCGAGGATCGACTCCCACCACGTGTGCACGTGGGACAGCCCTGTGGGAAAGCCTCGTGGGAAAGCCTCGTGGGAAAGACTCGAGGGAAAACCATACATCCTTTGATCCACGCGGCGGACTGCTTGACACTGCTGCTACCGCTCTGGAGGAAAGCGCAAGTGCATGCCCGCATTAGAGACGAGGACTGACTCCCCTGGGGAGGCTCCAGAAGTACCCCAAGATCCATGTCAGCACTGGAGAGGAATCCTCAGGTTCCGGCCCCGACTCCACACAAGGTCTTAGGCCCCGGCATCGACGGGAGAGGAATCCCGAGAGGCCCCTGAGGAACTCGCATGGGGACTGGCCTTTCCTGAGGCCACCAGAGCGGGTCCCTGAGGTCCCCGTCGTAAGTCGAGAGCACCTGCCGCAACTCGAGAAAATCCAGGAGGTTTTGCCCTCCAGGCGAGATGAGGCCCATTTCCGCTGAGGCTTCTCGAGGCCAATCACATCTAACCACTGGAACTTCCAAAGGGTCCTTCACACCATTGCTGCAACTCAAGAAGTTCCCCGACATACCCGTCTGCACTCAAGAGGAAACACGTGGGGTCCCGCACACATCCAGGGGAGCCCCGTTTCCGCCTCCTAGCTCGAGATGAGGGATCCTTTCCCTGTTTCGTAGGGAAAGAATTCCCGGCGTTCCCGTCGCATCTCAAGAGGAGGCGCTCTCCACAGGAAAGGCGAGAGGAACTCCAGGGTCGTGCCACCATTCCAAGAGTCCCCCAGATGGGTCAGTCCATTCCAGAGGAACCTGTTTTCCCTGAACTGCCTTTACGTTCAAGCCGAGGATCGACTCCCACCACGTGTGCACGTGGGACAGCCCTGTGGGAAAGCCTCGTGGGAAAGCCTCGTGGAAAAGACTCGAGGGAAAACCATAGATCCTTTGATCCACGCGGCGGACTGCGTGACACTGCTGCTACCGTTCTGGAGGAAAGCGCAAGTGCATGCCCGCATTCGAGACGAGGACTGACTCCCCTGGGGAGACTCCAGAAGTACCCCAAGATCCATGTCAGCACTGGAGAGGAATCCTCAGGTTCCGGCCCCGAATCCACACAAGGTCTTAGGCCCCGGCATCGACGGGAGAGGAATCCCGAGTCGCCCCCGAGGAACTCGCATGGGGACTGGCCTTTCCTGAGGCCACCAGAGCGGGTCCCTGAGGTCCCCGTCGTAAGTCGAGAGCACCTGCCGCAACTCGAGAAAATCCAGGAGGTTTTGCCCTCCAGGCGAGATGAGGCTCATTTCCGCTGAGGCTTCTCGAGGCTAATCATGTCTAGCCACTGGAACATCCAAAGGGTCCTTCTCACCCTTGCTGCAACTCAAGAAGTTCCCCGACATACCCGTCTCCACTCGAGAGGAAGCACGTGGGTCCCGCACACATCCAGGGGAGCCCCGTTTCCGCCTCCTAGCTCGAGATGAGGGATCCTTTCCCTGTTTCGTAGGGAAAGAATTCCCGGCGTTCCCGTCGCATCTCAAGAGGAGGCGCTCTCCACAGGAAAGGCGAGAGGAACTCCAGGGTCGTGCCACCATTCCAAGAGTCCCCCAGATGTGTCAGTCCATTCCAGAGGAACCTGTTTTCCCTGCACTGCCCTGACGTTCAAGCCGAGGATCGACTCCCACCACGTGTGCACGTGGGACAGCCCTGTGGGAAAGACTCGTGGGAAAGCCTCGTGGGAAAGACTCGAGGGAAAACCATAGATCCTTTGATCCACGAAGCGGACTGCGTGACACTGCTGCTACCGCTCTGGAGGAAAGCGCAAGTGCATGCCCGCATTCGAGACGAGGACTGACTCCCCTGGGGAGACTCCAGAAGTACCCCAAGATCCATGTCAGCACTGGAGAGGAATCCTCAGGTTCGGGCCCCGACTCCACACAAGGTCTTAGGCCCCGGCATCGACGGGAGAGGAATCCCGAGAGGCCCCCGAGGAACTCGCATGGGGACTGGCCTTTCCTGAGGCCACCAGAGCGGGTATTTGAGGTCCCCGTCGTAAGTCGAGAGCACCTGCCCCAACTCGAGAAAATCCAGGAGGTTTTGCCCTCCAGGCGCGATGAGGCCCATTTCCGCTGAGGCTTCTCGAGGCTAATCACGTCTAACCACTGGAACTTCCAAAGGGTCCTTCACACCCTTGCTGCAACTCAAGAAGTTCCCCGACATACCCGTCTCCACTCGAGAGGAAGCACGTGGGGTCCCGCACACATCCAGGGGAGCCCCGTTTCCGCCTCCTAGCTCGAGATGAGGGATCCTTTCCCTGTTTCCTAGGGAAAGAATTCCCGGCGTTCCCGTCGCATCTCAAGAGGAGGCGCTCTCCACAGGAAAGGCGAGAGGAACTCCAGGGTCGTGCCACCATTCCAAGAGTCCCCCAGATGAGTCAGTTCATTCCAGAGGAACCTGTTTTCCCTGCACTGCCTTGACGTTCAAGCCGAGGATCGACTCCCACCACGTGTGCACGTGGGACAGCCCTGTGGGAAAGCCTCGTGGGAAAGCCTCGTGGGAAAGACTCGAGGGAAAACCATAGATCCTTTGATCCACGCGGCGCACTGCGTGACACTGTTGCTACCGCTCTGGAGGAAAGCGCAATGCATGCCCGCATTCGAGACGAGGACTGACTCCCCTGGGGAGACTCCAGAAGTACCCCAAGATCCATGTCAGCACTGGAGAGGAATCCTCAGGTTCCGACCCCGACTCCACACAAGGTCTTAGGCCCCGGCATCAACGGGAGAGGAATCCCGAGAGGCCCCCGAGGAACTCGCATGGGGACTGGCCTTTCCTGAGGCCACCAGAGCGGTTCCCTGAGGTCCCCGTCGTAAGTCGAGAGCACCTGCCGCAACTCGAGAAAATCCAGGAGGTTTTGCCCTCCAGGCGAGATGAGGCCCATTTCCGCTGAGGCTTCTCGAGGCCAATCACATCTAACCAGTGGAACTGCCAAAGGGTCCTTCACACCATTGCTGCAACTCAAGAAGTTCCCCGACATACCCGTCTGCACTCGAGAGGAAGCACGTGGTGTCCCGCACACATCCAGGGGAGCCCCGTTTCCGCCTCCTAGCTCGAGATGAGGGATCCTTTCCCTGTTTCGTAGGGAAAGAATTCCCGGCGTTCCCGTCGCATCTCAAGAGGAGGCGCTCTCCACAGGAAAGGCGAGAGGAACTCCAGGGTCGTGCCACCATTCCAAGAGTCCCCCAGATGTGTCAGTCCATTCCAGAGGAACCTGTTTTCCCTGCACTGCCTTGACGTTCAAGCCGAGGATCGACTCCCACCACGTGTGCACGTGGGACAGCCCTGTGGGAAAGCCTCGTGGGAAAGCCTCGTGGGAAAGACTCGAGGGAAAACCATAAATCCTTTGATCCACGCGGCGGACTGCGTGACACTGCTGCTACCGCTGTGGAGGAAAGCGCAAGTGCATGCCCGCATTCGAGACGAGGACTGACTCCCCTGGGGAGACTCCAGAAGTACCCCAAGATCCATGTCAGCACTGGAGAGGAATCCTCAGGTTCCGGCCCCGACTCCACACAAGGTCTTAGGCCCCGGCATCGACGGGAGAGGAATCCCGAGAGGCCCCCGAGGAACTCGCATGGGGACTGGCCTTTCCTGAGGCCACCAGAGCGGGTCCCTGAGGTCCCCGTCGTAAGTCGAGAGCACCTGCCGCAACTCGAGAAAATCCAGGCGGTTTTGCCCTCCAGGCAAGATGAGGCCCATTTCCGCTGAGGATTCTCGAGGCTAATCACGTCTAACCACTGGAACTTCCAAAGGGTCCTTCACACCCTTGCTGCAACTCAAGAAGTTCCCCGACATACCCGTCTCCACTCGAGAGGAAGCACGTGGGTCCCGCACACATCCATGGGAGCCCCGTTTCCGCCTCCTAGCTCGAGAAGAGGGATCCTTTCCCTGTTTCGTAGGGAAAGAATTCCCGGCGTTCCCGTCGCATCTCAAGAGGAGGCGCTCTCCACAGGAATGACGAGAGGAACTCCATAGTCGTGCCACCATTCCAAGAGTCCCCCAGATGTGTCAGTCCATTCCAGAGGAACCTGTTTTCCCTGCACTGCCTTGACGTTCAAGCCGAGGATCGACTCCCACCACGTGGGACAGCCCTGTGGGAAAGCCTCGTGGGAAAGCCTCGTGGGAAAGACTCGAGGGAAAACCATAGATCCTTTGATCCACGCGGCGGACTGCGTGACACTGCTACTACCGCTCTGGAGGAAAGCGCAAGTGCATGCCCGCATTCGAGACAAGGACTGACTCCCCTGGGCAGACTCCAGAAGTACCCCAAGATCCATGTCAGCACTGGAGAGGAATCCTCAGGTTCCGGCCCCGACTCCACACAAGGTCTCAGGCCCCGGCATCGACGGGAGAGGAATCCCGAGACGCCCCCGAGGAACTCGCATGGGGACTGGCCTTTCCTGAGGCCACCAGAGCGGGTCCCTGAGGGCCCCGTCGTAAGTCGAGAGCACCTGCCGCAACTCGAGAAAATCCAGGAGGTTTTGCCCTCCAGTCGAGATGAGGCCCATTTCCGCTGAGGCTTCTGGAGGCTAATCACGTCTAACCACTGGAACTTCCAAAGGGTCCTTCACACCCTTGCTGCAACTGAAGAAGTTCCCCGACATACCCGTCTGCACTCGAGAGGAAGAACGTGGGGTCCCGCACACATCCAGGGGAGCCCCGTTTCCGCCTCCTAGCTCGAGATGAGGGATCCTTTCCCTGTTTGGTAGGGAAAGAATTCCCGGCGTTCCCGTCGCATCTCAAGAGGAGGCGCTCTCCACAGGAAAGGCGAGAGGAACTCCAGGGTCGTGCCACCATTCCAAGAGTCCCCCAGATGTGTCAGTCCATTCCAGAGGAACCTGTTTTCCCTGCACTGCCTTGACGTTCAAGCCGAGGATCGACTCCCACCACGTGTGCACGTGGGACAGCCCTGTGGGAAAGCCTCGTGGGAAAGCCTCGTGGGAAAGACTCGAGGGAAAACCATAGATCCTTTGATCCACGCGGCGGACTGCGTGACACTGCTGCTACCGCTCTGGAGGAAAGCGCAATGCATGCCCGCATTCGAGACGAGGACTGACTCCCCTGGGGAGACTCCAGACGTACCCCAAGATCCATGTCAGCACTGGAGAAGAATCCTCAGGTTCCGGCCCCGACTCCACACAAGGTCTTTGGCCCCGGCATCGACGGGAGAGGAATCCCGAGAGGCCCAAGAGGAACTCGCATGGGGACTGGCCTTTCCTGAGGCCACCAGAGCGGTTCCCTGAGGTCCCCGTCGTAAGTCGAGAGCACCTGCCGCAACTCGAGAAAATCCAGGAGGTTTTGCCCTCCAGGCGAGATGAGGCCCATTTCCGCTGAGGCTTCTCGAGGCCAATCACATCTAACCACTGGAACTTCCAAAGGGTCCTTCACACCATTGCTGCAACTCAAGAAGTTCCCCGACATACCCGTCTCCACTCGAGGGGAAGCACGTGGGGTCCCGCACACATCCAGGGGAGCCCCGTTTCCGCCTCCTAGCTCGAGATGAGGGATCCTTTCCCTGTTTCGTAGGGAAAGAATTCCCGGCGTTCCCGTCGCATCTCAAGAGGAGGCGCTCTCCACAGGAAAGGCTAGAGGAACTCCAGGGTCGTGACACCATTCCAAGAGTCCCCCAGATGTGTCAGTCCTTTCCAGAGGAACCTGTTTTCCCTGCACTGCCTTGACGTTCAAGCCGAGGATCGACTCCCACCACGTGTGCACGTGGGACAGCCCTGTGGGAAAGCCTCGTGGGAAAGCCTCGAGGGAAAACCATAGATCCTTTGATCCACGCGGCGGACTGCGTGACACTGCTGCTACCGCTCTGGAGGAAAGCGCAAGTGCATGCCCGCATTCGAGACGAGGACTGACTCCCCTGGGGAGACTCCAGAAGTACCCCAAGATCCATGTCAGCACTGGAGAGGAATCCTCAGGTTCCGGCCCCGACTCCACACAAGGTCTTAGGCCCCGGCATCGACGGGAGAGGAATCCCGAGACGCCCCCGAGGAACTCGCATGGGGACTGGCCTTTCCTGAGGCCACCAGAGCGGGTCCCTGAGGTCCCCGTCGTAAGTCGAGAGCACCTGCCGCAACTCGAGAAAATCCAGGAGGTTTTGCCCTCCAGGCGAGATGAGGCCCATTTCCGCTGAGGCTTCTCGAGGCCAATCACATGTAACCACTGGAACTTCCAAAGGGTCCTTCACACCCTTGCTGCAACTCAAGAAGTTCCCCGACATACCCGTCTCCACTCGAGAGGAAGCACGTGGTGTCCCACACACATCCAGGGGAGCCCCGTTTCCGCCTCCTAGCTCGAGATGAGGGATCCTTTCCCTGTTTCGTAGGGAAAGAATTCCCGGCGTTCCCGTCGCATCTCAAGAGGTGGCGCTCTCCACAGGAAAGGCGAGAGGAACTCCAGGGTCATGCCACCATTCCAAGAGTCCCCCAGATGTGTCAGTCCATTCCAGAGGAACCTGTTTTCCCTGCACTGCCTTGACGTTCAAGCCGAGGATCGACTCCCACCATGTGTGCACGTGGGACAGCCCTGTGGGAAAGCCTCGTGGGAAAGCCTCGTGGGAAAGACTCGAGGGAAAACCATAGATCCTTTGATCCACGCGGCGGACTGCGTGACACTGCTGCTACCGCTCTGGAGGAAAGCGCAAGTGCATGCCCGCATTCGAGACGAGGACTGACTCCCCTGGGGAGACTCCAGAAGTACCCCAAGATCCATGTCAGCACTGGAGAGGAATCCTCAGGTTCCGGCCCCGACTCCACACAAGGTCTTAGGCCCCGGCATCGACGGGAGAGGAATCCCGAGAGGCCCCCGAGGAACTCGCATGGGGACTGGCCTTTCCTGAGGCCACCAGAGCGGGTCCCTGAAGTCCCCGTCGTAAGTCGAGAGCACCTGCCGCAACTCGAGAAAATCCAGGAGGTTTGGCCCTCCAGGCGAGATGAGGCCCATTTCCGCTGAGGCTTCTCGAGGCCAATCACGTCTAACCACTGGAACTTCCAAAGGGTCCTTCACACCCTTGCTGCAACTCAAGAAGTTCCCCGACATACCCGTCTCCACTCGAGAGGAAGCACGTGGTGTCCCGCACACATCCAGGGGAGCCCCGTTTCCGCCTCCTAGCTCGAGATGAGGGATCCTTTCCCTGTTTCGTAGGGAAAGAATTCCCGGCATTCCCGTCGCATCTCAAGAGGAGGCGCTCTCCACAAGAAAGGCGAGAGGAACTCCAGGCTCGTGCCACCATTCCAAGAGTCCCCCAGATGTGTCAGTCCATTTCAGAGGAACCTGTTTTCCCTGCACTGCCTTGACGTTCAAGCCGAGGATCGACTCCCACCACGTGTGCACGTGGGACAGCCCTTTGAGAAAGCCTCGTGGGAAAGCCTCGTGGGAAAGACTCGAGGGAAAACCATAGATCCTTTGATCCTCGCGGCGGACTGCGTGACACTGCTGCTACCGCTCTGGAGGAAAGCGCAAGTGCATGCCCGCATTCGAGACGAGGACTGACTCCCCTGGGGAGACTCCAGAAGTACCCCAAGATCCATGTCAGCACTGGAGAGGAATCCTCAGGTTCCGGCCCCGACTCCACACAAGGTCTTAGGCCCCGGCATCGACGGGAGAGGAATCCCGAGAGGCCCCCGAGGAACTCGCATGGGGACTGGCCTTTCCTGAGGCCACCAGAGCGGGTCCATGAAGTCCCCGTCGTAAGTCGAGAGCACCTGCCGCAACTCGAGAAAATCCAGGAGGTTTGGCCCTCCAGGCGAGATGAGGCCCATTTCCGCTGAGGCTTCTCGAGGCCAATCACGTCTAACCACTGGATCTTCCAAAGGGTCCTTCACACCCTTGCTGCAACTCAAGAAGTTCCCCGACATACCCGTCTCCACTCGAGAGGAAGCACGTGGTGTCCCGCACACATCCAGGGGAGCCCCGTTTCCGCCGCCTAGCTCGACATGAGGGATCCTTTCCCTGTTTCGTAGGGAAAGAATTCCCGGCGTTCCCGTCGCATCTCAAGAGGAGGCGCTCTCCACAAGAAAGGCGAGAGGAACTCCAGGGTCGTGCCACCATTCCAAGAGTCCCCCAGATGTGTCAGTCCATTCCAGAGGAACCTGTTTTCCCTGCACTGCCTTGACGTTCAAGCCGAGGATCGACTCCCACCACGTGTGCACATGGGACAGCCCTGTGGGAAAGCCTCGTGGGAAAGCCTCGTGGGAAAGACTCGAGGGAAAACCATAGATCCTTTGATCCACGCGGCGGACTGCGTGACACTGCTGCTACCGCTCTGGAGGAAAGCGCAAGTGCATGCCCGCATTCGAGACGAGGACTGACTCCCCTGGGGAGACTCCAGAAGTACCCCAAGATCCATGTCAGCACTGGAGAGGAATCCTCAGGTTCCGGCCCCGACTCCACACAAGGTCTTAGGCCCCGTCATCGACGGGAGAGGAATCCCGAGACGCCCCCGAGGAACTCGCATAGGGTCTGGCCTTTCCTGAGGCTACCAGAGCGGTTCCCTGAGGTCACCGTCGTAAGTCGAGAGCACCTGCCGCAACTCGAGAAAATCCAGGAGGTTTTGCCCTCCAGGCGAGATGAGGCCCATTTCCGCTGAGGCTTCTCGAGGCCAATCACATCTAACCACTAGAACTTCCAAAGGGTCCTTCACACCATTGCTGCAACTCAAGAAGTTCCCCGACATACCCGTCTCCACTCGAGAGGAAGCACGTGGGGTCCCGCACACATCCAGGGCAGCCCCGTTTCCGCCTCCTAGCTCGAGATGAGGGATCCTTTCCCTGTTTCGTAGGGAAAGAATTCCCGGCGTTCCCGTCGCATCTCAAGAGGAGGCGCTCTCCACAGGAAAGGCGAGAGGAACTCCAGGGTCGTGCCACCATTCCAAGAGTCCCCCAGATGTGTCAGTCCATTCCAGAGGAAACTGTTTTCCCTGCACTGCCTTGACGTTCAAGCCGAGGATCGAGTCCCACCACGTGTGCACGTGGGACAGCCCTGTGGGAAAGCCTCGTGGGAAAGCCTCGGGGGAAAGACTCGAGGGAAAACCATAGATCCTTTGATCCACGCGGCGGACTGCGTGACACTGCTGCTACCGCTCTGGAGGAAATCGCAAGTGCATGCCCGCATTCGAGACGAGGACTGACTCCACTGGGGAGACTCCAGAAGTACCCCAAGATCCATGTCAGCACTGGAGAGGAATCCTCAGGTTCCGGCCCCGACTCCACACAAGGTCTTAGGCCCCGGCATCGACGGGAGAGGAATCCCGAGAGGCCCCCGAGGAACTCGCAAGGGGACTGGCCTGTCCTGAGGCCACCAGAGCGGGTCCCTGAGGTCCCCGTCGTAAGTCGAGAGCACCTGCCGTAACTCCAGAAAATCCAGGAGGTTTTGCCCTCCAGGCGAGATGAGGCCCATTTCCGCTGAGGCTTCTCGAGGCCAATCACATCTAACCACTGGAACTTCCAAAGGGTCCTTCACACCCTTGCTGCAACTCAAGAAGTTCCCCGACATACCCGTCTCCACTCGAGAGGAAGCACGTGGGGTCCCGCACACATCCAGGGGAGCCCCGTATCCGCCTCCTAGTTCGACATGAGGGATCCTTTCCCTGTTTCGTAGGGAAAGAATTCCCGGCGTTCTCGTCGCATCTCAAGAGGAGGCGCTCTCCACAGGAAAGGCGAGAGGAACTCCAGGGTCGTGCCACCATTCCAAGAGTCCCCCAGATGTGTCAGTCCATTCCAGAGGAACCTGTTTTCCCTGCACTGCCTTGACGTTCAAGCCGAGGATCGACTCCCACCACGTGTGCACGTGGGACAGCCCTGTGGGAAAGCCTCGTGGGAAAGCCTCGTGGGAAAGACTCGAGGGAAAACCATAGATCCTTTGATCCACGCGGCGGACTGCGTGACACTGCTGCTACCGCTCTGGAGGAAAGCGCAAGTGCATGCCCGCATTCGAGACGAGGACTGACTCCCTTGGGGAGACTCCAGAAGTACCCCAAGATCCATGTCAGCACTGGAGAGGAATCCTCAGGTTCCGGCCCCGACTCCACACAAGGTCTTAGGCCCCGGCATCGACGGGAGAGGAATCCCGAGACGCCCCCGAGGAACTCGCATGGGGACTGGCCTTTCCTGAGGCCACCAGAGCGGGTCCCTGAGGTCCCCGTCGTAAGTCGAGAGCACCTGCCGCAACTCGAGAAAATCCAGGAGGTTTTGCCCTCCAGGCGAGATGAGGCCCATTTCCGCTGAGGCTTCTCGAGGCTAATCACATCTAACCACTGGAACTTCCAAAGGGTCCTTCACACCATTGCTGCAACTCAAGAAGTTCCCCGACATACCCGTCTCCACTCGAGAGGAAGCACGTGGGGTCCCGCACACATCCAGGGGAGCCCCGTTTCCGCCTCCTAGCTCGAGATGAGGGATCCTTCCCTATTTCATAGGGAAAGAATTCCCGGCGTTCCCGTCGCATCTCAAGAGGAGGCGCTCTCCACAGGAAAGGCGAGAGGAACTCCAGGGTCATGACACCATTCCAAGAGTCCCCTAGATGTGTCAGTCCATTCCAGAGGAATCTGTTTTCCCTGCACTGCCTTGACGTTCAAGCCGAGGATCGACTCCCACCACGTGTGCACGTGGGACAGCCCTGTGGGAAAGCCTCGTGGGAAAGCCTCGTGGGAAAGACTCGAGGGAAAACCATAGATCCTTTGATCCACGCGGCGGACTGCGTGACACTGCTGCTACCGCTCTGGAGGAAAGCGCAAGTGCATGCCCGCATTCGAGACGAGGACTGACTCCCCTGGGGAGACTCCAGAAGTACCCCAAGATCCATGTCAGCACTGGAGAGGAATCCTCAGGTTCCGGCCCCGACTCCACACAAGGTCTTAGGCCCCGGCATCGACGGGAGAGGAATCCCGAGAGGCCCCCGAGGAACTCGCATGGGGACTGGCCTTTCCTGAGGCCACCAGAGCGGGTCCCTGAGGTCCCCATCGTAAGTCGAGAGCACCTGCCGCAACTCGAGAAAATCCAGGAGGTTTCGCCCTCCAGGCGAAATGAGGCCCATTTCCGCTGAGGCTTCTCGAGGCCAATCACATCTAACCACTGAAACTTCCAAAGGGTCCTTCACACCCTTGCTGCAACTCAAGAAGTTCCCCGACATACCCGTCTCCACTCGAGAGGAAGCACGAGGGTCCCGCACACATCCAGGGGAGCCCCGTTTCCGCCTCCTAGCTCGAGATGAGGGATCCTTTCCCTGTTTCGTAGGGAAAGAATTCCTGGCGTTCCCGTCGCATCTCAAGAGGAGGCGCTCTCCACAGGAGAGGCGAGAGGAACTCCAGGGTCATGCCACCATTCCAAGAGTCCCCCAGATGTGTCAGTCCATTCCAGAGGAACCTGTTTTCCCTGCACTGCCTTGACGTTCAAGCCGAGGATCGACTCCCACCACGTGTGCACGTGGGACAGCCCTGTGGGAAAGCCTCGTGGGAAAGTCTCGTGGGAAAGACTCGAGGGAAAACCATAGATCCTTTGATCCACGCAGCGGACTGCATGAAACTGCTGCTACCGCTCTGGAGGAAAGCGCAAGTGCATGCCCGCATTCGAGACGAGGACTGACTCCCCTGGGGAGACTCCAGAAGTACCCCAAGATCCATGTCAGCACTGGAGAGGAATCCTCAGGTTCCGGCCCCGACTCCACACAAGGTCTTAGGCCCCGGCATCGACGGGAGAGGAATCCCGAGAGGCCCCCGAGGAACTCGCATGGGGACTGGCCTTTCCTGAGGCCGCCATAGCGGGTCCCTGAGGTCCCCGTCGTAAGTCGAGAGCACCTGCCACAACTCGAGAAAATCCAGGAGGTTTTGCCCTCCAGGCGAGATGAGGCCCATTTCCGCTGAGGCTTCTCGAGGCCAATCACATCTAACCACTGGAACTTCCAAAGGGTCCTTCACACCCTTTCTGCAACTCAAGAAGTTCCCCGACATACCCGTCTCCACTCGAGAGGAAGCACGTGGTGTCCCGCACACATCCAGGGGAGCCCCGTTTCCGCCTCCTAGCTCGAGATGAGGGATCCTTTCCCTGTTTCGTAGGGAAAGAATTCCCGGCGTTCCCGTCGCATCTCAAGAGGAGGCGCTCTCCACAGGAAAGGAGAGAGGAACTCCAGGGTCATGCCACCATTCCAAGAGTCCACCAGATGTGTCAGTCCATTCCAGAGGAACCTGTTTTCCCTGCACTGCCTTGACGTTCAAGCCGAGGATCGACTCCCACCACGTGTGCACGTGGGACAGCCCTGTGGGAAAGCCTCGTGGGAAAGCCTCGTGGGAAAGACTCGAGGGAAAAACATAGATCCTTTGATCCACGCGGCGGACTGCGTGACACTGCTGCTACCGCTCTGGAGGAAAGCGCAAGTGCATGCCCGCATTCGAGACTAGGACTGACTCCCCTGGGGAGACTCCAGAAGTACCCCAAGATCCATGTCAACACTGGAGAGGAATCCTCAGGTTCTGGCCCGACTCCACACAAGGTCTTAGGCCCCGGCATCGACGGGAGAGGAATCCCGAGAGGCCCCCGAGGAACTCGCATGGGGACTGGCCTTTCCTGAGGCCACCAGAGCGTGTCCCTGAGGTCCCCGTCGTAAGTCGAGAGCACCTGCCGCAACTCTAGAAATTCCAGAGGGTTTTGCCCTCCAGGCGAGATGAGGCCCATTTCCGCTGAGGCTTCTCGAGGCTAATCACGTCTAACCACTGGAACTTCCAAAGGGTCCTTCACACCCTTGCTGCAACTCAAGAAGTTCCGCGACATACCCGTCTCCACTCGAGAGGAAGCACGTGGGTCCCGCACACATCCAGGGGAGCCCCGTTTCCGCCTCCTAGCTCGAGATGAGGGATCCTTTCACTGTTTCGTAGGGAAAGAATTCCCGGCGTTCCCGTCGCATCTCAAGAGGAGGCCCTCTCCACAGGAAAGGCGAGAGGAACTCCAGGGTCGTGCCACCATTCCAAGAATCCCACAGATGGGTCAGTCCATTCCAGAGGAACCTGTTTTCCCTGCACTGCCTTGACGTTCAAGCCGAGGATCCACTCCCACCACGTGTGCACGTGGGATAGCCCTGTGGGAAAGCCTCGTGGGAAAGCCTCGTGGAAAGACTCGAGGGAAAACCATAGATCCTTTGATCCACGCGGCGGACTGCGTGACACTGCTGCTACCGCTCTGGAGGAAAGCGCAAGTGCATGCCCGCATTCGAGACGAGGACTGACTCCCCTGGGGAGACTCCAGAAGTACCCCAAGATCCATGTCAGCACTGGAGAGGAATCCTCAGGTTCCGGCCCGACTCCACACAAGGTCTTAGGTCCCGGCTTCGACGGGAGAGGAAACCCGAGAGGCCCCCGAGGAACTCGCATGGGGACTGGCCTTTCCTGAGGCCACCAGAGCGGTTCCCTGAGGTCCCCGTCGTAAGTCGAGAGCACCTGCCGCAACTCGAGAAAATCCATGAGGTTTTGCCCTCCAGGAGAGATGAGGCCCATTTCCGCTGAGGCTTCTCGAGGCCAATCACATCTAACGACTGGAACTTCCAAAGGGTCCTTCACACCATTGCTGCAACTCAAGAAGTTCCCCAACATACCCGTCTCCACTCGAGAGGAAGCACGTGGGGTCCCTCACACATCCAGGGGAGCCCCGTTTCCGCCTACTAGCTCGAGATGAGGGATCCTTCCCTGTTTCGTAGGGAAAGAATTCCCGGCGTTCCCGTCGCATCTCAAGATGAGGCGCTCTCCACAGGAAAGGCGAGAGGAACTCCAGGGTCGTGACACCATTCCAAGAGTCCCCCAGATGTGTCAGTCCATTCAGAGGAACCTGTTTTCCCTGCACTACCTTGACGTTCAAGCCGAGGATCGACTCCCACCACGTGTGCACGTGGGACAGCCCTGTGGGAAGCCTCGTGGGAAAGCCTCGTGGGAAAGACTCGAGGGAAAACCATAGATCCTTTGATCCACGCGGCGAACTGCGTGACACTGCTGCTACCGCTCTGGATGAAAGCGCAAGTGCATGCCCGCATTCGAGACGAGGACTGACTCCCCTGGGGAGACTCCAGAAGTACCCCAAGATCCATGTCAGCACTGGAGAGGAATCCTCAGGTTCCGGCCCCGACTCCACACAAGGTCTTAGGCCCCGGCATCGACGGGAGAGGAATCCCGAGAGGCCCCCGAGGAACTCACATGGGGACTGGCCTTTCCTGAGGCCACCAGAGCGGTTCCTGAGGTCCCCGTCGTAAGTCGAGAGCACCTGCCGCAACTCGAGGAAATCCAGGAGGTTTTGCCCTTCAGGCGAGATGAGGCCCATTTCCGCTGAGGCTTCTCGAGGCCAATCACATCTAACCACTGGAACTTCCAAAGGGTCCTTCACACCCTTGCTGCAACTCAAGAAGTTCCCCGACGTACCCGTCTCCACTCGAGAGGAAGCACGTGGGGTCCCTCACACATCCAGAGGAGCCCCGTTTCCGCCTCCTAGCTCGAGATGAGGGATCTTTCCCTGTTTCGTAGGGAAAGAATTCCCGGCGTTCCCGTCGCATCTCAAGAGGAGGCGCTCTCCACAGGAAAGGCGAGAGGAACTCCAGGGTCGTGACACCATTCCAAGAGTCCCCCAGATGTGTCAGTCCATTCCAGAGGAACCTGTTTTCCCTGCCCTGCCTTGACGTTCAAGCCGAGGATCGACTCCCACCACGTGTGCACGTGGGACAGCCCTGTGGGAAAGCCTCGTTGGAAAGCCTCCTGGGAAAGACTCGAGGGAAAACTATAGATCCTTTGATCCACGCGGCGGACTGCGTGACACTGCTGCTATCGCTCTGGAGGAAAGCGCAAGTGCATGCCCGCATTCGAGACGAGGACTGACTCCCCTGGGGAGACTCCAGAAGTACCCCGAGATCCATATCAGCACTGGAGAGGAATCCTCAGGTTCCGGCCCCGACTCCACACAAGGACTTAGGCCCCGCCATCGACGGGAGAGGAATCCCGAGAGGCCCCCGAGGAACTCGCATCGGGACTGGCCTTACCTGAGGCCACCAGAGCGGGTCCCTGAGGTCCCCGTCGTAAGTCGAGAGCACCTGCCGCAACTCGAGAAAATCCTGGAGGTTTTGCCCTCCAGGCGAGATGAGGCCCATTTCCGCTGAGGCTTCTCGAGGCCAATCACATCTAACCACTGGAACTTCCAAAGGGTCCTTCACACCCTTGCTGCACCTCAAGAAGTTCCCCGACATACCCGTCTCCACTCGAGAGGAAGCACGTGGTGTCCCGCACACATCCAGGGGAGCCCCGTTTCCGCCTCCTAGCTCGAGATGAGGGATCCTTTCCCTGTTTCGTAGGGAAAGAATTCCCAGCGTTCCCGTCGTATCTCAAGAGGAGGCGCTCTCCACAGGAAAGGCGAGAGGAACTCCAGGGTCGAGACACCATTCCAAGAGTCCCCCAGATGTGTCAGTCCATTCCAGAGGAACATATTTTCCCTGCACTGCCTTGACGTTCAAGCCGAGGATCGACTCCCACCACGTGTGCACGTGGGACAGCCCTGTGGGAAAGCCTCGTGGGAAAGCCTCGTGGGAAAGACTCGAGGGAAAACCATAGATCCTTTGATCCACGCGGCGGACTGCGTGACACTGCTGCTACCGCTCTGGAGGAAAGCGCAAGTGCATGCCCGCATTCGAGACGAGGACTGACTCCCCTGGGGAGACTCGAGAAGTACCCAAAGATCCATGTCAGCACTGGAGAGGAATCCTCAGGTTCCGGCCCCGACTCCACACAAGGTCTTAGGCCCCGGCATCGACGGGAGAGGAATCCCGAGAGGCCCCCGAGGAACTCGCATGGGGACTGGCCTTTCCTGAGGCCACCAGAGCGGGTCCCTGAGGTCCCCGTCGTAAGTCGAGAGCACCTGCCGCAACTCGAGAAAATCCAGGAGGTTTTGCCCTCCAGGCGAGATGAGGCCCATTTCCGCTGAGGCTTCTCGAGGCTAATCACGTCTAAACACTGGAACTTCCAAAGGGTCATTCACACCCTTGCTGCAACTCAAGAAGTTCCCCGACATACCCGTCTCCACTTGAGAGGAAGCACGTGGGTCCCGCACACATCCAGGGGAGACCCGTTTCCGCCTCCTAGCTCGAGATGAGGGATCCTTTCCCTGTTTCGTAGGGAAAGAATTCCCGGCGTTCCCGTCGCATCTCAAGAGGAGGCGCTCTCCACAGGAAAGGCGAGAGGAACTCCAGGGTCGTGCCACCATTTCAAGAGTCCCCCAGATGTGTCAGTCCATTCCAGAGGAACCTGTTTTCCCTGCACTGCCTTGACGTTCAAGCCGAGGATCGACTCCCACCACGTGTGCACGTGGGACAGCCCTGTGGGAAAGCCTCGTGAGAAAGCCTCGTGGGAAAGACTCAAGGGAAAACCATAGATCCTTTGATCCACGCGGCGGACTGCGTGACACTGCTGCTACCGCTCTGGAGGAAAGCGCAAGTGCATGCCCGCATTCGAGACGAGGACTGACTCCCCTGGGGAGACTCCAGAAGTACCCCAAGATCCATGTCAGCACTGGAGAGGAATCCTCAGGTTCCGGCCCCGACTCCACACAAGGTCTTAGGCCCCGGCATCGACGGGAGAGGAATCCCGAGAGGCCCCCGAGGAACTCGCATGGGGACTGGCCTTTCCTGAGGCCACCAGAGCGGGTCCCTGAGGTCCCCGTCGTAAGTCGAGAGCACCAGCCGCAACTCGAGAAAATCCAGGAGGTTTTGCCCTCCAGGCCAGATGAGGCCCATTTCCGCTGAGGCTTCTCGAGGCCAATCACATCTAACCACTGGAACTTTCAAAGGGTCCTTCACACCCTTGCTGCAACTCAAGAAGTTCCCCGACATACCCGTCTGCACTCGAGAGGAAGCACGTGGTGTCCCGAACACATCCAGGGGAGTCCCGTTTCCGCCTCCTAGCTCGAGATGAGGGATCCCTTCCCTGTTTCGTAGGGAAAGAATTCCCGGCGTTCCCGTCGCATCTCAAGAGGAGGCGCTCTCCACAGGAAAGGCGAGAGGAACTCCAGGGTCATGCCACCATTCCAAGAGACCCCCAGATGTGTCAGTCCATTCCAGAGGAACCTGTTTTCCCTGCACTGCCTTGACGTTCAAGCCGAGGATCGACTCCCACCACGTGTGCACGTGGGACAGCCCTGTGGGAAAGCCTCTTGGGAAAGCCTCGTGGGAAAGACTCGAGGGAAAACCATAGATCCTTTGATCCACGCGGCGGACTGCGTGACACTGCTGCTACCGCTCTGGAGGAAAGCGCAAGTGCATGCCCGCATTCGAGACGAGGACTGACTCCCCTGGGGAGACTCCAGAAGTACCCCAAGATCCATGTCAGCACTGGAGAGGAATCCTCAGGTTCCGGCCCCGACTCCACACAAGGTCTTAGGCCCCGGCATCGACGGGAGAGGAATCCCGAGAGGCCCCCGAGGAACTCGCATGGGGACTGGCCTTTCCTGAGGCCACCAGAGCGGGTCCCTGAGGTCCCCATCGTAAGTCGAGAGCACCTGCCGCAACTCGAGAAAATCCAGGAGGTTTCGCCCTCCAGGCGAAATGAGGCCCATTTCCGCTGAGGCTTCTCGAGGCCAATCACATCTAACCACTGAAACTTCCAAAGGGTCCTTCACACCCTTGCTGCAACTCAAGAAGTTCCCCGACATACCCGTCTCCACTCGAGAGGAAGCACGTGGTGTCCCGCACACATCCAGGGGAGGCCCGTTTCCGCCTCCTAGCTCGAGATGAGGGATCCTTTCCCTGTTTCGTAGGGAAAGAATTCCTGGCGTTCCCGTCGCATCTCAAGAGGAGGCGCTCTCCACAGGAGAGGCGAGAGGAACTCCAGGGTCATGCCACCATTTCAAGAGTCCCCCAGATGTGTCAGTCCATTCCAGAGGAACCTGTTTTCCCTGCACTGCCTTGACGTTCAAGCCGAGGATCGACTCCCACCACGTGTGCACGTGGGACAGCCCTGTGGGAAAGCCTCGTGGGAAAGTCTCGTGGGAAAGACTCGAGGGAAAACCATAGATCCTTTGATCCACGCAGCGGACTGCATGAAACTGCTGCTACCGCTCTGGAGGAAAGCGCAAGTGCATGCCCGCATTCGAGACGAGGACTGACTCCCCTGGGGAGACTCCAGAAGTACCCCAAGATCCATGTCAGCACTGGAGAGGAATCCTCAGGTTCCGGCCCCGACTCCACACAAGGTCTTAGGCCCCGGCATCGACGGGAGAGGAATCCCGAGAGGCCCCCGAGGAACTCGCATGGGGACTGGCCTTTCCTGAGGCCGCCATAGCGGGTCCCTGAGGTCCCCGTCGTAAGTCGAGAGCACCTGCCACAACTCGAGAAAATCCAGGAGGTTTTGCCCTCCAGGCGAGATGAGGCCCATTTCCGCTGAGGCTTCTCGAGGCCAATCACATCTAACCACTGGAACTTCCAAAGGGTCCTTCACACCCTTGCTGCAACTCAAGAATTTCCCCGACATACCCGTCTCCACTCGAGAGGAAGCACGTGGGGTCCCGCACACATCCAGGGGAGCCCCGTTTCCGCCTCCTAGCTCGAGATGAGGGATCCTTTCCCTGTTTCGTAGGGAAAGAATTCCCGGCGTTCCCGTCGCATCTCAAGAGGAGGCGCTCTCCACAGGAAAGGCGAGAGGAACTCCAGGGTCGTGCCACCATTCCAAGAGTCCCCCAGATGTGTCAGTCCATTCCAGAGGAACCTGTTTTCCCTGCACTGCCTTGACGTTCAAGCCGAGGATCGACTCCCACCACGTGTGCACGTGGGACAGCCCTGTGGGAAAGCCTCGTGGGAAAGTCTCGTGGGAAAGACTCGAGGGAAAACCATAGATCCTTTGATCCACGCGGCGGACTGCGTGAAACTGCTGCTACCGCTCTGGAGGAAAGCGCAAGTGCATGCCCGCATTCGAGACGAGGACTGACTCCCCTGGGGAGACTCCAGAAGTACCCCAAGATCCATGTCAGCACTGGAGAGGAATCCTCAGGTTCCGGCCCCGACTCCACACAAGGTCTTAGGCCCCGGCATCGACGGGAGAGGAATCCCGAGAGGCCCCCGAGGAACTCGCATGGGGACTGGCCTTTCCTGAGGCCACCAGAGCGGGTCCCTGAGGTCCCCGTCGTAAGTCGAGAGCACCTGCCGCAACTCGAGAAAATCCAGGAGGTTTTGCCCTCCAGGCGAGATGAGGCCCATTTCCGCTGAGGCTTCTCGAGGCTAATCACGTCTAAACACTGGAACTTCCAAAGGGTCATTCACACCCTTGCTGCAACTCAAGAAGTTCCCCGACATACCCGTCTCCACTTGAGAGGAAGCACGTGGGTCCCGCACACATCCAGGGGAGACCCGTTTCCGCCTCCTAGCTCGAGATGAGGGATCCTTTCCCTGTTTCGTAGGGAAAGAATTCCCGGCGTTCCCGTCGCATCTCAAGAGGAGGCGCTCTCCACAGGAAAGGCGAGAGGAACTCCAGGGTCGTGCCACCATTTCAAGAGTCCCCCAGATGTGTCAGTCCATTCCAGAGGAACCTGTTTTCCCTGCACTGCCTTGACGTTCAAGCCGAGGATCGACTCCCACCACGTGTGCACGTGGGACAGCCCTGTGGGAAAGCCTCGTGGGAAAGCCTCGTGGGAAAGACTCGAGGGAAAACCATAGATCCTTTGATCCACGCGGCGGACTGCGTGACACTGCTGCTACCGCTCTGAAGGAAAGCGCAAGGGCATGCCCGCATTCGAGACGAGGACTGACTCCCCTGGGGAGACTCCAGAAGTACCCCAAGATCCATGTCAGCACTGGAGAGGAATCCTCAGGTTCCGGCCCCGACTCCACACAAGGTCTTAGGCCCCGGCATCGACGGGAGAGGAATCCCGAGAGGCCCCCGAGGAACTCGCATGGGGACTGGCCTTTCCTGAGGCCACCAGAGCGGGTCCCTGAGGTCCCCATCGTAAGTCGAGAGCACCTGCCGCAACTCGAGAAAATCCAGGAGGTTTCGCCCTCCAGGCGAAATGAGGCCCATTTCCGCTGAGGCTTCTCGAGGCCAATCACATCTAACCACTGAAACTTCCAAAGGGTCCTTCACACCCTTGCTGCAACTCAAGAAGTTCCCCGACATACCCGTCTCCACTCGAGAGGAAGCACGTGGTGTCCCGCACACATCCAGGGGAGCCCCGTTTCCGCCTCCTAGCTCGAGATGAGGGATCCTTTCCCTGTTTCGTAGGGAAAGAATTCCTGGCGTTCCCGTCGCATCTCAAGAGGAGGCGCTCTCCACAGGAGAGGCGAGAGGAACTCCAGGGTCATGCCACCATTTCAAGAGTCCCCCAGATGTGTCAGTCCATTCCAGAGGAACCTGTTTTCCCTGCACTGCCTTGACGTTCAAGCCGAGGATCGACTCCCACCACGTGTGCACGTGGGACAGCCCTGTGGGAAAGCCTCGTGGGAAAGTCTCGTGGGAAAGACTCGAGGGAAAACCATAGATCCTTTGATCCACGCAGCGGACTGCATGAAACTGCTGCTACCGCTCTGGAGGAAAGCGCAAGTGCATGCCCGCATTCGAGACGAGGACTGACTCCCCTGGGGAGACTCCAGAAGTACCCCAAGATCCATGTCAGCACTGGAGAGGAATCCTCAGGTTCCGGCCCCGACTCCACACAAGGTCTTAGGCCCCGGCATCGACGGGAGAGGAATCCCGAGAGGCCCCCGAGGAACTCGCATCGGGACTGGCCTTACCTGAGGCCACCAGAGCGGGTCCCTGAGGTCCCCGTCGTAAGTCGAGAGCACCTGCCGCAACTCGAGAAAATCCAGGAGGTTTTGCCCTCCAGGCGAGATGAGGCCCATTTCCGCTGAGGCTTCTCGAGGCCAATCACATCTAACCACTGGAACTTCCAAAGGGTCCTTCACACCCTTGCTGCACCTCAAGAAGTTCCCCGACATACCCGTCTCCACTCGAGAGGAAGCACGTGGTGTCCCGCACACATCCAGGGGAGCCCCGTTTCCGCCTCCTAGCTCGAGATGAGGGATCCTTTCCCTGTTTCGTAGGGAAAGAATTCCCAGCGTTCCCGTCGTATCTCAAGAGGAGGCGCTCTCCACAGGAAAGGCGAGAGGAACTCCAGGGTCGAGACACCATTCCAAGAGTCCCCCAGATGTGTCAGTCCATTCCAGAGGAACATATTTTCCCTGCACTGCCTTGACGTTCAAGCCGAGGATCGACTCCCACCACGTGTGCACGTGGGACAGCCCTGTGGGAAAGCCTCGTGGGAAAGCCTCGTGGGAAAGACTCGAGGGAAAACCATAGATCCTTTGATCCACGCGGCGGACTGCGTGACACTGCTGCTACCGCTCTGGAGGAAAGCGCAAGGGCATGCCCGCATTCGAGACGAGGACTGATTCCCCTGGGGAGACTCCAGAAGTACTCCAAAATCCATGTCAGCACTGGAGAGGAATCCTCAGGTTCCGGCCCCGACTCCACACAAGGTCTTAGGCCCCGGCATCGACGGGAGAGGAATCCCGAGACGCCCCCGAGGAACTCGCATGGGGACTGGCCTTTCCTGAGGCCACCAGAGCGGGTCCCTGAGGTCCCCGTCGTAAGTCGAGAGCACCTGCGGCAACTCGAGAAAATCCAGGAGGTTTTGCCCTCCAGGCGAGATGAGGCCCATTTCCGCTGAGGCTTCTCGAGGCTAATCACGTCTAAACACTGGAACTTCCAAAGGGTCATTCACACCCTTGCTGCAACTCAAGAAGTTCCCCGACATACCCGTCTCCACTTGAGAGGAAGCACGTGGGTCCCGCACACATCCAGGGGAGACCCGTTTCCGCCTCCTAGCTCGAGATGAGGGATCCTTTCCCTGTTTCGTAGGGAAAGAATTCCCGGCGTTCCCGTCGCATCTCAAGAGGAGGCGCTCTCCACAGGAAAGGCGAGAGGAACTCCAGGGTCGTGCCACCATTTCAAGAGTCCCCCAGATGTGTCAGTCCATTCCAGAGGAACCTGTTTTCCCTGCACTGCCTTGACGTTCAAGCCGAGGATCGACTCCCACCACGTGTGCACGTGGGACAGCCCTGTGGGAAAGCCTCGTGAGAAAGCCTCGTGGGAAAGACTCAAGGGAAAACCATAGATCCTTTGATCCACGCGGCGGACTGCGTGACACTGCTGCTACCGCTCTGGAGGAAAGCGCAAGTGCATGCCCGCATTCGAGACGAGGACTGACTCCCCTGGGGAGACTCCAGAAGTACACCAAGATCCCTGTCAGCACTGGAGAGGAATCCTCAGGTTCCGGCCCCGACTCCACACAAGGTCTTAGGCCCCGGCATCGACGGGAGAGGAATCCCGAGACGCCCCCGAGGAACTCACATGGGGACTGGCCTTTCCTGAGGCCACCAGAGCGGTTCCCTGAGGTCCCCGTCGTAAGTCGAGAGCACCTGTCGCAACTCGAGAAAATCCAGGAGGTTTTGCCCTCCAGGCGAGATGAGGCCCATTTCCGCTGAGGTTTCTCGAGGCCAATCACATCTAACCATTGGAACTTCCAAAGGGTCCTTCACACCCTTGCTGCAACTCAAGAAGTTCCCCGACATACCCGTCTGCACTCGAGAGGAAGCACGTGGTGTCCCGCACACATCCAGGGGAGCCCCGTTTCCGCCTCCTAGCTCGAGATGAGGGATCCTTTCCCTGTTTCGTAGGGAAAGAATTCCCTGCGTTCCCGTCGCATCTCAAGAGGAGGCGCTCTCCACAGGAAAGGCGAGAGGAACTCCAGGGTCGTGCCACCATTCCAAGAGTCCCCCAGATGTGTCAGTCCATTCCCGAGGAACCTGTTTTCCCTGCACTGCCTAGACGTTCAAGCCGAGGATCGACTCCCACCACGTGTGCACGTGGGACAGCCCTGTGGGAAAGCCTCGTGGGAAAGCCTCGTGGGAAAGACTCGAGGGAAAACCATAGATCCTTTGATCCACGCGGCGGACTGCGTGACACTGCTGCTACCGCTCTGGAGGAAAGCGCAAGTGCATGACCGCATTCGAGACGAGGACTGACTCCCCTGGGGAGACTCCAGAAGTACCCCAAGATCCATGTCAGCACTGGAGAGGAATCCTCAGGTTCCGGCCCCGACTCCACACAAGGTCTTAGGCCCCGGCATCGACGGGAGAGGAATCCCAAGAGGCCCCCGAGGAACTCGCATGGGGACTGGCCTTTCCTGAGGCCACCAAAGCGGGTCCCTGAGGTCCCCGTAGTAAGTCGAGAGCACCTGCCGCAACTCGAGGAAATCCAGGAGGTTTTGCCCTCCAGGAGAGATGAGGCCCATTTCCGCTGAGGCTTCTCGAGGCCAATCACATCTAACCAATGGAACTTCCAAAGGGTCCTTCACACCCTTGCTGCAACTCAAGAAGTTCCCCGACATACCCGTCTGCACTCGAGAGGAAGCACGTGGTGTCCCGCACACATCCAGGGGAGCCCCGTTTCCGCCTCCTAGCTCGAGATGAGGGATCCTTTCCCTGTTTCGTAGGGAAAGAATTCCCGGCGTTCCCGTCGCATCTCAAGAGAAGGCGATTACCACAGGAAAGGCGAGAGGAATCCAGGGTCGTGCCACCATTCCAAGAGTCCCCCACATGTGTCAATCCATTCCAGAGGAACCTGTTTTCCCTGCACTGCCTTGACGTTCAAGCCGAGGATCGACTCCCACCACGTGTGCACGTGGGACAGCCCTGTGGGAAAGCCTCGTGGGAAAGCCTCGTGGGAAAGACTCGAGGGAAAACCATAGATCCTTTGATCCACGCGGCGGACTGCGTGACACTGCTGCTACCGCTCTGGAGGAAAGCGCAAGTGCATGCCCGCATTCGAGACGAGGACTGACTCCCCTGGGGAGACTCCAGAAGTACCCCAAGATCCATGTCAGCACTGGAGAGGAATCCTCAGGTTCCGGCCCCGACTCCACACAAGGTCTTAGGCCCCGGCATCGACGGGAGAGGAATCCCGAGAGGCCCCCGTGGAACTCGCATGGGGACTGGCCTTTCCTGGGGCCATCAGAGCGGGTCCCTGAGGTCCCCGTCGTAAGTCGAGAGCACCTGCCGCAACTCGAGAAAATCCAGGAGGTTTTGCCCTCCAGGCGAGATGAGGCCCATTTCCGCTGAGGCTTCTGGAGGCCAATCACATCTAACCACTGGAACTTCCAAAGGATCCTTCACACCATTGCTGCAACTCAAGAAGTTCCCCGACATACCCGTCTCCACTCGAGAGGAAGCACGAGGGTCCCGCACACATCCAGGGGAGCCCCGTTTCCGCCTCCTAGCTTGAGATGAGGGATCCTTTCCCTGTTTCGTAGGGAAAGAATTCCCGGCGTTCCCGTCGCATCTCAAGAGGAGGCGCTCTCCACAGGAAAGGCGAGAGGAACTCCAGGGTCGTGCCACCATTCCAAGAGTCGCCCAGATGTGTCAGTCCATTCCAGAGGAACAGGTTTTCCCTGCACTGCCTTGACGTTCAAGCCGAGGATCGACTAACACCACGTGTGCACGTGGGACAGCCCTGTGGGAAAGCCTCGTGGGAAAGCCTCGTGGGAAAGACTCGAGGGAAAACCATAGATCCTTTGATCCACGCGGCGGACTGCGTGACACTGCTGCTACCGCTCTGGAGGAAAGCGCAAGTGCATGCCCGCATTCGAGTCTAGGACTGACTCCCCTGGGGAGACTCCAGAAGTACCCCAAGATCCATGTCAGCACTGGAGAGGAATCCTCAGGTTCCGGCCCCGACTCCACACAAGGTCTTAGGCCCCGGCATCGACGGGAGAGGAATCCCGAGAGGCCCCCGAGGAACTCGCATGGGGACTGGCCTTTCCTGAGGCCACCAGAGCGGGTCCCTGAGGTCCCCGTCGTAAGTCGAGAGCACCTGCCGCAACTCGAGAAAATCCAGGAGGTTTTCACCTCCAGGCGAGATTAGGCCCATTTCCGCTGAGGCTTCTCGAGGCCAATCACATCTAACCACTGGAACTTCCAAAGGGTCCTTCACACCCTTGCTGCAACTCAAGAAGTTCCCCGACATACCCGTCTCCACTCGAGAGGAAGCACGTGGGGTCCCGCACACATCCAGGGGAGCCCCGTTTCCGCCTCCTAGCTCGAGATGAGGGATCCTTTCCCTGTTTCGTAGGGAAAGAATTCCCGGCGTTCCCGTCGCATCTCAAGAGGAGGCGCTCTCCACAGGAAAGGCGAGAGGAACTCCAGGGTCGTGCCACCATTCCAAGACTCCCCCGGATGTGTCAGTCCATTCCAGAGGAACCTGTTTTCCCTGCACTGCCTTGACGTTCAAGCCGAGGATCGACTCCCACCACGTGTGCACGTGGGACAGCCCTGTGGGAAAGCCTCGTGGGAAAGCCTCGTGGGAAAGACTCGAGGGAAAACCATAGATCCTTTGATCCACGCGGCGGACTGCGTGACACTGCTGCTACCGCTCTGGAGGAAAGCGCAAGTGCATGCCCGCATTCGAGACGAGGACTGACTCCCCTGGGGAGACTCCAGAAGTACCCCAAGATCCATGTCAGCACTGGAGAGCAATCCTCAGGTTCCGGCCCCGACTCCACACAAGGTCTTAGGCCCCGGCATCGACGGGAGAGGAATCCCGAGAGGCCCCCGAGGAACTCGCATGGGGACTGGCCTTTCCTGAGGCCACCAGAGCGGGTCCCTGAGGTCCCCGTCGTAAGTCGAGAGCACCTGCCGCAACTCGAGGAAATCAAGGAGGTATTGCCCTCCAGGCGAGATGAGGCCCATTTCCGCTGAGGCTTCTCGAGGCTAATCACGTCTAACCACTGGAACTTCCAAAGGGACCTTCACAACCTTGCTGCAACTCAAGAAGTTCCCCGACATACCCGTCTCCACTCGAGAGGAAGCACGTGGGTCCCGCACACATCCAGGGGAGCCCCGTTTCCGCCTCCTAGCTCGAGATGAGGGATCCTTTCCCTGTTTCGTAGGGAAAGAATTCCCGGCGTTCCCGTCGCATCTCAAGAGGAGGCGCTCTCCACAGGAAAGGCGAGAGGAACTCCAGGGTCGTGCCACCATTCCAAGAGTCCCCCAGATGTGTCAGTCCATTCCCGAGGAACCTGTTTTCCCTGCACTGCCTAGACGTTCAAGCCGAGGATCGACTCCCACCACGTGTGCACGTGGGACAGCCCTGTGGGAAAGCCTCGTGGGAAAGCCTCGTGGGAAAGACTCGAGGGAAAACCATAGATCCTTTGATCCACGCGGCGGACTGCGTGACACTGCTGCTACCGCTCTGGAGGAAAGCGCAAGTGCATGACCGCATTCGAGACGAGGACTGACTCCCCTGGGGAGACTCCAGAAGTACCCCAAGATCCATGTCAGCACTGGAGAGGAATCCTCAGGTTCCGGCCCCGACTCCACACAAGGTCTTAGGCCCCGGCATCGACGGGAGAGGAATCCAAAGAGGCCCCCGAGGAACTCGCATGGGGACTGGCCTTTCCTGAGGCCACCAAAGCGGGTCCCTGAGGTCCCCGTAGTAAGTCGAGAGCACCTGCCGCAACTCGAGGAAATCCAGGAGGTTTTGCCCTCCAGGAGAGATGAGGCCCATTTCCGCTGAGGCTTCTCGAGGCCAATCACATCTAACCAATGGAACTTCCAAAGGGTCCTTCACACCCTTGCTGCAACTCAAGAAGTTCCCCGACATACCCGTCTCCACTCGAGAGGAAGCACGTGGTGTCCCGCACACATCCAGGGGAGCCCCGTTTCCGCCTCCTAGCTCGAGATGAGGGATCCTTTCCCTGTTTCGTAGGGAAAGAATTCCCGGCGTTCCCGTCGCATCTCAAGAGGAGGCGATTACCACAGGAAAGGCGAGAGGAATCCAGGGTCGTGCCACCATTCCAAGAGTCCCCCACATGTGTCAGTCCATTCCAGAGGAACCTGTTTTCCCTGCACTGCCTTGACGTTCAAGCCGAGGATCGACTCCCACCACGTGTGCACGTGGGACAGCCCTGTGGGAAAGCCTCGTGGGAAAGCCTCGTGGGAAAGACTCGAGGGAAAACCATAGATCCTTTGATCCACGCGGCGGACTGCGTGACACTGCTGCTACCGCTCTGGAGGAAAGCGCAAGTGCATGCCCGCATTCGAGACGAGGACTGACTCCCCTGGGGAGACTCCAGAAGTACCCCAAGATCCATGTCAGCACTGGAGAGGAATCCTCAGGTTCCGGCCCCGACTCCACACAAGGTCTTAGGCCCCGGCATCGACGGGAGAGGAATCCCGAGAGGCCCCCGTGGAACTCGCATGGGGACTGGCCTTTCCTGGGGCCATCAGAGCGGGTCCCTGAGGTCCCCGTCGTAAGTCGAGAGCACCTGCCGCAACTCGAGAAAATCCAGGAGGTTTTGCCCTCCAGGCGAGATGAGGCCCATTTCCGCTGAGGCTTCTCGAGGCCAATCACATCTAACCACTGGAACTTCCAAAGGATCCTTCACACCATTGCTGCAACTCAAGAAGTTCCCCGACATACCCGTCTCCACTCGAGAGGAAGCACGAGGGTCCCGCACACATCCAGGGGAGCCCCGTTTCCGCCTCCTAGCTTGAGATGAGGGATCCTTTCCCTGTTTCGTAGGGAAAGAATTCCCGGCGTTCCCGTCGCATCTCAAGAGGAGGCGCTCTCCACAGGAAAGGCGAGAGGAACTCCAGGGTCGTGCCACCATTCCAAGAGTCGCCCAGATGTGTCAGTCCATTCCAGAGGAACAGGTTTTC
Organism: Ovis canadensis; assembly: GCF_042477335.2. NCBI lineage: Eukaryota > Metazoa > Chordata > Mammalia > Artiodactyla > Bovidae > Ovis > Ovis canadensis. The sequence continues at coordinate 2,591,424 of NC_091252.1, forward strand.
CCTGCACTGCCTTGACGTTCAAGCCGAGGATCGACTCCCACCACGTGTGCACGTGGGACAGCCCTGTGGGAAAGCCTCGTGGGAAAGCCTCGTGGGAAAGACTCGAGGGAAAACCATAGATCCTTTGATCCACGCGGCGGACTGGGTGACACTGCTGCTACCTCCCTGGAGGAAAGCGCAAGTGCATGCCCGCATTCGAGACGAGGACTGACTCCCCTGGGGAGACTCCAGAAGTACCCCAAGATCCATGTCAGCACTGGAGAGGAATCCTCAGGTTCCGGCCCCGACTCCACACAAGGTCTTAGGCCCCGGCATCGACGGGAGAGGAATCCCGAGAGGCCCCCGAGGAACTCGCATGGGGACTGGCCTTTCCTGAGGCCACCAGAGCGGGTCCCTGAGGTCCCCGTCGTAAGTCGAGAGCACTTGCCGCAACTCGAGAAAATCCAGGAGGTTTTGCCCTCCAGGCGAGATGAGGCACATTTCCGCTGAGGCTTCTCGAGGCTAATCACGTCTAACCACTGGAACTTCCAAAGGGTCCTTCACACCCTTGCTGCAACTCAAGAAGTTCCCGGACATACCCGTCTCCACTCGAGAGGAAGCACGTGGGGTCCCGCACACATCCAGGGGAGCCCCGTTTCCGCCTCCTAGCTCGAGATGAGGGATCCTTTCCCTGTTTCGTAGGTAAAGAATTCCCGGCGTTCCCGTCGCATCTCAAGAGGAGGCGCTCTCCACAGGAAAGGCGAGAGGAACTCCAGGGTCGTGCCACCATTCCAAGAGTCCCCCAGATGTGTCAGTCCATTCCAGAGGAACCTGTTTTCCCTGCACTGCCTTGACGTTCAAGCCGAGGATCGACTCCTACCACGTGTGCACGTGAGACAGCCCTGTGGGAAAGCCTCGTGGGAAAGCCTCGTGGGAAAGACTCGAGGGAAAACCATAGATCCTTTGATCCACGCGGCGGACTGCGTGACACTGCTGCTACCGCCCTGGAGGAAAGCGCAAGTGCATGCCCGCATTCGAAACGAGGACTGACTCCCCTGGGGAGACTCCAGAAGTACTCCAAGATCCATGTCAGCACTGGAGAGTAATCCTCAGGTTCCGGCCCCGATTCCACACAAGGTCTTAGGCCCCGGCATCGACGGGAGAGGAATCGCGAGAGGCCCCCGAGGAACTCGCATGGGGACTGGCCTTTCCTGAGGCCACCAGAGCGGGTCCCTGAGGTCCCCGTCGTAAGTCGAGAGCACCTGCCGCAACTCGAGAAAATCCAGGAGGTTTTGCCCTCCAGGCGAGATGAGGCCCATTTCTGCTGAGGCTTCTCGAGGCTAATCACATCTAACTACTGGAACATCCAAAGGGTCCTTCTCACCCTTGCTGCAACTCAAGAAGTTCCCCGACATACACGTCTCCACTCGAGAGGAAGCACGTGGGGTCCCGCACACATCCAGGGGAGCCCCGTTTCCGCCTCCTAACTCGAGATGAATGATCCTTTCCCTGTTTCGTAGGGAAAGAATTCCCGGCGTTCCCGTCGCATCTCAAGAGGAGGCGCTCTCCACAGGAAAGGCGAGAGGAACTCCAGGGTCGTGCCACCATTCCAAGAGTCCCCCAGATGTGTCAGTCCATTCCAGAGGAACCTGTTTTCCCTGCACTGCCTTGACGTTCAAGCCGAGGATCGACTCCCACCACGTGTGCACGTGGGACAGCCCTGTGGGAAAGCCTCGTGGGAAAGACTCGAGGGAAAACCATAGATCCTTTGATCCACGCGGCGGACTGCGTGACACTGCTGCTACCGCCCTGGAGGAAAGCGCAAGTGCATGCCCGCATTCGAGACGAGGACTGACTCCCCTGGGGAGACTCCAGAAGTACCCCAAGATCCATGTCAGCACTGGAGAGGAATCCTCAGGTTCCGGCCCCGACTCCACACAAGGTCTTAGGCCCCGGCATCGACGGGAGAGGAATCCCGAGAGGCCCCCGAGGAACTCGCATGAGGACTGGCCTTTCCTGAGGCCACCAGAGCGGGTCCCTGAGGTCCCCGTCGTAAGTCGAGAGCACCTGCCGCAACTCGAGAAAATCCAGGAGGTTTTGCCCTCCAGGCGAGATGAGGCCCATTTCCGCTGATGCTTCTCGAGGCTAAACACATCTAACCACTGGAACATCCAAAGGGTCCTTCTCACCCTTGCTGCAACTCAAGAAGTTCCCCGACATACCCGTCTCCACTCGAGAGGAAGCACGAGGGTCCCGCACACATCCAGGGGAGCCCCGTTTCCGCCTCCTAGCTCGAGATGAGGGATCCTTTCCCTGTTTCGTAGGGAAAGAATTCCCGGCGTTCCCGTCGCATCTCAAGAGGAGGCGCTCTCCACAGGAAAGGCGAGAGGAACTCCAGGGTCGTGCCACCATTCCAAGAGTCCCCCAGATGTGTCAGTCCATTCCAGAGGAACCTGTTTTCCCTGCACTGCCTTGACGTTCAAGCCGAGGATCGACTCCCACCACGTGTGCACGTGGGACAGCCCTGTGGGAAAGCCTCGTGGGAAAGACTCGAGGGAAAACCATAGATCCTTTGATCCACGCGGCGGACTGCGTGACACTGCTGCTACCACTCTGGAGGAAAGCGCAAGTGCATGCCCGCATTCGAGACGAGGACTGAGTCCCCTCGGGAGACTCCAGAAGTACCCCAAGATCCATGTCAGCACTGGAGAGGTATCCTCAAGTTCCGACCCTGACTCCACACAAGGTCTTAGGCCCCGGCATCGACGGGAGAGGAATCCCGAGAGGCCCCCGAGGAACTCGCATGGGGACTGGCCTTTCCTGAGGCCACCAGAGCGGGTCCCTGAGGTCCCCGTCGTAAGTCGAGAGCACCTGCCGCAACTCGAGAAAATCCAGGAGGTTTTGCCCTCCAGGCGAGATGAGGCCCATTTCCGCTGAGGCTTCTCGAGGCTAATCACATCTAACCACTGGAACTTCCAAAGGGTCCTTCACACCCTTCCTGCAACTCAAGATGTTCCCCGACATACCCATCTCCACCCGAGAGGAAGCACGTGGGGTCCCGCACATATCCAGGGGAACCCCGTTTCCGCCTCCTAGCTCGAGATGAGGGATCCTTTCCCTGTTCCTTAGGGAAAGAATTCCCGGCATTCCCGTCGCATCTCAAGAGGAGGCGCTCTCCACAGGAAAGGCGAGAGGAACTCCAGGGTCGTGCCACCATTCCAAGAGGCCCCAGATATGTCAGTTCATTACAGAGGAAGCTGTTTTCCCTGCACTGCCTTGACGTTCAAGCCGAGGATCAACTCCCACCACGTGTGCACGTGGGACAGCCCTGTGGGAAAGCCTCGTGGGAAAGACTCGAGGGAAAACCATAGATCCTTTGATCCACGCAGCGGACTGCATGAAACTGCTGCTACCGCTCTGGAGGAAAGCGCAAGTGCAGGCCCGCATTCGAGACGAGGACTGACTCCCCTGGGGAGACTCCAGAAGTACCCCAAGATCCATGTCAGCACTGGAGAGGAATCCTCAGGTTCCGGCCCCGACTCCACACAAGGTCTTAGGCCCCGGCATCGACGGGAGAGGAATCCCGAGAGGCCCCCGAGGAACTCGCATGGGGACTGGCCTTTCCTGAGGCCGCCATAGCGGGTCCCTGAGGTCCCCGTCGTAAGTCGAGAGCACCTGCCACAACTCGAGAAAATCCAGGAGGTTTTGCCCTCCAGGCGAGATGAGGCCCATTTCCGCTGAGGCTTCTCGAGGCCAATCACATCTAACCACTGGAACTTCCAAAGGGTCCTTCACACCCTTGCTGCAACTCAAGAATTTCCCCGACATACCCGTCTCCACTCGAGAGGAAGCACGTGGGGTCCCGCACACATCCAGGGGAGCCCCGTTTCCGCCTCCTAGCTCGAGATGAGGGATCCTTTCCCTGTTTCGTAGGGAAAGAATTCCCAGCGTTCCCGTCGTATCTCAAGAGGAGGCGCTCTCCACAGGAAAGGCGAGAGGAACTCCAGGGTCGAGACACCATTCCAAGAGTCCCCCAGATGTGTCAGTCCATTCCAGAGGAACATATTTTCCCTGCACTGCCTTGACGTTCAAGCCGAGGATCGACTCCCACCACGTGTGCACGTGGGACAGCCCTGTGGGAAAGCCTCGTGGGAAAGCCTCGTGGGAAAGACTCGAGGGAAAACCATAGATCCTTTGATCCACGCGGCGGACTGCGTGACACTGCTGCTACCGCTCTGGAGGAAAGCGCAAGGGCATGCCCGCATTCGAGACGAGGACTGATTCCCCTGGGGAGACTCCAGAAGTACTCCATAATCCATGTCAGCACTGGAGAGGAATCCTCAGGTTCCGGCCCCGACTCCACACAAGGTCTTAGGCCCCGGCATCGACGGGAGAGGAATCCCGAGAGGCCCCCGAGGAACTCGCATGGGGACTGGCCTTTCCTGAGGCCACCAGAGCGGGTCCCTGAGGTCCCCGTCGTACGTCGAGAGCACCTGCGGCAACTCGAGAAAATCCAGGAGGTTTTGCCCTCCAGGCGAGATGAGGCCCATTTCCGCTGAGGCGTCTCGAGGCTAATCACGTCTAAACACTGGAACTTCCAAAGGGTCATTCACACCCTTGCTGCAACTCAAGAAGTTCCCCGACATACCCGTCTCCACTCGAGAGGAAGCACGTGGGGTCCCGCACATATCCAGGGGAGCCCCGTTTCCGCCTTCTAGCTCGAGATGAGGGATCCTTTCCCTGTTTCGTAGGGAAAGAATTCCCGGCGTTCCCGTCGCATCTCAAGAGGAGGCGCTCTCCACAGGAAAGGCGAGAGGAACTCCAGGGTCGTGCCACCATTCCAAGAGTCCCCCAGATGTGTCAGTCCATTCCAGAGGAACCTGTTTTCCCTGCACTGCCTTGACGTTCAAGCCGAGGATCGACTCCCACCACGTGTGCACGTGGGACAGCCCTGTGGGAAAGCCTCGTGGGAAAGTCTCGTGGGAAAGACTCGAGGGAAAACCATAGATCCTTTGATCCACGCGGCGGACTGCGTGACACTGCTGCTACCGCTCTGGAGGAAAGCGCAAGTGCATGCCCGCATTCGAGACGAGGACTGACTCCCCTGGGGAGACTCGAGAAGTACCCAAAGATCCATGTCAGCACTGGAGAGGAATCCTCAGGTTCCGGCCCCGACTCCACACAAGGTCTTAGGCCCCGGCATCGACGGGAGAGGAATCCCGAGAGGCCCCCGAGGAACTCGCATGGGGACTGGCCTTTCCTGAGGCCACCAGAGCGGGTCCCTGAGGTCCCCGTCGTAAGTCGAGAGCACCTGCCGCAACTCGAGAAAATCCAGGAGGTTTTGCCCTCCAGGCGAGATGAGGCCCATTTCCGCTGAGGCTTCTCGAGGCTAATCACGTCTAAACACTGGAACTTCCAAAGGGTCATTCACACCCTTGCTGCAACTCAAGAAGTTCCCCGACATACCCGTCTCCACTTGAGAGGAAGCACGTGGGTCCCGCACACATCCAGGGGAGTCCCGTTTCCGCCTCCTAGCTCGAGATGAGGGATCCTTTCCCTGTTTCGTAGGGAAAGAATTCCCGGCGTTCCCGTCGCATCTCAAGAGGAGGCGCTCTCCACAGGAAAGGCGAGAGGAACTCCAGGGTCATGCCACCATTCCAAGAGTCCCCCAGATGTGTCAGTCCATTCCAGAGGAACCTGTTTTCCCTGCACTGCCTTGACGTTCAAGCCGAGGATCGACTCCCACCACGTGTGCACGTGGGACAGCCCTGTGGGAAAGCCTCGTGGGAAAGCCTCGTGGGAAAGACTCGAGGGAAAACCATAGATCCTTTGATCCACGCGGCGGACTGCGTGACACTGCTGCTACCGCTCTGGAGGAAAGCGCAAGTGCAGGCCCGCATTCGAGACGAGGACTGACTCCCCTGGGGAGACTCCAGAAGTACCCCGAGATCCATATCAGCACTGGAGAGGAATCCTCAGGTTCCGGCCCCGACTCCACACAAGGACTTAGGCCCCGCCATCGACGGGAGAAGAATCCCGAGAGGCCCCCGAGGAACTCGCATCGGGACTGGCCTTACCTGAGGCCACCAGAGCGGGTCCCTGAGGTCCCCGTCGTAAGTCGAGAGCACCTGCCGCAACTCGAGAAAATCCAGGAGGTTTTGCCCTCCAGGCGAGATGAGGCCCATTTCCGCTGAGGCTTCTCGAGGCCAATCACATCTAACCACTGGAACTTCCAAAGGGTCCTTCACACCCTTGCTGCAACTCAAGAAGTTCCCCGACATACCCGTCTCCACTCGAGAGGAAGCACGTGGTGTCCCGCACACATCCAGGGGAGCCCCGTTTCCGCCTCCTAGCTCGAGATGAGGGATCCTTTCCCTGTTTCGTAGGGAAAGAATTCCCAAATTTCCCGTCGTATCTCAAGAGGAGGCGCTCTCCACAGGAAAGGCGAGAGGAACTCCAGGGTCGTGCCACCATTTCAAGAGTCCCCCAGATGTGTCAGTCCATTCCAGAGGAACCTGTTTTCCCTGCACTGCCTTGACGTTCAAGCCGAGGATCGACTCCCACCACGTGTGCACGTGGGACAGCCCTGTGGGAAAGCCTCGTGAGAAAGCCTCGTGGGAAAGACTCAAGGGAAAACCATAGATCCTTTGATCCACGCGGCGGACTGCGTGACACTGCTGCTACCGCTCTGGAGGAAAGCGCAAGTGCATGCCCGCATTCGAGACTAGGACTGACTCCCCTGGGGTGACTCCAGAAGTACACCAAGATCCCTGTCAGCACTGGAGAGGAATCCTCAGGTTCCGGCCCCGACTCCACACAAGGTCTTAGGCCCCGGCATCGACGGGAGAGGAATCCCGAGAGGCCCCCGAGGAACTCGCATGGGGACTGGCCTTTCCTGAGGCCACCAGAGCGGGTCCCTGAGGTCCCCGTCGTAAGTCGAGAGCACCTGCCGCAACTCGAGAAAATCCAGGAGGTTTTGCCCTCCAGGCGAGATGATGCCCATTTCCGCTGAGGCTTCTCAAGGCTAATCACATCTAACCACTGGAACTTCCAAAGGGTCCTTCACACCCTTGCTGCAAATCAAGAAGTTCCCCGACATACCCGTCTCCACTCGAGTGGAAGCACGTGGGTCCCGCACACATCCAGGGGAGCCCCGATTCCGCCTCCTAGCTCGAGATGAGGGATCCTTTCCCTGTTTCGTAGGGAAAGAATTCCCGGCGTTCCCGTCGCATCTCAAGAGGAGGCGCTCTCCACAGGAAAGGCGAGAGGAACTCCAGGGTCGTGCCACCATTCCAAGAGTCCCCCAGATGTGTCAGTCCATTCCAGAGGAACCTGTTTTTCCTGCACTGCCTTGACGTTCAAGCCGAGGATCGACTAACACCACGTGTGCACGTGGGACAGCCCTGTGGGAAAGCCTCGTGGGAAAGCCTCGTGGGAAAGACTCGAGGGAAAAACATAGATCCTTTGATCCACGCGGCGGACTGCGTGACACTGCTGCTACCGCTCTGGAGGAAAGCGCAAGTGCATGCCCGCATTCGAGTCTAGGACTGACTCCCCTGGGGAGACTCCAGAAGTACCCCAAGATCCATGTCAGCACTGGAGAGGAATCCTCAGGTTCTGGCCCCGACTCCACACAAGGTCTTAGGCCCCGGCATCGATGGGAGAGGAATCCCGAGACGCCCCCGAGGAACTCGCATGGGGACTGGCCTTTCCTGAGGCCACCAGAGCGGTTCCCTGAGGTCCCCGTCGTAAGTCGAGAGCACCTGTCGCAACTCGAGAAAATCCAGGAGGTTTTGCCCTCCAGGCGAGATGAGGCCCATTTCCGCTGAGGCTTCTCGAGGCCAATCACATCTAACCACTGGAACTTCCAAAGAGTCCTTCACACCCTTGCTGCAACTCAAGAAGTTCCCCGACATACCCGTCTCCACTCGAGAGGAAGCACGTGGGTCCAGCACACATCCAGGGGAGCCCCGTTTCCGCCTCCTAGCTCGAGATGAGGGATCCTTTCCCTGTTTCGTAGGGAAAGAATTCCCGGCGTTCCCGTCGCATCTCAAGAGGAGGTGCTCTCCACTGGAAAGGCAAGAGGAACTCCAGGGTCATGCCACCATTCCAAGAGTCCCCCAGATGTGTCAATCCATTCCAGAGGAACCTGTTTTCCCTGCACTGCCTTGACGTTCAAGCCGAGGATCGACTCCCACCACGTGTGCACGTGGGACAGCCCTGTGGGAAAGCCTCGTGGGAAAGCCTCGTGGGAAAGACTCGAGGGAAAACCATAGATCCTTTGATCCACGCGGCGGACTGCGTCACACTGATGCTACCGCTCTGGAGGAAAGCGTAAGTGCATGCCCGCATTCGAGACGAGGACTGACTTCCCTGGGGAGACTCCAGAAGTACCCCAAGATCCATGTCAGCACTGGAGAGGAATCCTCAGGTTCCGGCCACGACTCCACACAAGGTCTTAGGCCCCGGCATCGACGGGAGAGGAATTCCGAGACGCCCCCGAGGAACTCGCATGGGGACTGGCCTTTCCTGAGGCCACCAGAGCGGTTCCCTGAGGTCCCCGTCGTAAGTCGAGAGCACCTGCCGCAACTCGAGAAAATCCAGGAGGTTTTGCCCTCCAGGCGAGATGAGGACCATTTCCGCTGAGGCTTCTCGAGGCCAATCACATCTAACCACTGGAACTTCCAAAGGATCCTTCACACCATTGCTGCAACTCAAGAAGTTCCCCGACATACCCGTCTCCACTCGAGAGGAAGCAGGTGGTGTCCCGCACACATCCAGGGGAGCACCGTTTCCGCCTCCTAGCTCGAGATGAGGGATCCTTTCCCTGTTTCGTAGGGAAAGAATTCCCGGCGTTCCCGTCGCATCTCAAGAGGAGGCGCTCTCCAAAGGAAAGGCGAGAGGAACTCCAGGGTCGTGCCACCATTCCAAGAGTTCCCCAGATGTGTCAGTCCATTCCAGAGGAACCTGTTTTTCCTGCACTGCCTTGACGTTCAAGCCGAGGATCGACTAACACCACGTGTGCACGTGGGACAGCCCTGTGGGAAAGCCTCGTGGGAAAGCCTCGTGGGAAAGACTCGAGGGAAAAACATAGATCCTTTGATCCACGCGGCGGACTGCGTGACACTGCTGCTACCGCTCTGGAGGAAAGCGCAAGTGCATGCCCGCATTCGAGTCTAGGACTGACTCCCCTGGGGAGACTCCAGAAGTACCCCAAGATCCATGTCAGCACTGGAGAGGAATCCTCAGGTTCTGGCCCCGACTCCACACAAGGTCTTAGGCCCCGGCATCGATGGGAGAGGAATCCCGAGACGCCCCCGAGGAACTCGCATGGGGACTGGCCTTTCCTGAGGCCACCAGAGCGGTTCCCTGAGGTCCCCGTCGTAAGTCGAGAGCACCTGTCGCAACTCGAGAAAATCCAGGAGGTTTTGCCCTCCAGGCGAGATGAGGCCCATTTCCGCTGAGGCTTCTCGAGGCCAATCACATCTAACCACTGGAACTTCCAAAGAGTCCTTCACACCCTTGCTGCAACTCAAGAAGTTCCCCGACATACCCGTCTCCACTCGAGAGGAAGCACGTGGGTCCAGCACACATCCAGGGGAGCCCCGTTTCCGCCTCCTAGCTCGAGATGAGGGATCCTTTCCCTGTTTCGTAGGGAAAGAATTCCCGGCGTTCCCGTCGCATCTCAAGAGGAGGTGCTCTCCACTGGAAAGGCAAGAGGAACTCCAGGGTCATGCCACCATTCCAAGAGTCCCCCAGATGTGTCAATCCATTCCAGAGGAACCTGTTTTCCCTGCACTGCCTTGACGTTCAAGCCGAGGATCGACTCCCACCACGTGTTCACATGGGACAGCCCTGTGGGAAAGCCTCGTGGGAAAGCCTCGTGGGAAAGACTCGAGGGAAAACCATAGATCCTTTGATCCACGCGGCGGACTGCGTGACACTGCTGCTACCGCTCTGGAGGAAAGCGCAAGTGCATGCCCGCATTCTAGTCTAGGACTGACTCCCCTGGGGAGACTCCAGAAGTACCCCAAGATCCATGTCAGCACTGGAGAGCAATCCTCAGGTTCCGGCCCCGACTCCACACAAGGTCTTAGGCCCCGGCATCGACGGGAGAGGAATCCCGAGAGGCCCCCGAGGAACTCGCATGGGGACTGGCCTTTCCTGAGGCCACCAGAGCGGGTCCATGAGGTCCCCGTCGTAAGTCGTGAGCACCTGCCGCAACTCGAGAAAATCCAGGAGGTTTTCACCTCCAGGCGAGATTAGGCCCATTTCCGCTGAGGCTTCTCGAGGCCAATCACATCTAACCACTGGAACTTCCAAAGGGTCCTTCACACCCTTGCTGCAACTCAAGAAGTTCCCCGACATACCCGTCTGCACTCGAGAGGAAGCACGGGGTGTCCCGCACACATCCAGGGGAGCCCCGTTTCCGCCTCCTAGCTCGAGATGAGGGATCCTTTCCCTGTTTCGTAGGGAAAGAATTCCCGGCGTTCCCGTCGCATCTCAAGAGGAGGCGCTCTCCACAGGAAAGGCGAGAGGAACTCCAGGGTCGTGCCACCATTCCAAGAGTCCCCCAGATGTGTCAGTCCATTCCAGAGGAACCTGTTTTCCCTGCACTGCCTTGACGTTCAAGCCGAGGATCGACTCCCACCACGTGTGCACGTGGGACAGCCCTGTGGGAAAGCCTCGTGGGAAAGCCTCGTGGGAAAGACTCGAGGGAAAACCATAGATCCTTTGATCCACGCGGCGGACTGCGTGACACTGCTGCTACCGCTCTGGAGGAAAGCGCAAGTGCATGCCCGCATTCGAGACGAGGACTGACTCCCCTGGGGAGACTCCAGAAGTACCCCAAGATCCATGTCAGCACTGGAGAGGAATCCTCAGGTTCCGGCCCCGACTCCACACAAGGTCTTAGGCCCCGGCATCGACGGGAGAGGAATCCCGAGACGCCCCCGAGGAACTCACATGGGGACTGGCCTTTCCTGAGGCCACCAGAGCGGTTCCCTGAGGTCCCCGTCGTAAGTCGAGAGCACCTGTCGCAACTCGAGAAAATCCAGGAGGTTTTGCCCTCCAGGCGAGATGAGGCCCATTTCCGCTGAGGTTTCTCGAGGCCAATCACATCTAACCACTGGAACTTCCAAAGGGTCCTTCACACCCTTGCTGCAACTCAAGAAGTTCCCGGACATACCCGTCTCCACTCGAGAGGAAGCACGTGGTGTCCCGCACACATCCAGGGGAGCCCCGTTTCCGCCTCCTAGCTCGAGATGAGGGATCCTTTCCCTGTTTCGTAGGGAAAGAATTCCCGGGGTTCCCGTCGCATCGCAAGAGGAGGCGCTCTCCACAGGAAAGGCGAGAGGAACTCCAGGGTCGTGCCACCATTCCAAGAGTCCCCCAGATGTGTCAGTCCATTCCAGAGGAACCTGTTTTCCCTGCACTGCCTTGACGTTCAAGCCGAGGATCGACTCCCACCACGTGTGCACGTGGGACAGCCCTGTGGGAAAGCCTCGTGGGAAAGCCTCGTGGGAAAGACTCGAGGGAAAACCATAGATCCTTTGATCCACGCGGCGGACTGCGTGACACTGATGCTACCGCTCTGGAGGAAAGCGTAAGTGCATGCCCGCATTCGAGACGAGGACTGACTTCCCTGGGGAGACTCCAGAAGTACCCCAAGATCCATGTCAGCACTGGAGAGGAATCCTCAGGTTCCGGCCACGACTCCACACAAGGTCTTAGGCCCCGGCATCGACGGGAGAGGAATCCCGAGACGCCCCCGAGGAACTCGCATGGGGACTGGCCTTTCCTGAGGCCACCAGAGCGGTTCCCTGAGGTCCCCGTCGTAAGTCGAGAGCACCTGCCGCAACTCGAGAAAATCCAGGAGGTTTTGCCCTCCAGGCGAGATGAGGCCCATTTCCGCTGAGGCTTCTCGAGGCCAATCACATCTAACCACTGGAACTTCCAAAGGATCCTTCACACCATTGCTGCAACTCAAGAAGTTCCCCGACATACCCGTCTCCACTCGAGAGGAAGCAGGTGGTGTCCCGCACACATCCAGGGGAGCACCGTTTCCGCCTCCTAGCTCGAGATGAGGGATCCTTTCCCTGTTTCGTAGGGAAAGAATTCCCGGCGTTCCCGTCGCATCTCAAGAGGAGGCGCTCTCCAAAGGAAAGGCGAGAGGAACTCCAGGGTCGTGCCACCATTCCAAGAGTTCCCCAGATGTGTCAGTCCATTCCAGAGGAACCTGTTTTTCCTGCACTGCCTTGACGTTCAAGCCGAGGATCGACTAACACCACGTGTGCACGTGGGACAGCCCTGTGGGAAAGCCTCGTGGGAAAGCCTCGTGGGAAAGACTCGAGGGAAAAACATAGATCCTTTGATCCACGCGGCGGACTGCGTGACACTGCTGCTACCGCTCTGGAGGAAAGCGCAAGTGCATGCCCGCATTCGAGTCTAGGACTGACTCCCCTGGGGAGACTCCAGAAGTACCCCAAGATCCATGTCAGCACTGGAGAGGAATCCTCAGGTTCCGGCCCCGACTCCACACAAGGTCTTAGGCCCTGGCATCGACGGGAGAGGAATCCCGAGAGGCCCCCGAGGAACTCGCATGGGGACTGGCCTTTCCTGAGGCCACCAGAGCGGGTCCCTGAGGTCCCCGTCGTAAGTCGAGAGCACCGGCCGCAACTCGAGAAAATCCAGGAGGTTTTCACCTCCAGGCGAGATTAGGCCCATTTCCGCTGAGGCTTCTCGAGGCCAATCACATCTAACCACTGGAACTTCCAAAGGGTCCTTCACACCCTTGCTGCAACTCAAGAAGTTCCCCGACATACCCGTCTGCACTCGAGAGGAAGCACATGGGGTCCCGCACACATCCAGGGGAGCCCCGTTTCCGCCTCCTAGCTCGAGATGAGGGATCCTTTCCCTGTTTCGTAGGAAAAGAATTCCCGGCGTTCCCGTCGCATCTCAAGAGGAGGCGCTCTCCACAGGAAAGGCGAGAGGAACTCCAGGGTCGTGCCACCATTCCAAGAGTCCCCCAGATGTGTCAGTCCATTCCAGAAAAACCTGTTTTCCCTGCACTGCCTTGACGTTCAAGCCGAGGATCGACTCCCACCACGTGTGCACGTGGGACAGCCCTGTGGGAAAGCCTCGTGGGAAAGCCTCGTGGGAAAGACTCGAGGGAAAACCATAGATCCTTTGATCCACGCGGCGGACTGCGTGACACTGCTGCTACCGCTCTGGAGGAAAGCGCAAGTGCATGCCCGCATTCGAGACGAGGACTGACTCCCCTGGGGAGACTCCAGAAGTACCCCAAGATCCATGTCAGCACTGGAGAGGAATCCTCAGGTTCCGGCCCCGACTCCACACAAGGTCTTAGGCCCCGGCATCGACGGGAGAGGAATCCCGAGACGCCCCCGAGGAACTCGCATCGGGACTGGCCTTTCCTGAGGCCACCAGAGCGGTTCCCTGAGGTCCCCGTCGTAAGTCGAGAGCACCTGTCGCAACTCGAGAAAATCCAGGAGGTTTTGCCCTCCAGGCGAGATGAGGCCCATTTCCGCTGAGGCTTCTCGAGGCCAATCACATCTAACCACTGGAACTTCCAAAGGGTCCTTCACACCCTTGCTGCAACTCAAGAAGTTCCCCGACATACCCGTCTGCACTCGAGAGGAAGCACGTGGTGTCCCGCACACATCCAGGGGAGCCCCGTTTCCGCCTCCTAGCTCGAGATGAGGGATCCTTTCCCTGTTTCGTAGGGAAAGAATTCCCGGCGTTCCCGTCGCATCTCAAGAGGAGGCGCTCTCCACAGGAAAGGCGAGAGGAACTCCAGGGTCGTGCCACCATTCCAAGAGTCCCCCACATGTTTCAGTCCATTCCAGAGGAACCTGTATTCCCTGCACTGCCTTGACGTTCAAGCCGAGGATCGACTCCCACCACGTGTGCACGTGGGTCAGCCCTGTGGGAAAGCCTCGTGGGAAAGCCTCGTGGGAAAGACTCGAGGGAAAACCATAGATCCTTTGATCCACGCGGCGGACTGCGTGACACTGCTGCTACCGCTCTGGAGGAAAGCGCAAGTGCATGCCCGCATTCGAGATGAGGACTGACTTCCCTGGGGAGACTCCAGAAGTACCCCAAGATCCATGTCAGCACTGGAGAGGAATCCTCAGGTTCCGGCCCCGACTTCACACAAGGTCTTAGGCCCCGGCATTGACGGGAGAGGAATCCCGAGACGCCCCCGAGGAACTCGCATGGGGACTGGCCTTTCCTGAGGCCACCAGAGCGGTTCCCTGAGGTCCCCGTCGTAAGTCGAGAGCACCTGCCGCAACTCGAGAAAATCCAGGAGGTTTTGCCCTCCAGGCGAGATGAGGCCCATTTCCGCTGAGGCTTCTCGAGGCTAATCACATCTAACCACTGGAACATCCAAAGGGTCCTTCTCACCCTTGCTGCAACTCAAGAAGTTCCCCAACATACCCGTCTCCACTCGAGAGGAAGCACGAGGGTCCCGCACACATCCAGGGGAGCCCCGTTTCCGCCTCCTAGCTCGAGATGAGGGATCCTTTCCCTGTTTAGTAGGGAAAGAATTCCCGGCGTTCCCGTCGCATCTCAAGAGGAGGCGCTCTCCACAGGAAAGGCGAGAGGAACTCCAGGGTCGTGCCACCATTCCAAGACTCCCCCGGATGTGTCAGTCCATTCCAGAGGAACCTGTTTTCCCTGCACTGCCTTGACGTTCAAGCCGAGGATCGACTCCCACCACGTGTGCACGTGGGACAGCCCTGTGGGAAAGCCTCGTGGGAAAGCCTCGTGGGAAAGACTCGAGGGAAAACCATAGATCCTTTGATCCACGCGGCGGACTGCGTGACACTGCTGCTACCGCTCTGGAGGAAAGCGCAAGTGCATGCCCGCATTCGAGACGAGGACTGACTCCCCTGGGGAGACTCCAGAAGTACCCCAAGATCCATGTCAGCACTGGAGAGCAATCCTCAGGTTCCGGCCCCGACTCCACACAAGGTCTTAGGCCCCGGCATCGACGGGAGAGGAATCCCGAGAGGCCCCCGAGGAACTCGCATGGGGACTGGCCTTTCCTGTGGCCACCAGAGCGGGTCCCTGAGGTCCCGGTCGTAAGTCGAGAGCACCTGCCGCAACTCGAGAAAATTCAGGAGGTTTTGCCCTACAGGCGAGATGAGGCACATTTCCGCTGAGGCTTCTCGAGGCTAATCACGTCTAACCACTGGAACTTCCAAAGGGTCCTTCACACCCTTGCTGCAACTCAAGAAGTTCCCCGACATACCGTCTCCACTCGAGAGGAAGCACGTGGGGTCCCGCACACATCCAGGGGAGCCCCGTTTCCGCCTCCTAGCTCGAGATGAGGGATCCTTTCCCTGTTTCGTAGGGAAAGAATTCCCGGCGTTCCCGTCGCATCTCAAGAGGAGGCGCTCTCCACAGGAAAGGCGAGAGGAACTCCAGGGTCGTGCCACCATTCCAAGAGTCCCCCAGATGAGTCAGTCCATTCCAGAGGAACCTGTTTTCCCTGCACTGCCTTGACGTTCAAGCCGAGGATCGACTCCCACCACGTGTGCACGTGGGACAGCCCTGTGGGAAAGCCTCGTGGGAAAGACTCGAGGGAAAACCATAGATCCTTTGATCCACGCGGCGGACTGCGTGACACTGCTGCTACCGCTCTGGAGGAAAGCGCAAGTGCATGCCCGCATTCGAGACGAGGACTGACTTCCCTGGGGAGACTCCAGAAGTACCCCAAGATCCATGTCAGCACTGGAGAGGAATCCTCAGGTTCCGGCCCCGACTCCACACAAGGTCTTAGGCCCCGGCATCGACGGGAGAGGAATCCCGAGACGCCCCCGAGGAACTCGCATGGGGACTGGCCTTTCCTGAGGCCACCAGAGCGGTTCCCTGAGGTCCCCGTCGTAAGTCGAGAGCACCTGCCGCAACTCGAGAAAATCCAGGAGGTTTTGCCCTCCAGGGGAGATGAGGCCCATTTCCGCTGAGGCTTCTCGAGGCCAATCACATCTAACCACTGGAACTTCCAAAGGATCCTTCACACCATTGCTGCAACTCAAGAAGTTCCCCGACATACCCGTCTCCACTCGAGAGGAAGCAGGTGGGGTCCCGCACACATCCAGGGGAGCCCCGTTTCCGCCTCCTAGCTCGAGATGAGGGATCCTTTCCCTGTTTCGTAGGGAAATAATTCCCGGCGTTCCCGTCGCATCTCAAGAGGAGGCGCTCTCCAAAGGAAAGGCGAGAGGAACTCCAGGGTCGAGACACCATTCCAAGACACCCCCGGATGTGTCAGTCCATTCCAGAGGAACCTGTTTTCCCTGCACTGCCTTGACGTTCAAGCCGAGGATCGACTCCCACCACGTGTGCACGTGGGACAGCCCTGTGGGAAAGCCTCGTGGGAAAGCCTCGTGGGAAAGACTCGAGGGAAAACCATAGATCCTTTGATCCACGCGGCGGACTGCGTGACACTGCTGCTACCGCTCTGGAGGAAAGCGCAAGTGCATGACCGCATTCGAGACGAGGACTGACTCCCCTGGGGAGACTCCAGAAGTACCCCAAGATCCATGTCAGCACTGGAGAGGAATCCTCAGGTTCCGGCCCCGACTCCACACAAGGTCTTAGGCCCCGGCATCGACGGGAGAGGAATCCCAAGAGGCCCCCGAGGAACTCGCATGGGGACTGGCCTTTCCTGAGGCCACCAAAGCGGGTCCCTGAGGTCCCCGTATTAAGTCGAGAGCACCTGCCGCAACTCGAGGAAATCCAGGAGGTTTTGCCCTCCAGGAGAGATGAGGCCCATTTCCGCTGAGGCTTCTCGAGGCCAATCACATCTAACCAATGGAACTTCCAAAGGGTCCTTCACACCCTTGCTGCAACTCAAGAAGTTCCCCGACATACCCGTCTGCACTCGAGAGGAAGCACGTGGTGTCCCGCACACATCCAGGGGAGCCCCGTTTCCGCCTCCTAGCTCGAGATGAGGGATCCTTTCCCTGTTTCGTAGGGAAAGAATTCCCGGCGTTCCCGTCGCATCTCAAGAGGAGGCGATTACCACAGGAAAGGCGAGAGGAATCCAGGGTCGTGCCACCATTCCAAGAGTCCCCCACATGTGTCAGTCCATTCCAGAGGAACCTGTTTTCCCTGCACTGCCTTGACGTTCAAGCCGAGGATCGACTCCCACCACGTGTGCACGTGGGACAGCCCTGTGGGAAAGCCTCGTGGGAAAGCCTCGTGGGAAAGACTCGAGGGAAAACCATAGATCCTTTGATCCACGCGGCGGACTGCGTGACACTGCTGCTACCGCTCTGGAGGAAAGCGCAAGTGCATGCCCGCATTCGAGACGAGGACTGACTCCCCTGGGGAGACTCCAGAAGTACCCCAAGATCCATGTCAGCACTGGAGAGGAATCCTCAGGTTCCGGCCCCGACTCCACACAAGGTCTTAGGCCCCGGCATCGACGGGAGAGGAATCCCGAGAGGCCCCCGTGGAACTCGCATGGGGACTGGCCTTTCCTGGGGCCATCAGAGCGGGTCCCTGAGGTCCCCGTCGTAAGTCGAGAGCACCTGCCGCAACTCGAGAAAATCCAGGAGGTTTTGCCCTCCAGGCGAGATGAGGCCCATTTCCGCTGAGGCTTCTCGAGGCCAATCACATCTAACCACTGGAACTTCCAAAGGATCCTTCACACCATTGCTGCAACTCAAGAAGTTCCCCGACATACCCGTCTCCACTCGAGAGGAAGCACGAGGGTCCCGCACACATCCAGGGGAGCCCCGTTTCCGCCTCCTAGCTTGAGATGAGGGATCCTTTCCCTGTTTCGTAGGGAAAGAATTCCCGGCGTTCCCGTCGCATCTCAAGAGGAGGCGCTCTCCACAGGAAAGGCGAGAGGAACTCCAGGGTCGTGCCACCATTCCAAGAGTCGCCCAGATGTGTCAGTCCATTCCAGAGGAACAGGTTTTCCCTGCACTGCCTTGACGTTCAAGCCGAGGATCGACTCCCACCACGTGTGCACGTGGGACAGCCCTGTGGGAAAGCCTCGTGGGAAAGCCTCGTGGGAAAGACTCGAGGGAAAACCATAGATCCTTTGATCCACGCGGAGGACTGGGTGACACTGCTGCTACCTCCCTGGAGGAAAGCGCAAGTGCATGCCCGCATTCGAGACGAGGACTGACTCCCCTGGGGAGACTCCAGAAGTACCCCAAGATCCATGTCAGCACTGGAGAGGAATCCTCAGGTTCCGACCCCGACTCCACACAAGGTCTTAGGCCCCGGCATCGACGGGAGAGGAATCCCGAGAGGCCCCCGAGGAACTCGCATGGGGACTGGCCTTTCCTGAGGCCACCAGAGCGGGTCCCTGAGGTCCCCGTCGTAAGTCGAGAGCACTTGCCGCAACTCGAGAAAATCCAGGAGGTTTTGCCCTCCAGGCGAGATGAGGCACATTTCCGCTGAGGCTTCTCGAGGCTAATCACGTCTAACCACTGGAACTTCCAAAGGGTCCTTCACACCCTTGCTGCAACTCCAGAAGTTCCCGGACATACCCGTCTCCACTCGAGAGGAAGCACGTGGGGTCCCGCACACATCCAGGGGAGCCCCGTTTCCGCCTCCTAGCTCGAGATGAGGGATCCTTTCCCTGTTTCGTAGGTAAAGAATTCCCGGCGTTCCCGTCGCATCTCAAGAGGAGGCGCTCTCCACAGGAAAGGCGAGAGGAACTCCAGGGTCGTGCCACCATTCCAAGAGTCCCCCAGATGTGTCAGTCCATTCCAGAGGAACCTGTTTTCCCTGCACTGCCTTGACGTTCAAGCCGAGGATCGACTCCTACCACGTGTGCACGTGGGACAGCCCTGTGGGAAAGCCTCGTGGGAAAGCCTCGTGGGAAAGACTCGAGGGAAAACCATAGATCCTTTGATCCACGCGGCGGACTGCGTGACACTGCTGCTACCGCCCTGGAGGAAAGCGCAAGTGCATGCCCGCATTCGAAACGAGGACTGACTCCCCTGGGGAGACTCCAGAAGTACTCCAAGATCCATGTCAGCACTGGAGAGTAATCCTCAGGTTCCGGCCCCGATTCCACACAAGGTCTTAGGCCCCGGCATCGACGGGAGAGGAATCGCGAGAGGCCCCCGAGGAACTCGCATGGGGACTGGCCTTTCCTGAGGCCACCAGAGCGGGTCCCTGAGGTCCCCGTCGTAAGTCGAGAGCACCTGCCGCAACTCGAGAAAATCCAGGAGGTTTTGCCCTCCAGGCGAGATGAGGCCCATTTCTGCTGAGGCTTCTCGAGGCTAATCACATCTAACTACTGGAACATCCAAAGGGTCCTTCTCACCCTTGCTGCAACTCAAGAAGTTCCCCGACATACACATCTCCACTCGAGAGGAAGCACGTGGGGTCCCGCACACATCCAGGGGAGCCCCGTTTCCGCCTCCTAACTCGAGATGAATGATCCTTTCCCTGTTTCGTAGGGAAAGAATTCCCGGCGTTCCCGTCGCATCTCAAGAGGAGGCGCTCTCCACAGGAAAGGCGAGAGGAACTCCAGGGTCGTGCCACCATTCCAAGAGTCCCCCAGATGTGTCAGTCCATTCCAGAGGAACCTGTTTTCCCTGCACTGCCTTGACGTTCAAGCCGAGGATCGACTCCCACCACGTGTGCACGTGGGACAGCCCTGTGGGAAAGCCTCGTGGGAAAGACTCGAGGGAAAACCATAGATCCTTTGATCCACGCGGCGGACTGCGTGACACTGCTGCTACCGCCCTGGAGGAAAGCGCAAGTTCATGCCCGCATTCGAGACGAGGACTGACTCCCCTGGGGAGACTCCAGAAGTACCCCAAGATCCATGTCAGCACTGGAGAGGAATCCTCAGGTTCCGGCCCCGACTCCACACAAGGTCTTAGGCCCCGGCATCGACGGGAGAGGAATCCCGAGAGGCCCCCGAGGAACTCGCATGAGGACTGGCCTTTCCTGAGGCCACCAGAGCGGGTCCCTGAGGTCCCCGTCGTAAGTCGAGAGCACCTGCCGCAACTCGAGAAAATCCAGGAGGTTTTGCCCTCCAGGCGAGATGAGGCCCATTTCCGCTGAGGCTTCTCGAGGCTAAACACATCTAACCACTGGAACATCCAAAGGGTCCTTCTCACCCTTGCTGCAACTCAAGAAGTTCCCCGACATACCCGTCTCCACTCGAGAGGAAGCACGAGGGTCACGCACACATCCAGGGGAGCCCCGTTTCCGCCTCCTAGCTCGAGATGAGGGATCCTTTCCCTGTTTCGTAGGGAAAGAATTCCCGGCGTTCCCGTCGCATCTCAAGAGGAGGCGCTCTCCACAGGAAAGGCGAGAGGAACTCCAGGGTCGTGCCACCATTCCAAGAGTCCCCCAGATGTGTCAGTCCATTCCAGAGGAACCTGTTTTCCCTGCACTGCCTTGACGTTCAAGCCGAGGATCGACTCCCACCACGTGTGCACGTGGGACAGCCCTGTGGGAAAGCCTCGTGGGAAAGACTCGAGGGAAAACCATAGATCCTTTGATCCACGCGGCGGACTGCGTGACACTGCTGCTACCGCTCTGGAGGAAAGCGCAAGTGCATGCCCGCATTCGAGACGAGGACTGACTCCCCTGGGGAGACTCCAGAAGTACCCCAAGATCCATGTCAGCACTGGAGAGGAATCCTCAGGTTCCGGCCCCAACTCCACCCAAGGTCTTAGGCCCCGGCATCGACGGGAGAGGAATCCCGAGAGGCCCCAGAGGAACTCGCATGGGGACTGGCCTTTCCTGACGCCACCAGAGCGGGTCCCTGAGGTCCCCGTCGTAAGTCGAGTGCACCTGCCGCAACTCGAGAAAATCCAGGAGATTTTGCCCTCCAGGCGAGATGAGGCCCATTACCGCTGAGGCTTCTCGAGGCTAATCACGTCTAACCACTGGAACTTCCAAAGGGTCCTTCACACCCTTGCTGCAACTCAAGCAGTTCCGCGACATACCCGTCTCCACTCGAG
This sequence comes from Ovis canadensis, assembly GCF_042477335.2. Taxonomy (NCBI): domain Eukaryota; kingdom Metazoa; phylum Chordata; class Mammalia; order Artiodactyla; family Bovidae; genus Ovis; species Ovis canadensis. Next base: position 2,612,378 of record NC_091252.1, read on the forward strand.
AGGAAGCACGAGGGTCCTGCACACATCCAGGGGAGCCCCGTTTCCGCCTCCTAGCTCGAGATGAGGGATCCTTTCCCTGTTTCGTAGGGAAAGAATTCCCGGCGTTCCCGTCGCATCTCAAGAGAGGGCGCTCTCCACAGGAAAGGCGAGAGGAACTCCAGGGTCGTGGCACCATTCCAAGACACCCCCAGTTGTGTCAGTCCATTCCAGAGGAACCTGTTTTCCCTGCACTGCCTTGACGTTCAAGCCGAGGATCGACTCCCACCACGTGTGCACGTGGGACAGCCCTGTGGGAAAGCCTCGTGGGAAAGCCTCGTGGGAAAGACTCGAGGGAAAACCATAGATCCTTTGATCCACGCGGCGGACGGAGTGACACTGCTGCTACCGCTCTGGAGGAAAGCGCAAGTGCATGCCCGCATTCGAGACGAGGACTGACTCCCCTGGGGAGACTCCAGAAGTACCCCAAGATCCATGTCAGCACTGGAGAGGAATCCTCAGGTTCCGGCCCCGACTCCACACAAGGTCTTAGGCCCCGGCATCGACGGGAGAGGAATCCGGAGAGGCCCCCGAGGAACTCGCATGGGGACTGGCCTTTCCTGAGGCCACCAGAGCGGGTCCCTGAGGTCCCCGTCGTAAGTCGAGAGCACCTGCCGCAACTCGAGAAAATCCAGGAGGTTTTGCCCTCCAGGCGAGATGAGGCCCATTTCCGCTGAGGTTTCTCGAGGCTAATCACATCTAACCATTGGAACTTCCAAAGGGTCCTTCACACCCTTGCTGCAACTCAAGAAGTTCCCCGACATACCCGTGTCCACTCGAGAGGAAGCACGAGGGTCCCGCACACATCCAGGGGAGCCCCGTTTCCGCCTCCTTGCTCGAGATGAGGGATCCTTTCCCTGTTTCGTAGGGAAAGAATTCCCGGCGTTCCCGTCGCATCTCAAGAGGAGGCGCTCTCCACAGGAAAGGCGAAAGGAACTCCAGGGTCGTGCCACCATTCCAAGAGTCCCCCAGATGTGTCAGTCCATTCCAGAGGAACCTGTTTTCCCTGCACTGCCTTGACGTTCAAGCCGAGGATCGACTCCCACCACGTGTGCACGTGGGACAGCCCTGTGGGAAAGCCTCGTGGGAAAGACTCGAGGGAAAACCATAGATCCTTTGATCCACGCGGCGGACTGCGTGACACTGCTGCTACCACTCTGGAGGAAAGCGCAAGTGCATGCCCGCATTCGAGACGAGGACTGAGTCCCCTCGGGAGACTCCAGAAGTACCCCAAGATCCATGTCAGCACTGGAGAGGTATCCTCAAGTTCCGACCCTGACTCCACACAAGGTCTTAGGCCCCGGCATCGACGGGAGAGGAATCCCGAGAGGCCCCCGAGGAACTCGCATGGGGACTGGCCTTTCCTGAGGCCACCAGAGCGGGTCCCTGAGGTCCCAGTCGTAATTCGAGAGCACCTGCCGCAACTCGAGAAAATCCAGGAGGTTTTGCCCTCCAGGCGAGATGAGACCCATTTCCGCTGAGGCTTCTCGAGGCTAATCACATCTAACCACTGGAACTTCCAAAGGGTCCTTCACACCCTTCCTGCAACTCAAGAAGTTCCCCGACATACCCATCTCCACCCGAGAGGAAGCACGTGGGGTCCCGCACATATCCAGGGGAGCCCCGTTTCCGCCTCCTAGCTCGAGATGAGGGATCCTTTCCCTGTTCCTTAGGTAAAGAATTCCCGGCGTTCCCGTCGCATCTCAAGAGGAGGCGCTCTCCACAGAAAAGGCGAGAGGAACTCCAGGGTCGTGCCACCATTCCAAGAGTCCCCCAGATGTGTCAGTCCATTCCAGAGGAACCTGTTTTCCCTGCACTGCCTTGACGTTCAAGCCGAGGATCGACTCCCACCACGTGTGCACGTGGGACAGACCTGTGGGAAAGCCTCGTGGGAAAGCCTCGTGGGAAAGACTCGAGGGAAAACCATAGATCCTTTGATCCACGCGGAGGACTGGGTGACACTGCTGCTACCTCCCTGGAGGAAAGCGCAAGTGCATGCCCGCATTCGAGACGAGGACTGACTCCCCTGGGGAGACTCCAGAAGTACTCCAAGATCCATGTCAGCACTGGAGAGTAATCCTCAGGTTCCGGCCCCGATTCCACACAAGGTCTTAGGCCCCGGCATCGACGGGAGAGGAATCGCGAGAGGCCCCCGAGGAACTCGCATGGGGACTGGCCTTTCCTGAGGCCACCAGAGCGGGTCCCTGAGGTCCCCGTCGTAAGTCGAGAGCACCTGCCGCAACTCGAGAAAATCCAGGAGGTTTTGCCCTCCAGGCGAGATGAGGCCCATTTCCGCTGAGGCTTCTCGAGGCTAATCACATCTAACTACTGGAACATCCAAAGGGTCCTTCTCACCCTTGCTGCAACTCAAGAAGTTCCCCGACATACACGTCTCCACTCGAGAGGAAGCACGTGGGGTCCCGCACACATCCAGGGGAGCCCCGTTTCCGCCTCCTAACTCGAGATGAATGATCCTTTCCCTGTTTCGTAGGGAAAGAATTCCCGGCGTTCCCGTCGCATCTCAAGAGGAGGCGCTCTCCACAGGAAAGGCGAGAGGAACTCCAGGGTCGTGCCACCATTCCAAGAGTCCCCCAGATGTGTCAGTCCATTCCAGAGGAACCTGTTTTCCCTGCACTGCCTTGACGTTCAAGCCGAGGATCGACTCCCACCACGTGTGCACGTGGGACAGCCCTGTGGGAAAGCCTCGTGGGAAAGACTCGAGGGAAAACCATAGATCCTTTGATCCACGCGGCGGACTGCGTGACACTGCTGCTACCGCCCTGGAGGAAAGCGCAAGTTCATGCCCGCATTCGAGACGAGGACTGACTCCCCTGGGGAGACTCCAGAAGTACCCCAAGATCCATGTCAGCACTGGAGAGGAATCCTCAGGTTCCGGCCCCGACTCCACACAAGGTCTTAGGCCCCGGCATCGACGGGAGAGGAATCCCGAGAGGCCCCCGAGGAACTCGCATGAGGACTGGCCTTTCCTGAGGCCACCAGAGCGGGTCCCTGAGGTCCCCGTCGTAAGTCGAGAGCACCTGCCGCAACTCGAGAAAATCCAGGAGGTTTTGCCCTCCAGGCGAGATGAGGCCCATTTCCACTGATGCTTCTCGAGGCTAAACACATCTAACCACTGGAACATCCAAAGGGTCCTTCTCACCCTTGCTGCAACTCAAGAAGTTCCCCGACATACCCGTCTCCACTCGAGAGGAAGCACGAGGGTCACGCACACATCCAGGGGAGCCCCGTTTCCGCCTCCTAGCTCGAGATGAGGGATCCTTTCCCTGTTTCGTAGGGAAAGAATTCCCGGCGTTCCCGTCGCATCTCAAGAGGAGGCGCTCTCCACAGGAAAGGCGAGAGGAACTCCAGGGTCGTGCCACCATTCCAAGAGTCCCCCAGATGTGTCAGTCCATTCCAGAGGAACCTGTTTTCCCTGCACTGCCTTGACGTTCAAGACGAGGATCGACTCCCACCACGTGTGCACGTGGGACAGCCCTGTGGGAAAGCCTCGTGGGAAAGCCTCGTGGGAAAGACTCGAGGGAAAACCATAGATCCTTTGATCCACGCGGCGGACTGCATGACTCTGCTGCTACCGCTCTGGAGGAAAGCGCAAGTGCATGCCCGCAGTCGAGACGAGGACTGACTCCCCTGGGGAGACTCCAGAAGTACCCCAAGATCCATGTCCGCACTGGAGAGGAATCCTCAGGTTCCGGCCCCGACTCCACACAAGGTCTTAGGCCCCGACATCGACGGGAGAGGATCCCGAGAGGCCCCCAGGAACTCGCATGGGGACTGGCCTTTCCTGAGGCCACCAGAGCGGGACTCTAGGTCCCCGTCGTAAGTCGAGAGCACCTGCCACAACTCGAGAAAATCCAGGAGGTTTTGCCCTCCAGGCGAGATGAGGCCCATTTCCGCTGAGGCTTCTCGAGGCTAATCACGTCTAACCACTGGAACTTCCAAAGGGTCCTTCACACCCTTGCTGCAACTCAAGAAGTTTCCCGACATACCCGTCTCCACTCGAGAGGAAGCACGTGGGGTCCCGCACACATCCAGGGGAGCCCCGTTTCCGCCTCCTAGCTCGAGATGATGGATCCTTTCCCTGTTTCGTAGGTAAAGAATTCCCGGCGTTCCCGTCGCATCTCAAGAGGAGGCGCTCTCCACAGAAAAGGCGAGAGGAACTCCAGGGTCGTGCCACCATTCCAAGAGTCCCCCAGATGTGTCAGTCCATTCCAGAGGAACCTGTTTTCCCTGCACTGCCTTGACGTTCAAGCCGAGGATCGACTCCCACCACGTGTGCACGTGGGACAGACCTGTGGGAAAGCCTCGTGGGAAAGCCTCGTGGGAAAGACTCGAGGGAAAACCATAGATCCTTTGATCCACGCGGAGGACTGGGTGACACTGCTGCTACCTCCCTGGAGGAAAGCGCAAGTGCATGCCCGCATTCGAGACGAGGACTGACTCCCCTGGGGAGACTCCAGAAGTACTCCAAGATCCATGTCAGCACTGGAGAGTAATCCTCAGGTTCCGGCCCCGATTCCACACAAGGTCTTAGGCCCCGGCATCGACGGGAGAGGAATCGCGAGAGGCCCCCGAGGAACTCGCATGGGGACTGGCCTTTCCTGAGGCCACCAGAGCGGGTCCCTGAGGTCCCCGTCGTAAGTCGAGAGCACCTGCCGCAACTCGAGAAAATCCAGGAGGTTTTGCCCTCCAGGCGAGATGAGGCCCATTTCTGCTGAGGCTTCTCGAGGCTAATCACATCTAACTACTGGAACATCCAAAGGGTCCTTCTCACCCTTGCTGCAACTCAAGAAGTTCCCCGACATACACGTCTCCACTCGAGAGGAAGCACGTGGGGTCCCGCACACATCCAGGGGAGCCCCGTTTCCGCCTCCTAACTCGAGATGAATGATCCTTTCCCTGTTTCGTAGGGAAAGAATTCCCGGCGTTCCCGTCGCATCTCAAGAGGAGGCGCTCTCCACAGGAAAGGCGAGAGGAACTCCAGGGTCGTGCCACCATTCCAAGAGTCCCCCAGATGTGTCAGTCCATTCCAGAGGAACCTGTTTTCCCTGCACTGCCTTGACGTTCAAGCCGAGGATCGACTCCCACCACGTGTGCACGTGGGACAGCCCTGTGGGAAAGCCTCGTGGGAAAGACTCGAGGGAAAACCATAGATCCTTTGATCCACGCGGCGGACTGCGTGACACTGCTGCTACCGCCCTGGAGGAAAGCGCAAGTTCATGCCCGCATTCGAGACGAGGACTGACTCCCCTGGGGAGACTCCAGAAGTACCCCAAGATCCATGTCAGCACTGGAGAGGAATCCTCAGGTTCCGGCCCCGACTCCACACAAGGTCTTAGGCCCCGGCATCGACGGGAGAGGAATCCCGAGAGGCCCCCGAGGAACTCGCATGAGGACTGGCCTTTCCTGAGGCCACCAGAGCGGGTCCCTGAGGTCCCCGTCGTAAGTCGAGAGCACCTGCCGCAACTCGAGAAAATCCAGGAGGTTTTGCCCTCCAGGCGAGATGAGGCCCATTTCCGCTGATGCTTCTCGAGGCTAAACACATCTAACCACTGGAACATCCAAAGGGTCCTTCTCACCCTTGCTGCAACTCAAGAAGTTCCCCGACATACCCGTCTCCACTCGAGAGGAAGCACGAGGGTCACGCACACATCCAGGGGAGCCCCGTTTCCGCCTCCTAGCTCGAGATGAGGGATCCTTTCCCTGTTTCGTAGGGAAAGAATTCCCGGCGTTCCCGTCGCATCTCAAGAGGAGGCGCTCTCCACAGGAAAGGCGAGAGGAACTCCAGGGTCGTGCCACCATTCCAAGAGTCCCCCAGATGTGTCAGTCCATTCCAGAGGAACCTGTTTTCCCTGCACTGCCTTGACGTTCAAGCCGAGGATCGACTCCCACCACGTGTGCACGTGGGACAGCCATGTGGGAAAGCCTCGTGGGAAAGACTCGAGGGAAAACCATAGATCCTTTGATCCACGCGGCGGACTGCGTGACACTGCTGCTACCGCTCTGGAGGAAAGCGCAAGTGCATGCCCGCATTCGAGACGAGGACTGACTCCCCTGGGGAGACTCCAGAAGTACCCCAAGATCCATGTCAGCACTGGAGAGGAATCCTCAGGTTCCGGCCCCAACTCCATACAAGGTCTTAGGCCCCGGCATCGACGGGAGAGGAATCCCGAGAGGCCCCAGAGGAACTCGCATGGGGACTGGCCTTTCCTGACGCCACCAGAGCGGGTCCCTGAGGTCCCCGTCGTAAGTCGAGTGCACCTGCCGCAACTCGAGAAAATCCAGGAGATTTTGCCCTCCAGGCGAGATGAGGCCCATTACCGCTGAGGCTTCTCGAGGCTAATCACGTCTAACCACTGGAACTTCCAAAGGGTCCTTCACACCCTTGCTGCAACTCAAGCAGTTCCGCGACATACCCGTCTCCACTCGAGAGGAAGCACGAGGGTCCCGCAAACATCCAGGGGAGCCCCGTTTCCGCCTCCTAGCTCGAGATGAGGGATCCTTTCCCTGTTTCGTAGGGAAAGAATTCCCGGCGTTCCCGTCGCATCTCAAGAGAGGGCGCTCTCCACAGGAAAGGCGAGAGGAACTCCAGGGTCGTGGCACCATTCCAAGACACCCCCAGTTGTGTCAGTCCATTCCAGAGGAACCTGTTTTCCCTGCACTGCCTTGACGTTCAAGCCGAGGATCGACTCCCACCACGTGTGCACGTGGGACAGCCCTGTGGGAAAGCCTCGTGGGAAAGCCTCGTGGGAAAGACTCGAGGGAAAACCATAGATCCTTTGATCCACGCGGCGGACGGAGTGACACTGCTGCTACCGCTCTGGAGGAAAGCGCAAGTGCATGCCCGCATTCGAGACGAGGACTGACTCCCCTGGGGAGACTCCAGAAGTACCCCAAGATCCATGTCAGCACTGGAGAGGAATCCTCAGGTTCCGGCCCCGACTCCACACAAGGTCTTAGGCCCCGGCATCGATGGGAGAGGAATCCGGAGAGGCCCCCGAGGAACTCGCATGGGGACTGGCCTTTCCTGAGGCCACCAGAGCGGGTCCCTGAGGTCCCCGTCGTAAGTCGAGAGCACCTGCCGCAACTCGAGAAAATCCAGGAGGTTTTGCCCTCCAGGCGAGATGAGGCCCATTTCCGCTGATGCTTCTCGAGGCTAAACACATCTAACCACTGGAACATCCAAAGGGTCCTTCTCACCCTTGCTGCAACTCAAGAAGTTCCCCGACATACCCGTCTCCACACGAGAGGAAGCACGAGGGTCCCGCACACATCCAGGGGAGCCCCGTTTCCGCCTCCTAGCTCGAGATGAGGGATCCTTTCCCTGTTTCGTAGGGAAAGAATTCCCGGCGTTCCCGTCGCATCTCAAGAGGAGGCGCTCTCCACAGGAAAGGCGAAAGGAACTCCAGGGTCGTGCCACCATTCCAAGAGTCCCCCAGATGTGTCAGTCCATTCCAGAGGAACCTGTTTTCCCTGCACTGCCTTGACGTTCAAGCCGAGGATCGACTCCCACCACGTGTGCACGTGGGACAGCCCTGTGGGAAAGCCTCGTGGGAAAGACTCGAGGGAAAACCATAGATCCTTTGATCCACGCGGCGGACTGCGTGACACTGCTGCTACCACTCTGGAGGAAAGCGCAAGTGCATGCCCGCATTCGAGACGAGGACTGAGTCCCCTCGGGAGACTCCAGAAGTACCCCAAGATCCATGTCAGCACTGGAGAGGTATCCTCAAGTTCCGACCCTGACTCCACACAAGGTCTTAGGCCCCGGCATCGACGGGAGAGGAATCCCGAGAGGCCCCCGAGGAACTCGCATGGGGACTGGCCTTTCCTGAGGCCACCAGAGCGGGTCCCTGAGGTCCCCGTCGTAAGTCGAGAGCACCTGCCGCAACTCGAGAAAATCCAGGAGGTTTTGCCCTCCAGGCGAGATGAGGCCCATTTCGGCTGAGGCTTCTCGAGGCTAATCACATCTAACCACTGGAACTTCCAAAGGGTCCTTCACACCCTTCCTGCAACTCAAGAAGTTCCCCGACATACCCATCTCCACCCGAGAGGAAGCACGTGGGGTCCCGCACATATCCAGGGGAGCCCCGTTTCCGCCTCCTAGCTCGAGATGAGGGATCCTTTCCCTGTTCCTTAGGGAAAGAATTCCCGGCATTCCCGTCGCATCTCAAGAGGAGGCGCTCTCCACAGGAAAGGCGAGAGGAACTCCAGGGTCGTGCCACCATTCCAAGAGGCCCCAGATATGTCAGTTCATTACAGAGGAAGCTGTTTTCCCTGCACTGCCTTGACGTTCAAGCCGAGGATCAACTCCCACCACGTGTGCACGTGCGACAGCCCTGTGGGAAAGCCTCGTGGGAAAGACTCGAGGGAAAACCATAGATCCTTTGATCCACGCGGCGAACTGCATGACACTGCTGCTACCACTCTGGAGGAAAGCGCAAGTGCATGCCCGCATTCGAGACGAGGACTGAGTCCCCTCGGGAGACTCCAGAAGTACCCCAAGATCCATGTCAGCACTGGAGAGGTATCCTCAAGTTCCGACCCTGACTCCACACAAGGTCTTAGGCCCCGGCATCGACGGGAGAGGAATCCCGAGAGGCCCCCGAGGAACTCGCATGGGGACTGGCCTTTCCTGAGGCCACCAGAGCGGGTCCCTGAGGTCCCAGTCGTAAGTCGAGAGCACCTGCCGCAACTCGAGAAAATCCAGGAGGTTTTGCCCTCCAGGCGAGATGAGGCCCATTTCCGCTGAGGCTTCTCGAGGCTAATCACATCTAACCACTGGAACTTCCAAAGGGTCCTTCACACCCTTCCTGCAACTCAAGAAGTTCCCCGACATACCCATCTCCACCCGAGAGGAAGCACGTGGGGTCCCGCACACATCCAGGGGAGCCCCGTTTCCGCCTCCTAGCTCGAGATGAGGGATCCTTTCCCTGTTCCTTAGGGAAAGAATTCCCGGCATTCCCGTCGCATCTCAAGAGGAGGCGCTCTCCACAGGAAAGGCGAGAGGAACTCCAGGGTCGTGCCACCATTCCAAGAGGCCCCAGAGATGTCAGTTCATTACAGAGGAAGCTGTTTTCCCTGCACTGCCTTGACGTTCAAGCCGAGGATCGACTCCCACCACGTATGCACGTGGGACAGCCCTGTGGGAAAGCCTCGTGGGAAAGACTCGAGGGAAAACCATAGATCCTTTGATCCACGCGGCGGACTGCGTGACACTGCTGCTACCGCTCTGGAGGAAAGCGCAAGTGCATGCCCGCATTCGAGACGAGGACTGACTCCCCTGGGGAGACTCCAGAAGTACCCCAAGATCCATGTCAGCACAGGAGAGCAATCCTCAGGTTCCGGCCCCGACTCCACAAAAGGTCTTAGGCCCCGGCATCGAAGGGAGAGGAAACCCGAGAGGCCCCCGAGGAACTCGCATGGGGACTGGCCTTTCCTGAGGCCACCAGAGCGGGTCCCTGAGGTCCCGGTCGTAAGTCGAGAGCACCTGCCGCAACTCGAGAAAATCCAGGAGGTTTTGCCCTCCAGGCGAGATGAGACCCATTTCCGCTGAGGCTTCTCGAGGCTAATCACGTCTAACCACTGGAACTTCCAAAGGGTCCTTCACACCCTTGCTGCAACTCAAGAAGTTCCCCGACATACCCGTCTCCACTCGAGAGGAAGCACGAGGGTCCCGCACACATCCAGGGGAGCCCCGTTTCCGCCTACTAGGTCGAGATGAGGGATCCTTTCCCTGTTTCTTAGGGAAAGAATTCCTGGCGTTCCCGTCGCATCTCAAGAGGAGGCGCTCTCCACAGGAAAGGCGAGAGGAACTCCAGGGTCGTGCCACCATTCCAAGAGACCCCCAGATGTGTCAGTCCATTCCAGAGGAACCTGTTTTCCCTGCACTGCCTTGACGTTCAAGCCGAGGATCGACTCCCACCACGTGTGCACTTGGGACAGCCCTGTGGGAAAGCCTCGTGGGAAAGCCTCGTGGGAAAGACTCGAGGGAAAACCATAGATCCTTTGATCCACGCGGCGGACTGCGTGACACTGCTGCTACCGCTCTGGAGGAAAGCGCAAGTGCATGACCGCATTCGAGACGAGGACTGACTCCCCTGGGGAGACTCCAGAAGTACCCCAAGATCCATGTCAGCACTGGAGAGGAATCCTCAGGTTCCGGCCCCGACTCCACACAAGGTCTTAGGCCCCGGCATCGACGGGAGAGGAATCCCGAGAGGCCCCCGAGGAACTCCCATGGGGACTGGCCTTTCCTGAGGCCACCAGAGCAGGTCCCTGAGGTCCCCGTCCTAAGTCGAGAGCACCTGCCGCAACTCGAGAAATTCCACGAGGTTTTGCCCTCCAGGCGAGTTGAGGCCCATTTCCGCTGAGGCTTCTCGAGGCTAATCACGTCTAACCACTGGAACTTCCAAAGGGTCCTTCACACCCTTGCTGCAACTCAAGCAGTTCCGCCACATACCCGTCTCCACTCGAGAGGAAGCACGTGGGGTCCCGCACACATCCAGGGGAGACCCGTTTCCGCCTCCTAGCTCGAGATGAGGGATCCTTTCCCTGTTTCGTAGGGAAAGAATTCCCGGCGTTCCCGTCGCATCTCAAGAGGAGGCGCTCTCCACAGGAAAGGCGAGAGGAACTCCAGGGTCGTGCCACCATTCCAAGACTCCCCCGGATGTGTCAGTCCATTCCAGAGGAACCTGTTTTCCCTGCACTGCCTTGACGTTCAAGCCGAGGATCGACTCCCAACACGTGTGCACGTGAGACAGCCCTGTGGGAAAGCCTCGTGGGAAAGCCTCGTGTGAAAGACTCGAGGGAAAACCATAGATCTTTGATCCAGGCTGCGGACTGCGTGACACTGCTGCTACCGCTCTGGAGGAAAGCGCAAGTGCATGCCCGCATTCGAGACGAGGACTGACTCCCCTGGGGAGACTCCAGAAGTACCCCAAGATCCATGTCAGCACTGGAGAGCAATCCTCAGGTTCCGGCCCCGGCTCCACACAAGGTCTTAGGCCCCGGCATCGAAGGGAGAGGAAACCCGAGAGTCCCCCGAGGAACTCGCATGGGGACTGGTCTTTCCTGAGGCCACCAGAGCGGGTCCCTGAGGTCCCGGTCGTAAGTCGAGAGCACCTGCCGCAACTCGAGAAAATCCAGGAGGTTTTGCCCTCCAGGCGAGATGAGGCCCATTTCCGCTGAGGCTTCTCGAGGCTAATCACGTCTAACCACTGGAACTTCCAAAGGGTCCTTCACACCCTTGCTGCAACTCAAGTTGTTCCCCGACATACCCGTCTCCACTCGAGAGGAAGCACGAGGGTCCCGCACACATCCAGGGGAGCCCCGTTTCCGCCTCCTAGCTCGAGATGAGGGATCCTTTCCCTGTTTCGTAGGGAAAGAATTCCTGGCGTTCCCGTCGCATCTCAAGAGGAGGCGCTCTCCACAGGAAAGGCAAGAGGAACTCCAGCGTCGTGCCACCATTCCAAGAGACCCCCAGATGTGTCAGTCCATTCCAGAGGAACCTGTATTCCCTGCACTGCCTTGAGTTCAAGCCGAGGATCGACTCCCACCACGTGTGCACGTGGGACAGCCCTGTGGGAAAAGCCTCGTGCGAAAGCCTCGTGGGAAAGACTCGAGGGAAAACCATAGATCCTTTGATCCACGCCGCGGACTGCGTGACACTGCTGCTACCGCTCTGGAGGAAAGCGCAAGTGCATGCCCGCATTCGAGACGAGGACTGACTCCCCTGGGGAGACTCCAGAAGTACCCCAAGATCCATGTCAGCACTGGAGAGGAATCCTCAGGTTCCGGCCCCGACTCCACACAAGGTCTTAGGCCCCGGCATCGACGGGAGAGGAATCCCGAGAGGCCCCCGAGGAACTCGCATGGGGACTGGCCTTTCCTGAGGCCACCAGAGCGGGTCCCTGAGGTCCCCGTCGTAAGTCGAGAGCACCTGCCGCAACTCGAGAAAATCCAGGAGGTTTTGCCCTCCAGGCGAGATGAGGCCCATTTCCGCTGAGGCTTCTCGAGGCTAATCACATCTAACCACTGGAACTTCCAAAGGGTCCTTCACACCCTTCCTGCAACTCAAGAAGTTCCCCGACATACCCATCTCCACCCGAGAGGAAGCACGTGGGGTCCCGCACATATCCAGGGGAGCCCCGTTTCCGCCTCCTAGCTCGAGATGAGGGATCCTTTCCCTGTTCCTTAGGGAAAGAATTCCCGGCATTCCCGTCGCATCTCAAGAGGAGGCGCTCTCCACAGGAAAGGCGAGAGGAACTCCAGGGTCGTGCCACCATTCCAAGAGGCCCCAGATATGTCAGTTCATTACAGAGGAAGCTGTTTTCCCTGCACTGCCTTGACGTTCAAGCCGAGGATCAACTCCCACCACGTGTGCACGTGCGACAGCCCTGTGGGAAAGCCTCGTGGGAAAGACTCGAGGGAAAACCATAGATCCTTTGATCCACGCGGCGAACTGCATGACACTGCTGCTACCACTCTGGAGGAAAGCGCAAGTGCATGCCCGCATTCGAGACGAGGACTGAGTCCCCTCGGGAGACTCCAGAAGTACCCCAAGATCCATGTCAGCACTGGAGAGGTATCCTCAAGTTCCGACCCTGACTCCACACAAGGTCTTAGGCCCCGGCATCGACGGGAGAGGAATCCCGAGAGGCCCCCGAGGAACTCGAATGGGGACTGGCCTTTCCTGAGGCCACCAGAGCGGGTCCCTGAGGTCCCAGTCGTAAGTCGAGAGCACCTGCCGCAACTCGAGAAAATCCAGGAGGTTTTGCCCTCCAGGCGAGATGAGGCCCATTTCCGCTGAGGCTTCTCGAGGCTAATCACATCTAACCACTGGAACTTCCAAAGGGTCCTTCACACCCTTCCTGCAACTCAAGAAGTTCCCCGACATACCCATCTCCACCCGAGAGGAAGCACGTGGGGTCCCGCACACATCCAGGGGAGCCCCGTTTCCGCCTCCTAGCTCGAGATGAGGGATCCTTTCCCTGTTCCTTAGGGAAAGAATTCCCGGCATTCCCGTCGCATCTCAAGAGGAGGCGCTCTCCACAGGAAAGGCGAGAGGAACTCCAGGGTCGTGCCACCATTCCAAGAGGCCCCAGATATGTCAGTTCATTACAGAGGAAGCTGTTTTCCCTGCACTGCCTTGACGTTCAAGCCGAGGATCGACTCCCACCACGTATGCACGTGGGACAGCCCTGTGGGAAAGCCTCGTGGGAAAGACTCGAGGGAAAACCATAGATCCTTTGATCCACGCGGCGGACTGCGTGACACTGCTGCTACCGCTCTGGAGGAAAGCGCAAGTGCATGCCCGCATTCGAGACGAGGACTGACTCCCCTGGGGAGACTCCAGAAGTACCCCAAGATCCATGTCAGCACAGGAGAGCAATCCTCAGGTTCCGGCCCCGACTCCACAAAAGGTCTTAGGCCCCGGCATCGAAGGGAGAGGAAACCCGAGAGGCCCCCGAGGAACTCGCATGGGGACTGGCCTTTCCTGAGGCCACCAGAGCGGGTCCCTGAGGTCCCGGTCGTAAGTCGAGAGCACCTGCCGCAACTCGAGAAAATCCAGGAGGTTTTGCCCTCCAGGCGAGATGAGACCCATTTCCGCTGAGGCTTCTCGAGGCTAATCACGTCTAACCACTGGAACTTCCAAAGGGTCCTTCACACCCTTGCTGCAACTCAAGTTGTTCCCCGACATACCCGTCTCCACTCGAGAGGAAGTACGTGGGGTCCCGCACACATCCAGGGGAGCCCCGTTTCCGCCTCCTAGCTCGAGATGAGGGATCCTTTCCCTGTTTCGTAGGGAAAGAATTCCTGGCGTTCCCGTCGCATCTCAAGAGGAGGCGCTCTGCACAGGAAAGGCGAGAGGAACTCCAGGGTCGTGCCACCATTCCAAGAGACCCCCAGATGTGTCAGTCCATTCCAGAGGAACCTGTTTTCCCTGCACTGCCTTGAGTTCAAGCCGAGGATCGACTCCCACCACGTGTGCACGTGGGACAGCCCTGTGGGAAAAGCCTCGTGGGAAAGCCTCGTGGGAAAGACTCGAGGGAAAACCATAGATCCTTTGATCCACGCGGCGGACTGCGTGACACTGCTGCTACCGCTCTGGAGGAAAGCGCAAGTGCATGCCCATATTCGAGACGAGGACTGACTCCCCTGGGGAGACTCCAGAAGTACCCCAAGATCCATGTCAGCACTGGAGAGGAATCCTCAGGTTCCGGCCCCGACTCGACACAAGGTCTTAGGCCCCGGCATCGACGGGAGAGGAATCCCGAGAGGCCCCCGAGGAACTCCCATGGGGACTGGCCTTTCCTGAGGCCACCAGAGCAGGTCCGTGAGGTCCCCGTCGTAAGTCGAGAGCACCTGCCGCAACTCGAGAAATTCCACGAGGTTTTGCCCTCCAGGCGAGTTGAGGCCCATTTCCGCTGAGGCTTCTCGAGGCTAATCACGTCTAACCACTGGAACTTCCAAAGGGTCCTTCACACCCTTGCTGCAACTCAAGCAGTTCCGCGACATACCCGTCTCCACTCGAGAGGAAGCACGTGGGGTCCCGCACACATCCAGGGGAGCCCCGTTTCCACCTCCTAGCTCGAGATGAGGGATCCTTTCCCTGTTTCGTAGGGAAAGAATTCCCGGCGTTCCCGTCGCATCTCAAGAGGAGGCGCTCTCCACAGGAAAGGCGAGAGGAACTCCAGGGTCGTGCCACCATTCCAAGAGTCCCCCAGATGTGTCAGTCCATTCCAGAGGAACCTGTTTTCCCTGCACTGCCTTGACGTTCAAGCCGAGGATCGACTCCCACCACGTGTGCACGTGGGACAGCCCTGTGGGAAAGCCTCGTGGGTAAGCCTCGTGGGAAAGACTCGAGGGAAAACCATAGATCCTTTGATCCACGCTGCGGACTGCGTGACACTGCTGCTACGCTCTGGAGGAAAGCGCAAGTGCATGCCCGCATTCGAGACGAGGACTGACTCCCCTGGGGAGACTCCAGAAGTACCCCAAGATCCATGTCAGCACAGGAGAGCAATCCTCAGGTTCCGGCCCCGACTCCACAAAAGGTCTTAGGCCCCGGCATCGAAGGGAGAGGAAACCCGAGAGGCCCCCGAGGAACTCGCATGGGGACTGGCCTTTCCTGAGGCCACCAGAGCGGGTCCCTGAGGTCCCGGTCGTAAGTCGAGAGCACCTGCCGCAACTCGAGAAAATCCAGGAGGTTTTGCCCTCCAGGCGAGATGAGACCCATTTCCGCTGAGGCTTCTCGAGGCTAATCACGTCTAACCACTGGAACTTCCAAAGGGTCCTTCACACCCTTGCTGCAACTCAAGTTGTTCCCCGACATACCCGTCTCCACTCGAGAGGAAGTACGTGGGGTCCCGCACACATCCAGGGGAGCCCCGTTTCCGCCTCCTAGCTCGAGATGAGGGATCCTTTCCCTGTTTCCTAGGGAAAGAATTCCCGGCGTTCCCGTCGCATCTCAAGAGGTGGCGCTCTCCACAGGAAAGGCGAGAGGAACTCCAGGGTCGTGCCACCATTCCAAGAGTCCCCCAGATGTGTCAGTCCATTCCAGAGGAACCTGTTTTCCCTGCTCTGCCTTGACGTTCAAGCCGAGGATCGACTCCCACCACGTGTGACGTGGGACAGCCCTGTGGGAAAGCCTCGTTGGAAAGCCTCGTGGGAAAGACTCGAGGGAAAACCATGAATCCTTTGATCCACGCGGCGGACTGCGTGACACTGCTGCTACCGCTCTGGAGGAACGCGCAAGTGAATGCCCGCATTCGAGACGAGGACTGACTTCCCTGGGGAGACTCCAGAAGTACCCCAAGATCCATGTCAGCACTGGAGAGGAATCCTCAGGTTCTGGCCCCGACTCCACACAAGGTCTTAGGCCCCGGCATCGATGGGAGAGGAATCCCGAGAGGCCCCCGAGGAACTCGCATGGGGACTGGCCTTTCCTGACGCCACCAGAGCGGGTCCCTGAGGTCCCCGTCGTAAGTCGAGAGCACCTGCCGCAACTCGAGAAAATCCAGGAGGTTTTGCCCTCCAGGCGAGATGAGGCCCATTTCCGCTGAGGCTTCTCGAGGCTAATCACATCTAACCACTGGAACTTCCAAAGGGTCCTTCACACCCTTGCTGCAACTCAAGAAGTTCCCCGACATACCCGTCTCCACTCGAGAGGAAGCACGAGGGTCCCGCACACATCCAGGGGAGCCCCGTTTCCGCCTACTAGGTCGAGATGAGTGATCCTTTCCCTGTTTCGTAGGGAAAGAATTCCTGGCGTTCCCGTCGCATCTCAAGAGGAGGCGCTCTCCACAGGAAAGGCGAGAGGAACTCCAGGGTCGTGCCACCATTCCAAGAGACCCCCAGATGTGTCAGTCCATTCCAGAGGAACCTGTTTTCCCTGCACTGCTTTGACGTTCAAGCCGAGGATCGACTCCCACCACGTGTGCACTTGGGACAGCCCTGTGGGAAAGCCTCGTGGGAAAGCCTCGTGGGAAAGACTCGAGGGAAAACCATAGATCCTTTGATCCACGCGGCGGACTGCGTGACACTGCTGCTACCGCTCTGGAGGAAAGCGCAAGTGCATGACCGCGTTCGAGACGAGGACTGACTCCCCTGGGGAGACTCCAGAAGTACCCCAAGATCCATGTCAGCACTGGAGAGGAATCCTCAGGTTCCGGCCCCGACTCCACACAAGGTCTTAGGCCCCGGCATCGACGGGAGAGGAATCCCGAGAGGCCCCCGAGGAACTCCCATGGGGACTGGCCTTTCCTGAGGCCACCAGAGCAGGTCCCTGAGGTCCCCGTCCTAAGTCGAGAGCACCTGCCGCAACTCGAGAAATTCCACGAGGTTTTGCCCTCCAGGCGAGTTGAGGCCCATTTCCGCTGAGGCTTCTCGAGGCTAATCACGTCTAACCACTGGAACTTCCAAAGGGTCCTTCACACCCTTGCTGCAACTCAAGCAGTTCCGCCACATACCCGTCTCCACTCGAGAGGAAGCACGTGGGGTCCCGCACACATCCAGGGGAGACCCGTTTCCGCCTCCTAGCTCGAGATGAGGGATCCTTTCCCTGTTTCGTAGGGAAAGAATTCCCGGCGTTCCCGTCGCATCTCAAGAGGAGGCGCTCTCCACAGGAAAGGCGAGAGGAACTCCAGGGTCGTGCCACCATTCCAAGACTCCCCCGGATGTGTCAGTCCATTCCAGAGGAACCTGTTTTCCCTGCACTGCCTTGACGTTCAAGCCGAGGATCGACTCCCAACACGTGTGCACGTGAGACAGCCCTGTGGGAAAGCCTCGTGGGAAAGCCTCGTGTGAAAGACTCGAGGGAAAACCATAGATCTTTGATCCAGGCTGCGGACTGCGTGACACTGCTGCTACCGCTCTGGAGGAAAGCGCAAGTGCATGCCCGCATTCGAGACGAGGACTGACTCCCCTGGGGAGACTCCAGAAGTACCCCAAGATCCATGTCAGCACTGGAGAGCAATCCTCAGGTTCCGGCCCCGACTCCACACAAGGTCTGAGGCCCCGGCATCGACGGGAGAGGAATCCCGAGAGGCCCCCGAGGAACTCGCATGAGGACTGGCCTTTCCTGAGGCCACCAGAGCGGGTCCCTGTGGTCCCTGTCGTAAGTCGAGAGCACCTGCCGCAACTCGAGAAAATCCAGGAGGTTTTGCCCTCCAGGCGAGATGAGGCCCATTTCCGCTGAGGCTTCTCGAGGCTAATCAGGTCTAACCACTGGAACTTCCAAAGGGTCCTTCTCACCCTTGCTGCAACTCAAGAAGTTCCCCGACATACCCCTCTCCACTCGAGAGAAAGCACGACGGTCCCGCACACATCCAGGGGAGCCCCGTTTCCGCCTGCTAGCTCGAGATGAGGGATCCTTTCCCTGTTTCGTAGGGAAAGAATTCCCGGCGTTCCCGTCGCATCTCAAGAGGAGGCGCTCTCCACAGGAAAGGCGAGAGGAACTCCAGGGTCGTGCCACCATTCCAAGAGTCCCCCAGATGTGTCAGTCCATTCCAGACGAACCTGTTTTCCCTGCACTGCCTTGACGTTCAAGCTGAGGATCGACTCCCACCACGTGTGCACGTGGGACAGCCCTGTGGGAAAGCCTCGTGGGAAAGCCTCGTGGGAAAGACTCGAGGGAAAACAATAGATCCTTTGATCCACGCGGCGGATTGCGTGACACTGCTGCTACCACTCTGGGGGAAAGCGCAAGTGCATGCCCGCATTCGAGACGAGGACTGACTCCCCTGGGGAGACTCCAGAAGTACCCCAAGATCCATGTCAGCACTGGAGAGGAATCCTCAGGTTCCGGCCCCGACTCCACACAAGGTCTTAGGCCCCGGCATCGAAGGGAGAGGAATCCCGAGAGGCCCCCGAGGAACTCGCATGGGGACTGGCCTTTCCTGAGGCCACCAGAGCGGGTCCCCGAGGTCCCCGTCGTAAGTCGAGAGCACCTGCCGCAACTCGAGAAAATCCAGGAGGTTTTGCCCTCCAGGCGAGATGAGGCCCATTTCCGCTGAGGCTTCTCGAGGCTAATCAAATCTAACCACTGGAACTTCCAAAGTGTCCTTCACACCCTTGCTGCAACTCAAGAAGTTCCCCGACCTGCCCGTCTCCACTCGAGAGGAAGCACGAGGGTCCCGCACACATCCAGGGGAGCCCCGTTTCCGCCTCCTAGCTCGAGATGAGGGATCCTTTCCCTGTTTCGTAGGGAAAGAATTCCCGGCGTTCCCGTCGCATCTCAAGAGGAGGCGCTCTCCACAGGAAAGGCGAGAGGAACTCCAGGGTCGTGCCACCATTCCAAGAGTCCCCCAGATGTGTCAGTCCATTCCAGAGGAACCCGTTTTCCCTGCACTGCCTCGACGTTCAAGCCGAGGATCGACTCCCACCACGTGTGCACGTGGGACAGCCCTGTGGGAAAGCCTCGTGGGAAAGCCTCGTGGGAAAGACTCGAGGGAAAACCATAGATCCTTTGATCCACGCGGCGGAGTGCGTGACACTGCTGCTACCGCCCTGGAGGAAAGCGCAAGTGCATGCCCGCATTCGAGACGAGGACTGACTCCCCTGGGGAGACTCCAGAAGTACCCCAAGATCATGTCAGCACTGAAGAGGAATCCTCAGGTTCCGGCCCCGATTCCACAAAAGGTCTTAGGCCCCGGCATCGACGGGAGAGGAATCCCGAGAGGCCCCCGAGGAACTCGCATGGGGACTGGCCTTTCCTGAGGCCACCAGAGCGGGTCCCTGAGGTCCCCGTCGTAAGTCGAGAGCACCTGCCGCAACTCGAGAAAATCCAGGAGGTTTTGCCCTCCAGGCGAGATTAGGCCCATTTCTGCTGAGGCTTCTCGAGGCTAATCACATCTAACCACTAGAACATCCAAAGGGTCCTTCTCACCCTTGCTGCAACTCAAGAAGTTCCCCGACATACCCGTCTCCACTCGAGAGGAAGCACGAGGGTTCCGCACACATCCAGGGGAGCCCCGTTTCCGCCTCCTAGCTCGAGATGAGGGATCCTTTCCCTGTTTCTTAGGGAAAGAATTCCCGGCGTTTCCGTCGCATCTCAAGAGGAGGCGCTCTCCACAGGAAAGGCGAGGGGAACTCCAGGGTCGTGCCACCATTCCAAGAGGCCCCAGATATGTCAGTCCATTACAGAGGAAGCTGTTTTCCCTGCACTGTCTTGACGTTCAAGCCGAGGATCGACTCCCACCACGTGTGCACGTGGGACAGCCCTGTGAGAAAGCCTCGTGGGAAAGCCTCGTGGAAAAGACTCGAGGGAAAACCATACATCCTTTGATCCACGCGGCGGACTGCGTGACACTGCTGCTACCGCTCTGGAGGAAAGCGCAAGTGCATGTCCGCATTCGAGACGAGGACTGACTCCCATGGGGAGACTCCAGAAGTACCCGAAGATCCATGTCAGCACTGGAGAGGAATCCTCAGGTTCCGGCCCCGACTCCACACAAGGTCTTAGGCCATGGCATCGACGGGAGAGGAATCCCGAGAGGCCCCCGAGGAACTCGCATGGGGACTGGCCTTTCCTGAGGCCACCAGAGCGGGTCCCTGAGGTCCCCGTCGTAAGTCGAGAGCACCTGCCGCAACTCGAGAAAATCCAGGAGGTTTTGCCCTCCAGGCGAGATGAGGCCCATTTCCGCTGAGGCTTCTCGAGGCTAATCACGTCTAACCACTGGAACTTCCAAAGGGTCCTTCACACCCTTGCTGCAACTCAAGTTGTTCCCCGACATACCCGTCTCCACTCGAGAGGAAGCACGTGGGGTCCCGCACACATCCAGGGGAGCCCCGTTTCCGCCTCCTAGCTCGAGATTAGGGATCTTTTCCCTGTTTAGTAGGGAAAGAATTCCCGGCGTTCCCGTCGCATCTCAAGAGGAGGCCCTCTCCACAGGAAAGGCGAGAGGAACTCCAGGGTCGTGGCACCATTCCAAGACACCCCCAGTTGTGTCAGTCCATTCCAGAGGAACCTGTTTTCCCTGCACTGCCTTGACGTTCAAGCCGAGGATCGACTCCCACCATGTGTGCACGTGGGACAGCCCTGTGGGAAAGCCTCGTGGGAAAGCCTCGTGGGAAAGACTCGAGGGAAAACCATAGATCCTTTGATCCACGCGGCGGACTGCGTGACACTGCTGCTACCGCTCTGGAGGAAAGCGCAAGTGGATGCCCGCATTCGAGACGGGGACTGACTCCCCTGAGGAGACTCCAGAAGTACCCCAAGATCCATGTCAGCACTGGAGAGGAATCCTCAGGTTCCGGCCCCAACTCCACACAAGGTCTTAGGCCCCGGCATCGACGGGAGAGTAATCCCGAGAGGCCCCCGAGGAACTCGCATGGGGACTGGCCTTTCCTGAGGCCACCAGAGCGGGTCCCTGAGGTCCCCGTCGTAAGTCGAGAGCACCTGCCGCAACTCGAGAAAATCCAGGAGGTTTTGCCCTCCAGGCGAGATGAGGCCCATTTCCGCTGAGGCTTCTCGAGGCTAATCACATCTAACTACTGGAACATCCAAAGGGTCCTTCTCACCCTTGCTGCAACTCAAGAAGTTCCCCGACATACACGTCTCCACTCGAGAGGAAGCACGTGGGGTCCCGCACACATCCAGGGGAGCCCCGTTTCCGCCTCCTAACTCGAGATGAATGATCCTTTCCCTGTTTCGTAGGGAAAGAATTCCCGGCGTTCCCGTCGCATCTCAAGAGGAGGCGCTCTCCACAGGAAAGGCGAGAGGAACTCCAGGGTCGTGCCACCATTCCAAGAGTCCCCCAGATGTGTCAGTCCATTCCAGAGGAACCTGTTTTCCCTGCACTGCCTTGACGTTCAAGCCGAGGATCGACTCCCACCACGTGTGCACGTGGGACAGCCCTGTGGGAAAGCCTCGTGGGAAAGACTCGAGGGAAAACCATAGATCCTTTGATCCACGCGGCGGACTGCGTGACACTGCTGCTACCGCCCTGGAGGAAAGCGCAAGTTCATGCCCGCATTCGAGACGAGGACTGACTCCCCTGGGGAGACTCCAGAAGTACCCCAAGATCCATGTCAGCACTGGAGAGGAATCCTCAGGTTCCGGCCCCGACTCCACACAAGGTCTTAGGCCCCGGCATCGACGGGAGAGGAATCCCGAGAGGCCCCCGAGGAACTCGCATGAGGACTGGCCTTTCCTGAGGCCACCAGAGCGGGTCCCTGAGGTCCCCGTCGTAAGTCGAGAGCACCTGCCGCAACTCGAGAAAATCCAGGAGGTTTTGCCCTCCAGGCGAGATGAGGCCCATTTCCGCTGATGCTTCTCGAGGCTAAACACATCTAACCACTGGAACATCCAAAGGGTCCTTCTCACCCTTGCTGCAACTCAAGAAGTTCCCCGACATACCCGTCTCCACTCGAGAGGAAGCACGAGGGTCACGCACACATCCAGGGGAGCCTCGTTTCCGCCTCCTAGCTCGAGATGAGGGATCCTTTCCCTGTTTCGTAGGGAAAGAATTCCCGGCGTTCCCGTCGCATCTCAAGAGGAGGCGCTCTCCACAGGAAAGGCGAGAGGAACTCCAGGGTCGTGCCACCATTCCAAGAGTCCCCCAGATGTGTCAGTCCATTCCAGAGGAACCTGTTTTCCCTGCACTGCCTTGACGTTCAAGACGAGGATCGACTCCCACCACGTGTGCACGTGGGACAGCCCTGTGGGAAAGCCTCGTGGGAAAGCCTCGTGGGAAAGACTCGAGGGAAAACCATAGATCCTTTGATCCACGCGGCGGACTGCGTGACTCTGCTGCTACCGCTCTGGAGGAAAGCGCAAGTGCATGCCCGCAGTCGAGACGAGGACTGACTCCCCTGGGGAGACTCCAGAAGTACCCCAAGATCCATGTCCGCACTGGAGAGGAATCCTCAGGTTCCGGCCCCGACTCCACACAAGGTCTTAGGCCCCGACATCGACGGGAGAGGATCCCGAGAGGCCCCCAGGAACTCGCATGGGGACTGGCCTTTCCTGAGGCCACCAGAGCGGGACTCTAGGTCCCCGTCGTAAGTCGAGAGCACCTGCCGCAACTCGAGAAAATCCAGGAGGTTTTGCCCTCCAGGCGAGATGAGGCCCATTTCCGCTGAGGCTTCTCGAGGCTAATCACGTCTAACCACTGGAACTTCCAAAGGGTCCTTCACACCCTTGCTGCAACTCAAGAAGTTTCCCGACATACCCGTCTCCACTCGAGAGGAAGCACGTGGGGTCCCGCACACATCCAGGGGAGCCCCGTTTCCGCCTCCTAGCTCGAGATGATGGATCCTTTCCCTGTTTCGTAGGTAAAGAATTCCCGGCGTTCCCGTCGCATCTCAAGAGGAGGCGCTCTCCACAGAAAAGGCGAGAGGAACTCCAGGGTCGTGCCACCATTCCAAGAGTCCCCCAGATGTGTCAGTCCATTCCAGAGGAACCTGTTTTCCCTGCACTGCCTTGACGTTCAAGCCGAGGATCGACTCCCACCACGTGTGCACGTGGGACAGACCTGTGGGAAAGCCTCGTGGGAAAGCCTCGTGGGAAAGACTCGAGGGAAAACCATAGATCCTTTGATCCACGCGGAGGACTGGGTGACACTGCTGCTACCTCCCTGGAGGAAAGCGCAAGTGCATGCCCGCATTCGAGACGAGGACTGACTCCCCTGGGGAGACTCCAGAAGTACTCCAAGATCCATGTCAGCACTGGAGAGTAATCCTCAGGTTCCGGCCCCGATTCCACACAAGGTCTTAGGCCCCGGCATCGACGGGAGAGGAATCGCGAGAGGCCCCCGAGGAACTCGCATGGGTACTGGCCTTTCCTGAGGCCACCAGAGCGGGTCCCTGAGGTCCCCGTCGTAAGTCGAGAGCACCTGCCGCAACTCGAGAAAATCCAGGAGGTTTTGCCCTCCAGGCGAGATGAGGCCCATTTCTGCTGAGGCTTCTCGAGGCTAATCACATCTAACTACTGGAACATCCAAAGGGTCCTTCTCACCCTTGCTGCAACTCAAGAAGTTCCCCGACATACACGTCTCCACTCGAGAGGAAGCACGTGGGGTCCCGCACACATCCAGGGGAGCCCCGTTTCCGCCTCCTAACTCGAGATGAATGATCCTTTCCCTGTTTCGTAGGGAAAGAATTCCCGGCGTTCCCGTCGCATCTCAAGAGGAGGCGCTCTCCACAGGAAAGGCGAGAGGAACTCCAGGGTCGTGCCACCATTCCAAGAGTCCCCCAGATGTGTCAGTCCATTCCAGAGGAACCTGTTTTCCCTGCACTGCCTTGACGTTCAAGCCGAGGATCGACTCCCACCACGTGTGCACGTGGGACAGCCCTGTGGGAAAGCCTCGTGGGAAAGACTCGAGGGAAAACCATAGATCCTTTGATCCACGCGGCGGACTGCGTGACACTGCTGCTACCGCCCTGGAGGAAAGCGCAAGTTCATGCCCGCATTCGAGACGAGGACTGACTCCCCTGGGGAGACTCCAGAAGTACCCCAAGATCCATGTCAGCACTGGAGAGGAATCCTCAGGTTCCGGCCCCGACTCCACACAAGGTCTTAGGCCCCGGCATCGACGGGAGAGGAATCCCGAGAGGCCCCCGAGGAACTCGCATGAGGACTGGCCTTTCCTGAGGCCACCAGAGCGGGTCCCTGAGGTCCCCGTCGTAAGTCGAGAGCACCTGCCGCAACTCGAGAAAATCCAGGAGGTTTTGCCCTCCAGGCGAGATGAGGCCCATTTCCGCTGATGCTTCTCGAGGCTAAACACATCTAACCACTGGAACATCCAAAGGGTCCTTCTCACCCTTGCTGCAACTCAAGAAGTTCCCCGACATACCCGTCTCCACTCGAGAGGAAGCACGAGGGTCACGCACACATCCAGGGGAGCCCCGTTTCCGCCTCCTAGCTCGAGATGAGGGATCCTTTCCCTGTTTCGTAGGGAAAGAATTCCCGGCGTTCCCGTCGCATCTCAAGAGGAGGCGCTCTCCACAGGAAAGGCGAGAGGAACTCCAGGGTCGTGCCACCATTCCAAGAGTCCCCCAGATGTGTCAGTCCATTCCAGAGGAACCTGTTTTCCCTGCACTGCCTTGACGTTCAAGCCGAGGATCGACTCCCACCACGTGTGCACGTGGGACAGCCCTGTGGGAAAGCCTCGTGGGAAAGACTCGAGGGAAAACCATAGATCCTTTGATCCACGCGGCGGACTGCGTGACACTGCTGCTACCGCTCTGGAGGAAAGCGCAAGTGCATGCCCGCATTCGAGACGAGGACTGACTCCCCTGGGGAGACTCCAGAAGTACCCCAAGATCCATGTCAGCACTGGAGAGGAATCCTCAGGTTCCGGCCCCAACTCCATACAAGGTCTTAGGCCCCGGCATCGACGGGAGAGGAATCCCGAGAGGCCCCAGAGGAACTCGCATGGGGACTGGCCTTTCCTGACGCCACCAGAGCGGGTCCCTGAGGTCCCCGTCGTAAGTCGAGTGCACCTGCCGCAACTCGAGAAAATCCAGGAGATTTTGCCCTCCAGGCGAGATGAGGCCCATTACCGCTGAGGCTTCTCGAGGCTAATCACGTCTAACCACTGGAACTTCCAAAGGGTCCTTCACACCCTTGCTGCAACTCAAGCAGTTCCGCGACATACCCGTCTCCACTCGAGAGGAAGCACGAGGGTCCCGCAAACATCCAGGGGAGCCCCGTTTCGCCTCCTAGCTCGAGATGAGGGATCCTTTCCCTGTTTCGTAGGGAAAGAATTCCCGGCGTTCCCGTCGCATCTCAAGAGAGGGCGCTCTCCACAGGAAAGGCGAGAGGAACTCCAGGGTCGTGGCACCATTCCAAGACACCCCCAGTTGTGTCAGTCCATTCCAGAGGAACCTGTTTTCCCTGCACTGCCTTGACGTTCAAGCCGAGGATCGACTCCCACCACGTGTGCACGTGGGACAGCCCTGTGGGAAAGCCTCGTGGGAAAGCCTCGTGGGAAAGACTCGAGGGAAAACCATAGATCCTTTGATCCACGCGGCGGACGGAGTGACACTGCTGCTACCGCTCTGGAGGAAAGCGCAAGTGCATGCCCGCATTCGAGACGAGGACTGACTCCCCTGGGGAGACTCCAGAAGTACCCCAAGATCCATGTCAGCACTGGAGAGGAATCCTCAGGTTCCGGCCCCGACTCCACACAAGGTCTTAGGCCCCGGCATCGATGGGAGAGGAATCCGGAGAGGCCCCCGAGGAACTCGCATGGGGACTGGCCTTTCCTGAGGCCACCAGAGCGGGTCCCTGAGGTCCCCGTCGTAAGTCGAGAGCACCTGCCGCAACTCGAGAAAATCCAGGAGGTTTTGCCCTCCAGGCGAGATGAGGCCCATTTCCGCTGATGCTTCTCGAGGCTAAACACATCTAACCACTGGAACATCCAAAGGGTCCTTCTCACCCTTGCTGCAACTCAAGAAGTTCCCCGACATACCCGTCTCCACTCGAGAGGAAGCACGAGGGTCCCGCACACATCCAGGGGAGCCCCGTTTCCGCCTCCTAGCTCGAGATGAGGGATCCTTTCCCTGTTTCGTAGGGAAAGAATTCCCGGCGTTCCCGTCGCATCTCAAGAGGAGGCGCTCTCCACAGGAAAGGCGAAAGGAACTCCAGGGTCGTGCCACCATTCCAAGAGTCCCCCAGATGTGTCAGTCCATTCCAGAGGAACCTGTTTTCCCTGCACTGCCTTGACGTTCAAGCCGAGGATCGACTCCCACCACGTGTGCACGTGGGACAGCCCTGTGGGAAAGCCTCGTGGGAAAGACTCGAGGGAAAACCATAGATCCTTTGATCCACGCGGCGGACTGCGTGACACTGCTGCTACCACTCTGGAGGAAAGCGCAAGTGCATGCCCGCATTCGAGACGAGGACTGAGTCCCCTCGGGAGACTCCAGAAGTACCCCAAGATCCATGTCAGCACTGGAGAGGTATCCTCAAGTTCCGACCCTGACTCCACACAAGGTCTTAGGCCCCGGCATCGACGGGAGAGGAATCCCGAGAGGCCCCCGAGGAACTCGCATGGGGACTGGCCTTTCCTGAGGCCACCAGAGCGGGTCCCTGAGGTCCCCGTCGTAAGTCGAGAGCACCTGCCGCAACTCGAGAAAATCCAGGAGGTTTTGCCCTCCAGGCGAGATGAGGCCCATTTCCGCTGAGGCTTCTCGAGGCTAATCACATCTAACCACTGGAACTTCCAAAGGGTCCTTCACACCCTTCCTGCAACTCAAGAAGTTCCACGACATACCCATCTCCACCCGAGAGGAAGCACGTGGGGTCCCGCACATATCCAGGGGAGCCCCGTTTCCGCCTCCTAGCTCGAGATGAGGGATCCTTTCCCTGTTCCTTAGGGAAAGAATTCCCGGCATTCCCGTCGCATCTCAAGAGGAGGCGCTCTCCACAGGAAAGGCGAGAGGAACTCCAGGGTCGTGCCACCATTCCAAGAGGCCCCAGATATGTCAGTTCATTACAGAGGAAGCTGTTTTCCCTGCACTGCCTTGACGTTCAAGCCGAGGATCAACTCCCACCACGTGTGCACGTGCGACAGCCCTGTGGGAAAGCCTCGTGGGAAAGACTCGAGGGAAAACCATAGATCCTTTGATCCACGCGGCGAACTGCATGACACTGCTGCTACCACTCTGGAGGAAAGCGCAAGTGCATGCCCGCATTCGAGACGAGGACTGAGTCCCCTCGGGAGACTCCAGAAGTACCCCAAGATCCATGTCAGCACTGGAGAGGTATCCTCAAGTTCCGACCCTGACTCCACACAAGGTCTTAGGCCCCGGCATCGACGGGAGAGGAATCCCGAGAGGCCCCCGAGGAACTCGCATGGGGACTGGCCTTTCCTGAGGCCACCAGAGCGGGTCCCTGAGGTCCCAGTCGTAAGTCGAGAGCACCTGCCGCAACTCGAGAAAATCCAGGAGGTTTTGCCCTCCAGGCGAGATGAGGCCCATTTCCGCTGAGGCTTCTCGAGGCTAATCACATCTAACCACTGGAACTTCCAAAGGGTCCTTCACACCCTTCCTGCAACTCAAGAAGTTCCCCGACATACCCATCTCCACCCGAGAGGAAGCACGTGGGGTCCCGCACACATCCAGGGGAGCCCCGTTTCCGCCTCCTAGCTCGAGATGAGGGATCCTTTCCCTGTTCCTTAGGGAAAGAATTCCCGGCATTCCCGTCGCATCTCAAGAGGAGGCGCTCTCCACAGGAAAGGCGAGAGGAACTCCAGGGTCGTGCCACCATTCCAAGAGGCCCCAGATATGTCAGTTCATTACAGAGGAAGCTGTTTTCCCTGCACTGCCTTGACGTTCAAGCCGAGGATCGACTCCCACCACGTATGCACGTGGGACAGCCCTGTGGGAAAGCCTCGTGGGAAAGACTCGAGGGAAAACCATAGATCCTTTGATCCACGCGGCGGACTGCGTGACACTGCTGCTACCGCTCTGGAGGAAAGCGCAAGTGCATGCCCGCATTCGAGACGAGGACTGACTCCCCTGGGGAGACTCCAGAAGTACCCCAAGATCCATGTCAGCACAGGAGAGCAATCCTCAGGTTCCGGCCCCGACTCCACAAAAGGTCTTAGGCCCCGGCATCGAAGGGAGAGGAAACCCGAGAGGCCCCCGAGGAACTCGCATGGGGACTGGCCTTTCCTGAGGCCACCAGAGCGGGTCCCTGAGGTCCCGGTCGTAAGTCGAGAGCACCTGCCGCAACTCGAGAAAATCCAGGAGGTTTTGCCCTCCAGGCGAGATGAGACCCATTTCCGCTGAGGCTTCTCGAGGCTAATCACGTCTAACCACTGGAACTTCCAAAGGGTCCTTCACACCCTTGCTGCAACTCAAGTTGTTCCCCGACATACCCGTCTCCACTCGAGAGGAAGCACGTGGGGTCCCGCACACATCCAGGGGAGCCCCGTTTCCGCCTCCTAGCTCGAGATTAGGGATCTTTTCCCTGTTTAGTAGGGAAAGAATTCCCGGCGTTCCCGTCGCATCTCAAGAGGAGGCCCTCTCCACAGGAAAGGCGAGAGGAACTCCAGGGTCGTGGCACCATTCCAAGACACCCCCAGTTGTGTCAGTCCATTCCAGAGGAACCTGTTTTCCCTGCACTGCCTTGACGTTCAAGCCGAGGATCGACTCCCACCATGTGTGCACGTGGGACAGCCCTGTGGGAAAGCCTCGTGGGAAAGCCTCGTGGGAAAGACTCGAGGGAAAACCATAGATCCTTTGATCCACGCGGCGGACTGCGTGACACTGCTGCTACCGCTCTGGAGGAAAGCGCAAGTGGATGCCCGCATTCGAGACGGGGACTGACTCCCCTGAGGAGACTCCAGAAGTACCCCAAGATCCATGTCAGCACTGGAGAGGAATCCTCAGGTTCCGGCCCCAACTCCACACAAGGTCTTAGGCCCCGGCATCGACGGGAGAGTAATCCCGAGAGGCCCCCGAGGAACTCGCATGGGGACTGGCCTTTCCTGAGGCCACCAGAGCGGGTCCCTGAGGTCCCCGTCGTAAGTCGAGAGCACCTGCCGCAACTCGAGAAAATCCAGGAGGTTTTGCCCTCCAGGCGAGATGAGGCCCATTTCCGCTGAGGCTTCTCGAGGCTAATCACATCTAACTACTGGAACATCCAAAGGGTCCTTCTCACCCTTGCTGCAACTCAAGAAGTTCCCCGACATACACGTCTCCACTCGAGAGGAAGCACGTGGGGTCCCGCACACATCCAGGGGAGCCCCGTTTCCGCCTCCTAACTCGAGATGAATGATCCTTTCCCTGTTTCGTAGGGAAAGAATTCCCGGCGTTCCCGTCGCATCTCAAGAGGAGGCGCTCTCCACAGGAAAGGCGAGAGGAACTCCAGGGTCGTGCCACCATTCCAAGAGTCCCCCAGATGTGTCAGTCCATTCCAGAGGAACCTGTTTTCCCTGCACTGCCTTGACGTTCAAGCCGAGGATCGACTCCCACCACGTGTGCACGTGGGACAGCCCTGTGGGAAAGCCTCGTGGGAAAGACTCGAGGGAAAACCATAGATCCTTTGATCCACGCGGCGGACTGCGTGACACTGCTGCTACCGCCCTGGAGGAAAGCGCAAGTTCATGCCCGCATTCGAGACGAGGACTGACTCCCCTGGGGAGACTCCAGAAGTACCCCAAGATCCATGTCAGCACTGGAGAGGAATCCTCAGGTTCCGGCCCCGACTCCACACAAGGTCTTAGGCCCCGGCATCGACGGGAGAGGAATCCCGAGAGGCCCCCGAGGAACTCGCATGAGGACTGGCCTTTCCTGAGGCCACCAGAGCGGGTCCCTGAGGTCCCCGTCGTAAGTCGAAAGCACCTGCCGCAACTCGAGAAAATCCAGGAGGTTTTGCCCTCCAGGCGAGATGAGGCCCATTTCCGCTGATGCTTCTCGAGGCTAAACACATCTAACCACTGGAACATCCAAAGGGTCCTTCTCACCCTTGCTGCAACTCAAGAAGTTCCCCGACATACCCGTCTCCACTCGAGAGGAAGCACGAGGGTCACGCACACATCCAGGGGAGCCCCGTTTCCGCCTCCTAGCTCGAGATGAGGGATCCTTTCCCTGTTTCGTAGGGAAAGAATTCCCGGCGTTCCCGTCGCATCTCAAGAGGAGGCGCTCTCCACAGGAAAGGCGAGAGGAACTCCAGGGTCGTGCCACCATTCCAAGAGTCCCCCAGATGTGTCAGTCCATTCCAGAGGAACCTGTTTTCCCTGCACTGCCTTGACGTTCAAGACGAGGATCGACTCCCACCACGTGTGCACGTGGGACAGCCCTGTGGGAAAGCCTCGTGGGAAAGCCTCGTGGGAAAGACTCGAGGGAAAACCATAGATCCTTTGATCCACGCGGCGGACTGCGTGACTCTGCTGCTACCGCTCTGGAGGAAAGCGCAAGTGCATGCCCGCAGTCGAGACGAGGACTGACTCCACTGGGGAGACTCCAGAAGTACCCCAAGATCCATGTCCGCACTGGAGAGGAATCCTCAGGTTCCGGCCCCGACTCCACACAAGGTCTTAGGCCCCGACATCGACGGGAGAGGATCCCGAGAGGCCCCCAGGAACTCGCATGGGGACTGGCCTTTCCTGAGGCCACCAGAGCGGGACTCTAGGTCCCCGTCGTAAGTCGAGAGCACCTGCCGCAACTCGAGAAAATCCAGGAGGTTTTGCCCTCCAGGCGAGATGAGGCCCATTTCCGCTGAGGCTTCTCGAGGCTAATCACGTCTAACCACTGGAACTTCCAAAGGGTCCTTCACACCCTTGCTGCAACTCAAGAAGTTTCCCGACATACCCGTCTCCACTCGAGAGGAAGCACGTGGGGTCCCGCACACATCCAGGGGAGCCCCGTTTCCGCCTCCTAGCTCGAGATGATGGATCCTTTCCCTGTTTCGTAGGTAAAGAATTCCCGGCGTTCCCGTCGCATCTCAAGAGGAGGCGCTCTCCACAGAAAAGGCGAGAGGAACTCCAGGGTCGTGCCACCATTCCAAGAGTCCCCCAGATGTGTCAGTCCATTCCAGAGGAACCTGTTTTCCCTGCACTGCCTTGACGTTCAAGCCGAGGATCGACTCCCACCACGTGTGCACGTGGGACAGACCTGTGGGAAAGCCTCGTGGGAAAGCCTCGTGGGAAAGACTCGAGGGAAAACCATAGATCCTTTGATCCACGCGGAGGACTGGGTGACACTGCTGCTACCTCCCTGGAGGAAAGCGCAAGTGCATGCCCGCATTCGAGACGAGGACTGACTCCCCTGGGGAGACTCCAGAAGTACTCCAAGATCCATGTCAGCACTGGAGAGTAATCCTCAGGTTCCGGCCCCGATTCCACACAAGGTCTTAGGCCCCGGCATCGACGGGAGAGGAATCGCGAGAGGCCCCCGAGGAACTCGCATGGGTACTGGCCTTTCCTGAGGCCACCAGAGCGGGTCCCTGAGGTCCCCGTCGTAAGTCGAGAGCACCTGCCGCAACTCGAGAAAATCCAGGAGGTTTTGCCCTCCAGGCGAGATGAGGCCCATTTCTGCTGAGGCTTCTCGAGGCTAATCACATCTAACTACTGGAACATCCAAAGGGTCCTTCTCACCCTTGCTGCAACTCAAGAAGTTCCCCGACATACACGTCTCCACTCGAGAGGAAGCACGTGGGGTCCCGCACACATCCAGGGGAGCCCCGTTTCCGCCTCCTAACTCGAGATGAATGATCCTTTCCCTGTTTCGTAGGGAAAGAATTCCCGGCGTTCCCGTCGCATCTCAAGAGGAGGCGCTCTCCACAGGAAAGGCGAGAGGAACTCCAGGGTCGTGCCACCATTCCAAGAGTCCCCCAGATGTGTCAGTCCATTCCAGAGGAACCTGTTTTCCCTGCACTGCCTTGACGTTCAAGCCGAGGATCGACTCCCACCACGTGTGCACGTGGGACAGCCCTGTGGGAAAGCCTCGTGGGAAAGACTCGAGGGAAAACCATAGATCCTTTGATCCACGCGGCGGACTGCGTGACACTGCTGCTACCGCCCTGGAGGAAAGCGCAAGTTCATGCCCGCATTCGAGACGAGGACTGACTCCCCTGGGGAGACTCCAGAAGTACCCCAAGATCCATGTCAGCACTGGAGAGGAATCCTCAGGTTCCGGCCCCGACTCCACACAAGGTCTTAGGCCCCGGCATCGACGGGAGAGGAATCCCGAGAGGCCCCCGAGGAACTCGCATGAGGACTGGCCTTTCCTGAGGCCACCAGAGCGGGTCCCTGAGGTCCCCGTCGTAAGTCGAGAGCACCTGCCGCAACTCGAGAAAATCCAGGAGGTTTTGCCCTCCAGGCGAGATGAGGCCCATTTCCGCTGATGCTTCTCGAGGCTAAACACATCTAACCACTGGAACATCCAAAGGGTCCTTCTCACCCTTGCTGCAACTCAAGAAGTTCCCCGACATACCCGTCTCCACTCGAGAGGAAGCACGAGGGTCACGCACACATCCAGGGGAGCCCCGTTTCCGCCTCCTAGCTCGAGATGAGGGATCCTTTCCCTGTTTCGTAGGGAAAGAATTCCCGGCGTTCCCGTCGCATCTCAAGAGGAGGCGCTCTCCACAGGAAAGGCGAGAGGAACTCCAGGGTCGTGCCACCATTCCAAGAGTCCCCCAGATGTGTCAGTCCATTCCAGAGGAACCTGTTTTCCCTGCACTGCCTTGACGTTCAAGCCGAGGATCGACTCCCACCACGTGTGCACGTGGGACAGCCCTGTGGGAAAGCCTCGTGGGAAAGACTCGAGGGAAAACCATAGATCCTTTGATCCACGCGGCGGACTGCGTGACACTGCTGCTACCGCTCTGGAGGAAAGCGCAAGTGCATGCCCGCATTCGAGACGAGGACTGACTCCCCTGGGGAGACTCCAGAAGTACCCCAAGATCCATGTCAGCACTGGAGAGGAATCCTCAGGTTCCGGCCCCAACTCCATACAAGGTCTTAGGCCCCGGCATCGACGGGAGAGGAATCCCGAGAGGCCCCAGAGGAACTCGCATGGGGACTGGCCTTTCCTGAGGCCACCAGAGCGGGTCCCTGAGGTCCCCGTCGTAAGTCGAGAGCACCTGCCGCAACTCGAGAAAATCCAGGAGGTTTTGCCCTCCAGGCGAGATGAGGCCCATTTCCGCTGATGCTTCTCGAGGCTAAACACATCTAACCACTGGAACATCCAAAGGGTCCTTCTCACCCTTGCTGCAACTCAAGAAGTTCCCCGACATACCCGTCTCCACTCGAGAGGAAGCACGAGGGTCCCGCACACATCCAGGGGAGCCCCGTTTCCGCCTCCTAGCTCGAGATGAGGGATCCTTTCCCTGTTTCGTAGGGAAAGAATTCCCGGCGTTCCCGTCGCATCTCAAGAGGAGGCGCTCTCCACAGGAAAGGCGAAAGGAACTCCAGGGTCGTGCCACCATTCCAAGAGTCCCCCAGATGTGTCAGTCCATTCCAGAGGAACCTGTTTTCCCTGCACTGCCTTGACGTTCAAGCCGAGGATCGACTCCCACCACGTGTGCACGTGGGACAGCCCTGTGGGAAAGCCTCGTGGGAAAGACTCGAGGGAAAACCATAGATCCTTTGATCCACGCGGCGGACTGCGTGACACTGCTGCTACCACTCTGGAGGAAAGCGCAAGTGCATGCCCGCATTCGAGACGAGGACTGAGTCCCCTCGGGAGACTCCAGAAGTACCCCAAGATCCATGTCAGCACTGGAGAGGTATCCTCAAGTTCCGACCCTGACTCCACACAAGGTCTTAGGCCCCGGCATCGACGGGAGAGGAATCCCGAGAGGCCCCCGAGGAACTCGCATGGGGACTGGCCTTTCCTGAGGCCACCAGAGCGGGTCCCTGAGGTCCCCGTCGTAAGTCGAGAGCACCTGCCGCAACTCGAGAAAATCCAGGAGGTTTTGCCCTCCAGGCGAGATGAGGCCCATTTCCGCTGAGGCTTCTCGAGGCTAATCACATCTAACCACTGGAACTTCCAAAGGGTCCTTCACACCCTTCCTGCAACTCAAGAAGTTCCACGACATACCCATCTCCACCCGAGAGGAAGCACGTGGGGTCCCGCACATATCCAGGGGAGCCCCGTTTCCGCCTCCTAGCTCGAGATGAGGGATCCTTTCCCTGTTCCTTAGGGAAAGAATTCCCGGCATTCCCGTCGCATCTCAAGAGGAGGCGCTCTCCACAGGAAAGGCGAGAGGAACTCCAGGGTCGTGCCACCATTCCAAGAGGCCCCAGATATGTCAGTTCATTACAGAGGAAGCTGTTTTCCCTGCACTGCCTTGACGTTCAAGCCGAGGATCAACTCCCACCACGTGTGCACGTGCGACAGCCCTGTGGGAAAGCCTCGTGGGAAAGACTCGAGGGAAAACCATAGATCCTTTGATCCACGCGGCGAACTGCATGACACTGCTGCTACCACTCTGGAGGAAAGCGCAAGTGCATGCCCGCATTCGAGACGAGGACTGAGTCCCCTCGGGAGACTCCAGAAGTACCCCAAGATCCATGTCAGCACTGGAGAGGTATCCTCAAGTTCCGACCCTGACTCCACACAAGGTCTTAGGCCCCGGCATCGACGGGAGAGGAATCCCGAGAGGCCCCCGAGGAACTCGCATGGGGACTGGCCTTTCCTGAGGCCACCAGAGCGGGTCCCTGAGGTCCCAGTCGTAAGTCGAGAGCACCTGCCGCAACTCGAGAAAATCCAGGAGGTTTTGCCCTCCAGGCGAGATGAGGCCCATTTCCGCTGAGGCTTCTCGAGGCTAATCACATCTAACCACTGGAACTTCCAAAGGGTCCTTCACACCCTTCCTGCAACTCAAGAAGTTCCCCGACATACCCATCTCCACCCGAGAGGAAGCACGTGGGGTCCCGCACACATCCAGGGGAGCCCCGTTTCCGCCTCCTAGCTCGAGATGAGGGATCCTTTCCCTGTTCCTTAGGGAAAGAATTCCCGGCATTCCCGTCGCATCTCAAGAGGAGGCGCTCTCCACAGGAAAGGCGAGAGGAACTCCAGGGTCGTGCCACCATTCCAAGAGGCCCCAGATATGTCAGTTCATTACAGAGGAAGCTGTTTTCCCTGCACTGCCTTGACGTTCAAGCCGAGGATCGACTCCCACCACGTATGCACGTGGGACAGCCCTGTGGGAAAGCCTCGTGGGAAAGACTCGAGGGAAAACCATAGATCCTTTGATCCACGCGGCGGACTGCGTGACACTGCTGCTACCGCTCTGGAGGAAAGCGCAAGTGCATGCCCGCATTCGAGACGAGGACTGACTCCCCTGGGGAGACTCCAGAAGTACCCCAAGATCCATGTCAGCACAGGAGAGCAATCCTCAGGTTCCGGCCCCGACTCCACAAAAGGTCTTAGGCCCCGGCATCGAAGGGAGAGGAAACCCGAGAGGCCCCCGAGGAACTCGCATGGGGACTGGCCTTTCCTGAGGCCACCAGAGCGGGTCCCTGAGGTCCCGGTCGTAAGTCGAGAGCACCTGCCGCAACTCGAGAAAATCCAGGAGGTTTTGCCCTCCAGGCGAGATGAGACCCATTTCCGCTGAGGCTTCTCGAGGCTAATCACGTCTAACCACTGGAACTTCCAAAGGGTCCTTCACACCCTTGCTGCAACTCAAGTTGTTCCCCGACATACCCGTCTCCACTCGAGAGGAAGTACGTGGGGTCCCGCACACATCCAGGGGAGCCCCGTTTCCGCCTCCTAGCTCGAGATGAGGGATCCTTTCCCTGTTTCGTAGGGAAAGAATACCTGGCGTTCCCGTCGCATCTCAAGAGGAGGCGCTCTGCACAGGAAAGGCGAGAGGAACTCCAGGGTCGTGCCACCATTCCAAGAGACCCCCAGATGTGTCAGTCCATTCCAGAGGAACCTGTTTTCCCTGCACTGCCTTGAGTTCAACCGAGGATCGACTCCCACCACGTGTGCACGTGGGACAGCCCTGTGGGAAAAGCCTCGTGGGAAAGCCTCGTGGGAAAGACTCGAGGGAAAACCATAGATCCTTTGATCCACGCGGCGGACTGCGTGACACTGCTGCTACCGCTCTGGAGGAAAGCGCAAGTGCATGCCCATATTCGAGACGAGGACTGACTCCCCTGGGGAGACTCCAGAAGTACCCCAAGATCCATGTCAGCACTGGAGAGGAATCCTCAGGTTCCGGCCCCGACTCGACACAAGGTCTTAGGCCCCGGCATCGACGGGAGAGGAATCCCGAGAGGCCCCCGAGGAACTCCCATGGGGACTGGCCTTTCCTGAGGCCACCAGAGCAGGTCCGTGAGGTCCCCGTCGTAAGTCGAGAGCACCTGCCGCAACTCGAGAAATTCCACGAGGTTTTGCCCTCCAGGCGAGTTGAGGCCCATTTCCGCTGAGGCTTCTCGAGGCTAATCACGTCTAACCACTGGAACTTCCAAAGGGTCCTTCACACCCTTGCTGCAACTCAAGCAGTTCCGCGACATACCCGTCTCCACTCGAGAGGAAGCACGTGGGGTCCCGCACACATCCAGGGGAGCCCCGTTTCCACCTCCTAGCTCGAGATGAGGGATCCTTTCCCTGTTTCGTAGGGAAAGAATTCCCGGCGTTCCCGTCGCATCTCAAGAGGAGGCGCTCTCCACAGGAAAGGCGAGAGGAACTCCAGGGTCGTGCCACCATTCCAAGAGTCCCCCAGATGTGTCAGTCCATTCCAGAGGAACCTGTTTTCCCTGCACTGCCTTGACGTTCAAGCCGAGGATCGACTCCCACCACGTGTGCACGTGGGACAGCCCTGTGGGAAAGCCTCGTGGGTAAGCCTCGTGGGAAAGACTCGAGGGAAAACCATAGATCCTTTGATCCACGCTGCGGACTGCGTGACACTGCTGCTACGCTCTGGAGGAAAGCGCAAGTGCATGCCCGCATTCGAGACGAGGACTGACTCCCCTGGGGAGACTCCAGAAGTACCCCAAGATCCATGTCAGCACAGGAGAGCAATCCTCAGGTTCCGGCCCACTCCACAAAAGGTCTTAGGCCCCGGCATCCAAGGGAGAGGAAACCCGAGAGGCCCCCGAGGAACTCGCATGGGGACTGGCCTTTCCTGAGGCCACCAGAGCGGGTCCCTGAGGTCCCGGTCGTAAGTCGAGAGCACCTGCCACAACTCGAGAAAATCCAGGAGGTTTTGCCCTCCAGGCGAGATGAGACCCATTTCCGCTGAGGCTTCTCGAGGCTAATCACGTCTAACCACTGGAACTTCCAAAGGGTCCTTCACACCCTTGCTGCAACTCAAGTTGTTCCCCGACATACCCGTCTCCACTCGAGAGGAAGCACGTGGGGTCCCGCACACATCCAGGGGAGCCCCGTTTCCGCCTCCTAGCTCGAGATGAGGGATCCTTTCCCTGTTTCCTAGGGAAAGAATTCCCGGCGTTCCCGTCGCATCTCAAGAGGTGGCGCTCTCCACAGGAAAGGCGAGAGGAACTCCAGGGTCGTGCCACCATTCCAAGAGTCCCCCAGATGTGTCAGTCCATTCCAGAGGAACCTGTTTTCCCTGCTCTGCCTTGACGTTCAAGCCGAGGATCGACTCCCACCACGTGTGACGTGGGACAGCCCTGTGGGAAAGCCTCGTTGGAAAGCCTCGTGGGAAAGACTCGAGGGAAAACCATGAATCCTTTGATCCACGCGGCGGACTGCGTGACACTGCTGCTACCGCTCTGGAGGAACGCGCAAGTGAATGCCCGCATTCGAGACGAGGACTGACTTCCCTGGGGAGACTCCAGAAGTACCCCAAGATCCATGTCAGCACTGGAGAGGAATCCTCAGGTTCCGGCCCCGACTCCACACAAGGTCTTAGGCCCCGGCATCGATGGGAGAGGAATCCCGAGAGGCCCCCGAGGAACTCGCATGGGGACTGGCCTTTCCTGACGCCACCAGAGCGGGTCCCTGAGGTCCCCGTCGTAAGTCGAGAGCACCTGCCGCAACTCGAGAAAATCCAGGAGGTTTTGCCCTCCAGGCGAGATGAGGCCCATTTCCGCTGAGGCTTCTCGAGGCTAATCACATCTAACCACTGGAACTTCCAAAGGGTCCTTCACACCCTTGCTGCAACTCAAGAAGTTCCCCGACATACCCGTCTCCACTCGAGAGGAAGCACGAGGGTCCCGCACACATCCAGGGGAGCCCCGTTTCCGCCTACTAGGTCGAGATGAGGGATCCTTTCCCTGTTTCTTAGGGAAAGAATTCCTGGCGTTCCCGTCGCATCTCAAGAGGAGGCGCTCTCCACAGGAAAGGCGAGAGGAACTCCAGGGTCGTGCCACCATTCCAAGAGACCCCCAGATGTGTCAGTCCATTCCAGAGGAACCTGTTTTCCCTGCACTGCCTTGACGTTCAAGCCGAGGATCGACTCCCACCACGTGTGCACTTGGGACAGCCCTGTGGGAAAGCCTCGTGGGAAAGCCTCGTGGGAAAGACTCGAGGGAAAACCATAGATCCTTTGATCCACGCGGCGGACTGCGTGACACTGCTGCTACCGCTCTGGAGGAAAGCGCAAGTGCATGACCGCATTCGAGACGAGGACTGACTCCCCTGGGGAGACTCCAGAAGTACCCCAAGATCCATGTCAGCACTGGAGAGGAATCCTCAGGTTCCGGCCCCGACTCCACACAAGGTCTTAGGCCCCGGCATCGACGGGAGAGGAATCCCGAGAGGCCCCCGAGGAACTCCCATGGGGACTGGCCTTTCCTGAGGCCACCAGAGCAGGTCCCTGAGGTCCCCGTCCTAAGTCGAGAGCACCTGCCGCAACTCGAGAAATTCCACGAGGTTTTGCCCTCCAGGCGAGTTGAGGCCCATTTCCGCTGAGGCTTCTCGAGGCTAATCACGTCTAACCACTGGAACTTCCAAAGGGTCCTTCACACCCTTGCTGCAACTCAAGCAGTTCCGCCACATACCCGTCTCCACTCGAGAGGAAGCACGTGGGGTCCCGCACACATCCAGGGGAGACCCGTTTCCGCCTCCTAGCTCGAGATGAGGGATCCTTTCCCTGTTTCGTAGGGAAAGAATTCCCGGCGTTCCCGTCGCATCTCAAGAGGAGGCGCTCTCCACAGGAAAGGCGAGAGGAACTCCAGGGTCGTGCCACCATTCCAAGACTCCCCCGGATGTGTCAGTCCATTCCAGAGGAACCTGTTTTCCCTGCACTGCCTTGACGTTCAAGCCGAGGATCGACTCCCAACACGTGTGCACGTGAGACAGCCCTGTGGGAAAGCCTCGTGGGAAAGCCTCGTGTGAAAGACTCGAGGGAAAACCATAGATCTTTGATCCAGGCTGCGGACTGCGTGACACTGCTGCTACCGCTCTGGAGGAAAGCGCAAGTGCATGCCCGCATTCGAGACGAGGACTGACTCCCCTGGGGAGACTCCAGAAGTACCCCAAGATCCATGTCAGCACTGGAGAGCAATCCTCAGGTTCCGGCCCCGGCTCCACACAAGGTCTTAGGCCCCGGCATCGAAGGGAGAGGAAACCCGAGAGTCCCCCGAGGAACTCGCATGGGGACTGGTCTTTCCTGAGGCCACCAGAGCGGGTCCCTGAGGTCCCGGTCGTAAGTCGAGAGCACCTGCCGCAACTCGAGAAAATCCAGGAGGTTTTGCCCTCCAGGCGAGATGAGGCCCATTTCCGCTGAGGCTTCTCGAGGCTAATCACGTCTAACCACTGGAACTTCCAAAGGGTCCTTCACACCCTTGCTGCAACTCAAGTTGTTCCCCGACATACCCGTCTCCACTCGAGAGGAAGCACGAGGGTCCCGCACACATCCAGGGGAGCCCCGTTTCCGCCTCCTAGCTCGAGATGAGGGATCCTTTCCCTGTTTCGTAGGGAAAGAATTCCTGGCGTTCCCGTCGCATCTCAAGAGGAGGCGCTCTCCACAGGAAAGGCAAGAGGAACTCCAGCGTCGTGCCACCATTCCAAGAGACCCCCAGATGTGTCAGTCCATTCCAGAGGAACCTGTTTTCCCTGCACTGCCTTGAGTTCAAGCCGAGGATCGACTCCCACCACGTGTGCACGTGGGACAGCCCTGTGGGAAAAGCCTCGTGGGAAAGCCTCGTGGGAAAGACTCGAGGGAAAACCATAGATCCTTTGATCCACGCCGCGGACTGCGTGACACTGCTGCTACCGCTCTGGAGGAAAGCGCAAGTGCATGCCCGCATTCGAGACGAGGACTGACTCCCCTGGGGAGACTCCAGAAGTACCCCAAGATCCATGTCAGCACTGGAGAGGAATCCTCAGGTTCCGGCCCCGACTCCACACAAGGTCTTAGGCCCCGGCATCGACGGGAGAGGAATCCCGAGAGGCCCCCGAGGAACTCCCATGGGGACTGGCCTTTCCTGAGGCCACCAGAGCAGGTCCCTGAGGTCCCCGTCGTAAGTCGAGAGCACCTGCCGCAATTCGAGAAATTCCACGAGGTTTTGCCCTCCAGGCGAGTTGAGGCCCATTTCCGCTGAGGCTTCTCGAGGCTAATCACATCTAACCACTGGAACATCCAAAGGGTCCTTCTCACCCTTGCTGCAACTCAAGAAGTTCCCCGACATACCCGTCTCCACTCGAGAGGAAGCACGAGGGTCCCGCACACATCCTGGGGAGCCCCGTTTCCGCCTCCTAGCTCGAGATGAGGGATCCTTTCCCTGTTTCGTAGGGAAAGAATTCCCGGCGTTCCCGTCGCATCTCAAGAGGAGGCGCTCTCCACAGGAAAGGCGAGAGGAACTCCAGGGTCGTGTCACCATTCCAAGACTCCCCCGGATGTGTCAGTCCATTCCAGAGGAACCTGTTTTCCCTGCACTGCCTTGACGTTCAAGCCGAGGATCGACTCCCACCACGTGTGCACGTGGGACAGCCCTGAGGGAAAGCCTCGTGGGAAAGCCTCGTGGGAAAGACTCGAGGGAAAACCATAGATCCTTTGATCCACGCGGCGGACTGCGTGACACTGCTGTTACCGCTCTGGAGGAAAGCGCAATTGCATGCCCGCATTCGAGACGTGGACTGACTCCCCTGGGGAGACTCCAGAAGTACCCCAAGATCCATGTCAGCACTGGAGAGCAATCCTCAGGTTCTGGCCCCGACTCCACACAAGGTCTTAGGCCCCGGCATCGCCGGGAGAGGAATCCCGAGAGGCCCCCGAGGAACTCGCATGGGGACTGGCCTTTCCTGAGGCCACCAGAGCGGGTCCCTGAGGTCCCAGTCGTAAGTCGAGAGCACCTGCCGCAACTCGAGAAAATCCAGAAGGTTTTGCCCTCCAGGCGAGATGAGGCCCATTTCCGCTGAGGCTTCTCGAGGCTAATCACGTCTAACCACTGGAACTTCCAAAGGGTCCTTCACACCCTTGCTGCAACTCAAGAAGTTCCCCGACATACCCGTCTCCACTCGAGAGGAAGCACGTGGGGTCCCGCACACATCCAGGGGAGCCCCGTTTCCGCCTCCTAGCTCGAGATGAGGGATCCTTTCCCTGTTTCGTAGGGAAAGAATTCCCGGCGTTCCCGTCGCATCTCAAGAGGAGGCGCTCTCCACAGGAAAGGCGAGAGGAACTCCAGCGTCGTGCCACCATTCCAAGACTCCCCCGGATGTGTCAGTCCATTCCAGAGGAACCTGTTTTCCCTGCACTGCCTTGACGTTCAAGCCGAGGATCGACTCCCACCACGTGTGCACGTGGGACAGCCCTGTGGGAAAGCCTCGTGGGAAAGCCTCGTTGGAAAGACTCGAGGGATAACCATAGATCCTTTGATCCACGCGGCGGACTGCGTGACACTGCTGCTACCGCTGTGGAGGAAAGCGCAAGTGCATGCCCGCATTCGAGAGGAGGACTGACTCCCCTGGGGAGACTCCAGAAGTACCCCAAGATCCATGTCAGCACTGGAGAGGAATCCTCAGGTTCCGGCCCCGACTCCACACAAGGTCTTAGGCCCCGGCATCGACGGGAGAGGAATCCCGAAAGGCCCC
This sequence comes from Ovis canadensis, assembly GCF_042477335.2. Classification (NCBI taxonomy): domain Eukaryota; kingdom Metazoa; phylum Chordata; class Mammalia; order Artiodactyla; family Bovidae; genus Ovis; species Ovis canadensis. The sequence goes on from NC_091252.1 coordinate 2,654,339, forward strand.
CGAGGAACTCGCATGGGGACTTGCCTTTCCTGAGGCCACCAGAGCGGGTCCCTGAGGTCCCCGTCGTAAGTCGAGAGCACCTGCCGCAACTCGAGAAAATCCAGGAGGTTTTGCCCTCCAGGCGAGATGAGGCCCATTTCCTCTGAGGCTTCTCGAGGCTAATCACATCTAACCACTGGAACATCCAAAGGGTCCTTCTCACCCTTGCTGCAACTCAAGAAGTTCCCCGACATACCCGTCTCCACTCGAGAGGAAGCACGAGGGTCCCGCACACATCCAGGGGAGCCCCGTTTCCGCCTCCTAGCTCGAGATGAGGGATCCTTTCCCTGTTTCGTAGGGAAAGAATTCCCGGCGTTCCCGTCGCATCTCAAGAGGAGGCGCTCTCCACAGGAAAGGCGAGAGGAACTCCAGGGTCGTGCCACCATTCCAAGACTCCCCCGGATGTGTCAGTCCATTCCAGAGGAACCTGTTTTCCCTGCACTGCCTTGACGTTCAAGCCGAGGATCGACTCCCACCACGTGTGCACGTGGGACAGCCCTGTGGGAAAGCCTCGTGGGAAAGCCTCGTGGGAAAGACTCGAGGGAAAACCATAGATCCTTTGATCCATGCGGCGGACTGCGTGACACTGCTGTTACCGCTCTGGAGGAAAGCGGAAGTGAATGCCCGCATTCGAGACGAGGACTGACTCCCCTGGGGAGACTCCAGAAGTACCCCAAGATCCATGTCAGCACTGGAGAGCAATCCTCAGGTTCTGGCCCCGACTCCACACAAGGTCTTAGGCCCCGGCATCGACGGGAGAGGAATCCCGAGAGGCCCCCGAGGAACTCGCATGGGGACTGGCCTTTCCTGAGGCCACCAGAGCGGGTCCCTGAGGTCCCAGTCGTAAGTCGAGAGCACCTGCCGCAACTCGAGAAAATCCAGAAGGTTTTGCCCTCCAGGCGAGATGAGGCCCATTTCCGCTGAGGCTTCTTGAGGCTAATCACGTCTAACCACTGGAACTTCCAAAGGGTCCTTCACACCCTTGCTGCAACTCAAGAAGTTCCCCGACATACCCGTCTCCACTCGAGAGGAAGCACGTGGGGTCCCGCACACATCCAGGGGAGCCCCGTTTCCGCCTCCTAGCTCGAGATGAGGGATCCTTTCCCTGTTTCGTAGGGAAAGAATTCCCGGCGTTCCCGTCGCATCTCAAGAGGAGGCGCTCTCCACAGGAAAGGCGAGAGGAACTCCACGGTCGTGCCACCATTCCAAGACTCCCCCGGATGTGTCAGTCCATTCCAGAGGAACCTGTTTTCCCTGCACTGCCTTGACGTTCAAGCCGAGGATCGACTCCCACCACGTGTGCACGTGGGACAGCCCTGTGGGAAAGCCTCGTGGGAAAGCCTCGTGGGAAAGACTCGAGGGAAAACCATAGATCCTTTGATCCACGCGGCGGACTGCGTGACACTGCTGCTACCGCCCTGGAGGAAAGCGCAATTGCATGCCCGCATTCGAGACGAGGACTGACTCCCCTGGGGAGACTCCAGAAGTACCCCAAGATCCATGTCAGCACTGGAGAGGAATCCTCAGGTTCCGGCCCCGACTCCACACAAGGTCTGAGGCCCCGGCATCGACGGGAGAGGAATCCCGAGAGGCCCCCGAGGAACTCGCATGAGGACTGGCCTTTCCTGAGGCCACCAGAGCGGGTCCCTGTGGTCCCTGTCGTAAGTCGAGAGCACCTGCCGCAACTCGAGAAAATCCAGGAGGTTTTGCCCTCCAGGCGAGATGAGGCCCATTTCCGCTGAGGCTTCTCGAGGCTAATCACGTCTAACCACTGGAACTTCCAAAGGGTCCTTCTCACCCTTGCTGCAACTCAAGAAGTTCCCCGACATACCCCTCTCCACTCGAGAGAAAGCACGAGGGTCCCGCACACATCCAGGGGAGCCCCGTTTCCGCCTGCTAGCTCGAGATGAGGGATCCTTTCCCTGTTTCGTAGGGAAAGAATTCCCGGCGTTCCCGTCGCATCTCAAGAGGAGGCGCTCTCCACAGGAAAGGCGAGAGGAACTCCAGGGTCGTGCCACCATTCCAAGAGTCCCCCAGATGTGTCAGTCCATTCCAGACGAACCTGTTTTCCCTGCACTGCCTTGACGTTCAAGCTGAGGATCGACTCCCACCACGTGTGCACGTGGGACAGCCCTGTGGGAAAGCCTCGTGGGAAAGCCTCGTGGGAAAGACTCGAGGGAAAACAATAGATCCTTTGATCCACGCGGCGGATTGCGTGACACTGCTGCTACCACTCTGGGGGAAAGCGCAAGTGCATGCCCGCATTCGAGACGAGGACTGACTCCCCTGGGGAGACTCCAGAAGTACCCCAAGAACCATGTCAGCACTGGAGAGGAATCCTCAGGTTCCGGCCCCGACTCCACACAAGGTCTTAGGCCCCGGCATCGAAGGGAGAGGAATCCTGAGAGGCCCCCGAGGAACTCGCATGGGGACTGGCCTTTCCTGAGGCCACCAGAGCGGGTCCCCGAGGTCCCCGTCGTAAGTCGAGAGCACCTGCCGCAACTCGAGAAAATCCAGGAGGTTTTGCCCTCCAGGCGAGATGAGGCCCATTTCCGCTGAGGCTTCTCGAGGCTAATCAAATCTAACCACTGGAACTTCCAAAGTGTCCTTCACACCCTTGCTGCAACTCAAGAAGTTCCCCGACCTGCCCGTCTCCACTCGAGAGGAAGCACGAGGGTCCCGCACACATCCAGGGGAGCCCCGTTTCCGCCTCCTAGCTCGAGATGAGGGATCCTTTCCCTGTTTCGTAGGGAAAGAATTCCCGGCGTTCCCGTCGCATCTCAAGAGGAGGCGCTCTCCACAGGAAAGGCGAGAGGAACTCCAGGGTCGTGCCACCATTCCAAGAGTCCCCCAGATGTGTCAGTCCATTGCAGAGGAACCCGTTTTCCCTGCACTGCCTCGACGTTCAAGCCGAGGATCGACGCCCACCACGTGTGCACGTGGGACAGCCCTGTGGGAAAGCCTCGTGGGAAAGCCTCGTGGGAAAGACTCGAGGGAAAACCATAGATCCTTTGATCCACGCGGCGGACTGCGTGACACTGCTGCTACCGCCCTGGAGGAAAGCGCAAGTGCATGCCCGCATTCGAGACGAGGACTGACTCCCCTAGGGAGACTCCAGAAGTACCCCAAGATCCATGTCAGCACTGGAGAGGAATCCTCAGGTTCCGGCCCCGATTCCACACAAGGTCTTAGGCCCCGGCATCGACGGGAGAGGAATCCCGAGAGGCCCCCGAGGAACTCGCATGGGGACTGGCCTTTCCTGAGGCCACCAGAGCGGGTCCCTGAGGTCCCAGTCGTAAGTCGAGAGCACCTGCCGCAACTCGAAAAAATCCAGAAGGTTTTGCCCTCCAGGCGAGATGAGGCCCATTTCCGCTGAGGCTTCTCGAGGCTAATCACGTCTAACCACTGGAACTTCCAAAGGGTCCTTCACACCCTTGCTGCAACTCAAGAAGTTCCCCGACATACCCGTCTCCACTCGAGAGGAAGCACGTGGGGTCCCGCACACATCCAGGGGAGCCCCGTTTCCGCCTCCTAGCTCGAGATGAGGGATCCTTTCCCTGTTTCGTAGGGAAAGAATTCCCGGCGTTCCCGTCGCATCTCAAGAGGAGGCGCTCTCCACAGGAAAGGCGAGAGGAACTCCACGGTCGTGCCACCATTCCAAGACTCCCCCGGATGTGTCAGTCCATTCCAGAGGAACCTGTTTTCCCTGCACTGCCTTGACGTTCAAGCCGAGGATCGACTCCCACCACGTGTGCACGTGGGACAGCCCTGTGGGAAAGCCTCGTGGGAAAGCCTCGTGGGAAAGACTCGAGGGAAAACCATAGATCCTTTGATCCACGCGGCGGACTGCGTGACACTGCTGCTACCGCCCTGGAGGAAAGCGCAATTGCATGCCCGCATTCGAGACGAGGACTGACTCCCCTGGGGAGACTCCAGAAGTACCCCAAGATCCATGTCAGCACTGGAGAGGAATCCTCAGGTTCCGGCCCCGACTCCACACAAGGTCTGAGGCCCCGGCATCGACGGGAGAGGAATCCCGAGAGGCCCCCGAGGAACTCGCATGAGGACTGGCCTTTCCTGAGGCCACCAGAGCGGGTCCCTGTGGTCCCTGTCGTAAGTCGAGAGCACCTGCCGCAACTCGAGAAAATCCAGGAGGTTTTGCCCTCCAGGCGAGATGAGGCCCATTTCCGCTGAGGCTTCTCGAGGCTAATCAGGTCTAACCACTGGAACTTCCAAAGGGTCCTTCTCACCCTTGCTGCAACTCAAGAAGTTCCCCGACATACCCCTCTCCACTCGAGAGAAAGCACGACGGTCCCGCACACATCCAGGGGAGCCCCGTTTCCGCCTGCTAGCTCGAGATGAGGGATCCTTTCCCTGTTTCGTAGGGAAAGAATTCCCGGCGTTCCCGTCGCATCTCAAGAGGAGGCGCTCTCCACAGGAAAGGCGAGAGGAACTCCAGGGTCGTGCCACCATTCCAAGAGTCCCCCAGATGTGTCAGTCCATTCCAGACGAACCTGTTTTCCCTGCACTGCCTTGACGTTCAAGCTGAGGATCGACTCCCACCACGTGTGCACGTGGGACAGCCCTGTGGGAAAGCCTCGTGGGAAAGCCTCGTGGGAAAGACTCGAGGGAAAACAATAGATCCTTTGATCCACGCGGCGGATTGCGTGACACTGCTGCTACCACTCTGGGGGAAAGCGCAAGTGCATGCCCGCATTCGAGACGAGGACTGACTCCCCTGGGGAGACTCCAGAAGTACCCCAAGATCCATGTCAGCACTGGAGAGGAATCCTCATGTTCCGGCCCCGACTCCACACAAGGTCTTAGGCCCCGGCATCGAAGGGAGAGGAATCCCGAGAGGCCCCCGAGGAACTCGCATGGGGACTGGCCTTTCCTGAGGCCACCAGAGCGGGTCCCCGAGGTCCCCGTCGTAAGTCGAGAGCACCTGCCGCAACTCGAGAAAATCCAGGAGGTTTTGCCCTCCAGGCGAGATGAGGCCCATTTCCGCTGAGGCTTCTCGAGGCTAATCAAATCTAACCACTGGAACTTCCAAAGTGTCCTTCACACCCTTGCTGCAACTCAAGAAGTTCCCCGACCTGCCCGTCTCCACTCGAGAGGAAGCACGAGGGTCCCGCACACATCCAGGGGAGCCCCGTTTCCGCCTCCTAGCTCGAGATGAGGGATCCTTTCCCTGTTTCGTAGGGAAAGAATTCCCGGCGTTCCCGTCGCATCTCAAGAGGAGGCGCTCTCCACAGGAAAGGCGAGAGGAACTCCAGGGTCGTGCCACCATTCCAAGAGTCCCCCAGATGTGTCAGTCCATTCCAGAGGAACCCGTTTTCCCTGCACTGCCTCGACGTTCAAGCCGAGGATCGACTCCCACCACGTGTGCACGTGGGACAGCCCTGTGGGAAAGCCTCGTGGGAAAGCCTCGTGGGAAAGACTCGAGGGAAAACCATAGATCCTTTGATCCACGCGGCGGACTGCGTGACACTGCTGCTACCGCTCTGGAGGAAAGCGCAAGTGCATGCCCGCATTCGAGTCGAGGACTGACTCCCCTGGGGAGACTCCAGAAGTACCCCAAGATCCATGTCAGCACTGGAGAGGAATCCTCAGGTTCCGGCCCCGACTCCACACAATGTCTTAGGCCCCGGCATCGACGGGAGAGGAATCCCGAGAGGCCCCCGAGGAACTCGCATGGGGACTGGCCTTTCCTGAGGCCACCAGAGCGGGTCCCTGAGGTCCCCGTCGTAAGTCGAGAGCACCTGCCGCAAGTCGAGAAAATCCAGGAGGTTTTGCCCTGCAGGCGAGATGAGGCCCATTTCCGCTGAGGCTTCTCGAGGCTAATCACATCTAACCACTGGAACTTCCCAAGGGTCCTTCACACCCTTGCTGCAACTCAAGAAGTTCCCCGACATACCCGTCTCCACTCGAGAGGAAGCACGTGGGGTCCCGCACACATCCAGGGGAGCCCCGTTTCGGCCTCCTAGCTCGAGATGAGGGATCCTTTCCCTGTTTCGTAGGGAAAGAATTCCCGGCGTTCCCGTCGCATCTCAAGAGGAGGCGCTCTCCACAGGAAAGGGGAGAGGAACTCCAGGGTCGTGCCACCATTCCAAGAGTCCCCCAGATGTGTCAGTCCATTCCAGAGGAACCTGTTTTCCCTGCACTGCCTTGACGTTCAAGCCGAGGATCGACTCCCACCACGTGTGCACGTGGGACAGCCGTGTGGGAAAGCCTCGTGGGAAAGCCTCGTGGGAAAGACTCGAGGGAAAACCATAGATCCTTTGATCCACGCGGCGGACTGCGTGACACTGCTGCTACCGCTCTGGAGGAAAGCGCAAGTGCATGCCCGCATTCGAGTCGAGGACTGACTCCCCTGGGGAGACTCCAGAAGTACCCCAAGATCCATGTCAGCACTGGAGAGGAATCCTCAGGTTCCGGCCCCGACTCCACACAATGTCTTAGGCCCCGGCATCGACGGGAGAGGAATCCCGAGAGGCCCCCGAGGAACTCGCATGGGGACTGGCCTTTCCTGAGGCCACCAGAGCGGGTCCCTGAGGTCCCCGTCGTAAGTCGAGAGCACCTGCCGCAACTCGAGAAAATCCAGGAGGTTTTGCCCTCCAGGCGAGATGAGGCACATTTCCGCTGAGGCTTCTCGAGGCTAATCAGGTCTAACCACTGGAACTTCCAAAGGGTCCTTCACACCCTTGCTGCAACTCAAGAAGTTCCCCGACATACCCGTCTCCACTCGAGAGGAAGCACGTGGGGTCCCGCACACATCCAGGGGAGCCCCGTTTCCGCCTCCTAGCTCGAGATGAGGGATCCTTTCCATGTTTCGTAGGGAAAGAATTCCCGGCGTTCCCGTCGCATCTCAAGAGGAGGCGCTCTCCACAGGAAAGGCGAGAGGAAATCCAGGGTCGTGCCACCATTCCAAGAGTCCCCCAGATGTGTCAGTCCATTCCAGAGGAACCTGTTTTCCCTGCACTGCCTTGACGTTCAAGCCGATGATCGACTCCCACCACGTGTGCACGTGGGACAGCCCTGTGGGAAAGCCTCGTGGGAAAGCCTCGTGGGAAAGACTCGAGGGAAAACCATAGATCCTTTGATCCACGCGGCGGACTGCGTGAAACTGCTCCTACCGCCCTGGAGGAAAGCGCAAGTGCATGCCCGCATTCGAGACTAGGACTGACTCCCCTGGGGAGACTCCAGAAGTACCCCAAGATCCATGTCAGCACTGGAGAGGAATCCTCAGGTTCCGGCCCCGACTCCACACTAGGTGTTAGGCCCCGGCATCGAAGGGAGAGGAATCCCGAGAGGCCCCCGAGGAACTCGCATGGGGACTGGCCTTTCCTGAGGCCACCAGAGCGGGTCCCTGAGGTCCCCGTCGTAAGTCGAGAGCACCTGCCGCAACTCGAGAAAATCCAGGAGGTTTTGCCCTCCAGGCGAGATGAGGCCCATTTCCGCTGAGGCTTCTCCAGGCTAATCACATCTAACCACTGGAACATCCAAAGGGTCATTCTCACCCTTGCTGCAACTCAAGAAGTTCCCCGACATACCCGTCTCCACAAGAGAGGAAGCACGAGGGTACCGCACACATCCAGGGGAGCCCCGTTTCCGCCTCCTAGCTCGAGATGAGGGATCCTTTCCCTGTTTCGTAGGGAAAGAATTCCCGGCGTTCCCGTTGCATCTCAAGAGGAGGAGCTCTCCACAGGAAAGGCGAGAGGAACTCAAGGGTCGTGCCACCATTCCAAGAGTCCCCCAGATGTGTCAGTCCATTCCAGAGGAAGCTGTTTTCCCTGCACTGCCTTGACGTTCAAGCCGAGGATCGACTCCCACCACGTGTGCACGTGGGACAGCCGTGTGGGAAAGCCTCGTGAGAAAGCCTCGTGGGAAAGACTCGAGGGAAAACCATAGATCCTTTGATCCACGCGGCGGACTGCGTGACACTGCTGCTACCGCTCTGGAGGAAAGCGCAAGTGCATGCCCGCATTCGAGTCGAGGACTGACTCCCCTGGGGAAACTCCAGAAGTACCCCAAGATCCATGTCAGCACTGGAGAGGAATCCTCAGGTTCCGGCCCCGACTCCACACAATGTCTTAGGCCCCGGCATCGACGGGAGAGGAATCCCGAGAGGCCCCCGAGGAACTCGCATGGGGACTGGCCTTTCCTGAGGCCACCAGAGCGGGTCCCTGAGGTCCCCGTGGTAAGTCGAGAGCACCTGCCGCAACTCGAGAAAATCCAGGAGGTTTTGCCCTCCAGGCGAGATGAGGCCCATTTCCGCTGAGGTTTCTCGAGGCTAATCACGTCTAACCACTGGAACTTCCAAAGGGTCCTTCACACCCTTGCTGCAACTCAAGAAGTTCCCCGACATACCCGTCTCCACTCGAGAGGAAGCACGTGGGGTCCCGCACACATCCAGGGGAGCCCCGTTTCCGCCTCCTAGCTCGAGATGAGGGATCCTTTCCCTGTTTCGTAGGGAAAGAATTCCCGGCGTTCCCGTCGCATCTCAAGAGGAGGCGCTCTCCACAGGAAAGGGGAGAGGAACTCCAGGGTCGTGCCACCATTCCAAGAGTCCCCCAGATGTGTCAGTCCATTCCAGAGGAACCTGTTTTCCCTGCACTGCCTTGACGTTCAAGCCGAGGATCGACTCCCACCACGTGTGCACGTGGGACAGCCGTGTGGGAAAGCCTCGTGGGAAAGCCTCGTGGGAAAGACTCGAGGGAAAACCATAGATCCTTTGATCCACGCGGCGGACTGCGTGACACTGCTGCTACCGCCCTGGAGGAAAGCGCAAGTGCATGCCCGCATTCGAGACGAGGACTGACTCCCCTGGGGAGACTTCAGAAGTACCCCAAGATCCATGTCAGCACTGGAGAGGAATCCTCAGGTTCCGGCCCCGACTCCACACAAGGTCTTAGGCCCCGGCATCGACGGGAGAGGAATCCCGAGAGGCCCCCTAGGAACTCGCATGGGGACTGGCCTTTCCTGAGGTCACCAGAGCGGGTCCCTGAGGTCCCCGTGGTAAGTCGAGAGCACCTGCCGCAACTCGAGAAAATCCAGGAGGTTTTGCCCTCCAGGCGAGATGAGGCCCATTTCCGCTGAGGCTTCTCGAGGCTAATCACATCTAACCACTGGAACTTCCAAAGGGTCCTTCACACCCTTGCTGCAACACAAGAAGTTCCCCGATATACCCGTCTCCACTCGAGAGGAAGCACGTGGGGTTCCGCACACATCCAGGGGAGCCCCGTTTCCGCCTCCTAGCTCGAGATGAGGGATCCTTTCCCTGTTTCGTAGGGAAAGAATTCCCGGCGTTCCCGTCGCATCTCAAGAGGAGGCGCTCTCCACAGGAAAGGCGAGAGGAACTCCAGGGTCGTGCCACCATTCCAGGAGTCCCCCAGATGTGTCAGTCCATTCCAGAGGAACCTGTTTTCCCTGCACTGCCTTGACGTTCAAGCCGAGGATCGACTCCCACCACGTGTGCACGTGGGACAGCCCTGTGGGAAAGCCTCGTGGGAAAGCCTCGTGGGAAAGACTCGAGGGAAAACCATAGATCCTTTGATCCACGCGGCGGACTGCGTGACACTGCTGCTACCGCTCTGGAGGAAAGCGCAAGTGCATGCCCGCATTCGAGACTAGGACTGACTCCCCTGGGGAGACTCCAGAAGTACCCCAAGATCCATGTCAGCACTGGAGAGGAATCCTCAGGTTCCGGCCCCGACTCCACACAAGGTCTTAGGCCCCGGCATCGACGGGAGAGGAATCCCGAGAGGCCCCCGAGGAACTCGCATGGGGACTGGCCTTTCCTGAGGCCACCAGAGCGGGTCCCTGAGGTCCCCGTCGTAAGTCGAGAGCACCTGCCGCAACTCGAGAAAATCCAGGAGGTTTTGCCCTCCAGGCGAGATGAGGCCCATTTCCGCTGAGGCTTCTCGAGGCTAATCAGGTCTAACCACTGGAACTTCCAAAGGGTCCTTCACACCCTTGCTGCAACTCAAGAAGTTCCCCGACATACCCGTCTCCACTCGAGTGGAAGCACGTGGGGTCCCGCACACATCCAGGGGAGCCCCGTTTCCGCCTCCTAGCTCGAGATGAGGGATCCTTTCCCTGTTTCGTAGGGAAAGAATTCCCGGCATTCCCGTCGCATCTCAAGAGGAGGCGCTCTCCACAGGAAAGGCGAGAGGAACTCCAGGGTCGTGCCACCATTCCAAGAGTCCCCCAGATGTGTCAGTCCATTCCAGAGGAACCTGTTTTCCCTGCACTGCCTTGACGTTCAAGCTGAGGATCGACTCCCACCACGTGTGCACGTGGGACAGCCCTGTGGGAAAGCCTCGTGGGAAAGCCTCGTGGGAAAGACTCGAGGGAAAACCATAGATCCTTTGATCCACGCGGCGGATTGCGTGACACTGCTGCTACCGCTCTGTAGGAAAGCGCAAGTGCATGCCCGCATTCGAGACGAGGACTGACTCCCCTGGGGAGACTCCAGAAGTACCCCAAGATCCATGTCAGCACTGGAGAGGAATCCTCAGGTTCCGGCCCCGACTCCACACAAGGTCTTAGGCCCCGGCATCGACGGGAGAGGAATCCCGAGAGGCCCCCGAGGAACTCGCATGGGGACTGGCCTTTCCTGAGGCCACCAGAGCGGGTCCCTGAGGTCCCCGTCGTAAGTCGAGAGCACCTGCCGCAACTCGAGAAAATCCAGGAGGTTTCGCCCTCCAGGCGAGATGAGGCCCATTTCCGCTGAGGCTTCTCGAGGCTAATCAGGTCTAACCACTGGAACTTCCAAAGGGCCCTTCACACCCTTGCTGCAACTCAAGAAGTTCCCCGACATACCCGTCTCCACTCGAGAGGAAGCACGTGGGGTCCCGCACACATCCAGGGGAGCCCCGTTTCCGCCTCCTAGCTCGAGATGAGGGATCCTTTCCCTGTTTCGTAGGGAAAGAATTCCCGGCGTTCCCGTCGCATCTCAAGAGGAGGCGCTCTCCACAGGGAAGGCGAGAGGAACTCCAGGGTCGTGCCACCATTCCAAGAGTCCCCCAGATGTGTCAGTCCATTCCAGAGGAACCTGTTTTCCCTGCACTGCCTTGACGTTCAAGCTGAGGATCGACTCCCACCACGTGTGCACGTGGGACAGCCCTGTGGGAAAGACTTGTGGGAAAGCCTCGTGGGAAAGACTCGAGGGAAAACCATAGATCCTTTGATCCACGCGGCGGATTGCGTGACACTGCTGCTACCGCTCTGTAGGAAAGCGCAAGTGCATGCCCGCATTCAAGACGAGGACTGACTCCCCTGGGGAGACTCCAGAAGTACCCCAAGATCCATGTCAGCACTGGAGAGGAATCCTCAGGTTCCGGCCCCGACTCCACACAAGGTCTTAGGCCCCGGCATCGACGGGAGAGGAATCCCGAGAGGCCCCCGAGGAACTCGCATGGGGACTTGCCTTTCTTGAGGCCACGAGAGCGGGTCCCTGAGGTCCCCGTCGTATGTCGAGAGCACCTGCCGCAACTCGAGAAAATCCAGGAGGTTTTGCCCTCCAGGCGAGATGAGGCCCATTTCTGCTGAGGCTTCTCGAGGCTAATCACATCTAACCACTGGAACATCCAAAGGGTCCTTCTCACCCTTGCTGCAACTCAAGAAGTTCCCCGACATACCCGTCTCCACTCGAGAGGAAGCACGAGGGTCCCGCACACATCCAGGGGAGCCCGGTTTCCGCCTCCTAGCTCGAGATGAGGGATCCTTTCCCTGTTTCGTAGGGAAAGAATTCCCGGGGTTCCCGTCGCATCTCAAGAGGAGGCGCTCTCCACAGGAAAGGCGAGAGGAACTCCAGGGTCGTGCCACCATTCCAAGAGTCCCTCAGATGTGTCAGTCCATTCCAGAGGAACCTGTTTTCCCTGCACTGCCTTGACGTTCAAGCTGAGGATCGACTCCCACCACGTGTGCACGTGGGACAGCCCTGTGGGAAAGCCTCGTGGGAAAGCCTCGTGGGAAAGACTCGAGGGAAAACCATAGATCCTTTGATCCACGCGGCGGATTGCGTGACACTGCTGCTACCGCACTGGAGGAAAGCGCAAGTGCATGCCCGCATTCGAGACGAGGACTGACTCCCCTGGGGAGACTCCAGAAGAACCCCAAGATCCATGTCAGCACTGGAGAGGAATCCTCAGGTTCCGGCCCCGACTCCACACAAGGTCTTAGGCCCCGGCATCGACGGGAGAGGAATCCCGAGAGGCCCCCGAGGAACTCGCATGGGGACTGGCCTTTCCTTAGGCCACCAGAGCGGGTCCGTGAGGTCCCCGTCGTAAGTCGAGAGCACCTGCCGCAACTCGAGAAAATCCAGGAGGTTTTGCCCTCCAGGCGAGATGAGGCCCATTTCCGCTGAGGCTTCTCGAGGCTAATCAGGTCTAACCACTGGAACTTCCAAAGGGTCCTTCACACCCTTGCTGCAACTCAAGAAGTTCCCCGACATACCCGTCTCCACTCGAGAGGAAGCACGTGGGGTCCCGCACACATCCAGGGGAGCCCCGTTTCCGCCTGCTAGCTCGAGATGAGGGATCCTTTCCCTGTTTCGTAGGGAAAGAATTCCCGGCGTTCCCGTCGCATCTCAAGAGGAGGCGCTCTCCACAGGAAAGGCGAGAGGAACTCCAGGGTCGTGCCACCATTCCAAGAGTCCCCCAGATGTGTCAGTCCATTCCAGAGGAACCTGTTTTCCCTGCACTGCCTTGACGTTCAAGCCGAGGATCGACTCCCACCACGTGTGCATGTGGCACAGCCTGTGGGAAAGCCTCGTGGGAAAGCCTCGTGGGAAAGACTCGAGGGAAAACCATAGATCCTTTAATCCACGCGGAGGACTGCGTGACACTGCTGCTACCGCTCTGGAGGAAAGGGAAAGTGCATGCCAGCATTCGAGACGAGGACTGACTCCCCTGGGGAGACTCCAGAAGTACCCCAAGATCCATGTCAGCACTGGAGAGGAATCCTCAGGTTCCGGCCCCGACTCCACACAAGGTCTTAGGCCCCGGCATCGACGGGAGAGGAATCCCGAGAGGCCCCCGAGGAACTCGCATGGGGACTGGCCTTTCCTGAGGCCACCAGAGCGGGTCCCTGAGGTCCCCGTCGTAAGTCGAGAGCACCTGCCGCAACTCGAGAAAATCCAGGAGGTTTTGCCCTCCAGGCGAGATGAGGCCCATTTCCGCTGAGGCTTCTCGAGGCTAATCACGTCTAACCACTGGAACTTGCAAAGGGTCCTTCACACCCTTGCTGCAACTCAAGAAGTTCCCCGACATACCCGTCTCCACTCGAGAGGAAGCACGTGGGGTCCCGCACACATCCAGGGGAGCCCCGTTTCCGCCTCCTAGCTCGAGATGAGGGATCCTGTCCCTGTTTCGTAGGGAAAGAATTCCCGGCGTTCCCGTCGCATCTCAAGAGGAGGCGCTCTCCACAGGAAAGGCGAGAGGAACTCCAGGGTCGTGCCACCATTCCAAGAGTCCCCCAGATGTGCCAGTCCATTACAGAGGACCCTGTTTTCCCTGCACTGCCTTGACGTTCAAGCCGAGGATCGACTCCCACCACGTGTGCACGTGGGACAGCCCTGTGGGAAAGCCTCGTGGGAAAGCCTCGTGGGAAAGACTCGAGGGAAAACCATAGATCCTTTGATCCACGCGGCGGACTGCGTGACACTGCTGCTACCGCCCTGGAGGAAAGCGCAAGTGCATGCCCGCATTCGAGACGAGGACTGACTCCCCTGGGGAGACTCCAGAAGTACCCCAAGATCCATGTCAGCACTGGAGAGGAATCCTCAGGTTCCGGCCCCGATTCCACACAAGGTCTTAGGCCCCGGCATCGACGGGAGAGGAATCCCGAGAGGCCCCCGAGGAACTAGCATGGGGACTGGCCTTTCCTGAGGCCACCAGAGCGGGTCCCTGAGGTTTCCGTCGTAAGTCGAGAGCACCTGCCGCAACTCGAGAAAATCCAGGAGGTTTTGCCCTCCAGGCGAGATGAGGCCCATTTCCGCTGAGGCTTCTCGAGGCTAATCACATCTAACCACTGGAACTTCCAAAGTGTCCTTCACACCCTTGCCTCAACTCAAGAAGTTCCCCACATACCCGTCTCCACTCGAGAGGAAGCACGAGGGTCCCGCACACATCCAGGGGAGCCCCGTTTCCGCCTCCTAGCTCGAGATGAGGGATCCTTTCCCTGTTTCGTAGGGAAAGAATTCCCGGCGTTCCCGTCGCATCTCAAGAGGAGGCGCTCTCCACAGGCAAGGCGAGAGGAACTCCAGGGTCGTGCCACCATTCCAAGAGTCCCACAGATGTGTCAGTCCATTCCAGAGGAACCTGTTTTCCCTGCACTGCCTTGACGTTCAAGCCGAGGATCGACTCCCACCACGTGTGCACGTGGGACAGCCGTGTGGGAAAGCCTCGTGGGAAAGCCTCGTGGGAAAGACTCGAGGGAAAAACATAGATCCTTTGATCCGCGCGGCGGACTGCGTGACACTGCTGCTACCGCTCTGGAGGAAAGCGCAAGTGCATGCCCGCATTCGAGACGAGGACTGACTCCCGTGGGGAGACTCCAGAAGTACCCCAAGATCCATGTCAGCACTGGAGAGGAATCCTCAGGTTCCGGCCCCGACTCCACACAAGGTGTTAGGCCCCGGCATCGAAGGGAGAGGAATCCCGAGAGGCCCCCGAGGAACTCGCATGGGGACTGGCCTTTCCTGAGGCCACCAGAGCGGGTCCCTGAGGTCCCCGTCGTAAGTCGAGAGCACCTGCCGCAACTCGAGAAAATCCAGGAGGTTTTGCCCTCCAGGCGAGATGAGGCCCATTTCCGCTGAGGCTTCTCGAGGCTAATCACATCTAACAACTGGAACATCCAAAGGGTCATTCTCACCCTTGCTGCAACTCAAGAAGTTCCCCGACATACCCGTCTCCAAAGAGAGGAAGCACGAGGGTCCCGCACACATCCAGGGGAGCCCCGTTTCCGCCTCCTAGCTCGAGATGAGGGATCCTTTCCCTGTTTCGTAGGGAAAGAATTCCCGGCGTTCCCGTCGCAACTCAAGAGGAGGCGCTCTCCACAGGAAAGGCGAGAGGAACTCCAGGGTCGTGCCACCATTCCAAGAGTCCCCCAGATCTGTCAGTCCATTCCAGAGGAACCTGTTTTCCCTGCACTGCCTTGACGTTCAAGCCGAGGATCGACTCCCACCACGTGTGCACGTGGGACAGCCCTGTGGGAAAGCCTCGTGGGAAAGCCTCGTTGGAAAGACTCGAGGGAAAACTATAGATCCTTTATTCCAGGCGGCGGACTGCGTGACACTGCTGCTACCGCCCTGGAGGAAAGCGCAAGTGCATGCCCGCATTCGAGACGACGAGGACTGACTCCCCTGGGGAGACTCCAGAAGTACCCCAAGATCCATGTCAGCACTGGAGAGGAATCCTCAGGTTCCGGCCCCGATTCCACACAAGGTCTTAGGCCCCGGCATCGACCGGTGAGGAATCCCGAAAGGCCCCCGAGGAACTCGCATGGGGACTGGCCTTTCCTGAGGCCACCAGAGCGGGTCCCTGAGGTCCCCGTCGTAAGTCGAGAGCACCTGCCACAACTCGAGAAAATCCAGGAGGTTTTGCCCTCCAGGCGAGATGAGGCCCATTTCCGCTGAGGCTTCTATAGGCTAATCACATCTAACCACTGGAACATCCAAAGGGTCCTTCTCACCCTTGCTGCAAATCAAGAAGTTCCCCGACATACCCGTCTCCACTCGAGAGGAAGCACGAGGGTCCCGCATACATCCAGGGGAGCCCCGTTTCCGCCTCCTAGCTCGAGATGAGGGATCCTTTCCCTGTTTCGTAGAGAAAGAATTCCCGGCGTTCCCGTCGCATCTCAAGAGGAGGCGCTCTCCACAGGAAAGGCGAGAGGAACTCCAGGGTCGTGCTACCATTCCAAGAGTCCCACAGATGTGTCAGTCCATTCCAGAGGAACCTGTTTTCCCTGCACTGCCTTGACGTTCAAGCCGAGGATCGACTCCCACCACGTGTGCACGTGGGACAGCCGTGTGGGAAAGCCTCGTGGGAAAGCCTCGTGGGAAAGACTCGAGGGAAAAACATAGATCCTTTGATCCACGCGGCGGACTGCGTGACACTGCTGCTACCGCTCTGGAGGAAAGCGCAAGTGCATGCCCGCATTCGAGTCGAGGACTGACTCCCCTGGGGGGACTCCAGAAGTACCCCAAGATCCATGTCAGCACTGGAGAGGAATCCTCAGGTTCCGGCCCCGACTCCACACAATGTCTTAGGCCCCGGCATCGACGGGAGAGGAATCCCGAGAGGCCCCCGAGGAACTCGCATGGGGACTGGCCTTTCCTGAGGCCAACAGAGCGGGTTCCTGAGTTCCCCGTCGTAAGTCGAGAGCACCTGCGGCAACTCGAGAAAATCCAGGAGGTTTTGCCCTCCAGGCGAGATGAGGCCCATTTCCGCAGAGGCTTCTGGAGGCTAATCACATCAAACCACTGGAACTTCCAAAGGGTCCTTCACACCCTTGCTGCAACTCAAGAAGTTCCCCGACATACCCGTCTCCACTCGAGAGGAAGCACGTGGGGTCCCACACACATCCAGGGGAGCCCCGTTTCCGCCTCCTAGCTCGAGATGAGGGATCCTTTCCCTGTTTCGTAGGGAAAGAATTCGCGGCGTTCCCGTCGAATCTCAAGTGGAGGCGCTCTCCACAGGAAATGAGAGAGGAACTCCAGGGTCGTGCCACCATTCCAAGAGTCCCCCAGATGTGTCAGTCCATTCCAGAGGAACCTGTTTTCCCTGCACTGCCTTGACGTTCAAGCCGAGGATCGACTCCCACCACGTGTGCATGTGGCACAGCCTGTGGGAAAGCCTCGTGGGAAAGCCTCGTGGGAAAGACTCGAGGGAAAACCATAGATCCTTTAATCCACGCGGAGGACTGCGTGACACTGCTGCTACCGCTCTGGAGGAAAGGGAAAGTGCATGCCAGCATTCGAGACGAGGACTGACTCCCCTGGGGAGACTCCAGAAGTACCCCAAGATCCATGTCAGCACTGGAGAGGAATCCTCAGGTTCCGGCCCCGACTCCACACAAGGTCTTAGGCCCCGGCATCGACGGGAGAGGAATCCCGAGAGGCCCCCGAGGAACTCGCATGGGGACTGGCCTTTCCTGAGGCCACCAGAGCGGGTCCCTGAGGTCCCCGTCGTAAGTCGAGAGCACCTGCCGCAACTCGAGAAAATCCAGGAGGTTTTGCCCTCCAGGCGAGATGAGGCCCATTTCCGCTGAGGCTTCTCGAGGCTAATCACGTCTAACCACTGGAACTTCCAAAGGGTCCTTCACACCCTTGCTGCAACTCAAGAAGTTCCCCGACATACCCGTCTCCACTCGAGAGGAAGCACGTGGGGTCCCGCACACATCCAGGGGAGCCCCGTTTCCGCCTCCTAGCTCGAGATGAGGGATCCTGTCCCTGTTTCGTAGGGAAAGAATTCCCGGCGTTCCCGTCGCATCTCAAGAGGAGGCGCTCTCCACAGGAAAGGCGAGAGGAACTCCAGGGTCGTGCCACCATTCCAAGAGTCCCCCAGATGTGTCAGTCCATTACAGAGGACCCTGTTTTCCCTGCACTGCCTTGACGTTCAAGCCAAGGATCGACTCCCACCACGTGTGCACGTGGGACAGCCCTGTGGGAAAGCCTCGTGGGAAAGCCTCGTGGGAAAGACTCGAGGGAAAACCATAGATCCTTTGATCCACGCGGCGGACTGCGTGACACTGCTGCTACCGCCCTGGAGGAAAGCGCAAATGCATGCCCGCATTCGAGACGAGGACTGACTCCCCTGGGGAGACTCCAGAAGTACCCCAAGATCCATGTCAGCACTGGAGAGGAATCCTCAGGTTCCGGCCCCGATTCCACACAAGGTCTTAGGCCCCGGCATCGACGGGAGAGGAATCCCGAGAGGCCCCCGAGGAACTAGCATGGGGACTGGCCTTTCCTGAGGCCACCAGAGCGGGTCCCTGAGGTTTCCGTCGTAAGTCGAGAGCACCTGCCGCAACTCGAGAAAATCCAGGAGGTTTTGCCCTCCAGGCGAGATGAGGCCCATTTCCGCTGAGGCTTCTCGAGGCTAATCACATCTAACCACTGGAACTTCCAAAGTGTCCTTCACACCCTTGCCTCAACTCAAGAAGTTCCCCACATACCCGTCTCCACTCGAGAGGAAGCACGAGGGTCCCGCACACATCCAGGGGAGCCCCGTTTCCGCCTCCTAGCTCGAGATGAGGGATCCTTTCCCTGTTTCGTAGGGAAAGAATTCCCGGCGTTCCCGTCGCATCTCAAGAGGAGGCGCTCTCCACAGGAAAGGCGAGAGGAACTCCAGGGTCGTGCCACCATTCCAACAGTCCCACAGATGTGTCAGTCCATTCCAGAGGAACCTGTTTTCCCTGCACTGCCTTGACGTTCAAGCCGAGGATCGACTCCCACCACGTGTGCACGTGGGACAGCCGTGTGGGAAAGCCTCGTGGGAAAGCCTCGTGGGAAAGACTCGAGGGAAAAACATAGATCCTTTGATCCACGCGGCGGACTGCGTGACACTGCTGCTACCGCTCTGGAGGAAAGCGCAAGTGCATGCCCGCATTCGAGTCGAGGACTGACTCCCCTGGGGGGACTCCAGAAGTACCCCAAGATCCATGTCAGCACTGGAAAGGAATCCTCAGGTTCCGGCCCCGACTCCACACAAGGTATTAGGCCCCGGCATCGACGGGAGAGGAATCCTGAGAGGCCCCCGAGGAACTCGCATGGGGACTGGCCTTTCCTGAGGCCAACAGAGCGGGTTCCTGAGTTCCCCGTCGTAAGTCGAGAGCACCTGCGGCAACTCGAGAAAATCCAGGAGGTTTTGCCCTCCAGGCGAGATGAGGCCCATTTCGGCTGAGGCTTCTGGAGGCTAATCACATCTAACCACTGGAACTTCCAAAGGGTCCTTCACACCCTTGCTGCAACTCAAGAAGTTCCCCGACATACCCGTCTCCACTCGAGAGGAAGCACGTGGGGTCCCGCACACATCCAGGGGAGCCCCGTTTCCGCCTCCTAGCTCGAGATGAGGGATCCTTTCCCTGTTTCGTAGGGAAAGAATTCGCGGCGTTCCCGTCGAATCTCAAGTGGAGGCGCTCTCCACAGGAAAGGAGAGAGGAACTCCAGGGTCGTGCCACCATTCCAAGAGTCCCCCAGATGTGTCAGTCCATTCCAGAGGAACCTGTTTTCCCTGCACTGCCTTGACGTTCAAGCCGAGGATCGACTCCCACCACGTGTGCATGTGGCACAGCCTGTGGGAAAGCCTCGTGGGAAAGCCTCGTGGGAAAGACTCGAGGGAAAACCATAGATCCTTTAATCCACGCGGAGGACTGCGTGACACTGCTGCTACCGCTCTGGAGGAAAGGGAAAGTGCATGCCAGCATTCGAGACGAGGACTGACTCCCCTGGGGAGACTCCAGAAGTACCCCAAGATCCATGTCAGCACTGGAGAGGAATCCTCAGGTTCCGGCCCCGACTCCACACAAGGTCTTAGGCCCCGGCATCGACGGGAGAGGAATCCCGAGAGGCCCCCGAGGAACTCGCATGGGGACTGGCCTTTCCTGAGGCCACCAGAGCGGGTCCCTGAGGTCCCCGTCGTAAGTCGAGAGCACCTGCCGCAACTCGAGAAAATCCAGGAGGTTTTGCCCTCCAGGCGAGATGAGGCCCATTTCCGCTGAGGCTTCTCGAGGCTAATCACGTCTAACCACTGGAACTTCCAAAGGGTCCTTCACACCCTTGCTGCAACTCAAGAAGTTCCCCGACATACCCGTCTCCACTCGAGAGGAAGCACGTGGGGTCCCGCACACATCCAGGGGAGCCCCGTTTCCGCCTCCTAGCTCGAGATGAGGGATCCTGTCCCTGTTTCGTAGGGAAAGAATTCCCGGCGTTCCCGTCGCATCTCAAGAGGAGGCGCTCTCCACAGGAAAGGCGAGAGGAACTCCAGGGTCGTGCCACCATTCCAAGAGTCCCCCAGATATGTCAGTCCATTACAGAGGACCCTGTTTTCCCTGCACTGCCTTGACGTTCAAGCCGAGGATCGACTCCCACCACGTGTGCACGTGGGACAGCCCTGTGGGAAAGCCTCGTGGGAAAGCCACGTGGGAAAGACTCGAGGGAAAACCATAGATCCTTTGATCCACGCGGCGGACTGCGTGACACTGCTGCTACCGCCCTGGAGGAAAGCCCAAGTGCATGCCCGCATTCGAGACGAGGACTGACTCCCCTGGGGAGACTCCAGAAGTACCCCAAGATCCATGTCAGCACTGGAGAGGAATCCTCAGGTTCCGGCCCCGATTCCACACAAGGTCTTAGGCCCCGGCATCGACGGGAGAGGAATCCCGAGAGGCACCCGAGGAACTAGCATGGGGACTGGCCTTTCCTGAGGCCACCAGAGCGGGTCCCTGAGGTTTCCGTCGTAAGTCGAGAGCACCTGCCGCAACTCGAGAAAATCCAGGAGGTTTTGCCCGCCAGGCGAGATGAGGCCCATTTCCGCTGAGGCTTCTCGAGGCTAATCACATCTAACCACTGGAACTTCCAAAGTGTCCTTCACACCCTTGCCTCAACTCAAGAAGTTCCCCACATACCCGTCTCCACTCGAGAGGAAGCACGTGGGGTCCCGCACACATCCAGGGGAGCCCCGTTTCCGTCTCCTAGCTCGAGATGAGGGATCCTTTCCCTGTTTCGTAGGGAAAGAATTCCCGGCGTTCCCGACGCATCTCAAGAGGAGGTGCTCTCCACAGGAAAGGCGAGAGGAACTCAAGGGTCGTGCCACCATTCCAAGAGACCCCCAGATGTGTCAGTCCATTACAGAGGAAGCTGTTTTCCCTGCACTGCCTTGACGTTCAAGCCGAGGATCGACTCCCACCACGTGTGCACGTGGGACAGCCCTGTGGGAAAGCCTCGTGGGAAAGCCTCGTGGGAAAGACTCGAGGGAAAACCATAGATCCATTGATCCACGCGGCGGACTGCGTGAAACTGCTCCTACCGCCCTGGAGGAAAGCGCAAGTGCATGCCCGCATTCGAGACGAGGACTGACTCCCCTGGGGAGACTCCAGAAGTACCCCAAGATCCATGTCAACACTGGAGATGAATCCTCAGGTTCCGGCCCCGACTCCACACAAGGTGTTAGGCCCCGGCATCGAAGGGAGAGGAATCCCGAGAGGCCCCCGAGGAACTCGCATGGGGACTGGCCTTTCCTGCGGTCACCAGAGCGGGTCCCTGTGGTCCCCGTCGTAAGTCGAGAGCACCTGCCGCAACTCGAGAAGATCCAGGAGGTTTTGCCCTCCAGGCGAGATGAGGCCCATTTCCGCTGAGGCTTCTCCAGGCTAATCACATCTAACCACTGGAACATCCAAAGGGTCATTCTCACCCTTGCTGCAACTCAAGAAGTTCCCCGACATACCCGTCTCCACAAGAGAGGAAGCACGAGGGTCCCGCACACATCCAGGGGAGCCCCGTTTCCGAATCCTAGCTCGAGATGAGGGATCCTTTCCCTGTTTAGTAGGGAAAGAATTCCCGGCGTTCCCGTCGCATCTCAAGAGTAGGCGCTCTCCACAGGAAAGGCGAGAGGAACTCCAGGGTCGTGCCACCATTCCAAGAGTCCCCCAGATGTGTCAGTCCATTCCAGAGAAACCTGTTTTCCCTGCACTGCCTTGACGTTCAAGCCGAGGATCGACTCCCACCACGTGTGCACGTGGGACAGCCCTGTGGGAAAGCCTCGTGGGAAAGCCTCGTGGGAAAGACTCGAGGGAAAACCATACATCCTTTGATCCACGCGGCGGATTGCGTGACACTGCTGCTACCGCTCTGGAGGAAAGCGCAAGTGCATGCCCGCATTCGAGATGAGGACTGACTCCCCTGGGGAGGCTCCAGAAGTACCCCAAGATCCATGTCAGCACTGGAGAGGAATCCTCAGGTTCCGGCCCCGACTCCACACAAGGTCTTAGGCCCCGGCATCGACGGGAGAGGAATCCCGAGAGGCCCCCGAGGAACTCGCATGGGGACTGGCCTTTCCTGAGGTCACCAGAGCGGGTCCCTGAGGTCCCCGTGGTAAGTCGAGAGCACCTGCCGCAACTCGAGAAAATCCAGGAGGTTTTGCCCTCCAGGCTAGATGAGGCCCATTTCCGCGGAGGCTTCTCGAGGCTAATCACATCTAACCACTGGAACTTCCAAAGGGTCCTTCACACCCTTGCTGCAACACAAGAAGTTCCCCGACATACCCGTCTCCACTCGAGAGGAAGCACGTGGGGTCCCGCACACATCCAGGGGAGCCCCGTTTCCGCCTCCTAGCTCGAGATGAGGGATCCTTTCCCTGTTTCGCAGGGAAAGAATTCCCGGCGTTCCCGTCGCATCTCAAGAGGAGGCGCTCTCCACAGGAAAGGCGAGAGGAACTCCAGGGTCGTGCCACCCTTCCAGGAGTCCCCCAGATGTGTCAGTCCATTCCAGAGGAACCTGTTTTCCCTGCACTGCCTTGAGGTTCAAGCCGAGGATCGACTCCCACCATGTGTGCACGTGGGACAGCCCTGTGGGAAAGCCTCGTGGGAAAGCCTCGTGGGAAAGACTCGAGGGAAAACCATAGATCCTTTGATCCACGCGGCGGACTGCGTGACACTGCTGCTACCGCTCTGGAGGAAAGCGCAAATGCATGCCCGCATTCGAGACGAGGACTGACTCCCCTGGGGAGACTCCAGAAGTACCCCAAGATCCATGTCAGCACTGGAGAGGAATCCTCAGGTTCCGGCCCCGACTCCACACAAGGTCTTAGGCCCCGGCATCGACGGGAGAGGAATCCCGAGAGGCCCCCGAGGAACTCGCATGGGGACTGGCCTTTCCTGAGGCCACCAGAGCGGGTCCGTGAGGTCCCCGTCGTAAGTCGAGAGCACCTGCCGCAACTCGAGAAAATCCAGGAGGTTTTGCCCTCCAGGCGAGATGAGGCCCATTTCCGCTGAGGCTTCTCGAGGCTAATCAGGTCTAACCACTGGAACTTCCAAAGGGTCCTTCACACCCTTGCTGCAACTCAAGAAGTTCCCCGACATACCCGTCTCCACTCGAGAGGAAGTACGTGGGGTCCCGCACACATCCAGGGGAGCCCCGTTTCCGCCTCCTAGCTCGAGATGAGGGATCCTTTCCCTGTTTCGTAGGGAAAGAATTCCCGGCGATCCCGTCGCATCTCAAGAGGAGGCGCTCTCCACAGGAAAGGCGAGAGGAACTCCAGGGTCGTGCCACCATTCCAAGAGTCCCCCAGATGTGTCAGTCCATTCCAGAGGAACCTGTTTTCCCTGCACTGCCTTGACGTTCAAGCTGAGGATCGACTCCCACCACGTGTCCACGTGGGACAGCCCTGTGGGAAAGCCTCGTGGGAAAGCCTCGTGGGAAAGACTCGAGGGAAAACCATAGATCCTTTGATCCACGCGGCGGATTGCGTGACACTGCTGCTACCGCTCTGTAGGAAAGCGCAAGTGCATGCCCGCATTCGAGACGAGGACTGACTCCCCTGGGGAGACTCCAGAAGTACCCCAAGATCCATGTCAGCACTGGAGAGGAATCCTCAGGTTCCGGCCCCGACTCCACACAAGGTCTTAGGCCCCGGCATCGACGGGAGAGGAATCCCGAGAGGCTCCCGAGGAACTCGCATGGGGACTTGCCTTTCCTGAGGCCACGAGAGCGGGTCCCTGAGGTCCCCGTCGTAAGTCGAGAGCACCTGCCGCAACTCGAGAAAATCCAGGAGGTTTTGCCCTCCAGGCGAGATGAGGCCCATTTCTGATGAGGCTTCTCGAGGCTAATCACATCTAACCACTGGAACATCCAAAGGGTCCTTCTCACCCTTGCTGCAACTCAAGAAGTTCCCCGACATACCCGTCTCCACTCGAGAGGAAGCCCGATGGTCCCGGACACATCCAGGGGAGCCCGGTTTCCGCCTCCTAGCTCGAGATGAGGGATCCTTTCCCTGTTTCTTAGGGAAAGAATTCCCGGCGTTCCTGTCGCATCTCAAGAGGAGGCGCTCTCCACAGGAAAGTTGAGAGGAACTCCAGGGTCGTGCCACAAATCCAAGAGTCCCCCAGATGTGTCAGTCCATTCCAGAGGAACCTGTTTTCCCTGCACTGCCTTGACGTTCAAGCTGAGGATCGACTCCCACCACGTGTGCACGTGGGACAGCCCTGTGGGAAAGCCTCGTGGGAAAGCCTCGTGGGAAAGACTCGAGGGAAAACCATAGATCCTTTGATCCACGCGGCGGATTGCGTGACTCTGCTGCTACCGCTCTGGAGGAAAGCGCAAGTGCATGCCCGCATTCGAGACGAGGACTGACTCCCCTGCGGAGACTCCAGAAGAACCCCAAGATCCATGTCAGCACTGGAGAGGAATCCTCAGGTTCCGGCCCCGACTCCACACAAGGTCTTAGTCCCCGGCATCGACAGGAGAGGAATCCCGAGAGGCCCCCGAGGAACTCGCATGGGGACTGGCCTTTCCTGAGGCCACCAGAGCGGGTCCCTGAGGTCCCCGTCGTAAGTCGAGAGCACCTGCCGCAACTCGAGAAAATCCAGGAGGTTTTGCCCTCCAGGTGAGATGAGGCCCATTTCCGCTGAGGCTTCTCGAGGCAAATCACATCTAACCACTGGAATTTCCAAAGGGTCCTTCACACCCTTGCTGCAACTCAAGAAGTTCCCGACATACCCGTCTCCACTCGAAAGGAAGCACTTGGGGTCCCGCACACATCCAGGGGAGCCCCGTTTCCGCCTCCTAGCTCGAGATGAGGGATCCTTTCCCTGTTTCGTAGGGAAAGAATTCCCGGCGTTCCCGTCGCATCTCAAGAGGAGGCGCTCTCCACAGGAAAGAGGAGAGGAACTCCAGGGTCGTGTCACCATTCCAAGAGACCCCCAGATGTGTCAGTCCATTCCAGAGGAACCTGTTTTCCCTGCACTGCCTTGGCGTTCAAGCCGAGGATCGACTCCCACCACGTGTGCACGTGGGACAGCCCTGTGGGAAAGCCTCGTGGGAAAGCCTCGTGGGAAAGACTCGAGGGAAAACCATAGATCCTTTGATCCGCGCGGCGGACTGCGTGACACTGCTGCTACCGCTCTGGAGGAAAGCGCAAGTGCATGCCCGCATTCGAGACGAGGACTGACTCCCCTGGGGAGACTCCAGAAGTACCCCAAGATCCATGTCAGCACTGGAGAGGAATCCTCAGGTTCCGGCCCCGACTCCACACAAGGTCTTAGGCCCCGGCATCGACGGGAGAGGAATCCCCAGAGGCCCCCGAGGAACTCGCATGGGGACTGGCCTTTCCTGAGGCCACCAGAGCGGGTCCCTGAGGTCCCCGTCGTAAGTCGAGAGCACCTGCCGCAACTCGAGAAAATCCAGGAGGTTTTGCCCTCCAGGCGAGATGAGGCCCATTTCCGCTGAGGCTTCTCGAGGCCAATCACATCTAACCACTGGAACTTTCAGAGGGTCCTTCACACCCTTGCTGCAACTCAAGAAGTTCCCCGACATACCCGTCTCCACTTGAGAGGAAGCACGTGGTGTCCCGCACACATCCAGGGGAGCCCCGTTTCCGCCTCCTAGCTCGAGATGAGGGATCCTTTCCCTGTTTCGTAGGGAAAGAATTCCCGGCGTTCCCGTCGCATCTCAAGAGGAGGCGCTCTCCACAGGAAAGGCGAGAGGAACTCCAGGGGTGTGACACCATTCCAAGAGTCCCCCAGATGTGTCAGTCCATTCCAGAGGAACCTGTTTTCCCTGCACTGCCTTGACGTTCAAGCCGAGGATCGACTCCCACCACGTGTGCACGTGGGACAGCCCTGTGGGAAAGCCTCGTGGGAAAGCCTCGTGGGAAAGACTCGAGGGAAAACCATAGATCCTTTGATCCACGCGGCGGACTGCGTGACACGGCTGCTACCGCTCTGGAGGAAAGCGCAAGTGCATGCCCGCATTCGAGACGAGGACTGACTTCCTTGGGGAGACTCCAGAAGTACCCCAAGATCCATGTCAGCACTGGAGAGGAATCCTCAGGTTCCGGCCCCGACTCCACACAAGGTCTTAGGCCCCGGCATCGACGGGAGAGGAATCCCGAGAGGCCCCCGAGGATCTCGCATGGGGACTGGCCTTTCCTGAGGCCACCAGAGCGGGTCCCTGAGGTCCCCGTCGTAAGTCGAGAGCACCTGCCGCAACACGAGAAAATCCGGTAGGTTTTGCCCTCCAGGCGAGATGAGTCCCATTTCCGCTGAGGATTTTCGAGGCTAATCACATCTAACCACTGGAACTTCCAAAGGGTCCTTCACACCCTTGCTGCAACTCAAGAAGTTCCCCGACATACCCGTCTCCACTCGAGAGGAAGCACGAGGGTCCCGCACACATCCAGGGGAGCCCCGTTTCCGCCTCCTAGCTCGAGATGAGGGATCCTTTCCCTGTTTCGTAGGGAAAGAATTCCCGGCGTTCCCGTCGCATCTCAAGAGGAGGCGCTCTCCACAGGAAAGGCGAGAGGAACTCCAGGGTCGTGCCACCATTCCAAGAGTCCCCCAGATGTGTCAGTCCATTCCAGAGGAACCTGTTTTCCCTGCACTGCCTTCAAGTTCAAGCCGAGGATCGACTCCCACCGCGTGTGCACGTGGGACCGCCCTGTGGGAAAGCCTCGTGGGAAAGACTCGAGGGAAAACCATAGATCCTTTGATCCACGCGGCGGACTGCGTGACACTGCTGCTACCGCTCTGGAGGAAAGCGCAAGTGCATGCCCGCATTCGAGACGAGCACTGACTCCCCTGGGGAGACTCCAGAAGTACCCCAAGATCCATGTCAGCACTGGAGAGGAATCCTCAGGTTCCGGCCCAGACTCCCCACAAGGTCTTAGGCCCCGGCATCGACGGGAGAGGAATCCCGAGAGGCCCACGAGGAACTCGCATGTGGACTGGCCTTTCCTGAGGCCACCAGAGCGGGTCCCTGAGGTTCCCGTCGTAAGTCGAGAGCACCTGCTGCAACTCGAGAAAATCCACGAGGTTTTGCCCTCCAGGCGAGATGAGGCCCATTTCCGCTGAGGCTTCTCGAGGCCAATCACATCTAACCACTGGAACTTCCAAAGGGTCCTTCACACCATTGCTGCAACTCAAGAAGTTCCCCGACATACCCGTCTCCACTCGAGAGGAAGCACGTGGGGTCCCAGACACATCCAGGGGAGCCCCGTTTCCGCCTCCTAGATCGAGATGAGGGATCCTTTCCCTGTTTCGTAGGGAAAGAATTCCCGGCGTTCCCGTCGCATCTCAAGAGGAGGCGCTCTCCACAGGAAAGGCGAGAGGAATTCCAGGGTCGTGCCACCATTCCAAGAGTCCCCCAGATGTGTCAGTCCATTCCAGAGGAACCTGTTTTCCCTGCACTGCCTTGACATTCAAGCCGAGGATCGACTCCCACCACGTGTGCACGTGGGACAGCCCTGTGGGAAAGCCTCGTGGGAAAGCCTCGTGGGAAAGACTCGAGGGAAAACCATAGATCCTTTGATCCACGCCTCGGACTGCGTGACACTGCTGCTACCGCTCTGGAGGAAAGCGCAAGTGCATGCCCGCATTCGAGACGAGGACTGACTCCCCTGGGGAGACTCCAGAAGTACCCCAAAATCCATGTCAGCACTGGAGAGGAATCCTCAGGTTCCGGCCCCGACTCCACACAAGGTCTTAGGCCCCGGCATCGACGGGAGAGGAATCCCGAGAGGCCCCCGAGGAACTCGCATGGGGACTGGCCTTTCCTGAGGCCACCAGAGCGGGTCCCTGAGGTACCCGTCGTAAGTCGAGAGCACCTGCCGCAACTCGAGAAAATCCAGGAGGTTTTGCCCTCCAGGCGAGATGAGGCCCATTTCCGCTGAGGCTTCTTGAGGCCAATCACATCTAACCACTGGAACTTCCAAAGGGTCCTTCACACCATTGCTGCAACTCAAGAAGTTCCCCGACATACCCGTCTCCACTCGAGAGGAAGCACGTGGGTCCCGCACGCATCCAGGGGAGCCCCGTTTCCCCCTCCTAGCTCGAGATGAGGGATCCTTTCCCTGTTTCGTAGGGAAAGAATTCCCGGCGTTCCAGTCGCATCTCAAGAGGAGGCGCTCTCCACAGGAAAGGCGAGAAGAACTCCAGGGTCGTGCCACCATTCCAAGAGTCCCCCCGATGTGTCAGTCCATTCCAGAGGAACCTGTTTTCCCTGCACTGCCTTGACGTTCAAGCCGAGGATCGAGTCCCACCACGTGTGCACGTGGGACACCCCTGTGGGAAAGCCTCGTGGTAAAGACTCGAGGGAAAACCATAGATTCTTTGATCCACGCGGCGGAGTGCGTGACACTGCTGCTACCGCTCTGGAGGAAAGCGCAAGTGCATGCCCGCATTCGAGACGAGGACTGACTCCCCTGGGGAGACTCCAGAAGTACCCCAAGATCCATGTCAGCACTGGAGAGGAATCCTCAGGTTCCGGCCCCGACTCCACACAAGGTCTTAGGCCCCGGCATCGACGGGAGAGGAATCCCGAGAGGCCCCCGAGGAACTCGCATGGGGACTGGCCTTTCCTGCGGCCACCAGAGCGGGTCCCTGTGGTCCCCGTCGTAAGTCGGGAGCACCTGCCGCAACTCGAGAAAATCCAGGAGGTTTTGCCCTCAAGGCGAGATGAGGCCCATTTCCGCTGAGGCTTCTCCAGGCTAATCACATCTAACCACTGGAACATCCAAAGGGTCATTCTCACCCTTGCTGCAACTCAAGAAGTTCCCCGACATACCCGTCTCCACAAGAGAGGAAGCACGAGGGTCCCGCACACATCCAGGGGAGCCCCGTTTCCGAATCCTAGCTCGAGATGAGGGATCCTTTCCCTGTTTAGTAGGGAAAGAATTCCCGGTGTTCCCCTCGCATCTCAAGAGGAGGCGCTCTCCACAGGAAAGGCGAGAGGAACTCCAGGGTAGTGCCACCATTCCAAGAGTCCCCCAGATGTGTCAGTCCATTTCAGAGGAACCTGTTTTCCCTGCACTGCCTTGACGTTCAAGCCGAGGATCGAGTCCCACCACGTGTGCACGTGGGACAGCCCTGTGGGAAAGCCTCGTGGGAAAGCCTCGTGGGAAAGACTTGAGGGAAAACCATAGATCCTTTGATCCACGCGGCGGACTGCGTGACACTGCTGCTACCGCTCTGGAGGAAATCGCAAGTGCATGCGCGCATTCGAGACGAGGACTGACTCCCCTGGGGAGACTCCAGAAGTACCCCAAGATCCATGTCAGCACTGGAGAGGAATCCTCAGGTTCCGGCCCCGACTCCACACCAGGTCTTAGGCCCCGGCATCGACGGGAGAGGAATCCCGAGAGGCCCCCGAGGCACTCGCATGGGGACTGGCCTTTCCTGAGGCCACCAGAGCAGGTCCCTGAGGTCCCCATCGTAAGTCGAGGGCACCTGCCGCAACTCGAGAAAATCCAGGAGGTTTTGCCCTCCAGGCGAGATGAGGCCCATTTCCGCTGAGGCTTCTCGAGGCCAATCACATCTAACCACTGGAACTTCCAAAGGGTCCTTCACACCATTGCTGCAACTCAAGAAGTTCCCCGACATACCCGTCTCCACTCGAGAGGAAGCACGTGGGGTCCCGCACACATCCAGGGGAGCCCCGTTTCCGCCTCCTAGATCGAGATGAGGGATCCTTTCCCTGTTTCGTAGGGAAAGAATTCCCGGCGTTCCCGTCGCATCTAAAGAGGAGGCGCTCTCCAAGGGAAAGGCGAGAGGAACTCCAGGGTCGTGCCACCATTCCAAGAGTCCCCCAGATGTGTCAGTCCATTCCAGAGGAACCTGTTTTCCCTGCACTGCCTTGACGTTCAAGCCGAGGATCGACTCCCACCACGTGTGCACGTGGGACAGCCCTGTGGGAAAGCCTCGTGGGAAAGCCTCGTGGGAAAGACTCGAGGGAAAACCATAGATTCTTTGATCCACGCGGCGGACTGCGTGACACTGCTGCTACCGCTCTGGAGGAAAGCGCAAGTGCATGCCCGCATTCGAGACGAGGACTGACTCCCCTGGGGAGACTCCAGAAGTACCCCAAGATCCATGTCAGCACTGGAGAGGAATCCTCAGGTTCCGGCCCCGACTCCACACAAGGTCTTAGACCCCGGCATCGACGGGAGAGGAATCCCGAGAGGCCCCCGAGGAACTCGCATGGGGACTGGCCTTTCCTGAGGCCACCAGAGCGGGTCCCTGAGGTCCCCGTCGTAAGTCGAGAGCACCTGCCGCAACTCGATAAAATCCAGGAGGTTTTGCCCTCCAGGCGAGATGAGGCCCATTTCCGCTGAGGATTCTCGAGGCCAATCACATCTAACCACTGGAACTTCCAAAGGGTCCTTCACACCATTGCTGCAACTCAAGAAGTTCCCCGACATACCCGTCTCCACTCGAGAGGAAGCACGTGGGTCCCGCACACATCCAGGGGAGCCCCGTTTCCGCCTCCTAGCTCGAGATGAGGGATCCTTTCCCTGTTTCGTAGGGAAAGAATTCCCGGCGTTCCCCTCGCATCTCAAGAGGAGGCGCTCTCCACAGGAAAGGCGAGAGGAACTCCAGGGTAGTGCCACCATTCCAAGAGTCCCCCAGATGTGTCAGTCCATTTCAGAGGAACCTGTTTTCCCTGCACTGCCTTGACGTTCAAGCCGAGGATCGAGTCCCACCACGTGTGCACGTGGGACAGCCCTGTGGGAAAGCCTCGTGGGAAAGCCTCGTGGGAAAGACTTGAGGGAAAACCATAGATCCTTTGATCCACGCGGCGGACTGCGTGACACTGCTGCTACCGCTCTGGAGGAAATCGCAAGTGCATGCGCGCATTCGAGACGAGGACTGACTCCCCTGGGGAGACTCCAGAAGTACCCCAAGATCCATGTCAGCACTGGAGAGGAATCCTCAGGTTCCGGCCCCGACTCCACACAAGGTCTTAGGCCCCGGCATCGACGGGAGAGGAATCCCGAGAGGCCCCCGAGGCACTCGCATGGGGACTGGCCTTTCCTGAGGCCACCAGAGCAGGTCCCTGAGGTCCCCATCGTAAGTCGAGGGCACCTGCCGCAACTCGAGAAAATCCAGGAGGTTTTGCCCTCCAGGCGAGATGAGGCCCATTTCCGCTGAGGCTTCTCGAGGCCAATCACATCTAACCACTGGAACTTCCAAAGGGTCCTTCACACCATTGCTGCAACTCAAGAAGTTCCCCGACATACCCGTCTCCACTCGAGAGGAAGCACGTGGGTCCCGCACACATCCAGGGGAGCCCCGTTTCCGCCTCCTAGCTCGAGATGAGGGATCCTTTCCCTGTTTCGTAGGGAAAGAATTCCCGGCGTTCCAGTCGCATCTCAAGAGGAGGCGCTCTCCACAGGAAAGGCGAGAAGAACTCCAGGGTCGTGCCACCATTCCAAGAGTCCCCCAGATGTGTCAGTCCATTCCAGAGGAACCTGTTTTCCCTGCACTGCCTTGACGTTCAAGCCGAGGATCGAGTCCCACCACGTGTGCACGTGGGACACCCCTGTGGGAAAGCCTCGTGGGAAAGCCTCGTGGGAAAGACTCGAGGGAAAACCATAGATCCTTTGATCCACGCGGCGGACTGCGTGACACTGCTGCTACCGCTCTGGAGGAAAGCGCAAGTGCATGCCCGCATTCGAGACGAGGACTGACTCCCCTGGGGAGACTCCAGAAGTACCCCAAGATCCATGTCAGCACTGGAGAGGAATCCTCAGGTTCCGGCCCCGACTCCACACAAGGTCTTAGGCCCCGGCATCGACGGGAGAGGAATCCCGAGAGGCCCCCGAGGAACTCGCATGGGGACTGGCCTTTCCTGAGGCCACCAGAGCGGGTCCCTGAGGTTCCCGTCGTAAGTCGAGAGCACCTGCCGCAACTCGAGAAAATCCACGAGGTTTTGCCCTCCAGGCGAGATGAGGCCCATTTCCGCTGAGGCTTCTCGAGGCCAATCACATCTAACCACTGGAACTTCCAAAGGGTCCTTCACACCATTGCTGCAACTCAAGAAGTTCCCCGACATACCCGTCTCCACTCGAGAGGAAGCACGTGGGGTCCCGCACACATCCAGGGGAGCCCCGTTTCCGCCTCCTAGATCGAGATGAGGGATCCTTTCCCTGTTTCGTAGGGAAAGAATTCCCGGCGTTCCCGTCGCATCTCAAGAGGAGGCGCTCTCCACAGGAAAGGCGAGAGGAACTCCAGGGTCGTGCCACCATTCCAAGAGTCCCCGAGATGTGTCAGTCCATTCCAGAGGAACCTGTTTTCCCTGCACTGCCTTGACGTTCAAGAAGAGGATCGACTCCCACCACGTGCGCACGTGGGACAGCCCTGTGGGAAAGCCTCGTGGGAAAGCCTCGTGGGAAAGACTCGAGGGAAAACCATAGATCCTTTGATCCACACGGCGGACTGCGTGACACTGCTGCTACCGCTCTGGAGGAAAGCGCAAGTGCATGCCCGCATTCGAGACGAGGACTGACTCCCCTGGGGAGACTCCAGAAGTACCCCAAGATCCATGTCAGCACTGGAGAGGAATCCTCAGGTTCCGGCCCCGACTCCACACAAGGTCTTAGGCCCCGGCATCGACGGGAGAGGAATCCCGAGAGGCCCCCGAGGAACTCGCATGGGGACTGGCCTTTCCTGAGGCCACCAGAGCGGGTCCCTGAGGTCCCCGTCGTAAGTCGAGAGCACCTGCCGCAACTCGAGAAAATCCAGGAGGTTTTGCCCTCCAGGCGAGATGAGGCCCATTTCCACTGAGGCTTCTCGAGGCCAATCACGTCTAACCACTGGAACTTCCAAAGGGTCCTTCACACCATTGCTGCAACTCAAGAAGTTCCCCGACATACCCGTCTCCACTCGAGAGGAAGCACGTGGGGTCCCGCACACATCCAGGGGAGCCCCGTTTCCGCCTCCTAGCTCGAGATGAGGGATCCTTTCCCTGTTTCGTAGGGAAAGAATTCCCGGCGTTCCCGTCGCATCTAAAGAGGAGGCGCTCTCCAAGGGAAAGGCGAGAGGAACTCCAGGGTCGTGCCACCATTCCAAGAGTCCCCCAGATGTGTCAGTCCATTCCAGAGGAACCTGTTTTCCCTGCACTGCCTTGACGTTCAAGCCGAGGATCGACTCCCACCACGTGTGCACGTGGGACAGCCCTGTGGGAAAGCCTCGTGGGAAAGCCTCGTGGGAAAGACTCGAGGGAAAACCATAGATCCTTTGATCCACGCGGCGGAGTGCGTGACACTGCTGCTACCACTCTGGAGGAAAGCGCAAGTGCATGCCCGCATTCGAGACGAGGACTGACTCCCCTGGGGAGACTCCAGAAGTACCCCAAGATCCATGTCAGCACTGGAGAGGAATCCTCAGGTTCCGGCCCCGACTCCACACAAGGTCTTAGGCCCCGGCATCGACGGGAGAGGAATCCCGAGAGGCCCCCGAGGAACTCGCATGGGGACTGGCCTTTCCTGAGGCCACCAGAGCGGGTCCCTGAGGTTCCCGTCGTAAGTCGAGAGCACCTGCTGCAACTCGAGAAAATCCACGAGGTTTTGCCCTCCAGGCGAGATGAGGCCCATTTCCGCTGAGGCTTCTCGAGGCCAATCACATCTAACCAC
This sequence comes from Ovis canadensis, assembly GCF_042477335.2. Classification (NCBI taxonomy): domain Eukaryota; kingdom Metazoa; phylum Chordata; class Mammalia; order Artiodactyla; family Bovidae; genus Ovis; species Ovis canadensis. The sequence continues at coordinate 2,688,004 of NC_091252.1, forward strand.
TGGAACTTCCAAAGGGTCCTTCACACCATTGCTGCAACTCAAGAATTTCCCCAACATACCCGTCTCCACTCGAGAGGAAGCACGTGGGGTCCCAGACACATCCAGGGGAGCCCCGTTTCCGCCTCCTGGATCGAGATGAGGGATCCTTTCCCTGTTTCGTAGGGAAAGAATTCCCGGCGTTCCCGTCGCATCTCAAGAGGAGGCGCTCTCCACAGGAAAGGCGAGAGGAACTCCAGGGTCGTGCCACCATTCCAAGAGTCCCCCAGATGTGTCAGTCCATTCCAGAGGAACCTGTTTTCCCTGCACTGCCTTGACATTCAAGCCGAGGATCGACTCCCACCACGTGTGCACGTGGGACAGCCCTGTGGGAAAGCCTCGTGGGAAAGCCTCGTGGGAAAGACTCGAGGGAAAACCATAGATCCTTTGATCCACGCCTCGGACTGCGTGACACTGCTGCTACCGCTCTGGAGGAAAGCGCAAGTGCATGCCCGCATTCGAGACGAGGACTGACTCCCCTGGGGAGACTCCAGAAGTACCCCAAGATCCATGTCAGCACTGGAGAGGAATCCTCAGGTTCCGGCCCCGACTCCACACAAGGTCTTAGGCCCCGGCATCGACGGGAGAGGAATCCCGAGAGGATCCCGAGGAACTCGCATGGGGACTGGCCTTTCCTGAGACCACCAGAGCGGGTCCCTGAGGTCCCCGTCGTAAGTCGAGAGCACCTGCCGCAACTCGAGAAAATCCAGGAGGTTTTGCCCTCCAGGCGAGATGAGGCCCATTTCCGCTGAGGCTTCTCGAGGCCAATCACATCTAACCACTGGAACTTCCAAAGGGTCCTTCACACCATTGCTGCAACTCAAGAAGTTCCCCGACATACCCGTCTCCACTCGAGAGGAAGCACGTGGGTCCCGCACACATCCAGGGGAGCCCCGTTTCCGCCTCCTAGTTCGAGATGAGGGATCCTTTCCCTGTTTCGTAGGGAAAGAATTCCCGGCGTTCCAGTCGCATCTCAAGAGGAGGCGCTCTCCACAGGAAAGGCGAGAAGAACTCCAGGGTCGTGCCACCATTCCAAGAGTCCCCCAGATGTGTCAGTCCATTCCAGAGGAACCTGTTTTCCCTGCACTGCCTTGACGTTCAAGCCGAGGATCGAGTCCCACCACGTGTGCACGTGGGACACCCCTGTGGGAAAGCCTCGTGGGAAAGCCTCGTGGGAAAGACTCGAGGGAAAACCATAGATCCTTTGATCCACGCGGCGGAGTGCGTGACACTGCTGCTACCGCTCTGGAGGAAAGCGCAAGTGCATGCCCGCATTCGAGACGAGGACTGACTCCCCTGGGGAGACTCCAGAAGTACCCCAAGATCCATGTCAGCACTGGAGAGGAATCCTCAGGTTCCGGCCCCGACTCCACACAAGGTCTTAGGCCCCGGCATCGACGGGAGAGGAATCCCGAGAGGCCCCTGAAGAACTCGCATGGGGACTGGCCTTTCCTGAGGCCACCAGAGCGGGTCCCTGAGGTTCCCGTCGTAAGTCGAGAGCACCTGCCGCAACTCGAGAAAATCCACGAGGTTTTGCCCTCCAGGCGAGATGAGGCCCATTTCCGCTGAGGCTTCTCGAGGCCAATCACATCTAACCACTGGAACTTCCAAAGGGTCCTTCACACCATTGCTGCAACTCAAGAAGTTCCCCGACATACCCGTCTCCACTCGAGAGGAAACACGTGGGTTCCCGCACACATCCAGGGGAGCCCCGTTTCCGCCTCCTAGCTCGAGATGAGGGATCCTTTCCCTGTTTCGTAGGGAAAGAATTCACGGCGTTCCCGTCGCATCTCAAGAGGAGGCGCTCTCCACAGGAAAGGCGAGAGGAACTCCAGGGTCATGCCACCATTCCAAGAGTCCCCCAGATGTGTAAGTCCATTCCAGAGGAACCTGTTTTCCCTGCACTGCCTTGACGTTAAAGCCGAGGATCGACTCCCACCACGTGTGCACGTGGGACAGCCCTGTGGGAAAGCCTCGTGGGAAAGCCTCGTGGGAAAGACTCGAGGGAAAACCATAGATCCTTTGATCCACGCGGCGGACTGCGTGACACTGCTGCTACCGCTCTGGAGGAAAGCGCAAGTGCATGCCCGCATTCGAGACGAGGACTGACTCCCCTGGGGAGACTCCAGAAATACCCCAAGATCCATGTCAGCCCTGGAGAGGAATCCTCAGGTTCCGGCCCCGACTCCACACAAGGTCTTAGGCCCCGGCATCGACGGGAGAGGAATCCCGAGAGGCCCCCGGGGAACTCGCATGGGGACTGGCCTTTCCTGAGGCCACCAGAGCGGGTCCCTGAGGTCCCCGTCGTAAGTCTAGAGCACCTGCCGCAACTCGAGAAAATCCAGGAGGTTTTGCCCTCCAGGCGAGATGAGGCCCATTTCCACTGAGGCTTCTCGAGGCTAATCACGTCTAACCACTGGAACTTCCAAAGGGTCCTTCACACCCTTGCTGCAACTCAAGAAGTTCCCCGACATACCCGTCTCCACTCGAGAGGAAGCACATGGGTCCTGCACACATCCAGGGGAGCCCCGTTTCCGCCTCCTAGCTCGAGATGAGGGATCCTTTCCCTGTTTCGTAGGGAAAGAATTCCCGGCGTTCTCCTCGCATCTCAAGAGGAGGCGCTCTCCACAGGAAAGGCGAGAGGAACTCCAGGGTCGTGCCACCATTCCAAGAGTCCCCCAGATGTGTCAGTCCATTCCAGAGGAACCTGTTTTCCCTGCCCTGCCTTGACGTTCAAGCCGAGGATCGACTCCCACCACGTGTGCACGTGGGACAGCCCTGTGGGAAAGGCTCGTGGGAAAGCCTCGTGGGAAAGACTCGAGGGAAAACCATAGATCCTTTGATCCACGCGGAGGACTGCGTGACACTGCTGCTACCGCTCTGGAGGAAAGTGCAAGTGCATGCCCGCATTCGAGACGAGGACTGACTCCCCTGGGGAGACTCCAGAAATACCCCAAGATCCATGTCAGCACTGGAGAGGAATCCTCAGGTTCCGGCCCCGACTCCACACAAGGTCTTAGGCCCTGGCATCGACGGGTGAGGAATCCCGAGAGGCCCCCGAGGAACTCGCATGGGGACTGGACTTTCCTGAGGCCACCAGAGCGTTTCCCTGAGGTCCCCGTCGTAAGTCGAGAGCACCTGCCGCAACTCGAGAAAATCCAGGAGGTTTTGCCCTCCAGGCGAGATGAGGCCCATTTCCACTGAGGCTTCTCGAGGCTAATCACGTCTAACCACTGGAACTTCCAAAGGGTCCTTCACACCCTTGCTGCAACTCAAGAAGTTCCCCGACATACCCGTCTCCACTCGAGAGGAAGCACGTGGGTCCCTCACACATCCAGGGGAGCCCCGTTTCCGCCTCCTAGCTCGAGATGAGGGATCCTTCCCTGTTTCGTAGGGAAAGACTTCCCGGCGTTCCAGTCGCATCTCAAGAGGAGGCGCTCTCAACAGGAAAGGCGAGAGGAACTCCAGGGTCGTGACACCATTCCAAGAGTCCCCCATATGTGTCAGTCCATTCCAGAGGAACCTTTTTTCCCTGCACTGCCTTGACGTTCAAGCCGAGGATCGACTCCCACCACGTGTGCACGTGGGACAGCCCTGTGGGAAAACCTCGTGGGAAAGCCTCGTGGGAAAGACTCGAGGGAAAACCATAGATCCTTTGATCCACGCGGCGGACTGCGTGACACTGCTGCTACCGCTCTGGAGGAAAGCACAAGTGCATGCCCGCATTCGAGACGAGGACTGACTCCCCTGGGGAGACTCCAGAAGTATCCCAAGATCCATGTCAGCACTGGAGAGGAATCCTCAGGTTCCGGCCCTGACTCCACACAAGGTCTTAGGCCCCGGCATCGACGGGAGAGGAATCCCGAGAGGCCACCGAGGAACTCGAATGGGGACTGGCCTTTCCTGAGGCCACCAGAGCGGGTCCCTGAGGTCCCCGTCGTAAGTCGAGAGCACCTGCCGCAACTCGAGAAAATCCAGGAGGTTTTGCCCTCCAGGCGAGATGAGGCCCATTTCCGCTGAGGCTTCTCGAGGCCAATCACATCTAACCACTGGAACTTCCAAAGGGTCCTTCACACCCTTGCTGCAACTCAAGAAGTTCCCCGACATAGCCGTCTCCACTCGAGAGGAAGCACGTGGGTTCCCGCACACATCCAGGGGAGCCCCGTTTCCGCCTCCTAGCTCGAGATGAGGGATCCTTTCCCTGTTTCGTAGGGAAAGAATTCCCGGCGTTCCCGTCGCATCTCAAGAGGAGGCGCTCTCCACAGGAAAGGCGAGAGGAACTCCAGGGTCGTGCCACCATTCCAAGAGTCCCCCAGATGTGTCAGTCCATTCCAGAGGAACCTGTTTTCCCTGCACTGCCTTGACGTTCAAGCCGAGGATCGACTCCCACCACGTGTGCACGTGGGACAGCCCTGTGGGAAAGCCTCGTGGGAAAGCCTCGTGGGAAAGACTCGAGGGAAAACCATAGATCCTTTGATCCACGCGGCGGACTGCGTGACACTGCTGCTACCGCTCTGGAGGAAAGCGCAAGTGCATGCCCGCATTCGTGACGAGGACTGACTCCCCTGGGGAGACTCCAGAAGTACCCCAAGATCCATGTCAGTCCTGGAGAGGAATCCTCAGGTTCCGGCCCCGACTCCACACAAGGCCTTAGGCCCCGGCATCGACGGGTGAGGAATCCCGAGAGGCCCCCGAGGAACTCGCATGGGGACTGGCCTTTCCTGAGGCCACCAGAGCGTTTCCCTCAGGTCCCCGTCGTAAGTCGAGAGCACCTGCCGCAACTCGAGAAAATCCAGGAGGTTTTGCCCTCCAGGCGAATGAGGCCCATTTCCGCTGAGGCTTCTCGAGGCCAATCACATCTAGCCACTGGAACTTCCAAAGGGTCCTTCACACCATTGCTGCAACTCAAGAAGTTCCCCGACATACCCGTCTCCACTCGAGAGGAAGCACGTGGTGTCCCGCACACATCCAGGGGAGGACCGTTTCGCTTCCTAGCTCGAGATGAGGGATCCTTTCCCTGTTTCGTAGGGAAAGAATTCCCGGCGTTTCCGTCGCATCTCAAGAGGAGGCGCTCTCCACAGGAAAGGCGAGAGGAACTGCAGGGCCGAGACACCATTCCAAGAGTCCCCCAGATTTGTCAGTCCATTCCAGAGGAACCTGTGTTCCCTGCACTGCCTTGACGTTCAAGCCGAGGATCGACTCCCACCACGTGTGCACGTGGGACAGCCCTGTGGGAAAGCCTCGTGGGAAAGCCTCGTGGGAAAGACTCGAGGGAAAACCATAGATCCTTTGATCCACGCGGCGGACTGCGTGACACTGCTGCTACCGCTCTGGAGGAAAGCGCAAGTGCATGCCCGCATTCGAGACGAGGACTGACTCCCCTGGGGAGACTCCAGAAGTACCCCAAGATTCATGTCAGCACTGGAGAGGAATCCTCAGGTTCCGGCCCCGACTCCACACAAGGTCTTAGGCCCCGGCATCGACGGGAGAGGAATCCCGAGAGGCCCCGAGGATCTCGCATGGGGAATGGCCTTTCCTGAGGCCACCAGAGCGGTTCCCTGAGGTCCCCGTCGTAAGTCGAGAGCACCTGCCGCAACTCGAGAAAATCCAGGAGGTTTTGCCCTCCAGGCGAGATGAGGCCCATTTCCGCTGAGGCTTCTCGAGGCTAATCACGTCTAACCACTGGAACTTCCAAAGGGTCCTTCACACACTTGCTGCAACTCAAGAAGTTCCCCGACATACCCGTCTCCACTCGAGAGGAAGCACGTGGTGTCCCGCCCACATCCAGGGGAGCCCCGTTTCCGCCTCCTAGCTCGAGATGAGGGATCCTTTCCCTGTTTCGTACGGAAAGAATTCCCGGCGTTCCCGTCGCATCTCAAGAGGAGGCGCTCTCCACAGGAAAGGCGAGAGGAACTCCAGGGTCGTGACACCATTCCAAGAGTCCCCCAGATGTGTCAGTCCATTCCAGAGGAACCTGTTTTCCCTGCACTGCCTTGACGTTCAAGCCGAGGATCGACTCCCACCACGTGTGCACGTGGGACAGCCCTGTGGGAAAGCCTCGTGGGAAAGCCTCGTGGGAAAGACTCGAGGGAAAACCATAGATCCTTTGATCCATTCGGCGGACTGCGTGACACTGCTGCTACCGCTCTGGAGGAAAGCGAAATTGCATGCCCGCATTCGAGACGAGGACTGACTCCCCTTGGGAGACTCCAGAAGTACCCCAAGATCCATGTCAGCACTGGAGAGGAATCCTCAGGTTCCGGCCCCGACTCCACACAAGGTCTTAGGCCCCGGCATCGACGGGAGGGAAATCCCCAGAGGAACTCGCATGGGGACTGGCCTTTCCTGAGGCCACCAGAGCGGGTCCCTGAGGTCCTCGTCGTAATTCGAGAGCACCTGCCGCAACTCGAGAAAATCCAGGAGGTTTTGCCCTCCAGGCGAGATGAGGCCCATTTCCGCTGAGGCTTCTCGAGGCTAATCACGTCTAACCACTGGAACTTCCAAAGGGTCCTTCACACCCTTGCTGCAACTCAAGAAGGTCCCAGACCTACCCGTCTCCACTCGAGAGGATGGACGTGGGGTCCCGCACACATGCAGGGGAGACCCGTTTCCGCCTCCTAGCTCGAGATGAGGGATCCTTTCCCTGTTTCGTAGGGAAAGAATTCCCGGCGTTCCCGTCGCATCTCAAGAGGAGGCGCTCTCCACAGGAAAGGCGAGAGGAACTCCAGGGTCGTGCCACCATTCCAAGAGTCCCCCAGATGTGTCAGTCCATTCCAGAGGAACCTGTTGTCCCTTCACTGCCTTGACGTTCAAGCCGAGGATCGACTCCCACCACGTGTGCATGTGGGACAGCCCTGTGGGAAAGCCTCGTGGGAAAGCCTCGTGGGAAAGACTCGAGGGAAAACCACAGATCCTTTGAACCACGCGGCGGACTGCGTGACACTGCTGCTACCGCTCTGGAGGAAAGCGCAAGTGCATGTCCGCATTGGAGACGAGGACTGACTCCCCTGGGGAGACTCCAGAAGTACCCCAAGATCCATGTCAGCACTGGAGAGAAATCCTCTGGTTCCAGCCCCGACTCCACACAGGGTCTTAGGCCCCGGCATCGACGGGAGAGGAATCCCGAGAGGCCCCCGAGGAACTCGCATGGGGACTGGCCTTTCCTGAGGCCACCAGAGCGGGTCCCTGAGGTCCCCGTCGTAAGTCGAGAGCACCTGCCGCAACTCGAGAAAATCCAGGAGGTTTTGCCCTCCAGGCGAGATGAGGCCCATTTCCGCTGAGGCTTCTCGAGGCCAATCACATCTAACCACTGGAACTTCCAAAGGGTCCTTCACACCCTTGCTGCAACTCAAGAAGTTCCCCGACATACCCGTCTCCACTCGAGAGGTAGCACGTGGTGTCCCGCACACATCCAGGGGAGCCCCGTTTCCGCCTCCTAGCTCGAGATGAGGGATCCTTTCCCTGTTTCGTAGGGAAAGAATTCCCGGCGTTCCCGTCGCATCTCAAGAGGAGGCGCTCTTCACAGGAATGGCGAGAGGAACTCCAGGGTCGTGCCACCATTCCAAGAGTCCCCCAGATGTGTCAGTCCATTCCAGAGGAAACTGTTTTCCCTGCACTGCCTTGACGTTCAAGCCGAGGATCGACTCCCACCACGTGTGCACGTGGGACAGCCCTGTGGGAAAGCCTCGTGGGAAAGCCTCGTGGGAAAGACTCGAGGGAAAACCATAGATCCTTTGATCCACGCGGCGGACTGCGTGACACTGCTGCTACCGCTCTGGAGGAAAGCGCAAGTGCATGCCCGCATTTGAGACGAGGACTGACTCCCCTGGGGAGACTCCAGAAGTACCCCAAGATCCATGTCAGCACTGGAGAGGAATCCTCAGGTTCCGGCCCCGACTCCACACAAGGTCTTAGGCCCCGGCATCGACGGGAGAGGAATCCCGAGAGGCCCCCGAGGAACTCGCATGGGGACTGGCCTTTCCTGAGGCCACCAGAGCGGGTCCCTGAGGTCCCCGTCGTAAGTCGAGAGCACCTGCCGCAACTCGAGAAAATCCAGGAGGTTTTGCCCTCCAGGCGAGATGAGGCCCATTTCCGCTGAGGCTTCTCGAGGCCAATCACATCTAACCACTGGAACTTCCAAAGGGTCCTTCACACCGTTGCTGCAACTCAAGAAGTTCCCCGACATACCCGTCTCCACTCGAGAGGAAGCACGTGGGGTCCCGCACACATCCACGGGAGCCCCGTTTCCGCCTCCTAGCTCGAGATGAGGGATCCTTTCCCTGTTTCGTAGGGAAAGAATTCCCGGCGTTCCCGTCGCATCTCAAAAGGAGGCGCTCTCCACAGGAAAGGCGAGAGGAACTCCGGGGTCGTGCCACCATTCCAAGAGTCCCCCAGATGTGTCAGTCCATTCCAGAGGAACCTGTTTTCCCTGCACTGCCTTGACGTTCAAGCCGAGGATCGACTCCCACCACGTGTGCACGTGGGACAGCCCTGTGGGAAAGCCTCGTGGGAAAGCCTCGTGGGAAAGACTCGAGGGAAAACCATAGATCCTTTGATCCACGCGGCGGACTGCGTGACACTGCTGCTACCGCTCTGGAGGAAAGCGCAAGTGCATGCCCGCATTCGAGACGAGGACTGACTCCCCTGGGGAGACTCCAGAAGTACCCCAAGATCCATGTCAGCACTGGAGAGGAATCCTCAGGTTCCGGCCCCGACTCCACACAAGGTCTTAGGCCCCGGCATCGACGGGAGAGGAATCCCGAGAGGCCCCCGAGGAACTCGCATGGGGACGGGCCTTTCCTGAGGCCACCAGACCGGGTCCCTGAGGTCCCCGTCGTAAGTCGAGAGCACCTGCCGCAACTCGAGAAAATCCAGGAGGTTTTGCCCTCCAGGCGAGATGAGGCCCATTTCCGCTGAGGCTTCTCGAGGCCAATCACATCTAACCACTGGAACTTCCAAAGGGTCCTTCACACCATTGCTGCAACTCAAGAAGTTCCCCGACATACCCGTCTCCACTCGAGAGGAAGCACGTGGTGTCCCGCACACATCCAGGGGAGCCCCGTTTCGCCTCCTAGCTCGAGATGAGGGATCCTTTCCCTGTTTCGTAGGGAAAGAATTCCCGGGGTTCCCGTCGCATCTCAAGAGGAGGCGCTCTCCACAGGAAAGGCGAGAGGAACTCCAGGGTCGTGACACCATTCCAAGAGTCCCCCAGATGTGTCAGTCCATTCCAGAGGAACCTGTTTTCCCTGCACTGCCTTGACGTTCAAGCCGAGGATCGACTCCCACCACGTGTGCACGTGGGACAACCCTGTGGGAAAGCCTCGTGGGAAAGCCTCGTGGGAAAGACTCGAGGGAAAACCATAGATCCTTTGATCCACGCGGCGGACTGCGTGACACTGCTGCTACCGCTCTGGAGGAAAGCGCAAGTGCATGCCCGCATTCGAGACGAGGACTGACTCCCCTGGGGAGACTCCAGAAGTACCCCAAGATCGATGTCAGCACTGGAGAGGAATCCTCAGGTTCCGGCCCCGACTCCACACAAGGTCTTAGGCCCCGGCATCGACGGGAGAGGAATCCCGAGAGGCCCCCGAGGAACTCTCATGGGGACTGGCCTTTCCTGAGGCCACCAGAGCGGGTCCCTGAGGTCCCCGTCGTAAGTCTAGAGCACCTGCCGCAACTAGAGAAAATCCAGGAGGTTTTGCCCACCAGGCGAGATGAGGCCCATTTCCACTGAGGCTTCTCGAGACTAATCACGTCTAACCACTGGAACTTCCAAAGGGTCCTTCACACCCTTGCTGCAACTCAAGAAGTTCCCCGACATACCCGTCTCCACTCGAGAGGAAGCACGTGGGTCCCGCACACATCCAGGGGAGCCCCGTTTCCGCCTCCTAGCTCGAGATGAGGGATCCTTTCCCTGTTTCCTAGGGAAAGAATTCCCGGCGTTCTCGTCGCATCTCAATAGGAGGCGCTCTCCACAGGAAAGGCGAGAGGAACTCCAGGGTCGTGCCACCATTCCAAGAGTCCCCCAGATGTGTCAGTCCATTCCAGAGGAACCTGTTTTCCCTGCACTGCCTTCACGTTCAAGCCGAGGATCGACTCCCACCACGTGTGCACGTGGGACAGCCCTGTGGGAAAGCCTCGTGGGAAAGCCTCGTGGGAAAGACTCGAGGGAAAACCATAGATCCTTTGATCCATGCGGCGGACTGCGTGACACTGCTGCTACCGCTCTGGATGAAAGCGCAAGTGCATGCCCGCATTCGAGACGAGGACTGACTCCCCTGGGGAGACTCCAGAAGTACCCCAAGATCCATGTCAGCACTGGAGAGGAATCCTCAGGTTCCGGCCCCGACTCCACACAAGGTCTTAGGCCCCGGCATCGACGGGAGAGGAATCCCGAGAGGGCCCCGAGTAACTCGCATGGGGACTGGCCTTTCCTGAGGCCACCAGAGCGGGTCCCTGAGGTCCCCGTCGTAAGTCTAGAGCACCTGCCTCAACTCGAGAAAATCCAGGAGGTTTTGCCCTCCAGGCGAGATGAGGCCCATTTCCGCTGAGGCTTCTCGAGGCCAATCACATCTAACCACTGGAACTTCCAAAGGGTCCTTCACACCCTTGCTGCAACTCAAGAAGCTCCCCGACATACCCGTCTCCACTCGAGAGGAAGCACGTGGTGTCCCGCACACATCAAGGGGAGCCCCGTATTCGCCTCCTAGCTCGAGATGAGGGATCCTTTCCCTGTTTCGTAGGGAAAGAATTCCCGGCGTTCCCGTCGCATCTCAAGAGGAGGCGCTCTCCACAGGAAAGTCGAGAGGAACTCCAGGGTCGTGCCACCATTCCAAGAGTCCCCCAGATGTGTCAGTCCATTCCAGAGGAACCTGTTTTCCCTGCACTGCCTTGACGTTCAAGCCGAGGATCGACTCCCACCACGTGTGCACGTGGGACAGCCCTGTGGGAAAGCCTCGTGGGAAAGCCTCGTGGGAAAGACTCGAGGGAAAACCATAGATCCTTTGATCCACGCGGCGGACTGCGTGACACTGCTGCTACCGCTCTGGAGGAAAGCGCAAGTGCATGCCCGCATTCGAGACGAGGACTGACTCCCCTGGGGAGACTCCAGAAGTACCCCAAGATCCATGTCAGCACTGGAGAGGAATCCTCAGGTTCCGGCCCCGACTCCACACAAGGTCTTAGGCCCCGTCATCGACGGGAGAGGAATCCCGAGAGGGCCCCGAGGAACTCGCATGGGGACTGGCCTTTCCTGAGGCCACCAGAGCGGGTCCCTGAGGTCCCCGTCGAAAGTCTAGAGCACCTGCCTCAACTCGAGAAAATCCAGGAGGTTTTGCCCTCCAGGCTAGATGAGGCCCATTTCCGCTGAGGCTTCTCGAGGCCAATCACATCTAACCACTGGAACTTCCAAAGGGTCCTTCACACCATTGCTGCAACTCAAGAAGTTCCCCGACATACCCGTCTCCACTCGAGAGGAAGCACGTGGGTTCCCGCACACATCCAGGGGAGCCCCGTTTCCGCCTCCTAGCTCGAGATGAGGGATCCTTTCCCTGTTTCGTAGGGAAAGAATTCCCGGCGTTCCCGTCGCATCTCAAGAGGAGGCGCTCTCCACAGGAAAGGCGAGAGGAACTCCAGGGTCGTGCCACCATTCCAAGAGTCCCCCAGATGTGTCAGTCCATTCCAGAGGAACCTGTTTTCCCTGCACTGCCTTGACGTTCAAGCCGAGGATCGACTCCCACCACGTGTGCACGTGGGACAGCCCTGTGGGAAAGCCTCGTGGGAAAGCCTCGTGGGAAAGACTCGAGGGAAAACCATAGATCCTTTGATCCACGCGGCGGGCTGCGTGACACTGCTGCTACCGCTCTGGAGGAAAGCGCAAGTGCATGCCCGCATTCGAGACGAGGACTGACTCCCCTGGGGAGACTCCAGAAGTACCCCAAGATCCATGTCAGCACTGGAGAGGAATCCTCAGGTTCCGGCCCCGACTCCACACAAGGTCTTAGGCCCCGGCATCGACGGGAGAGGAATCCCGAGAGGCCCCCGAGGAACTCGCATGGGGACTGGCCTTTCCTGAGGCCACCAGAGCGGGTCCCTGAGGTCCCCATCGTAAGTCAAGAGCACCTGCCGCAACTCGAGAAAATCCAGGAGGTTTTGCCCTCCAGGCGAGATGAGGCCCATTTCCGCTGAGGCTTCTCGAGGCCAATCACATCTAACCACTGGAACTTCCAAAGGGTCCTTCACACCCTTGCTGCAACTCAAAAGTTCCCCGACATACCCGTCTCCACTCGAGAGGAAGCACGTGGGTTCCCGCACACATCCAGGGGAGCCCCGTTTCCGCCTCCTAGCTCGAGATGAGGTATCCTTTCCCTGTTTCGTAGGGAAAGAATTCCCGGCGTTCCCGTCGCATCTCAAGAGGAGGCGCTCTCCACAGGAAAGGCGAGAGGAACTCCAGGGTCGTGACACCATTCCAAGAGTCCCCCAGATGTGTCAGTCCATTCCAGAGGAACCTGTTTTTCCTGCACTGCCTTGACGTTCAAGCCGAGGATCGACTCCCACCACGTGTGCACGTGGGACAGCCCTGTGGGAAAGCCTCGTGGGAAAGACTTGAGGGAAAACCATAGATCCTTTGATCCACGCGGCGGACTGCGTGACACTGCTGCTACCGCTCTGGAGGAAAGCGCAAGTGCATGCCCGCATTCGAGACGAGGACTGACTCCCCTGGGGAGACTCCAGAAGTACCCCAAGATCCATGTCAGCACTGGAGAGGAATCCTCAGGTTCCGGCCCCGACTCCACACAAGGTCTTAGGCCCCGGCATCGACGGGAGAGGAATCCCGAGAGGCCCCCGAGGAACTCGCATGGGGACTGGCCTTTCCTGAGGCCACCAGAGCGGGTCCCTGAGGTCCCCGTCGTAAGTCGAGAGCACCTGCCGCAACTCGAGAAAATCCAGGAGGTTTTGCCCTCCAGGCGAGATGAGGCCCATTTCCGCTGAGGTTTCTCGAGGCCAATCACATCTAACCACTGGAACTTCCAAAGGGTCCTTCACACCCTTGCTGCAACTCAAGAAGTTCCCCGACATACCCGTCTCCACTCGAGAGGAAGCACGTGGGTTCCCGCACACATCCAGGGGAGCCCCGTTTCCGCCTCCTAGCTCGAGATGAGGGATCCTTTCCCTGTTTCGTAGGGAAAGAATTCCCGGCGTTCCCGTCGCATCTCAAGAGGAGGCGCTCTCCACAGGAAAGGCGAGAGGAACTCCAGGGTCATGCCACCATTCCAAGAGTCCCCCAGATGTGTCAGTCCATTCCAGAGGAACCTGTTTTCCCTGCACTGCCTTGACGTTCAAGCCGAGGATCGACTCCCACCACGTGTGCACGTGGGACAACCCTGTGGGAAAGCCTCGTGGGAAAGCCTCGTGGGAAAGACTCGAGGGAAAACCATAGATCCTTTGATCCACGCGGCGGACTGCGTGACACTGCTGCTACCGCTCTGGAGGAAAGTGCAAGTGCATGCCCGCATTCGAGACGAGGACTGACTCCCCTGGGGAGACTCCAGAAGTACCCCAAGATCCATGTCAGCACTGGAGAGGAATCCTCAGGTTCCGGCCCCGACTCCACACAAGGTCTTAGGCCCCGGCATCGACGGGAGAGGAATCCCGAGAGGCCCCCGAGGAACTCGCATGGGGACTGGCCTTTCCTGAGGCCACCAGAGCGGGTCCCTGAGGTTCCCGTCGTAAGTCGAGAGCACCTGCCGCAACTCGAGAAAATCCAGGAGGTTTTGCCCTCCAGGCGAGATGAGGCCCATTTCCGCTGAGGCTTCTCCAGGCCAATCACATCTAACCACTCGAACTTCCAAAGGGTCCATCACACCATTGCTGCAACTCAAGAAGTTCCCCGACATACACGTCTCCACTCGAGAGGAAGCACGTGGTGTCCCTCACACATCCAGGGGAGCCCCGTATCCGCCTCCTAGCTCGAGATGAGGGATCCTTCCCTGTTTCGTAGGGAAAGACTTCCCGGCGTTCCAGTCGCATCTCAAGAGGAGGCGCTCTCAACAGGAAAGGCGAGAGGAACTCCAGGGTCGTGACACCATTCCAAGAGTCCCCCATATGTGTCAGTCCTTTCCAGAGGAACCTGTTTTCCCTGCACTGCATTGACGTTCAAGCCGAGGATCGACTCCCACCACGTGTTCACGTGGGACAGCCCTGTGGGAAAACCTCGTGGGAAAGCCTCGTGGGAAAGACTCGAGGGAAAACCATAGATCCTTTGATCCACGCGGCGGAGTGCGTGACACTGCTGCTACCGCTCTGGAGGAAAGCGCAAGTGCATGCCCGCATTCGAGACGAGGACTGACTCCCCTGGGGAGACTCCAGAAGTACCCCAAGATCCATGTCAGCCCTAGAGAGGAATCCTCAGGTTCCGGCCCCGACTCCACACAAGGTCTTAGGCCCCGGCATCGACGGGAGAGGAATCCCGAGAGGCCCCCGGGGAACTCGCATGGGGACTGGCCTTTCCTGAGGCCACCAGAGCGGGTCCCTGAGGTCCCCGTCGTAAGTTAAGAGCACCTGCCGCAACTCGAGAAAATCCAGTAGGTTTTGCCCCCCAGGCGAGATGAGGCCCATTTCCGCTGAGGCTTCTCGAGGCCAATCACATCTAACCACTGGAACTTCCAAAGGGTCCTTCACACCCTTGCTGCAACTCAAGAAGTTCCCCGACATACCCGTCTCCACTCGAGAGGAAGCACGTGGGTTCCCGCACACATCCAGGGGAGCCCCGTTTCCGCCTCCTAGCTCGAGATGAGGGATCCTTTCCCTGTTTCGTAGGGAAAGAATTCACGGCGTTCCCGTCGCATCTCAAGAGGAGGCGCTCTCCACAGGAAAGGCGAGAGGAACTCCAGGGTCGTGCCACCGTTCCAAGAGTCCCCCAGATGTGTCAGTCCATTCCAGAGGAACCTGTTTTCCCTGCACTGCCTTGACGTTCAAGCCGAGGATCGACTCTCACCACGTGTGCACGTGGGACAGCCCTGTGGGAAAGCCTCGTGGGAAAGCCTCGTGGGAAAGACTCGAGGGAAAACCATAGATCCTTTGATCCACGCGGCGGACTGCGTGACACTGCTGCTAACGCTCTGGAGGAAAGTGCAAGTGCATGCCCGCATTCGAGACGAGGACTGACTCCCCTGGGGAGACTCCAGAAGTACCCCAAGATCCATGTCAGTCCTGGAGAGGAATCCTCAGGTTCCGGCCCCGACTCCACACAAGGTCTTAGGCCCCGGCATCGACGGGTGAGGAATCGCGAGAGGCCCCCGAGGAACTCGCATGGGGACTGGCCTTTCCTGAGGCCACCAGAGCGGTTCCCTGAGGTCCCCGTCGTAAGTCGAGAGCACCTGCCACAACTCGAGAAAATCCAGGAGGTTTTGCCCTCCAGGCGAGATGAGGCCCATTTCCACTGAGGCTTCTCAAGGCTAATCACGTCTAACCACTGGAACTTCCAAAGGGTCCTTCACACCCTTGCTGCAACTCAAGAAGTTCCCCGACATACCCGTCTCCACTCGAGAGGAAGCACGTGGGTCCCGCACACATCCCGGGGAGCCCCGTTTCCGCCTCCTAGCTCGAGATGAGGGATCCTTCCCTGTTTCGTAGGGAAAGACTTCCCGGCGTTCCAGTCGCATCTCAAGAGGAGGCGCTCTCAACAGGAAAGGCGAGAGGAACTCCAGGGTCGTGACACCATTCCAAGAGTCCCCCATATGTGTCAGTCCATTCCAGAGGAACCTGTTTTCCCTGCACTGCCTTGACGTTCAAGCCGAGGATCGACTCCCACCACGTGTGCACGTGGGACAGCCCTGTGGGAAAACCTCGTGGGAAAGCCTCGTGGGAAAGACTCGAGGGAAAACCATAGATCCTTTGATCCACGCGGTGGACTGCGTGACACTGCTGCTACCTCTCTGGAGGAAAGCGCAAGTGCATGCCCGCATTCGAGACGAGGACTGACTCCCCTGGGGAGACTCCAGAAGTACCCCAAGATCCATGTCAGCACTGGAGAGGAATCCTCAGGTTCCGGCCCCGACTCCACACAAGGTCTTAGGCCCCGGCATCGACGGGAGAGGAATCCCGAGAGGCCCCCGAGGAACTCGCATGGGGACTGGCCTTTCCTTAGGCCACCAGAGCGGGTCCCTGAGGTCCCCGTCGTAACTCGAGAGCACCTGCTGCAACTCGAGAAAATCCTGAAGGTTTTGCCCTCCAGGCGAGATGAGGCCCATTTCCGCTGAGGCTTCGCGAGGCCAATCACATCTAACCACTGGAACTTCCAAAGGGTCCTTCACACCATTGCTGCAACTCAAGAAGTTCCCCGACATACCCGTCTCCACTCGAGAGGAAGCACGTGGGTTCCCGCACACATCCAGGGGAGCCCCGTTTCCGCCTCCTAGCTCGAGATGAGGGATCCTTTCCTGTTTCGTAGGGAAAGAATTCACGGCGTTCCCGTCGCATCTCAAGAGGAGGCGCTCTCCACAGGAAAGGCGAGAGGAACTCCAGGGTCATGCCACCATTCCAAGAGTCCCCCAGATGTGTAAGTCCATTCCAGAGGAACCTGTTTTCCCTGCACTGCCTTGACGTTAAAGCCGAGGATCGACTCCCACCACGTGTGCACGTGGGACAGCCCTGTGGGAAAGCCTCGTGGGAAAGCCTCGTGGGAAAGACTCGAGGGAAAACCATAGATCCTTTGATCCACGCGGCGGATTGCGTGACACTGCTGCTACCGCTCTGGAGGAAAGCGCAAGTGCATGCCCGCATTCGAGACGACGACTGACTCCCCTGGGGAGACTCCAGAAATACCCCAAGATCCATGTCAGCCCTGGAGAGGAATCCTCAGGTTCCGGCCCCGACTCCACACAAGGTCTTAGGCCCCGGCATCGACGGGAGAGGAATCCCGAGAGGCCCCCGGGGAACTCGCATTGGGACTGGCCTTTCCTGAGGCCACCAGAGCGGGTCCCTGAGGTCCCCGTCGTAAGTCTAGAGCACCTGCCGCAACTCGAGAAAATCCAGGAGGTTTTGCCCTCCAGGCGAGATGAGGCCCATTTCCACTGAGGCTTCTCGAGGCTAATCACGTCTAACCACTGGAACTTCCAAAGGGTCCTTCACACCCTTGCTGCAACTCAAGAAGTTCCCCGACATACCCGTCTCCACTCGAGAGGAAGCACGTGGGTCCCGCACACATCCAGGGTAGCCCCGTTTCCGCCTCCTAGCTCGAGATGAGGGATCCTTTCCCTGTTTCGTAGGGAAAGAATTCCCGGCGTTCTCCTCGCATCTCAAGAGGAGGCGCTCTCCACAGGAAAGGCGAGAGGAACTCCAGGGTCGTGCCACCATTCCAAGAGTCCCCCAGATGTGTCAGTTCATTCCAGAGGAACCTGTTTTCCCTGCACTGCCTTGACGTTCAAGCCGAGGATCGACTCCCACCACGTGTGCACGTGGGACAACCCTGTGGGAAAGGCTCGTGGGAAAGCCTCGTGGGAAAGACTCGAGGGAAAACCATAGATCCTTTGATCCACGCGGAGGACTGCGTGACACTGCTGCTACCGCTCTGGAGGAAAGTGCAAGTGCATGCCCGCATTCGAGACGAGGACTGACTCCCCTGGGGAGACTCCAGAAGTACCCCAAGATCCATGTCAGCACTGGAGAGTAATCCTCAGGTTCCGGCCCCGAATCCACACAAGGTCTTAGGCCCCGGCATCGACGGGTGAGGAATCCCGAGAGGCCCCCGGGGAACTCGCATGGGGACTGGCCTTTCCTGAGGCCACCAGAGCGGGTCCCTGAGGTCCCCGTCGTAAGTCGAGAGCACCTGCCGCAACTCGAGAAAATCCAGTAGGTTTTGCCCCCCAGGCGAGATGAGGCCCATTTCCGCTGAGGCTTCTTGAGGCCAATCACATCTAACCACTGGAACTTCCAAAGGGTCCTTCACACCCTTGCTGCAACTCAATAAGTTCCCCGACATACCCGTCTCCACTCGAGAGGAAGCACGTGGGTTCCCGCACACATCCAGGGGAGCCCCGTTTCCGCCTCCTAGCTCGAGATGAGGGATCCTTTCCCTGTTTCGTAGGGAAAGAATTCCCGGCGTTCCCGTCGCATCTCAAGAGGAGGCGCTCTCCACAGGAAAGGCGAGAGGAACTCCAGGGTCGTGCCACCATTCCAAGAGTCCCCCAGATGTGTCAGTCCATTCCAGAGGAACCTGTTTTCCCTGCACTGCCTTGACGTTCAAGCCGAGGATCGACTCTCACCACGTGTGCACGTGGGACAGCCCTGTGGGAAAGCCTCGTGGGAAAGCCTCGTGGGAAAGACTCGAGGGAAAACCATAGATCCTTTGATCCACGCGGCGGACTGCGTGACACTGCTGCTACCGCTCTGGAGGAAAGTGCAAGTGCATGCCCGCATTCGAGACGAGGACTGACTCCCCTGGGGAGACTCCAGAAGTACCCCAAGATCCATGTCAGTCCTGGAGAGGAATCCTCAGGTTCCGGCCCCGACTCCACACAAGGTCTTAGGCCCCGGCATCGACGGGTGAGGAATCCCGAGAGGCCCCCGAGGAACTCGCATGGGGACTGGCCTTTCCTGAGGCCACCAGAGCGGTTCCCTGAGGTTCCCGTCGTAAGACGAGAGCACCTGCCGCAACTCGAGAAAATCCAGGAGGTTTTGCCCTCCAGGCGAGATGAGGCCCATTTCCACTGAGGCTTCTCGAGGCTAATCACGTCTAACCACTGGAACTTCCAAAGGGTCCTTCACACCCTTGCTGCAACTCAAGAAGTTCCCCGACATACCCGTCTCCACTCGAGAGGAAGCACGTGGGTCCCGCACACATCCAGGGGAGCCCCGTTTCCGCCTCCTAGCTCGAGATGAGGGATCCTTCCCTGTTTCGTAGGGAAAGACTTCCCGGCGTTCCAGTCGCATCTCAAGAGGAGGCGCTCTCAACAGGAAAGGCGAGAGGAACTCCAGGGTCGTGACACCATTCCAAGAGTCCCCCATATGTGTCAGTCCATTCCAGAGGAACCTGTTTTCCCTGCACTGCCTTGACGTTCAAGCCGAGGATCGACTCCCACCACGTGTGCACGTGGGACAGCCCTGTGGGAAAGCCTCGTGGGAAAGCCTCGTGGGAAAGACTCGAGGGAAAACCATAGATCCTTTGATCCACGCGGTGGACTGCGTGACACTGCTGTAACCGCTCTGGAGGAAAGCGCAAGTGCATGCCCGCATTCGAGACGAGGACTGACTCCCCTGGGGAGACTCCAGAAGTACCCCAAGATCCATGTCAGCACTGGAGAGGAATCCTCAGGTTCCGGCCCCGACTCCACACAAGGTCTTAGGCCCCGGCATCGACGGGAGAGGAATCCCGACAGGCCCCCGAGGAACTCGCATGGGGACTGGCCTTTCCTTAGGCCACCAGAGCGGGTCCCTGAGGTCCCCGTCGTAACTCGAGAGCACCTGCTGCAACTCTAGAAAATCCAGAAGGTGTTGCCCTCCAGGCGAGATGAGGCCCATTTCCGCTGAGGCTTCCCGAGGCCAATCACATCTAACCACTGGAACTTCCAAAGGGTCCTTCACACCATTGCTGCAACTCAAGAAGTTCCCCGACATACCCGTCTCCACTCGAGAGGAAGCACGTGGGTTCCCGCACACATCCAGGGGAGCCCCGTTTCCGCCTCCTAGCTCGAGATGAGGGATACTTTCCCTGTTTCGTAGGGAAAGAATTCACGGCGTTCCCGTCGCATCTCAAGAGGAGGCGCTCTCCACAGGAAAGGCGAGAGGAACTCCAGTGTCATGCCACCATTCCAAGAGTCCCCCAGATGTGTAAGTCCATTCCAGAGGAACCTGTTTTCCCTGCACTGCCTTGACGTTAAAGCCGAGTATCGACTCCCACCACTTGTGCACGTGGGACAGCCCTGTGGGAAAGCCTCGTGGGAAAGCCTCGTGGGAAAGACTCGAGGGAAAACCATAGATCCTTTGATCCACGCGGCGGACTGCGTGACACTGCTGCTACCGCTCTGGAGGAAAGCGCAAGTGCATGCCCGCATTCGAGACGAGGACTGACTCCCCTGGGGAGACTCCAGAAATACCCCAAGATCCATGTCAGCCCTGGAGAGGAATCCTCAGGTTCCGGCCCCGACTCCACACAAGGTCTTAGGCCCCGGCATCGACGGGAGAGGAATCCCGAGAGGCCCCCGGGGAACTCGCATGGGGACTGGCCTTTCCTGAGGCCACCAGAGCGGGTCCCTGAGGTCCCCGTCGTAAGTCTAGAGCACCTGCCGCAACTCGAGAAAATCCAGGAGGTTTTGCCCTCCAGGCGAGATGAGGCCCATTTCCACTGAGGCTTCTCGAGGCTAATCACGTCTAACCACTGGAACTTCCAAAGGGTCCTTCACACCCTTGCTGCAACTCAAGAAGTTCCCCGACATACCCGTCTCCACTCGAGAGGAAGCACGTGGGTCCCGCACACATCCAGGGGAGCCCCGTTTCCGCCTCCTAGCTCGAGATGAGGGATCCTTTCCCTGTTTCGTAGGGAAAGAATTCCCGGCGTTCTCCTCGCATCTCAAGAGGAGGCGCTCTCCACAGGAAAGGCGAGAGGAACACCAGGGTCGTGCCACCATTCCAAGAGTCCCCCATATGTGTCAGTCCATTCCAGAGGAACCTGTTTTCCCTGCACTGCCTTGACGTTCAAGCCGAGGATCCACTCCCACCACGTGTGCACGTGGGACAACCCTGTGGGAAAGGCTCGTGGGAAAGCCTCGTGGGAAAGACTCGAGGGAAAACCATAGATCCTTTGATCCACGCGGAGGACTGCGTGACACTGCTGCTACCGCTCTGGAGGAAAGTGCAAGTGCATGCCCGCATTCGAGACGAGGACTGACTCCCCTGGGGAGACTCCAGAAGTACCCCAAGATCCATGTCAGCACTGGAGAGGAATCCTCAGGTTCCGGCCCCGAATCCACACAAGGTCTTAGGCCCCGGCATCGACGGGTGAGGAATCCCGAGAGGCCCCCGGGGAACTCGCATGGGGACTGGCCTTTCCTGAGGCCACCAGAGCGGTTCCCTGAGGTCCCCGTCGTAAGTCGAGAGCACCTGCCGCAACTCGAGAAAATCCAGGAGGTTTTGCCCTCCAGGCGAGATGAGGCCCATTTCCACTGAGGCTTCTCGAGGCTAATCACGTCTAACCACTGGAACTTCCAAAGGGTCCTTCACACCCTTGCTGCAACTCAAGAAGTTCCCCGACATACCCGTCTCCACTCGAGAGGAAGCACGTGGGTCCCGCACACATCCAGGGGAGCCCCGTTTCCGCCTCCTAGCTCGAGATGAGGGATCCTTTCCCTGTTTCGTAGGGAAAGAATTCCCGGCGTTCTCCTCGCATCTCAAGAGGAGGCGCTCTCCACAGGAAAGGCGAGAGGAACTCCAGGGTCGTGCCACCATTCCAAGAGTCCCCCAGATGTGTCAGTCCATTCCAGAGGAACCTGTTTTCCCTGCACTGCCTTGACGTTCAAGCCGAGGATCGACTCCCACCACGTGTGCACGTGGGACAACCCTGTGGGAAAGGCTCGTGGGAAAGCCTCGTGGGAAAGACTCGAGGGAAAACCATAGATCCTTTGATCCACGCGGAGGACTGCGTGACACTGCTGCTACCGCTCTGGAGGAAAGTGCAAGTGCATGCCCGCATTCGAGACGAGGACTGACTCCCCTGGGGAGACTCCAGAAGTACCCCAAGATCCATGTCAGCACTGGAGAGGAATCCTCAGGTTCCGGCCCCGAATCCACACAAGGTCTTAGGCCCCGGCATCGACGGGTGAGGAATCCCGAGAGGCCCCCGGGGAACTCGCATGGGGACTGGCCTTTCCTGAGGCCACCAGAGCGGGTCCCTGAGGTCCCCGTCGTAAGTCGAGAGCACCTGCCGCAACTCGAGAAAATCCAGTAGGTTTTGCCCCCCAGGCGAGATGAGGCCCATTTCCGCTGAGGCTTCTTGAGGCCAATCACATCTAACCACTGGAACTTCCAAAGGGTCCTTCACACCCTTGCTGCAACTCAAGAAGTTCCCCGACATACCCGTCTCCACTCGAGAGGAAGCACGTGGGTTCCCGCACACATCCAGGGGAGCCCCGTTTCCGCCTCCTAGCTCGAGATGAGGGATCCTTTCCCTGTTTCGTAGGGAAAGAATTCCCGGCGTTCCCGTCGCATCTCAAGAGGAGGCGCTCTCCACAGGAAAGGCGAGAGGAACTCCAGGGTCGTGCCACCATTCCAAGAGTCCCCCAGATGTGTCAGTCCATTCCAGAGGAACCTGTTTTCCCTGCACTGCCTTGACGTTCAAGCCGAGGATCGACTCTCACCACGTGTGCACGTGGGACAGCCCTGTGGGAAAGCCTCGTGGGAAAGCCTCGTGGGAAAGACTCGAGGGAAAACCATAGATCCTTTGATCCACGCGGCGGACTGCGTGACACTGCTGCTACCGCTCTGGAGGAAAGTGCAAGTGCATGCCCGCATTCGAGACGAGGACTGACTCCCCTGGGGAGACTCCAGAAGTACCCCAAGATCCATGTCAGTCCTGGAGAGGAATCCTCAGGTTCCGGCCCCGACTCCACACAAGGTCTTAGGCCCCGGCATCGACGGGTGAGGAATCCCGAGAGGCCCCCGAGGAACTCGCATGGGGACTGGCCTTTCCTGAGGCCACCAGAGCGGTTCCCTGAGGTTCCCGTCGTAAGACGAGAGCACCTGCCGCAACTCGAGAAAATCCAGGAGGTTTTGCCCTCCAGGCGAGATGAGGCCCATTTCCACTGAGGCTTCTCGAGGCTAATCACGTCTAACCACTGGAACTTCCAAAGGGTCCGTCACACCCTTGCTGCAACTCAAGAAGTTCCCCGACATACCCGTCTCCACTCGAGAGGAAGCACGTGGGTCCCGCACACATCCAGGGGAGCCCCGTTTCCGCCTCCTAGCTCGAGATGAGGGATCCTTCCCTGTTTCGTAGGGAAAGACTTCCCGGCGTTCCAGTCGCATCTCAAGAGGAGGCGCTCTCAACAGGAAAGGCGAGAGGAACTCCAGGGTCGTGACACCATTCCAAGAGTCCCCCATATGTGTCAGTCCATTCCAGAGGAACCTGTTTTCCCTGCACTGCCTTGACGTTCAAGTCGAGGATCGACTCCCACCACGTGTGCACGTGGGACAGCCCCGTGGGAAAACCTCGTGGGAAAGCCTCGTGGGAAAGACTCGAGGGAAAACCATAGATCCTTTGATCCACGCGGTGGACTGCGTGACACTGCTGCTACCGCTCTGGAGGAAAGCGCAAGTGCATGCCCGCATTCGAGACGAGGACTGACTCCCCTGGGGAGACTCCAGAAGTACCCCAAGATCCATGTCAGCACTGGAGAGGAATCCTCAGGTTCCGGCCCCGACTCCACACAAGGTCTTAGGCCCCGGCATCGACGGGAGAGGAATCCCGAGAGGCCCCCGAGGAACTCGCATGGGGACTGGCCTTTCCTTAGGCCACCAGAGCGGGTCCCTGAAGTCCCCGTCGTAACTCGAGAGCACCTGCTGCAACTCGAGAAAATCCAGAAGGTTTTGCCCTCCAGGCGAGATGAGGCCCATTTCCGCTGAGGCTTCTCGAGGCCAATCACATCTAACCACTGGAACTTCCAAAGGGTCCTTCACACCATTGCTGCAACTCAAGAAGTTCCCCGACATACCCGTCTCCACTCGAGAGGAAGCACGTGGGTTCCCGCACACATCCAGGGGAGCCCCGTTTCCGCCTCCTAGCTCGAGATGAGGGATCCTTTCCCTGTTTCGTAGGGAAAGAATTCACGGCGTTCCCGTCGCATCTCAAGAGGAGGCGCTCTCCACAGGAAAGGCGAGAGGAACTCCATGGTCATGCCACCATTCCAAGAGTCCCCCAGATGTGTAAGTCCATTCCAGAGGAACCTGTTTTCCCTGCACTGCCTTGACGTTAAAGCCGAGGATCGACTCCCACCACTTGTGCACGTGGGACAGCCCTGTGGGAAAGCCTCGTGGGAAAGCCTCGTGGGAAAGACTCGAGGGAAAACCATAGATCCTTTGATCCACGCGGCGGACTGCGTGACACTGCTGCTACCGCTCTGGAGGAAAGCGCAAGTGCATGCCCGCATTCGAGACGAGGACTGACTCCCCTGGGGAGACTCCAGAAATACCCCAAGATCCATGTCAGCCCTGGAGAGGAATCCTCAGGTTCCGGCCCCGACTCCACACAAGGTCTTAGGCCCCGGCATCGACGGGAGAGGAATCCCGAGAGGCCCCCGGGGAACTCGCATGGGGACTGGCCTTTCCTGAGGCCACCAGAGCGGGTCCCTGAGGTCCCCGTCGTAAGTCTAGAGCACCTGCCGCAACTCGAGAAAATCCAGGAGGTTTTGCCCTCCAGGCGAGATGAGGCCCATTTCCACTGAGGCTTCTCGAGGCTAATTACGTCTAACCACTGGAACTTCCAAAGGGTCCTTCACACCCTTGCTGCAACTCAAGAAGTTCCCCGACATACCCGTCTCCACTCGAGAGGAAGCACGTAGGTCCCGCACACATTCAGGGGAGCCCCGTTTCCGCCTCCTAGCTCGAGATGAGGGATCCTTTCCCTGTTTCGTAGGGAAAGAATTCCCGGCGTTCTCCTCGCATCTCAAGAGGAGGCGCTCTCCACAGGAAAGGCGAGAGGAACTCCAGGGTCGTGCCACCATTCCAAGAGTCCCCCAGATGTGTCAGTCCATTCCAGAGGAACCTGTTTTCCCTGCACTGCCTTGACGTTCAAGCCGAGGATCGACTCCCACCACGTGTGCACGTGGGACAACCCTGTGGGAAAGGCTCGTGGGAAAGCCTCGTGGGAAAGACTCGAGGGAAAACCATAGATCCTTTGATCCACGCGGAGGACTGCGTGACACTGCTGCTACCGCTCTGGAGGAAAGTGCAAGTGCATGCCCGCATTCGAGACGAGGACTGACTCCCCTGGGGAGACTCCAGAAGTACCCCAAGATCCATGTCAGCACTGGAGAGGAATCCTCAGGTTCCGGCCCCGAATCCACACAAGGTCTTAGGCCCCGGCATCGACGGGTGAGGAATCCCGAGAGGCCCCCGGGGAACTCGCATGGGGACTGGCCTTTCCTGAGGCCACCAGAGCGGTTCCCTGAGGTCCCCGTCGTAAGTCGAGAGCACCTGCCGCAACTCGAGAAAATCCAGGAGGTTTTGCCCTCCAGGCGAGATGAGGCCCATTTCCACTGAGGCTTCTCGAGGCTAATCACGTCTAACCACTGGAACTTCCAAAGGGTCCTTCACACCCTTGCTGCAACTCAAGAAGTTCCCCGACATACCCGTCTCCACTCGAGAGGAAGCACGTGGGTCCCGCACACATCCAGGGGAGCCCCGTTTCCGCCTCCTAGCTCGAGATGAGGGATCCTTCCCTGTTTCGTAGGGAAAGACTTCCCGGCGTTCCAGTCGCATCTCAAGAGGAGGCGCTCTCAACAGGAAAGGCGAGAGGAACTCCAGGGTCGTGACACCATTCCAAGAGTCCCCCATATGTGTCAGTCCATTCCAGTGGAACCTGTTTTCCCTGCACTGCCTTGACGTTCAAGCCGAGGATCGACTCCCACCACGTGTGCACGTGGGACAGCCCTGTGGGAAAACCTCGTGGGAAAGCCTCGTGGGAAAGACTCGAGGGAAAACCATAGATCCTTTGATCCACGCGGCGGACTGCGTGACACTGCTGCTACCGCTCTGGAGGAAAGCGCAAGTGCATGCCCGCATTCGAGACGAGGACTGACTCCCCTGGGGAGACTCCATAAGTACCCCAAGATCCATGTCAGCACTGGAGAGGAATCCTCAGGTTCCGGCCCCGACTCCACACAAGGTCTTAGGCCCCGGCATCGACGGGAGAGGAATCCCGAGAGGCCCCCGAGGAACTCGCATGGGGACTGGCCTTTCCTGAGGCCACCAGAGCGGGTCCCTGAGGTCCCTGTCGTAAGTCGAGAGCACCTGCCGCAACTCGAGAAAATCCAGGAGGTTTTGCCCTCCAGGCGAGATGAGGCCCATTTCCGCTGAGGCTTCTCGAGGCCAATCACATCTAACCACTGGAAATTCCAAAGGGTCCTTCACACCCTTGCTGCAACTCAAGAAGTTCCCCGACATACCTGTCTCCACTCGAGAGGAAGCACGTGGGGTCCCTCACACATCCAGGGGAACCCCGTTTCTGCCTCCTAGCTCGAGATGAGGGATCCTTCCCTGTTTCGTAGGGAAAGAATTCCCGGCGTTCCCGTCGCATCTCAAGAGGAGGCGCTCTCCACAGGCAAGGCGAGAGGAACTCCAGGGTCGTGACACCATTCCAAGAGTCCCCCAGATGTGTCAGTCCATTCCAGAGGAACCTGTTTTCCCTGCACTGCCTTGACGTTCAAGCCGAGGATCGACTCCCACCACGTGTGCACGTGGGACAGCCCTGTGGGAAAGCCTCGTGGGAAAGACTCGTGGGAAATACTCGAGGGAAAACCATAGATCCTTTGATCCACGCGGCGGGCTGCGTGACACTGCTGCTACCGCTCTGGAGGAAAGCGCAAGTGCATGCCCGCATTCGAGACGAGGACTGACTCCCCTGGGGAGACTCCAGAAGTACCCCAAGATCCATGTCAGCACTGGAGAGGAATCCTCAGGTTCCGGCCCCGACTCCACACAAGGTCTTAGGCCCCGGCATCGACGGGAGAGGAATCCCGACAGGCCCCCGAGGAACTCGCATGGGGACTGGCCTTTCCTTAGGCCACCAGAGCGGGTCCCTGAGGTCCCCGTCGTAACTCGAGAGCACCTGCTGCAACTCTAGAAAATCCAGAAGGTGTTGCCCTCCAGGCGAGATGAGGCCCATTTCCGCTGAGGCTTCCCGAGGCCAATCACATCTAACCACTGGAACTTCCAAAGGGTCCTTCACACCATTGCTGCAACTCAAGAAGTTCCCCGACATACCCGTCTCCACTCGAGAGGAAGCACGTGGGTTCCCGCACACATCCAGGGGAGCCCCGTTTCCGCCTCCTAGCTCGAGATGAGGGATACTTTCCCTGTTTCGTAGGGAAAGAATTCACGGCGTTCCCGTCGCATCTCAAGAGGAGGCGCTCTCCACAGGAAAGGCGAGAGGAACTCCAGTGTCATGCCACCATTCCAAGAGTCCCCCAGATGTGTAAGTCCATTCCAGAGGAACCTGTTTTCCCTGCACTGCCTTGACGTTAAAGCCGAGTATCGACTCCCACCACTTGTGCACGTGGGACAGCCCTGTGGGAAAGCCTCGTGGGAAAGCCTCGTGGGAAAGACTCGAGGGAAAACCATAGATCCTTTGATCCACGCGGCGGACTGCGTGACACTGCTGCTACCGCTCTGGAGGAAAGCGCAAGTGCATGCCCGCATTCGAGACGAGGACTGACTCCCCTGGGGAGACTCCAGAAATACCCCAAGATCCATGTCAGCCCTGGAGAGGAATCCTCAGGTTCCGGCCCCGACTCCACACAAGGTCTTAGGCCCCGGCATCGACGGGAGAGGAATCCCGAGAGGCCCCCGGGGAACTCGCATGGGGACTGGCCTTTCCTGAGGCCACCAGAGCGGGTCCCTGAGGTCCCCGTCGTAAGTCTAGAGCACCTGCCGCAACTCGAGAAAATCCAGGAGGTTTTGCCCTCCAGGCGAGATGAGGCCCATTTCCACTGAGGCTTCTCGAGGCTAATCACGTCTAACCACTGGAACTTCCAAAGGGTCCTTCACACCCTTGCTGCAACTCAAGAAGTTCCCCGACATACCCGTCTCCACTCGAGAGGAAGCACGTGGGTCCCGCACACATCCAGGGGAGCCCCGTTTCCGCCTCCTAGCTCGAGATGAGGGATCCTTTCCCTGTTTCGTAGGGAAAGAATTCCCGGCGTTCTCCTCGCATCTCAAGAGGAGGCGCTCTCCACAGGAAAGGCGAGAGGAACACCAGGGTCGTGCCACCATTCCAAGAGTCCCCCATATGTGTCAGTCCATTCCAGAGGAACCTGTTTTCCCTGCACTGCCTTGACGTTCAAGCCGAGGATCCACTCCCACCACGTGTGCACGTGGGACAACCCTGTGGGAAAGGCTCGTGGGAAAGCCTCGTGGGAAAGACTCGAGGGAAAACCATAGATCCTTTGATCCACGCGGAGGACTGCGTGACACTGCTGCTACCGCTCTGGAGGAAAGTGCAAGTGCATGCCCGCATTCGAGACGAGGACTGACTCCCCTGGGGAGACTCCAGAAGTACCCCAAGATCCATGTCAGCACTGGAGAGGAATCCTCAGGTTCCGGCCCCGAATCCACACAAGGTCTTAGGCCCCGGCATCGACGGGTGAGGAATCCCGAGAGGCCCCCGGGGAACTCGCATGGGGACTGGCCTTTCCTGAGGCCACCAGAGCGGTTCCCTGAGGTCCCCGTCGTAAGTCGAGAGCACCTGCCGCAACTCGAGAAAATCCAGGAGGTTTTGCCCTCCAGGCGAGATGAGGCCCATTTCCACTGAGGCTTCTCGAGGCTAATCACGTCTAACCACTGGAACTTCCAAAGGGTCCTTCACACCCTTGCTGCAACTCAAGAAGTTCCCCGACATACCCGTCTCCACTCGAGAGGAAGCACGTGGGTCCCGCACACATCCAGGGGAGCCCCGTTTCCGCCTCCTAGCTCGAGATGAGGGATCCTTTCCCTGTTTCGTAGGGAAAGAATTCCCGGCGTTCTCCTCGCATCTCAAGAGGAGGCGCTCTCCACAGGAAAGGCGAGAGGAACTCCAGGGTCGTGCCACCATTCCAAGAGTCCCCCAGATGTGTCAGTCCATTCCAGAGGAACCTGTTTTCCCTGCACTGCCTTGACGTTCAAGCCGAGGATCGACTCCCACCACGTGTGCACGTGGGACAACCCTGTGGGAAAGGCTCGTGGGAAAGCCTCGTGGGAAAGACTCGAGGGAAAACCATAGATCCTTTGATCCACGCGGAGGACTGCGTGACACTGCTGCTACCGCTCTGGAGGAAAGTGCAAGTGCATGCCCGCATTCGAGACGAGGACTGACTCCCCTGGGGAGACTCCAGAAGTACCCCAAGATCCATGTCAGCACTGGAGAGGAATCCTCAGGTTCCGGCCCCGAATCCACACAAGGTCTTAGGCCCCGGCATCGACGGGTGAGGAATCCCGAGAGGCCCCCGGGGAACTCGCATGGGGACTGGCCTTTCCTGAGGCCACCAGAGCGGGTCCCTGAGGTCCCCGTCGTAAGTCGAGAGCACCTGCCGCAACTCGAGAAAATCCAGTAGGTTTTGCCCCCCAGGCGAGATGAGGCCCATTTCCGCTGAGGCTTCTTGAGGCCAATCACATCTAACCACTGGAACTTCCAAAGGGTCCTTCACACCCTTGCTGCAACTCAAGAAGTTCCCCGACATACCCGTCTCCACTCGAGAGGAAGCACGTGGGTTCCCGCACACATCCAGGGGAGCCCCGTTTCCGCCTCCTAGCTCGAGATGAGGGATCCTTTCCCTGTTTCGTAGGGAAAGAATTCCCGGCGTTCCCGTCGCATCTCAAGAGGAGGCGCTCTCCACAGGAAAGGCGAGAGGAACTCCAGGGTCGTGCCACCATTCCAAGAGTCCCCCAGATGTGTCAGTCCATTCCAGAGGAACCTGTTTTCCCTGCACTGCCTTGACGTTCAAGCCGAGGATCGACTCTCACCACGTGTGCACGTGGGACAGCCCTGTGGGAAAGCCTCGTGGGAAAGCCTCGTGGGAAAGACTCGAGGGAAAACCATAGATCCTTTGATCCACGCGGCGGACTGCGTGACACTGCTGCTACCGCTCTGGAGGAAAGTGCAAGTGCATGCCCGCATTCGAGACGAGGACTGACTCCCCTGGGGAGACTCCAGAAGTACCCCAAGATCCATGTCAGTCCTGGAGAGGAATCCTCAGGTTCCGGCCCCGACTCCACACAAGGTCTTAGGCCCCGGCATCGACGGGTGAGGAATCCCGAGAGGCCCCCGAGGAACTCGCATGGGGACTGGCCTTTCCTGAGGCCACCAGAGCGGTTCCCTGAGGTTCCCGTCGTAAGACGAGAGCACCTGCCGCAACTCGAGAAAATCCAGGAGGTTTTGCCCTCCAGGCGAGATGAGGCCCATTTCCACTGAGGCTTCTCGAGGCTAATCACGTCTAACCACTGGAACTTCCAAAGGGTCCGTCACACCCTTGCTGCAACTCAAGAAGTTCCCCGACATACCCGTCTCCACTCGAGAGGAAGCACGTGGGTCCCGCACACATCCAGGGGAGCCCCGTTTCCGCCTCCTAGCTCGAGATGAGGGATCCTTCCCTGTTTCGTAGGGAAAGACTTCCCGGCGTTCCAGTCGCATCTCAAGAGGAGGCGCTCTCAACAGGAAAGGCGAGAGGAACTCCAGGGTCGTGACACCATTCCAAGAGTCCCCCATATGTGTCAGTCCATTCCAGAGGAACCTGTTTTCCCTGCACTGCCTTGACGTTCAAGTCGAGGATCGACTCCCACCACGTGTGCACGTGGGACAGCCCCGTGGGAAAACCTCGTGGGAAAGCCTCGTGGGAAAGACTCGAGGGAAAACCATAGATCCTTTGATCCACGCGGTGGACTGCGTGACACTGCTGCTACCGCTCTGGAGGAAAGCGCAAGTGCATGCCCGCATTCGAGACGAGGACTGACTCCCCTGGGGAGACTCCAGAAGTACCCCAAGATCCATGTCAGCACTGGAGAGGAATCCTCAGGTTCCGGCCCCGACTCCACACAAGGTCTTAGGCCCCGGCATCGACGGGAGAGGAATCCCGAGAGGCCCCCGAGGAACTCGCATGGGGACTGGCCTTTCCTTAGGCCACCAGAGCGGGTCCCTGAAGTCCCCGTCGTAACTCGAGAGCACCTGCTGCAACTCGAGAAAATCCAGAAGGTTTTGCCCTCCAGGCGAGATGAGGCCCATTTCCGCTGAGGCTTCTCGAGGCCAATCACATCTAACCACTGGAACTTCCAAAGGGTCCTTCACACCATTGCTGCAACTCAAGAAGTTCCCCGACATACCCGTCTCCACTCGAGAGGAAGCACGTGGGTTCCCGCACACATCCAGGGGAGCCCCGTTTCCGCCTCCTAGCTCGAGATGAGGGATCCTTTCCCTGTTTCGTAGGGAAAGAATTCACGGCGTTCCCGTCGCATCTCAAGAGGAGGCGCTCTCCACAGGAAAGGCGAGAGGAACTCCATGGTCATGCCACCATTCCAAGAGTCCCCCAGATGTGTAAGTCCATTCCAGAGGAACCTGTTTTCCCTGCACTGCCTTGACGTTAAAGCCGAGGATCGACTCCCACCACTTGTGCACGTGGGACAGCCCTGTGGGAAAGCCTCGTGGGAAAGCCTCGTGGGAAAGACTCGAGGGAAAACCATAGATCCTTTGATCCACGCGGCGGACTGCGTGACACTGCTGCTACCGCTCTGGAGGAAAGCGCAAGTGCATGCCCGCATTCGAGACGAGGACTGACTCCCCTGGGGAGACTCCAGAAATACCCCAAGATCCATGTCAGCCCTGGAGAGGAATCCTCAGGTTCCGGCCCCGACTCCACACAAGGTCTTAGGCCCCGGCATCGACGGGAGAGGAATCCCGAGAGGCCCCCGGGGAACTCGCATGGGGACTGGCCTTTCCTGAGGCCACCAGAGCGGGTCCCTGAGGTCCCCGTCGTAAGTCTAGAGCACCTGCCGCAACTCGAGAAAATCCAGGAGGTTTTGCCCTCCAGGCGAGATGAGGCCCATTTCCACTGAGGCTTCTCGAGGCTAATTACGTCTAACCACTGGAACTTCCAAAGGGTCCTTCACACCCTTGCTGCAACTCAAGAAGTTCCCCGACATACCCGTCTCCACTCGAGAGGAAGCACGTAGGTCCCGCACACATTCAGGGGAGCCCCGTTTCCGCCTCCTAGCTCGAGATGAGGGATCCTTTCCCTGTTTCGTAGGGAAAGAATTCCCGGCGTTCTCCTCGCATCTCAAGAGGAGGCGCTCTCCACAGGAAAGGCGAGAGGAACTCCAGGGTCGTGCCACCATTCCAAGAGTCCCCCAGATGTGTCAGTCCATTCCAGAGGAACCTGTTTTCCCTGCACTGCCTTGACGTTCAAGCCGAGGATCGACTCCCACCACGTGTGCACGTGGGACAACCCTGTGGGAAAGGCTCGTGGGAAAGCCTCGTGGGAAAGACTCGAGGGAAAACCATAGATCCTTTGATCCACGCGGAGGACTGCGTGACACTGCTGCTACCGCTCTGGAGGAAAGTGCAAGTGCATGCCCGCATTCGAGACGAGGACTGACTCCCCTGGGGAGACTCCAGAAGTACCCCAAGATCCATGTCAGCACTGGAGAGGAATCCTCAGGTTCCGGCCCCGAATCCACACAAGGTCTTAGGCCCCGGCATCGACGGGTGAGGAATCCCGAGAGGCCCCCGGGGAACTCGCATGGGGACTGGCCTTTCCTGAGGCCACCAGAGCGGTTCCCTGAGGTCCCCGTCGTAAGTCGAGAGCACCTGCCGCAACTCGAGAAAATCCAGGAGGTTTTGCCCTCCAGGCGAGATGAGGCCCATTTCCACTGAGGCTTCTCGAGGCTAATCACGTCTAACCACTGGAACTTCCAAAGGGTCCTTCACACCCTTGCTGCAACTCAAGAAGTTCCCCGACATACCCGTCTCCACTCGAGAGGAAGCACGTGGGTCCCGCACACATCCAGGGGAGCCCCGTTTCCGCCTCCTAGCTCGAGATGAGGGATCCTTCCCTGTTTCGTAGGGAAAGACTTCCCGGCGTTCCAGTCGCATCTCAAGAGGAGGCGCTCTCAACAGGAAAGGCGAGAGGAACTCCAGGGTCGTGACACCATTCCAAGAGTCCCCCATATGTGTCAGTCCATTCCAGTGGAACCTGTTTTCCCTGCACTGCCTTGACGTTCAAGCCGAGGATCGACTCCCACCACGTGTGCACGTGGGACAGCCCTGTGGGAAAACCTCGTGGGAAAGCCTCGTGGGAAAGACTCGAGGGAAAACCATAGATCCTTTGATCCACGCGGCGGACTGCGTGACACTGCTGCTAC
Source organism: Ovis canadensis (assembly GCF_042477335.2). NCBI lineage: Eukaryota > Metazoa > Chordata > Mammalia > Artiodactyla > Bovidae > Ovis > Ovis canadensis. The sequence goes on from NC_091252.1 coordinate 2,721,130, forward strand.
CGCTCTGGAGGAAAGCGCAAGTGCATGCCCGCATTCGAGACGAGGACTGACTCCCCTGGGGAGACTCCATAAGTACCCCAAGATCCATGTCAGCACTGGAGAGGAATCCTCAGGTTCCGGCCCCGACTCCACACAAGGTCTTAGGCCCCGGCATCGACGGGAGAGGAATCCCGAGAGGCCCCCGAGGAACTCGCATGGGGACTGGCCTTTCCTGAGGCCACCAGAGCGGGTCCCTGAGGTCCCTGTCGTAAGTCGAGAGCACCTGCCGCAACTCGAGAAAATCCAGGAGGTTTTGCCCTCCAGGCGAGATGAGGCCCATTTCCGCTGAGGCTTCTCGAGGCCAATCACATCTAACCACTGGAAATTCCAAAGGGTCCTTCACACCCTTGCTGCAACTCAAGAAGTTCCCCGACATACCTGTCTCCACTCGAGAGGAAGCACGTGGGGTCCCTCACACATCCAGGGGAACCCCGTTTCTGCCTCCTAGCTCGAGATGAGGGATCCTTCCCTGTTTCGTAGGGAAAGAATTCCCGGCGTTCCCGTCGCATCTCAAGAGGAGGCGCTCTCCACAGGCAAGGCGAGAGGAACTCCAGGGTCGTGACACCATTCCAAGAGTCCCCCAGATGTGTCAGTCCATTCCAGAGGAACCTGTTTTCCCTGCACTGCCTTGACGTTCAAGCCGAGGATCGACTCCCACCACGTGTGCACGTGGGACAGCCCTGTGGGAAAGCCTCGTGGGAAAGACTCGTGGGAAATACTCGAGGGAAAACCATAGATCCTTTGATCCACGCGGCGGGCTGCGTGACACTGCTGCTACCGCTCTGGAGGAAAGCGCAAGTGCATGCCCGCATTCGAGACGAGGACTGACTCCCCTGGGGAGACTCCAGAAGTACCCCAAGATCCATGTCAGCACTGGAGAGGAATCCTCAGGTTCCGGCCCCGACTCCACACAAGGTCTTAGGACCCGGCATTGACGGGAGAGGAATCCCGAGACGCCCCTGAGGAACTCGCATGGGGACTGGCCTTTCCTGAGGCCACCAGAGCGGTTCCCTGAGGTCCCCGTAGTAAGTCCAGAGCACCTGCCGCAACTCGAGAAAATCCAGGAGGTTTTGCCCTCCAGGCGAGATGAGGCCCATTTCCGCTGAGGCTTCTCGAGGCCAATCACATCTAACCACTGGAACTTCCAAAGGGTCCTTCACACCATTGCTGCAACTCAAGAAGTTCCCCGACATACCCGTCTCCACTCGAGAGGAAGCACGTGGGTTCCCGCACACATCCAGGGGAGCCCCGTTTCCGCCTCCTAGCTCGAGATGAGGGATCCTTTCCCTGTTTCGTAGGGAAAGAATTCCCAGCGTTCCCGTCGCATCTCAAGAGGAGGCGCTCTCCACAGGAAAGGCGAGAGGAACTCCAGGGTCGTGACACCATTCCAAGAGTCCCCCAGATGTGTCAGTCCATTCCAGAGGAACCTGTTTTCCCTGCACTGCCTTGACGTTCAAGCTGAGGATCGACTCCCACCACGTGTGCACGTGGGACAGCCCTGTGGGAAAGCCTCGTGGGAAAGCCTCGTGGGAAAGACTCGAGGGAAAACCATAGATCCTTTGATCCACGCGAAGGACTGCGTGACACTGCTGCTACCGCTCTGGAGGAAAGCGCAAGTGCATGCCCGCATTCGAGACGAGGACTGACTCCCCTGGGGAGACTCCAGAAGTACCCCAAGATCCATGTCAGCACTGGAGAGGAATCCTCAGGTTCCGGCCCCGACTCCACACAAGTTCTTAGGCCCCGGCATCGACGGGAGAGGAATCCCGAGACGCCCCCGAGGAACTCGCATGGGGACTGGCCTTTCCTGAGGCCACCAGAGCGGGTCCCTGAGGTCCCCGTCGTAAGTCGAGAGCACCTGCCGCAACTCGAGAAAATCCAGGAGGTTTTGCCCTCCAGGCGAGATGAGGCCCATTTCCGCTGAGGCTTCTCGAGGCCAATCACATCTAACCACTGGAACTTACAAAGGGTCCTTCACACCATTGCTGCAACTCAAGAAGTTCCCCGACATACCCGTCTCCATTCGAGAGGAAGCACGTGGGGTCCCGCACACATCCAGGGGAGCCCCGTTTCCGCCTCCTAGCTCGAGATGAGGGATCCTTTCGCTGTTTCGTAGGGAAAGAATTCCCGGCGTTCTCGTCGCATCTCAAGAGGAGGCGCTCTCCACAGGAAAGGCGAGAGGAACTCCAGGGTCGTGACACCATTCCAAGAGTCCCCCAGATGTGTCAGTCCATTCCAGAGGAACCTGTTTTCCCTGTACTGCCTTGACGTTCAAGCCGAGGATCGACTCCCACCACGTGTGCACGTGGGACAGCCCTGTGGGAAAGCCTCGTGGGAAAGCCTCGTGGGAAAGACTCGAGGGAAAACCATAGATCCTTTGATCCACGCGGCGGACTGCGTGACACTGCTGCTACCGCTCTGGAGGAAAGCGCAAGCGCATGCCCGCATTCGAGACGAGGACTGACTCCCCTGGGGAGACTCCAGAAGTACCCCAAGATCCATGTCAGCACTGGAGAGGAATCCTCAGGTTCCGGCCCCGACTCCACACAAGGTCTTAGGCCCCGGCATCGACGGGAGAGGAATCCCGAGAGGCCCCCTAGGAACTCGCATGGGGACTGGCCTTTCCTGAGGCCACCAGAGCGGGTCCCTGAGGTCCCCGTCGTAAGTCGAGAGCACCTGCCGCAACTCGAGAAAATCCAGGAGGTTTTGCCCTCCAGGCGAGATGAGGCCCATTTCCGCTGAGGCTTCTCGAGGCCAATCACGTCTAACCACTGGAACTTCCAAAGGGTCCTTCACACCCTTGCTGCAACTCAAGAAGTTCCCCGACATACCCGTCTCCACTCGAGAGGAAGCATGTGGTGCCCCGCACACATCCAGGGGAGCGCCGTTTCCGCCTCCTAGCTCGAGATGAGGGATCCTTTCCCTGTTTCGTAGGGAAAGAATTCCCGGCGTTCCCGTCGCATCTCAAGAGGAGGCGCTCTCCACAGGAAAGGCGAGAGGAACTCCAGGGTCGTGCCACCATTCCAAGAGTCCCCCAGATGTGTCAGTCCATTCCAGAGAAACCTGTTTTCCCTGCACTGCCTTGACGTTCAAGCCTAGGATCGACTCCCACCACGTGTGCACGTGGGACAGCCCTGTGGGAAAGCCTCGTGGGAAAGCCTCGTGGGAAAGACTCGAGGGAAAACCATAGATCCTTTGATCCACGCGGCGGACTGCGTGACACTGCTGCTACCGCTCTGGAGGAAAGCGCAAGTGCATGCCCGCATTCGAGACGAGGACTGACTCCCCTGGGGAGACTCCAGAAGTACCCCAAGATCCATGTCAGCACTGGAGAGGAATCCTCAGGTTCCGGCCCCGACTCCACACAAGGTCTTAGGCCCCGGCATTGACGGGAGAGGAATCCCGAGACGCCCCCGAGGAACTCGCATGGGGACTGGCCTTTCCTGAGGCCACCAGAGCGGGTCCCTGAGGTCCCCGTCGTAAGTCGAGAGCACCTGCCGCAACTCGAGAAAATCCAGGAGGTTTTGCCCTCCAGGCGAGATGAGGCCCATTTCCGCTGAGGCTTCTCGAGGCCAATCACATCTAACCACTGGAACTTACAAAGGGTCCTTCACACCATTGCTGCAACTCAAGAAGTTCCCCGACATACCCGTCTCCATTCGAGAGGAAGCACGTGGGGTCCCGCACACATCCAGGGGAGCCCCGTTTCCGCCTCCTAGCTCGAGATGAGGGATCCTTTCGCTGTTTCGTAGGGAAAGAATTCCCGGCGTTCTCGTCGCATCTCAAGAGGAGGCGCTATCCACAGGAAAGGCGAGAGGAACTCCAGGGTCGTGACACCATTCCAAGAGTTCCCCAGATGTGTCAGTCCATTCCAGAGGAACCTGTTTTCCCTGTACTGCCTTGACGTTCAAGCCAAGGATCGACTCCCACCACGTGTGCACGTGGGACAGCCCTGTGGGAAAGCCTCGTGGGAAAGCCTCGTGGGAAAGACTCGAGGGAAAACCATAGATCCTTTGATCCACGCGGCGGACTGCGTGACACTGCTGCTACAGCTCTGGAGGAAAGCGAAAGCGCATGCCCGCATTCGAGACGAGGACTGACTCCCCTGGGGAGACTCCAGAAGTACCCCAAGATCCATGTCAGCACTGGAGAGGAATCCTCAGGTTCCGGCCCCGACTCCACACAAGGTCTTAGGCCCCGGCATCGACGGGAGAGGAATCCCGAGAGGCCCCCGAGGAACTCGCATGGGGACTGGCCTTTCCTGAGGCCACCAGAGCGGGTCCCTGAGGTCCCCGTCGTAAGTCGAGAGCACCTGCCGCAACTCGAGAAAATCCAGGAGGTTTTGCCCTCCAGGCGAGATGAGGCCCATTTCCGCTGAGGCTTCTCGAGGCCAATCACGTCTAACCACTGGAACTTCCAAAGGGTCCTTCACACCCTTGCTGCAACTCAAGAAGTTCCCCGACATACCCGTCTCCACTCGAGAGGAAGCATGTGGTGCCCCGCACACATCCAGGGGAGCGCCGTTTCCGCCTCCTAGCTCGAGATGAGGGATCCTTTCCCTGTTTCGTAGGGAAAGAATTCCCGGCGTTCCCCTCGCATCTCAAGAGGAGGCGCTCTCCACAGGAAAGGCGAGAGGAACTCCAGGGTCGTGCCACCATTCCAAGAGTCCCCCAGATGTGTCAGTCCATTCCAGAGGAACCTGTTTTCCCTGCACTGCCTTGACGTTCAAGCCGAGGAACGACTCCCACCACGTGTGCACGTGGGACAACCCTGTGGGAAAGCCTCGTGGGAAAGCCTCGTGGGAAAGACTCGAGGGAAAACCATAGATCCTTTGATCCACGCGGCGGACTGCGTGACACTGCTGCTACCGCTCTGGAGGAAAGTGCAAGTGCATGCCCGCATTCGAGACGAGGACTGACTCCCCTGGGGAGACTCCAGAAGTACCCCAAGATCCATGTCAGCACTGGAGAGGAATCCTCAGGTTCCGGCCCCGACTCCACACAAGGTCTTAGGCCCCGGCATCGACGGGAGAGGAATCCCGAGAGGCCCCCGAGGAACTCGCATGGGGACTGGCCTTTCCTGAGGCCACCAGAGCGGGTCCCTGAGGTCCCCGTCGTAAGTCGAGAGCACCTGCCGCAACTCTAGAAAATCCAGGAGGTTTTGCCCTCCAGGCGAGATGAGGCCCATTTCCGCTGAGGCTTCTCGAGGCCAATCACATCTAACCACTGGAACTTCCAAAGGGTCCTTCACACCCTTGCTGCAACTCAAGAAGTTCCCCGACATACCCGTCTCCACTCGAGAGGAAGCACGTGGGTCCCGCACACATCCAGGGGAGCCCCGTTTCCGCCTCCTAGCTCGAGATGAGGGATCCTTCCCTGTTTCGTAGGGAAAGACTTCCCGGCGTTCCAGTCGCATCTCAAGAGGAGGCGCTCTCCACAGGAAAGGCGAGAGGAACTCCAGGGTCGTGACACCATTCCAAGAGTCCCCCATATGTGTCAGTCCATTCCAGAGGAACCTGTTTCCCCTGCACTGCCTTGACGTTCAAGCCGAGGATCGACTCCCACCACGTGTGCATGTGGGACAGCCCTGTGGGAAAACCTCGTGGGAAAGCCTCGTGGGAAAGACTCGAGGGAAAACCATAGATCCTTTGATCCACGCGGCGGACTTCGTGACACTGCTGCTACCGCTCTGGAGGAAAGCGCAAGTGCATGCCCGCATTCGAGACGAGGACTGACTCCCCTGGGGAGACTCCAGAAGTACCCCAAGATCCATGTCAGCACTGGAGAGGAATCCTCAGGTTCCGGCCCCGACTCCACACAAGGTCTTAGGCCCCGGCATCGACGGGAGAGGAATCCCGAGAGGCCCCCGAGGAACTCGCATGGGGACTGGCCTTTCTTGAGGCCACCAGAGCGGGTCCCTGAGGTCCCCGTCGTAAGTCGAGAGCACCTGCCGCAACTCGAGAAAATCCAGAAGGTTTTGCCCTCCAGGCGAGATGAGGCCCATTTCCGCTGAGGCTTCTCGAGGCCAATCACATCTAACCACTGGAACTTCCAAAGGGTCCTTCACACCATTGCTGCAACTCAAGAAGTTCCCCGACATACCCGTCTGCACTCGAGAGGAAGCACGTGGGTTCCCGCACACATCCAGGGGAGCCCCGTTTCCGCCTCCTAGCTCGAGATGAGGGATCCTTTCCCTGTTTCGTAGGGAAAGAATTCACGGCGTTCCCGTCGCATCTCAAGAGGAGGCGCTCTCCACAGGAAAGGCGAGAGGAACTCCAGGGTCATGCCACCATTCCAAGAGTCCCCCAGATGTGTAAGTCCATTCCAGAGGAACCTGTTTTCCCTGCACTGCCTTGACGTTCAAGCCGAGGATCGACTCCCACCACGTGTGCACGTGGGACAGCCCTGTGGGAAAGCCTCGTGGGAAAGCCTCGTGGGAAAGTCTCGAGGGAAAACCATAGATCCTTTGATCCACGCGGCGGACTGCGTGACACTGCTGCTACCGCTCTGGAGGAAAGTGCAAGTGCATGCCCGCATTCGTGACGAGGACTGACTCCCCTGGGGAGACTGCAGAAGTACCCCAAGATCCATGTCAGTCCTGGAGAGGAATCCTCAGGTTCCGGCCCCGACTCCACACAAGGTCTTAGGCCCCGGCATCGACGGGAGAGGAATCCCGAGAGGCCCCCGAGGAACTCGCATGGGGACTGGCCTTTCTTGAGGCCACCAGAGCGGGTCCCTGAGGTCCCCGTCGTAAGTCGAGAGCACCTGCCGCAACTCGAGAAAATCCAGGAGGTTTTGCCCTCCAGGCGAGATGAGGCCCATTTCCGCTGAGGCTTCTCGAGGCCAATCACGTCTAACCACTGGAACTTCCAAAGGGTCCTTCACACCCTTGCTGCAACTCAAGAAGTTCCCCGACATACCCGTCTCCACTCGAGAGGAAGCATGTGGTGCCCCGCACACATCCAGGGGAGCGCCGTTTCCGCCTCCTAGCTCGAGATGAGGGATCCTTTCCCTGTTTCGTAGGGAAAGAATTCCCGGCGTTCCCGTCGCATCTCAAGAGGAGGCGCTCTCCACAGGAAAGGCGAGAGGAACTCCAGGGTCGTGCCACCATTCCAAGAGTCCCCCAGATGTGTCAGTCCATTCCAGAGAAACCTGTTTTCCCTGCACTGCCTTGACGTTCAAGCCTAGGATCGACTCCCACCACGTGTGCACGTGGGACAGCCCTGTGGGAAAGCCTCGTGGGAAAGCCTCGTGGGAAAGACTCGAGGGAAAACCATAGATCCTTTGATCCACGCGGCGGACTGCGTGACACTGCTGCTACCGCTCTGGAGGAAAGCGCAAGTGCATGCCCGCATTCGAGACGAGGACTGACTCCCCTGGGGAGACTCCAGAAGTACCCCAAGATCCATGTCAGCACTGGAGAGGAATCCTCAGGTTCCGGCCCCGACTCCACACAAGGTCTTAGGCCCCGGCATCGACGGGAGAGGAATCCCGAGACGCCCCCGAGGAACTCGCATGGGGACTGGCCTGTCCTGAGGCCACCAGAGTGGGTCCCTGAGGTCCCCGTCGTAAGTCGAGAGCACCTGCCGCCACTCGAGAAAATCCAGGAGGTTTTGCCCTCCAGGCGAGATGAGGCCCATTTCCGCTGAGGCTTCTCGAGGCCAATCACATCTAACCACTGGAACTTCCAAAGGGTCCTTCACACCATTGCTGCAACTCAAGAAGTTCCCCGACATTCCCGTCTCCACTCGAGAGGAAGCACGTGGGATCCCGCACACATCCAGGGGAGCCCCGTTTCCGCCTCCTAGCTCGAGAAGAGGGATCCTTTCCCTGTTTCGTAGGGAAAGAATTCCCGGCGTTCCCGTCGCATCTCAAGAGGAGGCGCTCTCCACAGGAAAGGCGAGAGGAACTCCAGGGTCGTGACACCATTCCAAGAGTCCCCCAGATGTGTCAGTCCATTCCAGAGGAACCTGTTTTCCCTGCACTGCCTTGACGTTCAAGCCGAGGATCGACTCCCACCACGTGTGCACGTGGGACAGCCCTGTGGGAAAGCCTCGTGGGAAAGCCTCGTGGGAAAGATTCGAGGGAAAACCATAGATCCTTTGATCCACGCGGCGGACTGCGTGACACTGCTGCTACCGCTCTGGAGGAAAGCGCAAGTGCATGCCCGCATTCGAGACGAGGACTGACTCCCCTGGGGAGACTCCAGAAGTACCCCAAGATCCATGTCAGCACTGGAGAGGAATCCTCAGGTTCCGGCCCCGACTCCACACAAGGTCTTAGGCCCCGGCATCGACGGGAGAGGAATCCCGAGAGGCCCCCGAGGAACTCGCATGGGGACTGGCCTTTCCTGAGGCCACCAGAGCGGGTCCCTGAGGTCCCCGTCGTAAGTCGAGAGCACCTGCCGCAACTCAAGAAAATCCAGGAGGTTTTGCCCTCCAGGCGAGATGAGGCCCATTTCCGCTGAGGCTTCTCGAGGCCAATCACATCTAACCACTGGAACTTCCAAAGGGTCCTTCACACCCTTGCTGCAACTCAAGAAGTTCCCCGACATACCCGTCTCCACTCGAGAGGAAGCACTTGGTGTCCCGCACACATCCAGGGGAGCCCCGTTTCCGCCTCCTAGCTCGAGATGAGGGATCCTTTCCCTGTTTCGTAGGGAAAGAATTCCTGGCGTTCCCGTCGCATCTCAAGAGGAGGCGCTCTCCACAGACAAGGCGAGAGGAACTCCAGGGTCGTGACACCATTCCAAGAGTCCCCCAGATGTGTCAGTCCATTCCAGAGGAACCTGTTTTCTCTGCACTGCCTTGACGTTCAAGCCGAGGATCGACTCCCACCACGTGTGCACGTGGGACAGCCCTGTGGGAAAGCCTCGTGGGAAAGACTCGTGGGAAATACTCGAGGGAAAACCATAGATCCTTTGATCCACGCGGCGGGCTGCGTGACACTGCTGCTACCGCTCTGGAGGAAAGCGCAAGTGCATGCCCGCATTCGAGACGAGGACTGACTCCCCTGGGGAGACTCCAGAAGTACCCCAAGATCCATGTCAGCACTGGAGAGGAATCCTCAGGTTCCGGCCCCGACTCCACACAAGGTCTTAGGCCCCGGCATTGACGGGAGAGGAATCCCGAGAGGCCCCCGAGGAACTCGCATGGGGACTGGCCTTTCCTGAGGCCACCAGAGCGGTTCCCTGAGGTCCCCGTAGTAAGTCCAGAGCACCTGCCGCAACTCGAGAAAATCCAGGAGGTTTTGCGCTCCAGGCGAGATGAGGCCCATTTCCGCTGAGGCTTCTCGAGGCCAATCACATCTAACCACTGGAACTTCCAAAGGGACCTTCACACCATTGCTGCAACTCAAGAAGTTCCCCGACATACCCGTCTCCACTCGAGAGGAAGCACGAGGGTTCCCGCACACATCCAGGGGAGCCCCGTTTCCGCCTCCTAGCTCGAGATGAGGGATCCTTTCCCTGTTTCGTAGGGAAAGAATTCCCAGCGTTCCCGTCGCATCTCAAGGGGAGGCGCTCTCCACAGGAAAGGCGAGAGGAACTCCAGGGTCGTGACACCATTCCAAGAGTCCCCCAGATGTGTCAGTCCATTCCAGAGGAACCTGTTTTCCCTGCACTGCCTTGACGTTCAAGCCGAGGATCGACTCCCACCACGTGTGCACGTGGGACAGCCCTGTGGGAAAGCCTCGTGGGAAAGCCTCGTGGGAAAGACTCGAGGGAAAACCATAGATCCTTTGATCCACGCGGCGGACTGCGTGACACTGCTGCTACCGCTCTGGAGGAAAGCGCAAGTGCATGCCCGCATTCGAGACGAGGACTGACTCCCCTGGGGAGACTCCAGAAGTACCCCAAGATCCATGTCAGCACTGGAGAGGAATCCTCAGGTTCCGGCCCCGACTCCACACAAGGTCTTAGGCCCCGGCATTGACGGGAGAGGAATCCCGAGACGCCCCCGAGGAACTCGCATGGGGACTGGCCTTTCCTGAGGCCACCAGAGCGGGTCCCTGAGGTCCCCGTCGTAAGTCGAGAGCACCTGCCGCAACTCGAGAAAATCCAGGAGGTTTTGCCCTCCAGGCGAGATGAGGCCCATTTCCGCTGAGGCTTCTCGAGGCCAATCACATCTAACCACTGGAACATACAAAGGGTCCTTCACACCATTGCTGCAACTCAAGAAGTTCCCCGACATACCCGTCTCCATTCGAGAGGAAGCACGTGGGGTCCCGCACACATCCAGGGGAGCCCCGTTTCCGCCTCCTATCTCGAGATGAGGGATCCTTTCGCTGTTTCGTAGGGAAAGAATTCCCGGCGTTCTCGTCGCATCTCAAGAGGAGGCGCTCTCCACAGGAAAGGCGAGAGGAACTCCAGGGTCGTGACACCATTCCAAGAGTTCCCCAGATGTGTCAGTCCATTCCAGAGGAACCTGTTTTCCCTGTACTGCCTTGACGTTCAAGCCAAGGATCGACTCCCACCACGTGTGCACGTGGGACATCCCTGTGGGAAAGCCTCGTGGGAAAGCCTCGTGGGAAAGACTCGAGGGAAAACCATAGATCCTTTGATCCACGCGGCGGACTGCGTGACACTGCTGCTACAGCTCTGGAGGAAAGCGAAAGCGCATGCCCGCATTCGAGACGAGGACTGACTCCCCTGGGGAGACTCCAGAAGTACCCCAAGATCCATGTCAGCACTGGAGAGGAATCCTCAGGTTCCGGCCCCGACTCCACACAAGGTCTTAGGCCCCGGCATCGACGGGAGAGGAATCCCGAGAGGCCCCCGAGGAACTCGCATGGGGACTGGCCTTTCCTGAGGCCACCAGAGCGGGTCCCTGAGGTCCCCGTCGTAAGTCGAGAGCACCTGCCGCAACTCGAGAAAATCCAGGAGGTTTTGCCCTCCAGGCGAGATGAGGCCCATTTCCGCTGAGGCTTCTCGAGGCCAATCACGTCTAACCACTGGAACTTCCAAAGGGTCCTTCACACCCTTGCTGCAACTCAAGAAGTTCCCCGACATACCCGTCTCCACTCGAGAGGAAGCATGTGGTGCCCCGCACACATCCAGGGGAGCGCCGTTTCCGCCTCCTAGCTCGAGATGAGGGATCCTTTCCCTGTTTCGTAGGGAAAGAATTCCCGGCGTTCCCCTCGCATCTCAAGAGGAGGCGCTCTCCACAGGAAAGGCGAGAGGAACTCCAGGGTCGTGCCACCATTCCAAGAGTCCCCCAGATGTGTCAGTCCATTCCAGAGGAACCTGTTTTCCCTGCACTGCCTTGACGTTCAAGCCGAGGATCGACTCCCACCACGTGTGCACGTGGGACAGCCCTGTGGGAAAGCCTCGTGGGAAAGCCTCGTGGGAAAGATTCGAGGGAAAACCATAGATCCTTTGATCCACGCGGCGGACTGCGTGACACTGCTGCTACCGCTCTGGAGGAAAGCGCAAGTGCATGCCCGCATTCGAGACGAGGACTGACTCCCCTGGGGAGACTCCAGAAGTACCCCAAGATCCATGTCAGCACTGGAGAGGAATCCTCAGGTTCCGGCCCCGACTCCACACAAGGTCTTAGGCCCCGGCATCGACGGGAGAGGAATCCCGAGAGGCCCCCGAGGAACTCGCATGGGGACTGGCCTTTCCTGAGGCCACCAGAGCGGGTCCCTGAGGTCCCCGTCGTAAGGCGAGAGCACCTGCCGCAACTCAAGAAAATCCAGGAGGTTTTGCCCTCCAGGCGAGATGAGGCCCATTTCCGCTGAGGCTTCTCGAGGCCAATCACATCTAACCACTGGAACTTCCAAAGGGTCCTTCACACCCTTGCTGCAACTCAAGAAGTTCCCCGACATACCCGTCTCCACTCGAGAGGAAGCACTTGGTGTCCCGCACACATCCAGGGGAGCCCCGTTTCCGCCTCCTAGCTCGAGATGAGGGATCCTTTCCCTGTTTCGTAGGGAAAGAATTCCTGGCGTTCCCGTCGCATCTCAAGAGGAGGCGCTCTCCACAGACAAGGCGAGAGGAACTCCAGGGTCGTGACACCATTCCAAGAGTCCCCCAGATGTGTCAGTCCATTCCAGAGGAACCTGTTTTCTCTGCACTGCCTTGACGTTCAAGCCGAGGATCGACTCCCACCACGTGTGCACGTGGGACAGCCCTGTGGGAAAGCCTCGTGGGAAAGACTCGTGGGAAATACTCGAGGGAAAACCATAGATCCTTTGATCCACGCGGCGGGCTGCGTGACACTGCTGCTACCGCTCTGGAGGAAAGCGCAAGTGCATGCCCGCATTCGAGACGAGGACTGACTCCCCTGGGGAGACTCCAGAAGTACCCCAAGATCCATGTCAGCACTGGAGAGGAATCCTCAGGTTCCGGCCCCGACTCCACACAAGGTCTTAGGCCCCGGCATTGACGGGAGAGGAATCCCGAGAGGCCCCCGAGGAACTCGCATGGGGACTGGCCTTTCCTGAGGCCACCAGAGCGGTTCCCTGAGGTCCCCGTAGTAAGTCCAGAGCACCTGCCGCAACTCGAGAAAATCCAGGAGGTTTTGCGCTCCAGGCGAGATGAGGCCCATTTCCGCTGAGGCTTCTCGAGGCCAATCACATCTAACCACTGGAACTTCCAAAGGGACCTTCACACCATTGCTGCAACTCAAGAAGTTCCCCGACATACCCGTCTCCACTCGAGAGGAAGCACGAGGGTTCCCGCACACATCCAGGGGAGCCCCGTTTCCGCCTCCTAGCTCGAGATGAGGGATCCTTTCCCTGTTTCGTAGGGAAAGAATTCCCAGCGTTCCCGTCGCATCTCAAGGGGAGGCGCTCTCCACAGGAAAGGCGAGAGGAACTCCAGGGTCGTGACACCATTCCAAGAGTCCCCCAGATGTGTCAGTCCATTCCAGAGGAACCTGTTTTCCCTGCACTGCCTTGACGTTCAAGCCGAGGATCGACTCCCACCACGTGTGCACGTGGGACAGCCCTGTGGGAAAGCCTCGTGGGAAAGCCTCGTGGGAAAGACTCGAGGGAAAACCATAGATCCTTTGATCCACGCGGCGGACTGCGTGACACTGCTGCTACCGCTCTGGAGGAAAGCGCAAGTGCATGCCCGCATTCGAGACGAGGACTGACTCCCCTGGGGAGACTCCAGAAGTACCCCAAGATCCATGTCAGCACTGGAGAGGAATCCTCAGGTTCCGGCCCCGACTCCACACAAGGTCTTAGGCCCCGGCATTGACGGGAGAGGAATCCCGAGACGCCCCCGAGGAACTCGCATGGGGACTGGCCTTTCCTGAGGCCACCAGAGCGGGTCCCTGAGGTCCCCGTCGTAAGTCGAGAGCACCTGCCGCAACTCGAGAAAATCCAGGAGGTTTTGCCCTCCAGGCGAGATGAGGCCCATTTCCGCTGAGGCTTCTCGAGGCCAATCACATCTAACCACTGGAACTTACAAAGGGTCCTTCACACCATTGCTGCAACTCAAGAAGTTCCCCGACATACCCGTCTCCATTCGAGAGGAAGCACGTGGGGTCCCGCACACATCCAGGGGAGCCCCGTTTCCGCCTCCTAGCTCGAGATGAGGGATCCTTTCGCTGTTTCGTAGGGAAAGAATTCCCGGCGTTCTCGTCGCATCTCAAGAGGAGGCGCTCTCCACAGGAAAGGCGAGAGGAACTCCAGGGTCGTGACACCATTCCAAGAGTTCCCCAGATGTGTCAGTCCATTCCAGAGGAACCTGTTTTCCCTGTACTGCCTTGACGTTCAAGCCAAGGATCGACTCCCACCACGTGTGCACGTGGGACAGCCCTGTGGGAAAGCCTCGTGGGAAAGCCTCGTGGGAAAGACTCGAGGGAAAACCATAGATCCTTTGATCCACGCGGCGGACTGCGTGACACTGCTGCTACAGCTCTGGAGGAAAGCGAAAGCGCATGCCCGCATTCGAGACGAGGACTGACTCCCCTGGGGAGACTCCAGAAGTACCCCAAGATCCATGTCAGCACTGGAGAGGAATCCTCAGGTTCCGGCCCCGACTCCACACAAGGTCTTAGGCCCCGGCATCGACGGGAGAGGAATCCCGAGAGGCCCCCGAGGAACTCGCATGGGGACTGGCCTTTCCTGAGGCCACCAGAGCGGGTCCCTGAGGTCCCCGTCGTAAGTCGAGAGCACCTGCCGCAACTCGAGAAAATCCAGGAGGTTTTGCCCTCCAGGCGAGATGAGGCCCATTTCCGCTGAGGCTTCTCGAGGCCAATCACGTCTAACCACTGGAACTTCCAAAGGGTCCTTCACACCCTTGCTGCAACTCAAGAAGTTCCCCGACATACCCGTCTCCACTCGAGAGGAAGCATGTGGTGCCCCGCACACATCCAGGGGAGCGCCGTTTCCGCCTCCTAGCTCGAGATGAGGGATCCTTTCCCTGTTTCGTAGGGAAAGAATTCCCGGCGTTCCCCTCGCATCTCAAGAGGAGGCGCTCTCCACAGGAAAGGCGAGAGGAACTCCAGGGTCGTGCCACCATTCCAAGAGTCCCCCAGATGTGTCAGTCCATTCCAGAGGAACCTGTTTTCCCTGCACTGCCTTGACGTTCAAGCCGAGGAACGACTCCCACCACGTGTGCACGTGGGACAACCCTGTGGGAAAGCCTCGTGGGAAAGCCTCGTGGGAAAGACTCGAGGGAAAACCATAGATCCTTTGATCCACGCGGCGGACTGCGTGACACTGCTGCTACCGCTCTGGAGGAAAGTGCAAGTGCATGCCCGCATTCGAGACGAGGACTGACTCCCCTGGGGAGACTCCAGAAGTACCCCAAGATCCATGTCAGCACTGGAGAGGAATCCTCAGGTTCCGGCCCCGACTCCACACAAGGTCTTAGGCCCCGGCATCGACGGGAGAGGAATCCCGAGAGGCCCCCGAGGAACTCGCATGGGGACTGGCCTTTCCTGAGGCCACCAGAGCGGGTCCCTGAGGTCCCCGTCGTAAGTCGAGAGCACCTGCCGCAACTCTAGAAAATCCAGGAGGTTTTGCCCTCCAGGCGAGATGAGGCCCATTTCCGCTGAGGCTTCTCGAGGCCAATCACATCTAACCACTGGAACTTCCAAAGGGTCCTTCACACCATTGCTGCAACTCAAGAAGTTCCCTGACATACCCGTATCCACTCGAGAGGAAGCACGTGGGGTCCCGCACACATCCAGGGGAGCCCCGTTTCCGCCTCCTAGCTCGAGATGAGGGATCCTTTCCCTGTTTCGTAGGGAAAGAATTCCCGGCGTTCCCGTCGCATCTCAAGAGGAGGCGCTCTCCACAGGAAAGGCCAGAGGAACTCCAGGGTCGTGACACCATTCCAAGAGTCCCCCAGATGTGTCAGTCCATTCCAGAGGAACCTGTTTTCCCTGCACTGCCTTGACGTTCAAGCCGAGGATCGACTCCCACCACGTGTGCACGTGGGACAGCCCTGTGGGAAAGCCTCGTGGGAAAGCCTCGTGGGAAAGTCTCGAGGGAAAACCATAGATCCTTTGATCCACGCGGCGGACTGCGTGACACTGCTGCTACCGCTCTGGAGGAAAGTGCAAGTGCATGCCCGCATTCGTGACGAGGACTGACTCCCCTGGGGAGACTGCAGAAGTACCCCAAGATCCATGTCAGTCCTGGAGAGGAATCCTCAGGTTCCGGCCCCGACTCCACACAAGGCCTTAGGCCCCGGCATTGACGGGTGAGGAATCCCGAGAGGCCCCCGAGGAACTCGCATGGGGACTGGCCTTTCCTGAGGCCACCAGAGCGGTTCCCTGAGGTCCCCGTCGTAAGTCGAGAGCACCTGCCGCAACTCGAGAAAATCCAGGAGATTTTGCCCTCCAGGCGAGATGAGGCCCATTTCCACTGAGGCTTCTCGAGGCTAATCACGTCTAACCACTGGAACTTCCAAAGGGTCCTTCACACCCTTGCTGCAACTCAAGAAGTTCCCCGACATACCCGTCTCCACTCGAGAGGAAGCACGTGGGTCCCGCACACATCCAGGGGAGCCCCGTTTCCGCCTCCTAGCTCGAGATGAGGGATCCTTCCCTGTTTCGTAGGGAAAGACTTCCCGGCGTTCCAGTCGCATCTCAAGAGGAGGCGCTCTCCACAGGAAAGGCGAGAGGAACTCCAGGGTCGTGACACCATTCCAAGAGTCCCCCATATGTGTCAGTCCATTCCAGAGGAACCTGTTTCCCCTGCACTGCCTTGACGTTCAAGCCGAGGATCGACTCCCACCACGTGTGCACGTGGGACAGCCCTGTGGGAAAACCTCGTGGGAAAGCCTCGTGGGAAAGACTCGAGGGAAAACCATAGATCCTTTGATCCACGCGGCGGACTTCGTGACACTGCTGCTACCGCTCTGGAGGAAAGCGCAAGTGCATGCCCGCATTCGAGACGAGGACTGACTCCCCTGGGGAGACTCCAGAAGTACCCCAAGATCCATGTCAGCACTGGAGAGGAATCCTCAGGTTCCGGCCCCGACTCCACACAAGGTCTTAGGCCCCGGCATCGACGGGAGAGGAATCCCGAGAGGCCCCCGAGGAACTCGCATGGGGACTGGCCTTTCTTGAGGCCACCAGAGCGGGTCCCTGAGGTCCCCGTCGTAAGTCGAGAGCACCTGCCGCAACTCGAGAAAATCCAGAAGGTTTTGCCCTCCAGGCGAGATGAGGCCAATTTCCGCTGAGGCTTCTCGAGGCCAATCACATCTAACCACTGGAACTTCCAAAGGGTCCTTCACACCATTGCTGCAACTCAAGAAGTTCCCCGACATACCCGTCTGCACTCGAGAGGAAGCACGTGGGTTCCCGCACACATCCAGGGGAGCCCCGTTTCCGCCTCCTAGCTCGAGATGAGGGATCCTTTCCCTGTTTCGTAGGGAAAGAATTCACGGCGTTCCCGTCGCATCTCAAGAGGAGGCGCTCTCCACAGGAAAGGCGAGAGGAACTCCAGGGTCATGCCACCATTCCAAGAGTCCCCCAGATGTGTAAGTCCATTCCAGAGGAACCTGTTTTCCCTGCACTGCCTTGACGTTCAAGCCGAGGATCGACTCCCACCACGTGTGCACGTGGGACAGCCCTGTGGGAAAGCCTCGTGGGAAAGCCTCGTGGGAAAGTCTCGAGGGAAAACCATAGATCCTTTGATCCACGCGGCGGACTGCGTGACACTGCTGCTACCGCTCTGGAGGAAAGTGCAAGTGCATGCCCGCATTCGTGACGAGGACTGACTCCCCTGGGGAGACTGCAGAAGTACCCCAAGATCCATGTCAGTCCTGGAGAGGAATCCTCAGGTTCCGGCCCCGACTCCACACAAGGTCTTAGGCCCCGGCATCGACGGGAGAGGAATCCCGAGAGGCCCCCGAGGAACTCGCATGGGGACTGGCCTTTCTTGAGGCCACCAGAGCGGGTCCCTGAGGTCCCCGTCGTAAGTCGAGAGCACCTGCCGCAACTCGAGAAAATCCAGAAGGTTTTGCCCTCCAGGCGAGATGAGGCCCATTTCCACTGAGGCTTCTCGAGGCTAATCACGTCTAAACACTGGAACTTCCAAAGGGTCATTCACACCCTTGCTGCAACTCAAGAAGTTCCCCGACATACCCGTCTCCACTCGAGAGGAAGCACGTGGGTCCCACACACATCCAGGGGAGCCCCGTTTCCGCCTCCTAGCTCGAGATGAGGGATCCTTTCCCTGTTTCATAGGGAAAGAATTCCCGGCGTTCTCGTCGCATCTCAAGAGGAGGCGCTCTCCACAGGAAAGGCGAGAGGAACTCCAGGGTCGTGCCACCATTCCAAGAGTCCCCCAGATGTGTCACTCCATTCAAGAGGAACCTGTTTTCCCTGCACTGCCTTGACGTTCAAGCCGAGGATCGACTCCCACCACGTGTGCACGTGGGACAACCCTGTGGGAAAGCTTCGTGGGAAAGCCTCGTGGGAAAGACTCGAGGGAAAACCATAGATCCTTTGATCCACGCGGCGGACTGCGTGACACTGCTGCTACCGCTCTGGAGGAAAGTGCAAGTGCATGCCCGCATTCGAGACGAGGACTGACTCCCCTGGGGAGACTCCAGAAGTACCCCAAGATCCATGTCAGCACTGGAGAGGAATCGTCAGCTTCCGGCCCCGACTCCACACAAGGTCTTAGGCCCTGGCATCGACGGGAGAGGAATCCCGAGAGGCCCCCGAGGAACTCGCATGGGGACTGGCCTTTCCAGAGGCCACCAGAGCGGGTCCCTGAGGTCCCGGTCGAAAGTCGAGAGCACCTGCCGCAACTCGAGAAAATCCAGGAGGTTTTGCCCTCCAGGCGAGATGAGGCCCATTTCCGCTGAGGCTTCTCAAGGCCAATCACATCTAACAACTCGAACTTCCAAAGGGTCCTTCACACCATTGCTGCAACTCAAGAAGTTCCCCGACATACCCGTCTCCACTCGAGAGGAAGCACGTGGTGTCCCTCACACATCCAGGGGAGCCCCGTATCCGCCTCCTAGCTCGAGATGAGGGATCCTTCCCTGTTTCGTAGGGAAAGACTTCCCGGCGTTCCAGTCGCATCTCAAGAGGAGGCGCTCTCAACAGGAAAGGCGAGAGGAACTCCAGGGTCGTGACACCATTCCAAGAGTCCCCCAGATGTGTCAGTCCATTCCAGAGGAACCTGTTTTCCCTGCACTGCCTTGACGTTCAAGCCGAGGATCGACGCCCAGCACGTGTGCACGTGGGACAGCCCTGTGGGAAAACCTCGTGGGAAAGCCTCGTAGGAAAGACTCGAGGGAAAACCATAGATCCTTTGATCCACGCGGCGGAGTGCGTGACACTCCTGCTACCGCTCTGGAGGAAAGCGCAAGTGCATGCCCGCATTCGAGACGAGGACTGACTCCCCTGGGGAGACTCCAGAAGTACCCCAAGATCCATGTCAGCCCTAGAGAGGAATCCTCAGGTTCCGGCCCCGACTCCACACAAGGTCTTAGGCCCCGGCATCGACGGGAGAGGAATCCCGAGAGGCCCCCGGGGAACTCGCATGGGGACTGGCCTTTCCTTAGGCCACCAGAGCGGGTCCCTGACGTCCCCGTCGTAAGTCGAGAGCACCTGCCGCAACTCGAGAAAATCCAGGAGGTTTTGCCCTCCAGGCGAGATGAGGCCCATTTCCGCTGAGGCTTCTCGAGGCCAATCACATCTAACCACTGGAACTTCCAAAGGGTCCTTCACACCCTTGCTGCAACTCAAGAAGTTCCCCGACATACCCGTCTCCACTCGAGAGGAAGCACGTGGGTCGGCACACATCCAGGGGAGCCCCGTTTCCGCCTCCTAGCTCGAGATGAGGGATCCTTTCCCTGTTTCGTAGGGAAAGAATTCCCGGCGTTCTCCTCGCATCTCAAGAGGAGGCGCTCTCCACAGGAAAGGCGAGAGGAACTCCAGGGTCGTGCCACCATTCCAAGAGTCCCCCAGATGTGTCAGTGCATTCCAGAGGAACCTGTTTTCCCTGCACTGCCTTGACGTTCAAGCCGAGGATCGACTCCCACCACGTGTGCACGTGGGACAACCCTGTGGGAAAGGCTCGTGGGAAAGCCTCCTGGGAAAGACTCGAGGGAAAACCATAGATCCTCTGATCCACGCGGAGGACTGCGTGACACTGCTGCTACCGCTCTGGAGGAAAGTGCAAGTGCATGCCCGCATTCGAGACTAGGACTGACTCCCCTGGGGAGACTCCAGAAGTACCCCAAGATCCATGTCAGCACTGGAGAGGAATCCTCAGGTTCCGGCCCCGACTCCACACAAGGTCTTAGGCCCCGGCATCGACGAGAGAGGAATCCCGAGAGGCCCCCGAGGAACTCGCATGGGGACTGGCCTTTCCTGAGGCCACCAGAGCGGGTCCCTGAGGTCCCCGTCGTAAGTCGAGAGCACCAGCCGCAACTCGAGAAAATCCAGGAGGTTTTGCCCTCCAGGCAAGATGAGGCCCATTTCCGCTGAGGCTTCTCGAGGCCAATCACATCTAACCACTGGAAATTCCAAAGGGTCCTTCACACCATTGCTGCAACTCAAGAAGTTCCCCGACATACCCGTCTCCACTCGAGAGGAAGCACGTGGGGTCCCTCACACATCCAGGGGAGCCCCGTTTCTGCCTCCTAGCTCGAGGTGAGGGATCCTTCCCTGTTTCGTAGGGAAAGAATTCCCGGCGTTCCAGTCGCATCTCAAGAGGAGGCGCTCTCCACAGGAAAGGCGAGAGGAACTCCAGGGTCGTGACACCATTCCAAGAGTCCCCCAGATGTGTCAGTCCATTCCAGAGGAACCTGTTTTCCCTGCACTGCCTTGACGTTCAAGCCGAGGATCGACTCCCACCACGTGTGCACGTGGGACAGCCCTGTGGGAAAGCCTCGTGGGAAAGCCTCGTGGGAAAGACTCGAGGGAAAACCATAGATCCTTTGATCCACGCGGCGGACTGCGTGACACTGCTGCTACCGCTCTGGAGGAAAGTGCAAGTGCATGCCCGCATTCGAGACGAGGACTGACTCCCCTGGGGAGACTCCAGAAGTACCCCAAGATCCATGTCAGCACTGGAGAGGAATCCTCAGGTTCCGGCCCCGACTCCACACAAGGTCTTAGGCCCCGGCATCGACGGGAGAGGAATCCCGAGAGGCCCCCGAGGAACTCGCATGGGGACTGGCCTTTCCTGAGGCCACCAGAGCGGGTCCCTGAGGTCCCCGTCGTAAGTCGAGAGCACCTGCCGCAACTCTAGAAAATCCAGGAGGTTTTGCCCTCCAGGCGAGATGAGGCCCATTTCCGCTGAGGCTTCTCGAGGCCAATCACATCTAACCACTGGAACTTCCAAAGGGTCCTTCACACCATTGCTGCAACTCAAGAAGTTCCCTGACATACCCGTCTCCACTCGAGAGGAAGCACGTGGGGTCCCGCACACATCCAGGGGAGCCCCGTTTCCGCCTCCTAGCTCGAGATGAGGGATCCTTTCCCTGTTTCGTAGGGAAAGAGTTCCCGGCGTTCCCGTCGCATCTCAAGAGGAGGCGCTCTCCACAGGAAAGGCGAGAGGAACTCCAGGGTCGTGACACCATTCCAAGAGTCCCCCAGATGTGTCAGTCCATTCCAGAGGAACCTGTTTTCCCTGCACTGCCTTGACGTTCAAGCCGAGGATCGACTCCCACCACGTGTGCACTTGGGACAGCCCTGTGGGAAAGCCTCGTGGGAAAGCCTCGTGGGAAAGACTCGAGAGAAAACCATAGATCCTTTGATCCACGCGGCGGACTGCGTGACACTGCTGCTATCGCTCTGGAGGAAAGCGCAAGTGCATGCCCGCATTCGAGACGAGGACTGACTCCCCTGGGGAGACTCCAGAAGTACCCCAAGATCCATGTCAGCACTGGAGAGGAATCCTCAGGTTCCGGCCCCGACTCCACACAAGGTCATAGGCCCCGGCATCGACGGGAGAGGAATCCCGAGAGGCCCCCGAGGAACTCGCATGGGGACTGGCCTGTCCTGAGGCCACCAGAGCGGGTCCCTGAGGTCCCCGTCGTAAGTCGAGAGCACCTGCCGCAACTCGAGAAAATCCAGGAGGTTTTGCCCTCCAGGCGAGATGAGGCCCGTTTCCGCTGAGGCTTCTCGAGGCCAATCACATCTAACCACTGGAACTTCCAAAGGGTCCTTCACACCCTTGCTGCAACTCAAGAAGTTCCCCGACATACCCGTCTCCACTCGAGAGGAAGCACGTGGGGTCCCGCACACATCCAGGGGAGCCCCGTTTCCGCCTCCTAGATCGAGATGAGGGATCCTTTCCCTGTTTCGTAGGGAAAGAATTCCCGGCGTTCCCGTCGCATCTCACGAGGAGGCGCTCTCCACAGGAAAGGCGAGAGGAACTCCAGGGTCGTGACACCATTCCAAGAGTCCCCCAGATGTGTCAGTCCATTCCAGAGAAACCTGTTTTCCCTGCACTGCCTTGACGTTCAAGCCGAGGATCGACTCCCACCACGTGTGCACGTGGGACAGCCCTGTGGGAAAGCCTCGTGGGAAAGCCTCGTGGGAAAGACTCGAGGGAAAACCATAGATCCTTTGATCCACGCGGCGGACTGCGTGACACTGCTGCTACCGCTCTGGAGGAAAGCGCAAGTGCATGCCCGCATTCGAGACGAGGACTGACTCCCCTGGGGAGACTCCAGAAGTACCCCAAGATCCATGTCAGCACTGGAGAGGAATCCTCAGGTTCCGGCCCCGACTCCACACAAGGTCTTAGGCCCCGGCATCGACGGGAGAGGAATCCCGAGACGCCCCCGAGGAACTCGCATGGGGACTGGCCTTTCCTGAGGCCACCAGAGCGGGTCCCTGAGGTCCCCGTCGTAAGTCGAGAGCACCTGCCGCAACTCGAGAAAATCCAGGAGGTTTTGCCCTCCAGGCGAGATGAGGCCCATTTCCGCTGAGGCTTCTCGAGGCCAATCACATCTAACCACTGGAACTTCCAAAGGGTCCTTCACACCATTGCTGCAACTCAAGAAGTTCCCCGACATACCCGTCTCCACTCGAGAGGAAGCACGTGGGGTCCCGCACACATCCAGGGGAGCCCCGTTTCCGCCTTCTAGCTCGAGAAGAGGGATCCTTTCCCTGTTTCGTAGGGAAAGACTTCCCGGCGTTCCCGTCGCATCTCAAGAGGAGGCGCTCTCCACAGGAAAGGCGAGAGGAACTCCAGGGTCGTGACACCATTCCAAGAGTCCCCCAGATGTGTCAGTCCATTCCAGAGGAACCTGTTTTCCCTGCACTGCCTTGACGTTCAAGCCGAGGATCGACTCCCACCACGTGTGCACGTGGGACAGCCCTGTGGGAAAGCCTCGTGGGAAAGACTCGTGGGAAAGACTCGAGGGAAAACCATAGATCCTTTGATCCACGCGGCGGACTGCGTGACACTGCTGCTACCGCTCTGGAGGAAAGCTCAAGTGCATGCCCGCATTCGAGACGAGGACTGACTCCCCTGGGGAGACTCCAGAAGTACCCCAAGATCCATGTCAGCACTGGAGAGGAATCCTCAGGTTCCGGCCCCGACTCCACACAAGGTCTTAGGCCCCGGCATCGACGGGAGAGGAATCCCGAGAGGCCCCCGAGGAACTCGCATGGGGACTGGCCTTTCCTGAGGCCACCAGAGCGGGTCCCTGAGGTCCCCGTCGTAAGTCGAGAGCACCTGCCGCAACTCGAGAAAATCCAGGAGGTTTTGCCCTCCAGGCGAGATGAGGCCCATTTCCGCTGAGGCTTCTCGAGGCCAATCACATCTAACCACTGGAACTTCCAAAGGGTCCTTTACACCCTTGCTGCAACTCAAGA
This sequence comes from Ovis canadensis, assembly GCF_042477335.2. Classification (NCBI taxonomy): domain Eukaryota; kingdom Metazoa; phylum Chordata; class Mammalia; order Artiodactyla; family Bovidae; genus Ovis; species Ovis canadensis. The sequence goes on from NC_091252.1 coordinate 2,744,426, forward strand.
AGTTCCCCGACATACCCGTCTCCACTCGAGAGGAAGCACTTGGTGTCCCGCACACATCCAGGGGAGCCCCGTTTCCGCCTCCTAGCTCGAGATGAGGGATCCTTTCCCTGTTTCGTAGGGAAAGAATTCCCGGCGTTCCCGTCGCATCTCAAGAGGAGGCGCTCTCCACAGGCAAGGCGAGAGGAACTCCAGGGTCGTGACACCATTCCAAGAGTCCCCCAGATGTGTCAGTCCATTCCAGAGGAACCTGTTTTCCCTGCACTGCCTTGACGTTCAAGCCAAGGATCGACTCCCACCACGTGTGCCCGTGGGACAGCCCTGTGGGAAAGCCTCGTGGGAAAGACTCGTGGGAAATACTCGAGGGAAAACCATAGATCCTTTGATCCACGCGGCGGGCTGCGTGACACTGCTGCTACCGCTCTGGAGGAAAGCGCAAGTGCATGCCCGCATTCGAGACGAGGACTGACTCCCCTGGGGAGACTCCAGAAGTACCCCAAGATCCATGTCAGCACTGGAGAGGAATCCTCAGGTTCCGGCCCCGACTCCACACAAGGTCTTAGGCCCCGGCATCGACGGGAGAGGAATCCCGAGACGCCCCCGAGGAACTCGCATGGGGACTGGCCTTTCCTGAGGCCACCAGAGCGGTTCCCTGAGGTCCCCGTAGTAAGTCCAGAGCACCTGCCGCAACTCGAGAAAATCCAGGAGGTTTTGCCCTCCAGGCGAGATGAGGCCCATTTCCGATGAGGCTTCTCGAGGCCAATCACATCTAACCACTGGAACTTCCAAAGGGTCCTTCACACCATTGCTGTAACTCAAGAAGTTCCCCGACATACCCGTCTCCACTCGAGAGGAAGCACGTGGGTTCCCGCACACATCCAGGGGAGCCCCGTTTCCACCTCCTAGCTCGAGATGAGGGATCCTTTCCCTGTTTCGTAGGGAAAGAATTCCCAGCGTTCCCGTCGCATCTCAAGAGGAGGCGCTCTCCACAGGAAAGGCGAGAGGAACTCCAGGGTCGTGACACCATTCCAAGAGTCCCCCAGATGTGTCAGTCCATTCCAGAGGAACCTGTTTTCCCTGCACTGCCTTGACGTTCAAGCCGAGGATCGACTCCCACCACGTGTGCACGTGGGACAGCCCTGTGGGAAAGCCTCGTGGGAAAGCCTCGTGGGAAAGACTCGAGGGAAAACCATAGATCCTTTGATCCACGCGGCGGACTGCGTGACACTGCTGCTACCGCTCTGGAGGAAAGCGCAAGTGCATGCCCGCATTCGAGACGAGGACTGACTCCCCTGGGGAGACTCCAGAAGTACCCCAAGATCCATGTCAGCACTGGAGAGGAATCCTCAGGTTCCGGCCCCGACTCCACACAAGGTCTTAGGCCCCGGCATCGACGGGAGAGGAATCCCGAGACGCCCCCGAGGAACTCGCATGGGGACTGGCCTTTCCTGAGGCCACCAGAGCGGGTCCCTGAGGTCCCCGTCGTAAGTCGAGAGCACCTGCCGCAACTCGAGAAAATCCAGGAGGTTTTGCCCTCCAGGCGAGATGAGGCCTATTTCCGCTGAGGCTTCTCGAGGCCAATCACATCTAACCACTGGAACTTCCAAAGGGTCCTTCACACCATTGCTGCAACTCAAGAAGTTCCCCGACATACCCGTCTCCATTCGAGAGGAAGCACGTGGGGTCCCGCACACATCCAGGGGAGCCCCGTTTCCGCCTCCTAGCTCGAGATGAGGGATCCTTTCGCTGTTTCGTAGGGAAAGAATTCCCGGCGTTCTCGTCGCATCTCAAGAGGAGGCGCTCTCCACAGGAAAGGCGAGAGGAACTCCAGGGTCGTGACACCATTCCAAGAGTCCCCCAGATGTGTCATTCCATTCCAGAGGAACCTGTTTTCCCTGTACTGCCTTGACGTTCAAGCCGAGGATCGACTCCCACCACGTGTGCACGTGGGACAGCCCTGTGTGAAAGCCTCGTGGGAAAGCCTCGTGGGAAAGACTCGAGGGAAAACCATAGATCCTTTGATCCACGGCGGCGGACTGCGTGACACTGCTGCTACCGCTCTGGAGGAAAGCGCAAGTGCATGCCCGCATTCGAGACGAGGACAGACTCCCCTGGGGAGACTCCAGAAGTACCCCAAGAACCATGTCAGCACTGGAGAGGAATCCTCAGGTTCCGGCCCCGACTCCACACAAGGTCTTAGGCCCCGGCATCGACGGGAGAGGAATCCCGAGAGGCCCCCGAGGAACTCGCATGGGGACTGGCCTTTCCTGAGGCCACCAGAGCGGGTCCCTGAGGTCCCCGTCATAAGTCGAGAGCACCTGCCGCAACTCGAGAAAATCCAGGAGGTTTTGCCCTCCAGGCGAGATGAGGCCCATTTCCGCTGAGGCTTCTCGAGGCCAATCACGTCTAACCACTGGAACTTACAAAGGGTCCTTCACACCCTTGCTGCAACTCAAGAAGTTCCCCGACATACCCGTCTCCACTCGAGAGGAAGCATGTGGTGCCCCGCACACATCCAGGGGAGCGCCGTTTCCGCCTCCTAGCTCGAGATGAGGGATCCTTTCCCTGTTTCGTAGGGAAAGAATTCCCGGCGTTCCCGTCGCATCTCACGAGGAGGCGCTCTACACAGGAAAGGCGAGAGGAACTCCAGGGTCGTGCCACCATTCCAAGAGTCCCCCAGATGTGTCAGTCCATTCCAGAGGAACCTGTTTTCCCTGCACTGCCTTGACGTTCAAGCCGAGGATCGACTCCCAAAACGTGTGCACGTGGGACAGCCCTTTTGGAAAGCCTCGTGGGAAAGCCTCGTGGGAAAGACTCGAGGGAAAACCATAGATCCTTTGATCCACGCGGCGGACTGCGTGACACTGCTGCTACCGCTCTGGAGGAAAGCGCAAGTGCATGCCCGCATTCGAGACGAGGACTGACTCCCCTGGGGAGACTCCAGAAGTACCCCAAGATCCATGTCAGCACTGGAGAGGAATCCTCAGGTTCCGGCCCCGACTCCACACAAGGTCTTAGGCCCCGGCATCGACGGGAGAGGAATCCCGAGACGCCCCCGAGGAACTCGCATGGGGACTGGCCTTTCCTGAGGCCACCAGAGCGGGTCCCTGAGGTCCCCGTCGTAAGTCGAGAGCACCTGCCGCAACTCGAGAAAATCCAGGAGGTTTTGCTCTCCAGGCGAGATGAGGCCCATTTCCGCTGAGGCTTCTCGAGGCCAATCACATCTAACCACTGGAACTTCCAAAGGGTCCTTCACACCATTGCTGCAACTCAAGAAGTTCCCCGACATACCCGTCTCCACTCGAGAGGAAGCACGTGGGGTCCCGCACACATCCAGGGGAGCCCCGTTTCCGCCTTCTAGCTCGAGAAGAGGGATCCTTTCCCTGTTTCGTAGGGAAAGAATTCCCGGCGTTCCCGTCGCATCTCAAGAGGAGGCGCTCTCCACAGGAAAGGCGAGAGGAACTCCAGGGTCGTGCCACCATTCCAAGAGTCCCCCAGATGTGTCAGTCCATTCCAGAGGAACCTGTTTTCCCTGCACTGCCTTGACGTTCAAGCCGAGGATCGACTCCCACCACGTGTGCACGTGGGACAGCCCTGTGGGAAAGCCTCGTGGGAAAGCCTCGTGGGAAAGACTCGAGGGAAAACCATAGATCCTTTGATCCACGCGGCGGACTGCGTGACACTGCTGCTACCGCTCTGGAGGAAAGCTCAAGTGCATGCCCGCATTCGAGACGAGGACTGACTCCCCTGGGGAGACTCCAGAAGTACCCCAAGATCCATGTCAGCACTGGAGAGGAATCCTCAGGTTCCGGCCCCGACTCCACACAAGGTCTTAGGCCCCGGCATCGACGGGAGAGGAATCCCGAGAGGCCCCCGAGGAACTCGCATGGGGACTGGCCTTTCCTGAGGCCACCAGAGCGGGTCCCTGAGGTCCCCGTCGTAAGTCGAGTGCACCTGCCGCAACTCGAGAAAATCCAGGAGGTTTTGCCCTCCAGGCGAGATGAGGCCCATTTCCGCTGAGTCTTCTCGAGGCCAATCACATCTAACCACTGGAACTTCCAAAGGGTCCTTTACACCCTTGCTGCAACTCAAGAAGTTCCCCGACATACCCGTCTCCACTCGAGAGGAAGCACTTGGTGTCCCGCACACATCCAGGGGAGCCCCGTTTCCGCCTCCTAGCTCGAGATGAGGGATCCTTTCCCTGTTTCGTAGGGAAAGAATTCCCGGCGTTCCCGTCGCATCTCAAGAGGAGGCGCTCTCCACAGGCAAGGCGAGAGGAACTCCAGGGTCGTGACACCATTCCAACAGTCCCCCAGATGTGTCAGTCCATTCCAGAGGAACCTGTTTTCCCTGCACTGCCTTGACGTTCAAGCCGAGGATCGACTCCCACCACGTGTGCCCGTGGGACAGCCCTGTGGGAAAGCCTCGTGGGAAAGACTCGTGGGAAATACTCGAGGGAAAACCATAGATCCTTTGATCCACGCGGCGGGCTGCGTGACACTGCTGCTACCGCTCTGGAGGAAAGCGCAAGTGCATGCCCGCATTCGAGACGAGGACTGACTCCCCTGGGGAGACTCCAGAAGTACCCCAAGATCCATGTCAGCACTGGAGAGGAATCCTCAGGTTCCGGCCCCGACTCCACACAAGGTCTTAGGCCCCGGCATCGACGGGAGAGGAATCCCGAGACGCCCCCGAGGAACTCGCATGGGGACTGGCCTTTCCTGAGGCTACCAGAGCGGTTCCCTGAGGTCCCCGTAGTAAGTCCAGAGCACCTGCCGCAACTCGAGAAAATCCAGGAGGTTTTGCCCTCCAGGCGAGATGAGGCCCATTTCCGCTGAGGCTTCTCGAGGCCAATCACATCTAACCACTGGAACTTCCAAAGGGTCCTTCACACCATTGCTGTAACTCAAGAAGTTCCCCGACATACCCGTCTCCACTCGAGAGGAAGCACGTGGGTTCCCGCACACATCCAGGGGAGCCCCGTTTCCGCCTCCTAGCTCGAGATGAGGGATCCTTTCCCTGTTTCGTAGGGAAAGAATTCCCAGCGTTCCCGTCGCATCTCAAGAGGAGGCGCTCTCCACAGGAAAGGCGAGAGGAACTCCAGGGTCGTGACACCATTCCAAGAGTCCCCCAGATGTGTCAGTCCATTCCAGAGGAACCTGTTTTCCCTGCACTGCCTTGACGTTCAAGCCGAGGATCGACTCCCACCACGTGTGCACGTGGGACAGCCCTGTGGGAAAGCCTCGTGGGAAAGCCTCGTGGGAAAGACTCGAGGGAAAACCATAGATCCTTTGATCCACGCGGCGGACTGCGTGACACTGCTGCTACCGCTCTGGAGGAAAGCGCAAGTGCATGCCCGCATTCGAGACGAGGACTGACTCCCCTGGGGAGACTCCAGAAGTACCCCAAGATCCATGTCAGCACTGGAGAGGAATCCTCAGGTTCCGGCCCCGACTCCACACAAGGTCTTAGGCCCCGGCATCGACGGGAGAGGAATCCCGAGACGCCCCCGAGGAACTCGCATGGGGACTGGCCTTTCCTGAGGCCACCAGAGCGGGTCCCTGAGGTCCCCGTCGTAAGTCAAGAGCACCAGCCGCAACTCGAGAAAATCCAGGAGGTTTTGCCCTCCAGGCAAGATGAGGCCCATTTCCGCTGAGGCTTCTCGAGGCCAATCACATCTAACCACTGGAAATTCCAAAGGGTCCTTCACACCATTGCTGCAACTCAAGAAGTTCCCCGACATACCCGTCTCCACTCGAGAGGAAGCACGTGGGGTCCCTCACACATCCAGGGGAGCCCCGTTTCTGCCTCCTAGCTCGAGGTGAGGGATCCTTCCCTGTTTCGTAGGGAAAGAATTCCCGGCGTTCCAGTCGCATCTCAAGAGGAGGCGCTCTCCACAGGAAAGGCGAGAGGAACTCCAGGGTCGTGACACCATTCCAAGAGTCCCCCAGATGTGTCAGTCCATTCCAGAGGAACCTGTTTTCCCTGCACTGCCTTGACGTTCAAGCCGAGGATCGACTCCCACCACGTGTGCACGTGGGACAGCCCTGTGGGAAAGCCTCGTGGGAAAGCCTCGTGGGAAAGACTCGAGGGAAAACCATAGATCCTTTGATCCACGCGGCGGACTGCGTGACACTGCTGCTACCGCTCTGGAGGAAAGTGCAAGTGCATGCCCGCATTCGAGACGAGGACTGACTCCCCTGGGGAGACTCCAGAAGTACCCCAAGATCCATGTCAGCACTGGAGAGGAATCCTCAGGTTCCGGCCCCGACTCCACACAAGGTCTTAGGCCCCGGCATCGACGGGAGAGGAATCCCGAGAGGCCCCCGAGGAACTCGCATGGGGACTGGCCTTTCCTGAGGCCACCAGAGCGGGTCCCTGAGGTCCCCGTCGTAAGTCGAGAGCACCTGCCGCAACTCTAGAAAATCCAGGAGGTTTTGCCCTCCAGGCGAGATGAGGCCCATTTCCGCTGAGGCTTCTCGAGGCCAATCACATCTAACCACTGGAACTTCCAAAGGGTCCTTCACACCATTGCTTCAACTCAAGAAGTTCCCCGGCATACCCGTCTCCACTCGAGAGGAAGCACTTGGTGTCCCGCACACATCCAGGGGAGCCCGGTTTCCGCCTCCTAGCTCGAGATGAGGGATCCTTTCCCTGTTTCGTAGGGAAAGAATTCCCGGCGTTCCCGTCGCATCTCAAGAGGAGGCGCTCTCCACAGGCAAGGCGAGAGGAACTCCAGGGTCGTGACACCATTCCAACAGTCCCCCAGATGTGTCAGTCCATTCCAGAGGAACCTGTTTTCCCTGCACTGCCTTGACGTTCAAGCCAAGGATCGACTCCCACCACGTGTGCCCGTGGGACAGCCCTGTGGGAAAGCCTCGTGGGAAAGACTCGTGGGAAATACTCGAGGGAAAACCATAGATCCTTTGATCCACGCGGCGGGCTGCGTGACACTGCTGCTACCGCTCTGGAGGAAAGCGCAAGTGCATGCCCGCATTCGAGACGAGGACTGACTCCCCTGGGGAGACTCCAGAAGTACCCCAAGATCCATGTCAGCACTGGAGAGGAATCCTCAGGTTCCGGCCCCGACTCCACACAAGGTCTTAGGCCCCGGCATCGACGGGAGAGGAATCCCGAGACGCCCCCGAGGAACTCGCATGGGGACTGGCCTTTCCTGAGGCCACCAGAGCGGTTCCCTGAGGTCCCCGTAGTAAGTCCAGAGCACCTGCCGCAACTCGAGAAAATCCAGGAGGTTTTGCCCTCCAGGCGAGATGAGGCCCATTTCCGCTGAGGCTTCTCGAGGCCAATCACATCTAACCACTGGAACTTCCAAAGGGTCCTTCACACCATTGCTGTAACTCAAGAAGTTCCCCGACATACCCGTCTCCACTCGAGAGGAAGCACGTGGGTTCCCGCACACATCCAGGGGAGCCCCGTTTCCGCCTCCTAGCTCGAGATGAGGGATCCTTTCCCTGTTTCGTAGGGAAAGAATTCCCAGCGTTCCCGTCGCATCTCAAGAGGAGGCGCTCTCCACAGGAAAGGCGAGAGGAACTCCAGGGTCGTGACACCATTCCAAGAGTCCCCCAGATGTGTCAGTCCATTCCAGAGGAACCTGTTTTCCCTGCACTGCCTTGACGTTCAAGCCGAGGATCGACTCCCACCACGTGTGCACGTGGGACAGCCCTGTGGGAAAGCCTCGTGGGAAAGCCTCGTGGGAAAGACTCGAGGGAAAACCATAGATCCTTTGATCCACGCGGCGGACTGCGTGACACTGCTGCTACCGCTCTGGAGGAAAGCGCAAGTGCATGCCCGCATTCGAGACGAGGACTGACTCCCCTGGGGAGACTCCAGAAGTACCCCAAGATCCATGTCAGCACTGGAGAGGAATCCTCAGGTTCCGGCCCCGACTCCACACAAGGTCTTAGGCCCCGGCATCGACGGGAGAGGAATCCCGAGACGCCCCCGAGGAACTCGCATGGGGACTGGCCTTTCCTGAGGCCACCAGAGCGGGTCCCTGAGGTCCCCGTCGTAAGTCGAGAGCACCTGCCGCAACTCGAGAAAATCCAGGAGGTTTTGCCCTCCAGGCGAGATGAGGCCTATTTCCGCTGAGGCTTCTCGAGGCCAATCACATCTAACCACTGGAACTTACAAAGGGTCCTTCACACCATTGCTGCAACTCAAGAAGTTCCCCGACATACCCGTCTCCATTCGAGAGGAAGCACGTGGGGTCCCGCACACATCCAGGGGAGCCCCGTTTCCGCCTCCTAGCTCGAGATGAGGGATCCTTTCGCTGTTTCGTAGGGAAAGAATTCCCGGCGTTCCCGTCGCATCTCAAGAGGAGGCGCTCTCCACAGGAAAGGCGAGAGGAACTCCAGGGTCGTGACACCATTCCAAGAGTCCCCCAGATGTGTCATTCCATTCCAGAGGAACCTGTTTTCCCTGTACTGCCTTGACGTTCAAGCCGAGGATCGACTCCCACCACGTGTGCACGTGGGACAGCCCTGTGTGAAAGCCTCGTGGGAAAGCCTCGTGGGAAAGACTCGAGGGAAAACCATAGATCCTTTGATCCACGCGGCGGACTGCGTGACACTGCTGCTACCGCTCTGGAGGAAAGCGCAGGCGCATGCCCGCATTCGAGACGAGGACAGACTCCCCTGGGGAGACTCCAGAAGTACCCCAAGATCCATGTCAGCACTGGAGAGGAATCCTCAGGTTCCGGCCCCGACTCCACACAAGGTCTTAGGCCCCGGCATCGACGGGAGAGGAATCCCGAGAGGCCCCCGAGGAACTCGCATGGGGACTGGCCTTTCCTGAGGCCACCAGAGCGGGTCCCTGAGGTCCCCGTCATAAGTCGAGAGCACCTGCCGCAACTCGAGAAAATCCAGGAGGTTTTGCCCTCCAGGCGAGATGAGGCCCATTTCCGCTGAGGCTTCTCGAGGCCAATCACGTCTAACCACTGGAACTTCCAAAGGGTCCTTCACACCCTTGCTGCAACTCAAGAAGTTCCCCGACATACCCGTCTCCACTCGAGAGGAAGCATGTGGTGCCCCGCACACATCCAGGGGAGCGCCGTTTCCGCCTCCTAGCTCGAGATGAGGGATCCTTTCCCTGTTTCGTAGGGAAAGAATTCCCGGCGTTCCCGTCGCATCTCACGAGGAGGCGCTCTACACAGGAAAGGCGAGAGGAACTCCAGGGTCGTGCCACCATTCCAAGAGTCCCCCAGATGTGTCAGTCCATTCCAGAGGAACCTGTTTTCCCTGCACTGCCTTGACGTTCAAGCCGAGGATCGACTCCCAAAACGTGTGCATGTGGGACAGCCCTGTGGGAAAGCCTCGTGGGAAAGCCTCGTGGGAAAGACTCGAGGGAAAACCATAGATCCTTTGATCCACGCGGCGGACTGCGTGACACTGCTGCTACCGCTCTGGAGGAAAGCGCAAGTGCATGCCCGCATTCGAGACGAGGACTGACTCCCCTGGGGAGACTCCAGAAGTACCCCAAGATCCATGTCAGCACTGGAGAGGAATCCTCAGGTTCCGGCCCCGACTCCACACAAGGTCTTAGGCCCCGGCATCGACGGGAGAGGAATCCCGAGACGCCCCCGAGGAACTCGCATGGGGACTGGCCTTTCCTGAGGCCACCAGAGCGGGTCCCTGAGGTCCCCGTCGTAAGTCGAGAGCACCTGCCGCAACTCGAGAAAATCCAGGAGGTTTTGCCCTCCAGGCGAGATGAGGCCCATTTCCGCTGAGGCTTCTCGAGGCCAATCACATCTAACCACTGGAACTTCCAAAGGGTCCTTCACACCATTGCTGCAACTCAAGAAGTTCCCCGACATACCCGTCTCCACTCGAGAGGAAGCACGTGGGGTCCCGCACACATCCAGGGGAGCCCCGTTTCCGCCTTCTAGCTCGAGAAGAGGGATCCTTTCCCTGTTTCGTAGGGAAAGAATTCCCGGCGTTCCCGTCGCATCTCAAGAGGAGGCGCTCTCCACAGGAAAGGCGAGAGGAACTCCAGGGTCGTGACACCATTCCAAGAGTCCCCCAGATGTGTCAGTCCATTCCAGAGGAACCTGTTTTCCCTGCACTGCCTTGACGTTCAAGCCGAGGATCGACTCCCACCACGTGTGCACGTGGGACAGCCCTGTGGGAAAGCCTCGTGGGAAAGCCTCGTGGGAAAGACTCGAGGGAAAACCATAGATCCTTTGATCCACGCGGCGGACTGCATGACACTGCTGCTACCGCTCTTGAGGAAAGCTCAAGTGCATGCCCGCATTCGAGACGAGGACTGACTCCCCTGGGGAGACTCCAGAAGTACCCCAAGATCCATGTCAGCACTGGAGAGGAATCCTCAGGTTCCGGCCCCGACTCCACACAAGGTCTTAGGCCCCGGCATCGACGGGAGAGGAATCCCGAGAGGCCCCCGAGGAACTCGCATGGGGACTGGCCTTTCCTGAGGCCACCAGAGCGGGTCCCTGAGGTCCCCGTCGTAAGTCGAGAGCACCTGCCGCAACTCGAGAAAATCCAGGAGGTTTTGCCCTCCAGGCGAGATGAGGCCCATTTCCGCTGAGGCTTCTCGAGGCCAATCACATCTAACCACTGGAACTTCCAAAGGGTCCTTTACACCCTTGCTGCAACTCAAGAAGTTCCCCGACATACCCGTCTCCACTCGAGAGGAAGCACTTGGTGTCCCGCACACATCCAGGGGAGCCCCGTTTCCGCCTCCTAGCTCGAGATGAGGGATCCTTTCCCTGTTTCGTAGGGAAAGAATTCCCGGCGTTCCCGTCGCATCTCAAGAGGAGGCGCTCTCCACAGGCAAGGCGAGAGGAACTCCAGGGTCGTGACACCATTCCAACAGTCCCCCAGATGTGTCAGTCCATTCCAGAGGAACCTGTTTTCCCTGCACTGCCTTGACTTTCAAGCCGAGGATCGACTCCCACCACGTGTGCCCGTGGGACAGCCCTGTGGGAAAGCCTCGTGGGAAAGACTCGTGGGAAATACTCGAGGGAAAACCATAGATCCTTTGATCCACGCGGCGGGCTGCGTGACACTGCTGCTACCGCTCTGGAGGAAAGCGCAAGTGCATGCCCGCATTCGAGACGAGGACTGACTCCCCTGGGGAGACTCCAGAAGTACCCCAAGATCCATGTCAGCACTGGAGAGGAATCCTCAGGTTCCGGCCCCAACTCCACACAAGGTCTTAGGCCCCGGCATCGACGGGAGAGGAATCCCGAGACGCCCCCGAGGAACTCGCATGGGGACTGGCCTTTCCTGAGGCCACCAGAGCGGTTCCCTGAGGTCCCCGTAGTAAGTCCAGAGCACCTGCCGCAACTCGAGAAAATCCAGGAGGTTTTGCCCTCCAGGCGAGATGAGGCCCATTTCCGCTGAGGCTTCTCGAGGCCAATCACATCTAACCACTGGAACTTCCAAAGGGTCCTTCACACCATTGCTGTAACTCAAGAAGTTCCCCGACATACCCGTCTCCACTCGAGAGGAAGCACGTGGGTTCCCGCACACATCCAGGGGAGCCCCGTTTCCGCCTCCTAGCTCGAGATGAGGGATCCTTTCCCTGTTTCGTAGGGAAAGAATTCCCAGCGTTCCCGTCGCATCTCAAGAGGAGGCGCTCTCCACAGGAAAGGCGAGAGGAACTCCAGGGTCGTGACACCATTCCAAGAGTCCCCCAGATGTGTCAGTCCATTCCAGAGGAACCTGTTTTCCCTGCACTGCCTTGACGTTCAAGCCGAGGATCGACTCCCACCACGTGTGCACGTGGGACAGCCCTGTGGGAAAGCCTCGTGGGAAAGCCTCGTGGGAAAGACTCGAGGGAAAACCATAGATCCTTTGATCCACGCGGCGGACTGCGTGACACTGCTGCTACCGCTCTGGAGGAAAGCGCAAGTGCATGCCCGCATTCGAGACGAGGACTGACTCCCCTGGGGAGACTCCAGAAGTACCCCAAGATCCATGTCAGCACTGGAGAGGAATCCTCAGGTTCCGGCCCCGACTCCACACAAGGTCTTAGGCCCCGGCATCGACGGGAGAGGAATCCCGAGACGCCCCCGAGGAACTCGCATGGGGACTGGCCTTTCCTGAGGCCACCAGAGCGGGTCCCTGAGGTCCCCGTCGTAAGTCGAGAGCACCTGCCGCAACTCGAGAAAATCCAGGAGGTTTTGCCCTCCAGGCGAGATGAGGCCTATTTCCGCTGAGGCTTCTCGAGGCCAATCACATCTAACCACTGGAACTTCCAAAGGGTCCTTCACACCATTGCTGCAACTCAAGAAGTTCCCCGACATACCCGTCTCCATTCGAGAGGAAGCACGTGGGGTCCCGCACACATCCAGGGGAGCCCCGTTTCCGCCTCCTAGCTCGAGATGAGGGATCCTTTCGCTGTTTCGTAGGGAAAGAATTCCGGGCGTTCCCGTCGCATCTCAAGAGGAGGCGCTCTCCACAGGAAAGGCGAGAGGAACTCCAGGGTCGTGACACCATTCCAAGAGTCCCCCAGATGTGTCATTCCATTCCAGAGGAACCTGTTTTCCCTGTACTGCCTTGACGTTCAAGCCGAGGATCGACTCCCACCACGTGTGCACGTGGGACAGCCCTGTGTGAAAGCCTCGTGGGAAAGCCTCGTGGGAAAGACTTGAGGGAAAACCATAGATCCATTGATCCACGCGGCGGACTGCGTGACACTGCTGCTACCGCTCTGGAGGAAAGCGCAGGCGCATGCCCGCATTCGAGACGAGGACAGACTCCCCTGGGGAGACTCCAGAAGTACCCCAAGATCCATGTCAGCACTGGAGAGGAATCCTCAGGTTCCGGCCCCGACTCCACACAAGGTCTTAGGCCGCGGCATCGACGGGAGAGGAATCCCGAGAGGCCCCCGAGGAACTCGCATGGGGACTGGCCTTTCCTGAGGCCACCAGAGCGGGTCCCTGAGGTCCCCGTCATAAGTCGAGAGCACCTGCCGCAACTCGAGAAAATCCAGGAGGTTTTGCCCTCCAGGCAAGATGAGGCCCATTTCCGCGGAGGCTTCTCGAGGCCAATCACGTCTAACCACTGGAACTTCCAAAGGGTCCTTCACACCCTTGCTGCAACTCAAGAAGTTCCCCGACATACCCGTCTCCACTCGAGAGGAAGCATGTGGTGCCCCGCACACATCCAGGGGAGCGCCGTTTCCGCCTCCTAGCTCGAGATGAGGGATCCTTTCCCTGTTTCGTAGGGAAAGAATTCCCGGCGTTCCCGTCGCATCTCACGAGGAGGCGCTCTACACAGGAAAGGCGAGAGGAACTCCAGGGTCGTGCCACCATTCCAAGAGTCCCCCAGATGTGTCAGTCCAGTCCAGAGGAACCTGTTTTCCCTGCACTGCCTTGACGTTCAAGCCGAGGATCGACTCCCAAAACGTGTGCATGTGGGACAGCCCTGTGGGAAAGCCTCGTGGGAAAGCCTCGTGGGAAAGACTCGAGGGAAAACCATAGATCCTTTGATCCACGCGGCGGACTGCGTGACACTGCTGCTACCGCTCTGGAGGAAAGCGCAAGTGCATGCCCGCATTCGAGACGAGGACTGACTCCCCTGGGGAGACTCCAGAAGTACCCCAAGATCCATGTCAGCACTGGAGAGGAATCCTCAGGTTCCGGCCCCGACTCCACACAAGGTCTTAGGCCCCGGCATCGACGGGAGAGGAATCCCGAGACGCCCCCGAGGAACTCGCATGGGGACTGGCCTTTCCTGAGGCCACCAGAGCGGGTCCCTGAGGTCCCCGTCGTAAGTCGAGAGCACCTGCCGCAACTCGAGAAAATCCAGGAGGTTTTGCCCTCCAGGCGAGATGAGGCCCATTTCCGCTGAGGCTTCTCGAGGCCAATCACATCTAACCACTGGAACTTCCAAAGGGTCCTTTACACCCTTGCTGCAACTCAAGAAGTTCCCCGACATACCCGTCTCCACTCGAGAGGAAGCACTTGGTGTCCCGCACACATCCAGGGGAGCCCCGTTTCCGCCTCCTAGCTCGAGATGAGGGATCCTTTCCCTGTTTCGTAGGGAAAGAATTCCCGGCGTTCCCGTCGCATCTCAAGAGGAGGCGCTCTCCACAGGCAAGGCGAGAGGAACTCCAGGGTCGTGACACCATTCCAACAGTCCCCCAGATGTGTCAGTCCATTCCAGAGGAACCTGTTTTCCCTGCACTGCCTTGACGTTCAAGCCGAGGATCGACTCCCACCACGTGTGCCCGTGGGACAGCCCTGTGGGAAAGCCTCGTGGGAAAGACTCGTGGGAAATACTCGAGGGAAAACCATAGATCCTTTGATCCACGCGGCGGGCTGCGTGACACTGCTGCTACCGCTCTGGAGGAAAGCGCAAGTGCATGCCCGCATTCGAGACGAGGACTGACACCCCTGGGGAGACTCCAGAAGTACCCCAAGATCCATGTCAGCACTGGAGAGGAATCCTCAGGTTCCGGCCCCGACTCCACACAAGGTCTTAGGCCCCGGCATCGACAGGAGAGGAATCCCGAGACGCCCCCGAGGAACTCGCATGGGGACTGGCCTTTCCTGAGGCCACCAGAGCGGTTCCCTGAGGTCCCCGTAGTAAGTCCAGAGCACCTGCCGCAACTCGAGAAAATCCAGGAGGTTTTGCCCTCCAGGCGAGATGAGGCCCATTTCCGCTGAGGCTTCTCCAGGCCAATCACATCTAACCACTGGAACTTCCAAAGGGTCCTTCACACCATTGCTGTAACTCAAGAAGTTCCCCGACATACCCGTCTCCACTCGAGAGGAAGCACGTGGGTTCCCGCACACATCCAGGGGAGCCCCGTTTCCGCCTCCTAGCTCGAGATGAGGGATCCTTTCCCTGTTTCGTAGGGAAAGAATTCCCAGCGTTCCCGTCGCATCTCAAGAGGAGGCGCTCTCCACAGGAAAGGCGAGAGGAACTCCAGGGTCGTGACACCATTCCAAGAGTCCCCCAGATGTGTCAGTCCATTCCAGAGGAACCTGTTTTCCCTGCAATGCCTTGACGTTCAAGCCGAGGATCGACTCCCACCACGTGTGCACGTGGGACAGCCCTGTGGGAAAGCCTCGTGGGAAAGCCTCGTGGGAAAGACTCGAGGGAAAACCATAGATCCTTTGATCCACGCGGCGGACTGCGTGACACTGCTGCTACCGCTCTGGAGGAAAGCGCAAGTGCATGCCCGCATTCGAGACGAGGACTGACTCCCCTGGGGAGACTCCAGAAGTACCCCAAGATCCATGTCAGCACTGGAGAGGAATCCTCAGGTTCCGGCCCCGACTCCACACAAGGTCTTAGGCCCCGGCATCGACGGGAGAGGAATCCCGAGAGGCCCCCGAGGAACTCGCATGGGGACTGGCCTTTCCTGAGGCCACCAGAGCGGGTCCCTGAGGTCCCCGTCGTAAGTCGAGAGCACCTGCCGCAACTCGAGAAAATCCAGGAGGTTTTGCCCTCCAGGCGAGATGAGGCCTATTTCCGCTGAGGCTTCTCGAGGCCAATCACATCTAACCACTGGAACTTACAAAGGGTCCTTCACACCATTGCTGCAACTCAAGAAGTTCCCCGACATACCCGTCTCCATTCGAGAGGAAGCACGTGGGGTCCCGCACACATCCAGGGGAGCCCCGTTTCCGCCTCCTAGCTCGAGATGAGGGATCCTTTCGCTGTTTCGTAGGGAAAGAATTCCCGGCGTTCTCGTCGCATCTCAAGAGGAGGCGCTCTCCACAGGAAAGGCGAGAGGAACTCCAGGGTCGTGACACCATTCCAAGAGTCCCCCAGATGTGTCAGTCCATTCCAGAGGAACCTGTTTTCCCTGCACTGCCTTGACGTTCAAGCCGAGGATCGACTCCCACCACGTGTGCACGTGGGACAGCCCTGTGGGAAAGCCTCGTGGGAAAGCCTCGTGGGAAAGACTCGAGGGAAAACCATAGATCCTTTGATCCACGCGGCGGACTGCGTGACACTGCTGCTACCGCTCTGGAGGAAAGCGCAAGCGCATGCCCGCATTCGAGACGAGGACAGACTCCCCTGGGGAGACTCCAGAAGTACCCCAAGATCCATGTCAGCACTGGAGAGGAATCCTCAGGTTCCGGCCCCGACTCCACACAAGGTCTTAGGCCCCGGCATCGACGGGAGAGGAATCCCGAGAGGCCCCCGAGGAACTCGCATGGGGACTGGCCTTTCCTGAGGCCACCAGAGCGGATCCCTGAGGTCCCCGTCATAAGTCGAGAGCACCTGCCGCAACTCGAGAAAATCCAGGAGGTTTTGCCCTCCAGGCGAGATGAGGCCCATTTCCGCTGAGGCTTCTCGAGGCCAATCACGTCTAACCACTGGAACTTCCAAAGGGTCCTTCACACCCTTGCTGCAACTCAAGAAGTTCCCGACATACCCGTCTCCACTCGAGAGGAAGCACGTGGGTTCCCGCACACATCCAGGGGAGCCCCGTTTCCGCCTCCTAGCTCGAGATGAGGGATCCTTTCCCTGTTTCGTAGGGAAAGAATTCCCAGCGTTCCCGTCGCATCTCAAGAGGAGGCGCTCTCCACAGGAAAGGCGAGAGCAATTCCAGGGTCGTGACACCATTCCAAGAGTCCCCCAGATGTGTCAGTCCATTCCAGAGAAACCTGTTTTCCCTGCACTGCCTTGACGTTCAAGCCGAGGATCGACTCCCACCACGTGTGCACGTGGGACAGCCCTGTGGGAAAGCCTCGTGGGAAAGCCTCGTGGGAAAGACTCCAGGGAAAACCATAGATCCTTTGATCCACGCGGCGGACTGCGTGACACTGCTGCTACCGCTCTGGAGGAAAGCGCAAGTGCATGCCCGCATTCGAGACGAGGACTGACTCCCCTGGGGAGACTCCAGAAGTACCCCAAGATCCATGTCAGCACTGGAGAGGAATCCTCAGGTTCCGGCCCCGACTCCACACAAGGTCTTAGGCCCCGGCATCGACGGGAGAGGAATCCCGAGACGCCCCCGAGGAACTCGCATGGGGACTGGCCTGTCCTGAGGCCACCAGAGCGGGTCCCTGAGGTCCCCGTCGTAAGTCGAGAGCACCTGCCGCAACTCGAGAAAATCCAGGAGGTTTTGCCCTCCAGGCGAGATGAGGCCCATTTCCGCTGAGGCTTCTCGAGGCCAATCACGTCTAACCACTGGAACTTCCAAAGGGTCCTTCACACCCTTGCTGCAACTCAAGAAGTTCCCCGACATACCCGTCTCCACTCGAGAGGAAGCATGTGGTGCCCCGCACACATCCAGGGGAGCGCCGTTTCCGCCTCCTAGCTCGAGATGAGGGATCCTTTCCCTGTTTCGTAGGGAAAGAATTCCCGGCGTTCCCGTCGCATCTCACGAGGAGGCGCTCTACACAGGAAAGGCGAGAGGAACTCCAGGGTCGTGCCACCATTCCAAGAGTCCCCCAGATGTGTCAGTCCATTCCAGAGGAACCTGTTTTCCCTGCACTGCCATGACGTTCAAGCCGAGGATCGACTCCCAAAACGTGTGCATGTGGGACAGCCCTGTGGGAAAGCCTCGTGGGAAAGCCTCGTGGGAAAGACTCGAGGGAAAACCATAGATCCTTTGATCCACGCGGCGGACTGCGTGACACTGCTGCTACCGCTCTGGAGGAAAGCGCAAGTGCATGCCCGCATTCGAGACGAGGACTGACTCCCCTGGGGAGACTCCAGAAGTACCCCAAGATCCATGTCAGCACCGGAGAGGAATCCTCAGGTTCCGGCCCCGACTCCACACAAGGTCTTAGGCCCCGGCATCGACGGGAGAGGAATCCCGAGAGGCCCCCGAGGAACTCGCATGGGGACTGGCCTTTCCTGAGGCCACCAGAGCGGGTCCCTGAGGTCCCCGTCGTAAGTCGAGAGCACCTGCCGCAACTCGAGAAAATCCAGGAGGTTTTGCCCTCCAGGCGAGATGAGGCCCATTTCCGCTGAGGCTTCTCGAGGCCAATCACATCTAACCACTGGAACTTCCAAAGGGTCCGTCACACCATTGCTGCAACTCAAGAAGTTCCCCGACATACCCGTCTCCACTCGAGAGGAAGCACGTGGGGTCCCGCACACATCCAGGGGAGCCCCGTTTCCGCCTTCTAGCTCGAGAAGAGGGATCCTTTCCCTGTTTCGTAGGGAAAGAATTCCCGGCGTTCCCGTCGCATCTCAAGAGGAGGCGCTCTCCACAGGAAAGGCGAGAGGAACTCCAGGGTCGTGACACCATTCCAAGAGTCCCCCAGATGTGTCAGTCCATTCCAGAGGAACCTGTTTTCCCTGCACTGCCTTGACGTTCAAGCCGAGGATCGACTCCCACCACGTGTGCACGTGGGACAGCCCTGTGGGAAAGCCTCCTGGGAAAGCCTCGTGGGAAAGACTCGAGGGAAAACCATAGATCCTTTGATCCACGCGGCGGACTGCATGACACTGCTGCTACCGCTCTGGAGGAAAGCTCAAGTGCATGCCCGCATTCGAGACGAGGACTGACTCCCCTGGGGAGACTCCAGAAGTACCCCAAGATCCATGTCAGCACTGGAGAGGAATCCTCAGGTTCCGGCCCCGACTCCACACAAGGTCTTAGGCCCCGGCATCGACGGGAGAGGAATCCCGAGAGGCCCCCGAGGAACTCGCATGGGGACTGGCCTTTCCTGAGGCCACCAGAGCGGGTCCCTGAGGTCCCCGTCGTAAGTCGAGAGCACCTGCCGCAACTCGAGAAAATCCAGGAGGTTTTGCCCTCCAGGCGAGATGAGGCCCATTTCCGCTGAGTCTTCTCGAGGCCAATCACATCTAACCACTGGAACTTCCAAAGGGTCCTTTACACCCTTGCTGCAACTCAAGAAGTTCCCCGACATACCCGTCTCCACTCGAGAGGAAGCACTTGGTGTCCCGCACACATCCAGGGGAGCCCCGTTTCCGCCTCCTAGCTCGAGATGAGGGATCCTTTCCCTGTTTCGTAGGGAAAGAATTCCCGGCGTTCCCGTCGCATCTCAAGAGGAGGCGCTCTCCACAGGCAAGGCGAGAGGAACTCCAGGGTCGTGACACCATTCCAACAGTCCCCCAGATGTGTCAGTCCATTCCAGAGGAACCTGTTTTCCCTGCACTGCCTTGACTTTCAAGCCGAGGATCGACTCCCACCACGTGTGCCCGTGGGACAGCCCTGTGGGAAAGCCTCGTGGGAAAGACTCGTGGGAAATACTCGAGGGAAAACCATAGATCCTTTGATCCACGCGGCGGGCTGCGTGACACTGCTGCTACCGCTCTGGAGGAAAGCGCAAGTGCATGCCCGCATTCGAGACGAGGACTGACTCCCCTGGGGAGACTCCAGAAGTACCCCAAGATCCATGTCAGCACTGGAAAGGAATCCTCAGGTTCCGGCCCCAACTCCACACAAGGTCTTAGGCCCCGGCATCGACGGGAGAGGAATCCCGAGACGCCCCCGAGGAACTCGCATGGGGACTGGCCTTTCCTGAGGCCACCAGAGCGGTTCCCTGAGGTCCCCGTAGTAAGTCCAGAGCACCTGCCGCAACTCGAGAAAATCCAGGAGGTTTTGCCCTCCAGGCGAGATGAGGCCCATTTCCGCTGAGGCTTCTCGAGGCCAATCACATCTAACCACTGGAACTTCCAAAGGGTCCTTCACACCATTGCTGTAACTCAAGAAGTTCCCCGACATACCCGTCTCCACTCGAGAGGAAGCACGTGGGTTCCCGCACACATCCAGGGGAGCCCCGTTTCCGCCTCCTAGCTCGAGATGAGGGATCCTTTCCCTGTTTCGTAGGGAAAGAATTCCCAGCGTTCCCGTCGCATCTCAAGAGGAGGCGCTCTCCACAGGAAAGGCGAGAGGAACTCCAGGGTCGTGACACCATTCCAAGAGTCCCCCAGATGTGTCAGTCCATTCCAGAGGAACCTGTTTTCCCTGCACTGCCTTGACGTTCAAGCCGAGGATCGACTCCCACCACGTGTGCACGTGGGACAGCCCTGTGGGAAAGCCTCGTGGGAAAGCCTCGTGGGAAAGACTCGAGGGAAAACCATAGATCCTTTGATCCACGCGGCGGGCTGCGTGACACTGCTGCTACCGCTCTGGAGGAAAGCGCAAGTGCATGCCCGCATTCGAGACGAGGACTGACTCCCCTGGGGAGACTCCAGAAGTACCCCAAGATCCATGTCAGCACTGGAGAGGAATCCTCAGGTTCCGGCCCCGACTCCACACAAGGTCTTAGGCCCCGGCATCGACGGGAGAGGAATCCCGAGACGCCCCCGAGGAACTCGCATGGGGACTGGCCTTTCCTGAGGCCACCAGAGCGGGTCCCTGAGGTCCCCGTCATAAGTCGAGAGCACCTGCCGCAACTCGAGAAAATCCAGGAGGTTTTGCCCTCCAGGCGAGATGAGGCCTATTTCCGCTGAGGCTTCTCGAGGCCAATCACATCTAACCACTGGAACTTACAAAGGGTCCTTCACACCATTGCTGCAACTCAAGAAGTTCCCCGACATACCCGTCTCCATTCGAGAGGAAGCACGTGGGGTCCCGCACACATCCAGGGGAGCCCCGTTTCCGCCTCCTAGCTCGAGATGAGGGATCCTTTCGCTGTTTCGTAGGGAAAGAATTCCCGGCGTTCCCGTCGCATCTCAAGAGGAGGCGCTCTCCACAGGAAAGGCGAGAGGAACTCCAGGGTCGTGACACCATTCCAAGAGTCCCCCAGATGTGTCATTCCATTCCAGAGGAACCTGTTTTCCCTGTACTGCCTGGACGTTCAAGCCGAGGATCGACTCCCACCACGTGTGCACGTGGGACAGCCCTGTGTGAAAGCCTCGTGGGAAAGCCTCGTGGGAAAGACTCGAGGGAAAACCATAGATCCTTTGATCCACGCGGCGGACTGCGTGACACTGCTGCTACCGCTCTGGAGGAAAGCGCAGGCGCATGCCCGCATTCGAGACGAGGACAGACTCCCCTGGGGAGACTCCAGAAGTACCCCAAGTTCCATGTCAGCACTGGAGAGGAATCCTCAGGTTCCGGCCCCGACTCCACACAAGGTCTTAGGCCCCGGCATCGACGGGAGAGGAATCCCGAGAGGCCCCCGAGGAACTCGCATGGGGACTGGCCTTTCCTGAGGCCACCAGAGCGGGTCCCTGAGGTCCCCGTCATAAGTCGAGAGCACCTGCCGCAACTCGAGAAAATCCAGGAGGTTTTGCCCTCCAGGCGAGATGAGGCCCATTTCCGCTGAGGCTTCTCGAGGCCAATCACGTCTAACCACTGGAACTTCCAAAGGGTCCTTCACACCCTTGCTGCAACTCAAGAAGTTCCCCGACATACCCGTCTCCACTCGAGAGGAAGCATGTGGTGCCCCGCACACATCCAGGGGAGCGCCGTTTCCGCCTCCTAGCTCGAGATGAGGGATCCTTTCCCTGTTTCGTAGGGAAAGAATTCCCGGCGTTCCCGTCGCATCTCACGAGGAGGCGCTCTACACAGGAAAGGCGAGAGGAACTCCAGGGTCGTGCCACCATTCCAAGAGTCCCCCAGATGTGTCAGTCCAGTCCAGAGGAACCTGTTTTCCCTGCACTGCCTTGACGTTCAAGCCGAGGATCGACTCCCAAAACGTGTGCATGTGGGACAGCCCTGTGGGAAAGCCTCGTGGGAAAGCCTCGTGGGAAAGACTCGAGGGAAAACCATAGATCCTTTGATCCACGCGGCGGACTGCGTGACACTGCTGCTACCGCTCTGGAGGAAAGCGCAAGTGCATGCCCGCATTCGAGACGAGGACTGACTCCCCTGGGGAGACTCCAGAAGTACCCCAAGATCCATGTCAGCACTGGAGAGGAATCCTCAGGTTCCGGCCCCGACTCCACACAAGGTCTTAGGCCCCGGCATCGACGGGAGAGGAATCCCGAGACGCCCCCGAGGAACTCGCATGGGGACTGGCCTTTCCTGAGGCCACCAGAGCGGGTCCCTGAGGTCCCCGTCGTAAGTCGAGAGCACCTGCCGCAACTCGAGAAAATCCAGGAGGTTTTGCCCTCCAGGCGAGATGAGGCCCATTTCCGCTGAGGCTTCTCGAGGCCAATCACATCTAACCACTGGAACTTCCAAAGGGTCCTTCACACCATTGCTGCAACTCAAGAAGTTCCCCGACATACCCGTCTCCACTCGAGAGGAAGCACGTGGGGTCCCGCACACATCCAGGGGAGCCCCGTTTCCGCCTTCTAGCTCGAGAAGAGGGATCCTATCCCTGTTTCGTAGGGAAAGAATTCCCGGCGTTCCCGTCGCATCTCAAGAGGAGGCGCTCTCCACAGAAAAGGCGAGAGGAACTCCAGGGTCGTGACACCATTCCAAGAGTCCCCCAGATGTGTCAGTCCATTCCAGAGGAACCTGTTTTCCCTGCACTGCCTTGACGTTCAAGCCGAGGATCGACTCCCACCACGTGTGCACGTGGGACAGCCCTGTGGGAAAGCCTCGTGGGAAAGCCTCGTGGGAAAGACTCGAGGGAAAACCATAGATCCTTTGATCCACGCGGCGGACTGCATGACACTGCTGCTACCGCTCTGGAGGAAAGCTCAAGTGCATGCCCGCATTCGAGACGAGGACTGACTCCCCTGGGGAGACTCCAGAAGTACCCCAAGATCCATGTCAGCACTGGAGAGGAATCCTCAGGTTCCGGCCCCGACTCCACACAAGGTCTTAGGCCCCGGCATCGACGGGAGAGGAATCCCGAGAGGCCCCCGAGGAACTCGCATGGGGACTGGCCTTTCCTGAGGCCACCAGAGCGGGTCCCTGAGGTCCCCGTCGTAAGTCGAGAGCACCTGCCGCAACTCGAGAAAATCCAGGAGGTTTTGCCCTCCAGGCGAGATGAGGCCCATTTCCGCTGAGGCTTCTCGAGGCCAATCACATCTAACCACTGGAACTTCCAAAGGGTCCTTTACACCCTTGCTGCAACTCAAGAAGTTCCCCGACATACCCGTCTCCACTCGAGAGGAAGCACTTGGTGTCCCGCACACATCCAGGGGAGCCCCGTTTCCGCCTCCTAGCTCGAGATGAGGGATCCTTTCCCTGTTTCGTAGGGAAAGAATTCCCGGCGTTCCCGTCGCATCTCAAGAGGAGGCGCTCTCCACAGGCAAGGCGAGAGGAACTCCAGGGTCGTGACACCATTCCAACAGTCCCCCAGATGTGTCAGTCCATTCCAGAGGAACCTGTTTTCCCTGCACTGCCTTGACGTTCAAGCCGAGGATCGACTCCCACCACGTGTGCACGTGGGACAGCCCTGTGGGAAAGCCTCGTGGGAAAGACTCGTGGGAAATACTCGAGGGAAAACCATAGATCCTTTGATCCACGCGGCGGGCTGCGTGACACTGCTGCTACCGCTCTGGAGGAAAGCGCAAGTGCATGCCCGCATTCGAGACGAGGACTGACTCCCCTGGGGAGACTCCAGAAGTACCCCAAGATCCATGTCAGCACTGGAGAGGAATCCTCAGGTTCCGGCCCCGACTCCACACAAGGTCTTAGGCCCCGGCATCGACGGGAGAGGAATCCCGAGACGCCCCCGAGGAACTCGCATGGGGACTGGCCTTTCCTGAGGCCACCAGAGCGGTTCCCTGAGGTCCCCGTAGTAAGTCCAGAGCACCTGCCGCAACTCGAGAAAATCCAGGAGGTTTTGCCCTCCAGGCGAGATGAGGCCCATTTCCGCTGAGGCTTCTCGAGGCCAATCACATCTAACCACTGGAACTTCCAAAGGGTCCTTCACACCATTGCTGTAACTCAAGAAGTTCCCCGACATACCCGTCTCCACTCGAGAGGAAGCACGTGGGTTCCCGCACACATCCAGGGGAGCGCCGTTTCCGCCTCCTAGCTCGAGATGAGGGATCCTTTCCCTGTTTCGTAGGGAAAGAATTCCCAGCGTTCCCGTCGCATCTCAAGAGGAGGCGCTCTCCACAGGAAAGGCGAGAGGAACTCCAGGGTCGTGACACCATTCCAAGAGTCCCCCGATGTGTCAGTCCATTCCAGAGGAACCTGTTTTCCCTGCAATGCCTTGACGTTCAAGCCGAGGATCGACTCCCACCACGTGTGCACGTGGGACAGCCCTGTGGGAAAGCCTCGTGGGAAAGCCTCGTGGGAAAGACTCGAGGGAAAACCATAGATCCTTTGATCCACGCGGCGGACTGCGTGACACTGCTGCTACCGCTCTGGAGGAAAGCGCAAGTGCATGCCCGCATTCGAGACGAGGACTGACTCCCCTGGGGAGACTCCAGAAGTACCCCAAGATCCATGTCAGCACTGGAGAGGAATCCTCAGGTTCCGGCCCCGACTCCACACAAGGTCTTAGGCCCCGGCATCGACGGGAGAGGAATCCCGTGAGGCCCCCGAGGAACTCGCATGGGGACTGGCCTTTCCTGAGGCCACCAGAGCGGGTCCCTGAGGTCCCCGTCGTAAGTCGAGAGCACCTGCCGCAACTCGAGAAAATCCAGGAGGTTTTGCCCTCCAGGCGAGATGAGGCCTATTTCCGCTGAGGCTTCTCGAGGCCAATCACATCTAACCACTGGAACTTACAAAGGGTCCTTCACACCATTGCTGCAACTCAAGAAGTTCCCCGACATACCCGTCTCCATTCGAGAGGAAGCACGTGGGGTCCCGCACACATCCAGGGGAGCCCCGTTTCCGCCTCCTAGCTCGAGATGAGGGATCCTTTCGCTGTTTCGTAGGGAAAGAATTCCCGGCGTTCTCGTCGCATCTCAAGAGGAGGCGCTCTCCACAGGAAAGGCGAGAGGAACTCCAGGGTCGTGACACCATTCCAAGAGTCCCCCAGATGTGTCAGTCCATTCCAGAGGAACCTGTTTTCCCTGCACTGCCTTGACGTTCAAGCCGAGGATCGACTCCCACCACGTGTGCACGTGGGACAGCCCTGTGTGAAAGCCTCGTGGGAAAGCCTCGTGGGAAAGACTCGAGGGAAAACCATAGATCCTTTGATCCACGCGGCGGACTGCGTGACACTGCTGCTACCGCTCTGGAGGAAAGCGCAAGCGCATGCCCGCATTCGAGACGAGGACAGACTCCCCTGGGGAGACTCCAGAAGTACCCCAAGATCCATGTCAGCACTGGAGAGGAATCCTCAGGTTCCGGCCCCGACTCCACACAAGGTCTTAGGCCCCGGCATCGACGGGAGAGGAATCCCGAGAGGCCCCCGAGGAACTCGCATGGGGACTGGCCTTTCCTGAGGCCACCAGAGCGGGTCCCTGAGGTCCCCGTCATAAGTCGAGAGCACCTGCCGCAACTCGAGAAAATCCAGGAGGTTTTGCCCTCCAGGCGAGATGAGGCCCATTTCCGCTGAGGCTTCTCGAGGCCAATCATGTCTAACCACTGGAACTTCCAAAGGGTCCTTCACACCCTTGCTGCAACTCAAGAAGTTCCCCGACATACCCGTCTCCACTCGAGAGGAAGCATGTGGTGCCCCGCACACATCCAGGGGAGCGCCGTTTCCGCCTCCTAGCTCGAGATGAGGGATCCTTTCCCTGTTTCGTAGGGAAAGAATTCCCGGCGTTCCCGTCGCATCTCACGAGGAGGCGCTCTACACAGGAAAGGCGAGAGGAACTCCAGGGTCGTGCCACCATTCCAAGAGTCCCCCAGATGTGTCAGTCCATTCCAGAGGAACCTGTTTTCCCTGCACTGCCTTGACGTTCAAGCCGAGGATCGACTCCCAAAACGTGTGCATGTGGGACAGCCCTGTGGGAAAGCCTCGTGGGAAAGCCTCGTGGGAAAGACTCGAGGGAAAACCATAGATCCTTTGATCCACGCGGCGGACTGCGTGACACTGCTGCTACCGCTCTCGAGGAAAGCGCAAGTGCATGCCCGCATTCGAGACGAGGACTGACTCCCCTGGGGAGACTCCAGAAGTACCCCAAGATCCATGTCAGCACTGGAGAGGAATCCTCAGGTTCCGGCCCCGACTCCACACAAGGTCTTAGGCCCCGGCATCGACGGGAGAGGAATCCCGTGAGGCCCCCGAGGAACTCGCATGGGGACTGGCCTTTCCTGAGGCCACCAGAGCGTGTCCCTGAGGTCCCCGTCGTAAGTCGAGAGCACCTGCCGCAACTCGAGAAAATCCAGGAGGTTTTGCCCTCCAGGCGAGATGAGGCCCATTTCCGCTGAGGCTTCTCGAGGCCAATCACATCTAACCACTGGAACTTACAAAGGGTCCTTCACACCCTTGCTGCAACTCAAGAAGTTCCCCGACATACCCGTCTCCACTCGAGAGGAAGCACGTGGGTTCCCGCACACATCCAGGGGAGCCCCGTTTCCGCCTCCTAGCTCGAGATGAGGGATCCTTTCCCTGTTTCGTAGGGAAAGAATTCCCAGCGTTCCCGTCGCATCTCAAGAGGAGGCGCTCTCCATAGGAAAGGCGAGAGCAATTCCAGGGTCGTGACACCATTCCAAGAGTCCCCCAGATGTGTCAGTCCATTCCAGAGAAACCTGTTTTCCCTGCACTGCCTTGACGTTCAAGCCGAGGATCGACTCCCACCACGTGTGCACGTGGGACAGCCCTGTGGGAAAGCCTCGTGGGAAAGCCTCGTGGGAAAGACTCCAGGGAAAACCATAGATCCTTTGATCCACGCGGCGGACTGCGTGACACTGCTGCTACCGCTCTGGAGGAAAGCGCAAGTGCATGCCCGCATTCGAGACGAGGACTGACTCCCCTGGGGAGACTCCAGAAGTACCCCAAGATCCATGTCAGCACTGGAGAGGAATCCTCAGGTTCCGGCCCCGACTCCACACAAGGTCTTAGGCCCCGGCATCGACGGGAGAGGAATCCCGAGACGCCCCCGAGGAACTCGCATGGGGACTGGCCTGTCCTGAGGCCACCAGAGCGGGTCCCTGAGGTCCCCGTCGTAAGTCGAGAGCACCTGCCGCAATTCGAGAAAATTCAGGAGGTTTTGCCCTCCAGGCGAGATGAGGCCCATTTCCGCTGAGGCTTCTCGAGGCCAATCACATCTAACCACTGGAACTTCCAAAGGGTCCTTCACACCCTTGCTGCAACTCAAGAAGTTCCCCGACATACCCGTCTCCACTCGAGAGGAAGCACTTGGTGTCCCGCACACATCCAGGGGAGCCCCGTTTCCGCCTCCTATCTCGAGATGAGGGATCCTTTCCCTGTTTCGTAGGGAAAGAATTCCCGGCGTTCCCGTCGCATCTCAAGAGGAGGCGCTCTCCACAGGCAAGGCGAGAGGAACTCCAGGGTCGTGACACCATTCCAAGAGTCCCCAAGATGTGTCAGTCCATTCCAGAGGAACCTGTTTTCCCTGCACTGCCTTGACGTTCAAGCCGAGGATCGACTCCCACCACGTGTGCACGTGGGACAGCCCTGTGGGAAAGCCTCGTGGGAAAGACTCGTGGGAAATACTCGAGGGAAAACCATAGATCCTTTGATCCACGCGGCGGGCTGCGTGACACTGCTGCTACCGCTCTGGAGGAAAGCGCAAGTGCATGCCCGCATTCGAGACGAGGACTGACTCCCCTGGGGAGACTCCAGAAGTACCCCAAGATCCATGTCAGCACTGGAGAGGAATCCTCAGGTTCCGGCCCCGACTCCACACAAGGTCTTAGGCCCCGGCATCGACGGGAGAGGAATCCCGAGACGCCCCCGAGGAACTCGCATGGGGACTGGCCTGTCCTGAGGCCACCAGAGCGGGTCCCTGAGGTCCCCGTCGTAAGTCGAGAGCACCTGCCGCAACTCGAGAAAATCCAGGAGGTTTTGCCCTCCAGGCGAGATGAGGCCCATTTCCGCTGAGCCTTCTCGAGGCCAATCATATCTAACCACTGGAACTTCCAAAGGGTCCTTCACACCATTGCTGCAACTCAAGAAGTTCCCCGACATACCCGTCTCCACTCGAGAGGAAGCACGTGGGTTCCCGCACACATCCAGGGGAGCCCCGTTTCCGCCTCCTAGCTCGAGATGAGGGATCCTTTCCCTGTTTCGTAGGGAAAGAATTCCCGGCGTTCCCGTCGCATCTCAAGAGGAGGCGCTCTCCACAGGAAAGGCGAGAGGAACTCCAGGGTCGTGCCACCATTCCAAGAGTTCCCCAGATGTGTCAGTCCATTCCAGAGAAACCTGTTTTCCCTGCACTGCCTTGACGTTCAAGCCAAGGATCGACTCCCACCACGTGTGCCCGTGGGACAGCCCTGTGGGAAAGCCTCGTGGGAAAGACTCGTGGGAAATACTCGAGGGAAAACCATAGATCCTTTGATCCACGCGGCGGGCTGCGTGACACTGCTGCTACCGCTCTGGAGGAAAGCGCAAGCGCATGCCCGCATTCGAGACGAGGACAGACTCCCCTGGGGAGACTCCAGAAGTACCCCAAGATCCATGTCAGCACTGGAGAGGAATCCTCAGGTTCCGGCCCCGACTCCACACAAGGTCTTAGACCCCGGCATCGACGGGAGAGGAATCCCGAGAGGCCCCCGAGGAACTCGCATGGGGACTGGCCTTTCCTGAGGCCACCAGAGCGGGTCCCTGAGGTCCCCGTCATAAGTCGAGAGCACCTGCCGCAACTCGAGAAAATCCAGGAGGTTTTGCCCTCCAGGCGAGATGAGGCCCATTTCCGCTGAGGCTTCTCGAGGCCAATCATGTCTAACCACTGGAACTTCCAAAGGGTCCTTCACACCCTTGCTGCAACTCAAGAAGTTCCCCGACATACCCGTCTCCACTCGAGAGGAAGCATGTGGTGCCCCGCACACATCCAGGGGAGCGCCGTTTCCGCCTCCTAGCTCGAGATGAGGGATCCTTTCCCTGTTTCGTAGGGAAAGAATTCCCGGCGTTCCCGTCGCATCTCACGAGGAGGCGCTCTACACAGGACAGGCGAGAGGAACTCCAGGGTCGTGCCACCATTCCAAGAGTCCCCCAGATGTGTCAGTCCATTCCAGAGGAACCTGTTTTCCCTGCACTGCCTTGACGTTCAAGCCGAGGATCGACTCCCAAAACGTGTGCATGTGGGACAGCCCTGTGGGAAAGCCTCGTGGGAAAGCCTCGTGGGAAAGACTCGAGGGAAAACCATAGATCCTTTGATCCACGCGGCGGACTGCGTGACACTGCTGCTACCGCTCTCGAGGAAAGCGCAAGTGCATGCCCGCATTCGAGACGAGGACTGACTCCCCTGGGGAGACTCCAGAAGTACCCCAAGATCCATGTCAGCACTGGAGAGGAATCCTCAGGTTCCGGCCCCGACTCCACACAAGGTCTTAGGCCCCGGCATCGACGGGAGAGGAATCCCGAGAGGCCCCCGAGGAACTCGCATGGGGACTGGCCTTTCCTGAGGCCACCAGAGCGGGTCCCTGAGGTCCCCGTCGTAAGTCGAGAGCACCTGCCGCAACTCGAGAAAATCCAGGAGGTTTTGCCCTCCAGGCGAGATGAGGCCCATTTCCGCTGAGGCTTCTCGAGGCCAATCACATCTAACCACTGGAACTTCCAAAGGGTCCTTCACACCATTGCTGTAACTCAAGAAGTTCCCCGACATACCCGTCTCCACTCGAGAGGAAGCACGTGGGTTCCCGCACACATCCAGGGGAGCCCGGTTTCCGCCTCCTAGCTCGAGATGAGGGATCCTTTCCCTGTTTCGTAGGGAAAGAATTCCCAGCGTTCCCGTCGCATCTCAAGAGGAGGCGCTCTCCACAGAAAAGGCGAGAGGAACTCCAGGGTCGTGACACCATTCCAAGAGTCCCCCAGATGTGTCAGTCCATTCCAGAGGAACCTGTTTTCCCTGCACTGCCTTGACGTTCAAGCCGAGGATCGACTCCCACCACGTGTGCACGTGGGACAGCCCTGTGGGAAAGCCTCGTGGGAAAGCCTCGTGGGAAAGACTCGAGGGAAAACCATAGATCCTTTGATCCACGCGGCGGACTGCGTGACACTGCTGCTACCGCTCTGGAGGAAAGCGCAAGTGCATGCCCGCATTCGAGACGAGGACAGACTCCCCTGGGGAGACTCCAGAAGTACCCCAAGATCCATGTCAGCACTGGAGAGGAATCCTCAGGTTCCGGCCCCGACTCCACACAAGGTCTTAGGCCCCGGCATCGACGGGAGAGGAATCCCGAGACGCCCCCGAGGAACTCGCATGGGGACTGGCCTTTCCTGAGGCCACCAGAGCGGGTCCCTGAGGTCCCCGTCATAAGTCGAGAGCACCTGCCGCAACTCGAGAAAATCCAGGAGGTTTTGCCCTCCAGGCGAGATGAGGCCCATTTCCGCTGAGGCTTCTCGAGGCCAATCACGTCTAACCACTGGAACTTCCAAAGGGTCCTTCACACCATTGCTGCAACTCAAGAAGTTCCCCGACATACCCGTCTCCACTCGAGAGGAAGCATGTGGTGCCCCGCACACATCCAGGGGAGCGCCGTTTCCGCCTCCTAGCTCGAGATGAGGGATCCTTTCCCTGTTTCGTAGGGAAAGAATTCCCGGCGTTCCCGTCGCATCTCACGAGGAGGCGCTCTACACAGGACAGGCGAGAGGAACTCCAGGGTCGTGCCACCATTCCAAGAGTCCCCCAGATGTGTCAGTCCATTCCAGAGGAACCTGTTTTCCCTGCACTGCCTTGACGTTCAAGCCGAGGATCGACTCCCAAAACGTGTGCACGTGGGACAGCCCTGTGGGAAAGCCTCGTGGGAAAGCCTCGTGGGAAAGACTCGAGGGAAAACCATAGATCCTTTGATCCACGCGGCGGACTGCGTGACACTGCTGCTACCGCTCTGGAGGAAAGCGCAAGTGCATGCCCGCATTCGAGACGAGGACTGACTCCCCTGGGGAGACTCCAGAAGTACCCCAAGATCCATGTCAGCACTGGAGAGGAATCCTCAGGTTCCGGCCCCGACTCCACACAAGGTCTTAGGCCCCGGCATCGACGGGAGAGGAATCCCGAGACGCCCCCGAGGAACTCGCATGGGGACTGGCCTTTCCTGAGGCCACCAGAGCGGGTCCCTGAGGTCCCCGTGGTAAGTCGAGAGCACATGCCGCAACTCGAGAAAATCCAGGAGGTTTTGCCCTCCAGGCGAGATGAGGCCCATTTCCGCTGAGGCTTCTCGAGGCCAATCACATCTAACCACTGGAACTTCCAAAGGGTCCTTCACACCATTGCTGCAACTCAAGAAGTTCCCCGACATACCCGTCTCCACTCGAGAGGAAGCACGTGGGGTCCCGCACACATCCAGGGGAGCCCCGTTTCCGCCTTCTAGCTCGAGAAGAGGGATCCTTTCCCTGTTTCGAAGGGAAAGAATTCCCGGCGTTCCCGTCGCATCTCAAGAGGAGGCGCTCTCCACAGGAAAGGCGAGAGGAACTCCAGGGTCGTGACACCATTCCAAGAGTCCCCCAGATGTGTCAGTCCATTCCAGAGGAACCTGTTTTCCCTGCACTGCCTTGACGTTCAAGCCGAGGATCGACTCCCACCACGTGTGCACGTGGGACAGCCCTGTGGGAAAGCCTCGTGGGAAAGCCTCGTGGGAAAGACTCGAGGGAAAACCATAGATCCTTTGATCCACGCGGCGGACTGCGTGACACTGCTGCTACCGCTCTGGAGGAAAGCTCAAGTGCATGCCCGCATTCGAGACGAGGACTGACTCCCCTGGGGAGACTCCAGAAGTACCCCAAGATCCATGTCAGCACTGGAGAGGAATCCTCAGGTTCCGGCCCCGACTCCACACAAGGTCTTAGGCCCCGGCATCGACGGGAGAGGAATCCCGAGAGGCCCCCGAGGAACTCGCATGGGGACTGGCCTTTCCTGAGGCCACCAGAGCGGGTCCCTGAGGTCCCCGTCGTAAGTCGAGAGCACCTGCCGCAACTCGAGAAAATCCAGGAGGTTTTGCCCTCCAGGCGAGATGAGGCCCATTTCCGCTGAGGCTTCTCGAGGCCAATCACATCTAACCACTGGAACTTCCAAAGGGTCCTTTACACCCTTGCTGCAACTCAAGAAGTTCCCCGACATACCCGTCTCCACTCGAGAGGAAGCACTTGGTGTCCCGCACACATCCAGGGGAGCCCCGTTTCCGCCTCCTAGCTCGAGATGAGGGATCCTTTCCCTGTTTCGTAGGGAAAGAATTCCCGGCGTTCCCGTCGCATCTCAAGAGGAGGCGCTCTCCACAGGCAAGGCGAGAGGAACTCCAGGGTCGTGACACCATTCCAACAGTCCCCCAGATGTGTCAGTCCATTCCAGAGGAACCTGTTTTCCCTGCACTGCCTTGACGTTCAAGCCGAGGATCGACTCCCACCACGTGTGCCCGTGGGACAGCCCTGTGGGAAAGCCTCGTGGAAAGACTCGTGGGAAATATTCGAGGGAAAACCATAGATCCTTTGATCCACGCGGCGGGCTGCGTGACACTGCTGCTACCGCTCTGGAGGAAAGCGCAAGTGCATGCCCGCATTCGAGACGAGGACTGACTCCCCTGGGGAGACTCCAGAAGTACCCCAAGATCCATGTCAGCACTGGAGAGGAATCCTCAGGTTCCGGCCCCGACTCCACACAAGGTCTTAGGCCCCGGCATCGACGGGAGAGGAATCCCGAGACGCCCCCGAGGAACTCGCATGGGGACTGGCCTTTCCTGAGGCCACCAGAGCGGTTCCCTGAGGTCCCCGTAGTAAGTCCAGAGCACCTGCCGCAACTCGAGAAAATCCAGGAGGTTTTGCCCTCCAGGCGAGATGAGGCCCATTTCCGCTGAGGCTTCTCGAGGCCAATCACATCTAACCACTGGAACTTACAAAGGGTCCTTCACACCCTTGCTGCAACTCAAGAAGTTCCCCGACATACCCGTCTCCACTCGAGAGGAAGCACGTGGGTTCCCGCACACATCCAGGGGAGCCCCGTTTCCGCCTCCTAGCTCGAGATGAGGGATCCTTTCCCTGTTTCGTAGGGAAAGAATTCCCAGCGTTCCCGTCGCATCTCAAGAGGAGGCGCTCTCCACAGGAAAGGCGAGAGGAACTCCAGGGTCGTGACACCATTCCAAGAGTCCCCCAGATGTGTCAGTCCATTCCAGAGGAACCTGTTTTCCCTGCAATGCCTTGACGTTCAAGCCGAGGATCGACTCCCACCACGTGTGCACGTGGGACAGCCCTGTGGGAAAGCCTCGTGGGAAAGCCTCGTGGGAAAGACTCGAGGGAAAACCATAGATCCTTTGATCCACGCGGCGGACTGCGTGACACTGCTGCTACCGCTCTGGAGGAAAGCGCAAGTGCATGCCCGCATTCGAGACGAGGACTGACTCCCCTGGGGAGACTCCAGAAGTACCCCAAGATCCATGTCAGCACTGGAGAGGAATCCTCAGGTTCCGGCCCCGACTCCACACAAGGTCTTAGGCCCCGGCATCGACGGGAGAGGAATCCCGAGACGCCCCCGAGGAACTCGCATGGGGACTGGCCTTTCCTGAGGCCACCAGAGCGGGTCCCTGAGGTCCCCGTCGTAAGTCGAGAGCACCTGCCGCAACTCGAGAAAATCCAGGAGGTTTTGCCCTCCAGGCGAGATGAGGCCTATTTCCGCTGAGGCTTCTCGAGGCCAATCACATCTAACCACTGGAACTTACAAAGGGTCCTTCACACCATTGCTGCAACTCAAGAAGTTCCCCGACATACCCGTCTCTATTCGAGAGGAAGCACGTGGGGTCCCGCACACATCCAGGGGAGCCCCGTTTCCGCCTCCTAGCTCGAGATGAGGGATCCTTTCGCTGTTTCGTAGGGAAAGAATTCCCGGCGTTCTCGTCGCATCTCAAGAGGAGGCGCTCTCCACAGGAAAGGCGAGAGGAACTCCAGGGTCGTGACACCATTCCAAGAGTCCCCCAGATGTGTCAGTCCATTCCAGAGGAACCTGTTTTCCCTGCACTGCCTTAACGTTCAAGCCGAGGATCGACTCCCACCACGTGTGCACGTGGGACAGCCCTGTGTGAAAGCCTCGTGGGAAAGCCTCGTGGGAAAGACTCGAGGGAAAACCATAGATCCTTTGATCCACGCGGCGGACTGCGTGACACTGCTGCTACCGCTCTGGAGGAAAGCGCAAGCGCATGCCCGCATTCGAGACGAGGACAGACTCCCCTGGGGAGACTCCAGAAGTACCCCAAGATCCATGTCAGCACTGGAGAGGAATCCTCAGGTTCCGGCCCCGACTCCACACAAGGTCTTAGGCCCCGGCATCGACGGGAGAGGAATCCCGAGAGGCCCCCGAGGAACTCGCATGGGGACTGGCCTTTCCTGAGGCCACCAGAGCGGGTCCCTGAGGTCCCCGTCGTAAGTCGAGAGCACCTGCCGCAACTCGAGAAAATCCAGGAGGTTTTGCCCTCCAGGCGAGATGAGGCCCATTTCCGCTGAGGCTTCTCGAGGCCAATCACGTCTAACCACTGGAATTTCCAAAGGGTCCTTCACACCCTTGCTGCAACTCAAGAAGTTCCCCGACATACCCGTCTCCACTCGAGAGGAAGCATGTGGTGCCCCGCACACATCCAGGGGTGCGCCGTTTCCGCCTCCTAGCTCGAGATGAGGGATCCTTTCCCTGTTTCGTAGGGAAAGAATTCCCGGCATTCCCGTCGCATCTCACGAGGAGGCGCTCTCCACAGGAAAGGCGAGAGGAACTCCAGGGTCGTGCCACCATTCCAAGAGTCCCCCAGATGTGTCAGTCCATTCCAGAGGAACCTGTTTTCCCTGCACTGCCTTGACGTTCAAGCCGAGGATCGACTCCCACAACGTGTGCACGTGGGACAGCCCTGTAGGAAAGCCTCGTGGGAAAGCCTCGTGGGAAAGACTCGAGGGAAAACCATAGATCCTTTGATCCACGCGGCGGACTGCGTGACACTGCTGCTACCGCTCTCGAGGAAAGCGCAAGTGCATGCCCGCATTCGAGACGAGGACTGACTCCCCTGGGGAGACTCCAGAAGTACCCCAAGATCCATGTCAGCACTGGA
This sequence comes from Ovis canadensis, assembly GCF_042477335.2. Classification (NCBI taxonomy): domain Eukaryota; kingdom Metazoa; phylum Chordata; class Mammalia; order Artiodactyla; family Bovidae; genus Ovis; species Ovis canadensis. Next base: position 2,779,295 of record NC_091252.1, read on the forward strand.
GAGGAATCCTCAGGTTCCGGCCCCGACTCCACACAAGGTCTTAGGCCCCGGCATCGACGGGAGAGGAATCCTGAGACGCCCCCGAGGAACTCGCATGGGGACTGGCCTTTCCTGAGGCCACCAGAGCGGGTCCCTGAGGTCCCCGTCGTAAGTCGAGAGCACCTGCCGCAACTCGAGAAAATCCAGGAGGTTTTGCCCTCCAGGCCAGATGAGGCCCATTTCCGCTGAGGCTTCTCGAGGCCAATCACATCTAACCACTGGAACTTACAAAGGGTCCTTCACACCCTTGCTGCAACTCAAGAAGTTCCCCGACATACCCGTCTCCACTCGAGAGGAAGCACGTGGGTTCCCGCACACATCCAGGGGAGCCCCGTTTCCGCCTCCTAGCTCGAGATGAGGGATCCTTTCCCTGTTTCGTAGGGAAAGAATTCCCAGCGTTCCCGTCGCATCTCAAGAGGAGGCGCTCTCCATAGGAAAGGCGAGAGCAATTCCAGGGTCGTGACACCATTCCAAGAGTCCCCCAGATGTGTCAGTCCATTCCAGAGAAACCTGTTTTCCCTGCACTGCCTTGACGTTCAAGCCGAGGATCGACTCCCACCACGTGTGCACGTGGGACAGCCCTGTGGGAAAGCCTCGTGGGAAAGCCTCGTGGGAAAGACTCGAGGGAAAACCATAGATCCTTTGATCCACGCGGCGGACTGCGTGACACTGCTGCTACCGCTCTGGAGGAAAGCGCAAGCGCATGCCCGCATTCGAGACGAGGACTGACTCCCCTGGGGAGACTCCAGAAGTACCCCAAGATCCATGTCAGCACTGGAGAGGAATCCTCAGGTTCCGGCCCCGACTCCACACAAGGTCTTAGGCCCCGGCATCGACGGGAGAGGAATCCCGAGACGCCACGGAGGAACTCGCATGGGGACTGGCCTTTCCTGAGGCGACCAGAGCGGGTCCCTGAGGTCCCCGTCGTAAGTCGAGAGCACCTGCCGCAACTCGAGAAAATCCAGGAGGTTTTGCCCTCCAGGCGAGATGAGGCCCATTTCCGCTGAGGCTTCTCGAGGCCAATCACATCTAACCACTGGAACTTCCAAAGGGTCCTTCACACCATTGCTGCAACTCAAGAAGTTCCCCGACATACCCGTCTCCACTCGAGAGGAAGCACGTGGGGTCCCGCACACATCCAGGGGAGCCCCGTTTCCGCCTTCTAGCTCGAGAAGAGGGATCCTTTCCCTGTTTCGTAGGGAAAGAATTCCCGGCGTTCCCGTCGCATCTCAAGAGGAGGCGCTCTCCACAGGAAAGGCGAGAGGAACTCCAGGGTCGTGACACCATTCCAAGAGTCCCCCAGATGTGTCAGTCCATTCCAGAGGAACCTGTTTTCCCTGCATTGCCTTGACGTTCAAGCCGAGGATCGACTCCCACCACGTGTGCACGTGGGACAGCCCTGTGGGAAAGCCTCGTGGGAAAGCCTCGTGGGAAAGACTCGAGGGAAAACCATAGATCCTTTGATCCACGCGGCGGACTGCGTGACACTGCTGCTACCGCTCTGGAGGAAAGCTCAAGTGCATGCCCGCATTCGAGACGAGGACTGACTCCCCTGGGGAGACTCCAGAAGTACCCCAAGATCCATGTCAGCACTGGAGAGGAATCCTCAGGTTCCGGCCCCGACTCCACACAAGGTCTTAGGCCCCGGCATCGACGGGAGAGGAATCCCGAGACGCCCCCGAGGAACTCGCATGGGGACTGGCCTTTCCTGAGGCCACCAGAGCGGGTCCCTGAGGTCCCCGTCGTAAGTCGAGAGCACCTGCCGCAACTCGAGAAAATCCAGGAGGTTTTGCCCTCCAGGCGAGATGAGGCCCATTTCCGCTGAGGCTTCTCGAGGCCAATCACATCTAACCACTGGAACTTCCAAAGGGTCCTTTACACCCTTGCTGCAAATCAAGAAGTTCCCCGACATACCCGTCTCCACTCGAGAGGAAGCACTTGGTGTCCCGCACACATCCAGGGGAGCCCCGTTTCCGCCTCCTAGCTCGAGATGAGGGATCCTTTCCCTGTTTCGTAGGGAAAGAATTCCCGGCATTCCCGTCGCATCTCAAGAGGAGGCGCTCTCCACAGGCAAGGCGAGAGGAACTCCAGGGTCGTGACACCATTCCAACAGTCCCCCAGATGTGTCAGTCCATTCCAGAGGAACCTGTTTTCCCTGCACTGCCTTGACGTTCAAGCCGAGGATCGACTCCCACCACGTGTGCCCGTGGGACAGCCCTGTGGGAAAGCCTCGTGGGAAAGACTCGTGGGAAATACTCGAGGGAAAACCATAGATCCTTTGATCCACGCGGCGGGCTGCGTGACACTGCTGCTACCGCTCTGGAGGAAAGCGCAAGTGCATGCCCGCATTCGAGACGAGGACTGACTCCCCTGGGGAGACTCCAGAAGTACCCCAAGATCCATGTCAGCACTGGAGAGGAATCCTCAGGTTCCGGCCCCGACTCCACACAAGGTCTTAGGCCCCGGCATCGACGGGAGAGGAATCGCGAGACGCCCCCGAGGAACTCGCATGGGGACTGGCCTTTCCTGAGGCCACCAGAGCGGTTCCCTGAGGTCCCCGTAGTAAGTCCAGAGCACCTGCCGCAACTCGAGAAAATCCAGGAGGTTTTGCCCTCCAGGCGAGATGAGGCCCATTTCCGCTGAGGCTTCTCGAGGCCAATCACATCTAACCACTGGAACTTCCAAAGGGTCCTTCACACCATTGCTGTAACTCAAGAAGTTCCCCGACATACCCGTCTCCACTCGAGAGGAAGCACGTGGGTTCCCGCACACATCCAGGGGAGCCCCGTTTCCGCCTCCTAGCTCGAGATGAGGGATCCTTTCCCTGTTTCGTAGGGAAAGAATTCCCAGCGTTCCCGTCGCATCTCAAGAGGAGGCGCTCTCCACAGGAAAGGCGAGAGGAACTCCAGGGTCGTGACACCATTCCAAGAGTCCCCCAGATGTGTCAGTCCATTCCAGAGGAACCTGTTTTCCCTGCAATGCCTTGACGTTCAAGCCGAGGATCGACTCCCACCACGTGTGCACGTGGGACAGCCCTGTGGGAAAGCCTCGTGGGAAAGCCTCGTGGGAAAGACTCGAGGGAAAACCATAGATCCTTTGATCCACGCGGCGGACTGCGTGACACTGCTGCTACCGCTCTGGAGGAAAGCACAAGTGCATGCCCGCATTCGAGACGAGGACTGACTCCCCTGGGGAGACTCCAGAAGTACCCCAAGATCCATGTCAGCACTGGAGAGGAATCCTCAGGTTCCGGCCCCGACTCCACACAAGGTCTTAGGCCCCGGCATCGACGGGAGAGGAATCCCGAGACGCCCCCGAGGAACTCGCATGGGGACTGGCCTTTCCTGAGGCCACCAGAGCGGGTCCCTGAGGTCCCCGTCGTAAGTCGAGAGCACCTGCCGCAACTCGAGAAAATCCAGGAGGTTTTGCCCTCCAGGCGAGATGAGGCCTATTTCCGCTGAGGCTTCTCGAGGCCAATCACATCTAACCACTGGAACTTACAAAGGGTCCTTCACACCCTTGCTGCGACTCAAGAAGTTCCCCGACATACCCGTCTCCACTCGAGAGGAAGCACGTGGGTTCCCGCACACATCCAGGGGAGCCCCGTTTCCGCCTCCGAGCTCGAGATGAGGGATCCTTTCCCTGTTTCGTAGGGAAAGAATTCCCAGCATTCCCGTCGCATCTAAAGAGGAGGCGCTCTCCATAGGAAAGGCGAGAGCAATTCCAGGGTCGTGACACCATTCCAAGAGTCCCCCAGATGTGTCAGTCCATTCCAGAGAAACCTGTTTTCCCTGCACTGCCTTGACGTTCAAGCCGAGGATCGACTCCCACCACGTGTGCACGTGGGACAGCCCTGTGGGAAAGCCTCGTGGGAAAGCCTCGTGGGAAAGACTCCAGGGAAAACCATAGATCCTTTGATCCACGCGGCGGACTGCGTGACACTGCTGCTACCGCTCTGGAGGAAAGCGCAAGTGCATGCCCGCATTCGAGACGAGGACAGACTCCCCTGGGGAGACTCCAGAAGTACCCCAAGATCCATGTCAGCACTGGAGAGGAATCCTCAGGTTCCGGCCCCGACTCCACACAAGGTCTTAGGCCCCGGCATCGACGGGAGAGGAATCCCGAGACGCCCCCGAGGAACTCGCATGGGGACTGGCCTGTCCTGAGGCCACCAGAGCGGGTCCCTGAGGTCCCCGTCGTAAGTCGAGAGCACCTGCCGCAACTCGAGAAAATCCAGGAGGTTTTGCCCTCCAGGCGAGATGAGGCCCATTTCCGCTGAGGCTTCTCGAGGCCAATCACGTCTAACCACTGGAACTTCCAAAGGGTCCTTCACACCATTGCTGCAACTCAAGAAGTTCCCCGACATACCCGTCTCCACTCGAGAGGAAGCACGTGGGGTCCCGCACACATCCAGGGGAGCCCCGTTTCCGCCTTCTAGCTCGAGAAGAGGGATCCTTTCCCTGTTTCGTAGGGAAAGAATTCCCGGCGTTCCCGTCGCATCTCAAGAGGAGGCGCTCTCCACAGGAAAGGCGAGAGGAACTCCAGGGTCGTGACACCATTCCAAGAGTCCCCCAGATGTGTCAGTCCATTCCAGAGGAACCTGTTTTCCCTGCATTGCCTTGACGTTCAAGCCGAGGATCGACTCCCACCACGTGTGCACGTGGGACAGCCCTGTGGGAAAGCCTCGTGGGAAAGCCTCGTGGGAAAGACTCGAGGGAAAACCATAGATCCTTTGATCCACGCGGCGGACTGCGTGACACTGCTGCTACCGCTCTGGAGGAAAGCTCAAGTGCATGCCCGCATTCGAGACGAGGACTGACTCCCCTGGGGAGACTCCAGAAGTACCCCAAGATCCATGTCAGCACTGGAGAGGAATCCTCAGGTTCCGGCCCCGACTCCACACAAGGTCTTAGGCCCCGGCATCGACGGGAGAGGAATCCCGAGACGCCCCCGAGGAACTCGCATGGGGACTGGCCTTTCCTGAGGCCACCAGAGCGGGTCCCTGAGGTCCCCGTCGTAAGTCGAGAGCACCTGCCGCAACTCGAGAAAATCCAGGAGGTTTTGCCCTCCAGGCGAGATGAGGCCCATTTCCGCTGAGGCTTCTCGAGGCCAATCACATCTAACCACTGGAACTTCCAAAGGGTCCTTTACACCCTTGCTGCAACTCAAGAAGTTCCCCGACATACCCGTCTCCACTCGAGAGGAAGCACTTGGTGTCCCGCACACATCCAGGGGAGCCCCGTTTCCGCCTCCTAGCTCGAGATGAGGGATCCTTTCCCTGTTTCGTAGGGAAAGAATTCCCGGCATTCCCGTCGCATCTCAAGAGGAGGCGCTCTCCACAGGCAAGGCGAGAGGAACTCCAGGGTCGTGACACCATTCCAACAGTCCCCCAGATGTGTCAGTCCATTCCAGAGGAACCTGTTTTCCCTGCACTGCCTTGACGTTCAAGCCGAGGATCGACTCCCACCACGTGTGCCCGTGGGACAGCCCTGTGGGAAAGCCTCGTGGGAAAGACTCGTGGGAAATACTCGAGGGAAAACCATAGATCCTTTGATCCACGCGGCGGGCTGCGTGACACTGCTGCTACCGCTCTGGAGGAAAGCGCAAGTGCATGCCCGCATTCGAGACGAGGACTGACTCCCCTGGGGAGACTCCAGAAGTACCCCAAGATCCATGTCAGCACTGGAGAGGAATCCTCAGGTTCCGGCCCCGACTCCACACAAGGTCTTAGGCCCCGGCATCGACGGGAGAGGAATCGCGAGACGCCCCCGAGGAACTCGCATGGGGACTGGCCTTTCCTGAGGCCACCAGAGCGGTTCCCTGAGGTCCCCGTAGTAAGTCCAGAGCACCTGCCGCAACTCGAGAAAATCCAGGAGGTTTTGCCCTCCAGGCGAGATGAGGCCCATTTCCGCTGAGGCTTCTCGAGGCCAATCACATCTAACCACTGGAACTTCCAAAGGGTCCTTCACACCATTGCTGTAACTCAAGAAGTTCCCCGACATACCCGTCTCCACTCGAGAGGAAGCACGTGGGTTCCCGCACACATCCAGGGGAGCCCCGTTTCCGCCTCCTAGCTCGAGATGAGGGATCCTTTCCCTGTTTCGTAGGGAAAGAATTCCCAGCGTTCCCGTCGCATCTCAAGAGGAGGCGCTCTCCACAGGAAAGGCGAGAGGAACTCCAGGGTCGTGACACCATTCCAAGAGTCCCCCAGATGTGTCAGTCCATTCCAGAGGAACCTGTTTTCCCTGCAATGCCTTGACGTTCAAGCCGAGGATCGACTCCCACCACGTGTGCACGTGGGACAGCCCTGTGGGAAAGCCTCGTGGGAAAGCCTCGTGGGAAAGACTCGAGGGAAAACCATAGATCCTTTGATCCACGCGGCGGACTGCGTGACACTGCTGCTACCGCTCTGGAGGAAAGCACAAGTGCATGCCCGCATTCGAGACGAGGACTGACTCCCCTGGGGAGACTCCAGAAGTACCCCAAGATCCATGTCAGCACTGGAGAGGAATCCTCAGGTTCCGGCCCCGACTCCACACAAGGTCTTAGGCCCCGGCATCGACGGGAGAGGAATCCCGAGACGCCCCCGAGGAACTCGCATGGGGACTGGCCTTTCCTGAGGCCACCAGAGCGGGTCCCTGAGGTCCCCGTCGTAAGTCGAGAGCACCTGCCGCAACTCGAGAAAATCCAGGAGGTTTTGCCCTCCAGGCGAGATGAGGCCTATTTCCGCTGAGGCTTCTCGAGGCCAATCACATCTAACCACTGGAACTTACAAAGGGTCCTTCACACCCTTGCTGCGACTCAAGAAGTTCCCCGACATACCCGTCTCCACTCGAGAGGAAGCACGTGGGTTCCCGCACACATCCAGGGGAGCCCCGTTTCCGCCTCCGAGCTCGAGATGAGGGATCCTTTCCCTGTTTCGTAGGGAAAGAATTCCCAGCGTTCCCGTCGCATCTAAAGAGGAGGCGCTCTCCATAGGAAAGGCGAGAGCAATTCCAGGGTCGTGACACCATTCCAAGAGTCCCCCAGATGTGTCAGTCCATTCCAGAGAAACCTGTTTTCCCTGCACTGCCTTGACGTTCAAGCCGAGGATCGACTCCCACCACGTGTGCACGTGGGACAGCCCTGTGGGAAAGCCTCGTGGGAAAGCCTCGTGGGAAAGACTCCAGGGAAAACCATAGATCCTTTGATCCACGCGGCGGACTGCGTGACACTGCTGCTACCGCTCTGGAGGAAAGCGCAAGTGCATGCCCGCATTCGAGACGAGGACTGACTCCCCTGGGGAGACTCCAGAAGTACCCCAAGATCCATGTCAGCACTGGAGAGGAATCCTCAGGTTCCGGCCCCGACTCCACACAAGGTCTTAGGCCCCGGCATCGACGGGAGAGGAATCCCGAGACGCCCCCGAGGAACTCGCATGGGGACTGGCCTGTCCTGAGGCCACCAGAGCGGGTCCCTGAGGTCCCCGTCGTAAGTCGAGAGCACCTGCCGCAACTCGAGAAAATCCAGGAGGTTTTGCCCTCCAGGCGAGATGAGGCCCATTTCCGCTGAGGCTTCTCGAGGCCAATCACGTCTAACCACTGGAACTTCCAAAGGGTCCTTCACACCCTTGCTGCAACTCAAGAAGTTCCCCGAAATACCCGTCTCCACTCGAGAGGAAGCATGTGGTGCCCCGCACACATCCAGGGGAGCGCCGTTTCCGCCTCCTAGCTCGAGATGAGGGATCCTTTCCCTGTTTCGTAGGGAAAGAATTCCCGGCGTTCCCGTCGCAACTCAAGAGGAGGCGCTCTCAACAGGAAAGGCGAGAGGAACTCCAGGGTCGTGCCACCATTCCAAGAGTCCCCCAGATGTGTCAGTCCATTCCAGAGGAACCTGTTTTCCCTGCACTGCCTTGTCGTTCAAGCCGAGGATCGACTCCCACCACGTGTGCACGTGGGACAGCCCTGTGGGAAAGCCTCGTGGGAAAGACTCGTGGGAAATACTCGAGGGAAAACCATAGATCCTTTGATCCACGCGGCGGACTGCGTGACACTGCTGCTACCGCTCTGGAGGAAAGCGCAAGTGCATGCCCGCATTCGAGACGAGGACTGACTCCCCTGGGGAGACTCCAGAAGTACCCCAAGATCCATGTCAGCACTGGAGAGGAATCCTCAGGTTCCGGCCCCGACTCCACACAAGGTCTTAGGCCCCGGCATCGACGGGAGAGGAATCCCGAGACGCCCCGGAGGAACTCGCATGGGGACTGGCCTTTCCTGAGGCCACCAGAGCGGGTCCCTGAGGTCCCCGTCGTAAGTCGAGAGCACCTGCCGCAACTCGAGAAAATCCAGGAGGTTTTGCCCTCCAGGCGAGATGAGGCCCATTTCCGCTGAGGCTTCTCGAGGCCAATCACGTCTAACCACTGGAACTTCCAAAGGGTCCTTCACACCCTTGCTGCAACTCAAGAAGTTCCCCGACATACCCTTCTCCACTCGAGAGGAAGCATGTGGTGCCCCGCACACATCCAGGGGAGCGCCGTTTCCGCCTCCTAGCTCGAGATGAGGGATCCTTTCCCTGTTTCGTAGGGAAAGAATTCCCGGCGTTCCCGTCGCATCTCAAGAGGAGGCGCTCTCAACAGGAAAGGCGAGAGGAACTCCAGGGTCGTGCCACCATTCCAAGAGTCCCCCAGATGTGTCAGTCCATTCCAGAGGAACCTGTTTTCCCTGCACTGCCTTGACGTTCAAGCCGAGGATCGACTCCCACCACGTGTGCACGTGGGACAGCCCTGTGGGAAAGCCTCGTGGGAAAGACTCGTGGGAAAGACTCGAGGGAAAACCATAGATCCTTTGATCCACGCGGCGGACTGCGTGACACTGCTGCTACCGCTCTGGAGGAAAGCGCAAGTGCATGCCCGCATTCGAGACGAGGACTGACTCCCCTGGGGAGACTCCAGAAGTACCCCAAGATCCATGTCAGCACTGGAGAGGAATCCTCAGGTTCCGGCCCCGACTCCACACAGGTCTTAGGCCCCGGCATCGACGGGAGAGGAATCCTGAGACGCCCCCGAGGAACTCGCATGGGGACTGGCCTTTCCTGAGGCCACCAGAGCGGGTCCCTGAGATCCCCGTCGTAAGTCGAGAGCACCTGCCGCAACTCGAAAAAATCCAGGAGGTTTTGCCCTCCAGGCGAGATGAGGCCCATTTCCGCTGAGGCTTCTCGAGGCCAATCACATCTAACCACTGGAACTTCCAAAGGGTCCTTCACACCATTGCTGCAACTCAAGAAGTTCCCCGACATACCCGTCTCCACTCGAGAGGAAGCACGTAGGGTCCCGCACACATCCAGGGGAGCCCCGTTTCCGCCTCCTAGCTCGAGATGAGGGATCCTTTCCCTGTTTCGTAGGGAAAGAATTCCCGGCGTTCCCGTCGCATCTCAAGAGGAGGCGCTCTCCACAGGAAAGGCGAGAGGAACTCCAGGGTCGTGACACCATTCCAAGAGTCCCCCAGATGTGTCAGTCCATTCCAGAGGAACCTGTTTTCCCTGCATTGCCTTGACGTTCAAGCCGAGGATCGACTCCCACCACGTGTGCACGTGGGACTGCTCTGTGGGAAAGCCTCGTGGGAAAGCCTCGTGGGAAAGACTCGAGGGAAAACCATAGATCCTTTGATCCACGCGGCCGACTGCGTGACACTGCTGCTACCGCTCTGGAGGAAAGCGCAAGTGCATGCCCGCATTCGAGACGAGGACTGACTCCCCTGGGGAGACTCCAGAAGTACCCCAAGATCCATGTCAGCACTGGAGAGGATTCCTCAGGTTCCGGCCCCGACTCCACACAAGGTCTTAGGCCCCGGCATCGACGGGAGAGGAATCCCGAGACGCCCCCGAGGAACTCGCATGAGGACTGGCCTTTCCTGAGGCCACCAGAGCGGTTCCCTGAGGTCCCTGTCGTAAGTCGAGAGCACCTGCCGCAACTCGAGAAAATCCAGGAGGTTTTGCCCTCCAGGCGAGATGAGGCCCATTTCCGCAGAGGCTTCTCGAGGCCAATCACGTCTAACCACTGGAACTTCCAAAGGGTCCTTCACACCCTTGCTGCAACTCAAGAAGTTCCCCGACATACCCGTCTCCACTCGAGAGGAAGCATGTGGTGCCCCGCACACATCCAGGGGAGCGCCGTTTCCGCCTCCTAGCTCGAGATGAGGGATCCTTTCCCTGTTTCGTAGGGAAAGAATTCCCGGCGTTCCCGTCGCATCTCAAGAGGAGGCGCTCTCCACAGGAAATGCGAGAGGAACTCCAGGGTCGTGACACCATTCCAAGAGTCCCCCAGATGTGTCAGTCCATTCCAGAGGAACCTGTTTTCCCTGCACTGCCTTGACGTTCAAGCCGAGGATCGACTCCCACCACGTGTGCACGTGGGACAGCCCTGTGGGAAAGCCTCGTGGGAAAGCCTCGTGGGAAAGACTCGAGGGAAAACCATAGATCCTTTGATCCACGCGGCGGACTGCGTGACACTGCTGCTACCGCTCTGGAGGAAAGCGCAAGTGCATGCCCGCATTCGAGACGAGGACTGACTCCCCTGGGGAGACTGCAGAAGTACCCCAAGATCCATGTCAGCACTGGAGAGGAATCCTCAGGTTCCGGCCCCGACTCCACACAAGGTCTTAGGCCCCGGCATCGACGGGAGAGGAATCCCGAGACGCCCCCGAGGAACTCGCATGGGGACTGGCCTTTCCTTAGGCCACCAGAGCGGTTCCCTGAGGTCCCCGTAGTAAGTCCAGAGCACCTGCCGCAACTCGAGAAAATCCAGGAGGTTTTGCCCTCCAGGCGAGATGAGGCCCATTTCCGCTGAGGCTTCTCGAGGCCAATCACATCTAACCACTGGAACTTCCAAAGGGTCCTTCACACCATTGCTGTAACTCAAGAAGTTCCCCGACATACCCGTCTCCACTCGAGAGGAAGCACGTGGGTTCCCGCACACATCCAGGGGTGCCCCGTTTCCGCCTCCTAGCTCGAGATGAGGGATCCTTTCCCTGTTTCGTAGGGAAAGAATTCCCAGCGTTCCCGTCGCATCTCAAGAGGAGGCGCTCTCCACAGGAAAGGCGAGAGGAACTCCAGGGTCGTGACACCATTCCAAGAGTCCCCCAGATGTGTCAGTCCATTCCAGAGGAACCTGTTTTCCCTGCACTGCCTTGACGTTCAAGCCGAGGATCCACTCCCACCACGTGTGCACGTGGGACAGCCCTGTGGGAAAGCCTCGTGGGAAAGCCTCGTGGGAAAGACTCGAGGGAAAACCATAGATCCTTTGATCCACGCGGCGGACTGCGTGACACTGCTGCTACCGCTCTGGAGGAAAGCGCAAGTGCATGCCCGCATTCGAGACGAGGACTGACTCCCCTGGGGAGACTCCAGAAGTACCCCAAGATCCATGTCAGCACTGGAGAGGAATCCTCAGGTTCCGGCCCCGACTCCACACAAGGTCTTAGGCCCCGGCATCGACGGGAGAGGAATCCCGAGAGGCCCCCGAGGAACTCGCATGGGGACTGGCCTTTCCTGAGGCCACCAGAGCGGGTCCCTGAGGTCCCCGTCGTAAGTCGAGAGCACCTGCCGCAACTCGAGAAAATCCAGGAGGTTTTGCCCTCCAGGCGAGATGAGGCCCATTTCCGCTGAGGCTTCTCGAGGCCAATCACATCTAACCACTGGAACTTACAAAGGGTCCTTCACACCATTGCTGCAACTCAAGAAGTTCCCCGACATACCCGTCTCCATTTGAGAGGAAGCACGTGGGGTCCCGCACACATCCAGGGGAGCCCCGTTTCCGCCTCCTAGCTCGAGATGAGGGATCCTTTCGCTGTTTCGTAGGGAAAGAATTCCCGGCGTTCTCGTCGCATCTCAAGAGGAGGCGCTCTCCACAGGAAAGGCGAGAGGAACTCCAGGGTCGTGACACCATTCCAAGAGTCCCCCAGATGTGTCAGTCCATTCCAGAGGAACCTGTTTTCCCTGTACTGCCTTGACGTTCAAGCCGAGGATCGACTCCCACCACGTGTGCACGTGGGAGAGCCCTGTGGGAAAGCCTCGTGGGAAAGCCTCGTGGGAAAGAATCGAGGGAAAACCATAGATCCTTTGATCCACGCGGCGGACTGCGTGACACTGCTGCTACCGCTCTGGAGGAAAGCGCAAGCGCATGCCCGCATTCGAGACGAGGACTGACTCCCCTGGGGAGACTCCAGAAGTACCCCAAGGTCCATGTCAGCACTGGAGAGGAATCCTCAGGTTCCGGCCCCGACTCCACACAAGGTCTTAGGCCCCGGCATCGACGGGAGAGGAATCCCGAGAGGCCCCCGAGGAACTCGCATGGGGACTGGCCTTTCCTGAGGCCACCAGAGCGGGTCCCTGAGGTCCCCGTCGTAAGTCGAGAGCACCTGCCGCAACTCGAGAAAATCCAGGAGGTTTTGCCCTCCAGGCGAGATGAGGCCCATTTCCGCTGAGGCTTCTCGAGGCCAATCACATCTAACCACTGGAACTTACAAAGGGTCCTTCACACCATTGCTGCAACTCAAGAAGTTCCCCGACATACCCGTCTCCACTCGAGAGGAAGCACGTGGGGTCCCGCACACATCCAGGGAAGCCCCGTTTCCGCCTCCTAGCTCGAGATGTGGGATCCTTTCCCTGTTTCGTAGGGAAAGAATTCCCGGCGTTCTCGTCGCATCTCAAGAGGAGGCGCTCTCCACAGGAAAGGCGAGAGGAACTCCAGGGTCGTGACACCATTCCAAGAGTCCCCCAGATGTGTCAGTCCATTCCAGAGGAACCTGTTTTCCCTGTACTGCCTTGACGTTCAAGCCGAGGATCGACTCCCACCACGTGTGCACGTGGGACAGCCCTGTGGGAAAGCCTCGTGGGAAAGCCTCGTGGGAAAGACTCGAGGGAAAACCATAGATCCTTTGATCCACGCGGCGGACTGCGTGACACTGCTGCTACCGCTCTGGAGGAAAGCGCAAGCGCATGCCCGCATTCGAGACGAGGACTGACTCCCCTGGGGAGACTCCAGAAGTACCCCAAGATCCATGTCAGCACTGGAGAGGAATCCTCAGGTTCCGGCCCCGACTCCACACAAGGTCTTAGGCCCCGGCATCGACGGGAGAGGAATCCCGAGAGGCCCACGAGGAACTCGCATGGGGACTGGCCTTTCCTGAGGCCACCAGAGCGGGTCCCTGAGGTCCCCGTCGTAAGTCGAGAGCACCTGCCGCAACTCGAGAAAATCCAGGAGGTTTTGCCCTCCAGGCGAGATGAGGCCCATTTCCGCTGAGGCTTCTCGAGGCCAATCACGTCTAACCGCTGGAACTTCCAAAGGGTCCTTCACACCCTTGCTGCAACTCAAGAAGTTCCCCGACATACCCGTCTCCACTCGAGAGGAAGCATGTGGTTCCCCGCACACATCCAGGGGAGCGCCGTTTCCGCCTCCTAGCTCGAGATGAGGGATCCTTTCCCTGTTTCGTAGGGAAAGAATTCCCGGCGTTCCCGTCGCATCTCAAGAGGAGGCGCTCTCCACAGGAAAGGCGAGAGGAACTCCAGGGTCGTGACACCATTCCAAGAGTCCCCCAGATGTGTCAGTCCATTCCAGAGGAACCTGTTTTCCCTGCACTGCCTTGACGTTCAAGCCGAGGATCGACTCCCACCACGTGTGCACGTGGGACAGCCCTATGGGAAAGCCTCGTGGGAAAGCCTCGTGGGAAAGACTCGAGGGAAAACCATAGATCCTTTGATCCACGCGGCGGACTGCGTGACACTGCTGCTACCGCTCTCGAGGAAAGCGCAAGTGCATGCCCGCATTCGAGACGAGGACTGACTCCCCTGGGGAGACTGCAGAAGTACCCCAAGATCCATGTCAGCACTGGAGAGGAATCCTCAGGTTCCGGCCCCGACTCCACACAAGGTCTTAGGCCCCGGCATCGACGGGAGAGGAATCCCGAGACGCCCCCGAGGAACTCGCATGGGGACTGGCCTTTCCTTAGGCCACCAGAGCGGTTCCCTGAGGTCCCCGTAGTAAGTCCAGAGCACCTGCCGCAACTCGAGAAAATCCAGGAGGTTTTGCCCTCCAGGCGAGATGAGGCCCATTTCCGCTGAGGCTTCTCGAGGCCAATCACATCTAACCACTGGAACTTCCAAAGGGTCCTTCACACCATTGCTGTAACTCAAGAAGTTCCCCGACATACCCGTCTCCACTCGAGAGGAAGCACGTGGGTTCCCGCACACATCCAGGGGTGCCCCGTTTCCGCCTCCTAGCTCGAGATGAGGGATCCTTTCCCTGTTTCGTAGGGAAAGAATTCCCAGCGTTCCCGTCGCATCTCAAGAGGAGGCGCTCTCCACAGGAAAGGCGAGAGGAACTCCAGGGTCGTGACACCATTCCAAGAGTCCCCCAGATGTGTCAGTCCATTCCAGAGGAACCTGTTTTCCCTGCACTGCCTTGACGTTCAAGCCGAGGATCCACTCCCACCACGTGTGCACGTGGGACAGCCCTGTGTGAAAGCCTCGTGGGAAAGCCTCGTGGGAAAGACTCGAGGGAAAACCATACATCCTTTGATCCACGCGGCGGACTGCGTGACACTGCTGCTACCGCTCTGGAGGAAAGCGCAAGTGCATGCCCGCATTCGAGACGAGGACTGACTCCCCTGGGGAGACTCCAGAAGTACCCCAAGATCCATGTCAGCACTGGAGAGGAATCCTCAGGTTCCGGCCCCGACTCCACACAAGGTCTTAGGCCCCGGCATCGACGGGAGAGGAATCCCGAGAGGCCCCCGAGGAACTCGCATGGGGACTGGCCTTTCCTGAGGCCACCAGAGCGGGTCCCTGAGGTCCCCGTCGTAAGTCGAGAGCACCTGCCGCAACTCGAGAAAATCCAGGAGGTTTTGCCCTCCAGGCGAGATGAGGCCCATTTCCGCTGAGGCTTCTCGAGGCCAATCACATCTAACCACTGGAACTTACAAAGGGTCCTTCACACCATTGCTGCAACTCAAGAAGTTCCCCGACATACCCGTCTCCATTCGAGAGGAAGCACGTGGGGTCCCGCACACATCCAGGGGAGCCCCGTTTCCGCCTCCTAGCTCGAGATGAGGGATCCTTTCGCTGTTTCGTAGGGAAAGAATTCCCGGCGTTCTCGTCGCATCTCAAGAGGAGGCGCTCTCCACAGGAAAGGCGAGAGGAACTCCAGGGTCGTGACACCATTCCAAGAGTCCCCCAGATGTGTCAGTCCATTCCAGAGGAACCTGTTTTCCCTGTACTGCCTTGACGTTCAAGCCGAGGATCGACTCCCACCACGTGTGCACGTGGGACAGCCCTGTGGGAAAGCCTCGTGGGAAAGCCTCGTGGGAAAGAATCGAGGGAAAACCATAGATCCTTTGATCCACGCGGCGGACTGCGTGACACTGCTGCTACCGCTCTGGAGGAAAGCGCAAGCGCATGCCCGCATTCGAGACGAGGACTGACTCCCCTGGGGAGACTCCAGAAGTACCCCAAGATCCATGTCAGCACTGGAGAGGATTCCTCAGGTTCCGGCCCCGACTCCACACAAGGTCTTAGGCCCCGGCATCGACGGGAGAGGAATCCCGAGAGGCCCCCGAGGAACTCGCATGGGGACTGGCCTTTCCTGAGGCCACCAGAGCGGGTCCCTGAGGTCCCCGTCGTAAGTCGAGAGCACCTGCCGCAACTCGAGAAAATCCAGGAGGTTTTGCCCTCCAGGCGAGATGAGGCCCATTTCCGCTGAGGCTTCTCGAGGCCAATCACATCTAACCACTGGAACTTACAAAGGGTCCTTCACACCATTGCTGCAACTCAAGAAGTTCCCCGACATACCCGTCTCCACTCGAGAGGAAGCACGTGGGGTCCTGCACACATCCAGGGGAGCCCCGTTTCCGCCTCCTAGCTCGAGATGAGGGATCCTTTCGCTGTTTCGTAGGGAAAGAATTCCCGGCGTTCTCGTCGCATCTCAAGAGGAGGCGCTCTCCATAGGAAAGGCGAGAGGAACTCCAGGGTCGTGACACCATTCCAAGAGTCCCCCAGATGTGTCAGTCCATTCCAGAGGAACCTGTTTTCCCTGTACTGCCTTGACGTTCAAGCCGAGGATCGACTCCCACCACGTGTGCACGTGGGACAGCCCTGTGGGAAAGCCTCGTGGGAAAGCCTCGTGGGAAAGACTCGAGGGAAAACCATAGATCCTTTGATCCACGCGGCGGACTGCGTGACACTGCTGCTACCGCTCTGGAGGAAAGCGCAAGCGCATGCCCGCATTCGAGACGAGGACTGACTCCCCTGGGGAGACTCCAGAAGTACCCCAAGATCCATGTCAGCACTGGAGAGGAATCCTCAGGTTCCGGCCCCGACTCCACACAAGGTCTTAGGCCCCGGCATCGACGGGAGAGGAATCCCGAGAGGCCCCCGAGGAACTCGCATGGGGACTGGCCTTTCCTGAGGCCACCAGAGCGGGTCCCTGAGGTCCCCGTCGTAAGTCGAGAGCACCTGCCGCAACTCGAGAAAATCCAGGAGGTTTTGCCCTCCAGGCGAGATGAGGCCCATTTCCGCTGAGGCTTCTCGAGGCCAATCACGTCTAACCGCTGGAACTTCCAAAGGGTCCTTCACACCCTTGCTGCAACTCAAGAAGTTCCCCGACATACCCGTCTCCACTCGAGAGGAAGCATGTGGTGCCCCGCACACATCCAGGGGAGCGCCGTTTCCGCCTCCTAGCTCGAGATGAGGGATCCTTTCCCTGTTTCGTAGGGAAAGAATTCCCGGCGTTCCCGTCGCATCTCAAGAGGAGGCGCTCTCCACAGGAAAGGCGAGAGGAACTCCAGGGTCGTGACACCATTCCAAGAGTCCCCCAGATGTGTCAGTCCATTCCAGAGGAACCTGTTTTCCCTGCACTGCCTTGACGTTCAAGCCGAGGATCGACTCCCACCACGTGTGCACGTGGGACAGCCCTATGGGAAAGCCTCGTGGGAAAGCCTCGTGGGAAAGACTCGAGGGAAAACCATAGATCCTTTGATCCACGCGGCGGAATGCGTGACACTGCTGCTACCGCTCTCGAGGAAAGCGCAAGTGCATGCCCGCATTCGAGACGAGGACTGACTCCCCTGGGGAGACTCCAGAAGTACCCCAAGATCCATGTCAGCACTGGAGAGGAATCCTCAGGTTCCGGCCCCGACTCCACACAAGGTCTTAGGCCCCGGCATCGACGGGAGAGGAATCCCGAGACGCCCCCGAGGAACTCGCATGGGGACTGGCCTTTCCTGAGGCCACCAGAGCGGTTCCCTGAGGTCCCCGTAGTAAGTCGAGAGCACCTGCCGCAACTCGAGAAAATCCAGGAGGTTTTGCCCTCCAGGCGAGATGAGGCCCATTTCCGCTGAGGCTTCTCGAGGCCAATCACATCTAACCACTGGAACTTCCAAAGGGTCCTTCACACCCTTGCTGCAACTCAAGAAGTTCCCCGACATACCCGTCTCCACTCGAGAGGAAGCATGTGGTGCCCCGCACACATCCAGGGGAGCGCCGTTTCCGCCTCCTAGCTCGAGATGAGGGATCCTTTCCCTGTTTCGTAGGGAAAGAATTCCCGGCGTTCCCGTCGCATCTCAAGAGGAGGCGCTCTCCACAGGAAAGGCGAGAGGAACTCCAGGGTCGTGCCACCATTCCAAGAGTCCCCCAGATGTGTCAGTCCATTCCAGAGGAACCTGTTTTCCCTGCACTGCCTTGACGTTCAAGCCGAGGATCGACTCCCACCACGTGTGCACGTGGGACAGCCCTGTGGGAAAGCCTCGTGGGAAAGCCTCGTGGGAAAGACTCGAGGGAAAACCATAGATCCTTTGATCCACGCGGCGGACTGCGTGACACTGCTGCTACCGCTCTCGAGGAAAGCGCAAGTGCATGCCCGCATTCGAGACGAGGACTGACTCCCCTGGGGAGACTCCAGAAGTACCCCAAGATCCATGTCAGCACTGGAGAGGAATACTCAGGTTCCGGCCCCGACTCCACACAAGGTCTTAGGCCCCGGCATCGACGGGAGAGGAATCCCGAGACGCCCCCGAGGAACTCGCATGGGGACTGGCCTTTCCTGAGGCCACCAGAGCGGTTCCCTGAGGTCCCCGTAGTAAGTCGAGAGCACCTGCTGCAACTCGAGAAAATCCAGGAGGTTTTGCCCTCCAGGCGAGATGAGGCCCATTTCCGCTGAGGCTTCTCGAGGCCAATCACATCTAACCACTGGAACTTCCAAAGGGTCCTTCACACCATTGCTGCAACTCAAGAAGTTCCCCGACATACCTGTCTCCACTCGAGAGGAAGCACGTGAGTTCCCGCACACATCCAGGGGAGCCCTGTTTCCGCCTCCTAGCTCGAGATGAGGGATTCTTTCCCTGTTTCGTAGGGAAAGAATTCCCGGCGTTCTCGTCGCATCTCAAGAGGAGGCGCTCTCCACAGGAAAGGCGAGAGGAACTCCAGGGTCGTGACACCATTCCAAGAGTCCCCCAGATGTGTCAGTCCATTCCAGAGGAACCTGTTTTCCCTGTACTGCCTTGACGTTCAAGCCGAGGATCGACTCCCACCACGTGTGCACGTGGGACAGCCCTGTGGGAAAGCCTCGTGGGAAAGCCTCGTGGGAAAGACTCGAGGGAAAACCATAGATCCTTTGATCCACGCGGCGGACTGCGTGACACTGCTGCTACCGCTCTGGAGGAAAGCGCAAGCGCATGCCCGCATTCGAGACGAGGACTGACTCCCCTGGGGAGACTCCAGAAGTACCCCAAGATCCATGTCAGCACTGGAGAGGAATCCTCAGGTTCCGGCCCCGACTCCACACAAGGTCTTAGGCCCCGGCATCGACGGGAGAGGAATCCCGAGAGGCCCCCGAGGAACTCGCATGGGGACTGGCCTTTCCTGAGGCCACCAGACCGGGTCCCTGAGGTCCCCGTCATAAGTCGAGAGCACCTGCCGCAACTCGAGAAAATCCAGGAGGTTTTGCCCTCCAGGCGAGATGAGGCCCATTTCCGCTGAGGCTTCTCGAGGCCAATCACGTCTAACCACTGGAACTTCCAAAGGGTCCTTCACACCCTTGCTGCAACTCAAGAAGTTCCCCGACATACCCGTCTCCACTCGAGAGGAAGCATGTGGTGCCCCGCACACATCCAGGGGAGCGCCGTTTCCGCCTCCTAGCTCGAGATGAGGGATCCTTTCCCTGTTTCGTAGGGAAAGAATTCCCGGCGTTCCCGTCGCATCTCAATAGTAGGCGCTCTCCACAGGAAAGGCGAGAGGAACTCCAGGGTCGTGCCACCATTCCAAGAGTCCCCCAGATGTGTCAGTCCATTCCAGAGGAACCTGTTTTCCCTGCACTGCCTTGACGTTCAAGCCGAGGATCGACTCCCACCACGTGTGCACGTGGGACAGCCCTGTGGGAAAGCCTCGTGGGAAAGCCTCGTGGGAAAGACTCCAGGGAAAACCATAGATCCTTTGATCCACGCGGCGGACTGCGTGACACTGCTGCTACCGCTCTCGAGGAAAGCGCAAGTGCATGCCCGCATTCGAGACGAGGACTGACTCCCCTGGGGAGACTCCAGAAGTACCCCAAGATCCATGTCAGCACTGGAGAGGAATCCTCAGGTTCCGGCCCCGACTCCACACAAGGTCTTAGGCCCCGGCATCGACGGGAGAGGAATCCCTAGACGCCCCCGAGGAACTCGCATGGGGACTGGCCTGTCCTGAGGCCACCAGAGCGGGTCCCTGAGGTCCCCGTCGTAAGTCGAGAGCACCTGCCGCAACTCGAGAAAATCCAGGAGGTTTTGCCCTCCAGGCGAGATGAGGCCCATTTCCGCTGAGGCTTCTCGAGGCCAATCACATCTAACCACTGGAACTTCCAAAGGGTCCTTCACACCCTTGCTGCAACTCAAGAAGTTCCCCGACATACCCGTCTCCACTCGAGAGGAAGCACTTGGTGTCCCGCACACATCCAGGGGAGCCCCGTTTCCGCCTCCTAGCTCGAGATGAGGGATCCTTTCCCTGTTTCGTAGGGAAAGAATTCCCGGCGTTCCCGTCGCATCTCAAGAGGAGGCGCTCTCCACAGGCAAGGCGAGAGGAACTCCAGGGTCGTGACACCATTCCAAGAGTCCCCCAGATGTGTAAGTCCATTCCAGAGGAACCTGTTTTCCCTGCACTGCCTTGACGTTCAAGCCGAGGATCGACTCCCACCACGTGTGCACGTGGGACAGCCCTGTGGGAAAGCCTCGTGGGAAAGACTCGTGGGAAATACTCGAGGGAAAACCATAGATCCTTTGATCCACGCGGCGGGCTGCGTGACACTGCTGCTACCGCTCTGGAGGAAAGCGCAAGTGCATGCCCGCATTCGAGACGAGGACTGACTCCCCTGGGGAGACTCCAGAAGTACCCCAAGATCCATGTCAGCACTGGAGAGGAATCCTCAGGTTCCGGCCCCGACTCCACACAAGGTCTTAGGCCCCGGCATCGACGGGAGAGGAATCCCGAGACGCCCCCGAGGAACTCGCATGGGGACTGGCCTTTCCTGAGGCCACCAGAGCGGGTCCCTGAGGTCCCCGTCGTAAGTCGAGAGCACCTGCCGCAACTCGAGAAAATCCAGGAGGTTTTGCCCTCCAGGCGAGATGAGGCCCATTTCCGCTGAGGCTTCTCGAGGCCAATCACATCTAACCACTGGAACTTCCAAAGGGTCCTTCACACCATTGCTGCAACTCAAGAAGTTCCCCGACATACCCGTCTCCACTCGAGAGGAAGCACGTGAGTTCCCGCACACATCCAGGGGAGCCCCGTTTCCGCCTCCTAGCTCGAGATGAGGGATCCTTTCCCTGTTTCGTAGGGAAAGAATTCCCAGCGTTCCCGTCGCATCTCAAGAGGAGGCGCTCTCCACAGGAAAGGCGAGAGGAACTCCAGGGTCGTGACACCATTCCAAGAGTCCCCCAGATGTGTCAGTCCATTCCAGAGGAACCTGTTTTCCCTGCACTGCCTTGACGTTCAAGCCGAGGATCGACTCCCACCACGTGTGCACGTGGGACAGCCCTGTGGGAAAGCCTCGTGGGAAAGCCTCGTGGGAAAGACTCGAGGGAAAACCATAGATCCTTTGATCCACGCGGCGGACTGCGTGACACTGCTGCTACCGCTCTGGAGGAAAGCGCAAGTGCATGCCCGCATTCGAGACGAGGACTGACTCCCCTGGGGAGACTCCAGAAGTACCCCAAGATCCATGTCAGCACTGGAGAGGAATCCTCAGGTTCCGGCCCCGACTCCACACAAGGTCTTAGGCCCCGGCATCGACGGGAGAGGAATCCCGAGACGCCCCCGAGGAACTCGCATGGGGACTGGCCTGTCCTGAGGCCACCAGAGCGGGTCCCTGAGGTCCCCGTCGTAAGTCGAGAGCACCTGCCGCAACTCGAGAAAATCCAGGAGGTTTTGCCCTCCATGCGAGATGAGGCCCATTTCCGCTGAGGCTTCTCGAGGCCAATCACATCTAACCACTGGAACTTCCAAAGGGTCCTTCACACCATTGCTGCAACTCAAGAAGTTCCCCGACATACCCGTCTCCACTCGAGAGGAAGCACGTGGGGTCCCGCACACATCCAGGGGAGCCCCGTTTCCGCCTTCTAGCTCGAGAAGAGGGATCCTTTCCCTGTTTCGTAGGGAAAGAATTCCCGTCGTTCCCGTCGCATCTCAAGAGGAGGCGCTCTTTACAGGAAAGGCGAGAGGAACTCCAGGGTCGTGCCACCATTCCAAGAGTCCCCCAAATGTGTCAGTCCATTCCAGAGGAACCTGTTTTCCCTGTACTGCCTTGACGTTCAAGCCGAGGATCGACTCCCACCACGTGTGCACGTGGGACAGCCCTGTGGGAAAGCCTCGTGGGAAAGCCTCGTGGGAAAGACTCGAGGGAAAACCATAGATCCTTTGATCCACGCGGCGGACTGCGTGACACTGCTGCTACCGCTCTGGAGGAAAGCGCAAGCGCATGCCCGCATTCGAGACGAGGACTGACTCCCCTGGGGAGACTCCAGAAGTACCCCAAGATCCATGTCAGCACTGGAGAGGAATCCTCAGGTTCCGGCCCTGACTCCACACAAGGTCTTAGGCCCCGGCATCGACGGGAGAGGAATCCCGAGACGCCCCCGAGGAACTCGCATGGGGACTGGCCTTTCCTGAGGCGACCAGAGCGGGTCCCTGAGGTCCCCGTCGTAAGTCGAGAGCACCTGCCGCAACTCGAGAAAATCCAGGAGGTTTTGCCCTCCAGGCGAGATGAGGCCCATTTCCGCTGAGGCTTCTCGAGGCCAATCACGTCTAACCACTGGAACTTCCAAAGGGTCCTCCACACCCTTGCTGCAACTCAAGAAGTTCCCCGACATACCCGTCTCCACTCGAGAGGAAGCATGTGGTGTCCCTCACACATCCAGGGGAGCGCCGTTTCCGCCTCCTAGCTCGAGATGAGGGATCCTTTCCCTGTTTCGTAGGGAAAGAATTCCCGGCGTTCCCGTCGCATCTCAAGAGGAGGCGCTCTCAACAGGAAAGGCGAGAGGAACTCCAGGGTCGTGCCACCATTCCAAGAGTCCCCCAGATGTGTCAGTCCATTCCAGAGGAACCTGTTTTCCCTGCATTGCCTTGACGTTCAAGCCGAGGATCGACTCCCACCACGTGTGCACGTGGGACAGCCCTGTGGGAAAGCCTCGTGGGAACGCCTCGTGGGAAAGACTCGAGGGAAAACCATAGATCCTTTGATCCACGCGGCGGACTGCGTGACACTGCTGCTACCGCTCTGGAGGAAATCGCAAGTGCATGCCCGCATTCGAGACGAGGACTGACTCCCCTGGGGAGACTCCAGAAGAACCCCAAGATCCATGTCAGCACTGGAGAGGAATCCTCAGGTTCCGGCCCCGACTCCACACAAGGTCTTAGGCCCCGGCATCGACGGGAGAGGAATCCCGAGACGCCCCCGAGGAACTCGCATGGGGACTGGCCTGTCCTGAGGCCACCAGAGCGGTTCCCTGAGGTCCCCGTCGTAAGTCGAGAGCACCTGCCGCAACTCGAGAAAATCCAGGAGGTTTTGCCCTCCAGGCGAGATGAGGCCCATTTCCGCTGAGGCTTCTCGAGGCCAATCACATCTAACCACTGGAACTTCCAAAGGGTCCTTCACACCCTTGCTGCAACTCAAGAAATTCCCCGGCATACCCGTCTCCACTCGAGAGGAAGCACTTGGTGTCCCGCACACATCCAGGGGAGCCCCGTTTCCGCCTCCTAGCTCGAGATGAGGGATCCTTTCCCTGTTTCGTAGGGAAAGAATTCCCGGTGTTCCCGTCGCATCTCAAGAGGAGGCGCTCTCCGCAGGCAAGGCGAGAGGAACTCCAGGGTCGTGACACCATTCCAAGAGTCCCCCAGATGTGTCAGTCCATTCCAGAGGAACCTGTTTTCCCTGCACTGCCTTGACGTTCAAGCCGAGGATCGACTCCCACCACGTGTGCACGTGGGACAGCCCTGTGGGAAAGCCTCGTGGGAAAGACTCGTGGGAAATACTCGAGGGAAAACCATAGATCCTTTGATCCACGCGGCGGGCTGCGTGACACTGCTGCTACCGCTCTGGAGGAAAGCGCAAGTGCATGCCCGCATTCGAGACGAGGACTGACTCCCCTGGGGAGACTCCAGAAGTACCCCAAGATCCATGTCAGCACTGGAGAGGAATCCTCAGGTTCCGGCCCCGACTCCACACAAGGTCTTAGGCCCCGGCATCGACGGGAGAGGAATCCCGAGACGCCCCCGAGGAACTCGCATGGGGACTGGCCTTTCCTGAGGCCACCAGAGCGGTTCCCTGAGGTCCCCGTAGTAAGTCGAGAGCACCTGCCGCAACTCGAGAAAATCCAGGAGGTTTTGCCCTCCAGGCGAGATGAGGCCCATTTCCGCTGAGGCTTCTCGAGGCCAATCACATCTAACCACTGGAACTTCCAAAGGGTCCTTCACACCATTGCTGCAACTCAAGAAGTTCCCCGACATACCCGTCTCCACTCGAGAGGAAGCACGTGAGTTCCCGCACACATCCAGGGGAGCCCCGTTTCCGCCTCCTAGCTCGAGATGAGGGATCCTTTCCCTGTTTCGTAGGGAAAGAATTCCCAGCGTTCCCGTCGCATCTCAAGAGGAGGCGCTCTCCACAGGAAAGGCGAGAGGAACTCCAGGGTCGTGACACCATTCCAAAAGTCCCCCAGATGTGTCAGTCCATTCCAGAGGAACCTGTTTTCCCTGCACTGCCTTGACGTTCAAGCCGAGGATCGACTCCCACCACGTGTGCACGTGGGACAGCCCTGTGGGAAAGCCTCGTGGGAAAGCCTCGTGGGAAAGACTCGAGGGAAAACCATAGATCCTTTGATCCACGCGGCGGACTGCGTGACACTGCTGCTACCGCTCTGGAGGAAAGCGCAAGTGCATGCCCGCATTCGAGACGAGGACTGACTCCCCTGGGGAGACTCCAGAAGTACCCCAAGATCCATGTCAGCACTGGAGAGGAATCCTCAGGTTCCGGCCCCGACTCCACACAAGGTCTTAGGCCCCGGCATCGACGGGAGAGGAATCCCGAGACGCCCCCGAGGAACTCGCATGGGGACTGGCCTGTCCTGAGGCCATCAGAGCGGGTCCCTGAGGTCCCCTTCGTAAGTCGAGAGCACCTGCCGCAACTCGAGAAAATCCAGGAGGTTTTGCCCTCCAGGCGAGATGAGGCCCATTTCCGCTGAGGCTTCTCGAGGCCAATCACATCTAACCACTGGAACTTACAAAGGGTCCTTCACACCCTTGCTGCAACTCAAGAAGTTCCCCGACATACCCGTCTCCACTCGAGAGGAAGCACTTGGTGTCCCGCACACATCCAGGGGAGCCCCGTTTCCGCCTAATAGCTCGAGATGAGGGATCCTTTCCCTGTTTCGTAGGGAAAGAATTCCCGGCGTTCCCGTCGCATCTCAAGAGGAGGCGCTCTCCACAGGCAAGGCGAGAGGAACTCCAGGGTCGTGACACCATTCCAAGAGTCCCCCAGATGTGTCAGTCCATTCCAGAGGAACCTGTTTTCCCTGCACTGCCTTGACGTTCAAGCCGAGGATCGACTCCCACCACGTGTGCACGTGGGACAGCCCTGTGGGAAAGCCTCGTGGGAAAGACTCGTGGGAAATACTCGAGGGAAAACCATAGATCCTTTGATCCACGCGGCGGGCTGCGTGACACTGCTGCTACCGCTCTGGAGGAAAGCGCAAGTGCATGCCCGCATTCGAGACGAGGACTGACTCCCCTGGGGAGACTCCAGAAGTACCCCAAGATCCATGTCAGCACTGGAGAGGAATCCTCAGGTTCCGGCCCCGACTCCACACAAGGTCTTAGGCCCCGGCATCGACGGGAGAGGAATCCCGAGACGCCCCCGAGGAACTCGCATTGGGACTGGCCTTTCCTGAGGCCACCAGAGCGGTTCCCTGAGGTCCCCGTAGTAAGTCGAGAGCACCTGCCGCAACTCGAGAAAATCCAGGAGGTTTTGCCCTCCAGGCGAGATGAGGCCCATTTCCGCTGAGGCTTCTCGAGGCCAATCACATCTAACCACTGGAACTTCCAAAGGGTCCTTCACACCATTGCTGCAACTCAAGAAGTTCCCCGACATACCCGTCTCCACTCGAGAGGAAGCACGTGAGTTCCCGCACACATCCAGGGGAGCCCCGTTTCCGCCTCCTAGCTCGAGATGAGGGATCCTTTCCCTGTTTCGTAGGGAAAGAATTCCCGGCGTTCTCGTCGCATCTCAAGAGGAGGCGCTCTCCACAGGAAAGGCGAGAGGAACTCCAGGGTCGTGACACCATTCCAAGAGTCCCCCAGATGTGTCAGTCCATTCCAGAGGAACCTGTTTTCCCTGTACTGCCTTGACGTTCAAGCCGAGGATCGACTCCCACCACGTGTGCACGTGGGACAGCCCTGTGGGAAAGCCTCGTGGGAAAGACTCGAGGGAAAACCATAGATCCTTTGATCCACGCGGCGGACTGCGTGACACTGCTGCTACCGCTCTGGAGGAAAGCGCAAGCGCATGCCCGCATTCGAGACGAGGACTGACTCCCCTGGGGAGACTCCAGAAGTACCCCAAGATCCATGTCAGCACTGGAGAGGAATCCTCAGGTTCCGGCCCCGACTCCACACAAGGTCTTAGGCCCCGGCATCGACGGGAGAGGAATCCCGAGACGCCCCCGAGGAACTCGCATGGGGACTGGCCTTTCCTGAGGCCACCAGAGCGGGTCCCTGAGGTCCCCGTCGTAAGTCGAGAGCACCTGCCGCAACTCGAGAAAATCCAGGAGGTTTTGCCCTCCAGGCGAGATGAGGCCCATTTCCGCTGAGGCTTCTCGAGGCCAATCACATCAAACCACTGGAACTTACCAAGGGTCCTTCACACCATTGCTGCAACTCAAGAAGTTCCCCGACATACCCGTCACCACTCGAGAGGAAGCACGTGGGGTCCCGCACACATCCAGGGGAGCCCCGTTTCCGCCTCCTAGCTCGAGATTAGGGATCCTTTCCCTGTTTCGTAGGGAAAGAATTCCCGGCGTTCCCGTCGCATCTCAAGAGGAGGCGCTCTCCACAGGAAAGGCGAGAGGAACTCCAGGGTCGTGCCACCATTCCAAGAGTCCCCCAGATGTGTCAGTCCATTCCATAGGAACCTGTTTTCCCTGCACTGCCTTGACGTTCAAGCCGAGGATCGACTCCCACCACGTGTGCACGTGGGACAGCCCTGTGGGGAAGCCTCGTGGGAACGCCTCCTGGGAAAGACTCGAGGGAAAACCATAGATCCTTTGATCCACGCGGCGGACTGCGTGACACTGCTGCTACCGCTCTGGAGGAAATCGCAAGTGCATGCCCGCATTCGAGACGAGGACTGACTCCCCTGGGGAGACTCCAGAAGAACCCCAAGATCCATGTCAGCACTGGAGAGGAATCCTCAGGTTCCGGCCCGACTCCACACAAGGTCTTAGGCCCCGGCATCGACGGGAAAGGAATCCAGAGAGGCCGCCGAGGAACTCCCATGGGGACTGGCCTTTCCTGAGGCCACCAGAGCGGGTCCCTGAGGTCCCTGTCGTAAGTCGAGAGCACCTGCCGCAACTCCAGAAAATCCAGGAGGTTTTGCCCTCCAGGCGAGATGAGGCCCATTTCCGATGAGGCTTCTCGAGGCCAATCACATCTAACCACTGGAACTTCCAAAGGGTCCTTCACACCCTTGCTGCAACTCAAGAAGTTCCCCGACATACCCGTCTCCACTCGAGAGGAAGCACGTGGGGTCCCGCACACATCCAGGGGAGCCCCGTTTCCGCCTCCTAGCTCGAGATGAGGGATCCTTTCCCTGTTTCGTAGGGAAAGAATTCCCGGCGTTCCCGTCGCATCTCAAGAGGAGGCGCTCTCCACAGGAAAGGCGAGAGGAACTCCAGGGTCGTGCCACCATTCCAAGAGTCCCCCAGATGTGTCAGTCCATTCCAGAGGAACCTGTTTTCCCTGCACTGCCTTGACGTTCAAGCCGAGGATCGACTCCCACCACGTGTGCACGTGGGACAGCCCTGTGGGAAAGCCTCGTGGGAAAGCCTCGTGGGAAAGACTCGAGGGAAAACCATAGATCCTTTGATCCACGCGGCGGACTGCGTGACACTGCTGCTACCGCTCTCGAGGAAAGCGCAAGTGCATGCCCGCATTCGAGACGAGGACTGACTCCCCTGGGGAGACTCCAGAAGTACCCCAAGATCCATGTCAGCACTGGAGAGGAATCCTCAGGTTCCGGCCCCGACTCCACACAAGGTCTTAGGCCCCGGCATCGACGGGAGAGGAATCCTGAGACGCCCCCGAGGAACTCGCATGGGGACTGGCCTTTCCTGAGGCCACCAGAGCGGGTCCCTGAGGTCCCCGTCGTAAGTCGAGAGCACCTGCCGCAACTCGAGAAAATCCAGGAGGTTTTGACCTCCAGGCGAGATGAGGCCCATTTCCGCTGAGGCTTCTCGAGGCCAATCACATCTAACCCCTGGAACTTCCAAAGGGTCCTTCACACCCTTGCTGCAACTCAAGAAGTTCCCCGACATACCCGTCTCCACTCGAGAGGAAGCACGTGGGTTCCCGCACACATCCAGGGGAGCCCCGTTTCCGCCTCCTAGCTCGAGATGAGGGATCCTTTCCCTGTTTCGTAGGGAAAGAATTCCCAGCGTTCCAGTCGCATCTCAAGAGGAGGCGCTCTCCACAGGAAAGGCGAGAGCAATTCCAGGGTCGTGACACCATTCCAAGAGTCCCCCAGATGTGTCAGTCCATTTCAGAGAAACCTTTTTTCCCTGCACTGCCTTGACGTTCAAGCCGAGGATCGACTCCCACCACGTGTGCACGTGGGACAGCCCTGTGGGAAAGCCTCGTGGGAAAGCCTCGTTGGAAAGACTCGAGGGAAACCATAGATCCTTTGATCCACGCGGCGGACTGCGTGACACTGCTGCTACCGCTCTCGAGGAAAGCGCAAGTGCATGCCCGCATTCGAGACGAGGACTGACTCCCCTGGGGAGACTCCAGAAGTACCCCAAGATCCATGTCAGCACTGGAGAGGAATCCTCAGGTTCCGGCCCCGACTCCACACAAGGTCTTAGGCCCCGGCATCGACGGGAGAGGAATCCCGAGACGCCCCCGAGGAACTCGCATGGGGACTGGCCTTTCCTGAGGCCACCAGAGCGGGTCCCTGAGGTCCCCGTCGTAAGTCGAGAGCACCTGCCGCAACTCGAGAAAATCCAGGAGGTTTTGCCCTCCAGGCGAGATGAGGCCCATTTCCGCTGAGGCTTCTCGAGGCCAATCACGTCTAACCACTGGAACTTCCAAAGGGTCCTTCACACCCTTGCTGCAACTCAAGAAGTTCCCCGACATACCCGTCTCCACTCGAGAGGAAGCATGTGGTGCCCCGCACACATCCAGGGGAGCGCCGTTTCCGCCTCCTAGCTCGAGATGAGGGATCCTTTCCCTGTTTCGTAGGGAAAGAATTCCCGGCGTTCCCGTCGCATCTCAAGAGCAGGCGCTCTCCACAGGAAAGGCGAGAGGAACTCCAGGGTCGTGACACCATTCCAAGAGTCCCCCAGATGTGTCAGTCCATTCCAGAGGAACCTGTTTTCCCTGCACTGCCTTGACGTTCAAGCCGAGGATCGACTCCCACCACGTGTGCACGTGGGACAGCCCTGTGGGAAAGCCTCGTGGGAAAGCCTCGTGGGAAAGACTCGAGGGAAAACCATAGATCCTTTGATCCACGCGGCGGACTGCGTGACACTGCTGCTACCGCTCTCGAGGAAAGCGCAAGTGCATGCCCGCATTCGAGACGAGGACTGACTCCCCTGGGGAGACTCCAGAAGTACCCCAAGATCCATGTCAGCACTGGAGAGGAATCCTCAGGTTCCGGGCCCGACTCCACACAAGGTCTTAGGCCCCGGCATCGACGGGAGAGGAATCCTGAGACGCCCCCGAGGAACTCGCATGGGGACTGGCCTTTCCTGAGGCCACCAGAGCGGGTCCCTGAGGTCCCCGTCGTAAGTCGAGAGCACCTGCCGCAACTCGAGAAAATCCAGGAGGTTTTGCCCTCCAGGCGAGATGAGGCCCATTTCCGCTGAGGCTTCTCGGGGCCAATCACATCTAACCACTGGAACTTCCAAAGGGTCCTTCACACCCTTGCTGCAACTCAAGAAGTTCCCCGACATACCCGTCTCCACTCGAGAGGAAGCACGTAGGGTCCCGCACACATCCAGGGGAGCCCCGTTTCCGCCTCCTAGCTCGAGATGAGGGATCCTTTCCCTGTTTCGTAGGGAAAGAATTCCCGGCGTTCCCGTCGCATCTCAAGAGGAGGCGCTCTCCACAGGAAAGGCGAGAGGAACTCCAGGGTCGTGACACCATTCCAAGATTCCCCCAGATGTGTCAGTCCATTCCAGAGGAACCTGTTTTCCCTGCATTGCCTTGACGTTCAAGCCGAGGATCGACTCCCACCACGTGTGCACGTGGGACAGCCCTGTGGGAAAGCCTCGTGGGAAAGCCTCGTGGGAAAGACTCGAGGGAAAACCATAGATCCTTTGATCCACGCGGCCGACTGCGTGACACTGCTGCTACCGCTCTGGAGGAAAGCGCAAGTGCATGCCCGCATTCGAGACGAGGACTGACTCCCCTGGGGAGACTCCAGAAGTACCCCAAGATCCATGTCAGCACTGGAGAGGAATCCTCAGGTTCCGGCCCCGACTCCACACAAGGTCTTAGGCCCCGGCATCGACGGGAGAGGAATCCCGAGACGCCCCCGAGGAACTCGCATGGGGACTGGCCTTTCCTGAGGCCACCAGAGCGGGTCCCTGAGGTCCCTGTCGTAAGTCGAGAGCACCTGCCGCAACTCGAGAAAATCCAGGAGGTTTTGCCCTCCAGGCGAGATGAGGCCCATTTCCGCTGAGGCTTCTCGAGGCCAATCACGTCTAACCACTGGAACTTCCAAAGGGTCCTTCACACCCTTGCTGCAACTCAAGAAGTTCCCCGACATACCCGTCTCCACTCGAGAGGAAGCATGTGGTGCCCCGCACACATCCAGGGGAGCGCCGTTTCCGCCTCCTAGCTCGAGATGAGGGATCCTTTCCCTGTTTCGTAGGGAAAGAATTCCCGGCGTTCCCGTCGCATCTCAAGAGGAGGCGCTCTCAACAGGAAAGGCGAGAGGAACTCCAGGGTCGTGCCACCATTCCAAGAGTCCCCCAGATGTGTCAGTCCATTCCAGAGGAACCTGTTTTCCCTGCACTGCCTTGACGTTCAAGCCGAGGATCGACTCCCACCACGTGTGCACGTGGGACAGCCCTGTGGGAAAGCCTCGTGGGAAAGCCTCGTGGGAAAGACTCGAGGGAAAACCATAGATCCTTTGATCCACGCGGCGGACTGCGTGACACTGCTGCTACCGCTCTGGAGGAAAGCGCAAGCGCATGCCCGCATTCGAGACGAGGACTGACTCCCCTGGGGAGACTCCAGAAGTACCCCAAGATCCATGTCAGCACTGGAGAGGAATCCTCAGGTTCCGGCCCCGACTCCACACAAGGTCTTAGGCCCCGGCATCGACGGGAGAGGAATCCCGAGACGCCCCGGAGGAACTCGCATGGGGACTGGCCTTTCCTGAGGCCACCAGAGCGGGTCCCTGAGGTCCCCGTCGTAAGTCGAGAGCACCTGCCGCAACTCGAGAAAATCCAGGAGGTTTTGCCCTCCAGGCGAGATGAGGCCCATTTCCGCTGAGGCTTCTCGAGGCCAATCACGTCTAACCACTGGAACTTCCAAAGGGTCCTTCACACCCTTGCTGCAACTCAAGAAGTTCCCCGACATACCCGTCTCCACTCGAGAGGAAGCATGTGGTGCCCCGCACACATCCAGGGGAGCGCCGTTTCCGCCTCCTAGCTCGAGATGAGGGATCCTTTCCCTGTTTCGTAGGGAAAGAATTCCCGGCGTTCCCGTCGCATCTCAAGAGGAGGCGCTCTCCACAGGAAAGGCGAGAGGAACTCCAGGGTCGTGCCACCATTCCAAGAGTCCCCCAGATGTGTCAGTCCATTCCAGAGGAACTTGTTTTCCCTGCACTGCCTTGACGTTCAAGCCGAGGATCGACTCCCACCACGTGTGCACGTGGGACAGCCCTGTGGGAAAGCCTCGTGGGAAAGCCTCGTGGGAAAGACTCGAGGGAAAACCATAGATCCTTTGATCCACGCGGCGGACTGCGTGACACTGCTGCTACCGCTCTCGAGGAAAGCGCAAGTGCATGCCCGCATTCGAGACGAGGACTGACTCCCCTGGGGAGACTCCAGAAGTACCCCAAGATCCATGTCAGCACTGGAGAGGAATCCTCAGGTTCCGGCCCCGACTCCACACAAGGTCTTAGGCCCCGGCATCGACGGGAGAGGAATCCTGAGACGCCCCCGAGGAACTCGCATGGGGACTGGCCTTTCCTGAGGCCACCAGAGCGGGTCCCTGAGATCCCCGTCGTAAGTCGAGAGCACCTGCCGCAACTCGAGAAAATCCAGGAGGTTTTGCCCTCCAGGCGAGATGAGGCCCATTTCCGCTGAGGCTTCTCGAGGCCAATCACATCTAACCACTGGAACTTCCAAAGGGTCCTTCACACCATTGCTGCAACTCAAGAAGTTCCCCGACATACCCGTCTCCACTCGAGAGGAAGCACGTAGGGTCCCGCACACATCCAGGGGAGCCCCGTTTCCGCCTCCTAGCTCGAGATGAGGGATCCTTTCCCTGTTTCGTAGGGAAAGAATTCCCGGCGTTCCCGTCGCATCTCAAGAGGAGTCGCTCTCCACAGGAAAGGCGAGAGGAACTCCATGGTCGTGACACCATTCCAAGAGTCCCCCAGATGTGTCAGTCCATTCCAGAGGAACCTGTTTTCCCTGCATTGCCTTGACGTTCAAGCCGAGGATCGACTCCCACCACGTGTGCACGTGGGACAGCCCTGTGGGAAAGCCTCGTGGGAAAGCCTCGTGGGAAAGACTCGAGGGAAAACCATAGATCCTTTGATCCACGCGGCGGACTGCGTGACACTGCTGCTACCGCTCTGGAGGAAAGCGCAAGTGCATGCCCGCATTCGAGACGAGGACTGACTCCCCTGGGGAGACTTCAGAAGTACCCCAAGATCCATGTCAGCACTGGAGAGGAATCCTCAGGTTCCGGCCCCGACTCCACACAAGGTCTTAGGCCCCGGCATCGACGGGACAGGAATCCCGAGACGCCCCCGAGGAACTCGCATGGGGACTGGCCTTTCCTGAGGCCACCAGAGCGGGTCCCTGAGGTCCCTGTCGTAAGTCGAGAGCACCTGCCGCAACTCGAGAAAATCCAGGAGGTTTTGCCCTCCAGGCGAGATGAGGCCCATTTCCGCTGAGGCTTCTCGAGGCCAATCACGTCTAACCACTGGAACTTCCAAAGGGTCCTTCACACCCTAGCTGCAACTCAAGAAGTTCCCCGACATACCCGTCTCCACTCGAGAGGAAGCATGTGGTGCCCCGCACACATCCAGGGGAGCGCCGTTTCCGCCTCCTAGCTCGAGATGAGGGATCCTTTCCCTGTTTCGTAGGGAAAGAATTCCCGGCGTTCCCGTCGCATCTCAAGAGGAGGCGCTCTCAACAGGAAAGGCGAGAGGAACTCCAGGGTCGTGCCACCATTCCAAGAGTCCCCCAGATGTGTCAGTCCATTCCAGAGGAACCTGTTTTCCCTGCACTGCCTTGACGTTCAAGCCGAGGATCGACTCCCACCACGTGTGCACGTGGGACAGCCCTGTGGGAAAGCCTCGTGGGAAAGCCTCGTGGGAAAGACTCGAGGGAAAACTATAGATCCTTTGATCCACGCGGCGGACTGCGTGACACTGCTGCTACCGCTCTCGAGGAAAGCGCAAGTGCATGCCCGCATTCGAGACGAGGACTGACTCCCCTGGGGAGACTCCAGAAGTACCCCAAGATCCATGTCAGCACTGGAGAGGAATCCTCAGGTTCCGGCCCCGACTCCACACAAGGTCTTAGGCCCCGGCATCGACGGGAGAGGAATCCCGAGAGGCCCCCGAGGAACCCGCATGGGGACTGGCCTTTCCTGAGGCCACCAGAGCGGGTCCCTGAGGTCCCCGTCGTAAGTCGAGAGCACCTGCCGCAACTCGAGAAAATCCAGGAGGTTTTGCCCTCCAGGCGAGATGAGGGCCATTTCCGCTGAGGCTTCTCGAGGCCAATCACATCTAACCACTGGAACTTCCAAAGGGTCCTTCACACCCTTGCTGCAACTCAAGAAGTTTCCCGACATACCCGTCTGCACTCGAGAGGAAGCACGTGGTGTCCCGCACACATCCAGGGGAGCCCCGTTTCCACCTCCTAGCTCGAGATGAGGGATCCTTTCCCTGTTTCGTAGGGAAAGAATTCCCGGCGTTCCCGTCGCATCTCAAGAGGAGGCGCTCTCCACAGGAAAGGCGAGAGGAACTCCAGGGTCATGCCACCATTCCAAGAGTCCCCCAGATGTGTCAGTCCATTCCAGAGGAACCTGTTTTCCCTGCACTGCCTTGACGTTCAAGCCGAGGATCGACTCCCACCACGTGTGCACGTGGGACAGCCCTGTGGGAAAGCCTCGTGGGAAAGCCTCGTGGGAAAGACTCGAGGGAAAACCATAGATCCTTTGATCCACGCGGCGGACTGCGTGACACTGCTGCTACCGCTCTGGAGGAAAGCGCAAGTGCATGCCCGCATTCGAGACGAGGACTGACTCCCCTGGGGAGACTCCAGAAGTACCCCAAGATCCATGTCAGCACTGGAGAGGAATCCTCAGGTTCCGGCCCCGACTCAACAGAAGGGCTTAGGCCCCGGAATCGACGGGAGAGGAATCCCGAGACGCCCCCGTGGAACTCGCATGGGGACTGGCCTTTCCTGAGGCCACCAGAGCGGTTCCCTGAGGTCCCCGTCGTAAGTCGAGAGCACCTGCCGCCAATCGAGAAAATCCAGGAGGTTTTGCCCTCCAGGCCAGATGAGGCCCATTTCCGCTGAGGCTTCTCGAGGCCAATCACATCTAACCACTGGAACTTCCAAAGGGTCCTTCACACCATTGCTGCAACTCAAAAAGTTCCCCGACATACCCGTCTCCACTCGAGAGGAAGCACGTGGGGTCCCGCACACATCCAGGGGAGCCCCGTTTCCGCCTCCTAGCTCGAGATGAGGGATCCTTTCCCTGTTTCGTAGGGAAAGAATTCCCGGCGTTCCCGTCGCATCTCAAGAGGAGGCGCTCTCCACAGGAAAGGCGAGAGGAACTCCAGGGTCGTGACACCATTCCAAGAGTCCCCCAGATGTGTCAGTCCATTCCAGAGGAACCTGTTTTCCCTGCATTGCCTTGACGTTCAAGCCGAGGATCGACTCCCACCACGTGTGCACGTGGGACAGCCCTGTGGGAAAGCCTCGTGGGAAAGCCTCGTGGGAAAGACTCGAGGGAAAACCATAGATCCTTTGATCCACTCGGCCGACTGCGTGACACTGCTGCTACCGCTCTGGAGGAAAGCGCAAGTGCATGCCCACATTCGAGACGAGGACTGACTCCCCTGGGGAGACTCCAGAAGTACCCCAAGATCCATGTCAGCACTGGAGAGGAATCCTCAGGTTCCGGCCCCGACTCCACACAAGGTCTTAGGCCCCGGCATCGACGGGAGAGGAATCCCGAGACGCCCCCGAGGAACTCGCATGGGGACTGGCCTGTCCTGAGGCCACCAGAGCGGGTCCCTGAGGTCCCCGTCGAAAGTCGAGAGCACCTGCCGCAACTCGAGAAAATCCAGGAGGTTTTTCCCCTCCAGGCGAGATGAGGCCCATTTCCGCTGAGGCTTCTCGAGGCCAATCACATCTAACCACTGGAACTTCCAAAGGGTCCTTCACACCCTTGCTGCAACTCAAGAAGTTCCCCGACATACCCGTCTCCACTCGAGAGGAAGCACGTGGGTTCCCGCACACATCCAGGGGAGCTCCGTTTCCGCCTCCTAGCTCGAGATGAGGGATCCTTTCCCTGTTTCGTAGGGAAAGAATTCCCAGCGTTCCCATCGCATCTCAAGAGGAGGCGCTCTCCACAGGAAAGGCGAGAGCAATTCCAGGGTCGTGACACCATTCCAAGAGTCCCCCAGATGTGTCAGTCCATTTCAGAGAAACCTGTTTTCCCTGCACTGCCTTGACGTTCAAGCCGAGGATCGACTCCCACCACGTGTGCACGTGGGACAGCCCTGTGGGAAAGCCTCGTGGTAAAGCCTCGTGGGAAAGACTCGAGGGAAAACCATAGATCCTTTGATCCACGCGGCGGACTGCGTGACACTGCTGCTACCGCTCTCGAGGAAAGCGCAAGTGCATGCCCGCATTCGAGACGAGGACTGACTCCCCTGGGGAGACTCCAGAAGTACCCCAAGATCCATGTCAGCACTGGAGAGGAATCCTCAGGTTCCGGCCCCGACTCCACACAAGGTCTTAGGCCCCGGCATCGACGGGAGAGGAATCCCGAGACGCCCCCGAGGAACTCGCATGGGGACTGGCCTGTCCTGAGGCCACCAGAGCGGGTCCCTGAGGTCCCCGTCGTAAGTCGAGAGCACCTGCCGCAACTTGAGAATATCCAGGAGGTTTTGCCCTCCAGGCGAGATGAGGCCCATTTCCGCTGAGGCTTCTCGAGGCCAATCACATCTAACCACTGGAACTTCCAAAGGGTCCTTCACACCATTGCTGCAACTCAAGAAGTTCCCCGACATACCCGTCTCCACTCGAGAGGAAGCACGTAGGGTCCCGCACACATCCAGGGGAGCCCCGTTTCCGCCTCCTAGCTCGAGATGAGGGATCCTTTCCCTGTTTCGTAGGGAAAGAATTCCCGGCGTTCCCGTCGCATCTCAAGAGGAGGCGCTCTCCACAGGAAAGGCGAGAGGAACTCCAGGGTCGTGACACCATTCCAAGAGTCCCCCAGATGTGTCAGTCCATTCCAGAGGAACCTGTTTTCCCTGCACTGCCTTGACGTTCAAGCCGAGGATCGACTCCCACCACGTGTGCACGTGGGACAGCCCTGTGGGAAAGCCTCGTGGTAAAGCCTCGTGGGAAAGACTCGAGGGAAAACCATAGATCCTTTGATCCACGCGGCGGACTGCGTGACACTGCTGCTACCGCTCTCGAGGAAAGCGCAAGTGCATGCCCGCATTCGAGACGAGGACTGACTCCCCTGGGGAGACTCCAGAAGTACCCCAAGATCCATGTCAGCACTGGAGAGGAATCCTCAGGTTCCGGCCCCGACTCCACACAAGGTCTTAGGCCCCGGCATCGACGGGAGAGGAATCCCGAGACGCCCCCGAGGAACTCGCATGGGGACTGGCCTGTCCTGAGGCCACCAGAGCGGTTCCCTGAGGTCCCCGTCGTAAGTCGAGAGCACCTGCCGCAACTTGAGAATATCCAGGAGGTTTTGCCCTCCAGGCGAGATGAGGCCCATTTCCGCTGAGGCTTCTCGAGGCCAATCACATCTAACCACTGGAACTTCCAAAGGGTCCTTCACACCATTGCTGCAACTCAAGAAGTTCCCCGACATACCCGTCTCCACTCGAGAGGAAGCACGTAGGGTCCCGCACACATCCAGGGGAGCCCCGTTTCCGCCTCCTAGCTCGAGATGAGGGATCCTTTCCCTGTTTCGTAGGGAAAGAATTCCCGGCGTTCCCGTCGCATCTCAAGAGGAGGCGCTCTCCACAGGAAAGGCGAGAGGAACTCCAGGGTCGTGACACCATTCCAAGAGTCCCCCAGATGTGTCAGTCCATTCCAGAGGAACCTGTTTTCCCTGCACTGCCTTGACGTTCAAGCCGAGGATCGACTCCCACCACGTGTGCACGTGGGACAGCCCTGTGGGAAAGCCTCGTGGGAAAGCCTCGTGGGAAAGACTCGAGGGAAAACCATAGATCCTTTGATCCACGCGGCCGACTGCGTGACACTGCTGCTACCGCTCTCGAGGAAAGCGCAAGTGCATGCCCGCATTCGAGACGAGGACTGACTCCCCTGGGGAGACTCCAGAAGTACCCCAAGATCCATGTCAGCACTG
The DNA here is from genome assembly GCF_042477335.2 of Ovis canadensis. NCBI lineage: Eukaryota > Metazoa > Chordata > Mammalia > Artiodactyla > Bovidae > Ovis > Ovis canadensis. The sequence continues at coordinate 2,816,906 of NC_091252.1, forward strand.
GAGAGGAATCCTCAGGTTCCGGCCCCGACTCCACACAAGGTCTTAGGCCCCGGCATCGACGGGAGAGGAATCCTGAGACGCCCCCGAGGAACTCGCATGGGGACTGGCCTTTCCTGAGGCCACCAGAGCGGGTCCCTGAGATCCCCGTCGTAAGTCGAGAGCACCTGCCGAAACTCGAGAAAATCCAGGAGGTTTTGCCCTCCAGGCGAGATGAGGCCCATTTCCGCTGAGGCTTCTCGAGGCCAATCACATCTAACCACTGGAAATTCCAAAGGGTCCTTCACACCCTTGCTGCAACTCAAGAAGTTCCCCGACATACCCGTCTCCACTCGAGAGGAAGCACGTAGGGTCCCGCACACATCCAGGGGAGCCCCGTTTCCGCCTCCTAGCTCGAGATGAGGGATCCTTTCCCTGTTTCGTAGGGAAAGAATTCCCGGCGTTCCCGTCGCATCTCAAGAGGAGGCGCTCTCCACAGGAAAGGCGAGAGGAACTCCAGGGTCGTGACACCATTCCAAGAGTCCCCCAGATGTGTCAGTCCATTCCAGAGGAACCTGTTTTCCCTGCATTGCCTTGACGTTCAAGCCGAGGATCGACTCCCACCACGTGTGCACGTGGGACAGCCCTGTGGGAAAGCCTCGTGGGAAAGCCTCGTGGGAAAGACTCGAGGGAAAACCATAGATCCTTTGATCCACGCGGCGGACTGCGTGACACTGCTGCTACCGCTCTGGAGGAAAGCGCAAGTGCATGCCCGCATTCGAGACGAGGACTGACTCCCCTGGGGAGACTCCAGAAATACCCCAAGATCCATGTCTGCACTGGAGAGGAATCCTCAGGTTCCGGCCCCGACTCCACACAAGGTCTTAGGCCCCGGCATCGACGGGAGAGGAATCCCGAGACGCCCCCGAGGAACTCGCATGAGGACTGGCCTTTCCTGAGGCCACCAGAGCGGTTCCCTGAGGTCCCTGTCGTAAGTCGAGAGCACCTGCCGCAACTCGAGAAAATCCAGGAGGTTTTGCCATCCAGGCGAGATGAGGCCCATTTCCGCTGAGGCTTCTCGAGGCCAATCACGTCTAACCACTGGAACTTCCAAAGGGTCCTTCACACCCTTGCTGCAACTCAAGAAGTTCCCCGACATACCCGTCTCCACTCGAGAGGAAGCATGTGGTGCCCCGCACACATCCAGGGGAGCGCCGTTTCCGCCTCCTAGCTCGAGATGAGGGATCCTTTCCCTGTTTCGTAGGGAAAGAATTCCCGGCGTTCCCGTCGCATATCAAGAGGAGGCGCTCTCCACAGGAAAGGCGAGAGGAACTCCAGGGTCGTGACACCATTCCAAGAGTCCCCCAGATGTGTCAGTCCATTCCAGAGGAACCTGTTTTCCCTGCACTGCCTTGACGTTCAAGCCGAGGATCGACTCCCACCACGTGTGCACGTGGGACAGCCCTGTGGGAAAGCCTCGTGGGAAAGCCTCGTGGGAAAGACTCGAGGGAAAACCATAGATCCTTTGATCCACGCGGCGGACTGCGTGACACTGCTGCTACCGCTCTGGAGGAAAGCGCAAGTGCATGCCCGCATTCGAGACGAGGACTGACTCCCCTGGGGAGACTCCAGAAGTACCCCAAGATCCATGTCAGCACTGGAGAGGAATCCTCAGGTTCCGGCCCCGACTCCACACAAGGTCTTAGGCCCCGGCATCGACGGGAGAGGAATCCCGAGACGCCCCCGAGGAACTCGCATGGGGACTGGCCTTTCCTGAGGCCACCAGAGCGGGTCCCTGAGGTCCCCGTCGTAAGTCGAGAGCACCTGCCGCAACTCGAGAAAATCCAGGAGGTTTTGCCCTCCAGGCGAGATGAGGCCCATTTCCGCTGAGGCTTCTCGAGGCCAATCACATCTAACCACTGGAACTTACAAAGGGTCCTTCACACCATTGCTGCAACTCAAGAAGTTCCCCGACATACCCGTCTCCATTCGAGAGGAAGCACGTGGGGTCCCGCACACATCCAGGGGAGCCCCGTTTCCGCCGCCTAGCTCGAGATGAGGGATCCTTTCGCTGTTTCGTAGGGAAAGAATTCCCGGCGTTCTCGTCGCATCTGAAGAGGAGGCGCTCTCCACAGGAAAGGCGAGAGGAACTCCAGGGTCGTGACACCATTCCAAGAGTCCCCCAGATGTGTCAGTCCATTCCAGAGGAACCTGTTTTCCCTGTACTGCCTTGACGTTCAAGTCGAGGATCGACTCCCACCACGTGTGCACGTGGGACAGCCCTGTGGGAAAGCCTCGTGGGAAAGCCTCGTGGGAAAGACTCGAGGGAAAACCATAGATCCTTTGATCCACGCGGCGGACTGCGTGACACTGCTGCTACCGCTCTGGAGGAAAGCGCAAGCGCATGCCCGCATTCGAGTCGAGGACTGACTCCCCTGGGGAGACTCCAGAAGTACCCCAAGATCCATGTCAGCACTGGAGAGGAATCCTCAGGTTCCGGCCCCGACTCCACACAAGGTCTTAGGCCCCGGCATCGACGGGAGAGGAATCCCGAGAGGCCCCCGAGGAACTCGCATGGGGACTGGCCTTTCCTGAGGCCACCAGATCGGGTCCCTGAAGTCCCCGTCGTAAGTCGAGAGCACCTGCCGCAACTCGAGAAAATCCAGGAGGTTTTGCCCTCCAGGCGAGATGAGGCCCATTTCCGCTGAGGCTTCTCGAGGCCAATCACGTCTAACCACTGGAACTTCCAAAGGGTCCTTCACACCCTTGCTGCAACTCAAGAAGTTCCCCGACATACCCGTCTCCACTCGAGAGGAAGCACGTGGGTTCCTGCACACATCCAGGGGAGCCCCGTTTCCGCCTCCTAGCTCGAGATGAGGGATCCTTTCCCTGTTTCGTAGGGAAAGAATTCCCAGCGTTCCCGTCGCATCTCAAGAGGAGGCGCTCTCCACAGGAAAGGCGAGAGCAATTCCAGGGTCGTGACACCATTCCAAGAGTCCCCCAGATGTGTCAGTCCATTCCAGAGAAACCTGTTTTCCCTGCACTGCCTTGACGTTCAAGCCGAGGATCGACTCCCACCACGTGTGCACGTGGGACAGCCCTGTGGGAAAGCCTCGTGGGAAAGCCTCGTGGGAAAGACTCGAGGGAAAACCATAGATCCTTTGATCCACGCGGCGGACTGCGTGACACTGCTGCTACCGCTCTGGAGGAAAGCGCAAGTGCATGCCCGCATTCGAGACGAGGACTGACTCCCCTGGGGAGACTCCAGAAGTACCCCAAGATCCATGTCAGCACTGGAGAGGAATCCTCAGGTTCCGGCCCCGACTCCACACAAGGTCTTAGGCCCCGGCATCGACGGGAGAGGAATCCCGAGACGCCCCCGAGGAACTCGCATGGGGACTGGCCTATCCTGAGGCCACCAGAGCGGTTCCCTGAGGTCCCCGTCGTAAATCGAGAGCACCTGCCGCAACTCGAGAAAATCCAGGAGGTTTTGCCCTCCAGGCGAGATAAGGCCCATTTCCGCTGAGGCTTCTCGAGGCCAATCACATCTAACCACTGGAACTTACAAAGGGTCCTTCACACCCTTGCTGCAACTCAAGAAGTTCCCCGACATACCCGTCTCCACTCGAGAGGAAGCACTTGGTGTCCCGCACACATCCAGGGGAGCCCCGTTTCCGCCTCCTAGCTCGAGATGAGGGATCCTTTCCCTGTTTCGTAGGGAAAGAATTCCCGGCGTTCCCGTCGCATCTCAAGAGGAGGCGCTCTCCACAGGCAAGGCGAGAGGAACTCCAGGGTCGTGACACCATTCCAAGAGTCCCCCAGATGTGTCAGTCCATTCCAGAGGAACCTGTTTTCCCTGCACTGCCTTGACGTTCAAGCCGAGGATCGACTCCCACCACGTGTGCACGTGGGACAGCCCTGTGGGAAAGCCTCGTGGGAAAGACTCGTGGGAAATACTCGAGGGAAAACCATAGATCCTTTGATCCACGCGGCGGGCTGCGTGACACTGCTGCTACCGCTCTGGAGGAAAGCGCAAGTGCATGCCCGCATTCGAGACGAGGACTGACTCCCCTGGGGAGACTCCAGAAGTACCCCAAGATCCATGTCAGCACTGGAGAGGAATCCTCAGGTTCCGGCCCCGACTCCACACAAGGTCTTAGGCCCCGGCATCGACGGGAGAGGAATCCCGAGACGCCCCCGAGGAACTCGCATGGGGACTGGCCTGTCCTGAGGCCACCAGAGCGGGTCCCTGAGGTCCCCGTCGTAAGTCGAGAGCACCTGCCGCAACTCGAGAAAATCCAGGAGGTTTTGCCCTCCAGGCGAGATGAGGCCCATTTCCGCTGAGGCTTCTCGAGGCCAATCACATCTAACCACTGGAACTTCCAAAGGGTCCTTCACACCATTGCTGCAACTCAAGAAGTTCCCCGACATACCCGTCTCCACTCGAGAGGAAGCCCGTGGGGTCCCGCACACATCCAGGGGAGCCCCGTTTCCGCCTTCTAGCTCGAGAAGAGGGATCCTTTCCCTGTTTCGTAGGGAAAGAATTCCCGTCGTTCCCGTCGCATCTCAAGAGGAGGCGCTCTCCACAGGAAAGGCGAGAGGAACTCCAGGGTCGTGCCAACATTCCAAGAGTCCCCCAAATGTGTCAGTCCATTCCAGAGGAAACTGTTTTCCCTGTACTGCCTTGACGTTCAAGCCGAGGATCGACTCCCACCACGTGTGCACGTGGGACAGCCCTGTGGGAAAGCCTCGTGGGAAAGCCTCGTGGGAAAGACTCGAGGGAAAACCATAGATCCTTTGATCCACGCGGCGGACTGCGTGACACTGCTGCTACCGCTCTGGAGGAAAGCGCAAGCGCATGCCCGCATTCGAGACGAGGACTGACTCCCCTGGGGAGACTCCAGAAGTACCCCAAGATCCATGTCAGCACTGGAGAGGAATCCTCAGGTTCCGGCCCCGACTCCACACAAGGTCTTAGGCCCCGGCATCGACGGGAGAGGAATCCCGAGACGCCCCGGAGGAACTCGTATGGGGACTGGCCTTTCCTGAGGCCACCAGAGCGGGTCCCTGAGGTCCCCGTCGTAAGTCGAGAGCACCTGCCGCAACTCGAGAAAATCCAGGAGGTTTTGCCCTCCAGGCGAGATGAGGCCCATTTCCGCTGAGGCTTCTCGAGGCCAATCACGTCTAACCACTGGAACTTCCAAAGGGTCCTTCACACACTTGCTGCAACTCAAGAAGTTCCCCGACATACCCGTCTCCACTCGAGAGGAAGCATGTGGTGCCCCGCACACATCCAGGGGAGCGCCGTTTCCGCCTCCTAGCTCGAGATGAGGGATCCTTTCCCTGTTTCGTAGGGAAAGAATTCCCGGCGTTCCCGTCGCATCTCAAGAGGAGGCGCTCTCAACAGGAAAGGCGAGAGGAACTCCAGGGTCGTGCCACCATTCCAAGAGTCCCCCAGATGTGTCAGTCCATTCCAGAGGAACCTGTTTTCCCTGCACTGCCTTGACGTTCAAGCCGAGGATCGACTCCCACCACGTGTGCACGTGGGACAGCCCTGTGGGAAAGCCTTGTGGGAAAGCCTCGTGGGAAAGACTCGAGGGAAAACCATAGATCCTTTGATCCACGCGGCGGACTGCGTGACACTGCTGCTACCGCTCTGGAGGAAAGCGCAAGTGCATGCCCGCATTCGAGACGAGGACTGACTCCCCTGGGGAGACTCCAGAAGTACCCCAAGATCCATGTCAGCACTGGAGAGGAATCCTCAGGTTCCGGCCCCGACTCCACACAAGGTCTTAGGCCCCGGCATCGACGGGAGAGGAATCCCGAGACGCCCCGGAGGAACTCGCATGGGGACTGGCCTTTCCTGAGGCCACCAGAGCGGGTCCCTGAGGTCCCCGTCGTAAGTCGAGAGCACCTGCCGCAACTCGAGAAAATCCAGGAGGTTTTGCCCTCCAGGCGAGATGAGGCCCATTTCCGCTGAGGCTTCTCGAGGCCAATCACGTCTAACCACTGGAACTTCCAAAGGGTCCTTCACACCCTTGCTGCAACTCAAGAAGTTCCCCGACATACCCGTCTCCACTCGAGAGGAAGCATGTGGTGCCCCGCACACATCCAGGGGAGCGCCGTTTCCGCCTCCTAGCTCGAGATGAGGGATCCTTTCCCTGTTTCGTAGGGAAAGAATTCCCGGCGTTCCCGTCGCCTCTCAAGAGGAGGCGCTCTCAACAGGAAAGGCGAGAGGAACTACAGGGTCGTGCCACCATTCCAAGAGTCCCCCAGATGTGTCAGTCCATTCCAGAGGAACCTGTTTTCCCTGCACTGCCTTGACGTTCAAGCCGAGGATCTACTCCCACCACGTGTGCACGTGGGACAGCCCTGTGGGAAAGCCTCGTGGGAAAGCCTCGTGGGAAAGACTCGAGGGAAAACCATAGATCCTTTGATCCACGCGGCGGACTGCGTGACACTGCTGCTACCGCTCTCGAGGAAAGCGCAAGTGCATGCCCGCATTCGAGACGAGGACTGACTCCCCTGGGGAGACTCCAGAAGTACCCCAAGATCCATGTCAGCACTGGAGAGGAATCCTCAGGTTCCGGCCCCGACTCCACACAAGGTCTTAGGCCCCGGCATCGACTGGAGAGGAATCCGGAGACGCCCCCGAGGAACTCGCATGGGGACTGGCCTTTCCTGAGGCCACCAGAGCGGGTCCCTGAGATCCCCGTCGTAAGTCGAGAGCACCTGCCGCAACTCGAGAAAATCCAGGAGGTTTTGCCCTCCAGGCGAGATGAGGCCCATTTCCGCTGAGGCTTCTCGAGGCCAATCACGTCTAACCACTGGAACTTCCAAAGGGTCCTTCACACCCTTGCTGCAACTCAAGAAGTTCCCCGACATACCCGTCTCCACTCGAGAGGAAGCATGTGGTGCCCCGCACACATCCAGGGGAGCGCCGTTTCCGCCTCCTAGCTCGAGATGAGGGATCCTTTCCCTGTTTCGTAGGGAAAGAATTCCCGGCGTTCCCGTCGCATCTCAAGAGGAGGCGCTCTCAACAGGAAAGGCGAGAGGAACTCCAGGGTCGTGCCACCATTCCAAGAGTCCCCCAGATGTGTCAGTCCATTCCAGAGGAACCTGTTTTCCCTGCACTGCCTTGACGTTCAAGCCGAGGATCGACTCCCACCACGTGTGCACGTGGGACAGCCCTGTGGGAAAGCCTCGTGGGAAAGCCTCGTGGGAAAGACTCGAGGGAAAACCATAGATCCTTTGATCCACGCGGCGGACTGCGTGACACTGCTGCTACCGCTCTCGAGGAAAGCGCAAGTGCATGCCCGCATTCGAGACGAGGACTGACTCCCCTGGGGAGACTCCAGAAGTACCCCAAGATCCAGGTCAGCACTGGAGAGGAATCCTCAGGTTCCGGCCCCGACTCAACAGAAGGGCTTAGGCCCCGGCATCGACGGGAGAGGAATCCCGAGAGGCCCCCGTGGAACTCGCATGGGGACTGGCCTTTCCTGAGGCCACCAGAGCGGTTCCCTGAGGTCCCCGTCGTAAGTCGAGAGCACCTGCCGCAACTCGAGAAAATCCAGGAGGTTTTGCCCTCCAGGCGAGATGAGGCCCATTTCCGCTGAGGCTTCTCGAGGCCAATCACATCTAACCACTGGAACTTCCAAAGGGTCCTTCACACCCTTGCTGCAACTCAAGAAGTTCCCCGACATACCCGTCTCCACTCGAGAGGAAGCATGTGGTGCCCCGCACACATCCAAGGGAGCCCCGTTTCAGCCTCCTAGCTCGAGATGAGGGATCCTTTCCCTGTTTCGTAGGGAAAGAATTCCCGGCGTTCCAGTCGCATCTCAAGAGGAGGCGCTCTCCACAGGAAAGGCGAGAGGAACTCCAGGGTCGTGACACCATTCCAAGAGTCCCCCAGATGTGTCAGTCCATTCCAGAGGAACCTGTTTTCCCTGCACTGCCTTGACGTTCAAGCCGAGGATCGACTCCCACCACGTGTGCACGTGGGACAGCCCTGTGGGAAAGCCTCGTGGGAAAGCCTCGTGGGAAAGACTCGAGGGAAAACCATAGATCCTTTGATCCACGCGGCGGACTGCGTGACACTGCTGCTACCGCTCTGGAGGAAAGCGCAAGTGCATGCCCGTATTCGAGACGAGGACTGACTCCCCTGGGGAGACTCCAGAAGTACCCCAAGATCCATGTCAGCACTGGAGAGGAATCCTCAGGTTCCGGCCCCGACTCCACACAAGGTCTTAGGCCCCGGCATCGACGGGAGAGGAATCCCGAGACGCCCCCGAGGAACTCGCATGGGGACTGGCCTTTCCTGAGGCCACCAGAGCGGGTCCCTGAGGTCCCCGTCGTAAGTCGAGAGCACCTGCCGCAACTCGAGAAAATCCAGGAGGTTTTGCCCTCCAGGCGAGATGAGGCCCATTTCCGCTGAGGCTTCTTGAGGCCAATCACATCAAACCACTGGAACTTACCAAGGGTCCTTCACACCATTGCTGCAACTCAAGAAGTTCCCCGACATACCCGTCACCACTCGAGAGGAAGCACGTGGGGTCCCGCACACATCCAGGGGAGCCCCGTTTCCGGCTCCTAGCTCGAGATGAGGGATCCTTTCCCTGTTTCGTAGGGAAAGAATTCCCGGCGTTCCCGTCGCATCTCAAGAGGAGGCGCTCTCCACAGGAAAGGCGAGAGGAACTCCAGGGTCGTGCCACCATTCCAAGAGTCCCCCAGATGTGTCAGTCCATTCCAGAGGAACCTGTTTTCCCTGCACTGCCTTGACGTTCAAGCCGAGGATCGACTCCCACCACGTGTGCACGTGGGACAGCCCTGTGGGAAAGACTCGTGGGAAAGCCTCGTGGGAAAGACTCGAGGGAAAACCATAGATCCTTTGATCCACGAGGCGGACTGCGTGACACTGCTGCTACCGCCCTGGAGGAAAGTGCAAGTGCATGCCCGCATTCGAGACGAGGACTGACTCCCCTGGGGAGACTCCAGAAGTACCCCAAGATCCATGTCAGCACTGGAGAGGAATCCTCAGGTTCCGGCCACGACTCCACACAAGGTCTTAGGCCCCGGCATCGACAGGAGTGGAATCCCGAGAGGCGCCCGCGGAACTCGCATGGGGACTGGCCTTTCCTGAGGCCACAAGAGCGGATCCCTGAGGTCCCCGTCGTAAGTCAAGAGCACCTGCCGCAACTCGAGAAAATCCAGGAGGTTTTGCCCTCCAGGCCAGATGAGGCCCATTTCCGCTGAGGCTTCTCGAGGCCAATCACATCTAACCACTGGAACTTTCAAAGGGTCCTTCACACCATTGCTGCAACTCAAGAAGTTTTCCGACATACCCGTCTCCACTCGAGAGGAAGCACGTGGTGTCCCGCACACATCCAGGGGAGCCCCGTTTCCGCCTCCTAGCTCGAGATGAGGGATCCTTTCCCTGTTTCGTAGGGAAAGAATTCCCGGCGTTCCCGTCGCATCTCAAGAGGAGGCGCTCTCCACAGGAAAGGCGAGAGGAACTCCAGGGTCGTGACACCATTCCAAGAGTCCCCCAGATGTATCAGTCCATTCCAGAGGAACCTGTTTTCCCTGCACTGCCTTGACGTTCAAGCCGAGGATCGACTCCCACCACGTGTGCACCTGGGACAGCCCTGTGGGAAAGCCTCGTGGGAAAGCCTCGTGGGAAAGACTCGAGGGAAAACCATAGATCCTTTGATCCACGCGGCGGACTGCGTGACACTGCTGCTACCGCTCTGGAGGAAAGCTCAAGTGCATGACCGCATTCGAGACGAGGACTGACTCCCCTGGGGAGACTCCAGAAGTACCCCAAGATCCATGTCAGCACTGGAGAGGAATCCTCAGGTTCCGGCCCCGACTCCACACAAGGTCTTAGGCCCCGGCATCGACGGGAGAGGAATCCCGAGACGCCCCCGAGGAACTCGCATGGGGACTGGCCTTTCCTGAGGCCACCAGACCGGTTCCCTGAGGTCCCCATCGTAAGTCGAGAGCACCTGCCGCAACTCGAGAAAATCCAGGAGGTTTTGCCCTCCAGGCGAGATGAGGGCCATTTCCGCTGAGGCTTCTCGAGGCCAATCACATCTAACCACTGGAACTTCCAAAGGGTCCTTCACACCATTGCTGCAACTCAAGAAGTTCCCCGACATACCCGTCTCCACTCGAGAGGAAGCATGTGGGGTCCCGCACACATCCAGGGGAGCCCCGTTTCCGCCTCCTAGCTCGAGATGAGGGATCCTTTCCCTGTTTCGTAGGGAAAGAATTCCCGGCTTTCCCGTCGCATCTCAAGAGGAGGCGCTCTCCACAGGAAAGGCGAGAGGAACTCCAGGGTCGTGACACCATTCCAAGAGTCCCCCAGATGTGTCAGTCCATTCCAGAGGAACCTGTTTTCCCTGCACTGCCTTGACGTTCAAGCCGAGGATCGACTCCCACCACGTGTGCACGTGGGACAGCCCTGTGGGAAAGCCTCGTGGGAAAGCCTCGTGGGAAAGACTCGAGGGAAAACCATAGATCCTTTGATCCACGCGGCGGACTGCGTGACACTGCTGCTACCGCTCTGGAGGAAAGCGCAAGTGCATGCCCGCATTCGAGACGAGGACTGACTCCCCTGGGGAGACTCCAGAAGTACCCCAAGATCCATGTCAGCACTGGAGAGGAATCCTCAGGTTCCGGCCCCGACTCCACACAAGGTCTTAGGCCCCGGCATCGACGGGAGAGGAATCCCGAGACGCCCCCGAGGAACTCGCATTGGGACTGGCCTTTCCTGAGGCCACCAGAGCGGGTCCCTGAGGTCCCCGTCGTAAGTCGAGAGCACCTGCCGCAACTCGTGAAAATCCAGGAGGTTTTGCCCTCCAGGCGAGATGAGGCCCATTTCCACTGAGGCTTCTAGAGGCCAATCACGTCTAACCACTGGAACTTCCAAAGGGTCCTTCACACCCTTGCTGCAACTCAAGAATTTCCCCGACATACCCGTCTCCACTCGAGAGGAAGCATGTGGTGCCCCGCACACATCCAAGGGAGCCCCGTTTCCGCCTCCTAGCTCGAGATGAGGGATCCTTTCCCTGTTTCGTAGGGAAAGAATTCCCGGGGTTCCCGTCGCATCTCAAGAGGAGGCGCTCTCCACAGGAAAGGCGAGAGGAACTCCAGGGTCGTGCCACCATTCCAAGAGTCCCCCAGATGTGTCAGTCCATTCCAGAGGAACCTGTTTTCCCTGCACTGCCTTGACGTTTAAGCCGAGGATCGACTCCCACCACGTGTGCACGTGGGACAGCCCTGTGGGAAAGCCTCGTGGGAAAGCCTCGTGGGAAAGACTCTTGGGAAAACCATAGATCCTTTGATCCACGCGGCGGACTGCGTGACACTGCTGCTACCGCTCTGGAGGAAAGCGCAAGTGCATGCCCGCATTCGAGACGAGGACTGACTCCCCTGGGGAGACTCCAGAAGTACCCCAAGATCCATGTCAGCACTGGAGAGGAATCCTCAGGTTCCGGCCCCGACTCCACACAAGGTCTTAGGCCCCGGCATCGACGGGAGAGGAATCCCGAGACGCCCCCGAGGAACTAGCATGGGGACTGGCCTTTCCTGAGGCCACCAGAGCGGGTCCCTGAGGTCCCCGTCGTAAGTCGAGAGCACCTGCCGCAACTCGAGAAAATCCAGGAGGTTTTGCCCTCCAGGCGAGATGAGGCCCATTTCCGCTGAGGCTTCTCGAGGCCAATCACATCTAACCACTGGAACTTACAAAGGGTCCTTCACACCATTGCTGCAACTCAAGAAGTTCCCCACATACCCGTCACCACTCGAGAGGAAGCACGTGGGGTCCCGCACACATCCAGGGGAGCCCCGTTTCCGCCTCCTAGCTCGAGATGAGGGATCCTTTCCCTGTTTCGTAGGGAAAGAATTCCCGGCGTTCCCGTCGCATCTCAAGAGGAGGCGCTCTCCACAGGAAAGGCGAGAGGAACTCCAGGGTCGTGCCACCATTCCAAGAGTCCCCCAGATGTGTCAGTCCATTCCATAGGAACCTGTTTTCCCTGCACTGCCTTGACGTTCAAGCCGAGGATCGACTCCCACCACGTGTGCACGTGGGACAGCCCTGTGGGGAAGCCTCGTGGGAACGCCTCGTGGGAAAGACTCGAGGGAAAACCATAGATCCTTTGATCCACGCGGCGGACTGCGTGACACTGCTGCTACCGCTTTGGAGGAAAGCGCAAGTGCATGCCCGCATTCGAGACGAGGACTGACTCCCCTGGGGAGACTCTAGAAGTACCCCAAGATCCATTTCAGCACTGGAGAGGAATCCTCAGGTTCCGGCCCGACTCCACACAAGGTCTTAGGCCCCGGCATCGACGGGAGAGGAATCCCGAGAGGCCCCCGAGGAACTCGCATGGGGACTGTCCTTTCCTGAGGCCACCAGAGCGGGTCCCTGAGGTCCCCGTCGTAAGTCGAGAGCACCTGCCGCAACTCCAGAAAATCCAGGAGGTTTTGCCCTCCAGGCGAGATGAGGCCCATTTCCGCTGAGGCTTCTCGAGGCCAATCACATCTAACCACTGGAACTTCCAAAGGGTCCTTCACACAATTGCTGCAACTCAAGAAGTTCCCCGACATACCCGTCTGCACTCGAGCGGAAGCACGTGGTGTCCCGCACACATCCAGGGGAGCCCCGTTTCCGCCTCCTAGCTCGAGATGAGGGTTCCTTTCCCTGTTTGGTAGGGAAAGAATTCCCGGCGTTCCCGTCGCATCTCAAGAGGAGGCGCTCTCCACAGGAAAGGCGAGAGGAACTCCAGGGTCGTGACACCATTCCAAGAGTCCCCCAGATGTGTCAGTCCATTCCAGAGGAACCTGTTTTCCCTGCACTGCCTTGACGTTCAAGCCGAGGATCGACTCCCACCACGTGTGCACGTGGGACAGCCCTGTGGGAAAGACTCGTGGGAAAGCCTCGTGGGAAAGACTCGAGGGAAAACCATAGATCCTTTGATCCACGCGGCGGACTGCGTGACACTGCTGCTACCGCTCTGAGGAAAGCTCAAGTGCATGCCCGCATTCGAGACGAGGACTGACTCCCCTGGGGAGACTCCAGAAGTACCCCAAGATCCATGTCAGCACTGGAGAGGAATCCTCAGGTTCCGGCCTCGACTCCACACAAGGTCTTAGGCCCCGGCATCGACAGGAGAGGAATCCCGAGACGCCCCCGAGGAACTCGCATGGGGACTGGCCTTTCCTGAGGACACCAGAGCGGATCCCTGAGGTCCCCGTCGTAAGTCGAGAGCACCTGCCGCAACTCGAGAAAATCCAGGAGGTTTTGCCATCCAGGCCAGATGAGGCCCATTTCCGCTGAGGCTTCTCGAGGCCAATCACATCTAACCACTGGAACTTCCAAAGGGTCCTTCACACCCTTGCTGCAACTCAAGAAGTTCCCCGACATACCCGTCTCCACTCGAGAGGAAGCATGTGGTGCCCCGCATACATCCAAGGGAGCCCCGTTTCCGCCTCCTAGCTCGAGATGAGGGATCCTTTCCCTGTTTCGTAGGGAAAGAATTCCCGGCGTTCCCGTCGCATCTCAAGAGGAGGCGCTCTCCACAGGAAAGGCGAGAGGAACTCCAGGGTCGTGCCACCATTCCAAGAGTCCCCCAGATGTGTCAGTCCATTCCAGAGGAACCTGTTTTCCCTGCACTGCCTTGACGTTTAAGCCGAGGATCGACTCCCACCACGTGTGCACGTGGGACAGCCCTGTGGGAAAGCCTCGTGGGAAAGCCTCGTGGGAAAGACTCGAGGGAAAACCATAGATCCTTTGATCCACGCGGCGGACTGCGTGACACTGCTGCTTCCGCTCTGGAGGAAAGCGCAAGTGCATGCCCGCATTCGAGACGAGGACTGACTCCCCTGGGGAGACTCCAGAAGTACCCCAAGATCCATGTCAGCACTGGAGAGGAATCCTCAGGTTCCGGCCTCGACTCCACACAAGGTCTTAGGCCCCGGCATCGACGGGAGAGGAATCCCGAGACGCCCCCGAGGAACTAGCATGGGGACTGGCCTTTCCTGAGGCCACCAGAGCGGGTCCCTGAGGTCCCCGTCGTAAGTCGAGAGCACCTGCCGCAACTCGAGAAAATCCAGGAGGTTTTGCCCTCCAGGCGAGATGAGGCCCATTTCCGCTGAGGCTTCTCGAGGCCAATCACATCTAACCACTGGAACTTACAAAGGGTCCTTCACACCATTGCTGCAACTCAAGAAGTTCCCCACATACCCGTCACCACTCGAGAGGAAGCACGTGGGGTCCCGCACACATCCAGGGGAGCCCCGTTTCCGCCTCCTAGCTCGAGATGAGGGATCCTTTCCCTGTTTCGTAGGGAAAGAATTCCCGGCGTTCCCGTCGCATCTCAAGAGGAGGCGCTCTCCACAGGAAAGGCGAGAGGAACTCCAGGGTCGTGCCACCATTCCAAGAGTCCCCCAGATGTGTCTGTCCATTCCATAGGAACCTGTTTTCCCTGCACTGCCTTGACGTTCAAGCCGAGGATCGACTCCCACCACGTGTGCACGTGGGACACCCCTGTGGGGAAGCCTCGTGGGAACGCCTCGTGGGAAAGACTCGAGGGAAAAACATAGATCCTTTGATCCACGCGGCGGACTGCGTGACACTGCTGCTACCGCTTTGGAGGAAAGCGCAAGTGCATGCCCGCATTCGAGACGAGGACTGACTCCCCTGGGGAGACTCTAGAAGTACCCCAAGATCCATGTCAGCACTGGAGAGGAATCCTCAGGTTCCGGCCCGACTCCACACAAGGTCTTAGGCCCCGGCATCGACGGGAGAGGAATCCCGAGAGGCCCCCGAGGAACTCGCATGGGGACTGGCCTTTCCTGAGGCCACCAGAGCGGGTCCCTGAGGTCCCCGTCGTAAGTCGAGAGCACCTGCCGCAACTCCAGAAAATCCAGGAGGTTTTGCCCTCCAGGCGAGATGAGGCCCATTTCCGCTGAGGCTTCTCGAGGCCAATCACATCTAACCACTGGAACTTCCAAAGGGTCCTTCACACCCTTGCTGCAACTCAAGAAGTTCCCCGACATACCCGTCTGCACTCGAGCGGAAGCACGTGGTGTCCCGCACACATCCAGGGGAGCCCCGTTTCCGCTTCCTAGCTCGAGATGAGGGATCCTTTCCCTGTTTCGTAGGGAAAGAATTCCCGGCGTTCCCGTCGCATCTCAAGAGGAGGCGCTCTCCACAGGAAAGGCGAGAGGAACTCCAGGGTCGTGCCACCATTCCAAGAGTCCCCCAGATGTGTCAGTCCATTCCAGAGGAACCTGTTTTCCCTGCACTGCCTTGACGTTCAAGCCGAGGATCGACTCCCACCACGTGTGCATGTGGGACAGCCCTGTGGGAAAGACTCGTGGGAAAGCCTCGTGGGAAAGACTCGAGGGAAAACCATAGATCCTTTGATCCACGCGGCGGACTGCGTGACACTGCTGCTACCGCTCTGAGGAAAGCTCAAGTGCATGCCCGCATTCGAGACGAGGACTGACTCCCCTGGGGAGACTCCAGAAGTACCCCAAGATCCATGTCAGCACTGGAGAGGAATCCTCAGGTTCCGGCCCCGACTCCACACAAGGTCTTAGGCCCCGGCATCGACAGGAGAGGAATCCCGAGACGCCCCCGAGGAACTCGCATGGGGACTGGCCTTTCCTGAGGACACCAGAGCGGATCCCTGAGGTCCCCGTCGTAAGTCGAGAGCACCTGCCGCAACTCGAGAAAATCCAGGAGGTTTTGCCCTCCAGGCCAGATGAGGCCCATTTCCGCTGAGGCTTCTCGAGGCCAATCACATCTAACCACTGGAACTTCCAAAGGGTCCTTCACACCCTTGCTGCAACTCAAGAAGTTCCCCGACATACCCGTCTCCACTCGAGAGGAAGCACGTGGTGTCCCGCACACATCCAGGGGAGCCCCGTTTCCGCCTCCTAGCTCGAGATGAGGGATCCTTTCCCTGTTTCGTAGGGAAAGAATTCCCGGTGTTCCCGTCGCATCTCAAGAGGAGGCGCTCTCCACAGGAAAGGCGAGAGGAACGCCAGGGTCATGCCACCATTCCAAGAGTCCCCCAGATGTGTCAGTCCATTCCATAGGAACCTGTTTTCCCTGCACTGCCTTGACGTTAAAGCCGAGGATCGACTCCCACCACGTGTGCACGTGGGACAGCCCTGTGGGAAAGCCTCGTGGGAAAGCCTCGTGGGAAAGACTCGAGGGAAAACCATTGATCCTTTGATCCACTCGGCGGACTGCGTGACACTGCTGCTACCGCTCTGGAGGAAAGCGCAAGTGCATGACCGCATTCGAGACGAGGACTGACTCCCCTGGGGAGACTCCAGAAGTACCCCAAGATCCATGTCAGCACTGGAGAGGAATCCTCAGGTTCCGGCCCCGACTCCACACAAGGTCTTAGGCCCCGGCATCGACGGGAGATGAATCCCGAGAGGCCCCCGAGGAACTCGCATGGGGACTGGCCTTTCCTGAGGCCACCAGAGCGGGTCCCTGAGGTCCCCGTCGTAAGTCGAGAGGACCTGCCGCAACTCGTGAAAATCCAGGAGGTTTTGCCCTCCAGGCGAGATGAGACCCATTTCCGCTGAGGCTTCTAGAGGCCAATCACGTCTAACCACTGGAACTTCCAAAGGGTCCTTCACACCCTTGCTGCAACTCAAGAAGTTCCCCGACATACCCGTCTCCACTCGAGAGGAAGCATGTGGTGCCCCGCATACATCCAAGGGAGCCCCGTTTCCGCCTCCTAGCTCGAGATGAGGGATCCTTTCCCTGTTTCGTAGGGAAAGAATTCCCGGCGTTCCCGTCGCATCTCAAGAGGAGGCGCTCTCCACAGGAAAGGCGAGAGGAACTCCAGGGTCGTGCCACCATTCCAAGAGTCCCCCAGATGTGTCAGTCCATTCCAGAGGAACCTGTTTTCCCTGCACTGCCTTGACGTTTAAGCCGAGGATCGACTCCCACCACGTGTGCACGTGGGACAGCCCTGTGGGAAAGCCTCGTGGGAAAGCCTCGTGGGAAAGACTCGAGGGAAAACCATAGATCCTTTGATCCACGCGGAGGACTGCGTGACACTGCTGCTACCGCTCTGGAGGAAAGCGCAAGTGCATGCCCGCATTCGAGACGAGGACTGACTCCCCTGGGGAGACTCCAGAAGTACCCCAAGATCCATGTCAGCACTGGAGAGGAATCCTCAGGTTCCGGCCTCGACTCCACACAAGGTCTTAGGCCCCGGCATCGACGGGAGAGGAATCCCGAGACGCCCCCGAGGAACTAGCATGGGGACTGGCCTTTCCTGAGGCCACCAGAGCGGGTCCCTGAGGTCCCCGTCGTAAGTCGAGAGCACCTGCCGCAACTCGAGAAAATCCAGGAGGTTTTGCCCTCCAGGCGAGATGAGGCCCATTTCCGCTGAGGCTTCTCGAGGCCAATCACATCTAACCACTGGAACTTACAAAGGGTCCTTCACACCATTGCTGCAACTCAAGAAGTTCCCCACATACCCGTCACCACTCGAGAGGAAGCACGTGGGGTCCCGCACACATCCAGGGGAGCCCCGTTTCCGCCTCCTAGCTCGAGATGAGGGATCCTTTCCCTGTTTCGTAGGGAAAGAATTCCCGGCGTTCCCGTCGCATCTCAAGAGGAGGCGCTCTCCACAGGAAAGGCGAGAGGAACTCCAGGGTCGTGCCACCATTCCAAGAGTCCCCCAGATGTGTCAGTCCATTCCATAGGAACCTGTTTTCCCTGCACTGCCTTGACGTTCAAGCCGAGGATCGACTCCCACCACGTGTGCACGTGGGACACCCCTGTGGGGAAGCCTCGTGGGAACGCCTCGTGGGAAAGACTCGAGGGAAAAACATAGATCCTTTGATCCACGCGGCGGACTGCGTGACACTGCTGCTACCGCTTTGGAGGAAAGCGCAAGTGCATGCCCGCATTCGAGACGAGGACTGACTCCCCTGGGGAGACTCTAGAAGTACCCCAAGATCCGTGTCAGCACTGGAGAGGAATCCTCAGGTTCCGGCCCGACTCCACACAAGGTCTTAGGCCCCGGCATCGACGGGAGAGGAATCCCGAGAGGCCCCCGAGGAACTCGCATGGGGACTGGCCTTTCCTGAGGCCACCAGAGCGGGTCCCTGAGGTCCCCGTCGTAAGTCGAGAGCACCTGCCGCAACTCCAGAAAATCCAGGAGGTTTTGCCCTCCAGGCGAGATGAGGCCCATTTCCGCTGAGGCTTCTCGAGGCCAATCACATCTAACCACTGGAACTTCCAAAGGGTCCTTCACACCCTTGCTGCAACTCAAGAAGTTCCCCGACATACCCGTCTGCACTCGAGCGGAAGCACGTGGTGTCCCGCACACATCCAGGGGAGCCCCGTTTCCGCTTCCTAGCTCGAGATGAGGGATCCTTTCCCTGTTTCGTAGGGAAAGAATTCCCGGCGTTCCCGTCGCATCTCAAGAGGAGGCGCTCTCCACAGGAAAGGCGAGAGGAACTCCAGGGTCGTGCCACCATTCCAAGAGTCCCCCAGATGTGTCAGTCCATTCCAGAGGAACCTGTTTTCCCTGCACTGCCTTGACGTTCAAGCCGAGGATCGACTCCCACCACGTGTGCACGTGGGACAGCCCTGTGGGAAAGCCTCGTGGGAAAGCCTCGTGGGAAAGACTCGAGGGAAAACCATAGATCCTTTGATCCACGCGGCGGACTGCGTGACACTGCTGCTACCGCTCTGAGGAAAGCTCAAGTGCATGCCCGCATTCGAGACGAGGACTGACTCCCCTGGGGAGACTCCAGAAGTACCCCAAGATCCATGTCAGCACTGGAGAGGAATCCTCAGGTTCCGGCCCCGACTCCACACAAGGTCTTAGGCCCCGGCATCGACAGGAGAGGAATCCCGAGACGCCCCCGAGGAACTCGCATGGGGACTGGCCTTTCCTGAGGACACCAGAGCGGATCCCTGAGGTCCCCGTCGTAAGTCGAGAGCACCTGCCGCAACTCGAGAAAATCCAGGAGGTTTTGCCCTCCAGGCCAGATGAGGCCCATTTCCGCTGAGGCTTCTCGAGGCCAATCACATCTAACCACTGGAACTTCCAAAGGGTCCTTCACACCCTTGCTGCAACTCAAGAAGTTCCCCGACATACCCGTCTCCACTCGAGAGGAAGCACGTGGTGTCCCGCACACATCCAGGGGAGCCCCGTTTCCGCCTCCTAGCTCGAGATGAGGGATCCTTTCCCTGTTTCGTAGGGAAAGAATTCCCGGTGTTCCCGTCGCATCTCAAGAGGAGGCGCTCTCCACAGGAAAGGCGAGAGGAACGCCAGGGTCATGCCACCATTCCAAGAGTCCCCCAGATGTGTCAGTCCATTCCAGAGGAACCTGTTTTCCCTGCACTGCCTTGACGTTCAAGCCGAGGATCGACTCCCACCACGTGTGCACGTGGGACAGCCCTGTGGGAAACCTCGTGGGAAAGCCTCGTGGGAAAGACTCGAGGGAAAACCATAGATCCTTTGATCCACGCGGCGGACTGCGTGACACTGCTGCTACCGCTCTGGAGGAAAGCGCAAGTGCATGCCCGCATTCGAGACGAGGACTGACTCCCCTGGGGAGACTCCAGAAGTACCCCAAGATCCATGTCAGCACTGGAGAGGAATCCTCAGGTTCCGGCCCCGACTCCACACAAGGTCTTAGGCCCCGGCATCGACAGGAGAGGAATCCCGAGACGCCCCCGAGGAACTCGCATGGGGACTGGCCTTTCCTGAGGACACCAGAACGGATCCCTGAGGTCCCCGTCGTAAGTCGAGAGCACCTGCCGCAACTCGAGAAAATCCAGGAGGTTTTGCCCTCCAGGCCAGATGAGGCCCATTTCCGCTGAGGCTTCTCGAGGCCAATCACATCTAACCACTGGAACTTCCAAAGGGTCCTTCACACCCTTGCTGCAACTCAAGAAGTTCCCCGACATACCCGTCTCCACTCGAGAGGAAGCACGTGGTGTCCCGCACACATCCAGGGGAGCCCCGTTTCCGCCTCCTAGCTCGAGATGAGGGATCCTTTCCCTGTTTCGTAGGGAAAGAATTCCCGGTGTTCCCGTCGCATCTCAAGAGGAGGCGCTCTCCACAGGAAAGGCGAGAGGAACGCCAGGGTCGTGACACCATTCCAAGAGTCCCCCAGATGTGTCAGTCCATCCCAGAGGAACCTGTTTTCCCTGCACTGCCTTGACGTTCAAGCCGAGGATCGACTCCCACCACGTGTGCACGTGGGACAGCCCTGTGGGAAAGCCTCGTGGGAAAGCCTCGTGGGAAAGACTCGAGGGAAAACCATTGATCCTTTGATCCACGCGGCGGACTGCGTGACACTGCTGCTACCGCTCTGGAGGAAAGCGCAAGTGCATGACCGCATTCGAGACGAGGACTGACTCCCCTGGGGAGACTCCAGAAGTACCCCAAGATCCATGTCAGCACTGGAGAGGAATCCTCAGGTTCCGGCCCCGACTCCACACAAGGTCTTAGGCCCCGGCATCGACGGGAGATGAATCCCGAGAGGCCCCCGAGGAACTCGCATGGGGACTGGCCTTTCCTGAGGCCACCAGAGCGGTTCCCTGAGGTCCCCGTCGTAAGTCGAGAGCACCTGCGGCAACTCGAGAAAATCCAGGAGGTTTTGCCCTCCAGGCGAGATGAGGCCCATTTCCGCTGAGGCTTCTCGAGGCCAATCACATCTAACCACTGGAACTTCCAAAGGGTCCTTCACACCCTTGCTGCAACTCAAGAAGTTCCCCGACATACCCGTCTGCACTCGAGAGGAAGCACGTGGTGTCCCGAACACATCCAGGGGAGCCCCGTTTCCGCCTCCTAGCTCGAGATGAGGGATCCTTTCCCTGTTTCGTAGGGAAAGAATTCCCGGCGTTCCCGTCGCATCTCAAGAGGAGGCGCTCTCCACAGGAAAGGCGAGAGGAACTCCAGGGTCATGCCACCATTCCAAGAGTCCCCCAGATGTGTCAGTCCATTCCAGAGGAACCTTTTTTCCCTGCACTGCCTTGACGTTGAAGCCGAGGATCGACTCCCACCACGTGTGCACGTGGGACAGCCCTGTGGGAAAGCCTCGTGGGAAAGTCTCGTGGGAAAGACTCGAGGGAAAACCATAGATCCTTTGATCCACGCGGCGGACTTCGTGACACTGCTGTTACCGCTCTGGAATGAAAGCGCAAGTGCATGGCCGCATTCGAGACGAGGACTGACTCCCCTGGGGAGACTCCAGAAGTACCCCAAGATCCTTGTCAGCACTGGAGAGGAAACCTCAGGTTCCGGCCCCGACTCCACACAAGGTCTTAGGCCCCAGCATCGACGGGAGAGGAATCCCGAGAGGCCCCCGAGGAACTCGCATGGGGACTGGCCTTTCCTGAGGCCACCAGAGCGGTTCCCTGAGGTCCCCGTCTTAAGTCGAGAGCACCTGCCGCAACTCGAGAAAATCCAGGAGGTTTTGCCCTCCAGGCGAGATGAGGCCCATTTCCGCTGAGGCTTCTCGAGGCCAATCACATCTAACCACTGGAACTTCCAAAGGGTCCTTCACACCCTTGCTGCAACTCAAGAAGTTCCCCGACATACCCGTCTGCACTCGAGAGGAAGCACGTGGTGTCCCGAACACATCCAGGGGAGCCCCGTTTCCGCCTCCTAGCTCGAGATGAGGGATCCTTTCCCTGTTTCGTAGGGAAAGAATTCCCGGCGTTCCCGTCGCATCTCAAGAGGAGGCGCTCTCCACAGGAAAGGCGAGAGGAACTCCAGTGTCATGCCACCATTCCAAGAGTCCCCCAGATGTGTCAGTCCATTCCAGAGGAACCTGTTTTCCCTGCACTGCCTTGACGTTCAAGCCGAGGATCGACTCCCACCACGTGTGCACGTGGGACAGCCCTGTGGGAAAGCCTCGTGGGAAAGTCTCGTGGGAAAGACTGGAGGGAAAACCATAGATCCTTTGATCCACGCGGCGGACTGCGTGAAACTGCTGCTACCGCTCTGGAGGAAAGCGCAAGTGCATGCCCGCATTCGAGACGAGGACTGACTCCCCCGGGGAGACTCCAGAAGTACCCCAAGATCCATGTCAGCACTGGAGAGGAATCCTCAGGTTCCGGCCCCGACTCCACACAAGGTCTTAGGCCCCGGCATCGACGGGAGAGGAATCCCGAGAGGCCCCCGAGGAACTCGCATGGGCACTGGCCTTTCCTGAGGCCACCAGAGCGGGTCCCTGAGGTCCCCGTCGTAAGTCGAGAGCATCTGCCACAACTCGAGAACATCCAGGAGGTTTTGCCCTCCAGGCGAGATGAGGCCCATTTCCGCTGAGGCTTCTCGAGGCCAATCACATCTAACCACTGGAACTTCCAAAGGGTCCTTCACACCCTTGCTGCAACTCAAGAAGTTCCCCGACATACCCGTCTGCACTCGAGAGGAAGCACGTGGTGTCCCGCACACATCCAGGGGAGCCACGTTTCCGCCTGCTAGCTCGAGATGAGGGATCCTTTCCCTGTTTCGTAGGGAAAGAATTCCCGGCGTTCCCGTCTCATCTCAAGAGGAGGCGCTCTCCACAGGAAAGGCGAGAGGAACTCCAGGGTCATGCCACCATTCCAAGAGTCCCCCAGATGTGTCAGTCCATTCCAGAGGAACCTGTTTTCCCTGCACTGACTTGACGTTCAAGCCGAGGATCGACTCCCACCACGTGTGCACGTGGGACAGCCCTGTGGGAAAGCCTCGTGGGAAAGCCTCGTGGGAAACACTCGAGGGAAAACCATAGATCCTTTGATCCACGGGGGGGACTGCGTGACACTGCTGCTACCGCTATGGAGGAAAGCGCAAGTGCATGCCCGCATTCGAGACGAGGACTGACTCCCCTGGGGAGACTCCAGAAGTACCCCAAGATCCATGTCAGCACTGGAGAGGAATCCTCAGGTTCCTTCCCCGACTTCACACAAGGTCTTAGGCCCCGGCATCGACGGGAGAGGAATCCCGAGCGACCCCCGAGGAACTCGCATGGGGACTGGCCTTTCCTGAGGCCACCAGAGCGCGTCCCTGAGGTCCCCGTCGTAAGTAGAGAGCACCTGCCGCAACTCGAGAAAATCCAGGAGGTTTTGCCCTCCAGGCGAGATGAGGCCCATTTCCACTGAGGCTTCTCGAGGCCAATCACATCTAACCACTGGAACTTCCAAAGGGTCCTTCACACCCTTGCTGCAACTCAAGAAGTTCCCCGACATACCCGTCTCCACTCGAGAAGAAGCACGTGGTGTCCCGCACACATCCAGAGGAGCCCCGTTTCCGCCTCCTAGCTCGAGATGAGGGATCCTTTCCCTGTTTCGTAGGGAAAGAATTCCGGCGTTCCTGTCGCATCTCAAGAGGAGGCGCTCTCCACAGGAAAGGCGAGAGGAACTCCAGGGTCATGCCACCATTCCAAGAGTCCCCCAGATGTGTCAGTCCATTCCAGAGGAACCTGTTTTCCCTGCACTGCCTTGACGTTCAAGCCGAGGATCGACTCCCACCACGTGTGCACGTGGGACAGCCCTGTGGGAAAGCCTCGTGGGAAAGCCTCGTGGGAAAGACTCGAGGGAAAACCATAGATACTTTGATCCACGCGGCGGACTGCGTGACACTGCTGCTACCGCTCTGGAGGAAAGCGCAAGTGCATGCCCGCATTCGAGACGAGGACTGACTCCCCTGGGGAGACTCCAGAAGTACCCCAAGATCCATGTCAGCCATGGAGAGGAATCCTCAGGTTCCGGCCACGACTCCACACAAGGTCTTAAGCCCCGGCATCGACGGGAGAGGAATCCCGAGAGGCCCCCGAGGAACTCGCATGGGGACTGGCCTTTCCTGAGGCCACCAGAGCGGGTCCCTGAGGTCCCCGTCGTAAGTCGAGAGCACCTGCCGCAATTCGAGAAAATCCAGGAGGTTTTGCCCTCCAGGCGAGATGAGGCCCATTTCCGCTGAGGCTTCTCGAGGCCAATCACATCTAACCACTGGAACTTCCAAAGGGTCCTTCACACCATTGCTGCAACTCAAGAAGTTCCCCGACATACCCGTCTGCACTCGAGAGGAAGCACTTGGGGTCCCGCACACATCCAGGGGAGCCCCGTTTCCGCCTCCTAGCTCGAGATGAGGGATCCTTCCCTGTTTCGTAGGGAAAGAATTCCCGGCATTCCCGTCGCATCTCAAGAGGAGGCGCTCTCCACAGGAAAGGCGAGAGGAACTCCAGGGTCGTGACACCATTCCAAGAGTCCCCCAGATGTGTCAGTCCATTCCAGAGGAACCTGTTTTCCCTGCACTGCCTTGACGTTGAAGCCGAGGATCGACTCCCACCACGTGTGCACGTGGGACAGCCCTGTGGGAAAGCCTCGTGGGAAAGCCTCGTGGGAAAGACTCGAGGGAAAACCATAGATCCTTTGATCCACGCGGCGGACTGCGTGCCACTGCTGCTACCGCTCTGGAGGAAAGCGCAAGTGCATGCCCGCATTCGAGACGAGGCCTGACTCCCCTGGGGAGACTCTAGAAGTACCCCAAGATCCATGTCAGCACTGGAGAGGAATCCTCAGGTTCCGGCCCCGACTCCACACAAGGTCTTAGGCCCCGGCATCGACGGGAGAGGAATCCCGAGAGGCCCCCGAGGAACTCGCAAGGGGACTGGCCTTTCCTGAGGCCACCAGAGCGGGTCCCTGAGGTCCCCGTCGTAAGTCGAGAGCACCTGCCGCAACTCGAGAAAATCCAGGAGGTTTTGCCCTCCAGGCGAGATGAGGCCCATTTCCGCTGAGGCTTCTCGAGGCCAATCACATCTAACCACTGGAACTTCCAAAGGGTCCTTCACACCATTGCTGCAACTCAAGAAGTTCCCCGACATACCCGTCTCCACTCGAGAGGAAGCACGTGGGGTCCCGCACACATCCAGGGGAGCCCCGTTTCCGCCTCCTAGCTCGAGATGAGGGATCCTTTCCCTGTTTCGTAGGGAAAGAA
Source organism: Ovis canadensis (assembly GCF_042477335.2). Lineage (NCBI taxonomy): Eukaryota > Metazoa > Chordata > Mammalia > Artiodactyla > Bovidae > Ovis > Ovis canadensis. The sequence goes on from NC_091252.1 coordinate 2,841,865, forward strand.
TTCCCGGCGTTCCCGTCGCATCTCAAGAGGAGGCGCTCTCCACAGGAAAGGCGAGAGGAACTCCAGGGTCATGCCACCATTCCAAGAGTCCCCCAGATGTGTCAGTCCATTCCACAGGAACCTGTTTTCCCTGCACTGCCTTGACGTTCAAGCCGAGGATCGACTCCCACCACGTGTGCACGTGGGACAGCCGTGTGGGAAAGCCTCGTGGGAAAGCCTCGTGGGAAAGACTCGAGGGAAAACCATAGATCCTTTGATTCAGGCGGCGGACTGCGTGACACTGCTGCTACCGCTCTGGAGGAAAGCGCAAGTGCATGCCCGGTTTCGAGACGAGGACTGACTCCCCTGGGGAGACTCCAGAAGTACCCCAAGATCCATGTCAGCACTGGAGAGGAATCCTCAGGTTCCGGCCCCGACTCCACACAAGGTCTTAGGCCCCGGCATCGACGGGAGAGGAATGCAGAGACGCCCCTGAGGAACTCGCATGGGGACTGGCCTTTCCTGAGGCCACCAGAGCGGTTCCCTGAGGTCCCCGTCCTAAGTCGAGAGCACCTGCCGCAACTCGAGAAAATCCAGGAGGTTTTGCCCTCCAGGCCAGATGAGGCCCATTTCCGCTGAGGCTTCTCGAGACCAATCACATCTAACCACTGGAACTTCCAAAGGGTCCTCCACACCATTGCTGCAACTCAAGAAGTTCCCCGACATACCCGTCTCCACTCGAGAGGAAGCACGTGGGGTCCCGCACACATCCAGGGGAGTCCCGTTTCCGCCTCCTAGCTCGAGATGAGGGATCCTTTCCCTGTTTCGTAGGGAAAGAATTCCCGGCGTTCCCGTCGCATCTCAAGAGGAGGCGCTCTCCACAGGAAAGGCGAGAGGAACTCCAGTGTCGTGCCACCATTCCAAGAGTCCCCCAGATGTGTTAGTCCATTCCAGAGGAACCTGTTTTCCCTGCACTGCCTTGACGTTCAAGCCGAGGATCGACTCCCACCACGTGTGCACGTGGGACACCCCTGTGGGAAAGCCTCGTGGGAAAGCCTCGTGGGAAAGACTCGAGGGAAAACCATAGATCCTTTGATCCACGCGGCGGACTGCGTGACACTGCTGCTACCGCTCTGGAGGAAAGCGCAAGTGCATGCCCGCATTCGAGACGAGGACTGACTCCCCTGGGGAGACTCCAGAAGAAACCCAAGATCCATGTCAGCACTGGAGAGGAATCCTCAGGTTCCGGCCCCGACTCCACACAAGGTCTTAGGCCCCGGCATCGACGGGAGATGAATCCCGAGAGGACCCCGAGGAACTCGCATGGGGACTGGCCTTTCCTGAGGCCACCAGAGCGGTTCCCTGAGGTCCCCGTCGTAAGTCGAGAGCACCTGCCGCAACTCGAGAAAATCCAGGAGGTTTTGCCCTCCAGGCGAGATGAGGCCCATTTCCGCTGAGGCTTCTCGAGGCCAATCACATCTAACCACTGGAACTTCCAAAGGGTCCTTCACACCCTTGCTGCAACTCAAGAAGTTCCCCGACATACCCGTCTGCACTCGAGAGGAAGCACGTGGTGTCCCGAACACATCCAGGGGAGCCCCGTTTCCGCCTCCTAGCTCGAGATGAGGGATCCTTTCCCTGTTTCGTAGGGAAAGAATTCCCGGCGTTCCCGTCGCATCTCAAGAGGAGGCGCTCTCCACAGGAAAGGCGAGAGGAACTCCAGTGTCATGCCACCATTCCAAGAGTCCCCCAGATGTGTCAGTCCATTCCAGAGGAACCTGTTTTCCCTGCACTGCCTTGACGTTCAAGCCGAGGATCGACTCCCACCACGTGTGCACGTGGGACAGCCCTGTGGGAAAGCCTCGTGGGAAAGTCTCGTGGGAAAGACTCGAGGGAAAACCATAGATCCTTTGATCCACGCGGCGGACTGCGTGAAACTGCTGCTACCGCTCTGGAGGAAAGCGCAAGTGCATGCCCGCATTCGAGACGAGGACTGACTCCCCCGGGGAGACTCCAGAAGTACCCCAAGATCCATGTCAGCACTGGAGAGGAATCCTCAGGTTCCGCCCCCGACTCCACACAAGGTCTTAGGCCCCGGCATCGACGGGAGAGGAATCCCGAGAGGCCCCCGAGGAACTCGCATGGGCACTGGCCTTTCCTGAGGCCACCAGAGCGGGTCCCTGAGGTCCCCGTCGTAAGTCGAGAGCATCTGCCACAACTCGAGAACATCCAGGAGGTTTTGCCCTCCAGGCGAGATGAGGCCCATTTCCGCTGAGGCTTCTCGAGGACAATCACATCTAACCACTGGAACTTCCAAAGGGTCCTTCACACCCTTGCTGCAACTCAAGAAGTTCCCCGACATACCCGTCTGCACTCGAGAGGAAGCACGTGGTGTCCCGCACACATCCAGGGGAGCCCCGTTTCCGCCTGCTAGCTCGAGATGAGGGATCCTTTCCCTGTTTCGTAGGGAAAGAATTCCCGGCGTTCCCGTCTCATCTCAAGAGGAGGCGCTCTCCACAGGAAAGGCGAGAGGAACTCCAGGGTCATGCCACCATTCCAAGAGTCCCCCAGATGTGTCAGTCCATTCCAGAGGAACCTGTTTTCCCTGCACTGACTTGACGTTCAAGCCGAGGATCGACTCCCACCACGTGTGCACGTGGGACAGCCCTGTGGGAAAGCCTCGTGGGAAAGCCTCGTGGGAAACACTCGAGGGAAAACCATAGATCCTTTGATCCACGGGGGGGACTGCGTGACACTGCTGCTACCGCTATGGAGGAAAGCGCAAGTGCATGACCGCATTCGAGACGAGGACTGACTCCCCTGGGGAGACTCCAGAAGTACCCCAAGATCCATGTCAGCACTGGAGAGGAATCCTCAGGTTCCTTCCCCGACTTCACACAAGGTCTTAGGCCCCGGCATCGACGGGAGAGGAATCCCGAGCGACCCCCGAGGAACTCGCATGGGGACTGGCCTTTCCTGAGGCCACCAGAGCGCGTCCCTGAGGTCCCCGTCGTAAGTAGAGAGCACCTGCCGCAACTCGAGAAAATCCAGGAGGTTTTGCCCTCCAGGCGAGATGAGGCCCATTTCCACTGAGGCTTCTCGAGGCCAATCACATCTAACCACTGGAACTTCCAAAGGGTCCTTCACACCCTTGCTGCAACTCAAGAAGTTCCCCGACATACCCGTCTCCACTCGAGAAGAAGCACGTGGTGTCCCGCACACATCCAGAGGAGCCCCGTTTCCGCCTCCTAGCTCGAGATGAGGGATCCTTTCCCTGTTTCGTAGGGAAAGAATTCCGGCGTTCCTGTCGCATCTCAAGAGGAGGCGCTCTCCACAGGAAAGGCGAGAGGAACTCCAGGGTCATGCCACCATTCCAAAAGTCCCCCAGATGTGTCAGTCCATTCCAGAGGAACCTGTTTTCCCTGCACTGCCTTGACGTTCAAGCCGAGGATCGACTCCCACCACGTGTGCACGTGGGACAGCCCTGTGGGAAAGCCTCGTGGGAAAGCCTCGTGGGAAAGACTCGAGGGAAAACCATAGATACTTTGATCCACGCGGCGGACTGCGTGACACTGCTGCTACCGCTCTGGAGGAAAGCGCAAGTGCATGCCCGCATTCTAGACGAGGACTGACTCCCCTGGGGAGACTCCAGAAGTACCCCAAGATCCATGTCAGCCATGGAGAGGAATCCTCAGGTTCCGGCCACGACTCCACACAAGGTCTTAAGCCCCGGCATCGACGGGAGAGGAATCCCGAGAGGCCCCCGAGGAACTCGCATGGGGACTGGCCTTTCCTGAGGCCACCAGAGCGGGTCCCTGAGGTCCCCGTCGTAAGTCGAGAGCACCTGCCGCAATTCGAGAAAATCCAGGAGGTTTTGCCCTCCAGGCGAGATGAGGCCCATTTCCGCTGAGGCTTCTCGAGGCCAATCACATCTAACCACTGGAACTTCCAAAGGGTCCTTCACACCATTGCTGCAACTCAAGAAGTTCCCCGACATACCCGTCTGCACTCGAGAGGAAGCACTTGGGGTCCCGCACACATCCAGGGGAGCCCCGTTTCCGCCTCCTAGCTCGAGATGAGGGATCCTTCCCTGTTTCGTAGGGAAAGAATTCCCGGCATTCCCGTCGCATCTCAAGAGGAGGCGCTCTCCACAGGAAAGGCGAGAGGAACTCCAGGGTCGTGCCACCATTCCAAGAGTCCCCCAGATGTGTCAGTCCATTCCAGAGGAACCTGTTTTCCCTGCACTGCCTTGACGTTGAAGCCGAGGATCGACTCCCACCACGTGTGCACGTGGGACAGCCCTGTGGGAAAGCCTCGTGGGAAAGCCTCGTGGGAAAGACTCGAGGGAAAACCATAGATCCTTTGATCCACGCGGCGGACTGCGTGCCACTGCTGCTACCGCTCTGGAGGAAAGCGCAAGTGCATGCCCGCATTCGAGACGAGGCCTGACTCCCCTGGGGAGACTCTAGAAGTACCCCAAGATCCATGTCAGCACTGGAGAGGAATCCTCAGGTTCCGGCCCCGACTCCACACAAGGTCTTAGGCCCCGGCATCGACGGGAGAGGAATCCCGAGAGGCCCCCGAGGAACTCGCATGGGGACTGGCCTTTCCTGAGGCCACCAGAGCGGGTCCCTGAGGTCCCCGTCGTAAGTCGAGAGCACCTGCCGCAACTCGAGAAAATCCAGGAGGTTTTGCCCTCCAGGCGAGATGAGGCCCATTTCCGCTGAGGCTTCTCGAGGCCAATCACATCTAACCACTGGAACTTCCAAAGGGTCCTTCACACCATTGCTGCAACTCAAGAAGTTCCCCGACATACCCGTCTCCACTCGAGAGGAAGCACGTGGGGTCCCGCACACATCCAGGGGAGCCCCGTTTCCGCCTCCTAGCTCGAGATGAGGGATCCTTTCCCTGTTTCGTAGGGAAAGAATTCCCGGCGTTCCCGTCGCATCTCAAGAGGAGGCGCTCTCCACAGGAAAGGCGAGAGGAACTCCAGGGTCATGCCACCATTCCAAGAGTCCCCCAGATGTGTCAGTCCATTCCAGAGGAACCTGTTTTCCCTGCACTGCCTTGACGTTCAAGCCGAGGATCGACTCCCACCACGTGTGCACGTGGGACAGCCGTGTGGGAAAGCCTCGTGGGAAAGCCTCGTGGGAAAGACTCGAGGGAAAACCATAGATCCTTTGATTCAGGCGGCGGACTGCGTGACACTGCTGCTACCGCTCTGGAGGAAAGCGCAAGTGCATGCCCGGTTTCGAGACGAGGACTGACTCCCCTGGGGAGACTCCAGAAGTACCCCAAGATCCATGTCAGCACTGGAGAGGAATCCTCAGGTTCCGGCCCCGACTCCACACAAGGTCTTAGGCCCCGGCATCGACGGGAGAGGAATGCAGAGACGCCCCTGAGGAACTCGCATGGGGACTGGCCTTTCCTGAGGCCACCAGAGCGGTTCCCTGAGGTCCCCGTCCTAAGTCGAGAGCACCTGCCGCAACTCGAGAAAATCCAGGAGGTTTTGCCCTCCAGGCCAGATGAGGCCCATTTCCGCTGAGGCTTCTCGAGACCAATCACATCTAACCACTGGAACTTCCAAAGGGTCCTCCAAACCATTGCTGCAACTCAAGAAGTTCCCCGACATACCCGTCTCCACTCGAGAGGAAGCACGTGGGGTCCCGCACACATCCAGGGGAGTCCCGTTTCCGCCTCCTAGCTCGAGATGAGGGATCCTTTCCCTGTGTCGTAGGGAAAGAATTCCCGGCGTTCCCGTCGCATCTCAAGAGGAGGCGCTCTCCACAGGAAAGGCGAGAGGAACTCCAGTGTCGTGCCACCATTCCAAGAGTCCCCCAGATGTGTTAGTCCATTCCAGAGGAACCTGTTTTCCCTGCACTGCCTTGACGTTCAAGCCGAGGATCGACTCCCACCACGTGTGCACGTGGGACAGCCCTGTGGGAAAGCCTCGTGGGAAAGCCTCGTGGGAAAGACTCGAGGGAAAACCATAGATCCTTTGATCCACGCGGCGGACTGCGTGACACTGCTGCTACCGCTCTGGAGGAAAGCGCAAGTGCATGCCCGCATTCGAGACGAGGACTGACTCCCCTGGGGAGACTCCAGAAGTACCCCAAGATCCATGTCAGCACTGGAGAGGAATCCTCAGGTTCCGGCCCCGACTCCACACAAGGTCTTAGGCCCCGGCATCGACGGGAGAGGAATCCCGAGAGGCCCCCGAGGAACTCGCATGGGGACTGGCCTTTCCTGAGGCCACCAGAGCGGGTCCCTGAGGTCCCCGTCGTAAGTCGAGAGCACCTGCCGCAATTCGAGAAAATCCAGGAGGTTTTGCCCTCCAGGCGAGATGAGGCCCATTTCCACTGAGGCTTCTCGAGGCCAATCACATCTAACCACTGGAACTTCCAAAGGGACCTTCACACCCTTGCTGCAACTCAAGAAGTTCCCCGACATACCCGTCTGCACTCGAGAGGAAGCACGTGGTGTCCCGCACACATCCAGGGGAGCCCCGTTTCCGCCTCCTAGCTCGAGATGAGGGATCCTTTCCCTGTTTCGTAGGGAAAGAATTCCCGGCGTTCCCGTCGCATCTCAAGAGGAGGCGCTCTCCACAGGAAAGGCGAGAGGAACTCCAGGGTCATGCCACCATTCCAAGAGTCCCCCAGATGTGTCAGTCCATTCCAGAGTAACCTGTTTTCCCTGCACTGCCTTGACGTTCAAGCCGAGGATTGACTCCCACCACGTGTGCACGTGGGACAGCCCTGTGGGAAAGCCTCGTGGGAAAGCCTCGTGGGAAAGACTCGAGGGAAAACCATAGATCCTTTGATCCACGCGGCGGACTGCGTGACACTGCTGCTACCGCTCTATAGGAAAGCGCAAGTGCATGGCCGCATTCGAGACGAGGACTGACTCCCCTGGGGAGACTCCAGAAGTACCCCAAGATCCATGTCAGCCATGGAGAGGAATCCTCAGGTTCCGGCCCCGACTCCACACCAGGTCTTAGGCCCCGGCATCGACGGGAGAGGAATCCCGAGACGCCCCCGAGGAACTCGCATGGGGACTGGCCTATCCTGAGGCCACCAGAGCGGTTCCCTGAGGTCCCCGTCGTAAGTCGAGAGCACCTGCCGCAACTCGAGAAAATCCAGGAGGTTTTGCCCTCCAGGCGAGATGAGGCCCATTTCCGCTGAGGCTTCTCGAGGCCAATCACATCTAACCACTGGAACTTCCAAAGGGTCCTTCACACCATTGCTGCAACTCAAGAAGTTCCCCGACATACCCGTCTGCACTCGAGAGGAAGCACGTGGGGTCCTGCACACATCCAGGGGAGCCCCGTTTCCGCCTCCTAGCTCGAGATGAGGGATCCTTCCCTGTTTCGTAGGGAAAGAATTCCCGGCGTTCCACTCGCATCTCAAGAGGAGGCGCTCTCCACAGGAAAGGCGAGAGGAACTCCAGTGTCGTGCCACCATTCCAAGAGACCCCCAGATGTGTCAGTCCATTCCAGAGGAACCTGTTTTCCCTGCACTGCCTTGACGTTCAAGCCGAGGATCGACTCCCACCACGTGTGCACGTGGGACAGCCCTGTGGGAAAGCCTCGTGGGAAAGCCTCGTGGGAAAGACTCGAGGGAAAACCATAGATCCTTTGATCCACACGGCGGACTGCGTGACACTGCTGCTACCGCTCTGGAGGAAAGTGCAAGTGCATGCCCGCATTCGAGACGAGGACTGACTCCCCTGGGGAGACTCCAGAAGTACCCCAAGATCCATGTCAGCACTGGAGAGGAATCCTCAGGTTCCGGCCCCGACTCCACACAAGGTCTTAGGTCCCGGCATCGACGGGAGAGGTATCCCGAAAGGCCCCCGAGGAACTCGCATGGGGACTGGCCTTTCCTGAGGCCACCAGAGCGGTTCCCTGAGGTCCCCGTCGTAAGTCGAGAGCACCTGCCGCAACTCGAGAAAATCCAGGAGGTTTTGCCCTCCAGGCGAGATGAGGCCCATTTCCGCTGAGGCTTCTCGAGGCCAATCACATCTAACCACTGGAACTTTCAAAGGGTCCTTCACACCCTTGCTGCAACTCAAGAAGTTCCCCGACATACCCGTCTCCACTCGAGAGGAAGCACGTGGTGTCACGCACACATCCAGGGGAGCCCCGTTTCCGCCTCCTAGCTCGAGATGAGGGATCCTTTCCCTGTTACGTAGGGAAAGAATTCCCGGCGTTCCCGTCGCATCTCAAGAGGAGGCGCTCTCCACAGGAAAGGCGAGAGGAACTCCAGGGTCGTGCCACCATTCCAAGAGTCCCCCGGATGTGTCAGTCCATTCCAGAGGAACCTGTTTTCCCTGCACTGCCTTGACGTTCAAGCCGAAGATCGACTCCCACCACGTGTGCACGTGGGACAGCCCTGTGGGAAAGCCTCGTGGGAAAGCCTCGTGGGAAAGACTCGAGGGAAAACCATAGATCCTTTGATCCACGCGGCGGACTGCGTGACACTGCTGCTACCGCTCTGGAGGAAAGCGCAAGTGCATGCCCGCATTCGAGACGAGGACTGACTCCCCTGGGGAGACTCCAGAAGTACCCCAAGATCCATGTCAGCACTGGAGAGGAATCCTCAGGTTCCGGCCCCGACTCCACACAAGGTCTTAGGCCCCGGCATCGACGGGAGAGGAATCCCGAGAGGCCCCCGAGGAACTCGCATGGGGACTGGCCTTTCCTGAGGCCACCAGAGCGGGTCCCTGAGGTCCCCGTCGTAAGTCGAGAGCACCTGAAGCAACTCGAGAAAATCCAGGAGGTTTTGCCCTCCAGGCGAGATGAGGCCCATTTCCGCTGAGGCTTCTCGAGGCTAATCACGTCTAACCACTGGAACTTCCAAAGGGTCCTTCACACCCTTGCTGCAACTCAAGAAGTTCCCCGACATACCCGTCTCCACTCGAGAGGAAGCACGTGGGGTCCCTCACACATCCAGGGGAGCCCCGTTTCCGCCTCCTAGTTCGAGATGTGGTATCCTTCCCTGTTTCGTAGGGAAAGAATTCCCGGCGTTCCAGTCGCATCTCAAGAGGAGGCGCTCTCCACAGGAAAGGTGAGAGGAACTCCAGGGTCGTGACACCATTCCAAGAGTCCCCCAGATGTGTCAGCCCATTCCAGAGGAACCTGTTTTCCCTGCACTGCCTTGACGTTCAAGCCGAGGATCGACTCCCACCACGTGTGCACGTGGGACAGCCCTGTGGGAAAGCCTCGTGGGAAAGCCTCGTGGGAAAGACTCGAGGGAAAACCATAGATCCTTTGATCCACGCGGCGGACTGCATGACACTGCTGCTACCACTTTGGAGGAAAGCGCAAGTGCATGCCCGCATTCGAGACGAGGTCTGACTCCCCTGGGGAGACTCCAGAAGTACCCCAAGATCCATGTCAGCACTGGAGAGGAATCCTCAGGTTCCGGCCCCGACTCCACACAAGGTCTTAGGCCCCGGCATCGACGGGAGAGGAATCCCGAGAGGCCCCCGAGGAACTCGCATGGGGACTGGCCTTTCCGTAGGTCACCAGAGCGGGTCCCTGAGGTCCCCGTCGTAAGTCGAGAGCACCTGCCGCAACTCGAGAAAATCCAGGAGGTTTTGCCCTCCAGGCGAGATGAGGCCCATTTCCGATGAGGCTTCTCGAGGCCAATCACATCTAAACACTGGAACTTCCAAAGGGTCCTTCACACCATTGCTGCAACTCAAGAAGTTCCCCGACATACCCGTCTCCACTCGAGAGGAAGCACGTGGGTTCCCGCACACATCCAGGGGAGCCCCGTTTCCGCCTCCTGGCTCGAGATGAGTGATCCTTTCCCTGTTTTGTAGGGAAAGAATTCCCGGCGTTCCCGTCGCATCTCAAGAGGAGGCGCTCTCCACAGAAAAGGCGAGAGCAACTCCAGGGTCATGCCACCATTCCAAGAGTCCCCCAGATGTGTCAGTCCATTCCAGAGGAACCTGTTTTCCCTGCACTGCCTTGACGTTCAAGCCGAGGATCGACTCCCACCACGTGTGCACGTGGGACAGCCCTGTGGGAAAGCCTCGTGGGAAAGCCTCGTGGTAAAGACTCCTGGGAAAACCATAGATCCTTTGATCCACGCGGCGGACTGCGTGACACTGCTGCTACCGCTCTGGAGGAAAGCGCAAGTGCATGCCCGCATTCGAGACGAGGACTGACTCCTCTTTCGAGACTCCAGAAGTACCCCAAGATCCATGTCAGCACTGGAGAGGAATCCTCAGGTTCCGGCCCCGACTCCACACAAGGTCTTAGGCACAGGCATCGACGGGAGAGGAATCCCGAGACGCCCCCGAGGAACTCGCATGGGGAATGGCCTTTCCTGAGGCCACCAGAGCGGTTCCCTGAGGTCCCCGTCGTAAGTCGCGAGCACCTGCCGCAACTCGAGAAAATCCAGGAGGTTTTGCCCTCCAGGCGAGATGAGGCCCATTTCCGCTGAGGCTTCTCGAGGCCAATCACCTCTAACCACTGGAACTTCCAAAGGGTCCTTCACACCCTTGCTGCAACTCAAGAAGTTCCCCGACATACCCGTCTCCACTCGAGAGGAAGCACGTGGGGTCCCTCACACATCCAGGGGAGCCCCGTTTCCGCCTCCTAGCTCGAGATGTGGTATCCTTCCCTGTTTCGTAGGGAAAGAATTCCAGGCGTTCCAGTCGCATCTCAAGAGGAGGCGCTCTCCACAGGAAAGGTGAGAGGAACTCCAGGGTCGTGACACCATTCCAAGAGTCCCCCAGATGTGTCAGCCCATTCCAGAGGAACCTGTTTTCCCTGCACTGCCTTGACGTTCAAGCCGAGGATCGACTCCCACCACGTGTGCACGTGGGACAGCCCTGTGGGAAAGCCTCGTAGGAAAGCCTCGTGGGAAAGACTCGAGGGAAAACCAGAGATCCTTTGATCCACGCGGCGGACTGCATGACACTGCTGCTACCACTCTGGAGGAAAGCGCAAATGCATGCCCGCATTCGAGACGAGGACTGACTCCCCTGGGGAGAATCCAGAAGTACCCCAAGATCCATGTCAGCACTGGAGAGGAATCCTCAGGTTCCGGCCCCGACTCCACACAAGGTCTTAGGCCCCGGCATCGACGGGAGAGGAATCCCGAGAGGCCCCCGAGGAACTCGCATGGGGACTGGCCTTTCCGTAGGTCACCAGAGCGGGTCCCTGAGGTCCCCGTCGTAAGTCGAGAGCACCTGCCGCAACTCGAGAAAATCCAGGAGGTTTTGCCCTCCAGGCGAGATGAGGCCCATTTCCGATGAGGCTTCTCGAGGCCAATCACATCTAAACACTGGAACTTCCAAAGGGTCCTTCACACCCTTGCTGCAACTCAAGAAGTTCCCCGACATACCCGTCTCCACTCGAGAGGAAGCACGTGGGTTCCCGCACACATCCAGGGGAGCCCCGTTTCCGCCTCCTGGCTCGAGATGAGGGATCCTTTCCCTGTTTTGTAGGGAAAGAATTCCCGGCGTTCCCGTCGCATCTAAAGAGGAGGCGCTCTCCACAGGGAAGGCGAGAGGAACTCCAGGGTTGTGCCACCATTCCAAGAGTCCCCCAAATGGGTCAGTCCATTCCAGAGGAACCTGTTTTCCCTGCACTGCCTTGACGTTCAAGCCGAGGATCGACTCCCACCACGTGTGCACGTGGGACAGCCCTGTGGGAAAGCCTCGTGGGAAAGCCTCGTGGGAAAGACTCGAGGGAAAACCATAGATCCTTTGATCCACGCGGCGGACTGCGTGACACTGCTGCTACCGCTCTGGAGGAAAGCGCAAGTGCATGCCCGCATTCGAGACGAGGACTGACTCCCCTGGGGAGACTCCAGAAGTACCCCAAGATCCATGTCAGCACTGGAGAGGAATCCTCAGGTTCCGGCCCCGACTCCACACAAGGTCTTAGGCCCCGGCATCGACGGGAGAGGAATCCCGAGAGGCCCCCGAGGAACTCGCATGGGGACTGGCCTTTCCTGAGGCCACCAGAGCGGGTCCCTGAGGTCCCCGTCGTAAGTCGAGAGCACCTGCCGCAACTCGAGAAAATCCAGGAGGTTTTGCCCTCCAGGCGAGATGAGGCCCATTTCCGCTGAGGCTTCTCGAGGCCAATCACATCTAACCACTGGAACTTCCAAAGGGTCTTTCACACCCTTGCTGCAACTCAAGAAGTTCCCCGACATACCCGTCTCCACTCGAGAGGAAGCACGTGGTGTCCCGCACACATCCAGGGGAGCCCCGTTTCCGCCTCCTAGCTCGAGATGAGGGATCCTTTCCCTGTTTCGTAGGGAAAGAATTCCCGGCGTTCCCGTCGCATCTCAAGAGGAGGCGCTCTCCACAGAAAAGGCGAGAGCAACTCCAGGGTCATGCCACCATTCCAAGAGTCCCCCAGATGTGTCAGTCCATTCCAGAGGAACCTGTTTTCCCTGCACTGCCTTGACGTTCAAGCCGAGGATCGACTCCCACCACGTGTGCACGTGGGACAGCCCTGTGGGAAAGCCTCGTGGGAAAGCCTCGTGGTAAAGACTCCTGGGAAAACCATAGATCCTTTGATCCACGCGGCGGACTGCGTGACACTGCTGCTACCGCTCTGGAGGAAAGCGCAAGTGCATGCCCGCATTCGAGACGAGGACTGACTCCTCTTTCGAGACTCCAGAAGTACCCCAAGATCCATGTCAGCACTGGAGAGGAATCCTCAGGTTCCGGCCCCGACTCCACACAAGGTCTTAGGCACAGGCATCGACGGGAGAGGAATCCCGAGACGCCCCCGAGGAACTCGCATGGGGAATGGCCTTTCCTGAGGCCACCAGAGCGGTTCCCTGAGGTCCCCGTCGTAAGTCGCGAGCACCTGCCGCAACTCGAGAAAATCCAGGAGGTTTTGCCCTCCAGGCGAGATGAGGCCCATTTCCGCTGAGGCTTCTCGAGGCCAATCACCTCTAACCACTGGAACTTCAAAAGGGTCCTTCACACCCTTGCTGCAACTCAAGAAGTTCCCCGACATACCCGTCTCCACTCGAGAGGAAGCACGTGGGGTCCCTCACACATCCAGGGGAGCCCCGTTTCCGCCTCCTAGCTCGAGATGTGGTATCCTTCCCTGTTTCGTAGGGAAAGAATTCCAGGCGTTCCAGTCGCATCTCAAGAGGAGGCGCTCTCCACAGGAAAGGTGAGAGGAACTCCAGGGTCGTGACACCATTCCAAGAGTCCCCCAGATGTGTCAGCCCATTCCAGAGGAACCTGTTTTCCCTGCACTGCCTTGACGTTCAAGCCGAGGATCGACTCCCACCACGTGTGCACGTGGGACAGCCCTGTGGGAAAGCCTCGTAGGAAAGCCTCGTGGGAAAGACTCGAGGGAAAACCAGAGATCCTTTGATCCACGCGGCGGACTGCATGACACTGCTGCTACCACTCTGGAGGAAAGCGCAAATGCATGCCCGCATTCGAGACGAGGACTGACTCCCCTGGGGAGACTCCAGAAGTACCCCAAGATCCATGTCAGCACTGGAGAGGAATCCTCAGGTTCCGGCCCCGACTCCACACAAGGTCTTAGGCCCCGGCATCGACGGGAGAGGAATCCCGAGAGGCCCCCGAGGAACTCGCATGGGGACTGGCCTTTCCTGAGGCCACCAGAGCGGGTCCCTGAGGTCCCCGTCGTAAGTCGAGAGCACCTGCCGCAACTCGAGAAAATCCAGGAGGTTTTGCCCTCCAGGCGAGATGAGGCCCATTTCCGCTGAGGCTTCTCGAGGCCAATCACATCTAACCACTGGAACTTCCAAAGGGTCTTTCACACCCTTGCTGCAACTCAAGAAGTTCCCCGACATACCCGTCTCCACTCGAGAGGAAGCACGTGGTGTCCCGCACACATCCAGGGGAGCCCCGTTTCCGCCTCCTAGCTCGAGATGAGGGATCCTTTCCCTGTTTCGTAGGGAAAGAATTCCCGGCGTTCCCGTCGCATCTCAAGAGGAGGCGCTCTCCACAGGAAAGGCGAGAGGAACTCCAGGGTCGTGACACCATTCCAAGAGTCCCCCAGATGTGTCAGCCCATTCCAGAGGAACTGTTTTCCCTGCACTGCCTTGACGTTCAAGCCGAGGATCGACTCCCACCACGTGTGCACGTGGGACAGCCCTGTGGGAAAGCCTCGTGGGAAAGCCTCGTGGGAAAGACTCGAGGGAAAACCATAGATCCTTTGATCCACGCGGCGGACTGCGTGACACTGCTGCTACCGCTCTGGAGGAAAGCGCAAGTGCATGCCCGCATTCGAGACGAGGACTGACTCCCCTGGGGAGACTCCAGAAGTACCCCAAGATCCATGTCAGCACTGGAGAGGAATCCTCAGGTTCCGGCCCCGACTTCACACAAGGTCATAGGCCCCGGCATCGACGGGAGAGGAATCCCGAGAGGCCCCCGAGGAACTCCCATCGGGACTGGCCTTTCCTGAGGCCACCAGAGCGGGTCCCTGAGGTCCCCGTCGTAAGTCGAGAGCACCTGCCGCAACTCGAGAAAATCCAGGAGGTTTTGCCCTCCAGGCGAGATGAGGCCCATTTCAGCTGAGGCTTCTCGAGGCTAATCACGTCTAACCACTGGAACTTCCAAAGGGTCCTTCACACCCTTGCTGCAACTCAAGAAGTTCCCCGACATACACGTCTCCACTCGAGAGGAAGAACGTGGGTCCCGCACACATCCAGGGGAGACCCGTTTCCGCCTCCTAGCTCGAGATGAGGGATCCTTTCCCTGTTTCGTAGGGAAAGAATTCCCGGCGTTCCCGTCGCATCTCAAGAGGAGGCGCTCTCCCCAGGAAAGGCGAGAGGAACTCCAGGGTCGTGCCACCATTCCAAGAGTCCCCCAGATGTGTCAGCCCATTCCAGAGGAACCTGTTTTCCCTGCACTGCCTTGACGTTCAAGCCGAGGATCGACTCCCACCACGTGTGCACGTGGGACAGCCCTGTGGGAAAGCCTCGTGGGAAAGACTCGAGGGAAAACCATAGATCCTTTGATCCACGCGGCGGACTGCGTGACACTGCTGCTACCGCTCTGGAGGAAAGCGCAAGTGCATGCCCGCATTCGAGACGAGGACTGACTCCCCTGGGGAGACTCCAGAAGTACCCCAAGATCCATGTCAGCACTGGAGAGGAATCCTCAGGTTCCGGCCCCGACTTCACACAAGGTCATAGGCCCCGGGATCAACGGGAGAGGAATCCCGAGAGGCCCCCGAGGAACTCGCATCGGGACTGGCCTTTCCTGAGGCCACCAGAGCGGGTCCCTGAGGTCCCCGTCGTAAGTCGAGAGCACCTGCCGCAACTCGAGAAAATCCAGGAGGTTTTGCCCTCCAGGCGAGATGAGGCCCATTTCCGCTGAGGCTTCTCGAGGCCAATCACATCTAACCACTGGAACTTCCAAAGGGTCTTTCACACCCTTGCTGCAACTCAAGAAGTTCCCCGACATACCCGTCTCCACTCGAGAGGAAGCACGTGGTGTCCCGCACACATCCAGGGGAGCCCCGTTTCCGCCTCCTAGCTCGAGATGAGGGATCCTTTCCCTGTTTCGTAGGGAAAGAATTCCCGGCGTTCCCGTCGCATCTCAAGAGGAGGCGCTCTCCACAGGAAAGGCGAGAGGAACTCCAGGGTCGTGCCACCATTCCAAGAGTCCCCCAAATGTGTCAGCCCATTCCAGAGGAACCTGTTTTCCCTGCACTGCCTTGACGTTCAAGCCGAGGATCGACTCCCACCACGTGTGCACGTGGGACAGCCCTGTGGGAAAGCCTCGTGGGAAAGCCTCGTGGGAAAGACTCGAGGGAAAACCATAGATCCTTTGATCCACGCGGCGGACTGCGTGACACTGCTGCTACCGCTCTGGAGGAAAGTGCAAGTGCATGCCCGCATTCGAGACGAGGACTGACTCCCCTGGGGAGACTCCAGAAGTACCCCAAGATCCATGTCCGCACTGGAGAGGAATCCTCAGGTTACGGCCCCGACTCCACACAAGGTCTTAGGCCCCGGCATCGACGGGAGAGGAATCCCGAGACGCCCCCGAGGAACTCGCATGGGGACTGGCCTTTCCTGAGGCCACCAGAGCGGGTCCCTGAGGTCCCCGTCGTAAGTCGCGAGCACCTGCCGCAACTCGAGAAAATCCAGGAGGTTTTGCCCTCCAGGCGAGATGAGGCCCATTTCCGCTGAGGCTTCTCGAGGCCAATCACATCTAACCACTGGAAATTCCAAAGGGTCCTTCACACCATTGCTGCAAATCAAGAAGTTCCCCGACATACCCGTCTCCACTCGAGAGGAAGCACGTGGGGTCCCGCACACATCCAGGGGAGCCCCGTTTCCGCCTCCTAGCTCGAGATGAGGGATCCTTCCCTGTTTCGTAGGGAAAGAATTCCCGGCGTTCCAGTCGCATCTCAAGAGGAGGCGCTCTCCACAGGAAAGGTGAGAGGAACTCCAGTGTCGTGACACCATTCCAAGAGTCCCCCAGATGTGTCAGCCCATTCCAGAGGATCCTGTTTTCCCTGCACTGCCTTGACGTTCAAGCCGAGGATCGACTCCCACCACGTGTGCACGTGGGACAGCCCTGTGGGAAAGCCTCGTGGGAAAGCCTCGTGGGAAAGACTCGAGGGAAAACCATAGATCCTTTGATCCACGCGGCGGACTGCGTGACACTGCTGCTACCGCTCTGGAGGAAAGTGCAAGTGCATGCCCGCATTCGAGACGAGGACTGACTCCCCTGGGGAGACTCCAGAAGTACCCCAAGATCCATGTCCGCACTGGAGAGGAATCCTCAGGTTACGGCCCCGACTCCACACAAGGTCTTAGGCCCCGGCATCGACGGGAGAGGAATCCCGAGACGCCCCCGAGGAACTCGCATGGGGACTGGCCTTTCCTGAGGCCACCAGAGCGGTTCCCTGAGGTCCCCGTCGTAAGTCGCGAGCACCTGCCGCAACTCGAGAAAATCCAGGAGGTTTTGCCCTCCAGGCGAGATGAGGCCCATTTCCGCTGAGGCTTCTCGAGGCCAATCACATCTAACCACTGGAAATTCCAAAGGGTCCTTCACACCATTGCTGCAAATCAAGAAGTTCCCCGACATACCCGTCTCCACTCGAGAGGAAGCACGTGGGGTCCCTCACACATCCAGGGGAGCCCCGTTTCCGCCTCCTAGCTCGAGATGAGGGATCCTTCCCTGTTTCGTAGGGAAAGAATTCCCGGCGTTCCAGTCGCATCTCAAGAGGAGGCGCTCTCCACAGGAAAGGTGAGAGGAACTCCAGTGTCGTGACACCATTCCAAGAGTCCCCCAGATGTGTCAGCCCATTCCAGAGGATCCTGTTTTCCCTGCACTGCCATGACGTTCAAGCCGAGGATCGACTCCCACCACGTGTGCACGTGGGACAGCCCTGTGGGAAAGCCTCGTGGGAAAGCCTCGTGGGAAAGACTCGAGGGAAAACCATAGATCCTTTGATCCACGCGGCGGACTGCGTGACACTGCTGCTACCGCTCTGGAGGAAAGCGCAAGTGCATGCCCGCATTCGAGACGAGGACTGACTCCCCTGGGGAGACTCCAGAAGTACCCCAAGATCCATGTCAACACTGGAGAGGAATCCTCAGGTTACGGCCCCGACTCCACACAAGGTCTTAGGCCCCGGCATCGACGGGAGAGGAATCCCGTGAGGCCCCCGAGGAACTCGCATGGGGACTGGCTTTTCCTGAGGCCACCAGAGCGGGTCCCTGAGGTCCCCGTCGTAAGTCGAGAGCACCTGCCGCAACTCGAGAAAATCCAGGAGGTTTTGCCCTCCAGGCGAGATGAGGCCCATTTCCGCTGAGGCTTCTCGAGGACAATCACATCTAACCACTGGAACTTCCAAAGGGTCCTTCACACCATTGCTGCAACTCAAGAAGTTCCCCGACATACCCGTCTCCACTCGAGAGGAAGCACGTGGGTTCCCGCACACATCCAGGGGAGCCCCGTTTCCGCCTCCTAGCTCGAGATGAGGGATCCTTTCACTGTTTCGTAGGGAAAGAATTCCCGGCGTTCCCGTCGCATCTCAAGAGGAGGCGCTCTCCACAGAAAAGGCGAGAGGAACTCCAGTGTCGAGACACCATTCCAAGAGTCCCCCAGATGTGTCAGTCCATTCCAGAGGAACCTGTTTTCCCTGCACTGCCTTGACGTTCAAGCCGAGGATCGACTCCCACCACGTGTGCACGTGGGACAGCCCTGTGGGAAAGCCTCGTGGGAAAGCCTCGTGGGAAAGTCTGGAGGGAAAACCATAGATCCTTTGATCCACGTGGCGGACTGCGTGACACTGCTGCTACCGCTCTGGAGGAAAGCGCAAGTGCATGCCCGCATTCGAGACGAGGACTGACTCCCTGGGGAGACTCCAGAAGTACCCCAAGATCCATGTCAGCACTGGAGAGGAATCCTCAGGTTCCGGCCCCGACTCCACACAAGGTCTTAGGCCCCGGCATCGACGGGAGAGGAATCCCGAGAGGCCCCCGAGGAACTCGCATGGGGACTGGCCTTTCCTGAGGCCACCAGAGCGGGTCCCTGAGGTCCCCGTCGTAAGTCGAGAGCACCTGCCGCAACTCGAGAAAATCCAGGAGGTTTTGCCCTCCCGGCGAGATGAGTCCCATTTCCGCTGAGGCTTCTCGAGGCTAATCACGTCTAACCACTGGAACTTCCAAAGGGTCCTTCACACCCTTGCTGCAACTCAAGAAGTTCCCCGACATACCCGTCTCCACTCGAGAGGAAGCACGTGGGTCCCGCACACATCCAGGGGAGCCCCGTTTCCGCCTCCTAGCTCGAGATGAGGGATCCTTTCCCTGTTTCCTAGGGAAAGAATTCCCGGCGTTTCCGTCGCATCTCAAGAGGAGGCGCTCTCCACAGGAAAGGCGAGAGGAACTCCAGGGTCGTGCCACCATTCCAAGAGTCCCCCAAATGTGTCAGCCCATTCCAGAGGAACCTGTTTTCCCTGCACTGCCTTGACGTTCAAGCCGAGGATCGACTCCCACCACGTGTGCACGTGGGACAGCCCTGTGGGAAAGCCTCGTGGGAAAGCCTCGTGGGAAAGACTCGAGGGAAAACCATAGATCCTTTGATCCACGCGGCGGACTGCGTGACACTGCTGCTACCGCTCTGGAGGAAAGTGCAAGTGCATGCCCGCATTCGAGACGAGGACTGACTCCCCTGGGGAGACTCCAGAAGTACCCCAAGATCCATGTCCGCACTGGAGAGGAATCCTCAGGTTCCGGCCCCGACTCCACACAAGGTCTTAGGCCCCGGCATCGACGGGAGAGGAATCCCGAGACGCCCCCGAGGAACTCGCATGGGGACTGGCCTTTCCTGAGGCCACCAGAGCGGTTCCCTGAGGTCCCCGTCGTAAGTCGCGAGCACCTGCCGCAACTCGAGAAAATCCAGGAGGTTTTGCCCTCCAGGCGAGATGAGGCCCATTTCCGCTGAGGCTTCTCGAGGCCAATCACATCTAACCACTGGAAATTCCAAAGGGTACTTCACACCATTGCTGCAAATCAAGAAGTTCCCCGACATACCCGTCTCCACTCGAGAGGAAGCACGTGGGGTCCCTCACACATCCAGGGGAGCCCCGTTTCCGCTTCCTAGCTCGAGATGAGGGATCCTTCCCTGTTTCGAAGGGAAAGAATTCCCGGCGTTCCAGTCGCATCTCAAGAGGAGGCGCTCTCCACAGGAAAGGTGAGAGGAACTCCAGTGTCGTGACACCATTCCAAGAGTCCCCCAGATGTGTCAGCCCATTCAAGAGGATCCTGTTTTCCCTGCACTGCCTTGACGTTCAAGCCGAGGATCGACTCCCACCACGTGTGCACGTGGGACAGCCCTGTGGGAAAGCCTCGTGGGAAAGCCTCGTGGGAAAGACTCGAGGGAAAACCATAGATCCTTTGATCCACGCGGCGGACTGCGTGACACTGCTGCTACCGCTCTGGAGGAAAGCGCAAGTGCATGCCCGCATTCGAGACGAGGACTGACTCCCCTGGGGAGACTCCAGAAGTACCCCAAGATCCATGTCAGCACTGGAGAGGAATCCTCAGGTTACGGCCCCGACTCCACACAAGGTCTTAGGCCCCGGCATCGACGGGAGAGGAATCCCGTGAGGCCCCCGAGGAACTCGCATGGGGACTGGCCTTTCCTGAGGCCACCAGAGCGGGTCCCTGAAGTCCCCGTCGTAAGTCGAGAGCACCTGCCGCAACTCGAGAAAATCCAGGAGGTTTTGCCCTCCAGGCGAGATGAGGCAGATTTCCGCTGAGGCTTCTCGAGGCCAATCACATCTAACCACTGGAAATTCCAAAGGGTCCTTCACACCATTGCTGCAACTCAAGAAGTTCCCCGACATACCCGTCTCCACTCGAGAGGAAGCACGTGGGTTCCCGCACACATCCAGGGGAGCCCCGTTTCCGCCTCCTAGCTCGAGATGAGGGATCCTTTTACTGTTTCGTAGGGAAAGAATTCCCGGCGTTCCCGTCGCATCTCAAGAGGAGGCGCTCTCCACAGAAAAGGCGAGAGGAACTCCAGTGTCGAGACACCATTCCAAGAGTCCCCCAGATGTGTCAGTCCATTCCAGAGGAACCTGTTTTCCCTGCACTGCCTTGACGTTCAAGCCGAGGATCGACTCCCACCACGTGTGCACGTGGGACAGCCCTGTGGGAAAGCCTCGTGGGAAAGCCTCGTGGGAAAGTCTGGAGGGAAAACCATAGATCCTTTGATCCACGTGGCGGACTGCGTGACACTGCTGCTACCGCTCTGGAGGAAAGCGCAAGTGCATGCCCGCATTCGAGACGAGGACTGACTCCCTGGGGAGACTCCAGAAGTACCCCAAGATCCATGTCAGCACTGGAGAGGAATCCTCAGGTTCCGGCCCCGACTCCACACAAGGTCTTAGGCCCCGGCATCGACGGGAGAGGAATCCCGAGAGGCCCCCGAGGAACTCGCATGGGGACTGGCCTTTCCTGAGGCCACCAGAGCGGGTCCCTGAGGTCCCCGTCGTAAGTCGAGAGCACCTGCCGCAACTCGAGAAAATCCAGGAGGTTTTGCCCTCCCGGCGAGATGAGTCCCATTTCCGCTGAGGCTTCTCGAGGCTAATCACGTCTAACCACTGGAACTTCCAAAGGGTCCTTCACACCCTTGCTGCAACTCAAGAAGTTCCCCGACATACCCGTCTCCACTCGCGAGGAAGCACGTGGGGTCCCGCCCACATCCAGGGGAGCCCCGTTTCCGCCTCCTAGCTCGAGATGAGGGATCCTTTCCCTGTTTCCTAGGGAAAGAATTCCCGGCGTTTCCGTCGCATCTCAAGAGGAGGCGCTCTCCACAGGAAAGGCGAGAGGAACTCCAGGGTCGTGCCACCATTCCAAGAGTCCCCCAAATGTGTCAGCCCATTCCAGAGGAACCTGTTTTCCCTGCACTGCCTTGACGTTCAAGCCGAGGATCGACTCCCACCACGTGTGCACGTGGGACAGCCCTGTGGGAAAGCCTCGTGGGAAAGCCTCGTGGGAAAGACTCGAGGGAAAACCATAGATCCTTTGATCCACGCGGCGGACTGCGTGACACTGCTGCTACCGCTCTGGAGGAAAGTGCAAGTGCATGCCCGCATTCGAGACGAGGACTGACTCCCCTGGGGAGACTCCAGAAGTACCCCAAGATCCATGTCCGCACTGGAGAGGAATCCTCAGGTTCCGGCCCCGACTCCACACAAGGTCTTAGGCCCCGGCATCGACGGGAGAGGAATCCCGAGACGCCCCCGAGGAACTCGCATGGGGACTGGCCTTTCCTGAGGCCACCAGAGCGGTTCCCTGAGGTCCCCGTCGTAAGTCGCGAGCACCTGCCGCAACTCGAGAAAATCCAGGAGGTTTTGCCCTCCAGGCGAGATGAGGCCCATTTCCGCTGAGGCTTCTCGAGGCCAATCACATCTAACCACTGGAAATTCCAAAGGGTCCTTCACACCATTGCTGCAAATCAAGAAGTTCCCCGACATACCCGTCTCCACTCGAGAGGAAGCACGTGGGGTCCCTCACACATCCAGGGGAGCCCCGTTTCCGCTTCCTAGCTCGAGATGAGGGATCCTTCCCTGTTTCGAAGGGAAAGAATTCCCGGCGTTCCAGTCGCATCTCAAGAGGAGGCGCTCTCCACAGGAAAGGTGAGAGGAACTCCAGTGTCGTGACACCATTCCAAGAGTCCCCCAGATGTGTCAGCCCATTCCAGAGGATCCTGTTTTCCCTGCACTGCCTTGACGTTCAAGCCGAGGATCGACTCCCACCACGTGTGCACGTGGGACAGCCCTGTGGGAAAGCCTCGTGGGAAAGCCTCGTGGGAAAGACTCGAGGGAAAACCATAGATCCTTTGATCCACGCGGCGGACTGCGTGACACTGCTGCTACCGCTCTGGAGGAAAGCGCAAGTGCATGCCCGCATTCGAGACGAGGACTGACTCCCCTGGGGAGACTCCAGAAGTACCCCAAGATCCATGTCAGCACTGGAGAGGAATCCTCAGGTTACGGCCCCGACTCCACACAAGGTCTTAGGCCCCGGCATCGACGGGAGAGGAATCCCGTGAGGCCCCCGAGGAACTCGCATGGGGACTGGCCTTTCCTGAGGCCACCAGAGCGGGTCCCTGAAGTCCCCGTCGTAAGTCGAGAGCACCTGCCGCAACTCGAGAAAATCCAGGAGGTTTTGCCCTCCAGGCGAGATGAGGCCCATTTCCGCTGAGGCTTCTCGAGGACAATCACATCTAACCACTGGAACTTCCAAAGGGTCCTTCACACCATTGCTGTAACTCAAGAAGTTCCCCGACATACCCGTCTCCACTCGAGAGGAAGCACCTGGGTTCCCGCACACATCCAGGGGAGCCCCGTTTCCGCCTCCTAGCTCGAGATGAGGGATCCTTTCACTGTTTCGTAGGGAAAGAATTCCCGGCGTTCCCGTCGCATCTAAAGAGGAGGCGCTCTCCACAGAAAAGGCGAGAGGAACTCCAGGGTCGAGACACCATTCCAAGAGTCCCCCAGATGTGTCAGTCCATTCCAGAGGAACCTGTTTTCCCTGCACTGCCTTGACGTTCAAGCCGAGGATCGACTCCCACCACGTGTGCACGTGGGACAGCCCTGTGGGAAAGCCTCGTGGGAAAGCCTCGTGGGAAAGTCTCGAGGGAAAACCATAGATCCTTTGATCCACGTGGCGGACTGCGTGACACTGCTGCTACCGCTCTGGAGGAAAGCGCAAGTGCATGCCCGCATTCGAGACGAGGACTGACTCCCTGGGGAGACTCCAGAAGTACCCCAAGATCCATGTCAGCACTGGAGAGGAATCCTCAGGTTCCGGCCCCGACTCCACACAAGGTCTTAGGCCCCGGCATCGACGGGAGAGGAATCCCGAGAGGCCCCCGAGGAACTCGCATGGGGACTGGCCTTTCCTGAGGCCACCAGAGCGGGTCCCTGAGGTCCCCGTCGTAAGTCGAGAGCACCTGCCGCAACTCGAGAAAATCCAGGAGGTTTTGCCCTCCAGGCGAGATGAGTCCCATTTCCGCTGAGGCTTCTCGAGGCTAATCACGTCTAACCACTGGAACTTCCAAAGGGTCCTTCACACCCTTGCTGCAACTCAAGAAGTTCCCCGACATACCCGTCTCCACTCGAGAGGAAGCACGTGGGTCCCGCACACATCCAGGGGAGCCCCGTTTCCGCCTCCTAGCTCGAGATGAGGGATCCTTTCCCTGTTTCGTAGGGAAAGAATTCCCGGCGTTTCCGTCGCATCTCAAGAGGAGGCGCTCTCCACAGGAAAGGCGAGAGGAACTCCAGGGTCGTGCCACCATTCCAAGAGTCCCCCAGATGTGTCAGTCCATTCCAGAGGAACCTGTTTTCCCTGCACTGCCTTGACGTTCAAGCCGAGGATCGACTCCCACCACGTGTGCACGTGGGACAGCCCTTTGGCAAAGCCTCGTGGGAAAGCCTCGTGGGAAAGACTCGAGGGAAAACCATAGATCCTTTGATCCACGCGGCGGACTGCGTGACACTGCTGCTACCGCTCTGGAGGAAAGCGCAAGTGCATGCCCGCATTCGAAACGAGGACTGACTCCCCTGGGGAGACTCCAGAAGTACCCCAAGATCCATGTCAGCACTGGAGAGGAATCCTCAGGTTCCGACCCCGACTCCACACAAGGTCTTAGGCCCCGGCATCGACGGGAGAGGAATCCCGAGAGGCCCCCGAGGAACTCGCATGGGGACTGGCCGTTCCTGAGGCCACCAGAGCGGGTCCCTGAGGTCCCCGTCGTAAGTCGAGAGCACCTGCCGCACCTCGAGAAAATCCAGGAGGTTTTGCCCTCCAGGCGAGATGAGGCCCATTTCCGCTGAGGCTTCTCGAGGCCAATCACATCTAACCACTGGAACTTCCAAAGGGTCCTTCACACCATTGCTACAACTCAAGAAGTTCCCCGACATACCCGTCTCCACTCGAGAGGAAGCACGTGGGGTCCCGCACACATCCAGGGGAGCCCCGTTTCCGCCTCCTAGATCGAGATGAGGGATCCTTTCCCTGTTTCGTAGGGAAAGAATTCCCGGCATTCCCGTCGCATCTCAAAAGGAGGCGCTCTCCACAGGAAAGTCGAGAGGAACTCCAGGGTCGTGCCACCATTCCAAGAGTCCCCCAGATGTGTCAGTCCATTCCAGAGGAACCTGTTTTCCCTGCACTGCCTTGACGTTCAAGCCGAGGATCGACTCCCACCACGTGCGCACGTGGGACAGCCCTGTGGGAATGCCTCGTGGGAAAGCCTCGTGGGAAAGACTCGAGGGAAAACCATAGATCCTTTGATCCACGCGGCGGACTGCGTGACACTGCTGCTACCGCTCTGGAGGAAAGCGCAAGTGCATGCCCGCATTCGAGACGAGGACTGACTCCCCTGGGGAGACTCCAGAAGTACCCCAAGACCCATGTCAGCACTGGAGAGGAATCCTCAGGTTCCGGCCACTACTCCACACAAGGTCTTAGGCCCCGGCATCGACGGGAGAGGAATCCCGAGAGGCCCCTGAGGAACTCGCATGGGGACTGGCCTTTCCTGAGGCCACCAGAGCGGGTCCCTGAGGTCCCCGTCGTAAGTCGAGAGCACCTGCCGCAACTCGAGAAAATCCAGGAGGTTTTGCTCTCCAGGCGAGAGGAGGCCCATTTCCGCTGAGGCTTCTCGAGGCCAATCACATCTAACCACTGGAACTTCCAAAGGGTCCTTCACAGCCTTGCTGCAACTCAAGAAGTTCCCCGACATACCCGTCTCCACTCGAGAGGAAGCACGTGGTGTCCCGCACACATCCAGGGGAGCCCCGTTTCCGCCTCCTAGCTCGAGATGAGGGATCCTTTCCCTGTTTCGTAGGGAAAGAATTCCCGGCGTTCCCGTCGCATCTCAAGAGGAGGCGCTCTCCACAGGAAAGGCGAGAGGAACTCCAGGGTCGTGACACCATTCCAAGAGTCCCCCAGATGTGTCAGTCCATTCCAGAGGAACCTGTTTTCCCTGCAATGCCTTGACGTTCAAGCCGAGGATCGACTCCCACCACGTGTGCACGTGGGACAGCCCTGTGGGAAAGCCTCGTGGGAAAGCCTCGAGGGAAAGACTCGAGGGAAAACCATAGATCCTTTGATCCACGCGGCGGACTGCGTGACACTGCTGCTACCGCTCTGGAGGAAAGTGCAAGTGCATGCCCGCATTCGAGACGAGGACTGACTCCCCTGGGGAGACTCCAGAAGTACCCCAAGATCCATGTCAGCACTGGAGAGGAATCCTCAGGTTCCGGCCCCGCCTCCACACAAGGTCTTAGGCCCCGGCATCGACGGGAGAGGAATCCCGAGAGGCCCCCGAGGAACTCGCATGGGGACTGGCCTTTCCTGAGGCCACCAGAGCGGTTCCCTGTGGTCCCCGTCGTAAGTCGAGAGCACCTGCCGCAACTCGAGAAAATCCAGGAGGTTTTGCCCTCCAGGCGAGATGAGGCCCATTTCCGCTGAGGCTTCTCGAGGCCAATCACATCTAACCACTGGAACTTCCAAAGGGTCCTTCACACCATTGCTGCAACTCAAGAAGTTCCCCGACATACCCGTCTCCACTCGAGAGGAAGAACGTGGGGTCCCGCACACATCCAGGGGAGCCCCGTTTCCGCCTCCTAGCTCGAGATGAGGGATCCTTTCCCTGTTTCGTAGGGAAAGAATTCCCGGCGTTCCCGGCGAATCTCAAGAGGAGGCGCTCTCCAAAGGAAAGGCGAGAGGAACTCCAGGGTCGTGCCACCATTACAAGAGTCCCCCAGATGTGTCAGTCCATTCCAGAGGAACCTGTTTTCCCTGCACTGCCTTGACGTTCAAGCCGAGGATCGACTCCCACCACCTGTGCACGTGGGACAGCCCTGTGGGAAAGCCTCGTGGGAAAGCCTCGTGGGAAAGACTCGAGGGAAAACCATAGATCCTTTGATCCAAGCGGCGGACTGCGTGACACTGCTGCTACCGCTCTGGAGGAAAGCGCAAGTGCATGCCCGCATTCGAGACGAGGACTGACTCCCCTGGAGAGACTCCAGAAGTACCCCAAGATCCATGTCAGCACTGGAGAGGAATCCTCAGGTTCCGGCCCCGACTCCACACAAGGTCTTAGGCCCCGGCATCGACGGGAAAGGAATCCCGAGGGGCCCCCGTGGAACTCGCATGGGGACTGGCCTTTCCTGAGGCCACCAGAGCGGTTCCCTGAGGTCCCCGTCGTAAGTCGAGAGCACCTGCCGCAACTCGAGAAAATCCAGGAGGTTTTGCCCTCCAGGCGAGATGAGGCCCATTTCCGCTGAGGCTTCTCGAGGCCAATCACATCTAACCACTGGAACTTCCAAAGGGTCCTTCACACCATTGCTGCAACTCAAGAAGTTCCCCGACATACCCGTCTCTACTCGAGAGGAAGCACGTGGGGTCCCGCACACATCCAGGGGAGCTCCGTTCCCACCCCCTAGCTCGAGATGAGGGATCCTTTCCCTGTTTCGTAGGGAAAGAATTCCCGGCGTTCCCGTCGCATCTCAAGAGGAGACGCTCTCCACAGGAAAGGCGAGAGGAACTCCAGGGTCGTGACACCATTCCAAGAGTCCCCCAGATATGTCAGTCCATTCCAGAGGAACCAGTTTTCCCTGCACTGCCTTGACGTTCAAGCCGAGGATCGAATCCCACCACGTGTGCACGTGGGACAGCCCTGTGGGAAAGCCTCGTGGGAAAGCCTCGTGGGAAAGACTCGAGGGAAAAACATAGATCCGTTGATCCACTCGGCGGACTGCGTGACACTGCTGCCACCACTCTGGAGGAAAGCGCAAGTGCATGCCCGCATTCGAGACGAGGACTGACTCCCCTGGAGAGACTCCAGAAGTACCCCAAGATCCATGTCAGCACTGGAGAGGAATCCTCAGGTTCCGGCCCCGCCTCCACACAAGGTCTTAGGCCCCGGCATCGACGGGAGAGGAATCCCGAGAGGCCCCCGAGGAACTCGCATGGGGACTGGCCTTTCCTGAGGCCACCAGAGCGGTTCCCTGTGGTCCCCGTCGTAAGTCGAGAGCACCTGCCGCAACTCGAGAAAATCCAGGAGGTTTTGCCCTCCAGGCGAGATGAGGCCCATTTCCGCTGAGGCTTCTCGAGGCCAATCACATCTAACCACTGGAACTTCCAAAGGGTCCTTCACACCATTGCTGCAACTCAAGAAGTTCCCCGACATACCCGTCTCCACTCGAGAGGAAGCACGTGGGGTCCCGCACACATCCAGGGGAGCCCCGTTTCCGCCTCCTAGCTCGAGATGAGGGATCCTTTCCCTGTTTCGTAGGGAAAGAATTCCCGGCGTTCCCGGCGAATCTCAAGAGGAGGCGCTCTCCAAAGGAAAGGCGAGAGGAACTCCAGGGTCGTGCCACCATTACAAGAGTCCCCCAGATGTGTCAGTCCATTCCAGAGGAACCTGTTTTCCCTGCACTGCCTTGACGTTCAAGCCGAGGATCGACTCCCACCACCTGTGCACGTGGGACAGCCCTGTGGGAAAGCCTCGTGGGAAAGCCTCGTGGGAAAGACTCGAGGGAAAACCATAGATCCTTTGATCCAAGCGGCGGACTGCGTGACACTGCTGCTACCGCTCTGGAGGAAAGCGCAAGTGCATGCCCGCATTCGAGACGAGGACTGACTCCCCTGGAGAGACTCCAGAAGTACCCCAAGATCCATGTCAGCACTGGAGAGGAATCCTCAGGTTCCGGCCCCGACTCCACACAAGGTCTTAGGCCCCGGCATCGACGGGAAAGGAATCCCGAGGGGCCCCCGTGGAACTCGCATGGGGACTGGCCTTTCCTGAGGCCACCAGAGCGGTTCCCTGAGGTCCCCGTCGTAAGTCGAGAGCACCTGCCGCAACTCGAGAAAATCCAGGAGGTTTTGCCCTCCAGGCGAGATGAGGCCCATTTCCGCTGAGGCTTCTCGAGGCCAATCACATCTAACCACTGGAACTTCCAAAGGGTCCTTCACACCATTGCTGCAACTCAAGAAGTTCCCCGACATACCCGTCTCTACTCGAGAGGAAGCACGTGGGGTCCCGCACACATCCAGGGGAGCTCCGTTCCCACCCCCTAGCTCGAGATGAGGGATCCTTTCCCTGTTTCGTAGGGAAAGAATTCCCGGCGTTCCCGTCGCATCTCAAGAGGAGACGCTCTCCACAGGAAAGGCGAGAGGAACTCCAGGGTCGTGACACCATTCCAAGAGTCCCCCAGATATGTCAGTCCATTCCAGAGGAACCAGTTTTCCCTGCACTGCCTTGACGTTCAAGCCGAGGATCGAATCCCACCACGTGTGCACGTGGGACAGCCCTGTGGGAAAGCCTCGTGGGAAAGCCTCGTGGGAAAGACTCGAGGGAAAAACATAGATCCGTTGATCCACTCGGCGGACTGCGTGACACTGCTGCCACCACTCTGGAGGAAAGCGCAAGTGCATGCCCGCATTCGAGACGAGGACTGACTCCCCTGGGGAGACTCCAGAAGTACCCCAAGATCCATGTCAACACTGGAGAGGAATCCTCAGTTTCCGGCCCCGACTCCACACAAGGTCTTAGGCCCCGGCATCGACGGGAGAGGAATCCCGAGAGGCCCCGAGGAACTCGCATGGGGACTGGCCTTTCCTGAGGCCACCAGAGCGGTTCCCTGAGGTCCCCGTCGTAAGTCGAGAGCACCTGCCGCAACTCGAAAAAATCCAGGAGGTTTTGCCCTCCAGGCGAGATGAGGCCCATTTCCGCTGAGGCTTCTCGAGGCTAATCACGTCTAACCACTGGAACTTCCAAAGGGTCCTTCACACCCTTGCTGCAACTCAAGAAGTTCCCCGACATACCCGTCTCCACTCGAGAGGAAGCACGTGGTGTCCCGCCCACATCCAGGGGAGCCCCGATTCCGCCTCCTAGCTCGAGATGAGGGATCCTTTCCCTGTTTCGTAGGGAAAGAATTCCCGGCGTTCCCGTCGCATCTCAAGAGGAGGCGCTCTCCACAGGAAAGGCGAGAGGAACTCCAGGGTCCTGCCACCATTCCAAGAGTCCCCCAGATGTGTCAGTCCATTCCAGAGGAACCTGTTTTCCCTGCACTGCCTTGACGTTCAAGCCGAGGATCGACTCCCACCACGTGTGCACGTGGGACAGCCCTGTGGGAAAGCCTCGTGGGAAAGCCTCGTGGGAAAGACTCGAGGGAAAACCATAAATCCTTTGATCCATGCGGCGGACTGCGTGACACTGCTGCTACCGCTCTGGAGGAAAGCGCAAGTGCATGCCCGCATTCGAGACGAGGACTGACTCCCCTGGGGAGACTCCAGAAGTACCCCAAGATCCATGTCAGCACTGGAGAGGAATCCTCAGGTTCCGGCCCCGACTCTACACAAGGTCTTAGGCCCCGGCATCGACGGGAGAGAAATCCCCAGAGGAACTCGCATGGGGACTGGCCTTTCCTGAGGCCACCAGAGCGGGTCCATGTGGTCCCCGTCGTAAGTCGAGAGCACATGCCTCAACTCGAGAAAATCCAGGAGGTTTTGCCCTCCAGGCGAGATGAGGCCCATTTCCGCTGAGGCTTCTCGAGGCCAATCACATCTAACCACTGGACATTCCAAAGGGTCCTTCACACCATTGCTGCAACTCAAGAAGTTCCCCGACATACCCGTCTGCACTCGAGAGGAAGCATGTGGTGTCCCGCACACATCCAGGGGAGCCCTGTTTCCGCCTCCTAACTCGAGATGAGGGATCCTTTCCCTGTTTCGTAGGGAAAGAATTCCCGGCGTTCCCGTCGCATCTCAAGAGGAGGCGCTCTCCACAGGAAAGGCGAGAGGAACTCCAGGGTCGTGACACCATTCCAAGAGTCCCCCAGATGTGTCAGTCCATTCCAGAGGAACCTGTTTTCCCTGCACTGCCTTGACGTTCAAGCCGAGGATCGAATCCCACCACGAGTGCACGTGGGACAGCCCTGTGGGAAAGCCTCGTGGGAAAGCCTCGTGGGAAAGCCTCGTGGCAAAGACTCGAGGGAAAACCATAGATCCTTTGATCCACGCGGCGGACTGCGTGACACTGCTGCTACCGCTCTGGAGGAAAGCGCAAGTGCATGCCCGCATTCGAGACGAGGACTGACTCCCCTGGGGAGACTCCAGAAGTACCCCAAGATCCATGTCAGCACTGGAGAGGAATCCTCAGGTTCCGGACCCGACTCCACACAAGGTCTTAGGCCCCGGCATCGACGGGAGAGGAATCCCGAGAGGCCCCCGAGGAACTTGCATGGGG
Organism: Ovis canadensis; assembly: GCF_042477335.2. Taxonomy (NCBI): domain Eukaryota; kingdom Metazoa; phylum Chordata; class Mammalia; order Artiodactyla; family Bovidae; genus Ovis; species Ovis canadensis. Next base: position 2,872,594 of record NC_091252.1, read on the forward strand.
ACTGGCCTTTCCTGAGGCCACCAGAGCGGGTCCCTGAGGTCCCCGTCGTAAGTCGAGAGCACCTGTCACAACTCGAGAAAATCCAGGAGGTTTTGCCCTCCAGGCGAGATGAGACCCATTTCCGCTGAGGCTTCTCGAGGCCAATCACATCTAACCACTGGAACTTCCAAAGGGACCTTCACACCGTTGCTGCAACTCAAGAAGTTCCCCGACATACCCGTCTCCACTCGAGAGGAAGCACGTGGGGTCCCGCACACATCCAGGGGAGCCCCGTTTCCGCCTCCGAGCTCGAGATGAGGGATCCTTTCCCTGTTTCGTAGGGAAAGAATTCCCGGCGTTCCCGTCGCATCTCAAGAGGAGGCGCTCTCCACAGGAAAGGCGAGAGGAACTCCAGGGTCGTGACACCATTCCAAGAGTCCCCCAGATATGTCAGTCCATTCCAGAGGAACCAGTTTTCCCTGCACTGCCTTGACGTTCAAGCCGAGGATCGAATCCCACCACGTGTGCACGTGGGACAGCCCTGTGGGAAAGCCTCGTGGGAAAGCCTCGTGGGAAAGACTCGAGGGAAAAACATAGATCCGTTGATCCACTCGGCGGACTGCGTGACACTGCTGCCACCACTCTGGAGGAAAGCGCAAGTGCATGCCCGCATTCGAGACGAGGACTGACTCCCCTGGGGAGACTCCAGAAGTACCCCAAGATCCATGTCAACACTGGAGAGGAATCCTCAGTTTCCGGCCCCGACTCCACACAAGGTCTTAGGCCCCGGCATCGACGGGAGAGGAATCCCGAGAGGCCCCGAGGAACTCGCATGGGGACTGGCCTTTCCTGAGGCCACCAGAGCGGTTCCCTGAGGTCCCCGTCGTAAGTCGAGAGTACCTGCCGCAACTCGAAAAAATCCAGGAGGTTTTGCCCTCCAGGCGAGATGAGGCCCATTTCCGCTGAGGCTTCTCGAGGCTAATCACGTCTAACCACTGGAACTTCCAAAGGGTCCTTCACACCCTTGCTGCAACTCAAGAAGTTCCCCGACATACCCGTCTCCACTCGAGAGGAAGCACGTGGTGTCCCGCCCACATCCAGGGGAGCCCCGATTCCGCCTCCTAGCTCGAGATGAGGGATCCTTTCCCTGTTTCGTAGGGAAAGAATTCCCGGCGTTCCCGTCGCATCTCAAGAGGAGGCGCTCTCCACAGGAAAGGCGAGAGGAACTCCAGGGTCGTGCCACCATTCCAAGAGTCCCCCAGATGTGTCAGTCCATTCCAGAGGAACCTGTTTTCCCTGCACTGCCTTGACGTTCAAGCCGAGGATCGACTCCCACCACGTGTGCACGTGGGACAGCCCTGTGGGAAAGCCTCGTGGGAAAGCCTCGTGGGAAAGACTCGAGGGAAAACCATAGATCCTTTGATCCATGCGGCGGACTGCGTGACACTGCTGCTACCGCTCTGGAGGAAAGCGCAAGTGCATGCCCGCATTCGAGACGAGGACTGACTCCCCTGGGGAGACTCCAGAAGTACCCCAAGATCCATGTCAGCACTGGAGAGGAATCCTCAGGTTCCGGCCCCGACTCTACACAAGGTCTTAGGCCCCGGCATCGACGGGAGAGAAATCCCCAGAGGAACTCGCATGGGGACTGGCCTTTCCTGAGGCCACCAGAGCGGGTCCATGTGGTCCCCGTCGTAAGTCGAGAGCACATGCCTCAACTCGAGAAAATCCAGGAGGTTTTGCCCTCCAGGCGAGATGAGGCCCATTTCCGCTGAGGCTTCTCGAGGCCAATCACATCTAACCACTGGACATTCCAAAGGGTCCTTCACACCCTTGCTGCAACTCAAGAAGTTCCCCGACATACCCGTCTGCACTCGAGAGGAAGCATGTGGTGTCCCGCACACATCCAGGGGAGCCCCGTTTCCGCCTCCTAACTCGAGATGAGGGATCCTTTCCCTGTTTCGTAGGGAAAGAATTCCCGGCGTTCCCGTCGCATCTCAAGAGGAGGCGCTCTCCACAGGAAAGGCGAGAGGAACTCCAGGGTCGTGACACCATTCCAAGAGTCCCCCAGATGTGTCAGTCCATTCCAGAGGAACCTGTTTTCCCTGCACTGCCTTGACGTTCAAGCCGAGGATCGAATCCCACCACGAGTGCACGTGGGACAGCCCTGTGGGAAAGCCTCGTGGGAAAGCCTCGTGGGAAAGCCTCGTGGGAAAGACTCGAGGGAAAACCATAGATCCTTTGATCCACGCGGCGGACTGCGTGACACTGCTGCTACCGCTCTGGAGGAAAGCGCAAGTGCATGCCCGCATTCGAGACGAGGACTGACTCCCCTGGGGAGACTCCAGAAGTACCCCAAGATCCATGTCAGCACTGGAGAGGAATCCTCAGGTTCCGGACCCGACTCCACACAAGGTCTTAGGCCCCGGCATCGACGGGAGAGGAATCCCGAGAGGCCCCCGAGGAACTCGCATGGGGACTGGCCTTTCCTGAGGCCACCAGAGCGGGTCCCTGAGGTCCCCGTCGTAAGTCGAGAGCACCTGTCACAACTCGAGAAAATCCAGGAGGTTTTGCCCTCCAGGCGAGATGAGACCCATTTCCGCTGAGGCTTCTCGAGGCCAATCACATCTAACCACTGGAACTTCCAAAGGGACCTTCACACCGTTGCTGCAACTCAAGAAGTTCCCCGACATACCCGTCTCCACTCGAGAGGAAGCACGTGGGGTCCCGCACACATCCAGGGGAGCCCCGTTTCCGCCTCCGAGCTCGAGATGAGGGATCCTTTCCCTGTTTCGTAGGGAAAGAATTCCCGGCGTTCCCGTCGCATCTCAAGAGGAGGCGCTCTCCACAGGAAAGGCGAGAGGAACTCCAGGGTCGTGACACCATTCCAAGAGTCCCCCAGATGTGTCAGTCCATTCCAGAGGAAACTGTTTTCCCTGCACTGCCTTGACGTTCAAGCCGAGGATCGACTCCCACCACGTGTGCACGTGGGACAGCCCTGTGGGAAAGCCTCGTGGGAAAGCCTCGTGGGAAAGACTCGAGGGAAAACCATAGATCCTTTGATCCACGCGGCGGACTGCGTGACACTGCTGCTACCGCTCTGGAGGAAAGCGCAAGTGCATGCCCGCATTTGAGACGAGGACTGACTCCCCTGGGGAGACTCCAGAAGTACCCCAAGATCCATGTCAGCACTGGAGAGGAATCCTCAGGTTCCGGCCCCGACTCCACACAAGGTCTTAGGCCCCGGCATCGAAGGGAGAGGAATCCCGAGAGGCCCCCGAGGAACTCGCATGGGGACTGGCCTTTCCTGAGGCCACCAGAGCGGGTCCCTGAGGTCCCCGTCGTAAGTCGAGAGCACCTGCCGCAACTCGAGAAAATCCAGGAGGTTTTGCCCTCCAGGCGAGATGAGGCCCATTTCCGCTGAGGCTTCTCGAGGCCAATCACATCTAACCACTGGAACTTCCAAAGGGTCCTTCACACCCTTGCTGCAACTCAAGAAGTTCCCCGACATACCCGTCTCCACTCGAGAGGAAGCACGTTGTGTCCCGCACACATCAAGGGGAGCCCGGTTTCCGCCTCCTAGCTCGAGATGAGGGATCCTTTCCCTGTTTCGTAGGGAAAGAATTCCCGGCGTTCCCGTCGCATCTCAAGAGGAGGCGCTCTCCACAGGAAAGGCGAGAGGAACTCCAGGGTCGTGACACCATTCCAAGAGTCCCCCAGATGTGTCAGTCCATTCCAGAGGAACCTGTTTTCCCTGCACTGCCTTGACGTTCAAGCCGAGGATCGACTCCCACCACGTGTGCACGTGGGACAGCCCTGTGGGAAAGCCTCGTGGGAAAGACTCGAGGGAAAACCATAGATCCTTTGATCCACGCGGCGGACTGCGTGACACTGCTGCTACCGCTCTGGAGGAAAGCGCAAGTGCATGCCCGCATTCGAGACGAGGACTGACTCCCCTGGGGAGACTCCAGAAGTACCCCAAGATCCATGTCAGCACTGGAGAGGAATCCTCAGGTTCCGGCCCCGACTCCACACAAGGTCTTAGGCCCCGGCATCGACGGGAGAGGAATCCCGAGAGGCCCCCGAGGAACTCGCATGGGGACTGGCCTTTCCTGAGGCCACCAGAGCGGGTCCCTGAGGTCCCCGTCGTAAGTCTAGAGCACCTGCCGCAACTCGAGAAAATCCAGGAGGTTTTGCCCACCAGGCGAGATGAGGCCCATTTCCACTGAGGCTTCTCGAGGCTAATCACGTCTAACCACTGGAACTTCCAAAGGGTCCTTCACACCCTTGCTGCAACTCAAGAAGTTCCCCGACATACCCGTCTCCACTCGAGAGGAAGCACGTGGGTCCCGCACACATCCAGGAGAGCCCGGTTTCCGCCTCCTAGCTCGAGATGAGGGATCCTTTCCCTGTTTCCTAGGGAAAGAATTCCCGGCGTTCTCGTCGCATCTCAAGAGGAGGCGCTCTCCAAAGGAAAGGCGAGAGGAACTCCAGGGTCGTGCCACCATTCCAAGAGTCCCCCAGATGTGTCAGTCCATTCCAGAGGAACCTGTTTTCCCTGCACTGCCTTGACGTTCAAGCCGAGGATCGACTCCCACCACGTGTGCACGTGGGACAGCCCTGTGGGAAAGCCTCGTGGGAAAGCCTCGTGGGGAAGACTCGAGGGAAAACCATAGATCCTTTGATCCATGCGGCGGACTGCGTGACACTGCTGCTACCGCTCTGGATGAAAGCGCAAGTGCATGCCCGCATTCGAGACGAGGACTGACTCCCCTGGGGAGACTCCAGAAGTACCCCAAGATCCATGTCAGCACTGGAGAGGAATCCTCAGGTTCCGGCCCCGACTCCACACAAGGTCTTAGGCCCCGGCATCGACGGGAGAGGAATCCCGAGAAGGCCCCGAGTAACTCGCATGGGGACTGGCCTTTCCTGAGGCCACCAGAGCGGGTCCCTGAGGCCCCCGTCGTAAGTCTAGAGCACCTGCCTCAACTCGAGAAAATCCAGGAGGTTTTGCCCTCCAGGCGAGATGAGGCCCATTTCCGCTGAGGCTTCTCGAGGCCAATCACATCTAACCACTGGAACTTCCAAAGGGTCCTTCACACCCTTGCTGCAACTCAAGAAGCTCCCCGACATACCCGTCTCCACTCGAGAGGAAGCACGTGGTGTCCCGCACACATCAAGGGGAGCCCCGTATCCGCCTCCTAGCTCGAGATGAGGGATCCTTTCCCTGTTTCATAGGGAAAGAATTCCCGGCGTTCCCGTCGCATCTCAAGAGGAGGCGCTCTCCACAGGAAAGGCGAGAGGAACTCCAGGGTCGTGCCACCATTCCAAGAGTCCCCCAGTTGTGTCAGCCCATTCCAGAGGAACCTGTTTTCCCTGCACTGCCTTGACGTTCAAGCCGAGGATCGACTCCCACCACGTGTGCACGTGGGACAGCCCTGTGGGAAAGCCTCGTGGGAAAGCCTCGTGGGAAAGACTCGAGGGAAAACCATAGATCCTTTGATCCACGCGGCGGACTGCGTGACACTGCTGCTACCGCTCTGGAGGAAAGCGCAAGTGCATGCCCGCATTCGAGACGAGGACTGACTCCCCTGGGGAGACTCCAGAAGTACCCCAAGATCCATGTCAGCACTGGAGAGGAATCCTCAGGTTCCGGCCCCGACTCCACACAAGGTCTTAGGCCCCGGCATCGACGGGAGAGGAATCCCGAGAGGCCCCCGAGGAACTCGCATGGGTACTGGTCTTTCCTGAGGCCACCAGAGCGGGTCCCTGAGGTCCCCGTCGTAAGTCGAGAGCACCTGCCGCAACTCGAGAAAATCCAGGAGGTTTTGCCCTCCAGGCGAGATGAGGCCCATTTCCGCTGAGGCTTCTCGAGGCCAATCACATCTAACCACTGGAACTTCCAAAGGGTCCTTCACACCATTGCTGCAACTCAAGAAGTTCCCCGACATACCCGTCTCCACTCGAGAGGAAGCACGTGGGTTCCCGCACACATCCAGGGGAGCCCCGTTTCCGCCTCCTAGCTCGAGATGAGGGATCCTTTCCCTGTTTCGTAGGGAAAGAATTCCCGGCGTTCCCGTCGCATCTCAAGAGGAGGCGCTCTCCACAGGAAAGGCGAGAGGAACTCCAGGGTCATGCCACCATTCCAAGAGTCCCCCAGATGTGTCAGTCCATTCCAGAGGAACCTGTTTTCCCTGCACTGCCTTGACGTTCAAGCCGAGGATCGACTCCCACCACGTGTGCACGTGGGACAGACCTGTGGGAAAGCCTCGTGGGAAAGCCTCGTGGGAAAGACTCGAGGGAAAACCATAGATCCTTTGATCCATGCGGCGGACTGCGTGACACTGCTGCTACCGCTCTGGATGAAAGCGCAAGTGCATGCCCGCATTCGAGACGAGGACTGACTCCCCTGGGGAGACTCCAGAAGTACCCCAAGATCCATGTCAGCACTGGAGAGGAATCCTCAGGTTCCGGCCCCGACTCCACACAAGGTCTTAGGCCCCGGCATCGACGGGATAGGAATCCCGAGAGGGCCCCGAGGAACTCGCATGGGGACTGGCCTTTCCTGAGGCCACCAGAGCGGGTCCCTGAGGTCCCCGTCGAAAGTCTAGAGCACCTGCCTCAACTCGAGAAAATCCAGGAGGTTTTGCCCTCCAGGCGAGATGAGGCCCATTTCCGCTGAGGCTTCTCGAGGCCAATCACATCTAACCACTGGAACTTCCAAAGGGTCCTTCACACCCTTGCAGCAACTCAAGAAGTTCCCCGACATACCCGTCTCCACTCGAGAGGAAGCACGTGGGTTCCCGCACACATCCAGGGGAGCCCCGTTTCCGCCTCCTAGCTCGAGATGAGGGATCCTTTCCCTGTTTCGTAGGGAAAGAATTCCCGGCGTTCCCGTCGCATCTCAAGAGGAGGCGCTCTCCACAGGAAAGGCGAGAGGAACTCCAGGGTCGTGACACCATTCCAAGAGTCCCCCAGATGTGTCAGTCCATTCAAGAGGAATCTGTTTTCCCTGCACTGCCTTGACGTTCAAGCCGAGGATCGACTCCCACCACGTGTGCACGTGGGACAGCCCTGTGGGAAAGCCTCGTGGGAAAGACTCGAGGGAAAACCATAGATCCTTTGATCCACGCGGCGGACTGCGTGACACTGCTGCTACCGCTCTGGAGGAAAGCGCAAGTGCATGCCCGCATTCGAGACGAGGACTGACTCCCCTGGGGAGACTCCAGAAGTACCCCAAGATCCATGTCAGCACTGGAGAGGAATCCTCAGGTTCCGGCCCCGACTCCACACAAGGTCTTAGGCCCCGGCATCGACGGGAGAGGAATCCCGAGAGGCCCCCGAGGAACTCGCATGCGGACTGGCCTTTCCTGAGGCCACAAGAGCGGGTCCCTGAGGTCCCCGTCGTAAGTCGAGAGCACCTGCCGCAACTCGAGAAAATCTTGGAGGTTTTGCCCTCCAGGAGAGATGAGGCCCATTTCCGCTGAGGCTTCTCGAGGCCAATCACATCTAACCACTGGAACTTCCAAAGGGTCCTTCACACCATTGCTGCAACTCAAGAAGTTCCCCGACATACCCGTCTCTACTCGAAAGGAAGCACGTGGTGTCCCGCACACATCCAGGGGAGCCCCGTTTCCGCCTCCTAGCTCGAGATGAGGGATCCTTTCCCTGTTTCGTAGGGAAAGAATTCCCAGCGTTCCCGTCGCATCTCAAGAGGAGGCGCTCTCCACAGGAAAGGCGAGAGGAACTCCAGGGTCGTGCCACCATTCCAAGAGTCCCCCAGATGTGTCAGTCCATTCCAGAGGAAACTGTTTTCCCTGCACTGCCTTGACGTTCAAGCCGAGGATCGACTCCCACCACGTGTGCACTTGGGACAGCCCTGTCGGAAAGCCTCGTGGGAAAGCCTCATGGGAAAGACTCGAGGGAAAACCATAGATCCTTTGATCCACGCGGCGGACTGCGTGCCACTGCTGCTACCGCTCTGGAGGAAAGCGCAAGTGCATGCCCGCTTTCGAGACGAGGACTGACTCCCCTGGGGAGACTCCAGAAGTACCCCAAGATCCATGTCAGCACTGGAGAGGAATCCTCAGGTTCCGGCCCCGACTCCACACAAGGTTTTAGGCCCCGGCATCGACGGGAGAGGAATCCCGAGAGGCCCCCGAGGAACTCGCATGGGGACTGGCCTTTCCTGAGGCCACCAGAGCGGGTCCCTGAGGTCCCCGTCGTAAGTCGAGAGCACCTGCCGCAACTCGAGAAAATCCAGGAGGTTTTGCCCTCCAGGCGAGATGAGGCCCATTTCCGCTGAGGATTCTCGAGGCCAATCACATCTAACCACTGGACATTCCAAAGGGTCCTTCACACCATTGCTGCAACTCAAGAAGTTCCCCGACATACCCGTCTCCACTCGAGAGGAAGCACGTGGTGTCCCGCACACATCCAGGCGAGCCCCGTTTCGCCTCCTAGCTCGAGATGAGGGATCCTTTCCCTGTTTCGTAGGGAAAGAATTCCCGGGGTTCCCGTCGCATCTCAAGAGGAGGCGCTCTCAACAGGAAAGGCGAGAGGAACTCCAGGGTCGTGACACCATTCCAAGAGTCCCCCAGATGTGTCAGTCCATTCCAGAGGAACCTGTTTTCCCTGCACTGCCTTGACGTTCAAGCCGAGGATCGACTCCCACCACGTGTGCAAGTGGGACAGCCCTGTGGGAAAGCCTCGTGGGAAAGCCTCGTGGGAAAGACTCGAGGGAAAACCATAGATCCTTTGATCCACGCGGCGGACTGCATGACACTGCTGCTACCGCTGTGGAGGAAAGCGCAAGTGCATGCCCGCATTCGAGACGAGGACTGACTCCCCTGGGGAGACTCCAGAAGTACCCCAAGATCCATGTCAGCACTGGAGAGGAATCCTCAGGTTCCGGCACCGACTCCACACAAGGTCTTAGGCCCCGGCATCGACGGGAGAGGAATCCCGAGAGGCCCCCTAGGAACTCGCATGGGGACTGGCCTTTCCTGAGGCCACCAGAGCGGGTCCATGTGGTCCCCGTCGTAAGTCGAGAGCACCTGCCGCAACTCGAGAAAATCCAGGAGATTTTGCCCTCCAGGCGAGATGAGGCCCATTTCCGCTGAGGCTTCTCGAGGCCAATCACATCTAACCACTGGAACTTCCAAAGGGTCCTTCACACCATTGCTGCAACTCAAGAAGTTCCCCGACATACTCGTCTGCACTGGAGAGGAAGCACGTGGTGTCCCGCACACATCCAGGGGAGCCCCGTTTCCGCCTCCTAGCTCGAGATGAGGGATCCTTTCCCTGTTTCGTAGGGAAAGAATTCCCGGCGTTCCCGTCGCATCTCAAGAGGAGGCGCTCTCCACAGGAAAGGCGAGAGGAACTCCAGGGTCGTGACACCATTCCAAGAGTCCCCCAGATGTGTCAGTCCATTAAAGAGGAACCTGTTTTCCCTGCACTGCCTTGACGTTCAAGCCGAGGATCGAATCCCACCACGAGTGCACGTGGGACAGCCCTGTGGGAAAGCCTCGTGGGAAAGCCTCGTGGGAAAGCCTCGTGGGAAAGACTCGAGGGAAAACCATAGATCCTTTGATCCACGCGGCGGACTGCGTGACACTGCTGCTACCGCTCTGGAGGAAAGCGCAAGTGCATGTCCGCATTCGAGACGAGGACTGACTCCCCTGGGGAGACTCCAGAAGTACCACAAGATCCATGTCAGCACTGGAGAGGAATCCTCAGGTTCCGGCCCCGACTCCACACAAGGTCTTAGGCCCCGGCATCGACGGGAGAGGAATCCCGAGAGGCCCCCGAGGAAATCGCATGGGGACTGGCCTTTCCTGAGGCCACCAGAGCGGGTCCCTGAGGTCCCCGTCGTAAGTCGAGAGCACCTGCCGCAACTCGAGAAAATCCAGGAGGATTTGCCCTCCAGGCGAGATGAGGCCCATTTCCGCTGAGGCTTCTCGAGGCCAATCACATCTAACCACTGGAACTTCCAAAGGGTCCTTCACACCATTGCTGCAACTCAAGAAGTTCCCCGACATACCCGTCTCTACTCGAGAGGAAGCACGTGGGGTCCCGCACACATCCAGGGGAGCTCCGTTCCCACCCCCTAGCTCGAGATGAGGGATCCTTTCCCTGTTTCGTAGGGAAAGAATTCCCGGCGTTCCCGTCGCATCTCAAGAGGAGACGCTCTCCACAGGAAAGGCGAGAGGAACTCCAGGGTCGTGACACCATTCCAAGAGTCCCCCAGATATGTCAGTCCATTCCAGAGGAACCAGTTTTCCCTGCACTGCCTTGACGTTCAAGCCGAGGATCGAATCCCACCACGTGTGCACGTGGGACAGCCCTGTGGGAAAGCCTCGTGGGAAAGCCTCGTGGGAAAGACTCGAGGGAAAAACATAGATCCGTTGATCCACTCGGCGGACTGCGTGACACTGCTGCCACCACTCTGGAGGAAAGCGCAAGTGCATGCCCGCATTCGAGACGAGGACTGACTCCCCTGGGGAGACTCCAGAAGTACCCCAAGATCCATGTCAGCACTGGAGAGGAATCCTCAGTTTCCGGCCCCGACTCCACACAAGGTCTTAGGCCCCGGCATCGACGGGAGAGGAATCCCGAGAGGCCCCGAGGAACTCGCATGGGGACTGGCCTTTCCTGAGGCCACCAGAGCGGTTCCCTGAGGTCCCCGTCGTAAGTCGAGAGCACCTGCCGCAACTCGAAAAAATCCAGGAGGTTTTGCCCTCCAGGCGAGATGAGGCCCATTTCCGCTGAGGCTTCTCGAGGCTAATCACGTCTAACCACTGGAACTTCCAAAGGGTCCTTCACAACCTTGCTGCAACTCAAGAAGTTCCCCGACATACCCGTCTCCACTCGAGAGGAAGCACGTGGTGTCCCGCCCACATCCAGGGGAGCCCCGATTCCGCCTCCTAGCTCGAGATGAGGGATCCTTTCCCTGTTTCGTAGGGAAAGATTTCCCGGCGTTCCCGTCGCATCTCAAGAGGAGGCGCTCTCCACAGGAAAGGCGAGAGGAACTCCAGGGTCGTGCCACCATTCCAAGAGTCCCCCAGATGTGTCAGTCCATTCCAGAGGAACCTGTTTTCCCTGCACTGCCTTGACGTTCAAGCCGAGGATCGACTCCCACCACGTGTGCACGTGGGACAGCCCTGTGGGAAAGCCTCGTGGGAAAGCCTCGTGGGAAAGACTCGAGGGAAAACCATAGATCCTTTGATCCACGCGGCGGACTGCGTGACACTGCTGCTACCGCTCTGGAGGAAAGCGCAAGTGCATGCCCGCATTCGAGACGAGGACTGACTCCCCTGGGGAGACTCCAGAAGTACCCCAAGATCCATGTCAGCACTGGAGAGGAATCCTCAGGTTCCGGACCCGACTCCACACAAGGTCTTAGGCCCCGGCATCGACGGGAGAGGAATCCCGAGAGGCCCCCGAGGAACTCGCATGGGGACTGGCCTTTCCTGAGGCCACCAGAGCGGGTCCCTGAGGTCCCCGTCGTAAGTCGAGAGCACCTGTCACAACTCGAGAAAATCCAGGAGGTTTTGCCCTCCAGGCGAGATGAGACCCATTTCCGCTGAGGCTTCTCGAGGCCAATCACATCTAACCACTGGAACTTCCAAAGGGACCTTCACACCGTTGCTGCAACTCAAGAAGTTCCCCGACATACCCGTCTCCACTCGAGAGGAAGCACGTGGGGTCCCGCACACATCCAGGGGAGCCCCGTTTCCGCCTCCGAGCTCGAGATGAGGGATCCTTTCCCTGTTTCGTAGGGAAAGAATTCCCGGCGTTCCCGTCGCATCTCAAGAGGAGGCGCTCTCCACAGGAAAGGCGAGAGGAACTCCAGGGTCGTGACACCATTCCAAGAGTCCCCCAGATGTGTCAGTCCATTCCAGAGGAACCTGTTTTCCCTGCACTGCCTTGACGTTCAAGCCGAGGATCGACTCCCACCACGTGTGCACGTGGGACAGCCCTGTGGGAAAGCCTCGTGGGAAAGCCTCGTGGGAAAGACTCGAGGGAAAACCATAGATCCTTTGATCCACGCGGCGGACTGCGTGACACTGCTGCTACCGCTCTGGAGGAAAGCGCAAGTGCATGCCCGCATTTGAGACGAGGACTGACTCCCCTGGGGAGACTCCAGAAGTACCCCAAGATCCATGTCAGCACTGGAGAGGAATCCTCAGGTTCCGGCCCCGACTCCACACAAGGTCTTAGGCCCCGGCATCGAAGGGAGAGGAATCCCGAGAGGCCCCCGAGGAACTCGCATGGGGACTGGCCTTTCCTGAGGCCACCAGAGCGGGTCCCTGAGGTCCCCGTCGTAAGTCGAGAGCACCTGCCGCAACTCGAGAAAATCCAGGAGGTTTTGCCCTCCAGGCGAGATGAGGCCCATTTCCGCTGAGGCTTCTCGAGGCCAATCACATCTAACCACTGGAACTTCCAAAGGGTCCTTCACACCCTTGCTGCAACTCAAGAAGTTCCCCGACATACCCGTCTCCACTCGAGAGGAAGCACGTGGTGTCCCGCACACATCCAGGGGAGCCCGGTTTCCGCCTCCTAGCTCGAGATGAGGGATCCTTTCCCTGTTTCGTAGGGAAAGAATTCCCGGCGTTCCCGTCGCATCTCAAGAGGAGGCGCTCTCCACAGGAAAGGCGAGAGGAACTCCAGGGTCGTGACACCATTCCAAGAGTCCCCCAGATGTGTCAGTCCATTCCAGAGGAACCTGTTTTCCCTGCACTGCCTTGACGTTCAAGCCGAGGATCGACTCCAACCACGTGTGCACGTGGGACAGCCCTGTGGGAAAGCCTCGTGGGAAAGACTCGAGGGAAAACCATAGATCCTTTGATCCACGCGGCGGACAGCGTGACACTGCTGCTACCGCTCTGGAGGAAAGCGCAAGTGCATGCCCGCATTCGAGACGAGGACTGACTCCCCTGGGGAGACTCCAGAAGTACCCCAAGATCCATGTCAGCACTGGAGAGGAATCCTCAGGTTCCGGCCCCGACTCCACACAAGGTCTTAGGCCCCGGCATCGACGGGAGAGGAATCCCGAGAGGCCCCCGAGGAACTCGCATGGGGACTGGCCTTTCCTGAGGCCACCAGAGCGGGTCCCTGAGGTCCCCGTCGTAAGTCTAGAGCACCTGCCGCAACTCGAGAAAATCCAGGAGGTTTTGCCCACCAGGCGAGATGAGGCCCATTTCCACTGAGGCTTCTCGTGGCTAATCACGTCTAACCACTGGAACTTCCAAAGGGTCCTTCACACCCTTGCTGCAACTCAAGAAGTTCCCCGACATACCCGTCTCCACTCGAGAGGAAGCACGTGGGTCCCGCACACATCCAGGGGAGCCCGGTTTCCGCCTCCTAGCTCGAGATGAGGGATCCTTTCCCTGTTTCCTAGGGAAAGAATTCCCGGCGTTCTCGTCGCATCTCAAGAGGAGGCGCTCTCCAAAGGAAAGGCGAGAGGAACTCCAGGGTCGTGCCACCATTCCAAGAGTCCCCCAGATGTGTCAGTCCATTCCAGAGGAACCTGTTTTCCCTGCACTGCCTTGACGTTCAAGCCGAGGATCGACTCCCACCACGTGTGCACGTGGGACAGCCCTGTGGGAAAGCCTCGTGGGAAAGCCTCGTGGGGAAGACTCGAGGGAAAAACATAGATCCTTTGATCCATGCGGCGGACTGCGTGACACTGCTGCTACCGCTCTGGATGAAAGCGAAAGTGCATGCCCGCATTCGAGACGAGGACTGACTCCCCTGGGGAGACTCCAGAAGTACCCCAAGATCCATGTCAGCACTGGAGAGGAATCCTCAGGTTCCGGCCCCGACTCCACACAAGGTCTTAGGCCCCGGCATCGACGGGAGAGGAATCCCGAGAAGGCCCCGAGTAACTCGCATGGGGACTGGCCTTTCCTGAGGCCACCAGAGCGGGTCCCTGAGGCCCCCGTCGTAAGTCTACAGCACCTGCCTCAACTCGAGAAAATCCAGGAGGTTTTGCCCTCCAGGCGAGATGAGGCCCATTTCCGCTGAGGCTTCTCGAGGCCAATCACATTTAACCACTGGAACTTCCAAAGGGTCCTTCACACCCTTGCTGCAACTCAAGAAGCTCCCCGACATACCCGTCTCCACTCGAGAGGAAGCACGTTGTGTCCCGCACACATCAAGGGGAGCCCCGTATCCGCCTCCTAGCTCGAGATGAGGGATCCTTTCCCTGTTTCATAGGGAAAGAATTCCCGGCGTTCCCGTCGCATCTCAAGAGGAGGCGCTCTCCACAGGAAAGGCGAGAGGAACTCCAGGGTCGTGCCACCATTCCAAGAGTCCCCCAGTTGTGTCAGCCCATTCCAGAGGAACCTGTTTTCCCTGCACTGCCTTGACGTTCAAGCCGAGGATCGACTCCCACCACGTGTGCACGTGGGACAGCCCTGTGGGAAAGCCTCGTGGGAAAGCCTCGTGGGAAAGACTCGAGGGAAAACCATAGATCCTTTGATCCATGCGGCGGACTGCGTGACACTGCTGCTACCGCTCTGGAGGAAAGCGCAAGTGCATGCCCGCATTCGAGACGAGGACTGACTCCCCTGGGGAGACTCCAGAAGTACCCCAAGATCCATGTCAGCACTGGAGAGGAATCCTCAGGTTCCGGCCCCGACTCCACACAAGGTCTTAGGCCCCGGCATCGACGGGAGAGGAATCCCGAGAGGCCCCCGAGGAACTCGCATGGGTACTGGTCTTTCCTGAGGCCACCAGAACGGGTCCCTGAGGTCCCCGTCGTAAGTCGAGAGCACCTGCCGCAACTCGAGAAAATCCAGGAGGTTTTGCCCTCCAGGCGAGATGAGGCCCATTTCCGCTGAGGCTTCTCGAGGCCAATCACATCTAACCACTGGAACTTCCAAAGGGTCCTTCACACCATTGCTGCAACTCAAGAAGTTCCCCGACATACCCGTCTCCACTCGAGAGGAAGCACGTGGGTTCCCGCACACATCCAGGGGAGCCCCGTTTCCGCCTCCTAGCTCGAGATGAGGGATCCTTTCCCTGTTTCGTAGGGAAAGAATTCCCGGCGTTCCCATCGCATCTCAAGAGGAGGCGCTCTCCACAGGAAAGGCGAGAGGAACTCCAGGGTCATGCCACCATTCCAAGAGTCCCCCAGATGTGTCAGTCCATTCCAGAGGAACCTGTTTTCCCTGCACTGCCTTGACGTTCAAGCCGAGGATCGACTCCCACCACGTGTGCACGTGGGACAGCCCTGTGGGAAAGCCTCGTGGGAAAGCCTCGTGGGAAAGACTCGAGGGAAAACCATAGATCCTTTGATCCATGCGGCGGACTGCGTGACACTGCTGCTACCGCTCTGGATGAAAGCGCAAGTGCATGCCCGCATTCGAGACGAGGACTGACTCCCCTGGGGAGACTCCAGAAGTACCCCAAGATCCATGTCAGCACTGGAGAGGAATCCTCAGGTTCCGGCCCCGACTCCACACAAGGTCTTAGGCCCCGGCATCGACGGGATAGGAATCCCGAGAGGGCCCCGAGGAACTCGCATGGGGACTGGCCTTTCCTGAGGCCACCAGAGCGGGTCCCTGAGGTCCCCGTCGAAAGTCTAGAGCACCTGCCTCAACTCGAGAAAATCCAGGAGGTTTTGCCCTCCAGGCGAGATGAGGCCCATTTCCGCTGAGGCTTCTCGAGGCCAATCACATCTAACCACTGGACTTTCCAAAGGGTCCTTCACACCATTGCTGCAACTCAAGAAGTTCCCCGACATACCCGTCTGCACTCGAGAGGAAGCACGTGGTTGTCCGCACACATCCAGGGGAGCCCCGTATCCCCCTCCTAGCTCGAGATGAGGGATCCTTTCCCTGTTTCGAAGGGAAAGAATTCCCGGCGTTCCCGTCGCATCTCAAGAGGAGGCGCTCTCCACAGGAAAGGCGAGAGGAACTCCAGGGTCGTGCCACCATTCCAAGAGTCCCCCAGATGTGTCAGTCCATTCCAGAGGAACCTGTTTTCCCTGCACTGCCTTGACGTTCAAGCCGAGGATCGACTCCCACCACGTGTGCACGTGGGACAGCCCTGTGGGAAAGCCTCGTGGGAAAGACTCGAGGGAAAACCATAGATCCTTTGATCCACGCGGCGGACTGCGTGACACTGCTGCTACCGCTCTGGAGGAAAGCGCAAGTGCATGCCCGCATTCGAGACGAGGACTGACTCCCCTGGGGAGACTCCAGAAGTACCCCAAGATCCATGTCAGCACTGGAGAGGAATCCTCAGGTTCCGGCCCCGACTCCACACAAGGTCTTAGGCCCCGGCATCGATGGGAGAGGAATCCCGAGAGGCCCCCGAGGAACTCGCATGCGGACTGGCCTTTCCTGAGGCCACAAGAGCGGGTCCCTGAGGTCCCCGTCGTAAGTCGAGAGCACCTGCCGCAACTCGAGAAAATCCAGGAGGTTTTGCCCTCCAGGAGAGATGAGGCCCATTTCCGCTGAGGCTTCTCGAGGCCAATCACATCTAACCACTGGAACTTCCAAAGGGTCCTTCACACCATTGCTGCAACTCAAGAAGTTCCCCGACATACCCGTCTCTACTCGAAAGGAAGCACGTGGTGTCCCGCACACATCCAGGGGAGCCCCGTTTCCGCCTCCTAGCTCGAGATGAGGGATCCTTTCCCTGTTTCGTAGGGAAAGAATTCCCAGCGTTCCCGTCGCATCTCAAGAGGAGGCGCTCTCCACAGGAAAGGCGAGAGGAACTCCAGGGTCGTGCCACCATTCCAAGAGTCCCCCAGATGTGTCAGTCCATTCCAGAGGAAACTGTTTTCCCTGCACTGCCTTGACGTTCAAGCCGAGGATCGACTCCCACCACGTGTGCACTTGGGACAGCCCTGTCGGAAAGCCTCGTGGGAAAGCCTCATGGGAAAGACTCGAGGGAAAACCATAGATCCTTTGATCCACGCGGCGGACTGCGTGCCACTGCTGCTACCGCTCTGGAGGAAAGCGCAAGTGCATGCCCGCTTTCGAGACGAGGACTGACTCCCCTGGGGAGACTCCAGAAGTACCCCAAGATCCATGTCAGCACTGGAGAGGAATCCTCAGGTTCCGGCCCCGACTCCACACAAGGTTTTAGGCCCCGGCATCGACGGGAGAGGAATCCCGAGAGGCCCCCGAGGAACTCGCATGGGGACTGGCCTTTCCTGAGGCCACCAGAGCGGGTCCCTGAGGTCCCCGTCGTAAGTCGAGAGCACCTGCCGCAACTCGAGAAAATCCAGGAGGTTTTGCCCTCCAGGCGAGATGAGGCCCATTTCCGCTGAGGATTCTCGAGGCCAATCACATCTAACCACTGGACATTCCAAAGGGTCCTTCACACCATTGCTGCAACTCAAGAAGTTCCCCGACATACCCGTCTCCACTCGAGAGGAAGCACGTGGTGTCCCGCACACATCCAGGCGAGCCCCGTTTCGCCTCCTAGCTCGATATGAGGGATCCTTTCCCTGTTTCGTAGGGAAAGAATTCCCGGGGTTCCCGTCGCATCTCAAGAGGAGGCGCTCTCAACAGGAAAGGCGAGAGGAACTCCAGGGTCGTGACACCATTCCAAGAGTCCCCCAGATGTGTCAGTCCATTCCAGAGGAACCTGTTTTCCCTGCACTGCCTTGACGTTCAAGCCGAGGATCGACTCCCACCACGTGTGCAAGTGGGACAGCCCTGTGGGAAAGCCTCGTGGGAAAGCCTCGTGGGAAAGACTCGAGGGAAAACCATAGATCCTTTGATCCACGCGGCGGACTGCATGACACTGCTGCTACCGCTGTGGAGGAAAGCGCAAGTGCATGCCCGCATTCGAGACGAGGACTGACTCCCCTGGGGAGACTCCAGAAGTACCCCAAGATCCATGTCAGCACTGGAGAGGAATCCTCAGGTTCCGGCACCGACTCCACACAAGGTCTTAGGCCCCGGCATCGACGGGAGAGGAATCCCGAGAGGCCCCCTAGGAACTCGCATGGGGACTGGCCTTTCCTGAGGCCACCAGAGCGGGTCCATGTGGTCCCCGTCGTAAGTCGAGAGCACCTGCCGCAACTCGAGAAAATCCAGGAGATTTTGCCCTCCAGGCGAGATGAGGCCCATTTCCGCTGAGGCTTCTCGAGGCCAATCACATCTAACCACTGGACTTTCCAAAGGGTCCTTCACACCATTGCTGCGACTCAAGAAGTTCCCCGACATACCCGTCTGCACTCGAGAGGAAGCACGTGGTGTCCCGCACACATCCAGGGGAGCCCCGTTTCCGCCTCCTAGCTCGAGATGAGGGATCCTTTCCCTGTTTCGTAGGGAAAGAATTCCCGGCGTTCCCGTCGCATCTCAAGAGGAGGCGCTCTCCACAGGAAAGGCGAGAGGAACTCCAGGGTCGTGACACCATTCCAAGAGTCCCCCAGATGTGTCAGTCCATTAAAGAGGAACCTGTTTTCCCTGCACTGCCTTGACGTTCAAGCCGAGGATCGAATCCCACCACGAGTGCACGTGGGACAGCCCTGTGGGAAAGCCTCGTGGGAAAGCCTCGTGGGAAAGCCTCGTGGGAAAGACTCGAGGGAAAACCATAGATCCTTTGATCCACGCGGCGGACTGCGTGACACTGCTGCTACCGCTCTGGAGGAAAGCGCAAGTGCATGTCCGCATTCGAGACGAGGACTGACTCCCCTGGGGAGACTCCAGAAGTACCACAAGATCCATGTCAGCACTGGAGAGGAATCCTCAGGTTCCGGCCCCGACTCCACACAAGGTCTTAGGCCCCGGCATCGACGGGAGAGGAATCCCGAGAGGCCCCCGAGGAAATCGCATGGGGACTGGCCTTTCCTGAGGCCACCAGAGCGGGTCCCTGAGGTCCCCGTCGTAAGTCTAGAGCCCCTCCGCAACTCGAGAAAATCCAGGAGGTTTTGCCCACCAGGCGAGATGAGGCCCATTTCCACTGAGGCTTCTCGAGGCTAATCACATCTAACCACTGGAACTTCCAAAGGGTCCTTCACACCCTTGCTGCAACTCAAGAAGTTCCCCGACATACCCGTCTCCACTCGAGAGGAAGCACGTGGGTCCCGCACACATCCAGGGGATCCCCGTTTCCGCCTCCTAGCTCGAGATGAGGGATCCTTTCCCTGTTTCCTAGGGAAAGAATTCCCGGCGTTCTCGTCGCATCTCAAGAGGAGACGCTCTCCACAGGAAAGGCGAGAGGAACTCCAGGGTCGTGCCACCATTCCAAGAGTCCCCCAGATGTGTCAGTCCATTCCAGAGGAACCTGTTTTCCCTGCACTGCCTTGACGTTCAAGCCGAGGATCGACTCCCACCACGTGTGCACGTGGGACAGCCCTGTGGGAAAGCCTCGTGGGAAAGCCTCGTGGGAAAGACTCGAGGGAAAACCATAGATCCTTTGATCCATGCGGCGGGCTGCGTGACACTGCTGCTACCGCTCTGGAGGAAAGCGCAAGTGCATGCCCGCATTCGAGACGAGGACTGACTCCCCTGGGGAGACTCCAGAAGTACCCCAAGATCCATGTCAGCACTGGAGAGGAATCCTCAGGTTCCGGCCCCGACTCCACACAAGGTCTTAGGCCCCGGCATCGACGGGAGAGGAATCCCGAGAGGGCCCCGAGTAACTCGCATGGGGACTGGCCTTTCCTGAGGCCACCAGAGCGGGTCCCTGACGTCCCCGTCGTAAGTCTAGAGCACCTGCCTCAACTCGAGAAAATCCAGGAGGTTTTGCCCTCCAGGCGAGATGAGGCCCATTTCCGCTGAGGCTTCTCGAGGCCAATCACATCTAACCACTGGAACTTCCAAAGGGTCCTTCACACCCTTGCTGCAACTCAAGAAGCTCCCCGACATACCCGTCTCCACTCGAGAGGAAGCACGTGGTGTCCCGCACACATCAAGGGGAGCCCCGTATCCGCCTCCTAGCTCGAGATGAGGGATCCTTTCCCTGTTTCGTAGGGAAAGAATTCCCGGCGTTCCCGTCGCATCTCAAGAGGAGGCGCTCTCCACAGGAAAGGCGAGAGGAACTCCAGGGTCGTGCCACCATTCCAAGAGTCCCCCAGATGTGTCAGTCCATTCCAGAGGAACCTGTTTTCCCTGCAATGCCTTGACGTTCAAGCCGAGGATCGACTCCCACCACGTGTGCACGTGGGACAGCCCTGTGGGAAAGCCTCGTGGGAAAGCCTCGTGGGAAAGACTCGAGGGAAAACCATAGATCCTTTGATCCACGCGGCGGACTGCGTGACACTGCTGCTACCGCTCTGGAGGAAAGCGCAAATGCATGCCCGCATTCGAGACGAGGACTGACTCCCCTGGGGAGACTCCAGAAGTACCCCAAGATCCATGTCAGCACTGGAGAGGAATCCTCAGGTTCCGGCCCCGACTCCACACAAGGTCTTAGGCCCCGGCATCGACGGGAGAGGAATCCCGAGAGGCCCCCGAGGAACTCGCATGGGGACTGGCCTTTCCTGAGGCCACAAGAGCGGGTCCCTGAGGTCCCCGTCGTAAGTCGAGAGCACCTGCCGCAACTCAAGAAAATCCAGGAGGTTTTGCCCTCCAGGAGAGATGAGGCCCATTTCCGCTGAGGCTTCTCGAGGCCAATCACATCTAACCACTGGAACTTCCAAAGGGTCCTTCACACCATTGCTGCAACTCAAGAAGTTCCCCGACATACCCGTCTCTACTCGAAAGGAAGCACGTGGTGTCCCGCACACATCCAGGGGAGCCCCGTTTCCGCCTCCTAGCTCGAGATGAGGGATCCTTTCCCTGTTTCGTAGGGAAAGAATTCCCAGCGTTCCCGTCGCATCTCAAGAGGAGGCGCTCTCCACAGGAAAGGCGAGAGGAACTCCAGGGTCGTGCCACCATTCCAAGAGTCCCCCAGATGTGTCAGTCCATTCCAGAGGAAACTGTTTTCCCTGCACTGCCTTGACCTTCAAGCCGAGGATCGACTCCCACCACGTGTGCACTTGGGACAGCCCTGTCGGAAAGCCTCGTGGGAAAGCCTCGTGGGAAAGACTCGAGGGAAAACCATAGATCCTTTGATCCACGCGGAGGACTGCGTGACACTGCTGCTACCGCTCTGGAGGAAAGCGCAAGTGCATGCCCGCATTCGAGACGAGGACTGACTCCCCTGGGGAGACTCCAGAAGTACCCCAAGATCCATGTCAGCACTGGAGAGGAATCCTCAGGTTCCGGCCCTGACTCCACACAAGGTCTTAGGCCCCGGCATCGACGGGAGAGGAATCCCGAGAGGCCCCCGAGGAACTCGCATGGGGACTGGCCTTTCCTGAGGCCATCAGAGCGGGTCCCTGAGGTCCCCGTCGTAAGTCGAGAGCACCTGCCGCAACTCGAGAAAATCCAGGAGGTTTTGCCCTCCAGGCGAGATGAGGCCCATTTCCGCTGAGGCTTCTCGAGGCCAATAACATCTAACCTCTGGAACTTCCAAAGGGTCCCTCACACCCTTGCTGCAACTCAAGAAGTTCCCCGACATACCCGTCTCCACTCGAGAGGAAGCACGTGGTGTCCCTCACACATCCAGGGGAGCCCCGTATCCGCCTCCTAGCTCGAGATGAGGGATCCTTCCCTGTTTCGTAGGGAAAGACTTCCCGGCGTTCCAGTCGCATCTCAAGAGGAGGCGCTCTCAGCAGGAAAGGCGAGAGGAACTCCAGGGTCGTGACACCATTCCAAGAGTCCCCCATATGTGTCAGTCCTTTCCAGAGGAACCTGTTTTCCCTGCACTGCCTTGACGTTCAAGCCGAGGATCGACTCCCACCACGTGTGCACGTGGGACAGCCCTGTGGGCAAACCTCGTGGGAAAGCCTCGTGGGAAAGACTCGAGGGAAAACCATAGATCCTTTGATCCACGCGGCGGAGTGCGTGACACTGCTGCTACCGCTCTGGAGGAAAGCGCAAGTGCATGCCCGCATTCGAGACGAGGACTGACTCCCCTGGGGAGACTCCAGAAGTACCCCAAGATCCATGTCAGCCCTAGAGAGGAATCCTCAGGTTCCGGCCCCGACTCCACACAAGGTCTTAGGCCCCGGCATCGACGGGAGAGGAATCCCGAGAGGCCCCCGGGGAACTCGCATGGGGACTGGCCTTTCCTGAGGCCACCAGAGCGGGTCCCTGAGGTCCCCGTCGTAAGTCGAGAGCACCTGCCGCAACTCGAGAAAATCCAGTAGGTTTTGCCCCCCAGGCGAGATGAGGCCCATTTCCGCTGAGGCTTCTCGAGGCCAATCACATCTAACCACTGGAACTTCCAAAGGGTCCTTCACACCCTTGCTGCAACTCAAGAAGTTCCCCGACATACCCGTCTCCACTCGAGAGGAAGCACGTGGGTTCCCGCACACATCCAGGGGAGCCCCGTTTCCGCCTCCTAGCTCGAGATGAGGGATCCTTTCCCTGTTTCGTAGGGAAAGAATTCCCGGCGTTCCCGTCGCATCTCAAGAGGAGGCGCTCTCCACAGGAAAGGCGAGAGGAACTCCAGGGTCGTGCCACCATTCCAAGAGTCCCCCAGATGTGTCAGTCCATTCCAGAGGAACCTGTTTTCCCTGCACTGCCTTGACGTTCAAGCCGAGGATCGACTCTCACCACGTGTGCACGTGGGACAGCCCTGTGGGAAAGCCTCGTGGGAAAGACTCAAGGGAAAACCATAGATCCTTTGATCCACGCGGCGGACTGCGTGACACTGCTGCTACCGCTCTGGAGGAAAGTGCAAGTGCATGCCCGCATTCGAGACGAGGACTGACTCCCCTGGGGAGACTCCAGAAGTACCCCAAGATCCATGTCAGCCCTAGAGAGGAATCCTCAGGTTCCGGCCCCGACTCCACACAAGGTCTTAGGCCCCGGCATCGACGGGAGAGGAATCCCGAGAGGCCCCCGGGGAACTCGCATGGGGACTGGCCTTTCCTGAGGCCACCAGAGCGGGTCCCTGAGGTCCCCGTCGTAAGTCGAGAGCACCTGCCGCAACTCGAGAAAATCCAGGAGGTTTTGCTCTCCAGGCGAAAGGAGGCCCATTTCCGCTGAGGCTTCTCGAGGCCAATCACATCTAACCACTGGAACTTCCAAAGGGTCCTTCACAGCCTTGCTGCAACTCAAGAAGTTCCCCGACATACCCGTCTCCACTCGAGAGGAAGCACGTGGTGTCCCGCACACATCCAGGGGAGCCCCGTTTCCGCCTCCTAGCTCGAGATGAGGGATCCTTTCCCTGTTTCGTAGGGAAAGAATTCCCGGCGTTCCCGTCGCATCTCAAGAGGAGGCGCTCTCCACAGGAAAGGCGAGAGGAACTCCAGGGTCGTGACACCATTCCAAGAGTCCCCCAGATGTGTCAGTCCATTCCAGAGGAACCTGTTTTCCCTGCAATGCCTTGACGTTCAAGCCGAGGATCGACTCCCACCACGTGTGCACGTGGGACAGCCCTGTGGGAAAGCCTCGTGGGAAAGCCTCGAGGGAAAGACTCGAGGGAAAACCATAGATCCTTTGATCCACGCGGCGGACTGCGTGACACTGCTGCTACCGCTCTGGAGGAAAGTGCAAGTGCATGCCCGCATTCGAGACGAGGACTGACTCCCCTGGGGAGACTCCAGAAGTACCCCAAGATCCATGTCAGCACTGGAGAGGAATCCTCAGGTTCCGGCCCCGCCTCCACACAAGGTCTTAGGCCCCGGCATCGACGGGAGAGGAATCCCGAGAGGCCCCCGAGGAACTCGCATGGGGACTGGCCTTTCCTGAGGCCACCAGAGCGGTTCCCTGAGGTCCCCGTCGTAAGTCGAGAGCACCTGCCGCAACTCGAGAAAATCCAGGAGGTTTTGCCCTCCAGGCGAGATGAGGCCCATTTCCGCTGAGGCTTCTCGAGGCCAATCACATCTAACCACTGGAACTTCCAAAGGGTCCTTCACACCATTGCTGCAACTCAAGAAGTTCCCCGACATACCCGTCTCCACTCGAGAGGAAGCACGTGGGGTCCCGCACACATCCAGGGGAGCCCCGTTTCCGCCTCCTAGATCGAGATGAGGGATCCTTTCCCTGTTTCGTAGGGAAAGAATTCCCGGCGTTCCCGGCGAATCTCAAGAGGAGGCGCTCTCCAAAGGAAAGGCGAGAGGAACTCCAGGGTCGTGCCACCATTCCAAGAGTCCCCCAGATGTGTCAGTCCATTCCAGAGGAACCTGTTTTCCCTGCACTGCCTTGACGTTCAAGCCGAGGATCGACTCCCACCACCTGTGCACGTGGGACAGCCCTGTGGGAAAGCCTCGTGGGAAAGCCTCGTGGGAAAGACTCGAGGGAAAACCATAGATCCTTTGATCCAAGCGGCGGACTGCGTGACACTGCTGCTACCGCTCTGGAGGAAAGCGCAAGTGCATGCCCGCATTCGAGACGAGGACTGACTCCCCTGGAGAGACTCCAGAAGTACCCCAAGATCCATGTCAGCACTGGAGAGGAATCCTCAGGTTCCGGCCCCGACTCCACACAAGGTCTTAGGCCCCGGCATCGACGGGAAAGGAATCCCGAGGGGCCCCCGTGGAACTCGCATGGGGACTGGCCTTTCCTGAGGCCACCAGAGCGGTTCCCTGAGGTCCCCGTCGTAAGTCGAGAGCACCTGCCGCAACTCGAGAAAATCCAGGAGGTTTTGCCCTCCAGGCGAGATGAGGCCCATTTCCGCTGAGGCTTCTCGAGGCCAATCACATCTAACCACTGGAACTTCCAAAGGGTCCTTCACACCATTGCTGCAACTCAAGAAGTTCCCCGACATACCCGTCTCTACTCGAGAGGAAGCACGTGGGGTCCCGCACACATCCAGGGGAGCTCCGTTCCCACCCCCTAGCTCGAGATGAGGGATCCTTTCCCTGTTTCGTAGGGAAAGAATTCCCGGCGTTCCCGTCGCATCTCAAGAGGAGACGCTCTCCACAGGAAAGGCGAGAGGAACTCCAGGGTCGTGCCACCATTCCAAGAGTCCCCCAGATGTGTCAGTCCATTCCAGAGGAACCTGTTTTCCCTGCACTGCCTTGACGTTCAAGCCGAGGATCGACTCCCACCACGTGTGCACGTGGGACAGCCCTGTGGGAAAGCCTCGTGGGAAAGCCTCGTGGGAAAGACTCGAGGGAAAACCATAGATCCTTTGATCCATGCGGCGGACTGCGTGACACTGCTGCTACCGCTCTGGAGGAAAGCGCAAGTGCATGCCCGCATTCGAGACGAGGACTGACTCCCCTGGGGAGACTCCAGAAGTACCCCAAGATCCATGTCAGCACTGGAGAGGAATCCTCAGGTTCCGGCCCCGACTCTACACAAGGTCTTAGGCCCCGGCATCGACGGGAGAGAAATCCCCAGAGGAACTCGCATGGGGACTGGCCTTTCCTGAGGCCACCAGAGCGGGTCCATGTGGTCCCCGTCGTAAGTCGAGAGCACATGCCTCAACTCGAGAAAATCCAGGAGGTTTTGCCCTCCAGGCGAGATGAGGCCCATTTCCGCTGAGGCTTCTCGAGGCCAATCACATCTAACCACTGGACATTCCAAAGGGTCCTTCACACCATTGCTGCAACTCAAGAAGTTCCCCGACATACCCGTCTGCACTCGAGAGGAAGCATGTGGTGTCCCGCACACATCCAGGGGAGCCCCGTTTCCGCCTCCTAACTCGAGATGAGGGATCCTTTCCCTGTTTCGTAGGGAAAGAATTCCCGGCGTTCCCGTCGCATCTCAAGAGGAGGCGCTCTCCACAGGAAAGGCGAGAGGAACTCCAGGGTCGTGACACCATTCCAAGAGTCCCCCAGATGTGTCAGTCCATTCCAGAGGAACCTGTTTTCCCTGCACTGCCTTGACGTTCAAGCCGAGGATCGAATCCCACCACGAGTGCACGTGGGACAGCCCTTTGGGAAAGCCTCGTGGGAAAGCCTCGTGGGAAAGCCTCGTGGGAAAGACTCGAGGGAAAACCATAGATCCTTTGATCCACGCGGCGGACTGCGTGACACTGCTGCTACCGCTCTGGAGGAAAGCGCAAGTGCATGCCCGCATTCGAGACGAGGACTGACTCCCCTGGGGAGACTCCAGAAGTACCCCAAGATCCATGTCAGCACTGGAGAGGAATCCTCAGGTTCCGGACCCGACTCCACACAAGGTCTTAGGCCCCGGCATCGACGGGAGAGGAATCCCGAGAGGCCCCCGAGGAACTCGCATGGGGACTGGCCTTTCCTGAGGCCACCAGAGCGGGTCCCTGAGGTCCCCGTCGTAAGTCGAGAGCACCTGTCACAACTCGAGAAAATCCAGGAGGTTTTGCCCTCCAGGCGAGATGAGACCCATTTCCGCTGAGGCTTCTCGAGGCCAATCACATCTAACCACTGGAACTTCCAAAGGGACCTTCACACCGTTGCTGCAACTCAAGAAGTTCCCTGACATACCCGTCTCCACTCGAGAGGAAGCACGTGGGGTCCCGCACACATCCAGGGGAGCCCCGTTTCCGCCTCCGAGCTCGAGATGAGGGATCCTTTCCCTGTTTCGTAGGGAAAGAATTCCCGGCGTTCCCGTCGCATCTCAAGAGGAGGCGCTCTCCACAGGAAAGGCGAGAGGAACTCCAGGGTCGTGACACCATTCCAAGAGTCCCCCAGATGTGTCAGTCCATTCCAGAGGAACCTCTTTTCCCTGCACTGCCTTGACGTTCAAGCCGAGGATCGACTCCCACCACGTGTGCACGTGGGACAGCCCTGTGGGAAAGCCTCGTGGGAAAGCCTCGTGGGAAAGACTCGAGGGAAAACCATAGATCCTTTGATCCACGCGGCGGACTGCGTGACACTGCTGCTACCGCTCTGGAGGAAAGCGCAAGTGCATGCCCGCATTTGAGACGAGGACTGACTCCCCTGGGGAGACTCCAGAAGTACCCCAAGATCCATGTCAGCACTGGAGAGGAATCCTCAGGTTCCGGCCCCGACTCCACACAAGGTCTTAGGCCCCGGCATCGAAGGGAGAGGAATCCCGAGAGGCCCCCGAGGAACTCGCATGGGGACTGGCCTTTCCTGAGGCCACCAGAGCGGGTCCCTGAGGTCCCCGTCGTAAGTCGAGAGCACCTGCCGCAACTCGAGAAAATCCAGGAGGTTTTGCCCTCCAGGCGAGATGAGGCCCATTTCCGCTGAGGCTTCTCGAGGCCAATCACATCTAACCACTGGAACTTCCAAAGGGTCCTTCACACCCTTGCTGCAACTCAAGAAGTTCCCCGACATACCCGTCTCCACTCGAGAGGAAGCACGTGGTGTCCCGCACACATCCAGGGGAGCCCGGTTTCCGCCTCCTAGCTCGAGATGAGGGATCCTTTCCCTGTTTCGTAGGGAAAGAATTCCCGGCGTTCCCGTCGCATCTCAAGAGGAGGCGCTCTCCACAGGAAAGGCGAGAGGAACTCCAGGGTCGTGACACCATTCCAAGAGTCCCCCAGATGTGTCAGTCCATTCCAGAGGAACCTGTTTTCCCTGCACTGCCTTGACGTTCAAGCCGAGGATCGACTCCCACCACGTGTGCACGTGGGACAGCCCTGTGGGAAAGCCTCGTGGGAAAGACTCGAGGGAAAACCATAGATCCTTTGATCCACGCGGCGGACTGCGTGACACTGCTGCTACCGCTCTGGAGGAAAGCGCAAGTGCATGCCCGCATTCGAGACGAGGACTGACTCCCCTGGGGAGACTCCAGAAGTACCCCAAGATCCATGTCAGCACTGGAGAGGAATCCTCAGGTTCCGGCCCCGACTCCACACAAGGTCTTAGGCCCCGGCATCGACGGGAGAGGAATCCCGAGAGGCCCCCGAGGAACTCGCATGGGGACTGGCCTTTCCTGAGGCCACCAGAGCGGGTCCCTGAGGTCCCCGTCGTAAGTCTAGAGCACCTGCCGCAACTCGAGAAAATCCAGGAGGTTTTGCCCACCAGGCGAGATGAGGCCCATTTCCACTGAGGCTTCTCGTGGCTAATCACGTCTAACCACTGGAACTTCCAAAGGGTCCTTCACACCCTTGCTGCAACTCAAGAAGTTCCCCGACATACCCGTCTCCACTCGAGAGGAAGCACGTGGTTCCCGCACACATCCAGGGGAGCCCGGTTTCCGCCTCCTAGCTCGAGATGAGGGATCCTTTCCCTGTTTCCTAGGGAAAGAATTCCCGGCGTTCTCGTCGCATCTCAAGAGGAGGCGCTCTCCAAAGGAAAGGCGAGAGGAACTCCAGGGTCGTGCCACCATTCCAAGAGTCCCCCAGATGTGTCAGTCCATTCCAGAGGAACCTGTTTTCCCTGCACTGCCTTGACGTTCAAGCCGAGGATCGACTCCCACCACGTGTGCACGTGGGACAGCCCTGTGGGAAAGCCTCGTGGGAAAGCCTCGTGGGGAAGACTCGAGGGAAAAACATAGATCCTTTGATCCATGCGGCGGACTGCGTGACACTGCTGCTACCGCTCTGGATGAAAGCGCAAGTGCATGCCCGCATTCGAGACGAGGACTGACTCCCCTGGGGAGACTCCAGAAGTACCCCAAGATCCATGTCAGCACTGGAGAGGAATCCTCAGGTTCCGGCCCCGACTCCACACAAGGTCTTAGGCCCCGGCATCGACGGGAGAGGAATCCCGAGAAGGCCCCGAGTAACTCGCATGGGGACTGGCCTTTCCTGAGGCCACCAGAGCGGGTCCCTGAGGCCCCCGTCGTAAGTCTACAGCACCTGCCTCAACTCGAGAAAATCCAGGAGGTTTTGCCCTCCAGGCGAGATGAGGCCCATTTCCGCTGAGGCTTCTCGAGGCCAATCACATCTAACCACTGGAACTTCCAAAGGGTCCTTCACACCCTTGCTGCAACTCAAGTAGCTCCCCGACATACCCGTCTCCACTCGAGAGGAAGCACGTTGTGTCCCGCACACATCAAGGGGAGCCCCGTATCCGCCTCCTAGCTCGAGATGAGGGATCCTTTCCCTGTTTCATAGGGAAAGAATTCCCGGCGTTCCCGTCGCATCTCAAGAGGAGGCGCTCTCCACAGGAAAGGCGAGAGGAACTCCAGGGTCGTGCCACCATTCCAAGAGTCCCCCAGTTGTGTCAGCCCATTCCAGAGGAACCTGTTTTCCCTGCACTGCCTTGACGTTCAAGCCGAGGATCGACTCCCACCACGTGTGCACGTGGGACAGCCCTGTGGGAAAGCCTCGTGGGAAAGCCTCGTGGGAAAGACTCGAGGGAAAACCATAGATCCTTTGATCCATGCGGCGGACTGCGTGACACTGCTGCTACCGCTCTGGAGGAAAGCGCAAGTGCATGCCCGCATTCGAGACGAGGACTGACTCCCCTGGGGAGACTCCAGAAGTACCCCAAGATCCATGTCAGCACTGGAGAGGAATCCTCAGGTTCCGGCCCCGACTCCACACAAGGTCTTAGGCCCCGGCATCGACGGGAGAGGAATCCCGAGAGGCCCCCGAGGAACTCGCATGGGTACTGGTCTTTCCTGAGGCCACCAGAGCGGGTCCCTGAGGTCCCCGTCGTAAGTCGAGAGCACCTGCCGCAACTCGAGAAAATCCAGGAGGTTTTGCCCTCCAGGCGAGATGAGGCCCATTTCCGCTGAGGCTTCTCGAGGCCAATCACATCTAACCACTGGAACTTCCAAAGGGTCCTTCACACCATTGCTGCAACTCAAGAAGTTCCCCGACATACCCGTCTCCACTCGAGAGGAAGCACGTGGGTTCCCGCACACATCCAGGGGAGCCCCGTTTCCGCCTCCTAGCTCGAGATGAGGGATCCTTTCCCTGTTTCGTAGGGAAAGAATTCCCGGCGTTCCCGTCGCATCTCAAGAGGAGGCGCTCTCCACAGGAAAGGCGAGAGGAACTCCAGGGTCATGCCACCATTCCAAGAGTCCCCCAGATGTGTCAGTCCATTCCAGAGGAACCTGTTTTCCCTGCACTGCCTTGACGTTCAAGCCGAGGATCGACTCCCACCACGTGTGCACGTGGGACAGCCCTGTGGGAAAGCCTCGTGGGAAAGCCTCGTGGGAAAGACTCGAGGGAAAACCATAGATCCTTTGATCCATGCGGCGGACTGCGTGACACTGCTGCTACCGCTCTGGATGAAAGCGCAAGCGCATGCCCGCATTCGAGACGAGGACTGACTCCCCTGGGGAGACTCCAGAAGTACCCCAAGATCCATGTCAGCACTGGAGAGGAATCCTCATGTTCCGGCCCCGACTCCACACAAGGTCTTAGGCCCCGGCATCGACGGGATAGGAATCCCGAGAGGGCCCCGAGGAACTCGCATGGGGACTGGCCTTTCCTGAGGCCACCAGAGCGGGTCCCTGAGGTCCCCGTCGAAAGTCTAGAGCACCTGCCTCAACTCGAGAAAATCCAGGAGGTTTTGCCCTCCAGGCGAGATGAGGCCCATTTCCGCTGAGGCTTCTCGAGGCCAATCACATCTAACCACTGGACTTTCCAAAGGGTCCTTCACACCATTGCTGCAACTCAAGAAGTTCCCCGACATACCCGTCTGCACTCGAGAGGAAGCACGTGGTTGTCCGCACACATCCAGGGGAGCCCCGTATCCCCCTCCTAGCTCGAGATGTGGGATCCTTTCCCTGTTTCGTAGGGAAAGAATTCCCGGCGTTCCCGTCGCATCTCAAGAGGAGGCGCTCTCCACAGGAAAGGCGAGAGGAACTCCAGGGTCGTGCCACCATTCCAAGAGTCCCCCAGATGTGTCAGTCCATTCCAGAGGAACCTGTTTTCCCTGCACTGCCTTGACGTTCAAGCCGAGGATCGACTCCCACCACGTGTGCACGTGGGACAGCCCTGTGGGAAAGCCTCGTGGGAAAGCCTCGTGGGAAAGACTCGAGGGAAAACCATAGATCCTTTGATCCACGCGGCGGACTGCGTGACACTGCTGCTACCGCTCTGGAGGAAAGCGCAAGTGCATGCCCGCATTCGAGACGAGGACTGACTCCCCTGGGGAGACTCCAGAAGTACCCCAAGATCCATGTCAGCACTGGAGAGGAATCCTCAGGTTCCGGCCCCGACTCCACACAAGGTCTTAGGCCCCGGCATCGACGGGAGAGGAATCCCGAGAGGCCCCCGAGGAACTCGCATGGGGACTGGCCTTTCCTGAGGCCACCAGAGCGGGTCCCTGAGGTCCCCGTCGTAAGTCGAGAGCACCTGCCGCAACTCCAGAAAATCCAGGAGGTTTTGCCCTCCAGGCGAGATGAGGCCCATTTCCGCTGAGGCTTCTCGAGGCCAATCACATCTAATCACTGGAACTTCCAAAGGGTCCTTCACACCCTTGCAGCAACTCAAGAAGTTCCCCGACATACCCGTCTCCACTCGAGAGGAAGCACGTGGGTTCCCGCACACATCCAGGGGAGCCCCGTTTCCGCCTCCTAGCTCGAGATGAGGGATCCTTTCCCTGTTTCGTAGGGAAAGAATTCCCGGCGTTCCCGTCGCATCTCAAGAGGAGGCGCTCTCCACAGGAAAGGCGAGAGGAACTCCAGGGTCGTGACACCATTCCAAGAGTCCCCCAGATGTGTCAGTCCATTCCAGAGGAACCTGTTTTCCCTGCACTGCCTTGACGTTCAAGCCGAGGATCGACTCCCACCACGTGTGCACGTGGGACAGCCCTGTGGGAAAGCCTCGTGGGAAAGACTCGAGGGAAAACCATAGATCCTTTGATCCACGCGGCGGACTGCGTGACACTGCTGCTACCGCTCTGGAGGAAAGCGCAAGTGCATGCCCGCATTCGAGACGAGGACTGACTCCCCTGGGGAGACTCCAGAAGTACCCCAAGATCCATGTCAGCACTGGAGAGGAATCCTCAGGTTCCGGCCCCGACTCCACACAAGGTCTTAGGCCCCGGCATCGACGGGAGAGGAATCCCGAGAGGCCCCCGAGGAACTCGCATGGGGACTGGCCTTTCCTGAGGCCACAAGAGCGGGTCCCTGAGGTCCCCGTCGTAAGTCGAGAGCACCTGCCGCAACTCGAGAAAATCCAGGAGGTTTTGCCCTCCAGGAGAGATGAGGCCCATTTCCGCTGAGGCTTCTCGAGGCCAATCACATCTAACCACTGGAACTTCCAAAGGGTCCTTCACACCATTGCTGCAACTCAAGAAGTTCCCCGACATACCCGTCTCTACTCGAAAGGAAGCACGTGGTGTCCCGCACACATCCAGGGGAGCCCCGTTTCCGCCTCCTAGCTCGAGATGAGGGATCCTTTCCCTGTTTCGTAGGGAAAGAATTCCCAGCGTTCCCGTCGCATCTCAAGAGGAGGCGCTCTCCACAGGAAAGGCGAGAGGAACTCCAGGGTCGTGCCACCATTCCAAGAGTCCCCCAGATGTGTCAGTCCATTCCAGAGGAAACTGTTTTCCCTGCACTGCCTTGACGTTCAAGCCGAGGATCGACTCCCACCACGTGTGCACTTGGGACAGCCCTGTCGGAAAGCCTCGTGGGAAAGCCTCATGGGAAAGACTCGAGGGAAAACCATAGATCCTTTGATCCACGCGGCGGACTGCGTGCCACTGCTGCTACCGCTCTGGAGGAAAGCGCAAGTGCATGCCCGCTTTCGAGACGAGGACTGACTCCCCTGGGGAGACTCCAGAAGTACCCCAAGATCCATGTCAGCACTGGAGAGGAATCCTCAGGTTCCGGCCCCGACTCCACACAAGGTTTTAGGCCCCGGCATCGACGGGAGAGGAATCCCGAGAGGCCCCCGAGGAACTCGCATGGGGACTGGCCTTTCCTGAGGCCACCAGAGCGGGTCCCTGAGGTCCCCGTCGTAAGTCGAGAGCACCTGCCGCAACTCGAGAAAATCCAGGAGGTTTTGCCCTCCAGGCGAGATGAGGCCCATTTCCGCTGAGGATTCTCGAGGCCAATCACATCTAACCACTGGACATTCCAAAGGGTCCTTCACACCATTGCTGCAACTCAAGAAGTTCCCCGACATACCCGTCTCCACTCGAGAGGAAGCACGTGGTGTCCCGCACACATCCAGGCGAGCCCCGTTTCGCCTCCTAGCTCGAGATGAGGGATCCTTTCCCTGTTTCGTAGGGAAAGAATTCCCGGCGTTCCCGTCGCATCTCAAGAGGAGGCGCTCTCCACAGGAAAGGCGAGAGGAACTCCAGGGTCGTGACACCATTCCAAGAGTCCCCCAGATGTGTCAGTCCATTCCAGAGGAACCTGTTTTCCCTGCACTGCCTTGACGTTCAAGCCGAGGATCGACTCCCACCACGTGTGCAAGTGGGACAGCCCTGTGGGAAAGCCTCGTGGGAAAGCCTCGTGGGAAAGACTCGAGGGAAAACCATAGATCCTTTGATCCACGCGGCGGACTGCATGACACTGCTGCTACCGCTGTGGAGGAAAGCGCAAGTGCATGCCCGCATTCGAGACGAGGACTGACTCCCCTGGGGAGACTCCAGAAGTACCCCAAGATCCATGTCAGCACTGGAGAGGAATCCTCAGGTTCCGGCACCGACTCCACACAAGGTCTTAGGCCCCGGCATCGACGGGAGAGAAATCCCGAGAGGCCCCCTAGGAACTCGCATGGGGACTGGCCTTTCCTGAGGCCACCAGAGCGGGTCCATGTGGTCCCCGTCGTAAGTCGAGAGCACCTGCCGCAACTCGAGAAAATCCAGGAGATTTTGCCCTCCAGGCGAGATGAGGCCCATTTCCGCTGAGGCTTCTCGAGGCCAATCACATCTAACCACTGGACTTTCCAAAGGGTCCTTCACACCATTGCTGCGACTCAAGAAGTTCCCCGACATACCCGTCTGCACTCGAGAGGAAGCACGTGGTGTCCCGCACACATCCAGGGGAGCCCCGTTTCCGCCTCCTAGCTCGAGATGAGGGATCCTTTCCCTGTTTCGTAGGGAAAGAATTCCCGGCGTTCCCGTCGCATCTCAAGAGGAGGCGCTCTCCACAGGAAAGGCGAGAGGAACTCCAGGGTCGTGACACCATTCCAAGAGTCCCCCAGATGTGTCAGTCCATTAAAGAGGAACCTGTTTTCCCTGCACTGCCTTGACGTTCAAGCCGAGGATCGACTCCCACCACGAGTGCACGTGGGACAGCCCTGTGGGAAAGCCTCGTGGGAAAGCCTCGTGGGAAAGCCTCGTGGGAAAGACTCGAGGGAAAACCATAGATCCTTTGATCCACGCGGCGGACTGCGTGACACTGCTGCTACCGCTCTGGAGGAAAGCGCAAGTGCATGTCCGCATTCGAGACGAGGACTGACTCCCCTGGGGAGACTCCAGAAGTACCACAAGATCCATGTCAGCACTGGAGAGGAATCCTCAGGTTCCGGCCCCGACTCCACACAAGGTCTTAGGCCCCGGCATCGACGGGAGAGGAATCCCGAGAGGCCCCCGAGGAAATCGCATGGGGACTGGCCTTTCCTGAGGCCACCAGAGCGGGTCCCTGAGGTCCCCGTCGTAAGTCTAGAGCCCCTCCGCAACTCGAGAAAATCCAGGAGGTTTTGCCCACCAGGCGAGATGAGGCCCATTTCCACTGAGGCTTCTCGAGGCTAATCACATCTAACCACTGGAACTTCCAAAGGGTCCTTCACACCCTTGCTGCAACTCAAGAAGTTCCCCGACATACCCGTCTCCACTCGAGAGGAAGCACGTGGGTCCCGCACACATCCAGGGGATCCCCGTTTCCGCCTCCTAGCTCGAGATGAGGGATCCTTTCCCTGTTTCCTAGGGAAAGAATTCCCGGCGTTCTCGTCGCATCTCAAGAGGAGACGCTCTCCACAGGAAAGGCGAGAGGAACTCCAGGGTCGTGCCACCATTCCAAGAGTCCCCCAGATGTGTCAGTCCATTCCAGAGGAAACTGTTTTCCCTGCACTGCCTTGACCTTCAAGCCGAGGATCGACTCCCACCACGTGTGCACTTGGGACAGCCCTGTCGGAAAGCCTCGTGGGAAAGCCTCGTGGGAAAGACTCGAGGGAAAACCATAGATCCTTTGATCCACGCGGAGGACTGCGTGACACTGCTGCTACCGCTCTGGAGGAAAGCGCAAGTGCATGCCCGCATTCGAGACGAGGACTGACTCCCCTGGGGAGACTCCAGAAGTACCCCAAGATCCATGTCAGCACTGGAGAGGAATCCTCAGGTTCCGGCCCTGACTCCACACAAGGTCTTAGGCCCCGGCATCGACGGGAGAGGAATCCCGAGAGGCCCCCGAGGAACTCGCATGGGGACTGGCCTTTCCTGAGGCCATCAGAGCGGGTCCCTGAGGTCCCCGTCGTAAGTCGAGAGCACCTGCCGCAACTCGAGAAAATCCAGGAGGTTTTGCCCTCCAGGCGAGATGAGGCCCATTTCCGCTGAGGCTTCTCGAGGCCAATAACATCTAACCTCTGGAACTTCCAAAGGGTCCCTCACACCCTTGCTGCAACTCAAGAAGTTCCCCGACATACCCGTCTCCACTCGAGAGGAAGCACGTGGTGTCCCTCACACATCCAGGGGAGCCCCGTATCCGCCTCCTAGCTCGAGATGAGGGATCCTTCCCTGTTTCGTAGGGAAAGACTTCCCGGCGTTCCAGTCGCATCTCAAGAGGAGGCGCTCTCAGCAGGAAAGGCGAGAGGAACTCCAGGGTCGTGACACCATTCCAAGAGTCCCCCATATGTGTCAGTCCTTTCCAGAGGAACCTGTTTTCCCTGCACTGCCTTGACGTTCAAGCCGAGGATCGACTCCCACCACGTGTGCACGTGGGACAGCCCTGTGGGCAAACCTCGTGGGAAAGCCTCGTGGGAAAGACTCGAGGGAAAACCATAGATCCTTTGATCCACGCGGCGGAGTGCGTGACACTGCTGCTACCGCTCTGGAGGAAAGCGCAAGTGCATGCCCGCATTCGAGACGAGGACTGACTCCCCTGGGGAGACTCCAGAAGTACCCCAAGATCCATGTCAGCCCTAGAGAGGAATCCTCAGGTTCCGGCCCCGACTCCACACAAGGTCTTAGGCCCCGGCATCGACGGGAGAGGAATCCCGAGAGGCCCCCGGGGAACTCGCATGGGGACTGGCCTTTCCTGAGGCCACCAGAGCGGGTCCCTGAGGTCCCCGTCGTAAGTCGAGAGCACCTGCCGCAACTCGAGAAAATCCAGTAGGTTTTGCCCCCCAGGCGAGATGAGGCCCATTTCCGCTGAGGCTTCTCGAGGCCAATCACATCTAACCACTGGAACTTCCAAAGGGTCCTTCACACCCTTGCTGCAACTCAAGAAGTTCCCCGACATACCCGTCTCCACTCGAGAGGAAGCACGTGGGTTCCCGCACACATCCAGGGGAGCCCCGTTTCCGCCTCCTAGCTCGAGATGAGGGATCCTTTCCCTGTTTCGTAGGGAAAGAATTCCCGGCGTTCCCGTCGCATCTCAAGAGGAGGCGCTCTCCACAGGAAAGGCGAGAGGAACTCCAGGGTCGTGCCACCATTCCAAGAGTCCCCCAGATGTGTCAGTCCATTCCAGAGGAACCTGTTTTCCCTGCACTGCCTTGACGTTCAAGCCGAGGATCGACTCTCACCACGTGTGCACGTGGGACAGCCCTGTGGGAAAGCCTCGTGGGAAAGACTCAAGGGAAAACCATAGATCCTTTGATCCACGCGGCGGACTGCGTGACACTGCTGCTACCGCTCTGGAGGAAAGTGCAAGTGCATGCCCGCATTCGAGACGAGGACTGACTCCCCTGGGGAGACTCCAGAAGTACCCCAAGATCCATGTCAGTCCTGGAGAGGAATCCTCAGGTTCCGGCCCCGACTCCACACAAGGTCTTAGGCCCCGGCATCGACGGGTGAGGAATCCCGAGAGGCCCCCGAGGAACTCACATGGGGACTGGCCTTTCCTGAGGCCACCAGAGCGGGTCCCTGAGGTCCCCGTCGTAAGTCGAGAGCACCTGCCGCAACTCGAGAAAATCCAGGAGGTTTTGCCCTCCAGGCGAGATGAGGCCCATTTCCACTGAGGCTTCTCGAGGCTAATCACGTCTAACCACTGGAACTTCCAAAGGGTCCTTCACACCCTTGCTGCAACTCAAGAAGTTCCCCGACATACCCGTCTCCACTCGAGAGGAAGTACGTGGGTCCCGCACACATCCAGGGGAGCCCCGTATCCGCCTCCTAGCTCGAGATGAGGGATCCTTCCCTGTTTCGTAGGGAAAGACTTCCCGGCGTTCCAGTCGCATCTCAAGAGGAGGCGCTCTCAACAGGAAAGGCGAGAGGAACTCCAGGGTCGTGACACCATTCCAAGAGTCCCCCATATGTGTCAGTCCATTCCAGAGGTACCTGTTTTCCCTGCACTGCCTTGACGTTCAAGCCGAGGATCGACTCCCACCACGTGTGCACGTGGGACAGCCCTGTGGGAAAACCTCGTGGGAAAGCCTCGTGGGAAAGACTCGAGGGAAAACCATAGATCCTTTGATCCACGCGGCGGACTGCGTGACACTGCTGCTACCGCTCTGGAGGAAAGCGCAAGTGCATGCCCGCATTCGAGACGAGGACTGACTCCCCTGGGGAGACTCCAGAAGTACCCCAAGATCCATGTCAGCACTGGAGAGGAATCCTCAGGTTCCGGCCCCGACTCCACACAAGGTCTTAGGCCCCGGCATCGACGGGAGAGGAATCCCGAGAGGCCCCCGAGGAACTCGCATGGGGACTGGCCTTTCCTGAGGCCACCAGAGCGGGTCCCTGAGGTCCCCGTCGTAAGTCGAGAGCACCTGCCGCAACTCCAGAAAATCCAGGAGGTTTTGCCCTCCAGGCGAGATGAGGCCCATTTCCGCTGAGGATTCTCGAGGCCAATCACATCTAACCACTGGAACTTCCAAAGGGTCCTTCACATCCTTGCTGCAACTCAAGAAGCTCCCCGACATACCCGTCTCCACTCGAGAGGAATCACGTGGGGTCCCTCACACATCCAGGGGAACCCCGTTTCTGCCTCCTAGCTCGAGATGAGGGATCCTTCCCTGTTTCGTAGGGAAAGAATTCCCGGCGTTCCAGTCGCATCTCAAGAGGAGGCGCTCTCCACAGGAAAGGCGAGAGGAACTCCAGGGTCGTGACACCATTCCAAGAGTCCCCCAGATGTGTCAGTCCATTCCAGAGGAACCTGTTTTCCCTGCACTGCCTTGACGTTCAAGCCGAGGATCGACTCCCACCACGTGTGCACGTGGGACAGCCCTGTGGGAAAGCCTCGTGGGAAAGCCTCGTGGGAAAGACTCGAGGGACAACCATAGATCCTTTGATCCACGCGGCGGACTGCGTGACACTGCTGCTACCGCTATGGAGGAAAGCGCAAGTGCATGCCCGCATTCGAGACGAGGACTGACTCCCCTGGGGAGACTCCAGAAGTACCCCAAGATCCATGTCAGCCCTGGAGAGGAATCCTCAGGTTCCGGCCCC
Source organism: Ovis canadensis (assembly GCF_042477335.2). Taxonomy (NCBI): domain Eukaryota; kingdom Metazoa; phylum Chordata; class Mammalia; order Artiodactyla; family Bovidae; genus Ovis; species Ovis canadensis. Next base: position 2,910,890 of record NC_091252.1, read on the forward strand.
GACTCCACACAAGGTCTTAGGCCCCGGCATCGACGGGAGAGGAATCCCGAGAGGCCCCCGAGGAACTCGCATGGGGACTGGCCTTTCCTGAGGCCACCAGAGCGGGTCCCTGAGGTCCCCGTCGAAAGTCGAGAGCACCTGCCGCAACTCGAGAAAATCCAGGAGGTTTTGCCCTCCAGGCGAGATGAGGCCCATTTCCGCTGAGGCTTCTCGAGGCCAATCACATCTAACCACTGGAACTTCCAAAGGGTCCTTCACACCCTTGCTGCAACTCAAGAAGTTCCCCGACATACCCGTCTCCACTCGAGAGGAAGCACGTGGGTTCCCGCACACATCCAGGGGAGCCCCGTTTCCGCCTCCTAGCTCGATATGAGGGATCCTTTCCCTGTTTCGGAGGGAAAGAATTCCCGGCGTTCCCGTCGCATCTCAAGAGGAGGCGCTCTCCACAGGAAAGGCGAGAGGAACTCCAGCGTCATGCCACCATTCCAAGAGTCCCCCAGATGTGTCAGTCCATTCCAGAGGAACCTGTTTTCCCTGCACTGCCTTGACGTTCAAGCCGAGGAACGACTCCCACCACGTGTGCACGTGGGACAACCCTGTGGGAAAGCCTCGTGGGAAAGCCTCGTGGGAAAGACTCGAGGGAAAACCATAGATCCTTTGATCCACGCGGAGGACTGCGTGACACTGCTGCTACCACTCTGGAAGAAAGTGCAAGTGCATGCCCGCATTCGAGACGAGGACTGACTCCCCTGGGGAGACTCCAGAAGTACCCCAAGATCCATGTCAGCACTGGAGAGGAATCCTCAGGTTCCGGCCCCGACTCCACACAAGGTCTTAGGCCCCGGCATCGACGGGAGAGGAATCCCGAGAGGCCCCCGAGGAACTCGCATGGGGACTGGCCTTTCCTGAGGCCACCAGAGCGGGTCCCTGTGGTCCCCGTCGTAAGTCGAGAGCACCTGCCGCAACTCGAGAAAATCCAGGAGGTTTTGCCCTCCAGGCGAGATGAGGCCCATTTCCGCTGAGGCTTCTCGAGGCCAATCACATCTAACCACTCGAACTTCCAAAGGGTCCTTCACACCATTGCTGCAACTCAAGAAGTTCCCCGACATACCCGTCTCCACTCGAGAGGAAGCACGTGGTGTCCCTCACACATCCAGGGGAGCCCCGTATCCGCCTCCTAGCTCGAGATGAGGGATCCTTCCCTGTTTCGTAGGGAAAGACTTCCCGGCGTTCCAGTCGCATCTCAAGAGGAGGCGCTCTCCACAGGAAAGGCGAGAGGAACTCCAGGGTCGTGACACCATTCCAAGAGTCCCCCATATGTGTCAGTCCATTCCAGAGGAACCTGTTTTCCCTGCACTGCCTTGACGTTCAAGCCGAGGATCGACTCCCACCACGTGTGCACGTGGGACAGCCCTGTGGGAAAACCTCGTGGGAAAGCCTCGTGGGAAAGACTCGAGGGAAAACCATAGATCCTTTGATCCACGCGGCGGAGTGCGTGACACTGCTGCTACCGCTCTGGAGGAAAGCGCAAGTGCATGCCCGCATTCGAGACGAGGACTGACTCCCCTGGGGAGACTCCAGAAGTACCCCAAGATCCATGTCAGCCCTAGAGAGGAATCCTCAGGTTCCGGCCCCGACTCCACACAAGGTCTTAGGCCCCGGCATCGACGGGAGAGGAATCCCGAGAGGCCCCCGGGGAACTCGCATGGGGACTGGCCTTTCCTGAGGCCACCAGAGCGGGTCCCTGAGGTCCCCGTCGTAAGTCGAGAGCACCTGCCGCAACTCGAGAAAATCCAGGAGGTTTTGCCCTCCAGGCGAGATGAGGCCCATTTCCGCTGAGGCTTCTCGAGGCCAATCACATCTAACCACTGGAACTTCCAAAGGGTCCTTCACACCCTTGCTGCAACTCAAGAAGTTCCCCGACATACCCGTCTCCACTCGAGAGGAAGCACGTGGGTTCCCGCACACATCCAGGGGAGCCCCGTTTCCGCCTCCGAGCTCGAAATGAGGGATCCTTTCCCTGTTTCGTAGGGAAAGAATTCCCGGCGTTCCCGTCGCATCTCAAGAGGAGGCGCTCTCCACAGGAAAGGCGAGAGGAACTCCAGGGTCGTGACACCATTCCAAGAGTCCCCCAGATGTGTCAGTCCATTCCAGAGGAACCTGTTTTCCCTGCACTGCCTTGACGTTCAAGCCGAGGATCGACTCCCACCACGTGTGCATGTGGGACAGCCCTGTGGGAAAGCCTCGTGGGAAAGCCTCGTGGGAAAGACTCGAGGGAAAACCATAGATCCTTTGATCCACGCGGCGGACTGCGTGACACTGCTGCTACCGCTATGGAGGAAAGCGCAAGTGCATGCCCGCATTTGAGACGAGGACTGACTCCACTGGGGAGACTCCAGAAGTACCCCAAGATCCATGTCAGCACTGGAGAGGAATCCTCAGGTTCCGGCCCCGACTCCACACAAGGTCTTAGGTCCCGGCATCGACGGGAGAGGAATCCCGAGAGGCCCCCGAGGAACTCGCATGGGGACTGGCCTTTCCTGAGGCCACCAGAGCGGGTCCCTGAGGTCCCCGTCGTAAGTCGAGAGCACCTGCCGCAACTAGAGAAAATCCAGGAGGTTTTGCCCTCCAGGCGAGATGAGGCCCATTTCCACTGAGGCTTCTCGAGGCTAATCACGTCTAACCACTGGAACTTCCAAAGGGTCCTTCACACCCTTGCTGCAACTCAAGAAGTTCCCCGACATACCCGTCTCCACTAGAGAGGAAGCACGTGGGTCCCGCACACATCCAGGGGAGCCCCGTTTCCGCCTCCTAACTCGAGATGAGGGATCCTTTCCCTGTTTCGTAGGGAAAGAATTCCCGGCGTTCTCGTCGCATCTCAAGAGGAGGCGCTCTCCACAGGAAAGGCGAGAGGAACTCCAGGGTCGTGCCACCATTCCAAGAGTCCCCCAGATGTGTCAGTCCATTCCAGAGGAACCTGTTTTCCCTGCACTGCCTTGACGTTCAAGCCGAGGATCGACTCCCACCACCTGTGCACGTGGGACAGCCCTGTGGGAAAGCCTCGTGGGAAAGCCTCGCGGGAAAGACTCGAGGGAAAACCATAGATCCTTTGATCCAAGCGGCGGAATGCGTGACACTGCTGCTACCGCTCTGGAGGAAAGCGCAAGTGCATGCCCGCATTCGAGACGAGGACTTACTCCCCTGGAGAGACTCCAGAAGTACCCCAAGATCCATGTCAGCACTGGAGAGGAATCCTCAGGTTCCGGCCCCGACTCCACACAAGGTCTTAGGCCCCGGCATCGACGGGAGAGGAATCCCGAGAGGCCCCCGTGGAACTCGCAAGGGGACTGGCCTTTCCTGAGGCCACCAGAGCGGTTCCCTGAGGTCCCTGTCGTAAGTCGAGAGCACCTGCCGCAACTCGAGAAAATCCTGGAGGTTTTGCCCTCCAGGCGAGATGAGGCCCATTTCCACTGAGGCTTCTCGAGGCTAATCACATCTAACCACTGGAACTTCCAAAGGGTCCTTCACACCATTGCTGCAACTCAAGAAGTTCCCCGACATACCCGTCTCCAATCGAGAGGAAGCACGTGGGGTCCTGCACATATCCAGGGGAGCTCCGTTTCCGCCCCCTATCTCGAGATGAGGGATCCTTTCCGTTTCGTAGGGAAAGAATTCCCGGCGTTCCCGTCGAATCTCAAGAGGAGACGCTCTCCACAGGAAAGGCGAGAGGAACTCCAGGGTCGTGACACCATTCCAAGAGTCCCCCAGATGTGTCAGTCCATTCCAGAGGAACCTGTTTCCCTGCACTGCCTTGACGTTCAAGCCGAGGATCGACTCCCACCACGTGTGCACGTGGGACAGCCCTGTGGGAAAGCCTCGTGGGAAAGCCTCGTGGGAAAGACTCGAGGGAAAACCATAGATCCTTTGATCCACGCGGCGGACTGCGTGACACTGCTGCTACCTCTCTGGAGGAAAGCGCAAGTGCATGCCCGCATTCGAGACGAGGACTGACTCCCCTGGGGAGACTCCAGAAGTACCCCAAGATCCATGTCAGCACTGCAGAGGAATCCTCAGGTTCCGGCCCCGACTCCACACAAGGTCTTAGGCCCCGGCATCGACGGGAGTGGAATCCTGAGAGGCCCCCGAGGAACTCGCATGGGGACTGGCCTTTCCTGAGGCCACCAGAGCGGGTCCCTGAGGTCCCCGTCGTAAGTCGAGAGCACCTGCCGCAACTCGAGAAAATCCAGGAGGTTTTGCCCTCCAGGCGAGATGAGGCCCATTTCCGCTGAGGCTTCTCGAGGCCAATCACATCTAACCACTGGAACTTCCAAAGGGTCCTTCACACCATTGCTGCAACTCAAGAAGTTCCCCGACATACCCGGCTCCACTCGAGAGGAAGCACGTGGTGTCCCGCACACATCCAGGGGAGCCCGGTTTCCGCCTCCTAGCTCGAGATGAGGGATCCTTTCCCTGTTTCGTAGGGAAAGAATTCCCGGCGTTCCCGTCGCATCTCAAGAAGAGGCGCTCTCCACAGGAAAGGCGAGAGGAACTCCAGGGTCGTGACACCATTCCAAGAGTCCCCCAGATGTGTCAGTCCATTCCAGAGGAACCTGTTTTTCCTGCACTGCCTTGACGTTCAAGCCGAGGATCGACTCCCACCACGTGTGCACGTGGGACAGCCCTGTGGGAAAGCCTCGTGGGAAAGACTCGAGGGAAAACCATAGATCCTTTGATCCACGCGGCGGAGTGCGTGACACTGCTGCTACCGCTCTGGAGGAAAGCGCAAGTGCATGTCCGCATTGGAGACGAGGACTGACTCCCCTGGGGAGACTCCAGAAGTACCCCAAGATCCATGTCAGCACTGGAGAGGAATCCTCAGGTTCCGGCCCCGACTCTACACAAGGTCTTAGGCCCCGGCATCGACGGGAGAGAAATCCCCAGAGGAACTCGCATGGGGACTGGCCTTTCCTGAGGCCACCAGAGCGGGTCCCTGAGGTCCTCGTCGATAGTCGAGAGCACCTGCCGCAACTCGAGAAAATCCAGGAGGTTTTGCCCTCCAGGCGAGATGAGGCCCATTTCCGCTGAGGCTTCTCGAGGCTAATCACGTCTAACCACTGGAACTTCCAAAGGGTCCTTCACACCCTTGCTGCAACTCAAGAAGGTCCCCGACCTACCCGTCTCCACTCGAGAGGATGGACGTGGGGTCCCGCACACATGCAGGGGAGCCCCGTTTCCGCCTCCTAGCTCGAGATGAGGGATCCTTTCCCTGTTTCGTAGGGAAAGAATTCCCGGCGTTCCCGTCGCATCTCAAGAGGAGGCGCTCTCCACAGGAAAGGCGAGAGGAACTCCAGGGTCGTGACACCATTCCAAGAGTCCCCCAGATGTGTCAGTCCATTCCAGAGGAACCTGTTTTCCCTTCACTGCCTTGACGTTCAAGCCGAGGATCGACTCCCACCACTTGTGCACGTGGGACAGCCCTGTGGGAAAGCCTCGTGGGAAAGCCTCGTGGGAAAGACTCGAGGGAAAACCACAGATCCTTTGATCCACGCGGCGGAGTTCGTGACACTGCTGCTACCGCTCTGGAGGAAAGCGCAAGTGCATGTCCGCATTGGAGACGAGGACTGACTCCCCTGGGGAGACTCCAGAAGTCCCCCAAGATCCATGTCAGCACTGGAGAGGAATCCTCTGGTTCCAGCCCCGACTGCACACAGGGTCTTAGGCCCCGGCATCGACGGGAGAGGAATCCCAAGAGGCCCCCGAGGAACTCGCATGGGGACTGGCCTTTCCTGAGGCCACCAGAGCGGGTCCCTGAGGTCCCCGTCGTAAGTCGAGAGCACCTGCCGCAACTCGAGAAAATCCAGGAGGTTTTGCCCTCCAGGCGAGATGAGGCCCATTTCCGCTGAGGCTTCTCGAGGCCAATCACATCTAACCACTGGAACTTCCAAAGGGTCCTTCACACCCTTGCTGCAACTCAAGAAGTTCCCCGACATACCCGTCTCCACTCGAGAGGAAGCACGTGGGTCCCGCACACATCCAGGGGAGCCCCGTTTCCGCCTCCTAGCTCGAGATGAGGGATCCTTTCCCTGTTTCCTAGGGAAAGAATTCCCGGCGTTCTCGTCGCATCTCAAGAGGAGGCGCTCTCCACAGGAAAGGCGAGAGGAACTCCAGGGTCGTGCCACCATTCCAAGAGTCCCCCAGATGTGTCAGTCCATTCCAGAGGAACCTGTTTTCCCTGCACTGCCTTGACGTTCAAGCCGAGGATCGACTCCCACCAAGTGTGCACGTGGGACAGCCCTGTGGGAAAGCCTCGTGGGAAAGCCTCGTGGGAAAGACTCGAGGGAAAACCATAGATCCTTTGATCCACGCGGCGGACTGCGTGACACTGCTGCTACCGCTCTGGAGGAAAGCGCAAGTGCATGCCCGCATTCGAGACGAGGACTGACTCCCCTGGGGAGACTCCAGAAGTACCCCAAGATCCATGTCAGCACTGCAGAGGAATCCTCAGGTTCCGGCCCCGACTCCACACAAGGTCTTAGGCCCCGGCATCGACGGGAGAGGAATCCCGAGAGGCCCCCGAGGAACTCGCATGGGGACTGGCCTTTCCTGAGGCCACCAGAGCGGGTCCCTGAGGTCCCCGTCGTAAGTCGAGAGCACCTGCCGCAACTAGAGAAAATCCAGGAGGTTTTGCCCTCCAGGCGAGATGAGGCCCATTTCCGCTGAGGCTTCTTGAGGCCAATCACATCTAACCACTGGAACTTCCAAAGGGTCCTTCACACCGTTGCTGCAACTCAAGAAGGTCCCCGACATACCCGTCTCCACTCGAGAGGAAGCACGTGGGGTCCCGCACACATCCAGGGGAGCCCCGTTTCCGCCTCCTAGCTCGAGATGAGGGATCCTTTCCCTGTTTCGTAGGGAAAGAATTCCCGGCGTTCCCGTCGCATCTCAAGAGGAGGCGCTCTCCACAGGAAAGGCGAGAGGAACTCCAGGGTCGTGACACCTTTCCAAGAGTCCCCCAGATGTGTCAGTCCATTCCAGAGGAACCTGTTTTTCCTGCACTGCCTTGACGTTCAAGCCGAGGATCGACTCCCACCACGTGTGCACGTGTTACAGCTCTGTGGGAAAGCCTCGTGGGAAAGACTCGAGGGAAAACCATAGATCCTTTGATCCATGTGGCGGACTGCGTGACACTGCTGCTACCGCTCTGGAGGAAAGCGCAAGTGCATGCCCGCATTCGAGACGAGGACTGACTCCCCTTGGGAGACTCCAGAAGTACCCCAAGATCCATGTCAGCACTGGAGAGGAATCCTCAGGTTCCGGCCCCGACTCCACACAAGGTCTTAGGCCCCGGCATCGACGGGAGAGGAATCCCGAGAGGCCCCCGAGGAACTCGCATGGGGACTGGCCTTTCCTGAGGCCACCAGAGTGGGTCCCTGAGGTCCCCGTCGTAAGTCGAGAGCACCTGCCGCAACTCGAGAAAATCCAGGAGGTTTTGCCCTCCAGGAGAGATGAGGCCCATTTCCGCTGAGGCTTCTCGAGGCCAATCACATCTAACCACTGGAACTTCCAAAGGGTCCTTCACACCATTGCTGCAACTCAAGAAGTTCCCCGACATACCCGTATCTACTCGAGAAGAAGCACGTGGTGTCCCGCACACATCCAGGGGAGCCCCGTTTCCGCCTCCTAGCTCGAGATGAGGGATCCTTTCCCTGTTTCGTAGGGAAAGAATTCCCAGCGTTCCCGTCGCATCTCAAGAGGAGGCGCTCTCCACAGGAAAGGCGAGAGGAACTCCAGGGTCGTGACACCATTCCAAGAGTCCCCCAGATGTGTCAGTCCATTCCAGAGGAACCTGTTTTCCCTGCACTGCCTTAACGTTCAAGCCGAGGATCGACTCCCACCACGTGTGCACGTGGGACAGCCCTGTGGGAAAGCCTCGTGGGAAAGCCTCGTGGGAAAGACTCGTGGGAAAACCATAGATCCTTTGATCCACGCGGCGGACTGCATGACACTGCTGCTACCGCTGTGGAGGAAAGCGCAAGTGCATGCCCACATTCGAGACGATTACTGACTCCCCTGGGGAGACTCCAGAAGTACCCCAAGATCCATGTCAGCACTGGAGAGGAATCCTCAGGTTCCGGCACCGACTCCACACAAGGTCTTAGGCCCCGGCATCGACGGGAGAGGAATCCCGAGAGGCCCCCTAGGAACTCGCATGGGGACTGGCCTTTCCTGAGGTCACCAGAGCGGGTCCATGTGGTCCCCGTCGTAAGTCGAGAGCACATGCCTCAACTCGAGAAAATCCAGGAGGTTTTGCCCTCCAGGCGAGATGAGGCCCATTTCCGCTGAGGCTTCTCGAGGCCAATCACATCTAACCACTGGACATTCCAAAGGGTCCTTCACACCATTGCTGCAACTCAAGAAGTTCCCCGACATACCCGTCTGCACTCGAGAGGAAGCACGTGGTGTCCCGCACACATCCAGGGGAGCCCCGTTTCCGCCTCCTAGCTCGAGATGAGGGATCCTTTCCCTGTTTCGTAGGGAAAGAATTCCCGGCGTTCCCGTCGCATCTCAAGAGGAGGCGCTCTCCACAGGAAAGGCGAGAGGAACTCCAGGGTCGTGACACCATTCCAAGAGTCCCCCAGATGTGTCAGTCCATTCCAGAGGAACCTGTTTTCCCTGCACTGCCTTGACGTTCAAGCCGAGGATCGAATCCCACCACGAGTGCACGTGGGACAGCCCTGTGGGAAAGCCTCGTGGGAAAGCCTCGTGGGAAAGCCTCGTGGGAAAGACTCGAGGGAAAACCATAGGTCCTTTGATCCACGCGGCGGACTGCGTGACACTGCTGCTACCGCTCTGGAGGAAAGCGCAAGTGCATGCCCGCATTCGAGACGAGGACTGACTCCCCTGGGGAGACTCCAGAAGTACCCCAAGATCCATGTCAGCACTGGAGAGGAATCCTCAGGTTCCGGCCCCGACTCCACACAAGGTCTTAGGCCCCGGCATCGACGGGATAGGAATCCAGAGAGGGCCCCGAGGAACTCGCATGGGGACTGGCCTTTCCTGAGGCCACCAGAGCGGGTCCCTGAGGTCCCCGTCGTAAGTCGAGAGCACCTGCCGCAACTAGAGAAAATCCAGGAGGTTTTGCCCTCCAGGCGAGATGAGGCCCATTTCCGCTGAGGCTTCTTGAGGCCAATCACATCTAACCACTGGAACTTCCAAAGGGTCCTTCACACCGTTGCTGCAACTCAAGAAGGTCCCCGACATACCCGTCTCCACTCGAGAGGAAGCACGTGGGGTCCCGCACACATCCAGGGGAGCCCCGTTTCCGCCTCCTAGCTCGAGATGAGGGATCCTTTCCCTGTTTCGTAGGGAAAGAATTCCCGGCGTTCCCGTCGCATCTCAAGAGGAGGCGCTCTCCACAGGAAAGGCGAGAGGAACTCCAGGGTCGTGACACCTTTCCAAGAGTCCCCCAGATGTGTCAGTCCATTCCAGAGGAACCTGTTTTTCCTGCACTGCCTTGACGTTCAAGCCGAGGATCGACTCCCACCACGTGTGCACGTGGGACAGCTCTGTGGGAAAGCCTCGTGGGAAAGACTCGAGGGAAAACCATAGATCCTTTGATCCATGTGGCGGACTGCGTGACACTGCTGCTACCGCTCTGGAGGAAAGCGCAAGTGCATGCCCGCATTCGAGACGAGGACTGACTCCCCTTGGGAGACTCCAGAAGTACCCCAAGATCCATGTCAGCACTGGAGAGGAATCCTCAGGTTCCGGCCCCGACTCCACACAAGGTCTTAGGCCCCGGCATCGACGGGAGAGGAATCCCGAGAGGCCCCCGAGGAACTCGCATGGGGACTGGCCTTTCCTGAGGCCACCAGAGTGGGTCCCTGAGGTCCCCGTCGTAAGTCGAGAGCACCTGCCGCAACTCGAGAAAATCCAGGAGGTTTTGCCCTCCAGGAGAGATGAGGCCCATTTCCGCTGAGGCTTCTCGAGGCCAATCACATCTAACCACTGGAACTTCCAAAGGGTCCTTCACACCATTGCTGCAACTCAAGAAGTTCCCCGACATACCCGTATCTACTCGAGAAGAAGCACGTGGTGTCCCGCACACATCCAGGGGAGCCCCGTTTCCGCCTCCTAGCTCGAGATGAGGGATCCTTTCCCTGTTTCGTAGGGAAAGAATTCCCAGCGTTCCCGTCGCATCTCAAGAGGAGGCGCTCTCCACAGGAAAGGCGAGAGGAACTCCAGGGTCGTGACACCATTCCAAGAGTCCCCCAGATGTGTCAGTCCATTCCAGAGGAACCTGTTTTCCCTGCACTGCCTTAACGTTCAAGCCGAGGATCGACTCCCACCACGTGTGCACGTGGGACAGCCCTGTGGGAAAGCCTCGTGGGAAAGCCTCGTGGGAAAGACTCGAGGGAAAACCATAGATCCTTTGATCCACGCGGCGGACTGCATGACACTGCTGCTACCGCTGTGGAGGAAAGCGCAAGTGCATGCCCACATTCGAGACGATTACTGACTCCCCTGGGGAGACTCCAGAAGTACCCCAAGATCCATGTCAGCACTGGAGAGGAATCCTCAGGTTCCGGCACCGACTCCACACAAGGTCTTAGGCCCCGGCATCGACGGGAGAGGAATCCCGAGAGGCCCCCTAGGAACTCGCATGGGGACTGGCCTTTCCTGAGGTCACCAGAGCGGGTCCATGTGGTCCCCGTCGTAAGTCGAGAGCACATGCCTCAACTCGAGAAAATCCAGGAGGTTTTGCCCTCCAGGCGAGATGAGGCCCATTTCCGCTGAGGCTTCTCGAGGCCAATCACATCTAACCACTGGACATTCCAAAGGGTCCTTCACACCATTGCTGCAACTCAAGAAGTTCCCCGACATACCCGTCTGCACTCGAGAGGAAGCACGTGGTGTCCCGCACACATCCAGGGGAGCCCCGTTTCCGCCTCCTAGCTCGAGATGAGGGATCCTTTCCCTGTTTCGTAGGGAAAGAATTCCCGGCGTTCCCGTCGCATCTCAAGAGGAGGCGCTCTCCACAGGAAAGGCGAGAGGAACTCCAGGGTCGTGACACCATTCCAAGAGTCCCCCAGATGTGTCAGTCCATTCCAGAGGAACCTGTTTTCCCTGCACTGCCTTGACGTTCAAGCCGAGGATCGAATCCCACCACGAGTGCACGTGGGACAGCCCTGTGGGAAAGCCTCGTGGGAAAGCCTCGTGGGAAAGCCTCGTGGGAAAGACTCGAGGGAAAACCATAGATCCTTTGATCCACGCGGCGGACTGCGTGACACTGCTGCTACCGCTCTGGAGGAAAGCGCAAGTGCATGCCCGCATTCGAGACGAGGACTGACTCCCCTGGGGAGACTCCAGAAGTACCCCAAGATCCATGTCAGCACTGGAGAGGAATCCTCAGGTTCCGGCCCCGACTCCACACAAGGTCTTAGGCCCCGGCATCGACGGGATAGGAATCCAGAGAGGGCCCCGAGGAACTCGCATGGGGACTGGCCTTTCCTGAGGCCACCAGAGCGGGTCCCTGAGGTCCCCGTCGTAAGTCGAGAGCACCTGCCGCAACTCGAGAAAATCCAGGAGGTTTTGCCCTCCAGGCGAGATGAGGCCCATTTCCGCTGAGGCTTCTCGAGGCCAATCACATCTAACCACTGGAACTTCCAAAGGGTCCTTCACACCCTTGCTGCAACTCAAGAAGCTCCCCGACATACCCGTCTCCACTCGAGAGGAAGCACGTGGTGTCCCGCACACATCCAGGGGAGCCCCGTATCCGCCTCCTAGCTCGAGATGAGGGATCCTTTCCCTGTTTCGTAGGGAAAGAATTCCCAGCGTTCCCGTCGCATCTCAAGAGGAGGCGCTCTCCACAGGAAAGGCGAGAGGAACTCCAGGGTCGTGCCACCATTCCAAGAGTCCCCCAGATGTGTCAGTCCATTCCAGAGGAACCTGTTTTCCCTGCACTGCCTTGACGTTCAAGCCGAGGATCGACTCCCACCACGTGTGCACTTGGGACAGCCCTGTGGGAAAGCCTCGTGGGAAAGCCTCATGGGAAAGACTCGAGGGAAAACCATAGATCCTTTGATCCACCCGGCGGACTGCGTGACACTGCTGCTACCGCTCTGGAGGAAAGTGCAAGTGCATGCCCGCTTTCGAGACGAGGACTGACTCCCCTGGGGAGACTCCAGAAGTACCCCAAGATCCATGTCAGCACTGGAGAGGAATCCTCAGGTTCCGGCCCCGACTCCACACAAGGTTTTAGGCCCCGGCATCGACGGGAGAGGAATCCCGAGAGGCCCCCGAGGAACTCGCATGGGGACTGGCCTTTCCTGAGGCCACCAGAGCGGGTCCCTGAGGTCCCCGTCGTAAGTCGAGAGCACCTGCCGCAACTCGAGAAAATCCAGGAGGTTTTGCCCTCCAGGCGAGATGAGGCCCATTTCCGCTGAGGATTCTCGAGGCCAATCACATCTAACCACTGGACATTCCAAAGGGTCCTTCACACCATTGCTGCAACTCAAGAAGTTCCCCGACATACCCGTCTCCACTCGATAGGAAGCACGTGGTGTCCCGCACACATCCAGGGGAGCCCCTTTTCGCCTCCTAGCACGAGATGAGGGATCCTTTCCCTGTTTCGTAGGGAAAGAATTCCCGGGGTTCCCGTCGCATCTCAAGAGGAGGCGCTCTCAACAGGAAAGGCGAGAGGAACTCCAGGGTCGTGACACCATTCCAAGAGTCCCCCAGATGTGTCAGTCCATTCCAGAGGAACCTGTTTTCCCTGCACTGCCTTGACGTTCAAGCCGAGGATCGACTCCCACCACGTGTGCACGTGGGACAGCCCTGTGGGAAAGCCTCGTGGGAAAGCCTCGTGGGAAAGACTCGAGGGAAAACCATAGATCCTTTGATCCACGCGGCGGACTGCGTGACACTGCTGCTACCGCTCTGGAGGAAAGCGCAAGTGCATGCCCGCATTCGAGACGAGGACTGACTCCCCTGGGGAGACTCCAGAAGTACCCCAAGATCCATGTCAGCACTGGAGAGGAATCCTCAGGTTCCGGCACCGACTCCACACAAGGTCTTAGGCCCCGGCATCGACGGGAGAGGAATCCCGAGAGGCCCCCTAGGAACTCGCATGGGGACTGGCCTTTCCTGAGGCCACCAGACCGGGTCCATGTGGTCCCCGTCGTAAGTCGAGAGCACATGCCTCAACTCGAGAAAATCCAGGAGGTTTTGCCCTCCAGGCGAGATGAGGTCCATTTCCGCTGAGGCTTCTCGAGGCCAATCACATCTAACCACTGGACATTCCAAAGGGTCCTTCACACCATTGCTGCAACTCAAGAAGTTCCCCGACATACCCGTCTGCACTCGAGAGGAAGCACATGGTGTCCCGCACACATCCAGGGGAGCCCCGTTTCCGCCTCCTAGCTCGAGATGAGGGATCCTTTCCCTGTTTCGTAGGGAAAGAATTCCCGGCGTTCCCGTCGCATCTCAAGAGGAGGCGCTCTCCACAGGAAAGGCGAGAGGAACTCCAGGGTCGTGACACCATTCCAAGAGTCCCCCAGATGTGTCAGTCCATTCCAGAGGAACCTGTTTTCCCTGCACTGCCTTGACGTTCAAGCCGAGGATCGAATCCCACCACGAGTGCACGTGGGACAGCCCTGTGGGAAAGCCTCGTGGGAAAGCCTCGTGGGAAAGCCTCGTGGGAAAGACTCGAGGGAAAACCATAGATCCTTTGATCCACGCGGCGGACTGCGTGACACTGCTGCTACCGCTCTGGAGGAAAGCGCAAGTGCATGCCCGCATTCGAGACGAGGACTGACTCCCCTGGGGAGACTCCAGAAGTACCACAAGATCCATGTCAGCACTGGAGAGGAATCCTCAGGTTCCGGCCCCGACTCCACACAAGGTCTTAGGCCCCGGCATCGACGGGAGAGGAATCCCGAGAGGCCCCCGAGGAACTCGCATGGGGACTGGCCTTTCCTGAGGCCACCAGAGCGGGTCCCTGAGGTCCCCGTCGTAAGTCTAGAGCACCTGCCGCAACTCGAGAAAATCCAGGAGGTTTTGCCCACCAGGCGAGATGAGGCCCATTTCCACTGAGGCTTCTCGAGGCTAATCACGTCTAACCACTGGAACTTCCAAAGGGTCCTTCACACCCTTGCTGCAACTCAAGAAGTTCCCCGACATACCCGTCTCCACTCGAGAGGAAGCACGTGGGTCCCGCACACATCCAGGGGAGCCCCGTTTCCGCCTCCTAGCTCGAGATGAGGGATCCTTTCCCTGTTTCCTAGGGAAAGAATTCCCGGCGTTCTCGTCGCATCTCAAGAGGAGGCGCTCTCCACAGGAAAGGCGAGAGGAACTCCAGGGTCGTGACACCATTCCAAGAGTCCCCCAGATGTGTCAGTCCATTCCAGAGGAACCTGTTTTCCCTGCACTGCCTTGACGTTCAAGCCGAGGATCGACTCCCACCACGTGTGCACGTGGGACAGCCCTGTGGGAAAGCCTCGTGGGAAAGCCTCGTGGGAAAGACTCGAGGGAAAACCATAGATCCTTTGATCCATGCGGCGGACTGCGTGACACTGCTGCTACCGCTCTGGATGAAAGCGCAAGTGCATGCCCGCATTCGAGACGAGGACTGACTCCCCTGGGGAGACTCCAGAAGTACCTCAAGATCCATGTCAGCACTGGAGAGGAATCCTCAGGTTCCGGACCCGACTCCACACAAGGACTTAGGCCCCGGCATCGACGAGAGAGGAATCCCGAGAGGGCCCCGAGTAACTCGCATGGGGACTGGCCTTTCCTGAGGCCACCAGAGCGGGTCCCTGAGGTCCCCGTCGTAAGTCTAGAGCACCTGCCTCAACTCGAGAAAATCCAGGAGGTTTTGCCCTCCAGGCGAGATGAGGCCCATTTCCGCTGAGGCTTCTCGAGGCCAATCACATCTAACCACTGAAACTTCCAAAGGGTCCTTCACACCCTTGCTGCAACTCAAGAAGCTCCCCGACATACCCGTCTCCACTCGAGAGGAAGCACGTGGTGTCCCGCACACATCAAGGGGAGCCCCGTATCCGCCTCCTAGCTCGAGATGAGGGATCCTTTCCCTGTTTCGTAGGGAAAGAATTCCCGGCGTTCCCGTCGCATCTCAAGAGGAGGCGCTCTCCACAGGAAAGGCGAGAGGAACTCCAGGGTCGTGCCACCATTCCAAGAGTCCCCCAGATGTGTCAGTCCATTCCAGAGGAACCTGTTTTCCCTGCACTGCCTTGACGTTCAAGCCGAGGATCGACTCCCACCACGTGTGCACGTGGGACAGCCCTGTGGGAAAGCCTCGTGGGAAAGCCTCGTGGGAAAGACTCGAGGGAAAACCATAGATCCTTTGATCCATGCGGCGGACTGCGTGACACTGCTGCTACCGCTCTGGAGGAAAGCGCAAGTGCATGCCCGCAGTCGAGACGAGGACTGACTCCCCTGGGGAGACTCCAGAAGTACCCCAAGATCCATGTCAGCACTGGAGAGGAATCCTCAGGTTCCGGCCCCGACTCCACACAAGGTTTTAGGCCCCGGCATCGACGGGAGAGGAATCCCGAGAGGCCCCCGAGGAACTCGCATGGGGACTGGCCTTTCCTGAGGCCACCAGAGCGGGTCCCTGAGGTCCCCGTCGTAAGTCGAGAGCACCTGCCGCAACTCGAGAAAATCCAGGAGGTTTTGCCCTCCAGGCGAGATGAGGCCCATTTCCGCTGAGGATTCTCGAGGCCAAGCACATCTAACCACTGGACATTCCAAAGGGTCCTTCACACCATTGCTGCAACTCAAGAAGTTCCCCGACATACCCGTCTCCACTCGATAGGAAGCACGTGGTGTCCCGCACACATCCAGGGGAGCCCCGTTTCGCCTCCTAGCACGAGATGAGGGATCCTTTCCCTGTTTCGTAGGGAAAGAATTCCCGGGGTTCCCGTCGCATCTCAAGAGGAGGCGCTCTCAACAGGAAAGGCGAGAGGAACTCCAGGGTCGTGACACCATTCCAAGAGTCCCCCAGATGTGTCAGTCCATTCCAGAGGAACCTGTTTTCCCTGCACTGCCTTGACGTTCAAGCCGAGGATCGACTCCCACCACGTGTGCACGTGGGACAGCCCTGTGGGAAAGCCTCGTGGGAAAGCCTCGTGGGAAAGACTCGAGGGAAAACCATAGATCCTTTGATCCACGCGGCGGACTGCGTGACACTGCTGCTACCGCTCTGGAGGAAAGCGCAAGTGCATGCCCGCATTCGAGACGAGGACTGACTCCCCTGGGGAGACTCCAGAAGTACCCCAAGATCCATGTCAGCACTGGAGAGGAATCCTCAGGTTCCGGCACCGACTCCACACAAGGTCTTAGGCCCCGGCATCGACGGGAGAGGAATCCCGAGAGGCCCCCTAGGAACTCGCATGGGGACTGGCCTTTCCTGAGGCCACCAGACCGGGTCCATGTGGTCCCCGTCGTAAGTCGAGAGCACATGCCTCAACTCGAGAAAATCCAGGAGGTTTTGCCCTCCAGGCGAGATGAGGTCCATTTCCGCTGAGGCTTCTCGAGGCCAATCACATCTAACCACTGGACATTCCAAAGGGTCCTTCACACCATTGCTGCAACTCAAGAAGTTCCCCGACATACCCGTCTGCACTCGAGAGGAAGCACATGGTGTCCCGCACACATCCAGGGGAGCCCCGTTTCCGCCTCCTAGCTCGAGATGAGGGATCCTTTCCCTGTTTCGTAGGGAAAGAATTCCCGGCGTTCCCGTCGCATCTCAAGAGGAGGCGCTCTCCACAGGAAAGGCGAGAGGAACTCCAGGGTCGTGACACCATTCCAAGAGTCCCCCAGATGTGTCAGTCCATTCCAGAGGAACCTGTTTTCCCTGCACTGCCTTGACGTTCAAGCCGAGGATCGAATCCCACCACGAGTGCACGTGGGACAGCCCTGTGGGAAAGCCTCGTGGGAAAGCCTCGTGGGAAAGCCTCGTGGGAAAGACTCGAGGGAAAACCATAGATCCTTTGATCCACGCGGCGGACTGCGTGACACTGCTGCTACCGCTCTGGAGGAAAGCGCAAGTGCATGCCCGCATTCGAGACGAGGACTGACTCCCCTGGGGAGACTCCAGAAGTACCACAAGATCCATGTCAGCACTGGAGAGGAATCCTCAGGTTCCGGCCCCGACTCCACACAAGGTCTTAGGCCCCGGCATCGACGGGAGAGGAATCCCGAGAGGCCCCCGAGGAACTCGCATGGGGACTGGCCTTTCCTGAGGCCACCAGAGCGGGTCCCTGAGGTCCCCGTCGTAAGTCTAGAGCACCTGCCGCAACTCGAGAAAATCCAGGAGGTTTTGCCCACCAGGCGAGATGAGGCCCATTTCCACTGAGGCTTCTCGAGGCTAATCACGTCTAACCACTGGAACTTCCAAAGGGTCCTTCACACCCTTGCTGCAACTCAAGAAGTTCCCCGACATACCCGTCTCCACTCGAGAGGAAGCACGTGGGTCCCGCACACATCCAGGGGAGCCCCGTTTCCGCCTCCTAGCTCGAGATGAGGGATCCTTTCCCTGTTTCCTAGGGAAAGAATTCCCGGCGTTCTCGTCGCATCTCAAGAGGAGGCGCTCTCCACAGGAAAGGCGAGAGGAACTCCAGGGTCGTGACACCATTCCAAGAGTCCCCCAGATGTGTCAGTCCATTCCAGAGGAACCTGTTTTCCCTGCACTGCCTTGACGTTCAAGCCGAGGATCGACTCCCACCACGTGTGCACGTGGGACAGCCCTGTGGGAAAGCCTCGTGGGAAAGCCTCGTGGGAAAGACTCGAGGGAAAACCATAGATCCTTTGATCCATGCGGCGGACTGCGTGACACTGCTGCTACCGCTCTGGATGAAAGCGCAAGTGCATGCCCGCATTCGAGACGAGGACTGACTCCCCTGGGGAGACTCCAGAAGTACCTCAAGATCCATGTCAGCACTGGAGAGGAATCCTCAGGTTCCGGACCCGACTCCACACAAGGACTTAGGCCCCGGCATCGACGAGAGAGGAATCCCGAGAGGGCCCCGAGTAACTCGCATGGGGACTGGCCTTTCCTGAGGCCACCAGAGCGGGTCCCTGAGGTCCCCGTCGTAAGTCTAGAGCACCTGCCTCAACTCGAGAAAATCCAGGAGGTTTTGCCCTCCAGGCGAGATGAGGCCCATTTCCGCTGAGGCTTCTCGAGGCCAATCACATCTAACCACTGAAACTTCCAAAGGGTCCTTCACACCCTTGCTGCAACTCAAGAAGCTCCCCGACATACCCGTCTCCACTCGAGAGGAAGCACGTGGTGTCCCGCACACATCAAGGGGAGCCCCGTATCCGCCTCCTAGCTCGAGATGAGGGATCCTTTCCCTGTTTCGTAGGGAAAGAATTCCCGGCGTTCCCGTCGCATCTCAAGAGGAGGCGCTCTCCACAGGAAAGGCGAGAGGAACTCCAGGGTCGTGCCACCATTCCAAGAGTCCCCCAGATGTGTCAGTCCATTCCAGAGGAACCTGTTTTCCCTGCACTGCCTTGACGTTCAAGCCGAGGATCGACTCCCACCACGTGTGCACGTGGGACAGCCCTGTGGGAAAGCCTCGTGGGAAAGCCTCGTGGGAAAGACTCGAGGGAAAACCATAGATCCTTTGATCCATGCGGCGGACTGCGTGACACTGCTGCTACCGCTCTGGAGGAAAGCGCAAGTGCATGCCCGCAGTCGAGACGAGGACTGACTCCCCTGGGGAGACTCCAGAAGTACCCCAAGATCCATGTCAGCACTGGAGAGGAATCCTCAGGTTCCGGCCCCGACTCCACACGAGGTCTTAGGCCCCGGCATCGTCGGGATAGGAATCCCGAGAGGGCCCCGAGGAACTCGCATGGGGACTGGCCTTTCCTGAGGCCACCAGAGCGGGTCCCTGAGGTCCCCGTCGTAAGTCTAGAGCACCTGCCTCAACTCGAGAAAATCCAGGAGGTTTTGCCCTCCAGGCGAGATGAGGCCCATTTCCGCTGAGGCTTCTCGAGGCTCATCACATCTAACCACTGGAACTTAAAAAGGGTCCTTCACACCATTGCTGCAACTCAAGAAGTTCCCCGACATACCCGTCTCCACTCGAGAGGAAGCACGTGGGTTCCCGCACACATCCAGGGGAGACCCGTTTCCGCCTCCTAGCTCGAGATGAGGGATCCTTTCCCTGTTTCGTAGGGAAAGAATTCCCGGGGTTCCCTTCGCATCTCAAGAGGAGGCGCTCTCCACAGGAAAGGCGAGAGGAACTCCAGGGTCGTGCCACCATTCCAAGAGTCCCCCAGATGTGTCAGTCCGTTCCAGAGGAACCTGTTTTCCCTGCACTGCCTTGACTTTCAAGCCGAGGATCGACTCCCACCACGTGTGCACGTGGGACAGCCCTGTGGGAAAGCCTCGTGGGAAAGCCTCGTGGGAAAGACTCGAGGGAAAACCATAGATCCTTTGATCCACACGGCGGACTGCGTGACACTGCTGCTACCGCTCTGGAGGAAAGCGCAAGTGCATGCCCGCAATCGAGAAGAGGACTGACTCCCCTGGGGAGACTCCAGAAGTACCCCACGATCCATGTCAGCACTGGAGAGGAATCCTCAGGGTCCGGCCCCGACTCCACACAAGGTCTTAGGCCCCGGCATTTCCGGGAGAGGAAGCCTGAGAGGCCCCCGAGGAACTCACATGGGGACTGGCCTTTCCTGAGGCCACCAGAGCGGGTCCCTGAGGTCCCCGTCGTAAGTCGAGAGCACTTGGCGCAACTCGAGAAAATCCAGGAGGTTTTGCCCTCCAGGCGAGATGAGGCCCATTTCCGATGAGGCTTCTCGAGGCTAATCACATCTAACCACTGGAACTTCCAAAGGGTCCTTCACACCCTTGCTGCAACTCAAGAAGTTCCCCGACATACCAGTCTCCACTTGGGAGGAAGCACGAGGGTCGCACACACATCCAGGGGAGCCCCGATTCCGCCTCCTAGCTCGAGATGAGGGATCCTTTCCCTGTTTCATAGGGAAAGATTTCCCGGCATTCCCGTCGCATCTCAAGAGGAGGCGCTCTCCACAGGAAAGGCGAGAGGAACTCCAGGGTCATGCCACCATTCCAAGAGTCCCCCAGATGTGTCAGTCCATTCCAGAGGAACCTGTTTTCCCTGCACTGCCTTGACGTTCAAGCCGAGGATCGACTCCCACCACGTGTGCACGTGGGACAGCCCTGTGGGAAAGCCTCGTGAGAAAGCCTCGTGGGAAAGACTCGAGGGAAAACCATAGATCCTTTGATCCCCGCGGCGGACTGCCTGACACTGCTGCTACCGCTCTGGAGGAAAGCGCAAGTGCATGCCCGCAATCGAGAAGAGGACTGACTCCCCTGGGGAGACTCCAGAAGTACCCCACGATCCATGTCAGCACTGGAGAGGAATCCTCAGGTTCCGGCCCCGACTCCACACAAGGTCTTAGGCCCCGACATCGACGGGAGAGGAATCCCGAGAGGCCCCCGAGGAACTCGCATTGGGACTGGCCTTTCCTGAGGCCACCAGAGCGTACCCCGAGGTCCCCGTCGTAACTCGAGAGCACCTGCCGCAACTCGAGAAAATCCAGGAGGTTTTGGCCTGCAGGCGAGATGAGGCCCATTTCCGCTGAGGCTTCTCGAGGCTAATCACATCTAACAACTGGAACTTCCAAAGGGTCCTTCAAACCCTTGCTGCAACTCAAGAAGTTCCCCTACATACCCGTCTCCACTCGAGTGGAAGCACGAGGGTCCCGCACACATCCAGGGGAGCCCCGTTTCCGCCTCCTAGCTCGAGATGAGGGATCCTTTCCCTGTTTCGTAGGCAAAGAATTCCCGGCGTTCCCGTCGCATCTCAAGAGGAGGCGCTCTCCACAGGAAAGGCGAGAGGAACTCCAGGGTCGTGCCACCATTCCAAGAGTCCCCCAGATGTGTCAGTCCATTCCAGACGAACCTGTTTTCCCTGTACTGCCTTGACGTTCAAGCCGAGGATCGACTCCCACCACGTGTGCACGTGGGACAGCCCTGTGGGAAAGCCTCGTGGGAAAGCCTCGTGTGAAAGACTCGAGGGAAAACCATAGATCCTTTGATCCACGCGGCGGACTGCGTGACACTGCTGCTACTGCTCTGGAGGAAAGCGCAAGTGTATGCCCGCATTAGAGGCGAGGACTGAACCCCTGTGCAGACTACAGAAGTACCCCAAGATCCATGTCAGCACAGGAGAGGAATCCTCAGGTTTGGCCCCGACTCCACACAAGGTCGTAGGCCCCGGCATCGACGGGAGAGGAATCCCGAGAGGCCCCCGAGGAACTCGCATGGCGACTGGCCTTTCCTGAGGCCACCAGAGCGGGTCCCTGAGGTCCCCGTCGTAAGTCGAGAGCACCTGCCGCAACTCGAGAAAATCCAGGAGGTTTTGTCCTCCAGGCGAGATGAGGCCCTTTTCCGCTGAGGCTTCTCGAGGCTAATCACATCTAACCACTGGAACTTCCAAAGGTTCCTTCACACCCTTGCTGCAAGTCCAGAAGTTCCCCGACATACCCGTCTCCACTCGAGAGGAAGCACGAGGGTCCCGCACACATCCAGGGGAGCCCCGTTTCCGCCTCCTAGCTCGAGATGAGGGATCCTTTCCCTGTTTCGTAGGCAAAGAATTCCCGGCGTTCCCGTCGCATCTCAAGAGGAGGCGCTCTCCACAGGAAAGGCGAGAGGAACTCCAGGGTCGTGCCACCATTCCAAGAGTCCCCCAGATGTGTCAGTCCATTCCAGACGAACCAGTTTTCCCTGCACTGCCTTGACGTTCAAGCCGAGGATCCACTCCCACCACGTGTGCACGTGGGACAGCCCTGTGGGAAAGCCTCGTGGGAAAGCCTCGTGGGAAAGACTTGAGGGAAAACCATAGATCCTTTGATCCACGCGGCGGACTGCGTGACACTGCTGCTACCGCTCTGGAGGAAAGCGCAAGTGCATGCCCGCATTCGAGAGGAGGACTGACTCCCCTGGGACACTCCAGAAGTACCCCATGATCCATGTCAGCACTGGAGAGGAATCCTCAGGTTCCGGCCCCGACTCCACACAAGGACTTAGGCCCCGGCATCGACGGGAGAGGAATCCCGAGAGGCCCCCGAGGAACTCGCATGGGGACTGGCGTTTCCTGAGGCCACCAGAGCGGGCCCCGAGGTCCCCGTCGTAAGTCGAGAGCACCTGCCGCAACTCGAGAAAATCCAGGAGGTTTTGGCCTCCAGGCGAGATGAGGCCCATTTCCACTGAGGCTTCTCGAGGCTAATCACATCTAACCACTGGAACTTCCAAAGGGTCCTTCACACCCTTGCTGCAACTCAAGAAGTTCCCCGACGTACCCGTCTCCACTCGAGAGGAAGCACGAAGGTACCGCACACATCAAGGGGATCCCCTTTCCGCCTCCTAGCTCGAGATGAGTGATCCTTTCCCTGTTTCATAGGGAAAGAATTCAAGGCGTTCCCGTCAAATCTCAAGAGGAGGCGCTCTCCACAGGAAAGGCGAGAAGAACTCCAGGGTCGTGCCACCATTCCAAGAGTACCCCAGATGTGTCAGTCCATTCCAGAGGAACCTGTTTTCCCTGCACTGCCTTGACGTTCAAGACGAGGATCGACTCCCACCACGTGTGCACGTGGGACAGCCCTGTGGGAAAGCCTCGGGGGAAAGACTCATGGGAAAGACTCGAGGGAAAACCATAGAAACTTTGATCCACGCGGCGGACTGTGTGACACTGCTGCTACCGCTCTCGAGGAAAGCGCAAGTGCATGCCCGTATTCGAGACGAGGACTGACTCCCCTTGGGAAACTCCAGAAGTACCCCAAGATCCATGTCAGCACTGGAGAGGAATCCTCAGGTTCCGGCCCTGACTCCACACAAGGTCTTAGGCCCCGGCATCAACGGGAGAAGAATCCCGAGAGGGCCCCGAGGAACTCGCATGGGGACTGGCCTTTCCTGAGGCCACCAGAGCGGGTCCCTGATCTCCCCGTCGTAAGTCGAGGGCACCTGCCGCAACTCGAGAAAATCCAGGAGGTTTTGGCCTCCAGGCGAGATGAGGCCCATTTCCGCTGAGGCTTCTCGAGGCTAATCACATCTAACCACTGGAACTTCAAAAGGGTCCATCACACCCTTGCTGCAACTCAAGAAATTCCCCGACATACCCCTCTCCACTCGAGAGGAAGCACGAGGGTCCCGCACACATCCAGGGGAGCCCCGTTTCCGCCTCCTAGCTCGAGATGAGGGATCCTTTCCCTGTTTCGTAGGGAAAGAATTCCCGGCGTTCCTGTCGCATCTCAAGAGGAGGCGCTCTCCACAGGAAAGGCGAGAGGAACTCCAGGGTCGTGCCACCATTCCAAGAGTCCCCCAGATGTGTCAGTCCATTCCAGAGGAACCTGATTTCCCTGCACTGCCTTGACGTTCAAGCCGAGGATCCACTCCCACCACGTGTGCACGTGGGACAGCCCTGTGGGAAAGCCTGGTGGGTAAGCCTTGTTGGAAAGACTCGAGGGAAAACCATAGATCCTATGATCGACGCGGCGGACTGCGTGACACTGCTGCTACCGCTCTGGAGGAAAGCGCAAGTGCATGCCCGCATTCGAGTCGGGGACTGACTCCCCTGGGGGACTCCAGAAGAACCCCAAGATCCATGTGAGCACTGGAGAGGAATCCTCAGGTTCCGGCCCCGACTCCACACAAGGTCCTAGGCCCCGGCATCGACGAGAGAGGAATCCCGAGAGGCCCCCGAGGAACTCGCATGGCGACTGGCCTTTCCTGAGGCCACCAGAGCGGGCGCCAAGTTCCCCGTCGTAAGTTGAGAGCACCTGTCGCAACTCCAGAAAATCCAGGAGGCTTTGGCCTCCAGGCGAGATGAGGGCCATTTCCGCTGAGGCTTCTCGAGGCTAATCACATCTAACCACTGGAACTTCCAAAGGGTCCTTCACACCCTTGCTGCAACTCAAGAAGTTCCCCGACATACCCGTCTCCACTCGAGAGGAAGCTCGAGGGTCCCGCACACATCCAGGGGAGCCCCGTTTCCGCCTCCTAGCTCGAGATGAGGGATCCTTTCCCTGTTTCATAGGGAAAGAATTCCCGGTGTTTCCGTCGCATTTAAAGAGGAGGCGTTCTCCACAGGAAAGGCGAGAGGAACTCCAGGGTCGTGCCACCAATCCAAGAGTCCCCCAGATGTGTCAGTCCATTCCAGAGGAACCTGTTTTCCCTGCACTGCCTTGACGTTCAAGCCGAGGATCGAATCTCACCACGTGTGCACGTGGGACAGCCCTGTGGGAAAGCCTGTTGGGAAAGCCTCATGGTAAAGACTCGAGGGAAAAACATAGATCCTTTGATCCACGCTGCGGACTGGGTGACACTGCTGCTACCGCTCTGGAGGAAAGCGCAAGTGCATGCCCGCATTCGAGACGAGGACTGACTCCCCTGGGGAGACTCCAGAAGTACCCCAAGATCCATGTCAGCACTGGAGAGGAATCCTCAGGTTCCGGCCCCGACTCCACACAAGGTCTTAGGCCCCGGCATCGACGGGAGGGGAATCCCGAGAGGCCCCCGAGGAACTCGCATGGGGACTGGCCTTTCCTGAGGCCACCAGAGCGGGTCCCTGAGGTCCCCGTCGTAAGTCGAGAGCACCTGCCGCAACTCGAGAAAATCCAGGAGGTTTTGCCCTCCAGGCGAGATGAGGCCCATTTCCGCTGAGGCTTCTCTAGGCTAAACACATCTAACCACTGGAACTTCCAAAGGGTCCTTCACACCCTTGCTGCAACTCAAGAAGTTCCCCGACGTACCCGTCTCCACTCGAGAGGAAGCACGAGTGTACTGCACAAATCAAGGGCAGCCTCGTTTCCGCCTCCTAGCTCGAGATGAGGGATCCTTTCCCTGTTTCATAGGGAAAGAATTCAAGGCGTTCCTGTCACATCTCAAGAGGAGGCGCTCTCCACAGGAAAGGCGAGAGGAACTCCAGGGTCGTGCCACCATTCCAAGAGTCCCCCAGATGTGTCAGTCCATTCCAGAGGAACCTGTTTTCCCTGAACTGCCTTGACGTTCAAGACGAGGATCGACTCTCACCACGTGTGCACGTGGGAAAGCCCTGTGGGAAAGCCTCGGGGGAAAGCCTCGTAGGAAAGACTTGAGGGAAAATCATAGATCCTTTGATCCACGTGGCGGCCTGCGTGACACTGCTGCTACCGCTCTGGAGGAAAGCGCAAGTGCATCCCGGCATTCGAGACGAGGACTGACTCCCCTGGGAGACTCCAGAAGTACCGCAAGATCCATGTCAGCACTGGAGAGGAATCCTCAGGTTCCGGCCCCGACTCCACACAAGGTCTTAGGCCCTGGCATCGACGGGAGAGGAATCCCGAAAGGCTCCCGAGGAACTCGCATGGGGACTGGCCTTTCCTGAGGCCACCAGAGCTGGTCCCTGAGGTCCCCGTCGTAAGTCGAGAGCACCTGCCGCAACTTGAGAAAATCCAGGAGGTTTTGCCCTCCAGGCGAGATGAGGCCCATTTCCGCTGAGGCTTCTCGAGGCTAATCACATCTAACGACTGGAACTTCCAAAGGGTCCTTCACACCTTGCTGTCAAGTCAAGAAGGTCCCCGACATACCCGTCTCCACTCGAGAGGAAGCACGAGGGTCCCGCACACATCCAGGGGAGCCCCGTTTCCGCCTCCTAGCTCGAGATGAGGGATCCTTTCCCTGTTTCGTAGGGAAAGAATTCCGGGCGTTCCCGTCGCATCTCAAGAGGAGGCGCTCTCCACAGGAAAGGCGAGAGGAACTCCAGGGTCATGCCACCATTCCAAGAGTCCCCCAGATGTGTCAGTTCATTGCCGAGGAACCTGTTTTCCTTGCACTGCCTTGACGTTCAAGCCGAGGATCGACTCCCACCACGTGTGCACGTGGGACAGCCCTGTGGAAAGCCTCGTGGGAAAGCCTCGTGGGAAAGCCTCGTTGGAATGCCTCGTGGGAAAGACTCGAGGGAAAACCATAGATCCTTTGATCCACGCGGCGGACTGCGTGACACTGCTGCTACCGCTCTGGAGGAAAGCGCAAGTGCATGCCCGCATTCGAGACGAGGACTGACTCCCCTGGGGAGACTCCAGAAATACCCCAAGATCCATGTCAGCACTGGAGAGGAATCCTCAGGTTCCGAGCCCGACTCCACACAAGGTCTTAGGCCCCGGCATCGATGGGAGATGAATCCCGAGAGGCCCCCGAGGAACTCGCATGGGGACTGGCCTTTCCTGAGACCACCAGAGCGGGTCCCTGAGGTCCCCGTCGTAAGTCGAAAGCACCTGCGGCAACTCGAGAAAATCCAGCAGGTTTTGCCCTCCAGGCGAGATGAGGCCCATTTCCGCTGAGGCTTCTCGAGGCTAATCATATCTAACCACTGGAACTTCTAAAGGGTCCTTCACTCCCTTGCTGCAACTCAAGAAGTTCCCCGACATACCCGTCTCCACTCGAGAGGAAGCACGAGGGTCCCGCACACATCCAGGGGAGACCCGTTTCCGCCTCCTAGCTCGAGATGAGGGATCCTTTCCCTGTTTCGTAGGGAAAGAATTACCGGCGTTCCCGTCGCATCTCAAGAGGAGGCGCTCTCCACAGGAAAGGCGAGAGGAACTCCAGGGTCGTGCCACCATTCCAAGAGTCACTCAGATGTGTCAGTCCATTCCAGAGGAACGTATTTTCCCTGCACTGCCTCGACGTTCATTCCGAGGATCGACTCCCACCACGGTGGCACGTGGGACAGCCCTGTGGGAAAGCCTCGTGGGAAAGCCTCGAGGGAAAGCCATAGATTCCTTGATCCACGCGGCGGAATGCCTGACACTGCTGCTACCTCTCTGGAGGAAAGCGCACGTGCATGCCCGCATTCGAGACGAGGACTGACTTCCCTGGGGAGACTCCAGAAGTACCCCAAGATCCATGTCAGCACTGGAGAGGAATCCTCAGGTTCCGGCCCCGACTCCACACAAGGTCTTAGGCCCTGGCATCGACGGGAGAGGAATCCCGAAAGGCTCCCGAGGAACTCGCATGGGGACTGGCCTTTCCTGAGGCCACCAGAGCTGGTCCCTGAGGTCCCCGTCGTAAGTCGAGAGCACCTGCCGCAACTCGAGAAAATCCATGAGGTTTTGCCCTCCAGGCGAGATGAGGCCCATTTCCGCTGAGGCTTCTCGAGGCTAATCACATCTAACCACTGGAACTTCCAAAGGGTCCTTCACACCCTTGCTGCAACTCAAGAAGTTCCCCGACATACCCGTCTCCACTCGGGAGGAAGCACGAGGGTCGCGCACACATCCAGGGGAGCCCCGATTCCGCCTCCTAGCTCGAGATGAGGGATCCTTTCCCTGTTTCGTAGGGAAAGAATTCCCGGCGTTCCCGTCGCATCTCAAGACGAGGCGCTCTCCACAGGAAAGGCGAGAGGAACTCCAGGGTCGTGCCACCATTCCAAGAGTCCCCCAGATGTGTCAGTCCATTCCAGAGGAACCTGTTTTCCCTGCACTGCCTTGACGTGCAAGCCGAGGATCGACTCCCACCACGTGTGCTCGTGGGACAGCCCTGTGGGAAAGCCTCGTGAGAAAGCCTCGTGGGAAAGACTCGAGGGAAAACCATAGATCCTTTGATCCACGCGGCGGCCTGCGTGACACTGCTGCTCTCGCTCTGGAGGAAAGCGCAAGAGCATGCCCGCATTCGAGACGAGGACTGCCTCCCCTGGGGAGACTCCAGAAGCACCCCAAGATCCATGTCAGCACTGGAGAGGAATCCTCAGGTTCCGGCCCCGACTCCACACAAGGTCTTAGGCCCTGCCATCGCCGGGAGAGGAATCCCGAGAGGCCCCCGAGGAACTCGCATGGGGACTGGCCTTTCCTGAGGCCACCAGAGCGGGTCCCCGAGGTCCCCGTCGTAAGTCGAGAGCACCTGCCACAACTCGAGAAAATCCAGGAGGTTTTGCCCTCCAGGCGAGATGAGGCCCATTTCCGCTGAGGCTTCTCGAGGCTAATCACATCTAACCACTGGAACTTCCAAAGGGTCCTTCACACCCTTGCTGCAACTCAAGAAGTTCCCCGACATACCCGTCTCCACTCGAGAGGAAGCACGAGGGTCCCGCACACATCCAGGGGAGCCCTGTTTCCGCCTCCTAGCTCGAGATGAGTGATCCTTTCCCTGTTTCGTAGGGAAAGAATTCCCGGCGTTCCCGTCGCATCTCAAGAGGAGGCGCTCTCCACAGGAAAGGCGAGATTAACTCCAGGGTCGTGCCACCATTCCAAGAGTCCCCCAGATGTGTCAGTCCATTCCAGAGGAATGTATTTTCCCTGCACTGCCTCGACATTCATGCCGAGGATCGACTCCCACCACGGTGGCAATTGGGACAGCCCTGTGGGAAAGCCTCGTGGGAAAGCCTCGAGGGAAAGTTATAGATCCCTTGATCCCGCGGCGGAATGCGTGACACTGATGCTACCACTCTGGAGGAAAGCGCAAGTGCATGCCCGCATTTGAGACGAGGACTGACTCCCCTGGGGAGACTCCAGAACTACCCCAAGATCCATATCAGCACTGGAGAGGAATCCTCAGGTTCCGAACCCGACTCCACACAAGGTCTTAGGCCCCGGTATCGACGGGAGAGGAATCCCGAGAGGCCCCCGAGGAACTCGCATGGGCACTGGCCTTTCCTGAGGCCACCAGAGCAGGTCCCTGAGGTCCCCGTGGTAAGTCGAGAGCACCTGCCGCAACTCGAGAAAATCCAGGAGGTTTTGCCCTCCAGGCGAGATGAGGCCCATTTCCGCTGAGGCTTCTCGAGGCTAATCACATCTAACCAATGGAAGTTCCAAAGGGTCCTTCACACCCTTATTGCAAGTCAAGAAGTTCCCCGACATAGCCGCCTCCACTCAAGAGGAAGCACGAGGGTCACGCACACATCCAGGGGAGCCCCGTTTCCGACTCCTAGCTCGAGATGAGGGATCCTTTCCCTGTTTCGTAGGGAAAGAATTCCCGGCGTTCCCGACGCATCTCAAGAGGAGGCGCTCTCCACAGGAAAGGCGAGAGGAACTCCAGGGTCGTGCCACGATTCAAGTGTCCCCCAGATGTGTCAGTTCTTTCCAGAGGAACCGCTTTACCCTGCACTGCCTTGACGTTCTAGCTTAGGATCGACTCCCAACTCGTGTGCACGTGAGTGAGCCCTGTGTGACAGCCCTGTGGGAAAGCCTCGTGGGAAAGCCTCTTGGGAAAGACTCGAGGGAAAACCATAGATCCTTTGATCCACGCGGCGGAATGCGTGACACTGCTGCTACCGCTCTGGAGGAAAGCGCAAGTGCATGCCCGCATAAGAGACGAGGACTGACTCCACTGGGGAGACTCCAGAACTACCCCAAGATCCATGTCAGCACTAGAGAGGAATCCTCAGGTTCCGGCCCCAACTCCACAGAAGGACTTGGCCCCGGCATCGACGGGAGAGGAATCCCGAGAGGCCCCCGAGGAACTCGCATGGGGACTGGCCTTTCCTGAGGCCACCAGAGCGGGTCCCTGAGGTCCCCAATGTAAGTTGAGAGCACCTGCCGCAACTTGAGAAAATCCAGGAGGTTTTGCCCTCCAGGCGAGATGAGGCCCATTTCCGCTGAGGCTTCTCGAGGCTAATCACATCTAACGACTGGAACTTCCAAAGGGTCCTTCACACCTTGCTGTCAAGTCAAGAAGGTCCCCGACATACCCGTCTCCACTCGAGAGGAAGCACGAGGGTCCCGCACACATCCAGGGGAGCCCCGTTTCCGCCTCCTAGCTCGAGATGAGGGATCCTTTCCCTGTTTCGTAGGGAAAGAATTCCGGGCGTTCCCGTCGCATCTCAAGAGGAGGCGCTCTCCACAGGAAAGGCGAGAGGAACTCCAGGGTCATGCCACCATTCCAAGAGTCCCCCAGATGTGTCAGTTCATTGCCGAGGAACCTGTTTTCCTTGCACTGCCTTGACGTTCAAGCCGAGGATCGACTCCCACCACGTGTGCACGTGGGACAGCCCTGTGGAAAGCCTCGTGGGAAAGCCTCGTGGGAAAGCCTCGTTGGAATGCCTCGTGGGAAAGACTCGAGGGAAAACCATAGATCCTTTGATCCACGCGGCGGACTGCGTGACACTGCTGCTACCGCTCTGGAGGAAAGCGCAAGTGCATGCCCGCATTCGAGACGAGGACTGACTCCCCTGGGGAGACTCCAGAAATACCCCAAGATCCATGTCAGCACTGGAGAGGAATCCTCAGGTTCCGGCCCCGTATCCACACAAGGTCTTAGGCCCCGGCATCGACGGGAGAGGAATCCCGAGAGGCCCCCGAGGAACTCGCATGGGGACTGGCCTTTCCTGAGGCCACCAGAGCTGGTCCCTGAGGTCCCCGTCGTAAGTCGAGAGCACCTGCCGCAACTCGAGAAAATCCAGGAGGTTTTGCCCTCCAGGCGAGATGAGGCCCATTTCCGCTGAGGCTTCTCGAGGCTAATCACATCTAACCACTGGAACTTCCAAAGGGTCCTTCACACCCTTGCTGCAACTCAAGAAGTTCCCCGACATACCCGTCTCCACTCGAAAGGAAGCACGAGGGTCCCGCACACATCCAGGGGAGCCCCGTTTCCGCCTCCTAGCCCGAGATGAGGGATCCTTTCCCTGTTTCGTAGGGAAGGAATTCCCGGCGTTCCCGTCGCATCTCAAGAGGAGGCGCTCTCCACAGGAAAGGCGAGAGGAACTCCAGGGTCGTGCCACCATTCCAAGAGTCCCGCAGATGTGTCCGTCCATTCCAGAGGAACCTGTTTTCCCTGCACTGCCTTGACGTTCAAGCCGAGGAACGACTCCCACCACATGTGCACGTGGGACAGCCCTGTGGGAAAGCCTCGTGGGAAAGCCTCGAGGGAAAGCCATAGATCCTTTGATCCACGCGGCGGACTGCGTGACACTGCTGCTACCGCTCTGGAGGAAAGCGCAAGTGCATGCCCGCATTCGAGACGAGGACTGACTCACCTCGGGAGCCTCCAGAAGTACCCCAAGATCCATGTCAGCACTGGAGAGGAATCCTCAGGTTCCGAGCCCGACTCCACACAAGGTCTTAGGCCCCGGCATCGATGGGAGATGAATCCCGAGAGGCCCCCGAGGAACTCGCATGGGGACTGGCCTTTCCTGAGGCCACCAGAGCGGGTCCCTGAGGTCCCCGTCGTAAGTCGAAAGCACCTGCGGCAACTCGAGAAAATCCAGCAGGTTTTGCCCTCCAGGCGAGATGAGGCCCATTTCCGCTGAGGCTTCTCGAGGCTAATCATATCTAACCACTGGAACTTCTAAAGGGTCCTTCACTCCCTTGCTGCAACTCAAGAAGTTCCCCGACATACCCGTCTCCACTCGAGAGGAAGCACGAGGGTCCCGCACACATCCAGGGGAGACCCGTTTCCGCCTCCTAGCTCGAGATGAGGGATCCTATCCCTGTTTCGTAGGGAAAGAATTCCCGGCGTTCCCGTCGCATCTCAAGAGGAGGCGCTCTCCACAGGAAAGGCGAGAGGAACTCCAGGGTCGTGCCACCATTCCAAGAGTCACTCAGATGTGTCAGTCCATTCCAGAGGAACGTATTTTCCCTGCACTGCCTCGACGTTCATTCCGAGGATCGACTCCCACCACGGTGGCACGTGGGACAGCCCTGTGGGAAAGCCTCGTGGGAAAGCCTCGAGGGAAAGCCATAGATTCCTTGATCCACGCGGCGGAATGCCTGACACTGCTGCTACCTCTCTGGAGGAAAGCGCACGTGCATGCCCGCATTCGAGACGAGGACTGACTTCCCTGGGGAGACTCCAGAAGTACCCCAAGATCCATGTCAGCACTGGAGAGGAATCCTCAGGTTCCGGCCCCGACTTCACACAAGGTCATAGGCCCCGGCATCGACGGGAGAGGAATCCCGAGAGGCCCCCGAGGAACTCCCATCGGGACTGGCCTTTCCTGAGGCCACCAGAGCGGGTCCCTGAGGTCCCCGTCGTAAGTCGAGAGCACCTGCCGCAACTCGAGAAAATCCATGAGGTTTTGCCCTCCAGGCGAGATGAGGCCCATTTCCGCTGAGGCTTCTCGAGGCTAGTCACATCTAACCACTGGAACTTCCAAAGGGTCCTTCACACCCTTGTTGCAACTCAAGAAGCTCCCCGACATACCCGTCTCCACTCGGGAGGAAGCACGAGGGTCGCGCACACATCCAGGGGAGCCCAGATTCCGCCTCCTAGCTCGAGATGAGGGATCCTTTCCCTGTTTGGTAGGGAAAGAATTCCCGGCGTTCCCGTCGCATCTCAAGACGAGGCGCTCTCCACAGGAAAGGCGAGAGGAACTCCAGGGTCGTGCCACCATTCCAAGAGTCCCCCAGATGTGTCAGTCCATTCCAGAGGAACCTGTTTTCCCTGCACTGCCTTGACGTTCAAGCCGAGGATCGACTCCCACCACGTGTGCTCGTGGGACAGCCCTGTGGGAAAGCCTCGTGGGAAAGCCTCGTGGGAAAGACTCGAGGGAAAACCATAGATCCTTTGATCCACGCGGCGGCCTGCGTGACACTGCTGCTCTCTCTCTGGAGGAAAGCGCAAGAGCATGCCCGCATTCGAGACGAGGACTGCCTCCCCTGGGGAGACTCCAGAAGCACCCCAAGATCCATGTCAGCACTTGAGAGGAATCCTCAGGTTCCGGCCCCGACTCCACACAAGGTCTTAGGCCCTGGCATCGCCGGGAGAGGAATCCCGAGAGGCCCCCGAGGAACTCGCATGGGGACTGGCCTTTCCTGAGGCCACCAGAGCGGGTCCCCGAGGTCCCCGTCGTAAGTCGAGAGCACCTGCCACAACTCGAGAAAATCCAGGAGGTTTTGCCCTCCAGGCGAGATGAGGCCCATTTCCGCTGAGGCTTCTCGAGGCTAATCACATCTAACCACTGGAACTTCCAAAGGGTCCTTCACACCCTTGCTGCAACTCAAGAAGTTCCCCGACATACCCGTCTCCACTCGAGAGGAAGCACGAGGGTCCCGCACACATCCAGGGGAGCCCTGTTTCCGCCTCCTAGCTCGAGATGAGTGATCCTTTCCCTGTTTCGTAGGGAAAGAATTCCCGGCGTTCCCGTCGCATCTCAAGAGGAGGCGCTCTCCACAGGAAAGGCGAGATTAACTCCAGGGTCGTGCCACCATTCCAAGAGTCCCCCAGATGTGTCAGTCCATTCCAGAGGAATGTATTTTCCCTGCACTGCCTCGACATTCATGCCGAGGATCGACTCCCACCACGGTGGCAATTGGGACAGCCCTGTGGGAAAGCCTCGTGGGAAAGCCTCGAGGGAAAGTTATAGATCCCTTGATCCCGCGGCGGAATGCGTGACACTGATGCTACCACTCTGGAGGAAAGCGCAAGTGCATGCCCGCATTTGAGACGAGGACTGACTCCCCTGGGGAGACTCCAGAACTACCCCAAGATCCATATCAGCACTGGAGAGGAATCCTCAGGTTCCGAACCCGACTCCACACAAGGTCTTAGGCCCCGGTATCGACGGGAGAGGAATCCCGAGAGGCCCCCGAGGAACTCGCATGGGCACTGGCCTTTCCTGAGGCCACCAGAGCAGGTCCCTGAGGTCCCCGTGGTAAGTCGAGAGCACCTGCCGCAACTCGAGAAAATCCAGGAGGTTTTGCCCTCCAGGCGAGATGAGGCCCATTTCCGCTGAGGCTTCTCGAGGCTAATCACATCTAACCAATGGAAGTTCCAAAGGGTCCTTCACACCCTTATTGCAAGTCAAGAAGTTCCCCGACATAGCCGCCTCCACTCAAGAGGAAGCACGAGGGTCACGCACACATCCAGGGGAGCCCCGTTTCCGACTCCTAGCTCGAGATGAGGGATCCTTTCCCTGTTTCGTAGGGAAAGAATTCCCGGCGTTCCCGTCGGATCTCAAGAGGAGGCGCTCTTCACAGGATAGGCGAGAGGAACTCCAGGGTCGTGCCACCATTCCAAGAGTCCCCCAGATGTGTCAGTCCATTCCAGAGGAACCTGTTTTCCCTGCACTGCCTT
The DNA here is from genome assembly GCF_042477335.2 of Ovis canadensis. Classification (NCBI taxonomy): domain Eukaryota; kingdom Metazoa; phylum Chordata; class Mammalia; order Artiodactyla; family Bovidae; genus Ovis; species Ovis canadensis. Next base: position 2,944,935 of record NC_091252.1, read on the forward strand.
GACGTTCAAGCCGAGGATCGACTCCCACCACGTGTGCACGTGGGACAGCCCTGTGGGAAAGCCTCTTGGGAAAGCCTCGTGGGAAAGCCTCGTGGGAAAGACTCGAGGAAAAACCATAGATCCCTTGATCCAGGCAGCGGAATGCGTGACACTGCTGCTACCGCTCTGGAGGAAAGCGCAAGTGCAAGCCCGCATTCGAGACGAGCACTGACTCCCCTGGGGAGACTCCAGAAGTACCCCAAGATCCATGTCAGCACTGGAGAGGAATCCTCAGGTTCCGGCCCCGACTCCACACAAGGTCTTAGGCCCCGGCATCGACGGGAGAGGAATCCCGAGACGCCCCTGAGGAACTAGCATGGGGACTGGCCTTTCCTGAGGCCACCAGAGCGGGTCCCTGAGGTCCCCGTCGTAAGTCGAGAGCACCTGCCGCAACTCGAGAAAATCCAGTAGGTTTTGCCCTCCAGGCGAGATGAGGCCCATTTCCGCTGAGGCTTCTCGAGGCTAATCACATCTAACCACTGGAACTTCCAAAGGGTCCTTCACACCCTTGCTGCAACTCAAGAAGTTCCCCGACATACCCGTCTCCACTCGAGAGGAAGCACGAGGGTCCCGCACACATCCAGGGGAGCCCTGTTTCCGCCTCCTAGCTCGAGATGAGTGATCCTTTCCCTGTTTCGTAGGGAAAGAATTCCCGGCGTTCCCGTCGCATCTCAAGAGGAGGCGCTCTCCACAGGAAAGGCGAGATTAACTCCAGGGTCGTGCCACCATTCCAAGAGTCCCCCAGATGTGTCAGTCCATTCCAGAGGAATGTATTTTCCCTGCACTGCCTCGACATTCATGCCGAGGATCGACTCCCACCACGGTGGCAATTGGGACAGCCCTGTGGGAAAGCCTCGTGGGAAAGCCTCGAGGGAAAGTTATAGATCCCTTGATCCCGCGGCGGAATGCGTGACACTGATGCTACCACTCTGGAGGAAAGCGCAAGTGCATGCCCGCATTTGAGACGAGGACTGACTCCCCTGGGGAGACTCCAGAACTACCCCAAGATCCATATCAGCACTGGAGAGGAATCCTCAGGTTCCGAACCCGACTCCACACAAGGTCTTAGGCCCCGGTATCGACGGGAGAGGAATCCCGAGAGGCCCCCGAGGAACTCGCATGGGCACTGGCCTTTCCTGAGGCCACCAGAGCAGGTCCCTGAGGTCCCCGTGGTAAGTCGAGAGCACCTGCCGCAACTCGAGAAAATCCAGGAGGTTTTGCCCTCCAGGCGAGATGAGGCCCATTTCCGCTGAGGCTTCTCGAGGCTAATCACATCTAACCAATGGAAGTTCCAAAGGGTCCTTCACACCCTTATTGCAAGTCAAGAAGTTCCCCGACATAGCCGCCTCCACTCAAGAGGAAGCACGAGGGTCACGCACACATCCAGGGGAGCCCCGTTTCCGACTCCTAGCTCGAGATGAGGGATCCTTTCCCTGTTTCGTAGGGAAAGAATTCCCGGCGTTCCCGACGCATCTCAAGAGGAGGCGCTCTCCACAGGAAAGGCGAGAGGAACTCCAGGGTCGTGCCACGATTCAAGTGTCCCCCAGATGTGTCAGTTCTTTCCAGAGGAACCGCTTTACCCTGCACTGCCTTGACGTTCTAGCTTAGGATCGACTCCCAACTCGTGTGCACGTGAGTGAGCCCTGTGTGACAGCCCTGTGGGAAAGCCTCGTGGGAAAGCCTCTTGGGAAAGACTCGAGGGAAAACCATAGATCCTTTGATCCACGCGGCGGAATGCGTGACACTGCTGCTACCGCTCTGGAGGAAAGCGCAAGTGCATGCCCGCATAAGAGACGAGGACTGACTCCACTGGGGAGACTCCAGAACTACCCCAAGATCCATGTCAGCACTAGAGAGGAATCCTCAGGTTCCGGCCCCAACTCCACAGAAGGACTTAGGCCCCGGCATCGACGGGAGAGGAATCCCGAGAGGCCCCCGAGGAACTCGCATGGGGACTGGCCTTTCCTGAGGCCACCAGAGCGGGTCCCTGAGGTCCCCAATGTAAGTTGAGAGCACCTGCCGCAACTTGAGAAAATCCAGGAGGTTTTGCCCTCCAGGCGAGATGAGGCCCATTTCCGCTGAGGCTTCTCGAGGCTAATCACATCTAACGACTGGAACTTCCAAAGGGTCCTTCACACCTTGCTGTCAAGTCAAGAAGGTCCCCGACATACCCGTCTCCACTCGAGAGGAAGCACGAGGGTCCCGCACACATCCAGGGGAGCCCCGTTTCCGCCTCCTAGCTCGAGATGAGGGATCCTTTCCCTGTTTCGTAGGGAAAGAATTCCGGGCGTTCCCGTCGCATCTCAAGAGGAGGCGCTCTCCACAGGAAAGGCGAGAGGAACTCCAGGGTCATGCCACCATTCCAAGAGTCCCCCAGATGTGTCAGTTCATTGCCGAGGAACCTGTTTTCCTTGCACTGCCTTGACGTTCAAGCCGAGGATCGACTCCCACCACGTGTGCACGTGGGACAGCCCTGTGGAAAGCCTCGTGGGAAAGCCTCGTGGGAAAGCCTCGTTGGAATGCCTCGTGGGAAAGACTCGAGGGAAAACCATAGATCCTTTGATCCACGCGGCGGACTGCGTGACACTGCTGCTACCGCTCTGGAGGAAAGCGCAAGTGCATGCCCGCATTCGAGACGAGGACTGACTCCCCTGGGGAGACTCCAGAAATACCCCAAGATCCATGTCAGCACTGGAGAGGAATCCTCAGGTTCCGGCCCCGTATCCACACAAGGTCTTAGGCCCCGGCATCGACGGGAGAGGAATCCCGAGAGGCCCCCGAGGAACTCGCATGGGGACTGGCCTTTCCTGAGGCCACCAGAGCTGGTCCCTGAGGTCCCCGTCGTAAGTCGAGAGCACCTGCCGCAACTCGAGAAAATCCAGGAGGTTTTGCCCTCCAGGCGAGATGAGGCCCATTTCCGCTGAGGCTTCTCGAGGCTAATCACATCTAACCACTGGAACTTCCAAAGGGTCCTTCACACCCTTGCTGCAACTCAAGAAGTTCCCCGACATACCCGTCTCCACTCGAAAGGAAGCACGAGGGTCCCGCACACATCCAGGGGAGCCCCGTTTCCGCCTCCTAGCCCGAGATGAGGGATCCTTTCCCTGTTTCGTAGGGAAGGAATTCCCGGCGTTCCCGTCGCATCTCAAGAGGAGGCGCTCTCCACAGGAAAGGCGAGAGGAACTCCAGGGTCGTGCCACCATTCCAAGAGTCCCGCAGATGTGTCCGTCCATTCCAGAGGAACCTGTTTTCCCTGCACTGCCTTGACGTTCAAGCCGAGGAACGACTCCCACCACATGTGCACGTGGGACAGCCCTGTGGGAAAGCCTCGTGGGAAAGCCTCGAGGGAAAGCCATAGATCCTTTGATCCACGCGGCGGACTGCGTGACACTGCTGCTACCGCTCTGGAGGAAAGCGCAAGTGCATGCCCGCATTCGAGACGAGGACTGACTCCCCTCGGGAGCCTCCAGAAGTACCCCAAGATCCATGTCAGCACTGGAGAGGAATCCTCAGGTTCCGAGCCCGACTCCACACAAGGTCTTAGGCCCCAGCATCGATGGGAGATGAATCCCGAGAGGCCCCCGAGGAACTCGCATGGGGACTGGCCTTTCCTGAGGCCACCAGAGCGGGTCCCTGAGGTCCCCGTCGTAAGTCGAAAGCATCTGCGGCAACTCGAGAAAATCCAGCAGGTTTTGCCCTCCAGGCGAGATGAGGCCCATTTCCGCTGAGGCTTCTCGAGGCTAATCATATCTAACCACTGGAACTTCTAAAGGGTCCTTCACTCCCTTGCTGCAACTCAAGAAGTTCCCCGACATACCCGTCTCCACTCGAGAGGAAGCACGAGGGTCCCGCACACATCCAGGGGAGACCCGTTTCCGCCTCCTAGCTCGAGATGAGGGATCCTATCCCTGTTTCGTAGGGAAAGAATTCCCGGCGTTCCCGTCGCATCTCAAGAGGAGGCGCTCTCCACAGGAAAGGCGAGAGGAACTCCAGGGTCGTGCCACCATTCCAAGAGTCACTCAGATGTGTCAGTCCATTCCAGAGGAACGTATTTTCCCTGCACTGCCTCGACGTTCATTCCGAGGATCGACTCCCACCACGGTGGCACGTGGGACAGCCCTGTGGGAAAGCCTCGTGGGAAAGCCTCGAGGGAAAGCCATAGATTCCTTGATCCACGCGGCGGAATGCCTGACACTGCTGCTACCTCTCTGGAGGAAAGCGCACGTGCATGCCCGCATTCGAGACGAGGACTGACTTCCCTGGGGAGACTCCAGAAGTACCCCAAGATCCATGTCAGCACTGGAGAGGAATCCTCAGGTTCCGGCCCCGACTCCACACAAGGTCTTAGGCCCTGGCATCGACGGGAGAGGAATCCCGAAAGGCTCCCGTGGAACTCGCATGGGGACTGGCCTTTCCTGAGGCCACCAGAGCTGGTCCCTGAGGTCCCCGTCGTAAGTCGAGAGCACCTGCCGCAACTCGAGAAAATCCATGAGGTTTTGCCCTCCAGGCGAGATGAGGCCCATTTCCGCTGAGGCTTCTCGAGGCTAGTCACATCTAACCACTGGAACTTCCAAAGGGTCCTTCACACCCTTGTTGCAACTCAAGAAGTTCCCCGACATACCCGTCTCCACTCGGGAGGAAGCACGAGGGTCGCGCACACATCCAGGGGAGCCCAGATTCCGCCTCCTAGCTCGAGATGAGGGATCCTTTCCCTGTTTCGTAGGGAAAGAATTCCCGGCGTTCCCGTCGCATCTCAAGACGAGGCGCTCTCCACAGGAAAGGCGAGAGGAACTCCAGGGTCGTGCCACCATTCCAAGAGTCCCCGAGATGTGTCAGTCCATTCCAGAGGAACCTGTTTTCCCTGCACTGCCTTGACGTTCAAGCCGAGGATCGACTCCCACCACGTGTGCTCGTGGGACAGCCCTGTGGGAAAGCCTCGTGAGAAAGCCTCGTGGGAAAGACTCGAGGGAAAACCATAGATCCTTTGATCCACGCGGCGGCCTGCGTGACACTGCTGCTCTCTCTCTGGAGGAAAGCGCAAGAGCATGCCCGCATTCGAGACGAGGACTGCCTCCCCTGGGGAGACTCCAGAAGCACCCCAAGATCCATGTCAGCACTTGAGAGGAATCCTCAGGTTCCGGCCCCGACTCCACACAAGGTCTTAGGCCCTGGCATCGCCGGGAGAGGAATCCCGAGAGGCCCCCGAGGAACTCGCATGGGGACTGGCCTTTCCTGAGGCCACCAGAGCGGGTCCCCGAGGTCCCCGTCGTAAGTCGAGAGCACCTGCCACAACTCGAGAAAATCCAGGAGGTTTTGCCCTCCAGGCGAGATGAGGCCCATTTCCGCTGAGGCTTCTCGAGGCTAATCACATCTAACCACTGGAACTTCCAAAGGGTCCTTCACACCCTTGCTGCAACTCAAGAAGTTCCCCGACATACCCGTCTCCACTCGAGAGGAAGCACGAGGGTCCCGCACACATCCAGGGGAGCCCTGTTTCCGCCTCCTAGCTCGAGATGAGTGATCCTTTCCCTGTTTCGTAGGGAAAGAATTCCCGGCGTTCCCGTCGCATCTCAAGAGGAGGCGCTCTCCACAGGAAAGGCGAGATTAACTCCAGGGTCGTGCCACCATTCCAAGAGTCCCCCAGATGTGTCAGTCCATTCCAGAGGAATGTATTTTCCCTGCACTGCCTCGACATTCATGCCGAGGATCGACTCCCACCACGGTGGCAATTGGGACAGCCCTGTGGGAAAGCCTCGTGGGAAAGCCTCGAGGGAAAGTTATAGATACCTTGATCCCGCGGCGGAATGCGTGACACTGATGCTACCACTCTGGAGGAAAGCGCAAGTGCATGCCCGCATTTGAGACGAGGACTGACTCCCCTGGGGAGACTCCAGAACTACCCCAAGATCCATATCAGCACTGGAGAGGAATCCTCAGGTTCCGAACCCGACTCCACACAAGGTCTTAGGCCCCGGTATCGACGGGAGAGGAATCCCGAGAGGCCCCCGAGGAACTCGCATGGGCACTGGCCTTTCCTGAGGCCACCAGAGCAGGTCCCTGAGGTCCCCGTGGTAAGTCGAGAGCACCTGCCGCAACTCGAGAAAATCCAGGAGGTTTTGCCCTCCAGGCGAGATGAGGCCCATTTCCGCTGAGGCTTCTCGAGGCTAATCACATCTAACCAATGGAAGTTCCAAAGGGTCCTTCACACCCTTATTGCAAGTCAAGAAGTTCCCCGACATAGCCGCCTCCACTCAAGAGGAAGCACGAGGGTCACGCACACATCCAGGGGAGCCCCGTTTCCGACTCCTAGCTCGAGATGAGGGATCCTTTCCCTGTTTCGTAGGGAAAGAATTCCCGGCGTTCCCGTCGGATCTCAAGAGGAGGCGCTCTTCACAGGATAGGCGAGAGGAACTCCAGGGTCGTGCCACCATTCCAAGAGTCCCCCAGATGTGTCAGTCCATTCCAGAGGAACCTGTTTTCCCTGCACTGCCTTGACGTTCAAGCCGAGGATCGACTCCCACCACGTGTGCACGTGGGACAGCCCTGTGGGAAAGCCTCTTGGGAAAGCCTCGTGGGAAAGCCTCGTGGGAAAGCCTCGAGGGAAAGCCATAGATCCCTTGATCCACGCGGCGGAATGCGTGACACTGCTGCTACCGCTCTGGAGGAAAGCGCAAGTGCATGCCCGCATTAGAGGCGAGGACTGACTCCCCTGGGGAGACTCCAGAAGTACCCCAAGATCCATGTCAGCACTGGAGAGGAATCCTCAGGTTCCGGCCCCGACTCCACACAAGGTCTTAGGCCCCGGCATCGACGGGAGAGGAATCCCGAGACGCCCCTGAGGAACTAGCATGGGGACTGGCCTTTCCTGAGGCCACCAGAGCGGGTCCCTGAGGTCCCCGTCGTAAGTCGAGAGCACCTGCCGCAACTCGAGAAAATCCAGTAGGTTTTGCCCTCCAGGCGAGATGAGGCCCATTTCCGCTGAGGCTTCTCGAGGCTAATCACATCTAACCACTGGAACTTCCAAAGGGTCCTTCACACCATTGCTGCAACTCAAGAAGGTCCCCGACATAGCCGTCTCCACTCGAGAGGAAGCACGAGGGTCCCGCACACATCCAGGAGTGCCCCGTTTCCGCCTCCTTGCTCGAGATGAGGGATCCTTTCCCTGTTTCGTAGGGAAAGAATTCCCGGCATTCCCGTCGTATCTTAAGAGGAGGCGCTCTCCACAGGAAAGGCGAGAGGAACTCCAGGGTCGTGCCACCATTCCAAGAGTCCCCCAGATGTGTCAGTCCATTCCAGAGGAAACTTTTTTCCCTGCACTGCCTTGACGTTCAAGCCGAGGATCGACTCCCACTACGTGTGCACGTGGGACAGCCCTGTGGGAAAGCCTCGTGGGAAAGCCTCGAGGGAAAGCCATAGATCCCTTGATCCACGCGGCGGAATGCCTGACACTGCTGCTACCGCTCTGGAGGAAAGCGCAAGTGCATGCCCGCATTAGAGGCGAGGACTGACTCCCCTGGGGAGACTCCAGAAGTACCCCAAGATCCATGTCAGCACTGGAGAGGAATCCTCAGGTTCAGGCCCCGACTCCACACAAGGTCTTAGGCCCCGGCATCGCCGGGAGAGGAATCCCGAGAGGCCCCCGAGGAACTCGCATGGGGACTGGCCTTTCCTGAGGTCACCAGAGCGGGCCCCGAGGTCCCCGTCGTAAGTCGAGAGCACCTGGGGCAACTCGAGAAAATCCAGGAGGTTTTGGCCTCCAGGCGAGATGAGGCCCATTTCCGCTGAAGCTTCTCGTGGCTAATCACAACTAACCACTGGAACTTCCAAAGGGTCCTTCACACCCTTGCTGCAACTCAAGAAGTTCCCCGACATACCCGTCTCCACTCGACAGGAAGCACGAGGGTCCCGCACACATCCAGGGGAGCCCCGTTTCCGCCTCCTAGCTCGAGATGAGGGATCCTTTCCCTGTTTCATAGGGAAAGATTTCCCGGTGTTCCCGTCGCATTTCAAGAGGAGGCGCTCTCCACAGGAAAGGCGAGAGGAACTCCAGGGTTGTGCCACCATTCCAAGAGTACCCCAGATGTGTCAGTCCATTCCAGAGGAACCTGATTTCCCTGCACTGCCTTGACGTTCAAGCCGAGGATCGACTCCCACCACGTGTGCACGTGGGACAGCCCTGTGGGAAAGCCTCGGGGGAAAGCCTCGTGGGAAAGATTCGAGGGAAAACCATATATCCTTTGATCCACGCGGCGGACTGCGAGACACTGCTGCTACCGCTCTGGAGGAAAGCGCAAGTGCATGCCCGCATTCGAGACGAGGACTGAGTCCCCTGGGGAAACTCCAGAAGTACCCCAAGATCCATGTCAGCACTGGAGAGGAATCCTCAGGTTCCGGCCCCGACTCCACACAAGGTCTTAGGCCCGGGCATCGACGGGAGAAGAATCTCGAGAGGCCCCCGAGGAACTCGCATGGGGACTGGCCTTTCCTGAGGCCACCAGAGCGGGTCCCCGAGGTCCCCGTCGTAAGTCGAGAGCACCTGCCGCCACTCGAGAAAATCCAGGAGGTTTTGCCCTCCAGGCGAGATGAGGCCCATTTCCGCTGAGGCTTCTCGAGGCTAATCACATCTAACCACTGGAACTTCCAAAGGGTCCTTCACACCCTTGCTGCAACTCAAGAAGTTCCCCGACATACCCATCTACACTCGGGAGGAAGCACGAGGGTCGCGCACACATCCAGGGGAGCCCCGATTCCGCCTCCTAGCTCGAGATGAGGAATCCTTTCCCTGTTTCGTAGGGAAAGAATTCCCGTCGTTCCCGTCGCATCTCAAGAGGAGGCGCTCTCGACAGGAAAGTGGAGAGGAACTCCAGGGTCGTGCCACCATTCCAAGAGTCCCCCAGATGTGTCAGTCCATTCCAGAGGAACCTGTTTTCCCTGCACTGCCTTGACGTTCAAGCCGAGGATCGACTCCCACCACGTGTGCACGTGGGACAGCCCTGTGGGAAAGCCTCGTGAGAGAGCCTCGTGGGAAAGATTCGAGGGAAAACCATAGATCCTTTGATCCACGCGACGGAATGCATAACACTGCTGCTACCGCTCTGGAGGAAAGCGCAAGTGCATGCCCGCATTCGAGACGAGGACTGTCTCCCCTGGGGAGACTCCAGAAGTACCCCAAGATCCATGTCAGCACTGGAGAGGAATCCTCAGGGTCCCGCCCCGACTCCGCACAAGGTCTTAGGCCCCGGCATTTCCGGGAGAGGAATCCCGAGAGGCCCCCGAGGAACTCACATGGGGACTGGCCTTTCCTGAGGCCACCAGAGCGGGTCCCTGAGGTCCCCGTCGTAAGTCGAGAGCACTTGGCGCAACTCGAGAAAATCCAGGAGGTTTTGCCCTCCAGGCGAGATGAGGCCCATTTCCGCTGAGGCTTCTCGAGGCTAATCACATCTAACCACTGGAACTTCCAAAGGGTCCTTCACACCCTTGCTGCAACTCAAGAAGTTCCCCGACATACCCGTCTCCACTTGGGAGGAAGCACGAGGGTCACGCACACATCCAGGGGAGCCCCGATTCCGCCTCCTAGCTCGAGATGAGGGATCCTTTCCCTGTTTCGTAGGGAAAGATTTCCCGGCATTCCCGTCGCATCTCAAGAGGAGGCGCTCTCCACAGGAAAGGCGAGAGGAACTCCAGGGTCGTGCCACCATTCCAAGAGTCCGCCAGATGTGTCAGTACATTCCAGAGGAACCTGTTTTCCCTGCACTGCCTTGACGTTCAAGCCGAGGATCGACTCCCACCACGTGTGCACGTGGGACAGCCCTGTGGGAAAGCCTCGTGAGAAAGCCTCGTGGGAAAGACTCGAGGGAAAACCATAGATCCTTTGATCCACGCGGCGGACTGCCTGACACTGCTGCTACCGCTCTGGAGGAAAGCGCAAGTGCATGCCCGCAATCGAGACGAGGACTGACTCCCCTGGGGAGACTCCAGAAGTACCCCAAGATCCATGTCAGCACTGGAGAGGAATCCTCAGGTTCCGGCCCCGACTCCACACAAGGTCTTAGGCCCCGACATCGACGGGAGAGGAATCCCGAGAGGCCCCCGAGGAACTCGCATTGGGACTGGCCTTTCCTGAGGCCACCAGAGCGGGCCCCGAGGTCCCCGTCGTAACTCGAGAGCACCTGCCGCAACTCGAGAAAATCCAGGAGGTTTTGGCCTCCAGGCGAGATGAGGCCCATTTCCGCTGAGGCTTCTCGAGGCTAATCACATCTAACAACTGGAACTTCCAAAGGGTCCTTCAAACCCTTGCTGCAACTCAAGAAGTTCCCCTACATACCCGTCTCCACTCGAGTGGAAGCACGAGGGTCCCGCACACATCCAGGGGAGCCCCGTTTCCGCCTCCTAGCTCGAGATGAGGGATCCTTTCCCTGTTTCCTAGAGAAAGAATTCCCGGCGTTCCCGTCGCATCTCAAGAGGAGGCGCTCTCCACAGGAAAGGCGAGAGGAACTTCATGGTCGTGCCACGATTCCAAGAGTCCCCCAGATGTGTCAGTCCATTCCAGACGAACCTGTTTTCCCTGTACTGCCTTGACGTTTAAGCCGAGGATCGACTCCCACCACGTGTGCACGTGGGACAGCCCTGTGGGAAAGCCTCGTGGGAAAGCCTCGTGTGAAAGACTCGAGGGAAAACCATAGATCCTTTGATCCACGCGGCGGACTGCGTCACACTGCTGCTACTGCTCTGGAGGAAAGCGCAAGTGCATGCCCGCATTAGAGGCGAGGACTGAACCCCTGTGCAGACTACAGAAGTACCCCAAGATCCATGTCAGCACAGGAGAGGAATCCTCAGGTTCTGGCCCCGACTCCACACAAGGTCGTAGGCCCCGGCATCGACGGGAGAGGAATCCCGAGAGGCCCCCGAGGAACTCGCATGGCGACTGGCCTTTCCTGAGGCCACCAGAGCGGGTCCCTGAGGTCCCCGTCGTAAGTCGAGAGCACCTGCCGCAACTCGAGAAAATCCAGGAGGTTTTGTCCTCCAGGCGAGATGAGGCCCTTTTCCGCTGAGGCTTCTCGAGGCTAATCACATCTAACCACTGGAACCTCCAAAGGGTCCTTCACACCCTTGCTGCAAGTCCAGAAGTTCCCCGACATACCCGTCTCAACTCGAGAGGAAGCACGAGGGTCCCGCACACATCCAGGGGAGCCCCGTTTCCGCCTCCTAGCTCGAGATGAGGGATCCTTTCCCTGTTTCGTAGGCAAAGAATTCCCGGCGTTCCCGTCGAATCTCAAGAGGAGGCGCTCTCCACAGGAAAGGCGAGAGGAACTCCAGGGTCGTGCCACCACTCCAAGAGTCCCCCAGATGTGTCAGTCCATTCCAGACGAACCAGTTTTCCCTGCACTGCCTTGACGTTCAAGCCGAGGATCCACTCCCACCACGTGTGCACGTGGGACAGCCCTGTGGGAAAGCCTCGTGGGAAAGCCTCGTGGGAAAGACTTGAGGGAAAACCATAGATCCTTTGATCCACGCGGCAGACTGCGTGACACTGCTGCTAACGCTCTGGAGGAAAGCGCAAGTGCATGCCCGCATTCGAGACGAGGACTGACTCCCCTGGGACACTCCAGAAGTACCCCATGATCGATGTCAGCACTGGAGAGGAATCCTCAGGTTCCGGCCCCGACTCCACACAAGGACTTAGGCCCCGGCATCGACGGGAGAGGAATCCCGAGAGGCCCCCGAGGAACTCGCATGGGGACTGTCCTTTCCTGAGGCCACCAGAGCGGGCCCCGAGGTCCCCGTCGTAATTCGAGAGCACCTGCCGCAACTCGAGAAAATCCAGGAGGTTTTGGCCTCCAGGCGAGATGAGGCCCATTTCCAATGAGGCTTCTCGAGGCTAATCACATCTAACCACTGGAACTTCCAAAGGGTCCTTCACACCCTTGCTGCAACTCAAGAAGTTCCCCGACGTACCCGTCTCCACTCGAGAGGAAGCACGAAGGTACCGCACACATCAAGGGGATCCCCTTTCCGCCTCCTAGCTCGAGATGAGTGATCCTTTCCCTGTTTCATAGGGAAAGAATTCAAGGCGTTCCCGTCACATCTCAAGAGGAGGCGCTCTCCACAGGAAAGGCGAGAGGAACTCCAGGGTCGTGCCACCATTCCAAGAGTACCCCAGATGTGTCAGTCCATTCCAGAGGAACCTGTTTTCCCTGCACTGCCTTGACGTTCAAGACGAGGATCGACTCCCACCACGTGTGCACGTGGGACAGCCCTGTGGGAAAGCTTCGGGGGAAAGCCTCATGGGAAAGACTCGAGGGAAAACCATAGAAACTTTGATCCACGCGGCGAACTGTGTGACACTGCTGCTACCGCTCTCGAGGAAAGCGCAAGTGCATGCCCGCATTCGAGACGAGGACTGACTCCCCTGGGGAAACTCCAGAAGTACCCCAAGATTCATGTAAGCACTGGAGAGGAATCCTCAGGTTCCGGCCCCGACTCCACACAAGGTCTTAGGCCCCGGCATCAACGGGAGAAGAATCCCGAGAGGGCCCCGAGGAACTCGCATGGGGACTGGCCTTTCCTGAGGCCACCAGAGCGGGTCCCTGAGGTCCCCGTCGTAAGTCGAGAGCACCTGCCGCAACTCGAGAAAATCCAGGAGGTTTTGGCCTCCAGGCGAGATGAGGCCCATTTCCGCTGAGGCTTCTCGAGGCTAATCACATCTAACCACTGGAACTTCAAAAGGGTCCTTCACACCCTTGCTGCAACTCAAGAAATTCCCCGACATACCCCTCTCCACTCGAGAGGAAGCACGAGGGTCCCGCACACATCCAGGGGAGCCCCGTTTCCGCCTCCTAGCTCGAGATGAGGGATCCTTTCCCTGTTTCGTAGGGAAAGAATTCCCGGCGTTCCCGTCGCATCTCAAGAGGAGGCGCTCTCCACAGGAAAGGCGAGAGGAACTCCAGGGTCGTGCCACCATTCCAAGAGTCCCCCAGATGTGTCAGTCCATTCCAGAGGAACCTGATTTCCCTGCACTGCCTTGACGTTCAAGCCGAGGATCCACTCCCACCACGTGTGCACGTGGGACAGCCCTGTGGGAAAGCCTGGTGGGAAAGCCTTGTTGGAAAGACTCGAGGGAAAACCATAGATCCTATGATCGACGCGGCGGACTGCGTGACACTGCTGCTACCGCTCTGGAGGAAAGCGCAAGTGCATGCCCGCATTCGAGTCGAGGACTGACTCCCCTGGGGAGACTCCAGAAGTACCCCAAGATCCATGTGAGCACTGGAGAGGAATCCTCAGGTTCCGGCCCCGACTCCACACAAGGTCCTAGGCCCCGGCATCGACGAGAGAGGAATCCCGAGAGGCCCCCGAGGAACTCGCATGGCGACTGGCCTTTCCTGAGGATACCAGAGCGGGCGCCAAGTTCCCCGTCGTAAGTTGAGAGCACCTGTCGCAACTCCAGAAAATCCAGGAGGCTTTGGCCTCCAGGCGAGATGAGGGCCATTTCCGCTGAGGCTTCTCGAGGCTAATCACATCTAACCACTGGAACTTCCAAAGGGTCCTTCCCACCCTTGCTGCAACTCAAGAAGTTCCCCGACATACCCGTCTCCACTCGAGAGGAAGCTCGAGGGTCCCGCACACATCCAGGGGAGCCCCGTTTCCGCCTCCTAGCTCGAGATGAGGGATCCTTTCCCTGATTCATAGGGAAAGAATTCCCGGTGTTTCCGTCGCATTTAAAGAGGAGGCGTTCTCCACAGGAAAGGCGAGCGGAACTCCAGGGTCGTGCCACCAATCCAAGAGTCCCCGAGATGTGTCAGTCCATTCCAGAGGAACCTGTTTTCCCTGCACTGCCTTGACGTTCAAGCCGAGGATCAAATCCCACCACGTGTGCACGTGGGACAGCCCTGTGGGAAAGCCTGGTGGGAAAGCCTCATGGTAAAGACTCGAGGGAAAAACATAGATCCTTTGATCCACGCCGCGGACTGCGTGACACTGCTGCTACCGCTCTGGAGGAAAGCGCAAGTGCATGCCCGCATTCGAGACGAGGACTGACTCCCCTGGGGAGACTCCAGAAGTACCCCAAGATCCATGTCAGCACTGGAGAGGAATCCTCAGGTTCCGGCCCCGACTCCACAAAAGGTCTTAGGCCCCGGCATCGACGGGAGAGGAATCCCGAGAGGCCCCCGAGGAACTCGCATGGGGACTGGCCTTTCCTGAGGCCACCAGAGCGGGTCCCTGAGGTCCCCGTCGTAAGTCGAGAGCACCTGCCGCAACTCGAGAAAATCCAGGAGGTTTTGCCCTCCAGGCGAGATGAGGCCCATTTCCGCTGAGGCTTCTCTAGGCTAAACACATCTAACCACTGGAACTTCCAAAGGGTCCTTCACACCCTTGGTGCAACTCAAGAAGTTCCCCGACGTACCCGTCTCCACTCGAGAGGAAGCACGAGTGTACCGCACAAATCAAGGGGAGCCCCGTTTCCGCCTCCTAGCTCGAGATGAGGGATCCTTTCCCTGTTTCATAGGGAAAGAATTCAAGGCGTTCCTGTCACATCTCAAGAGGAGGCGCTCTCCACAGGAAAGGCGAGAGGAACTCCAGGGTCGTGCCACCATTCCAAGAGTCCCCCAGATGTGTCAGTCCATTCCAGAGGAACCTGTTTTCAATGAACTGCCTTGACGTTCAAGACGAGGATCGACTCCCACCACGTGTGCACGTGGGACAGCCCTGTGGGAAAGCCTCGGGGGAAAGCCTCGTGGGAAAGATTCGAGGGAAAACCATAGATCCTTAGATCCACGCGGCGGACTGTGTGACACTGCTGCTACCGCTCTGGAGGAAAGCGCAAGTGCATGCCCGCATTCGAGACGAGGACTGAATCCCCTGGGGAAACTCCAGAATTACCCCAAGATCCATGTCAGCACTGGAAAGGAATCCTCAGGTTCCGGCCCCGACTCCACACAAGGTCTTAGGCCCCGGCATCGACGGGAGAAGAATCTCGAGAAGCCCCCGAGGAACTCGCATGGGGACTGGCCTTTCCTGAGGCCACCAGAGCGGGTCCCTGAGCTCCCCGTCGTAAGTCGAGAGCACCTGACGCAACTCGAGAAAATCCAGGAGGTTTTGCCCTCCAGGCGAGATGAGGCCCATTCCCGCTGAGGCTTCTCGAGGCTAATCACATCTAACCACTGGAACTTCCAAAGGGTCCTTCACAACCTTGCTGCAACTCAAGAAGTTCCCCGACATGTGATTAGCCTCGAGTATCCTCTCCACTGAGAGGAAGCACGAGTGTCCCGCACACATCCAGGGGAGCCCCGTTTCCGCATCCTAGCTCGAGATGAGGGATCCTTTCCCTGTTTCGTAGGGAAAGAATTACCGGCGTTCGCGTCGCATCTCAAGAGGAGGCGCTCTCCACAGGAAAGGCGAGAGGAACTCCAGGGTCGTGCCACCATTCCAAGAGTCCCCCAGATATGTCAGTCCATTCCAGAGGAACCTGTTTTCCCTGCACTGCCTTGACGTTCAAGCCGAGGATCGACTACCACCACGTGTGCACGTGGGAAAGCCCTGTGGGAAAGCCTCGTGGGAAAGCCTCGTAGGAAAGACTTGAGGGAAAACCATAGATCCTTTGATCCACGTGGCGGCCTGCGTGACACTGCTGCTACCGCTCTGGAGGAAAGCGCAAGTGCATCTCGGCATTCGAGACGAGGACTGACTCCCCTGGGAGACTCCAGAAGTACCGCAAGATCCATGTCAGCACTGGAGAGGAATCCTCAGGTTCCGGCCCCGACTCCACACAAGGTCTTAGGCCCTGGCATCGACGGGAGAGGAATCCCGAAAGGCTCCCGAGGAACTCGCATGGGGACTGGCCTTTCCTGAGGCCACCAGAGCTGGTCCCTGAGGTCCCCGTCGTAAGTCTAGAGCACCTGCCTCAACTCGAGAAAATCCATGAGGTTTTGCCCTCCAGGCGAGATGAGGCCCATTTCCGCTGAGGCTTCTCGAGGCTAATCACATCTAACCCCTGGAACTTCCAAAGGGTCCTTCACACCCTTGCTGCAACTCAAGAAGTTCCCCGACATACCCGTCTCCACTCGGGAGGAAGCACGAGGGTCGCGCACACATCCAGGGGAGCCCCGATTCCGCCTCCTAGCTCGAGATGAGGGATCCTTTCCCTGTTTCGTAGGGAAAGAATTCCCGGCGTTCCCGTCGCATCTCAAGACGAGGCGCTCTCCACAGGAAAGGCGAGAGGAACTCCAGGGTCGTGCCACCATTCCAAGAGTCCCCCAGATGTGTCAGTCCATTCCAGAGGAACCTGTTTTCCCTGCACTGCCTTGACGTTCAAGCCGAGGATCGACTCCCACCACGTGTGCTCGTGGGACAGCCCTGTGGGAAAGCCTCGTGGGAAAGCCTCGAGGGAAAGCCATAGAACCTTTGATCCACGCGGCGGACTGCGTGACACTGCTGCTACCGCTCTGGAGGAAAGCGCAAGTGCATGCCCGCATTCGAGACGAGGACTGACTCCCCTCGGGAGCCTCCAGAAGTACCCCAAGATCCATGTGAGCACTGGAGAGGAATCCTCAGGTTCCGAGCCCGACTCCACACAAGGTCTTAGGCCCTGGCATCGATGGGAGATGAATCCCGAGTGGACCTCGAGGAACTCGCATGGGGACTGGCCTTTCCTGAGGCCACCAGAGCGGGTCCCTGAGGTCCCCGTCGTAAGTCGAAAGCACCTGCGGCAACTCGAGAAAATCCAGCAGGTTTTGCCCTCCAGGCGAGATGAGGCCCATTTCCGCTGAGGCTTCTCGAGGCTAATCATATCTAACCACTGGAACTTCTAAAGGGTCCTTCACTCCCTTGCTGCAACTCAAGAAGTTCCCCGAAATACCCGTCTCCACTCGAGAGGAAGCACGAGGGTCCCGCACACATCCAGGGGAGACCCGTTTCCGCCTCCTAGCTCGAGATGAGGGATCCTTTCCCTGTTTCGTAGGGAAAGAATTCCCGGCGTTCCCGTCGCATCTCAAGAGGAGGCGCTCTCCACAGGAAAGGCGAGAGGAACTCCAGGGTCGTGCCACCATTCCAAGAGTCACTCAGATGTGTCAGTCCATTCCAGAGGAACGTATTTTCCCTGCACTGCCTCGACGTTCATTCCGAGGATCGACTCCCACCACGGTGGCACGTGGGACAGCCCTGTGGGAAAGCCTCGTGGGAAAGCCTCGAGGGAAAGCCATAGATTCCTTGATCCACGCGGCGGAATGCCTGACACTGCTGCTACCTCTCTGGAGGAAAGCGCACGTGCATGCCCGCATTCGAGACGAGGACTGACTCCCCTGGGGAGACTCCAGAAGTACCCCAAGATCCATGTCAGCACTGGAGAGGAATCCTCAGGTTCCGGCCCCGACTCCACACAAGGTCTTAGGCCCTGGCATCGACGGGAGAGGAACCCCGAGAGGCCCCCGAGGAACTCGCATGGGGACTGGCCTTTCCTGAGGCCACCAGAGCGGGTCCCTGAGGTCCCCGTCTTAAGTCGAGAGCACCTGCCGCTACTAGAGAAAATCAAGGAGATTTTGCCCTCCAGGCGAGATGAGGCCCATTTCCGCTGAGGCTTCTCGAGGCTAATCACATCTAACGACTGGAACTTCCAAAGGGTCCTTCGCACCTTGCTGCAAGTCAAGAAGGTCCCCGACATAACCGTCTCCACGCGAGAGGAAGCACGAGGGTCCCGCACACATCCAGGGGAGCCCCGTTTCCGCCTCCTAGCTCGAGATGAGGGATCCTTTCCCTGTTTCGTAGGGAAAGAATTCCCGGCGCTCCCGTCGCATCTCAAGAGGAGGCGCTCTTCACAGGAAAGGCGAGAGGAACTCCAGGGTCGTGCCACCATTCCAAGAGTCCCCCAGATGTGTCAGTCCATTCCAGAGGAACCTGTTTTCCCTGCACTGCCTTGACGTTCAAGCCGAGGATCGACTCCCACCACGTGTGCACGTGGGACAGCCCTGTGGGAAAGCCTCTTGGGAAAGCCTCGTGGGAAAGCCTCGTGGGAAAGACTCGAGGAAAAACCATAGATCCCTTGATCCATGCAGCGGAATGCATGACACTGCTGCTACCGCTCTGGAGGAAAGCGCAAGTGCAAGCCCGCATTCGAGACGAGCACTGACTCCCCTGGGGAGACTCCAGAAGTACCCGAAGATCCATGTCAGCACTGGAGAGGAATCCTCAGGTTCCGACCCCGAGTCCACACAAGGCCTTAGGCCCCGGAATCGACGGGAGAGGAATCCCGAGAGGCCCCCGAGGAACTCGCATGGGGACTGGCCTTTCCTGAGGCCACCAGAGGGGGTCCCTGAGGTCCCCGTCGTAAGTCGAGAGCACCTGCCGCAACTCGAGAAAATCCAGGAGGTTTTGCCCTCCAGGCGAGATGAGGCCCATTTCCGCTGAGGCTTCTCGAGGCTAATCACATCTAACCACTGGAACTTCCAAAGGGTCCTTCACACCCTTGCTGCAACTCAAGAAGGTCCCCGACATAGCCGTCTCCACTCGAGAGGAAGCACGAGGGTCCCGCACACATCCAGGAGAGCCCCGTTTCCGCCTCCTAGCTCGAGATGAGGGATCCTTTCCCTGTTTCGTAGGGAAAGAATTCCCGGCATTCCCGTCGTATCTTAAGAGGAGGCGCTCTCCACAGGAAAGGCGAGAGGAACTCCAGGGTCGTGCCACCATTCCAAGAGTCCCCCAGATGTGTCAGTCCATTCCAGAGGAAACTTTTTTCCCTGCACTGCCTTGACGTTCAAGCCGAGGATCGACTCCCACCACGTGTGCACGTGGGACAGCCCTGTGGGAAAGCCTCGTGGGAAAGCCTCGAGGGAAAGCCATAGATCCCTTGATCCACGCGGCGGAATGCCTGACACTGCTGCTACCGCTCTGGAGGAAAGCGCACGTGCATGCCCGCATTCGAGACCAGGACTGACTCCCCTGGGGAGACTCCAGAACTACCCCAAGATCCGTGTCAGCACTGGAGAGGAATCCTCAGGTTCCGTCCCCGACTCCACACAAGGTCTTAGGCCCTGGCATTGACGGGAGAGGAACCCCGAGAGGCCCCCGTGGAACTCGCATGGGGACTGGCCTTTCCTGAGGCCACCAGAGCGGGTCCCTGAGGTCCCCGTCGTAAGTCGAGAGCACCTGCCGCAACTCGAGAAAATCCAGGAGGTTTTGCCCTCCAGGCGAGATGAGGCCCATTTCCGCTGAGGCGTCTCGAGGCTAATCACATCTAACCACTGGAACTTCCAAAGGGTCTTTCATACCCTTGCTGCAACTCAAGAAGTTCCCTGACACACCCGTCTCCACACGAGAGGAGGCACGAGGGTCCCGCACACATCCAGGGGAGCCCCGTTTCCGCCTCCTAGCTCGAGATGAGGGATCCTTTCCCTGTTTCGTAGGGAAAGAATTCCCGGCGTTCCCGTCGCATCTCAAGAGGAGGCGCTCTCCACAGGAAAGGCGAGAGGAACTCCAGGGTCGTGCCACCATTCCAAGAGTCCCCCAGATGTGTCAGTCCATTCCAGAGGAACCTGTTTTCCCTGCACTGCCTTGACGTTCAAGCCGAGGATCGACTCCCACCACGTGTGCACGTGGGACAGCCCTGTGGGAAAGCCTCGTGGGAAAGCCTCGTGGGAAAGCCTCGTGGGAAAGACTCGAGGGAAAACCATAGATCCCTTGATCCACGCAGCGGAATGCGTGACACTGCTGCTACCGCTCTGGAGGAAAGCTCATGTGCATGCCCGCATTCGAGACGAGGACTGACTCCCCTGGGGAGACTCCAGAAGTACCCCAAGATCCATGTCAGCACTGGAGAGGAATCCTCAGGTTCCGGCCCCGACTCCACACAAGATCTTAGGCCCCGGAATCGACGGGAGAGGAATCCCAAGAGGACCCTGAGGAACTCGCATGGGGACTGGCCTTTCCTGAGGCCACCAGAGAGGGTCCCTGAAGTCCCCGTCTTAAGTCGAGAGCACCTGCCGCAACTCGAGAAAATCCAGGAGGTTTTGCCCTCCAGGCGAGATGAGGCCCATTTCCGCCTAGGCTTCTCGAGGCTAATCACATCTAACCACTGGAACTTCAAAAGGGTCCTTCACAACCTTGCTGAAAGTTCAGAAGTTCCCCGACATACCCGTCTCCACTCGAGAGGAAAAACGAGGGTCCCGCACACATCCAGGGGAGCCCCGTTTCCGCCTCCTAGCTCGAGATAAGGGATCCTTTCCCTGTTACGTAGGTAAAGAATTCCCGGCATTCCCGTCGCATCTCAAGAGGAGGCGCTCTCCACAGAAAAGGTGAGAGGTATGCCAGGGTCGTGCCACCATTCCAAGAGTCCCTCAGATGCGTCAGTCCATTCCAGAAGAACGTATTTTCCCTGCACTGCCTCGACGTTCATTCCGAGGATCGACTCCCACCACGGTGGCACGTGGGACAGCCCTGTGGGAAAGCCTCGTGGGAAAGCCTCGAGGAAAAGCCATAGATCCCTTGATCCACGCGGCGGAATGCCTGACACTGCTGCTACCGCTCTGGAGGAAAGCGCCCGTGCATGCCTGCATTCGAGACGAGGACTGACTCCCCTGGGGAGACTCCAGAACTACCCCAAGATCCATGTCAGCACTGGAGAGGATTCCTCAGGTTCTGGCCCCGACTCCACACAAGGTCTTAGGCCCCGGCATCGACGGGAGAAGAATCCCGAGAGGCCCCCGAGGAACTCGCATGGGGACTGGCCTTTCCTGAGGCCACCAGAGCGGGTCCCTGAGGTCCCCGTCGTAAGTTGAGAGCACCTACCGCAACTGGAGAAAATCCAGGAGGTTTTGCCCTGCAGGCAAGATAAGGCCCATTTCCGCTGAGGCTTCTCGAGGCTAATCACATCTAACCACTGGAACTTCCAAAGGGTCCTTCACACCCTTCCTGCAACTCAAGAAGTTCCCCGACATACCCGTCTCCACTCGGGAGGAAGCACGAGGGTCCCGCACACATCCAGGGGAGCCCCGATTCCGCCTCTTAGCTCGAGATGAGGGATCCTTTCCCTGTTTCGTAGGGAAAGAATTCCCGGCGTTCCCGTCACATCTCAAGAGGAGGGGCTCTCCAAAGGAAAGGCGAGAGGAACTCCAGGGTCGTGCCACCATTCCAAGAGGCCCTCAGATGTGTCAGTCCATTCCAGAGGAACGTATTTACCCTGCACTGCCTCGACGTTCCTTCCGAGGATCGACTCCCACCATGGTGGCACGTGGGACAGCCCTGTGGGAAAGCCTCGTGGGAAAGCCTCGAGGGAAAGCCATAGATCCCTTGATCCACGCGTCGGAATGCCTGACACTGCTGCTACCGCTCTGGAGGAAAGCGCAAGTGCATGCCCGCATTCGAGACGAGGACTGACTCCCCTCGGGAGACTCCAGAACTACCCCAAGATCCATGTCCGCACTTGAAAGGAATCCTCAGGTTCCGGCCCCGACTCCACACAGGGTCTTAGGCCCCGGCATCGACGGGAGAGGAACCCCGAGAGGCCCCCGAGGAACTCGCATGGGGACTGGCCTTTCCTGATGCCACCAGAGCGTGTCCCTGAGGTCCCCGTCGTAAGTCGAGAGCACCTGCTGCAACTGGAGAAAATCCAGGAGGTTTTGCCCTCCAGGCGAGATGAGGCCCATTTCCGCTGAGGCTTCTCGAGGCTAATCACATCTAACCACTGGAACTGCCAAAGGGTACTTCACACCCTTGCTGCAAGTCCAGAAGGTCCCCGACATAGCCGTCTCCACTCGAGAGGAAGCACGAGGGTCCCGCACACATCCAGGGGAGCCCCGTTTCCGCCTCCTAGCTCGAGATGAGGGATCCTTTCCCTGTTTCGTAGGCAAAGAATTCCCGACGTTCCCGTCGCATCTCAAGAGGAGGCGCTCTCCACAGGAAAGGCGAGAGGAACTCCAGGGTCGTGCCACCATTCCAAGAGTCCCCCAGATGTGTCAGTCCATTCCAGATGAACCAGTTTTCCCTGCACTGCCTTGACGTTCAAGCCGAGGATCCACTCCCACCACGTGTGCACATGGGACAGCCCTGTGGGAAAGCCTCGTGGGAAAGCCTCGTGGGAAAGACTTGAGGGAAAACCATAGATCCTTTGATCCACGCGGCAGACTGCGTGACACTGCTGCTACCGCTCTGGAGGAAAGCGCACGTGCATGCCCGCATTCGAGACGAGGACTGACTCCCCTGGGACACTCCAGAAGTACCCCATGATCCATGTCAGCACTGGAGAGGAATCCTCAGGTTCCGGCCCCGACTTCACACAAGGACTTAGGCCCCGGCATCGACGGGAGAGGAATCCCGAGAGGCCCCCGAGGAACTCGCATGGGGACTGGCATTTCCTGAGGCCACCTGAGCGGGCCCCGAGGTCCCCGTCGTAAGTCGAGAGCACCTGCCGCAACTCGAGAAAATCAAGGAGGTTTTGGCCTCCAGGCGAAATGAGGCCCATTTCCACTGAGGCTTCTCGAGGCTAATCACATCTAACCACTGGAACTTCCAAAGGGTCCTTCACACCCTTGCTGCAACTCAAGAAGTTCCCCGACGTACCCGTCTCAACTCGACAGGAAGCACGAAGTTACCGCACACATCAAGGGGATCCCCTTTCCGCCTCCTAGCTCGAGATGAGTGATCCTTTCCCTGTTTCATAGGGAAAGAATTCAAGGCGTTCCCGTCACATCTCAAGAGGAGGCGCTCTCCACAGGAATGGCGAGAGGAACTCCAGGGTCGTGCCACCATTCCAAGAGTACCCCAGATGTGTCAGTCCATTCCAGAGGAACCTGTTTTCCCTGCACTGCCTTGACGTTCAAGACGAGGATCGACTCCCACCACGTGTGCACGTGGGACAGCCCTGTGAGATAGCCTCGGGGGAAAGCCTCATGGGAACGACTCGAGGGAAAACCATAGAAACTTTGATCCACGCGGCGGACTGTGTGACACTGCTTGTACCGCTCTCGAGGAAAGCGCAAGTGCATGCCCGCATTCGAGACGAGGACTGACTCCCCTGGGGAAACTCCAGAAGTACCCCAAGATCCATGTCAGCACTGGAGAGGAATCCTCAGGTTCCGGCCCCGACTCCACACAAGGTCTTAGGCCCCGGCATCAACGGGAGAAGAATCCCGAGAGGGCCCCGAGGAACTCGCATGGGGACTGGCCTTTCCTGAGGCCACCAGAGCGGGTCCCTGAGCTCCCCGTCGTAAGTCGAGAGCACCTGCCGCAACTCGAGAAAATCCAGGAGGTTTTGGTCTCCAGGCGAGATGAGGCCCATTTCCGCTGAGGCTTCACGAGGCTAATCACATCTAACCACTGGAACTTCCAAAGGGTCCTTCACACCCTTGCTGCAACTCAAGAAGTTCCCCGACATACCCGTCTCCACTCGAGAGGAAGCTCGAGGGTCCCGCACACATCCAGGGGAGCCCCGTTTCCGCCTCCTAGCTCGAGATGAGGGATCCTTTCCCTGTTTCATAGGGAAAGAATTCCCGGTGTTTCCGTCGCATTTAAAGAGGAGGCGTTCTCCACAGGAAAGGCGAGAGGAACTCCAGGGTCGTGCCACCAATCCAAGAGTCCCCGAGATGTGTCAGTCCATTCCAGAGGAACCTGTTTTCCCTGCACTGCCTTGACGTTCAAGCCGAGGATCGAATCCCACCACGTGTGCACGTGGGACAGCCCTGTGGGAAAGCCTGGTGGGAAAGCCTCATGGTAAAGACTCGAGGGAAAAACATAGATCTTTTGATCCACGCCGCGGACTGCGTGACACTGCTGCTACCGCTCTGGAGGAAAGCGCAAGTGCATGCCCGCATTCGAGACGAGGACTGACTCCCCTGGGGAGACTCCAGAAGTACCCCAAGATCCATTTCAGCACTGGAGAGGAATCCTCAGGTTCCGGCCCCGACTCCACACAAGGTCTTAGGCCCCGGCATCGACGGGAGAGGACCCCGAGAGGCCCCCGAGGAACTCGCATGGGGACTGGCCTTTCCTGAGGCCACCAGAGCGGGTCCCTGAGGTCCCCGTCGTAAGTCGAGAGCACCTGCCGCAACTCGAGATAATCCAGGAGGTTTTGCCCTCCAGGCGAGATGAGGCCCATTTCCGCTGAGGCTTCTCTAGGCTAAACACATCTAACCACTGGAACTTCCAAAGGGTCCTTCACACCCTTGCTGCAACTCAAGAAGTTCCCCGACGTACCCGTCTCCACTCGAGAGGAAGCACGAGTGTACCGCACAAATCAAGGGGAGCCCCGTTTCCGCCTCCTAGCTCGAGATGAGGGATCCTTTCCCTGTTTCGTAGGGAAAGAATTACCGGCGTTCGCGTCGCATCTCAAGAGGAGGCGCTCTCCACAGGAAAGGCGAGAGGAACTCCAGGGTCGTGCCACCATTCCATGAGTCCCCCAGATATGTCAGTCCATTCCAGAGGAACCTGTTTTCCCTGCACTGCCTTGACGTTCAAGCCGAGGATCGACTACCACCACGTGTGCACGTGGGAAAGCCCTGTGGGAAAGCCTCGTGGGAAAGCCTCGTAGGAAAGACTCGAGGGAAAACCATAGATCCTTTGATCCACGTGGCGGCCTGCGTGACACTGCTGCTCTCGCTCTGGAGGAAAGCGCAAGTGCATCCCGGCATTCGAGACGAGGACTGCCTCCCCTAGGGGACTCCAGAAGTACCCCAAGATCCATGTCAGCACTGGAGAGGAATCCTCAGGTTCCGGCCCCGACTCCACACAAGGTCTTAGGCCCTGGCATCGATGGGAGATGAATCCCGAGTGGACCTCGAGGAACTCGCATGGGGACTGGCCTTTCCTGAGGCCACCAGAGCGGGTCCCTGAGGTCCCCGTCGTAAGTCGAAAGCACCTGCGGCAACTCGAGAAAATCCAGCAGGTTTTGCCCTCCAGGCGAGATGAGGCCCATTTCCGCTGAGGCTTCTCGAGGCTAATCATATCTAACCACTGGAACTTCTAAAGGGTCCTTCACTCCCTTGCTGCAACTCAAGAAGTTCCCCGAAATACCCGTCTCCACTCGAGAGGAAGCACGAGGGTCCCGCACACATCCAGGGGAGACCCGTTTCCGCCTCCTAGCTCGAGATGAGGGATCCTTTCCCTGTTTCGTAGGGAAAGAATTCCCGGCGTTCCCGTCGCATCTCAAGAGGAGGCGCTCTCCACAGGAAAGGCGAGAGGAACTCCAGGGTCGTGCCACCATTCCAAGAGTCACTCAGATGTGTCAGTCCATTCCAGAGGAACGTATTTTCCCTGCACTGCCTCGACGTTCATTCCGAGGATCGACTCCCACCACGGTGGCACGTGGGACAGCCCTGTGGGAAAGCCTCGTGGGAAAGCCTCGAGGGAAAGCCATAGATTCCTTGATCCACGCGGCGGAATGCCTGACACTGCTGCTACGTCTCTGGAGGAAAGCGCACGTGCATGCCCGCATTCGAGACGAGGACTGACTCCCCTGGGGAGACTCCAGAAGTACCCCAAGATCCATGTCAGCACTGGAGAGGAATCCTCAGGTTCCGGCCCCGACTCCACACAAGGTCTTAGGCCCCGGCATCGACGGGAGAGGAACCCCGAGAGGCCCCCGAGGAACTCGCATGGGGACTGGCCTTTCCTGAGGCCACCAGAGCGGGTCCCTGAGGTCCCCGTCTTAAGTCGAGAGCACCTGCCGCTACTAGAGAAAATCAAGGAGATTTTGCCCTCCAGGCGAGATGAGGCCCATTTCCGCTGAGGCTTCTCGAGGCTAATCACATCTAACGACTGGAACTTCCAAAGGGTCCTTCGCACCTTGCTGCAAGTCAAGAAGGTCCCCGACATAACCGTCTCCACGCGAGAGGAAGCACGAGGGTCCCGCACACATCCAGGGGAGCCCCGTTTCCGCCTCCTAGCTCGAGATGAGGGATCCTTTCCCTGTTTCGTAGGGAAAGAATTCCCGGCGCTCCCGTCGCATCTCAAGAGGAGGCGCTCTTCACAGGAAAGGCGAGAGGAACTCCAGGGTCGTGCCACCATTCCAAGAGTCCCCCAGATGTGTCAGTCCATTCCAGAGGAACCTGTTTTCCCTGCACTGCCTTGACGTTCAAGCCGAGGATCGACTCCCACCACGTGTGCACGTGGGACAGCCCTGTGGGAAAGCCTCTTGGGAAAGCCTCGTGGGAAAGCCTCGTGGGAAAGACTCGAGGAAAAACCATAGATCCCTTGATCCATGCAGCGGAATGCATGACACTGCTGCTACCGCTCTGGAGGAAAGCGCAAGTGCAAGCCCGCATTCGAGACGAGCACTGACTCCCCTGGGGAGACTCCAGAAGTACCCGAAGATCCATGTCAGCACTGGAGAGGAATCCTCAGGTTCCGACCCCGAGTCCACACAAGGCCTTAGGCCCCGGAATCGACGGGAGAGGAATCCCGAGAGGCCCCCGAGGAACTCGCATGGGGACTGGCCTTTCCTGAGGCCACCAGAGGGGGTCCCTGAGGTCCCCGTCGTAAGTCGAGAGCACCTGCCGCAACTCGAGAAAATCCAGGAGGTTTTGCCCTCCAGGCGAGATGAGGCCCATTTCCGCTGAGGCTTCTCGAGGCTAATCACATCTAACCACTGGAACTTCCAAAGGGTCCTTCACACCCTTGCTGCAACTCAAGAAGGTCCCCGACATAGCCGTCTCCACTCGAGAGGAAGCACGAGGGTCCCGCACACATCCAGGAGAGCCCCGTTTCCGCCTCCTAGCTCGAGATGAGGGATCCTTTCCCTGTTTCGTAGGGAAAGAATTCCCGGCATTCCCGTCGTATCTTAAGAGGAGGCGCTCTCCACAGGAAAGGCGAGAGGAACTCCAGGGTCGTGCCACCATTCCAAGAGTCCCCCAGATGTGTCAGTCCATTCCAGAGGAAACTTTTTTCCCTGCACTGCCTTGACGTTCAAGCCGAGGATCGACTCCCACCACGTGTGCACGTGGGACAGCCCTGTGGGACAGCCTCGTGGGAAAGCCTCGAGGGAAAGCCATAGATCCCTTGATCCACGCGGCGGAATGCCTGACACTGCTGCTACCGCTCTGGAGGAAAGCGCACGTGCATGCCCGCATTCGAGACCAGGACTGACTCCCCTGGGGAGACTCCAGAACTACCCCAAGATCCGTGTCAGCACTGGAGAGGAATCCTCAGGTTCCGTCCCCGACTCCACACAAGGTCTTAGGCCCTGGCATTGACGGGAGAGGAACCCCGAGAGGCCCCCGTGGAACTCGCATGGGGACTGGCCTTTCCTGAGGCCACCAGAGCGGGTCCCTGAGGTCCCCGTCGTAAGTCGAGAGCACCTGCCGCAACTCGAGAAAATCCAGGAGGTTTTGCCCTCCAGGCGAGATGAGGCCCATTTCCGCTGAGGCTTCTCGAGGCTAATCACATCTAACCACTGGAACTTCCAAAGGGTCTTTCATACCCTTGCTGCAACTCAAGAAGTTCCCTGACACACCCGTCTCCACACGAGAGGAGGCACGAGGGTCCCGCACACATCCAGGGGAGCCCCGTTTCCGCCTCCTAGCTCGAGATGAGGGATCCTTTCCCTGTTTCGTAGGGAAAGAATTCCCGGCGTTCCCGTCGCATCTCAAGAGGAGGCGCTCTCCACAGGAAAGGCGAGAGGAACTCCAGGGTCGTGCCACCATTCCAAGAGTCCCCCAGATGTGTCAGTCCATTCCAGAGGAACCTGTTTTCCCTGCACTGCCTTGACGTTCAAGCCGAGGATCGACTCCCACCACGTGTGCACGTGGGACAGCCCTGTGGGAAAGCCTCGTGGGAAAGCCTCGTGGGAAAGCCTCGTGGGAAAGACTCGAGGGAAAACCATAGATCCCTTGATCCACGCAGCGGAATGCGTGACACTGCTGCTACCGCTCTGGAGGAAAGCTCATGTGCATGCCCGCATTCGAGACGAGGACTGACTCCCCTGGGGAGACTCCAGAAGTACCCCAAGATCCATGTCAGCACTGGAGAGGAATCCTCAGGTTCCGGCCCCGACTCCACACAAGATCTTAGGCCCCGGAATCGACGGGAGAGGAATCCCAAGAGGACCCTGAGGAACTCGCATGGGGACTGGCCTTTCCTGAGGCCACCAGAGAGGGTCCCTGAAGTCCCCGTCTTAAGTCGAGAGCACCTGCCGCAACTCGAGAAAATCCAGGAGGTTTTGCCCTCCAGGCGAGATGAGGCCCATTTCCGCCTAGGCTTCTCGAGGCTAATCACATCTAACCACTGGAACTTCAAAAGGGTCCTTCACAACCTTGCTGAAAGTTCAGAAGTTCCCCGACATACCCGTCTCCACTCGAGAGGAAAAACGAGGGTCCCGCACACATCCAGGGGAGCCCCGTTTCCGCCTCCTAGCTCGAGATAAGGGATCCTTTCCCTGTTACGTAGGTAAAGAATTCCCGGCATTCCCGTCGCATCTCAAGAGGAGGCGCTCTCCACAGGAAAGGTGAGAGGTATGCCAGGGTCGTGCCACCATTCCAAGAGTCCCTCAGATGCGTCAGTCCATTCCAGAAGAACGTATTTTCCCTGCACTGCCTCGACGTTCATTCCGAGGATCGACTCCCACCACGGTGGCACGTGGGACAGCCCTGTGGGAAAGCCTCGTGGGAAAGCCTCGAGGAAAAGCCATAGATCCCTTGATCCACGCGGCGGAATGCCTGACACTGCTGCTACCGCTCTGGAGGAAAGCGCCCGTGCATGCCTGCATTCGAGACGAGGACTGACTCCCCTGGGGAGACTCCAGAACTACCCCAAGATCCATGTCAGCACTGGAGAGGAATCCTCAGGTTCCGGCCCCGACTCCACACAAGGTCTTAGGCCCTGGCATCGCCGGGAGAGGAATCCCGAGAGGCCCCCGAGGAACTCGCATGGGGACTGGCCTTTCCTGAGGCCACCAGAGCGGGTCCCCGAGGTCCCCGTCGTAAGTCGAGAGCACCTGCCGCAACTCGAGAAAATCCAGGAGGTTTTGCCCTCCAGGCGAGATGAGGCCCATTTCCGCTGAGGCTTCTCGAGGCTAATCACATCTAACCACTGGAACTTCCAAAGGGTCCTTCACACCCTTGCTGCAACTCAAGAAGTTCCCCGACATACCCGTCTCCACTCGAGAGGAAGCACGAGGGTCCCGCACACATCCAGGGGAGCCCTGTTTCCGCCTCCTAGCTCGAGATGAGTGATCCTTTCCCTGTTTCGTAGGGAAAGAATTCCCGGCGTTCCCGTCGCATCTCAATAGGAGGCGCTCTCCACAGGAAAGGCGAGATTAACTCCAGGGTCGTGCCACCATTCCAAGAGTCCCCCTGATGTGTCAGTCCATTCCAGAGGAATGTATTTTCCCTGCACTGCCTCGACAATCATGCTGAGGTCGACTCCCACCACGGTGGCAATTGGGACAGCCCTGTGGGAAAGCCTCGTCGGAAAGCCTCGAGGGAAAGTTATAGATCCCTTGATCCCGCGGCGGAATGCGTGACACTGCTGCTACCACTCTGGAGGAAAGCGCAAGTGCATGCCCGCATTTGAGACGAGGACTGACTCCCCTGGGGAGACTCCAGAACTACCCCAAGATCCATATCAGCACTGGAGAGGAATCCTCAGGTTCTGACCCCTTCTCCACACAAGGTCTTAGGCCCCGGTATCGACGGGAGAGGAATCCCGAGAGGCCCCCGAGGAACTCGCATGGGCACTGGCCTTTCCTGAGGCCACCAGAGCAGGTCCCTGAGGTCCCCGTGGTAAGTCGAGAGCACCTGCCGCAACTCGAGAAAATCCAGGAGGTTTTGCCCTCCAGGCGAGATGAGGCCCATTTCCGCTGAGGCTTCTCGAGGCTAATCACATCTAACCAATGGAAGTTCCAAAGGGTCCTTCACACCCTTATTGCAAGTCAAGAAGTTCCCCGACATAGCCGCCTCCACTCAAGAGGAAGCACGAGGGTCACGCACACATCCAGGGGAGCCCCGTTTCCGACTCCTAGCTCGAGATGAGGGATCCTTTCCCTGTTTCGTAGGGAAAGAATTCCCGCCGTTCCCGACGCATCTCAAGAGGAGGCGCTCTCCACAGGAAAGGCGAGAGGAACTCCAGGGTCGTGCCACGATTCAAGAGTCCCCCAGATGTGTCAGTTCTTTCCAGAGGAACCTGTTTTCCCTGCACTGCCTTGACGTTCTAGCTTAGGATCGACTCCCAACTCGTGTGCACGTGAGTGAGCCCTGTGTGACAGCCCTGTGGGAAAGCCTCGTGGGAAAGCCTCTTGGGAAAGACTCGAGGGAAAACCATAGATCTTTGATCCACGCGGCGGAATGCGTGACACTGCTGCTACCGCTCTGGAGGAAAGCGCAAGTGCATGCCCGCATAAGAGACGAGGACTGACTCCACTGGGGAGACTCCAGAACTACCCCAAGATCCATGTCAGCACTAGAGAGGAATCCTCAGGTTCCGGCCCCAACTCCACAGAAGGACTTAGGCCCCGGCATCGACGGGAGAGGAATCCCGAGAGGCCCCCGAGGAACTCGCATGGGGACTGGCCTTTCCTGAGGCCACCAGAGCGGGTCCCCGAGGTCCCCAATGTAAGTTGAGAGCACCTGCCGCAACTCGAGAAAATCCAGGAGGTTTTGCCCTCCAGGCGAGATGAGGCCCATTTCCGCTGAGGCTTCTCGAGGCTAATCACATCTAACGACTGGAACTTCCAAAGGGTCCTTCACACCTTGCTGCAAGTCAAGAAGGTCCCCGACATACCCGTCTCCACTCGAGAGGAAGCACGAGGGTCCCGCACACATCCAGGGGAGCCCCGTTTCCGCCTCCTAGCTCGAGATGAGGGATCCTTTCCCTGTTTCGTAGGGAAAGAATTCCGGGCGTTCCCGTCGCATCTCAAGAGGAGGCGCTCTCCACAGGAAAGGCGAGAGGAACTCCAGGGTCATGCCACCATTCCAAGAGTCCCCCAGATGTGTCAGTTCATTGCAGAGGAACCTGTTTTCCTTGCACTGCCTTGACGTTCAAGCCGAGGATCGACTCCCACCACGTGTGCACGTGGGACAGCCCTGTGGAAAGCCTCGTGGGAAAGCCTCGTGGGAAAGCCTCGTTGGAATGGCTCGTGGGAAAGACTCGAGGGAAAACCATAGATCCCTTGATCCACGCGGCGGACTGCGTGACACTGCTGCTACCGCTCTGGAGGAAAGCGCAGGTGCATGCCCGCATTCGAGACGAGGACTGAATCCCCTGGGGAGACTCCAGAAGTACCCCAAGATCCATGTCAGCACTGGAGAGGAATCCTCAGGTTCCGGCCCCGACTCCACACGAGGTCTTAGGCCCCGGCATCAAAGGCAGAGGAATCCCAAGATGCCCGCGAGAAACCTGCATGGGGACTGGCCTTTCTTGAGGCCACCAGATCGTTTCCCTGAGGTCCCCGTGGTAAGTCGAAAGCACCAGCCCCAACTCGAAAAAATCCAGGAGGTTTTGCCCTCCAGGCGAGATGAGTCCCATTTCCGCTGATGCTTCTCGAGGCTAATCACACCTAACCTCTGGAACTTCCAAAAGTTCCTTCACTCCCTTGTTGCCACTGAAGAAGTTCCCCGACTTACCCGTCTCCACTCAGGAGGAAGCACGAATGTCCCACCCACATCTAGAGGGGCCCCGTTTCCGTCTCGTACCTCAAGATGAGGGAATTTTTCCCTGCTTGGTCGGAAAAAAATTCCCGGCCTTCCCTTCACATTTCAAGAGGAGGCGCTCTCCACAGGAAAGGGAGAGGATCTCCAGCGTCGTTCCACCATTCCAAGAGTCCCCCAGATGTCTCAGTGCATTCCAGAGGAACCTGGTTTCCCTGCACTGCCTCGACTTTCACGCCGAGGATCGACTGCCACCAAGGTTGCACGTGGGACAGCCCTGTGCGAAAGCCTCGTGGGACAGCCCTGTGGGAAAGCCTCGTGGGAAAGCCTCGTGGAAAATCCTGGAGGGAAAGCCACAGATCCCATGACTCACGAGATGGGAAGCGTGACACTGCTGCTACAGATCAGGAGGAAAGCGCACCTGCATGCCCCCTCTCGAGACGAGGACTGACTCCCCTGGGGAGACTCCATAATTACCCCAAGATCTATGTCCGCATTGGTGAGGAATCCTCAGGTTCCGGCCCCGACTCCACACAACGTCTTAGGCCCCGGCACCGACGGGAGAGGAATCACGAGAGGCCCCCTAGCAACACGCATGATGACTGGCCTTTCCTGAGGCCGCCAGAGAGGGTCCCTGAAGTCCCCGTGGTAACTCGAGAGCACCTGCTGAAACTGGGGAATATCCAGAAGCCTCTCCATTCCAGGCGACATGAGGCCCATTTCTGCTGAGGCATCTCGAGACTAACCACACCTAACCTCTGGAACTTCGAAAGGGTCCTTCACACCTTTGCTGCAACTCAAGAAGTTCCCCGACATACGCTTTCCTCTTCCCATTCTGCCATAATGGTGGTGACATCTGCATATCTAAGTGTATTGATATTTCTTCCGGCAATCTTGATTCCAGCTCACGTATCTTCCATCCCAGCATTTTTCATGATGTAGTCTGCATATAAGTTAAATAAACAGGGTGACAATATACAGCCTTGACATACTCCTTTTCCTTTTTGGAACCAGTATGTTGTTCCATGTCCTGCTCTAACTGTTGCTTCCTGACCTTCATACAGATTTCTCAAGAGGCAGGTTAGGTGGTCTAGTATTCCCTTCTCTTTCAGAATTGTGGCTAAAACAACAGTATAAGGACCTTTCCGATGTCAGGCCAAGGAATTGTGTTTCCAGTCATTGAGCCACACCTGATCACTGAGCACAAATTCATGAATCTGTTCCTCAAGGGGGAATGATATTTTTTTTTACACAAACTTAGTTACCTGATTTATTACCTTACCTAATTGTTCCAGCTGCTGTGAAATCCCACCTCCTTACTTGTGGCAAATCTGCTAACACCTGCCTCATTTGGGGTGGGGGGTTCTCCCATAGAAAATTTCATAAGGACAACAACTATGGGAACGTGCAGTTACCCGTAATATGAGTAAGTCTGCCAGAAGCAAGCCCATCCATGTACAGTCAGTCTCTATGATCCATTTTGAAAGAGTCTCTTCAAGAGTTTGGTTGTTTCTTTCCACCATTCCAGAACACTGGGGCCTATATGCTGTATGTAATTTCCACTGATATTTAGAGCTTCACATACCTGTTAATTAACGCGGCTACAAAGACAGGGCCATTGTCGGATTCTATACTGGTTGGAAACCCAAGTCTGGGAATTATTTCTCAAATCAGCGAGCTACTTCATTTTCTTTTTCAGATCAGGTAGGGAAGGCCTCTGCCCAACCAGAGAAGGTACCTACTATTCTAGTAAGTAATGATAACAGGTGACTGCCTTTGCTTCCCCGAAGGGACACTCGCTTTCCCTGCATCCTGAGAACTCCACGTCTCAGCCAGTTGGAAAAGCGCTTCTTGGAGGTCATTATTCAGGGGCAATTTCCCCTGGAGCCCGGGGCCATAGGGAGCGGCTCCACACTCCCAGGGAAAGGCAGAGCCACAGCCACACATCTGTCCCATCCCCTTTGCTCTGTAGGAGAGCTCTAGTGAGCCTAGGTCTGTCAGGAAAATTCTTGGCTCCTATGGGGACACATTCTATGTGTGAAACTGCATACAGGACCGAGGGGCCACAGGGCGCCTGTTTCTCTCGGGGCCAGAGGGGTGGGGGGCCTGAAGCAGTGCGGCCCAGCAACAGCTTCCACATCCATCCAATTGCTCTTTTCTTACCTCTGATAGAACTAGCTTTGTTCCAGCCTTTGGCAATTTGGAGGCAAGCGGGCCCCACTTCCTCCCCAAGGAGGCATGGGACCTACTTTGAGTGGAAAGGCCCCTCACGGAGCTGAACCCAGGAAGGCACCCAGTCATGTCTGACACATTCCTGCATCCTGCTTCTTCATGAGCAATACCGCTATAAGCTAGGAATGTCTTTCCAAGGCTCAGAAAGGACAGGGGAGATGCATGGTGCTGCCTCTGGAATTTCGGTCCTCTGAGCAGACCTGGAGGTCTCCCCTTGAAGAAGCAAACCAGTTTCTTCCAAATACAGGCTTGCAAACACACACTGGGTGGCTGCCTCTTCTTCCCTGAAGGACGATCACTTTCCCCACATCCTGTGAACTCTGCATCCCAGCCTGCTGGAAAAGCGCTTCTTGGAGGTCATTTTTCAGGGACAATTTTCCCTGGAGCCCGGGGCCGTAGGGAGGGCCCCATGCTCGCTGGGAAAGGCAGAGTCACATCCACAGTCTGTTCTATCCCTTTTGCCCTGTAGGAGAGCTCTAGTGAGCCTAGGTCTGTCAGGAAAATTCTTGGCTCCTATGGGGACACATCCTGTGTGTTAACCTGCATATGGGACCTAGGGGCCACAGGGCGCCTGCTCCTCTCGGGGGGAAACCTGAAGTGGTGCGGCCCAGCAACAGCCTGAACATCCATCTAATTGCTCTTTTCTTCCTTCTGATAGAGCTAGCTTTGCTTCTCGCTTTGGCATTTCGGAAGCCAGGGGGAGCCCCACCGCTGTTGTCCTGGGGTCTATTGGAGGTACCAGGTCTATTGGACCCCAGCATGGCACCCGACCCCCTCAGACACACTCCCGCAGCCTCCTTCCCCATGGGCAGGACTGTTCTGACCTAGGAATGTGTTCCCAAGGCTCAGAAAATGCAGGGAGACACACGGCCCTGACTCTGGAACTGAGGCCGTTGGAGCAGGCCTGGAGGTCTGACGTCTGAGACGGCAAACGCTTGCTGCGAGATACAGGTGTGAAAACACACTCTCTGGGGCTGCCTTTCCTTCCTCCAAGGAAGATAGCTTTTCCAGTCTCCTCCGTGCTGAGTCATACAAGGCTGGAAAGGTCTGGCTTAGAGGGCATTTCTCAGCGGCAATGGCCCCTGAGGCCCTGCACCCAGGGAGGGGTCCTACCCTCCCAGGGGAAGTCAAAGCAACCTCCAAACAGCTGTTCTATCATGTTTCCTCTGCAGGAGGGAGCTAGTGAGCCCAGGTCTGTCTGGAACGTTCTTGGATCCTGCGGGGAAATCATCCTGGGAGCCCACCTGGATACCAGTCGTAGGGGCTAACATCTGCATTTTTCTTCCTTGGAGCCCTAACGCAGTACAGCCTAGCAACTGCTTGAAAATCCATCCTGTTGCTGTTTTCTTCCCTCTGACAGAGCGAGCTTTGCTCCCCACTTTGGGATTTCAGAAGCAAGGTGGTGGCCTGCAACTCCTTGCCTGGGGTCCATTGGAGGTGCAAGGTGCCCTCGACCAGGTGACCCCAGCATGGCACCTGGCCCCCTCAGACACACTCCCGCAGCCTGCTTCCCCATGGGCAGGACTGCTCTCCCCTAGGAATGTGTTTGCGAGGCCAGGAAACTGCAGGGAGACACAAGGCCCTGATTCTGGAATGGAGTCTGTTGGAGCAGGCCTGCAGGTCTTATGTCTAACAAGCCAAACACTTGCTGCAAGATACAGGCCTGAAAACACACTCTTGGGCTGCCTTTCCTTCCTCCAAGGAAGAGAGTTTTCTCAGCCTCCTGTGGGCTGAGAGTCACACAGGGCTGAAAAGCACTTACTGGGAGATTAGTTTTCATTGGCCATGGCCCCTGAGGCCCTGTGCTCAGGGAGGGCTCCCTCCCTCCCAGGGAAAGTCAAAGGAAGCTCCAAACGGCTGTTCAATCATGTTTCGGAGAGAGTCATTGCCAAGGCAGGTTTATAAGAAGTTCAAGGGTCCCCAAGGAGAGAGGGGTCTAGAATTCTCAAGGAGGAAGAAAGGGCACACTTTTTTTCCCTCTACATTCCTTAGGATTATATAACAATCATGCATCCTTCTTGAGGACGGTCTCTGGAAAAACCTTCTGGCTAATCCTGTTATCTTAAAATGTAAATGATGGGAGTAGGTCTAGTGAGTCTTTACAACCTCCAGACATTCTTTTGTTCGTTGTAATAACTTATTGGAGAGTATATAACTCCATTACTAACACTAGCAAGGGGGTACGCTTTCTGCCCCTTGTGATGTCTCTGTCAGAAGCTTTCTCTATCTCCTTTCTACTTGAATAAAACTCGATTGCACAAAAGCTCTGAGCAATCAAGCCTCATCTTGGGCCCTGGATTGAATTCTTCTCCTCCATAAGCCAAGAATCCCAGCATCTTTTCGTGGTTCAGCAACAATATTTCATTTCCTCTGCAGGAGAGATCTAGTGAGCTTAGGTCTGTCTGGAACATTCTTGGATCCTGTGGGGAAAATATCCTGTGCACACATCTGGATACTGGGCCTAGAGGCCAAAATTCGCATTTCTTTCCCGCGGAGCCCTCACGTGGTGTGACTTAGCAACTGCTTGAAAATCCATCCCATTGCTGTTTTCCTCCTCCTGACAGAGCTAGCTTTGTTCCCTGCTTTGGGATATCTCAACCGAGGGGCCGGTCCATAGCTACTCGCCTGGGGCCCATTGGATGTGCAAGGTGCCCTCGACTAGGTGACCCTAGCATGGCACTCAGCCCGCTCAGACACACTCCCGAGGCTTCTTTCTCATGGGAAGCACTGCTCCAACCTAGGAATGTGTCTGCAATGCTTGGAAAGTGCAGTGAGACACACAGCCCTGACTCTGGAATTGAGGCCCTCAGAGCAAGCCTGCAGCTCTGATGTCTGAGAAGCAAAACACTTGCTGCAAAGAGAGGCCTGAAAACACACTCTCTGTGGATGACTTTCCTTCCTCTAAGGAAGACAGTTTTCCCAGTCTCCTGCTTCCTGCATGTCACACAGCTGGAATGCGCTTGCTTGGATGTCATGATTCAGTGGCAATGACCCCTGAGGCCCTTTGCCCAGGGAGGGCTCCCACACTCATAGGCAAATCAAAGCAACTTCCAAGTGAGTCAGCTCTTCACATCAAGTGGCCAAAGTATTGGAGTTTCAGGTTCAGTATTAGTCCTTCCAATGGATATTCAGACCTGATTTCCTTTAGGATGGAGTGGTTGCGTCTCCTTGTAGTCTAAGCGACCTACAAGCATCTTCTCCAACACCACTGTACAAAAGCATCAAATTTTCAGCTGTCACTTTCTTTATAGTACATCTTTCATATCCATCCATGACATATGGAAAAACCATAGCCTTGACCGGATGGGTCTTTGTTGGCAAAGCAACGTCTCGGCTTTTTAATATGCTGTCTAGTTTGGTCATCACTTTTCTTCCAAGTCATAAATATGTTTTAAGTTCATGGAGGCAGCCATCACCTGCAGTGATTTCCAAGCCCCCCAAAATAGTCTGCTGCTGTTTCCAATGTTTTCCCATCTATTTGCCATGAAGTGATGAGACTGGATGCAATGATTGTAGTTTTCTGAATGCTGAGCTTTAAGCTAACTTTTTCACTCTCCTCTTTCACTTTCATCAGGAGACTCTTTAGCTCTTCTTCACTTTCTGCCATAAGGGTGGTGTCATCTGAATATCTGAGATTATTGATATTTCTCCCAGCAACCTTGATTCCAGCGTGTGCTTCCTCCAGCCCAGTGTTTCTCATGCTGTACTCTGCATATAAGTTAAATAAGCTGGGTGACAATATACAGCCTTGACATGTTCCTTTTCCTATGTAGAACCAGTCTGTTGTTCCATGTCCAGTTCGAACTGTTTCTTCCTGACCTGCATACAGGTTTCTCAAGAGACAGGTCAGGTGGTCTGGTATTCCCATCTCTTTCAGAATTTTTCCCAGTTTCTTGTGATCCACACAGTCAAAGGCTTTGGCATTGTCAATAAAGCAGAAATAGATGGTTTTTTTTTTCCGGAACTCTCTTGCTTTTTCAATGATCCAGTGGATGTTGGCAATTTGATCTCTGGTTTCTCTGCATTTTTTAAATCCCTCTTGAACATCTGGAAGTTCACAGTTCATGTGAACTTGGAGAATTTTGAGCATTACTTTACTAGTGTGTGAGATGAGTGCAATTGTGCAGCAGCTTGAATAGTCTTTGTCATTGCCTTTCTTTGGGATTGGAATGAAAACTGACCTAATGACTAGATGTTTTCAATTGCATATGCTGAAAGAACTGGGTGTGCAGTTTTGAAGGAAAAAAAAAATCATTTTAACCCATTTTCTCTGAAGTGCAAGGCATATCATGGCCATCCCTGAATCATAAAGTCACCTTTTCTTTATGTAGTCATAGTTTCATGCCTAAATTATAGGCCAACTCGTGCTCAACTTGACTCTGATGTCAGGGGCAGATCAACTGATAAAAAGCTTGGATTGTCCCTCTGGAGGAAAGTGAGATCTTGGTCCCACGAGAAGAATCTGAAGGGTTAAGGGAACTTGCAAGGGTGGGGAAAGCTTAGTCCATCCTACATGTACCAAAATCTTAAAT
Organism: Ovis canadensis; assembly: GCF_042477335.2. Classification (NCBI taxonomy): domain Eukaryota; kingdom Metazoa; phylum Chordata; class Mammalia; order Artiodactyla; family Bovidae; genus Ovis; species Ovis canadensis. Next base: position 2,983,297 of record NC_091252.1, read on the forward strand.
AAGGCTTATTTACTTTACCGAAGTAAAAAAACAGATGATGAAAACAATTATAAATCAATGAAAGGTAGAGAAACTCATAGTCTGTGATCAAAAATTGCATTCTAAGAAAACTTAGTTCTCTTAACCTAGAGAGGAGACTAAATTCCATCTGGTAGCAGCTTACCAGAAGACAAGCAAACAAACAAACAAATTATCACTAAGCTTAAAAAAAGTATTTTCCATGTATCTTGAAGTAGCAGTATTTCTGCAAAGGCATCAGTGTGAAACCACAGAGGACATGGTTAAAACCTGATGAAATAGAAATTGACAATGTCATCTGGTCACTGCTGCGACTTGAAATGCTTTAATATGATAACTAGAATGATAACTGACAGCATTTGACCAGGACATATCAGATTTTCACGGATGTCATATCATTTCTAGGATATCTATATTAGGAACTGAAGGAATCTTTGAACCTAGGAAAGAAAACAACAGTCTCAAAGGCCCTTGCTGAGTCATCTAGCAGCAAGGAATGTCTTTGCAAGGATCGCAAAGTGAAGGGAAGATACACCGACCTGCCTCTGCAACTTCGGTCCTCTGAGCAGATCTGGAGGTCTCCCTTTGTATAAGCTAACCTGTTCCTTCCAAATAGAGGTTTGCAACACAAAACAAGTGGCCGCCTATTCTTCCCCGAAGGAGGCTCTCTTTCCCCACATCCTGCAAACTCCCTTTCCCAGCCTCCTGGAAAAGTGCTTCTTGCAGTTCCTTTCAGAAAATCCTATGGACAGAGAAGCCTGGTAGGCTGCAGTCCATGGGGTCGCTGAGGGTCGGACACGACTGAGCGACTGCACTTTCATTTTCACTTTCATGCATTGGAGAAGGCAATGGCAACCCACTTACTGTTCTTGCCTGGAGAATCCCAGGGACGGGGGAGCCTAGTGGGCTACCGTCTATGGCGTCGCACAGAGTCGAACACGACTGAACCAACTTAGCAGCAGCAGCAGCAGCAGCAGCAGCAGCAGCAGCAGTTCCTTTCTTAGGGGCAGTTATCCCTGAGATTGGGACCTGGAAAGGCAGAGCCACCTCCACACACACATCTTTTCTGTCCCCTTTCCTCTGGAGGAGAGCTCTAGTGAGCCTAGGTCTGTCAGGAAAATTCTTGGCTTTGACGGGATCACACCCGGTGTGTGAACCTGCATACCCGACCTAGGGGCCACAGGGCACCTGTTTTGCTCGAGTGGGTCCTGGAGGGGTGCAGCATAGCAAGAGCTTAAAGATCCATCCAATTTGTCTTTCTTTTACCTCGGAGAGAACGAGTTTGCTCCACCTCCACCCTTTGGCAGTGTGGAGGGAAGAGGGCACAACCCTCTCCCAAAGGGGACATAGGGCCTACCAGGAGAGAAAGGCCCCTTGAGGAGCTGAGCCCAGGTAGGCAGCCAGTGATGTCAAGCACACTCCCGCTGCTTGCTTCTTCATGGGCACTCCGACAATCTGCTAGGAATGTCTTGGCAAGGATCTCAAAGGGAAGGGGAGATACATGGCCCTGTCTCTGGAACTTCAGTCCTCTGAGCAGATCTGGAGGTCTTGAGTTGTATAAGCAAACGTGTTCCTTCCAAATAGAGGCTTGCGAACACACCCCCGGTGGTTGCCTCTTCTTCCCCGAAGAAGTCTTTCTTTCCCCACATGCTGCGAACTCCCTGTCCCAACCTCCAAGATTAGCGCTTCTTGCCATTCCTTTCTTAGAGGCAGTTATCCCTGAGCTTGGGGCCGTAGGGAGTAGCCCCACACTCACAGGGAAAGGCAAAGACTCCTCCATACATCTCCTCTATCCCCTTTGCTCTGGAGGAGAGCTTTAGTGAGCCTAGGTCTTTCAGGAAAATTGTTGGCTTGGACAGGATCTCACCCTGTTTGTGAACCTGCATACCCAACCGGGGGCCACAGAGCACCTGTTTCAGTAAAGTGGGCCCTGAAAGGGTGCAGCCTAGCAAGAGCTTGAAAATCCATTCAATTGCTGTTTTTGTACCTCTGACAGAGCGAGCTTTGCTCCACCCTTTGGCAGTGTGGAGAAAAGAGGCATGACACCCTCCCCAAGGGGACATGGGGCCTACTTCGAGAGGAAAGGCCCCTTGTGGAGTTGAGGCACACAGTCGTGTCAAACACACTCCCACTGCTTGCTTCTTCATGGGCACTCCCGCTATCAGCTAGGAATGTCTTTGCAATGATCACAAAGGGAAGGGGAGATACACAGCCCTGCCTCTGGACCTCCGGTGCTCTGAGCAAATCTGGACTGCCGTTGTTGGTCAAGTTCAAGTTCAAGTTCAAGGTCAAGTTCAAGTTCAAGGTCAAAGTCAAGGTCAAGTTCAAGTTCAAGGTTAAGGTCAAGGTCAAGGTCAAGTTCAAGTTCAAGGTCAAGTTCAAGTTCAAGGTCAAAGTCAAGGTCAAGTTTAAGTTTAAGGGCAAGGACAAGGTAAGGCCAAGGACAAGGTAAGGCCAAGGACAAGGCCTAGGGAAGGCCAAGCCCAAGGCCAAGGGCAAGGGCAAGGGCAACGCCAAGGGTAAGGCCAAGGCTCAGGCCAGGGCCAAGGCCAAGGCCGCCAAAGTGAAGCCCAAACCCCGTAACGCCTGACAGAAGGCAGAAGGCACTAGGCCCCTGTGCAGAGGAAGCCACTGAAGGCGGCAAGGCCACAGAGCTCCCCGACTCCCGTTCCCACAGGAAGATGTGAGGATAAAGGGCCTCATCCCAGCACAGCACCCGCTCCCACCGGCCCCCGACCCCCGCAGCGCACCCCCTAAAACAACACTGTCTTCCCAGAAAAGAGAACGGAGAAGCCATGTGTGTGCCAAAGGAGCAAGATGAACGAACGATGCCACGCCCTCCAACTTTGGGCACACCTGACGCCTGGGAACCCCAGGCCCGGCCGATGGGTCCCCGCCGTTCTCGGGCGGGAAGGGGGGTCGACACGTGGGCCGAGAGCCCTTGCCCAGGCCACCCACAAATCCCCTGAGACGTGATCCGACCCCAGGGACCGAGGGCAAACGTACCGCTTGAGGTGCTGGAGGAGCCGGACGGAGACATGGTGGGAGAGGCACACGGGAGCACTGCAGACTGCTGGCCCAGTGGGCGGGGACCCAGCAGCCCAGGACTCTGGAGAGCGGGAGGCGTCTCCGCCCCCATTGACGTCAATAGGGTTTGGGTGCGTAGATGGAGGGGGCCGCCCCTGGCCTCTTTCCAAGCAGAGACCCTGGCCGGAGTCCCGTGGAGTGAGTGGGCTTTTCCCAGGCACAGCTGTGCCCCGGACCGCCAAGATCCCCGTCGGGGTGGGTGGGCAGTTCGGGGGCTTTGGTTTGTGGCCATCCCTCGCAGCGGATGGTGGGATCAACCCCGGGTGGATCAATCAGGGGCCCTCAGCAGTGCCAAGGGAGCTCACCGCCCAGGAAACGCCCCCTAGGTCCCTTTGAATTGGCCGCCCACGCCCCCTTTCCCAGCCTGCCTTGTTCTGGGGTTTCCCACCTTTTCACATACCACAGGTCCCTGGGCCTGGACTGTCCCCCGCTGGCTCCTCCGAGGCATTCCGGGACAACGAACGCTCTCTCCAGCGCCTCCACCTAGATCCCACGCTGTCCTCGCCTCCATATGCCCCCTGCGCCTCCCCAACTCCTCCGTGGGCTCCTGGCGCCCTTTCCCTACAGCAGTCCCAGAGCGCCAGCCCCGAGGGCTTTGAGTTGCCTGGAGCCCAAGGCTGCGGCCAGAGACCTGAGGGGCCAGCATCTGGACCGGCAGCTAATGCCATTAGGAGCTTTTCTCATGTGGAGCCTGAGGCCAACATCCGTGGGCAACCCCCAAGCGCGAATGCCCTGGAGATACACGCCCAAGGGGACAGTGTACCCCCTATGTGGGAAGGAGGTTCCTGTTTTCCCAGCACTGCATGGTGGCACGTGGAATAGCCCTGTGGGAAAGCCCCATGGAAAAGCCTCGAGGGAAAGACACAGATCCCTTGATCCACGAGACGGGAAGCGAGAAACTGCTGCTACTGCTCAGGAGGAAAGCACACGTGCATGACCCCACTCGAGACGAGGTCTGACGCCCCTTGGGAGACTCCAGAAGTACGCCAAGATCCATGTCAGCCCGGGAGAGGAATCCTCAGGTTCTGGTCCGACTCCATACAAGGTCTTAGGCGCCTGCATTGACGGGCGAGGAATCCTCAGAGGCCACCGAGCAACTCGCATGGGGAATGACCTATCCTGAGGCCAACAGAGTGGGTCCATGAGGTCCCCGTCGTAAGTCGAGAGCACAAGCCGCAACTCGAGAAAACAAGGAGGTTCAACCCTCCAGGCGAGATGTGGCCCATTTTGGCTGAGGCGTCTCGAGGCTAATCATATCTAACCTCTGGAACTTCCAAAGGGTCCTTGACACCCTTACTGCAACTCAAGAAGATCCCTGACATACCCATCTCCAGTCGAAAGAAAGCACGAGGTTCGGTCCACATCCAGAGGAGCCCCGTTTCCACCTCGTAGCTCGAGATGAGGGATCCTTTCCCTGCTTGGTCGGGAAAGAATTCCCGGCGTTCCCGTCGCATCTCAAGAGCAGGCGCTCTCCACAGGAAAGGCGAGAGGAACTCCAGGGTCGTGCCACCATTCCAAGAGTCCCCCAGATGTCCCAGTCCATTCCAGAGGAACCTCTTTTCCCTGCACTGCCTCGACTTTCACGCCGAGGATCGACTCACACCACGGTGGCACGTGAGACAGCCCTGTGGGAAAGCCTCGTAGGAAAGCCTCCTGGGAAAGCCTCGAGGGAAAGCCACAGATCCCATGATCGACACGACGGGAAGCGTGACACTGCTACTACAGCTCGGGAGGAAAGCGCACGTGCATGCCCCCTCTCGAGACGAGGACTGACTCTCCTGGGCAGACTCCAGAAGTACCCCAAGATCCATGTCAGCACTGGAGAGGAATCCTCAGGTTCCGCCTCCGACCCCACACAAGGTCTTAGGCCCCGGATCGAAGGGAGAGGAATCCCGAGCGGCCCCCGAGCAACTCGAATGGGGACTGGCCAGTCCTGAGGCCACCAGAGAGGGTGCCTTAAGTCACCGTCGTAAGACGAGAGCACCTGCCGCAACTCGAGAAAATCAAGGAGGTACTCCCCTCCAGGGGAAATGAGGCCCATTTCCGCCGATGCTTCTCGACACTAATCACAACTAACCTCTGGAACTTCCAAAAGGTCCTTCACAACCTTGCTGCAACTCAAGAAGTTCCCCGACTACCCCTGTCCACTCTAGAGGAAGCACAATGGTCCCGCCCACATCAAGAGGAGCCCCGTTTCCGCATTGTAGTTCCAGATGAGGGATCCTTTCCCTGCTTGGTCGGGAAAGAATTCTGGGCGTTCCTGTCGCATCTCAAGAGGAGGCGCTCTCCACAGGAAAGGCGAGAGGAACTCCAGGGTCGTGCCACCATTCTCAGAGTCCCCCAGATGTCCCAGTCCATTCCAGAGGAAGGTGTTTTCCCTCTACTGCCTCGACTTTAACGCTGCAGATCGACTCACACCACGGTGGCACATGGGACAGCCCTGTGGGAAAGCCTCATGGGAAAGCCTTGTGGGAAAACCTCGAGGGAAACCCACAGATCCCATGAACGACGTGACGGGAAGCGTGAAACTGCTGCTACTGCTCTGGAGGAAAGCGCACGTGCATGCCCCCATTCGAGACAAGGACTGACTCCACTGGGGAGAGTCCAGAAGTACCCCAAGAACCATGTCAGCACTGGAGAGGAATCCTCAGTTTCCGTGGAAAACGCCACACGGGGTCTTAGGCCCCGGCATCGACGGGAGAGGAATCCCAAGAGGTCCCCGAGAAGCTCGAATGGGGTCTGGCCAGGCCTGAGGCCACCAGAGCGGGTCCCTTAGGTCTCCGTCGTAACACTAGAGCACCTGCCGCAACTCGGGAAAATCCAGGAGGATCTCCCCTCCAGGCTAGATGAGGCACATGTGCGCTGCGGCTTCTCGAGGCTAATCACACCTAACATCTGGAACTTCCAAAAGGTCCTTCACATCCTTGCTGCAACTCAAGAAGTTCCCCGAAATACCCCTCTCCACTCTAAAGGAAGCACGAGGGTCCCGCACACATCCAGTGGAGCGCCATTTCCGCCTCGTAGCTACATATGAGGGATCCTTTCCCGGTTTGGTCGGGAAAAATTCTGGGCGTTCCCGTCGCATCTCAAGAGAAGGCTCTCTCCACAGGAAAGGCGAGAGGAACTCCAGGATAGTGCCACCATTCCCAGAGTCCCCCAGATGTGTCAGGCCATTCCAGAGGAACCAGTTTTCCCTGCACTGCCATGACGTTCAAGCCGAGGATCGACTCCCACCACGTGTGCACGTGGGACAGCCCTGTGGGAAAGCCTCGTGGGAAAGCCTTGTGGGAAAGAATCGAGGGAAAACCATAGATCCTTTGATCCACGCGGCGGACTGCGTGAAACTGCTGCTACCGCTCTGGAGGAAAGCGCAAGTGCATGCCCGCATTCGAGACGAGGACTGACTCCCCTGGGGAGACTCCAGAAGTACCCCAAGATCCATGTCAGCACTGGAGAGGAATCCTCAGGTTCCGGCCCGACTCCACACAAGGTCTTCGGCCCCGGCATCGACGGTAGAGGAATCCCGAGAGGCAACCGAGGAACTCGCATGGGAACTGGCCTTTCCTGAGGCCACCAGAGTGGGTCCCTGAGGTCCCCGTCGTAAGTCGAGAGCACATGCAGCAACTCGAGAAAATCCAGTAGGTTTTGCCCTCCAGGCGAGATGAGGCCTATTTCCGCTGAGGCTTCTCGAGGCTAATCACATCTAACCACTGGAACTTCCAAAGGGTCCTTCACACCCTTGCTGCAACTCAAGAAGTTCCCCGACATACCCCTCTCCACTCGAGAGGAAGCACGTGGGGTCCCGCACACATCCAGGGGAGCCCCGTTTCCGCCTCCTAGCTCGAGATGAGGGATCCTTTCCCTGTTTCGTAGGGAAAGAATTCCCGGCGTTCCCGTCGCATCTCAAGAGGAGGCGCTCTCGACAGGAAAGGCGAGAGGAACTCCAGGGTCGTGCCACCGTTCCAAGACTCCCCCAGATGTGTCAGTCCATTCCAGAGGAACCTGTTTTCCCTGCACTGCCTTGACGTTCAAGCCGAGGATCGACTCCCACCACGTGTGCACGTGGGACAGCCCTGTGGGAAAGCCTCGTGGGAAAGCCTCAAGGAAAAGCCATAGATCCCTTGATCCACGCGGCGGAATGCGTGACACTGCTGCTACCGCTCTAGAGGAAAGCGCAAGTGCATGCCCGCATTTGAGACGAGGACTAACTCCCCTGGGGAGACTCCAGAAGGACCCCAAGATCCATGTCAGCACTGGAGAGGAATCCTCAGGTTCCGGCCCCGACTCCACACAAGGTCTTAGGCCCCAGCATCGACGGGAGAGGAATCCCGAGAGGCCCCCGAGGAACTTGCATGGGGTCTGGCCTTTCCTGAGGCCACCAGAGCGTGTCCCTGAGGTCCCCGTCGTAAGTCGAGAGCACCTGCCGCAACTCGAGAAACTCCAGGAGGTTTTGCCCTCCAGGCGAGATGAGGCCCATTACCGCTGAGGCTTCTCGAGCCTATTCACATCTAACCACTGGAACTTCCAAAGGGTCCTTCACACCCTTGCTGCAAGTCCAGAATTTCCCCGACATAGCCGTCTCTACTGAAGAGGAAGCAGGAGCGTCCCGCACACATCCAGGGGAAACCCGTTTCCGCCTCCTAGCTCGAGATGAGGGATCCTTTCCCTGTTTCGTAGGGAAAGAATTCCCGGCGTTCCCGTCGCATCTCAAGAGGAGGCGCTCTCAACAGGAAAAGCGAGAGGAACTCCAGGGTCGTGCCACCAATCCAAGAGTCCCCCAGATGTGTCAGTACATTCCAGAGGAACCTGTTTTCCCTGCACTGCCTGTACGTTCAAGCCGAGGATCGACTCCCGCCATGTGTGCACGTTGACAGCCCTGTGGGAAAGCCTCGTGGGAAAGCCTCGTGGGAAAGACTCGAGGAAAAACCATAGATCCTTTGATCCACGCGGCGGACTGCGTGACACTGCTGCTACCGCTCTGGAGGAAAGCGCAAGTGCATGCCCCCATTCGAGACGAGGACTGACTCCCCTGGGGAGCCTCCAGAAGTACCCCAAGATCCATGTCAGCACTGGAGAGGAATACTCAGTTTCCGGCCCCGACTCCACACAAGGTCTTAGGCCCCGGCATCGACGGGAGAGGAATCCCGAGAGGCCCCCGAGGAACTGGCATGGGGACTGGCCTTTCCTGAGGCCACCAGAGCGGGTCCCTGATGTCCCCGTCGTTAGTCGAGAGCACCTGCCGCAACTCGAGAAACTCCAGGAGGTTTTGCCCTCCAGGCGAGATGAGGCCCATTTCCCCTGAGGCTTCTCGAGGCTAATCACATCTAACCACTGGAACTTCCAAAGGGTCCTTCACACCCTTGTTGCAACTCAAAAAGTTCCCCGACATAGCCGTCTCCACTGGAGAGGAAGCACGAGGGTCCCGCACACATCCAGGGGAACCCCGTTTCCGCCTCCGAGCTCGAGATGAGGGATCCTTTCCCTGTTTCGTAGAGAAAGAATTCCCGGCGTTCCCTTCGCATCTCAAGAGGAGGCGCTCTCCACAGGAAAAGCGAGAGGAACTCCAGGGTCATGCCACCAATCCAAGAGTCCCCCAGATGTGTCAGTCCATTCCAGAGGAACCTGTTTTCCCTTCACTGAGTTGACGTTCAAGCCGAGGATCGACTCCCAACACGTGTGCACGTGGGACACCCCTCTGGGAAAGCCTCGTGGGAAAGCCTCGTGGGAAAGACTCGAGGGAAAACCATAGATCCTTTGATCCACGCGGCGGACTGCGTGACACTGCTGCTACAGCTCTTGACTAAAGCGCAAGTGCATGCCCGCATTCGAGACGAGGACTGACTCCCCTGGGTAGACTCCAGAAATACCCCAAGATCCATGTCAGCACTGGAGAGGAATCCTCAGGTTCCGCCCCCGACTCCACACAAGGTCTTAGGCCCCGGCATCGACGGGAGAAGAATCCCGAGAGGCCCCCGAGGAACTCGCATGGGGACTGGCCTTTCCTGAGGCCACCAGAGCGGGTCCCTGAGGTCCCCGTCATAAGTCGAGAGCACCTGCCGCAACTCGAGAAAATCCTGGAGGTTTTGCCCTCCAGGCGAGATGAGGCCCATTTCCGCTGAGGCTTCTCGAGGCTATTCACATCTAACCACTGGAACTTCCAAAGGGTCCTTCACACCCTTGTTGCAACTCAAAAAGTTCCCCGACATAGCCGTCTCCACTCGAGAGGAAGCACGAGGGTCCCGCACACATCCAGGGGAGCCCCGTTTCCGCCTCCTAGCTCGAGATGAGGGATCCTTTCCCTGTTTCGTAAGGAAAGAATTCCCGGGGTTCCCGACGCATCTCAAGAGGAGACGCTCTCCACAGGAAAAGCGAGAGGAACTCCAGGGTCGTGCCACCAATCCAAGAGTCCCCCAGATGTGTCAGTCCATTCCAGAGGAACCTGTTTTCCCTTCACTGCCTTGACGTTCAAGCCGAGGATCGACTCCCAACACGTGTGCACGTGGGACAGCCCTGTGGGAAAGCCTCGTGGGAAAGCCTCGTGGGAAAGACTCGAGGGAAAACCATAGATCCTTTGATCCACGCGGCGGACTGTGTGACACTGCCTCTATACCGCTCTTGACTAAAGCGCAAGTGCATGCCCCATTCGAGACGAGGACTGACTCCACTGGGGAGACTCCAGAAGTACCCCAAGATCCATGTCAGCACTGGAGAGGATTCCTCAGGTTCCGTCCCCGAATCCACACAAGGTCTTAGGCCCCGGCATCGACGGGAGAGGAATCCCGAGAGGCCCCCGAGGAACTCGCATGGGGACTGGCCTTTCCTGAGGCCACCAGAGCGGGTCCCTGAGGTCCCCGTCGTAAGTCTAGAGCACCTGCCGCAACTCGAGAAACTCCAGGAGGTTTTGCCCTCCAGGCGAGATGAGGCCCATTACCGCTGAGGCTTCTCGAGCCTATTCACATCTAACCACTGGAACTTCCAAAGGGTCCTTCACACCCTTGCTGCAAGTCCAGAATTTCCCCGACATAGCCGTCTCTACTGAAGAGGAAGCAGGAGCGTCCCGCACACATCCAGGGGAAACCCGTTTCCGCCTCCTAGCTCGAGATGAGGGATCCTTTCCCTGTTTCGTAGGGAAAGAATTCCCGGCGTTCCCGTCGCATCTCAAGAGGAGGCGCTCTCAACAGGAAAAGCGAGAGGAACTCCAGGGTCGTGCCACCAATCCAAGAGTCCCCCAGATGTGTCAGTACATTCCAGAGGAACCTGTTTTCCCTGCACTGCCTGTACGTTCAAGCCGAGGATCGACTCCCGCCATGTGTGCACGTTGACAGCCCTGTGGGAAAGCCTCGTGGGAAAGCCTCGTGGGAAAGACTCGAGGAAAAACCATAGATCCTTTGATCCACGCGGCGGACTGCGTGACACTGCTGCTACCGCTCTGGAGGAAAGCGCAAGTGCATGCCCCCATTCGAGACGAGGACTGACTCCCCTGGGGAGCCTCCAGAAGTACCCCAAGATCCATGTCAGCACTGGAGAGGAATACTCAGTTTCCGGCCCCGACTCCACACAAGGTCTTAGGCCCCGGCATCGACGGGAGAGGAATCCCGAGAGGCCCCCGAGGAACTGGCATGGGGACTGGCCTTTCCTGAGGCCACCAGAGCGGGTCCCTGATGTCCCCGTCGTTAGTCGAGAGCACCTGCCGCAACTCGAGAAACTCCAGGAGGTTTTGCCCTCCAGGCGAGATGAGGCCCATTTCCCCTGAGGCTTCTCGAGGCTAATCACATCTAACCACTGGAACTTCCAAAGGGTCCTTCACACCCTTGTTGCAACTCAAAAAGTTCCCCGACATAGCCGTCTCCACTGGAGAGGAAGCACGAGGGTCCCGCACACATCCAGGGGAACCCCGTTTCCGCCTCCGAGCTCGAGATGAGGGATCCTTTCCCTGTTTCGTAGAGAAAGAATTCCCGGCGTTCCCTTCGCATCTCAAGAGGAGGCGCTCTCCACAGGAAAAGCGAGAGGAACTCCAGGGTCATGCCACCAATCCAAGAGTCCCCCAGATGTGTCAGTCCATTCCAGAGGAACCTGTTTTCCCTTCACTGAGTTGACGTTCAAGCCGAGGATCGACTCCCAACACGTGTGCACGTGGGACACCCCTCTGGGAAAGCCTCGTGGGAAAGCCTCGTGGGAAAGACTCGAGGGAAAACCATAGATCCTTTGATCCACGCGGCGGACTGCGTGACACTGCTGCTACAGCTCTTGACTAAAGCGCAAGTGCATGCCCGCATTCGAGACGAGGACTGACTCCCCTGGGTAGACTCCAGAAATACCCCAAGATCCATGTCAGCACTGGAGAGGAATCCTCAGGTTCCGCCCCCGACTCCACACAAGGTCTTAGGCCCCGGCATCGACGGGAGAAGAATCCCGAGAGGCCCCCGAGGAACTCGCATGGGGACTGGCCTTTCCTGAGGCCACCAGAGCGGGTCCCTGAGGTCCCCGTCATAAGTCGAGAGCACCTGCCGCAACTCGAGAAAATCCTGGAGGTTTTGCCCTCCAGGCGAGATGAGGCCCATTTCCGCTGAGGCTTCTCGAGGCTATTCACATCTAACCACTGGAACTTCCAAAGGGTCCTTCACACCCTTGTTGCAACTCAAAAAGTTCCCCGACATAGCCGTCTCCACTCGAGAGGAAGCACGAGGGTCCCGCACACATCCAGGGGAGCCCCGTTTCCGCCTCCTAGCTCGAGATGAGGGATCCTTTCCCTGTTTCGTAAGGAAAGAATTCCCGGGGTTCCCGACGCATCTCAAGAGGAGACGCTCTCCACAGGAAAAGCGAGAGGAACTCCAGGGTCGTGCCACCAATCCAAGAGTCCCCCAGATGTGTCAGTCCATTCCAGAGGAACCTGTTTTCCCTTCACTGCCTTGACGTTCAAGCCGAGGATCGACTCCCAACACGTGTGCACGTGGGACAGCCCTGTGGGAAAGCCTCGTGGGAAAGCCTCGTGGGAAAGACTCGAGGGAAAACCATAGATCCTTTGATCCACGCGGCGGACTGTGTGACACTGCCTCTATACCGCTCTTGACTAAAGCGCAAGTGCATGCCCCATTCGAGACGAGGACTGACTCCACTGGGGAGACTCCAGAAGTACCCCAAGATCCATGTCAGCACTGGAGAGGATTCCTCAGGTTCCGTCCCCGAATCCACACAAGGTCTTAGGCCCCGGCATCGACGGGAGAGCAATCCCGAGAGGCCCCCGTGGAACTCGCATGGGGACTGGCCTTTTCTGAGGCCACCAGAGCGGGTCCCTGTGGTCCCCGTCGTAAGTCGAGAGCACCTGCCGCAACTCGAGAAAATCCAGGAGGTTTTGCCCTCCAGGCGAGATGAGGCCCATTTCCGCTGAGGCTTCTCGAGGCTAATCATATCTAACCACTGGAACTTCCAAAGGGTCCTTCACACCCTTGCTGCAACTCAAGAAGTTCCCCGACATAGCCGTTTCCACTCGAGAGGAAGCACGAGGGTCCCGCACACATCCAGGGGAGCCCAGTTTCCGCCTCCTAGCTCGAGATGAGGGATCCTTTCCCTGTTTCGTAGGGAAAGAATTCCCGGCGTTCCCGTCGCATCTCAAGAGGAGGCGCTCTCCACAGGAAAGGCGAGAGGAAGTCCAGGGTCGTGCCACCATTCCAAGAGTCCCCCAGATGTGTCAGTCCATTCCAGAGGAACCTGTTTTCCCTGCACTGCCTTGACGTTCAAGCCGAGGATCGGCTCCCACCACGTGTGCACGTGGGACAGCCCTGTGGGACAGCCTCGTGGGAAAGCCTCGTGGGAAAGACTCGAGGGAAAACGTTAGATCCTTTGATCCACGCCGCGGACTGCGTGACACTGCTGCCACCGCTCTTGACTAAAGCGTAAGAGCATGCCCGCATTCGAGACGAGGACTGACTCCCCTGGGGAGACTCCAGAAGTACCCCAAGATCCATGTCAGCACTGGAGAGGAATCCTCAGGTTCCGGCCCCGACTCCACACAAGGTCTTAGGCCCCGGCATCGACGGGAGAAGAATCCCGAGAGGCCTCTGAGGAACTCGCATGGCGACTGGCCTTTCCTGAGGCCACCAGAGCGGGTCCCTGAGGTCCCCGTCGTAAGTCGAGAGCACCTGCCGCAACTCGAGAAACTCCAGGAGGTTTTGCCCTCCAGGCGAGATGAGGCCCATTACCGCTGAGGCTTCTCGAGCCTATTCACATCTAACCACTGGAACTTCCAAAGGGTCCTTCACACCCTTGCTGCAAGTCCAGAATTTCCCCGACATAGCCGTCTCTACTGAAGAGGAAGCAGGAGCGTCCCGCACACATCCAGGGGAACCCCGTTTCCGCCTCCTAGCTCGAGATGAGGGATCCTTTCCCTGTTTCGTAGGGAAAGAATTCCCGGCGTTCCCGTCGAATCTCAAGAGGAGGCGCTCTCCACAGGAAAAGCGAGAGGAACTCCAGGGTCGTGCCACCAATCCAAGAGTCCCCCAGATGTGTCAGTACATTCCAGAGGAACCTGTTTTCCCTGCACTGCCTGTACGTTCAAGCCGAGGATCGACTCCCGCCATGTGTGCACGTTGACAGCCCTGTGGGAAAGCCTCGTGGGAAAGCCTCGTGGGAAAGACTCGAGGAAAAACCATAGATCCTTTGTTCCACGCGGCGGACTGCGTGACACTACTGCTACCGCTCTGGAGGAAAGCGCAAGTGTATGCCCCCATTCGAGACGAGGACTGACTCCCCTGGGGAGCCTCCAGAAGTACCCCAAGATCCATGTCAGCACTGGAGAGGAATACTCAGTTTCCGGCCCCGACTCCACACAAGGTCTTAGGCCCCGGCACCGACGGGAGAGGAATCCCGAGAGGCCCCCGAGGAACTCGCATGGGGACTGGCCTTTCCTGAGGCCACCAGAGCGGGTCCCTGATGTCCCCGTCGTTAGTCGAGAGCACCTGCCGCAACTCGAGAAACTCCAGGAGGTTTTGCCCTCCAGGCGAGATGAGGCCCATTTCCCCTGAGGCTTCTCGAGGCTAATCACATCTAACCACTGGAACTTCCAAAGGGTCCTTCACACCCTTGTTGCAACTCAAAAAGTTCCCCGACATAGCCGTCTCCACTGGAGAGGATGCACGAGGGTCCCGCACACATCCAGGGGAACCCCGTTTCTGCCTCCGAGCTCGAGATGAGGGATCCTTTCCCTGTTTCGTAGAGAAAGAATTCCCGGCGTTCCCTTCGCATCGCAAGAGGAGGCGCTCTCCACAGGAAAAGCGAGAGGAAGTCCAGGGTAGTGCCACCATTGCAAGAGTCCCCCAGATGTCTCAGTCCATTCCAGAGGAACCTGTTTTCCCTGCACTGCCTTGACGATCAAGCCGAGGATCGAATCCCACCACCTGTGCACGTGGAACAGCCCTGTGGGAAAGCCTCGTGGGAAAGCCTCGTGGGAAAGACACGAGGGAAAATCATAGATCCTTTGCTCTACGCAGCGGAGTGCGTGACACTGCTTCTACCCCTCTGGAGAAAAGCGCAAGTGCATACCCGCATTCGAGACGAGGACTGACTCCCCTGGGGAGACTCCAGAAGTACCCCAAGATCCATGTTAGCACTGGAGAGGAATCCTCAGGTTCCGGCCCCGACTCCACACAAGGTCTTAGGCCCCGGCATCGACGGGAGACGAAACCCCAGAGGCCCCCGAGGAACTCGCATGGGGACTGGCCTTTCCTGAGACCACCACAGTGGGTCCCTGAGGTCCCCGTCGTAAGTCGAGACCACCTGCCGCAACTCGAGAAAATCCAGGAGGTTTTGCCCTTCAGGCGAGATGAGGCCCATTTTCGCTGAGTCTTCTAGAGGCTAATCACATCTAACCACTGGAACTTCCAAAGGGTCCTTCACACCCTTGCTGCAACACAAGAAGTTCCCCGACACAGCCGTCTCCACTCGAGAGGAAGCACGAGGGTCCCGCACACATCCAGCGGAGACCCGTTTCCGCCTCCTAGCTCGAGATGCGGGATCCTTTCCCTGTTTCGTAGGGAAAGAATTCCCGGCGTTCCCGTCGCATCTCAAGAGGAGGCGCTCTCCACAGGAAAGGCGAGAGGAACTCCAGGGTCCTGCCACCATTCCAAGAGTCCCCCAGATGTGTCAGTCCATTCCAGAGGAACCTGTTTTCCCTGCACTGCCTTAACGTTCAAGCCAAGGATCGACTCCCATCACGTGTGCTCGTGGGACAGCCCTGTGGGAAAGCCTCGTGGGAAAGCCTCGTGGGAAAGACTCGAGGGAAAACCATAGATCCTTTGATCCACGCGGCGGACTGAGTGACACTGCTGCTACCGCTCTGGAGGAAAGCGCAAGTGCTTGCCCGCATTCGAGACGAGGACTGACTCCCCTGGGGAGACTCCAGAAGTACCCCAAGATCCATGTCAGCACTGGAGAGGAATCCTCAGGTTCCGGCCCCGACTCCACACAAGGTCTTAGGCCCCGGCATCGACGGGAGAGGAATCCCGAGAGGCCCCCGAGGAACTCGCATGGGGACTGGCCTTTCCTGAGGCCACCAGAGCGGGTCCCTGAGGTCCCCGTCGTAAGTCGAGAGCACCTGCCGCAACTCGAGAAAATCCAGGAGGTTTTGCCCTCCAGGCGAGATGAGGCCCATTTCCGCTGAGGCTTCTCTAGGCTAAACACATCTAACCACTGGAACTTCCAAAGGGTCCTTCACACCCTTGCTGCAACTCAAGAAGTTCCTCGACATACCCGTCTCCACTCGAGAGGAAGCACGAGGGTCCCGCACACATCCAGGGGAGACCCGTTTCCGCCTCCTAGCGCGAGATGAGGGATCATTTCCCTGTTTCGTAGGGAAAGAATTCCCGGCGTTCCCGTCGCATCTCAAGAGGAGGCGCTCTCCACAGGAAAGGAGAGAGGAACTCCAGGGTAGTGCCACCATTGCAAGAGTCCCCCAGATGTCTCAGTCCATTCCAGAGGAACCTGTTTTCCCTGCACTGCCTTGGCGATCAAGCCGAGGATCGAATCCCACCACCTGTGCACGTGGAACAGCCCTGTGGGAAAGCCTCGTGGGAAAGCCTCGTGGGAAAGACTCGAGGGAAAATCATAGATCCTTTGCTCTACGCAGCGGAGTGCGTGACACTGCTTCTACCGCTCTGGAGAAAAGCGCAAGTGCATGCCCGCATCCGAGACGAGGACTGACTCCCCTGGGGAGACTCCAGAAGTACCCCAAGATCCATGTCAGCACTGGAGAGGAATCCTCAGGTTCCGGCCCCGACTCCACACAAGGTCTTAGGCCCCGGCATCGACGGGAGAGGAATCCCGAGAGGCCCCCGAGGAACTCGCATGGGGACTGGCCTTTCCTGAGGCCACCAGAGCGGGTCCCTGAGGTCCCCGTCGTAAGTCAAGAGCACCTGCCGCAACTCGAGAAAATCCAGGAGGTTTTGCCCTCCAGGCGAGATGAGGCCCATTTCCGCTGAGCCTTCTCGAGGTCAATCACATCTAACCACTGGAACTTCCAAAGGGTCCTTCACACCTTTGCTGCAACTCAAGAAGTTCCCCGACATGCCCGTCTCCACTCGAGAGGAGGCACGTGGTGTCCCGCACACATCCAGGGGAGCCCCGTTTCCGCCTCCTATCTCGAGATGAGGGATCCTTTCCCTGTTTCGTAGGGAAAGAATTCCCGGCGTTCCCATCGCATCTCAAGAGGAGGCGCTCTCCACAGGAAAGGCGAGAGGAACTCCAGGGTCGTGCCACCATTCCAAGAGTCCCCCAGATGTGTCAGTCCATTCCAGAGGAACCTGTTTTCCCTGCACTGCCTTGACGTTCAAGCCGAGGATCGACTCCCACCACGTGTGCACGTGGGACAGCCCTGTGGGAAAGCCTCGTGGGAAAGCCTCGTGGGAAAGACTCGAGGGAAAACCATAGATCCTTTGATCCACGCGGCGGACTGCGTGACACTGCTGCTACCGCTCTGGAGGAAAGCGCAAGTGCATGCCCGCATTCGAGACGAGGACTGACTCCCCTGGGGAGACTCCAGAAGTACCCCAAGATCCATGTCAGCACTGGAGAGGAATCCTCAGGTTCCGGCCCCGACTCCACACAAGGTCTTAGGCCCCGGCATCGACGGGAGAGGAATCCCGAGAGGCCCCCGAGGAACTCGCATGGGGACTGGCCTTTCCTGAGGCCACCAGAGCGGGTCCCTGAGGTCCCCGTCGTAAGTCGATGGCACCTGCCGCAACTCTAGAAAATCCAGGAGGTTTTGCCCTCCAGGCGAGATGAGGCCCATTTCCGCTGAGGCTTCTCGAGGCTAATCACATCTAACCACTGGAACTTCCAAAGGGTCCTTCACACCCTTGCTGCAACTCAAGCAGTTCCGCGACATACCCGTCTCCACTCGAGAGGAAGCACGTGGGGTCCCGCACACATCCAGGTGAGCCCCATTTCCGCCTCCTAGCTCGAGATGAGGGATCCTTTCCCTGTTTCGTAGGGAAAGAATTCCCGGCGTTGCCGTCGCATCTCAAGAGGAGGCGCTCTCCACAGGAAAGGCGAGAGGAACTCCAGGGTCATGCCACCATTCCAAGAGACCCCCAGATGTGTCAGTCCATTCCAGAGGAACCTGTTTTCCCTGCACTGCCTTGACGTTCAAGCCGAGGATCGACTCCCACCACGTGTGCACATGGGACAGCCCTGTGGGAAAGCCTCGTGGGAAAGCCTCGTGGGAAAGACTAGAGGGAAAACCATAGATCCTTTGCTCCACGCGGCGGACTGCGTGACACTGCTGCTACCGCTCTGGAGGAAAGCGCAAGTGCATGCCCGCATTCGAGACGAGGACTGACTCCCCTGGAGAGACTCCAGAAGTACCCCAAGATCCATGTCAGCACTGGAGAGGAATCCTCAGGTTCCGGCCCCGACTCCACACAAGGTCTTAGGCCCCGGCATCGACGGGAGAGGAATCCCGAGAGGCCCCCGAGGAACTCGCATGGGGACTGGCCTTTCCTGAGGCCACCAGAGCGGGTCCCTGAGGTCCCCGTCGTAAGTCGAGAGCACCTGCCGCAACTCGAGAAAATCCAGGAGGTTTTGCCCTCCAGGCGAGATGAGGCCCATTTCCGCTGAGGCTTCTCTAGGCTAAACAGATCTAACCACTGGAACTTCCAAAGGGTCCTTCACACCCTTGCTGCAACTCAAGAAGTTCCCCGACATACCCGTCTCCACTCGAGCGAAAGCACGAGGGTCCCGCACACATCCAGGGGAGCCCCGTTTCCGCCTCCTAGCTCGAGATGAGGGATCCTTTCTCTGTTTCTTAGGGCAAGAATTCCCGGCGTTCCCGACCCATCTCAAGAGAAGGCGCTATCCACAGGAAAGGCGAGAGGAACTCCAGGGTCGTGTCACCATTCTAAGAGTCCCCCAAATGTGTCAGTCCATTCCAGAGGAACCTGTTTTCCCTGCACTGCGTTGACGTTCAAACCGAGGATCGACTCCCACCACCTGTGCACGTGGGACAGCCCTGTGGGAAACCCTCGTGGGAAAGCCTGGTGGGAAAGACTCGAGGGAAAACCAAAGATCCTTTGCTCCACGCGGCGGACTGCGTGACACTGCTGCTACCGCTCTGGAGGAAAGCGCAAGTGCATGCCCGCATCCGAGACGAGGACTGACTCCCCTGGGGAGACTCCAGAAGTACCCCAAGATCCATGTCAGCACTGGAGAGGAATCCTCAGTTTCCGGCCCCGACTCCACACAAGGTCTTAGGCCCCGGCATCGACGGGAGAGGAATCCCGAGAGGCCCCCGAGGAACTCGCATGGGGACTGGCCTTTCCTGAGGCCACCAGAGCGGGTCCCTGAGGTCCCCGTCGTAAGTCGTGAGCACCTGCGACAACTCGAGTAAATCCAGGAGGTTTTGCCCTCCAGGCGAGATGAGGCCCTTTTTGGCTGAGGCTTCTCGAGGCTAATCACATCTAACCACTGGAACTTCCAAAGGGTCCTTCACACCCTTGCTGCAACTCAAGAAGATCCTCGACATACCCGTCTCCACTCGAGAGGAAGCACGAGGGTCCCGCACACATCCAGGGGAGACCCGTTTCCGCCTCCTAGCGCGAGATGAGGGATCATTTCCCTGTTTCGTAGGGAAAGAATTCCCGGCGTTCCCGTCGCATCTCAAGAGGAGGCGCTCTCCACAGGAAAGGAGAGAGGAACTCCAGGGTAGTGCCACCATTGCAAGAGTCCCCCAGATGTCTCAGTCCATTCCAGAGGAACCTGTTTTCCCTGCACTGCCTTGGCGATCAAGCCGAGGATCGAATCCCACCACCTGTGCACGTGGAACAGCCCTGTGGGAAAGCCTCGTGGGAAAGCCTCGTGGGAAAGACTCGAGGGAAAATCATAGATCCTTTGCTCTACGCAGCGGAGTGCGTGACACTGCTTCTACCGCTCTGGAGAAAAGCGCAAGTGCATGCCCGCATCCGAGACGAGGACTGACTCCCCTGGGGAGACTCCAGAAGTACCCCAAGATCCATGTCAGCACTGGAGAGGAATCCTCAGGTTCCGGCCCCGACTCCACACAAGGTCTTAGGCCCCGGCATCGACGGGAGAGGAATCCCGAGAGGCCCCCGAGGAACTCGCATGGGGACTGGCCTTTCCTGAGGCCACCAGAGCGGGTCCCTGAGGTCCCCGTCGTAAGTCAAGAGCACCTGCCGCAACTCGAGAAAATCCAGGAGGTTTTGCCCTCCAGGCGAGATGAGGCCCATTTCCGCTGAGCCTTCTCGAGGTCAATCACATCTAACCACTGGAACTTCCAAAGGGTCCTTCACACCGTTGCTGCAACTCAAGAAGTTCCCCGACATGCCCGTCTCCACTCGAGAGGAGGCACGTGGTGTCCCGCACACATCCAGGGGAGCCCCGTTTCCGCCTCCTATCTCGAGATGAGGGATCCTTTCCCTGTTTCGTAGGGAAAGAATTCCCGGCGTTCCCGTCGCATCTCAAGAGGAGGCGCTCTCCACAGGAAAGGCGAGAGGAACTCCAGGGTCGTGCCACCATTCCAAGAGTCCCCCAGATGTGTCAGTCCATTCCAGAGGAACCTGTTTTCCCTGCACTGCCTTGACGTTCAAGCCGAGGATCGACTCCCACCACGTGTGCACGTGGGACAGCCCTGTGGGAAAGCCTCGTGGGAAAGCCTCGTGGGAAAGACTCGAGGGAAAACCATAGATCCTTTGATCCACGCGGCGGACTGCGTGACACTGCTGCTACCGCTCTGGAGGAAAGCGCAAGTGCATGCCCGCATTCGAGACGAGGACTGACTCCCCTGGGGAGACTCCAGAAGTACCCCAAGATCCATGTCAGCACTGGAGAGGAATCCTCAGGTTCCGGCCCCGACTCCACACAAGGTCTTAGGCCCCGGCATCGACGGGAGAGGAATCCCGAGAGGCCCCCGAGGAACTCGCATGGGGACTGGCCTTTCCTCAGGCCACCAGAGCGGGTCCCTGAGGTCCCCGTCGTAAGTCGAGAGCACCTGCCGCAACTCGAGAAAATCCAGGAGGTTTTGCCCTCCAGGCGAGATGAGGCCCATTTCCCCTGAGGCTTCTCGAGGCCAATCACATCTAACCACTGGAACTTCCAAAGGGTCCTTCACACCCTTGCTGCAACTCAAGTAGTTCCCCGACATACCCGTCTCCACTCGAGAGGAAGCACGTGGTGTCCCGCACACATCCAGGGGAGCCCCGTTTCCGCCTCCTATCTCGAGATGAGGGATCCTTTCCCTGTTTCGTAGGGAAAGAATTCCCGGCGTTCCCGTCGCATCTCAAGAGGAGGCGCTCTCCACAGGAAAGGCGAGAGGAACTCCAGGGTCGTGCCACCATTCCAAGAGTCCCCCAGATGTGTCAGTCCATTCCAGAGGAACCTGTTTTCCCTGCACTGCCTTGACGTTCAAGCCGAGGATCGACTCCCACCACGTGTGCACGTGGGACAGCCCTGTGGGAAAGCCTCGTGGGAAAGCCTCGTGGGAAAGACTCGAGGGAAAACCATAGATCCTTTGATCCACGCGGCGGACTGCGTGACACTGCTGCTACCGCTCTGGAGGAAAGCGCAAGTGCATGCCCGCATTCGAGACGAGGACTGACTCCCCTGGGGAGACTCCAGAAGTACCCCAAGATCCATGTCAGCACTGGAGAGGAATCCTCAGGTTCCTGCCCCGACTCCACACAAGGTCTTAGGCCCCGCCATCGACGGGAGAGGAATCCCGAGAGGCCCCCGAGGAACTCGCATGGGGACTGGCCTTTCCTGAGGCCACCAGAGCGGGTCCCTGAGGTCCCCGTCGTAAGTCGAGAGCACCTGCCGCAACTCGAGAAAATACAGGAGGTTTTGCCCTCCAGGCGAGATGAGGCCCATTTCCGCTGAGGCTTCTCGAGGCCAATCACATCTAACCACTGAAACTTCCAAAGGGTCCTTCACACCATTGCTGCAACTCAAGAAGTTCCACGACATACCCGTCTCCACTCGAGAGGAAGCACGTGGGGTCGCGCACACATCCAGGGGAGCCCCGTTTCCGCCTCCTAGCTCGAGATGAGGGATCCTTTCCCTGTTTCGTAGGGAAAGAATTCCCGGCGTTCCCGTCGCATCTCAAGAGGAGGCGCTCTCCTCAGGAAAGGCGAGAGGAACTCCAGGGTCATGACACCATCCCAAGAGTCCCCCAGATGTGTCAGTCCATTCCAGAGGAACCTGTTTTCAATGCACTGCCTTGACGTTGAAGCCGAGGATCGACTCCCACCACGTGTGCACGTGGGACAGCCCTGTGGGAAAGCCTCGTGGGAAAGCCTCGTGGGAAAGACTCGAGGGAAAACCATAGATCCTTTGATCCACGCGGCGGACTGCGTGACACTGCTGCTACCGCTCTGGAGGAAAGCGCAAGTGCATGCCCGCATTCGAGACGAGGACTGACTCCCCTGGGGAGACTCCAGAAGTACCCCAAGATCCATGTCAGCACTGGAGAGGAATCCTCAGGTTCCGGCCCCGACTCCACACAAGGTCTTAGGCCCCGGCATCGACGGGAGAGGAATCCCGAGAGGCCCCCGAGGAACTCGCATGGGGACTGGCCTTTCCTCAGGCCACCAGAGCGGGTCCCTGAGGTCCCCGTCGTAAGTCGAGAGCACCTGCCGCAACTCGAGAAAATCCAGGAGGTTTTGCCCTCCAGGCGAGATGAGGCCCATTTCCGCTGAGGCTTCTCGAGGCCAATCACATCTAACCACTGGAACTTCCAAAGGGTCCTTCACACCCTTGCTGCAACTCAAGAAGTTCATCGACATACCCGTCTCCACTCGAGAGGAAGCACGTGGGGTCCCGCACACATCCAGGGGAGCCCCGTTTCCGCCTCCTAGCTCGAGATGAGGGATCCTTTCCCTGTTTCGTAGGGAAAGAATTCCCGGCGTTCCCGTTGCATCTCAAGAGGAGGCGCTCTCCACAGGAAAGGCGAGAGGAACTCCAGGGTCGTGCCACCGTTCCAAGAGTCCCCCAGATGTGTCAGTCCATTCCAGAGGAACCTGTTTTCCCTGCACTGCCTTGACGTTCAAGCCGAGGATCGACTCCCACCACGTGTGCACGTGGGACAGCCCTGTGGGAAAGCCTCGTGGGAAAGCCTCGTGGGAAAGACTCGAGGGAAAACCATAGATCCTTTGATCCACGCGGCGGACTGCGTGACACTGCTGCTACCGCTCTGGAGGAAAGCGCAAGTGCATGCCCGCATTCGAGACGAGGACTGACTCCCCTGGGGAGACTCCAGAATACCCCAAGATCCATGTCAGCACTGGAGAGGAAACCTCAGGTTCCGGCCCCGACTCCACACAAGGTCTTAGGCCCCGGCATCGACGGGAGAGGAATCCCGAGAGGCCCCCGAGGAACTCGCATGGGGACTGGCCTTTCCTGAGGCCACCAGAGCGGGTCCCTGAGGTCCCCGTCGAAAGTCGAGAGCACCTGCCGCAACTCGAGAAAATCCAGGAGGTTTTGCCCTCCATGCGAGATGAGGCCCATTTCCGCTGAGGCTTCTCGAGGCCAATCACGTCTAACCACTGGAACTTCCAAAGGGTCCTTCACACCCTTGCTGCAACTCAAGAAGTTCCCCGACATACCCGTCTCCACTCGAGAGGAAGCACGTGGTGTCCCGCACACATCCAGGGGAGCCCCGTTTCCGCCTCCTAGCTCGAGATGAGGGATCCTTTCCCTGTTTCGTAGGGAAAGTATTCCCGGCATTCCCGTCGCATCTCAAGAGGAGGCGCTCTCCACAGGAAAGGCGAGAGGAACTCCAGGGTCATGCCTCCATTCCAAGAGTCCCCCAGATGTGTCAGTCCATTCCAGAGGAACCTGTTTTCCCTGCACTGCCTTGACGTTCAAGCCGAGGATCGACTCCCACCACGTGTGCACGTGGGACAGCCCTGTGGGAAAGCCTCGTGGGAAAGCCTCGTGGGAAAGACTCGAGGGAAAACCATAGATCCTTTGATCCACGCGGCGGACTGCGTGACACTGCTGCTACCGCTCTGGAGGAAAGCGCAAGTGCATGCCCGCATTCGAGACGAGGACTGACTCCCCTGGGGAGACTCCAGAAGTACCCCAAGATCCATGTCAGCACTGGAGAGGAATCCTCAGGTTCCGGCCCCGACTCCACACAAGGTCTTAGGCCCCGGCATCGACGGGAGAGGAATCCCGAGAGGATCCCGAGGAACTCGCATGGGGACTGGCCTTTCCTGAGGCCACCATAGCGGGTCCCTGAGGTCCCCATCGTAAGTCGAGAGCACCTGCCGCAACTCGAGAAAATCCAGGAGGTTTTGCCCTCCAGGCGAGATGAGGCCCATTTCCGCTGAGGCTTCTCGAGGCCAATCACATCTAACCAGTGGAACTTCCAAAGGGCCCTTCACACCCTTGCTGCAACTCAAGAAGTTCCCCGACATGCCCGTCTCCACTCGAGAGGAAGCACGTGCTGTCCCGCACACATCCAGGGGAGCCCCGTTTCCGCCTCCTATCTCGAGATGAGGGATCCTTTCCCTGTTTCTTAGGGAAAGTATTCCCGGCGTTCCCGTCGCATCTCAAGAGGAGGCGCTCTCCACAGGAAAGGCGAGAGGAACTCCAGGGTCGTGCCACCATTCCAAGAGTCCCCCAGATGTGTCAGTCCATTCCAGAGGAACCTGTTTTCCCTGCACTGTCTTGACGTTCAAGCCGAGGATCGACTCCCACCACGTGTGCACGTGGGACAGCCCTGTGGGAAAGCCTCGTGGGAAATCCTCGTGGGAAAGACTCGAGGGAAAACCTTAGATTCTTTGATCCACGCGGCGGACTGCGTGACACTGCTGCTACCGCTCTGGAGGAAAGCGCAAGTGCATGCCCGCATTCGAGACGAGGACTGACTCCCCTGGGGAGACTCCAGAAGTACCCCAAGATCCATGTCAGCACTGGAGAGGAATCCTCAGGTTCCGGCCCCGACTCCACACAAGGTCTTAGGCCCCGGCATCGACGGGAGAGGAATCCCGAGAGGCCCCCGAGGAACTCGCATGGAGACTGGCCTTTCCTCAGGCCACCAGAGCGGGTCCCTGACCTCCCCGTCGTAAGTCGAGAGCACCTGCCGCAACTCGAGAAAATCCAGGAGGTTTTGCCCTCCAGGCGAGATGAGGCCCATTTCCGCTGAGGCTTCTCGAGGCCAATCACATCTAACCACTGGAACTTCCAAAGGGTCCTTCACACCCTTGCTGCAACTCAAGAAGTTCCCCGACATACCCGTCTCCACTCGAGAGGAAGCACGTGGTGTCCCGCACACATCCAGGGGAGCCCCGTTTCCGCCTCCTAGCTCGAGATGAGGGATCCTTTCCCTGTTTCGTAGGGAAAGAATTCCCGGCGTTCCCGTCGCATCTCAAGAGGAGGCGCTCTCCACAGGAAAGGCGAGAGGAACTCCAGGGTCGTGCCACCATTCCAAGAGTCCCCCAGATGTGTCAGTCCATTCCAGAGGAACCTGTTTTCCCTGCACTGCCTTGACGTTCAAGCCGAGGATCGACTCCCACCACGTGTGCACGTTTGACAGCCCTGTGGGAAAGCCTCGTGGGAAAGCCTCGTGGGAAAGACTCGAGGGAAAACCATAGATCCTTTGATCCACGCGGCGGACTGCGTGACACTGCTGCTACCGCTCTGGAGCAAAGCGCAAGTGCATGCCCGCATTCGAGACGAGGACTGACTCCCCTGGGGAGACTCCAGAAGTACCCCAAGATC
Source organism: Ovis canadensis (assembly GCF_042477335.2). Taxonomy (NCBI): domain Eukaryota; kingdom Metazoa; phylum Chordata; class Mammalia; order Artiodactyla; family Bovidae; genus Ovis; species Ovis canadensis. The sequence continues at coordinate 3,008,626 of NC_091252.1, forward strand.
CATGTCAGCACTGGAGAGGAATCCTCAGGTTCCTGCCCCGACTCCACACAAGGTCTTAGGCCCCGCCATCGACGGGAGAGGAATCCCGAGAGGCCCCCGAGGAACTCGCATGGGGACTGGCCTTTCCTGAGGCCACCAGAGCGGGTCCCTGAGGTCCCCGTCGTAAGTCGAGAGCACCTGCCGCAACTCGAGAAAATACAGGAGGTTTTGCCCTCCAGGCGAGATGAGGCCCATTTCCGCTGAGGCTTCTCGAGGCCAATCACATCTAACCACTGAAACTTCCAAAGGGTCCTTCACACCATTGCTGCAACTCAAGAAGTTCCACGACATACCCGTCTCCACTCGAGAGGAAGCACGTGGGGTCGCGCACACATCCAGGGGAGCCCCGTTTCCGCCTCCTAGCTCGAGATGAGGGATCCTTTCCCTGTTTCGTAGGGAAAGAATTCCCGGCGTTCCCGTCGCATCTCAAGAGGAGGCGCTCTCCTCAGGAAAGGCGAGAGGAACTCCAGGGTCATGACACCATCCCAAGAGTCCCCCAGATGTGTCAGTCCATTCCAGAGGAACCTGTTTTCAATGCACTGCCTTGACGTTCAAGCCGAGGATCGACTCCCACCACGTGTGCACGTGGGACAGCCCTGTGGGAAAGCCTCGTGGGAAAGCCTCGTGGGAAAGACTCGAGGGAAAACCATAGATCCTTTGATCCACGCGGCGGACTGCGTGACACTGCTGCTACCGCTCTGGAGGAAAGCGCAAGTGCATGCCCGCATTCGAGACGAGGACTGACTCCCCTGGGGAGACTCCAGAAGTACCCCAAGATCCATGTCAGCACTGGAGAGGAATCCTCAGGTTCCGGCCCCGACTCCACACAAGGTCTTAGGCCCCGGCATCGACGGGAGAGGAATCCCGAGAGGCCCCCGAGGAACTCGCATGGGGACTGGCCTTTCCTCAGGCCACCAGAGCGGGTCCCTGAGGTCCCCGTCGTAAGTCGAGAGCACCTGCCGCAACTCGAGAAAATCCAGGAGGTTTTGCCCTCCAGGCGAGATGAGGCCCATTTCCGCTGAGGCTTCTCGAGGCCAATCACATCTAACCACTGGAACTTCCAAAGGGTCCTTCACACCCTTGCTGCAACTCAAGAATTTCATCGACATACCCGTCTCCACTCGAGAGGAAGCACGTGGGGTCCCGCACACATCCAGCGGAGCCCCGTTTCCGCCTCCTAGCTCGAGATGAGGGATCCTTTCCCTGTTTCGTAGGGAAAGAATTCCCGGCGTTCCCGTTGCATCTCAAGAGGAGGCGCTCTCCACAGGAAAGGCGAGAGGAACTCCAGGGTCGTGCCACCGTTCCAAGAGTCCCCCAGATGTGTCAGTCCATTCCAGAGGAACCTGTTTTCCCTGCACTGCCTTGACGTTCAAGCCGAGGATCGACTCCCACCACGTGTGCACGTGGGACAGCCCTGTGGGAAAGCCTCGTGGGAAAGCCTCGTGGGAAAGACTCGAGGGAAAACCATAGATCCTTTGATCCACGCGGCGGACTGCGTGACACTGCTGCTACCGCTCTGGAGGAAAGCGCAAGTGCATGCCCGCATTCGAGACGAGGACTGACTCCCCTGGGGAGACTCCAGAATACCCCAAGATCCATGTCAGCACTGGAGAGGAAACCTCAGGTTCCGGCCCCGACTCCACACAAGGTCTTAGGCCCCGGCATCGACGGGAGAGGAATCCCGAGAGGCCCCCGAGGAACTCGCATGGGGACTGGCCTTTCCTCAGGCCACCAGAGCGGGTCCCTGAGGTCCCCGTCGTAAGTCGAGAGCACCTGCCGCAACTCGAGAAAATCCAGGAGGTTTTGCCCTCCATGCGAGATGAGGCCCATTTCCGCTGAGGCTTCTCGAGGCCAATCACGTCTAACCACTGGAACTTCCAAAGGGTCCTTCACACCCTTGCTGCAACTCAAGAAGTTCCCCGACATACCCGTCTCCACTCGAGAGGAAGCACGTGGTGTCCCGCACACATCCAGGGGAGCCCCGTTTCCGCCTCCTAGCTCGAGATGAGGGATCCTTTCCCTGTTTCGTAGGGAAAGTATTCCCGGCATTCCCGTCGCATCTCAAGAGGAGGCGCTCTCCACAGGAAAGGCGAGAGGAACTCCAGGGTCATGCCTCCATTCCAAGAGTCCCCCAGATGTGTCAGTCCATTCCAGAGGAACCTGTTTTCCCTGCACTGCCTTGACGTTCAAGCCGAGGATCGACTCCCACCACGTGTGCACGTGGGACAGCCCTGTGGGAAAGCCTCGTGGGAAAGCCTCGTGGGAAAGACTCGAGGGAAAACCATAGATCCTTTGATCCACGCGGCGGACTGCGTGACACTGCTGCTACCGCTCTGGAGGAAAGCGCAAGTGCATGCCCGCATTCGAGACGAGGACTGACTCCCCTGGGGAGACTCCAGAAGTACCCCAAGATCCATGTCAGCACTGGAGAGGAATCCTCAGGTTCCGGCCCCGACTCCACACAAGGTCTTAGGCCCCGGCATCGACGGGAGAGGAATCCCGAGAGGACCCCGAGGAACTCGCATGGGGACTGGCCTTTCCTGAGGCCACCAGAGCGGGTCCCTGAGGTCCCCATCGTAAGTCGAGAGCACCTGCCGCAACTCGAGAAAATCCAGGAGGTTTTGCCCTCCAGGCGAGATGAGGCCCATTTCCGCTGAGGCTTCTCGAGGCCAATCACATCTAACCAGTGGAACTTCCAAAGGGCCCTTCACACCCTTGCTGCAACTCAAGAAGTTCCCCGACATGCCCGTCTCCACTCGAGAGGAAGCACGTGCTGTCCCGCACACATCCAGGGGAGCCCCGTTTCCGCCTCCTATCTCGAGATGAGGGATCCTTTCCCTGTTTCTTAGGGAAAGTATTCCCGGCGTTCCCGTCGCATCTCAAGAGGAGGCGCTCTCCACAGGAAAGGCGAGAGGAACTCCAGGGTCGTGCCACCATTCCAAGAGTCCCCCAGATGTGTCAGTCCATTCCAGAGGAACCTGTTTTCCCTGCACTGTCTTGACGTTCAAGCCGAGGATCGACTCCCACCACGTGTGCACGTGGGACAGCCCTGTGGGAAAGCCTCGTGGGAAATCCTCGTGGGAAAGACTCGAGGGAAAACCTTAGATCCTTTGATCCACGCGGCGGACTGCGTGACACTGCTGCTACCGCTCTGGAGGAAAGCGCAAGTGCATGCCCGCATTCGAGACGAGGACTGACTCCCCTGGGGAGACTCCAGAAGTACCCCAAGATCCATGTCAGCACTGGAGAGGAATCCTCAGGTTCCGGCCCCGACTCCACACAAGGTCTTAGGCCCCGGCATCGACGGGAGAGGAATCCCGAGAGGCCCCCGAGGAACTCGCATGGAGACTGGCCTTTCCTCAGGCCACCAGAGCGGGTCCCTGACCTCCCCGTCGTAAGTCGAGAGCACCTGCCGCAACTCGAGAAAATCCAGGAGGTTTTGCCCTCCAGGCGAGATGAGGCCCATTTCCGCTGAGGCTTCTCGAGGCCAATCACATCTAACCACTGGAACTTCCAAAGGGTCCTTCACACCCTTGCTGCAACTCAAGAAGTTCCCCGACATACCCGTCTCCACTCGAGAGGAAGCACGTGGTGTCCCGCACACATCCAGGGGAGCCCCGTTTCCGCCTCCTAGCTCGAGATGAGGGATCCTTTCCCTGTTTCGTAGGGAAAGAATTCCCGGCGTTCCCGTCGCATCTCAAGAGGAGGCGCTCTCCACAGGAAAGGCGAGAGGAACTCCAGTATAGTGCTACCATTCCAAGAGTCCCCCAGATGTGTCAGTCCATTCCAGAGGAACCTGTTTTCCCTGCACTGCCTTGACGTTCAAGCCGAAGATCAACTCCCACCACGTGTGCACGTGGGACAGCCCTGTGGGAAAGCCTCGTGGGAAAGCCTCGTGGGAAAGACTCGAGGGAAAACCATAGATCCTTTGATCCACGCGGCGGACTGCGTGACACTGCTGCTACCGCTATGGAGGAAAGCGCAAGTGCATTCCCGCATTCGAGACGAGGACTGACTCCCCTGGGGAGACTCCAGAAGTACCCCAATATCCATGTCAGCACTGGAGAGGAAACCTCAGTTTCCGGCCCCGACTCCACACAAGGTCTTAGGCCCCGGCATCGACGGGAGAGGAATCCCGAGAGGCCCCCGAGGAACTCGCATGGGGACTGGCCTTTCCTGAGGCCACCAGAGCGGGTCCCTGAGGTCCCCGTCGTAAGTCGAGAGCACCTGCCGCAACTCGAGAAAATCCAGGAGGTTTTGCCCTCCAGGCGAGATGAGGCCCATTTCCGCTGAGGCTTTTCGAGGCCAATCACATCTAACCACTGGAACTTCCAAAGGGTCCTTCACACCCTTGCTGCAAATCAAGAAGTTCCCCGACATACCCGTCTCCACTCGAGAGGAAGAACGTGGTGTCCCGCACACATCCAGGGGAGCCCCGTTTCCGCCTCCTAGCTCGAGATGAGGGATCCTTTCCCTCTTTCGTAGGGAAAGAATTCCCGGCGTTCCCGTCGCATCTCAAGAGGAGGCGCTCTCCACAGGAAAGGTGAGAGGAACTCCAGGGTCGTGCCACCATTCCCAGAGTCCCCCAGTTGTGTCAGTCCATTCCAGAGGAACCTGTTTTCCCTGCACTGCCTTGACGTTCAAGCCGAGGATCGACTCCCACCACGTGTGCACGTGGGACAGCCCTGTGGGAAAGCCTCGTGGGAAAGCCTCGTGGGAAAGACTCGAGGGAAAACCATAGATCCTTTGATCCACGCGGCGGACTGCGTGACACTGCTGCTACCGCTCTGGAGGAAAGCGCAAGTGCATGCCTGCATTCGAGACGAGGACTGACTCCCCTGGGGAGACTCCAGAAGTACCCCAAGATCCATGTCAGCACTGGAGAGGAATCCTCAGGTTCCGGCCCCGACTCCACACAAGGTCTTAGGCCCCGGCATCGACGGGAGAGGAATCCCGAGAGGCCCCCGAGGAACTCGCATGGGGACTGGCCGTTCCTGAGGCCACCAGAGCGGGTCCCTGAGGTCCCCGTCGTAAGTCGAGAGCACCTGCCGCAACTCGAGAAAATCCAGGAGGTTTTGCCCTCCAGGCGAGACGAGGCCCATTTCCGCTGAGGCTTCTCGAGGCCAATACGTCTAACCACTGGAACTTCCAAAGGGTCCTTCACACCCTTGCTGCAACTCAAGAAGTTCCCCGACATACCCGTCTCCACTCGAGAGGAAGCACGTGGGGTCCCGCACACATCCAGGGGAGCCCCGTTTCCGCCTCCTAGCTCGAGATGAGGGATCCTTTCCCTGTTTCGTAGGGAAAGAATTCCCGGCGTTCCCGTCGCATCTCAAGAGGAGGCGCTCTCCACAGGAAAGGTGAGAGGAACTCCAGGGTCGTGCCACCATTCCAAGAGTCCCCCAGATGTGTCAGTCCATTCCAGAGGAACCTGTTTTCCCTGCACTGCCTTGACGTTCAAGCCGAGGATCGACTCCCACCACGTGTGCACGTGGGACAGCCCTGTGGGAAAGCCTCGTGGGAAAGCCTCGTGGGAAAGACTCGAGGGAAAACCATAGATCCTTTGATTCACGCGGCGGACTGCGTGACACTGCTGCTACCGCTCTGCAGGAAAGCGCAAGTGCATGCCCGCATTCGAGACGAGGACTGACTCCCCTGGGGAGACTCCAGAAGTACCCCAAGATCCATGTCAGCACTGGAGAGGAATCCTCAGTTTCCGGCCCCGACTCCACACAAGGTCTGAGGCCCCGGCATCGACGGGAGAGGAATCCCAAGAGGCCCCCGAGGAACTCGCATGGGGACTGGCCTTTCCTGAGGCCACCAGAGCGGGTCCCTGAGGTCCCCGTCGTAAGTCGAGAGCACCTGCCGCAACTCGAGAAAATCCAGGAGGTTTTGCCCTCCAGGCGAGATGAGGCCCATTTCCGCTGAGGCTTCTCTACGCTAAACACATCTAACCACTGGAACTTCCAAAGGGTCCTTCACACCCTTGCTGCAACTCAAGAAGTTCCCCGACATACCCGTCTCCACTCGAGGAAAAGCACGAGGGTCCCGCACACATCCAGGGGAGACCCGTTTCCGCCTCTTAGCTCGAGATGAGGGATCCATTCCCTGTTTCGTAGGGAAAGAATTCCCGGCGTTCCCGTCGCATCTCAAGAGGAGGCGCTCCCACAGGAAAGGCGAGAGGAACTCAAGGGTCGTGCCACCATTCCAAGAGACCCCAGATGTGTCAGTCCATTCCAGAGGAACCTGTTTTCCCTGCACTGCCTTGACGTTCAAGCCGAGGATCGACTCCCATCACGTGTGCTCGTGGGACAGCCCTGTGGGAAAGCCTCGTGGGAAAGCCTCGTGGGAAAGACTGAAGGGAAAACCATAGATCCTTTGATCCACCCGGCCGACTGCGTGACACGGCTGCTACCGCTCTGGAGGAAAGCGCAAGTGCATGCCCGCTTTTGAGTCGAGGACTGACTCCCCTGGGGAGACTCCAGAAGTACCCCAAGATCCATGTCAGCACTGGAGAGGAATCCTCAGGTTCCGGCCCCGACTCCACACAAGGTCTTAGGCCCCAGCATCGACGGGAGAGGAATCCCGAGAGGCCCCCGAGGAACTCGCATGGGGACTGGCCTTTCCTGAGGCCACCAGAGCGGGTCCCTGAGGTCCCCGTCGTAAGTCGATGGCACCTGCCGCAACTCTAGAAAATCCAGGAGGTTTTGCCCTCCAGGCGAGATGAGGCCCATTTCCGCTGAGGCTTCTCGAGGCTAATCACATCTAACCACTGGAACTTCCAAAGGGTCCTTCACACCCTTGCTGCAACTCAAGCAGTTCCGCGACATACCCGTCTCCACTCGAGAGGAAGCACGTGGGGTCCCGCACACATCCAGCTGAGCCCCATTTCCGCCTCCTAGCTCGAGATGAGGGATCCTTTCCCTGTTTCGTAGGGAAAGAATTCCCGGCGTTGCCGTCGCATCTCAAGAGGAGGCGCTCTCCACAGGAAAGGCGAGAGGAACTCCAGGGTCATGCCACCATTCCAAGAGACCCCCAGATGTGTCAGTCCATTCCAGAGGAACCTGTTTTCCCTGCACTGCCTTGACGTTCAAGCCGAGGATCGACTCCCACCACGTGTGCACATGGGACAGCCCTGTGGGAAAGCCTCGTGGGAAAGCCTCGTGGGAAAGACTAGAGGGAAAACCATAGATCCTTTGCTCCACGCGGCGGACTGCGTGACACTGCTGCTACCGCTCTGGAGGAAAGCGCAAGTGCATGCCCGCATTCGAGACGAGGACTGACTCCCCTGGGGAGACTCCAGAAGTACCCCAAGATCCATGTCAGCACTGGAGAGGAATCCTCAGGTTCCGGCCCCGACTCCACACAAGGTCTTAGGCCCCGGCATCGACGGGAGAGGAATCCCGAGAGGCCCCCGAGGAACTCGCATGGGGACTGGCCTTTCCTGAGGCCACCAGAGCGGGTCCCTGAGGTCCCCGTCGTAAGTCGAGAGCACCTGCCGCAACTCGAGAAAATCCAGGAGGTTTTGCCCTCCAGGCGAGATGAGGCCCATTTCCGCTGAGGCTTCTCTAGGCTAAACAGATCTAACCACTGGAACTTCCAAAGGGTCCTTCACACCCTTGCTGCAACTCAAGAAGTTCCCCGACATACCCGTCTCCACTCGAGCGAAAGCACGAGGGTCCCGCACACATCCAGGGGAGCCCCGTTTCCGCCTCCTAGCTCGAGATGAGGGATCCTTTCTCTGTTTCTTAGGGCAAGAATTCCCGGCGTTCCCGACCCATCTCAAGAGAAGGCGCTATCCACAGGAAAGGCGAGAGGAACTCCAGGGTCGTGTCACCATTCTAAGAGTCCCCCAAATGTGTCAGTCCATTCCAGAGGAACCTGTTTTCCCTGCACTGCGTTGACGTTAAAACCGAGGATCGACTCCCACCACCTGTGCACGTGGGACAGCCCTGTGGGAAACCCTCGTGGGAAAGCCTGGTGGGAAAGACTCGAGGGAAAACCAAAGATCCTTTGCTCCACGCGGCGGACTGCGTGACACTGCTGCTACCGCTCTGGAGGAAAGCGCAAGTGCATGCCCGCATCCGAGACGAGGACTGACTCCCCTGGGGAGACTCCAGAAGTACCCCAAGATCCATGTCAGCACTGGAGAGGAATCCTCAGTTTCCGGCCCCGACTCCACACAAGGTCTTAGGCCCCGGCATCGACGGGAGAGGAATCCCGAGAGGCCCCCGAGGAACTCGCATGGGGACTGGCCTTTCCTGAGTCCACCAGAGCGGGTCCCTGAGGTCCCCGTCGTAAGTCGTGAGCACCTGCGACAACTCGAGTAAATCCAGGAGGTTTTGCCCTCCAGGCGAGATGAGGCCCTTTTTGGCTCAGGCTTCTCGAGGCTAATCACATCTAACCACTGGAACTTCCAAAGGGTCCTTCACACCCTTGCTGCAACTCAAGAAGTTCCTCGACATACCCGTCTCCACTCGAGAGGAAGCACGAGGGTCCCGCACACATCCAGGGGAGACCCGTTTCCGCCTCCTAGCGCGAGATGAGGGATCATTTCCCTGTTTCGTAGGGAAAGAATTCCCGGCGTTCCCGTCGCATCTCAAGAGGAGGCGCTCTCCACAGGAAAGGAGAGAGGAACTCCAGGGTAGTGCCACCATTGCAAGAGTCCCCCAGATGTCTCAGTCCATTCCAGAGGAACCTGTTTTCCCTGCACTGCCTTGGCGATCAAGCCGAGGATCGAATCCCACCACCTGTGCACGTGGAACAGCCCTGTGGGAAAGCCTCGTGGGAAAGCCTCGTGGGAAAGACTCGAGGGAAAATCATAGATCCTTTGCTCTACGCAGCGGAGTGCGTGACACTGCTTCTACCGCTCTGGAGAAAAGCGCAAGTGCATGCCCGCATCCGAGACGAGGACTGACTCCCCTGGGGAGACTCCAGAAGTACCCCAAGATCCATGTCAGCACTGGAGAGGAATCCTCAGGTTCCGGCCCCGACTCCACACAAGGTCTTAGGCCCCGGCATCGACGGGAGAGGAATCCCGAGAGGCCCCCGAGGAACTCGCATGGGGACTGGCCTTTCCTGAGGCCACCAGAGCGGGTCCCTGAGGTCCCCGTCGTAAGTCAAGAGCACCTGCCGCAACTCGAGAAAATCCAGGAGGTTTTGCCCTCCAGGCGAGATGAGGCCCATTTCCGCTGAGCCTTCTCGAGGTCAATCACATCTAACCACTGGAACTTCCAAAGGGTCCTTCACACCCTTGCTGCAACTCAAGAAGTTCCCCGACATGCCCGTCTCCACTCGAGAGGAGGCACGTGGTGTCCCGCACACATCCAGGGTAGCCCCGTTTCCGCCTCCTATCTCGAGATGAGGGATCCTTTCCCTGTTTCGTAGGGAAAGAATTCCCGGCGTTCCCGTCGCATCTCAAGAGGAGGCGCTCTCCACAGGAAAGGCGAGAGGAACTCCAGGGTCGTGCCACCATTCCAAGAGTCCCCCAGATGTGTCAGTCCATTCCAGAGGAACCTGTTTTCCCTGCACTGCCTTGACGTTCAAGCCGAGGATCGACTCCCACCACGTGTGCACGTGGGACAGCCCTGTGGGAAAGCCTCGTGGGAAAGCCTCGTGGGAAAGACTCGAGGGAAAACCATAGATCCTTTGATCCACGCGGCGGACTGCGTGACACTGCTGCTACCGCTCTGGAGGAAAGCGCAAGTGCATGCCCGCATTCGAGACGAGGACTGACTCCCCTGGGGAGACTCCAGAAGTACCCCAAGATCCATGTCAGCACTGGAGAGGAATCCTCAGGTTCCGGCCCCGACTCCACACAAGGTCTTAGGCCCCGGCATCGACGGGAGAGGAATCCCGAGACGCCCCCGAGGAACTCGCATGGGGACTGGCCTTTCCTGAGGCCACCAGAGCGGGTCCCTGAGGTCCCCGTCGTAAGTCGATGGCACCTGCCGCAACTCTAGAAAATCCAGGAGGTTTTGCCCTCCAGGCGAGATGAGGCCCATTTCCGCTGAGGCTTCTCGAGGCCAATCACATATAACCACTGGAACTTCCAAAGGGTCCTTCACTCCCTTGCTGCAACTCAAGAAGTTCCGCGACATACCCGTCTCCACTCGAGAGGAAGCACGTGGGGTCCCGCACACATCCAGGGGAGCCCCGTTTCCGCCTCCTAGCTCGAGATGAGGGATCCTTTCCCTGTTTCGTAGGGAAAGAATTCCCGGCGTTGCCGTCGCATCTCAAGAGGAGGCGCTCTCCACAGGAAAGGCGAGAGGAACTCCAGGGTCATGCCACCATTCCAAGAGACCCCCAGATGTGTCAGTCCATTCCAGAGGAACCTGTTTTCCCTGCACTGCCTTGACGTTCAAGCCGAGGATCGACTCCCACCACGTGTGCACATGGGACAGCCCTGTGGGAAAGCCTCGTGGGAAAGCCTCGTGGGAAAGACTAGAGGGAAAACCATAGATCCTTTGCTCCACGCGGCGGACTGCGTGACACTGCTGCTACCGCTCTGGAGGAAAGCGCAAGTGCATGCCCGCATTCGAGACGAGGACTGACTCCCCTGGGGAGACTCCAGAAGTACCCCAAGATCCATGTCAGCACTGGAGAGGAATCCTCAGGTTCCGGCCCCGACTCCACACAAGGTCTTAGGCCCCGGCATCGACGGGAGAGGAATCCCGAGAGGCCCCCGAGGAACTCGCATGGGGACTGGCCTTTCCTGAGGCCACCAGAGCGGGTCCCTGAGGTCCCCGTCGTAAGTCGAGAGCACCTGCCGCAACTCGAGAAAATCCAGGAGGTTTTGCCCTCCAGGCGAGATGAGGCCCATTTCCGCTGAGGCTTCTCTAGGCTAAACAGATCTAACCACTGGAACTTCCAAAGGGTCCTTCACACCCTTGCTGCAACTCAAGAAGTTCCCCGACATACCCGTCTCCACTCGAGCGAAAGCACGAGGGTCCCGCACACATCCAGGGGAGCCCCGTTTCCGCCTCCTAGCTCGAGATGAGGGATCCTTTCTCTGTTTCTTAGGGCAAGAATTCCCGGCGTTCCCGACCCATCTCAAGAGAAGGCGCTATCCACAGGAAAGGCGAGAGGAACTCCAGGGTCGTGTCACCATTCTAAGAGTCCCCCAAATGTGTCAGTCCATTCCAGAGGAACCTGTTTTCCCTGCACTGCGTTGACGTTCAAACCGAGGATCGACTCCCACCACCTGTGCACGTGGGACAGCCCTGTGGGAAACCCTCGTGGGAAAGCCTGGTGGGAAAGACTCGAGGGAAAACCAAAGATCCTTTGCTCCACGCGGCGGACTGCGTGACACTGCTTCTACCGCTCTGGAGGAAAGCGCAAGTGCATGCCCGCATCCGAGACGAGGACTGACTCCCCTGGGGAGACTCCAGAAGTACCCCAAGATCCATGTCAGCACTGGAGAGGAATCCTCAGTTTCCGGCCCCGACTCCACACAAGGTCTTAGGCCCCGGCATCGACGGGAGAGGAATCCCGAGAGGCCCCCGAGGAACTCGCATGGGGACTGGCCTTTCCTGAGGCCACCAGAGCGGGTCCCTGAGGTCCCCGTCGTAAGTCGTGAGCACCTGCGACAACTCGAGTAAATCCAGGAGGTTTTGCCCTCCAGGCGAGATGAGGCCCTTTTTGGCTGAGGCTTCTCGAGGCTAATCACATCTAACCACTGGAACTTCCAAAGGGTCCTTCACACCCTTGCTGCAACTCAAGAAGTTCCTCGACATACCCGTCTCCACTCGAGAGGAAGCACGAGGGTCCCGCACACATCCAGGGGAGACCCGTTTCCGCCTCCTAGCGCGAGATGAGGGATCATTTCCCTGTTTCGTAGGGAAAGAATTCCCGGCGTTCCCGTCGCATCTCAAGAGGAGGCGCTCTCCACAGGAAAGGAGAGAGGAACTCCAGGGTAGTGCCACCATTGCAAGAGTCCCCCAGATGTCTCAGTCCATTCCAGAGGAACCTGTTTTCCCTGCACTGCCTTGGCGATCAAGCCGAGGATCGAATCCCACCACCTGTGCACGTGGAACAGCCCTGTGGGAAAGCCTCGTGGGAAAGCCTCGTGGGAAAGACTCGAGGGAAAATCATAGATCCTTTGCTCTACGCAGCGGAGTGCGTGACACTGCTTCTACCGCTCTGGAGAAAAGCGCAAGTGCATGCCCGCATCCGAGACGAGGACTGACTCCCCTGGGGAGACTCCAGAAGTACCCCAAGATCCATGTCAGCACTGGAGAGGAATCCTCAGGTTCCGGCCCCGACTCCACACAAGGTCTTAGGCCCCGGCATCGACGGGAGAGGAATCCCGAGAGGCCCCCGAGGAACTCGCATGGGGACTGGCCTTTCCTGAGGCCACCAGAGCGGGTCCCTGAGGTCCCCGTCGTAAGTCAAGAGCACCTGCCGCAACTCGAGAAAATCCAGGAGGTTTTGCCCTCCAGGCGAGATGAGGCACATTTCCGCTGAGCCTTCTCGAGGTCAATCACATCTAACCACTGGAACTTCCAAAGGGTCCTTCACACCCTTGCTGCAACTCAAGAAGTTCCCCGACATGCCCGTCTCCACTCGAGAGGAGGCACGTGGTGTCCCGCACACATCCAGGGGAGCCCCGTTTCCGCCTCCTATCTCGAGATGAGGGATCCTTTCCCTGTTTCGTAGGGAAAGAATTCCCGGCGTTCCCGTCGCATCTCAAGAGGAGGCGCTCTCCACAGGAAAGGCGAGAGGAACTCCAGGGTCGTGCCACCATTCCAAGAGTCCCCCAGATGTGTCAGTCCATTCCAGAGGAACCTGTTTTCCCTGCACTGCCTTGACGTTCAAGCCGAGGATCGACTCCCACCACGTGTGCACGTGGGACAGCCCTGTGGGAAAGCCTCGTGGGAAAGCCTCGTGGGAAAGACTCGAGGGAAAACCATAGATCCTTTGATCCACGCGGCGGACTGCGTGACACTGCTGCTACCGCTCTGGAGGAAAGCGCAAGTGCATGCCCGCATTCGAGACGAGGACTGACTCCCCTGGGGAGACTCCAGAAGTACCCCAAGATCCATGTCAGCACTGGAGAGGAATCCTCAGGTTCCGGCCCCGACTCCACACAAGGTCTTAGGCCCCGGCATCGACGGGAGAGGAATCCCGAGAGGCCCCCGAGGAACTCGCATGGGGACTGGCCTTTCCTCAGGCCACCAGAGCGGGTCCCTGAGGTCCCCGTCGTAAGTCGAGAGCACCTGCCGCAACTCGAGAAAATCCAGGAGGTTTTGCCCTCCAGGCGAGATGAGGCCCATTTCCCCTGAGGCTTCTCGAGGCCAATCACATCTAACCACTGGAACTTCCAAAGGGTCCTTCACACCCTTGCTGCAACTCAAGTAGTTCCCCGACATACCCGTCTCCACTCGAGAGGAAGCACGTGGTGTCCCGCACACATCCAGGGGAGCCCCGTTTCCGCCTCCTAGCTCGAGATGAGGGATCCTTTCCCTGTTTCGTAGGGAAAGAATTCCCGGCGTTCCCGTCGCATCTCAAGAGGAGGCGCTCTCCACAGGAAAGGCGAGAGGAACTCCAGGGTCGTGCCACCATTCCAAGAGTCCCCCAGATGTGTCAGTCCATTCCAGAGGAACCTGTTTTCCCTGCACTGCCTTGACGTTCAAGCCGAGGATCGACTCCCACCACGTGTGCACGTGGGACAGCCCTGTGGGAAAGCCTCGTGGGAAAGCCTCGTGGGAAAGACTCGAGGGAAAACCATAGATCCTTTGATCCACGCGGCGGACTGCGTGACACTGCTGCTACCGCTCTGGAGGAAAGCGCAAGTGCATGCCCGCATTCGAGACGAGGACTGACTCCCCTGGGGAGACTCCAGAAGTACCCCAAGATCCATGTCAGCACTGGAGAGGAATCCTCAGGTTCCGGCCCCGACTCCACACAAGGTCTTAGGCCCCGGCATCGACGGGAGAGGAATCCCGAGAGGCCCCCGAGGAACTCGCATGGGGACTGGCCTTTCCTGAGGCCACCAGAGCGGGTCCCTGAGGTCCCCGTCGTAAGTCGAGAGGACCTGCCGCAACTCGAGAAAATCCAGGAGGTTTTGCCCTCCAGGCGAGATGAGGCCCATTTCCGCTGAGGCCTCTCGAGGCCAATCACATCTAACCACTGGAACTTCCAAAGGGTCCTTCAGACCCTTGCTGCAACTCAAGAAGTTCCCCGACATGCCCGTCTCCACTCGAGAGGAAGCACGTGGTGTCCCGCACACATCCAGGGGAGCCCCGTTTCCGCCTCCTATCTCGAGATGAGGGATCCTTTCCCTGTTTCGTAGGGAAAGAATTCCCGGCGTTCCCGTCGCATCTCAAGAGGAGGCGCTCTCCACAGGAAAGGCGAGAGGAACTCCAGGGTCGTGCCACCATTCCAAGAGTCCCCCAGATGTGTCAGTCCATTCCAGAGGAACCTGTTTTCCCTGCACTGCCTTGACGTTCAAGCCGAGGATCGACTCCCACCACGTGTGCATGTGGGACAGCCCTGTGGGAAAGCCTCGTGGGAAAGCCTCGTGGGAAAGACTCGAGGGAAAACCATAGATCCTTTGATCCACGCGGCGGACTGCGTGACACTGCTGCTACCGCTCTGGAGGAAAGCGCAAGTGCATGCCCGCATTCGAGACGAGGACTGACTCCCCTGGGGAGACTCCAGAAGTACCCCAAGATCCATGTCAGCACTGGAGAGGAATCCTCAGGTTCCTGCCCCGACTCCACACAAGGTCTTAGGCCCCGCCATCGACGGGAGAGGAATCCCGAGAGGCCCCCGAGGAACTCGCATGGGGACTGGCCTTTCCTGAGGCCACCAGAGCGGGTCCCTGAGGTCCCCGTCGTAAGTCGAGAGCACCTGCCGCAACTCGAGAAAATCCAGGAGGTTTTGCCCTCCAGGCGAGATGAGGCCCATTTCCGCTGAGGCTTCTCGAGGCCAATCACATCTAACCACTGAAACTTCCAAAGGGTCCTTCACACCATTGCTGCAACTCAAGAAGTTCCCCGACATACCCGTCTCCACTCGAGAGGAAGCACGTGGGGTCGCGCACACATCCAGGGGAGCCCCGTTTCCGCCTCCTAGCTCGAGATGAGGGATCCTTTCCCTGTTTCGTAGGGAAAGAATTCCCGGCGTTCCCGTCGCATCTCAAGAGGAGGCGCTCTCCTCAGGAAAGGCGAGAGGAACTCCAGGGTCATGACACCATCCCAAGAATCCCCCAGATGTGTCAGTCCATTCCAGAGGAACCTGTTTTCAATGCACTGCCTTGACGTTCAAGCCGAGGATCGACTCCCACCACGTGTGCACGTGGGACAGCCCTGTGGGAAAGCCTCGTGGGAAAGCCTCGTGGGAAAGACTCGAGGGAAAACCATAGATCCTTTGATCCACGCGGCGGACTGCGTGACACTGCTGCTACCGCTCTGGAGGAAAGCGCAAGTGCATGCCCGCATTCGAGACGAGGACTGACTCCCCTGGGGAGACTCCAGAAGTACCCCAAGATCCATGTCAGCACTGGAGAGGAATCCTCAGGTTCCGGCCCCGACTCCACACAAGGTCTTAGGCCCCGGCATCGACGGGAGAGGAATCCCGAGAGGCCCCCGAGGAACTCGCATGGGGACTGGCCTTTCCTCAGGCCACCAGAGCGGGTCCCTGAGGTCCCCGTCGTAAGTCGAGAGCACCTGCCGCAACTCGAGAAAATCCAGGAGGTTTTGCCCTCCAGGCGAGATGAGGCCCATTTCCGCTGAGGCTTCTCGAGGCCAATCACATCTAACCACTGGAACTTCCAAAGGGTCCTTCACACCCTTGCTGCAACTCAAGAAGTTCATCGACATACCCGTCTCCACTCGAGAGGAAGCACGTGGGGTCCCGCACACATCCAGGGGAGCCCCGTTTCCGCCTCCTAGCTCGAGATGAGGGATCCTTTCCCTGTTTCGTAGGGAAAGAATTCCCGGCGTTCCCGTCGCATCTCAAGAGGAGGCGCTCTCCACAGGAAAGGCGAGAGGAACTCCAGGGTCGTGCCACCGTTCCAAGAGTCCCCCAGATGTGTCAGTCCATTCCAGAGGAACCTGTTTTCCCTGCACTGCCTTGACGTTCAAGCCGAGGATCGACTCCCACCACGTGTGCACGTGGGACAGCCCTGTGGGAAAGCCTCGTGGGAAAGCCTCGTGGGAAAGACTCGAGGGAAAACCATAGATCCTTTGATCCACGCGGCGGACTGCGTGACACTGCTGCTACCGCTCTGGAGGAAAGCGCAAGTGCATGCCCGCATTCGAGACGAGGACTGACTCCCCTGGGGAGACTCCAGAATACCCCAAGATCCATGTCAGCACTGGAGAGGAAACCTCAGGTTCCGGCCCCGACTCCACACAAGGTCTTAGGCCCCGGCATCGACGGGAGAGGAATCCCGAGAGGCCCCCGAGGAACTCGCATGGGGACTGGCCTTTCCTGAGGCCACCAGAGCGGGTCCCTGAGGTCCCCGTCGTAAGTCGAGAGCACCTGCCGCAACTCGAGAAAATCCAGGAGGTTTTGCCCTCCATGCGAGATGAGGCCCATTTCCGCTGAGGCTTCTCGAGGCCAATCACGTCTAACCACTGGAACTTACAAAGGGTCCTTCACACCCTTGCTGCAACTCAAGAAGTTCCCCGACATACCCGTCTCCACTCGAGAGGAAGCACGTGGTGTCCCGCACACATCCAGGGGAGCCCCGTTTCCGCCTCCTAGCTCGAGATGAGGGATCCTTTCCCTGTTTCGTAGGGAAAGTATTCCCGGCATTCCCGTCGCATCTCAAGAGGAGGCGCTCTCCACAGGAAAGGCGAGGTGAACTCCAGGGTCATGCCTCCATTCCAAGAGTCCCCCAGATGTGTCAGTCCATTCCAGAGGAACCTGTTTTCCCTGCACTGCCTTGACGTTCAAGCCGAGGATCGACTCCCACCACGTGTGCACGTGGGACAGCCCCGTGGGAAAGCCTCGTGGGAAAGCCTCGTGGGAAAGACTCGAGGGAAAACCATAGATCCTTTGATCCACGCGGCGGACTGCGTGACACTGCTGCTACCGCTCTGGAGGAAAGCGCAAGTGCATGCCCGCATTCGAGACGAGGACTGACTCCCCTGGGGAGACTCCAGAAGTACCCCAAGATCCATGTCAGCACTGGAGAGGAATCCTCAGGTTCCGGCCCCGACTCCACACAAGGTCTTAGGCCCCGGCATCGACGGGAGAGGAATCCCGAGAGGACCCCGAGGAACTCGCATGGGGACTGGCCTTTCCTGAGGCCACCATAGCGGGTCCCTGAGGTCCCCATCGTAAGTCGAGAGCACCTGCCGCAACTCGAGAAAATCCAGGAGGTTTTGCCCTCCAGGCGAGATGAGGCCCATTTCCGCTGAGGCTTCTCGAGGCCAATCACATCTAACCAGTGGAACTTCCAAAGGGTCCTTCACACCCTTGCTGCAACTCAAGAAGTTCCCCGACATGCCCGTCTCCACTCGAGAGGAAGCACGTGCTGTCCCGCACACATCCAGGGGAGCCCCGTTTCCGCCTCCTATCTCGAGATGAGGGATCCTTTCCCTGTTTCTTAGGGAAAGTATTCCCGGCGTTCCCGTCGCATCTCAAGAGGAGGCGCTCTCCACAGGAAAGGCGAGAGGAACTCCAGGGTCGTGCCACCATTCCAAGAGTCCCCCAGATGTGTCAGTCCATTCCAGAGGAACCTGTTTTCCCTGCACTGTCTTGACGTTCAAGCCGAGGATCGACTCCCACCACGTGTGCACGTGGGACAGCCCTGTGGGAAAGCCTCGTGGGAAATCCTCGTGGGAAAGACTCGAGGGAAAACCTTAGATCCTTTGATCCACGCGGCGGACTGCGTGACACTGCTGCTACCGCTCTGGAGGAAAGCGCAAGTGCATGCCCGCATTCGAGACGAGGACTGACTCCCCTGGGGAGACTCCAGAAGTACCCCAAGATCCATGTCAGCACTGGAGAGGAATCCTCAGGTTCCGGCCCCGACTCCACACAAGGTCTTAGGCCCCGGCATCGACGGGAGAGGAATCCCGAGAGGCCCCCGAGGAACTCGCATGGAGACTGGCCTTTCCTCAGGCCACCAGAGCGGGTCCCTGACCTCCCCGTCGTAAGTCGAGAGCACCTGCCGCAACTCGAGAAAATCCAGGAGGTTTTGCCCTCCAGGCGAGATGAGGCCCATTTCCGCTGAGGCTTCTCGAGGCCAATCACATCTAACCACTGGAACTTCCAAAGGGTCCTTCACACCCTTGCTGCAACTCAAGAAGTTCCCCGACATACCCGTCTCCACTCGAGAGGAAGCACGTGGGGTCCCGCACACATCCAGGGGAGCCCCGTTTCCGCCTCCTAGCTCGAGATGAGGGATCCTTTCCCTGTTTCGTAGGGAAAGAATTCCCGGCGTTCCCGTCGCATCTCAAGAGGAGGCGCTCTCCACAGGAAAGGCGAGAGGAACTCCAGTATAGTGCTACCATTCCAAGAGTCCCCCAGATGTGTCAGTCCATTCCAGAGGAACCTGTTTTCCCTGCACTGCCTTGACGTTCAAGCCGAAGATCAACTCCCACCACGTGTGCACGTGGGACAGCCCTGTGGGAAAGCCTCGTGGGAAAGCCTCGTGGGAAAGACTCGAGGGAAAACCATAGATCCTTTGATCCACGCGGCGGACTGCGTGACACTGCTGCTACCGCTATGGAGGAAAGCGCAAGTGCATTCCCGCATTCGAGACGAGGACTGACTCCCCTGGGGAGACTCCAGAAGTACCCCAATATCCATGTCAGCACTGGAGAGGAAACCTCAGTTTCCGGCCCCGACTCCACACAAGGTCTTAGGCCCCGGCATCGACGGGAGAGGAATCCCGAGAGGCCCCCGAGGAACTCGCATGGGGACTGGCCTTTCCTGAGGCCACCAGAGCGGGTCCCTGAGGTCCCCGTCGTAAGTCGAGAGCACCTGCCGCAACTCGAGAAAATCCAGGAGGTTTTGCCCTCCAGGCGAGATGAGGCCCATTTCCGCTGAGGCTTTTCGAGGCCAATCACATCTAACCACTGGAACTTCCAAAGGGTCCTTCACACCCTTGCTGCAAATCAAGAAGTTCCCCGACATACCCGTCTCCACTCGAGAGGAAGAACGTGGTGTCCCGCACACATCCAGGGGAGCCCCGTTTCCGCCTCCTAGCTCGAGATGAGGGATCCTTTCCCTCTTTCGTAGGGAAAGAATTCCCGGCGTTCCCGTCGCATCTCAAGAGGAGGCGCTCTCCACAGGAAAGGTGAGAGGAACTCCAGGGTCGTGCCACCATTCCCAGAGTCCCCCAGTTGTGTCAGTCCATTCCAGAGGAACCTGTTTTCCCTGCACTGCCTTGACGTTCAAGCCGAGGATCGACTCCCACCACGTGTGCACGTGGGACAGCCCTGTGGGAAAGCCTCGTGGGAAAGCCTCGGGGGAAAGACTCGAGGGAAAACCATAGAACCTTTGATCCACGCGGCGGACTGCGTGACACTGCTGCTACCGCTCTGGAGGAAAGCGCAAGTGCATGCCTGCATTCGAGACGAGGACTGACTCCCCTGGGGAGACTCCAGAAGTACCCCAAGATCCATGTCAGCACTGGAGAGGAATCCTCAGGTTCCGGCCCCGACTCCACACAAGGTCTTAGGCCCCGGCATCGACGGGAGAGGAATCCCGAGAGGCCCCCGAGGAACTCGCATGGGGACTGGCCGTTCCTGAGGCCACCAGAGCGGGTCCCTGAGGTCCCCGTCGTAAGTCGAGAGCACCTGCCGCAACTCGAGAAAATCCAGGAGGTTTTGCCCTTCAGGCGAGACGAGGCCCATTTCCGCTGAGGCTTCTCGAGGCCAATACGTCTAACCACTGGAACTTCCAAAGGGTCCTTCACACCCTTGCTGCAACTCAAGAAGTTCCCCGACATACCCGTCTCCACTCGAGAGGAAGCACGTGGTGTCCCGCACACATCCAGGGGAGCCCCGTTTCCGCCTCCTAGCTCGAGATGAGGGATCCTTTCCCTGTTTCGTAGGGAAAGAATTCCCGGCGTTCCCGTCGCATCTCAAGAGGAGGCGCTCTCCACAGGAAAGGTGAGAGGAACTCCAGGGTCGTGCCACCATTCCAAGAGTCCCCCAGATGTGTCAGTCCATTCCAGAGGAACCTGTTTTCCCTGCACTGCCTTGACGTTCAAGCCGAGGATCGACTCCCACCACGTGTGCACGTGGGACAGCCCTGTGGGAAAGCCTCGTGGGAAAGCCTCGTGGGAAAGACTCGAGGGAAAACCATAGATCCTTTGATTCACGCGGCGGACTGCGTGACACTGCTGCTACCGCTCTGCAGGAAAGCGCAAGTGCATGCCCGCATTCGAGACGAGGACTGACTCCCCTGGGGAGACTCCAGAAGTACCCCAAGATCCATGTCAGCACTGGAGAGGAATCCTCAGTTTCCGGCCCCGACTCCACACAAGGTCTGAGGCCCCGGCATCGACGGGAGAGGAATCCCGAGAGGCCCCCGAGGAACTCGCATGGGGACTGACCTTTCCTGAGGCCACCAGAGCGGGTCCCTGAGGTCCCCGTCGTAAGTCGAGAGCACCTGCCGCAACTCGAGACAATCCAGGAGGTTTTGCCCTCCAGGCGAGATGAGGCCCATTTCCGCTGAGACTTCTCGAGGCCAATCACATCTAACCACTGGAACTTCCAAAGGGTCCTTCACACCCTTGCTGCAACTCAAGAAGTTCATCGACATACCCGTCTCCACTCGAGAGGAAGCACGTGGATCCCGCACACATCCAGGGGAGCCCCGTTTCCGCCTCCTAGCTCGAGATGAGGGATCCTTTCCCTGTTTCGTAGGGAAAGAATTCCCGGCGTTCCCGTCGCATCTCAAGAGGAGGCGCTCTCCACAGGAAAGGCGAGAGGAACTCCAGGGTCGTGCCACCATTCCAAGAGTCCCCCAGATGTGTCAGTCCATTCCAGAGGAACCTGTTTTCCCTGCACTGCCTTGACGTTCAAGCCGAGGATCGACTCCCACCACGTGTGCACGTGGGACAGCCCTGTGGGAAAGCCTCGTGGGAAAGCCTCGTGGGAAAGACTCGAGGGAAAACCATAGATCCTTTGATCCACGCGGCGGACTGCGTGACACTGCTGCTACCGCTCTGGAGGAAAGCGCAAGTGCATTCCCGCATTCGAGACGAGGACTGACTCCCCTGGGGAGACTCCAGAAGTAACCTAAGATCCATGTCAGCACTGGAGAGGAAACCTCAGGTTCCTGCCCCGACTCCACACAAGGTCTTAGGCCCCGGCATCGACGGGAGAGGAATCCCGAGAGGCCCCCGAGGAACTCGCATGGGGACTGGCCTTTCCTGAGGCCACAAGAGCGTGTCCCTGAGGTCCCCGTCGTAAGTCGAGAGCACCTGCCGCAACTCGAGACAATCCAGGAGGTTTTGCCCTCCAGGCGAGATGAGGCCCATTTCCGCTGAGGCTTCTCGAGGCCAATCACATCTAACCATTGGAATTTCCAAAGGGTCCTTCACACCCTTGCTGCAACTCAAGAAGTTCCCCGACATACCCGTCTCCACTCGAGAGGAAGCACGTGGTGTCCCGCACACATCCAGAGGAGCCCCGTTTCCGCCTCCTAGCTCGAGATGAGGGATCCTTTCCCTGTTTCGTAGGGAAAGAATTCCCGGCGTTCCCGTCGCATCTCAAGAGGAGGCGCTCTCCACAGGAAAGGTGAGAGGAACTCCAGGGTCGTGCCACCATTCCAAGAGTCCCCCAGATGTGTCAGTCCATTCCAGAGGAACCTACTTTCCCTGCACTGCCTTGACGTTCAAGCCGAGGATCGACTCCCACCACGTGTGCACGTGGGACAGCCCTGTGGGAAAGCCTCGTGGGAAAGCCTCGTGGGAAAGCCTCGTGGGAAAGACTCGAGGGAAAACCATAGATCCTTTGATCCACGCGGCGGACTGCGTGACACTGCTGCTACCGCTCTGGAGGAAAGCGCAAGTGCATGCCCGCATTCGAGACGAGGACTGACTCCCCTGGGGAGACTCCAGAAGTACCCCAAGATCCATGTCAGCACTGGAGAGGAAACCTCAGGTTCCGGCCCCGACTCCACACAAGGTCTTAGGCCCCGCCATCGACGGGAGAGGAATCCCGAGAGGCCCCCGAGGAACTCGCATGGGGACTGGCCTTTCCTGAGGCCACAAGAGCGGGTCCCTGAGGTCCCTGTCGTAAGTGGAGAGCACCTGCCGCAACTCGAGAAAATCCAGGAGGTTTTGCCCTCCAGGCGAGACGAGGCCCATTTCCGCTGAGGCTTCTCGAGGCCAATCACGTCTAACCACTGGAACTTCCAAAGGGTCCTTCACACCCTTGCTGCAACTCAAGAAGTTCCCCGACATACCCGTCTCCACTCGAGAGGAAGCACGTGGGGTCCCGCACACATCCAGGGGAGCCCCGTTTCCGCCTCCTAGCTCGAGATGAGGGATCCTTTCCCTGTTTCGTAGGGAAAGAATTCCCGGCGTTCCCGTCGCATCTCAAGAGGAGGCGCTCTCCACAGGAAAGGCGAGAGGAACTCCATGGTCATGCCACCATTCCAAGAGTCCCCCAGATGTGTCAGTCCATTCCAGAGGAACCTGTTTTCCCTGCACTGCCTTGACGTTCAAGCGGAGGATCGACTCCCAACACGTGTGCACGTGGGACAGCCCTGTGGGAAAGCCTCGTGGGAAAGCCTCCTGGGAAAGACTCGAGGGAAAACCATAGATCCTTTGATCCACGCGGCGGACTGCGTGACACTGCTGCTACCGCTCTGGAGGAAAGCGCAAGTGCATGCCCGCATTCGAGACGAGGACTGACTCCCCTGGGGAGACTCCAGAAGTACCTCAAGATCCATGTCAGCACTGGAGAGGAATCCTCAGGTTCCGGCCCCGACTCCACACAAGGTCTTAGGCCCCGGCATCGACGGGAGAGGAATCCCGAGAGGCCCCCGAGGAACTCGCATGGGGACTGGCCTTTCCTGAGGCCACGAGAGCGGGTCCCTGAGGTCCCCGTCGTAAGTCGAGAGCACCTGCCGCAACTCGAGAAAATCCAGGAGGTTTTGCCCTCCAGGCGAGATGAGGCCCATTTCCGCTGAGGCTTCTCGAGGCCAATCACATCTAACAACTGGAACTTCCAAAGGGTGATTCACACCCTTGCTGCAACTCAAGAAGTTCATCGACATACCCGTCTCCACTCGAGAGGAAGCACGTGGGGTCCCGCACACATCCAGGGGAGCCCCGTTTCCGCCTCCTAGCTCGAGATGAGGGATCCTTTCCCTGTTTCGTAGGGGAAGAATTCCCGGCGTTCCCATCGCATCTCAAGAGGAGGCGCTCTCCACAGGAAAGGCGAGAGGAACTCCAGGGTCGTGACACCATTCCAAGAGTCCCCCAGATGTGTCAGTCCATTCCAGAGGAACCTGTTTTCCCTGCACTGCCTTGACGTTCAAGCCGAGGATCGACTCCCACCACGTGTGCACGTGGGACAGCCCTGTGGGAAAGCCTCGTGGGAAAGCCTCGTGGGAAAGACTCGAGGGAAAACCATAGATCCTTTGATCCACGCGGCGGACTGCGTGACAATGCTGCTACCGCTCTGGAGGAAAGCGCAAGTGCATGCCCGCATTCGAGACGAGGACTGACTCCCCTGGGGAGACTCCAGAAGTACCCCAAGATCCATGTCAGCACTGGAGAGGAAACCTCAGGTTCCGGCCCCGACTCCACACAAGGTCTTAGGCCCCGGCATCGACGGGAGAGGAATCCCGAGAGGCCCCCGAGGAACTCGCATGGGGACTGGCCTTTCCTGAGGCCACCAGAGCGGGTCCCTGAGGTCCCCTTCGTAAGTCGAGAGCACCTGCCGCAACTCGAGAAAATCCAGGAGGTTTTGCCCTCCAGGCGAGATGAGGCCCATTTCCGCTGAAGCTTCTCGAGGCCAATCACATCTAACCACTGGAACTTCCAAAGGGTCCTTCACACCCTTGCTGCAACTCAAGAAGTTCCCCGACATGCCCGTCTCCACTCGAGAGGAAGCACGTGGTGTCCCGCACACATCCAGGGGAGCCCCGTTTCCGCCTCCTATCTCGAGATGAGGGATCCTTTCCCTGTTTCGTAGGGAAAGAATTCCCGGCGTTCCCGTCGCATCTCAAGAGGAGGCGCTCTCCACAGGAAAGGCGAGAGGAACTCCAGGGTCGTGCCACCATTCCAAGAGTCCCCCAGATGTGTCAGTCCATTCCAGAGGAACCTGTTTTCCCTGCACTGCCTTGACGTTCAAGCCGAGGATCGACTCCCACCACGTGTGCACGTGGGACAGCCCTGTGGGAAAGCCTCGTGGGAAAGCCTCGTGGGAAAGACTCGAGGGAAAACCATAGATCCTTTGATCCACGCGGCGGAGTGCGTGACACTGCTGCTACCGCTCTGGAGGAAAGCGCAAGTGCATGCGCGCATTCGAGACGAGGACTGACTCCCCTGGGGAGACTCAAGAAGTACCGCAAGATCCATGTCAGCACTGGAGAGGAATCCTCAGGTTCCGGCCCCGACTCCACACAAGGTCTTAGGCCCCGGCATCGACGGGAGAGGAATCCCGAGAGGCCCCCGAGGAACTCGCATGGGGACTGGCCTTTCCTGAGGCCACCAGAGCGGGTCCCTGAGGTCCCCGTCGTAAGTCGAGAGCACCTGCCGCAACTCGAGAAAATCCAGGAGGTTTTGCCCTCCAGGCGAGATGAGGCCCATTTCCGCTGTGGCTTCTAGAGGCCAATCACATCTAACCACTGGAACTTCCAAAGGGTCCTTCACACCATTACTGCAACTCAAGAAGTTCCCCGACATACCCGTCTCCACTCGAGAGGAAGCACGTGGGGTCCCGCACACATCCAGGGGAGCCCCGTTTCCGCCTCTTGGCTCGAGATGAGGGATCCTTTCCCTGTTTCGTAGGGAAAGAATTCCCGGTGTTCCCGTCGCATCTCAAGAGGAGGCGCTCTCCACAGGAAAGGTGAGAGGAACTCCAGGGTCGTGCCACCATTCCAAGAGTCCCCCAGATGTGTCAGTCCATTCCAGAGGAACCTGCTTTCCCTGCACTGCCTTGACGTTCAAGCCGAGGATCGACTCCCACCACGTGTGCACGTGGGACAGCCCTGTGAGAAAGCCTCGTGGGAAAGCCTCGTGGGAAAGACTCGAGGGAAAACCATAGATCCTTTGATCCACGCGGCGGACTGCGTGACACTGCTGCTACCGCTCTGGAGGAAAGCGCAAGTGCATGCCCGCATTCGAGACGAGGACTGACTCCCCTGGGGAGACTCCAGAAGTACCCCAAGATCCATGTCAGCACTGGAGAGGAATCCTCTGGTTCCGGCCCCGACTCCACACAAGGTCTTAGGCCCCGGCATCGACGGGAGAGGAATCCCGAGAGGCCCCCGAGGAACTCGCATGGGGACTGGCCTTTCCTGATTCCACCAGAGCGGGTCCCTGAGGTCCCCGTCGTAAGTCGAGAGCACCTGCCGCAACTCGAGAAAATCCAGGAGGTTTTGCCCTCCAGGCGAGATGAGGCCCATTTCCGCTGAGGCTTCTCGAGGCCAATCACATCTAACCACTGGAACTTCCAAAGGGTCCTTCACACCATTGCTGCAACTCAAGAAATTCCCCGACATACCCGTCTCCACTCGAGAGGAAGCACGTGGGGTCCCGCACACATCCAGGGGAGCCCCGTTTCCGCCTCCTAGCTCGAGATGAGGGATCCTTTCCCTGTTTCGTAGGGAAAGAATTCCCGGCGTTCCCGTCGCATCTCAAGAGGAGGCGCTCTCCACAGGAAAGGCGAGAGGAATTCCAGGGTCGTGCCACCATTCCAAGAGTCCCCCAGATGTGTCAGTCCATTCCAGAGGAACCTGTTTTCCCTGCACTGCCTTGACGTTCAAGCCGAGGATCGACTCCCACCACGTGTGCACGTGGGACAGCCCTGTGGGAAAGCCTCGTGGGAAAGCCTCGAGGGAAAGACTCGAGGGAAAACCATACATCCTTTGATCCACGCGGCGGACTGCGTGACACTGCTGCTACCGCTCTGGAGGAAAGCGCAAGTGCATGCACGCATTCGAGACCAGGACTGACTTCCCTGGGGAGACTCCGGAAGTACGCCAAGATCCATGTCAGCACTGGAGAGGAATCCTCAGGTTCCGGCCCCGACTCCACACAAGGTCTTAGGCCCCGGCATCGACGGGAGAGGAATCCCGAGAGGCCCCCGAGGAACTCGCATGGGGACTGGCCTTTCCTGAGGCCACCAGAGCGGGTCCCTGAGGTCCCCGTCGTAAGTCGAGAGCACCTGCCGCAACTCGAGAAAATCCAGGAGGTTTTGCCCTCCAGGCGATATGAGGCCCATTTCCGCTGAGGCTTCTCGAGGCCAATCACATCTAACCACTGGAACTACCAAAGGGTCCTTCACACCATTGCTGCAACTCAAGAAGTTCCCCGACATACCCGTCTCCACTCGAGAGGAAGCACGTGGGGTCCCGCACACATCCAGGGGAGCCCCGTTTCCGCCTCCTAGCTCGAGATGAGGGATCCTTTCCCCGTTTCGTAGGAAAAAATTCCCGGCGTTCCCGTCGCATCTCAAGAGGAGGCGCTCTCCACAGGAAAGGCGAGAGGAACTCCAGGGTCGTGCCACCATTCCAAGAGTCCCCCAGATGTGTCAGTCCATTCCAGAGGAACCTGTTTTCCCTGCACTGCCTTGACGTTCAAGCCGAGGATCGACTCCCAACACGTGTGCACGTGGGACAGCCCTGTGGGAAAGCCTCGTGGGAAAGCCTCGTGGGAAAGTCTCGAGGGAAAACCATAGATCCTTTGATCCACGCGGCGGACTGCGTGACACTGCTGCTACCGCTCTGGAGGAAAGCGCAAGTGCATGCCCGCATTCGAGACGAGGACTGACTCCCCTGGGGAGACTCCAGAAGTACCCCAAGATCCATGTCAGCACTGGAGAGGAATCCTCAGGTTCCGGCCCCGACTCCACACAAGGTCTTAGGCCCAGGCATCGACGGGAGAGGAATCCCGAGTGGCCCCCGAGGATCTCGCAGGGGGACTGGCCTTTCCTGAGGCCACCAGAGCGGGTCCCTGAGGTCCCCGTCGTAAGTCGAGAGCACCTGCCGCAACTCGAGAAAATCCAGGAGGTTTTGCCCTCCAGGCGAGATGAGGCCCATTTCCGCTGAGGCTTCTCGAGGCCAATCACGTCTAACCACTGGAACTTCCAAAGGGTCCTTCACACCCTTGCTGCAACTCAAGAAGTTCCCCGACATACCCGTCTCCACTCGAGACGAAGCACGTGGTGTCCCGCACACATCCGGGGGAGCCCCGTTTCCGCCTCCTAGCTCGAGATGAGGGATCCTTTCCCTGTTTCGTAGGGAAAGAATTCCCGGCGTTCCCGTCGCATCTCAAGAGGAGGCGCTCTGCACAGGAAAGGCGAGAGGAACTCCAGGGTCGTGACACCATTCCAAGAGTCCCCCAGATGTGTCAGTCCATTCCAGAGGAACCTGTTTTCCCTGCACTGCCTTGACGTTCAAGCCGAGGATCGACTCCCACCACGTGTGCACGTGGGACAGCCCTGTGGGAAAGCCTCGTGGGAAAGCCTCGTGGGAAAGACTCGAGGGAAAACCATAGATCCTTTGATCCACGCGGCGGACTGCGTGACACTGCTGATACCGCTCTGGAGGAAAGCGCAAGTGCATGCCCGCATTCGAGACGAGGACTGACTCCCCTGGGGAGACTCCAGAAGTACCCCAAGATCCATGTCAGCACTGGAGAGGAATCCTCAGGTTCAGGCCCCGACTCCACACAAGGTCTTAGACCCCGGCATCGACGGGAGAGGAATCCCGAGACGCCCACGAGGAACTCGCATGGGGACTGGCCTTTCCTGAGGCCACCAGAGCGGGTCCCTGAGGTCCCCGTCGTAAGTCGAGAGCCCCTGCCGCAACTCGAGAAAATCCAGGAGGTTTTGCCCTCCAGGCGAGATGAGGCCCATTTCCGCTGAGGCTTCTCGAGGCCAATCACATCTAACCACTGGAACTTCCAAAAGGTTCTTCACACCCTTGCTGCAACTCAAGAAGTTCCCCGACATACCCGTCTCCACTCGAGAGGAAGCACGTGGGGTCCCGCACACATCCAGGGGAGCCCCGTTTCCGCCTCCTAGCTCGAGATGAGGGATCCTTTCCCTGTTTCGTAGGGAAAGAATTCCCGGCGTTCCCGTCGCATCTCAAGAGGAGGCGCTCTCCACAGGAAAGGCGAGAGGAACTCCAGGGTCGTGCCACCATTCCAAGAGTCCCCCAGATGTGTCAGTCCATTCCAGAGGAACCTGTTTTCCCTGCACTGCCTTGACGTTCAAGCCGAGGATCGACTCCCACCACGTGTGCACGTGGGACAGCCCTGTGGGAAAGCCTCGTGGGAAATCCTCGTGGGAAAGACTCGAGGGAAAACCATAGATCCTTTGATCCACGCGGCGGACTGCGTGACACTGCTGCTACCGCTCTGGAGGAAAGCGCAAGTGCATGCCCGCATTCGAGACGAGGACTGACTCCCCTGGGGAGACTCCAGAAGTACCCCAATATCCATGTCAGCACTGGAGAGGAATCCTCAGGTTCCGGCCCCGACTCCACACAAGGTCTTAGGCCCCGGCATCGACGGGAGAGGAATCCCGAGAGGCCCCCGAGGAACTCGCATGGGGACTGGCCTTTCCTGAGGCCACCAGAGCGGGTCCCTGAGGTCCCCGTCGTAAGTCGAGAGCACCTGCCGCAACTTGAGAAAATCCAGGAGGTTTTGCCCTCCAGGCGAGATGAGGCCCATTTCCGCTGAGGCTTCTCGAGGCCAATCACATCTAACCACTGGAACTTCCAAAGGGTCCTTCACACCCTTGCTGCAACTCAGGAAGTTCCCCGACATACCCGTCTCCACTCGAGAGGAAGCACGTGGGGTCCCGCACACATCCAGGGGAGCCCCGTTTCCGCCTCCTAGCTCGAGATGAGGGATCCTTTCCCTGTTTCGTAGGGAAAGAATACCCGGCGTTCCCGTCGCATCTCAAGAGGAGGCGCTCTCCACAGGAAAGGCGAAAGGAACTCCAGGGTCGTTACACCATTCCAAGAGTCCCCCAGATGTGTCAGTCCATTCCAGAGGAACCTGTTTTCCCTGCACTGCCTTGACGTTCAAGCCGAGGATCGACTCCCACCACGTGTGCACGTGCGACAGCCCTGTGGGAAAGCCTCGTGGGAAACCCTCGTGGGAAAGACTCGAGGGAAAACCGTAGATCCTTTGATCCAGGCCGCGGACTGCGTGACACTGCTGCTACCGCTCTGGAGGAAAGCGCAAGTGCATGCCCGCATTCGAGATGAGGACTGACTCCCCTGGGGAGACTCCAGAAGTACCCAAAGATCCATGTCAGCACAGGAGAGGAATCCTCAGGTTCCGGCCCCGACTCCACACAAGGTCTTAGGCCCCGGCATTGACGGGAGAGGAATCCCGAGAGGCCCCCGAGGAACTCGCATGGGGACTGGCCTTTCCTGAGGCCACCAGAGCGGGTCCCTGAGGTCCCCGTCGTAAGTCGAGAGCACCTGCCGCAACTCGAGAAAATCCAGGAGGTTTTGCCCTCCAGGCGAGATGAGGCCCATTTCCGCTGAGGCTTCTCGAGGCCAATACGTCTAACCACTGGAACTTCCAAAGGGTCCTTCACACCATTGCTGCAACTCAAGAAGTTCCCCGACATACCCGTCTCCACTCGAGAGGAAGCACGTGGTGTCCCGCAAACATCCAGGGGAGCCCCGTTTCCGCCTCCTAGCTCGAGAGGAGGGATCCTTTCCCTGTTTCGTAGGGAAAGAATTCCCGGCGTTCCCGTCGCATCTCAAGAGGAGGCGCTCTCCACAGGAAAGGCGAGAGGAACTCCAGGGTCGTGCCACCATTCCAAGAGTCCCCCAGATGTGTCAGTCCATTCCAGAGGAACCTGTTTTCCCTGCAGTGCCTTGACGTTGAAGCCGAGGATCGACTCCCACCACGTGTGCACGTGGGACAGCCCTGTGGGAAAGCCTCGTGGGAAAGCCTCGTGGGAAAGACTCGAGGGAAAACCATAGATCCTTTGATCCACGCGGCGGACTGCGTGACACTGCTGCTACCGCTCTGGAGGAAAGCGCAAGTGCATGCCCGCATTCGAGACGAGGACTGACTCCCCTGGGGAGACTCCAGAAGTACCCCAAGATCCATGTCAGCACTGGAGAGGAATCCTCAGGTTCCGGCCCCGACTCCACACAAGGTCTTAGGCCCCGGCATCGACGGGAGAGGAATCCCGAGAGGCCACCGAGGAACTCGCATGGGGACTGGCCTTTCCTGAGGCCACCAGAGCGGGTCCCTGAGGTCCCCTTCGTAAGTCGAGAGAACCTGCCGCAACTCGAGAAAATCCAAGAGGTTTTGCCCTCCAGGCGAGATGAGGCCCATTTCCACTGAGGCTTCTCGAGGCCAATCACATCTAACCACTGGAACTTCCAAAGGGTCCTTCACACCCTTGCTGCAACTCAAGAAGTTCCCCGACATAGCCGTCTCCACTCGAGAGGAAGCACGTGGGGTCCCGCACACATCCAGGGGAGCCCCGTTTCCGCCTCCTAGCTCGAGATGAGGGATCCTTTCCCTGTTTCGTAGGGAAAGAATTCCCGGCGTTCCCGTCGCACCTCAAGAGGAGGCGCTCTCCAAAGGAAAGGCGAGAGGAACTCCAGGGTCGTGCCACCATTCCAAGAGTCCCCCAGATGTGTCAGTCCATTCCAGAGGAACCTGTTTTCCCTGCACTGCCTTGACGTTCAAGCCGAGGATCGACTCCCACCACGTGTGCACGTGGGACAGCCCTGTGGGAAAGCCTCGTGCGAAAGCCTCCTGGGAAAGACTCGAGGGAAAACCACAGATCCTTTGATCCACGCGGCGGACTGCGTGACACTGCTGCTACCGCTCTGGAGGAAAGCGCATGTGCATGCCCGCATTCGAGACGAGGACTGACTCCCCTGGGGAGACTCCAGAAGTACCCCAAGATCCATGTCAGCACTGGAGAGGAATCCTCAGGTTCCGGCCCCGACTCCACACAAGGTCTTAGGCCCCGGCATCGACGGGAGAGGAATCCCGAGAGGCCCCCGAGGAACTCGCATGGGGACTGGCCTTTCCTGAGGCCACCAGAGCGGGTCCCTGAGGTCCCCGTCGTAAGTCGAGAGCACCTGCCGCAACTCGAGAAAATCCAGGAGGTTTTGCCCTCAAGGCGAGATGAGGCCCATTTCCGCTGAGGCTTCTCGAGGCCAATCACATCTAACCACTGGAACTTCCAAAGGGTCCTTCACACCATTGCTGCAACTCAAGAAGTTCCCCGACATAGCCGTCTCCACTAGAGAGGAAGCACGTGGTGTCCCGCACACTTCCAGGGGAGCCCCGTTTCCGCCTCCTAGCTCGAGATGAGGGATCCTTTCCCTGTTTCGTAGGGAAAGAATTCCCGGCGTTCCCATCGCATCTCAAGAGGAGGCGCTCTCCACAGGAAAGGCGAGAGGAACTCCAGGGTCGTGCCACCATTCCAAGAGTCCCCCAGATGTTTCAGTCCATTCCAGAGGAACCTGTTTTCCCTGCACTGCCTTGACGTTCAAGCCGAGGATCCACTCCCACCACGTGTGCACGTGGGACAGCCCTGTGGGAAAGCCTCGTGGGAAAGCCTCGTGGGAAAGACTCGAGGGAAAACCATAGATCCTTTGATCCACGCGGCGGACTGCGTGACACTGCTGCTACCGCTCTGGAGGAAAGCGCATGTGCATGCCCGCATTCGAGAGGAGGACTGACTCCCCTGGAGAGACTCCAGAAGTACCCCAAGATCCATGTCAGCACTGGAGAGGAATCCTCAGGTTCCGGCCCCGACTCCACACAAGGTCTTAGGCACCGGCATCGACGGGAGAGGAATCCCGAGAGGCCCCCGAGGAACTCGCATGGGGACTGGCCTTTCCTGAGGCCACCAGAGCGGGTCCCTGAGGTCCCCGTCGTAAGTCGAGAGCACCTGCCGCAACTCGAGAAAATCCAGGAGGTTTTGCCCTCCAGGCGAGATGAGGCCCATTTCCGCTGAGGCTTCTCGAGGCCAATCACATCTAACCACTGGAACTTCCAAAGGGTCCTTCACACCCTTGCTGCAACTCAAGAAGTTCCCCGACATACCCGTCTCCACTCGAGAGGAAGCACGTGGGGTCCCGCACACATCCAGGGGAGCCCCGTTTCCGCCTCCTAGCTCGAGATGAGGGATCCTTTCCCTGTTTCGTAGGGAAAGAATTCCCGGCGTTCCCGTCGCATCTCAAGAGGAGGCGCTCTCCACAGGAAAGGCGAGAGGAACTCCAGGGTCGTGCCACCATTCCAAGAGTCCCCCAGATGTGTCAGTCCATTCCAGAGGAACCTGTTTTCCCTGCACTGCCTTGACGTTCAAGCCGAGGATCCACTCCCACCACGTGTGCACGTGGGACAGCCCTGTGGGAAAGCCTCGTGCGAAAGCCTCGTGGGAAAGACTCGAGGGAAAACCATAGATCCTTTGATCCACGCGGCGGACTGCGTGACACTGCTGCTACCGCTCTGGAGGAAAGCGCATGTGCATGCCCGCATTCGAGACGAGGACTGACTCCCCTGGGGAGACTCCAGAAGTACCCCAAGATCCATGTCAGCACTGGAGAGGAATCCTCAGGTTCCGGCCCCGACTCCACACAAGGTCTTAGGCACCGGCATCGACGGGAGAGGAATCCCGAGAGGCCCCCGAGGAACTCGCATGGGGACTGGCCTTTCCTGAGGCCACCAGAGAGGGTCCCTGAGGTCCCCGTCGTAAGTCGAGAGCACCTGCCGCAACTCGAGAAAATCCAGGAGGTTTTGCCCTCCAGGCGAGATGAGGCCCATTTCCGCTGAGGCTTCTCGAGGCCAATCACATCTAACCACTGGAACTTCCAAAGGGTCCTTCACACCCTTGCTGCAACTCAAGAAGTTCCCCGACATACCCGTCTCCACTCGAGAGGAAGCACGTGGGGTCCCGCACACATCCAGGGGAGCCCCGTTTCCGCCTCCTAGCTCGAGATGAGGGATCCTTTCCCTGTTTCGTAGGGAAAGAATTCCCGGCGTTCCCGTCGCATCTCAAGAGGAGGCGCTCTCCACAGGAAAGGCGAGAGGAACTCCAGGGTCGTGCCACCATTCCAAGAGTCCCCCAGATGTGTCAGTCCATTCCAGAGGAACCTGTTTTCCCTGCACTGCCTTGACGTTCAAGCCGAGGATCGACTCCCACCACGTGTGCACGTGGGACAGCCCTGTGGGAAAGCCTCGTGGGAAAGCCTCGTGGGAAAGACTCGAGGGAAAACCATAGATCCTTTGATCCACGCGGCGGACTGCGTGACACTGCTGCTACCGCTCTGGAGGAAAGCGCAAGTGCATGCCCGCATTCGAGACGAGGACTGACTCCCCTGGGGAGACTCCAGAAGTACCCCAATATCCATGTCAGCACTGGAGAGGAATCCTCAGGTTCCGGCCCCGACTCCACACAAGGTCTTAGGCACCGGCATCGACGGGAGAGGAATCCCGAGAGGCCCCCGAGGAACTCGCATGGGGACTGGCCTTTCCTGAGGCCACCAGAGCGGGTCCCTGAGGTCCCCGTCGTAAGTCGAGAGCACCTGCCGCAACTCGAGAAAATCCAGGAGGTTTTGCCCTCCAGGCGAGATGAGGCCCATTTCCGCTGAGGCTTCTGGAGGCCAATCACATCTAACCACTGGAACTTCCAAAGGGTCCTTCACACCATTGCTGCAACTCAAGAAGTTCCCCGACATACCCGTCTCCACTCGAGAGGAAGCACGTGGGGTCCCGCACACATCCAGGGGAGCCCCGTTTCCGCCTCCTAGCTCGAGATGAGGGATCCTTTCCCTGTTTCGTAGGGAAAGAATACCCGGCGTTCCCGTCGCATCTCAAGAGGAGGCGCTCTCCACAGGAAAGGCGAAAGGAACTCCAGGGTCGTGACACCATTCCAAGAGTCCCCCAGATGTGTCAGTCCATTCCAGAGGAACCTGTTTTCCCTGCACTGCCTTGACGTTCAAGCCGAGGATCGACTCCCACCACGTGTGCACGTGCGACAGCCCTGTGGGAAAGCCTCGTGGGAAACCCTCGTGGGAAAGACTCGAGGGAAAACCATAGATCCTTTGATCCACGCCGCGGACTGCGTGACACTGCTGCTACCGCTCTGGAGGAAAGCGCAAGTGCATGCCCGCATTCGAGACGAGGACTGACTCCCCTGGGGAGACTCCAGAAGTACCCCAAGATCCATGTCAGCACAGGAGAGGAATCCTCAGGTACCGGCCCCGACTCCACACAAGGTCTTAGGCCCCGGCATTGACGGGAGAGGAATCCCGAGAGGCCCCCGAGGAACTCGCATGGGGACTGGCCTTTCCTGAGGCCACCAGAGCGGGTCCCTGAGGTCCCCGTCGTAAGTCGAGAGCACCTGCCGCAACTCGAGAAAATCCAGGAGGTTTTGCCCTCCAGGCGAGATGAGGCCCATTTCCGCTGAGGCTTCTCGAGGCCAATACGTCTAACCACTGGAACTTCCAAAGGGTCCTTCACACCATTGCTGCAACTCAAGAAGTTCCCCGACATACCCGTCTCCACTCGAGAGGAAGCACGTGGTGTCCCGCACACATCCAGGGGAGCCCCGTTTCCGCCTCCTAGCTCGAGATGAGGGATCCTTTCCCTGTTTCGTAGGGAAAGAATTCCCGGCGTTCCCGTCGCATCTCAAGAGGAGGCGCTCTCCACAGGAAAGGCGAGAGGAACTCCAGGGTCGTGCCACCATTCCAAGAGTCCCCCAGATGTGTCAGTCCATTCGAGAGGAACCTGTTTTCCCTGCAGTGCCTTGACGTTGAAGCCGAGGATCGACTCCCACCACGTGTGCACGTGGGACAGCCCTGTGGGAAAGCCTCGTGGGAAAGCCTCGTGGGAAAGACTCGAGGGAAAACCATAGATCCTTGGATCCACGCGGCGGACTGCGTGACACTGCTGCTACCGCTCTGGAGGAAAGCGCAAGTGCATGCCCGCATTCGAGACGAGGACTGACTCCCCTGGGGAGACTCCAGAAGTACCCCAAGATCCATGTCAGCACTGGAGAGGAATCCTCAGGTTCCGGCCCCGACTCCACACAAGGTCTTAGGCCCCGGCATCGACGGGAGAGGAATCCCGAGAGGCCACCGAGGAACTCGCATGGGGACTGGCCTTTCCTGAGGCCACCAGAGCGGGTCCCTGAGGTCCCCTTCGTAAGTCGAGAGCACCTGCCGCAACTCGAGAAAATCCAGGAGGTTTTGCCCTCCAGGCGAGATGAGGCCCAATTCCGCTGAGGCTTCTGGAGGCCAATCACATCTAACCACTGGAACTTCCAAAGGGTCCTTCACACCCTTGCTGCAACTCAAGAAGTTCCCCGACATAGCCGTCTCCACTCGAGAGGAAGCACGTGGGGTCCCGCACACATCCAGGGGAGCCCCGTTTCGGCCTCCTAGCTCGAGATGAGGGATCCTTTCCCAGTTTCGTAGGGAAAGAATTCCCGGCGTTCCCGTCGCACCTCAAGAGGAGGCGCTCTCCAATGGAAAGGCGAGAGGAACTCCAGGGTCGTGCCACCATTCCAAGAGTCCCCCAGATGTGTCAGTCCATTCCAGAGGAACCTGTTTACCCTGCACTGCCTTGACGTTCAAGCCGAGGATCGACTCCCACCACGTGTGCACGTGGGACAGCCCTGTGGGAAAGCCTCGTGCGAAAGCCTCCTGGGAAAGACTCGAGGGAAAACCATAGATCCTTTGATCCACGCGGCGGACTGCGTGACACTGCTGCTACCGCTCTGGAGGAAAGCGCATGTGCATGCCCGCATTCGAGACGAGGACTGACTCCCCTAGGGAGACTCCAGAAGTACCCCAAGATCCATGTCAGCACTGGAGACGAATCCTCAGGTTCCGGCCCCGACTCCACACAAGGTCTTAGGCCCCGGCATCGACGGGAGAGGAATCCCGAGAGGCCCCCGAGGAACTCGCATG
The DNA here is from genome assembly GCF_042477335.2 of Ovis canadensis. Taxonomy (NCBI): domain Eukaryota; kingdom Metazoa; phylum Chordata; class Mammalia; order Artiodactyla; family Bovidae; genus Ovis; species Ovis canadensis. The sequence continues at coordinate 3,044,728 of NC_091252.1, forward strand.
GGGACTGGCCTTTCCTGAGGCCACCAGAGCGGGTCCCTGAGGTCCCCGTCGTAAGTCGAGAGCACCTGCCGCAACTCGAGAAAATCCAGGAGGTTTTGCCCTCCAGGCGAGATGAGGCCCATTTCCGCTGAGGCTTCTCGAGGCCAATCACATCTAACCACTGGAACTTCCAAAGGGTCCTTCACACCATTGCTGCAACTCAAGAAGTTCCCCGACATACCCGTCTCCACTCGAGAGGAAGCACGTGGGGTCCCGCACACTTCCAGGGGAGCCCCGTTTCCGCCTCCTAGCTCGAGATGAGGGATCCTTTCCCTGTTTCGTAGGGAAAGAATTCCCGGCGTTCCCATCGCATCTCAAGAGGAGGCGCTCTCCACAGGAAAGGCGAGAGGAACTCCAGGGTCGTGCCACCATTCCAAGAGTCCCCCAGATGTGTCAGTCCATTCCAGAGGAACCTGTTTTCCTTGCACTGCCTTGACGTTCAAGCCGAGGATCCACTCCCACCACGTGTGCACGTGGGACAGCCCTGTGGGAAAGCCTCGTGGGAAAGCCTCGTGGGAAAGACTCGAGGGAAAACCATAGATCCTTTGATCCACGCGGCGGACTGCGTGACACTGCTGCTACCGCTCTGGAGGAAAGCGCATGTGCATGCCCGCATTCGAGACGAGGACTGACTCCCCTGGGGAGACTCCAGAAGTACCCCAAGATCCATGTCAGCACTGGAGAGGAATCCTCAGGTTCCGGCCCCGACTCCACACAAGGTCTTAGGCCCCGGCATCGACGGGAGAGGAATCCCGAGAGGCCCCCGAGGAACTCGTATGGGGACTGGCCTTTCCTGAGGCCACCAGAGCGGGTCCCTGAGGTCCCCGTCGTAAGTCGAGAGCACCTGCCGCAACTCGAGAAAATCCAGGAGGTTTTGCCCTCCAGGCGAGATGAGGCCCATTTCCGCTGAGGCTTCTCGAGGCCAATCACGTCTAACCACTGGAACTTCCAAAGGGTCCTTCACACCATTGCTGCAACTCAAGAAGTTCCCCGACATACCCGTCTCCACTCGAGAGGAAGCACGTGGGGTCCCGCACACATCCAGGGGAGACCCGTTTCCGCCTCCAAGCTCGAGATGAGGGATCCTTTCCCTGTTTCGTAGGGAAAGAATTCCCGGCGTTGCCGTCGCACCTCAAGAGGAGGCGCTCTCCTCAGGAAAGGCGAGAGGAACTCCAGGGTCGTGACACCATTCCAAGAGTCCCCCAGATGTGTCAGTCCATACCAGAGGAACCTGTTTTCCCTGCACTGCCTTGACGTTCAAGCCGAGGATCGACTCCCAACACGTGTGCACGTGGGACAGCCCTGTGGGAAAGCCTCGTGGGAAAGCCTCGTGGGAAAGACTCGAGGGAAAACCATAGATCCTTTGATCCACGCGGCGGACTGCGTGACACTGCTGCTACCGCTCTGGAGGAAAGCGCAAGTGCATGCCCGCATTCGAGACGAGGACTGACTCCCCTGGGGAGACTCCAGAAGTACCCCAAGATCCATGTCAGCACTGGAGAGGAATCCTCAGGTTCCGGCCCCGACTCCACACAAGGTCTTAGACCCCGGCATCGACGGGAGAGGAATCCCGAGACGCCCCCGAGGAACTCGCATGGGGACTGGCCTTTCCTGAGGCCACCAGAGCGGGTCCCTGAGGTCCCAGTCGTAAGTCGAGAGCCCCTGCCGCAACTCGAGAAAATCCAGGAGGTTTTGCCCTCCAGGCGAGATGAGGCCCATTTCCGCTGAGGCTTCTCGAGGCCAATCACATATAACCACTGGAACTTCCAAAGGGTTCTTCACACCCTTGCTGCAACTCAAGAAGTTCCCCGACATACCCGTCTCCCCTCGAGAGGAAGCACGTGGGGTCCCGCACACATCCAGGGGACCCCCGTTTCCGCCTCCTAGCTCGAGATGAGGGATCCTTTCCCTGTTTCGTAGGGAAAGAATTCCCGGCGTTCCCGTCGCATCTCAAGAGGAGGCGCTCTCCACAGGAAAGGCGAGAGGAACTCCAGGGTCGTGCCACCATTCCAAGAGTCCCCCAGATGTGTCAGTCCATTCGAGAGGAACCTGTTTTCCCTGCAGTGCCTTGACGTTCAAGCCGAGGATCGACTCCCACCACGTGTGCACGTGCGACAGCCCTGTGGGAAAGCCTCGTGGGAAACCCTCGTGGGAAAGACTCGAGGGAAAACCATAGATCCTTGGATCCACGCGGCGGACTGCGTGACACTGCTGCTACCGCTCTGGAGGAAAGCGCAAGTGCATGCCCGCATTCGAGACGAGGACTGACTCCCCTGGGGAGACTCCAGAAGTACCCCAAGATCCATGTCAGCACAGGAGAGGAATCCTCAGGTTCCGGCCCCGACTCCACACAAGGTCTTAGGCCCCGGCATTGACGGGAGAGGAATCCCGAGAGGCCCCCGAGGAACTCGCATGGGGACTGGCCTTTCCTGAGGCCACCAGAGCGGGTCCCTGAGGTCCCCGTCGTAAGTCGAGAGCACCTGCCGCAACTCGAGAAAATCCAGGAGGTTTTGCCCTCCAGGCGAGATGAGGCCCATTTCCGCTGAGGCTTCTCGAGGCCAATACGTCTAACCACTGGAACTTCCAAAGGGTCCTTCACACCATTGCTGCAACTCAAGAAGTTCCCCGACATACCCGTCTCCACTCGAGAGGAAGCACGTGGTGTCCCGCACACATCCAGGGGAGCCCCGTTTCCGCCTCCTAGCTCGAGATGAGGGATCCTTTCCCTGTTTCGTAGGGAAAGAATTCCCGGCGTTCCCGTCGCATCTCAAGAGGAGGCGCTCTCCACAGGAAAGGCGAGAGGAACTCCAGGGTCGTGCCACCATTCCAAGAGTCCCCCAGATGTGTCAGTCCATTCGAGAGGAACCTGTTTTCCCTGCAGTGCCTTGACGTTGAAGCCGAGGATCGACTCCCACCACGTGTGCACGTGGGACAGCCCTGTGGGAAAGCCTCGTGGGAAAGCCTCGTGGGAAAGACTCGAGGGAAAACCATAGATACTTTGATCCACGCGGCGGACTGCGTGACACTGCTGCTACCGCTCTGGAGGAAAGCGCAAGTGCATGCCCGCATTCGAGACGAGGACTGACTCCCCTGGGGAGACTCCAGAAGTACCCCAAGATCCATGTCAGCAGTGGAGAGGAATCCTCAGGTTCCGGCCCCGACTCCACACAAGGTCTTAGGCCCCGGCATCGACGGGAGAGGAATCCCGAGAGGCCACCGAGGAACTCGCATGGGGACTGGCCTTTCCTGAGGCCACCAGAGCGGTTCCCTGAGGTCCCAGTCGTAAGTCGAGAGCACCTGCCGCAACTCGAGAAAATCCAGGAGGTTTTGCCCTCCAGGCGAGATGAGGCCCATTTCCGCTGAGGGTTCTCGAGGCCAATCACATCTAACCACTGGAACTTCCAAAGGGTCCTTCACACCCTTGCTGCAACTCAAGAAGTTCCCCGACATAGCCGTCTCCACTCGAGAGGAAGCACGTGGGGTCCCGCACACATCCAGGGGAGCCCCGTTTCCGCCTCCTAGCTCGAGATGAGGGATCCTTTCCCTGTTTCGTAGGGAAAGAATACCCGGCGTTCCCGTCGCATCTCAAGAGGAGGCGCTCTCCACAGGAAAGGCGAGAGGAACTCCAGGGTCTTGCCACCATTCCAAGAGTACCCCAGATGTGTCAGTCCATTCCAGAGGAACCTGTTTTCCCTGCACTGCCTTGACGTTCAACCCGAGGATCGACTCCCACCACGTGTGCACGTGGGACAGCCCTGTGGGAAAGCCTCGTGGGAAAGCCTCGTGGGAAAGACTCGAGGGGAAACCATAGATCCTTTGATCCACGCGGCGGACTTCGTGACACTGCTGCTACCGCTCTGGAGGAAAGCGCAAGTGCATGTCCGCATTCGAGACGAGGACTGACTCCCCTGGGGAGACTCCAGAAGTACCCCAAGATCCATGTCAGCACTGGAGAGGAATCCTCAGGTTCCGGCCCCGACTCCACACAAGGTCTTAGGCCCCGGCATCGACGGGAGAGGAATCCCGAGAGGCCCCCGAGGAACTCGCATGGGGACTGGCCTTTCCTGAGGCCACCAGAGCGGGTCCCTGAGGTCCCCGTCGTAAGTCGAGAGCACCTGCCACAACTCGAGAAAATCCAGGAGGTTTTGCCCTCCAGGCGAGATGAGGCCCATTTCCGCTGAGGCTTCTCGAGGCCAATCACGTCTAACCACTGGAACTTCCAAAGGGTCCTTCACACCATTGCTGCAACTCAAGAAGTTCCCCGACATACCCGTCTCCACTCGAGAGGAAGCACGTGGGGTCCCGCACACATCCAGGGGAGCCCCGTTTCCGCCTCCTAGCTCGAGATGAGGGATCCTTTCCCTGTTTCGTAGGGAAAGAATTCCCGGCGTTACCGTCGCATCTCAAGAGGAGGCACTCTCCTCAGGAAAGGCGAGAGGAACTCCAGGGTCGTCACACCATTCCAAGAGTCCCCAAGATGTGTCAGTCCATTCCAGAGGAACCTGTTTTCCCTGCACTGCCTTGACGTTCAAGCCGAGGATCGACTCCCACCACGTGTGCACGTGGGACAGCCCTGTTGGAAAGCCTCGTGGGAAAGCCTCGTGGGAAAGACTCGAGGGAAAACCATAGATCCTTTGATCCACGCGGCGGACTGCGTGACACTGCTGCTACCGCTCTGGAGGAAAGCGCAAGTGCATGCCCGCATTCGAGACGAGGACTGACTCCCCTGGGGAGACTCCAGAAGTACCCCAAGATCCATGTCAGCACTGGAGAGGAATCCTCAGGTTCCGGCCCCGACTCCACACAAGGTCTTAGGCCCCGGCATCGACGGGAGAGGAATCCCGAGAGGCCCCCGAGGAACTCGCATGGGGACTGGCCTTTCCTGAGGCCACAAGAGCGGGTCCCTGAGGTCCCCGTCGTAAGTCGATGGCACCTGCCGCAACTCGAGAAAATCCAGGAGGTTTTGCCCTCCAGGCGAGATGAGGCCCATTTCCGCTGAGGCTTCTCGGGGCCAATCACATCTAACCAATGGAACTTCCAAAGGGTCCTTCACACCCTTGCTGCAACTCAAGAAGTTCCCCGACATACCCGTCTCCACTCGAGAGGAAGCACGTGGGGTCCCGCACACATCCAGGGGAGCCCCGTTTCCGCCTCCTAGCTCGAGATGAGGGATCCTTTCCCTGTTTCGTAGGGAAAGAATTCCCGGCGTTCCCGTCGCACCTCAAGAGGAGGCACTCTCCAAAGGAAAGGCGAGAGGAACTCCAGGGTCCTGCCACCATTCCAAGAGTCCCCCAGATGTGTCAGTCCATTCCAGAGGAACCTGTTTTCCCTGCACTGCCTTGACGTTCAAGCCGAGGATCGACTCCCAACACGTGTGCACGTGGGACAGCCCTGTGGGAAAGCCTCGTGGGAAAGCCTCGTGGGAAAGACTCGAGGGAAAACCATAGATCCTTTGATCCACGCGGCGGACTGCGTGACACTGCTGCTACCGCTCTGGAGGAAAGCGCAAGTGCATGCCCGCATTCGAGACGAGGACTGACTCCCCTGGGGAGACTCCAGAAGTACCCCAAGATCCATGTCAGCACTGGAGAGGAATCCTCAGGTTCCGGCCCCGACTCCACACAAGGTCTTAGACCCCGGCATCGACGGGAGAGGAATCCCGAGACGCCCCCGAGGAACTCGCATGGGGACTGGCCTTTCCTGAGGCCACCAGAGCGGGTCCCTGAGGTCCCAGTCGTAAGTCGAGAGCCCCTGCCGCAACTCGAGAAAATCCAGGAGGTTTTGCCCTCCAGGCGAGATGAGGCCCATTTCCGCTGAGGCTTCTCGAGGCCAATCACATATAACCACTGGAACTTCCAAAGGGTTCTTCACACCCTTGCTGCAACTCAAGAAGTTCCCCGACATACCCGTCTCCCCTCGAGAGGAAGCACGTGGGGTCCCGCACACATCCAGGGGACCCCCGTTTCCGCCTCCTAGCTCGAGATGAGGGATCCTTTCCCTGTTTCGTAGGGAAAGAATTCCCGGCGTTCCCGTCGCATCTCAAGAGGAGGCGCTCTCCACAGGAAAGGCGAGAGGAACTCCAGGGTCGTGCCACCATTCCAAGAGTCCCCCAGATGTGTCAGTCCATTCGAGAGGAACCTGTTTTCCCTGCAGTGCCTTGACGTTCAAGCCGAGGATCGACTCCCACCACGTGTGCACGTGCGACAGCCCTGTGGGAAAGCCTCGTGGGAAACCCTCGTGGGAAAGACTCGAGGGAAAACCATAGATCCTTGGATCCACGCGGCGGACTGCGTGACACTGCTGCTACCGCTCTGGAGGAAAGCGCAAGTGCATGCCCGCATTCGAGACGAGGACTGACTCCCCTTGGGAGACTCCAGTAGTACCCCAATATCCATGTCAGCACAGGAGAGGAATCCTCAGGTTCCGGCCCCGAATCCACACAAGGTCTTAGGCCCCGGCATCAACGGGAGAGGAATCCCGAGAGGCCCCCGAGGAACTCGCATGGGGACTGGCCTTTCCTGAGGCCACCAGAGCGGGTCCCTGAGGTCCCCGTCGTAAGTCGAGAGCACCTGCCGCAACTCGAGAAAATCCAGGAGGTTTTGCCCTCCAGGCGAGATGAGGCCCATTTCCGCTGAGGCTTCTCGAGGCCAATACGTCTAACCACTGGAACTTCCAAAGGGTCCTTCACACCATTGCTGCAACTCAAGAAGTTCCCCGACATACCCGTCTCCACTCGAGAGGAAGCACGTGGTGTCCCGCACACATCCAGGGGAGCCCCGTTTCCGCCTCCTAGCTCGAGATGAGGGATCCTTTCCCTGTTTCGTAGGGAAAGAATTCCCGGCGTTCCCGTCGCATCTCAAGAGGAGGCGCTCTCCACAGGAAAGGCGAGAGGAACTCCAGGGTCGTGCCACCATTCCAAGAGTCCCCCAGATGTGTCAGTCCATTCGAGAGGAACCTGTTTTCCCTGCAGTGCCTTGACGTTGAAGCCGAGGATCGACTCCCACCACGTGTGCACGTGGGACAGCCCTGTGGGAAAGCCTCGTGGGAAAGCCTCGTGGGAAAGACTCGAGGGAAAACCATAGATACTTTGATCCACGCGGCGGACTGCGTGACACTGCTGCTACCGCTCTGGAGGAAAGCGCAAGTGCATGCCCGCATTCGAGACGAGGACTGACTCCCCTGGGGAGACTCCAGAAGTACCCCAAGATCCATGTCAGCAGTGGAGAGGAATCCTCAGGTTCCGGCCCCGACTCCACACAAGGTCTTAGGCCCCGGCATCGACGGGAGAGGAATCCCGAGAGGCCACCGAGGAACTCGCATGGGGACTGGCCTTTCCTGAGGCCACCAGAGCGGTTCCCTGAGGTCCCAGTCGTAAGTCGAGAGCACCTGCCGCAACTCGAGAAAATCCAGGAGGTTTTGCCCTCCAGGCGAGATGAGGCCCATTTCCGCTGAGGGTTCTCGAGGCCAATCACATCTAACCACTGGAACTTCCAAAGGGTCCTTCACACCCTTGCTGCAACTCAAGAAGTTCCCCGACATAGCCGTCTCCACTCGAGAGGAAGCACGTGGGGTCCCGCACACATCCAGGGGAGCCCCGTTTCCGCCTCCTAGCTCGAGATGAGGGATCCTTTCCCTGTTTCGTAGGGAAAGAATACCCGGCGTTCCCGTCGCATCTCAAGAGGAGGCGCTCTCCACAGGAAAGGCGAGAGGAACTCCAGGGTCTTGCCACCATTCCAAGAGTACCCCAGATGTGTCAGTCCATTCCAGAGGAACCTGTTTTCCCTGCACTGCCTTGACGTTCAACCCGAGGATCGACTCCCACCACGTGTGCACGTGGGACAGCCCTGTGGGAAAGCCTCGTGGGAAAGCCTCGTGGGAAAGACTCGAGGGGAAACCATAGATCCTTTGATCCACGCGGCGGACTTCGTGACACTGCTGCTACCGCTCTGGAGGAAAGCGCAAGTGCATGTCCGCATTCGAGACGAGGACTGACTCCCCTGGGGAGACTCCAGAAGTACCCCAAGATCCATGTCAGCACTGGAGAGGAATCCTCAGGTTCCGGCCCCGACTCCACACAAGGTCTTAGGCCCCGGCATCGACGGGAGAGGAATCCCGAGAGGCCCCCGAGGAACTCGCATGGGGACTGGCCTTTCCTGAGGCCACCAGAGCGGGTCCCTGAGGTCCCCGTCGTAAGTCGAGAGCACCTGCCACAACTCGAGAAAATCCAGGAGGTTTTGCCCTCCAGGCGAGATGAGGCCCATTTCCGCTGAGGCTTCTCGAGGCCAATCACGTCTAACCACTGGAACTTCCAAAGGGTCCTTCACACCATTGCTGCAACTCAAGAAGTTCCCCGACATACCCGTCTCCACTCGAGAGGAAGCACGTGGGGTCCCGCACACATCCAGGGGAGCCCCGTTTCCGCCTCCTAGCTCGAGATGAGGGATCCTTTCCCTGTTTCGTAGGGAAAGAATTCCCGGCGTTACCGTCGCATCTCAAGAGGAGGCACTCTCCTCAGGAAAGGCGAGAGGAACTCCAGGGTCGTCACACCATTCCAAGAGTCCCCAAGATGTGTCAGTCCATTCCAGAGGAACCTGTTTTCCCTGCACTGCCTTGACGTTCAAGCCGAGGATCGACTCCCACCACGTGTGCACGTGGGACAGCCCTGTTGGAAAGCCTCGTGGGAAAGCCTCGTGGGAAAGACTCGAGGGAAAACCATAGATCCTTTGATCCACGCGGCGGACTGCGTGACACTGCTGCTACCGCTCTGGAGGAAAGCGCAAGTGCATGCCCGCATTCGAGACGAGGACTGACTCCCCTGGGGAGACTCCAGAAGTACCCCAAGATCCATGTCAGCACTGGAGAGGAATCCTCAGGTTCCGGCCCCGACTCCACACAAGGTCTTAGGCCCCGGCATCGACGGGAGAGGAATCCCGAGAGGCCCCCGAGGAACTCGCATGGGGACTGGCCTTTCCTGAGGCCACAAGAGCGGGTCCCTGAGGTCCCCGTCGTAAGTCGATGGCACCTGCCGCAACTCGAGAAAATCCAGGAGGTTTTGCCCTCCAGGCGAGATGAGGCCCATTTCCGCTGAGGCTTCTCGGGGCCAATCACATCTAACCAATGGAACTTCCAAAGGGTCCTTCACACCCTTGCTGCAACTCAAGAAGTTCCCCGACATACCCGTCTCCACTCGAGAGGAAGCACGTGGGGTCCCGCACACATCCAGGGGAGCCCCGTTTCCGCCTCCTAGCTCGAGATGAGGGATCCTTTCCCTGTTTCGTAGGGAAAGAATTCCCGGCGTTCCCGTCGCACCTCAAGAGGAGGCACTCTCCAAAGGAAAGGCGAGAGGAACTCCAGGGTCCTGCCACCATTCCAAGAGTCCCCCAGATGTGTCAGTCCATTCCAGAGGAACCTGTTTTCCCTGCACTGCCTTGACGTTCAAGCCGAGGATCGACTCCCACCACGTGTGCACGTGGGACAGCCCTGTGGGAAAGCCTCGTGCGAAAGCCTCCTGGGAAAGACTCGAGGGAAAACCATAGATCCTTTGATCCACGCGGCGGACTGCGTGACACTGCTGCTACCGCTCTGGAGGAAAGCGCATGTGCATGCCCGCATTCGAGACGAGGACTGACTCCCCTGGGGAGACTCCAGAAGTACCCCAAGATCCATGTCAGCACTGGAGAGGAATCCTCAGGTTCCGGCCCCGACTCCACACAAGGTCTTAGGCCCCGGCATCGACGGGAGAGGAATCCCGAGAGGCCCCCGTGGAACTCGCATGGGGACTGGCCTTTCCTGAGGCCACCAGAGCGGGTCCCTGAGGTCCCCGTCGTAAGTCGAGAGCACCTGCCGCAACTCGAGAAAATCCAGGAGGTTTTGCCCTCCAGGCGAGATGAGGCCCATTTCCGCTGAGGCTTCTCGAGGCCAATCACATCTAACCACTGGAACTTCCAAAGGGTCCTTCACACCATTGCTGCAACTCAAGAAGTTCCCCGACATACCCATCTCCACTCGAGAGGAAGCACGTGGGGTCCCGCACACATCCAGGGGAGCCCCGTTTCCGCCTCCTAGCTCGAGATGAGGGATCCTTTCCCTGTTTCGTAGGGAAAGAATTCCCGGCGTTCCCGTCGCATCTGAAGAGGAGGTGCTCTCCACAGGAAAGGCGAGAGGAACTCCCGGGTCGTGCCACCATTCCAAGAGTCCCCCAGATGTGTCAGTCCATTCCAGAGGAACCTGTTTTCCCTGCACTGCCTTGACGTTCAAGCCGAGGATCGACTCCCACCACGTGTGCACGTGGGACAGCCCTGTGGGAAAGCCTCGTGGGAAAGCCTCGTGGGAAAGACTCGAGGGAAAACCATAGATCCTTTGATCCACGCGGCGGACTGCGTGACACTGCTGCTACCGCTCTGGAGGAAAGCGCAAGTGCATGCCCGCATTCGAGACGAGGACTGACTCCCCTGGGGAGACTCCAGAAGTACCCCAAGATCCATGTCAGCACTGGAGAGGAATCCTCAGGTTCCGGCCCCGACTCCACACAAGGTCTTAGGCCCCGGCATCGACGGGAGAGGAATCCCGAGAGGCCCCCGAGGAACTCGTATGGGGACTGGCCTTTCCTGAGGCCACCAGAGCGGGTCCCTGAGGTCCCCGTCGTAAGTCGAGAGCACCTGCCACAACTCGAGAAAATCCAGGAGGTTTTGCCCTCCAGGCGAGATGAGGCCCATTTCCGCTGAGGCTTCTCGAGGCCAATCACGTCTAAGCACTGGAACTTCCAAAGGGTCCTTCACACCATTGCTGCAACTCAAGAAGTTCCCCGACATACCCGTCTCCACTCGAGAGGAAGCACGTGGGGTCCCGCACACATCCAGGGGAGACCCGTTTCCGCCTCCAAGCTCGAGATGAGGGATCCTTTCCCTGTTTCATAGGGAAAGAATTCCCGGCGTTGCCGTCGCACTTCAAGAGGAGGCGCTCTCCTCAGGAAAGGCGAGAGGAACTCCAGGGTCGTGACACCATTCCAAGAGTCCCCCAGATGTGTCAGTCCATTCCAGAGGAACCTGTTTTCCCTGCACTGCCTTGACGTTCAAGCCGAGGATCGACTCCCACCACGTGTGCACGTGGGACAGCCCTGTGGGAAAGCCTCGTGGGAAAGCCTCTTGGGAAAGACTCGAGGGAAAACCATAGATCCTTTGATCCAGGCGGCGGACTGCGTGACACTGCTGCTACCACTCTGGAGGAAAGCGCATGTGCATGCCCGCATTCGAGACGAGGACTGACTCCCCTGGGGAGACTCCAGAAGTACCCCAAGATCCATGTCAGCACTGGAGAGGAATCCTCAGGTTCCGGCCCCGACTCCACACACGGTCTTAGGCCCCGGCATCGACGGGAGAGGAATCCCGAGTGGCCCCCGAGGAACTCGCATGGGGACTGGCCTTTCCTGAGGCCACCAGAGCGGGTCCCTGAGGTCCCCGTCGTAAGTCGAGAGCACCTGCCGCAACTGGAGAAAATCCAGGAGGTTTTGCCCTCCAGGCGAGATGAGGCCCATTTCCGCTGAGGTTTCTCGAGACCAATCACATCTAACCACTTGAACTTCCAAAGGGTCCTTCACACCCTTGCTGCAACTCAAGAAGTTCCCCGACATACCCGTCTCCACTCGAGAGGAAGCAAGTGGGGTCCCGCACACATCCAGGGGAGCCCCGTTTCCGCCTCCTAGCTCGAGATGAGGGATCCTTTCCCTGTTTCGTAGGGAAAGAATTCCCGGCGTTCCCGTCGCATCTCAACAAGAGGCGCTCTCCACAGGAAAGGCGAGAGGAACTCCAGGGTCGTGCCACCATTCCAAGAGTCCCCCAGATGTGTCAGTCCATTCCAGAGGAACCTGTTTTCCCTGCACTGCCTTGACGTTCAAGTCGAGGATCGACTCCCACCACCTGTGCACGTGGGACAGCCCTGTGGGAAAGCCTCGTGGGAACGCCTCGTGGGAAAGACTCGAGGGAAAACCATAGATCCTTTGATCCACGCGGCGGACTGCGTGACACTGCTGCTACCGCTCTGGAGGAAAGCGCAAGTGCATGCCCGCATTCGAGACGAGGACTGACTCCCCTGGGGAGACTCCAGAATTACCCCAAGATCCATGTCAGCACTGGAGAGGAATCCTCAGGTTCCGGCCCCGACTCCACACAAGGTCTTAGGCCCCGGCATCGACGGGAGAGGAATCCCGAGAGGCCCCCGAGGAACTCGTATGCGGACTGGCCTTTCCTGAGGCTACCAGAGCGGGTCCCTGAGGTCCCCGTCGTAAGTCGAGAGCACCTGCCGCAACTCGAGAAAATCCAGGAGGTTTTGCCCTCCAGGCGAGATGAGGCCCATTTCCGCTGAGGCTTCTCGAGGCCAATCACGTCTAACCACTGGAACTTCCAAAGGGTCCTTCACACCATTGCTGCAACTCAAGAAGTTCCCCGACATAGCCGTCTCCACTCGAGAGGAAGCACGTGGGGTCCCGCACACATCCAGGGGAGCCCCGTTTCCGCCTCCTAGCTCGAGATGAGGGATCCTTTCCCTGTTTCGTAGGGAAAGAATTCCCGGCGTTCCCGTCGCACCTCAAGAGGAGGCGCTCTCCACAGGAAAGGCGAGAGGAACTCCAGGGTCGTGCCACCATTCCAAGAGTCCCCCAGATGTGTCAGTCCATTCCAGAGGAACCTGTTTTCCCTGCACTGCCTTGACGTTCAAGCCGAGGAACGACTCCCACCACGTGTGCACGTGGGACAGCCCTGTGGGAAAGCCTCGTGGGAAAGCCTCTTGGGAAAGACTCGAGGGAAAACCATAGATCCTTTAATCCACGCGGCGGACTGCGTGACACTGCTGCTACCGCTCTGGAGGAAAGCGCATGTGCATGCCCGCATTCGAGACGAGGACTGACTCCCCTGGGGAGACTCCAGAAGTACCCCAAGATCCATGTCAGCACTGGAGAGGAATCCTCAGGTTCCGGCCCCGACTCCACACAAGGTCTTAGGCCCCGGCATCGACGGGAGAGGAATCCCGAGAGGCCCCCGAGGAACTCGCATGGGGACTGGCCGTTCCTGAGGCCACCAGAGCGGGTCCCTGAGGTCCCCGTCGTAAGTCGAGAGCACCTGCCGCAACTCGAGAAAATCCAGGAGGTTTTGCCCTCCAGGCGAGATGAGGCCCATTTCCGCTGAGGCTTCTCGAGGCCAATCACATCTAACCACTGGAACTTCCAAAGGGTCCTTCACACCCTTGCTGCAACTCAAGAAGTTCCCCGACATACCCGTCTCCACTCGAGAGGAAGCACGTGGGGTCCCGCACACATCCAGGGGAGCCCCGTTTCCGCCTCCTAGCTCGAGATGAGGGATCCTTTCCCTGTTTCGTAGGGAAAGAATTCCCGGCGTTCCCGTCGCATCTCAAGAAGAGGCGCTCTCCACAGGAAAGGCGAGAGGAACTCCAGGGTCGTGCCACCATTCCAAGAGTCCCCCAGATGTGTCAGTCCATTCCAGAGGAACCTGTTTTCCCTGCACTGCCTTGACGTTCAAGCCGAGGATCGACTCCCACCACGTGTGCACGTGGGACAGCCCTGTGGGAAAGCCTCGTGGGAAAGCCTCGTGGGAAAGACTCGAGGGAAAACCATAGATCCTTTGATCCACGCGGCGGACTGCGTGACACTGCTGCTACCGCTCTGGAGGAAAGCGCAAGTGCATGCCCGCATTCGAGACGAGGACTGACTCCCCTGGGGAGACTCCAGAAGTACCCCAAGATCCATGTCAGCACTGGAGAGGAATCCTCAGGTTCCGGCCCCGACTCCACACAAGGTCTTAGGCCCCGGCATCGACGGGAGAGGAATCCCGAGAGGCCCCCGAGGAACTCGTATGGGGACTGGCCTTTCCTGAGGCCACCAGAGCGGGTCCCTGAGGTCCCCGTCGTAAGTCGAGAGCACCTGCCACAACTCGAGAAAATCCAGGAGGTTTTGCCCTCCAGGCGAGATGAGGCCCATTTCCGCTGAGGCTTCTCGAGGCCAATCACGTCTAACCACTGGAACTTCCAAAGGGTCCTTCACACCATTGCTGCAACTCCAGAAGTTCCCCGACATACCCGTCTCCACTCGAGAGGAAGCACGTGGGGTCCCGCACACATCCAGGGGAGACCCGTTTCCGCCTCCAAGCTCGAGATGAGGGATCCTTTCCCTGTTTCGTAGGGAAAGAATTCCCGGCGTTGCCGTCGCACCTCAAGAGGAGGCGCTCTCCTCAGGAAAGGCGAGAGGAACTCCAGGGTCGTGCCACCATTCCAAGAGTCCCCCAGATGTGTCAGTCCATTCCAGAGGAACCTGTTTTCCCTGCACTGCCTTGACGTTCAAGCCGAGGATCGACTCCCACCACGTGTGCACGTGGGACAGCCCTGTGGGAAAGCCTCGTGGGAAAGCCTCTTGGGAAAGACTCGAGGGAAAACCATAGATCCTTTGATCCAGGCGGCGGACTGCGTGACACTGCTGCTACCGCTCTGGAGGAAAGCGCATGTGCATGCCCGCATTCGAGACGAGGACTGACTCCCCTGGGGAGACTCCAGAAGTACCCCAAGATCCATGTCAGCACTGGAGAGGAATCCTCAGGTTCCGGCCCCGACTCCACACAAGGTCTTAGGCCCCGGCATCGACGGGAGAGGAATCCCGAGTGGCCCCCGAGGAACTCGCATGGGGACTGGCCTTTCCTGAGGCCACCAGAGCGAGTCCCTGAGGTCCCCGTCGTAAGTCGAGAGCACCTGCCGCAACTCGAGAAAATCCAGGAGGTTTTGTCCTCCAGGCGAGATGAGGCCCATTTCCGCTGAGGCTTCTCGAGGCCAATCACATCTAACCACTGGAACTTCCAAAGGGTCCTTCACACCCTTGCTGCAACTCAAGAAGTTCCCCGACATACCCGTCTCCACTCGAGAGGAAGCACATGGGGTCCCGCACACATCCAGGGGAGCCCCGTTTCCGCCTCCTAGCTCGAGATGAGGGATCCTTTCCCTGTTTCGTAGGGAAAGAATTCCCGGCGTTCCCGTCGCATCTCAACAAGAGGCACTCTCCACAGGAAAGGCGAGAGGAACTCCAGGGTCGTGCCACCATTCCAAGAGTCCCCCAGATGTGTCAGTCCATTCCAGAGGAACCTGTTTTCCCTGCACTGCCTTGACGTTCAAGCCGAGGATCGACTCCCACCACGTGTGAACGTGGGACAGCCCTGTGGGAAAGCCTCGTGGGAATGCCTCGTGGGAAAGACTCGAGGGAAAACCATAGATCCTTTGATCCACGCGGCGGACTGCGTGACACTGCTGCTACCGCTCTGGAGGAAAGCACAAGTGCATGCCCGCATTCGAGACGAGGACTGAACCCCTGGGGAGACTCCAGAAGTACCCCAAGATCCATGTCAGCACTGGAGAGGAATCCTCAGGTTCCGGCCCCGACTCCACACAAGGTCTTAGGCCCCGGCATCGACGGGAGAGGAATCCCGAGAGGCCCCCGAGGAACTCGAATGGGGACTGGCCTTTCCTAAGGCCACCAGAGCGGGTCCCGGAGGTCCCCGTCGTAAGTCGAGAGCACCTGCCGCAACTCGAGAAAATCCAGGAGGTTTTGCCCTCCAGGCGAGATGAGGCCCATTTCCGCTGAGGCTTCTCGAGGCCAATCACATCTAACCAATGGAACTTCCAAAGGGTCCTTCACACCCTTGCTGCAACTCAAGAAGTTCCCCGACATACCCGTCTCCACTCGAGAGGAAGCACGTGGGGTCCCTCCCACATCCAGGGGAGCCCCGTTTCCGCCTCCTAGCTCGAGATGAGGGATCCTTTCCCTGTTTCGTAGGGAAAGAATTCCCGGCGTTCCCGTCGCATCTCAAGAGGAGGCGCTCTCCACAGGAAAGGCGAGAGGAACTCCAGGGTCGTGCCACCATTCCAAGAGTCCCCCAGATGTGTCAGTCCATTCCAGAGGAACCTGTTTTCCCTGCACTGCCTTGACGTTCAAGCCGAGGATCGACTCCCACCACGTGTGCACGTGGGACAGCCCTGTGGGAAAGCCTCGTGGGAAAGCCTCGTGGGAAAGACTCGAGGGAAAACCATAGATCCTTTGATCCACGCGGCGGACTGCGTGACACTGCTGCTACCGCTCTGGAGGAAAGCGCAAGTGCATGCCCGCATTCGAGACGAGGACTGACTCCCCTGGGGAGACTCCAGAAGTACCCCAAGATCCATGTCAGCACTGGAGAGGAATCCTCAGGTTCCGGCCCCGACTCCACACAAGGTCTTAGGCCCCGGCATCGACGGGAGAGGAATCCCGAGAGGCCCCCGAGGAACTCGCATGGGGACTGGCCTTTCCTGAGGCCACCAGAGCGGGTCCCTGAAGTCCCCGTCGTAAGTCGAGAGCACCTGCGGCAACTCGAGAAAATCCAGGAGGTTTTGCCCTCCAGGCGAGATGAGGCCCATTTCCACTGAGGCTTCTCGAGGCCAATCACATCTAACCACTGAACTTCCAAAGGGTCCTTCACACCATTGCTGCAACTCAAGAAGTTCCCCGACATACCCGTCTCCACTCGAGAGGAAGCACGTGGGTCCCGCACACATCCAGGGGAGCCCCGTTTCCGCCTCCTAGCTCGAGATGAGGGATCCTTTCCCTGTTTCGTAGGGAAAGAATTCCCGGCGTTCCCGTCGCATCTCAAGAGGAGGCGCTCTCCATAGGAAAGGCGAGAGGAACTCCAGGGTCGTGCCACCATTCCAAGAGTCCCCCAGATGTGTCAGTCCATTCCAGAGGAACCTGTTTTCCTTGCACTGCCTTGACGTTCAAGCCGAGGATCCACTCCCACCACGTGTGCACGTGGGACAGCCCTGTGGGAAAGCCTCGTGGGAAAGCCTCGTGGGAAAGACTCGAGGGAAAACCATAGATCCTTTGATCCACGCGGCGGACTGCGTGACACTGCTGCTACCGCTCTGGAGGAAAGCGCATGTGCATGCCCGCATTCGAGACGAGGACTGACTCCCCTGGGGAGACTCCAGAAGTACCCCAAGATCCATGTCAGCACTGGAGAGGAATCCTCAGGTTCCGGCCCCGACTCCACACAAGGTCTTAGGCCCCGGCATCGACGGGAGAGGAATCCCGAGAGGCCCCCGAGGAACTCGTATGGGGACTGGCCTTTCCTGAGGCCACCAGAGCGGGTCCCTGAGGTCCCCGTCGTAAGTCGAGAGCACCTGCCGCAACTCGAGAAAATCCAGGAGGTTTTGCCCTCCAGGCGAGATGAGGCCCATTTCCGCTGAGGCTTCTCGAGGCCAATCACGTCTAACCACTGGAACTTCCAAAGGGTCCTTCACACCATTGCTGCAACTCAAGAAGTTCCCCGACATACCCGTCTCCACTCGAGAGGAAGCACGTGGGGTCCCGCACACATCCAGGGGAGACCCGTTTCCGCCTCCAAGCTCGAGATGAGGGATCCTTTCCCTGTTTCGTAGGGAAAGAATTCCCGGCGTTGCCGTCGCACCTCAAGAGGAGGCGCTCTCCTCAGGAAAGGCGAGAGGAACTCCAGGGTCGTGACACCATTCCAAGAGTCCCCCAGATGTGTCAGTCCATACCAGAGGAACCTGTTTTCCCTGCACTGCCTTGACGTTCAAGCCGAGGATCGACTCCCAACACGTGTGCACGTGGGACAGCCCTGTGGGAAAGCCTCGTGGGAAAGCCTCGTGGGAAAGACTCGAGGGAAAACCATAGATCCTTTGATCCACGCGGCGGACTGCGTGACACTGCTGCTACCGCTCTGGAGGAAAGCGCAAGTGCATGCCCGCATTCGAGACGAGGACTGACTCCCCTGGGGAGACTCCAGAAGTACCCCAAGATCCATGTCAGCACTGGAGAGGAATCCTCAGGTTCCGGCCCCGACTCCACACAAGGTCTTAGACCCCGGCATCGACGGGAGAGGAATCCCGAGACGCCCCCGAGGAACTCGCATGGGGACTGGCCTTTCCTGAGGCCACCAGAGCGGGTCCCTGAGGTCCCAGTCGTAAGTCGAGAGCCCCTGCCGCAACTCGAGAAAATCCAGGAGGTTTTGCCCTCCAGGCGAGATGAGGCCCATTTCCGCTGAGGCTTCTCGAGGCCAATCACATATAACCACTGGAACTTCCAAAGGGTTCTTCACACCCTTGCTGCAACTCAAGAAGTTCCCCGACATACCCGTCTCCCCTCGAGAGGAAGCACGTGGGGTCCCGCACACATCCAGGGGACCCCCGTTTCCGCCTCCTAGCTCGAGATGAGGGATCCTTTCCCTGTTTCGTAGGGAAAGAATTCCCGGCGTTCCCGTCGCATCTCAAGAGGAGGCGCTCTCCACAGGAAAGGCGAGAGGAACTCCAGGGTCGTGCCACCATTCCAAGAGTCCCCCAGATGTGTCAGTCCATTCGAGAGGAACCTGTTTTCCCTGCAGTGCCTTGACGTTCAAGCCGAGGATCGACTCCCACCACGTGTGCACGTGCGACAGCCCTGTGGGAAAGCCTCGTGGGAAACCCTCGTGGGAAAGACTCGAGGGAAAACCATAGATCCTTGGATCCACGCGGCGGACTGCGTGACACTGCTGCTACCGCTCTGGAGGAAAGCGCAAGTGCATGCCCGCATTCGAGACGAGGACTGACTCCCCTGGGGAGACTAAAGAAGTACCCCAAGATCCATGTCAGCACAGGAGAGGAATCCTCAGGTTCCGGCCCCGACTCCACACAAGGTCTTAGGCCCCGGCATTGACGGGAGAGGAATCCCGAGAGGCCCCCGAGGAACTCGCATGGGGACTGGCCTTTCCTGAGGCCACCAGAGCGGGTCCCTGAGGTCCCCGTCGTAAGTCGAGAGCACCTGCCGCAACTCGAGAAAATCCAGGAGGTTTTGCCCTCCAGGCGAGATGAGGCCCATTTCCGCTGAGGCTTCACGAGGCCAATACGTCTAACCACTGGAACTTCCAAAGGGTCCTTCACACCATTGCTGCAACTCAAGAAGTTCCCCGACATACCCGTCTCCACTCGAGAGGAAGCACGTGGTGTCCCGCACACATCCAGGGGAGCCCCGTTTCCGCCTCCTAGCTCGAGATGAGGGATCCTTTCCCTGTTTCGTAGGGAAAGAATTCCCGGCGTTCCCGTCGCATCTCAAGAGGAGGCGCTCTCCACAGGAAAGGCGAGAGGAACTCCAGGGTCGTGCCACCATTCCAAGAGTCCCCCAGATGTGTCAGTCCATTCGAGAGGAACCTGTTTTCCCTGCAGTGCCTTGACGTTGAAGCCGAGGATCGACTCCCACCACGTGTGCACGTGGGACAGCCCTGTGGGAAAGCCTCGTGGGAAAGCCTCGTGGGAAAGACTCGAGGGAAAACCATAGATACTTTGATCCACGCGGCGGACTGCGTGACACTGCTGCTACCGCTCTGGAGGAAAGCGCAAGTGCATGCCCGCATTCGAGACGAGGACTGACTCCCCTGGGGAGACTCCAGAAGTACCCCAAGATCCATGTCAGCAGTGGAGAGGAATCCTCAGGTTCCGGCCCCGACTCCACACAAGGTCTTAGGCCCCGGCATCGACGGGAGAGGAATCCCGAGAGGCCACCGAGGAACTCGCATGGGGACTGGCCTTTCCTGAGGCCACCAGAGCGGTTCCCTGAGGTCCCCGTCGTAAGTCGAGAGCACCTGCCGCAACTCGAGAAAATCCAGGAGGTTTTGCCCTCCAGGCGAGATGAGGCCCATTTCCGCTGAGGGTTCTCGAGGCCAATCACATCTAACCACTGGAACTTCCAAAGGGTCCTTCACACCCTTGCTGCAACTCAAGAAGTTCCCCGACATAGCCGTCTCCACTCGAGAGGAAGCACGTGGGGTCCCGCACACATCCAGGGGAGCCCCGTTTCCGCCTCCTAGCTCGAGATGAGGGATCCTTTCCCTGTTTCGTAGGGAAAGAATACCCGGCGTTCCCGTCGCATCTCAAGAGGAGGCGCTCTCCACAGGAAAGGCGAGAGGAACTCCAGGGTCTTGCCACCATTCCAAGAGTACCCCAGATGTGTCAGTCCATTCCAGAGGAACCTGTTTTCCCTGCACTGCCTTGACGTTCAACCCGAGGATCGACTCCCACCACGTGTGCACGTGGGACAGCCCTGTGGGAAAGCCTCGTGGGAAAGCCTCGTGGGAAAGACTCGAGGGGAAACCATAGATCCTTTGATCCACGCGGCGGACTTCGTGACACTGCTGCTACCGCTCTGGAGGAAAGCGCAAGTGCATGTCCGCATTCGAGACGAGGACTGACTCCCCTGGGGAGACTCCAGAAGTACCCCAAGATCCATGTCAGCACTGGAGAGGAATCCTCAGGTTCCGGCCCCGACTCCACACAAGGTCTTAGGCCCCGGCATCGACGGGAGAGGAATCCCGAGAGGCCCCCGAGGAACTCGCATGGGGACTGGCCTTTCCTGAGGCCACCAGAGCGGGTCCCTGAGGTCCCCGTCGTAAGTCGAGAGCACCTGCCGCAACTCGAGAAAATCCAGGAGGTTTTGCCCTCCAGGCGAGATGAGGCCCATTTCCGCTGAGGCTTCTCGAGGCCAATCACGTCTAACCACTGGAACTTCCAAAGGGTCCTTCACACCATTGCTGCAACTCAAGAAGTTCCCCGACATACCCGTCTCCACTCGAGAGGAAGCACGTGGGGTCCCGCACACATCCAGGGGAGCCCCGTTTCCGCCTCCTAGCTCGAGATGAGGGATCCTTTCCCTGTTTCGTAGGGAAAGAATTCCCGGCGTTACCGTCGCATCTCAAGAGGAGGCACTCTCCTCAGGAAAGGCGAGAGGAACTCCAGGGTCGTCACACCATTCCAAGAGTCCCCAAGATGTGTCAGTCCATTCCAGAGGAACCTGTTTTCCCTGCACTGCCTTGACGTTCAAGCCGAGGATCGACTCCCACCACGTGTGCACGTGGGACAGCCCTGTTGGAAAGCCTCGTGGGAAAGCCTCGTGGGAAAGACTCGAGGGAAAACCATAGATCCTTTGATCCACGCGGCGGACTGCGTGACACTGCTGCTACCGCTCTGGAGGAAAGCGCAAGTGCATGCCCGCATTCGAGACGAGGACTGACTCCCCTGGGGAGACTCCAGAAGTACCCCAAGATCCATGTCAGCACTGGAGAGGAATCCTCAGGTTCCGGCCCCGACTCCACACAAGGTCTTAGGCCCCGGCATCGACGGGAGAGGAATCCCGAGAGGCCCCCGAGGAACTCGCATGGGGACTGGCCTTTCCTGAGGCCACAAGAGCGGGTCCCTGAGGTCCCCGTCGTAAGTCGATGGCACCTGCCGCAACTCGAGAAAATCCAGGAGGTTTTGCCCTCCAGGCGAGATGAGGCCCATTTCCGCTGAGGCTTCTCGGGGCCAATCACATCTAACCAATGGAACTTCCAAAGGGTCCTTCACACCCTTGCTGCAACTCAAGAAGTTCCCCGACATACCCGTCTCCACTCGAGAGGAAGCACGTGGGGTCCCGCACACATCCAGGGGAGCCCCGTTTCCGCCTCCTAGCTCGAGATGAGGGATCCTTTCCCTGTTTCGTAGGGAAAGAATTCCCGGCGTTCCCGTCGCACCTCAAGAGGAGGCACTCTCCAAAGGAAAGGCGAGAGGAACTCCAGGGTCCTGCCACCATTCCAAGAGTCCCCCAGATGTGTCAGTCCATTCCAGAGGAACCTGTTTTCCCTGCACTGCCTTGACGTTCAAGCCGAGGATCGACTCCCACCACGTGTGCACGTGGGACAGCCCTGTGGGAAAGCCTCGTGCGAAAGCCTCCTGGGAAAGACTCGAGGGAAAACCATAGATCCTTTGATCCACGCGGCGGACTGCGTGACACTGCTGCTACCGCTCTGGAGGAAAGCGCATGTGCATGCCCGCATTCGAGACGAGGACTGACTCCCCTGGGGAGACTCCAGAAGTACCCCAAGATCCATGTCAGCACTGGAGAGGAATCCTCAGGTTCCGGCCCCGACTCCACACAAGGTCTTAGGCCCCGGCATCGACGGGAGAGGAATCCCGAGAGGCCCCCGTGGAACTCGCATGGGGACTGGCCTTTCCTGAGGCCACCAGAGCGGGTCCCTGAGGTCCCCGTCGTAAGTCGAGAGCACCTGCCGCAACTCGAGAAAATCCAGGAGGTTTTGCCCTCCAGGCGAGATGAGGCCCATTTCCGCTGAGGCTTCTCGAGGCCAATCACATCTAACCACTGGAACTTCCAAAGGGTCCTTCACACCATTGCTGCAACTCAAGAAGTTCCCCGACATACCCATCTCCACTCGAGAGGAAGCACGTGGGGTCCCGCACACATCCAGGGGAGCCCCGTTTCCGCCTCCTAGCTCGAGATGAGGGATCCTTTCCCTGTTTCGTAGGGAAAGAATTCCCGGCGTTCCCGTCGCATCTGAAGAGGAGGTGCTCTCCACAGGAAAGGCGAGAGGAACTCCCGGGTCGTGCCACCATTCCAAGAGTCCCCCAGATGTGTCAGTCCATTCCAGAGGAACCTGTTTTCCCTGCACTGCCTTGACGTTCAAGCCGAGGATCGACTCCCACCACGTGTGCACGTGGGACAGCCCTGTGGGAAAGCCTCGTGGGAAAGCCTCGTGGGAAAGACTCGAGGGAAAACCATAGATCCTTTGATCCACGCGGCGGACTGCGTGACACTGCTGCTACCGCTCTGGAGGAAAGCGCAAGTGCATGCCCGCATTCGAGACGAGGACTGACTCCCCTGGGGAGACTCCAGAAGTACCCCAAGATCCATGTCAGCACTGGAGAGGAATCCTCAGGTTCCGGCCCCGACTCCACACAAGGTCTTAGGCCCCGGCATCGACGGGAGAGGAATCCCGAGAGGCCCCCGAGGAACTCGTATGGGGACTGGCCTTTCCTGAGGCCACCAGAGCGGGTCCCTGAGGTCCCCGTCGTAAGTCGAGAGCACCTGCCACAACTCGAGAAAATCCAGGAGGTTTTGCCCTCCAGGCGAGATGAGGCCCATTTCCGCTGAGGCTTCTCGAGGCCAATCACGTCTAAGCACTGGAACTTCCAAAGGGTCCTTCACACCATTGCTGCAACTCAAGAAGTTCCCCGACATACCCGTCTCCACTCGAGAGGAAGCACGTGGGGTCCCGCACACATCCAGGGGAGACCCGTTTCCGCCTCCAAGCTCGAGATGAGGGATCCTTTCCCTGTTTCATAGGGAAAGAATTCCCGGCGTTGCCGTCGCACTTCAAGAGGAGGCGCTCTCCTCAGGAAAGGCGAGAGGAACTCCAGGGTCGTGACACCATTCCAAGAGTCCCCCAGATGTGTCAGTCCATTCCAGAGGAACCTGTTTTCCCTGCACTGCCTTGACGTTCAAGCCGAGGATCGACTCCCACCACGTGTGCACGTGGGACAGCCCTGTGGGAAAGCCTCGTGGGAAAGCCTCTTGGGAAAGACTCGAGGGAAAACCATAGATCCTTTGATCCAGGCGGCGGACTGCGTGACACTGCTGCTACCACTCTGGAGGAAAGCGCATGTGCATGCCCGCATTCGAGACGAGGACTGACTCCCCTGGGGAGACTCCAGAAGTACCCCAAGATCCATGTCAGCACTGGAGAGGAATCCTCAGGTTCCGGCCCCGACTCCACACAAGGTCTTAGGCCCCGGCATCGACGGGAGAGGAATCCCGAGTGGCCCCCGAGGAACTCGCATGGGGACTGGCCTTTCCTGAGGCCACCAGAGCGAGTCCCTGAGGTCCCCGTCGTAAGTCGAGAGCACCTGCCGCAACTGGAGAAAATCCAGGAGGTTTTGCCCTCCAGGCGAGATGAGGCCCATTTCCGCTGAGGCTTCTCGAGACCAATCACATCTAACCACTTGAACTTCCAAAGGGTCCTTCACACCCTTGCTGCAACTCAAGAAGTTCCCCGACATACCCGTCTCCACTCGAGAGGAAGCAAGTGGGGTCCCGCACACATCCAGGGGAGCCCCGTTTCCGCCTCCTAGCTCGAGATGAGGGATCCTTTCCCTGTTTCGTAGGGAAAGAATTCCCGGCGTTCCCGTCGCATCTCAACAAGAGGCGCTCTCCACAGGAAAGGCGAGAGGAACTCCAGGGTCGTGCCACCATTCCAAGAGTCCCCCAGATGTGTCAGTCCATTCCAGAGGAACCTGTTTTCCCTGCACTGCCTTGACGTTCAAGTCGAGGATCGACTCCCACCACCTGTGCACGTGGGACAGCCCTGTGGGAAAGCCTCGTGGGAAAGCCTCGTGGGAAAGACTCGAGGGAAAACCATAGATCCTTTGATCCACGCGGCGGACTGCGTGACACTGCTGCTACCGCTCTGGAGGAAAGCGCAAGTGCATGCCCGCATTCGAGACGAGGACTGACTCCCCTGGGGAGACTCCAGAATTACCCCAAGATCCATGTCAGCACTGGAGAGGAATCCTCAGGTTCCGGCCCCGACTCCACACAAGGTCTTAGGCCCCGGCATCGACGGGAGAGGAATCCCGAGAGGCCCCCGAGGAACTCGTATGCGGACTGGCCTTTCCTGAGGCTACCAGAGCGGGTCCCTGAGGTCCCCGTCGTAAGTCGAGAGCACCTGCCGCAACTCGAGAAAATCCAGGAGGTTTTGCCCTCCAGGCGAGATGAGGCCCATTTCCGCTGAGGCTTCTCGAGGCCAATCACGTCTAACCACTGGAACTTCCAAAGGGTCCTTCACACCATTGCTGCAACTCAAGAAGTTCCCCGACATAGCCGTCTCCACTCGAGAGGAAGCACGTGGGGTCCCGCACACATCCAGGGGAGCCCCGTTTCCGCCTCCTAGCTCGAGATGAGGGATCCTTTCCCTGTTTCGTAGGGAAAGAATTCCCGGCGTTCCCGTCGCACCTCAAGAGGAGGCGCTCTCCACAGGAAAGGCGAGAGGAACTCCAGGGTCGTGCCACCATTCCAAGAGTCCCCCAGATGTGTCAGTCCATTCCAGAGGAACCTGTTTTCCCTGCACTGCCTTGACGTTCAAGCCGAGGAACGACTCCCACCACGTGTGCACGTGGGACAGCCCTGTGGGAAAGCCTCGTGGGAAAGCCTCTTGGGAAAGACTCGAGGGAAAACCATAGATCCTTTAATCCACGCGGCGGACTGCGTGACACTGCTGCTACCGCTCTGGAGGAAAGCGCATGAGCATGCCCGCATTCGAGACGAGGACTGACTCCCCTGGGGAGACTCCAGAAGTACCCCAAGATCCATGTCAGCACTGGAGAGGAATCCTCAGGTTCCGGCCCCGACTCCACACAAGGTCTTAGGCCCCGGCATCGACGGGAGAGGAATCCCGAGAGGCCCCCGAGGAACTCGCATGGGGACTGGCCTTTCCTGAGGCCACCAGAGCGGGTCCCTGAGGTCCCCGTCGTAAGTCGAGAGCACCTGCCGCAACTCGAGAAAATCCAGGAGGTTTTGCCCTCCAGGCGAGATGAGGCCCATATCCGCTGAGGCTTCTCGAGGCCAATCACATCTAACCACTGGAACTTCCAAAGGGTCCTTCACACCCTTGCTGCAACTCAAGAAGTTCCCCGACATACCCGTCTCCACTCGAGAGGAAGCACGTGGGGTCCCGCACACATCCAGGGGAGCCCCGTTTCCGCCTCCTAGCTCGAGATGAGGGATCCTTTCCCTGTTTCGTAGGGAAAGAATTCCCGGCGTTCCCGTCGCATCTCAAGAAGAGGCGCTCTCCACAGGAAAGGCGAGAGGAACTCCAGGGTCGTGCCACCATTCCAAGAGTCCCCCAGATGTGTCAGTCCATTCCAGAGGAACCTGTTTTCCCTGCACTGCCTTGACGTTCAAGCCGAGGATCGACTCCCACCACGTGTGCACGTGGGACAGCCCTGTGGGAAAGCCTCGTGGGAAAGCCTCGTGGGAAAGACTCGAGGGAAAACCATAGATCCTTTGATCCACGCGGCGGACTGCGTGACACTGCTGCTACCGCTCTGGAGGAAAGCGCAAGTGCATGCCCGCATTCGAGACGAGGACTGACTCCCCTGGGGAGACTCCAGAAGTACCCCAAGATCCATGTCAGCACTGGAGAGGAATCCTCAGGTTCCGGCCCCGACTCCACACAAGGTCTTAGGCCCCGGCATCGACGGGAGAGGAATCCCGAGAGGCCCCCGAGGAACTCGTATGGGGACTGGCCTTTCCTGAGGCCACCAGAGCGGGTCCCTGAGGTCCCCGTCGTAAGTCGAGAGCACCTGCCACAACTCGAGAAAATCCAGGAGGTTTTGCCCTCCAGGCGAGATGAGGCCCATTTCCGCTGAGGCTTCTCGAGGCCAATCACGTCTAACCACTGGAACTTCCAAAGGGTCCTTCACACCATTGCTGCAACTCAAGAAGTTCCCCGACATACCCGTCTCCACTCGAGAGGAAGCACGTGGGGTCCCGCACACATCCAGGGGAGACCCGTTTCCGCCTCCAAGCTCGAGATGAGGGATCCTTTCCCTGTTTCGTAGGGAAAGAATTCCCGGCGTTGCCGTCGCACCTCAAGAGGAGGCGCTCTCCTCAGGAAAGGCGAGAGGAACTCCAGGGTCGTGCCACCATTCCAAGAGTCCCCCAGATGTGTCAGTCCATTCCAGAGGAACCTGTTTTCCCTGCACTGCCTTGACGTTCAAGCCGAGGATCGACTCCCACCACGTGTGCACGTGGGACAGCCCTGTGGGAAAGCCTCGTGGGAAAGCCTCTTGGGAAAGACTCGAGGGAAAACCATAGATCCTTTGATCCAGGCGGCGGACTGCGTGACACTGCTGCTACCGCTCTGGAGGAAAGCGCATGTGCATGCCCGCATTCGAGACGAGGACTGACTCCCCTGGGGAGACTCCAGAAGTACCCCAAGATCCATGTCAGCACTGGAGAGGAATCCTCAGGTTCCGGCCCCGACTCCACACAAGGTCTTAGGCCCCGGCATCGACGGGAGAGGAATCCCGAGTGGCCCCCGAGGAACTCGCATGGGGACTGGCCTTTCCTGAGGCCACCAGAGCGAGTCCCTGAGGTCCCCGTCGTAAGTCGAGAGCACCTGCCGCAACTCGAGAAAATCCAGGAGGTTTTGTCCTCCAGGCGAGATGAGGCCCATTTCCGCTGAGGCTTCTCGAGGCCAATCACATCTAACCACTGGAACTTCCAAAGGGTCCTTCACACCCTTGCTGCAACTCAAGAAGTTCCCCGACATACCCGTCTCCACTCGAGAGGAAGCACATGGGGTCCCGCACACATCCAGGGGAGCCCCGTTTCCGCCTCCTAGCTCGAGATGAGGGATCCTTTCCCTGTTTCGTAGGGAAAGAATTCCCGGCGTTCCCGTCGCATCTCAACAAGAGGCACTCTCCACAGGAAAGGCGAGAGGAACTCCAGGGTCGTGCCACCATTCCAAGAGTCCCCCAGATGTGTCAGTCCATTCCAGAGGAACCTGTTTTCCCTGCACTGCCTTGACGTTCAAGCCGAGGATCGACTCCCACCACCTGTGCACGTGGGACAGCCCTGTGGGAAAGCCTCGTGGGAAAGCCTCGTGGGAAAGACTCGAGGGAAAACCATAGATCCTTTGATCCACGCGGCGGACTGCGTGACACTGCTGCTACCGCTCTGGAGGAAAGCGCAAGTGCATGCCCGCATTCGAGACGAGGACTGACTCCCCTGGGGAGACTCCAGAAGTACCCCAAGATCCATGTCAGCACTGGAGAGGAATCCTCAGGTTCCGGCCCCGACTCCACACAAGGTCTTAGGCCCCGGCATCGACGGGAGAGGAATCCCGAGAGGCCCCCGAGGAACTCGTATGCGGACTGGCCTTTCCTGAGGCTACCAGAGCGGGTCCCTGAGGTCCCCGTCGTAAGTCGAGAGCACCTGCCGCAACTCGAGAAAATCCAGGAGGTTTTGCCCTCCAGGCGAGATGAGGCCCATTTCCGCTGAGGCTTCTCGAGGCCAATCACGTCTAACCACTGGAACTTCCAAAGGGTCCTTCACACCATTGCTGCAACTCAAGAAGTTCCCCGACATACCCGTCTCCACTCGAGAGGAAGCACGTGGGGTCCCGCACACATCCAGGGGAGACCCGTTTCCGCCTCCTAGCTCGAGATGAGGGATCCTTTCCCTGTTTCGTAGGGAAAGAATTCCCGGCCTTGCCGTCGCATCTCAAGAGGAGGCGCTCTCCACAGGAAAGGCGAGAGGAACTCCAGGGTCGTGACACCATTCCAAGAGTCCCCCAGATGTGTCAGTCCATTCCAGAGGAACCAGTTTTCCCTGCACTGCCTTGACGTTCAAGCCGAGGATCGACTCCCACCACGTGTGCACGTGGGACAGCCCTGTGGGAAAGCCTCGTGGGAAAGCCTCGTGGGAAAGACTCGAGGGAAAACCATAGATCCTTTAATCCACGCGGCGGACTGCGTGACACTGCTGCTACCGCTCTGGAGGAAAGCGCATGTGCATGCCCGCATTCGAGACGAGGACTGACTCCCCTGGGGAGACTCCAGAAGTACCCCAAGATCCATGTCAGCACTGAAGAGGAATCCTCAGGTTCCGGCCCCGACTCCACACAAGGTCTTAGGCCCCGTCATCGACGGGAGAGGAATCCCGAGAGGCCCCCGAGGAACTCGCATGGGGACTGGCCTTTCCTGAGGCCACCAGAGCGGGTCCCTGAGGTCCCCGTCGTAAGTCGAGAGCACCTGCCGCAACTCGAGAAAATCCAGGAGGTTTTGCCCTCCAGGCGAGATGAGGCCCATTTCCGCTGAGGCTTCTCGAGGCCAATCACATCTAACCACTGGAACTTCCAATGGGTCCTTCACACCCTTGCTGCAACTCAAGAAGTTCCCCGACATACCCGTCTCCACTCGAGAGGAAGCACGTGGGGTCCCGCACACATCCAGGGGAGCCCCGTTTCCGCCTCCTAGCTCGAGATGAGGGATCCTTTCCCTGTTTCGTAGGGAAAGAATTCCCGGCGTTCCCGTCGCATCTCAAGAAGAGGCGCTCTCCACAGGAAAGGCGAGAGGAAATCCATGGTAGTGCCACCATTCCAAGAGTCCCCCAGATGTGTCAGTCCATTCCAGAGGAACCTGTTTTCCCTGCACTGCCTTGACGTTCAAGCCGAGGATCGACTCCCACCACGTGTGCACGTGGGACAGCCCTGTGGGAAAGCCTCGTGGGAAAGCCTCGTGGGAAAGACTCGAGGGAAAACCATAGATCCTTTGATCCACGCGGCGGACTGCGTGACACTGCTGCTACCGCTCTGGAGGAAAGCGCAAGTGCATGCCCGCATTCGAGACGAGGACTGACTCCCCTGGGGAGACTCCAGAAGTACCCCAAGATCCATGTCAGCACTGGAGAGGAATCCTCAGGTTCCGGCCCCGACTCCACACAAGGTCTTAGGCCGCGGCATCGACGGGAGAGGAATCCCGAGAGGCCCCCGAGGAACTCGCATGGGGACTGGCCTTTCCTGAGGCCACCAGAGCGGGTCCCTGAGGTCCCCGTCGTAAGTCGAGAGCACCTGCCGCAACTCGAGAAAATCCAGGAGGTTTTGCCCTCCAGGCGAGATGAGGCCCATTTCCGCTGAGGCTTCTCGAGGCCAATCACGTCTAACCACTGGAACTTCCAAAGGGTCCTTCACACCATTGCTGTAACTCAAGAAGTTCCCCGACATACCCGTCTCCACTCGAGAGGAAGCACGTGGGGTCCCGCACACATCCAGGGGAGACCCGTTTCCGCCTCCTAGCTCGAGATGAGGGATCCTTTCCCTGTTTCGTAGGGAAAGAATTCCCGGCGTTGCCGTCGCATCTCAAGAGGAGGCGCTCTCCTCAGGAAAGGCGAGAGGAACTCCAGGGTCGTGACACCATTCCAAGAGTCCCCCAGATGTGTCAGTCCATTCCAGAGGAACCTGTTTTCCCTGCACTGCCTTGACGTTCAAGCCGAGGATCGACTCCCACCACGTGTGCACGTGGGACAGCCCTGTGGGAAAGCCTCGTGGGAAAGCCTCGTGGGAAAGACTCGAGGGAAAACCATAGATCCTTTGATCCACGCGGCGGACTGCGTGACACTGCTGCTACCGCTCTGGAGGAAAGCACAAGTGCATGCCCGCATTCGAGACGAGGACTGAACCCCTGGGGAGACTCCAGAAGTACCCCAAGATCCATGTCAGCACTGGAGAGGAATCCTCAGGTTCCGGCCCCGACTCCACACAAGGTCTTAGGCCCCGGCATCGACGGGAGAGGAATCCCGAGAGGCCCCCGAGGAACTCGAATGGGGACTGGCCTTTCCTAAGGCCACCAGAGCGGGTCCCTGAGGTCCCCGTCGTAAGTCGAGAGCACCTGCCGCAACTCGAGAAAATCCAGGAGGTTTTGCCCTCCAGGCGAGATGAGGCCCATTTCCGCTGAGGCTTCTCGAGGCCAATCACATCTAACCAATGGAACTTCCAAAGGGTCCTTCACACCCTTGCTGCAACTCAAGAAGTTCCCCGACATACCCGTCTCCACTCGAGAGGAAGCACGTGGGGTCCCTCCCACATCCAGGGGAGCCCCGTTTCCGCCTCCTAGCTCGAGATGAGGGATCCTTTCCCTGTTTCGTAGGGAAAGAATTCCCGGCGTTCCCGTCGCATCTCAAGAGGAGGCGCTCTCCACAGGAAAGGCGAGAGGAACTCCAGGGTCGTGCCACCATTCCAAGAGTCCCCCAGATGTGTCAGTCCATTCCAGAGGAACCTGTTTTCCCTGCACTGCCTTGACGTTCAAGCCGAGGATCGACTCCCACCACGTGTGCACGTGGGACAGCCCTGTGGGAAAGCCTCGTGGGAAAGCCTCGTGGGAAAGACTCGAGGGAAAACCATAGATCCTTTGATCCACGCGGCGGACTGCGTGACACTGCTGCTACCGCTCTGGAGGAAAGCGCAAGTGCATGCCCGCATTCGAGACGAGGACTGACTCCCCTGGGGAGACTCCAGAAGTACCCCAAGATCCATGTCAGCACTGGAGAGGAATCCTCAGGTTCCGGCCCCGACTCCACACAAGGTCTTAGGCCCCGGCATCGACGGGAGAGGAATCCCGAGAGGCCCCCGAGGAACTCGCATGGGGACTGGCCTTTCCTGAGGCCACCAGAGCGGGTCCCTGAAGTCCCCGTCGTAAGTCGAGAGCACCTGCGGCAACTCGAGAAAATCCAGGAGGTTTTGCCCTCCAGGCGAGATGAGGCCCATTTCCACTGAGGCTTCTCGAGGCCAATCACATCTAACCACTGAACTTCCAAAGGGTCCTTCACACCATTGCTGCAACTCAAGAAGTTCCCCGACATACCCGTCTCCACTCGAGAGGAAGCACGTGGGTCCCGCACACATCCAGGGGAGCCCCGTTTCCGCCTCCTAGCTCGAGATGAGGGATCCTTTCCCTGTTTCGTAGGGAAAGAATTCCCGGCGTTCCCGTCGCATCTCAAGAGGAGGCGCTCTCCATAGGAAAGGCGAGAGGAACTCCAGGGTCGTGCCACCATTCCAAGAGTCCCCCAGATGTGTCAGTCCATTCCAGAGGAACCTGTTTTCCCTGCACTGCCTTGACGTTCAAGCCGAGGATCGACTCCCACCACGTGTGCACGTGGGACAGCCCTGTGGGAAAGCCTCGTGGGAAAGCCTCGTGGGAAAGACTCGAGGGAAAACCATAGATCCTTTGATCCACGCGGCGGACTGCGTGACACTGCTGCTACCGCTCTGGAGGAAAGCGCAAGTGCATGCCCGCATTCGAGACGAGGACTGACTCCCCTGGGGAGACTCCAGAAGTACCCCAAGATCCATGTCAGCACTGGAGAGGAATCCTCAGGTTCCGGCCCCGACTCCACACAAGGTCTTAGGCCCCGGCATCGACGGGAGAGGAATCCCGAGAGGCCCCCGAGGAACTCGCATGGGGACTGGCCTTTCCTGAGGCCACCAGAGCGGGTCCCTGAATTCCCCGTCGTAAGTCGAGAGCACCTGCCGGAACTCGAGAAAATCCAGGAGGTTTTGCCCTCCAGGCGAGATGAGGCCCATTTCCGCTGAGGCTTCTCGAGGCCAATCACATCTAACCACTGGAACTTCCAAAGGGTCCTTCACACCATTGCTGCAACTCAAGAAGTTCCCCGACATACCCGTCTCCACTCGAGAGGAAGCACGTGGGTCCCGCACACATCCAGGGGAGCCCCGTTTCCGCCTCCTAGCTCGAGATGAGGGATCCTTTCCCTGTTTCGTAGGGAAAGAATTCCCGGCGTTCCCGTCGCATCTCAAGAGGAGGCGCTCTCCACAGGAAAGGCGAGAGGAACTCCAGGGTCGTGCCACCATTCCAAGAGTCCCCCAGATGTGTCAGTCCATTCCAGAGGAACCTGTTTTCCCTGCACTGCCTTGACGTTCAAGCCGAGGATCGACTCCCACCACGTGTGCACGTGGGACAGCCCTGTGGGAAAGCCTCGTGGGAAAGCCTCGTGGGAAAGACTCGAGGGAAAACCATAGATCCTTTGATCCACGCGGCAGACTGCGTGACACTGCTGCTACCGCTCTGGAGGAAAGCGCAAGTGCATGCCCGCATTCGAGACGAGGACTGACTCCCCTGGGGAGACTCCAGAAGTACCCCAAGATCCATGTCAGCACTGGAGAGGAATCCTCAGGTTCCGGCCCCGACTCCACACAAGGTCTTAGGCCCCGGCATCGACGGGAGAGGAATCCCGAGAGGCCCCCGAGGAACTCGCATGGGGACTGGCCTTTCCTGAGGCCACCAGAGCGGGTCCCTGAGGTTCCCGTCGTAAGTCGAGAGCACCTGCCGCAACTCGAGAAAATCCAGGAGGTTTTGCCCTCCAGGCGAGATGAGGCCCATTTCCGCTGAGGCTTCTCGAGGCCAATCACATCTAACCACTGGAACTTCCAAAGGGTCCTTCACACCATTGCTGCAACTCAAGAAGTTCCCAGACATACCCGTCTCCACTCGAGAGGAAGCCCGTGGGGTCCCGCACACATCCAGGGGAGCCCCGTTTCCGCCTCCTAGCTCGAGATGAGGGATCCTTTCCCTGTTTCGTAGGGAAAGAATTCCCGGCGTTCCCGTCGCATCTCAAGAGGAGGCGCTCTCCACAGGAAAGGCGAGAGGAACTCCAGGGTCGTGCCACCATTCCAAGAGTCCCCCAGATGTGTCAGTCCATTCCAGAGGAACCTGTTTTCCCTGCACTGCCTTGACGTTCAAGCCGAGGATCGACTCCCACCACGTGTGCACGTGGGACAGCCCTGTGGGAAAGCCTCGTGGGAAAGCCTCGTGGGAAAGAGTCGAGGGAAAACCATAGATCCTTTGATCCACGCGGCAGACTGCGTGACACTGCTGCTACCGCTCTGGAGGAAAGCGCAAGTGCATGCCCGCATTCGAGACGAGGACTGACTCCCCTGGGGAGACTCCAGAAGTACCCCAAGATCCATGTCAGCACTGGAGAGGAATCCTCAGGTTCCGGCCCCGACTCCACACAAGGTCTTAGGCCCCGGCATCGACGGGAGAGGAATCCCGAGAGGCCCCCGAGGAACTCGCATGGGGACTGGCCTTTCCTGAGGCCACCAGAGCGGGTCCCTGAAGTCCCCGTCGTAAGTCGAGAGCACCTGCGGCAACTCGAGAAAATCCAGGAGGTTTTGCCCTCCAGGCGAGATGAGGCCCATTTCCGCTGAGGCTTCTCGAGGCCAATCACATCTAACCACTGAACTTCCAAAGGGTCCTTCACACCATTGCTGCAACTCAAGAAGTTCCCCGACATACCCGTCTCCACTCGAGAGGAAGCACGTGGGTCCCGCACACATCCAGGGGAGCCCCGTTTCCGCCTCCTAGCTCGAGATGAGGGATCCTTTCCCTCTTTCGTAGGGAAAGAATTCCCGGCGTTCCCGTCGCATCTCAAGAGGAGGCGCTCTCCATAGGAAAGGCGAGAGGAACTCCAGGGTCGTGCCACCATTCCAAGAGTCCCCCAGATGTGTCAGTCCATTCCAGAGGAACCTGTTTTCCCTGCACTGCCTTGACGTTCAAGCCGAGGATCGACTCCCACCACGTGTGCACGTGGGACAGCCCTGTGGGAAAGCCTCGTGGGAAAGCCTCGTGGGAAAGACTCGAGGGAAAACCATAGATCCTTTGATCCACGCGGCGGACTGCGTGACACTGCTGCTACCGCTCTGGAGGAAAGCGCAAGTGCATGCCCGCATTCGAGACGAGGACTGACTCCCCTGGGGAGACTCCAGAAGTACCCCAAGATCCATGTCAGCACTGGAGAGGAATCCTCAGGTTCCGGCCCCGACTCCACACAAGGTCTTAGGCCCCGGCATCGACGGGAGAGGAATCCCGAGAGGCCCCCGAGGAACTCGCATGGGGACTGGCCTTTCCTGAGGCCACCAGAGCGGGTCCCTGAAGTCCCCGTCGTAAGTCGAGAGCACCTGCCGGAACTCGAGAAAATCCACGAGGTTTTGCCCTCCAGGCGAGATGAGGCCCATTTCCGCTGAGGCTTCTCGAGGCCAATCACATCTAACCACTGGAACTTCCAAAGGGTCCTTCACACCATTGCTGCAACTCAAGAAGTTCCCCGACATACCCGTCTCCACTCGAGAGGAAGCACGTGGGTCCCGCACACATCCAGGGGAGCCCCGTTTCCGCCTCCTAGCTCGAGATGAGGGATCCTTTCCCTGTTTCGTAGGGAAAGAATTCCCGGCGTACCCGTCGCATCTCAAGAGGAGGCGCTCTCCACAGGAAAGGCGAGAGGAACTCCAGGGTCGTGCCACCATTCCAAGAGTCCCCCAGATGTGTCAGTCCATTCCAGAGGAACCTGTTTTCCCTGCACTGCCTTGACGTTCAAGCCGAGGATCGACTCCCACCACGTGTGCACGTGGGACAGCCCTGTGGGAAAGCCTCGTGGGAAAGCCTCGTGGGAAAGACTCGAGGGAAAACCATAGATCCTTTGATCCACGCGGCAGACTGCGTGACACTGCTGCTACCGCTCTGGAGGAAAGCGCAAGTGCATGCCCGCATTCGAGACGAGGACTGACTCCCCTGGGGAGACTCCAGAAGTACCCCAAGATCCATGTCAGCACTGGAGAGGAATCCTCAGGTTCCGGCCCCGACTCCACACAAGGTCTTAGGCCCCGGCATCGACGGGAGAGGAATCCCGAGAGGCCCCCGTGGAACTCGCATGGGGACTGGCCTTTCCTGAGGCCACCAGAGCGGGTCCCTGAGGTCCCCGTCGTAAGTCGAGAGCACCTGCCGCAACTCGAGAAAATCCAGGAGGTTTTGCCCTCCAGGCGAGATGAGGCCCATTTCCGCTGAGGCTTCTCGAGGCCAATCACGTCTAACCACTGGAACTTCCAAAGGGTCCTTCACAACCTTGCTGCAACTCAAGAAGTTCCCCGACATACCCGTCTCCACTCGAGAGGAAGCACGTGGGGTCCCGCACACATCCAGGGGAGCCCCGTTTCCGCCTCCTAGCTCGAGATGAGGGATCCTTTCCCTGTTTCGTAGGGAAAGAATTCCCGGCGTTCCCATCGCATCTCAAGAGGAGGCGCTCTCCACAGGAAAGGCGAGAGGAACTCCAGGGTCGTGCCACAATTCCAAGAGTCCCCCAGATGTGTCAGTCCATTCCAGAGGAACCTGTTTTCCCTGCACTGCCTTGACGTTCAAGCCGAGGATCGACTCCCACCACGTGTGCACGTGGGACACCCCTGTGGGAAAGCCTCGTGGGAAAGCCTCGTGGGAAAGAGTCGAGGGAAAACCATACATCCTTTGATCCACGCGGCGGACTGTGTGACACTGCTGCTACCGCTCTGGAGGAAAGCGCAAGTGCATGCCCGCATTCGAGATGAGGACTGACTCCCCTGGGGAGGCTCCAGAAGTACCCCAAGATCCATGTCAGCACTGGAGAGGAATCCTCAGGTTCCGGCCCCAACTCCACACAAGGTCTTAGGCCCCGGCATCGACGGGACAGGAATCCCGAGAGGCCCCCGAGGAACTCGCATGGGGACTGGCCTTTCCTGAGGCCACCAGAGCGGGTCCCTGAGGTTCCCGTCGTAAGTCGAGAGCACCTGCCGCAACTCGAGAAAATCCAGGAGGTTTTGCCCTCCAGGCGAGATGAGGCCCATTTCCGCTGAGGCTTCTCGAGGCCAATCACATCTAACCACTGGAACTTCCAAAGGGTCCTTCACACCATTGCTGCAACTCAAGAAGTTCCCAGACATACCCGTCTCCACTCGAGAGGAAGCCCGTGGGGTCCCGCACACATCCAGGGGAGCCCCGTTTCCGCCTCCTAGCTCGAGATGAGGGATCCTTTCCCTGTTTCGTAGGGAAAGAATTCCCGGCGTTCCCGTCGCATCTCAAGAGGAGGCGCTCTCCACAGGAAAGGCGAGAGGAACTCCAGGGTCGTGCCACCATTCCAAGAGTCCCCCAGATGTGTCAGTCCATTCCAGAGGAACCTGTTTTCCCTGCACTGCCTTGACGTTCAAGCCGAGGATCGACTCCCACCACGTGTGCACTTGGGACAGCCCTGTGGGAAAGCCTCGTGGGAAAGCCTCGTGGGAAAGACTCGAGGGAAAACCATAGATCCTTTGATCCACGCGGCAGACTGCGTGACACTGCTGCTACCGCTCTGGAGGAAAGCGCAAGTGCATGCCCGCATTCGAGACGAGGACTGACTCCCCTGGGGAGACTCCAGAAGTACCCCAAGATCCATGTCAGCACTGGAGAGGAATCCTCAGGTTCCGGCCCCGACTCCACACAAGGTCTTAGGCCCCGGCATCGACGGGAGAGGAATCCCGAGAGGCCCCCGAGGAACTCGCATGGGGACTGGCCTTTCCTGAGGCCACCAGAGCGGGTCCCTGAGGTCCCCGTCGTAAGTCGAGAGCACCTGCCGCAACTCGAGAAAATCCAGGAGGTTTTGCCCTCCAGGCGAGATGAGGCCCATTTCCGCTGAGGCTTCTCGAGGCCAATCACGTCTAACCACTGGAACTTCCAAAGGGTCCTTCACAACCTTGCTGCAACTCAAGAAGTTCCCCGACATACCCGTCTCCACTCGAGAGGAAGCACGTGGGGTCCCGCACACATCCAGGGGAGCCCCGTTTCCGCCTCCTAGCTCGAGATGAGGGATCCTTTCCCTGTTTCGTAGGGAAAGAATTCCCGGCGTTCCCATCGCATCTCAAGAGGAGGCGCTCTCCACAGGAAAGGCGAGAGGAACTCCAGGGTCGTGCCACCATTCCAAGAGTCCCCCAGATGTGTCAGTCCATTCCAGAGGAACCTGTTTTCCCTGCACTGCCTTGACGTTCAAGCCGAGGATCGACTCCCACCACGTGTGCACGTGGGACAGCCCTGTGGGAAAGCCTCGTGGGAAAGCCTCGTGGGAAAGACTCGAGGGAAAACCATAGATCCTTTGATCCACGCGGCGAACTGCGTGACACTGCTGCTACCGCTCTGGAGGAAAGCGCAAGTGCATGCCCGCATTCGAGACGAGGACTGACTCCCCTGGGGAGACTCCAGAAGTACCCCAAGATCCATGTCAGCACTGGAGAGGAATCCTCAGGTTCCGGCCCCGACTCCACACAAGGTCTTAGGCCCCGGCATCGACGGGAGAGGAATCCCGAGAGGCCCCCGAGGAACTCGCATGGGGACTGGCCTTTCCTGAGGCCACCAGTGCGGGTCCCAGAGGTCCCCGTCGTAAGTCGAGGGAACCTGCCGCAACTCGAGAAAATCCAGGAGGTTTTGCCCTCCAGGCGAGATGAGGCCCATTTCCAATGAGGCTTCTCGAGGCCAATCACATCTAACCACTGGAACTTCCAAAGGGTCCTTCACACCATTGCTGCAACTCAAGAAGATCCCCGACATACCAGTCTCCACTCGAGAGGAATCACGTGGTGTCCCGCACACATCCAGGGGAGCCCCGTTTCCGCCTCCTAGCTCGAGATGAGGGATCCTTTCCCTGTTTCGTAGGGAAAGAATTCCCGGCGTTCCCGTCGCATCTCAAGAGGAGGCGCTCTCCACAGGAAAGGCGAGAGGAACTCCAGGGTCGTGCCACCATTCCAAGAGTCCCCCAGATGTGTCAGTCCATTCCAGAGGAACCTGTTTTCCCTGCACTGCCTTGACGTTCAAGCCGAGGATCGACTCCCACCACGTGTGCACGTGGGACACCCCTGTGGGAAAGCCTCGTGGGAAAGCCTCGTGGGAAAGAGTCGAGGGAAAACCATACATCCTTTGATCCACGCGGCGGACTGTGTGACACTGCTGCTACCGCTCTGGAGGAAAGCGCAAGTGCATGCCCGCATTCGAGACGAGGACTGACTCCCCTGGGGAGACTCCAGAAGTACCCCAAGATCCATGTCAGCACTGGAGAGGAATCCTCAGGTTCCGGCCCCAACTCCACACAAGGTCTTAGGCCCCGGCATCGACGGGAGAGGAATCCCGAGAGGCCCCCGAGGAACTCGCATGGGGACTGGCCTTTCCTGAGGCCACCAGAGCGGGTCCCTGAGGTTCCCGTCGTAAGTCGAGAGCACCTGCCGCAACTCGAGAAAATCCAGGAGGTTTTGCCCTCCAGGCGAGATGAGGCCCATTTCCGCTGAGGCTTCTCGAGGCCAATCACATCTAACCACTGGAACTTCCAAAGGGTCCTTCACACCATTGCTGCAACTCAAGAAGTTCCCAGACATACCCGTCTCCACTCGAGAGGAAGCCCGTGGGGTACCGCACACATCCAGGGGAGCCCCGTTTCCGCCTCCTAGCTCGAGATGAGGGATCCTTTCCCTGTTTCGTAGGGAAAGAATTCCCGGCGTTCCCGTCGCATCTCAAGAGGAGGCGCTCTCCACAGGAAAGGCGAGAGGAACTCCAGGGTCGTGCCACCATTCCAAGAGTCCCCCAGATGTGTCAGTCCATTCCAGAGGAACCTGTTTTCCCTGCACTGCCTTGAAGTTCAAGCCGAGGATCGACTCCCAACACGTGTGCACGTGGGACAGCCCTGTGGGAAAGCCTCGTGGGAAAGCCTCGTGGGAAAGACTCGAGGGAAAACCATAGATCCTTTGATCCACGCGGCGGACTGCGTTACACTGCTGCTACCGCTCTGGAGGAAAGCGCAAGTGCATGCCCGCATTCGAGACGAGGACTGACTCCCCTGGGGAAACTCCAGAAGTACCCCAAGATCCATGTCAGCACTGGAGAGGAATCCTCATGTTCCGGCCCCGACTCCACACAAGGTCTTAGGCCCCGGCATCGACGGGAGAGGAATCCCGAGAGGCCCCCGAGGAACTCGCATGGGGACTGGCCTTTCCTGAGGCCACCAGAGCGGGTCCCTGAGGTCCCCGTCGTAAGTCGAGAGCACCTGCCGCAACTCGATAAAATCGAGGAGGTTTTGCCCTCCAGGCGAGATGAGGCCCATTTCCAATGAGGCTTCTCGAGGCCAATCACATCTAACCACTGGAACTTCCAAAGGGTCCTTCACACCATTGCTGCAACTCAAGAAGATCCCAGACATACCCGTCTCCAATCGAGAGGAATCACGTGGTGTCCCGCACACATCCAGGGGAGCCCCGTTTCCGCCTCCTAGCTCGAGATGAGGGATCCTTTCCCTGTTTCGTAGGGAAAGAATTCCCGGCGTTCCCGTCGCATCTCAAGAGGAGGCGCTCTCCACAGGAAAGGCGAGAGGAACTCCAGGGTCGTGCCACCATTCCAAGAGTCCCCCAGATGTGTCAGTCCATTCCAGAGGAACCTGTTTTCCCTGCACTGCCTTGACGTTCAAGCCGAGGATCGACTCCCACCACGTGTGCACGTGGGACACCCCTGTGGGAAAGCCTCGTGGGAAAGCCTCGTGGGAAAGAGTCGAGGGAAAACCATAGATCCTTTGATCCACGCGGCGGACTGCGTGACACTGCTGCTACCGCTCTGGAGGAAAGTGCAAGTGCATGCCCGCATTCGAGACGAGGACTGACTCCCCTGGGGAGACTCCAGAAGTACCCCAAGATCCATGTCAGCACTGGAGAGGAATCCTCAGGTTCCGGCCCCGACTCCACACAAGGTCTTAGGCCCCGGCATCGATGGGAGAGGAATCCCGAGAGGCCCCCGAGGAACTCGCATGGGGACTGGCCTTTCCTGAGGCCACCAGAGCGGGTCCCTGAGGTCCCCGTCGTAAGTCGAGGGCACCTGCCGCAACTCGAGAAAATCCAGGAGGTTTTGCCCTCCAGGCGAGATGAGGCCCATTTCCAATGAGGCTTCTCGAGGCCAATCACATCTAACCACTGGAACTTCCAAAGGGTCCTTCACACCATTGCTGCAACTCAAGAAGATCCCCGACATACCAGTCTCCACTCGAGAGGAATCACGTGGTGTCCCGCACACATCCAGGGGAGCCCCGTTTCCGCCTCCTAGCTCCAGATGAGGGATCCTTTCCCTGTTTCGTAGGGAAAGAATTCCCGGCGTTCCCGTCGCATCTCAAGAGGAGGCGCTCTCCACAGGAAAGGCGAGAGGAACTCCAGGGTCGTGCCACCATTCCAAGAGTCCCCAAGATGTGTCAGTCCATTCCAGAGGAACCTGTTTTCCCTGCACTGCCTTGACGTTCAAGCCGAGGATCGACTCCCACCACGTGTGCACGTGGGACACCCCTGTGGGAAAGCCTCGTGGGAAAGCCTCGTGGGAAAGAGTCGAGGGAAAACCATACATCCTTTGATCCACGCGGCGGACTGTGTGACACTGCTGCTACCGCTCTGGAGGAAAGCGCAAGTGCATGCCCGCATTCGAGACGAGGACTGACCCCCCTGGGGAGACTCCAGAAGTACCCCAAGATCCATGTCAGCACTGGAGAGGAATCCTCAGGTTCCGGCCCCGACTCCACACAAGGTCTTAGGCTCCGGCATCGACGGGAGAGGAATCCCGAGAGGCCCCCGAGGAACTCGCATGGGGACTGGCCTTTCCTGAGGCCACCAGAGCGGGTCCCTGAGGTTCCCGTCGTAAGTCGAGAGCACCTGCCGCAACTCGAGAAAATCCAGGAGGTTTTGCCCTCCAGGCGAGATGAGGTCCATTTCCGGTGAGGCTTCTCGAGGCCAATCACATCTAACCACTGGAACTTCCAAAGGGTCCTTCACACCATTGCTGCAACTCAAGAAGTACCCCGACATACCCGTCTCCACTGGAGAGGAAGCACGTGGGGTCCCGCACACATCCAGGGGAGCCCCGTTTCCGCCTCCTAGCTCGAGATGAGGGATCCTTTCCCTGTTTTGTAGGGAAAGAATTCCCGGCGTTCCCGTCGCATCTCAAGAGGAGGCGCTCTCCACAGGAAAGGCGAGAGGAACTCCAGGGAAGTGACACCATTCCAAGAGTCCCCCAGATGTGTCAGTCCATTCCAGAGGAACCTGTTTTCCCTGCACTGCCTTGACGTTCAAGCCGAGGATCGACTCCCACCACGTGTGCACGTGGGACACCCCTGTGGGAAAGCCTCGTGGGAAAGCCTCGTGGGAAAGACTCGAGGGAAAACCATAGATCCTTTGATCCACGCGGCAGACTGCGTGACACTGCTGCTACCGCTCTGGAGGAAAGCGCAAGTGCATGCCCGCATTCGAGACGAGGACTGACTCCCCTGGGGAGACTCCAGAAGTACCCCAAGATCCATGTCAGCACTGGAGAGGAATCCTCAGGTTCCGGCCCCGACTCCACACAAGGTCTTAGGCCCCGGCATCGACGGGAGAGGAATCCCGAGAGGCCCCCGAGGAACTCGCATGGGGACTGGCCTTTCCTGAGGCCACCAGAGCGGGTCCCTGAGGTCCACGTCGTAAGTCGAGAGCACCTGCCGCAACTCGAGAAAATCCAGGAGGTTTTGCCCTCCAGGCGAGATGAGGCCCATTTCCGCTGAGGCTTCTCGAGGCCAATCACGTCTAACCACTGGAACTTCCAAAGGGTCCTTCACAACCTTGCTGCAACTCAAGAAGTTCCCCGACATACCCGTCTCCACTCGAGAGGAAGCACGTGGGGTCCCGCACACATCCAGGGGAGCCCCGTTTCCGCCTCCTAGCTCGAGATGAGGGATCCTTTCCCTGTTTCGTAGGGAAAGAATTCCCGGCGTTCCCATCGCATCTCAAGAGGAGGCGCTCTCCACAGGAAAGGCGAGAGGAACTCCAGGGTCGTGCCACCATTCCAAGAGTCCCCCAGATGTGTCAGTCCATTCCAGAGGAACCTGTTATCCCTGCACTGCCTTGACGTTCAAGCCGAGGATCGACTCCCACCACGTGTGCACGTGGGACAGCCCTGTGGGAAAGCCTCGTGGGAAAGCCTCGTGGGAAAGACTCGAGGGAAAACCATAGATCCTTTGATCCACGCGGCGAACTGCGTGACACTGCTGCTACCGCTCTGGAGGAAAGCGCAAGTGCATGCCCGCATTCGAGACGAGGACTGACTCCCCTGGGGAGACTCCAGAAGTACCCCAAGATCCATGTCAGCACTGGAGAGGAATCCTCAGGTTCCGGCCCCGACTCCACACAAGGTCTTAGGCCCCGGCATCGACGGGAGAGGAATCCCGAGAGGCCCCCGAGGAACTCGCATGGGGACTGGCCTTTCCTGAGGCCACCAGAGCGGGTCCCAGAGGTCCCCGTCGTAAGTCGAGGGAACCTGCCGCAACCTGAGAAAATCCAGGAGGTTTTGCCCTCCAGGCGAGATGAGGCCCATTTCCAATGAGGCTTCTCGAGGCCAATCACATCTAACCACTGGAACTTCCAAAGGGTCCTTCACACCATTGCTGCAACTCAAGGAGATCCCCGACATACCAGTCTCCACTCGAGAGGAATCACGTGGTGTCCCGCACACATCCAGGGGAGCCCCGTTTCCGCCTCCTAGCTCGAGATGAGGGATCCTTTCCCTGTTTCGTAGGGAAAGAATTCCCGGCGTTCCCGTCGCATCTCAAGAGGAGGCGCTCTCCACAGGAAAGGCGAGAGGAACTCCAGGGTCGTGCCACCATTCCAAGAGTCCCCCAAATGTGTCAGTCCATTCCAGAGGAACCTGTTTTCCCTGCACTGCCTTGACGTTCAAGCCGAGGATCGACTCCCACCACGTGTGCACGTGGGACACCCCTGTGGGAAAGCCTCGTGGGAAAGCCTCGTGGGAAAGAGTCGAGGGAAAACCATACATCCTTTGATCCACGCGGCGGACTGTGTGACACTGCTGCTACCGCTCTGGAGGAAAGCGCAAGTGCATGCCCGCATTCGAGACGAGGACTGACTCCCCTGGGGAGACTCCAGAAGTACCCCAAGATCCATGTCAGCACTGGAGAGGAATCCTCAGGTTCCGGCCCCAACTCCACACAAGGTCTTAGGCCCCGGCATCGACGGGAGAGGAATCCCGAGAGGCCCCCGAGGAACTCGCATGGGGACTGGCCTTTCCTGAGGCCACCAGAGCGGGTCCCTGAGGTTCCCGTCGTAAGTCGAGAGCACCTGCCGCAACTCGAGAAAATCCAGGAGGTTTTGCCCTCCAGGCGAGATGAGGCCCATTTCCGCTGAGGCTTCTTGAGGCCAATCACATCTAACCACTGGAACTTCCAAAGGGTCCTTCACACCATTGCTGCAACTCAAGAAGTTCCCAGACATACCCGTCTCCACTCGAGAGGAAGCCCGTGGGGTCCCGCACACATCCAGGGGAGCCCCGTTTCCGCCTCCTAGCTCGAGATGAGGGATCCTTTCCCTGTTTCGTAGGGAAAGAATTCCCGGCGTTCCCGTCGCATCTCAAGAGGAGGCGCTCTCCACAGGAAAGGCGAGAGGAACTCCAGGGTCGTGCCACCATTCCAAGAGTCCCCCAGATGTGTCAGTCCATTCCAGAGGAACCTGTTTTCCCTGCACTGCCTTGACGTTCAAGCCGAGGATCGACTCCCAACACGTGTGCACGTGGGACAGCCCTGTGGGAAAGCCTCGTGGGAAAGCCTCGTGGGAAAGACTCGAGGGAAAACCATAGATCCTTTGATCCACGCGGCGGACTGCGTTACACTGCTGCTACCGCTCTGGAGGAAAGCGCAAGTGCATGCCCGCATTCGAGACGAGGACTGACTCCCCTGGGGAGACTCCAGAAGTACCC
Organism: Ovis canadensis; assembly: GCF_042477335.2. NCBI lineage: Eukaryota > Metazoa > Chordata > Mammalia > Artiodactyla > Bovidae > Ovis > Ovis canadensis. The sequence goes on from NC_091252.1 coordinate 3,088,768, forward strand.
CAAGATCCATGTCAGCACTGGAGAGTAATCCTCATGTTCCGGCCCCGACTCCACACAAGGTCTTAGGCCCCGGCATCGACGGGAGAGGAATCCCGAGAGGCCCCCGAGGAACTCGCATGGGGACTGGCCTTTCCTGAGGCCACCAGAGCGGTTCCCTGAGGTCCCCGTCGTAAGTCGAGAGCACCTGCCGCAACTCGATAAAATCCAGGAGGTTTTGCCCTCCAGGCGAGATGAGGCCCATTTCCAATGAGGCTTCTCGAGGCCAATCACATCTAACCACTGGAACTTCCAAAGGGTCCTTCACACCATTGCTGCAACTCAAGAAGATCCCCGACATACCAGTCTCCAATCGAGAGGAATCACGTGGTGTCCCGCACACATCCAGGGGAGCCCCGTTTCCGCCTCCTAGCTCGAGATGAGGGATCCTTTCCCTGTTTCGTAGGGAAAGAATTCCCGGCGTTCCCGTCGCATCTCAAGAGGAGGCGCTCTCCACAGGAAAGGCGAGAGGAACTCCAGGGTCGTGCCACCATTCCAAGAGTCCCCCAGATGTGTCAGTCCATTCCAGAGGAACCTGTTTTCCCTGCACTGCCTTGACGTTCAAGCCGAGGATCGACTCCCACCACGTGTGCACGTGGGACACCCCTGTGGGAAAGCCTCGTGGGAAAGCCTCGTGGGAAAGAGTCGAGGGAAAACCATACATCCTTTGATCCACGCAGCGGACTGCGTGACACTGCTGCTACCGCTCTGGAGGAAAGCGCAAGTGCATGCCCGCATTCGAGACGAGGACTGACTCCCCTGGGGAGACTCCAGAAGTACCCCAAGATCCATGTCAGCACTGGAGAGGAATCCTCAGGTTCCGGCCCCGACTCCACACAAGGTCTTAGGCCCCGGCATCGATGGGAGAGGAATCCCGAGAGGCCCCCGAGGAACTCGCATGGGGACTGGCCTTTCCTGAGGCCACCAGAGCGGGTCCCTGAGGTCCCCGTCGTAAGTCGAGGGCACCTGCCGCAACTCGAGAAAATCCAGGAGGTTTTGCCCTCCAGGCGAGATGAGGCCCATTTCCAATGAGGCTTCTCGAGGCCAATCACATCTAACCACTGGAACTTCCAAAGGGTCCTTCACACCATTGCTGCAACTCAAGAAGATCCCCGACATACCAGTCTCCACTCGAGAGGAATCACGTGGTGTCCCGCACACATCCAGGGGAGCCCCGTTTCCGCCTCCTAGCTCCAGATGAGGGATCCTTTCCCTGTTTCGTAGGGAAAGAATTCCCGGCGTTCCCGTCGCATCTCAAGAGGAGGCGCTCTCCACAGGAAAGGCGAGAGGAACTCCAGGGTCGTGCCACCATTCCAAGAGTCCCCCAGATGTGTCAGTCCATTCCAGAGGAACCTGTTTTCCCTGCACTGCCTTGACGTTCAAGCCGAGGATCGACTCCCACCACGTGTGCACGTGGGACACCCCTGTGGGAAAGCCTCGTGGGAAAGCCTCGTGGGAAAGAGTCGAGGGAAAACCATACATCCTTTGATCCACGCGGCGGACTGTGTGACACTGCTGCTACCGCTCTGGAGGAAAGCGCAAGTGCATGCCCGCATTCGAGACGAGGACTGACCCCCCTGGGGAGACTCCAGAAGTACCCCAAGATCCATGTCAGCACTGGAGAGGAATCCTCAGGTTCCGGCCCCGACTCCACACAAGGTCTTAGGCTCCGGCATCGACGGCAGAGGAATCCCGAGAGGCCCCCGCGGAACTCGCATGGGGACTGGCCTTTCCTGAGGCCACCAGAGCGGGTCCCTGAGGTTCCCGTCGTAAGTCGAGAGCACCTGCCGCAACTCGAGAAAATCCAGGAGGTTTTGCCCTCCAGGCGAGATGAGGCCCATTTCCGGTGAGGCTTCTCGAGGCCAATCACATCTAACCACTGGAACTTCCAAAGGGTCCTTCACACCATTGCTGCAACTCAAGAAGTACCCCGACATACCCGTCTCCACTGGAGAGGAAGCACGTGGGGTCCCGCACACATCCAGGGGAGCCCCGTTTCCGCCTCCTAGCTCGAGATGAGGGATCCTTTCCCTGTTTCGTAGGGAAAGAATTCCCGGCGTTCCCGTCGCATCTCAAGAGGAGGCGCTCTCCACAGGAAAGGCGAGAGGAACTCCAGGGAAGTGACACCATTCCAAGAGTCCCCCAGATGTGTCAGTCCATTCCAGAGGAACCTGTTTTCCCTGCACTGCCTTGACGTTCAAGCCGAGGATCGAGTCCCACCACGTGTGCACGTGGGACAGCCCTGTGGGAAAGCCTCGTGGGAAAGCCTCGTGGGAAAGACTCGAGGGAAAACCATAGATCCTTTGATCCACGCGGCGGAGTGCGTGACACTGCTGCTACCGCTCTGGAGGAAAGCGCAAGTGCATGCCCTCATTCGAGACGAGGACTGACTCCCCTGGGGAGACTCCAGAAGTACCCCAAGATCCATGTCAGCACTGGAGAGGAATCCTCAGGTTCCGGCCCCAACTCCACACAAGGTCTTAGGCCCCGGCATCGACGGGAGAGGAATCCCGAGAGGCCCCCGAGGAACTCGCATGGGGACTGGCCTTTCCTGAGGCCACCAGAGCGGGTCCCTGAGGTTCCCGTCGTAAGTCGAGAGCACCTGCCGCAACTCGATAAAATCCAGGAGGTTTTGCCCTCCAGGCGAGATGAGGCCCATTTCCAATGAGGCTTCTCGAGGCCAATCACATCTAACCACTGGAACTTCCAAAGGGTCCTTCACACCATTGCTGCAACTCAAGAAGTTCCCAGACATACCCGTCTCCACTCGAGAGGAAGCCCGTGGGGTCCCGCACACATCCAGGGGAGCCCCGTTTCCGCCTCCTAGCTCGAGATGAGGGATCCTTTCCCTGTTTCGTAGGGAAAGAATTCCCGGCGTTCCCGTCGCATCTCAAGAGGAGGCGCTCTCCACAGGAAAGGCGAGAGGAACTCCAGGGTCGTGCCACCATTCCAAGAGTCCCCCAGATGTGTCAGTCCATTCCAGAGGAACCTGTTTTCCCTGCACTGCCTTGACGTTCAAGCCGAGGATCGACTCCCAACACGTGTGCACGTGGGACAGCCCTGTGGGAAAGCCTCGTGGGAAAGCCTCGTGGGAAAGACTCGAGGGAAAACCATAGATCCTTTGATCCACGCGGCGGACTGCGTTACACTGCTGCTACCGCTCTGGAGGAAAGCGCAAGTGCATGCCCGCATTCGAGACGAGGACTGACTCCCCTGGGGAGACTCCAGAAGTACCCCAAGATCCATGTCAGCACTGGAGAGGAATCCTCATGTTCCGGCCCCGACTCCACACAAGGTCTTAGGCCCCGGCATCGACGGGAGAGGAATCCCGAGAGGCCCCCGAGGAACTCGCATGGGGACTGGCCTTTCCTGAGGCCACCAGAGCGGTTCCCTGAGGTCCCCGTCGTAAGTCGAGAGCACCTGCCGCAACTCGATAAAATCCAGGAGGTTTTGCCCTCCAGGCGAGATGAGGCCCATTTCCAATGAGGCTTCTCGAGGCCAATCACATCTAACCACTGGAACTTCCAAAGGGTCCTTCACACCATTGCTGCAACTCAAGAAGATCCCCGACATACCAGTCTCCAATCGAGAGGAATCACGTGGTGTCCCGCACACATCCAGGGGAGCCCCGTTTCCGCCTCCTAGCTCCAGATGAGGGATCCTTTCCCTGTTTCGTAGGGAAAGAATTCCCGGCGTTCCCGTCGCATCTCAAGAGGAGGCGCTCTCCACAGGAAAGGCGAGAGGAACTCCAGGGTCGTGCCACCATTCCAAGAGTCCCCCAGATGTGTCAGTCCATTCCAGAGGAACCTGTTTTCCCTGCACTGCCTTGACGTTCAAGCCGAGGATCGACTCCCACCACGTGTGCACGTGGGACACCCCTGTGGGAAAGCCTCGTGGGAAAGCCTCGTGGGAAAGAGTCGAGGGAAAACCATACATCCTTTGATCCTCGCAGCGGACTGCGTGACACTGCTGCTACCGCTCTGGAGGAAAGCGCAAGTGCATGCCCGCATTCGAGACGAGGACTGACTCCCCTGGGGAGACTCCAGAAGTACCCCAAGATCCATGTCAGCACTGGAGAGGAATCCTCAGGTTCCGGCCCCGACTCCACACAAGGTCTTAGGCCCCGGCATCGATGGGAGAGGAATCCCGAGAGGCCCCCGAGGAACTCGCATGGGGACTGGCCTTTCCTGAGGCCACCAGAGCGGGTCCCTGAGGTCCCCGTCGTAAGTCGAGGGCACCTGCCGCAACTCGAGAAAATCCAGGAGGTTTTGCCCTCCAGGCGAGATGAGGCCCATTTCCAATGAGGCTTCTCGAGGCCAATCACATCTAACCACTGGAACTTCCAAAGGGTCCTTCACACCATTGCTGCAACTCAAGAAGATCCCCGACATACCAGTCTCCACTCGAGAGGAATCACGTGGTGTCCCGCACACATCCAGGGGAGCCCCGTTTCCGCCTCCTAGCTCCAGATGAGGGATCCTTTCCCTGTTTCGTAGGGAAAGAATTCCCGGCGTTCCCGTCGCATCTCAAGAGGAGGCGCTCTCCACAGGAAAGGCGAGAGGAACTCCAGGGTCGTGCCACCATTCCAAGAGTCCCCCAGATGTGTCAGTCCATTCCAGAGGAACCTGTTTTCCCTGCACTGCCTTGACGTTCAAGCCGAGGATCGACTCCCACCACGTGTGCACGTGGGACACCCCTGTGGGAAAGCCTCGTGGGAAAGCCTCGTGGGAAAGAGTCGAGGGAAAACCATACATCCTTTGATCCACGCGGCGGACTGTGTGACACTGCTGCTACCGCTCTGGAGGAAAGCGCAAGTGCATGCCCGCATTCGAGACGAGGACTGACCCCCCTGGGGAGACTCCAGAAGTACCCCAAGATCCATGTCAGCACTGGAGAGGAATCCTCAGGTTCCGGCCCCGACTCCACACAAGGTCTTAGGCTCCGGCATCGACGGCAGAGGAATCCCGAGAGGCCCCCGCGGAACTCGCATGGGGACTGGCCTTTCCTGAGGCCACCAGAGCGGGTCCCTGAGGTTCCCGTCGTAAGTCGAGAGCACCTGCCGCAACTCGAGAAAATCCAGGAGGTTTTGCCCTCCAGGCGAGATGAGGCCCATTTCCGGTGAGGCTTCTCGAGGCCAATCACATCTAACCACTGGAACTTCCAAAGGGTCCTTCACACCATTGCTGCAACTCAAGAAGTACCCCGACATACCCGTCTCCACTGGAGAGGAAGCACGTGGGGTCCCGCACACATCCAGGGGAGCCCCGTTTCCGCCTCCTAGCTCGAGATGAGGGATCCTTTCCCTGTTTCGTAGGGAAAGAATTCCCGGCGTTCCCGTCGCATCTCAAGAGGAGGCGCTCTCCACAGGAAAGGCGAGAGGAACTCCAGGGAAGTGACACCATTCCAAGAGTCCCCCAGATGTGTCAGTCCATTCCAGAGGAACCTGTTTTCCCTGCACTGCCTTGACGTTCAAGCCGAGGATCGAGTCCCACCACGTGTGCACGTGGGACAGCCCTGTGGGAAAGCCTCGTGGGAAAGCCTCGTGGGAAAGACTCGAGGGAAAACCATAGATCCTTTGATCCACGCGGCGGAGTGCGTGACACTGCTGCTACCGCTCTGGAGGAAAGCGCAAGTGCATGCCCTCATTCGAGACGAGGACTGACTCCCCTGGGGAGACTCCAGAAGTACCCCAAGATCCATGTCAGCACTGGAGAGGAATCCTCAGGTTCCGGCCCCAACTCCACACAAGGTCTTAGGCCCCGGCATCGACGGGAGAGGAATCCCGAGAGGCCCCCGAGGAACTCGCATGGGGACTGGCCTTTCCTGAGGCCACCAGAGCGGGTCCCTGAGGTTCCCGTCGTAAGTCGAGAGCACCTGCCGCAACTCGATAAAATCCAGGAGGTTTTGCCCTCCAGGCGAGATGAGGCCCATTTCCAATGAGGCTTCTCGAGGCCAATCACATCTAACCACTGGAACTTCCAAAGGGTCCTTCACACCATTGCTGCAACTCAAGAAGTTCCCAGACATACCCGTCTCCACTCGAGAGGAAGCCCGTGGGGTCCCGCACACATCCAGGGGAGCCCCGTTTCCGCCTCCTAGCTCGAGATGAGGGATCCTTTCCCTGTTTCGTAGGGAAAGAATTCCCGGCGTTCCCGTCGCATCTCAAGAGGAGGCGCTCTCCACAGGAAAGGCGAGAGGAACTCCAGGGTCGTGCCACCATTCCAAGAGTCCCCCAGATGTGTCAGTCCATTCCAGAGGAACCTGTTTTCCCTGCACTGCCTTGACGTTCAAGCCGAGGATCGACTCCCAACACGTGTGCACGTGGGACAGCCCTGTGGGAAAGCCTCGTGGGAAAGCCTCGTGGGAAAGACTCGAGGGAAAACCATAGATCCTTTGATCCACGCGGCGGACTGCGTTACACTGCTGCTACCGCTCTGGAGGAAAGCGCAAGTGCATGCCCGCATTCGAGACGAGGACTGACTCCCCTGGGGAGACTCCAGAAGTACCCCAAGATCCATGTCAGCACTGGAGAGGAATCCTCATGTTCCGGCCCCGACTCCACACAAGGTCTTAGGCCCCGGCATCGACGGGAGAGGAATCCCGAGAGGCCCCCGAGGAACTCGCATGGGGACTGGCCTTTCCTGAGGCCACCAGAGCGGTTCCCTGAGGTCCCCGTCGTAAGTCGAGAGCACCTGCCGCAACTCGATAAAATCCAGGAGGTTTTGCCCTCCAGGCGAGATGAGGCCCATTTCCAATGAGGCTTCTCGAGGCCAATCACATCTAACCACTGGAACTTCCAAAGGGTCCTTCACACCATTGCTGCAACTCAAGAAGATCCCCGACATACCAGTCTCCAATCGAGAGGAATCACGTGGTGTCCCGCACACATCCAGGGGAGCCCCGTTTCCGCCTCCTAGCTCGAGATGAGGGATCCTTTCCCTGTTTCGTAGGGAAAGAATTCCCGGCGTTCCCGTCGCATCTCAAGAGGAGGCGCTCTCCACAGGAAAGGCGAGAGGAACTCCAGGGTCGTGCCACCATTCCAAGAGTCCCCCAGATGTGTCAGTCCATTCCAGAGGAACCTGTTTTCCCTGCACTGCCTTGACGTTCAAGCCGAGGATCGACTCCCACCACGTGTGCACGTGGGACACCCCTGTGGGAAAGCCTCGTGGGAAAGCCTCGTGGGAAAGAGTCGAGGGAAAACCATACATCCTTTGATCCACGCAGCGGACTGCGTGACACTGCTGCTACCGCTCTGGAGGAAAGCGCAAGTGCATGCCCGCATTCGAGACGAGGACTGACTCCCCTGGGGAGACTCCAGAAGTACCCCAAGATCCATGTCAGCACTGGAGAGGAATCCTCAGGTTCCGGCCCCGACTCCACACAAGGTCTTAGGCCCCGGCATCGATGGGAGAGGAATCCCGAGAGGCCCCCGAGGAACTCGCATGGGGACTGGCCTTTCCTGAGGCCACCAGAGCGGTTCCCTGAGGTCCCCGTCGTAAGTCGAGGGCACCTGCCGCAACTCGAGAAAATCCAGGAGGTTTTGCCCTCCAGGCGAGATGAGGCCCATTTCCAATGAGGCTTCTCGAGGCCAATCACATCTAACCACTGGAACTTCCAAAGGGTCCTTCACACCATTGCTGCAACTCAAGAAGATCCCCGACATACCTGTCTCCACTCGAGAGGAATCACGTGGTGTCCCGCACACATCCAGGGGAGCCCCGTTTCCGCCTCCTAGCTCCAGATGAGGGATCCTTTCCCTGTTTCGTAGGGAAAGAATTCCCGGCGTTCCCGTCGCATCTCAAGAGGAGGCGCTCTCCACAGGAAAGGCGAGAGGAACTCCAGGGTCGTGCCACCATTCCAAGAGTCCCCCAGATGTGTCAGTCCATTCCAGAGGAACCTGTTTTCCCTGCACTGCCTTGACGTTCAAGCCGAGGATCGACTCCCACCACGTGTGCACGTGGGACACCCCTGTGGGAAAGCCTCGTGGGAAAGCCTCGTGGGAAAGAGTCGAGGGAAAACCATACATCCTTTGATCCACGCGGCGGACTGTGTGACACTGCTGCTACCGCTCTGGAGGAAAGCGCAAGTGCATGCCCGCATTCGAGACGAGGACTGACCCCCCTGGGGAGACTCCAGAAGTACCCCAAGATCCATGTCAGCACTGGAGAGGAATCCTCAGGTTCCGGCCCCGACTCCACACAAGGTCTTAGGCTCCGGCATCGACGGCAGAGGAATCCCGAGAGGCCCCCGCGGAACTCGCATGGGGACTGGCCTTTCCTGAGGCCACCAGAGCGGGTCCCTGAGGTTCCCGTCGTAAGTCGAGAGCACCTGCCGCAACTCGAGAAAATCCAGGAGGTTTTGCCCTCCAGGCGAGATGAGGCCCATTTCCGGTGAGGATTCTCGAGGCCAATCACATCTAACCACTGGAACTTCCAAAGGGTCCTTCACACCATTGCTGCAACTCAAGAAGTACCCCGACATACCCGTCTCCACTGGAGAGGAAGCACGTGGGGTCCCGCACACATCCAGGGGAGCCCCGTTTCCGCCTCCTAGCTCGAGATGAGGGATCCTTTCCCTGTTTCGTAGGGAAAGAATTCCCGGCGTTCCCGTCGCATCTCAAGAGGAGGCGCTCTCCACAGGAAAGGCGAGAGGAACTCCAGGGAAGTGACACCATTCCAAGAGTCCCCCAGATGTGTCAGTCCATTCCAGAGGAACCTGTTTTCCCTGCACTGCCTTGACGTTCAAGCCGAGGATCGAGTCCCACCACGTGTGCACGTGGGACAGCCCTGTGGGAAAGCCTCGTGGGAAAGCCTCGTGGGAAAGACTCGAGGGAAAACCATAGATCCTTTGATCCACGCGGCGGAGTGCGTGACACTGCTGCTACCGCTCTGGAGGAAAGCGCAAGTGCATGCCCTCATTCGAGACGAGGACTGACTCCCCTGGGGAGACTCCAGAAGTACCCCAAGATCCATGTCAGCACTGGAGAGGAATCCTCAGGTTCCGGCCCCAACTCCACACAAGGTCTTAGGCCCCGGCATCGACGGGAGAGGAATCCCGAGAGGCCCCCGAGGAACTCGCATGGGGACTGGCCTTTCCTGAGGCCACCAGAGCGGGTCCCTGAGGTTCCCGTCGTAAGTCGAGAGCACCTGCCGCAACTCGAGAAATTCCAGGAGGTTTTGCCCTCCAGGCGAGATGAGGCCCATTTCCGCTGAGGCTTCTCGAGGCCAATCACATCTAACCACTGGAACTTCCAAAGGGTCCTTCACACCATTGCTGCAACTCAAGAAGTTCCCAGACATACCCGTCTCCACTCGAGAGGAAGCCCGTGGGGTCCCGCACACATCCAGGGGAGCCCCGTTTCCGCCTCCTAGCTCGAGATGAGGGATCCTTTCCCTGTTTCGTAGGGAAAGAATTCCCGGCGTTCCCGTCGCATCTCAAGAGGAGGCGCTCTCCACAGGAAAGGCGAGAGGAACTCCAGGGTCGTGCCACCATTCCAAGATTCCCCCAGATGTGTCAGTCCATTCCAGAGGAACATGTTTTCCCTGCACTGCCTTGACGTTCAAGCCGAGGATCGACTTCGACCACGTGTGCACGTGGGACAGCCCTGTGAGAAAGCCTTGTGGGAAAGCCTCGTGGGAAAGACTCGAGGGAAAACCATAGATACTTTGATCCACGCGGCGGACTGCGTGACACTGCTGCTACCGCTCTGGAGGAAAGCGCAAGTGCATGCCCGCATTCGAGACGAGGACTGACTCCCCTGGGGAGACTCCAGAAGTACCCCAAGATCCATGTCAGCACTGGAGAGGAATCCTCAGGTTCCGGCCCCGTCTCCACACAAGGTCTTAGGTCCCTCATCGACGGGAGAGGAATCCCCAGAGGCCCCCGAGGAACTCGCATGGGGACTGGCCTTTCCTGAGGCCACCAGAGCGGGTCCCTGTGGTCCCCATCGTAAGTCGAGAGCACCTGCCGCAACTCGAGAAAATCCAGGAGGTTTTGCCCTCCAGGCGAGATGAGGCCCATTTCCCCTGAGGCTTCTCGAGGCCAATCACATCTAACCACTGGAACTTCCAAAGGGTCCTTCACACCATTGCTGCAACTCAAGAAGTTCCCCGACATAACCGTCTCCACTCGAGAGGAAGCACGTGGGGTCCCGCACACATCCAGGGGAGCCCCGTTTCCGCCTCCTAGCTCGAGATGAGGGATCCTTTCCCTGTTTCGTAGGGAAAGAATTCCCGGCGTTCCCGTCGCATCTCAAGAGGAGGCGCTCTCCACAGGAAAGGCGAGAGGAACTCCAGGGTCGTGCCACCATTCCAAGATTCCCCCAGATGTGTCAGTCCATTCCAGAGGAACCTGTTTTCCCTGCACTGCCTTGACGTTCAAGCCGAGGATCGACTCCCACCACGTGTGCACGTGGGACAACCCTGTGGGAAAGCCTCGTGGGAAAGCCTCGTGGGAAAGACTCGAGGGAAAACCATAGATCCTTTGTTCCACGCGGCGGACTGCGTGACACTGCTGCTACCGCTCTGGAGGAAAGCGCAAGTGCATGCCCGCATTCGATACGAGAACTGACTCCCCTGGGGAGACTCCAGAAGTACCCCAAGATCCATGTCAGCACTGGAGAGGAATCCTCAGGTTCCGGCCCGACTCCACACAAGGTCTTAGGCCCCGGCATCGACGGGAGAAGAATCCCGAGAGGCCCCCGAGGAACTCACATGGGGACTGGCCTTTCCTAAGGCCACCAGAGCGGTTCCCTGAGGTCCCCGTCGTAAGTCGAGAGCACCTGCCGCAACTCGAGAAAATCCAGGAGGTTTTGCCCTCCAGGCGAGATGAGGCCCATTTCCGCTGAGGCTTCTCGAGGCCAATCACATCTAACCACTGGAACTTCCAAAGGGTCCTTCACACCCTTGCTGCAACTCAAGAAGTTCCCCGACATACCCGTCTCCACTCGAGAGGAAGCACGTGGGGTCCCGCACACATCCAGGGGAGCCCCGTTTCCGCCTTCAAGCTCGAGATGAGGGATCCTTTCCCTGTTTCGTAGGGAAAGAATTCCCGGCGTTCCCGTCACATCTCAAGACGAGGCGCTCTCCACAGGAAAGGCGAGAGGAACTCCAGGGTCGTGCCACCATTCCAAGAGTCCCCCAGATGTGTCAGTCCATTCCAGAGGAACCTGTTTTCCCTGCACTGCCTTGACGTTCAAGCCGAGGATGGACTCCCACAACGGTGGCACGTGGGACAGCCCTGTGGGAAAGCCTCGTGGGAAAGCCTCGTGGGAAAGACTCGAGGGAAAACCATAGATCCTTTCATCCACGCGGCGGACTGCGTGACACTGCTGCTACCGCTCTGGAGGAAAGTGCAAGTGCATGCCCGCATTCGAGACGAGGACTGACCCCCCTGGGGAGACTCCAGAAGTACCCCAAGATCCATGTCAGCACTGGAGAGGAATCCTCAGGTTCCGGCCCCGACTCCACACAAGGTCTTAGGCCCCGGCATCGACGGGAGAGGAATCCCGAGAGGCCCCCGAGGAACTCGCATGGGGACTGGCCTTTCCTGAGGCCACCAGAGCGGGTCCCTGAGGTCCCCGTCGTAAGTCGAGAGCACCTGCCGCAACTCGAGAAAATCCAGGAGGTTTTGCCCTCCAGGCTAGATGAGGCCCATTTCCGCTGAGGCTTCTCGAGGCCAATCACGTCTAACCACTGGAACTTCCAAAGGGTCCTTCACACCCTTGCTGCAACTCAAGAAGTTCCCAGACATACCCGTCTCCACTCGAGAGGAAGCACGTGGTGTCCCGCACACATCCAGCGGAGCCCCGTTTCCCCCTCCTAGCTCGAGATGAGGTATCCTTTCCCTGTTTCGTAGGGAAAGAATTCCCGGCGTTCCCGTCGCATCTCAAGAGGAGGCGCTCTCCACAGGAAAGGCGAGAGGAACTCCAGGGTCATGCCACCATTCCAAGAGCCCCCCAGATGTGTCAGTCCATTCCAGAGGAACCTGTTTTCCCTGCACTGCCTTGACGTTCAAGCCGAGGATCGACTCCCACCACGTGTGCACGTGGGACAGCCCTGTGGGAAAGCCTCGTGGGAAAGCCTCGTGGGAAAGACTCGAGGGAAAACCATAGATCCTTTGATCCACGCGGCGGACTGCGTGACACTGCTGCTACCGCTCTGGAGGAAAGCGCAAGTGCATGCCCGCATTCGAGACGAGGACTGACTCCCCTGGGGAGACTCCAGAAGTACCCCAAGATCCATGTCAGCACTGGAGAGGAATCCTCAGGTTCCGGCCCCGACTCCACACAAGGACTTAGGCCCCGGCATTGACGGGAGAGGAATCCCGAGAGGCCCCCGAGGAACTCGCATGGGGACTGGCCTTTCCTGAGGCCACGAGAGCGGGTCCCTGAGGTCCCCGTCGTAAGTCGAGAGCACCTGCCGCAACTCGAGAAAATCCAGGAGGTTTTGCCCTCCAGGCGAGATGAGGCCCATTTCCGCTGAGGCTTCTCGAGGCCAATCACATCTAACCACTGGAACTTCCAAAGGGTCCTTCACACCCTTGCTGCAACTCAAGAAGTTCCCCGACATACCCGTCTCCACTCGAGAGGAAGCACGTGATGTCCCGCACACATCCAGGGGAGCCCCGTTTCCGCCTCCTAGCTCGAGATGAGGGATCCTTTCCCTGTTTCGTAGGGAAAGAATTCCCGGCGTTCCCGTCGCATCTCAAGAGGAGGCGCTCTCCACAGGAAAGGCGAGAGGAACTCCATGGTCGTGACACCATTCCAAGAGTCCCCCAGATGTGTCAGTCCATTCCAGAGGAACCTTTTTTCCCTGCACTGCCTTGACGTTCAAGCCGAGGATCGACTCCCACCACGTGTGCACGTGGGACAGCCCTGTGGGAAAGCCTCGTGGGAAAGCCTCGTGGGAAAGACTCGAGGGAAAACCATAGATCCTTTGATCCACGCGGCGGACTGCGTGACACTGCTGCTACCACTCTGGAGGAAAGCGCAAGTGCACGCCGCATTCGAGACGAGGACTGACTCCCCTGGGGAGACTCCAGAATTACCCCAAGATTCATGTCAGCACTGGAGAGGAATCCTCAGGTTCCGGCCCCGACTCCACACAAGGTCTTAGGCCCCGGCATCGACGGGATAGGAATCCCGAGAGGCCCCCGAGGAACTCGCATGGGGACTGGCCTTTCCTGAGGCCACCAGAGCGGGTCCCTGTGGTCCTCGTCGTAAGTCGAGAGCACCTGCCGCAACTCGAGAAAATCCAGGAGGTTTTGCCCTCCAGGCGAGATGAGGGCCATTTCCGCTGAGGCTTCTCGAGGCTAATCACATCTAACCACTGGAACTTCCAAAAGGTCCTTCACACCCTTGCTGCAACTCAAGAAGTTCCCCGACATACCCGTCTCCACTCGAGAGGAAGCACGTGGGGTCCCGCACACATCCAGGTGAGCCCCGTTTCCGCCTCCTAGCTCGAGATGAGGGATCCTTTCCCTGTTTCATAGGGAAAGAATTCCGGCGTTCCCGTCGCATCTCAAGAGGAGGCCCTCTCCACAGGAAAGGCGAGAAGAACTCCAGGGTCGTGACACCATTGCAAGAGTCCCGCAGATGTGTCAGTCCATTCCAGAGGAACATGTTTTCCCTGCACTGCCTTGACGTTCAAGCCGAGGATCGACTTCGACCACGTGTGCACGTGGGACAGCCCTGTGAGAAAGCCTCGTGGAAAAGCCTCGTGGGAAAGACTCGAGGGAAAACCATAGATACTTTGATCCACGCGGCGGACTGCGTGACACTGCTGCTACCGCTCTGGAGGAAAGCGCAAGTGCATGCCCGCATTCGAGACGAGGACTGACTCCCCTGGGGAGACTCCAGAAGTACCCCAAGATCCATGTCAGCACTGGAGAGGAATCCTCAGGTTCCGGCCCCGTCTCCACACAAGGTCTTAGGTCCCTCATCGACGGGAGAGGAATCCCCAGAGGCCCCCGAGGAACTCGCATGGGGACTGGCCTTTCCTGAGGCCACCAGAGCGGGTCCCTGTGGTCCCCATCGTAAGTCGAGAGCACCTGCCGCAACTCGAGAAAATCCAGGAGGTTTTGCCCTCCAGGCGAGATGAGGCCCATTTCCCCTGAGGCTTCTCGAGGCCAATCACATCTAACCACTGGAACTTCCAAAGGGTCCTTCACACCATTGCTGCAACTCAAGAAGTTCCCCGACATAACCGTCTCCACTCGAGAGGAAGCACGTGGGGTCCCGCACACATCCAGGGGAGCCCCGTTTCCGCCTCCTAGCTCGAGATGAGGGATCCTTTCCCTGTTTCGTAGGGAAAGAATTCCCGGCGTTCCCGTCGCATCTCAAGAGGAGGCGCTATCCACAGGAAAGGCGAGAGGAACTCCAGGGTCGTGCCACCATTCCAAGATTCCCCCAGATGTGTCAGTCCATTCCAGAGGAACCTGTTTTCCCTGCACTGCCTTGACGTTCAAGCCGAGGATCGACTCCCACCACGTGTGCACGTGGGACAGCCCTGTGGGAAAGCCTCGTGGGAAAGCCTCGTGGGAAAGACTCGAGGGAAAACCATAGATCCTTTGTTCCACGCGGCGGACTGCGTGACACTGCTGCTACCGCTCTGGAGGAAAGCGCAAGTGCATGCCCGCATTCGATACGAGAACTGACTCCCCTGGGGAGACTCCAGAAGTACCCCAAGATCCATGTCAGCACTGGAGAGGAATCCTCAGGTTCCGGCCCGACTCCACACAAGGTCTTAGGCCCCGGCATCGACGGGAGAAGAATCCCGAGAGGCCCCCGAGGAACTCACATGGGGACTGGCCTTTCCTAAGGCCACCAGAGCGGTTCCCTGAGGTCCCCGTCGTAAGTCGAGAGCACCTGCCGCAACTCGAGAAAATCCAGGAGGTTTTGCCCTCCAGGCGAGATGAGGCCCATTTCCGCTGAGGCTTCTCGAGGCCAATCACATCTAACCACTTGAACTTCCAAAGGGTCCTTCACACCCTTGCTGCAACTCAAGAAGTTCCCCGACATACCCTTCTCCACTCGAGAGGAAGCACGTGGGGTCCCGCACACATCCAGGGGAGCCCCGTTTCCGCCTTCAAGCTCGAGATGAGGGATCCTTTCCCTGTTTCGTAGGGAAAGAATTCCCGGCGTTCCCGTCACATCTCAAGACGAGGCGCTCTCCACAGGAAAGGCGAGAGGAACTCCAGGGTCGTGCCACCATTCCAAGAGTCCCCCAGATGTGTCAGTCCATTCCAGAGGAACCTGTTTTCCCTGCACTGCCTTGACGTTCAAGCCGAGGATCGACTCCCACCACGTGTGCACGTGGGACAGCCCTGTGGGAAAGCCTCGTGGGAAAGCCTCGTGGGAAAGACTCGAGGGAAAACCATAGATCCTTTCATCCACGCGGCGGACTGCATGACACTGCTGCTACCGCTCTGGAGGAAAGTGCAAGTGCATGCCCGCATTCGAGACGAGGACTGACCCCCCTGGGGAGACTCCAGAAGTACCCCAAGATCCATGTCAGCACTGGAGAGGAATCCTCAGGTTCCGGCCCCGACTCCACACAAGGTCTTAGGCCCCGGCATCGACGGGAGAGGAATCCCGAGAGGCCCCCGAGGAACTCGCATGGGGACTGGCCTTTCCTGAGGCCACCAGAGCGGGTCCCTGAGGTCCCCGTCGTAAGTCGAGAGCACCTGCCGCAACTCGAGAAAATCCAGGAGGTTTTGCCCTCCAGGCGAGATGAGGCCCATTTCCGCTGAGGCTTCTCGAGGCCAAGCACGTCTAACCACTGGAACTTCCAAAGGGTCCTTCACACCCTTGCTGCAACTCAAGAAGTTCCCAGACATACCCGTCTCCACTCGAGAGGAAGCACGTGGTGTCCCGCACACATCCAGCGGAGCCCCGTTTCCCCCTCCTAGCTCGAGATGAGGTATCCTTTCCCTGTTTCGTAGGGAAAGAATTCCCGGCGTTCCCGTCGCATCTCAAGAGGAGGCGCTCTCCACAGGAAAGGCGAGAGGAACTCCAGGGTCATGCCACCATTCCAAGAGCCCCCCAGATGTGTCAGTCCATTCCAGAGGAACCTGTTTTCCCCGCACTGCCTTGACGTTCAAGCCGAGGATCGACTCCCACCACGTGTGCACGTGGGACAGCCCTGTGGGAAAGCCTCGTGGGAAAGCCTCGTGGGAAAGACTCGAGGGAAAACCATAGATCCTTTGATCCACGCGGCGGACTGCGTGACACTGCTGCTACCGCTCTGGAGGAAAGCGCAAGTGCATGCCCGCATTCGAGACGAGGACTGACTCCCCTGGGGAGACTCCAGAAGTACCCCAAGATCCATGTCAGCACTGGAGAGGAATCCTCAGGTTCCGGCCCCGACTCCACACAAGGACTTAGGCCCCGGCATTGACGGGAGAGGAATCCCGAGAGGCCCCCGAGGAACTCGCATGGGGACTGGCCTTTCCTGAGGCCACGAGAGCGGGTCCCTGAGGTCCCCGTCGTAAGTCGAGAGCACCTGCCGCAACTCGAGAAAATCCAGGAGGTTTTGCCCTCCAGGCGAGATGAGGCCCATTTCCGCTGAGGCTTCTCGAGGCCAATCACATCTAACCACTGGAACTTCCAAAGGGTCCTTCACACCCTTGCTGCAACTCAAGAAGTTCCCCGACATACCCGTCTCCACTCGAGAGGAAGCACGTGATGTCCCGCACACATCCAGGGGAGCCCCGTTTCCGCCTCCTAGCTCGAGATGAGGGATCCTTTCCCTGTTTCGTAGGGAAAGAATTCCCGGCGTTCCCGTCGCATCTCAAGAGGAGGCGCTCTCCACAGGAAAGGCGAGAGGAACTCCATGGTCGTGACACCATTCCAAGAGTCCCCCAGATGTGTCAGTCCATTCCAGAGGAACCTTTTTTCCCTGCACTGCCTTGACGTTCAAGCCGAGGATCGACTCCCACCACGTGTGCACGTGGGACAGCCCTGTGGGAAAGCCTCGTGGGAAAGCCTCGTGGGAAAGACTCGAGGGAAAACCATAGATCCTTTGATCCACGCGGCGGACTGCGTGACACTGCTGCTACCACTCTGGAGGAAAGCGCAAGTGCACGCCGCATTCGAGACGAGGACTGACTCCCCTGGGGAGACTCCAGAATTACCCCAAGATTCATGTCAGCACTGGAGAGGAATCCTCAGGTTCCGGGCCCGACTCCACACAAGGTCTTAGGCCCCGGCATCGACGGGAGAGGAATCCCGAGAGGCCCCCGAGGAACTCGCATGGGGACTGGCCTTTCCTGAGGCCACCAGAGCGGGTCCCTGTGGTCCTCGTCATAAGTCGAGAGCACCTGCCGCAACTCGAGAAAATCCAGGAGGTTTTGCCCTCCAGGCGAGATGAGGGCCATTTCCGCTGAGGCTTCTCGAGGCTAATCACATCTAACCACTGGAACTTCCAAAAGGTCCTTCACACCCTTGCTGCAACTCAAGAAGTTCCCCGACATACCCGTCTCCACTCGAGAGGAAGCACGTGGGGTCCCGCACACATCCAGGTGAGCCCCGTTTCCGCCTCCTAGCTCGAGATGAGGGATCCTTTCCCTGTTTCATAGGGAAAGAATTCCGGCGTTCCCGTCGCATCTCAAGAGGAGGCCCTCTCCACAGGAAAGGCGAGAAGAACTCCAGGGTCGTGACACCATTGCAAGAGTCCCGCAGATGTGTCAGTCCATTCCAGAGGAACATGTTTTCCCTGCACTGCCTTGACGTTCAAGCCGAGGATCGACTTCGACCACGTGTGCACGTGGGACAGCCCTGTGAGAAAGCCTCGTGGGAAAGCCTCGTGGGAAAGACTCGAGGGAAAACCATAGATACTTTGATCCACGCGGCGGACTGCGTGACACTGCTGCTACCGCTCTGGAGGAAAGCGCAAGTGCATGCCCGCATTCGAGACGAGGACTGACTCCCCTGGGGAGACTCCAGAAGTACCCCAAGATCCATGTCAGCACTGGAGAGGAATCCTCAGGTTCCGGCCCCGTCTCCACACAAGGTCTTAGGTCCCTCATCGACGGGAGAGGAATCCCCAGAGGCCCCCGAGGAACTCGCATGGGGACTGGCCTTTCCTGAGGCCACCAGAGCGGGTCCCTGTGGTCCCCATCGTAAGTCGAGAGCACCTGCCGCAACTCGAGAAAATCCAGGAGGTTTTGCCCTCCAGGCGAGATGAGGCCCATTTCCCCTGAGGCTTCTCGAGGCCAATCACATCTAACCACTGGAACTTCCAAAGGGTCCTTCACACCATTGCTGCAACTCAAGAAGTTCCCCGACATAACCGTCTCCACTCGAGAGGAAGCACGTGGGGTCCCGCACACATCCAGGGGAGCCCCGTTTCCGCCTCCTAGCTCGAGATGAGGGATCCTTTCCCTGTTTCGTAGGGAAAGAATTCCCGGCGTTCCCGTCGCATCTCAAGAGGAGGCGCTCTCCACAGGAAAGGCGAGAGGAACTCCAGGGTCGTGCCACCATTCCAAGATTCCCCCAGATGTGTCAGTCCATTCCAGAGGAACCTGTTTTCCCTGCACTGCCTTGACGTTCAAGCCGAGGATCGACTCCCACCACGTGTGCACGTGGGACAGCCCTGTGGGAAAGCCTCGTGGGAAAGCCTCGTGGGAAAGACTCGAGGGAAAACCATAGATCCTTTGTTCCACGCGGCGGACTGCGTGACACTGCTGCTACCGCTCTGGAGGAAAGCGCAAGTGCATGCCCGCATTCGATACGAGAACTGACTCCCCTGGGGAGACTCCAGAAGTACCCCAAGATACATGTCAGCACTGGAGAGGAATCCTCAGGTTCCGGCCCGACTCCACACAAGGTCTTAGGCCCCGGCATCGACGGGAGAAGAATCCCGAGAGGCCCCCGAGGAACTCACATGGGGACTGGCCTTTCCTAAGGCCACCAGAGCGGTTCCCTGAGGTCCCCGTCGTAAGTCGAGAGCACCTGCCGCAACTCGAGAAAATCCAGGAGGTTTTGCCCTCCAGGCGAGATGAGGCCCATTTCCGCTGAGGCTTCTCGAGGCCAATCACATCTAACCACTGGAACTTCCAAAGGGTCCTTCACACCCTTGCTGCAACTCAAGAAGTTCCCCGACATACCCTTCTCCACTCGAGAGGAAGCACGTGGGGTCCCGCACACATCCAGGGGAGCCCCGTTTCCGCCTTCAAGCTCGAGATGAGGGATCCTTTCCCTGTTTCGTAGGGAAAGAATTCCCGGCGTTCCCGTCACATCTCAAGACGAGGCGCTCTCCACAGGAAAGGCGAGAGGAACTCCAGGGTCGTGCCACCATTCCAAGAGTCCCCCAGATGTGTCAGTCCATTCCAGAGGAACCTGTTTTCCCTGCACTGCCTTGACGTTCAAGCCGAGGATCGACTCCCACCACGTGTGCACGTGGGACAGCCCTGTGGGAAAGCCTCGTGGGAAAGCCTCGTGGGAAAGACTCGAGGGAAAACCATAGATCCTTTGATCCACGCGGCGGACTGCGTGACACTGCTGCTACCGCTCTGGAGGAAAGTGCAAGTGCATGCCCGCATTCGAGACGAGGACTGACCCCCCTGGGGAGACTCCAGAAGTACCCGAAGATCCATGTCAGCACTGGAGAGGAATCCTCAGGTTCCGGCCCCGACTCCACACAAGGTCTTAGGCCCCGGCATCGACGGGAGAGGAATCCCGAGAGGCCCCCGAGGAACTCGCATGGGGACTGGCCTTTCCTGAGGCCACCAGAGCGGGTCCCTGAGGTCCCCGTCGTAAGTCGAGAGCACCTGCCGCAACTCGAGAAAATCCAGGAGGTTTTGCCCTCCAGGCTAGATGAGGCCCATTTCCGCTGAGGCTTCTCGAGGCCAACCACGTCTAACCACTGGAACTTCCAAAGGGTCCTTCACACCCTTGCTGCAACTCAAGAAGTTCCCAGACATACCCGTCTCCACTCGAGAGGAAGCACGTGGTGTCCCGCACACATCCAGCGGAGCCCCGTTTCCCCCTCCTAGCTCGAGATGAGGTATCCTTTCCCTGTTTCGTAGGGAAAGAATTCCCGGCGTTCCCGTCGCATCTCAAGAGGAGGCCCTCTCCACAGGAAAGGCGAGAGGAACTCCAGGGTCATGCCACCATTCCAAGAGTCCCCCAGATGTGTCAGGCCATTCCAGAGGAACCTGTTTTCCCTGCACTGCCTTGACGTTCAAGCCGAGGATCGACTCCCACCACGTGTGCACGTGGGACAGCCCTGTGGGAAAGCCTCGTGGGAAAGCCTCGTGGGAAAGACTCGAGGGAAAACCATAGATCCTTTGATCCACGCGGCGGACTGCGTGACACTGCTGCTACCGCTCTGGAGGAAAGCGCAAGTGCATGCCCGCATTCGAGACGAGGACTGACTCCCCTGGGGAGACTCCAGAAGTACCCCAAGATCCATGTCAGCACTGGAGTGGAATCCTCAGGTTCCGGCCCCGACTCCACACAAGGACTTAGGCCCCGGCATTGACGGGAGAGGAATCCCGAGAGGCCCCCGAGGAACTCGCATGGGGACTGGCCTTTCCTGAGGACACGAGAGCGGGTCCCTGAGGTCCCCGTCGTAAGTCGAGAGCACCTGCCGCAACTCGAGAAAATCCAGGAGGTTTTGCCCTCCAGGCGAGATGAGGCCCATTTCCGCTGAGGCTTCTCGAGGCCAATCACATCTAACCACTGGAACTTCCAAAGGGTCCTTCACACCCTTGCTGCAACTCAAGAAGTTCCCCGACATACCCGTCTCCACTCGAGAGGAAGCACGTGGGTCCCGCACACATCCAGGGGAGCCCCGTTTCCGCCTCCTAGCTCGAGATGAGGGATCCTTTCCCTGTTTCGTAGGGAAAGAATTCCCGGCGTTCCCGTCGCATCTCAAGAGGAGGCGCTCTCCACAGGAAAGGTGAGAGGAACTCCATGGTCGTGACACCATTCCAAGAGTCCCCCAGATGTGTCAGTCCATTCCAGAGGAACCTTTTTTCCCTGCACTGCCTTGACGTTCAAGCCGAGGATCGACTCCCACCACGTGTGCACGTGGGACAGCCCTGTGGGAAAGCCTCGTGGGAAAGCCTCGTGGGAAAGACTCGAGGGAAAACCATAGATCCTTTGATCCACGCGGCGGACTGCGTGACACTGCTGCTACCGCTCTGGAGGAAAGCGCAAGTGCATGCCGCATTCGAGACGAGGACTGACTCCCCTGGGGAGACTCCAGAATTACCCCAAGATTCATGTCAGCACTGGAGAGGAATCCTCAGGTTCCGGGCCCGACTCCACACAAGGTCTTAGGCCCCGGCATCGACGGGAGAGGAATCCCGAGAGGCCCCCGAGGAACTCGCATGGGGACTGGCCTTTCCTGAGGCCACCAGAGCGGGTCCCTGTGGTCCTCGTCGTAAGTCGAGAGCACCTGCCGCAACTCGAGAAAATCCAGGAGGTTTTGCCCTCCAGGCGAGATGAGGGCCATTTCCGCTGAGGCTTCTCGAGGCTAATCACATCTAACCACTGGAACTTCCAAAAGGTCCTTCACACCCTTGCTGCAACTCAAGAAGTTCCCCGACATACCCGTCTCCACTCGAGAGGAAGCACGTGGGGTCCCGCACACATCCAGGTGAGCCCCGTTTCCGCCTCCTAGCTCGAGATGAGGGATCCTTTCCCTGTTTCATAGGGAAAGAATTCCGGCGTTCCCGTCGCATCTCAAGAGGAGGCCCTCTCCACAGGAAAGGCGAGAAGAACTCCAGGGTCGTGACACCATTCCAAGAGTCCCGCAGATGTGTCAGTCCATTCCAGAGGAACATGTTTTCCCTGCACTGCCTTGACGTTCAAGCCGAGGATCGACTTCGACCACGTGTGCACGTGGGACAGCCCTGTGAGAAAGCCTCGTGGGAAAGCCTCGTGGGAAAGACTCGAGGGAAAACCATAGATCCTTTGATCCACGCGGCGGACTGCGTGACACTGCTGCTACCGCTCTGGAGGAATGCGCAAGTGCATGCCCGCATTCGAGACGAGGACTGACTCCCCTGGGGAGACTCCAGAAGTACCCCAAGATCCATGTCAGCACTGGAGAGGAATCCTCAGGTTCCGGCCCCGACTCCACACAAGGTCTTAGGTCCCTCATCGACGGGAGAGGAATCCCCAGAGGCCCCCGAGGAACTCGCATGGGGACTGGCCTTTCCTGAGGCCACCAGAGCGGGTCCCTGAGGTCCCCGTCGTAAGTCGAGAGCACCTGCCGCAACTCGAGAAAATCCAGGAGGTTTTGCCCTGCAGGCGAGATGAGGCCCATTTCCGCTGAGGCTTCTCGAGGCTAATCACATCTAACCACTGGAACTTCCAAAGGGTCCTTCACACCCTTGCTGCAACTGAAGCAGTTCCGCGACATACCCGTCTCCACTCGAGAGGAAGCACGTGGGGTCCCGCACACATCCAGGGGAGCCCTGTTTCCGCCTCCTAGCTCGAGATGAGGGATCCTTTCCCTGTTTCGTAGGGAAAGAATTCCCGCCGTTCCCGTCGCATCTCAAGAGGAGGCGCTCTCCGCAGGAAAGGCGAGAGGAACTCCAGGGTCGTGGCACCATTCCAAGAGACCCCCAGATGTGTCAGTCCATTCCAGAGGAACCTGTTTTCCCTGCACTGCCTTGACGTTCAAGCCGAGGATCGACTCCCACCACGTGTGCACGTGGGACAGCCCTGTGGGAAAGCCTCGTGGGAAAGCCTCGTGGGAAAGACTCGAGGGAAAACCATAGATCCTTTGATCCACGCGGTGGACTGCGTGACACTGCTGCTACCGCTCTGGAGGAAAGCGCAAGTGCATGCCCGCATTCGAGACGAGGACTGACTCCCCTGGGGAGACTCCAGAAGTACCCCAAGATCCATGTCAGCACTGGAGAGGAATCCTCAGGTTCCGGCCCCGACTCCACACAAGGTCTTAGGCCCCGGCATCGACGGGAGAGGAATGCCGAGAGGCCCCCGAGGAACTCGCATGGGGACTGGCCTTTCCTGAGGCCACCAGAGCGGGTCCCTGAGGTCCCCGTCGTAAGTCGAGAGCACCTGCCGCAACTCGAGAAAATCCAGGAGGTTTTGCCCTCCAGGCGAGATGAGGCCCATTTCCGCTGAGGCTTCTCGAGGCTAATCACATCTAACCACTGGAACTTCCAAAGGGTCCTTCACACCCTTGCTGTAACTCAAGAAGTTCCCCGACAAACCCGTCTCCACTCGAGAGGAAGCACGAGGGTCCCGCACACATCCAGGGGAGCCCCGTTTCCGCCTCCTAGCTCGAGATGAGTGATCCCTTCCCTGTTTCGTAGGGAAAGAATTCCCGGCGTTCCCGTCGCATCTCAAGAGGAGGCGCTCTCCACAGGAAAGGCGAAAGAAACTCCAGGGTCGTGCCACCATTCCAAGAGCCCCCAGATGTGTCAGTCCATTCCAGAGGAACCTGTTTTCCCTGCACTGCCTTGACGTTCTTGCCGAGGATGGACTCCCACAACAGTGGCACGTGGGACAGCCCTGTGGGAAAGCCTCGTGGGAAAGCCTCGTGGGAAAGACTCGAGGGAAAACCAATAGATCCTTTGATCCACGCGGTGGAATGCGTGACACTGCTGCTACCGTTCTGGAGGACAGCGCAAGTGCATGCCCGCATTCGAGACGAGGACTGACTCCCCTGGGGAGACCCCAGAAGTACCCCAAGATCCATGTCAGCACTGGAGAGGAATCCTCAGGTTCCGGCCCCAAATCCACACAAGGTCTTAGGCCCTGGCATGAACGGGAGAGCAATCCCGAGAGGCCCCGGAGGAACTCGCATGGGGACTGGCCTTTCCTGAGGCCACCAGAGCGGGTCCCTAGGTCCCCGTCGTAAGTCGAGAGCACCTGCCGCAACTCGAGAAAATCCAGGAGGTTATGCCCTTCAGGCGAGATGAGGCTCATTTCCGCTGAGGCTTCTGGAGGCTAATCACATCTAACCACTGAAACTTCCAAAGGATCCTTCACACCCTTGCTGCAACAGAAGAAGTTCCCCGACATAGCCGTCTCCACTCGAGAGGAAGCACGAGGGTCACGCACACATCCAGCGGAGCCCCGTTTCCGCCTCCTAGCTCGAGATGAGGGATCCTTTCCCTGTTTCGTAGGGAAAGAATTCCCGGCGTTCCCGTCGCATCTCAAGAGGAGGCGCTCTCCACAGGAAAGGCGAGAGGAACTCCAGGGTCGTGCCGCCATTCCAAGAGTCCCCCAGATGTGTCAGTCCATTCCAGAGGAACCTGTTTTCCCTGCACTGCCATGACGTTCAAGCCGAGGATCGACTCCCACCACGTGTGCACGTGGGACAGCCCTGTGGGAAAGCCTCGTGGGAAAGCCTCGTGGGAAAGACTCGAGGGAACAACATAGATCCCTTGATCGAAGCGGCGGAGTGCGTGACACTGCTGCTACCGCTCTGGAGGAAAGGGCAAGTGCATGCCCGCATTCGAGACCAGGACTGACTCCCCTGGGGAGACTCCAGAAGTACCCCAAGATCCATGTCAGCACTGGAGAGGAATCCTCAGGTTCCGGCCCCGACTCCACACAAGGTCTTAGGCCCCGGGAACGACGGGAGAGGAATCCCGAGAGGCCCCCGAGGAACTCGCATGGGGACTGGCCTTTCCTGAGGCCACCAGAGCGGGTCCCTGAGGTCCCCGTCGTAAGTCGAGAGCACCTGCCGCAACTCTAGAAAATCCAGGAGGTTTTGCCCTTCAGGCGAGATGAGGCCCATTTCCGCTGAGGCTTCTCGAGGCTAATCACATCAAACCACTGGAACTTCCAAAGGGTCCTTCACACCCTTGCTGCAACTCAAGAAGTTCCCCAACATACCCGTCTCCACTCGAGAGGAAGCACGAGGGTCCCGCACACATCAGGGGAGCCCCGTTTCCGCCTCCTAGCTCGAGATGAGGGATCCTTTCCCTGTTTCGTAGGGAAAGAATTCCCGGCGTTCCCGTCGCATCTCAAGAGGAGGCGCTCTCCGCAGGAAAGACGAGAGGAACTCCAGGGTCGTGCCACCATTTCAAGAGTCCCCCAGATGTGTCAGTTCATTCCAGAGGAACCTGTTTTCCCTGCACTGCCTTAACGTTCAAGCCGAGGATCGACTCCCACCACGAGTGAACGTGGACAGCGCTGTGGGAAAGCCTCGGGGGAAAGACTCGAGGGAAAGTCATCGATCCCTTGATCCACGAGGCGGAATGCGTGACACTGCTGCTACCGCTCTGGAGGACAGCGCAAGTGCATGCCCGCATTCGAGACGAGGACTGACTCCCATGGGGAGACTCCAGAAGTACCCCAAGATTCATGTCAGCACTGGAGAGGAATCCTCAGGTTCTGTCCCCGACTCCACACAAGGTCTTAGGCCCCGGCATCTACGGGAGAGGAATCCCGAGAGGCCCCCGAGGAACTCGCATGGGGACTGGCCTTTCCTGTGGCCACCAGAGCGGATCCCTGAGGTCCCCGTCGTAAGTTGAGAGCACCTGCCGCAACTCGAGAAAATCCCGGAGGTTTTGCCCTCCAGGCGAGATGAGGCCCATTTCCGCTGAGGCTTCTCGAGGCTAATCACATCTAACCACTGGAACTGGGTTCTCCAGGCTAATCACATCTAACCACTGGAACTTCCAAAGGGTCCTTCACACCCTTGCTGCAACTCAAGAAGTTCCCCGACATACCCGTCTCCACTCGAGAGGAAGCACGAGGGTCCCGCACACATCCAGGGGAGCCCCGTTTCCGCCTCCTAGCTCGAGATGAGGGATCCTTTCCCTGTTTCGTAGGGAAAGAATTCCCGGCGTTCCCGTCGCATCTCAAGAGGAGGCGCTCTCCACAGGATAGGCGAGAGGAACTCCAGGGTCGTGCCACCATTCCAAGAGTCCCCCAGATGTGTCAGTCCATTCCAGAGGAACATGTTTTCCCTGCACTGCCTTGACGTTCAAGCCGAGGATCCACTCCCACCACGTGTGCACGTGGGACAACCCTGTGGGAAAGCCTCGTGGGAAAACCTCGTGGGAAAGACACGAGGGAAAACAATAGATCCTTTGATCCACGCGGCGGACTGGGTGACACTTCTGCTACCGCTCTGGAGGAAAGCGCAAGTGCATGCCCGCATTCGAGACGAGGACTGACTCCCCTGTGGAGACTCCAGAAGTACCCCAAGATCCATGTCAGCACTGGAGAGGAATACTCAGGTTCCGGCCCCGACTCCACACAAGGTCTTAGGCCCCGGCATCGACGGGAGAGGAATCCCGAGAGGCCCCCGAGGAACTCGCATGGGGACTGGCCTTTCCTGAGGCCAACAGAGCGGGTCCCTGTGGTCCCCATCGTAAGTCGAGAGCATCTGCCGCAACTCGAGAAAATCCAGGAGGTTTTGCCCTCCAGGCGAGATGAGGCCCATTTCCGCTGAGGCTTCTCGAGGCTAATCATGTCTAACCACTGGAACTTCCAAAGGGTCCTTCACACCCTTGCTGCAACTCAAGAAGTTCCCCGACATACCCGTTTCCACTCGAGAGGAAGCACGAGGGTCCCGCACACATCCAGGGGAGCCCCGTTTCCGCCTCCTAGCTCGAGATGAGGGATCCTTTCCCTGTTTCATAGGGAAAGAATTCCCGGCATTCCCGTCGCATCTCAAGAGGAGGCGCTCTCCACAGGAAAGGCGAGAGGACTCCAGCGTCGTGCCACCATTCAAAGAGTCCCCCAGATATGTCAGTCCATTCCAGAGGACATGTTTTCCCTGCACTGCCTTGACGTTCAAGCCGAGGATCGACTCCGACCACGTGTGCACGTGGGACAGCCCTGTGGGAAAGCCTCGTGGGAAAGCCTCGTGGGAAAGACTCGAGGGAAAACCATAGATCCTTTGATGCACGCGGCGGACTGTGTGACACTGCTGCTACCGCTCTGGAGGAAAGCGCAAGTGCATGCCCGCATTCGAGACGAGGACTGACTCCCCTGGGGAGACTCCAGAAGTACCCCAAGATCCATGTCAGCACTGGAGAGGAATCCTCAGGTTCCGGCCCCGACTCCACACAAGGACTTAGGCCCCAGCATCGACGGGAGAGGAATCCCGAGAGGACCCGAGGAACTCGCATGGGGACTGGCCTTTCCTGAGGCCACCAGAGCGGGTCCCTGAGGTCCCCATCGAAGTCGAGAGCACCTGCCGCAACTCGAGAAAATCCAGGAGGTTTTGCCCTCCAGGCGAGATGAGGCCCATTTCCCCTGAGGCTTCTCGAGGCCAATCACATCTAACCACTGGAACTTCCAAAGGGTCCTTCACATCCTTTCTGCAACTCAAGAAGTTCCCCGACATACCCGTCTCCACTCGAGAGGAAGCACGTGGGGTCCCGCACACATCCAGGGGAGCCCCGTTTCCGCCTCCTAGCTCGAGATGAGGGATCCTTTCCGTGTTTCGTAGGGAAAGAATTCCCGGCGTTCCCGTCGCATCTCAAGAGGAGGCGCTCTCCACAGGAAAGGCGAGAGAAACTCCAGGGTCGTGACACCATTCGAAGAGTTCCCCAGATGTGTCAGTCCATTCCAGAGGAACCTGTTTTCCCTGCACTGCCTTGACGTTCAAGCCGAGGATCGACTCCCACCACGTGTGCACGTGGGACAGCCCTGTGGGAAAGCCTCGTGGGAAAGCCTCGTGGGAAAGACTCGAGGGAAAACCATAGATCCTTTGATCCACGTGCGGACTGTGTGACACTGCTGCTACCGCTCTGGAGGAAAGCGCAAGTGCATGCCCGCATTCGAGACGAGGACTGACTCCCCTGGGGAGACTCCAGAAGTACCCCAAGATCCATGTCAGCACTGGAGAGGAATCCTCAGGTTCCGGCCCCGACTCCACACAAGGACTTAGGCCCCGGCATTGACGGGAGAGGAATCCCGAGAGGCCCCCGAGGAACTCGCATGGGGACTGGCCTTTCCTGAGGCCACGAGAGCGGGTCCCTGAGGTCCCCGTCGTAAGTCGAGAGCACGTGCCGCAACTCGAGAAAATCCAGGAGGTTTTGCCCTCCAGGCGAGATGAGGCCCATTTCCGCTGAGGCTTCTCGAGGCCAATCACATCTAACCACTGGAACTTCCAAAGGGTCCTTCACACCCTTGCTGCAACTCAAGAAGTTCCCCGACATACCCGTCTCCACTCGAGAGGAAGCACGTGATGTCCCGCACACATCCAGGGGAGCCCCGTTTCCGCCTCCTAGCTCGAGATGAGGGATCCTTTCCCTGTTTCGTAGGGAAAGAATTCCCGGCGTTCCCGTCGCATCTCAAGAGGAGGCGCTCTCCACAGGAAAGGCGAGAGGAACTCCATGGTCGTGACACCATTCCAAGAGTCCCCCAGATGTGTCAGTCCATTCCAGAGGAACCTTTTTTCCCTGCACTGCCTTGACGTTCAAGCCGAGGATCGACTCCCACCACGTGTGCACGTGGGACAGCCCTGTGGGAAAGCCTCGTGGGAAAGCCTCGTGGGAAAGACTCGAGGGAAAACCATAGATCCTTTGATCCACGCGGCGGACTGCGTGACACTGCTGCTACCACTCTGGAGGAAAGCGCAAGTGCACGCCGCATTCGAGACGAGGACTGACTCCCCTGGGGAGACTCCAGAATTACCCCAAGATTCATGTCAGCACTGGAGAGGAATCCTCAGGTTCCGGCCCCGACTCCACACAAGGTCTTAGGCCCCGGCATCGACGGGAGAGGAATCCCGAGAGGCCCCCGAGGAACTCGCATGGGGACTGGCCTTTCCTGAGGCCACCAGAGCGGGTCCCTGTGGTCCTCGTCGTAAGTCGAGAGCACCTGCCGCAACTCGAGAAAATCCAGGAGGTTTTGCCCTCCAGGCGAGATGAGGGCCATTTCCGCTGAGGCTTCTCGAGGCTAATCACATCTAACCACTGGAACTTCCAAAAGGTCCTTCACACCCTTGCTGCAACTCAAGAAGTTCCCCGACATACCCGTCTCCACTCGAGAGGAAGCACGTGGGGTCCCGCACACATCCAGGTGAGCCCCGTTTCCGCCTCCTAGCTCGAGATGAGGGATCCTTTCCCTGTTTCATAGGGAAAGAATTCCGGCGTTCCCGTCGCATCTCAAGAGGAGGCCCTCTCCACAGGAAAGGCGAGAAGAACTCCAGGGTCGTGACACCATTCCAAGAGTCCCGCAGATGTGTCAGTCCATTCCAGAGGAACATGTTTTCCCTGCACTGCCTTGACGTTCAAGCCGAGGATCGACTTCGACCACGTGTGCACGTGGGACAGCCCTGTGAGAAAGCCTCGTGGGAAAGCCTCGTGGGAAAGACTCGAGGGAAAACCATAGATACTTTGATCCACGCGGCGGACTGCGTGACACTGCTGCTACCGCTCTGGAGGAAAGCGCAAGTGCATGCCCGCATTCGAGACGAGGACTGACTCCCCTGGGGAGACTCCAGAAGTACCCCAAGATCCATGTCAGCACTGGAGAGGAATCCTCAGGTTCCGGCCCCGACTCCACACAAGGTCTTAGGTCCCTCATCGACGGGAGAGGAATCCCCAGAGGCCCCCGAGGAACTCGCATGGGGACTGGCCTTTCCTGAGGCCACCAGAGCGGGTCCCTGAGGTCCCCATCGTAAGTCGAGAGCACCTGCCGCAACTCGAGAAAATCCAGGAGGTTTTGCCCTCCAGGCGAGATGAGGCCCATTTCCCCTGAGGCTTCTCGAGGCCAATCACATCTAACCACTGGAACTTCCAAAGGGTCCTTCACACCATTGCTGCAACTCAAGAAGTTCCCCGACATAACCGTCTCCACTCGAGAGGAAGCACGTGGGGTCCCGCACACATCCAGGGGAGCCCCGTTTCCGCCTCCTAGCTCGAGATGAGGGATCCTTTCCCTGTTTCGTAGGGAAAGAATTCCCGGCGTTCCCGTCGCATCTCAAGAGGAGGCGCTCTCCACAGGAAAGGCGAGAGGAACTCCAGGGTCGTGCCACCATTCCAAGATTCCCCCAGATGTGTCAGTCCATTCCAGAGGAACCTGTTTTCCCTGCACTGCCTTGACGTTCAAGCCGAGGATCGACTCCCACCACGTGTGCACGTGGGACAGCCCTGTGGGAAAGCCTCGTGGGAAAGCCTCGTGGGAAAGACTCGAGGGAAAACCATAGATCCTTTGTTCCACGCGGCGGACTGCGTGACACTGCTGCTACCGCTCTGGAGGAAAGCGCAAGTGCATGCCCGCATTCGATACGAGAACTGACTCCCCTGGGGAGACTCCAGAAGTACCCCAAGATCCATGTCAGCACTGGAGAGGAATCCTCAGGTTCCGGCCCGACTCCACACAAGGTCTTAGGCCCCGGCATCGACGGGAGAAGAATCCCGAGAGGCCCCCGAGGAACTCACATGGGGACTGGCCTTTCCTAAGGCCACCAGAGCGGTTCCCTGAGGTCCCCGTCGTAAGTCGAGAGCACCTGCCGCAACTCGAGAAAATCCAGGAGGTTTTGCCCTCCAGGCGAGATGAGGCCCATTTCCGCTGAGGCTTCTCGAGGCCAATCACATCTAACCACTGGAACTTCCAAAGGGTCCTTCACACCCTTGCTGCAACTCAAGAAGTTCCCCGACATACCCTTCTCCACTCGAGAGGAAGCACGTGGGGTCCCGCACACATCCAGGGGAGCCCCGTTTCCGCCTTCAAGCTCGAGATGAGGGATCCTTTCCCTGTTTCGTAGGGAAAGAATTCCCGGCGTTCCCGTCACATCTCAAGACGAGGCGCTCTCCACAGGAAAGGCGAGAGGAACTCCAGGGTCGTGCCACCATTCCAAGAGTCCCCCAGATGTGTCAGTCCATTCCAGAGGAACCTGTTTTCCCTGCACTGCCTTGACGTTCAAGCCGAGGATCGACTCCCAGCACGTGTGCACGTGGGACAGCCCTGTGGGAAAGCCTCGTGGGAAAGCCTCGTGGGAAAGACTCGAGGGAAAACCATAGATCCTTTGATCCACGCGGCGGACTGCGTGACACTGCTGCTACCGCTCTGGAGGAAAGTGCAAGTGCATGCCCGCATTCGAGACGAGGACTGACCCCCCTGGGGAGACTCCAGAAGTACCCCAAGATCCATGTCAGCACTGGAGAGGAATCCTCAGGTTCCGGCCCCGACTCCACACAAGGTCTTAGGCCCCGGCATCGACGGGAGAGGAATCCCGAGAGGCCCCCGAGGAACTCGCATGGGGACTGGCCTTTCCTGAGGCCACCAGAGCGGGTCCCTGAGGTCCCCGTCGTAAGTCGAGAGCACCTGCCGCAACTCGAGAAAATCCAGGAGGTTTTGCCCTCCAGGCTAGATGACGCCCATTTCCGCTGAGGCTTCTCGAGGCCAACCACGTCTAACCACTGGAACTTCCAAAGGGTCCTTCACACCCTTGCTGCAACTCAAGAAGTTCCCAGACATACCCGTCTCCACTCGAGAGGAAGCACGTGGTGTCCCGCACACATCCAGCGGAGCCCCGTTTCCCCCTCCTAGCTCGAGATGAGGTATCCTTTCCCTGTTTCGTAGGGAAAGAATTCCCGGCGTTCCCGTCGCATCTCAAGAGGAGGCGCTCTCCACAGGAAAGGCGAGAGGAACTCCAGGGTCATGCCACCATTCCAAGAGTCCCCCAGATGTGTCAGTCCATTCCAGAGGAACCTGTTTTCCCTGCACTGCCTTGACGTTCAAGCCGAGGATCGACTCCCACCACGTGTGCACGTGGGACAGCCCTGTGGGAAAGCCTCGTGGGAAAGCCTCGTGGGAAAGACTCGAGGGAAAACCATAGATCCTTTGATCCACGCGGCGGACTGCGTGACACTGCTGCTACCGCTCTGGAGGAAAGCGCAAGTGCATGCCCGCATTCGAGACGAGGACTGACTCCCCTGGGGAGACTCCAGAAGTACCCCAAGATCCATGTCAGCACTGGAGAGGAATCCTCAGGTTCCGGCCCCGACTCCACACAAGGACTTAGGCCCCGGCATTGACGGGAGAGGAATCCCGAGAGGCCCCCGAGGAACTCGCATGGGGACTGGCCTTTCCTGAGGACACGAGAGCGGGTCCCTGAGGTCCCCGTCGTAAGTCGAGAGCACCTGCCGCAACTCGAGAAAATCCAGGAGGTTTTGCCCTCCAGGCGAGATGAGGCCCATTTCCGCTGAGGCTTCTCGAGGCCAATCACATCTAACCACTGGAACTTCCAAAGGGTCCTTCACACCCTTGCTGCAACTCAAGAAGTTCCCCGACATACCCGTCTCCACTCGAGAGGAAGCACGTGGGTCCCGCACACATCCAGGGGAGCCCCGTTTCCGCCTCCTAGCTCGAGATGAGGGATCCTTTCCCTGTTTCATAGGGAAAGAATTCCGGCGTTCCCGTCGCATCTCAAGAGGAGGCCCTCTCCACAGGAAAGGCGAGAAGAACTCCAGGGTCGTGACACCATTCCAAGAGTCCCGCAGATGTGTCAGTCCATTCCAGAGGAACATGTTTTCCCTGCACTGCCTTGACGTTCAAGCCGAGGATCGACTTCGACCACGTGTGCACGTGGGACAGCCCTGTGAGAAAGCCTCGTGGGAAAGCCTCGTGGGAAAGACTCGAGGGAAAACCATAGATACTTTGATCCACGCGGCGGACTGCGTGACACTGCTGCTACCGCTCTGGAGGAAAGCACAAGTGCATGCCCGCATTCGAGACGAGGACTGACTCCCCTGGGGAGACTCCAGAAGTACCCCAAGATCCATGTCAGCACTGGAGAGGAATCCTCAGGTTCCGGCCCCGACTCCACACAAGGTCTTAGGTCCCTCATCGACGGGAGAGGAATCCCCAGAGGCCCCCGAGGAACTCGCATGGGGACTGGCCTTTCCTGAGGCCACCAGAGCGGGTCCCTGAGGTCCCCGTCGTAAGTCGAGAGCACCTGCCGCAACTCGAGAAAATCCAGGAGGTTTTGCCCTGCAGGCGAGATGAGGCCCATTTCCGCTGAGGCTTCTCGAGGCTAATCACATCTAACCACTGAAACTTCCAAAGGGTCCTTCACACCCTTGCTGCAACTGAAGCAGTTCCGCGACATACCCGTCTCCACTCGAGAGGAAGCACGTGGGGTCCCGCACACATCCAGGGGAGCCCTGTTTCCGCCTCCTAGCTCGAGATGAGGGATCCTTTCCCTGTTTCGTAGGGAAAGAATTCCCGCCGTTCCCGTCGCATCTCAAGAGGAGGCGCTCTCCGCAGGAAAGGCGAGAGGAACTCCAGGGTCGTGGCACCATTCCAAGAGACCCCCAGATGTGTCAGTCCATTCCAGAGGAACCTGTTTTCCCTGCACTGCCTTGACGTTCAAGCCGAGGATCGACTCCCACCACGTGTGCACGTGGGACAGCCCTGTGGGAAAGCCTCGTGGGAAAGCCTCGTGGGAAAGACTCGAGGGAAAACCATAGATCCTTTGATCCACGCGGTGGACTGCGTGACACTGCTGCTACCGCTCTGGAGGAAAGCGCAAGTGCATGCCCGCATTCGAGACGAGGACTGACTCCCCTGGGGAGACTCCAGAAGTACCCCAAGATCCATGTCAGCACTGGAGAGGAATCTTCAGGTTCCGGCCCCGACTCCACACAAGGTCTTAGGCCCCGGCATCGACGGGAGAGGAATGCCGAGAGGCCCCCGAGGAACTCGCATGGGGACTGGCCTTTCCTGAGGCCACCAGAGCGGGTCCCTGAGGTCCCCGTCGTAAGTCGAGAGCACCTGCCGCAACTCGAGAAAATCCAGGAGGTTTTGCCCTCCAGGCGAGATGAGGCCCATTTCCGCTGAGGCTTCTCGAGGCTAATCACATCTAACCACTGGAACTTCCAAAGGGTCCTTCACACCCTTGCTGTAACTCAAGAAGTTCCCCGACAAACCCGTCTCCACTCGAGAGGAAGCACGAGGGTCCCGCACACATCCAGGGGAGCCCCGTTTCCGCCTCCTAGCTCGAGATGAGTGATCCCTTCCCTGTTTCGTAGGGAAAGAATTCCCGGCGTTCCCGTCGCATCTCAAGAGGAGGCGCTCTCCACAGGAAAGGCGAAAGGAACTCCAGGGTCGTGCCACCATTCCAAGAGCCCCCAGATGTGTCAGTCCATTCCAGAGGAACCTGTTTTCCCTGCACTGCCTTGACGTTCATGCCGAGGATGGACTCCCACAACGGTGGCACGTGGGACAGCCCTGTGGGAAAGCCTCGTGGGAAAGCCTCGTGGGAAAGACTCGAGGGAAAACCAATAGATCCTTTGATCCACGCGGTGGAATGCGTGACACTGCTGCTACCGTTCTGGAGGACAGCGCAAGTCCATGCCCGCATTCGAGACGAGGACTGACTCCCCTGGGGAGACCCCAGAAGTACCCCAAGATCCATGTCAGCACTGGAGAGGAATCCTCAGGTTCCGGCCCCAAATCCACACAAGGTCTTAGGCCCTGGCATGAACGGGAGAGCAATCCCGAGAGGCCCCGGAGGAACTCGCATGGGGACTGGCCTTTCCTGAGGCCACCAGAGCGGGTCCCTAGGTCCCCGTCGTAAGTCGAGAGCACCTGCCGCAACTCGAGAAAATCCAGGAGGTTATGCCCTTCAGGCGAGATGAGGCTCATTTCCGCTGAGGCTTCTGGAGGCTAATCACATCTAACCACTGAAACTTCCAAAGGATCCTTCACACCCTTGCTGCAACAGAAGAAGTTCCCCGACATAGCCGTCTCCACTCGAGAGGAAGCACGAGGGTCACGCACACATCCAGCGGAGCCCCGTTTCCGCCTCCTAGCTCGAGATGAGGGATCCTTTCCCTGTTTCGTAGGGAAAGAATTCCCGGCGTTCCCGTCGCATCTCAAGAGGAGGCGCTCTCCACAGGAAAGGCGAGAGGAACTCCAGGGTCGTGCCGCCATTCCAAGAGTCCCCCAGATGTGTCAGTCCATTCCAGAGGAACCTGTTTTCCCTGCACTGCCATGACGTTCAAGCCGAGGATCGACTCCCACCACGTGTGCACGTGGGACAGCCCTGTGGGAAAGCCTCGTGGGAAAGCCTCGTGGGAAAGACTCGAGGGAACAACATAGATCCCTTGATCGAAGCGGCGGAGTGCGTGACACTGCTGCTACCGCTCTGGAGGAAAGGGCAAGTGCATGCCCGCATTCGAGACCAGGACTGACTCCCCTGGGGAGACTCCAGAAGTACCCCAAGATCCATGTCAGCACTGGAGAGGAATCCTCAGGTTCCGGCCCCGACTCCACACAAGGTCTTAGGCCCCGGGAACGACGGGAGAGGAATCCCGAGAGGCCCCCGAGGAACTCGCATGGGGACTGGCCTTTCCTGAGGCCACCAGAGCGGGTCCCTGAGGTCCCCGTCGTAAGTCGAGAGCACCTGCCGCAACTCTAGAAAATCCAGGAGGTTTTGCCCTTCAGGCGAGATGAGGCCCATTTCCGCTGAGGCTTCTCGAGGCTAATCACATCAAACCACTGGAACTTCCAAAGGGTCCTTCACACCCTTGCTGCAACTCAAGAAGTTCCCCAACATACCCGTCTCCACTCGAGAGGAAGCACGAGGGTCCCGCACACATCAGGGGAGCCCCGTTTCCGCCTCCTAGCTCGAGATGAGGGATCCTTTCCCTGTTTCGTAGGGAAAGAATTCCCGGCGTTCCCGTCGCATCTCAAGAGGAGGCGCTCTCCGCAGGAAAGACGAGAGGAACTCCAGGGTCGTGCCACCATTTCAAGAGTCCCCCAGATGTGTCAGTTCATTCCAGAGGAACCTGTTTTCCCTGCACTGCCTTAACGTTCAAGCCGAGGATCGACTCCCACCACGAGTGAACGTGGACAGCGCTGTGGGAAAGCCTCGGGGGAAAGACTCGAGGGAAAGTCATCGATCCCTTGATCCACGAGGCGGAATGCGTGACACTGCTGCTACCGCTCTGGAGGACAGCGCAAGTGCATGCCCGCATTCGAGACGAGGACTGACTCCCATGGGGAGACTCCAGAAGTACCCCAAGATTCATGTCAGCACTGGAGAGGAATCCTCAGGTTCCGTCCCCGACTCCACACAAGGTCTTAGGCCCCGGCATCTACGGGAGAGGAATCCCGAGAGGCCCACGAGGAACTCGCATGGGGACTGGCCTTTCCTGTGGCCACCAGAGCGGATCCCTGAGGTCCCCGTCGTAAGTTGAGAGCACCTGCCGCAACTCGAGAAAATCCCGGAGGTTTTGCCCTCCAGGCGAGATGAGGCCCATTTCCGCTGAGGCTTCTCGAGGCTAATCACATCTAACCACTGGAACTGGGTTCTCCAGGCTAATCACATCTAACCACTGGAACTTCCAAAGGGTCCTTCACACCCTTGCTGCAACTCAAGAAGTTCCCCGACATACCCGTCTCCACTCGAGAGGAAGCACGAGGGTCCCGCACACATCCAGGGGAGCCCCGTTTCCGCCTCCTAGCTCGAGATGAGGGATCCTTTCCCTGTTTCGTAGGGAAAGAATTCCCGGCGTTCCCGTCGCATCTCAAGAGGAGGCGCTCTCCACAGGATAGGCGAGAGGAACTCCAGGGTCGTGCCACCATTCCAAGAGTCCCCCAGATGTGTCAGTCCATTCCAGAGGAACATGTTTTCCCTGCACTGCCTTGACGTTCAAGCCGAGGATCCACTCCCACCACGTGTGCACGTGGGACAACCCTGTGGGAAAGCCTCGTGGGAAAACCTCGTGGGAAAGACACGAGGGAAAACAATAGATCCTTTGATCCACGCGGCGGACTGGGTGACACTTCTGCTACCGCTCTGGAGGAAAGCGCAAGTGCATGCCCGCATTCGAGACGAGGACTGACTCCCCTGGGGAGACTCCAGAAGTACCCCAAGATCCATGTCAGCACTGGAGAGGAATACTCAGGTTCCGGCCCCGACTCCACACAAGGTCTTAGGCCCCGGCATCGACGGGAGAGGAATCCCGAGAGGCCCCCGAGGAACTCGCATGGGGACTGGCCTTTCCTGAGGCCAACAGAGCGGGTCCCTGTGGTCCCCATCGTAAGTCGAGAGCATCTGCCGCAACTCGAGAAAATCCAGGAGGTTTTGCCCTCCAGGCGAGATGAGGCCCATTTCCGCTGAGGCTTCTCGAGGCTAATCATGTCTAACCACTGGAACTTCCAAAGGGTCCTTCACACCCTTGCTGCAACTCAAGAAGTTCCCCGAAATACCCGTTTCCACTCGAGAGGAAGCACGAGGGTCCCGCACACATCCAGGGGAGCCCCGTTTCCGCCTCCTAGCTCGAGATGAGGGATCCTTTCCCTGTTTCATAGGGAAAGAATTCCCGGCATTCCCGTCGCATCTCAAGAGGAGGCGCTCTCCACAGGAAAGGCGAGAGGACTCCAGCGTCGTGCCACCATTCAAAGAGTCCCCCAGATATGTCAGTCCATTCCAGAGGACATGTTTTCCCTGCACTGCCTTGACGTTCAAGCCGAGGATCGACTCCGACCACGTGTGCACGTGGGACAGCCCTGTGGGAAAGCCTCGTGGGAAAGCCTCGTGGGAAAGACTCGAGGGAAAACCATAGATCCTTTGATGCACGCGGCGGACTGGGTGACACTGCTGCTACCGCTCTGGAGGAAAGCGCAAGTGCATGCCCGCATTCGAGACGAGGACTGACTCCCCTGGGGAGACTCCAGAAGTACCCCAAGATCCATGTCAGCACTGGAGAGGAATCCTCAGGTTCCGGCCCCGACTCCACACAAGGACTTAGGCCCCAGCATCGACGGGAGAGGAATCCCGAGAGGACCCGAGGAACTCGCATGGGGACTGGCCTTTCCTGAGGCCACCAGAGCGGGTACCTGAGGTCCCCATCGAAGTCGAGAGCACCTGCCGCAACTCGAGAAAATCCAGGAGGTTTTGCCCTCCAGGCGAGATGAGGCCCATTTCCGCTGAGGCTTCTCGAGGCCAATCACATCTAACCACTGGAACTTCCAAAGGGTCCTTCACATCCTTTCTGCAACTCAAGAAGTTCCCCGACATACCCGTCTCCACTCGAGAGGAAGCACGTGGGGTCCCGCACACATCCAGGGGAGCCCCGTTTCCGCCTCCTAGCTCGAGATGAGGGATCCTTTCCGTGTTTCGTAGGGAAAGAATTCCCGGCGTTCCCGTCGCATCTCAAGAGGAGGCGCTCTCCACAGGAAAGGCGAGAGAAACTCCAGGGTCGTGACACCATTCGAAGAGTTCCCCAGATGTGTCAGTCCATTCCAGAGGAACCTGTTTTC
Source organism: Ovis canadensis (assembly GCF_042477335.2). Lineage (NCBI taxonomy): Eukaryota > Metazoa > Chordata > Mammalia > Artiodactyla > Bovidae > Ovis > Ovis canadensis. The sequence continues at coordinate 3,126,977 of NC_091252.1, forward strand.
CCTGCACTGCCTTGACGTTCAAGCCGAGGATCGACTCCCACCACGTGTGCACGTGGGACAGCCCTGTGGGAAAGCCTCGTGGGAAAGCCTCGTGGGAAAGACTCGAGGGAAAACCATAGATCCTTTGATCCACGTGCGGACTGTGTGACACTGCTGCTACCGCTCTGGAGGAAAGCGCAAGTGCATGCCCGCATTCGAGACGAGGACTGACTCCCCTGGGGAGACTCCAGAAGTACCCCAAGATCCATGTCAGCACTGGAGAGGAATCCTCAGGTTCCGGCCCCGACTCCACACAAGGGCTTAGGCCCCGGCATCGACGGGAGAGGAATCCCGAGAGGCCCCCGAGGAACTCGCATGGGGACTGGCCTTTCCTGAGGCCACCAGAGCGGGTCCCTGAGGTCCCCGTCGTAAGTCGAGAGCACGTGCCGCAACTCGAGAAAATCCAGGAGGTTTTGCCCTCCAGGCGAGATGAGGCCCATTTCCGCTGAGGCTTCTCGAGGCCAATCACATCTAACCACTGGAACTTCCAAAGGGTCCTTCACACCCTTGCTGCAACTCAAGAAGTTCCCCGACATACCCGTCTCCACTCGAGAGGAAGCACGTGATGTCCCGCACACATCCAGGGGAGCCCCGTTTCCGCCTCCTAGCTCGAGATGAGGGATCCTTTCCCTGTTTCGTAGGGAAAGAATTCCCGGCGTTCCCGTCGCATCTCAAGAGGAGGCGCTCTCCACAGGAAAGGCGAGAGGAACTCCATGGTCGTGACACCATTCCAAGAGTCCCCCAGATGTGTCAGTCCATTCCAGAGGAACCTTTTTTCCCTGCACTGCCTTGACGTTCAAGCCGAGGAACGACTCCCACCACGTGTGCACGTGGGACAGCCCTGTGGGAAAGCCTCGTGGGAAAGCCTCGTGGGAAAGACTCGAGGGAAAACCATAGATCCTTTGATCCACGCGGCGGACTGCGTGACACTGCTGCTACCACTCTGGAGGAAAGCGCAAGTGCACGCCGCATTCGAGACGAGGACTGACTCCCCTGGGGAGACTCCAGAATTACCCCAAGATTCATGTCAGCACTGGAGAGGAATCCTCAGGTTCCGGCCCCGACTCCACACAAGGTCTTAGGCCCCGGCATCGACGGGAGAGGAATCCCGAGAGGCCCCCGAGGAACTCGCATGGGGACTGGCCTTTCCTGAGGCCACCAGAGCGGGTCCCTGTGGTCCTCGTCGTAAGTCGAGAGCACCTGCCGCAACTCGAGAAAATCCAGGAGGTTTTGCCCTCCAGGCGAGATGAGGGCCATTTCCGCTGAGGCTTCTCGAGGCTAATCACATCTAACCACTGGAACTTCCAAAAGGTCCTTCACACCCTTGCTGCAACTCAAGAAGTTCCCCGACATACCCGTCTCCACTCGAGAGGAAGCACGTGGGGTCCCGCACACATCCAGGTGAGCCCCGTTTCCGCCTCCTAGCTCGAGATGAGGGATCCTTTCCCTGTTTCATAGGGAAAGAATTCCGGCGTTCCCGTCGCATCTCAAGAGGAGGCCCTCTCCACAGGAAAGGCGAGAAGAACTCCAGGGTCGTGACACCATTCCAAGAGTCCCGCAGATGTGTCAGTCCATTCCAGAGGAACATGTTTTCCCTGCACTGCCTTGACGTTCAAGCCGAGGATCGACTTCGACCACGTGTGCACGTGGGACAGCCCTGTGAGAAAGCCTCGTGGGAAAGCCTCGTGGGAAAGACTCGAGGGAAAACCATAGATACTTTGATCCACGCGGCGGACTGCGTGACACTGCTGCTACCGCTCTGGAGGAAAGCGCAAGTGCATGCCCGCATTCGAGACGAGGACTGACTCCCCTGGGGAGACTCCAGAAGTACCCCAAGATCCATGTCAGCACTGGAGAGGAATCCTCAGGTTCCGGCCCCGACTCCACACAAGGTCTTAGGTCCCTCATCGGCGGGAGAGGAATCCCCAGAGGCCCCCGAGGAACTCGCATGGGGACTGGCCTTTCCTGAGGCCACCAGAGCGGGTCCCTGAGGTCCCCATCGTAAGTCGAGAGCACCTGCCGCAACTCGAGAAAATCCAGGAGGTTTTGCCCTCCAGGCGAGATGAGGCCCATTTCCCCTGAGGCTTCTCGAGGCCAATCACATCTAACCACTGGAACTTCCAAAGGGTCCTTCACACCATTGCTGCAACTCAAGAAGTTCCCCGACATAACCGTCTCCACTCGAGAGGAAGCACGTGGGGTCCCGCACACATCCAGGGGAGCCCCGTTTCCGCCTCCTAGCTCGAGATGAGGGATCCTTTCCCTGTTTCGTAGGGAAAGAATTCCCGGCGTTCCCGTCGCATCTCAAGAGGAGGCGCTCTCCACAGGAAAGGCGAGAGGAACTCCAGGGTCGTGCCACCATTCCAAGATTCCCCCAGATGTGTCAGTCCATTCCAGAGGAACCTGTTTTCCCTGCACTGCCTTGACGTTCAAGCCGAGGATCGACTCCCACCACGTGTGCACGTGGGACAGCCCTGTGGGAAAGCCTCGTGGGAAAGCCTCGTGGGAAAGACTCGAGGGAAAACCATAGATCCTTTGTTCCACGCGGCGGACTGCGTGACACTGCTGCTACCGCTCTGGAGGAAAGCGCAAGTGCATGCCCGCATTCGATACGAGAACTGACTCCCCTGGGGAGACTCCAGAAGTACCCCAAGATCCATGTCAGCACTGGAGAGGAATCCTCAGGTTCCGGCCCGACTCCACACAAGGTCTTAGGCCCCGGCATCGACGGGAGAAGAATCCCGAGAGGCCCCCGAGGAACTCACATGGGGACTGGCCTTTCCTAAGGCCACCAGAGCGGTTCCCTGAGGTCCCCGTCGTAAGTCGAGAGCACCTGCCGCAACTCGAGAAAATCCAGGAGGTTTTGCCCTCCAGGCGAGATGAGGCCCATTTCCGCTGAGGCTTCTCGAGGCCAATCACATCTAACCACTGGAACTTCCAAAGGGTCCTTCACACCCTTGCTGCAACTCAAGAAGTTCCCCGACATACCCTTCTCCACTCGAGAGGAAGCACGTGGGGTCCCGCACACATCCAGGGGAGCCCCGTTTCCGCCTCCTAGCTCGAGATGAGGGATCCTTTCCCTGTTTCGTAGGGAAAGAATTCCCGGCGTTCCCGTCACATCTCAAGACGAGGCGCTCTCCACAGGAAAGGCGAGAGGAACTCCAGGGTCGTGCCACCATTCCAAGAGTCCCCCAGATGTGTCAGTCCATTCCAGAGGAACCTGTTTTCCCTGCACTGCCTTGACGTTCAAGCCGAGGATCGACTCCCACCACGTGTGCACGTGGGACAGCCCTGTGGGAAAGCCTCGTGGGAAAGCCTCGTGGGAAAGACTCGAGGGAAAACCATAGATCCTTTGATCCACGCGGCGGACTGCGTGACACTGCTGCTACCGCTCTGGAGGAAAGTGCAAGTGCATGCCCGCATTCGAGACGAGGACTGACCCCCCTGGGGAGACTCCAGAAGTACCCCAAGATCCATGTCAGCACTGGAGAGGAATCCTCAGGTTCCGGCCCCGACTCCACACAAGGTCTTAGGCCCCGGCATCGACGGGAGAGGAATCCCGAGAGGCCCCCGAGGAACTCGCATGGGGACTGGCCTTTCCTGAGGCCACCAGAGCGGGTCCCTGAGGTCCCCGTCGTAAGTCGAGAGCACCTGCCGCAACTCGAGAAAATCCAGGAGGTTTTGCCCTCCAGGCTAGATGACGCCCATTTCCGCTGAGGCTTCTCGAGGCCAACCACGTCTAACCACTGGAACTTCCAAAGGGTCCTTCACACCCTTGCTGCAACTCAAGAAGTTCCCAGACATACCCGTCTCCACTCGAGAGGAAGCACGTGGTGTCCCGCACACATCCAGCGGAGCCCCGTTTCCCCCTCCTAGCTCGAGATGAGGTATCCTTTCCCTGTTTCGTAGGGAAAGAATTCCCGGCGTTCCCGTCGCATCTCAAGAGGAGGCGCTCTCCACAGGAAAGGCGAGAGGAACTCCAGGGTCATGCCACCATTCCAAGAGTCCCCCAGATGTGTCAGTCCATTCCAGAGGAACCTGTTTTCCCTGCACTGCCTTGACGTTCAAGCCGAGGATCGACTCCCACCACGTGTGCACGTGGGACAGCCCTGTGGGAAAGCCTCGTGGGAAAGCCTCGTGGGAAAGACTCGAGGGAAAACCATAGATCCTTTGATCCACGCGGCGGACTGCGTGACACTGCTGCTACCGCTCTGGAGGAAAGCGCAAGTGCATGCCCGCATTCGAGACGAGGACTGACTCCCCTGGGGAGACTCCAGAAGTACCCCAAGATCCATGTCAGCACTGGAGAGGAATCCTCAGGTTCCGGCCCCGACTCCACACAAGGACTTAGGCCCCGGCATTGACGGGAGAGGAATCCCGAGAGGCCCCCGAGGAACTCGCATGGGGACTGGCCTTTCCTGAGGACACGAGAGCGGGTCCCTGAGGTCCCCGTCGTAAGTCGAGAGCACCTGCCGCAACTCGAGAAAATCCAGGAGGTTTTGCCCTCCAGGCGAGATGAGGCCCATTTCCGCTGAGGCTTCTCGAGGCCAATCACATCTAACCACTGGAACTTCCAAAGGGTCCTTCACACCCTTGCTGCAACTCAAGAAGTTCCCCGACATACCCGTCTCCACTCGAGAGGAAGCACGTGGGTCCCGCACACATCCAGGGGAGCCCCGTTTCCGCCTCCTAGCTCGAGATGAGGGATCCTTTCCCTGTTTCGTAGGGAAAGAATTCCCGGCGTTCCCGTCGCATCTCAAGAGGAGGCGCTCTCCACAGGAAAGGTGAGAGGAACTCCATGGTCGTGACACCATTCCAAGAGTCCCCCAGATGTGTCAGTCCATTCCAGAGGAACCTTTTTTCCCTGCACTGCCTTGACGTTCAAGCCGAGGATCGACTCCCACCACGTGTGCACGTGGGACAGCCCTGTGGGAAAGCCTCGTGGGAAAGCCTCGTGGGAAAGACTCGAGGGAAAACCATAGATCCTTTGATCCACGCGGCGGACTGCGTGACACTGCTGCTACCGCTCTGGAGGAATGCGCAAGTGCATGCCCGCATTCGAGACGAGGACTGACTCCCCTGGGGAGACTCCAGAAGTACCCCAAGATCCATGTCAGCACTGGAGAGGAATCCTCAGGTTCCGGCCCCGACTCCACACAAGGTCTTAGGTCCCTCATCGACGGGAGAGGAATCCCCAGAGGCCCCCGAGGAACTCGCATGGGGACTGGCCTTTCCTGAGGCCACCAGAGCGGGTCCCTGAGGTCCCCGTCGTAAGTCGAGAGCACCTGCCGCAACTCGAGAAAATCCAGGAGGTTTTGCCCTGCAGGCGAGATGAGGCCCATTTCCGCTGAGGCTTCTCGAGGCTAATCACATCTAACCACTGGAACTTCCAAAGGGTCCTTCACACCCTTGCTGCAACTGAAGCAGTTCCGCGACATACCCGTCTCCACTCGAGAGGAAGCACGTGGGGTCCCGCACACATCCAGGGGAGCCCTGTTTCCGCCTCCTAGCTCGAGATGAGGGATCCTTTCCCTGTTTCGTAGGGAAAGAATTCCCGCCGTTCCCGTCGCATCTCAAGAGGAGGCGCTCTCCGCAGGAAAGGCGAGAGGAACTCCAGGGTCGTGGCACCATTCCAAGAGACCCCCAGATGTGTCAGTCCATTCCAGAGGAACCTGTTTTCCCTGCACTGCCTTGACGTTCAAGCCGAGGATCGACTCCCACCACGTGTGCACGTGGGACAGCCCTGTGGGAAAGCCTCGTGGGAAAGCCTCGTGGGAAAGACTCGAGGGAAAACCATAGATCCTTTGATCCACGCGGCGGACTGCGTGACACTGCTGCTACCGCTCTGGAGGAAAGCGCAATTGCATGCCCGCATTCGAGACGAGGACTGACTCCCCTGGGGAGACTCCAGAATTACCCCAAGATTCATGTCAGCACTGGAGAGGAATCCTTAGGTTCCGGCCCCGACTCCACACAAGGTCTTAGGCCCCGGCATCGACGGGAGAGGAATCCCGAGAGGCCCCCGAGGAACTCGCATGGGGACTGGCCTTTCCTGAGGCCACCAGAGCGGGTCCCTGTGGTCCTCGTCGTAAGTCGAGAGCACCTGCCGCAACTCGAGAAAATCCAGGAGGTTTTGCCCTCCAGGCGAGATGAGGGCCATTTCCGCTGAGGCTTCTCGAGGCTAATCACATCTAACCACTGGAACTTCCAAAAGGTCCTTCACACCCTTGCTGCAACTCAAGAAGTTCCCCGACATACCCGTCTCCACTCGAGAGGAAGCACGTGGGGTCCCGCACACATCCAGGTGAGCCCCGTTTCCGCCTCGTAGCTCGAGATGAGGTATCCTTTCCCTGTTTCATAGGGAAAGAATTCCGGCGTTCCCGTCGCATCTCAAGAGGAGGCCCTCTCCACAGGAAAGGCGAGAAGAACTCCAGGGTCGTGACACCATTCCAAGAGTCCCGCAGATGTGTCAGTCCATTCCAGAGGAACATGTTTTCCCTGCACTGCCTTGACGTTCAAGCCGAGGATCGACTTCGACCACGTGTGCACGTGGGACAGCCCTGTGAGAAAGCCTCGTGGGAAAGCCTCGTGGGAAAGACTCGAGGGAAAACCATAGATCCTTTGATCCACGCGGCGGACTGCGTGACACTGCTGCTACCGCTCTGGAGGAAAGCACAAGTGCATGCCCGCATTCGAGACGAGGACTGACTCCCCTGGGGAGACTCCAGAAGTACCCCAAGATCCATGTCAGCACTGGAGAGGAATCCTCAGGTTCCGGCCCCGACTCCACACAAGGTCTTAGGTCCCTCATCGACGGGAGAGGAATCCCCAGAGGCCCCCGAGGAACTCGCATGGGGACTGGCCTTTCCTGAGGCCACCAGAGCGGGTCCCTGAGGTCCCCGTCGTAAGTCGAGAGCACCTGCCGCAACTCGAGAAAATCCAGGAGGTTTTGCCCTGCAGGCGAGATGAGGCCCATTTCCGCTGAGGCTTCTCGAGGCTAATCACATCTAACCACTGAAACTTCCAAAGGGTCCTTCACACCCTTGCTGCAACTGAAGCAGTTCCGCGACATACCCGTCTCCACTCGAGAGGAAGCACGTGGGGTCCCGCACACATCCAGGGGAGCCCTGTTTCCGCCTCCTAGCTCGAGATGAGGGATCCTTTCCCTGTTTCGTAGGGAAAGAATTCCCGCCGTTCCCGTCGCATCTCAAGAGGAGGCGCTCTCCGCAGGAAAGGCGAGAGGAACTCCAGGGTCGTGGCACCATTCCAAGAGACCCCCAGATGTGTCAGTCCATTCCAGAGGAACCTGTTTTCCCTGCACTGCCTTGACGTTCAAGCCGAGGATCGACTCCCACCACGTGTGCACGTGGGACAGCCCTGTGGGAAAGCCTCGTGGGAAAGCCTCGTGGGAAAGACTCGAGGGAAAACCATAGATCCTTTGATCCACGCGGTGGACTGCGTGACACTGCTGCTACCGCTCTGGAGGAAAGCGCAAGTGCATGCCCGCATTCGAGACGAGGACTGACTCCCCTGGGGAGACTCCAGAAGTACCCCAAGATCCATGTCAGCACTGGAGAGGAATCTTCAGGTTCCGGCCCCGACTCCACACAAGGTCTTAGGCCCCGGCATCGACGGGAGAGGAATGCCGAGAGGCCCCCGAGGAACTCGCATGGGGACTGGCCTTTCCTGAGGCCACCAGAGCGGGTCCCTGAGGTCCCCGTCGTAAGTCGAGAGCACCTGCCGCAACTCGAGAAAATCCAGGAGGTTTTGCCCTCCAGGCGAGATGAGGCCCATTTCCGCTGAGGCTTCTCGAGGCTAATCACATCTAACCACTGGAACTTCCAAAGGGTCCTTCACACCCTTGCTGTAACTCAAGAAGTTCCCCGACAAACCCGTCTCCACTCGAGAGGAAGCACGAGGGTCCCGCACACATCCAGGGGAGCCCCGTTTCCGCCTCCTAGCTCGAGATGAGTGATCCCTTCCCTGTTTCGTAGGGAAAGAATTCCCGGCGTTCCCGTCGCATCTCAAGAGGAGGCGCTCTACACAGGAAAGGCGAAAGGAACTCCAGGGTCGTGCCACCATTCCAAGAGCCCCCAGATGTGTCAGTCCATTCCAGAGGAACCTGTTTTCCCTGCACTGCCTTGACGTTCATGCCGAGGATGGACTCCCACAACGGTGGCACGTGGGACAGCCCTGTGGGAAAGCCTCGTGGGAAAGCCTCGTGGGAAAGACTCGAGGGAAAACCAATAGATCCTTTGATCCACGCGGTGGAATGCGTGACACTGCTGCTACCGTTCTGGAGGACAGCGCAAGTGCATGCCCGCATTCGAGACGAGGACTGACTCCCCTGGGGAGACCCCAGAAGTACCCCAAGATCCATGTCAGCACTGGAGAGGAATCCTCAGGTTCCGGCCCCAAATCCACACAAGGTCTTAGGCCCTGGCATGAACGGGAGAGCAATCCCGAGAGGCCCCGGAGGAACTCGCATGGGGACTGGCCTTTCCTGAGGCCACCAGAGCGGGTCCCTAGGTCCCCGTCGTAAGTCGAGAGCACCTGCCGCAACTCGAGAAAATCCAGGAGGTTATGCCCTTCAGGCGAGATGAGGCTCATTTCCGCTGAGGCTTCTGGAGGCTAATCACATCTAACCACTGAAACTTCCAAAGGATCCTTCACACCCTTGCTGCAACAGAAGAAGTTCCCCGACATAGCCGTCTCCACTCGAGAGGAAGCACGAGGGTCACGCACACATCCAGCGGAGCCCCGTTTCCGCCTCCTAGCTCGAGATGAGGGATCCTTTCCCTGTTTCGTAGGGAAAGAATTCCCGGCGTTCCCGTCGCATCTCAAGAGGAGGCGCTCTCCACAGGAAAGGCGAGAGGAACTCCAGGGTCGTGCCGCCATTCCAAGAGTCCCCCAGATGTGTCAGTCCATTCCAGAGGAACCTGTTTTCCCTGCACTGCCATGACGTTCAAGCCGAGGATCGACTCCCACCACGTGTGCACGTGGGACAGCCCTGTGGGAAAGCCTCGTGGGAAAGCCTCGTGGGAAAGACTCGAGGGAACAACATAGATCCCTTGATCGAAGCGGCGGAGTGCGTGACACTGCTGCTACCGCTCTGGAGGAAAGGGCAAGTGCATGCCCGCATTCGAGACCAGGACTGACTCCCCTGGGGAGACTCCAGAAGTACCCCAAGATCCATGTCAGCACTGGAGAGGAATCCTCAGGTTCCGGCCCCGACTCCACACAAGGTCTTAGGCCCCGGGAACGACGGGAGAGGAATCCCGAGAGGCCCCCGAGGAACTCGCATGGGGACTGGCCTTTCCTGAGGCCACCAGAGCGGGTCCCTGAGGTCCCCGTCGTAAGTCGAGAGCACCTGCCGCAACTCTAGAAAATCCAGGAGGTTTTGCCCTTCAGGCGAGATGAGGCCCATTTCCGCTGAGGCTTCTCGAGGCTAATCACATCAAACCACTGGAACTTCCAAAGGGTCCTTCACACCCTTGCTGCAACTCAAGAAGTTCCCCAACATACCCGTCTCCACTCGAGAGGAAGCACGAGGGTCCCGCACACATCAGGGGAGCCCCGTTTCCGCCTCCTAGCTCGAGATGAGGGATCCTTTCCCTGTTTCGTAGGGAAAGAATTCCCGGCGTTCCCGTCGCATCTCAAGAGGAGGCGCTCTCCGCAGGAAAGACGAGAGGAACTCCAGGGTCGTGCCACCATTTCAAGAGTCCCCCAGATGTGTCAGTTCATTCCAGAGGAACCTGTTTTCCCTGCACTGCCTTAACGTTCAAGCCGAGGATCGACTCCCACCACGAGTGAACGTGGACAGCGCTGTGGGAAAGCCTCGGGGGAAAGACTCGAGGGAAAGTCATCGATCCCTTGATCCACGAGGCGGAATGCGTGACACTGCTGCTACCGCTCTGGAGGACAGCGCAAGTGCATGCCCGCATTCGAGACGAGGACTGACTCCCATGGGGAGACTCCAGAAGTACCCCAAGATTCATGTCAGCACTGGAGAGGAATCCTCAGGTTCCGTCCCCGACTCCACACAAGGTCTTAGGCCCCGGCATCTACGGGAGAGGAATCCCGAGAGGCCCACGAGGAACTCGCATGGGGACTGGCCTTTCCTGTGGCCACCAGAGCGGATCCCTGAGGTCCCCGTCGTAAGTTGAGAGCACCTGCCGCAACTCGAGAAAATCCCGGAGGTTTTGCCCTCCAGGCGAGATGAGGCCCATTTCCGCTGAGGCTTCTCGAGGCTAATCACATCTAACCACTGGAACTGGGTTCTCCAGGCTAATCACATCTAACCACTGGAACTTCCAAAGGGTCCTTCACACCCTTGCTGCAACTCAAGAAGTTCCCCGACATACCCGTCTCCACTCGAGAGGAAGCACGAGGGTCCCGCACACATCCAGGGGAGCCCCGTTTCCGCCTCCTAGCTCGAGATGAGGGATCCTTTCCCTGTTTCGTAGGGAAAGAATTCCCGGCGTTCCCGTCGCATCTCAAGAGGAGGCGCTCTCCACAGGATAGGCGAGAGGAACTCCAGGGTCGTGCCACCATTCCAAGAGTCCCCCAGATGTGTCAGTCCATTCCAGAGGAACATGTTTTCCCTGCACTGCCTTGACGTTCAAGCCGAGGATCCACTCCCACCACGTGTGCACGTGGGACAACCCTGTGGGAAAGCCTCGTGGGAAAACCTCGTGGGAAAGACACGAGGGAAAACAATAGATCCTTTGATCCACGCGGCGGACTGGGTGACACTTCTGCTACCGCTCTGGAGGAAAGCGCAAGTGCATGCCCGCATTCGAGACGAGGACTGACTCCCCTGGGGAGACTCCAGAAGTACCCCAAGATCCATGTCAGCACTGGAGAGGAATACTCAGGTTCCGGCCCCGACTCCACACAAGGTCTTAGGCCCCGGCATCGACGGGAGAGGAATCCCGAGAGGCCCCCGTGGAACTCGCATGGGGACTGGCCTTTCCTGAGGCCAACAGAGCGGGTCCCTGAGGTCCCCATCGTAAGTCGAGAGCATCTGCCGCAACTCGAGAAAATCGAGGAGGTTTTGCCCTCGAGGCGAGATGAGGCCCATTTCCGCTGAGGCTTCTCGAGGCTAATCATGTCTAACCACTGGAACTTCCAAAGGGTCCTTCACACCCTTGCTGCAACTCAAGAAGTTCCCCGACATACCCGTTTCCACTCGAGAGGAAGCACGAGGGTCCCGCACACATCCAGGGGAGCCCCGTTTCCGCCTCCTAGCTCGAGATGAGGGATCCTTTCCCTGTTTCATAGGGAAAGAATTCCCGGCATTCCCGTCGCATCTCAAGAGGAGGCGCTCTCCACAGGAAAGGCGAGAGGACTCCAGCGTCGTGCCACCATTCAAAGAGTCCCCCAGATATGTCAGTCCATTCCAGAGGACATGTTTTCCCTGCACTGCCTTGACGTTCAAGCCGAGGATCGACTCCGACCACGTGTGCACGTGGGACAGCCCTGTGGGAAAGCCTCGTGGGAAAGCCTCGTGGGAAAGACTCGAGGGAAAACCATAGATCCTTTGATGCACGCGGCGGACTGGGTGACACTGCTGCTACCGCTCTGGAGGAAAGCGCAAGTGCATGCCCGCATTCGAGACGAGGACTGACTCCCCTGGGGAGACTCCAGAAGTACCCCAAGATCCATGTCAGCACTGGAGAGGAATCCTCAGGTTCCGGCCCCGACTCCACACAAGGACTTAGGCCCCAGCATCGACGGGAGAGGAATCCCGAGAGGACCCGAGGAACTCGCATGGGGACTGGCCTTTCCTGAGGCCACCAGAGCGGGTACCTGAGGTCCCCATCGAAGTCGAGAGCACCTGCCGCAACTCGAGAAAATCCAGGAGGTTTTGCCCTCCAGGCGAGATGAGGCCCATTTCCGCTGAGGCTTCTCGAGGCCAATCACATCTAACCACTGGAACTTCCAAAGGGTCCTTCACATCCTTTCTGCAACTCAAGAAGTTCCCCGACATAGCCGTCTCCACTCGAGAGGAAGCACGTGGGGTCCCGCACACATCCAGGGGAGCCCCGTTTCCGCCTCCTAGCTCGAGATGAGGGATCCTTTCCGTGTTTCGTAGGGAAAGAATTCCCGGCGTTCCCGTCGCATCTCAAGAGGAGGCGCTCTCCACAGGAAAGGCGAGAGAAACTCCAGGGTCGTGACACCATTCGAAGAGTTCCCCAGATGTGTCAGTCCATTCCAGAGGAACCTGTTTTCCCTGCACTGCCTTGACGTTCAAGCCGAGGATCGACTCCCACCACGTGTGCACGTGGGACAGCCCTGTGGGAAAGCCTCGTGGGAAAGCCTCGTGGGAAAGACTCGAGGGAAAACCATAGATCCTTTGATCCACGTGCGGACTGTGTGACACTGCTGCTACCGCTCTGGAGGAAAGCGCAAGTGCATGCCCGCATTCGAGACGAGGACTGACTCCCCTGGGGAGACTCCAGAAGTACCCCAAGATCCATGTCAGCACTGGAGAGGAATCCTCAGGTTCCGGCCCCGACTCCACACAAGGGCTTAGGCCCCGGCATCGACGGGAGAGGAATCCCGAGAGGCCCCCGAGGAACTCGCATGGGGACTGGCCTTTCCTGAGGCCACCAGAGCGGGTCCCTGAGGTCCCCGTCGTAAGTCGAGATCACCTGCCGCAACTCGAGAAAATCCAGGAGGTTTTGCCCTCCAGGCGAGATGAGGCCCATTTCCGCTGAGGCTTCTCGAGGCCAATCACATCTAACCGCTGGAACTTTCAAAGGGTCCTTCACACCCTTGCTGCAACTCAAGAAGTTCCCCGACATACCCGTCTCCACTCGAGAGGAAGCACGTGGGGTCCCGAACACATCCAGGGGAGCCCCGTTTCCGCCTCCTAGCTCGAGATGAGGGATCCTTTCCCTGTTTCGTATGGAAAGAATTCCCGGCGTTCCCGTCGCATCTCAAGAGGAGGCGCTCTCCACAGGAAAGGCGAGAGGAACTCCAGGGTCGTGCCACCATTCCAAGAGTCCCCCAGATGTGTCAGTCCATTCCAGAGGAACCTGATTTCCCTGCACTGCCTTGACGTTCAAGCCGAGGATCGACTCCCACCACGTGTGCACGTGGGACAGCCCTGTGGGAAAGCCTCGTGGCAAAGCCTCGTGGGAAAGACTCGAGGGAAAAGCATAGATCCTTTGATCCACGCGGCGGACTGCGTGACACTGCTGCTACCGCTCTGGAGGAAAGCGCAAGTGCATGCCCGCATTCGAGACGAGGACTGATTCCCCTGGGGAGACTCCAGAAGTACCCCAAGATCCATGTCAGCACTGGAGAGGAATACTCAGGTTCCGGCCCCGACTCCACACAAGGTCTAAGGCCCCGGCATCGACGGGAGAGGAATCCCGAGAGGCCCCCGAGGAACTCGCATGGGGACTGGCCTTTCCTGAGGCCACCAGAGCGGGTCCCTGAGGTCCCCGTCGTAAGTCGAGAGCACCTGCCGCAACTCGAGAAAATCCAGGAGGTTTTGCCCTCCAGGCGAGATGAGGCCCATTTCCGCTGAGGCTTCTCGAGGCCAATCACATCTAACCACTGGAACTTCCAAAGGGTCTTTCACACCATTGCTGCAACTCAAGAAGTTCCCCGACATACCCGTCTCCACTCGAGAGGAAGCACGTGGGGTCCCGCACACATCCAGGGGAGCCCCGTTTCTGCCTCCTAGCTCGAGATGAGGGATCCTTTCCCTGTTTCGTAGGGAAAGAATTCCCGGCGTTCCCGTCGCATCTCAAGAGGAGGCACTCTCCACAGGAAAGGCGAGAGGAACTCCAGGGTCGTGCCACCATTCCAAGAGTCCCCCAGATGTGTCAGTCCATTCCAGAGGAACCTGTTTTCCCTGCACTGCCTTGACGTTCAAGCCGAGGATCGACTCCCACCACGTGTGCACGTGGGACAGCCCTGTGGGAAAGCCTCGTGGGAAAGCCTCGTGGGAAAGACTCGAGGGAAAACCATAGATCCTTTGATTCACGCGGCGGACTGCGTGACACTGCTGCTACCGCTCTGGAGGAAAGCGCAAGTGCATGCCCGCATTCGAGACGAGGACTGACTCCCCTGGGGAGACTCCAGAAGTAGCCCAAGATCCATGTCAGCACTGGAGAGGAATCCTCAGGTTCCGGCCCCGACTCCACACAAGGTCTTAGGCCCTGGCATCGACGGGAGAGGAATCCCGAGAGGCCCCCGAGGAACTCGCATGGGGACTGGCCTTTCCTGAGGCCACCAGAGCGGGTCCCTGAGGGCCCCGTCGTAAGTCGAGAGCACCTGCCACAACACGAGAAAATCCAGGAGGTTTTGCCCTCCAGGCCAGATGAGGCCCATTTCCGCTGAGGCTTCACGAGGCCAATCACATCTAACCACTGGAACTTCCAAAGGGTCCTTCACACCATTGCTGCAACTCAAGAAGTTCCCCGACATACCCGTCTCCACTCGAGAGGAAACACGTGGGTCCCGCACACATCCAGGGGAGCCCCGTTTCCGCCTCCTAGCTCGAGATGAGGGATCCTTTCCCTGTTTCGTAGGGAAAGAATTCCCAGCGTTCCCGTCGCATCTCAAGAGGAGGCGCTCTCCACAGGAAAGGCGAGAGGAACTCCAGGGTCGTGCCACCATTCCAAGAGTCCCCCAGATGTGTCAGTCCATTCCAGAGGAACCTGTTTTCCCTGCACTGCCTTGACGTTCAAGCCGAGGATCGACTCCCACCACGTGTGCACGTGGGACAGCCCTGTGGGAAAGCCTCGTGGGAAAGCCTCGTGGAAAAGACTCGAGGGAAAACCATAGATCCTTTGATCCACGCGGCGGACTGCGTGACACTGCTGCTACCGCTCTGGAGGAAAGCGTAAGTGCATGCCCGCATTCGAGACGAGGACTGACTCCCCTGGGGAGACTCCAGAAGTACCCCAAGATCCATGTCAGCACTGGAGAGGAATCCTCAGGTTCCGGCCCCGACTCCACACAAGGTCTTAGGCCCCGGCATCGACGGGAGAGGAATCCCGAGAGGCCCTTGAGGAACTCGCATGGGGACTGGCCTTTCCTGAGGCCACCAGAGCGGTTCCCTGAGGTCCCCGTCGTAAGTCGAGAGCACCTGCCGCAACTCGAGAAAATCCAGGAGGTTTTGCCCTCCAGGCGAGATGAGGCCCATTTCCGCTGAGGCTTCTCGAGGCCAATCACATCTAACCACTGGAACTTCCAAAGGGTCCTTCACACCATTGCTGCAACTCAAGAAGTTCCCCGACATACCCGTCTCCACTCGAGAGGAAGCACGTGGGGTCCCTCACACATCCAGGGGAGCCCCGTTTCCACCTCCTAGCTCGAGATGAGGGATCCTTCCCTGTTTCGTAGGGAAAGAATTCCCGGCGTTCCCGTCGCATCTCAAGAGGAGGCGCTCTCCACAGGAAAGGCGAGAGGAACTCCAGGGTCGAGACACCATTCCAAGAGTCCCCCAGATGTGTCAGTCCATTCCAGAGGAACCTGTTTTCCCTGCACTGCCTTGACGTTCAAGCCGAGGATCGACTCCCACCACGTGTGCACGTGGGACAGCCCTGTGGGAAAGCCTCGTGGGAAAGCCTCGTGGGAAAGACTCGAGGGAAAACCATAGATCCTTTGATCCACGCGGCAGACTGCGTGACACTGCTGCTACCACTCTGGAGGAAAGCGCAAGTGCATGCCCGCATTCGAGACGAGGACTGACTCCCCTGGGGAGACTCCAGAAGTACCCCAAGATCCATGTCAGCACTGGAGAGGAATCCTCAGGTTCCGGCCCCGACTCCACACAAGGTCTTAGGCCCTGGCATCGACGGGAGAGGAATCCCGAGAGGCCCTTGAGGAACTCGCATGGGGACTGGCCTTTCCTGAGGCCACCAGAGCGGGTCCCTGAGGTCCCCGTCGTAAGTCGAGAGCACCTGCCACAACTCGAGAAAATCCAGGAGGTTTTGCCCTCCAGGCGAGATGAGGCCCATTTCCGCTGAGGCTTCTCGAGGCCAATCACATCTAACCACTGGAACTTCAAAGGGTCCTTCACACCATTGCTGCAACTCAAGAAGTTCCCCGACATACCCGTCTCCACTCGAGAGGAAGCACGTGGTGTCCCGCACACATCCAGGGGAGCCCCGTTTCGCCTCCTAGCTCGAGATGAGGGATCCTTTCCCTGTTTCGTAGGGAAAGAATTCCCGGCGTTCCCGTCGCTTCTCAAGAGGAGGCGCTCTCCACAGGAAAGGCGAGAGGAACTCCAGGGTCGTGCCACCATTCCAAGAGTCCCCCAGATGTGTCAGTCCATTCCAGAGGAACCTGTTTTCCCTGCACTGCCTTGACGTTCAAGCCGAGGATCGACTCCCACCACATGTGCACGTGGGACAGCCCTGTGGGAAAGCCTCGTGGGAAAGCCTCGTGGGAAAGACTCGAGGGAAAACCATAGATCCTTTGATCCACGCGGCGGACTGCGTGACACTGCTGCTACCGCTCTGGAGGAAAGCGCAAGTGCATGCCCGCATTCGAGACGAGGACTGACTCCCCTGGGGAGACTCCAGAAGTACCCCAAGATCCATGTCAGCACTGGAGAGGAATCCTCAGGTTCCGGCCCCGACTCCACACAAGGTCTTAGGCCCCGGCATCGACGGGAGAGGAATCCCGAGAGGCCCCCGAGGAACTCGCATGAGGACTGGCCTTTCCTGAGGCCACCAGAGCGGGTCCCTGAGGTCCCCGTTGTAAGTCGAGAGCACCTGCCGCAACTCGAGAAAATCCAGGAGGTTTTGCCCTCCAGGCGAGATGAGGCCCATTTCCGCTGAGGCTTCTCTAGGCTAATCACGTCTAACCACTGGAACTTCCAAAGGGTCCTTCACACCCTTGCTGCAACTCAAGAAGTTCCCCGACATACCCGTCTCCACCCGAGAGGAAGCACGTGGGTCCCACACACATCCTGGGGAGCCCCGTTTCCGCCTCCTAGCTCGAGATGAGGGATCCTTTCCCTGTTTCGTAGGGAAAGAATTCCCGGCGTTTCCGTCGCATCTCAAGAGGAGGCGCTCTCCACAGGAAAGGCGAGAGGAACTCCAGGGTCGTGCCACCATTCCAAGAGTCCCCCAGATGTGTCAGTCCATTCCAGAGGAACCTGTTTTCCCTGCACTTCCTTGACGTTCAAGCCGAGGATCGACTCCCACCACGTGTGCACGTGGGACAGCCCTGTGGGAAAGCCTCGTGGGAAAGCCTCGTGGGAAAGACTCGAGGGAAAACCATAGATCCTTTGATCCACGCGGCGGACTGCGTGACACTGCTGCTACCGCTCTGGAGGAAAGCGCAAGTGCATCCCCGCATTCGAGACGAGGACTGACTCCCCTGGGGAGACTCCAGAAGTACCCCAAGATCCATGTCAGCACTGGAGAGGAATCCTCAGGTTCCGGCCCCGACTCCACACAAGGTCTTAGGCCCCGGCATCGACGGGAGAGGAATCCCGAGAGGCCCCCGAGGAACTCGCATGGGGACTGACCTTTCCTGAGGCCACCAGAGCGGGTCCCTGAGGTCCCCGTCGTAAGTCGAGAGCACCTGCCGCAACTCGAGAAAATCCAGGAGGTTTTCCCCTCCAGGCGAGATGAGGCCCATTTCCGCTGAGGCTTCTCAAGGCCAATCACATCTAACCACTGGAACTTCCAAAGGGTCCTTCACACCCTTGCTGCAACTCAAGAAGTTCCCCGACATACCCGTCTCCACTCGAGAGGAAGCACGTGGTGTCCCGCACACATCCAGTGGAGCCCCGTTTCGCCTCCTAGCTCGAGATGAGGGATCCTTTCCCTGTTTCGTAGGGAAAGAATTCCCGGCGTTCCCGTCGCATCTCAAGAGGAGGCGCTCTCCACAGGAAAGGCGAGAGGAACTCCAGGGTCGTGCCACCATTCCAAGAGTCCCCCAGATGTGTCAGTCCATTCCAGAGGAACCTGTTTTCCCTGCACTGCCTTGACGTTCAAGCCGAGGATCGACTCCCACCACGTGTGCACGTGGGACAGCCCTGTGGGAAAGCCTCGTGGGAAAGCCTCGTGGGAAAGACTCGAGGGAAAACCATAGATCCTTTGATCCACGCGGCGGACTGCGTGACACTGCTGCTACCGCTCTGGAGGAAAGCGCAAGTGCATGCCCGCATTCGAGACGAGGACTGACTCCCCTGGGGAGACTCCAGAAGTACCCCAAGATCCATGTCAGCACTGGAGAGGAATCCTCAGGTTCCGGCCCCGACTCCACACAAGGTCTTAGGCCCCGGCATCGACGGGAGAGGAATCCTGAGAGGCCCCCGAGGAACTCGCATGGGGACTGGCCTTTCCTGAGGCCACCAGAGCGGGTCCCTGAGGTCCTCGTCGTAAGTCGAGAGCACCTGCCGCAACTCGAGAAAATCCAGGAAGTTTTGCCCTCCAGGCGAGATGAGGCCCATTTCCGCTGAGGCTTCTCGAGGCCAATCACATCTAACCACTGGAACTTCCAAAGGGTCCTTCACACCCTTGCTGCAACTCAAGAAGCTCCCCGACATACCCGTCTCCACTCGAGAGGAAGCACGTGGTGTCCCGCACACATCCAGGGGAGCCCCGTTTCGCCTCCTAGCTCGAGATGAGGGATCCTTTCCCTGTTTCGTAGGGAAAGAATTCCCGGCGTTCCTGTCGCATCTCAAGAGGAGGCGCTCTCCACAGGAAAGGCGAGAGGAACTCCAGGGTCGTGCCACCATTCCAAGAGTCCCCCAGATATGTCAGTCCATTCCAGAGGAACCTGTTTTCCCTGCACTGCCTTGACGTTCAAGCCAAGGATCGACTCCCACCACGTGTGCACGTGGGACAGCCCTGTGGGAAAGCCTCGTGGGAAAGCCTCGTGGAAAAGACTCGAGGGAAAACCATAGATCCTTTGATCCACGCGGCGGACTGCGTGACACTGCTGCTACCGCTCTGGAGGAAAGCGCAAGTGCATGCCCGCATTCGAGACGAGGACTGACTCCCCTGGGGAGACTCCAGAAGTACCCCAAGATCCATGTCAGCACTGGAGAGGAATCCTCAGGTTCCAGCCCCGACTCCACACAAGGTCTTAGGCCCCGGCATCGACGGGAGAGGAATCCCGAGAGGCCCCCGAGGAAATCGCATGGGGACTGGCCTTTCCTGAGGCCACCAGAGCGGGTCCCTGAGGTCCCCGTCGTAAGTCGAGAGCACCTGCCGCAACTCGAGAAAATCCAGGAGGTTTTCCCCTCCAGGCGAGATGAGGCCCATTTCCGCTGAGGCTTCTCGAGGCCAATCATATCTAACCACTGGAACTTCCAAAGGGTCCTTCACACCCTTGCTGCAACTCAAGAAGTTCCCCGACATACCCGTCTCCACTCGATAGGAAGCACGTGGTGTCCCGCACACATCCAGGGGAGCCCCGTTTCGCCTCCTATTTCGAGATGAGGGATCCTTTCCCTGTTTCGTAGGGAAAGAATTCCCGGCGTTCCCGTCGCTTCTCAAGAGGAGGCGCTCTCCACAGGAAAGGCGAGAGGAACTCCAGGGTCGTGCCACCATTCCAAGAGTCCCCCAGATGTGTCAGTCCATTCCAGAGGAACCTGTTTTCCCTGCACTGCCTTGACGTTCAAGCCGAGGATCGACTCCCACCACGTGTGCACGTGGGACAGCCCTGTGGGAAAGCCTCGTGGGAAAGCCTCGTGGGAAAGACTCGAGGGAAAACCATAGATCCTTTGATCCACGCGGCGGACTGCGTGACACTGCTGCTACCGCTCTGGAGGAAAGCGCAAGTGCATGCCCGCATTCGAGACGAGGACTGACTCCCCTGGGGAGACTCCAGAAGTACCCCAAGATCCATGTCAGCACTGGAGAGGAATCCTCAGGTTCCGGCCCCGACTCCACACAAGGTCTTAGGCCCCGGCATCGACGGGAGAGGAATCCCGAGAGGCCCCCGAGGAACTCGCATGAGGACTGGCCTTTCCTGAGGCCACCAGAGCGGGTCCCTGAGGTCCCCGTTGTAAGTCGAGAGCACCTGCCGCAACTCGAGAAAATCCAGGAGGTTTTGCCCTCCAGGCGAGATGAGGCCCATTTCCGCTGAGGCTTCTCTAGGCTTATCACGTCTAACCACTGGAACTTCCAAAGGGTCCTTCACACCCTTGCTGCAACTCAAGAAGTTCCCCGACATACCCGTCTCCACTCGAGAGGAAGCACGTGGGTCCCACACACATCCTGGGGAGCCCCGTTTCCGCCTCCTAGCTCGAGATGAGGGATCCTTTCCCTGCTTCGTAGGGAAAGAATTCCCGGCGTTCCCGTCGCATCTCAAGAGGAGGCGCTCTCCACAGGAAAGGCGAGAGGAACTCCAGGGTCGTGCCACCATTCCAAGAGTCCCCCAGATGTGTCAGTCCATTCCAGAGGAACCTGTTTTCCCTGCACTTCCTTGACGTTCAAGCCGAGGATCGACTCCCACCACGTGTGCACGTGGGACAGCCCTGTGGGAAAGCCTCGTGGGAAAGCCTCGTGGGAAAGACTCGAGGGAAAACCATAGATCCTTTGATCCACGCGGCGGACTGCGTGACACTGCTGCTACCGCTCTGGAGGAAAGCGCAAGTGCATGCCCGCATTCGAGACGAGGACTGACTCCCCTGGGGAGACTCCAGAAGTACCCCAAGATCCATGTCAGCACTGGAGAGGAATCCTCAGGTTCCGGCCCCGACTCCACACAAGGTCTTAGGCCCCGGCATCGACGGGAGAGGAATCCAGAGAGGCCCCCGAGGAACTCGCATGGGGACTGGCCTTTCCTGAGGCCACCAGAGCGGGTCCCTGAGGTCCTCGTCGTAAGTCGAGAGCACCTGCCGCAACTCGAGAAAATCCAGGAAGTTTTGCCCTCCAGGCGAGATGAGGCCCATTTCCGCTGAGGCTTCTCGAGGCCAATCACATCTAACCACTGGAACTTCCAAAGGGTCCTTCACACCCTTGCTGCAACTCAAGAAGCTCCCCGACATACCCGTCTCCACTCGAGAGGAAGCACGTGGTGTCCCGCACACATCCAGGGGAGCCCCGTTTCGCCTCCTAGCTCGAGATGAGGGATCCTTTCCCTGTTTCGTAGGGAAAGAATTCCCGGCGTTCCCGTCGCATCTCAAGAGGAGGCGCTCTCCACAGGAAAGGCGAGAGGAACTCCAGGGTCGTGACACCATTCCAAGAGTCCCCCAGATGTGTCAGTCCATTCCAGAGGAACCTGTTTTCCCTGCACTGCCTTGACGTTCAAGCCGAGGATCGACTCCCACCACGTGTGCACGTGGGACAGCCCTGTGGGAAAGCCTCGTGGGAAAGCCTCGTGGGAAAGACTCGAGGGAAAACCATAGATCCTTTGATCCACGCGGCGGACTGCGTGACACTGCTGCTACCGCTCTGGAGGAAAGCGCAAGTGCATGCCCGCATTCGAGACGAGGACTGACTGCCCTGGGGAGACTCCAGAAGTACCCCAAGATCCATGTCAGCACTGGAGAGGAATCCTCAGGTTCCGGCCCCGACTCCACACAAGGTCTTAGGCCCCGGCATCGACGGGAGAGGAATCCCAAGAGGCCCCCGAGGAACTCGCATGGGGACTGGCCTTTCCTGAGGCCACCAGAGCGGGTCCCTGAGGTCCCCGTCGTAAGTCGAGAGCACCTGCCGCAACTCGAGAAAATCCAGGAGGTTTTGCCCTCCAGGCGAGATGAGGCCCATTTCCGCTGAGGCTTCTCGAGGCCAATCACATCTAACCAATGGAACTTCCAAAGGGTCCTTCACACCATTGCTGCAACTCAAGAAGTTCCCCGACATACCCGTCTCCACTCGAGAGGAAGCACGTGGGGTCCCGCACACATCCAGCGGAGCCCCATTTCCGCCTCCTAGCTCGAGATGAGGGATCCTTTCCCTGTTTCGTAGGGAAAGAATTCCCGGCGTTCCTGTCGCATCTCAAGAGGAGGCGCTCTCCACAGGAAAGGCGAGAGGAACTCCAGGGTCGTGCCACCATTCCAAGAGTCCCCCAGATGTGTCAGTCCATTCCAGAGGAACCTGTTTTCCCTGCACTGCCTTGACGTTCAAGCCGAGGATCGACTCCCACCACGTGTGCACGTGGGACAGCCCTGTGGGAAAGCCTCGTGGGAAAGCCTCGTGGAAAAGACTCGAGGGAAAACCATAGATCCTTTGATCCACGCGGCGGACTGCGTGACACTGCTGCTACCGCTCTGGAGGAAAGCGCAAGTGCATGCCCGCATTCGAGACGAGGACTGACTCCACTGGGGAGACTCCAGAAATACCCCAAGATCCATGTCAGCACTGGAGAGGAATCCTCAGGTTTCGGCCCCGACTCCACACAAGGTCTTAGGCCCCGGCATCGACGGGAGAGGAATCCCGAGAGCCCCCCGAGGAACTCGCATGGGGACTGGCCTTTCCTGAGGCCACCAGAGCGGGTCCCTGAGGTCCCCGTCGTAAGTCGAGAGCACCTGCCGCAACTCGAGAAAATCCAGGAGGTTTTGCCCTCCAGGCGAGATGAGGCCCATTTCCGCTGAGGCTTCTCGAGGCCAATCACATCGAACCACTGGAACTTCCAATGGGTCCTTCACACCCTTGCTGCAACTCAAGAAGTTCCCGGACATACCCGTCTGCACTCGAGAGGAAGCACGTGGTGTCCCGCACACATCCAGGGGAGCCCCGTTTCCGCCTCCTAGCTCGAGATGAGGGATCCTTTCCCTGTTTCGTAGGGAAAGAATTCCCGGCGTTCCCGTCGCATCTCAAGAGGAGGCGCTCTCCACAGGAAAGGCGAGAGGAACTCCAGGGTCGTGCCACCATTCCAAGAGTCCCCCAGATGTGTCAGTCCATTCCAGAGGAACCTGTTTTCCCTGCACTGCCTTGACGTTCAAGCCGAGGATCGACTCCCACCACGTGTGCACGTGGGACAGCCCTGTGGGAAAGCCTCGTGGCAAAGCCTCGTGGGACAGACTCGAGGGAAAACCATAGATCCTTTGATCCACGTGGCAGACTGCGTGACACTGCTGTTACCGCTCTGGAGGAAAGCGCAAGTGCATGCCCGCATTCGAGACGAGGACTGACTCCCCTGGGGAGACTCCAGAAGTACCCCAAGATCCATGTCAGCACTGGAGAGGAATCCTCAGGTTCCGGCCCCGACTCCACACAAGGTCTTAGGCCCCGGCATCGACGGGAGAGGAATCCCGAGAGGCCCCTGAGGAACTCGCATGGGGACTGGCCTTTCCTGAGGCCACCAGAGCGGGTCCCTGAGGTCCCCGTCGTAAGTCGAGAGCACCTGCCGCAACTCGAGAAAATCCAGGAGGTTTTGCCCTCCAGGCGAGATGAGGCCCATTTCCGCTGAGGCTTCTCGAGGCCAATCACATCTAACCACTGGAACTTCCAAAGGGTCCTTCACACCCTTGCTGCAACTCAAGAAGTTCCCCGACATACCCGTCTCCACTCGAGAGGAAGCACGTGGGGTCCCGCACACATCCAGGGGAGCCCCGTTTCGCCTCCTAGCTCGAGATGAAGGATCCTTTCCCTGTTTCGTAGGGAAAGAATTCCCGGCGTTCCCGTCGCATCTCAAGAGTAGGCGCTCTCCACAGGAAAGGCGAGAGGAACTCCAGGGTCGTGCCACCATTCCAAGAGTCCCCCAGATGTGTCAGTCCATTCCAGAGGAACCTGTTTTCCCTGCACTGCCTTGACGTTCAAGCCGAGGATCGACTCCCACCACGTGTGCACGTGGGACAGCCCTGTGGGAAAGCCTCGTGGGAAAGCCTCGTGGAAAAGACTCGAGGGAAAACCATAGATCCTTTGATCAACGCGGCGGACTGCGTGACACTGCTGCTACCGCTCTGGAGGAAAGCGCAAGTGCATGCCCGCATTCGAGACGAGGACTGACTCCCCTGGGGAGACTCCAGAAGTACCCCAAGATCCATGTCAGCACTGGAGAGGAATCCTCAGGTTCCGGCCCCGACTCCACACAAGGTCTTAGGCCCCGGCATCGACGGGAGAGGAATCCCGAGAGGCCCCCGAGGAACTCGCATGGGGACTGGCCTTTCCTGAGGCCACCAGAGCGGGTCCCTGAGGTCCCCGTCGTAAGTCGAGAGCACCTGCCGCAACTCGAGAAAATCCAGGAGGTTTTGCCCTCCAGGCGAGATGAGGCCCATTTCCGCTGAGGCTTCTCGAGGCCAATCACATCTAACCACTGGAACTTCCAAAGGGTCCTTCACACCCTTGCTGCAACTCAAGAAGTTCCCCGACATACCCGTCTCCACACGAGAGGAAGCACGTGGTGTCCCGCACACATCCAGGGGAGCCCCGTTTCGCCTCCTAGCTCGAGATGAGGGATCCTTTCCCTGTTTCGTAGGGAAAGAATTCCCGGCGTTCCCGTCGCATCTCAAGAGGAGGCGCTCTCCACAGGAAAGGCGAGAGGAACTCCAGGGTCGTGCCACCATTCCAAGAGTCCCCCAGATGTGTCAGTCCATTCCAGAGGAACCTGTTTTCCCTGCACTTCCTTGACGTTCAAGCCGAGGATCGACTCACACCACGTGTGCACGTGGGACAGCCCTGTGGGAAAGCCTCGTGGGAAAGTCTCGTGGGAAAGACTCGAGGGAAAACCATAGATCCTTTGATCCACGCGGCGGACTGCGTGACACTGCTGCTACCGCTCTGGAGGAAAGCGCAAGTGCATCCCCGCATTTGAGACGAGGACTGACTCCCCTGGGGAGACTCCAGAAGTACCCCAAGATCCATGTCAGCACTGGAGAGGAATCCTCAGGTTCCGGCCCCGACTCCACACAAGGTCTTAGGCCCCGGCATCGACGGGAGAGGAATCCCGAGAGGCCCCCGAGGAACTCGCATGGGGACTGACCTTTCCTGAGGCCACCAGAGCGGGTCCCTGAGGTCCCCGTCGTAAGTCGAGAGCACCTGCCGCAACTCGAGAAAATCCAGGAGGTTTTCCCCTCCAGGCGAGATGAGGCCCATTTCCGCTGAGGCTTCTCAAGGCCAATCACATCTAACCACTGGAACTTCCAAAGGGTCCTTCACACCCTTGCTGCAACTCAAGAAGTTCCCCGACATACCCGTCTCCACTCGAGAGGAAGCACGTGGTGTCCCGCACACATCCAGTGGAGCCCCGTTTCGCCTCCTAGCTCGAGATGAGGGATCCTTTCCCTGTTTCGTAGGGAAAGAATTCCCGGCGTTCCCGTCGCATCTCAAGAGGAGGCGCTCTCCACAGGAAAGGCGAGAGGAACTCCAGGGTCGTGCCACCATTCCAAGAGTCCCCCAGATGTGTCAGTCCATTCCAGAGGAACCTGTTTTCCCTGCACTGCCTTGACGTTCAAGCCGAGGATCGACTCCCACCACGTGTGCACGTGGGACAGCCCTGTGGGAAAGCCTCGTGGGAAAGCCTCGTGGGAAAGACTCGAGGGAAAACCATAGATCCTTTGATCCACGCGGCGGACTGCGTGACACTGCTGCTACCGCTCTGGAGGAAAGCGCAAGTGCATGCCCGCATTCGAGACGAGGACTGACTCCCCTGGGGAGACTCCAGAAGTACCCCAAGATCCATGTCAGCACTGGAGAGGAATCCTCAGGTTCCGGCCCCGACTCCACACAAGGTCTTAGGCCCCGGCATCGACGGGAGAGGAATCCCGAGAGGCCCCCGAGGAACTCGCATGGGGACTGGCCTTTCCTGAGGCCACCAGAGCGGGTCCCTGAGGTCCTCGTCGTAAGTCGAGAGCACCTGCCGCAACTCGAGAAAATCCAGGAAGTTTTGCCCTCCAGGCGAGATGAGGCCCATTTCCGCTGAGGCTTCTCGAGGCCAATCACATCTAACCACTGGAACTTCCAAAGGGTCCTTCACACCCTTGCTGCAACTCAAGAAGCTCCCCGACATACCCGTCTCCACTCGAGAGGAAGCACGTGGTGTCCCGCACACATCCAGGGGAGCCCCGTTTCGCCTCCTAGCTCGAGATGAGGGATCCTTTCCCTGTTTCGTAGGGAAAGAATTCCCGGCGTTCCCGTCGCATCTCAAGAGGAGGCGCTCTCCACAGGAAAGGCGAGAGGAACTCCAGGGTCGTGCCACCATTCCAAGAGTCCCCCAGATGTGTCAGTCCATTCCAGAGGAACCTGTTTTCCCTGCACTGCCTTGACGTTCAAGCCGAGGATCGACTCCCACCACGTGTGCACGTGGGACAGCCCTGTGGGAAAGCCTCGTGGGAAAGCCTCGTGGAAAAGACTCGAGGGAAAACCATAGATCCTTTGATCCACGCGGCGGACTGCGTGACACTGTTGCTACCGCTCTGGAGGAAAGCGCAAGTGCATGCCCGCATTCGAGACGAGGACTGACTCCCCTGGGGAGACTCCAGAAGTACCCCAAGATCCATGTCAGCACTGGAGAGGAATCCTCAGGTTCCAGCCCCGACTCCACACAAGGTCTTAGGCCCCGGCATCGACGGGAGAGGAATCCCGAGAGGCCCCCGAGGAAATCGCATGGGGACTGGCCTTTCCTGAGGCCACCAGAGCGGGTCCCTGAGGTCCCCGTCGTAAGTCGAGAGCACCTGCCGCAACTCGAGAAAATCCAGGAGGTTTTCCCCTCCAGGCGAGATGAGGCCCATTTGCGCTGAGGCTTCTCGAGGCCAATCATATCTAACCACTGGAACTTCCAAAGGGTCCTTCACACCCTTGCTGCAACTCAAGAAGTTCCCCGACATACCCGTCTCCACTCGATAGGAAGCACGTGGTGTCCCGCACACATCCAGGGGAGCCCCGTTTCGCCTCCTAGCTCGAGATGAGTGATCCTTTCCCTGTTTCGTAGGGAAAGAATTCCCGGCGTTCCCGTCGCTTCTCAAGAGGAGGCGCTCTCCACAGGAAAGGCGAGAGGAACTCCAGGGTCGTGCCACCATTCCAAGAGTCCCCCAGATGTGTCAGTCCATTCCAGAGGAACCTGTTTTCCCTGCACTGCCTTGACGTTCAAGCCGAGGATCGACTCCCACCACGTGTGCACGTGGGACAGCCCTGTGGGAAAGCCTCGTGGGAAAGCCTCGTGGGAAAGACTCGAGGGAAAACCATAGATCCTTTGATGCACGCGGCGGACTGCGTGACACTGCTGCTACCGCTCTGGAGGAAAGCGCAAGTGCATGCCCGCATTCGAGACGAGGACTGACTCCCCTGGGGAGACTCCAGAAGTACCCCAAGATCCATGTCAGCACTGGAGAGGAATCCTCAGGTTCCGGCCCCGACTCCACACAAGGTCTTAGGCCCCGGCATCGACGGGAGAGGAATCCCGAGAGGCCCCCGAGGAACTCGCATGGGGACTGGCCTTTCCTGAGGCTACCAGAGCGGGTCCCTGAGGTCCTCGTCGTAAGTCGAGAGCACCTGCCGCAACTCGAGAAAATCCAGGAAGTTTTGCCCTCCAGGCGAGATGAGGCCCATTTCCGCTGAGGCTTCTCGAGGCCAATCACATCTAACCACTGGAACTTCCAAAGGGTCCTTCACACCCTTGCTGCAACTCAAGAAGCTCCCCGACATACCCGTCTCCACTCGAGAGGAAGCACGTGGTGTCCCGCACACATCCAGGGGAGCCCCGTTTCGCCTCCTAGCTCGAGATGAGGGATCCTTTCCCTGTTTCGTAGGGAAAGAATTCCCGGCGTTCCCGTCGCATCTCAAGAGGAGGCGCTCTCCACAGGAAAGGCGAGAGGAACTCCAGGGTCGTGACACCATTCCAAGAGTCCCCCAGATGTGTCAGTCCATTCCAGAGGAACCTGTTTTCCCTGCACTGCCTTGACGTTCAAGCCGAGGATCGACTCCCACCACGTGTGCACGTGGGACAGCCCTGTGGGAAAGCCTCGTGGGAAAGCCTCGTGGGAAAGACTCGAGGGAAAACCATAGATCCTTTGATGCACGCGGCGGACTGCTTGACACTGCTGCTACCGCTCTGGAGGAAAGTGCAAGTGCATGCCCGCATTCGAGACGAGGACTGACTCCCCTGGGGAGACTCCAGAAGTAGCCCAAGATCCATGTCAGCACTGGAGAGGAATCCTCAGGTTCCGGCCCCAACTCCACACAAGGTCTTAGGCCCCGGCATCGACGGGAGAGGAATCCCGAGAGGCCCCCGAGGAACTCGCATGGGGACTGGCCTTTCCTGAGGCCACCAGAGCGGGTCCCTGAGGTCCCCGTCGTAAGTCGAGAGCACCTGCCGCAACTCGAGAAAATCCAGGAGGTTTTGCCCTCCAGGCGAGATGAGGCCCATTTCCGCTGAGGCTTCTCGAGGCCAATCACATCTAACCACTGGAACTTCCAAAGGGTCCTTCACACCCTTGCTGCAACTCAAGAAGTTCCCCGACATACCCGTCTCCACTCGAGAGGAAGCACGTGGGGTCCCGCACACATCCAGGGGAGCCCCATTTCCGCCTCCTAGCTCGAGATGAGGGATCCTTTCCCTGTTTCGTAGGGAAAGAATTCCCGGCGTTCCCGTCGCATCTCAAGAGGAGGCGCTCTCCACAGGAAAGGCGAGAGGAACTCCAGGGTCGTGCCACCATTCCAAGAGTCCCACAGATGTGTCAGTCCATTCCAGAGGAACCTGTTTTCCCTGCACTGCCTTGACGTTCAAGCCGAGGATCGACTCCCACCACGTGTGCACGTGGGACAGCCCTGTGGGAAAGCCTCGTGGGAAAGCCTCGTGGAAAAGACTCGAGGGAAAACCATAGATCCTTTGATCCACGCGGCGGACTGCGTGACACTGCTGCTACCGCTCTGGAGGAAAGCGCAAGTGCATGCCCGCATTCGAGACGAGGACTGACTGCCCTGGGGAGACTCCAGAAGTACCCCAAGATCCATGTCAGCACTGGAGAGGAATCCTCAGGTTCCGGCCCCGACTCCACACAAGGTCTTAGGCCCCGGCATCGACGGGAGAGGAATCCCAAGAGGCCCCCGAGGAACTCGCATGGGGACTGGCCTTTCCTGAGGCCACCAGAGCGGGTCCCTGAGGTCCCCGTCGTAAGTCGAGAGCACCTGCCGCAACTCGAGAAAATCCAGGAGGTTTTGCCCTCCAGGCCAGATGAGGCCCATTTCCGCTGAGGCTTCTCGAGGCCAATCACATCTAACCACTGGAACTTCCAAAGGGTCCTTCACACCATTGCTGCAACTCAAGAAGTTCCCCGACATACCCGGCTCCACTCGAGAGGAAGCACGTGGGGTCCCGCACACATCCAGCGGAGCCCCATTTCCGCCTCCTAGCTCGAGATGAGGGATCCTTTCCCTGTTTCGTAGGGAAAGAATTCCCGGCGTTCCTGTCGCATCTCAAGAGGAGGCGCTCTCCACAGGAAAGGCGAGAGGAACTCCAGGGTCGTGCCACCATTCCAAGAGTCCCCCAGATGTGTCAGTCCATTCCAGAGGAACCTGTTTTCCCTGCACTGCCTTGACGTTCAAGCCGAGGATCGACTCCCACCACGTGTGCACGTGGGACAGCCCTGTGGGAAAGCCTCGTGGGAAAGCCTCGTGGAAAAGACTCGAGGGAAAACCATAGATCCTTTGATCCACGCGGCGGACTGCGTGACACTGCTGCTACCGCTCTGGAGGAAAGCGCAAGTGCATGCCCGCATTCGAGACGAGGACTGACTCCACTGGGGAGACTCCAGAAATACCCCAAGATCCATGTCAGCACTGGAGAGGAATCCTCAGGTTTCGGCCCCGACTCCACACAAGGTCTTAGGCCCCGGCATCGACGGGAGAGGAATCCCGAGAGCCCCCCGAGGAACTCGCATGGGGACTGGCCTTTCCTGAGGCCACCAGAGCGGGTCCCTGAGGTCCCCGTCGTAAGTCGAGAGCACCTGCCGCAACTCGAGAAAATCCAGGAGGTTTTGCCCTCCAGGCGAGATGAGGCCCATTTCCGCTGAGGCTTCTCGAGGCCAATCACATCTAACCACTGGAACTTCCAATGGGTCCTTCACACCCTTGCTGCAACTCAAGAAGTTCCCGGACATACCCGTCTGCACTCGAGAGGAAGCACGTGGTGTCCCGCACACATCCAGGGGAGCCCCGTTTCCGCCTCCTAGCTCGAGATGAGGGATCCTTTCCCTGTTTCGTAGGGAAAGAATTCCCGGCGTTCCCGTCGCATCTCAAGAGGAGGCGCTCTCCACAGGAAAGGCGAGAGGAACTCCAGGGTCGTGCCACCATTCCAAGAGTCCCCCAGATGTGTCAGTCCATTCCAGAGGAACCTGTTTTCCCTGCACTGCCTTGACGTTCAAGCCGAGGATCGACTCCCACCACGTGTGCACGTGGGACAGCCCTGTGGGAAAGCCTCGTGGCAAAGCCTCGTGGGACAGACTCGAGGGAAAACCATAGATCCTTTGATCCACGTGGCGGACTGCGTGACACTGCTGCTACCGCTCTGGAGGAAAGCGCAAGTGCATGCCCGCATTCGAGACGAGGACTGACTCCCCTGGGGAGACTCCAGAAGTACCCCAAGATCCATGTCAGCACTGGAGAGGAATCCTCAGGTTCCGGCCCCGACTCCACACAAGGTCTTAGGCCCCGGCATCGACGGGAGAGGAATCCCGAGAGGCCCCTGAGGAACTCGCATGGGGACTGGCCTTTCCTGAGGCCACCAGAGCGGGTCCCTGAGGTCCCCGTCGTAAGTCGAGAGCACCTGCCGCAACTCGAGAAAATCCAGGAGGTTTTGCCCTCCAGGCGAGATGAGGCCCATTTCCGCTGAGGCTTCTCGAGGCCAATCACATCTAACCACTGGAACTTCCAAAGGGTCCTTCACACCCTTGCTGCAACTCAAGAAGTTCCCGGACATACCCGTCTGCACTCGAGAGGAAGCACGTGGTGTCCCGCACACATCCAGGGGAGCCCCGTTTCCGCCTCCTAGCTCGAGATGAGGGATCCTTTCCCTGTTTCGTAGGGAAAGAATTCCCGGCGTTCCCGTCGCATCTCAAGAGGAGGCGCTCTCCACAGGAAAGGCGAGAGGAACTCCAGGGTCGTGACACCATTCCAAGAGTCCCCCAGATTTGTCAGTCCATTCCAGAGGAACCTGTTTTCCCTGCACTGCCTTGACGTTCAAGCCGAGGATCGACTCCCACCACGTGTGCACGTGGGACAGCCCTGTGGGAAAGCCTCGTGGGAAAGCCTCGTGGGAAAGACTCGAGGGAAAACCATAGATCCTTTGATGCACGCGGCGGACTGCGTGACACTGCTGCTACCGCTCTGGAGGAAAGTGCAAGTGCATGCCCGCATTCGAGACGAGGACTGACTCCCCTGGGGAGACTCCAGAAGTACCCCAAGATCCATGTCAGCACTGGAGAGGAATCCTCAGGTTCCGGCCCCAACTCCACACAAGGTCTTAGGCCCCGGCATCGACGGGAGAGGAATCCCGAGAGGCCCCCGAGGAACTCGCATGGGGACTGGCCTTTCCTGAGGCCACCGGAGCGGGTCCCTGAGGTCCCCGTCGTAAGTCGAGAGCACCTGCCGCAACTCGAGAAAATCCAGGAGGTTTTGCCCTCCAGGCGAGATGAGGCCCATTTCCGCTGAGGCTTCTCGAGGCCAATCACATCTAACCACTGGAACTTCCAAAGGGTCCTTCACACCCTTGCTGCAACTCAAGAAGTTCCCCGACATACCCGTCTCCACTCGAGAGGAAGCACGTGGGGTCCCGCACACATCCAGGGGAGCCCCATTTCCGCCTCCTAGCTCGAGATGAGGGATCCTTTCCCTGTTTCGTAGGGAAAGAATTCCCGGCGTTCCCGTCGCATCTCAAGAGGAGGCGCTCTCCACAGGAAAGGCGAGAGGAACTCCAGGGTCGTGCCACCATTCCAAGAGTCCCACAGATGTGTCAGTCCATTCCAGAGGAACCTGTTTTCCCTGCACTGCCTTGACGTTCAAGCCGAGGATCGACTCCCACCACGTGTGCACGTGGGACAGCCCTGTGGGAAAGCCTCGTGGGAAAGCCTCGTGGAAAAGACTCGAGGGAAAACCATAGATCCTTTGATCCACGCGGCGGACTGCGTGACACTGCTGCTACCGCTCTGGAGGAAAGCGCAAGTGCATGCCCGCATTCGAGACGAGGACTGACTGCCCTGGGGAGACTCCAGAAGTACCCCAAGATCCATGTCAGCACTGGAGAGGAATCCTCAGGTTCCGGCCCCGACTCCACACAAGGTCTTAGGCCCCGGCATCGACGGGAGAGGAATCCCAAGAGGCCCCCGAGGAACTCGCATGGGGTCTGGCCTTTCCTGAGGCCACCAGAGCGGGTCCCTGAGGTCCCCGTCGTAAGTCGAGAGCACCTGCCGCAACTCGAGAAAATCCAGGAGGTTTTGCCCTCCAGGCGAGATGAGGCCCATTTCCGCTGAGGCTTCTCGAGGCCAATCACATCTAACCACTGGAACTTCCAAAGGGTCCTTCACACCATTGCTGCAACTCAAGAAGTTCCCCGACATACCCGTCTCCACTCGAGAGGAAGCACGTGGGGTCCCGCACACATCCAGCGGAGCCCCATTTCCGCCTCCTAGCTCGAGATGAGGGATCCTTTCCCTGTTTCGTAGGGAAAGAATTCCCGGCGTTCCTGTCGCATCTCAAGAAGAGGCGCTCTCCACAGGAAAGGCGAGAGGAACTCCAGGGTCGTGCCACCATTCCAAGAGTCCCCCAGATGTGTCAGTCCATTCCAGAGGAACCTGTTTTCCCTGCACTGCCTTGACGTTCAAGCCGAGGATCGACTCCCACCACGTGTGCACGTGGGACAGCCCTGTGGGAAAGCCTCGTGGGAAAGCCTCGTGGAAAAGACTCGAGGGAAAACCATAGATCCTTTGATCCACGCGGCGGACTGCGTGACACTGCTGCTACCGCTCTGGAGGAAAGCGCAAGTGCATGCCCGCATTCGAGACGAGGACTGACTCCACTGGGGAGACTCCAGAAATACACCAAGATCCATGTCAGCACTGGAGAGGAATCCTCAGGTTTCGGCCCCGACTCCACACAAGGTCTTAGGCCCCGGCATCGACGGGAGAGGAATCCCGAGAGCCCCCCGAGGAACTCGCATGGGGACTGGCCTTTCCTGAGGCCACCAGAGCGGGTCCCCGAGGTCCCCGTCGTAAGTCGAGAGCACCTGCCGCAACTCGAGAAAATCCAGGAGGTTTTGCCCTCCAGGCGAGATGAGGCCCATTTCCGCTGAGGCTTCTCGAGGCCAATCACATCTAACCACTGGAACTTCCAATGGGTCCTTCACACCCTTGCTGCAACTCAAGAAGTTCCCGGACATACCCGTCTGCACTCGAGAGGAAGCACGTGGTGTCCCGCACACATCCAGGGGAGCCCCGTTTCCGCCTCCTAGCTCGAGATGAGGGATCCTTTCCCTGTTTCGTAGGGAAAGAATTCCCGGCGTTCCCGTCGCATCTCAAGAGGAGGCGCTCTCCACAGGAAAGGCGAGAGGAACTCCAGGGTCGTGCCACCATTCCAAGAGTCCCCCAGATGTGTCAGTCCATTCCAGAGGAACCTGTTTTCCCTGCACTGCCTTGACGTTCAAGCCGAGGATCGACTCCCACCACGTGTGCACGTGGGACAGCCCTGTGGGAAAGCCTCGTGGCAAAGCCTCGTGGGACAGACTCGAGGGAAAACCATAGATCCTTTGATCCACGTGGCGGACTGCGTGACACTGCTGCTACCGCTCTGGAGGAAAGCGCAAGTGCATGCCCGCATTCGAGACGAGGACTGACTCCCCTGGGGAGACTCCAGAAGTACCCCAAGATCCATGTCAGCACTGGAGAGGAATCCTCAGGTTCCGGCCCCGACTCCACACAAGGTCTTAGGCCCCGGCATCGACGGGAGAGGAATCCCGAGAGGCCCCTGAGGAACTCGCATGGGGACTGGCCTTTCCTGAGGCCACCAGAGCGGGTCCCTGAGGTCCCCGTCGTAAGTCGAGAGCACCTGCCGCAACTCGAGAAAATCCAGGAGGTTTTGCCCTCCAGGCGAGATGAGACCAATTTCCGCTGAGGCTTCTCGAGGCCAATCACATCTAACCACTGGAACTTCCAAAGGGTCCTTCACACCCTTGTTGCAACTCAAGAAGTTCCCGGACATACCCGTCTGCACTCGAGAGGAAGCACGTGGTGTCCCGCACACATCCAGGGGAGCCCCGTTTCCGCCTCCTAGCTCGAGATGAGGGATCCTTTCCCTGTTTCGTAGGGAAAGAATTCCCGGCGTTCCCGTCGCATCTCAAGAGGAGGCGCTCTCCACAGGAAAGGCGAGAGGAACTCCATGGTCGTGACACCATTCCAAGAGTCCCCCAGATTTGTCAGTCCATTCCAGAGGAACCTGTTTTCCCTGCACTGCCTTGACGTTCAAGCCGAGGATCGACTCCCACCACGTGTGCACGTGGGACAGCCCTGTGGGAAAGCCTCGTGGGAAAGCCTCGTGGGAAAGACTCGAGGGAAAACCATAGATCCTTTGATGCACGCGGCGGACTGCGTGACACTGCTGCTACCGCTCTGGAGGAAAGTGCAAGTGCATGCCCGCATTCGAGACGAGGACTGACTCCCCTGGGGAGACTCCAGAAGTAGCCCAAGATCCATGTCAGCACTGGAGAGGAATCCTCAGGTTCCGGCCCCAACTCCACACAAGGTCTTAGGCCCCGGCATCGACGGGAGAGGAATCCCGAGAGGCCCCCGAGGAACTCGCATGGGGACTGGCCTTTCCTGAGGCCACCAGAGCGGGTCCCTGAGGTCCCCGTCGTAAGTCGAGAGCACCTGCCGCAACTCGAGAAAATCCAGGAGGTTTTGCCCTCCAGGCGAGATGAGGCCCATTTCCGCTGAGGCTTCTCGAGGCCAATCACATCTAACCACTGGAACTTCCAAAGGGTCCTTCACACCCTTGCTGCAACTCAAGAAGTTCCCCGACATACCCGTCTCCACTCGAGAGGAAGCACGTGGGGTCCCGCACACATCCAGGGGAGCCCCATTTCCGCCTCCTAGCTCGAGATGAGGGATCCTTTCCCTGTTTCGTAGGGAAAGAATTCCCGGCGTTCCCGTCGCATCTCAAGAGGAGGCGCTCTCCACAGGAAAGGCGAGAGGAACTCCAGGGTCGTGCCACCATTCCAAGAGTCCCACAGATGTGTCAGTCCATTCCAGAGGAACCTGTTTTCCCTGCACTGCCTTGACGTTCAAGCCGAGGATCGACTCCCACCACGTGTGCACGTGGGACAGCCCTGTGGGAAAGCCTCGTGGGAAAGCCTCGTGGAAAAGACTCGAGGGAAAACCATAGATCCTTTGATCCACGCGGCGGACTGCGTGACACTGCTGCTACCGCTCTGGAGGAAAGCGCAAGTGCATGCCCGCATTCGAGACGAGGACTGACTGCCCTGGGGAGACTCCAGAAGTACCCCAAGATCCATGTCAGCACTGGAGAGGAATCCTCAGGTTCCGGCCCCGACTCCACACAAGGTCTTAGGCCCCGGCATCGACGGGAGAGGAATCCCAAGAGGCCCCCGAGGAACTCGCATGGGGTCTGGCCTTTCCTGAGGCCACCAGAGCGGGTCCCTGAGGTCCCCGTCGTAAGTCGAGAGCACCTGCCGCAACTCGAGAAAATCCAGGAGGTTTTGCCCTCCAGGCGAGATGAGGCCCATTTCCGCTGAGGCTTCTCGAGGCCAATCACATCTAACCACTGGAACTTCCAAAGGGTCCTTCACAACCTTGCTGCAACTCAAGAAGTTCCCCGACATACCCGTCTCCACCCGAGAGGAAGCACGTGGGGTCCCGCACACATCCAGCGGAGCCCCATTTCCGCCTCCTAGCTCGAGATGAGGGATCCTTTCCCTGTTTCGTAGGGAAAGAATTCCCGGCGTTCCTGTCGCATCTCAAGAAGAGGCGCTCTCCACAGGAAAGGCGAGAGGAACTCCAGGGTCGTGCCACCATTCCAAGAGTCCCCCAGATGTGTCAGTCCATTCCAGAGGAACCTGTTTTCCCTGCACTGCCTTGACGTTCAAGCCGAGGATCGACTCCCACCACGTGTGCACGTGGGACAGCCCTGTGGGAAAGCCTCGTGGGAAAGCCTCGTGGAAAAGACTCGAGGGAAAACCATAGATCCTTTGATCCACGCGGCGGACTGCGTGACACTGCTGCTACCGCTCTGGAGGAAAGCGCAAGTGCATGCCCGCATTCGAGACGAGGACTGACTCCCCTGGGGAGACTCCAGAAGTACCCCAAGATCCATGTCAGCACTGGAGAGGAATCCTCAGGTTCCAGCCCCGACTCCACACAAGGTCTTAGGCCCCGGCATCGACGGGAGAGGAATCCCGAGAGGCCCCCGAGGAAATCGCATGGGGATTGGCCTTTCCTGAGGCCACCAGAGCGGGTCCCTGAGGTCCCCGTCGTAAGTCGAGAGCACCTGCCGCAACTCGAGAAAATCCAGGAGGTTTTCCCCTCCAGGCGAGATGAGGCCCATTTCCGCTGAGGCTTCTCGAGGCCAATCATATCTAACCACTGGAACTTCCAAAGGGTCCTTCACACCCTTGCTGCAACTCAAGAAGTTCCCCGACATACCCGTCTCCACTCGATAGGAAGCACGTGGTGTCCCGCACACATCCAGGGGAGCCCCGTTTCGCCTCCTAGCTCGAGATGAGGGATCCTTTCCCTGTTTCGTAGGGAAAGAATTCCCGGCGTTCCCGTCGCTTCTCAAGAGGAGGCGCTCTCCACAGGAAAGGCGAGAGGAACTCCAGGGTCGTGCCACCATTCCAAGAGTCCCCCAGATGTGTCAGTCCATTCCAGAGGAACCTGTTTTCCCTGCACTGCCTTGACGTTCAAGCCGAGGATCGACTCCCACCACGTGTGCACGTGGGACAGCCCTGTGGGAAAGCCTCGTGGGAAAGCCTCGTGGGAAAGACTCGAGGGAAAACCATAGATCCTTTGATCCACGCGGCGGACTGCGTGACACTGCTGCTACCGCTCTGGAGGAAAGCGCAAGTGCATGCCCGCATTCGAGACGAGGACTGACTCCCCTGGGGAGACTCCAGAAGTACCCCAAGATCCATGTCAGCACTGGAGAGGAATCCTCAGGTTCCGGCCCCGACTCCACACAAGGTCTTAGGCCCCGGCATCGACGGGAGAGGAATCCCGAGAGGCCCCCGAGGAACTCGCATGGGGACTGACCTTTCCTGAGGCCACCAGAGCGGGTCCCTGAGGTCCCCGTCGTAAGTCGAGAGCACCTGCCGCAACTCGAGAAAATCCAGGAGGTTTTCCCCTCCAGGCGAGATGAGGCCCATTTCCGCTGAGGCTTCTCAAGGCCAATCACATCTAACCACTGGAACTTCCAAAGGGTCCTTCACACCCTTGCTGCAACTCAAGAAGTTCCCCGACATACCCGTCTCCACTCGAGAGGAAGCACGTGGTGTCCCGCACACATCCAGTGGAGCCCCGTTTCGCCTCCTAGCTCGAGATGAGGGATCCTTTCCCTGTTTCGTAGGGAAAGAATTCCCGGCGTTCCCGTCGCATCTCAAGAGGAGGCGCTCTCCACAGGAAAGGCGAGAGGAACTCCAGGGTCGTGCCACCATTCCAAGAGTCCCCCAGATGTGTCAGTCCATTCCAGAGGAACCTGTTTTCCCTGCACTGCCTTGACGTTCAAGCCGAGGATCGACTCCCACCACGTGTGCACGTGGGACAGCCCTGTGGGAAAGCCTCGTGGGAAAGCCTCGTGGGAAAGACTCGAGGGAAAACCATAGATCCTTTGATCCACGCGGCGGACTGCGTGACACTGCTGCTACCGCTCTGGAGGAAAGCGCAAGTGCATGCCCGCATTCGAGACGAGGACTGACTCCCCTGGGGAGACTCCAGAAGTACCCCAAGATCCATGTCAGCACTGGAGAGGAATCCTCAGGTTCCGGCCCCGACTCCACACAAGGTCTTAGGCCCCGGCATCGACGGGAGAGGAATCCCGAGAGGCCCCCGAGGAACTCGCATGGGGACTGGCCTTTCCTGAGGCTACCAGAGCGGGTCCCTGAGGTCTTCGTCGTAAGTCGAGAGCACCTGCCGCAACTCGAGAAAATCCAGGAAGTTTTGCCCTCCAGGCGAGATGAGGCCCATTTCCGCTGAGGCTTCTCGAGGCCAATCACATCTAACCACTGGAACTTCCAAAGGGTCCTTCACACCCTTGCTGCAACTCAAGAAGCTCCCCGACATACCCGTCTCCACTCGAGAGGAAGCACGTGGTGTCCCGCACACATCCAGGGGAGCCCCGTTTCGCCTCCTAGCTCGAGATGAGGGATCCTTTCCCTGTTTCGTAGGGAAAGAATTCCCGGCGTTCCCGTCGCATCTCAAGAGGAGGCGCTCTCCACAGGAAAGGCGAGAGGAACTCCAGGGTCGTGACACCATTCCAAGAGTCCCCCAGATGTGTCAGTCCATTCCAGAGGAACCTGTTTTCCCTGCACTGCCTTGACGTTCAAGCCGAGGATCGACTCCCACCACGTGTGCACGTGGGACAGCCCTGTGGGAAAGCCTCGTGGGAAAGCCTCGTGGGAAAGACTCGAGGGAAAACCATAGATCCTTTGATGCACGCGGCGGACTGCTTGACACTGCTGCTACCGCTCTGGAGGAAAGTGCAAGTGCATGCCCGCATTCGAGACGAGGACTGACTCCCCTGGGGAGACTCCAGACGTAGCCCAAGATCCATGTCAGCACTGGAGAGGAATCCTCAGGTTCCGGCCCCAACTCCACACAAGGTCTTAGGCCCCGGCATCGACGGGAGAGGAATCCCGAGAGGCCCCCGAGGAACTCGCATGGGGACTGGCCTTTCCTGAGGCCACCAGAGCGGGTCCCTGAGGTCCCAGTCGTAAGTCGAGAGCACCTGCCGCAACTCGAGAAAATCCAGGAGGTTTTGCCCTCCAGGCGAGATGAGGCCCATTTCCGCTGAGGCTTCTCGAGGCCAATCACATCTAACCACTGGAACTTCCAATGGGTCCTTCACACCCTTGCTGCAACTCAAGAAGTTCCCGGACATACCCGTCTGCACTCGAGAGGAAGCACGTGGTGTCCCGCACACATCCAGGGGAGCCCCGTTTCCGCCTCCTAGCTCGAGATGAGGGATCCTTTCCCTGTTTCGTAGGGAAAGAATTCCCGGCGTTCCCGTCGCATCTCAAGAGGAGGCGCTCTCCACAGGAAAGGCGAGAGGAACTCCAGGGTCGTGCCACCATTCCAAGAGTCCCCCAGATGTGTCAGTCCATTCCAGAGGAACCTGTTTTCCCTGCAGTGCCTTGACGTTCAAGCCGAGGATCGACTCCCACCACGTGTGCACGTGGGACAGCCCTGTGGGAAAGCCTCGTGGCAAAGCCTCGTGGGACAGACTCGAGGGAAAACCATAGATCCTTTGATCCACGTGGCAGACTGTGTGACACTGCTGCTACCGCTCTGGAGGAAAGCGCAAGTGCATGCCCGCATTCGAGACGAGGACTGACTCCCCTGGGGAGACTCCAGAAGTACCCCAAAATCCATGTCAGCACTGGAGAGGAATCCTCAGGTTCCGGCCCCGACTCCACACAAGGTCTAAGGCCCCGGCATCGACGGGAGAGGAATCCCGAGAGGCCCCTGAGGAACTCGCATGGGGACTGGCCTTTCCTGAGGCCACCAGAGCGGGTCCCTGAGGTCCCCGTCGTAAGTCGAGAGCACCTGCCGCAACTCGAGAAAATCCAGGAGGTTTTGCCCTCCAGGCGAGATGAGTCCCATTTCCGCTGAGGCTTCTCGAGGCCAATCACATCTAACCACTGGAACTTCCAAAGGGTCCTTCACACCCTTGCTGCAACTCAAGAAGTTCCCCGACATACCCGTCTCCACTCGAGAGGAAGCACGTGGGGTCCCGCACACATCCAGGGGAGCCCCGTTTCGCCTCCTAGCTCGAGATGAAGGATCCTTTCCCTGTTTCGTAGGGAAAGAATTCCCGGCGTTCCCGTCGCATCTCAAGAGGAGGCGCTCTCCACAGGCAAGGCGAGAGGAACTCCAGGGTCGTGCCACCATTCCAAGAGTCCCCCAGATGTGTCAGTCCATTCCAGAGGAACCTGTTTTCCCTGCACTGCCTTGACGTTCAAGCCGAGGATCGACTCCCACCACGTGTGCACGTGGGACAGCCCTGTGGGAAAGCCTCGTGGGAAAGCCTCGTGGAAAAGACTCGAGGGAAAACCATAGATCCTTTGATCAACGCGGCGGACTGCGTGACACTGCTGCTACCGCTCTGGAGGAAAGCGCAAGTGCATGCCCGCATTCGAGACGAGGACTGACTCCCCTGGGGAGACTCCAGAAGTACCCCAAGATCCATGTCAGCACTGGAGAGGAATCCTCAGGTTCCGGCCCCGACTCCACACAAGGTCTTAGGCCCCGGCATCGACGGGAGAGGAATCCCGAGAGGCCCCCGAGGAACTCGCATGGGGACTGGCCTTTCCTGAGGCCACCAGAGCGGGTCCCTGAGGTCCCCGTTGTAAGTCGAGAGCACCTGCCGCAACTCGAGAAAATCCAGGAGGTTTTGCCCTCCAGGCGAGATGAGGCCCATTTCCGCTGAGGCTTCTCGAGGCCAATCACATCTAACCACTGGAACTTCCAAAGGGTCCTTCACACCCTTGCTGCAACTCAAGAAGTTCCCCGACATACCCGTCTCCACACGAGAGGAAGCACGTGGTGTCCCGCACACATCCAGGGGAGCCCCGTTTCGCCTCCTAGCTCGAGATGAGGGATCCTTTCCCTGTTTCTTAGGGAAAGAATTCCCGGCGTTCCCGTCGCATCTCAAGAGGAGGCGCTCTCCACAGGAAAGGCGAGAGGAACTCCAGGGTCGTGACACCATTCCAAGAGTCCCCCAGATGTGTCAGTCCATTCCAGAGGAACCTGTTTTCCCTGCACTACCTTGACGTTCAAGCCGAGGATCGACTCCCACCACGTGTGCACGTGGGACAGCCCTGTGGGAAAGCCTCGTGGGAAAGCCTCGTGGGAAAGACTCGAGGGAAAACCATAGATCCTTTGATCCACGCGGCGGACTGCGTGACACTGCTGCTACCGCTCTGGAGGAAAGTGCAAGTGCATGCCCGCATTCGAGACGAGGACTGACTCCCCTGGGGAGACTCCAGAAGTACCCCAAGATCCATGTCAGCACTGGAGAGGAATCCTCAGGTTCCGGCCCCGACTCCACACAAGGTCTTAGGCCCCGGCATCGACGGGAGAGGAATCCCGAGAGGCCCCCGAGGAACTCGCATGGGGACTGGCCTTTCCTGAGGCCACCAGAGCGGGTCCCTGAGGTCCTCGTCGTAAGTCGAGAGCACCTGCCGCAACTCGAGAAAATCCAGGAAGTTTTGCCCTCCAGGCGAGATGAGGCCCATTTCCGCTGAGGCTTCTCGAGGCCAATCACATCTAACCACTGGAACTTCCAAAGGGTCCTTCACACCCTTGCTGCAACTCAAGAAGCTCCCCGACATACCCGTCTCCACTCGAGAGGAAGCACGTGGTGTCCCGCACACATCCAGGGGAGCCCCGTTTCGCCTCCTAGCTCGAGATGAGGGATCCTTTCCCTGTTTCGTAGGGAAAGAATTCCCGGCGTTCCCGTCGCATCTCAAGAGGAGGCGCTCTCCACAGGAAAGGCGAGAGGAACTCCAGGGTCGTGCCACCATTCCAAGAGTCCCCCAGATGTGTCAGTCCATTCCAGAGGAACCTGTTTTCCCTGCACTGCCTTGACGTTCAAGCCAAGGATCGACTCCCACCACGTGTGCACGTGGGACAGCCCTGTGGGAAAGCCTCGTGGGAAAGCCTCGTGGAAAAGACTCGAGGGAAAACCATAGATCCTTTGATCCACGCGGCGGACTGCGTGACACTGTTGCTACCGCTCTGGAGGAAAGCGCAAGTGCATGCCCGCATTCGAGACGAGGACTGACTCCCCTGGGGAGACTCCAGAAGTACCCCAAGATCCATGTCAGCACTGGAGAGGAATCCTCAGGTTCCAGCCCCGACTCCACACAAGGTCTTAGGCCCCGGCATCGACGGGAGAGGAATCCCGAGAGGCCCCCGAGGAAATCGCATGGGGATTGGCCTTTCCTGAGGCCACCAGAGCGGGTCCCTGAGGTCCCCGTCGTAAGTCGAGAGCACCTGCCGCAACTCGAGAAAATCCAGGAGGTTTTCCCCTCCAGGCGAGATGAGGCCCATTTCCGCTGAGGCTTCTCGAGGCCAATCATATCTAACCACTGGAACTTCCAAAGGGTCCTTCACACCCTTGC
This sequence comes from Ovis canadensis, assembly GCF_042477335.2. Classification (NCBI taxonomy): domain Eukaryota; kingdom Metazoa; phylum Chordata; class Mammalia; order Artiodactyla; family Bovidae; genus Ovis; species Ovis canadensis. The sequence goes on from NC_091252.1 coordinate 3,169,226, forward strand.
TGCAACTCAAGAAGTTCCCCGACATACCCGTCTCCACTCGATAGGAAGCACGTGGTGTCCCGCACACATCCAGGGGAGCCCCGTTTCGCCTCCTAGCTCGAGATGAGGGATCCTTTCCCTGTTTCGTAGGGAAAGAATTCCCGGCGTTCCCGTCGCTTCTCAAGAGGAGGCGCTCTCCACAGGAAAGGCGAGAGGAACTCCAGGGTCGTGCCACCATTCCAAGAGTCCCCCAGATGTGTCAGTCCATTCCAGAGGAACCTGTTTTCCCTGCACTGCCTTGACGTTCAAGCCGAGGATCGACTCCCACCACGTGTGCACGTGGGACAGCCCTGTGGGAAAGCCTCGTGGGAAAGCCTCGTGGGAAAGACTCGAGGGAAAACCATAGATCCTTTGATCCACGCGGCGGACTGCGTGACACTGCTGCTACCGCTCTGGAGGAAAGCGCAAGTGCATGCCCGCATTCGAGACGAGGACTGACTCCCCTGGGGAGACTCCAGAAGTACCCCAAGATCCATGTCAGCACTGGAGAGGAATCCTCAGGTTCCGGCCCCGACTCCACACAAGGTCTTAGGCCCCGGCATCGACGGGAGAGGAATCCCGAGAGGCCCCCGAGGAACTCGCATGGGGACTGGCCTTTCCTGAGGCTACCAGAGCGGGTCCCTGAGGTCCTCGTCGTAAGTCGAGAGCACCTGCCGCAACTCGAGAAAATCCAGGAAGTTTTGCCCTCCAGGCGAGATGAGGCCCATTTCCGCTGAGGCTTCTCGAGGCCAATCACATCTAACCACTGGAACTTCCAAAGGGTCCTTCACACCCTTGCTGCAACTCAAGAAGCTCCCCGACATACCCGTCTCCACTCGAGAGGAAGCACGTGGTGTCCCGCACACATCCAGGGGAGCCCCGTTTCGCCTCCTAGCTCGAGATGAGGGATCCTTTCCCTGTTTCGTAGGGAAAGAATTCCCGGCGTTCCCGTCGCATCTCAAGAGGAGGCGCTCTCCACAGGAAAGGCGAGAGGAACTCCAGGGTCGTGACACCATTCCAAGAGTCCCCCAGATGTGTCAGTCCATTCCAGAGGAACCTGTTTTCCCTGCACTGCCTTGACGTTCAAGCCGAGGATCGACTCCCACCACGTGTGCACGTGGGACAGCCCTGTGGGAAAGCCTCGTGGGAAAGCCTCGTGGGAAAGACTCGAGGGAAAACCATAGATCCTTTGATCCACGCGGCGGACTGCTTGACACTGCTGCTACCGCTCTGGAGGAAAGTGCAAGTGCATGCCCGCATTCGAGACGAGGACTGACTCCCCTGGGGAGACTCCAGAAGTAGCCCAAGATCCATGTCAGCACTGGAGAGGAATCCTCAGGTTCCGGCCCCAACTCCACACAAGGTCTTAGGCCCCGGCATCGACGGGAGAGGAATCCCGAGAGGCCCCCGAGGAACTCGCATGGGGACTGGCCTTTCCTGAGGCCACCAGAGCGGGTCCCTGAGGTCCCCGTCGTAAGTCGAGAGCACCTGCCGCAACTCGAGAAAATCCAGGAGGTTTTGCCCTCCAGGCGAGATGAGGCCCATTTCCGCTGAGGCTTCTCGAGGCCAATCACATCTAACCACTGGAACTTCCAAAGGGTCCTTCACACCCTTGCTGCAACTCAAGAAGTTCCCCGACATACCCGTCTCCACTCGAGAGGAAGCACGTGGGGTCCCGCACACATCCAGGGGAGCCCCATTTCCGCCTCCTAGCTCGAGATGAGGGATCCTTTCCCTGTTTCGTAGGGAAAGAATTCCCGGCGTTCCCGTCGCATCTCAAGAGGAGGCGCTCTCCACAGGAAAGGCGAGAGGAACTCCAGGGTCGTGACACCATTCCAAGAGTCCCCCAGATGTGTCAGTCCATTCCAGAGGAACCTGTTTTCCCTGCACTACCTTGACGTTCAAGCCGAGGATCGACTCCCACCACGTGTGCACGTGGGACAGCCCTGTGGGAAAGCCTCGTGGGAAAGCCTCGTGGGAAAGACTCGAGGGAAAACCATAGATCCTTTGATCCACGCGGCGGACTGCGTGACACTGCTGCTACCGCTCTGGAGGAAAGTGCAAGTGCATGCCCGCATTCGAGACGAGGACTGACTCCCCTGGGAAGACTCCAGAAGTACCCCAAGATCCATGTCAGCACTGGAGAGGAATCCTCAGGTTCCGGCCCCGACTCCACACAAGGTCTTAGGCCCCGGCATCAACGGGAGAGGAATCCCGAGAGGCCCCCGAGGAACTCGCATGGGGACTGGCCTTTCCTGAGGCCACCAGAGCGGGTCTCTGAGGTCCCCGTCGTAAGTCGAGAGCACCTGCCGCAACTCGAGAATATCCAGGAGGTTTTGCCCTCCAGGCGAGATGAGGCCCATTTCCGCTGAGGCTTCTCGAGGCCAATCACATCTAACCACTGGAACTTCCAAAGGGTCCTTCACACCATTGCTGCAACTCAAGAAGTTCCCCGACATACCCGTCTCCACTCGAGAGGAAGCACGTGGGGTCCCGCACACATCCAGGGGAGCCCCATTTCCGCCTCCTAGCTCGAGATGAGGGATCCTTTCCCTGTTTCGTAGGGAAAGAATTCCCGGCGTTCCCGTCGCATCTCAAGAGGAGGCGCTCTCCACAGGAAAGGCGAGAGGAACTCCAGGGTCGTGCCACCATTCCAAGAGTCCCCCAGATGTGTCAGTCCATTCCAGAGGAACCTGTTTTCCCTGCACTGCCTTGACGTTCAAGCCGAGGATCGACTCCCACCACGTGTGCACGTGGGACAGCCCTGTGGGAAAGCCTCGTGGGAAAGCCTCGTGGAAAAGACTCGAGGGAAAACCATAGATCCTTTGATCCACGCGGCGGACTGCGTGACACTGCTGCTACCGCTCTGGAGGAAAGCGCAAGTGCATGCCCGCATTCGATACGAGGACTGACTCCCCTGGGGAGACTCCAGAAGTACCCCAAGATCCATGTCAGCACTGGAGAGGAATCCTCAGGTTTCGGCCCCGACTCCACACAAGGTCTTAGGCCCCGGCATCGACGGGAGATGAATCCCGAGAGGCCCCCGAGGAACTCGCATGGGGACTGGCCTTTCCTGAGGCCACCAGAGCGGGTCCCTGAGGTCCCCGTCGTAAGTCGAGAGCACCTGCCGCAACTCGAGAAAATCCAGGAGGTTTTGCCCTCCAGGCGAGATGAGGCCCATTTCCGCTGAGGCTTCTCGAGGCCAGTCACATCTAACCACTGGAACTTCCAAAGGGTCCTTCACACCCTTGCTGCAACTCAAGAAGTTCCCGGACATACCCGTCTGCACTCGAGAGGAAGCACGTGGTGTCCCGCACACATCCAGGGGAGCCCCGTTTCCGCTTCCTAGCTCGAGATGAGGGATCCTTTCCCTGTTTCGTAGGGAAAGAATTCCCGGCGTTCCCGTCGCATCTCAAGAGGAGGCGCTCTCCACAGGAAAGGCGAGAGGAACTCCAGGGTCGTGCCACCATTCCAAGAGTCCCCCAGATGTGTCAGTCCATTCCAGAGGAACCTGTTTTCCCTGCACTGCCTTGACGTTCAAGCCGAGGATCGACTCCCACCACGTGTGCACGTGGGACAGCCCTGTGGGAAAGCCTCGTGCGAAAGCCTCCTGGGAAAGACTCGAGGGAAAACCATAGATCCTTTGATCCACGCGGCAGACTGCGTGACACTGCTGCCACCGCTCTGGAGGAAAGCGCAAGTGCATGCCCGCCTTCGAGACGAGGACTGACTCCCCTGGGGAGACTCCAGAAGTACCCCAAGATCCATGTCAGCACTGGAAAGGAATCCTCAGGTTTCGGCCCCGACTCCACACAAGGTCTTAGGCCCCGGCATCGACGGGAGATGAATCCCGAGAGGCCCCCGAGGAACTCGCATGGGGACTGGCCTTTCCTGAGGCCACCAGAGCGGGTCCCTGAGGTCCCCGTCGTAAGTCGAGAGCACCTGCCGCAACTCGAGAAAATCCAGGAGGTTTTGCCCTCCAGGCGAGATGAGGCCCATTTCCGCTGAGGCTTCTCGAGGCCAGTCACATCTAACCACTGGAACTTCCAAAGGGTCCTTCACACCCTTGCTGCAACTCAAGAAGTTCCCGGACATACCCGTCTGCACTCGAGAGGAAGCACGTGGTGTCCCGCACACATCCAGGGGAGCCCCGTTTCCGCTTCCTAGCTCGAGATGAGGGATCCTTTCCCTGTTTCGTAGGGAAAGAATTCCCGGCGTTCCCGTCGCATCTCAAGAGGAGGCGCTCTCCACAGGAAAGGCGAGAGGAACTCCAGGGTCGTGCCACCATTCCAAGAGTCCCCCAGATGTGTCAGTCCATTCCAGAGGAACCTGTTTTCCCTGCACTGCCTTGACGTTCAAGCCGAGGATCGACTCCCACCACGTGTGCACGTGGGACAGCCCTGTGGGAAAGCCTCGTGCGAAAGCCTCCTGGGAAAGACTCGAGGGAAAACCATAGATCCTTTGATCCACGCGGCAGACTGCGTGACACTGCTGCCACCGCTCTGGACGAAAGCGCAAGTGCATGCCCGCCTTCGAGACGAGGACTGACTCCCCTGGGGAGACTCCAGAAGTACCCCAAGATCCATGTCAGCACTGGAGAGGAATCCTCAGGTTCCTGCCCCGACTCCACACAAGGTCTTAGGCCCCGGCATCGACGGGAGAGGAATCCCGAGAGGCCCCTGAGGAACTCGCATGGGGACTGGCCTTTCCTGAGGCCACCAGAGCGGGTCCCTGAGGTCCCCGTCGTAAGTCGAGAGCACCTGCCGCAACTCGAGAAAATCCAGGAGGTTTTGCCCTCCAGGCGAGATGAGGCCCATTTCCGCTGAGGCTTCTCGAGGCCAATCACATCTAACCACTGGAACTTCCAAAGGGTCCTTCACACCCTTGCTGCAACTCAAGAAGTTCCCCGACATACCCGTCTCCACTCGAGAGGAAGCACGTGGGGTCCCGCACACATCCAGGGGAGCCCCGTTTCGCCTACTAGCTCGAGATGAGGGATCCTTTCCCTGTTTCGTAGGGAAAGAATTCCCGGCGTTGCCGTCGCATCTCAAGAGGAGGCGCTCTCCACAGGAAAGGCGAGAGGAACTCCAGGGTCGTGGCACCATTCCAAGAGTCCCCCAGATGTGTCAGTCCATTCCAGAGGAACCTGTTTTCCCTGCACTGCCTTGACGTTCAAGCCGAGGATCGACTCCCACCACGTGTGCACGTGGGACAGCCCTGTGGGAAAGCCTCGTGGCAAAGCCTCGTGGGAAAGACTCGAGGGAAAACCATAGATCCTTTGATCCACGCGGCGGACTGCGTGACACTGCTGCCACCGCTCTGGAGGAAAGCGCAAGTGCATGCCCGCATTCGAGACGAGGACTGACTCCCCTGGGGAGACTCCAGAAGTACCCCAAGATCCATGTCAGCACTGGAGAGGAATCCTCAGGTTCCGGCCCCGACTCCACACAAGGTCTTAGGCCCCGGCATCGACGGGAGAGGAATCCCGAGAGGCCCCCGAGGAACTCACATGGGGACTGGCCTTTCCTGAGGCCACCAGAGCGGGTCCCTGAGGTCCCCGTCGTAAGTGGAGAGCACCTGCCACAACTCGAATAAATCCAGGAGGTTTTGCCCTCCAGGCGAGATGAGGCCCATTTCCGCTGAGGCTTCTCGAGGCCAATCACATCTAACCACTGGAACTTCCAAAGGGTCCTTCACACCCTTGCTGCAACTCAAGAAGTTCCCCGACATACCCGTCTCCATTCGAGAGGAAGCACGTGGGGTCCCGCACACATCCAGGGGAGCCCCGTTTCCGCCTCCTAGCTCGAGATGAGGGATACTTTCCCTGTTTCGTAGGGAAAGAATTCCCGGCGTTCCCGTCGCATCTCAAGAGGAGGCGCTCTCCACAGGAAAGGCGAGAGGAACTCCAGGGTCGTGCCACCATTCCAAGAGTCCCCCAGATGTGTCAGTCCATTCCAGAGGAACCTGTTTTCCCTGCACTGCCTTGACGTTCAAGCCGAGGATCGACTCCCACCACGTGTGCACGTGGGACAGCCCTGTGGGAAAGCCTCGTGGCAAAGCCTCGTGGGAAAGACTCGAGGGAAAACCATAGATCCTTTGATCCACGCGGCAGACTGCGTGACACTGCTGCTACCGCTCTGGAGGAAAGCGCAAGTGCATGCCCGCATTCGAGACGAGGACTGACTCCCCTGGGGAGACTCCAGAAGTACCCCAAGATCCATGTCAGCACTGGAGAGGAATCCTCAGGTTCCTGCCCCGACTCCACACAAGGTCTTAGGCCCCGGCATCGACGGGAGAGGAATCCCGAGAGGCCCCTGAGGAACTCGCATGGGGACTGGCCTTTCCTGAGGCCACCAGAGCGGGTCCCTGAGGTCCCCGTCGTAAGTCGAGAGCACCTGCCGCAACTCGAGAAAATCCAGGAGGTTTTGCCCTCCAGGCGAGATGAGGCCCATTTCCGCTGAGGCTTCTCGAGGCCAATCACATCTAACCACTGGAACTTCCAAAGGGTCCTTCACACCCTTGCTGCAACTCAAGAAGTTCCCCGACATACCCGTCTCCACTCGAGAGGAAGCACGTGGGGTCCCGCACACATCCAGGGGAGCCCCGTTTCGCCTCCTAGCTCGAGATGAGGGATCCTTTCCCTGTTTCGTAGGGAAAGAATTCCCGGCGTTGCCGTCGCATCTCAAGAGGAGGCGCTCTCCACAGGAAAGGCGAGAGGAACTCCAGGGTCGTGGCACCATTCCAAGAGTCCCCCAGATGTGTCAGTTCATTCCAGAGGAACCTGTTTTCCCTGCACTGCCTTGACGTTCAAGCCGAGGATCGACTCCCACCACGTGTGCACGTGGGACAGCCCTGTGGGAAAGCCTCGTGGGAAAGCCTCGTGGGAAAGACTCGAGGGAAAACCATACATCCTTTGATCCACGTGGCAGACTGCGTGACACTGCTGCCACCGCTCTGGAGGAAAGCGCAAGTGCATGCCCGCCTTCGAGACGAGGACTGACTCCCCTGGGGAGACTCTAGAAGTACCGCAAGATCCATGTCAGCACTGGAGAGGAATCCTCAGGTTCCGGCCCCGACTCCACACAAGGTCTTAGGCCCCGGCATCGACGGGAGAGGAATCCCCAGAGGCCCCCGAGGAACTCGCATGGGGACTGGCCTTTCCTGAGGCCACCAGAGCGGGTCCCTGAGGTCCCCGTCGTAAGTCGAGAGCACCTGCCGCAACTCGAGAAAATCCAGGAGGTTTTGCCCTCCAGGCGAGATGAGGCCCATTTCCGCTGAGGCTTCTCGAGGCCAATCACATCTAAGCACTGGAACTTCCAAAGGGTCCTTCACACCCTTGCTGCAACTCAAGAAGTTCCCCGACATACCCGTCTCCACTCGAGAGGAAGCCCGTGGGTCCCGCACACATCCAGGGGAGCCCCGTTTCCGCCTCCTAGCTCGAGATGAGGGTTCCTTTCACTGTTTCGTAGGGAAAGAATTCCCGGCGTTCCCGTCGCATCTCAAGAGGATGCGCTCTCCACAGGAAAGGCAAGAGGAACTGAAGGGTCGTGCCACCATTCCAAAAGTCCCCCAGATGTGTCAGTCCATTCCAGAGGAGCCTGTTTTCCCTGCACTGCCTTGACGTTCAAGCCGAGGATCGACTCCCACCACGTGTGTACTTGGGACAGCCCTGTGGGAAAGCCTCGTGGGAAAGCCTCGTGGGAAAGACTCGAGGGAAAACCATAGATCCTTTGATCCACGCGGCGGACTGCGTGACACTGCTGCCACCGCTCTGGAGGAAAGTGCAAGTGCATGCCCGCATTCGAGACGAGGACTGACTCCCCTGGGGAGACTCCAGAAGTACCCCAAGATCCATGTCAGCACTGGAGAGGAATCCTCAGGTTCCGGCCCCGACTCCACACAAGGTCTTAGGCCCCGGCATCGACGGGAGAGGAATCCCGAGAGGCCCCCGAGGAACTCACATGGGGACTGGCCTTTCCTGAGGCCACCAGAGCGGGTCCCTGAGGTCCCCGTCGTAAGTGGAGAGCACCTGCCGCAACTCGAATAAATCCAGGAGGTTTTGCCCTCCAGGCGAGATGAGGCCCATTTCCGCTGAGGCTTCTCGAGGCCAATCACATCTAACCACTGGAACTTCCAAAGGGTCCTTCACACCATTGCTGCAACTCAAGAAGTTCCCCGACATACCCGTCTCCATTTGAGAGGAAGCACGTGGGGTCCCGCACACATCCAGGGGAGCCCCGTTTCCGCCTCCTAGCTCGAGATGAGGGATCCTTTCCCTGTTTCGTAGGGAAAGAATTCCCGGCGTTCCCGTCGCATCTCAAGAGGAGGCGCTCTCCACAGGAAAGGCGAGAGGAACTCCAGGGTCGTGCCACCATTCCAAGAGTCCCCCAGATGTGTCAGTCCATTCCAGAGGAACCTGTTTTCCCTGCACTGCCTTGTCGTTCAAGCCGAGGATCGACTCCCACCACGTGTGCACGTGGGACAGCCCTGTGGGAAAGCCTCGTGGGAAAGCCTCGTGGGAAAGACTCGAGGGAAAACCATAGATCCTTTGATCCACGCGGCGGACTGCGTGACACTGCTGCCACCGCTCTGGAGGAAAGCGCAAGTGCATGCCCGCATTCGAGACGAGGACTGACTCCCCTGGGGAGACTCCAGAAGTACCCCAAGATCCATGTCAGCACTGGAGAGTAATCCTCAGGTTCAGGCCCCGACTCCACACAAGGTCTTAGGCCCCGGCATCGACGGGAGAGGAATCCCGAGAGGCCCCCGAGGAACTCGCATGGGGACTGGCCTTTCCTGAGGCCACCAGAGCGGGTCCCTGAGGTCCCCGTCGTAAGTCGAGAGCACCTGCAGCAACTCGAGAAAATCCAGGAGGTTTTGCCCTCCAGGCGAGATGAGGCCCATTTCCGCTGAGGCTTCTCGAGGCCAATCACATCTAACCACTGGAACTTCCAAAGGGTCCTTCACACCCTTGCTGCAACTCAAGAAGTTCCCGGACATACCCGTCTGCACTCGAGAGGAAGCACGTGGTGTCCCGCACACATCCAGGGGAGCCCCGTTTCCGCCTCCTAGCTCGAGATGAGGGATCCTTTCCCTGTTTCGTAGGGAAAGAATTCCCGGCGTTCCCGTCGCATCTCAAGAGGAGGCGCTCTCCACAGGAAAGGCGAGAGGAACTCCAGGGTCGTGCCACCATTCCAAGAGTCCCCCAGATGTGTCAGTCCATTCCAGAGGAACCTGTTTTCCCTGCACTGCCTTGACGTTCAAGCCGAGGATCGACTCCCACCACGTGTGCACGTGGGACAGCCCTGTGGGAAAGCCTCGTGCGAAAGCCTCCTGGGAAAGACTCGAGGGAAAACCATAGATCCTTTGATCCACGCGGCAGACTGCGTGACACTGCTGCCACCGCTCTGGAGGAAAGCGCAAGTGCATGCCCGCCTTCGAGACGAGGACTGACTCCCCTGGGGAGACTCCAGAAGTACCCCAAGATCCATGTCAGCACTGGAAAGGAATCCTCAGGTTTCGGCCCCGACTCCACACAAGGTCTTAGGCCCCGGCATCGACGGGAGATGAATCCCGAGAGGCCCCCGAGGAACTCGCATGGGGACTGGCCTTTCCTGAGGCCACCAGAGCGGGTCCCTGAGGTCCCCGTCGTAAGTCGAGAGCACCTGCCGCAACTCGAGAAAATCCAGGAGGTTTTGCCCTCCAGGCGAGATGAGGCCCATTTCCGCTGAGGCTTCTCGAGGCCAGTCACATCTAACCACTGGAACTTCCAAAGGGTCCTTCACACCCTTGCTGCAACTCAAGAAGTTCCCGGACATACCCGTCTGCACTCGAGAGGAAGCACGTGGTGTCCCGCACACATCCAGGGGAGCCCCGTTTCCGCTTCCTAGCTCGAGATGAGGGATCCTTTCCCTGTTTCGTAGGGAAAGAATTCCCGGCGTTCCCGTCGCATCTCAAGAGGAGGCGCTCTCCACAGGAAAGGCGAGAGGAACTCCAGGGTCGTGCCACCATTCCAAGAGTCCCCCAGATGTGTCAGTCCATTCCAGAGGAACCTGTTTTCCCTGCACTGCCTTGACGTTCAAGCCGAGGATCGACTCCCACCACGTGTGCACGTGGGACAGCCCTGTGGGAAAGCCTCGTGCGAAAGCCTCCTGGGAAAGACTCGAGGGAAAACCATAGATCCTTTGATCCACGCGGCAGACTGCGTGACACTGCTGCCACTGCTCTGGAGGAAAGCGCAAGTGCATGCCCGCCTTCGAGACGAGGACTGACTCCCCTGGGGAGACTCCAGAAGTACCCCAAGATCCATGTCAGCACTGGAGAGGAATCCTCAGGTTCCTGCCCCGACTCCACACAAGGTCTTAGGCCCCGGCATCGACGGGAGAGGAATCCCGAGAGGCCCCTGAGGAACTCGCATGGGGACTGGCCTTTCCTGAGGCCACCAGAGCGGGTCCCTGAGGTCCCCGTCGTAAGTCGAGAGCACCTGCCGCAACTCGAGAAAATCCAGGAGGTTTTGCCCTCCAGGCGAGATGAGGCCCATTTCCGCTGAGGCTTCTCGAGGCCAATCACATCTAACCACTGGAACTTCCAAAGGGTCCTTCACACCCTTGCTGCAACTCAAGAAGTTCCCCGACGTACCCGTCTCCACTCGAGAGGAAGCACGTGGGGTCCCGCACACATCCAGGGGAGCCCCGTTTCGCCTCCTAGCTCGAGATGAGGGATCCTTTCCCTGTTTCGTAGGGAAAGAATTCCCGGCGTTGCCGTCGCATCTCAAGAGGAGGCGCTCTCCACAGGAAAGGCGAGAGGAACTCCAGGGTCGTGGCACCATTCCAAGAGTCCCCCAGATGTGTCAGTCCATTCCAGAGGAACCTGTTTTCCCTGCACTGCCTTGACGTTCAAGCCGAGGATCGACTCCCACCACGTGTGCACGTGGGACAGCCCTGTGGGAAAGCCTCGTGGCAAAGCCTCGTGGGAAAGACTCGAGGGAAAACCATAGATCCTTTGATCCACGCGGCGGACTGCGTGACACTGCTGCCACCGCTCTGGAGGAAAGCGCAAGTGCATGCCCGCATTCGAGACGAGGACTGACTCCCCTGGGGAGACTCCAGAAGTACCCCAAGATCCATGTCAGCACTGGAGAGGAATCCTCAGGTTCCGGCCCCGACTCCACACAAGGTCTTAGGCCCCGGCATCGACGGGAGAGGAATCCCGAGAGGCCCCCGAGGAACTCACATGGGGACTGGCCTTTCCTGAGGCCACCAGAGCGGGTCCCTGAGGTCCCCGTCGTAAGTGGAGAGCACCTGCCACAACTCGAATAAATCCAGGAGGTTTTGCCCTCCAGGCGAGATGAGGCCCATTTCCGCTGAGGCTTCTCGATGCCAATCACATCTAACCACTGGAACTTCCAAAGGGTCCTTCACACCCTTGCTGCAACTCAAGAAGTTCCCCGACATACCCGTCTCCATTCGAGAGGAAGCACGTGGGGTCCCGCACACATCCAGGGGAGCCCCGTTTCCGCCTCCTAGCTCGAGATGAGGGATACTTTCCCTGTTTCGTAGGGAAAGAATTCCCGGCGTTCCCGTCGCATCTCAAGAGGAGGCGCTCTCCACAGGAAAGGCGAGAGGAACTCCAGGGTCGTGCCACCATTCCAAGAGTCCCCCAGATGTGTCAGTCCATTCCAGAGGAACCTGTTTTCCCTGCACTGCCTTGACGTTCAAGCCGAGGATCGACTCCCACCACGTGTGCACGTGGGACAGCCCTGTGGGAAAGCCTCGTGGCAAAGCCTCGTGGGAAAGACTCGAGGGAAAACCATAGATCCTTTGATCCACGCGGCAGACTGCGTGACACTGCTGCTACCGCTCTGGAGGAAAGCGCAAGTGCATGCCCGCATTCGAGACGAGGACTGACTCCCCTGGGGAGACTCCAGAAGTACCCCAAGATCCATGTCAGCACTGGAGAGGAATCCTCAGGTTCCTGCCCCGACTCCACACAAGGTCTTAGGCCCCGGCATCGACGGGAGAGGAATCCCGAGAGGCCCCTGAGGAACTCGCATGGGGACTGGCCTTTCCTGAGGCCACCAGAGCGGGTCCCTGAGGTCCCCGTCGTAAGTCGAGAGCACCTGCCGCAACTCGAGAAAATCCAGGAGGTTTTGCCCTCCAGGCGAGATGAGGCCCATTTCCGCTGAGGCTTCTCGAGGCCAATCACATCTAACCACTGGAACTTCCAAAGGGTCCTTCACACCCTTGCTGCAACTCAAGAAGTTCCCCGACATACCCGTCTCCACTCGAGAGGAAGCACGTGGGGTCCCGCACACATCCAGGGGAGCCCCGTTTCGCCTCCTAGCTCGAGATGAGGGATCCTTTCCCTGTTTCGTAGGGAAAGAATTCCCGGCGTTGCCGTCGCATCTCAAGAGGAGGCGCTCTCCACAGGAAAGGCGAGAGGAACTCCAGGGTCGTGGCACCATTCCAAGAGTCCCCCAGATGTGTCAGTTCATTCCAGAGGAACCTGTTTTCCCTGCACTGCCTTGACGTTCAAGCCGAGGATCGACTCCCACCACGTGTGCACGTGGGACAGCCCTGTGGGAAAGCCTCGTGGGAAAGCCTCGTGGGAAAGACTCGAGGGAAAACCATACATCCTTTGATCCACGTGGCAGACTGCGTGACACTGCTGCCACCGCTCTGGAGGAAAGCGCAAGTGCATGCCCGCCTTCGAGACGAGGACTGACTCCCCTGGGGAGACTCTAGAAGTACCGCAAGATCCATGTCAGCACTGGAGAGGAATCCTCAGGTTCCGGCCCCGACTCCACACAAGGTCTTAGGCCCCGGCATCGACGGGAGAGGAATCCCCAGAGGCCCCCGAGGAACTCGCATGGGGACTGGCCTTTCCTGAGGCCACCAGAGCGGGTCCCTGAGGTCCCCGTCGTAAGTCGAGAGCACCTGCCGCAACTCGAGAAAATCCAGGAGGTTTTGCCCTCCAGGCGAGATGAGGCCCATTTCCGCTGAGGCTTCTCGAGGCCAATCACATCTAAGCACTGGAACTTCCAAAGGGTCCTTCACACCCTTGCTGCAACTCAAGAAGTTCCCCGACATACCCGTCTCCACTCGAGAGGAAGCCCGTGGGTCCCGCACACATCCAGGGGAGCCCCGTTTCCGCCTCCTAGCTCGAGATGAGGGATCCTTTCACTGTTTCGTAGGGAAAGAATTCCCGGCGTTCCCGTCGCATCTCAAGAGGATGCGCTCTCCACAGGAAAGGCAAGAGGAACTGAAGGGTCGTGCCACCATTCCAAAAGTCCCCCAGATGTGTCAGTCCATTCCAGAGGAGCCTGTTTTCCCTGCACTGCCTTGACGTTCAAGCCGAGGATCGACTCCCACCACGTGTGTACTTGGGACAGCCCTGTGGGAAAGCCTCGTGGGAAAGCCTCGTGGGAAAGACTCGAGGGAAAACCATAGATCCTTTGATCCACGCGGCGGACTGCGTGACACTGCTGCCACCGCTCTGGAGGAAAGTGCAAGTGCATGCCCGCATTCGAGACGAGGACTGACTCCCCTGGGGAGACTCCAGAAGTACCCCAAGATCCATGTCAGCACTGGAGAGGAATCCTCAGGTTCCGGCCCCGACTCCACACAAGGTCTTAGGCCCCGGCATCGACGGGAGAGGAATCCCGAGAGGCCCCCGAGGAACTCACATGGGGACTGGCCTTTCCTGAGGCCACCAGAGCGGGTCCCTGAGGTCCCCGTCGTAAGTGGAGAGCACCTGCCGCAACTCGAATAAATCCAGGAGGTTTTGCCCTCCAGGCGAGATGAGGCCCATTTCCGCTGAGGCTTCTCGAGGCCAATCACATCTAACCACTGGAACTTCCAAAGGGTCCTTCACACCATTGCTGCAACTCAAGAAGTTCCCCGACATACCCGTCTCCATTTGAGAGGAAGCACGTGGGGTCCCGCACACATCCAGGGGAGCCCCGTTTCCGCCTCCTAGCTCGAGATGAGGGATCCTTTCCCTGTTTCGTAGGGAAAGAATTCCCGGCGTTCCCGTCGCATCTCAAGAGGAGGCGCTCTCCACAGGAAAGGCGAGAGGAACTCCAGGGTCGTGCCACCATTCCAAGAGTCCCCCAGATGTGTCAGTCCATTCCAGAGGAACCTGTTTTCCCTGCACTGCCTTGTCGTTCAAGCCGAGGATCGACTCCCACCACGTGTGCACGTGGGACAGCCCTGTGGGAAAGCCTCGTGGGAAAGCCTCGTGGGAAAGACTCGAGGGAAAACCATAGATCCTTTGATCCACGCGGCGGACTGCGTGACACTGCTGCCACCGCTCTGGAGGAAAGCGCAAGTGCATGCCCGCATTCGAGACGAGGACTGACTCCCCTGGGGAGACTCCAGAAGTACCCCAAGATCCATGTCAGCACTGGAGAGTAATCCTCAGGTTCAGGCCCCGACTCCACACAAGGTCTTAGGCCCCGGCATCGACGGGAGAGGAATCCCGAGAGGCCCCTGAGGAACTCGCATGGGGACTGGCCTTTCCTGAGGCCACCAGAGCGGGTCCCTGAGGTCCCCGTCGTAAGTCGAGAGCACCTGCAGCAACTCGAGAAAATCCAGGAGGTTTTGCCCTCCAGGCGAGATGAGGCCCATTTCCGCTGAGGCTTCTCGAGGCCAATCACATCTAACCACTGGAACTTCCAAAGGGTCCTTCACACCCTTGCTGCAACTCAAGAAGTTCCCGGACATACCCGTCTGCACTCGAGAGGAAGCACGTGGTGTCCCGCACACATCCAGGGGAGCCCCGTTTCCGCCTCCTAGCTCGAGATGAGGGATCCTTTCCCTGTTTCGTAGGGAAAGAATTCCCGGCGTTCCCGTCGCATCTCAAGAGGAGGCGCTCTCCACAGGAAAGGCGAGAGGAACTCCAGGGTCGTGCCACCATTCCAAGAGTCCCCCAGATGTGTCAGTCCATTCCAGAGGAACCTGTTTTCCCTGCACTGCCTTGACGTTCAAGCCGAGGATCAACTCCCACCACGTGTGCACGTGGGACAGCCCTGTGGGAAAGCCTCGTGGGAAAGCCTCGTGGGAAAGACTCGAGGGAAAACCATAGATCCTTTGATCCACGCGGCGGACTGCGTGACACTGCTGATACCGCTCTGGAGGAAAGCGCAAGTGCATGCCCGCATTCGAAACGAGGACTGACTCCCCTGGGGAGACTCCAGAAGTACCCCAAGATCGATGTCAGCACTGGAGAGGAATCCTCAGGTTCCGGCCCCGACTCCACACAAGGTCTTAGGCCCCGGCATCGACGGGAGAGGAATCCCCAGAGGCCCCCGAGGAACTCGCATGGGGACTGGCCTTTCCTGAGGCCACCAGAGCGGGTCCCTGAGGTCCCCGTCGTAAGTCGAGAGCACCTGCCGCAACTCGAGAAAATCCAGGAGGTTTTGCCCTCCAGGCGAGATGAGGCCCATTTCCGCTGAGGCTTCTCGAGGCCAATCACATCTAACCACTGGAACTTCCAAAGGGTCCTTCACACCATTGCTGCAACTCAAGAAGTTCCCCGACATACCCGTCTCCATTCGAGAGGAAGCACGTGGGGTCCCGCACACATCCAGGGGAGCCCCGTTTCCGCCTCCTAGCTCGAGATGAGGGATCCTTTCCCTGTTTCGTAGGGAAAGAATTCCCGGCGTTCCCGTCGCATCTCAAGAGGAGGCGCTCTCCACAGGAAAGGCGAGAGGAACTCCAGGGTCGTGCCACCATTCCAAGAGTCCCCCAGATGTGTCAGTCCATTCCAGAGGAACCTGTTTTCCCTGCACTGCCTTGTCGTTCAAGCCGAGGATCGACTCCCACCACGTGTGCACGTGGGACAGCCCTGTGGGAAAGCCTCGTGGGAAAGCCTCGTGGGAAAGACTCGAGGGAAAACCATAGATCCTTTGATCCACGCGGCGGACTGCGTGACACTGCTGCCACCGCTCTGGAGGAAAGCGCAAGTGCATGCCCGCATTCGAGACGAGGACTGACTCCCCTGGGGAGACTCCAGAAGTACCCCAAGATCCATGTCAGCACTGGAGAGGAATCCTCAGGTTCCGGCCCCGACTCCACACAAGGTCTTAGGCCCCGGCATCGACGGGAGAGGAATCCCGAGAGGCCCCCGAGGAACTCGCATGGGGACTGGCCTTTCCTGAGGCCACCAGAGCGGGTCCCTGAGGTCCCCGTCGTAAGTCGAGAGCACCTGCAGCAACTCGAGAAAATCCAGGAGGTTTTGCCCTCCAGGCGAGATGAGGCCCATTTCCGCTGAGGCTTCTCGAGGCCAATCACATCTAACCACTGGAACTTCCAAAGGGTCCTTCACACCCTTGCTGCAACTCAAGAAGTTCCCGGACATACCCGTCTGCACTCGAGAGGAAGCACGTGGTGTCCCGCACACATCCAGGGGAGCCCCGTTTCCGCCTCCTAGCTCGAGATGAGGGATCCTTTCCCTGTTTCGTAGGGCAAGAATTCCCGGCGTTCCCTTCGCATCTCAAGAGGAGGCGCTCTCCACAGGAAAGGCGAGAGGAACTCCAGCGTCGTGCCACCATTCCAAGAGTCGGCTAGATGTCTTAGTCCATTCCAGAGGAATCTGTTTTCCCTGCACTGCCTCGACATTCAAGCCGAGGATCGACTCACAACTCGGTGGCACGTGGGACAGCCCTGTGGGAAGGACTGGTGGGAACACCTCGTGGGAAATCCTCAAGGGAAAGGCACAGATCACTTGATGTAGGCGATGGGAAGAATGACTCTGCTGCTACAGCTGTTGAGGAAAGCGCACGTGCATGCCCCCATTCGAGACGAGGACTTACTCCAATGGGGAGACTCCAGACGTACCCGAAAATCCATGTCAGCACTGCAGAGGAATCCTCAGGTCCTGGGCCCGACTCCACACAAGGACTTAGGCCCCGGCATCGACGGGAAAGTAATCCCGAGAGGCCCCCGAGCAACTCGATTGGGGACTGGCCAGTCCTGAGTCCACCAGAGCAGGTCCCTGATGTCCCCGCCTTAAGTCGAGAGCACCTGCCACAACTCGAGAAAATCCAAGCGGTTTTGCCCTCCAGGCGAGATGAGGCCCATTTCTGCTGAGGCTTCTCGAGGCTAATCACACCTAACCTCTGGAACTTCCAAAAGGTACTTCACACCCTTGCTGCAACTCAAGAAGTTCCCCGACATCTCCGTCTCCACTGTAGAGGAAGCACGACGTTCCCGCCCACATCCAGAGGAGCCCCCGTTTACGCCTTGTAGCTCGAGATGAGGGATCCTTCCCATGCTTCCTCGGAAAGAATTCCCGGGGTTCCCATCGCATCTCAAGAGGAGGCGCTCTCGACAGCAAAAGCGAGGGGAAATCGAGGGCCGTGCCGCTATCCCAAAGTCCCCCAGATATCACAGTCCATTCAAGAGGAACATGTTTTCCTTGCACTGCAACGACTTTCACGCTGAGGATCTACTCACACAATGGTCGCACGTGGGACAGCCCTGTTGGATAGCCTCGTGAGAACACCTCGCGTGAAAGCCTCGAGGGAAAGATACAGATCCCTTGATCCAGGCGATGGGAAGCGTGACACTGCTGGTACAGTCTTGAGGAAAGCGCTCGTGCATGCCGCCATTCGAGACGAGGACTTACTCCCCTGGGGAGACTCCAGAAGTACCCCAAGATCCATGTCAGCACAGGAGAGGAATCCTAAGGTTCCGGGCCCGACACCACACAAGGACTTAGGCCACGGCATCGAAAGGAGAGGAATCCCGAGAGGCCCCCGAGCAACTCGCATTGGGACTGGCCTTTCCTGAGGCCACCAGAGCGGGTCCCTGAGGTCCCCGTTGTAAGTCGAGAGAACCTGCCACAACTCGAGAAAATCTAGGAGGTTTTGCCCTCCAGGCGAGATGAGGCCCATTTCCACTGAGGCTTCTCGAGGCTAATCACACCTAACCTCTGGAACTTCCGAAAGGTCCTTCACACCCTTGCTGCAACTCAAGATGTTCCCTGACATACCCGTCTCCAATCTAGAGGAAGCACGAGGGTCCCGGCCACATTCAGAGAAGCCCTGTTTCCGCCTCGTACCTCGAGATGAGTGATCCTTTCGCGGCTTGGACGGGAAAGAATTCTTGGCATTCCCGTCGCTTCTCAAGAGGAGCCGCTCTCCACAGGAAAGGCGAGAGGAACTCCAGCGTCGTGCCACCATTCCAAGAGTCCCCCAGAATTCTAGGTCCATTCCAGAGGAACCTGTTTTCCCTGCACTGCCTCGACTTTCTCGCCGAGGTACGACTCCACCATGGTGGCACGTGGGACAGCCCTGTGGGAAAGCCTCGTGGGAAAGCCTCGTGGGAAAGCCTCGAGGGAAAGCCACAGATCCCTTGAACCACGCAACGGGAAGCGTGACATTGCTGCTACCCTCGGGAGGAAAGGGCACGTGCATGCCCCCATTCGAGACGAGGACTTACTCCCCTGGGGAGACTCCAGAAGTACCCCAAGATCCATGTCAGCACTGGAGAGGAATCCTCAGGTTCCAGCCCCAACTCCACGCAATGTCTTAGGCCCCGTTATAGAAGGTAGAGGAATCATGAGAGGTCCCCTTTCAACTCGCATGGGGACTGGCCTTTCCTGAGGCCACCAGAGTGTGTCCCTGAGGTCCCCGTCATAAGTCGAGAGCACCTGCCGCAACTCGAGTAAATCCAGGAGGTTTTGCCCTCCAGGAGAGATGGGGCCGATTTCCTCGGAGGTTTCTCAAGGCTAATCACATCTAAGCTCTGGAACTTCCAAAAGTTCCTTCACACCCTTGCTGCAACTCAAGAAGTTCCCCGACATACCCGTCTCCCTTCGAGCGGAAGCACGAGGGTCCCGCCCACATCCAGAGGAGCCCCGTTTCCGCCTCGTAGCTCGAGATGAGGGATCCTTTCACTGCTTTGTCGGGAAAGAATTCTGGGCATTCCCGTCCAATCTCAAGAGGAGGCGGTCTCCACAGGAAACGCGGGAGGAACTACAGCATCGTTCCACCATTCCAAGAGTCCTCCAGAAGTCTCAGTCCATTCCAGAGGAACCTGTTTTCCCTGCAGTGCCTCGACTTTCAAGCCGAGGTTCGACTCCCACCTCGGTGATACGTGGGAGAGCACTGTGGGAGAGCCTGTTGGGAAAGTCTCGTGGGAAATCCTCAAAGGAAAACCAGAGATCCCATGATCAACGCGACAGGAAACGTGACACTGCTGGTACTGCTCGGGAGGACAGCACACGTGAATACCCCCTCTGGAGACAATGACTGACTCCCCTGGGGAGACTCCAGAAGTACCCCAAGATCCATGTCAGCACTGGGGAGGAATCCGCAGGTTCCGGCCCCAACTCCACACAAGGTCTTGAGTCCCGGCATCGATGGTACAGGAATCCCGAGAGGCCCCTGAGCAACTCGCATACGGACTGGCCTTTCCTGAGGCCACTAGAGAGGGTCCCTGAGGTCGCCGTGGTAAGTCGAGAGCAGCTGCCACAACTGGATAAAATCCAGGAAGTTTTGCCCTCCAGGCGAGGTGATGCCCATTTCCACTGAGGCTTCTCGAAGCTAATGACACCTAAACTCTGGAACTTCAAAAAGGTCCTTAACACCCTTGCTTCAACTCACGAGGTTCCCTGACATAACCGTTTACACTAGAGAGGAAGCACGAGGGTCCTGGCCACATCCAGAAGAGCCCCGTTTCCGCCTCGTAGCTCGAGATGAGGGATCCTTTCCCTGCTTGGTCGAGAAAGAATTCGGGGCATTCCCATCGCATCTTAAGAGGAGAAGCTCTCCACAGGAAAGGAGAGAAGAACTCCAGTGTCGTGCGACCATTCCCAGAGTCCCCCAGATGTCTTCGCCCATTCCAGAGGAACCTGTTTTCCCTGCACTGCCTTGACTTTCACGCCGAGGATCGACTCCCACCACAGTGGCACTTGGGACCGCCCTGTGGGAAAGCCTCGTGGAAAATCCTCGTTGGAAAACCTCGAGGGAAAGCCACAGATCTCATGATCCATGCTCCTGGAACCAGACACTGCTGCTACCGTTCTGGAGGAAAGCGCACGTGCATGACCCCCTCTCGAGACGAGGACTTACTCCCCTGGGGAGACTCCAGAAGTTCCCCCAAGATCCATGTCAGCACTGAAGAGGAATCCTCATGTTCCGCCCCGACGCCACACAAGGTCTCAGGCCCCGGCATCGAAGCGAGAGGAATCCCGAGAGGCACCCGAGCAACTCGCATGAGGACTGGCATTGCCTGAGGCCACCAGAGCGAGTCCCTGAGGTCCCCGTCGTAAATCGAGAGCACCTGCCGCAACTCGAAAAAATCTAGGAGGTATTGCCCTCCAGGCGAGAAGAGCCCATTTCCGCTGAGGCTTCTCGAAGCTAATCAAACCTAACCTCTGTAACTTCCAAAAGTTCCTTCACACCCTTGCTGTAACTCAAGAAGTTGCCTGACATACCCGTCTCCACTCTATAGGAAGCACAAGGGTCCCGGCCACATCCAGAGGAGACCCGTTTCCGCCTCGAGATGAGGGACATTTCGCTGCTTTGTCGGGAAAGAATTCCCGGCGTTCCACTCTCACCTCAAGAGGAGGTGCTCTCCACAGGAAAGGCGAGAGGAACTCCAGCGTCGTGCCACCATTCCAAGAGTTCCCCAGAAGTCTCAGTCCATTCCAGTGGAACCTGTTTTCCCTGCACTGCCTCGACTTTCACGCCGAGGATTGACTCCCATCAGAGTGGCACGTGTGACAGCCCTGTGGGAAAGCCTCATGGGAAAGCCTCGAGGGAAAGCCACAGATCCCTTGTTCCAGGCGATGGAAAGCATGACACTGCTGCTACTGCTCTGGAGGAAAGCACACGTGCATGCCCCCATTTGAGACGAGGACTTACTCCCCTGGGGAGACTCCAGAATTACCCCATTATCCATGTGAGCACTGGAGAGGAATCCTCCGATTCCGGCCCCGCCTCCACACAAGGTATTAGGCGCAGGCATCGAAGGGAGAGGTATCCCGAGAGGCCCACGTGCAACTCGCATGGGGACTGGCCTTTCCTGAGGCCACCAGAGCGGGTCCCAGAGGTCCCCGTCGTATGTCGAGAGCACCTGCGGCAACTTCAGAAAATCCAGGAGGATTTGCCCTCCAGGCGAGATGAGGACCATTTCCGCTGAGGCTTCTCAAGGCTAATCACACCTAAGCTCTGGAACTTTCAAAGGGTCCTTGACACCCTTGCTGCAACTCAAGAAGTTCCCCGAGATATCCTCTCCACTCGAGAGGAAGCACGTGGGTCCCACCCACATCCAGAAGAGCTCCATTTCTGCCTCGTAGGTCGAGATGAGGAATCCTTTCGCTGCTTGTTCAGGAGAGATTCCTGGGCGTTCCCGTCGCATCTCAAGAGTAGGGGCTCTCCACAGGAAAGCTGAGAGCAACTCCAGCGTAGTGCCACCATTCCAAGAGTCCCCCAGATGTCTCAGAACATTCCTGAGGAAACTGTTTTCCCTGCACTGCCTTGACTTTCACGAGGAGGATCGACTCCAACCACGGTCTCACGTGGGACAGCCCTGTGGGAAAGCCTCGTGGGAAAGCCTCGAGGGAAAGCCACAGATCCCTTGATCCACGCGACAGGAATCGTGACGCTGGTGCTACAGCTCGGAGGAAAGCGCACGTGCATGCCCCCATTCGAGACGAGGACTTACTCCCTTGGGGAGACTCCAAAAGTACTCCAAGATCCATGTCAGTACTGGAGAGGAATCCTCATGTTCCGGCCCCGACTCCACACAAGGACTTAGGCCCCGGCATCTACGGAAGAGGAAACCCGAGAGGACCCCGAGCAATTTGGATGGGGACGGGCCAGTCTTGAGGCCACCAGAGCTGGTCCCTAAAGTCCCCGTCGTAAGTCGAGAGCACCTGCGGCAACTCGGGAAAATCAAGGAGGTTTGGCACTCCAGGCGAGATGACGCCCATTTCCGCTGAGGCTTCTGAAAGGTAATCACATCTAACCTCTGGAACTTCTAAAAGGTCCTTCACACCCTTGCTGCAACTCAAGAAGTTCCCTAACATACCCATCTCCACTCGAGAGGAAGCACGACGGTCCCGCCCACATCCAGAGGAGCCCCGTGTCCGCCTCGTAGCTCAAGATGAGGGATCCTTTCGCAGCTTTTTCGGGAAATAATTCTGGGAGTTCCTGTTGCATCTCAAGTGGAGGCGCTCCCCACAGGAAAGGCGAGAGGAACTCCAGCGTCGTGCCACCATTCCCAGAGTCCCCCAGATATCTCAGTCCATTCCAGAGGAACCTGTTTTCCCTGCATTGCCTCGAGTTTCACACCGAGCATTGACTCACACCACGGTGGCACGTGGGACAGCCCTGTGGGAAAGCCTCATGGGAAAGCCTCGTGGGTAAGCCACAGATCCCATGATCGGCGTGCCGGGAGGCGTGACACTGTTGTTACACCTCGGGATGAAAGCGAACGTGCATGCCCCCTCTAAGGACGAGTACTGCCTCCCCTCGGGGGACTTCAGAAGAACCCCAAGATCCATGCCAGCACTGGAGTGGAATCTTCACTTTCCGGCCCCGACTCCACACAAGGTCTTAGACCCCGGCAAGGACGGGAGAGGAATCCCGAGAGGCCCCCGAGCAACTCGCATGGGGACTGGCCTTTCCTGAAGTCACCAGAGCGGGTCCCTGAGGTCCCCATCGTAAGTCGAGAGCACCTGCCCCAACTCGAGAAAATCCAGGATGTTTTGCCCTCCAGGCGAGATGAGGCCCATTTCCTCTGAGGCTTCTCAAGGCTAATCACACCTAATTTGTGGAAATTCTAAAAGGTCCTTCACACACTTGCCGCAACTCAAGAAGGACCCCGACATACCTGTATCCACTCTAGAGGGAGCACGAGGCTCCCTCGCACATCCAGGGGAGCCCCGTTTCTGCCTCATAGCTCGAGATGAGGGATCCTTTCCCTGCTTGGTTGGGAAAGAATTCGCGTCGTTCCCGTTGCATCTCAAGAGGAGGCCGTCTCCACAGGAAAGGCAAGAGGAACTCCAGGGCCGCGCCACCATTCCGAGTCCCCCAGATTTCTCAGTTCATTTCAGAGGAACCTGTTTTCCCTGCACTGCCTCGACTTTCTCGCCGAGGATCGACAGCCACAACGTGGGCACGTGAAGCAGCCCTGTGGGAAAGCCTAGTGGAAAGCCTCGTGGGAAAGCCTCGAGGGAAAGCCACAGATCCCTTGATCCACGGGACGGGAAGAGTGACACTGCAGCTACAGCTCTGGAGGAAAGCACACGTGCATGCACCCATTCGAGACGAGGACTTACTCCCCTGGGGAGACTCCAGAAGTACCCCACGATCCATGTCAGCACTGGAGAGGAAACCTCATGTTCCAGGCACGACTCCACACAAGGTCTTAGGCCCCGGCTTCGAAGGGAAAGTTATCCTGAGTGGCCCCCGTGCAACTCGCATAGGGACTGGCCTTTCCTGAGGCAACCAGAGCGGGTCCATGAGGTCCCCGTCGGAAGTTGAGAGCACCTGCCGCAACTCGACAGAATCCAAGAGGTTTTGCCCTCCAGGCGAGATTAGGCCCATTTCCGCTGAAGCTTCTCAAGGCTAATCACATCTAAGCCCTGGAACTTCCAAAAGGTCCTTCACACCCTTGCTGCAACTCAAGACGTTCCCCGACTTCCCTGTCTCCACTCTAGAGGAAGCATGAGGGTCCCGCCCACATCCAGAGGAGCCCTGTTTCTTCCTCGTAGCTCAAGATGAGGGACACTTTCCCTGCTTGGTCGGGAAAGAATTCTGGGCATTCCTGTCGCATTTCAAGAGGAGGCGCTCTCCACAGCAAAGGCGAGCGGATCTCCAGCATCGTGCCACCATTCCAAGAGTCCCCCAAATATCTCAGTCATTTCAGAGGAACCTGTTTTCCCTGCACTGCCTCGACTTTCACGCCGAGGATCGACTCAAACAAGGTGGCACGTGGGACCCCTGTGGGGAAGCCTCATGAGAAAGCCTCCTGGGAAAGCCTGGAGTGAAAGTCACAGATCCCTTGATCCAGGCGATGGAAAGCGTGACACTGCTGCTAGAGCTCTGGAGGAAAGCGCAGGTGCATGTCCCCATTCGAGATGAGGACTTACTCCCCTGAGGAGACTCCAGAAGTACCCCAAGATCCATGTCAGCATAGGAGAGGAATCCTCAGGTTCCGGCCCCGCCTCCACACAGGCCTTAGGCCCCGGCATCGAAGGGAGAGGAATCCCCAAAGGCACCCGAGCAACTCGCAGGGGACTGGCCTTTCCTGAGGCCACCAGAGCGGGTCCCTGAGGTCCCCGACATAAGTCGAGAGCACCTGCCGCAACTCGAAAAAATCTAGGAGGTATTGCCCTCCAGGCGAGATGGGGCCCATTTCCGATGAGGCGTCTCAAGGCTAATCACACCTAACATCTGGGACTTTCAAAAGGTCCTTCACACCCTTGCTGCAACTCAAGAAGTTCCCCGACATACCTGTCTCCACTCGAGAGGAAGCACGAGGGTCCCGCCCACATCCAGAGGAGCCCCGTTTCCGCCTCCTAGCTCGACATGAGGGATCCTTTGGCTGCTTGATCGGGAAAGAATTCTGGGCATTCCCGTCCCATCTCAAGAGGATGCGTTTTACACAGGAAAGGCGAAAGGAACACCATCATCGTGTCACCAAACCAAGAGTCCCCCATTGTCTCAGTCCATTTCAGAGGAACCTGTTTTCCATGCACTGCCTCGACTTTCACGCCGAGGATCGACTCCCACCACGGTGGCACATGGGACAGCCCTGTGGGAAAGCCTCGTGGGAAAGCCTCGTGGGAAAGCCTCGAGGGAAAGCCACAGATCCCTTGATCCACGCAACGGGAAGCGTGACACTGCTGCTACAGGTCGGAAGGAAAGCGCACGTGCATGCCCCCTCTCGAGACGAGGACTCACTCCCCTGGGGAGACTCCAGAAGTGACCCAAGATCCATTTCAACACTGGAGAGGAATCCTCATGTTCCGGGCCCAACACCACACAAGGTCTTAGGCCCCGGCATCAAAGTGAGAGGAATCCCAAGATGCCCACGAGAAACCTGCATGGGGACTGGCCTTTCCTGAGGCCACCAGATCGTGTCCCTGAGGTCCCCGTGGTAAGTCGAGAGCACCAGCCGCAACTCGAAAAAATCCAGGAGGTTTTGCCCTCCAGGCGAGAAGAGTCCCATTTCCACTGATGCTTCTCGAGGCTAATCACACCTAACCTCTGGAACTTCCAAAAGGTCCTTCACTCCCTTGCTGCCACTCGAGAAGTTCCCCGGCTTACCCGTCTCCACTCTAGAGGAAGCACGAGGGTCCTGGGCACACCCAGAGGAGCCTCGTTTCCGCCTAGTGGCTCGAGATGAGGCATCCTTTCGCTTCTTGGTCGGGGAAGAATTCTCAGCGTTCCCGTTGCATTTCAAGAGGAGGCGGTCGCAATAGGAAAGGCGAGAGGAACTCCGGCGTTGTGCCACCATTCCGAGAGCCCCCAGATGTCTCAGTCCATTCCAGAGGAACCTATTTTCCATGCACTGCCTCGAATTTCACGCCGAGGATCGACTCCCACCACGGTGGCAGGTGGGACAGCCCTGTGTTAAAGCCTCGTGGGAAAGCCACGTGGGAAAGCCTCGTGGGAAAGCCACGTGGGAAAACCTCGTGGGAAAGCCTCGAGGGAAAGCCACAGATCCCTTGATCCACGCGATAGGAAGCGTGACACTGCTGCTACTGCTCTGGAGGAAAGCGCACGTGCATGCCCCCATTCGAGACGAGGACTTACTCTCCTGGGGAGACTCCAGAAGTACCCCAAGATCCATGTCAGCCCTGGAGAGGAATCCTCAGGTTCTGGCCCCAACTCCACACAAGGTCTTAGGCCCCGGCATCGAACGGAGAGGAATGCCGAGAGGCCCCCGAGCAACTCGCATGGGGACTGGCCTTTCCTAAGGCCACCGGAGAGTGTCCCTGAGGTCCCCGTCTTATGTCGAGAGCACCTGCCGCAACTCGAGAAAATCCAGGAGGTTTTTCCCTCCAGGCGAGATGAGGCCCATTTCCGTTGAGGCTTCTCGAAGCTAATCAAACCTAAAGTCTGTAACTTCCAAAAGGTCCTTCACACCCTTGCTGCAACTCAAGAAGTTGCCTGACATACCCGTCTCCACTCGAGAGGAAGCACGAGGGTCCGGCCCACCTCCAGAAGAGCCCCGTTTCCGCTCGTAGCTCGTGATGAGGGATCCTTTCGCTGGTGGTCGGGAAAGAATTCTGGGCGTTCCCGTCGCATCTCAAGAGGAGGCGCTCTCCACAGGAAAGGCGAGAGGTATGCCAGCGTCGTTCCACCATTCCAAGAGTCCCCCAGATGTCTCAGTCCATTCCAGAGGAACCTGTTTTCCCTGCACTGCCTCGACTTTCACGCCGAGGATCGACTGCCACCAAGGTGGCACGTGAGACAGCCCTGTGCGAAAGCCTAGTGGGACAGCCCTGTGGGAAAGCCTCGTGGGAAAGCCTCGTGGAAAATCCTGGAGGGAAAGCCGCAGATCCCATGACTCACGAGATGGGAAGCGTGACACTGCTGCTACAGATCAGGAGGAAAGCGCACCTGCATGCCCCCTCTCGAGACGAGGACTGACTCCCCTGGGGAGACTCCATAATTACCCCATGATCCATGTCAGCATTGGTGAGGAATCCTCAGGTACCGGCCCCGACTCCACACAACTTCTTAGGCCCCGGCACCGACGGGAGAGGAATCACGAGAGGCCCCCTAGCAACACGCATGATGACTGGCCTTTCCTGAGGCCGCCAGAGCGGGTCCCTGAAGTCCCCGTGGTAACTTGAGAGCACCTGCTGAAACTGGGGAATATCTAGAAGCCTCTCCATTCCAGGCGCCATGAGGCCCATTTCTGCTGAGGCATCTCGAGACTAACCACACCTAACCTCTGGAACTTCGAAAGGGTCCTTCACACCTTTGCTGCAACTCAAGAAGTTCCCCGACATACGCGTTCCTCTTCCCATTCTGCCATAATGGTGGTGACATCTGCATATCTAAGTTTATTGCTATTTCTTCCGGCAATCTTGATTCCAGCTCAGGTATCTTCCATCCCAGCATTTTTCATGATGTAGTCTGCATATAAGCTAAATAAACAGGGTGACAATATACAGCCTTGACATACTCCTTTTCCTTTTTGGAACCAGTATGTTGTTCCATGTCCTGCTCTAACTGTTGCTTCCTGACCTTCATACAGATTTCTCAAGAGGCAGGTTAGGTGGTCTAGTATTCCCTTCTCTTTCAGAATTGTGGCTAAAACAACAGTATAAGGACCTTTCCGATGTCAGGCCAAGGAATTGTGTTTCCAGTCATTGAGCCACACCTGATCACTGAGCACAAATTCATGAATCTGTTCCTCAAGGGGGAATGATATTTTTTTTACACAAACTTAGTTACCTGATTTATTACCTTACCTAATTGTTCCAGCTGCTGTGAAATCCCACCTCCTTACTTGTGGCAAATCTGCTAACACCTGCCTCATTTGGGGTGGGGGGTTCTCCCATAGAAAATTTCATAAGGACAACAACAATGGGAACGTGCAGCTACCCGTAATATGAGTAAGTCTGCCAGAAGCAAGCCCATCCATGTACAGTCAGTCTCTATGATCCATTTTGAAAGAGTCTCTTCAAGAGTTTGGTTGTTTCTTTCCACCATTCCAGAACACTGGGGCCTATATGCTGTATGTAATTTCCACTGATATTTAGAGCTTCACATACCTGTTAATTAACGCGGCTACAAAGACAGGGCCATTGTCGGATTCTATACTGGTTGGAAACCCAAGTCTGGGAATTATTTCTCAAATCAGCGAGCTACTTCATTTTCTTTTTCAGATCAGGTAGGGAAGGCCTCTGCCCAACCAGAGAAGGTACCTACTATTCTAGTAAGTAATGATAACAGGTGACTGCCTTTGCTTCCCCGAAGGGACACTCGCTTTCCCTGCATCCTGAGAACTCCACGTCTCAGCCAGTTGGAAAAGCGCTTCTTGGAGGTCATTATTCAGGGGCAATTTCCCCTGGAGCCCGGGGCCATAGGGAGTGGCTCCACACTCCCAGGGAAAGGCAGAGCCACAGCCACACATCTGTCCCATCCCCTTTGCTCTGTAGGAGAGCTCTAGTGAGCCTAGGTCTGTCAGGAAAATTCTTGGCTCCTATGGGGACACATTCTATGTGTGAAACTGCATACAGGACCGAGGGGCCACAGGGCGCCTGTTTCTCTCGGGGCCGGAGGGGTGGGGGGCCTGAAGCAGTGCGGCCCAGCAACAGCTTCCACATCCATCCAATTGCTCTTTTCTTACCTCTGATAGAACTAGCTTTGTTCCAGCCTTTGGCAATTTGGAGGCAAGCGGGCCCCACTTCCTCCCCAAGGAGGCATGGGACCTACTTTGAGTGGAAAGGCCCCTCACGGAGCTGAACCCAGGAAGGCACCCAGTCATGTCTGACACATTCCTGCATCCTGCTTCTTCATGAGCAATACCGCTATAAGCTAGGAATGTCTTTCCAAGGCTCAGAAAGGACAGGGGAGATGCATGGTGCTGCCTCTGGAATTTCGGTCCTCTGAGCAGACCTGGAGGTCTCCCCTTGAAGAAGCAAACCAGTTTCTTCCAAATACAGGCTTGCAAACACACACTGGGTGGCTGCCTCTTCTTCCCTGAAGGACGATCACTTTCCCCACATCCTGTGAACTCTGCATCCCAGCCTGCTGGAAAAGCGCTTCTTGGAGGTCATTTTTCAGGGACAATTTTCCCTGGAGCCCGGGGCCGTAGGGAGGGCCCCATGCTCGCTGGGAAAGGCAGAGTCACATCCACAGTCTGTTCTATCCCTTTTGCCCTGTAGGAGAGCTCTAGTGAGCCTAGGTCTGTCAGGAAAATTCTTGGCTCCTATGGGGACACATCCTGTGTGTTAACCTGCATATGGGACCGAGGGGCCACAGGGCGCCTGCTCCTCTCGGGGGGTAACCTGAAGTGGTGCGGCCCAGCAACAGCCTGAACATCCATCTAATTGCTCTTTTCTTCCTTCTGATAGAGCTAGCTTTGCTTCTCGCTTTGGCATTTCGGAAGCCAGGGGGAGCCCCACCGCTGTTGTCCTGGGGTCTATTGGAGGTACCAGGTCTACTGGACCCCAGCATGGCACCCGACCCCCTCAGACACACTCCCGCAGCCTCCTTCCCCATGGGCAGGACTGTTCTGACCTAGGAATGTGTTCCCAAGGCTCAGAAAATGCAGGGAGACACACGGCCCTGACTCTGGAACTGAGGCCGTTGGAGCAGGCCTGGAGGTCTGACGTCTGAGACGGCAAACGCTTGCTGCGAGATACAGGTGTGAAAACACACTCTCTGGGGCTGCCTTTCCTTCCTCCAAGGAAGATAGCTTTTCCAGTCTCCTCCGTGCTGAGTCATACAAGGCTGGAAAGGTCTGGCTTAGAGGGCATTTCTCAGCGGCAATGGCCCCTGAGGCCCTGCACCCAGGGAGGGATCCTACCCTCCCAGGGGAAGTCAAAGCAACCTCCAAACAGCTGTTCTATCATGTTTCCTCTGCAGGAGGGAGCTAGTGAGCCCAGGTCTGTCTGGAACGTTCTTGGATCCTGCGGGGAAATCATCCTGGGAGCCCACCTGGATACCAGTCGTAGGGGCTAACATCTGCATTTTTCTTCCTTGGAGCCCTAACGCAGTACAGCCTAGCAACTGCTTGAAAATCCATCCTGTTGCTGTTTTCTTCCCTCTGACAGAGCGAGCTTTGCTCCCCACTTTGGGATTTCAGAAGCAAGGTGGTGGCCTGCAACTCCTTGCCTGGGGTCCATTGGAGGTGCAAGGTGCCCTCGACCAGGTGACCCCAGCATGGCACCTGGCCCCCTCAGACACACTCCCGCAGCCTGCTTCCCCATGGGCAGGACTGCTCTCCCCTAGGAATGTGTTTGCGAGGCCAGGAAACTGCAGGGAGACACAAGGCCCTGATTCTGGAATGGAGTCTGTTGGAGCAGGCCTGCAGGTCTTATGTCTAACAAGCCAAACACTTGCTGCAAGATACAGGCCTGAAAACACACTCTTGGGCTGCCTTTCCTTCCTCCAAGGAAGAGAGTTTTCTCAGCCTCCTGTGGGCTGAGAGTCACACAGGGCTGAAAAGCACTTACTGGGAGATTAGTTTTCATTGGCCATGGCCCCTGAGGCCCTGTGCTCAGGGAGGGCTCCCTCCCTCCCAGGGAAAGTCAAAGGAAGCTCCAAACGGCTGTTCAATCATGTTTCGGAGAGAGTCATTGCCAAGGCAGGTTTATAAGAAGTTCCAGGGTCCCCAAGGAGAGAGGGGTCTAGAATTCTCAAGGAGGAAGAAAGGGCACACTTTTTTCCCTCTACATTCCTTCGGATTACATAACAATCATGCATCCTTCTTGAGGACGGTCTCTGGAAAAACCTTCTGGCTAATCCTGTTATCTTAAAATGTAAATGATGGGAGTAGGTCTAGTGAGTCTTTACAACCTCCAGACATTCTTTTGTTCGTTGTAATAACTTATTGGAGAGTATATAACTCCATTACTAACACTAGCAAGGGGGTACACTTTCTGCCCCTTGTGATGTCTCTGTCAGAAGCTTTCTCTATCTCCTTTCTACTTGAATAAGACTCGATTGCACAAAAGCTCTGAGCAATCAAGCCTCGTCTTGGGCCCTGGATTGAATTCTTCTCCTCCATAAGCCAAGAATCCCAGCATCTTTTCGTGGTTCAGCAACAATATTTCATTTCCTCTGCAGGAGAGAGCTAGTGAGCTTAGGTCTGTCTGGAACATTCTTGGATCCTGTGGGGAAAATATCCTGTGCACACATCTGGATACTGGGCCTAGAGGCCAAAATTCGCATTTCTTTCCCGCGGAGCCCTCACGTGGTGTGACTGAGCAACTGCTTGAAAATCCATCCCATTGCTGTTTTCCTCCTTCTGACAGACAGAGCTAGCTTTGTTCCCTGCTTTGGGATATCTCAACCGAGGGGCCGGTCCATAGCTACTCGCCTGGGGCCCATTGGATGTGCAAGGTGCCCTCGACTAGGTGACCCTAGCATGGCACTCAGCCCGCTCAGACACACTCCCGAGGCTTCTTTCTCATGGGAAGCACTGCTCCAACCTAGGAATGTGTCTGCAATGCTTGGAAAGTGCAGTGAGACACACAGCCCTGACTCTGGAATTGAGGCCCTCAGAGCAAGCCTGCAGCTCTGATGTCTGAGAAGCAAAACACTTGCTGCAAAGAGAGGCCTGAAAACACACTCTCTGTGGATGACTTTCCTTCCTCTAAGGAAGACAGATGTCCCAGTCTCCTGCTTCCTGCATGTCACACAGCTGGAATGCGCTTGCTTGGATGTCATGATTCAGTGGCAATGACCCCTGAGGCCCTTTGCCCAGGGAGGGCTCCCACACTCATAGGCAAATCAAAGCAACTTCCAAGTGAGTCAGCTCTTCACATCAAGTGGCCAAAGTATTGGAGTTTCAGGTTCAGTATTAGTCCTTCCAATGGATATTCAGACCTGATTTCCTTTAGGATGGAGTGGTTGCGTCTCCTTGTAGTCTAAGCGACCTACAAGCATCTTCTCCAACACCACTGTTCAAAAGCATCAAATTTTCAGCTGTCACTTTCTTTATAGTACATCTTTCATATCCATCCATGACATATGGAAAAACCATAGCCTTGACCGGATGGGTCTTTGTTGGCAAAGCAACGTCTCGGCTTTTTAATATGCTGTCTAGTTTGGTCATCACTTTTCTTCCAAGTCATAAATATGTTTTAAGTTCATGGAGGCAGCCATCACCTGCAGTGATTTCCAAGCCCCCCAAAATAGTCTGCTGCTGTTTCCAATGTTTTCCCATCTATTTGCCATGAAGTGATGAGACTGGATGCAATGATTGTAGTTTTCTGAATGCTGAGCTTTAAGCTAACTTTTTCACTCTCCTCTTTCACTTTCATCAGGAGACTCTTTAGCTCTTCTTCACTTTCTGCCATAAGGGTGGTGTCATCTGAATATCTGAGATTATTGATATTTCTCCCAGCAACCTTGATTCCAGCGTGTGCTTCCTCCAGCCCAGTGTTTCTCATGCTGTACTCTGCATATAAGTTAAATAAGCAGGGTGACAATATACAGCCTTGACATGTTCCTTTTCCTATGTAGAACCAGTCTGTTGTTCCATGTCCAGTTCGAACTGTTTCTTCCTGGCCTGCATACAGGTTTCTCAAGAGACAGGTCAGGTGGTCTGGTATTCCCATCTCTTTCAGAATTTTTCCCAGTTTCTTGTGATCCACACAGTCAAAGGCTTTGGCATTGTCAATAAAGCAGAAATAGATGTTTTTTTTTTTTTTTCCGGAACTCTCTTGCTTTTTCAATGATCCAGTGGATGTTGGCAATTTGATCTCTGGTTTCTCTGCATTTTTTAAATCCCTCTTGAACATCTGGAAGTTCACAGTTCATGTGAACTTGGAGAATTTTGAGCATTACTTTACTAGTGTGTGAGATGAGTGCAATTGTGCAGCAGCTTGAATAGTGTTTGTCATTGCCTTTCTTTGGGATTGGAATGAAAACTGACCTAATGACTAGATGTTTTCAATTGCATATGCTGAAAGAACTGGGTGTGCAGTTTTGAAGGAAAAAAAAAATCATTTTAACCCATTTTCTCTGAAGTGCAAGGCATATCATGGCCATCCCTGAATCATAAAGTCACCTTTTCTTTATGTAGTCATAGTTTCATGCCTAAATTATAGGCCAACTCGTGCTCAACTTGACTCTGATGTCAGGGGCAGATCAACTGATAAAAAGCTTGGATTGTCCCTCTGGAGGAAAGTGAGATCTTGGTCCCACGAGAAGAATCTGAAGGGTTAAGGGAACTTGCAAGAGTGGGGAAAGCTTAGTCCATCCTACATGTACCAAAATCTTAAATAAGGCTTATTTACTTTACCGAAGTAAAAAAACAGATGATGAAAACAATTATAAATCAATGAAAGGTAGAGAAACTCATAGTCTGTGATCAAAAATTGCATTCTAAGAAAACTTAGTTCTCTTAACCTAGAGAGGAGACTAAATTCCATCTGGTAGCAGCTTACCAGAAGACAAGCAAACAAACAAACAAATTATCAGTAAGCTTAAAAAAAGTATTTTCCATATATCTTGAAGTAGCAGTATTTCTGCAAAGGCATCAGTGTGAAACCACAGAGGACATGGTTAAAACCTGATGAAATAGAAATTGACAATGTCATCTGGTCACTGCTGCGACTTGAAATGCTTTAATATGATAACTAGAATGATAACTGACAGCATTTGACCAGGACATATCAGATTTTCACGGATGTCATATCATTTCTAGGATATCTATATTAGGAACTGAAGGAATCTTTGAACCTAGGAAAGAAAACAACAGTCTCAAAGGCCCTTGCTGAGTCATCTAGCAGCAAGGAATGTCTTTGCAAGGATCGCAAAGTGAAGGGAAGATACACCGACCTGCCTCTGCAACTTCGGTCCTCTGAGCAGATCTGGAGGTCTCCCTTTGTATAAGCTAACCTGTTCCTTCCAAATAGAGGTTTGCAACACAAAACAAGTGGCCGCCTATTCTTCCCCGAAGGAGGCTCTCTTTCCCCACATCCTGCAAACTCCCTTTCCCAGCCTCCTGGAAAAGTGCTTCTTGCAGTTCCTTTCAGAAAATCCTATGGACAGAGAAGCCTGGTAGGCTGCAGTCCATGGGGTCGCTGAGGGTCGGACACGACTGAGCGACTGCACTTTCATTTTCACTTTCATGCATTGGAGAAGGCAATGGCAACCCACTTACTGTTCTTGCCTGGAGAATCCCAGGGACGGGGGAGCCTAGTGGGCTACCGTCTATGGCGTCGCACAGAGTCGAACACGACTGAACCAACTTAGCAGCAGCAGCAGCAGCAGCAGCAGCAGCAGCAGCAGCAGCAGCAGCAGCAGTTCCTTTCTTAGGGGCAGTTATCCCTGAGATTGGGACCTGGAAAGGCAGAGCCACCTCCACACACACATCTTTTCTGTCCCCTTTCCTCTGGAGGAGAGCTCTAGTGAGCCTAGGTCTGTCAGGAAAATTCTTGGCTTTGACGGGATCACACCCGGTGTGTGAACCTGCATACCCGACCTAGGGGCCACAGGGCACCTGTTTTGCTCGAGTGGGTCCTGGAGGGGTGCAGCATAGCAAGAGCTTAAAGATCCATCCAATTTGTCTTTCTTTTACCTCGGAGAGAACGAGTTTGCTCCACCTCCACCCTTTGGCAGTGTGGAGGGAAGAGGGCACAACCCTCTCCCAAAGGGGACATAGGGCCTACCAGGAGAGAAAGGCCCCTTGAGGAGCTGAGCCCAGGTAGGCAGCCAGTGATGTCAAGCACACTCCCGCTGCTTGCTTCTTCATGGGCACTCCGACAATCTGCTAGGAATGTCTTGGCAAGGATCTCAAAGGGAAGGGGAGATACATGGCCCTGTCTCTGGAACTTCAGTCCTCTGAGCAGATCTGGAGGTCTTGAGTTGTATAAGCAAACGTGTTCCTTCCAAATAGAGGCTTGCGAACACACCCCCGGTGGTTGCCTCTTCTTCCCCGAAGAAGTCTTTCTTTCCCCACATGCTGCGAACTCCCTGTCCCAACCTCCAAGATTAGCGCTTCTTGCCATTCCTTTCTTAGAGGCAGTTATCCCTGAGCTTGGGGCCGTAGGGAGTAGCCCCACACTCACAGGGAAAGGCAAAGACTCCTCCATACATCTCCTCTATCCCCTTTGCTCTGGAGGAGAGCTTTAGTGAGCCTAGGTCTTTCAGGAAAATTGTTGGCTTGGACAGGATCTCACCCTGTTTGTGAACCTGCATACCCAACCGGGGGCCACAGAGCACCTGTTTCAGTAAAGTGGGCCCTGAAAGGGTGCAGCCTAGCAAGAGCTTGAAAATCCATTCAATTGCTGTTTTTGTACCTCTGACAGAGCGAGCTTTGCTCCACCCTTTGGCAGTGTGGAGAAAAGAGGCATGACACCCTCCCCAAGGGGACATGGGGCCTACTTCGAGAGGAAAGGCCCCTTGTGGAGTTGAGGCACACAGTCGTGTCAAACACACTCCCACTGCTTGCTTCTTCATGGGCACTCCCGCTATCAGCTAGGAATGTCTTTGCAATGATCACAAAGGGAAGGGGAGATACACGGCCCTGCCTCTGGACCTCCGGTGCTCTGAGCAAATCTGGTCTCCAGTTGTTGGTCAAGTTCAAGTTCAAGGTCAAGGTCAAGTTCAAGATCAAGGTCAAAGTCAAGGTCAAGTTCAAGGTCAAAGTCAAGTTCAAGTTCAAGGTCAAAGTCAAGTTCAAGTTCAAGGTCAAAGTCAAGGTCAAGTTCAAGTTCAAGTTCAAGTTCAAGTTCAAGGTCAAAGTCAAGTTCAAGTTCAAGTTCAAGTTCAAGTTCAAGGTCAAAGTCAAGGTCAAGTTCAAGTTCAAGGTCAAAGTCAAGGTCAAGTTTAAGTTTAAGGGCAAGCAAAAGGTAAGGGCAAGGACAAGGTAAGGCCAAGGACAAGGCCTAGGGAAGGCCAAGCCGAAGGCCAAGGGCAAGGGCAAGGGCAACGCCAAGGGTAAGGCCAAGGCCCAGGCCAGGGCCAAGGCCAAGGCCGCCAAAGCGAAGCCCAAACCCCGTAACGACTGACAGAAGGCAGAAGGCACTAAGCCCGTGTGCAGAGGAAGCCACTGAAGGCGGCAAGGCCACAGAGCTCCCCGACTCCCGTTCCCACAGGAAGATGTGAGGATAAAGGGCCTCATCCCAGCACAGCACCCGCTCCCACCGGCCCCTGACTCCCGCAGCACGCCCCCTAAAACAACACTGTCTTCCCAGAAAAGAGAACGGAGAAGCCATGTGTGTGCCAAAGGAGCAAGATGAACGAACGATGCAACGCCCTCCAACTTTGGGCACACCTGACGCCTGGGAACCCCGGGCCCGGCCGATGGGTCCCCGCCGTTCTCGGGCGGGAGCGGGGGTCGACACGTGGGCCGAGAGCCCTTGCCCGGGCCACCCGCAAATCCCCTGAGACGTGATCCGACCCCAGGGACCGAGGGCAAACGTACCGCTTGAGGTGCTGGAGGAGCTGGACGAAGCCATGGTGGGAGAGGCACACAGGAGCGCTGCAGACTGCTGGCCGAGTGGGCGGGGACCCAGCAGCCCAGGACTCTGGAGAGCGGGAGGCGTCTCCACCCCCATTGACGTCAATAGGGTTTGGGTGCGTAGATGGAGGGGGCCGCCCCTGGCCTCTTTCCAAGCAGAGACCCTG
This sequence comes from Ovis canadensis, assembly GCF_042477335.2. Taxonomy (NCBI): domain Eukaryota; kingdom Metazoa; phylum Chordata; class Mammalia; order Artiodactyla; family Bovidae; genus Ovis; species Ovis canadensis. The sequence goes on from NC_091252.1 coordinate 3,205,527, forward strand.
GACGGAGTCCCGTGGAGTGAGTGGGCTTTTCCCGGGCACAGCTGTGCCCCGGACCGCCAAGATCCCCGTTGGGGTGGGTGGGCAGTTCGGGGGCTTTGGTTTGTGGCCCTCCCTCGCAGCGGATGGTGGGATCAACCCCGGGTGGATCAATCAGGGGCCCTCAGCAGTGCCAAGGGAGCTCACCGCCCAGGAAACGCCCCCTAGGTCCCTTTGAATTGGCCGCCCACGCCCCCTTTCCCAGCCTGCCTTGTTCTGGGGTTTCCCACCTTTTCACATACCACAGGTCCCTGGGCCTGGACTGTCCCCCGCTGGCTCCTCCGAGGCATTCCGGGACAACGGACGCTCTCTCCAGCGCCTCCACCTAGATCCCACGCTGTCCTCGCCTCCATATGCCACCTGCGCCTCCCCAACTCCTCCGTGGGCTCCTGGCGTCCTTTCCCTACAGCAGTCCCAGAGCACCAGCCCCGAGGGCTTTGAGTTGCCTGGAGCCCAAGGCTCCGGCCAGAGACCTGAGGGGCCAGCGTCTGGACCGGCAGCTAATGCCATTAGGGGCTTTTCTCATGTGGAGCCTGAGGCCAACATCCGTGGCAACACCCAAGCGCGAATGCCCCGGAGATACACGCCCAAGGGGACAGTGTACCCCCTATGTGGGGAAGGAGGTTCCTGTTTTCCCAGCACTGCATGGTGGCACGTGGAATAGCCCTGTGGGAAAGCCCATGGAAAAGCCTCGAGGGAAAGACACAGATCCCTTGATCCACAAGACGGGAAGCGAGACACTGCTGCTACTGCTCAGGAGGAAAGCACACCTGCATGACCCCACTCGAGACGAGGACTGACGCCCCTTGGGAGACTCCAGAAGTACGCCAAGATCCATGTGAGCACGGGAGAGGAATCCTCAGGTTCTGGTCCGACTCCACACAAGGTCTTAGGCGCCGGCATCGACGGGCGAGGAATCCTGAGAGGCCACCGAGCAACTCGCATGGGGAATGACCTTTCCTGAGGCCAACAGAGCGGGTCCATGAGGTCCCCGTCGTAAGTCGAGAGCACAAGCCGCAACTCGAGAAAACCAGGAGGTTCCCCCCTCCAGGCGAGATGTGGCCCATTTTGGCTGAGGCGTCTCGAGGCTAATCACATCTAACCTCTGGAACTTCCAAAGGGTCCTTGACACCCTTACTGCAACTCAAGAAGTTCCCCGACATACCCGTCTCCAGTCGAAAGAAAGCACGGGGTTCGGCCCACATCCAGAGGAGCCCCGTTTCCACCTCGTAGCTCGAGATGAGGGATCCTTTCCCTGCTTGGTCGGGAAAGAATTCCCGGAGTTCCCGTCGCATCTCAAGAGCAGGCGCTCTCCAAAGGAAAGGCGAGAGGAACTCCAGGGTCGTGCCACCATTCCCAGAGTCCCCCAGATGTCCCAGTCCATTCCAGAGGAACCTCCTTTCCCTGCACTGCCTCGACTTTCACGCCGAGGATCGAATCACACCAGGGTGGCACGTGAGACAGCCCTGTGGGAAAGCCTCGTGGGAAAGCCTCGTGTGAAAGCCTCGAGGGAAAGCCACAGATCCCATGATCGACACGACGGGAAGCGTGACACTGCTACTACAGCTCGGGAGGAAAGCGCACGTGCATGCCCCCTCTCGAGACGAGGACTGACTCTCCTGGGCAGACTCCAGAAGTACCCCAAGATCCATGTCAGCACTGGAGAGGAATCCTCAGGTTCCGGGCCCGACTCCACACAAGGGCTTAGTCTCCAGCATCCAAGGGAGAGGAATCCCGAGAGGCCTGAGACCAACTCACATGGGGACTGGCCTTTCCTGAGGCCACCAGAGCGGGTCCCTGAGGTCCCTATCATAAGTACAGAGCACCTGCCACAACTCGAGAAAATCCAGGAGGTTTTGCCCTCCAGGCAAGATGAGGCCCATTTCCGCTGTTCCTTTTGAAGGCTACTCACACCTAACCTCTGGAACTTCCAAAAGGTCCTTCACACCCTTGCTGCAACTCAAGAAGCTCCCCTACATACCCGTGTCCACTCGAGAGGAAGCACGCGGGTCCTGCACACATCCAGAGGAGCCCCGTTTCCGCCTCCTAGCTCGAGATGAGGGATCCTCTCGCTGCTTGCCCGGGAAAGATTTCTGGGCGTTCCTGGCGCATCTCAAGAGGAGGCGCTCTCCACAGGAAAGGTGAGAGGAACTCCAGGGTCGTTGCGCCATTCCGGAGTCCCCCCGATGTCTCAGTCCATTCCAGCGGAACCTGTTTTCCCTGCACTGCCTCGACTTTCACGCCGAGGATCGACTCCCACCACGGTGGCACGTGGGACAGACCTGTGGGAAAGCCTCGTGGGAAAGCCTCGAGGCAAAGCCACAGATCCCTTGATCCACGCGACGGGAAGCGTGACATTGCTGCTGCCACTCTGGAGGAAAGCGCACGTGCATGCCCCCATTCGAGATGAGGACTTACTCCCCTGGGGAGACTCCAGAAGTATCCCCAAGGTCCATGTCAGCACTGGAGAGGAATCCTCAGGTTCCAGTCCCGCCTGCACACAAGGTCTTAGGCCCCGGCATCAAAGGGAGAAGAATCCCAAGAGGCCCCCGAGCAACTCGCCTGGGGACTGGCCTTTCCTGAGACCACCAGAGCGGGTCTCTGAGGTCCCCGTCATAAGTCGAGAGCACCTGCCACAACTCGAGATAATCCACGAGGTTTTGCCCTCCAGGCGGGATGAGGCCCATTTCCGCTGAGGCTTCTCGAGGCTAATCACACCTAACATCTGGAACTTCCAAAAGGTCCTTCACACCCTTGCTGCAACTCAAGAAGTTCCCCGACATCCCTGTCTCCGCTTTAGAGGAAGCACGAGGGTCCCGCCCACATCCAAAGTAGCGCCGTTTCCGCCTCGTAGCTCAAGATGAGGATTCCTTTCGCTGCTTTGTCGGGAAAGAATTCTGGGCATTCCCGTCCCATCTCAAGAGAAGCCGCTCTCGACAGGAAAGTCGAGAGGAACTCAGGCGTCATGCCACCATGCCAAGAGTCCCCCAGATATCTCACTCTATTCCAAAAGAACCTGTTTTCCCTGCACTGTCTCGACTTTCGCGCCGAGGATCCACTCCCATCAAGGTGGCACGTGGGACAGCCCTGTGGGAAAGCCGCGTGGGAAAGCAGCGAGGGAAAGCCACAGATCCCTTGATCCTCGCGACAGGAAGTGTGACACTGCTGCTACAGATCGGGAGGAAAGTGCACGTGCATGCCCCCATTCGAGACGAGGACTTACTCCCCTGGGGAGACTCCAGAAGTACCCCAAGATCCATGTCAGCACTGGAGAGGAATCCTCAGTTTCCGGCGCCGCCTCCACTCAAGTTCTTTGGCGCCGGCATCGAAGGAAGAGGAATCCCGAGAGGCCCGGAGGAACTCACATGGGAACTGGCCTTGCCTGAGGCCACCAGAGCGTGTCCCTGAGTTCCCCGTCGTAAGTCGAGAGCACCTTCCAAAACTCGAGAAGATCCAGGAGGTTTTGCCCTCCAGGCGAGATGAGGCCCATTTTCGCAGAGGCTTCACAATGCTAATCACATCTAAGCTCTGGAATTCCAAAAGGTCCATCACACCCTTGCTGCAAATCAAGAAGTTCCCTGACATACCCGTCTCCACTATAGAGGAAGCACGAGGGTCCCGCCCACATCGAGAGGAGCCCCGTTTCCGCCTCGTAGCTTGAGATGAGGGATTCTTTCCCTGCTTGGTCGGGAAAGAATTCTGGGCATTCCCCTCGCATCTCAAGAGGAGGCGCTCTCCACAGGAAAGGCGAGAGGAACTCCAGGGTCGTGCCACCATTCCAAGAGTCCCCCAGAAGTCTCAGTCCATTGCAGAGGAACCTGTTTTCCCTGCACTGCCTCGACTTTCACGGTGAGGATCGACTCCCACCATGGTGGCACGTGGGACAGCCCTGTGGGTAAGCCTCGTGGGAAAGTCTCGAGGGAAAGCCACAGATCCCTTGATCAAGGCGAAGGGAAGCATGACACGGCTGCTGCCGATCTGGAGGAAAGCACACGTGCATGCCCCCATTCGAAACGAGGACTTACTCCCCTGGGGAGACTCCAGAAGTACCCCAAGATCAATGTGAGCACTGGAGAGGAACCCTCAGGTCCCGGACCTGACTCCACACAAGGACTTAGGCCCTGGCATCGAAGGTAGAGGAACCCCGAGAGGCCCCCGAGCAACTCGCATGGGGACTGGCCTTTCCTGAGGCCACCAGAGCGGGTCCCTGAGGTCCCCGTCGTGAGTCGAGAGCACCTGCCGCAACTCGAGAAAATCCAGGAGGTTTTGCCCTCCAGGTCAGATGAGGCCCATTTCCACTGAGGCTTCTCAAGGCTAATCACATCTAATCTCTGGAACTTCCAAAAGGTCCTTCACACCCTTGCTGCAACTCAAGAAGTTCCCGGACATCCCGGTCTCCACTCTAGTGGAAGCATGAGGGTCCCACTCACATCCAGAGGAGCCCCGTATCCACCTCGTAGCTCGAGATGCGGGATCCTTTCCCTTCTTGGTCGCGAAAGAATTCCCGGCGTTCCCGTCACTTCTCAAGAGAAGGCGTTCTCCACAGGGAAGGCGAGAGGAACTCCAGCGTCCTGCCACCATTCCAAGAGTCCCCCGGATGTCTCAGTCCATTCCAGAGGAACCTGTTTTCCCTGCACTGCCTCGAATTTCATGCCGAGGATCGACTCCCACCACGGTGGCACGTGGGACATCCCTGTGTGAAAGCCTCGTCAGAAAGCCTCGTGGGAAAGCCTCGAGGGAAAGCCTCGAAGGAAAGCCAGAGATCCCTTAATCCAGGTGATGGGAAGCGTGACACTGCTGCTACCGCTCTGGAGGAAAGCGCACGTGCATGCCCCTATTCGAGACGAGGACTTACTCCCCAGGGGAGACTCCAGAAGTATCCCCAAGGTCCATGTCAGCACTGGAGAGGAATCCTCAGGTACCGGCCCCGACTTAACACAAGGTCTTAGGCCCGGGCATCGAAGGGAGAGGAATCCCGAGAGGCCCGCGAGCCACTTGCATGGGGACTGGCATTTCGTGAGGCCACCAGAGCAGGTCCCTGAGGTCCCCGTCGTAAGTCGAGAGCACCTGCCAAAACTCGAGAAAATCCACGAGGTTTTGCCCTGCAGGCGAGATGAGTCCCATTTCCGCTGAGGCTTCTCGAGGCTAATCACATCTAACCTCTGGATCTTCCAAAAGGTCCTTCACACCCTTGCTGCAATTCAAGAAGTTCTCCTACATCCCCGTCTCCACTCGAGAGGAAGCAAGAGGGTCCCGCCCACATCCAGAGGAGCCCAGTTTCCGCCTTGTAACTGGACATGGGGGATCCTTTCCCTGCTTGGTCGGGAAATAATTCCTGGGTTTCCCGGCGTATCTCAAGAGGAGGCACTCTCCACAGGAAAGGCGACAGGAACTCCAAGGTCGTGCCACCATTCCCAGAGTCCCCCAGATGTCTCAGTCCATTCCAGAGGAACCTGTTTTCCCTGCACTGCCTTTACTTTCACGCCGAGGATCGACTCACACCACAGTGGCACGTGGGACAGCCCTGTGGGAAAGCCTCGTGGGAAAGCTTCGTGGAAAATCCTTGAGGAAAAGACACAGATCCCATGACTGACGCGACGGAAAGCATGATACTGGTGCTACAGCTCGGGAGGAAAGCACACGTGCATGCACCCTCTCGAAACGAGAACTTACTCTCCTGGGGAGACTCCCGAAGTACCGCAAGTTCCATGAGAGCACTGGAGAGGAATCCTCAGGTTCGGGCCCCGACTCCACACAAAGTCTTAGGCTCTGGCATCGAAGGGAGAGGAATCCCGAGAGGCCCGCGAACAACTCGCAATGGGACTGGCCTTTCCTGAGGCCACCAGAGCGGGTCCCTGAAGTCCCCGACCAAAGTCTAGAGCACCTACCGCAACACGAGAAATTCCGGAGGATTTGCCCTCCAGGCCAGATGAGGCCCATTTCCGCTGAGGCTTCTCGAGTCTAATCACACCTAACCTCTGGAATCTCCAAAAAGTCCTTCACACCCTTGCTGCCACTCAAGAGTTCCCCGACATACAGTCTCCATTCGAGAGGAAGCACGATGGTCCCGCGAACATCCAGAGGAGCCCCGTTGCCGCCTCGCAGCTCGAGATGAGGGATCCTTTCCCTGCGTGGTCGGGAAAGATTTCCCGGCGTTCCCGTCGCATCTCAAGTGGAGGTGCTCTCCACAGGAAATGGGAGAGGAACTCCAGGGTCGTGCCAACATTCCCAGAGTCCCCTAGATGTCTCAGTTCGTTCCAACGGAACCTGTTTTCCCTGCACTGCCTCGACTTTCATGCAGAGGATCGACTCACACCAAGGTGGCACGTGGGACAGCCCTGTGGGAAAGCCCTGTGGGAAAGCCTCGTGGGAAAGTCTCGAGGGAAAGCTACAGATCCCTTGATCCAGGCGATGGGAAACGTGACACTGCTGCTACAGTCTTGAGGAAAGATCACGTGCATGCGCCCATTCCAGACGAGGACTTACTCCCCTGGGGAGACTCAAGAAGTACCCCAATATCCATGGCAGTACTGGAGAGGAATCCTCAGGTTCCGGGCCCGACTCCACACAAGGTCTTAGGCCCCGGCATCGACGGGAAAGGAATCCCGAGAGGCCCCCGAGCAACTCGCATGCGGACTGTCCTTTCCTGAGGCCACCAGAGTGGGTCCCTGCGGTCCCCGTCGGAAGTCGAGTGCACCTGCCGCAACTCGAGAAAATCCAGGAGGTTTTACTCTCCAGGCGAGATCAGGCCCATTTCCACTGAGGCTTCTCGAGGCTAATCACACCTAACCTCTGGAATTTCCAAAAGGTTCTTCACACCCTTGCTGCAACTCAAGAAGTTCCCTCACATACCCGTCTCCACTCTAGAGGAAGCACGAGGGTCCCGCACACATCCAGAGGAGCCCCGTTTCCGCCTCGTAGCTCGAGATGAGGGATCCTTTCGCTGCTTGCCCGGGAAAGATTTCTGGGCGTTCCTGGCGCACCTCAAGAGGAGGCGCTCTCCACAGGAAAGGTGAGAGGAACTCCAGGGTCGTTGCGCCATTCCGGAGTCCCCCAGATGTCTCAGTCCATTCCAGCGGAACCTGTTTTCCCTGCACTGCCTCGACTTTCACGCCGAGGATCGACTCCCACCACGGTGGCACGTGGGACAGACCTGTGGGAAAGCCTCGTGGGAAAGCCTCGAGGCAAAGCCACAGATCCCTTGATCCACGCGACGGGAAGCGTGACATTGCTGCTGCCACTCTGGAGGAAAGCGCACGTGCATGCCCCCATTCGAGATGAGGACTTACTCCCCTGGGGAGACTCCAGAAGTATCCCCAAGGTCCATGTCAGCACTGGAGAGGAATCCTCAGGTTCCAGTCCCGCCTGCACACAAGGTCTTAGGCCCCGGCATCAAAGGGAGATGAATCCCAAGAGGCCCCCGAGCAACTCGCCTGGGGACTGGCCTTTCCTGAGACCACCAGAGCGGGTCTCTGAGGTCCCCGTCATAAGTCGAGAGCACCTGCCACAACTCGAGATAATCCACGAGGTTTTGCCCTCCAGGCGGGATGAGGCCCATTTCCGCTGAGGCTTCTCGAGGCTAATCACACCTAACATCTGGAACTTCCAAAAGGTCCTTCACACCCTTGCTGCAACTCAAGAAGTTCCCCGACATCCCTGTCTCCGCTTTAGAGGAAGCACGAGGGTCCCGCCCACATCCAAAGTAGCGCCGTTTCCGCCTCGTAGCTCAAGATGAGGATTCCTTTCGCTGCTTTGTCGGGAAAGAATTCTGGGCATTCCCGTCCCATCTCAAGAGAAGCCGCTCTCGACAGGAAAGTCGAGAGGAACTCAGGCGTCATGCCACCATGCCAAGAGTCCCCCAGATATCTCACTCTATTCCAAAAGAACCTGTTTTCCCTGCACTGTCTCGACTTTCGCGCCGAGGATCCACTCCCATCAAGGTGGCACGTGGGACAGCCCTGTGGGAAAGCCGCGTGGGAAAGCAGCGAGGGAAAGCCACAGATCCCTTGATCCTCGCGACAGGAAGTGTGACACTGCTGCTACAGATCGGGAGGAAAGTGCACGTGCATGCCCCCATTCGAGACGAGGACTTACTCCCCTGGGGAGACTCCAGAAGTACCCCAAGATCCATGTCAGCACTGGAGAGGAATCCTCAGTTTCCGGCGCCGCCTCCACTCAAGTTCTTTGGCGCCGGCATCGAAGGAAGAGGAATCCCGAGAGGCCCGGAGGAACTCACATGGGAACTGGCCTTGCCTGAGGCCACCAGAGCGTGTCCCTGAGTTCCCCGTCGTAAGTCGAGAGCACCTTCCAAAACTCGAGAAGATCCAGGAGGTTTTGCCCTCCAGGCGAGATGAGGCCCATTTTCGCAGAGGCTTCACAATGCTAATCACATCTAAGCTCTGGAATTCCAAAAGGTCCATCACACCCTTGCTGCAAATCAAGAAGTTCCCTGACATACCCGTCTCCACTATAGAGGAAGCACGAGGGTCCCGCCCACATCGAGAGGAGCCCCGTTTCCGCCTCGTAGCTTGAGATGAGGGATTCTTTCCCTGCTTGGTCGGGAAAGAATTCTGGGCATTCCCCTCGCATCTCAAGAGGAGGCGCTCTCCACAGGAAAGGCGAGAGGAACTCCAGGGTCGTGCCACCATTCCAAGAGTCCCCCAGAAGTCTCAGTCCATTGCAGAGGAACCTGTTTTCCCTGCACTGCCTCGACTTTCACGGTGAGGATCGACTCCCACCATGGTGGCACGTGGGACAGCCCTGTGGGTAAGCCTCGTGGGAAAGTCTCGAGGGAAAGCCACAGATCCCTTGATCAAGGCGAAGGGAAGCATGACACGGCTGCTGCCGATCTGGAGGAAAGCACACGTGCATGCCCCCATTCGAAACGAGGACTTACTCCCCTGGGGAGACTCCAGAAGTACCCCAAGATCAATGTGAGCACTGGAGAGGAACCCTCAGGTCCCGGACCTGACTCCACACAAGGACTTAGGCCCTGGCATCGAAGGTAGAGGAACCCCGAGAGGCCCCCGAGCAACTCGCATGGGGACTGGCCTTTCCTGAGGCCACCAGAGCGGGTCCCTGAGGTCCCCGTCGTGAGTCGAGAGCACCTGCCGCAACTCGAGAAAATCCAGGAGGTTTTGCCCTCCAGGTCAGATGAGGCCCATTTCCACTGAGGCTTCTCAAGGCTAATCACATCTAATCTCTGGAACTTCCAAAAGGTCCTTCACACCCTTGCTGCAACTCAAGAAGTTCCCGGACATCCCGGTCTCCACTCTAGTGGAAGCATGAGGGTCCCACTCACATCCAGAGGAGCCCCGTATCCACCTCGTAGCTCGAGATGCGGGATCCTTTCCCTTCTTGGTCGCGAAAGAATTCCCGGCGTTCCCGTCGCTTCTCAAGAGAAGGCGTTCTCCACAGGGAAGGCGAGAGGAACTCCAGCGTCCTGCCACCATTCCAAGAGTCCCCCGGATGTCTCAGTCCATTCCAGAGGAACCTGTTTTCCCTGCACTGCCTCGAATTTCATGCCGAGGATCGACTCCCACCACGGTGGCACGTGGGACATCCCTGTGTGAAAGCCTCGTCAGAAAGCCTCGTGGGAAAGCCTCGAGGGAAAGCCTCGAAGGAAAGCCAGAGATCCCTTAATCCAGGTGATGGGAAGCGTGACACTGCTGCTACCGCTCTGGAGGAAAGCGCACGTGCATGCCCCTATTCGAGACGAGGACTTACTCCCCAGGGGAGACTCCAGAAGTACACCAAGATCCATGTCAGCACTGGAGAGGAATCCTCAGGTACCGGCCCCGACTCAACACAAGGTCTTAGGCCCGGGCATCGAAGGGAGAGGAATCCCGAGAGGCCCGCGAGCCACTTGCATGGGGACTGGCATTTCGTGAGGCCACCAGAGCAGGTCCCTGAGGTCCCCGTCGTAAGTCGAGAGCACCTGCCAAAACTCGAGAAAATCCACGAGGTTTTGCCCTGCAGGCGAAATGAGTCCCATTTCCGCTGAGGCTTCTCGAGGCTAATCACATCTAACCTCTGGATCTTCCAAAAGGCCCTTCACACCCTTGCTGCAACTCAAGAAGTTCCCCGACATACCCGTCTCCACTCGAGAGGAAGCAAGAGGGTCCCGCCCACATCCAGAGGAGCCCAGTTTCCGCCTTGTAACTGGACATGGGGGATCCTTTCCCTGCTTGGTCGGGAAATAATTCCTGGGTTTCCCGGCGTATCTCAAGAGGAGGCACTCTCCACAGGAAAGGCGACAGGAACTCCAAGGTCGTGCCACCATTCCCAGAGTCCCCCAGATGTCTCAGTCCATTCCAGAGGAACCTGTTTTCCCTGCACTGCCTTTACTTTCACGCCGAGGATCAACTCACACCACAGTGGCACGTGGGACAGCCCTGTGGGAAAGCCTCGTGGGAAAGCTTCGTGGAAAATCCTTGAGGAAAAGACACAGATCCCATGACTGACGCGACGGAAAGCATGATACTGGTGCTACAGCTTGGGAGGAAAGCACACGTGCATGCACCCTCTCGAAACGAGAACTTACTCTCCTGGGGAGACTCCCGAAGTACCGCAAGTTCCATGAGAGCACTGGAGAGGAATCCTCAGGTTCGGGCCCCGACTCCACACAAAGTCTTAGGCTCTGGCATCGAAGGGAGAGGAATCCCGAGAGACCCGCGAACAACTCGCAATGGGACTGGCCTTTCCTGAGGCCACCAGAGCGGGTCCCTGAAGTCCCCGACCAAAGTCTAGAGCACCTACCGCAACACGAGAAATTCCGGAGGATTTGCCCTCCAGGCCAGATGAGGCCCATTTCCGCTGAGGCTTCTCGAGTCTAATCACGCCTAACCTCTGGAATCTCCAAAAAGTCCTTCACACCCTTGCTGCCACTCAAGAGTTCCCCGACATACAGTCTCCATTCGAGAGGAAGCACGATGGTCCCGCGAACATCCAGAGGAGCCCCGTTGCCGCCTCGCAGCTCGAGATGAGGGATCCTTTCCCTGCGTGGTCGGGAAAGATTTCCCGGCGTTCCCGTCGCATCTCAAGTGGAGGTGCTCTCCACAGGAAATGGGAGAGGAACTCCAGGGTCGTGCCAACATTCCCAGAGTCCCCTAGATGTCTCAGTTCGTTCCAACGGAACCTGTTTTCCCTGCACTGCCTCGACTTTCATGCAGAGGATCGACTCACACCAAGGTGGCACGTGGGACAGCCCTGTGGGAAAGCCCTGTGGGAAAGCCTCGTGGGAAAGTCTCGAGGGAAAGCTACAGATCCCTTGATCCAGGCGATGGGAAACGTGACACTGCTGCTACAGTCTTGAGGAAAGATCACGTGCATGCGCCCATTCCAGACGAGGACTTACTCCCCTGGGGAGACTCAAGAAGTACCCCAAGATCCATGGCAGTACTGGAGAGGAATCCTCAGGTTCCGGGCCCGACTCCACACAAGGTCTTAGGCCCCGGCATCGACGGGAAAGGAATCCCGAGAGGCCCCCGAGCAACTCGCATGCGGACTGTCCTTTCCTGAGGCCACCAGAGTGGGTCCCTGCGGTCCCCGTCGGAAGTCGAGTGCACCTGCCGCAACTCGAGAAAATCCAGGAGGTTTTACTCTCCAGGCGAGATCAGGCCCATTTCCACTGAGGCTTCTCGAGGCTAATCACACCTAACCTCTGGAATTTCCAAAAGGTTCTTCACACCCTTGCTGCAACTCAAGAAGTTCCCTCACATACCCGTCTCCACTCTAGAGGAAGCACGAGGGTCCCGCACACATCCATGGGAGCCCCGTTTCCGCCTCGTAACTCGAGATAAGGGATCCTTTCGCTGCTTGGTCGGGAAAGTGTTCTGGGCATTCCCGTCGCATCTCAAGAGGAGCCGCTCTCCACAGGAAAGGCGAGTGGAACTCCAGCGTCGTGCCACCATTCCAAGAGTCCCCCAGATGCCTTAGTCCATTCCAGAGGAACATGTTTTCTCTGCACTGCCTCGACTTTCACCCGAGGATCGACTCCCACAACGGTGGCACGTGGGAAAGCCCAGTGGGAAAGCCTCGAGGGAAAGCCACAGATCCCTTGATCCACGCATCGGGAAGCGTGACACTGCTGCTACCGCTATGGAGGAAAGCGCACGTGCATGCCCCCTTCGAGAGGAGGACTTACTCCCCTGGGGAGACTCCAGAATTAGCCCAAGATCCATGTCAGCACTGGAGAGGAATCCTCAGGTTCCGGTGCCGCATCCACACAAGGTCTTTGGTCCTGGCATTGAAGGGAGAGGAATCCAGAGAGGCCCGCGAGTAATTCGCATGTGGACTGTCTTTTCCTGAGGCCACCAGAGCGGGTCCCTGCGGTCCCCGTCGTAAGTTGAGAGCACCTGCTGCAACTCGAGAAAATCCAGGAGATTTTGCCCTCCAGGCGAGATCAGGCCCATTTCCACTGAGGCGTCTCGAGACTATTCACACCTAACCTCTGGAATTTCCAAAAGGTCCTTCACACACTTGCTGCAACTGAAGAAGTACCCCAACATCCCCGTCTCCACTCTAGAGGAAACACGAGGGTCCCGCCCACATCGAGAGGAGCCCCGTTTCCAACTCGTAGCTCGTGATGAGGGATCCTTTCCCTGCTTGGTCGGGAAAGAATTTCCCGCGTTCCCGTCTCATTTCAAGAGGAGGCGCTCTCCACAGGAAAGGCGAGAGGAACTCCAGCGTCGTACCACCATTCCAGGAGTCCCCCAGATGTTTCAGTCCTTTCCAGAGGAACCTGTTTTCCCTGCACTGCCTCGACTTTCACGTCGAGGATCAACTCACACCATGGTGGCACGTGGGACAGCCCTGTGGGAAAGCCTCGTGGGAAGCCTCGAGGATAAGCCACAGATCCCTTGATCCAGGCGATGGGAAGCCTGACACTGCTGCTAAAGCTCCTGAGGAAAGTACACGTGCATGCCCCCATTCGACACGAGGACTTAACCCCTGGGGAGACTCCAGACGTACCCCAAGGTCCATGTCAGCACTGCAGAGGAATCCTCAGGTTCTGGGCCCGACTCCACACAAGGTCTTAGGCCGGGCATCGAAGAGAGAGGAATCCCGAGAGGACCCCGAGCAACTCGCATGGGGACTGGCCTTTCCTGAGCCCACCAGAGCGGGTCCCTGAGGTCCCCGTCATAAGTCAAGAGCACGTGCCGCAACTCGAGAAAATCCAGGAGGTTTTGCCCTCCAGGCGAGATGAGGCCCATTTCCGCTGAGGCTTCTCGAAGCTAATCACACCTAACCTCTGGAACTTCCAAAAGGTCCTTCACACCCTTGCTCCAATTCAAGCAGGTTCCTGACATACCCGACTCCATTCTAGAGGAAGTACGAGGGTCCCTGCCACATCCAGAGGAGCCCTGTTTCCGACTCGTTGCTCGATATGAGGGAACATTCGCTGCTTTGTCGGGAAAGAATTCTGGGCATTCCCGTCCCATCTCAAGGGGAGGAGCTCTCCACAGGAAAGGCGAGAGAAACTCCAGCATCGTGCCACCATTCCAAGAGTCCCCCAGAAGTCTCAGTCCATTCCAGAGGAACCTGTTTTCCCTGCACTGCCTTGATGTTCAAGCCGAGGATCGACTCCCACCAGTGTGCACGTGGGATGCCCTGTGGGAAAGCCTCGTGGGAAAGCCTCGTGGGAAAGACTCGAGGGAAAAGCATAGATCCTTTGATCCAGGCGGCGGACTGCGTGACACTGCTGCTACCGCTCTGGAGTAAAGCGCACGTGCATGCCCCCTCTCGAGACGAGGACTTACTCCCCTGGAGAGACTCCAGAAGTTCCCCCAAGATCCATGTCAGCACTGGGGAGGAATCCTCATGTTCCGCCCCGACTTCACACAAGATCTCAGGCCCCGGCATCGAAGGGAGAGGAATCCCGAGAGGCACCCAAGCAACTCGCATGGGGACTGGCATTGCCTGAGGCCACCAGAGCGAGTCCCTGAGGTCCCCGTCGTAAATCGAGAGCACCTGCCGCAACTCGAAAAAATCCAGGAGGTTTTGCCCTCCAGGCGAGAAGAGCCCATTTCCGCTGAGGCTTCTCGAAGCTAATCAAACCTAACTTCTGGAACTTCCAAAAGTTCCTTCACACCCTTGCTGTAACTCAAGAAGTTGCCTGACATACCCGTCTCCACTCTAGAGGAAGCACAAGGGTCCCGGCCACATCCAGAGGAGACCCGTTTCCGCCTCGCAGCTCGAGATGAGGGATATTTCGCTGCTTTGTGGGGAAAGAATTCCCGGCGTTCCACTCTCACCTCAAGAGGAGGTGCTCTCCACAGGAAAGGCAAGAGGAACTCCAGCGTCGTGCCACCATTCCAAGAGTCCCCCAGAAGTCTCAGTCCATTCCAGAGGAACCTGTTTTCCCTGCACTGCCTCGACTTTCACACCGATGATTGACTCCCACCACAGTGGCACGTGTGACAGCCCTGTGGGACAGCCTCGTAGGAAAGCCTCGAGGGAAAGCCACAGATCCCTTGTTCCAGGTGATGGAAAGCATGACACTGCTGCTACTGCTCTGGAGGAAAGCGCACGTGCATGCCGCCATTTGAGACGAGGACTTACTCCCCTGGGGAGACTCCAGAATTACCCCAAGATCTATGTCAGCACTGGAGAGGAATCCTCAGGTTCCGGCCCCGCCTCCACACAAGGTATTAGGCCCTGGCATCGAAGGGAGAGGTATTCCGAGAGGCCCACGTGCAACTCGCATGGGGACTGGCCTTTCCTGAGGCAACCAGAGCGGGTCCCAGAGGTCCCCGTCATATGTCGAGAGCACCTGCCGCAACTCGAGAAAATCCATTAGGATTTGCCCTCCAGGCGAGATGAGGACCATTTCCGCTGAGGCTTCTCAAGGCTAATCACACCTAAGCTCTGGAACTTCCAAAGGGTCCTTGACACCCTTGCTGCAACTCAAGAAGTTCCCCTATATACCCCTCTCCACTCGAGAGGAAGCACGCATGTCCCACCCACATCCAGAAGAGCTCCGTTTCCGCCTCGTAGGTCGAGATGAGGGATCCGTTCGCTGCTTGTTCAGGAGAGATTCCTTGGCGTTCCCATCGCATCTCAAGTGTAGGGGCTCTCCACAGGAAAGGTGAGAGCAACTCCAGCGTCGTGCCACCATTCCAAGAGTCCCCCAGATGTCTCAGTCCATTCCTGAGGATACTGTTTTCCCTGCACTGCCTTGACTTTAACGAGGAGGATCGACTCCCACCACGGTCTCACGTGGGACAGCCCTGTGGGAAAGCCTCATGGGAAAGCCTCGAGGGAAAGCCACAGATCCCTTGATCCACGCGACAGGAATCGTGACGCTGGTGCTACAGCTCGGAGGAAAGCGCACGTGCATGCCCCCATTCGAGACGAAGACTGACTCCCCTGGGGAGACTCCAAAAGTACTCCAAGATCCATGTCAGTACTGGAGAGGAATCCTCAGGTTCCGGCCCCGACTCCACACAAGGACTTAGGCCCCGGCATCGACGGAAGATGAATCCCGAGAGGACCCCGAGCAATTCGAATGGGGACGGGCCAGTATTGAGGCCACCAGAGCGGGTCCCTAAAATCCCCGTCGTAAGTCAAGAGCACCTGCCGCAACTCGAGAAAATCAAGGAGGTTTTGCACTCCAGCTGAGTGAGGCCCATTTCCGCTGAGGCTTCTGGAAGCTAATCACACCTAACCTCTGGAACTTCTAAAAGGTCCTTCACACCCTTGCTGCAACTCAAGAAGTTCCCTAACATTCCCGTCTCCACTCGAGAGGAAGCACGAGGGTCCCGCCCACATCCAGGGGAGCCCCGTGTCCGCCTCGTAGCTCAAGATGAGGGATCCTTTCACAGCTTTTTCGGGAAATAATTCTGGGAGTTCCCGTTGCATCTCAAGTGGAGGCGCTCCTCACAGGAAAGGCGAGAGGAACTCCAGGGTCGTGCCACCGTTCCCAGAGTCCCCCAGATATCTCAGTCCATTCCAGAGGAACCTGTTATCCCTGCACTGCCTCGAGTTTCACGCCGAGCATCGACTCACACCACGGTGACATGTGGGACAGTCCTGTGGGAAAGCCTCGTGGGAAAGCCTCGTGGGAAAGCCACAGATCCCATGATCGGCGCGCCGGGAGGCATGACAGTGTTGTTACAGCTCTGGAGGAAAGCGCACGTGCATGCCCCCATTCGAGACGGGGACTTACTCCCCTGGGGAAACACCAGAAGTACTCCACGATCCATGTTAGCACTGGAGAGGAAACCTCATGTTCCAGACACGACTCCACACAAGGTCTTAGGCTCTGGCATCGAAGGGAGCGGAATCCCGAGAGGCTCCCGAGCCACTGGAATGGAGACTGGCCAGTCCTGAGGCCACCAGAGCGCGTCCCTTAGGTCACCGTCGTAAGTCGAGAGCACCTGCCGCAACTCGAGAAAATCCAGGAGGTTTTTCCCTCCAGGCGAGATGAGGCCCATTTCCGCTGAGGCTTCTCCAGGCTAATCACGTCTAGCCTCTGGAACTTCCAAAAGGTCCTTCACACCCTTGCTGCAACTCAAGAAGTTGCCTGACATACCCGTCTCCACTCTAGAAGAAGCACGAGGATCCCATCCACATCCAGAGGAGCCCCGTTTCCGCCTCAAAGCTCGAGATGAGGGACATTTCGCTGCTTTGTCCGGAAAGAAATCCCGACGTTTCCCTCTCACCTCAAGAGGAGGCGCTCTCCACAGGAAAGGCGAGAGGAACTCCAGCATCGTGCCACCATTCCAAGAGTCCCCCAGATGTCTCAGTCCATTCAGAGGAACCTGTTTGCCCTACACTACCTCGGCTTTCACGCCGAGGATCGACTCCCACGCCGAGGATCGACTCCCACCACGCTGGCACGTGGGACAGCCCTGTGGGACAGCCCTGTGGGAAAGCCTCGTGGGAAAGCCTCATGGGATAGACTCGAGGGAAAACCATAGATCCTTTGATCCACGCGGCGGACAGCGTGACACTGCTGCTACCGCTCTGGAGGAAAGCGCAAGTGCATGCCCGCATTCGAGACGAGGACTGACTCCCCTAGGGAGACCCCAGAAGTACCCCAAGATCCATATCAGCACTGGAGAGGAATCCTCAGGTTCCGTTCCCGACTCCACACAACGTCTTAGGCCCCGGCATGAACGGGAGAGGAATCCCGAGAGGACCCCGAGGAACTCGCATGGGGACTGGCCTTTCCTGAGGCCACCAGAGCGGGTCCCTGAGGTCCCCGTCGTAAGTTGAGAGCACCTGCCGCAACTCGAGAAAATCCAGGAGGTTTTGCCCTCCAGGCGAGATGAGGCCCATTTCCGCTGAGGCTTCTCGAGGCTAATCACATCTAACCACTGGAACTTCCAAAGGGTCCTTCACACCCTTGCTGCAACTCAAGAAGTTCCCCCACATACCCGTCTCCACTCGAGAGGAAGCACGAGGGTCCCGCACACATCCAGGGGACCCCGTTTCCGCCTCCTAGCTCGAGATGAGGGATCCTTTCCCTGTTTAGTAGGGAAAGAATTCGCGGTGTTCCCGTCGCATCTCAAGAGGAGGCGCTCTCCACAGGAAAGGCGAGAGGAACTCCAGGGTCGTGCCACCATTCCAAGAGCCCCCAGATGTGTCAGTCCATTGCAGAGGAACCTGTTTTCCCGGCATTGCCTTGACGTTCAAGCCGAGGATCGACCCCCACCACGTGTGCACGTGGGACAGACCTGTGGGAAAGCCTCGTGGGAAAGACTCGAGGGAAAACCATAGATCCTTTGATCCACGCGGCGGACTGCGTGACACTGCTGCTACGGCTCTGGAGGAAAGAGCAAGTGCATGCCAGCATTCGAGACGAGGAATGACTCCCCTGGGATGACTCCAGAAGTACCCCAAGATCCATGTCAGCACTGGAGAGGAATCCTCAGGTTCCGGCCCCGACTCCACACAAGGTCTTAGGCCCCGGCATCGACGGGAGAGGAATCCCGAGAGGCCCCCGAGGAACTCGCATGGGGACTGGCCTTTCCTGAGGCCACCAGAGCGGGTCCCTGAGGTCCCCGTCGTAAGTCGAGAGCACCTGCCGCAACTCGAGAAAATCCAGGAGGTTTTGCCCTGCAGGCGAGATGAGGCCCATTTCCGCTGAGGCTTCTCAAGGCTAATCACACCTAAGCTCTGGAACTTCCAAAGGGTCCTTGACACCCTTGCTGCAACTCAAGAAGTTCCCCTATATACCCCTCTCCACTCGAGAAAAAGCACGCATGTCCCACCCACATCCAGAAGAGCTCCGTTTCCGCCTCGTAGGTCGAGATGAGGGATCCGTTCGCTGCTTGTTCAGGAGAGATTCCTTGGCGTTCCCATCGCATCTCAAGTGTAGGGGCTCTCCACAGGAAAGGTGAGAGCAACTCCAGCGTCGTGCCACCATTCCAAGAGTCCCCCAGATGTCTCAGTCCATTCCTGAGGATACTGTTTTCCCTGCACTGCCTTGACTTTAACGAGGAGGATCGACTCCCACCACGGTCTCACGTGGGACAGCCCTGTGGGAAAGCCTCATGGGAAAGCCTCGAGGGAAAGCCACAGATCCCTTGATCCACGCGACAGGAATCGTGACGCTGGTGCTACAGCTCGGAGGAAAGCGCACGTGCATGCCCCCATTCGAGACGAAGACTGACTCCCCTGGGGAGACTCCAAAAGTACTCCAAGATCCATGTCAGTACTGGAGAGGAATCCTCAGGTTCCGGCCCCGACTCCACACAAGGACTTAGGCCCCGGCATCGACGGAAGTTGAATCCCGAGAGGACCCCGAGCAATTCGAATGGGGACGGGCCAGTATTGAGGCCACCAGAGCGGGTCCCTAAAGTCCCCGTCGTAAGTCAAGAGCACCTGCCGCAACTCGAGAAAATCAAGGAGGTTTTGCACTCCAGCTGAGTGAGGCCCATTTCCGCTGAGGCTTCTGGAAGCTAATCACACCTAACCTCTGGAACTTCTAAAAGGTCCTTCACACCCTTGCTGCAACTCAAGAAGTTCCCTAACATACCCGTCTCCACTCGAGAGGAAGCACGAGGGTCCCGCCCACATCCAGGGGAGCCCCGTGTCCGCCTCGTAGCTCAAGATGAGGGATCCTTTCACAGCTTTTTCGGGAAATAATTCTGGGAGTTCCCGTTGCATCTCAAGTGGAGGCGCTCCTCACAGGAAAGGCGAGAGGAACGCCAGGGTCGTGCCACCGTTCCCAGAGTCCCCCAGATATCTCAGTCCATTCCAGAGGAACCTGTTATCCCTGCACTGCCTCGAGTTTCACGCCGAGCATCGACTCACACCACGGTGACACGTGGGACAGTCCTGTGGGAAAGCCTCGTGGGAAAGCCTCGTGGGAAAGCCACAGATCCCATGATCGGCGCGCCGGGAGGCATGACAGTGTTGTTACAGCTCTGGAGGAAAGCGCACGTGCATGCCCCCATTCGAGACGGGGACTTACTCCCCTGGGGAAACACGAGAAGTACTCCACGATCCATGTTAGCACTGGAGAGGAAACCTCATGTTCCAGACACGACTCCACACAAGGTCTTAGGCTCTGGCATCGAAGGGAGCGGAATCCCGAGAGGCTCCCGAGCCACTGGAATGGGGACTGGCCAGTCCTGAGGCCACCAGAGCGCGTCCCTTAGGTCACCGTCGTAAGTCGAGAGCACCTGCCGCAACTCGAGAAAATCCAGGAGGTTTTTCCCTCCAGGCGAGATGAGGCCCATTTCCGCTGAGGCTTCTCCAGGCTAATCACGTCTAGCCTCTGGAACTTCCAAAAGGTCCTTCACACCCTTGCTGCAACTCAAGAAGTTGCCTGACATACCCGTCTCCACTCTAGAAGAAGCACGAGGATCCCATCCACATCCAGAGGAGCCCCGTTTCCGCCTCGTAGCTCGAGATGAGGGACATTTCGCTGCTTTGTCTGGAAAGAAATCCCGACGTTTCCCTCTCACCTCAAGAGGAGGCGCTCTCCACAGGAAAGGCGAGAGGAACTCCAGCATCGTGCCACCATTCCAAGAGTCCCCCAGATGTCTCAGTCCATTCAGAGGAACCTGTTTGCCCTGCACTACCTCGGCTTTCACGCCGAGGATCGACTCCCACGCCGAGGATCGACTCCCACCACGCTGGCACGTGGGACAGCCCTGTGGGACAGCCCTGTGGGAAAGCCTCGTGGGAAAGCCTCATGGGATAGACTCGAGGGAAAACCATAGATCCTTTGATCCACGCGGCGGACAGCGTGACACTGCTGCTACTGCTCTGGAGGAAAGCGCAAGTGCATGCCCGCATTCGAGACGACGACTGACTCCCCTGGGGAGACTCCAGAAGTACCCCAAGATCCATATCAGCACTGGAGAGGAATCCTCAGGTTCCGTTCCCGACTCCACACAACGTCTTAGGCCCCGGCATGGACGGGAGAGGAATCCCGAGAGGACCCCGAGGAACTCGCATGGGGACTGGCCTTTCCTGAGGCCACCAGAGCGGGTCCCTGAGGTCCCCGTCGTAAGTCGAGAGCACCTGCCGCAACTCGAGAAAATCCAGGAGGTTTTGCCCTGCAGGCGAGATGAGGCCCATTTCCGCTGAGGCTTCTCAAGGCTAATCACACCTAAGCTCTGGAACTTCCAAAGGGTCCTTGACACCCTTGCTGCAACTCAAGAAGTTCCCCTATATACCCCTCTCCACTCGAGAAAAAGCACGCATGTCCCACCCACATCCAGAAGAGCTCCGTTTCCGCCTCGTAGGTCGAGATGAGGGATCCGTTCGCTGCTTGTTCAGGAGAGATTCCTTGGCGTTCCCATCGCATCTCAAGTGTAGGGGCTCTCCACAGGAAAGGTGAGAGCAACTCCAGCGTCGTGCCACCATTCCAAGAGTCCCCCAGATGTCTCAGTCCATTCCTGAGGATACTGTTTTCCCTGCACTGCCTTGACTTTAACGAGGAGGATCGACTCCCACCACGGTCTCACGTGGGACAGCCCTGTGGGAAAGCCTCATGGGAAAGCCTCGAGGGAAAGCCACAGATCCCTTGATCCACGCGACAGGAATCGTGACGCTGGTGCTACAGCTCGGAGGAAAGCGCACGTGCATGCCCCCATTCGAGACGAAGACTGACTCCCCTGGGGAGACTCCAAAAGTACTCCAAGATCCATGTCAGTACTGGAGAGGAATCCTCAGGTTCCGGCCCCGACTCCACACAAGGACTTAGGCCCCGGCATCGACGGAAGTTGAATCCCGAGAGGACCCCGAGCAATTCGAATGGGGACGGGCCAGTATTGAGGCCACCAGAGCGGGTCCCTAAAGTCCCCGTCGTAAGTCAAGAGCACCTGCCGCAACTCGAGAAAATCAAGGAGGTTTTGCACTCCAGCTGAGTGAGGCCCATTTCCGCTGAGGCTTCTGGAAGCTAATCACACCTAACCTCTGGAACTTCTAAAAGGTCCTTCACACCCTTGCTGCAACTCAAGAAGTTCCCTAACATACCCGTCTCCACTCGAGAGGAAGCACGAGGGTCCCGCCCACATCCAGGGGAGCCCCGTGTCCGCCTCGTAGCTCAAGATGAGGGATCCTTTCACAGCTTTTTCAGGAAATAATTCTGGGAGTTCCCGTTGCATCTCAAGTGGAGGCGCTCCTCACAGGAAAGGCGAGAGGAACGCCAGGGTCGTGCCACCGTTCCCAGAGTCCCCCAGATATCTCAGTCCATTCCAGAGGAACCTGTTATCCCTGCACTGCCTCGAGTTTCACGCCGAGCATCGACTCACACCACGGTGACACGTGGGACAGTCCTGTGGGAAAGCCTCGTGGGAAAGCCTCGTGGGAAAGCCACAGATCCCATGATCGGCGCGCCGGGAGGCATGACAGTGTTGTTACAGCTCTGGAGGAAAGCGCACGTGCATGCCCCCATTCGAGACGGGGACTTACTCCCCTGGGGAAACACGAGAAGTACTCCACGATCCATGTTAGCACTGGAGAGGAAACCTCATGTTCCAGACACGACTCCACACAAGGTCTTAGGCTCTGGCATCGAAGGGAGCGGAATCCCGAGAGGCTCCCGAGCCACTGGAATGGGGACTGGCCAGTCCTGAGGCCACCAGAGCGCGTCCCTTAGGTCACCGTCGTAAGTCGAGAGCACCTGCCGCAACTCGAGAAAATCCAGGAGGTTTTTCCCTCCAGGCGAGATGAGGCCCATTTCCGCTGAGGCTTCTCCAGGCTAATCACGTCTAGCCTCTGGAACTTCCAAAAGGTCCTTCACACCCTTGCTGCAACTCAAGAAGTTGCCTGACATACCCGTCTCCACTCTAGAAGAAGCACGAGGATCCCATCCACATCCAGAGGAGCCCCGTTTCCGCCTCGTAGCTCGAGATGAGGGACATTTCGCTGCTTTGTCCGGAAAGAAATCCCGACGTTTCCCTCTCACCTCAAGAGGAGGCGCTCTCCACAGGAAAGGCGAGAGGAACTCCAGCATCGTGCCACCATTCCAAGAGTCCCCCAGATGTCTCAGTCCATTCAGAGGAACCTGTTTGCCCTGCACTACCTCGGCTTTCACGCCGAGGATCGACTCCCACGCCGAGGATCGACTCCCACCACGCTGGCACGTGGGACAGCCCTGTGGGACAGCCCTGTGGGAAAGCCTCGTGGGAAAGCCTCATGGGATAGACTCGAGGGAAAACCATAGATCCTTTGATCCACGCGGCGGACAGCGTGACACTGCTGCTACTGCTCTGGAGGAAAGCGCAAGTGCATGCCCGCATTCGAGACGACGACTGACTCCCCTGGGGAGACTCCAGAAGTACCCCAAGATCCATATCAGCACTGGAGAGGAATCCTCAGGTTCCGTTCCCGACTCCACACAACGTCTTAGGCCCCGGCATGGACGGGAGAGGAATCCCGAGAGGACCCCGAGGAACTCGCATGGGGACTGGCCTTTCCTGAGGCCACCAGAGCGGGTCCCTGAGGTCCCCGTCGTAAGTCGAGAGCACCTGCCGCAACTCGAGAAAATCCAGGAGGTTTTGCACTCCAGGCGAGATGAGGCCCATTTCCGCTGAGGCTTCTCGAGGCTAATCACATCTAACCACTGGAACTTCCAAAGGGTCCTTCACACCCTTGCTGCAACTCAAGAAGTTCCCCCACATACCCGTCTCCACTCGAGAGGAAGCACGTGGGGTCCCGCACACATCCAGGGGACCCCGTTTCCGCCTCCTAGCTCGAGATGAGGGATCCTTTCCCTGTTTCGTAGGGAAAGAATTCCCGGCGTTCCCGTCGCATCTCAAGAGGAGGCGCTCTCCACAGGAAAGGCGAGAGGAACTCCAGGGTCGTGCCACCATTCCAAGAGTCCCCCAGATGTGTCAGTCCATTCCAGAGGAACCTGTTTTCCCTGCACTGCCTTGACGTTCAAGCCGAGGATCGACTCCCACCACGTGTGCACGTGGGACAGACCTGTGGGAAAGCCTCGTGGGAAAGACTCGAGGGAAAACCATAGATCCTTTGATCCACGCGGCGGACTGCGTGACACTGCTGCTACGGCTCTGGAGGAAAGAGCAAGTGCATGCCAGCATTCGAGACGAGGAATGACTCCCCTGGGATGACTCCAGAAGTACCCCAAGATCCATGTCAGCACTGGAGAGGAATCCTCAGGTTCCGGCCCCGACTCCACACAAGGTCTTAGGCCCCGGCATCGAGGGGAGAGGAATCCCGAGAGGCCCCCGAGGAACTCGCATGGGGACTGGCCTTTCCTGAGGCCACCAGAGCGGGTCCCTGAGGTCCCCGTCGTAAGTCGAGAGCACCTGCCGCAACTAGAGAAAATCCAGGAGGTTTTGCCCTGCAGGCGAGATGAGGCCCATTTCCGCTGAGGCTTCTCAAGGCTAATCACACCTAAGCTCTGGAACTTCCAAAGGGTCCTTGACACCCTTGCTGCAACTCAAGAAGTTCCCCTATATACCCCTCTCCACTCGAGAGGAAGCACGCATGTCCCACCCACATCCAGAAGAGCTCCGTTTCCGCCTCGTAGGTCGAGATGAGGGATCCGTTCGCTGCTTGTTCAGGAGAGATTCCTTGGCGTTCCCATCGCATCTCAAGTGTAGGGGCTCTCCACAGGAAAGGTGAGAGCAACTCCAGCGTCGTGCCACCATTCCAAGAGTCCCCCAGATGTCTCAGTCCATTCCTGAGGATACTGTTTTCCCTGCACTGCCTTGACTTTAACGAGGAGGATCGACTCCCACCACGGTCTCACGTGGGACAGCCCTGTGGGAAAGCCTCGTGGGAAAGCCTCCAGGGAAAGCCACAGATCCCATGATCCACGCGAAAGGAATCGTGACGCTGGTGCTACAGCTCGGAGGAAAGCGCACGTGCATGCCCCCATTCGAGACGAAGACTGACTCCCCTGGGGAGACTCCAAAAGTACTCCAAGATCCATGTCAGTACTGGAGAGGAATCCTCAGGTTCCGGCCCCGACTCCACACAAGGACTTAGGCCCCGGCATCGACGGAAGATGAATCCCGAGAGGACCCCGAGCAATTCGAATGGGGACGGGCCAGTATTGAGGCCACCAGAGCGAGTGCCTAAAGTCCCCGTCGTAAGTCAAGAGCACCTGCCGCAAATCGAGAAAATCAAGGAGGTTTTGCACTCCAGCTGAGTGAGGCCCATTTCCGCTGAGGCTTCTGGAAGCTAATCACACCTAACCTCTGGAACTTCTAAAAGGTCCTTCACACCCTTGCTGCAACTCAAGAAGTTCCCTAACACACCCGTCTCCACTCGAGAGGAAGCACGAGGGTCCCGCCCACATCCAGGGGAGCCCCGTGTTCGCCTCGTAGCTCAAGATGAGGGATCCTTTCACAGCTTTTTCGGGAAATAATTCTGGGAGTTCCCGTTGCATCTCAAGTGGAGGCGCTCCTCACAGGAAAGGCGAGAGGAACTCCAGGGTCGTGCCACCGTTCCCAGAGTCCCCCAGATATCTCAGTCCATTCCAGAGGAACCTGTTGTCCCTGCACTGCCTCGAGTTTCACGCCGAGCATCGACTCACACCACGGTGACACGTGGGACAGTCCTGTGGGAAAGTCTCGTGGGAAAGCCTCGTGGGAAAGCCACAGATCCCATGATCGGCGCGCCGGGAGGCATGACAGTGTTGTTACAGCTCTGGAGGAAAGCACACGTGCATGCCCCCATTCGAGACGGGGACTTACTCCCCTGGGGAAACACCAGAAGTACTCCACGATCCATGTCAGCACTGGAGAGGAAACCTCATGTTCCAGACACGACCCACGCAAGGTCTTAGGCTCTGGCATCGAAGGGAGCGGAATCCCGAGAGGCTCCCGAGCCATTGGAATGGGGACTGGCCAGTCCTGAGGGCACCAGAGCGCGTCCCTTAGGTCACCGTCGTAAGTCGAGAGCACCTGCCGCAACTCGAGAAAATCCAGGAGGTTTTTCCCTCCAGGCGAGATGAGGCCCATTTCCGCTGAGGCTTCTCCAGGCTAATCACATCTAAACACTGGAACTTCCAAAGGGTCCTTCACACCCTTGCTGCAACTCAAGAAGCTCCCCCACATACCCGTCTCCACTCGAGAGGAAGCACGAGGGTCCCGCACACATCCAGGGGACCCCGTTTCCGCCTCCTAGCTCGAGATGAGGGATCCTTTCCCTGTTTCGTAGGGAAAGAATTCGCGGCGTCCCGGTCGCATCTCAAGAGGAGGCGCTCTCCACAGGAAAGGCGAGAGGAACTCCAGGGTCGTGCCACCATTCCAAGAGTCCCCCAGATGTGTTAGTCCATTCCAGAGGAACCTGTTTTCCCTGCACTGCCTTGACGTTCAATCCGAGGATCGACTCCCAACACGTGTGCACGTGGGACAGCCCTGTGTGAAAGCCTCGTGGGAAAGCCTCGTGGGAAAGACTCGAGGGAAAACCATAGATCCTTTGATCCATGCGGCGGACTGCGTGACACTGCTGCTACCGCTGTGCAGGAAAGCGCAAGTGCATGCCCACATTCGAGACGAGGACTGACTCCCCTGAGGAGACTCCAGAAATACCCCAAGATCCATGTCAGCACTGGAGAGGAATCCTCAGGTTCCGGCCCCGACTCCACACAAGGTCTTAGGCCCCGGCATCGACGGGAGAGGAATCCCGAGAGTCCCCCGAGGGACTCGCATGGGGACTGGCCTTTCCTGAGGCCACCAGAGCGGGTCCCTGAGGTCCCCGAGGTCCCCGTCGTAAGTCGAGAGCACCTTCCGCAACTCGAGAAAATCCAGGAGGTTTTGCCCTCCAGGCGAGACGAGGCCCATTTCCGCTGAGGCTTCTCGAGGCTAATCACATCTAACCACTGGAACTTCCAAAGGGTCCTTCACACCCTTGCTGCATCTCAAGAAGTTCCCCGACATACCCGTCTCCACTCGAGAGGAAGCATGAGGGTCCGGCACACTTCCAGGGGAGCCCCGTTTCCACCTCCTAGCTCGAGATGAGGGATCATTTCCCTGTTTCGTAGGGAAAGAATTGCCGGCGTTCCCGTCGCATCTCAAGACGAGACGCTCTCCACAGGAAAGGCGAGAGGAACTTCAGGGTCGTGCCACCATTCCAAGAGTCCCCCAGATGTGTCAGTCCATTCCAGAGGAACCAGTTTTCCCTGCACTGCCTTGACGTTCAAGCCGAGGATCGACTCCCACCACGTGTGCACGTGGGGAAGCCCTGTGGGAAAGCCTCGTGGGAACGCCTCGTGGGAAAGACTCGAGGGAAAACCATAGATCCTTTGATCCATGCGGCGGACTGCGTGACACTGCTGCTACCGCTCTGGAGGAAAGCGCAAGTGCATGCCCGCATTCGAGACGAGGACCGTCTCCCCTGGGGAGACTCCAGAAGTACCCGAAGATCCATGTCAGCACTGGAGAGGAATCCTCAGGTTCCGGCCCCGACTCCACACAAGGTCTTAGGCCCCGGCATCAACGGGAGAGGAATCCCGAGAAGCCCCCGAGGAACTTGCATGAGGACTGGCCTTTCCTGAGGCCACCAGAGCGGGTCCCTGAGGTCCCCGTCGTAAGTCGAGAGCACCTGCCGCAACTCGAGAAAATCCAGGAGGTTTTGCCCTCCAGGCGAGATGAGGCCCATTTGCGCTGAGGCTTCTCGAGGCTAATCACATCTAACCCCTGGAACTTCCAAAGGGTCCTTCACACCCTTGCTGCAAGTCCAGAAGTTCCCCAACATACCCGTCTCCACTCGAGAGGAAGCACGAGGGTCCCGCACACATCCAGGGGAGCCCCGTTTCCGCCTCCTAGCTCGAGATGAGGGATCCTTTCCCTGTTTCGTAGGGAAAGAATTCCCGGCGTTCCCGTCGCATCTCAAGACGAGGCGCTCTCCACAGGAAAGGCGAGAGGAACTCCAGGGTCGTGCCACCATTCCAAGAGTCCCCCAGATGTGTCAGTCCATTCCAGAGGAACCTCTTTTCCCTGCACTGCCTTGACGTTCAAGCCGAGGATCGACTCCCACCACGTGTGAACATGGGACAGCCCTGTGGGAAAGCCTCGTGGGAAAGCCTCGTGGGAAAGACTCGAGGGAAAACCATAGATCCATTGATCCACGCGGAGGACTGCGTGACACTGCTGCTACCGCTCTGGAGGAAAGCGCAAGTGCATGCCCGCATCCGAGACGAGGACTGACTCCAATGGGGAGACTCCAGAAGTACCCCAAGATCCATGTCAGCACTGGAGAGGAATCCTCAGGTTCCGGCCCCGACCCCACACAAGGTCTTAGGCCCCGGGATCAACGGGAGAGGAATCCCGAGAAGCCCCCGAGGAACTCGCATGAGGACTGGCCTTTCCTGAGGTCACCAGAGCGGGTCCCTGAGGTCCCCGTCGTAAGTCGAGAGCACCTGCCGCAACTCGAGAAAATCCAGGAGGTTTTGCCCTCCTGGCGAGATGAGGCCCATTTCCGCTGAGGCTTCTCGAGGCTAATCACATCTAACCCCTGGAACTTACAAAGGGTCCTTCACACCCTTGCTGCAAGTCCAGAAGTTCCCCGACATACCCGTCTCCACTCGAGAGGAAGCACGAGGGTCCCGCACGCATCCAGGGGAGCCCCGTTTCCGCCTCCTAGCTCGAGATGAGGGATCCTTTCCCTGTTTCGTAGGGAAAGAATTCCCGGCGTTCCCGTCGCAAATCAAGATGAGGCGCTCTCCACAGGAACGGCGAGAGGAACTCCAGGGTCGTGCCACCATTCCAAGAGTCACCCAGATGTGTCAGTCCGTTCCAGAGGAACCTGTTTTCCCTGCACTGCCTTGACGTTCAAGCCGAGGATCGACTCCCACCACGTGGGCACGTGGGACAGCCCTGTGGGAAAGCCTCGTGGGAAAGCCTCGTGGAAAGACTCGAGGGAAAACCATAGATCCTTGGATCCACGCGGCGGACTGCGTGACACTGCTGCTACCGCTCTGCAGGAAAGCGCAAGTGCATGCCCGCATTTGAGACGAGGACTGACTCCCCTGGGGAGACTCCAGAAGTACCCCAAGATCCATGTAGGCACTGGAGAGGAATCCTCAGGTTTCGTCCCCGACTCCACACAAGGTCGTAGGCCCCAGCAACGACGGGAGAGGAATCCCGAAAGGCCCCCGAGGAACTCGCATGGGGACTGGCCTTTCCTGAGGCCCCCAGACCGGGTCCCTGAGGTCCCCGTCGTAGGTCGAGAGCACCTGCCGCAACTCCAGAAAATCCAGGAGGTTTTGCCCTCCAGGCGAGATGAGGCCCATTTCCGCTGAGGCTTCTCGAGGCTAATCACATCTAACCACTGGAACTTCCAAAGGGTCCTTCACACCCTAGCTGCAAGTCCAGAAGTTCCCCGACATACCCGTCTCCACTCGAGAGGAAGCACGAGGGTCCTGCACACATCCAGGGGAGCCCCGTTTCCGCCTCCTAGCTCGAGATTAGGGATCCTTTCCCTGTTTCCTAGGGAATGAATTCCCGGCGTTCCCTTCGCATCTCAAGAGGAGGCGCTCTCCACAGGAAAGGCGAGAGGAACTCAGGGTCGTGCCACCATTCCAAAAGTCCCCCAGATGTGTCAGTCCATTCCAGAGGAACCTGTTTTCCCTGCACTGCCTTGACGTTCAAGCCGAGGATCGACTTCCACAATGTGTGCATGTTGGACAGCCCTGTGGGAAAGCCTCGTGGGAAAGCCTCGTGGGAAGGACTCGAGGGAAAACGATAGATCCTTTGATCCACGCGGCGGACTGCGTGACACTGCTGCTACCGCTCTGGAGGAAAGCGGAAGTGCATGCCCGCATTAGAGGCGAGGAATGACTCCCCTGGGGAGACTCCAGAAGTACCCCAAGATCCATGTCAGCACTGGAGAGGAATCCTCAGGTTCCGGCCCCCACTCCACACAAGGTCTTAGGCCCCGGCATCGACAGGAGAGAAATCCCGAGAGGCCCCTGAGGTACTCGCATGGGGGCTGGCCTTTCCTGAGGCCACCAGAGCGGGTCCCTGAGGTCCCCGTCGTAAGACGAGAGCACCTGCCGCAACTCGAGAAAATCCAGGAGGTTTTGCCCTCCAGGCGAGATGAGGCCCATTTCCGCTGAGGTTTCTCGAGGCTAATCACATCTAACCACTGGAACTTCCAAAGGGTCCTTCACACCCTTGCTGCAACTCAAGAAGTTCCCCGAAATACCCATCTTCCCTCGAGAGGAAGCACGAGGGTCCGGCACACATCCAGGGGAGCCCCGTTTCCGCCTCCTAGCTCGAGATGAGGGATCCTTTCCCTGTTTCGTAGGGAAAGAATTCCCGGCGTTCCCGTCGCATCTCAAGAGGAGGCGCTCTCCACAGGAAAGGCGAGAGGAACTCCAGGGTCGTGCCACCATTCCAAAAGTCCTCCAGATGTGTCAGTCCATTCCAGAGGAACCTGTTTTCCCTGCACTACCTTCACGTTCAAGCCGAGGATCGACTTCCACAATGTGTGCATGTTGGACAGCCCTGTGGGAAAGCCTCCTGGGAAAGCGTCGTGGGATAGCCTCGTGAGAAAGACTCGAGGGAAAACCATAGATCCTTTTATCCAAGCGGCTGACTGCTTGACACTGCTGCTTCGGCTCTGGAGGAAAGAGCAAGTGCATGCCAGCATTCGAGACGAGGAATGACTCCCCTGGGATGACTCCAGAAGTACCCCAAGATCCATGTCAGCACTGGAGAGGAATCCTCAGGTTCCGGCCCCGACTCCACACAAGGTCTTAGGCCCCAGCATCGAGGGGAGAGGAATCCCGAGAGGCCCCCGAGGAACTCGCATGGGGACTGGCCTTTCCTGAGGCCACCAGAGCGGGTCCCTGAGGTCCCCGTCGTAAGTCGAGAGCACCTGCCGCAACTCGAGAAAATCCAGGAGGTTTTGCCCTGCAGGCGAGATGAGGCCCATTTCCGCTGAGGCTTCTCAAGGCTAATCACACCTAAGCTCTGGAACTTCCAAAGGGTCCTTGACACCCTTGCTGCAACTCAAGAAGTTCCCCTATATACCCCTCTCCACTCGAGAAAAAGCACGCATGTCCCACCCACATCCAGAAGAGCTCCGTTTCCGCCTCGTAGGTCGAGATGAGGGATCCGTTCGCTGCTTGTTCAGGAGAGATTCCTTGGCGTTCCCATCGCATCTCAAGTGTAGGGGCTCTCCACAGGAAAGGTGAGAGCAACTCCAGCGTCGTGCCACCATTCCAAGAGTCCCCCAGATGTCTCAGTCCATTCCTGAGGATACTGTTTTCCCTGCACTGCCTTGACTTTAACGAGGAGGATCGACTCCCACCACGGTCTCACGTGGGACAGCCCTGTGGGAAAGCCTCATGGGAAAGCCTCGAGGGAAAGCCACAGATCCCTTGATCCACGCGACAGGAATCGTGACGCTGGTGCTACAGCTCGGAGGAAAGCGCACGTGCATGCCCCCATTCGAGACGAAGACTGACTCCCCTGGGGAGACTCCAAAAGTACTCCAAGATCCATGTCAGTACTGGAGAGGAATCCTCAGGTTCCGGCCCCGACTCCACACAAGGACTTAGGCCCCGGCATCGACGGAAGTTGAATCCCGAGAGGACCCCGAGCAATTCGAATGGGGACGGGCCAGTATTGAGGCCACCAGAGCGGGTCCCTAAAGTCCCCGTCGTAAGTCAAGAGCACCTGCCGCAACTCGAGAAAATCAAGGAGGTTTTGCACTCCAGCTGAGTGAGGCCCATTTCCGCTGAGGCTTCTGGAAGCTAATCACACCTAACCTCTGGAACTTCTAAAAGGTCCTTCACACCCTTGCTGCAACTCAAGAAGTTCCCTAACATACCCGTCTCCACTCGAGAGGAAGCACGAGGGTCCCGCCCACATCCAGGGGAGCCCCGTGTCCGCCTCGTAGCTCAAGATGAGGGATCCTTTCACAGCTTTTTCAGGAAATAATTCTGGGAGTTCCCGTTGCATCTCAAGTGGAGGCGCTCCTCACAGGAAAGGCGAGAGGAACGCCAGGGTCGTGCCACCGTTCCCAGAGTCCCCCAGATATCTCAGTCCATTCCAGAGGAACCTGTTATCCCTGCACTGCCTCGAGTTTCACGCCGAGCATCGACTCACACCACGGTGACACGTGGGACAGTCCTGTGGGAAAGCCTCGTGGGAAAGCCTCGTGGGAAAGCCACAGATCCCATGATCGGTGCGCCGGGAGGCATGACAGTGTTGTTACAGCTCTGGAGGAAAGCGCACGTGCATGCCCCCATTCGAGACGGGGACTTACTCCCCTGGGGAAACACGAGAAGTACTCCACGATCCATGTTAGCAATGGAGAGGAAACCTCATGTTCCAGACACGACTCCACACAAGGTCTTAGGCTCTGGCATCGAAGGGAGCGGAATCCCGAGAGGCTCCCGAGCCACTGGAATGGGGACTGGCCAGTCCTGAGGCCACCAGAGCGCGTCCCTTAGGTCACCGTCGTAAGTCGAGAGCACCTGCCGCAACTCGAGAAAATCCAGGAGGTTTTTCCCTCCAGGCGAGATGAGGCCCATTTCCGCTGAGGCTTCTCCAGGCTAATCACGTCTAGCCTCTGGAACTTCCAAAAGGTCCTTCACACCCTTGCTGCAACTCAAGAAGTTGCCTGACATACCCGTCTCCACTCTAGAAGAAGCACGAGGATCCCATCCACATCCAGAGGAGCCCCGTTTCCGCCTCGTAGCTAGAGATGAGGGACATTTCGCTGCTTTGTCCGGAAAGAAATCCCGACGTTTCCCTCTCACCTCAAGAGGAGGCGCTCTCCACAGGAAAGGCGAGAGGAACTCCAGCATCGTGCCACCATTCCAAGAGTCCCCCAGATGTCTCAGTCCATTCAGAGGAACCTGTTTGCCCTGCACTACCTCGGCTTTCACGCCGAGGATCGACTCCCACGCCGAGGATCGACTCACACCACGCTGGCACGTGGGACAGCCCTGTGGGACAGCCCTGTGGGAAAGACTCGTGGGAAAGCCTCATGGGATAGACTCGAGGGAAAACCATAGATCCTTTGATCCACGCGGCGGACAGCGTGACACTGCTGCTACTGCTCTGGAGGAAAGCGCAAGTGCATGCCCGCATTCGAGACGACGACTGACTCCCCTGGGGAGACTCCAGAAGTACCCCAAGATCCATATCAGCACTGGAGAGGAATCCCCAGGTTCCGTTCCCGACTCCACACAACGTCTTAGGCCCCGGCATGGACGGGAGAGGAATCCCGAGAGGACCCCGAGGAACTCGCATGGGGACTGGCCTTTCCTGAGGCCACCAGAGCGGGTCCCTGAGGTCCCCGTCGTAAGTCGAGAGCACCTGCCGCAACTCGAGAAAATCCAGGAGGTTTTGCACTCCAGGCGAGATGAGGCCCATTTCCGCTGAGGCTTCTCGAGGCTAATCACATCTAACCACTGGAACTTCCAAAGGGTCCTTCACACCCTTGCTGCAACTCAAGAAGTTCCCCCACATACCCGTCTCCACTCGAGAGGAAGCACGTGGGGTCCCGCACACATCCAGGGGACCCCGTTTCCGCCTCCTAGCTCGAGATGAGGGATCCTTTCCCTGTTTCGTAGGGAAAGAATTCGCGGCGTTCCCGTCGCATCTCAAGAGGAGGCGCTCTCCACAGGAAAGGCGAGAGGAACTCCAGGGTCGTGCCACCATTCCAAGAGTCCCCCAGATGTGTCAGTCCATTCCAGAGGAACCTGTTTTCCCTGCACTGCCTTGACGTTCAAGCCGAGGATCGACTCCCACCACGTGTGCACGTG
Source organism: Ovis canadensis (assembly GCF_042477335.2). Classification (NCBI taxonomy): domain Eukaryota; kingdom Metazoa; phylum Chordata; class Mammalia; order Artiodactyla; family Bovidae; genus Ovis; species Ovis canadensis. The sequence continues at coordinate 3,238,729 of NC_091252.1, forward strand.
GGACAGACCTGTGGGAAAGCCTCGTGGGAAAGACTCGAGGGAAAACCATAGATCCTTTGATCCACGCGGCGGACTGCGTGACACTGCTGCTACGGCTCTGGAGGAAAGAGCAAGTGCATGCCAGCATTCGAGACGAGGAATGACTCCCCTGGGATGACTCCAGAAGTACCCCAAGATCCATGTCAGCACTGGAGAGGAATCCTCAGGTTCCGGCCCCGACTCCACACAAGGTCTTAGGCCCCGGCATCGAGGGGAGAGGAATCCCGAGAGGCCCCCGAGGAACTCGCATGGGGACTGGCCTTTCCTGAGGCCACCAGAGCGGGTCCCTGAGGTCCCCGTCGTAAGTCGAGAGCACCTGCCGCAACTAGAGAAAATCCAGGAGGTTTTGCCCTGCAGGCGAGATGAGGCCCATTTCCGCTGAGGCTTCTCAAGGCTAATCACACCTAAGCTCTGGAACTTCCAAAGGGTCCTTGACACCCTTGCTGCAACTCAAGAAGTTCCCCTATATACTCCTCTCCACTCGAGAGGAAGCACGCATGTCCCACCCACATCCAGAAGAGCTCCGTTTCCGCCTCGTAGGTCGAGATGAGGGATCCGTTCGCTGCTTGTTCAGGAGAGATTCCTTGGCGTTCCCATCGCATCTCAAGTGTAGGGGCTCTCCACAGGAAAGGTGAGAGCAACTCCAGCGTCGTGCCACCATTCCAAGAGTCCCCCAGATGTCTCAGTCCATTCCTGAGGATACTGTTTTCCCTGCACTGCCTTGACTTTAACGAGGAGGATCGACTCCCACCACGGTCTCACGTGGGACAGCCCTGTGGGAAAGCCTCGTGGGAAAGCCTCGAGGGAAAGCCACAGATCCCTTGATCCACGCGACAGGAATCGTGACGCTGGTGCTACAGCTCGGAGGAAAGCGCACGTGCATGCCCCCATTCGAGACGAAGACTGACTCCCCTGGGGAGACTCCAAAAGTACTCCAAGATCCATGTCAGCACTGGAGAGGAATCCTCAGGTTCCGGCCCCGACTCCACACAAGGTCTTAGGCCCCGGCATTGACGGGAGAGGAATCCCGAGAGGCCCCTGAGGAACTCGCATGGGGACTGGCCTTTCCTGAGGCCACCAGAGCGGGTCCCTGAGGTCCCCGTCGTAAGTCGAGAGCAGCTACCACAACTCGAGAAAATCCAGGAGGTTTTGCCCTCCAGGCGAGATAAGGCCCATTTCCGCTGAGGCTTCTCGAGGTTAATCACATCTAACCACTGGAACTTTCAAAGGGTCCTTCACACCCTTGCTGCAACTCAAGAAGTTCCCCTACATAGCCGTGTCCACTCGAGAGGAAGCACGAGGGTCCCGCACACATCCAGGGGAGCCCCGTTTCCGCCTCCTAGCTCGAGATGAGGGATCCTTTCCCTGTTTCGTAGGGAAAGAATTCCCGGCGTTCCCGTCGCATCTCAAGAGGAGGGGCTCTCCACAGGAAAGGCGAGAGGAACTCCAGGGTCGTGCCACCATTTCAAGAGTCCCCCAGATGTGTCAGTCCATTCCAGAGGAACCTGTTTTCCCTGCACTGCCTTGACGTTCAAGCCGAGGATCGAGTCCCACCACGTGTGCATGGGGTACAGCCCTGTGGGTAAGCCTCGTGGGAAAGCCTCGTGGGAAAGACTCGAGGGAAAACCATAGATCCTTTGATCCACGCGGCGCACTGCGTGACACTGCTGCTACCGCTCTGGAGGAAAGCCCAAGTGCATGCCCGCATTCGAGACGAGGACTGACTCCCCTGGGGAGACTCCAGAAGTACCCCAAGATCCATGTCAGCACTGGAGAGGAATCCTCAGGTTCCGGCCCCGACTCCACACAAGGTCTTAGGCCCCGGCATCGACGGGAGAGGAATCCCGAAAGGCCCCCGAGGAACTTGCATGGGGACTGGCCTTTCCTGAGGCCACCAGAGCGGGTCCCTGAGGTCCCCGTCGTAAGTCGAGAGCACCTGCCGCAACTCGAGAAAATCCAGGAGGTTTTGCCCTCCAGGCGACATGAGGCCCATTTCCGCTGAGGCTTCTCGAGGCTAATCACGTCTAAGCACTGGAACTTCCAAAGGGTCCTTCACACCCTTGCTGCAACTCAAGAAGTTCCCCGACATACCCGTCTCCACTCGAGAGGAAGCACGTGGGGTCCCGCACACATCCAGGGGAGCCCCGTTTCCGCCTCCTAGCTCGAGATGAGGGATCCTTTCCCTGTTTCGTAGGGAAAGAATTCCCGGCATTCCCGTCGCATCTCAAGAGGAGGCACTCTCCACAGGAAAGGCGAGAGGAACTCCAGGGTCGTGCCACCATTCCAAGAGTCCCCCAGATGTGTCAGTCCATTCCAGAGGAACCTGTTTACCCTGCACTGCCTTGACGTTCAAGCCGAGGATCGACTCCCACCACGTGTGCACGTGGGACAGCCCTGTGGGAAAGCCTCGTGGGAAAGCCTCGTGGGAAAAACTCGTGGGAAAGACTCGAGGGAAAACCATAGATCCTTTGATCCACGCGGCGGACTGCGTGACACTGCTGCTACCGCCCTGGAGGAAAGCTCAAGTGCATGCCCGCATTCGAGACGAGGACTGACTCCCCTGGGGAGACTCCAGAAGTACCCCAAGATGCATGTCAGCACTGGAGAGGAATCCTCAGGTTCCGGCCCCGACTCCACACAAGGTCTTAGGCCCCGGCATCGACGGGAGAGGAATCCCGAGAGGCCCCTGAGGAACTCGCATGGGGACTGGCCTTTCCTGAGGCCTCCAGAGCGGGTCCCTGAGGTCCCCGTTGTAAGTCGAGAGCACCTGCCGCAACTCGAGAAAATCCAGGTGGTTTTGCCCTCCAGGCGAGATGAGGCCCATTTCCGCTGAGGCTTCTCGAGGCTAATCACATCTAACCACTGAAACTTCCAAAGGGTCCTTCACACCCTTGCTGCAAGTGGAGAAGTTCCCCGACAACCCGTCTCCACTCGAGAGGAAGCACGTGGGGTCCCGTACACATCCAGGGGTGCCCCGTTTCCGCTTCCCAGCTTGAGATGAGAGATCCTTTCCCTGTTTAGTAGGGAAAGAATTCCCGGCGTTCCCGTCGCATCTCAAGAGGAGGCGCTCTCCACAGGAAAGGCGAGAGGAACTCCAGGGTCGTGGCACCATTCCAAGAGACCACCAGATGTGTCAGTCCATTACAGAGGAACCTGTTTTCCCTGCACTGCCTTGACGTTCAAGCCGAGGATCGACTCCCACCACGTGTGCACGTGGGACAGCCCTGTGGGAAAGCCTCGTGGGAAAGCCTCGTGGGAAAAACTCGAGGGAAAACCATAGATCCTTTGATCCACGCGGCAGACTGTGTGACAGTGGTGCTACTGCTCTGGAGGAAAGCGCAAGTGCATGCCCGCATTCGAGACGAGGACTGACTCCCCTGGGGAGACTCCAGAAGTACCCCAAGATCCATGTCAGTACTGGAGAGGAATCCTCAGGTTCCGGCCCCGACTCCACACAAGGCATTAGGCCCCGGCATCGACGGGAGAGGAATCCCGAGAGGCCCCCGAGGAACTCGCATGGGGACTGGACTTTCCTGAGGCCACCAGAGCGGGTCCCTGAGGTCCCCGTCGTAAGTCGAGAGCACCTGCCGCAACTTGAGAAAATCCAGGAGGTTTTGCCCTCCAGGCGAGATGAGGCCCATTTCCGCTGAGGCTTCTCGAGGCTAATCACATCTAACCACTGGAACTTCCAAAGGGTCCTTCACACCCTTGCTGCAACTCAAGAAGTTCCCAGACATACCCGTCTCCACTCGAGAGGAAGCAAGAGGGTCCCGCACACATCCAGGGGTGCCCCGTTTCCGCCTCCTAGCTCGAGATGAGTGATCCTTTCTCTCTTTCGTAGGGAAAGAATTCCCGGCGTTCCCGTCGCATCTCAAGAGGAGGCGATCTCCACAGGAAAGTCGAGAGGAACTCCTGGGTCGTGCCACCATTCCAAGAGTCCCCCAGATGTGTCAGTCCATTCCAGAGGAACCTGTTTTCCCTGCACTGCCTTGACGTTCAAGCCGAGGATCGACTCCCACCACGTGTGCACGTGGGACAGCCCTGAGGGAAAGCCTCGTGGGAAAGCCTCGTGGGAAAGACTCGAGGGAAATCCATAGATCCTTTGATCCACGCGGCGGACTGCGTGACACTGCTGCTATCGCTCTGGAGGAAAGCGCAAGTGCATGCCCGCATTCAAGACGAGGACTGACTCCCCTGGGGAGACTCCAGAAGTACCCCAAGATCCATGTCAGCACTGGAGAGGAATCCTCAGGTTCCGGCCCCGACTCCACACAAGGTCTTAGTCCCCGGCATCGACGGGAGTGGAATCCCGAGAGGCCCCCGAGGAACTCGCATGGGGACTGGCCTTTCCTGAGGCCACCAGAGCGGGTCCCTGAGGTCCCGGTCGTAAGTCGAGAGCACCTGCCGCAACACGAGAAAATCCAGGAGGTTTTGCCCTCCAGGCGAGATGAGGCCCATTTCCGCTGAGGCTTCTCGAGGCTAATCACATCTAACCACTGGAACTTCCAAAGGGTCCTTCACACCCTTGCTGCAACTCAAGAAGTTCCCCGACATACCCGTGTCCACTCGAGAGGAAGCACGAGGGTCCCGCACACATCCAGGGGAGCCCCGTTTCCGCCTCCTAGCTCAAGATGAGGGATCCTTTCTCTCTTTCTTAGGGAAAGAATTCCCGGCGTTCCCGTCACATCTCAAGAGGAGGCGCTCTCCACAGTAAAGGCGAGAGGAACTCCAGGGTCGTGCCACCATTCCAAGAGACCCCCAGATGTGTCAGTCCATTCCAGAGGAACCTGTTTTCCCTGCACTGCCTTGACGTTCAAGCCGAGGATCGACTCCCACCACGTGTGCACATGGGACAGCCCTGTGGGAAAGCCTCGTGGGAAAGACTCGAGGGAAAACCATAGATCCTTTGATCCACGCGGCGGACTGCGTGACAGTGGTGCTACTGCTCTGGAGGAAAGCGCAAGTTCATGCCCGCATTCGAGACGAGGACTGACTCCCCTGGGGAGACTCCAGAAGTACCCCAAGATCCATGTCAGCACTGGAGAGGAATCCTCAGTTTCCGGCCTCGACTCCACACAAGGTCTTAGTCCCTGGCATCGAAGGGAGAGGAATCCCGAGAGGCCCCCGAGGAACTCGCATGGGGACTGGCCTTTCCTGAGGCCACCAGAGCGGGTCCCTAAGGTCCCCGTCGTAAGTCGAGAGCACCTGCCACAACTCGAGAAAATCCAGGAGGTTTTGCCCTCCAGGCGAGATGAGGCCCATTTCCGCTGAGGCTTCTCGAGGCTAATCACATCTAACCACTGGAACTTCCAAAGGGTCCGTCACACCTTTGCTGCAACCCAAGAAGTTCCCGGACATACCCGTCTCCACTAGAGAGGAAGCACGTGGGGTCCCGCACACATCCAGGGGAGCCACGTTTCCGCCTCCTAGCTCGAGATGAGGGATCCTTTCCCTCTTTCGTAGGGAAAGAATTCCCGGCGTTCCCATCCCATCTCAAGAGGAGGCGCTCTCCACAGGAAAGGGGAGAGGAACTCCAGGGTCGTGACACCATTCCAAGAGACCCCCAGATGGGTCAGTCCATTACAGAGGAACCTGTTTTCCCTGCACTGCCTTGACGTTCAAGCCGAGGATCGACTCCCACCACGTGTGCACGTGGGACAGCCCTGTGGGAAAGCCTCGTGGGAAAGCCTCGTGGGAAAGACTCGAGGGAAAACCATAGATCCTTTGATCCACGCGGCGGACTGCGTGACACTGCTGCTACCGCTCTGGAGGAAAGCGCAAGTGCATGCCCGCATTCGAGACGAGGACTGACTCCCCTGGGGAGACTCCAGAAGTACCCCAAGATCCATGTCAGCACTGGAGAGGAATCCTCAGGTTCCGGCCCCGACTCCACACAAGGTCTTAGGCCCCGGCATCGACGGGAGAGGAATCCCGAGAGGCCCCCGAGGAACTCGCATGGGGACTGGCCTTTCCTGAGGCCACCAGAGCGGGTCCCCGAGGTCCCCGTCGTAAGTTGAGAGCACCTGCCGCAACTCGAGAAAATCCAGGAGGTTTTGCCCTCCAGGCGAGACGAGGCCCATTTCCGCTGAGGATTCTCGAGGCTAATCACATCTAACCACTGGAACTTCCAAAGGGTCCTTCACACCCTTGCTGCAACTCAAGAAGTTCCCCGACATACCCGTCTCCACCCGAGAGGAAGCACGAGGGTCGCGCACATATCCAGGGGAGCCCCGTTTCCGCCTCCTAGCTCGAGATGAGGGATCCTTTCCCTGTTTCGTAGGGAAAGAATTCCCGGCATTCCCGTCGCATCTCAAGAGGAGGCGCTCTCCACAGGAAAGGCGACAGGAACTCCAGGGTCGTGCCACCATTCCAAGAGTCCCCGAGATGTGTCAGTCCATTCCAGAGGAACCTGTTTTCCCTGCACTGCCTTGACGTTCAAGCCGAGGATCTACTCCCACCACGTGTGCACGTGGGATAGCCCTGTGGGAAAGCCTCGTGGGAAAGCCTCGTGGGAAAGACTCGAGGGAAAACCATAGATCCTTTTATCCACGCGGCGGACTGCGTGACACTGCTGCTACCGCTCTGGAGGAAAGCGCAAGTGCATGCCCGCATTCGAGACGAGGACTGACTCCCCTGGGGAGACTCTAGAAGTACCCCAAGATCCATGTCAGCACTGGAGAGGAATCCTCAGGTTCCGGCCCCGACTCCACACAAGGTCTAAGGCCCCGGCATCGACGGGAGAGGAATCCCGAGAGGCCCCCGAGGAACTCGCATGGGGACTGGCCTTTCCTGAGGCAACCAGAGCGGGTCCCTGAGGTCCCCGTCGTAAGTCGAGAGCACCTGCCGCAACTCGAGAAAATCCAGGAGGTTTAGCCCTCCAGGCGAGATGAGGCCCATTTCCCCTGAGGCTTCTCGAGGCTAATCACATCTAACCACTGGAACTTCCAAAGGGTCCTTCACACCCTTGCTGCAACTCAAGAAGTTCCCCGACATACCCGTCTCCACTCGAGAGGAAGCAAGAGGGTCGCGCACACATCCAGGGGATCCCCGTTTCCGCCTCCTAGCTCGAGATGAGGGATCCTTTCCCTGTTTCGTAGGGAAAGAATTCCCGGCGTTCCGTCGCATCTCAAGAGGAGGCGCTCTCCACAGGAAAGGCGAGAAGAACTCCAGGGTCGTGCCACCATTCCAAGAGTCCCCCAGATGTGTCAGTCCATTCCAGAGGAACCTGTTTTCCCTGCACTGCCTTGACGTTCAAGCCGAGGATCGAGTCCCACCACGTGTGCACGTGGGACAGCCCTGTGGGAAAGCCTCGTGGGAAAGCCTCGTGGGAAAGACTCGAGGGAAAACCATAGATCCTTTGATCCACGGGGCGGACTGGGTGACACTGCTGCTACCGCTCTGGAGGAAAGCGCAAGTGCATGCCCGCATTCGAGACGAGGACTGACTCCCCTGGGGAGACTCCAGAAGTACCCCAAGATCCATGTCAGCAGTGGAGAGGAATCCTCAGGTTCCGGCCCCGACTCCACACAAGGTCTTAGGCCCCGGCATCGAAGGGAGAGGAATCCCGAGAGGCCCCCGAGGAACTCGCATGGGGACTGGACTTTCCTGAGGCCACCAGAGCGGGTCCCTGAGGTCCCCGTCGTAAGTCGAGAGCACCTGCCGCAACTCGAGAAAATCCAGGAGGTTTTGCCCTCCAGGCGAGATGAGGCCCATTTCCGCTGAGGCTTCTCAAGGCTAATCACATCTAACAACTGGAACTTCCAAAGGGTCTTTCACACCCTTGCTGCAATCAACATGTTCCCCGACATACCCGTCTCCACTCGAGAGGAAGCACGTGGGGTCCCGCACACATCCAGGGGAGCCCCGTTTCCGCCTCCTAGCTCAAGATGAGGGATCCTTTCCTTGTTTCGTAGGGAAAGAATTCCCGGCGTTCCCGTCGCATCTCAAGAGGAGGTGCTCTCCACAGGAAAGGCGAGAGAAACTCCAGGGTCGTGCCACCATTCCAAGAGTCCCCCAGATGTGTCAGTCCATTCAAGAGGAACCTGTTTTCCCTGCACTGCCTTGACGTTCAAGCCGAGGATCGACTCCCACCACCTGTGCACGTGGGACAGCCCTGTGGGAAAGCCTCGTGGGAATGCCTCGTGGGAAAGACTCAAGGGAAAACCATAGATCCTTTGATCCACGCGGGGGACTGCGTGACACTGCTGCTACCGCTCTGGAGGAAAGCGCAAGTGCATGCCCGCATTCGAGACGAGGACTGACTCCCCTGGGGAGACTCCAGAAGTACCTCAAGATCCATGTCAGCAGTGGAGAGGAATCCTCAGGTTCCGGCCCCGACTCCACACAAGGTCTTAGGGCCCGGCATCAATGGGAGAGGAATCCCGAGAGGCCCCCGAGGAACTCGCATGTGGACTGGCCTTTCCTGCGGCCACCAGAGCGGGTCCCTGAGGTCCCCGTCGTAAGTCGAGAGCACCTGCCGCAACTCGAGAAAATCCATGAGGTTTTGCCCTCCAGGCGAGATGAGGCCCATTTCCACTGAGGCTTCTCGAGGCTAATCACATCTAACCACTGGAACTTCCAAAGGGTCCTTCACACCCTTGCTGCAACTCAAGAAGTTCCCCGACATACCCGTCTCCACTCGAGAGGAAGCACGAGGGTCGCGCACACATCCAGGGGAGCCCCGTTTCCGCCTCCTTGCTCGAGATGAGGGATCCTTTCCCTGTTTCTTAGGGAAAGAATTCCCGGCGTTCCCGTCGCATCTCAAGAGGAGGCGCTCTCCACAGGAAAGGCAAGAGGAACTCCAGGGTCGTGCCACCATTCCAAGAGTCCCCCAGATGTGTCAGTCCATTCCAGAGGAACCTGTTTTCCCTGCACTGCCTTGACGTTCAAGCCGAGGATCGACTCCCACCACGTGTGCACGTGGGACAGCCCTGTGGGAAAGCCTCGTGGGAATGCCTCGTGGGAAAGACTCAAGGGAAAACCATAGATCCTTTGATCCACGCGGCGGACTGCGTGACACTGCTGCTACCGCTCTGGAGGAAAGCGCAAGTGCATGCCCGCATTCGAGACGAGGACTGACTCACCTGGGGAGACTCCAGAAGTACCTCAAGATCCATGTCAGCCCTGGAGAGGAATCCTCAGGTTCCGGCCCCGACTCCACACAAGGTCTTAGGCCCCGGCATCGATGGGAGAGGAATCCCGAGATGCCCCCGAGGAAGTCGCATGGGGACTGGCCTTTCCTGAGGCCACCAGAGCGGGTCCCTGAGGTCCCCGTCGTAAGTCGAGAGCACCTGCCGCAACTCGAGAAAATCCATGAGGTTTTGCCCTCCAGGCGAGATGAGGCCCATTTCCGCTGAGGCTTCTCGAGGCTAATCACATCTGACCACTGGAACTTCCAAAGGGTACTTCACACCCTTGCTGCAACTCAAGAAGTTCCCCGACATACCCGTCTCCACTCGAGAGGAAGCACGAGGGTCCCGCACACATCCAGGGGAGCCCCGTTTCCGCCTCCTAGATCGAGATGAGGGATCCTTTCCCTGTTTCGTAGGGAAAGAATTCCCGGCGTTCCCGTCGTATCTCAAGAGGAGGCGCTCTCCACAGGAAAGGCGAGAGGAACTCCAGGGTCGTGTCACCATTCCAAGAGTCCCCCAGATGTGTCAGTCCATTCCAGAGGAACCTGTTTTCCCTGCACTGCCTTGACGTTCAAGCCGAGGATCGACTCCCACCACGTGTGCACGTGGGACAGCCCTGTGGGAAAGCCTCGTGGGAAAGCCTCGTGGGAAACACTCGAGGGAAAACCATAGATCCTTTGATCCACGCGGCGGACTGTGTGACACTGCTGCTACCGCTCTGCAGGAAAGCGCAAGTGCATGCCCGCATTCGAGACGAGCACTGACTCCCCTGGGGAGACTCCAGAATTACCCCAAGATCCATGTCAGCACTGGAGAGGAATCCTCAGGTTCCGGCCCCGACTCCACACAAGGTCTTAGGCCCCGGCATCGACGGGAGAGGAATCCCGAGAGGCCCCCGAGGAACTCGCATGGGGACTGGACTTTCCTTAGGCCACCAGAGCGGGTCCCTGAGGTCCCGTCGTAAGTCGAGAGCACCTGCCTCAACTCGAGAAAATCCAGGAGGTTTTGCCCTCCAGGCGAGATGAGGCCCATTTCCGCTGAGGCTTCTCGAGGCTCATCACATCTAACCCCTGGAACTTCCAAAGGGTCCTTCACACCTTTGGTGCAACTCAAGAAGTTCCCCGACCTACCCGTCTCCACTGGAGAGGAAGCACGTGGGTCCCGCACACATCCAGGGGAGCCCCGTTTCTGCCTCCTAGCTCGAGATGAGGGATCCTTTCCCTGTTTCTTAGGGAAAGAATTCCCGGCGTTCCCGTCGCATCTCAAGAGAGGCGCTCTCCACAGGAAAGGCAAGAGGAACTCCAGGGTCGTGCCACCATTCCAAGAGTCCCCCAGATGTGTCAGTCCATTCCAGAGGAACCTGTTTTCCCTGCACTGCCTTGACGTTCAAGCCGAGGATCGACTCCCACCACGTGTGCACGTGGGACAGCCCTGTGGGAAAGCCTCGTGGGAAAGCCTCGTGGGAAAGACTCGAGGGAAAACCATAGATCATTTGATTCACGCGGAGGACTGCGTGACACTGCTGCTACCGCTCTGGAGGAAAGCGCAAGTGCATGCCCGCATTCGAGACGAGGACTGACTCCCCTGGGGAGACTCCAGAAGTACCTCAAGATCCATGTCAGCAGTGGAGAGGAATCCTCAGGTTCCGGCCCCGACTCCACACAAGGTCTTAGGCCCCGGCATCGATGGGAGAGGAATCCCGAGAGGCCCACGAGGAACTCGCATGGGGACTGGCCTTTCCTGAGGCCACCACAGCGGGTCCCCGAGGTCCCCGTCGTAAGTCGAAGGCACCTGCCGCAACTCGAGAAAATCCATGAGGTTTTGCCCTCCAGGCGAGATGAGGCCCATTTCCGCTGAGGATTCTCGAGGCTAATCACATCTAACCACTGGAACTTCCAAAGGGTCCTTCACACCCTTGCTGCAACTCAAGAAGTTCCCCGACATACCCGTCTCCACTCGAGAGGAAGCACGAGGGTCCCGCACACATCCAGGGGAGCCCCGTTTCCGCCGCCTAGCTCGAGATGAGGGATCCTTTCCCTGTTTCGTAGGGAAAGAATTCCCGGCATTCCCGCCGCATCTCAAGAGGAGGCGCTCTCCACAGGAAAGGCGAGAGGAACTCCAGGGTCGTGCCACCATTCCAAGAGTCCCCCAGATGTTTCAGTCCATTCCAGAGGAACCTGTATTCCCTACACTGCCTTGACGTTCAAGCCGAGGATCGACTACCACCACGTGTGCACGTGGGACAGCCCTGTGGGAAAGCCTCGTGAGAAAGCCTCGTGGGAAAGACTCGAGGGAAAACCATAGATCCTTTGATCCACGCGGCGGACTGTGTGACACTGCTGCTACCGCTCTGGAGGAAAGCGCAAGTGCATGCCCGCATTCGAGACGAGGACTGACTCCCCTGGGGAGACTCCAGAAGTAGCCCAAGATCCATGTCAGCACTGGAGAGGAATCCTCAGGTTCCGGCCCCGACTCCACACAAGGTCTTAGGCCCCGGCATCGATGGGAGAGGAATCCCGAGAGGCCGCCGAGGAACTCGCATGGGGACTGGGCTTTCCTGAGGCCACCAGAGCGGGTCCCCGAGTTCCCCGTCGTAAGTCGAGTGCACCTGCCGCAACTCGAGAAAATCCATGAGGTTTTGCCCTCCAGGCGAGATGAGGCCCATTTCCGCTGAGGCTTCTCGAGGCTAATCACATCTAACCACTGGAACTTCCAAAGGGTCCTTCACACCCTTGCTGCAACTCAAGAAGTTCCCCGACATACCCGTCTCCACTCGAGAGGAAGCACGAGGGTCCCGCACACATCCAGGGGAGTCCCGTTTCCGCCTCCTAGCTCGAGATGAGGGATCCTTTCCCTGTTTCGTAGGGAAAGAATTCCCGGCGTTCCCGTCGCATCTCAAGAGGAGGCGCTCTCCACAGGAAAGGCGAGAGGAACTCCAGGGTCGTGCCACCATTCCAAGAGTCCCCCAGATGTGTCAGTCCATTACAGAGGAACCTGTTTTCCCTGCACTGCCTTGACGTTCAAGCCGAGGATCGACTCCCACCACGTGTGCACGTGGGACAGCCCTGTGGGAAAGCCTCTTGGGAAAGCCTCGTGGGAAAGACTCGAGGGAAATCCATAGATCATTTGATCCACGCGGCGGAATGCGTGACACTGCTGCTACCGCTCTGGAGGAAAGCGCAAGTGCATGCCCGCATTCGAGACGAGGACTGACACCACTGGGGAGACTCCAGAAGTAGCCCAAGATCCATGTCAGCACTGGAGAGGAATCCTCAGGTTCCGGCCCCGACTCCACACAAGGTCTTAGGCCCCGGCATCGACGGGAGAGGAATCCCCAGAGGCCCCCGAGGAACTCGCATGGGGACTGGCCTTTCCAGAGGCCACCAGAGCGGGTCCCCGTGGTCCCCGTCGTAAGTCGAGAGCACCTGCCGCAACTCGAGAAAATCCAGGAGGTTTTGCCCTCCAGGCGAGATGAGGCCCATTTCCGCTGAGGATTCTCGAGGCTAATCACATCTAACCACTGGAACTTCCAAAGGGTCCTTCACACCCTTGCTGCAACTCAAGCAGTTCTGCGACATACCCGTCTCCACTCGAGAGGAAGCACGAGGGTCCCGCACACATCCAGGGGAGTCCCGTTTACGCCTCCTAGCTCGACATGAGGGATCCTTTCCCTGTTTCGTAGGGAAAGAATTCCCGGCGTTCCCGTCGCATCTCAAGAGGAGGCGCTCTCCACAGGAAAGGCGAGAGGAACTCCAGGGTCGTGCCACCATTCCAAGTGTCCCCCAGATGTGTCAGTCCATTCCAGAGGAACCTGTTTTCCCTGCATTGCCTTGACGTTCAAGCCGAGGATCGACTCCCACCACGTGTGCACGTGGGACAGCCCTGTGGGAAAGCCTCGTGGGAAAGCCTCGTGGGAAAGACTCGAGGGAAAACCATAGATCCTTTGATCCACGCGGCGGACTGCGTGACACTGCTGCTACCGCTCTGGAGGAAAGCGCAAGTGCATGCCCGCATTCGAGACGAGGACTGACTCCCCTGGGGAGACTCCAGAAGTACCCCAAGATCCATGTCAGCACTGGAGAGGAATCCTCAGGTTCCGGCCCCGACTCCACACAAGGTCTTAGGCCCCGGCATCGACGGGAGAGGAATCCCGAGAGGCCCCCGAGGAACTCGCATGGGGACTGGCCTTTCCTGAGGCCACCAGAGCGGGTCCCTGAGGTTCCCGTCGTAAGTCGAGAGCACCTGCCGCAACTAGAGAAAATCCAGGAGGTTTTGCCCTCCAGGCGAGATCAGGCCCATTTCCCCTGAGGCTTCTCGAGGCTAATCACATCTAACCACTGGAACTTCCAAAGGGTCCTTCACACCCTTGCTGCAACTCAAGAAGTTCCCCGACATACCCGTCTCCACTCGAGAGGAAGCAAGAGGGTCACGCACACATCCAGGGGAGCCCCGTTTCCGCCTCCTAGCTCGAGATGAGGGATCCTTTCCCTGTTTCGTAGGGAAAGAATTCCCGGCGTTCCGTCGCATCTCAAGAGGAGGCGTTCTCCACAGGAAAGGCGAGAAGAACTCCAGGGTCGTGCCACCATTCCAAGAGTCCCCCAGATGTGTCAGTCCATTCAAGAGGAACCTGTTTTCCCTGCACTGCCTTGACATTCAAGCCGAGGATCGACTCCCACAACGTGTGCACGTGGGACAGCCCTGTGGGAAAGCTTCGTGGGAAAGCCTCGTGGGAAAGACTCGAGGGAAAACCATAGATCCTTTGATCCACGCGGCGGACTGCGTGACACTGCTGCTACCGCTCTGGAGGAAAGCGCAAGTGCATGCCCGCATTCGAGACGAGGACTGACTCCCCTGGGGAGACTCCAGAAGTACCCCAAGATCCATGTCAGCACTGGAGAGGAATCCTCAGTTTCCGGCCCCGACTCCACACAAGGTCTAAGGCCCCGGCATCGACGGGAGTGGAATCCCGAGAGGCCCCCGAGGAACTCGCATGGGGACTGGCCTTTCCTGAGGCCACCAGAGCGGGTCCCTGAGGTCCCCGTCGTAAGTCGAGAGCACCTGCCGCAACTCGAGAAAATCCAGGAGGTTTAGCCCTCCAGGCGAGATGAGGCCCATTTCCGCTGAGGATTCTCGAGGCTAATCACATCTAACCACTGGAACTTCCAAAGGGTCCTTCACACCCTTGCTGCAACTCAAGAAGTTCCCCGACATACCCGTCTCCACTCGAGAGGAAGCACGAGGGTCGCGCACACATCCAGGGGATCCCCGTTTCCGCCTCCTAGCTCGAGATGAGGGATCCTTTCCGTGTTTCGTAGGGAAAGAATTCCCGGCGTTCCGTCGCATCTCAAGAGGAGGCGCTCTCCACAAGAAAGGCGAGAAGAACTCCAGGGTCGTGCCACCATTCCAAGAGTCCCCCAGATGTGTCAGTCCATTCCAGAGGAACCTGTTTTCCCTGCACTGCCTTGACGTTCAAGCCGAGGATCGACTCCCACCACGTGTGCACGTGGGACAGCCCTGTGGGAAAGCCTCTTGGGAAAGCCTCGTGGGAAAGACACGAGGGAAAACCATAGATCCTTTGATCCACGCGGCAGACTGCGTGACACTGCTGCTACCGCTCTGGAGGAAAGCGCAAGTGCATGCCCGCATTCGAGACGAGGACTGACTCCCCTGGGGAGACTCCAGAAGTAGCCCAAGATCCATGTCAGCACTGGAGAGGAATCCTCAGGTTCCGGCCCCGACTCCACACAAGGTCTTAGGCCCCGGCATCGACGGGAGAGGAATCCCGAGAGGCCCCCGAGGAACTCGCATGGGGACTGGCCTTTCCTGAGGCCACCAGAGCGGGTCCCTGAGGTCCCCGTCGTAAGTCGAGAGCACCTGCCGCAACTCGAGAAAATCCAGGAGGTTTTGCCCTCCAGGCGAGATGAGGCCCATTTCCGCTGAGGCTTCTCGAGGCTAATCACATCTAACCACGGGAACTTCCAAAGGGTCCTTCACACCCTTGCTGCAACTCAAGCAGTTCCCCGACATACCCGTCTCCACTCGAGAGGAAGCACGTGGGGTCCCGTACACATCCAGGGGAGCCCCGTTTCCGCCTCCTAACTCGAGATGAGGGATCCTTTCCCTGTTTCGTAGGGAAAGAATTCCCGGCGTTCCCGTCGCATCTCAAGAGGAGGCGCTCTCCACAGGAAAGGCAAGAGGAACTCCAGGGTCGTGCCACCATTCCAAGAGTCCCCCAGATGTGTCAGTCCATTCCAGAGGAACCTGTTTTCCCTGCACTGCCTTGACGTTCAAGCCGAGGATCGACTCCCACCACGTGTGCACGTGGGACAGCCCTGTGGGAAAGCCTCGTGGGAAAGCCTCGTGGGAAAGACTCGAGGGAAAACCATAGATCATTTGATTCACGCGGAGGACTGCGTGACACTGCTGCTACCGCTCTGGAGGAAAGCGCAAGTGCATGCCCGCATTCGAGACGAGGACTGACTCCCCTGGGGAGACTCCAGAAGTACCTCAAGATCCATGTCAGCAGTGGAGAGGAATCCTCAGGTTCCGGCCCCGACTCCACACAAGGTCTTAGGCCCCGGCATCGATGGGAGAGGAATCCCGAGAGGCCCCCGAGGAACTCGCATGGGGACTGGACTTTCCTGAGGCCACCAGAGCGGGTCCCCGAGGTCCCCGTCGTAAGTCGAAGGCACCTGCCGCAACTCGAGAAAATCCAGGAGGTTTTGCCCTCCAGGCGAGATGAGGCCCATTTCCGCTGAGGATTCTCGAGGCTAATCACATCTAACCACTGGAACTTCCAAAGGGTCCTTCACACCCTTGCTGCAACTCAAGAAGTTCCCCGACATACCCGTCTCCACTCGAGAGGAAGCACGAGGGTCCCGCACACATCCAGGGGAGCCCCGTTTCCGCCGCCTAGCTCGAGTTGAGGGATCCTTTCCCTGTTTCGAAGGGAAAGAATTCCCGGCATTCCCGTCGCATCTCAAGAGGAGGCGCTCTCCACAGGAAAGGCGAGAAGAACTCCAGGGTCGTGCCACCATTCCAAGAGTCCCCCAGATGTGTCAGTGCAATCCAGAGCAACCTGTTTTCCCTGCACTGCCTTGACGTTCAAGCCGAGGATCGACTCCCACCACATGTGCACGTGGGACAGCCCTGTGGGAAAGCCTCGTGGGAAAGCCTCGTGGGAAAGACTCGAGGGAAAACCATAGATCCTTTGATCCACGCGGCGGACTGCGTGACACTGCTTCTACCGCTCTGGAGGAAAGCGCAAGTGCATGCCCGCATTCGAGACGAGGACTGACTCCCCTGGGGAGACTCCAGAAGTACCCCAAGATCCATGTCAGCACTGGAGAGGAATCCTCAGGTTCCGGCCCCGACTCCACACAAGGTCTTAGGCCCCGGCATCGACGGGAGAGGAATCCCGAGAGGCCCCAGAGGAACTCGCATGGGGACTGGCCTTTCCTGAGGCCACCAGAGCGGGTCCCCGATTTCCCCGTCGTAAGTCTAGGGCACCTGCCGCAACTCGTGAAAATCCAGGAGGTTTTGCCCTCCAGGCGAGATGTGGCCCATTTCCGCTGAGGCTTCTCGAGCCTAATCACATCTAACCTCTGGAACTTCCAAAGGGTCCTTCACACCCTTGCTGCAACTCAAGAAGTTCCCCGACATACCCGTCTCCACTGGAGGGGAAGCACGAGGGTCCCGCACACATCCAGAGGAGCCCCGTTTCCGCCTCCTAGCTCGAGATGAGGGATCCTTTCCCTGTTTCGTAGGGAAAGAATTCCCGGCGTTCCCGTCGCATCTCAAGAGGAGGCGCTCTCCACAGGAAAGGCGAGAAGAACTCCAGGGTCGTGCCACCATTCCAAGAGTCCCCCAGCTGTGTCAGTCCATTCCAGAGGAACCTGTTTTCCCTGCACTGCCTTGACGTTCAAGGCGAGGATCCACTCCCACCACGTTTGCACGTGGGACAGCCCTGTGGGAAAGCCTCGTGGGAAAGCTTCGTGGGAAAGACTCGAGGGAAAAGCATAGATCCTTTGATCCACGCGGCGGACTGGGTGACACTGCTGCTACCGCTCTGGAGGAAAGCGCAAGTGCATGCCCGCATTCGAGACGAGCACTGACTCCCCTTTGGAGACTCCAGAAGTACCCCAATATCCATGTCAGCACTGGAGAGGAATCCTCAGGTTCCGGCCCCGACTCCACACAAGGTCTTAGGCCCCGGCATCGACGGGAGAGGAATCCCGAGAGGCCCTCAAGAAACTCGCATGGGGACTGGCCTTTCCTGAGGCCACCAGAGCGGGTCCCTGAGGTCCCCGTCGTAAGTCGAGAGCACCTGCCGCAACTCGAGAAAATCCAGGAGGTTTTGCCCTCCAGGCGAGATGAGGCCCATTTCCGCTGAGGCTTCTCGAGGCTAATCACATCTAGCCACTGGAACTTCCAAAGGGTCCTTCACACCCTTGCTGCCACTCAAGAAGTTCCCTGACATACCCGTCTCCACTCGAGAGGAAGCACGAGGGTCCTGCACACATCCAGGGGAGCCCCGTTTCCGCCTCCTAGCTCGAGATGAGGGATCCTTTCCCTGTTTCGTAGGGAATGAATTCCCGGCGTTCCCTTCGGATCTCAGGAGGAGGCGCTCTCCACAGGAAAGGCGAGAGGAACTCCAGGGTCGTGCCACCATTCAAAGAGTCCCCCAGATGGGTCAGTCCATTCCAGAGGAACCTGTTTTCCCTGCACTGCCTTGACGTTCAAGCCGAGGATCGACTACCACCACGTGTGCACGTGGGACAGCCCTGTGGGAAAGCCTCGTGGGAAAGCCTCGTGGGAAAGACTCGAGGGAAAACCATAGATCCTTTGATCCACACGGCGGACTGTGTGACACTGCTGCTACCGCTCTGGAGGAAAGCGCAAATGCATGTCCGCATTCGAGACGAGGACTGACTCCCCTGGGGAGACTCCAGAAGTACCCCAAGATCCATGTCAGCACTGGAGAGGAATCCTCATGTTCCGGCCCCGACTCCACACAAGGTCTTAGGCCCCGGCATCGACGGGAGAGGAATCCCGAGAGGCCCCCGAGGAACTCGCATGGGGACTGGCCTTTCCTGAGGCCACCAGAGCGGGTCCCCGAGGTCCCCGTCGTAAGTCGAGAGCACCTGCCGCAACTCGAGAAATTCCAGGAGGTATTGCCCTCCAGGCTAGATGAGGCCCATTTCCGCTGAGGCTTCTCGAGGCTAATCACATCTAACCACTGGAACTTCCAAAGGGTCCTTCACACCCTTGCTGCAACTCAAGAAGTTCCCCGACATACCCGTCTCCACTCGAGAGGAAGCACGAGGGTCGCGCACACATCCAGGGGAGCCCCGTTTCAGCCACCTAGCTCCAGATGAGGGATCCTTTCCCTGTTTCTTAGGAAAAGAATTCGCGGCGTTCCCGTCCCATCTCAAGAGGAGGCGCTCTCCACAGGAAAGGCGAGAGGAACTCCAGGGTCGTGCCACCATTCCAAGAGTCCACCAGATGTGTCAGTCCATTCCAGAGGAAACTGTTTTCCCTGCACTGCCTTGACGTTCAAGCCGAGGATCGACTCCCACCACGTGTGCACATGGGACAGCCCTGTGGGAAAGCCTCGTGGGAAAGCCTCTTGGGAAAGACTCGAGGGAAAACCATAGATCCTTTGATCTACGCGGCGGACTGCGTGACACTGCTGCTACCGCTCTGGAGGAAAGCGCAAGTGCATGCCCGCATTCGAGAAGAGGACTGACTCCCCTGGTTAGACTCCAGAAGTACCCCAAGATCCATGTCAGCACTGGAGAGGAATCCTCAGGTTCCGGCCCCGACTCCACACAAGGTCTTAGGCCCCGGCATCGACGGGAGAGGAATCCCGAGAGGCCCCCGAGGAACTCGCATGGGGACTGGCCTTTCCTGAGGCCACCAGAGCGGGTCCCCTAGGTCCCCGTCGTAAGTCGAGAGACGTGCCACAACTCGAGAAAATCCAGGAGGTTTTGCCCTCCAGGCGAGATGAGGCCCATTTCCGCTGAGGCTTCTCGAGGCTCATCACATCTAACCCCTGGAACTTCCAAAGGGTCCTTTACACCTTTGGTGCAACTCAAGAAGTTCCCCGACCTACCCGTCTCCACTCGAGAGGAAGCACGTGGGTCCCGCACACATCCAGGGGAGCCCCGTTTCCGCCTCCTAGCTCGAGATGAGGGATCCTTTCCCTGTTTCGTAGGGAAAGAATTCCCGGCGTTCCCGTCGCATCTCAAGAGGAGGCGCTCTCCACAGGAAAGGCCAGAGGAACTCCAGAGTCGTGCCACCATTCCAAGAGTCCCCCAGATGTGTCAGTCCATTGCATAGGAACCTGTTTTCCCTGCACTGCCTTGACGTTCAAGCCGAGGATCGACTCCCACCACGTGTGCACGTGGGACCGCCCTGTGGGAAAGCCTCGTGGGAAAGCCTCGTGGGAAACACTCGAGGGAAAAACATAGATCCTTTGATCCAAGCGGCGGACTGCGTGACACTGCTGCTACCGCTCTGGAGGAAAGCGCAAGTGCATGCCCGCATTCGAGACGAGCACTGACTCCCCTGGGGAGGCTCCAGAAGTACCCCAAGATCCATGTCAGCGGTGCAGAGGAATCCTCAGGTTCCGGCCCCGACTCCACACAAGGTCTCAGGCCCCGGCATCGACGGCAGAGGAATCCCGAGAGGCCCCAGAAGAACTCGTATAGGGACTGGCCTTTCCTGAGGCCACCAGAGAGGGTCCCTGAGGTCCCCGTCGTAAGTCGAGACCACCTGCCTCAACTCGAGAAAATCCAGGAGGTTTTGCCCTCCAGGCGAGATGAGGCCCATTTCCGCTGAGGCTTCTCTAGGCTAATCACATCTAACCACTGGAACTTCCAAAGGGTCCTTCACACCCTTGCTGCAACTCAAGAAGTTCCCCGACATACCCGTCTCCACTCGAGAGGAAGCACGAGGGTCCCGCACACATCCAGGGGAGCCCCGTTTCCGCCTCCTAGCTCGAGATGAGGGATCCTTTCCCTGTTTCGTAAGGAAAGACTTCCCGGCGTTCCCGTCGCATCTCAAGAGGAGGCGCTCTCCACAGGAAAGGCGAGAGGAACTCCAGGGTCGTGCCACCATTCCAAAAGTCCCCCAGATGCGTCAGTCCATTCCAGAGGAACCTGTTTTCCCTGCACTGCCTTGACGTTCAAGCCGAGGATGGACTCCCAGCACGTGTGCACGTGTAACAGCCCTGTGGGAAAGCCTCTTGGGAAAGCCTCGTGGGAAAGACTCGAGGGAAAACCATAGATCCTTTGATCCACGCGGCGGACTGTGTGACACTGCTGCTACCGCTCTGGAGGGAAGCGCAAGTGCATGCCCGCATTCGAGACGAGGACTGACTCCCCTGGGGAGACTCCAGAAGTACCCCAAGATCCATGTCAGCACTGGAGAGGAATCCTCAAGTTCCGGGCTCGACTCCACACAAGGTCTTAGGCCCCGGCATCGACGGGAGAGGAATCCCGAGAGGCCCCCGAGGAACTCGCATGGGGACTGGCCTTTCCTGAGGCCACCAGAGCGGGTCCCTGAGGTCCCCGTCGTAAGTCGAGAGCACCTGCCGCAACTCGAGAAAATCCATGAGGTTTTGCCCTCCAGGCGAGATGAGGCCCATTTCCGCTGAGGCTTCTCGAGGCTAATCACATCTAACCTCTGGAACTTCCAAAGGGTCCTTCACACCCTTGTTGCAACTCAAGAAGTTCCCCGACATACCCGTCTCCACTCGAGAGTAAGCACGAGGGTCCCGCACACATCCAGGGGAGCCCCGTTTCCGCCTCCTAGCTAGAGATGAGGGATCCTTTCCCTGTTTCGTAGGGAAAGAATTCCCGGCGTTCCCGTCGTATCTCAAGAGGAGGCGCTCTCCACAGGAAAGGCGAGAGGAACTCCAGGGTCGTGTCACCATTCCAAGAGTCCCCCAGATGTGTCAGTCCATTCCAGAGGAACCTGTTTTCCCTGCACTGCCTTGACGTTCAAGCCGAGAATCGACTCCCACCACGTGTGCACGTGGGACAGCCCTGTGGGAAAGCCTCGTGGGAAAGCCTCGTGGGAAACACTCGAGGGAAAACCATAGATCCTTTGATCCACGCGGCGGACTGTGTGACACTGCTGCTACCGCTCTGCAGGAAAGCGCAAGTGCATGCCCGCATTCGAGACGAGCACTGACTCCCCTGGGGAGACTCCAGAATTACCCCAAGATCCATGTCAGCACTGGAGAGGAATCCTCAGGTTCCGGCCCCGACTCCACACAAGGTCTTAGGCCCCGGCATCGACGGGAGAGGAATCCCGAGAGGCCCCCGAGGAACTCGCATGGGGACTGGACTTTCCTTAGGCCACCAGAGCGGGTCCCTGAGGTCCCCGTCGTAAGTCGAGAGCACCTGCCTCAACTCGAGAAAATCCAGGAGGTTTTGCCCTCCAGGCGAGATGAGGCCCATTTCCGCTGAGGCTTCTCGAGGCTCATCACATCTAACCCCTGGAACTTCCAAAGGGTCCTTCACACCTTTGGTGCAACTCAAGAAGTTCCCCGACCTACCCGTCTCCACTCGAGAGGAAGCACGTGGGTCCCGCACACATCCAGGGGAGCCCCGTTTCCGCCTCCTAGCTCGAGATGAGGGATCCTTTCCCTGTTTCGTAGGGAAAGAATTCCCGGCGTTCCCGTCGCATCTCAAGAGGAGGCGCTCTCCACAGGAAAGGCAAGAGGAACTCCAGGGTCGTGCCACCATTCCAAGAGTCCCCCAGATGTGTCAGTCCATTCCAGAGGAACCTGTTTTCCCTGCACTGCCTTGACGTTCAAGCCGAGGATCGACTCCCACCACGTGTGCACGTGGGACAGCCCTGTGGGAAAGCCTCGTGGGAAAGCCTCGTGGGAAAGACTCGAGGGAAAACCATAGATCATTTGATTCACGCGGAGGACTGCGTGACACTACTGCTACCGCTCTGGAGGAAAGCGCAAGTGCATGCCCGCATTCGAGACGAGGACTGACTCCCATGGGGAGACTCCAGAAGTACCTCAAGATCCATGTCAGCAGTGGAGAGGAATCCTCAGGTTCCGGCCCCGACTCCACACAAGGTCTTAGGCCCCGGCATCGATGGGAGAGGAATCCCGAGAGGCCCCCGAGGAACTCGCATGGGGACTGGCCTTTCCTGAGGCCACCAGAGCGGGTCCCCGAGGTCCCCGTCGTAAGTCGAAGGCACCTGCCGCAACTCGAGAAAATCCAGGAGGTTTTGCCCTCCAGGCGAGATGAGGCCCATTTCCGCTGAGGATTCTCGAGGCTAATCACATCTAACCACTGGAACTTCCAAAGGGTCCTTCACACCCTTGCTGCAACTCAAGAAGTTCCCCGACATACCCGTCTCCACTCGAGAGGAAGCACGAGGGTCCCGCACACATCCAGGGGAGCCCCGTTTCCGCCGCCTAGCTCGAGATGAGGGATCCTTTCCCTGTTTCGTAGGGAAAGAATTCCCGGCATTCCCGTCGCATCTCAAGAGGAGGCGCTCTCCACAGGAAAGGCGAGAGGAACTCCAGGGTCGTGCCACAATTCCAAGAGTCCCCCAGATGTGTCAGTCCATTCCAGAGGAACCTGTTTTCCCTGCACTGCCTTGACGTTCAAGCCGAGGATCGACTCCCACCACGTGTGCACGTGGGACAGCCCTGTGGGAAAGCCTCTTGGGAAAGCCTCGTGGGAAAGACTCGAGGGAAAACCATAGATCCTTTGATCCACGCGGCGGACTGCGTGACACTGCTGCTACCGCTCTGGAGGAAAGCGCAAGTGCATGCCCGCATTCGAGACGAGGACTGACTCCCCTGGGGAGACTCCAGAAGTACCCCAAGATCCATGTCAGCACTGGAGAGGAATCCTCAGGTTCCGGCCCCGACTCCACACAAGGTCTTAGGCCCCGGCATCGACGGGAGAGGAATCCCGAGAGGCCCCCGAGGAACTCGCATGGGGACTGGCCTTTCCTGAGGCCACCAGAGCGGGTCCCCGAGGTCCCCGTCGTAAGTCGAGAGCACCTGCCGCAACTCGAGAAAATCCAGGAGGTTTTGCCCTCCAGGCGAGATGAGGCCCATTTCCGCTGAGGCTTCTCGAGGCTAATCACATCTAACCACTGGAACTTCCAAAGGGTCCTTCACACCCTTGCTGCAACTCACGAAGTTCCCCGACATACCCGTCTCCACTCGAGAGGAAGCACGAGGGGTCCCGCACACATCCAGGGGAGCCCCGTTTCCGCCTCCTAGCTCGAGATGAGGGATCCTTTCCCTGTTTCGTAAGGAAAGACTTCCCGGCGTTCCCGTCGCATCTCAAGAGGAGGCGCTCTCCACAGGAAAGGCGAGAGGAACTCCAGGGTCGTGCCACCATTCCAAAAGTCCCCCAGATGCGTCAGTCCATTCCAGAGGAACCTGTTTTCCCTGCACTGCCTTGACGTTCAAGCCGAGAATGGACTCCCAGCACGTGTGCACGTGGAACAGCCCTGTGGGAAAGCCTCTTGGGAAAGCCTCGTGGGAAAGACTCGAGGGAAAACCATAGATCCTTTGATCCACGCGGCGGACTGTGTGACACTGCTGCTACCGCTCTGGAGGGAAGCGCAAGTGCATGCCCGCATTCGAGACGAGGACTGACTCCCCTGGGGAGACTCCAGAAGTACCCCAAGATCCATGTCAGCAGTGGAGAGGAATCCTCAAGTTCCGGGCTCGACTCCACACAAGGTCTTAGGCCCCGGCATCGACGGGAGAGGAATCCCGAGAGGCCCCCGAGGAACTCGCATGGGGACTGGCCTTTCCTGAGGCCACCAGAGCGGGTCCCTGAGGTCCCCGTCGTAAGTCGAGAGCACCTGCCGCAACTCGAGAAAATCCATGAGGTTTTGCCCTCCAGGCGAGATGAGGCCCTTTTCCGCTGAGGCTTCTCGAGGCTAATCACATCTAACCTCTGGAACTTCCAAAGGGTCCTTCACACCCTTGTTGCAACTCAAGAAGTTCCCCGACATACCCGTCTCCACTCGAGAGTAAGCACGAGGGTCCCGCACACATCCAGGGGAGCCCCGTTTCCGCCTCCTAGCTAGAGATGAGGGATCCTTTCCCTGTTTCGTAGGGAAAGAATTCCCGGCGTTCCCGTCGTATCTCAAGAGGAGGCGCTCTCCACAGGAAAGGCGAGAGGAACTCCAGGGTCGTGTCACCATTCCAAGAGTCCCCCAGATGTCTCAGTCCATTCCAGAGGAACCTGTTTTCCCTGCACTGCCTTGACGTTCAAGCCGAGGATCGACTCCCACCACGTGTGCACGTGGGACAGCCCTGTGGGAAAGCCTCGTGGAAAAGCCTCGTGGGAAAGACTCGAGGGAAAGACTCGAGGGAAAGCCATAGATCCTTTGATCCACGCGGCGGACTGCGTGACACTGCTTCTACCGCTCCGGAGGAAAGCGCAAGTGCATGCCCGCATTCGAGACGAGGACTGACTCCCCTGGGGAGACTCCAGAAGTACCCCAAGATCCATGTCAGCACTGGAGAGGAATCCTCAGGTTCCGGCCCCGACTCCACACAAGGTCTTAGGCCCCGGCATCGACGGGAGAGGAATCCCGAGAGGCCCCAGAGGAACTCGCATGGGGACTGGCCTTTCCTGAGGCCACCAGAGCGGGTCCCCGATTTCCCCGTCGTAAGTCTAGGGCACCTGCCGCAACTCGTGAAAATCCAGGAGGTTTTGCCCTCCAGGCGAGATGTGGCCCATTTCCGCTGAGGCTTCTCGAGCCTAATCACATCTAACCTCTGGAACTTCCAAAGGGTCCTTCACACCCTTGCTGCAACTCAAGAAGTTCCCCGACATACCCGTCTCCACTGGAGGGGAAGCACGAGGGTCCCGCACACATCCAGAGGAGCCCCGTGTCCGCCTCCTAGCTCGAGATGAGGGATCCTTTCCCTGTTTCGTAGGGAAAGAATTCCCGGCGTTCCCGTCGCATCTCAAGAGGAGGCGCTCTCCACAGGAAAGGCGAGAGGAACTCCAGGGTCGTGCCACCATTCCAAGAGTCCCCCAGCTGTGTCAGTCCATTCCAGAGGAACCTGTTTTCCCTGCACTGCCTTGACGTTCAAGGCGAGGATCCACTCCCACCACGTTTGCACGTGGGACAGCCCTGTGGGAAAGCCTCGTGGGAAAGCTTCGTGGGAAAGACTCGAGGGAAAACCATAGATCCTTTGATCCACGCGGCGGACTGTGTGACACTGCTGCTACCGCTCTGGAGGAAAGTGCAAGTGCATGCCCGCATTCGAGACGAGGACTGACTCCCCTTTGGAGACTCCAGAAGTACCCCAATATCCATGTCAGCACTGGAGAGGAATCCTCAGGTTTTGGCCCCGACTCCACACAAGGTCTTAGGCCCCGGCATCGACGGGAGAGGAATCCCGAGAGGCCCTCGAGAAACTCGCATGGGGACTGGCCTTTCCTGAGGCCACCAGAGCGGGTCCCTGAGGTCCCCGTCGTAAGTCGAGAGCACCTGCCGCAACTCGAGAAAATCCAGGAGGTTTTGCCCTCCAGGCGAGATGAGGCCCATTTCCGCTGAGGCGTCTCGAGGCTAATCACATCTAACCACTGGAACTTCCAAAGGGTCCTTCACACCCTTGCTGCCACTCAAGAAGTTCCCCGACATACCCGTCTCCACTCGAGAGGAAGCACGAGGGTCCTGCACACATCCAGGGGAGCCCCGTTTCCGCCTCCTAGCTCGAGATGAGGGATCCTTTCCCTGTTTCGTAGGGAAAGAATTCCCGGCGTTCCCTTCGGATCTCAGGAGGAGGCGCTCTCCACAGGAAAGGCGAGAGGAACTCCAGGGTCGTGCCACCATTCAAAGAGTCCCCCAGATGTGTCAGTCCATTCCAGAGGAACCTGTTTTCCCTGCACTGCCTTGACGTTCAAGCCGAGGATCGACTACCACCACGTGTACACGTGGGACAGCCCTGTTGGAAAGCCTCGTGGGAAAGCCTCGTGGGAAAGACTCGAGGGAAAACCATAGATCCTTTGATCCACACGGCGGACTGTGTGACACTGCTGCTACCGCTCTGGAGGAAAGCGCAAGTGCATGTCCGCATTCGAGACGAGGACTGACTCCCCTGGGGAGACTCCAGAAGTACCCCAAGATCCATGTCAGCACTGGAGAGGAATCCTCAGGTTCCGGCCCCGACTCCACACAAGGTCTTAGGCCCCGGCATCGACGGGAGAGGAATCCCGAGAGGCCCCCGAGGAACTCGCATGGGGACTGGCCTTTCCTGAGGCCACCAGAGCGGGTCCCCGAGGTCCCCGTCGTAAGTCGAGAGCACCTGCCCCAACTCGAGAAATTCCAGGAGGTATTGCCCTCCAGGCGAGATGAGGCCCATTTCCGCTGAGGGTTCTCGAGGCTAATCACATCTAACCACTGGAACTTCCAAAGGGTCCTTCACACCCTTGCTGCAACTCAAGAAGTTCCCCGACATACCCGTCTCCACTCGAGAGGAAGCACGAGGGTCGCGCACACATCCAGGGGAGCCCCGTTTCCGCCACCTAGCTCGAGATGAGGGATCCTTTCCCTGTTTCGTAGGGAAAGAATTCGCGGCGTTCCCGTCCCATCTCAAGAGGAGGCGCTCTCCACAGGAAAGGCGAGAGGAACTCCAGGGTCGTGCCACCATTCCAAGAGTCCACCAGATGTGTCAGTCCATTCCAGAGGAAACTGTTTTCCCTGCACTGCCTTGACGTCAAGCCGAGGATCGATTCCCACCACGTGTGCACATGGGACAGCCCTGTGGGAAAGCCTCGTGGGAAAGCCTCTTGGGAAAGACTCGAGGGAAAACCATAGATCCTTTGATCCACGCGGCGGACTGCGTGACACTGCTGCTACCGCTCTGGAGGAAAGCGCAAGTGCATGCCCGCATTCGAGAAGAGGACTGACTCCCCTGGTTAGACTCCAGAAGTACCCCAAGATCCATGTCAGCACTGGAGAGGAATCCTCAGGTTCCGGCCCCGACTCCACACAAGGTCTTAGGCCCCGGCATCGACGGCAGAGGAATCCCGAGAGGCCCTAGAGGAACTCGTATAGGGACTGGCCTTTCCTGAGGCCACCAGAGCGGGTCCCTGAGGTCCCCGTCGTAAGTCGAGACCACCTGCCTCAACTCGAGAAAATCCAGGAGGTTTTGCCCTCCAGGCGAGATGAGGCCCATTTCCGCTGAGGCTTCTCTAGGCTAATCACATCTAACCACTGGAACTTCCAAAGGGTCCTTCACACCCTTGCTGCAACTCAAGAAGTTCCCCGACATACCCGTCTCCACTCGAGAGGAAGCACGAGGGTCCCGCACACATCCAGGGGAGCCCCGTTTCCGCCTCCTAGCTCGAGATGAGGGATCCTTTCCCTGTTTCGTAAGGAAAGACTTCCCGGCGTTCCCGTCGCATCTCAAGAGGAGGCGCTCTCCACAGGAAAGGCGAGAGGAACTCCAGGGTCGTGCCACCATTCCAAAAGTCCCCCAGATGCGTCAGTCCATTCCAGAGGAACCTGTTTTCCCTGCACTGCCTTGACGTTCAAGCCGAGGATGGACTCCCAGTACGTGTGCACGTGGAACAGCCCTGTGGGAAAGCCTCTTGGGAAAGCCTCGTGGGACAGACTCGAGGGAAAACCATAGATCCTTTGATCCACGCGGCGGACTGTGTGACACTGCTGCTACCGCTCTGGAGGGAAGCGCAAGTGCATGCCCGCATTCGAGACGAGGACTGACTCCCCTGGGGAGACTCCAGAAGTACCCCAAGATCCATGTCAGCACTGGAGAGGAATCCTCAAGTTCCGGGCTCGACTCCACACAAGGTCTTAGGCCCCGGCATCGACGGGAGAGGAATCCCGAGAGGCCCCCGAGGAACTCGCATGGGGACTGGCCTTTCCTGAGGCCACCAGAGCGGGTCCCTGAGGTCCCCGTCGTAAGTCGAGAGCACCTGCCGCAACTCGAGAAAATCCAGGAGGTTTTGCCCTCCAGGCGAGATGAGGCCCATTTCCGCTGAGGCTTCTCGAGGCTAATCACATCTAACCTCTGGAACTTCCAAAGGGTCCTTCACACCCTTGTTGCAACTCAAGAAGTTCCCCGACATACCCGTCTCCACTCGAGAGTATGCACGAGGGTCCCGCACACATCCAGGGGAGCCCCGTTTCCGCCTCCTAGCTTGAGATGAGGGATCCTTTCCCTGTTTCGTAGGGAAAGAATTCCCGGCGTTCCCGTCGTATCTCAAGAGGAGGCGCTCTCCACAGGAAAGGCGAGAGGAACTCCAGGGTCGTGCCACCATTCCAAGAGTACCCCAGATGTGTCAGTCCATTCCAGAGGAACCTGTTTTCCCTGCACTGCCTTGACGTTCAAGCCGAGGATCGACTCCCACCACGTGTGCACGTGGGACAGCCCTGTGGGAAGGCCTCGTGGGAAAGCCTCGTGGGAAAGACTCGAGGGAAAACCATAGATCCTTTGATCCACGCGGCGGACTGTGTGACACTGCTGCTACCGCTCTGGAGGAAAGCGCAAGTGCATGCCCGCATTCGAGACGAGCACTGACTCCCCTGGGGAGACTCCAGAAGTACCCCAAGATCCATGTCAGCACTGCAGAGGAATCCTCAGGTTCCGGCCCCGACTCCACACAAGGTCTTAGGCCCCGGCATCGACGGCAGAGGAATCCCGAGAGGCCCCCGAGGAACTCGCATGGGGACTGGCCTTTCCTGAGGCCACCAGAGCGGGTCCCTGAGGTCCCCGTCATAAGTCGAGAGCACCTGCCTCAACTCGAGAAAATCCAGGAGGTTTTGCCCTCCAGGCGAGATGAGGCTCATTTCCGCTGAGGCTTCTCGAGGCTAATAACGTCTAACCACTGGAACTTCCAAAGGGTCCTTCACACCCTTGCTGCAACTCAAGAAGTTCCCCGACATACCCGTCTCCACTCGAGAGGAAGCACGAGGGCCCCCCACACATCCAGGAGAGCCCCGTTTCCGCTTCCTAGCTCGAGATGAGGGATCCTTTCCCTGTTTCGTAGGGAAAGAATTCCCGGCGTTCCCGTCACTTCTCCAGAGGAGGTGCTCTCCAAAGGAAAGGCGAGAGGAACTCCAGGGTCGTGCCACCATTCGAAGAGTCCCCCAGATGTGTCAGTCCATTCCAGAGGAACCTGTATTCCCTGCACTGCCTTGACGTTCAAGCCGAGGATCGACTCCCACCACGTGTGCACGTGGGACAGCCCTGTGGGAAAGCCTCGTGGGAAAGCCTCGTGGGAAAGACTCGAGCGAAAACCATAGATCCTTTGATCCACGTGGCGGACTGGGTGACACTGCTGCTACCGCTCTGCAGGAAAGCGCAAGTGCATGCCCTCATTCGAGACGAGCAATGACTCCCCTAGGGAGACTCCAGAATTACCCCAAGATCCATGTCAGCACTAGAGAGGAATCCTCAGGTTCCGGCCCCGACTCCACACAAGGTCTTAGGCCCCGGCATCGACGGCAGAGGAATCCCGACAGGCCCCCGAGGAACTCGCATGGGGACTGGCCTTTCCTGAGGCCACCAGAGCGGGTCCCTGAGGTCCCCGTCGTAAGTCGAGAGCACCTGCCGCAACTCGAGAAAATCCATGAGGTTTTGCCCTCCAGGCGAGATGAGGCCCATTTCCGCTGAGGCTTCTCGAGGCTAATCACATCTAACCTCTGGAACTTCCAAAGGGTCCTTCACACCCTTGTTGCAACTCAAGAAGTTCCCCGACATACCCGTCTCCACTCGAGAGTAAGCACGAGGGTCCCGCACACATCCAGGGGAGCCCCGTTTCCGCCTCCTAGCTAGAGATGAGGGATCCTTTCCCTGTTTCGTAGGGAAAGAATTCCCGGCGTTCCCGTCGTATCTCAAGAGGAGGCGCTCTCCACAGGAAAGGCGAGAGGAACTCCAGGGTCGTGTCACCATTCCAAGAGTCCCCCAGATGTCTCAGTCCATTCCAGAGGAACCTGTTTTCCCTGCACTGCCTTGACGTTCAAGCCGAGGATCGACTCCCACCACGTGTGCACGTGGGACAGCCCTGTGGGAAAGCCTCGTGGGAAAGCCTCGTGGGAAACACTCGAGGGAAAACCATAGATCCTTTGATCCACGCGGCGGACTGTGTGACACTGCTGCTACCGCTCTGCAGGAAAGCGCAAGTGCATGCCCGCATTCGAGACGAGCACTGACTCCCCTGGGGAGACTCCAGAATTACCCCAAGATCCATGTCAGCACTGGAGAGGAATCCTCAGGTTCCGGCCCCGACTCCACACAAGGTCTTAGGCCCCGGCATCGACGGGAGAGGAATCCCGAGAGGCCCCCGAGGAACTCGCATGGGGACTGGACTTTCCTGAGGCCACCAGAGCGGGTCCCTGAGGTCCCCGTCGTAAGTCGAGAGCACCTGCCTCAACTCGAGAAAATCCAGGAGGTTTTGCCCTCCAGGCGAGATGAGGCCCATTTCCGCTGAGGCTTCTCGAGGCTCATCACATCTAACCCCTGGAACTTCCAAAGGGTCCTTCACACCTTTGGTGCAACTCAAGAAGTTCCCCGACCTACCCGTCTCCACTCGAGAGGAAGCACGTGGGTCCCGCACACATCCAGGGGAGCCCCGTTCCCGCCTCCTAGCTCGAGATGAGGGATCCTTTGCCTGTTTCGTAGGGGAAGAATTCCCGGCGTTCCCGTCGCATCTCAAGAGGAGGCGTCCTCCACAGGAAAGGCGATCGAAACTCCAGGGTCGTGCCACCATTTCAAGAGTCCCACAGATGTGTCAGTCCATTCCAGAGGAACCTGTTTTCCCTGCACTGCCTTGACGTTCAAGCAGAGGATCGACTCCCACCACGTGTGCACGTGGGACAGCCCTGTGGGAAAGCCTCGTGGGAAAGCCTCGTGGGAAAGACTCGAGGGAAAACCATAGATCCTTTGATCCACGCGGCGGACTGGGTGACACGGCTGCTACCGCTCTGGAGGAAAGCGCAAGTGCATGCCCGAATTCGAGACGAGGACTGACTCCCCTGGGGAGACTCCAGAAGTACCCCAAGATCGATGTCAGCACTGGAGAGGAATCCTCAGGTTCCGGCCCCGACTCCACACAAGGTCTTAGGCCCCGGCATCGACGGGAGAGGAATCCCGAGAGGCCCCCGAGGAACTCGCATGGGGCCTGGCCTTTCCTGAGGCCACCAGAGCGGGTCCCTGAGGTCCCCGTCATAAGTCGAAGGCACCTGCCGCAACTCGAGAAAATCCAGGAGGTTTTGCCCTCCAGGCGAGATGAGGCCCATTTCCGCTGAGGATTCTCGAGGCTAATCACATCTAACCACTGGAACTTCCAAAGGGTCCTTCACACCCTTGCTGCAACTCAAGAAGTTCCCCGACATACCCGTCTCCACTCGAGAGGAAGCACGAGGGTCCCGCACACATCCAGGGGAGCCCCGTTTCCGCCGCCTAGCTCGAGATGAGGGATCCTTTCCCTGTTTCGTAGGGAAAGAATTCCCGGCACTCCCGTCGCATCTCAAGAGGAGGCGCTCTCCACAGGAAAGGCGAGAGGAACTCCAGGGTCGTGCCACAATTCCAAGAGTCCCCCAGATGTGTCAGTCCATTCCAGAGGAACCTGTTTTCCCTGCACTGCCTTGACGTTCAAGCCGAGGATCGACTCCCACCACGTGTGCACGTGGGACAGCCCTGTGGGAAAGCCTCTTGGGAAAGCCTCGTGGGAAAGACTCGAGGGAAAACCATAGATCCTTTGATCCACGCGGCGGACTGCGTGACACTGCTGCTACCGCTCTGGAGGAAAGCGCAAGTGCATGCCCGCATTCGAGACGAGGACTGACTCCCCTGGGGAGACTCCAGAAGTACCCCAAGATCCATGTCAGCACTGGAGAGGAATCCTCAGGTTCCGGCCCCGACTCCACACAAGGTCTTAGGCCCCGGCATCGACGGCAGAGGAATCCCGAGAGGCCCCCGAGGAACTCGCATGGGGACTGGCCTTTCCTGAGGCCACCAGAGCGGGTCCCCGAGGTCCCCGTCGTAAGTCGAGAGCACCTGCCGCAACTCGAGAAAATCCAGGAGGTTTTGCCCTCCAGGCGAGATGAGGCCCATTTCGGCTGAGGCTTCTCGAGGCTAATCACATCTAACCACTGGAACTTCCAAAGGGTCCTTCACACCCTTGCTGCAACTCACGAAGTTCCCCGACATACCCGTCTCCACTCGAGAGGAAGCACGAGGGTCCCGCACACATCCAGGGGAGCCCCGTTTCCGCCTCCTAGCTCGAGATGAGGGATCCTTTCCCTGTTTCGTAAGGAAAGACTTCCCGGCGTTCCCGTCGCATCTCAAGAGGAGGCGCTCTCCACAGGAAAGGCGAGAGGAACTCCAGTGTCGTGCCACCATTCCAAAAGTCCCCCAGATGCGTCAGTCCATTCCAGAGGAACCTGTTTTCCCTGCACTGCCTTGACGTTCAAGCCGAGAATGGACTCCCAGCACGTGTGCACGTGGAACAGCCCTGTGGGAAAGCCTCTTGGGAAAGCCTCGTGGGAAAGACTCGAGGGAAAACCATAGATCCTTTGATCCACGCGGCGGACTGTGTGACACTGCTGCTACCGCTCTGGAGGGAAGCGCAAGTGCATGCCCGCATTCGAGACGAGGACTGACTCCCCTGGGGAGACTCCAGAAGTACCCCAAGATCCATGTCAGCAGTGGAGAGGAATCCTCAAGTTCCGGGCTCGACTCCACACAAGGTCTTAGGCCCCGGCATCGACGGGAGAGGAATCCCGAGAGGCCCCCGAGGAACTCGCATGGGGACTGGCCTTTCCTGAGGCCACCAGAGCGGGTCCCTGAGGTCCCCGTCGTAAGTCGAGAGCACCTGCCGCAACTCGAGAAAATCCATGAGGTTTTGCCCTCCAGGCGAGATGAGGCCCTTTTCCGCTGAGGCTTCTCGAGGCTAATCACATCTAACCTCTGGAACTTCCAAAGGGTCCTTCACACCCTTGTTGCAACTCAAGAAGTTCCCCGACATACCCGTCTCCACTCGAGAGTAAGCACGAGGGTCCCGCACACATCCAGGGGAGCCCCGTTTCCGCCTCCTAGCTAGAGATGAGGGATCCTTTCCCTGTTTCGTAGGGAAAGAATTCCCGGCGTTCCCGTCGCATCTCAAGAGGAGGCGCTCTCCACAGGAAAGGCGAGAGGAACTCCAGGGTCGTGTCACCATTCCAAGAGTCCCCCAGATGTCTCAGTCCATTCCAGAGGAACCTGTTTTCCCTGCACTGCCTTGACGTTCAAGCCGAGGATCGACTCCCACCACGTGTGCACGTGGGACAGCCCTGTGGGAAAGCCTCGTGGAAAAGCCTCGTGGGAAAGACTCGAGGGAAAGACTCGAGGGAAAGCCATAGATCCTTTGATCCACGCGGCGGACTGCGTGACACTGCTTCTACCGCTCTGGAGGAAAGCGCAAGTGCATGCCCGCATTCGAGACGAGGACTGACTCCCCTGGGGAGACTCCAGAAGTACCCCAAGATCCATGTCAGCACTGGAGAGGAATCCTCAGGTTCCGGCCCCGACTCCACACAAGGTCTTAGGCCCCGGCATCGACGGGAGAGGAATCCCGAGAGGCCCCAGAGGAACTCGCATGGGGACTGGCCTTTCCTGAGGCCACCAGAGCGGGTCCCCGATTTCCCCGTCGTAAGTCTAGGGCACCTGCCGCAACTCGTGAAAATCCAGGAGGTTTTGCCCTCCAGGCGAGATGTGGCCCATTTCCGCTGAGGCTTCTCGAGCCTAATCACATCTAACCTCTGGAACTTCCAAAGGGTCCTTCACACCCTTTCTGCAACTCAAGAAGTTCCCCGACATACCCGTCTCCACTGGAGGGGAAGCACGAGGGTCCCGCACACATCCAGAGGAGCCCCGTGTCCGCCTCCTAGCTCGAGATGAGGGATCCTTTCCCTGTTTCGTAGGGAAAGAATTCCCGGCGTTCCCGTCGCATCTCAAGAGGAGGCGCTCTCCACAGGAAAGGCGAGAGGAACTCCAGGGTCGTGCCACCATTCCAAGAGTCCCCCAGCTGTGTCAGTCCATTCCAGAGGAACCTGTTTTCCCTGCACTGCCTTGACGTTCAAGGCGAGGATCCACTCCCACCACGTTTGCACGTGGGACAGCCCTGTGGGAAAGCCTCGTGGGAAAGCTTCGTGGGAAAGACTCGAGGGAAAACCATAGATCCTTTGATCCACGCGGCGGACTGTGTGACACTGCTGCTACCGCTCTGGAGGAAAGTGCAAGTGCATGCCCGCATTCGAGACGAGGACTGACTCCCCTTTGGAGACTCCAGAAGTACCCCAATATCCATGTCAGCACTGGAGAGGAATCCTCAGGTTTCGGCCCCGACTCCACACAAGGTCTTAGGCCCCGGCATCGACGGGAGAGGAATCCCGAGAGGCCCTCGAGAAACTCGCATGGGGACTGGCCTTTCCTGAGGCCACCAGAGCGGGTCCCTGAGGTCCCCGTCGTAAGTCGAGAGCACCTGCCGCAACTCGAGAAAATCCAGGAGGTTTTGCCCTCCAGGCGAGATGAGGCCCATTTCCGCTGAGGCGTCTCGAGGCTAATCACATCTAACCACTGGAACTTCCAAAGGGTCCTTCACACCCTTGCTGCCACTCAAGAAGTTCCCCGACATACCCGTCTCCACTCGAGAGGAAGCACGAGGGTCCTGCACACATCCAGGGGAGCCCCGTTTCCGCCTCCTAGCTCGAGATGAGGGATCCTTTCCCTGTTTCGTAGGGAAAGAATTCCCGGCGTTCCCTTCGGATCTCAGGAGGAGGCGCTCTCCACAGGAAAGGCGAGAGGAACTCCAGGGTCGTGCCACCATTCAAAGAGTCCCCCAGATGTGTCAGTCCATTCCAGAGGAACCTGTTTTCCCTGCACTGCCTTGACGTTCAAGCCGAGGATCGACTACCACCACGTGTACACGTGGGACAGCCCTGTTGGAAAGCCTCGTGGGAAAGCCTCGTGGGAAAGACTCGAGGGAAAACCATAGATCCTTTGATCCACACGGCGGACTGTGTGACACTGCTGCTACCGCTCTGGAGGAAAGCGCAAGTGCATGTCCGCATTCGAGACGAGGACTGACTCCCCTGGGGAGATTCCAGAAGTACCCCAAGATCCATGTCAGCACTGGAGAGGAATCCTCAGGTTCCGGCCCCGACTCCACACAAGGTCTTAGGCCCCGGCATCGACGGGAGAGGAATCCCGAGAGGCCCCCGAGGAACTCGCATGGGGACTGGCCTTTCCTGAGGCCACCAGAGCGGGTCCCCGAGGTCCCCGTCGTAAGTCGAGAGCACCTGCCCCAACTCGAGAAATTCCAGGAGGTATTGCCCTCCAGGCGAGATGAGGCCCATTTCCGCTGAGGGTTCTCGAGGCTAATCACATCTAACCACTGGAACTTCCAAAGGGTCCTTCACACCCTTGCTGCAACTCAAGAAGTTCCCCGACATACCCGTCTCCACTCGAGAGGAAGCACGAGGGTCGCGCACACATCCAGGGGAGCCCCGTTTCCGCCACCTAGCTCGAGATGAGGGATCCTTTCCCTGTTTCGTAGGGAAAGAATTCGCGGCGTTCCCGTCCCATCTCAAGAGGAGGCGCTCTCCACAGGAAAGGCGAGAGGAACTCCAGGGTCGTGCCACCATTCCAAGAGTCCACCAGATGTGTCAGTCCATTCCAGAGGAAACTGTTTTCCCTGCACTGCCTTGACGTCAAGCCGAGGATCGATTCCCACCACGTGTGCACATGGGACAGCCCTGTGGGAAAGCCTCGTGGGAAAGCCTCTTGGGAAAGACTCGAGGGAAAACCATAGATCCTTTGATCCACGCGGCGGACTGCGTGACACTGCTGCTACCGCTCTGGAGGAAAGCGCAAGTGCATGCCCGCATTCGAGAAGAGGACTGACTCCCCTGGTTAGACTCCAGAAGTACCCCAAGATCCATGTCAGCACTGGAGAGGAATCCTCAGGTTCCGGCCCCGACTCCACACAAGGTCTTAGGCCCCGGCATCGACGGCAGAGGAATCCCGAGAGGCCCTAGAGGAACTCGTATAGGGACTGGCCTTTCCTGAGGCCACCAGAGCGGGTCCCTGAGGTCCCCGTCGTAAGTCGAGACCACCTGCCTCAACTCGAGAAAATCCAGGAGGTTTTGCCCTCCAGGCGAGATGAGGCCCATTTCCGCTGAGGCTTCTCTAGGCTAATCACATCTAACCACTGGAACTTCCAAAGGGTCCTTCACACCCTTGCTGCAACTCAAGAAGTTCCCCGACATACCCGTCTCCACTCGAGAGGAAGCACGAGGGTCCCGCACACATCCAGGGGAGCCCCGTTTCCGCCTCCTAGCTCGAGATGAGGGATCCTTTCCCTGTTTCGTAAGGAAAGACTTCCCGGCGTTCCCGTCGCATCTCAAGAGGAGGCGCTCTCCACAGGAAAGGCGAGAGGAACTCCAGGGTCGTGCCACCATTCCAAAAGTCCCCCAGATGCGTCAGTCCATTCCAGAGGAACCTGTTTTCCCTGCACTGCCTTGACGTTCAAGCCGAGGATGGACTCCCAGTACGTGTGCACGTGGAACAGCCCTGTGGGAAAGCCTCTTGGGAAAGCCTCGTGGGAAAGACTCGAGGGAAAACCATAGATCCTTTGATCCACGCGGCGGACTGTGTGACACTGCTGCTACCGCTCTGGAGGGAAGCGCAAGTGCATGCCCGCATTCGAGACGAGGACTGACTCCCCTGGGGAGACTCCAGAAGTACCCCAAGATCCATGTCAGCACTGGAGAGGAATCCTCAAGTTCCGGGCTCGACTCCACACAAGGTCTTAGGCCCCGGCATCGACGGGAGAGGAATCCCGAGAGGCCCCCGAGGAACTCGCATGGGGACTGGCCTTTCCTGAGGCCACCAGAGCGGGTCCCTGAGGTCCCCGTCGTAAGTCGAGAGCACCTGCCGCAACTCGAGAAAATCCAGGAGGTTTTGCCCTCCAGGCGAGATGAGGCCCATTTCCGCTGAGGCTTCTCGAGGCTAATCACATCTAACCTCTGGAACTTCCAAAGGGTCCTTCACACCCTTGTTGCAACTCAAGAAGTTCCCCGACATACCCGTCTCCACTCGAGAGTATGCACGAGGGTCCCGCACACATCCAGGGGAGCCCCGTTTCCGCCTCCTAGCTTGAGATGAGGGATCCTTTCCCTGTTTCGTAGGGAAAGAATTCCCGGCGTTCCCGTCGTATCTCAAGAGGAGGCGCTCTCCACAGGAAAGGCGAGAGGAACTCCAGGGTCGTGCCACCATTCCAAGAGTCCCCCAGATGTGTCAGTCCATTCCAGAGGAACCAGTTTTCCCTGCACTGCCTTGACGTTCAAGCCGAGGATCGACTCCCACCACGTGTGCACGTGGGACAGCCCTGTGGGAAGGCCTCGTGGGAAAGCCTCGTGGGAAAGACTCGAGGGAAAACCATAGATCCTTTGATCCACGCGGCGGACTGTGTGACACTGCTGCTACCGCTCTGGAGGAAAGCGCAAGTGCATGCCCGCATTCGAGACGAGCACTGACTCCCCTGGGGAGACTCCAGAAGTACCCCAAGATCCATGTCAGCACTGCAGAGGAATCCTCAGGTTCCGGCCCCGACTCCACACAAGGTCTTAGGCCCCGGCATCGACGGCAGAGGAATCCCGAGAGGCCCCCGAGGAACTCGCATGGGGACTGGCCTTTCCTGAGGCCACCAGAGCGGGTCCCTGAGGTCCCCGTCATAAGTCGAGAGCACCTGCCTCAACTCGAGAAAATCCAGGAGGTTTTGCCCTCCAGGCGAGATGAGGCTCATTTCCGCTGAGGCTTCTCGAGGCTAATAACGTCTAACCACTGGAACTTCCAAAGGGTCCTTCACACCCTTGCTGCAACTCAAGAAGTTCCCCGACATACCCGTCTCCACTCGAGAGGAAGCACGAGGGCCCCCCACACATCCAGGAGAGCCCCGTTTCCGCTTCCTAGCTCGAGATGAGGGATCCTTTCCCTGTTTCGTAGGGAAAGAATTCCCGGCGTTCCCGTCACTTCTCCAGAGGAGGTGCTCTCCAAAGGAAAGGCGAGAGGAACTCCAGGGTCGTGCCACCATTCGAAGAGTCCCCCAGATGTGTCAGTCCATTCCAGAGGAACCTGTATTCCCTGCACTGCCTTGACGTTCAAGCCGAGGATCGACTCCCACCACGTGTGCACGTGGGACAGCCCTGTGGGAAAGCCTCGTGGGAAAGCCTCGTGGGAAAGACTCGAGCGAAAACCATAGATCCTTTGATCCACGTGGCGGACTGGGTGACACTGCTGCTACCGCTCTGCAGGAAAGCGCAAGTGCATGACCTCATTCGAGACGAGCAATGACTCCCCTGGGGAGACTCCAGAATTACCCCAAGATCCATGTCAGCACTAGAGAGGAATCCTCAGGTTCCGGCCCCGACTCCACACAAGGTCTTAGGCCCCGGCATCGACGGCAGAGGAATCCCGACAGGCCCCCGAGGAACTCGCATGGGGACTGGCCTTTCCTGAGGCCACCAGAGCGGGTCCCTGAGGTCCCCGTCGTAAGTCGAGAGCACCTGCCGCAACTCGAGAAAATCCATGAGGTTTTGCCCTCCAGGCGAGATGAGGCCCATTTCCGCTGAGGCTTCTCGAGGCTAATCACATCTAACCTCTGGAACTTCCAAAGGGTCCTTCACACCCTTGTTGCAACTCAAGAAGTTCCCCGACATACCCGTCTCCACTCGAGAGTAAGCACGAGGGTCCCGCACACATCCAGGGGAGCCCCGTTTCCGCCTCCTAGCTAGAGATGAGGGATCCTTTCCCTGTTTCGTAGGGAAAGAATTCCCGGCGTTCCCGTCGTATCTCAAGAGGAGGCGCTCTCCACAGGAAAGGCGAGAGGAACTCCAGGGTCGTGTCACCATTCCAAGAGTCCCCCAGATGTCTCAGTCCATTCCAGAGGAACCTGTTTTCCCTGCACTGCCTTGACGTTCAAGCCGAGGATCGACTCCCACCACGTGTGCACGTGGGACAGCCCTGTGGGAAAGCCTCGTGGGAAAGCCTCGTGGGAAACACTCGAGGGAAAACCATAGATCCTTTGATCCACGCGGCGGACTGTGTGACACTGCTGCTACCGCTCTGCAGGAAAGCGCAAGTGCATGCCCGCATTCGAGACGAGCACTGACTCCCCTGGGGAGACTCCAGAATTACCCCAAGATCCATGTCAGCACTGGAGAGGAATCCTCAGGTTCCGGCCCCGACTCCACACAAGGTCTTAGGCCCCGGCATCGACGGGAGAGGAATCCCGAGAGGCCCCCGAGGAACTCGCATGGGGACTGGACTTTCCTGAGGCCACCAGAGCGGGTCCCTGAGGTCCCCGTCGTAAGTCGAGAGCACCTGCCTCAACTCGAGAAAATCCAGGAGGTTTTGCCCTCCAGGCGAGATGAGGCCCATTTCCGCTGAGGCTTCTCGAGGCTCATCACATCTAACCCCTGGAACTTCCAAAGGGTCCTTCACACCTTTGGTGCAACTCAAGAAGTTCCCCGACCTACCCGTCTCCACTCGAGAGGAAGCACGTGGGTCCCGCACACATCCAGGGGAGCCCCGTTCCCGCCTCCTAGCTCGAGATGAGGGATCCTTTGCCTGTTTCGTAGGGGAAGAATTCCCGGCGTTCCCGTCGCATCTCAAGAGGAGGCGTCCTCCACAGGAAAGGCGATCGAAACTCCAGGGTCGTGCCACCATTTCAAGAGTCCCACAGATGTGTCAGTCCATTCCAGAGGAACCTGTTTTCCCTGCACTGCCTTGACGTTCAAGCAGAGGATCGACTCCCACCACGTGTGCACGTGGGACAGCCCTGTGCTAAAGCCTCGTGGGAAAGCCTCGTGGGAAAGACTCGAGGGAAAACCATAGATCCTTTGATCCACGCGGCGGACTGGGTGACACTGCTGCTACCGCTCTGGAGGAAAGCGCAAGTGCATGCCCGAATTCGAGACGAGGACTGACTCCCCTGGGGAGACTCCAGAAGTACCCCAAGATCGATGTCAGCACTGGAGAGGAATCCTCAGGTTCCGGCCCCGACTCCACACAAGGTCTTAGGCCCCGGCATCGACGGGAGAGGAATCCCGAGAGGCCCCCGAGGAACTCGCATGGGGCCTGGCCTTTCCTGAGGCCACCAGAGCGGGTCCCTGAGGTCCCCGTCATAAGTCGAGAGCACCTGCCTCAACTCGAGAAAATCCAGGAGGTTTTGCCCTCCAGGCGAGATGAGGCCCATTTCCGCTGAGGCTTCTCGAGGCTAATCACGTCTAACCACTGGAACTTCCAAAGGGTCCTTCACACCCTTGCTGCAACTCAAGAAGTTCCCCGACATACCCGTGTCCACTCGAGAGGAAGCACGAGGGTCCCCCACACATCCAGGAGAGCCCCGTTTCCGCTTCCTAGCTCGAGATGAGGGATCCTTTCCCTGTTTCGTAGGGAAAGAATTCCCGGCGTTCCCGTCGCATCTCAAGAGGAGGCGCTCTCCACAGGAAAGGCGAGAGGAACTCCAGGGTCATGCCACCATTCCAAGAGTCCCCCAGATGTGTCAGTCCATTCCAGAGGAACCTGTTTTCCCTCCACTGCCTTGACGTTCAAGCCGAGGATCGACTCCCACCACGTGTGCACGTGGGACAGCCCTGTGGGAAAGCCTCGTGGGAAAGCCTCGTGGGAAAGACTCGAGGGAAAACCACAGATCCTTTGATCCACGCGGCGGACTGGGTGACACTGCTGCTACCGCTCTGGAGGAAAGCGCAAGTGCATGCCCGCATTCGAGACGAGGACTGACTCCCCTGGGGAGACTCCAGAAGTACCCCAAGATCCATGTCAGCACTGGAGAGGAATCCTCAGGTTCCGGCCCCGACTCCACACAAGGTCTTAGGCCCCGGCATCGACGGGAGAGGAATCCCGAGAGGCCCCCGAGGAACTCGCATGGGTACTGGCCTTTCCTGAGGCCACCAGAGCGGGTCCCTGAGGTCCCCGTCGTAAGTCTAGAGCACCTGCCTCAACTCGAGAAAATCCAGGAGGTTTTGCCCTCCAGGCGAGATGAGGGCCATTTCCGCTGAGGCTTCTCGAGGCTAATCACATCTAACCCCTGGAACTTCCAAAGGGTCCTTCACACCCTTGCTGCAACTCAGGAAGTTCCTCGACATACCCGTCTCCACTCGAGAGGAAGCACGAGGGTCCCGCACACATCCAGGGGAGCCCCGTTCCCGCCTCCTAGCTCGAGATGAGGGATCCTTTCCCTGTTTCGTAAGGAAAGAATTCCCGGCATTCCCGTCGCATCTCAAGAGGAGGCGCTCTCCACAGGAAAGTCGAGAGGAACTCCAGGGTCGTGCCACCATTTCAAAAGTCCCCCAGATGTGTCAGTCCATTCCAGAGGAACCTGTTTTCCCTGCACTGCCTTGACGTTCAAGCCGAGGATCGACTCCCACCACGTGTGCACGTGGGACAGCCCTGTGGGAAAGCCTCGTGGGAAAGCCTCGTGGGAAAGACTCGAGGGAAAACCATAGATCCTTTGCTCCACGCGGCGGACTGTGTGACACTGCTGCTACCGCTCTGGAGGAAAGCGCAAGTGCATGCCCGCATTCGAGACGAGCACTGACTCCCCTGGGGAGACTCCAGAAGTACCCCAAGATCCATGTCAGCACTGGAGAGGAATCCTCAGGTTCCGGCCCCGACTCCACACAAGGTCTTAGGCCCCGGCATCGACGGCAGAGGAATCCCGAGAGGCCCCCGAGGAACTCGCTTGGGGCCTGGCCTTTCCTGAGGCCACCAGAGCGGGTCCCTGAGGTCCCCGTCATAAGTCGAGAGCACCTGCCTCAACTCGAGAAAATCCAGGAGGTTTTGCCCTCCAGGCGAGATGAGGCCCATTTCCGCTGAGGCTTCTCGAGGCTAATCACGTCTAACCACTGGAACTTCCAAAGGGTCCTTCACACCCTTGCTGCAACTCTAGAAGTTCCCCGACATACCCGTCTCCACTCGAGAGGAAGCACGAGGGTCCCGCACACATCCAGGGGAGCCCCGTTCCCGCCTCCTAGCTCGAGATGAGGGATCCTTTCCCTGTTTCGTAGGGAAAGAATTCCCGGCGTTCCCGTCGCATCTCAAGAGGCGTTCTCCACAGGAAAGGCGAGAGGAACTCCAGGGTCGTGCCACCCTTCAAAGAGTCCCCCAGATGTGTCAGTCCATTCCAGAGGAACCTGTTTTCCCTGCACTGCCTTGACGTTCAAGCCGAGGATGGACTCCCAGCACCTGTGCACGTGGGACCGCCCTGTGGGAAAGGCTCGTCGGAAAGCCTCGTGGGAAAGACTCGAGGGAAAACCATAGATCCTTTGATCCACGCGGCGGACTGTGTGACACTGCTGCTACCGCTCTGGAGGAAAGCGCAAGTGCATGCCCGCATTCGAGACGAGGACTGACTCCCCTGGGGAGACTCCAGAAGTACCCCAAGATCGATGTCAGCACTGGAGAGGAATCATCAGGTTCCGGCCCAGACTCCACACAAGGTCTTAGGCCCCGGCATCGACGGCAGAGGAATCCCGAGAGGCCCCCGAGGAACTCGCTTGGGGCCTGGCCTTTCCTGAGGCCACCAGAGCGGGTTCCTGAGGTCCCCGTCATAAGTCGAGAGCACCTGCCTCAACTCGAGAAAATCCAGGAGGTTTTGCCCTCCAGGCGAGATGAGGCCCATTTCCGCTGAGGCTTCTCGAGGCTAATCACGTCTAACCACTGGAACTTCCAAAGGGTCCTTCACACCCTTGCTGCAACTCAAGAAGTTCCCCGACATACCCGTCTCCACTCGAGAGGAAGCACGAGGGTCCCGCACACATCCAGGGGAGCCCCGTTTCCGCCTCCTAGCTTGAGATGAGGGATCCTTTCCCTGTTTCGTAGGGAAAGAATTCCCGGCGTTCCCGTCGTATCTCAAGAGGAGGCGCTCTCCACAGGAAAGGCGAGAGGAACTCCAGGGTCGTGCCACCATTCCAAGAGTCCCCCAGATGTGTCAGTCCATTCCAGAGGAACCTGTTTTCCCTGCACTGCCTTGACGTTCAAGCCGAGGATCGACTCCCACCACGTGTGCACGTGG
Source organism: Ovis canadensis (assembly GCF_042477335.2). Classification (NCBI taxonomy): domain Eukaryota; kingdom Metazoa; phylum Chordata; class Mammalia; order Artiodactyla; family Bovidae; genus Ovis; species Ovis canadensis. The sequence goes on from NC_091252.1 coordinate 3,282,023, forward strand.
GACAGCCCTGTGGGAAGGCCTCGTGGGAAAGCCTCGTGGGAAAGACTCGAGGGAAAACCATAGATCCTTTGATCCACGCGGCGGACTGTGTGACACTGCTGCTACCGCTCTGGAGGAAAGCGCAAGTGCATGCCCGCATTCGAGACGAGCACTGACTCCCCTGGGGAGACTCCAGAAGTACCCCAAGATCCATGTCAGCACTGCAGAGGAATCCTCAGGTTCCGGCCCCGACTCCACACAAGGTCTTAGGCCCCGGCATCGACGGCAGAGGAATCCCGAGAGGCCCCCGAGGAACTCGCATGGGGACTGGCCTTTCCTGAGGCCACCAGAGCGGGTCCCTGAGGTCCCCGTCATAAGTCGAGAGCACCTGCCTCAACTCGAGAAAATCCAGGAGGTTTTGCCCTCCAGGCGAGATGAGGCTCATTTCCGCTGAGGCTTCTCGAGGCTAATAACGTCTAACCACTGGAACTTCCAAAGGGTCCTTCACACCCTTGCTGCAACTCAAGAAGTTCCCCGACATACCCGTCTCCACTCGAGAGGAAGCACGAGGGCCCCCCACACATCCAGGAGAGCCCCGTTTCCGCTTCCTAGCTCGAGATGAGGGATCCTTTCCCTGTTTCGTAGGGAAAGAATTCCCGGCGTTCCCGTCACTTCTCCAGAGGAGGTGCTCTCCAAAGGAAAGGCGAGAGGAACTCCAGGGTCGTGCCACCATTCGAAGAGTCCCCCAGATGTGTCAGTCCATTCCAGAGGAACCTGTATTCCCTGCACTGCCTTGACGTTCAAGCCGAGGATCGACTCCCACCACGTGTGCACGTGGGACAGCCCTGTGGGAAAGCCTCGTGGGAAAGCCTCGTGGGAAAGACTCGAGCGAAAACCATAGATCCTTTGATCCACGTGGCGGACTGGGTGACACTGCTGCTACCGCTCTGCAGGAAAGCGCAAGTGCATGCCCTCATTCGAGACGAGCAATGACTCCCCTGGGGAGACTCCAGAATTACCCCAAGATCCATGTCAGCACTAGAGAGGAATCCTCAGGTTCCGGCCCCGACTCCACACAAGGTCTTAGGCCCCGGCATCGACGGCAGAGGAATCCCGACAGGCCCCCGAGGAACTCGCATGGGGACTGGCCTTTCCTGAGGCCACCAGAGCGGGTCCCTGAGGTCCCCGTCGTAAGTCGAGAGCACCTGCCGCAACTCGAGAAAATCCATGAGGTTTTGCCCTCCAGGCGAGATGAGGCCCATTTCCGCTGAGGCTTCTCGAGGCTAATCACATCTAACCTCTGGAACTTCCAAAGGGTCCTTCACACCCTTGTTGCAACTCAAGAAGTTCCCCGACATACCCGTCTCCACTCGAGAGTAAGCACGAGGGTCCCGCACACATCCAGGGGAGCCCCGTTTCCGCCTCCTAGCTAGAGATGAGGGATCCTTTCCCTGTTTCGTAGGGAAAGAATTCCCGGCGTTCCCGTCGTATCTCAAGAGGAGGCGCTCTCCACAGGAAAGGCGAGAGGAACTCCAGGGTCGTGTCACCATTCCAAGAGTCCCCCAGATGTCTCAGTCCATTCCAGAGGAACCTGTTTTCCCTGCACTGCCTTGACGTTCAAGCCGAGGATCGACTCCCACCACGTGTGCACGTGGGACAGCCCTGTGGGAAAGCCTCGTGGGAAAGCCTCGTGGGAAACACTCGAGGGAAAACCATAGATCCTTTGATCCACGCGGCGGACTGTGTGACACTGCTGCTACCGCTCTGCAGGAAAGCGCAAGTGCATGCCCGCATTCGAGACGAGCACTGACTCCCCTGGGGAGACTCCAGAATTACCCCAAGATCCATGTCAGCACTGGAGAGGAATCCTCAGGTTCCGGCCCCGACTCCACACAAGGTCTTAGGCCCCGGCATCGACGGGAGAGGAATCCCGAGAGGCCCCCGAGGAACTCGCATGGGGACTGGACTTTCCTGAGGCCACCAGAGCGGGTCCCTGAGGTCCCCGTCGTAAGTCGAGAGCACCTGCCTCAACTCGAGAAAATCCAGGAGGTTTTGCCCTCCAGGCGAGATGAGGCCCATTTCCGCTGAGGCTTCTCGAGGCTCATCACATCTAACCCCTGGAACTTCCAAAGGGTCCTTCACACCTTTGGTGCAACTCAAGAAGTTCCCCGACCTACCCGTCTCCACTCGAGAGGAAGCACGTGGGTCCCGCACACATCCAGGGGAGCCCCGTTCCCGCCTCCTAGCTCGAGATGAGGGATCCTTTGCCTGTTTCGTAGGGGAAGAATTCCCGGCGTTCCCGTCGCATCTCAAGAGGAGGCGTCCTCCACAGGAAAGGCGATCGAAACTCCAGGGTCGTGCCACCATTTCAAGAGTCCCACAGATGTGTCAGTCCATTCCAGAGGAACCTGTTTTCCCTGCACTGCCTTGACGTTCAAGCCGAGGATCGACTCCCACCACGTGTGCACGTGGGACAGCCCTGTGGGAAAGCCTCGTGGGAAAGCCTCGTGGGAAAGACTCGAGGGAAAACCATAGATCCTTTGATCCACGCGGCGGACTGGGTGACACGGCTGCTACCGCTCTGGAGGAAAGCGCAAGTGCATGCCCGAATTCGAGACGAGGACTGACTCCCCTGGGGAGACTCCAGAAGTACCCCAAGATCGATGTCAGCACTGGAGAGGAATCCTCAGGTTCCGGCCCCGACTCCACACAAGGTCTTAGGCTCCGGCATCGACGGGAGAGGAATCCCGAGAGGCCCCCGAGGAACTCGCATGGGGCCTGGCCTTTCCTGAGGCCACCAGAGCGGGTCCCTGAGGTCCCCGTCATAAGTCGAGAGCACCTGCCTCAACTCGAGAAAATCCAGGAGGTTTTGCCCTCCAGGCGAGATGAGGCCCATTTCCGCTGAGGCTTCTCGAGGCTAATCACGTCTAACCACTGGAACTTCCAAAGGGTCCTTCACACCCTTGCTGCAACTCAAGAAGTTCCCCGACATACCCGTGTCCACTCGAGAGGAAGCACGAGGGTCCCCCACACATCCAGGAGAGCCCCGTTTCCGCTTCCTAGCTCGAGATGAGGGATCCTTTCCCTGTTTCGTAGGGAAAGAATTCCCGGCGTTCCCGTCGCATCTCAAGAGGAGGCGCTCTCCACAGGAAAGGCGAGAGGAACTCCAGGGTCATGCCACCATTCCAAGAGTACCCCAGATGTGTCAGTCCATTCCAGAGGAACCTGTTTTCCCTCCACTGCCTTGACGTTCAAGCCGAGGATCGACTCCCACCACGTGTGCACGTGGGACAGCCCTGTGGGAAAGCCTCGTGGGAAAGCCTCGTGGGAAAGACTCGAGGGAAAACCACAGATCCTTTGATCCACGCGGCGGACTGGGTGACACTGCTGCTACCGCTCTGGAGGAAAGCGCAAGTGCATGCCCGCATTCGAGACGAGGACTGACTCCCCTGGGGAGACTCCAGAAGTACCCCAAGATCCATGTCAGCACTGGAGAGGAATCCTCAGGTTCCGGCCCCGACTCCACACAAGGTCTTAGGCCCCGGCATCGACGGGAGAGGAATCCCGAGAGGCCCCCGAGGAACTCGCATGGGTACTGGCCTTTCCTGAGGCCACCAGAGCGGGTCCCTGAGGTCCCCGTCGTAAGTCTAGAGCACCTGCCTCAACTCGAGAAAATCCAGGAGGTTTTGCCCTCCAGGCGAGATGAGGGCCATTTCCGCTGAGGCTTCTCGAGGCTAATCACATCTAACCCCTGGAACTTCCAAAGGGTCCTTCACACCCTTGCTGCAACTCAGGAAGTTCCTCGACATACCCGTCTCCACTCGAGAGGAAGCACGAGGGTCCCGCACACATCCAGGGGAGCCCCGTTCCCGCCTCCTAGCTCGAGATGAGGGATCCTTTCCCTGTTTCGTAAGGAAAGAATTCTCGGCGTTCCCGTCGCATCTCAAGAGGAGGCGCTCTCCACAGGAAAGTCGAGAGGAACTCCAGGGTCGTGCCACCATTTCAAAAGTCCCCCAGATGTGTCAGTCCATTCCAGAGGAACCTGTTTTCCCTGCACTGCCTTGACGTTCAAGCCGAGGATCGACTCCCACCACGTGTGCACGTGGGACAGCCCTGTGGGAAAGCCTCGTGGGAAAGCCTCGTGGGAAAGACTCGAGGGAAAACCATAGATCCTTTGCTCCACGCGGCGGACTGTGTGACACTGCTGCTACCGCTCTGGAGGAAAGCGCAAGTGCATGCCCGCATTCGAGACGAGCACTGACTCCCCTGGGGAGACTCCAGAAGTACCCCAAGATCCATGTCAGCACTGGAGAGGAATCCTCAGGTTCCGGCCCCGACTCCACACAAGGTCTTAGGCCCCGGCATCGACGGCAGAGGAATCCCGAGAGGCCCCCGAGGAACTCGCTTGGGGCCTGGCCTTTCCTGAGGCCACCAGAGCGGGTCCCTGAGGTCCCCGTCATAAGTCGAGAGCACCTGCCTCAACTCGAGAAAATCCAGGAGGTTTTGCCCTCCAGGCGAGATGAGGCCCATTTCCGCTGAGGCTTCTCGAGGCTAATCACGTCTAACCACTGGAACTTCCAAAGGGTCCTTCACACCCTTGCTGCAACTCTAGAAGTTCCCCGACATACCCGTCTCCACTCGAGAGTAAGCACGAGGGTCCCGCACACATCCAGGGGAGCCCCGTTCCCGCCTCCTAGCTCGAGATGAGGGATCCTTTCCCTGTTTCGTAGGGAAAGAATTCCCGGCGTTCCCGTCGCATCTCAAGAGGCGTTCTCCACAGGAAAGGCGAGAGGAACTCCAGGGTCGTGCCACCCTTCAAAGAGTCCCCCAGATGTGTCAGTCCATTCCAGAGGAACCTGTTTTCCCTGCACTGCCTTGACGTTCAAGCCGAGGATGGACTCCCAGCACCTGTGCACGTGGGACCGCCCTGTGGGAAAGCCTCGTCGGAAAGCCTCGTGGGAAAGACTCGAGGGAAAACCATAGATCCTTTGATCCACGCGGCGGACTGTGTGACACTACTGCTACCGCTCTGGAGGAAAGCGCAAGTGCATGCCCGCATTCGAGACGAGGACTGACTCCCCTGGGGAGACTCCAGAAGTACCCCAAGATCGATGTCAGCACTGGAGAGGAATCATCAGGTTCCGGCCCAGACTCCACACAAGGTCTTAGGCCCCGGCATCGACGGCAGAGGAATCCCGAGAGGCCCCCGAGGAACTCGCTTGGGGCCTGGCCTTTCCTGAGGCCACCAGAGCGGGTTCCTGAGGTCCCCGTCATAAGTCGAGAGCACCTGCCTCAACTCGAGAAAATCCAGGAGGTTTTGCCCTCCAGGCGAGATGAGGCCCATTTCCGCTGAGGCTTCTCGAGGCTAATCACGTCTAACCACTGGAACTTCCAAAGGGTCCTTCACACCCTTGCTGCAACTCAAGAAGTTCCCCGACATACCCGTCTCCACTCGAGAGTAAGCACGAGGGTCCCGCACACATCCAGGGGAGCCCCGTTCCCGCCTCCTAGCTCGAGATGAGGGATCCTTTCCCTGTTTCGTAGGGAAAGAATTCCCGGCGTTCCCGTCGCATCTCAAGAGGCGTTCTCCACAGGAAAGGCGAGAGGAACTCCAGGGTCGTGCCACCCTTCAAAGAGTCCCCCAGATGTGTCAGTCCATTCCAGAGGAACCTGTTTTCCCTGCACTGCCTTGACGTTCAAGCCGAGGATGGACTCCCAGCACCTGTGCACGTGGGACCGCCCTGTGGGAAAGCCTCGTCGGAAAGCCTCGTGGGAAAGACTCGAGGGAAAACCATAGATCCTTTGATCCACGCGGCGGACTGTGTGACACTGCTGCTACCGCTCTGGAGGAAAGCGCAAGTGCATGCCCGCATTCGAGACGAGGACTGACTCCCCTGGGGAGACTCCAGAAGTACCCCAAGATCGATGTCAGCACTGGAGAGGAATCATCAGGTTCCGGCCCAGACTCCACACAAGGTCTTAGGCCCCGGCATCGACGGGAGAGGAATCCCGAGAGGCCCCCGAGGAACTCGCATGGGGACTGGCCTTTCCTGAGGCCACCAGAGCGGGTCCCCGAGGTCCCCGTCGTCAGTCGAGAGACGTGCCACAACTCGAGAAAATCCAGAAGGTTTTGCCCTCCAGGCGAGATGAGGCCCATTTCCGCTGAGGCTTCTCGAGACTCATCACATCTAACCCCTGGAACTTCCAAAGGGTCCTTTACACCTTTGGTGCAACTCAAGAAGTTCCCCGACCTACCCGTCTCCACTCGAGAGAAAGCACGTGGGTCCCGCACACATCCAGGGGAGCCCCGTTTCCGCCTCCTAGCTCGAGATGAGGGATCCTTTCCCTGTTTCGTAGGGAAAGAATTCCCGGCGTTCCCGTCGCATCTCAAGAGGAGGCGCTCTCCACAGGAAAGGCCAGAGGAACTCCAGAGTCGTGCCACCATTCCAAGAGTCCCCCAGATGTGTCAGTCCATTGCAGAGGAACCTGTTTTCCCTGCACTGCCTTGACGTTCAAGCCGAGGATCGACTCCCACCACGTGTGCACGTGGGACCGCCCTGTGGGAAAGCCTCGTGGGAAAGCCTCGTGGGAAACACTCGAGGGAAAAACATAGATCCTTTGATCCACGCGGCGGACTGCGTGACACTGCTGCTACCGCTCTGGAGGAAAGCGCAAGTGCATGCCCGCATTCGAGACGAGCACTGACTCCCCTGGGGAGACTCCAGAAGTACCCCAAGATCCATGTCAGCGGTGCAGAGGAATCCTCAGGTTCCGGCCCCGACTCCACACAAGGTCTCAGCCCCGGCATCGACGGCAGAGGAATCCCGAGAGGCCCCAGAAGAACTCGTATAGGGACTGGCCTTTCCTGAGGCCACGAGAGAGGGTCCCTGAGGTCCCCGTCGTAAGTCGAGACCACCTGCCTCAACTCGAGAAAATCCAGGAGGTTTTGCCCTCCAGGCGAGATGAGGCCCATTTCCGCTGAGGCTTCTCTAGGCTAATCACATGTAACCACTGGAACTTCCAAAGGGTCCTTCACACCCTTGCTGCAACTCAAGAAGTTCCCCGACATACCCGTCTCCACTCGAGAGGAAGCACGAGGGTCCCGCACACATCCAGGGGAGCCCCGTTTCCGCCTCCTAGCTCGAGATGAGGGATCCTTTCCCTGTTTCGTAAGGAAAGACTTCCCGGCGTTCCCGTCGCATCTCAAGAGGAGGCGCTCTCCACAGGAAAGGCGAGAGGAACTCCAGGGTCGTGCCACCATTCCAAAAGTCCCCCAGATGCGTCAGTCCATTCCAGAGGAACCTGTTTTCCCTGCACTGCCTTGACGTTCAAGGCGAGGATGGACTCCCAGCACGTGTGCACGTGTAACAGCCCTGTGGGAAAGCCTCTTGGGAAAGCCTCGTGGGAAAGACTCGAGGGAAAACCATAGATCCTTTGATCCACGCGGCGGACTGTGTGACACTGCTGCTACCGCTCTGGAGGGAAGCGCAAGTGCATGCCCGCATTCGAGACGAGGACTGACTCCCCTGGGGAGACTCCAGAAGTACCCCAAGATCCATGTCAGCACTGGAGAGGAATCCTCAAGTTCCGGGCTCGACTCCACACAAGGTCTTAGGCCCCGGCATCGACGGGAGAGGAATCCCGAGAGGCCCCCGAGGAACTCGCATGGGGACTGGCCTTTCCTGAGGCCACCAGAGCGGGTCCCTGAGGTCCCCGTCGTAAGTCGAGAGCACCTGCCGCAACTCGAGAAAATCCAGGAGGTTTTGCCCTCCAGGCGAGATGAGGCCCATTTCCGCTGAGGCTTCTCGAGGCTAATCACGTCTAACCACTGGAACTTCCAAAGGGTCCTTCACACCCTTGCTGCAACTCAAGAAGTTCCCCGACATACCCGTCTCCACTCGAGAGGAAGCACGAGGGTCCCCCACACATCCAGGAGAGCCCCGTTTCCGCTTCCTAGCTCGAGATGAGGGATCCTTTCCCTGTTTCGTAGGGAAAGAATTCCCGGCGTTCCCGTCGCTTCTCCAGAGGAGGTGCTCTCCACAGGAAAGGCGAGAGGAACTCCAGGGTCGTGCCACCATTCGAAGAGTCCCCCAGATGTGTCAGTCCATTCCAGAGGAACCTGTATTCCCTGCACTGCCTTGACGTTCAAGCCGAGGATCGACTCCCACCACGTGTACACGTGGGACAGCCCTGTGGGAAAGCCTCGTGGGAAAGCCTCGTGGGAAAGACTCGAGGGAAAACCATAGATCCTTTGATCCACGTGGCGGACTGGGTGACACTGCTGCTACCGCTCTGCAGGAAAGCGCAAGTGCATGCCCTCATTCGAGACGAGCAATGACTCCCCTGGGGAGACTCCAGAATTACCCCAAGATCCATGTCAGCACTAGAGAGGAATCCTCAGGTTCCGGCCCCGACTCCACACAAGGTCTTAGGCCCCGGCATCGACGGCAGAGGAATCCCGACAGGCCCCCGAGGAACTCGCATGGGGACTGGCCTTTCCTGAGGCCACCAGAGCGGGTCCCTGAGGTCCCCGTCGTAAGTCGAGAGCACCTGCCTCAACTCGAGAAAATCCAGGAGGTTTTGCCCTCCAGGCGAGATGAGGCCCATTTCCGCTGAGGCTTCTCGAGGCTAATCACAGCTAACCACTGGAACTTCCAAAGGGTCCTTCACACCCTTGCTGCAACTCAAGAAGTTCCCCGACATACCCGTCTCCACTCGAGAGGAAGCACGAGGGTCCGGCACACACCCAGGGGAGCCCCGTTTCCGCCTCCTTGCTCGAGATGAGGGATCCTTTCCCTGTTTCGTAGGGAAAGAATTCCCGGCGTTCCCGTCGCATCTCAAGAGGAGGCGCTCTCCACAGGAAAGGCGAGAGGAACTCCAGGATCGTGCCACGATTCCAAGAGTCCCCCAGATGTGTCAGTCCATTCCAGAGGAACCTGTTTTCCCTGCACTGCCGTGACGTTCAAGCCGAGGATCGACTCCCACCACGTGTGCATGTGGGACAGCCCTGTGGGAAAGCCTCGTGGGAAAGCCTCGTGGGAAAGACTCGAGGGAAAACCATAGATCCTTTGATCCTCGCGGCGGACTGGGTGACACTGCTGCTACAGCTCTGGAGGAAAGCCCAAGTGCATGCCCGCATTCGAGACGAGGACTGACTCCCCTGGGGAGACTCCAGAAATACCCCAAGATCCATGTCAGCACTGGAGAGGAATCCTCAGGTTCCGGCCCCGACTCCACACAAGGTCTTAGGCCCCGGCATCGACGGAGAGGAATCCCGAGAGGCCCCCGAGGAACTCGCATGGGGACTGGCCTTTCCTGAGGCCACCAGAGCGGGTCCCTGAGGTCCCCGTCGTAAGTCTAGAGCACCAGCCTCAACTCGAGAAAATCCAGGAGATTTTGCCCTCCAGGCGAGATGAGGGCCATTTCCGCTGAGGCTTCTCGAGGCTAATCACATCTAACCACTGGAACTTCCAAAGGGTCCTTCACACCCTTGCTGCAACTCAAGAAGTTCCCCGACATACCCGTCTCCACTCGAGATGAAGCACGTGGGGTCCCGCACACATCCAGGGGAGACCTGTTTCCGCCTCCTAGCTCGAGATGAGGGATCCTTTCCCTGTTTCGTAGGGAAAGAATTCCCGGCGTTCCCGTCGCATCTCAAGAGGCGCTCTCCACAGGAAAGGCGAGAGGAACTCCAGGGTCGTGCCACCCTTCAAAGAGTCCCCCAGATGTGTCAGTCCATTCCAGAGGAACCTGTTTTCCCTGCACTGCCTTGACGTTCAAGCCGAGGATGGACTCCCAGCACGTGTGCACGTGGGACCGCCCTGTGGGAAAGCCTCGTCGGAAAGCCTCGTGGGAAAGACTCGAGGGAAAACCATAGATCCTTTGATCCACGCGGCAGACTGGGTGACACTGCTGCTACCGCTCTGGAGGAAAGCGCATGTGCATGCCCGCATTCGAGACGAGGACTGACTCCCCTGGGGAGACTCCAGAAGTACCCCAAGATCCATGTCAGCACTGGATAGGAATCCTCAGGTTCCGGCCCCGACTCCACACAAGGTCTTAGGCCCCGGCATCGACGGGAGAGGAATCCCGAGAGGCCCCCGAGGAACTCGCATGGGGACTGGCCTTTCCTGAGGCCACCAGAGCTGGTCCCTGAGGTCCCCGTCGTAAGTCGAGAGCACCTCCCGCAACTCGAGAAAATCCAGGAGGTTTTGCCCACCAGGCGAGATGAGGCCCATTTCCGCTGAGGCTTCTCGAGGCTAATCACATCTAACCACTGGAACTTCCAAAGGGTCCTTCACACCCTTGCTGCAACTCAAGAAGTTCCCCGACATACCCGTCTCCACTGGAGGGGAAGCACGAGGGTCCCGCACACATCCAGAGGAGCCCCGTTTCCGCCTCCTAGCTCGAGATGAGGGATCCTTTCCCTGTTTCGTAGGGAAAGAATTCCCGGCGTTCCCGTCGCATCTCAAGAGGAGGCGCTCTCCACAGGAAAGGCGAGAGGAACTCCAGGGTCGTGCCACCATTCCAAGAGTCCCCCAGCTGTGTCAGTCCATTCCAGAGGAACCTGTTTTCCCTGCACTGCCTTGACGTTCAAGGCGAGGATCCACTCCCACCACGTTTGCACGTGGGACAGCCCTGTGGGAAAGCCTCGTGGGAAAGCTTCGTGGGAAAGACTCGAGGGAAAACCATAGATCCTTTGATCCACGCGGCGGACTGTGTGACACTGCTGCTACCGCTCTGGAGGAAAGAGCAAGTGCATGCCCGCATTCCAGACGAGGACTGACTCCCCTTTGGAGACTCCAGAAGTACCCCAATATCCATGTCAGCACTGGAGAGGAATCCTCAGGTTCCGGCCCCGACTCCACACAAGGTCTTAGGCCCCGGCATCGACGGGAGAGGAATCCCGAGAGGCCCTCGAGAAACTCGCATGGGGACTGGCCTTTCCTGAGGCCACCAGAGCGGGTCCCTGAGGTCCCCGTCGTAAGTCGAGAGCACCTGCCGCAACTCGAGAAAATCCAGGAGGTTTTGCCCTCCAGGCGAGATGAGGCTCATTTCCGCTGAGGCTTCTCGAGGCTAATCACATCTAACCACTGGAACTTCCAAAGGGTCCTTCACACCCTTGCTGCAACTCAAGAAGTTCCCGACATACCCGTCTCCACTCGAGAGGAAGCACGAGGGTCGCGCACACATCCAGGGGAGCCCCGTTTCCGCCACCTAGGTCGAGATGAGGGATCCTTTCCCTGTTTCGTAGGGAAAGAATTCGCGGCGTTCCCGTCCCATCTCAAGAGGAGGCGCTCTCCACAGGAAAGGCGAGAGGAACTCCAGGGTCGTGCCACCATTCCAAGAGTCCACCAGATGTGTCAGTCCATTCCAGAGGAAACTGTTTTCCCTGCACTGCCTTGACGTCAAGCCGAGGATCGACTCCCACCACGTGTGCACATGGGACAGCCCTGTGGGAAAGCCTCGTGGGAAAGCCTCTTGGGAAAGACTCGAGGGAAAACCATAGATCCTTTGATCCACGCGGCGGACTGCGTGACACTGCTGCTACCGCTCTGGAGGAAAGCGCAAGTGCATGCCCGCATTCGAGAAGAGGACTGACTCCCCTGGTTAGACTCCAGAAGTACCCCAAGATCCATGTCAGCACTGGCGAGGAATCCTCAGGTTCCGGCCCCGACTCCACACAAGGTCTTAGGCCCCGGCATCGACGGCAGAGGAATCCCGAGAGGCCCCCGAGGAACTCGCATGGGGACTGGCCTTTCCTGAGGCCACCAGAGCGGGTCCCCGATGTCCCCGTCGTAAGTCGAGAGACGTGCCACAACTCGAGAAAATCCAGGAGGTTTTGCCCTCCAGGCGAGATGAGGCCCATTTCCGCTGAGGCTTCTCGAGGCTCATCACATCTAACCCCTGGAACTTCCAAAGGGTCCTTCACACCTTTGGTGCAACTGAAGAAGTTCCCCGACCTACCCGTCTCCACTCGAGAGGAAGCACGTGGGTCCCGCACACATCCAGGGGAGCCCCGTTTCCGCCTCCTAGCACGAGATGAGGGATCCTTTCCCTGTTTCGTAGGCAAAGAATTCCCGGCGTTCCAGTCGCATCTCAAGAGGAGGCGCTCTCCACAGTAAAGGCCAGAGGAACTCCAGAGTCGTGCCACCATTCCAAGAGTCCCCCAGATGTGTCAGTCCATTGCAGAGGAACCTGTTTTCCCTGCACTGCCTTGACGTTCAAGCCGAGGATCGACTCCCACCACGTGTGCACGTGGGACCGCCCTGTGGGAAAGCCTCGTGGGAAAGCCTCGTGGGAAACACTCGAGGGAAAAACATAGATCCTTTGATCCACGCGGCGGACTGCGTGACACTGCTGCTACCGCTCTGGAGGAAAGCGCAACTGCATGCTCGCATTCGAGGCGAGCACTGACTCCCCTGGGGAGACTCCAGAAGTACCCCAAGATCCATGTCAGCGGTGCAGAGGAATCCTCAGGTTCCGGCCCCGACTCCACACAAGGTCTCAGGCCCCGGCATCGACGGCAGAGGAATCCCAAGAGGCCCCAGAGGAACTCGTATAGGGACTGGCCTTTCCTGAGGCCACCAGAGCGGGTCCCTGAGGTCCCCGTCGTAAGTCGAGACCACCTGCCTCAACTCGAGAAAATCCAGGAGGTTTTGCCCTCCAGGCGAGATGAGGCCCATTTCCGCTGAGGCTTCTCTAGGCTAATCACATCTAACCACTGGAACTTCCAAAGGGTCCTTCACACCCTTGCTGCAACTCAAGAAGTTCCCCGACATACCCGTCTCCACTCGAGAGGAAGCACGAGGGTCCCGCACACATCCAGGGGAGCCCCGTTTCCGCCTCCTAGCTCGAGATGAGGGATCCTTTCCCTGTTTCGTAAGGAAAGACTTCCCGGCGTTCCCGTCGCATCTCAAGAGGAGGCGCTCTCCACAGGAAAGGCGAGAGGAACTCCAGGGTCGTGCCACCATTCCAAAAGTCCCCCAGATGCGTCAGTCCATTCCAGAGGAACCTGTTTTCCCTGCACTGCCTTGACGTTCAAGCCGAGGATGGACTCCCAGTACGTGTGCACGTGGAACAGCCCTGTGGGAAAGCCTCTTGGGAAAGCCTCGTGGGAAAGACTCGAGGGAAAACCATAGATCCTTTGATCCACGCGGCGGACTGTGTGACACTGCTGCTACCGCTCTGGAGGGAAGCGCAAGTACATGCCCGCATTCGAGACGAGGACTGACTCCCCTGGGGAGACTCCAGAAGTACCCCAAGATCCATGTCAGCACTGGAGAGGAATCCTCAAGTTCCGGGCTCGACTCCACACAAGGTCTTAGGCCCCGGCATCGACGGGAGAGGAATCCCGAGAGGCCCCCGAGGAACTCGCATGGGGACTGGCCTTTCCTGAGGCCACCAGAGCGGGTCCCTGAGGTCCCCGTCGTAAGTCGAGAGCACCTGCCGCAACTCGAGAAAATCCAGGAGGTTTTGCCCTCCAGGCGAGATGAGGCCCATTTCCGCTGAGGCTTCTCGAGGCTAATCACGTCTAACCACTGGAACTTCCAAAGGGTCCTTCACACCCTTGCTGCAACTCAAGAAGTTCCCCGACATACCCGTCTCCACTCGAGAGGAAGCACGAGGGTCCCCCACACATCCAGGAGAGCCCCGTTTCCGCTTCCTAGCTCGAGATGAGGGATCCTTTCCCTGTTTCGTAGGGAAAGAATTCCCGGCGTTCCCGTCGCTTCTCCAGAGGAGGTGCTCTCCACAGGAAAGGCGAGAGGAACTCCAGGGTCGTGCCACCATTCGAAGAGTCCCCCAGATGTGTCAGTCCATTCCAGAGGAACCTGTATTCCCTGCACTGCCTTGACGTTCAAGCCGAGGATCGACTCCCACCACGTGTGCACGTGGGACAGCCCTGTGGGAAAGCCTCGTGGGAAAGCCTCGTGGGAAAGACTCGAGGGAAAACCATAGATCCTTTGATCCACGTGGCGGACTGGGTGACACTGCTGCTACCGCTCTGCAGGAAAGCGCAAGTGCATGCCCTCATTCGAGACGAGCAATGACTCCCCTGGGGAGACTCCAGAATTACCCCAAGATCCATGTCAGCACTAGAGAGGAATCCTCAGGTTCCGGCCCCGACTCCACACAAGGTCTTAGGCCCCGGCATCGACGGCAGAGGAATCCCGACAGGCCCCCGAGGAACTCGCATGGGGACTGGCCTTTCCTGAGGCCACCAGAGCGGGTCCCTGAGGTCCCCGTCGTAAGTCGAGAGCACCTGCCTCAACTCGAGAAAATCCAGGAGGTTTTGCCCTCCAGGCGAGATGAGGCCCATTTCCGCTGAGGCTTCTCGAGGCTAATCACAGCTAACCACTGGAACTTCCAAAGGGTCCTTCACACCCTTGCTGCAACTCAAGAAGTTCCCCGACATACCCGTCTCCACTCGAGAGGAAGCACGAGGGTCCGGCACACACCCAGGGGAGCCCCGTTTCCGCCTCCTTGCTCGAGATGAGGGATCCTTTCCCTGTTTCGTAGGGAAAGAATTCCCGGCGTTCCCGTCGCATCTCAAGAGGAGGCGCTCTCCACAGGAATGGCGAGAGGAACTCCAGGATCGTGCCACGATTCCAAGAGTCCCCCAGATGTGTCAATCCATTCCAGAGGAACCTGTTTTCCCTGCACTGCCGTGACGTTCAAGCCGAGGATCGACTCCCACCACGTGTGCACGTGGGACAGCCCTGTGGGAAAGCCTCGTGGGAAAGCCTCGTGGGAAGACTCGAGGGAAAAACATAGATCCTTTGATCCTCGCGGCGGACTGGGTGACACTGCTGCTACAGCTCTGGAGGAAAGCCCAAGTGCATGCCCGCATTCGAGACGAGGACTGCCTCCCCTGGGGAGACTCCAGAAATACCCCAAGATCCATGTCAGCACTGGAGAGGAATCCTCAGGTTCCGGCCCCGACTCCACACAAGGTCTTAGGCCCCGGCATCGACGGAGAGGAATCCCGAGAGGCCCCCGAGGAACTCGCATGGGGACTGGCCTTTCCTGAGGCCACCAGAGCGGGTCCCTGAGGTCCCCGTCGTAAGTCTAGAGCACCTGCCTCAACTCGAGAAAATCCAGGAGATTTTGCCCTCCAGGCGAGATGAGGGCCATTTCCGCTGAGGCTTCTCGAGGCTAATCACATCTAACCACTGGAACTTCCAAAGGGTCCTTCACACCCTTGCTGCAACTCAAGAAGTTCCCCGACATACCCGTCTCCACTCGAGATGAAGCACGTGGGGTCCCGCACACATCCAGGGGAGACCTGTTTCCGCCTCCTAGCTCGAGATGAGGGATCCTTTCCCTGTTTCGTAGGGAAAGAATTCCCGGCGTTCCCGTCGCATCTCAAGAGGCGCTCTCCACAGGAAAGGCGAGAGGAACTCCAGGGTCGTGCCACCCTTCAAAGAGTCCCCCAGATGTGTCAGTCCATTCCAGAGGAACCTGTTTTCCCTGCACTGCCTTGACGTTCAAGCCGAGGATGGACTCCCAGCACGTGTGCACGTGGGACCGCCCTGTGGGAAAGCCTCGTCGGAAAGCCTCGTGGGAAAGACTCGAGGGAAAACCATAGATCCTTTGATCCACGCTGCGGACTGGGTGACACTGCTGCTACCGCTCTGGAGGAAAGCGCAAGTGCATGCCCGCATTCGAGACGAGCACTGACTCCCCTGGGGAGTCTCCAGAAGTACCCCAAGATCCATGTCAGCACTGGAGAGGAATCCACAGGTTCCGGCCCCGACTCCACACAAGGTCTTAGGCCCCGGCATCGACGGGAGAGGAATCCCGACAGGCCCCGAGGAACTCGCATGGGGACTGGCCTTTCCTGAGGCCACCAGAGCGGGTCCCTGAGGTCCCCGTTGTAACTCGAGAGCACCTGCCGCAACTCGAGAAAATCCAGGAGGTTTTGCCCTCCAGGCGAGATGAGGCCCATTTCCGCTGAGGCTTCTCGAGGCTAATCACGTCTAATCACTCGAACTTCCAAAGGGTAATTCACACCCTTGCTGCAACTCAAGAAGTTCCCCGACATACCCGTCTTCACTCGAGAGGTAGCACGAGGGTCCCGCACACATCCAGTGGAGCCCCGTTCCCGCCTCCTAGCTCGAGATGAGGGATCCTTTCCCTGTTTCGTAGGGGAAGAATTCCCGGCGTTCCCGTCGCATCTCAAGAGGAGGCGCTCTCCACAGGAAAGGCGATCGAAACTCCAGGGTCATGCCACCATTTCAAGAGTCCCCCAGATGTGTCAG
Source organism: Ovis canadensis (assembly GCF_042477335.2). Taxonomy (NCBI): domain Eukaryota; kingdom Metazoa; phylum Chordata; class Mammalia; order Artiodactyla; family Bovidae; genus Ovis; species Ovis canadensis. Next base: position 3,298,264 of record NC_091252.1, read on the forward strand.
TCCATTCCAGAGGAACCTGTTTTCCCTGCACTGCCTTGACGTTCAAGCCGAGGATCGACTCCCACCACGTGTGCACGTGGGACAGCCCTGTGGGAAAGCCTCGTGGGAAAGCCTCGTGGGAAAGACTCGAGGGAAAACCACAGATCCTTTGATCCACGCGGCGGACTGGGTGACACTGCTGCTTCCGCTCTGGAGGAAAGCGCAAGTGCATGCCCGAATTCGAGACGAGGACTGACTCCCCTGGGGAGACTCCAGAAGTACCCCAAGATCGATGTCAGCACTGGAGAGGAATCCTCAGGTTCCGGCCCCGACTCCACACAAGGTCTTAGGCCCCGGCATCGACGGGAGAGGAATCCCGAGAGGCCCCCGAGGAACTCGCATGGGGCCTGGCCTTTCCTGAGGCCACCAGAGCGGGTCCCTGAGGTCCCCGTCATAAGTCGAGAGCACCTGCCTCAACTCGAGAAAATCCAGGAGGTTTTGCCCTCCAGGCGAGATGAGGCCCATTTCCGCTGAGGCTTCTCGAGGCTAATCACGTCTAACCACTGGAACTTCCAAAGGGTCCTTCACACCCTTGCTGCAACTCAAGAAGTTCCCCGACATACCCGTGTCCACTCGAGAGGAAGCACGAGGGTCCCCCACACATCCAGGAGAGCCCCGTTTCCGCTTCCTAGCTCGAGATGAGGGATCCTTTCCCTGTTTCGTAGGGAAAGAATTCCCGGCGTTCCCGTCGCATCTCAAGAGGAGGCGCTCTCCACAGGAAAGGCGAGAGGAACTCCAGGGTCATGCCACCATTCCAAGAGTCCCCCAGATGTGTCAGTCCATTCCAGAGGAACCTGTTTTCCCTCCACTGCCTCGACGTTCAAGCCGAGGATCGACTCCCACCACGTGTGCACGTGGGACAGGCCTGTGGCAAAGCCTCGTGGGAAAGCCTCGTGGGAAAGACTCGAGCGAAAACCATAGATCCTTTGATCCACGTGGCGGACTGGGTGACACTGCTGCTAACGCTCTGCCGGAAAGCGCAAGTGCATGCCCTCATTCGAGACGAGCAATGACTCCCCTGGGGAGACTCCAGAATTACCCCAAGATCCATGTCAGCACTAGAGAGGAATCCTCAGGTTCCGGCCCCGACTCCACACAAGGTCTTAGGCCCCGGCATCGACGGCAGAGGAATCCCGACAGGCCCCCGAGGAACTCGCATGGGGACTGGCCTTTCCTGAGGCCACCAGAGCGGGTCCCTGAGGTCCCCGTCGTAAGTCGAGAGCACCTGCCTCAACTCGAGAAAATCCAGGAGGTTTTGCCCTCCAGGCGAGATGAGGCCCATTTCCGCTGAGGCTTCTCGAGGCTAATCACAGCTAACCACTGGAACTTCCAAAGGGTCCTTCACACCCTTGCTGCAACTCAAGAAGTTCCCCGACATACCCGTCTCCACTCGAGAGGAAGCACGAGGGTCCGGCACACACCCAGGGGAGCCCCGTTTCCGCCTCCTTGCTCGAGATGAAGGATCCTTTCCCTGTTTCGTAGGGAAAGAATTCCCGGCGTTCCCGTCGCATCTCAAGAGGAGGCGCTCTCCACAGGAATGGCGAGAGGAACTCCAGGATCGTGCCACGATTCCAAGAGTCCCCCAGATGTGTCAATCCATTCCAGAGGAACCTGTTTTCCCTGCACTGCCGTGACGTTCAAGCCGAGGATCGACTCCCACCACGTGTGCACGTGGGACAGCCCTGTGGGAAAGCCTCGTGGGAAAGCCTCGTGGGAAGACTCGAGGGAAAAACATAGATCCTTTGATCCTCGCGGCGGACTGGGTGACACTGCTGCTACAGCTCTGGAGGAAAGCCCAAGTGCATGCCCGCATTCGAGACGAGGACTGACTCCCCTGGGGAGACTCCAGAAATACCCCAAGATCCATGTCAGCACTGGAGAGGAATCCTCAGGTTCCGGCCCCGACTCCACACAAGGTCTTAGGCCCCGGCATCGACGGAGAGGAATCCCGAGAGGCCCCCGAGGAACTCGCATGGGGACTGGCCTTTCCTGAGGCCACCAGAGCGGGTCCCTGAGGTCCCCGTCGTAAGTCTAGAGCACCTGCCTCAACTCGAGAAAATCCAGGAGATTTTGCCCTCCAGGCGAGATGAGGGCCATTTCCGCTGAGGCTTCTCGAGGCTAATCACATCTAACCACTGGAACTTCCAAAGGGTCCTTCACACCCTTGCTGCAACTCAAGAAGTTCCCCGACATACCCGTCTCCACTCGAGATGAAGCACGTGGGGTCCCGCACACATCCAGGGGAGACCTGTTTCCGCCTCCTAGCTCGAGATGAGGGATCCTTTCCCTGTTTCGTAGGGAAAGAATTCCCGGCGTTCCCGTCGCATCTCAAGAGGCGCTCTCCACAGGAAAGGCGAGAGGAACTCCAGGGTCGTGCCACCCTTCAAAGAGTCCCCCAGATGTGTCAGTCCATTCCAGAGGAACCTGTTTTCCCTGCACTGCCTTGACGTTCAAGCCGAGGATGGACTCCCAGCACGTGTGCACGTGGGACCGCCCTGTGGGAAAGCCTCGTCGGAAAGCCTCGTGGGAAAGACTCGAGGGAAAATCATAGATCCTTTGATCCACGCGGCGGACTGGGTGACACTGCTGCTACCGCTCTGGAGGAAAGCGCATGTGCATGCCCGCATTCGAGACGAGGACTGACTCCCCTGGGGAGACTCCAGAAGTACCCCAAGATCCATGTCAGCACTGGATAGGAATCCTCAGGTTCCGGCCCCGACTCCACACAAGGTCTTAGGCCCCGGCATCGACGGGAGAGGAATCCCGAGAGGCCCCCGAGGAACTCGCATGGGGACTGGCCTTTCCTGAGGCCACCAGAGCTGGTCCCTGAGGTCCCCGTCGTAAGTCGAGAGCACCTCCCGCAACTCGAGAAAATCCAGGAGGTTTTGCCCACCAGGCGAGATGAGGCCCATTTCCGCTGAGGCTTCTCGAGGCTAATCACATCTAACCACTGGAACTTCCAAAGGGTCCTTCACAACCTTGCTGCAACTCAAGAAGTTCCCCGACATACCCGTCTCCACTCGAGAGGAAGCACGAGGGTCCCGCACACATCCAGGGGAGCCCCGTTTCCGCCTCCTAGCTCGAGATGAGGGATCCTTTCCCTGTTTCGTAGGGAAAGAATTCCCGGGGTTCCCGTCGCATCTCAAGAGGAGGCGCTCTCCACAGGAAAGGCGAGAGGAACTCCAGGGTCGTGCCACCATTCCAAGAGTCCCCCAGATGTGTCAGTCCATTGCAGAGGAACCTGTTTTCCCTGCACTGCCTTGACGTTCAAGCCGAGGATCGACTCCCACCACGTGTGCACGTGGGACAGCCCTGTGGGAAAGCCTCGTGGGAAAGCCTCGTGGGAAAGACGCGAGGGAAAAACATAGATCCTTTGATCCACGCTGCGGACTGGGTGACACTGCTGCTACCGCTCTGGAGGAAAGCGCAAGTGCATGCCCGCATTCGAGAAGAGCACTGACTCCCCTGGGGAGTCTCCAGAAGTACCCCAAGATCCATGTCAGCACTGGAGAGGAATCCACAGGTTCCGGCCCCGACTCCACACAAGGTCTTAGGCCCCGGCATCGACGGGAGAGGAATCCCGACAGGCCCCGAGGAACTCGCATGGGGACTGGCCTTTCCTGAGGCCACCAGAGCGGGTCCCTGAGGTCCCCGTTGTAACTCGAGAGCACCTGCCGCAACTCGAGAAAATCCAGGAGGTTTTGCCCTCCAGGCGAGATGAGGCCCATTTCCGCTGAGGCTTCTCGAGGCTAATCACGTCTAATCACTCGAACTTCCAAAGGGTAATTCACACCCTTGCTGCAACTCAAGAAGTTCCCCGACATACCCGTCTTCACTCGAGAGGTAGCACGAGGGTCCCGCACACATCCAGTGGAGCCCCGTTCCCGCCTCCTAGCTCGAGATGAGGGATCCTTTCCCTGTTTCGTAGGGGAAGAATTCCCGGCGTTCCCGTCGCATCTCAAGAGGAGGCGCTCTCCACAGGAAAGGCGATCGAAACTCCAGGGTCATGCCACCATTTCAAGAGTCCCCCAGATGTGTCAGTCCATTCCAGAGGAACCTGTTTTCCCTGCACTGCCTTGACGTTCAAGCCGAGGATCGACTCCCACCACGTGTGCACGTGGGACAGCCCTGTGGGAAAGCCTCGTGGGAAACCCTCGTGGGAAAGACTCGAGGGAAAACCATAGATCCTTTGATCCACGCGGCGGACTGGGTGACACTGCTGCTTCCGCTCTGGAGGAAAGCGCAAGTGCATGCCCGAATTCGAGACGAGGACTGACTCCCCTGGGGAGACTCCAGAAGTACCCCAAGATCGATGTCAGCACTGGAGAGGAATCCTCAGGTTCCGGCCCCGACTCCACACAAGGTCTTAGGCCCCGGCATCGACGGGAGAGGAATCCCGAGAGGCCCCCGAGGAACTCGCATGGGGCCTGGCCTTTCCTGAGGCCACCAGAGCGGGTCCCTGAGGTCCCCGTCATAAGTCGAGAGCACCTGCCTCAACTCGAGAAAATCCAGGAGGTTTTGCCCTCCAGGCGAGATGAGGCCCATTTCCGCTGAGGCTTCTCGAGGCTAATCACGTCTAACCACTGGAACTTCCAAAGGGTCCTTCACACCCTTGCTGCAACTCAAGAAGTTCCCCGACATACCCGTGTCCACTCGAGAGGAAGCACGAGGGTCCCCCACACATCCAGGAGAGCCCCGTTTCCGCTTCCTAGCTGGAGATGAGGGATCCTTTCCCTGTTTCGTAGGGAAAGAATTCCCGGCGTTCCCGTCGCATCTCAAGAGGAGGCGCTCTCCACAGGAAAGGCGAGAGGAACTCCAGGGTCATGCCACCATTCCAAGAGTCCCCCAGATGTGTCAGTCCATTCCAGAGGAACCTGTTTTCCCTCCACTGCCTCGACGTTCAAGCCGAGGATCGACTCCCACCACGTGTGCACGTGGGACAGGCCTGTGGCAAAGCCTCGTGGGAAAGCCTCGTGGGAAAGACTCGAGCGAAAACCATAGATCCTTTGATCCACGTGGCGGACTGGGTGACACTGCTGCTACCGCTCTGCAGGAAAGCGCAAGTGCATGCCCGCATTCCAGACGAGCAATGACTCCCCTGGGGAGACTCCAGAATTACCCCAAGATCCATGTCAGCACTAGAGAGGAATCCTCAGGTTTCGGCCCCGACTCCACACAAGGTCTTAGGCCCCGGCATCGACGGGAGAGGAATCCCGAGAGGCCCCCGAGGAACTCGCATGGGGACTGGCCTTTCCTGAGGCCACCAGAGCGGGTCCCTGAGGTCCCCGTCGTAAGTCGAGAGCACCTGCCGCAACTCGAGAAAATCCAGGAGGTTTTGCCCTCCAGGCGAGATGAGGACCATTTCCGCTGAGGCTTCTCGAGGCTAATCACATCTAACCACTGGAACTTCCAAAGGGTCCTTCACACCCTTGCTGCAACTCAAGAAGTTCCCCGACATACCCGTCTCCACTCGAGAGGAAGCACGAGGGTCCCGCACACACCCAGGGGAGCCCCGTTTCCGCCTCCTTGCTCGAGATGAGGGATCCTTTCCCTGTTTCGTAGGGAAAGAATTCCCGGCGTTCCCGTCGCATCTCAAGAGGAGGCGCTCTCCACAGGAAAGGCGAGAGGAACTCCAGGATCGTGCCACGATTCCGAGAGTCCCCCAGATGTGTCAGTCCATTCCAGAGGAAACTGTTTTCCCTGCACTGCCTTGACGTTCAAGCCGAGGATCGACTCCCACCACGTGTGCACGTGGGACAGCCCTGTGGGAAAGCCTCGTGGGAAAGCCTCGTGGGAAAGACTCGAGGGAAAACCATAGATCCTTTGATCCACGCGGCGGACTGGGTGACACTGCTGCTTCCGCTCTGGAGGAAAGCGCAAGTGCATGCCCGAATTCGAGACGAGGACTGACTCCCCTGGGGAGACTCCAGAAGTACCCCAAGATCGATGTCAGCACTGGAGAGGAATCCTCAGGTTCCGGCCCCGACTCCACACAAGGTCTTAGGCCCCGGCATCGACGGGAGAGGAATCCCGAGAGGCCCCCGAGGAACTCGCATGGGGCCTGGCCTTTCCTGAGGCCACCAGAGCGGGTCCCTGAGGTCCCCGTCATAAGTCGAGAGCACCTGCCTCAACTCGAGAAAATCCAGGAGGTTTTGCCCTCCAGGCGAGATGAGGCCCATTTCCGCTGAGGCTTCTCGAGGCTAATCACGTCTAACCACTGGAACTTCCAAAGGGTCCTTCACACCCTTGCTGCAACTCAAGAAGTTCCCCGACATACCCGTGTCCACTCGAGAGGAAGCACGAGGGTCCCCCACACATCCAGGAGAGCCCCGTTTCCGCTTCCTAGCTGGAGATGAGGGATCCTTTCCCTGTTTCGTAGGGAAAGAATTCCCGGCGTTCCCGTCGCATCTCAAGAGGAGGCGCTCTCCACAGGAAAGGCGAGAGGAACTCCAGGGTCATGCCACCATTCCAAGAGTCCCCCAGATGTGTCAGTCCATTCCAGAGGAACCTGTTTTCCCTCCACTGCCTCGACGTTCAAGCCGAGGATCGACTCCCACCACGTGTGCACGTGGGACAGGCCTGTGGCAAAGCCTCGTGGGAAAGCCTCGTGGGAAAGACTCGAGCGAAAACCATAGATCCTTTGATCCACGTGGCGGACTGGGTGACACTGCTGCTACCGCTCTGCAGGAAAGCGCAAGTGCATGCCCGCATTCGAGACGAGCAATGACTCCCCTGGGGAGACTCCAGAATTACCCCAAGATCCATGTCAGCACTAGAGAGGAATCCTCAGGTTCCGGCCCCGACTCCACACAAGGTCTTAGGCCCCGGCATCGACGGGAGAGGAATCCCGAGAGGCCCCCGAGGAACTCGCATGGGGACTGGCCTTTCCTGAGGCCACCAGAGCGGGTCCCTGAGGTCCCCGTCGTAAGTCGAGAGCACCTGCCGCAACTCGAGAAAATCCAGGAGGTTTTGCCCTCCAGGCGAGATGAGGACCATTTCCGCTGAGGCTTCTCGAGGCTAATCACATCTAACCACTGGAACTTCCAAAGGGTCCTTCACACCCTTGCTGCAACTCAAGAAGTTCCCCGACATACCCGTCTCCACTCGAGAGGAAGCACGAGGGTCCCGCACACACCCAGGGGAGCCCCGTTTCCGCCTCCTTGCTCGAGATGAGGGATCCTTTCCCTGTTTCGTAGGGAAAGAATTCCCGGCGTTCCCGTCGCATCTCAAGAGGAGGCGCTCTCCACAGGAAAGGCGAGAGGAACTCCAGGATCGTGCCACGATTCCGAGAGTCCCCCAGATGTGTCAGTCCATTCCAGAGGAAACTGTTTTCCCTGCACTGCCTTGACGTTCAAGCCGAGGATCGACTCCCACCACGTGTGCACGTGGGACAGCCCTGTGGGAAAGCCTCGTGGGAAAGCCTCGTGGGAAAGACTCGAGGGAAAACCACAGATCCTTTGATCCACGCGGCGGACTGGGTGACACTGCTGCTACCGCTCTGGAGGAAAGCGCAAGTGCATGCCCGCATTCGAGACGAGGACTGACTCCCCTGGGGAGACTCCAGAAGTACCCCAAGATCCATGTCAGCACTGGAGAGGAATCCTCAGGTTCCGGCCCCGACTCCACACAAGGTCTTAGGCCCCGGCATCGATGGCAGAGGAATCCCGAGAGGCCCCCGAGGAACTCGCATGGGGACTGGCCTTTCCTGAGGCCACCAGAGCGGGTCCCTGAGGTCCCCGTCGTAAGTCTAGAGCACCTGCCTCAACTCGAGAAAATCCAGGAGGTTTCGCCCTCCAGGCGAGATGAGGGCCATTTCCGCTGAGGCTTCTCGAGGCTAATCACATCTAACCACTGGAACTTCCAAAGGGTCCTTCACACCCTTGCTGCAACTCAGGAAGTTCCTCGACATACCCGTCTCCACTCGAGAGGAAGCACGAGGGTCCCGCACACATCCAGGGGAGCCCCGTTCCCGCCTCCTTGCTCGAGATGAGGGATCCTTTCCCTGTTTTGTAAGGAAAGAATTCCCGGCGTTCCCGTCGCATCTCAAGAGGAGGCTCTCTCCACAGGAAAGTCGAGAGGAACTCCAGGGTAGTGCCACCATTTCAAAAGTCCCCCAGATGTGTCAGTCCATTCCAGAGGAACCTGTTTTCCCTGCACTGCCTTGACGTTCAAGCCGAGGATCGACTCCCACCACGTGTGCACGTGGGACAGCCCTGTGGGAAAGCCTCGTGGGAAAGCCTCGTGGGAAAGACTCGAGGGAAAACCATAGATCCTTTGCTCCACGCGGCGGACTGTGTGACACTGCTGCTACCGCTCTGGAGGAAAGCGCAAGTGCATGCCCGCATTCTAGACGAGCACTGACTCCCCTGGGGAGACTCCAGAAGTACCCCAAGATCCATGTCAGCACTGCAGAGGAATCCTCAGGTTCCGGCCCCGACTCCACACAAGGTCTTAGGCCCCGGCATCGACGGCAGAGGAATCCCAAGAGGCCCCCGAGGAACTCGCATGGGGCCTGGCCTTTCCTGAGGCCACCAGAGCGGGTCCCTGAGGTTCCCGTCGTAAGTCGAGAGCACCTGCCGCAACTAGAGAAAATCCAGGAGGTTTTGCCCTCCAGGCGAGATGAGGCCCATTTCCGCTGAGGCTTCTCGAGGCTAATCACGTCTAACCACTGGAACTTCCAAAGGGTCCTTCACACCCTTGCTGCAACTCAAGAAGTTCCCCGACATACCCGTCTCAACTCGAGAGGAAGCACGAGGGTCCGGCACACACCCAGGGGAGCCCCGTTTCCGCCTCCTTGCTCGAGATGAGGGATCCTTTCCCTGTTTCGTAGGGAAAGAATTCCCGGCGTTCCCGTCGCATCTCAAGAGGAGGCGCTCTCCACAGGAAAGGCGAGAGGAACTCCAGGATCGTACCACGATTCCAAGAGTCCCCCAGATGTGTCAGTCCATTCCAGAGGAACCTGTTTTCCCTGCACTGCCTTGACGTTCAAGCCGAGGATCGACTCCCACCACGTGTGCACGTGGGACAGCCCTGTGGGAAAGCCTCGTGGGAAAGCCTCGTGGGAAAGACTCGAGGGAAAACCATAGATCCTTTGATCCACGCGGCGGACTGGGTGACACTGCTGCTACAGCTCTGGAGGAAAGCCCAAGTGCATGCCCGCATTCGAGACGAGGACTGACACCCCTTGGGAGACTCCAGAAGTACCCCAAGATACATGTCAGCACTGGAGAGGAATCCTCAGGTTCCGGCCCCGACTCCACACAAGGTCTTAGGCCCCGGCATCGACCGGAGAGGAATCCCGAGAGGCCCCCGAGGAACTCGCATGGGGACTGGCCTTTCCTGAGGCCACCACAGCGGGTCCCTGAGGTCCCCGTCGTAAGTCTAGAGCACCTGCCTCAACTCGAGAAAATCCAGGAGGTTTTGCCCTCCAGGCGAGATGAGGGCCATTTCCGCTGAGGCTTCTCGAGGCTAATCACATCTAACCACTGGAACTTCCAAAGGGTCCTTCACACCCTTGCTGCAACTCAAGAAGTTCCCCGACATACCCGTCTCCACTCGAGAGGAAGCACGTGGGGTCCCGCACACATCCAGGGGAGCCCTGTTTCCGCCTCCTAGCTCGAGATGAGGGATCCTTTCCCTGTTTCGTAGGGAAAGAATTCCCGGCGTTCCCGTCGCATCTCAAGAGGCGCTCTCCACAGGAAAGGCGAGAGGAACTCCAGGGTCGTGCCACCATTCCAAGAGTCCCCCAGATGTGTCAGTCCATTCCAGAGGAACCTGTTTTCCCTGCACTGCCTTGACGTTCAAGCCGAGGATGGACTCCCAGCACGTGTGCACGTGGGACCGCCCTGTGGGAAAGCCTCGTGGGAAAGCCTCGTGGGAAAGACTCGAGGGAAAACCATAGATCCTTTGATCCACGCGGCGGACTGGGTGACACTGCTGCTACCGCTCTGGAGGAAAGCGCAAGTGCATGCCCGCATTCGAGACGAGGACTGACTCCCCTGGGGAGACTCCAGAAGTACCCCAAGATCCATGTCAGCACTGGAGAGGAATCATCAGGTTCCGGCCCAGACTCCACACAAGGTCTTAGGCCCCGGCATCGACGGCAGAGGAATCCCGAGAGGCCCCCGAGGAACTCGCATGGGGACTGGCCTTTCCTGAGGCCACCAGAGCGGGTCCCTGAGGTCCCCGTCGTACGTCGAGAGCACCTGCCGCAACTCGAGAAAATCCAGGAGGTTTTGCCCTCCAGGCGAGATGAGGCCCATTTCCGCTGAGGCTTCTCGAGGCTAATCACATCTAACCACTGGAACTTCCAAAGGGTCCTTCACACCCTTGCTGCAACTCAAGAAGTTCCCCGACATACCCGTCTCCACTCGAGAGGAAGCACGAGGGTCCCGCACACACCCAGGGGAGCCCCGTTTCCGCCTCCTAGCTCGAGATGAGGGATCCTTTCCCTGTTTCGTCGCGAAAGAATTCCCGGCGATCCCGTCGCATCTCAAGAGGAGGCGCTCTCCACAGGAAAGGCGAGAGGAACTCCAGGGTCGTGCCACCATTCCAAGAGTCCCCCAGATGTGTCAGTCCATTCCAGAGGAACCTGTTTTCCCTGCACTGCCTTGACGTTTTAGCCGAGGATCGACTCCCACCACGTGTGCACGTGGGACAGCCCTGTGGGAAAGCCTCGTGGGAAAGACTCGTGGGAAAGACTCGAGGGAAAACCATAGATACTTTGATCCACGCGGCAGACTGGGTGACACTGCTGCTACCGCTCTGGAGGAAAATGCAAGTGCATGCCCGCATTCGAGACGAGCACTGACTCCCCTGGGGAGACTCCAGAAGTACCCCAAGATCCATGTCAGCACTGGAGAGGAATCCTCAGGTTACGACCCCAACTCCACACAAGGTCTTAGGCCCCGGCATCAACGGGAGACGAATCCCGAGAGGCCCCCGAGGAACTCACATGGGGACTGGCCTTTCCTGAGGCCACCAGAGCGGGTCCCTGAGGTCCCCGTCGTAAGTCGAGAGCACCTGCCGCAACTCGAGAAAATCCAGGAGGTTTTGCCCTCCAGGCGAGATGAGGCCCATTTCCGCTGAGGCTTCTCGAGGCTAATCACATGTAACCCATGGAACTTCCAAAGGGTCCTTCACACCCTTGCTGCAACTCAAGAAGTTCCCCGATATACCCGTCTCCACTCGAGAGGAAGCACGAGGATCCCGCACACATCCAGGGGAGCCCCGTTCCCGCCTCCTAGCTCGAGATCAGGGATCCTTTCCCTGTTTCGTAGGGAAAGAATTCCCGGCGTTCCCGTCGCATCTCAAGAGGAGGCGCTCTCCACAGGAAAGACGAGAGGAACTCCAGGGTCGTGCCACCCTTCAAAGAGTCCCCCAGATGTGCCAGTCCATTCCAGAGGAACCTGTTTTCCCTGCACTGCCTTGACGTTCAAGCCGAGGATCGACTCCCACCACGTGTGCACGTGGGACAGCCCTGTGGGAAAGCCTTGTGGGAAAGCCTCGTGGGAAAGACTCGAGGGAAAACCATAGATCCTTTGATCCACGCGGCAGACTGCGTGACACTGCTGCTACCGCTCTGGAGGAAAGCGCAAGTGCATGCCCGCATTCGAGACGAGCACTGACTCGCCTGGGGAGACTCCAGAAGTACCCCAAGATCCATGTCAGCACTGGAGAGGAATCCACAGGTTCCGGCCCCGACTCCACACAAGTCTTAGGCACCCGGCATCGACGGGAGAGGAATCCTGAGAGGCCCCAGAGGAACTCGCATAGGGACTGGCCTTTCCTGAGGCCACCAGAGCGGGTCCATGAGGTCCCCGTCGTAAGTCGAGAGCACCTGCCTCAACTCGAGAATATCCAGGAGGTTTTGCCCTCCAGGCGAGATGAGGCCCATTTCCGCTGAGGCTTCTCTAGGCTAATCACATCTAACCACTGGAACTTCCAAAGGGTCCTTCACACCCTTGCTGCAAGTCCAGATGTTCCCCGACATACCCGTCTCCACTCGAGAGGAAGCACGAGGGTCCCGCACACATCCAGGGGAGCCCCGTTTCCGCCTCCTAGCTCGAGATGAGGGATCCTTTCCCTGTTTCATAGCGAAAGAATTCCCGGCGATCCCGTCGCATCTCAAGAGGAGGCGCTCTCCACAGGAAAGGCGAGAGGAACTCCAGGGTCGTGCCACCATTCTAAGAGTCCCCCAGATGTGTCATTCCATTCCAGAGGAACCTGTTTTCCCTGCACTGCCTTGACGTTCAAGCCGAGGATCGACTCCCACCACGTGTGCACGTGGGACAGCCCTGTGGGAAAGCCTCGTGGGAAAGCCTCGTGGGAAAGACTCGAGGGAAAACCATAGATCCTTTGATCCACGCGGCGGACTGGGTGACACTGCTGCTACCGCTCTGGAGGAAAGCGCAAGTGCATGCCCGCATTCGAGACGAGCACTGACTCCCCTGGGGAGACTCCAGAAGTACCCCAAGATCCATGTCAGCACTGGAGAGGAATCCTCAGGTTCCAACCCCAACTCCACACAAGGTCTCAACCCCGGCATCAACGGGAGAGGAATCCTGAGAGGCCCCCGAGGAACTCGAATGGGGACTGGCTTTTCCTGAGGCCACCAGAGCGGGTCCCTGAGGTCCCCGTCGTAAGTTGAGAGCACCTGCCGCAACTCGAGAAAATCCAGGAGGTTTTGCCCTCCAGGCGAGATGAGGCCCATTTCCGCTGAGGCTTCTCTAGGCTAATCACATCTAACCCATGGAACTTCCTAATGGTCCTTCACACCCTTGCTGCAACTCAAGAAGTTCCCCGACATACCCGTCTCCACTCGAGAGGAAGCACGAGGGTCCCGCACACATCCAGGGGAGCCCCGTTTCCGCCTCCTAGCTCGAGATGAGGGATCCTTTCCCTGTTTCGTAGGGAAAGAATTCCCGGCGTTCCCGTCGCATCTCAAGAGGAGGCGCTTTCCACAGGAAAGGCGAGAGGAACTCCAGGGTCGGGCCACCATTCCAAGAGTCCCCCAGATGTGTCAGTCCATTCAAGAGGAACCTGTTTTCCCTGCACTGCCTTGACGTTCAAGCCGAGGATCGACTCCCACCACGTGTGCACGTGGGACAGCCCTGTGGGAAAGCCTCGTGGGAAAGCCTCGTGGGAAAGACTCGAGCGAAAACAATAGATCCTTTGATCCACGTGGCGGACTGGGTGACACTGCTGCTACCGCTCTGCAGGAAAGCGCAAGTGCATGCCCGCATTCGAGACGAGCAATGACTCCCCTGGGGAGACTCCAGAATTACCCCAAGATCCATGTCAGCACTTGAGAGGAATCCTCAGGTTCCGGCCCCGACTCCACACAAGGTCTTAGGCCCCGGCATCGACGGCAGAGGAATCCCGAGAGGCCCCCGAGGAACTCGCATGGGGACTGGCCTTTCCTGAGGCCACCAGAGCTGGTCCCTGAGGTCCCCGTCGTAAGTCGAGAGCACCTGCCGCAACTCGAGAAAATCCAGGAGGTTTTGCCCTCCAGGCGAGATGAGGCCCATTTCCGCTGAGGCTTCTCGAGGCTAATCACATCTAACCACTGGAACTTCCAAAGGGTCCTTCACACCCTTGCTGCAACTCAAGAAGTTCCCCGACATACCCGTCTCCACTCGAGAGGAAGCACGAGGGTCCCGCACACACCCAGGGGAGCCCCGTTTCCGCCTCCTAGCTCGAGATGAGGGATCCTTTCCCTGTTTCGTCGCGAAAGAATTCCCGGCGATCCCGTCGCATCTCAAGAGGAGGCGCTCTCCACAGGAAAGGCGAAAGGAACTCCAGGGTCGTGCCACCATTCCAAGAGTCCCCCAGATGTGTCAGTCCATTCAAGAGGAACCTGTTTTCCCTGCACTGCCTTGACGTTTTAGCCGAGGATCGACTCCCACCACGTGTGCACGTGGGACAGCCCTGTGGGAAAGCCTCGTGGGAAAGCCTCGTGGGAAAGACTCGAGGGAAAACCATAGATCCTTTGATCCACGCGGCAGACTGGGTGACACTGCTGCTACCGCTCTGGAGGAAAATGCAAGTGCATGCCCGCATTCGAGACGAGCACTGACTCCCCTGGGGAGACTCCAGAAGTACCCCAAGATCCATGTCAGCACTGGAGAGGAATCCTCAGGTTCCGACCCCAACTCCACACAAGGTCTTAGGCCCCGGCATCAACGGGAGACGAATCCCGAGAGGCCCCCGAGGAACTCACATGGGGACTGGCCTTTCCTGAGGCCACCAGAGCGGGTCCCTGAGGTCCCCGTCGTAAGTCGAGAGCACCTGCCGCAACTCGAGAAAATCCAGGAGGTTTTGCCCTCCAGGCGAGATGAGGCCCATTTCCGCTGAGGCTTCTCGAGGCTAATCACATGTAACCCATGGAACTTCCAAAGGGTCCTTCACACCCTTGCTGCAACTCAAGAAGTTCCCCGATATACCCGTCTCCACTCGAGAGGAAGCACGAGGGTCCCGCACACATCCAGGGGAGCCCCGTTCCCGCCTCCTAGCTCGAGATCAGGGATCCTTTCCCTGTTTCGTAGGGAAAGAATTCCCGGCGTTCCCGTCGCATCTCAAGAGGAGGCACTCTCCACAGGAAAGACGAGAGGAACTCCAGGGTCGTGCCACCCTTCAAAGAGTCCCCCAGATGTGTCAGTCCATTCCAGAGGAACCTGTTTTCCCTGCACTGCCTTGACGTTCAAGCCGAGGATCGACTCCCACCACGTGTGCACGTGGGACAGCCCTGTGGGAAAGCCTCGTGGGAAAGCCTCCTGGGAAAGACTCGAGGGAAAACCATAGATCCTTTGATCCACGCGGCAGACTGCGTGACACTGCTGCTACCGCTCTGGAGGAAAGCGCAAGTGCATGCCCGCATTCGAGACGAGCACTGACTCGCCTGGGGAGACTCCAGAAGTACCCCAAGATCCATGTCAGCACTGGAGAGGAATCCACAGGTTCCGGCCCCGACTCCACACAAGTCTTAGGCCCCGGCATCGACGGGAGAGGAATCCCGAGAGGCCCCAGAGGAACTCGCATAGGGACTGGCCTTTCCTGAGGCCACCAGAGCGGGTCCATGAGGTCCCCGTCGTAAGTCGAGAGCACCTGCCTCAACTCGAGAATATCCAGGAGGTTTTGCCCTCCAGGCGAGATGAGGCCCATTTCCGCTGAGGCTTCTCTAGGCTAATCACATCTAACCACTGGAACTTCCAAAGGGTCCTTCACACGCTTGCTGCAAGTCCAGATGTTCCCCGACATACCCGTCTCCACTCGAGAGGAAGCACGAGGGTCCCGCACACATCCAGGGGAGCCCCGTTTCCGCCTCCTAGCTCGAGATGAGGGATCCTTTCCCTGTTTCGTAGGGAAAGAATTATCGGCATTCCCGTCGCATCTCAAGAGGAGGCGCTCGCCACAGGAAAGGCGAGAGGAACTCCAGGGTCGTGCCACCATTCCAAGAGTCCCCCAGATGTGTCAGTCCATTCCAGAGGAACCTGTTTTCCCTGCACTGCCTTGACGTTCAAGCCGAGGATCGACTCCCACCACGTGTGCACGTGGGACAGCCCTGTGGGAAAGCCTCGTGGGAAAGCCTCGTGGGAAAGACTCGAGGGAAAACCATAGATCCTTTGATCCACGCGGTGGACTGCGTGACACTGCTGCTACCGCTCTGGAGGAAAGCGCAAGTGCATGCCCGCATTCGAGACGAGCACTGACTCCCCTGGGGAGACTCCAGAAGTACCCCAAGATCCATGTCAGCACTGGAGAGGAATCCTCAGGTTCCGGCCCCGACTCCACACAAGGTCTTAGGCCCCGGCATCAACGGGAGAGGAATCCCGAGAGGCCCCCGAGGAACTCGCATGGGGACTGGCCTTTCCTGAGGCCACCAGAGCTGGTCCCTGAGGTCCCCGTCGTAAGTCGAGAGCACCTCCCGCAACTCGAGAAAATCCAGGAGGTTTTGCCCAGCAGGCGAGATGAGGCCCATTTCCGCCTAGGCTTCTCGAGGCTAATCACATCTAACCACTGGAACTTCCAAATGGTCCTTCACAACCTTGCTGAAACTCAAGAAGTTCCCCGACATACCCGACTCCACTCGAGAGGAAGCACGAGGGTCCCGCACACATCCAGGGGAGCCCCGTTTCCGCCTCCTAGCTCGAGATGAGGGATCCTTTCCCTGTTTCGTAGGGAAAGAATTCCCGGCGTTCCCGTCGCATCTCAAGAGGAGGCGCTCTCCACAGGAAAGGCGAGAGGAACTCCAGGGTCGTGCCACCATTCCAAGAGTCCCCCAGATGTGTCAGTCCATTGCTGAGGAACCTGTTTTCCCTGCACTGCCTTGACGTTCAAGCCGAGGATCGACTCCCACCACGTGTGCACGTGGGACAGGCCTGTGGCAAAGCCTCGTGGGAAAGCCTCGTGGGAAAGACTCGAGCGAAAACCATAGATCCTTTGATCCACGTGGCGGACTGGGTGACACTGCTGCTACCGCTCTGCAGGAAAGCGCAAGTGCATGCCCGCATTCGAGACGAGCAATGACTCCCCTGGGGAGACTCCAGAATTACCCCAAGATCCATGTCAGCACTTGAGAGGAATCCTCAGGTTCCGGCCCCGACTCCACACAAGGTCTTAGGCCCCGGCATCGACGGCAGAGGAATCCCTAGAGGCCCCCGAGGAACTCGCATGGGGACTGGCCTTTCCTGAGGCCACCAGAGCTGGTCCCTGAGGTCCCCGTCGTAAGTCGAGAGCACCTGCCGCAACTCGAGAAAATCCAGGAGGTTTTGCCCTCCAGGCGAGATGAGGCCCATTTCCGCTGAGGCTTCTCGAGGCTAATCACATCTAACCACTGGAACTTCCAAAGGGTCCTTCACACCCTTGCTGCAACTCAAGAAGTTCCCCGACATACCCTTCTCCACTCGAGAGGAAGCACGAGGGTCCCGCACACACCCAGGGGAGCCCCGTTTCCGCCTCCTAGCTCGAGATGAGGGATCCTTTCCCTGTTTCGTCGCGAAAGAATTCCCGGCGATCCCGTCGCATCTCAAGAGGAGGCGCTCTCCACAGGAAAGGCGAGAGGAACTCCAGGGTCGTGCCACCATTCCAAGAGTCCCCCAGATGTGTCAGTCCATTCCAGAGGAACCTGTTTTCCCTGCACTGCCTTGACGTTCAAGCCGAGGATCGACTCCCACCACGTGTGCACGTGGGACAGCCCTGTGGGAAAGCCTCGTGGGAAAGCCTCGTGGGAAAGACTCGAGGGAAAACCATAGATCCTTTGATCCACGCAGCGGACTGGGTGACACTGCTGCTACCGCTCTGGAGGAAAGCGCAAGTGCATGCCCGCATTCGAGACGAGCACTGACTCCCCTGGGGAGACTCCAGAAGTACCCCAAGATCCATGTCAGCACTGGAGAGGAATCCTCAGGTTCCAACCCCAACTCCACACAAGGTCTTAACCCCGGCATCAACGGGAGAGGAATCCTGAGAGGCCCCCGAGGAACTCGAATGGGGACTGGCCTTTCCTGAGGCCACCAGAGCGGGTCCCTGAGGTCCCCGTCGTAAGTCGAGAGCACCTGCCGCAACTCGAGAAAATCCAGGAGGTTTTGCCCTCCAGGCGAGATGAGGCCCATTTCCGCTGAGGCTTCTCGAGGCTAATCAAGTCTAAACACTGGAACTTCCAAAGGGTCCTTCACACCCTTGCTGCAACTCAAGAAGTTCCGCGACATACCCGTCTCCACTCGAGAGGAAGCACGAGGGTCCCGCACACATCCAGGGGATCCCCGTTTCCGCCTCCTAGTTCGAGATGAGGGATCCTTTCCCTGTTTCGTAGGGAAAGAATTCCCGGCGTTCCCGTCGCACCTCAAGAGGAGGCGCTCTCCACAGGAAAGGCGAGAAGAACTCCAGGGTCGTGCCACCATTCCAAGAGTCCCCCAGATGTGTCAGTCCATTCCAGAGGAACCTGTTTTCCCTGCACTGCCTTGACGTTCAAGCCGAGGATCGACTCCCACCACGTGTGCACGTGGGACAGCCCTGTGGGAAGGCCTCGTGGGAAAGCCTCGTGGGAAAGACTCGAGGGAAAACCATAGATCCTTTGATCCACGCGGCGGACTGCGTGACACTGCTGCTACCGCTCTGGAGGAAAATGCAAGTGCATGCCCGCATTCGAGACGAGCACTGACTCCCCTGGGGAGACTCCAGAAGTACCCCAAGATCCATGTCAGCACTGGAGAGGAATCCTCAGGTTCCGACCCCAACTCCACACAAGGTCTTAGGACCCGGCATCAATGGGAGAGGAATCCCGAGAGGCCCCCGAGGAAGTCGCATGGGGAATGGCCTTTCCTAAGGCCACCAGAGCTGGTCCCTGAGGTCCCCGTCGTAGGTCTAGAGCACCTGCCGCAACTCGAGAAAATCCAGGAGGTTTTGCCCTCCAGGCGAGATGAGGCCCATTTCCACTGAGGCTTCTCGAGGCTCATCACATCTAACCCATGGAACTTCCAAAGGGTCCTTCACACCCTTGCTGCAACTCAAAAAGTTCCCCGACATACCCGTCTCCACTCGAGAGGAAGCACGAGGGTCCCGCACACATCCAGGGGAGACCCGTTTCCGCCTCCTAGCTCGAGATGAGGGATCCTTTCCCTGTTTCATAGCGAAAGAATTCCCGGCGATCCCGTCGCATCTCAAGAGGAGGCGCTCTCCACAGGAAAGGCGAGAGGAACTCCAGGGTCGTGCCACCATTCCAAGAGTCCCCCAGATGTGTCAGTCCATTCCAGAGGAACCTGTTTTCCCTGCACTGCCTTGACGTTTTAGCCGAGGATCGACTCCCACCACGTGTGCACGTGGGACAGCCCTTTGGGAAAGCCTCGTGGGAAAGCCTCGTGGGAAAGACTCGAGGGAAAACCATAGATCCTTTGATCCACGCGGAGGACTGGGTGACACTGCTGCTACCGCTCTGGAGGAAAGCGCAAGTGCATGCCCGCATTCGAGACGAGGACTGACTCCCCTGGGGAGACTCCAGAAGTACCCCAAGATCCATGTCAGCACTGGAGAGGAATCCTCAGGTTCCGACCCCAACTCCACACAAGGTCTTAGGCCCCGGCATCAACGGGAGACGAATCCCGAGAGGCCACCGAGGAACTCGCATGGGGACTGGCCTTTCCTGAGGCCACCAGAGCGGGTCCCTGAGGTCCCCGTCGTAAGTCGAGAGCACCTGCCGCAACTCGAGAAAATCCAGGAGGTTTTGCCCTCCAGGCGAGATGAGGCCCATTTCCGCTGAGGCTTCTCGAGGCTAATCACATCTAACCACTGGAACTTCCAAAGGGTCCTTCACACCCTTGCTGCAACTCAAGAAGTTCCCCGACATACCCGTCTCCACTCGAGAGGAAGCACGAGGGTCCCGCACACACCCAGGGGATGCCCGTTTCCGCCTCCTAGCTCGAGATGAGGGATCCTTTCCCTGTTTCGTAGGGAAAGAATTCCCGGCGATCCCGTCGCATCTCAAGAGGAGGCGCTCTCCACAGGAAAGGCGAGAGGAACTCCAGGGTCGTTCCACCATTCCAAGAGCCCCCCAGATGTGTCAGTCCATTCCAGAGGAACCTGTTTTCCCTGCACTGCCTTGACGTTCAAGCCGAGGATCGACTCCCACCACGTGTGCACGTGGGACAGCCCTGTGGGAAAGCCTCGTGGGAAAGCCTCGTGGGAAAGACTCGAGGGAAAACCATAGATCCTTTGATCCACGAGGCGGACTGCGTGACACTGCTGCTACCGCTCTGGAGGAAAGCGCAAGTGCATGCCCGCATTCGAGACGAGCACTGACTCCCCTGGGGAGACTCCAGAAGTACCCCAAGATCCATGTCAGCACTGGAGAGGAATCCTCAGGTTCCGACCCCAACTCCACACAAGGTCTTAGGCCCCGGCATCAACGGGAGAGGAATCCCGAAACGCCCCCGAGGAACTCGCATGGGGACTGGCCTTTCCTGAGGCCACCAGAGCGGGTCCCTGAGGTCCTCGTCGTAAGTCGAGAGCACCTGCCGCAACTCGAGAAAATCCAGGAGGTTTTGCCCTCCAGGCGAGATGAGGCCCATTTCCGCTGAGGCTTCTCGAGGCTAATCACATCTAACCCATGGAACTTCCAAAGGGTCCTTCACACCCTTGCTGCAACTCAAGAAGTTCCCCGATATACCCGTCTCCACTCGAGAGGAAGCACGAGGGTCCCGCACACATCCAGGGGAGCCCCGTTTCCGCCTCCTAGCTCGAGATCAGGGATCCTTTCCCTGTTTCGTAGGGAAAGAATTCCCGGCGTTCCCGTCGCATCTCAAGAGGAGGCGCTCTCCACAGGAAAGACGAGAGGAACTCCAGGGTCGTGCCACCCTTCAAAGAGTCCCCCAGATGTGTCAGTCCATTCCAGAGGAACCTGTTTTCCCTGCACTGCCTTGACGTTCAAGCTGAGGATCGACTCCCACCACGTGTGCACGTGGGACAGCCCTGTGGGAAAGCCTCGTGGGAAAGCCTCGTGGGAAAGACTCGAGGGAAAACCATAGATCCTTTGATCCACGTGGCGGACTGCGTGACACTGCTGCTACCGCTCTGGAGGAAAGCGCAAGTGCATGCCCGCATTCGAGACGAGCACTGACTCGCCTGGGGAGACTCCAGAAGTACCCCAAGATCCATGTAAGCACTGGAGAGGAATCCTCAGGTTCCGGCCCCGACTCCACACAAGTCTTAGGCCCCGGCATCGACCGGAGAGGAATCCCGAGAGGCCCCCGAGGAACTCGTATGGGGACTGGCCTTTCCTGAGGCCACCAGAGCGGGTCCCTGAGGTCCCCGTCGTAAGTCGAGAGCACCTGCCGCAACTCGAGAAAATCCAGAAGGTTTTGCCCTCCAGGCGAGATGAGGCCCATTTCCGCTGAGGCTTCTCGAGGCCAATCACATCTAACCACTGGAACTTCCAAAGGGTCCTTCACACCCTTGCTGCAACTCAAGAAGTTCCCCGACATACCCGTCTGCACTCGAGAGGAAGCACGTGGTGTCCCGCACACACCCAGGGGAGCCCCGTTTCCGCCTCCTATCTCGAGATGAGGGATCCTTTCCCTGTTTCGTAGGGAAAGAATTCCCGGCGTTCCCGTCGCATCTCAAGAGGAGGCGCTCTCCACAGGAATGGCGAGAGGAACTCCAGGATCGTGCCACGATTCCAAGAGTCCCCCAGATGTGTCAATCCATTCCAGAGGAACCTGTTTTCCCTGCACTGCCGTGACGTTCAAGCCGAGGATCGACTCCCACCACGTGTGCACGTGGGACAGCCCTGTGGGAAAGCCTCGTGGGAAAGCCTCGTGGGAAGACTCGAGGGAAAAACATAGATCCTTTGATCCTCGCGGCGGACTGGGTGACACTGCTGCTACAGCTCTGGAGGAAAGCCCAAGTGCATGCCCGCATTCGAGACGAGGACTGACTCCCCTGGGGAGACTCCAGAAATACCCCAAGATCCATGTCAGCACTGGAGAGGAATCCTCAGGTTCCGGCCCCGACTCCACACAAGGTCTTAGGCCCCGGCATCGACGGAGAGGAATCCCGAGAGGCCCCCGAGGAACTCGCATGGGGACTGGCCTTTCCTGAGGCCACCAGAGCGGGTCCCTGAGGTCCCCGTCGTAAGTCTAGAGCACCTGCCTCAACTCGAGAAAATCCAGGAGATTTTGCCCTCCAGGCGAGATGAGGGCCATTTCCGCTGAGGCTTCTCGAGGCTAATCACATCTAACCACTGGAACTTCCAAAGGGTCCTTCACACCCTTGCTGCAACTCAAGAAGTTCCCCGACATACCCGTCTCCACTCGAGATGAAGCACGTGGGGTCCCGCACACATCCAGGGGAGACCTGTTTCCGCCTCCTAGCTCGAGATGAGGGATCCTTTCCCTGTTTCGTAGGGAAAGAATTCCCGGCGTTCCCGTCGCATCTCAAGAGGCGATCTCCACAGGAAAGGCGAGAGGAACTCCAGGGTCGTGCCACCCTTCAAAGAGTCCCCCAGATGTGTCAGTCCATTCCAGAGGAACCTGTTTTCCCTGCACTGCCTTGACGTTCAAGCCGAGGATGGACTCCCAGCACGTGTGCACGTGGGACCGCCCTGTGGGAAAGCCTCGTCGGAAAGCCTCGTGGGAAAGACTCGAGGGAAAACCATAGATCCTTTGATCCACGCGGCGGACTGGGTGACACTGCTGCTACCGCTCTGGAGGAAAGCGCATGTGCATGCCCGCATTCGAGACGAGGACTGACTCCCCTGGGGAGACTCCAGAAGTACCCCAAGATCCATGTCAGCACTGGATAGGAATCCTCAGGTTCCGGCCCCGACTCCACACAAGGTCTTAGGCCCCGGCATCGACGGGAGAGGAATCCCGAGAGGCCCCCGAGGAACTCGCATGGGGACTGGCCTTTCCTGAGGCCACCAGAGCTGGTCCCTGAGGTCCCCGTCGTAAGTCGAGAGCACCTCCCGCAACTCGAGAAAATCCAGGAGGTTTTGCCCACCAGGCGAGATGAGGCCCATTTCCGCTGAGGCTTCTCGAGGCTAATCACATCTAACCACTGGAACTTCCAAAGGGTCCTTCACAACCTTGCTGCAACTCAAGAAGTTCCCCGACATACCCGTCTCCACTCGAGAGGAAGCACGAGGGTCCCGCACACATCCAGGGGAGCCCCGTTTCCGCCTCCTAGCTCGAGATGAGGGATCCTTTCCCTGTTTCGTAGGGAAAGAATTCCCGGGGTTCCCGTCGCATCTCAAGAGGAGGCGCTCTCCACAGGAAAGGCGAGAGGAACTCCAGGGTCGTGCCACCATTCCAAGAGTCCCCCAGATGTGTCAGTCCATTGCAGAGGAACCTGTTTTCCCTGCACTGCCTTGACGTTCAAGCCGAGGATCGACTCCCACCACGTGTGCACGTGGGACAGCCCTGTGGGAAAGCCTCGTGGGAAAGCCTCGTGGGAAAGACTCGAGGGAAAAACATAGATCCTTTGATCCACGCTGCGGACTGGGTGACACTGCTGCTACCGCTCTGGAGGAAAGCGCAAGTGCATGCCCGCATTCGAGAAGAGCACTGACTCCCCTGGGGAGTCTCCAGAAGTACCCCAAGATCCATGTCAGCACTGGAGAGGAATCCACAGGTTCCGGCCCCGACTCCACACAAGGTCTTAGGCCCCGGCATCGACGGGAGAGGAATCCCGACAGGCCCCGAGGAACTCGCATGGGGACTGGCCTTTCCTGAGGCCACCAGAGCGGGTCCCTGAGGTCCCCGTTGTAACTCGAGAGCACCTGCCGCAACTCGAGAAAATCCAGGAGGTTTTGCCCTCCAGGCGAGATGAGGCCCATTTCCGCTGAGGCTTCTCGAGGCTAATCACGTCTAATCACTCGAACTTCCAAAGGGTAATTCACACCCTTGCTGCAACTCAAGAAGTTCCCCGACATACCCGTCTTCACTCGAGAGGTAGCACGAGGGTCCCGCACACATCCAGTGGAGCCCCGTTCCCGCCTCCTAGCTCGAGATGAGGGATCCTTTCCCTGTTTCGTAGGGGAAGAATTCCCGGCGTTC
The DNA here is from genome assembly GCF_042477335.2 of Ovis canadensis. Lineage (NCBI taxonomy): Eukaryota > Metazoa > Chordata > Mammalia > Artiodactyla > Bovidae > Ovis > Ovis canadensis. Next base: position 3,321,849 of record NC_091252.1, read on the forward strand.
CCGTCGCATCTCAAGAGGAGGCGCTCTCCACAGGAAAGGCGATCGAAACTCCAGGGTCATGCCACCATTTCAAGAGTCCCCCAGATGTGTCAGTCCATTCCAGAGGAACCTGTTTTCCCTGCACTGCCTTGACGTTCAAGCCGAGGATCGACTCCCACCACGTGTGCACGTGGGACAGCCCTGTGGGAAAGCCTCGTGGGAAACCCTCGTGGGAAAGACTCGAGGGAAAACCATAGATCCTTTGATCCACGCGGCGGACTGGGTGACACTGCTGCTTCCGCTCTGGAGGAAAGCGCAAGTGCATGCCCGAATTCGAGACGAGGACTGACTCCCCTGGGGAGACTCCAGAAGTACCCCAAGATCGATGTCAGCACTGGAGAGGAATCCTCAGGTTCCGGCCCCGACTCCACACAAGGTCTTAGGCCCCGGCATCGACGGGAGAGGAATCCCGAGAGGCCCCCGAGGAACTCGCATGGGGCCTGGCCTTTCCTGAGGCCACCAGAGCGGGTCCCTGAGGTCCCCGTCATAAGTCGAGAGCACCTGCCTCAACTCGAGAAAATCCAGGAGGTTTTGCCCTCCAGGCGAGATGAGGCCCATTTCCGCTGAGGCTTCTCGAGGCTAATCACGTCTAACCACTGGAACTTCCAAAGGGTCCTTCACACCCTTGCTGCAACTCAAGAAGTTCCCCGACATACCCGTGTCCACTCGAGAGGAAGCACGAGGGTCCCCCACACATCCAGGAGAGCCCCGTTTCCGCTTCCTAGCTGGAGATGAGGGATCCTTTCCCTGTTTCGTAGGGAAAGAATTCCCGGCGTTCCCGTCGCATCTCAAGAGGAGGCGCTCTCCACAGGAAAGGCGAGAGGAACTCCAGGGTCATGCCACCATTCCAAGAGTCCCCCAGATGTGTCAGTCCATTCCAGAGGAACCTGTTTTCCCTCCACTGCCTCGACGTTCAAGCCGAGGATCGACTCCCACCACGTGTGCACGTGGGACAGGCCTGTGGCAAAGCCTCGTGGGAAAGCCTCGTGGGAAAGACTCGAGCGAAAACCATAGATCCTTTGATCCACGTGGCGGACTGGGTGACACTGCTGCTACCGCTCTGCAGGAAAGCGCAAGTGCATGCCCGCATTCGAGACGAGCAATGACTCCCCTGGGGAGACTCCAGAATTACCCCAAGATCCATGTCAGCACTAGAGAGGAATCCTCAGGTTCCGGCCCCGACTCCACACAAGGTCTTAGGCCCCGGCATCGACGGGAGAGGAATCCCGAGAGGCCCCCGAGGAACTCGCATGGGGACTGGCCTTTCCTGAGGCCACCAGAGCGGGTCCCTGAGGTCCCCGTCGTAAGTCGAGAGCACCTGCCGCAACTCGAGAAAATCCAGGAGGTTTTGCCCTCCAGGCGAGATGAGGACCATTTCCGCTGAGGCTTCTCGAGGCTAATCACATCTAACCACTGGAACTTCCAAAGGGTCCTTCACACCCTTGCTGCAACTCAAGAAGTTCCCCGACATACCCGTCTCCACTCGAGAGGAAGCACGAGGGTCCCGCACACACCCAGGGGAGCCCCGTTTCCGCCTCCTTGCTCGAGATGAGGGATCCTTTCCCTGTTTCGTAGGGAAAGAATTCCCGGCGTTCCCGTCGCATCTCAAGAGGAGGCGCTCTCCACAGGAAAGGCGAGAGGAACTCCAGGATCGTGCCACGATTCCGAGAGTCCCCCAGATGTGTCAGTCCATTCCAGAGGAAACTGTTTTCCCTGCACTGCCTTGACGTTCAAGCCGAGGATCGACTCCCACCACGTGTGCACGTGGGACAGCCCTGTGGGAAAGCCTCGTGGGAAAGCCTCGTGGGAAAGACTCGAGGGAAAACCATAGATCCTTTGATCCACGCGGCGGACTGGGTGACACTGCTGCTTCCGCTCTGGAGGAAAGCGCAAGTGCATGCCCGAATTCGAGACGAGGACTGACTCCCCTGGGGAGACTCCAGAAGTACCCCAAGATCGATGTCAGCACTGGAGAGGAATCCTCAGGTTCCGGCCCCGACTCCACACAAGGTCTTAGGCCCCGGCATCGACGGGAGAGGAATCCCGAGAGGCCCCCGAGGAACTCGCATGGGGCCTGGCCTTTCCTGAGGCCACCAGAGCGGGTCCCTGAGGTCCCCGTCATAAGTCGAGAGCACCTGCCTCAACTCGAGAAAATCCAGGAGGTTTTGCCCTCCAGGCGAGATGAGGCCCATTTCCGCTGAGGCTTCTCGAGGCTAATCACGTCTAACCACTGGAACTTCCAAAGGGTCCTTCACACCCTTGCTGCAACTCAAGAAGTTCCCCGACATACCCGTGTCCACTCGAGAGGAAGCACGAGGGTCCCCCACACATCCAGGAGAGCCCCGTTTCCGCTTCCTAGCTGGAGATGAGGGATCCTTTCCCTGTTTCGTAGGGAAAGAATTCCCGGCGTTCCCGTCGCATCTCAAGAGGAGGCGCTCTCCACAGGAAAGGCGAGAGGAACTCCAGGGTCATGCCACCATTCCAAGAGTCCCCCAGATGTGTCAGTCCATTCCAGAGGAACCTGTTTTCCCTCCACTGCCTCGACGTTCAAGCCGAGGATCGACTCCCACCACGTGTGCACGTGGGACAGGCCTGTGGCAAAGCCTCGTGGGAAAGCCTCGTGGGAAAGACTCGAGCGAAAACCATAGATCCTTTGATCCACGTGGCGGACTGGGTGACACTGCTGCTACCGCTCTGCAGGAAAGCGCAAGTGCATGCCCGCATTCGAGACGAGCAATGACTCCCCTGGGGAGACTCCAGAATTACCCCAAGATCCATGTCAGCACTAGAGAGGAATCCTCAGGTTCCGGCCCCGACTCCACACAAGGTCTTAGGCCCCGGCATCGACGGGAGAGGAATCCCGAGAGGCCCCCGAGGAACTCGCATGGGGACTGGCCTTTCCTGAGGCCACCAGAGCGGGTCCCTGAGGTCCCCGTCGTAAGTCGAGAGCACCTGCCGCAACTCGAGAAAATCCAGGAGGTTTTGCCCTCCAGGCGAGATGAGGACCATTTCCGCTGAGGCTTCTCGAGGCTAATCACATCTAACCACTGGAACTTCCAAAGGGTCCTTCACACCGTTGCTGCAACTCAAGAAGTTCCCCGACATACCCGTCTCCACTCGAGAGGAAGCACGAGGGTCCCGCACACACCCAGGGGAGCCCCGTTTCCGCCTCCTTGCTCGAGATGAGGGATCCTTTCCCTGTTTCGTAGGGAAAGAATTCCCGGCGTTCCCGTCGCATCTCAAGAGGAGGCGCTCTCCACAGGAAAGGCGAGAGGAACTCCAGGATCGTGCCACGATTCCGAGAGTCCCCCAGATGTGTCAGTCCATTCCAGAGGAAACTGTTTTCCCTGCACTGCCTTGACGTTCAAGCCGAGGATCGACTCCCACCACGTGTGCACGTGGGACAGCCCTGTGGGAAAGCCTCGTGGGAAAGCCTCGTGGGAAAGACTCGAGGGAAAACCACAGATCCTTTGATCCACGCGGCGGACTGGGTGACACTGCTGCTACCGCTCTGGAGGAAAGCGCAAGTGCATGCCCGCATTCGAGACGAGGACTGACTCCCCTGGGGAGACTCCAGAAGTACCCCAAGATCCATGTCAGCACTGGAGAGGAATCCTCAGGTTCCGGCCCCGACTCCACACAAGGTCTTAGGCCCCGGCATCGATGGCAGAGGAATCCCGAGAGGCCCCCGAGGAACTCGCATGGGGACTGGCCTTTCCTGAGGCCACCAGAGCGGGTCCCTGAGGTCCCCGTCGTAAGTCTAGAGCACCTGCCTCAACTCGAGAAAATCCAGGAGGTTTCGCCCTCCAGGCGAGATGAGGGCCATTTCCGCTGAGGCTTCTCGAGGCTAATCACATCTAACCACTGGAACTTCCAAAGGGTCCTTCACACCCTTGCTGCAACTCAGGAAGTTCCTCGACATACCCGTCTCCACTCGAGAGGAAGCACGAGGGTCCCGCACACATCCAGGGGAGCCCCGTTCCCGCCTCCTAGCTCGAGATGAGGGATCCTTTCCCTGTTTTGTAAGGAAAGAATTCCCGGCGTTCCCGTCGCATCTCAAGAGGAGGCTCTCTCCACAGGAAAGTCGAGAGGAACTCCAGGGTAGTGCCACCATTTCAAAAGTCCCCCAGATGTGTCAGTCCATTCCAGAGGAACCTGTTTTCCCTGCACTGCCTTGACGTTCAAGCCGAGGATCGACTCCCACCACGTGTGCACGTGGGACAGCCCTGTGGGAAAGCCTCGTGGGAAAGCCTCGTGGGAAAGACTCGAGGGAAAACCATAGATCCTTTGCTCCACGCGGCGGACTGTGTGACACTGCTGCTACCGCTCTGGAGGAAAGCGCAAGTGCATGCCCGCATTCTAGACGAGCACTGACTCCCCTGGGGAGACTCCAGAAGTACCCCAAGATCCATGTCAGCACTGCAGAGGAATCCTCAGGTTCCGGCCCCGACTCCACACAAGGTCTTAGGCCCCGGCATCGACGGCAGAGGAATCCCAAGAGGCCCCCGAGGAACTCGCATGGGGCCTGGCCTTTCCTGAGGCCACCAGAGCGGGTCCCTGAGGTTCCCGTCGTAAGTCGAGAGCACCTGCCGCAACTAGAGAAAATCCAGGAGGTTTTGCCCTCCAGGCGAGATGAGGCCCATTTCCGCTGAGGCTTCTCGAGGCTAATCACGTCTAACCACTGGAACTTCCAAAGGGTCCTTCACACCCTTGCTGCAACTCAAGAAGTTCCCCGACATACCCGTCTCAACTCGAGAGGAAGCACGAGGGTCCGGCACACACCCAGGGGAGCCCCGTTTCCGCCTCCTTGCTCGAGATGAGGGATCCTTTCCCTGTTTCGTAGGGAAAGAATTCCCGGCGTTCCCGTCGCATCTCAAGAGGAGGCGCTCTCCACAGGAAAGGCGAGAGGAACTCCAGGATCGTACCACGATTCCAAGAGTCCCCCAGATGTGTCAGTCCATTCCAGAGGAACCTGTTTTCCCTGCACTGCCTTGACGTTCAAGCCGAGGATCGACTCCCACCACGTGTGCACGTGGGACAGCCCTGTGGGAAAGCCTCGTGGGAAAGCCTCGTGGGAAAGACTCGAGGGAAAACCATAGATCCTTTGATCCACGCGGCGGACTGGGTGACACTGCTGCTACAGCTCTGGAGGAAAGCCCAAGTGCATGCCCGCATTCGAGACGAGGACTGACACCCCTTGGGAGACTCCAGAAGTACCCCAAGATACATGTCAGCACTGGAGAGGAATCCTCAGGTTCCGGCCCCGACTCCACACAAGGTCTTAGGCCCCGGCATCGACCGGAGAGGAATCCCGAGAGGCCCCCGAGGAACTCGCATGGGGACTGGCCTTTCCTGAGGCCACCACAGCGGGTCCCTGAGGTCCCCGTCGTAAGTCTAGAGCACCTGCCTCAACTCGAGAAAATCCAGGAGGTTTTGCCCTCCAGGCGAGATGAGGGCCATTTCCGCTGAGGCTTCTCGAGGCTAATCACATCTAACCCCTGGAACTTCCAAAGGGTCCTTCACACCCTTGCTGCAACTCAAGAAGTTCCCCGACATACCCGTCTCCACTCGAGAGGAAGCACGTGGGGTCCCGCACACATCCAGGGGAGCCCTGTTTCCGCCTCCTAGCTCGAGATGAGGGATCCTTTCCCTGTTTCGTAGGGAAAGAATTCCCGGCGTTCCCGTCGCATCTCAAGAGGCGCTCTCCACAGGAAAGGCGAGAGGAACTCCAGGGTCGTGCCACCATTCCAAGAGTCCCCCAGATGTGTCAGTCCATTCCAGAGGAACCTGTTTTCCCTGCACTGCCTTGACGTTCAAGCCGAGGATGGACTCCCAGCACGTGTGCACGTGGGACCGCCCTGTGGGAAAGCCTCGTGGGAAAGCCTCGTGGGAAAGACTCGAGGGAAAACCATAGATCCTTTGATCCACGCGGCGGACTGGGTGACACTGCTGCTACCGCTCTGGAGGAAAGCGCAAGTGCATGCCCGCATTCGAGACGAGGACTGACTCCCCTGGGGAGACTCCAGAAGTACCCCAAGATCCATGTCAGCACTGGAGAGGAATCATCAGGTTCCGGCCCAGACTCCACACAAGGTCTTAGGCCCCGGCATCGACGGCAGAGGAATCCCGAGAGGCCCCCGAGGAACTCGCATGGGGACTGGCCTTTCCTGAGGCCACCAGAGCGGGTCCCTGAGGTCCCCGTCGTACGTCGAGAGCACCTGCCGCAACTCGAGAAAATCCAGGAGGTTTTGCCCTCCAGGCGAGATGAGGCCCATTTCCGCTGAGGCTTCTCGAGGCTAATCACATCTAACCACTGGAACTTCCAAAGGGTCCTTCACACCCTTGCTGCAACTCAAGAAGTTCCCCGACATACCCGTCTCCACTCGAGAGGAAGCACGAGGGTCCCGCACACACCCAGGGGAGCCCCGTTTCCGCCTCCTAGCTCGAGATGAGGGATCCTTTCCCTGTTTCGTCGCGAAAGAATTCCCGGCGATCCCGTCGCATCTCAAGAGGAGGCGCTCTCCACAGGAAAGGCGAGAGGAACTCCAGGGTCGTGCCACCATTCCAAGAGTCCCCCAGATGTGTCAGTCCATTCCAGAGGAACCTGTTTTCCCTGCACTGCCTTGACGTTTTAGCCGAGGATCGACTCCCACCACGTGTGCACGTGGGACAGCCCTGTGGGAAAGCCTCGTGGGAAAGACTCGTGGGAAAGACTCGAGGGAAAACCATAGATACTTTGATCCACGCGGCAGACTGGGTGACACTGCTGCTACCGCTCTGGAGGAAAATGCAAGTGCATGCCCGCATTCGAGACGAGCACTGACTCCCCTGGGGAGACTCCAGAAGTACCCCAAGATCCATGTCAGCACTGGAGAGGAATCCTCAGGTTACGACCCCAACTCCACACAAGGTCTTAGGCCCCGGCATCAACGGGAGACGAATCCCGAGAGGCCCCCGAGGAACTCACATGGGGACTGGCCTTTCCTGAGGCCACCAGAGCGGGTCCCTGAGGTCCCCGTCGTAAGTCGAGAGCACCTGCCGCAACTCGAGAAAATCCAGGAGGTTTTGCCCTCCAGGCGAGATGAGGCCCATTTCCGCTGAGGCTTCTCGAGGCTAATCACATGTAACCCATGGAACTTCCAAAGGGTCCTTCACACCCTTGCTGCAACTCAAGAAGTTCCCCGATATACCCGTCTCCACTCGAGAGGAAGCACGAGGATCCCGCACACATCCAGGGGAGCCCCGTTCCCGCCTCCTAGCTCGAGATCAGGGATCCTTTCCCTGTTTCGTAGGGAAAGAATTCCCGGCGTTCCCGTCGCATCTCAAGAGGAGGCGCTCTCCACAGGAAAGACGAGAGGAACTCCAGGGTCGTGCCACCCTTCAAAGAGTCCCCCAGATGTGTCAGTCCATTCCAGAGGAACCTGTTTTCCCTGCACTGCCTTGACGTTCAAGCCGAGGATCGACTCCCACCACGTGTGCACGTGGGACAGCCCTGTGGGAAAGCCTTGTGGGAAAGCCTCGTGGGAAAGACTCGAGGGAAAACCATAGATCCTTTGATCCACGCGGCGGACTGCGTGACACTGCTGCTACCGCTCTGGAGGAAAGCGCAAGTGCATGCCCGCATTCGAGACGAGCACTGACTCGCCTGGGGAGACTCCAGAAGTACCCCAAGATCCATGTCAGCACTGGAGAGGAATCCACAGGTTCCGGCCCCGACTCCACACAAGTCTTAGGCACCCGGCATCGACGGGAGAGGAATCCTGAGAGGCCCCAGAGGAACTCGCATAGGGACTGGCCTTTCCTGAGGCCACCAGAGCGGGTCCATGAGGTCCCCGTCGTAAGTCGAGAGCACCTGCCTCAACTCGAGAATATCCAGGAGGTTTTGCCCTCCAGGCGAGATGAGGCCCATTTCCGCTGAGGCTTCTCTAGGCTAATCACATCTAACCACTGGAACTTCCAAAGGGTCCTTCACACCCTTGCTGCAAGTCCAGATGTTCCCCGACATACACGTCTCCACTCGAGAGGAAGCACGAGGGTCCCGCACACATCCAGGGGAGCCCCGTTTCCGCCTCCTAGCTCGAGATGAGGGATCCTTTCCCTGTTTCATAGCGAAAGAATTCCCGGCGATCCCGTCGCATCTCAAGAGGAGGCGCTCTCCACAGGAAAGGCGAGAGGAACTCCAGGGTCGTGCCACCATTCTAAGAGTCCCCCAGATGTGTCATTCCATTCCAGAGGAACCTGTTTTCCCTGCACTGCCTTGACGTTCAAGCCGAGGATCGACTCCCACCACGTGTGCACGTGGGACAGCCCTGTGGGAAAGCCTCGTGGGAAAGCCTCGTGGGAAAGACTCGAGGGAAAACCATAGATCCTTTGATCCACGCGGCGGACTGGGTGACACTGCTGCTACCGCTCTGGAGGAAAGCGCAAGTGCATGCCCGCATTCGAGACGAGCACTGACTCCCCTGGGGAGACTCCAGAAGTACCCCAAGATCCATGTCAGCACTGGAGAGGAATCCTCAGGTTCCAACCCCAACTCCACACAAGGTCTCAACCCCGGCATCAACGGGAGAGGAATCCTGAGAGGCCCCCGAGGAACTCGAATGGGGACTGGCTTTTCCTGAGGCCACCAGAGCGGGTCCCTGAGGTCCCCGTCGTAAGTCGAGAGCACCTGCCGCAACTCGAGAAAATCCAGGAGGTTTTGCCCTCCAGGCGAGATGAGGCCCATTTCCGCTGAGGCTTCTCTAGGCTAATCACATCTAACCCATGGAACTTCCTAATGGTCCTTCACACCCTTGCTGCAACTCAAGAAGTTCCCCGACATACCCGTCTCCACTCGAGAGGAAGCACGAGGGTCCCGCACACATCCAGGGGAGCCCCGTTTCCGCCTCCTAGCTCGAGATGAGGGATCCTTTCCCTGTTTCGTAGGGAAAGAATTCCCGGCGTTCCCGTCGCATCTCAAGAGGAGGCGCTTTCCACAGGAAAGGCGAGAGGAACTCCAGGGTCGGGCCACCATTCCAAGAGTCCCCCAGATGTGTCAGTCCATTCAAGAGGAACCTGTTTTCCCTGCACTGCCTTGACGTTCAAGCCGAGGATCGACTCCCACCACGTGTGCACGTGGGACAGCCCTGTGGGAAAGCCTCGTGGGAAAGCCTCGTGGGAAAGACTCGAGCGAAAACAATAGATCCTTTGATCCACGTGGCGGACTGGGTGACACTGCTGCTACCGCTCTGCAGGAAAGCGCAAGTGCATGCCCGCATTCGAGACGAGCAATGACTCCCCTGGGGAGACTCCAGAATTACCCCAAGATCCATGTCAGCACTTGAGAGGAATCCTCAGGTTCCGGCCCCGACTCCACACAAGGTCTTAGGCCCCGGCATCGACGGCAGAGGAATCCCGAGAGGCCCCCGAGGAACTCGCATGGGGACTGGCCTTTCCTGAGGCCACCAGAGCTGGTCCCTGAGGTCCCCGTCGTAAGTCGAGAGCACCTGCCGCAACTCGAGAAAATCCAGGAGGTTTTGCCCTCCAGGCGAGATGAGGCCCATTTCCGCTGAGGCTTCTCGAGGCTAATCACATCTAACCACTGGAACTTCCAAAGGGTCCTTCACACCCTTGCTGCAACTCAAGAAGTTCCCCGACATACCCGTCTCCACTCGAGAGGAAGCACGAGGGTCCCGCACACACCCAGGGGAGCCCCGTTTCCGCCTCCTAGCTCGAGATGAGGGATCCTTTCCCTGTTTCGTCGCGAAAGAATTCCCGGCGATCCCGTCGCATCTCAAGAGGAGGCGCTCTCCACAGGAAAGGCGAAAGGAACTCCAGGGTCGTGCCACCATTCCAAGAGTCCCCCAGATGTGTCAGTCCATTCAAGAGGAACCTGTTTTCCCTGCACTGCCTTGACGTTTTAGCCGAGGATCGACTCCCACCACGTGTGCACGTGGGACAGCCCTGTGGGAAAGCCTCGTGGGAAAGCCTCGTGGGAAAGACTCGAGGGAAAACCATAGATCCTTTGATCCACGCGGCAGACTGGGTGACACTGCTGCTACCGCTCTGGAGGAAAATGCAAGTGCATGCCCGCATTCGAGACGAGCACTGACTCCCCTGGGGAGACTCCAGAAGTACCCCAAGATCCATGTCAGCACTGGAGAGGAATCCTCAGGTTCCGACCCCAACTCCACACAAGGTCTTAGGCCCCGGCATCAACGGGAGACGAATCCCGAGAGGCCCCCGAGGAACTCACATGGGGACTGGCCTTTCCTGAGGCCACCAGAGCGGGTCCCTGAGGTCCCCGTCGTAAGTCGAGAGCACCTGCCGCAACTCGAGAAAATCCAGGAGGTTTTGCCCTCCAGGCGAGATGAGGCCCATTTCCGCTGAGGCTTCTCGAGGCTAATCACATGTAACCCATGGAACTTCCAAAGGGTCCTTCACACCCTTGCTGCAACTCCAGAAGTTCCCCGATATACCCGTCTCCACTCGAGAGGAAGCACGAGGGTCCCGCACACATCCAGGGGAGCCCCGTTCCCGCCTCCTAGCTCGAGATCAGGGATCCTTTCCCTGTTTCGTAGGGAAAGAATTCCCGGCGTTCCCGTCGCATCTCAAGAGGAGGCACTCTCCACAGGAAAGACGAGAGGAACTCCAGGGTCGTGCCACCCTTCAAAGAGTCCCCCAGATGTGTCAGTCCATTCCAGAGGAACCTGTTTTCCCTGCACTGCCTTGACGTTCAAGCCGAGGATCGACTCCCACCACGTGTGCACGTGGGACAGCCCTGTGGGAAAGCCTCGTGGGAAAGCCTCCTGGGAAAGACTCGAGGGAAAACCATAGATCCTTTGATCCACGCGGCAGACTGCGTGACACTGCTGCTACCGCTCTGGAGGAAAGCGCAAGTGCATGCCCGCATTCGAGACGAGCACTGACTCGCCTGGGGAGACTCCAGAAGTACCCCAAGATCCATGTCAGCACTGGAGAGGAATCCACAGGTTCCGGCCCCGACTCCACACAAGTCTTAGGCCCCGGCATCGACGGGAGAGGAATCCCGAGAGGCCCCAGAGGAACTCGCATAGGGACTGGCCTTTCCTGAGGCCACCAGAGCGGGTCCATGAGGTCCCCGTCGTAAGTCGAGAGCACCTGCCTCAACTCGAGAATATCCAGGAGGTTTTGCCCTCCAGGCGAGATGAGGCCCATTTCCGCTGAGGCTTCTCTAGGCTAATCACATCTAACCACTGGAACTTCCAAAGGGTCCTTCACACGCTTGCTGCAAGTCCAGATGTTCCCCGACATACCCGTCTCCACTCGAGAGGAAGCACGAGGGTCCCGCACACATCCAGGGGAGCCCCGTTTCCGCCTCCTAGCTCGAGATGAGGGATCCTTTCCCTGTTTCGTAGGGAAAGAATTATCGGCATTCCCGTCGCATCTCAAGAGGAGGCGCTCGCCACAGGAAAGGCGAGAGGAACTCCAGGGTCGTGCCACCATTCCAAGAGTCCCCCAGATGTGTCAGTCCATTCCAGAGGAACCTGTTTTCCCTGCACTGCCTTGACGTTCAAGCCGAGGATCGACTCCCACCACGTGTGCACGTGGGACAGCCCTGTGGGAAAGCCTCGTGGGAAAGCCTCGTGGGAAAGACTCGAGGGAAAACCATAGATCCTTTGATCCACGCGGTGGACTGCGTGACACTGCTGCTACCGCTCTGGAGGAAAGCGCAAGTGCATGCCCGCATTCGAGACGAGCACTGACTCCCCTGGGGAGACTCCAGAAGTACCCCAAGATCCATGTCAGCACTGGAGAGGAATCCTCAGGTTCCGGCCCCGACTCCACACAAGGTCTTAGGCCCCGGCATCAACGGGAGAGGAATCCCGAGAGGCCCCCGAGGAACTCGCATGGGGACTGGCCTTTCCTGAGGCCACCAGAGCTGGTCCCTGAGGTCCCCGTCGTAAGTCGAGAGCACCTCCCGCAACTCGAGAAAATCCAGGAGGTTTTGCCCAGCAGGCGAGATGAGGCCCATTTCCGCCTAGGCTTCTCGAGGCTAATCACATCTAACCACTGGAACTTCCAAATGGTCCTTCACAACCTTGCTGCAACTCAAGAAGTTCCCCGACATACCCGACTCCACTCGAGAGGAAGCACGAGGGTCCCGCACACATCCAGGGGAGCCCCGTTTCCGCCTCCTAGCTCGAGATGAGGGATCCTTTCCCTGTTTCGTAGGGAAAGAATTCCCGGCGTTCCCGTCGCATCTCAAGAGGAGGCGCTCTCCACAGGAAAGGCGAGAGGAACTCCAGGGTCGTGCCACCATTCCAAGAGTCCCCCAGATGTGTCAGTCCATTGCTGAGGAACCTGTTTTCCCTGCACTGCCTTGACGTTCAAGCCGAGGATCGACTCCCACCACGTGTGCACGTGGGACAGGCCTGTGGCAAAGCCTCGTGGGAAAGCCTCGTGGGAAAGACTCGAGCGAAAACCATAGATCCTTTGATCCACGTGGCGGACTGGGTGACACTGCTGCTACCGCTCTGCAGGAAAGCGCAAGTGCATGCCCGCATTCGAGACGAGCAATGACTCCCCTGGGGAGACTCCAGAATTACCCCAAGATCCATGTCAGCACTTGAGAGGAATCCTCAGGTTCCGGCCCCGACTCCACACAAGGTCTTAGGCCCCGGCATCGACGGCAGAGGAATCCCTAGAGGCCCCCGAGGAACTCGCATGGGGACTGGCCTTTCCTGAGGCCACCAGAGCTGGTCCCTGAGGTCCCCGTCGTAAGTCGAGAGCACCTGCCGCAACTCGAGAAAATCCAGGAGGTTTTGCCCTCCAGGCGAGATGAGGCCCATTTCCGCTGAGGCTTCTCGAGGCTAATCACATCTAACCACTGGAACTTCCAAAGGGTCCTTCACACCCTTGCTGCAACTCAAGAAGTTCCCCGACATACCCTTCTCCACTCGAGAGGAAGCACGAGGGTCCCGCACACACCCAGGGGAGCCCCGTTTCCGCCTCCTAGCTCGAGATGAGGGATCCTTTCCCTGTTTCGTCGCGAAAGAATTCCCGGCGATCCCGTCGCATCTCAAGAGGAGGCGCTCTCCACAGGAAAGGCGAGAGGAACTCCAGGGTCGTGCCACCATTCCAAGAGTCCCCCAGATGTGTCAGTCCATTCCAGAGGAACCTGTTTTCCCTGCACTGCCTTGACGTTCAAGCCGAGGATCGACTCCCACCACGTGTGCACGTGGGACAGCCCTGTGGGAAAGCCTCGTGGGAAAGCCTCGTGGGAAAGACTCGAGGGAAAACCATAGATCCTTTGATCCACGCAGCGGACTGGGTGACACTGCTGCTACCGCTCTGGAGGAAAGCGCAAGTGCATGCCCGCATTCGAGACGAGCACTGACTCCCCTGGGGAGACTCCAGAAGTACCCCAAGATCCATGTCAGCACTGGAGAGGAATCCTCAGGTTCCAACCCCAACTCCACACAAGGTCTTAACCCCGGCATCAACGGGAGAGGAATCCTGAGAGGCCCCCGAGGAACTCGAATGGGGACTGGCCTTTCCTGAGGCCACCAGAGCGGGTCCCTGAGGTCCCCGTCGTAAGTCGAGAGCACCTGCCGCAACTCGAGAAAATCCAGGAGGTTTTGCCCTCCAGGCGAGATGAGGCCCATTTCCGCTGAGGCTTCTCGAGGCTAATCAAGTCTAAACACTGGAACTTCCAAAGGGTCCTTCACACCCTTGCTGCAACTCAAGAAGTTCCGCGACATACCCGTCTCCACTCGAGAGGAAGCACGAGGGTCCCGCACACATCCAGGGGATCCCCGTTTCCGCCTCCTAGTTCGAGATGAGGGATCCTTTCCCTGTTTCGTAGGGAAAGAATTCCCGGCGTTCCCGTCGCATCTCAAGAGGAGGCGCTCTCCACAGGATAGGCGAGAGGAACTCCAGGGTTGTGGCATCATTCCAAGAGTCCCCCAGATGTTTCAGTCCAATCCAGAGGAACCTGTTATCCCTGCACTGCCTTGACGTTCAAGCAGAGGATCGACTCCCACCACGTGTGCACGTAGGACAGCCCTGTGGGAAAACCTCGTGGGAAAGCCTCGTGGGAAACACTCGAGGGAAAACCATAAATCCTTTGATCCACGCGGTGGACTGCGTGACACTGCTGCTACCGCTCTGGAGGAAAGCGCAAGTGCATGCCCGCATTCGAGACGAGCACTGACTCCCCTGGGGAGACTCCAGAAGTACCCCAAGATCCATGTCAGCACTGGAGAGGAATCCTCAGGTTCCAACCCCAACTCCACACAAGGTCTTAACCCCGGCATCAACGGGAGAGGAATCCTGAGAGGCCCCCGAGGAACTCGAATGCGGACTGGCCTTTCCTGAGGCCACCAGAGCGGGTCCCTGAGGTCCCCGTCGTGAGTCGAGAGCACCTGCCGCAACTCGAGAAAATCCAGGAGGTTTTGCCCTCCAGGCGAGATGAGGCCCATTTCCGCTGAGGCTTCTCGAGGCTAATCAAGTCTAAACACTGGAACTTCCAAAGGGTCCTTCACACCCTTGCTGCAACTCAAGAAGTTCCCCGACATACCCGTCTCCACTCGAGAGGAAGCACGAGGGTCCCGCACACATCCAGGGGATCCCCGTTTCCGCCTCCTAGTTCGAGATGAGGGATCCTTTCCCTGTTTCGTAGGGAAAGAATTCCCGGCGTTCCCGTCGCATCTCAAGAGGAGGCGCTCTCCACAGGATAGGCGAGAGGAACTCCAGGGTTGTGGCATCATTCCAAGAGTCCCCCAGATGTTTCAGTCCAATCCAGAGGAACCTGTTATCCCTGCACTGCCTTGACGTTCAAGCAGAGGATCGACTCCCACCACGTGTGCACGTAGGACAGCCCTGTGGGAAAACCTCGTGGGAAAGCCTCGTGGGAAACACTCGAGGGAAAACCATAAATCCTTTGATCCACGCGGTGGACTGCGTGACACTGCTGCTACCGCTCTGGAGGAAAGCGCAAGTGCATGCCCGCATTCGAGACGAGCACTGACTCCCCTGGGGAGACTCCAGAAGTACCACAAGATCCATGTCAGCACTGGAGAGAAATCCTCAGGTTCCGGCCCCGACTCCACACAAGGTCTTAGGCCCCGGCATCGACGGGAGAGGAATCCCGAGAGGCCGCCGAGGAACTCGCATGGGGACTGGCCTTTCCTGAGGCCACCAGAGCGGGTCCCTGAGGTTCCCGTCGTAAGTCGAGAGCACCTGCCGCAACTCGAGAAAATCCAGGAGGTTTTGCCCTCCAGGCGAGATGAGGCCCATTTCCGCTGAGGCTTCTCGAGGCTAATCACATCTAACCACTGGAACTTCCAAAGGGTCCTTCACACCCTTGCTGCAACTCCAGAAGTTCCCCGACATACCCGTCTCCACTCGAGAGGAATCACTAGGGTCCCGCACACATCCAGGGGAGCCCCGGTTCCGCCTCCTTGCTCGAGATGAGGGATCCTTTCCCTGTTTCATAGGGAAAGAATTCCCGGCGTTCCCGTCGCACCTCAAGAGGAGGCGCTCTCCACAGGAAAGGCGAGAAGAACTCCAGGGTCGTGCCACCATTCCAAGAGTCCCCCAGATGTGTCAGTCCATTCCAGAGGAACCTGTTTTCCCTGCACTGCCTTGACGTTCAAGCCGAGGATCGACTCCCACCACGTGTGCACGTGGGACAGCCCTGTGGGAAGGCCTCGTGGGAAAGCCTCGTGGGAAAGACTCGAGGGAAAACCATAGATCCTTTGATCCACGCGGCGGACTGCGTGACACTGCTGCTACCGCTCTGGAGGAAAATGCAAGTGCATGCCCGCATTCGAGACGAGCACTGACTCCCCTGGGGAGACTCCAGAAGTACCCCAAGATCCATGTCAGCACTGGAGAGGAATCCTCAGGTTCCGACCCCAACTCCACACAAGGTCTTAGGCCCCGGCATCAACGGGAGACGAATCCCGAGAGGCCACCGAGGAACTCGCATGGGGACTGGCCTTTCCTGAGGCCACCAGAGCGGGTCCCTGAGGTCCCCGTCGTAAGTCGAGAGCACCTGCCGCAACTCGAGAAAATCCAGGAGGTTTTGCCCTCCAGGCGAGATGAGGCCCATTTCCGCTGAGGCTTCTCGAGGCTAATCACATCTAACCACTGGAACTTCCAAAGGGTCCTTCACACCCTTGCTGCAACTCAAGAAGTTCCCCGACATACCCGTCTCCACTCGAGAGGAAGCACGAGGGTCCCGCACACACCCAGGGGATGCCCGTTTCCGCCTCCTAGCTCGAGATGAGGGATCCTTTCCCTGTTTCGTAGGGAAAGAATTCCCGGCGATCCCGTCGCATCTCAAGAGGAGGCGCTCTCCACAGGAAAGGCGAGAGGAACTCCAGGGTCGTTCCACCATTCCAAGAGCCCCCCAGATGTGTCAGTCCATTCCAGAGGAACCTGTTTTCCCTGCACTGCCTTGACGTTCAAGCCGAGGATCGACTCCCACCACGTGTGCACGTGGGACAGCCCTGTGGGAAAGCCTCGTGGGAAAGCCTCGTGGGAAAGACTCGAGGGAAAACCATAGATCCTTTGATCCACGAGGCGGACTGCGTGACACTGCTGCTACCGCTCTGGAGGAAAGCGCAAGTGCATGCCCGCATTCGAGACGAGCACTGACTCCCCTGGGGAGACTCCAGAAGTACCCCAAGATCCATGTCAGCACTGGAGAGGAATCCTCAGGTTCCGACCCCAACTCCACACAAGGTCTTAGGCCCCGGCATCAACGGGAGAGGAATCCCGAAACGCCCCCGAGGAACTCGCATGGGGACTGGCCTTTCCTGAGGCCACCAGAGCGGGTCCCTGAGGTCCTCGTCGTAAGTCGAGAGCACCTGCCGCAACTCGAGAAAATCCAGGAGGTTTTGCCCTCCAGGCGAGATGAGGCCCATTTCCGCTGAGGCTTCTCGAGGCTAATCACATCTAACCCATGGAACTTCCAAAGGGTCCTTCACACCCTTGCTGCAACTCAAGAAGTTCCCCGATATACCCGTCTCCACTCGAGAGGAAGCACGAGGGTCCCGCACACATCCAGGGGAGCCCCGTTTCCGCCTCCTAGCTCGAGATCAGGGATCCTTTCCCTGTTTCGTAGGGAAAGAATTCCCGGCGTTCCCGTCGCATCTCAAGAGGAGGCGCTCTCCACAGGAAAGACGAGAGGAACTCCAGGGTCGTGCCACCCTTCAAAGAGTCCCCCAGATGTGTCAGTCCATTCCAGAGGAACCTGTTTTCCCTGCACTGCCTTGACGTTCAAGCTGAGGATCGACTCCCACCACGTGTGCACGTGGGACAGCCCTGTGGGAAAGCCTCGTGGGAAAGCCTCGTGGGAAAGACTCGAGGGAAAACCATAGATCCTTTGATCCACGCGGCGGACTGCGTGACACTGCTGCTACCGCTCTGGAGGAAAATGCAAGTGCATGCCCGCATTCGAGACGAGCACTGACTCCCCTGGGGAGACTCCAGAAGTACCCCAAGATCCATGTCAGCACTGGAGAGGAAACCTCAGTTTCCGGCCCCGACTCCACACAAGGTCTTAGGCCCCGGCATCGACGGGAGAGGAATCCCGAGAGGCCCCCGAGGAACTCGCATGGGGACTGGCCTTTCCTGAGGCCACCAGAGCGGGTCCCTGAGGTCCCCGTCGTAAGTCGAGAGCACCTGCCGCAACTCGAGAAAATCCAGGAGGTTTTGCCCTCCAGGCGAGATGAGGCCCATTTCCGCTGAGGCTTCTCGAGGCCAATCACATCTAACCAGTGGAACTTCCAAAGGGCCCTTCACACCCTTGCTGCAACTCAAGAAGTTCCCCGACATGCCCGTCTCCACTCGAGAGGAAGCACGTGCTGTCCCGCACACATCCAGGGGAGCCCCGTTTCCGCCTCCTATCTCGAGATGAGGGATCCTTTCCCTGTTTCTTACGGACAGTATTCCCGGCGTTCCCGTCGCATCTCAAGAGGAGGCGCTCTCCACAGGAAAGGCGAGAGGAACTCCAGGGTCGTGCCACCATTCCAAGAGTCCCCCAGATGTGTCAGTCCATTCCAGAGGAACCTGTTTTCCCTGCACTGTCTTGACGTTCAAGCCGAGGATCGACTCCCACCACGTGTGCACGTGGGACAGCCCTGTGGGAAAGCCTCGTGGGAAATCCTCGTGGGAAAGACTCGAGGGAAAACCTTAGATTCTTTGATCCACGCGGCGGACTGCGTGACACTGCTGCTACCGCTCTGGAGGAAAGCGCAAGTGCATGCCCGCATTCGAGACGAGGACTGACTCCCCTGGGGAGACTCCAGAAGTACCCCAAGATCCATGTCAGCACTGGAGAGGAATCCTCAGGTTCCGGCCCCGACTCCACACAAGGTCTTAGGCCCCGGCATCGACGGGAGAGGAATCCCGAGAGGCCCCCGAGGAACTCGCATGGAGACTGGCCTTTCCTCAGGCCACCAGAGCGGGTCCCTGACCTCCCCGTCGTAAGTCGAGAGCACCTGCCGCAACTCGAGAAAATCCAGGAGGTTTTGCCCTCCAGGCGAGATGAGGCCCATTTCCGCTGAGGCTTCTCGAGGCCAATCACATCTAACCACTGGAACTTCCAAAGGGTCCTTCACACCCTTGCTGCAACTCAAGAAGTTCCCCGACATACCCGTCTCCACTCGAGAGGAAGCACGTGGTGTCCCGCACACATCCAGGGGAGCCCCGTTTCCGCCTCCTAGCTCGAGATGAGGGATCCTTTCCCTGTTTCGTAGGGAAAGAATTCCCGGCGTTCCCGTCGCATCTCAAGAGGAGGCGCTCTCCACAGGAAAGGCGAGAGGAACTCCAGGGTCGTGCCACCATTCCAAGAGTCCCCCAGATGTGTCAGTCCATTCCAGAGGAACCTGTTTTCCCTGCACTGCCTTGACGTTCAAGCCGAGGATCGACTCCCACCACGTGTGCACGTTTGACAGCCCTGTGGGAAAGCCTCGTGGGAAAGCCTCGTGGGAAAGACTCGAGGGAAAACCATAGATCCTTTGATCCACGCGGCGGACTGCGTGACACTGCTGCTACCGCTCTGGAGGAAAGCGCAAGTGCATGCCCGCATTCGAGACGAGGACTGACTCCCCTGGGGAGACTCCAGAAGTACCCCAAGATCCATGTCAGCACTGGAGAGGAATCCTCAGGTTCCTGCCCCGACTCCACACAAGGTCTTAGGCCCCGCCATCGACGGGAGAGGAATCCCGAGAGGCCCCCGAGGAACTCGCATGGGGACTGGCCTTTCCTGAGGCCACCAGAGCGGGTCCCTGAGGTCCCCGTCGTAAGTCGAGAGCACCTGCCGCAACTCGAGAAAATACAGGAGGTTTTGCCCTCCAGGCGAGATGAGGCCCATTTCCGCTGAGGCTTCTCGAGGCCAATCACATCTAACCACTGAAACTTCCAAAGGGTCCTTCACACCATTGCTGCAACTCAAGAAGTTCCACGACATACCCGTCTCCACTCGAGAGGAAGCACGTGGGGTCGCGCACACATCCAGGGGAGCCCCGTTTCCGCCTCCTAGCTCGAGATGAGGGATCCTTTCCCTGTTTCGTAGGGAAAGAATTCCCGGCGTTCCCGTCGCATCTCAAGAGGAGGCGCTCTCCTCAGGAAAGGCGAGAGGAACTCCAGGGTCATGACACCATCCCAAGAGTCCCCCAGATGTGTCAGTCCATTCCAGAGGAACCTGTTTTCAATGCACTGCCTTGACGTTCAAGCCGAGGATCGACTCCCACCACGTGTGCACGTGGGACAGCCCTGTGGGAAAGCCTCGTGGGAAAGCCTCGTGGGAAAGACTCGAGGGAAAACCATAGATCCTTTGATCCACGCGGCGGACTGCGTGACACTGCTGCTACCGCTCTGGAGGAAAGCGCAAGTGCATGCCCGCATTCGAGACGAGGACTGACTCCCCTGGGGAGACTCCAGAAGTACCCCAAGATCCATGTCAGCACTGGAGAGGAATCCTCAGGTTCCGGCCCCGACTCCACACAAGGTCTTAGGCCCCGGCATCGACGGGAGAGGAATCCCGAGAGGCCCCCGAGGAACTCGCATGGGGACTGGCCTTTCCTCAGGCCACCAGAGCGGGTCCCTGAGGTCCCCGTCGTAAGTCGAGAGCACCTGCCGCAACTCGAGAAAATCCAGGAGGTTTTGCCCTCCAGGCGAGATGAGGCCCATTTCCGCTGAGGCTTCTCGAGGCCAATCACATCTAACCACTGGAACTTCCAAAGGGTCCTTCACACCCTTGCTGCAACTCAAGAAGTTCATCGACATACCCGTCTCCACTCGAGAGGAAGCACGTGGGGTCCCGCACACATCCAGCGGAGCCCCGTTTCCGCCTCCTAGCTCGAGATGAGGGATCCTTTCCCTGTTTCGTAGGGAAAGAATTCCCGGCGTTCCCGTTGCATCTCAAGAGGAGGCGCTCTCCACAGGAAAGGCGAGAGGAACTCCAGGGTCGTGCCACCGTTCCAAGAGTCCCCCAGATGTGTCAGTCCATTCCAGAGGAACCTGTTTTCCCTGCACTGCCTTGACGTTCAAGCCGAGGATCGACTCCCACCACGTGTGCACGTGGGACAGCCCTGTGGGAAAGCCTCGTGGGAAAGCCTCGTGGGAAAGACTCGAGGGAAAACCATAGATCCTTTGATCCACGCGGCGGACTGCGTGACACTGCTGATACCGCTCTGGAGGAAAATGCAAGTGCATGCCCGCATTCGAGACGAGCACTGACTCCCCTGGGGAGACTCCAGAAGTACCCCAAGATCCATGTCAGCACTGGAGAGGAAACCTCAGTTTCCGGCCCCGACTCCACACAAGGTCTTAGGCCCCGGCATCGACGGGAGAGGAATCCCGAGAGGCCCCCGAGGAACTCGCATGGGGACTGGCCTTTCCTGAGGCCACCAGAGCGGGTCCCTGAGGTCCCCGTCGTAAGTCGAGAGCACCTGCCGCAACTCGAGAAAATCCAGGAGGTTTTGCCCTCCAGGCGAGATGAGGCCCATTTCCGCTGAGGCTTCTCGAGGCCAATCACATCTAACCAGTGGAACTTCCAAAGGGCCCTTCACACCCTTGCTGCAACTCAAGAAGTTCCCCGACATGCCCGTCTCCACTCGAGAGGAAGCACGTGCTGTCCCGCACACATCCAGGGGAGCCCCGTTTCCGCCTCCTATCTCGAGATGAGGGATCCTTTCCCTGTTTCTTAGGGAAAGTATTCCCGGCGTTCCCGTCGCATCTCAAGAGGAGGCGCTCTCCACAGGAAAGGCGAGAGGAACTCCAGGGTCGTGCCACCATTCCAAGAGTCCCCCAGATGTGTCAGTCCATTCCAGAGGAACCTGTTTTCCCTGCACTGTCTTGACGTTCAAGCCGAGGATCGACTCCCACCACGTGTGCACGTGGGACAGCCCTGTGGGAAAGCCTCGTGGGAAATCCTCGTGGGAAAGACTCGAGGGAAAACCTTAGATTCTTTGATCCACGCGGCGGACTGCGTGACACTGCTGCTACCGCTCTGGAGGAAAGCGCAAGTGCATGCCCGCATTCGAGACGAGGACTGACTCCCCTGGGGAGACTCCAGAAGTACCCCAAGATCCATGTCAGCACTGGAGAGGAATCCTCAGGTTCCGGCCCCGACTCCACACAAGGTCTTAGGCCCCGGCATCGACGGGAGAGGAATCCCGAGAGGCCCCCGAGGAACTCGCATGGAGACTGGCCTTTCCTCAGGCCACCAGAGCGGGTCCCTGACCTCCCCGTCGTAAGTCGAGAGCACCTGCCGCAACTCGAGAAAATCCAGGAGGTTTTGCCCTCCAGGCGAGATGAGGCCCATTTCCGCTGAGGCTTCTCGAGGCCAATCACATCTAACCACTGGAACTTCCAAAGGGTCCTTCACACCCTTGCTGCAACTCAAGAAGTTCCCCGACATACCCGTCTCCACTCGAGAGGAAGCACGTGGTGTCCCGCACACATCCAGGGGAGCCCCGTTTCCGCCTCCTAGCTCGAGATGAGGGATCCTTTCCCTGTTTCGTAGGGAAAGAATTCCCGGCGTTCCCGTCGCATCTCAAGAGGAGGCGCTCTCCACAGGAAAGGCGAGAGGAACTCCAGGGTCGTGCCACCATTCCAAGAGTCCCCCAGATGTGTCAGTCCATTCCAGAGGAACCTGTTTTCCCTGCACTGCCTTGACGTTCAAGCCGAGGATCGACTCCCACCACGTGTGCACGTTTGACAGCACTGTGGGAAAGCCTCGTGGGAAAGCCTCGTGGGAAAGACTCGAGGGAAAACCATAGATCCTTTGATCCACGCGGCGGACTGCGTGACACTGCTGCTACCGCTCTGGAGGAAAGCGCAAGTGCATGCCCGCATTCGAGACGAGGACTGACTCCCCTGGGGAGACTCCAGAAGTACCCCAAGATCCATGTCAGCACTGGAGAGGAATCCTCAGGTTCCTGCCCCGACTCCACACAAGGTCTTAGGCCCCGCCATCGACGGGAGAGGAATCCCGAGAGGCCCCCGAGGAACTCGCATGGGGACTGGCCTTTCCTGAGGCCACCAGAGCGGGTCCCTGAGGTCCCCGTCGTAAGTCGAGAGCACCTGCCGCAACTCGAGAAAATACAGGAGGTTTTGCCCTCCAGGCGAGATGAGGCCCATTTCCGCTGAGGCTTCTCGAGGCCAATCACATCTAACCACTGAAACTTCCAAAGGGTCCTTCACACCATTGCTGCAACTCAAGAAGTTCCACGACATACCCGTCTCCACTCGAGAGGAAGCACGTGGGGTCGCGCACACATCCAGGGGAGCCCCGTTTCCGCCTCCTAGCTCGAGATGAGGGATCCTTTCCCTGTTTCGTAGGGAAAGAATTCCCGGCGTTCCCGTCGCATCTCAAGAGGAGGCGCTCTCCTCAGGAAAGGCGAGAGGAACTCCAGGGTCATGACACCATCCCAAGAGTCCCCCAGATGTGTCAGTCCATTCCAGAGGAACCTGTTTTCAATGCACTGCCTTGACGTTCAAGCCGAGGATCGACTCCCACCACGTGTGCACGTGGGACAGCCCTGTGGGAAAGCCTCGTGGGAAAGCCTCGTGGGAAAGACTCGAGGGAAAACCATAGATCCTTTGATCCACGCGGCGGACTGCGTGACACTGCTGCTACCGCTCTGGAGGAAAGCGCAAGTGCATGCCCGCATTCGAGACGAGGACTGACTCCCCTGGGGAGACTCCAGAAGTACCCCAAGATCCATGTCAGCACTGGAGAGGAATCCTCAGGTTCCGGCCCCGACTCCACACAAGGTCTTAGGCCCCGGCATCGACGGGAGAGGAATCCCGAGAGGCCCCCGAGGAACTCGCATGGGGACTGGCCTTTCCTCAGGCCACCAGAGCGGGTCCCTCAGGTCCCCGTCGTAAGTCGAGAGCACCTGCCGCAACTCGAGAAAATCCAGGAGGTTTTGCCCTCCAGGCGAGATGAGGCCCATTTCCGCTGAGGCTTCTCGAGGCCAATCACATCTAACCACTGGAACTTCCAAAGGGTCCTTCACACCCTTGCTGCAACTCAAGAAGTTCATCGACATACCCGTCTCCACTCGAGAGGAAGCACGTGGGGTCCCGCACACATCCAGGGGAGCCCCGTTTCCGCCTCCTAGCTCGAGATGAGGGATCCTTTCCCTGTTTCGTAGGGAAAGAATTCCCGGCGTTCCCGTTGCATCTCAAGAGGAGGCGCTCTCCACAGGAAAGGCGAGAGGAACTCCAGGGTCGTGCCACCGTTCCAAGAGTCCCCCAGATGTGTCAGTCCATTCCAGAGGAACCTGTTTTCCCTGCACTGCCTTGACGTTCAAGCCGAGGATCGACTCCCACCACGTGTGCACGTGGGACAGCCCTGTGGGAAAGCCTCGTGGGAAAGCCTCGTGGGAAAGACTCGAGGGAAAACCATAGATCCTTTGATCCACGCGGCGGACTGCGTGACACTGCTGCTACCGCTCTGGAGGAAAGCGCAAGTGCATGCCCGCATTCGAGACGAGGACTGACTCCCCTGGGGAGACTCCAGAATACCCCAAGATCCATGTCAGCACTGGAGAGGAAACCTCAGGTTCCGGCCCCGACTCCACACAAGGTCTTAGGCCCCGGCATCGACGGGAGAGGAATCCCGAGAGGCCCCCGAGGAACTCGCATGGGGACTGGCCTTTCCTCAGGCCACCAGAGCGGGTCCCTGAGGTCCCCGTCGTAAGTCGAGAGCACCTGCCGCAACTCGAGAAAATCCAGGAGGTTTTGCCCTCCAGGCGAGATGAGGCCCATTTCCGCTGAGGCTTCTCGAGGCCAATCACGTCTAACCACTGGAACTTCCAAAGGGTCCTTCACACCCTTGCTGCAACTCAAGAAGTTCCCCGACATACCCGTCTCCACTCGAGAGGAAGCACGTGGTGTCCCGCACACATCCAGGGGAGCCCCGTTTCCGCCTCCTAGCTCGAGATGAGGGATCCTTTCCCTGTTTCGTAGGGAAAGTATTCCCGGCATTCCCGTCGCATCTCAAGAGGAGGCGCTCTCCACAGGAAAGGCGAGAGGAACTCCAGGGTCATGCCTCCATTCCAAGAGTCCCCCAGATGTGTCAGTCCATTCCAGAGGAACCTGTTTTCCCTGCACTGCCTTGACGTTCAAGCCGAGGATCGACTCCCACCACGTGTGCACGTGGGACAGCCCTGTGGGAAAGCCTCGTGGGAAAGCCTCGTGGGAAAGACTCGAGGGAAAACCATAGATCCTTTGATCCACGCGGCGGACTGCGTGACACTGCTGCTACCGCTCTAGAGGAAAGCGCAAGTGCATGCCCGCATTCGAGACGAGGACTGACTCCCCTGGGGAGACTCCAGAAGTACCCCAAGATCCATGTCAGCACTGGAGAGGAATCCTCAGGTTCCGGCCCCGACTCCACACAAGGTCTTAGGCCCCGGCATCGACGGGAGAGGAATCCCGAGAGGACCCCGAGGAACTCGCATGGGGACTGGCCTTTCCTGAGGCCACCAGAGCGGGTCCCTGAGGTCCCCATCGTAAGTCGAGAGCACCTGCCGCAACTCGAGAAAATCCAGGAGGTTTTGCCCTCCAGGCGAGATGAGGCCCATTTCCGCTGAGGCTTCTCGAGGCCAATCACATCTAACCAGTGGAACTTCCAAAGGGCCCTTCACACCCTTGCTGCAACTCAAGAAGTTCCCCGACATGCCCGTCTCCACTCGAGAGGAAGCACGTGCTGTCCCGCACACATCCAGGGGAGCCCCGTTTCCGCCTCCTATCTCGAGATGAGGGATCCTTTCCCTGTTTCTTAGGGAAAGTATTCCCGGCGTTCCCGTCGCATCTCAAGAGGAGGCGCTCTCCACAGGAAAGGCGAGAGGAACTCCAGGGTCGTGCCACCATTCCAAGAGTCCCCCAGATGTGTCAGTCCATTCCAGAGGAACCTGTTTTCCCTGCACTGTCTTGACGTTCAAGCCGAGGATCGACTCCCCCCACGTGTGCACGTGGGACAGCCCTGTGGGAAAGCCTCGTGGGAAATCCTCGTGGGAAAGACTCGAGGGAAAACCTTAGATCCTTTGATCCACGCGGCGGACTGCGTGACACTGCTGCTACCGCTCTGGAGGAAAGCGCAAGTGCATGCCCGCATTCGAGACGAGGACTGACTCCCCTGGGGAGACTCCAGAAGTACCCCAAGATCCATGTCAGCACTGGAGAGGAATCCTCAGGTTCCGGCCCCGACTCCACACAAGGTCTTAGGCCCCGGCATCGACGGGAGAGGAATCCCGAGAGGCCCCCGAGGAACTCGCATGGAGACTGGCCTTTCCTCAGGCCACCAGAGCGGGTCCCTGACCTCCCCGTCGTAAGTCGAGAGCACCTGCCGCAACTCGAGAAAATCCAGGAGGTTTTGCCCTCCAGGCGAGATGAGGCCCATTTCCGCTGAGGCTTCTCGAGGCTAATCACATCTAACCACTGGAACTTCCAAAGGGTCCTTCACACCCTTGCTGCAACTCAAGAAGTTCCCCGACATACCCGTCTCCACTCGAGAGGAAGCACGTGGTGTCCCGCACACATCCAGGGGAGCCCCGTTTCCGCCTCCTAGCTCGAGATGAGGGATCCTTTCCCTGTTTCGTAGGGAAAGAATTCCCGGCGTTCCCGTCGCATCTCAAGAGGAGGCGCTCTCCACAGGAAAGGCGAGAGGAACTCCAGTATAGTGCTACCATTCCAAGAGTCCCCCAGATGTGTCAGTCCATTCCAGAGGAACCTGTTTTCCCTGCACTGCCTTGACGTTCAAGCCGAAGATCAACTCCCACCACGTGTGCACGTGGGACAGCCCTGTGGGAAAGCCTCGTGGGAAAGCCTCGTGGGAAAGACTCGAGGGAAAACCATAGATCCTTTGATCCACGCGGCGGACTGCGTGACACTGCTGCTACCGCTATGGAGGAAAGCGCAAGTGCATTCCCGCATTCGAGACGAGGACTGACTCCCCTGGGGAGACTCCAGAAGTACCCCAATATCCATGTCAGCACTGGAGAGGAAACCTCAGTTTCCGGCCCCGACTCCACACAAGGTCTTAGGCCCCGGCATCGACGGGAGAGGAATCCCGAGAGGCCCCCGAGGAACTCGCATGGGGACTGGCCTTTCCTGAGGCCACCAGAGCGGGTCCCTGAGGTCCTCGTCGTAAGTCGAGAGCACCTGCCGCAACTCGAGAAAATCCAGGAGGTTTTGCCCTCCAGGCGAGATGAGGCCCATTTCCGCTGAGGCTTCTCGAGGCTAATCACATCTAACCCATGGAACTTCCAAAGGGTCCTTCACACCCTTGCTGCAACTCAAGAAGTTCCCCGATATACCCGTCTCCACTCGAGAGGAAGCACGAGGGTCCCGCACACATCCAGGGGAGCCCCGTTTCCGCCTCCTAGCTCGAGATCAGGGATCCTTTCCCTGTTTCGTAGGGAAAGAATTCCCGGCGTTCCCGTCGCATCTCAAGAGGAGGCGCTCTCCACAGGAAAGACGAGAGGAACTCCAGGGTCGTGCCACCCTTCAAAGAGTCCCCCAGATGTGTCAGTCCATTCCAGAGGAACCTGTTTTCCCTGCACTGCCTTGACGTTCAAGCTGAGGATCGACTCCCACCACGTGTGCACGTGGGACAGCCCTGTGGGAAAGCCTCGTGGGAAAGCCTCGTGGGAAAGACTCGAGGGAAAACCATAGATCCTTTGATCCACGCGGCGGACTGCGTGACACTGCTGCTACCGCTCTGGAGGAAAATGCAAGTGCATGCCCGCATTCGAGACGAGCACTGACTCCCCTGGGGAGACTCCAGAAGTACCCCAAGATCCATGTCAGCACTGGAGAGGAAACCTCAGTTTCCGGCCCCGACTCCACACAAGGTCTTAGGCCCCGGCATCGACGGGAGAGGAATCCCGAGAGGCCCCCGAGGAACTCGCATGGGGACTGGCCTTTCCTGAGGCCACCAGAGCGGGTCCCTGAGGTCCCCGTCGTAAGTCGAGAGCACCTGCCGCAACTCGAGAAAATCCAGGAGGTTTTGCCCTCCAGGCGAGATGAGGCCCATTTCCGCTGAGGCTTCTCGAGGCCAATCACATCTAACCAGTGGAACTTCCAAAGGGCCCTTCACACCCTTGCTGCAACTCAAGAAGTTCCCCGACATGCCCGTCTCCACTCGAGAGGAAGCACGTGCTGTCCCGCACACATCCAGGGGAGCCCCGTTTCCGCCTCCTATCTCGAGATGAGGGATCCTTTCCCTGTTTCTTAGGGAAAGTATTCCCGGCGTTCCCGTCGCATCTCAAGAGGAGGCGCTCTCCACAGGAAAGGCGAGAGGAACTCCAGGGTCGTGCCACCATTCCAAGAGTCCCCCAGATGTGTCAGTCCATTCCAGAGGAACCTGTTTTCCCTGCACTGTCTTGACGTTCAAGCCGAGGATCGACTCCCACCACGTGTGCACGTGGGACAGCCCTGTGGGAAAGCCTCGTGGGAAATCCTCGTGGGAAAGACTCGAGGGAAAACCTTAGATTCTTTGATCCACGCGGCGGACT
Source organism: Ovis canadensis (assembly GCF_042477335.2). Classification (NCBI taxonomy): domain Eukaryota; kingdom Metazoa; phylum Chordata; class Mammalia; order Artiodactyla; family Bovidae; genus Ovis; species Ovis canadensis. Next base: position 3,349,892 of record NC_091252.1, read on the forward strand.
GCGTGACACTGCTGCTACCGCTCTGGAGGAAAGCGCAAGTGCATGCCCGCATTCGAGACGAGGACTGACTCCCCTGGGGAGACTCCAGAAGTACCCCAAGATCCATGTCAGCACTGGAGAGGAATCCTCAGGTTCCGGCCCCGACTCCACACAAGGTCTTAGGCCCCGGCATCGACGGGAGAGGAATCCCGAGAGGCCCCCGAGGAACTCGCATGGAGACTGGCCTTTCCTCAGGCCACCAGAGCGGGTCCCTGACCTCCCCGTCGTAAGTCGAGAGCACCTGCCGCAACTCGAGAAAATCCAGGAGGTTTTGCCCTCCAGGCGAGATGAGGCCCATTTCCGCTGAGGCTTCTCGAGGCCAATCACATCTAACCACTGGAACTTCCAAAGGGTCCTTCACACCCTTGCTGCAACTCAAGAAGTTCCCCGACATACCCGTCTCCACTCGAGAGGAAGCACGTGGTGTCCCGCACACATCCAGGGGAGCCCCGTTTCCGCCTCCTAGCTCGAGATGAGGGATCCTTTCCCTGTTTCGTAGGGAAAGAATTCCCGGCGTTCCCGTCGCATCTCAAGAGGAGGCGCTCTCCACAGGAAAGGCGAGAGGAACTCCAGGGTCGTGCCACCATTCCAAGAGTCCCCCAGATGTGTCAGTCCATTCCAGAGGAACCTGTTTTCCCTGCACTGCCTTGACGTTCAAGCCGAGGATCGACTCCCACCACGTGTGCACGTTTGACAGCCCTGTGGGAAAGCCTCGTGGGAAAGCCTCGTGGGAAAGACTCGAGGGAAAACCATAGATCCTTTGATCCACGCGGCGGACTGCGTGACACTGCTGCTACCGCTCTGGAGGAAAGCGCAAGTGCATGCCCGCATTCGAGACGAGGACTGACTCCCCTGGGGAGACTCCAGAAGTACCACAAGATCCATGTCAGCACTGGAGAGGAATCCTCAGGTTCCTGCCCCGACTCCACACAAGGTCTTAGGCCCCGCCATCGACGGGAGAGGAATCCCGAGAGGCCCCCGAGGAACTCGCATGGGGACTGGCCTTTCCTGAGGCCACCAGAGCGGGTCCCTGAGGTCCCCGTCGTAAGTCGAGAGCACCTGCCGCAACTCGAGAAAATACAGGAGGTTTTGCCCTCCAGGCGAGATGAGGCCCATTTCCGCTGAGGCTTCTCGAGGCCAATCACATCTAACCACTGAAACTTCCAAAGGGTCCTTCACACCATTGCTGCAACTCAAGAAGTTCCACGACATACCCGTCTCCACTCGAGAGGAAGCACGTGGGGTCGCGCACACATCCAGGGGAGCCCCGTTTCCGCCTCCTAGCTCGAGATGAGGGATCCTTTCCCTGTTTCGTAGGGAAAGAATTCCCGGCGTTCCCGTCGCATCTCAAGAGGAGGCGCTCTCCTCAGGAAAGGCGAGAGGAACTCCAGGGTCATGACACCATCCCAAGAGTCCCCCAGATGTGTCAGTCCATTCCAGAGGAACCTGTTTTCAATGCACTGCCTTGACGTTCAAGCCGAGGATCGACTCCCACCACGTGTGCACGTGGGACAGCCCTGTGGGAAAGCCTCGTGGGAAAGCCTCGTGGGAAAGACTCGAGGGAAAACCATAGATCCTTTGATCCACGCGGCGGACTGCGTGACACTGCTGCTACCGCTCTGGAGGAAAGCGCAAGTGCATGCCCGCATTCGAGACGAGGACTGACTCCCCTGGGGAGACTCCAGAAGTACCCCAAGATCCATGTCAGCACTGGAGAGGAATCCTCAGGTTCCGGCCCCGACTCCACACTAGGTCTTAGGCCCCGGCATCGACGGGAGAGGAATCCCGAGAGGCCCCCGAGGAACTCGCATGGGGACTGGCCTTTCCTCAGGCCACCAGAGCGGGTCCCTGAGGTCCCCGTCGTAAGTCGAGAGCACCTGCCGCAACTCGAGAAAATCCAGGAGGTTTTGCCCTCCAGGCGAGATGAGGCCCATTTCCGCTGAGGCTTCTCGAGGCCAATCACATCTAACCACTGGAACTTCCAAAGGGTCCTTCACACCCTTGCTGCAACTCAAGAAGTTCATCGACATACCCGTCTCCACTCGAGAGGAAGCACGTGGGGTCCCGCACACATCCAGGGGAGCCCCGTTTCCGCCTCCTAGCTCGAGATGAGGGATCCTTTCCCTGTTTCGTAGGGAAAGAATTCCCGGCGTTCCCGTTGCATCTCAAGAGGAGGCGCTCTCCACAGGAAAGGCGAGAGGAACTCCAGGGTCGTGCCACCGTTCCAAGAGTCCCCCAGATGTGTCAGTCCATTCCAGAGGAACCTGTTTTCCCTGCACTGCCTTGACGTTCAAGCCGAGGATCGACTCCCACCACGTGTGCACGTGGGACAGCCCTGTGGGAAAGCCTCGTGGGAAAGCCTCGTGGGAAAGACTCGAGGGAAAACCATAGATCCTTTGATCCACGCGGCGGACTGCGTGACACTGCTGCTACCGCTCTGGAGGAAAATGCAAGTGCATGCCCGCATTCGAGACGAGCACTGACTCCCCTGGGGAGACTCCAGAAGTACCCCAAGATCCATGTCAGCACTGGAGAGGAAACCTCAGTTTCCGGCCCCGACTCCACACAAGGTCTTAGGCCCCGGCATCGACGGGAGAGGAATCCCGAGAGGCCCCCGAGGAACTCGCATGGGGACTGGCCTTTCCTGAGGCCACCAGAGCGGGTCCCTGAGGTCCCCGTCGTAAGTCGAGAGCACCTGCCGCAACTCGAGAAAATCCAGGAGGTTTTGCCCTCCAGGCGAGATGAGGCCCATTTCCGCTGAGGCTTCTCGAGGCCAATCACATCTAACCAGTGGAACTTCCAAAGGGCCCTTCACACCCTTGCTGCAACTCAAGAAGTTCCCCGACATGCCCGTCTCCACTCGAGAGGAAGCACGTGCTGTCCCGCACACATCCAGGGGAGCCCCGTTTCCGCCTCCTATCTCGAGATGAGGGATCCTTTCCCTGTTTCTTAGGGAAAGTATTCCCGGCGTTCCCGTCGCATCTCAAGAGGAGGCGCTCTCCACAGGAAAGGCGAGAGGAACTCCAGGGTCGTGCCACCATTCCAAGAGTCCCCCAGATGTGTCAGTCCATTCCAGAGGAACCTGTTTTCCCTGCACTGTCTTGACGTTCAAGCCGAGGATCGACTCCCACCACGTGTGCACGTGGGACAGCCCTGTGGGAAAGCCTCGTGGGAAATCCTCGTGGGAAAGACTCGAGGGAAAACCTTAGATTCTTTGATCCACGCGGCGGACTGCGTGACACTGCTGCTACCGCTCTGGAGGAAAGCGCAAGTGCATGCCCGCATTCGAGACGAGGACTGACTCCCCTGGGGAGACTACAGAAGTACCCCAAGATCCATGTCAGCACTGGAGAGGAATCCTCAGGTTCCGGCCCCGACTCCACACAAGGTCTTAGGCCCCGGCATCGACGGGAGAGGAATCCCGAGAGGCCCCCGAGGAACTCGCATGGAGACTGGCCTTTCTTCAGGCCACCAGAGCGGGTCCCTGACCTCCCCGTCGTAAGTCGAGAGCACCTGCCGCAACTCGAGAAAATCCAGGAGGTTTTGCCCTCCAGGCGAGATGAGGCCCATTTCCGCTGAGGCTTCTCGAGGCCAATCACATCTAACCACTGGAACTTCCAAAGGGTCCTTCACACCCTTGCTGCAACTCAAGAAGTTCCCCGACATACCCGTCTCCACTCGAGAGGAAGCACGTGGTGTCCCGCACACATCCAGGGGAGCCCCGTTTCCGCCTCCTAGCTCGAGATGAGGGATCCTTTCCCTGTTTCGTAGGGAAAGAATTCCCGGCGTTCCCGTCGCATCTCAAGAGGAGGCGCTCTCCACAGGAAAGGCGAGAGGAACTCCAGGGTCGTGCCACCATTCCAAGAGTCCCCCAGATGTGTCAGTCCATTCCAGAGGAACCTGTTTTCCCTGCACTGCCTTGACGTTCAAGCCGAGGATCGACTCCCACCACGTGTGCACGTTTGACAGCCCTGTGGGAAAGCCTCGTGGGAAAGCCTCGTGGGAAAGACTCGAGGGAAAACCATAGATCCTTTGATCCACGCGGCGGACTGCGTGACACTGCTGCTACCGCTCTGGAGGAAAGCGCAAGTGCATGCCCGCATTCGAGACGAGGACTGACTCCCCTGGGGAGACTCCAGAAGTACCCCAAGATCCATGTCAGCACTGGAGAGGAATCCTCAGGTTCCTGCCCCGACTCCACACAAGGTCTTAGGCCCCGCCATCGACGGGAGAGGAATCCCGAGAGGCCCCCGAGGAACTCGCATGGGGACTGGCCTTTCCTGAGGCCACCAGAGCGGGTCCCTGAGGTCCCCGTCGTAAGTCGAGAGCACCTGCCGCAACTCGAGAAAATACAGGAGGTTTTGCCCTCCAGGCGAGATGAGGCCCATTTCCGCTGAGGCTTCTCGAGGCCAATCACATCTAACCACTGAAACTTCCAAAGGGTCCTTCACACCATTGCTGCAACTCAAGAAGTTCCACGACATACCCGTCTCCACTCGAGAGGAAGCACGTGGGGTCGCGCACACATCCAGGGGAGCCCCGTTTCCGCCTCCTAGCTCGAGATGAGGGATCCTTTCCCTGTTTCGTAGGGAAAGAATTCCCGGCGTTCCCGTCGCATCTCAAGAGGAGGCGCTCTCCTCAGGAAAGGCGAGAGGAACTCCAGGGTCATGACACCATCCCAAGAGTCCCCCAGATGTGTCAGTCCATTCCAGAGGAACCTGTTTTCAATGCACTGCCTTGACGTTCAAGCCGAGGATCGACTCCCACCACGTGTGCACGTGGGACAGCCCTGTGGGAAAGCCTCGTGGGAAAGCCTCGTGGGAAAGACTCGAGGGAAAACCATAGATCCTTTGATCCACGCGGCGGACTGCGTGACACTGCTGCTACCGCTCTGGAGGAAAGCGCAAGTGCATGCCCGCATTCGAGACGAGGACTGACTCCCCTGGGGAGACTCCAGAAGTACCCCAAGATCCATGTCAGCACTGGAGAGGAATCCTCAGGTTCCGGCCCCGACTCCACACAAGGTCTTAGGCCCCGGCATCGACGGGAGAGGAATCCCGAGAGGCCCCCGAGGAACTCGCATGGGGACTGGCCTTTCCTCAGGCCACCAGAGCGGGTCCCTGAGGTCCCCGTCGTAAGTCGAGAGCACCTGCCGCAACTCGAGAAAATCCAGGAGGTTTTGCCCTCCAGGCGAGATGAGGCCCATTTCCGCTGAGGCTTCTCGAGGCCAATCACATCTAACCACTGGAACTTCCAAAGGGTCCTTCACACCCTTGCTGCAACTCAAGAAGTTCATCGACATACCCGTCTCCACTCGAGAGGAAGCACGTGGGGTCCCGCACACATCCAGGGGAGCCCCGTTTCCGCCTCCTAGCTCGAGATGAGGGATCCTTTCCCTGTTTCGTAGGGAAAGAATTCCCGGCGTTCCCGTTGCATCTCAAGAGGAGGCGCTCTCCACAGGAAAGGCGAGAGGAACTCCAGGGTCGTGCCACCGTTCCAAGAGTCCCCCAGATGTGTCAGTCCATTCCAGAGGAACCTGTTTTCCCTGCACTGCCTTGACGTTCAAGCCGAGGATCGACTCCCACCACGTGTGCACGTGGGACAGCCCTGTGGGAAAGCCTCGTGGGAAAGCCTCGTGGGAAAGACTCGAGGGAAAACCATAGATCCTTTGATCCACGCGGCGGACTGCGTGACACTGCTGCTACCGCTCTGGAGGAAAGCGCAAGTGCATGCCCGCATTCGAGACGAGGACTGACTCCCCTGGGGAGACTCCAGAATACCCCAAGATCCATGTCAGCACTGGAGAGGAAACCTCAGGTTCCGGCCCCGACTCCACACAAGGTCTTAGGCCCCGCCATCGACGGGAGAGGAATCCCGAGAGGCCCCCGAGGAACTCGCATGGGGACTGGCCTTTCCTCAGGCCACCAGAGCGGGTCCCTGAGGTCCCCGTCGTAAGTCGAGAGCACCTGCCGCAACTCGAGAAAATCCAGGAGGTTTTGCCCTCCATGCGAGATGAGGCCCATTTCCGCTGAGGCTTCTCGAGGCCAATCACGTCTAACCGCTGGAACTTCCAAAGGGTCCTTCACACCCTTGCTGCAACTCAAGAAGTTCCCCGACATACCCGTCTCCACTCGAGAGGAAGCACGTGGTGTCCCGCACACATCCAGGGGAGCCCCGTTTCCGCCTCCTAGCTCGAGATGAGGGATCCTTTCCCTGTTTCGTAGGGAAAGTATTCCCGGCATTCCCGTCGCATCTCAAGAGGAGGCGCTCTCCACAGGAAAGGCGAGAGGAACTCCAGGGTCATGCCTCCATTCCAAGAGTCCCCCAGATGTGTCAGTCCATTCCAGAGGAACCTGTTTTCCCTGCACTGCCTTGACGTTCAAGCCGAGGATCGACTCCCACCACGTGTGCACGTGGGACAGCCCTGTGGGAAAGCCTCGTGGGAAAGCCTCGTGGGAAAGACTCGAGGGAAAACCATAGATCCTTTGATCCACGCGGCGGACTGCGTGACACTGCTGCTACCGCTCTGGAGGAAAGCGCAAGTGCATGCCCGCATTCGAGACGAGGACTGACTCCCCTGGGGAGACTCCAGAAGTACCCCAAGATCCATGTCAGCACTGGAGAGGAATCCTCAGGTTCCGGCCCCGACTCCACACAAGGTCTTAGGCCCCGGCATCGACGGGAGAGGAATCCCGAGAGGACCCCGAGGAACTCGCATGGGGACTGGCCTTTCCTGAGGCCACCAGAGCGGGTCCCTGAGGTCCCCATCGTAAGTCGAGAGCACCTGCCGCAACTCGAGAAAATCCAGGAGGTTTTGCCCTCCAGGCGAGATGAGGCCCATTTCCGCTGAGGCTTCTCGAGGCCAATCACATCTAACCAGTGGAACTTCCAAAGGGCCCTTCACACCCTTGCTGCAACTCAAGAAGTTCCCCGACATGCCCGTCTCCACTCGAGAGGAAGCACGTGCTGTCCCGCACACATCCAGGGGAGCCCCGTTTCCGCCTCCTATCTCGAGATGAGGGATCCTTTCCCTGTTTCTTAGGGAAAGTATTCCCGGCGTTCCCGTCGCATCTCAAGAGGAGGCGCTCTCCACAGGAAAGGCGAGAGGAACTCCAGGGTCGTGCCACCATTCCAAGAGTCCCCCAGATGTGTCAGTCCATTCCAGAGGAACCTGTTTTCCCTGCACTGTCTTGACGTTCAAGCCGAGGATCGACTCCCACCACGTGTGCACGTGGGACAGCCCTGTGGGAAAGCCTCGTGGGAAATCCTCGTGGGAAAGACTCGAGGGAAAACCTTAGATCCTTTGATCCACGCGGCGGACTGCGTGACACTGCTGCTACCGCTCTGGAGGAAAGCGCAAGTGCATGCCCGCATTCGAGACGAGGACTGACTCCCCTGGGGAGACTCCAGAAGTACCCCAAGATCCATGTCAGCACTGGAGAGGAATCCTCAGGTTCCGGCCCCGACTCCACACAAGGTCTTAGGCCCCGGCATCGACGGGAGAGGAATCCCGAGAGGCCCCCGAGGAACTCGCATGGAGACTGGCCTTTCCTCAGGCCACCAGAGCGGGTCCCTGACCTCCCCGTCGTAAGTCGAGAGCACCTGCCGCAACTCGAGAAAATCCAGGAGGTTTTGCCCTCCAGGCGAGATGAGGCCCATTTCCGCTGAGGCTTCTCGAGGCCAATCACATCTAACCACTGGAACTTCCAAAGGGTCCTTCACACCCTTGCTGCAACTCAAGAAGTTCCCCGACATACCCGTCTCCACTCGAGAGGAAGCACGTGGTGTCCCGCACACATCCAGGGGAGCCCCGTTTCCGCCTCCTAGCTCGAGATGAGGGATCCTTTCCCTGTTTCGTAGGGAAAGAATTCCCGGCGTTCCCGTCGCATCTCAAGAGGAGGCGCTCTCCACAGGAAAGGCGAGAGGAACTCCAGTATAGTGCTACCATTCCAAGAGTCCACCAGATGTGTCAGTCCATTCCAGAGGAACCTGTTTTCCCTGCACTGCCTTGACGTTCAAGCCGAAGATCAACTCCCACCACGTGTGCACGTGGGACAGCCCTGTGGGAAAGCCTCGTGGGAAAGCCTCGTGGGAAAGACTCGAGGGAAAACCATAGATCCTTTGATCCACGCGGCGGACTGCGTGACACTGCTGCTACCGCTATGGAGGAAAGCGCAAGTGCATTCCCGCATTCGAGACGAGGACTGACTCCCCTGGGGAGACTCCAGAAGTACCCCAATATCCATGTCAGCACTGGAGAGGAAACCTCAGTTTCCGGCCCCGACTCCACACAAGGTCTTAGGCCCCGGCATCGACGGGAGAGGAATCCCGAGAGGCCCCCGAGGAACTCGCATGGGGACTGGCCTTTCCTGAGGCCACCAGAGCGGGTCCCTGAGGTCCCCGTCGTAAGTCGAGAGCACCTGCCGCAACTCGAGAAAATCCAGGAGGTTTTGCCCTCCAGGCGAGATGAGGCCCATTTCCGCTGAGGCTTTTCGAGGCCAATCACATCTAACCACTGGAACTTCCAAAGGGTCCTTCACACCCTTGCTGCAAATCAAGAAGTTCCCCGACATACCCGTCTCCACTCGAGAGGAAGAACGTGGTGTCCCGCACACATCCAGGGGAGCCCCGTTTCCGCCTCCTAGCTCGAGATGAGGGATCCTTTCCCTCTTTCGTAGGGAAAGAATTCCCGGCGTTCCCGTCGCATCTCAAGAGGAGGCGCTCTCCACAGGAAAGGTGAGAGGAACTCCAGGGTCGTGCCACCATTCCCAGAGTCCCCCAGTTGTGTCAGTCCATTCCAGAGGAACCTGTTTTCCCTGCACTGCCTTGACGTTCAAGCCGAGGATCGACTCCCACCACGTGTGCACGTGGGACAGCCCTGTGGGAAAGCCTCGTGGGAAAGCCTCGTGGGAAAGACTCGAGGGAAAACCATAGATCCTTTGATCCACGCGGCGGACTGCGTGACACTGCTGCTACCGCTCTGGAGGAAAGCGCAAGTGCATGCCTGCATTCGAGACGAGGACTGACTCCCCTGGGGAGACTCCAGAAGTACCCCAAGATCCATGTCAGCACTGGAGAGGAATCCTCAGGTTCCGGCCCCGACTCCACACAAGGTCTTAGGCCCCGGCATCGACGGGAGAGGAATCCCGAGAGGCCCCCGAGGAACTCGCATGGGGACTGGCCTTTCCTGAGGCCACCAGAGCGGGTCCCTGAGGTCCCCGTCGTAAGTCGAGAGCACCTGCCGCAACTCGAGAAAATCCAGGAGGTTTTGCCCTCCAGGCGAGATGAGGCCCATTTCCGCTGAGGCTTCTCGAGGCCAATCACATCTAACCAGTGGAACTTCCAAAGGGCCCTTCACACCCTTGCTGCAACTCAAGAAGTTCCCCGACATGCCCGTCTCCACTCGAGAGGAAGCACGTGCTGTCCCGCACACATCCAGGGGAGCCCCGTTTCCGCCTCCTATCTCGAGATGAGGGATCCTTTCCCTGTTTCTTAGGGAAAGTATTCCCGGCGTTCCCGTCGCATCTCAAGAGGAGGCGCTCTCCACAGGAAAGGCGAGAGGAACTCCAGGGTCGTGCCACCATTCCAAGAGTCCCCCAGATGTGTCAGTCCATTCCAGAGGAACCTGTTTTCCCTGCACTGTCTTGACGTTCAAGCCGAGGATCGACTCCCACCACGTGTGCACGTGGGACAGCCCTGTGGGAAAGCCTCGTGGGAAATCCTCGTGGGAAAGACTCGAGGGAAAACCTTAGATTCTTTGATCCACGCGGCGGACTGCGTGACACTGCTGCTACCGCTCTGGAGGAAAGCGCAAGTGCATGCCCGCATTCGAGACGAGGACTGACTCCCCTGGGGAGACTACAGAAGTACCCCAAGATCCATGTCAGCACTGGAGAGGAATCCTCAGGTTCCGGCCCCGACTCCACACAAGGTCTTAGGCCCCGGCATCGACGGGAGAGGAATCCCGAGAGGCCCCCGAGGAACTCGCATGGAGACTGGCCTTTCTTCAGGCCACCAGAGCGGGTCCCTGACCTCCCCGTCGTAAGTCGAGAGCACCTGCCGCAACTCGAGAAAATCCAGGAGGTTTTGCCCTCCAGGCGAGATGAGGCCCATTTCCGCTGAGGCTTCTCGAGGCCAATCACATCTAACCACTGGAACTTCCAAAGGGTCCTTCACACCCTTGCTGCAACTCAAGAAGTTCCCCGACATACCCGTCTCCACTCGAGAGGAAGCACGTGGTGTCCCGCACACATCCAGGGGAGCCCCGTTTCCGCATCCTAGCTCGAGATGAGGGATCCTTTCCCTGTTTCGTAGGGAAAGAATTCCCGGCGTTCCCGTCGCATCTCAAGAGGAGGCGCTCTCCACAGGAAAGGCGAGAGGAACTCCAGGGTCGTGCCACCATTCCAAGAGTCCCCCAGATGTGTCAGTCCATTCCAGAGGAACCTGTTTTCCCTGCACTGCCTTGACGTTCAAGCCGAGGATCGACTCCCACCACGTGTGCACGTTTGACAGCCCTGTGGGAAAGCCTCGTGGGAAAGCCTCGTGGGAAAGACTCGAGGGAAAACCATAGATCCTTTGATCCACGCGGCGGACTGCGTGACACTGCTGCTACCGCTCTGGAGGAAAGCGCAAGTGCATGCCCGCATTCGAGACGAGGACTGACTCCCCTGGGGAGACTCCAGAAGTACCCCAAGATCCATGTCAGCACTGGAGAGGAATCCTCAGGTTCCTGCCCCGACTCCACACAAGGTCTTAGGCCCCGCCATCGACGGGAGAGGAATCCCGAGAGGCCCCCGAGGAACTCGCATGGGGACTGGCCTTTCCTGAGGCCACCAGAGCGGGTCCCTGAGGTCCCCGTCGTAAGTCGAGAGCACCTGCCGCAACTCGAGAAAATACAGGAGGTTTTGCCCTCCAGGCGAGATGAGGCCCATTTCCGCTGAGGCTTCTCGAGGCCAATCACATCTAACCACTGAAACTTCCAAAGGGTCCTTCACACCATTGCTGCAACTCAAGAAGTTCCACGACATACCCGTCTCCACTCGAGAGGAAGCACGTGGGGTCGCGCACACATCCAGGGGAGCCCCGTTTCCGCCTCCTAGCTCGAGATGAGGGATCCTTTCCCTGTTTCGTAGGGAAAGAATTCCCGGCGTTCCCGTCGCATCTCAAGAGGAGGCGCTCTCCTCAGGAAAGGCGAGAGGAACTCCAGGGTCATGACACCATCCCAAGAGTCCCCCAGATGTGTCAGTCCATTCCAGAGGAACCTGTTTTCAATGCACTGCCTTGACGTTCAAGCCGAGGATCGACTCCCACCACGTGTGCACGTGGGACAGCCCTGTGGGAAAGCCTCGTGGGAAAGCCTCGTGGGAAAGACTCGAGGGAAAACCATAGATCCTTTGATCCACGCGGCGGACTGCGTGACACTGCTGCTACCGCTCTGGAGGAAAGCGCAAGTGCATGCCCGCATTCGAGACGAGGACTGACTCCCCTGGGGAGACTCCAGAAGTACCCCAAGATCCATGTCAGCACTGGAGAGGAATCCTCAGGTTCCGGCCCCGACTCCACACAAGGTCTTAGGCCCCGGCATCGACGGGAGAGGAATCCCGAGAGGCCCCCGAGGAACTCGCATGGGGACTGGCCTTTCCTCAGGCCACCAGAGCGGGTCCCTGAGGTCCCCGTCGTAAGTCGAGAGCACCTGCCGCAACTCGAGAAAATCCAGGAGGTTTTGCCCTCCAGGCGAGATGAGGCCCATTTCCGCTGAGGCTTCTCGAGGCCAATCACATCTAACCACTGGAACTTCCAAAGGGTCCTTCACACCCTTGCTGCAACTCAAGAAGTTCATCGACATACCCGTCTCCACTCGAGAGGAAGCACGTGGGGTCCCGCACACATCCAGGGGAGCCCCGTTTCCGCCTCCTAGCTCGAGATGAGGGATCCTTTCCCTGTTTCGTAGGGAAAGAATTCCCGGCGTTCCCGTTGCATCTCAAGAGGAGGCGCTCTCCACAGGAAAGGCGAGAGGAACTCCAGGGTCGTGCCACCGTTCCAAGAGTCCCCCAGATGTGTCAGTCCATTCCAGAGGAACCTGTTTTCCCTGCACTGCCTTGACGTTCAAGCCGAGGATCGACTCCCACCACGTGTGCACGTGGGACAGCCCTGTGGGAAAGCCTCGTGGGAAAGCCTCGTGGGAAAGACTCGAGGGAAAACCATAGATCCTTTGATCCACGCGGCGGACTGCGTGACACTGCTGCTACCGCTCTGGAGGAAAGCGCAAGTGCATGCCCGCATTCGAGACGAGGACTGACTCCCCTGGGGAGACTCCAGAATACCCCAAGATCCATGTCAGCACTGGAGAGGAAACCTCAGGTTCCGGCCCCGACTCCACACAAGGTCTTAGGCCCCGGCATCGACGGGAGAGGAATCCCGAGAGGCCCCCGAGGAACTCGCATGGGGACTGGCCTTTCCTCAGGCCACCAGAGCGGGTCCCTGAGGTCCCCGTCGTAAGTCGAGAGCACCTGCCGCAACTCGAGAAAATCCAGGAGGTTTTGCCCTCCATGCGAGATGAGGCCCATTTCCGCTGAGGCTTCTCGAGGCCAATCACGTCTAACCACTGGAACTTCCAAAGGGTCCTTCACACCCTTGCTGCAACTCAAGAAGTTCCCCGACATACCCGTCTCCACTCGAGAGGAAGCACGTGGTGTCCCGCACACATCCAGGGGAGCCCCGTTTCCGCCTCCTAGCTCGAGATGAGGGATCCTTTCCCTGTTTCGTAGGGAAAGTATTCCCGGCATTCCCGTCGCATCTCAAGAGGAGGCGCTCTCCACAGGAAAGGCGAGAGGAACTCCAGGGTCATGCCTCCATTCCAAGAGTCCCCCAGATGTGTCAGTCCATTCCAGAGGAACCTGTTTTCCCTGCACTGCCTTGACGTTCAAGCCGAGGATCGACTCCCACCACGTGTGCACGTGGGACAGCCCTGTGGGAAAGCCTCGTGGGAAAGCCTCGTGGGAAAGACTCGAGGGAAAACCATAGATCCTTTGATCCACGCGGCGGACTGCGTGACACTGCTGCTACCGCTCTGGAGGAAAGCGCAAGTGCATGCCCGCATTCGAGACGAGGACTGACTCCCCTGGGGAGACTCCAGAAGTACCCCAAGATCCATGTCAGCACTGGAGAGGAATCCTCAGGTTCCGGCCCCGACTCCACACAAGGTCTTAGGCCCCGGCATCGACGGGAGAGGAATCCCGAGAGGACCCCGAGGAACTCGCATGGGGACTGGCCTTTCCTGAGGCCACCAGAGCGGGTCCCTGAGGTCCCCATCGTAAGTCGAGAGCACCTGCCGCAACTCGAGAAAATCCAGGAGGTTTTGCCCTCCAGGCGAGATGAGGCCCATTTCCGCTGAGGCTTCTCGAGGCCAATCACATCTAACCAGTGGAACTTCCAAAGGGCCCTTCACACCCTTGCTGCAACTCAAGAAGTTCCCCGACATGCCCGTCTCCACTCGAGAGGAAGCACGTGCTGTCCCGCACACATCCAGGGGAGCCCCGTTTCCGCCTCCTATCTCGAGATGAGGGATCCTTTCCCTGTTTCTTAGGGAAAGTATTCCCGGCGTTCCCGTCGCATCTCAAGAGGAGGCGCTCTCCACAGGAAAGGCGAGAGGAACTCCAGGGTCGTGCCACCATTCCAAGAGTCCCCCAGATGTGTCAGTCCATTCCAGAGGAACCTGTTTTCCCTGCACTGTCTTGACGTTCAAGCCGAGGATCGACTCCCACCACGTGTGCACGTGGGACAGCCCTGTGGGAAAGCCTCGTGGGAAATCCTCGTGGGAAAGACTCGAGGGAAAACCTTAGATCCTTTGATCCACGCGGCGGACTGCGTGACACTGCTGCTACCGCTCTGGAGGAAAGCGCAAGTGCATGCCCGCATTCGAGACGAGGACTGACTCCCCTGGGGAGACTCCAGAAGTACCCCAAGATCCATGTCAGCACTGGAGAGGAATCCTCAGGTTCCGGCCCCGACTCCACACAAGGTCTTAGGCCCCGGCATCGACGGGAGAGGAATCCCGAGAGGCCCCCGAGGAACTCGCATGGAGACTGGCCTTTCCTCAGGCCACCAGAGCGGGTCCCTGACCTCCCCGTCGTAAGTCGAGAGCACCTGCCGCAACTCGAGAAAATCCAGGAGGTTTTGCCCTCCAGGCGAGATGAGGCCCATTTCCGCTGAGGCTTCTCGAGGCCAATCACATCTAACCACTGGAACTTCCAAAGGGTCCTTCACACCCTTGCTGCAACTCAAGAAGTTCCCCGACATACCCGTCTCCACTCGAGAGGAAGCACGTGGTGTCCCGCACACATCCAGGGGAGCCCCGTTTCCGCCTCCTAGCTCGAGATGAGGGATCCTTTCCCTGTTTCGTAGGGAAAGAATTCCCGGCGTTCCCGTCGCATCTCAAGAGGAGGCGCTCTCCACAGGAAAGGCGAGAGGAACTCCAGTATAGTGCTACCATTCCAAGAGTCCCCCAGATGTGTCAGTCCATTCCAGAGGAACCTGTTTTCCCTGCACTGCCTTGACGTTCAAGCCGAAGATCAACTCCCACCACGTGTGCACGTGGGACAGCCCTGTGGGAAAGCCTCGTGGGAAAGCCTCGTGGGAAAGACTCGAGGGAAAACCATAGATCCTTTGATCCACGCGGCGGACTGCGTGACACTGCTGCTACCGCTATGGAGGAAAGCGCAAGTGCATTCCCGCATTCGAGACGAGGACTGACTCCCCTGGGGAGACTCCAGAAGTACCCCAATATCCATGTCAGCACTGGAGAGGAAACCTCAGTTTCCGGCCCCGACTCCACACAAGGTCTTAGGCCCCGGCATCGACGGGAGAGGAATCCCGAGAGGCCCCCGAGGAACTCGCATGGGGACTGGCCTTTCCTGAGGCCACCAGAGCGGGTCCCTGAGGTCCCCGTCGTAAGTCGAGAGCACCTGCCGCAACTCGAGAAAATCCAGGAGGTTTTGCCCTCCAGGCGAGATGAGGCCCATTTCCGCTGAGGCTTTTCGAGGCCAATCACATCTAACCACTGGAACTTCCAAAGGGTCCTTCACACCCTTGCTGCAAATCAAGAAGTTCCCCGACATACCCGTCTCCACTCGAGAGGAAGAACGTGGTGTCCCGCACACATCCAGGGGAGCCCCGTTTCCGCCTCCTAGCTCGAGATGAGGGATCCTTTCCCTCTTTCGTAGGGAAAGAATTCCCGGCGTTCCCGTCGCATCTCAAGAGGAGGCGCTCTCCACAGGAAAGGTGAGAGGAACTCCAGGGTCGTGCCACCATTCCCAGAGTCCCCCAGTTGTGTCAGTCCATTCCAGAGGAACCTGTTTTCCCTGCACTGCCTTGACGTTCAAGCCGAGGATCGACTCCCACCACGTGTGCACGTGGGACAGCCCTGTGGGAAAGCCTCGTGGGAAAGCCTCGTGGGAAAGACTCGAGGGAAAACCATAGATCCTTTGATCCACGCGGCGGACTGCGTGACACTGCTGCTACCGCTCTGGAGGAAAGCGCAAGTGCATGCCTGCATTCGAGACGAGGACTGACTCCCCTGGGGAGACTCCAGAAGTACCCCAAGATCCATGTCAGCACTGGAGAGGAATCCTCAGGTTCCGGCCCCGACTCCACACAAGGTCTTAGGCCCCGGCATCGACGGGAGAGGAATCCCGAGAGGCCCCCGAGGAACTCGCATGGGGACTGGCCGTTCCTGAGGCCACCAGAGCGGGTCCCTGAGGTCCCCGTCGTAAGTCGAGAGCACCTGCCGCAACTCGAGAAAATCCAGGAGGTTTTGCCCTCCAGGCGAGACGAGGCCCATTTCCGCTGAGGCTTCTCGAGGCCAATACGTCTAACCACTGGAACTTCCAAAGGGTCCTTCACACCCTTGCTGCAACTCAAGAAGTTCCCCGACATACCCGTCTCCACTCGAGAGGAAGCACGTGGGGTCCCGCACACATCCAGGGGAGCCCCGTTTCCGCCTCCTAGCTCGAGATGAGGGATCCTTTCCCTGTTTCGTAGGGAAAGAATTCCCGGCGTTCCCGTCGCATCTCAAGAGGAGGCGCTCTCCACAGGAAAGGTGAGAGGAACTCCAGGGTCGTGCCACCATTCCAAGAGTCCCCCAGATGTGTCAGTCCATTCCAGAGGAACCTGTTTTCCCTGCACTGCCTTGACGTTCAAGCCGAGGATCGACTCCCACCACGTGTGCACGTGGGACAGCCCTGTGGGAAAGCCTCGTGGGAAAGCCTCGTGGGAAAGACTCGAGGGAAAACCATAGATCCTTTGATTCACGCGGCGGACTGCGTGACACTGCTGCTACCGCTCTGCAGGAAAGCGCAAGTGCATGCCCGCATTCGAGACGAGGACTGACTCCCCTGGGGAGACTCCAGAAGTACCCCAAGATCCATGTCAGCACTGGAGAGGAATCCTCAGTTTCCGGCCCCGACTCCACACAAGGTCTGAGGCCCCGGCATCGACGGGAGAGGAATCCCAAGAGGCCCCCGAGGAACTCGCATGGGGACTGACCTTTCCTGAGGCCACCAGACCGGGTCCCTGAGGTCCCCGTCGTAAGTCGAGAGCACCTGCCGCAACTCGAGACAATCCAGGAGGTTTTGCCCTCCAGGCGAGATGAGGCCCATTTCCGCTGAGACTTCTCGAGGCCAATCACATCTAACCACTGGAACTTCCAAAGGGTCCTTCACACCCTTGCTGCAACTCAAGAAGTTCATCGACATACCCGTCTCCACTCGAGAGGAAGCACGTGGATCCCGCACACATCCAGGGGAGCCCCGTTTCCGCCTCCTAGCTCGAGATGAGGGATCCTTTCCCTGTTTCGTAGGGAAAGAATTCCCGGCGTTCCCGTCGCATCTCAAGAGGAGGCGCTCTCCACAGGAAAGGCGAGAGGAACTCCAGGGTCGTGCCACCATTCCAAGAGTCCCCCAGATGTGTCAGTCCATTCCAGAGGAACCTGTTTTCCCTGCACTGCCTTGACGTTCAAGCCGAGGATCGACTCCCACCACGTGTGCACGTGGGACAGCCCTGTGGGAAAGCCTCGTGGGAAAGCCTCGTGGGAAAGACTCGAGGGAAAACCATAGATCCTTTGATCCACGCGGCGGACTGCGTGACACTGCTGCTACCGCTATGGAGGAAAGCGCAAGTGCATTCCCGCATTCGAGACGAGGACTGACTCCCCTGGGGAGACTCCAGAAGTACCCCAATATCCATGTCAGCACTGGAGAGGAAACCTCAGTTTCCGGCCCCGACTCCACACAAGGTCTTAGGCCCCGGCATCGACGGGAGAGGAATCCCGAGAGGCCCCCGAGGAACTCGCATGGGGACTGGCCTTTCCTGAGGCCACCAGAGCGGGTCCCTGAGGTCCCCGTCGTAAGTCGAGAGCACCTGCCGCAACTCGAGAAAATCCAGGAGGTTTTGCCCTCCAGGCGAGATGAGGCCCATTTCCGCTGAGGCTTCTCTACGCTAAACACATCTAACCACTGGAACTTCCAAAGGGTCCTTCACACCCTTGCTGCAACTCAAGAAGTTCCCCGACATACCCGTCTCCACTCGAGGAAAAGCACGAGGGTCCCGCACACATCCAGGGGAGACCCGTTTCCGCCTCTTAGCTCGAGATGAGGGATCCATTCCCTGTTTCGTAGGGAAAGAATTCCCGGCGTTCCCGTCGCATCTCAAGAGGAGGCGCTCCCACAGGAAAGGCGAGAGGAACTCAAGGGTCGTGCCACCATTCCAAGAGACCCCAGATGTGTCAGTCCATTCCAGAGGAACCTGTTTTCCCTGCACTGCCTTGACGTTCAAGCCGAGGATCGACTCCCATCACGTGTGCTCGTGGGACAGCCCTGTGGGAAAGCCTCGTGGGAAAGCCTCGTGGGAAAGTCTGAAGGGAAAACCATAGATCCTTTGATCCACCCGGCCGACTGCGTGACACGGCTGCTACCGCTCTGGAGGAAAGCGCAAGTGCATGCCCGCTTTTGAGTCGAGGACTGACTCCCCTGGGGAGACTCCAGAAGTACCCCAAGATCCATGTCAGCACTGGAGAGGAATCCTCCGGTTCCGGCCCCGACTCCACACAAGGTCTTAGGCCCCAGCATCGACGGGAGAGGAATCCCGAGAGGCCCCCGAGGAACTCGCATGGGGACTGGCCTTTCCTGAGGCCACCAGAGCGGGTCCCTGAGGTCCCCGTCGTAAGTCGATGGCACCTGCCGCAACTCTAGAAAATCCAGGAGGTTTTGCCCTCCAGGCGAGATGAGGCCCATTTCCGCTGAGGCTTCTCGAGGCTAATCACATCTAACCACTGGAACTTCCAAAGGGTCCTTCACACCCTTGCTGCAACTCAAGCAGTTCCGCGACATACCCGTCTCCACTCGAGAGGAAGCACGTGGGGTCCCGCACACATCCAGCTGAGCCCCATTTCCGCCTCCTAGCTCGAGATGAGGGATCCTTTCCCTGTTTCGTAGGGAAAGAATTCCCGGCGTTGCCGTCGCATCTCAAGAGGAGGCGCTCTCCACAGGAAAGGCGAGAGGAACTCCAGGGTCATGCCACCATTCCAAGAGACCCCCAGATGTGTCAGTCCATTCCAGAGGAACCTGTTTTCCCTGCACTGCCTTGACGTTCAAGCCGAGGATCGACTCCCACCACGTGTGCACATGGGACAGCCCTGTGGGAAAGCCTCGTGGGAAAGCCTCGTGGGAAAGACTAGAGGGAAAACCATAGATCCTTTGCTCCACGCGGCGGACTGCGTGACACTGCTGCTACCGCTCTGGAGGAAAGCGCAAGTGCATGCCCGCATTCGAGACGAGGACTGACTCCCCTGGGGAGACTCCAGAAGTACCCCAAGATCCATGTCAGCACTGGAGAGGAATCCTCAGGTTCCGGCCCCGACTCCACACAAGGTCTTAGGCCCCGGCATCGACGGGAGAGGAATCCCGAGAGGCCCCCGAGGAACTCGCATGGGGACTGGCCTTTCCTGAGGCCACCAGAGCGGGTCCCTGAGGTCCCCGTCGTAAGTCGAGAGCACCTGCCGCAACTCGAGAAAATCCAGGAGGTTTTGCCCTCCAGGCGAGATGAGGCCCATTTCCGCTGAGGCTTCTCTAGGCTAAACAGATCTAACCACTGGAACTTCCAAAGGGTCCTTCACACCCTTGCTGCAACTCAAGAAGTTCCCCGACATACCCGTCTCCACTCGAGCGAAAGCACGAGGGTCCCGCACACATCCAGGGGAGCCCCGTTTCCGCCTCCTAGCTCGAGATGAGGGATCCTTTCTCTGTTTCTTAGGGCAAGAATTCCCGGCGTTCCCGACCCATCTCAAGAGAAGGCGCTATCCACAGGAAAGGCGAGAGGAACTCCAGGGTCGTGTCACCATTCTAAGAGTCCCCCAAATGTGTCAGTCCATTCCAGAGGAACCTGTTTTCCCTGCACTGCGTTGACGTTCAAACCGAGGATCGACTCCCACCACCTGTGCACGTGGGACAGCCCTGTGGGAAACCCTCGTGGGAAAGCCTGGTGGGAAAGACTCGAGGGAAAACCAAAGATCCTTTGCTCCACGCGGCGGACTGCGTGACACTGCTGCTACCGCTCTGGAGGAAAGCGCAAGTGCATGCCCGCATCCGAGACGAGGACTGACTCCCCTGGGGAGACTCCAGAAGTACCCCAAGATCCATGTCAGCACTGGAGAGGAATCCTCAGTTTCCGGCCCCGACTCCACACAAGGTCTTAGGCCCCGGCATCGACGGGAGAGGAATCCCGAGAGGCCCCCGAGGAACTCGCATGGGGACTGGCCTTTCCTGAGTCCACCAGAGCGGGTCCCTGAGGTCCCCGTCGTAAGTCGTGAGCACCTGCGACAACTCGAGTAAATCCAGGAGGTTTTGCCCTCCAGGCGAGATGAGGCCCTTTTTGGCTGAGGCTTCTCGAGGCTAATCACATCTAACCACTGGAACTTCCAAAGGGTCCTTCACACCCTTGCTGCAACTCAAGAAGTTCCTCGACATACCCGTCTCCACTCGAGAGGAAGCACGAGGGTCCCGCACACATCCAGGGGAGACCCGTTTCCGCCTCCTAGCGCGAGATGAGGGATCATTTCCCTGTTTCGTAGGGAAAGAATTCCCGGCGTTCCCGTCGCATCTCAAGAGGAGGCGCTCTCCACAGGAAAGGAGAGAGGAACTCCAGGGTAGTGCCACCATTGCAAGAGTCCCCCAGATGTCTCAGTCCATTCCAGAGGAACCTGTTTTCCCTGCACTGCCTTGGCGATCAAGCCGAGGATCGAATCCCACCACCTGTGCACGTGGAACAGCCCTGTGGGAAAGCCTCGTGGGAAAGCCTCGTGGGAAAGACTCGAGGGAAAATCATAGATCCTTTGCTCTACGCAGCGGAGTGCGTGACACTGCTTCTACCGCTCTGGAGAAAAGCGCAAGTGCATGCCCGCATCCGAGACGAGGACTGACTCCCCTGGGGAGACTCCAGAAGTACCCCAAGATCCATGTCAGCACTGGAGAGGAATCCTCAGGTTCCGGCCCCGACTCCACACAAGGTCTTAGGCCCCGGCATCGACGGGAGAGGAATCCCGAGAGGCCCCCGAGGAACTCGCATGGGGACTGGCCTTTCCTGAGGCCACCAGAGCGGGTCCCTGAGGTCCCCGTCGTAAGTCAAGAGCACCTGCCGCAACTCGAGAAAATCCAGGAGGTTTTGCCCTCCAGGCGAGATGAGGCCCATTTCCGCTGAGCCTTCTCGAGGTCAATCACATCTAACCACTGGAACTTCCAAAGGGTCCTTCACACCCTTGCTGCAACTCAAGAAGTTCCCCGACATGCCCGTCTCCACTCGAGAGGAGGCACGTGGTGTCCCGCACACATCCAGGGTAGCCCCGTTTCCGCCTCCTATCTCGAGATGAGGGATCCTTTCCCTGTTTCGTAGGGAAAGAATTCCCGGCGTTCCCGTCGCATCTCAAGAGGAGGCGCTCTCCACAGGAAAGGCGAGAGGAACTCCAGGGTCGTGCCACCATTCCAAGAGTCCCCCAGATGTGTCAGTCCATTCCAGAGGAACCTGTTTTCCCTGCACTGCCTTGACGTTCAAGCCGAGGATCGACTCCCACCACGTGTGCACGTGGGACAGCCCTGTGGGAAAGCCTCGTGGGAAAGCCTCGTGGGAAAGACTCGAGGGAAAACCATAGATCCTTTGATCCACGCGGCGGACTGCGTGACACTGCTGCTACCGCTCTGGAGGAAAGCGCAAGTGCATGCCCGCATTCGAGACGAGGACTGACTCCCCTGGGGAGACTCCAGAAGTACCCCAAGATCCATGTCAGCACTGGAGAGGAATCCTCAGGTTCCGGCCCCGACTCCACACAAGGTCTTAGGCCCCGGCATCGACGGGAGAGGAATCCCGAGACGCCCCCGAGGAACTCGCATGGGGACTGGCCTTTCCTGAGGCCACCAGAGCGGGTCCCTGAGGTCCCCGTCGTAAGTCGATGGCACCTGCCGCAACTCTAGAAAATCCAGGAGGTTTTGCCCTCCAGGCGAGATGAGGCCCATTTCCGCTGAGGCTTCTCGAGGCCAATCACATATAACCACTGGAACTTCCAAAGGGTCCTTCACACCCTTGCTGCAACTCAAGCAGTTCCGCGACATACCCGTCTCCACTCGAGAGGAAGCACGTGGGGTCCCGCACACATCCAGGTGAGCCCCATTTCCGCCTCCTAGCTCGAGATGAGGGATCCTTTCCCTGTTTCGTAGGGAAAGAATTCCCGGCGTTGCCGTCGCATCTCAAGAGGAGGCGCTCTCCACAGGAAAGGCGAGAGGAACTCCAGGGTCATGCCACCATTCCAAGAGACCCCCAGATGTGTCAGTCCATTCCAGAGGAACCTGTTTTCCCTGCACTGCCTTGACGTTCAAGCCGAGGATCGACTCCCACCACGTGTGCACATGGGACAGCCCTGTGGGAAAGCCTCGTGGGAAAGCCTCGTGGGAAAGACTAGAGGGAAAACCATAGATCCTTTGCTCCACGCGGCGGACTGCGTGACACTGCTGCTACCGCTCTGGAGGAAAGCGCAAGTGCATGCCCGCATTCGAGACGAGGACTGACTCCCCTGGGGAGACTCCAGAAGTACCCCAAGATCCATGTCAGCACTGGAGAGGAATCCTCAGGTTCCGGCCCCGACTCCACACAAGGTCTTAGGCCCCGGCATCGACGGGAGAGGAATCCCGAGAGGCCCCCGAGGAACTCGCATGGGGACTGGCCTTTCCTGAGGCCACCAGAGCGGGTCCCTGAGGTCCCCGTCGTAAGTCGAGAGCACCTGCCGCAACTCGAGAAAATCCAGGAGGTTTTGCCCTCCAGGCGAGATGAGGCCCATTTCCGCTGAGGCTTCTCTAGGCTAAACAGATCTAACCACTGGAACTTCCAAAGGGTCCTTCACACCCTTGCTGCAACTCAAGAAGTTCCCCGACATACCCGTCTCCACTCGAGCGAAAGCACGAGGGTCCCGCACACATCCAGGGGAGCCCCGTTTCCGCCTCCTAGCTCGAGATGAGGGATCCTTTCTCTGTTTCTTAGGGCAAGAATTCCCGGCGTTCCCGACCCATCTCAAGAGAAGGCGCTATCCACAGGAAAGGCGAGAGGAACTCCAGGGTCGTGTCACCATTCTAAGAGTCCCCCAAATGTGTCAGTCCATTCCAGAGGAACCTGTTTTCCCTGCACTGCGTTGACGTTCAAACCGAGGATCGACTCCCACCACCTGTGCACGTGGGACAGCCCTGTGGGAAACCCTCGTGGGAAAGCCTGGTGGGAAAGACTCGAGGGAAAACCAAAGATCCTTTGCTCCACGCGGCGGACTGCGTGACACTGATTCTACCGCTCTGGAGGAAAGCGCAAGTGCATGCCCGCATCCGAGACGAGGACTGACTCCCCTGGGGAGACTCCAGAAGTACCCCAAGATCCATGTCAGCACTGGAGAGGAATCCTCAGTTTCCGGCCCCGACTCCACACAAGGTCTTAGGCCCCGGCATCGACGGGAGAGGAATCCCGAGAGGCCCCCGAGGAACTCGCATGGGGACTGGCCTTTCCTGAGGCCACCAGAGCGGGTCCCTGAGGTCCCCGTCGTAAGTCGTGAGCACCTGCGACAACTCGAGTAAATCCAGGAGGTTTTGCCCTCCAGGCGAGATGAGGCCCTTTTTGGCTGAGGCTTCTCGAGGCTAATCACATCTAACCACTGGAACTTCCAAAGGGTCCTTCACACCCTTGCTGCAACTCAAGAAGTTCCTCGACATACCCGTCTCCACTCGAGAGGAAGCACGAGGGTCCCGCACACATCCAGGGGAGACCCGTTTCCGCCTCCTAGCGCGAGATGAGGGATCATTTCCCTGTTTCGTAGGGAAAGAATTCCCGGCGTTCCCGTCGCATCTCAAGAGGAGGCGCTCTCCACAGGAAAGGAGAGAGGAACTCCAGGGTAGTGCCACCATTGCAAGAGTCCCCCAGATGTGTCAGTCCATTCCAGAGGAACCTGTTTTCCCTGCACTGCCTTGGCGATCAAGCCGAGGATCGAATCCCACCACCTGTGCACGTGGAACAGCCCTGTGGGAAAGCCTCGTGGGAAAGCCTCGTGGGAAATACTCGAGGGAAAATCATAGATCCTTTGCTCTACGCAGCGGAGTGCGTGACACTGCTTCTACCGCTCTGGAGAAAAGCGCAAGTGCATGCCCGCATCCGAGACGAGGACTGACTCCCCTGGGGAGACTCCAGAAGTACCCCAAGATCCATGTCAGCACTGGAGAGGAATCCTCAGGTTCCGGCCCCGACTCCACACAAGGTCTTAGGCCCCGGCATCGACGGGAGAGGAATCCCGAGAGGCCCCCGAGGAACTCGCATGGGGACTGGCCTTTCCTGAGGCCACCAGAGCGGGTCCCTGAGGTCCCCGTCGTAAGTCAAGAGCACCTGCCGCAACTCGAGAAAATCCAGGAGGTTTTGCCCTCCAGGCGAGATGAGGCCCATTTCCGCTGAGCCTTCTCGAGGTCAATCACATCTAACCACTGGAACTTCCAAAGGGTCCTTCACACCCTTGCTGCAACTCAAGAAGTTCCCCGACATGCCCGTCTCCACTCGAGAGGAGGCACGTGGTGTCCCGCACACATCCAGGGGAGCCCCGTTTCCGCCTCCTATCTCGAGATGAGGGATCCTTTCCCTGTTTCGTAGGGAAAGAATTCCCGGCGTTCCCGTCGCATCTCAAGAGGAGGCGCTCTCCACAGGAAAGGCGAGAGGAACTCCAGGGTCGTGCCACCATTCCAAGAGTCCCCCAGATGTGTCAGTCCATTCCAGAGGAACCTGTTTTCCCTGCACTGCCTTGACGTTCAAGCCGAGGATCGACTCCCACCACGTGTGCACGTGGGACAGCCCTGTGGGAAAGCCTCGTGGGAAAGCCTCGTGGGAAAGACTCGAGGGAAAACCATAGATCCTTTGATCCACGCGGCGGACTGCGTGACACTGCTGCTACCGCTCTGGAGGAAAGCGCAAGTGCATGCCCGCATTCGAGACGAGGACTGACTCCCCTGGGGAGACTCCAGAAGTACCCCAAGATCCATGTCAGCACTGGAGAGGAATCCTCAGGTTCCGGCCCCGACTCCACACAAGGTCTTAGGCCCCGGCATCGACGGGAGAGGAATCCCGAGAGGCCCCCGAGGAACTCGCATGGGGACTGGCCTTTCCTCAGGCCACCAGAGCGGGTCCCTGAGGTCCCCGTCGTAAGTCGAGAGCACCTGCCGCAACTCGAGAAAATCCAGGAGGTTTTGCCCTCCAGGCGAGATGAGGCCCATTTCCCCTGAGGCTTCTCGAGGCCAATCACATCTAACCACTGGAACTTCCAAAGGGTCCTTCACACCCTTGCTGCAACTCAAGTAGTTCCCCGACATACCCGTCTCCACTCGAGAGGAAGCACGTGGTGTCCCGCACACATCCAGGGGAGCCCCGTTTCCGCCTCCTAGCTCGAGATGAGGGATCCTTTCCCTGTTTCGTAGGGAAAGAATTCCCGGCGTTCCCGTCGCATCTCAAGAGGAGGCGCTCTCCACAGGAAAGGCGAGAGGAACTCCAGGGTCGTGCCACCATTCCAAGAGTCCCCCAGATGTGTCAGTCCATTCCAGAGGAACCTGTTTTCCCTGCACTGCCTTGACGTTCAAGCCGAGGATCGACTCCCACCACGTGTGCACGTGGGACAGCCCTGTGGGAAAGCCTCGTGGGAAAGCCTCGTGGGAAAGACTCGAGGGAAAACCATAGATCCTTTGATCCACGCGGCGGACTGCGTGACACTGCTGCTACCGCTCTGGAGGAAAGCGCAAGTGCATGCCCGCATTCGAGACGAGGACTGACTCCCCTGGGGAGACTCCAGAAGTACCCCAAGATCCATGTCAGCACTGGAGAGGAATCCTCAGGTTCCGGCCCCGACTCCACACAAGGTCTTAGGCCCCGGCATCGACGGGAGAGGAATCCCGAGAGGCCCCCGAGGAACTCGCATGGGGACTGGCCTTTCCTGAGGCCACCAGAGCGGGTCCCTGAGGTCCCCGTCGTAAGTCGAGAGGACCTGCCGCAACTCGAGAAAATCCAGGAGGTTTTGCCCTCCAGGCGAGATGAGGCCCATTTCCGCTGAGGCCTCTCGAGGCCAATCACATCTAACCACTGGAACTTCCAAAGGGTCCTTCACACCCTTGCTGCAACTCAAGAAGTTCCCCGACATGCCCGTCTCCACTCGAGAGGAAGCACGTGGTGTCCCGCACACATCCAGGGGAGCCCCGTTTCCGCCTCCTATCTCGAGATGAGGGATCCTTTCCCTGTTTCGTAGGGAAAGAATTCCCGGCGTTCCCGTCGCATCTCAAGAGGAGGCGCTCTCCACAGGAAAGGCGAGAGGAACTCCAGGGTCGTGCCACCATTCCAAGAGTCCCCCAGATGTGTCAGTCCATTCCAGAGGAACCTGTTTTCCCTGCACTGCCTTGACGTTCAAGCCGAGGATCGACTCCCACCACGTGTGCATGTGGGACAGCCCTGTGGGAAAGCCTCGTGGGAAAGCCTCGTGGGAAAGACTCGAGGGAAAACCATAGATCCTTTGATCCACGCGGCGGACTGCGTGACACTGCTGCTACCGCTCTGGAGGAAAGCGCAAGTGCATGCCCGCATTCGAGACGAGGACTGACTCCCCTGGGGAGACTCCAGAAGTACCCCAAGATCCATGTAAGCACTGGAGAGGAATCCTCAGGTTCCTGCCCCGACTCCACACAAGGTCTTAGGCCCCGCCATCGACGGGAGAGGAATCCCGAGAGGCCCCCGAGGAACTCGCATGGGGACTGGCCTTTCCTGAGGCCACCAGAGCGGGTCCCTGAGGTCCCCGTCGTAAGTCGAGAGCACCTGCCGCAACTCGAGAAAATCCAGGAGGTTTTGCCCTCCAGGCGAGATGAGGCCCATTTCCGCTGAGGCTTCTCGAGGCCAATCACATCTAACCACTGAAACTTCCAAAGGGTCCTTCACACCATTGCTGCAACTCAAGAAGTTCCCCGACATACCCGTCTCCACTCGAGAGGAAGCACGTGGGGTCGCGCACACATCCAGGGGAGCCCCGTTTCCGCCTCCTAGCTCGAGATGAGGGATCCTTTCCCTGTTTCGTAGGGAGAGAATTCCCGGCGTTCCCGTCGCATCTCAAGAGGAGGCGCTCTCCTCAGGAAAGGCGAGAGGAACTCCAGGGTCATGACACCATCCCAAGAGTCCCCCAGATGTGTCAGTCCATTCCAGAGGAACCTGTTTTCAATGCACTGCCTTGACGTTCAAGCCGAGGATCGACTCCCACCACGTGTGCACGTGGGACAGCCCTGTGGGAAAGCCTCGTGGGAAAGCCTCGTGGGAAAGACTCGAGGGAAAACCATAGATCCTTTGATCCACGCGGCGGACTGCGTGACACTGCTGCTACCGCTCTGGAGGAAAGCGCAAGTGCATGCCCGCATTCGAGACGAGGACTGACTCCCCTGGGGAGACTCCAGAAGTACCCCAAGATCCATGTCAGCACTGGAGAGGAATCCTCAGGTTCCGGCCCCGACTCCACACAAGGTCTTAGGCCCCGGCATCGACGGGAGAGGAATCCCGAGAGGCCCCCGAGGAACTCGCATGGGGACTGGCCTTTCCTCAGGCCACCAGAGCGGGTCCCTGAGGTCCCCGTCGTAAGTCGAGAGCACCTGCCGCAACTCGAGAAAATCCAGGAGGTTTTGCCCTCCAGGCGAGATGAGGCCCATTTCCGCTGAGGCTTCTCGAGGCCAATCACATCTAACCACTGGAACTTCCAAAGGGTCCTTCACACCCTTGCTGCAACTCAAGAAGTTCATCGACATACCCGTCTCCACTCGAGAGGAAGCACGTGGGGTCCCGCACACATCCAGGGGAGCCCCGTTTCCGCCTCCTAGCTCGAGATGAGGGATCCTTTCCCTGTTTCGTAGGGAAAGAATTCCCGGCGTTCCCGTCGCATCTCAAGAGGAGGCGCTCTCCACAGGAAAGGCGAGAGGAACTCCAGGGTCGTGCCACCGTTCCAAGAGTCCCCCAGATGTGTCAGTCCATTCCAGAGGAACCTGTTTTCCCTGCACTGCCTTGACGTTCAAGCCGAGGATCGACTCCCACCACGTGTGCACGTGGGACAGCCCTGTGGGAAAGCCTCGTGGGAAAGCCTCGTGGGAAAGACTCGAGGGAAAACCATAGATCCTTTGATCCACGCGGCGGACTGCGTGACACTGCTGCTACCGCTCTGGAGGAAAGCGCAAGTGCATGCCCGCATTCGAGACGAGGACTGACTCCCCTGGGGAGACTCCAGAATACCCCAAGATCCATGTCAGCACTGGAGAGGAAACCTCAGGTTCCGGCCCCGACTCCACACAAGGTCTTAGGCCCCGGCATCGACGGGAGAGGAATCCCGAGAGGCCCCCGAGGAACTCGCATGGGGACTGGCCTTTCCTGAGGCCACCAGAGCGGGTCCCTGAGGTCCCCGTCGTAAGTCGAGAGCACCTGCCGCAACTCGAGAAAATCCAGGAGGTTTTGCCCTCCATGCGAGATGAGGCCCATTTCCGCTGAGGCTTCTCGAGGCCAATCACGTCTAACCACTGGAACTTACAAAGGGTCCTTCACACCCTTGCTGCAACTCAAGAAGTTCCCCGACATACCCGTCTCCACTCGAGAGGAAGCACGTGGTGTCCCGCACACATCCAGGGGAGCCCCGTTTCCGCCTCCTAGCTCGAGATGAGGGATCCTTTCCCTGTTTCGTAGGGAAAGTATTCCCGGCATTCCCGTCGCATCTCAAGAGGAGGCGCTCTCCACAGGAAAGGCGAGGTGAACTCCAGGGTCATGCCTCCATTCCAAGAGTCCCCCAGATGTGTCAGTCCATTCCAGAGGAACCTGTTTTCCCTGCACTGCCTTGACGTTCAAGCCGAGGATCGACTCCCACCACGTGTGCACGTGGGACAGCCCCGTGGGAAAGCCTCGTGGGAAAGCCTCGTGGGAAAGACTCGAGGGAAAACCATAGATCCTTTGATCCACGCGGCGGACTGCGTGACACTGCTGCTACCGCTCTGGAGGAAAGCGCAAGTGCATGCCCGCATTCGAGACGAGGACTGACTCCCCTGGGGAGACTCCAGAAGTACCCCAAGATCCATGTCAGCACTGGAGAGGAATCCTCAGGTTCCGGCCCCGACTCCACACAAGGTCTTAGGCCCCGGCATCGACGGGAGAGGAATCCCGAGAGGACCCCGAGGAACTCGCATGGGGACTGGCCTTTCCTGAGGCCACCATAGCGGGTCCCTGAGGTCCCCATCGTAAGTCGAGAGCACCTGCCGCAACTCGAGAAAATCCAGGAGGTTTTGCCCTCCAGGCGAGATGAGGCCCATTTCCGCTGAGGCTTCTCGAGGCCAATCACATCTAACCAGTGGAACTTCCAAAGGGTCCTTCACACCCTTGCTGCAACTCAAGAAGTTCCCCGACATGCCCGTCTCCACTCGAGAGGAAGCACGTGCTGTCCCGCACACATCCAGGGGAGCCCCGTTTCCGCCTCCTATCTCGAGATGAGGGATCCTTTCCCTGTTTCTTAGGGAAAGTATTCCCGGCGTTCCCGTCGCATCTCAAGAGGAGGCGCTCTCCACAGGAAAGGCGAGAGGAACTCCAGGGTCGTGCCACCATTCCAAGAGTCCCCCAGATGTGTCAGTCCATTCCAGAGGAACCTGTTTTCCCTGCACTGTCTTGACGTTCAAGCCGAGGATCGACTCCCACCACGTGTGCACGTGGGACAGCCCTGTGGGAAAGCCTCGTGGGAAATCCTCGTGGGAAAGACTCGAGGGAAAACCTTAGATCCTTTGATCCACGCGGCGGACTGCGTGACACTGCTGCTACCGCTCTGGAGGAAAGCGCAAGTGCATGCCCGCATTCGAGACGAGGACTGACTCCCCTGGGGAGACTCCAGAAGTACCCCAAGATCCATGTCAGCACTGGAGAGGAATCCTCAGGTTCCGGCCCCGACTCCACACAAGGTCTTAGGCCCCGGCATCGACGGGAGAGGAATCCCGAGAGGCCCCCGAGGAACTCGCATGGAGACTGGCCTTTCCTCAGGCCACCAGAGCGGGTCCCTGACCTCCCCGTCGTAAGTCGAGAGCACCTGCCGCAACTCGAGAAAATCCAGGAGGTTTTGCCCTCCAGGCGAGATGAGGCCCATTTCCGCTGAGGCTTCTCGAGGCCAATCACATCTAACCACTGGAACTTCCAAAGGGTCCTTCACACCCTTGCTGCAACTCAAGAAGTTCCCCGACATACCCGTCTCCACTCGAGAGGAAGCACGTGGGGTCCCGCACACATCCAGGGGAGCCCCGTTTCCGCCTCCTAGCTCGAGATGAGGGATCCTTTCCCTGTTTCGTAGGGAAAGAATTCCCGGCGTTCCCGTCGCATCTCAAGAGGAGGCGCTCTCCACAGGAAAGGCGAGAGGAACTCCAGTATAGTGCTACCATTCCAAGAGTCCCCCAGATGTGTCAGTCCATTCCAGAGGAACCTGTTTTCCCTGCACTGCCTTGACGTTCAAGCCGAAGATCAACTCCCACCACGTGTGCACGTGGGACAGCCCTGTGGGAAAGCCTCGTGGGAAAGCCTCGTGGGAAAGACTCGAGGGAAAACCATAGATCCTTTGATCCACGCGGCGGACTGCGTGACACTGCTGCTACCGCTATGGAGGAAAGCGCAAGTGCATTCCCGCATTCGAGACGAGGACTGACTCCCCTGGGGAGACTCCAGAAGTACCCCAATATCCATGTCAGCACTGGAGAGGAAACCTCAGTTTCCGGCCCCGACTCCACACAAGGTCTTAGGCCCCGGCATCGACGGGAGAGGAATCCCGAGAGGCCCCCGAGGAACTCGCATGGGGACTGGCCTTTCCTGAGGCCACCAGAGCGGGTCCCTGAGGTCCCCGTCGTAAGTCGAGAGCACCTGCCGCAACTCGAGAAAATCCAGGAGGTTTTGCCCTCCAGGCGAGATGAGGCCCATTTCCGCTGAGGCTTTTCGAGGCCAATCACATCTAACCACTGGAACTTCCAAAGGGTCCTTCACACCCTTGCTGCAAATCAAGAAGTTCCCCGACATACCCGTCTCCACTCGAGAGGAAGAACGTGGTGTCCCGCACACATCCAGGGGAGCCCCGTTTCCGCCTCCTAGCTCGAGATGAGGGATCCTTTCCCTCTTTCGTAGGGAAAGAATTCCCGGCGTTCCCGTCGCATCTCAAGAGGAGGCGCTCTCCACAGGAAAGGTGAGAGGAACTCCAGGGTCGTGCCACCATTCCCAGAGTCCCCCAGTTGTGTCAGTCCATTCCAGAGGAACCTGTTTTCCCTGCACTGCCTTGACGTTCAAGCCGAGGATCGACTCCCACCACGTGTGCACGTGGGACAGCCCTGTGGGAAAGCCTCGTGGGAAAGCCTCGTGGGAAAGACTCGAGGGAAAACCATAGAACCTTTGATCCACGCGGCGGACTGCGTGACACTGCTGCTACCGCTCTGGAGGAAAGCGCAAGTGCATGCCTGCATTCGAGACGAGGACTGACTCCCCTGGGGAGACTCCAGAAGTACCCCAAGATCCATGTCAGCACTGGAGAGGAATCCTCAGGTTCCGGCCCCGACTCCACACAAGGTCTTAGGCCCCGGCATCGACGGGAGAGGAATCCCGAGAGGCCCCCGAGGAACTCGCATGGGGACTGGCCGTTCCTGAGGCCACCAGAGCGGGTCCCTGAGGTCCCCGTCGTAAGTCGAGAGCACCTGCCGCAACTCGAGAAAATCCAGGAGGTTTTGCCCTTCAGGCGAGACGAGGCCCATTTCCGCTGAGGCTTCTCGAGGCCAATACGTCTAACCACTGGAACTTCCAAAGGGTCCTTCACACCCTTGCTGCAACTCAAGAAGTTCCCCGACATACCCGTCTCCACTCGAGAGGAAGCACGTGGGGTCCCGCACACATCCAGGGGAGCCCCGTTTCCGCCTCCTAGCTCGAGATGAGGGATCCTTTCCCTGTTTCGTAGGGAAAGAATTCCCGGCGTTCCCGTCGCATCTCAAGAGGAGGCGCTCTCCACAGGAAAGGTGAGAGGAACTCCAGGGTCGTGCCACCATTCCAAGAGTCCCCCAGATGTGTCAGTCCATTCCAGAGGAACCTGTTTTCCCTGCACTGCCTTGACGTTCAAGCCGAGGATCGACTCCCACCACGTGTGCACGTGGGACAGCCCTGTGGGAAAGCCTCGTGGGAAAGCCTCGTGGGAAAGACTCGAGGGAAAACCATAGATCCTTTGATTCACGCGGCGGACTGCGTGACACTGCTGCTACCGCTCTGCAGGAAAGCGCAAGTGCATGCCCGCATTCGAGACGAGGACTGACTCCCCTGGGGAGACTCCAGAAGTACCCCAAGGTCCATGTCAGCACTGGAGAGGAATCCTCAGTTTCCGGCCCCGACTCCACACAAGGTCTGAGGCCCCGGCATCGACGGGAGAGGAATCCCGAGAGGCCCCCGAGGAACTCGCATGGGGACTGACCTTTCCTGAGGCCACCAGAGCGGGTCCCTGAGGTCCCCGTCGTAAGTCGAGAGCACCTGCCGCAACTCGAGACAATCCAGGAGGTTTTGCCCTCCAGGCGAGATGAGGCCCATTTCCGCTGAGACTTCTCGAGGCCAATCACATCTAACCACTGGAACTTCCAAAGGGTCCTTCACACCCTTGCTGCAACTCAAGAAGTTCATCGACATACCCGTCTCCACTCGAGAGGAAGCACGTGGATCCCGCACACATCCAGGGGAGCCCCGTTTCCGCCTCCTAGCTCGAGATGAGGGATCCTTTCCCTGTTTCGTAGGGAAAGAATTCCCGGCGTTCCCGTCGCATCTCAAGAGGAGGCGCTCTCCACAGGAAAGGCGAGAGGAACTCCAGGGTCGTGCCACCATTCCAAGAGTCCCCCAGATGTGTCAGTCCATTCCAGAGGAACCTGTTTTCCCTGCACTGCCTTGACGTTCAAGCCGAGGATCGACTCCCACCACGTGTGCACGTGGGACAGCCCTGTGGGAAAGCCTCGTGGGAAAGCCTCGTGGGAAAGACTCGAGGGAAAACCATAGATCCTTTGATCCACGCGGCGGACTGCGTGACACTGCTGCTACCGCTCTGGAGGAAAGCGCAAGTGCATTCCCGCATTCGAGACGAGGACTGACTCCCCTGGGGAGACTCCAGAAGTAACCTAAGATCCATGTCAGCACTGGAGAGGAAACCTCAGGTTCCTGCCCCGACTCCACACAAGGTCTTAGGCCCCGGCATCGACGGGAGAGGAATCCCGAGAGGCCCCCGAGGAACTCGCATGGGGACTGGCCTTTCCTGAGGCCACAAGAGCGTGTCCCTGAGGTCCCCATCGTAAGTCGAGAGCACCTGCCGCAACTCGAGACAATCCAGGAGGTTTTGCCCTCCAGGCGAGATGAGGCCCATTTCCGCTGAGGCTTCTCGAGGCCAATCACATCTAACCATTGGAATTTCCAAAGGGTCCTTCACACCCTTGCTGCAACTCAAGAAGTTCCCCGACATACCCGTCTCCACTCGAGAGGAAGCACGTGGTGTCCCGCACACATCCAGAGGAGCCCCGTTTCCGCCTCCTAGCTCGAGATGAGGGATCCTTTCCCTGTTTCGTAGGGAAAGAATTCCCGGCGTTCCCGTCGCATCTCAAGAGGAGGCGCTCTCCACAGGAAAGGTGAGAGGAACTCCAGGGTCGTGCCACCATTCCAAGAGTCCCCCAGATGTGTCAGTCCATTCCAGAGGAACCTGCTTTCCCTGCACTGCCTTGACGTTCAAGCCGAGGATCGACTCCCACCACGTGTGCACGTGGGACAGCCCTGTGGGAAAGCCTCGTGGGAAAGCCTCGTGGGAAAGCCTCGTGGGAAAGACTCGAGGGAAAACCATAGATCCTTTGATCCACGCGGCGGACTGCGTGACACTGCTGCTACCGCTCTGGAGGAAAGCGCAAGTGCATGCCCGCATTCGAGACGAGGACTGACTCCCCTGGGGAGACTCCAGAAGTACCCCAAGATCCATGTCAGCACTGGAGAGGAAACCTCAGGTTCCGGCCCCGACTCCACACAAGGTCTTAGGCCCCGCCATCGACGGGAGAGGAATCCCGAGAGGCCCCCGAGGAACTCGCATGGGGACTGGCCTTTCCTGAGGCCACAAGAGCGGGTCCCTGAGGTCCCTGTCGTAAGTGGAGAGCACCTGCCGCAACTCGAGAAAATCCAGGAGGTTTTGCCCTCCAGGCGAGACGAGGCCCATTTCCGCTGAGGCTTCTCGAGGCCAATCACGTCTAACCACTGGAACTTCCAAAGGGTCCTTCACACCCTTGCTGCAACTCAAGAAGTTCCCCGACATACCCGTCTCCACTCGAGAGGAAGCACGTGGGGTCCCGCACACATCCAGGGGAGCCCCGTTTCCGCCTCCTAGCTCGAGATGAGGGATCCTTTCCCTGTTTCGTAGGGAAAGAATTCCCGGCGTTCCCGTCGCATCTCAAGAGGAGGCGCTCTCCACAGGAAAGGCGAGAGGAACTCCATGGTCATGCCACCATTCCAAGAGTCCCCCAGATGTGTCAGTCCATTCCAGAGGAACCTGTTTTCCCTGCACTGCCTTGACGTTCAAGCGGAGGATCGACTCCCAACACGTGTGCACGTGGGACAGCCCTGTGGGAAAGCCTCGTGGGAAAGCCTCCTGGGAAAGACTCGAGGGAAAACCATAGATCCTTTGATCCACGCGGCGGACTGGGTGACACTGCTGCTACCGCTCTGGAGGAAAGCGCAAGTGCATGCCCGCATTCGAGACGAGGACTGACTCCCCTGGGGAGACTCCAGAAGTACCTCAAGATCCATGTCAGCACTGGAGAGGAATCCTCAGGTTCCGGCCCCGACTCCACACAAGGTCTTAGGCCCCGGCATCGACGGGAGAGGAATCCCGAGAGGCCCCCGAGGAACTCGCATGGGGACTGGCCTTTCCTGAGGCCACGAGAGCGGGTCCCTGAGGTCCCCGTCGTAAGTCGAGAGCACCTGCCGCAACTCGAGAAAATCCAGGAGGTTTTGCCCTCCAGGCGAGATGAGGCCCATTTCCGCTGAGGCTTCTCGAGGCCAATCACATCTAACAACTGGAACTTCCAAAGGGTGATTCACACCCTTGCTGCAACTCAAGAAGTTCATCGACATACCCGTCTCCACTCGAGAGGAAGCACGTGGGGTCCCGCACACATCCAGGGGAGCCCCGTTTCCGCCTCCTAGCTCGAGATGAGGGATCCTTTCCCTGTTTCGTAGGGGAAGAATTCCCGGCGTTCCCATCGCATCTCAAGAGGAGGCGCTCTCCACAGGAAAGGCGAGAGGAACTCCAGGGTCGTGACACCATTCCAAGAGTCCCCCAGATGTGTCAGTCCATTCCAGAGGAACCTGTTTTCCCTGCACTGCCTTGACGTTGAAGCCGAGGATCGACTCCCACCACGTGTGCACGTGGGACAGCCCTGTGGGAAAGCCTCGTGGGAAAGCCTCGTGGGAAAGACTCGAGGGAAAACCATAGATCCTTTGATCCACGCGGCGGACTGCGTGACAATGCTGCTACCGCTCTGGAGGAAAGCGCAAGTGCATGCCCGCATTCGAGACGAGGACTGACTCCCCTGGGGAGACTCCAGAAGTACCCCAAGATCCATGTCAGCACTGGAGAGGAAACCTCAGGTTCCGGCCCCGACTCCACACAAGGTCTTAGGCCCCGGCATCGACGGGAGAGGAATCCCGAGAGGCCCCCGAGGAACTCGCATGGGGACTGGCCTTTCCTGAGGCCACCAGAGCGGGTCCCTGAGGTCCCCTTCGTAAGTCGAGAGCACCTGCCGCAACTCGAGAAAATCCAGGAGGTTTTGCCCTCCAGGCGAGATGAGGCCCATTTCCGCTGAAGCTTCTCGAGGCCAATCACATCTAACCACTGGAACTTCCAAAGGGTCCTTCACACCCTTGCTGCAACTCAAGAAGTTCCCCGACATGCCCGTCTCCACTCGAGAGGAAGCACGTGGTGTCCCGCACACATCCAGGGGAGCCCCGTTTCCGCCTCCTATCTCGAGATGAGGGATCCTTTCCCTGTTTCGTAGGGAAAGAATTCCCGGCGTTCCCGTCGCATCTCAAGAGGAGGCGCTCTCCACAGGAAAGGCGAGAGGAACTCCAGGGTCGTGCCACCATTCCAAGAGTCCCCCAGATGTGTCAGTCCATTCCAGAGGAACCTGTTTTCCCTGCACTGCCTTGACGTTCAAGCCGAGGATCGACTCCCACCACGTGTGCACGTGGGACAGCCCTGTGGGAAAGCCTCGTGGGAAAGCCTCGTGGGAAAGACTCGAGGGAAAACCATAGATCCTTTGATCCACGCGGCGGAGTGCGTGACACTGCTGCTACCGCTCTGGAGGAAAGCGCAAGTGCATGCGCGCATTCGAGACGAGGACTGACTCCCCTGGGGAGACTCAAGAAGTACCGCAAGATCCATGTCAGCACTGGAGAGGAATCCTCAGGTTCCGGCCCCGACTCCACACAAGGTCTTAGGCCCCGGCATCGACGGGAGAGGAATCCCGAGAGGCCCCCGAGGAACTCGCATGGGGACTGGCCTTTCCTGAGGCCACCAGAGCGGGTCCCTGAGGTCCCCGTCGTAAGTCGAGAGCACCTGCCGCAACTCGAGAAAATCCAGGAGGTTTTGCCCTCCAGGCGAGATGAGGCCCATTTCCGCTGTGGCTTCTAGAGGCCAATCACATCTAACCACTGGAACTTCCAAAGGGTCCTTCACACCATTACTGCAACTCAAGAAGTTCCCCGACATACCCGTCTCCACTCGAGAGGAAGCACGTGGGGTCCCGCACACATCCAGGGGAGCCCCGTTTCCGCCTCTTGGCTCGAGATGAGGGATCCTTTCCCTGTTTCGTAGGGAAAGAATTCCCGGTGTTCCCGTCGCATCTCAAGAGGAGGCGCTCTCCACAGGAAAGGTGAGAGGAACTCCAGGGTCGTGCCACCATTCCAAGAGTCCCCCAGATGTGTCAGTCCATTCCAGAGGAACCTGCTTTCCCTGCACTGCCTTGACGTTCAAGCCGAGGATCGACTCCCACCACGTGTGCACGTGGGACAGCCCTGTGAGAAAGCCTCGTGGGAAAGCCTCGTGGGAAAGACTCGAGGGAAAACCATAGATCCTTTGATCCACGCGGCGGACTGCGTGACACTGCTGCTACCGCTCTGGAGGAAAGCGCAAGTGCATGCCCGCATTCGAGACGAGGACTGACTCCCCTGGGGAGACTCCAGAAGTACCCCAAGATCCATGTCAGCACTGGAGAGGAATCCTCTGGTTCCGGCCCCGACTCCACACAAGGTCTTAGGCCCCGGCATCGACGGGAGAGGAATCCCGAGAGGCCCCCGAGGAACTCGCATGGGGACTGGCCTTTCCTGATTCCACCAGAGCGGGTCCCTGAGGTCCCCGTCGTAAGTCGAGAGTACCTGCCGCAACTCGAGAAAATCCAGGAGGTTTTGCCCTCCAGGCGAGATGAGGCCCATTTCCGCTGAGGCTTCTCGAGGCCAATCACATCTAACCACTGGAACTTCCAAAGGG
Source organism: Ovis canadensis (assembly GCF_042477335.2). NCBI lineage: Eukaryota > Metazoa > Chordata > Mammalia > Artiodactyla > Bovidae > Ovis > Ovis canadensis. Next base: position 3,387,093 of record NC_091252.1, read on the forward strand.
TCCTTCACACCATTGCTGCAACTCAAGAAATTCCCCGACATACCCGTCTCCACTCGAGAGGAAGCACGTGGGGTCCCGCACACATCCAGGGGAGCCCCGTTTCCGCCTCCTAGCTCGAGATGAGGGATCCTTTCCCTGTTTCGTAGGGAAAGAATTCCCGGCGTTCCCGTCGCATCTCAAGAGGAGGCGCTCTCCACAGGAAAGGCGAGAGGAATTCCAGGGTCGTGCCACCATTCCAAGAGTCCCCCAGATGTGTCAGTCCATTCCAGAGGAACCTGTTTTCCCTGCACTGCCTTGACGTTCAAGCCGAGGATCGACTCCCACCACGTGTGCACGTGGGACAGCCCTGTGGGAAAGCCTCGTGGGAAAGCCTCGAGGGAAAGACTCGAGGGAAAACCATACATCCTTTGATCCACGCGGCGGACTGCGTGACACTGCTGCTACCGCTCTGGAGGAAAGCGCAAGTGCATGCACGCATTCGAGACCAGGACTGACTTCCCTGGGGAGACTCCGGAAGTACGCCAAGATCCATGTCAGCACTGGAGAGGAATCCTCAGGTTCCGGCCCCGACTCCACACAAGGTCTTAGGCCCCGGCATCGACGGGAGAGGAATCCCGAGAGGCCCCCGAGGAACTCGCATGGGGACTGGCCTTTCCTGAGGCCACCAGAGCGGGTCCCTGAGGTCCCCGTCGTAAGTCGAGAGCACCTGCCGCAACTCGAGAAAATCCAGGAGGTTTTGCCCTCCAGGCGATATGAGGCCCATTTCCGCTGAGGCTTCTCGAGGCCAATCACATCTAACCACTGGAACTTCCAAAGGGTCCTTCACACCATTGCTGCAACTCAAGAAGTTCCCCGACATACCCGTCTCCACTCGAGAGGAAGCACGTGGGGTCCCGCACACATCCAGGGGAGCCCCGTTTCCGCCTCCTAGCTCGAGATGAGGGATCCTTTCCCCGTTTCGTAGGAAAAAATTCCCGGCGTTCCCGTCGCATCTCAAGAGGAGGCGCTCTCCACAGGAAAGGCGAGAGGAACTCCAGGGTCGTGCCACCATTCCAAGAGTCCCCCAGATGTGTCAGTCCATTCCAGAGGAACCTGTTTTCCCTGCACTGCCTTGACGTTCAAGCCGAGGATCGACTCCCAACACGTGTGCACGTGGGACAGCCCTGTGGGAAAGCCTCGTGGGAAAGCCTCGTGGGAAAGTCTCGAGGGAAAACCATAGATCCTTTGATCCACGCGGCGGACTGCGTGACACTGCTGCTACCGCTCTGGAGGAAAGCGCAAGTGCATGCCCGCATTCGAGACGAGGACTGACTCCCCTGGGGAGACTCCAGAAGTACCCCAAGATCCATGTCAGCACTGGAGAGGAATCCTCAGGTTCCGGCCCCGACTCCACACAAGGTCTTAGGCCCAGGCATCGACGGGAGAGGAATCCCGAGTGGCCCCCGAGGATCTCGCAGGGGGACTGGCCTTTCCTGAGGCCACCAGAGCGGGTCCCTGAGGTCCCCGTCGTAAGTCGAGAGCACCTGCCGCAACTCGAGAAAATCCAGGAGGTTTTGCCCTCCAGGCGAGATGAGGCCCATTTCCGCTGAGGCTTCTCGAGGCCAATCACGTCTAACCACTGGAACTTCCAAAGGGTCCTTCACACCCTTGCTGCAACTCAAGAAGTTCCCCGACATACCCGTCTCCACTCGAGACGAAGCACGTGGTGTCCCGCACACATCCGGGGGAGCCCCGTTTCCGCCTCCTAGCTCGAGATGAGGGATCCTTTCCCTGTTTCGTAGGGAAAGAATTCCCGGCGTTCCCGTCGCATCTCAAGAGGAGGCGCTCTGCACAGGAAAGGCGAGAGGAACTCCAGGGTCGTGACACCATTCCAAGAGTCCCCCAGATGTGTCAGTCCATTCCAGAGGAACCTGTTTTCCCTGCACTGCCTTGACGTTCAAGCCGAGGATCGACTCCCACCACGTGTGCACGTGGGACAGCCCTGTGGGAAAGCCTCGTGGGAAAGCCTCGTGGGAAAGACTCGAGGGAAAACCATAGATCCTTTGATCCACGCGGCGGACTGCGTGACACTGCTGATACCGCTCTGGAGGAAAGCGCAAGTGCATGCCCGCATTCGAGACGAGGACTGACTCCCCTGGGGAGACTCCAGAAGTACCCCAAGATCCATGTCAGCACTGGAGAGGAATCCTCAGGTTCAGGCCCCGACTCCACACAAGGTCTTAGACCCCGGCATCGACGGGAGAGGAATCCCGAGAGGCCCCCGAGGAACTCGCATGGGGACTGGCCTTTCCTGAGGCCACCAGAGCGGGTCCCTGAGGTCCCCGTCGTAAGTCGAGAGCCCCTGCCGCAACTCGAGAAAATCCAGGAGGTTTTGCCCTCCAGGCGAGATGAGGCCCATTTCCGCTGAGGCTTCTCGAGGCCAATCACATCTAACCACTGGAACTTCCAAAAGGTTCTTCACACCCTTGCTGCAACTCAAGAAGTTCCCCGACATACCCGTCTCCACTCGAGAGGAAGCACGTGGGGTCCCGCACACATCCAGGGGAGCCCCGTTTCCGCCTCCTAGCTCGAGATGAGGGATCCTTTCCCTGTTTCGTAGGGAAAGAATTCCCGGCGTTCCCGTCGCATCTCAAGAGGAGGCGCTCTCCACAGGAAAGGCGAGAGGAACTCCAGGGTCGTGCCACCATTCCAAGAGTCCCCCAGATGTGTCAGTCCATTCCAGAGGAACCTGTTTTCCCTGCACTGCCTTGACGTTCAAGCCGAGGATCGACTCCCACCACGTGTGCACGTGGGACAGCCCTGTGGGAAAGCCTCGTGGGAAATCCTCGTGGGAAAGACTCGAGGGAAAACCATAGATCCTTTGATCCACGCGGCGGACTGCGTGACACTGCTGCTACCGCTCTGGAGGAAAGCGCAAGTGCATGCCCGCATTCGAGACGAGGACTGACTCCCCTGGGGAGACTCCAGAAGTACCCCAATATCCATGTCAGCACTGGAGAGGAATCCTCAGGTTCCGGCCCCGACTCCACACAAGGTCTTAGGCCCCGGCATCGACGGGAGAGGAATCCCGAGAGGCCCCCGAGGAACTCGCATGGGGACTGGCCTTTCCTGAGGCCACCAGAGCGGGTCCCTGAGGTCCCCGTCGTAAGTCGAGAGCACCTGCCGCAACTTGAGAAAATCCAGGAGGTTTTGCCCTCCAGGCGAGATGAGGCCCATTTCCGCTGAGGCTTCTCGAGGCCAATCACATCTAACCACTGGAACTTCCAAAGGGTCCTTCACACCCTTGCTGCAACTCAGGAAGTTCCCCGACATACCCGTCTCCACTCGAGAGGAAGCACGTGGGGTCCCGCACACATCCAGGGGAGCCCCGTTTCCGCCTCCTAACTCGAGATGAGGGATCCTTTCCCTGTTTCGTAGGGAAAGAATACCCGGCGTTCCCGTCGCATCTCAAGAGGAGGCGCTCTCCACAGGAAAGGCGAAAGGAACTCCAGGGTCGTTACACCATTCCAAGAGTCCCCCAGATGTGTCAGTCCATTCCAGAGGAACCTGTTTTCCCTGCACTGCCTTGACGTTCAAGCCGAGGATCGACTCCCACCACGTGTGCACGTGCGACAGCCCTGTGGGAAAGCCTCGTGGGAAACCCTCGTGGGAAAGACTCGAGGGAAAACCGTAGATCCTTTGATCCAGGCCGCGGACTGCGTGACACTGCTGCTACCGCTCTGGAGGACAGCGCAAGTGCATGCCCGCATTCGAGACGAGGACTGACTCCCCTGGGGAGACTCCAGAAGTACCCAAAGATCCATGTCAGCACAGGAGAGGAATCCTCAGGTTCCGGCCCCGACTCCACACAAGGTCTTAGGCCCCGGCATTGACGGGAGAGGAATCCCGAGAGGCCCCCGAGGAACTCGCATGGGGACTGGCCTTTCCTGAGGCCACCAGAGCGGGTCCCTGAGGTCCCCGTCGTAAGTCGAGAGCACCTGCCGCAACTCGAGAAAATCCAGGAGGTTTTGCCCTCCAGGCGAGATGAGGCCCATTTCCGCTGAGGCTTCTCGAGGCCAATACGTCTAACCACTGGAACTTCCAAAGGGTCCTTCACACCCTTGCTGCAACTCAAGAAGTTCCCCGACATAGCCGTCTCCACTCGAGAGGAAGCACGTGGGGTCCCGCACACATCCAGGGGAGCCCCGTTTCCGCCTCCTAGCTCGAGATGAGGGATCCTTTCCCTGTTTCGTAGGGAAAGAATTCCCGGCGTTCCCGTCGCACCTCAAGAGGAGGCGCTCTCCAAAGGAAAGGCGAGAGGAACTCCAGGGTCGTGCCACCATTCCAAGAGTCCCCCAGATGTGTCAGTCCATTCCAGAGGAACCTGTTTTCCCTGCACTGCCTTGACGTTCAAGCCGAGGATCGACTCCCACCACGTGTGCACGTGGGACAGCCCTGTGGGAAAGCCTCGTGCGAAAGCCTCCTGGGAAAGACTCGAGGGAAAACCACAGATCCTTTGATCCACGCGGCGGACTGCGTGACACTGCTGCTACCGCTCTGGAGGAAAGCGCATGTGCATGCCCGCATTCGAGACGAGGACTGACTCCCCTGGGGAGACTCCAGAAGTACCCCAAGATCCATGTCAGCACTGGAGAGGAATCCTCAGGTTCCGGCCCCGACTCCACACAAGGTCTTAGGCCCCGGCATCGACGGGAGAGGAATCCCGAGAGGCCCCCGAGGAACTCGCATGGGGACTGGCCTTTCCTGAGGCCACCAGAGCGGGTCCCTGAGGTCCCCGTCGTAAGTCGAGAGCACCTGCCGCAACTCGAGAAAATCCAGGAGGTTTTGCCCTCAAGGCGAGATGAGGCCCATTTCCGCTGAGGCTTCTCGAGGCCAATCACATCTAACCACTGGAACTTCCAAAGGGTCCTTCACACCATTGCTGCAACTCAAGAAGTTCCCCGACATAGCCGTCTCCACTAGAGAGGAAGCACGTGGTGTCCCGCACACTTCCAGGGGAGCCCCGTTTCCGCCTCCTAGCTCGAGATGAGGGATCCTTTCCCTGTTTCGTAGGGAAAGAATTCCCGGCGTTCCCATCGCATCTCAAGAGGAGGCGCTCTCCACAGGAAAGGCGAGAGGAACTCCAGGGTCGTGCCACCATTCCAAGAGTCCCCCAGATGTTTCAGTCCATTCCAGAGGAACCTGTTTTCCCTGCACTGCCTTGACGTTCAAGCCGAGGATCCACTCCCACCACGTGTGCACGTGGGACAGCCCTGTGGGAAAGCCTCGTGGGAAAGCCTCGTGGGAAAGACTCGAGGGAAAACCATAGATCCTTTGATCCACGCGGCGGACTGCGTGACACTGCTGCTACCGCTCTGGAGGAAAGCGCATGTGCATGCCCGCATTCGAGAGGAGGACTGACTCCCCTGGAGAGACTCCAGAAGTACCCCAAGATCCATGTCAGCACTGGAGAGGAATCCTCAGGTTCCGGCCCCGACTCCACACAAGGTCTTAGGCACCGGCATCGACGGGAGAGGAATCCCGAGAGGCCCCCGAGGAACTCGCATGGGGACTGGCCTTTCCTGAGGCCACCAGAGCGGGTCCCTGAGGTCCCCGTCGTAAGTCGAGAGCACCTGCCGCAACTCGAGAAAATCCAGGAGGTTTTGCCCTCCAGGCGAGATGAGGCCCATTTCCGCTGAGGCTTCTCGAGGCCAATCACATCTAACCACTGGAACTTCCAAAGGGTCCTTCACACCCTTGCTGCAACTCAAGAAGTTCCCCGACATACCCGTCTCCACTCGAGAGGAAGCACGTGGGGTCCCGCACACATCCAGGGGAGCCCCGTTTCCGCCTCCTAGCTCGAGATGAGGGATCCTTTCCCTGTTTCGTAGGGAAAGAATTCCCGGCGTTCCCGTCGCATCTCAAGAGGAGGCGCTCTCCACAGGAAAGGCGAGAGGAACTCCAGGGTCGTGCCACCATTCCAAGAGTCCCCCAGATGTGTCAGTCCATTCCAGAGGAACCTGTTTTCCCTGCACTGCCTTGACGTTCAAGCCGAGGATCGACTCCCACCACGTGTGCACGTGGGACAGCCCTGTGGGAAAGCCTCGTGGGAAAGCCTCGTGGGAAAGACTCGAGGGAAAACCATAGATCCTTTGATCTACGCGGCGGACTGCGTGACACTGCTGCTACCGCTCTGGAGGAAAGCGCAAGTGCATGCCCGCATTCGAGACGAGGACTGACTCCCCTGGGGAGACTCCAGAAGTACCCCAATATCCATGTCAGCACTGGAGAGGAATCCTCAGGTTCCGGCCCCGACTCCACACAAGGTCTTAGGCACCGGCATCGACGGGAGAGGAATCCCGAGAGGCCCCCGAGGAACTCGCATGGGGACTGGCCTTTCCTGAGGCCACCAGAGCGGGTCCCTGAGGTCCCCGTCGTAAGTCGAGAGCACCTGCCGCAACTCGAGAAAATCCAGGAGGTTTTGCCCTCCAGGCGAGATGAGGCCCATTTCCGCTGAGGCTTCTGGAGGCCAATCACATCTAACCACTGGAACTTCCAAAGGGTCCTTCACACCATTGCTGCAACTCAAGAAGTTCCCCGACATACCCGTCTCCACTCGAGAGGAAGCACGTGGGGTCCCGCACACATCCAGGGGAGCCCCGTTTCCGCCTCCTAGCTCGAGATGAGGGATCCTTTCCCTGTTTCGTAGGGAAAGAATACCCGGCGTTCCCGTCGCATCTCAAGAGGAGGCGCTCTCCACAGGAAAGGCGAAAGGAACTCCAGGGTCGTGACACCATTCCAAGAGTCCCCCAGATGTGTCAGTCCATTCCAGAGGAACCTGTTTTCCCTGCACTGCCTTGACGTTCAAGCCGAGGATCGACTCCCACCACGTGTGCACGTGCGACAGCCCTGTGGGAAAGCCTCGTGGGAAACCCTCGTGGGAAAGACTCGAGGGAAAACCATAGATCCTTTGATCCACGCGGCGGACTGCGTGACACTGCTGCTACCGCTCTGGAGGAAAGCGCAAGTGCATGCCCGCATTCGAGACGAGGACTGACTCCCCTGGGGAGACTCCAGAAGTACCCCAAGATCCATGTCAGCACAGGAGAGGAATCCTCAGGTACCGGCCCCGACTCCACACAAGGTCTTAGGCCCCGGCATTGACGGGAGAGGAATCCCGAGAGGCCCCCGAGGAACTCGCATGGGGACTGGCCTTTCCTGAGGCCACCAGAGCGGGTCCCTGAGGTCCCCGTCGTAAGTCGAGAGCACCTGCCGCAACTCGAGAAAATCCAGGAGGTTTTGCCCTCCAGGCGAGATGAGGCCCATTTCCGCTGAGGCTTCTCGAGGCCAATACGTCTAACCACTGGAACTTCCAAAGGGTCCTTCACACCATTGCTGCAACTCAAGAAGTTCCCCGACATACCCGTCTCCACTCGAGAGGAAGCACGTGGTGTCCCGCACACATCCAGGGGAGCCCCGTTTCCGCCTCCTAGCTCGAGATGAGGGATCCTTTCGTTGTTTCGTAGGGAAAGAATTCCCGGCGTTCCCGTCGCATCTCAAGAGGAGGCGCTCTCCACAGGAAAGGCGAGAGGAACTCCAGGGTCGTGCCACCATTCCAAGAGTCCCCCAGATGTGTCAGTCCATTCGAGAGGAACCTGTTTTCCCTGCAGTGCCTTGACGTTGAAGCCGAGGATCGACTCCCACCACGTGTGCACGTGGGACAGCCCTGTGGGAAAGCCTCGTGGGAAAGCCTCGTGGGAAAGACTCGAGGGAAAACCATAGATCCTTGGATCCACGCGGCGGACTGCGTGACACTGCTGCTACCGCTCTGGAGGAAAGCGCAAGTGCATGCCCGCATTCGAGACGAGGACTGACTCCCCTGGGGAGACTCCAGAAGTACCCCAAGATCCATGTCAGCACTGGAGAGGAATCCTCAGGTTCCGGCCCCGACTCCACACAAGGTCTTAGGCCCCGGCATCGACGGGAGAGGAATCCCGAGAGGCCACCGAGGAACTCGCATGGGGACTGGCCTTTCCTGAGGCCACCAGAGCGGGTCCCTGAGGTCCCCTTCGTAAGTCGAGAGCACCTGCCGCAACTCGAGAAAATCCAGGAGGTTTTGCCCTCCAGGCGAGATGAGGCCCAATTCCGCTGAGGGTTCTCGAGGCCAATCACATCTAACCACTGGAACTTCCAAAGGGTCCTTCACACCCTTGCTGCAACTCAAGAAGTTCCCCGACATAGCCGTCTCCACTCGAGAGGAAGCACGTGGGGTCCCGCACACATCCAGGGGAGCCCCGTTTCGGCCTCCTAGCTCGAGATGAGGGATCCTTTCCCAGTTTCGTAGGGAAAGAATTCCCGGCGTTCCCGTCGCACCTCAAGAGGAGGCGCTCTCCAATGGAAAGGCGAGAGGAACTCCAGGGTCGTGCCACCATTCCAAGAGTCCCCCAGATGTGTCAGTCCATTCCAGAGGAACCTGTTTACCCTGCACTGCCTTGACGTTCAAGCCGAGGATCGACTCCCACCACGTGTGCACGTGGGACAGCCCTGTGGGAAAGCCTCGTGCGAAAGCCTCCTGGGAAAGACTCGAGGGAAAACCATAGATCCTTTGATCCACGCGGCGGACTGCGTGACACTGCTGCTACCGCTCTGGAGGAAAGCGCATGTGCATGCCCGCATTCGAGACGAGGACTGACTCCCCTAGGGAGACTCCAGAAGTACCCCAAGATCCATGTCAGCACTGGAGACGAATCCTCAGGTTCCGGCCCCGACTCCACACAAGGTCTTAGGCCCCGGCATCGACGGGAGAGGAATCCCGAGAGGCCCCCGAGGAACTCGCATGGGGACTGGCCTTTCCTGAGGCCACCAGAGCGGGTCCCTGAGGTCCCCGTCGTAAGTCGAGAGCACCTGCCGCAACTCGAGAAAATCCAGGAGGTTTTGCCCTCCAGGCGAGATGAGGCCCATTTCCGCTGAGGCTTCTCGAGGCCAATCACATCTAACCACTGGAACTTCCAAAGGGTCCTTCACACCATTGCTGCAACTCAAGAAGTTCCCCGACATACCCGTCTCCACTCGAGAGGAAGCACGTGGGGTCCCGCACACTTCCAGGGGAGCCCCGTTTCCGCCTCCTAGCTCGAGATGAGGGATCCTTTCCCTGTTTCGTAGGGAAAGAATTCCCGGCGTTCCCATCGCATCTCAAGAGGAGGCGCTCTCCACAGGAAAGGCGAGAGGAACTCCAGGGTCGTGCCACCATTCCAAGAGTCCCCCAGATGTGTCAGTCCATTCCAGAGGAACCTGTTTTCCTTGCACTGCCTTGACGTTCAAGCCGAGGATCCACTCCCACCACGTGTGCACGTGGGACAGCCCTGTGGGAAAGCCTCGTGGGAAAGCCTCGTGGGAAAGACTCGAGGGAAAACCATAGATCCTTTGATCCACGCGGCGGACTGCGTGACACTGCTGCTACCGCTCTGGAGGAAAGCGCATGTGCATGCCCGCATTCGAGACGAGGACTGACTCCCCTGGGGAGACTCCAGAAGTACCCCAAGATCCATGTCAGCACTGGAGAGGAATCCTCAGGTTCCGGCCCCGACTCCACACAAGGTCTTAGGCCCCGGCATCGACGGGAGAGGAATCCCGAGAGGCCCCCGAGGAACTCGTATGGGGACTGGCCTTTCCTGAGGCCACCAGAGCGGGTCCCTGAGGTCCCCGTCGTAAGTCGAGAGCACCTGCCGCAACTCGAGAAAATCCAGGAGGTTTTGCCCTCCAGGCGAGATGAGGCCCATTTCCGCTGAGGCTTCTCGAGGCCAATCACGTCTAACCACTGGAACTTCCAAAGGGTCCTTCACACCATTGCTGCAACTCAAGAAGTTCCCCGACATACCCGTCTCCACTCGAGAGGAAGCACGTGGGGTCCCGCACACATCCAGGGGAGACCCGTTTCCGCCTCCAAGCTCGAGATGAGGGATCCTTTCCCTGTTTCGTAGGGAAAGAATTCCCGGCGTTGCCGTCGCACCTCAAGAGGAGGCGCTCTCCTCAGGAAAGGCGAGAGGAACTCCAGGGTCGTGACACCATTCCAAGAGTCCCCCAGATGTGTCAGTCCATACCAGAGGAACCTGTTTTCCCTGCACTGCCTTGACGTTCAAGCCGAGGATCGACTCCCAACACGTGTGCACGTGGGACAGCCCTGTGGGAAAGCCTCGTGGGAAAGCCTCGTGGGAAAGACTCGAGGGAAAACCATAGATCCTTTGATCCACGCGGCGGACTGCGTGACACTGCTGCTACCGCTCTGGAGGAAAGCGCAAGTGCATGCCCGCATTCGAGACGAGGACTGACTCCCCTGGGGAGACTCCAGAAGTACCCCAAGATCCATGTCAGCACTGGAGAGGAATCCTCAGGTTCCGGCCCCGACTCCACACAAGGTCTTAGACCCCGGCATCGACGGGAGAGGAATCCCGAGACGCCCCCGAGGAACTCGCATGGGGACTGGCCTTTCCTGAGGCCACCAGAGCGGGTCCCTGAGGTCCCAGTCGTAAGTCGAGAGCCCCTGCCGCAACTCGAGAAAATCCAGGAGGTTTTGCCCTCCAGGCGAGATGAGGCCCATTTCCGCTGAGGCTTCTCGAGGCCAATCACATATAACCACTGGAACTTCCAAAGGGTTCTTCACACCCTTGCTGCAACTCAAGAAGTTCCCCGACATACCCGTCTCCCCTCGAGAGGAAGCACGTGGGGTCCCGCACACATCCAGGGGACCCCCGTTTCCGCCTCCTAGCTCGAGATGAGGGATCCTTTCCCTGTTTCGTAGGGAAAGAATTCCCGGCGTTCCCGTCGCATCTCAAGAGGAGGCGCTCTCCACAGGAAAGGCGAGAGGAACTCCAGGGTCGTGCCACCATTCCAAGAGTCCCCCAGATGTGTCAGTCCATTCGAGAGGAACCTGTTTTCCCTGCAGTGCCTTGACGTTCAAGCCGAGGATCGACTCCCACCACGTGTGCACGTGCGACAGCCCTGTGGGAAAGCCTCGTGGGAAACCCTCGTGGGAAAGACTCGAGGGAAAACCATAGATCCTTGGATCCACGCGGCGGACTGCGTGACACTGCTGCTACCGCTCTGGAGGAAAGCGCAAGTGCATGCCCGCATTCGAGACGAGGACTGACTCCCCTGGGGAGACTCCAGAAGTACCCCAAGATCCATGTCAGCACAGGAGAGGAATCCTCAGGTTCCGGCCCCGACTCCACACAAGGTCTTAGGCCCAGGCATTGACGGGAGAGGAATCCCGAGAGGCCCCCGAGGAACTCGCATGGGGACTGGCCTTTCCTGAGGCCACCAGAGCGGGTCCCTGAGGTCCCCGTCGTAAGTCGAGAGCACCTGCCGCAACTCGAGAAAATCCAGGAGGTTTTGCCCTCCAGGCGAGATGAGGCCCATTTCCGCTGAGGCTTCTCGAGGCCAATACGTCTAACCACTGGAACTTCCAAAGGGTCCTTCACACCATTGCTGCAACTCAAGAAGTTCCCCGACATACCCGTCTCCACTCGAGAGGAAGCACGTGGTGTCCCGCACACATCCAGGGGAGCCCCGTTTTCGCCTCCTAGCTCGAGATGAGGGATCCTTTCCCTGTTTCGTAGGGAAAGAATTCCCGGCGTTCCCGTCGCATCTCAAGAGGAGGCGCTCTCCACAGGAAAGGCGAGAGGAACTCCAGGGTCGTGCCACCATTCCAAGAGTCCCCCAGATGTGTCAGTCCATTCGAGAGGAACCTGTTTTCCCTGCAGTGCCTTGACGTTGAAGCCGAGGATCGACTCCCACCACGTGTGCACGTGGGACAGCCCTGTGGGAAAGCCTCGTGGGAAAGCCTCGTGGGAAAGACTCGAGGGAAAACCATAGATACTTTGATCCACGCGGCGGACTGCGTGACACTGCTGCTACCGCTCTGGAGGAAAGCGCAAGTGCATGCCCGCATTCGAGACGAGGACTGACTCCCCTGGGGAGACTCCAGAAGTACCCCAAGATCCATGTCAGCAGTGGAGAGGAATCCTCAGGTTCCGGCCCCGACTCCACACAAGGTCTTAGGCCCCGGCATCGACGGGAGAGGAATCCCGAGAGGCCACCGAGGAACTCGCATGGGGACTGGCCTTTCCTGAGGCCACCAGAGCGGTTCCCTGAGGTCCCAGTCGTAAGTCGAGAGCACCTGCCGCAACTCGAGAAAATCCAGGAGGTTTTGCCCTCCAGGCGAGATGAGGCCCATTTCCGCTGAGGGTTCTCGAGGCCAATCACATCTAACCACTGGAACTTCCAAAGGGTCCTTCACACCCTTGCTGCAACTCAAGAAGTTCCCCGACATAGCCGTCTCCACTCGAGAGGAAGCACGTGGGGTCCCGCACACATCCAGGGGAGCCCCGTTTCCGCCTCCTAGCTCGAGATGAGGGATCCTTTCCCTGTTTCGTAGGGAAAGAATACCCGGCGTTCCCGTCGCATCTCAAGAGGAGGCGCTCTCCACAGGAAAGGCGAGAGGAACTCCAGGGTCTTGCCACCATTCCAAGAGTACCCCAGATGTGTCAGTCCATTCCAGAGGAACCTGTTTTCCCTGCACTGCCTTGACGTTCAACCCGAGGATCGACTCCCACCACGTGTGCACGTGGGACAGCCCTGTGGGAAAGCCTCGTGGGAAAGCCTCGTGGGAAAGACTCGAGGGGAAACCATAGATCCTTTGATCCACGCGGCGGACTTCGTGACACTGCTGCTACCGCTCTGGAGGAAAGCGCAAGTGCATGTCCGCATTCGAGACGAGGACTGACTCCCCTGGGGAGACTCCAGAAGTACCCCAAGATCCATGTCAGCACTGGAGAGGAATCCTCAGGTTCCGGCCCCGACTCCACACAAGGTCTTAGGCCCCGGCATCGACGGGAGAGGAATCCCGAGAGGCCCCCGAGGAACTCGCATGGGGACTGGCCTTTCCTGAGGCCACCAGAGCGGGTCCCTGAGGTCCCCGTCGTAAGTCGAGAGCACCTGCCGCAACTCGAGAAAATCCAGGAGGTTTTGCCCTCCAGGCGAGATGAGGCCCATTTCCGCTGAGGCTTCTCGAGGCCAATCACGTCTAACCACTGGAACTTCCAAAGGGTCCTTCACACCATTGCTGCAACTCAAGAAGTTCCCCGACATACCCGTCTCCACTCGAGAGGAAGCACGTGGGGTCCCGCACACATCCAGGGGAGCCCCGTTTCCGCCTCCTAGCTCGAGATGAGGGATCCTTTCCCTGTTTCGTAGGGAAAGAATTCCCGGCGTTACCGTCGCATCTCAAGAGGAGGCACTCTCCTCAGGAAAGGCGAGAGGAACTCCAGGGTCGTCACACCATTCCAAGAGTCCCCAAGATGTGTCAGTCCATTCCAGAGGAACCTGTTTTCCCTGCACTGCCTTGACGTTCAAGCCGAGGATCGACTCCCACCACGTGTGCACGTGGGACAGCCCTGTTGGAAAGCCTCGTGGGAAAGCCTCGTGGGAAAGACTCGAGGGAAAACCATAGATCCTTTGATCCACGCGGCGGACTGCGTGACACTGCTGCTACCGCTCTGGAGGAAAGCGCAAGTGCATGCCCGCATTCGAGACGAGGACTGACTCCCCTGGGGAGACTCCAGAAGTACCCCAAGATCCATGTCAGCACTGGAGAGGAATCCTCAGGTTCCGGCCCCGACTCCACACAAGGTCTTAGGCCCCGGCATCGACGGGAGAGGAATCCCGAGAGGCCCCCGAGGAACTCGCATGGGGACTGGCCTTTCCTGAGGCCACAAGAGCGGGTCCCTGAGGTCCCCGTCGTAAGTCGATGGCACCTGCCGCAACTCGAGAAAATCCAGGAGGTTTTGCCCTCCAGGCGAGATGAGGCCCATTTCCGCTGAGGCTTCTCGGGGCCAATCACATCTAACCAATGGAACTTCCAAAGGGTCCTTCACACCCTTGCTGCAACTCAAGAAGTTCCCCGACATACCCGTCTCCACTCGAGAGGAAGCACGTGGGGTCCCGCACACATCCAGGGGAGCCCCGTTTCCGCCTCCTAGCTCGAGATGAGGGATCCTTTCCCTGTTTCGTAGGGAAAGAATTCCCGGCGTTCCCGTCGCACCTCAAGAGGAGGCACTCTCCAAAGGAAAGGCGAGAGGAACTCCAGGGTCCTGCCACCATTCCAAGAGTCCCCCAGATGTGTCAGTCCATTCCAGAGGAACCTGTTTTCCCTGCACTGCCTTGACGTTCAAGCCGAGGATCGACTCCCACCACGTGTGCACGTGGGACAGCCCTGTGGGAAAGCCTCGTGCGAAAGCCTCCTGGGAAAGACTCGAGGGAAAACCATAGATCCTTTGATCCACGCGGCGGACTGCGTGACACTGCTGCTACCGCTCTGGAGGAAAGCGCATGTGCATGCCCGCATTCGAGACGAGGACTGACTCCCCTGGGGAGACTCCAGAAGTACCCCAAGATCCATGTCAGCACTGGAGAGGAATCCTCAGGTTCCGGCCCCGACTCCACACAAGGTCTTAGGCCCCGGCATCGACGGGAGAGGAATCCCGAGAGGCCCCCGTGGAACTCGCATGGGGACTGGCCTTTCCTGAGGCCACCAGAGCGGGTCCCTGAGGTCCCCGTCGTAAGTCGAGAGCACCTGCCGCAACTCGAGAAAATCCAGGAGGTTTTGCCCTCCAGGCGAGATGAGGCCCATTTCCGCTGAGGCTTCTCGAGGCCAATCACATCTAACCACTGGAACTTCCAAAGGGTCCTTCACACCCTTGCTGCAACTCAAGAAGTTCCCCGACATAGCCGTCTCCACTCGAGAGGAAGCACGTGGGGTCCCGCACACATCCAGGGGAGCCCCGTTTCCGCCTCCTAGCTCGAGATGAGGGATCCTTTCCCTGTTTCGTAGGGAAAGAATACCCGGCGTTCCCGTCGCATCTCAAGAGGAGGCGCTCTCCACAGGAAAGGCGAGAGGAACTCCAGGGTCTTGCCACCATTCCAAGAGTACCCCAGATGTGTCAGTCCATTCCAGAGGAACCTGTTTTCCCTGCACTGCCTTGACGTTCAACCCGAGGATCGACTCCCACCACGTGTGCACGTGGGACAGCCCTGTGGGAAAGCCTCGTGGGAAAGCCTCGTGGGAAAGACTCGAGGGGAAACCATAGATCCTTTGATCCACGCGGCGGACTTCGTGACACTGCTGCTACCGCTCTGGAGGAAAGCGCAAGTGCATGTCCGCATTCGAGACGAGGACTGACTCCCCTGGGGAGACTCCAGAAGTACCCCAAGATCCATGTCAGCACTGGAGAGGAATCCTCAGGTTCCGGCCCCGACTCCACACAAGGTCTTAGGCCCCGGCATCGACGGGAGAGGAATCCCGAGAGGCCCCCGAGGAACTCGCATGGGGACTGGCCTTTCCTGAGGCCACCAGAGCGGGTCCCTGAGGTCCCCGTCGTAAGTCGAGAGCACCTGCCGCAACTCGAGAAAATCCAGGAGGTTTTGCCCTCCAGGCGAGATGAGGCCCATTTCCGCTGAGGCTTCTCGAGGCCAATCACGTCTAACCACTGGAACTTCCAAAGGGTCCTTCACACCATTGCTGCAACTCAAGAAGTTCCCCGACATACCCGTCTCCACTCGAGAGGAAGCACGTGGGGTCCCGCACACATCCAGGGGAGCCCCGTTTCCGCCTCCTAGCTCGAGATGAGGGATCCTTTCCCTGTTTCGTAGGGAAAGAATTCCCGGCGTTACCGTCGCATCTCAAGAGGAGGCACTCTCCTCAGGAAAGGCGAGAGGAACTCCAGGGTCGTCACACCATTCCAAGAGTCCCCAAGATGTGTCAGTCCATTCCAGAGGAACCTGTTTTCCCTGCACTGCCTTGACGTTCAAGCCGAGGATCGACTCCCACCACGTGTGCACGTGGGACAGCCCTGTTGGAAAGCCTCGTGGGAAAGCCTCGTGGGAAAGACTCGAGGGAAAACCATAGATCCTTTGATCCACGCGGCGGACTGCGTGACACTGCTGCTACCGCTCTGGAGGAAAGCGCAAGTGCATGCCCGCATTCGAGACGAGGACTGACTCCCCTGGGGAGACTCCAGAAGTACCCCAAGATCCATGTCAGCACTGGAGAGGAATCCTCAGGTTCCGGCCCCGACTCCACACAATGTCTTAGGCCCCGGCATCGACGGGAGAGGAATCCCGAGAGGCCCCCGAGGAACTCGCATGGGGACTGGCCTTTCCTGAGGCCACAAGAGCGGGTCCCTGAGGTCCCCGTCGTAAGTCGATGGCACCTGCCGCAACTCGAGAAAATCCAGGAGGTTTTGCCCTCCAGGCGAGATGAGGCCCATTTCCGCTGAGGCTTCTCGGGGCCAATCACATCTAACCAATGGAACTTCCAAAGGGTCCTTCACACCCTTGCTGCAACTCAAGAAGTTCCCCGACATACCCGTCTCCACTCGAGAGGAAGCACGTGGGGTCCCGCACACATCCAGGGGAGCCCCGTTTCCGCCTCCTAGCTCGAGATGAGGGATCCTTTCCCTGTTTCGTAGGGAAAGAATTCCCGGCGTTCCCGTCGCACCTCAAGAGGAGGCACTCTCCAAAGGAAAGGCGAGAGGAACTCCAGGGTCCTGCCACCATTCCAAGAGTCCCCCAGATGTGTCAGTCCATTCCAGAGGAACCTGTTTTCCCTGCACTGCCTTGACGTTCAAGCCGAGGATCGACTCCCACCACGTGTGCACGTGGGACAGCCCTGTGGGAAAGCCTCGTGCGAAAGCCTCCTGGGAAAGACTCGAGGGAAAACCATAGATCCTTTGATCCACGCGGCGGACTGCGTGACACTGCTGCTACCGCTCTGGAGGAAAGCGCATGTGCATGCCCGCATTCGAGACGAGGACTGACTCCCCTGGGGAGACTCCAGAAGTACCCCAAGATCCATGTCAGCACTGGAGAGGAATCCTCAGGTTCCGGCCCCGACTCCACACAAGGTCTTAGGCCCCGGCATCGACGGGAGAGGAATCCCGAGAGGCCCCCGTGGAACTCGCATGGGGACTGGCCTTTCCTGAGGCCACCAGAGCGGGTCCCTGAGGTCCCCGTCGTAAGTCGAGAGCACCTGCCGCAACTCGAGAAAATCCAGGAGGTTTTGCCCTCCAGGCGAGATGAGGCCCATTTCCGCTGAGGCTTCTCGAGGCCAATCACATCTAACCACTGGAACTTCCAAAGGGTCCTTCACACCATTGCTGCAACTCAAGAAGTTCCCCGACATACCCATCTCCACTCGAGAGGAAGCACGTGGGGTCCCGCACACATCCAGGGGAGCCCCGTTTCCGCCTCCTAGCTCGAGATGAGGGATCCTTTCCCTGTTTCGTAGGGAAAGAATTCCCGGCGTTCCCGTCGCATCTGAAGAGGAGGTGCTCTCCACAGGAAAGGCGAGAGGAACTCCCAGGTCGTGCCACCATTCCAAGAGTCCCCCAGATGTGTCAGTCCATTCCAGAGGAACCTGTTTTCCCTGCACTGCCTTGACGTTCAAGTCGAGGATCGACTCCCACCACCTGTGCACGTGGGACAGCCCTGTGGGAAAGCCTCGTGGGAAAGCCTCGTGGGAAAGACTCGAGGGAAAACCATAGATCCTTTGATCCACGCGGCGGACTGCGTGACACTGCTGCTACCGCTCTGGAGGAAAGCGCAAGTGCATGCCCGCATTCGAGACGAGGACTGACTCCCCTGGGGAGACTCCAGAATTACCCCAAGATCCATGTCAGCACTGGAGAGGAATCCTCAGGTTCCGGCCCCGACTCCACACAAGGTCTTAGGCCCCGGCATCGACGGGAGAGGAATCCCGAGAGGCCCCCGAGGAACTCGTATGCGGACTGGCCTTTCCTGAGGCTACCAGAGCGGGTCCCTGAGGTCCCCGTCGTAAGTCGAGAGCACCTGCCGCAACTCGAGAAAATCCAGGAGGTTTTGCCCTCCAGGCGAGATGAGGCCCATTTCCGCTGAGGCTTCTCGAGGCCAATCACGTCTAACCACTGGAACTTCCAAAGGGTCCTTCACACCATTGCTGCAACTCAAGAAGTTCCCCGACATAGCCGTCTCCACTCGAGAGGAAGCACGTGGGGTCCCGCACACATCCAGGGGAGCCCCGTTTCCGCCTCCTAGCTCGAGATGAGGGATCCTTTCCCTGTTTCGTAGGGAAAGAATTCCCGGCGTTCCCGTCGCACCTCAAGAGGAGGCGCTCTCCACAGGAAAGGCGAGAGGAACTCCAGGGTCGTGCCACCATTCCAAGAGTCCCCCAGATGTGTCAGTCCATTCCAGAGGAACCTGTTTTCCCTGCACTGCCTTGACGTTCAAGCCGAGGAACGACTCCCACCACGTGTGCACGTGGGACAGCCCTGTGGGAAAGCCTCGTGGGAAAGCCTCTTGGGAAAGACTCGAGGGAAAACCATAGATCCTTTAATCCACGCGGCGGACTGCGTGACACTGCTGCTACCGCTCTGGAGGAAAGCGCATGTGCATGCCCGCATTCGAGACGAGGACTGACTCCCCTGGGGAGACTCCAGAAGTACCCCAAGATCCATGTCAGCACTGGAGAGGAATCCTCAGGTTCCGGCCCCGACTCCACACAAGGTCTTAGGCCCCGGCATCGACGGGAGAGGAATCCCGAGAGGCCCCCGAGGAACTCGCATGGGGACTGGCCGTTCCTGAGGCCACCAGAGCGGGTCCCTGAGGTCCCCGTCGTAAGTCGAGAGCACCTGCCGCAACTCGAGAAAATCCAGGAGGTTTTGCCCTCCAGGCGAGATGAGGCCCATTTCCGCTGAGGCTTCTCGAGGCCAATCACATCTAACCACTGGAACTTCCAAAGGGTCCTTCACACCCTTGCTGCAACTCAAGAAGTTCCCCGACATACCCGTCTCCACTCGAGAGGAAGCACGTGGGGTCCCGCACACATCCAGGGGAGCCCCGTTTCCGCCTCCTAGCTCGAGATGAGGGATCCTTTCCCTGTTTCGTAGGGAAAGAATTCCCGGCGTTCCCGTCGCATCTCAAGAAGAGGCGCTCTCCACAGGAAAGGCGAGAGGAACTCCAGGGTCGTGCCACCATTCCAAGAGTCCCCCAGATGTGTCAGTCCATTCCAGAGGAACCTGTTTTCCCTGCACTGCCTTGACGTTCAAGCCGAGGATCGACTCCCACCACGTGTGCACGTGGGACAGCCCTGTGGGAAAGCCTCGTGGGAAAGCCTCGTGGGAAAGACTCGAGGGAAAACCATAGATCCTTTGATCCACGCGGCGGACTGCGTGACACTGCTGCTACCGCTCTGGAGGAAAGCGCAAGTGCATGCCCGCATTCGAGACGAGGACTGACTCCCCTGGGGAGACTCCAGAAGTACCCCAAGATCCATGTCAGCACTGGAGAGGAATCCTCAGGTTCCGGCCCCGACTCCACACAAGGTCTTAGGCCCCGGCATCGACGGGAGAGGAATCCCGAGAGGCCCCCGAGGAACTCGTATGGGGACTGGCCTTTCCTGAGGCCACCAGAGCGGGTCCCTGAGGTCCCCGTCGTAAGTCGAGAGCACCTGCCACAACTCGAGAAAATCCAGGAGGTTTTGCCCTCCAGGCGAGATGAGGCCCATTTCCGCTGAGGCTTCTCGAGGCCAATCACGTCTAACCACTGGAACTTCCAAAGGGTCCTTCACACCATTGCTGCAACTCAAGAAGTTCCCCGACATACCCGTCTCCACTCGAGAGGAAGCACGTGGGGTCCCGCACACATCCAGGGGAGACCCGTTTCCGCCTCCAAGCTCGAGATGAGGGATCCTTTCCCTGTTTCGTAGGGAAAGAATTCCCGGCGTTGCCGTCGCACCTCAAGAGGAGGCGCTCTCCTCAGGAAAGGCGAGAGGAACTCCAGGGTCGTGCCACCATTCCAAGAGTCCCCCAGATGTGTCAGTCCATTCCAGAGGAACCTGTTTTCCCTGCACTGCCTTGACGTTCAAGCCGAGGATCGACTCCCACCACGTGTGCACGTGGGACAGCCCTGTGGGAAAGCCTCGTGGGAAAGCCTCTTGGGAAAGACTCGAGGGAAAACCATAGATCCTTTGATCCAGGCGGCGGACTGCGTGACACTGCTGCTACCGCTCTGGAGGAAAGCGCATGTGCATGCCCGCATTCGAGACGAGGACTGACTCCCCTGGGGAGACTCCAGAAGTACCCCAAGATCCATGTCAGCACTGGAGAGGAATCCTCAGGTTCCGGCCCCGACTCCACACAAGGTCTTAGGCCCCGGCATCGACGGGAGAGGAATCCCGAGTGGCCCCCGAGGAACTCGCATGGGGACTGGCCTTTCCTGAGGCCACCAGAGCGAGTCCCTGAGGTCCCCGTCGTAAGTCGAGAGCACCTGCCGCAACTCGAGAAAATCCAGGAGGTTTTGTCCTCCAGGCGAGATGAGGCCCATTTCCGCTGAGGCTTCTCGAGGCCAATCACATCTAACCACTGGAACTTCCAATGGGTCCTTCACACCCTTGCTGCAACTCAAGAAGTTCCCCGACATACCCGTCTCCACTCGAGAGGAAGCACGTGGGGTCCCGCACACATCCAGGGGAGCCCCGTTTCCGCCTCCTAGCTCGAGATGAGGGATCCTTTCCCTGTTTCGTAGGGAAAGAATTCCCGGCGTTCCCGTCGCATCTCAAGAAGAGGCGCTCTCCACAGGAAAGGCGAGAGGAACTCCATGGTCGTGCCACCATTCCAAGAGTCCCCCAGATGTGTCAGTCCATTCCAGAGGAACCTGTTTTCCCTGCACTGCCTTGACGTTCAAGCCGAGGATCGACTCCCACCACGTGTGCACGTGGGACAGCCCTGTGGGAAAGCCTCGTGGGAAAGCCTCGTGGGAAAGACTCGAGGGAAAACCATAGATCCTTTGATCCACGCGGCGGACTGCGTGACACTGCTGCTACCGCTCTGGAGGAAAGCGCAAGTGCATGCCCGCATTCGAGACGAGGACTGACTCCCCTGGGGAGACTCCAGAAGTACCCCAAGATCCATGTCAGCACTGGAGAGGAATCCTCAGGTTCCGGCCCCGACTCCACACAAGGTCTTAGGCCCCGGCATCGACGGGAGAGGAATCCCGAGAGGCCCCCGAGGAACTCGTATGCGGACTGGCCTTTCCTGAGGCTACCAGAGCGGGTCCCTGAGGTCCCCGTCGTAAGTCGAGAGCACCTGCCGCAACTCGAGAAAATCCAGGAGGTTTTGCCCTCCAGGCGAGATGAGGCCCATTTCCGCTGAGGCTTCTCGAGGCCAATCACGTCTAACCACTGGAACTTCCAAAGGGTCCTTCACACCATTGCTGCAACTCAAGAAGTTCCCCGACATACCCGTCTCCACTCGAGAGGAAGCACGTGGGGTCCCGCACACATCCAGGGGAGACCCGTTTCCGCCTCCTAGCTCGAGATGAGGGATCCTTTCCCTGTTTCGTAGGGAAAGAATTCCCGGCCTTGCCGTCGCATCTCAAGAGGAGGCGCTCTCCACAGGAAAGGCGAGAGGAACTCCAGGGTCGTGACACCATTCCAAGAGTCCCCCAGATGTGTCAGTCCATTCCAGAGGAACCAGTTTTCCCTGCACTGCCTTGACGTTCAAGCCGAGGATCGACTCCCACCACGTGTGCACGTGGGACAGCCCTGTGGGAAAGCCTCGTGGGAAAGCCTCGTGGGAAAGACTCGAGGGAAAACCATAGATCCTTTAATCCACGCGGCGGACTGCGTGACACTGCTGCTACCGCTCTGGAGGAAAGCGCATGTGCATGCCCGCATTCGAGACGAGGACTGACTCCCCTGGCGAGACTCCAGAAGTACCCCAAGATCCATGTCAGCACTGAAGAGGAATCCTCAGGTTCCGGCCCCGACTCCACACAAGGTCTTAGGCCCCGTCATCGACGGGAGAGGAATCCCGAGAGGCCCCCGAGGAACTCGCATGGGGACTGGCCTTTCCTGAGGCCACCAGAGCGGGTCCCTGAGGTCCCCGTCGTAAGTCGAGAGCACCTGCCGCAACTCGAGAAAATCCAGGAGGTTTTGCCCTCCAGGCGAGATGAGGCCCATTTCCGCTGAGGCTTCTCGAGGCCAATCACATCTAACCACTGGAACTTCCAATGGGTCCTTCACACCCTTGCTGCAACTCAAGAAGTTCCCCGACATACCCGTCTCCACTCGAGAGGAAGCACGTGGGGTCCCGCACACATCCAGGGGAGCCCCGTTTCCGCCTCCTAGCTCGAGATGAGGGATCCTTTCCCTGTTTCGTAGGGAAAGAATTCCCGGCGTTCCCGTCGCATCTCAAGAAGAGGCGCTCTCCACAGGAAAGGCGAGAGGAACTCCATGGTCGTGCCACCATTCCAAGAGTCCCCCAGATGTGTCAGTCCATTCCAGAGGAACCTGTTTTCCCTGCACTGCCTTGAGATTCAAGCCGAGGATCGACTCCCACCACGTGTGCACGTGGGACAGCCCTGTGGGAAAGCCTCGTGGGAAAGCCTCGTGGGAAAGACTCGAGGGAAAACCATAGATCCTTTGATCCACGCGGCGGACTGCGTGACACTGCTGCTACCGCTCTGGAGGAAAGCGCAAGTGCATGCCCGCATTCGAGACGAGGACTGACTCCCCTGGGGAGACTCCAGAAGTACCCCAAGATCCATGTCAGCACTGGAGAGGAATCCTCAGGTTCCGGCCCCGACTCCACACAAGGTCTTAGGCCGCGGCATCGACGGGAGAGGAATCCCGAGAGGCCCCCGAGGAACTCGCATGGGGACTGGCCTTTCCTGAGGCCACCAGAGCGGGTCCCTGAGGTCCCCGTCGTAAGTCGAGAGCACCTGCCGCAACTCGAGAAAATCCAGGAGGTTTTGCCCTCCAGGCGAGATGAGGCCCATTTCCGCTGAGGCTTCTCGAGGCCAATCACGTCTAACCACTGGAACTTCCAAAGGGTCCTTCACACCATTGCTGCAACTCAAGAAGTTCCCCGACATACCCGTCTCCACTCGAGAGGAAGCACGTGGGGTCCCGCACACATCCAGGGGAGACCCGTTTCCGCCTCCTAGCTCGAGATGAGGGATCCTTTCCCTGTTTCGTAGGGAAAGAATTCCCGGCGTTGCCGTCGCATCTCAAGAGGAGGCGCTCTCCTCAGGAAAGGCGAGAGGAACTCCAGGGTCGTGACACCATTCCAAGAGTCCCCCAGATGTGTCAGTCCATTCCAGAGGAACCTGTTTTCCCTGCACTGCCTTGACGTTCAAGCCGAGGATCGACTCCCACCACGTGTGCACGTGGGACAGCCCTGTGGGAAAGCCTCGTGGGAAAGCCTCGTGGGGAAGACTCGAGGGAAAACCATAGATCCTTTGATCCACGCGGCGGACTGCGTGACACTGCTGCTACCGCTCTGGAGGAAAGCGCAAGTGCATGCCCGCATTCGAGACGAGGACTGAACCCCTGGGGAGACTCCAGAAGTACCCCAAGATCCATGTCAGCACTGGAGAGGAATCCTCAGGTTCCGGCCCCGACTCCACACAAGGTCTTAGGCCCCGGCATCGACGGGAGAGGAATCCCGAGAGGCCCCCGAGGAACTCGAATGGGGACTGGCCTTTCCTGAGGCCACCAGAGCGGGTCCCTGAGGTCCCCGTCGTAAGTCGAGAGCACCTGCCGCAACTCGAGAAAATCCAGGAGGTTTTGCCCTCCAGGCGAGATGAGGCCCATTTCCGCTGAGGCTTCTCGAGGCCAATCACATCTAACCAATGGAACTTCCAAAGGGTCCTTCACACCCTTGCTGCAACTCAACAAGTTCCCCTACATACCCGTCTCCACTCGAGAGGAAGCACGTGGGGTCCCGCACACATCCAGGGGAGCCCCGTTTCCGCCTCCTAGCTCGAGATGAGGGATCCTATCCCTGTTTCGTAGGGAAAGAATTCCCGGCGTTCCCGTCGCACCTCAAGAGGAGGCGCTCTCCAAAGGAAAGGCGAGAGGAACTCCAGGGTCGTGCCACCATTCCAAGAGTCCCCCAGATGTGTCAGTCCATTCCAGAGGAACCTGTTTTCCCTGCACTGCCTTGACGTTCAAGCCGAGGATCGACTCCCACCACGTGTGAACGTGGGACAGCCCTGTGGGAAAGCCTCGTGGGAATGCCTCGTGGGAAAGACTCGAGGGAAAACCATAGATCCTTTGATCCACGCGGCGGACTGCGTGACACTGCTGCTACCGCTCTGGAGGAAAGCACAAGTGCATGCCCGCATTCGAGACGAGGACTGAACCCCTGGGGAGACTCCAGAAGTACCCCAAGATCCATGTCAGCACTGGAGAGGAATCCTCAGGTTCCGGCCCCGACTCCACACAAGGTCTTAGGCCCCGGCATCGACGGGAGAGGAATCCCGAGAGGCCCCCGAGGAACTCGAATGGGGACTGGCCTTTCCTAAGGCCACCAGAGCGGGTCCCTGAGGTCCCCGTCGTAAGTCGAGAGCACCTGCCGCAACTCGAGAAAATCCAGGAGGTTTTGCCCTCCAGGCGAGATGAGGCCCATTTCCGCTGAGGCTTCTCGAGGCCAATCACATCTAACCAATGGAACTTCCAAAGGGTCCTTCACACCCTTGCTGCAACTCAAGAAGTTCCCCGACATACCCGTCTCCACTCGAGAGGAAGCACGTGGGGTCCCTCCCACATCCAGGGGAGCCCCGTTTCCGCCTCCTAGCTCGAGATGAGGGATCCTTTCCCTGTTTCGTAGGGAAAGAATTCCCGGCGTTCCCGTCGCATCTCAAGAGGAGGCGCTCTCCACAGGAAAGGCGAGAGGAACTCCAGGGTCGTGCCACCATTCCAAGAGTCCCCCAGATGTGTCAGTCCATTCCAGAGGAACCTGTTTTCCCTGCACTGCCTTGACGTTCAAGCCGAGGATCCACTCCCACCACGTGTGCACGTGGGACAGCCCTGTGGGAAAGCCTCGTGGGAAAGCCTCGTGGGAAAGACTCGAGGGAAAACCATAGATCCTTTGATCCACGCGGCGGACTGCGTGACACTGCTGCTACCGCTCTGGAGGAAAGCGCAAGTGCATGCCCGCATTCGAGACGAGGACTGACTCCCCTGGGGAGACTCCAGAAGTACCCCAAGATCCATGTCAGCACTGGAGAGGAATCCTCAGGTTCCGGCCCCGACTCCACACAAGGTCTTAGGCCCCGGCATCGACGGGAGAGGAATCCCGAGAGGCCCCCGAGGAACTCGCATGGGGACTGGCCTTTCCTGAGGCCACCAGAGCGGGTCCCTGAAGTCCCCGTCGTAAGTCGAGAGCACCTGCGGCAACTCGAGAAAATCCAGGAGGTTTTGCCCTCCAGGCGAGATGAGGCCCATTTCCACTGAGGCTTCTCGAGGCCAATCACATCTAACCACTGAACTTCCAAAGGGTCCTTCACACCATTGCTGCAACTCAAGAAGTTCCCCGACATACCCGTCTCCACTCGAGAGGAAGCACGTGGGTCCCGCACACATCCAGGGGAGCCCCGTTTCCGCCTCCTAGCTCGAGATGAGGGATCCTTTCCCTGTTTCGTAGGGAAAGAATTCCCGGCGTTCCCGTCGCATCTCAAGAGGAGGCGCTCTCCATAGGAAAGGCGAGAGGAACTCCAGGGTCGTGCCACCATTCCAAGAGTCCCCCAGATGTGTCAGTCCATTCCAGAGGAACCTGTTTTCCTTGCACTGCCTTGACGTTCAAGCCGAGGATCCACTCCCACCACGTGTGCACGTGGGACAGCCCTGTGGGAAAGCCTCGTGGGAAAGCCTCGTGGGAAAGACTCGAGGGAAAACCATAGATCCTTTGATCCACGCGGCGGACTGTGTGACACTGCTGCTACCGCTCTGGAGGAAAGCGCATGTGCATGCCCGCATTCGAGACGAGGACTGACTCCCCTGGGGAGACTCCAGAAGTACCCCAAGATCCATGTCAGCACTGGAGAGGAATCCTCAGGTTCCGGCCCCGACTCCACACAAGGTCTTAGGCCCCGGCATCGACGGGAGAGGAATCCCGAGAGGCCCCCGAGGAACTCGTATGGGGACTGGCCTTTCCTGAGGCCACCAGAGCGGGTCCCTGAGGTCCCCGTCGTAAGTCGAGAGCACCTGCCGCAACTCGAGAAAATCCAGGAGGTTTTGCCCTCCAGGCGAGATGAGGCCCATTTCCGCTGAGGCTTCTCGAGGCCAATCACGTCTAACCACTGGAACTTCCAAAGGGTCCTTCACACCATTGCTGCAACTCCAGAAGTTCCCCGACATACCCGTCTCCACTCGAGAGGAAGCACGTGGGGTCCCGCACACATCCAGGGGAGACCCGTTTCCGCCTCCAAGCTCGAGATGAGGGATCCTTTCCCTGTTTCGTAGGGAAAGAATTCCCGGCGTTGCCGTCGCACCTCAAGAGGAGGCGCTCTCCTCAGGAAAGGCGAGAGGAACTCCAGGGTCGTGACACCATTCCAAGAGTCCCCCAGATGTGTCAGTCCATACCAGAGGAACCTGTTTTCCCTGCACTGCCTTGACGTTCAAGCCGAGGATCGACTCCCAACACGTGTGCACGTGGGACAGCCCTGTGGGAAAGCCTCGTGGGAAAGCCTCGTGGGAAAGACTCGAGGGAAAACCATAGATCCTTTGATCCACGCGGCGGACTGCGTGACACTGCTGCTACCGCTCTGGAGGAAAGCGCAAGTGCATGCCCGCATTCGAGACGAGGACTGACTCCCCTGGGGAGACTCCAGAAGTACCCCAAGATCCATGTCAGCACTGGAGAGGAATCCTCAGGTTCCGGCCCCGACTCCACACAAGGTCTTAGACCCCGGCATCGACGGGAGAGGAATCCCGAGACGCCCCCGAGGAACTCGCATGGGGACTGGCCTTTCCTGAGGCCACCAGAGCGGGTCCCTGAGGTCCCAGTCGTAAGTCGAGAGCCCCTGCCGCAACTCGAGAAAATCCAGGAGGTTTTGCCCTCCAGGCGAGATGAGGCCCATTTCCGCTGAGGCTTCTCGAGGCCAATCACATATAACCACTGGAACTTCCAAAGGGTTCTTCACACCCTTGCTGCAACTCAAGAAGTTCCCCGACATACCCGTCTCCCCTCGAGAGGAAGCACGTGGGGTCCCGCACACATCCAGGGGACCCCCGTTTCCGCCTCCTAGCTCGAGATGAGGGATCCTTTCCCTGTTTCGTAGGGAAAGAATTCCCGGCGTTCCCGTCGCATCTCAAGAGGAGGCGCTCTCCACAGGAAAGGCGAGAGGAACTCCAGGGTCGTGCCACCATTCCAAGAGTCCCCCAGATGTGTCAGTCCATTCGAGAGGAACCTGTTTTCCCTGCAGTGCCTTGACGTTCAAGCCGAGGATCGACTCCCACCACGTGTGCACGTGCGACAGCCCTGTGGGAAAGCCTCGTGGGAAACCCTCGTGGGAAAGACTCGAGGGAAAACCATAGATCCTTGGATCCACGCGGCGGACTGCGTGACACTGCTGCTACCGCTCTGGAGGAAAGCGCAAGTGCATGCCCGCATTCGAGACGAGGACTGACTCCCCTGGGGAGACTCCAGAAGTACCCCAAGATCCATGTCAGCACAGGAGAGGAATCCTCAGGTTCCGGCCCCGACTCCACACAAGGTCTTAGGCCCCGGCATTGACGGGAGAGGAATCCCGAGAGGCCCCCGAGGAACTCGCATGGGGACTGGCCTTTCCTGAGGCCACCAGAGCGGGTCCCTGAGGTCCCCGTCGTAAGTCGAGAGCACCTGCCGCAACTCGAGAAAATCCAGGAGGTTTTGCCCTCCAGGCGAGATGAGGCCCATTTCCGCTGAGGCTTCACGAGGCCAATACGTCTAACCACTGGAACTTCCAAAGGGTCCTTCACACCATTGCTGCAACTCAAGAAGTTCCCCGACATACCCGTCTCCACTCGAGAGGAAGCACGTGGTGTCCCGCACACATCCAGGGGAGCCCCGTTTCCGCCTCCTAGCTCGAGATGAGGGATCCTTTCCCTGTTTCGTAGGGAAAGAATTCCCGGCGTTCCCGTCGCATCTCAAGAGGAGGCGCTCTCCACAGGAAAGGCGAGAGGAACTCCAGGGTCGTGCCACCATTCCAAGAGTCCCCCAGATGTGTCAGTCCATTCGAGAGGAACCTGTTTTCCCTGCAGTGCCTTGACGTTGAAGCCGAGGATCGACTCCCACCACGTGTGCACGTGGGACAGCCCTGTGGGAAAGCCTCGTGGGAAAGCCTCGTGGGAAAGACTCGAGGGAAAACCATAGATACTTTGATCCACGCGGCGGACTGCGTGACACTGCTGCTACCGCTCTGGAGGAAAGCGCAAGTGCATGCCCGCATTCGAGACGAGGACTGACTCCCCTGGGGAGACTCCAGAAGTACCCCAAGATCCATGTCAGCAGTGGAGAGGAATCCTCAGGTTCCGGCCCCGACTCCACACAAGGTCTTAGGCCCCGGCATCGACGGGAGAGGAATCCCGAGAGGCCACCGAGGAACTCGCATGGGGACTGGCCTTTCCTGAGGCCACCAGAGCGGTTCCCTGAGGTCCCCGTCGTAAGTCGAGAGCACCTGCCGCAACTCGAGAAAATCCAGGAGGTTTTGCCCTCCAGGCGAGATGAGGCCCATTTCCGCTGAGGGTTCTCGAGGCCAATCACATCTAACCACTGGAACTTCCAAAGGGTCCTTCACACCCTTGCTGCAACTCAAGAAGTTCCCCGACATAGCCGTCTCCACTCGAGAGGAAGCACGTGGGGTCCCGCACACATCCAGGGGAGCCCCGTTTCCGCCTCCTAGCTCGAGATGAGGGATCCTTTCCCTGTTTCGTAGGGAAAGAATACCCGGCGTTCCCGTCGCATCTCAAGAGGAGGCGCTCTCCACAGGAAAGGCGAGAGGAACTCCAGGGTCTTGCCACCATTCCAAGAGTACCCCAGATGTGTCAGTCCATTCCAGAGGAACCTGTTTTCCCTGCACTGCCTTGACGTTCAACCCGAGGATCGACTCCCACCACGTGTGCACGTGGGACAGCCCTGTGGGAAAGCCTCGTGGGAAAGCCTCGTGGGAAAGACTCGAGGGGAAACCATAGATCCTTTGATCCACGCGGCGGACTTCGTGACACTGCTGCTACCGCTCTGGAGGAAAGCGCAAGTGCATGTCCGCATTCGAGACGAGGACTGACTCCCCTGGGGAGACTCCAGAAGTACCCCAAGATCCATGTCAGCACTGGAGAGGAATCCTCAGGTTCCGGCCCCGACTCCACACAAGGTCTTAGGCCCCGGCATCGACGGGAGAGGAATCCCGAGAGGCCCCCGAGGAACTCGCATGGGGACTGGCCTTTCCTGAGGCCACCAGAGCGGGTCCCTGAGGTCCCCGTCGTAAGTCGAGAGCACCTGCCGCAACTCGAGAAAATCCAGGAGGTTTTGCCCTCCAGGCGAGATGAGGCCCATTTCCGCTGAGGCTTCTCGAGGCCAATCACGTCTAACCACTGGAACTTCCAAAGGGTCCTTCACACCATTGCTGCAACTCAAGAAGTTCCCCGACATACCCGTCTCCACTCGAGAGGAAGCACGTGGGGTCCCGCACACATCCAGGGGAGCCCCGTTTCCGCCTCCTAGCTCGAGATGAGGGATCCTTTCCCTGTTTCGTAGGGAAAGAATTCCCGGCGTTACCGTCGCATCTCAAGAGGAGGCACTCTCCTCAGGAAAGGCGAGAGGAACTCCAGGGTCGTGCCACCATTCCAAGAGTCCCCAAGATGTGTCAGTCCATTCCAGAGGAACCTGTTTTCCCTGCACTGCCTTGACGTTCAAGCCGAGGATCGACTCCCACCACGTGTGCACGTGGGACAGCCCTGTTGGAAAGCCTCGTGGGAAAGCCTCGTGGGAAAGACTCGAGGGAAAACCATAGATCCTTTGATCCACGCGGCGGACTGCGTGACACTGCTGCTACCGCTCTGGAGGAAAGCGCAAGTGCATGCCCGCATTCGAGACGAGGACTGACTCCCCTGGGGAGACTCCAGAAGTACCCCAAGATCCATGTCAGCACTGGAGAGGAATCCTCAGGTTCCGGCCCCGACTCCACACAAGGTCTTAGGCCCCGGCATCGACGGGAGAGGAATCCCGAGAGGCCCCCGAGGAACTCGCATGGGGACTGGCCTTTCCTGAGGCCACAAGAGCGGGTCCCTGAGGTCCCCGTCGTAAGTCGATGGCACCTGCCGCAACTCGAGAAAATCCAGGAGGTTTTGCCCTCCAGGCGAGATGAGGCCCATTTCCGCTGAGGCTTCTCGGGGCCAATCACATCTAACCAATGGAACTTCCAAAGGGTCCTTCACACCCTTGCTGCAACTCAAGAAGTTCCCCGACATACCCGTCTCCACTCGAGAGGAAGCACGTGGGGTCCCGCACACATCCAGGGGAGCCCCGTTTCCGCCTCCTAGCTCGAGATGAGGGATCCTTTCCCTGTTTCGTAGGGAAAGAATTCCCGGCGTTCCCGTCGCACCTCAAGAGGAGGCACTCTCCAAAGGAAAGGCGAGAGGAACTCCAGGGTCCTGCCACCATTCCAAGAGTCCCCCAGATGTGTCAGTCCATTCCAGAGGAACCTGTTTTCCCTGCACTGCCTTGACGTTCAAGCCGAGGATCGACTCCCACCACGTGTGCACGTGGGACAGCCCTGTGGGAAAGCCTCGTGCGAAAGCCTCCTGGGAAAGACTCGAGGGAAAACCATAGATCCTTTGATCCACGCGGCGGACTGCGTGACACTGCTGCTACCGCTCTGGAGGAAAGCGCATGTGCATGCCCGCATTCGAGACGAGGACTGACTCCCCTGGGGAGACTCCAGAAGTACCCCAAGATCCATGTCAGCACTGGAGAGGAATCCTCAGGTTCCGGCCCCGACTCCACACAAGGTCTTAGGCCCCGGCATCGACGGGAGAGGAATCCCGAGAGGCCCCCGTGGAACTCGCATGGGGACTGGCCTTTCCTGAGGCCACCAGAGCGGGTCCCTGAGGTCCCCGTCGTAAGTCGAGAGCACCTGCCGCAACTCGAGAAAATCCAGGAGGTTTTGCCCTCCAGGCGAGATGAGGCCCATTTCCGCTGAGGCTTCTCGAGGCCAATCACATCTAACCACTGGAACTTCCAAAGGGTCCTTCACACCATTGCTGCAACTCAAGAAGTTCCCCGACATACCCATCTCCACTCGAGAGGAAGCACGTGGGGTCCCGCACACATCCAGGGGAGCCCCGTTTCCGCCTCCTAGCTCGAGATGAGGGATCCTTTCCCTGTTTCGTAGGGAAAGAATTCCCGGCGTTCCCGTCGCATCTGAAGAGGAGGTGCTCTCCACAGGAAAGGCGAGAGGAACTCCCGGGTCGTGCCACCATTCCAAGAGTCCCCCAGATGTGTCAGTCCATTCCAGAGGAACCTGTTTTCCCTGCACTGCCTTGACGTTCAAGCCGAGGATCGACTCCCACCACGTGTGCACGTGGGACAGCCCTGTGGGAAAGCCTCGTGGGAAAGCCTCGTGGGAAAGACTCGAGGGAAAACCATAGATCCTTTGATCCACGCGGCGGACTGCGTGACACTGCTGCTACCGCTCTGGAGGAAAGCGCAAGTGCATGCCCGCATTCGAGACGAGGACTGACTCCCCTGGGGAGACTCCAGAAGTACCCCAAGATCCATGTCAGCACTGGAGAGGAATCCTCAGGTTCCGGCCCCGACTCCACACAAGGTCTTAGGCCCCGGCATCGACGGGAGAGGAATCCCGAGAGGCCCCCGAGGAACTCGTATGGGGACTGGCCTTTCCTGAGGCCACCAGAGCGGGTCCCTGAGGTCCCCGTCGTAAGTCGAGAGCACCTGCCACAACTCGAGAAAATCCAGGAGGTTTTGCCCTCCAGGCGAGATGAGGCCCATTTCCGCTGAGGCTTCTCGAGGCCAATCACGTCTAAGCACTGGAACTTCCAAAGGGTCCTTCACACCATTGCTGCAACTCAAGAAGTTCCCCGACATACCCGTCTCCACTCGAGAGGAAGCACGTGGGGTCCCGCACACATCCAGGGGAGACCCGTTTCCGCCTCCAAGCTCGAGATGAGGGATCCTTTCCCTGTTTCATAGGGAAAGAATTCCCGGCGTTGCCGTCGCACTTCAAGAGGAGGCGCTCTCCTCAGGAAAGGCGAGAGGAACTCCAGGGTCGTGACACCATTCCAAGAGTCCCCCAGATGTGTCAGTCCATTCCAGAGGAACCTGTTTTCCCTGCACTGCCTTGACGTTCAAGCCGAGGATCGACTCCCACCACGTGTGCACGTGGGACAGCCCTGTGGGAAAGCCTCGTGGGAAAGCCTCTTGGGAAAGACTCGAGGGAAAACCATAGATCCTTTGATCCAGGCGGCGGACTGCGTGACACTGCTGCTACCACTCTGGAGGAAAGCGCATGTGCATGCCCGCATTCGAGACGAGGACTGACTCCCCTGGGGAGACTCCAGAAGTACCCCAAGATCCATGTCAGCACTGGAGAGGAATCCTCAGGTTCCGGCCCCGACTCCACACAAGGTCTTAGGCCCCGGCATCGACGGGAGAGGAATCCCGAGAGGCCCCCGAGGAACTCGCATGGGGACTGGCCTTTCCTGAGGCCACCAGAGCGGGTCCCTGAGGTCCCCGTCGTAAGTCGAGAGCACCTGCCGCAACTCGAGAAAATCCAGGAGGTTTTGCCCTCCAGGCGAGATGAGGCCCATTTCCGCTGAGGCTTCTCGAGGCCAATCACATCTAACCACTGGAACTTCCAAAGGGTCCTTCACACCCTTGCTGCAACTCAAGAAGTTCCCCGACATACCCGTCTCCACTCGAGAGGAAGCACGTGGGGTCCCGCACACATCCAGGGGAGCCCCGTTTCCGCCTCCTAGCTCGAGATGAGGGATCCTTTCCCTGTTTCGTAGGGAAAGAATTCCCGGCGTTCCCGTCGCATCTCAAGAAGAGGCGCTCTCCACAGGAAAGGCGAGAGGAACTCCAGGGTCGTGCCACCATTCCAAGAGTCCCCCAGATGTGTCAGTCCATTCCAGAGGAACCTGTTTTCCCTGCACTGCCTTGACGTTCAAGCCGAGGATCGACTCCCACCACGTGTGCACGTGGGACAGCCCTGTGGGAAAGCCTCGTGGGAAAGCCTCGTGGGAAAGACTCGAGGGAAAACCATAGATCCTTTGATCCACGCGGCGGACTGCGTGACACTGCTGCTACCGCTCTGGAGGAAAGCGCAAGTGCATGCCCGCATTCGAGACGAGGACTGACTCCCCTGGGGAGACTCCAGAAGTACCCCAAGATCCATGTCAGCACTGGAGAGGAATCCTCAGGTTCCGGCCCCGACTCCACACAAGGTCTTAGGCCCCGGCATCGACGGGAGAGGAATCCCGAGAGGCCCCCGAGGAACTCGTATGGGGACTGGCCTTTCCTGAGGCCACCAGAGCGGGTCCCTGAGGTCCCCGTCGTAAGTCGAGAGCACCTGCCACAACTCGAGAAAATCCAGGAGGTTTTGCCCTCCAGGCGAGATGAGGCCCATTTCCGCTGAGGCTTCTCGAGGCCAATCACGTCTAACCACTGGAACTTCCAAAGGGTCCTTCACACCATTGCTGCAACTCAAGAAGTTCCCCGACATACCCGTCTCCACTCGAGAGGAAGCACGTGGGGTCCCGCACACATCCAGGGGAGACCCGTTTCCGCCTCCAAGCTCGAGATGAGGGATCCTTTCCCTGTTTCGTAGGGAAAGAATTCCCGGCGTTGCCGTCGCACCTCAAGAGGAGGCGCTCTCCTCAGGAAAGGCGAGAGGAACTCCAGGGTCGTGCCACCATTCCAAGAGTCCCCCAGATGTGTCAGTCCATTCCAGAGGAACCTGTTTTCCCTGCACTGCCTTGACGTTCAAGCCGAGGATCGACTCCCACCACGTGTGCACGTGGGACAGCCCTGTGGGAAAGCCTCGTGGGAAAGCCTCTTGGGAAAGACTCGAGGGAAAACCATAGATCCTTTGATCCAGGCGGCGGACTGCGTGACACTGCTGCTACCGCTCTGGAGGAAAGCGCATGTGCATGCCCGCATTCGAGACGAGGACTGACTCCCCTGGGGAGACTCCAGAAGTACCCCAAGATCCATGTCAGCACTGGAGAGGAATCCTCAGGTTCCGGCCCCGACTCCACACAAGGTCTTAGGCCCCGGCATCGACGGGAGAGGAATCCCGAGTGGCCCCCGAGGAACTCGCATGGGGACTGGCCTTTCCTGAGGCCACCAGAGCGAGTCCCTGAGGTCCCCGTCGTAAGTCGAGAGCACCTGCCGCAACTCGAGAAAATCCAGGAGGTTTTGTCCTCCAGGCGAGATGAGGCCCATTTCCGCTGAGGCTTCTCGAGGCCAATCACATCTAACCACTGGAACTTCCAAAGGGTCCTTCACACCCTTGCTGCAACTCAAGAAGTTCCCCGACATACCCGTCTCCACTCGAGAGGAAGCACATGGGGTCCCGCACACATCCAGGGGAGCCCCGTTTCCGCCTCCTAGCTCGAGATGAGGGATCCTTTCCCTGTTTCGTAGGGAAAGAATTCCCGGCGTTCCCGTCGCATCTCAACAAGAGGCACTCTCCACAGGAAAGGCGAGAGGAACTCCAGGGTCGTGCCACCATTCCAAGAGTCCCCCAGATGTGTCAGTCCATTCCAGAGGAACCTGTTTTCCCTGCACTGCCTTGACGTTCAAGCCGAGGATCGACTCCCACCACCTGTGCACGTGGGACAGCCCTGTGGGAAAGCCTCGTGGGAAAGCCTCGTGGGAAAGACTCGAGGGAAAACCATAGATCCTTTGATCCACGCGGCCGACTGCGTGACACTGCTGCTACCGCTCTGGAGGAAAGCGCAAGTGCATGCCCGCATTCGAGACGAGGACTGACTCCCCTGGGGAGACTCCAGAAGTACCCCAAGATCCATGTCAGCACTGGAGAGGAATCCTCAGGTTCCGGCCCCGACTCCACACAAGGTCTTAGGCCCCGGCATCGACGGGAGAGGAATCCCGAGAGGTCCCCGAGGAACTCGTATGCGGACTGGCCTTTCCTGAGGCTACCAGAGCGGGTCCCTGAGGTCCCCGTCGTAAGTCGAGAGCACCTGCCGCAACTCGAGAAAATCCAGGAGGTTTTGCCCTCCAGGCGAGATGAGGCCCATTTCCGCTGAGGCTTCTCGAGGCCAATCACGTCTAACCACTGGAACTTCCAAAGGGTCCTTCACACCATTGCTGCAACTCAAGAAGTTCCCCGACATACCCGTCTCCACTCGAGAGGAAGCACGTGGGGTCCCGCACACATCCAGGGGAGACCCGTTTCCGCCTCCTAGCTCGAGATGAGGGATCCTTTCCCTGTTTCGTAGGGAAAGAATTCCCGGCCTTGCCGTCGCATCTCAAGAGGAGGCGCTCTCCACAGGAAAGGCGAGAGGAACTCCAGGGTCGTGACACCATTCCAAGAGTCCCCCAGATGTGTCAGTCCATTCCAGAGGAACCAGTTTTCCCTGCACTGCCTTGACGTTCAAGCCGAGGATCGACTCCCACCACGTGTGCACGTGGGACAGCCCTGTGGGAAAGCCTCGTGGGAAAGCCTCGTGGGAAAGACTCGAGGGAAAACCATAGATCCTTTTATCCACGCGGCGGACTGCGTGACACTGCTGCTACCGCTCTGGAGGAAAGCGCATGTGCATGCCCGCATTCGAGACGAGGACTGACTCCCCTGGCGAGACTCCAGAAGTACCCCAAGATCCATGTCAGCACTGAAGAGGAATCCTCAGGTTCCGGCCCCGACTCCACACAAGGTCTTAGGCCCCGTCATCGACGGGAGAGGAATCCCGAGAGGCCCCCGAGGAACTCGCATGGGGACTGGCCTTTCCTGAGGCCACCAGAGCGGGTCCCTGAGGTCCCCGTCGTAAGTCGAGAGCACCTGCCGCAACTCGAGAAAATCCAGGAGGTTTTGCCCTCCAGGCGAGATGAGGCCCATTTCCGCTGAGGCTTCTCGAGGCCAATCACATCTAACCACTGGAACTTCCAATGGGTCCTTCACACCCTTGCTGCAACTCAAGAAGTTCCCCGACATACCCGTCTCCACTCGAGAGGAAGCACGTGGGGTCCCGCACACATCCAGGGGAGCCCCGTTTCCGCCTCCTAGCTCGAGATGAGGGATCCTTTCCCTGTTTCGTAGGGAAAGAATTCCCGGCGTTCCCGTCGCATCTCAAGAAGAGGCGCTCTCCACAGGAAAGGCGAGAGGAAATCCATGGTAGTGCCACCATTCCAAGAGTCCCCCAGATGTGTCAGTCCATTCCAGAGGAACCTGTTTTCCCTGCACTGCCTTGACGTTCAAGCCGAGGATCGACTCCCACCACGTGTGCACGTGGGACAGCCCTGTGGGAAAGCCTCGTGGGAAAGCCTCGTGGGAAAGACTCGAGGGAAAACCATAGATCCTTTGATCCACGCGGCGGACTGCGTGACACTGCTGCTACCGCTCTGGAGGAAAGCGCAAGTGCATGCCCGCATTCGAGACGAGGACTGACTCCCCTGGGGAGACTCCAGAAGTACCCCAAGATCCATGTCAGCACTGGAGAGGAATCCTCAGGTTCCGGCCCCGACTCCACACAAGGTCTTAGGCCGCGGCATCGACGGGAGAGGAATCCCGAGAGGCCCCCGAGGAACTCGCATGGGGACTGGCCTTTCCTGAGGCCACCAGAGCGGGTCCCTGAGGTCCCCGTCGTAAGTCGAGAGCACCTGCCGCAACTCGAGAAAATCCAGGAGGTTTTGCCCTCCAGGCGAGATGAGGCCCATTTCCGCTGAGGCTTCTCGAGGCCAATCACGTCTAACCACTGGAACTTCCAAAGGGTCCTTCACACCATTGCTGTAACTCAAGAAGTTCCCCGACATACCCGTCTCCACTCGAGAGGAAGCACGTGGGGTCCCGCACACATCCAGGGGAGACCCGTTTCCGCCTCCTAGCTCGAGATGAGGGATCCTTTCCCTGTTTCGTAGGGAAAGAATTCCCGGCGTTGCCGTCGCATCTCAAGAGGAGGCGCTCTCCTCAGGAAAGGCGAGAGGAACTTCAGGGTCGTGACACCATTCCAAGAGTCCCCCAGATGTGTCAGTCCATTCCAGAGGAACCTGTTTTCCCTGCACTGCCTTGACGTTCAAGCCGAGGATCGACTCCCACCACGTGTGCACGTGGGACAGCCCTGTGGGAAAGCCTCGTGGGAAAGCCTCGTGGGGAAGACTCGAGGGAAAACCATAGATCCTTTGATCCACGCGGCGGACTGCGTGACACTGCTGCTACCGCTCTGGAGGAAAGCGCAAGTGCATGCCCGCATTCGAGACGAGGACTGAACCCCTGGGGAGACTCCAGAAGTACCCCAAGATCCATGTCAGCACTGGAGAGGAATCCTCAGGTTCCGGCCCCGACTCCACACAAGGTCTTAGGCCCCGGCATCGACGGGAGAGGAATCCCGAGAGGCCCCCGAGGAACTCGAATGGGGACTGGCCTTTCCTGAGGCCACCAGAGCGGGTCCCTGAGGTCCCCGTCGTAAGTCGAGAGCACCTGCCGCAACTCGAGAAAATCCAGGAGGTTTTGCCCTCCAGGCGAGATGAGGCCCATTTCCGCTGAGGCTTCTCGAGGCCAATCACATCTAACCAATGGAACTTCCAAAGGGTCCTTCACACCCTTGCTGCAACTCAAGAAGTTCCCCTACATACCCGTCTCCACTCGAGAGGAAGCACGTGGGGTCCCGCACACATCCAGGGGAGCCCCGTTTCCGCCTCCTAGCTCGAGATGAGGGATCCTATCCCTGTTTCGTAGGGAAAGAATTCCCGGCGTTCCCGTCGCACCTCAAGAGGAGGCGCTCTCCAAAGGAAAGGCGAGAGGAACTCCAGGGTCGTGCCACCATTCCAAGAGTCCCCCAGATGTGTCAGTCCATTCCAGAGGAACCTGTTTTCCCTGCACTGCCTTGACGTTCAAGCCGAGGATCGACTCCCACCACGTGTGAACGTGGGACAGCCCTGTGGGAAAGCCTCGTGGGAAAGCCTCGTGGGAAAGACTCGAGGGAAAACCATAGATCCTTTGATCCACGCGGCGGACTGCGTGACACTGCTGCTACCGCTCTGGAGGAAAGCACAAGTGCATGCCCGCATTCGAGACGAGGACTGAACCCCTGGGGAGACTCCAGAAGTACCCCAAGATCCATGTCAGCACTGGAGAGGAATCCTCAGGTTCCGGCCCCGACTCCACACAAGGTCTTAGGCCCCGGCATCGACGGGAGAGGAATCCCGAGAGGCCCCCGAGGAACTCGAATGGGGACTGGCCTTTCCTAAGGCCACCAGAGCGGGTCCCTGAGGTCCCCGTCGTAAGTCGAGAGCACCTGCCGCAACTCGAGAAAATCCAGGAGGTTTTGCCCTCCAGGCGAGATGAGGCCCATTTCCGCTGAGGCTTCTCGAGGCCAATCACATCTAACCAATGGAACTTCCAAAGGGTCCTTCACACCCTTGCTGCAACTCAAGAAGTTCCCCGACATACCCGTCTCCACTCGAGAGGAAGCACGTGGGGTCCCTCCCACATCCAGGGGAGCCCCGTTTCCGCCTCCTAGCTCGAGATGAGGGATCCTTTCCCTGTTTCGTAGGGAAAGAATTCCCGGCGTTCCCGTCGCATCTCAAGAGGAGGCGCTCTCCACAGGAAAGGCGAGAGGAACTCCAGGGTCGTGCCACCATTCCAAGAGTCCCCCAGATGTGTCAGTCCATTCCAGAGGAACCTGTTTTCCCTGCACTGCCTTGACGTTCAAGCCGAGGATCGACTCCCACCACGTGTGCACGTGGGACAGCCCTGTGGGAAAGCCTCGTGGGAAAGCCTCGTGGGAAAGACTCGAGGGAAAACCATAGATCCTTTGATCCACGCGGCGGACTGCGTGACACTGCTGCTACCGCTCTGGAGGAAAGCGCAAGTGCATGCCCGCATTCGAGACGAGGACTGACTCCCCTGGGGAGACTCCAGAAGTACCCCAAGATCCATGTCAGCACTGGAGAGGAATCCTCAGGTTCCGGCCCCGACTCCACACAAGGTCTTAGGCCCCGGCATCGACGGGAGAGGAATCCCGAGAGGCCCCCGAGGAACTCGCATGGGGACTGGCCTTTCCTGAGGCCACCAGAGCGGGTCCCTGAAGTCCCCGTCGTAAGTCGAGAGCACCTGCGGCAACTCGAGAAAATCCAGGAGGTTTTGCCCTCCAGGCGAGATGAGGCCCATTTCCACTGAGGCTTCTCGAGGCCAATCACATCTAACCACTGAACTTCCAAAGGGTCCTTCACACCATTGCTGCAACTCAAGAAGTTCCCCGACATACCCGTCTCCACTCGAGAGGAAGCACGTGGGTCCCGCACACATCCAGGGGAGCCCCGTTTCCGCCTCCTAGCTCGAGATGAGGGATCCTTTCCCTGTTTCGTAGGGAAAGAATTCCCGGCGTTCCCGTCGCATCTCAAGAGGAGGCGCTCTCCATAGGAAAGGCGAGAGGAACTCCAGGGTCGTGCCACCATTCCAAGAGTCCCCCAGATGTGTCAGTCCATTCCAGAGGAACCTGTTTTCCCTGCACTGCCTTGACGTTCAAGCCGAGGATCGACTCCCACCACGTGTGCACGTGGGACAGCCCTGTGGGAAAGCCTCGTGGGAAAGCCTCGTGGGAAAGACTCGAGGGAAAACCATAGATCCTTTGATCCACGCGGCGGACTGCGTGACACTGCTGCTACCGCTCTGGAGGAAAGCGCAAGTGCATGCCCGCATTCGAGACGAGGACTGACTCCCCTGGGGAGACTCCAGAAGTACCCCAAGATCCATGTCAGCACTGGAGAGGAATCCTCAGGTTCCGGCCCCGACTCCACACAAGGTCTTAGGCCCCGGCATCGACGGGAGAGGAATCCCGAGAGGCCCCCGAGGAACTCGCATGGGGACTGGCCTTTCCTGAGGCCACCAGAGCGGGTCCCTGAAGTCCCCGTCGTAAGTCGAGAGCACCTGCCGGAACTCGAGAAAATCCAGGAGGTTTTGCCCTCCAGGCGAGATGAGGCCCATTTCCGCTGAGGCTTCTCGAGGCCAATCACATCTAACCACTGGAACTTCCAAAGGGTCCTTCACACCATTGCTGCAACTCAAGAAGTTCCCCGACATACCCGTCTCCACTCGAGAGGAAGCACGTGGGTCCCGCACACATCCAGGGGAGCCCCGTTTCCGCCTCCTAGCTCGAGATGAGGGATCCTTTCCCTGTTTCGTAGGGAAAGAATTCCCGGCGTTCCCGTCGCATCTCAAGAGGAGGCGCTCTCCACAGGAAAGGCGAGAGGAACTCCAGGGTCGTGCCACCATTCCAAGAGTCCCCCAGATGTGTCAGTCCATTCCAGAGGAACCTGTTTTCCCTGCACTGCCTTGACGTTCAAGCCGAGAATCGACTCCCACCACGTGTGCACGTGGGACAGCCCTGTGGGAAAGCCTCGTGGGAAAGCCTCGTGGGAAAGACTCGAGGGAAAACCATAGATCCTTTGATCCACGCGGCAGACTGCGTGACACTGCTGCTACCGCTCTGGAGGAAAGCGCAAGTGCATGCCCGCATTCGAGACGAGGACTGACTCCCCTGGGGAGACTCCAGAAGTACCCCAAGATCCATGTCAGCACTGGAGAGGAATCCTCAGGTTCCGGCCCCGACTCCACACAAGGTCTTAGGCCCCGGCATCGACGGGAGAGGAATCCCGAGAGGCCCCCGAGGAACTCGCATGGGGACTGGCCTTTCCTGAGGCCACCAGAGCGGGTCCCTGAGGTCCCCGTCGTAAGTCGAGAGCACCTGCCGCAACTCGAGAAAATCCAGGAGGTTTTGCCCTCCAGGCGAGATGAGGCCCATTTCCGCTGAGGCTTCTCGAGGCCAATCACGTCTAACCACTGGAACTTCCAAAGGGTCCTTCACAACCTTGCTGCAACTCAAGAAGTTCCCCGACATACCCGTCTCCACTCGAGAGGAAGCACGTGGGGTCCCGCACACATCCAGGGGAGCCCCGTTTCCGCCTCCTAGCTCGAGATGAGGGATCCTTTCCCTGTTTCGTAGGGAAAGAATTCCCGGCGTTCCCATCGCATCTCAAGAGGAGGCGCTCTCCACAGGAAAGGCGAGAGGAACTCCAGGGTCGTGCCACAATTCCAAGAGCCCCCAGATGTGTCAGTCCATTCCAGAGGAACCTGTTTTCCCTGCACTGCCTTGACGTTCAAGCCGAGGATCGACTCCCACCACGTGTGCACGTGGGACACCCCTGTGGGAAAGCCTCGTGGGAAAGCCTCGTGGGAAAGAGTCGAGGGAAAACCATACATCCTTTGATCCACGCGGCGGACTGTGTGACACTGCTGCTACCGCTCTGGAGGAAAGCGGAAGTGCATGCCCGCAT
The DNA here is from genome assembly GCF_042477335.2 of Ovis canadensis. Lineage (NCBI taxonomy): Eukaryota > Metazoa > Chordata > Mammalia > Artiodactyla > Bovidae > Ovis > Ovis canadensis. The sequence goes on from NC_091252.1 coordinate 3,428,456, forward strand.
TCGAGACGAGGACTGACTCCCCTGGGGAGGCTCCAGAAGTACCCCAAGATCCATGTCAGCAGTGGAGAGGAATCCTCAGGTTCCGGCCCCAACTCCACACAAGGTCTTAGGCCCCGGCATCGACGGGACAGGAATCCCGAGAGGCCCCCGAGGAACTCGCATGGGGACTGGCCTTTCCTGAGGCCACCAGAGCGGGTCCCTGAGGTTCCCGTCGTAAGTCGAGAGCACCTGCCGCAACTCGAGAAAATCCAGGAGGTTTTGCCCTCCAGGCGAGATGAGGCCCATTTCCGCTGAGGCTTCTCGAGGCCAATCACATCTAACCACTGGAACTTCCAAAGGGTCCTTCACACCATTGCTGCAACTCAAGAAGTTCCCAGACATACCCGTCTCCACTCGAGAGGAAGCCCGTGGGGTCCCGCACACATCCAGGGGAGCCCCGTTTCCGCCTCCTAGCTCGAGATGAGGGATCCTTTCCCTGTTTCGTAGGGAAAGAATTCCCGGCGTTCCCGTCGCATCTCAAGAGGAGGCGCTCTCCACAGGAAAGGCGAGAGGAACTCCAGGGTCGTGCCACCATTCCAAGAGTCCCCCAGATGTGTCAGTCCATTCCAGAGGAACCTGTTTTCCCTGCACTGCCTTGACGTTCAAGCCGAGGATCGACTCCCACCACGTGTGCACGTGGGACAGCCCTGTGGGAAAGCCTCGTGGGAAAGCCTCGTGGGAAAGAGTCGAGGGAAAACCATAGATCCTTTGATCCACGCAGCAGACTGCGTGACACTGCTGCTACCGCTCTGGAGGAAAGCGCAAGTGCATGCCCGCATTCGAGACGAGGACTGACTCCCCTGGGGAGACTCCAGAAGTACCCCAAGATCCATGTCAGCACTGGAGAGGAATCCTCAGGTTCCGGCCCCGACTCCACACAAGGTCTTAGGCCCCGGCATCGACGGGAGAGGAATCCCGAGAGGCCCCCGAGGAACTCGCATGGGGACTGGCCTTTCCTGAGGCCACCAGAGCGGGTCCCTGAAGTCCCCGTCGTAAGTCGAGAGCACCTGCGGCAACTCGAGAAAATCCAGGAGGTTTTGCCCTCCAGGCGAGATGAGGCCCATTTCCGCTGAGGCTTCTCGAGGCCAATCACATCTAACCACTGAACTTCCAAAGGGTCCTTCACACCATTGCTGCAACTCAAGAAGTTCCCCGACATACCCGTCTCCACTCGAGAGGAAGCACGTGGGTCCCGCACACATCCAGGGGAGCCCCGTTTCCGCCTCCTAGCTCGAGATGAGGGATCCTTTCCCTGTTTCGTAGGGAAAGAATTCCCGACGTACCCGTCGCATCTCAAGAGGAGGCGCTCTCCACAGGAAAGGCGAGAGGAACTCCAGGGTCGTGCCACCATTCCAAGAGTCCCCCAGATGTGTCAGTCCATTCCAGAGGAACCTGTTTTCCCTGCACTGCCTTGACGTTCAAGCCGAGGATCGACTCCCACCACGTGTGCACGTGGGACAGCCCTGTGGGAAAGCCTCGTGGGAAAGCCTCGTGGGAAAGACTCGAGGGAAAACCATAGATCCTTTGATCCACGCGGCAGACTGCGTGACACTGCTGCTACCGCTCTGGAGGAAAGCGCAAGTGCATGCCCGCATTCGAGACGAGGACTGACTCCCCTGGGGAGACTCCAGAAGTACCCCAAGATCCATGTCAGCACTGGAGAGGAATCCTCAGGTTCCGGCCCCGACTCCACACAAGGTCTTAGGCCCCGGCATCGACGGGAGAGGAATCCCGAGAGGCCCCCGTGGAACTCGCATGGGGACTGGCCTTTCCTGAGGCCACCAGAGCGGGTCCCTGAGGTCCCCGTCGTAAGTCGAGAGCACCTGCCGCAACTCGAGAAAATCCAGGAGGTTTTGCCCTCCAGGCGAGATGAGGCCCATTTCCGCTGAGGCTTCTCGAGGCCAATCACGTCTAACCACTGGAACTTCCAAAGGGTCCTTCACAACCTTGCTGCAACTCAAGAAGTTCCCCGACATACCTGTCTCCACTCGAGAGGAAGCACGTGGGGTCCCGCACACATCCAGGGGAGCCCCGTTTCCGCCTCCTAGCTCGAGATGAGGGATCCTTTCCCTGTTTCGTAGGGAAAGAATTCCCGGCGTTCCCATCGCATCTCAAGAGGAGGCGCTCTCCACAGGAAAGGCGAGAGGAACTCCAGGGTCGTGCCACAATTCCAAGAGTCCCCCAGATGTGTCAGTCCATTCCAGAGGAACCTGTTTTCCCTGCACTGCCTTGACGTTCAAGCCGAGGATCGACTCCCACCACGTGTGCACGTGGGACACCCCTGTGGGAAAGCCTCGTGGGAAAGCCTCGTGGGAAAGAGTCGAGGGAAAACCATACATCCTTTGATCCACGCGGCGGACTGTGTGACACTGCTGCTACCGCTCTGGAGGAAAGCGCAAGTGCATGCCCGCATTCGAGATGAGGACTGACTCCCCTGGGGAGGCTCCAGAAGTACCCCAAGATCCATGTCAGCACTGGAGAGGAATCCTCAGGTTCCGGCCCCAACTCCACACAAGGTCTTAGGCCCCGGCATCGACGGGACAGGAATCCCGAGAGGCCCCCGAGGAACTCGCATGGGGACTGGCCTTTCCTGAGGCCACCAGAGCGGGTCCCTGAGGTTCCCGTCGTAAGTCGAGAGCACCTGCCGCAACTCGAGAAAATCCAGGAGGTTTTGCCCTCCAGGCGAGATGAGGCCCATTTCCGCTGAGGCTTCTCGAGGCCAATCACATCTAACCACTGGAACTTCCAAAGGGTCCTTCACACCATTGCTGCAACTCAAGAAGTTCCCAGACATACCCGTCTCCACTCGAGAGGAAGCCCGTGGGGTCCCGCACACATCCAGGGGAGCCCCGTTTCCGCCTCCTAGCTCGAGATGAGGGATCCTTTCCCTGTTTCGTAGGGAAAGAATTCCCGGCGTTCCCGTCGCATCTCAAGAGGAGGCGCTCTCCACAGGAAAGGCGAGAGGAACTCCAGGGTCGTGCCACCATTCCAAGAGTCCCCCAGATGTGTCAGTCCATTCCAGAGGAACCTGTTTTCCCTGCACTGCCTTGACGTTCAAGCCGAGGATCGACTCCCACCACGTGTGCACTTGGGACAGCCCTGTGGGAAAGCCTCGTGGGAAAGCCTCGTGGGAAAGACTCGAGGGAAAACCATAGATCCTTTGATCCACGCGGCAGACTGCGTGACACTGCTGCTACCGCTCTGGAGGAAAGCGCAAGTGCATGCCCGCATTCGAGACGAGGACTGACTCCCCTGGGGAGACTCCAGAAGTACCCCAAGATCCATGTCAGCACTGGAGAGGAATCCTCAGGTTCCGGCCCCGACTCCACACAAGGTCTTAGGCCCCGGCATCGACGGGAGAGGAATCCCGAGAGGCCCCCGAGGAACTCGCATGGGGACTGGCCTTTCCTGAGGCCACCAGAGCGGGTCCCTGAGGTCCCCGTCGTAAGTCGAGAGCACCTGCCGCAACTCGAGAAAATCCAGGAGGTTTTGCCCTCCAGGCGAGATGAGGCCCATTTCCGCTGAGGCTTCTCGAGGCCAATCACGTCTAACCACTGGAACTTCCAAAGGGTCCTTCACAACCTTGCTGCAACTCAAGAAGTTCCCCGACATACCCGTCTCCACTCGAGAGGAAGCACGTGGGGTCCCGCACACATCCAGGGGAGCCCCGTTTCCGCCTCCTAGCTCGAGATGAGGGATCCTTTCCCTGTTTCGTAGGGAAAGAATTCCCGGCGTTCCCATCGCATCTCAAGAGGAGGCGCTCTCCACAGGAAAGGCGAGAGGAACTCCAGGGTCGTGCCACCATTCCAAGAGTCCCCCAGATGTGTCAGTCCATTCCAGAGGAACCTGTTTTCCCTGCACTGCCTTGACGTTCAAGCCGAGGATCGACTCCCACCACGTGTGCACGTGGGACAGCCCTGTGGGAAAGCCTCGTGGGAAAGCCTCGTGGGAAAGACTCGAGGGAAAACCATAGATCCTTTGATCCACGCGGCGAACTGCGTGACACTGCTGCTACCGCTCTGGAGGAAAGCGCAAGTGCATGCCCGCATTCGAGACGAGGACTGACTCCCCTGGGGAGACTCCAGAAGTACCCCAAGATCCATGTCAGCACTGGAGAGGAATCCTCAGGTTCCGGCCCCGACTCCACACAAGGTCTTAGGCCCCGGCATCGACGGGAGAGGAATCCCGAGAGGCCCCCGAGGAACTCGCATGGGGACTGGCCTTTCCTGAGGCCACCAGTGCGGGTCCCAGAGGTCCCCGTCGTAAGTCGAGGGAACCTGCCGCAACTCGAGAAAATCCAGGAGGTTTTGCCCTCCAGGCGAGATGAGGCCCATTTCCAATGAGGCTTCTCGAGGCCAATCACATCTAACCACTGGAACTTCCAAAGGGTCCTTCACACCATTGCTGCAACTCAAGAAGATCCCCGACATACCAGTCTCCACTCGAGAGGAATCACGTGGTGTCCCGCACACATCCAGGGGAGCCCCGTTTCCGCCTCCTAGCTCGAGATGAGGGATCCTTTCCCTGTTTCGTAGGGAAAGAATTCCCGGCGTTCCCGTCGCATCTCAAGAGGAGGCGCTCTCCACAGGAAAGGCGAGAGGAACTCCAGGGTCGTGCCACCATTCCAAGAGTCCCCCAGATGTGTCAGTCCATTCCAGAGGAACCTGTTTTCCCTGCACTGCCTTGACGTTCAAGCCGAGGATCGACTCCCACCACGTGTGCACGTGGGACACCCCTGTGGGAAAGCCTCGTGGGAAAGCCTCGTGGGAAAGAGTCGAGGGAAAACCATACATCCTTTGATCCACGCGGCGGACTGTGTGACACTGCTGCTACCGCTCTGGAGGAAAGCGCAAGTGCATGCCCGCATTCGAGACGAGGACTGACTCCCCTGGGGAGACTCCAGAAGTACCCCAAGATCCATGTCAGCACTGGAGAGGAATCCTCAGGTTCCGGCCCCAACTCCACACAAGGTCTTAGGCCCCGGCATCGACGGGAGAGGAATCCCGAGAGGCCCCCGAGGAACTCGCATGGGGACTGGCCTTTCCTGAGGCCACCAGAGCGGGTCCCTGAGGTTCCCGTCGTAAGTCGAGAGCACCTGCCGCAACTCGAGAAAATCCAGGAGGTTTTGCCCTCCAGGCGAGATGAGGCCCATTTCCGCTGAGGCTTCTCGAGGCCAATCACATCTAACCACTGGAACTTCCAAAGGGTCCTTCACACCATTGCTGCAACTCAAGAAGTTCCCAGACATACCCGTCTCCACTCGAGAGGAAGCCCGTGGGGTCCCGCACACATCCAGGGGAGCCCCGTTTCCGCCTCCTAGCTCGAGATGAGGGATCCTTTCCCTGTTTCGTAGGGAAAGAATTCCCGGCGTTCCCGTCGCATCTCAAGAGGAGGCGCTCTCCACAGGAAAGGCGAGAGGAACTCCAGGGTCGTGCCACCATTCCAAGAGTCCCCCAGATGTGTCAGTCCATTCCAGAGGAACCTGTTTTCCCTGCACTGCCTTGAAGTTCAAGCCGAGGATCGACTCCCAACACGTGTGCACGTGGGACAGCCCTGTGGGAAAGCCTCGTGGGAAAGCCTCGTGGGAAAGACTCGAGGGAAAACCATAGATCCTTTGATCCACGCGGCGGACTGCGTTACACTGCTGCTACCGCTCTGGAGGAAAGCGCAAGTGCATGCCCGCATTCGAGACGAGGACTGACTCCCCTGGGGAAACTCCAGAAGTACCCCAAGATCCATGTCAGCACTGGAGAGGAATCCTCATGTTCCGGCCCCGACTCCACACAAGGTCTTAGGCCCCGGCATCGACGGGAGAGGAATCCCGAGAGGCCCCCGAGGAACTCGCATGGGGACTGGCCTTTCCTGAGGCCACCAGAGCGGGTCCCTGAGGTCCCCGTCGTAAGTCGAGAGCACCTGCCGCAACTCGATAAAATCGAGGAGGTTTTGCCCTCCAGGCGAGATGAGGCCCATTTCCAATGAGGCTTCTCGAGGCCAATCACATCTAACCACTGGAACTTCCAAAGGGTCCTTCACACCATTGCTGCAACTCAAGAAGATCCCAGACATACCCGTCTCCAATCGAGAGGAATCACGTGGTGTCCCGCACACATCCAGGGGAGCCCCGTTTCCGCCTCCTAGCTCGAGATGAGGGATCCTTTCCCTGTTTCGTAGGGAAAGAATTCCCGGCGTTCCCGTCGCATCTCAAGAGGAGGCGCTCTCCACAGGAAAGGCGAGAGGAACTCCAGGGTCGTGCCACCATTCCAAGAGTCCCCCAGATGTGTCAGTCCATTCCAGAGGAACCTGTTTTCCCTGCACTGCCTTGACGTTCAAGCCGAGGATCGACTCCCACCACGTGTGCACGTGGGACACCCCTGTGGGAAAGCCTCGTGGGAAAGCCTCGTGGGAAAGAGTCGAGGGAAAACCATAGATCCTTTGATCCACGCGGCGGACTGCGTGACACTGCTGCTACCGCTCTGGAGGAAAGTGCAAGTGCATGCCCGCATTCGAGACGAGGACTGACTCCCCTGGGGAGACTCCAGAAGTACCCCAAGATCCATGTCAGCACTGGAGAGGAATCCTCAGGTTCCGGCCCCGACTCCACACAAGGTCTTAGGCCCCGGCATCGATGGGAGAGGAATCCCGAGAGGCCCCCGAGGAACTCGCATGGGGACTGGCCTTTCCTGAGGCCACCAGAGCGGGTCCCTGAGGTCCCCGTCGTAAGTCGAGGGCACCTGCCGCAACTCGAGAAAATCCAGGAGGTTTTGCCCTCCAGGCGAGATGAGGCCCATTTCCAATGAGGCTTCTCGAGGCCAATCACATCTAACCACTGGAACTTCCAAAGGGTCCTTCACACCATTGCTGCAACTCAAGAAGATCCCCGACATACCAGTCTCCACTCGAGAGGAATCACGTGGTGTCCCGCACACATCCAGGGGAGCCCCGTTTCCGCCTCCTAGCTCCAGATGAGGGATCCTTTCCCTGTTTCGTAGGGAAAGAATTCCCGGCGTTCCCGTCGCATCTCAAGAGGAGGCGCTCTCCACAGGAAAGGCGAGAGGAACTCCAGGGTCGTGCCACCATTCCAAGAGTCCCCAAGATGTGTCAGTCCATTCCAGAGGAACCTGTTTTCCCTGCACTGCCTTGACGTTCAAGCCGAGGATCGACTCCCACCACGTGTGCACGTGGGACACCCCTGTGGGAAAGCCTCGTGGGAAAGCCTCGTGGGAAAGAGTCGAGGGAAAACCATACATCCTTTGATCCACGCGGCGGACTGTGTGACACTGCTGCTACCGCTCTGGAGGAAAGCGCAAGTGCATGCCCGCATTCGAGACGAGGACTGACCCCCCTGGGGAGACTCCAGAAGTACCCCAAGATCCATGTCAGCACTGGAGAGGAATCCTCAGGTTCCGGCCCCGACTCCACACAAGGTCTTAGGCTCCGGCATCGACGGGAGAGGAATCCCGAGAGGCCCCCGAGGAACTCGCATGGGGACTGGCCTTTCCTGAGGCCACCAGAGCGGGTCCCTGAGGTTCCCGTCGTAAGTCGAGAGCACCTGCCGCAACTCGAGAAAATCCAGGAGGTTTTGCCCTCCAGGCGAGATGAGGTCCATTTCCGGTGAGGCTTCTCGAGGCCAATCACATCTAACCACTGGAACTTCCAAAGGGTCCTTCACACCATTGCTGCAACTCAAGAAGTACCCCGACATACCCGTCTCCACTGGAGAGGAAGCACGTGGGGTCCCGCACACATCCAGGGGAGCCCCGTTTCCGCCTCCTAGCTCGAGATGAGGGATCCTTTCCCTGTTTTGTAGGGAAAGAATTCCCGGCGTTCCCGTCGCATCTCAAGAGGAGGCGCTCTCCACAGGAAAGGCGAGAGGAACTCCAGGGAAGTGACACCATTCCAAGAGTCCCCCAGATGTGTCAGTCCATTCCAGAGGAACCTGTTTTCCCTGCACTGCCTTGACGTTCAAGCCGAGGATCGACTCCCACCACGTGTGCACGTGGGACACCCCTGTGGGAAAGCCTCGTGGGAAAGCCTCGTGGGAAAGACTCGAGGGAAAACCATAGATCCTTTGATCCACGCGGCAGACTGCGTGACACTGCTGCTACCGCTCTGGAGGAAAGCGCAAGTGCATGCCCGCATTCGAGACGAGGACTGACTCCCCTGGGGAGACTCCAGAAGTACCCCAAGATCCATGTCAGCACTGGAGAGGAATCCTCAGGTTCCGGCCCCGACTCCACACAAGGTCTTAGGCCCCGGCATCGACGGGAGAGGAATCCCGAGAGGCCCCCGAGGAACTCGCATGGGGACTGGCCTTTCCTGAGGCCACCAGAGCGGGTCCCTGAGGTCCACGTCGTAAGTCGAGAGCACCTGCCGCAACTCGAGAAAATCCAGGAGGTTTTGCCCTCCAGGCGAGATGAGGCCCATTTCCGCTGAGGCTTCTCGAGGCCAATCACGTCTAACCACTGGAACTTCCAAAGGGTCCTTCACAACCTTGCTGCAACTCAAGAAGTTCCCCGACATACCCGTCTCCACTCGAGAGGAAGCACGTGGGGTCCCGCACACATCCAGGGGAGCCCCGTTTCCGCCTCCTAGCTCGAGATGAGGGATCCTTTCCCTGTTTCGTAGGGAAAGAATTCCCGGCGTTCCCATCGCATCTCAAGAGGAGGCGCTCTCCACAGGAAAGGCGAGAGGAACTCCAGGGTCGTGCCACCATTCCAAGAGTCCCCCAGATGTGTCAGTCCATTCCAGAGGAACCTGTTATCCCTGCACTGCCTTGACGTTCAAGCCGAGGATCGACTCCCACCACGTGTGCACGTGGGACAGCCCTGTGGGAAAGCCTCGTGGGAAAGCCTCGTGGGAAAGACTCGAGGGAAAACCATAGATCCTTTGATCCACGCGGCGAACTGCGTGACACTGCTGCTACCGCTCTGGAGGAAAGCGCAAGTGCATGCCCGCATTCGAGACGAGGACTGACTCCCCTGGGGAGACTCCAGAAGTACCCCAAGATCCATGTCAGCACTGGAGAGGAATCCTCAGGTTCCGGCCCCGACTCCACACAAGGTCTTAGGCCCCGGCATCGACGGGAGAGGAATCCCGAGAGGCCCCCGAGGAACTCGCATGGGGACTGGCCTTTCCTGAGGCCACCAGAGCGGGTCCCAGAGGTCCCCGTCGTAAGTCGAGGGAACCTGCCGCAACCTGAGAAAATCCAGGAGGTTTTGCCCTCCAGGCGAGATGAGGCCCATTTCCAATGAGGCTTCTCGAGGCCAATCACATCTAACCACTGGAACTTCCAAAGGGTCCTTCACACCATTGCTGCAACTCAAGGAGATCCCCGACATACCAGTCTCCACTCGAGAGGAATCACGTGGTGTCCCGCACACATCCAGGGGAGCCCCGTTTCCGCCTCCTAGCTCGAGATGAGGGATCCTTTCCCTGTTTCGTAGGGAAAGAATTCCCGGCGTTCCCGTCGCATCTCAAGAGGAGGCGCTCTCCACAGGAAAGGCGAGAGGAACTCCAGGGTCGTGCCACCATTCCAAGAGTCCCCCAAATGTGTCAGTCCATTCCAGAGGAACCTGTTTTCCCTGCACTGCCTTGACGTTCAAGCCGAGGATCGACTCCCACCACGTGTGCACGTGGGACACCCCTGTGGGAAAGCCTCGTGGGAAAGCCTCGTGGGAAAGAGTCGAGGGAAAACCATACATCCTTTGATCCACGCGGCGGACTGTGTGACACTGCTGCTACCGCTCTGGAGGAAAGCGCAAGTGCATGCCCGCATTCGAGACGAGGACTGACTCCCCTGGGGAGACTCCAGAAGTACCCCAAGATCCATGTCAGCACTGGAGAGGAATCCTCAGGTTCCGGCCCCAACTCCACACAAGGTCTTAGGCCCCGGCATCGACGGGAGAGGAATCCCGAGAGGCCCCCGAGGAACTCGCATGGGGACTGGCCTTTCCTGAGGCCACCAGAGCGGGTCCCTGAGGTTCCCGTCGTAAGTCGAGAGCACCTGCCGCAACTCGAGAAAATCCAGGAGGTTTTGCCCTCCAGGCGAGATGAGGCCCATTTCCGCTGAGGCTTCTTGAGGCCAATCACATCTAACCACTGGAACTTCCAAAGGGTCCTTCACACCATTGCTGCAACTCAAGAAGTTCCCAGACATACCCGTCTCCACTCGAGAGGAAGCCCGTGGGGTCCCGCACACATCCAGGGGAGCCCCGTTTCCGCCTCCTAGCTCGAGATGAGGGATCCTTTCCCTGTTTCGTAGGGAAAGAATTCCCGGCGTTCCCGTCGCATCTCAAGAGGAGGCGCTCTCCACAGGAAAGGCGAGAGGAACTCCAGGGTCGTGCCACCATTCCAAGAGTCCCCCAGATGTGTCAGTCCATTCCAGAGGAACCTGTTTTCCCTGCACTGCCTTGACGTTCAAGCCGAGGATCGACTCCCAACACGTGTGCACGTGGGACAGCCCTGTGGGAAAGCCTCGTGGGAAAGCCTCGTGGGAAAGACTCGAGGGAAAACCATAGATCCTTTGATCCACGCGGCGGACTGCGTTACACTGCTGCTACCGCTCTGGAGGAAAGCGCAAGTGCATGCCCGCATTCGAGACGAGGACTGACTCCCCTGGGGAGACTCCAGAAGTACCCCAAGATCCATGTCAGCACTGGAGAGGAATCCTCATGTTCCGGCCCCGACTCCACACAAGGTCTTAGGCCCCGGCATCGACGGGAGAGGAATCCCGAGAGGCCCCCGAGGAACTCGCATGGGGACTGGCCTTTCCTGAGGCCACCAGAGCGGTTCCCTGAGGTCCCCGTCGTAAGTCGAGAGCACCTGCCGCAACTCGATAAAATCCAGGAGGTTTTGCCCTCCAGGCGAGATGAGGCCCATTTCCAATGAGGCTTCTCGAGGCCAATCACATCTAACCACTGGAACTTCCAAAGGGTCCTTCACACCATTGCTGCAACTCAAGAAGATCCCCGACATACCAGTCTCCAATCGAGAGGAATCACGTGGTGTCCCGCACACATCCAGGGGAGCCCCGTTTCCGCCTCCTAGCTCGAGATGAGGGATCCTTTCCCTGTTTCGTAGGGAAAGAATTCCCGGCGTTCCCGTCGCATCTCAAGAGGAGGCGCTCTCCACAGGAAAGGCGAGAGGAACTCCAGGGTCGTGCCACCATTCCAAGAGTCCCCCAGATGTGTCAGTCCATTCCAGAGGAACCTGTTTTCCCTGCACTGCCTTGACGTTCAAGCCGAGGATCGACTCCCACCACGTGTGCACGTGGGACACCCCTGTGGGAAAGCCTCGTGGGAAAGCCTCGTGGGAAAGAGTCGAGGGAAAACCATACATCCTTTGATCCACGCAGCGGACTGCGTGACACTGCTGCTACCGCTCTGGAGGAAAGCGCAAGTGCATGCCCGCATTCGAGACGAGGACTGACTCCCCTGGGGAGACTCCAGAAGTACCCCAAGATCCATGTCAGCACTGGAGAGGAATCCTCAGGTTCCGGCCCCGACTCCACACAAGGTCTTAGGCCCCGGCATCGATGGGAGAGGAATCCCGAGAGGCCCCCGAGGAACTCGCATGGGGACTGGCCTTTCCTGAGGCCACCAGAGCGGGTCCCTGAGGTCCCCGTCGTAAGTCGAGGGCACCTGCCGCAACTCGAGAAAATCCAGGAGGTTTTGCCCTCCAGGCGAGATGAGGCCCATTTCCAATGAGGCTTCTCGAGGCCAATCACATCTAACCACTGGAACTTCCAAAGGGTCCTTCACACCATTGCTGCAACTCAAGAAGATCCCCGACATACCAGTCTCCACTCGAGAGGAATCACGTGGTGTCCCGCACACATCCAGGGGAGCCCCGTTTCCGCCTCCTAGCTCCAGATGAGGGATCCTTTCCCTGTTTCGTAGGGAAAGAATTCCCGGCGTTCCCGTCGCATCTCAAGAGGAGGCGCTCTCCACAGGAAAGGCGAGAGGAACTCCAGGGTCGTGCCACCATTCCAAGAGTCCCCCAGATGTGTCAGTCCATTCCAGAGGAACCTGTTTTCCCTGCACTGCCTTGACGTTCAAGCCGAGGATCGACTCCCACCACGTGTGCACGTGGGACACCCCTGTGGGAAAGCCTCGTGGGAAAGCCTCGTGGGAAAGAGTCGAGGGAAAACCATACATCCTTTGATCCACGCGGCGGACTGTGTGACACTGCTGCTACCGCTCTGGAGGAAAGCGCAAGTGCATGCCCGCATTCGAGACGAGGACTGACCCCCCTGGGGAGACTCCAGAAGTACCCCAAGATCCATGTCAGCACTGGAGAGGAATCCTCAGGTTCCGGCCCCGACTCCACACAAGGTCTTAGGCTCCGGCATCGACGGCAGAGGAATCCCGAGAGGCCCCCGCGGAACTCGCATGGGGACTGGCCTTTCCTGAGGCCACCAGAGCGGGTCCCTGAGGTTCCCGTCGTAAGTCGAGAGCACCTGCCGCAACTCGAGAAAATCCAGGAGGTTTTGCCCTCCAGGCGAGATGAGGCCCATTTCCGGTGAGGCTTCTCGAGGCCAATCACATCTAACCACTGGAACTTCCAAAGGGTCCTTCACACCATTGCTGCAACTCAAGAAGTACCCCGACATACCCGTCTCCACTGGAGAGGAAGCACGTGGGGTCCCGCACACATCCAGGGGAGCCCCGTTTCCGCCTCCTAGCTCGAGATGAGGGATCCTTTCCCTGTTTCGTAGGGAAAGAATTCCCGGCGTTCCCGTCGCATCTCAAGAGGAGGCGCTCTCCACAGGAAAGGCGAGAGGAACTCCAGGGAAGTGACACCATTCCAAGAGTCCCCCAGATGTGTCAGTCCATTCCAGAGGAACCTGTTTTCCCTGCACTGCCTTGACGTTCAAGCCGAGGATCGAGTCCCACCACGTGTGCACGTGGGACAGCCCTGTGGGAAAGCCTCGTGGGAAAGCCTCGTGGGAAAGACTCGAGGGAAAACCATAGATCCTTTGATCCACGCGGCGGAGTGCGTGACACTGCTGCTACCGCTCTGGAGGAAAGCGCAAGTGCATGCCCTCATTCGAGACGAGGACTGACTCCCCTGGGGAGACTCCAGAAGTACCCCAAGATCCATGTCAGCACTGGAGAGGAATCCTCAGGTTCCGGCCCCAACTCCACACAAGGTCTTAGGCCCCGGCATCGACGGGAGAGGAATCCCGAGAGGCCCCCGAGGAACTCGCATGGGGACTGGCCTTTCCTGAGGCCACCAGAGCGGGTCCCTGAGGTTCCCGTCGTAAGTCGAGAGCACCTGCCGCAACTCGATAAAATCCAGGAGGTTTTGCCCTCCAGGCGAGATGAGGCCCATTTCCAATGAGGCTTCTCGAGGCCAATCACATCTAACCACTGGAACTTCCAAAGGGTCCTTCACACCATTGCTGCAACTCAAGAAGTTCCCAGACATACCCGTCTCCACTCGAGAGGAAGCCCGTGGGGTCCCGCACACATCCAGGGGAGCCCCGTTTCCGCCTCCTAGCTCGAGATGAGGGATCCTTTCCCTGTTTCGTAGGGAAAGAATTCCCGGCGTTCCCGTCGCATCTCAAGAGGAGGCGCTCTCCACAGGAAAGGCGAGAGGAACTCCAGGGTCGTGCCACCATTCCAAGAGTCCCCCAGATGTGTCAGTCCATTCCAGAGGAACCTGTTTTCCCTGCACTGCCTTGACGTTCAAGCCGAGGATCGACTCCCAACACGTGTGCACGTGGGACAGCCCTGTGGGAAAGCCTCGTGGGAAAGCCTCGTGGGAAAGACTCGAGGGAAAACCATAGATCCTTTGATCCACGCGGCGGACTGCGTTACACTGCTGCTACCGCTCTGGAGGAAAGCGCAAGTGCATGCCCGCATTCGAGACGAGGACTGACTCCCCTGGGGAGACTCCAGAAGTACCCCAAGATCCATGTCAGCACTGGAGAGGAATCCTCATGTTCCGGCCCCGACTCCACACAAGGTCTTAGGCCCCGGCATCGACGGGAGAGGAATCCCGAGAGGCCCCCGAGGAACTCGCATGGGGACTGGCCTTTCCTGAGGCCACCAGAGCGGTTCCCTGAGGTCCCCGTCGTAAGTCGAGAGCACCTGCCGCAACTCGATAAAATCCAGGAGGTTTTGCCCTCCAGGCGAGATGAGGCCCATTTCCAATGAGGCTTCTCGAGGCCAATCACATCTAACCACTGGAACTTCCAAAGGGTCCTTCACACCATTGCTGCAACTCAAGAAGATCCCCGACATACCAGTCTCCAATCGAGAGGAATCACGTGGTGTCCCGCACACATCCAGGGGAGCCCCGTTTCCGCCTCCTAGCTCGAGATGAGGGATCCTTTCCCTGTTTCGTAGGGAAAGAATTCCCGGCGTTCCCGTCGCATCTCAAGAGGAGGCGCTCTCCACAGGAAAGGCGAGAGGAACTCCAGGGTCGTGCCACCATTCCAAGAGTCCCCCAGATGTGTCAGTCCATTCCAGAGGAACCTGTTTTCCCTGCACTGCCTTGACGTTCAAGCCGAGGATCGACTCCCACCACGTGTGCACATGGGACACCCCTGTGGGAAAGCCTCGTGGGAAAGCCTCGTGGGAAAGAGTCGAGGGAAAACCATACATCCTTTGATCCACGCAGCGGACTGCGTGACACTGCTGCTACCGCTCTGGAGGAAAGCGCAAGTGCATGCCCGCATTCGAGACGAGGACTGACTCCCCTGGGGAGACTCCAGAAGTACCCCAAGATCCATGTCAGCACTGGAGAGGAATCCTCATGTTCCGGCCCCGACTCCACACAAGGTCTTAGGCCCCGGCATCGACGGGAGAGGAATCCCGAGAGGCCCCCGAGGAACTCGCATGGGGACTGGCCTTTCCTGAGGCCACCAGAGCGGTTCCCTGAGGTCCCCGTCGTAAGTCGAGAGCACCTGCCGCAACTCGATAAAATCCAGGAGGTTTTGCCCTCCAGGCGAGATGAGGCCCATTTCCAATGAGGCTTCTCGAGGCCAATCACATCTAACCACTGGAACTTCCAAAGGGTCCTTCACACCATTGCTGCAACTCAAGAAGATCCCCGACATACCAGTCTCCAATCGAGAGGAATCACGTGGTGTCCCGCACACATCCAGGGGAGCCCCGTTTCCGCCTCCTAGCTCGAGATGAGGGATCCTTTCCCTGTTTCGTAGGGAAAGAATTCCCGGCGTTCCCGTCGCATCTCAAGAGGAGGCGCTCTCCACAGGAAAGGCGAGAGGAACTCCAGGGTCGTGCCACCATTCCAAGAGTCCCCCAGATGTGTCAGTCCATTCCAGAGGAACCTGTTTTCCCTGCACTGCCTTGACGTTCAAGCCGAGGATCGACTCCCACCACGTGTGCACGTGGGACACCCCTGTGGGAAAGCCTCGTGGGAAAGCCTCGTGGGAAAGAGTCGAGGGAAAACCATACATCCTTTGATCCACGCAGCGGACTGCGTGACACTGCTGCTACCGCTCTGGAGGAAAGCGCAAGTGCATGCCCGCATTCGAGACGAGGACTGACTCCCCTGGGGAGACTCCAGAAGTACCCCAAGATCCATGTCAGCACTGGAGAGGAATCCTCAGGTTCCGGCCCCGACTCCACACAAGGTCTTAGGCCCCGGCATCGATGGGAGAGGAATCCCGAGAGGCCCCCGAGGAACTCGCATGGGGACTGGCCTTTCCTGAGGCCACCAGAGCGGGTCCCTGAGGTCCCCGTCGTAAGTCGAGGGCACCTGCCGCAACTCGAGAAAATCCAGGAGGTTTTGCCCTCCAGGCGAGATGAGGCCCATTTCCAATGAGGCTTCTCGAGGCCAATCACATCTAACCACTGGAACTTCCAAAGGGTCCTTCACACCATTGCTGCAACTCAAGAAGATCCCCGACATACCAGTCTCCACTCGAGAGGAATCACGTGGTGTCCCGCACACATCCAGGGGAGCCCCGTTTCCGCCTCCTAGCTCCAGATGAGGGATCCTTTCCCTGTTTCGTAGGGAAAGAATTCCCGGCGTTCCCGTCGCATCTCAAGAGGAGGCGCTCTCCACAGGCAAGGCGAGAGGAACTCCAGGGTCGTGCCACCATTCCAAGAGTCCCCCAGATGTGTCAGTCCATTCCAGAGGAACCTGTTTTCCCTGCACTGCCTTGACGTTCAAGCCGAGGATCGACTCCCACCACGTGTGCACGTGGGACACCCCTGTGGGAAAGCCTCGTGGGAAAGCCTCGTGGGAAAGAGTCGAGGGAAAACCATACATCCTTTGATCCACGCGGCGGACTGTGTGACACTGCTGCTACCGCTCTGGAGGAAAGCGCAAGTGCATGCCCGCATTCGAGACGAGGACTGACCCCCCTGGGGAGACTCCAGAAGTACCCCAAGATCCATGTCAGCACTGGAGAGGAATCCTCAGGTTCCGGCCCCGACTCCACACAAGGTCTTAGGCTCCGGCATCGACGGCAGAGGAATCCCGAGAGGCCCCCGCGGAACTCGCATGGGGACTGGCCTTTCCTGAGGCCACCAGAGCGGGTCCCTGAGGTTCCCGTCGTAAGTCGAGAGCACCTGCCGCAACTCGAGAAAATCCAGGAGGTTTTGCCCTCCAGGCGAGATGAGGCCCATTTCCGGTGAGGCTTCTCGAGGCCAATCACATCTAACCACTGGAACTTCCAAAGGGTCCTTCACACCATTGCTGCAACTCAAGAAGTACCCCGACATACCCGTCTCCACTGGAGAGGAAGCACGTGGGGTCCCGCACACATCCAGGGGAGCCCCGTTTCCGCCTCCTAGCTCGAGATGAGGGATCCTTTCCCTGTTTCGTAGGGAAAGAATTCCCGGCGTTCCCGTCGCATCTCAAGAGGAGGCGCTCTCCACAGGAAAGGCGAGAGGAACTCCAGGGAAGTGACACCATTCCAAGAGTCCCCCAGATGTGTCAGTCCATTCCAGAGGAACCTGTTTTCCCTGCACTGCCTTGACGTTCAAGCCGAGGATCGAGTCCCACCACGTGTGCACGTGGGACAGCCCTGTGGGAAAGCCTCGTGGGAAAGCCTCGTGGGAAAGACTCGAGGGAAAACCATAGATCCTTTGATCCACGCGGCGGAGTGCGTGACACTGCTGCTACCGCTCTGGAGGAAAGCGCAAGTGCATGCCCTCATTCGAGACGAGGACTGACTCCCCTGGGGAGACTCAAGAAGTACCCCAAGATCCATGTCAGCACTGGAGAGGAATCCTCAGGTTCCGGCCCCAACTCCACACAAGGTCTTAGGCCCCGGCATCGACGGGAGAGGAATCCCGAGAGGCCCCCGAGGAACTCGCATGGGGACTGGCCTTTCCTGAGGCCACCAGAGCGGGTCCCTGAGGTTCCCGTCGTAAGTCGAGAGCACCTGCCGCAACTCGATAAAATCCAGGAGGTTTTGCCCTCCAGGCGAGATGAGGCCCATTTCCAATGAGGCTTCTCGAGGCCAATCACATCTAACCACTGGAACTTCCAAAGGGTCCTTCACACCATTGCTGCAACTCAAGAAGTTCCCAGACATACCCGTCTCCACTCGAGAGGAAGCCCGTGGGGTCCCGCACACATCCAGGGGAGCCCCGTTTCCGCCTCCTAGCTCGAGATGAGGGATCCTTTCCCTGTTTCGTAGGGAAAGAATTCCCGGCGTTCCCGTCGCATCTCAAGAGGAGGCGCTCTCCACAGGAAAGGCGAGAGGAACTCCAGGGTCGTGCCACCATTCCAAGAGTCCCCCAGATGTGTCAGTCCATTCCAGAGGAACCTGTTTTCCCTGCACTGCCTTGACGTTCAAGCCGAGGATCGACTCCCAACACGTGTGCACGTGGGACAGCCCTGTGGGAAAGCCTCGTGGGAAAGCCTCGTGGGAAAGACTCGAGGGAAAACCATAGATCCTTTGATCCACGCGGCGGACTGCGTTACACTGCTGCTACCGCTCTGGAGGAAAGCGCAAGTGCATGCCCGCATTCGAGACGAGGACTGACTCCCCTGGGGAGACTCCAGAAGTACCCCAAGATCCATGTCAGCACTGGAGAGGAATCCTCATGTTCCGGCCCCGACTCCACACAAGGTCTTAGGCCCCGGCATCGACGGGAGAGGAATCCCGAGAGGACCCCGAGGAACTCGCATGGGGACTGGCCTTTCCTGAGGCCACCAGAGCGGTTCCCTGAGGTCCCCGTCGTAAGTCGAGAGCACCTGCCGCAACTCGATAAAATCCAGGAGGTTTTGCCCTCCAGGCGAGATGAGGCCCATTTCCAATGAGGCTTCTCGAGGCCAATCACATCTAACCACTGGAACTTCCAAAGGGTCCTTCACACCATTGCTGCAACTCAAGAAGATCCCCGACATACCAGTCTCCAATCGAGAGGAATCACGTGGTGTCCCGCACACATCCAGGGGAGCCCCGTTTCCGCCTCCTAGCTCGAGATGAGGGATCCTTTCCCTGATTCGTAGGGAAAGAATTCCCGGCGTTCCCGTCGCATCTCAAGAGGAGGCGCTCTCCACAGGAAAGGCGAGAGGAACTCCAGGGTCGTGCCACCATTCCAAGAGTCCCCCAGATGTGTCAGTCCATTCCAGAGGAACCTGTTTTCCCTGCACTGCCTTGACGTTCAAGCCGAGGATCGACTCCCACCACGTGTGCACGTGGGACACCCCTGTGGGAAAGCCTCGTGGGAAAGCCTCGTGGGAAAGAGTCGAGGGAAAACCATACATCCTTTGATCCACGCAGCGGACTGCGTGACACTGCTGCTACCGCTCTGGAGGAAAGCGCAAGTGCATGCCCGCATTCGAGACGAGGACTGACTCCCCTGGGGAGACTCCAGAAGTACCCCAAGATCCATGTCAGCACTGGAGAGGAATCCTCAGGTTCCGGCCCCGACTCCACACAAGGTCTTAGGCCCCGGCATCGATGGGAGAGGAATCCCGAGAGGCCCCCGAGGAACTCGCATGGGGACTGGCCTTTCCTGAGGCCACCAGAGCGGTTCCCTGAGGTCCCCGTCGTAAGTCGAGGGCACCTGCCGCAACTCGAGAAAATCCAGGAGGTTTTGCCCTCCAGGCGAGATGAGGCCCATTTCCAATGAGGCTTCTCGAGGCCAATCACATCTAACCACTGGAACTTCCAAAGGGTCCTTCACACCATTGCTGCAACTCAAGAAGATCCCCGACATACCTGTCTCCACTCGAGAGGAATCACGTGGTGTCCCGCACACATCCAGGGGAGCCCCGTTTCCGCCTCCTAGCTCCAGATGAGGGATCCTTTCCCTGTTTCGTAGGGAAAGAATTCCCGGCGTTCCCGTCGCATCTCAAGAGGAGGCGCTCTCCACAGGAAAGGCGAGAGGAACTCCAGGGTCGTGCCACCATTCCAAGAGTCCCCCAGATGTGTCAGTCCATTCCAGAGGAACCTGTTTTCCCTGCACTGCCTTGACGTTCAAGCCGAGGATCGACTCCCACCACGTGTGCACGTGGGACACCCCTGTGGGAAAGCCTCGTGGGAAAGCCTCGTGGGAAAGAGTCGAGGGAAAACCATACATCCTTTGATCCACGCGGCGGACTGTGTGACACTGCTGCTACCGCTCTGGAGGAAAGCGCAAGTGCATGCCCGCATTCGAGACGAGGACTGACCCCCCTGGGGAGACTCCAGAAGTACCCCAAGATCCATGTCAGCACTGGAGAGGAATCCTCAGGTTCCGGCCCCGACTCCACACAAGGTCTTAGGCTCCGGCATCGACGGCAGAGGAATCCCGAGAGGCCCCCGCGGAACTCGCATGGGGACTGGCCTTTCCTGAGGCCACCAGAGCGGGTCCCTGAGGTTCCCGTCGTAAGTCGAGAGCACCTGCCGCAACTCGAGAAAATCCAGGAGGTTTTGCCCTCCAGGCGAGATGAGGCCCATTTCCGGTGAGGCTTCTCGAGGCCAATCACATCTAACCACTGGAACTTCCAAAGGGTCCTTCACACCATTGCTGCAACTCAAGAAGTACCCCGACATACCCGTCTCCACTGGAGAGGAAGCACGTGGGGTCCCGCACACATCCAGGGGAGCCCCGTTTCCGCCTCCTAGCTCGAGATGAGGGATCCTTTCCCTGTTTCGTAGGGAAAGAATTCCCGGCGTTCCCGTCGCATCTCAAGAGGAGGCGCTCTCCACAGGAAAGGCGAGAGGAACTCCAGGGAAGTGACACCATTCCAAGAGTCCCCCAGATGTGTCAGTCCATTCCAGAGGAACCTGTTTTCCCTGCACTGCCTTGACGTTCAAGCCGAGGATCGAGTCCCACCACGTGTGCACGTGGGACAGCCCTGTGGGAAAGCCTCGTGGGAAAGCCTCGTGGGAAAGACTCGAGGGAAAACCATAGATCCTTTGATCCACGCGGCGGACTGCGTGACACTGCTGCTACCGCTCTGGAGGAAAGCGCAAGTGCATGCCCTCATTCGAGACGAGGACTGACTCCCCTGGGGAGACTCCAGAAGTACCCCAAGATCCATGTCAGCACTGGAGAGGAATCCTCAGGTTCCGGCCCCAACTCCACACAAGGTCTTAGGCCCCGGCATCGATGGGAGAGGAATCCCGAGAGGCCCCCGAGGAACTCGCATGGGGACTGGCCTTTCCTGAGGCCACCAGAGCGGGTCCCTGAGGTTCCCGTCGTAAGTCGAGAGCACCTGCCGCAACTCGAGAAATTCCAGGAGGTTTTGCCCTCCAGGCGAGATGAGGCCCATTTCCGCTGAGGCTTCTCGAGGCCAATCACATCTAACCACTGGAACTTCCAAAGGGTCCTTCACACCATTGCTGCAACTCAAGAAGTTCCCAGACATACCCGTCTCCACTCGAGAGGAAGCCCGTGGGGTCCCGCACACATCCAGGGGAGCCCCGTTTCCGCCTCCTAGCTCGAGATGAGGGATCCTTTCCCTGTTTCGTAGGGAAAGAATTCCCGGCGTTCCCGTCGCATCTCAAGAGGAGGCGCTCTCCACAGGAAAGGCGAGAGGAACTCCAGGGTCGTGCCACCATTCCAAGAGTCCCCCAGATGTGTCAGTCCATTCCAGAGGAACCTGTTTTCCCTGCACTGCCTTGACGTTCAAGCCGAGGATCGACTCCCAACACGTGTGCACGTGGGACAGCCCTGTGGGAAAGCCTCGTGGGAAAGCCTCGTGGGAAAGACTCGAGGGAAAACCATAGATCCTTTGATCCACGCGGCGGACTGGGTGACACTGCTGCTACCGCTCTGGAGGAAAGCGCAAGTGCATGCCCGCATTCGATACGAGAACTGACTCCCCTGGGGAGACTCCAGAAGTACCCCAAGATCCATGTCAGCACTGGAGAGGAATCCTCAGGTTCCGGCCCGACTCCACACAAGGTCTTAGGCCCCGGCATCGACGGGAGAAGAATCCCGAGAGGCCCCCGAGGAACTCACATGGGGACTGGCCTTTCCTAAGGCCACCAGAGCGGTTCCCTGAGGTCCCCGTCGTAAGTCGAGAGCACCTGCCGCAACTCGAGAAAATCCAGGAGGTTTTGCCCTCCAGGCGTGATGAGGCCCATTTCCGCTGAGGCTTCTCGAGGCCAATCACATCTAACCACTGGAACTTCCAAAGGGTCCTTCACACCCTTGCTGCAACTCAAGAAGTTCCCCGACATACCCGTCTCCACTCGAGAGGAAGCACGTGGGGTCCCGCACACATCCAGGGGAGCCCCGTTTCCGCCTTCAAGCTCGAGATGAGGGATCCTTTCCCTGTTTCGTAGGGAAAGAATTCCCGGCGTTCCCGTCACATCTCAAGACGAGGCGCTCTCCACAGGAAAGGCGAGAGGAACTCCAGGGTCGTGCCACCATTCCAAGAGTCCCCCAGATGTGTCAGTCCATTCCAGAGGAACCTGTTTTCCCTGCACTGCCTTGACGTTCAAGCCGAGGATCGACTCCCACCACGTGTGCACGTGGGACAGCCCTGTGGGAAAGCCTCGTGGGAAAGCCTCGTGGGAAAGACTCGAGGGAAAACCATAGATCCTTTCATCCACGCGGCGGACTGCGTGACACTGCTGCTACCGCTCTGGAGGAAAGTGCAAGTGCATGCCCGCATTCGAGACGAGGACTGACCCCCCTGGGGAGACTCCAGAAGTACCCCAAGATCCATGTCAGCACTGGAGAGGAATCCTCAGGTTCCGGCCCCGACTCCACACAAGGTCTTAGGCCCCGGCATCGACGGGAGAGGAATCCCGAGAGGCCCCCGAGGAACTCGCATGGGGACTGGCCTTTCCTGAGGCCACCAGAGCGGGTCCCTGAGGTCCCCGTCGTAAGTCGAGAGCACCTGCCGCAACTCGAGAAAATCCAGGAGGTTTTGCCCTCCAGGCTAGATGAGGCCCATTTCCGCTGAGGCTTCTCGAGGCCAATCACGTCTAACCACTGGAACTTCCAAAGGGTCCTTCACACCCTTGCTGCAACTCAAGAAGTTCCCAGACATACCCGTCTCCACTCGAGAGGAAGCACGTGGTGTCCCGCACACATCCAGCGGAGCCCCGTTTCCCCCTCCTAGCTCGAGATGAGGTATCCTTTCCCTGTTTCGTAGGGAAAGAATTCCCGGCGTTCCCGTCGCATCTCAAGAGGAGGCGCTCTCCACAGGAAAGGCGAGAGGAACTCCAGGGTCATGCCACCATTCCAAGAGCCCCCCAGATGTGTCAGTCCATTCCAGAGGAACCTGTTTTCCCTGCACTGCCTTGACGTTCAAGCCGAGGATCGACTCCCACCACGTGTGCACGTGGGACAGCCCTGTGGGAAAGCCTCGTGGGAAAGCCTCGTGGGAAAGACTCGAGGGAAAACCATAGATCCTTTGATCCACGCGGCGGACTGCGTGACACTGCTGCTACCGCTCTGGAGGAAAGCGCAAGTGCATGCCCGCATTCGAGACGAGGACTGACTCCCCTGGGGAGACTCCAGAAGTACCCCAAGATCCATGTCAGCACTGGAGAGGAATCCTCAGGTTCCGGCCCCGACTCCACACAAGGACTTAGGCCCCGGCATTGACGGGAGAGGAATCCCGAGAGGCCCCCGAGGAACTCGCATGGGGACTGGCCTTTCCTGAGGCCACGAGAGCGGGTCCCTGAGGTCCCCGTCGTAAGTCGAGAGCACCTGCCGCAACTCGAGAAAATCCAGGAGGTTTTGCCCTCCAGGCGAGATGAGGCCCATTTCCGCTGAGGCTTCTCGAGGCCAATCACATCTAACCACTGGAACTTCCAAAGGGTCCTTCACACCCTTGCTGCAACTCAAGAAGTTCCCCGACATACCCGTCTCCACTCGAGAGGAAGCACGTGATGTCCCGCACACATCCAGGGGAGCCCCGTTTCCGCCTCCTAGCTCGAGATGAGGGATCCTTTCCCTGTTTCGTAGGGAAAGAATTCCCGGCGTTCCCGTCGCATCTCAAGAGGAGGCGCTCTCCACAGGAAAGGCGAGAGGAACTCCATGGTCGTGACACCATTCCAAGAGTCCCCCAGATGTGTCAGTCCATTCCAGAGGAACCTTTTTTCCCTGCACTGCCTTGACGTTCAAGCCGAGGATCGACTCCCACCACGTGTGCACGTGGGACAGCCCTGTGGGAAAGCCTCGTGGGAAAGCCTCGTGGGAAAGACTCGAGGGAAAACCATAGATCCTTTGATCCACGCGGCGGACTGCGTGACACTGCTGCTACCACTCTGGAGGAAAGCGCAAGTGCACGCCGCATTCGAGACGAGGACTGACTCCCCTGGGGAGACTCCAGAATTACCCCAAGATTCATGTCAGCACTGGAGAGGAATCCTCAGGTTCCGGCCCCGACTCCACACAAGGTCTTAGGCCCCGGCATCGACGGGATAGGAATCCCGAGAGGCCCCCGAGGAACTCGCATGGGGACTGGCCTTTCCTGAGGCCACCAGAGCGGGTCCCTGTGGTCCTCGTCGTAAGTCGAGAGCACCTGCCGCAACTCGAGAAAATCCAGGAGGTTTTGCCCTCCAGGCGAGATGAGGGCCATTTCCGCTGAGGCTTCTCGAGGCTAATCACATCTAACCACTGGAACTTCCAAAAGGTCCTTCACACCCTTGCTGCAACTCAAGAAGTTCCCCGACATACCCGTCTCCACTCGAGAGGAAGCACTTGGGGTCCCGCACACATCCAGGTGAGCCCCGTTTCCGCCTCCTAGCTCGAGATGAGGGATCCTTTCCCTGTTTCATAGGGAAAGAATTCCGGCGTTCCCGTCGCATCTCAAGAGGAGGCCCTCTCCACAGGAAAGGCGAGAAGAACTCCAGGGTCGTGACACCATTCCAAGAGTCCCGCAGATGTGTCAGTCCATTCCAGAGGAACATGTTTTCCCTGCACTGCCTTGACGTTCAAGCCGAGGATCGACTTCGACCACGTGTGCACGTGGGACAGCCCTGTGAGAAAGCCTTGTGGGAAAGCCTCGTGGGAAAGACTCGAGGGAAAACCATAGATACTTTGATCCACGCGGCGGACTGCGTGACACTGCTGCTACCGCTCTGGAGGAAAGCGCAAGTGCATGCCCGCATTCGAGACGAGGACTGACTCCCCTGGGGAGACTCCAGAAGTACCCCAAGATCCATGTCAGCACTGGAGAGGAATCCTCAGGTTCCGGCCCCGTCTCCACACAAGGTCTTAGGTCCCTCATCGACGGGAGAGGAATCCCCAGAGGCCCCCGAGGAACTCGCATGGGGACTGGCCTTTCCTGAGGCCACCAGAGCGGGTCCCTGTGGTCCCCATCGTAAGTCGAGAGCACCTGCCGCAACTCGAGAAAATCCAGGAGGTTTTGCCCTCCAGGCGAGATGAGGCCCATTTCCCCTGAGGCTTCTCGAGGCCAATCACATCTAACCACTGGAACTTCCAAAGGGTCCTTCACACCATTGCTGCAACTCAAGAAGTTCCCCGACATAACCGTCTCCACTCGAGAGGAAGCACGTGGGGTCCCGCACACATCCAGGGGAGCCCCGTTTCCGCCTCCTAGCTCGAGATGAGGGATCCTTTCCCTGTTTCGTAGGGAAAGAATTCCCGGCGTTCCCGTCGCATCTCAAGAGGAGGCGCTCTCCACAGGAAAGGCGAGAGGAACTCCAGGGTCGTGCCACCATTCCAAGATTCCCCCAGATGTGTCAGTCCATTCCAGAGGAACCTGTTTTCCCTGCACTGCCTTGACGTTCAAGCCGAGGATCGACTCCCACCACGTGTGCACGTGGGACAGCCCTGTGGGAAAGCCTCGTGGGAAAGCCTCGTGGGAAAGACTCGAGGGAAAACCATAGATCCTTTGTTCCACGCGGCGGACTGCGTGACACTGCTGCTACCGCTCTGGAGGAAAGCGCAAGTGCATGCCCGCATTCGATACGAGAACTGACTCCCCTGGGGAGACTCCAGAAGTACCCCAAGATCCATGTCAGCACTGGAGAGGAATCCTCAGGTTCCGGCCCGACTCCACACAAGGTCTTAGGCCCCGGCATCGACGGGAGAAGAATCCCGAGAGGCCCCCGAGGAACTCACATGGGGACTGGCCTTTCCTAAGGCCACCAGAGCGGTTCCCTGAGGTCCCCGTCGTAAGTCGAGAGCACCTGCCGCAACTCGAGAAAATCCAGGAGGTTTTGCCCTCCAGGCGAGATGAGGCCCATTTCCGCTGAGGCTTCTCGAGGCCAATCACATCTAACCACTGGAACTTCCAAAGGGTCCTTCACACCCTTGCTGCAACTCAAGAAGTTCCCCGACATACCCTTCTCCACTCGAGAGGAAGCACGTGGGGTCCCGCACACATCCAGGGGAGCCCCGTTTCCGCCTTCAAGCTCGAGATGAGGGATCCTTTCCCTGTTTCGTAGGGAAAGAATTCCCGGCGTTCCCGTCACATCTCAAGACGAGGCGCTCTCCACAGGAAAGGCGAGAGGAACTCCAGGGTCGTGCCACCATTCCAAGAGTCCCCCAGATGTGTCAGTCCATTCCAGAGGAACCTGTTTTCCCTGCACTGCCTTGACGTTCAAGCCGAGGATCGACTCCCACCACGTGTGCACGTGGGACAGCCCTGTGGGAAAGCCTCGTGGGAAAGCCTCGTGGGAAAGACTCGAGGGAAAACCATAGATCCTTTCATCCACGCGGCGGACTGCGTGACACTGCTGCTACCGCTCTGGAGGAAAGTGCAAGTGCATGACCGCATTCGAGACGAGGACTGACCCCCCTGGGGAGACTCCAGAAGTACCCCAAGATCCATGTCAGCACTGGAGAGGAATCCTCAGGTTCCGGCCCCGACTCCACACAAGGTCTTAGGCCCCGGCATCGACGGGAGAGGAATCCCGAGAGGCCCCCGAGGAACTCGCATGGGGACTGGCCTTTCCTGAGGCCACCAGAGCGGGTCCCTGAGGTCCCCGTCGTAAGTCGAGAGCACCTGCCGCAACTCGAGAAAATCCAGGAGATTTTGCCCTCCAGGCTAGATGAGGCCCATTTCCGCTGAGGCTTCTCGAGGCCAATCACGTCTAACCACTGGAACTTCCAAAGGGTCCTTCACACCCTTGCTGCAACTCAAGAAGTTCCCAGACATACCCGTCTCCACTCGAGAGGAAGCACGTGGTGTCCCGCACACATCCAGCGGAGCCCCGTTTCCCCCTCCTAGCTCGAGATGAGGTATCCTTTCCCTGTTTCGTAGGGAAAGAATTCCCGGCGTTCCCGTCGCATCTCAAGAGGAGGCGCTCTCCACAGGAAAGGCGAGAGGAACTCCAGGGTCATGCCACCATTCCAAGAGCCCCCCAGATGTGTCAGTCCATTCCAGAGGAACCTGTTTTCCCTGCACTGCCTTGACGTTCAAGCCGAGGATCGACTCCCACCACGTGTGCACGTGGGACAGCCCTGTGGGAAAGCCTCGTGGGAAAGCCTCGTGGGAAAGACTCGAGGGAAAACCATAGATCCTTTCATCCACGCGGCGGACTGCGTGACACTGCTGCTACCGCTCTGGAGGAAAGCGCAAGTGCATGCCCGCATTCGAGACGAGGACTGACTCCACTGGGGAGACTCCAGAAGTACCCCAAGATCCATGTCAGCACTGGAGAGGAATCCTCAGGTTCCGGCCCCGACTCCACACAAGGACTTAGGCCCCGGCATTGACGGGAGAGGAATCCCGAGAGGCCCCCGAGGAACTCGCATGGGGACTGGCCTTTCCTGAGGCCACGAGAGCGGGTCCCTGAGGTCCCCGTCGTAAGTCGAGAGCACCTGCCGCAACTCGAGAAAATCCAGGAGGTTTTGCCCTCCAGGCGAGATGAGGCCCATTTCCGCTGAGGCTTCTCGAGGCCAATCACATCTAACCACTGGAACTTCCAAAGGGTCCTTCACACCCTTGCTGCAACTCAAGAAGTTCCCCGACATACCCGTCTCCACTCGAGAGGAAGCACGTGATGTCCCGCACACATCCAGGGGAGCCCCGTTTCCGCCTCCTAGCTCGAGATGAGGGATCCTTTCCCTGTTTCGTAGGGAAAGAATTCCCGGCGTTCCCGTCGCATCTCAAGAGGAGGCGCTCTCCACAGGAAAGGTGAGAGGAACTCCATGGTCGTGACACCATTCCAAGAGTCCCCCAGATGTGTCAGTCCATTCCAGAGGAACCTTTTTTCCCTGCACTGCCTTGACGTTCAAGCCGAGGATCGACTCCCACCACGTGTGCACGTGGGACAGCCCTGTGGGAAAGCCTCGTGGGAAAGCCTCGTGGGAAAGACTCGAGGGAAAACCATAGATCCTTTGATCCACGCGGCGGACTGCGTGACACTGCTGCTACCACTCTGGAGGAAAGCGCAAGTGCACGCCGCATTCGAGACGAGGACTGACTCCCCTGGGGAGACTCCAGAATTACCCCAAGATTCATGTCAGCACTGGAGAGGAATCCTCAGGTTCCGGCCCCGACTCCACACAAGGTCTTAGGCCCCGGCATCGACGGGATAGGAATCCCGAGAGGCCCCCGAGGAACTCGCATGGGGACTGGCCTTTCCTGAGGCCACCAGAGCGGGTCCCTGTGGTCCTCGTCGTAAGTCGAGAGCACCTGCCGCAACTCGAGAAAATCCAGGAGGTTTTGCCCTCCAGGCGAGATGAGGGCCATTTCCGCTGAGGCTTCTCGAGGCTAATCACATCTAACCACTGGAACTTCCAAAAGGTCCTTCACACCCTTGCTGCAACTCAAGAAGTTCCCCGACATACCCGTCTCCACTCGAGAGGAAGCACGTGGGGTCCCGCACACATCCAGGTGAGCCCCGTTTCCGCCTCCTAGCTCGAGATGAGGGATCCTTTCCCTGTTTCATAGGGAAAGAATTCCGGCGTTCCCGTCGCATCTCAAGAGGAGGCCCTCTCCACAGGAAAGGCGAGAAGAACTCCAGGGTCGTGACACCATTGCAAGAGTCCCGCAGATGTGTCAGTCCATTCCAGAGGAACATGTTTTCCCTGCACTGCCTTGACGTTCAAGCCGAGGATCGACTTCGACCACGTGT
The DNA here is from genome assembly GCF_042477335.2 of Ovis canadensis. Classification (NCBI taxonomy): domain Eukaryota; kingdom Metazoa; phylum Chordata; class Mammalia; order Artiodactyla; family Bovidae; genus Ovis; species Ovis canadensis. The sequence continues at coordinate 3,456,930 of NC_091252.1, forward strand.
GCACGTGGGACAGCCCTGTGAGAAAGCCTCGTGGGAAAGCCTCGTGGGAAAGACTCGAGGGAAAACCATAGATACTTTGATCCACGCGGCGGACTGCGTGACACTGCTGCTACCGCTCTGGAGGAAAGCGCAAGTGCATGCCCGCATTCGAGACGAGGACTGACTCCCCTGGGGAGACTCCAGAAGTACCCCAAGATCCATGTCAGCACTGGAGAGGAATCCTCAGGTTCCGGCCCCGTCTCCACACAAGGTCTTAGGTCCCTCATCGACGGGAGAGGAATCCCCAGAGGCCCCCGAGGAACTCGCATGGGGACTGGCCTTTCCTGAGGCCACCAGAGCGGGTCCCTGTGGTCCCCATCGTAAGTCGAGAGCACCTGCCGCAACTCGAGAAAATCCAGGAGGTTTTGCCCTCCAGGCGAGATGAGGCCCATTTCCCCTGAGGCTTCTCGAGGCCAATCACATCTAACCACTGGAACTTCCAAAGGGTCCTTCACACCATTGCTGCAACTCAAGAAGTTCCCCGACATAACCGTCTCCACTCGAGAGGAAGCACGTGGGGTCCCGCACACATCCAGGGGAGCCCCGTTTCCGCCTCCTAGCTCGAGATGAGGGATCCTTTCCCTGTTTCGTAGGGAAAGAATTCCCGGCGTTCCCGTCGCATCTCAAGAGGAGGCGCTATCCACAGGAAAGGCGAGAGGAACTCCAGGGTCGTGCCACCATTCCAAGATTCCCCCAGATGTGTCAGTCCATTCCAGAGGAACCTGTTTTCCCTGCACTGCCTTGACGTTCAAGCCGAGGATCGACTCCCACCACGTGTGCACGTGGGACAGCCCTGTGGGAAAGCCTCGTGGGAAAGCCTCGTGGGAAAGACTCGAGGGAAAACCATAGATCCTTTGTTCCACGCGGCGGACTGCGTGACACTGCTGCTACCGCTCTGGAGGAAAGCGCAAGTGCATGCCCGCATTCGATACGAGAACTGACTCCCCTGGGGAGACTCCAGAAGTACCCCAAGATCCATGTCAGCACTGGAGAGGAATCCTCAGGTTCCGGCCCGACTCCACACAAGGTCTTAGGCCCCGGCATCGACGGGAGAAGAATCCCGAGAGGCCCCCGAGGAACTCACATGGGGACTGGCCTTTCCTAAGGCCACCAGAGCAGTTCCCTGAGGTCCCCGTCGTAAGTCGAGAGCACCTGCCGCAACTCGAGAAAATCCAGGAGGTTTTGCCCTCCAGGCGAGATGAGGCCCATTTCCGCTGAGGCTTCTCGAGGCCAATCACATCTAACCACTGGAACTTCCAAAGGGTCCTTCACACCCTTGCTGCAACTCAAGAAGTTCCCCGACATACCCTTCTCCACTCGAGAGGAAGCACGTGGGGTCCCGCACACATCCAGGGGAGCCCCGTTTCCGCCTTCAAGCTCGAGATGAGGGATCCTTTCCCTGTTTCGTAGGGAAAGAATTCCCGGCGTTCCCGTCACATCTCAAGACGAGGCGCTCTCCACAGGAAAGGCGAGAGGAACTCCAGGGTCGTGCCACCATTCCAAGAGTCCCCCAGATGTGTCAGTCCATTCCAGAGGAACCTGTTTTCCCTGCACTGCCTTGACGTTCAAGCCGAGGATCGACTCCCACCACGTGTGCACGTGGGACAGCCCTGTGGGAAAGCCTCGTGGGAAAGCCTCGTGGGAAAGACTCGAGGGAAAACCATAGATCCTTTCATCCACGCGGCGGACTGCGTGACACTGCTGCTACCGCTCTGGAGGAAAGTGCAAGTGCATGCCCGCATTCGAGACGAGGACTGACCCCCCTGGGGAGACTCCAGAAGTACCCCAAGATCCATGTCAGCACTGGAGAGGAATCCTCAGGTTCCGGCCCCGACTCCACACAAGGTCTTAGGCCCCGGCATCGACGGGAGAGGAATCCCGAGAGGCCCCCGAGGAACTCGCATGGGGACTGGCCTTTCCTGAGGCCACCAGAGCGGGTCCCTGAGGTCCCCGTCGTAAGTCGAGAGCACCTGCCGCAACTCGAGAAAATCCAGGAGGTTTTGCCCTCCAGGCGAGATGAGGCCCATTTCCGCTGAGGCTTCTCGAGGCCAATCACGTCTAACCACTGGAACTTCCAAAGGGTCCTTCACACCCTTGCTGCAACTCAAGAAGTTCCCAGACATACCCGTCTCCACTCGAGAGGAAGCACGTGGTGTCCCGCACACATCCAGCGGAGCCCCGTTTCCCCCTCCTAGCTCGAGATGAGGTATCCTTTCCCTGTTTCGTAGGGAAAGAATTCCCGGCGTTCCCGTCGCATCTCAAGAGGAGGCGCTCTCCACAGGAAAGGCGAGAGGAACTCCAGGGTCATGCCACCATTCCAAGAGCCCCCCAGATGTGTCAGTCCATTCCAGAGGAACCTGTTTTCCCCGCACTGCCTTGACGTTCAAGCCGAGGATCGACTCCCACCACGTGTGCACGTGGGACAGCCCTGTGGGAAAGCCTCGTGGGAAAGCCTCGTGGGAAAGACTCGAGGGAAAACCATAGATCCTTTGATCCACGCGGCGGACTGCGTGACACTGCTGCTACCGCTCTGGAGGAAAGCGCAAGTGCATGCCCGCATTCGAGACGAGGACTGACTCCCCTGGGGAGACTCCAGAAGTACCCCAAGATCCATGTCAGCACTGGAGAGGAATCCTCAGGTTCCGGCCCCGACTCCACACAAGGACTTAGGCCCCGGCATTGACGGGAGAGGAATGCCGAGAGGCCCCCGAGGAACTCGCATGGGGACTGGCCTTTCCTGAGGCCACGAGAGCGGGTCCCTGAGGTCCCCGTCGTAAGTCGAGAGCACCTGCCGCAACTCGAGAAAATCCAGGAGGTTTTGCCCTCCAGGCGAGATGAGGCCCATTTCCGCTGAGGCTTCTCGAGGCCAATCACATCTAACCACTGGAACTTCCAAAGGGTCCTTCACACCCTTGCTGCAACTCAAGAAGTTCCCCGACATACCCGTCTCCACTCGAGAGGAAGCACGTGATGTCCCGCACACATCCAGGGGAGCCCCGTTTCCGCCTCCTAGCTCGAGATGAGGGATCCTTTCCCTGTTTCGTAGGGAAAGAATTCCCGGCGTTCCCGTCCCATCTCAAGAGGAGGCACTCTCCACAGGAAAGGCGAGAGGAACTCCATGGTCGTGACACCATTCCAAGAGTCCCCCAGATGTGTCAGTCCATTCCAGAGGAACCTTTTTTCCCTGCACTGCCTTGACGTTCAAGCCGAGGATCGACTCCCACCACGTGTGCACGTGGGACAGCCCTGTGGGAAAGCCTCGTGGGAAAGCCTCGTGGGAAAGACTCGAGGGAAAACCATAGATCCTTTGATCCACGCGGCGGACTGCGTGACACTGCTGCTACCACTCTGGAGGAAAGCGCAAGTGCACGCCGCATTCGAGACGAGGACTGACTCCCCTGGGGAGACTCCAGAATTACCCCAAGATTCATGTCAGCACTGGAGAGGAATCCTCAGGTTCCGGGCCCGACTCCACACAAGGTCTTAGGCCCCGGCATCGACGGGAGAGGAATCCCGAGAGGCCCCCGAGGAACTCGCATGGGGACTGGCCTTTCCTGAGGCCACCAGAGCGGGTCCCTGTGGTCCTCGTCATAAGTCGAGAGCACCTGCCGCAACTCGAGAAAATCCAGGAGGTTTTGCCCTCCAGGCGAGATGAGGGCCATTTCCGCTGAGGCTTCTCGAGGCTAATCACATCTAACCACTGGAACTTCCAAAAGGTCCTTCACACCCTTGCTGCAACTCAAGAAGTTCCCCGACATACCCGTCTCCACTCGAGAGGAAGCACGTGGGGTCCCGCACACATCCAGGTGAGCCCCGTTTCCGCCTCCTAGCTCGAGATGAGGGATCCTTTCCCTGTTTCATAGGGAAAGAATTCCGGCGTTCCCGTCGCATCTCAAGAGGAGGCCCTCTCCACAGGAAAGGCGAGAAGAACTCCAGGGTCGTGACACCATTGCAAGAGTCCCGCAGATGTGTCAGTCCATTCCAGAGGAACATGTTTTCCCTGCACTGCCTTGACGTTCAAGCCGAGGATCGACTTCGACCACGTGTGCACGTGGGACAGCCCTGTGAGAAAGCCTCGTGGGAAAGCCTCGTGGGAAAGACTCGAGGGAAAACCATAGATACTTTGATCCACGCGGCGGACTGCGTGACACTGCTGCTACCGCTCTGGAGGAAAGCGCAAGTGCATGCCCGCATTCGAGACGAGGACTGACTCCCCTGGGGAGACTCCAGAAGTACCCCAAGATCCATGTCAGCACTGGAGAGGAATCCTCAGGTTCCGGCCCCGTCTCCACACAAGGTCTTAGGTCCCTCATCGACGGGAGAGGAATCCCCAGAGGCCCCCGAGGAACTCGCATGGGGACTGGCCTTTCCTGAGGCCACCAGAGCGGGTCCCTGTGGTCCCCATCGTAAGTCGAGAGCACCTGCCGCAACTCGAGAAAATCCAGGAGGTTTTGCCCTCCAGGCGAGATGAGGCCCATTTCCCCTGAGGCTTCTCGAGGCCAATCACATCTAACCACTGGAACTTCCAAAGGGTCCTTCACACCATTGCTGCAACTCAAGAAGTTCCCCGACATAACCGTCTCCACTCGAGAGGAAGCACGTGGGGTCCCGCACACATCCAGGGGAGCCCCGTTTCCGCCTCCTAGCTCGAGATGAGGGATCCTTTCCCTGTTTCGTAGGGAAAGAATTCCCGGCGTTCCCGTCGCATCTCAAGAGGAGGCGCTCTCCACAGGAAAGGCGAGAGGAACTCCAGGGTCGTGCCACCATTCCAAGATTCCCCCAGATGTGTCAGTCCATTCCAGAGGAACCTGTTTTCCCTGCACTGCCTTGACGTTCAAGCCGAGGATCGACTCCCACCACGTGTGCACGTGGGACAGCCCTGTGGGAAAGCCTCGTGGGAAAGCCTCGTGGGAAAGACTCGAGGGAAAACCATAGATCCTTTGTTCCACGCGGCGGACTGCGTGACACTGCTGCTACCGCTCTGGAGGAAAGCGCAAGTGCATGCCCGCATTCGATACGAGAACTGACTCCCCTGGGGAGACTCCAGAAGTACCCCAAGATCCATGTCAGCACTGGAGAGGAATCCTCAGGTTCCGGCCCGACTCCACACAAGGTCTTAGGCCCCGGCATCGACGGGAGAAGAATCCCGAGAGGCCCCCGAGGAACTCACATGGGGACTGGCCTTTCCTAAGGCCACCAGAGCGGTTCCCTGAGGTCCCCGTCGTAAGTCGAGAGCACCTGCCGCAACTCGAGAAAATCCAGGAGGTTTTGCCCTCCAGGCGAGATGAGGCCCATTTCCGCTGAGGCTTCTCGAGGCCAATCACATCTAACCACTGGAACTTCCAAAGGGTCCTTCACACCCTTGCTGCAACTCAAGAAGTTCCCCGACATACCCTTCTCCACTCGAGAGGAAGCACGTGGGGTCCCGCACACATCCAGGGGAGCCCCGTTTCCGCCTTCAAGCTCGAGATGAGGGATCCTTTCCCTGTTTCGTAGGGAAAGAATTCCCGGCGTTCCCGTCACATCTCAAGACGAGGCGCTCTCCACAGGAAAGGCGAGAGGAACTCCAGGGTCGTGCCACCATTCCAAGAGTCCCCCAGATGTGTCAGTCCATTCCAGAGGAACCTGTTTTCCCTGCACTGCCTTGACGTTCAAGCCGAGGATCGACTCCCACCACGTGTGCACGTGGGACAGCCCTGTGGGAAAGCCTCGTGGGAAAGCCTCGTGGGAAAGACTCGAGGGAAAACCATAGATCCTTTCATCCACGCGGCGGACTGCGTGACACTGCTGCTACCGCTCTGGAGGAAAGTGCAAGTGCATGCCCGCATTCGAGACGAGGACTGACCCCCCTGGGGAGACTCCAGAAGTACCCGAAGATCCATGTCAGCACTGGAGAGGAATCCTCAGGTTCCGGCCCCGACTCCACACAAGGTCTTAGGCCCCGGCATCGACGGGAGAGGAATCCCGAGAGGCCCCCGAGGAACTCGCATGGGGACTGGCCTTTCCTGAGGCCACCAGAGCGGGTCCCTGAGGTCCCCGTCGTAAGTCGAGAGCACCTGCCGCAACTCGAGAAAATCCAGGAGGTTTTGCCCTCCAGGCTAGATGAGGCCCATTTCCGCTGAGGCTTCTCGAGGCCAACCACGTCTAACCACTGGAACTTCCAAAGGGTCCTTCACACCCTTGCTGCAACTCAAGAAGTTCCCAGACATACCCGTCTCCACTCGAGAGGAAGCACGTGGTGTCCCGCACACATCCAGCGGAGCCCCGTTTCCCCCTCCTAGCTCGAGATGAGGTATCCTTTCCCTGTTTCGTAGGGAAAGAATTCCCGGCGTTCCCGTCGCATCTCAAGAGGAGGCCCTCTCCACAGGAAAGGCGAGAGGAACTCCAGGGTCATGCCACCATTCCAAGAGTCCCCCAGATGTGTCAGGCCATTCCAGAGGAACCTGTTTTCCCTGCACTGCCTTGACGTTCAAGCCGAGGATCGACTCCCACCACGTGTGCACGTGGGACAGCCCTGTGGGAAAGCCTCGTGGGAAAGCCTCGTGGGAAAGACTCGAGGGAAAACCATAGATCCTTTGATCCACGCGGCGGACTGCGTGACACTGCTGCTACCGCTCTGGAGGAAAGCGCAAGTGCATGCCCGCATTCGAGACGAGGACTGACTCCCCTGGGGAGACTCCAGAAGTACCCCAAGATCCATGTCAGCACTGGAGTGGAATCCTCAGGTTCCGGCCCCGACTCCACACAAGGACTTAGGCCCCGGCATTGACGGGAGAGGAATCCCGAGAGGCCCCCGAGGAACTCGCATGGGGACTGGCCTTTCCTGAGGACACGAGAGCGGGTCCCTGAGGTCCCCGTCGTAAGTCGAGAGCACCTGCCGCAACTCGAGAAAATCCAGGAGGTTTTGCCCTCCAGGCGAGATGAGGCCCATTTCCGCTGAGGCTTCTCGAGGCCAATCACATCTAACCACTGGAACTTCCAAAGGGTCCTTCACACCCTTGCTGCAACTCAAGAAGTTCCCCGACATACCCGTCTCCACTCGAGAGGAAGCACGTGGGTCCCGCACACATCCAGGGGAGCCCCGTTTCCGCCTCCTAGCTCGAGATGAGGGATCCTTTCCCTGTTTCGTAGGGAAAGAATTCCCGGCGTTCCCGTCGCATCTCAAGAGGAGGCGCTCTCCACAGGAAAGGTGAGAGGAACTCCATGGTCGTGACACCATTCCAAGAGTCCCCCAGATGTGTCAGTCCATTCCAGAGGAACCTTTTTTCCCTGCACTGCCTTGACGTTCAAGCCGAGGATCGACTCCCACCACGTGTGCACGTGGGACAGCCCTGTGGGAAAGCCTCGTGGGAAAGCCTCGTGGGAAAGACTCGAGGGAAAACCATAGATCCTTTGATCCACGCGGCGGACTGCGTGACACTGCTGCTACCGCTCTGGAGGAAAGCGCAAGTGCATGCCGCATTCGAGACGAGGACTGACTCCCCTGGGGAGACTCCAGAATTACCCCAAGATTCATGTCAGCACTGGAGAGGAATCCTCAGGTTCCGGGCCCGACTCCACACAAGGTCTTAGGCCCCGGCATCGACGGGAGAGGAATCCCGAGAGGCCCCCGAGGAACTCGCAAGGGGACTGGCCTTTCCTGAGGCCACCAGAGCGGGTCCCTGTGGTCCTCGTCGTAAGTCGAGAGCACCTGCCGCAACTCGAGAAAATCCAGGAGGTTTTGCCCTCCAGGCGAGATGAGGGCCATTTCCGCTGAGGCTTCTCGAGGCTAATCACATCTAACCACTGGAACTTCCAAAAGGTCCTTCACACCCTTGCTGCAACTCAAGAAGTTCCCCGACATACCCGTCTCCACTCGAGAGGAAGCACGTGGGGTCCCGCACACACCCAGGTGAGCCCCGTTTCCGCCTCCTAGCTCGAGATGAGGGATCCTTTCCCTGTTTCATAGGGAAAGAATTCCGGCGTTCCCGTCGCATCTCAAGAGGAGGCCCTCTCCACAGGAAAGGCGAGAAGAACTCCAGGGTCGTGACACCATTCCAAGAGTCCCGCAGATGTGTCAGTCCATTCCAGAGGAACATGTTTTCCCTGCACTGCCTTGACGTTCAAGCCGAGGATCGACTTCGACCACGTGTGCACGTGGGACAGCCCTGTGAGAAAGCCTCGTGGGAAAGCCTCGTGGGAAAGACTCGAGGGAAAACCATAGATCCTTTGATCCACGCGGCGGACTGCGTGACACTGCTGCTACCGCTCTGGAGGAATGCGCAAGTGCATGCCCGCATTCGAGACGAGGACTGACTCCCCTGGGGAGACTCCAGAAGTACCCCAAGATCCATGTCAGCACTGGAGAGGAATCCTCAGGTTCCGGCCCCGACTCCACACAAGGTCTTAGGTCCCTCATCGACGGGAGAGGAATCCCCAGAGGCCCCCGAGGAACTCGCATGGGGACTGGCCTTTCCTGAGGCCACCAGAGCGGGTCCCTGAGGTCCCCGTCGTAAGTCGAGAGCACCTGCCGCAACTCGAGAAAATCCAGGAGGTTTTGCCCTGCAGGCGAGATGAGGCCCATTTCCGCTGAGGCTTCTCGAGGCTAATCACATCTAACCACTGGAACTTCCAAAGGGTCCTTCACACCCTTGCTGCAACTGAAGCAGTTCCGCGACATACCCGTCTCCACTCGAGAGGAAGCACGTGGGGTCCCGCACACATCCAGGGGAGCCCTGTTTCCGCCTCCTAGCTCGAGATGAGGGATCCTTTCCCTGTTTCGTAGGGAAAGAATTCCCGCCGTTCCCGTCGCATCTCAAGAGGAGGCGCTCTCCGCAGGAAAGGCGAGAGGAACTCCAGGGTCGTGGCACCATTCCAAGAGACCCCCAGATGTGTCAGTCCATTCCAGAGGAACCTGTTTTCCCTGCACTGCCTTGACGTTCAAGCCGAGGATCGACTCCCACCACGTGTGCACGTGGGACAGCCCTGTGGGAAAGCCTCGTGGGAAAGCCTCGTGGGAAAGACTCGAGGGAAAACCATAGATCCTTTGATCCACGCGGTGGACTGCGTGACACTGCTGCTACCGCTCTGGAGGAAAGCGCAAGTGCATGCCCGCATTCGAGACGAGGACTGACTCCCCTGGGGAGACTCCAGAAGTACCCCAAGATCCATGTCAGCACTGGAGAGGAATCCTCAGGTTCCGGCCCCGACTCCACACAAGGTCTTAGGCCCCGGCATCGACGGGAGAGGAATGCCGAGAGGCCCCCGAGGAACTCGCATGGGGACTGGCCTTTCCTGAGGCCACCAGAGCGGGTCCCTGAGGTCCCCGTCGTAAGTCGAGAGCACCTGCCGCAACTCGAGAAAATCCAGGAGGTTTTGCCCTCCAGGCGAGATGAGGCCCATTTCCGCTGAGGCTTCTCGAGGCTAATCACATCTAACCACTGGAACTTCCAAAGGGTCCTTCACACCCTTGCTGTAACTCAAGAAGTTCCCCGACAAACCCGTCTCCACTCGAGAGGAAGCACGAGGGTCCCGCACACATCCAGGGGAGCCCCGTTTCCGCCTCCTAGCTCGAGATGAGTGATCCCTTCCCTGTTTCGTAGGGAAAGAATTCCCGGCGTTCCCGTCGCATCTCAAGAGGAGGCGCTCTCCACAGGAAAGGCGAAAGAAACTCCAGGGTCGTGCCACCATTCCAAGAGCCCCCAGATGTGTCAGTCCATTCCAGAGGAACCTGTTTTCCCTGCACTGCCTTGACGTTCTTGCCGAGGATGGACTCCCACAACAGTGGCACGTGGGACAGCCCTGTGGGAAAGCCTCGTGGGAAAGCCTCGTGGGAAAGACTCGAGGGAAAACCAATAGATCCTTTGATCCACGCGGTGGAATGCGTGACACTGCTGCTACCGTTCTGGAGGACAGCGCAAGTGCATGCCCGCATTCGAGACGAGGACTGACTCCCCTGGGGAGACCCCAGAAGTACCCCAAGATCCATGTCAGCACTGGAGAGGAATCCTCAGGTTCCGGCCCCAAATCCACACAAGGTCTTAGGCCCTGGCATGAACGGGAGAGCAATCCCGAGAGGCCCCGGAGGAACTCGCATGGGGACTGGCCTTTCCTGAGGCCACCAGAGCGGGTCCCTAGGTCCCCGTCGTAAGTCGAGAGCACCTGCCGCAACTCGAGAAAATCCAGGAGGTTATGCCCTTCAGGCGAGATGAGGCTCATTTCCGCTGAGGCTTCTGGAGGCTAATCACATCTAACCACTGAAACTTCCAAAGGATCCTTCACACCCTTGCTGCAACAGAAGAAGTTCCCCGACATAGCCGTCTCCACTCGAGAGGAAGCACGAGGGTCACGCACACATCCAGCGGAGCCCCGTTTCCGCCTCCTAGCTCGAGATGAGGGATCCTTTCCCTGTTTCGTAGGGAAAGAATTCCCGGCGTTCCCGTCGCATCTCAAGAGGAGGCGCTCTCCACAGGAAAGGCGAGAGGAACTCCAGGGTCGTGCCGCCATTCCAAGAGTCCCCCAGATGTGTCAGTCCATTCCAGAGGAACCTGTTTTCCCTGCACTGCCATGACGTTCAAGCCGAGGATCGACTCCCACCACGTGTGCACGTGGGACAGCCCTGTGGGAAAGCCTCGTGGGAAAGCCTCGTGGGAAAGACTCGAGGGAACAACATAGATCCCTTGATCGAAGCGGCGGAGTGCGTGACACTGCTGCTACCGCTCTGGAGGAAAGGGCAAGTGCATGCCCGCATTCGAGACCAGGACTGACTCCCCTGGGGAGACTCCAGAAGTACCCCAAGATCCATGTCAGCACTGGAGAGGAATCCTCAGGTTCCGGCCCCGACTCCACACAAGGTCTTAGGCCCCGGGAACGACGGGAGAGGAATCCCGAGAGGCCCCCGAGGAACTCGCATGGGGACTGGCCTTTCCTGAGGCCACCAGAGCGGGTCCCTGAGGTCCCCGTCGTAAGTCGAGAGCACCTGCCGCAACTCTAGAAAATCCAGGAGGTTTTGCCCTTCAGGCGAGATGAGGCCCATTTCCGCTGAGGCTTCTCGAGGCTAATCACATCAAACCACTGGAACTTCCAAAGGGTCCTTCACACCCTTGCTGCAACTCAAGAAGTTCCCCAACATACCCGTCTCCACTCGAGAGGAAGCACGAGGGTCCCGCACACATCAGGGGAGCCCCGTTTCCGCCTCCTAGCTCGAGATGAGGGATCCTTTCCCTGTTTCGTAGGGAAAGAATTCCCGGCGTTCCCGTCGCATCTCAAGAGGAGGCGCTCTCCGCAGGAAAGACGAGAGGAACTCCAGGGTCGTGCCACCATTTCAAGAGTCCCCCAGATGTGTCAGTTCATTCCAGAGGAACCTGTTTTCCCTGCACTGCCTTAACGTTCAAGCCGAGGATCGACTCCCACCACGAGTGAACGTGGACAGCGCTGTGGGAAAGCCTCGGGGGAAAGACTCGAGGGAAAGTCATCGATCCCTTGATCCACGAGGCGGAATGCGTGACACTGCTGCTACCGCTCTGGAGGACAGCGCAAGTGCATGCCCGCATTCGAGACGAGGACTGACTCCCATGGGGAGACTCCAGAAGTACCCCAAGATTCATGTCAGCACTGGAGAGGAATCCTCAGGTTCCGTCCCCGACTCCACACAAGGTCTTAGGCCCCGGCATCTACGGGAGAGGAATCCCGAGAGGCCCCCGAGGAACTCGCATGGGGACTGGCCTTTCCTGTGGCCACCAGAGCGGATCCCTGAGGTCCCCGTCGTAAGTTGAGAGCACCTGCCGCAACTCGAGAAAATCCCGGAGGTTTTGCCCTCCAGGCGAGATGAGGCCCATTTCCGCTGAGGCTTCTCGAGGCTAATCACATCTAACCACTGGAACTGGGTTCTCCAGGCTAATCACATCTAACCACTGGAACTTCCAAAGGGTCCTTCACACCCTTGCTGCAACTCAAGAAGTTCCCCGACATACCCGTCTCCACTCGAGAGGAAGCACGAGGGTCCCGCACACATCCAGGGGAGCCCCGTTTCCGCCTCCTAGCTCGAGATGAGGGATCCTTTCCCTGTTTCGTAGGGAAAGAATTCCCGGCGTTCCCGTCGCATCTCAAGAGGAGGCGCTCTCCACAGGATAGGCGAGAGGAACTCCAGGGTCGTGCCACCATTCCAAGAGTCCCCCAGATGTGTCAGTCCATTCCAGAGGAACATGTTTTCCCTGCACTGCCTTGACGTTCAAGCCGAGGATCCACTCCCACCACGTGTGCACGTGGGACAACCCTGTGGGAAAGCCTCGTGGGAAAACCTCGTGGGAAAGACACGAGGGAAAACAATAGATCCTTTGATCCACGCGGCGGACTGGGTGACACTTCTGCTACCGCTCTGGAGGAAAGCGCAAGTGCATGCCCGCATTCGAGACGAGGACTGACTCCCCTGTGGAGACTCCAGAAGTACCCCAAGATCCATGTCAGCACTGGAGAGGAATACTCAGGTTCCGGCCCCGACTCCACACAAGGTCTTAGGCCCCGGCATCGACGGGAGAGGAATCCCGAGAGGCCCCCGAGGAACTCGCATGGGGACTGGCCTTTCCTGAGGCCAACAGAGCGGGTCCCTGTGGTCCCCATCGTAAGTCGAGAGCATCTGCCGCAACTCGAGAAAATCCAGGAGGTTTTGCCCTCCAGGCGAGATGAGGCCCATTTCCGCTGAGGCTTCTCGAGGCTAATCATGTCTAACCACTGGAACTTCCAAAGGGTCCTTCACACCCTTGCTGCAACTCAAGAAGTTCCCCGACATACCCGTTTCCACTCGAGAGGAAGCACGAGGGTCCCGCACACATCCAGGGGAGCCCCGTTTCCGCCTCCTAGCTCGAGATGAGGGATCCTTTCCCTGTTTCATAGGGAAAGAATTCCCGGCATTCCCGTCGCATCTCAAGAGGAGGCGCTCTCCACAGGAAAGGCGAGAGGACTCCAGCGTCGTGCCACCATTCAAAGAGTCCCCCAGATATGTCAGTCCATTCCAGAGGACATGTTTTCCCTGCACTGCCTTGACGTTCAAGCCGAGGATCGACTCCGACCACGTGTGCACGTGGGACAGCCCTGTGGGAAAGCCTCGTGGGAAAGCCTCGTGGGAAAGACTCGAGGGAAAACCATAGATCCTTTGATGCACGCGGCGGACTGTGTGACACTGCTGCTACCGCTCTGGAGGAAAGCGCAAGTGCATGCCCGCATTCGAGACGAGGACTGACTCCCCTGGGGAGACTCCAGAAGTACCCCAAGATCCATGTCAGCACTGGAGAGGAATCCTCAGGTTCCGGCCCCGACTCCACACAAGGACTTAGGCCCCAGCATCGACGGGAGAGGAATCCCGAGAGGACCCGAGGAACTCGCATGGGGACTGGCCTTTCCTGAGGCCACCAGAGCGGGTCCCTGAGGTCCCCATCGAAGTCGAGAGCACCTGCCGCAACTCGAGAAAATCCAGGAGGTTTTGCCCTCCAGGCGAGATGAGGCCCATTTCCCCTGAGGCTTCTCGAGGCCAATCACATCTAACCACTGGAACTTCCAAAGGGTCCTTCACATCCTTTCTGCAACTCAAGAAGTTCCCCGACATACCCGTCTCCACTCGAGAGGAAGCACGTGGGGTCCCGCACACATCCAGGGGAGCCCCGTTTCCGCCTCCTAGCTCGAGATGAGGGATCCTTTCCGTGTTTCGTAGGGAAAGAATTCCCGGCGTTCCCGTCGCATCTCAAGAGGAGGCGCTCTCCACAGGAAAGGCGAGAGAAACTCCAGGGTCGTGACACCATTCGAAGAGTTCCCCAGATGTGTCAGTCCATTCCAGAGGAACCTGTTTTCCCTGCACTGCCTTGACGTTCAAGCCGAGGATCGACTCCCACCACGTGTGCACGTGGGACAGCCCTGTGGGAAAGCCTCGTGGGAAAGCCTCGTGGGAAAGACTCGAGGGAAAACCATAGATCCTTTGATCCACGTGCGGACTGTGTGACACTGCTGCTACCGCTCTGGAGGAAAGCGCAAGTGCATGCCCGCATTCGAGACGAGGACTGACTCCCCTGGGGAGACTCCAGAAGTACCCCAAGATCCATGTCAGCACTGGAGAGGAATCCTCAGGTTCCGGCCCCGACTCCACACAAGGACTTAGGCCCCGGCATTGACGGGAGAGGAATCCCGAGAGGCCCCCGAGGAACTCGCATGGGGACTGGCCTTTCCTGAGGCCACGAGAGCGGGTCCCTGAGGTCCCCGTCGTAAGTCGAGAGCACGTGCCGCAACTCGAGAAAATCCAGGAGGTTTTGCCCTCCAGGCGAGATGAGGCCCATTTCCGCTGAGGCTTCTCGAGGCCAATCACATCTAACCACTGGAACTTCCAAAGGGTCCTTCACACCCTTGCTGCAACTCAAGAAGTTCCCCGACATACCCGTCTCCACTCGAGAGGAAGCACGTGATGTCCCGCACACATCCAGGGGAGCCCCGTTTCCGCCTCCTAGCTCGAGATGAGGGATCCTTTCCCTGTTTCGTAGGGAAAGAATTCCCGGCGTTCCCGTCGCATCTCAAGAGGAGGCGCTCTCCACAGGAAAGGCGAGAGGAACTCCAGGGTCGTGCCACCATTCCAAGAGTCCCCCAGATGTGTCAGTCCATTCCAGAGGAACCTTTTTTCCCTGCACTGCCTTGACGTTCAAGCCGAGGATCGACTCCCACCACGTGTGCACGTGGGACAGCCCTGTGGGAAAGCCTCGTGGGAAAGCCTCGTGGGAAAGACTCGAGGGAAAACCATAGATCCTTTGATCCACGCGGCGGACTGCGTGACACTGCTGCTACCACTCTGGAGGAAAGCGCAAGTGCACGCCGCATTCGAGACGAGGACTGACTCCCCTGGGGAGACTCCAGAATTACCCCAAGATTCATGTCAGCACTGGAGAGGAATCCTCAGGTTCCGGCCCCGACTCCACACAAGGTCTTAGGCCCCGGCATCGACGGGAGAGGAATCCCGAGAGGCCCCCGAGGAACTCGCATGGGGACTGGCCTTTCCTGAGGCCACCAGAGCGGGTCCCTGTGGTCCTCGTCGTAAGTCGAGAGCACCTGCCGCAACTCGAGAAAATCCAGGAGGTTTTGCCCTCCAGGCGAGATGAGGGCCATTTCCGCTGAGGCTTCTCGAGGCTAATCACATCTAACCACTGGAACTTCCAAAAGGTCCTTCACACCCTTGCTGCAACTCAAGAAGTTCCCCGACATACCCGTCTCCACTCGAGAGGAAGCACGTGGGGTCCCGCACACATCCAGGTGAGCCCCGTTTCCGCCTCCTAGCTCGAGATGAGGGATCCTTTCCCTGTTTCATAGGGAAAGAATTCCGGCGTTCCCGTCGCATCTCAAGAGGAGGCCCTCTCCACAGGAAAGGCGAGAAGAACTCCAGGGTCGTGACACCATTCCAAGAGTCCCGCAGATGTGTCAGTCCATTCCAGAGGAACATGTTTTCCCTGCACTGCCTTGACGTTCAAGCCGAGGATCGACTTCGACCACGTGTGCACGTGGGACAGCCCTGTGAGAAAGCCTCGTGGGAAAGCCTCGTGGGAAAGACTCGAGGGAAAACCATAGATACTTTGATCCACGCGGCGGACTGCGTGACACTGCTGCTACCGCTCTGGAGGAAAGCGCAAGTGCATGCCCGCATTCGAGACGAGGACTGACTCCCCTGGGGAGACTCCAGAAGTACCCCAAGATCCATGTCAGCACTGGAGAGGAATCCTCAGGTTCCGGCCCCGACTCCACACAAGGTCTTAGGTCCCTCATCGACGGGAGAGGAATCCCCAGAGGCCCCCGAGGAACTCGCATGGGGACTGGCCTTTCCTGAGGCCACCAGAGCGGGTCCCTGAGGTCCCCATCGTAAGTCGAGAGCACCTGCCGCAACTCGAGAAAATCCAGGAGGTTTTGCCCTCCAGGCGAGATGAGGCCCATTTCCCCTGAGGCTTCTCGAGGCCAATCACATCTAACCACTGGAACTTCCAAAGGGTCCTTCACACCATTGCTGCAACTCAAGAAGTTCCCCGACATAACCGTCTCCACTCGAGAGGAAGCACGTGGGGTCCCGCACACATCCAGGGGAGCCCCGTTTCCGCCTCCTAGCTCGAGATGAGGGATCCTTTCCCTGTTTCGTAGGGAAAGAATTCCCGGCGTTCCCGTCGCATCTCAAGAGGAGGCGCTCTCCACAGGAAAGGCGAGAGGAACTCCAGGGTCGTGCCACCATTCCAAGATTCCCCCAGATGTGTCAGTCCATTCCAGAGGAACCTGTTTTCCCTGCACTGCCTTGACGTTCAAGCCGAGGATCGACTCCCACCACGTGTGCACGTGGGACAGCCCTGTGGGAAAGCCTCGTGGGAAAGCCTCGTGGGAAAGACTCGAGGGAAAACCATAGATCCTTTGTTCCACGCGGCGGACTGCGTGACACTGCTGCTACCGCTCTGGAGGAAAGCGCAAGTGCATGCCCGCATTCGATACGAGAACTGACTCCCCTGGGGAGACTCCAGAAGTACCCCAAGATCCATGTCAGCACTGGAGAGGAATCCTCAGGTTCCGGCCCGACTCCACACAAGGTCTTAGGCCCCGGCATCGACGGGAGAAGAATCCCGAGAGGCCCCCGAGGAACTCACATGGGGACTGGCCTTTCCTAAGGCCACCAGAGCGGTTCCCTGAGGTCCCCGTCGTAAGTCGAGAGCACCTGCCGCAACTCGAGAAAATCCAGGAGGTTTTGCCCTCCAGGCGAGATGAGGCCCATTTCCGCTGAGGCTTCTCGAGGCCAATCACATCTAACCACTGGAACTTCCAAAGGGTCCTTCACACCCTTGCTGCAACTCAAGAAGTTCCCCGACATACCCTTCTCCACTCGAGAGGAAGCACGTGGGGTCCCGCACACATCCAGGGGAGCCCCGTTTCCGCCTTCAAGCTCGAGATGAGGGATCCTTTCCCTGTTTCGTAGGGAAAGAATTCCCGGCGTTCCCGTCACATCTCAAGACGAGGCGCTCTCCACAGGAAAGGCGAGAGGAACTCCAGGGTCGTGCCACCATTCCAAGAGTCCCCCAGATGTGTCAGTCCATTCCAGAGGAACCTGTTTTCCCTGCACTGCCTTGACGTTCAAGCCGAGGATCGACTCCCACCACGTGTGCACGTGGGACAGCCCTGTGGGAAAGCCTCGTGGGAAAGCCTCGTGGGAAAGACTCGAGGGAAAACCATAGATCCTTTGATCCACGCGGCGGACTGCGTGACACTGCTGCTACCGCTCTGGAGGAAAGTGCAAGTGCATGCCCGCATTCGAGACGAGGACTGACCCCCCTGGGGAGACTCCAGAAGTACCCCAAGATCCATGTCAGCACTGGAGAGGAATCCTCAGGTTCCGGCCCCGACTCCACACAAGGTCTTAGGCCCCGGCATCGACGGGAGAGGAATCCCGAGAGGCCCCCGAGGAACTCGCATGGGGACTGGCCTTTCCTGAGGCCACCAGAGCGGGTCCCTGAGGTCCCCGTCGTAAGTCGAGAGCACCTGCCGCAACTCGAGAAAATCCAGGAGGTTTTGCCCTCCAGGCTAGATGAGGCCCATTTCCGCTGAGGCTTCTCGAGGCCAACCACGTCTAACCACTGGAACTTCCAAAGGGTCCTTCACACCCTTGCTGCAACTCAAGAAGTTCCCAGACATACCCGTCTCCACTCGAGAGGAAGCACGTGGTGTCCCGCACACATCCAGCGGAGCCCCGTTTCCCCCTCCTAGCTCGAGATGAGGTATCCTTTCCCTGTTTCGTAGGGAAAGAATTCCCGGCGTTCCCGTCGCATCTCAAGAGGAGGCGCTCTCCACAGGAAAGGCGAGAGGAACTCCAGGGTCATGCCACCATTCCAAGAGTCCCCCAGATGTGTCAGTCCATTCCAGAGGAACCTGTTTTCCCTGCACTGCCTTGACGTTCAAGCCGAGGATCGACTCCCACCACGTGTGCACGTGGGACAGCCCTGTGGGAAAGCCTCGTGGGAAAGCCTCGTGGGAAAGACTCGAGGGAAAACCATAGATCCTTTGATCCACGCGGCGGACTGCGTGACACTGCTGCTACCGCTCTGGAGGAAAGCGCAAGTGCATGCCCGCATTCGAGACGAGGACTGACTCCCCTGGGGAGACTCCAGAAGTACCCCAAGATCCATGTCAGCACTGGAGAGGAATCCTCAGGTTCCGGCCCCGACTCCACACAAGGACTTAGGCCCCGGCATTGACGGGAGAGGAATCCCGAGAGGCCCCCGAGGAACTCGCATGGGGACTGGCCTTTCCTGAGGACACGAGAGCGGGTCCCTGAGGTCCCCGTCGTAAGTCGAGAGCACCTGCCGCAACTCGAGAAAATCCAGGAGGTTTTGCCCTCCAGGCGAGATGAGGCCCATTTCCGCTGAGGCTTCTCGAGGCCAATCACATCTAACCACTGGAACTTCCAAAGGGTCCTTCACACCCTTGCTGCAACTCAAGAAGTTCCCCGACATACCCGTCTCCACTCGAGAGGAAGCACGTGGGTCCCGCACACATCCAGGGGAGCCCCGTTTCCGCCTCCTAGCTCGAGATGAGGGATCCTTTCCCTGTTTCGTAGGGAAAGAATTCCCGGCGTTCCCGTCGCATCTCAAGAGGAGGCGCTCTCCACAGGAAAGGTGAGAGGAACTCCATGGTCGTGACACCATTCCAAGAGTCCCCCAGATGTGTCAGTCCATTCCAGAGGAACCTTTTTTCCCTGCACTGCCTTGACGTTCAAGCCGAGGATCGACTCCCACCACGTGTGCACGTGGGACAGCCCTGTGGGAAAGCCTCGTGGGAAAGCCTCGTGGGAAAGACTCGAGGGAAAACCATAGATCCTTTGATCCACGCGGCGGACTGCGTGACACTGCTGCTACCGCTCTGGAGGAAAGCGCAAGTGCATGCCGCATTCGAGACGAGGACTGACTCCCCTGGGGAGACTCCAGAATTACCCCAAGATTCATGTCAGCACTGGAGAGGAATCCTCAGGTTCCGGCCCCGACTCCACACAAGGTCTTAGGCCCCGGCATCGACGGGAGAGGAATCCCGAGAGGCCCCCGAGGAACTCGCATGGGGACTGGCCTTTCCTGAGGCCACCAGAGCGGGTCCCTGTGGTCCTCGTCGTAAGTCGAGAGCACCTGCCGCAACTCGAGAAAATCCAGGAGGTTTTGCCCTCCAGGCGAGATGAGGGCCATTTCCGCTGAGGCTTCTCGAGGCTAATCACATCTAACCACTGGAACTTCCAAAAGGTCCTTCACACCCTTGCTGCAACTCAAGAAGTTCCCCGACATACCCGTCTCCACTCGAGAGGAAGCACGTGGGGTCCCGCACACATCCAGGTGAGCCCCGTTTCCGCCTCCTAGCTCGAGATGAGGGATCCTTTCCCTGTTTCATAGGGAAAGAATTCCGGCGTTCCCGTCGCATCTCAAGAGGAGGCCCTCTCCACAGGAAAGGCGAGAAGAACTCCAGGGTCGTGACACCATTCCAAGAGTCCCGCAGATGTGTCAGTCCATTCCAGAGGAACATGTTTTCCCTGCACTGCCTTGACGTTCAAGCCGAGGATCGACTTCGACCACGTGTGCACGTGGGACAGCCCTGTGAGAAAGCCTCGTGGGAAAGCCTCGTGGGAAAGACTCGAGGGAAAACCATAGATCCTTTGATCCACGCGGCGGACTGCGTGACACTGCTGCTACCGCTCTGGAGGAATGCGCAAGTGCATGCCCGCATTCGAGACGAGGACTGACTCCCCTGGGGAGACTCCAGAAGTACCCCAAGATCCATGTCAGCACTGGAGAGGAATCCTCAGGTTCCGGCCCCGACTCCACACAAGGTCTTAGGTCCCTCATCGACGGGAGAGGAATCCCCAGAGGCCCCCGAGGAACTCGCATGGGGACTGGCCTTTCCTGAGGCCACCAGAGCGGGTCCCTGAGGTCCCCGTCGTAAGTCGAGAGCACCTGCCGCAACTCGAGAAAATCCAGGAGGTTTTGCCCTGCAGGCGAGATGAGGCCCATTTCCGCTGAGGCTTCTCGAGGCTAATCACATCTAACCACTGGAACTTCCAAAGGGTCCTTCACACCCTTGCTGCAACTGAAGCAGTTCCGCGACATACCCGTCTCCACTCGAGAGGAAGCACGTGGGGTCCCGCACACATCCAGGGGAGCCCTGTTTCCGCCTCCTAGCTCGAGATGAGGGATCCTTTCCCTGTTTCGTAGGGAAAGAATTCCCGCCGTTCCCGTCGCATCTCAAGAGGAGGCGCTCTCCGCAGGAAAGGCGAGAGGAACTCCAGGGTCGTGGCACCATTCCAAGAGACCCCCAGATGTGTCAGTCCATTCCAGAGGAACCTGTTTTCCCTGCACTGCCTTGACGTTCAAGCCGAGGATCGACTCCCACCACGTGTGCACGTGGGACAGCCCTGTGGGAAAGCCTCGTGGGAAAGCCTCGTGGGAAAGACTCGAGGGAAAACCATAGATCCTTTGATCCACGCGGCGGACTGCGTGACACTGCTGCTACCGCTCTGGAGGAAAGCGCAATTGCATGCCCGCATTCGAGACGAGGACTGACTCCCCTGGGGAGACTCCAGAATTACCCCAAGATTCATGTCAGCACTGGAGAGGAATCCTTAGGTTCCGGCCCCGACTCCACACAAGGTCTTAGGCCCCGGCATCGACGGGAGAGGAATCCCGAGAGGCCCCCGAGGAACTCGCATGGGGACTGGCCTTTCCTGAGGCCACCAGAGCGGGTCCCTGTGGTCCTCGTCGTAAGTCGAGAGCACCTGCCGCAACTCGAGAAAATCCAGGAGGTTTTGCCCTCCAGGCGAGATGAGGGCCATTTCCGCTGAGGCTTCTCGAGGCTAATCACATCTAACCACTGGAACTTCCAAAAGGTCCTTCACACCCTTGCTGCAACTCAAGAAGTTCCCCGACATACCCGTCTCCACTCGAGAGGAAGCACGTGGGGTCCCGCACACATCCAGGTGAGCCCCGTTTCCGCCTCGTAGCTCGAGATGAGGTATCCTTTCCCTGTTTCATAGGGAAAGAATTCCGGCGTTCCCGTCGCATCTCAAGAGGAGGCCCTCTCCACAGGAAAGGCGAGAAGAACTCCAGGGTCGTGACACCATTCCAAGAGTCCCGCAGATGTGTCAGTCCATTCCAGAGGAACATGTTTTCCCTGCACTGCCTTGACGTTCAAGCCGAGGATCGACTTCGACCACGTGTGCACGTGGGACAGCCCTGTGAGAAAGCCTCGTGGGAAAGCCTCGTGGGAAAGACTCGAGGGAAAACCATAGATCCTTTGATCCACGCGGCGGACTGCGTGACACTGCTGCTACCGCTCTGGAGGAAAGCGCAAGTGCATGCCCGCATTCGAGACGAGGACTGACTCCCCTGGGGAGACTCCAGAAGTACCCCAAGATCCATGTCAGCACTGGAGAGGAATCCTCAGGTTCCGGCCCCGACTCCACACAAGGTCTTAGGTCCCTCATCGACGGGAGAGGAATCCCCAGAGGCCCCCGAGGAACTCGCATGGGGACTGGCCTTTCCTGAGGCCACCAGAGCGGGTCCCTGAGGTCCCCGTCGTAAGTCGAGAGCACCTGCCGCAACTCGAGAAAATCCAGGAGGTTTTGCCCTGCAGGCGAGATGAGGCCCATTTCCGCTGAGGCTTCTCGAGGCTAATCACATCTAACCACTGAAACTTCCAAAGGGTCCTTCACACCCTTGCTGCAACTGAAGCAGTTCCGCGACATACCCGTCTCCACTCGAGAGGAAGCACGTGGGGTCCCGCACACATCCAGGGGAGCCCTGTTTCCGCCTCCTAGCTCGAGATGAGGGATCCTTTCCCTGTTTCGTAGGGAAAGAATTCCCGCCGTTCCCGTCGCATCTCAAGAGGAGGCGCTCTCCGCAGGAAAGGCGAGAGGAACTCCAGGGTCGTGGCACCATTCCAAGAGACCCCCAGATGTGTCAGTCCATTCCAGAGGAACCTGTTTTCCCTGCACTGCCTTGACGTTCAAGCCGAGGATCGACTCCCACCACGTGTGCACGTGGGACAGCCCTGTGGGAAAGCCTCGTGGGAAAGCCTCGTGGGAAAGACTCGAGGGAAAACCATAGATCCTTTGATCCACGCGGTGGACTGCGTGACACTGCTGCTACCGCTCTGGAGGAAAGCGCAAGTGCATGCCCGCATTCGAGACGAGGACTGACTCCCCTGGGGAGACTCCAGAAGTACCCCAAGATCCATGTCAGCACTGGAGAGGAATCTTCAGGTTCCGGCCCCGACTCCACACAAGGTCTTAGGCCCCGGCATCGACGGGAGAGGAATGCCGAGAGGCCCCCGAGGAACTCGCATGGGGACTGGCCTTTCCTGAGGCCACCAGAGCGGGTCCCTGAGGTCCCCGTCGTAAGTCGAGAGCACCTGCCGCAACTCGAGAAAATCCAGGAGGTTTTGCCCTCCAGGCGAGATGAGGCCCATTTCCGCTGAGGCTTCTCGAGGCTAATCACATCTAACCACTGGAACTTCCAAAGGGTCCTTCACACCCTTGCTGTAACTCAAGAAGTTCCCCGACAAACCCGTCTCCACTCGAGAGGAAGCACGAGGGTCCCGCACACATCCAGGGGAGCCCCGTTTCCGCCTCCTAGCTCGAGATGAGTGATCCCTTCCCTGTTTCGTAGGGAAAGAATTCCCGGCGTTCCCGTCGCATCTCAAGAGGAGGCGCTCTCCACAGGAAAGGCGAAAGGAACTCCAGGGTCGTGCCACCATTCCAAGAGCCCCCAGATGTGTCAGTCCATTCCAGAGGAACCTGTTTTCCCTGCACTGCCTTGACGTTCATGCCGAGGATGGACTCCCACAACGGTGGCACGTGGGACAGCCCTGTGGGAAAGCCTCGTGGGAAAGCCTCGTGGGAAAGACTCGAGGGAAAACCAATAGATCCTTTGATCCACGCGGTGGAATGCGTGACACTGCTGCTACCGTTCTGGAGGACAGCGCAAGTGCATGCCCGCATTCGAGACGAGGACTGACTCCCCTGGGGAGACCCCAGAAGTACCCCAAGATCCATGTCAGCACTGGAGAGGAATCCTCAGGTTCCGGCCCCAAATCCACACAAGGTCTTAGGCCCTGGCATGAACGGGAGAGCAATCCCGAGAGGCCCCGGAGGAACTCGCATGGGGACTGGCCTTTCCTGAGGCCACCAGAGCGGGTCCCTAGGTCCCCGTCGTAAGTCGAGAGCACCTGCCGCAACTCGAGAAAATCCAGGAGGTTATGCCCTTCAGGCGAAATGAGGCTCATTTCCGCTGAGGCTTCTGGAGGCTAATCACATCTAACCACTGAAACTTCCAAAGGATCCTTCACACCCTTGCTGCAACAGAAGAAGTTCCCCGACATAGCCGTCTCCACTCGAGAGGAAGCACGAGGGTCACGCACACATCCAGCGGAGCCCCGTTTCCGCCTCCTAGCTCGAGATGAGGGATCCTTTCCCTGTTTCGTAGGGAAAGAATTCCCGGCGTTCCCGTCGCATCTCAAGAGGAGGCGCTCTCCACAGGAAAGGCGAGAGGAACTCCAGGGTCGTGCCGCCATTCCAAGAGTCCCCCAGATGTGTCAGTCCATTCCAGAGGAACCTGTTTTCCCTGCACTGCCATGACGTTCAAGCCGAGGATCGACTCCCACCACGTGTGCACGTGGGACAGCCCTGTGGGAAAGCCTCGTGGGAAAGCCTCGTGGGAAAGACTCGAGGGAACAACATAGATCCCTTGATCGAAGCGGCGGAGTGCGTGACACTGCTGCTACCGCTCTGGAGGAAAGGGCAAGTGCATGCCCGCATTCGAGACCAGGACTGACTCCCCTGGGGAGACTCCAGAAGTACCCCAAGATCCATGTCAGCACTGGAGAGGAATCCTCAGGTTCCGGCCCCGACTCCACACAAGGTCTTAGGCCCCGGGAACGACGGGAGAGGAATCCCGAGAGGCCCCCGAGGAACTCGCATGGGGACTGGCCTTTCCTGAGGCCACCAGAGCGGGTCCCTGAGGTCCCCGTCGTAAGTCGAGAGCACCTGCCGCAACTCTAGAAAATCCAGGAGGTTTTGCCCTTCAGGCGAGATGAGGCCCATTTCCGCTGAGGCTTCTCGAGGCTAATCACATCAAACCACTGGAACTTCCAAAGGGTCCTTCACACCCTTGCTGCAACTCAAGAAGTTCCCCAACATACCCGTCTCCACTCGAGAGGAAGCACGAGGGTCCCGCACACATCAGGGGAGCCCCGTTTCCGCCTCCTAGCTCGAGATGAGGGATCCTTTCCCTGTTTCGTAGGGAAAGAATTCCCGGCGTTCCCGTCGCATCTCAAGAGGAGGCGCTCTCCGCAGGAAAGACGAGAGGAACTCCAGGGTCGTGCCACCATTTCAAGAGTCCCCCAGATGTGTCAGTTCATTCCAGAGGAACCTGTTTTCCCTGCACTGCCTTAACGTTCAAGCCGAGGATCGACTCCCACCACGAGTGAACGTGGACAGCGCTGTGGGAAAGCCTCGGGGGAAAGACTCGAGGGAAAGTCATCGATCCCTTGATCCACGAGGCGGAATGCGTGACACTGCTGCTACCGCTCTGGAGGACAGCGCAAGTGCATGCCCGCATTCGAGACGAGGACTGACTCCCATGGGGAGACTCCAGAAGTACCCCAAGATTCATGTCAGCACTGGAGAGGAATCCTCAGGTTCCGTCCCCGACTCCACACAAGGTCTTAGGCCCCGGCATCTACGGGAGAGGAATCCCGAGAGGCCCACGAGGAACTCGCATGGGGACTGGCCTTTCCTGTGGCCACCAGAGCGGATCCCTGAGGTCCCCGTCGTAAGTTGAGAGCACCTGCCGCAACTCGAGAAAATCCCGGAGGTTTTGCCCTCCAGGCGAGATGAGGCCCATTTCCGCTGAGGCTTCTCGAGGCTAATCACATCTAACCACTGGAAATGGGTTCTCCAGGCTAATCACATCTAACCACTGGAACTTCCAAAGGGTCCTTCACACCCTTGCTGCAACTCAAGAAGTTCCCCGACATACCCGTCTCCACTCGAGAGGAAGCACGAGGGTCCCGCACACATCCAGGGGAGCCCCGTTTCCGCCTCCTAGCTCGAGATGAGGGATCCTTTCCCTGTTTCGTAGGGAAAGAATTCCCGGCGTTCCCGTCGCATCTCAAGAGGAGGCGCTCTCCACAGGATAGGCGAGAGGAACTCCAGGGTCGTGCCACCATTCCAAGAGTCCCCCAGATGTGTCAGTCCATTCCAGAGGAACATGTTTTCCCTGCACTGCCTTGACGTTCAAGCCGAGGATCCACTCCCACCACGTGTGCACGTGGGACAACCCTGTGGGAAAGCCTCGTGGGAAAACCTCGTGGGAAAGACACGAGGGAAAACAATAGATCCTTTGATCCACGCGGCGGACTGGGTGACACTTCTGCTACCGCTCTGGAGGAAAGCGCAAGTGCATGCCCGCATTCGAGACGAGGACTGACTCCCCTGGGGAGACTCCAGAAGTACCCCAAGATCCATGTCAGCACTGGAGAGGAATACTCAGGTTCCGGCCCCGACTCCACACAAGGTCTTAGGCCCCGGCATCGACGGGAGAGGAATCCCGAGAGGCCCCCGAGGAACTCGCATGGGGACTGGCCTTTCCTGAGGCCAACAGAGCGGGTCCCTGTGGTCCCCATCGTAAGTCGAGAGCATCTGCCGCAACTCGAGAAAATCCAGGAGGTTTTGCCCTCCAGGCGAGATGAGGCCCATTTCCGCTGAGGCTTCTCGAGGCTAATCATGTCTAACCACTGGAACTTCCAAAGGGTCCTTCACACCCTTGCTGCAACTCAAGAAGTTCCCCGACATACCCGTTTCCACTCGAGAGGAAGCACGAGGGTCCCGCACACATCCAGGGGAGCCCCGTTTCCGCCTCCTAGCTCGAGATGAGGGATCCTTTCCCTGTTTCGTAGGGAAAGAATTCCCGGCATTCCCGTCGCATCTCAAGAGGAGGCGCTCTCCACAGGAAAGGCGAGAGGACTCCAGCGTCGTGCCACCATTCAAAGAGTCCCCCAGATATGTCAGTCCATTCCAGAGGACATGTTTTCCCTGCACTGCCTTGACGTTCAAGCCGAGGATCGACTCCGACCACGTGTGCACGTGGGACAGCCCTGTGGGAAAGCCTCGTGGGAAAGCCTCGTGGGAAAGACTCGAGGGAAAACCATAGATCCTTTGATGCACGCGGCGGACTGGGTGACACTGCTGCTACCGCTCTGGAGGAAAGCGCAAGTGCATGCCCGCATTCGAGACGAGGACTGACTCCCCTGGGGAGACTCCAGAAGTACCCCAAGATCCATGTCAGCACTGGAGAGGAATCCTCAGGTTCCGGCCCCGACTCCACACAAGGACTTAGGCCCCAGCATCGACGGGAGAGGAATCCCGAGAGGACCCGAGGAACTCGCATGGGGACTGGCCTTTCCTGAGGCCACCAGAGCGGGTACCTGAGGTCCCCATCGAAGTCGAGAGCACCTGCCGCAACTCGAGAAAATCCAGGAGGTTTTGCCCTCCAGGCGAGATGAGGCCCATTTCCGCTGAGGCTTCTCGAGGCCAATCACATCTAACCACTGGAACTTCCAAAGGGTCCTTCACATCCTTTCTGCAACTCAAGAAGTTCCCCGACATACCCGTCTCCACTCGAGAGGAAGCACGTGGGGTCCCGCACACATCCAGGGGAGCCCCGTTTCCGCCTCCTAGCTCGAGATGAGGGATCCTTTCCGTGTTTCGTAGGGAAAGAATTCCCGGCGTTCCCGTCGCATCTCAAGAGGAGGCGCTCTCCACAGGAAAGGCGAGAGAAACTCCAGGGTCGTGACACCATTCGAAGAGTTCCCCAGATGTGTCAGTCCATTCCAGAGGAACCTGTTTTCCCTGCACTGCCTTGACGTTCAAGCCGAGGATCGACTCCCACCACGTGTGCACGTGGGACAGCCCTGTGGGAAAGCCTCGTGGGAAAGCCTCGTGGGAAAGACTCGAGGGAAAACCATAGATCCTTTGATCCACGTGCGGACTGTGTGACACTGCTGCTACCGCTCTGGAGGAAAGCGCAAGTGCATGCCCGCATTCGAGACGAGGACTGACTCCCCTGGGGAGACTCCAGAAGTACCCCAAGATCCATGTCAGCACTGGAGAGGAATCCTCAGGTTCCGGCCCCGACTCCACACAAGGGCTTAGGCCCCGGCATCGACGGGAGAGGAATCCCGAGAGGCCCCCGAGGAACTCGCATGGGGACTGGCCTTTCCTGAGGCCACCAGAGCGGGTCCCTGAGGTCCCCGTCGTAAGTCGAGATCACCTGCCGCAACTCGAGAAAATCCAGGAGGTTTTGCCCTCCAGGCGAGATGAGGCCCATTTCCGCTGAGGCTTCTCGAGGCCAATCACATCTAACCGCTGGAACTTTCAAAGGGTCCTTCACACCCTTGCTGCAACTCAAGAAGTTCCCCGACATACCCGTCTCCACTCGAGAGGAAGCACGTGGGGTCCCGAACACATCCAGGGGAGCCCCGTTTCCGCCTCCTAGCTCGAGATGAGGGATCCTTTCCCTGTTTCGTATGGAAAGAATTCCCGGCGTTCCCGTCGCATCTCAAGAGGAGGCGCTCTCCACAGGAAAGGCGAGAGGAACTCCAGGGTCGTGCCACCATTCCAAGAGTCCCCCAGATGTGTCAGTCCATTCCAGAGGAACCTGATTTCCCTGCACTGCCTTGACGTTCAAGCCGAGGATCGACTCCCACCACGTGTGCACGTGGGACAGCCCTGTGGGAAAGCCTCGTGGCAAAGCCTCGTGGGAAAGACTCGAGGGAAAAGCATAGATCCTTTGATCCACGCGGCGGACTGCGTGACACTGCTGCTACCGCTCTGGAGGAAAGCGCAAGTGCATGCCCGCATTCGAGACGAGGACTGATTCCCCTGGGGAGACTCCAGAAGTACCCCAAGATCCATGTCAGCACTGGAGAGGAATACTCAGGTTCCGGCCCCGACTCCACACAAGGTCTAAGGCCCCGGCATCGACGGGAGAGGAATCCCGAGAGGCCCCCGAGGAACTCGCATGGGGACTGGCCTTTCCTGAGGCCACCAGAGCGGGTCCCTGAGGTCCCCGTCGTAAGTCGAGAGCACCTGCCGCAACTCGAGAAAATCCAGGAGGTTTTGCCCTCCAGGCGAGATGAGGCCCATTTCCGCTGAGGCTTCTCGAGGCCAATCACATCTAACCACTGGAACTTCCAAAGGGTCTTTCACACCATTGCTGCAACTCAAGAAGTTCCCCGACATACCCGTCTCCACTCGAGAGGAAGCACGTGGGGTCCCGCACACATCCAGGGGAGCCCCGTTTCTGCCTCCTAGCTCGAGATGAGGGATCCTTTCCCTGTTTCGTAGGGAAAGAATTCCCGGCGTTCCCGTCGCATCTCAAGAGGAGGCACTCTCCACAGGAAAGGCGAGAGGAACTCCAGGGTCGTGCCACCATTCCAAGAGTCCCCCAGATGTGTCAGTCCATTCCAGAGGAACCTGTTTTCCCTGCACTGCCTTGACGTTCAAGCCGAGGATCGACTCCCACCACGTGTGCACGTGGGACAGCCCTGTGGGAAAGCCTCGTGGGAAAGCCTCGTGGGAAAGACTCGAGGGAAAACCATAGATCCTTTGATTCACGCGGCGGACTGCGTGACACTGCTGCTACCGCTCTGGAGGAAAGCGCAAGTGCATGCCCGCATTCGAGACGAGGACTGACTCCCCTGGGGAGACTCCAGAAGTAGCCCAAGATCCATGTCAGCACTGGAGAGGAATCCTCAGGTTCCGGCCCCGACTCCACACAAGGTCTTAGGCCCTGGCATCGACGGGAGAGGAATCCCGAGAGGCCCCCGAGGAACTCGCATGGGGACTGGCCTTTCCTGAGGCCACCAGAGCGGGTCCCTGAGGTCCCCGTCGTAAGTCGAGAGCACCTGCCACAACACGAGAAAATCCAGGAGGTTTTGCCCTCCAGGCCAGATGAGGCCCATTTCCGCTGAGGCTTCACGAGGCCAATCACATCTAACCACTGGAACTTCCAAAGGGTCCTTCACACCATTGCTGCAACTCAAGAAGTTCCCCGACATACCCGTCTCCACTCGAGAGGAAACACGTGGGTCCCGCACACATCCAGGGGAGCCCCGTTTCCGCCTCCTAGCTCGAGATGAGGGATCCTTTCCCTGTTTCGTAGGGAAAGAATTCCCAGCGTTCCCGTCGCATCTCAAGAGGAGGCGCTCTCCACAGGAAAGGCGAGAGGAACTCCAGGGTCGTGCCACCATTCCAAGAGTCCCCCAGATGTGTCAGTCCATTCCAGAGGAACCTGTTTTCCCTGCACTGCCTTGACGTTCAAGCCGAGGATCGACTCCCACCACGTGTGCACGTGGGACAGCCCTGTGGGAAAGCCTCGTGGGAAAGCCTCGTGGAAAAGACTCGAGGGAAAACCATAGATCCTTTGATCCACGCGGCGGACTGCGTGACACTGCTGCTACCGCTCTGGAGGAAAGCGTAAGTGCATGCCCGCATTCGAGACGAGGACTGACTCCCCTGGGGAGACTCCAGAAGTACCCCAAGATCCATGTCAGCACTGGAGAGGAATCCTCAGGTTCCGGCCCCGACTCCACACAAGGTCTTAGGCCCCGGCATCGACGGGAGAGGAATCCCGAGAGGCCCTTGAGGAACTCGCATGGGGACTGGCCTTTCCTGAGGCCACCAGAGCGGTTCCCTGAGGTCCCCGTCGTAAGTCGAGAGCACCTGCCGCAACTCGAGAAAATCCAGGAGGTTTTGCCCTCCAGGCGAGATGAGGCCCATTTCCGCTGAGGCTTCTCGAGGCCAATCACATCTAACCACTGGAACTTCCAAAGGGTCCTTCACACCATTGCTGCAACTCAAGAAGTTCCCCGACATACCCGTCTCCACTCGAGAGGAAGCACGTGGGGTCCCTCACACATCCAGGGGAGCCCCGTTTCCACCTCCTAGCTCGAGATGAGGGATCCTTCCCTGTTTCGTAGGGAAAGAATTCCCGGCGTTCCCGTCGCATCTCAAGAGGAGGCGCTCTCCACAGGAAAGGCGAGAGGAACTCCAGGGTCGAGACACCATTCCAAGAGTCCCCCAGATGTGTCAGTCCATTCCAGAGGAACCTGTTTTCCCTGCACTGCCTTGACGTTCAAGCCGAGGATCGACTCCCACCACGTGTGCACGTGGGACAGCCCTGTGGGAAAGCCTCGTGGGAAAGCCTCGTGGGAAAGACTCGAGGGAAAACCATAGATCCTTTGATCCACGCGGCAGACTGCGTGACACTGCTGCTACCACTCTGGAGGAAAGCGCAAGTGCATGCCCGCATTCGAGACGAGGACTGACTCCCCTGGGGAGACTCCAGAAGTACCCCAAGATCCATGTCAGCACTGGAGAGGAATCCTCAGGTTCCGGCCCCGACTCCACACAAGGTCTTAGGCCCTGGCATCGACGGGAGAGGAATCCCGAGAGGCCCCCGAGGAACTCGCATGGGGACTGGCCTTTCCTGAGGCCACCAGAGCGGGTCCCTGAGGTCCCCGTCGTAAGTCGAGAGCACCTGCCACAACTCGAGAAAATCCAGGAGGTTTTGCCCTCCAGGCGAGATGAGGCCCATTTCCGCTGAGGCTTCTCGAGGCCAATCACATCTAACCACTGGAACTTCAAAGGGTCCTTCACACCATTGCTGCAACTCAAGAAGTTCCCCGACATACCCGTCTCCACTCGAGAGGAAGCACGTGGTGTCCCGCACACATCCAGGGGAGCCCCGTTTCGCCTCCTAGCTCGAGATGAGGGATCCTTTCCCTGTTTCGTAGGGAAAGAATTCCCGGCGTTCCCGTCGCTTCTCAAGAGGAGGCGCTCTCCACAGGAAAGGCGAGAGGAACTCCAGGGTCGTGCCACCATTCCAAGAGTCCCCCAGATGTGTCAGTCCATTCCAGAGGAACCTGTTTTCCCTGCACTGCCTTGACGTTCAAGCCGAGGATCGACTCCCACCACATGTGCACGTGGGACAGCCCTGTGGGAAAGCCTCGTGGGAAAGCCTCGTGGGAAAGACTCGAGGGAAAACCATAGATCCTTTGATCCACGCGGCGGACTGCGTGACACTGCTGCTACCGCTCTGGAGGAAAGCGCAAGTGCATGCCCGCATTCGAGACGAGGACTGACTCCCCTGGGGAGACTCCAGAAGTACCCCAAGATCCATGTCAGCACTGGAGAGGAATCCTCAGGTTCCGGCCCCGACTCCACACAAGGTCTTAGGCCCCGGCATCGACGGGAGAGGAATCCCGAGAGGCCCCCGAGGAACTCGCATGAGGACTGGCCTTTCCTGAGGCCACCAGAGCGGGTCCCTGAGGTCCCCGTTGTAAGTCGAGAGCACCTGCCGCAACTCGAGAAAATCCAGGAGGTTTTGCCCTCCAGGCGAGATGAGGCCCATTTCCGCTGAGGCTTCTCTAGGCTAATCACGTCTAACCACTGGAACTTCCAAAGGGTCCTTCACACCCTTGCTGCAACTCAAGAAGTTCCCCGACATACCCGTCTCCACCCGAGAGGAAGCACGTGGGTCCCACACACATCCTGGGGAGCCCCGTTTCCGCCTCCTAGCTCGAGATGAGGGAT
Organism: Ovis canadensis; assembly: GCF_042477335.2. NCBI lineage: Eukaryota > Metazoa > Chordata > Mammalia > Artiodactyla > Bovidae > Ovis > Ovis canadensis. Next base: position 3,488,626 of record NC_091252.1, read on the forward strand.
CCTTTCCCTGTTTCGTAGGGAAAGAATTCCCGGCGTTTCCGTCGCATCTCAAGAGGAGGCGCTCTCCACAGGAAAGGCGAGAGGAACTCCAGGGTCGTGCCACCATTCCAAGAGTCCCCCAGATGTGTCAGTCCATTCCAGAGGAACCTGTTTTCCCTGCACTTCCTTGACGTTCAAGCCGAGGATCGACTCCCACCACGTGTGCACGTGGGACAGCCCTGTGGGAAAGCCTCGTGGGAAAGCCTCGTGGGAAAGACTCGAGGGAAAACCATAGATCCTTTGATCCACGCGGCGGACTGCGTGACACTGCTGCTACCGCTCTGGAGGAAAGCGCAAGTGCATCCCCGCATTCGAGACGAGGACTGACTCCCCTGGGGAGACTCCAGAAGTACCCCAAGATCCATGTCAGCACTGGAGAGGAATCCTCAGGTTCCGGCCCCGACTCCACACAAGGTCTTAGGCCCCGGCATCGACGGGAGAGGAATCCCGAGAGGCCCCCGAGGAACTCGCATGGGGACTGACCTTTCCTGAGGCCACCAGAGCGGGTCCCTGAGGTCCCCGTCGTAAGTCGAGAGCACCTGCCGCAACTCGAGAAAATCCAGGAGGTTTTCCCCTCCAGGCGAGATGAGGCCCATTTCCGCTGAGGCTTCTCAAGGCCAATCACATCTAACCACTGGAACTTCCAAAGGGTCCTTCACACCCTTGCTGCAACTCAAGAAGTTCCCCGACATACCCGTCTCCACTCGAGAGGAAGCACGTGGTGTCCCGCACACATCCAGTGGAGCCCCGTTTCGCCTCCTAGCTCGAGATGAGGGATCCTTTCCCTGTTTCGTAGGGAAAGAATTCCCGGCGTTCCCGTCGCATCTCAAGAGGAGGCGCTCTCCACAGGAAAGGCGAGAGGAACTCCAGGGTCGTGCCACCATTCCAAGAGTCCCCCAGATGTGTCAGTCCATTCCAGAGGAACCTGTTTTCCCTGCACTGCCTTGACGTTCAAGCCGAGGATCGACTCCCACCACGTGTGCACGTGGGACAGCCCTGTGGGAAAGCCTCGTGGGAAAGCCTCGTGGGAAAGACTCGAGGGAAAACCATAGATCCTTTGATCCACGCGGCGGACTGCGTGACACTGCTGCTACCGCTCTGGAGGAAAGCGCAAGTGCATGCCCGCATTCGAGACGAGGACTGACTCCCCTGGGGAGACTCCAGAAGTACCCCAAGATCCATGTCAGCACTGGAGAGGAATCCTCAGGTTCCGGCCCCGACTCCACACAAGGTCTTAGGCCCCGGCATCGACGGGAGAGGAATCCTGAGAGGCCCCCGAGGAACTCGCATGGGGACTGGCCTTTCCTGAGGCCACCAGAGCGGGTCCCTGAGGTCCTCGTCGTAAGTCGAGAGCACCTGCCGCAACTCGAGAAAATCCAGGAAGTTTTGCCCTCCAGGCGAGATGAGGCCCATTTCCGCTGAGGCTTCTCGAGGCCAATCACATCTAACCACTGGAACTTCCAAAGGGTCCTTCACACCCTTGCTGCAACTCAAGAAGCTCCCCGACATACCCGTCTCCACTCGAGAGGAAGCACGTGGTGTCCCGCACACATCCAGGGGAGCCCCGTTTCGCCTCCTAGCTCGAGATGAGGGATCCTTTCCCTGTTTCGTAGGGAAAGAATTCCCGGCGTTCCCGTCGCATCTCAAGAGGAGGCGCTCTCCACAGGAAAGGCGAGAGGAACTCCAGGGTCGTGCCACCATTCCAAGAGTCCCCCAGATGTGTCAGTCCATTCCAGAGGAACCTGTTTTCCCTGCACTGCCTTGACGTTCAAGCCAAGGATCGACTCCCACCACGTGTGCACGTGGGACAGCCCTGTGGGAAAGCCTCGTGGGAAAGCCTCGTGGAAAAGACTCGAGGGAAAACCATAGATCCTTTGATCCACGCGGCGGACTGCGTGACACTGCTGCTACCGCTCTGGAGGAAAGCGCAAGTGCATGCCCGCATTCGAGACGAGGACTGACTCCCCTGGGGAGACTCCAGAAGTACCCCAAGATCCATGTCAGCACTGGAGAGGAATCCTCAGGTTCCAGCCCCGACTCCACACAAGGTCTTAGGCCCCGGCATCGACGGGAGAGGAATCCCGAGAGGCCCCCGAGGAAATCGCATGGGGACTGGCCTTTCCTGAGGCCACCAGAGCGGGTCCCTGAGGTCCCCGTCGTAAGTCGAGAGCACCTGCCGCAACTCGAGAAAATCCAGGAGGTTTTCCCCTCCAGGCGAGATGAGGCCCATTTCCGCTGAGGCTTCTCGAGGCCAATCATATCTAACCACTGGAACTTCCAAAGGGTCCTTCACACCCTTGCTGCAACTCAAGAAGTTCCCCGACATACCCGTCTCCACTCGATAGGAAGCACGTGGTGTCCCGCACACATCCAGGGGAGCCCCGTTTCGCCTCCTATTTCGAGATGAGGGATCCTTTCCCTGTTTCGTAGGGAAAGAATTCCCGGCGTTCCCGTCGCTTCTCAAGAGGAGGCGCTCTCCACAGGAAAGGCGAGAGGAACTCCAGGGTCGTGCCACCATTCCAAGAGTCCCCCAGATGTGTCAGTCCATTCCAGAGGAACCTGTTTTCCCTGCACTGCCTTGACGTTCAAGCCGAGGATCGACTCCCACCACGTGTGCACGTGGGACAGCCCTGTGGGAAAGCCTCGTGGGAAAGCCTCGTGGGAAAGACTCGAGGGAAAACCATAGATCCTTTGATCCACGCGGCGGACTGCGTGACACTGCTGCTACCGCTCTGGAGGAAAGCGCAAGTGCATGCCCGCATTCGAGACGAGGACTGACTCCCCTGGGGAGACTCCAGAAGTACCCCAAGATCCATGTCAGCACTGGAGAGGAATCCTCAGGTTCCGGCCCCGACTCCACACAAGGTCTTAGGCCCCGGCATCGACGGGAGAGGAATCCCGAGAGGCCCCCGAGGAACTCGCATGAGGACTGGCCTTTCCTGAGGCCACCAGAGCGGGTCCCTGAGGTCCCCGTTGTAAGTCGAGAGCACCTGCCGCAACTCGAGAAAATCCAGGAGGTTTTGCCCTCCAGGCGAGATGAGGCCCATTTCCGCTGAGGCTTCTCTAGGCTTATCACGTCTAACCACTGGAACTTCCAAAGGGTCCTTCACACCCTTGCTGCAACTCAAGAAGTTCCCCGACATACCCGTCTCCACTCGAGAGGAAGCACGTGGGTCCCACACACATCCTGGGGAGCCCCGTTTCCGCCTCCTAGCTCGAGATGAGGGATCCTTTCCCTGTTTCGTAGGGAAAGAATTCCCGGCGTTCCCGTCGCATCTCAAGAGGAGGCGCTCTCCACAGGAAAGGCGAGAGGAACTCCAGGGTCGTGCCACCATTCCAAGAGTCCCCCAGATGTGTCAGTCCATTCCAGAGGAACCTGTTTTCCCTGCACTGCCTTGACGTTCAAGCCGAGGATCGACTCCCACCACGTGTGCACGTGGGACAGCCCTGTGGGAAAGCCTCGTGGGAAAGCCTCGTGGGAAAGACTCGAGGGAAAACCATAGATCCTTTGATCCACGCGGCGGACTGCGTGACACTGCTGCTACCGCTCTGGAGGAAAGCGCAAGTGCATGCCCGCATTCGAGACGAGGACTGACTCCCCTGGGGAGACTCCAGAAGTACCCCAAGATCCATGTCAGCACTGGAGAGGAATCCTCAGGTTCCGGCCCCGACTCCACACAAGGTCTTAGGCCCCGGCATCGACGGGAGAGGAATCCAGAGAGGCCCCCGAGGAACTCGCATGGGGACTGGCCTTTCCTGAGGCCACCAGAGCGGGTCCCTGAGGTCCTCGTCGTAAGTCGAGAGCACCTGCCGCAACTCGAGAAAATCCAGGAAGTTTTGCCCTCCAGGCGAGATGAGGCCCATTTCCGCTGAGGCTTCTCGAGGCCAATCACATCTAACCACTGGAACTTCCAAAGGGTCCTTCACACCCTTGCTGCAACTCAAGAAGCTCCCCGACATACCCGTCTCCACTCGAGAGGAAGCACGTGGTGTCCCGCACACATCCAGGGGAGCCCCGTTTCGCCTCCTAGCTCGAGATGAGGGATCCTTTCCCTGTTTCGTAGGGAAAGAATTCCCGGCGTTCCCGTCGCATCTCAAGAGGAGGCGCTCTCCACAGGAAAGGCGAGAGGAACTCCAGGGTCGTGACACCATTCCAAGAGTCCCCCAGATGTGTCAGTCCATTCCAGAGGAACCTGTTTTCCCTGCACTGCCTTGACGTTCAAGCCGAGGATCGACTCCCACCACGTGTGCACGTGGGACAGCCCTGTGGGAAAGCCTCGTGGGAAAGCCTCGTGGGAAAGACTCGAGGGAAAACCATAGATCCTTTGATCCACGCGGCGGACTGCGTGACACTGCTGCTACCGCTCTGGAGGAAAGCGCAAGTGCATGCCCGCATTCGAGACGAGGACTGACTGCCCTGGGGAGACTCCAGAAGTACCCCAAGATCCATGTCAGCACTGGAGAGGAATCCTCAGGTTCCGGCCCCGACTCCACACAAGGTCTTAGGCCCCGGCATCGACGGGAGAGGAATCCCAAGAGGCCCCCGAGGAACTCGCATGGGGACTGGCCTTTCCTGAGGCCACCAGAGCGGGTCCCTGAGGTCCCCGTCGTAAGTCGAGAGCACCTGCCGCAACTCGAGAAAATCCAGGAGGTTTTGCCCTCCAGGCGAGACGAGGCCCATTTCCGCTGAGGCTTCTCGAGGCCAATCACATCTAACCAATGGAACTTCCAAAGGGTCCTTCACACCATTGCTGCAACTCAAGAAGTTCCCCGACATACCCGTCTCCACTCGAGAGGAAGCACGTGGGGTCCCGCACACATCCAGCGGAGCCCCATTTCCGCCTCCTAGCTCGAGATGAGGGATCCTTTCCCTGTTTCGTAGGGAAAGAATTCCCGGCGTTCCTGTCGCATCTCAAGAGGAGGCGCTCTCCACAGGAAAGGCGAGAGGAACTCCAGGGTCGTGCCACCATTCCAAGAGTCCCCCAGATGTGTCAGTCCATTCCAGAGGAACCTGTTTTCCCTGCACTGCCTTGACGTTCAAGCCGAGGATCGACTCCCACCACGTGTGCACGTGGGACAGCCCTGTGGGAAAGCCTCGTGGGAAAGCCTCGTGGAAAAGACTCGAGGGAAAACCATAGATCCTTTGATCCAGGCGGCGGACTGCGTGACACTGCTGCTACCGCTCTGGAGGAAAGCGCAAGTGCATGCCCGCATTCGAGACGAGGACTGACTCCACTGGGGAGACTCCAGAAATACCCCAAGATCCATGTCAGCACTGGAGAGGAATCCTCAGGTTTCGGCCCCGACTCCACACAAGGTCTTAGGCCCCGGCATCGACGGGAGAGGAATCCCGAGAGCCCCCCGAGGAACTCGCATGGGGACTGGCCTTTCCTGAGGCCACCAGAGCGGGTCCCTGAGGTCCCCGTCGTAAGTCGAGAGCACCTGCCGCAACTCGAGAAAATCCAGGAGGTTTTGCCCTCCAGGCGAGATGAGGCCCATTTCCGCTGAGGCTTCTCGAGGCCAATCACATCGAACCACTGGAACTTCCAATGGGTCCTTCACACCCTTGCTGCAACTCAAGAAGTTCCCGGACATACCCGTCTGCACTCGAGAGGAAGCACGTGGTGTCCCGCACACATCCAGGGGAGCCCCGTTTCCGCCTCCTAGCTCGAGATGAGGGATCCTTTCCCTGTTTCGTAGGGAAAGAATTCCCGGCGTTCCCGTCGCATCTCAAGAGGAGGCGCTCTCCACAGGAAAGGCGAGAGGAACTCCAGGGTCGTGCCACCATTCCAAGAGTCCCCCAGATGTGTCAGTCCATTCCAGAGGAACCTGTTTTCCCTGCACTGCCTTGACGTTCAAGCCGAGGATCGACTCCCACCACGTGTGCACGTGGGACAGCCCTGTGGGAAAGCCTCGTGGCAAAGCCTCGTGGGACAGACTCGAGGGAAAACCATAGATCCTTTGATCCACGTGGCAGACTGCGTGACACTGCTGTTACCGCTCTGGAGGAAAGCGCAAGTGCATGCCCGCATTCTAGACGAGGACTGACTCCCCTGGGGAGACTCCAGAAGTACCCCAAGATCCATGTCAGCACTGGAGAGGAATCCTCAGGTTCCGGCCCCGACTCCACACAAGGTCTTAGGCCCCGGCATCGACGGGAGAGGAATCCCGAGAGGCCCCTGAGGAACTCGCATGGGGACTGGCCTTTCCTGAGGCCACCAGAGCGGGTCCCTGAGGTCCCCGTCGTAAGTCGAGAGCACCTGCCGCAACTCGAGAAAATCCAGGAGGTTTTGCCCTCCAGGCGAGATGAGGCCCATTTCCGCTGAGGCTTCTCGAGGCCAATCACATCTAACCACTGGAACTTCCAAAGGGTCCTTCACACCCTTGCTGCAACTCAAGAAGTTCCCCGACATACCCGTCTCCACTCGAGAGGAAGCACGTGGGGTCCCGCACACATCCAGGGGAGCCCCGTTTCGCCTCCTAGCTCGAGATGAAGGATCCTTTCCCTGTTTCGTAGGGAAAGAATTCCCGGCGTTCCCGTCGCATCTCAAGAGTAGGCGCTCTCCACAGGAAAGGCGAGAGGAACTCCAGGGTCGTGCCACCATTCCAAGAGTCCCCCAGATGTGTCAGTCCATTCCAGAGGAACCTGTTTTCCCTGCACTGCCTTGACGTTCAAGCCGAGGATCGACTCCCACCACGTGTGCACGTGGGACAGCCCTGTGGGAAAGCCTCGTGGGAAAGCCTCGTGGAAAAGACTCGAGGGAAAACCATAGATCCTTTGATCAACGCGGCGGACTGCGTGACACTGCTGCTACCGCTCTGGAGGAAAGCGCAAGTGCATGCCCGCATTCGAGACGAGGACTGACTCCCCTGGGGAGACTCCAGAAGTACCCCAAGATCCATGTCAGCACTGGAGAGGAATCCTCAGGTTCCGGCCCCGACTCCACACAAGGTCTTAGGCCCCGGCATCGACGGGAGAGGAATCCCGAGAGGCCCCCGAGGAACTCGCATGGGGACTGGCCTTTCCTGAGGCCACCAGAGCGGGTCCCTGAGGTCCCCGTCGTAAGTCGAGAGCACCTGCCGCAACTCGAGAAAATCCAGGAGGTTTTGCCCTCCAGGCGAGATGAGGCCCATTTCCGCTGAGGCTTCTCGAGGCCAATCACATCTAACCACTGGAACTTCCAAAGGGTCCTTCACACCCTTGCTGCAACTCAAGAAGTTCCCCGACATACCCGTCTCCACACGAGAGGAAGCACGTGGTGTCCCGCACACATCCAGGGGAGCCCCGTTTCGCCTCCTAGCTCGAGATGAGGGATCCTTTCCCTGTTTCGTAGGGAAAGAATTCCCGGCGTTCCCGTCGCATCTCAAGAGGAGGCGCTCTCCACAGGAAAGGCGAGAGGAACTCCAGGGTCGTGCCACCATTCCAAGAGTCCCCCAGATGTGTCAGTCCATTCCAGAGGAACCTGTTTTCCCTGCACTTCCTTGACGTTCAAGCCGAGGATCGACTCACACCACGTGTGCACGTGGGACAGCCCTGTGGGAAAGCCTCGTGGGAAAGCCTCGTGGGAAAGACTCGAGGGAAAACCATAGATCCTTTGATCCACGCGGCGGACTGCGTGACACTGCTGCTACCGCTCTGGAGGAAAGCGCAAGTGCATCCCCGCATTTGAGACGAGGACTGACTCCCCTGGGGAGACTCCAGAAGTACCCCAAGATCCATGTCAGCACTGGAGAGGAATCCTCAGGTTCCGGCCCCGACTCCACACAAGGTCTTAGGCCCCGGCATCGACGGGAGAGGAATCCCGAGAGGCCCCCGAGGAACTCGCATGGGGACTGACCTTTCCTGAGGCCACCAGAGCGGGTCCCTGAGGTCCCCGTCGTAAGTCGAGAGCACCTGCCGCAACTCGAGAAAATCCAGGAGGTTTTCCCCTCCAGGCGAGATGAGGCCCATTTCCGCTGAGGCTTCTCAAGGCCAATCACATCTAACCACTGGAACTTCCAAAGGGTCCTTCACACCCTTGCTGCAACTCAAGAAGTTCCCCGACATACCCGTCTCCACTCGAGAGGAAGCACGTGGTGTCCCGCACACATCCAGTGGAGCCCCGTTTCGCCTCCTAGCTCGAGATGAGGGATCCTTTCCCTGTTTCGTAGGGAAAGAATTCCCTGCGTTCCCGTCGCATCTCAAGAGGAGGCGCTCTCCACAGGAAAGGCGAGAGGAACTCCAGGGTCGTGCCACCATTCCAAGAGTCCCCCAGATGTGTCAGTCCATTCCAGAGGAACCTGTTTTCCCTGCACTGCCTTGACGTTCAAGCCGAGGATCGACTCCCACCACGTGTGCACGTGGGACAGCCCTGTGGGAAAGCCTCGTGGGAAAGCCTCGTGGGAAAGACTCGAGGGAAAACCATAGATCCTTTGATCCACGCGGCGGACTGCGTGACACTGCTGCTACCGCTCTGGAGGAAAGCGCAAGTGCATGCCCGCATTCGAGACGAGGACTGACTCCCCTGGGGAGACTCCAGAAGTACCCCAAGATCCATGTCAGCACTGGAGAGGAATCCTCAGGTTCCGGCCCCGACTCCACACAAGGTCTTAGGCCCCGGCATCGACGGGAGAGGAATCCCGAGAGGCCCCCGAGGAACTCGCATGGGGACTGGCCTTTCCTGAGGCCACCAGAGCGGGTCCCTGAGGTCCTCGTCGTAAGTCGAGAGCACCTGCCGCAACTCGAGAAAATCCAGGAAGTTTTGCCCTCCAGGCGAGATGAGGCCCATTTCCGCTGAGGCTTCTCGAGGCCAATCACATCTAACCACTGGAACTTCCAAAGGGTCCTTCACACCCTTGCTGCAACTCAAGAAGCTCCCCGACATACCCGTCTCCACTCGAGAGGAAGCACGTGGTGTCCCGCACACATCCAGGGGAGCCCCGTTTCGCCTCCTAGCTCGAGATGAGGGATCCTTTCCCTGTTTCGTAGGGAAAGAATTCCCGGCGTTCCCGTCGCATCTCAAGAGGAGGCGCTCTCCACAGGAAAGGCGAGAGGAACTCCAGGGTCGTGCCACCATTCCAAGAGTCCCCCAGATGTGTCAGTCCATTCCAGAGGAACCTGTTTTCCCTGCACTGCCTTGACGTTCAAGCCGAGGATCGACTCCCACCACGTGTGCACGTGGGACAGCCCTGTGGGAAAGCCTCGTGGGAAAGCCTCGTGGAAAAGACTCGAGGGAAAACCATAGATCCTTTGATCCACGCGGCGGACTGCGTGACACTGTTGCTACCGCTCTGGAGGAAAGCGCAAGTGCATGCCCGCATTCGAGACGAGGACTGACTCCCCTGGGGAGACTCCAGAAGTACCCCAAGATCCATGTCAGCACTGGAGAGGAATCCTCAGGTTCCAGCCCCGACTCCACACAAGGTCTTAGGCCCCGGCATCGACGGGAGAGGAATCCCGAGAGGCCCCCGAGGAAATCGCATGGGGACTGGCCTTTCCTGAGGCCACCAGAGCGGGTCCCTGAGGTCCCCGTCGTAAGTCGAGAGCACCTGCCGCAACTCGAGAAAATCCAGGAGGTTTTCCCCTCCAGGCGAGATGAGGCCCATTTGCGCTGAGGCTTCTCGAGGCCAATCATATCTAACCACTGGAACTTCCAAAGGGTCCTTCACACCCTTGCTGCAACTCAAGAAGTTCCCCGACATACCCGTCTCCACTCGATAGGAAGCACGTGGTGTCCCGCACACATCCAGGGGAGCCCCGTTTCGCCTCCTAGCTCGAGATGAGTGATCCTTTCCCTGTTTCGTAGGGAAAGAATTCCCGGCGTTCCCGTCGCTTCTCAAGAGGAGGCGCTCTCCACAGGAAAGGCGAGAGGAACTCCAGGGTCGTGCCACCATTCCAAGAGTCCCCCAGATGTGTCAGTCCATTCCAGAGGAACCTGTTTTCCCTGCACTGCCTTGACGTTCAAGCCGAGGATCGACTCCCACCACGTGTGCACGTGGGACAGCCCTGTGGGAAAGCCTCGTGGGAAAGCCTCGTGGGAAAGACTCGAGGGAAAACCATAGATCCTTTGATGCACGCGGCGGACTGCGTGACACTGCTGCTACCGCTCTGGAGGAAAGCGCAAGTGCATGCCCGCATTCGAGACGAGGACTGACTCCCCTGGGGAGACTCCAGAAGTACCCCAAGATCCATGTCAGCACTGGAGAGGAATCCTCAGGTTCCGGCCCCGACTCCACACAAGGTCTTAGGCCCCGGCATCGACGGGAGAGGAATCCCGAGAGGCCCCCGAGGAACTCGCATGGGGACTGGCCTTTCCTGAGGCTACCAGAGCGGGTCCCTGAGGTCCTCGTCGTAAGTCGAGAGCACCTGCCGCAACTCGAGAAAATCCAGGAAGTTTTGCCCTCCAGGCGAGATGAGGCCCATTTCCGCTGAGGCTTCTCGAGGCCAATCACATCTAACCACTGGAACTTCCAAAGGGTCCTTCACACCCTTGCTGCAACTCAAGAAGCTCCCCGACATACCCGTCTCCACTCGAGAGGAAGCACGTGGTGTCCCGCACACATCCAGGGGAGCCCCGTTTCGCCTCCTAGCTCGAGATGAGGGATCCTTTCCCTGTTTCGTAGGGAAAGAATTCCCGGCGTTCCCGTCGCATCTCAAGAGGAGGCGCTCTCCACAGGAAAGGCGAGAGGAACTCCAGGGTCGTGACACCATTCCAAGAGTCCCCCAGATGTGTCAGTCCATTCCAGAGGAACCTGTTTTCCCTGCACTGCCTTGACGTTCAAGCCGAGGATCGACTCCCACCACGTGTGCACGTGGGACAGCCCTGTGGGAAAGCCTCGTGGGAAAGCCTCGTGGGAAAGACTCGAGGGAAAACCATAGATCCTTTGATGCACGCGGCGGACTGCTTGACACTGCTGCTACCGCTCTGGAGGAAAGTGCAAGTGCATGCCCGCATTCGAGACGAGGACTGACTCCCCTGGGGAGACTCCAGAAGTAGCCCAAGATCCATGTCAGCACTGGAGAGGAATCCTCAGGTTCCGGCCCCAACTCCACACAAGGTCTTAGGCCCCGGCATCGACGGGAGAGGAATCCCGAGAGGCCCCCGAGGAACTCGCATGGGGACTGGCCTTTCCTGAGGCCACCAGAGCGGGTCCCTGAGGTCCCCGTCGTAAGTCGAGAGCACCTGCCGCAACTCGAGAAAATCCAGGAGGTTTTGCCCTCCAGGCGAGATGAGGCCCATTTCCGCTGAGGCTTCTCGAGGCCAATCACATCTAACCACTGGAACTTCCAAAGGGTCCTTCACACCCTTGCTGCAACTCAAGAAGTTCCCCGACATACCCGTCTCCACTCGAGAGGAAGCACGTGGGGTCCCGCACACATCCAGGGGAGCCCCATTTCCGCCTCCTAGCTCGAGATGAGGGATCCTTTCCCTGTTTCGTAGGGAAAGAATTCCCGGCGTTCCCGTCGCATCTCAAGAGGAGGCGCTCTCCACAGGAAAGGCGAGAGGAACTCCAGGGTCGTGCCACCATTCCAAGAGTCCCACAGATGTGTCAGTCCATTCCAGAGGAACCTGTTTTCCCTGCACTGCCTTGACGTTCAAGCCGAGGATCGACTCCCACCACGTGTGCACGTGGGACAGCCCTGTGGGAAAGCCTCGTGGGAAAGCCTCGTGGAAAAGACTCGAGGGAAAACCATAGATCCTTTGATCCACGCGGCGGACTGCGTGACACTGCTGCTACCGCTCTGGAGGAAAGCGCAAGTGCATGCCCGCATTCGAGACGAGGACTGACTGCCCTGGGGAGACTCCAGAAGTACCCCAAGATCCATGTCAGCACTGGAGAGGAATCCTCAGGTTCCGGCCCCGACTCCACACAAGGTCTTAGGCCCCGGCATCGACGGGAGAGGAATCCCAAGAGGCCCCCGAGGAACTCGCATGGGGACTGGCCTTTCCTGAGGCCACCAGAGCGGGTCCCTGAGGTCCCCGTCGTAAGTCGAGAGCACCTGCCGCAACTCGAGAAAATCCAGGAGGTTTTGCCCTCCAGGCCAGATGAGGCCCATTTCCGCTGAGGCTTCTCGAGGCCAATCACATCTAACCACTGGAACTTCCAAAGGGTCCTTCACACCATTGCTGCAACTCAAGAAGTTCCCCGACATACCCGGCTCCACTCGAGAGGAAGCACGTGGGGTCCCGCACACATCCAGCGGAGCCCCATTTCCGCCTCCTAGCTCGAGATGAGGGATCCTTTCCCTGTTTCGTAGGGAAAGAATTCCCGGCGTTCCTGTCGCATCTCAAGAGGAGGCGCTCTCCACAGGAAAGGCGAGAGGAACTCCAGGGTCGTGCCACCATTCCAAGAGTCCCCCAGATGTGTCAGTCCATTCCAGAGGAACCTGTTTTCCCTGCACTGCCTTGACGTTCAAGCCGAGGATCGACTCCCACCACGTGTGCACGTGGGACAGCCCTGTGGGAAAGCCTCGTGGGAAAGCCTCGTGGAAAAGACTCGAGGGAAAACCATAGATCCTTTGATCCACGCGGCGGACTGCGTGACACTGCTGCTACCGCTCTGGAGGAAAGCGCAAGTGCATGCCCGCATTCGAGACGAGGACTGACTCCACTGGGGAGACTCCAGAAATACCCCAAGATCCATGTCAGCACTGGAGAGGAATCCTCAGGTTTCGGCCCCGACTCCACACAAGGTCTTAGGCCCCGGCATCGACGGGAGAGGAATCCCGAGAGCCCCCCGAGGAACTCGCATGGGGACTGGCCTTTCCTGAGGCCACCAGAGCGGGTCCCTGAGGTCCCCGTCGTAAGTCGAGAGCACCTGCCGCAACTCGAGAAAATCCAGGAGGTTTTGCCCTCCAGGCGAGATGAGGCCCATTTCCGCTGAGGCTTCTCGAGGCCAATCACATCTAACCACTGGAACTTCCAATGGGTCCTTCACACCCTTGCTGCAACTCAAGAAGTTCCCGGACATACCCGTCTGCACTCGAGAGGAAGCACGTGGTGTCCCGCACACATCCAGGGGAGCCCCGTTTCCGCCTCCTAGCTCGAGATGAGGGATCCTTTCCCTGTTTCGTAGGGAAAGAATTCCCGGCGTTCCCGTCGCATCTCAAGAGGAGGCGCTCTCCACAGGAAAGGCGAGAGGAACTCCAGGGTCGTGCCACCATTCCAAGAGTCCCCCAGATGTGTCAGTCCATTCCAGAGGAACCTGTTTTCCCTGCACTGCCTTGACGTTCAAGCCGAGGATCGACTCCCACCACGTGTGCACGTGGGACAGCCCTGTGGGAAAGCCTCGTGGCAAAGCCTCGTGGGACAGACTCGAGGGAAAACCATAGATCCTTTGATCCACGTGGCGGACTGCGTGACACTGCTGCTACCGCTCTGGAGGAAAGCGCAAGTGCATGCCCGCATTCGAGACGAGGACTGACTCCCCTGGGGAGACTCCAGAAGTACCCCAAGATCCATGTCAGCACTGGAGAGGAATCCTCAGGTTCCGGCCCCGACTCCACACAAGGTCTTAGGCCCCGGCATCGACGGGAGAGGAATCCCGAGAGGCCCCTGAGGAACTCGCATGGGGACTGGCCTTTCCTGAGGCCACCAGAGCGGGTCCCTGAGGTCCCCGTCGTAAGTCGAGAGCACCTGCCGCAACTCGAGAAAATCCAGGAGGTTTTGCCCTCCAGGCGAGATGAGGCCCATTTCCGCTGAGGCTTCTCGAGGCCAATCACATCTAACCACTGGAACTTCCAAAGGGTCCTTCACACCCTTGCTGCAACTCAAGAAGTTCCCGGACATACCCGTCTGCACTCGAGAGGAAGCACGTGGTGTCCCGCACACATCCAGGGGAGCCCCGTTTCCGCCTCCTAGCTCGAGATGAGGGATCCTTTCCCTGTTTCGTAGGGAAAGAATTCCCGGCGTTCCCGTCGCATCTCAAGAGGAGGCGCTCTCCACAGGAAAGGCGAGAGGAACTCCAGGGTCGTGACACCATTCCAAGAGTCCCCCAGATTTGTCAGTCCATTCCAGAGGAACCTGTTTTCCCTGCACTGCCTTGACGTTCAAGCCGAGGATCGACTCCCACCACGTGTGCACGTGGGACAGCCCTGTGGGAAAGCCTCGTGGGAAAGCCTCGTGGGAAAGACTCGAGGGAAAACCATAGATCCTTTGATGCACGCGGCGGACTGCGTGACACTGCTGCTACCGCTCTGGAGGAAAGTGCAAGTGCATGCCCGCATTCGAGACGAGGACTGACTCCCCTGGGGAGACTCCAGAAGTAGCCCAAGATCCATGTCAGCACTGGAGAGGAATCCTCAGGTTCCGGCCCCAACTCCACACAAGGTCTTAGGCCCCGGCATCGACGGGAGAGGAATCCCGAGAGGCCCCCGAGGAACTCGCATGGGGACTGGCCTTTCCTGAGGCCACCAGAGCGGGTCCCTGAGGTCCCCGTCGTAAGTCGAGAGCACCTGCCGCAACTCGAGAAAATCCAGGAGGTTTTGCCCTCCAGGCGAGATGAGGCCCATTTCCGCTGAGGCTTCTCGAGGCCAATCACATCTAACCACTGGAACTTCCAAAGGGTCCTTCACACCCTTGCTGCAACTCAAGAAGTTCCCCGACATACCCGTCTCCACTCGAGAGGAAGCACGTGGGGTCCCGCACACATCCAGGGGAGCCCCATTTCCGCCTCCTAGCTCGAGATGAGGGATCCTTTCCCTGTTTCGTAGGGAAAGAATTCCCGGCGTTCCCGTCGCATCTCAAGAGGAGGCGCTCTCCACAGGAAAGGCGAGAGGAACTCCAGGGTCGTGCCACCATTCCAAGAGTCCCACAGATGTGTCAGTCCATTCCAGAGGAACCTGTTTTCCCTGCACTGCCTTGACGTTCAAGCCGAGGATCGACTCCCACCACGTGTGCACGTGGGACAGCCCTGTGGGAAAGCCTCGTGGGAAAGCCTCGTGGAAAAGACTCGAGGGAAAACCATAGATCCTTTGATCCACGCGGCGGACTGCGTGACACTGCTGCTACCGCTCTGGAGGAAAGCGCAAGTGCATGCCCGCATTCGAGACGAGGACTGACTGCCCTGGGGAGACTCCAGAAGTACCCCAAGATCCATGTCAGCACTGGAGAGGAATCCTCAGGTTCCGGCCCCGACTCCACACAAGGTCTTAGGCCCCGGCATCGACGGGAGAGGAATCCCAAGAGGCCCCCGAGGAACTCGCATGGGGTCTGGCCTTTCCTGAGGCCACCAGAGCGGGTCCCTGAGGTCCCCGTCGTAAGTCGAGAGCACCTGCCGCAACTCGAGAAAATCCAGGAGGTTTTCCCCTCCAGGCGAGATGAGGCCCATTTCCGCTGAGGCTTCTCGAGGCCAATCACATCTAACCACTGGAACTTCCAAAGGGTCCTTCACACCATTGCTGCAACTCAAGAAGTTCCCCGACATACCCGTCTCCACTCGAGAGGAAGCACGTGGGGTCCCGCACACATCCAGCGGAGCCCCATTTCCGCCTCCTAGCTCGAGATGAGGGATCCTTTCCCTGTTTCGTAGGGAAAGAATTCCCGGCGTTCCTGTCGCATCTCAAGAAGAGGCGCTCTCCACAGGAAAGGCGAGAGGAACTCCAGGGTCGTGCCACCATTCCAAGAGTCCCCCAGATGTGTCAGTCCATTCCAGAGGAACCTGTTTTCCCTGCACTGCCTTGACGTTCAAGCCGAGGATCGACTCCCACCACGTGTGCACGTGGGACAGCCCTGTGGGAAAGCCTCGTGGGAAAGCCTCGTGGAAAAGACTCGAGGGAAAACCATAGATCCTTTGATCCACGCGGCGGACTGCGTGACACTGCTGCTACCGCTCTGGAGGAAAGCGCAAGTGCATGCCCGCATTCGAGACGAGGACTGACTCCACTGGGGAGACTCCAGAAATACACCAAGATCCATGTCAGCACTGGAGAGGAATCCTCAGGTTTCGGCCCCGACTCCACACAAGGTCTTAGGCCCCGGCATCGACGGGAGAGGAATCCCGAGAGCCCCCCGAGGAACTCGCATGGGGACTGGCCTTTCCTGAGGCCACCAGAGCGGGTCCCCGAGGTCCCCGTCGTAAGTCGAGAGCACCTGCCGCAACTCGAGAAAATCCAGGAGGTTTTGCCCTCCAGGCGAGATGAGGCCCATTTCCGCTGAGGCTTCTCGAGGCCAATCACATCTAACCACTGGAACTTCCAATGGGTCCTTCACACCCTTGCTGCAACTCAAGAAGTTCCCGGACATACCCGTCTGCACTCGAGAGGAAGCACGTGGTGTCCCGCACACATCCAGGGGAGCCCCGTTTCCGCCTCCTAGCTCGAGATGAGGGATCCTTTCCCTGTTTCGTAGGGAAAGAATTCCCGGCGTTCCCGTCGCATCTCAAGAGGAGGCGCTCTCCACAGGAAAGGCGAGAGGAACTCCAGGGTCGTGCCACCATTCCAAGAGTCCCCCAGATGTGTCAGTCCATTCCAGAGGAACCTGTTTTCCCTGCACTGCCTTGACGTTCAAGCCGAGGATCGACTCCCACCACGTGTGCACGTGGGACAGCCCTGTGGGAAAGCCTCGTGGCAAAGCCTCGTGGGACAGACTCGAGGGAAAACCATAGATCCTTTGATCCACGTGGCGGACTGCGTGACACTGCTGCTACCGCTCTGGAGGAAAGCGCAAGTGCATGCCCGCATTCGAGACGAGGACTGACTCCCCTGGGGAGACTCCAGAAGTACCCCAAGATCCATGTCAGCACTGGAGAGGAATCCTCAGGTTCCGGCCCCGACTCCACACAAGGTCTTAGGCCCCGGCATCGACGGGAGAGGAATCCCGAGAGGCCCCTGAGGAACTCGCATGGGGACTGGCCTTTCCTGAGGCCACCAGAGCGGGTCCCTGAGGTCCCCGTCGTAAGTCGAGAGCACCTGCCGCAACTCGAGAAAATCCAGGAGGTTTTGCCCTCCAGGCGAGATGAGACCAATTTCCGCTGAGGCTTCTCGAGGCCAATCACATCTAACCACTGGAACTTCCAAAGGGTCCTTCACACCCTTGTTGCAACTCAAGAAGTTCCCGGACATACCCGTCTGCACTCGAGAGGAAGCACGTGGTGTCCCGCACACATCCAGGGGAGCCCCGTTTCCGCCTCCTAGCTCGAGATGAGGGATCCTTTCCCTGTTTCGTAGGGAAAGAATTCCCGGCGTTCCCGTCGCATCTCAAGAGGAGGCGCTCTCCACAGGAAAGGCGAGAGGAACTCCAGGGTCGTGACACCATTCCAAGAGTCCCCCAGATTTGTCAGTCCATTCCAGAGGAACCTGTTTTCCCTGCACTGCCTTGACGTTCAAGCCGAGGATCGACTCCCACCACGTGTGCACGTGGGACAGCCCTGTGGGAAAGCCTCGTGGGAAAGCCTCGTGGGAAAGACTCGAGGGAAAACCATAGATCCTTTGATGCACGCGGCGGACTGCGTGACACTGCTGCTACCGCTCTGGAGGAAAGTGCAAGTGCATGCCCGCATTCGAGACGAGGACTGACTCCCCTGGGGAGACTCCAGAAGTAGCCCAAGATCCATGTCAGCACTGGAGAGGAATCCTCAGGTTCCGGCCCCAACTCCACACAAGGTCTTAGGCCCCGGCATCGACGGGAGAGGAATCCCGAGAGGCCCCCGAGGAACTCGCATGGGGACTGGCCTTTCCTGAGGCCACCAGAGCGGGTCCCTGAGGTCCCCGTCGTAAGTCGAGAGCACCTGCCGCAACTCGAGAAAATCCAGGAGGTTTTGCCCTCCAGGCGAGATGAGGCCCATTTCCGCTGAGGCTTCTCGAGGCCAATCACATCTAACCACTGGAACTTCCAAAGGGTCCTTCACACCCTTGCTGCAACTCAAGAAGTTCCCCGACATACCCGTCTCCACTCGAGAGGAAGCACGTGGGGTCCCGCACACATCCAGGGGAGCCCCATTTCCGCCTCCTAGCTCGAGATGAGGGATCCTTTCCCTGTTTCGTAGGGAAAGAATTCCCGGCGTTCCCGTCGCATCTCAAGAGGAGGCGCTCTCCACAGGAAAGGCGAGAGGAACTCCAGGGTCGTGCCACCATTCCAAGAGTCCCACAGATGTGTCAGTCCATTCCAGAGGAACCTGTTTTCCCTGCACTGCCTTGACGTTCAAGCCGAGGATCGACTCCCACCACGTGTGCACGTGGGACAGCCCTGTGGGAAAGCCTCGTGGGAAAGCCTCGTGGAAAAGACTCGAGGGAAAACCATAGATCCTTTGATCCACGCGGCGGACTGCGTGACACTGCTGCTACCGCTCTGGAGGAAAGCGCAAGTGCATGCCCGCATTCGAGACGAGGACTGACTGCCCTGGGGAGACTCCAGAAGTACCCCAAGATCCATGTCAGCACTGGAGAGGAATCCTCAGGTTCCGGCCCCGACTCCACACAAGGTCTTAGGCCCCGGCATCGACGGGAGAGGAATCCCAAGAGGCCCCCGAGGAACTCGCATGGGGTCTGGCCTTTCCTGAGGCCACCAGAGCGGGTCCCTGAGGTCCCCGTCGTAAGTCGAGAGCACCTGCCGCAACTCGAGAAAATCCAGGAGGTTTTGCCCTCCAGGCGAGATGAGGCCCATTTCCGCTGAGGCTTCTCGAGGCCAATCACATCTAACCACTGGAACTTCCAAAGGGTCCTTCACACCCTTGCTGCAACTCAAGAAGTTCCCCGACATACCCGTCTCCACTCGAGAGGAAGCACGTGGTGTCCCGCACACATCCAGTGGAGCCCCGTTTCGCCTCCTAGCTCGAGATGAGGGATCCTTTCCCTGTTTCGTAGGGAAAGAATTCCCGGCGTTCCCGTCGCATCTCAAGAGGAGGCGCTCTCCACAGGAAAGGCGAGAGGAACTCCAGGGTCGTGCCACCATTCCAAGAGTCCCCCAGATGTGTCAGTCCATTCCAGAGGAACCTGTTTTCCCTGCACTGCCTTGACGTTCAAGCCGAGGATCGACTCCCACCACGTGTGCACGTGGGACAGCCCTGTGGGAAAGCCTCGTGGGAAAGCCTCGTGGGAAAGACTCGAGGGAAAACCATAGATCCTTTGATCCACGCGGCGGACTGCGTGACACTGCTGCTACCGCTCTGGAGGAAAGCGCAAGTGCATGCCCGCATTCGAGACGAGGACTGACTCCCCTGGGGAGACTCCAGAAGTACCCCAAGATCCATGTCAGCACTGGAGAGGAATCCTCAGGTTCCGGCCCCGACTCCACACAAGGTCTTAGGCCCCGGCATCGACGGGAGAGGAATCCCGAGAGGCCCCCGAGGAACTCGCATGGGGACTGGCCTTTCCTGAGGCTACCAGAGCGGGTCCCTGAGGTCTTCGTCGTAAGTCGAGAGCACCTGCCGCAACTCGAGAAAATCCAGGAAGTTTTGCCCTCCAGGCGAGATGAGGCCCATTTCCGCTGAGGCTTCTCGAGGCCAATCACATCTAACCACTGGAACTTCCAAAGGGTCCTTCACACCCTTGCTGCAACTCAAGAAGCTCCCCGACATACCCGTCTCCACTCGAGAGGAAGCACGTGGTGTCCCGCACACATCCAGGGGAGCCCCGTTTCGCCTCCTAGCTCGAGATGAGGGATCCTTTCCCTGTTTCGTAGGGAAAGAATTCCCGGCGTTCCCGTCGCATCTCAAGAGGAGGCGCTCTCCACAGGAAAGGCGAGAGGAACTCCAGGGTCGTGACACCATTCCAAGAGTCCCCCAGATGTGTCAGTCCATTCCAGAGGAACCTGTTTTCCCTGCACTGCCTTGACGTTCAAGCCGAGGATCGACTCCCACCACGTGTGCACGTGGGACAGCCCTGTGGGAAAGCCTCGTGGGAAAGCCTCGTGGGAAAGACTCGAGGGAAAACCATAGATCCTTTGATGCACGCGGCGGACTGCTTGACACTGCTGCTACCGCTCTGGAGGAAAGTGCAAGTGCATGCCCGCATTCGAGACGAGGACTGACTCCCCTGGGGAGACTCCAGAAGTAGCCCAAGATCCATGTCAGCACTGGAGAGGAATCCTCAGGTTCCGGCCCCAACTCCACACAAGGTCTTAGGCCCCGGCATCGACGGGAGAGGAATCCCGAGAGGCCCCCGAGGAACTCGCATGGGGACTGGCCTTTCCTGAGGCCACCAGAGCGGGTCCCTGAGGTCCCAGTCGTAAGTCGAGAGCACCTGCCGCAACTCGAGAAAATCCAGGAGGTTTTGCCCTCCAGGCGAGATGAGGCCCATTTCCGCTGAGGCTTCTCGAGGCCAATCACATCTAACCACTGGAACTTCCAATGGGTCCTTCACACCCTTGCTGCAACTCAAGAAGTTCCCGGACATACCCGTCTGCACTCGAGAGGAAGCACGTGGTGTCCCGCACACATCCAGGGGAGCCCCGTTTCCGCCTCCTAGCTCGAGATGAGGGATCCTTTCCCTGTTTCGTAGGGAAAGAATTCCCGGCGTTCCCGTCGCATCTCAAGAGGAGGCGCTCTCCACAGGAAAGGCGAGAGGAACTCCAGGGTCGTGCCACCATTCCAAGAGTCCCCCAGATGTGTCAGTCCATTCCAGAGGAACCTGTTTTCCCTGCAGTGCCTTGACGTTCAAGCCGAGGATCGACTCCCACCACGTGTGCACGTGGGACAGCCCTGTGGGAAAGCCTCGTGGCAAAGCCTCGTGGGACAGACTCGAGGGAAAACCATAGATCCTTTGATCCACGTGGCAGACTGTGTGACACTGCTGCTACCGCTCTGGAGGAAAGCGCAAGTGCATGCCCGCATTCGAGACGAGGACTGACTCCCCTGGGGAGACTCCAGAAGTACCCCAAAATCCATGTCAGCACTGGAGAGGAATCCTCAGGTTCCGGCCCCGACTCCACACAAGGTCTAAGGCCCCGGCATCGACGGGAGAGGAATCCCGAGAGGCCCCTGAGGAACTCGCATGGGGACTGGCCTTTCCTGAGGCCACCAGAGCGGGTCCCTGAGGTCCCCGTCGTAAGTCGAGAGCACCTGCCGCAACTCGAGAAAATCCAGGAGGTTTTGCCCTCCAGGCGAGATGAGTCCCATTTCCGCTGAGGCTTCTCGAGGCCAATCACATCTAACCACTGGAACTTCCAAAGGGTCCTTCACACCCTTGCTGCAACTCAAGAAGTTCCCCGACATACCCGTCTCCACTCGAGAGGAAGCACGTGGGGTCCCGCACACATCCAGGGGAGCCCCGTTTCGCCTCCTAGCTCGAGATGAAGGATCCTTTCCCTGTTTCGTAGGGAAAGAATTCCCGGCGTTCCCGTCGCATCTCAAGAGGAGGCGCTCTCCACAGGCAAGGCGAGAGGAACTCCAGGGTCGTGCCACCATTCCAAGAGTCCCCCAGATGTGTCAGTCCATTCCAGAGGAACCTGTTTTCCCTGCACTGCCTTGACGTTCAAGCCGAGGATCGACTCCCACCACGTGTGCACGTGGGACAGCCCTGTGGGAAAGCCTCGTGGGAAAGCCTCGTGGAAAAGACTCGAGGGAAAACCATAGATCCTTTGATCCACGCGGCGGACTGGGTGACACTGCTGCTACCGCTCTGGAGGAAAGCGCAAGTGCATGCCCGCATTCGATACGAGAACTGACTCCCCTGGGGAGACTCCAGAAGTACCCCAAGATCCATGTCAGCACTGGAGAGGAATCCTCAGGTTCCGGCCCCGACTCCACACAAGGTCTTAGGCCCCGGCATCGACGGGAGAGGAATCCCGAGAGGCCCCCGAGGAACTCGCATGGGGACTGGCCTTTCCTGAGGCCACCAGAGCGGGTCCCTGAGGTCCCCGTTGTAAGTCGAGAGCACCTGCCGCAACTCGAGAAAATCCAGGAGGTTTTGCCCTCCAGGCGAGATGAGGCCCATTTCCGCTGAGGCTTCTCGAGGCCAATCACATCTAACCACTGGAACTTCCAAAGGGTCCTTCACACCCTTGCTGCAACTCAAGAAGTTCCCCGACATACCCGTCTCCACACGAGAGGAAGCACGTGGTGTCCCGCACACATCCAGGGGAGCCCCGTTTCGCCTCCTAGCTCGAGATGAGGGATCCTTTCCCTGTTTCTTAGGGAAAGAATTCCCGGCGTTCCCGTCGCATCTCAAGAGGAGGCGCTCTCCACAGGAAAGGCGAGAGGAACTCCAGGGTCGTGACACCATTCCAAGAGTCCCCCAGATGTGTCAGTCCATTCCAGAGGAACCTGTTTTCCCTGCACTACCTTGACGTTCAAGCCGAGGATCGACTCCCACCACGTGTGCACGTGGGACAGCCCTGTGGGAAAGCCTCGTGGGAAAGCCTCGTGGGAAAGACTCGAGGGAAAACCATAGATCCTTTGATCCACGCGGCGGACTGCGTGACACTGCTGCTACCGCTCTGGAGGAAAGTGCAAGTGCATGCCCGCATTCGAGACGAGGACTGACTCCCCTGGGGAGACTCCAGAAGTACCCCAAGATCCATGTCAGCACTGGAGAGGAATCCTCAGGTTCCGGCCCCGACTCCACACAAGGTCTTAGGCCCCGGCATCGACGGGAGAGGAATCCCGAGAGGCCCCCGAGGAACTCGCATGGGGACTGGCCTTTCCTGAGGCTACCAGAGCGGGTCCCTGAGGTCCTCGTCGTAAGTCGAGAGCACCTGCCGCAACTCGAGAAAATCCAGGAAGTTTTGCCCTCCAGGCGAGATGAGGCCCATTTCCGCTGAGGCTTCTCGAGGCCAATCACATCTAACCACTGGAACTTCCAAAGGGTCCTTCACACCCTTGCTGCAACTCAAGAAGCTCCCCGACATACCCGTCTCCACTCGAGAGGAAGCACGTGGTGTCCCGCACACATCCAGGGGAGCCCCGTTTCGCCTCCTAGCTCGAGATGAGGGATCCTTTCCCTGTTTCGTAGGGAAAGAATTCCCGGCGTTCCCGTCGCATCTCAAGAGGAGGCGCTCTCCACAGGAAAGGCGAGAGGAACTCCAGGGTCGTGCCACCATTCCAAGAGTCCCCCAGATGTGTCAGTCCATTCCAGAGGAACCTGTTTTCCCTGCACTGCCTTGACGTTCAAGCCAAGGATCGACTCCCACCACGTGTGCACGTGGGACAGCCCTGTGGGAAAGCCTCGTGGGAAAGCCTCGTGGAAAAGACTCGAGGGAAAACCATAGATCCTTTGATCCACGCGGCGGACTGCGTGACACTGTTGCTACCGCTCTGGAGGAAAGCGCAAGTGCATGCCCGCATTCGAGACGAGGACTGACTCCCCTGGGGAGACTCCAGAAGTACCCCAAGATCCATGTCAGCACTGGAGAGGAATCCTCAGGTTCCAGCCCCGACTCCACACAAGGTCTTAGGCCCCGGCATCGACGGGAGAGGAATCCCGAGAGGCCCCCGAGGAAATCGCATGGGGATTGGCCTTTCCTGAGGCCACCAGAGCGGGTCCCTGAGGTCCCCGTCGTAAGTCGAGAGCACCTGCCGCAACTCGAGAAAATCCAGGAGGTTTTCCCCTCCAGGCGAGATGAGGCCCATTTCCGCTGAGGCTTCTCGAGGCCAATCATATCTAACCACTGGAACTTCCAAAGGGTCCTTCACACCCTTGCTGCAACTCAAGAAGTTCCCCGACATACCCGTCTCCACTCGATAGGAAGCACGTGGTGTCCCGCACACATCCAGGGGAGCCCCGTTTCGCCTCCTAGCTCGAGATGAGGGATCCTTTCCCTGTTTCGTAGGGAAAGAATTCCCGGCGTTCCCGTCGCTTCTCAAGAGGAGGCGCTCTCCACAGGAAAGGCGAGAGGAACTCCAGGGTCGTGCCACCATTCCAAGAGTCCCCCAGATGTGTCAGTCCATTCCAGAGGAACCTGTTTTCCCTGCACTGCCTTGACGTTCAAGCCGAGGATCGACTCCCACCACGTGTGCACGTGGGACAGCCCTGTGGGAAAGCCTCGTGGGAAAGCCTCGTGGGAAAGACTCGAGGGAAAACCATAGATCCTTTGATCCACGCGGCGGACTGCGTGACACTGCTGCTACCGCTCTGGAGGAAAGCGCAAGTGCATGCCCGCATTCGAGACGAGGACTGACTCCCCTGGGGAGACTCCAGAAGTACCCCAAGATCCATGTCAGCACTGGAGAGGAATCCTCAGGTTCCGGCCCCGACTCCACACAAGGTCTTAGGCCCCGGCATCGACGGGAGAGGAATCCCGAGAGGCCCCCGAGGAACTCGCATGGGGACTGGCCTTTCCTGAGGCTACCAGAGCGGGTCCCTGAGGTCCTCGTCGTAAGTCGAGAGCACCTGCCGCAACTCGAGAAAATCCAGGAAGTTTTGCCCTCCAGGCGAGATGAGGCCCATTTCCGCTGAGGCTTCTCGAGGCCAATCACATCTAACCACTGGAACTTCCAAAGGGTCCTTCACACCCTTGCTGCAACTCAAGAAGCTCCCCGACATACCCGTCTCCACTCGAGAGGAAGCACGTGGTGTCCCGCACACATCCAGGGGAGCCCCGTTTCGCCTCCTAGCTCGAGATGAGGGATCCTTTCCCTGTTTCGTAGGGAAAGAATTCCCGGCGTTCCCGTCGCATCTCAAGAGGAGGCGCTCTCCACAGGAAAGGCGAGAGGAACTCCAGGGTCGTGACACCATTCCAAGAGTCCCCCAGATGTGTCAGTCCATTCCAGAGGAACCTGTTTTCCCTGCACTGCCTTGACGTTCAAGCCGAGGATCGACTCCCACCACGTGTGCACGTGGGACAGCCCTGTGGGAAAGCCTCGTGGGAAAGCCTCGTGGGAAAGACTCGAGGGAAAACCATAGATCCTTTGATCCACGCGGCGGACTGCTTGACACTGCTGCTACCGCTCTGGAGGAAAGTGCAAGTGCATGCCCGCATTCGAGACGAGGACTGACTCCCCTGGGGAGACTCCAGAAGTAGCCCAAGATCCATGTCAGCACTGGAGAGGAATCCTCAGGTTCCGGCCCCAACTCCACACAAGGTCTTAGGCCCCGGCATCGACGGGAGAGGAATCCCGAGAGGCCCCCGAGGAACTCGCATGGGGACTGGCCTTTCCTGAGGCCACCAGAGCGGGTCCCTGAGGTCCCCGTCGTAAGTCGAGAGCACCTGCCGCAACTCGAGAAAATCCAGGAGGTTTTGCCCTCCAGGCGAGATGAGGCCCATTTCCGCTGAGGATTCTCGAGGCCAATCACATCTAACCACTGGAACTTCCAAAGGGTCCTTCACACCCTTGCTGCAACTCAAGAAGTTCCCCGACATACCCGTCTCCACTCGAGAGGAAGCACGTGGGGTCCCGCACACATCCAGGGGAGCCCCATTTCCGCCTCCTAGCTCGAGATGAGGGATCCTTTCCCTGTTTCGTAGGGAAAGAATTCCCGGCGTTCCCGTCGCATCTCAAGAGGAGGCGCTCTCCACAGGAAAGGCGAGAGGAACTCCAGGGTCGTGACACCATTCCAAGAGTCCCCCAGATGTGTCAGTCCATTCCAGAGGAACCTGTTTTCCCTGCACTACCTTGACGTTCAAGCCGAGGATCGACTCCCACCACGTGTGCACGTGGGACAGCCCTGTGGGAAAGCCTCGTGGGAAAGCCTCGTGGGAAAGACTCGAGGGAAAACCATAGATCCTTTGATCCACGCGGCGGACTGCGTGACACTGCTGCTACCGCTCTGGAGGAAAGTGCAAGTGCATGCCCGCATTCGAGACGAGGACTGACTCCCCTGGTAAGACTCCAGAAGTACCCCAAGATCCATGTCAGCACTGGAGAGGAATCCTCAGGTTCCGGCCCCGACTCCACACAAGGTCTTAGGCCCCGGCATCAACGGGAGAGGAATCCCGAGAGGCCCCCGAGGAACTCGCATGGGGACTGGCCTTTCCTGAGGCCACCAGAGCGGGTCTCTGAGGTCCCCGTCGTAAGTCGAGAGCACCTGCCGCAACTCGAGAATATCCAGGAGGTTTTGCCCTCCAGGCGAGATGAGGCCCATTTCCGCTGAGGCTTCTCGAGGCCAATCACATCTAACCACTGGAACTTCCAAAGGGTCCTTCACACCATTGCTGCAACTCAAGAAGTTCCCCGACATACCCGTCTCCACTCGAGAGGAAGCACGTGGGGTCCCGCACACATCCAGGGGAGCCCCATTTCCGCCTCCTAGCTCGAGATGAGGGATCCTTTCCCTGTTTCGTAGGGAAAGAATTCCCGGCGTTCCCGTCGCATCTCAAGAGGAGGCGCTCTCCACAGGAAAGGCGAGAGGAACTCCAGGGTCGTGCCACCATTCCAAGAGTCCCCCAGATGTGTCAGTCCATTCCAGAGGAACCTGTTTTCCCTGCACTGCCTTGACGTTCAAGCCGAGGATCGACTCCCACCACGTGTGCACGTGGGACAGCCCTGTGGGAAAGCCTCGTGGGAAAGCCTCGTGGAAAAGACTCGAGGGAAAACCATAGATCCTTTGATCCACGCGGCGGACTGCGTGACACTGCTGCTACCGCTCTGGAGGAAAGCGCAAGTGCATGCCCGCATTCGATACGAGGACTGACTCCCCTGGGGAGACTCCAGAAGTACCCCAAGATCCATGTCAGCACTGGAGAGGAATCCTCAGGTTTCGGCCCCGACTCCACACAAGGTCTTAGGCCCCGGCATCGACGGGAGATGAATCCCGAGAGGCCCCCGAGGAACTCGCATGGGGACTGGCCTTTCCTGAGGCCACCAGAGCGGGTCCCTGAGGTCCCCGTCGTAAGTCGAGAGCACCTGCCGCAACTCGAGAAAATCCAGGAGGTTTTGCCCTCCAGGCGAGATGAGGCCCATTTCCGCTGAGGCTTCTCGAGGCCAGTCACATCTAACCACTGGAACTTCCAAAGGGTCCTTCACACCCTTGCTGCAACTCAAGAAGTTCCCGGACATACCCGTCTGCACTCGAGAGGAAGCACGTGGTGTCCCGCACACATCCAGGGGAGCCCCGTTTCCGCTTCCTAGCTCGAGATGAGGGATCCTTTCCCTGTTTCGTAGGGAAAGAATTCCCGGCGTTCCCGTCGCATCTCAAGAGGAGGCGCTCTCCACAGGAAAGGCGAGAGGAACTCCAGGGTCGTGCCACCATTCCAAGAGTCCCCCAGATGTGTCAGTCCATTCCAGAGGAACCTGTTTTCCCTGCACTGCCTTGACGTTC
Source organism: Ovis canadensis (assembly GCF_042477335.2). Classification (NCBI taxonomy): domain Eukaryota; kingdom Metazoa; phylum Chordata; class Mammalia; order Artiodactyla; family Bovidae; genus Ovis; species Ovis canadensis. Next base: position 3,515,777 of record NC_091252.1, read on the forward strand.
AAGCCGAGGATCGACTCCCACCACGTGTGCACGTGGGACAGCCCTGTGGGAAAGCCTCGTGCGAAAGCCTCCTGGGAAAGACTCGAGGGAAAACCATAGATCCTTTGATCCACGCGGCAGACTGCGTGACACTGCTGCCACCGCTCTGGAGGAAAGCGCAAGTGCATGCCCGCCTTCGAGACGAGGACTGACTCCCCTGGGGAGACTCCAGAAGTACCCCAAGATCCATGTCAGCACTGGAAAGGAATCCTCAGGTTTCGGCCCCGACTCCACACAAGGTCTTAGGCCCCGGCATCGACGGGAGATGAATCCCGAGAGGCCCCCGAGGAACTCGCATGGGGACTGGCCTTTCCTGAGGCCACCAGAGCGGGTCCCTGAGGTCCCCGTCGTAAGTCGAGAGCACCTGCCGCAACTCGAGAAAATCCAGGAGGTTTTGCCCTCCAGGCGAGATGAGGCCCATTTCCGCTGAGGCTTCTCGAGGCCAGTCACATCTAACCACTGGAACTTCCAAAGGGTCCTTCACACCCTTGCTGCAACTCAAGAAGTTCCCGGACATACCCGTCTGCACTCGAGAGGAAGCACGTGGTGTCCCGCACACATCCAGGGGAGCCCCGTTTCCGCTTCCTAGCTCGAGATGAGGGATCCTTTCCCTGTTTCGTAGGGAAAGAATTCCCGGCGTTCCCGTCGCATCTCAAGAGGAGGCGCTCTCCACAGGAAAGGCGAGAGGAACTCCAGGGTCGTGCCACCATTCCAAGAGTCCCCCAGATGTGTCAGTCCATTCCAGAGGAACCTGTTTTCCCTGCACTGCCTTGACGTTCAAGCCGAGGATCGACTCCCACCACGTGTGCACGTGGGACAGCCCTGTGGGAAAGCCTCGTGCGAAAGCCTCCTGGGAAAGACTCGAGGGAAAACCATAGATCCTTTGATCCACGCGGCAGACTGCGTGACACTGCTGCCACCGCTCTGGAGGAAAGCGCAAGTGCATGCCCGCCTTCGAGACGAGGACTGACTCCCCTGGGGAGACTCCAGAAGTACCCCAAGATCCATGTCAGCACTGGAGAGGAATCCTCAGGTTCCTGCCCCGACTCCACACAAGGTCTTAGGCCCCGGCATCGACGGGAGAGGAATCCCGAGAGGCCCCTGAGGAACTCGCATGGGGACTGGCCTTTCCTGAGGCCACCAGAGCGGGTCCCTGAGGTCCCCGTCGTAAGTCGAGAGCACCTGCCGCAACTCGAGAAAATCCAGGAGGTGTTGCCCTCCAGGCGAGATGAGGCCCATTTCCGCTGAGGCTTCTCGAGGCCAATCACATCTAACCACTGGAACTTCCAAAGGGTCCTTCACACCCTTGCTGCAACTCAAGAAGTTCCCCGACATACCCGTCTCCACTCGAGAGGAAGCACGTGGGGTCCCGCACACATCCAGGGGAGCCCCGTTTCGCCTACTAGCTCGAGATGAGGGATCCTTTCCCTGTTTCGTAGGGAAAGAATTCCCGGCGTTGCCGTCGCATCTCAAGAGGAGGCGCTCTCCACAGGAAAGGCGAGAGGAACTCCAGGGTCGTGGCACCATTCCAAGAGTCCCCCAGATGTGTCAGTCCATTCCAGAGGAACCTGTTTTCCCTGCACTGCCTTGACGTTCAAGCCGAGGATCGACTCCCACCACGTGTGCACGTGGGACAGCCCTGTGGGAAAGCCTCGTGGCAAAGCCTCGTGGGAAAGACTCGAGGGAAAACCATAGATCCTTTGATCCACGCGGCGGACTGCGTGACACTGCTGCCACCGCTCTGGAGGAAAGCGCAAGTGCATGCCCGCATTCGAGACGAGGACTGACTCCCCTGGGGAGACTCCAGAAGTACCCCAAGATCCATGTCAGCACTGGAGAGGAATCCTCAGGTTCCGGCCCCGACTCCACACAAGGTCTTAGGCCCCGGCATCGACGGGAGAGGAATCCCGAGAGGCCCCCGAGGAACTCACATGGGGACTGGCCTTTCCTGAGGCCACCAGAGCGGGTCCCTGAGGTCCCCGTCGTAAGTGGAGAGCACCTGCCACAACTCGAATAAATCCAGGAGGTTTTGCCCTCCAGGCGAGATGAGGCCCATTTCCGCTGAGGCTTCTCGAGGCCAATCACATCTAACCACTGGAACTTCCAAAGGGTCCTTCACACCCTTGCTGCAACTCAAGAAGTTCCCCGACATACCCGTCTCCATTCGAGAGGAAGCACGTGGGGTCCCGCACACATCCAGGGGAGCCCCGTTTCCGCCTCCTAGCTCGAGATGAGGGATACTTTCCCTGTTTCGTAGGGAAAGAATTCCCGGCGTTCCCGTCGCATCTCAAGAGGAGGCGCTCTCCACAGGAAAGGCGAGAGGAACTCCAGGGTCGTGCCACCATTCCAAGAGTCCCCCAGATGTGTCAGTCCATTCCAGAGGAACCTGTTTTCCCTGCACTGCCTTGACGTTCAAGCCGAGGATCGACTCCCACCACGTGTGCACGTGGGACAGCCCTGTGGGAAAGCCTCGTGGCAAAGCCTCGTGGGAAAGACTCGAGGGAAAACCATAGATCCTTTGATCCACGCGGCAGACTGCGTGACACTGCTGCTACCGCTCTGGAGGAAAGCGCAAGTGCATGCCCGCATTCGAGACGAGGACTGACTCCCCTGGGGAGACTCCAGAAGTACCCCAAGATCCATGTCAGCACTGGAGAGGAATCCTCAGGTTCCTGCCCCGACTCCACACAAGGTCTTAGGCCCCGGCATCGACGGGAGAGGAATCCCGAGAGGCCCCTGAGGAACTCGCATGGGGACTGGCCTTTCCTGAGGCCACCAGAGCGGGTCCCTGAGGTCCCCGTCGTAAGTCGAGAGCACCTGCCGCAACTCGAGAAAATCCAGGAGGTTTTGCCCTCCAGGCGAGATGAGGCCCATTTCCGCTGAGGCTTCTCGAGGCCAATCACATCTAACCACTGGAACTTCCAAAGGGTCCTTCACACCCTTGCTGCAACTCAAGAAGTTCCCCGACATACCCGTCTCCACTCGAGAGGAAGCACGTGGGGTCCCGCACACATCCAGGGGAGCCCCGTTTCGCCTCCTAGCTCGAGATGAGGGATCCTTTCCCTGTTTCGTAGGGAAAGAATTCCCGGCGTTGCCGTCGCATCTCAAGAGGAGGCGCTCTCCACAGGAAAGGCGAGAGGAACTCCAGGGTCGTGGCACCATTCCAAGAGTCCCCCAGATGTGTCAGTTCATTCCAGAGGAACCTGTTTTCCCTGCACTGCCTTGACGTTCAAGCCGAGGATCGACTCCCACCACGTGTGCACGTGGGACAGCCCTGTGGGAAAGCCTCGTGGGAAAGCCTCGTGGGAAAGACTCGAGGGAAAACCATACATCCTTTGATCCACGTGGCAGACTGCGTGACACTGCTGCCACCGCTCTGGAGGAAAGCGCAAGTGCATGCCCGCCTTCGAGACGAGGACTGACTCCCCTGGGGAGACTCTAGAAGTACCGCAAGATCCATGTCAGCACTGGAGAGGAATCCTCAGGTTCCGGCCCCGACTCCACACAAGGTCTTAGGCCCCGGCATCGACGGGAGAGGAATCCCCAGAGGCCCCCGAGGAACTCGCATGGGGACTGGCCTTTCCTGAGGCCACCAGAGCGGGTCCCTGAGGTCCCCGTCGTAAGTCGAGAGCACCTGCCGCAACTCGAGAAAATCCAGGAGGTTTTGCCCTCCAGGCGAGATGAGGCCCATTTCCGCTGAGGCTTCTCGAGGCCAATCACATCTAAGCACTGGAACTTCCAAAGGGTCCTTCACACCCTTGCTGCAACTCAAGAAGTTCCCCGACATACCCGTCTCCACTCGAGAGGAAGCCCGTGGGTCCCGCACACATCCAGGGGAGCCCCGTTTCCGCCTCCTAGCTCGAGATGAGGGATCCTTTCACTGTTTCGTAGGGAAAGAATTCCCGGCGTTCCCGTCGCATCTCAAGAGGATGCGCTCTCCACAGGAAAGGCAAGAGGAACTGAAGGGTCGTGCCACCATTCCAAAAGTCCCCCAGATGTGTCAGTCCATTCCAGAGGAGCCTGTTTTCCCTGCACTGCCTTGACGTTCAAGCCGAGGATCGACTCCCACCACGTGTGTACTTGGGACAGCCCTGTGGGAAAGCCTCGTGGGAAAGCCTCGTGGGAAAGACTCGAGGGAAAACCATAGATCCTTTGATCCACGCGGCGGACTGCGTGACACTGCTGCCACCGCTCTGGAGGAAAGTGCAAGTGCATGCCCGCATTCGAGACGAGGACTGACTCCCCTGGGGAGACTCCAGAAGTACCCCAAGATCCATGTCAGCACTGGAGAGGAATCCTCAGGTTCCGGCCCCGACTCCACACAAGGTCTTAGGCCCCGGCATCGACGGGAGAGGAATCCCGAGAGGCCCCCGAGGAACTCACATGGGGACTGGCCTTTCCTGAGGCCACCAGAGCGGGTCCCTGAGGTCCCCGTCGTAAGTGGAGAGCACCTGCCGCAACTCGAATAAATCCAGGAGGTTTTGCCCTCCAGGCGAGATGAGGCCCATTTCCGCTGAGGCTTCTCGAGGCCAATCACATCTAACCACTGGAACTTCCAAAGGGTCCTTCACACCATTGCTGCAACTCAAGAAGTTCCCCGACATACCCGTCTCCATTTGAGAGGAAGCACGTGGGGTCCCGCACACATCCAGGGGAGCCCCGTTTCCGCCTCCTAGCTCGAGATGAGGGATCCTTTCCCTGTTTCGTAGGGAAAGAATTCCCGGCGTTCCCGTCGCATCTCAAGAGGAGGCGCTCTCCACAGGAAAGGCGAGAGGAACTCCAGGGTCGTGCCACCATTCCAAGAGTCCCCCAGATGTGTCAGTCCATTCCAGAGGAACCTGTTTTCCCTGCACTGCCTTGTCGTTCAAGCCGAGGATCGACTCCCACCACGTGTGCACGTGGGACAGCCCTGTGGGAAAGCCTCGTGGGAAAGCCTCGTGGGAAAGACTCGAGGGAAAACCATAGATCCTTTGATCCACGCGGCGGACTGCGTGACACTGCTGCCACCGCTCTGGAGGAAAGCGCAAGTGCATGCCCGCATTCGAGACGAGGACTGACTCCCCTGGGGAGACTCCAGAAGTACCCCAAGATCCATGTCAGCACTGGAGAGTAATCCTCAGGTTCAGGCCCCGACTCCACACAAGGTCTTAGGCCCCGGCATCGACGGGAGAGGAATCCCGAGAGGCCCCCGAGGAACTCGCATGGGGACTGGCCTTTCCTGAGGCCACCAGAGCGGGTCCCTGAGGTCCCCGTCGTAAGTCGAGAGCACCTGCAGCAACTCGAGAAAATCCAGGAGGTTTTGCCCTCCAGGCGAGATGAGGCCCATTTCCGCTGAGGCTTCTCGAGGCCAATCACATCTAACCACTGGAACTTCCAAAGGGTCCTTCACACCCTTGCTGCAACTCAAGAAGTTCCCGGACATACCCGTCTGCACTCGAGAGGAAGCACGTGGTGTCCCGCACACATCCAGGGGAGCCCCGTTTCCGCCTCCTAGCTCGAGATGAGGGATCCTTTCCCTGTTTCGTAGGGAAAGAATTCCCGGCGTTCCCGTCGCATCTCAAGAGGAGGCGCTCTCCACAGGAAAGGCGAGAGGAACTCCAGGGTCGTGCCACCATTCCAAGAGTCCCCCAGATGTGTCAGTCCATTCCAGAGGAACCTGTTTTCCCTGCACTGCCTTGACGTTCAAGCCGAGGATCGACTCCCACCACGTGTGCACGTGGGACAGCCCTGTGGGAAAGCCTCGTGCGAAAGCCTCCTGGGAAAGACTCGAGGGAAAACCATAGATCCTTTGATCCACGCGGCAGACTGCGTGACACTGCTGCCACCGCTCTGGAGGAAAGCGCAAGTGCATGCCCGCCTTCGAGACGAGGACTGACTCCCCTGGGGAGACTCCAGAAGTACCCCAAGATCCATGTCAGCACTGGAAAGGAATCCTCAGGTTTCGGCCCCGACTCCACACAAGGTCTTAGGCCCCGGCATCGACGGGAGATGAATCCCGAGAGGCCCCCGAGGAACTCGCATGGGGACTGGCCTTTCCTGAGGCCACCAGAGCGGGTCCCTGAGGTCCCCGTCGTAAGTCGAGAGCACCTGCCGCAACTCGAGAAAATCCAGGAGGTTTTGCCCTCCAGGCGAGATGAGGCCCATTTCCGCTGAGGCTTCTCGAGGCCAGTCACATCTAACCACTGGAACTTCCAAAGGGTCCTTCACACCCTTGCTGCAACTCAAGAAGTTCCCGGACATACCCGTCTGCACTCGAGAGGAAGCACGTGGTGTCCCGCACACATCCAGGGGAGCCCCGTTTCCGCTTCCTAGCTCGAGATGAGGGATCCTTTCCCTGTTTCGTAGGGAAAGAATTCCCGGCGTTCCCGTCGCATCTCAAGAGGAGGCGCTCTCCACAGGAAAGGCGAGAGGAACTCCAGGGTCGTGCCACCATTCCAAGAGTCCCCCAGATGTGTCAGTCCATTCCAGAGGAACCTGTTTTCCCTGCACTGCCTTGTCGTTCAAGCCGAGGATCGACTCCCACCACGTGTGCACGTGGGACAGCCCTGTGGGAAAGCCTCGTGGGAAAGCCTCGTGGGAAAGACTCGAGGGAAAACCATAGATCCTTTGATCCACGCGGCGGACTGCGTGACACTGCTGCCACCGCTCTGGAGGAAAGCGCAAGTGCATGCCCGCATTCGAGACGAGGACTGACTCCCCTGGGGAGACTCCAGAAGTACCCCAAGATCCATGTCAGCACTGGAGAGTAATCCTCAGGTTCAGGCCCCGACTCCACACAAGGTCTTAGGCCCCGGCATCGACGGGAGAGGAATCCCGAGAGGCCCCCGAGGAACTCGCATGGGGACTGGCCTTTCCTGAGGCCACCAGAGCGGGTCCCTGAGGTCCCCGTCGTAAGTCGAGAGCACCTGCAGCAACTCGAGAAAATCCAGGAGGTTTTGCCCTCCAGGCGAGATGAGGCCCATTTCCGCTGAGGCTTCTCGAGGCCAATCACATCTAACCACTGGAACTTCCAAAGGGTCCTTCACACCCTTGCTGCAACTCAAGAAGTTCCCGGACATACCCGTCTGCACTCGAGAGGAAGCACGTGGTGTCCCGCACACATCCAGGGGAGCCCCGTTTCCGCCTCCTAGCTCGAGATGAGGGATCCTTTCCCTGTTTCGTAGGGAAAGAATTCCCGGCGTTCCCGTCGCATCTCAAGAGGAGGCGCTCTCCACAGGAAAGGCGAGAGGAACTCCAGGGTCGTGCCACCATTCCAAGAGTCCCCCAGATGTGTCAGTCCATTCCAGAGGAACCTGTTTTCCCTGCACTGCCTTGACGTTCAAGCCGAGGATCAACTCCCACCACGTGTGCACGTGGGACAGCCCTGTGGGAAAGCCTCGTGGGAAAGCCTCGTGGGAAAGACTCGAGGGAAAACCATAGATCCTTTGATCCACGCGGCGGACTGCGTGACACTGCAGATACCGCTCTGGAGGAAAGCGCAAGTGCATGCCCGCATTCGAAACGAGGACTGACTCCCCTGGGGAGACTCCAGAAGTACCCCAAGATCGATGTCAGCACTGGAGAGGAATCCTCAGGTTCCGGCCCCGACTCCACACAAGGTCTTAGGCCCCGGCATCGACGGGAGAGGAATCCCCAGAGGCCCCCGAGGAACTCGCATGGGGACTGGCCTTTCCTGAGGCCACCAGAGCGGGTCCCTGAGGTCCCCGTCGTAAGTCGAGAGCACCTGCCGCAACTCGAGAAAATCCAGGAGGTTTTGCCCTCCAGGCGAGATGAGGCCCATTTCCGCTGAGGCTTCTCGAGGCCAATCACATCTAACCACTGGAACTTCCAAAGGGTCCTTCACACCATTGCTGCAACTCAAGAAGTTCCCCGACATACCCGTCTCCATTCGAGAGGAAGCACGTGGGGTCCCGCACACATCCAGGGGAGCCCCGTTTCCGCCTCCTAGCTCGAGATGAGGGATCCTTTCCCTGTTTCGTAGGGAAAGAATTCCCGGCGTTCCCGTCGCATCTCAAGAGGAGGCGCTCTCCACAGGAAAGGCGAGAGGAACTCCAGGGTCGTGCCACCATTCCAAGAGTCCCCCAGATGTGTCAGTCCATTCCAGAGGAACCTGTTTTCCCTGCACTGCCTTGTCGTTCAAGCCGAGGATCGACTCCCACCACGTGTGCACGTGGGACAGCCCTGTGGGAAAGCCTCGTGGGAAAGCCTCGTGGGAAAGACTCGAGGGAAAACCATAGATCCTTTGATCCACGCGGCGGACTGCGTGACACTGCTGCCACCGCTCTGGAGGAAAGCGCAAGTGCATGCCCGCATTCGAGACGAGGACTGACTCCCCTGGGGAGACTCCAGAAGTACCCCAAGATCCATGTCAGCACTGGAGAGGAATCCTCAGGTTCCGGCCCCGACTCCACACAAGGTCTTAGGCCCCGGCATCGACGGGATAGGAATCCCGAGAGGCCCCCGAGGAACTCGCATGGGGACTGGCCTTTCCTGAGGCCACCAGAGCGGGTCCCTGAGGTCCCCGTCGTAAGTCGAGAGCACCTGCAGCAACTCGAGAAAATCCAGGAGGTTTTGCCCTCCAGGCGAGATGAGGCCCATTTCCGCTGAGGCTTCTCGAGGCCAATCACATCTAACCACTGGAACTTCCAAAGGGTCCTTCACACCCTTGCTGCAACTCAAGAAGTTCCCGGACATACCCGTCTGCACTCGAGAGGAAGCACGTGGTGTCCCGCACACATCCAGGGGAGCCCCGTTTCCGCCTCCTAGCTCGAGATGAGGGATCCTTTCCCTGTTTCGTAGGGCAAGAATTCCCGGCGTTCCCTTCGCATCTCAAGAGGAGGCGCTCTCCACAGGAAAGGCGAGAGGAACTCCAGCGTCGTGCCACCATTCCAAGAGTCGGCTAGATGTCTTAGTCCATTCCAGAGGAATCTGTTTTCCCTGCACTGCCTCGACATTCAAGCTGAGGATCGACTCACAACTCGGTGGCACGTGGGACAGCCCTGTGGGAAGGACTGGTGGGAACACCTCGTGGGAAATCCTCAAGGGAAAGGCACAGATCACTTGATGTAGGCGATGGGAAGAATGACTCTGCTGCTACAGCTGTTGAGGAAAGCGCACGTGCATGCCCCCATTCGAGACGAGGACTTACTCCAATGGGGAGACTCCAGACGTACCCGAAAATCCATGTCAGCACTGCAGAGGAATCCTCAGGTCCTGGGCCCGACTCCACACAAGGACTTAGGCCCCGGCATCGACGGGAAAGTAATCCCGAGAGGCCCCCGAGCAACTCGATTGGGGACTGGCCAGTCCTGAGTCCACCAGAGCAGGTCCCTGATGTCCCCGCCTTAAGTCGAGAGCACCTGCCACAACTCGAGAAAATCCAAGCGGTTTTGCCCTCCAGGCGAGATGAGGCCCATTTCTGCTGAGGCTTCTCGAGGCTAATCACACCTAACCTCTGGAACTTCCAAAAGGTACTTCACACCCTTGCTGCAACTCAAGAAGTTCCCCGACATCTCCGTCTCCACTGTAGAGGAAGCACGACGTTCCCGCCCACATCCAGAGGAGCCCCCGTTTACGCCTTGTAGCTCGAGATGAGGGATCCTTCCCATGCTTCCTCGGAAAGAATTCCCGGGGTTCCCATCGCATCTCAAGAGGAGGCGCTCTCGACAGCAAAAGCGAGGGGAAATCGAGGGCCGTGCCGCTATCCCAAAGTCCCCCAGATATCACAGTCCATTCAAGAGGAACATGTTTTCCTTGCACTGCAACGACTTTCACGCTGAGGATCTACTCACACAATGGTCGCACGTGGGACAGCCCTGTTGGATAGCCTCGTGAGAACACCTCGCGTGAAAGCCTCGAGGGAAAGATACAGATCCCTTGATCCAGGCGATGGGAAGCGTGACACTGCTGGTACAGTCTTGAGGAAAGCGCTCGTGCATGCCGCCATTCGAGACGAGGACTTACTCCCCTGGGGAGACTCCAGAAGTACCCCAAGATCCATGTCAGCACAGGAGAGGAATCCTAAGGTTCCGGGCCCGACACCACACAAGGACTTAGGCCACGGCATCGAAAGGAGAGGAATCCCGAGAGGCCCCCGAGCAACTCGCATTGGGACTGGCCTTTCCTGAGGCCACCAGAGCGGGTCCCTGAGGTCCCCGTTGTAAGTCGAGAGAACCTGCCACAACTCGAGAAAATCTAGGAGGTTTTGCCCTCCAGGCGAGATGAGGCCCATTTCCACTGAGGCTTCTCGAGGCTAATCACACCTAACCTCTGGAACTTCCGAAAGGTCCTTCACACCCTTGCTGCAACTCAAGATGTTCCCTGACATACCCGTCTCCAATCTAGAGGAAGCACGAGGGTCCCGGCCACATTCAGAGAAGCCCTGTTTCCGCCTCGTACCTCGAGATGAGTGATCCTTTCGCGGCTTGGACGGGAAAGAATTCTTGGCATTCCCGTCGCTTCTCAAGAGGAGCCGCTCTCCACAGGAAAGGCGAGAGGAACTCCAGCGTCGTGCCACCATTCCAAGAGTCCCCCAGAATTCTAGGTCCATTCCAGAGGAACCTGTTTTCCCTGCACTGCCTCGACTTTCTCGCCGAGGTACGACTCCACCATGGTGGCACGTGGGACAGCCCTGTGGGAAAGCCTCGTGGGAAAGCCTCGTGGGAAAGCCTCGAGGGAAAGCCACAGATCCCTTGAACCACGCAACGGGAAGCGTGACATTGCTGCTACCCTCGGGAGGAAAGGGCACGTGCATGCCCCCATTCGAGACGAGGACTTACTCCCCTGGGGAGACTCCAGAAGTACCCCAAGATCCATGTCAGCACTGGAGAGGAATCCTCAGGTTCCAGCCCCAACTCCACGCAATGTCTTAGGCCCCGTTATAGAAGGTAGAGGAATCATGAGAGGTCCCCTTTCAACTCGCATGGGGACTGGCCTTTCCTGAGGCCACCAGAGTGTGTCCCTGAGGTCCCCGTCATAAGTCGAGAGCACCTGCCGCAACTCGAGTAAATCCAGGAGGTTTTGCCCTCCAGGAGAGATGGGGCCGATTTCCTCGGAGGTTTCTCAAGGCTAATCACATCTAAGCTCTGGAACTTCCAAAAGTTCCTTCACACCCTTGCTGCAACTCAAGAAGTTCCCCGACATACCCGTCTCCCTTCGAGCGGAAGCACGAGGGTCCCGCCCACATCCAGAGGAGCCCCGTTTCCGCCTCGTAGCTCGAGATGAGGGATCCTTTCACTGCTTTGTCGGGAAAGAATTCTGGGCATTCCCGTCCAATCTCAAGAGGAGGCGGTCTCCACAGGAAACGCGGGAGGAACTACAGCATCGTTCCACCATTCCAAGAGTCCTCCAGAAGTCTCAGTCCATTCCAGAGGAACCTGTTTTCCCTGCAGTGCCTCGACTTTCAAGCCGAGGTTCGACTCCCACCTCGGTGATACGTGGGAGAGCACTGTGGGAGAGCCTGTTGGGAAAGTCTCGTGGGAAATCCTCAAAGGAAAACCAGAGATCCCATGATCAACGCGACAGGAAACGTGACACTGCTGGTACTGCTCGGGAGGACAGCACACGTGAATACCCCCTCTGGAGACAATGACTGACTCCCCTGGGGAGACTCCAGAAGTACCCCAAGATCCATGTCAGCACTGGGGAGGAATCCGCAGGTTCCGGCCCCAACTCCACACAAGGTCTTGAGTCCCGGCATCGATGGTACAGGAATCCCGAGAGGCCCCTGAGCAACTCGCATACGGACTGGCCTTTCCTGAGGCCACTAGAGAGGGTCCCTGAGGTCGCCGTGGTAAGTCGAGAGCAGCTGCCACAACTGGATAAAATCCAGGAAGTTTTGCCCTCCAGGCGAGGTGATGCCCATTTCCACTGAGGCTTCTCGAAGCTAATGACACCTAAACTCTGGAACTTCAAAAAGGTCCTTAACACCCTTGCTTCAACTCACGAGGTTCCCTGACATAACCGTTTACACTAGAGAGGAAGCACGAGGGTCCTGGCCACATCCAGAAGAGCCCCGTTTCCGCCTCGTAGCTCGAGATGAGGGATCCTTTCCCTGCTTGGTCGAGAAAGAATTCGGGGCATTCCCATCGCATCTTAAGAGGAGAAGCTCTCCACAGGAAAGGAGAGAAGAACTCCAGTGTCGTGCGACCATTCCCAGAGTCCCCCAGATGTCTTCGCCCATTCCAGAGGAACCTGTTTTCCCTGCACTGCCTTGACTTTCACGCCGAGGATCGACTCCCACCACAGTGGCACTTGGGACCGCCCTGTGGGAAAGCCTCGTGGAAAATCCTCGTTGGAAAACCTCGAGGGAAAGCCACAGATCTCATGATCCATGCTCCTGGAACCAGACACTGCTGCTACCGTTCTGGAGGAAAGCGCACGTGCATGACCCCCTCTCGAGACGAGGACTTACTCCCCTGGGGAGACTCCAGAAGTTCCCCCAAGATCCATGTCAGCACTGAAGAGGAATCCTCATGTTCCGCCCCGACGCCACACAAGGTCTCAGGCCCCGGCATCGAAGCGAGAGGAATCCCGAGAGGCACCCGAGCAACTCGCATGAGGACTGGCATTGCCTGAGGCCACCAGAGCGAGTCCCTGAGGTCCCCGTCGTAAATCGAGAGCACCTGCCGCAACTCGAAAAAATCTAGGAGGTATTGCCCTCCAGGCGAGAAGAGCCCATTTCCGCTGAGGCTTCTCGAAGCTAATCAAACCTAACCTCTGTAACTTCCAAAAGTTCCTTCACACCCTTGCTGTAACTCAAGAAGTTGCCTGACATACCCGTCTCCACTCTATAGGAAGCACAAGGGTCCCGGCCACATCCAGAGGAGACCCGTTTCCGCCTCGAGATGAGGGACATTTCGCTGCTTTGTCGGGAAAGAATTCCCGGCGTTCCACTCTCACCTCAAGAGGAGGTGCTCTCCACAGGAAAGGCGAGAGGAACTCCAGCGTCGTGCCACCATTCCAAGAGTTCCCCAGAAGTCTCAGTCCATTCCAGTGGAACCTGTTTTCCCTGCACTGCCTCGACTTTCACGCCGAGGATTGACTCCCATCAGAGTGGCACGTGTGACAGCCCTGTGGGAAAGCCTCATGGGAAAGCCTCGAGGGAAAGCCACAGATCCCTTGTTCCAGGCGATGGAAAGCATGACACTGCTGCTACTGCTCTGGAGGAAAGCACACGTGCATGCCCCCATTTGAGACGAGGACTTACTCCCCTGGGGAGACTCCAGAATTACCCCATTATCCATGTGAGCACTGGAGAGGAATCCTCCGATTCCGGCCCCGCCTCCACACAAGGTATTAGGCGCAGGCATCGAAGGGAGAGGTATCCCGAGAGGCCCACGTGCAACTCGCATGGGGACTGGCCTTTCCTGAGGCCACCAGAGCGGGTCCCAGAGGTCCCCGTCGTATGTCGAGAGCACCTGCGGCAACTTCAGAAAATCCAGGAGGATTTGCCCTCCAGGCGAGATGAGGACCATTTCCGCTGAGGCTTCTCAAGGCTAATCACACCTAAGCTCTGGAACTTTCAAAGGGTCCTTGACACCCTTGCTGCAACTCAAGAAGTTCCCCGAGATATCCTCTCCACTCGAGAGGAAGCACGTGGGTCCCACCCACATCCAGAAGAGCTCCATTTCTGCCTCGTAGGTCGAGATGAGGAATCCTTTCGCTGCTTGTTCAGGAGAGATTCCTGGGCATTCCCGTCGCATCTCAAGAGTAGGGGCTCTCCACAGGAAAGCTGAGAGCAACTCCAGCGTAGTGCCACCATTCCAAGAGTCCCCCAGATGTCTCAGAACATTCCTGAGGAAACTGTTTTCCCTGCACTGCCTTGACTTTCACGAGGAGGATCGACTCCAACCACGGTCTCACGTGGGACAGCCCTGTGGGAAAGCCTCGTGGGAAAGCCTCGAGGGAAAGCCACAGATCCCTTGATCCACGCGACAGGAATCGTGACGCTGGTGCTACAGCTCGGAGGAAAGCGCACGTGCATGCCCCCATTCGAGACGAGGACTTACTCCCTTGGGGAGACTCCAAAAGTACTCCAAGATCCATGTCAGTACTGGAGAGGAATCCTCATGTTCCGGCCCCGACTCCACACAAGGACTTAGGCCCCGGCATCTACGGAAGAGGAAACCCGAGAGGACCCCGAGCAATTTGGATGGGGACGGGCCAGTCTTGAGGCCACCAGAGCTGGTCCCTAAAGTCCCCGTCGTAAGTCGAGAGCACCTGCGGCAACTCGGGAAAATCAAGGAGGTTTGGCACTCCAGGCGAGATGACGCCCATTTCCGCTGAGGCTTCTGAAAGGTAATCACATCTAACCTCTGGAACTTCTAAAAGGTCCTTCACACCCTTGCTGCAACTCAAGAAGTTCCCTAACATACCCATCTCCACTCGAGAGGAAGCACGACGGTCCCGCCCACATCCAGAGGAGCCCCGTGTCCGCCTCGTAGCTCAAGATGAGGGATCCTTTCGCAGCTTTTTCGGGAAATAATTCTGGGAGTTCCTGTTGCATCTCAAGTGGAGGCGCTCCCCACAGGAAAGGCGAGAGGAACTCCAGCGTCGTGCCACCATTCCCAGAGTCCCCCAGATATCTCAGTCCATTCCAGAGGAACCTGTTTTCCCTGCATTGCCTCGAGTTTCACACCGAGCATTGACTCACACCACGGTGGCACGTGGGACAGCCCTGTGGGAAAGCCTCATGGGAAAGCCTCGTGGGTAAGCCACAGATCCCATGATCGGCGTGCCGGGAGGCGTGACACTGTTGTTACACCTCGGGATGAAAGCGAACGTGCATGCCCCCTCTAAGGACGAGTACTGCCTCCCCTCGGGGGACTTCAGAAGAACCCCAAGATCCATGCCAGCACTGGAGTGGAATCTTCACTTTCCGGCCCCGACTCCACACAAGGTCTTAGACCCCGGCAAGGACGGGAGAGGAATCCCGAGAGGCCCCCGAGCAACTCGCATGGGGACTGGCCTTTCCTGAAGTCACCAGAGCGGGTCCCTGAGGTCCCCATCGTAAGTCGAGAGCACCTGCCCCAACTCGAGAAAATCCAGGATGTTTTGCCCTCCAGGCGAGATGAGGCCCATTTCCTCTGAGGCTTCTCAAGGCTAATCACACCTAATTTGTGGAAATTCTAAAAGGTCCTTCACACACTTGCCGCAACTCAAGAAGGACCCCGACATACCTGTATCCACTCTAGAGGGAGCACGAGGCTCCCTCGCACATCCAGGGGAGCCCCGTTTCTGCCTCATAGCTCGAGATGAGGGATCCTTTCCCTGCTTGGTTGGGAAAGAATTCGCGTCGTTCCCGTTGCATCTCAAGAGGAGGCCGTCTCCACAGGAAAGGCAAGAGGAACTCCAGGGCCGCGCCACCATTCCGAGTCCCCCAGATTTCTCAGTTCATTTCAGAGGAACCTGTTTTCCCTGCACTGCCTCGACTTTCTCGCCGAGGATCGACAGCCACAACGTGGGCACGTGAAGCAGCCCTGTGGGAAAGCCTAGTGGAAAGCCTCGTGGGAAAGCCTCGAGGGAAAGCCACAGATCCCTTGATCCACGGGACGGGAAGAGTGACACTGCAGCTACAGCTCTGGAGGAAAGCACACGTGCATGCACCCATTCGAGACGAGGACTTACTCCCCTGGGGAGACTCCAGAAGTACCCCACGATCCATGTCAGCACTGGAGAGGAAACCTCATGTTCCAGGCACGACTCCACACAAGGTCTTAGGCCCCGGCTTCGAAGGGAAAGTTATCCTGAGTGGCCCCCGTGCAACTCGCATAGGGACTGGCCTTTCCTGAGGCAACCAGAGCGGGTCCATGAGGTCCCCGTCGGAAGTTGAGAGCACCTGCCGCAACTCGACAGAATCCAAGAGGTTTTGCCCTCCAGGCGAGATTAGGCCCATTTCCGCTGAAGCTTCTCAAGGCTAATCACATCTAAGCCCTGGAACTTCCAAAAGGTCCTTCACACCCTTGCTGCAACTCAAGACGTTCCCCGACTTCCCTGTCTCCACTCTAGAGGAAGCATGAGGGTCCCGCCCACATCCAGAGGAGCCCTGTTTCTTCCTCGTAGCTCAAGATGAGGGACACTTTCCCTGCTTGGTCGGGAAAGAATTCTGGGCATTCCTGTCGCATTTCAAGAGGAGGCGCTCTCCACAGCAAAGGCGAGCGGATCTCCAGCATCGTGCCACCATTCCAAGAGTCCCCCAAATATCTCAGTCATTTCAGAGGAACCTGTTTTCCCTGCACTGCCTCGACTTTCACGCCGAGGATCGACTCAAACAAGGTGGCACGTGGGACCCCTGTGGGGAAGCCTCATGAGAAAGCCTCCTGGGAAAGCCTGGAGTGAAAGTCACAGATCCCTTGATCCAGGCGATGGAAAGCGTGACACTGCTGCTAGAGCTCTGGAGGAAAGCGCAGGTGCATGTCCCCATTCGAGATGAGGACTTACTCCCCTGAGGAGACTCCAGAAGTACCCCAAGATCCATGTCAGCATAGGAGAGGAATCCTCAGGTTCCGGCCCCGCCTCCACACAGGCCTTAGGCCCCGGCATCGAAGGGAGAGGAATCCCCAAAGGCACCCGAGCAACTCGCAGGGGACTGGCCTTTCCTGAGGCCACCAGAGCGGGTCCCTGAGGTCCCC
Source organism: Ovis canadensis (assembly GCF_042477335.2). NCBI lineage: Eukaryota > Metazoa > Chordata > Mammalia > Artiodactyla > Bovidae > Ovis > Ovis canadensis. The sequence goes on from NC_091252.1 coordinate 3,532,447, forward strand.
GACATAAGTCGAGAGCACCTGCCGCAACTCGAAAAAATCTAGGAGGTATTGCCCTCCAGGCGAGATGGGGCCCATTTCCGATGAGGCGTCTCAAGGCTAATCACACCTAACATCTGGGACTTTCAAAAGGTCCTTCACACCCTTGCTGCAACTCAAGAAGTTCCCCGACATACCTGTCTCCACTCGAGAGGAAGCACGAGGGTCCCGCCCACATCCAGAGGAGCCCCGTTTCCGCCTCCTAGCTCGACATGAGGGATCCTTTGGCTGCTTGATCGGGAAAGAATTCTGGGCATTCCCGTCCCATCTCAAGAGGATGCGTTTTACACAGGAAAGGCGAAAGGAACACCATCATCGTGTCACCAAACCAAGAGTCCCCCATTGTCTCAGTCCATTTCAGAGGAACCTGTTTTCCATGCACTGCCTCGACTTTCACGCCGAGGATCGACTCCCACCACGGTGGCACATGGGACAGCCCTGTGGGAAAGCCTCGTGGGAAAGCCTCGTGGGAAAGCCTCGAGGGAAAGCCACAGATCCCTTGATCCACGCGACGGGAAGCGTGACACTGCTGCTACAGGTCGGAAGGAAAGCGCACGTGCATGCCCCCTCTCGAGACGAGGACTCACTCCCCTGGGGAGACTCCAGAAGTGACCCAAGATCCATTTCAACACTGGAGAGGAATCCTCATGTTCCGGGCCCAACACCACACAAGGTCTTAGGCCCCGGCATCAAAGTGAGAGGAATCCCAAGATGCCCACGAGAAACCTGCATGGGGACTGGCCTTTCCTGAGGCCACCAGATCGTGTCCCTGAGGTCCCCGTGGTAAGTCGAGAGCACCAGCCGCAACTCGAAAAAATCCAGGAGGTTTTGCCCTCCAGGCGAGAAGAGTCCCATTTCCACTGATGCTTCTCGAGGCTAATCACACCTAACCTCTGGAACTTCCAAAAGGTCCTTCACTCCCTTGCTGCCACTCGAGAAGTTCCCCGGCTTACCCGTCTCCACTCTAGAGGAAGCACGAGGGTCCTGGGCACACCCAGAGGAGCCTCGTTTCCGCCTAGTGGCTCGAGATGAGGCATCCTTTCGCTTCTTGGTCGGGGAAGAATTCTCAGCGTTCCCGTTGCATTTCAAGAGGAGGCGGTCGCAATAGGAAAGGCGAGAGGAACTCCGGCGTTGTGCCACCATTCCGAGAGCCCCCAGATGTCTCAGTCCATTCCAGAGGAACCTATTTTCCATGCACTGCCTCGAATTTCACGCCGAGGATCGACTCCCACCACGGTGGCAGGTGGGACAGCCCTGTGTTAAAGCCTCGTGGGAAAGCCACGTGGGAAAGCCTCGTGGGAAAGCCACGTGGGAAAACCTCGTGGGAAAGCCTCGAGGGAAAGCCACAGATCCCTTGATCCACGCGATAGGAAGCGTGACACTGCTGCTACTGCTCTGGAGGAAAGCGCACGTGCATGCCCCCATTCGAGACGAGGACTTACTCTCCTGGGGAGACTCCAGAAGTACCCCAAGATCCATGTCAGCCCTGGAGAGGAATCCTCAGGTTCTGGCCCCAACTCCACACAAGGTCTTAGGCCCCGGCATCGAACGGAGAGGAATGCCGAGAGGCCCCCGAGCAACTCGCATGGGGACTGGCCTTTCCTAAGGCCACCGGAGAGTGTCCCTGAGGTCCCCGTCTTATGTCGAGAGCACCTGCCGCAACTCGAGAAAATCCAGGAGGTTTTTCCCTCCAGGCGAGATGAGGCCCATTTCCGTTGAGGCTTCTCGAAGCTAATCAAACCTAAAGTCTGTAACTTCCAAAAGGTCCTTCACACCCTTGCTGCAACTCAAGAAGTTGCCTGACATACCCGTCTCCACTCGAGAGGAAGCACGAGGGTCCGGCCCACCTCCAGAAGAGCCCCGTTTCCGCTCGTAGCTCGTGATGAGGGATCCTTTCGCTGGTGGTCGGGAAAGAATTCTGGGCGTTCCCGTCGCATCTCAAGAGGAGGCGCTCTCCACAGGAAAGGCGAGAGGTATGCCAGCGTCGTTCCACCATTCCAAGAGTCCCCCAGATGTCTCAGTCCATTCCAGAGGAACCTGTTTTCCCTGCACTGCCTCGACTTTCACGCCGAGGATCGACTGCCACCAAGGTGGCACGTGAGACAGCCCTGTGCGAAAGCCTAGTGGGACAGCCCTGTGGGAAAGCCTCGTGGGAAAGCCTCGTGGAAAATCCTGGAGGGAAAGCCGCAGATCCCATGACTCACGAGATGGGAAGCGTGACACTGCTGCTACAGATCAGGAGGAAAGCGCACCTGCATGCCCCCTCTCGAGACGAGGACTGACTCCCCTGGGGAGACTCCATAATTACCCCATGATCCATGTCAGCATTGGTGAGGAATCCTCAGGTACCGGCCCCGACTCCACACAACTTCTTAGGCCCCGGCACCGACGGGAGAGGAATCACGAGAGGCCCCCTAGCAACACGCATGATGACTGGCCTTTCCTGAGGCCGCCAGAGCGGGTCCCTGAAGTCCCCGTGGTAACTTGAGAGCACCTGCTGAAACTGGGGAATATCTAGAAGCCTCTCCATTCCAGGCGCCATGAGGCCCATTTCTGCTGAGGCATCTCGAGACTAACCACACCTAACCTCTGGAACTTCGAAAGGGTCCTTCACACCTTTGCTGCAACTCAAGAAGTTCCCCGACATACGCGTTCCTCTTCCCATTCTGCCATAATGGTGGTGACATCTGCATATCTAAGTTTATTGCTATTTCTTCCGGCAATCTTGATTCCAGCTCAGGTATCTTCCATCCCAGCATTTTTCATGATGTAGTCTGCATATAAGCTAAATAAACAGGGTGACAATATACAGCCTTGACATACTCCTTTTCCTTTTTGGAACCAGTATGTTGTTCCATGTCCTGCTCTAACTGTTGCTTCCTGACCTTCATACAGATTTCTCAAGAGGCAGGTTAGGTGGTCTAGTATTCCCTTCTCTTTCAGAATTGTGGCTAAAACAACAGTATAAGGACCTTTCCGATGTCAGGCCAAGGAATTGTGTTTCCAGTCATTGAGCCACACCTGATCACTGAGCACAAATTCATGAATCTGTTCCTCAAGGGGGAATGATATTTTTTTTACACAAACTTAGTTACCTGATTTATTACCTTACCTAATTGTTCCAGCTGCTGTGAAATCCCACCTCCTTACTTGTGGCAAATCTGCTAACACCTGCCTCATTTGGGGTGGGGGGTTCTCCCATAGAAAATTTCATAAGGACAACAACAATGGGAACGTGCAGCTACCCGTAATATGAGTAAGTCTGCCAGAAGCAAGCCCATCCATGTACAGTCAGTCTCTATGATCCATTTTGAAAGAGTCTCTTCAAGAGTTTGGTTGTTTCTTTCCACCATTCCAGAACACTGGGGCCTATATGCTGTATGTAATTTCCACTGATATTTAGAGCTTCACATACCTGTTAATTAACGCGGCTACAAAGACAGGGCCATTGTCGGATTCTATACTGGTTGGAAACCCAAGTCTGGGAATTATTTCTCAAATCAGCGAGCTACTTCATTTTCTTTTTCAGATCAGGTAGGGAAGGCCTCTGCCCAACCAGAGAAGGTACCTACTATTCTAGTAAGTAATGATAACAGGTGACTGCCTTTGCTTCCCCGAAGGGACACTCGCTTTCCCTGCATCCTGAGAACTCCACGTCTCAGCCAGTTGGAAAAGCGCTTCTTGGAGGTCATTATTCAGGGGCAATTTCCCCTGGAGCCCGGGGCCATAGGGAGTGGCTCCACACTCCCAGGGAAAGGCAGAGCCACAGCCACACATCTGTCCCATCCCCTTTGCTCTGTAGGAGAGCTCTAGTGAGCCTAGGTCTGTCAGGAAAATTCTTGGCTCCTATGGGGACACATTCTATGTGTGAAACTGCATACAGGACCGAGGGGCCACAGGGCGCCTGTTTCTCTCGGGGCCGGAGGGGTGGGGGGCCTGAAGCAGTGCGGCCCAGCAACAGCTTCCACATCCATCCAATTGCTCTTTTCTTACCTCTGATAGAACTAGCTTTGTTCCAGCCTTTGGCAATTTGGAGGCAAGCGGGCCCCACTTCCTCCCCAAGGAGGCATGGGACCTACTTTGAGTGGAAAGGCCCCTCACGGAGCTGAACCCAGGAAGGCACCCAGTCATGTCTGACACATTCCTGCATCCTGCTTCTTCATGAGCAATACCGCTATAAGCTAGGAATGTCTTTCCAAGGCTCAGAAAGGACAGGGGAGATGCATGGTGCTGCCTCTGGAATTTCGGTCCTCTGAGCAGACCTGGAGGTCTCCCCTTGAAGAAGCAAACCAGTTTCTTCCAAATACAGGCTTGCAAACACACACTGGGTGGCTGCCTCTTCTTCCCTGAAGGACGATCACTTTCCCCACATCCTGTGAACTCTGCATCCCAGCCTGCTGGAAAAGCGCTTCTTGGAGGTCATTTTTCAGGGACAATTTTCCCTGGAGCCCGGGGCCGTAGGGAGGGCCCCATGCTCGCTGGGAAAGGCAGAGTCACATCCACAGTCTGTTCTATCCCTTTTGCCCTGTAGGAGAGCTCTAGTGAGCCTAGGTCTGTCAGGAAAATTCTTGGCTCCTATGGGGACACATCCTGTGTGTTAACCTGCATATGGGACCGAGGGGCCACAGGGCGCCTGCTCCTCTCGGGGGGTAACCTGAAGTGGTGCGGCCCAGCAACAGCCTGAACATCCATCTAATTGCTCTTTTCTTCCTTCTGATAGAGCTAGCTTTGCTTCTCGCTTTGGCATTTCGGAAGCCAGGGGGAGCCCCACCGCTGTTGTCCTGGGGTCTATTGGAGGTACCAGGTCTACTGGACCCCAGCATGGCACCCGACCCCCTCAGACACACTCCCGCAGCCTCCTTCCCCATGGGCAGGACTGTTCTGACCTAGGAATGTGTTCCCAAGGCTCAGAAAATGCAGGGAGACACACGGCCCTGACTCTGGAACTGAGGCCGTTGGAGCAGGCCTGGAGGTCTGACGTCTGAGACGGCAAACGCTTGCTGCGAGATACAGGTGTGAAAACACACTCTCTGGGGCTGCCTTTCCTTCCTCCAAGGAAGATAGCTTTTCCAGTCTCCTCCGTGCTGAGTCATACAAGGCTGGAAAGGTCTGGCTTAGAGGGCATTTCTCAGCGGCAATGGCCCCTGAGGCCCTGCACCCAGGGAGGGATCCTACCCTCCCAGGGGAAGTCAAAGCAACCTCCAAACAGCTGTTCTATCATGTTTCCTCTGCAGGAGGGAGCTAGTGAGCCCAGGTCTGTCTGGAACGTTCTTGGATCCTGCGGGGAAATCATCCTGGGAGCCCACCTGGATACCAGTCGTAGGGGCTAACATCTGCATTTTTCTTCCTTGGAGCCCTAACGCAGTACAGCCTAGCAACTGCTTGAAAATCCATCCTGTTGCTGTTTTCTTCCCTCTGACAGAGCGAGCTTTGCTCCCCACTTTGGGATTTCAGAAGCAAGGTGGTGGCCTGCAACTCCTTGCCTGGGGTCCATTGGAGGTGCAAGGTGCCCTCGACCAGGTGACCCCAGCATGGCACCTGGCCCCCTCAGACACACTCCCGCAGCCTGCTTCCCCATGGGCAGGACTGCTCTCCCCTAGGAATGTGTTTGCGAGGCCAGGAAACTGCAGGGAGACACAAGGCCCTGATTCTGGAATGGAGTCTGTTGGAGCAGGCCTGCAGGTCTTATGTCTAACAAGCCAAACACTTGCTGCAAGATACAGGCCTGAAAACACACTCTTGGGCTGCCTTTCCTTCCTCCAAGGAAGAGAGTTTTCTCAGCCTCCTGTGGGCTGAGAGTCACACAGGGCTGAAAAGCACTTACTGGGAGATTAGTTTTCATTGGCCATGGCCCCTGAGGCCCTGTGCTCAGGGAGGGCTCCCTCCCTCCCAGGGAAAGTCAAAGGAAGCTCCAAACGGCTGTTCAATCATGTTTCGGAGAGAGTCATTGCCAAGGCAGGTTTATAAGAAGTTCCAGGGTCCCCAAGGAGAGAGGGGTCTAGAATTCTCAAGGAGGAAGAAAGGGCACACTTTTTTCCCTCTACATTCCTTCGGATTACATAACAATCATGCATCCTTCTTGAGGACGGTCTCTGGAAAAACCTTCTGGCTAATCCTGTTATCTTAAAATGTAAATGATGGGAGTAGGTCTAGTGAGTCTTTACAACCTCCAGACATTCTTTTGTTCGTTGTAATAACTTATTGGAGAGTATATAACTCCATTACTAACACTAGCAAGGGGGTACACTTTCTGCCCCTTGTGATGTCTCTGTCAGAAGCTTTCTCTATCTCCTTTCTACTTGAATAAGACTCGATTGCACAAAAGCTCTGAGCAATCAAGCCTCGTCTTGGGCCCTGGATTGAATTCTTCTCCTCCATAAGCCAAGAATCCCAGCATCTTTTCGTGGTTCAGCAACAATATTTCATTTCCTCTGCAGGAGAGAGCTAGTGAGCTTAGGTCTGTCTGGAACATTCTTGGATCCTGTGGGGAAAATATCCTGTGCACACATCTGGATACTGGGCCTAGAGGCCAAAATTCGCATTTCTTTCCCGCGGAGCCCTCACGTGGTGTGACTGAGCAACTGCTTGAAAATCCATCCCATTGCTGTTTTCCTCCTTCTGACAGACAGAGCTAGCTTTGTTCCCTGCTTTGGGATATCTCAACCGAGGGGCCGGTCCATAGCTACTCGCCTGGGGCCCATTGGATGTGCAAGGTGCCCTCGACTAGGTGACCCTAGCATGGCACTCAGCCCGCTCAGACACACTCCCGAGGCTTCTTTCTCATGGGAAGCACTGCTCCAACCTAGGAATGTGTCTGCAATGCTTGGAAAGTGCAGTGAGACACACAGCCCTGACTCTGGAATTGAGGCCCTCAGAGCAAGCCTGCAGCTCTGATGTCTGAGAAGCAAAACACTTGCTGCAAAGAGAGGCCTGAAAACACACTCTCTGTGGATGACTTTCCTTCCTCTAAGGAAGACAGATGTCCCAGTCTCCTGCTTCCTGCATGTCACACAGCTGGAATGCGCTTGCTTGGATGTCATGATTCAGTGGCAATGACCCCTGAGGCCCTTTGCCCAGGGAGGGCTCCCACACTCATAGGCAAATCAAAGCAACTTCCAAGTGAGTCAGCTCTTCACATCAAGTGGCCAAAGTATTGGAGTTTCAGGTTCAGTATTAGTCCTTCCAATGGATATTCAGACCTGATTTCCTTTAGGATGGAGTGGTTGCGTCTCCTTGTAGTCTAAGCGACCTACAAGCATCTTCTCCAACACCACTGTTCAAAAGCATCAAATTTTCAGCTGTCACTTTCTTTATAGTACATCTTTCATATCCATCCATGACATATGGAAAAACCATAGCCTTGACCGGATGGGTCTTTGTTGGCAAAGCAACGTCTCGGCTTTTTAATATGCTGTCTAGTTTGGTCATCACTTTTCTTCCAAGTCATAAATATGTTTTAAGTTCATGGAGGCAGCCATCACCTGCAGTGATTTCCAAGCCCCCCAAAATAGTCTGCTGCTGTTTCCAATGTTTTCCCATCTATTTGCCATGAAGTGATGAGACTGGATGCAATGATTGTAGTTTTCTGAATGCTGAGCTTTAAGCTAACTTTTTCACTCTCCTCTTTCACTTTCATCAGGAGACTCTTTAGCTCTTCTTCACTTTCTGCCATAAGGGTGGTGTCATCTGAATATCTGAGATTATTGATATTTCTCCCAGCAACCTTGATTCCAGCGTGTGCTTCCTCCAGCCCAGTGTTTCTCATGCTGTACTCTGCATATAAGTTAAATAAGCAGGGTGACAATATACAGCCTTGACATGTTCCTTTTCCTATGTAGAACCAGTCTGTTGTTCCATGTCCAGTTCGAACTGTTTCTTCCTGGCCTGCATACAGGTTTCTCAAGAGACAGGTCAGGTGGTCTGGTATTCCCATCTCTTTCAGAATTTTTCCCAGTTTCTTGTGATCCACACAGTCAAAGGCTTTGGCATTGTCAATAAAGCAGAAATAGATGTTTTTTTTTTTTTTCCGGAACTCTCTTGCTTTTTCAATGATCCAGTGGATGTTGGCAATTTGATCTCTGGTTTCTCTGCATTTTTTAAATCCCTCTTGAACATCTGGAAGTTCACAGTTCATGTGAACTTGGAGAATTTTGAGCATTACTTTACTAGTGTGTGAGATGAGTGCAATTGTGCAGCAGCTTGAATAGTGTTTGTCATTGCCTTTCTTTGGGATTGGAATGAAAACTGACCTAATGACTAGATGTTTTCAATTGCATATGCTGAAAGAACTGGGTGTGCAGTTTTGAAGGAAAAAAAAAATCATTTTAACCCATTTTCTCTGAAGTGCAAGGCATATCATGGCCATCCCTGAATCATAAAGTCACCTTTTCTTTATGTAGTCATAGTTTCATGCCTAAATTATAGGCCAACTCGTGCTCAACTTGACTCTGATGTCAGGGGCAGATCAACTGATAAAAAGCTTGGATTGTCCCTCTGGAGGAAAGTGAGATCTTGGTCCCACGAGAAGAATCTGAAGGGTTAAGGGAACTTGCAAGAGTGGGGAAAGCTTAGTCCATCCTACATGTACCAAAATCTTAAATAAGGCTTATTTACTTTACCGAAGTAAAAAAACAGATGATGAAAACAATTATAAATCAATGAAAGGTAGAGAAACTCATAGTCTGTGATCAAAAATTGCATTCTAAGAAAACTTAGTTCTCTTAACCTAGAGAGGAGACTAAATTCCATCTGGTAGCAGCTTACCAGAAGACAAGCAAACAAACAAACAAATTATCAGTAAGCTTAAAAAAAGTATTTTCCATATATCTTGAAGTAGCAGTATTTCTGCAAAGGCATCAGTGTGAAACCACAGAGGACATGGTTAAAACCTGATGAAATAGAAATTGACAATGTCATCTGGTCACTGCTGCGACTTGAAATGCTTTAATATGATAACTAGAATGATAACTGACAGCATTTGACCAGGACATATCAGATTTTCACGGATGTCATATCATTTCTAGGATATCTATATTAGGAACTGAAGGAATCTTTGAACCTAGGAAAGAAAACAACAGTCTCAAAGGCCCTTGCTGAGTCATCTAGCAGCAAGGAATGTCTTTGCAAGGATCGCAAAGTGAAGGGAAGATACACCGACCTGCCTCTGCAACTTCGGTCCTCTGAGCAGATCTGGAGGTCTCCCTTTGTATAAGCTAACCTGTTCCTTCCAAATAGAGGTTTGCAACACAAAACAAGTGGCCGCCTATTCTTCCCCGAAGGAGGCTCTCTTTCCCCACATCCTGCAAACTCCCTTTCCCAGCCTCCTGGAAAAGTGCTTCTTGCAGTTCCTTTCAGAAAATCCTATGGACAGAGAAGCCTGGTAGGCTGCAGTCCATGGGGTCGCTGAGGGTCGGACACGACTGAGCGACTGCACTTTCATTTTCACTTTCATGCATTGGAGAAGGCAATGGCAACCCACTTACTGTTCTTGCCTGGAGAATCCCAGGGACGGGGGAGCCTAGTGGGCTACCGTCTATGGCGTCGCACAGAGTCGAACACGACTGAACCAACTTAGCAGCAGCAGCAGCAGCAGCAGCAGCAGCAGCAGCAGCAGCAGCAGCAGCAGTTCCTTTCTTAGGGGCAGTTATCCCTGAGATTGGGACCTGGAAAGGCAGAGCCACCTCCACACACACATCTTTTCTGTCCCCTTTCCTCTGGAGGAGAGCTCTAGTGAGCCTAGGTCTGTCAGGAAAATTCTTGGCTTTGACGGGATCACACCCGGTGTGTGAACCTGCATACCCGACCTAGGGGCCACAGGGCACCTGTTTTGCTCGAGTGGGTCCTGGAGGGGTGCAGCATAGCAAGAGCTTAAAGATCCATCCAATTTGTCTTTCTTTTACCTCGGAGAGAACGAGTTTGCTCCACCTCCACCCTTTGGCAGTGTGGAGGGAAGAGGGCACAACCCTCTCCCAAAGGGGACATAGGGCCTACCAGGAGAGAAAGGCCCCTTGAGGAGCTGAGCCCAGGTAGGCAGCCAGTGATGTCAAGCACACTCCCGCTGCTTGCTTCTTCATGGGCACTCCGACAATCTGCTAGGAATGTCTTGGCAAGGATCTCAAAGGGAAGGGGAGATACATGGCCCTGTCTCTGGAACTTCAGTCCTCTGAGCAGATCTGGAGGTCTTGAGTTGTATAAGCAAACGTGTTCCTTCCAAATAGAGGCTTGCGAACACACCCCCGGTGGTTGCCTCTTCTTCCCCGAAGAAGTCTTTCTTTCCCCACATGCTGCGAACTCCCTGTCCCAACCTCCAAGATTAGCGCTTCTTGCCATTCCTTTCTTAGAGGCAGTTATCCCTGAGCTTGGGGCCGTAGGGAGTAGCCCCACACTCACAGGGAAAGGCAAAGACTCCTCCATACATCTCCTCTATCCCCTTTGCTCTGGAGGAGAGCTTTAGTGAGCCTAGGTCTTTCAGGAAAATTGTTGGCTTGGACAGGATCTCACCCTGTTTGTGAACCTGCATACCCAACCGGGGGCCACAGAGCACCTGTTTCAGTAAAGTGGGCCCTGAAAGGGTGCAGCCTAGCAAGAGCTTGAAAATCCATTCAATTGCTGTTTTTGTACCTCTGACAGAGCGAGCTTTGCTCCACCCTTTGGCAGTGTGGAGAAAAGAGGCATGACACCCTCCCCAAGGGGACATGGGGCCTACTTCGAGAGGAAAGGCCCCTTGTGGAGTTGAGGCACACAGTCGTGTCAAACACACTCCCACTGCTTGCTTCTTCATGGGCACTCCCGCTATCAGCTAGGAATGTCTTTGCAATGATCACAAAGGGAAGGGGAGATACACGGCCCTGCCTCTGGACCTCCGGTGCTCTGAGCAAATCTGGTCTCCAGTTGTTGGTCAAGTTCAAGTTCAAGGTCAAGGTCAAGTTCAAGATCAAGGTCAAAGTCAAGGTCAAGTTCAAGGTCAAAGTCAAGTTCAAGTTCAAGGTCAAAGTCAAGTTCAAGTTCAAGGTCAAAGTCAAGGTCAAGTTCAAGTTCAAGTTCAAGTTCAAGTTCAAGGTCAAAGTCAAGTTCAAGTTCAAGTTCAAGTTCAAGTTCAAGGTCAAAGTCAAGGTCAAGTTCAAGTTCAAGGTCAAAGTCAAGGTCAAGTTTAAGTTTAAGGGCAAGGAAAAGGTAAGGGCAAGGACAAGGTAAGGCCAAGGACAAGGCCTACGGAAGGCCAAGCCGAAGGCCAAGGGCAAGGGCAAGGGCAACGCCAAGGGTAAGGCCAAGGCCCAGGCCAGGGCCAAGGCCAAGGCCGCCAAAGCGAAGCCCAAACCCCGTAACGACTGACAGAAGGCAGAAGGCACTAAGCCCGTGTGCAGAGGAAGCCACTGAAGGCGGCAAGGCCACAGAGCTCCCCGACTCCCGTTCCCACAGGAAGATGTGAGGATAAAGGGCCTCATCCCAGCACAGCACCCGCTCCCACCGGCCCCTGACTCCCGCAGCACGCCCCCTAAAACAACACTGTCTTCCCAGAAAAGAGAACGGAGAAGCCATGTGTGTGCCAAAGGAGCAAGATGAACGAACGATGCAACGCCCTCCAACTTTGGGCACACCTGACGCCTGGGAACCCCGGGCCCGGCCGATGGGTCCCCGCCGTTCTCGGGCGGGAGCGGGGGTCGACACGTGGGCCGAGAGCCCTTGCCCGGGCCACCCGCAAATCCCCTGAGACGTGATCCGACCCCAGGGACCGAGGGCAAACGTACCGCTTGAGGTGCTGGAGGAGCTGGACGAAGCCATGGTGGGAGAGGCACACAGGAGCGCTGCAGACTGCTGGCCGAGTGGGCGGGGACCCAGCAGCCCAGGACTCTGGAGAGCGGGAGGCGTCTCCACCCCCATTGACGTCAATAGGGTTTGGGTGCGTAGATGGAGGGGGCCGCCCCTGGCCTCTTTCCAAGCAGAGACCCTGGACGGAGTCCCGTGGAGTGAGTGGGCTTTTCCCGGGCACAGCTGTGCCCCGGACCGCCAAGATCCCCGTTGGGGTGGGTGGGCAGTTCGGGGGCTTTGGTTTGTGGCCCTCCCTCGCAGCGGATGGTGGGATCAACCCCGGGTGGATCAATCAGGGGCCCTCAGCAGTGCCAAGGGAGCTCACCGCCCAGGAAACGCCCCCTAGGTCCCTTTGAATTGGCCGCCCACGCCCCCTTTCCCAGCCTGCCTTGTTCTGGGGTTTCCCACCTTTTCACATACCACAGGTCCCTGGGCCTGGACTGTCCCCCGCTGGCTCCTCCGAGGCATTCCGGGACAACGGACGCTCTCTCCAGCGCCTCCACCTAGATCCCACGCTGTCCTCGCCTCCATATGCCACCTGCGCCTCCCCAACTCCTCCGTGGGCTCCTGGCGTCCTTTCCCTACAGCAGTCCCAGAGCACCAGCCCCGAGGGCTTTGAGTTGCCTGGAGCCCAAGGCTCCGGCCAGAGACCTGAGGGGCCAGCGTCTGGACCGGCAGCTAATGCCATTAGGGGCTTTTCTCATGTGGAGCCTGAGGCCAACATCCGTGGCAACACCCAAGCGCGAATGCCCCGGAGATACACGCCCAAGGGGACAGTGTACCCCCTATGTGGGGAAGGAGGTTCCTGTTTTCCCAGCACTGCATGGTGGCACGTGGAATAGCCCTGTGGGAAAGCCCATGGAAAAGCCTCGAGGGAAAGACACAGATCCCTTGATCCACAAGACGGGAAGCGAGACACTGCTGCTACTGCTCAGGAGGAAAGCACACCTGCATGACCCCACTCGAGACGAGGACTGACGCCCCTTGGGAGACTCCAGAAGTACGCCAAGATCCATGTGAGCACGGGAGAGGAATCCTCAGGTTCTGGTCCGACTCCACACAAGGTCTTAGGCGCCGGCATCGACGGGCGAGGAATCCTGAGAGGCCACCGAGCAACTCGCATGGGGAATGACCTTTCCTGAGGCCAACAGAGCGGGTCCATGAGGTCCCCGTCGTAAGTCGAGAGCACAAGCCGCAACTCGAGAAAACCAGGAGGTTCCCCCCTCCAGGCGAGATGTGGCCCATTTTGGCTGAGGCGTCTCGAGGCTAATCACATCTAACCTCTGGAACTTCCAAAGGGTCCTTGACACCCTTACTGCAACTCAAGAAGTTCCCCAACATACCCGTCTCCAGTCGAAAGAAAGCACGGGGTTCGGCCCACATCCAGAGGAGCCCCGTTTCCACCTCGTAGCTCGAGATGAGGGATCCTTTCCCTGCTTGGTCGGGAAAGAATTCCCGGAGTTCCCGTCGCATCTCAAGAGCAGGCGCTCTCCAAAGGAAAGGCGAGAGGAACTCCAGGGTCGTGCCACCATTCCCAGAGTCCCCCAGATGTCCCAGTCCATTCCAGAGGAACCTCCTTTCCCTGCACTGCCTCGACTTTCACGCCGAGGATCGAATCACACCAGGGTGGCACGTGAGACAGCCCTGTGGGAAAGCCTCGTGGGAAAGCCTCGTGTGAAAGCCTCGAGGGAAAGCCACAGATCCCATGATCGACACGACGGGAAGCGTGACACTGCTACTACAGCTCGGGAGGAAAGCGCACGTGCATGCCCCCTCTCGAGACGAGGACTGACTCTCCTGGGCAGACTCCAGAAGTACCCCAAGATCCATGTCAGCACTGGAGAGGAATCCTCAGGTTCCGGGCCCGACTCCACACAAGGTCTTAGTCTCCAGCATCCAAGGGAGAGGAATCCCGAGAGGCCTGAGACCAACTCACATGGGGACTGGCCTTTCCTGAGGCCACCAGAGCGGGTCCCTGAGGTCCCTATCATAAGTACAGAGCACCTGCCACAACTCGAGAAAATCCAGGAGGTTTTGCCCTCCAGGCAAGATGAGGCCCATTTCCGCTGTTCCTTTTGAAGGCTACTCACACCTAACCTCTGGAACTTCCAAAAGGTCCTTCACACCCTTGCTGCAACTCAAGAAGCTCCCCTACATACCCGTGTCCACTCGAGAGGAAGCACGCGGGTCCTGCACACATCCAGAGGAGCCCCGTTTCCGCCTCCTAGCTCGAGATGAGGGATCCTCTCGCTGCTTGCCCGGGAAAGATTTCTGGGCGTTCCTGGCGCATCTCAAGAGGAGGCGCTCTCCACAGGAAAGGTGAGAGGAACTCCAGGGTCGTTGCGCCATTCCGGAGTCCCCCCGATGTCTCAGTCCATTCCAGCGGAACCTGTTTTCCCTGCACTGCCTCGACTTTCACGCCGAGGATCGACTCCCACCACGGTGGCACGTGGGACAGACCTGTGGGAAAGCCTCGTGGGAAAGCCTCGAGGCAAAGCCACAGATCCCTTGATCCACGCGACGGGAAGCGTGACATTGCTGCTGCCACTCTGGAGGAAAGCGCACGTGCATGCCCCCATTCGAGATGAGGACTTACTCCCCTGGGGAGACTCCAGAAGTATCCCCAAGGTCCATGTCAGCACTGGAGAGGAATCCTCAGGTTCCAGTCCCGCCTGCACACAAGGTCTTAGGCCCCGGCATCAAAGGGAGAAGAATCCCAAGAGGCCCCCGAGCAACTCGCCTGGGGACTGGCCTTTCCTGAGACCACCAGAGCGGGTCTCTGAGGTCCCCGTCATAAGTCGAGAGCACCTGCCACAACTCGAGATAATCCACGAGGTTTTGCCCTCCAGGCGGGATGAGGCCCATTTCCGCTGAGGCTTCTCGAGGCTAATCACACCTAACATCTGGAACTTCCAAAAGGTCCTTCACACCCTTGCTGCAACTCAAGAAGTTCCCCGACATCCCTGTCTCCGCTTTAGAGGAAGCACGAGGGTCCCGCCCACATCCAAAGTAGCGCCGTTTCCGCCTCGTAGCTCAAGATGAGGATTCCTTTCGCTGCTTTGTCGGGAAAGAATTCTGGGCATTCCCGTCCCATCTCAAGAGAAGCCGCTCTCGACAGGAAAGTCGAGAGGAACTCAGGCGTTATGCCACCATGCCAAGAGTCCCCCAGATATCTCACTCTATTCCAAAAGAACCTGTTTTCCCTGCACTGTCTCGACTTTCGCGCCGAGGATCCACTCCCATCAAGGTGGCACGTGGGACAGCCCTGTGGGAAAGCCGCGTGGGAAAGCAGCGAGGGAAAGCCACAGATCCCTTGATCCTCGCGACAGGAAGTGTGACACTGCTGCTACAGATCGGGAGGAAAGTGCACGTGCATGCCCCCATTCGAGACGAGGACTTACTCCCCTGGGGAGACTCCAGAAGTACCCCAAGATCCATGTCAGCACTGGAGAGGAATCCTCAGTTTCCGGCGCCGCCTCCACTCAAGTTCTTTGGCGCCGGCATCGAAGGAAGAGGAATCCCGAGAGGCCCGGAGGAACTCACATGGGAACTGGCCTTGCCTGAGGCCACCAGAGCGTGTCCCTGAGTTCCCCGTCGTAAGTCGAGAGCACCTTCCAAAACTCGAGAAGATCCAGGAGGTTTTGCCCTCCAGGCGAGATGAGGCCCATTTTCGCAGAGGCTTCACAATGCTAATCACATCTAAGCTCTGGAATTCCAAAAGGTCCATCACACCCTTGCTGCAAATCAAGAAGTTCCCTGACATACCCGTCTCCACTATAGAGGAAGCACGAGGGTCCCGCCCACATCGAGAGGAGCCCCGTTTCCGCCTCGTAGCTTGAGATGAGGGATTCTTTCCCTGCTTGGTCGGGAAAGAATTCTGGGCATTCCCCTCGCATCTCAAGAGGAGGCGCTCTCCACAGGAAAGGCGAGAGGAACTCCAGGGTCGTGCCACCATTCCAAGAGTCCCCCAGAAGTCTCAGTCCATTGCAGAGGAACCTGTTTTCCCTGCACTGCCTCGACTTTCACGGTGAGGATCGACTCCCACCATGGTGGCACGTGGGACAGCCCTGTGGGTAAGCCTCGTGGGAAAGTCTCGAGGGAAAGCCACAGATCCCTTGATCAAGGCGAAGGGAAGCATGACACGGCTGCTGCCGATCTGGAGGAAAGCACACGTGCATGCCCCCATTCGAAACGAGGACTTACTCCCCTGGGGAGACTCCAGAAGTACCCCAAGATCAATGTGAGCACTGGAGAGGAACCCTCAGGTCCCGGACCTGACTCCACACAAGGACTTAGGCCCTGGCATCGAAGGTAGAGGAACCCCGAGAGGCCCCCGAGCAACTCGCATGGGGACTGGCCTTTCCTGAGGCCACCAGAGCGGGTCCCTGAGGTCCCCGTCGTGAGTCGAGAGCACCTGCCGCAACTCGAGAAAATCCAGGAGGTTTTGCCCTCCAGGTCAGATGAGGCCCATTTCCACTGAGGCTTCTCAAGGCTAATCACATCTAATCTCTGGAACTTCCAAAAGGTCCTTCACACCCTTGCTGCAACTCAAGAAGTTCCCGGACATCCCGGTCTCCACTCTAGTGGAAGCATGAGGGTCCCACTCACATCCAGAGGAGCCCCGTATCCACCTCGTAGCTCGAGATGCGGGATCCTTTCCCTTCTTGGTCGCGAAAGAATTCCCGGCGTTCCCGTCACTTCTCAAGAGAAGGCGTTCTCCACAGGGAAGGCGAGAGGAACTCCAGCGTCCTGCCACCATTCCAAGAGTCCCCCGGATGTCTCAGTCCATTCCAGAGGAACCTGTTTTCCCTGCACTGCCTCGAATTTCATGCCGAGGATCGACTCCCACCACGGTGGCACGTGGGACATCCCTGTGTGAAAGCCTCGTCAGAAAGCCTCGTGGGAAAGCCTCGAGGGAAAGCCTCGAAGGAAAGCCAGAGATCCCTTAATCCAGGTGATGGGAAGCGTGACACTGCTGCTACCGCTCTGGAGGAAAGCGCACGTGCATGCCCCTATTCGAGACGAGGACTTACTCCCCAGGGGAGACTCCAGAAGTATCCCCAAGGTCCATGTCAGCACTGGAGAGGAATCCTCAGGTACCGGCCCCGACTTAACACAAGGTCTTAGGCCCGGGCATCGAAGGGAGAGGAATCCCGAGAGGCCCGCGAGCCACTTGCATGGGGACTGGCATTTCGTGAGGCCACCAGAGCAGGTCCCCTGAGGTCCCCGTCGTAAGTCGAGAGCACCTGCCAAAACTCGAGAAAATCCACGAGGTTTTGCCCTGCAGGCGAGATGAGTCCCATTTCCGCTGAGGCTTCTCGAGGCTAATCACATCTAACCTCTGGATCTTCCAAAAGGTCCTTCACACCCTTGCTGCAATTCAAGAAGTTCTCCTACATCCCCGTCTCCACTCGAGAGGAAGCAAGAGGGTCCCGCCCACATCCAGAGGAGCCCAGTTTCCGCCTTGTAACTGGACATGGGGGATCCTTTCCCTGCTTGGTCGGGAAATAATTCCTGGGTTTCCCGGCGTATCTCAAGAGGAGGCACTCTCCACAGGAAAGGCGACAGGAACTCCAAGGTCGTGCCACCATTCCCAGAGTCCCCCAGATGTCTCAGTCCATTCCAGAGGAACCTGTTTTCCCTGCACTGCCTTTACTTTCACGCCGAGGATCGACTCACACCACAGTGGCACGTGGGACAGCCCTGTGGGAAAGCCTCGTGGGAAAGCTTCGTGGAAAATCCTTGAGGAAAAGACACAGATCCCATGACTGACGCGACGGAAAGCATGATACTGGTGCTACAGCTCGGGAGGAAAGCACACGTGCATGCACCCTCTCGAAACGAGAACTTACTCTCCTGGGGAGACTCCCGAAGTACCGCAAGTTCCATGAGAGCACTGGAGAGGAATCCTCAGGTTCGGGCCCCGACTCCACACAAAGTCTTAGGCTCTGGCATCGAAGGGAGAGGAATCCCGAGAGGCCCGCGAACAACTCGCAATGGGACTGGCCTTTCCTGAGGCCACCAGAGCGGGTCCCTGAAGTCCCCGACCAAAGTCTAGAGCACCTACCGCAACACGAGAAATTCCGGAGGATTTGCCCTCCAGGCCAGATGAGGCCCATTTCCGCTGAGGCTTCTCGAGTCTAATCACACCTAACCTCTGGAATCTCCAAAAAGTCCTTCACACCCTTGCTGCCACTCAAGAGTTCCCCGACATACAGTCTCCATTCGAGAGGAAGCACGATGGTCCCGCGAACATCCAGAGGAGCCCCGTTGCCGCCTCGCAGCTCGAGATGAGGGATCCTTTCCCTGCGTGGTCGGGAAAGATTTCCCGGCGTTCCCGTCGCATCTCAAGTGGAGGTGCTCTCCACAGGAAATGGGAGAGGAACTCCAGGGTCGTGCCAACATTCCCAGAGTCCCCTAGATGTCTCAGTTCGTTCCAACGGAACCTGTTTTCCCTGCACTGCCTCGACTTTCATGCAGAGGATCGACTCACACCAAGGTGGCACGTGGGACAGCCCTGTGGGAAAGCCCTGTGGGAAAGCCTCGTGGGAAAGTCTCGAGGGAAAGCTACAGATCCCTTGATCCAGGCGATGGGAAACGTGACACTGCTGCTACAGTCTTGAGGAAAGATCACGTGCATGCGCCCATTCCAGACGAGGACTTACTCCCCTGGGGAGACTCAAGAAGTACCCCAATATCCATGGCAGTACTGGAGAGGAATCCTCAGGTTCCGGGCCCGACTCCACACAAGGTCTTAGGCCCCGGCATCGACGGGAAAGGAATCCCGAGAGGCCCCCGAGCAACTCGCATGCGGACTGTCCTTTCCTGAGGCCACCAGAGTGGGTCCCTGCGGTCCCCGTCGGAAGTCGAGTGCACCTGCCGCAACTCGAGAAAATCCAGGAGGTTTTACTCTCCAGGCGAGATCAGGCCCATTTCCACTGAGGCTTCTCGAGGCTAATCACACCTAACCTCTGGAATTTCCAAAAGGTTCTTCACACCCTTGCTGCAACTCAAGAAGTTCCCTCACATACCCGTCTCCACTCTAGAGGAAGCACGAGGGTCCCGCACACATCCAGAGGAGCCCCGTTTCCGCCTCGTAGCTCGAGATGAGGGATCCTTTCGCTGCTTGCCCGGGAAAGATTTCTGGGCGTTCCTGGCGCACCTCAAGAGGAGGCGCTCTCCACAGGAAAGGTGAGAGGAACTCCAGGGTCGTTGCGCCATTCCGGAGTCCCCCAGATGTCTCAGTCCATTCCAGCGGAACCTGTTTTCCCTGCACTGCCTCGACTTTCACGCCGAGGATCGACTCCCACCACGGTGGCACGTGGGACAGACCTGTGGGAAAGCCTCGTGGGAAAGCCTCGAGGCAAAGCCACAGATCCCTTGATCCACGCGACGGGAAGCGTGACATTGCTGCTGCCACTCTGGAGGAAAGCGCACGTGCATGCCCCCATTCGAGATGAGGACTTACTCCCCTGGGGAGACTCCAGAAGTATCCCCAAGGTCCATGTCAGCACTGGAGAGGAATCCTCAGGTTCCAGTCCCGCCTGCACACAAGGTCTTAGGCCCCGGCATCAAAGGGAGATGAATCCCAAGAGGCCCCCGAGCAACTCGCCTGGGGACTGGCCTTTCCTGAGACCACCAGAGCGGGTCTCTGAGGTCCCCGTCATAAGTCGAGAGCACCTGCCACAACTCGAGATAATCCACGAGGTTTTGCCCTCCAGGCGGGATGAGGCCCATTTCCGCTGAGGCTTCTCGAGGCTAATCACACCTAACATCTGGAACTTCCAAAAGGTCCTTCACACCCTTGCTGCAACTCAAGAAGTTCCCCGACATCCCTGTCTCCGCTTTAGAGGAAGCACGAGGGTCCCGCCCACATCCAAAGTAGCGCCGTTTCCGCCTCGTAGCTCAAGATGAGGATTCCTTTCGCTGCTTTGTCGGGAAAGAATTCTGGGCATTCCCGTCCCATCTCAAGAGAAGCCGCTCTCGACAGGAAAGTCGAGAGGAACTCAGGCGTCATGCCACCATGCCAAGAGTCCCCCAGATATCTCACTCTATTCCAAAAGAACCTGTTTTCCCTGCACTGTCTCGACTTTCGCGCCGAGGATCCACTCCCATCAAGGTGGCACGTGGGACAGCCCTGTGGGAAAGCCGCGTGGGAAAGCAGCGAGGGAAAGCCACAGATCCCTTGATCCTCGCGACAGGAAGTGTGACACTGCTGCTACAGATCGGGAGGAAAGTGCACGTGCATGCCCCCATTCGAGACGAGGACTTACTCCCCTGGGGAGACTCCAGAAGTACCCCAAGATCAATGTGAGCACTGGAGAGGAACCCTCAGGTCCCGGACCTGACTCCACACAAGGTCTTAGGCCCCGGCATCGACGGGAAAGGAATCCCGAGAGGCCCCCGAGCAACTCGCATGCGGACTGTCCTTTCCTGAGGCCACCAGAGTGGGTCCCTGCGGTCCCCGTCGGAAGTCGAGTGCACCTGCCGCAACTCGAGAAAATCCAGGAGGTTTTACTCTCCAGGCGAGATCAGGCCCATTTCCACTGAGGCTTCTCGAGGCTAATCACACCTAACCTCTGGAATTTCCAAAAGGTTCTTCACACCCTTGCTGCAACTCAAGAAGTTCCCTCACATACCCGTCTCCACTCTAGAGGAAGCACGAGGGTCCCGCACACATCCATGGGAGCCCCGTTTCCGCCTCGTAACTCGAGATAAGGGATCCTTTCGCTGCTTGGTCGGGAAAGTGTTCTGGGCATTCCCGTCGCATCTCAAGAGGAGCCGCTCTCCACAGGAAAGGCGAGTGGAACTCCAGCGTCGTGCCACCATTCCAAGAGTCCCCCAGATGCCTTAGTCCATTCCAGAGGAACATGTTTTCTCTGCACTGCCTCGACTTTCACCCGAGGATCGACTCCCACAACGGTGGCACGTGGGAAAGCCCAGTGGGAAAGCCTCGAGGGAAAGCCACAGATCCCTTGATCCACGCATCGGGAAGCGTGACACTGCTGCTACCGCTATGGAGGAAAGCGCACGTGCATGCCCCCTTCGAGAGGAGGACTTACTCCCCTGGGGAGACTCCAGAATTAGCCCAAGATCCATGTCAGCACTGGAGAGGAATCCTCAGGTTCCGGTGCCGCATCCACACAAGGTCTTTGGTCCTGGCATTGAAGGGAGAGGAATCCAGAGAGGCCCGCGAGTAATTCGCATGTGGGCTGTCTTTTCCTGAGGCCACCAGAGCGGGTCCCTGCGGTCCCCGTCGTAAGTTGAGAGCACCTGCTGCAACTCGAGAAAATCCAGGAGATTTTGCCCTCCAGGCGAGATCAGGCCCATTTCCACTGAGGCGTCTCGAGACTATTCACACCTAACCTCTGGAATTTCCAAAAGGTCCTTCACACACTTGCTGCAACTGAAGAAGTACCCCAACATCCCCGTCTCCACTCTAGAGGAAACACGAGGGTCCCGCCCACATCGAGAGGAGCCCCGTTTCCAACTCGTAGCTCGTGATGAGGGATCCTTTCCCTGCTTGGTCGGGAAAGAATTTCCCGCGTTCCCGTCTCATTTCAAGAGGAGGCGCTCTCCACAGGAAAGGCGAGAGGAACTCCAGCGTCGTACCACCATTCCAGGAGTCCCCCAGATGTTTCAGTCCTTTCCAGAGGAACCTGTTTTCCCTGCACTGCCTCGACTTTCACGTCGAGGATCAACTCACACCATGGTGGCACGTGGGACAGCCCTGTGGGAAAGCCTCGTGGGAAGCCTCGAGGATAAGCCACAGATCCCTTGATCCAGGCGATGGGAAGCCTGACACTGCTGCTAAAGCTCCTGAGGAAAGTACACGTGCATGCCCCCATTCGACACGAGGACTTAACCCCTGGGGAGACTCCAGACGTACCCCAAGGTCCATGTCAGCACTGCAGAGGAATCCTCAGGTTCTGGGCCCGACTCCACACAAGGTCTTAGGCCGGGCATCGAAGAGAGAGGAATCCCGAGAGGACCCCGAGCAACTCGCATGGGGACTGGCCTTTCCTGAGCCCACCAGAGCGGGTCCCTGAGGTCCCCGTCATAAGTCAAGAGCACGTGCCGCAACTCGAGAAAATCCAGGAGGTTTTGCCCTCCAGGCGAGATGAGGCCCATTTCCGCTGAGGCTTCTCGAAGCTAATCACACCTAACCTCTGGAACTTCCAAAAGGTCCTTCACACCCTTGCTCCAATTCAAGCAGGTTCCTGACATACCCGACTCCATTCTAGAGGAAGTACGAGGGTCCCTGCCACATCCAGAGGAGCCCTGTTTCCGACTCGTTGCTCGATATGAGGGAACATTCGCTGCTTTGTCGGGAAAGAATTCTGGGCATTCCCGTCCCATCTCAAGGGGAGGAGCTCTCCACAGGAAAGGCGAGAGAAACTCCAGCATCGTGCCACCATTCCAAGAGTCCCCCAGAAGTCTCAGTCCATTCCAGAGGAACCTGTTTTCCCTGCACTGCCTTGATGTTCAAGCCGAGGATCGACTCCCACCAGTGTGCACGTGGGATGCCCTGTGGGAAAGCCTCGTGGGAAAGCCTCGTGGGAAAGACTCGAGGGAAAAGCATAGATCCTTTGATCCAGGCGGCGGACTGCGTGACACTGCTGCTACCGCTCTGGAGTAAAGCGCACGTGCATGCCCCCTCTCGAGACGAGGACTTACTCCCCTGGAGAGACTCCAGAAGTTCCCCCAAGATCCATGTCAGCACTGGGGAGGAATCCTCATGTTCCGCCCCGACTTCACACAAGATCTCAGGCCCCGGCATCGAAGGGAGAGGAATCCCGAGAGGCACCCAAGCAACTCGCATGGGGACTGGCATTGCCTGAGGCCACCAGAGCGAGTCCCTGAGGTCCCCGTCGTAAATCGAGAGCACCTGCCGCAACTCGAAAAAATCCAGGAGGTTTTGCCCTCCAGGCGAGAAGAGCCCATTTCCGCTGAGGCTTCTCGAAGCTAATCAAACCTAACTTCTGGAACTTCCAAAAGTTCCTTCACACCCTTGCTGTAACTCAAGAAGTTGCCTGACATACCCGTCTCCACTCTAGAGGAAGCACAAGGGTCCCGGCCACATCCAGAGGAGACCCGTTTCCGCCTCGCAGCTCGAGATGAGGGATATTTCGCTGCTTTGTGGGGAAAGAATTCCCGGCGTTCCACTCTCACCTCAAGAGGAGGTGCTCTCCACAGGAAAGGCAAGAGGAACTCCAGCGTCGTGCCACCATTCCAAGAGTCCCCCAGAAGTCTCAGTCCATTCCAGAGGAACCTGTTTTCCCTGCACTGCCTCGACTTTCACACCGAGGATTGACTCCCACCACAGTGGCACGTGTGACAGCCCTGTGGGACAGCCTCGTAGGAAAGCCTCGAGGGAAAGCCACAGATCCCTTGTTCCAGGTGATGGAAAGCATGACACTGCTGCTACTGCTCTGGAGGAAAGCGCACGTGCATGCCGCCATTTGAGACGAGGACTTACTCCCCTGGGGAGACTCCAGAATTACCCCAAGATCTATGTCAGCACTGGAGAGGAATCCTCAGGTTCCGGCCCCGCCTCCACACAAGGTATTAGGCCCTGGCATCGAAGGGAGAGGTATTCCGAGAGGCCCACGTGCAACTCGCATGGGGACTGGCCTTTCCTGAGGCAACCAGAGCGGGTCCCAGAGGTCCCCGTCATATGTCGAGAGCACCTGCCGCAACTCGAGAAAATCCATTAGGATTTGCCCTCCAGGCGAGATGAGGACCATTTCCGCTGAGGCTTCTCAAGGCTAATCACACCTAAGCTCTGGAACTTCCAAAGGGTCCTTGACACCCTTGCTGCAACTCAAGAAGTTCCCCTATATACCCCTCTCCACTCGAGAGGAAGCACGCATGTCCCACCCACATCCAGAAGAGCTCCGTTTCCGCCTCGTAGGTCGAGATGAGGGATCCGTTCGCTGCTTGTTCAGGAGAGATTCCTTGGCGTTCCCATCGCATCTCAAGTGTAGGGGCTCTCCACAGGAAAGGTGAGAGCAACTCCAGCGTCGTGCCACCATTCCAAGAGTCCCCCAGATGTCTCAGTCCATTCCTGAGGATACTGTTTTCCCTGCACTGCCTTGACTTTAACGAGGAGGATCGACTCCCACCACGGTCTCACGTGGGACAGCCCTGTGGGAAAGCCTCATGGGAAAGCCTCGAGGGAAAGCCACAGATCCCTTGATCCACGCGACAGGAATCGTGACGCTGGTGCTACAGCTCGGAGGAAAGCGCACGTGCATGCCCCCATTCGAGACGAAGACTGACTCCCCTGGGGAGACTCCAAAAGTACTCCAAGATCCATGTCAGTACTGGAGAGGAATCCTCAGGTTCCGGCCCCGACTCCACACAAGGACTTAGGCCCCGGCATCGACGGAAGATGAATCCCGAGAGGACCCCGAGCAATTCGAATGGGGACGGGCCAGTATTGAGGCCACCAGAGCGGGTCCCTAAAATCCCCGTCGTAAGTCAAGAGCACCTGCCGCAACTCGAGAAAATCAAGGAGGTTTTGCACTCCAGCTGAGTGAGGCCCATTTCCGCTGAGGCTTCTGGAAGCTAATCACACCTAACCTCTGGAACTTCTAAAAGGTCCTTCACACCCTTGCTGCAACTCAAGAAGTTCCCTAACATTCCCGTCTCCACTCGAGAGGAAGCACGAGGGTCCCGCCCACATCCAGGGGAGCCCCGTGTCCGCCTCGTAGCTCAAGATGAGGGATCCTTTCACAGCTTTTTCGGGAAATAATTCTGGGAGTTCCCGTTGCATCTCAAGTGGAGGCGCTCCTCACAGGAAAGGCGAGAGGAACTCCAGGGTCGTGCCACCGTTCCCAGAGTCCCCCAGATATCTCAGTCCATTCCAGAGGAACCTGTTATCCCTGCACTGCCTCGAGTTTCACGCCGAGCATCGACTCACACCACGGTGACATGTGGGACAGTCCTGTGGGAAAGCCTCGTGGGAAAGCCTCGTGGGAAAGCCACAGATCCCATGATCGGCGCGCCGGGAGGCATGACAGTGTTGTTACAGCTCTGGAGGAAAGCGCACGTGCATGCCCCCATTCGAGACGGGGACTTACTCCCCTGGGGAAACACCAGAAGTACTCCACGATCCATGTTAGCACTGGAGAGGAAACCTCATGTTCCAGACACGACTCCACACAAGGTCTTAGGCTCTGGCATCGAAGGGAGCGGAATCCCGAGAGGCTCCCGAGCCACTGGAATGGAGACTGGCCAGTCCTGAGGCCACCAGAGCGCGTCCCTTAGGTCACCGTCGTAAGTCGAGAGCACCTGCCGCAACTCGAGAAAATCCAGGAGGTTTTTCCCTCCAGGCGAGATGAGGCCCATTTCCGCTGAGGCTTCTCCAGGCTAATCACGTCTAGCCTCTGGAACTTCCAAAAGGTCCTTCACACCCTTGCTGCAACTCAAGAAGTTGCCTGACATACCCGTCTCCACTCTAGAAGAAGCACGAGGATCCCATCCACATCCAGAGGAGCCCCGTTTCCGCCTCAAAGCTCGAGATGAGGGACATTTCGCTGCTTTGTCCGGAAAGAAATCCCGACGTTTCCCTCTCACCTCAAGAGGAGGCGCTCTCCACAGGAAAGGCGAGAGGAACTCCAGCATCGTGCCACCATTCCAAGAGTCCCCCAGATGTCTCAGTCCATTCAGAGGAACCTGTTTGCCCTACACTACCTCGGCTTTCACGCCGAGGATCGACTCCCACGCCGAGGATCGACTCCCACCACGCTGGCACGTGGGACAGCCCTGTGGGACAGCCCTGTGGGAAAGCCTCGTGGGAAAGCCTCATGGGATAGACTCGAGGGAAAACCATAGATCCTTTGATCCACGCGGCGGACAGCGTGACACTGCTGCTACCGCTCTGGAGGAAAGCGCAAGTGCATGCCCGCATTCGAGACGAGGACTGACTCCCCTAGGGAGACCCCAGAAGTACCCCAAGATCCATATCAGCACTGGAGAGGAATCCTCAGGTTCCGTTCCCGACTCCACACAACGTCTTAGGCCCCGGCATGAACGGGAGAGGAATCCCGAGAGGACCCCGAGGAACTCGCATGGGGACTGGCCTTTCCTGAGGCCACCAGAGCGGGTCCCTGAGGTCCCCGTCGTAAGTTGAGAGCACCTGCCGCAACTCGAGAAAATCCAGGAGGTTTTGCCCTCCAGGCGAGATGAGGCCCATTTCCGCTGAGGCTTCTCGAGGCTAATCACATCTAACCACTGGAACTTCCAAAGGGTCCTTCACACCCTTGCTGCAACTCAAGAAGTTCCCCCACATACCCGTCTCCACTCGAGAGGAAGCACGAGGGTCCCGCACACATCCAGGGGACCCCGTTTCCGCCTCCTAGCTCGAGATGAGGGATCCTTTCCCTGTTTAGTAGGGAAAGAATTCGCGGTGTTCCCGTCGCATCTCAAGAGGAGGCGCTCTCCACAGGAAAGGCGAGAGGAACTCCAGGGTCGTGCCACCATTCCAAGAGCCCCCAGATGTGTCAGTCCATTCCAGAGGAACCTGTTTTCCCGGCATTGCCTTGACGTTCAAGCCGAGGATCGACCCCCACCACGTGTGCACGTGGGACAGACCTGTGGGAAAGCCTCGTGGGAAAGACTCGAGGGAAAACCATAGATCCTTTGATCCACGCGGCGGACTGCGTGACACTGCTGCTACGGCTCTGGAGGAAAGAGCAAGTGCATGCCAGCATTCGAGACGAGGAATGACTCCCCTGGGATGACTCCAGAAGTACCCCAAGATCCATGTCAGCACTGGAGAGGAATCCTCAGGTTCCGGCCCCGACTCCACACAAGGTCTTAGGCCCCGGCATCGACGGGAGAGGAATCCCGAGAGGCCCCCGAGGAACTCGCATGGGGACTGGCCTTTCCTGAGGCCACCAGAGCGGGTCCCTGAGGTCCCCGTCGTAAGTCGAGAGCACCTGCCGCAACTCGAGAAAATCCAGGAGGTTTTGCCCTGCAGGCGAGATGAGGCCCATTTCCGCTGAGGCTTCTCAAGGCTAATCACACCTAAGCTCTGGAACTTCCAAAGGGTCCTTGACACCCTTGCTGCAACTCAAGAAGTTCCCCTATATACCCCTCTCCACTCGAGAAAAAGCACGCATGTCCCACCCACATCCAGAAGCGCTCCGTTTCCGCCTCGTAGGTCGAGATGAGGGATCCGTTCGCTGCTTGTTCAGGAGAGATTCCTTGGCGTTCCCATCGCATCTCAAGTGTAGGGGCTCTCCACAGGAAAGGTGAGAGCAACTCCAGCGTCGTGCCACCATTCCAAGAGTCCCCCAGATGTCTCAGTCCATTCCTGAGGATACTGTTTTCCCTGCACTGCCTTGACTTTAACGAGGAGGATCGACTCCCACCACGGTCTCACGTGGGACAGCCCTGTGGGAAAGCCTCATGGGAAAGCCTCGAGGGAAAGCCACAGATCCCTTGATCCACGCGACAGGAATCGTGACGCTGGTGCTACAGCTCGGAGGAAAGCGCACGTGCATGCCCCCATTCGAGACGAAGACTGACTCCCCTGGGGAGACTCCAAAAGTACTCCAAGATCCATGTCAGTACTGGAGAGGAATCCTCAGGTTCCGGCCCCGACTCCACACAAGGACTTAGGCCCCGGCATCGACGGAAGTTGAATCCCGAGAGGACCCCGAGCAATTCGAATGGGGACGGGCCAGTATTGAGGCCACCAGAGCGGGTCCCTAAAGTCCCCGTCGTAAGTCAAGAGCACCTGCCGCAACTCGAGAAAATCAAGGAGGTTTTGCACTCCAGCTGAGTGAGGCCCATTTCCGCTGAGGCTTCTGGAAGCTAATCACACCTAACCTCTGGAACTTCTAAAAGGTCCTTCACACCCTTGCTGCAACTCAAGAAGTTCCCTAACATACCCGTCTCCACTCGAGAGGAAGCACGAGGGTCCCGCCCACATCCAGGGGAGCCCCGTGTCCGCCTCGTAGCTCAAGATGAGGGATCCTTTCACAGCTTTTTCAGGAAATAATTCTGGGAGTTCCCGTTGCATCTCAAGTGGAGGCGCTCCTCACAGGAAAGGCGAGAGGAACGCCAGGGTCGTGCCACCGTTCCCAGAGTCCCCCAGATATCTCAGTCCATTCCAGAGGAACCTGTTATCCCTGCACTGCCTCGAGTTTCACGCCGAGCATCGACTCACACCACGGTGACACGTGGGACAGTCCTGTGGGAAAGCCTCGTGGGAAAGCCTCGTGGGAAAGCCACAGATCCCATGATCGGCGCGCCGGGAGGCATGACAGTGTTGTTACAGCTCTGGAGGAAAGCGCACGTGCATGCCCCCATTCGAGACGGGGACTTACTCCCCTGGGGAAACACGAGAAGTACTCCACGATCCATGTTAGCACTGGAGAGGAAACCTCATGTTCCAGACACGACTCCACACAAGGTCTTAGGCTCTGGCATCGAAGGGAGCGGAATCCCGAGAGGCTCCCGAGCCACTGGAATGGGGACTGGCCAGTCCTGAGGCCACCAGAGCGCGTCCCTTAGGTCACCGTCGTAAGTCGAGAGCACCTGCCGCAACTCGAGAAAATCCAGGAGGTTTTTCCCTCCAGGCGAGATGAGGCCCATTTCCGCTGAGGCTTCTCCAGGCTAATCACGTCTAGCCTCTGGAACTTCCAAAAGGTCCTTCACACCCTTGCTGCAACTCAAGAAGTTGCCTGACATACCCGTCTCCACTCTAGAAGAAGCACGAGGATCCCATCCACATCCAGAGGAGCCCCGTTTCCGCCTCGTAGCTCGAGATGAGGGACATTTCGCTGCTTTGTCTGGAAAGAAATCCCGACGTTTCCCTCTCACCTCAAGAGGAGGCGCTCTCCACAGGAAAGGCGAGAGGAACTCCAGCATCGTGCCACCATTCCAAGAGTCCCCCAGATGTCTCAGTCCATTCAGAGGAACCTGTTTGCCCTGCACTACCTCGGCTTTCACGCCGAGGATCGACTCCCACGCCGAGGATCGACTCCCACCACGCTGGCACGTGGGACAGCCCTGTGGGACAGCCCTGTGGGAAAGCCTCGTGGGAAAGCCTCATGGGATAGACTCGAGGGAAAACCATAGATCCTTTGATCCACGCGGCGGACAGCGTGACACTGCTGCTACTGCTCTGGAGGAAAGCGCAAGTGCATGCCCGCATTCGAGACGACGACTGACTCCCCTGGGGAGACTCCAGAAGTACCCCAAGATCCATATCAGCACTGGAGAGGAATCCTCAGGTTCCGTTCCCGACTCCACACAACGTCTTAGGCCCCGGCATGGACGGGAGAGGAATCCCGAGAGGACCCCGAGGAACTCGCATGGGGACTGGCCTTTCCTGAGGCCACCAGAGCGGGTCCCTGAGGTCCCCGTCGTAAGTCGAGAGCACCTGCCGCAACTCGAGAAAATCCAGGAGGTTTTGCCCTGCAGGCGAGATGAGGCCCATTTCCGCTGAGGCTTCTCAAGGCTAATCACACCTAAGCTCTGGAACTTCCAAAGGGTCCTTGACACCCTTGCTGCAACTCAAGAAGTTCCCCTATATACCCCTCTCCACTCGAGAAAAAGCACGCATGTCCCACCCACATCCAGAAGAGCTCCGTTTCCGCCTCGTAGGTCGAGATGAGGGATCCGTTCGCTGCTTGTTCAGGAGAGATTCCTTGGCGTTCCCATCGCATCTCAAGTGTAGGGGCTCTCCACAGGAAAGGTGAGAGCAACTCCAGCGTCGTGCCACCATTCCAAGAGTCCCCCAGATGTCTCAGTCCATTCCTGAGGATACTGTTTTCCCTGCACTGCCTTGACTTTAACGAGGAGGATCGACTCCCACCACGGTCTCACGTGGGACAGCCCTGTGGGAAAGCCTCATGGGAAAGCCTCGAGGGAAAGCCACAGATCCCTTGATCCACGCGACAGGAATCGTGACGCTGGTGCTACAGCTCGGAGGAAAGCGCACGTGCATGCCCCCATTCGAGACGAAGACTGACTCCCCTGGGGAGACTCCAAAAGTACTCCAAGATCCATGTCAGTACTGGAGAGGAATCCTCAGGTTCCGGCCCCGACTCCACACAAGGACTTAGGCCCCGGCATCGACGGAAGTTGAATCCCGAGAGGACCCCGAGCAATTCGAATGGGGACGGGCCAGTATTGAGGCCACCAGAGCGGGTCCCTAAAGTCCCCGTCGTAAGTCAAGAGCACCTGCCGCAACTCGAGAAAATCAAGGAGGTTTTGCACTCCAGCTGAGTGAGGCCCATTTCCGCTGAGGCTTCTGGAAGCTAATCACACCTAACCTCTGGAACTTCTAAAAGGTCCTTCACACCCTTGCTGCAACTCAAGAAGTTCCCTAACATACCCGTCTCCACTCGAGAGGAAGCACGAGGGTCCCGCCCACATCCAGGGGAGCCCCGTGTCCGCCTCGTAGCTCAAGATGAGGGATCCTTTCACAGCTTTTTCAGGAAATAATTCTGGGAGTTCCCGTTGCATCTCAAGTGGAGGCGCTCCTCACAGGAAAGGCGAGAGGAACGCCAGGGTCGTGCCACCGTTCCCAGAGTCCCCCAGATATCTCAGTCCATTCCAGAGGAACCTGTTATCCCTGCACTGCCTCGAGTTTCACGCCGAGCATCGACTCACACCACGGTGACACGTGGGACAGTCCTGTGGGAAAGCCTCGTGGGAAAGCCTCGTGGGAAAGCCACAGATCCCATGATCGGCGCGCCGGGAGGCATGACAGTGTTGTTACAGCTCTGGAGGAAAGCGCACGTGCATGCCCCCATTCGAGACGGGGACTTACTCCCCTGGGGAAACACGAGAAGTACTCCACGATCCATGTTAGCACTGGAGAGGAAACCTCATGTTCCAGACACGACTCCACACAAGGTCTTAGGCTCTGGCATCGAAGGGAGCGGAATCCCGAGAGGCTCCCGAGCCACTGGAATGGGGACTGGCCAGTCCTGAGGCCACCAGAGCGCGTCCCTTAGGTCACCGTCGTAAGTCGAGAGCACCTGCCGCAACTCGAGAAAATCCAGGAGGTTTTTCCCTCCAGGCGAGATGAGGCCCATTTCCGCTGAGGCTTCTCCAGGCTAATCACGTCTAGCCTCTGGAACTTCCAAAAGGTCCTTCACACCCTTGCTGCAACTCAAGAAGTTGCCTGACATACCCGTCTCCACTCTAGAAGAAGCACGAGGATCCCATCCACATCCAGAGGAGCCCCGTTTCCGCCTCGTAGCTCGAGATGAGGGACATTTCGCTGCTTTGTCCGGAAAGAAATCCCGACGTTTCCCTCTCACCTCAAGAGGAGGCGCTCTCCACAGGAAAGGCGAGAGGAACTCCAGCATCGTGCCACCATTCCAAGAGTCCCCCAGATGTCTCAGTCCATTCAGAGGAACCTGTTTGCCCTGCACTACCTCGGCTTTCACGCCGAGGATCGACTCCCACGCCGAGGATCGACTCCCACCACGCTGGCACGTGGGACAGCCCTGTGGGACAGCCCTGTGGGAAAGCCTCGTGGGAAAGCCTCATGGGATAGACTCGAGGGAAAACCATAGATCCTTTGATCCACGCGGCGGACAGCGTGACACTGCTGCTACTGCTCTGGAGGAAAGCGCAAGTGCATGCCCGCATTCGAGACGACGACTGACTCCCCTGGGGAGACTCCAGAAGTACCCCAAGATCCATATCAGCACTGGAGAGGAATCCTCAGGTTCCGTTCCCGACTCCACACAACGTCTTAGGCCCCGGCATGGACGGGAGAGGAATCCCGAGAGGACCCCGAGGAACTCGCATGGGGACTGGCCTTTCCTGAGGCCACCAGAGCGGGTCCCTGAGGTCCCCGTCGTAAGTCGAGAGCACCTGCCGCAACTCGAGAAAATCCAGGAGGTTTTGCACTCCAGGCGAGATGAGGCCCATTTCCGCTGAGGCTTCTCGAGGCTAATCACATCTAACCACTGGAACTTCCAAAGGGTCCTTCACACCCTTGCTGCAACTCAAGAAGTTCCCCCACATACCCGTCTCCACTCGAGAGGAAGCACGTGGGGTCCCGCACACATCCAGGGGACCCCGTTTCCGCCTCCTAGCTCGAGATGAGGGATCCTTTCCCTGTTTCGTAGGGAAAGAATTCCCGGCGTTCCCGTCGCATCTCAAGAGGAGGCGCTCTCCACAGGAAAGGCGAGAGGAACTCCAGGGTCGTGCCACCATTCCAAGAGTCCCCCAGATGTGTCAGTCCATTCCAGAGGAACCTGTTTTCCCTGCACTGCCTTGACGTTCAAGCCGAGGATCGACTCCCACCACGTGTGCACGTGGGACAGACCTGTGGGAAAGCCTCGTGGGAAAGACTCGAGGGAAAACCATAGATCCTTTGATCCACGCGGCGGACTGCGTGACACTGCTGCTACGGCTCTGGAGGAAAGAGCAAGTGCATGCCAGCATTCGAGACGAGGAATGACTCCCCTGGGATGACTCCAGAAGTACCCCAAGATCCATGTCAGCACTGGAGAGGAATCCTCAGGTTCCGGCCCCGACTCCACACAAGGTCTTAGGCCCCGGCATCGAGGGGAGAGGAATCCCGAGAGGCCCCCGAGGAACTCGCATGGGGACTGGCCTTTCCTGAGGCCACCAGAGCGGGTCCCTGAGGTCCCCGTCGTAAGTCGAGAGCACCTGCCGCAACTAGAGAAAATCCAGGAGGTTTTGCCCTGCAGGCGAGATGAGGCCCATTTCCGCTGAGGCTTCTCAAGGCTAATCACACCTAAGCTCTGGAACTTCCAAAGGGTCCTTGACACCCTTGCTGCAACTCAAGAAGTTCCCCTATATACCCCTCTCCACTCGAGAGGAAGCACGCATGTCCCACCCACATCCAGAAGAGCTCCGTTTCCGCCTCGTAGGTCGAGATGAGGGATCCGTTCGCTGCTTGTTCAGGAGAGATTCCTTGGCGTTCCCATCGCATCTCAAGTGTAGGGGCTCTCCACAGGAAAGGTGAGAGCAACTCCAGCGTCGTGCCACCATTCCAAGAGTCCCCCAGATGTCTCAGTCCATTCCTGAGGATACTGTTTTCCCTGCACTGCCTTGACTTTAACGAGGAGGATCGACTCCCACCACGGTCTCACGTGGGACAGCCCTGTGGGAAAGCCTCGTGGGAAAGCCTCCAGGGAAAGCCACAGATCCCATGATCCACGCGAAAGGAATCGTGACGCTGGTGCTACAGCTCGGAGGAAAGCGCACGTGCATGCCCCCATTCGAGACGAAGACTGACTCCCCTGGGGAGACTCCAAAAGTACTCCAAGATCCATGTCAGTACTGGAGAGGAATCCTCAGGTTCCGGCCCCGACTCCACACAAGGACTTAGGCCCCGGCATCGACGGAAGATGAATCCCGAGAGGACCCCGAGCAATTCGAATGGGGACGGGCCAGTATTGAGGCCACCAGAGCGAGTGCCTAAAGTCCCCGTCGTAAGTCAAGAGCACCTGCCGCAAATCGAGAAAATCAAGGAGGTTTTGCACTCCAGCTGAGTGAGGCCCATTTCCGCTGAGGCTTCTGGAAGCTAATCACACCTAACCTCTGGAACTTCTAAAAGGTCCTTCACACCCTTGCTGCAACTCAAGAAGTTCCCTAACACACCCGTCTCCACTCGAGAGGAAGCACGAGGGTCCCGCCCACATCCAGGGGAGCCCCGTGTTCGCCTCGTAGCTCAAGATGAGGGATCCTTTCACAGCTTTTTCGGGAAATAATTCTGGGAGTTCCCGTTGCATCTCAAGTGGAGGCGCTCCTCACAGGAAAGGCGAGAGGAACTCCAGGGTCGTGCCACCGTTCCCAGAGTCCCCCAGATATCTCAGTCCATTCCAGAGGAACCTGTTGTCCCTGCACTGCCTCGAGTTTCACGCCGAGCATCGACTCACACCACGGTGACACGTGGGACAGTCCTGTGGGAAAGTCTCGTGGGAAAGCCTCGTGGGAAAGCCACAGATCCCATGATCGGCGCGCCGGGAGGCATGACAGTGTTGTTACAGCTCTGGAGGAAAGCACACGTGCATGCCCCCATTCGAGACGGGGACTTACTCCCCTGGGGAAACACCAGAAGTACTCCACGATCCATGTCAGCACTGGAGAGGAAACCTCATGTTCCAGACACGACCCACGCAAGGTCTTAGGCTCTGGCATCGAAGGGAGCGGAATCCCGAGAGGCTCCCGAGCCATTGGAATGGGGACTGGCCAGTCCTGAGGGCACCAGAGCGCGTCCCTTAGGTCACCGTCGTAAGTCGAGAGCACCTGCCGCAACTCGAGAAAATCCAGGAGGTTTTTCCCTCCAGGCGAGATGAGGCCCATTTCCGCTGAGGCTTCTCCAGGCTAATCACATCTAAACACTGGAACTTCCAAAGGGTCCTTCACACCCTTGCTGCAACTCAAGAAGCTCCCCCACATACCCGTCTCCACTCGAGAGGAAGCACGAGGGTCCCGCACACATCCAGGGGACCCCGTTTCCGCCTCCTAGCTCGAGATGAGGGATCCTTTCCCTGTTTCGTAGGGAAAGAATTCGCGGCGTCCCGGTCGCATCTCAAGAGGAGGCGCTCTCCACAGGAAAGGCGAGAGGAACTCCAGGGTCGTGCCACCATTCCAAGAGTCCCCCAGATGTGTCAGTTCATTCCAGAGGAACCTGTTTTCCCTGCACTGCCTTGACGTTCAATCCGAGGATCGACTCCCAACACGTGTGCACGTGGGACAGCCCTGTGTGAAAGCCTCGTGGGAAAGCCTCGTGGGAAAGACTCGAGGGAAAACCATAGATCCTTTGATCCATGCGGCGGACTGCGTGACACTGCTGCTACCGCTCTGCAGGAAAGCGCAAGTGCATGCCCACATTCGAGACGAGGACTGACTCCCCTGAGGAGACTCCAGAAATACCCCAAGATCCATGTCAGCACTGGAGAGGAATCCTCAGGTTCCGGCCCCGACTCCACACAAGGTCTTAGGCCCCGGCATCGACGGGAGAGGAATCCCGAGAGTCCCCCGAGGGACTCGCATGGGGACTGGCCTTTCCTGAGGCCACCAGAGCGGGTCCCTGAGGTCCCCGAGGTCCCCGTCGTAAGTCGAGAGCACCTTCCGCAACTCGAGAAAATCCAGGAGGTTTTGCCCTCCAGGCGAGACGAGGCCCATTTCCGCTGAGGCTTCTCGAGGCTAATCACATCTAACCACTGGAACTTCCAAAGGGTCCTTCACACCCTTGCTGCATCTCAAGAAGTTCCCCGACATACCCGTCTCCACTCGAGAGGAAGCATGAGGGTCCGGCACACTTCCAGGGGAGCCCCGTTTCCACCTCCTAGCTCGAGATGAGGGATCATTTCCCTGTTTCGTAGGGAAAGAATTGCCGGCGTTCCCGTCGCATCTCAAGACGAGGCGCTCTCCACAGGAAAGGCGAGAGGAACTTCAGGGTCGTGCCACCATTCCAAGAGTCCCCCAGATGTGTCAGTCCATTCCAGAGGAACCAGTTTTCCCTGCACTGCCTTGACGTTCAAGCCGAGGATCGACTCCCACCACGTGTGCACGTGGGGAAGCCCTGTGGGAAAGCCTCGTGGGAACGCCTCGTGGGAAAGACTCGAGGGAAAACCATAGATCCTTTGATCCATGCGGCGGACTGCGTGACACTGCTGCTACCGCTCTGGAGGAAAGCGCAAGTGCATGCCCGCATTCGAGACGAGGACCGTCTCCCCTGGGGAGACTCCAGAAGTACCCGAAGATCCATGTCAGCACTGGAGAGGAATCCTCAGGTTCCGGCCCCGACTCCACACAAGGTCTTAGGCCCCGGCATCAACGGGAGAGGAATCCCGAGAAGCCCCCGAGGAACTTGCATGAGGACTGGCCTTTCCTGAGGCCACCAGAGCGGGTCCCTGAGGTCCCCGTCGTAAGTCGAGAGCACCTGCCGCAACTCGAGAAAATCCAGGAGGTTTTGCCCTCCAGGCGAGATGAGGCCCATTTGCGCTGAGGCTTCTCGAGGCTAATCACATCTAACCCCTGGAACTTCCAAAGGGTCCTTCACACCCTTGCTGCAAGTCCAGAAGTTCCCCAACATACCCGTCTCCACTCGAGAGGAAGCACGAGGGTCCCGCACACATCCAGGGGAGCCCCGTTTCCGCCTCCTAGCTCGAGATGAGGGATCCTTTCCCTGTTTCGTAGGGAAAGAATTCCCGGCGTTCCCGTCGCATCTCAAGACGAGGCGCTCTCCACAGGAAAGGCGAGAGGAACTCCAGGGTCGTGCCACCATTCCAAGAGTCCCCCAGATGTGTCAGTCCATTCCAGAGGAACCTCTTTTCCCTGCACTGCCTTGACGTTCAAGCCGAGGATCGACTCCCACCACGTGTGAACATGGGACAGCCCTGTGGGAAAGCCTCGTGGGAAAGCCTCGTGGGAAAGACTCGAGGGAAAACCATAGATCCATTGATCCACGCGGAGGACTGCGTGACACTGCTGCTACCGCTCTGGAGGAAAGCGCAAGTGCATGCCCGCATCCGAGACGAGGACTGACTCCAATGGGGAGACTCCAGAAGTACCCCAAGATCCATGTCAGCACTGGAGAGGAATCCTCAGGTTCCGGCCCCGACCCCACACAAGGTCTTAGGCCCCGGGATCAACGGGAGAGGAATCCCGAGAAGCCCCCGAGGAACTCGCATGAGGACTGGCCTTTCCTGAGGTCACCAGAGCGGGTCCCTGAGGTCCCCGTCGTAAGTCGAGAGCACCTGCCGCAACTCGAGAAAATCCAGGAGGTTTTGCCCTCCTGGCGAGATGAGGCCCATTTCCGCTGAGGCTTCTCGAGGCTAATCACATCTAACCCCTGGAACTTACAAAGGGTCCTTCACACCCTTGCTGCAAGTCCAGAAGTTCCCCGACATACCCGTCTCCACTCGAGAGGAAGCACGAGGGTCCCGCACGCATCCAGGGGAGCCCCGTTTCCGCCTCCTAGCTCGAGATGAGGGATCCTTTCCCTGTTTCGTAGGGAAAGAATTCCCGGCGTTCCCGTCGCAAATCAAGATGAGGCGCTCTCCACAGGAACGGCGAGAGGAACTCCAGGGTCGTGCCACCATTCCAAGAGTCACCCAGATGTGTCAGTCCGTTCCAGAGGAACCTGTTTTCCCTGCACTGCCTTGACGTTCAAGCCGAGGATCGACTCCCACCACGTGGGCACGTGGGACAGCCCTGTGGGAAAGCCTCGTGGGAAAGCCTCGTGGGAAAGACTCGAGGGAAAACCATAGATCCTTGGATCCACGCGGCGGACTGCGTGACACTGCTGCTACCGCTCTGCAGGAAAGCGCAAGTGCATGCCCGCATTTGAGACGAGGACTGACTCCCCTGGGGAGACTCCAGAAGTACCCCAAGATCCATGTAGGCACTGGAGAGGAATCCTCAGGTTTCGTCCCCGACTCCACACAAGGTCGTAGGCCCCAGCAACGACGGGAGAGGAATCCCGAAAGGCCCCCGAGGAACTCGCATGGGGACTGGCCTTTCCTGAGGCCCCCAGACCGGGTCCCTGAGGTCCCCGTCGTAGGTCGAGAGCACCTGCCGCAACTCCAGAAAATCCAGGAGGTTTTGCCCTCCAGGCGAGATGAGGCCCATTTCCGCTGAGGCTTCTCGAGGCTAATCACATCTAACCACTGGAACTTCCAAAGGGTCCTTCACACCCTAGCTGCAAGTCCAGAAGTTCCCCGACATACCCGTCTCCACTCGAGAGGAAGCACGAGGGTCCTGCACACATCCAGGGGAGCCCCGTTTCCGCCTCCTAGCTCGAGATTAGGGATCCTTTCCCTGTTTCCTAGGGAATGAATTCCCGGCGTTCCCTTCGCATCTCAAGAGGAGGCGCTCTCCACAGGAAAGGCGAGAGGAACTCAGGGTCGTGCCACCATTCCAAAAGTCCCCCAGATGTGTCAGTCCATTCCAGAGGAACCTGTTTTCCCTGCACTGCCTTGACGTTCAAGCCGAGGATCGACTTCCACAATGTGTGCATGTTGGACAGCCCTGTGGGAAAGCCTCGTGGGAAAGCCTCGTGGGAAGGACTCGAGGGAAAACGATAGATCCTTTGATCCACGCGGCGGACTGCGTGACACTGCTGCTACCGCTCTGGAGGAAAGCGGAAGTGCATGCCCGCATTAGAGGCGAGGAATGACTCCCCTGGGGAGACTCCAGAAGTACCCCAAGATCCATGTCAGCACTGGAGAGGAATCCTCAGGTTCCGGCCCCCACTCCACACAAGGTCTTAGGCCCCGGCATCGACAGGAGAGAAATCCCGAGAGGCCCCTGAGGTACTCGCATGGGGGCTGGCCTTTCCTGAGGCCACCAGAGCGGGTCCCTGAGGTCCCCGTCGTAAGACGAGAGCACCTGCCGCAACTCGAGAAAATCCAGGAGGTTTTGCCCTCCAGGCGAGATGAGGCCCATTTCCGCTGAGGTTTCTCGAGGCTAATCACATCTAACCACTGGAACTTCCAAAGGGTCCTTCACACCCTTGCTGCAACTCAAGAAGTTCCCCGAAATACCCATCTTCCCTCGAGAGGAAGCACGAGGGTCCGGCACACATCCAGGGGAGCCCCGTTTCCGCCTCCTAGCTCGAGATGAGGGATCCTTTCCCTGTTTCGTAGGGAAAGAATTCCCGGCGTTCCCGTCGCATCTCAAGAGGAGGCGCTCTCCACAGGAAAGGCGAGAGGAACTCCAGGGTCGTGCCACCATTCCAAAAGTCCCCCAGATGTGTCAGTCCATTCCAGAGGAACCTGTTTTCCCTGCACTACCTTCACGTTCAAGCCGAGGATCGACTTCCACAATGTGTGCATGTTGGACAGCCCTGTGGGAAAGCCTCCTGGGAAAGCGTCGTGGGATAGCCTCGTGAGAAAGACTCGAGGGAAAACCATAGATCCTTTTATCCAAGCGGCTGACTGCTTGACACTGCTGCTTCGGCTCTGGAGGAAAGAGCAAGTGCATGCCAGCATTCGAGACGAGGAATGACTCCCCTGGGATGACTCCAGAAGTACCCCAAGATCCATGTCAGCACTGGAGAGGAATCCTCAGGTTCCGGCCCCGACTCCA
This sequence comes from Ovis canadensis, assembly GCF_042477335.2. NCBI lineage: Eukaryota > Metazoa > Chordata > Mammalia > Artiodactyla > Bovidae > Ovis > Ovis canadensis. The sequence goes on from NC_091252.1 coordinate 3,571,342, forward strand.
CACAAGGTCTTAGGCCCCAGCATCGAGGGGAGAGGAATCCCGAGAGGCCCCCGAGGAACTCGCATGGGGACTGGCCTTTCCTGAGGCCACCAGAGCGGGTCCCTGAGGTCCCCGTCGTAAGTCGAGAGCACCTGCCGCAACTCGAGAAAATCCAGGAGGTTTTGCCCTGCAGGCGAGATGAGGCCCATTTCCGCTGAGGCTTCTCAAGGCTAATCACACCTAAGCTCTGGAACTTCCAAAGGGTCCTTGACACCCTTGCTGCAACTCAAGAAGTTCCCCTATATACCCCTCTCCACTCGAGAAAAAGCACGCATGTCCCACCCACATCCAGAAGAGCTCCGTTTCCGCCTCGTAGGTCGAGATGAGGGATCCGTTCGCTGCTTGTTCAGGAGAGATTCCTTGGCGTTCCCATCGCATCTCAAGTGTAGGGGCTCTCCACAGGAAAGGTGAGAGCAACTCCAGCGTCGTGCCACCATTCCAAGAGTCCCCCAGATGTCTCAGTCCATTCCTGAGGATACTGTTTTCCCTGCACTGCCTTGACTTTAACGAGGAGGATCGACTCCCACCACGGTCTCACGTGGGACAGCCCTGTGGGAAAGCCTCATGGGAAAGCCTCGAGGGAAAGCCACAGATCCCTTGATCCACGCGACAGGAATCGTGACGCTGGTGCTACAGCTCGGAGGAAAGCGCACGTGCATGCCCCCATTCGAGACGAAGACTGACTCCCCTGGGGAGACTCCAAAAGTACTCCAAGATCCATGTCAGTACTGGAGAGGAATCCTCAGGTTCCGGCCCCGACTCCACACAAGGACTTAGGCCCCGGCATCGACGGAAGTTGAATCCCGAGAGGACCCCGAGCAATTCGAATGGGGACGGGCCAGTATTGAGGCCACCAGAGCGGGTCCCTAAAGTCCCCGTCGTAAGTCAAGAGCACCTGCCGCAACTCGAGAAAATCAAGGAGGTTTTGCACTCCAGCTGAGTGAGGCCCATTTCCGCTGAGGCTTCTGGAAGCTAATCACACCTAACCTCTGGAACTTCTAAAAGGTCCTTCACACCCTTGCTGCAACTCAAGAAGTTCCCTAACATACCCGTCTCCACTCGAGAGGAAGCACGAGGGTCCCGCCCACATCCAGGGGAGCCCCGTGTCCGCCTCGTAGCTCAAGATGAGGGATCCTTTCACAGCTTTTTCAGGAAATAATTCTGGGAGTTCCCGTTGCATCTCAAGTGGAGGCGCTCCTCACAGGAAAGGCGAGAGGAACGCCAGGGTCGTGCCACCGTTCCCAGAGTCCCCCAGATATCTCAGTCCATTCCAGAGGAACCTGTTATCCCTGCACTGCCTCGAGTTTCACGCCGAGCATCGACTCACACCACGGTGACACGTGGGACAGTCCTGTGGGAAAGCCTCGTGGGAAAGCCTCGTGGGAAAGCCACAGATCCCATGATCGGTGCGCCGGGAGGCATGACAGTGTTGTTACAGCTCTGGAGGAAAGCGCACGTGCATGCCCCCATTCGAGACGGGGACTTACTCCCCTGGGGAAACACGAGAAGTACTCCACGATCCATGTTAGCAATGGAGAGGAAACCTCATGTTCCAGACACGACTCCACACAAGGTCTTAGGCTCTGGCATCGAAGGGAGCGGAATCCCGAGAGGCTCCCGAGCCACTGGAATGGGGACTGGCCAGTCCTGAGGCCACCAGAGCGCGTCCCTTAGGTCACCGTCGTAAGTCGAGAGCACCTGCCGCAACTCGAGAAAATCCAGGAGGTTTTTCCCTCCAGGCGAGATGAGGCCCATTTCCGCTGAGGCTTCTTCAGGCTAATCACGTCTAGCCTCTTGAACTTCCAAAAGGTCCTTCACACCCTTGCTGCAACTCAAGAAGTTGCCTGACATACCCGTCTCCACTCTAGAAGAAGCACGAGGATCCCATCCACATCCAGAGGAGCCCCGTTTCCGCCTCGTAGCTAGAGATGAGGGACATTTCGCTGCTTTGTCCGGAAAGAAATCCCGACGTTTCCCTCTCACCTCAAGAGGAGGCGCTCTCCACAGGAAAGGCGAGAGGAACTCCAGCATCGTGCCACCATTCCAAGAGTCCCCCAGATGTCTCAGTCCATTCAGAGGAACCTGTTTGCCCTGCACTACCTCGGCTTTCACGCCGAGGATCGACTCCCACGCCGAGGATCGACTCACACCACGCTGGCACGTGGGACAGCCCTGTGGGACAGCCCTGTGGGAAAGACTCGTGGGAAAGCCTCATGGGATAGACTCGAGGGAAAACCATAGATCCTTTGATCCACGCGGCGGACAGCGTGACACTGCTGCTACTGCTCTGGAGGAAAGCGCAAGTGCATGCCCGCATTCGAGACGACGACTGACTCCCCTGGGGAGACTCCAGAAGTACCCCAAGATCCATATCAGCACTGGAGAGGAATCCCCAGGTTCCGTTCCCGACTCCACACAACGTCTTAGGCCCCGGCATGGACGGGAGAGGAATCCCGAGAGGACCCCGAGGAACTCGCATGGGGACTGGCCTTTCCTGAGGCCACCAGAGCGGGTCCCTGAGGTCCCCGTCGTAAGTCGAGAGCACCTGCCGCAACTCGAGAAAATCCAGGAGGTTTTGCACTCCAGGCGAGATGAGGCCCATTTCCGCTGAGGCTTCTCGAGGCTAATCACATCTAACCACTGGAACTTCCAAAGGGTCCTTCACACCCTTGCTGCAACTCAAGAAGTTCCCCCACATACCCGTCTCCACTCGAGAGGAAGCACGTGGGGTCCCGCACACATCCAGGGGACCCCGTTTCCGCCTCCTAGCTCGAGATGAGGGATCCTTTCCCTGTTTCGTAGGGAAAGAATTCGCGGCGTTCCCGTCGCATCTCAAGAGGAGGCGCTCTCCACAGGAAAGGCGAGAGGAACTCCAGGGTCGTGCCACCATTCCAAGAGTCCCCCAGATGTGTCAGTCCATTCCAGAGGAACCTGTTTTCCCTGCACTGCCTTGACGTTCAAGCCGAGGATCGACTCCCACCACGTGTGCACGTGGGACAGCCCTGTGGGAAAGCCTCGTGGGAAACCCTCGTGGGAAAGACTCGAGGGAAAACCATAGATCCTTTGATCCACGCGGCGGACTGCGTGACACTGCTGCTACGGCTCTGGAGGAAAGAGCAAGTGCATGCCAGCATTCGAGACGAGGAATGACTCCCCTGGGATGACTCCAGAAGTACCCCAAGATCCATGTCAGCACTGGAGAGGAATCCTCAGGTTCCGGCCCCGACTCCACACAAGGTCTTAGGCCCCGGCATCGAGGGGAGAGGAATCCCGAGAGGCCCCCGAGGAACTCGCATGGGGACTGGCCTTTCCTGAGGCCACCAGAGCGGGTCCCTGAGGTCCCCGTCGTAAGTCGAGAGCACCTGCCGCAACTAGAGAAAATCCAGGAGGTTTTGCCCTGCAGGCGAGATGAGGCCCATTTCCGCTGAGGCTTCTCAAGGCTAATCACACCTAAGCTCTGGAACTTCCAAAGGGTCCTTGACACCCTTGCTGCAACTCAAGAAGTTCCCCTATATACCCCTCTTCACTCGAGAGGAAGCACGCATGTCCCACCCACATCCAGAAGAGCTCCGTTTCCGCCTCGTAGGTCGAGATGAGGGATCCGTTCGCTGCTTGTTCAGGAGAGATTCCTTGGCGTTCCCATCGCATCTCAAGTGTAGGGGCTCTCCACAGGAAAGGTGAGAGCAACTCCAGCGTCGTGCCACCATTCCAAGAGTCCCCCAGATGTCTCAGTCCATTCCTGAGGATACTGTTTTCCCTGCACTGCCTTGACTTTAACGAGGAGGATCGACTCCCACCACGGTCTCACGTGGGACAGCCCTGTGGGAAAGCCTCGTGGGAAAGCCTCGAGGGAAAGCCACAGATCCCTTGATCCACGCGACAGGAATCGTGACGCTGGTGCTACAGCTCGGAGGAAAGCGCACGTGCATGCCCCCATTCGAGACGAAGACTGACTCCCCTGGGGAGACTCCAAAAGTACTCCAAGATCCATGTCAGCACTGGAGAGGAATCCTCAGGTTCCGGCCCCGACTCCACACAAGGTCTTAGGCCCCGGCATTGACGGGAGAGGAATCCCGAGAGGCCCCTGAGGAACTCGCATGGGGACTGGCCTTTCCTGAGGCCACCAGAGCGGGTCCCTGAGGTCCCCGTCGTAAGTCGAGAGCAGCTACCACAACTCGAGAAAATCCAGGAGGTTTTGCCCTCCAGGCGAGATAAGGCCCATTTCCGCTGAGGCTTCTCGAGGTTAATCACATCTAACCACTGGAACTTTCAAAGGGTCCTTCACACCCTTGCTGCAACTCAAGAAGTTCCCCTACATAGCCGTGTCCACTCGAGAGGAAGCACGAGGGTCCCGCACACATCCAGGGGAGCCCCGTTTCCGCCTCCTAGCTCGAGATGAGGGATCCTTTCCCTGTTTCGTAGGGAAAGAATTCCCGGCGTTCCCGTCGCATCTCAAGAGGAGGGGCTCTCCACAGGAAAGGCGAGAGGAACTCCAGGGTCGTGCCACCATTTCAAGAGTCCCCCAGATGTGTCAGTCCATTCCAGAGGAACCTGTTTTCCCTGCACTGCCTTGACGTTCAAGCCGAGGATCGAGTCCCACCACGTGTGCATGGGGTACAGCCCTGTGGGTAAGCCTCGTGGGAAAGCCTCGTGGGAAAGACTCGAGGGAAAACCATAGATCCTTTGATCCACGCGGCGCACTGCGTGACACTGCTGCTACCGCTCTGGAGGAAAGCCCAAGTGCATGCCCGCATTCGAGACGAGGACTGACTCCCCTGGGGAGACTCCAGAAGTACCCCAAGATCCATGTCAGCACTGGAGAGGAATCCTCAGGTTCCGGCCCCGACTCCACACAAGGTCTTAGGCCCCGGCATCGACGGGAGAGGAATCCCGAAAGGCCCCCGAGGAACTTGCATGGGGACTGGCCTTTCCTGAGGCCACCAGAGCGGGTCCCTGAGGTCCCCGTCGTAAGTCGAGAGCACCTGCCGCAACTCGAGAAAATCCAGGAGGTTTTGCCCTCCAGGCGACATGAGGCCCATTTCCGCTGAGGCTTCTCGAGGCTAATCACGTCTAAGCACTGGAACTTCCAAAGGGTCCTTCACACCCTTGCTGCAACTCAAGAAGTTCCCCGACATACCCGTCTCCACTCGAGAGGAAGCACGTGGGGTCCCGCACACATCCAGGGGAGCCCCGTTTCCGCCTCCTAGCTCGAGATGAGGGATCCTTTCCCTGTTTCGTAGGGAAAGAATTCCCGGCATTCCCGTCGCATCTCAAGAGGAGGCACTCTCCACAGGAAAGGCGAGAGGAACTCCAGGGTCGTGCCACCATTCCAAGAGTCCCCCAGATGTGTCAGTCCATTCCAGAGGAACCTGTTTACCCTGCACTGCCTTGACGTTCAAGCCGAGGATCGACTCCCACCACGTGTGCACGTGGGACAGCCCTGTGGGAAAGCCTCGTGGGAAAGCCTCGTGGGAAAAACTCGTGGGAAAGACTCGAGGGAAAACCATAGATCCTTTGATCCACGCGGCGGACTGCGTGACACTGCTGCTACCGCCCTGGAGGAAAGCTCAAGTGCATGCCCGCATTCGAGACGAGGACTGACTCCCCTGGGGAGACTCCAGAAGTACCCCAAGATGCATGTCAGCACTGGAGAGGAATCCTCAGGTTCCGGCCCCGACTCCACACAAGGTCTTAGGCCCCGGCATCGACGGGAGAGGAATCCCGAGAGGCCCCTGAGGAACTCGCATGGGGACTGGCCTTTCCTGAGGCCTCCAGAGCGGGTCCCTGAGGTCCCCGTTGTAAGTCGAGAGCACCTGCCGCAACTCGAGAAAATCCAGGTGGTTTTGCCCTCCAGGCGAGATGAGGCCCATTTCCGCTGAGGCTTCTCGAGGCTAATCACATCTAACCACTGAAACTTCCAAAGGGTCCTTCACACCCTTGCTGCAAGTGGAGAAGTTCCCCGACAACCCGTCTCCACTCGAGAGGAAGCACGTGGGGTCCCGTACACATCCAGGGGTGCCCCGTTTCCGCTTCCCAGCTTGAGATGAGAGATCCTTTCCCTGTTTAGTAGGGAAAGAATTCCCGGCGTTCCCGTCGCATCTCAAGAGGAGGCGCTCTCCACAGGAAAGGCGAGAGGAACTCCAGGGTCGTGGCACCATTCCAAGAGACCACCAGATGTGTCAGTCCATTACAGAGGAACCTGTTTTCCCTGCACTGCCTTGACGTTCAAGCCGAGGATCGACTCCCACCACGTGTGCACGTGGGACAGCCCTGTGGGAAAGCCTCGTGGGAAAGCCTCGTGGGAAAAACTCGAGGGAAAACCATAGATCCTTTGATCCACGCGGCAGACTGTGTGACAGTGGTGCTACTGCTCTGGAGGAAAGCGCAAGTGCATGCCCGCATTCGAGACGAGGACTGACTCCCCTGGGGAGACTCCAGAAGTACCCCAAGATCCATGTCAATACTGGAGAGGAATCCTCAGGTTCCGGCCCCGACTCCACACAAGGCATTAGGCCCCGGCATCGACGGGAGAGGAATCCCGAGAGGCCCCCGAGGAACTCGCATGGGGACTGGCCTTTCCTGAGGCCACCAGAGCGGGTCCCTGAGGTCCCCGTCGTAAGTCGAGAGCACCTGCCGCAACTTGAGAAAATCCAGGAGGTTTTGCCCTCCAGGCGAGATGAGGCCCATTTCCGCTGAGGCTTCTCGAGGCTAATCACATCTAACCACTGGAACTTCCAAAGGGTCCTTCACACCCTTGCTGCAACTCAAGAAGTTCCCCGACATACCCGTCTCCACTCGAGAGGAAGCAAGAGGGTCCCGCACACATCCAGGGGTGCCCCGTTTCCGCCTCCTAGCTCGAGATGAGTGATCCTTTCTCTCTTTCGTAGGGAAAGAATTCCCGGCGTTCCCGTCGCATCTCAAGAGGAGGCGATCTCCACAGGAAAGTCGAGAGGAACTCCTGGGTCGTGCCACCATTCCAAGAGTCCCCCAGATGTGTCAGTCCATTCCAGAGGAACCTGTTTTCCCTGCACTGCCTTGACGTTCAAGCCGAGGATCGACTCCCACCACGTGTGCACGTGGGACAGCCCTGAGGGAAAGCCTCGTGGGAAAGCCTCGTGGGAAAGACTCGAGGGAAATCCATAGATCCTTTGATCCACGCGGCGGACTGCGTGACACTGCTGCTATCGCTCTGGAGGAAAGCGCAAGTGCATGCCCGCATTCAAGACGAGGACTGACTCCCCTGGGGAGACTCCAGAAGTACCCCAAGATCCATGTCAGCACTGGAGAGGAATCCTCAGGTTCCGGCCCCGACTCCACACAAGGTCTTAGTCCCCGGCATCGACGGGAGTGGAATCCCGAGAGGCCCCCGAGGAACTCGCATGGGGACTGGCCTTTCCTGAGGCCACCAGAGCGGGTCCCTGAGGTCCCGGTCGTAAGTCGAGAGCACCTGCCGCAACACGAGAAAATCCAGGAGGTTTTGCCCTCCAGGCGAGATGAGGCCCATTTCCGCTGAGGCTTCTCGAGGCTAATCACATCTAACCACTGGAACTTCCAAAGGGTCCTTCACACCCTTGCTGCAACTCAAGAAGTTCCCCGACATACCCGTGTCCACTCGAGAGGAAGCACGAGGGTCCCGCACACATCCAGGGGAGCCCCGTTTCCGCCTCCTAGCTCAAGATGAGGGATCCTTTCTCTCTTTCTTAGGGAAAGAATTCCCGGCGTTCCCGTCACATCTCAAGAGGAGGCGCTCTCCACAGTAAAGGCGAGAGGAACTCCAGGGTCGTGCCACCATTCCAAGAGACCCCCAGATGTGTCAGTCCATTCCAGAGGAACCTGTTTTCCCTGCACTGCCTTGACGTTCAAGCCGAGGATCGACTCCCACCACGTGTGCACATGGGACAGCCCTGTGGGAAAGCCTCGTGGGAAAGACTCGAGGGAAAACCATAGATCCTTTGATCCACGCGGCGGACTGCGTGACAGTGGTGCTACTGCTCTGGAGGAAAGCGCAAGTTCATGCCCGCATTCGAGACGAGGACTGACTCCCCTGGGGAGACTCCAGAAGTACCCCAAGATCCATGTCAGCACTGGAGAGGAATCCTCAGTTTCCGGCCTCGACTCCACACAAGGTCTTAGTCCCTGGCATCGAAGGGAGAGGAATCCCGAGAGGCCCCCGAGGAACTCGCATGGGGACTGGCCTTTCCTGAGGCCACCAGAGCGGGTCCCTAAGGTCCCCGTCGTAAGTCGAGAGCACCTGCCACAACTCGAGAAAATCCAGGAGGTTTTGCCCTCCAGGCGAGATGAGGCCCATTTCCGCTGAGGCTTCTCGAGGCTAATCATATCTAACCACTGGAACTTCCAAAGGGTCCGTCACACCTTTGCTGCAACCCAAGAAGTTCCCGGACATACCCGTCTCCACTAGAGAGGAAGCACGTGGGGTCCCGCACACATCCAGGGGAGCCACGTTTCCGCCTCCTAGCTCGAGATGAGGGATCCTTTCCCTCTTTCGTAGGGAAAGAATTCCCGGCGTTCCCATCCCATCTCAAGAGGAGGCGCTCTCCACAGGAAAGGGGAGAGGAACTCCAGGGTCGTGACACCATTCCAAGAGACCCCCAGATGGGTCAGTCCATTACAGAGGAACCTGTTTTCCCTGCACTGCCTTGACGTTCAAGCCGAGGATCGACTCCCACCACGTGTGCACGTGGGACAGCCCTGTGGGAAAGCCTCGTGGGAAAGCCTCGTGGGAAAGACTCGAGGGAAAACCATAGATCCTTTGATCCACGCGGCGGACTGCGTGACACTGCTGCTACCGCTCTGGAGGAAAGCGCAAGTGCATGCCCGCATTCGAGACGAGGACTGACTCCCCTGGGGAGACTCCAGAAGTACCCCAAGATCCATGTCAGCACTGGAGAGGAATCCTCAGGTTCCGGCCCCGACTCCACACAAGGTCTTAGGCCCCGGCATCGACGGGAGAGGAATCCCGAGAGGCCCCCGAGGAACTCGCATGGGGACTGGCCTTTCCTGAGGCCACCAGAGCGGGTCCCCGAGGTCCCCGTCGTAAGTTGAGAGCACCTGCCGCAACTCGAGAAAATCCAGGAGGTTTTGCCCTCCAGGCGAGACGAGGCCCATTTCCGCTGAGGATTCTCGAGGCTAATCACATCTAACCACTGGAACTTCCAAAGGGTCCTTCACACCCTTGCTGCAACTCAAGAAGTTCCCCGACATACCCGTCTCCACCCGAGAGGAAGCACGAGGGTCGCGCACATATCCAGGGGAGCCCCGTTTCCGCCTCCTAGCTCGAGATGAGGGATCCTTTCCCTGTTTCGTAGGGAAAGAATTCCCGGCATTCCCGTCGCATCTCAAGAGGAGGCGCTCTCCACAGGAAAGGCGACAGGAACTCCAGGGTCGTGCCACCATTCCAAGAGTCCCCGAGATGTGTCAGTCCATTCCAGAGGAACCTGTTTTCCCTGCACTGCCTTGACGTTCAAGCCGAGGATCTACTCCCACCACGTGTGCACGTGGGATAGCCCTGTGGGAAAGCCTCGTGGGAAAGCCTCGTGGGAAAGACTCGAGGGAAAACCATAGATCCTTTTATCCACGCGGCGGACTGCGTGACACTGCTGCTACCGCTCTGGAGGAAAGCGCAAGTGCATGCCCGCATTCGAGACGAGGACTGACTCCCCTGGGGAGACTCTAGAAGTACCCCAAGATCCATGTCAGCACTGGAGAGGAATCCTCAGGTTCCGGCCCCGACTCCACACAAGGTCTAAGGCCCCGGCATCGACGGGAGAGGAATCCCGAGAGGCCCCCGAGGAACTCGCATGGGGACTGGCCTTTCCTGAGGCAACCAGAGCGGGTCCCTGAGGTCCCCGTCGTAAGTCGAGAGCACCTGCCGCAACTCGAGAAAATCCAGGAGGTTTAGCCCTCCAGGCGAGATGAGGCCCATTTCCCCTGAGGCTTCTCGAGGCTAATCACATCTAACCACTGGAACTTCCAAAGGGTCCTTAACACCCTTGCTGCAACTCAAGAAGTTCCCCGACATACCCGTCTCCACTCGAGAGGAAGCAAGAGGGTCGCGCACACATCCAGGGGATCCCCGTTTCCGCCTCCTAGCTCGAGATGAGGGATCCTTTCCCTGTTTCGTAGGGAAAGAATTCCCGGCGTTCCGTCGCATCTCAAGAGGAGGCGCTCTCCACAGGAAAGGCGAGAAGAACTCCAGGGTCGTGCCACCATTCCAAGAGTCCCCCAGATGTGTCAGTCCATTCCAGAGGAACCTGTTTTCCCTGCACTGCCTTGACGTTCAAGCCGAGGATCGAGTCCCACCACGTGTGCACGTGGGACAGCCCTGTGGGAAAGCCTCGTGGGAAAGCCTCGTGGGAAAGACTCGAGGGAAAACCATAGATCCTTTGATCCACGGGGCGGACTGGGTGACACTGCTGCTACCGCTCTGGAGGAAAGCGCAAGTGCATGCCCGCATTCGAGACGAGGACTGACTCCCCTGGGGAGACTCCAGAAGTACCCCAAGATCCATGTCAGCAGTGGAGAGGAATCCTCAGGTTCCGGCCCCGACTCCACACAAGGTCTTAGGCCCCGGCATCGAAGGGAGAGGAATCCCGAGAGGCCCCCGAGGAACTCGCATGGGGACTGGACTTTCCTGAGGCCACCAGAGCGGGTCCCTGAGGTCCCCGTCGTAAGTCGAGAGCACCTGCCGCAACTCGAGAAAATCCAGGAGGTTTTGCCCTCCAGGCGAGATGAGGCCCATTTCCGCTGAGGCTTCTCGAGGCTAATCACATCTAACAACTGGAACTTCCAAAGGGTCTTTCACACCCTTGCTGCAATCAACATGTTCCCCGACATACCCGTCTCCACTCGAGAGGAAGCACGTGGGGTCCCGCACACATCCAGGGGAGCCCCGTTTCCGCCTCCTAGCTCAAGATGAGGGATCCTTTCCTTGTTTCGTAGGGAAAGAATTCCCGGCGTTCCCGTCGCATCTAAAGAGGAGGTGCTCTCCACAGGAAAGGCGAGAGAAACTCCAGGGTCGTGCCACCATTCCAAGAGTCCCCCAGATGTGTCAGTCCATTCAAGAGGAACCTGTTTTCCCTGCACTGCCTTGACGTTCAAGCCGAGGATCGACTCCCACCACCTGTGCACGTGGGACAGCCCTGTGGGAAAGCCTCGTGGGAATGGCTCGTGGGAAAGACTCAAGGGAAAACCATAGATCCTTTGATCCACGCGGGGGACTGCGTGACACTGCTGCTACCGCTCTGGAGGAAAGCGCAAGTGCATGCCCGCATTCGAGACGAGGACTGACTCCCCTGGGGAGACTCCAGAAGTACCTCAAGATCCATGTCAGCAGTGGAGAGGAATCCTCAGGTTCCGGCCCCGACTCCACACAAGGTCTTAGGGCCCGGCATCAATGGGAGAGGAATCCCGAGAGGCCCCCGAGGAACTCGCATGTGGACTGGCCTTTCCTGCGGCCACCAGAGCGGGTCCCTGAGGTTCCCGTCGTAAGTCGAGAGCACCTGCCGCAACTCGAGAAAATCCATGAGGTTTTGCCCTCCAGGCGAGATGAGGCCCATTTCCACTGAGGCTTCTCGAGGCTAATCACATCTAACCACTGGAACTTCCAAAGGGTCCTTCACACCCTTGCTGCAACTCAAGAAGTTCCCCGACATACCCGTCTCCACTCGAGAGGAAGCACGAGGGTCGCGCACACATCCAGGGGAGCCCCGTTTCCGCCTCCTTGCTCGAGATGAGGGATCCTTTCCCTGTTTCTTAGGGAAAGAATTCCCGGCGTTCCCGTCGCATCTCAAGAGGAGGCGCTCTCCACAGGAAAGGCAAGAGGAACTCCAGGGTCGTGCCACCATTCCAAGAGTCCCCCAGATGTGTCAGTCCATTCCAGAGGAACCTGTTTTCCCTGCACTGCCTTGACGTTCAAGCCGAGGATCGACTCCCACCACGTGTGCACGTGGGACAGCCCTGTGGGAAAGCCTCGTGGGAATGCCTCGTGGGAAAGACTCAAGGGAAAACCATAGATCCTTTGATCCACGCGGCGGACTGCGTGACACTGCTGCTACCGCTCTGGAGGAAAGCGCAAGTGCATGCCCGCATTCGAGACGAGGACTGACTCACCTGGGGAGACTCCAGAAGTACCTCAAGATCCATGTCAGCCCTGGAGAGGAATCCTCAGGTTCCGGCCCCGACTCCACACAAGGTCTTAGGCCCCGGCATCGATGGGAGAGGAATCCCGAGATGCCCCCGAGGAAGTCGCATGGGGACTGGCCTTTCCTGAGGCCACCAGAGCGGGTCCCTGAGGTCCCCGTCGTAAGTCGAGAGCACCTGCCGCAACTCGAGAAAATCCATGAGGTTTTGCCCTCCAGGCGAGATGAGGCCCATTTCCGCTGAGGCTTCTCGAGGCTAATCACATCTGACCACTGGAACTTCCAAAGGGTACTTCACACCCTTGCTGCAACTCAAGAAGTTCCCCGACATACCCGTCTCCACTCGAGAGGAAGCACGAGGGTCCCGCACACATCCAGGGGAGCCCCGTTTCCGCCTCCTAGATCGAGATGAGGGATCCTTTCCCTGTTTCGTAGGGAAAGAATTCCCGGCGTTCCCGTCGTATCTCAAGAGGAGGCGCTCTCCACAGGAAAGGCGAGAGGAACTCCAGGGTCGTGTCACCATTCCAAGAGTCCCCCAGATGTCTCAGTCCATTCCAGAGGAACCTGTTTTCCCTGCACTGCCTTGACGTTCAAGCCGAGGATCGACTCCCACCACGTGTGCACGTGGGACAGCCCTGTGGGAAAGCCTCGTGGGAAAGCCTCGTGGGAAACACTCGAGGGAAAACCATAGATCCTTTGATCCACGCGGCGGACTGTGTGACACTGCTGCTACCGCTCTGCAGGAAAGCGTAAGTGCATGCCCGCATTCGAGACGAGCACTGACTCCCCTGGGGAGACTCCAGAATTACCCCAAGATCCATGTCAGCACTGGAGAGGAATCCTCAGGTTCCGGCCCCGACTCCACACAAGGTCTTAGGCCCCGGCATCGACGGGAGAGGAATCCCGAGAGGCCCCCGAGGAACTCGCATGGGGACTGGACTTTCCTTAGGCCACCAGAGCGGGTCCCTGAGGTCCCGTCGTAAGTCGAGAGCACCTGCCTCAACTCGAGAAAATCCAGGAGGTTTTGCCCTCCAGGCGAGATGAGGCCCATTTCCGCTGAGGCTTCTCGAGGCTCATCACATCTAACCCCTGGAACTTCCAAAGGGTCCTTCACACCTTTGGTGCAACTCAAGAAGTTCCCCGACCTACCCGTCTCCACTGGAGAGGAAGCACGTGGGTCCCGCACACATCCAGGGGAGCCCCGTTTCTGCCTCCTAGCTCGAGATGAGGGATCCTTTCCCTGTTTCTTAGGGAAAGAATTCCCGGCGTTCCCGTCGCATCTCAAGAGAGGCGCTCTCCACAGGAAAGGCAAGAGGAACTCCAGGGTCGTGCCACCATTCCAAGAGTCCCCCAGATGTGTCAGTCCATTCCAGAGGAACCTGTTTTCCCTGCACTGCCTTGACGTTCAAGCCGAGGATCGACTCCCACCACGTGTGCACGTGGGACAGCCCTGTGGGAAAGCCTCGTGGGAAAGCCTCGTGGGAAAGACTCGAGGGAAAACCATAGATCATTTGATTCACGCGGAGGACTGCGTGACACTGCTGCTACCGCTCTGGAGGAAAGCGCAAGTGCATGCCCGCATTCGAGACGAGGACTGACTCCCCTGGGGAGACTCCAGAAGTACCTCAAGATCCATGTCAGCAGTGGAGAGGAATCCTCAGGTTCCGGCCCCGACTCCACACAAGGTCTTAGGCCCCGGCATCGATGGGAGAGGAATCCCGAGAGGCCCACGAGGAACTCGCATGGGGACTGGCCTTTCCTGAGGCCACCACAGCGGGTCCCCGAGGTCCCCGTCGTAAGTCGAAGGCACCTGCCGCAACTCGAGAAAATCCATGAGGTTTTGCACTCCAGGCGAGATGAGGCCCATTTCCGCTGAGGATTCTCGAGGCTAATCACATCTAACCACTGGAACTTCCAAAGGGTCCTTCACACCCTTGCTGCAACTCAAGAAGTTCCCCGACATACCCGTCTCCACTCGAGAGGAAGCACGAGGGTCCCGCACACATCCAGGGGAGCCCCGTTTCCGCCGCCTAGCTCGAGATGAGGGATCCTTTCCCTGTTTCGTAGGGAAAGAATTCCCGGCATTCCCGCCGCATCTCAAGAGGAGGCGCTCTCCACAGGAAAGGCGAGAGGAACTCCAGGGTCGTGCCACCATTCCAAGAGTCCCCCAGATGTTTCAGTCCATTCCAGAGGAACCTGTATTCCCTGCACTGCCTTGACGTTCAAGCCGAGGATCGACTACCACCACGTGTGCACGTGGGACAGCCCTGTGGGAAAGCCTCGTGAGAAAGCCTCGTGGGAAAGACTCGAGGGAAAACCATAGATCCTTTGATCCACGCGGCGGACTGTGTGACACTGCTGCTACCGCTCTGGAGGAAAGCGCAAGTGCATGCCCGCATTCGAGACGAGGACTGACTCCCCTGGGGAGACTCCAGAAGTAGCCCAAGATCCATGTCAGCACTGGAGAGGAATCCTCAGGTTCCGGCCCCGACTCCACACAAGGTCTTAGGCCCCGGCATCGATGGGAGAGGAATCCCGAGAGGCCGCCGAGGAACTCGCATGGGGACTGGGCTTTCCTGAGGCCACCAGAGCGGGTCCCCGAGTTCCCCGTCGTAAGTCGAGTGCACCTGCCGCAACTCGAGAAAATCCATGAGGTTTTGCCCTCCAGGCGAGATGAGGCCCATTTCCGCTGAGGCTTCTCGAGGCTAATCACATCTAACCACTGGAACTTCCAAAGGGTCCTTCACACCCTTGCTGCAACTCAAGAAGTTCCCCGACATACCCGTCTCCACTCGAGAGGAAGCACGAGGGTCCCGCACACATCCAGGGGAGTCCCGTTTCCGCCTCCTAGCTCGAGATGAGGGATCCTTTCCCTGTTTCGTAGGGAAAGAATTCCCGGCGTTCCCGTCGCATCTCAAGAGGAGGCGCTCTCCACAGGAAAGGCGAGAGGAACTCCAGGGTCGTGCCACCATTCCAAGAGTCCCCCAGATGTGTCAGTCCATTACAGAGGAACCTGTTTTCCCTGCACTGCCTTGACGTTCAAGCCGAGGATCGACTCCCACCACGTGTGCACGTGGGACAGCCCTGTGGGAAAGCCTCTTGGGAAAGCCTCGTGGGAAAGACTCGAGGGAAATCCATAGATCATTTGATCCACGCGGCGGAATGCGTGACACTGCTGCTACCGCTCTGGAGGAAAGCGCAAGTGCATGCCCGCATTCGAGACGAGGACTGACACCACTGGGGAGACTCCAGAAGTAGCCCAAGATCCATGTCAGCACTGGAGAGGAATCCTCAGGTTCCGGCCCCGACTCCACACAAGGTCTTAGGCCCCGGCATCGACGGGAGAGGAATCCCCAGAGGCCCCCGAGGAACTCGCATGGGGACTGGCCTTTCCAGAGGCCACCAGAGCGGGTCCCCGTGGTCCCCGTCGTAAGTCGAGAGCACCTGCCGCAACTCGAGAAAATCCAGGAGGTTTTGCCCTCCAGGCGAGATGAGGCCCATTTCCGCTGAGGATTCTCGAGGCTAATCACATCTAACCACTGGAACTTCCAAAGGGTCCTTCACACCCTTGCTGCAACTCAAGCAGTTCTGCGACATACCCGTCTCCACTCGAGAGGAAGCACGAGGGTCCCGCACACATCCAGGGGAGTCCCGTTTCCGCCTCCTAGCTCGACATGAGGGATCCTTTCCCTGTTTCGTAGGGAAAGAATTCCCGGCGTTCCCGTCGCATCTCAAGAGGAGGCGCTCTCCACAGGAAAGGCGAGAGGAACTCCAGGGTCGTGCCACCATTCCAAGTGTCCCCCAGATGTGTCAGTCCATTCCAGAGGAACCTGTTTTCCCTGCATTGCCTTGACGTTCAAGCCGAGGATCGACTCCCACCACGTGTGCACGTGGGACAGCCCTGTGGGAAAGCCTCGTGGGAAAGCCTCGTGGGAAAGACTCGAGGGAAAACCATAGATCCTTTGATCCACGCGGCGGACTGCGTGACACTGCTGCTACCGCTCTGGAGGAAAGCGCAAGTGCATGCCCGCATTCGAGACGAGGACTGACTCCCCTGGGGAGACTCCAGAAGTACCCCAAGATCCATGTCAGCACTGGAGAGGAATCCTCAGGTTCCGGCCCCGACTCCACACAAGGTCTTAGGCCCCGGCATCGACGGGAGAGGAATCCCGAGAGGCCCCCGAGGAACTCGCATGGGGACTGGCCTTTCCTGAGGCCACCAGAGCGGGTCCCTGAGGTTCCCGTCGTAAGTCGAGAGCACCTGCCGCAACTAGAGAAAATCCAGGAGGTTTTGCCCTCCAGGCGAGATCAGGCCCATTTCCCCTGAGGCTTCTCGAGGCTAATCACATCTAACCACTGGAACTTCCAAAGGGTCCTTCACACCCTTGCTGCAACTCAAGAAGTTCCCCGACATACCCGTCTCCACTCGAGAGGAAGCAAGAGGGTCACGCACACATCCAGGGGAGCCCCGTTTCCGCCTCCTAGCTCGAGATGAGGGATCCTTTCCCTGTTTCGTAGGGAAAGAATTCCCGGCGTTCCGTCGCATCTCAAGAGGAGGCGTTCTCCACAGGAAAGGCGAGAAGAACTCCAGGGTCGTGCCACCATTCCAAGAGTCCCCCAGATGTGTCAGTCCATTCAAGAGGAACCTGTTTTCCCTGCACTGCCTTGACATTCAAGCCGAGGATCGACTCCCACAACGTGTGCACGTGGGACAGCCCTGTGGGAAAGCTTCGTGGGAAAGCCTCGTGGGAAAGACTCGAGGGAAAACCATAGATCCTTTGATCCACGCGGCGGACTGCGTGACACTGCTGCTACCGCTCTGGAGGAAAGCGCAAGTGCATGCCCGCATTCGAGACGAGGACTGACTCCCCTGGGGAGACTCCAGAAGTAGCCCAAGATCCATGTCAGCACTGGAGAGGAATCCTCAGGTTCCGGCCCCGACTCCACACAAGGTCTTAGGCCCCGGCATCGACGGGAGAGGAATCCCGAGAGGCCCCCGAGGAACTCGCATGGGGACTGGCCTTTCCTGAGGCCACCAGAGCGGGTCCCTGAGGTCCCCGTCGTGAGTTGAGAGCACCTGCCGCAACTCGAGAAAATCCAGGAGGTTTTGCCCTCCAGGCGAGATGAGGCCCATTTCCGCTGAGGATTCTCGAGGCTAATCACATCTAACCACTGGAACTTCCAAAGGGTCCTTCACACCCTTGCTGCAACTCAAGAAGTTCCCCGACATACCCGTCTCCACCCGAGAGGAAGCACGAGGGTCGCGCACATATCCAGGGGAGCCACGTTTCCGCCTCCTAGCTCGAGATGAGGGATCCTTTCCCTGTTTCGTAGGGAAAGAATTCCCGGCATTCCCGTCGCATCTCAAGAGGAGGCGCTCTCCACAGGAAAGGCGACAGGAACTCCAGGGTCGTGCCACCATTCCAAGAGTCCCCCAGATGTGTCAGTCCATTCCAGAGGAACCTGTTTTCCCTGCACTGCCTTGACGTTCAAGCCGAGGATCTACTCCCACCACGTGTGCACGTGGGATAGCCCTGTGGGAAAGCCTCGTGGGAAAGCCTCGTGGGAAAGACTCGAGGGAAAACCATAGATCCTTTTATCCACGCGGCGGACTGCGTGACACTGCTGCTACCGCTCTGGAGGAAAGCGCAAGTGCATGCCCGCATTCGAGACGAGGACTGACTCCCCTGGGGAGACTCCAGAAGTACCCCAAGATCCATGTCAGCACTGGAGAGGAATCCTCAGTTTCCGGCCCCGACTCCACACAAGGTCTAAGGCCCCGGCATCGACGGGAGTGGAATCCCGAGAGGCCCCCGAGGAACTCGCATGGGGACTGGCCTTTCCTGAGGCCACCAGAGCGGGTCCCTGAGGTCCCCGTCGTAAGTCGAGAGCACCTGCCGCAACTCGAGAAAATCCAGGAGGTTTAGCCCTCCAGGCGAGATGAGGCCCATTTCCGCTGAGGATTCTCGAGGCTAATCACATCTAACCACTGGAACTTCCAAAGGGTCCTTCACACCCTTGCTGCAACTCAAGAAGTTCCCCGACATACCCGTCTCCACTCGAGAGGAAGCACGAGGGTCCCGCACACATCCAGGGGAGCCCCGTTTCCGCCTCCTAGCTCGAGATGAGGGATCCTTTCCGTGTTTCGTAGGGAAAGAATTCCCGGCGTTCCGTCGCATCTCAAGAGGAGGCGCTCTCCACAAGAAAGGCGAGAAGAACTCCAGGGTCGTGCCACCATTCCAAGAGTCCCCCAGATGTGTCAGTCCATTCCAGAGGAACCTGTTTTCCCTGCACTGCCTTGACGTTCAAGCCGAGGATCGACTCCCACCACGTGTGCACGTGGGACAGCCCTGTGGGAAAGCCTCTTGGGAAAGCCTCGTGGGAAAGACACGAGGGAAAACCATAGATCCTTTGATCCACGCGGCAGACTGCGTGACACTGCTGCTACCGCTCTGGAGGAAAGCGCAAGTGCATGCCCGCATTCGAGACGAGGACTGACTCCCCTGGGGAGACTCCAGAAGTAGCCCAAGATCCATGTCAGCACTGGAGAGGAATCCTCAGGTTCCGGCCCCGACTCCACACAAGGTCTTAGGCCCCGGCATCGACGGGAGAGGAATCCCGAGAGGCCCCCGAGGAACTCGCATGGGGACTGGCCTTTCCTGAGGCCACCAGAGCGGGTCCCTGAGGTCCCCGTCGTAAGTCGAGAGCACCTGCCGCAACTCGAGAAAATCCAGGAGGTTTTGCCCTCCAGGCGAGATGAGGCCCATTTCCGCTGAGGCTTCTCGAGGCTAATCACATCTAACCACGGGAACTTCCAAAGGGTCCTTCACACCCTTGCTGCAACTCAAGCAGTTCCCCGACATACCCGTCTCCACTCGAGAGGAAGCACGTGGGGTCCCGTACACATCCAGGGGAGCCCCGTTTCCGCCTCCTAACTCGAGATGAGGGATCCTTTCCCTGTTTCGTAGGGAAAGAATTCCCGGCGTTCCCGTCGCATCTCAAGAGGAGGCGCTCTC
Organism: Ovis canadensis; assembly: GCF_042477335.2. Taxonomy (NCBI): domain Eukaryota; kingdom Metazoa; phylum Chordata; class Mammalia; order Artiodactyla; family Bovidae; genus Ovis; species Ovis canadensis. The sequence goes on from NC_091252.1 coordinate 3,590,555, forward strand.
CACAGGAAAGGCAAGAGGAACTCCAGGGTCGTGCCACCATTCCAAGAGTCCCCCAGATGTGTCAGTCCATTCCAGAGGAACCTGTTTTCCCTGCACTGCCTTGACGTTCAAGCCGAGGATCGACTCCCACCACGTGTGCACGTGGGACAGCCCTGTGGGAAAGCCTCGTGGGAAAGCCTCGTGGGAAAGACTCGAGGGAAAACCATAGATCATTTGATTCACGCGGAGGACTGCGTGACACTGCTGCTACCGCTCTGGAGGAAAGCGCAAGTGCATGCCCGCATTCGAGACGAGGACTGACTCCCCTGGGGAGACTCCAGAAGTACCTCAAGATCCATGTCAGCAGTGGAGAGGAATCCTCAGGTTCCGGCCCCGACTCCACACAAGGTCTTAGGCCCCGGCATCGATGGGAGAGGAATCCCGAGAGGCCCCCGAGGAACTCGCATGGGGACTGGACTTTCCTGAGGCCACCAGAGCGGGTCCCCGAGGTCCCCGTCGTAAGTCGAAGGCACCTGCCGCAACTCGAGAAAATCCAGGAGGTTTTGCCCTCCAGGCGAGATGAGGCCCATTTCCGCTGAGGATTCTCGAGGCTAATCACATCTAACCACTGGAACTTCCAAAGGGTCCTTCACACCCTTGCTGCAACTCAAGAAGTTCCCCGACATACCCGTCTCCACTCGAGAGGAAGCACGAGGGTCCCGCACACATCCAGGGGAGCCCCGTTTCTGCCGCCTAGCTCGAGTTGAGGGATCCTTTCCCTGTTTCGAAGGGAAAGAATTCCCGGCATTCCCGTCGCATCTCAAGAGGAGGCGCTCTCCACAGGAAAGGCGAGAAGAACTCCAGGGTCGTGCCACCATTCCAAGAGTCCCCCAGATGTGTCAGTGCAATCCAGAGCAACCTGTTTTCCCTGCACTGCCTTGACGTTCAAGCCGAGGATCGACTCCCACCACATGTGCACGTGGGACAGCCCTGTGGGAAAGCCTCGTGGGAAAGCCTCGTGGGAAAGACTCGAGGGAAAACCATAGATCCTTTGATCCACGCGGCGGACTGCGTGACACTGCTTCTACCGCTCTGGAGGAAAGCGCAAGTGCATGCCCGCATTCGAGACGAGGACTGACTCCCCTGGGGAGACTCCAGAAGTACCCCAAGATCCATGTCAGCACTGGAGAGGAATCCTCAGGTTCCGGCCCCGACTCCACACAAGGTCTTAGGCCCCGGCATCGACGGGAGAGGAATCCCGAGAGGCCCCAGAGGAACTCGCATGGGGACTGGCCTTTCCTGAGGCCACCAGAGCGGGTCCCCGATTTCCCCGTCGTAAGTCTAGGGCACCTGCCGCAACTCGTGAAAATCCAGGAGGTTTTGCCCTCCAGGCGAGATGTGGCCCATTTCCGCTGAGGCTTCTCGAGCCTAATCACATCTAACCTCTGGAACTTCCAAAGGGTCCTTCACACCCTTGCTGCAACTCAAGAAGTTCCCCGACATACCCGTCTCCACTGGAGGGGAAGCACGAGGGTCCCGCACACATCCAGAGGAGCCCCGTTTCCGCCTCCTAGCTCGAGATGAGGGATCCTTTCCCTGTTTCGTAGGGAAAGAATTCCCGGCGTTCCCGTCGCATCTCAAGAGGAGGCGCTCTCCACAGGAAAGGCGAGAAGAACTCCAGGGTCGTGCCACCATTCCAAGAGTCCCCCAGCTGTGTCAGTCCATTCCAGAGGAACCTGTTTTCCCTGCACTGCCTTGACGTTCAAGGCGAGGATCCACTCCCACCACGTTTGCACGTGGGACAGCCCTGTGGGAAAGCCTCGTGGGAAAGCTTCGTGGGAAAGACTCGAGGGAAAAGCATAGATCCTTTGATCCACGCGGCGGACTGGGTGACACTGCTGCTACCGCTCTGGAGGAAAGCGCAAGTGCATGCCCGCATTCGAGACGAGCACTGACTCCCCTTTGGAGACTCCAGAAGTACCCCAATATCCATGTCAGCACTGGAGAGGAATCCTCAGGTTCCGGCCCCGACTCCACACAAGGTCTTAGGCCCCGGCATCGACGGGAGAGGAATCCCGAGAGGCCCTCGAGAAACTCGCATGGGGACTGGCCTTTCCTGAGGCCACCAGAGCGGGTCCCTGAGGTCCCCGTCGTAAGTCGAGAGCACCTGCCGCAACTCGAGAAAATCCAGGAGGTTTTGCCCTCCAGGCGAGATGAGGCCCATTTCCGCTGAGGCTTCTCGAGGCTAATCACATCTAGCCACTGGAACTTCCAAAGGGTCCTTCACACCCTTGCTGCCACTCAAGAAGTTCCCTGACATACCCGTCTCCACTCGAGAGGAAGCACGAGGGTCCTGCACACATCCAGGGGAGCCCCGTTTCTGCCTCCTAGCTCGAGATGAGGGATCCTTTCCCTGTTTCGTAGGGAATGAATTCCCGGCGTTCCCTTCGGATCTCAGGAGGAGGCGCTCTCCACAGGAAAGGCGAGAGGAACTCCAGGGTCGTGCCACCATTCAAAGAGTCCCCCAGATGGGTCAGTCCATTCCAGAGGAACCTGTTTTCCCTGCACTGCCTTGACGTTCAAGCCGAGGATCGACTACCACCACGTGTGCACGTGGGACAGCCCTGTGGGAAAGCCTCGTGGGAAAGCCTCGTGGGAAAGACTCGAGGGAAAACCATAGATCCTTTGATCCACACGGCGGACTGTGTGACACTGCTGCTACCGCTCTGGAGGAAAGCGCAAATGCATGTCCGCATTCGAGACGAGGACTGACTCCCCTGGGGAGACTCCAGAAGTACCCCAAGATCCATGTCAGCACTGGAGAGGAATCCTCATGTTCCGGCCCCGACTCCACACAAGGTCTTAGGCCCCGGCATCGACGGGAGAGGAATCCCGAGAGGCCCCCGAGGAACTCGCATGGGGACTGGCCTTTCCTGAGGCCACCAGAGCGGGTCCCCGAGGTCCCCGTCGTAAGTCGAGAGCACCTGCCGCAACTCGAGAAATTCCAGGAGGTATTGCCCTCCAGGCTAGATGAGGCCCATTTCCGCTGAGGCTTCTCGAGGCTAATCACATCTAACCACTGGAACTTCCAAAGGGTCCTTCACACCCTTGCTGCAACTCAAGAAGTTCCCCGACATACCCGTCTCCACTCGAGAGGAAGCACGAGGGTCGCGCACACATCCAGGGGAGCCCCGTTTCAGCCACCTAGCTCCAGATGAGGGATCCTTTCCCTGTTTCTTAGGAAAAGAATTCGCGGCGTTCCCGTCCCATCTCAAGAGGAGGCGCTCTCCACAGGAAAGGCGAGAGGAACTCCAGGGTCGTGCCACCATTCCAAGAGTCCACCAGATGTGTCAGTCCATTCCAGAGGAAACTGTTTTCCCTGCACTGCCTTGACGTTCAAGCCGAGGATCGACTCCCACCACGTGTGCACATGGGACAGCCCTGTGGGAAAGCCTCGTGGGAAAGCCTCTTGGGAAAGACTCGAGGGAAAACCATAGATCCTTTGATCTACGCGGCGGACTGCGTGACACTGCTGCTACCGCTCTGGAGGAAAGCGCAAGTGCATGCCCGCATTCGAGAAGAGGACTGACTCCCCTGGTTAGACTCCAGAAGTACCCCAAGATCCATGTCAGCACTGGAGAGGAATCCTCAGGTTCCGGCCCCGACTCCACACAAGGTCTTAGGCCCCGGCATCGACGGGAGAGGAATCCCGAGAGGCCCCCGAGGAACTCGCATGGGGACTGGCCTTTCCTGAGGCCACCAGAGCGGGTCCCCTAGGTCCCCGTCGTAAGTCGAGAGACGTGCCACAACTCGAGAAAATCCAGGAGGTTTTGCCCTCCAGGCGAGATGAGGCCCATTTCCGCTGAGGCTTCTCGAGGCTCATCACATCTAACCCCTGGAACTTCCAAAGGGTCCTTTACACCTTTGGTGCAACTCAAGAAGTTCCCCGACCTACCCGTCTCCACTCGAGAGGAAGCACGTAGGTCCCGCACACATCCAGGGGAGCCCCGTTTCCGCCTCCTAGCTCGAGATGAGGGATTCTTTCCCTGTTTCGTAGGGAAAGAATTCCCGGCGTTCCCGTCGCATCTCAAGAGGAGGCGCTCTCCACAGGAAAGGCCAGAGGAACTCCAGAGTCGTGCCACCATTCCAAGAGTCCCCCAGATGTGTCAGTCCATTGCATAGGAACCTGTTTTCCCTGCACTGCCTTGACGTTCAAGCCGAGGATCGACTCCCACCACGTGTGCACGTGGGACCGCCCTGTGGGAAAGCCTCGTGGGAAAGCCTCGTGGGAAACACTCGAGGGAAAAACATAGATCCTTTGATCCAAGCGGCGGACTGCGTGACACTGCTGCTACCGCTCTGGAGGAAAGCGCAAGTGCATGCCCGCATTCGAGACGAGCACTGACTCCCCTGGGGAGGCTCCAGAAGTACCCCAAGATCCATGTCAGCGGTGCAGAGGAATCCTCAGGTTCCGGCCCCGACTCCACACAAGGTCTCAGGCCCCGGCATCGACGGCAGAGGAATCCCGAGAGGCCCCAGTAGAACTCGTATAGGGACTGGCCTTTCCTGAGGCCACCAGAGAGGGTCCCTGAGGTCCCCGTCGTAAGTCGAGACCACCTGCCTCAACTCGAGAAAATCCAGGAGGTTTTGCCCTCCAGGCGAGATGAGGCCCATTTCCGCTGAGGCTTCTCTAGGCTAATCACATCTAACCACTGGAACTTCCAAAGGGTCCTTCACACCCTTGCTGCAACTCAAGAAGTTCCCCGACATACCCGTCTCCACTCGAGAGGAAGCACGAGGGTCCCGCACACATCCAGGGGAGCCCCGTTTCCGCCTCCTAGCTCGAGATGAGGGATCCTTTCCCTGTTTCGTAAGGAAAGACTTCCCGGCGTTCCCGTCGCATCTCAAGAGGAGGCGCTCTCCACAGGAAAGGCGAGAGGAACTCCAGGGTCGTGCCACCATTCCAAAAGTCCCCCAGATGCGTCAGTCCATTCCAGAGGAACCTGTTTTCCCTGCACTGCCTTGACGTTCAAGCCGAGGATGGACTCCCAGCACGTGTGCACGTGTAACAGCCCTGTGGGAAAGCCTCTTGGGAAAGCCTCGTGGGAAAGACTCGAGGGAAAACCATAGATCCTTTGATCCACGCGGCGGACTGTGTGACACTGCTGCTACCGCTCTGGAGGGAAGCGCAAGTGCATGCCCGCATTCGAGACGAGGACTGACTCCCCTGGGGAGACTCCAGAAGTACCCCAAGATCCATGTCAGCACTGGAGAGGAATCCTCAAGTTCCGGGCTCGACTCCACACAAGGTCTTAGGCCCCGGCATCGACGGGAGAGGAATCCCGAGAGGCCCCCGAGGAACTCGCATGGGGACTGGCCTTTCCTGAGGCCACCAGAGCGGGTCCCTGAGGTCCCCGTCGTAAGTCGAGAGCACCTGCCGCAACTCGAGAAAATCCATGAGGTTTTGCCCTCCAGGCGAGATGAGGCCCATTTCCGCTGAGGCTTCTCGAGGCTAATCACATCTAACCTCTGGAACTTCCAAAGGGTCCTTCACACCCTTGTTGCAACTCAAGAAGTTCCCCGACATACCCGTCTCCACTCGAGAGTAAGCACGAGGGTCCCGCACACATCCAGGGGAGCCCCGTTTCCGCCTCCTAGCTAGAGATGAGGGATCCTTTCCCTGTTTCGTAGGGAAAGAATTCCCGGCGTTCCCGTCGTATCTCAAGAGGAGGCGCTCTCCACAGGAAAGGCGAGAGGAACTCCAGGGTCGTGTCACCATTCCAAGAGTCCCCCAGATGTGTCAGTCCATTCCAGAGGAACCTGTTTTCCCTGCACTGCCTTGACGTTCAAGCCGAGAATCGACTCCCACCACGTGTGCACGTGGGACAGCCCTGTGGGAAAGCCTCGTGGGAAAGCCTCGTGGGAAACACTCGAGGGAAAACCATAGATCCTTTGATCCACGCGGCGGACTGTGTGACACTGCTGCTACCGCTCTGCAGGAAAGCGCAAGTGCATGCCCGCATTCGAGACGAGCACTGACTCCCCTGGGGAGACTCCAGAATTACCCCAAGATCCATGTCAGCACTGGAGAGGAATCCTCAGGTTCCGGCCCCGACTCCACACAAGGTCTTAGGCCCCGGCATCGACGGGAGAGGAATCCCGAGAGGCCCCCGAGGAACTCGCATGGGGACTGGACTTTCCTTAGGCCACCAGAGCGGGTCCCTGAGGTCCCCGTCGTAAGTCGAGAGCACCTGCCTCAACTCGAGAAAATCCAGGAGGTTTTGCCCTCCAGGCGAGATGAGGCCCATTTCCGCTGAGGCTTCTCGAGGCTCATCACATCTAACCCCTGGAACTTCCAAAGGGTCCTTCACACCTTTGGTGCAACTCAAGAAGTTCCCCGACCTACCCGTCTCCACTCGAGAGGAAGCACGTGGGTCCCGCACACATCCAGGGGAGCCCCGTTTCCGCCTCCTAGCTCGAGATGAGGGATCCTTTCCCTGTTTCGTAGGGAAAGAATTCCCGGCGTTCCCGTCGCATCTCAAGAGGAGGCGCTCTCCACAGGAAAGGCAAGAGGAACTCCAGGGTCGTGCCACCATTCCAAGAGTCCCCCAGATGTGTCAGTCCATTCCAGAGGAACCTGTTTTCCCTGCACTGCCTTGACGTTCAAGCCGAGGATCGACTCCCACCACGTGTGCACGTGGGACAGCCCTGTGGGAAAGCCTCGTGGGAAAGCCTCGTGGGAAAGACTCGAGGGAAAACCATAGATCATTTGATTCACGCGGAGGACTGCGTGACACTACTGCTACCGCTCTGGAGGAAAGCGCAAGTGCATGCCCGCATTCGAGACGAGGACTGACTCCCATGGGGAGACTCCAGAAGTACCTCAAGATCCATGTCAGCAGTGGAGAGGAATCCTCAGGTTCCGGCCCCGACTCCACACAAGGTCTTAGGCCCCGGCATCGATGGGAGAGGAATCCCGAGAGGCCCCCGAGGAACTCGCATGGGGACTGGCCTTTCCTGAGGCCACCAGAGCGGGTCCCCGAGGTCCCCGTCGTAAGTCGAAGGCACCTGCCGCAACTCGAGAAAATCCAGGAGGTTTTGCCCTCCAGGCGAGATGAGGCCCATTTCCGCTGAGGATTCTCGAGGCTAATCACATCTAACCACTGGAACTTCCAAAGGGTCCTTCACACCCTTGCTGCAACTCAAGAAGTTCCCCGACATACCCGTCTCCACTCGAGAGGAAGCACGAGGGTCCCGCACACATCCAGGGGAGCCCCGTTTCCGCCGCCTAGCTCGAGATGAGGGATCCTTTCCCTGTTTCGTAGGGAAAGAATTCCCGGCATTCCCGTCGCATCTCAAGAGGAGGCGCTCTCCACAGGAAAGGCGAGAGGAACTCCAGGGTCGTGCCACAATTCCAAGAGTCCCCCAGATGTGTCAGTCCATTCCAGAGGAACCTGTTTTCCCTGCACTGCCTTGACGTTCAAGCCGAGGATCGACTCCCACCACGTGTGCACGTGGGACAGCCCTGTGGGAAAGCCTCTTGGGAAAGCCTCGTGGGAAAGACTCGAGGGAAAACCATAGATCCTTTGATCCACGCGGCGGACTGCGTGACACTGCTGCTACCGCTCTGGAGGAAAGCGCAAGTGCATGCCCGCATTCGAGACGAGGACTGACTCCCCTGGGGAGACTCCAGAAGTACCCCAAGATCCATGTCAGCACTGGAGAGGAATCCTCAGGTTCCGGCCCCGACTCCACACAAGGTCTTAGGCCCCGGCATCGACGGGAGAGGAATCCCGAGAGGCCCCCGAGGAACTCGCATGGGGACTGGCCTTTCCTGAGGCCACCAGAGCGGGTCCCCGAGGTCCCCGTCGTAAGTCGAGAGCACCTGCCGCAACTCGAGAAAATCCAGGAGGTTTTGCCCTCCAGGCGAGATGAGGCCCATTTCGGCTGAGGCTTCTCGAGGCTAATCACATCTAACCACTGGAACTTCCAAAGGGTCCTTCACACCCTTGCTGCAACTCACGAAGTTCCCCGACATACCCGTCTCCACTCGAGAGTAAGCACGAGGGTCCCGCACACATCCAGGGGAGCCCCGTTTCCGCCTCCTAGCTAGAGATGAGGGATCCTTTCCCTGTTTCGTAGGGAAAGAATTCCCGGCGTTCCCGTCGTATCTCAAGAGGAGGCGCTCTCCACAGGAAAGGCGAGAGGAACTCCAGGGTCGTGTCACCATTCCAAGAGTCCCCCAGATGTCTCAGTCCATTCCAGAGGAACCTGTTTTCCCTGCACTGCCTTGACGTTCAAGCCGAGGATCGACTCCCACCACGTGTGCACGTGGGACAGCCCTGTGGGAAAGCCTCGTGGAAAAGCCTCGTGGGAAAGACTCGAGGGAAAGACTCGAGGGAAAGCCATAGATCCTTTGATCCACGCGGCGGCCTGCGTGACACTGCTTCTACCGCTCTGGAGGAATGCGCAAGTGCATGCCCGCATTCGAGACGAGGACTGACTCCCCTGGGGAGACTCCAGAAGTACCCCAAGATCCATGTCAGCACTGGAGAGGAATCCTCAGGTTCCGGCCCCGACTCCACACAAGGTCTTAGGCCCCGGCATCGACGGGAGAGGAATCCCGAGAGGCCCCAGAGGAACTCGCATGGGGACTGGCCTTTCCTGAGGCCACCAGAGCGGGTCCCCGATTTCCCCGTCGTAAGTCTAGGGCACCTGCCGCAACTCGTGAAAATCCAGGAGGTTTTGCCCTCCAGGCGAGATGTGGCCCATTTCCGCTGAGGCTTCTCGAGCCTAATCACATCTAACCTCTGGAACTTCCAAAGGGTCCTTCACACCCTTGCTGCAACTCAAGAAGTTCCCCGACATACCCGTCTCCACTGGAGGGGAAGCACGAGGGTCCCGCACACATCCAGAGGAGCCCCGTTTCCGCCTCCTAGCTCGAGATGAGGGATCCTTTCCCTGTTTCATAGGGAAAGAATTCCCGGCGTTCCCGTCGCATCTCAAGAGGAGGCGCTCTCCACAGGAAAGGCGAGAGGAACTCCAGGGTCGTGCCACCATTCCAAGAGTCCCCCAGCTGTGTCAGTCCATTCCAGAGGAACCTGTTTTCCCTGCACTGCCTTGACGTTCAAGGCGAGGATCCACTCCCACCACGTTTGCACGTGGGACAGCCCTGTGGGAAAGCCTCGTGGGAAAGCTTCGTGGGAAAGACTCGAGGGAAAACCATAGATCCTTTGATCCACGCGGCGGACTGTGTGACACTGCTGCTACCGCTCTGGAGGAAAGTGCAAGTGCATGCCCGCATTCGAGACGAGGACTGACTCCCCTTTGGAGACTCCAGAAGTACCCCAATATCCATGTCAGCACTGGAGAGGAATCCTCAGGTTTTGGCCCCGACTCCACACAAGGTCTTAGGCCCCGGCATCGACGGGAGAGGAATCCCGAGAGGCCCTCGAGAAACTCGCATGGGGACTGGCCTTTCCTGAGGCCACCAGAGCGGGTCCCTGAGGTCCCCGTCGTAAGTCGAGAGCACCTGCCGCAACTCGAGAAAATCCAGGAGGTTTTGCCCTCCAGGCGAGATGAGGCCCATTTCCGCTGAGGCGTCTCGAGGCTAATCACATCTAACCACTGGAACTTCCAAAGGGTCCTTCACACCCTTGCTGCCACTCAAGAAGTTCCCCGACATACCCGTCTCCACTCGAGAGGAAGCACGAGGGTCCTGCACACATCCAGGGGAGCCCCGTTTCCGCCTCCTAGCTCGAGATGAGGGATCCTTTCCCTGTTTCGTAGGGAAAGAATTCCCGGCGTTCCCTTCGGATCTCAGGAGGAGGCGCTCTCCACAGGAAAGGCGAGAGGAACTCCAGGGTCGTGCCACCATTCAAAGAGTCCCCCAGATGTGTCAGTCCATTCCAGAGGAACCTGTTTTCCCTGCACTGCCTTGACGTTCAAGCCGAGGATCGACTACCACCACGTGTACACGTGGGACAGCCCTGTTGGAAAGCCTCGTGGGAAAGCCTCGTGGGAAAGACTCGAGGGAAAACCATAGATCCTTTGATCCACACGGCGGACTGTGTGACACTGCTGCTACCGCTCTGGAGGAAAGCGCAAGTGCATGTCCGCATTCGAGACGAGGACTGACTCCCCTGGGGAGACTCCAGAAGTACCCCAAGATCCATGTCAGCACTGGAGAGGAATCCTCAGGTTCCGGCCCCGACTCCACACAAGGTCTTAGGCCCCGGCATCGACGGGAGAGGAATCCCGAGAGGCCCCCGAGGAACTCGCATGGGGACTGGCCTTTCCTGAGGCCACCAGAGCGGGTCCCCGAGGTCCCCGTCGTAAGTCGAGAGCACCTGCCCCAACTCGAGAAATTCCAGGAGGTATTGCCCTCCAGGCGAGATGAGGCCCATTTCCGCTGAGGGTTCTCGAGGCTAATCACATCTAACCACTGGAACTTCCAAAGGGTCCTTCACACCCTTGCTGCAACTCAAGAAGTTCCCCGACATACCCGTCTCCACTCGAGAGGAAGCACGAGGGTCGCGCACACATCCAGGGGAGCCCCGTTTCCGCCACCTAGCTCGAGATGAGGGATCCTTTCCCTGTTTCGTAGGGAAAGAATTCGCGGCGTTCCCGTCCCATCTCAAGAGGAGGCGCTCTCCACAGGAAAGGCGAGAGGAACTCCAGGGTCGTGCCACCATTCCAAGAGTCCACCAGATGTGTCAGTCCATTCCAGAGGAAACTGTTTTCCCTGCACTGCCTTGACGTCAAGCCGAGGATCGATTCCCACCACGTGTGCACATGGGACAGCCCTGTGGGAAAGCCTCGTGGGAAAGCCTCTTGGGAAAGACTCGAGGGAAAACCATAGATCCTTTGATCTACGCGGCGGACTGCGTGACACTGCTGCTACCGCTCTGGAGGAAAGCGCAAGTGCATGCCCGCATTCGAGAAGAGGACTGACTCCCCTGGTTAGACTCCAGAAGTACCCCAAGATCCATGTCAGCACTGGAGAGGAATCCTCAGGTTCCGGCCCCGACTCCACACAAGGTCTTAGGCCCCGGCATCGACGGCAGAGGAATCCCGAGAGGCCCTAGAGGAACTCGTATAGGGACTGGCCTTTCCTGAGGCCACCAGAGCGGGTCCCTGAGGTCCCCGTCGTAAGTCGAGACCACCTGCCTCAACTCGAGAAAATCCAGGAGGTTTTGCCCTCCAGGCGAGATGAGGCCCATTTCCGCTGAGGCTTCTCTAGGCTAATCACATCTAACCACTGGAACTTCCAAAGGGTCCTTCACACCCTTGCTGCAACTCAAGAAGTTCCCCGACATACCCGTCTCCACTCGAGAGGAAGCACGAGGGTCCCGCACACATCCAGGGGAGCCCCGTTTCCGCCTCCTAGCTCGAGATGAGGGATCCTTTCCCTGTTTCGTAAGGAAAGACTTCCCGGCGTTCCCGTCGCATCTCAAGAGGAGGCGCTCTCCACAGGAAAGGCGAGAGGAACTCCAGGGTCGTGCCACCATTCCAAAAGTCCCCCAGATGCGTCAGTCCATTCCAGAGGAACCTGTTTTCCCTGCACTGCCTTGACGTTCAAGCCGAGGATGGACTCCCAGTACGTGTGCACGTGGAACAGCCCTGTGGGAAAGCCTCTTGGGAAAGCCTCGTGGGAAAGACTCGAGGGAAAACCATAGATCCTTTGATCCACGCGGCGGACTGTGTGACACTGCTGCTACCGCTCTGGAGGGAAGCGCAAGTGCATGCCCGCATTCGAGACGAGGACTGACTCCCCTGGGGAGACTCCAGAAGTACCCCAAGATCCATGTCAGCACTGGAGAGGAATCCTCAAGTTCCGGGCTCGACTCCACACAAGGTCTTAGGCCCCGGCATCGACGGGAGAGGAATCCCGAGAGGCCCCCGAGGAACTCGCATGGGGACTGGCCTTTCCTGAGGCCACCAGAGCGGGTCCCTGAGGTCCCCGTCGTAAGTCGAGAGCACCTGCCGCAACTCGAGAAAATCCAGGAGGTTTTGCCCTCCAGGCGAGATGAGGCCCATTTCCGCTGAGGCTTCTCGAGGCTAATCACATCTAACCTCTGGAACTTCCAAAGGGTCCTTCACACCCTTGTTGCAACTCAAGAAGTTCCCCGACATACCCGTCTCCACTCGAGAGTATGCACGAGGGTCCCGCACACATCCAGGGGAGCCCCGTTTCCGCCTCCTAGCTTGAGATGAGGGATCCTTTCCCTGTTTCGTAGGGAAAGAATTCCCGGCGTTCCCGTCGTATCTCAAGAGGAGGCGCTCTCCACAGGAAAGGCGAGAGGAACTCCAGGGTCGTGCCACCATTCCAAGAGTCCCCCAGATGTGTCAGTCCATTCCAGAGGAACCTGTTTTCCCTGCACTGCCTTGACGTTCAAGCCGAGGATCGACTCCCACCACGTGTGCACGTGGGACAGCCCTGTGGGAAGGCCTCGTGGGAAAGCCTCGTGGGAAAGACTCGAGGGAAAACCATAGATCCTTTGATCCACGCGGCGGACTGTGTGACACTGCTGCTACCGCTCTGGAGGAAAGCGCAAGTGCATGCCCGCATTCGAGACGAGCACTGACTCCCCTGGGGAGACTCCAGAAGTACCCCAAGATCCATGTCAGCACTGCAGAGGAATCCTCAGGTTCCGGCCCCGACTCCACACAAGGTCTTAGGCCCCGGCATCGACGGCAGAGGAATCCCGAGAGGCCCCCGAGGAACTCGCATGGGGACTGGCCTTTCCTGAGGCCACCAGAGCGGGTCCCTGAGGTCCCCGTCATAAGTCGAGAGCACCTGCCTCAACTCGAGAAAATCCAGGAGGTTTTGCCCTCCAGGCGAGATGAGGCTCATTTCCGCTGAGGCTTCTCGAGGCTAATAACGTCTAACCACTGGAACTTCCAAAGGGTCCTTCACACCCTTGCTGCAACTCAAGAAGTTCCCCGACATACCCGTCTCCACTCGAGAGGAAGCACGAGGGCCCCCCACACATCCAGGAGAGCCCCGTTTCCGCTTCCTAGCTCGAGATGAGGGATCCTTTCCCTGTTTCGTAGGGAAAGAATTCCCGGCGTTCCCGTCACTTCTCCAGAGGAGGTGCTCTCCAAAGGAAAGGCGAGAGGAACTCCAGGGTCGTGCCACCATTCGAAGAGTCCCCCAGATGTGTCAGTCCATTCCAGAGGAACCTGTATTCCCTGCACTGCCTTGACGTTCAAGCCGAGGATCGACTCCCACCACGTGTGCACGTGGGACAGCCCTGTGGGAAAGCCTCGTGGGAAAGCCTCGTGGGAAAGACTCGAGCGAAAACCATAGATCCTTTGATCCACGTGGCGGACTGGGTGACACTGCTGCTACCGCTCTGCAGGAAAGCGCAAGTGCATGCCCTCATTCGAGACGAGCAATGACTCCCCTGGGGAGACTCCAGAATTACCCCAAGATCCATGTCAGCACTAGAGAGGAATCCTCAGGTTCCGGCCCCGACTCCACACAAGGTCTTAGGCCCCGGCATCGACGGCAGAGGAATCCCGACAGGCCCCCGAGGAACTCGCATGGGGACTGGCCTTTCCTGAGGCCACCAGAGCGGGTCCCTGAGGTCCCCGTCGTAAGTCGAGAGCACCTGCCGCAACTCGAGAAAATCCATGAGGTTTTGCCCTCCAGGCGAGATGAGGCCCATTTCCGCTGAGGCTTCTCGAGGCTAATCACATCTAACCTCTGGAACTTCCAAAGGGTCCTTCACACCCTTGTTGCAACTCAAGAAGTTCCCCGACATACCCGTCTCCACTCGAGAGTAAGCACGAGGGTCCCGCACACATCCAGGGGAGCCCCGTTTCCGCCTCCTAGCTAGAGATGAGGGATCCTTTCCCTGTTTCGTAGGGAAAGAATTCCCGGCGTTCCCGTCGCATCTCAAGAGGAGGCGCTCTCCACAGGAAAGGCGAGAGGAACTCCAGGGTCGTGTCACCATTCCAAGAGTCCCCCAGATGTCTCAGTCCATTCCAGAGGAACCTGTTTTCCCTGCACTGCCTTGACGTTCAAGCCGAGGATCGACTCCCACCACGTGTGCAAGTGGGACAGCCCTGTGGGAAAGCCTCGTGGGAAAGCCTCGTGGGAAACACTCGAGGGAAAACCATAGATCCTTTGATCCACGCGGCGGACTGTGTGACACTGCTGCTACCGCTCTGCAGGAAAGCGCAAGTGCATGCCCGCATTCGAGACGAGCACTGACTCCCCTGGGGAGACTCCAGAATTACCCCAAGATCCATGTCAGCACTGGAGAGGAATCCTCAGGTTCCGGCCCCGACTCCACACAAGGTCTTAGGCCCCGGCATCGACGGGAGAGGAATCCCGAGAGGCCCCCGAGGAACTCGCATGGGGACTGGACTTTCCTGAGGCCACCAGAGCGGGTCCCTGAGGTCCCCGTCGTAAGTCGAGAGCACCTGCCTCAACTCGAGAAAATCCAGGAGGTTTTGCCCTCCAGGCGAGATGAGGCCCATTTCCGCTGAGGCTTCTCGAGGCTCATCACATCTAACCCCTGGAACTTCCAAAGGGTCCTTCACACCTTTGGTGCAACTCAAGAAGTTCCCCGACCTACCCGTCTCCACTCGAGAGGAAGCACGTGGGTCCCGCACACATCCAGGGGAGCCCCGTTCCCGCCTCCTAGCTCGAGATGAGGGATCCTTTGCCTGTTTCGTAGGGGAAGAATTCCCGGCGTTCCCGTCGCATCTCAAGAGGAGGCGTCCTCCACAGGAAAGGCGATCGAAACTCCAGGGTCGTGCCACCATTTCAAGAGTCCCACAGATGTGTCAGTCCATTCCAGAGGAACCTGTTTTCCCTGCACTGCCTTGACGTTCAAGCCGAGGATCGACTCCCACCACGTGTGCACGTGGGACAGCCCTGTGGGAAAGCCTCGTGGGAAAGCCTCGTGGGAAAGACTCGAGGGAAAACCATAGATCCTTTGATCCACGCGGCGGACTGGGTGACACGGCTGCTACCGCTCTGGAGGAAAGCGCAAGTGCATGCCCGAATTCGAGACGAGGACTGACTCCCCTGGGGAGACTCCAGAAGTACCCCAAGATCGATGTCAGCACTGGAGAGGAATCCTCAGGTTCCGGCCCCGACTCCACACAAGGTCTTAGGCCCCGGCATCGACGGGAGAGGAATCCCGAGAGGCCCCCGAGGAACTCGCATGGGGCCTGGCCTTTCCTGAGGCCACCAGAGCGGGTCCCTGAGGTCCCCGTCATAAGTCGAAGGCACCTGCCGCAACTCGAGAAAATCCAGGAGGTTTTGCCCTCCAGGCGAGATGAGGCCCATTTCCGCTGAGGATTCTCGAGGCTAATCACATCTAACCACTGGAACTTCCAAAGGGTCCTTCACACCCTTGCTGCAACTCAAGAAGTTCCCCGACATACCCGTCTCCACTCGAGAGGAAGCACGAGGGTCCCGCACACATCCAGGGGAGCCCCGTTTCCGCCGCCTAGCTCGAGATGAGGGATCCTTTCCCTGTTTCGTAGGGAAAGAATTCCCGGCACTCCCGTCGCATCTCAAGAGGAGGCGCTCTCCACAGGAAAGGCGAGAGGAACTCCAGGGTCGTGCCACAATTCCAAGAGTCCCCCAGATGTGTCAGTCCATTCCAGAGGAACCTGTTTTCCCTGCACTGCCTTGACGTTCAAGCCGAGGATCGACTCCCACCACGTGTGCACGTGGGACAGCCCTGTGGGAAAGCCTCTTGGGAAAGCCTCGTGGGAAAGACTCGAGGGAAAACCATAGATCCTTTGATCCACGCGGCGGACTGCGTGACACTGCTGCTACCGCTCTGGAGGAAAGCGCAAGTGCATGCCCGCATTCGAGACGAGGACTGACTCCCCTGGGGAGACTCCAGAAGTACCCCAAGATCCATGTCAGCACTGGAGAGGAATCCTCAGGTTCCGGCCCCGACTCCACACAAGGTCTTAGGCCCCGGCATCGACGGGAGAGGAATCCCGAGAGGCCCCCGAGGAACTCGCATGGGGACTGGCCTTTCCTGAGGCCACCAGAGCGGGTCCCCGAGGTCCCCGTCGTAAGTCGAGAGCACCTGCCGCAACTCGAGAAAATCCAGGAGGTTTTGCCCTCCAGGCGAGATGAGGCCCATTTCGGCTGAGGCTTCTCGAGGCTAATCACATCTAACCACTGGAACTTCCAAAGGGTCCTTCACACCCTTGCTGCAACTCACGAAGTTCCCCGACATACCCGTCTCCACTCGAGAGGAAGCACGTGGGGTCCCTCACACATCCAGGGGAGCCCCGTTTCCGCCTCCTAGCTCGAGATGAGGGATCCTTTCCCTGTTTCGTAAGGAAAGACTTCCCGGCGTTCCCGTCGCATCTCAAGAGGAGGCGCTCTCCACAGGAAAGGCGAGAGGAACTCCAGGGTCGTGCCACCATTCCAAAAGTCCCCCAGATGCGTCAGTCCATTCCAGAGGAACCTGTTTTCCCTGCACTGCCTTGACGTTCAAGCCGAGAATGGACTCCCAGCACGTGTGCACGTGGAACAGCCCTGTGGGAAAGCCTCTTGGGAAAGCCCCGTGGGAAAGACTCGAGGGAAAACCATAGATCCTTTGATCCACGCGGCGGACTGTGTGACACTGCTGCTACCGCTCTGGAGGGAAGCGCAAGTGCATGCCCGCATTCGAGACGAGGACTGACTCCCCTGGGGAGACTCCAGAAGTACCCCAAGATCCATGTCAGCAGTGGAGAGGAATCCTCAAGTTCCGGGCTCGACTCCACACAAGGTCTTAGGCCCCGGCATCGACGGGAGAGGAATCCCGAGAGGCCCCCGAGGAACTCGCATGGGGACTGGCCTTTCCTGAGGCCACCAGAGCGGGTCCCTGAGGTCCCCGTCGTAAGTCGAGAGCACCTGCCGCAACTCGAGAAAATCCATGAGGTTTTGCCCTCCAGGCGAGATGAGGCCCTTTTCCGCTGAGGCTTCTCGAGGCTAATCACATCTAACCTCTGGAACTTCCAAAGGGTCCTTCACACCCTTGTTGCAACTCAAGAAGTTCCCCGACATACCCGTCTCCACTCGAGAGTAAGCACGAGGGTCCCGCACACATCCAGGGGAGCCCCGTTTCCGCCTCCTAGCTAGAGATGAGGGATCCTTTCCCTGTTTCGTAGGGAAAGAATTCCCGGCGTTCCCGTCGCATCTCAAGAGGAGGCGCTCTCCACAGGAAAGGCGAGAGGAACTCCAGGGTCGTGTCACCATTCCAAGAGTCCCCCAGATGTCTCAGTCCATTCCAGAGGAACCTGTTTTCCCTGCACTGCCTTGACGTTCAAGCCGAGGATCGACTCCCACCACGTGTGCACGTGGGACAGCCCTGTGGGAAAGCCTCGTGGAAAAGCCTCGTGGGAAAGACTCGAGGGAAAGACTCGAGGGAAAGCCATAGATCCTTTGATCCACGCGGCGGACTGCGTGACACTGCTTCTACCGCTCTGGAGGAAAGCGCAAGTGCATGCCCGCATTCGAGACGAGGACTGACTCCCCTGGGGAGACTCCAGAAGTACCCCAAGATCCATGTCAGCACTGGAGAGGAATCCTCAGGTTCCGGCCCCGACTCCACACAAGGTCTTAGGCCCCGGCATCGACGGGAGAGGAATCCCGAGAGGCCCCAGAGGAACTCGCATGGGGACTGGCCTTTCCTGAGGCCACCAGAGCGGGTCCCCGATTTCCCCGTCGTAAGTCTAGGGCACCTGCCGCAACTCGTGAAAATCCAGGAGGTTTTGCCCTCCAGGCGAGATGTGGCCCATTTCCGCTGAGGCTTCTCGAGCCTAATCACATCTAACCTCTGGAACTTCCAAAGGGTCCTTCACACCCTTGCTGCAACTCAAGAAGTTCCCCGACATACCCGTCTCCACTGGAGGGGAAGCACGAGGGTCCCGCACACATCCAGAGGAGCCCCGTTTCCGCCTCCTAGCTCGAGATGAGGGATCCTTTCCCTGTTTCGTAGGGAAAGAATTCCCGGCGTTCCCGTCGCATCTCAAGAGGAGGCGCTCTCCACAGGAAAGGCGAGAGGAACTCCAGGGTCGTGCCACCATTCCAAGAGTCCCCCAGCTGTGTCAGTCCATTCCAGAGGAACCTGTTTTCCCTGCACTGCCTTGACGTTCAAGGCGAGGATCCACTCCCACCACGTTTGCACGTGGGACAGCCCTGTGGGAAAGCCTCGTGGGAAAGCTTCGTGGGAAAGACTCGAGGGAAAACCATAGATCCTTTGATCCACGCGGCGGACTGTGTGACACTGCTGCTACCGCTCTGGAGGAAAGTGCAAGTGCATGCCCGCATTCGAGACGAGGACTGACTCCCCTTTGGAGACTCCAGAAGTACCCCAAGATCCATGTCAGCACTGGAGAGGAATCCTCAGGTTTCGGCCCCGACTCCACACAAGGTCTTAGGCCCCGGCATCGACGGGAGAGGAATCCCGAGAGGCCCTCGAGAAACTCGCATGGGGACTGGCCTTTCCTGAGGCCACCAGAGCGGGTCCCTGAGGTCCCCGTCGTAAGTCGAGAGCACCTGCCGCAACTCGAGAAAATCCAGGAGGTTTTGCCCTCCAGGCGAGATGAGGCCCATTTCCGCTGAGGCGTCTCGAGGCTAATCACATCTAACCACTGGAACTTCCAAAGGGTCCTTCACACCCTTGCTGCCACTCAAGAAGTTCCCCGACATACCCGTCTCCACTCGAGAGGAAGCACGAGGGTCCTGCACACATCCAGGGGAGCCCCGTTTCCGCCTCCTAGCTCGAGATGAGGGATCCTTTCCCTGTTTCGTAGGGAAAGAATTCCCGGCGTTCCCTTCGGATCTCAGGAGGAGGCGCTCTCCACAGGAAAGGCGAGAGGAACTCCAGGGTCGTGCCACCATTCAAAGAGTCCCCCAGATGTGTCAGTCCATTCCAGAGGAACCTGTTTTCCCTGCACTGCCTTGACGTTCAAGCCGAGGATCGACTACCACCACGTGTACACGTGGGACAGCCCTGTTGGAAAGCCTCGTGGGAAAGCCTCGTGGGAAAGACTCGAGGGAAAACCATAGATCCTTTGATCCACACGGCGGACTGTGTGACACTGCTGCTACCGCTCTGGAGGAAAGCGCAAGTGCATGTCCGCATTCGAGACGAGGACTGACTCCCCTGGGGAGATTCCAGAAGTACCCCAAGATCCATGTCAGCACTGGAGAGGAATCCTCAGGTTCCGGCCCCGACTCCACACAAGGTCTTAGGCCCCGGCATCGACGGGAGAGGAATCCCGAGAGGCCCCCGAGGAACTCGCATGGGGACTGGCCTTTCCTGAGGCCACCAGAGCGGGTCCCCGAGGTCCCCGTCGTAAGTCGAGAGCACCTGCCCCAACTCGAGAAATTCCAGGAGGTATTGCCCTCCAGGCGAGATGAGGCCCATTTCCGCTGAGGGTTCTCGAGGCTAATCACATCTAACCACTGGAACTTCCAAAGGGTCCTTCACACCCTTGCTGCAACTCAAGAAGTTCCCCGACATACCCGTCTCCACTCGAGAGGAAGCACGAGGGTCGCGCACACATCCAGGGGAGCCCCGTTTCCGCCACCTAGCTCGAGATGAGGGATCCTTTCCCTGTTTCGTAGGGAAAGAATTCGCGGCGTTCCCGTCCCATCTCAAGAGGAGGCGCTCTCCACAGGAAAGGCGAGAGGAACTCCAGGGTCGTGCCACCATTCCAAGAGTCCACCAGATGTGTCAGTCCATTCCAGAGGAAACTGTTTTCCCTGCACTGCCTTGACGTCAAGCCGAGGATCGATTCCCACCACGTGTGCACATGGGACAGCCCTGTGGGAAAGCCTCGTGGGAAAGCCTCTTGGGAAAGACTCGAGGGAAAACCATAGATCCTTTGATCCACGCGGCGGACTGCGTGACACTGCTGCTACCGCTCTGGAGGAAAGCGCAAGTGCATGCCCGCATTCGAGAAGAGGACTGACTCCCCTGGTTAGACTCCAGAAGTACCCCAAGATCCATGTCAGCACTGGAGAGGAATCCTCAGGTTCCGGCCCCGACTCCACACAAGGTCTTAGGCCCCGGCATCGACGGCAGAGGAATCCCGAGAGGCCCTAGAGGAACTCGTATAGGGACTGGCCTTTCCTGAGGCCACCAGAGCGGGTCCCTGAGGTCCCCGTCGTAAGTCGAGACCACCTGCCTCAACTCGAGAAAATCCAGGAGGTTTTGCCCTCCAGGCGAGATGAGGCCCATTTCCGCTGAGGCTTCTCTAGGCTAATCACATCTAACCACTGGAACTTCCAAAGGGTCCTTCACACCCTTGCTGCAACTCAAGAAGTTCCCCGACATACCCGTCTCCACTCGAGAGGAAGCACGAGGGTCCCGCACACATCCAGGGGAGCCCCGTTTCCGCCTCCTAGCTCGAGATGAGGGATCCTTTCCCTGTTTCGTAAGGAAAGACTTCCCGGCGTTCCCGTCGCATCTCAAGAGGAGGCGCTCTCCACAGGAAAGGCGAGAGGAACTCCAGGGTCGTGCCACCATTCCAAAAGTCCCCCAGATGCGTCAGTCCATTCCAGAGGAACCTGTTTTCCCTGCACTGCCTTGACGTTCAAGCCGAGGATGGACTCCCAGTACGTGTGCACGTGGAACAGCCCTGTGGGAAAGCCTCTTGGGAAAGCCTCGTGGGAAAGACTCGAGGGAAAACCATAGATCCTTTGATCCACGCGGCGGACTGTGTGACACTGCTGCTACCGCTCTGGAGGGAAGCGCAAGTGCATGCCCGCATTCGAGACGAGGACTGACTCCCCTGGGGAGACTCCAGAAGTACCCCAAGATCCATGTCAGCACTGGAGAGGAATCCTCAAGTTCCGGGCTCGACTCCACACAAGGTCTTAGGCCCCGGCATCGACGGGAGAGGAATCCCGAGAGGCCCCCGAGGAACTCGCATGGGGACTGGCCTTTCCTGAGGCCACCAGAGCGGGTCCCTGAGGTCCCCGTCGTAAGTCGAGAGCACCTGCCGCAACTCGAGAAAATCCAGGAGGTTTTGCCCTCCAGGCGAGATGAGGCCCATTTCCGCTGAGGCTTCTCGAGGCTAATCACATCTAACCTCTGGAACTTCCAAAGGGTCCTTCACACCCTTGTTGCAACTCAAGAAGTTCCCCGACATACCCGTCTCCACTCGAGAGTATGCACGAGGGTCCCGCACACATCCAGGGGAGCCCCGTTTCCGCCTCCTAGCTTGAGATGAGGGATCCTTTCCCTGTTTCGTAGGGAAAGAATTCCCGGCGTTCCCGTCGTATCTCAAGAGGAGGCGCTCTCCACAGGAAAGGCGAGAGGAACTCCAGGGTCGTGCCACCATTCCAAGAGTCCCCCAGATGTGTCAGTCCATTCCAGAGGAACCTGTTTTCCCTGCACTGCCTTGACGTTCAAGCCGAGGATCGACTCCCACCACGTGTGCACGTGGGACAGCCCTGTGGGAAGGCCTCGTGGGAAAGCCTCGTGGGAAAGACTCGAGGGAAAACCATAGATCCTTTGATCCACGCGGCGGACTGTGTGACACTGCTGCTACCGCTCTGGAGGAAAGCGCAAGTGCATGCCCGCATTCGAGACGAGCACTGACTCCCCTGGGGAGACTCCAGAAGTACCCCAAGATCCATGTCAGCACTGCAGAGGAATCCTCAGGTTCCGGCCCCGACTCCACACAAGGTCTTAGGCCCCGGCATCGACGGCAGAGGAATCCCGAGAGGCCCCCGAGGAACTCGCATGGGGACTGGCCTTTCCTGAGGCCACCAGAGCGGGTCCCTGAGGTCCCCGTCATAAGTCGAGAGCACCTGCCTCAACTCGAGAAAATCCAGGAGGTTTTGCCCTCCAGGCGAGATGAGGCTCATTTCCGCTGAGGCTTCTCGAGGCTAATAACGTCTAACCACTGGAACTTCCAAAGGGTCCTTCACACCCTTGCTGCAACTCAAGAAGTTCCCCGACATACCCGTCTCCACTCGAGAGGAAGCACGAGGGCCCCCCACACATCCAGGAGAGCCCCGTTTCCGCTTCCTAGCTCGAGATGAGGGATCCTTTCCCTGTTTCGTAGGGAAAGAATTCCCGGCGTTCCCGTCACTTCTCCAGAGGAGGTGCTCTCCAAAGGAAAGGCGAGAGGAACTCCAGGGTCGTGCCACCATTCGAAGAGTCCCCCAGATGTGTCAGTCCATTCCAGAGGAACCTGTATTCCCTGCACTGCCTTGACGTTCAAGCCGAGGATCGACTCCCACCACGTGTGCACGTGGGACAGCCCTGTGGGAAAGCCTCGTGGGAAAGCCTCGTGGGAAAGACTCGAGCGAAAACCATAGATCCTTTGATCCACGTGGCGGACTGGGTGACACTGCTGCTACCGCTCTGCAGGAAAGCGCAAGTGCATGCCCTCATTCGAGACGAGCAATGACTCCCCTGGGGAGACTCCAGAATTACCCCAAGATCCATGTCAGCACTAGAGAGGAATCCTCAGGTTCCGGCCCCGACTCCACACAAGGTCTTAGGCCCCGGCATCGACGGCAGAGGAATCCCGACAGGCCCCCGAGGAACTCGCATGGGGACTGGCCTTTCCTGAGGCCACCAGAGCGGGTCCCTGAGGTCCCCGTCGTAAGTCGAGAGCACCTGCCGCAACTCGAGAAAATCCATGAGGTTTTGCCCTCCAGGCGAGATGAGGCCCATTTCCGCTGAGGCTTCTCGAGGCTAATCACATCTAACCTCTGGAACTTCCAAAGGGTCCTTCACACCCTTGTTGCAACTCAAGAAGTTCCCCGACATACCCGTCTCCACTCGAGAGTAAGCACGAGGGTCCCGCACACATCCAGGGGAGCCCCGTTTCCGCCTCCTAGCTAGAGATGAGGGATCCTTTCCCTGTTTCGTAGGGAAAGAATTCCCGGCGTTCCCGTCGTATCTCAAGAGGAGGCGCTCTCCACAGGAAAGGCGAGAGGAACTCCAGGGTCGTGTCACCATTCCAAGAGTCCCCCAGATGTCTCAGTCCATTCCAGAGGAACCTGTTTTCCCTGCACTGCCTTGACGTTCAAGCCGAGGATCGACTCCCACCACGTGTGCACGTGGGACAGCCCTGTGGGAAAGCCTCGTGGGAAAGCCTCGTGGGAAACACTCGAGGGAAAACCATAGATCCTTTGATCCACGCGGCGGACTGTGTGACACTGCTGCTACCGCTCTGCAGGAAAGCGCAAGTGCATGCCCGCATTCGAGACGAGCACTGACTCCCCTGGGGAGACTCCAGAATTACCCCAAGATCCATGTCAGCACTGGAGAGGAATCCTCAGGTTCCGGCCCCGACTCCACACAAGGTCTTAGGCCCCGGCATCGACGGGAGAGGAATCCCGAGAGGCCCCCGAGGAACTCGCATGGGGACTGGACTTTCCTGAGGCCACCAGAGCGGGTCCCTGAGGTCCCCGTCGTAAGTCGAGAGCACCTGCCTCAACTCGAGAAAATCCAGGAGGTTTTGCCCTCCAGGCGAGATGAGGCCCATTTCCGCTGAGGCTTCTCGAGGCTCATCACATCTAACCCCTGGAACTTCCAAAGGGTCCTTCACACCTTTGGTGCAACTCAAGAAGTTCCCCGACCTACCCGTCTCCACTCGAGAGGAAGCACGTGGGTCCCGCACACATCCAGGGGAGCCCCGTTCCCGCCTCCTAGCTCGAGATGAGGGATCCTTTGCCTGTTTCGTAGGGGAAGAATTCCCGGCGTTCCCGTCGCATCTCAAGAGGAGGCGTCCTCCACAGGAAAGGCGATCGAAACTCCAGGGTCGTGCCACCATTTCAAGAGTCCCACAGATGTGTCAGTCCATTCCAGAGGAACCTGTTTTCCCTGCACTGCCTTGACGTTCAAGCAGAGGATCGACTCCCACCACGTGTGCACGTGGGACAGCCCTGTGGGAAAGCCTCGTGGGAAAGCCTCGTGGGAAAGACTCGAGGGAAAACCATAGATCCTTTGATCCACGCGGCGGACTGGGTGACACTGCTGCTACCGCTCTGGAGGAAAGCGCAAGTGCATGCCCGAATTCGAGACGAGGACTGACTCCCCTGGGGAGACTCCAGAAGTACCCCAAGATCGATGTCAGCACTGGATAGGAATCCTCAGGTTCCGGCCCCGACTCCACACAAGGTCTTAGGCCCCGGCATCGACGGGAGAGGAATCCCGAGAGGCCCCCGAGGAACTCGCATGGGGCCTGGCCTTTCCTGAGGCCACCAGAGCGGGTCCCTGAGGTCCCCGTCATAAGTCGAGAGCACCTGCCTCAACTCGAGAAAATCCAGGAGGTTTTGCCCTCCAGGCGAGATGAGGCCCATTTCCGCTGAGGCTTCTCGAGGCTAATCACGTCTAACCACTGGAACTTCCAAAGGGTCCTTCACACCCTTGCTGCAACTCAAGAAGTTCCCCGACATACCCGTGTCCACTCGAGAGGAAGCACGAGGGTCCCCCACACATCCAGGAGAGCCCCGTTTCCGCTTCCTAGCTCGAGATGAGGGATCCTTTCCCTGTTTCGTAGGGAAAGAATTCCCGGCGTTCCCGTCGCATCTCAAGAGGAGGCGCTCTCCACAGGAAAGGCGAGAGGAACTCCAGGGTCATGCCACCATTCCAAGAGTCCCCCAGATGTGTCAGTCCATTCCAGAGGAACCTGTTTTCCCTCCACTGCCTTGACGTTCAAGCCGAGGATCGACTCCCACCACGTGTGCACGTGGGACAGCCCTGTGGGAAAGCCTCGTGGGAAAGCCTCGTGGGAAAGACTCGAGGGAAAACCACAGATCCTTTGATCCACGCGGCGGACTGGGTGACACTGCTGCTACCGCTCTGGAGGAAAGCGCAAGTGCATGCCCGCATTCGAGACGAGGACTGACTCCCCTGGGGAGACTCCAGAAGTACCCCAAGATCCATGTCAGCACTGGAGAGGAATCCTCAGGTTCCGGCCCCGACTCCACACAAGGTCTTAGGCCCCGGCATCGACGGGAGAGGAATCCCGAGAGGCCCCCGAGGAACTCGCATGGGTACTGGCCTTTCCTGAGGCCACCAGAGCGGGTCCCTGAGGTCCCCGTCGTAAGTCTAGAGCACCTGCCTCAACTCGAGAAAATCCAGGAGGTTTTGCCCTCCAGGCGAGATGAGGGCCATTTCCGCTGAGGCTTCTCGAGGCTAATCACATCTAACCCCTGGAACTTCCAAAGGGTCCTTCACACCCTTGCTGCAACTCAGGAAGTTCCTCGACATACCCGTCTCCACTCGAGAGGAAGCACGAGGGTCCCGCACACATCCAGGGGAGCCCCGTTCCCGCCTCCTAGCTCGAGATGAGGGATCCTTTCCCTGTTTCGTAAGGAAAGAATTCCCGGCATTCCCGTCGCATCTCAAGAGGAGGCGCTCTCCACAGGAAAGTCGAGAGGAACTCCAGGGTCGTGCCACCATTTCAAAAGTCCCCCAGATGTGTCAGTCCATTCCAGAGGAACCTGTTTTCCCTGCACTGCCTTGACGTTCAAGCCGAGGATCGACTCCCACCACGTGTGCACGTGGGACAGCCCTGTGGGAAAGCCTCGTGGGAAAGCCTCGTGGGAAAGACTCGAGGGAAAACCATAGATCCTTTGCTCCACGCGGCGGACTGTGTGACACTGCTGCTACCGCTCTGGAGGAAAGCGCAAGTGCATGCCCGCATTCGAGACGAGCACTGACTCCCCTGGGGAGACTCCAGAAGTACCCCAAGATCCATGTCAGCACTGGAGAGGAATCCTCAGGTTCCGGCCCCGACTCCACACAAGGTCTTAGGCCCCGGCATCGACGGCAGAGGAATCCCGAGAGGCCCCCGAGGAACTCGCTTGGGGCCTGGCCTTTCCTGAGGCCACCAGAGCGGGTCCCTGAGGTCCCCGTCATAAGTCGAGAGCACCTGCCTCAACTCGAGAAAATCCAGGAGGTTTTGCCCTCCAGGCGAGATGAGGCCCATTTCCGCTGAGGCTTCTCGAGGCTAATCACGTCTAACCACTGGAACTTCCAAAGGGTCCTTCACACCCTTGCTGCAACTCTAGAAGTTCCCCGACATACCCGTCTCCACTCGAGAGGAAGCACGAGGGTCCCGCACACATCCAGGGGAGCCCCGTTCCCGCCTCCTAGCTCGAGATGAGGGATCCTTTCCCTGTTTCGTAGGGAAAGAATTCCCGGCGTTCCCGTCGCATCTCAAGAGGCGTTCTCCACAGGAAAGGCGAGAGGAACTCCAGGGTCGTGCCACCCTTCAAAGAGTCCCCCAGATGTGTCAGTCCATTCCAGAGGAACCTGTTTTCCCTGCACTGCCTTGACGTTCAAGCCGAGGATGGACTCCCAGCACCTGTGCACGTGGGACCGCCCTGTGGGAAAGGCTCGTCGGAAAGCCTCGTGGGAAAGACTCGAGGGAAAACCATAGATCCTTTGATCCACGCGGCGGACTGTGTGACACTGCTGCTACCGCTCTGGAGGAAAGCGCAAGTGCATGCCCGCATTCGAGACGAGGACTGACTCCCCTGGGGAGACTCCAGAAGTACCCCAAGATCGATGTCAGCACTGGAGAGGAATCATCAGGTTCCGGCCCAGACTCCACACAAGGTCTTAGGCCCCGGCATCGACGGCAGAGGAATCCCGAGAGGCCCCCGAGGAACTCGCTTGGGGCCTGGCCTTTCCTGAGGCCACCAGAGCGGGTCCCTGAGGTCCCCGTCGTAAGTCGAGAGCACCTGCCGCAACTCGAGAAAATCCATGAGGTTTTGCCCTCCAGGCGAGATGAGGCCCATTTCCGCTGAGGCTTCTCGAGGCTAATCACATCTAACCTCTGGAACTTCCAAAGGGTCCTTCACACCCTTGTTGCAACTCAAGAAGTTCCCCGACATACCCGTCTCCACTCGAGAGTAAGCACGAGGGTCCCGCACACATCCAGGGGAGCCCCGTTTCCGCCTCCTAGCTAGAGATGAGGGATCCTTTCCCTGTTTCGTAGGGAAAGAATTCCCGGCGTTCCCGTCGCATCTCAAGAGGAGGCGCTCTCCACAGGAAAGGCGAGAGGAACTCCAGGGTCGTGTCACCATTCCAAGAGTCCCCCAGATGTCTCAGTCCATTCCAGAGGAACCTGTTTTCCCTGCACTGCCTTGACGTTCAAGCCGAGGATCGACTCCCACCACGTGTGCACGTGGGACAGCCCTGTGGGAAAGCCTCGTGGGAAAGCCTCGTGGGAAACACTCGAGGGAAAACCATAGATCCTTTGATCCACGCGGCGGACTGTGTGACACTGCTGCTACCGCTCTGCAGGAAAGCGCAAGTGCATGCCCGCATTCGAGACGAGCACTGACTCCCCTGGGGAGACTCCAGAATTACCCCAAGATCCATGTCAGCACTGGAGAGGAATCCTCAGGTTCCGGCCCCGACTCCACACAAGGTCTTAGGCCCCGGCATCGACGGGAGAGGAATCCCGAGAGGCCCCCGAGGAACTCGCATGGGGACTGGACTTTCCTGAGGCCACCAGAGCGGGTCCCTGAGGTCCCCGTCGTAAGTCGAGAGCACCTGCCTCAACTCGAGAAAATCCAGGAGGTTTTGCCCTCCAGGCGAGATGAGGCCCATTTCCGCTGAGGCTTCTCGAGGCTCATCACATCTAACCCCTGGAACTTCCAAAGGGTCCTTCACACCTTTGGTGCAACTC
The DNA here is from genome assembly GCF_042477335.2 of Ovis canadensis. Classification (NCBI taxonomy): domain Eukaryota; kingdom Metazoa; phylum Chordata; class Mammalia; order Artiodactyla; family Bovidae; genus Ovis; species Ovis canadensis. Next base: position 3,618,185 of record NC_091252.1, read on the forward strand.
AAGAAGTTCCCCGACCTACCCGTCTCCACTCGAGAGGAAGCACGTGGGTCCCGCACACATCCAGGGGAGCCCCGTTCCCGCCTCCTAGCTCGAGATGAGGGATCCTTTGCCTGTTTCGTAGGGGAAGAATTCCCGGCGTTCCCGTCGCATCTCAAGAGGAGGCGTCCTCCACAGGAAAGGCGATCGAAACTCCAGGGTCGTGCCACCATTTCAAGAGTCCCACAGATGTGTCAGTCCATTCCAGAGGAACCTGTTTTCCCTGCACTGCCTTGACGTTCAAGCCGAGGATCGACTCCCACCACGTGTGCACGTGGGACAGCCCTGTGGGAAAGCCTCGTGGGAAAGCCTCGTGGGAAAGACTCGAGGGAAAACCATAGATCCTTTGATCCACGCGGCGGACTGGGTGACACGGCTGCTACCGCTCTGGAGGAAAGCGCAAGTGCATGCCCGAATTCGAGACGAGGACTGACTCCCCTGGGGAGACTCCAGAAGTACCCCAAGATCGATGTCAGCACTGGAGAGGAATCCTCAGGTTCCGGCCCCGACTCCACACAAGGTCTTAGGCCCCGGCATCGACGGGAGAGGAATCCCGAGAGGCCCCCGAGGAACTCGCATGGGGCCTGGCCTTTCCTGAGGCCACCAGAGCGGGTCCCTGAGGTCCCCGTCATAAGTCGAAGGCACCTGCCGCAACTCGAGAAAATCCAGGAGGTTTTGCCCTCCAGGCGAGATGAGGCCCATTTCCGCTGAGGATTCTCGAGGCTAATCACATCTAACCACTGGAACTTCCAAAGGGTCCTTCACACCCTTGCTGCAACTCAAGAAGTTCCCCGACATACCCGTCTCCACTCGAGAGGAAGCACGAGGGTCCCGCACACATCCAGGGGAGCCCCGTTTCCGCCGCCTAGCTCGAGATGAGGGATCCTTTCCCTGTTTCGTAGGGAAAGAATTCCCGGCACTCCCGTCGCATCTCAAGAGGAGGCGCTCTCCACAGGAAAGGCGAGAGGAACTCCAGGGTCGTGCCACAATTCCAAGAGTCCCCCAGATGTGTCAGTCCATTCCAGAGGAACCTGTTTTCCCTGCACTGCCTTGACGTTCAAGCCGAGGATCGACTCCCACCACGTGTGCACGTGGGACAGCCCTGTGGGAAAGCCTCTTGGGAAAGCCTCGTGGGAAAGACTCGAGGGAAAACCATAGATCCTTTGATCCACGCGGCGGACTGCGTGACACTGCTGCTACCGCTCTGGAGGAAAGCGCAAGTGCATGCCCGCATTCGAGACGAGGACTGACTCCCCTGGGGAGACTCCAGAAGTACCCCAAGATCCATGTCAGCACTGGAGAGGAATCCTCAGGTTCCGGCCCCGACTCCACACAAGGTCTTAGGCCCCGGCATCGACGGGAGAGGAATCCCGAGAGGCCCCCGAGGAACTCGCATGGGGACTGGCCTTTCCTGAGGCCACCAGAGCGGGTCCCCGAGGTCCCCGTCGTAAGTCGAGAGCACCTGCCGCAACTCGAGAAAATCCAGGAGGTTTTGCCCTCCAGGCGAGATGAGGCCCATTTCGGCTGAGGCTTCTCGAGGCTAATCACATCTAACCACTGGAACTTCCAAAGGGTCCTTCACACCCTTGCTGCAACTCACGAAGTTCCCCGACATACCCGTCTCCACTCGAGAGGAAGCACGAGGGTCCCGCACACATCCAGGGGAGCCCCGTTTCCGTCTCCTAGCTCGAGATGAGGGATCCTTTCCCTGTTTCGTAAGGAAAGAATTCCCGGCGTTCCCGTCGCATCTCAAGAGGAGGCGCTCTCCACAGGAAAGGCGAGAGGAACTCCAGGGTCGTGCCACCATTCCAAAAGTCCCCCAGATGCGTCAGTCCATTCCAGAGGAACCTGTTTTCCCTGCACTGCCTTGACGTTCAAGCCGAGAATGGACTCCCAGCACGTGTGCACGTGGAACAGCCCTGTGGGAAAGCCTCTTGGGAAAGCCTCGTGGGAAAGACTCGAGGGAAAACCATAGATCCTTTGATCCACGCGGCGGACTGTGTGACACTGCTGCTACCGCTCTGGAGGAAAGCGCAAGTGCATGCCCGCATTCGAGACGAGGACTGACTCCCCTGGGGAGACTCCAGAAGTACCCCAAGATCCATGTCAGCAGTGGAGAGGAATCCTCAAGTTCCGGGCTCGACTCCACACAAGGTCTTAGGCCCCGGCATCGACGGGAGAGGAATCCCGAGAGGCCCCCGAGGAACTCGCATGGGGACTGGCCTTTCCTGAGGCCACCAGAGCGGGTCCCTGAGGTCCCCGTCGTAAGTCGAGAGCACCTGCCGCAACTCGAGAAAATCCATGAGGTTTTGCCCTCCAGGCGAGATGAGGCCCTTTTCCGCTGAGGCTTCTCGAGGCTAATCACATCTAACCTCTGGAACTTCCAAAGGGTCCTTCACACCCTTGTTGCAACTCAAGAAGTTCCCCGACATACCCGTCTCCACTCGAGAGTAAGCACGAGGGTCCCGCACACATCCAGGGGAGCCCCGTTTCCGCCTCCTAGCTAGAGATGAGGGATCCTTTCCCTGTTTCGTAGGGAAAGAATTCCCGGCGTTCCCGTCGCATCTCAAGAGGAGGCGCTCTCCACAGGAAAGGCGAGAGGAACTCCAGGGTCGTGTCACCATTCCAAGAGTCCCCCAGATGTCTCAGTCCATTCCAGAGGAACCTGTTTTCCCTGCACTGCCTTGACGTTCAAGCCGAGGATGGACTCCCAGCACCTGTGCACGTGGGACCGCCCTGTGGGAAAGCCTCGTCGGAAAGCCTCGTGGGAAAGACTCGAGGGAAAACCATAGATCCTTTGATCCACGCGGCGGACTGTGTGACACTGCTGCTACCGCTCTGGAGGAAAGCGCAAGTGCATGCCCGCATTCGAGACGAGGACTGACTCCCCTGGGGAGACTCCAGAAGTACCCCAAGATCGATGTCAGCACTGGAGAGGAATCATCAGGTTCCGGCCCAGACTCCACACAAGGTCTTAGGCCCCGGCATCGACGGGAGAGGAATCCCGAGAGGCCCCCGAGGAACTCGCATGGGGACTGGCCTTTCCTGAGGCCACCAGAGCGGGTCCCCGAGGTCCCCGTCGTCAGTCGAGAGACGTGCCACAACTCGAGAAAATCCAGAAGGTTTTGCCCTCCAGGCGAGATGAGGCCCATTTCCGCTGAGGCTTCTCGAGACTCATCACATCTAACCCCTGGAACTTCCAAAGGGTCCTTTACACCTTTGGTGCAACTCAAGAAGTTCCCCGACCTACCCGTCTCCACTCGAGAGGAAGCACGTGGGTCCCGCACACATCCAGGGGAGCCCCGTTTCCGCCTCCTAGCTCGAGATGAGGGATCCTTTCCCTGTTTCGTAGGGAAAGAATTCCCGGCGTTCCCGTCGCATCTCAAGAGGAGGCGCTCTCCACAGGAAAGGCCAGAGGAACTCCAGAGTCGTGCCACCATTCCAAGAGTCCCCCAGATGTGTCAGTCCATTGCAGAGGAACCTGTTTTCCCTGCACTGCCTTGACGTTCAAGCCGAGGATCGACTCCCACCACGTGTGCACGTGGGACCGCCCTGTGGGAAAGCCTCGTGGGAAAGCCTCGTGGGAAACACTCGAGGGAAAAACATAGATCCTTTGATCCACGCGGCGGACTGCGTGACACTGCTGCTACCGCTCTGGAGGAAAGCGCAAGTGCATGCCCGCATTCGAGACGAGCACTGACTCCCCTGGGGAGACTCCAGAAGTACCCCAAGATCCATGTCAGCGGTGCAGAGGAATCCTCAGGTTCCGGCCCCGACTCCACACAAGGTCTCAGCCCCGGCATCGACGGCAGAGGAATCCCGAGAGGCCCCAGAAGAACTCGTATAGGGACTGGCCTTTCCTGAGGCCACGAGAGAGGGTCCCTGAGGTCCCCGTCGTAAGTCGAGACCACCTGCCTCAACTCGAGAAAATCCAGGAGGTTTTGCCCTCCAGGCGAGATGAGGCCCATTTCCGCTGAGGCTTCTCTAGGCTAATCACATGTAACCACTGGAACTTCCAAAGGGTCCTTCACACCCTTGCTGCAACTCAAGAAGTTCCCCGACATACCCGTCTCCACTCGAGAGGAAGCACGAGGGTCCCGCACACATCCAGGGGAGCCCCGTTTCCGCCTCCTAGCTCGAGATGAGGGATCCTTTCCCTGTTTCGTAAGGAAAGACTTCCCGGCGTTCCCGTCGCATCTCAAGAGGAGGCGCTCTCCACAGGAAAGGCGAGAGGAACTCCAGGGTCGTGCCACCATTCCAAAAGTCCCCCAGATGCGTCAGTCCATTCCAGAGGAACCTGTTTTCCCTGCACTGCCTTGACGTTCAAGGCGAGGATGGACTCCCAGCACGTGTGCACGTGTAACAGCCCTGTGGGAAAGCCTCTTGGGAAAGCCTCGTGGGAAAGACTCGAGGGAAAACCATAGATCCTTTGATCCACGCGGCGGACTGTGTGACACTGCTGCTACCGCTCTGGAGGGAAGCGCAAGTGCATGCCCGCATTCGAGACGAGGACTGACTCCCCTGGGGAGACTCCAGAAGTACCCCAAGATCCATGTCAGCACTGGAGAGGAATCCTCAAGTTCCGGGCTCGACTCCACACAAGGTCTTAGGCCCCGGCATCGACGGGAGAGGAATCCCGAGAGGCCCCCGAGGAACTCGCATGGGGACTGGCCTTTCCTGAGGCCACCAGAGCGGGTCCCTGAGGTCCCCGTCGTAAGTCGAGAGCACCTGCCGCAACTCGAGAAAATCCAGGAGGTTTTGCCCTCCAGGCGAGATGAGGCCCATTTCCGCTGAGGCTTCTCGAGGCTAATCACGTCTAACCACTGGAACTTCCAAAGGGTCCTTCACACCCTTGCTGCAACTCAAGAAGTTCCCCGACATACCCGTCTCCACTCGAGAGGAAGCACGAGGGTCCCCCACACATCCAGGAGAGCCCCGTTTCCGCTTCCTAGCTCGAGATGAGGGATCCTTTCCCTGTTTCGTAGGGAAAGAATTCCCGGCGTTCCCGTCGCTTCTCCAGAGGAGGTGCTCTCCACAGGAAAGGCGAGAGGAACTCCAGGGTCGTGCCACCATTCGAAGAGTCCCCCAGATGTGTCAGTCCATTCCAGAGGAACCTGTATTCCCTGCACTGCCTTGACGTTCAAGCCGAGGATCGACTCCCACCACGTGTGCACGTGGGACAGCCCTGTGGGAAAGCCTCGTGGGAAAGCCTCGTGGGAAAGACTCGAGGGAAAACCATAGATCCTTTGATCCACGTGGCGGACTGGGTGACACTGCTGCTACCGCTCTGCAGGAAAGCGCAAGTGCATGCCCTCATTCGAGACGAGCAATGACTCCCCTGGGGAGACTCCAGAATTACCCCAAGATCCATGTCAGCACTAGAGAGGAATCCTCAGGTTCCGGCCCCGACTCCACACAAGGTCTTAGGCCCCGGCATCGACGGCAGAGGAATCCCGACAGGCCCCCGAGGAACTCGCATGGGGACTGGCCTTTCCTGAGGCCACCAGAGCGGGTCCCTGAGGTCCCCGTCGTAAGTCGAGAGCACCTGCCTCAACTCGAGAAAATCCAGGAGGTTTTGCCCTCCAGGCGAGATGAGGCCCATTTCCGCTGAGGCTTCTCGAGGCTAATCACAGCTAACCACTGGAACTTCCAAAGGGTCCTTCACACCCTTGCTGCAACTCAAGAAGTTCCCCGACATACCCGTCTCCACTCGAGAGGAAGCACGAGGGTCCGGCACACACCCAGGGGAGCCCCGTTTCCGCCTCCTTGCTCGAGATGAGGGATCCTTTCCCTGTTTCGTAGGGAAAGAATTCCCGGCGTTCCCGTCGCATCTCAAGAGGAGGCGCTCTCCACAGGAATGGCGAGAGGAACTCCAGGATCGTGCCACGATTCCAAGAGTCCCCCAGATGTGTCAATCCATTCCAGAGGAACCTGTTTTCCCTGCACTGCCGTGACGTTCAAGCCGAGGATCGACTCCCACCACGTGTGCACGTGGGACAGCCCTGTGGGAAAGCCTCGTGGGAAAGCCTCGTGGGAAGACTCGAGGGAAAAACATAGATCCTTTGATCCTCGCGGCGGACTGGGTGACACTGCTGCTACAGCTCTGGAGGAAAGCCCAAGTGCATGCCCGCATTCGAGACGAGGACTGACTCCCCTGGGGAGACTCCAGAAATACCCCAAGATCCATGTCAGCACTGGAGAGGAATCCTCAGGTTCCGGCCCCGACTCCACACAAGGTCTTAGGCCCCGGCATCGACGGAGAGGAATCCCGAGAGGCCCCCGAGGAACTCGCATGGGGACTGGCCTTTCCTGAGGCCACCAGAGCGGGTCCCTGAGGTCCCCGTCGTAAGTCTAGAGCACCAGCCTCAACTCGAGAAAATCCAGGAGATTTTGCCCTCCAGGCGAGATGAGGGCCATTTCCGCTGAGGCTTCTCGAGGCTAATCACATCTAACCACTGGAACTTCCAAAGGGTCCTTCACACCCTTGCTGCAACTCAAGAAGTTCCCCGACATACCCGTCTCCACTCGAGATGAAGCACGTGGGGTCCCGCACACATCCAGGGGAGACCTGTTTCCGCCTCCTAGCTCGAGATGAGGGATCCTTTCCCTGTTTCGTAGGGAAAGAATTCCCGGCGTTCCCGTCGCATCTCAAGAGGCGCTCTCCACAGGAAAGGCGAGAGGAACTCCAGGGTCGTGCCACCCTTCAAAGAGTCCCCCAGATGTGTCAGTCCATTCCAGAGGAACCTGTTTTCCCTGCACTGCCTTGACGTTCAAGCCGAGGATGGACTCCCAGCACGTGTGCACGTGGGACCGCCCTGTGGGAAAGCCTCGTCGGAAAGCCTCGTGGGAAAGACTCGAGGGAAAACCATAGATCCTTTGATCCACGCGGCAGACTGGGTGACACTGCTGCTACCGCTCTGGAGGAAAGCGCATGTGCATGCCCGCATTCGAGACGAGGACTGACTCCCCTGGGGAGACTCCAGAAGTACCCCAAGATCCATGTCAGCACTGGATAGGAATCCTCAGGTTCCGGCCCCGACTCCACACAAGGTCTTAGGCCCCGGCATCGACGGGAGAGGAATCCCGAGAGGCCCCCGAGGAACTCGCATGGGGACTGGCCTTTCCTGAGGCCACCAGAGCTGGTCCCTGAGGTCCCCGTCGTAAGTCGAGAGCACCTCCCGCAACTCGAGAAAATCCAGGAGGTTTTGCCCACCAGGCGAGATGAGGCCCATTTCCGCTGAGGCTTCTCGAGGCTAATCACATCTAACCACTGGAACTTCCAAAGGGTCCTTCACACCCTTGCTGCAACTCAAGAAGTTCCCCGACATACCCGTCTCCACTGGAGGGGAAGCACGAGGGTCCCGCACACATCCAGAGGAGCCCCGTTTCCGCCTCCTAGCTCGAGATGAGGGATCCTTTCCCTGTTTCGTAGGGAAAGAATTCCCGGCGTTCCCGTCGCATCTCAAGAGGAGGCGCTCTCCACAGGAAAGGCGAGAGGAACTCCAGGGTCGTGCCACCATTCCAAGAGTCCCCCAGCTGTGTCAGTCCATTCCAGAGGAACCTGTTTTCCCTGCACTGCCTTGACGTTCAAGGCGAGGATCCACTCCCACCACGTTTGCACGTGGGACAGCCCTGTGGGAAAGCCTCGTGGGAAAGCTTCGTGGGAAAGACTCGAGGGAAAACCATAGATCCTTTGATCCACGCGGCGGACTGTGTGACACTGCTGCTACCGCTCTGGAGGAAAGAGCAAGTGCATGCCCGCATTCCAGACGAGGACTGACTCCCCTTTGGAGACTCCAGAAGTACCCCAATATCCATGTCAGCACTGGAGAGGAATCCTCAGGTTCCGGCCCCGACTCCACACAAGGTCTTAGGCCCCGGCATCGACGGGAGAGGAATCCCGAGAGGCCCTCGAGAAACTCGCATGGGGACTGGCCTTTCCTGAGGCCACCAGAGCGGGTCCCTGAGGTCCCCGTCGTAAGTCGAGAGCACCTGCCGCAACTCGAGAAAATCCAGGAGGTTTTGCCCTCCAGGCGAGATGAGGCTCATTTCCGCTGAGGCTTCTCGAGGCTAATCACATCTAACCACTGGAACTTCCAAAGGGTCCTTCACACCCTTGCTGCAACTCAAGAAGTTCCCGACATACCCGTCTCCACTCGAGAGGAAGCACGAGGGTCGCGCACACATCCAGGGGAGCCCCGTTTCCGCCACCTAGCTCGAGATGAGGGATCCTTTCCCTGTTTCGTAGGGAAAGAATTCGCGGCGTTCCCGTCCCATCTCAAGAGGAGGCGCTCTCCACAGGAAAGGCGAGAGGAACTCCAGGGTCGTGCCACCATTCCAAGAGTCCACCAGATGTGTCAGTCCATTCCAGAGGAAACTGTTTTCCCTGCACTGCCTTGACGTCAAGCCGAGGATCGACTCCCACCACGTGTGCACATGGGACAGCCCTGTGGGAAAGCCTCGTGGGAAAGCCCCTTGGGAAAGACTCGAGGGAAAACCATAGATCCTTTGATCCACGCGGCGGACTGCGTGACACTGCTGCTACCGCTCTGGAGGAAAGCGCAAGTGCATGCCCGCATTCGAGAAGAGGACTGACTCCCCTGGTTAGACTCCAGAAGTACCCCAAGATCCATGTCAGCACTGGCGAGGAATCCTCAGGTTCCGGCCCCGACTCCACACAAGGTCTTAGGCCCCGGCATCGACGGCAGAGGAATCCCGAGAGGCCCCCGAGGAACTCGCATGGGGACTGGCCTTTCCTGAGGCCACCAGAGCGGGTCCCCGATGTCCCCGTCGTAAGTCGAGAGACGTGCCACAACTCGAGAAAATCCAGGAGGTTTTGCCCTCCAGGCGAGATGAGGCCCATTTCCGCTGAGGCTTCTCGAGGCTCATCACATCTAACCCCTGGAACTTCCAAAGGGTCCTTCACACCTTTGGTGCAACTGAAGAAGTTCCCCGACCTACCCGTCTCCACTCGAGAGGAAGCACGTGGGTCCCGCACACATCCAGGGGAGCCCCGTTTCCGCCTCCTAGCACGAGATGAGGGATCCTTTCCCTGTTTCGTAGGCAAAGAATTCCCGGCGTTCCAGTCGCATCTCAAGAGGAGGCGCTCTCCACAGTAAAGGCCAGAGGAACTCCAGAGTCGTGCCACCATTCCAAGAGTCCCCCAGATGTGTCAGTCCATTGCAGAGGAACCTGTTTTCCCTGCACTGCCTTGACGTTCAAGCCGAGGATCGACTCCCACCACGTGTGCACGTGGGACCGCCCTGTGGGAAAGCCTCGTGGGAAAGCCTCGTGGGAAACACTCGAGGGAAAAACATAGATCCTTTGATCCACGCGGCGGACTGCGTGACACTGCTGCTACCGCTCTGGAGGAAAGCGCAACTGCATGCTCGCATTCGAGGCGAGCACTGACTCCCCTGGGGAGACTCCAGAAGTACCCCAAGATCCATGTCAGCGGTGCAGAGGAATCCTCAGGTTCCGGCCCCGACTCCACACAAGGTCTCAGGCCCCGGCATCGACGGCAGAGGAATCCCAAGAGGCCCCAGAGGAACTCGTATAGGGACTGGCCTTTCCTGAGGCCACCAGAGCGGGTCCCTGAGGTCCCCGTCGTAAGTCGAGACCACCTGCCTCAACTCGAGAAAATCCAGGAGGTTTTGCCCTCCAGGCGAGATGAGGCCCATTTCCGCTGAGGCTTCTCTAGGCTAATCACATCTAACCACTGGAACTTCCAAAGGGTCCTTCACACCCTTGCTGCAACTCAAGAAGTTCCCCGACATACCCGTCTCCACTCGAGAGGAAGCACGAGGGTCCCGCACACATCCAGGGGAGCCCCGTTTCCGCCTCCTAGCTCGAGATGAGGGATCCTTTCCCTGTTTCGTAAGGAAAGACTTCCCGGCGTTCCCGTCGCATCTCAAGAGGAGGCGCTCTCCACAGGAAAGGCGAGAGGAACTCCAGGGTCGTGCCACCATTCCAAAAGTCCCCCAGATGCGTCAGTCCATTCCAGAGGAACCTGTTTTCCCTGCACTGCCTTGACGTTCAAGCCGAGGATGGACTCCCAGTACGTGTGCACGTGGAACAGCCCTGTGGGAAAGCCTCTTGGGAAAGCCTCGTGGGAAAGACTCGAGGGAAAACCATAGATCCTTTGATCCACGCGGCGGACTGTGTGACACTGCTGCTACCGCTCTGGAGGGAAGCGCAAGTACATGCCCGCATTCGAGACGAGGACTGACTCCCCTGGGGAGACTCCAGAAGTACCCCAAGATCCATGTCAGCACTGGAGAGGAATCCTCAAGTTCCGGGCTCGACTCCACACAAGGTCTTAGGCCCCGGCATCGACGGGAGAGGAATCCCGAGAGGCCCCCGAGGAACTCGCATGGGGACTGGCCTTTCCTGAGGCCACCAGAGCGGGTCCCTGAGGTCCCCGTCGTAAGTCGAGAGCACCTGCCGCAACTCGAGAAAATCCAGGAGGTTTTGCCCTCCAGGCGAGATGAGGCCCATTTCCGCTGAGGCTTCTCGAGGCTAATCACGTCTAACCACTGGAACTTCCAAAGGGTCCTTCACACCCTTGCTGCAACTCAAGAAGTTCCCCGACATACCCGTCTCCACTCGAGAGGAAGCACGAGGGTCCCCCACACATCCAGGAGAGCCCCGTTTCCGCTTCCTAGCTCGAGATGAGGGATCCTTTCCCTGTTTCGTAGGGAAAGAATTCCCGGCGTTCCCGTCGCTTCTCCAGAGGAGGTGCTCTCCACAGGAAAGGCGAGAGGAACTCCAGGGTCGTGCCACCATTCGAAGAGTCCCCCAGATGTGTCAGTCCATTCCAGAGGAACCTGTATTCCCTGCACTGCCTTGACGTTCAAGCCGAGGATCGACTCCCACCACGTGTGCACGTGGGACAGCCCTGTGGGAAAGCCTCGTGGGAAAGCCTCGTGGGAAAGACTCGAGGGAAAACCATAGATCCTTTGATCCACGTGGCGGACTGGGTGACACTGCTGCTACCGCTCTGCAGGAAAGCGCAAGTGCATGCCCTCATTCGAGACGAGCAATGACTCCCCTGGGGAGACTCCAGAATTACCCCAAGATCCATGTCAGCACTAGAGAGGAATCCTCAGGTTCCGGCCCCGACTCCACACAAGGTCTTAGGCCCCGGCATCGACGGCAGAGGAATCCCGACAGGCCCCCGAGGAACTCGCATGGGGACTGGCCTTTCCTGAGGCCACCAGAGCGGGTCCCTGAGGTCCCCGTCGTAAGTCGAGAGCACCTGCCTCAACTCGAGAAAATCCAGGAGGTTTTGCCCTCCAGGCGAGATGAGGCCCATTTCCGCTGAGGCTTCTCGAGGCTAATCACAGCTAACCACTGGAACTTCCAAAGGGTCCTTCACACCCTTGCTGCAACTCAAGAAGTTCCCCGACATACCCGTCTCCACTCGAGAGGAAGCACGAGGGTCCGGCACACACCCAGGGGAGCCCCGTTTCCGCCTCCTTGCTCGAGATGAGGGATCCTTTCCCTGTTTCGTAGGGAAAGAATTCCCGGCGTTCCCGTCGCATCTCAAGAGGAGGCGCTCTCCACAGGAATGGCGAGAGGAACTCCAGGATCGTGCCACGATTCCAAGAGTCCCCCAGATGTGTCAATCCATTCCAGAGGAACCTGTTTTCCCTGCACTGCCGTGACGTTCAAGCCGAGGATCGACTCCCACCACGTGTGCACGTGGGACAGCCCTGTGGGAAAGCCTCGTGGGAAAGCCTCGTGGGAAGACTCGAGGGAAAAACATAGATCCTTTGATCCTCGCGGCGGACTGGGTGACACTGCTGCTACAGCTCTGGAGGAAAGCCCAAGTGCATGCCCGCATTCGAGACGAGGACTGCCTCCCCTGGGGAGACTCCAGAAATACCCCAAGATCCATGTCAGCACTGGAGAGGAATCCTCAGGTTCCGGCCCCGACTCCACACAAGGTCTTAGGCCCCGGCATCGACGGAGAGGAATCCCGAGAGGCCCCCGAGGAACTCGCATGGGGACTGGCCTTTCCTGAGGCCACCAGAGCGGGTCCCTGAGGTCCCCGTCGTAAGTCTAGAGCACCTGCCTCAACTCGAGAAAATCCAGGAGATTTTGCCCTCCAGGCGAGATGAGGGCCATTTCCGCTGAGGCTTCTCGAGGCTAATCACATCTAACCACTGGAACTTCCAAAGGGTCCTTCACACCCTTGCTGCAACTCAAGAAGTTCCCCGACATACCCGTCTCCACTCGAGATGAAGCACGTGGGGTCCCGCACACATCCAGGGGAGACCTGTTTCCGCCTCCTAGCTCGAGATGAGGGATCCTTTCCCTGTTTCGTAGGGAAAGAATTCCCGGCGTTCCCGTCGCATCTCAAGAGGCGCTCTCCACAGGAAAGGCGAGAGGAACTCCAGGGTCGTGCCACCCTTCAAAGAGTCCCCCAGATGTGTCAGTCCATTCCAGAGGAACCTGTTTTCCCTGCACTGCCTTGACGTTCAAGCCGAGGATGGACTCCCAGCACGTGTGCACGTGGGACCGCCCTGTGGGAAAGCCTCGTCGGAAAGCCTCGTGGGAAAGACTCGAGGGAAAACCATAGATCCTTTGATCCACGCTGCGGACTGGGTGACACTGCTGCTACCGCTCTGGAGGAAAGCGCAAGTGCATGCCCGCATTCGAGACGAGCACTGACTCCCCTGGGGAGTCTCCAGAAGTACCCCAAGATCCATGTCAGCACTGGAGAGGAATCCACAGGTTCCGGCCCCGACTCCACACAAGGTCTTAGGCCCCGGCATCGACGGGAGAGGAATCCCGACAGGCCCCGAGGAACTCGCATGGGGACTGGCCTTTCCTGAGGCCACCAGAGCGGGTCCCTGAGGTCCCCGTTGTAACTCGAGAGCACCTGCCGCAACTCGAGAAAATCCAGGAGGTTTTGCCCTCCAGGCGAGATGAGGCCCATTTCCGCTGAGGCTTCTCGAGGCTAATCACGTCTAATCACTCGAACTTCCAAAGGGTAATTCACACCCTTGCTGCAACTCAAGAAGTTCCCCGACATACCCGTCTTCACTCGAGAGGTAGCACGAGGGTCCCGCACACATCCAGTGGAGCCCCGTTCCCGCCTCCTAGCTCGAGATGAGGGATCCTTTCCCTGTTTCGTAGGGGAAGAATTCCCGGCGTTCCCGTCGCATCTCAAGAGGAGGCGCTCTCCACAGGAAAGGCGATGGAAACTCCAGGGTCATGCCACCATTTCAAGAGTCCCCCAGATGTGTCAGTCCATTCCAGAGGAACCTGTTTTCCCTGCACTGCCTTGACGTTCAAGCCGAGGATCGACTCCCACCACGTGTGCACGTGGGACAGCCCTGTGGGAAAGCCTCGTGGGAAACCCTCGTGGGAAAGACTCGAGGGAAAACCATAGATCCTTTGATCCACGCGGCGGACTGGGTGACACTGCTGCTTCCGCTCTGGAGGAAAGCGCAAGTGCATGCCCGAATTCGAGACGAGGACTGACTCCCCTGGGGAGACTCCAGAAGTACCCCAAGATCGATGTCAGCACTGGAGAGGAATCCTCAGGTTCCGGCCCCGACTCCACACAAGGTCTTAGGCCCCGGCATCGACGGGAGAGGAATCCCGAGAGGCCCCCGAGGAACTCGCATGGGGCCTGGCCTTTCCTGAGGCCACCAGAGCGGGTCCCTGAGGTCCCCGTCATAAGTCGAGAGCACCTGCCTCAACTCGAGAAAATCCAGGAGGTTTTGCCCTCCAGGCGAGATGAGGCCCATTTCCGCTGAGGCTTCTCGAGGCTAATCACGTCTAACCACTGGAACTTCCAAAGGGTCCTTCACACCCTTGCTGCAACTCAAGAAGTTCCCCGACATACCCGTGTCCACTCGAGAGGAAGCACGAGGGTCCCCCACACATCCAGGAGAGCCCCGTTTCCGCTTCCTAGCTGGAGATGAGGGATCCTTTCCCTGTTTCGTAGGGAAAGAATTCCCGGCGTTCCCGTCGCATCTCAAGAGGAGGCGCTCTCCACAGGAAAGGCGAGAGGAACTCCAGGGTCATGCCACCATTCCAAGAGTCCCCCAGATGTGTCAGTCCATTCCAGAGGAACCTGTTTTCCCTCCACTGCCTCGACGTTCAAGCCGAGGATCGACTCCCACCACGTGTGCACGTGGGACAGGCCTGTGGCAAAGCCTCGTGGGAAAGCCTCGTGGGAAAGACTCGAGCGAAAACCATAGATCCTTTGATCCACGTGGCGGACTGGGTGACACTGCTGCTACCGCTCTGCAGGAAAGCGCAAGTGCATGCCCGCATTCGAGACGAGCAATGACTCCCCTGGGGAGACTCCAGAATTACCCCAAGATCCATGTCAGCACTAGAGAGGAATCCTCAGGTTCCGGCCCCGACTCCACACAAGGTCTTAGGCCCCGGCATCGACGGGAGAGGAATCCCGAGAGGCCCCCGAGGAACTCGCATGGGGACTGGCCTTTCCTGAGGCCACCAGAGCGGGTCCCTGAGGTCCCCGTCGTAAGTCGAGAGCACCTGCCGCAACTCGAGAAAATCCAGGAGGTTTTGCCCTCCAGGCGAGATGAGGACCATTTCCGCTGAGGCTTCTCGAGGCTAATCACATCTAACCACTGGAACTTCCAAAGGGTCCTTCACACCCTTGCTGCAACTCAAGAAGTTCCCCGACATACCCGTCTCCACTCGAGAGGAAGCACGAGGGTCCCGCACACACCCAGGGGAGCCCCGTTTCCGCCTCCTTGCTCGAGATGAGGGATCCTTTCCCTGTTTCGTAGGGAAAGAATTCCCGGCGTTCCCGTCGCATCTCAAGAGGAGGCGCTCTCCACAGGAAAGGCGAGAGGAACTCCAGGATCGTGCCACGATTCCGAGAGTCCCCCAGATGTGTCAGTCCATTCCAGAGGAAACTGTTTTCCCTGCACTGCCTTGACGTTCAAGCCGAGGATCGACTCCCACCACGTGTGCACGTGGGACAGCCCTGTGGGAAAGCCTCGTGGGAAAGCCTCGTGGGAAAGACTCGAGGGAAAACCATAGATCCTTTGATCCACGCGGCGGACTGGGTGACACTGCTGCTTCCGCTCTGGAGGAAAGCGCAAGTGCATGCCCGAATTCGAGACGAGGACTGACTCCCCTGGGGAGACTCCAGAAGTACCCCAAGATCGATGTCAGCACTGGAGAGGAATCCTCAGGTTCCGGCCCCGACTCCACACAAGGTCTTAGGCCCCGGCATCGACGGGAGAGGAATCCCGAGAGGCCCCCGAGGAACTCGCATGGGGACTGGCCTTTCCTGAGGCCACCAGAGCGGGTCCCTGAGGTCCCCGTCGTAAGTCTAGAGCACCTGCCTCAACTCGAGAAAATCCAGGAGGTTTTGCCCTCCAGGCGAGATGAGGGCCATTTCCGCTGAGGCTTCTCGAGGCTAATCACATCTAACCACTGGAACTTCCAAAGGGTCCTTCACACCCTTGCTGCAACTCAAGAAGTTCCCCGACATACCCGTCTCCACTCGAGAGGAAGCACGTGGGGTCCCGCACACATCCAGGGGAGCCCTGTTTCCGCCTCCTAGCTCGAGATGAGGGATCCTTTCCCTGTTTCGTAGGGAAAGAATTCCCGGCGTTCCCGTCGCATCTCAAGAGGCGCTCTCCACAGGAAAGGCGAGAGGAACTCCAGGGTCGTGCCACCATTCCAAGAGTCCCCCAGATGTGTCAGTCCATTCCAGAGGAACCTGTTTTCCCTGCACTGCCTTGACGTTCAAGCCGAGGATCGACTCCCACCACGTGTGCACGTGGGACCGCCCTGTGGGAAAGCCTCGTGGGAAAGCCTCGTGGGAAAGACTCGAGGGAAAACCATAGATCCTTTGATCCACGCGGCGGACTGGGTGACACTGCTGCTACCGCTCTGGAGGAAAGCGCAAGTGCATGCCCGCATTCGAGACGAGGACTGACTCCCCTGGGGAGACTCCAGAAGTACCCCAAGATCCATGTCAGCACTGGAGAGGAATCATCAGGTTCCGGCCCAGACTCCACACAAGGTCTTAGGCCCCGGCATCGACGGCAGAGGAATCCCGAGAGGCCCCCGAGGAACTCGCATGGGGACTGGCCTTTCCTGAGGCCACCAGAGCGGGTCCCTGAGGTCCCCGTCGTACGTCGAGAGCACCTGCCGCAACTCGAGAAAATCCAGGAGGTTTTGCCCTCCAGGCGAGATGAGGCCCATTTCCGCTGAGGCTTCTCGAGGCTAATCACATCTAACCACTGGAACTTCCAAAGGGTCCTTCACACCCTTGCTGCAACTCAAGAAGTTCCCCGACATACCCGTCTCCACTCGAGAGGAAGCACGAGGGTCCCGCACACACCCAGGGGAGCCCCGTTTCCGCCTCCTAGCTCGAGATGAGGGATCCTTTCCCTGTTTCGTCGCGAAAGAATTCCCGGCGATCCCGTCGCATCTCAAGAGGAGGCGCTCTCCACAGGAAAGGCGAGAGGAACTCCAGGGTCGTGCCACCATTCCAAGAGTCCCCCAGATGTGTCAGTCCATTCCAGAGGAACCTGTTTTCCCTGCACTGCCTTGACGTTTTAGCCGAGGATCGACTCCCACCACGTGTGCACGTGGGACAGCCCTGTGGGAAAGCCTCGTGGGAAAGACTCGTGGGAAAGACTCGAGGGAAAACCATAGATACTTTGATCCACGCGGCAGACTGGGTGACACTGCTGCTACCGCTCTGGAGGAAAATGCAAGTGCATGCCCGCATTCGAGACGAGCACTGACTCCCCTGGGGAGACTCCAGAAGTACCCCAAGATCCATGTCAGCACTGGAGAGGAATCCTCAGGTTACGACCCCAACTCCACACAAGGTCTTAGGCCCCGGCATCAACGGGAGACGAATCCCGAGAGGCCCCCGAGGAACTCACATGGGGACTGGCCTTTCCTGAGGCCACCAGAGCGGGTCCCTGAGGTCCCCGTCGTAAGTCGAGAGCACCTGCCGCAACTCGAGAAAATCCAGGAGGTTTTGCCCTCCAGGCGAGATGAGGCCCATTTCCGCTGAGGCTTCTCGAGGCTAATCACATGTAACCCATGGAACTTCCAAAGGGTCCTTCACACCCTTGCTGCAACTCAAGAAGTTCCCCGATATACCCGTCTCCACTCGAGAGGAAGCACGAGGATCCCGCACACATCCAGGGGAGCCCCGTTCCCGCCTCCTAGCTCGAGATCAGGGATCCTTTCCCTGTTTCGTAGGGAAAGAATTCCCGGCGTTCCCGTCGCATCTCAAGAGGAGGCGCTCTCCACAGGAAAGACGAGAGGAACTCCAGGGTCGTGCCACCCTTCAAAGAGTCCCCCAGATGTGTCAGTCCATTCCAGAGGAACCTGTTTTCCCTGCACTGCCTTGACGTTCAAGCCGAGGATCGACTCCCACCACGTGTGCACGTGGGACAGCCCTGTGGGAAAGCCTTGTGGGAAAGCCTCGTGGGAAAGACTCGAGGGAAAACCATAGATCCTTTGATCCACGCGGCAGACTGCGTGACACTGCGGCTACCGCTCTGGAGGAAAGCGCAAGTGCATGCCCGCATTCGAGACGAGCACTGACTCGCCTGGGGAGACTCCAGAAGTACCCCAAGATCCATGTCAGCACTGGAGAGGAATCCACAGGTTCCGGCCCCGACTCCACACAAGTCTTAGGCACCCGGCATCGACGGGAGAGGAATCCTGAGAGGCCCCAGAGGAACTCGCATAGGGACTGGCCTTTCCTGAGGCCACCAGAGCGGGTCCATGAGGTCCCCGTCGTAAGTCGAGAGCACCTGCCTCAACTCGAGAATATCCAGGAGGTTTTGCCCTCCAGGCGAGATGAGGCCCATTTCCGCTGAGGCTTCTCTAGGCTAATCACATCTAACCACTGGAACTTCCAAAGGGTCCTTCACACCCTTGCTGCAAGTCCAGATGTTCCCCGACATACCCGTCTCCACTCGAGAGGAAGCACGAGGGTCCCGCACACATCCAGGGGAGCCCCGTTTCCGCCTCCTAGCTCGAGATGAGGGATCCTTTCCCTGTTTCATAGCGAAAGAATTCCCGGCGATCCCGTCGCATCTCAAGAGGAGGCGCTCTCCACAGGAAAGGCGAGAGGAACTCCAGGGTCGTGCCACCATTCTAAGAGTCCCCCAGATGTGTCATTCCATTCCAGAGGAACCTGTTTTCCCTGCACTGCCTTGACGTTCAAGCCGAGGATCGACTCCCACCACGTGTGCACGTGGGACAGCCCTGTGGGAAAGCCTCGTGGGAAAGCCTCGTGGGAAAGACTCGAGGGAAAACCATAGATCCTTTGATCCACGCGGCGGACTGGGTGACACTGCTGCTACCGCTCTGGAGGAAAGCGCAAGTGCATGCCCGCATTCGAGACGAGCACTGACTCCCCTGGGGAGACTCCAGAAGTACCCCAAGATCCATGTCAGCACTGGAGAGGAATCCTCAGGTTCCAACCCCAACTCCACACAAGGTCTCAACCCCGGCATCAACGGGAGAGGAATCCTGAGAGGCCCCCGAGGAACTCGAATGGGGACTGGCTTTTCCTGAGGCCACCAGAGCGGGTCCCTGAGGTCCCCGTCGTAAGTTGAGAGCACCTGCCGCAACTCGAGAAAATCCAGGAGGTTTTGCCCTCCAGGCGAGATGAGGCCCATTTCCGCTGAGGCTTCTCTAGGCTAATCACATCTAACCCATGGAACTTCCTAATGGTCCTTCACACCCTTGCTGCAACTCAAGAAGTTCCCCGACATACCCGTCTCCACTCGAGAGGAAGCACGAGGGTCCCGCACACATCCAGGGGAGCCCCGTTTCCGCCTCCTAGCTCGAGATGAGGGATCCTTTCCCTGTTTCGTAGGGAAAGAATTCCCGGCGTTCCCGTCGCATCTCAAGAGGAGGCGCTTTCCACAGGAAAGGCGAGAGGAACTCCAGGGTAGGGCCACCATTCCAAGAGTCCCCCAGATGTGTCAGTCCATTCAAGAGGAACCTGTTTTCCCTGCACTGCCTTGACGTTCAAGCCGAGGATCGACTCCCACCACGTGTGCACGTGGGACAGCCCTGTGGGAAAGCCTCGTGGGAAAGCCTCGTGGGAAAGACTCGAGCGAAAACAATAGATCCTTTGATCCACGTGGCGGACTGGGTGACACTGCTGCTACCGCTCTGCAGGAAAGCGCAAGTGCATGCCCGCATTCGAGACGAGCAATGACTCCCCTGGGGAGACTCCAGAATTACCCCAAGATCCATGTCAGCACTTGAGAGGAATCCTCAGGTTCCGGCCCCGACTCCACACAAGGTCTTAGGCCCCGGCATCGACGGCAGAGGAATCCCGAGAGGCCCCCGAGGAACTCGCATGGGGACTGGCCTTTCCTGAGGCCACCAGAGCTGGTCCCTGAGGTCCCCGTCGTAAGTCGAGAGCACCTGCCGCAACTCGAGAAAATCCAGGAGGTTTTGCCCTCCAGGCGAGATGAGGCCCATTTCCGCTGAGGCTTCTCGAGGCTAATCACATCTAACCACTGGAACTTCCAAAGGGTCCTTCACACCCTTGCTGCAACTCAAGAAGTTCCCCGACATACCCGTCTCCACTCGAGAGGAAGCACGAGGGTCCCGCACACACCCAGGGGAGCCCCGTTTCCGCCTCCTAGCTCGAGATGAGGGATCCTTTCCCTGTTTCGTCGCGAAAGAATTCCCGGCGATCCCGTCGCATCTCAAGAGGAGGCGCTCTCCACAGGAAAGGCGAAAGGAACTCCAGGGTCGTGCCACCATTCCAAGAGTCCCCCAGATGTGTCAGTCCATTCAAGAGGAACCTGTTTTCCCTGCACTGCCTTGACGTTTTAGCCGAGGATCGACTCCCACCACGTGTGCACGTGGGACAGCCCTGTGGGAAAGCCTCGTGGGAAAGCCTCGTGGGAAAGACTCGAGGGAAAACCATAGATCCTTTGATCCACGCGGCAGACTGGGTGACACTGCTGCTACCGCTCTGGAGGAAAATGCAAGTGCATGCCCGCATTCGAGACGAGCACTGACTCCCCTGGGGAGACTCCAGAAGTACCCCAAGATCCATGTCAGCACTGGAGAGGAATCCTCAGGTTCCGACCCCAACTCCACACAAGGTCTTAGGCCCCGGCATCAACGGGAGACGAATCCCGAGAGGCCCCCGAGGAACTCACATGGGGACTGGCCTTTCCTGAGGCCACCAGAGCGGGTCCCTGAGGTCCCCGTCGTAAGTCGAGAGCACCTGCCGCAACTCGAGAAAATCCAGGAGGTTTTGCCCTCCAGGCGAGATGAGGCCCATTTCCGCTGAGGCTTCTCGAGGCTAATCACATGTAACCCATGGAACTTCCAAAGGGTCCTTCACACCCTTGCTGCAACTCAAGAAGTTCCCCGATATACCCGTCTCCACTCGAGAGGAAGCACGAGGGTCCCGCACACATCCAGGGGAGCCCCGTTCCCGCCTCCTAGCTCGAGATCAGGGATCCTTTCCCTGTTTCGTAGGGAAAGAATTCCCGGCGTTCCCGTCGCATCTCAAGAGGAGGCACTCTCCACAGGAAAGACGAGAGGAACTCCAGGGTCGTGCCACCCTTCAAAGAGTCCCCCAGATGTGTCAGTCCATTCCAGAGGAACCTGTTTTCCCTGCACTGCCTTGACGTTCAAGCCGAGGATCGACTCCCACCACGTGTGCACGTGGGACAGCCCTGTGGGAAAGCCTCGTGGGAAAGCCTCCTGGGAAAGACTCGAGGGAAAACCATAGATCCTTTGATCCACGCGGCAGACTGCGTGACACTGCTGCTACCGCTCTGGAGGAAAGCGCAAGTGCATGCCCGCATTCGAGACGAGCACTGACTCGCCTGGGGAGACTCCAGAAGTACCCCAAGATCCATGTCAGCACTGGAGAGGAATCCACAGGTTCCGGCCCCGACTCCACACAAGTCTTAGGCCCCGGCATCGACGGGAGAGGAATCCCGAGAGGCCCCAGAGGAACTCGCATAGGGACTGGCCTTTCCTGAGGCCACCAGAGCGGGTCCATGAGGTCCCCGTCGTAAGTCGAGAGCACCTGCCTCAACTCGAGAATATCCAGGAGGTTTTGCCCTCCAGGCGAGATGAGGCCCATTTCCGCTGAGGCTTCTCTAGGCTAATCACATCTAACCACTGGAACTTCCAAAGGGTCCTTCACACGCTTGCTGCAAGTCCAGATGTTCCCCGACATACCCGTCTCCACTCGAGAGGAAGCACGAGGGTCCCGCACACATCCAGGGGAGCCCCGTTTCCGCCTCCTAGCTCGAGATGAGGGATCCTTTCCCTGTTTCGTAGGGAAAGAATTATCGGCATTCCCGTCGCATCTCAAGAGGAGGCGCTCGCCACAGGAAAGGCGAGAGGAACTCCAGGGTCGTGCCACCATTCCAAGAGTCCCCCAGATGTGTCAGTCCATTCCAGAGGAACCTGTTTTCCCTGCACTGCCTTGACGTTCAAGCCGAGGATCGACTCCCACCACGTGTGCACGTGGGACAGCCCTGTGGGAAAGCCTCGTGGGAAAGCCTCGTGGGAAAGACTCGAGGGAAAACCATAGATCCTTTGATCCACGCGGTGGACTGCGTGACACTGCTGCTACCGCTCTGGAGGAAAGCGCAAGTGCATGCCCGCATTCGAGACGAGCACTGACTCCCCTGGGGAGACTCCAGAAGTACCCCAAGATCCATGTCAGCACTGGAGAGGAATCCTCAGGTTCCGGCCCCGACTCCACACAAGGTCTTAGGCCCCGGCATCAACGGGAGAGGAATCCCGAGAGGCCCCCGAGGAACTCGCATGGGGACTGGCCTTTCCTGAGGCCACCAGAGCTGGTCCCTGAGGTCCCCGTCGTAAGTCGAGAGCACCTCCCGCAACTCGAGAAAATCCAGGAGGTTTTGCCCAGCAGGCGAGATGAGGCCCATTTCCGCCTAGGCTTCTCGAGGCTAATCACATCTAACCACTGGAACTTCCAAATGGTCCTTCACAACCTTGCTGCAACTCAAGAAGTTCCCCGACATACCCGACTCCACTCGAGAGGAAGCACGAGGGTCCCGCACACATCCAGGGGAGCCCCGTTTCCGCCTCCTAGCTCGAGATGAGGGATCCTTTCCCTGTTTCGTAGGGAAAGAATTCCCGGCGTTCCCGTCGCATCTCAAGAGGAGGCGCTCTCCACAGGAAAGGCGAGAGGAACTCCAGGGTCGTGCCACCATTCCAAGAGTCCCCCAGATGTGTCAGTCCATTGCTGAGGAACCTGTTTTCCCTGCACTGCCTTGACGTTCAAGCCGAGGATCGACTCCCACCACGTGTGCACGTGGGACAGGCCTGTGGCAAAGCCTCGTGGGAAAGCCTCGTGGGAAAGACTCGAGCGAAAACCATAGATCCTTTGATCCACGTGGCGGACTGGGTGACACTGCTGCTACCGCTCTGCAGGAAAGCGCAAGTGCATGCCCGCATTCGAGACGAGCAATGACTCCCCTGGGGAGACTCCAGAATTACCCCAAGATCCATGTCAGCACTTGAGAGGAATCCTCAGGTTCCGGCCCCGACTCCACACAAGGTCTTAGGCCCCGGCATCGACGGCAGAGGAATCCCTAGAGGCCCCCGAGGAACTCGCATGGGGACTGGCCTTTCCTGAGGCCACCAGAGCTGGTCCCTGAGGTCCCCGTCGTAAGTCGAGAGCACCTGCCGCAACTCGAGAAAATCCAGGAGGTTTTGCCCTCCAGGCGAGATGAGGCCCATTTCCGCTGAGGCTTCTCGAGGCTAATCACATCTAACCACTGGAACTTCCAAAGGGTCCTTCACACCCTTGCTGCAACTCAAGAAGTTCCCCGACATACCCTTCTCCACTCGAGAGGAAGCACGAGGGTCCCGCACACACCCAGGGGAGCCCCGTTTCCGCCTCCTAGCTCGAGATGAGGGATCCTTTCCCTGTTTCGTCGCGAAAGAATTCCCGGCGATCCCGTCGCATCTCAAGAGGAGGCGCTCTCCACAGGAAAGGCGAGAGGAACTCCAGGGTCGTGCCACCATTCCAAGAGTCCCCCAGATGTGTCAGTCCATTCCAGAGGAACCTGTTTTCCCTGCACTGCCTTGACGTTCAAGCCGAGGATCGACTCCCACCACGTGTGCACGTGGGACAGCCCTGTGGGAAAGCCTCGTGGGAAAGCCTCGTGGGAAAGACTCGAGGGAAAACCATAGATCCTTTGATCCACGCAGCGGACTGGGTGACACTGCTGCTACCGCTCTGGAGGAAAGCGCAAGTGCATGCCCGCATTCGAGACGAGCACTGACTCCCCTGGGGAGACTCCAGAAGTACCCCAAGATCCATGTCAGCACTGGAGAGGAATCCTCAGGTTCCAACCCCAACTCCACACAAGGTCTTAACCCCGGCATCAACGGGAGAGGAATCCTGAGAGGCCCCCGAGGAACTCGAATGGGGACTGGCCTTTCCTGAGGCCACCAGAGCGGGTCCCTGAGGTCCCCGTCGTAAGTCGAGAGCACCTGCCGCAACTCGAGAAAATCCAGGAGGTTTTGCCCTCCAGGCGAGATGAGGCCCATTTCCACTGAGGCTTCTCGAGGCTCATCACATCTAACCCATGGAACTTCCAAAGGGTCCTTCACACCCTTGCTGCAACTCAAAAAGTTCCCCGACATACCCGTCTCCACTCGAGAGGAAGCACGAGGGTCCCGCACACATCCAGGGGAGACCCGTTTCCGCCTCCTAGCTCGAGATGAGGGATCCTTTCCCTGTTTCATAGCGAAAGAATTCCCGGCGATCCCGTCGCATCTCAAGAGGAGGCGCTCTCCACAGGAAAGGCGAGAGGAACTCCAGGGTCGTGCCACCATTCCAAGAGTCCCCCAGATGTGTCAGTCCATTCCAGAGGAACCTGTTTTCCCTGCACTGCCTTGACGTTTTAGCCGAGGATCGACTCCCACCACGTGTGCACGTGGGACAGCCCTTTGGGAAAGCCTCGTGGGAAAGCCTCGTGGGAAAGACTCGAGGGAAAACCATAGATCCTTTGATCCACGCGGAGGACTGGGTGACACTGCTGCTACCGCTCTGGAGGAAAGCGCAAGTGCATGCCCGCATTCGAGACGAGGACTGACTCCCCTGGGGAGACTCCAGAATTACCCCAAGATCCATGTCAGCACTGGAGAGGAATCCTCAGGTTCCGACCCCAACTCCACACAAGGTCTTAGGCCCCGGCATCAACGGGAGACGAATCCCGAGAGGCCACCGAGGAACTCGCATGGGGACTGGCCTTTCCTGAGGCCACCAGAGCGGGTCCCTGAGGTCCCCGTCGTAAGTCGAGAGCACCTGCCGCAACTCGAGAAAATCCAGGAGGTTTTGCCCTCCAGGCGAGATGAGGCCCATTTCCGCTGAGGCTTCTCGAGGCTAATCACATCTAACCACTGGAACTTCCAAAGGGTCCTTCACACCCTTGCTGCAACTCAAGAAGTTCCCCGACATACCCGTCTCCACTCGAGAGGAAGCACGAGGGTCCCGCACACACCCAGGGGATGCCCGTTTCCGCCTCCTAGCTCGAGATGAGGGATCCTTTCCCTGTTTCGTAGGGAAAGAATTCCCGGCGATCCCGTCGCATCTCAAGAGGAGGCGCTCTCCACAGGAAAGGCGAGAGGAACTCCAGGGTCGTTCCACCATTCCAAGAGCCCCCCAGATGTGTCAGTCCATTCCAGAGGAACCTGTTTTCCCTGCACTGCCTTGACGTTCAAGCCGAGGATCGACTCCCACCACGTGTGCACGTGGGACAGCCCTGTGGGAAAGCCTCGTGGGAAAGCCTCGTGGGAAAGACTCGAGGGAAAACCATAGATCCTTTGATCCACGAGGCGGACTGCGTGACACTGCTGCTACCGCTCTGGAGGAAAGCGCAAGTGCATGCCCGCATTCGAGACGAGCACTGACTCCCCTGGGGAGACTCCAGAAGTACCCCAAGATCCATGTCAGCACTGGAGAGGAATCCTCAAGTTCCGACCCCAACTCCACACAAGGTCTTAGGCCCCGGCATCAACGGGAGAGGAATCCCGAAACGCCCCCGAGGAACTCGCATGGGGACTGGCCTTTCCTGAGGCCACCAGAGCGGGTCCCTGAGGTCCTCGTCGTAAGTCGAGAGCACCTGCCGCAACTCGAGAAAATCCAGGAGGTTTTGCCCTCCAGGCGAGATGAGGCCCATTTCCTCTGAGGCTTCTCGAGGCTAATCACATCTAACCCATGGAACTTCCAAAGGGTCCTTCACACCCTTGCTGCAACTCAAGAAGTTCCCCGATATACCCGTCTCCACTCGAGAGGAAGCACGAGGGTCCCGCACACATCCAGGGGAGCCCCGTTTCCGCCTCCTAGCTCGAGATCAGGGATCCTTTCCCTGTTTCGTAGGGAAAGAATTCCCGGCGTTCCCGTCGCATCTCAAGAGGAGGCGCTCTCCACAGGAAAGACGAGAGGAACTCCAGGGTCGTGCCACCCTTCAAAGAGTCCCCCAGATGTGTCAGTCCATTCCAGAGGAACCTGTTTTCCCTGCACTGCCTTGACGTTCAAGCTGAGGATCGACTCCCACCACGTGTGCACGTGGGACAGCCCTGTGGGAAAGCCTCGTGGGAAAGCCTCGTGGGAAAGACTCGAGGGAAAACCATAGATCCTTTGATCCACGTGGCGGACTGCGTGACACTGCTGCTACCGCTCTGGAGGAAAGCGCAAGTGCATGCCCGCATTCGAGACGAGCACTGACTCGCCTGGGGAGACTCCAGAAGTACCCCAAGATCCATGTAAGCACTGGAGAGGAATCCTCAGGTTCCGGCCCCGACTCCACACAAGTCTTAGGCCCCGGCATCGACCGGAGAGGAATCCCGAGAGGCCCCCGAGGAACTCGTATGGGGACTGGCCTTTCCTGAGGCCACCAGAGCGGGTCCCTGAGGTCCCCGTCGTAAGTCGAGAGCACCTGCCGCAACTCGAGAAAATCCAGAAGGTTTTGCCCTCCAGGCGAGATGAGGCCCATTTCCGCTGAGGCTTCTCGAGGCCAATCACATCTAACCACTGGAACTTCCAAAGGGTCCTTCACACCCTTGCTGCAACTCAAGAAGTTCCCCGACATACCCGTCTGCACTCGAGAGGAAGCACGTGGTGTCCCGCACACACCCAGGGGAGCCCCGTTTCCGCCTCCTATCTCGAGATGAGGGATCCTTTCCCTGTTTCGTAGGGAAAGAATTCCCGGCGTTCCCGTCGCATCTCAAGAGGAGGCGCTCTCCACAGGAATGGCGAGAGGAACTCCAGGATCGTGCCACGATTCCAAGAGTCCCCCAGATGTGTCAATCCATTCCAGAGGAACCTGTTTTCCCTGCACTGCCGTGACGTTCAAGCCGAGGATCGACTCCCACCACGTGTGCACGTGGGACAGCCCTGTGGGAAAGCCTCGTGGGAAAGCCTCGTGGGAAGACTCGAGGGAAAAACATAGATCCTTTGATCCTCGCGGCGGACTGGGTGACACTGCTGCTACAGCTCTGGAGGTAAGCCCAAGTGCATGCCCGCATTCGAGACGAGGACTGACTCCCCTGGGGAGACTCCAGAAATACCCCAAGATCCATGTCAGCACTGGAGAGGAATCCTCAGGTTCCGGCCCCGACTCCACACAAGGTCTTAGGCCCCGGCATCGACGGAGAGGAATCCCGAGAGGCCCCCGAGGAACTCGCATGGGGACTGGCCTTTCCTGAGGCCACCAGAGCGGGTCCCTGAGGTCCCCGTCGTAAGTCTAGAGCACCTGCCTCAACTCGGGAAAATCCAGGAGATTTTGCCCTCCAGGCGAGATGAGGGCCATTTCCGCTGAGGCTTCTCGAGGCTAATCACATCTAACCACTGGAACTTCCAAAGGGTCCTTCACACCCTTGCTGCAACTCAAGAAGTTCCCCGACATACCCGTCTCCACTCGAGATGAAGCACGTGGGGTCCCGCACACATCCAGGGGAGACCTGTTTCCGCCTCCTAGCTCGAGATGAGGGATCCTTTCCCTGTTTCGTAGGGAAAGAATTCCCGGCGTTCCCGTCGCATCTCAAGAGGCGCTCTCCACAGGAAAGGCGAGAGGAACTCCAGGGTCGTGCCACCCTTCAAAGAGTCCCCCAGATGTGTCAGTCCATTCCAGAGGAACCTGTTTTCCCTGCACTGCCTTGACGTTCAAGCCGAGGATGGACTCCCAGCACGTGTGCACGTGGGACCGCCCTGTGGGAAAGCCTCGTCGGAAAGCCTCGTGGGAAAGACTCGAGGGAAAATCATAGATCCTTTGATCCACGCGGCGGACTGGGTGACACTGCTGCTACCGCTCTGGAGGAAAGCGCATGTGCATGCCCGCATTCGAGACGAGGACTGACTCCCCTGGGGAGACTCCAGAAGTACCCCAAGATCCATGTCAGCACTGGATAGGAATCCTCAGGTTCCGGCCCCGACTCCACACAAGGTCTTAGGCCCCGGCATCGACGGGAGAGGAATCCCGAGAGGCCCCCGAGGAACTCGCATGGGGACTGGCCTTTCCTGAGGCCACCAGAGCTGGTCCCTGAGGTCCCCGTCGTAAGTCGAGAGCACCTCCCGCAACTCGAGAAAATCCAGGAGGTTTTGCCCACCAGGCGAGATGAGGCCCATTTCCGCTGAGGCTTCTCGAGGCTAATCACATCTAACCACTGGAACTTCCAAAGGGTCCTTCACAACCTTGCTGCAACTCAAGAAGTTCCCCGACATACCCGTCTCCACTCGAGAGGAAGCACGAGGGTCCCGCACACATCCAGGGGAGCCCCGTTTCCGCCTCCTAGCTCGAGATGAGGGATCCTTTCCCTGTTTCGTAGGGAAAGAATTCCCGGGGTTCCCGTCGCATCTCAAGAGGAGGCGCTCTCCACAGGAAAGGCGAGAGGAACTCCAGGGTCGTGCCACCATTCCAAGAGTCCCCCAGATGTGTCAGTCCATTGCAGAGGAACCTGTTTTCCCTGCACTGCCTTGACGTTCAAGCCGAGGATCGACTCCCACCACGTGTGCACGTGGGACAGCCCTGTGGGAAAGCCTCGTGGGAAAGCCTCGTGGGAAAGACTCGAGGGAAAAACATAGATCCTTTGATCCACGCTGCGGACTGGGTGACACTGCTGCTACCGCTCTGGAGGAAAGCGCAAGTGCATGCCCGCATTCGAGAAGAGCACTGACTCCCCTGGGGAGTCTCCAGAAGTACCCCAAGATCCATGTCAGCACTGGAGAGGAATCCACAGGTTCCGGCCCCGACTCCACACAAGGTCTTAGGCCCCGGCATCGACGGGAGAGGAATCCCGACAGGCCCCGAGGAACTCGCATGGGGACTGGCCTTTCCTGAGGCCACCAGAGCGGGTCCCTGAGGTCCCCGTTGTAACTCGAGAGCACCTGCCGCAACTCGAGAAAATCCAGGAGGTTTTGCCCTCCAGGCGAGATGAGGCCCATTTCCGCTGAGGCTTCTCGAGGCTAATCACGTCTAATCACTCGAACTTCCAAAGGGTAATTCACACCCTTGCTGCAACTCAAGAAGTTCCCCGACATACCCGTCTTCACTCGAGAGGTAGCACGAGGGTCCCGCACACATCCAGTGGAGCCCCGTTCCCGCCTCCTAGCTCGAGATGAGGGATCCTTTCCCTGTTTCGTAGGGGAAGAATTCCCGGCGTTCCCGTCGCATCTCAAGAGGAGGCGCTCTCCACAGGAAAGGCGATCGAAACTCCAGGGTCATGCCACCATTTCAAGAGTCCCCCAGATGTGTCAGTCCATTCCAGAGGAACCTGTTTTCCCTGCACTGCATTGACGTTCAAGCCGAGGATCGACTCCCACCACGTGTGCACGTGGGACAGCCCTGTGGGAAAGCCTCGTGGGAAACCCTCGTGGGAAAGACTCGAGGGAAAACCATAGATCCTTTGATCCACGCGGCGGACTGGGTGACACTGCTGCTTCCGCTCTGGAGGAAAGCGCAAGTGCATGCCCGAATTCGAGACGAGGACTGACTCCCCTGGGGAGACTCCAGAAGTACCCCAAGATCGATGTCAGCACTGGAGAGGAATCCTCAGGTTCCGGCCCCGACTCCACACAAGGTCTTAGGCCCCGGCATCGACGGGAGAGGAATCCCGAGAGGCCCCCGAGGAACTCGCATGGGGCCTGGCCTTTCCTGAGGCCACCAGAGCGGGTCCCTGAGGTCCCCGTCATAAGTCGAGAGCACCTGCCTCAACTCGAGAAAATCCAGGAGGTTTTGCCCTCCAGGCGAGATGAGGCCCATTTCCGCTGAGGCTTCTCGAGGCTAATCACGTCTAACCACTGGAACTTCCAAAGGGTCCTTCACACCCTTGCTGCAACTCAAGAAGTTCCCCGACATACCCGTGTCCACTCGAGAGGAAGCACGAGGGTCCCCCACACATCCAGGAGAGCCCCGTTTCCGCTTCCTAGCTGGAGATGAGGGATCCTTTCCCTGTTTCGTAGGGAAAGAATTCCCGGCGTTCCCGTCGCATCTCAAGAGGAGGCGCTCTCCACAGGAAAGGCGAGAGGAACTCCAGGGTCATGCCACCATTCCAAGAGTCCCCCAGATGTGTCAGTCCATTCCAGAGGAACCTGTTTTCCCTCCACTGCCTCGACGTTCAAGCCGAGGATCGACTCCCACCACGTGTGCACGTGGGACAGGCCTGTGGCAAAGCCTCGTGGGAAAGCCTCGTGGGAAAGACTCGAGCGAAAACCATAGATCCTTTGATCCACGTGGCGGACTGGGTGACACTGCTGCTACCGCTCTGCAGGAAAGCGCAAGTGCATGCCCGCATTCGAGACGAGCAATGACTCCCCTGGGGAGACTCCAGAATTACCCCAAGATCCATGTCAGCACTAGAGAGGAATCCTCAGGTTCCGGCCCCGACTCCACACAAGGTCTTAGGCCCCGGCATCGACGGGAGAGGAATCCCGAGAGGCCCCCGAGGAACTCGCATGGGGACTGGCCTTTCCTGAGGCCACCAGAGCGGGTCCCTGAGGTCCCCGTCGTAAGTCGAGAGCACCTGCCGCAACTCGAGAAAATCCAGGAGGTTTTGCCCTCCAGGCGAGATGAGGACCATTTCCGCTGAGGCTTCTCGAGGCTAATCACATCTAACCACTGGAACTTCCAAAGGGTCCTTCACACCCTTGCTGCAACTCAAGAAGTTCCCCGACATACCCGTCTCCACTCGAGAGGAAGCACGAGGGTCCCGCACACACCCAGGGGAGCCCCGTTTCCGCCTCCTTGCTCGAGATGAGGGATCCTTTCCCTGTTTCGTAGGGAAAGAATTCCCGGCGTTCCCGTCGCATCTCAAGAGGAGGCGCTCTCCACAGGAAAGGCGAGAGGAACTCCAGGATCGTGCCACGATTCCGAGAGTCCCCCAGATGTGTCAGTCCATTCCAGAGGAAACTGTTTTCCCTGCACTGCCTTGACGTTCAAGCCGAGGATCGACTCCCACCACGTGTGCACGTGGGACAGCCCTGTGGGAAAGCCTCGTGGGAAAGCCTCGTGGGAAAGACTCGAGGGAAAACCATAGATCCTTTGATCCACGCGGCGGACTGGGTGACACTGCTGCTTCCGCTCTGGAGGAAAGCGCAAGTGCATGCCCGAATTCGAGACGAGGACTGACTCCCCTGGGGAGACTCCAGAAGTACCCCAAGATCGATGTCAGCACTGGAGAGGAATCCTCAGGTTCCGGCCCCGACTCCACACAAGGTCTTAGGCCCCGGCATCGACGGGAGAGGAATCCCGAGAGGCCCCCGAGGAACTCGCATGGGGCCTGGCCTTTCCTGAGGCCACCAGAGCGGGTCCCTGAGGTCCCCGTCATAAGTCGAGAGCACCTGCCTCAACTCGAGAAAATCCAGGAGGTTTTGCCCTCCAGGCGAGATGAGGCCCATTTCCGCTGAGGCTTCTCGAGGCTAATCACGTCTAACCACTGGAACTTCCAAAGGGTCCTTCACACCCTTGCTGCAACTCAAGAAGTTCCCCGACATACCCGTGTCCACTCGAGAGGAAGCACGAGGGTCCCCCACACATCCAGGAGAGCCCCGTTTCCGCTTCCTAGCTGGAGATGAGGGATCCTTTCCCTGTTTCGTAGGGAAAGAATTCCCGGCGTTCCCGTCGCATCTCAAGAGGAGGCGCTCTCCACAGGAAAGGCGAGAGGAACTCCAGGGTCATGCCACCATTCCAAGAGTCCCCCAGATGTGTCAGTCCATTCCAGAGGAACCTGTTTTCCCTCCACTGCCTCGACGTTCAAGCCGAGGATCGACTCCCACCACGTGTGCACGTGGGACAGGCCTGTGGCAAAGCCTCGTGGGAAAGCCTCGTGGGAAAGACTCGAGCGAAAACCATAGATCCTTTGATCCACGTGGCGGACTGGGTGACACTGCTGCTACCGCTCTGCAGGAAAGCGCAAGTGCATGCCCGCATTCGAGACGAGCAATGACTCCCCTGGGGAGACTCCAGAATTACCCCAAGATCCATGTCAGCACTAGAGAGGAATCCTCAGGTTCTGGCCCCGACTCCACACAAGGTCTTAGGCCCCGGCATCGACGGGAGAGGAATCCCGAGAGGCCCCCGAGGAACTCGCATGGGGACTGGCCTTTCCTGAGGCCACCAGAGCGGGTCCCTGAGGTCCCCGTCGTAAGTCGAGAGCACCTGCCGCAACTCGAGAAAATCCAGGAGGTTTTGCCCTCCAGGCGAGATGAGGACCATTTCCGCTGAGGCTTCTCGAGGCTAATCACATCTAACCACTGGAACTTCCAAAGGGTCCTTCACACCCTTGCTGCAACTCAAGAAGTTCCCCGACATACCCGTCTCCACTCGAGAGGAAGCACGAGGGTCCCGCACACACCCAGGGGAGCCACGTTTCCGCCTCCTTGCTCGAGATGAGGGATCCTTTCCCTGTTTCGTAGGGAAAGAATTCCCGGCGTTCCCGTCGCATCTCAAGAGGAGGCGCTCTCCACAGGAAAGGCGAGAGGAACTCCAGGATCGTGCCACGATTCCGAGAGTCCCCCAGATGTGTCAGTCCATTCCAGAGGAAACTGTTTTCCCTGCACTGCCTTGACGTTCAAGCCGAGGATCGACTCCCACCACGTGTGCACGTGGGACAGCCCTGTGGGAAAGCCTCGTGGGAAAGCCTCGTGGGAAAGACTCGAGGGAAAACCACAGATCCTTTGATCCACGCGGCGGACTGGGTGACACTGCTGCTACCGCTCTGGAGGAAAGCGCAAGTGCATGCCCGCATTCGAGACGAGGACTGACTCCCCTGGGGAGACTCCAGAAGTACCCCAAGATCCATGTCAGCACTGGAGAGGAATCCTCAGGTTCCGGCCCCGACTCCACACAAGGTCTTAGGCCCCGGCATCGATGGCAGAGGAATCCCGAGAGGCCCCCGAGGAACTCGCATGGGGACTGGCCTTTCCTGAGGCCACCAGAGCGGGTCCCTGAGGTCCCCGTCGTAAGTCTAGAGCACCTGCCTCAACTCGAGAAAATCCAGGAGGTTTCGCCCTCCAGGCGAGATGAGGGCCATTTCCGCTGAGGCTTCTCGAGGCTAATCACATCTAACCACTGGAACTTCCAAAGGGTCCTTCACACCCTTGCTGCAACTCAGGAAGTTCCTCGACATACCCGTCTCCACTCGAGAGGAAGCACGAGGGTCCCGCACACATCCAGGGGAGCCCCGTTCCCGCCTCCTAGCTCGAGATGAGGGATCCTTTCCCTGTTTTGTAAGGAAAGAATTCCCGGCGTTCCCGTGGCATCTCAAGAGGAGGCTCTCTCCACAGGAAAGTCGAGAGGAACTCCAGGGTAGTGCCACCATTTCAAAAGTCCCCCAGATGTGTCAGTCCATTCCAGAGGAACCTGTTTTCCCTGCACTGCCTTGACGTTCAAGCCGAGGATCGACTCCCACCACGTGTGCACGTGGGACAGCCCTGTGGGAAAGCCTCGTGGGAAAGCCTCGTGGGAAAGACTCGAGGGAAAACCATAGATCCTTTGCTCCACGCGGCGGACTGTGTGACACTGCTGCTACCGCTCTGGAGGAAAGCGCAAGTGCATGCCCGCATTCTAGACGAGCACTGACTCCCCTGGGGAGACTCCAGAAGTACCCCAAGATCCATGTCAGCACTGCAGAGGAATCCTCAGGTTCCGGCCCCGACTCCACACAAGGTCTTAGGCCCCGGCATCGACGGCAGAGGAATCCCAAGAGGCCCCCGAGGAACTCGCATGGGGCCTGGCCTTTCCTGAGGCCACCAGAGCGGGTCCCTGAGGTTCCCGTCGTAAGTCGAGAGCACCTGCCGCAACTAGAGAAAATCCAGGAGGTTTTGCCCTCCAGGCGAGATGAGGCCCATTTCCGCTGAGGCTTCTCGAGGCTAATCACGTCTAACCACTGGAACTTCCAAAGGGTCCTTCACACCCTTGCTGCAACTCAAGAAGTTCCCCGACATACCCGTCTCAACTCGAGAGGAAGCACGAGGGTCCGGCACACACCCAGGGGAGCCCCGTTTCCGCCTCCTTGCTCGAGATGAGGGATCCTTTCCCTGTTTCGTAGGGAAAGAATTCCCGGCGTTCCCGTCGCATCTCAAGAGGAGGCGCTCTCCACAGGAAAGGCGAGAGGAACTCCAGGATCGTGCCACGATTCCAAGAGTCCCCCAGATGTGTCAGTCCATTCCAGAGGAACCTGTTTTCCCTGCACTGCCTTGACGTTCAAGCCGAGGATCGACTCCCACCACGTGTGCACGTGGGACAGCCCTGTGGGAAAGCCTCGTGGGAAAGCCTCGTGGGAAAGACTCGAGGGAAAACCATAGATCCTTTGATCCACGCGGCGGACTGGGTGACACTGCTGCTACAGCTCTGGAGGAAAGCCCAAGTGCATGCCCGCATTCGAGACGAGGACTGACACCCCTTGGGAGACTCCAGAAGTACCCCAAGATACATGTCAGCACTGGAGAGGAATCCTCAGGTTCCGGCCCCGACTCCACACAAGGTCTTAGGCCCCGGCATCGACCGGAGAGGAATCCCGAGAGGCCCCCGAGGAACTCGCATGGGGACTGGCCTTTCCTGAGGCCACCACAGCGGGTCCCTGAGGTCCCCGTCGTAAGTCTAGAGCACCTGCCTCAACTCGAGAAAATCCAGGAGGTTTTGCCCTCCAGGCGAGATGAGGGCCATTTCCGCTGAGGCTTCTCGAGGCTAATCACATCTAACCACTGGAACTTCCAAAGGGTCCTTCACACCCTTGCTGCAACTCAAGAAGTTCCCCGACATACCCGTCTCCACTCGAGAGGAAGCACGTGGGGTCCCGCACACATCCAGGGGAGCCCTGTTTCCGCCTCCTAGCTCGAGATGAGGGATCCTTTCCCTGTTTCGTAGGGAAAGAATTCCCGGCGTTCCCGTCGCATCTCAAGAGGCGCTCTCCACAGGAAAGGCGAGAGGAACTCCAGGGTCGTGCCACCATTCCAAGAGTCCCCCAGATGTGTCAGTCCATTCCAGAGGAACCTGTTTTCCCTGCACTGCCTTGACGTTCAAGCCGAGGATGGACTCCCAGCACGTGTGCACGTGGGACCGCCCTGTGGGAAAGCCTCGTGGGAAAGCCTCGTGGGAAAGACTCGAGGGAAAACCATAGATCCTTTGATCCACGCGGCGGACTGGGTGACACTGCTGCTACCGCTCTGGAGGAAAGCGCAAGTGCATGCCCGCATTCGAGACGAGGACTGACTCCCCTGGGGAGACTCCAGAAGTACCCCAAGATCCATGTCAGCACTGGAGAGGAATCATCAGGTTCCGGCCCAGACTCCACACAAGGTCTTAGGCCCCGGCATCGACGGCAGAGGAATCCCGAGAGGCCCCCGAGGAACTCGCATGGGGACTGGCCTTTCCTGAGGCCACCAGAGCGGGTCCCTGAGGTCCCCGTCGTACGTCGAGAGCACCTGCCGCAACTCGAGAAAATCCAGGAGGTTTTGCCCTCCAGGCGAGATGAGGCCCATTTCCGCTGAGGCTTCTCGAGGCTAATCACATCTAACCACTGGAACTTCCAAAGGGTCCTTCACACCCTTGCTGCAACTCAAGAAGTTCCCCGACATACCCGTCTCCACTCGAGAGGAAGCACGAGGGTCCCGCACACACCCAGGGGAGCCCCGTTTCCGCCTCCTAGCTCGAGATGAGGGATCCTTTCCCTGTTTCGTCGCGAAAGAATTCCCGGCGATCCCGTCGCATCTCAAGAGGAGGCGCTCTCCACAGGAAAGGCGAGAGGAACTCCAGGGTCGTGCCACCATTCCAAGAGTCCCCCAGATGTGTCAGTCCATTCCAGAGGAACCTGTTTTCCCTGCACTGCCTTGACGTTTTAGCCGAGGATCGACTCCCACCACGTGTGCACGTGGGACAGCCCTGTGGGAAAGCCTCGTGGGAAAGACTCGTGGGAAAGACTCGAGGGAAAACCATAGATACTTTGATCCACGCGGCAGACTGGGTGACACTGCTGCTACCGCTCTGGAGGAAAATGCAAGTGCATGCCCGCATTCGAGACGAGCACTGACTCCCCTGGGGAGACTCCAGAAGTACCCCAAGATCCATGTCAGCACTGGAGAGGAATCCTCAGGTTACGACCCCAACTCCACACAAGGTCTTAGGCCCCGGCATCAACGGGAGACGAATCCCGAGAGGCCCCCGAGGAACTCACATGGGGACTGGCCTTTCCTGAGGCCACCAGAGCGGGTCCCTGAGGTCCCCGTCGTAAGTCGAGAGCACCTGCCGCAACTCGAGAAAATCCAGGAGGTTTTGCCCTCCAGGCGAGATGAGGCCCATTTCCGCTGAGGCTTCTCGAGGCTAATCACATGTAACCCATGGAACTTCCAAAGGGTCCTTCACACCCTTGCTGCAACTCAAGAAGTTCCCCGATATACCCGTCTCCACTCGAGAGGAAGCACGAGGATCCCGCACACATCCAGGGGAGCCCCGTTCCCGCCTCCTAGCTCGAGATCAGGGATCCTTTCCCTGTTTCGTAGGGAAAGAATTCCCGGCGTTCCCGTCGCATCTCAAGAGGAGGCGCTCTCCACAGGAAAGACGAGAGGAACTCCAGGGTCGTGCCACCCTTCAAAGAGTCCCCCAGATGTGCCAGTCCATTCCAGAGGAACCTGTTTTCCCTGCACTGCCTTGACGTTCAAGCCGAGGATCGACTCCCACCACGTGTGCACGTGGGACAGCCCTGTGGGAAAGCCTTGTGGGAAAGCCTCGTGGGAAAGACTCGAGGGAAAACCATAGATCCTTTGATCCACGCGGCAGACTGCGTGACACTGCTGCTACCGCTCTGGAGGAAAGCGCAAGTGCATGCCCGCATTCGAGACGAGCACTGACTCGCCTGGGGAGACTCCAGAAGTACCCCAAGATCCATGTCAGCACTGGAGAGGAATCCACAGGTTCCGGCCCCGACTCCACACAAGTCTTAGGCACCCGGCATCGACGGGAGAGGAATCCTGAGAGGCCCCAGAAGAACTCGCATAGGGACTGGCCTTTCCTGAGGCCACCAGAGCGGGTCCATGAGGTCCCCGTCGTAAGTCGAGAGCACCTGCCTCAACTCGAGAATATCCAGGAGGTTTTGCCCTCCAGGCGAGATGAGGCCCATTTCCGCTGAGGCTTCTCTAGGCTAATCACATCTAACCACTGGAACTTCCAAAGGGTCCTTCACACCCTTGCTGCAAGTCCAGATGTTCCCCGACATACCCGTCTCCACTCGAGAGGAAGCACGAGGGTCCCGCACACATCCAGGGGAGCCCCGTTTCCGCCTCCTAGCTCGAGATGAGGGATCCTTTCCCTGTTTCATAGCGAAAGAATTCCCGGCGATCCCGTCGCATCTCAAGAGGAGGCGCTCTCCACAGGAAAGGCGAGAGGAACTCCAGGGTCGTGCCACCATTCTAAGAGTCCCCCAGATGTGTCATTCCATTCCAGAGGAACCTGTTTTCCCTGCACTGCCTTGACGTTCAAGCCGAGGATCGACTCCCACCACGTGTGCACGTGGGACAGCCCTGTGGGAAAGCCTCGTGGGAAAGCCTCGTGGGAAAGACTCGAGGGAAAACCATAGATCCTTTGATCCACGCGGCGGACTGGGTGACACTGCTGCTACCGCTCTGGAGGAAAGCGCAAGTGCATGCCCGCATTCGAGACGAGCACTGACTCCCCTGGGGAGACTCCAGAAGTACCCCAAGATCCATGTCAGCACTGGAGAGGAATCCTCAGGTTCCAACCCCAACTCCACACAAGGTCTCAACCCCGGCATCAACGGGAGAGGAATCCTGAGAGGCCCCCGAGGAACTCGAATGGGGACTGGCTTTTCCTGAGGCCACCAGAGCGGGTCCCTGAGGTCCCCGTCGTAAGTTGAGAGCACCTGCCGCAACTCGAGAAAATCCAGGAGGTTTTGCCCTCCAGGCGAGATGAGGCCCATTTCCGCTGAGGCTTCTCTAGGCTAATCACATCTAACCCATGGAACTTCCTAATGGTCCTTCACACCCTTGCTGCAACTCAAGAAGTTCCCCGACATACCCGTCTCCACTCGAGAGGAAGCACGAGGGTCCCGCACACATCCAGGGGAGCCCCGTTTCCGCCTCCTAGCTCGAGATGAGGGATCCTTTCCCTGTTTCGTAGGGAAAGAATTCCCGGCGTTCCCGTCGCATCTCAAGAGGAGGCGCTTTCCACAGGAAAGGCGAGAGGAACTCCAGGGTCGGGCCACCATTCCAAGAGTCCCCCAGATGTGTCAGTCCATTCAAGAGGAACCTGTTTTCCCTGCACTGCCTTGACGTTCAAGCCGAGGATCGACTCCCACCACGTGTGCACGTGGGACAGCCCTGTGGGAAAGCCTCGTGGGAAAGCCTCGTGGGAAAGACTCGAGCGAAAACAATAGATCCTTTGATCCACGTGGCGGACTGGGTGACACTGCTGCTACCGCTCTGCAGGAAAGCGCAAGTGCATGCCCGCATTCGAGACGAGCAATGACTCCCCTGGGGAGACTCCAGAATTACCCCAAGATCCATGTCAGCACTTGAGAGGAATCCTCAGGTTCCGGCCCCGACTCCACACAAGGTCTTAGGCCCCGGCATCGACGGCAGAGGAATCCCGAGAGGCCCCCGAGGAACTCGCATGGGGACTGGCCTTTCCTGAGGCCACCAGAGCTGGTCCCTGAGGTCCCCGTCGTAAGTCGAGAGCACCTGCCGCAACTCGAGAAAATCCAGGAGGTTTTGCCCTCCAGGCGAGATGAGGCCCATTTCCGCTGAGGCTTCTCGAGGCTAATCACATCTAACCACTGGAACTTCCAAAGGGTCCTTCACACCCTTGCTGCAACTCAAGAAGTTCCCCGACATACCCGTCTCCACTCGAGAGGAAGCACGAGGGTCCCGCACACACCCAGGGGAGCCCCGTTTCCGCCTCCTAGCTCGAGATGAGGGATCCTTTCCCTGTTTCGTCGCGAAAGAATTCCCGGCGATCCCGTCGCATCTCAAGAGGAGGCGCTCTCCACAGGAAAGGCGAAAGGAACTCCAGGGTCGTGCCACCATTCCAAGAGTCCCCCAGATGTGTCAGTCCATTCAAGAGGAACCTGTTTTCCCTGCACTGCCTTGACGTTTTAGCCGAGGATCGACTCCCACCACGTGTGCACGTGGGACAGCCCTGTGGGAAAGCCTCGTGGGAAAGCCTCGTGGGAAAGACTCGAGGGAAAACCATAGATCCTTTGATCCACGCGGCAGACTGGGTGACACTGCTGCTACCGCTCTGGAGGAAAATGCAAGTGCATGCCCGCATTCGAGACGAGCACTGACTCCCCTGGGGAGACTCCAGAAGTACCCCAAGATCCATGTCAGCACTGGAGAGGAATCCTCAGGTTCCGACCCCAACTCCACACAAGGTCTTAGGCCCCGGCATCAACGGGAGACGAATCCCGAGAGGCCCCCGAGGAACTCACATGGGGACTGGCCTTTCCTGAGGCCACCAGAGCGGGTCCCTGAGGTCCCCGTCGTAAGTCGAGAGCACCTGCCGCAACTCGAGAAAATCCAGGAGGTTTTGCCCTCCAGGCGAGATGAGGCCCATTTCCGCTGAGGCTTCTCGAGGCTAATCACATGTAACCCATGGAACTTCCAAAGGGTCCTTCACACCCTTGCTGCAACTCAAGAAGTTCCCCGATATACCCGTCTCCACTCGAGAGGAAGCACGAGGGTCCCGCACACATCCAGGGGAGCCCCGTTCCCGCCTCCTAGCTCGAGATCAGGGATCCTTTCCCTGTTTCGTAGGGAAAGAATTCCCGGCGTTCCCGTCGCATCTCAAGAGGAGGCACTCTCCACAGGAAAGACGAGAGGAACTCCAGGGTCGTGCCACCCTTCAAAGAGTCCCCCAGATGTGTCAGTCCATTCCAGAGGAACCTGTTTTCCCTGCACTGCCTTGACGTTCAAGCCGAGGATCGACTCCCACCACGTGTGCACGTGGGACAGCCCTGTGGGAAAGCCTCGTGGGAAAGCCTCCTGGGAAAGACTCGAGGGAAAACCATAGATCCTTTGATCCACGCGGCAGACTGCGTGACACTGCTGCTACCGCTCTGGAGGAAAGCGCAAGTGCATGCCCGCATTCGAGACGAGCACTGACTCGCCTGGGGAGACTCCAGAAGTACCCCAAGATCCATGTCAGCACTGGAGAGGAATCCACAGGTTCCGGCCCCGACTCCACACAAGTCTTAGGCCCCGGCATCGACGGGAGAGGAATCCCGAGAGGCCCCAGAGGAACTCGCATAGGGACTGGCCTTTCCTGAGGCCACCAGAGCGGGTCCATGAGGTCCCCGTCGTAAGTCGAGAGCACCTGCCTCAACTCGAGAATATCCAGGAGGTTTTGCCCTCCAGGCGAGATGAGGCCCATTTCCGCTGAGGCTTCTCTAGGCTAATCACATCTAACCACTGGAACTTCCAAAGGGTCCTTCACACGCTTGCTGCAAGTCCAGATGTTCCCCGACATACCCGTCTCCACTCGAGAGGAAGCACGAGGGTCCCGCACACATCCAGGGGAGCCCCGTTTCCGCCTCCTAGCTCGAGATGAGGGATCCTTTCCCTGTTTCGTAGGGAAAGAATTATCGGCATTCCCGTCGCATCTCAAGAGGAGGCGCTCGCCACAGGAAAGGCGAGAGGAACTCCAGGGTCGTGCCACCATTCCAAGAGTCCCCCAGATGTGTCAGTCCATTCCAGAGGAACCTGTTTTCCCTGCACTGCCTTGACGTTCAAGCCGAGGATCGACTCCCAACACGTGTGCACGTGGGACAGCCCTGTGGGAAAGCCTCGTGGGAAAGCCTCGTGGGAAAGACTCGAGGGAAAACCATAGATCCTTTGATCCACGCGGTGGACTGCGTGACACTGCTGCTACCGCTCTGGAGGAAAGCGCAAGTGCATGCCCGCATTCGAGACGAGCACTGACTCCCCTGGGGAGACTCCAGAAGTACCCCAAGATCCATGTCAGCACTGGAGAGGAATCCTCAGGTTCCGGCCCCGACTCCACACAAGGTCTTAGGCCCCGGCATCAACGGGAGAGGAATCCCGAGAGGCCCCCGAGGAACTCGCATGGGGACTGGCCTTTCCTGAGGCCACCAGAGCTGGTCCCTGAGGTCCCCGTCGTAAGTCGAGAGCACCTCCCGCAACTCGAGAAAATCCAGGAGGTTTTGCCCAGCAGGCGAGATGAGGCCCATTTCCGCCTAGGCTTCTCGAGGCTAATCACATCTAACCACTGGAACTTCCAAATGGTCCTTCACAACCTTGCTGCAACTCAAGAAGTTCCCCGACATACCCGACTCCACTCGAGAGGAAGCACGAGGGTCCCGCACACATCCAGGGGAGCCCCGTTTCCGCCTCCTAGCTCGAGATGAGGGATCCTTTCCCTGTTTCGTAGGGAAAGAATTCCCGGCGTTCCCGTCGCATCTCAAGAGGAGGCGCTCTCCACAGGAAAGGCGAGAGGAACTCCAGGGTCGTGCCACCATTCCAAGAGTCCCCCAGATGTGTCAGTCCATTGCTGAGGAACCTGTTTTCCCTGCACTGCCTTGACGTTCAAGCCGAGGATCGACTCCCACCACGTGTGCACGTGGGACAGGCCTGTGGCAAAGCCTCGTGGGAAAGCCTCGTGGGAAAGACTCGAGCGAAAACCATAGATCCTTTGATCCACGTGGCGGACTGGGTGACACTGCTGCTACCGCTCTGCAGGAAAGCGCAAGTGCATGCCCGCATTCGAGACGAGCAATGACTCCCCTGGGGAGACTCCAGAATTACCCCAAGATCCATGTCAGCACTTGAGAGGAATCCTCAGGTTCCGGCCCCGACTCCACACAAGGTCTTAGGCCCCGGCATCGACGGCAGAGGAATCCCTAGAGGCCCCCGAGGAACTCGCATGGGGACTGGCCTTTCCTGAGGCCACCAGAGCTGGTCCCTGAGGTCCCCGTCGTAAGTCGA
The DNA here is from genome assembly GCF_042477335.2 of Ovis canadensis. Taxonomy (NCBI): domain Eukaryota; kingdom Metazoa; phylum Chordata; class Mammalia; order Artiodactyla; family Bovidae; genus Ovis; species Ovis canadensis. The sequence continues at coordinate 3,659,682 of NC_091252.1, forward strand.
GAGCACCTGCCGCAACTCGAGAAAATCCAGGAGGTTTTGCCCTCCAGGCGAGATGAGGCCCATTTTCGCTGAGGCTTCTCGAGGCTAATCACATCTAACCACTGGAACTTCCAAAGGGTCCTTCACACCCTTGCTGCAACTCAAGAAGTTCCCCGACATACCCTTCTCCACTCGAGAGGAAGCACGAGGGTCCCGCACACACCCAGGGGAGCCCCGTTTCCGCCTCCTAGCTCGAGATGAGGGATCCTTTCCCTGTTTCGTCGCGAAAGAATTCCCGGCGATCCCGTCGCATCTCAAGAGGAGGCGCTCTCCACAGGAAAGGCGAGAGGAACTCCAGGGTCGTGCCACCATTCCAAGAGTCCCCCAGATGTGTCAGTCCATTCCAGAGGAACCTGTTTTCCCTGCACTGCCTTGACGTTCAAGCCGAGGATCGACTCCCACCACGTGTGCACGTGGGACAGCCCTGTGGGAAAGCCTCGTGGGAAAGCCTCGTGGGAAAGACTCGAGGGAAAACCATAGATCCTTTGATCCACGCAGCGGACTGGGTGACACTGCTGCTACCGCTCTGGAGGAAAGCGCAAGTGCATGCCCGCATTCGAGACGAGCACTGACTCCCCTGGGGAGACTCCAGAAGTACCCCAAGATCCATGTCAGCACTGGAGAGGAATCCTCAGGTTCCAACCCCAACTCCACACAAGGTCTTAACCCCGGCATCAACGGGAGAGGAATCCTGAGAGGCCCCCGAGGAACTCGAATGGGGACTGGCCTTTCCTGAGGCCACCAGAGCGGGTCCCTGAGGTCCCCGTCGTAAGTCGAGAGCACCTGCCGCAACTCGAGAAAATCCAGGAGGTTTTGCCCTCCAGGCGAGATGAGGCCCATTTCCGCTGAGGCTTCTCGAGGCTAATCAAGTCTAAACACTGGAACTTCCAAAGGGTCCTTCACACCCTTGCTGCAACTCAAGAAGTTCCGCGACATACCCGTCTCCACTCGAGAGGAAGCACGAGGGTCCCGCACACATCCAGGGGATCCCCGTTTCCGCCTCCTAGTTCGAGATGAGGGATCCTTTCCCTGTTTCGTAGGGAAAGAATTCCCGGCGTTCCCGTCGCATCTCAAGAGGAGGCGCTCTCCACAGGATAGGCGAGAGGAACTCCAGGGTTGTGGCATCATTCCAAGAGTCCCCCAGATGTTTCAGTCCAATCCAGAGGAACCTGTTATCCCTGCACTGCCTTGACGTTCAAGCAGAGGATCGACTCCCACCACGTGTGCACGTAGGACAGCCCTGTGGGAAAACCTCGTGGGAAAGCCTCGTGGGAAACACTCGAGGGAAAACCATAAATCCTTTGATCCACGCGGTGGACTGCGTGACACTGCTGCTACCGCTCTGGAGGAAAGCGCAAGTGCATGCCCGCATTCGAGACGAGCACTGACTCCCCTGGGGAGACTCCAGAAGTACCCCAAGATCCATGTCAGCACTGGAGAGGAATCCTCAGGTTCCAACCCCAACTCCACACAAGGTCTTAACCCCGGCATCAACGGGAGAGGAATCCTGAGAGGCCCCCGAGGAACTCGAATGCGGACTGGCCTTTCCTGAGGCCACCAGAGCGGGTCCCTGAGGTCCCCGTCGTAAGTCGAGAGCACCTGCCGCAACTCGAGAAAATCCAGGAGGTTTTGCCCTCCAGGCGAGATGAGGCCCATTTCCGCTGAGGCTTCTCGAGGCTAATCAAGTCTAAACACTGGAACTTCCAAAGGGTCCTTCACACCCTTGCTGCAACTCAAGAAGTTCCCCGACATACCCGTCTCCACTCGAGAGGAAGCACGAGGGTCCCGCACACATCCAGGGGATCCCCGTTTCCGCCTCCTAGTTCGAGATGAGGGATCCTTTCCCTGTTTCGTAGGGAAAGAATTCCCGGCGTTCCCGTCGCATCTCAAGAGGAGGCGCTCTCCACAGGATAGGCGAGAGGAACTCCAGGGTTGTGGCATCATTCCAAGAGTCCCCCAGATGTTTCAGTCCAATCCAGAGGAACCTGTTATCCCTGCACTGCCTTGACGTTCAAGCAGAGGATCGACTCCCACCACGTGTGCACGTAGGACAGCCCTGTGGGAAAACCTCGTGGGAAAGCCTCGTGGGAAACACTCGAGGGAAAACCATAAATCCTTTGATCCACGCGGTGGACTGCGTGACACTGCTGCTACCGCTCTGGAGGAAAGCGCAAGTGCATGCCCGCATTCGAGACGAGCACTGACTCCCCTGGGGAGACTCCAGAAGTACCACAAGATCCATGTCAGCACTGGAGAGAAATCCTCAGGTTCCGGCCCCGACTCCACACAAGGTCTTAGGCCCCGGCATCGACGGGAGAGGAATCCCGAGAGGCCGCCGAGGAACTCGCATGGGGACTGGCCTTTCCTGAGGCCACCAGAGCGGGTCCCTGAGGTTCCCGTCGTAAGTCGAGAGCACCTGCCGCAACTCGAGAAAATCCAGGAGGTTTTGCCCTCCAGGCGAGATGAGGCCCATTTCCGCTGAGGCTTCTCGAGGCTAATCACATCTAACCACTGGAACTTCCAAAGGGTCCTTCACACCCTTGCTGCAACTCAAGAAGTTCCCCGACATACCCGTCTCCACTCGAGAGGAATCACTAGGGTCCCGCACACATCCAGGGGAGCCCCGGTTCCGCCTCCTTGCTCGAGATGAGGGATCCTTTCCCTGTTTCATAGGGAAAGAATTCCCGGCGTTCCCGTCGCACCTCAAGAGGAGGCGCTCTCCACAGGAAAGGCGAGAAGAACTCCAGGGTCGTGCCACCATTCCAAGAGTCCCCCAGATGTGTCAGTCCATTCCAGAGGAACCTGTTTTCCCTGCACTGCCTTGACGTTCAAGCCGAGGATCGACTCCCACCACGTGTGCACGTGGGACAGCCCTGTGGGAAGGCCTCGTGGGAAAGCCTCGTGGGAAAGACTCGAGGGAAAACCATAGATCCTTTGATCCACGCGGCGGACTGCGTGACACTGCTGCTACCGCTCTGGAGGAAAATGCAAGTGCATGCCCGCATTCGAGACGAGCACTGACTCCCCTGGGGAGACTCCAGAAGTACCCCAAGATCCATGTCAGCACTGGAGAGGAATCCTCAGGTTCCGACCCCAACTCCACACAAGGTCTTAGGACCCGGCATCAATGGGAGAGGAATCCCGAGAGGCCCCCGAGGAAGTCGCATGGGGAATGGCCTTTCCTAAGGCCACCAGAGCTGGTCCCTGAGGTCCCCGTCGTAGGTCTAGAGCACCTGCCGCAACTCGAGAAAATCCAGGAGGTTTTGCCCTCCAGGCGAGATGAGGCCCATTTCCACTGAGGCTTCTCGAGGCTCATCACATCTAACCCATGGAACTTCCAAAGGGTCCTTCACACCCTTGCTGCAACTCAAAAAGTTCCCCGACATACCCGTCTCCACTCGAGAGGAAGCACGAGGGTCCCGCACACATCCAGGGGAGACCCGTTTCCGCCTCCTAGCTCGAGATGAGGGATCCTTTCCCTGTTTCATAGCGAAAGAATTCCCGGCGATCCCGTCGCATCTCAAGAGGAGGCGCTCTCCACAGGAAAGGCGAGAGGAACTCCAGGGTCGTGCCACCATTCCAAGAGTCCCCCAGATGTGTCAGTCCATTCCAGAGGAACCTGTTTTCCCTGCACTGCCTTGACGTTTTAGCCGAGGATCGACTCCCACCACGTGTGCACGTGGGACAGCCCTTTGGGAAAGCCTCGTGGGAAAGCCTCGTGGGAAAGACTCGAGGGAAAACCATAGATCCTTTGATCCACGCGGAGGACTGGGTGACACTGCTGCTACCGCTCTGGAGGAAAGCGCAAGTGCATGCCCGCATTCGAGACGAGGACTGACTCCCCTGGGGAGACTCCAGAAGTACCCCAAGATCCATGTCAGCACTGGAGAGGAATCCTCAGGTTCCGACCCCAACTCCACACAAGGTCTTAGGCCCCGGCATCAACGGGAGACGAATCCCGAGAGGCCACCGAGGAACTCGCATGGGGACTGGCCTTTCCTGAGGCCACCAGAGCGGGTCCCTGAGGTCCCCGTCGTAAGTCGAGAGCACCTGCCGCAACTCGAGAAAATCCAGGAGGTTTTGCCCTCCAGGCGAGATGAGGCCCATTTCCGCTGAGGCTTCTCGAGGCTAATCACATCTAACCACTGGAACTTCCAAAGGGTCCTTCACACCCTTGCTGCAACTCAAGAAGTTCCCCGACATACCCGTCTCCACTCGAGAGGAAGCACGAGGGTCCCGCACACACCCAGGGGATGCCCGTTTCCGCCTCCTAGCTCGAGATGAGGGATCCTTTCCCTGTTTCGTAGGGAAAGAATTCCCGGCGATCCCGTCGCATCTCAAGAGGAGGCGCTCTCCACAGGAAAGGCGAGAGGAACTCCAGGGTCGTTCCACCATTCCAAGAGCCCCCCAGATGTGTCAGTCCATTCCAGAGGAACCTGTTTTCCCTGCACTGCCTTGACGTTCAAGCCGAGGATCGACTCCCACCACGTGTGCACGTGGGACAGCCCTGTGGGAAAGCCTCGTGGGAAAGCCTCGTGGGAAAGACTCGAGGGAAAACCATAGATCCTTTGATCCACGAGGCGGACTGCGTGACACTGCTGCTACCGCTCTGGAGGAAAGCGCAAGTGCATGCCCGCATTCGAGACGAGCACTGACTCCCCTGGGGAGACTCCAGAAGTACCCCAAGATCCATGTCAGCACTGGAGAGGAATCCTCAGGTTCCGACCCCAACTCCACACAAGGTCTTAGGCCCCGGCATCAACGGGAGAGGAATCCCGAAACGCCCCCGAGGAACTCGCATGGGGACTGGCCTTTCCTGAGGCCACCAGAGCGGGTCCCTGAGGTCCTCGTCGTAAGTCGAGAGCACCTGCCGCAACTCGAGAAAATCCAGGAGGTTTTGCCCTCCAGGCGAGATGAGGCCCATTTCCGCTGAGGCTTCTCGAGGCTAATCACATCTAACCCATGGAACTTCCAAAGGGTCCTTCACACCCTTGCTGCAACTCAAGAAGTTCCCCGATATACCCGTCTCCACTCGAGAGGAAGCACGAGGGTCCCGCACACATCCAGGGGAGCCCCGTTTCCGCCTCCTAGCTCGAGATCAGGGATCCTTTCCCTGTTTCGTAGGGAAAGAATTCCCGGCGTTCCCGTCGCATCTCAAGAGGAGGCGCTCTCCACAGGAAAGACGAGAGGAACTCCAGGGTCGTGCCACCCTTCAAAGAGTCCCCCAGATGTGTCAGTCCATTCCAGAGGAACCTGTTTTCCCTGCACTGCCTTGACGTTCAAGCTGAGGATCGACTCCCACCACGTGTGCACGTGGGACAGCCCTGTGGGAAAGCCTCGTGGGAAAGCCTCGTGGGAAAGACTCGAGGGAAAACCATAGATCCTTTGATCCACGTGGCGGACTGCGTGACACTGCTGCTACCGCTCTGGAGGAAAGCGCAAGTGCATGCCCGCATTCGAGACGAGCACTGACTCGCCTGGGGAGACTCCAGAAGTACCCCAAGATCCATGTAAGCACTGGAGAGGAATCCTCAGGTTCCGGCCCCGACTCCACACAAGTCTTAGGCCCCGGCATCGACCGGAGAGGAATCCCGAGAGGCCCCCGAGGAACTCGTATGGGGACTGGCCTTTCCTGAGGCCACCAGAGCGGGTCCCTGAGGTCCCCGTCGTAAGTCGAGAGCACCTGCCGCAACTCGAGAAAATCCAGAAGGTTTTGCCCTCCAGGCGAGATGAGGCCCATTTCCGCTGAGGCTTCTCGAGGCCAATCACATCTAACCACTGGAACTTCCAAAGGGTCCTTCACACCCTTGCTGCAACTCAAGAAGTTCCCCGACATACCCGTCTGCACTCGAGAGGAAGCACGTGGTGTCCCGCACACATCCAGGGGAGCCCCGTTTCCGCCTCCTATCTCGAGATGAGGGATCCTTTCCCTGTTTCGTAGGGAAAGAATTCCCGGCGTTCCCGTCGCATCTCAAGAGGAGGCACTCTCAACAGGAAAGGCGAGAGGAACTCCAGGGTCGTGCCACCATTCCAAGAGTCCCCCAGATGTGTCAGTCCATTCCAGAGGAACCTGTTTTCCCTGCACTGCCTTGACGTTCACGCCGAGGATCGACTCCCACCACGTGTGCACGTGGGACAGCCCTGTGGGAAAGCCTCGTGGGAAAGCCTCGTGGGAAAGACTCGAGGGAAAACCATAGATCCTTTGATCCACGCGGCGGACTGCGTGACACTGCTGCTACCGCTCTGGAGGAAAGCGCAAGTGCATGCCCGCATTCGAGACGAGGTCTGACTCCCCTGGGGAGACTCCAGAAGTACCCCAAGATCCATGTTAGCACTGGAGAGGAATCCTCAGGTTCCGGCCCCGACTCCACACAAGGTCTTAGGCCCCGGCATCGACGGGAGAGGAATCCCGAGAGGCCCCCGAGGAACTCGCATGGGGACTGGCCTTTCCTGAGGCCACCAGAGCGGGTCCCTGAGGTCCCCGTCGTAAGTCGAGAGCACCTGCCGCAACTCGAGAAAATCCAGGAGGTTTTGCCCTCCAGGCGAGATGAGGCCCATTTCCGCTGAGGCTTCTCGAGGCGAATCACGTCTAACCACTGGAACTTCCAAAGGGTCCTTCACACCCTTGCTGCAACTGAAGCAATTCCCCGACATACCCGTCTCCACTCGAGAGGAAGCACGTGGGGTCCCGCACACATCCAGGGGAGCCCCGTTTCCGCCTCCTAGCTCGAGATGAGGGATCCTTTCCCTGTTTCGTAAGGAAAGAATTCCCGGCGTTCCCGTCGCATCTCAAGAGGTGGCGCTCTCCACAGGAAAGGCGAGAGGAACTCCAGGGTCGTGGCACCATTCCAAGAGACCCCCAGATGTGTCAGTCCATTCCAGAGGAACCTGTTTTCCCTGCACTGCCTTGACGTTCAAGCCGAGGATCGACTCCCACCACGTGTGCACGTGGGACAGCCCTGTGGGAAAGCCTCGTGGGAAAGCCTCGTGGGAAAGACTCGAGGGAAAACCATAGATCCTTTGATCCACGCGGCGGACTGCGTGACACTGCTGCTACCGCTCTGGAGGAAAGCGCAAGTGCATGCCCGCATTCGAGACGAAGACTGACTCCCCTGGAGAGACTCCAGAAGTACCCCAAGATCCATGTCAGCACTGGAGAGGAATCCTCAGGTTCCGGCCCCGACTCCACACAAGGTCTTAGGCCCCAGCATCGAAGGGAGAGGAATCCCGAGAGGCCCCCGTGGAACTCGCATGGGGACTGGCCTTTCCTGAGGCCACCAGAGCGGGTCCCTGAGGTCCCCGTCGTAAGTTGAGAGCACCTGCCGCAACTCGAGAAATTCCAGGAGGTTTTGCCCTCCAGACGAGATGAGGCCCATTTCCGCTGAGGCTTCTCGAGGCCAATCACGTCTAACCAATGGAACTTCCAAAGGGTCCTTCACACCCTTGCTGCAACTAAAGAAGTTCACCGACATACCCGTCTCCACTCGAGAGGAAGCACGTGGGGTCCCGCACACATCCAGGGGAGCCCCGTTTCCGCCCCTAGCTCGAGATGAGGGATCCTTTCCCTGTTTCGTAGGGAAAGAATTCCCGGCGTTCCCGTCGCATCTCAAGAGGAGGCGCTCTCCACAGGAAAGGCGAGAGGAACTCCAGGGTCGTGCCACCATTCCAAGAGTCCCCCAGATGTGTCAGTCCATTCCAGAGGAACCTGAATTCCCTGCACTGCCTTGACGTTCAAGCCGAGGATCGACTCCCACCACGTGTGCACGTGGGACAGCCCTGAGGGAAAGCCTCGTGGGAAAGCCTCGTGGGAAAGACTCGAGGGAAAACCATAGATCCTTTGATCCACGCGGCGGACTGCGTGACACTGCTGCTACCGCTCTGGAGAAAAGCGCAAGTGCATGCCCGCATTCGAGACGAGGACTGACTCCCCTGGGGAGACTCCAGAAGTACCCCAAGATCCATGTCAGCATTGGAGAGGAATCCTCAGGTTCCGGCCCCGACTCCACACAAGGTCTTAGGCCCCAGCATCGACGGGAGAGGAATACCGAGAGGCCCCCGAGGAACTCGCATGGGAACTGGCCTTTCCTGAGGCCACCAGAGCGGGTCCCTGAGGTCCCCGTCGTAAGTCGAGAGCACCTGCCGCAACTCGAGAAAATCCAGGAGGTTTTGCCCTCCAGGCGAGATGAGGCCCATTTCCGCTGAGGCTTCTCGAGGCTAATCACATCTAACCACTGGAACTTCCAAAGGGTCCTTCACACCCTTGCTACAACTGAAGCAGTTCCGCGACATACCCGTCTCCACTCGAGAGGAAGGACGTGGGGTCCCGCACACATCCAGGGGAGCCCCGTTTCCGCCTCCTAGCTCGAGATGAGGGATCCTTTCCCTGTTTCGTAGGGACAGAATTCCCGGCGTTCCCGTCGCATCTCAAGAGGAGGCGCTTTCCACAGGAAAGGCGAGAGGAACTCCAGGGTCGTGGCACCATTCCAAGAGACCCCCAGATGTGTCAGTCCATTCCAGAGGAACCTGTTTTCCCTGCATTGCCTTGAGGTTCAAGCCGAGGATCGACTCCCACCACGTGTGCACGTGGGACAGCCCTGTGGGAAAGCCTCGTGGGAAAGCCTCGTGGGAAAGACTCGAGGGAAAACCATAGATCCTTTGATCCACGCGGCGGACTGCGTGACACTGCTGCTACCGCTCTGGAGGAAAGCGCAAGTGCATGCCCGCATTCGAGACGAGGACTGACTCCCCTGGGGAGACTCCAGAAGTACCCCAAGATCCATGTCAGCACTGGAGAGGAATCCTCAGGTTCCGGCCCCGACTCCACACAAGGTCTTAGGCCCCGGCATCGACGGGAGAGGAATCCCGAGAGGCCCCCGAGGAACTCGCATGGGGACTGGCCTTTCCTGAGGCCACCAGAGCGGCTCCCTGAGGTCCCCGTCGTAAGTCGAGAGCACCTGCCGCAACTCGAGAAAATCCAGGAGGTTTTGCCCTCCAGGCGAGATGAAGCCCATTTCCGCTGAGGCTTCTCGAGGCTAATCACGTCTAACCACTGGAACTTCCAAAGGGTCCTTCACACCCTTGCTGCAACTTAAGAAGTTCCCCGACATACCCGTCTCCACTCGAGAGGAAGCACGTGGGTCCCGCACACATCCAGGGGAGCCCCGTTTCCGCCTCCTAGCTCGAGATGAGTGATCCTTTCCCTGTTTCGTAGGGAAAGAATTCCGGCGTTCCCGTCGCATCTCAAAGGGAGGCGTTCTCCACAGGAAAGGCGAGAGGAACTCCAGGGTCGTGACACCATTCCAAGAGTCCCCCAGATGTGTCAGTCCATTCCAGAGGAACCTGTTTTCCCTGCACTGCCTTGACGTTCAAGCCGAGGATCGACTCCCACCACGTGTGCACGTGGGACAGCCCTGTGGGAAAGCCTCGTGGGAAAGCCTCGTGGGAAAGACTCGAGGGAAAACCATAGATCCTTTGATCCACGCGGCGGACTGCGTGACACTGCTGCTACCGCTCTGGACGAAAGCGCAAGTGCATGCCCGCATTCGAGACGAGGACTGACTCCCCTGGGGAGACTCCAGAAGTACCCCAAGATCCATGTCAGCACTGGAGAGGAATCCTCAGGTTCCGGCCCCGACTCCACACAAGGTCTTAGGCCCCGGCATCAACGGGAGAGGAATCCCGAGAGGCCCCCGAGGAACTCGCATGGGGACTGGCCTTTCCTGAGGCCACCAGAGCGGGTCCCTGAGGTCCCCGTCGTAAGTCGAGAGCACCTGCCGCAACTCGAGAAAATCCAGAAGGTTTTGCCCTCCAGGCGAGATGAGGCCCATTTCCGCTGAGGCTTCTCGAGGCCAATCACATCTAACCACTGGAACTTCCAAAAGGTCCTTCACACCCTTGCTGCAACTCAAGAAGTTCCCCGACATACCCGTCTGCACTCGAGAGGAAGCACGTGGTGTCCCGCACACATCCAGGGGAGCCCCGTTTCCGCCTCCTATCTCGAGATGAGGGATCCTTTCCCTGTTTCCTAGGGTAAGAATTCCCGGCGTTCCCGTCGCATCTCAAGAGGAGGCGCTCTCCACAGGAAAGGAAAGAGGAACTCCAGGGTCATGCCACCATACCAAGAGTCCCCCAGATGTGTCAGTCCATTCCAGAGGAACCTGTTTTCCCTGCACTGCCTTGACGTTCAAGCCGAGGATCGACTCCCACCACGTGTGCACGTGGGACAGCCCTGTGGGAAAGCCTCGTGGAAAGCCTCGTGGGAAAGACTCGAGGGAAAACCATAGATCCTTTGATCCACTCGGCAGACTGCGTGACACTGCTGCTACCGCTCTGGAGGGAAGCGCAAGTGCATGCCCGCATTCGAGACGAGGACTGACTCCCCTGGGGAGACTCCAGAAGTACCCCAAGATCCATGTCAGCACTGGAGAGGAATCCTCAGGTTCCGGCCCGACTCCACACACGGTCTTAGGACCCGGCATCGACGGGAGAGGAATCCCGAGAGGCCCCCGAGGAACTCGCATGGGGACTGGCCTTTCCTGAGGCCACCAGAGCGGTTCCCTGAGGTCCCCGTCGTAAGTCGAGAGCACCTGCCGCAACTCGAGAAAATCCAGGAGGTTTTGCCCTCCAGGCGAGATGAGGCCCATTTCCGCTGAGGCTTCTGGAGGCCAATCACGTCTAACCACTGGAACTTCCAAAGGGTCCTTCACACCCTTGCTGCAACTCAAGAAGTTCCCCGACATACCCGTCTCCACTCGAGAGGAAGCACGTGGTGTCCCGCACACATCCAGGGGAGCCCCGTTTCCGCCTCCTAGCTCGAGATGAGGGATCCTTTCCCTGTTTCGTAGGGAAAGAATTCCCGGCGTTCCCGTCGCATCTCAAGAGGAGGCACTCTCCACAGGAAAGGCGAGAGGAACTCCAGGGTCGTGCCACCATTCCAAGAGTCCCCCAGATGTGTCAGTCCATTCCAGAGGAACCTGTTTTCCCTGCACTGCCTTGACGTTCAAGCCGAGGATCGACTCCCACCACGTGTGCACGTGGGACAGCCCTGTGGGAAAGCCTCGTGGGAAAGCCTCGTGGGAAAGACTCGAGGGAAAACCATAGATCCTTTGATCCACGCGGCGGACTGCGTGACACTGCTGCTACCGCTCTGGAGGAAAGCACAATGCATGCCCACATTCGAGACGAGGACTGACTCCCCTGGGGAGACTCCAGAAGTACCCCAAGATCCATGTCAGCACTGGAGAGGAATCCTCAGGTTCCGGCCCCGACTCCACACAAGGTCTTAGGCCCCGGCATCGAAGGGAGAGGAATCCCGAAACGCCCCCGAGGAACTCGCATGGGGACTGGCCTTTCCTGAGGCCACCAGAGCGGTTCCCTGAGGTCCCCGTCGTAAGTCGAGAGCACCTGCCGCAACTCGAGAAAATCCAGGAGGTTTTGCCCTCCAGGCGAGATGAGGCCCATTTCCGCTGAGGCTTCTCGAGGCCAATCACATCTAACGACTGGAACTTCCAAAGGGTCCTTCACACCATTGCTGCAACTCAAGAAGTTCCCCGACATACCCGTCTCCACACGAGAGGAAGCACGTGGGTCCCGCACACATCCAGGGGAGCCCCGTTTCCGCCTCCCAGCTCGAGATGAGGGATCCTTTCCCTGTTTCGTAGGGAAAGAATTCCCGGCGTTCCCGTCGCATCTCAAGAGGAGGCGCTCTCCACAGGAAAGGCGAGAGGAACTCCAGGGTCGTGCCACCATTCCAAGAGTCCCCCAGATGTGTCAGTCAATTCCAGAGGAACCTGTTTTCCCTGCACTGCCTTGACGTTCAAGCCGAGGGTCGACTCCCACCACGTGTGCACGTGGGACAGCCCTGTGGGAAAGCCTCGTGGGAAAGCCTCGTGGGAAAGACTCGAGGGAAAACCATAGATCCTTTGATCCACGCGGCGGACTGCGTGACACTGCTGCTACCGCTCTGGAGGAAAGCGCAAGTGCATGCCCGCATTCGAGACGAGGACTGACTCCCCTGGGGAGACTCCAGAAGTACCCCAAGATCCATGTCAGCACTGGAGAGGAATCCTCAGGTTCCGGCCCCGACTCCACACAAGGTCTTAGGCCCCGGCATCGACGGGAGAGGAATCCCGAGAGGCCCCCGAGGAACTCGCATGGGGACTGGCCTTTCCTGAGGCCACCAGAGCGGGTCCCTGAGGTCCCCGTCGTAAGTCGAGAGCACCTGCCGAAACTCGAGAAAATCCAGGAGGTTTTGCCCTCCAGGCGAGATAAGGCCCATTTCCGCTGAGGCTTCTCGAGGCTAATCTCGTCTAACCACTGGAACTTCCAAAGGGTCCTTCACACCATTGCTGCAACTCAAGAAGTTCCCCGACATACCCGTCTCCACTCGAGAGGAAGCACGTGGGTCCCGCACACATCCAGGGGAGACCCGTTTCCGCCTCCTAGCTCGAGATGAGGGATCCTTTCCCTGTTTCGTAGGGAAAGAATTCCCGGCGTTCCCGTCACATCTCAAGAGGAGGCGCTCTCCACAGGAAAGGCGAGAGGTACTCCAGGGTCGTGACACCATTCCAAGAGTCCCCCAGATGTGTCAGTCCATTCCAGAGGAACCTGTTTTCCCTGCACTGCCTTGACGTTCAAGCCGAGGATCGACTCCCACCACGTGTGCACGTGGGACAGCCCTGTGGGAAAGCCTCGTGGGAAAGCCTCGTGGGAAAGACTCGAGGGAAAACCATAGATCCTTTGATCCACGCGGCGGACTGCGTGACACTGCTGCTACCGCTCTGGAGGAAAGCGCAAGTGCATGCCCGCATTCGAGACGAAGACTGACTCCCCTGGGGAGACTCCAGAAGTACCCCAAGATCCATGTCAGCACTGGAGAGGAATCCTCAGGTTCCGGCCCCGACTCCACACAAGGTCTTAGGCCCCGGCATCGACGGGAGAGGAATCCCGAGAGGCCCCCGAGGAACTCGCATGGGGACTGGCCTTTCCTGAGGCCACCAGAGCGGGTCCCTGAGGTCCCCGTCGTAAGTCGAGAGCACCTGCCGCAACTCGAGAAAATCCAGGAGGTTTTGCCCTCCAGGCGAGATGAGGCCCATTTCCGCTGAGGCTTCTCGAGGCCAATCACATCTAACCACTGGAACTTCCAAAGGGTCCTTCACACCCTTGCTGCAACTCAAGAAGTTCCCCGACATACCCGTCTCCACTCGAGAGGAACCACGTGGTGTCCCGCACACATCCAGGGGAGCCCTGTTTCAGCCTCCTAGCTCGAGATGAGGGATCCTTTCCCTGTTTCGTAGGGAAAGAATTCCCGGCGTTCCCGTCGCATCTCAAGAGGAGGCGCTCTCCACAGGAAAGGCGAGAGGAACTCCAGGGTCGTGCCACCATTCCAAGAGACCCCCAGATGTGTCCGTCCATTCCAGAGGAACCTGTTTTCCCTGCACTGCCTTGACGTTCAAGCCGAGGATCCACTCCCACCACGTGTGCACGTGGGACAGCCCTGTGGGAAAGCATCGTGGGAAAGCCTCGTGGGAAAGACTCGAGGGAAAACCATAGATCCTTTGATCCACGCGGAGGACTGTGTGACACTGCTGCTACCGCTCTGGAGGAAAGCGCAAGTGCATGCCCGCATTCGAGACGAGGACTGACTCCCCTGGGGAGACTCCAGAAGTACCCCAAGATCCATGTCAGCACTGGAGAGGAATCCTCAGGTTCCGGCCCCGACTTCACACAAGGTCTTAGGCCCCGACATCGACGGGAGAGGAATCTCGAGAGGCCCCCGAGGAACTCGCATGGGGACTGGCCTTTCCTGAGGCCACCAGAGCGGGTCCCTGAGGTCCCCGTCGTAAGTCGAGAGCACCTGCCGCAACTCGAGAAAATCCAGGAGGTTTTGCCCTCCAGGCGAGATGAGGCCCATTTCCGCTGAGGCTTCTCGAGGCTAATCTCGTCTAACCACTGGAACTTCCAAAGGGTCCTTCACACCATTGCTGCAACTCAAGAAGTTCCCCGACATACCCGTCTCCACTCGAGAGGAAGCACGTGGGTCCCGCACACATCCAGGGGAGCCCCGTTTCCGCCTCCTAGCTCGAGATGAGGGATCCTTTCCCTGTTTCGTAGGGAAAGAATTCCCGGCGTTCCCGTCGCATCTCAAGAGGAGGCGCTCTCCACAGGAAAGGCGAGAGGTACTCCAGGGTCGTGCCACCATTCCAAGAGTCCCCCAGATGTGTCAGTCCATTCCAGAGGAACCTGTTTTCCCTGCACTGCCTTGACGTTCAAGCCGAGGATCGACTCCCACCACGTGTGCACGTGGGACAGCACTGTGGGAAAGCCTCGTGGGAAAGCCTCGTGGGAAAGACTCGAGGGAAAACCATAGATCCTTTGATCCACGCGGCGGACTGCGTGACACTGCTGCTACCGCTCTGGAGGAAAGCGCAAGTGCATGCCCGCATTCGAGACGAGGTCTGACTCCCCTGGGGAGACTCCAGAAGTACCCCAAGATCCATGTCAGCACTGGAGAGGAATCCTCAGGTTCCGGCCCCGACTCCACACAAGGTCTTAGGCCCCGGCATCGACGGGAGAGGAATCCCGAGAGGCCCCCGAGGAACTCGCATGGGGACTGGCCTTTCCTGAGGCCACCAGAGCGGGTCCCTGAGGTCCCCGTCGTAAGTCGAGAGCACCTGCCGCAACTCGAGAAAATCCAGGAGGTTTTGCCCTCCAGGCGAGATGAGGCCCATTTCCGCTTAGGTTTCTCGAGGCCAATCACATCTAACCACTGGAACTTCCAAAGGGTCCTTCACACCCTTGCTGCAACTCAATAAGTTCCCCGACATACCCGTCTCCAATCGAGAGGAACCACGTGGTGTCCCGCACACATCCAGGGGAGCCCCGTTTCCGCCTCCTAGCTCGAGATGAGGGATCCTTTCCCTCTTTCGTAGGGAAAGAATTCCCGGCGTTCCCGTCGCATCTCAAGAGGAGGCGCTCTCCACAGGAAAGGCGAGAGGAACTCCAGGGTCGTGCCACCATTCCAAGGGTCCCCCAGATGTGTCAGTCCATTCCAGAGGAACCTGTTTTCCCTGCACTGCCTTGACGTTCAAGCCGAGGATCGACTCCCACCACTTGTGCACGTGGGACAGCCCTGTGGGAAAGCCTCGTGGGAAAGCCTCGTGGGAAAGACTCGAGGGAAAACCATAGATCCTTTGATCCACGCGGCGGACTGCGTGACACTGCTGCTACCGCTCTGGAGGAAAGCACAATGCATGCCCACATTCGAGACGAGGACTGACTCCCCTGGGGAGACTACAGAAGTACCCCAAGATCCATGTCAGCACTTGAGAGGAATCCTCAGGTTCCGGCCCCGACTCCACACAAGGTCTTAGGCCCCGGCATCGAAGGGAGAGGAATCCCGAAACGCCCCCGAGGAACTCGCATGGGGACTGGCCTTTCCTGAGGCCACCAGAGCGGTTCCCTGAGGTCCCCGTCGTAAGTCGAGAGCACCTGCCGCAACTCGAGAAAATCCAGGAGGTTTTGCCCTCCAGGCGAGATGAGGCCCATTTCCGCTGAGGCTTCTCGAGGCCAATCACATCTAACCACTGGAACTTCCAAAGGGTCCTTCACACCATTGCTGCAACTCAAGAAGTTCCCCGACATACCCGTCTCCACTCGAGAGGAAGCACGTGGGTCCCGCACACATCCAGGGGAGCCCCGTTTCCGCCTCCCAGCTCGAGATGAGGGATCCTTTCCCTGTTTCGTAGGGAAAGAATTCCCGGCGTTCCCGTCGCATCTCAAGAGGAGGCGCTCTCCACAGGAGAGGCGAGAGGAACTCCAGGGTCGTGCCACCATTCCAAGAGTCCCCCAGATGTGTCAGTCAATTCCAGAGGAACCTGTTTTCCCTGCACTGCCTTGACGTTCAAGCCGAGGGTCCACTCCCACCACGTGTGCACGTGGGACAGCCCTGTGGGAAAGCCTCGTGGGAAAGCCTCGTGGGAAAGACTCGAGGGAAAACCATAGATCCTTTGATCCACGCGGCGGACTGCGTGACACTGCTGCTACCGCTCTGGAGGAAAGCGCAAGTGCATGCCCGCATTCGAGACGAGGACTGACTCCCCTGGGGAGACTCCAGAAGTACCCCAAGATCCATGTCAGCACTGGAGAGGAATCCTCAGGTTCCGGCCCCGACTCCACACAAGGTCTTAGGCCCCGGCATCGACGGGAGAGGAATCCCGAGAGGCCCCCGAGGAACTCGCATGGGGACTGGCCTTTCCTGAGGCCACCAGAGCGGGTCCCTGAGGTCCCCGTCGTAAGTCGAGAGCACCTGCCGCAACTCGAGAAAATCCAGGAGGTTTTGCCCTCCAGGCGAGATGAGGCCCATTTCCGCTGAGGCTTCTCGAGGCTAATCTCGTCTAACCACTGGAACTTCCAAAGGGTCCTTCACACCATTGCTGCAACTCAAGAAGTTCCCCGACATACCCGTCTCCACTCGAGAGGAAGCACGTGGGTCCCGCACACATCCAGGGGAGCCCCGTTTCCGCCTCCTAGCTCGAGATGAGGGATCCTTTCCCTGTTTCGTAGGGAAAGAATTCCCGGCATTCCCGTCGCATCTCAAGAGGAGGCGCTCTCCACAGGAAAGGCGAGAGGAACTCCAGGGTCGTGCCACCATTCCAAGAGTCCCCCAGATGTGTCAGTCCATTCCAGAGGAACCTGTTTTCCCTGCACTGCCTTGACGTTCAAGCCGAGGATCGACTCCCACCACGTGTGCACGTGGGACAGCCCTGTTGGAAAGCCTCGTGGGAAAGACTCGAGGGAAAACCATAGATCCTTTGATCCACGCGGCAGACTGCGTGACACTGCTGCTACCGCTCTGGAGGAAAGCGCAAGTGCATGCCCGCATTCGAGACGAGGACTGACTCCCCTGGGGAGACTCCAGAAGTACCCCAAGATCCATGTCATCACTGGAGAGGAATCCTCAGGTTCCGGCCCCGACTCCACACAAGGTCTTAGGCTCCGGCATCTACGGGAGAGGAATCCCGAGATGCCCCCGAGGAACTCGCATGGGGACTGGCCTTTCCTGAGGCCACCAGAGCGGGTCCCTGAGGTCCCCGTCGTAAGTCGAGAGCACCTGCCGCAACTCGAGAAAATCCAGGAGGTTTTGCCATCTAGGCGAGATGAGGCCCATTTCCGCTGAGGCTTCTCGAGGCCAATCACATCTAACCACTTGAACTTCCAAAGGGTCCTTCACACCCTTGCTGCAACTCAAGAAGTTCCCCGACATACCCGTCTCCACTCGAGAGGAAGCACGTGGTGTCCCGCACACATCCAGGGGAGCCCCGTTTCCGCCTCCTAGCTCGAGATGAGGGATCCTTTCCCTGTTTCGTAGGGAAAGAATTCCCGGCGTTCGCGTCGCATCTCAAGAGGAGGCGCTCTCCACAGGAAAGGCGAGAGGAACTCCAGGGTCGTGACACCATTCCAAGAGTCCCCCAGATGTGTCAGTCCATTTCAGAGGAACCTATTTTCCCTGCACTGCCTTGACGTTCAAGCCGAGGATCGACTCCCACCACGTGTGCACGTCGGACAGCCCTGTGGGAAAGCCTCGTGGGAAAGCCTCGTGGGAAAACCATAGATCCTTTGATCCACGCGGCGGACTGCGTGACACTGCTGCTACCGCTCTGGAGGAAAGCGCAAGTGCATGCCCGCATTCGAGACGAGGTCTGACTCCCCTGGGGAGACTCCAGAAGTACCCCCAAGATACATGTCAGCACTGGAGAGGAATCCTCAGGTTCCGGCCCCGACTCCAAACAAGGTCTTAGGCCCCGGCATCGACGGGAGAGGAATCCCGAGAGGCACCCGAGGAACTCGCATGGGGACTGGCCTTTCCTGAGGCCACCAGAGCGGGTCCCTGAGGTCCCCGTCGTAAGTCGAGAGCACCTGCCGCAACTCGAGAAAATCCAGGAGGTTTTGCCCTCCAGGCGAGATGAGGCCCATTTCCGCTGAGGCTTCTCAAGGCCAATCACATCTAACCACTGGAACTTCCAAAGGGTCCTTCACACCCTTGCTGCAACTCAATAAGTTCCCCGACATACCCGTCTCCAATCGAGAGGAACCACGTGGTGTCCCGCAGACATCCATGGGAGCCCCGTTTCCGCCTCCTAGCTCGAGATGAGGGATCCTTTCCCTGTTTCGTAGGGAAATAATTCCCGGCGTTCCCGTCGCATCTCAAGAGGAGGCGCTCTCCACAGGAAAGGCGAGAGGAACTCCAGGGTCGTAACACCATTCCAAGAGTCCCCCAGATGAGTCAGTCCATTCCAGAGGAACCAGTTTTCCCTGCACTGCCTTGACGTTCAAGCCGAGGATCGACTCCCACCACGTGTGCACGTGGGACAGCCCTGTGGGAAAGCCTCGTGGGAAAGCCTCGTGGGAAAGACTCGAGGGAAAACCATAGATCCTTTGATCCACGCGGCGGACTGCGTGACACTGCTGCTACCGCTCTGGAGGAAAGCGCAATGCATGCCCGCATTCGAGACGAGGACTGACTCCCCTGGGGAGACTCCAGAAGTACCCCAAGATCCATGTCAGCACTGGAGAGGAATCCTCAGGTTCCGGCCCCGACTCCACACAAGGTCTTAGGCCCCGGCATCGACGGGAGAGGAATCCCGAGAGGCCCCCGAGGAACTCGCATGGGGACTGGCTTTTCCTGAGGCGACCAGAGCATTTCCCTGAGGTCACCGTCGTAAGTCGAGAGCACCTGCCGCAACTCGAGAAAATCCAGGAGGTTTTGCCCTCCACGCCAGATGAGGCCCATTTCCGCTGAGGCTTCTCGAGGCCAATCACATCTAACCACTGGAACTTCCAAAGGGTCCTTCACACCCTTGCTGCAACTCAAGAAGTTCCCCGACATACCCATCTCCACTCGAGAGGAAGCACGTGGGGTCCCGCACACATCCAGGGGAGCCCCGTTTCCGCCTCCTAGCTCGAGATGAGGGATCCTTTCCCTGTTTCGTAGGGAAAGAATTCCCGGCGTTCCCGTCGCATCTCAAGAGGAGGCGCTCTCCTCAGGAAAGGCGATAGGAACTCCAGGGTCGAGACACCATTCCAAGAGTCCCCCAGATGTGTCAGTCCATTCCAGAGGAACCTGTTTTCCCTGCACTGCTTGACGTTCAAGCCGAGGATCGACTCCCACCACGTGTGCACGTGGGACAGCCCTGTGGGAAAGCCTCGTGGGAAAGCCTCGTGGGAAAGACTCGAGGGAAAACCATAGATCCTTTGATCCACGCGGCGGACTGCGTGACACTGCTGCTACCACTCTGGAGGAAAGCGCAAGTGCATGCCCGCATTCGAGACGAGGACTGACTCCCCTGGGGAGACTCCAGAAGTACTCCAAGATCCATGTCAGCACTGGAGAGGAATCCTCAGGTTCCGTCCCCGACTCCACACAAGGTCTTAGGCCCCGCCATCGACGGGAGAGGAATCCCGAGAGGCCCCCGAGGAACTCGCATGGGGACTGGCCTTTCCTGAGGCCACCAGAGCGGGCCCTGAGGTCCCCGTCGTAAGTCGAGAGCACCTGCCGCAACTCGAGAAAATCCAGGAGGTTTTGCCCTCCAGGCGAGATGAGGCCCATTTCCGCTGAGGCTTCTCGAGGCCAATCACGTCTAACCACTGGAACTTCCAAAGGGTCCTTCACACCCTTGCTGCAACTCAAGAAGATCCCCGACATACCCGTCTCCACTCGAGAGGAAGCACGTGGGGTCCCGCACACATCCAGGGGAGCCCCGTTTCCGCCTCCTAGCTCGAGATGAGGGATCCTTTCCCTGTTTCGTAGGGAAAGAATTCCCGGCGTTCCCGTCGCATCTCAAGAGGAGGCGCTCTCCACAGGAAAGGCGAGAGGAACTCCAGGGTCGTAACACCATTCCAAGAGTCCCCCAGATGAGTCAGTCCATTCCAGAGGAACCTGTTTTCCCTGCACTGCCTTGACGTTCAAGCCGAGGATCGACTCCCACCACGTGTGCACGTGGGACAGCCCTGTGGGAAAGCCTCGTGGGAAAGCCTCGTGGGAAAGACTCGAGGGAAAACCATAGATCCTTTGATCCACGCGGCGGACTGCGTGACACTGCTGCTACCGCTCTGGAGGAAAGCGCAATGCATGCCCGCATTCGAGACGAGGACTGACTCCCCTGGGGAGACTCCAGAAGTACCCCAAGATCCATGTCAGCACTGGAGAGGAATCCTCAGGTTCCGGCCCCGACTCCACACAAGGTCTTAGGCCCCGGCATCGACGGGAGAGGAATCCCGAGAGGCCCCCGAGGAACTCGCATGGGGACTGGCCTTTCCTGAGGCCACCAGAGTGGGTCCCTGAGGTCCCCGTCGTAAGTCGAGAGCACCTGCCGCAACTCGAGAAAATCCAGGAGGTTTTGCCCTCCAGGCGAGATGAGGCCCATTTCCGCTGAGGCTTCTCGAGGCCAATCACATCTAACGACTGGAACTTCCAAAGGGTCCTTCACACCATTGCTGCAACTCAAGAAGTTCCCCGACATACCCGTCTCCACACGAGAGGAAGCACGTGGGTCCCGCACACATCCAGGGGAGCCCCGTTTCCGCCTCCCAGCTCGAGATGAGGGATCCTTTCCCTGTTTCGTAGGGAAAGAATTCCCGGCGTTCCCGTCGCATCTCAAGAGGAGGCGCTCTCCACAGGAAAGGCGAGAGGAACTCCAGGGTCGTGCCACCATTCCAAGAGTCCCCCAGATGTGTCAGTCAATTCCAGAGGAACCTGTTTTCCCTGCACTGCCTTGACGTTCAAGCCGAGGGTCGACTCCCACAACGTGTGCACGTGGGACAGCCCTGTGGGAAAGCCTCGTGGGAAAGCCTCGTGGGAAAGACTCGAGGGAAAACCATAGATCCTTTGATCCACGCGGCGGACTGCGTGACACTGCTGCTACCGCTCTGGAGGAAAGCGCAAGTGCATGCCCGCATTCGAGACGAGGACTGACTCCCCTGGGGAGACTCCAGAAGTACCCCAAGATCCATGTCAGCACTGGAGAGGAATCCTCAGGTTCCGGCCCCGACTCCACACAAGGTCTTAGGCCCCGGCATCGACGGGAGAGGAATCCCGAGAGGCCCCCGAGGAACTCGCATGGGGACTGGCCTTTCCTGAGGCCACCAGAGCGGGTCCCTGAGGTCCCCGTCGTAAGTCGAGAGCACCTGCCGAAACTCGAGAAAATCCAGGAGGTTTTGCCCTCCAGGCGAGATAAGGCCCATTTCCGCTGAGGCTTCTCGAGGCTAATCTCGTCTAACCACTGGAACTTCCAAAGGGTCCTTCACACCATTGCTGCAACTCAAGAAGTTCCCCGACATACCCGTCTCCACTCGAGAGGAAGCACGTGGGTCCCGCACACATCCAGGGGAGACCCGTTTCCGCCTCCTAGCTCGAGATGAGGGATCCTTTCCCTGTTTCGTAGGGAAAGAATTCCCGGCGTTCCCGTCACATCTCAAGAGGAGGCGCTCTCCACAGGAAAGGCGAGAGGTACTCCAGGGTCGTGACACCATTCCAAGAGTCCCCCAGATGTGTCAGTCCATTCCAGAGGAACCTGTTTTCCCTGCACTGCCTTGACGTTCAAGCCGAGGATCGACTCCCACCACGTGTGCACGTGGGACAGCCCTGTGGGAAAGCCTCGTGGGAAAGCCTCGTGGGAAAGACTCGAGGGAAAACCATAGATCCTTTGATCCACGCGGCGGACTGCGTGACACTGCTGCTACCGCTCTGGAGGAAAGCGCAAGTGCATGCCCGCATTCGAGACGAGGTCTGACTCCCCTGGGGAGACTCCAGAAGTACCCCAAGATCCATGTCAGCACTGGAGAGGAATCCTCAGGTTCCGGCCCCGACTCCACTCAAGGTCTTAGGCCCCGGCATCGACGGGAGAGGAATCCCGAGAGGCCCCCGAGGAACTCGCATGGGGACTGGCCTTTCCTGAGGCCACCAGAGCGGGTCCCTGAGGTCCCCGTCGTAAGTCGAGAGCACCTGCCGCAACTCGAGAAAATCCAGGAGGTTTTGCCCTCCAGGCGAGATGAGGCCCATTTCCGCTGAGGCTTCTCGAGGCCAATCACATCTAACCACTGGAACTTCCAAAGGGTCCTTCACACCCTTGCTGCAACTCAAGAAGTTCCCCGACATACCCGTCTCCACTCGAGAGGAACCACGTGGTGTCCCGCACACATCCAGGGGAGCCCTGTTTCAGCCTCCTAGCTCGAGATGAGGGATCCTTTCCCTGTTTCGTAGGGAAAGAATTCCCGGCGTTCCCGTCGCATCTCAAGAGGAGGCGCTCTCCACAGGAAAGGCGAGAGGAACTCCAGGGTCGTGCCACCATTCCAAGAGACCCCCAGATGTGTCAGTCCATTCCAGAGGAACCTGTTTTCCCTGCACTGCCTTGACGTTCAAGCCGAGGATCCACTCCCACCACGTGTGCACGTGGGACAGCCCTGTGGGAAAGCATCGTGGGAAAGCCTCGTGGGAAAGACTCGAGGGAAAACCATAGATCCTTTGATCCACGCGGAGGACTGTGTGACACTGCTGCTACCGCTCTTGAGGAAAGCGCAAGTGCATGCCCGCATTCGAGACGAGGACTGACTCCCCTGGGGAGACTCCAGAAGTACCCCAAGATCCATGTCAGCACTGGAGAGGAATCCTCAGGTTCCGGCCCCGACTTCACACAAGGTCTTAGGCCCCGACATCGACGGGAGAGGAATCTCGAGAGGCCCCCGAGGAACTCGCATGGGGACTGGCCTTTCCTGAGGCCACCAGAGCGGGTCCCTGAGGTCCCCGTCGTAAGTCGAGAGCACCTGCCGCAACTCGAGAAAATCCAGGAGGTTTTGCCCTCCAGGCGAGATGAGGCCCATTTCCGCTGAGGCTTCTCGAGGCTAATCTCGTCTAACCACTGGAACTTCCAAAGGGTCCTTCACACCATTGCTGCAACTCAAGAAGTTCCCCGACATACCCGTCTCCACTCGAGAGGAAGCACGTGGGTCCCGCACACATCCAGGGGAGCCCCGTTTCCGCCTCCTAGCTCGAGATGAGGGATCCTTTCCCTGTTTCGTAGGGAAAGAATTCCCGGCGTTCCCGTCGCATCTCAAGAGGAGGCGCTCTCCACAGGAAAGGCGAGAGGTACTCCAGGGTCGTGCCACCATTCCAAGAGTCCCCCAGATGTGTCAGTCCATTCCAGAGGAACCTGTTTTCCCTGCACTGCCTTGACGTTCAAGCCGAGGATCGACTCCCACCACGTGTGCACGTGGGACAGCACTGTGGGAAAGCCTCGTGGGAAAGCCTCGTGGGAAAGACTCGAGGGAAAACCATAGATCCTTTGATCCACGCGGCGGAATGCGTGACACTGCTGCTACCGCTCTGGAGGAAAGCGCAAGTGCATGCCCGCATTCGAGACGAGGTCTGACTCCCCTGGGGAGACTCCAGAAGTACCCCAAGATCCATGTCAGCACTGGAGAGGAATCCTCAGGTTCCGGCCCCGACTCCACACAAGGTCTTAGGCCCCGGCATCGACGGGAGAGGAATCCCGAGAGGCCCCCGAGGAACTCGCATGGGGACTGGCCTTTCCTGAGGCCACCAGAGCGGGTCCCTGAGGTCCCCGTCGTAAGTCGAGAGCACCTGCCGCAACTCGAGAAAATCCAGGAGGTTTTGCCCTCCAGGCGAGATGAGGCCCATTTCCGCTTAGGCTTCTCGAGGCCAATCACATCTAACCACTGGAACTTCCAAAGGGTCCTTCACACCCTTGCTGCAACTCAAGAAGTTCCCCGACATACCCGTCTCCACTCGAGAGGAAGCACGTGGTGTCCCGCACACATCCAGGGGAGCCCCGTTTCCGCCTCCTAGCTCGAGATGAGGGATCCTTTCCCTCTTTCGTAGGGAAAGAATTCCCGGCGTTCCCGTCGCATCTCAAGAGGAGGCGCTCTCCACAGGAAAGGCGAGAGGAACTCCAGGGTCGTGCCACCATTCCAAGGGTCCCCCAGATGTGTCAGTCCATTCCAGAGGAACCTGTTTTCCCTGCACTGCCTTGACGTTCAAGCCGAGGATCGACTCCCACCACTTGTGCACGTGGGACAGCCCTGTGGGAAAGCCTCGTGGGAAAGCCTCGTGGGAAAGACTCGAGGGAAAACCATAGATCCTTTGATCCACGCGGCGGACTGCGTGACACTGCTGCTACCGCTCTGGAGGAAAGCACAATGCATGCCCACATTCGAGACGAGGACTGACTCCCCTGGGGAGACTACAGAAGTACCCCAAGATCCATGTCAGCACTTGAGAGGAATCCTCAGGTTCCGGCCCCGACTCCACACAAGGTCTTAGGCCCCGGCATCGAAGGGAGAGGAATCCCGAAACGCCCCCGAGGAACTCGCATGGGGACTGGCCTTTCCTGAGGCCACCAGAGCGGTTCCCTGAGGTCCCCGTCGTAAGTCGAGAGCACCTGCCGCAACTCGAGAAAATCCAGGAGGTTTTGCCCTCCAGGCGAGATGAGGCCCATTTCCGCTGAGGCTTCTCGAGGCCAATCACATCTAACCACTGGAACTTCCAAAGGGTCCTTCACACCATTGCTGCAACTCAAGAAGTTCCCCGACATACCCGTCTCCACTCGAGAGGAAGCACGTGGGTCCCGCACACATCCAGGGGAGCCCCGTTTCCGCCTCCCAGCTCGAGATGAGGGATCCTTTCCCTGTTTCGTAGGGAAAGAATTCCCGGCGTTCCCGTCGCATCTCAAGAGGAGGCGCTCTCCACAGGAGAGGCGAGAGGAACTCCAGGGTCGTGCCACCATTCCAAGAGTCCCCCAGATGTGTCAGTCAATTCCAGAGGAACCTGTTTTCCCTGCACTGCCTTGACGTTCAAGCCGAGGGTCGACTCCCACCACGTGTGCACGTGGGACAGCCCTGTGGGAAAGCCTCGTGGGAAAGCCTCGTGGGAAAGACTCGAGGGAAAAACATAGATCCTTTGATCCACGCGGCGGACTGCGTGACACTGCTGCTACCGCTCTGGAGGAAAGCGCAAGTGCATGCCCGCATTCGAGACGAGGACTGACTCCCCTGGGGAGACTCCAGAAGTACCCCAAGATCCATGTCAGCACTGGAGAGGAATCCTCAGGTTCCGGCCCCGACTCCACACAAGGTCTTAGGCCCCGGCATCGACGGGAGAGGAATCCCGAGAGGCCCCCGAGGAACTCGCATGGGGACTGGCCTTTCCTGAGGCCACCAGAGCGGGTCCCTGAGGTCCCCGTCGTAAGTCGAGAGCACCTGCCGCAACTCGAGAAAATCCAGGAGGTTTTGCCCTCCAGGCGAGATGAGGCCCATTTCCGCTGAGGCTTCTCGAGGCTAATCTCGTCTAACCACTGGTACTTCCAAAGGGTCCTTCACACCATTGCTGCAACTCAAGAAGTTCCCCGACATACCCGTCTCCACTCGAGAGGAAGCACGTGGGTCCCGCACACATCCAGGGGAGCCCGGTTTCCGCCTCCTAGCTCGAGATGAGGGATCCTTTCCCTGTTTCGTAGGGAAAGAATTCCCGGCGTTCCCGTCACATCTCAAGAGGAGGCGCTCTCCACAGGAAAGGCGAGAGGTACTCCAGGGTCGTGACACCATTCCAAGAGTCCCCCATATGTGTCAGTCCATTCCAGAGGACCCTGTTTTCCCTGCACTGCCTTGACGTTCAAGCCGAGGGTCGACTCCCACCACGTGTGCACGTGGGACAGCCCTGTGGGATAGCCTCGTGGGAAAGCCTCGTGGGAAAGACTCGAGGGAAAACCATAGATCCTTTGATCCACGCGACGGACTGCGTGACACTGCTGCTACCGCTCTGGAGGAAAGCGCAAGTGCATGCCCGCATTCGAGACGAGGTCTGACTCCCCTGGGGAGACTCCAGAAGTACCCCAAGATCCATGTCAGCACTGGAGAGGAATCCTCAGGTTCCGGCCCCGACTCCACACAAGGTCTTAGGCCCCGGCATCGACGGGAGAGGAATCCCGAGAGGCCCCCGAGGAACTCGCATGGGGACTGGCCTTTCCTGAGGCCACCAGAGCGGGTCCCTGAGGTCCCCGTCGTAAGTCGAGAGCACCTGCCGCAACTCGAGAAAATCCAGGAGGTTTTGCCCTCCAGGCGAGATGAGGCCCATTTCCGCTGAGGCTTCTCGAGGCCAATCACATCTAACCACTGGAACTTCCAAAGGGTCCTTCACACCCTTGCTGCAACTCAATAAGTGCCCCGACATACCCATCTCCACTCGAGAGGAACCACGTGGTGTCCCGCACACATCCAGGGGAGCCCCGTTTCAGCCTCCTAGCTCGAGATGAGGGATCCTTTCCCTGTTTCGTAGGGAAAGAATTCCCGGCGTTCCCGTCGCATCTCAAGAGGAGGCGCTCTCCACAGGAAAGGCGAGAGGAACTCCAGGGTCGTGCCACCATTCCAAGAGTCCCCCAGATGTGTCAGTCCATTCCAGAGGAACCTGTTTTCACTGCACTGCATTGACGTTCAAGCCGAGGATCGACTCCCACCACGTGTGCACGTGGGACAGCCCTGTGGGAAAGCCTCGTGGGAAAGCCTCGTGGGAAAGACTCGAGGGAAAACCATAGATCCTTTGATCCACGCGGAGGACTGCGTGACACTGCTGCTACCGCTCTGGAGGAAAGCGCAAGTGCATGCCCGCATTCGAGACGAGGACTGACTCCCCTGGGGAGACTCCAGAAGTACCCCAAGATCCATGTCAGCACTGGAGAGGAATCCTCAGGTTCCGGCCCCGACTTCACACAAGGTCTTAGGCCCCGACATCGACGGGAGAGGAATCTCGAGAGGCCCCCGAGGAACTCGCATGGGGACTGGCCTTTCCTGAGGCCACCAGAGCGGGTCCCTGAGGTCCCCGTCGTAAGTCGAGAGCACCTGCCGCAACTCGAGAAAATCCAGGAGGTTTTGCCCTCCAGGCGAGATGAGGCCCATTTCCGCTGAGGCTTCTCGAGGCTAATCACATCTAACCACTGGAACTTCCAAAGGGTCCTTCACACCATTGCTGCAACTCAAGAAGTTCCCCGACATACCCGTCTCCACTCGAGAGGAAGCACGTGGGTCCCGCACACATCCAGGGGAGCCCCGTTTCCGCCTCCTAGCTCGAGATGAGGGATCCTTTCCCTGTTTCGTAGGGAAAGAATTCCCGGCATTCCCGTCGCATCTCAAGAGGAGGCGCTCTCCACAGGAAAGGCGAGAGGAACTCCAGGGTCGTGCCACCATTCCAAGAGTCCCCCAGATGTGTCAGTCCATTCCAGAGGAACCTGTTTTCCCTGCACTGCCTTGACGTTCAAGCCGAGGATCGACTCCCACCACGTGTGCACGTGGGACAGCCCTGTTGGAAAGCCTCGTGGGAAAGACTCGAGGGAAAACCATAGATCCTTTGATCCACGCGGCAGACTGCGTGACACTGCTGCTACCGCTCTGGAGGAAAGCGCAAGTGCATGCCCGCATTCGAGACGAGGACTGACTCCCCTGGGGAGACTCCAGAAGTACCCCAAGATCCATGTCAGCACTGGAGAGGAATCCTCAGGTTCCGGCCCCGACTCCACACAAGGTCTTAGGCTCCGGCATCTACGGGAGAGGAATCCCGAGATGCCCCCGAGGAACTCGCATGGGGACTGGCCTTTCCTGAGGCCACCAGAGCGGGTCCCTGAGGTCCCCGTCGTAAGTCGAGAGCACCTGCCGCAACTCGAGAAAATCCAGGAGGTTTTGCCATCTAGGCGAGATGAGGCCCATTTCCGCTGAGGCTTCTCGAGGCCAATCACATCTAACCACTTGAACTTCCAAAGGGTCCTTCACACCCTTGCTGCAACTCAAGAAGTTCCCCGACATACCCGTCTCCACTCGAGAGGAAGCACGTGGTGTCCCGCACACATCCAGGGGAGCCCCGTTTCCGCCTCCTAGCTCGAGATGAGGGATCCTTTCCCTGTTTCGTAGGGAAAGAATTCCAGGCGTTCGCGTCGCATCTCAAGAGGAGGCGCTCTCCACAGGAAAGGCGAGAGGAACTCCAGGGTCGTGACACCATTCCAAGAGTCCCCCAGATGTGTCAGTCCATTTCAGAGGAATCTGTTTTCCCTGCACTGCCTTGACGTTCAAGCCGAGGATCGACTCCCACCACGTGTGCACGTCGGACAGCCCTGTGGGAAAGCCTCGTGGGAAAGCCTCGTGGGAAAACCATAGATCCTTTGATCCACGCGGCGGACTGCGTGACACTGCTGCTACCGCTCTGGAGGAAAGCGCAAGTGCATGCCCGCATTCGAGACGAGGTCTGACTCCCCTGGGGAGACTCCAGAAGTACCCCCAAGATCCATGTCAGCACTGGAGAGGAATCCTCAGGTTCCGGCCCCGACTCCAAACAAGGTCTTAGGCCCCGGCATCGACGGGAGAGGAATCCCGAGAGGCCCCCGAGGAACTCGCATGGGGACTGGGCTTTCCTGAGGCCACCAGAGCGGGTCCCTGAGGTCCCCGTCGTAAGTCGAGAGCACCTGCCGCAACTCGAGAAAATCCAGGAGGTTTTGCCCTCCAGGCGAGATGAGGCCCATTTCCGCTGAGGCTTCTCAAGGCCAATCACATCTAACCACTGGAACTTCCAAAGGGTCCTTCACACCCTTGCTGCAACTCAATAAGTTCCCCGACATACCCGTCTCCAATCGAGAGGAACCACGTGGTGTCCCGCAGACATCCATGGGAGCCCCGTTTCCGCCTCCTAGCTCGAGATGAGGGATCCTTTCCCTGTTTCGTAGGGAAATAATTCCCGGCGTTCCCGTCGCATCTCAAGAGGAGGCGCTCTCCACAGGAAAGGCGAGAGGAACTCCAGGGTCGTAACACCATTCCAAGAGTCCCCCAGATGAGTCAGTCCATTCCAGAGGAACCAGTTTTCCCTGCACTGCCTTGACGTTCAAGCCGAGGATCGACTCCCACCACGTGTGCACGTGGGACAGCCCTGTGGGAAAGCCTCGTGGGAAAGCCTCGTGGGAAAGACTCGAGGGAAAACCATAGATCCTTTGATCCACGCGGCGGACTGCGTGACACTGCTGCTACCGCTCTGGAGGAAAGCGCAATGCATGCCCGCATTCGAGACGAGGACTGACTCCCCTGGGGAGACTCCAGAAGTACCCCAAGATCCATGTCAGCACTGGAGAGGAATCCTCAGGTTCCGGCCCCGACTCCACACAAGGTCTTAGGCCCCGGCATCGACGGGAGAGGAATCCCGAGAGGCCCCCGAGGAACTCGCATGGGGACTGGCTTTTCCTGAGGCGACCAGAGCATTTCCCTGAGGTCACCGTCGTAAGTCGAGAGCACCTGCCGCAACTCGAGAAAATCCAGGAGGTTTTGCCCTCCACGCCAGATGAGGCCCATTTCCGCTGAGGCTTCTCGAGGCCAATCACATCTAACCACTGGAACTTCCAAAGGGTCCTTCACACCCTTGCTGCAACTCAAGAAGTTCCCCGACATACCCATCTCCACTCGAGAGGAAGCACGTGGGGTCCCGCACACATCCGGAGGAGCCCCGTTTCCGCCTCCTAGCTCGAGATGAGGGATCCTTTCACTGTTTCGTAGGGAAAGAATTCCCGGCGTTCCCGTCGCATCTCAAGAGGAGGCGCTCTCCTCAGGAAAGGCGATAGGAACTCCAGGGTCGAGACACCATTCCAAGAGTCCCCCAGATGTGTCAGTCCATTCCAGAGGAACCTGTTTTCCCTGCACTGCTTGACGTTCAAGCCGAGGATCGACTCCCACCACGTGTGCACGTGGGACAGCCCTGTGGGAAAGCCTCGTGGGAAAGCCTCGTGGGAAAGACTCGAGGGAAAACCATAGATCCTTTGATCCACGCGGCGGACTGCGTGACACTGCTGCTACCACTCTGGAGGAAAGCGCAAGTGCATGCCCGCATTCGAGACGAGGACTGACTCCCCTGGGGAGACTCCAGAAGTACTCCAAGATCCATGTCAGCACTGGAGAGGAATCCTCAGGTTCCGTCCCCGACTCCACACAAGGTCTTAGGCCCCGCCATCGACGGGAGAGGAATCCCGAGAGGCCCCCGAGGAACTCGCATGGGGACTGGCCTTTCCTGAGGCCACCAGAGCGGGCCCTGAGGTCCCCGTCGTAAGTCGAGAGCACCTGCCGCAACTCGAGAAAATCCAGGAGGTTTTGCCCTCCAGGCGAGATGAGGCCCATTTCCGCTGAGGCTTCTCGAGGCCAATCACGTCTAACCACTGGAACTTCCAAAGGGTCCTTCACACCCTTGCTGCAACTCAAGAAGATCCCCGACATACCCGTCTCCACTCGAGAGGAAGCACGTGGGGTCCCGCACACATCCAGGGGAGCCCCGTTTCCGCCTCCTAGCTCGAGATGAGGGATCCTTTCCCTGTTTCGTAGGGAAAGAATTCCCGGCGTTCCCGTCGCATCTCAAGAGGAGGCGCTCTCCACAGGAAAGGCGAGAGGAACTCCAGGGTCGTAACACCATTCCAAGAGTCCCCCAGATGAGTCAGTCCATTCCAGAGGAACCTGTTTTCCCTGCACTGCCTTGACGTTCAAGCCGAGGATCGACTCCCACCACGTGTGCACGTGGGACAGCCCTGTGGGAAAGCCTCGTGGGAAAGCCTCGTGGGAAAGACTCGAGGGAAAACCATAGATCCTTTGATCCACGCGGCGGACTGCGTGACACTGCTGCTACCGCTCTGGAGGAAAGCGCAATGCATGCCCGCATTCGAGACGAGGACTGACTCCCCTGGGGAGACTCCAGAAGTACCCCAAGATCCATGTCAGCACTGGAGAGGAATCCTCAGGTTCCGGCCCCGACTCCACACAAGGTCTTAGGCCCCGGCATCGACGGGAGAGGAATCCCGAGAGGCCCCCGAGGAACTCGCATGGGGACTGGCCTTTCCTGAGGCCACCAGAGTGGGTCCCTGAGGTCCCCGTCGTAAGTCGAGAGCACCTGCCGCAACTCGAGAAAATCCAGGAGGTTTTGCCCTCCAGGCGAGATGAGGCCCATTTCCGCTGAGGCTTCTCGAGGCTAATCACGTCTAACCACTGGAACTTCCAAAGGGTCCTTCACACCCTTGCTGCACCTCAAGAAGTTCCCCCACATACCCGTCTCCACTCGAGAGGAAGCACGTGGGTCCCGCACACATCCAGGGGAGCCCCGTTTCCGCCTCCTAGCTCGAGATGAGGGATCCTTTCCCTGTTTCGTAGGGAAAGAATTCCCGGCGTTCCCGTCGCATCTCAAGAGGAGGCGCTCTCCACAGGAAAGGCGAGAGGAACTCCAGGGTCGTTCCACCATTCCAAGAGTCCCCCAGATGTGTCAGTCCATTCCAGAGGAACCTGTTTTCCCTGCACTGCGTTGAAGTTCAAGCCGAGGATCGACTCCCACCACGTGTGCACGTGTGACAGCCCTGTGGGAAAGCCTCGTGGGAAAGCCTCGTGGGAAAGACTCGAGGGAAAACCATAGATCCTTTGATCCACGCGGCGGACTGCGTGACACTGCTGCTACCGCTCTGGAGGAAAGCGCAAGTGCATGCCCGCATTCGAGACGAGGACTGACTCCCCTGGGGAGACTCCAGAAGTACCCCAAGATCCATGTCAGCACTGGAGAGGAATCCTCAGGTTCCGGCCCCGACTCCACACAAGGTCTTAGGCCCCGGCATCGACGGGAGAGGAATCCCGAGAGGCCCCCGAGGAACTCGCATGGGGACTGGCTTTTCCTGAGGCCACCAGAGCATTTCCCTGAGGTCACCGTCGTAAGTCGAGAGCACCTGCCGCAACTCGAGAAAATCCAGGAGGTTTTGCCCTCCAGGCCAGATGAGGCCCATTTCCGCTGAGGCTTCTCGAGGCCAATCACATCTAACCACTGGAACTTCCAAAGGGTCCTTCACACCCTTGCTGCAACTCAAGAAGTTCCCCGACATACCCGTCTCCACTCGAGAGGAAGCACGTGGGGTCCCACACACATCCAGGGGAGCCCCGTTTCCGCCTCCTAGCTCGAGATGAGGGATCCTTTCCCTCTTTCGTAGGGAAAGAATTCCCGGCGTTCCCGTCGCATCTCAAGAGGAGGCGCTCTCCTCAGGAAAGGCGATAGGAATTCCAGGGTCGAGACACCATTCCAAGAGTCCCCCAGATGTGTCAGTCCATTCCAGAGGAACCTGTTTTCCCTGCACTGCTTGACGTTCAAGCCGAGGATCGACTCCCACCACGTGTGCACGTGGGACAGCCCTGTGGGAAAGCCTCGTGGGAAAGCCTCGTGGGAAAGACTCGAGGGAAAACCATAGATCCTTTGATCCACGCGGCGGACTGCGTGACACTGCTGCTACCGCTCTGGAGGAAAGCGCAAGTGCATGCCCGCATTCGAGACGAGGACTGACTCCCCTGGGGAGACTCCAGAAGTACTCCAAGATCCATGTCAGCACTGGAGAGGAATCCTCAGGTTCCGTCCCCGACTCCACACAAGGTCTTAGGCCCCGCCATCGACGGGAGAGGAATCCCGAGAGGCCCCCGAGGAACTCGCATGGGGACTGGCCTTTCCTGAGGCCACCAGAGCGGGCCCTGAGGTCCCCGTCGTAAGTCGAGAGCACCTGCCGCAACTCGAGAAAATCCAGGAGGTTTTGCCCTCCAGGCGAGATGAGGCCCATTTCCGCTGAGGCTTCTCGAGGCCAATCACGTCTAACCACTGGAACTTCCAAAGGGTCCTTCACACCCTTGCTGCAACTCAAGAAGATCCCCGACATACCCGTCTCCACTCGAGAGGAACCACGTGGGGTCCCGCACACATCCAGGGGAGCCCGGTTTCCGCCTCCTAGCTCGAGATGAGGGATCCTGTCCCTGTTTCCTAGGGAAAGAATTCCCGGCGTTCCCGTCACATCTCAAGAGGAGGCGCTCTCCACAGGAAAGGCGAGAGGAACTCCAGGGTCGTAACACCATTCCAAGAGTCCCCCAGATGAGTCAGTCCATTCCAGAGGAACCTGTTTCCCTGCACTGCCTTGACGTTCAAGCCGAGGATCGACTCCCACCACGTGTGCACGTGGGACAGCCATGTGGGAAAGCCTCGTGGGAAAGCCTCGTGGGAAAGACTCGAGGGAAAACCATAGATCTTTTGATCCACGCGGCGGACTGCGTGCCACTGCTGCTACCGCTCTGGAGGAAAGCGCAAGTGAATGCCCGCATTCGAGACGAGAACTGACTCCAACGGGGAGACTCCAGAAGTACCCCAAGATCCATGTCAGCACTGGAGAGGAATCCTCAGGTTCCGGCCCCGACTCCACACAAGGTCTTAGGCCCCGGCATCGACGGGAGAGGAATCCCGAGAGGCCCCCGAGGAACTCGCATGGGGACTGGCCTTTCCTGAGGCCACCAGAGCGGGTCCCTGAGGTCCCCGTCGTAAGTCGAGAGCACCTGCCGCAACTCGAGAAAATCCAGGAGGTTTTGCCCTCCAGGCGAGATGAGGCCCATTTCCGCTGAGGCTTCTCGAGGCTAATCACGTCTAACCACTGGAACTTCCAAAGGGTCCTTCACACCCTTGCTGCACCTCAAGAAGTTCCCCGACATACCCGTCTCCACTCGAGAGGAAGCACGTGGGTCCCGCACACATCCAGGGGAGCCCCGTTTCCGCCTCCTAGCTCGAGATGAGGGATCCTTTCCCTGTTTCGTAGGGAAAGAATTCCCGGCGTTCCCGTCGCATCTCAAGAGTAGGCGCTCTCCACAGGAAAAGCGAGAGGAACTCCAGGGTCGTTCCACCATTCCAAGAGTCCCCCAGATGTGTCAGTCCATTCCAGAGGAACCTGTTTTCCCTGCACTGCGTTGAAGTTCAAGCCGAGGATCGACTCCCACCACGTGTGCACGTGGGACAGCCCTGTGGGAAAGCCTCGTGGGAAAGCCTCGTGGGAAAGACTCGAGGGAAAACCATAGATCCTTTGATCCACGCGGCGGACTGCGTGACACTGCTGCTACCGCTCTGGAGGAAAGCGCAAGTGCATGCCCGCATTCGAGACGAGGACTGACTCCCCTGGGGAGACTCCAGAAGTACCCCAAGATCCATGTCAGCACTGGAGAGGAATCCTCAGGTTCCGGCCCCGACTACACACAAGGTCTTAGGCCCCGGCATCGACGGGAGAGGAATCCCGAGAGGCCCCCGAGGAATTCGCATGGGGACTGGCCTTTCCTGAGGCCACCAGAGCGGGTCCCTGAGGTCCCCGTCGTAAGTCGAGAGCACCTGCCGCAACTCGAGAATATCCAGGAGGTTTTGCCCTCCAGGCGAGATGAGGCCCATTTCCGCTGAGGCTTCTCGAGGCCAATCACGTCTAACCACTGGAACTTCCAAAGGGTCCTTCACACCCTTGCTGCAACTCAAGAAGTTCCCCGACATACCCGTCTCCACTCGAGAGGAAGCACGTGGGTCCCGCACACATCCAGGGGAGCCCCGTTTGCGCCTCCTAGCTCGAAATGAGGGATCCTTTCCCTGTTTCGTAGGGAAAGAATTCCCGGCGTTCCCGTCGCATCTCAAGAGGAGGCGCTCTCCACAGGAAAGGCGAGAGGAACTCCAGGGTCGTGCCACCAATCCAAGAGTCCCCCAGATGTGTCAGTCCATTCCAGAGGAACCTGTTTTCCCTGCACTGCCTTCACGTTCAAGCCGAGGATCGACTCCCACCACGTGTGCACGTGGGACAGCCCTGTGGGAAAGCCTCGTGGGAAAGCCTCGTGGGAAAGACTCGAGGGAAAACCATAGATCCTTTGATCCACGCGGCGGACTGCGTGACACTGCTGCTACCGCTCTGGAGGAAAGCGCAAGTGCATGCCCGCAGTCGAGACGAGGACTGACTCCCCTGGGGAGACTCCAGAAGTACCCCAAGATCCATGTCAGCACTGGAGAGGAATCCTCAGGTTCCGTCCCCGACTCCACACAAGGACTTAGGCCCCGCCATCGACGGGAGAGGAATCCCGAGAGGACCCCGAGGAACTCGCATGGGGACTGGCCTTTCCTGAGGCCACCAGAGCGGGTCCCTGTGGTCCCCGTCGTAAGTCGAGAGCACCTGCCGCAACTCGAGAAAATCCAGGAGGTTTTGCCCTCCAGGCGAGATTAGGCCCATTTCCGCTGAGGCTTCTCGAGGCCAATCACGTCTAACCACTGGAACTTCCAAAGGGTCCTTCACACCCTTGCTGCAACTCAAGAAGTTCCCCGACATACCCGTCTCCACTCGAGAGGAAGCACGTGGGTCCCGCACACATCCAGGGGAGCCCCGTTTCCGCCTCCTAGCTCGAGATGAGGGATCCTTTCCCTGTTTCGTAGGGAAAGAATTCCCGGCGTTCCCGTCGCATCTCAAGAGGAGGCGCTCTCCACAGGAAAGGCGAGAGGAACTCCAGGGTCGTGCCACCATTCCAAGAGTCCCCCAGATGTGCCAGTCCATTCCAGAGGACCCTGTTTTCCCTGCACTGCCTTGACGTTCAAGCCGAGGATCGACTCCCACCACGTGTGCACTTGGGACAGCCCTGTGGGAAAGCCTCGTGGGAAAGCCTCGTGGGAAAGACTCGAGGGAAAACCATAGATCCTTTGATCCACGCGGCGGACTGCGTGACACTGCTGCTACCGCTCTGGAGGAAAGCGCAAGTGCATGCCCGCATTCGAGACGAGGACTGACTCCCCTGGGGAGACTCCAGAAGTACCCCAAGATCCATGTCAGCACTGGAGAGGAATCCTAAGGTTCCGGCCCCGACTCCACACAAGGTCTTAGGCCCCGTAATCGACGGGAGAGGAATCCCGAGAGGCCCCCGAGGAACTCGCATGGGGACTGGCCTTTCCTGAGGCCACCAGAGCGGGTCCCTGAGGTCCCCGTCGTAAGTCGAGAGCACCTGCCGCAACTCGAGAAAATCCAGGAGGTTTTGCCCTCCAGGCGAGATGAGGCCCATTTCCGCTGAGGCTTCTCGAGGCCAATCACGTCTAACCACTGGAACTTCCAAAGGGTCCTTCACACCCTTGCTGCAACTCAAGAAGTTCCCCGACATACCCGTCTCCACTCGAGAGGAAGCACGTGGGTCCCGCACACATCCAGGGGAGCCCCGTTTGCGCCTCCTAGCTCGAGATGAGGGATCCTTTCCCTGTTTCGTAGGGAAACAATTCCCGGCGTTCCCGTCGCATCTCAAGAGGAGGCGCTCTCCACAGGAAAGGCGAGAGGAACTCCAGGGTCGTGCCACCATTCCAAGAGTCCCCCAGATGTGCCAGTCCATTCCAGAGGAACCTGTTTTCCCTGCACTGCCTTGACGTTCAAGCCGAGGATCGACTCCCACCACGTGTGCACGTGGGACAGCCCTGTGGGAAAGCCTCGTGGGAAAGCCTCGTGGGAAAGACTCGAGGGAAAACCATAGATCCTTTGATCCACGCGGCGGACTGCGTGACACTGCTGCTACCGCTCTGGAGGAAAGCGCAAGTGCATGCCCGCATTCGAGACGAGGACTGACTCCCCTGGGGAGACTCCAGAAGTACCCCAAGATCCATGTCAGCACTGGAGAGGAATCCTCAGGTTCCGGCCCCGACTCCACACAAGGTCTTAGGCCTCGGCATCGACGGGAGAGGAATCCCGAGAGGCCCCCGAGGAACTCGCATGGGGACTGGCCTTTCCTGAGGCCACCAGAGCGGGTCCTTGAGGTCCCCGTCGTAAGTCGAGAGCACCTGCCGCAACTCGAGAAAATCCAGGAGGTTTTGCCCTCCAGGCGAGATGAGGACCATTTCCGCTGAGGCTTCTCGAGGCCAATCACATGTAACCACTGGAACTTCCAAAGGGTCCTTCACACCCTTGCTGCAACTCAAGAAGTTCCCCGACATACCCGTCTCCACTCGAGAGGAAGCACGTGGTGTCCCACACACATCCAGGGGAGCCCCGTTTCCGCCTCATAGCTCGAGATGAGGGATCCTTTCCCTGTTTCGTAGGGAAAGAATTCCCGGCGTTCCCGTCGCATCTCAAGAGGAGGCGCTCTCCACAGGAAAGGCGATAGGAACTCCAGGGTCGAGATACCATTCCAAGAGACCCCCAGATGTGTCAGTCCATTCCAGAGGAACCTGTTTTCCCTGCACTGCCTTGACGTTCAAGCCGAGGATCGACTCCCACCACGTGTGCACGTGGGACAGCCCTGTGGGAAAGCCTCGTGGGAAAGCCTCGTGGGAAAGACTCGAGGGAAAACCATAGATCCTTTGATCCACGCGGCGGACTGCGTGACACTGCTGCTACCGCTCTGGAGGAAAGTGCAAGTGCATGCCCGCATTCGAGACGAGGACTGACTCCCCTGGGGAGACTCCAGAAGTACCCCAAGATCCATGTCAGCACTGGAGAGGAATCCTCAGGTTCCGGCCCCGACTACACACAAGGTCTTAGGCCCCGGCATCGACGGGAGAGGAATCCCGAGAGGCCCCCGAGGAATTCGCATGGGGACTGGCCTTTCCTGAGGCCACCAGAGCGGGTCCCTGAGGTCCCCGTCGTAAGTCGAGAGCACCTGCCGCAACTCGAGAATATCCAGGAGGTTTTGCCCTCCAGGCGAGATGAGGCCCATTTCCGCTGAGGCTTCTCGAGGCCCATCACGTCTAACCACTGGAACTTCCAAAGGGTCCTTCACACCCTTGCTGCAACTCAAGAAGTTCCCCGACATACCCGTCTCCACTCGAGAGGAAGCACGTGGGGTCCCGCACACATCCAGGGGAGCCCCGTTTCCGCCTCCTAGCTCGAGATGAGGGATCCTTTCCCTGTTTCGTAGGGAAAGATTTCCGGGCGTTCCCGTCGCATCTCAAGAGGAGGCGCTCTCCACAGGAAAGGCGAGAGGAACTCCAGGGTCGTGCCACCATTCCAAGAGTCCCCCAGATGTGTCAGTCCATTCCAGAGGAACCTGTTTCCCTGCACTGCCTTGACGTTCAAGCCGAGGATCGACTCCCACCACGTGTGCACGTGGGACAGCCCTGTGGGAAAGCCTCGTGGGAAAGCCTCGTGGGAAAGACTCGAGGGAAAACCATAGATCCTTTGATCCACGCGGCGGACTGCGTGACACTGCTGCTACCGCTCTGGAGGAAAGCGCAAGTGCATGCCCGCATTCGAGACGAGGACTGACTCCCCTGGGGAGACTCCAGAAGTACCCCAAGATCCATGTCAGCACTGGAGAGGAATCCTCAGGTTCCGTCCCCGACTCCACACAAGGTCTTAGGCCCCGCCATCGACGGGAGAGGAATCCCGAGAGGACCCCGAGGAACTCGCATGGGGACTGGCCTTTCCTGAGGCCACCAGAGCGGGTCCCTGAGGTCCCCGTCGTAAGTCGAGAGCACCTGCCGCAACTCGAGAAAATCCAGGAGGTTTTGCCCTCCAGGCGAGATTAGGCCCATTTCCGCTGAGGCTTCTCGAGGCCAATCACGTCTAACCACTGGAACTTCCAAAGGGTCCTTCACACCCTTGCTGCAACTCAAGAAGTTCCCCGACATACCCGTCTCCACTCGAGAGGAAGCACGTGGGGTCCCGCACACATCCAGGGGAGCCCCGTTTCCGCCTCCTAGCTCGAGATGAGGGATCCTTTCCCTGTTTCGTAGGGAAAGAATTCCCGGCGTTCCCGTCGCATCTCAAGAGGAGGCGCTCTCCACAGGAAAGGCGAGAGGAACTCCAGGGTCGTGCCACCATTCCAAGAGTCCCCCAGATGTGTCAGTCCATTCCAGAGGAACCTGTTTTCCATGCACTGCGTTGAAGTTCAAGCCGAGGATCGACTCCCACCACGTGTGCACGTGGGACAGCCCTGTGGGAAAGCCTCGTGGGAAAGCCTCGTGGGAAAGACTCGAGGGAAAACCATAGATCCTTTGATCCACGCGGCGGACTGCGTGACACTGCTGCTACCGCTCTGGAGGAAAGCGCAAGTGCATGCCTGCATTCGAGACGAGAACTGACTCCCCTGGGGAGACTCCAGAAGTACCCCAAGATCCATGTCAGCACTGGAGAGGAATCCTCAGGTTCCGGCCCCGACTCCACACAAGGACTTAGGCCCCGGCATCGACGGGAGAGGAATCCCGAGAGGCCCCCGAGGAATTCGCATGGGGACTGGCCTTTCCTGAGGCCACCAGAGCGGGTCCCTGAGGTCCCCGTCGTAAGTCGAGAGCACCTGCCGCAACTCGAGAATATCCAGGAGGTTTTGCCCTCCATGCGAGATGAGACCCATTTCCGCTGAGGCTTCTCGAGGCCAATCACGTCTAACCACTGGAACTTCCAAAGGGTCCTTCACACCCTTGCTGCAACTCAAGAAGTTCCCCGACATACCCGTCTCCACTCGAGAGGAAGCACGTGGGTCCCGCACACATCCAGGGGAGCCCCGTTTGCGCCTCCTAGCTCGAGATGAGGGATCCTTTCCCTGTTTCGTAGGGAAAGAATTCCCGGCGTTCCCGTCGCATCTCAAGAGGAGGCGCTCTCCACAGGAAAGGCGAGAGGAACTCCAGGGTCGTGCC
Organism: Ovis canadensis; assembly: GCF_042477335.2. Classification (NCBI taxonomy): domain Eukaryota; kingdom Metazoa; phylum Chordata; class Mammalia; order Artiodactyla; family Bovidae; genus Ovis; species Ovis canadensis. Next base: position 3,699,196 of record NC_091252.1, read on the forward strand.
ACCATTCCAAGAGTCCCCCAGATGTGCCAGTCCATTCCAGAGGACCCTGTTTTCCCTGCACTGCCTTGACGTTCAAGCCGAGGATCGACTCCCACCACGTGTGCACGTGGGACAGCCCTGTGGGAAAGCCTCGTGGGAAAGCCTCGTGGGAAAGACTCGAGGGAAAACCATAGATCCTTTGATCCACGCGGCGGACTGCGTGACACTGCTGCTACCGCTCTGGAGGAAAGCGCAAGTGCATGCCCGCATTCGAGACGAGGACTGACTCCCCTGGGGAGACTCCAGAAGTACCCCAAGATCCATGTCAGCACTGGAGAGGAATCCTCAGGTTCCGGCCCCGACTCCACACAAGGTCTTAGGCCTCGGCATCGACGGGAGAGGAATCCCGAGAGGCCCCCGAGGAACTCGCATGGGGACTGGCCTTTCCTGAGGCCACCAGAGCGGGTCCTTGAGGTCCCCGTCGTAAGTCGAGAGCACCTGCCGCAACTCGAGAAAATCCAGGAGGTTTTGCCCTCCAGGCGAGATGAGGACCATTTCCGCTGAGGCTTCTCGAGGCCAATCACATGTAACCACTGGAACTTCCAAAGGGTCCTTCACACCCTTGCTGCAACTCAAGAAGTTCCCCGACATACCCGTCTCCACTCGAGAGGAAGCACGTGGTGTCCCACACACATCCAGGGGAGCCCCGTTTCCGCCTCCTAGCTCGAGATGAGGGATCCTTTCCCTGTTTCGTAGGGAAAGAATTCCCGGCGTTCCCGTCGCATCTCAAGAGGAGGCGCTCTCCACAGGAAAGGCGATAGGAACTCCAGGGTCGAGATACCATTCCAAGAGACCCCCAGATGTGTCAGTCCATTCCAGAGGAACCTGTTTTCCCTGCACTGCCTTGACGTTCAAGCCGAGGATCGACTCCCACCACGTGTGCACGTGGGACAGCCCTGTGGGAAAGCCTCGTGGGAAAGCCTCGTGGGAAAGACTCGAGGGAAAACCATAGATCCTTTGATCCACGCGGCGGACTGCGTGACACTGCTGCTACCGCTCTGGAGGAAAGTGCAAGTGCATGCCCGCATTCGAGACGAGGACTGACTCCCCTGGGGAGACTCCAGAAGTACCCCAAGATCCATGTCAGCACTGGAGAGGAATCCTCAGGTTCCGGCCCCGACTACACACAAGGTCTTAGGCCCCGGCATCGACGGGAGAGGAATCCCGAGAGGCCCCCGAGGAATTCGCATGGGGACTGGCCTTTCCTGAGGCCACCAGAGCGGGTCCCTGAGGTCCCCGTCGTAAGTCGAGAGCACCTGCCGCAACTCGAGAATATCCAGGAGGTTTTGCCCTCCAGGCGAGATGAGGCCCATTTCCGCTGAGGCTTCTCGAGGCCCATCACGTCTAACCACTGGAACTTCCAAAGGGTCCTTCACACCCTTGCTGCAACTCAAGAAGTTCCCCGACATACCCGTCTCCACTCGAGAGGAAGCACGTGGGGTCCCGCACACATCCAGGGGAGCCCCGTTTCCGCCTCCTAGCTCGAGATGAGGGATCCTTTCCCTGTTTCGTAGGGAAAGATTTCCCGGCGTTCCCGTCGCATCTCAAGAGGAGGCGCTCTCCACAGGAAAGGCGAGAGGAACTCCAGGGTCGTGCCACCATTCCAAGAGTCCCCCAGATGTGTCAGTCCATTCCAGAGGAACCTGTTTTCCCTGCACTGCGTTGAAGTTCAAGCCGAGGATCGACTCCCACCACGTGTGCACGTGGGACAGCCCTGTGGGAAAGCCTCGTGGGAAATCCTCGTGGGAAAGACTCGAGGGAAAACCATAGATCCTTTGATCCACGCGGCGGACTGCGTGACACTGCTGCTACCGCTCTGGAGGAAAGCGCAAGTGCATGCCCGCATTCGAGACGAGTACTGACTCCCCTGGGGAGACTCCAGAAGTACCCCAAGATCCATGTCAGCACTGGAGAGGAATCCTCAGTTTCCGGCCCCGACTACACACAAGGTCTTAGGCCCCGGCATCGACGGGAGAGGAATCCCGAGAGGCCCCCGAGGAATTCGCATGGGGACTGGCCTTTCCTGAGGCCACCAGAGCGGGTCCCTGAGGTCCCCGTCGTAAGTCGAGAGCACCTGCCGCAACTCGAGAATATCCAGGAGGTTTTGCCCTCCATGCGAGATGAGACCCATTTCCGCTGAGGCTTCTCGAGGCCAATCACATGTAACCACTGGAACTTCCAAAGGGTCCTTCACACCCTTGCTGCAACTCAAGAAGTTCCCCGACATACCCGTCTCCACTCGAGAGGAAGCACGTGGGTCCCGCACACATCCAGGGGAGCCCCGTTTCCGCCTCCTAGCTCGAGATGAGGGATCCTTTCCCTGTTTCGTAGGGAAAGAATTCCCGGCGTTCCCGTCGCATCTCAAGAGGAGGCGCTCTCCACAGGAAAGGCGAGAGGAACTCCAGGGTCGTGACACCATTCCAAGAGTCCCCCAGATGTGCCAGTCCATTCCAGAGGACCCTGTTTTCCCTGCACTGCCTTGACGTTCAAGCCGAGGATCGACTCCCACCACGTGTGCACGTGGGACAGCCCTGTGGGAAAGCCTCGTGGGAAAGCCTCGTGGGAAAGACTCGAGGGAAAACCATAGATCCTTTGATCCACGCGGCGGACTGCGTGACACTGCTGCTACCGCTCTGGAGGAAAGCGCAAGTGCATGCCCGCATTCGAGACGAGGACTGACTCCCCTGGGGAGACTCCAGAAGTACCCCAAGATCCTTGTCAGCACTGGAGAGGAATCCTAAGGTTCCGGCCCCGACTCCACACAAGGTCTTAGGCCCCGGCATCGACGGGAGAGGAATCCCGAGAGGCCCCCGAGGAACTCGCATGGGGACTGGCCTTTCCTGAGGCCACCAGAGCGGGTCCCTGAGGTCCCCGTCGTAAGTCGAGAGCACCTGCCGCAACTCGAGAAAATCCAGGAGGTTTTGCCCTCCAGGCGAGATGAGGCCCATTTCCGCTGAGGCTTCTCGAGGCCAATCACGTCTAACCACTGGAACTTCCAAAGGGTCCTTCACACCCTTGCTGCAACTCAAGAAGTTCCCCGACATACCCGTCTCCACTCGAGAGGAAGCACGTGGGATCCCGCACACATCCAGGGGAGCCCCGTTTCCGCCTCCTAGCTCGAGATGAGGGATCCTTTCCCTGTTTCTTAGGGAAAGAATTCCCGGCGTTCCCGTCGCATCTCAAGAGGATGCGCTCTCCACAGGAAAGGCGAGAGGAACTCCAGGGTCGTGCCACCATTCCAAGAGCCCCCCAGATGTGTCAGTCCATTCCAGAGGAACCTGTTTTCCCTGCACTGCGTTGAAGTTCAAGCCGAGGATCGACTCGCACCACGTGTGCACGTGGGACAGCCCTGTGGGAAAGCCTCGTGGGAAAGCCTCGTGGGAAAGACTCGAGGGAAAACCATAGATCCTTTGATCCACGCGGCGGACTGCGTGACACTGCTGCTACCGCTCTGGAGGAAAGCGCAAGTGCATGCCCGCATTCGAGACGAGGACTGACTCCCCTGGGGAGACTCCAGAAGTACCCCAAGATCCATGTCAGCACTGGAGAGGAATCCTCAGGTTCCGGCCCCGACTCCACACAAGGTCTTAGGCCCCGGCATCGACGGGAGAGGAATCCCGAGACGCCCCCGAGGAACTCGCATGGGGACTGGCCTTTCCTGAGGCCACCAGAGCGGGTCCCTGAGGTCCCCGTCGTAAGTCGAGAGCACCTGCCGCAACTCGAGAAAATCCAGGAGGTTTTGCCCTCCAGGCGAGATGAGGCCCATTTCCGCTGAGGCTTCTCGAGGCCAATCACGTCAAACCACTGGAACTTCCAAAGGGTCCTTCACACCCTTGCTGCAACTCAAGAAGTTCCCCGACATACCCGTCTGTACTCGAGAGGAAGCACGTGGTGTCCCGCACACATCCAGGGGAGACCCATTTCCGCCTCCTAACTCGAGATGAGGGATCCTTTCCCTGTTTCGTAGGGAAAGAATTCCCGGCGTTCCCGTCGCATCTCAAGAGGAGGCGCTCTCCACAGGAAAGGCGAGAGGAACTCCAGGGTGATGCCACCATTCCAAGAGTCCCCCAGATGTGTCAGTCCATTCCAGAGGAACCTGTTTTCCCTGCACTGCCTTGACGTTCAAGTCGAGGATCGACTCCCACCACGTGTGCACGTGGGACAGCCCTGTGGGAAAGCCTCTTGGGAAAGACTCGAGGGAAAACCATAGATCCTTTGATCCACGCGGCGGACTGCGTGACACTGCTGCTACCGCTCTGGAGGAAAGCGCAAGTGCATGCCCGCATTCGAGACGAGGACTGACTCCCCTGGGGAGACTCCAGAAGTACCCCAAGATCCATGTCAGTACTGGAGAGGAATCCTCAGGTTCCGGCCCCGACTCCACACAAGGTCTTATGCCCCGGCATCGACGGGAGAGGAATCCCGAGAGGCCCCCGAGGAACTCGCATGGGGACTGGCCTTTCCTGAGGCCACCAGATCGGGTCCCTGAGGTCCCCGTCGTAAGTCGAGAGCACCTGCCGCAACTCGAGAAAATCCAGGAGGTTTTGCCCTCCAGGCGAGATGAGGCCCATTTCCGCTGAGGCTTCTCGAGGCCAATCACATCTAACCACTGGAACTTCCAAAGGGTCCTTCACACCATTGCTGCAACTCAAGAAGTTCCCCGACATACCCGTCTCCACTCGAGAGGAAGCACGTGGGGTCCCGCACACATCCAGGGGGGGCCCCGTTTCCGCCTCCTAGCTCGAGATGAGGGATCCTTTCCCTGTTTCGTAGGGAAAGAATTCCCGGCGTTCCCGTCGCATCTCAAGAGGAGGCGCTCTCCACAGGAAAGGCGAGAGGAACTCCAGGGTCGTGCCACCATTCCAAGAGTCCCCCAGATGTGTCAGTCCATTCCAGAGGAACCTGTTTTCCCTGCACTGCCTTGACGTTCAAGCCGAGGATCGACTCCCACCACGTGTGCACGTGGGACAGCCCTGTGGGAAAGCCTCGTGGGAAAGCCTCGTGGGAAAGACTCGAGGGAAAACCATAGATCCTTTGATCCACGCGGCGGACTCCGTGACACTGCTGCTACCGCTCTGGAGGAAAGCGCAAGTGCATGCCCGCATTCGAGACGAGGACTGACTCCCCTGGGGAGACTCCAGAAGTACCCCAAGATCCATGTCAGCACTGGAGAGGAATCCTCAGGTTCCGGCCCCGACTCCACACAAGGTCTTAGGCCCCGGCATCGACGGGAGAGTAATCCCGAGAGGCCCCCGAGGAACTCGCATGGGGACTGGCCTTTCCTGAGGCCACCAGAGCGGGTCCCTGAGGTCCCCGTCGTAAGTCGAGAGCACCTGCCGTAACTCGAGAAAATCCAGGAGGTTTTGACCTCCAGGCGAGATGAGGCACATTTCCGCTGAGGCTTCTCGAGGCCAATCACATCTAACCACTGGAACTTCCAAAGGGTCCTTCACACCCTTGCTGCTACTCAAGAAGTTCCCCGACATACCCGTCTCCACTCGATAGGAAGCACGTGGTATCCCGCACACATCCAGGGGAGCCCCGTTTCCGCCTCCTAGCTCGAGATGAGGGATCCTTTCCCTGTTTCGTAGGGAAAGAATTCCCGGCGTTCCCGTCGCATCTCAAGAGGAGGCACTCTCCACAGGAAAGGCGAGAGGAACTCCAGGGTCGTGCCACCATTCCAAGAGTCCCCCAGATGTGTCAGTCCATTCCAGAGGAACCTGTTTTCCCTGCACTGCCTAGACGTTCAATCCGAGGATCCACTCCCACCACGTGTGCACGTGGGACAGCCCTGTGGGAAAGCCTCGTGGGAAAGCCTCGTGGGAAAGACTCGAAAGAAAACCATAGATCCTTTGATCCACGCGGCGGACTGCGTGACACTGCTGCTACCGCTCTGGAGGAAAGCGCAAGTACATGCCCGCATTCGAGACTAGGACTGACTCCCCTGGGGAGACTCCAGAAGTACCCCATGATCCATGTCAGCACTGGAGAGGAATCCTCAGGTTCCGGCCCCGACTCCACACAAGGTCTTAGGCCCCGGCATCAATGGGAGAGGAATCCCGAGAGGCCCCCGAGGAACTCGCATGGGGACTGGCCTTTCCTGACGTCACCAGAGCGGGTCACTGAGGTCCCCGTCGTAAGTCGAGAGCACATGCCGCAACTCGAGAAAATCCAGGAGGTTTTGCCCTCCAGGCGAGATGAGGCCCATTTCCGCTGAGGCTTCTCGAGGCTAATCACCTCTAAATACTGGAACTTCCAACGGGTCCTTCACACCCTTGCTGCGACTAAAGAAGTTCCCCGACATACCCGTCTCCACTCGAGAGGAAGCACGTGGGGTCCGGCACACATCCAGGGGAGCCCCGTTTGCGCCTCCTAGCTCGAGATGAGGGATCCTTTCCCTGTTTCATAGGTAAAGAATTCCCGGCGTTCCCGTCGCATCTCAAGAGGAGGCGCTCTCCACAGGAAAGGCGAGAGGAACTCCAGGGTCGTGCCACCATTCCAAGAGTCCCCCAGATGTGTCAGTCCATTCCAGAGGAACCTGTTTTCCCTGCACTGCCTTGATGTTCAAGCCGAGGATCGACTCCCACCACGTGTGCACGTGGGACAGCCCTGTGGGAAAGCCTCGTGGGAAAGCCTCGTGGGAAAGACTCGAGGGAAAACCATAGATCCTTTGATCCACGCGGCGGACTGCATGACACTGCTGCTACCGCTCTGGAGGAAAGCGCAAGTGCATGCCCGCATTCGAGACGAGGACTGACTCCCCTGGGGAGACTCCAGAAGTACCCCAAGATCCATGTCAGCACTGGAGAGGAATCCTCAGGTTCCGGCCCCGACTCCACACAAGGTCTTAGGCGCCGGCATCAACGGGAGAGGAATCCCCAGAGGCCCCGGAGGAACTCGCATGGGGACTGGCCTTTCCTGAGGCCACCAGAGCGGGTCCCTGAGGTCCCCGTCGTAAGTCGAGAGCACCTGCCGCAACTCGAGAAAATCCAGGAGGTTTTGCCCTCCAGGCGAGATGAGGCCCATTTCCGCTGAGGCTTCTCGAGGCTAATCACGTCTAACCACTGGAACTTCCAAAGGGTCCTTCACACCCTTGCTGCAGCTCAAGAAGTTCCCCGACATACCCGTCTCCACTCGAGAGGAAGCACGTGGGGTCCCGCACACATCCAGGGGAGCCCCGTTTCCGCCTCCTAGCTCGAGATGAGGGATCCTTTCCCTGTTTCGTAGGAAAGAATTCCCGGCGTTCCCGTCGCATCTCAAGAGGAGGCGCTCTCCACAGGAAAGGCGAGAGGAACTCCAGGGTCGTGCCACCATTCCAAGAGTCCCCCAGATGTGTCAGTCCATTCCAGAGGAACCTGTTTTCCCTGCACTGCCTTGACGTTCAAGCCGAGGATCGACTCCCACCACGTGTGCACGTGGGACAGCCCTGTGGGAAAGCCTCGTGGGAAAGCCTCGTGGGAAAGACTCGAGGGAAAACCATAGATCCTTTGATCCACGCGGCGGACTGGGTGACACTGCTGCTACCGCTCTGGAGGAAAGCGCAAGTGCATGCCCGCATTCGAGACGAGGACTGACTCCCCTGGGGAGACTCCAGAAGTACCCCAAGATCCATGTCAGCACTGGAGAAGAATCCTCAGGTTCCGGCCCCGACTCCACACAAGGTCTTAGGCCCCGGCATCGATGGGAGAGGAATCCCGAGAGGCCCCCGAGGAACTCGCATGGGGACTGGCCTTTCCTGAGGCCACCAGAGCGGGTCCCTGAGGTCCCCGTCGTAAGTCGAGAGCACCTGCCGCAACTCGAGAAAATCCAGGAGGTTTTGCCCTCCAGGCGAGATGAGGCCCATTTCCGCTGAGGCTTCTCGAGGCTAATCACATCTAACCACTGGAACTTCCAAAGGGTCCTTCACACCCTTGATGCAACTCAAGAAGTTCCCCGACATACCCGTCTCCACTCGAGAGGAAGCACGTGGGGTCCCGCACACATCCAGGGGAGCCCCGTTTCCGCCTCCTAGCTCGAGATGAGGGATCCCTTCCCTGTTTCTTAGGGAAAGAATTCCCGGCGTTCCCGTCGCATCTCAAGAGGAGGCGCTCTCCACAGGAGAGGCGAGAGGAACTCCAGGGTCGTGCCACCATTCCAAGAGACGCCCAGATGGGTCAGTCCATTCCAGAGGAACCTGTTTTCCCTGCACTGCCTTGACGTTCAAGCTGAGGATCGACTCCCACCACGTGTGCACGTGGGACAGCCCTGTGGGAAAGCCTCGTGGGAAAGCCTCGTGGGAAAGACTCGAGGGAAAACCATAGATCCTTTGATCCACGCGGCGGACTGCGTGACACTGCTGCTACCGCTCTGGAGGAAAGCGCAAGTGCATGCCCGCATTCGAGACGAGGACTGACTCCCCTGGGGAGACTCCAGAAGTACCCCAAGATCCATGTCAGCACTGGAGAGGAATCCTCAGGTTCCGGCCCCGACTCCACACAAGGTCTTAGGCCCCGGCAACGACGGGAGAGGAATCCCGAGAGGCCCCCGAGGAACTCGCATGGGGACTGGCCTTTCCTGAGGCCACCAGAGCGGGTCCCTGAGGTCCCCGTCGTAAGTCGAGAGCACCTGCCGCAACTCGAGAAAATTCAGGAGGTTTTGCCCTCAAGGCGAGATGAGGCCCATTTCCGCTGAGGCTTCTCGAGGCTAATCACGTCTAACCACTGGAACTTCCAAAGGGTCCTTCACACCCTTGTTGCAACTCAAGAAGTTCCCCGACATACCCGTCTCCACTCGAGAGGAAGCACGTGGGGTCCCGCACACATCCAGCGGAGCCCCGTTTCCGCCTCCTAGCTCGAGATGAGGGATCCTTTCCCTGTTTCGTAGGGAAAGAATTCCCGGCGTTCCCGTCGCATCTCAAGAGGAGGCGCTCTCCACAGGAAAGGCGAGAGGAACTCCAGGGTCGTGCCACAATTCCAAGAGTCCCCCAGATGTGTCAGTCCATTCCAGAGGAACCTGTTTTCCCTGCACTGCCTTGACGTTCAAGCCGAGGATCGACTCCCACCACGTGTGCACGTGGGACATCCCTGTGGGAAAGCCTCGTGGGAAAGCCTCGTGGGAAAGACTCGAGGGAAAACCATAGATCCTTTGATCCACGCGGCGGACTGCGTGACACTGCTGCTACCGCTCTGGAGGAAAGCGCAAGTGCATGCCCGCATTCGAGACGAGGACTGACTCCCCTGGGGAGACTCCAGAAGTACCCCAAGATCCATGTCAGCACTGGAGAGGAATCCTCAGGTTCCGGCCCCGACTCCACACAAGGTCTTAGGCCCCGGCATCGATGGGAGAGGAATCCCGAGAGGCTCCCGAGGAACTCGCATGGGGACTGGCCTTTCCTGAGGCCACCAGAGCGGGTCCCTGAGGTCCCCGTCGTAAGTCGAGAGCACCTGCCGCAACTCGAGAAAATCCAGGAGGTTTTGCCCTCCAGGTGAGATGAGGCCCATTTCCGCTGAGGCTTCTCGAGGCTAATCACTTCTAACCACTGGAACTTCCAAAGGGTCCTTCACACCCTTGCTGCAACAAAAGATGTTCCCTGACATACCCGTCTCCACTCGAGAGGAAGCACGTGGGGTCCCGCACACATCCAGGGGAGCCCCGTTTCCGCCTCCTAGCTCGAGATGAGGGATCCTTTCCCTGTTTCGTAGGTAAAGAATTCCCGGTGTTCCCGTCGCATCTCAAGAGGAGGCGCTCTCCACAGGAAAGGCGAGAGGAACTCCAGGGTCGTGCCACCATTCCAAGAGTCCCCCAGATGTGTCAGTCCATTCCAGAGGAACCTGTTTTCCCTGCACTGCCTTGACGTTCAAGCCGAGGATCGACTCCCACCACGTGTGCACGTGGGACAGCCCTGTGGGAAAGCCTCGTGGGAAAGCCTCGTGGGAAAGACTCGAGGGAAAACCATAGATCCTTTGATCCACGCGGCGGACTGCGTGACACTGCTGCTACCGCTCTGGAGGAAAGCGCAAGTGCATGCCCGCATTCGAGACGAGGACTGACTCCCCTGGGGAGACTCCAGCAGTACCCCAAGATCCATGTCAGCACTGGAGAGGAATCCTCAGGTTCCGGCCCCGACTCCACACAAGGTCTTAGGCCCCGGCAACGACGGGAGAGGAATCCCGAGAGGCCCCCGAGGAACTCGCATGGGGACTGGCCTTTCCTGAGGCCACCAGAGCGGGTCCCTGAGGTCCCCGTCGTAAGTCGAGAGCACCTGCCGCAACTCGAGAAAATCCAGGAGGTTTTGCCCTCCAGGCGAGATGAGGCCCATTTCCGCTGAGGCTTCTCGAGGCTAATCACGTCTAACCACTGGAACTTCCAAAGGGTCCTTCACACCCTTGCTGCAACTCAAGAAGTTCCCCGACATACCCGTCTCCACTCGAGAGGAAGCACGTGGGGTCCCGCACACATCCAGGGGAGCCCCGTTTCCGCCTCCTAGCTCGAGATGAGGGATCCTTTCCCTGTTTCGTAGGGAAAGAATTCCCGGCGTTCCCGTCGCATCTCAAGAGGAGGCGCTCTCCACAGGAAAGGCGAGAGGAACTCCAGGGTCGTGCCACCATTCCAAGAGTCCCCCAGATGTGTCAGTCCATTCAAGAGGGACCTGTTTTCCCTGCACTGCCTTGACGTTCAAGCCGAGGATCGACTCCCACCACGTGTGCACGTGGGACAGCCCTGTGGGAAAGCCTCGTGGGAAAGCCTCGTGGGAAAGACTCGAGGGAAAACCATAGATCCTTTGATCCACGCGGCGGACTGCGTGACACTGCTGCTACCGCTCTGGAGGAAAGCGCAAGTGCATGCCCGCATTCGAGACGAGGACTGACTCCCCTGGGGAGACTCCAGAAGTACCCCAAGATCCATGTCAGCACTGGAGAGGAATCCTCAGGTTCCGGCCCCGACTCCACACAAGGTCTTAGGCCCCGGCATCGACGGGAGAGGAATCCCGAGAGGCCCCCGAGGAACTCGCATGGGGACTGGTCTTTCCTGAGGCCACCAGAGCGGGTCCCTGAGGTCCCCGTCGTAAGTCGAGAGCACCTGCCGTAATTCGAGAAAATCCAGGAGGTTTTGCCCTCCAGGCGAGATGAGGCACATTTCCGCTGAGGCTTCTCGAGGCCAATCACATCTAACCACTGGAACTTCCAAAGGGTCCTTCACACCCTTGCTGCTACTCAAGAAGTTCCCCGACATACCCGTCTCCACTCGATAGGAAGCACGTGGTATCCCGCACACATCCAGGGGAGCCCCGTTTCCGCCTCCTAGCTCGAGATGAGGGATCCTTTCCCTGTTTCGTAGGGAAAGAATTCCCGGGGTTCCCGTCGCATCTCAAGAGGAGGCGCTCTCCACAGGAAAGGCGAGAGGAACTCCAGGGTCGTGCCACCATTCCAAGAGTCCCCCAGATGTGTCAGTCCATTCCAGAGGAACCTGTTTTCCCTGCACTGCCTTGACGTTCAAGCCGAGGATCCACTCCCACCACGTGTGCACGTGGGACAGCCCTGTGGGAAAGCCTCGTGGGAAAGCCTCGTGGGAAAGACTCGAAGGAAAACCATAGATCCTTTGATCCACGCGGCGGACTGCGTGACACTGCTGCTACCGCTCTGGAGGAAAGCGCAAGTACATGCCCGCATTCGAGACGAGGACTGACTCCCCTGGGGAGACTCCAGAAGTACCCCATGATCCATGTCAGCACTGGAGAGGAATCCTCAGGTTCCGGCCCCGACTCCACACAAGGTCTTAGGCCCCGGCATCAATGGGAGAGGAATCCCGAGAAGCCCCCGAGGAACTCGCATGGGGACTGGCCTTTCCTGAGGTCACCAGAGCGGGTCACTGAGGTCCCCGTCGTAAGTCGAGAGCACATGCCGCAACTCGAGAAAATCCTGGAGGTTTTGCCCTCCAGGCGAGATGAGGCCCATTTCCGCTGAGGCTTCTCGAGGCTAATCACCTCTAAATACTGGAACTTCCAACGGGTCCTTCACACCCTTGCTGCGACTAAAGAAGTTCCCCGACATACCCGTCTCCACTCGAGAGGAAGCACGTGGGGTCCGGCACACATCCAGGGGAGCCCCGTTTCCGCCTCCTAGCTCGAGATGAGGGATCCTTTCCCTGTTTCGTAGGTAAAGAATTCCCGGCGTTCCCGTCGCATATCAAGAGGAGGCGCTCTCCACAGGAAAGGCGAGAGGAACTCCAGGGTCGTGCCACCATTCCAAGAGTCCCCCAGATGTGTCAGTCCATTCCAGAGGAACCTGTTTTCCCTGCACTGCCTTGACGTTCAAGCCGAGGATCGACTCCCACCACGTGTGCACGTGGGACAGCCCTGTGGGAAAGCCTCGTGGGAAAGCCTCGTGGGAAAGACTCGAGGGAAAACCATAGATCCTTTGATCCACGCGGCGGACTGCGTGACACTGCTGCTACCGCTCTGGTGGAAAGCGCAAGTGCATGCCCGCATTCGAGACGAGGACTGACTCCCCTGGGGAGACTCCAGAAGTACCCCAAGATCCATGTCAGCACTGGAGAGGAATCCTCAGGTTCCGGCCCCGACTACACACAAGGTCTTAGGCCCCGGCATCGACGGGAGAGGAATCCCCAGAGGCCCCCGAGGAACTCGCATGGGGACTGGCCTTTCCTGAGGCCACCAGAGCGGGTCCCTGAGGTCCCCGTCGTAAGTCGAGAGCACCTGCCGCAACTCGAGAAAATCCAGGAGGTTTTGCCCTCCAGGCGAGATGAGGCCCATTTCCGCTGAGGCTTCTCGAGGCTAATCACGTCTAACCACTGGAACTTCCAAAGGGTCCTTCACACCCTTGCTGCAGCTCAAGAAGTTCCCCGACATACCCGTCTCCACTCGAGAGGAAGCACGTGGGGTCCCGCACACATCCAGGGGAGCCCCGTTTCCGCCTCCTAGCTCGAGATGAGGGATCCTTTCCCTGTTTCGTAGGAAAGAATTCCCGGCGTTCCCGTCGCATCTCAAGAGGAGGCGCTCTCCACAGGAAAGGCGAGAGGAACTCCAGGGTCGTGCCACCATTCCAAGAGTCCCCCAGATGTGTCAGTCCATTCCAGAGGAACCTGTTTTCCCTGCACTGCCTTGACGTTCAAGCCGAGGATCGACTCCCACCACGTGTGCACGTGGGACAGCCCTGTGGGAAAGCCTCGTGGGAAAGCCTCGTGGGAAAGACTCGAGGGAAAACCATAGATCCTTTGATCCACGCGGCGGACTGCGTGACACTGCTGCTACCGCTCTGGAGGAAAGCGCAAGTGCATGCCCGCATTCGAGACGAGGACTGACTCCCCTGGGGAGACTCCAGAAGTACCCCAAGATCCATGTCAGCACTGGAGAGGAATCCTCAGGTTCCGGCCCCGACTCCACACAAGGTCTTAGGCCCCGGCATCGACGGGAGAGGAATCCCGAGAGGCCCCCGAGGAACTCGCATGGGGACTGGCCTTTCCTGAGGCCACCAGAGCGGGTCCCTGAGGTCCCCGTCGTAAGTCGAGAGCACCTGCCGCAACTCGAGAAAATTCAGGAGGTTTTGCCCTCAAGGCGAGATGAGGCCCATTTCCGCTGAGGCTTCTCGAGGCTAATCACATCTAACCACTGGAACTTCCAAAGGGTCCTTCACACCCTTGCTGCAACTCAAGAAGTTCCCCGACATACCCGTCTCCACTCGAGAGGAAGCACGTGGGGTCCCGCACACATCCAGGGGAGCCCCGTTTCCGCCTCCTAGCTCGAGATGAGGGATCCTTTCCCTGTTTCTTAGGGAAAGAATTCCCGGCGTTCCCGTCGCATCTTAAGAGGAGGCGCTCTCCACAGGAGAGGCGAGAGGAACTCCAGGGTCGTGCCACCATTCCAAGAGACGCCCAGATGGGTCAGTCCATTCCAGAGGAACCTGTTTTCCCTGCACTGCCTTGACGTTCAAGCCGAGGATCGACTCCCACCACGTGTGCACGTGGGACAGCCCTGTGGGAAATCCTCGTGGGAAAGCCTCGTGGGAAAGACTCGAGGGAAAACCATAGATCCTTTGATCCACGCGGCGGACTGCGTGACACTGCTGCTACCGCTCTGGAGGAAAGCGCAAGTGCATGCCCGCATTCGAGACGAGGACTGACTCCCCTGGGGAGACTCCAGAAGTACCCCAAGATCCATGTCAGCACTGGAGAGGAATCCTCAGGTTCCGGCCCCGACTCCACACAAGGTCTTAGGCCCCGGCATCGACGGGAGAGGAATCCCGAGAGGCCCCCGAGGAACTCGCATGGGGACTGGCCTTTCCTGAGGCCACAAGAGCGGGTCCCTGAGGTCCCCGTCGTAAGTCGAGAGCACCTGCCGCAACTCGAGAAAATCCAGGAGGTTTTGCCCTCCAGGTGAGATGAGGCCCATTTCCGCTGAGGCTTCTCGAGGCTAATCACTTCTAACCACTGGAACTTCCAAAGGGTCCTTCACACCCTTGCTGCAACTCAAGATGTTCCCTGACATACCCGTCTCCACTCGAGAGGAAGCACGTGGGGTCCCGCACACATCCAGGGGAGCCCCGTTTCCGCCTCCTAGCTCGAGATGAGGGATCCTTTCCCTGTTTCGTAGGTAAAGAATTCCCGGCGTTCCCGTCGCATCTCAAGAGGAGGCGCTCTCCACAGGAAAGGCGAGAGGAACTCCAGGGTCGTGCCACCATTCCAAGAGTCCCCCAGATGTGTCAGTCCATTCCAGAGGAACCTGTTTTCCCTGCACTGCCTTGACGTTCAAGCCGAGAATCCACTCCCACCACGTGTGCACGTGGGACAGCCCTGTGGGAAAGCCTCGTGGGAAAGCCTCGTGGGAAAGACTCGAGGGAAAACCATAGATCCTTTGATCCACGCGGCGGACTGCGTGACACTGCTGCTACCGCTCTGGAGGAAAGCGCAAGTGCATGCCCGCATTCGAGACGAGGACTGACTCCCCTGGGGAGACTCCAGTAGTACCCCAAGATCCATGTCAGCACTGGAGAGGAATCCTCAGGTTCCGGCCCCCACTCCACACAAGGTCTTAGGCCCCGGCAACGACGGGAGAGGAATCCCGAGAGGACCCCGAGGAACTCGCATGGGGACTGGCCTTTCCTGAGGCCACCAGAGCGGGTCCCTGAGGTCCCCGTCGTAAGTCGAGAGCACCTGCCGCAACTCGAGAAAATCCAGGAGGTTTTGCCCTCCAGGCGAGATGAGGCCCATTTCCGCTGAGGCTTCTCGAGGCTAATCACGTCTAACCACTGGAACTTCCAAAGGGTCCTTCACACCCTTGCTGCAACTCAAGAAGTTCCCCGACATACCCGTCTCCACTCGAGAGGAAGCACGTGGGGTCCCGCACACATCCAGGGGAGCCCCGTTTCCGCCTCCTAGCTCGAGATGAGGGATCCTTTCCCTGTTTCGTAGGGAAAGAATTCCCGGCGTTCCCGTCGCATCTCAAGAGGAGGCGCTCTCCACAGGAAAGGCGAGAGGAACTCCAGGGTCGTGCCACCATTCCAAGAGTCCCCCAGATGTGTCAGTCCATTCCAGAGGGACCTGTTTTCCCTGCACTGCCTTGACGTTCAAGCCGAGGATCGACTCCCACCACGTGTGCACGTGGGACAGCCCTGTGGGAAAGCCTCGTGGGAAAGCCTCGTGGGAAAGACTCGAGGGAAAACCATAGATCCTTTGATCCACGCGGCGGACTGCGTGACACTGCTGCTACCGCTCTGGAGGAAAGCGCAAGTGCATGCCCGCATTCGAGACGAGGACTGACTCCCCTGGGGAGACTCCAGAAGTACCCCAAGATCCATGTCAGCACTGGAGAGGAATCCTCAGGTTCCGGCCCCGACTCCACACAAGGTCTTAGGCCCCGGCATCGACGGGAGAGGAATCCCGAGAGGCCCCCGAGGAACTCGCATGGGGACTGGCCTTTCCTGAGGCCACCAGAGCGGGTCACTGAGGTCCCCGTCGTAAGTCGAGAGCACCTGCCGCAACTCGAGAAAATCCAGGAGGTTTTGCCCTCCAGGCGAGATGAGGCCCATTTCCGCTGAGGCTTCTCGAGGCTAATCACATCTAACCACTGGAACTTCCAAAGGGTCCTTCACACCCTTGCTGCAACTCAAGAAGTTCCGCGACATACCCATCTCCACTCGAGAGGAAGCACGTGGGGTCCCGCACACATCCAGGGGAGCCCCGTTTTCGACTCCTAGCTCGAGATGAGGGATCCTTTCCCTGTTTCTTAGGAAAGAATTCCCGGCGTTCCCGTCGCATCTCAAGAGGAGGGGCTCTCCACAGGAGAGGCGAGAGGAACTCCAGGGTCGTGCCACCATTCCAAGAGACGCCCAGATGTGTCAGTCCGTTACAGAGGAACCTGTTTTCCCTGCACTGCCTTGACGTTCAAGCCGAGGATCGACTCCCACCACGTGTGCACGTGGGACAGCCATGTGGGAAAGCCTCGTGGGAAAGCCTCGTGGGAAAGACTCGAGGGAAAACCATAGATCCTTTGATCCACGCGGCGGACTGCGTGACACTGCTGCTACCGCTCTGGAGGAAAGCGCAAGTGCATGCCCGCATTCGAGACGAGGACTGACTCCCCTGGGGAGACTCCAGAAGTACCCCAAGATCCATGTCAGGACTGGAGAGGAATCCTCAGGTTCCGGCCCCGACTCCACACAAGGTCTTAGGCCCCGGCATCGATGGGAGAGGAATCCCGAGAGGCCCCCGAGGAACTCGCATGGGGACTGGCCTTTCCTGAGGTCACCAGAGCGGTACCCCGAGTTCCCCGTCGTAAGTCGAGAGCACCTGCCGCAACTCGAGAAAATCCAGGAGGTTTTGCCCTCCAGGCGAGATGAGGCCCATTTCCGCTGAGGCTTCTCGAGGCTAATCACGTCTAACCACTGGAACTTCAAAAGGGTCCTTCACACCCTTGTTGCAACTCAAGAAGTTCCCCGACATACCCGTCTCCACTCGAGAGGAAGCACGTGGGGTCCCGCACACATCCAGCGGAGCCCCGTTTCCGCCTCCTAGCTCGAGATGAGGGATCCTTTCCCTGTTTCGTAGGGAAAGAATTCCCGGCGTTCCCGTCGCATCTCAAGAGGAGGCGCTCTCCACAGGAAAGGCGAGAGGAACTCCAGGGTCGTGCCACCATTCCAAGAGTCCCCCAAATGTGTCAGTGCATTCCAGAGAAACCTGTTTTCCCTGCACTGCCTTGACGTTCAAGCCGAGGATCGACTCCCACCACGTGTGCACGTGGGACAGCCATGTGGGAAAGCCTCGTGGGAAAGCCTCGTGGGAAAGACTCGAGGGAAAACCATAGATCCTTTGATCCACGCGGCGGACTGCGTGACACTGCTGCTACCGCTCTGGAGGAAAGCGCAAGTGCATGCCCGCATTCGAGACGAGGACTGACTCCCCTGGGGAGACTCCAGAAGTACCCCAAGATCCATGTCAGCACTGGAGAGGAATCCTCAGGTTCCGGCCCCGACTCCACACAAGGTCTTAGGCCCTGGCATCGACGGGAGAGGAATCCCGAGAGGCCCCCGAGGAACTCGCATGGGGACTGGCCTTTCCTGAGGCCACCAGAGCGGGTCCCTGTGGTCCCCGTCGTAAGTCGAGAGCACCTGCCGCAACTCGAGAAAATCCAGGAGGTTTTGCCCTCCAGGCGAGATGAGGCCCATTTCCGCTGAGGCTTCTCGAGGCTAATCACGTCTAACCACTGGAACTTCCAAAGGGTCCTTCACACCCTTGCTGCAACTCAAGATGTTCCCCGACATACCCGTCTCCACTCGAGAGGAAGCACGTGGGGTCCCGCACACATCCAGGGGAGCCCCGTTTCCGCCTCCTAGCTCGAGATGAGGGATCCTTTCCCTGTTTCGTAGGGAAAGAATTCCCGGCGTTCCCGTCGCATCTCAAGAGGAGGCGCTCTCCACAGGAAAGGCGAGAGGAACTGAAGGGTCGTGCCACCATTCCAAGAGTCCCACAGATGTGTCAGTCCATTCCAGAGGAACCTGTTTTCCCTGCACTGCCTTGACGTTCAAGCCGAGGATCGACTCCCACCACGTGTGCACGTGGGACAGCCCTGTGGGAAAGCCTCGTGGGAAAGCCTCGTGGGAAAGACTCGAGGGAAAACCATAGATCCTTTGATCCACGCGGCGGACTGCGTGACACTGCTGCTACCGCTCTGGAGGAAAGCGCAAGTGCATGCCCGCATTCGAGACGAGGACTGACTCCCCTGGGGAGACTCCAGAAGTACCCCAAGATCCATGTCAGCACTGGAGAGGAATCCTCAGGTTCCGGCCCCGACTCCACACAAGGTCTTAGGCCCCGGTATCGACGGGAGAGGAATCCCGAGAGGCCCCCGAGGAACTCGCATGGGGACTGGCCTTTCCTGAGGCCACCAGAGCGGGTCCCTGAGGTCCCCGTCGTAAGTCGAGAGCACCTGCCGCAACTCGAGAAAATCCAGGAGGTTTTGCCCTCCAGGCGAGATGAGGCCCATTTCCGCTGAGGCTTCTCGAGGCTAATCACGTCTAACCACTGGAACTTTCAAAGGGTCCTTCACACCCTTGCTGCAACTCAAGAAGTTCCCCGACATACCCGTCTCCACTCGAGAGGAAGCACGTGGGGTTCCGCACACATCCAGGGGAGCCCCGTTTCCGCCTCCTAGCTCGAGATGAGGGATCCTTTCCCTGTTTCGTAGGGAAAGAATTCCCGGCGTTCCCGTCGCATCTCAAGAGGAGGCGCTCTCCACAGGAAAGGCGAGAGGAACTCCAGGGTCGTGCCACCATTCCAAGAGTCCCACAGATGTGTCAGTCCATTCCAGAGGAACCGGTTTTCCCTGCACTGCCTTGACGTTCAAGCCGAGGATCGACTACCACCACGTGTGCACGTGGGACAGCCCTGTGGGAAAGCCTCGTGGGAAAGCCTCGTGGGAAAGACTCGAGGGAAAACCATAGATCCTTTGATCCACGCGGCGGACTGCGTGACACTGCTGCTACCGCTCTGGAGGAAAGCGCAAGTGCATGCCCGCATTCGAGACGAGGACTGACTCCCCTGCGGAGACTCCAGAAGTACCCCAAGATCCATGTCAGCACTGGAGAGGAATCCTCAGGTTCCGGCCCCGACTCCACACAAGGTCTTAGGCCCCGGCATCGACGGGAGAGGAATCCCGAGAGGCCCCCGAGGAACTCACATGGGGACTGGCCTTTCCTGAGGCCACCAGAGCGGGTCCCTGAGGTCCCCGTCGTAAGTCGAGAGCACCTGCCGTAACTCGAGAAAATCCAGGAGGTTTTGCCCTCCAGGCGAGATGAGGCCCATTTCCGCTGAGGCTTCTCGAGGCCAATCACATCTTACCACTGGAACTTCCAAAGGGTCCTTCACACCCTTGCTGCTACTCAAGAAGTTCCCCGACATACCCGTCTCCACTCGATAGGAAGCACGTGGTATCCCGCACACATCCAGGGGAGCCCCGTTTCCGGCTCCTAGCTCGAGATGAGGGATCCTTTCACTGTTTCGTAGGGAAAGAATTCCCGGCGTTCCCGTCGCATCTCAAGAGGAGGCGCTCTCCACAGGAAAGGCGAGAGGAACTCCAGGGTCGTGACACCATTCCAAGAGTCCCCCAGATGTGTCAGTCCATTCCAGAGGAACCTGTTTTCCCTGCACTGCCTTGACGTTCAAGCCGAGGATCGACTCCCACCACGTGTGCACGTGGGACAGCCCTGTGGGAAAGCCTCGTGGGAAAGCCTCGTGGGAAAGACTCGAGGGAAAACCATAGATCCTTTGATCCACGCGGCGGACTGCGTGACACTGCTGCTACCGCTCTGGAGGAAAGCGCAAGTGCATGCCCGCATTCGAGACGAGGACTGACTCCCCTGGGGAGACTCCAGAAGTACCCCATGATCCATGTCAGCACTGGAGAGTAATCCTCAGGTTCCGACCCCGACTCCACACAAGGTCTTAGGCCCCAGCATCAATGGGAGAGGAATCCCGAGAGGCCCCCGAGGAACTCGCATGGGGACTGGCCTTTCCTGAGGTCACCAGAGCGGGTCCCTGAGGTCCCCGTCGTAAGTCGAGAGCACATGCCGCAACTCGAGAAAATCCAGGAGGTTTTGCCCTCCAGGCGAGATGAGGCCCATTTCCGCTGAGGCTTCTCGAGGCTAATCACATCTAACCACTGGAACTTCCAAAGGGTCCTTCACACCCTTGCTGCAACTCAAGAAGTTCCCCGACATACCCGTCTCCACTCGAGAGGAAGCACGTGGGGTCCCGCACACATCCAGGGGAGCCCCGTTTCCGCCTCCTAGCTCGAGATGAGGGATCCTTTCCCTGTTTCTTAGGGAAAGAATTCCCGGCGTTCCCGTCGCATCTCAAGAGGAGGCGCTCTCCACAGGAGAGGCGAGAGGAACTCCAGGGTCGTGCCACCATTCCAAGAGACGCCCAGATGGGTCAGTCCATTCCAGAGGAACCTGTTTTCCCTGCACTGCCTTGACGTTCAAGCCGAGGATCGACTCCCACCACGTGTGCACGTGGGACAGCCCTGAGGGAAAGCCTCGTGGGAAAGCCTCGTGGGAAAGCCTCGTGGGAAAGACTCGATAGAAAACCATAGATCCTTTGATCCACGCGGCGGACTGCGTGACACTGCTGGTACCGCTCTGGAGGAAAGCGCAAATGCATGCCCGCATTTGAGACGAGGACTGACTCCCCTGGGGAGACTCCAGAAGTACCCCAAGATCCATGTCAGCACTGGAGAGGAATCCTCAGGTTCCGGCCCCGACTCCACACAAGGTCTTAGGCCCCGGCATCGACGGGAGAGGAATCCCGAGAGGCCCCCGAGGAACTCACATGGGGACTGGCCTTTCCTGAGGCCACCAGAGCGGGTCCCTGAGGTCCCCGTCGTAAGTCGAGAGCACCTGCCGCAACTCGAGAAAATCCAGGAGGTTTTGCCCTCCAGGCGAGATGAGGCCCATTTCCGCTGAGGCTTCTGGAGGCCAATCATATCTAACCACTGGAACTTCCAAAGGGTCCTTCACACCCTTGCTGCTACTCAAGAAGTTCCCCGACATACCCGTCTCCACTCGATAGGAAGCACGTGGTATCCCGCACACATCCATGGGAGCCCCGTTTCCGGCTCCTAGCTCGAGATGAGGGATCCTTTCACTGTTTCGTAGGGAAAGAATTCCCGGCGTTCCCGTCGCATCTCAAGAGGAGGCGCTCTCCACAGGAAAGGCGAGAGGAACTCCAGGGTCGTGCCACCATTCCAAGAGTCCCCCAGATGTGTCAGTCCATTCCAGAGGAACCTGTTTTCCCTGCACTGCCTTGACGTTCAAGCCGAGGATCGACTCCCACCACGTGTGCACGTGGGACAGCCCTGTGGGAAAGCCTCGTGGGAAAGCCTCGTGGGAAAGACTCGAGGGAAAACCATAGATCCTTTGATCCACGCGGCGGACTGCGTGACACTGCTGCTACCGCTCTGGAGGAAAGCGCAAGTGCATGCCCGCATTCGAGACGAGGACTGACTCCCCTGGGGAGACTCCAGAAGTACCCCAAGATCCATGTCAGCACTGGAGAGGAATCCTCAGGTTCCGGCCCCGACTCCACACAAGGTCTTAGGCCCCGGTATCGACGGGAGAGGAATCCCGAGAGGCCCCCGAGGAACTCGCATGGGGACTGGCCTTTCCTGAGGCCACCAGAGCGGGTCCCTGAGGTCCCCGTCGTAAGTCGAGAGCACCTGCCGCAACTCGAGAAAATCCAGGAGGTTTTGCCCTCCAGGCGAGATGAGGCCCATTTCCGCTGAGGCTTCTCGAGGCTAATCACGTCTAACCACTGGAACTTCCAAAGGGTCCTTCACACCCTTGCTGCAACTCAAGAAGTTCCCCGACATACCCGCCTCCACTCGAGAGGAAGCACGTGGGGTTCCGCACACATCCAGGGGAGCCCCGTTTCCGCCTCCTAGCTCGAGATGAGGGATCCTTTCCCTGTTTCGTAGGGAAAGAATTCCCGGCGTTCCCGTCGCATCTCAAGAGGAGGCGCTCTCCACAAGAAAGGGGAGAGGAACTCCAGGGTCGTGCCACCATTCCAAGAGTCCCCCAGATGTGTCAGTCCATTCCAGAGGAACCTGTTTTCCCTGCACTGCCTTGACGTTCAAGCCAAGGATCGACTCCCACCACGTGTGCACGTGGGACAGCCCTGTGGGAAAGCCTCGTGGGAAAGCCTCGTGGGAAAGACTCGAGGGAAAACCATAGATCCTTTGATCCACGCGGCGGACTGCGTGACACTGCTGCTACCGCTCTGGAGGAAAGCGAAAGTGCATGCCCGCATTCGAGACGAGGACTGACTCCCCTGGGGAGACTCCAGAAGTACCCCAAGATCCATGTCAGCACTGGAGAGGAATCCTCAGGTTCCGGCCCCGACTCCACACAAGGTCTTAGGCCCCGGCATCGACGGGAGAGGAATCCCGAGAGGCCCCCGAGGAACTCACATGGGGACTGGCCTTTCCTGAGGCCACCAGAGCGGGTCCCTGAGGTCCCCGTCGTAAGTCGAGAGCACATGCCGCAACTCGAGAAAATCCAGGAGGTTTTGCCCTCCAGGCGAGATGAGGCCCATTTCCGCTGAGGCTTCTCGAGGCTAATCACATCTAACCACTGGAACTTCCAAAGGGTCCTTCACACCCTTGCTGCAACTCAAGAAGTTCCCCGACATACCCGTCTCCACTCGAGAGGAAGCACGTGGGGTCCCGCACACATCCAGGGGAGCCCCGTTTCCGCCTCCTAGCTCGAGATGAGGGATCCTTTCCCTGTTTCTTAGGGAAAGAATTCCCGGCGTTCCCGTCGCATCTTAAGAGGAGGCGCTCTCCACAGGAGAGGCGAGAGGAACTCCAGGGTCGTGCCACCATTCCAAGAGACGCCCAGATGGGTCAGTCCATTCCAGAGGAACCTGTTTTCCCTGCACTGCCTTGACGTTCAAGCCGAGGATCGACTCCCACCACGTGTGCACGTGGGACAGCCCTGTGGGAAAGCCTCGTGGGAAAGCCTCGTGGGAAAGACTCGAGGGAAAACCATAGATCCTTTGATCCACGCGGCGGACTGCGTGACACTGCTGCTACCGCTCTGGAGGAAAGCGCAAGTGCATGCCCGCATTCGAGACGAGGACTGACTCCCCTGGGGAGACTCCAGAAGTACCCCAAGATCCATGTCAGCACTGGAGAGGAATCCTCAGGTTCCGTCCCCGACTCCACACAAGGTCTTAGGCCCCGGCAACGACGGGAGAGGAATCCCGAGAGGCCCCCGAGGAACTCGCATGGGGACTGGCCTTTCCTGAGGCCACCAGAGCGGGTCCCTGAGGTCCCCGTCGTAAGTCGAGAGCACCTGCCGCAACTCGAGAAAATCCAGGAGGTTTTGCCCTCCAGGCGAGATGAGGCCCATTTCCGCTGAGGCTTCTCGAGGCTAATCACGTCTAACCACTGGAACTTCCAAAGGGTCCTTGACACCCTTGCTGCAACTCAAGAAGTTCCCCGACATACCCGTCTCCACTCGAGAGGAAGCACGAGGGTCCCGCACACATCCAGGGGAGCCCCGTTTCCGCCTCCTAGCTCGAGATGATGGATCCTTTCCCTGTTTCGTAGGAAAGAATTCCGGCGTTCCCGTCGCATCTCAAGAGGAGGCGCTCTCCATAGGAAAGGCGAGAAGAACTCCAGGGTCGTGACACCATTCCAAGAGTCCCGCAGATGTGTCAGTCCATTCCAGAGGAACCTGTTTTCCCTGCACTGCCTTGACGTTCAAGCCGAGGATCGACTCCCACCACGTGTGCACGTGGGACAGCCCTTGGGAAGGCCTCGTGGGAAAGCCTCGTGGGAAAGACTCGAGGGAAAACCATAGATCATTTGATCCACGTGGCGGACTGCGTGACACTGCTGCTACCGCTCTGGAGGAAAGCGCAAGTGCATGCCCGCATTCGAGACGAGGACTGACTCCCCTGGGGAGACCCCAGAAGTACCCCAAGATCCATGTCAGCACTGGAGAGGAATCCTCAGGTTCCGGCCCCGACTCCACACAAGGAATTAGGCCCCGGCATTGACGGGAGAGGAATCCCGAGAGGCCCCCGAGGAACTCGCATGGGGACTGGCCTTTTCTGAGGCCACCAGAGCGGGTCCCTGAGGTCCCCGTCGTAAGTCGAGAGCACCTGCCACAACTCGAGAAAATCCAGGAGGTTTCGCGCTCCAGGCGAGATGAGGCCCATTTCCGATGAGGCTTCTCGAGGCCAATCACATCTAACCACTGGAATTTCCAAACGGTCCTTCACACCCTTGCTGCAACTCAAGAAGTTCCCCGACATACCTGTCTCCACTCGAGAGGAAGCACGTGGGGTCCCGCACACATCCAGGGGAGCCCCGTTTCCGCCTCCTAGCTCGAGATGAGGGATCCTTTCCCTGTTTCGTAGGGAAAGAATTCCCGGCGTTCCCGTCGCATCTCAAGAGGAGGCACTCTCCACAGGAAAGGCGAGAGGAACTCCAGGGTCATGCCACCATTCCAAGAGTCCCCCAGATGTGTCAGTCCATTCCAGAGGAACCTGTTTTCCCTGCACTGCCTTGACGTTCAAGCCGAGGATCGACTCCCACCACGTGTGCTCGTGGGACAGCCCTGTGGGAAAGCTTCGTGGGAAAGCCTCGTGGGAAAGACTCGAGGGAAAATCATAGATCCTTTGATCCACGCGGCGGACTGCGTGACACTGCTGCTACCGCTCTGGAGGAAAGCGCAAGTCCATGCCCGCATTCGAGACGAGGACGACTCCCCTTGGGAGACTCCAGAAGTACCCCAAGATCCATGTCAGCACTGGAGAGGAATCCTCAGGTTCCAGCCCCGACTCCACACAAGGTCTTAGGCCCCGGCATCGACAGGAGAGGAATCCCGAGAGGCCCCCGAGGAACTCGCATGGGGACTGGCCTTTCCTGAGGCCACCAGAGCGGGTCCCTGAGGTCCCCGTCGTAAGTCGAGAGCACCTGCCACAACTCGAGAAAATCTAGGAGGTTTTGCCCTCCAGGCGAGTTGAGGCCCATTTCTGCTGAGGCTTCTCGAGGCCGATCACATCTAACCACTGGAACTTCCAAAGGGTCCTTCACACCCTTGCTGCAACACAAGCAGTTCCGCGACATACCCGTCTCCACTCGAGAGGAAGCTCGTGGTGTCCCGCACACATCCAGGGGAGCCCCGTTTCCGCCTCCTAGCTCGAGATGAGGGATCCTTTCCCTGTTTCGTAGGGAAAGAATTCCCGGCGTTCCCGTCGCATCTCAAGAGGAGGCGCTCTCCACAGGAAAGGCGAGAGGAACTCCAGGGTCGTGCCACCATTCCAAGAGTCCCCCAGATGTGTCAGTCCATTCCAGAGGAACCTGTTTTCCCTGCACTGCCTTGACGTTCAAGCCGAGGATCGACTCCCACCACGTGTGCTCGTGGGACAGCCCTGTGGGAAAGCCTCGTGGGAAAGCCTCGTGGGAAAGACTCGAGGGAAAAGCATAGATCCTTTGATCCACGCGGCGGACTGCGTGACACTGCTGCTACCGCTCTGGAGGAAAGCGCAAGTGCATGCCCGCATTCGAGACGAGGACTGACTCCCCTGGGGAGACTCCAGAAGTACCCCAAGATCCATGTCAGCACTGGAGAGGAATCCTCAGGTTCCGGGCCGACTCCACACAAGGTCTTAGGCCCCGGCATCGACGGGAGAGGAATCCCGAGAGGCCCCCGAGGAACTCTCATGGGGACTGGCCTTTCCTGAGGCCACCAGAGCGGGTCCCTGAGGTCCCCGTCGTAAGTCGAGAGCACCTGCCGCAACTCGAGAAAATCCAGGAGGTTTTGCCCTCCAGGCGAGATGAGGCCCATTTCCAAAGACGCTTCTCGAGGCTAATCCCATCTAACCACTGGAACTTCCAAAGGGCCCTTCACACCGTTGCTGCAACTCAAGAAGTTCCCCGACATACCCTTCTCCACTGGAGAGGAAGCACGTGGGTCCCGCACACATCCAGGGGAGCCCCGTTTCCGCCTCCTAGCTCGACATGAGGGATCCTTTCCCTGTTTCGTAGGGAAAGAATTCCCGGCGTTCCCGTCGCATCTCAAGAGGAGGCGCTCTCCACAGGAAAGGCGAGAGGAACTCCAGGGTCATGCCACCATTCCAAGAGTCCCCCAGATGTGTCAGTCCATTCCAGAGGAACCTGTTTTCCCTGCACTGCCTTGACGTTCAAGCCGAAGATCGACTCCCACCACGTGTGCTCGTGGGACAGCCCTGTGGGAAAGCTTCGTGTGAAAGCCTCGTGGGAAAGACTCGAGGGAAAACCATAGATCCTTTGATCCACGCGGAGGACTGCGTGACACTGCTGCTACCGCTCTGGAGGAAAGCGCAAGTGCATGCCCGCATTCGAGACGAGGACGACTCCCCTTGGGAGACTCCAGAAGTACCCCAAGATCCATGTCAGCACTGGAGAGGAATCCTCAGGTTCCAGCCCCGACTCCACACAAGGTCTTAGGCCCCGGCATCGACGGGAGAGGAATCCCGAGAGGCCCCCGTGGAACTCGCATGGGGACTGGCCTTTCCTGAGGCCACCAGAGCGGGTCCCTGAGGTCCCCGTCGTAAGTCGAGAGCACCTGCCGCAACTCGAGAAAATCCAGGAGGTTTTGCCCTCCAGGCGAGATGAGGCCCATTTCCGCTGAGGCTTCTCGAGGCCAATCACATCTAACCACTTGAACTTCCAAAGGGTCCTTCACACCCTTGCTTCAACTCAAGAAGTTCCCCGACATACCTGTCTCCACTCGAGAGGAAGCACGTGGGGTCCCGCACACCTCCAGGGGAGCCCCGTTTCCACCTCCTAGCTCGAGATGAGGGATCCTTTCCCTGTTTCGTAGGTAAAGAATTCCCGGCGTTCCCGTCTCATCTCAAGAGGAGGCGCTCTCCACAGGAAAGGCGAGAGGAACTCCAGGGTCGTGACACCATTCCAAGAGTCCCCCAGATGTGTCAGTCCATTCCAGAGGAACCTGTTTTCCCTGCACTGCCTTGACGTTCAAGCCGAGGATCCACTCCCACCACGTGTGCACGTGGGACAGCCCTGTGGGAAAGCCTCGTGGGAAAGCCTCGTGGGAAAGACTCGAGGGAAAACCATAGATCCTTTGATCCACGCGGCGGACTGCGTGACACTGCTGCTACCGCTCTGGAGGAAAGCGCAAGTGCATGCCCGCATTCGAGACGAGGACTGACTCCCCTGGGGAGACTCCAGAAGTACCCCAAGATCCATGTCAGCACTGGAGAGGAATCCTCAGGTTCCGGCCCCGACTCCACACAAGGTCTTAGGCACCGGCCTCAATGGGAGAGGAATGCCGAGAGGCCCCCGTGGAACTCGCATGGGGACTGGACTTTCCTGAGGCCACCAGAGCGGGTCCCTGAGGTCCCCGTCGTAAGTCGAGAGCACCTGCCGCAACTCGAGAAAATCCAGGAGGTTTTGCCCTCCAGGCGAGATGAGGCCCATTTCCGCTGAGGCTTCTCGAGGCCAATCACATCTAACCACTGGAACTTCCAAAGGGTCCTTCACACCCTTGCTGCAACTCAAGAAGTTCCCCGACATACCCGTCTGCACTCGAGAGGAAGCACGTGGGGTCCCGCACACATCCAGGGGAGCCCCGTTTCCGCCTCCTAGCTCGAGATGAGGGATCCTTTCCCTGTTTCGTAGGGAAAGAATTCCCGGCGTTCCCGTCGCATCTCAAGAGGAGGCGCTCTCCACAGGAAAGGCGAGAGGAACTCCAGGGACATGCCACCATTTCAAGAGTCCCCCAGATGTGTCAGTCCATTCCAGAGGAACCTGTTTTCCCTGCAGTGCCTTGACGTTCAAGCCGAGGATCGACTCCCACAACGTGTGCACGTGGGACAGCCCTGTGGGAAAGCCTCGTGGGAAAGCCTCGTGGGAAAGACTCGAGGGAAAACCATAGATCCTTTGATCCACGCGGTGGACTGCGTGACACTGCTGCTACCGCTCTGGAGGAAAGCGCAAGTGCATGCCCGCATTCGAGACGAGGACTGACTCACCTGGGGAGACTCCAGAAGTACCCCAAGATCCATGTCAGCACTGGAGAGGAATCCTCAGGTTCCGGCCCCAACTCCACACAAGGTCTTAGGCCCCGGCCTCGACGGGAGAGGAATCCCGAGAGGCCCCCGAGGAACTCGCATGGGGACTGGCCTTTCCTGAGGCCAGCAGAGCGGATCCCTGAGGTCCCCTTCGTAAGTCGAGAGCACCTGCCGCAACTCGAGAAAATCCAGGAGGTTTTGCCCTCCAGGCGAGATGAGGCCCATTTCCGCTGAGGCTTCTCGAGGCCAATCACGTCTAACCACTGGAACTTCCAAAGGGTCCTTCACACCCTTGCTGCAACTCAAGAAGTTCCCCGACATACCCGTCTCCACTCGAGAGGAAGCACGTGGTGTCCCGCACACATCCAGGGGAGCCCCGTTTCCGACTCCCAGCTCGAGATGAGGGATCCTTTCCCTGTTTCGTAGGGAAAGAATTCCCGGCGTTCCCGTCGCATCTCAAGAGGAGGCGCTCTCCACAGGAAAGGCGAGAGGAACTCCAGGGTCGTGCCACCATTCCAAGAGTCCCCCAGATGTGTCAGTCCATTCCAGAGGAACCTGTTTTCCCTGCACTGCCTTGACGTTCAAGCCGAGGATCCACTCCCACCACGTGTGCACGTGGGACAGCCCTGTGGGAAAGCCTCGTGGGAAAGCCTCGTGGGAAAGACTCGAGGGAAAACCATAGATCCTTTGATCCACGCGGCGGACTGCGTGACACTGCTGCTACCGCTCTGGAGGAAAGCGCAAGTGCATGCCCGCATTCGAGACGAGGACTGACTCCCCTGGGGAGACTCCAGAAGTACCCCAAGATCCATGTCAGCACTGGAGAGGAATCCTCAGGTTCCGGCCCCGACTCCACACAAGGTCTTAGGCCCCGGCATCGACGGGAGAGGAATCACGAGACACCCCTGAGGAACTCGCATGGGGACTGGCCTTTCCTGAGGCCACCAGAGCGGGTCCCTGAGGTCCCCGTCGTAAGTCGAGAGCACCTGCCGCAACTCGAGAAAATCCAGGAGGTTTTGCCCTCCAGGCGAGATGAGGCCCATTTCCGCTGAGGCTTCTCGAGGCTAATCACGTCTAACCACTGGAACTTCCAAAGGGTCATTCACACCCTTGCTGCAACTCAAGAAGTTCCCCGACATACACGTCTCCACTCGAGAGGAAGCACGTGGGGTCCCTCACACATCCAGGGGAGCCCCGTTCCCGCCTCCTAGCTCGAGATGAGGGATCCTTTCCCTGTTTCATAGGGAAAGAATTCCCGGCGTTCCCGTCGCATCTCAAGAGGAGGCGCTCTCCACAGGAATGGCGAGAGGAACTCCAGGGTCGTGCCACCATTCCAAGAGTCCCCCAGATGTGTCAGTCCATTCCAGAGGAACCTGTTTTCCCTGCACTGCCTTGACGTTCAAGCCGAGGATCGACTCCCACCACGTGTGCACGTGGGACAGCCCTGTGGGAAAGCCTCGTGGGAAACCCTCGTGGGAAAGACTCGAGGGAAAACCATAGATCCTTTGATCCACGCGGCGGACTGCGTGACACTGCTGCTACCGCTCTGGAGGAAAGCGCAAGTGCATGCCCGCATTCGAGACGAGGACTGACTCCCCTGGGGAGACTCCAGAAGTACCCCAAGATCCATGTCAGCACTGGAGAGGAATCCTCAGGTTCCGGCCCCGACTCCACACAAGGTCTTAGGCCCCGGCATCGACGGGAGAGGAATGCCGAGAGGCCCCCGAGGAACTCGAATGGGGACTGGCCTTTCCTGAGGCCACCAGAGCGGGTCCCTGAGGTCCCCGTCGTAAGTCGAGAGCACCTGCCGCAACTCGAGAAAATCCAGGAGGTTTTGCCCTCCAGGCGAGATGAGGCCCATTTCCGCTGAGGCTTCTCGAGGCGAATCATGTCTAACCACTGGAACTTCCAAAGGGTCCTTCACACCCTTGCTGCAACTGAAGAAGTTCCCCGACATACCCGTCTCCACTCGAGACGAAGCACGTGGGGTCCCGCACACATCCAGGGGAGCCCCGTTTCCGCCTCCTAGCTCGAGATGAGGGATCCTTTCCCTGTTTCGTAGGGAAAGAATTCCCGGCGTTCCCGTCGCATCTCAAGAGGAGGCGCTCTCCACAGGAAAGGCGAGAGGAACTCCAGGGACATGCCACCATTTCAAGAGTCCCCCAGATGTGTCAGTCCATTCCAGAGGAACCTGTTTTCCCTGCACTGCCTTGACGTTCAAGCCGAGGATCGACTCCCACAACGTGTGCACGTGGGACAGCCCTGTGGGAAAGCCTCGTGGGAAAGCCTCGTGGGAAAGCCTCGTTGGAAAGCCTCGTGGGAAAGACTCGAGGGAAAACCATAGATCCTTTGATCCACGCGGTGGACTGCGTGACACTGCTGCTACCGCTCTGGAGGAAAGCGCAAGTGCATGCCCGCATTCGAGACGAGGACTGACTCCCCTGGGGAGACTCCAGAAGTACCCCAAGATCCATGTCAGCACTGGAGAGGAATCCTCAGGTTCCGGCCCCAACTCCACACAAGGTCTTAGGCCCCGGCCTCGACGGGAGAGGAATCCCGAGAGGCCCCCGAGGAACTCGCATGGGGACTGGCCTTTCCTGAGGCCAGCAGAGCGGATCCCTGAGGTCCCCTTCGTAAGTCGAGAGCACCTGCCGCAACTCGAGAAAATCCAGGAGGTTTTGCCCTCCAGGCGAGATGAGGCCCATTTCCGCTGAGGCTTCTCGAGGCCAATCACGTCTAACCACTGGAACTTCCAAAGGGTCCTTCACACCCTTGCTGCAACTCAAGAAGTTCCCCGACATACCCGTCTCCACTCGAGAGGAAGCACGTGGGGTCCCGCACACCTCCAGGGGAGCCCCGTTTCCGCCTCCTAGCTCGAGATGAGGGATCCTTTCCCTGTTTCGTAGGTAAAGAATTCCCGGCGTTCCCGTCTCATCTCAAGAGGAGGCGCTCTCCACAGGAAAGGCGAGAGGAACTCCAGGGTCGTGACACCATTCCAAGAGTCCCCCAGATGTGTCAGTCCATTCCAGAGGAACCTGTTTTCCCTGCACTGCCTTGACGTTCAAGCCGAGGATCGACTCCCACCACCTGTGCACGTGGGAGAGTCCTTTGGGAAAGCCTCGTAGGAAAGCCTCGTGGGAAAGACTCGAGGGAAAACCATAGATCCTTTGATCCACGCGGCGGACTGCGTGTCACTGCTGCTACCGCTCTGGAGGAAAGCGCAAGTGCATGTCCCCATTCGAGAGGAGGACTGACTCCCCTGGGGAGACTCCAGAAGTACCCCAAGATCCATGTCAGCACTGGAGAGGAATCCTCAGGTTCCGGCCCCGACTCCACACAAGGTCTTAGGCACCGGCATCGACGGGAGAGGAATCCCGAGAGGCCCCCGAGGAACTCGCATGGGTACTGGCCTTTCCTGAGGCCACCAGAGCGGGTCCCTGAGGTCCCCGTCGTAAGTCGAGAGCACCTGCCGAAACTCGAGAAAATCCAGGAGGTTTTGCCCTCCAGGCGAGATGAGGCCCATTTCCGCTGAGGCTTCTCGAGGCCAATCACATCTAACCACTGGAACTTCCAAAGGGTCCTTCACACCGTTGCTGCAACTCAAGAAGTTCCCCGACATACCCGTCTCCGCTCGTGAGGAAGCACGTGGTGTCCCGCACACATCCAGGGGAGCCCCGTTTCCGCCTCCTAGCTCGAGATGAGGGATCCTTTCCCTGTTTCGTAGGGATAGAATTCCCGGCGTTCCCGTCGCATCTCAAGAGGAGGCGCTCTCCACAGGAAAGGCGAGAGGAACTCCAGGGTCGTGCCACCATTCCAAGAGTCCTCCAGATGTGTCAGTCCATTCCAGAGGAATCTGTTTTCCCTGCACTGCCTTGACGTTCAAGCCGAGGATCGACTCCCACCACGTGTGCACGTGGGACAGCCCTGTGGGAAAGCCTCGTGGGAAAGCCACGTGGGAAAGACTCGAGGGAAAACCATAGATCCTTTGATCCACGCGGCGGACTGCGTGACACTGCTGCTACCGCTCTGGAGGAAAGCGCAAGTGCATGCCCGCATTCGAGACGAGGACTGACTCCCCTGGGGAGACTCCAGAAGTACCCCAAGATCCATGTCAGCACTGGAGAGGAATCCTCATGTTCCGGCCCCGACTCCACACAAGGTCTTAGGCCCCGGCATCGACGGGAGAGGAATCCCGAGAGGCCCCCGAGGAACTCGCATGGGGACTGGCCTTTCCGGAGGCCACCAGAACGGGTCCCTGTGGTCCCCATCGTAAGTCGAGAGCACCTGCCGCAACTCGAGAAAATCCAGGAGGTTTTGCCCTCCAGGCGAGATGAGGCCCATTTCCGCTGAGGCTTCTCGAGGCCAATCACATCTAACCACTGGAACTTCCAAAGGGTCCTTCACACCCTTGCTGCAACTCAAGAAGTTCCCCGACATACCCGTCTCCACTCGAGAGGAAGCACGTGGTGTCCCGCACACATCCAGGGAAGCCCCGTTTCCGCCTCCTAGCTCGAGATGAGGGATCCTTTCCCTGTTTCGTAGGGAAAGAATTCCCGGCGTTCCCGTCGCATCTCAAGAGGAGGCGCTCTCCACAGGAAAGGCGAGAGGAACTCCAGGGTCGTGCCACCATTCCAAGAGTCCCCCAGATGTGTCAGTCCATTCCAGAGGAAACTGTTTTCCCAGCACTGCCTTAACGTTCAAGCCGAGGATCGACTCCCACCACGTGTGCACGTGGGACAGCCCTGTGGGAAAGCCTCGTGGGAAAGCCTCGTGGGAAAGACTCGAGGGAAAACCATAGATCCTTTGATCCACGTGGCGGACTGCGTGACACTGCTGCTACCGCTCTGGAGGAAAGCGCAAGTGCATGCCCGCATTCGAGACGAGGACTGACTCCCCTGGGGAGACTCCAGAAGTACCCCAAGATCCATGTCAGCACTGGAGAGGAATCCTCAGGTTCCGGCCCCGACTCCACACAAGGTCTTAGGCCCCGGCATCGACGGGAGAGGAATGCCGAGAGGCCCCCGAGGAACTCGAATGGGGACTGGCCTTTCCTGAGGCCACCAGAGCGGGTCCCTGAGGTCCCCGTCGTAAGTCGAGAGCACCTGCCGCAACTCGAGAAAATCCAGGAGGTTTTGCCCTCCAGGCGAGATGAGGCCCATTTCCGCTGAGGCTTCTCGAGGCGAATCATGTCTAACCACTGGAACTTCCAAAGGGTCCTTCACACCCTTGCTGCAACTGAAGAAGTTCCCCGACATACCCGTCTCCACTCGAGAGGAAGCACGTGGGGTCCCGCACACATCTAGGGGAGCCCCGTTTCCGCCTCCTAGCTCGAGATGAGGGATCCTTTCCCTGTTTCGTAGGGAAAGAATTCCCGGCGTTCCCGTCGCATCTCAAGAGGAGGCGCTCTCCACAGGAAAGGCGAGAGGAACTCCAGGGTCGTGCCACCATTCCAAGAGTCCCCCAGATGTGTCAGTCCATTCCAGAGGAAAATGTTTTCCCTGCACTGCCTTGACGTTCAAGCCGAGGATCCACTCCCACCACGTGTGCACGTGGGACAGCCCTGTGGGAAAGCCTCGTGGGAAAGCCTCGTGGGAAAGACTCGAGGGAAAACCATAGATCCTTTGATCCACGCGGCGGACTGCGTGACACTGCTGCTACCGCTCTGGAGGAAAGCGCAAGTGCATGCCCGCATTCGAGACGAGGACTGACTCCCCTGGGGAGACTCCAGAAGTACCCCAAGATCCATGTCAGCACTGGAGAGGAATCCTCAGGTTCAGGCCCCGACTCCACATAAGGTCTTAGGCCCCGGCATCGACGGGAGAGGAATCCCCAGAGGCCCCCGAGGAACTCGCATGGGGACTGGCCTTTCCTGAGGCCACCAGAGCGGGTCCCTGAGGTCCCCGTCGTAAGTCGAGAGCACCTGCCGCAACTCGAGAAAATCCAGGAGGTTTTGCCCTCCAGGCGAGATGAGGCCCATTTCCGCTGAGGCTTCTCGAGGCTAATCACGTCTAACCACTGGAACTTCGAAAGGGTCCTTCCCACCCTTGGTGCAACTCAAGAAGTTCCCCGACATACCCGTCTCCACTCGAAAGGAAGCACGTGGGGTCCCGCACACATCCAGGGGAGCCCCGTTTCCGCCTCCTAGCTCGAGATGAGGGATCCTTTCCCTGTTTCGTAGGGAAAGAATTCCCGGCGTTCCCGTCGCATCTCAAGAGGAGGCGCTCTCCACAGGAAAGGGAGAGGAACTCCAGGGTCGTGACACCATTCCAAGAATCCCCCAGATTTGTCAGTCCATTCCAGAGGAACCTGTTTTCCCTGCACTGCCTTGACGTTCAAGCCGAGGATCGACTCCCACCCCGTGTGCACGTGGGACAGCCCTGTGGGAAAGCCTCGTGGGAAAGCCTCGTGGGAAAGACTCGAGGGAAAACCATAGATCCTTTGATCCACGCGGCGGACTGCGTGACACTGCTGCTACCGCTCTGGAGGAAAGCACAAGTGCATGCCCGCATTCGAGACAAGGACTGACTCCCCTGGGGAGACTCCAGAAGTACCCCAAGATCCATGTCAGCACTGGAGAGGAATCCTCAGGTTCCGGCCCCGACTCCACACAAGGTCTTAGGCCCCGGCAACGACGGGAGAGGAATCCCGAGAGGCCCCCGTGGAACTCGCATGGGGACTGGCCTTTCCTGAGGCCACCAGAGCGGTTCCCTGAGGTCCCCGTCGTAAGTCGAGAGCACCTGCCGCAACTCGAGAAAATCCAGGAGGTTTTGCCCTCCACGCGAGATGAGGCCCATTTCCGCTGAGGCTTCTCGAGGCCAATCACATCTAACCACTGGAACTTCCAAAGTGTCCTTCACACGCTTGCTGCAACTCAAGAAGTTCCCCGACATACCCGTCTCCACTCGAGAGGAAGCACGTGGTGTCCCACACACATCCAGGGGAGCCCCGTTTCCGCCTCCTAGCTCGAGATGAGGGATCCTTTCTCTGTTTCGAAGGGA
Organism: Ovis canadensis; assembly: GCF_042477335.2. Lineage (NCBI taxonomy): Eukaryota > Metazoa > Chordata > Mammalia > Artiodactyla > Bovidae > Ovis > Ovis canadensis. Next base: position 3,734,304 of record NC_091252.1, read on the forward strand.
AAGAATTCCCGGCGTTCCCGTCGCATCTCAAGAGGAGGCGCTCTCCACAGGAAAGGCGAGAGGAACTCCAGGGTCGTGACACCATTCCAAGAGTCCCCCAGATGTGTCAGTCCATTCCAGAGGAACCTGTTTTCCCTGCACTGCCTTGACGTTCAAGCCGAGGATCGACTCCCACCACGTGTGCACGTGGGACAGCCCTGTGGGAAAGCCTCGTGGGAAAGCCTCGTGGGAAAGACTCGAGGGAAAACCATAGATCCTTTGATCCACGCGGCGGACTGCGTGACACTGCTGCTACCGCTCTGGAGGAAAGCGCAAGTGCATGCCCGCATTCGAGACGAGGACTGACTCCCCTGGGGAGACTCCAGAAGTACCCCAAGATCCATGTCAGCACTGGAGAGGAATCCTCAGGTTCCGGCCCCGACTCCACACAAGGTCTTAGGCCCCGGCATCGTCGGGAGTGGAATCCTGAGAGGCCCCCGAGGAACTCGCATGGGGCTGGCCTTTCCTGAGGCCACCAGAGCGGGTCCCTGAGGTCCCCGTCGTAAGTCGAGAGCACCTGCCGCAACTCGAGAAAATCCAGGAGGTTTGCCCTCCAGGCGAGATGAGGCCCATTTCCGCTGAGGCTTCTCGTGGCTAATCATGTCTAACCACTGGAACTTCCAAAGGGTCCTTGACACCCTTGCTGCAACTGAAGAAGTTCCCCGACATACCCGTCTCCACTCGTGAGGAAGCACGTGGGTCCCGCACACATCCAGGGGAGCCCCGTTTCCGCCTCCTAGCTCGAGATGAGGGATCCTTTCCCTGTTTCGTAGGGAAAGAATTCCCGGCGTTCCCGTCGCATCTCAAGAGGAGGCGCTCTCCACAGGAAAGGGAGAGGAACTCCAGGGTCGTGACACCATTCCAAGAGTCCCCCAGATATGTCAGTCCATTCCAGAGGAAGCTGTTTTCCCTGCACTGCCTTGACGTTCAAGCCGAGGATCGACTCCCACCACGTGTGCACGTGGGACAGCTCTGTGGGAAAGCCTCGTGGGAAAGCCTCGTGGGAAAGACTTGAGGGAAAACCATAGATCCTTTGATCCTCGCGGCAGACTGCGTGACACTGCTGCTACTGCTCTGGAGGAAAGCGCAAGTGCATGCCCGCATTCGAGACGAGGACTGACTCCCCTGGGGAGACTCCAGAAGTACCCCAAGATCCATGTCAACACTGGAGAGGAATCCTCAGGTTCCAGCCCCGACTCCACACAAGGTCTTAGGCCCCGGCATCGACGGGAGAGGAATCCCGAGAGGCCCCCGTGGAACTCGCATGGGGACTGGCCTTTCCTGAGGCCACCAGAGCGGTTCCCTGAGGTCCCCGTCGTAAGTCGAGAGCACCTGCCGCAACTCGAGAAAATCCAGGAGGTTTTGCCCTCCAGGCGAGATGAGGCCCATTTCCGCTGAGGCTTCTCGAGGCCAATCACATCTAACCACTGGAACTTCCAAAGGGTCCTTCACACCCTTGCTTCAACTCAAGAAGTTCCCCGACATACCTGTCTCCACTCGAGAGGAAGCACGTGGGGTCCCGCACACATCCAGGGGAGCCCCGTTTCCGCCTCCTAGCTCGAGATGAGGGATCCTTTCCCTGTTTCGTAGGGAAAGAATTCCCGGCGTTCCCGTCGCATCTCAAGAGGAGGCGCTCTCCACAGGAAAGGCGAGAGGAACTCCAGGGTCGTGCCACCATTCCAAGAGTCCCCCAGATGTGTCAGTCCATTCCAGAGGAACCTGTTTTCCCTGCACTGCCTTGACGTTCAAGACGAGGATCCACTCCCACCACGTGTGCACGTGGGACAGCCCTGTGGGAAAGCCTCGTGGGAAAGCCTCGTGGGAAAGACTCGAGGGAAAACCATAGATCCTTTGATCCACGCGGCGGACTGCGTGACACTGCTGCTACCGCTCTGGAGGAAAGCGCAAGTGCATGCCCGCATTCGATACGAGGACTGACTCCCCTGGGGAGACTCCAGAAGTACCCCAAGATCCATGTCAGAACTGGAGAGGAATCCTCAGGTTCCGGCCCCGACTCCACACAAGGTCTTAGGCCCCGGCCTCGACGGGAGAGGAATGCCGAGAGGCCCCCGTGGAACTCGCATGGGTTCTGGCCTTTCCTGAGGCCACCAGAGCGGGTCCCTGAGGTCCCCGTCGTAAGTCGAGAGCACCTGCCGCAACTCGAGAAAATCCAGGAGGTTTTGCCCTCGAGGCGAGATGAGGCCCATTTCCGCTGAGGCTTCTCGAGGCTAATCACATCTAACCACTGGAACTTCCAAAGGGTCCTTCACACCCTTGCTGCAACTCAAGAAGTTCCCCGACATACCCGTCTCCACTCGAGAGGAAGCACGTGGTGTCCCGCACACATCCAGGGGAGCCTCGTTTCCGCCTCCTAGCTCGAGATGAGTGATCCTTTCCCTGTTTCGTAGGGAAAGAATTCCCGGCGTTCCCGTCGCATCTCAAGAGGAGGCGCTCTCCACAGGAAAGGCGAGAGGAACTCCAGGGTCGTGCCACCATTCCAAGAGTCCCGCAGATGTGTCAGTCCATTCCAGAGGAACCTGTTTTCCCTGCACTGCCTTGACGTTCAAGCCGAGGATCGACTCCCACCACGTGTGCACGTGGGACAGCCCTGTGGGAAAGCCTCGTGGGAAAGACTCGAGGGAAAACCATAGATCCTTTGATCCACGCGGCGGACTGCGTGACACTGCTGCTACCGCTCTGGAGGAAAGCGCAATGCATGCCCGCATTCGAGACGAGAACTGACTCCCCTGGGGAGACTCCAGAAGTACCCCAAGATCCATGTCAGCACTGGAGAGGAATCCTCAGGTTCCGGCCCCGACTCCACACAAGGTCTTAGGCTCCGGCATCGACGGGAGAGGAATCCCGAGACGCCCCCGAGGAACCCGCATGGGGACTGGCTTTTCCTGAGGCCAACAGAGCGGTTCCCTGAGGTCCCCGTCGTAAGTCGAGAGCAGCTGCCGCAACTCGAGAAAATTCAGGAGGTTTTGCCCTCCAGGCGAGATGAGGCCCATTTCCGCTGAGGCTTCTCCAGGCCAATCACATCTAACCACTGGAACTTCCAAAGGGTCATTCACACCATTGCTGCAACTCAAGAAGTTCCCCGACATACCCGTCTCCACTCAAGAGGAAGCACGTGGGGTCCCGCACACATACAGGGGAGCCCCGTTTCCGCCTCCTAGCTCGAGATGAGGGATCCTTTCCCTGTTTCGTAGGGAAAGAATTCCCGGCGTTTCCGTCGCATCTCAAGAGGAGGCGCTCTCCACAGGAAAGGCGAGAGGAACTCCAGGGTCGTGCCACCATTCCAAGAGTCCCCCAGATGTGTCAGTCCATTCCAGAGGAACCTGTTTTCCCTGCACTGCCTTGACGTTCAAGCCGAGGATCGACTCCCACCACGTGTGCACGTGGGACAGCCCTGTGGGAAAGCCTCGTGGGAAAGCCTCGTGGGAAAGACTCGAGGGAAAACCATAGATCCTTTGATCCACGCGGCGGACTGCGTGACACTGCTGCTACTGCTCTGGAGGAAAGCGCAAGTGCATGCCCGCATTCGAGACGAGGACTGACTCCCCTGGGGAGACTCCAGAAGTACCCCAAGATCCATGTCATCACTGGAGAGGAATCCTCAGATTCCGGCCCCGACTCCACACAAGGTCTTAGGCCCCGGCATCGACGGGAGAGGAATCCCGAGAGGCTCCCGAAGAACTCGCTTGGGGACTGGCCTTTCCTGAGGCCACCAGGGCGGGTCCCTGAGGTCCCCGTCGTAAGTCGAGAGCACCTGCCGCAACTCGAGAAAATCCAGGATGTTTTGCCCTCCAGGTGAGATGAGGCCCATTTCCGCTGGGGCTTCTCGAGGCTAATCACGTCTAACCACTGAACTTCCAAAGGGTCATTCACACCCTTGCTGCAACTCAAGAAGTTCCCCGACATACCGTCTCCACTCGAGACGAAGCACGTGGGTCCCGCACACATCCAGGGGAGCCCCGTTTCCGCCTCCTAGCTCGAGATGAGTGATCCTTTCCCTGTTTCGTAGGGAAAGAATTCCCGGCGTTCCCGTCGCATCTCAAGAGGAGGCGCTCTCCACAGGAAAGGAGAGAGGAACTCCAGGGTCGTGCCACCATTCCAAGAGTCCCCCAGATGTGTCAGTCCATTCCAGAGGAACCTTTTTTCCCTGCACTGCCTTGACGTTCAGGCCGAGGATTGACTCCTACCACGTGTGCACGTGGGACAGCCCTGTGGGAAAGCCTCGTGGGAAAGCCTCGTGGGAAAGACTCGAGGGAAAACCATAGATCCTTTGATCCACGCGGCGGACTGCGTGACACTGCTGCTACCGCTCTGGAGGAAAGCGCAAGTGCATGCCCGCATTCGAGACGAGGACTGACTCCCCTGGGGAGACTCCAGAAGTACCCCAAGATCCATGTCAGCACTGGAGAGGAATCCTCAGGTTCCGGCCCCGACTCCACACAAGGTCTTAGGCCCCGGCATCGACGGGAGTGGAATCCTGAGAGGCCCCCGAGGAACTCGCATCGGGACTGGCCTTTCCTGAGGCCACCAGAGCGGGTCCCTGAGGTCCCCGTCGTAAGTCGAGAGCACCTGCCGCAACTCGAGAAAATCCAGGAGGTTTTGCCCTCCAGGCGAGATGAGGCCCATTTCCGCTGAGGCTTCTCGTCGCTAATCATGTCTAACCACTGGAACTTCCAAAGGGTCCTTGACACCCTTGCTGCAACTCAAGAAGTTCCCCGACATACCCGTCTCCACTCGTGAGGAAGCAGGTGGGTCTCGCACACATCCAGGTGAGCCCCGTTTCCGCCTCCTAGCTCGAGATGAGGGATCCTTTCCCTGTTTCGTAGGGAAAGAATTCCCGGCGTTCCCGTCGCATCTCAAGAGGAGGCGCTCTCCACAGGAAAGGGAGAGGAACTCCAGGGTCGTGACACCATTCCAAGAGTCCCCCAGATGTGTCAGTCCATTCCAGAGGAACCTGTTTTCCCTGCACTGCCTTGACGTTCAAGCCGACGATCGACTCCCACCCCGTGTGCACGTGGGACAGCCCTGTGGGAAAGCCTCGTGGGAAAGCCTCGTGGGAAAGACTCGAGGGAAAACCATAGATCCTTTGATCCACGCGGCGGACTGCGTGACACTGCTGCTACCGCTCTGGAGGAAAGCACAAGTGCATGCCCGCATTCGAGACAAGGACTGACTCCCCTGGGGAGACTCCAGAAGTACCCCAAGATCCATGTCAGCACTGGAGAGGAATCCTCAGGTTCCGGCCCCGACTCCACACAAGGTCTTAGGCCCCGGCATCGACGGGAGAGGAATCCCGAGAGGCCCCCGAGGAACTCGCATGGGGACTGGCCTTTCCTGAGGCCACCAGAGCGGGTCCCTGAGGTCCCCGTCGTAAGTCGAGAGCACCTGCCGCAACTCGAGAAAATCCAGGAGGTTTTGCCCTCCAGGCGAGATGAGGCCCATTTCCGCTGAGGCTTCTCGAGGCCAATCACATCTAACCACTGGAACTTCCAAAGGGTCCTTCACACCCTTGCTGCAACTCAAGAAGTTCCCCGACATACCCGTCTCCACTCGAGAGGAAGCACGTGGTGTCCCGCACACATCCAGGGGAGCCCCGTTTCCGCCTCCTAGCTCGAGATGAGGGATCCTTTCCCTGTTTCGTAGGGAAAGAATTCCCGGCGTTCCCGTCGCATCTCAAGAGGAGGCGCTCTCCACAGGAAAGGCGAGAGGAACTCCAGGGTCGTGCCACCATTCCAAGAGTCCCCCAGATGTGTCATTTCATTCCAGAGGAACCTGTTTTCCCTGCACTGCCTTGACGTTCAGGCCGAGGATCGACTCCCACCACGTGTGCACGTGGGACAGCCCTGTGGGAAAGCCTCGTGGGAAAGCCTCATGGGAAAGACTCGAGGGAAAACCATAGATCCTTTTATCCACGCGGCGGACTGCGTGACACTGCTGCAACCGCTCTGGAGGAAAGTGCAAGTGCATGCCCGCATTCGAGACGAGGACTGACTCCCCTGGGGAGACTCCAGAAGTACCCCAAGTTCCATGTCAGCACTGGAGAGGAATCCTCAGGTTCCGGCCCCGACTCCACACAAGGTCTTAGGCCCCGGCATCGACGAGAGTGGAATCCTGAGAGGCCCCCGAGGAACTCGCATGGGGACTGGCCTTTCCTGAGGCCACCAGAGCGGGTCCCTGAGGTCCCGGTCGTAAGTCGAGAGCACCTGCCGCAACTCGAGAAAATCCAGGAGGTTTTGCCCTCCAGGCGAGATGAGGCCCATTTCCGCTGAGGCTTCTCGTGGCTAATCACGTCTAACCACTGGAACTTCCAAAGGGTCCTTGACACTCTTGCTGCAACTCAAGAATTTCCCCGACATACCCGTCTCCACTCGTGAGGAAGCACGTGGGGTCCCGCACACATCCAGGGGAGCCCCGTTTCCGCCTCCTAGCTCGAGATGAGGGATCCTTTCCCTGTTTCGTAGGGAAAGAATTCCTGGCGTTCCCGTCGCATCTCAAGAGGAGGCGCTCTCCACAGGAAAGGCGAGAGGAACTCCAGGGTCGTGCCACCATTCCAAGAGTCCCCCAGATGTGTCAGTCCATTCCAGAGGAACCTGTTTTCCCTTCACTGCCTTGACGTTCAAGCCGAGGATCGACTCCCACCACGTGTGCACGTGGGACAGCCCTGTGGGAAAGCCTCGTGGGAAAGCCTCGTGGCAAAGACTCGAGGGAAAACCATAGATCCTTTGATCCACGCGGCGGACTGCGTGACACTGCTGCTACCGCTCTGGAGGAAAGCGCAAGTGCATGCCCGCATTCGAGACGAGGACTGACTCCCCTGGGGAGACTCCAGAAGTACCCCAAGATCCATGTCAGCACTGGAGAGGAATCCTCAGGTTCCGGCCCCGACTCCACACAAGGTCTTAGGCCCCGGCATCGACGGGAGAGGAATCCCGAGAGGCTCCCGAAGAACTCGCTTGGGGACTGGCCTTTCCTGAGGCCACCAGAGCGGGTCCCTGAGGTCCCCGTCGTAAGTCGAGAGCACCTGCCGCAACTCGAGAAAATCCAGGACGTTTTGCCCTCCAGGTGAGATGAGGCCCATTTCCGCTGAGGCTTCTCGAGGCTAATCACGTCTAACCACTGAACTTCCAAAGGGTCATTCACACCCTTGCTGCAACTCAAGAAGTTCCCCGACATACCGTCTCCACTCGAGACGAAGCACGTGGGTCCCGCACACATCCAGGGGAGCCCCGTTTCCGCCTCCTAGCTCGAGATGAGGGATCCTTTCCCTGTTTCGTAGGGAAAGAATTCCCGGCGTTCCCGTCGCATCTCAAGAGGAGGCGCTCTCCACAGGAAAGGCGAGAGGAACTCCAGGGTCGTGCCACCATTCCAAGAGTCCCCCAGATGTGTCATTTCATTCCAGAGGAACCTGTTTTCCCTGCACTGCCTTGACGTTCAGGCCGAGGATCGACTCCCACCACGTGTGCACGTGGGACAGCCCTGTGGGAAAGCCTCGTGGGAAAGCCTCATGGGAAAGACTCGAGGGAAAACCATAGATCCTTTGATCCACGCGGCGGACTGCGTGACACTGCTGCTACCGCTCTGGAGGAAAGTGCAAGTGCATGCCCGCATTCGAGACGAGGACTGACTCCCCTGGGGAGACTCCAGAAGTACCCCAAGTTCCATGTCAGCACTGGAGAGGAATCCTCAGGTTCCGGCCCCGACTCCACACAAGGTCTTAGGCCCCGGCATCGACGAGAGTGGAATCCTGAGAGGCCCCCGAGGAACTCGCATGGGGACTGGCCTTTCCTGAGGCCACCAGAGCGGGTCCCTGAGGTCCCGGTCGTAAGTCGAGAGCACCTGCCGCAACTCGAGAAAATCCAGGAGGTTTTGCCCTCCAGGCGAGATGAGGCCCATTTCCGCTGACGCTTCTCGTGGCTAATCACGTCTAACCACTGGAACTTCCAAAGGGTCCTTGACACTCTTGCTGCAACTCAAGAATTTCCCCGACATACCCGTCTCCACTCGTGAGGAAGCATGTGGGTCCCGCACAAATCCAGGGGAGCCCCGTTTCCGCCTCCTAGCTCGAGATGAGGGATCCTTTCCCTGTTTCGTAGGGAAAGAATTCCCGGCGTTCCCGTCGCATCTCAAGAGGAGGCGCTCTCCACAGGAAAGGGAGAGGAACTCCAGGGTCGTGACACCATTCCAAGAGTCCCCCAGATTTGTCAGTCCATTCCAGAGGAACCTGTTTTCCCTGCACTGCCTTGACGTTCAAGCCGAGGATCGACTCCCACCACGTGTGCACGTGGGACAGCCCTGTGGGAAAGCCTCGTGGGAAATCCTCGTGGGAAAGACTCGAGGGAAAACCATAGATCCTTTGATCCATGCGGCGGACTGCGTGACACTGCTGCTACCGCTCTGGAGGAAAGCGCAAGTGCATGCCCGCATTCGAGACGAGGACTGACTCCCCTGGGGAGACTCCAGAAGTACCCCAAGATCCATGTCAGCACTGGAGAGGAATCCTCAGGTTCCGGCCCCGACTCCACACAAGGTCTTAGGCCCCGGCATCGACCGGAGAGGAATCCCCAGAGGAACTCGCATGGGGACTGGCCTTTCCTGAGGCCACCAGAGCGGGTCCCTGAGGTCCTCGTCGTAAGTCGAGAGCACATGCCGCAACTAGAGAAAAAAGGTTTTGCCCTCCAGGCGAGATGAGGCCCATTTCCGCTGAGGCTTCTCGAGGCCAATCACATCTAACCACTGGAACTTCCAAAGGGTCCTTCACACCATTGCTGCAACTCAAGAAGTTCCCCGACATACCCGTCTCCACTCGAGAGGAAGCACGTGGGGTCCCGCACACATCCAGAGGAGCTCAGTTTCCGCCCCCTAGCTAGAGATGAGGGATCCTTTCCCTGTTTCGTAGGGAAAGAATTCCCGGCGTTCCCGTCGCATCTCAAGAGGAGGCGCTCTCCACAGGAAAGGCGAGAGGAACTCCAGGGTCGTGCCACCATTCCAAGAGTCCCCCAGATGTGTCAGTCCATTCCAGAGGAACCTGTTTTCCCTGCACTGCCTTGACGTTCAAGCCGAGGATCCACTCCCACCACGTGTGCACGTGGGACAGCCCTGTGGGAAAGCCTCGTGGGAAAGCCTCGTGGGAAAGACTCGAGGGAAAACCATAGATCCTTTGATCCACGCGGCGGACTGCGTGACACTGCTGCTACCGCTCTGGAGGAAAGCGCAAGTGCATGCCCGCATTCGAGACGAGGACTGACTCCCCTGGGGAGACTCCAGAAGTACCCCAAGATCCATGTCAGCACTGGAGAGGAATCCTCAGGTTCCGGCCCCGACTCCACACAAGGTCTTAGGCCCAGGCATCGACGGGAGAGGAATCCCGAGAGGCCCCCGAGGAACTCGCATGGGGACTGGCCTTTCCTGAGGCCACCAGAGCGGGTCCCTGAGGTCCCCGTCGTAAGTCGAGAGCACCTGCCGCAACTTGAGAAAATCCAGGAGGTTTTGCCCTCCAGTCGAGATGAGGCCCATTTCCGCTGAGGCTTCTCGAGGCCAATCACATCTAACCACTGGAACTTCCAAAGGGTCCTTCACACCCTTGCTGCAACTCAAGAAGTTCCCCGACATACCCGTCTCCACTCGATAGGAAGCACGTGGTGTCCCGCACACATCCAGGGGAGCCCCGTTTGCGCCTCCTAGCTCGAGATGAGGGATCCTTTCCCTGTTTCGTAGGGAAAGAATTCCCGGCGTTCCCGTCGCATCTCAAGAGGAGGCGCTCTCCACAGGAAAGGCGAGAGGAACTCCAGGGTCATGCCACCATTCCAAGAGTCCCCCAGATGTGTCAGTCCATTCCAGAGGAACCTGTTTTCCCTGCACTGCCTTGACGTTCAAGCCGAGGATCGACTCCCACCACGTGTGCACGTGGGACAGCCCTGTGGGAAAGCCTCGTGGGAAAGCCTCGTGGGAAAGACTCGAGGGAAAACCATAGATCCTTTGATCCACGCGGCAGAAGCGTTACACTGCTGCTACCGCTCTGGAGGAAAGCGCAAGTGCATGCCCGCATTCGAGACGAGGACTGACTCCCCTGGGGAGACTCCAGAAGTACCCCAAGATCCATGTCAGCACTGGAGAGGAATCCTCAGGTTCCGGCCCCGACTCCACACAAGGTCTTAGGCCCCGGCATCGACGGGAGAGCCATCTCGAGAGGCCCCCGAGGAACTCGCATGGGGACTGGCCTTTCCTGAGGCCACCAGAGCGGGTCCCTGAGGTCCCCGTCATAAGTCGAGAGCACCTGCCGCAACTCGAGAAAACCCAGGAGGTTTTGCCCTCCAGGCGAGATGAGGCCCATTTCCGCTGAGGCTTCTCGAGGCTAATCACGTCTAACCACTGGAACTTCCAAAGGGTCCTTCACACCCTTGCTGCAAATCAAGAAGTTCCCCGACATACCCGTCTCCACTCGAGAGGAAGCACGTGGGGTCCCGCACACATCCAGGGGAGCCCCGTTTCTGCCTCCGAGCTCGAGATGAGGGATCCTTTCCCTGTTTCGTAGGGAAAGAATTCCCGGCGTTCCCGTCGCATCTCAAGAGGAGGCGCTCTCCACAGGAAAGGCGAGAGGAACTCCAGGGTCGTGCCACCATTCCAAGAGTCCCCCAGATGTGTCAGTCCATTCCAGAGGAACCTGTTTTCCCTTCACTGCCTTGACGTTCAAGCCGAGGATCGACTCCCACCACGTGTGCACGTGGGACAGCCCTGTGGGAAAGCCTCGTGGGAAAGCCTCGTGGGAAAGACTCGAGGGAAAACCATAGATCCTTTGATCCACGCGGAGGACTGCGTGACACTGCTGCTACCGCTCTGGAGGAAAGCACAAGTGCATGCCCGCATTCGAGACGAGGACTGACTCCCCTGGGGAGGCTCCAGAAGTACCCCAAGATCCATGTCAGCACTGGAGAGGAATCCTCAGGTGCCGGCCCCGACTCCACACAAGGTCTTAGGATCCGGCATCGACGGGAGAGGATTCCCGAGAGGCCCCCGAGGAACTCGCATGGGGACTGGCCTTTCCTGAGGCCACCAGAGCGGGTCCCTGAGGTCCCCGTCGTAAGTCGAGAGCACCTGCCGCAACTCGAGAAAATCCAGGAGGTTTTGCCCTCCAGGCGAGATGAGGCCCATTTCCGCTGAGGCTTCTCGAGGCTAATCACGTCTAACCACTGGAACTTCCAAAGGGTCCTTCACACCGTTGCTGCAACTCAAGAAGTTCCCCGACATACCCGTCTCCACTCGAGAGGAAGCACGTGGGGTCCCGCACACATCCAGGGGAGCCCCGTTTCCGCCTCCTAGCTCGAGATGAGGGATCCTTTCCCTGTTTCGTAGGGAAAGAATTCCCGGCGTTCCCGTCGCATCTCAAGAGGAGGCGCTCTCCACAGGAAAGGCGAGAGGAACTCCAGGGTCGTGCCACCATTCCAAGAGTCCCCCAGATGTGTCAGTCCATTCCAGAGGAACCTGTTTTCCCTGCACTGCCTTGACGTTCAAGCCGAGGATCGACTCCCACCACGTGTGCACGTGGGACAGCCCTGTGGGAAAGCCTCGTGGGAAAGCCTCGTGGGAAAGACTCGAGGGAAAACCATAGATCCTTTGATCCACGCGGCGGACTGCGTGACACTGCTGCTACCGCTCTGGAGGAAAGCGCAAGTGCATGCCCGCATTCGAGACGAGGACTGACTCCCCTGGGGAGACTCCAGAAGTACCCCAAGATCCATGTCAGCACTGGAGAGGAATCCTCAGGTTCCGGCCCCGACTCCACACAAGGTCTTAGGCCCCGGCATCGACGGGAGAGGAATGCCGAGAGGCCCCTGAGGAACTCGCATTGGGACTGGCCTTTCCTGAGGCCACCAGAGCGGGTCCCTGAGGTGCCCATCGTAAGTCGAGAGCACCTGCCGCAACTCGAGAAAATCCAGGAGGTTTTGCCCTCCAGGCGAGATGAGGCCCATTTCCGCTGAGGCTTCTCGAGGCTAATCACGTCTAACCACTGGAACTTCCAAGGGGTCCTTCACACCCTTGCTGCAACTCAAGAAGTTCCCCGACATACCCGTCTCCACTCGAGAGGAAGCACCTGGGGTCCCGCACACATCCAGGGGAGCCCCGATTCCGCCTCCTAGCTCGAGATGAGGGATCCTTTCCCTGTTTCGTAGGGAAAGAATTCCCGGCGTTCCCGTCGCATCTCAAGAGGAGGCGCTCTCCACAGGAAAGGCGAGAGGAACTCCAGGGTCGTGCCACCATTCCAAGAGTCCCCCAGATGTGTCAGTCCATTCCAGAGGAACCTGTTTTCCCTTCACTGCCTTGACGTTCAAGCCGAGGATCCACTCCCACCACGTGTGCACGTGGGACAGCCCTGTGGGAAAGCCTCGTGGGAAAGCCTCGTGGGAAAGACTCGAGGGAAAACCATAGATCCTTTGATCCACGCGGCGGACTGCGTGACACTGCTGCTACCGCTCTGGTGGAAAGCGCAAGTGCATGCCCGCATTCGAGACGAGGACTGACTCCCCTGGGGAGACTCCAGAAGTACCCCAAGATCCATGTCAGCACTGGAGAGGAATCCTCAGGTTCCGGCCCCGACTCCACACAAGGTCTTAGGCCCCGGCATCGACGGGAGAGGAATCCCGAGAGGCCCCCGAGGAACTCGCATGGGGACTGGCCTTTCCTGAGGCCACCAGAGCGGGTCCCTGAGGTCCCCGTCGTAAGTCGAGAGCACCTGCCGCAACTCGAGAAAATCCAGGAGGTTTTGCCCTCCAGGCGAGATGAGGCCCATTTCCGCTTAGGCTTCTCCAGGCTAATCACGTCTAACCACTGGAACTTCCAAAGGGTCCTTCACACCGTTGCTGCAACTCAAGAAGTTCCCCGACATACCCGTCTCCACTCGAGAGGAAGCACGTGGGGTCCCGCACACATCCAGGGGAGCCCCGTTTCCGCCTCCTAGCTCGAGATGAGGAATCCTTTCCCTGTTTCGTAGGGAAACAATTCCCGGCGTTCCCGTCGCATCTCAAGAGGAGGCGCTCTCCACAGGAAAGGCGAGAGGAACTCCAGGGTCGTGCCACCATTCCAAGTGTCCCCCAGATGTGTCAGTCCATTCCAGAGGAACCTGTTTTCCCTGCACTGCCTTGACGTTCAAGCCGAGGATCCACTCCCACCACGTGTGCACGTGGGACAGCCCTGTGGGAAAGCCTCGTGGGAAAGACTCGTGGGAAAGACTCGAGGGAAAACCATAGATCCTTTGATCCACGCGGCGGACTGCGTGACACTGCTGCTACCGCTCTGGAGGAAAAGGCAAGTGCATGCCCGCATTCGAGACGAGGACTGACTCCCCTGGGGAGACTCCAGAAGTACCCCAAGATCCATGTCAGCACTGGAGAGGAATCCTCAGGTTCCGGCCCCGACTCCACACAAGGTCTTAGGCCCCGGCATCGACGGGAGAGGAATCCCGAGAGGCCCCCGAGGAACTCGCATGGGGACTGGCCTTTCCTGAGGCCACCAGAGCGGGTCCCTGAGGTCCCCGTCGTAAGTCGAGAGCACCTGCCGCAACTCGAGAAAATCCAGGAGGTTTTGCCCTCCAGGCGAGATGAGGCCCATTTCGGCTGAGGCTTCTCGAGGCTAATCACGTCTAACCACTGGAACTTCCAAAGGGTCCTTCACACCCTTGCTGCAACTCAAGAAGTTCCCCGACATACCCGTCTCCACTCGAGAGGAAGCACGTGGGGTCCCGCACACATCCAGGGGAGCCCCGTTTCCGCCTCCTAGCTCGAGATGAGGGATCCTTTCCCTGTTTCGTAGGGAAAGAATTCCCGGCGTTCCCGTCGCATCTCAAGAGGAGGCGCTCTCCAAAGGAAAGGCGAGAGGAACTCCAGGGTCGTGCCACCATTCCAAGAGTCCCCCAGATGTGTCAGTCCATTCCAGAGGAACCTGTTTTTCCTGCACTGCCTTGACGTTCAAGCCGAGGATCCACTCCCACCACGTGTGCACGTGGGACAGCCCTGTGGGAAAGCCTCGTGGGAAAGCCTCGTGGGAAAGACTCGAGAGAAAACCATAGATCCTTTGATCCACGCGGCGGACTGCGTGACACTGCTGCTACCGCTCTGGAGGAAAGCGCAAGTGCATGCCCGCATTCGAGACGAGGACTGACTCCCCTGGGGAGACTCCAGAAGTACCCCAAGATCCATGTCAGCACTGGAGAGGAATCCTCAGGTTCCGGCCCCGACTCCACACAAGGTCTTAGGCCCCGGCATCGACGGGAGAGGAATGCCGAGAGGCCCCCGAGGAACTCGCATGGGGACTGGCCTTTCCTGAGGCCACCAGAGCGGGTCCCTGAGGTCCCCGTCGTAAGTCGAGAGCACCTGCCGCAACTCGAGAAAATCCAAGAGGTTTTGCCCTCCAGGCGAGATGAGGCCCATTTCCGCTGAGGCTTCTCGAGGCTAATCACGTCTAACCACTGGAACTTCCAAAGGGTCCTTCACACCCTTGCTGCATCTCAAGAAGTTCCCCGACAAACCCGTCTCCACTCGAGAGGAAGCACGTGGGGTCCCGCACACATCCAGGGGAGCCCCGTTTCCGCCTCCTAGCTCGAGATGAGGGATCCTTTCCCTGTTTCGTAGGGAAAGAATTCCCGGCGTTCCCGTCGCATCTCAAGAGGAGGCGCTCTCTACAGGAAAGGCGAGAGGAACTCCAGGGTCGTGCCACCATTCCAAGAGTCCCCCAGATGTGTCAGTCCATTCCAGAGGAACCTGTTTTCCCTGCACTGCCTTGACGTTCAAGCCGAGGATCCACTCCCACCACGTGTGCACGTGGGACAGCCCTGTGGGAAAGCCTCGTGGGAAAGCCTCGTGGGAAAGACTCGAGGGAAAACCATAGATCCTTTGATCCACGCGGCGGACTGCGTGACACTGCTGCTACCGCTCTGGAGGAAAGCGCAAGTGCATGCCCGCATTCGAGACGAGGACTGACTCCCCTGGGGAGACTCCAGAAGTACCCCAAGATCCATGTCAGCACTGGAGAGGAATCCTCAGGTTCCGGCCCCGACTCCACACAAGGTCTTAGGCCCAGGCATCGACGGGAGAGGAATCCCGAGAGGCCCCCGAGGAACTCGCATGGGGACTGGCCTTTCCTGAGGCCACCAGAGCGGGTCCCTGAGGTCCCCGTCGTAAGTCGAGAGCACCTGCCGCAACTTGAGAAAATCCAGGAGGTTTTGCCCTCCAGGCGAGATGAGGCCCATTTCCGCTGAGGCTTCTCGAGGCCAATCACATCTAACCACTGGAACTTCCAAAGGGTCCTTCACACCCTTGCTGCAACTCAAGAAGTTCCCCGACATACCCGTCGGCACTCGAGAGGAAGCACGTGGTGTCCCGCACACATCCAGGGGAGCCCCGTTTGCGCCTCCTAGCTCGAGATGAGGGATCCTTTCCCTGTTTCGTAGGGAAAGAATTCCCGGCGTTCCCGTCGCATCTCAAGAGGAGGCGCTCTCCACAGGAAAGGCGAGAGGAACTCCAGGGTCATGCCACCATTCCAAGAGTCCCCCAGATGTGTCAGTCCATTCCAGAGGAACCTGTTTTCCCTGCACTGCCTTGACGTTCAAGCCGAGGATCGACTCCCACCACGTGTGCACGTGGGACAGCCCTGTGGGAAAGCCTCGTGGGAAAGCCTCGTGGGAAAGACTCGAGGGAAAACCATAGATCCTTTGATCCACGCGGCGGACTGCGTGACACTGCTGCTACCGCTCTGGAGGAAAGCGCAAGTGCATGCCCGCATTCGAGACGAGGACTGACTCCCCTGGGGAGACTCCAGAAGTACCCCAAGATCCATGTCAGCACTGGAGAGGAATCCTCAGGTTCCGGCCCCGACTCCACACAAGGTCTTAGGCCCCGGCATCGACGGGAGAGGCATCTCGAGAGGCCCCCGAGGAACTCGCATGGGGACTGGCCTTTCCTGAGGCCACCAGAGCGGGTCCCTGAGGTCCCCGTCATAAGTCGAGAGCACCTGCCGCAACTCGAGAAAATCCAGGAGGTTTTGCCCTCCAGGCGAGATGAGGCCCATTTCCGCTGAGGCTTCTCGAGGCTAATCACGTCTAACCACTGGAACTTCCAAAGGGTCCTTCACACCCTTGCTGCAAATCAAGAAGTTCCCCGACATACCCGTCTCCACTCGAGAGGAAGCACGTGGGGTCCCGCACACATCCAGGGGAGCCCCGTTTCTGCCTCCGAGCTCGAGATGAGGGATCCTTTCCCTGTTTCGTAGGGAAAGAATTCCCGGCGTTCCCGTCGCATCTCAAGAGGAGGCGCTCTCCACAGGAAAGGCGAGAGGAACTCCAGGGTCGTGCCACCATTCCAAGAGTCCCCCAGATGTGTCAGTCCATTCCAGAGGAACCTGTTTTCCCTTCACTGCCTTGACGTTCAAGCCGAGGATCGACTCCCACCACGTGTGCACGTGGGACAGCCCTGTGGGAAAGCCTCGTGGGAAAGCCTCGTGGGAAAGACTCGAGGGAAAACCATAGATCCTTTGATCCACGCGGAGGACTGCGTGACACTGCTGCTACCGCTCTGGAGGAAAGCACAAGTGCATGCCCGCATTCGAGACGAGGACTGACTCCCCTGGGGAGGCTCCAGAAGTACCCCAAGATCCATGTCAGCACTGGAGAGGAATCCTCAGGTGCCGGCCCCGACTCCACACAAGGTCTTAGGACCCGGCATCGACGGGAGAGGATTCCCGAGAGGCCCCCGAGGAACTCGCATGGGGACTGGCCTTTCCTGAGGCCACCAGAGCGGGTCCCTGAGGTCCCCGTCGTAAGTCGAGAGCACCTGCCGCAACTCGAGAAAATCCAGGAGGTTTTGCCCTCCAGGCGAGATGAGGCCCATTTCCGCTGAGGCTTCTCGAGGCTAATCACGTCTAACCACTGGAACTTCCAAAGGGTCCTTCACACCGTTGCTGCAACTCAAGAAGTTCCCCGACATACCCGTCTCCACTCGAGAGGAAGCACGTGGGGTCCCGCACACATCCAGGGGAGCCCCGTTTCCGCCTCCTAGCTCGAGATGAGGGATCCTTTCCCTGTTTCGTAGGGAAAGAATTCCCGGCGTTCCCGTCGCATCTCAAGAGGAGGCGCTCTCCACAGGAAAGGCGAGAGGAACTCCAGGGTCGTGCCACCATTCCAAGAGTCCCCCAGATGTGTCAGTCCATTCCAGAGGAACCTGTTTTCCCTGCACTGCCTTGACGTTCAAGCCGAGGATCGACTCCCACCACGTGTGCACGTGGGACAGCCCTGTGGGAAAGCCTCGTGGGAAAGCCTCGTGGGAAAGACTCGAGGGAAAACCATAGATCCTTTGATCCACGCGGCGGACTGCGTGACACTGCTGCTACCGCTCTGGAGGAAAGCGCAAGTGCATGCCCGCATTCGAGACGAGGACTGACTCCCCTGGGGAGACTCCAGAAGTACCCCAAGATCCATGTCAGCACTGGAGAGGAATCCTCAGGTTCCGGCCCCGACTCCACACAAGGTCTTAGGCCCCGGCATCGACGGGAGAGGAATGCCGAGAGGCCCCTGAGGAACTCGCATTGGGACTGGCCTTTCCTGAGGCCACCAGAGCGGGTCCCTGAGGTCCCCATCGTAAGTCGAGAGCACCTGCCGCAACTCGAGAAAATCCAGGAGGTTTTGCCCTCCAGGCGAGATGAGGCCCATTTCCGCTTAGGCTTCTCGAGGCTAATCACGTCTAACCACTGGAACTTCCAAAGGGTCCTTCACACCGTTGCTGCAACTCAAGAAGTTCCCCGACATACCCGTCTCCACTCGAGAGGAAGCACGTGGGGTCCCGCACACATCCAGGGGAGCCCCGTTTCCGCCTCCTAGCTCGAGATGAGGGATCCTTTCCCTGTTTCGTAGGGAAAGAATTCCCGGCGTTCCCGTCGCATCTCAAGAGGAGGCGCTCTCCACAGGAAAGTCGAGAGGAACTCCAGGGTCGTGCCACCATTCCAAGAGTCCCCCAGATGTGTCAGTCCATTCCAGAGGAACCTGTTTTCCCTGCACTGCCTTGACGTTCAAGCCGAGGATCCACTCCCACCACGTGTGCACGTGGGACAGCCCTGTGGGAAAGCCTCGTGGGAAAGCCTCGTGGGAAAGACTCGAGGGAAAACCATAGATCCTTTGATCCACGCGGCGGACTGCGTGACACTGCTGCTACCGCTCTGGAGGAAAGCGCAAGTGCATGCCCGCATTCGAGACGAGGACTGACTCCCCTGGGGAGACTCCAGAAGTACCCCAAGATCCATGTCAGCACTGGAGAGGAATCCTCAGGTTCCGGCCCCGACTCCACACAAGGTCTTAGGCCCCGGCATCGACGGGAGAGGAATCCCGAGAGGCCCCCGAGGAACTCGCATGGGGACTGGCCTTTCCTGAGGCCACCAGAGCGGGTCCCTGAGGTCCCCGTCGTAAGTCGAGAGCACCTGCCGCAACTCGAGAAAATCCAGGAGGTTTTGCCCTCCAGGCGAGATGAGGCCCATTTCGGCTGAGGCTTCTCGAGGCTAATCACGTCTAACCACTGGAACTTCCAAAGGGTCCTTCACACCCTTGCTGCAACTCAAGAAGTTCCCCGACATACCCGTCTCCACTCGAGAGGAAGCACGTGGGGTTCCGCACACATCCAGGGGAGCCCCGTTTCCGCCTCCTAGCTCGAGATGAGGGATCCTTTCCCTGTTTCGTAGGGAAAGAATTCCCGGCGTTCCCGTCGCATCTCAAGAGGAGGCGCTCTCCACAGGAAAGGCGAGAGGAACTCCAGGGTCGTGCCACCATTCCAAGAGTCCCCCAGATGTGTCAGTCCATTCCAGAGGAACCTGTTTTCCCTGCACTGCCTTGACGTTCAAGCCGAGGATCGACTCCCACCACGTGTGCACGTGGGAAAGCCCTGTGGGAAAGCCTCGTGGGAAAGCCTCGTGGGAAAGACTCGAGGGAAAACCATAGATCCTTTGATCCACGCGGCGGACTGGGTGACACTGCTGCTACCGCTCTGGAGGAAAGCGCAAGTGCATGCCCGCATTCGAGAGGAGGACTGACTCCCCTGGGGAGACTCCAGAAGTACCCCAAGATCCATGTCAGCACTGGAGAGGAATCCTCAGGTTCCGGCCCCGACTCCACACAAGGTCTTAGGCCCCGGCATCGACGGGAGAGGAATCCCGAGAGGCCCCCGAGGAACTCGCATGGGGACTGGCCTTTCCTGAGGCCACCAGAGCGGGTCCCTGAGGTCCCCGTCGTAAGTCGAGAGCACCTGCCGCAACTCGAGAAAATCCAAGAGGTTTTGCCCTCCAGGCGAGATGAGGCCCATTTCCGCTGAGGCTTCTCGAGGCTAATCACGTCTAACCACTGGAACTTCCAAAGGGTCCTTCACACCCTTGCTGCATCTCAAGAAGTTCCCCGACAAACCCGTCTCCACT
Source organism: Ovis canadensis (assembly GCF_042477335.2). Taxonomy (NCBI): domain Eukaryota; kingdom Metazoa; phylum Chordata; class Mammalia; order Artiodactyla; family Bovidae; genus Ovis; species Ovis canadensis. Next base: position 3,753,798 of record NC_091252.1, read on the forward strand.
CGAGAGGAAGCACGTGGGGTCCCGCACACATCCAGGGGAGCCCCGTTTCCGCCTCCTAGCTCGAGATGAGGGATCCTTTCCCTGTTTCGTAGGGAAAGAATTCCCGGCGTTCCCGTCGCATCTCAAGAGGAGGCGCTCTCTACAGGAAAGGCGAGAGGAACTCCAGGGTCGTGCCACCATTCCAAGAGTCCCCCAGATGTGTCAGTCCATTCCAGAGGAACCTGTTTTCCCTGCACTGCCTTGACGTTCAAGGCGAGGATCGACTCCCACCACGTGTGCACGTGGGACAGCCCTGTGGGAAAGCCTCGTGGGAAAGCCTCGTGGGAAAGACTCGAGGGAAAACCATAGATCCTTTGATCCACGGGGCGGACTGCGTGACACTGCTGCTACCGCTCTGGAGGAAAGCGCAAGTGCATGCCCGCATTCGAGACGAGGACTGACTCCCCTGGGGAGACTCCAGAAGTACCCCAAGATAAATGTCAGCACTGGAGAGGAATCCTCAGGTTCCGGCCCCGACTCCACACAAGGTCTTAGGCCCCGGCATCGACGGGAGAGGAATCCCGAGAGGCCCCCGAGGAACTCGCATGGGGACTGGCCTTTCCTGAGGCCACCAGAGCGGGTCCCTGAGGTCCCCGTCGTAAGTCGAGAGCACCTGCCGCAACTCGAGAAAATCCAGGAGGTTTTGCCCTCCAGGCGAGATGAGGCCCATTTCCGCTGAGGCTTCTCGAGGCTAATCACGTCTAACCACTGGAACTTCCAAAGGGTCCTTCACACCCTTGCTGAAACTCAAGAAGTTCCCCGACATACCCGTCTCCACTCGAGAGGAAGCACGTGGGGTCCCGCACACATCCAGGGGAGCCCCGTTTCCGCCTCCTAGCTCGAGATGAGGGATCCTTTCCCTGTTTCGTAGGGAAAGAATTCCCGGCGTTCCCGTCGCATCTCAAGAGGAGGCGCTCTCCACAGGAAAGGCGAGAGGAACTCCAGGGTCGTGCCACCATTCCAAGAGTCCCCCAGATGTGTCAGTCCATTCCAGAGGAACCTGTTTTCCCTGCACTGCCTTGACGTTCAAGCCGAGGATCCACTCCCACCACGTGTGCTCGTGGGACAGCCCTGTGGGAAAGCCTCGTGGGAAAGCCTCGTGGGAAAGACTCGAGGGAAAACCATAGATCCTTTGATCCACGCGGCGGACTGCGTGACACTGCTGCTACCGCTCTGGAGGAAAGCGCAAGTGCATGCCCGCATTCGAGACGAGGACTGACTCCCCTGGGGAGACTCCAGAAGTACCCCAAGATCCATGTCAGCACTGGAGAGGAATCCTCAGGTTCCGGGCCCGACTCCACACAAGGTCTTAGGCCCCGGCATCGACGGGAGAGGAATCCCGAGAGGCCCCCGAGGAACTCGCATGGGGACTGGCCTTTCCTGAGGCCACCAGAGCGGGTCCCTGAGGTCCCCGTCGTAAGTCGAGAGCACCTGCCGCAACTCGAGAAAATCCAGGAGGTTTTGCCCTCCAGGCGAGATGAGGCCCATTTCCGCTGAGGCTTCTCGAGGCTAATCACGTCTAACCACTGAAACTTCCAAAGGGTCCTTCACACCCTTGCTGCAACTCAAGAAGTTCCCCGACATACCCGTCTCCACTCGAGAGGAAGCACGTGGGGTCCCGCACACATCCAGGGGAGCCCCGTTTCCGCCTCCTAGCTCGAGATGAGGGATCCTTTCCCTGTTTCGTAGGGAAAGAATTCCCGGCGTTCCCGTCGCATCTCAAGAGGAGGCTCTCTCCACAGGAAAGGCGAGAGGAACTCCAGGGTCGTGCCACCATTCCAAGAGTCCCCCAGATGTGTCAGTCCATTCCAGAGGAACCTGTTTTCCCTGCACTGCCTTGACGTTCAAGCCGAGGATCCACTCCCACCACGTGTGCACGTGGGACAGCCCTGTGGAAAGCCTCGTGGGAAAGCCTCGTGGGAAAGACTCGAGGGAAAACCATAGATCCTTTGATCCACGCGGCGGACTGCCTGACACTGCTGCTACCGCTCTGGAGGAAAGCGCAAGTGCATGCCCGCATTCGAGACGAGGACTGACTCCCCTGGGGAGACTCCATAAGTACCCCAAGATCCATGTCAGAACTGGAGAGGAATCCTCAGGTTCCGGCCCCGACTCCACACAAGGTCTTAGGCCCCGGCCTCGACGGGAGAGGAATGCCTAGAGGCCCCCGTGGAACTCGCATGGGGACTGGCCTTTCCTGAGGCCACCAGAGCGGGTCCCTGAGGTCCCCGTAGTAAGTCGAGAGCACCTGCCGCAACTCGAGAAAATCCAGGAGGTTTTGCCCTCGAGGCGAGATGAGGCCCATTTCCGCTGAGGCTTCTCGTCGCTAATCATGTCTAACCACTGGAACTTCCAAAGGGTCCTTGACACCCTTGCTGCAACTCAAGAAGTTCCCCGACATACCCGTCTCCACTCGTGAGGAAGCACGTGGGTCCCGCACACATCCAGGGGAGCCCCGTTTCCGCCTCCTACCTCGAGATGAGGGATCCTTTCCCTGTTTCGTAGGGAAAGAATTCCCGGCGTTCCCGTCGCATCTCAAGAGGAGGCGCTCTCCACAGGAAAGGGAGAGGAACTCCAGGGTCGTGCCACCATTCCAAGAGTCCCCCAGATTTGTCAGTCCATTCCAGAGGAACCTGTTTCCCTGCACTGCCTTGACGTTCAAGCCGAGGATCGACTCCCACCCCGTGTGCACGTGGGACAGCCCTGTGGGAAAGCCTCGTGGGAAAGCCTCGTGGGAAAGACTCGAGGGAAAACCATAGATCCTTTGATCCACGCGGCGGACTGCGTGACACTGCTGCTACCGCTCTGGAGGAAAGCACAAGTGCATGCCCGCATTCGAGACAAGGACTGACTCCCCTGGGGAGACTCCAGAAGTACCCCAAGACCCATGTCAGCACTGGAGAGGAATCCTCAGGTTCCGGCCCCGACTCCACACAAGGTCTTAGGCCCCGGCATCGACGGGAGAGGAATCCCGAGAGGCCCCCGAGGAACTCGCATGGGGACTGGCCTTTCCTGAGGCCACCAGAGCGGGTCCCTGAGGTCCCCGTCGTAAGTCGAGAGCACCTGCCGCAACTCGAGAAAATCCAGGAGGTTTTGCCCTCCAGGCGAGATGAGGCCCATTTCCGCTGAGGCTTCTCGAGGCCAATCACATGTAACCACTGGAACTTCCAAAGGGTCCTTCACACCCTTGCTGCAACTCAAGAAGTTCCCCGACATACCCGTCTCCACTCGAGAGGAAGCACGTGGGGTCCCGCACACATCCAGGGGAGCCCCGTTTCCGCCTCCTAGCTCGAGATGAGGGATCCTTTCCCTGTTTCGTAGGGAAAGAATTCCCGGCGTTCCCGTCGCATCTCAAGAGGAGGCGCTCTCCACAGGAAAGGCGAGAGGAACTCCAGGGTCGTGCCACCATTCCAAGAGTCCCCCAGATGTGTCATTTCATTCCAGAGGAACCTGTTTTCCCTGCACTGCCTTGACGTTCAGGCGGAGGATCGACTCCCACCACGTGTGCACGTGGGACAGCCCTGTGGGAAAGCCTCGTGGGAAAGCCTCATGGGAAAGACTCGAGGGAAAACCATAGATCCTTTGATCCACGCGGCGGACTGCGTGACACTGCTGCTACCGCTCTGGAGGAAAGCGCAAGTGCATGCCCGCATTCGAGACGAGGACTGACTCCCCTGGGGAGACTCCAGAAGTACCCCAAGTTCCATGTCAGCACTGGAGAGGAATCCTCAGGTTCCGGGCCCGACTCCACACAAGGCCTTAGGCCCCGGCATCGACAGGAGTGGAATCCTGAGAGGCCCCCGAGGAACTCGCATGGGGACTGGCCTTTCCTGAGGCCACCAGAGCGGGTCCCTGAGGTCCCGGTCGTAAGTCGAGAGCACCTGCCGCAACTCGAGAAAATCCAGGAGGTTTTGCCCTCCAGGCGAGATGAGGCCCATTTCCGCTGAGGCTTCTCGTGGCTAATCACGTCTAACCACTGGAACTTCCAAAGGGTCCTTGACACTCTTGCTGCAACTCAAGAATTTCCCCGACATACCCGTCTCCACTCGTGAGGAAGCACGTGGGGTCCCGCACACATCCAGGGGAGCCCCGTTTCCGCCTCCTAGCTCGAGATGAGGGATCCTTTCCCTGTTTCGTAGGGACAGAATTCCTGGCGTTCCCGTCGCATCTCAAGAGGAGGCGGTCTCCACAGGAAAGGCGAGAGGAACTCCAGGGTCGTGCCACCATTCCAAGAGTCCCCCAGATGTGTCAGTCCATTCCAGAGGAACCTGTTTTCCCTGCACTGCCTTGACGTTCAAGCCGAGGATCGACTCCCACCACGTGTGCACGTGGGACAGCCCTGTGGGAAAGCCTCGTGGGAAAGCCTCGTGGGAAAGACTCGAGGGAAAACCATAGATCCTTTGATCCACGCGGCGGACTGCGTGACACTGCTGCTACCGCTCTGGAGGAAAGCGCAAGTGCATGCCCGCATTCGAGACGAGGACTGACTCCCCTGGGGAGACTCCAGAAGTACCCCAAGATCCATGTCAGCACTGGAGAGGAATCCTCAGGTTCCGGCCCCGACTCCACACAAGGTCTTAGGCCCCGGCATCGACGGGAGAGGAATCCCGAGAGGCTCCCGAAGAACTCGCTTGGGGACTGGCCTTTCCTGAAGCCACCAGAGCGGGTCCCTGAGGTCCACGTCGTAAGTCGAGAGCACCTGCCGCAACTCGAGAAAATCCAGGATGTTTTGCCCTCCAGGTGAGATGAGGCCCATTTCCGCTGAGGCTTCTCGAGGCTAATCACGTCTAACCACTGAACTTCCAAAGGGTCATTCACACCCTTGCTGCAACTCAAGAAGTTCCCCGTCATACCGTCTCCACTCGAGACGAAGCACGTGGGTCCCGCACACATCCAGGGGAGCCCCGTTTCCGCCTCCTAGCTCGAGATGAGGGATCCTTTCCCTGTTTCGTAGGGAAAGAATTCCCGGCGTTCCCGTCGCATCTCAAGAGGAGGCGCTCTCCACAGGAAAGGCGAGAGGAACTCCAGGGTCGTGCCACCATTCCAAGAGTCCCCCAGATGTGTCAGTCCATTCCAGAGGAACCTTTTTTCCCTGCACTGCCTTGACGTTCAGGCCGAGGATTGACTCCCACCACGTGTGCACGTGGGACAGCCCTGTGGGAAAGCCTCGTGGGAAAGCCTCGTGGGAAAGACTCGAGGGAAAACCATAGATCCTTTGATCCACGCGGCGGACTGCGTGACACTGCTGCTACCGCTCTGGAGGAAAGCGCAAGTGCATGCCCGCATTCGAGACGAGGACTGACTCCCCTGGGGAGACTCCAGAGGTACCCCAAGATCCATGTCAGCACTGGAGAGGAATCCTCAGGTTCCGGCCCCGACTCCACACAAGGTCTTAGGCCCCGGGATCGACTGGAGTGGAATCCTGAGAGGCCCCCGAGGAACTCGCATCGGGACTGGCCTTTCCTGAGGCCACCAGAGCAGGTCCCTGAGGTCTCCGTCATAAATCGAGAGCACCTGCCGCAACTCGAGAAAATCCAGGAGGTTTTGCCCTCGAGGCGAGATGAGGCCCATTTCGGCTGAGGCTTCTCGAGGCTAATCACGTCTAACCACTGGAACTTCCAAAGGGTCCTTCACACCCTTGCTGCAACTCAAGAAGTTCCCCGACATACACGTCTCCACTCGAGAGGAAGCACGTGGGTCCCGCACACATCCAGGGGAGCCCCGTTTCCGCCTCCTAGCTCGAGATGAGGGATCCTTTCCCTGTTTCGTAGGGAAAGAATTCCCGGCGTTCCCGTCGCATCTCAAGAGGAGGCGCTCTCCACAGGAAAGGCGTGAGGAACTCCAGGGTCGTGACACCATTCCCAGAGTCCCCCAGATGTGTCAGTCCATTCCAGAGGAACCTGTTTTCCCTGCACTGCCTTGACGTTCAAGCCGAGGATCCACTCCCACCACGTGTGCACGTGGGACAGCCCTGTGGGAAAGCCTCGTGGGAAAGACTCCAGGGAAAACCATAGATCCTTTTATCTACGCGGCGGACTGCGTGACACTGCTGCTACCGCTCTGGAGGAAAGCGCAAGTGCATGCCCGCATTCGAGACGAGGACTGACTCCCCTGGGGAGACTCCAGAAGTACCCCAAGTTCCATGTCAGCACTGGAGAGGAATCCTCAGGTTCCGGCCCCGACTCCACACAAGGTCTTAGGCCCCGGCATCGACGGGAGAGGAATCCCGAGAGGCCCCCGAGGAACTCGCATGGGGACTGGCCTTTCCTGAGGCCACCAGAGCGGTTCCCTGAGTTCCCCGTCGTAAGTCGAGAGCACCTGCCGCAACTCGAAAAAATCCAGGAGGTTTTGCCCTCCAGGCGAGATGAGGCCCATTTCCGCTGAGGCTTCTCGAGGCCAATCACATCTCACCACTGGAACTTCCAAAGGGTCTTTCACACCATTGCTGCAACTCAAGAAGTTCCACGACACACCCGTCTCCACTCGAGAGGAAGCACGTGGTGTCCGGCACACATCCACGGGAGCCCCTTTTCCGCCTCCTAGCTCGAGATGAGGGATCCTTTCCCTGTTTCGTAGGGAAAGAATTCCCGGCGTTCCGGTCGCATCTCAAGAGGAGGCGCTCTCCACAGGAAAGGCGAGAGGAACTCCAGGGTCGTGCCACCATTCCAAGAGTCCCCCAGATGTGTCAGTCCATTCCAGAGGAACCTGTTTTCCCTGCACTGCCTTGACGTTCAAGCCGAGGATCGACTCCCACCACGTGTGCACGTGGGACAGCCCTGTGGGAAAGCCTCGTGGGAAAGCCTCGTGGGAAAGACTCGAGGGAAAACCATAGATCCTTTGATCCACGCGGCGGAATGCGTGACACTGCTGCTACCGCTCTGGAGGAAAGCGCAAGTGCATGCCCGCATTCGAGACGAGGTCTGACTCCCCTGGGGAGACTCCAGAAGTACCCCAAGATCCATGTCAGCACTGGAGAGGAATCCTCAGGTTCCGGCCCCGACTCCACACAAGGTCTTAGGCCCCGGCATCGACGGGAGAGGAATCCCGAGAGGACCTCGAGGAACACGCATGGGGACTGGCCTTTCCTGAGGCCACCAGAGCGGGTCCCTGAGGTCCCCGTCGTAAGTCGAGAGCACCTGCCGCAACTCGAGAAAATCCAGGAGGTTTTGCCCTCCAGGCGAGATGAGGCCCATTTCCGCTGAGGCTTCTCGAGGCCAATCACGTCTAACCACTGGAACTTCCAAAGGGTCCTTCACACCCTTGCTGCAACTCAAGAAGTTCCCCGACATACCCGTCTCCACTCGAGAGAAAGCACGTGGGGTCCCGCACACATCCAGGGGAGCCCCGTTTCCGCCTCCTAGCTCGAGATGAGGGATCCTTTCCCTGTTTCGTAGGGAAAGAATTCCCGGCGTTCCCGTCGCATCTCAAGAGGAGGCGCTCTCCACAGGAAAGGCGAGAGGAACTCCAGGGTCATGCCACCATTCCAAGAGTCCCCCAGATGTGTCAGTCCATTCCAGAGGAACCGGTTTTCCCTGCACTGCCTTGACGTTCAAGCCGAGGATCGACTCCCACCACGTGTGCACGTGGAACAGCCCTGTGGGAAAGCCTCGTGGGAAAGCCTAGTGGGAAAGACTCGAGGGAAAACCATAGATCCTTTGATCCACGCGGCGGACTGCGTGACACTGCTGCTACCGCTCTGGAGGAAAGCGCAAGTGCATGCCCGCATTCGAGACGAGGACTGACTCCCCTGGGGAGACTCCAGAAGTACCCCAAGATCCATGTCAGCACTGGAGAGGAATCCTCAGGTTCCGGCCCCGACTCCACACAAGGTCTTAGGCCCCGGCATCGACGGGAGAGGAATCCCGAGAGACCCCCGAGGAACTCGCATGGGGACTGGCCTTTCCTGAGGCCACCAGAGCGGGTCCCTGAGGTCCCCGTCGTAAGTAGAGAGCACCTGCGGCAACTCGAGAAAATCCAGGAGGTTTTGCCCTCCAGGCGAGATGAGGCCCATTTCCGCTGAGGCTTCTCGAGGCTAATCACGTCTAACCACTGGAACTTCCAAAGGGTCCTTCACACCCTTGCTGCAACTCAAGAAGTTCCCCGACATACCCGTCTCCACTCGAGAGGAAGCACGTGGGTCCCGCACACATCCAGGGGAGCCCCGTTTCCGCCTCCTAGCTCGAGATGAGGGATCCTTTCCCTGTTTCGTAGGGAAAGAATTCCCGGCGTTCCCGTCGCATCTCAAGAGGAGGCGCTCTCCACAGGAAAGGCGAGAGGAACTCCAGGGTCGTGCCACCATTCCAAGAGTCCCCCAGATGTGTCAGTCCATTCCAGAGGAACCAGTTTTCCCTGCACTGCCTTGACGTTCAAGCCGAGGATCCACTCCCACCACGTGTGCACGTGGGACAGCCCTGTGGGAAAGCCTCGTGGGAAAGCCTCGTGGGAAAGACTCGAGGGAAAACCATAGATCCTTTTATCCACGCGGCGGACTGCGTGACACTGCTGCTACCGCTCTGAAGGAAAGCGCAAGTGCATGCCCGCATTCGAGACGAGGACTGACTCCCCTGGGGAGACTCCAGAAGTACCCCAAGATCCATGTCAGCACTGGAGAGGAATCCTCAGGTTCCGGCCCCGACTCCACACAAGGTCTTAGGCCCCGGCATCGACGGGAGAGGAATCCCGAGAGGCCCCCGAGGAACTCGCATGGGGACTGGCCTTTCCTGAGGCCACCAGAGCGGGTCCCTGAGGTCCTCGTCGTAAGTCGAGAGCACCTGCCGCAACTCGAGAAAATCCAGGAGGTTTTGCCCTCCAGGCGAGATGAGGCCCATTTCCGCTGAGGCTTCTCGAGGCTAATCACGTCTAACCACTGGAACTTCCAAAGGGTCCTTCACACCCTTGCTGCAACTCAAGAAGTTCCCCGACATACCCGTCTCCACTCGAGAGGAAGCACGTGGGGTCCCGCACACATCCAGGGGAGCCCCGTTTCCGCCTCCTAGCTCGAGATGAGGGATCCTTTCCCTGTTTCGTAGGGAAAGAATTCCCGGCGTTCCCGTCGCATCTCAAGAGGAGGCGCTCTCCACAGGAAAGGCGAGAGGAACTCCAGGGTCGTGCCACCATTCCAAGAGTCCCCCAGATGTGTCAGTCCATTCCAGAGGAACCTGTTTTCCCTGCACTGCCTTGACGTTCAAGCCGAGGATCCACTCCCACCACGTGTGCACGTGGGACAGCCCTGTGGGAAAGCCTCGTGGGAAAGCCTCGTGGGAAAGACTCGAGGGAAAACCATAGATCCTTTGATCCACGCGGCGGACTGCGTGACACTGCTGCTACCGCTCTGGAGGAAAGCGCAAGTGCATGCCCGCATTTGAGACGAGGACTGACTCCCCTGGGGGACTCCAGAAGTAACCCAAGATCCATGTCAGCACTGGAGAGGAATCCTCAGGTTCCGGCCCCGACTCCACACAAGGTCTGAGGCCCCGGCATCGACGGGAGAGGAATCCCGAGAGGCCTCCGAGGAACTCGCATGGGGACTGGCCTTTCCTGAGGCCACCAGAGCGGGTCCCTGAGGTCCCCGTCGTAAGTCGAGAGCACCTGCCGCAACTCCAGAAAATCCAGGAGGTTTTGCCCTCCAGGCGAGATGAGGCCCATTTCCGCTGAGGCTTCTCGAGGCCAATCACATCTAACCACTGGAACTTCCAAAGGGTCCTTCACACCCTTGCTGCAACTCAAGAAGTTCCCCGACATACCCGTCGGCACTCGAGAGGAAGCACGTGGTGTCCCGCACACATCCAGGGGAGCCCCGTTTCCGCCTCCTAGCTCGAGATGAGGGATCCTTTCCCTGTTTCGTAGGGAAAGAATTCCCGGCGTTCCCGTCGCATCTCAAGAGGAGGCGCTCTCCACAGGAAAGGCGAGAGGAACTCCAGGGTCATGCCACCATTCCAAGAGTCCCCCAGATGTGTCAGTCCATTCCAGAGGAACCTGTTTTCCCTGCACTGCCTTGACGTTCAAGCCGAGGATCGACTCCCATCACGTGTGCACGTGGGACAGCCCTGTGGGAAAGCCTCGTGGGAAAGCCTCGTGGGAAAGACTCGAGGGAAAGCCATAGATCCTTTGATCCACGCGGCAGAAGCGTTACACTGCTGCTACCGCTCTGGAGGAAAGCGCAAGTGAATGCCCGCATTCGAGACGAGGACTGACTCCCCTGGGGAGACTCCAGAAGTACCCCAAGATCCATGTCAGCACTGGAGAGGAATCCTCAGGTTCCGGCCCCGACTCCACACAAGGTCTTAGGCCCCGGCATCGACGGGAGAGGCATCCCGAGAGGCCCCCGAGGAACTCGCATGGGGACTGGCCTTTCCTGAGGCCACCAGAGCAGGTCCCTGAGGTCTCCGTCATAAGTCGAGAGCATCTGCCGCAACTCGAGAAAATCCAGGAGGTTTTGCCCTCGAGGCGAGATGAGGCCCATTTCCGCTGAGGCTTCTCGAGGCTAATCACATCTAACCACTGGAACTTCCAAAGGGTCCTTCACACCCTTGCTGCAACTCAAGAAGTTCCCCGACATACCCGTCTCCACTCGAGAGGAAGCACGTGGTGTCCCGCACACATCCAGGGGAGCCCCGTTTCCGCTTCCTAGCTCGAGATGAGTGATCCTTTCCCTGTTTCGTAGGGAAAGAATTCCCGGCGTTCCCGTCGCATCTCAAGAGGAGGCGCTCTCCACAGGAAAGGCGAGAGGAACTCCAGGGTCGTGCCACCATTCCAAGAGTCCCCCAGATGTGTCAGTCCATTCCAGAGGAACCTGTTTTCCCTGCACTGCCTTGACGTTCAAGACGAGGATCGACTCCCACCACGTGTGCACGTGGGACAGCCCTGTGGGAAAGCCTCGTGGGAAAGACTCGAGGGAAAACCATAGATCCTTTGATCCACGCGGCGGACTGCGTGACACTGCTGCTACCGCTCTGGAGGAAAGCGCAATGCATGCCCGCATTCGAGACGAGAACTGACTCCCCTGGGGAGACTCCAGAAGTACCCCAAGATCCATGTCAGCACTGGAGAGGAATCCTCAGGTTCCGGCCCCGACTCCACACAAGGTCTTAGGCCCCGGCATCGACGGGAGAGGAATCCCGCGACGCCCCCGAGGAACCCGCATGGGGACTGGCTTTTCCTGAGGCCAACAGAGCGGTTCCCTGAGGTCCCCGTCGTAAGTCGAGAGCAGCTGCCGCAACTCGAGAAAATTCAGGAGGTTTTGCCCTCCAGGCGAGATGAGGCCCATTTCCGCTGAGGCTTCTCGAGGCCAATCACATCTAACCACTGGAACTTCCAAAGGGTCCTTCACACCCTTGCTGCAACTCAAGAAGTTCCCCGACATACCCGTCTGCACTCGAGAGGAAGCACGTGGTGTCCCGCACACATCCAGGGGAGCCCCGTTTCCGCCTCCTAGCTCGAGATGAGGGATCCTTTCCCTGTTTCGTAGGGAAAGAATTCCCGGCGTTCCCGTCGCATCTCAAGAGGAGGCGCTCTCCACAGGAAAGGGAGAGGAACTCCAGGGTCGTGACACCATTCCAAGAGTCCCCCAGATTTGTCAGTCCATTCCAGAGGAACCTGTTTTCCCTGCACTGCCTTGACGTTCAAGCCGAGGATCGACTCCCACCCCGTGTGCACGTGGGACAGCCCTGTGGGAAAGCCTCGTGGGAAAGCCTCGTGGGAAAGACTCGAGGGAAAACCATAGATCCTTTGATCCACGCGGCGGACTGCGTGACACTGCTGCTACCGCTCTGGAGGAAAGCACAAGCGCATGCCCGCATTCGAGACAAGGACTGACTCCCCTGGGGAGACTCCAGAAGTACCCCAAGATCCATGTCAGCACTGGAGAGGAATCCTCAGGTTCCGGCCCCGACTCCACACAAGGTCTTAGGCCCCGGCATCGACGGGAGAGGAATCCCGAGAGGCCCCCGAGGAACTCGCATGGGGACTGGCCTTTCCTGAGGCCACCAGAGCGGGTCCCTGAGGTCCCCGTCGTAAGTCGAGAGCACCTGCCGCAACTCGAGAAAATCCAGGAGGTTTTGCCCTCCAGGCGAGATGAGGCCCATTTCCGCTGAGGCTTCTCGAGGCCAATCACATCTAACCACTGGAACTTCCAAAGGGTCCTTCACACCCTTGCTACAACTCAAGAAGTTCCCCGACATACCCGTCTCCACTCGAGAGGAAGCACGTGGTGTCCCGCACACATCCAGGGGAGCCCCGTTTCCGCCTCCTAGCTCGAGATGAGGGATCCTTTCCCTGTTTCGTAGGGAAAGAATTCCCGGCGTTCCCGTCGCATCTCAAGAGGAGGCGCTCTCCACAGGAAAGGCGAGAGGAACTCCAGGGTCGTGCCACCATTCCAAGAGTCCCCCAGATGTGTCATTTCATTCCAGAGGAACCTGTTTTCCCTGCACTGCCTTGACGTTCAGGCCGAGGATCGACTCCCACCACGTGTGCACGTCGGACAGCCCTGTGGGAAAGCCTCGTGGGAAAGCCTCATGGGAAAGACTCGAGGGAAAACCATAGATCCTTTGATCCACGCGGCGGACTGCGTGACACTGCTGCTACCGCTCTGGAGGAAAGCGCAAGTGCATGCCCGCATTCGAGACGAGGACTGACTCCCCTGGGGAGACTCCAGAAGTACCCCAAGTTCCATGTCAGCACTGGAGAGGAATCCTCAGGTTCCGGCCCCGACTCCACACAAGGTCTTAGGCCCCGGCATCGACGGGAGTGGAATCCTGAGAGGCCCCCGAGGAACTCGCATGGGGACTGGCCTTTCCTGAGGCCACCAGAGCGGGTCCCTGAGGTCCCCGTCGTAAGTAGAGAGCACCTGCCGCAACTCGAGAAAATCCAGGAGGTTTTGCCCTCCAGGCGAGATGAGGCCCATTTCCGCTGAGGCTTCTCGTGGCTAATCACGTCTAACCACTGGAACTTCCAAAGGGTCCTTGACACTCTTGCTGCAACTCAAGAATTTCCCCGACATACCCGTCTCCACTCGTGAGGAAGCATGTGGGTCCCGCACAAATCCAGGGGAGCCCCGTTTCCGCCTCCTAGCTCGAGATGAGGGATCCTTTCCCTGTTTCGTAGGGAAAGAATTCCCGGCGTTCCCGTCGCATCTCAAGAGGAGGCGCTCTCCACAGGAAAGGGAGAGGAACTCCAGGGTCGTGACACCATTCCAAGAGTCCCCCAGATTTGTCAGTCCATTCCAGAGGAACCTGTTTTCCCTGCACTGCCTTGACGTTCAAGCCGAGGATCGACTCCCACCACGTGTGCACGTGGGACAGCCCTGTGGGAAAGCCTCGTGGGAAAGCCTCGTGGGAAAGACTCGAGGGAAAACCATAGATCCTTTGATCCATGCGGCGGACTGCGTGACACTGCTGCTACCGCTCTGGAGGAAAGCGCAAGTGCATGCCCGCATTCGAGACAAGGACTGACTCCCCTGGGAAGACTCCAGAAGTACCCCAAGATCCATGTCAGCACTGGAGAGGAATCCTCAGGTTCCGGCCCCGACTCCACACAAGGTCTTAGGCCCTGGCATCGACGGGAGTGGAATCCTGACAGGCCCCCGAGGAACTCGCATGGGGACTGGCCTTTCCTGAGGCCAACAGAGCGGGTCCCTGAGGTCCCCGTCGTAAGTCGAGAGCACCTGCCGCACTCGAGAAAATCCAGGAGGTTTTGCCCTCCAGGCGAGATGAGGCCCATTTCCGCTGAGGCTTCTCGTGGCTAATCACGTCTAACCACTGGAACTTCCAAAGGGTCCTTCACACCCTTGCTGCAACTCAAGAAGTTCCCCGACATACCCGTCTCCACTCGAGAGGAAGCACGTGGGTCCCGCACACATCCAGGGGAGCCCCGTTTCCGCCTCCTAGCTCGAGATGAGGGATCCTTTCCCTGTTTCGTAGGGAAAGAATTCCCGGCGTTCCCGTCGCATCTCAAGAGGAGGGGCTCTCCACAGGAAAGGCGAGAGGAACTCCAGGGTCGTGACACCATTCCAAGAGTCCCCCAGATTTGTCAGTCCATTCCAGAGGAACCTGTTTTCCCTGCACTGCCTTGACGTTCAAGCCGGGGATCGACTCCCACCACGTGTGCACGTGGGATAGCCCTGTGGGAAAGCCTCGTGGGAAAGCCTCGTGGGAAAGACTCGAGGGAAAACCATAGATCCTTTGATCCACGCGGCGGACTGCGTGACACTGCTGCTACCGCTCTGGAGGAAAGCGCAAGTGCATGCCCGCAATCGAGACGAGGACTGACTCCCCTGGGGAGACTCCAGAAGTACCCCAAGATCCATGTCAGCACTGGAGAGGAATCCTCAGGTTCCGGCCCCGACTCCACACAAGGTCTTAGGCCCCGGCATCGACGGGAGAGGAATCCCGAGAGGCCCCCGTGGAACTCGCATGGGGACTGGCATTTCCTGAGGCCACCAGAGCGGTTCCCTGAGGTCCCTGTCGTAAGTCGAGAGCACCTGCCCCAACTCGAGAAAATCCAGGAGGTTTTGCCCTCCAGGCGAGATGAGGCCCATTTCCGCTGAGGCTTCTCGAGGCCAATCACATCTAACCACTGGAACTTCCAAAGGGTCCTTCACACCATTGCTGCAACTCAAGAAGTTCCCCGACATACCCGTCTCCACTCGAGAGGAAGCACGTGGGGTCCCGCACACATCCAGAGGAGCTCCGTTTCCGCCCCCTAGCTAGAGATGAGGGATCCTTTCCCTGTTTCGTAGGGAAAGAATTCCCGGCGTTCCCGTCGCATCTCAAGAGGAGGCGCTCTCCACAGGAAAGGCGAGAGGAACTCCAGGGTCGTGCCACCATTCCAAGAGTCCCCCAGATGTGTCAGTCCATTCCAGAGGAACCTGTTTTCCCTGCACTGCCTTGACGTTCAAGCCGAGGATCGACTCCCACCACGTGTGCACGTGGGACAGCCCTGTGGGAAAGCCTCGTGGGAAAGCCTCGTGGGAAAGACTCGAGGGAAAACCATAGATCCTTTGATCCACGCGGCGGACTGCGTGACACTGCTGCTACCGCTCTTGAGGAAAGCGCAAGTGCATGCCCGCATTCGAGACGAGGACTGACTCCCCTGGGGAGACTCCAGAAGTACCCCAAGATCCATGTCAGCACTGGAGAGGAATCCTCAGGTTCCGGCCCCGACTCCACACAAGGTCTTAGGCCCAGGCATCGACGGGAGAGGAATCCCGAGAGGCCCCCGAGGAACTCGCATGGGGACTGGCCTTTCCTGAGGCCACCAGAGCGGGTCCCTGAGGTCCCCGTCGTAAGTCGAGAGCACCTGCCGCAACTTGAGAAAATCCAGGAGGTTTTGCCCTCCAGGCGAGATGAGGCCCATTTCCGCTGAGGCTTCTCGAGGCCAATCACATCTAACGACTGGAACTTCCAAAGGGTCCTTCACACCCTTGCTGCAACTCAAGAAGTTCCCCGACATACCCGTCGGCACTCGAGAGGAAGCACGTGGTGTCCCGCACACATCCAGGGGAGCCCCGTTTCCGCCTCCTAGCTCGAGATGAGGGATCCTTTCCCTGTTTCGTAGGGAAAGAATTCCCGGCGTTCCCGTCGCATCTCAAGAGGAGGCGCTCTCCACAGGAAAGGCGAGAGGAACTCCAGGGTCATGCCACCATTCCAAGAGTCCCCCAGATGTGTCAGTCCATTCCAGAGGAACCTGTTTTCCCTGCACTGCCTTGACGTTCAAGCCGAGGATCGACTCCCACCACGTGTGCACGTGGGACAGCCCTGTGGGAAAGCCTCGTGGGAAAGCCTCGTGGGAAAGACTCGAGGGAAAGCCATAGATCCTTTGATCCACGCGGCAGAAGCGTTACACTGCTGCTACCGCTCTGGAGGAAAGCGCAAGTGCATGCCCGCATTCGAGACGAGGACTGACTCCCCTGGGGAGACTCCAGAAGTACCCCAAGATCCATGTCAGCACTGGAGAGGAATCCTCAGGTTCCGGCCCCGACTCCACACAAGGTCTTAGGCCCCGGCATCGACGGGAGAGGCATCCCGAGAGGCCCCCGAGGAACTCGCATGGGGACTGGCCTTTCCTGAGGCCACCAGAGCAGGTCCCTGAGGTCTCCGTCATAAATCGAGAGCACCTGCCGCAACTCGAGAAAATCCAGGAGGTTTTGCCCTCCAGGCGAGATGAGGCCCATTTCGGCTGAGGCTTCTCGAGGCTAATCACGTCTAACCACTGGAACTTCCAAAGGGTCCTTCACACCCTTGCTGCAACTCAAGAAGTTCCCCGACATACACGTCTCCACTCGAGAGGAAGCACGTGGGTCCCGCACACATCCAGGGGAGCCCCGTTTCCGCCTCCTAGCTCGAGATGAGGGATCCTTTCCCTGTTTCGTAGGGAAAGAATTCCCGGCGTTCCCGTCGCATCTCAAGAGGAGGCGCTCTCCACAGGAAAGGCGTGAGGAACTCCAGGGTCGTGACACCATTCCCAGAGTCCCCCAGATGTGTCAGTCCATTCCAGAGGAACCTGTTTTCCCTGCACTGCCTTGACGTTCAAGCCGAGGATCCACTCCCACCACGTGTGCACGTGGGACAGCCCTGTGGGAAAGCCTCGTGGGAAAGACTCCAGGGAAAACCATAGATCCTTTTATCTACGCGGCGGACTGCGTGACACTGCTGCTACCGCTCTGGAGGAAAGCGCAAGTGCATGCCCGCATTCGAGACGAGGACTGACTCCCCTGGGGAGACTCCAGAAGTACCCCAAGATCCATGTCAGCACTGGAGAGGAATCCTCAGGTTCCGGCCCCGACTCCACACAAGGTCTTAGGCCCCGGCATCGACGGGAGAGGAATCCCGAGAGGCCCCCGAGGAACTCGCATGGGGACTGGCCTTTCCTGAGGCCACCAGAGCGGGTCCCTGAGGTCCTCGTCGTAAGTCGAGAGCACCTGCCGCAACTCGAGAAAATCCAGGAGGTTTTGCCCTCCAGGCGAGATGAGGCCCATTTCCGCTGAGGCTTCTCGAGGCTAATCACGTCTAACCACTGGAACTTCCAAAGGGTCCTTCACACCCTTGCTGCAACTCAAGAAGTTCCCCGACATACCCGTCTCCACTCGAGAGGAAGCACGTGGGGTCCCGCACACATCCAGGGGAGCCCCGTTTCCGCCTCCTAGCTCGAGATGAGGGATCCTTTCCCTGTTTCGTAGGGAAAGAATTCCCGGCGTTCCCGTCGCATCTCAAGAGGAGGCGCTTTCCACAGGAAAGGCGAGAGGAACTCCAGGGTCGTGCCACCATTCCAAGAGTCCCCCAGATGTGTCAGTCCATTCCAGAGGAACCTGTTTTCCCTGCACTGCCTTGACGTTCAAGCCGAGGATCCACTCCCACCACGTGTGCACGTGGGACAGCCCTGTGGGAAAGCCTCGTGGGAAAGCCTCCTGGGAAAGACTCGAGGGAAAACCATAGATCCTTTGATCCACGCGGCGGACTGCGTGACACTGCTGCTACCGCTCTGGAGGAAAGCGCAAGTTCATGCCCGCATTTGAGACGAGGACTGACTCCCCTGGGGGACTCCAGAAGTAACCCAAGATCCATGTCAGCACTGGAGAGGAATCCTCAGGTTCCGGCCCCGACTCCACACAAGGTCTTAGGCCCCGGCATCGACGGGAGAGGAATCCCGAGAGGCCCCGGAGGAACTCGCATGGGGACTGGCCTTTCCTGAGGCCACCAGAGCGGGTCCCTGAGGTCCCCGTCGTAAGTCGAGAGCACCTGCCGCAACTCGAGAAAATCCAGGAGGTTTTGCCCTCCAGGCGAGATGAGGCCCATTTCCGCTGAGGCTTCTCGAGGCTAATCACATCTAACCGCTGGAACTTCCAAAGGGTCCTTCACACCCTTGCTGCAACTCAAGAAGTTCCCCGACATACCGTCTCCACTCGAGAGGAAGCACGTGGGGTCCCACACACATCCAGGGGAGCCCCGTTTCCGCCTCCTAGCTCGAGATGAGGGATCCTTTCCCTGTTTCGTAGGGAAAGAATTCCCGGCGTTCCCGTCGCATCTCAAGAGGAGGCGCTCTCCACAGGAAAGGCGAGAGGAACTCCAGGGTCGTGCCACCATTCCAAGAGTCCCCCAGATGTGTCAGTCCATTCCAGAGGAACCTGTTTTCCCTGCACTGCCTTGACGTTCAAGCCGAGCATCCACTCCCATCACGTGTGCACGTGGGACAGCCCTGTGGGAAAGCCTCGTGGGAAAGCCTCGTGGGAAAGACTCGAGGGAAAACCATAGATCCTTTGATCCACGCGGCGGACTGCGTGACACTGCTGCTACCGCTCTGGAGGAAAGCGCAAGTGCATGCCCGCATTCGAGACGAGGACTGACTCCCCTGGGGAGACTCCAGAAGTACCCCAAGATCCATGTCAGCACTGGAGAGAAATCCTCAGGTTCCGGCCCCGACTCCACACAAGGTCTTAGGCCCCGGCATCGACGGGAGAGGAATCCCGAGAGGCCCCCGAGGAACTCGCATGGGGACTGGCCTTTCCTGAGGCCACCAGAGCGGGTCCCTGAGGTCCCCGTCGTAAGTCGAGAGCACCTGCCGCAACTCGAGAAAATCCAGGAGGTTTTGCCCTCCAGGCGAGATGAGGCCCATTTCCGCTGAGGCTTCTCGAGGCTAATCACGTCTAACCACTGGAACGTCCAAAGGGTCCTTCACACCCTTGCTGCAACTCAAGAAGTTCCCCGACATACCCGTCTCCACTCGAGAGGAAGCACGTGGGGTCCCGCACACATCCAGGGGAGCCCCGTTTCCGCCTCCTAGCTCGAGATGAGGGATCCTTTCCCTGTTTCGTAGGGAAAGAATTCCCGGCGTTCCCGTCGCATCTCAAGAGGAGGCGCTCTCCACAGGAAAGGCGAGAGGAACTCCAGGTTCGTGCCACCATTCCAAGAGTCCCCCAGATGTGTCAGTCCATTCCAGAGGAACCTGTTTTCCCTGCACTGCCTTGACGTTCAAGCCGAGCATCCACTCCCACCACGTGTGCACGTGGGACAGCCCTGTGGGAAAGCCTCGTGGGAAAGCCTCGTGGGAAAGACTCGAGGGAAAACCATAGATCCTTTGATCCACGCGGCGGACTGCGTGACACTGCTGCTACCGCTCTGGAGGAAAGCGCAAGTGCATGCCCGCATTCGAGACGAGGACTGACTCCCCTGGGGAGACTCCAGAAGTACCCCAAGATCCATGTCAGCACTGGAGAGGAATCCGCAGGTACCGGCCCCGATTCCACACAAGGTCTTAGGCCCCGGCATCGACGGGAGAGGAATGCCGAGAGGCCCCCGAGGAACTCGCATGGGGACTGGCCTTTCCTGAGGCCACCAGAGCGGGTCCCTGAGGTCCTCGTCGTAAGTCGAGAGCACCTGCCGCAACTCGAGAAAATCCAGGAAGTTTTGCCCTCCAGGCGAGATGAGGCCCATTTCCGCTGAGGCTTCTCGAGGCTAATCACGTCTAACCACTGGAACTTCCAAAGGGTCCTTCACACCCTTGCTGCAACTCAAGAAGTTCCCCCACATACCCGTCTCCACTCGAGAGGAAGCACGTGGGGTCCCGCACACATCCAGGGGAGCCCCGTTTCCGCCTCCAAGCTCGAGATGAGAGATCCTTTCCCTGTTTCGTAGGGAAAGAATTCCCGGCGTTCCCGTCGCATCTCAAGAGGAGGTGCTCTCCACAGGAAAGGCGAGAGGAACTCCAGGGTCGTGCCACCATTCCAAGAGTCCCCCAGATGTGTCAGTCCATTCCAGAGGAACCTGTTTTCCCTGCACTGCCTTGACGTTCAAGCCGAGCATCCACTCCCACCACGTGTGCACGTGGGACAGCCCTGTGGGAAAGCCTCGTGGGAAAGCCTCGTGGGAAAGACTCGAGGGAAAACCATAGATCCTTTGATCCACGCGGCGGACTGCGTGACACTGCTGCTACCGCTCTGGAGGAAAGCGCAAGTGCATGCCCGCATTCGAGACGAGGACTGACTCCCCTGGGGAGACTCCAGAAGTACCCCAAGATCCATGTCAGCACTGGAGAGGAATCCTCAGGTTCCGGCCCCGACTCCACACAAGGTCTTAGGCCCCGGAATCGACGGGAGACGAATCCCGAGAGGCCCCCGAGGAACTCGCATGGGGACTGGCCTTTCCTGACGCCACCAGAGCGGGTCCCTGAGGTCCCCGTCGTAAGTCGAGAGCACCTGCCGCAACTCGAGAAAATCCAGGAGGTTTGGCCCTCCAGGCGAGATGAGGCCCATTTCCGCTGAGGCTTCTCGAGGCTAATCACGTCTAACCACTGGAACTTCCAAAGGGTCCTTCACACCCTTGCTGCAACTCAAGAAGTTCCCCGACATACCCGTCTCCACTCGAGAGGAAGCACGTGGGGTCCCGCACACATCCAGGGGAGCCCCGTTTCCGCCTCCTAGCTCGAGATGAGGGATCCTTTCCCTGTTTCGTAAGGAAAGAATTCCCGGCGTTCCCGTCGCATCTCAAGAGGAGGCGCTCTCCACAGGAAAGGCGAGAGGAACTCCAGGGTCGTGCCACCATTCCAAGAGTCCCCCAGATGTGTCAGTCCATTCCAGAGGAACCTGTTTTCCCTGCACTGCCTTGACGTTCAAGCCGAGGATCCACTCCCAACACGTGTGCACGTGGGACAGCCCTGTGGGAAAGCCTCGTGGGAAAGCCTCGTGGGAAAGACTCGAGGGAAAACCATAGATCCTTTGATCCACGCGGCTGACTGCGTGACACTGCTGCTACCGCTCTGGAGGAAAGCGCAAGTGCATGCCCGCATTCGAGACGAGGACTGACTCCCCTGGGGAGACTCCAGAAGTACCCCAAGATCCATGTCAGCACTGGAGAGGAATCCTCAGGTTCCGGCCCCGACTCCACACAAGGTCTTAGGCCCCGGCATCGACGGGAGAGGAATCCCCAGAGGCCCCCGAGGAACTCGCATGGGGACTGGCCTTTCCTGAGGCCACCAGAGCGGGTCCCTGAGGTCCCCGTCGTAAGTCGAGAGCACCTGCCGCAACTCGAGAAAATCCAGGAGGTTTTGCCCTCCAGGCGAGATGGGGCCCATTTCCGCTGAGGCTTCTCGAGGCTAATCACGTCTAACCACTGGAACTTCCAAAGGGTCCTTCACACCCTTGCTGCAACTCAAGAAGTTCCCCGACATACCCGTCTCCACTCGAGAGGAAGCACGGGGCGTCCCGCACACATCCAGGGGAGCCCCGTTTCCGCCTCCTAGCTCGAGATGAGGGATCCTTTCCCTGTTTCGTAGGGAAAGAATTCCCGGCGTTCCCGTCGCATCTCAAGAGGAGGCGCTCTCCACAGGAAAGGCGAGAGGAACTCCAGGGTCGTGCCACCATTCCAAGAGTCCCCCAGATGTGTCAGTCCATTCCAGAGGAACCTGTTTTCCCTGCACTGCCTCGACGTTCAAGCCGAGCATCCACTCCCACCACGTGTGCACGTGGGACAGCCCTGTGGGAAAGCCTCGTGGGAAAGCCTCGTGGGAAAGACTCGAGGGAAAACCATAGATCCTTTGATCCACGCGGCGGACTGCGTGACACTGCTGCTACCGCTCTGGAGGAAAGCGCAAGTGCATGCCCGCATTCGAGACGAGGACTGACTCCCCTGGGGAGACTCCAGAAGTACCCCAAGATCCATGTCAGCACTGGAGAGGAATCCTCAGGTTCCGGCCCCGACTCCACACAAGGTCTTAGGCCCCGGCATCGACGGGAGAGGAATCCCCAGAGGCCCCCGAGGAACTCGCATGGGGACTGGCCTTTCCTGAGGCCACCAGAGCGGGTCCCTGAGGTCCCCGTCGTAAGTCGAGAGCACCTGCCGCAACTCGAGAAAATCCAGGAGGTTTTGCCCTCCAGGCGAGATGAGGCCCATTTCCGCTGAGGCTTCTCGAGGCTAATCACGTCTAACCACTGGAACTTCCAAAGGGTCCTTCACACCCTTGCTGCAACTCAAGAAGTTCCCCGACATACCCGTCTCCACTCGAGAGGAAGCACGGGGGGTCCCGCACACATCCAGGGGAGCCCCGTTTCCGCCTCCTAGCTCGAGATGAGGGATCCTTTCCCTGTTTCGTAGGGAAAGAATTCCCGGCGTTCCCGTCGCATCTCAAGAGGAGGCGCTCTCCACAGGAAAGGCGAGAGGAACTCCAGGGTCGTGCCACCATTCCAAGAGTCCCCCAGATGTGTCAGTCCATTCCAGAGGAACCTGTTTTCCCTGTACTGCCTTGACTTTCAAGCCGAGGATCCACTCCCACCACGTGTGCACGTGGGACAGCCCTGTGGGAAAGCCTCGTGGGAAAGCCTCGTGGGAAAGACTCGAGGGAAAACCATAGATCCTTTGATCCACGCGGCGGACTGCGTGACACTGCTGCTACCGCTCTGGAGGAAAGCACAAGTGCATGCCCGCATTCGAGACGAGGACTGACTCCCCTGGGGAGACTCCAGAAGTACCCCAAGATCCATGTCAGCACTGGAGAGGAATCCTCAGGTTCCGGCCCCGACTCCACACAAGGTCTTAGGCCCCGGCATCGACGGGAGAGGAATCCCGAGAGGCCCCCGAGGAACTCGCATGTGGACTGGCCTTTCTTGAGGCCACCAGAGCGGGTCCCTGAGGTCCCCGTCGTAAGTCGAGAGCACCTGCCGCAACTCGAGAAAATCCAGGAGGTTTTGCCCTCCAGGCGAGATGAGGCCCATTTCCGCTGAGGCTTCTCGAGGCTAATCACGTCTAACCACTGGAACTTCCAAAGGGTCCTTCACACCCTTGCTGCAACTCAAGAAGTTCCCCGACATACCCGTCTCCACTCGAGAGGAAGCACGTGGAGTCCCGCACAAATCCAGGGAAGCCCCGTTTCCGCCTCCTAGCTCGAGATGAGGGATCCTTTCCCTGTTTCGTAGGGAAAGAATTCCCGGCGTTCCCTTCGCATCTCAAGAGGAGGCGCTCTCCACAGGAAAGGCGAGAGGAACTCCAGGGTCGTGCCACCATTCCAAGAGTCCCCCAGATGTGTCAGTCCATTCCAGAGGAACCTGTTTTCCCTGCACTGCCTTGACGTTCAAGCCGAGCATCCACTCCCACCACGTGTGCACGTGGGACAGCCCTGTGGGAAAGCCTCGTGGGAAAGCCTCGTGGGAAAGACTCGAGGGAAAAACATAGATCCTTTGATCCACGCGGCGGACTGCGTGACACTGCTGCTACCGCTCTGGAGGAAAGCGCAAGTGCATGCCCGCATTCGAGACGAGGACTGACTCCCCTGGGGAGACTCCAGAAGTACCCCAAGATCCATGTCAGCACTGGAGAGGAATCCTCAGGTTCCGGCCCCGACTCCACACAAGGTCTTAGGCCCCGGCATCGACGGGAGAGGAATCCCGAGAGGCCCCCGAGGAACTCGCATGTGGACTGGCCTTTCTTGAGGCCACCAGAGCGGGTCCCTGAGGTCCCCGTCGTAAGTCGAGAGCACCTGCCGCAACTCGAGAAAATCCAGGAGGTTTTGCCCTCCAGGCGAGATGAGGCCCATTTCCGCTGAGGCTTCTCGAGGCTAATCACGTCTAACCACTGGAACTTCCAAAGGGTCCTTCACACCCTTGCTGCAACTCAAGAAGTTCCCCGACATACCCGTCTCCACTCGAGAGGAAGCACGTGGAGTCCCGCACAAATCCAGGGAAGCCCCGTTTCCGCCTCCTAGCTCGAGATGAGGGATCCTTTCCCTGTTTCGTAGGGAAAGAATTCCCGGCGTTCCCTTCGCATCTCAAGAGGAGGCGCTCTCCACAGGAAAGGCGAGAGGAACTCCAGGGTCGTGCCACCATTCCAAGAGTCCCCCAGATGTGTCAGTCCATTCCAGAGGAACCTGTTTTCCCTGCACTGCCTTGACGTTCAAGCCGAGCATCCACTCCCACCACGTGTGCACGTGGGACAGCCCTGTGGGAAAGCCTCGTGGGAAAGCCTCGTGGGAAAGACTCGAGGGAAAAACATAGATCCTTTGATCCACGCGGCGGACTGCGTGACACTGCTGCTACCGCTCTGGAGGAAAGCGCAAGTGCATGCCCGCATTCGAGACGAGGACTGACTCCCCTGGGGAGACTCCAGAAGTACCCCAAGATCCATGTCAGCACTGGAGAGGAATCCTCAGGTTCCGGCCCCGACTCCACACAAGGTCTTAGGCCCCGGCATCGACGGGAGTGGAATGCTGAGAGGCCCCCGAGGAACTCGCATGGGGACTGGCCTTTCCTGAGGCCACCAGAGCGGGTCCCTGAGGTCCCAATCGTAAGTCGAGAGCACATGCCGCAACTCGAGAAAATCCAGGAGGTTTTGCCCTCCAGGCGAGATGAGGCCCATTTCCGCTGAGGCTTCTCGAGGCTAATCACATCTAACCGCTGGAACTTCAAAGAGTCCTTCACACCCTTGCTGCAACTCAAGAAGTTCCCCGACATACCCGTCTCCACTCGACAGGAAGCACGTGGGGTCCCACACACATCCAGGGGAGCCCCGTTTCCGCCTCCTAGCTCGAGATGAGGGATCCTTTCCCTGTTTCGTAGGGAAAGAATTCCCGGCGTTCCCGTCGCATCTCAAGAGGAGGCGCTCTCCACAGGAAAGGCGAGAGGAACTCCAGGGTCGTGCCACCATTCCAAGAGTCCCCCAGATGTGTCAGTCCATTCCAGAGGAACCTGTTTTCCCTGCACTGCCTTGACGTTCAAGCCGAGCATCCACTCCCATCACGTGTGCACGTGGGACAGCCCTGTGGGAAAGCCTCGTGGGAAAGCCTCGTGGGAAAGACTCGAGGGAAAACCATAGATCCTTTGATCCACGCGGCTGACTGCGTGACACTGCTGCTACCGCTCTGGAGAAAAGCGCAAGTGCATGCCCGCATTCGAGACGAGGACTGACTCCCCTAGGGAGACTCCAGAAGAACCCCAAAATCCATGTCAGCACTGGAGAGGAATCCTCAGGTTTCGGCCCCGACTCCACACAAGGTCTTAGGCCCCGGCATCGACGGGAGAGGAATCCCCAGAGGCCCCCGAGGAACTCGCATGGGGACTGGCCTTTCCTGAGGCCACCAGAGCGGGTCCCTGAGGTCCCCGTCGTAAGTCGAGAGCACCTGCCGCAACTCGAGAAAATCCAGGAGGTTTTGCCCTCCAGGCGAGATGAGGCCCATTTCCGCTGAGGCTTCTCGAGGCTAATCACGTCTAACCACTGGAACTTCCAAAGGGTCCTTCACACCCTTGCTGCAACTCAAGAAGTTCCCCGACATACCCGTCTCCACTCGAGAGGAAGCACGTGGGGTCCCGCACAAATCCAGGGGTGCCCCGTTTCCGCCTCCTAGCTCGAGATGAGGGATCCTTTCCCTGTTTCTTAGGGAAAGAATTCCCGGCGTTCCCGTCGCATCTCAAGAGAGGCGCTCTCCACAGGAAAGGCAAGAGGAACTCCAGGGTCGTGCCACCATTCCAAGAGTCCCCCAGATGTGTCAGTCCATTCCAGAGGAACCTGTTTTCCCTGCACTGCCTTGACGTTCAAGCCGAGCATCCACTCCCATCACGTGTGCACGTGGGACAGCCCTGTGGGAAAGCCTCGTGGGAAAGCCTCGTGGGAAAGACTCGAGGGAAAACCATAGATCCTTTGATCCACGCGGCGGACTGCGTGACACTGCTGCTACCGCTCTGGAGAAAAGCGCAAGTGCATGCCCGCATTCGAGACGAGGACTGACTCCCCTAGGGAGACTCCAGAAGTACCCCAAGATCCATGTCAGCACTGGAGAGGAATCCTCAGGTATCGGCCCCGACTCCACACAAGGTCTTAGGCCCCGGCATCGACGGGAGAGGAATCCCCAGAGGCCCCCGAGGAACTCGCATGGGGACTGGCCTTTCCTGAGGCCACCAGAGCGGGTCCCTGAGGTCCCCGTCGTAAGTCGAGAGCACCTGCCGCAACTCGAGAAAATCCAGGAGGTTTTGCCCTCCAGGCGAGATGAGGCCCATTTCCGCTGAGGCTTCTCGAGGCTAATCACGTCTAACCACTTGAACTTCCAAAGGGTCCTTCACACCCTTGCTGCAACTCAAGAAGTTCCCCGACATACCCGTCTCCACTCGAGAGGAAGCACGTGGGGTCCCGCAAAAATCCAGGGGAGCCCCGTTTCCGCCTCCTAGCTCGAGATGAGGGATCCTTTCCCTGTTTCTTAGGGAAAGAATTCCCGGCGTTCCCGTCGCATCTCAAGAGGAGGCGCTCTCCACAGGAAAGGCAAGAGGAACTCCAGGGTCGTGCCACCATTCCAAGTGTCCCCCAGATGTGTCAGTCCATTCCAGAGGAACATGTTTTCCCTGCACTGCCTTGACGTTCAAGCCGAGGATCCACTCCCACCACGTGTGCACGTGGGACAGCCCTGTGGGAAAGCCTCGTGGGAAAGCCTCGTGGGAAAGACTCGAGGGAAAACCATAGATCCTTTGATCCACGCGGCCGACTGCGTGACACTGCTGCTACCGCTCTGGAGGAAAGCGCAAGTGCATGCCCGCATTCGAGACGAGGACTGACTCCCCTGGGGAGACTCCAGAAGTACCCCAAGATCCATGTCAGCACTGGAGAGGAATCCTCAGGTTCCGGCCCCGACTCCACACAAGGTCTTAGGCCCCGGCATCGACGGGAGAGGAATCCCGAGACGCCCCCGAGGAACTCGCATGGGGACTGGCCTTTCCTGAGGCCACCAGAGCGGGTCCCTGAGGTCCCCATCGTAAGTCGAGAGCACCTGCCGCAACTCGAGAAAATCCAGGAGGTTTTGCCCTCCAGGCGAGATGAGGCCATTTCCGCTGAGGCTTCTCGACGCTAATCACATCTAACCGCTGGAACTTCCAAAGGGTCCTTCACACCCTTGCTGCAACTCAAGAAGTTCCCCGACATACCCGTCTCCACTCGAGAGGAAGCACGTGGAGTCCCGCACACATCCAGGGAAGCCCCGTTTCCGCCTCCTAGCTCGAGATGAGGGATCCTTTCCCTGTTTCGTAGGGAAAGAATTCCCGGCGTTCCCTTCGCATCTCAAGAGGAGGCGCTCTCCACAGGAAAGGCGAGAGGAACTCCAGGGTCGTGCCACCATTCCAAGAGTCCCCCAGATGTGTCAGTCCATTCCAGAGGAACCTGTTTTCCCTGCACTGCCTTGACGTTCAAGCCGAGCATCCACTCCCACCACGTGTGCACGTGGGACAGCCCTGTGGGAAAGCCTCGTGGGAAAGCCTCGTGGGAAAGACTCGAGGGAAAAACATAGATCCTTTGATCCACGGGGCGGACTGCGTGACACTGCTGCTACCGCTCTGGAGGAAAGCGCAAGTGCATGCCCGCATTCGAGACGAGGACTGACTCCCCTGGGGAGACTCCAGAATTACCCCAAGATCCATGTCAGCACTGGAGAGGAATCCTCAGGTTCCGGCCCCGACTCCACACAAGGTCTTAGGCCCCGGCATCGACGGGAGTGGAAGGCTGAGAGGCCCCCGAGGAACTCGCATGGGGACTGGCCTTTCCTGAGGCCACCAGAGCGGGTCCCTGAGGTCCCAATCGTAAGTCGAGAGCACATGCCGCAACTCGAGAAAATCCAGGAGGTTTTGCCCTCCAGGCGAGATGAGGCCCATTTCCGCTGAGGCTTCTCGAGGCTAATCACGTCTAACCGCTGGAACTTCCAAAGAGTCCTTCACACCCTTGCTGCAACTCAAGAAGTTCCCCGACATACCCGTCTCCACTCGACAGGAAGCACGTGGGGTCCCACACACATCCAGGGGAGCCCCGTTTCCGCCTCCTAGCTCGAGATGAGGGATCCTTTCCCTGTTTCGTAGGGAAAGAATTCCCGGCGTTCCCGTCGCATCTCAAGAGGAGGCGCTCTCCACAGGAAAGGCGAGAGGAACTCCAGGGTCGTGCCACCATTCCAAGAGTCCCCCAGATGTGTCAGTCCATTCCAGAGGAACCTGTTTTCCCTGCACTGCCTTGACGTTCAAGCCGAGCATCCACTCCCATCACGTGTGCACGTGGGACAGCCCTGTGGGAAAGCCTCGTGGGAAAGCCTCGTGGGAAAGACTCGAGGGAAAACCATAGATCCTTTGATCCACGCGGCTGACTGCGTGACACTGCTGCTACCGCTCTGGAGAAAAGCGCAAGTGCATGCCCGCATTCGAGACGAGGACTGACTCCCCTAGGGAGACTCCAGAAGAACCCCAAAATCCATGTCAGCACTGGAGAGGAATCCTCAGGTTTCGGCCCCGACTCCACACAAGGTCTTAGGCCCCGGCATCGACGGGAGAGGAATCCCCAGAGGCCCCCGAGGAACTCGCATGGGGACTGGCCTTTCCTGAGGCCACCAGAGCGGGTCCCTGAGGTCCCCGTCGTAAGTCGAGAGCACCTGCCGCAACTCGAGAAAATCCAGGAGGTTTTGCCCTCCAGGCGAGATGAGGCCCATTTCCGCTGAGGCTTCTGGAGGCTAATCACGTCTAACCACTGGAACTTCCAAAGGGTCCTTCACACCCTTGCTGCAACTCAAGAAGTTCCCCGACATACCCGTCTCCACTCGAGAGGAAGCACGTGGGGTCCCGCACAAATCCAGGGGTGCCCCGTTTCCGCCTCCTAGCTCGAGATGAGGGATCCTTTCCCTGTTTCTTAGGGAAAGAATTCCCGGCGTTCCCGTCGCATCTCAAGAGGAGGCGCTCTCCACAGGAAAGGCAAGAGGAACTCCAGGGTCGTGCCACCATTCCAAGAGTCCCCCAGATGTGTCAGTCCATTCCAGAGGAACATGTTTTCCCTGCACTGCCTTGACGTTCAAGCCGAGGATCCACTCCCACCACGTGTGCACGTGGGACAGCCCTGTGGGAAAGCCTCGTGGGAAAGCCTCGTGGGAAAGACTCGAGGGAAAACCATAGATCCTTTGATCCACGCGGCGGACTGCGTGACACTGCTGCTACCGCTCTGGAGGAAAGCGCAAGTGCATGCCCGCATTCGAGACGAGGACTGACTCCCCTGGGGAGACTCCAGAAGTACCCCAAGATCCATGTCAGCACTGGAGAGGAATCCTCAGGTTCCGGCCCCGACTCCACACAAGGACTTAGGCCCCGGCAACGACGGGAGAGGAATCCCGAGACGCCCCCGAGGAACTCGCATGGGGACTGGCCTTTCCTGAGGCCACCAGAGCGGGTCCCTGAGGACCCAATCGTAAGTCGAGAGCACCTGCCGCAACTCGAGAAAATCCAGGAGGTTTTGCCCTCCAGGCGAGATGAGGCCCATTTCCGCTGAGGCTTCTCGAGGCTAATCACATCTAACCGCTGGAACTTCCAAAGAGTCCTTCACACCCTTGCTGCAACTCAAGAAGTTCCCCGACATACCCGTCTCCACTCGACAGGAAGCACGTGGGGTCCCACACACATCCAGGGGAGCCCCGTTTCCGCCTCCTAGCTCGAGATGAGGGATCCTTTCCCTGTTTCGTAGGGAAAGAATTCCCGGCGTTCCCGTCGCATCTCAAGAGGAGGCGCTCTCCACAGGAAAGGCGAGAGGAACTCCAGGGTCGTGCCACCATTCCAAGAGTCCCCCAGATGTGTCAGTCCATTCCAGAGGAACCTGTTTTCCCTGCACTGCCTTGACGTTCAAGCCGAGCATCCACTCCCATCACGTGTGCACGTGGGACAGCCCTGTGGGAAAGCCTCGTGGGAAAGCCTCGTGGGAAAGACTCGAGGGAAAACCATAGATCCTTTGATCCACGCGGCGGACTGCGTGACACTGCTGCTACCGCTCTGGAGAAAAGCGCAAGTGCATGCCCGCATTCGAGACGAGGACTGACTCCCCTAGGGAGACTCCAGAAGTACCCCAAGATCCATGTCAGCACTGGAGAGGAATCCTCAGGTATCGGCCCCGACTCCACACAAGGTCTTAGGCCCCGGCATCGACGGGAGAGGAATCCCCAGAGGCCCCCGAGGAACTCGCATGGGGACTGGCCTTTCCTGAGGCCACCAGAGCGGGTCCCTGAGGTCCCCGTCGTAAGTCGAGAGCACCTGCCGCAACTCGAGAAAATCCAGGAGGTTTTGCCCTCCAGGCGAGATGAGGCCCATTTCCGCTGAGGCTTCTCGAGGCTAATCACGTCTAAAAACTGGAACTTCCAAAGGGTCCTTCACACCCTTGCTGCAACTCAAGAAGTTCCCCGACATACCCGTCTCCACTCGAGAGGAAGCACGTGGGGTCCCGCAAAAATCCAGGGGAGCCCCGTTTCCGCCTCCTAGCTCGAGATGAGGGATCCTTTCCCTGTTTCTTAGGGAAAGAATTCCCGGCGTTCCCGTCGCATCTCAAGAGGAGGCGCTCTCCACAGGAAAGGCAAGAGGAACTCCAGGGTCGTGCCACCATTCCAAGAGTCCCCCAGATGTGTCAGTCCATTCCAGAGGAACATGTTTTCCCTGCACTGCCTTGACGTTCAAGCCGAGGATCCACTCCCACCACGTGTGCACGTGGGACAGCCCTGTGGGAAAGCCTCGTGGGAAAGCCTCGTGGGAAAGACTCGAGGGAAAACCATAGATCCTTTGATCCACGCGGCGGACTGCGTGACACTGCTGCTACCGCTCTGGAGGAAAGCGCAAGTGCATGCCCGCATTCAAGACGAGGACTGACTCCCCTGGGGAGACTCCAGAAGTACCCCAAGATCCATGTCAGCACTGGAGAGGAATCCTCAGGTTCCGGCCCCGACTCCACACAAGGTCTTAGGCCCCGGCATCGACGGGAGAGGAATCCCGAGACGCCCCCGAGGAACTCGCATGGGGACTGGCCTTTCCTGAGGCCACCAGAGCGGGTCCCTGAGGTCCCCATCGTAAGTCGAGAGCACCTGCCGCAACTCGAGAAAATCCAGGAGGTTTTGCCCTCCAGGCGAGATGAGGCCCATTTCCGCTGAGGCTTCTGGACGCTAATCACATCTAACCGCTGGAACTTCCAAAGGGTCCTTCACACCCTTGCTGCAACTCAAGAAGTTCCCCGACATACCCGTCTCCACTCGAGAGGAAGCACGTGGGGTCCTACACACATCCAGGGGAGCCCCGTTTCCGCCTCCTAGCTCGAGATGAGGGATCCTTTCCCTGTTTCGTAGGGAAAGAATTCCCGGCGTTCCCGTCGCATCTCAAGAGGAGGCGCTCTCCACAGGAAAGGCGAGAGGAACTCCAGGGTCGTGCCACCATTCCAAGAGTCCCCCAGATGTGTCAGTCCATTCCAGAGGAACCTGTTTTCCCTGCACTGCCTTGACGTTCAAGCCGAGGATCCACTCCCACCACGTGTGCACGTGGGACAGCCCTGTGGGAAAGCCTCGTGGGAAAGCCTCGTGGGAAAGACTCGAGGGAAAAACATAGATCCTTTGATCCACGCGGCGGACTGCGTGACACTGCTGCTACCGCTCTGGAGGAAAGCGCAAGTGCATGCCCGCATTCGAGACGAGGACTGACTCCCCTGGGGAGACTCCAGAAGTACCCCAAGATCCATGTCAGCACTGGAGAGGAATCCTCAGGTTCCGGCCCCGACTCCACACAAGGTCTTAGGCCCCGGCATCGACGGGAGAGGAATCCCGAGACGCCCCCGAGGAACTCGCATGGGGACTGGCCTTTCCTGAGGCCACCAGAGCGGGTCCCTGAGGTCCCCGTCGTAAGTCGAGAGCACTTGCCGCAACTCGAGAAAATCCAGGAGGTTTTGCCCTCCAGGCGAGATGAGGCCCATTTCCGCTGAGGCTTCTCGAGGCTAATCACGTCTAACCACTGGAACTTCCAAAGGGTCCTTCACACCCTTGCTGCAACTCAAGAAGTTCCCCGACATACCCGTCTCCACTCGAGAGGAAGCACGTGGGGTCCCGCACACATCCAGGGGAGCCCCGTTTCCGCCTCCTAGCTCGAGATGAGGGATCCTTTCCCTGTTTCGTAGGGAAAGAATTCCCGGCGTTCCCGTCGCATCTCAAGATGAGGCGCTCTCCACAGGAAAGGCGAGAGGAACTCCAGGGTCGTGCCACCATTCCAAGAGTCCCCCAGATGTGTCAGTCCATTCCAGAGGAACCTGTTTTCCCTGCACTGCCTTGACGTTCAAGCCGAGGATCCACTCCCACCACGTGTGCACGTGGGACAGCCCTGTGGGAAAGCCTCGTGGGAAAGCCTCGTGGGAAAGACTCGAGGGAAAACCATAGATCCTTTGATCCACGCGGCGGACTGCGTGACACTGCTGCTACCGCTCTGGAGGAAAGCGCAAGTGCATGCCCGCATTCGAGACGAGGACTGACTCCCCTGGGGAGACTCCAGAA
Organism: Ovis canadensis; assembly: GCF_042477335.2. Classification (NCBI taxonomy): domain Eukaryota; kingdom Metazoa; phylum Chordata; class Mammalia; order Artiodactyla; family Bovidae; genus Ovis; species Ovis canadensis. The sequence continues at coordinate 3,786,099 of NC_091252.1, forward strand.
GTACCCCAAGATCCATGTCAGCACTGGAGAGGAATCCTCAGGTTCCGGCCCCGACTCCACACAAGGTCTTAGGCCCCGGCATCGACGGGAGAGGCATCCCGAGACGCCCCCGAGGAACTAGCATGAGGACTGGCCTTTCCTGAGGCCACCAGAGCGGGTCCCTGAGGTCCCCATCGTAAGTCGAGAGCACCTGCCGCAACTCGAGAAAATCCAGGAGGTTTTGCCCTCCAGGCGAGATGAGGCCCATTTCCGCTGAGGCTTCTCGAGGCTAATCACATCTAACCGCTGGAACTTCCAAAGGGTCCTTCACACCCTTGCTGCAACTCAAGAAGTTCCCCGACATACCCGTCTCCACTCGAGAGGAAGCACGGGGGGTCCCACACACATCCAGGGGAGCCCCGTTTCCGCCTCCTAGCTCGAGATGAGGGATCCTTTCCCTGTTTCGTAGGGAAAGAATTCCCGGCGTTCCCGTCGCATCTCAAGAGGAGGCGCTCTCCACAGGAAAGGCGAGAGGAACTCCAGGGTCGTTCCACCATTCCAAGAGTCCCCCAGATGTGTCAGTCCATTCCAGAGGAACCTGTTTTCCCTGCACTGCCTTGACGTTCAAGCCGAGCATCCACTCCCACCACGTGTGCACGTGGGACAGCCCTGTGGGAAAGCAGCGTGGGAAAGCCTCGTGGGAAAGACTCGAGGGAAAACCATAGATCCTTTGATCCACGCGGCGGACTGCGTGACACTGCTGCTACCGCTCTGGAGGAAAGCGCAAGTGCATGCCCGCATTCGAGACGAGGACTGACTCCCCTGGGGAGACTCCAGAAGTACCCCAAGATCAATGTCAGCACTGGAGAGGAATCCAGAGGTTCCGGCCCCGACTCCACACAAGGTCTTAGGCCCCGGCATCGACGGGAGAGGAATCCCCAGAGGCCCCCGAGGAACTCGCATGGGGACTGGCCTTTCCTGAGGCCACCAGAGCGGGTCCCTGAGGTCCCCGTCGTAAGTCGAGAGCACCTGCCGCAACTCGAGAAAATCCAGGAGGTTTTGCCCTCCAGGCGAGATGAGGCCCATTTCCGCTGAGGCTTCTCGAGGCTAATCACGTCTAACCACTGGAACTTCCAAAGGGACCTTCACATCCTTGCTGCAACTCAAGAAGTTCCCCGACATACCCGTCTCCACTCGAGAGGAAGCACGGGGGGTCCCGCACACATCCAGGGGAGCCCCGTTTCCGCCTCCTAGCTCGAGATGAGGGATCCTTTCCCTGTTTCGTAGGGAAAGAATTCCCGGCGTTCCCGTCGCATCTCAAGAGGAGGCGCTCTCCACAGGAAAGGCGAGAGGAACTCCAGGGTCGTGCGACCATTCCAAGAGTCCCCCAGATGTGTCACTCCATTCCAGAGGAACCTGTTTTCCCTGCACTGCCTTGACTTTCAAGCCGAGGATCCACTCCCACGACGTGTGCACGTGGGACAGCCCTGTGGGAAAGCCTCGTGGGAAAGCCTCGTGGGAAAGACTCGAGGGAAAACCATAGATCCTTTGATCCACGCGGCGGACTGCCTGACACTGCTGCTACCGCTCTGGAGGAAAGCGCAAGTGCATGCCCGCATTCGAGACGAGGACTGACTCCCCTGGGGAGACTCCAGAAGTACCCCAAGATCCATGTCAGCACTGGAGAGGAATCCTCAGGTTCCGGCCCCGACACCACACAAGGTCTTAGGCCCCGGCATCGACGGGAGAGGAATCCCGAGAGGCCCCCGAGGAACTCGCATGGGGACTGGCCTTTCTTGAGGCCACCAGAGCGGGTCCCTGAGGTCCCCGTCGCAAGTCGAGAGCACCTGCCGCAACTCGAGAAAATCCAGGAGGTTTTGCCCTCCAGGCGAGATGAGGCCCATTTCCGCTGAGGCTTCTCGAGGCTAATCACGTCTAACCACTGGAACTTCCAAAGGGTCCTTCACACCCTTGCTGCAACTCAAGAAGTTCCCCGATATACCCGTCTCCACTCGAGAGGAAGCACGTGGAGTCCCGCACACATCCAGGGAAGCCCCGTTTCCGCCTCCTAGCTCGAGATGAGGGATCCTTTCCCTGTTTCGTAGGGAAAGAATTCCCGGCGTTCCCGTCGCATCTCAAGAGGAGGCGCTCTCCACAGGAAAGGCGAGAGGAACTCCAGGGTCGTGCCACCATTCCAAGAGTCCCCCAGATGTGTCAGTCCATTCCAGAGGAACCTGTTTTCCCTGCACTGCCTTGACGTTCAAGCCGAGCATCCACTCCCACCACGTGTGCACGTGGGACAGCCCTGTGGGAAAGCCTCGTGGGAAAGACTCGTGGGAAAGACTCGAGGGAAAAACATAGATCCTTTGATCCACGCGGCGGACTGCGTGACACTGCTGCTACCGCTCTGGAGGAAAGCGCAAGTGCATGCCCGCATTCGAGACGAGGACTGACTCCCCTGGGGAGACTCCAGAAGTACCCCAAGATCCATGTCAGCACTGGAGAGGAATCCTCATGTTCCGGCCCCGACTCCACACAAGGTCTTAGGCCCCGTCATCGACGGGAGTGGAATGCTGAGAGGCCCCCGAGGAACTCGCATGGGGACTGGCCTTTCCTGAGGCGACCAGAGCGGGTCCCTGAGGTCCCAATCGTAAGTCGAGAGCACCTGCCGCAACTCGAGAAAATCCAGGAGGTTTTGCCCTCCAGGCGAGATGAGGCCCATTTCCGCTGAGGCTTCTCGAGGCTAATCACATCTAACCGCTGGAACTTCCAAAGGGTCCTTCACACCCTTGCTGCAACTCAAGAAGTTCCCCGACATACCCGTCTCCACTCGACAGGAAGCACGTGGGGTCCCACACACATCCAGGGGAGCCCCGTATGCGCCTCCTAGCTCGAGATGAGGGATCCTTTCCCTGTTTCGTAGGGAAAGAATTCCCGGCGTTCCCGTCGCATCTCAAGAGGAGGCGCTCTCCACAGGAAAGGCGAGAGGAACTCCAGGGTCGTGCCACCATTCCAAGAGTCCCCCAGATGTGTCAGTCCATTCCAGAGGAACCTGTTTTCCCTGCACTGCCTTGACGTTCAAGCCGAGCATCCACTCCCATCACGTGTGCACGTGGGACAGCCCTGTGGGAAAGCCTCGTGGGAAAGCCTCGTGGGAAAGACTCGAGGGAAAACCATAGATCCTTTGATCCACGCGGCGGACTGCGTGACACTGCTGCTACCGCTCTGGAGGAAAGCGCAAGTGCATGCCCGCATTCGAGACGAGGACTGACTCCCCTAGGGAGACTCCAGAAGTACCCCAAGATCCATGTCAGCACTGGAGAGGAATCCTCAGGTTCCGGCCCCGACTCCACACAAGGTCTTACGCCCCGGCATCGACGGGAGAGGAATCCCGAGAGGACCCCGAGGAACTCGCATGGGGACTGGCCTTTCCTGAGGCCACCAGAGCGGGTCCCTGAGGTCCCCGTCGTAAGTCGAGAGCACCTGCCGCAACTCGAGAAAATCCAGGAGGTTTTGCCCTCCAGGCGAGATGAGGCCCATTTCCGCTGAGGCTTCTCGAGGCTAATCACGTCTAACCACTGGAACTTCCAAAGGGTCCTTCACACCCTTGCTGCAACTCAAGAAGTTCCCCGACATACCCATCTCCACTCGAGAGGAAGCACGTGGGGTCCCGCACACATCCAGGGGAGCCCCGTTTCCGCCTCCTAGCTCGAGATGAGGGATCCTTTCCCTGTTTCGTAGGGAAAGAATTCCCGGCGTTCCCGTCGCATCTCAAGAGGAGGCGCTCTCCACAGGAAAGGCGAGAGGAACTCCAGGGTAGTGCCACCATTCCAAGAGTCCCCCAGATGTGTCAGTCCATTCCAGAGGAACATGTTTTCCCTGCACTGCCTTGACGTTCAAGCCGAGGATCCACTCCCACCACGTGTGCACGTGGGACAGCCCTGTGGGAAAGCCTCGTGGGAAAGCCTCGTGGGAAAGACTCGAGGGAAAAACATAGATCCTTTGATCCACGCGGCGGACTGCGTGACACTGCTGCTACCGCTCTGGAGAAAAGCGCAAGTGCATGCCCGCATTCGAGACGAGGACTGACTCCCCTGGGGAGACTCCAGAAGTACCCCAAGATCCATGTCAGCACTGGAGAGGAATCCTCAGGTTCCGGCCCCGACTCCACACAAGGTCTTAGGCCCCGGCATCGACGGGAGACTAATCCCGAGACGCCCCCGAGGAACTCGCATGAGGACTGGCCTTTCCTGAGGCCACCAGAGCGGGTCCCTGAGGTCCCCATCGTAAGTCGAGAGCACCTGCCGCAACTCGAGAAAATCCAGGAGGTTTTGCCCTCCAGGCGAGATGAGGCCCATTTCCGCTGAGGCTTCTCGAGGCTAATCACATCTAACCGCTGGAACTTCCAAAGGGTCCTTCACACCCTTGCTGCAACTCAAGAAGTTCCCCGACATACCCGTCTCCACTCGAGAGGAAGCACGTGGGGTCCCACACACATCCAGGGGAGCCCCGTTTCCGCCTGCTAGCTCGAGATGAGGGATCCTTTCCCTGTTTCGTAGGGAAAGAATTCCCGGCGTTCCCGTCGCATCTCAAGAGGAGGCGCTCTCCACAGGAAAGGCGAGAGGAACTCCAGGGTCGTTCCACCATTCCAAGAGTCCCCCAGATGTGTCAGTCCATTCCAGAGGAACCTGTTTTCCCTGCACTGCCTTGACGTTCAAGCCGAGGATCGACTCCCACCACGTGTGCACGTGGGACAGCCCTGTGGGAAAGCCTCGTGGGAAAGCCTCGTGGGAAAGACTCGAGGGAAAAACATAGATCCTTTGATCCACGCGGCGGACTGCGTGACACTGCTGCTAACGCTCTGGAGGAAAGCGCAAGTGCATGCCCGCATTCGAGACGAGGACTGACTCCCCTGGGGAGACTCCAGAAGTACCCCAAGATCAATGTCAGCACTGGAGAGGAATCCAGAGGTTCCGGCCCCGACTCCACACAAGGTCTTAGGCCCCGGCATCGACGGGAGAGGAATCCCCAGAGGCCCCCGAGGAACTCGCATGGGGACTGGCCTTTCCTGAGGCCACCAGAGCGGGTCCCTGAGGTCCCCGTCGTAAGTCGAGAGCACCTGCCGCAACTCGAGAAAATCCAGGAGGTTTTGCCCTCCAGGCGAGATGAGGCCCATTTCCGCTGAGGCTTCTCGAGGCTAATCACGTCTAACCACTGGAACTTCCAAAGGGACCTTCACATCCTTGCTGCAACTCAAGAAGTTCCCCGACATACCCGTCTCCACTCGAGAGGAAGCACGGGGGGTCCCGCACACATCCAGGGGAGCCCCGTTTCCGCCTCCTAGCTCGAGATGAGGGATCCTTTCCCTGTTTCGTAGGGAAAGAATTCCCGGCGTTCCCGTCGCATCTCAAGAGGAGGCGCTCTCCACAGGAAAGGCGAGAGGAACTCCAGGGTCGTGCGACCATTCCAAGAGTCCCCCAGATGTGTCACTCCATTCCAGAGGAACCTGTTTTCCCTGCACTGCCTTGACTTTCAAGCCGAGGATCCACTCCCACGACGTGTGCACGTGGGACAGCCCTGTGGGAAAGCCTCGTGGGAAAGCCTCGTGGGAAAGACTCGAGGGAAAACCATAGATACTTTGATCCACGCGGCGGACTGCCTGACACTGCTGCTACCGCTCTGGAGGAAAGCGCAAGTGCATGCCCGCATTCGAGACGAGGACTGACTCCCCTGGGGAGACTCCAGAAGTACCCCAAGATCCATGTCAGCACTGGAGAGGAATCCTCAGGTTCCGGCCCCGACACCACACAAGGTCTTAGGCCCCGGCATCGACGGGAGAGGAATCCCGAGAGGCCCCCGAGGAACTCGCATGGGGACTGGCCTTTCTTGAGGCCACCAGAGCGGGTCCCTGAGGTCCCCGTCGCAAGTCGAGAGCACCTGCCGCAACTCGAGAAAATCCAGGAGGTTTTGCCCTCCAGGCGAGATGAGGCCCATTTCCGCTGAGGCTTCTCGAGGCTAATCACGTCTAACCACTGGAACTTCCAAAGGGTCCTTCACACCCTTGCTGCAACTCAAGAAGTTCCCCGATATACCCGTCTCCACTCGAGAGGAAGCACGTGGAGTCCCGCACACATCCAGGGAAGCCCCGTTTCCGCCTCCTAGCTCGAGATGAGGGATCCTTTCCCTGTTTCGTAGGGAAAGAATTCCCGGCATTCCCGTCGCATCTCAAGAGGAGGCGCTCTCCACAGGAAAGGCGAGAGGAACTCCAGGGTCGTGCCACCATTCCAAGAGTCCCCCAGATGTGTCAGTCCATTCCAGAGGAACCTGTTTTCCCTGCACTGCCTTGACGTTCAAGCCGAGCATCCACTCCCACCACGTGTGCACGTGGGACAGCCCTGTGGGAAAGCCTCGTGGGAAAGACTCGTGGGAAAGACTCGAGGGAAAAACATAGATCCTTTGATCCACGCGGCGGACTGCGTGACACTGCTGCTACCGCTCTGGAGGAAAGCGCAAGTGCATGCCCGCATTCGAGACGAGGACTGACTCCCCTGGGGAGACTCCAGAAGTACCCCAAGATCCATGTCAGCACTGGAGAGGAATCCTCAGGTTCCGGCCCCGACTCCACACAAGGTCTTAGGCCCCGTCATCGACGGGAGTGGAATGCTGAGAGGCCCCCGAGGAACTCGCATGGGGACTGGCCTTTCCTGAGGCGACCAGAGCGGGTCCCTGAGGTCCCAATCGTAAGTCGAGAGCACCTGCCGCAACTCGAGAAAATCCAGGAGGTTTTGCCCTCCAGGCGAGATGAGGCCCATTTCCGCTGAGGCTTCTCGAGGCTAATCACATCTAACCGCTGGAACTTCCAAAGGGTCCTTCACACCCTTGCTGCAACTCAAGAAGTTCCCCGACATACCCGTCTCCACTCGACAGGAAGCACGTGGGGTCCCACACACATCCAGGGGAGCCCCGTTTCCGCCTCCTAGCTCGAGATGAGGGATCCTTTCCCTGTTTCGTAGGGAAAGAATTCCCGGCGTTCCCGTCGCATCTCAAGAGGAGGCGCTCTCCACAGGAAAGGCGAGAGGAACTCCAGGGTCGTGCCACCATTCCAAGAGTCCCCCAGATGTGTCAGTCCATTCCAGAGGAACCTGTTTTCCCTGCACTGCCTTGACGTTCAAGCCGAGCATCCACTCCCATCACGTGTGCACGTGGGACAGCCCTGTGGGAAAGCCTCGTGGGAAAGCCTCGTGGGAAAGACTCGAGGGAAAACCATAGATCCTTTGATCCACGCGGCGGACTGCGTGACACTGCTGCTACCGCTCTGGAGGAAAGCGCAAGTGCATGCCCGCATTCGAGACGAGGACTGACTCCCCTAGGGAGACTCCAGAAGTACCCCAAGATCCATGTCAGCACTGGAGAGGAATCCTCAGGTTTCGGCCCCGACTCCACACAAGGTCTTAGGCCCCGGCATCGACGGGAGAGGAATCCCCAGAGGCCCCCGAGGAACTCGCATGGGGACTGGCCTTTCCTGAGGCCACCAGAGCGGATCCCTGAGGTCCCCGTCGTAAGTCGAGAGCACCTGCCGCAACTCGAGAAAATCCAGGAGGTTTTGCCCTCCAGGCGAGATGAGGCCCATTTCCGCTGAGGCTTCTCGAGGCTAATCACGTCTAACCACTGGAACTTCCAAAGGGTCCTTCACACCCTTGCTGCAACTCAAGAAGTTCCCCGACATACCCGTCTCCACTCGAGAGGAAGCACGTGGGGTCCCGCACAAATCCAGGGGTGCCCCGTTTCCGCCTCCTAGCTCGAGATGAGGGATCCTTTCCCTGTTTCTTAGGGAAAGAATTCCCGGCGTTCCCGTCGCATCTCAAGAGGAGGCGCTCTCCACAGGAAAGGCAAGAGGAACTCCAGGGTCGTGCCACCATTCCAAGAGTCCCCCAGATGTGTCAGTCCATTCCAGAGGAACATGTTTTCCCTGCACTGCCTTGACGTTCAAGCCGAGGATCCACTCCCACCACGTGTGCACGTGGGACAGCCCTGTGGGAAAGCCTCGTGGGAAAGCCTCGTGGGAAAGACTCGAGGGAAAACCATAGATCCTTTGATCCACGCGGCGGACTGCCTGACACTGCTGCTACCGCTATGGAGGAAAGCGCAAGTGCATGCCCGCATTCGAGACGAGGACTGACTCCCCTGGGGAGACTCCAGAAGTACCCCAAGATCCATGTCAGCACTGGAGAGGAATCCTCAGGTTCCGGCCCCGACTCCACACAAGGTCTTAGGCCCCGGCATCGACGGGAGAGGAATCCCGAGAGGCCCCCGAGGAACTCGCATGGGGACTGGACTTTCCTGAGGCCACCAGAGCGGGTCCCTGAGGTCCCCATCGTAAGTCGAGAGCACCTGCCGCAACTCGAGAAAATCCAGGAGGTTTTGCCCTCCAGGCGAGATGAGGCCCATTTCCGCTGAGGCTTCTCGAGGCTAATCACATCTAACCGCTGGAACTTCCAAAGGGTCCTTCACACCCTTGCTGCAACTCAAGAAGTTCCCCGACATACCCGTCTCCACTCGAGAGGAAGCACGTGGGGTCCCACACACATCCAGGGGAGCCCCGTTTCCACCTCCTAGCTCGAGATGAGGGATCCTTTCCCTGTTTCGTAGGGAAAGAATTCCCGGCGTTCCCGTCGCATCTCAAGAGGAGGCGCTCTCCACAGGAAAGGCGAGAGGAACTCCAGGGTCGTGCCACCATTCCAAGAGTCCCCCAGATGTGTCAGTCCATTCCAGAGGAACCTGTTTTCCCTCCACTGCCTTGACGTTCAAGCCGAGCATCCACTCCCACCACGTGTGCACGTGGGACAGCCCTGTGGGAAAGCCTCGTGGGAAAGCCTCGTGGGAAAGACTCGAGGGAAAAACATAGATCCTTTGATCCACGCGGCGGACTGCGTGACACTGCTGCTACCGCTCTGGAGGAAAGCGCAAGTGCATGCCCGCATTCGAGACGAGGACTGACTCCCCTGGGGAGACTCCAGAATTACCCCAAGATCCATGTCAGCACTGGAGAGGAATCCTAAGGTTTCGGCCCCGACTCCACACAAGGTCTTAGGCCCCGGCATCGACGGGAGAGGAATCCCCAGAGGCCCCCGAGGAACTCGCATGGGGACTGGCCTTTCCTGAGGCCACCAGAGCGGGTCCCTGAGGTCCCCGTCGTAAGTCGAGAGCACCTGCCGCAACTCGAGAAAATCCAGGAGGTTTTGCCCTCCAGGCGAGATGAGGCCCATTTCCGCTGAGGCTTCTCGAGGCTAATCACGTCTAAACACTGGAACTTCCAAAGGGTCCTTCACACCCTTGCTGCAACTCAAGAAGTTCCCCGACATACCCGTCTCCACTCGAGAGGAAGCACGTGGGGTCCCGCACAAATCCAGGGGTGCCCCGTTTCCGCCTCCTAGCTCGAGATGAGGGATCCTTTCCCTGTTTCTTAGGGAAAGAATTCCCGGCGTTCCCGTCGCATCTCAAGAGGAGGCGCTCTCCACAGGAAAGGCAAGAGGAACTCCAGGGTCGTGCCACCATTCCAAGAGTCCCCCAGATGTGTCAGTCCATTCCAGAGGAACATGTTTTCCCTGCACTGCCTTGACGTTCAAGCCGAGGATCCACTCCCACCACGTGTGCACGTGGGACAGCCCTGTGGGAAAGCCTCGTGGGAAAGCCTCGTGGGAAAGACTCGAGGGAAAACCATAGATCCTTTGATCCACGCGGCGGACTGCCTGACACTGCTGCTACCGCTATGGAGGAAAGCGCAAGTGCATGCCCGCATTCGAGACGAGGACTGACTCCCCTGGGGAGACTCCAGAAGTACCCCAAGATCCATGTCAGCACTGGAGAGGAATCCTCAGGTTCCGGCCCCGACTCCACACAAGGTCTTAGGCCCCGGCATCGACGGGAGAGGAATCCCGAGAGGCCCCCGAGGAACTCGCATGGGGACTGGCCTTTCCTGAGGCCACCAGAGCGGGTCCCTGAGGTCCCCATCGTAAGTCGAGAGCACCTGCCGCAACTCGAGAAAATCCAGGAGGTTTTGCCCTCCAGGCGAGATGAGGCCCATTTCCGCTGAGGCTTCTCGAGGCTAATCACATCTAACCGCTGGAACTTCCAAAGGGTCCTTCACACCCTTGCTGCAACTCAAGAAGTTCCCCGACATACCCGTCTCCACTCGAGAGGAAGCACGTGGGGTCCCACACACATCCAGGGGAGCCCCGTTTCCACCTCCTAGCTCGAGATGAGGGATCCTTTCCCTGTTTCGTAGGGAAAGAATTCCCGGCGTTCCCGTCGCATCTCAAGAGGAGGCGCTCTCCACAGGAAAGGCGAGAGGAACTCCAGGGTCGTGCCACCATTCCAAGAGTCCCCCAGATGTGTCAGTCCATTCCAGAGGAACCTGTTTTCCCTCCACTGCCTTGACGTTCAAGCCGAGCATCCACTCCCACCACGTGTGCACGTGGGACAGCCCTGTGGGAAAGCCTCGTGGGAAAGCCTCGTGGGAAAGACTCGAGGGAAAACCATAGATCTTTGATCCACGCGGCGGACTGCGTGACACTGCTGCTACCGCTCTGGAGGAAAGCGCAAGTGCATGCCCGCATTCGAGACGAGGACTGACTCCCCTGGGGAGACTCCAGAAGTACCCCAAGATCCATGTCAGCACTGGAGAGGAATCCTCAGGTTCCGGCCCCGACTCCACACAAGGTTTAAGGCCCCGGCATCGACGGGAGAGGAATCCCCAGAGGCCCCCGAGGAACTCGCATGGGGACTGGCCTTTCCTGAGGCCACCAGAGCGGGTCCCTGAGGTCCCCGTCGTAAGTCGAGAGCACCTGCCGCAACTCGAGAAAATCCAGGAGGTTTTGCCCTCCAGGCGAGATGAGGCCCATTTCCGCTGAGGCTTCTCGAGGCTAATCACGTCTAACCACTGGAACTTCCAAAGGGTCCTTCACACCCTTGCTGCAACTCAAGAAGTTCCCCGACATACCCGTCTCCACTCGAGAGGAAGCACGTGGGGTCCCGCACACATCCAGGGGAGCCCCGTTTCCGCCTCCTAGATCGAGATGAGGGATCCTTTCCCTGTTTCGTAGGGAAAGAATTCCCGGCGTTCCCGTCGCAACTCAAGAGGAGGCGCTCTCCACAGGAAAGGCGAGAGGAACTCCAGGGTCGTGCCACCATTCCAAGAGTCCCCCAGATGTGTCAGTCCATTCCAGAGGAACATGTTTTCCCTGCACTGCCTTGACGTTCAAGCCGAGGATCCACTCCCACCACGTGTGCACGTGGGACAGCCCTGTGGGAAAGCCTCGTGGGAAAGCCTCGTGGGAAAGACTCGAGGGAAAACCATAGATCCTTTGATCCACGCGGCGGACTGCGTGACACTGCTGCTACCGCTCTGGAGAAAAGCGCAAGTGCATGCCCGCATTCGAGACGAGGACTGACTCCCCTGGGGAGACTCCAGAAGTACCCCAAGATCCATGTCAGCACTGGAGAGGAATCCTCAGGTTCCGGCCCCGACTCCACACAAGGTCTTAGGCCCTGGCATCGACGGGAGAGGAATCCCGAGACGCCCCCGTGGAACTCGCATGGGGACTGGCCTTTCCTGAGGCCACCAGAGCGGGTCCCTGAGGTCCCCATCGTAAGTCGAGAGCACCTGCCGCAACTCGAGAAAATCCAGGAGGTTTTGCCCTCCAGGCGAGATGAGGCCCATTTCCGCTGAGGCTTCTCGAGGCTAATCACATCTAACCGCTGGAACTTCCAAAGGGTCCTTCACACCCTTGCTGCAACTCAAGAAGTTCCCCGACATACCCGTCTCCACTCGAGAGGAAGCACGTGGGGTCCCACACACATCCAGGGGAGCCCCGTTTCCGCCTCCTAGATCGAGATGAGGGATCCTTTCCCTGTTTCGTAGGGAAAGAATTCCCGGCGTTCCCGTCACATCTCAAGAGGAGGCGCTCTCCACAGGAAAGGCGAGAGGAACTCCAGGGTCGTGCCACCATTCCAAGAGTCCCCCAGATGTGTCAGTCCATTCCAGAGGAACCTGTTTTCCCTGCACTGCCTTGACGTTCAAGCCGAGCATCCACTCCCACCACGTGTGCACGTGGGACAGCCCTGTGGGAAAGCCTCGTGGGAAAGCCTCGTGGGAAAGACTCGAGGGAAAACCATAGATCCTTTGATCCACGCGGCGGACTGCGTGACACTGCTGCTACCGCTCTGGAGGAAAGCGCAAGTGCATGCCCGCATTCGAGACGAGGACTGACTCCCCTGGGGAGACTCCAGAAGTACCCCAAGATCCATGTCAGCACTGGAGAGGAATCCTCAGGTTCCGGCCCCGACTCCACACAAGGTCTTAGGCCCCGGCATCGACGGGAGAGGAATCCCGAGACGCCCCCGAGGAACTCGCATGGGGACTGGCCTTTCCTGAGGCCACCAGAGCGGGTCCCTGAGGTCCCCATCGTAAGTCGAGAGCACCTGCCGCAACTCGAGAAAATCCAGGAGGTTTTGCCCTCCAGGCGAGATGAGGCCCATTTCCGCTGAGGCTTCTCGAGGCTAATCACATCTAACCGCTGGAACTTCCAAAGGGTCCTTCACACCCTTGCTGCAACTCAAGAAGTTCCCCCACATACCCGTCTCCACTCGAGAGGAAGCACGTGGGGTCCCACACACATCCAGGGGAGCCCCGTTTCCGCCTCCTAGATCGAGATGAGGGATCCTTTCCCTGTTTCGTAGGGAAAGAATTCCCGGCGTTCCCGTCACATCTCAAGAGGAGGCGCTCTCCACAGGAAAGGCGAGAGGAACTCCAGGGTCGTGCCACCATTCCAAGAGTCCCCCAGATGTGTCAGTCCATTCCAGAGGAACCTGTTTTCCCTGCACTGCCTTGACGTTCAAGCCGAGCATCCACTCCCACCACGTGTGCACGTGGGACAGCCCTGTGGGAAAGCCTCGTGGGAAAGCCTCGTGGGAAAGACTCGAGGGAAAACCATAGATCCTTTGATCCACGCGGCGGACTGCGTGACACTGCTGCTACCGCTCTGGAGGAAAGCGCAAGTGCATGCCCGCATTCGAGACGAGGACTGACTCCCCTGGGGAGACTCCAGAAGTACCCCAAGATCCATGTCAGCACTGGAGAGGAATCCTCAGGTTCCGGCCCCGACTCCACACAAGGTCTTAGGCCCCGGCATCGACGGGAGAGGAATCCCCAGAGGCCCCCGAGGAACTCGCATGGGGACTGGCCTTTCCTGAGGCCACCAGAGCGGGTCCCTGAGGTCCCCGTCGTAAGTCGAGAGCACCTGCCGCAACTCGAGAAAATCCAGGAGGTTTTGCCCTCCAGGCGAGATGAGGTCCATTTCCGCTGAGGCTTCTCGAGGCTAATCACGTCTAACCGCTGGAACTTCCAAAGGGTCCTTCACACCCTTGCTGCAACTCAAGAAGTTCCCCGACATACCCGTCTCCACTCGAGAGGAAGCACGGGGGGTCCCGCACACATCCAGGGGAGCCCCGTTTCCGCCTCCTAGCTCGAGATGAGGGATCCTTTCACTGTTTCGTAGGGAAAGAATTCCCGGCGTTCCCGTCACATCTCAAGAGGAGGCGCTCTCCACAGGAAAGGCGAGAGGAACTCCAGGGTCGTGCCACCATTCCAAGAGTCCCCCAGATGTGTCAGTCCATTCCAGAGGAACCTGTTTTCCCTGCACTGCCTTGACGTTCAAGCCGAGCATCCACTCCCACCACGTGTGCACGTGGGACAGCCCTGTGGGAAAGCCTCGTGGGAAAGCCTCGTGGGAAAGACTCGAGGGAAAACCATAGATCCTTTGATCCACGCGGCGGACTGCGTGACACTGCTGCTACCGCTCTGGAGGAAAGCGCAAGTGCATGCCCGCATTCGAGACGAGGACTGACTCCCCTGGGGAGACTCCAGAAGTACCCCAAGATCCATGTCAGCACTGGAGAGGAATCCTCAGGTTCCGGCCCCGACTCCACACAAGGTCTTAGGCCCCGGCATCGACGGGAGAGGAATCCCCAGAGGCCCCCGAGGAACTCGCATGGGGACTGGCCTTTCCTGAGGCCACCAGAGCGGGTCCCTGAGGTCCCCGTCGTAAGTCGAGAGCACCTGCCGCAACTCGAGAAAATCCAGGAGGTTTTGCCCTCCAGGCGAGATGAGGCCCATTTCCGCTGAGGCTTCTCGAGGCTAATCACGTCTAACCACTGGAACTTCCAAAGGGTCCTTCACACCCTTGCTGCAACTCAAGAAGTTCCCCGACATACCCGTCTCCACTCGAGAGGAAGCACGTGGGGTCCCGCACACATCAAGGGGAGCCCCGTTTCCGCCTCCTAGCTCGAGATGAGGGATCCTTTCCCTGTTTCGTAGGGAAAGAATTCCCGGCGTTCCCGTCGCATCTCAAGAGGAGGCGCTCTCCACAGGAAAGGCGAGAGGAACTCCAGGGTCGTGCCACCATTCCAAGAGTCCCCCAGATGTGTCAGTCCATTCCAGAGGAACCTGTTTTCCCTGCACTGCCTTGGCGTTCAAGCCGAGCATCCACTCCCACCACGTGTGCACGTGGGACAGCCCTGTGGGAAAGCCTCGTGGGAAAGCCTCGTGGGAAAGACTCGAGGGAAAACCATAGATCCTTTGATCCACGCGGCGGACTGCGTGACACTGCTGCTACCGCTCTGGAGGAAAGCGCAAGTGCATGCCCGCATTCGAGACGAGGACTGACTCCCCTGGGGAGACTCCAGAAGTACCCCAAGATCCATGTCAGCACTGGAGAGGAATCCTCAGGTTCCGGCCCCGACTCCACACAAGGTCTTAGGCCCCGGCATCGACGGGAGAGGAATCCCCAGAGGCCCCCGAGGAACTCGCATGGGGACTGGCCTTTCCTGAGGCCACCAGAGCGGGTCCCAGAGGTCCCCGTCGTAAGTCGAGAGCACCTGCCGCAACTCGAGAAAATCCAGGAGGTTTTGCCCTCCAGGCGAGATGAGGCCCATTTCCGCTGAGGCTTCTCGAGGCTAATCACGTCTAACCACTGGAACTTCCAAAGGGACCTTCACACCCTTGCTGCAACTCAAGAAGTTCCCCGACATACCCGTCTCCACTCGAGAGGAAGCACGTGGGGTCCCGCACACATCCAGGGGAGCCCCCGTTTCCGCCTCCTAGATCGAGATGAGGGATCCTTTCCCTGTTTCGTACGGAAAGAATTCCCGGCGTTCCCGTCGCATCTCAAGAGGAGGCGCTCTCCACAGGAAAGGCGAGAGGAACTCCAGGGTCGTGCCACCATTCCAAGAGTCCCCCAGATGTGTCAGTCCATTCCAGAGGAACATGTTTTCCCTGCACTGCCTTGACGTTCAAGCCGAGGATCCACTCCCACCACGTGTGCACGTGGGACAGCCCTGTGGGAAAGCCTCGTGGGAAAGCCTCGTGGGAAAGACTCGAGGGAAAACCATAGATCCTTTGATCCACGCGGCGGACTGCGTGACACTGCTGCTACCGCTCTGGAGAAAAGCGCAAGTGCATGCCCGCATTCGAGACGAGGACTGACTCCCCTGGGGAGACTCCAGAAGTACCCCAAGATCCATGTCAGCACTGGAGAGGAATCCTCAGGTTCCGGCCCCGACTCCACACAAGGTCTTAGGCCCCGGCATCGACGGGAGAGGAATCCCGAGACGCCCCCGAGGAACTCGCATGGGGACTGGCCTTTCCTGAGGCCACCAGAGCGGGTCCCTGAGGTCCCCATCGTAAGTCGAGAGCACCTGCCGCAACTCGAGAAAATCCAGGAGGTTTTGCCCTCCAGGCGAGATGAGGCCCATTTCCGCTGAGGCTTCTCGAGGCTAATCACATCTAACCGCTGGAACTTCCAAAGGGTCCTTCACACCCTTGCTGCAACTCAAGAAGTTCCCCGACATACCCGTCTCCACTCGAGAGGAAGCACGTGGGGTCCCACACACATCCAGGGGAGCCCCGTTTCCGCCTCCTAGCTCGAGATGAGGGATCCTTTCCCTGTTTCGTAGAGAAAGAATTCCCGGCGTTCCCGTCACATCTCAAGAGGAGGCGCTCTCCACAGTAAAGGCGAGAGGAACTCCAGGGTCGTGCCACCATTCCAAGAGTCCCCCAGATGTGTCAGTCCATTCCAGAGGAACCTGTTTTCCCTGCACTGCCTTGACGTTCAAGCCGAGCATCCACTCCCACCACGTGTGCACGTGGGACAGCCCTGTGGGAAAGCCTCGTGGGAAAGCCTCGTGGGAAAGACTCGAGGGAAAACCATAGATCCTTTGATCCACGCGGCGGACTGCGTGACACTGCTGCTACCGCTCTGGAGGAAAGCGCAAGTGCATGCCCGCATTCGAGACGAGGACTGACTCCCCTGGGGAGACTTCAGAAGTACCCCAAGATCCATGTCAGCACTGGAGAGGAATCCTCAGGTTCCGGCCCCGACTCCACACAAGGTCTTAGGCCCCGGCATCGACGGGAGAGGAATCCCCAGAGGCCCCCGAGGAACTCGCATGGGGACTGGCCTTTCCTGAGGCCACCAGAGCGGGTCCCTGAGGTCCCCGTCGTAAGTCGAGAGCACCTGCCGCAACTCGAGAAAATCCAGGAGGTTTTGCCCTCCAGGCGAGATGAGGCCCATTTCCGCTGAGGCTTCTCGAGGCTAATCACGTCTAACCGCTGGAACTTCCAAAGGGTCCTTCACACCCTTGCTGCAACTCAAGAAGTTCCCCGACATACCCGTCTCCACTCGAGAGGAAGCACGTGGGGTCCCACAGACATCCAGGGGAGCCCCGTTTCCGCCTCCTAGCTCGAGATGAGGGATCCTTTCACTGTTTCGTAGGGAAAGAATTCCCGGCGTTCCCGTCACATCTCAAGAGGAGGCGCTCTCCACAGGAAAGGCGAGAGGAACTCCAGGGTCGTGCCACCATTCCAAGAGTCCCTCAGATGTGTCAGTCCATTCCAGAGGAACCTGTTTTCCCTGCACTGCCTTGACGTTCAAGCCGAGCATCCACTCCCACCACGTGTGCACGTGGGACAGCCCTGTGGGAAAGCCTCGTGGGAAAGCCTCGTGGGAAAGACTCGAGGGAAAACCATAGATCCTTTGATCCACGCGGCGGACTGCGTGACACTGCTTCTACCGCTCTGGAGGAAAGCGCAAGTGCATGCCCGCATTCGAGACGAGGACTGACTCCCCTGGGGAGACTCCAGAAGTACCCCAAGATCCATGTCAGCACTGGAGAGGAATCCTCAGGTTCCGGCCCCGACTCCACACAAGGTCTTAGGCCCCGGCATCGACGGGAGAGGAATCCCCAGAGGCCCCCGAGGAACTCGCATGGGGACTGGCCTTTCCTGAGGCCACCAGAGCGGGTCCCTGAGGTCCCCGTCGTAAGTCGAGAGCACCTGCCGCAACTCGAGAAAATCCAGGAGGTTTTGCCCTCCAGGCGAGATGAGGCCCATTTCCGCTGAGGCTTCTCGAGGCTAATCACGTCTAACCACTGGAACTTCCAAAGGGTCCTTCACACCCTTGCTGCAACTCAAGAAGTTCCCCGACATGCCGGTCTCCACTCGAGAGGAAGCACGTGGGGTCCCGCACACATCAAGGGGAGCCCCGTTTCCGCCTCCTAGCTCGAGATGAGGGATCCTTTCCCTGTTTCGTAGGGAAAGAATTCCCGGCGTTCCCGTCGCATCTCAAGAGGAGGCGCTCTCCACAGGAAAGGCGAGAGGAACTCCAGGGTCGTGCCACCATTCCAAGAGTCCCCCAGATGTGTCAGTCCATTCCAGAGGAACCTGTTTTCCCTGCACTGCCTTGGCGTTCAAGCCGAGCATCCACTCCCACCACGTGTGCACGTGGGACAGCCCTGTGGGAAAGCCTCGTGGGAAAGCCTCGTGGGAAAGACTCGAGGGAAAACCATAGATCCTTTGATCCACGCGGCGGACTGCGTGACACTGCTGCTACCGCTCTGGAGGAAAGCGCAAGTGCATGCCCGCATTCGAGACGAGGACTGACTCCCCTGGGGAGACTCCAGAAGTACCCCAAGATCCATGTCAGCACTGGAGAGGAATCCTCAGGTTCCGGCCCCGACTCCACACAAGGTCTTAGGCCCCGGCATCGACGGGAGAGGAATGCCGAGAGGCCCCCGAGGAACTCGCATGGGGACTGGCCTTTCCTGAGGCCACTAGAGCGGGTCCCTGAGGTCCCCATCGTAAGTCGAGAGCACCTGCCGCAACTCGAGAAAATCCAGGAGGTTTTGCCCTCCAGGCGAGATGAGGCCCATTTCCGCTGAGGCTTCTCGAGGCTAATCACATCTAACCGCTGGAACTTCCAAAGGGTCCTTCACACCCTTGCTGCAACTCAAGAAGTTCCCCGACATACCCGTCTCCACTCGAGCGGAAGCACGTGGGGTCCCGCACACATCCAGGGGAGCCCCGTTTCCGCCTCCTAGCTCGAGATGAGGGATCCTTTCCCTGTTTCGTAGGGAAAGAATTCCCGGCATTCCCGTCGCATCTCAAGAGGAGGCGCTCTCCACAGGAAAGGCGAGAGGAACTCCAGGGTCGTGCCACCATTCCAAGAGTCCCCCAGATGTGTCAGTCCATTCCAGAGGAACCTGTTTTCCCTGCACTGCCTTGACGTTCAAGCCGAGGATCCACTCCCACCACGTGTGCACGTGGGACAGCCCTGTGGGAAAGCCTCGTGGGAAAGCCTCGTGGGAAAGACTCGAGGGAAAAACATAGATCCTTTGATCCACGCGGCGGACTGCGTGACACTGCTGCTACCGCTCTGGAGGAAAGCGCAAGTGCATGCCCGCATTCGAGACGAGGACTGACTCCCCTGGTGAGACTCCAGAAGTACCCCAAGATCCATGTCAGCACTGGAGAGGAATCCTCAGGTTCCGGCCCCGACTCCACACAAGGTCTTAGGCCCCGGCATCGACGGGAGAGGAATCCCCAGAGGCCCCCGAGGAACTCGCATGGGGACTGGCCTTTCCTGAGGCCACCAGAGCGGGTCCCTGAGGTCCCCGTCGTAAGTCGAGAGCACCTGCCGCAACTCGAGAAAATCCAGGAGGTTTTGCCCTCCAGGCGAGATGAGGCCCATTTCCGCTGAGGCTTCTCGAGGCTAATCACGTCTAACCACTGGAACTTCCAAAGGGTCCTTCACACCCTTGCTGCAACTCAAGAAGTTCCCCGACATACCCGTCTCCACTCGAGAGGAAGCACGTGGGGTCCTACACACATCCAGGGGAGCCCCGTTTCCGCCTCCTAGCTCGAGATGAGGGATCCTTTCCCTGTTTCGTAGGGAAAGAATTCCCGGCGTTCCCGTCGCATCTCAAGAGGAGGCGCTCTCCACAGGAAAGGCGAGAGGAACTCCAGGGTCGTGCCACCATTCCAAGAGTCCCCCAGATGTGTCAGTCCATTCCAGAGGAACATGTTTTCCCTGCACTGCCTTGACGTTCAAGCCGAGGATCCACTCCCACCACGTGTGCACGTGGGACAGCCCTGTGGGAAAGCCTCGTGGGAAAGCCTCGTGGGAAAGACTCGAGGGAAAACCATAGATCCTTTGATCCACGCGGCGGACTGCGTGACACTGCTGCTACCGCTCTGGAGAAAAGCGCAAGTGCATGCCCGCATTCGAGACGAGGACTGACTCCCCTGGGGAAACTCCAGAAGTACCCCAAGATCCATGTCAGCACTGGAGAGGAATCCTCAGGTTCCGGCCCCGACTCCACACAAGGTCTTAGGCCCCGGCATCGACGGGAGAGGAATCCCGAGACGCCCCCGAGGAACTCGCATGGGGACTGGCCTTTCCTGAGGCCACCAGAGCGGGTCCCTGAGGTCCCCATCGTAAGTCGAGAGCACCTGCCGCAACTCGAGAAAATCCAGGAGGTTTTGCCCTCCAGGCGAGATGAGGCCCATTTCCGCTGAGGCTTCTCGAGGCTAATCACATCTAACCGCTGGAACTTCCAAAGGGTCCTTCACACCCTTGCTGCAACTCAAGAAGTTCCCCGACATACCCGTATCCACTCGAGAGGAAGCACGTGGGGTCCCACACACATCCAGGGGAGCCCCGTTTCCGCCTCCTAGCTCGAGATGAGGGATCCTTTCCCTGTTTCGTAGGGAAAGAATTCCCGGCGTTCCCGTCACATCTCAAGAGGAGGCGCTCTCCACAGGAAAGGCGAGAGGAACTCCAGGGTCGTGCCACCATTCCAAGAGTCCCCCAGATGTGTCAGTCCATTCCAGAGGAACCTGTTTTCCCTGCACTGCCTTGACGTTCAAGCCGAGCATCCACTCCCACCACGTGTGCACGTGGGACAGCCCTGTGGGAAAGCCTCGTGGGAAAGCCTCGTGGGAAAGACTCGAGGGAAAACCATAGATCCTTTGATCCACGCGGCGGACTGCGTGACACTGCTGCTACCGCTCTGGAGGAAAGCGCAAGTGCATGCCCGCATTCGAGACGAGGACTGACTCCCCTGGGGAGACTCCAGAAGTACCCCAAGATCCATGTCAGCACTGGAGAGGAATCCTCAGGTTCCGGCCCCGACTCCACACAAGGTCTTAGGCCCCGGCATCGACGGGAGAGGAATCCCCAGAGGCCCCCGAGGAACTCGCATGGGGACTGGCCTTTCCTGAGGCCACCAGAGCGGGTCCCTGAGGTCCCCGTCGTAAGTCGAGAGCACCTGTCGCAACTCGAGAAAATCCAGGAGGTTTTGCCCTCCAGGCGAGATGAGGCCCATTTCCGATGAGGCTTCTCGAGGCTAATCACGTCTAACCGCTGGAACTTCCAAAGGGTCCTTCACACCCTTGCTGCAACTCAAGAAGTTCCCCGACATACCCGTCTCCACTCGAGAGGAAGCACGTGGGGTCCCACACACATCCAGGGGAGCCCCGTTTCCGCCTCCTAGCTCGAGATGAGGGATCCTTTCACTGTTTCGTAGGGAAAGAATTCCCGGCGTTCCCGTCACATCTCAAGAGGAGGCGCTCTCCACAGGAAAGGCGAGAGGAACTCCAGGGTCGTGCCACCATTCCAAGAGTCCCCCAGATGTGTCAGTCCATTCCAGAGGAACCTGTTTTCCCTGCACTGCCTTGACGTTCAAGCCGAGCATCCACTCCCACCACGTGTGCACGTGGGACAGCCCTGTGGGAAAGCCTCGTGGGAAAGCCTCGTGGGAAAGACTCGAGGGAAAACCATAGATCCTTTGATCCACGCGGCGGACTGCGTGACACTGCTGCTACCGCTCTGGAGGAAAGCGCAAGTGCATGCCCGCATTCGAGACGAGGACTGACTCCCCTGGGGAGGCTCCAGAAGTACCCCAAGATCCATGTCAGCACTGGAGAGGAATCCTCAGGTTCCGGCCCCGACTCCACACAAGGTCTTAGGCCCCGGCATCGACGGGAGAGGAATCCCCAGAGGCCCCCGAGGAACTCGCATGGGGACTGGCCTTTCCTGAGGCCACCAGAGCGGGTCCCTGAGGTCCCCGTCGTAAGTCGAGAGCACCTGCCGCAACTCGAGAAAATCCAGGAGGTTTTGCCCTCCAGGCGAGATGAGGCCCATTTCCGCTGAGGCTTCTCGAGGCTAATCACGTCTAACCACTGGAACTTCCAAAGGGTCCTTCACACCCTTGCTGCAACTCAAGAAGTTCCCCGACATACCCGTCTCCACTCGAGAGGAAGCACGTGGGGTCCCGCACACATCAAGGGGAGCCCCGTTTCCGCCTCCTAGCTCGAGATGAGGGATCCTTTCCCTGTTTCGTAGGGAAAGAATTCCCGGCGTTCCCGTCGCATCTCAAGAGGAGGCGCTCTCCACAGGAAAGGCGAGAGGAACTCCAGGGTCGTGCCACCATTCCAAGAGTCCCCCAGATGTGTCAGTCCATTCCAGAGGAACCTGTTTTCCCTGCACTGCCTTGACGTTCAAGCCGAGGATCCACTCCCACCACGTGTGCACGTGAGACAGCCCTGTGGGAAAGCCTCGTGGGAAAGCCTCGTGGGAAAGACTCGAGGGAAAACCATAGATCCTTTGATCCACGCGGCGGACTGCGTGACACTGCTGCTACCGCTCTGGAGGAAAGCGCAAGTGCATGCCCGCATTCGAGACGAGGACTGACTCCCCTGGGGAGACTCCAGAAGTACCCCAAGATCCATGTCAGCACTGGAGAGGAATCCTCAGGTTCCGGCCCCGACTCCACACAAGGTCTTAGGCCCTGGCATCGACGGGAGAGGAATCCCCAGAGGCCCCCGAGGAACTCGCATGGGGACTGGCCTTTCCTGAGGCCACCAGAGCGGGTCCCTGAGGTCCCCGTCGTAAGTCGAGAGCACCTGCCGCAGCTCGAGAAAATCCAGGAGGTTTTGCCCTCCAGGCGAGATGAGGCCCATTTCCGCTGAGGCTTCTCGAGGCTAATCACGTCTAACCACTGGAACTTCCAAAGGGTCCTTCACACCCTTGGTGCAACTCAAGAAGTTCCCCGACATACCCGTCTCCACTCGAGAGGAAGCACGTGGGGTCCCGCACACATCCAGGGGAGCCCCGTTTCCGCCTCCTAGCTCGAGATGAGGGATCCTTTCCCTGTTTCGTAGGGAAGAATTCCCGGCGTTCCCGTCGCATCTCAAGAGGAGGCGCTCTCCACAGGAAAGGCGAGAGGAACTCCAGGGTCGTGCCACCATTCCAAGAGTCCCCCAGATGTGTCAGTCCATTCCAGAGGAACCTGTTTTCCCTGCACTGCCTTGACGTTCAAGCCGAGCATCCACTCCCACCACGTGTGCACGTGGGACAGCCCTGTGGGAAAGCCTCGTGGGAAAGACTCGAGGGAAAACCATAGATCCTTTGATCCACGCGGCGGACTGCGTGACACTGCTGCTACCACTCTGGAGGAAAGCGCAAGTGCATGCCCGCATTCGAGACGAGGACTGACTCCCCTGGGGAGACTCCAGAAGTACCCCAAGATCCATGTCAGCACTGGAGAGGAATCCTCAGGTTCCGGCCCCGACTCCACACAAGGTCTTAGGCCCCGGCATCGACGGGAGAGGAATCCCCAGAGGCCCCCGAGGAACTCGCATGGGGACTGGCCTTTCCTGAGGCCACCAGAGCGGGTCCCTGAGGTCCCCGTCGTAAGTCGAGAGCACCTGCCGCAACTCGAGAAAATCCAGGAGGTTTTGCCCTCCAGGCGAGATGAGGCCCATTTCCGCTGAGGCTTCTCGAGGCTAATCACATCTAACCGCTGGAACTTCCAAAGGGTCCTTCAGACCCTTGCTGCAACTCAAGAAGTTCCCCGACATACCCGTCTCCACTCGAGAGGAAGCACGTGGGGTCCCGCACACATCCAGGGGAGCCCCGTTTCCGCCTCCTAGCTCGAGATGAGGGATCCTTTCCCTGTTTCGTAGGGAAAGAATTCCCGGCGTTCCCGTCGCATCTCAAGAGGAGGTGCTCTCCACAGGAAAGGCGAGAGGAACTCCAGGGTCGTGCCACCATTCCAAGAGTCCCCCAGATGTGTCAGTCCATTCCAGAGGAACCTGTTTTCCCTGCACTGCCTTGACGTTCAAGCCGAGGATCCACTCCCACCACGTGTGCACGTGGGACAGCCCTGTGGGAAAGCCTCGTGGGAAAGCCTCGTGGGAAAGACTCGAGGGAAAACCATAGATCTTTTGATCCACGCGGCGGACTGCGTGACACTGCTGCTACCGCTCTGGAGGAAAGCGCAAGTGCATGCCCGCATTCGAGACGAAGACTGACTCCCCTGGGGAGACTCCAGAAGTACCCCAAGATCCATGTCAGCACTGGAGAGGAATCCTCAGGTTCAGGCCCCGACTCCACACAAGGTCTTAGGCCCCGGCATCGACGGGAGAGGAATGCCGAGAGGCCCCCGAGGAACTCGCATGGGGACTGGCCTTTCCTGAGGCCACCAGAGCGGGTCCCTGAGGTCCCCGTCGTAAGTCGAGAGCACCTGCCGCAACTCGAGAAAATCCAGGAGGTTTTGCCCTCCAGGCGAGATGAGGCCCATTTCCGCTGAGGCTTCTCGAGGCTAATCACGTCTAACCACTGGAACTTCCAAAGGGTCCTTCACACCCTTGCTGCAACTCAAGAAGTTCCCCGACATACCCGTCTCCACTCGAGAGGAAGCACGTGGGGTCCCGCACACATCCAGGGGAGCCCCGTTTCCGCCTCCTAGCTCGAGATGAGGGATCCTTTCCCTGTTTCGTAGGGAAAGAATTCCCGGCGTTCCCGTCGCATCTCAAGAGGAGGCGCTCTCCACAGGAAAGGAGAGAGGA
Source organism: Ovis canadensis (assembly GCF_042477335.2). Lineage (NCBI taxonomy): Eukaryota > Metazoa > Chordata > Mammalia > Artiodactyla > Bovidae > Ovis > Ovis canadensis. Next base: position 3,810,322 of record NC_091252.1, read on the forward strand.
ACTCCTGGGTCGTGCCACCATTCCAAGTGTACCCCGGATGTGTCAGTCCATTCCAGAGGAACCTATTTTCCCTGCACTGCCTTGACGTTCAAGCCGAGGATCCACTCCCACCACGTGTGCACGTGGGACAGCCCTGTGGGAAAGCCTCGTGGGAAAGCCTCGTGGGAAAGACTCGAGGGAAAACCATAGATCCTTTGATCCACGCGGCGGACTGCGTGACACTGCTGCTACCGCTCTGGAGGAAAGCGCAAGTGCATGCCCGCATTCGAGACGAGGACTGACTCCCCTGGGGAGACTCCAGAAGTACCCCAAGATCCATGTCAGCACTGGAGAGGAATCCTCAGGTTCCGGCCCCGACTCCACACAAGGTCTTAGGCCCCGGCATCGACGGGAGAGGAATGCCGAGAGGCCCCCGAGGAACTCGAATGGGGACTGGCCTTTCCTGAGGCCACCAGAGCGGGTCCCTGAGGTCCCCGTCGTAAGTCGAGAGCACCTGCCGCAACTCGAGAAAATCCAGGAGGTTTTGCCCTCCAGGCGAGATGAGGCCCATTTCCTCTGAGGCTTCTCGAGGCGAATCATGTCTAACCACTGGAACTTCCAAAGGGTCCTTCACACCCTTGCTGCAACTCAAGAAGTTCCCCGACATACCCGTCTCCACTCGAGAGGAAGCACGTGGGGTCCCGCACACATCCAGGGGAGCCCCGTTTCCGCCTCCTAGCTCGAGATGAGGGATCCTTTCCCTGTTTCGTAGGGAAAGAATTCCCGGCGTTCCCGTCGCATCTCAGGAGGAGGCGCTCTCCACAGGAAAGGCGAGAGGAACTCCAGGGTCGTGCCACCATTCCAAGAGTCCCCCAGATGTGTCAGTCCATTCCAGAGGAACCTGTTTTCCCTGCACTGCCTTGACGTTCAAGCCGAGGATCCACTCCCACCACGTGTGCACTTGGGACAGCCCTGTGGGAAAGCCTCGTGGGAAAGCCTCGTGGGAAAGACTCGAGGGAAAACCATAGATCCTTTGATCCTCGCGGCGGACTGCGGGACACTGCTGCTACCGCTCTGGAGGAAAGCGCAAGTGCATGCCCGCATTCGAGACGAGGACTGACTCCCCTGGGGAGACTCCAGAAGTACCCCAAGATCCATGTCAGCACTGGAGAGGAATCCTCAGTTTCCGGCCCCGACTCCACACAAGGTCTTAGGCCCCGGCATCGACGGGAGAGTAATCCCGAGAGGTCCCCGAGGAACTCGCATGGGGACTGGCCTTTCCTGAGGCCACCAGAGCGGGTCCCTGAGGTCCCGTCGTAAGTCGAGAGCACCTGCCGCAACTCGAGAAAATCCAGGAGGTTTTGCCCTCCAGGCGAGATGAGGCCCATTTCCGCTGAGGCTTCTCGCGGCGAATCACGTCTAACCACTGGAACTTCCAAAGGGTCCTTCACACCCTTGCTGCAACTCAAGAAGTTCCCCGACATACCCGTCTCCACTCGAGAGGAAGCACGTGGGGTCCCGCACACATCCAGGGGAGCCCCGTTTCCGCCTCCTAGCTCGAGATGAGGGATCCTTTCCCTGTTTCGTAGGGAAAGAATTCCCGGCGTTCCCGTCGCATCTCAAGAGGAGGCGCTCTCCACAGGAAAGGCGAGAGGAACTCCATGGTCGTGCCACCATTCCAAGAGTCCCCCAGATGTGTCAGTCCATTCCAGAGGAACCTGTTTTCCCTGCACTGCCTTGACGTTCAAGCCGAGGATCCACTCCCACCACGTGTGCAAGTGGGACAGCCCTGTGGGAAAGTCTCGTGGGAAAGCCTCGTGGGAAAGACTCGAGGGAAAACGATAGATCCTTTGATCCACGCGGCGGACTGCGTGACACTGCTGCTACCACTCTGGAGGAAAGCGCAAGTGCATGCCCGCATTCGAGACGAGGACTGACTCCCCTGGGGAGACTCCAGAAGTACCCCAAGATCCATGTCAGCACTGGAGAGGAATCCTCAGGTTCCGGCCCCGACTCCACACAAGGTCTTAGGCCCCGGCATCGACGGGAGAGGAATCCCGAGAGGCCCCCGAGGAACTCGCATGGGGACTGGCCTTTCCTGAGGCCACCAGAGCGGGTCCCTGAGGTCCCCGTCGTAAGTCGAGAGCACCTGCCGCAACTCGAGAAAATCCAGGAGGTTTTGCCCTCCAGGCGAGATGAGGCCCATTTCCGCTGAGGCTTCTCGAGGCTAATCACGTCTAACCACTGGAACTTCCAAAGGGTCCTTCACACCCTTGCTGCAACTCAAGAAGTTCCCCGACATACCCGTCTCCACTCGAGAGGAAGCACGGGGGGTCCCGCACACATCCAGGGGAGCCCCGTTTCCGCCTCCTAGCTCGAGATGAGGGATCCTTTCCCTGTTTCGTAGGGAAAGAATTCCCGGTGTTCCCGTCGCATCTCAAGAGGAGGCCCTCTCCACAGGAAAGGCGAGAGGAACTCCAGGGTCGTGCCACCATTCCAAGAGTCCCCCAGATGTGTCAGTCCATTCCAGAGGAACCTGTTTTCCCTGCACTGCCTTGACTTTCAAGCCGAGGATCCACTCCCACCACGTGTGCACGTGGGACAGCCCTGTGGGAAAGCCTCGTGGGAAAGCCTCTTGGGAAATACTCGAGGGAAAACCATAGATCCTTTGATCCACGTGGCAGACTGCCTGACACTGCTGCTACCGCTCTGGAGGAAAGCGCAAGTGCATGCCCGCATTCGAGACGAGGACTGACTCCCCTGGGGAGACTCCAGAAGTACCCCAAGATCCATGTCAGCACTGGAGAGGAATCCTCAGGTTCCGGCCCCGACTCCACACAAGGTCTTAGGCCCCGGCATCGACGGGAGAGGAATCCCGAGAGGCCCCCGAGGAACTCGCATGGGGACTGGCCTTTCCTGAGGCCACCAGAGCGGGTCCCTGAGGTCCCCGTCGTAAGTCGAGAGCACCTGCCGCAACTCGAGAAAATCCAGGAGGTTTTGCCCTCCAGGCGAGATGAGGCCCATTTCCGCTGAGGCTTCTCGAGGCTAATCACGTCTAACCACTGGAACTTCCAAAGGGTCCTTCACACCCTTGCTGCAACTCAAGAAGTTCCCCGACATACCCGTCTCCACTCGAGAGGAAGCACGTGGGGTCCCGCACACATCCAGGGGAGCCCCGTTTCCGTCTCCTAGCTCGAGATGAGGGATCCTTTCCCTGTTTCGTAGGGAAAGAATTCCCGGCGTTCCCGTCGCATCTCAAGAGGAGGCGCTCTCCACAGGAAAGGCGAGAGGAACTCCAGGGTCGTGCCACCATTCCAAGAGTCCCCCAGATGTGTCAGTCCATTCCAGAGGAACCTGTTTTCCCTGCACTGCCTTGACGTTCAAGCCGAGCATCCACTCCCACCACGTGTGCACGAGGGACAGCCCTGTGGGAAAGCCTCGTGGGAAAGACTCGAGGGAAAACCATAGATCCTTTGATCCACGCGGCGGACTGCGTGACACTGCTGCTACCACTCTGGAGGAAAGCGCAAGTGCATGCCCGCATTCGAGACGAGGACTGACTCCCCTGGGGAGACTCCAGAAGTACCCCAAGATCCATGTCAGCACTGGAGAGGAATCCTCAGGTTCCGGCCCCGACTCCACACAAGGTCTTAGGCCCCGGCATCGACGGGAGAGGAATCCCCAGAGGCCCCCGAGGAACTCGCATGGGGACTGGCCTTTCCTGAGGCCACCAGAGCGGGTCCCTGAGGTCCCCGTCGTAAGTCGAGAGCACCTGCCGCAACTCGAGAAAATCCAGGAGGTTTTGCCCTCCAGGCGAGATGAGGTCCATTTCCGCTGAGGCTTCTCGAGGCTAATCACATCTAACCGCTGGAACTTCCAAAGGGTCCTTCAGACCCTTGCTGCAACTCAAGAAGTTCCCCGACATACCCGTCTCCACTCGAGAGGAAGCACGTGGGGTCCCGCACACATCCAGGGGAGCCCCGTTTCCGCCTCCTAGCTCGAGATGAGGGATCCTTTCCCTGTTTCGTAGGGAAAGAATTCCCGGCGTTCCCGTCGCATCTCAAGAGGAGGTGCTCTCCACAGGAAAGGCGAGAGGAACTCCAGGGTCGTGCCACCATTCCAAGAGTCCCCCAGATGTGTCAGTCCATTCCAGAGGAACCTGTTTTCCCTGCACTGCCTTGACGTTCAAGCCGAGGATCCACTCCCACCACGTGTGCACGTGGGACAGCCCTGTGGGAAAGCCTCGTGGGAAAGCCTCGTGGGAAAGACTCGAGGGAAAACCATAGATCTTTTGATCCACGCGGCGGACTGCGTGACACTGCTGCTACCGCTCTGGAGGAAAGCGCAAGTGCATGCCCGCATTCGAGACGAAGACTGACTCCCCTGGGGAGACTCCAGAAGTACCCCAAGATCCATGTCAGCACTGGAGAGGAATCCTCAGGTTCAGGCCCCGACTCCACACAAGGTCTTAGGCCCCGGCATCGACGGGAGAGGAATGCCGAGAGGCCCCCGAGGAACTCGCATGGGGACTGGCCTTTCCTGAGGCCACCAGAGCGGGTCCCTGAGGTCCCCGTCGTAAGTCGAGAGCACCTGCCGCAACTCGAGAAAATCCAGGAGGTTTTGCCCTCCAGGCGAGATGAGGCCCATTTCCGCTGAGGCTTCTCGAGGCTAATCACGTCTAACCACTGGAACTTCCAAAGGGTCCTTCACACCCTTGCTGCAACTCAAGAAGTTCCCCGACATACCCGTCTACACTCGAGAGGAAGCACGTGGGGTCCCGCACACATCCAGGGGAGCCCCGTTTCCGCCTCCTAGCTCGAGATGAGGGATCCTTTCCCTGTTTCGTAGGGAAAGAATTCCCGGCGTTCCCGTCGCATCTCAAGAGGAGGCGCTCTCCACAGGAAAGGCGAGAGGAACTCCTGGGTCGTGCCACCATTCCAAGTGTACCCCGGATGTGTCAGTCCATTCCAGAGGAACCTATTTTCCCTGCACTGCCTTGACGTTCAAGCCGAGGATCCACTCCCACCACGTGTGCACGTGGGACAGCCCTGTGGGAAAGCCTCGTGGGAAAGCCTCGTGGGAAAGACTCGAGGGAAAACCATAGATCGTTTGATCCACGCGGCGGACTGCGTGACACTGCTGCTACCGCTCTGGAGGAAAGCGCAAGTGCATGCCCGCATTCGAGACGAGGACTGACTCCCCTGGGGAGACTCCAGAAGTACCCCAAGATCCATGTCAGCACTGGAGAGGAATCCTCAGGTTCCGGCCCCGACTCCACACAAGGTCTTAGGCCCCGGCATCGACGGGAGAGGAATGCCGAGAGGCCCCCGAGGAACTCGAATGGGGACTGGCCTTTCCTGAGGCCACCAGAGCGGGTCCCTGAGGTCCCCGTCGTAAGTCGAGAGCACCTGCCGCAACTCGAGAAAATCCAGGAGGTTTTGCCCTCCAGGCGAGATGAGGCCCATTTCCGCTGAGGCTTCTCGAGGCGAATCATGTCTAACCACTGGAACTTCCAAAGGGTCCTTCACACCCTTGCTGCAACTCAAGAAGTTCCCCGACATACCCGTCTCCACTCGAGAGGAAGCACGTGGGGTCCCGCACACATCCAGGGGAGCCCCGTTTCCGCCTCCTAGCTCGAGATGAGGGATCCTTTCCCTGTTTCGTAGGGAAAGAATTCCCGGCGTTCCCGTCGCATCTCAAGAGGAGGCGCTCTCCACAGGAAAGGCGAGAGGAACTCCAGGGTCGTGCCACCATTCCAAGAGTCCCCCAGATGTGTCAGTCCATTCCAGAGGAACCTGTTTTCCCTGCACTGCCTTGACGTTCAAGCCGAGGATCCACTCCCACCACGTGTGCACTTGGGACAGCCCTGTGGGAAAGCCTCGTGGGAAAGCCTCGTGGGAAAGACTCGAGGGAAAACCATAGATCCTTTGATCCTCGCGGCGGACTGCGGGACACTGCTGCTACCGCTCTGGAGGAAAGCGCAAGTGCATGCCCGCATTCGAGACGAGGACTGACTCCCCTGGGGAGACTCCAGAAGTACCCCAAGATCCATGTCAGCACTGGAGAGGAATCCTCAGTTTCCGGCCCCGACTCCACACAAGGTCTTAGGCCCCGGCATCGACGGGAGAGTAATCCCGAGAGGCCCCCGAGGAATTCGCATGGGGACTGGCCTTTCCTGAGGCCACCAGAGCGGGTCCCTGAGGTCCCCGTCGTAAGTCGAGAGCACCTGCCGTAACTCGAGAAAATCCAGGAGGTTTTGCCCTCCAGGCGAGATGAGGCCCATTTCCGCTGAGGCTTCTCGCGGCGAATCACGTCTAACAACTGGAACTTCCAAAGGGTCCTTCACACCCTTGCTGCAACTCAAGAAGTTCCCCGACATACCCGTCTCCACTCGAGAGGAAGCACGTGGGGTCCCGCACACATCCAGGGGAGCCCCGTTTCCGCCTCCTAGCTCGAGATGAGGGATCCTTTCCCTGTTTCGTAGGGAAAGAATTCCCGGCGTTCCCGTCGCATCTCAAGAGGAGGCGCTCTCCACAGGAAAGGCGAGAGGAACTCCAGGGTCGTGCCACCATTCCAAGAGTCCCCCAGATGTGTCAGTCCATTCCAGAGGAACCTGTTTTCCCTGCACTGCCTTGACGTTCAAGCCGAGGATCCACTCCCACCACGTGTGCAAGTGGGACAGCCCTGTGGGAAAGTCTCGTGGGAAAGCCTCGTGGGAAAGACTCGAGGGAAAACGATAGATCCTTTGATTCACGCGGCGGACTGCGTGACACTGCTGCTACCGTTCTGGAGGAAAGCGCAAGTGCATGCCCGCATTCGAGACGAGGACTGACTCCCCTGGGGAGACTCCAGAATTACCCCAAGATCCATGTCAGCACTGGAGAGGAATCCTCAGGTTCCGGCCCCGACTCCACACAAGGTCTTAGTCCCCGGCATCGACGGGAGAGGAATCCCAAGAGGCCCCCGAGGAACTCGCATGGGGACTGGCCTTTCCTGAGGCCACCAGAGTGGGTCCCTGAGGTCCCCGTCGTAAGTCGAGAGCACCTGCCGCAACTCGGGAAAATCCAGGAGGTTTTGCCCTCCAGGCGAGATGAGGCCCATTTCCGCTGAGGCTTCTCGAGGCTAATCACGTCTAACCACTGGAACTTCCAAAGGGTGCTTCACACCCTTGCTGCAACTCAAGAAGTTCCCCGACATACCCGTCTCCACTCGAGAGGAAGAACGTGGGGTCCCGCACACATCCAGGGGAGCCCCGTTTCCGCCTCCTAGCTCGAGATGAGGGATCCTTTCCCTGTTTCGTAGGGAAAGAATTCCCGGCGTTCCCGTCGCATCTCAAGAGGAGGCGCTCTCCACAGGAAAGGCTTGAGGAACTCCTGGGTCGTGCCACCATTCCAAGTGTCCCCCGGATGTGTCAGTCCATTCCAGAGGAACCTGTTTTCCCTGCACTGCCTTGACGTTCAAGCCGAGGATCCACTCCCACCACGTGTGCACGTGGGACAGCCCTGTGGGAAAGCCTCGTGGGAAAGCCTCGTGGGAAAGACTCGAGGGAAAACCATAGATCCTTTGATCCACGCGGCGGACTGCGTGACACTGCTGCTACCGCTCTGGAGGAAAGCGCAAGTGCATGCCCGCATTCGAGACGAGGACTGACTCCCCTGGGGAGACTCCAGAAGTACCCCAAGATCCATGTCAGCACTGGAGAGGAATCCTCAGGTTCCGGCCCCGACTCCACACAAGGTCTTAGGCCCCGGCATCGACGGGAGAGTAATCCCGAGAGGCCCCCGAGGAATTCGCATGGGGACTGGCTTTTCCTGAGGCCACCAGAGCGGGTCCCTGAGGTCCCCGTCATAAGTCGAGATCACCTGCCGCAACTCGAGAAAATCCAGGATGTTTTGCCCTCCAGGCGAGATGAGGCTCATTTCCGCAGAGGTTTTCGAGGCTAATCACGTCTAAACACTGGAACTTCCAAAGGGTCCTTCACACCCTTGCTGCAACTCAAGAAGTTCCCCGACATACCCGTCTCCACTCGAAAGGAAGCACGTGGGGTCCCGCACACATCCAGGGGAGCCCCGTTTCCGCCTCCTAGCTCGAAATGAGGGATCCTTTCCCTGTTTCGTAGAGAAAGAATTCCCGGCGTTCCCGTCGCATCTCAAAAGGAGGCGCTCTCCACAGGAAAGGCGAGAGGAACTCCAGGGTCGTGCCACCAATCCAAGAGTCCCCCAGATGTGTCAGTCCATTCCAGAGGAACCTGTTTTCCCTGCACTGCCTTGACGTTCAAGCCGAGGATCGACTCCCACCACGTGTGCACGTGGGACAGCCCTGAGGGAAAGCCTCGTGGGAAAGCCTCGTGGGAAAGCCTCGAGGGAAAACCATAGATCCTTTGATCCACGCGGCGGACTGCGTGACACTGCTGCTACCGCTCTGGAGGAAAGCGCAAGTGCATGCCCGCATTCGAGACGAGGACTGACTCCCCTGGGGAGACTCCAGAAGTACCCCAAGATCCATGTCAGCACTGGAGAGGAATCCTCAGGTTCCGGCCCCGACTCCACACAAGGTCTTAGGCCCCGGCATCCACGGGAGAGGAATGCCGAGAGGCCCCCGAAGAACTCGCACGGGGACTGGCCTTTCCTGAGGCCACCAGAGCGGGTCCCTGAGGTCCTCGTCGTAAGTCGAGAGCACCTGCCGCAACTCGAGAAAATCCAGGAGGTTTTGCCCTCCAGGCGAGATGAGGCCCATTTCCGCTGAGGCTTCTCGAGGCTAATCACGTCTAAATACTGGAACGTCCAACGGGTCCTTCACACCCTTGCTGCAACTCAAGAAGTTCCCCGACATACCCGTCTCCACTCGAGAGGAAGCACGTGGGGCCCCGCACACATCCAGGGGAGCCGCGTTTCCGCCTCCTAGCTCTAGATGAGGGATCCTTTCCCTGTTTCGTAGGGAAAGAATTCCCGGCGTTCCCGTCGCAACTCAAGAGGAGGCGCTCTCCACAGGAAAGTTGAGAGGAACTCCAGGGTCGTGCCACCATTCCAAGAGTCCCCCAGATGTGTCAGTCCATTCCAGAGGAACCTGTTTTCCCTGCACTGCCTTGACGTTCAAGCCAAGGATCGACTCCCACCACGTGTGCACGTGGGACAGCCCTGTGGGAAAGCCTCGTGGGAAAGCCTCGTGGGAAAGACTCGAGGGAAAAACATAGATCCTTTGATCCACGCGGCGGACTGCGTGACACTGCTGCTACCGCTCTGGAGGAAAGCGCAAGTGCATGCCCGCATTCGACACGAGGACTGACTCCCCTGGGGAGACTCCAGAAGTACCCCAAGATCCATGTCAGCACTGGAGAGGAATCCTCAGGTTCCGGCCCCGACTCCACACAAGGTCTTAGGCCCCGGCATCGACGGGAGAGGAATCCCGAGAGGCCCCCGAGGAACTCGCATGGGGACTGGCCTTTCCTGAGGCCACCAGAGCGGGTCCCTGAGGTCCCCGTCGTAAGTCGAGAGCACCTGCCGCAACTCGAGAAAATCCAGGAGGTTTTGCCCTCCAGGCGAGATGAGGCCCATTTCCGCTGAGGCTTCTCGAGGCTAATCACGTCTAACCACTGGAATTTCCAAAGGGTCCTTCACACCCTTGCTGCAACTCAAGAAGTTCCCCGACATACCCGTCTCCACTCGAGAGGAAGCACGTGGGGTCCCGCACACATCCAGGGGAGCCCCGTTTCCGCCTCCTAGCTCGAGATGAGGGATCCTTTCCCTGTTTTGTAGGGAAAGAATTCCAGGCATTCCCGTCGCATCTCAAGAGGAGGCGCTCTCCACAGGAAAGGCGAGAGGAACTCCAGTGTCGTGGCACCATTCCAAGAGACCCCCAGATGTGTCAGTCCATTCCAGAGGAACCTGTTTTCCCTGCACTGCCTTGACGTTGAAGCCGAAGATCCACTCCCACCACGTGTGCACGTGGGACAGCCCTGTGGGAAAGCCTCGTGGGAAAGCCTCGTGGGAAAGACTCGAGGGAAAAACATAGATCCTTTGATTCACGCGGTGGACTGCGTGACACTGCTGCTACCACTCTGGAGGAAAGCGCAAGTGCATGCCCGCATACGAGACGAGGACTGACTCCCCTGGGGAGACTCCAGAAGTACCCCAAGATCCATGTCAGCACTGGAGAGGAATCCTCAGGTTCCGGCCCCGACTCCACACAAGGTCTTAGGCCCCTCATCGACGGGAGAGGAATCCCGAGAGGCCCCCGAGGAACTCGCATGGGGACTGGCCTTTCCTGAGGCCACCAGAGCTGGTCCCTGAGGTCCCCGTCGTAAGTCGAGAGCTCCTGCCGCAACTCGAGAAAATCCAGGAGGTTTTGCCCTCCAGGCGAGATGAGGCCCGTTTCCGCTGAGGCTTCTCGAGGCTAATCACGTCTAACCACTGGAACTTCCAAAGGGTCCTTCACACCCTTGCTGCAACTCAAGAAGTTCCCCGACATACCCGTCTCCACTCGAGAGGAAGCACGTGGGGTCCCGCACACATCCAGGGGAGCCCCGTTTCCGCCTCCTAGCTCGAGATGAGGGATCCTTTCCCTGTTTCGTAGGGAAAGAATTCCCGGCGTTCCCGTCGCATCTCAAGAGGAGGCGCTCTCCACAGGAAAGGCGAGAGGAACTCCAGGGTCGTGCCACCATTCCAAGAGTCCCCCAGATGTGTCAGTCCATTCCAGAGGAACATGTTTTCCCTGCACTGCCTTGACGTTCAAGCCGAGGATCGACTCCCACCACGTGTGCACGAGGGACAGCCCTGTGGGAAAGCCTCGTGGGAAAGCCTCGTGGGAAAGACTCGAGGGAAAACCATAGATCCTTTGATCCATTGGGCGGACTGCGTGACACTGCTGCTACCGCTCTGGAGGAAAGCGCAAGTGCATGCCCGCATTTGAGACGAGGACTGACTCCCCTGGGGAGACTCCAGAAGTACCCCAAGATCCATGTCAGCACTGGAGAGGAATCCTCAGGTTCCGGCCCCGACTCCACACAAGGTCTTAGGCCCCGGCATCGACGGGAGAGGAATCCCGAGAGGCCCCCGAGGAACTCGCATGGGGACTGGCCTTTCCTGAGGCCACCAGAGCGGGTCCCTGAGGTCCCCGTCGTAAGTCGAGAGCACCTGCCGCAACTCGAGAAAATCCAGGAGGTTTTGCCCTCCAGGCGAGATGAGGCCCATTTCCGCTGAGGCTTCTAGAGGCTAATCACGTCTAACCACTGGAACTTCCAAAGGGTCCTTCACACCCTTGCTGCAACTCAAGAAGTTCCCCGACATACCCGTCTCCACTCGAGAGGAAGCACGTGGGGTCCCGCACACATCCAGGGGAGCCACGTTTCCGCCTCCTAGCTCGAGATGAGGGATCCTTTCCCTGTTTCGTAGGGAAAGAATTCCCGGCGTTCCCGTCGCATCTCAAGAGGAGGCGCTCTCCACAGGAAAGGCGAGAGGAACTCCAGTGTCGTGCCACCATTCCAAGAGACGCCCAGATGTGTCAGTCCGTTCCAGAGGAACCTGTTTTCCCTTCACTGCCTTGACGTTCAAGCCGAGGATCGACTCCCACCACGTGTGCACGCGGGACAGCCCTGTGGGAAAGCCTCGTGGGAAAGCCTCGTGGGAAAGACTCGAGGGAAAACCATAGATCCTTTGATCCACGCGGCGGACTGCGTGACACTGCTGCTACCGCTCTGGAGGAAAGCGCAAGTGCATGCCCGCATTCGAGACGAGGACTGACTCCCCTGGGGAGACTCCAGAAGTACCCCAAGATCCATGTCAGCACTGGAGAGGAATCCTCAGGTTCCGGCCCCGACTCCATACAAGGTATTAGGCCCCGGCATCGACGGGAGAGGAATCCCGAGAGGCCCCCGAGGAACTCGCATGGGGACTAGCCTTTCCTGAGGCCACCAGAGCGGGTCCCTGAGGTCCCTGTCGTAAGTCGAGAGCACCTGCCGCAACTCGAGAAAATCCAGGAGGTTTTGCCCTCCAGGTGAGATGAGGCCCATTTCCGATGAGGCTTCTCGAGGCTAATCACGTCTAACCACTGGAACTTCCAAAGGGTCCTTCACATCCTTGCTGCATCTCAAGAAGTTCCCCGACATACCCGTCTCCACTCGAGAGGAAGCACGTGGGGTCCCGCACACATCCAGGGGAGCCCCGTTTCCGCCTCCTAGCTCGAGATGAGGGATCCTTTCCCTGTTTCGTAGGGAAAGAATTCCCGGCGTTCCTGTCGCATCTCAAGAGGAGGCGCTCTCCACAGGAAAGGCGAGAGGAACTCCAGGGTCGTGCCACCATTCCAAGAGTCCCCCAGATGTGTCAGTCCATTCCAGAGGAACCTGTTTTCCCTGCACTGCCTTGACGTTCAAGCCGAGGATCGACTCCACCACGTGTGCACGTGGGACAGCCCTATGGGAAAGACTCGTGGGAAATCCTCGTGGGAAAGACTCGAGGGAAAACCATAGATCCTTTGATCCACGCGGCGGACTGCGTGACACTGCTGCTACCGCTCTGGAGGAAAGCGCAAGTGCATGCCCGCATTCGAGACGAGGACTGACTCCCCTGGGGAGGCTCCAGAAGTACCCCAAGATCCATGTCAGCACTGGAGAGGAATCCTCAGGTTCCGGCCCCGACTCCACACAAGGTCTTAGGCCCCGGCATCGACGGGAGAGGAATGCCGAGAGGCCCCCGAGGAACTCGCATGGGGACTGGCCTTTCCTGAGGCCACCAGAGCGGGTCCCTGAGGTCCTCATCGTAAGTCGAGAGCACCTGCCGCAACTCGAGAAAATCCAGGAGGTTTTGCCCTCCAGGCGAGATGAGGCCCATTTCCGCTGAGGCTTCTCGAGGTTAATCACGTCTAACCACTGGAACTTCCAAAGGGTCCTTCACACCCTTGCTGCAACTCAAGAATTTCCCCGACATACCCGTCTCCACTCGAGAGGAAGCACGTGGGGTCCCGCACATATCCAGGGGAGCCCCGTTTCCGCCTCCTAGCTCGAGATGAGGGATCCTTTCCCTGTTTCGTAGGGAAAGAATTCCCGGCGTTCCCGTCGCATCTCAAGAGGAGGCGCTCTCCACAGGAAAGTCGAGAGGAACTCCAGGGTCGTGCCACCATTCCAAGAGTCCCCCAGATGTGTCAGTCCATTCCAGAGGAACCTGTTTTCCCTCCACTGCCTTGACGTTCAAGCCGAGGATCCACTCCCACCACGTGTGCACGTGGGACAGCCCTGTGGGAAAGCCTCGTGGGAAAGCCTCGTGGGAAAGACTCGAGGGAAAACCATAGATCCTTTGATCCACGAGGCGGACGGCGTGACACTGCTGCTATCGCTCTGGAGGAAAGCGCAAGTGCATGCACGCATTCGAGACGAGGACTGACTACCCAGGGGAGGCTCCAGAAGTACCCCAAGATCCATGTCAGCACTGGAGAGGAATCCTCAGGTTCCGGCCCCGACTCCACACAAGGTCTTAGGCCCCGGCATCGACGGGAGAGGAATCCCGAGAGGCCACCGAGGAACTCTCATGGGGACTGGCCTTTCCTGAGGCCACCAGAGCGGGTCCCTGAGGTCCCCGTCGTAAGTCGAGATCACCTGCCGCAACTCGAGAAAATCCAGGAGGTTTTGCCCTCCAGGCGAGATGAGGCCCATTTCTGATGAGGCTTCTCGAGGCTGATCACGTCTAACCACTGGAACTTCCAAAGGGTCCTTCACATCCTTGCTGCATCTCAAGAAGTTCCCCGACATACCCGTCTCCACTCGAGAGGAAGCACGTGGGGTCCCGCACACATCCAGGGGAGCCCCGTTTCCGCCTCCTAGCTCGAGATGAGGGATCCTTTCCCTGTTTCTTAGGGAAAGAATTCCCGGCGTTCCCGTCGCATCTCAAGAGGAGGCGCTCTCCACAGGAGAGGCGAGAGGAACTCCAGGGTCGTGCCACCATTCCAAGAGTCCCCCAGATGTGTCAGTCCATTACAGAGGAACCTGTTTTCCCTGCACTGCCTTGACGTTCAAGCCGAGGATCGACTCCCACCACCTGTGCACGTGGGACAGCCCTGTGGGAAAGCCTCGTGGGAAAGCCTCGTGGGAAAGACTCGAGGGAAAATCATAGATCTTTTGATCCACGCGGCGGACTGCGTGACACTGCTGCTACCGCTCTAGAGGAAAGCGCAAGTGCATGCCCGCATTCGAGACGAGGACTGACTCCCCTGGGGAGACTCCAGAAGTACCCCAAGATCCATGTCAGCACTGGAGAGGAATCCTCAGGTTCCGGCCCCGACTCCACACAAGGTCTTAGGCCCCGGCATCGTCGGGAGTGTAATCCCGAGAGGCCCCCGAGGAATTCGCATGGGGACTGGCCTTTCCTGAGGCCACCAGAGCGGGTCCCTGAGGTCCCCGTCGTAAGTCGAGAGCACCTGCCGCAACTCGAGAAAATCCAGCAGGTTTTGCCCTCCAGGCGAGATGAGGCCCATTTCCGCTGAGGCTTCTCGAGGCGAATCACGTCTAACCACTGGAACTTCCAAAGGGTCCTTCACACCCTTGCTGCAACTCAAGAAGTTCCCCGACATACCCGTCTCCACTCGAGAGGAAGCACGTGGGGTCCCGCACACATCCAGGGGAGCCCCGTTTCCGCCTCCTAGCTCGAGATGAGGGATCCTTTCCCTGTTTCGTAGGGAAAGAATTCCCGGCGTTCCCGTCGCATCTCAAGAGGAGGCGCTCTCCACAGGAAAGGCGAGAGGAACTCCAGGGTCGTGCCACCATTCCAAGAGTCCCCCAGATGTGTCAGTCCATTCCAGAGGAACCTGTTTTCCCTGCACTGCCTTGACGTTCAAGCCGAGGATCCACTCCCACCACGTGTGCACGTGGGACAGCCCGGTGGGAAAGCCTCGTGGGAAAGCCTCGTGGGAAAGACTCAAGGGAAAACCATAGATCCTTTGATCCACGCGGCGGACTGCGTGACACTGCTGCTACCGCTCTGGAGGAAAGCGCATGTGCATGCCCGCATTCGAGACGAGGACTGACTCCCCTGGGGAGACTCCAGAAGTACCCCAAGATCCATGTCAGCACTGGAGAGGAATCCTCAGGTTCCGGCCCCGACTCCACACAAGGTCTTAGGCCCCGGCATCGACGGGAGAGGAATGCCGAGAGGCCCCCGAGGAACTCGCATGGGGACTGGCCTTTCCTGAGGCCACCAGAGCGGGTCCCTGAGGTCCCCATCGTAAGTCGAGAGCACCTGCCGCAACTCGAGAAAATCCAGGAGGTTTTGCCCTCCAGGCGAGATGAGGCCCATTTCCGCTGAGGCTTCTCGAGGCTAATCACATCTAACCACTGGAACTTCCAAAGGGTCCTTCACACCATTGCTGCAACTCAAGCAGTTCCGCGACATACCCGTCTCCACTCGAGAGGAAGCACGTGGGGTCCCGCACCCATCCAGGGGAGCCCCGTTTCCGCCTCCTAGCTCGAGATGAGGGATCCTTTCCCTGTTTCGTAGGGAAAGAATTCCCGGCGTTCCCGTCGCATCTCAAGAGGAGGCGCTCTCCACAGGAAAGGCGAGAGGAACTCCAGGGTCGTGCCACCATTCCAAGAGTCCCCCAGATGTGTCAGTCCATTCCAGAGGAACCTGTTTTCCCTGCACTGCCTTGACGTTCAAGCCGAGGATCGACTCCACCACGTGTGCACGTGGGACAGCCCTGTGGGTAAGCCTCGTGGGAAAGCCTCGTGGGAAAGACTCGAGGGAAAACCATAGATCCTTTGATCCACGCGGCGGACTGCGTGACACTGCTGCTACCGCTCTGGAGGAAAGCGCAAGTGCATGCCCGCATTCGAGACGAGGACTGACTCCCCTGGGGAGGCTCCAGAAGTACCCCAAGATCCATGTCAGCACTGGAGAGGAATCCTCAGGTTCCGGCCCCGACTCCACACAAGGTCTTAGGCCCCGGCATCGACGGGAGAGGAATGCCGAGAGGCCCCCGAGGAACTCGCATGGTGACTG
This sequence comes from Ovis canadensis, assembly GCF_042477335.2. Taxonomy (NCBI): domain Eukaryota; kingdom Metazoa; phylum Chordata; class Mammalia; order Artiodactyla; family Bovidae; genus Ovis; species Ovis canadensis. Next base: position 3,826,281 of record NC_091252.1, read on the forward strand.
GCCTTTCCTGAGTCCACCAGAGCGGGTCCCTGAGGTCCCCATCGTAAGTCGAGAGCACCTGCCGCAACTCGAGAAAATCCAGGAGGTTTTGCCCTCCAGGCGAGAATAGGCCCATTTCCGCTGAGGCTTCTCGAGGTTAATCACGTCTAACCACTGGAACTTCCAAAGGGTCCTTCACACCCTTGCTGCAACTCAAGAATTTCCCCGACATACCCGTCTCCACTCGAGAGGAAGCACGTGGGGTCCCGCACATATCCAGGGGAGCCCCGTTTCCGCCTCCTAGCTCGAGATGAGGGATCCTTTCCCTGTTTCGTAGGGAAAGAATTCCCGGCGTTCCCGTCGCATCTCAAGAGGAGGCGCTCTCCACAGGAAAGGCGAGAGGAACTCCAGGGTCGTGCCACCATTCCAAGAGTCCCCCAGATGTGTCAGTCCATTCCAGAGGAACCTGTTTTCCCTCCACTGCCTTGACGTTCAAGCCGAGGATCCACTCCCACCACGTGTGCACGTGGGACAGCCCTGTGGGAAAGCCTCGTGGGAAAGCCTCGTGGGAAAGACTCGAGGGAAAACCATAGATCCTTTGATCCACGCGGCGGACGGCGTGACACTGCTGCTATCGCTCTGGAGGAAAGCGCAAGTGCATGCACGCATTCGAGACGAGGACTGACTACCCAGGGGAGGCTCCAGAAGTACCCCAAGATCCATGTCAGCACTGGAGAGGAATCCTCAGGTTCCGGCCCCGACTCCACACAAGGTCTTAGGCCCCGGCATCGACGGGAGAGGAATGCCGAGAGGCCCCCGAGGAACTCGCATGGTGACTGGCCTTTCCTGAGTCCACCAGAGCGGGTCCCTGAGGTCCCCATCGTAAGTCGAGAGCACCTGCCGCAACTCGAGAAAATCCAGGAGGTTTTGCCCTCCAGGCGAGAATAGGCCCATTTCCGCTGAGGCTTCTCGAGGTTAATCACGTCTAACCACTGGAACTTCCAAAGGGTCCTTCACACCCTTGCTGCAACTCAAGAATTTCCCCGACATACCCGTCTCCACTCGAGAGGAAGCACGTGGGGTCCCGCACATATCCAGGGGAGCCCCGTTTCCGCCTCCTAGCTCGAGATGAGGGATCCTTTCCCTGTTTCGTAGGGAAAGAATTCCCGGCGTTCCCGTCGCATCTCAAGAGGAGGCGCTCTCCACAGGAAAGGCGAGAGGAACTCCAGGGTCGTGCCACCATTCCAAGAGTCCCCCAGATGTGTCAGTCCATTCCAGAGGAACCTGTTTTCCCTCCACTGCCTTGACGTTCAAGCCGAGGATCCACTCCCACCACGTGTGCACGTGGGACAGCCCTGTGGGAAAGCCTCGTGGGAAAGCCTCGTGGGAAAGACTCGAGGGAAAACCATAGATCCTTTGATCCACGCGGCGGACGGCGTGACACTGCTGCTATCGCTCTGGAGGAAAGCGCAAGTGCATGCACGCATTCGAGACGAGGACTGACTACCCAGGGGAGGCTCCAGAAGTACCCCAAGATCCATGTCAGCACTGGAGAGGAATCCTCAGGTTCCGGCCCCGACTCCACACAAGGTCTTAGGCCCCGGAATCGACGGGAGAGGAATCCCGAGAGGCCCCCGAGGAACTCTCATGGGGACTGGCCTTTCCTGAGGCCACCAGAGCGGGTCCCTGAGGTCCCCGTCGTAAGTCGAGAGCACCTGCCGCAACTCGAGAAAATCCAGGAGGTTTTGCCCTCCAGGCGAGATGAGGCCCATTTCTGATGAGGCTTCTCGAGGCTAATCACGTCTAACCACTGGAACTTCCAAAGGGTCCTTCACATCCTTGCTGCATCTCAAGAAGTTCCCCGACATACCCGTCTCCACTCGAGAGGAAGCACGTGGGGTCCCGCACACATCCAGGGGAGCCCCGTTTCCGCCTCCTAGCTCGAGATGAGGGATCCTTTCCCTGTTTCGTAGGGAAAGAATTCCCGGCGTTCCCGTCGCATCTCAATAGGAGGCGCTCTCCACAGGAAAGGCGAGAGGAACTCCAGGATCGTGCCACCATTCCGCGAGTCCCCCAGATGTGTCAGTCCATTCCAGAGGAACCTGTTTTCCCTGCACTGCCTTGACGTTCAAGCCGAGGATCGACTCCCACCACGTGTGCACGTGGGACAGCCCTATGGGAAAGCCTCGTGGGAAAGCCTCGTGGGAAAGACTCGAGGGAAAACCATAGATCCTTTGATCCACGCGGCGGACTGAGTGACACTGCTGCTACCGCTCTGGAGGAAAGCGCAAGTGCATGCCCGCATTCGAGACGAGGACTGACTCCCCTGGGGAGACTACAGAAGTACCCCAAGATCCATGTCAGCACTGGAGAGGAATCCTCAGGTTCCGGCCCCGACTCCACACAAGGTCTTAGGCCCCGGCATCGACGGGAGAGGAATCCCGAGAGGCCCCCGAGGAACTCGCATGGGGACTGGCCTTTCCTGAGGCCACCAGAGCGGGTCCCTGAGGTCCCCGTCGTAAGTCGAGAGCACCTGCCGCAACTCGAGAAAATCCAGGAGGTTTTGCCCTCCAGGCGAGATGAGGTCCATTTCCCCTGAGGCTTCTCGAGGCCAATCACATCTAACCACTGGAAATTCCAAAGGGTCCTTCACACCCTTGCTGCAACTCAAGAAGTTCCCCGACATACCCGTCTCCACTCGAGAGGAAGCACGTTGGGTCCCGCACACATCCAGGGGAGCCCCGTTTCCGCCTCCTAGCTCGAGATGAGGGATCCTTTCCCTGTTTCGTAGGGAAAGAATTCCCGGCGTTCCCGTCGGATCTCAAGAGGAGGCGCTCTCCACAGGAAAGGCGAGAGGAACTCCAGGGTCGTGCCACCATTCCACGAGTCCCCCAGATGTGTCAGTCCATTCCAGAGGAACCTGTTATCCCTGTACTGCCTTGACGTTCAAGCCGAGGATCGACTCCCACCACCTGTGCACGTGGGACAGCCCTGCGGGAAAGCCTCGTGGGAAAGCCTCGTGGGAAAGACTCGAGGGAAAACCATAGATCCTTTGATCCACGCGGCGGACTGCGTGACACTGCTGCTACCGCTCTGGAGGAAAGCGCAAGTGCATGCCCGCATTCGAGACAAGGACTGACTCCCCTGGGGAGACTCCAGAAGTACCCCAAGATCCATGTCAGCACTGGAGAGGAATCCTCAGGTTCCGGCCCCGAATCCACACAAGGTCTTAGGCCCCGGCATCGACGGGAGAGGAATGCCGAGAGGCCCCCGAGGAACTCGCATGGGGACTGGCCTTTCCTGAGGCCACCAGAGCGGGTCCCTGAGGTCCCCTTCGTAAGTCGAGAGCTCCTGCCGCAACTCGAGAAAATCCAGGAAGTTTTGCCCTCCAGGCGAGATGAGGCCCATTTCCGCTGAGGATTCTCGAGGCTAATCACGTCTAACCACTGGAACTTCCAAAGGGTCCTTCACACCCTTGCTGCAACTCAAGAAGTTCCCCGACATACCCGTCTCCACTCGAGAGGAAGCACGTGGGGTCCCGCACACATCCAGGGGAGCCCCGTTTCCGCCTCCTAGCTCGAGATGAGGGATCCTTTCCCTGTTTCGTAGGGAAAGAATTCCCGGCGTTCCCGTCGCATCTCAAGAGGAGGCGATCTCCACAGGAAAGGCGAGAGGAACTCCAGGGTCGTGCCACCATTCCAAGAGTCCCCCAGATGTGTCAGTCCATTTCAGAGGAACCTGTTTTCCCTGCACTGCCTTGACGTTCAAGCCGAGGATCGACTCCCACCACGTGTGCACGTGGGACAGCCCTGTGGGAAAGCCTCGTGGGAAAGCCTCGTGGGAAAGCCTCGTGGGAAAGCCTCGTGGGAAAGACTCGAGGGAAAACCATAGATCCTTTGATCCACGCGGCGGACGGCGTGACACTGCTGCTACCGCTCTGGAGGAAAGCGCAAGTGCATGCACGCATTCGAGACGAGGACTGACTACCCAGGGGAGGCTCCAGAAGTACCCCAAGATCCATGTCAGCACTGGAGAGGAATCCTCAGGTTCCGGCCCCGACTCCACACAAGGTCTTAGGCCCCGGCATCGACGGGAGAGGAATCCCGAGAGGCCCCCGAGGAACTCTCATGGGGACTGGCCTTTCCTGAGGCCACCAGAGCGGGTCCCTGAGGTCCCCGTCGTAAGTCGAGAGCACCTGCCGCAACTCGAGAAAATCCAGGAGGTTTTGCCCTCCAGGCGAGATGAGGCCCATTTCTGATGAGGCTTCTCGAGGCTAATCACGTCTAACCACTGGAACTTCCAAAGGGTCCTTCACATCCTTGCTGCATCTCAAGAAGTTCCCCGACATACCCGTCTCCACTCGAGAGGAAGCACGTGGGGTCCCGCACACATCCAGGGGAGCCCCGTTTCCGCCTCCTAGCTCGAGATGAGGGATCCTTTCCCTGTTTCGTAGGGAAAGAATTCCCGGCGTTCCCGTCGCATCTCAAGAGGAGGCGCTCTCCACAGGAAAGGCGAGAGGAACTCCAGGATCGTGCCACCATTCCGAGAGTCCCCCAGATGTGTCAGTCCATTCCAGAGGAACCTGTTTTCCCTGCACTGCCTTGACGTTCAAGCCGAGGATCGACTCCCACCACGTGTGCACGTGGGACAGCCCTATGGGAAAGCCTCGTGGGAAAGCCTCGTGGGAAAGACTCGAGGGAAAACCAAAGATCCTATGATCCACGCGGCGGACTGAGTGACACTGCTGCTACCGCTCTGGAGGAAAGCGCAAGTGCATGCCCGCATTCGAGACGAGGACTGACTCCCCTGGGGAGACTCCAGAAGTACCCCAAGATCCATGTCAGCACTGGAGAGGAATCCTCAGGTTCCGGCCCCGACTCCACACAAGGTCTTAGGCCCCGGCATCGACGGGAGAGGAATCCCGAGAGGCCCCCGAGGAACTCGCATGGGGACTGGCCTTTCCTGAGGCCACCAGAGCGGGTCCCTGAGGTCCCCGTCGTAAGTCGAGAGCACCTGCCGCAAATCGAGAAAATCCAGGAGGTTTTGCCCTCCAGGCGAGATGAGGCCCATATCCGCTGAGGCTTCTCGAGGCGAATCACGTCTAACCACTGGAACTTCCAACGGGTCCTTCACACCCTTGCTGCAACTCAAGAAGTTCCCCGACATACACGTCTCCACTCGATAGGAAGCACGTGGTGTCCCGCACACATCCAGGGGAGCCCCGTTTCCGCCTCCTAGCTCGAGATGAGGGATCCTTTCCCTGTTTCGTAGGGAAAGAATTCCCGGCGTTCCCGTCGCATCTCAAGAGGAGGCGCTCTCCACAGGAAAGGCGAGAGGAACTCCAGGGTCGTGCCACCATTCCAAGAGTCCCCCAGATGTGTCAGTCAATTCCAGAGGAACCTGTTTTCCCTGCACTGCCTTGACGTTCAAGCCGAGGATCCACTCCCACCACGTGTGCACGTGGGACAGCCCTGTGGGAAAGCCTCGTGGGAAAGCCTCGTGGGAAAACTCGAGGGAAAACCATAGATCCTTTGATCCACGAGGTGGACTGCGTGACACTGCTGCTACCGCTCTGGAGGAAAGCGCAAATGCATGCCCGCATTCGAGACGAGGACTGACTCCCCTGGGGAGACTCCAGAAGTACCCCAAGATCCATGTCAGCACTGGAGAGGAATCCTCAGGTTCCGGCCCCGACTCCACACAAGGTCTTAGGCCCCGGCATCGATGGGAGAGGAATCCGGAGAGGCCCCCGAGGAACTCGCATGGGGACTGGCCTTTCCTGAGGTCACCAGAGCGGGTCCCTGAGGTCCCCGTCGTAAGTCCAGAGCACATGCCGCAACTCGAGAAAATCCAGGAGGTTTTGCCCTCCAGGAGTGATGAGGCCAATTTCCGCTGAGGCTTCTCGAGGCTAATCACATCTAACCACTGGAACTTCCAAAGGGTCCTTCACACCCTTGCTGCAACTCAAGAAGTTCCCCGACATACCGGTCTCCACTCGAGAGGAAGCACGTGGGGTCAAGCACACATCCAGGGGAGCCCCGTTTCCGCCTCCTAGCTGGAGATGAGGGATCCTTTCCCTGTTTCTTAGGGAAAGAATTCCCGGCGTTCCCGTCGCATCTCAAGAGGAGGCGCTCTCCACAGGAGAGGCGAGAGGAACTCCAGGGTCGTGCCACCATTCCAAGAGACGCCCAAATGTGTCAGTCCATTACAGAGGAACCTGTTTTCCCTGCACTGCCTTGACGTTCAAGCCGAGGATCGACTCCCACCACCTGTGCACGTGGGACAGCCCTGTGGGAAAGCCTCGTGGGAAAGTCTCGTGGGAAAGACTCGAGGGAAAATCATAGATCTTTTGATCCACGCGGCGGACTGCGTGACACTGCTGCTACCGCTCTAGAGGAAAGCGCAAGTGCATGCCCGCATTCGAGACGAGGACTGACTCCCCTGGGGAGACTCCAGAAGTACCCCAAGATCCATGTCAGCACTGGAGAGGAATCCTCAGGTTCCGGCCCCGACTCCACACAAGGTCTTAGGCCCCGGCATCTTCGGGAGTGTAATCCCGAGAGGCCCCCGAGGAATTCGCATGGGGACTGGCCTGTCCTGAGGCCACCAGAGCGGGTCCCTGAGGTCCCCGTCGTAAGTCGAGAGCACCTGCCGCAACTCGAGAAAATCCAGCAGGTTTTGCCCTCCAGGCGAGATGAGGCCCATTTCCGCTGAGGCTTCTCGAGGCGAATCACGTCTAACCACTGGAACTTCCAAAGGGTCCTTCACACCCTTGCTGCAACTCAAGAAGTTCCCCGACATACCCGTCTCCACTCGAGAGGAAGCACGTGGGGTCCCGCACACATCCAGCGGAGCCCCGTTTCCGCCTCCTAGCTCGAGATGAGGGATCCTTTCCCTGTTTCGTAGGGAAAGAATTCCCGGCGTTCCCGTCGCATCTCAAGAGGAGGCGCTCTCCACAGGAAAGGCGAGAGGAACTCCAGGGTCCTGCCACCATTCCAAGAGTCCCCCAGATGTGTCAGTCCATTCCAGAGGAACCTGTTTTCCCTGCACTGCCTTGACGTTCAAGCCGAGGATCCACTCCCACCACGTGTGCACGTGGGACAGCCCGGTGGGAAAGCCTCGTGGGAAAGCCTCGTGGGAAAGACTCAAGGGAAAACCATAGATCCTTTGATCCACGCGGCGGACTGCGTGACACTGCTGCTACCGCTCTGGAGGAAAGCGCAAGTGCATGCCCGCATTCGAGACGAGGACTGACTCCCCTGGGGAGACTCCAGAAGTACCCCAAGATCCATGTCAGCACTGGAGAGGAATCCTCAGGTTCCGGCCCCGACTCCACACAAGGTCTTAGGCCCCGGCATCGACGGGAGAGGAATGCCGAGAGGCCCCCGAGGAACTCGCATGGGGACTGGCCTTTCCTGAGGCCACCAGAGCGGGTCCCTGAGGTCCCCATCGTAATTCGAGAGCACCTGCCGCAACTCGAGAAAATCCAGGAGGTTTTGCCCTCCAGGCGAGATGAGGCCCATTTCCGCTGAGGCTTCTCGAGGCTAATCACATCTAACCACTGGAACTTCCAAAGGGTCCTTCACACCATTGCTGCAACTCAAGCAGTTCCGCGACATACCCGTCTCCACTCGAGAGGAAGCACGTGGGGTCCCGCACCCATCCAGGGGAGCCCCGTTTCCGCCTCCTAGCTCGAGATGAGGGATCCTTTCCCTGTTTCGTAGGGAAAGAATTCCCGGCGTTCCCGTCGCATCTCAAGAGGAGGCGCTCTCCACAGGAAAGGCGAGAGGAACTCCAGGGTCGTGCCACCATTCCAAGAGTCCCCCAGATGTGTCAGTCCATTCCAGAGGAAACTGTTTTCCCTGCACTGCCTTGACGTTCAAGCCGAGGATCCACTCCCACCACGTGTGCACGTGGGACAGCCCTGTGCGAAAGCCTCGTGGGAAAGCCTCGTGGGAAAGACTCGAGGGAAAACTATAGATCCTTTGATCCACGCGGCGGACTGCGTGACACTGCTGCTACCGCTCTGGAGGAAAGCGCAAGTGCATGCCCGCATTCGAGACGAGGACTGACTCCCCTGGGGAGACTCCAGAAGTACCCCAAGATCCATGTCAGCACTGGAGAGGAATCCTCAGGTTCCGGCCCCGACTCCACACAAGGTCTTAGGCCCCGGCAACGACGGGAGAGGAATTCCGAGAGGCCCCCGAGGATCTCGCATGGGGACTGGCCTTTCCTGAGGCCACCAGAGCGGGTCCCTGAGGTCCCCGTCGTAAGTCGAGAGCACCTGCCGCAACTCGAGAAAATCCAGGAGGTTTTGCCCTCCAGGCGAGTTGAGGCACATTTCCGCTGAGGCTTCTCGAGGCTAATCACGTCTAACAACTGGAACTTCCAAAGGGTCCTTCACACCCTTGCTGCAACTCAAGAAGTTCCCCGACATACCCGTCTCCACTCGAGAGGAAGCACGTGGGGTCCCGCACACATCCAGGGGAGCCCCGTTTCCGCCTCCTAGCTCGAGATGAGGGATCCTTTCCCTGTTTCGTAGGGAAAGAATTCCCGGCGTTCCCGTCGCATCTCAATTGGAGGCGCTCTCCACAGGAAAGGCGAGAGGAACTCCAGGGTCGTGCCACCATTCCAAGAGTCCCCCAGATGTGTCAGTCCATTCCAGAGGAACCTGTTTTCCCTGCACTGCCTTGACGTTCAAGCCGAGGATCGACTCCCACCACGTGTGCAGGTGGGACAGCCCTGTGGGAAAGCCTCGTGGGAAAGCCTCTTGGGAAAGACTCGAGGGAAAACCATAGATCCTTTGATCCACGCGGCGGACTGCGTGACACTGCTGCTACCGCTCTGGAGGAAAGCGCAAGTGCATGCCCGCATTCGAGACGAGGACTGACTCCCCTGGGGAGACTCCAGAAGTACCCCAAGATCCATGTCAGCACTGGAGAGGAATCCTCAGGTTCCGGCCCCGACTCCACACAAGGTCTTAGGCCCCGGCATCGACGGGAGAGGAATCCCGAGACGCCCCCGAGGAACTCGCATGGGGACTGGCCTTTCCTGAGGCCACCAGAGCGGGTCCCTGAGGTCCCCGTCGTAAGTCGAGAGCACCTGCCGCAACTCGAGAAAATCCAGGAGGTTTTGCCTTCCAGGCGAGATGAGGCCCATTTCCGCTGAGGCTTCTCGAGGCCAATCACATCTAACCACTGGAACTTCCAAAGGGTCCTTCACACCCTTGCTGCTACTCAAGAAGTTCCCCGACACACCAGTCTCCACTCAATAGGAAGCATGTGGTATCCCGCACACATCCAGGGGAGCCCCGTTTCCGCCTCCTAGCTCGAGATGAGGGATCCTTTCACTGTTTCGTAGGGAAAGAATTCCCGGCGTTCCCGTCGCATCTCAAGAGGAGGCGCTCTCCACAGGAAAGGCGAGAGGAACTCCAGGGTCGTGCCACCATTCCAAGAGTCCCCCAGATGTGTCAGTCCATTCCAGAGGAACCTGTTTTCCCTGAACTGCCTTGACGTTCAAGCCGAGGATCCACTCCCACCACGTGTGCACGTGGGACAGCCCTGTGGGAAAGCCTCGTGGGAAAGCCTCGTGGGAAAGACTCGAGGGAAAACCATAGATCCTTTGATCCACGCGGCGGACTGCGTGACACTGCTGCTACCGCTCTGGAGGAAAGCGCAAGTGCATGCCCGCATTCGAGACGAGGACTGACTCCCCTGGGGAGGCTCCAGAAGTACCCCAAGATCCATGTCAGCACTGGAGAGGAATCCTCAGGTTCCGGCCCCGACTCCACACAAGGTCTTAGGCCCCGGCATCAATGGGAGAGGAATGCCGAGAGGCCCCCGAGGAACTCGCATGGGGACTGGCCTTTCCTGAGGTCACCTGAGCGGGTCCCTGAGGTCCCCGTCGTAAGTCGAGAGCACATGCCGCAACTCGAGAAAATCCAGGAGGTTTTGCCCTCCAGGCGAGATGAGGCCCATTTCCGCTGAGGCTTCTCGAGGCTAATCACATCTAACCACTGGAACTTCCAAAGGGTCCTTCACACCCTTGCTGCAACTCAAGAAGTTCCCCGACATACCCGTCTCCACTCGAGAGGAAGCACGTGGGGTCCCGCACACATCCAGGGGAGCCCCGTTTCCGCCTCCTAGCTCGAGATGAGGGATCCTTTCCCTGTTTCTTAGGGAAAGAATTCCCGGCGTTCCTGTCGCATCTCAAGAGGAGGCGCTCTCCACAGGAGAGGCGAGAGGAACTCCAGGGTCGTGCCACCATTCCAAGAGACGCCCAGATGGGTCAGTCCATTCCAGAGGAACCTGTTTTCCCTGCACTGCCTTGACGTTCAAGCCGAGGATCGACTCCCACCACGTGTGCACGTGGGACAGCCCTGTGGGAAAGCCTCGCGGGAAAGCCTCGTGGGAAAGACTCGAGGGAAAACCATAGATCCTTTGATCCACGCGGCGGACTGCGTGACACTGCTGCTACCGCTCTGGAGGAAAGCGCAAGTGCATGCCCGCATTCGAGACGAGGACTGACTCCCCTGGGGAGACTCCAGAAGTACCCCAAGATCCATGTCAGCACCGGAGAGGAATCCTCAGGTTCCGGCCCCGACTCCACACAAGGTCTTAGGCCCCGGCATCGACGGGAGAGGAATCCCGAGAGGCCCCCGAGGAACTCGCATGGGGACTGGCCTTTCCTGAGGCCACCAGAGCGGGTCCCTGAGGTCCCCGTCGTAAGTCGAGAGCACCTGCCGCAACTCGAGAAAATTCAGGAGGTTTTGCCCTCCAGGCGAGATGAGGCCCATTTCCGCTGAGGCTTCTCGAGGCTAATCACGTCTAACCACTGGAACTTCCAAAGGGTCCTTCACACCCTTGTTGCAACTCAAGAAGTTCCCCGACATACCCGTCTCCACTCGAGAGGAAGCACGTGGGGTCCCGCACACATCCAGCGGAGCCCCGTTTCCGCCTCCTAGCTCGAGATGAGGGATCCTTTCCCTGTTTCGTAGGGAAAGAATTCCCGGCGTTCCCGTCACATCTCAAGAGGAGGCGATCTCCACAGGAAAGGCGAGAGGAACTCCAGGGTCGTGCCACCATTCCAGGAGTCCCCCAAATGTGTCAGTCCATTCCAGAGGAACCTGTTTTCCCTGCACTGCCTTGACGTTCAAGCCGAGGATCGACTCCCACGACGTGTGCACGTGGGACAGCCCTGTGGGAAAGCCTCGGGGGAAAGCCTCGTGGGAAAGACTCGAGGGAAAACCATAGATCCTTTGATCCACGCGGCGGACTGCGTGACACTGCTGCTACCGCTCTGGAGGAAAGCGCAAGTGCATGCCCGCATTCGAGACGAGGACTGACTCCCCTGGGGAGACTCCAGAAGTACCCCAAGATCCATGTCAGCACTGGAGAGGAATCCTCAGGTTCCGGCCCCGACTCCACACAAGGTCTTAGGCCCCGGCATTGACGGGAGAGGAATCCTGAGAGGCTCCCGAGGAACTCCCATGGGGACTGGCCTTTCCTGAGGCCACCAGAGCGGGTCCCTGAGGTCCCCGTCGTAAGTCGAGAGCACCTGCCGCAACTCGAGAAAATCCAGGAGGTTCTGCCCTCCAGGCGAGATGAGGCCCATTTCCGCTGAGGCTTCTCGAGGCTAATCACGTCTAACCACTGGAACTTCCAAAGGGTCCTTCACACCCTTGCTGCAACTCAAGATGTTCCCCGACATACCCGTCTCCACTCGAGAGGAAGCACGTGGGGTCCCGCACACATCCAGGGGAGCCCCGTTTCCGCCTCCTAGCTCGAGATGAGGGATCCTTTCCCTTTTTCGTACGTAAAGAATTCCCGGCGTTCCCGTCGCATCTCAAGAGGAGGCGCTCTCCACAGGAAAGGCGAGAGGAACTCCAGGGTCGTGCCACCATTCCAAGAGTCCCCCAGATGTGTCAGTCCATTCCAGAGGAACCTGTTTTCCCTGCACTGCCTTGACGTTCAAGCCGAGGATCCACTCCCACCACGTGTGCACGTGGGACAGCCCTGTGGGAAAACCTCGTGGGAAAGCCTCGTGGGAAAGACTCGAGGGAAAACCATAGATCCTTTGATCCACGCGGCGGACTGCATGACACTGCTGCTACCGCTCTGGAGGAAAGCGCAAGTGCATGCCCGCATTCGAGACGAGGACTGACTCCCCTGGGGAGAATCCAGAAGTACCCCAAGATCCATGTCAGCACTGGAGAGGAATCCTCAGGTTCCGGCCCCGACTCCACACAAGGTCTTAGGCCCCGGCAACGACAGGAGAGGAATCCTGAGAGGCCCCCGAGGAACTCGCATGGGGACTGGCCTTTCCTGAGGCCACCAGAGCGGGTCCCTGAGGTCCCCGTCGTAAGTCGAGAGCACCTGCCGCAACTCGAGAAAATCCAGGAGGTTTTGCCCTCCAGGCGAGATGAGGCCCATTTCCGCTGAGGCTTCTCGAGGCTAATCACGTCTAACCACTGGAACTTCCAAAGGGTCCTTCACACCCTTGCTGCAACTCAAGATGTTCCCCGACATACCCGTCTCCACTCGAGAGGAAGCACGTGGGGTCCCGCACACATCCAGCGGAGCCCCGTTTCCGCCTCCTAGCTCGAGATGAGGGATCCTTTCCCTGTTTCGTAGGGAAAGAATTCCCGGCGTTCCCGTCGCAACTCAAGAGGAGGCGCTCTCCACAGGAAAGGCGAGAGGAACTCCAGGGTCGTGCCACCATTCCAAGAGTCCCCCAGATGTGTCAGTCCATTCCAGAGGAACCTGTTTTCCCTGCACTGCCTTGACGTTCAAGCCGAGGATCCACTCCCACCACGTGTGCACGTGGGACAGCCCTGTGGGAAAGCCTCGTGGGAAAGCCTCGTGGGAAAGACTCGAGGGAAAACCATAGATCCTTTGATCCACGCGGCGGACTGCGTGACACTGCTGCTACCGCTCTGGAGGAAAGCGCAAGTGCATGCCCGCATTCGAGACGAGGACTGACTCCCCTGGGGAGACTCCAGAAGTACCCCAAGATCCATGTCAGCACTGGAGAGGAATCCTCAGGTTCCGGCCCCGACTCCACACAAGGTCTTAGGCCCCGGCATCGATGGGAGAGTAATCCCGAGAGGCCCCCGAGGAACTCGCATGGGGACTGGCATTTCCTGAGGTCACCAGAGCGGGACCCCGAGGTCCCCGTCGTAAGTCGAGAGCACATGCCGCAACTCGAGAAAATCCAGGAGGTTTTGCCCTCCAGGCGAGATGAGGCCCATTTCCGCTGAGGCTTCTCGAGGCTAATCACATCTAACCACTGGAACTTCCAAAGGGTCCTTCACACCCTTGCTGCAACTCAAGAAGTTCCCCTACATACCCGTCTCCACTCGAGAGGAAGCACGTGGGGTCCCGCACACATCCAGGGGAGCCCCGTTTCCGCCTCCTAGCTCGAGATGAGGGATCCTTTCCCTGTTTCTTAGGGAAAGAATTCCCGGCGTTCCCGTCGCATCTCAAGAGGAGGCGCTCTCCACAGGAGAGGCGATAGGAACTCCAGGGTCGTGCCACCATTCCAAGAGACGCCCAGATGGGTCAGTCCATTCCAGAGGAACCTGTTTTCCCTGCACTGCCTTGACGTTCAAGCCGAGGATCGACTCCCACCACCTGTGCACGTGGGACAGCCCTGTGGGAAAGCCTCGTGGGAAAGCCTCGTGGGAAAGACTCGAGGGAAAACCATAGATCCTTTGATCCACGCGGCGGACTGCGTGACACTGCTGCTACCGCTCTGGAGGAAAGCCAAGTGCATGCCCGCATTCGAGACGAGGACTGACTCCCCTGGGGAGACTCCAGAAGTACCCCAAGATCCATGTCAGCACTGGAGAGGAATCCTCAGGTTCCGGCCCCGACTCCACACAAGGTCTTAGGCCCCGGCATCGACGGGAGAGGAATCCCGAGAGGCCCCCGAGGAACTCGCATGGGGACTGGCTTTTCCTGAGGCCACCAGAGCGGGTCCCTGAGGTCCCCGTCGTAAGTCGAGAGCACTTGCCACAACTCGAGAAAATCCAGGAGGTTTTGCCCTCCAGGCGAGATGAGGCCCATTTCCGCTGAGGCTTCTCGAGGCTAATCACGTCTAACCACTGGAACTTCCAAAGGGTCCTTCACACCCTTGTTGCAACTCAAGAAGTTCCCCGACATACCCGTCTCCACTCGAGAGGAAGCACGTGGGGTCCCGCACACATCCAGGGGAGCCCCGTTTCCGCCTCCTAGCTCGAGATGAGGGATCCTTTCCCTGTTTCGTAGGAAAGAATTCCCGGCGTTCCCGTCGCATCTCAAGAGGAGGCGCTCTCCACAGGAAAGGCGAGAGGAACTCCAGGGTCGTGCCACCATTCCAAGAGTCCCCCAGATGTGTCAGTCCATTCCAGAGGAACCTGTTTTCCCTGCACTGCCTTGACGTTCAAGCCGAGGATCGACTCCCACCACGTGTGCACGTGGGACAGCCCTGTGGGAAAGCCTCGTGGGAAAGCCTCGTGGGAAAGACTCAAGGGAAAACCATAGATCCTTTGATCCACGCGGCGGACTGCGTGACACTGCTGCTACCGCTCTGGAGGAAAGCGTAAGTGCATGCCCGCATTCGAGACGAGGACTGACTCCCCTGGGGAGACTCCAGAAGTACCCCAAGATCCATGTCAGCACTGGAGAGGAATCCGCAGGTTCCGGCCCCGAATCCACACAAGGTCTTAGGCCCCGGCATCGACGGGAGAGGAATCCCGAGAGGCTCCCGAGGAACTCGCATGGGGACTGGCCTTTCCTGAGGCCACCAGAGCGGGTCCCTGAGGTCCCCGTCGTAAGTCGAGAGCACCTGCCGCAACTCGAGAAAATCCAGGAGGTTTTGCCCTCCAGGCGAGATGAGGCCCATTTCCGCTGAGGCTTCTCGAGGCTAATCACGTCTAACCACTGGAACTTCCAAAGGGTCCTTCACACCCTTGCTGCAACTCAAGATGTTCCCCGACATACACGTCTCCACTCGAGAGGAAGCACGTGGGGTCCCGCACACATCCAGGGGAGCCCCGTTTCCGCCTCCTAGCTCGAGATGAGGGATCCTTTCCCTGTTTCGTAGGGAAAGAATTCCCGGCGTTCCCGTCGCATCTCAAGAGGAGGCGCTCTCCACAGGAAAGGCGAGAGGAACTCCAGGGTCGTGCCACCATTCCAAGAGTCCCCCAGATGTGTCAGTCCATTCCAGAGGAACCTGTTTTCCCTGCACTGCCTTGACGTTCAAGCCGAGGATCCACTCCCACCACGTGTCCACGTGGGACAGCCCTGTGGGAAAGCCTCGTGGGAAAGCCTCGTGGGAAAGACTCGAGGGAAAACCATAGATCCTTTGATCCACGCGGCGGACTGCGTGACACTGCTGCTACCGCTCTGGAGGAAAGCGCAAGTGCATGCCCGCATTCGAGACGAGGACTGACTCCCCTGGGGAGACTCCAGAAGTACCCCAAGATCCATGTCAGCACTGGAGAGGAATCCTCAGGTTCCGGCCCCGACTCCACACAAGGTCTTAGGCCCCATCAACGACAGGAGAGGAATCCCGAGAGGACCCCGAGGAACTCGCATGGGGACTGGCCTTTCCTGAGGCCACCAGAGCGGGTCCCTGAGGTCCCCGTCGTAAGTCCAGAGCACCTGCCGCAACTCGAGAAAATCCAGGAGGTTTTGCCCTCCAGGCGAGATGAGGCCCATTTCCGCTGAGGCTTCTCGAGGCTAATCACGTCTAACCACTGGAACTTCCAAAGGGTCCTTCACACCCTTGCTGCAACTCAAGATGTTCCCCGACATACCCGTCTCCACTCGAGAGGAAGCACGTGGGGTCCCGCACACATCCAGGGGAGCCACGTTTCCGCCTCCTAGCTCGAGATGAGGGATCCTTTCCCTGTTTCGTAGGGAAAGAATTCCCGGCGTTCCCGTCGCAACTCAAGAGGAGGCGCTCTCCACAGGAAAGGCGAGAGGAACTCCAGGGTCGTGCCACCATTCCAAGAGACGCCCAGATGGGTCAGTCCATTCCAGAGGAACCTGTTTTCCCTGCACTGCCTTGACGTTCAAGCCGAGGATCGACTCCCACCACCTGTGCACGTGGGACAGCCCTGTGGGAAAGCCTCGTGGGAAAGCCTCGTGGGAAAGACTCGAGGGAAAACCATAGATCCTTTGATCCACGCGGCGGACTGCGTGACACTGCTGCTACCGCTCTGGAGGAAAGCCAAGTGCATGCCCGCATTCGAGACGAGGACTGACTCCCCTGGGGAGACTCCAGAAGTACCCCAAGATCCATGTCAGCACTGGAGAGGAATCCTCAGGTTCCGGCCCCGACTCCACACAAGGTCTTAGGCCCCGGCATCGACGGGAGAGGAATCCCGAGAGGCCCCCGAGGAACTCGCATGGGGACTGGCTTTTCCTGAGGCCACCAGAGCGGGTCCCTGAGGTCCCCGTCGTAAGTCGAGAGCACTTGCCACAACTCGAGAAAATCCAGGAGGTTTTGCCCTCCAGGCGAGATGAGGCCCATTTCCGCTGAGGCTTCTCGAGGCTAATCACGTCTAACCACTGGAACTTCCAAAGGGTCCTTCACACCCTTGTTGCAACTCAAGAAGTTCCCCGACATACCCGTCTCCACTCGAGAGGAAGCACGTGGGGTCCCGCACACATCCAGGGGAGCCCCGTTTCCGCCTCCTAGCTCGAGATGAGGGATCCTTTCCCTGTTTCGTAGGAAAGAATTCCCGGCGTTCCCGTCGCATCTCAAGAGGAGGCGCTCTCCACAGGAAAGGCGAGAGGAACTCCAGGGTCGTGCCACCATTCCAAGAGTCCCCCAGATGTGTCAGTCCATTCCAGAGGAACCTGTTTTCCCTGCACTGCCTTGACGTTCAAGCCGAGGATCGACTCCCACCACGTGTGCACGTGGGACAGCCCTGTGGGAAAGCCTCGTGGGAAAGCCTCGTGGGAAAGACTCAAGGGAAAACCATAGATCCTTTGATCCACGCGGCGGACTGCGTGACACTGCTGCTACCGCTCTGGAGGAAAGCGTAAGTGCATGCCCGCATTCGAGACGAGGACTGACTCCCCTGGGGAGACTCCAGAAGTACCCCAAGATCCATGTCAGCACTGGAGAGGAATCCGCAGGTTCCGGCCCCGAATCCACACAAGGTCTTAGGCCCCGGCATCGACGGGAGAGGAATCCCGAGAGGCTCCCGAGGAACTCGCATGGGGACTGGCCTTTCCTGAGGCCACCAGAGCGTGTCCTTGAGGTCCCCGTCGTAAGTCGAGAGCACCTGCCGCAACTCGAGAAAATCCAGGAGGTTTTGCCCTCCAGGCGAGATGAGGCCCATTTCCGCTGAGGCTTCTCGAGGCTAATCACGTCTAACCACTGGAACTTCCAAAGGGTCCTTCACACCCTTGCTGCAACTCAAGATGTTCCCCGACATACACGTCTCCACTCGAGAGGAAGCACGTGGGGTCCCGCACACATCCAGGGGAGCCCCGTTTCCGCCTCCTAGCTCGAGATGAGGGATCCTTTCCCTGTTTCGTAGGGAAAGAATTCCCGGCGTTCCCGTCGCATCTCAAGAGGAGGCGCTCTCCACAGGAAAGGCGAGAGGAACTCCAGGGTCGTGCCACCATTCCAAGAGTCCCCCAGATGTGTCAGTCCATTCCAGAGGAACCTGTTTTCCCTGCACTGCCTTGACGTTCAAGCCGAGGATCCACTCCCACCACGTGTGCACGTGGGACAGCCCTGTGGGAAAGCCTCGTGGGAAAGCCTCGTGGGAAAGACTCGAGGGAAAACCATAGATCCTTTGATCCACGCGGCAGACTGCGTGACACTGCTGCTACCGCTCTGGAGGAAAGCGCAAGTGCATGCCCGCATTCGAGATGAGGACTGACTCCCCTGGGGAGACTCCAGAATTACCCCAAGATCCATGTCAGCACTGGAGAGGAATCCTCAGGTTCCGGCCCCGACTCCACACAAGGTCTTAGGCCCCATCAACGACAGGAGAGGAATCCCGAGAGGACCCCGAGGAACTCGCATGGGGACTGGCCTTTCCTGAGGCCACCAGAGCGGGTCCCTGAGGTCCCCGTCGTAAGTCGAGAGCACCTGCCGCAACTCGAGAAAATCCAGGAGGTTTTGCCCTCCAGGCGAGATGAGGCCCATTTCCGCTGAGGCTTCTCGAGGCCAATCACATCTAACCACTGGAACTTCCAAAGGGTCCTTCACACCCTTGCTGCTACTCAAGAAGTTCCCCGACACACCAGTCTCCACTCGATAGGAAGCATGTGGTATCCCGCACACATCCAGGGGAGGCCCGTTTCCGCCTCCTAGCTCGAGATGAGGGATCCTTTCACTGTTTCGTAGGGAAAGAATTCCCGGCGTTCCCGTCGCATCTCAAGAGGAGGCGCTCTCCACAGGAAAGGCGAGAGGAACTCCAGGGTCGTGCCACCATTCCAAGAGTCCCCCAGATGTGTCAGTCCATTCCAGAGGAACCTGTTTTCCCTGAACTGCCTTGACGTTCAAGCCGAGGATCCACTCCCACCACGTGTGCACGTGGGACAGCCCTGTGGGAATGCCTCGTGGGAAAGCCTCGTGGGAAAGACTCGAGGGAAAACCATAGATCCTTTGATCCACGCGGCGGACTGCGTGACACTGCTGCTACCGCTCTGGAGGAAAGCGCAAGTGCATGCCCGCATTCGAGACGAGGACTGACTCCCCTGGGGAGGCTCCAGAAGTACCCCAAGATCCATGTCAGCACTGGAGAGGAATCCTCAGGTTCCGGCCCCGACTCCACACAAGGTCTTAGGCCCCGGCATCAATGGGAGAGGAATGCCGAGAGGCCCCCGAGGAACTCGCATGGGGACTGGCCTTTCCTGAGGTCACCTGAGCGGGTCCCTGAGGTCCCCGTCGTAAGTCGAGAGCACCTGCCGCAACTCGAGAAAATCCAGGAGGTTTTGCCCTCCAGGCGAGATGAGGCCCATTTCCGCTGAGGCTTCTCGAGGCTAATCACATCTAACCACTGGAACTTCCAAAGGGTCCTTCACACCCTTGCTGCAACTCAAGAAATTCCCCGACATACCCGTCTCCACTCGAGAGGAAGCACGTGGGGTCCCGCACACATCCAGGGGAGCCCCGTTTCCGCCTCCTAGCTCGAGATGAGGGATCCTTTCCCTGTTTCTTAGGGAAAGAATTCCCGGCGTTCCTGTCGCATCTCAAGAGGAGGCGCTCTCCACAGGAGAGGCGAGAGGAACTCCAGGGTCGTGCCACCATTCCAAGAGACGCCCAGATGGGTCAGTCCATTCCAGAGGAACCTGTTTTCCCTGCACTGCCTTGACGTTCAAGCCGAGGATCGACTCCCACCACGTGTGCACGTGGGACAGCCCTGTGGGAAAGCCTCGTGGGAAAGCCTCGTGGGAAAGACTCGAGGGAAAACCATAGATCCTTTGATCCACGCGGCGGACTGCGTGACACTGCTGCTACCGCTCTGGAGGAAAGCGCAAGTGCATGCCCGCATTCGAGACGAGGACTGACTCCCCTGGGGAGACTCCAGAAGTACCCCAAGATCCATGTCAGCACTGGAGAGGAATCCTCAGGTTCCGGCCCCGACTCCACACAAGGTCTTAGGCCCCATCAACGACAGGAGAGGAATCCCGAGAGGACCCCGAGGAACTCGCATGGGGACTGGCCTTTCCTGAGGCCACCAGAGCGGGTCCCTGAGGTCCCCGTCGTAAGTCCAGAGCACCTGCCGCAACTCAAGAAAATCCAGGAGGTTTTGCCCTCCAGGCGAGATGAGGCCCATTTCCGCTGAGGCTTCTCGAGGCTAATCACGTCTAACCACTGGAACTTCCAAAGGGTCCTTCACACCCTTGCTGCAACTCAAGAAGTTCCCCAACATACCCGTCTCCGCTCGAGAGGAAGCACGTGGGGTCCCGCACATATCCAGCGGAGCCCCGTTTCCGCCTCCTAGCTCGAGATGAGGGATCCTTTCCCTGTTTCGTAGGGAAAGAATTCCCGGCGTTCCCGTCGCAACTCAAGAGGAGGCGCTCTCCACAGGAAAGGCGAGAGGAACTCCAGGGTCGTGCCACCATTCCAAGAGTCCCCCAGATGTGTCAGTCCATTCCAGAGGAACCTGTTTTCCCTGCACTGCCTTGACGTTCAAGCTGAGGATCGACTCCCACCACCTGTGCACGTGGGACAGCCCTGTGGGAAAGCCTCGTGGGAAAGCCTCGTGGGAAAGACTCGAGGGAAAACCATAGATCCTTTGATCCACGCGGCGGACTGCGTGACACTGCTGCTACCGCTCTGGAGGAAAGCGCTAGTGCATGCCCGCATTCGAGACGAGGACTGACTCCCCTGGGGAGACTCCAGAAGTACCCCAAGATCCATGTCAGCACTGGAGAGGAATCCTCAGGTTCCGGCCCCGACTCCACACAAGGTCTTAGGCCCCGGCATCGACGGGAGAGGAATCCCGAGAGGCCCCCGAGGAACTCGCATGGGGACTGGCCTTTCCTGAGGCCACCAGAGCGGGTCCCTGAGGTCCCCGTCGTAAGTCGAGAGCACCTGCCGCAACTCGAGAAAATTCAGGAGGTTTTGCCGTCCAGGCGAGATGAGGCCCATTTCCGCTGAGGCTTCTCGAGGCTAATCACGTCTAACCACTGGAACTTCCAAAGGGTCCTTCACACCCTTGTTGCAACTCAAGAAGTTCCCCGACATACCCGTCTCCACTCGAGAGGAAGCACGTGGGGTCCCGCACACATCCAGCGGAGCCCCGTTTCCGCCTCCTAGCTCGAGATGAGGGATCCTTTCCCTGTTTCGTAGGGAAAGAATTCCCGGCGTTCCCGTCGCATCTCAAGAGGAGGCGCTCTCCACAGGAAAGGCGAGAGGAACTCCAGGGTCGTGCCACCATTCCAGGAGTCCCCCAAATGTGTCAGTCCATTCCAGAGGAACCTGTTTTCCCTGCACTGCCTTGACGTTTAAGCCGAGGATCGACTCCCACCACGTGTGCACGTGGGACAGCCCTGTGGGAAAGCCTCGTGGGAAAGCCTCGTGGGAAAGACTCGAGGGAAAACCATAGATCCTTTGATCCACGCGGCGGACTGCGTGACACTGCTGCTACCGCTCTGGAGGAAAGCGCAAGTGCATGCCCGCATTCGAGACGAGGACTGACTCCCCTGGGGAGACTCCAGAAGTACCCCAAGATCCATGTCAGCACTGGAGAGGAATCCTCAGGTTCCGGCCCCGACTCCACACAAGGTCTTAGGCCCCGGCATCGACGGGAGAGGAATCCCGAGAGGCTCCCGAGGAACTCCCATGGGGACTGGCCTTTCCTGAGGCCACCAGAGCGGGTCCCTGAGGTCCCCGTCGTAAGTCGAGAGCACCTGCCGCAACTCGAGAAAATCCAGGAGGTTTTGCCCTCCAGGCGAGATGAGGCCCATTTCCGCTGAGGCTTCTCGAGGCTAATCACGTCTAACCACTGGAACTTCCAAAGGGTCCTTCACACCCTTGCTGCAACTCAAGATGTTCCCCGACATACCCGTCTCCACTCGAGAGGAAGCACGTGGGGTCCCGCACACATCCAGGGGAGCCGCGTTTCCGCCTCCTAGCTCGAGATGATGGATCCTTTCCCTGTTTCTTAGGGAAAGAATTCCCGGCGTTCCCGTCGCATCTCAAGAGGAGGCGCTCTCCACAGGAGAGGCGAGAGGAACTCCAGGGTCGTGCCACCATTCCAAGAGACGCCCAGATGGGTCAGTCCATTCCAGAGGAACCTGTTTTCCCTGCACTGCCTTGACGTTCAAGCCGAGGATCGACTCCCACCACGTGTGCACGTGGGACAGCCCTGTGGGAAAGCCTCGTGGGAAAGCCTCGTGGG
This sequence comes from Ovis canadensis, assembly GCF_042477335.2. Taxonomy (NCBI): domain Eukaryota; kingdom Metazoa; phylum Chordata; class Mammalia; order Artiodactyla; family Bovidae; genus Ovis; species Ovis canadensis. The sequence continues at coordinate 3,848,119 of NC_091252.1, forward strand.
AAAGACTCGAGGGAAAACCATAGATCCTTTGATCCACGCGGCGGACTGCGTGACACTGCTGCTACCGCTCTGGAGGAAAGCCAAGTGCATGCCCGCATTCGAGACGAGGACTGACTCCCCTGGGGAGACTCCAGAAGTACCCCAAGATCCATGTCAGCACTGGAGAGGAATCCTCAGGTTCCGGCCCCGACTCCACACAAGGTCTTAGGCCCCGGCATCGACGGGAGAGGAATCCCGAGAGGCCCCCGAGGAACTCGCATGGGGACTGGCTTTTCCTGAGGCCACCAGAGCGGGTCCCTGAGGTCCCCGTCGTAAGTCGAGAGCACTTGCCACAACTCGAGAAAATCCAGGAGGTTTTGCCCTCCAGGCGAGATGAGGCCCATTTCCGCTGAGGCTTCTCGAGGCTAATCACGTCTAACCACTGGAACTTCCAAAGGGTCCTTCACACCCTTGTTGCAACTCAAGAAGTTCCCCGACATACCCGTCTCCACTCGAGAGGAAGCACGTGGGGTCCCGCACACATCCAGGGGAGCCCCGTTTCCGCCTCCTAGCTCGAGATGAGGGATCCTTTCCCTGTTTCGTAGGAAAGAATTCCCGGCGTTCCCGTCGCATCTCAAGAGGAGGCGCTCTCCACAGGAAAGGCGAGAGGAACTCCAGGGTCGTGCCACCATTCCAAGAGTCCCCCAGATGTGTCAGTCCATTCCAGAGGAACCTGTTTTCCCTGCACTGCCTTGACGTTCAAGCCGAGGATCGACTCCCACCACGTGTGCACGTGGGACAGCCCTGTGGGAAAGCCTCGTGGGAAAGCCTCGTGGGAAAGACTCAAGGGAAAACCATAGATCCTTTGATCCACGCGGCGGACTGCGTGACACTGCTGCTACCGCTCTGGAGGAAAGCGTAAGTGCATGCCCGCATTCGAGACGAGGACTGACTCCCCTGGGGAGACTCCAGAAGTACCCCAAGATCCATGTCAGCACTGGAGAGGAATCCGCAGGTTCCGGCCCCGAATCCACACAAGGTCTTAGGCCCCGGCATCGACGGGAGAGGAATCCCGAGAGGCTCCCGAGGAACTCGCATGGGGACTGGCCTTTCCTGAGGCCACCAGAGCGGGTCCCTGAGGTCCCCGTCGTAAGTCGAGAGCACCTGCCGCAACTCGAGAAAATCCAGGAGGTTTTGCCCTCCAGGCGAGATGAGGCCCATTTCCGCTGAGGCTTCTCGAGGCTAATCACGTCTAACCACTGGAACTTCCAAAGGGTCCTTCACACCCTTGCTGCAACTCAAGATGTTCCCCGACATACACGTCTCCACTCGAGAGGAAGCACGTGGGGTCCCGCACACATCCAGGGGAGCCCCGTTTCCGCCTCCTAGCTCGAGATGAGGGATCCTTTCCCTGTTTCGTAGGGAAAGAATTCCCGGCGTTCCCGTCGCATCTCAAGAGGAGGCGCTCTCCACAGGAAAGGCGAGAGGAACTCCAGGGTCGTGCCACCATTCCAAGAGTCCCCCAGATGTGTCAGTCCATTCCAGAGGAACCTGTTTTCCCTGCACTGCCTTGACGTTCAAGCCGAGGATCCACTCCCACCACGTGTCCACGTGGGACAGCCCTGTGGGAAAGCCTCGTGGGAAAGCCTCGTGGGAAAGACTCGAGGGAAAACCATAGATCCTTTGATCCACGCGGCGGACTGCGTGACACTGCTGCTACCGCTCTGGAGGAAAGCGCAAGTGCATGCCCGCATTCGAGACGAGGACTGACTCCCCTGGGGAGACTCCAGAAGTACCCCAAGATCCATGTCAGCACTGGAGAGGAATCCTCAGGTTCCGGCCCCGACTCCACACAAGGTCTTAGGCCCAATCAACGACAGGAGAGGAATCCCGAGAGGACCCCGAGGAACTCGCATGGGGACTGGCCTTTCCTGAGGCCACCAGAGCGGGTCCCTGAGGTCCCCGTCGTAAGTCGAGAGCACCTGCCGCAACTCGAGAAAATCCAGGAGGTTTTGCCCTCCAGGCGAGATGAGGCCCATTTCCGCTGAGGCTTCTCGAGGCCAATCACATCTAACCACTGGAACTTCCAAAGGGTCCTTCACACCCTTGCTGCTACTCAAGAAGTTCCCCGACACACCAGTCTCCACTCGATAGGAAGCATGTGGTATCCCGCACACATCCAGGGGAGGCCCGTTTCCGCCTCCTAGCTCGAGATGAGGGATCCTTTCACTGTTTCGTAGGGAAAGAATTCCCGGCGTTCCCGTCGCATCTCAAGAGGAGGCGCTCTCCACAGGAAAGGCGAGAGGAACTCCAGGGTCGTGCCACCATTCCAAGAGTCCCCCAGATGTGTCAGTCCATTCCAGAGGAACCTGTTTTCCCTGAACTGCCTTGACGTTCAAGCCGAGGATCCACTCCCACCACGTGTGCACGTGGGACAGCCCTGTGGGAAAGCCTCGTGGGAAAGCCTCGTGGGAAAGACTCGAGGGAAAACCATAGATCCTTTGATCCACGCGGCGGACTGCGTGACACTGCTGCTACCGCTCTGGAGGAAAGCGCAAGTGCATGCCCGCATTCGAGACGAGGACTGACTCCCCTGGGGAGGCTCCAGAAGTACCCCAAGATCCATGTCAGCACTGGAGAGGAATCCTCAGGTTCCGGCCCCGACTCCACACAAGGTCTTAGGCCCCGGCATCAATGGGAGAGGAATGCCGAGAGGCCCCCGAGGAACTCGCATGGGGACTGGCCTTTCCTGAGGTCACCTGAGCGGGTCCCTGAGGTCCCCGTCGTAAGTCGAGAGCACATGCCGCAACTCGAGAAAATCCAGGAGGTTTTACCCTCCAGGCGAGATGAGGCCCATTTCCGCTGAGGCTTCTCGAGGCTAATCACATCTAACCACTGGAACTTCCAAAGGGTCCTTCACACCCTTGCTGCAACTCAAGAAATTCCCCGACATACCCGTCTCCACTCGAGAGGAAGCACGTGGGGTCCCGCACACATCCAGGGGAGCCCCGTTTCCGCCTCCTAGCTCGAGATGAGGGATCCTTTCCCTGTTTCTTAGGGAAAGAATTCCCGGCGTTCCTGTCGCATCTCAAGAGGAGGCGCTCTCCACAGGAGAGGCGAGAGGAACTCCAGGGTCGTGCCACCATTCCAAGAGACGCCCAGATGGGTCAGTCCATTCCAGAGGAACCTGTTTTCCCTGCACTGCCTTGACGTTCAAGCCGAGGATCGACTCCCACCACGTGTGCACGTGGGACAGCCCTGTGGGAAAGCCTCGTGGGAAAGCCTCGTGGGAAAGACTCGAGGGAAAACCATAGATCCTTTGATCCACGCGGCGGACTGCGTGACACTGCTGCTACCGCTCTGGAGGAAAGCGCAAGTGCATGCCCGCATTCGAGACGAGGACTGACTCCCCTGGGGAGACTCCAGAAGTACCCCAAGATCCATGTCAGCACCGGAGAGGAATCCTCAGGTTCCGGCCCCGACTCCACACAAGGTCTTAGGCCCCGGCATCGACAGGAGAGGAATCCGGAGAGGCCCCCGAGGAACTCGCATGGGGACTGGCCTTTCCTGAGGCCACCAGAGCGGGTCCCTGAGGTCCCCGTCGTAAGTCGAGAGCACCTGCCGCAACTCGAGAAAATTCAGGAGGTTTTGCCCTCCAGGCGAGATGAGGCCCATTTCCGCTGAGGCTTCTCGAGGCTAATCACGTCTAACCACTGGAACTTCCAAAGGGTCCTTCACACCCTTGTTGCAACTCAAGAAGTTCCCCGACATACCCGTCTCCACTCGAGAGGAAGCACGTGGGGTCCCGCACACATCCAGGGGAGCCCCGTTTCCGCCTCCTAGCTCGAGATGAGGGATCCTTTCCCTGTTTCGTAGGGAAAGAATTCCCGGCGTTCCCGTCGCATCTCAAGAGGAGGCGATCTCCACAGGAAAGGCGAGAGGAACTCCAGGGTCGTGCCACCATTCCAGGAGTCCCCCAAATGTGTCAGTCCATTCCAGAGGAACCTGTTTTCCCTGCACTGCCTTGAAGTTCAAGCCGAGGATCGACTCCCACCACGTGTGCACGTGGGACAGCCCTGTGGGAAAGCCTCGTGGGAAAGCCTCGTGGGAAAGACTCGAGGGAAAACCATAGATCCTTTGATCCACGCGGCGGACTGCGTGACACTGCTGCTACCGCTCTGGAGGAAAGCGCAAGTGCATGCCCGCATTCGAGACGAGGACTGACTCCCCTGGGGAGACTCCAGAAGTACCCCAAGATCCATGTCAGCACTGGAGAGGAATCCTCAGGTTCCGGCCCCGACTCCACACAAGGTCTTAGGCCCCGGCATTGACGGGAGAGGAATCCCGAGAGGCTCCCGAGGAACTCCCATGGGGACTGGCCTTTCCTGAGGCCACCAGAGCGGGTCCCTGAGGTCCCCGTCGTAAGTCGAGAGCACCTGCCGCAACTCGAGAAAATCCAGGAGGTTCTGCCCTCCAGGCGAGATGAGGCCCATTTCCGCTGAGGCTTCTCGAGGCTAATCACGTCTAACCACTGGAACTTCCAAAGGGTCCTTCACACCCTTGCTGCAACTCAAGATGTTCCCCGACATACCCGTCTCCACTCGAGAGGAAGCACGTGGGGTCCCGCACACATCCAGGGGAGCCCCGTTTCCGCCTCCTAGCTCGAGATGAGGGATCCTTTCCCTTTTTCGTACGTAAAGAATTCCCGGCGTTCCCGTCGCATCTCAAGAGGAGGCGCTCTCCACAGGAAAGGCGAGAGGAACTCCAGGGTCGTGCCACCATTCCAAGAGTCCCCCAGATGTGTCAGTCCATTCCAGAGGAACCTGTTTTCCCTGCACTGCCTTGACGTTCAAGCCGAGGATCCACTCCCACCACGTGTGCACGTGGGACAGCCCTGTGGGAAAACCTCGTGGGAAAGCCTCGTGGGAAAGACTCGAGGGAAAACCATAGATCCTTTGATCCACGCGGCGGACTGCATGACACTGCTGCTACCGCTCTGGAGGAAAGCGCAAGTGCATGCCCGCATTCGAGACGAGGACTGACTCCCCTGGGGAGAATCCAGAAGTACCCCAAGATCCATGTCAGCACTGGAGAGGAATCCTCAGGTTCCCGCCCCGACTCCACACAAGGTCTTAGGCCCCGGCAACGACAGGAGAGGAATCCTGAGAGGCCCCCGAGGAACTCGCATGGGGACTGGCCTTTCCTGAGGCCACCAGAGCGGGTCCCTGAGGTCCCCGTCGTAAGTCGAGAGCACCTGCCGCAACTCGAGAAAATCCAGGAGGTTTTGCCCTCCAGGCGAGATGAGGCCCATTTCCGCTGAGGCTTCTCGAGGCTAATCACGTCTAACCACTGGAACTTCCAAAGGGTCCTTCACACCCTTGCTGCAACTCAAGAAGTTCCCCGACATACCCGTCTCCACTCGAGAGGAAGCACGTGGGGTCCCGCACACATCCAGCGGAGCCCCGTTTCCGCCTCCTAGCTCGAGATGAGGGATCCTTTCCCTGTTTCGTAGGGAAAGAATTCCCGGCGTTCCCGTCGCAACTCAAGAGGAGGCGCTCTCCACAGGAAAGGCGAGAGGAACTCCAGGGTCGTGCCACCATTCCAAGAGTCCCCCAGATGTGTCAGTCCATTCCAGAGGAACCTGTTTTCCCTGCACTGCCTTGACGTTCAAGCCGAGGATCCACTCCCACCACGTGTGCACGTGGGACAGCCCTGTGGGAAAGCCTCGTGGGAAAGCCTCGTGGGAAAGACTCGAGGGAAAACCATAGATCCTTTGATCCACGCGGCGGACTGCGTGACACTGCTGCTACCGCTCTGGAGGAAAGCGCAAGTGCATGCCCGCATTCGAGACGAGGACTGACTCCCCTGGGGAGACTCCAGAAGTACCCCAAGATCCATGTCAGCACTGGAGAGGAATCCTCAGGTTCCGGCCCCGACTCCACACAAGGTCTTAGACCCCGGCATCGATGGGAGAGTAATCCCGAGAGGCCCCCGAGGAACTCGCATGGGGACTGGCATTTCCTGAGGTCACCAGAGCGGGACCCCGAGGTCCCCGTCGTAAGTCGAGAGCACATGCCGCAACTCGAGAAAATCCAGGAGGTTTTGCCCTCCAGGCGAGATGAGGCCCATTTCCGCTGAGGCTTCTCGAGGCTAATCACATCTAACCACTGGAACTTCCAAAGGGTCCTTCACACCCTTGCTGCAACTCAAGAAGTTCCCCTACATACCCGTCTCCACTCGAGAGGAAGCACGTGGGGTCCCGCACACATCCAGGGGAGCCCCGTTTCCGCCTCCTAGCTCGAGATGAGGGATCCTTTCCCTGTTTCTTAGGGAAAGAATTCCCGGCGTTCCCGTCGCATCTCAAGAGGAGGCGCTCTCCACAGGAGAGGCGATAGGAACTCCAGGGTCGTGCCACCATTCCAAGAGACGCCCAGATGGGTCAGTCCATTCCAGAGGAACCTGTTTTCCCTGCACTGCCTTGACGTTCAAGCCGAGGATCGACTCCCACCACCTGTGCACGTGGGACAGCCCTGTGGGAAAGCCTCGTGGGAAAGCCTCGTGGGAAAGACTCGAGGGAAAACCATAGATCCTTTGATCCACGCGGCGGACTGCGTGACACTGCTGCTACCGCTCTGGAGGAAAGCCAAGTGCATGCCCGCATTCGAGACGAGGACTGACTCCCCTGGGGAGACTCCAGAAGTACCCCAAGATCCATGTCAGCACTGGAGAGGAATCCTCAGGTTCCGGCCCCGACTCCACACAAGGTCTTAGGCCCCGGCATCGACGGGAGAGGAATCCCGAGAGGCCCCCGAGGAACTCGCATGGGGACTGGCTTTTCCTGAGGCCACCAGAGCGGGTCCCTGAGGTCCCCGTCGTAAGTCGAGAGCACTTGCCACAACTCGAGAAAATCCAGGAGGTTTTGCCCTCCAGGCGAGATGAGGCCCATTTCCGCTGAGGCTTCTCGAGGCTAATCACGTCTAACCACTGGAACTTCCAAAGGGTCCTTCACACCCTTGTTGCAACTCAAGAAGTTCCCCGACATACCCGTCTCCACTCGAGAGGAAGCACGTGGGGTCCCGCACACATCCAGGGGAGCCCCGTTTCCGCCTCCTAGCTCGAGATGAGGGATCCTTTCCCTGTTTCGTAGGAAAGAATTCCCGGCGTTCCCGTCGCATCTCAAGAGGAGGCGCTCTCCACAGGAAAGGCGAGAGGAACTCCAGGGTCGTGCCACCATTCCAAGAGTCCCCCAGATGTGTCAGTCCATTCCAGAGGAACCTGTTTTCCCTGCACTGCCTTGACGTTCAAGCCGAGGATCGACTCCCACCACGTGTGCACGTGGGACAGCCCTGTGGGAAAGCCTCGTGGGAAAGCCTCGTGGGAAAGACTCAAGGGAAAACCATAGATCCTTTGATCCACGCGGCGGACTGCGTGACACTGCTGCTACCGCTCTGGAGGAAAGCGTAAGTGCATGCCCGCATTCGAGACGAGGACTGACTCCCCTGGGGAGACTCCAGAAGTACCCCAAGATCCATGTCAGCACTGGAGAGGAATCCTCAGGTTCCGGCCCCGAATCCACACAAGGTCTTAGGCCCCGGCATCGACGGGAGAGGAATCCCGAGAGGCTCCCGAGGAACTCGCATGGGGACTGGCCTTTCCTGAGGCCACCAGAGCGGGTCCCTGAGGTCCCCGTCGTAAGTCCAGAGCACCTGCCGCAACTCGAGAAAATCCAGGAGGTTTTGCCCTCCAGGCGAGATGAGGCCCATTTCCGCTGAGGCTTCTCGAGGCTAATCACGTCTAACCACTGGAACTTCCAAAGGGTCCTTCACACCCTTGCTGCAACTCAAGATGTTCCCCGACATACACGTCTCCACTCGAGAGGAAGCACGTGGGGTCCCGCACACATCCAGGGGAGCCCCGTTTCCGCCTCCTAGCTCGAGATGAGGGATCCTTTCCCTGTTTCGTAGGGAAAGAATTCCCGGCGTTCCCGTCGCATCTCAAGAGGAGGCGCTCTCCACAGGAAAGGCGAGAGGAACTCCAGGGTCGTGCCACCATTCCAAGAGTCCCCCAGATGTGTCAGTCCATTCCAGAGGAACCTGTTTTCCCTGCACTGCCTTGACGTTCAAGCCGAGGATCCACTCCCACCACGTGTCCACGTGGGACAGCCCTGTGGGAAAGCCTCGTGGGAAAGCCTCGTGGGAAAGACTCGAGGGAAAACCATAGATCCTTTGATCCACGCGGCGGACTGCGTGACACTGCTGCTACCGCTCTGGAGGAAAGCGCAAGTGCATGCCCGCATTCGAGACGAGGACTGACTCCCCTGGGGAGACTCCAGAATTACCCCAAGATCCATGTCAGCACTGGAGAGGAATCCTCAGGTTCCGGCCCCGACTCCACACAAGGTCTTAGGCCCCATCAACGACAGGAGAGGAATCCCGAGAGGACCCCGAGGAACTCGCATGGGGACTGGCCTTTCCTGAGGCCACCAGAGCGGGTCCCTGAGGTCCCCGTCGTAAGTCCAGAGCACCTGCCGCAACTCGAGAAAATCCAGGAGGTTTTGCCCTCCAGGCGAGATGAGGCCCATTTCCGCTGAGGCTTCTCGAGGCTAATCACGTCTAACCACTGGAACTTCCAAAGGGTCCTTCACACCCTTGCTGCAACTCAAGATGTTCCCCGACATACCCGTCTCCACTCGAGAGGAAGCACGTGGGGTCCCGCACACATCCTGGGGAGCCACGTTTCCGCCTCCTAGCTCGAGATGAGGGATCCTTTCCCTGTTTCGTAGGGAAAGAATTCCCGGCGTTCCCGTCGCAACTCAAGAGGAGGCGCTCTCCACAGGAAAGGCGAGAGGAACTCCAGGGTCGTGCCACCATTCCAAGAGACGCCCAGATGGGTCAGTCCATTCCAGAGGAACCTGTTTTCCCTGCACTGCCTTGACGTTCAAGCCGAGGATCGACTCCCACCACGTGTGCACGTGGGACAGCCCTGTGGGAAAGCCTCGTGGGAAAGCCTCGTGGGAAAGACTCGAGGGAAAACCATAGATCCTTTGATCCACGCGGCGGACTGCGTGACACTGCTGCTACCGCTCTGGAGGAAAGCGCAAGTGCATGCCCGCATTCGAGACGAGGACTGACTCCCCTGGGGAGAATCCAGAAGTACCCCAAGATCCATGTCAGCACTGGAGAGGAATCCTCAGGTTCCGGCCCCGACTCCACACAAGGTCTTAGGCCCCGGCAACGACAGGAGAGGAATCCTGAGAGGCCCCCGAGGAACTCGCATGGGGACTGGCCTTTCCTGAGGCCACCAGAGCGGGTCCCTGAGGTCCCCGTCGTAAGTCGAGAGCACCTGCCGCAACTCGAGAAAATCCAGGAGGTTTTGCCCTCCAGGCGAGATGAGGCCCATTTCTGCTGAGGCTTCTCGAGGCTAATCACGTCTAACCACTGGAACTTCCAAAGGGTCCTTCACACCCTTGCTGAAACTCAAGAAGTTCCCCGACATACCCGTCTCCACTCGAGAGGAAGCACGTGGGGACCCGCACACATCCAGCGGAGCCCCGTTTCCGCCTCCTAGCTCGAGATGAGGGATCCTTTCCCTGTTTCGTAGGGAAAGAATTCCCGGCGTTCCCGTCGCAACTCAAGAGGAGGCGCTCTCCACAGGAAAGGCGAGAGGAACTCCAGGGTCGTGCCACCATTCCAAGAGTCCCCCAGATGTGTCAGTCCATTCCAGAGGAACCTGTTTTCCCTGCACTGCCTTGACGTTCAAGCCGAGGATCCACTCCCACCACATGTGCACGTGGGACAGCCCTGTGGGAAAGCCTCGTGGGAAAGCCTCGTGGGAAAGACTCGAGGGAAAACCATAGATCCTTTGATCCACGCGGCGGACTGCGTGACACTGCTGCTACCGCTCTGGAGGAAAGCCAAGTGCATGCCCGCATTCGAGACGAGGACTGACTCCCCTGGGGAGACTCCAGAAGTACCCCAAGATCCATGTCAGCACTGGAGAGGAATCCTCAGGTTCCGGCCCCGACTCCACACAAGGTCTTAGGCCCCGGCATCGACGGGAGAGGAATCCCGAGAGGCCCCCGAGGAACTCGCATGGGGACTGGCTTTTCCTGAGGCCACCAGAGCGGGTCCCTGAGGTCCCCGTCGTAAGTCGAGAGCACTTGCCACAACTCGAGAAAATCCAGGAGGTTTTGCCCTCCAGGCGAGATGAGGCCCATTTCCGCTGAGGCTTCTCGAGGCTAATCACGTCTAACCACTGGAACTTCCAAAGGGTCCTTCACACCCTTGTTGCAACTCAAGAAGTTCCCCGACATACCCGTCTCCACTCGAGAGGAAGCACGTGGGGTCCCGCACACATCCAGGGGAGCCCCGTTTCCGCCTCCTAGCTCGAGATGAGGGATCCTTTCCCTGTTTCGTAGGAAAGAATTCCCGGCGTTCCCGTCGCATCTCAAGAGGAGGCGCTCTCCACAGGAAAGGCGAGAGGAACTCCAGGGTCGTGCCACCATTCCAAGAGTCCCCCAGATGTGTCAGTCCATTCCAGAGGAACCTGTTTTCCCTGCACTGCCTTGACGTTCAAGCCGAGGATCGACTCCCACCACGTGTGCACGTGGGACAGCCCTGTGGGAAAGCCTCGTGGGAAAGCCTCGTGGGAAAGACTCAAGGGAAAACCATAGATCCTTTGATCCACGCGGCGGACTGCGTGACACTGCTGCTACCGCTCTGGAGGAAAGCGTAAGTGCATGCCCGCATTCGAGACGAGGACTGACTCCCCTGGGGAGACTCCAGAAGTACCCCAAGATCCATGTCAGCACTGGAGAGGAATCCTCAGGTTCCGGCCCCGAATCCACACAAGGTCTTAGGCCCCGGCATCGACGGGAGAGGAATCCCGAGAGGCTCCCGAGGAACTCGCATGGGGACTGGCCTTTCCTGAGGCCACCAGAGCGGGTCCCTGAGGTCCCCGTCGTAAGTCCAGAGCACCTGCCGCAACTCGAGAAAATCCAGGAGGTTTTGCCCTCCAGGCGAGATGAGGCCCATTTCCGCTGAGGCTTCTCGAGGCTAATCACGTCTAACCACTGGAACTTCCAAAGGGTCCTTCACACCCTTGCTGCAACTCAAGATGTTCCCCGACATACACGTCTCCACTCGAGAGGAAGCACGTGGGGTCCCGCACACATCCAGGGGAGCCCCGTTTCCGCCTCCTAGCTCGAGATGAGGGATCCTTTCCCTGTTTCGTAGGGAAAGAATTCCCGGCGTTCCCGTCGCATCTCAAGAGGAGGCGCTCTCCACAGGAAAGGCGAGAGGAACTCCAGGGTCGTGCCACCATTCCAAGAGTCCCCCAGATGTGTCAGTCCATTCCAGAGGAACCTGTTTTCCCTGCACTGCCTTGACGTTCAAGCCGAGGATCCACTCCCACCACGTGTCCACGTGGGACAGCCCTGTGGGAAAGCCTCGTGGGAAAGCCTCGTGGGAAAGACTCGAGGGAAAACCATAGATCCTTTGATCCACGCGGCGGACTGCGTGACACTGCTGCTACCGCTCTGGAGGAAAGCGCAAGTGCATGCCCGCATTCGAGACGAGGACTGACTCCCCTGGGGAGACTCCAGAAGTACCCCAAGATCCATGTCAGCACTGGAGAGGAATCCTCAGGTTCCGGCCCCGACTCCACACAAGGTCTTAGGCCCCATCAACGACAGGAGAGGAATCCCGAGAGGACCCCGAGGAACTCGCATGGGGACTGGCCTTTCCTGAGGCCACCAGAGCGGGTCCCTGAGGTCCCCGTCGTAAGTCCAGAGCACCTGCCGCAACTCAAGAAAATCCAGGAGGTTTTGCCCTCCAGGCGAGATGAGGCCCATTTCCGCTGAGGCTTCTCGAGGCTAATCACGTCTAACCACTGGAACTTCCAAAGGGTCCTTCACACCCTTGCTGCAACTCAAGATGTTCCCCGACATACCCGTCTCCACTCGAGAGGAAGCACGTGGGGTCCCGCACACATCCAGGGGAGCCACGTTTCCGCCTCCTAGCTCGAGATGAGGGATCCTTTCCCTGTTTCGTAGGGAAAGAATTCCCGGCGTTCCCGTCGCAACTCAAGAGGAGGCGCTCTCCACAGGAAAGGCGAGAGGAACTCCAGGGTCGTGCCACCATTCCAAGAGACGCCCAGATGGGTCAGTCCATTCCAGAGGAACCTGTTTTCCCTGCACTGCCTTGACGTTCAAGCCGAGGATCGACTCCCACCACGTGTGCACGTGGGACAGCCCTGTGGGAAAGCCTCGTGGGAAAGCCTCGTGGGAAAGACTCGAGGGAAAACCATAGATCCTTTGATCCACGCGGCGGACTGCGTGACACTGCTGCTACCGCTCTGGAGGAAAGCGCAAGTGCATGCCCGCATTCGAGACGAGGACTGACTCCCCTGGGGAGAATCCAGAAGTACCCCAAGATCCATGTCAGCACTGGAGAGGAATCCTCAGGTTCCGGCCCCGACTCCACACAAGGTCTTAGGCCCCGGCAACGACAGGAGAGGAATCCTGAGAGGCCCCCGAGGAACTCGCATGGGGACTGGCCTTTCCTGAGGCCACCAGAGCGGGTCCCTGAGGTCCCCGTCGTAAGTCGAGAGCACCTGCCGCAACTCGAGAAAATCCAGGAGGTTTTGCCCTCCAGGCGAGATGAGGCCCATTTCCGCTGAGGCTTCTCGAGGCTAATCACGTCTAACCACTGGAACTTCCAAAGGGTCCTTCACACCCTTGCTGAAACTCAAGAAGTTCCCCGACATACCCGTCTCCACTCGAGAGGAAGCACGTGGGGTCCCGCACACATCCAGCGGAGCCCCGTTTCCGCCTCCTAGCTCGAGATGAGGGATCCTTTCCCTGTTTCGTAGGGAAAGAATTCCCGGCGTTCCCGTCGCAACTCAAGAGGAGGCGCTCTCCACAGGAAAGGCGAGAGGAACTCCAGGGTCGTGCCACCATTCCAAGAGTCCCCCAGATGTGTCAGTCCATTCCAGAGGAACCTGTTTTCCCTGCACTGCCTTGACGTTCAAGCCGAGGATCCACTCCCACCACATGTGCACGTGGGACAGCCCTGTGGGAAAGCCTCGTGGGAAAGCCTCGTGGGAAAGACTCGAGGGAAAACCATAGATCCTTTGATCCACGCGGCGGACTGCGTGACACTGCTGCTACCGCTCTGGAGGAAAGCGCAAGTGCATGCCCGCATTCGAGACGAGGACTGACTCCCCTGGGGAGACTCCAGAAGTACCCCAAGATCCATGTCAGCACTGGAGAGGAATCCTCAGGTTCCGGCCCCGACTCCACACAAGGTCTTAGGCCCCGGCATCGATGGGAGAGTAATCCCGAGAGGCCCCCGAGGAACTCCCATGGGGACTGGCATTTCCTGAGGTCACCAGAGCGGGACCCCGAGGTCCCCGTCGTAAGTCGAGAGCACATGCCGCAACTCGAGAAAATCCAGGAGGTTTTGCCCTCCAGGCGAGATGAGGCCCATTTCCGCTGAGGCTTCTCGAGGCTAATCACATCTAACCACTGGAACTTCCAAAGGGTCCTTCACACCCTTGCTGCAACTCAAGAAGTTCCCCTACATACCCGTCTCCACTCGAGAGGAAGCACGTGGGGTCCCGCACACATCCAGGGGAGCCCCGTTTCCGCCTCCTAGCTCGAGATGAGGGATCCTTTCCCTGTTTCTTAGGGAAAGAATTCCCGGCGTTCCCGTCGCATCTCAAGAGGAGGCGCTCTCCACAGGAGAGGCGATAGGAACTCCAGGGTCGTGCCACCATTCCAAGAGACGCCCAGATGGGTCAGTCCATTCCAGAGGAACCTGTTTTCCCTGCACTGCCTTGACGTTCAAGCCGAGGATCGACTCCCACCACCTGTGCACGTGGGACAGCCCTGTGGGAAAGCCTCGTGGGAAAGCCTCGTGGGAAAGACTCGAGGGAAAACCATAGATCCTTTGATCCACGCGGCGGACTGCGTGACACTGCTGCTACCGCTCTGGAGGAAAGCCAAGTGCATGCCCGCATTCGAGACGAGGACTGACTCCCCTGGGGAGACTCCAGAAGTACCCCAAGATCCATGTCAGCACTGGAGAGGAATCCTCAGGTTCCGGCCCCGACTCCACACAAGGTCTTAGGCCCCGGCATCGACGGGAGAGGAATCCCGAGAGGCCCCCGAGGAACTCGCATGGGGACTGGCTTTTCCTGAGGCCACCAGAGCGGGTCCCTGAGGTCCCCGTCGTAAGTCGAGAGCACTTGCCACAACTCGAGAAAATCCAGGAGGTTTTGCCCTCCAGGCGAGATGAGGCCCATTTCCGCTGAGGCTTCTCGAGGCTAATCACGTCTAACCACTGGAACTTCCAAAGGGTCCTTCACACCCTTGTTGCAACTCAAGAAGTTCCCCGACATACCCGTCTCCACTCGAGAGGAAGCACGTGGGGTCCCGCACACATCCAGGGGAGCCCCGTTTCCGCCTCCTAGCTCGAGATGAGGGATCCTTTCCCTGTTTCGTAGGAAAGAATTCCCGGCGTTCCCGTCGCATCTCAAGAGGAGGCACTCTCCACAGGAAAGGCGAGAGGAACTCCAGGGTCGTGCCACCATTCCAAGAGTCCCCCAGATGTGTCAGTCCATTCCAGAGGAACCTGTTTTCCCTGCACTGCCTTGACGTTCAAGCCGAGGATCGACTCCCACCACGTGTGCACGTGGGACAGCCCTGTGGGAAAGCCTCGTGGGAAAGCCTCGTGGGAAAGACTCAAGGGAAAACCATAGATCCTTTGATCCACGCGGCGGACTGCGAGACACTGCTGCTACCGCTCTGGAGGAAAGCGTAAGTGCATGCCCGCATTCGAGACGAGGACTGACTCCCCTGGGGAGACTCCAGAAGTACCCCAAGATCCATGTCAGCACTGGAGAGGAATCCTCAGGTTCCGGCCCCGAATCCACACAAGGTCTTAGGCCCCGGCATCGACGGGAGAGGAATCCCGAGAGGCTCCCGAGGAACTCGCATGGGGACTGGCCTTTCCTGAGGCCACCAGAGCGGGTCCCTGAGGTCCCCGTCGTAAGTCCAGAGCACCTGCCGCAACTCGAGAAAATCCAGGAGGTTTTGCCCTCCAGGCGAGATGAGGCCCATTTCCGCTGAGGCTTCTCGAGGCTAATCACGTCTAACCACTGGAACTTCCAAAGGGTCTTTCACACCCTTGCTGCAACTCAAGATGTTCCCCGACATACACGTCTCCACTCGAGAGGAAGCACGTGGGGTCCCGCACACATCCAGGGGAGCCCCGTTTCCGCCTCCTAGCTCGAGATGAGGGATCCTTTCCCTGTTTCGTAGGGAAAGAATTCCCGGCGTTCCCGTCGCATCTCAAGAGGAGGCGCTCTCCACAGGAAAGGCGAGAGGAACTCCAGGGTCGTGCCACCATTCCAAGAGTCCCCCAGATGTGTCAGTCCATTCCAGAGGAACCTGTTTTCCCTGCACTGCCTTGACGTTCAAGCCGAGGATCCACTCCCACCACGTGTCCACGTGGGACAGCCCTGTGGGAAAGCCTCGTGGGAAAGCCTCGTGGGAAAGACTCGAGGGAAAACCATAGATCCTTTGATCCACGCGGCGGACTGCGTGACACTGCTGCTACCGCTCTGGAGGAAAGCGCAAGTGCATGCCCGCATTCGAGACGAGGACTGACTCCCCTGGGGAGACTCCAGAAGTACCCCAAGATCCATGTCAGCACTGGAGAGGAATCCTCAGGTTCCGGCCCCGACTCCACACAAGGTCTTAGGCCCCGGCATCGACGGGAGAGGAATCCCGAGACGCCCCCGAGGAACTCGCATGGGGACTGGCCTTTCCTGAGGCCACCAGAGCGGGTCCCTGAGGTCCCCGTCGTAAGTCGAGAGCACCTGCCGCAACTCGAGAAAATCCAGGAGGTTTTGCCCTCCAGGCGAGATGAGGCCCATTTCCGCTGAGGCTTCTCGAGGCCAATCACATCTAACCACTGGAACTTCCAAAGGGTCCTTCACACCCTTGCTGCAACTCAAGAAGTTCCCCAACATACCCGTCTCCGCTCGAGAGGAAGCACGTGGGGTCCCGCACATATCCAGCGGAGCCCCGTTTCCGCCTCCTAGCTCGAGATGAGGGATCCTTTCCCTGTTTCGTAGGGAAAGAATTCCCGGCGTTCCCGTCGCAACTCAAGAGGAGGCGCTCGCCACAGGAAAGGCGAGAGGAACTCCAGGGTCGTGCCACCATTCCAAGAGTCCCCCAGATGTGTCAGTCCATTCCAGAGGAACCTGTTTTCCCTGCACTGCCTTGACGTTCAAGCTGAGGATCGACTCCCACCACCTGTGCACGTGGGACAGGCCTGTGGGAAAGCCTCGTGGGAAAGCCTCGTGGGAAAGACTCGAGGGAAAACCATAGATCCTTTGATCCACGCGGCGGACTGCGTGACACTGCTGCTACCGCTCTGGAGGAAAGCGCTACTGCATGCCCGCATTCGAGACGAGGACTGACTCCCCTGGGGAGACTCCAGAAGTACCCCAAGATCCATGTCAGCACTGGAGAGGAATCCTCAGGTTCCGGCCCCGACTCCACACAAGGTCTTAGGCCCCGGCATCGATGGGAGAGGAATCCCGAGAGGCCCCCGAGGAACTCGCATGGGGACTGGCCTTTCCTGAGGCCACCAGAGCGGGTCCCTGAGGTCCCCGTCGTAAGTCGAGAGCACCTGCCGCAACTCGAGAAAATTCAGGAGGTTTTGCCGTCCAGGCGAGATGAGGCCCATTTCCGCTGAGGCTTCTCGAGGCTAATCACGTCTAACCACTGGAACTTCCAAAGGGTCCTTCACACCCTTGTTGCAACTCAAGAAGTTCCCCGACATACCCGTCTCCACTCGAGAGGAAGCACGTGGGGTCCCGCACACATCCAGCGGAGCCCCGTTTCCGCCTCCTAGCTCGAGATGAGGGATCCTTTCCCTGTTTCGTAGGGAAAGAATTCCCGGCGTTCCCGTCGCATCTCAAGAGGAGGCGCTCTCCACAGGAAAGGCGAGAGGAACTCCAGGGTCGTGCCACCATTCCAGGAGTCCCCCAAATGTGTCAGTCCATTCCAGAGGAACCTGTTTTCCCTGCACTGCCTTGACGTTTAAGCCGAGGATCGACTCCCACCACGTGTGCACGTGGGACAGCCCTGTGGGAAAGCCTCGTGGGAAAGCCTCGTGGGAAAGACTCGAGGGAAAACCATAGATCCTTTGATCCACGCGGCGGACTGCGTGACACTGCTGCTACCGCTCTGGAGGAAAGCGCAAGTGCATGCCCGCATTCGAGACGAGGACTGACTCCCCTGGGGAGACTCCAGAAGTACCCCAAGATCCATGTCAGCACTGGAGAGGAATCCTCAGGTTCCGGCCCCGACTCCACACAAGGTCTTAGGCCCCGGCATCGACGGGAGAGGAATCCCGAGAGGCTCCCGAGGAACTCCCATGGGGACTGGCCTTTCCTGAGGCCACCAGAGCGGGTCCCTGAGGTCCCCGTCGTAAGTCGAGAGCACCTGCCGCAACTCGAGAAAATCCAGGAGGTTTTGCCCTCCAGGCGAGATGAGGCCCATTTCCGCTGAGGCTTCTCGAGGCTAATCACGTCTAACCACTGGAACTTCCAAAGGGTCCTTCACACCCTTGCTGCAACTCAAGATGTTCCCCGACATACCCGTCTCCACTCGAGAGGAAGCACGTGGGGTCCCGCACACATCCAGGGGAGCCCCGTTTCCGCCTCCTAGCTCGAGATGAGGGATCCTTTCCCTTTTTCGTAGGTAAAGAATTCCCGGCGTTCCCGTCGCATCTCAAGAGGAGGCGCTCTCCACAGGAAAGGCGAGAGGAACTCCAGGGTCGTGCCACCATTCCAAGAGTCCCCCAGATGTGTCAGTCCATTCCAGAGGAACCTGTTTTCCCTGCACTGCCTTGACGTTCAAGCCGAGGATCCACTCCCAACACGTGTGCACGTGGGACAGCCCTGTGGGAAAGCCTCGTGGGAAAGCCTCGTGGGAAAGACTCGAGGGAAAACCATAGATCCTTTGATCCACGCGGCGGACTGCGTGACACTGCTGCTACCGCTCTGGAGGAAAGCGCAAGTGCATGCCCGCATTCGAGACGAGGACTGACTCCCCTGGGGAGACTCCAGAAGTACCCCAAGATCCATGTCAGCACTGGAGAGGAATCCTCAGGTTCCGGCCCCGACTCCACACAAGGTCTTAGGCCCGGGCAACGACAGGAGAGGAATCCTGAGAGGCCCCCGAGGAACTCGCATGGGGACTGGCCTTTCCTGAGGCCACCAGAGCGGGTCCCTGAGGTCCCCGTCGTAAGTCGAGAGCACCTGCCGCAACTCGAGAAAATCCAGGAGGTTTTGCCCTCCAGGCGAGATGAGGCCCATTTCCGCTGAGGCTTCTCGAGGCTAATCACGTCTAACCACTGGAACTTCCAAAGGGTCCTTCACACCCTTGCTGCAACTCAAGAAGTTCCCCGACATACCCGTCTCCACTCGAGAGGAAGCACGTGGGGTCCCGCACACATCCAGCGGAGCCCCGTTTCCGCCTCCTAGCTCGAGATGAGGGATCCTTTCCCTGTTTCATAGGGAAAGAATTCCCGGCGTTCCCGTCGCAACTCAAGAGGAGACGCTCTCCACAGGAAAGGCGAGAGGAACTCCAGGGTCGTGCCACCATTCCAAGAGTCCCCCAGATGTGTCAGTCCATTCCAGAGGAACCTGTTTTCCCTGCACTGCCTTGACGTTCAAGCCGAGGATCCACTCCCACCACGTGTGCACGTGGGACAGCCCTGTGGGAAAGCCTCGTGGGAAAGCCTCGTGGGAAAGACTCGAGGGAAAACCATAGATCCTTTGATCCACGCGGCGGACTGCGTGACACTGCTGCTACCGCTCTGGAGGAAAGCGCAAGTGCATGCCCGCATTCGAGACGAGGACTGACTCCCCTGGGGAGACTCCAGAAGTACCCCAAGATCCATGTCAGCACTGGAGAGGAATCCTCAGGTTCCGGCCCCGACTCCACACAAGGTCTTAGGCCCCGGCATCGATGGGAGAGGAATCCCGAGAGGCCCCCGAGGAACTCGCATGGGGACTGGCATTTCCTGAGGTCACCAGAGCGGGACCCCGAGGTCCCCGTCGTAAGTCGAGAGCACATGCCGCAACTCGAGAAAATCCAGGAGGTTTTGCCCTCCAGGCGAGATGAGGCCCATTTCCGCTGAGGCTTCTCGAGGCTAATCACATCTAACCACTGGAACTTCCAAAGGGTCCTTCACACCCTTGCTGCAACTCAAGAAGTTCCCCTATATACCCGTCTCCACTCGAGAGGAAGCACGTGGGGTCCCGCACACATCCAGGGGAGCCCCGTTTCCGCCTCCTAGCTCGAGATGAGGGATCCTTTCCCTGTTTCTTAGGGAAAGAATTCCCGGCGTTCCCGTCGCATCTCAAGAGGAGGCGCTCTCCACAGGAGAGGCGAGAGGAACTCCAGGGTCGTGCCACCATTCCAAGAGACGCCCAGATGGGTCAGTCCATTCCAGAGGAACCTGTTTTCCCTGCACTGCCTTGACGTTCAAGCCGAGGATCGACTCCCACCACGTGTGCACGTGGGACAGCCCTGTGGGAAAGCCTCGTGGGAAAGCCTCGTGGGAAAGACTCGAGGGAAAACCATAGATCCTTTGATCCACGCGGCGGACTGCGTGACACTGCTGCTACCGCTCTGGAGGAAAGCGCAAGTGCATGCCCGCATTCGAGACTAGGACTGACTCCCCTGGGGAGACTCCAGAATTACCCCAAGATCCATGTCAGCACTGGAGAGGAATCCTCAGGTTCCGGCCCCGACTCCACACAAGGTCTTAGGCCCCGGCATCGACGGGAGAGGAATCCCGAGAGGCCCCCGAGGAACTCGCATGGGGACTGGCTTTTCCTGAGGCCACCAGAGCGGGTCCCTGAGGTCCCCGTCGTAAGTCGAGAGCACTTGCCGCAACTCGAGAAAATCCAGGAGGTTTTGCCCTCCAGGCGAGATGAGGCCCATTTCCGCTGAGGCTTCTCGAGGCTAATCACGTCTAACCACTGGAACTTCCAAAGGGTCCTTCACACCCTTGTTGCAACTCAAGAAGTTCCCCGACATACCCGTCTCCACTCGAGAGGAAGCACGTGGGGTCCCGCACACATCCAGGGGAGCCCCGTTTCCGCCTCCTAGCTCGAGATGAGGGATCCTTTCCCTGTTTCGTAGGAAAGAATTCCCGGCGTTCCCGTCGCATCTCAAGAGGAGGCGCTCTCCACAGGAAAGGCGAGAGGAACTCCAGGGTCGTGCCACCATTCCAAGAGTCCCCCAGATGTGTCAGTCCATTCCAGAGGAACCTGTTTTCCCTGCACTGCCTTGACGTTCAAGCCGAGGATCGACTCCCACCACGTGTGCACGTGGGACAGCCCTGTGGGAAAGCCTCGTGGGAAAGCCTCGTGGGAAAGACTCAAGGGAAAACCATAGATCCTTTGATCCAC
The DNA here is from genome assembly GCF_042477335.2 of Ovis canadensis. Taxonomy (NCBI): domain Eukaryota; kingdom Metazoa; phylum Chordata; class Mammalia; order Artiodactyla; family Bovidae; genus Ovis; species Ovis canadensis. The sequence continues at coordinate 3,868,597 of NC_091252.1, forward strand.
GCGGCGGACTGCGTGACACTGCTGCTACCGCTCTGGAGGAAAGCGTAAGTGCATGCCCGCATTCGAGACGAGGACTGACTCCCCTGGGGAGACTCCAGAAGTACCCCAAGATCCATGTCAGCACTGGAGAGGAATCCTCAGGTTCCGGCCCCGAATCCAAACAAGGTCTTAGGCCCCGGCATCGACGGGAGAGGAATCCCGAGAGGCTCCCGAGGAACTCGCATGGGGACTGGCCTTTCCTGAGGCCACCAGAGCGGGTCCCTGAGGTCCCCGTCGTAAGTCGAGAGCACCTGCCGCAACTCGAGAAAATCCAGGAGGTTTTGCCCTCCAGGCGAGATGAGGCACATTTCCGCTGAGGCTTCTCGAGGCTAATCACGTCTAACCACTGGAACTTCCAAAGGGTCCTTCACACCCTTGCTGCAACTCAAGATGTTCCCCGACATACACGTCTCCACTCGAGAGGAAGCACGTGGGGTCCCGCACACATCCAGGGGAGCCCCGTTTCCGCCTCCTAGCTCGAGATGAGGGATCCTTTCCCTGTTTCGTAGGGAAAGAATTCCCGGCGTTCCCGTCGCATCTCAAGAGGAGGCGCTCTCCACAGGAAAGGCGAGAGGAACTCCAGGGTCGTGCCACCATTCCAAGAGTCCCCCAGATGTGTCAGTCCATTCCAGAGGAACCTGTTTTCCCTGCACTGCCTTGACGTTCAAGCCGAGGATCCACTCCCACCACGTGTGCACGTGGGACAGCCCTGTGGGAAAGCCTCGTGGGAAAGCCTCGTGGGAAAGACTCGAGGGAAAACCATAGATCCTTTGATCCACGCGGCGGACTGCGTGACACTGCTGCTACCGCTCTGGAGGAAAGCGCAAGTGCATGCCCGCATTCGAGACGAGGACTGACTCCCCTGGGGAGACTCCAGAAGTACCCCAAGATCCATGTCAGCACTGGAGAGGAATCCTCAGGTTCCGGCCCCGACTCCACACAAGGTCTTAGGCCCCGGCATCGAAGGGAGAGGAATCCCGAGAGGCCCCCGAGGAACTCGCATGGGGACTGGCCTTTCCTGAGGCCACCAGAGCTGGTCTCTGAGGTCCCCGTCGTAAGTCGAGAGCACCTGCCGCAACTCGAGAAAATCCAGGAGGTTTTGCCCTCCAGGCGAGATGAGGCCCATTTCCGCTGAGGCTTCTCGAGGCCAATCACATCTAACCACTGGAACTTCCAAAGGGTCCTTCACACCCTTGCTGCAACTCAAGAAGTTCCCCGACATACCAGTCTGCACTCGAGAGGAAGCACGTGGGGTCCCGCACACATCCAGGGGAGCCCCGTTTCCGCCTCCTAGCTCGAGATGAGGGATCCTTTCCCTGTTTCGTAGGGAAAGAATTCCCGGCGTTCCCGTCGCATCTCAAGAGGAGACGCTCTCCACAGGAAAGGCGAGAGGAACTCCAGGGTCGTGCCACCATTCCAAGAGTCCCCCAGATGTGTCAGTCCATTCCAGAGGAACCTGTTTTCCCTGCACTGCCTTGACGTTCAAGCCGAGGATCCACTCCCACCACGTGTGCACGTGGGACAGCCCTGTGGGAAAGCCTCGTGGGAAAGCCTCGTGGGAAAGACTCGAGGGAAAACCATAGATCCTTTGATCCACGCGGCGGACTGCGTGACACTGCTGCTACCGCTCTGGAGGAAAGCGCAAGTGCATGCCCGCATTCGAGACGAGGACTGACTCCCCTGGGGAGACTCCAGAAGTACCCCAAGATCCATGTCAGCACTGGAGAGGAATCCTCAGGTTCCGGCCCCGACTCCACACAAGGTCTTAGGCCCCGGCATCGAAGGGAGAGGAATCCCGAGAGGCCCCCGAGGAACTCGCATGGGGACTGGCCTATCCTGAGGCCACCAGAGCGGGTCCCTGAGGTCCCCGTCGTAAGTCGAGAGCACCTGCCGCAACTCGAGAAAATCCAGGAGGTTTTGCCCTCCAGGCGAGATGAGGCCCATTTCCGCTGAGGCTTCTCGAGGCCAATCACATCTAACCACTGGAACTTCCAAAGGGTCCTTCACACCCTTGCTGCAACTCAAGAAGTTCCCCGACATACCAGTCTGCACTCGAGAGGAAGCACGTGGGGTCCCGCACACATCCAGGGGAGCCCCGTTTCCGCCTCCTAGCTCGAGATGAGGGATCCTTTCCCTGTTTCGTAGGGAAAGAATTCCCGGCGTTCCCGTCGCATCTCAAGAGGAGGCGCTCTCCACAGGAAAGGCGAGAGGAACTCCAGGGTCGTGCCACCATTCCAAGAGTCCCCCAGATGTGTCAGTCCATTCCAGAGGAACCTGTTTTCCCTGCACTGCCTTGACGTTCAAGCCGAGGATCGACTCCAACCACGTGTGCACGTGGGACAGCCCTGTGGGAAAGCCTCGTGGGAAAGCCTCATGGGAAAGACTCGAGGGAAAACCATAGATCCTTTGATCCACGCGGCGGACTGCGTGACACTGCTGCTACCGCTCTGGAGGAAAGCGCAAGTGCATGCCCGCATTCGAGACGAGGACTGACTCCCCTGGGGAGACTCCAGAAGTACCCCAAGATCCATGTCAGCACTGGAGAGGAATCCTCAGGTTCCGGCCCAGACTCCACACAAGGTCTTAGGCCCCGGTATCGACGGGAGAGGAATCCCGAGACGCCCCCGAGGAACTCGCATGGGGACTGGCCTTTCCTGAGGCCACCAGAGCGGGTCCCTGAGGTCCCCGTCGTAAGTCGAGAGCACCTGCCGCAACTCGAGAAAATCCAGGAGGTTTTGCCCTCCAGGCGAGATGAGGCCCATTTCCGCTGAGGCTTCTCGAGGCCAATCACATCTAACCACTGGAACTTCCAAAGGGTCCTTCACACCCTTGCTGCAACTCAAGAAGTTCCCCGACATACCAGTCTGCACTCGAGAGGAAGCACGTGGGGTCGCGCACGCATCCAGGGGAGCCCCGTTTCCGCCTCCTAGCTCGAGATGAGGGATCCTTTCCCTGTTTCGTAGGGAAAGAATTCCCGGCGTTCCCGTAGCATCTCAAGAGGAGGCGCTCTCCACAGGAAAGGCGAGAGGAACTCCAGGGTCTTGCCACCATTCCAAGAGTCCCCCAGATGTGTCAGTCCATTCCAGAGGAACCTGTTTTCCCTGCACTGCCTTGACGTTCAAGCCGAGGATCGACTCCCACCACGTGTGCACGTGGGACAGCCCTGTGGGAAAGCCTCGTGGGAAAGCCTCGTGGGAAAGACTCGAGGGAAAACTATACATCCTTTGATCCACGCGGCGGACTGCGTGACACTGCTGCTACCGCTCTGGAGGAAAGCGCAAGTGCATGCCCGCATTCGAGACGAGGACTGACTCCCCTGGGGAGACTCCAGAAGTACCCCAAGATCCATGTCAGCACCGGAGAGGAATCCTCAGGTTCCGGCCCCGACTCCACACAAGGTCTTAGGCCCCGGCATCGACGGGAGAGGAATCCCGAGAGGCCCCCGAGGAACTCGCATGGGGACTGGCCTTTCCTGAGGCCACCAGAGCGGGTCCCTGAGGTCCCCGTCGTAAGTCGAGAGCACCTGCCGCAACTCGAGAAAATTCAGGAGGTTTTGCCCTCCAGGCGAGATGAGGCCCATTTCCGCTGAGGCTTCTCGAGGCTAATCACGTCTAACCACTGGAACTTCCAAAGGGTCCTTCACACCCTTGTTGCAACTCAAGAAGTTCCCCGACATACCCGTCTCCACTCGAGAGGAAGCACGTGGGGTCCCGCACACATCCAGCGGAGCCCCGTTTCCGCCTCCTAGCTCGAGATGAGGGATCCTTTCCCTGTTTCGTAGGGAAAGAATTCCCGGCGTTCCCGTCGCAACTCAAGAGGAGGCGCTCTCCACAGGAAAGGCGAGAGGAACTCCAGGGTCGTGCCACCATTCCAAGAGTCCCCCAGATGTGTCAGTCCATTCCAGAGGAACCTGTTTTCCCTGCACTGCCATGACGTTCAAGCCGAGGATCCACTCCCACCACGTGTGCACGTGGGACAGCCCTGTGGGAAAGCCTCGTGGGAAAGCCTCGTGGGTAAGACTCGGGGGAAAACCATAGATCCTTTGATCCACGCGGCGGACTGCGTGACACTGCTGCTACCGCTCTGGAGGAAAGCGCAAGTGCATGCCCGCATTCGAGACGAGGACTGACTCCCCTGGGGAGGCTCCAGAAGTACCCCAAGATCCATGTCAGCACTGGAGAGGAATCCTCAGGTTCCGGCCCCGACTCCACACAAGGTCTTAGGCCCCGGCATCAATGGGAGAGGAATGCCGAGAGGCCCCCGAGGAACTCGCATGGGGACTGGCCTTTCCTGAGGTCACCTGAGCGGGTCCCTGAGGTCCCCGTCGTAAGTCGAGAGCACATGCCGCAACTCGAGAAAATCCAGGAGGTTTTGCCCTCCAGGCGAGATGAGGCCCATTTCCGCTGAGGCTTCTCGAGGCTAATCACATCTAACCACTGGAACTTCCAAAGGGTCCTTCACACCCTTGCTGCAACTCAAGAAGTTCCCCGACATACCCGTCTCCACTCGAGAGGAAGCACGTGGGGTCCCGCACACATCCAGGGGAGCCCCGTTTCTGCCTCCTAGCTCGAGATGAGGGATCCTTTCCCTGTTTCGTAGGGAAAGAATTCCCGGCGTTCCCGTCGCATCTCAAGAGGAGGCGCTCTCCACAGGAGAGGCGAGAGGAACTCCAGGGTCGTGCCACCATTCCAAGAGACGCCCAGATGGGTCAGTCCATTCCAGAGGAACCTGTTTTCCCTGCACTGCCTTGACGTTCAAGCTGAGGATCGACTCCCACCACCTGTGCACGTGGGACAGCCCTGTGGGAAAGCCTCGTGGGAAAGCCTCGTGGGAAAGACTCGAGGGAAAACCATAAATCCTTTGATCAACGCGGCGGACTGCGTGACACTGCTGCTACCGCTCTGGAGGAAAGCGCTAGTGCATGCCCGCATTCGAGACGAGGACTGACTCCCCTGGGGAGACTCCAGAAGTACCCCAAGATCCATGTCAGCACTGGAGAGGAATCCTCAGGTTCCGGCCCCGACTCCACACAAGGTCTTAGGACCCGGCATCGACGGGAGAGGAATCCCGAGACGCCCCCGAGGAACTCGCATGGGGACTGGCCTTTCCTGAGGCCACCAGAGCGGGTCCCTGAGGTCCCCGTCGTAAGTCGAGAGCACCTGCCGCAACTCGAGAAAATTCAGGAGGTTTTGCCCTCCAGGCGAGATGAGGCCCATTTCCGCTGAGGCTTCTCGAGGCTAATCACGTCTAACCACTGGAACTTCCAAAGGGTCCTTCACACCCTTGTTGCAACTCAAGAAGTTCCCCGACATACCCGTCTCCACTCGAGAGGAAGCACGTGGGGTCCCGCACACATCCAGCGGAGCCCCGTTTCCGCCTCCTAGCTCGAGATGAGGGATCCTTTCCCTGTTTCGTAGGGAAAGAATTCCCGGCGTTCCCGTCGCATCTCAAGAGGAGGCGCTCTCCACAGGAAAGGCGAGAGGAACTCCAGGGTCGTGCCACCATTCCAGGAGTCCCCCAAATGTGTCAGTCCATTCCAGAGGAACCTGTTTTCCCTGCACTGCCTTGACGTTCAAGCCGAGGATCGACTCCCACCACGTGTGCACGTGGGACAGCCCTGTGGGAAAGCCTCGTGGGAAAGCCTCGTGGGAAAGACTCGAGGGAAAACCATAGATCCTTTGATCCACGCGGCGGACTGCGTGACACTGCTGCTACCGCTCTGGAGGAAAGCGCAAGTGCATGCCCGCATTCGAGACGAGGACTGACTCCCCTGGGGAGACTCCAGAAGTACCCCAAGATCCATGTCAGCACTGGAGAGGAATCCTCAGGTTCCGGCCCCGACTCCACACAAGGTCTTAGGCCCCGGCATCGACGGGAGAGGAATCCCGAGAGGCTCCCGAGGAACTCCCATGGGGACTGGCCTTTCCTGAGGCCACCAAAGCGGGTCCCTGAGGTCCCCGTCGTAAGTCGAGAGCACCTGCCGCAACTCGAGAAAATCCAGGAGGTTTTGCCCTCCAGGCGAGATGAGGCCCATTTCCGCTGAGGCTTCTCGAGGCTAATCACGTCTAACCACTGGAACTTCCAAAGGGTCCTTCACACCCTTGCTGCAACTCCAGATGTTCCCCGACATACCCGTCTCCACTCGAGAGGAAGCACGTGGGGTCTCGCACACATCCAGGGGAGCCCCGTTTCCGCCTCATAGCTCGAGATGAGGGATCCTTTCCCTTTTTCGTAGGTAAAGAATTCCCGGCGTTCCCGTCGCATCTCAAGAGGAGGCGCTCTCCACAGGAAAGGCGAGAGGAACTCCAGGGTCGTGCCACCATTCCAAGAGTCCCCCAGATGTGTCAGTCCATTCCAGAGGAACCTGTTTTCCCTGCACTGCATTGACGTTCAAGCCGAGGATCCACTCCCACCACGTGTGCACGTGGGACAGCCCTGTGGGAAAGCCTCGTGGGAAAGCCTCGTGGGAAAGACTCGAGGGAAAACCATAGATCCTTTGATCCACGCGGCGGACTGCGTGACACTGCTTCTACCGCTCTGGAGGAAAGCGCAAGTGCATGCCCGCATTCGAGACGAGGACTGACTCCCCTGGGGAGACTCCAGAAGTACCCCAAGATCCATGTCAGCACTGGAGAGGAATCCTCAGGTTCCGGCCCCGACTCCACACAAGGTCTTAGGCCCGGGCAACGACAGGAGAGGAATCCTGAGAGGCCCCCGAGGAACTCGCATGGGGACTGGCCTTTCCTGAGGCCACCAGAGCGGGTCCCTGAGGTCCCCGTCGTAAGTCGAGAGCACCTGCCGCAACTCGAGAAAATCCAGGAGGTTTTGCCCTCCAGGCGAGATGAGGCCCATTTCCGCTGAGGCTTCTCGAGGCTAATCACGTCTAACCACTGGAACTTCCAAAGGGTCCTTCACACCCTTGCTGCAACTCAAGAAGTTCCCCGACATACCCGTCTCCACTCGAGAGGAAGCACGTGGGGTCCCGCACACATCCAGCGGAGCCCCGTTTCCGCCTCCTAGCTCGAGATGAGGGATCCTTTCCCTGTTTCGTAGGGAAAGAATTCCCGGCGTTCCCGTCGCAACTCAAGAGGAGGCGCTCTCCACAGGAAAGGCGAGAGGAACTCCAGGGTCGTGCCACCATTCCAAGAGTCCCCCAGATGTGTCAGTCCATTCCAGAGGAACCTGTTTTCCCTGCACTGCCTTGACGTTCAAGCCGAGGATCCACTCCCACCACGTGTGCACGTGGGACAGCCCTGTGGGAAAGCCTCGTGGGAAAGCCGCGTGGGAAAGACTCGAGGGAAAACCATAGATCCTTTGATCCACGCGGCGGACTGCGTGACACTGCTGCTACCGCTCTGGAGGAAAGCGCAAGTGCATGCCCGCATTCGAGACGAGGACTGACTCCCCTGGGGAGACTCCAGAAGTACCCCAAGATCCATGTCAGCACTGGAGAGGAATCCTCAGGTTCCGGCCCCGACTCCACACAAGGTCTTAGGCCCCGGCATCGATGGGAGAGGAATCCCGAGAGGCCCCCGAGGAACTCGCATGGGGACTGGCATTTCCTGAGGTCACCAGAGCGGGACCCCGAGGTCCCCGTCGTAAGTCGAGAGCACATGCCGCAACTCGAGAAAATCCAGGAGGTTTTGCCCTCCAGGCGAGATGAGGCCCATTTCCGCTGAGGCTTATCGAGGCTAATCACATCTAACCACTGGAACTTCCAAAGGGTCCTTCACACCCTTGCTGCAACTCAAGAAGTTCCCCGACATACCCGTCTCCACTCGAGAGGAAGCACGTGGGGTCCCGCACACATCCAGGGGAGCCCCGTTTCCGCCTCCTAGCTCGAGATGAGGGATCCTTTCCCTGTTTCTTAGGGAAAGAATTCCCGGCGTTCCCGTCGCATCTCAAGAGGAGGCGCTCTCCACAGGAGAGGCGAGAGGAACTCCAGGGTCGTGCCACCATTCCAAGAGACGCCCAGATGGGTCAGTCCATTCCAGAGGAACCTGTTTTCCCTGCACTGCCTTGACGTTCAAGCCGAGGATCGACTCCCACCACCTGTGCACGTGGGACAGCCCTGTGGGAAAGCCTCGTGGGAAAGCCTCGTGGGAAAGACTCGAGGGAAAACCATAGATCCTTTGATCCACGCGGCGGACTGCGTGACACTGCTGCTACCGCTCTGGAGGAAAGCGCAAGTGCATGCCCGCATTCGAGACTAGGACTGACTCCCCTGGGGAGACTCCAGAAGTACCCCAAGATCCATGTCAGCACTGGAGAGGAATCCTCAGGTTCCGGCCCCGACTCCACACAAGGTCTTAGGCCCCGGCATCGACGGGAGAGGAATCCCGAGAGGCCCCCGAGGAACTCGCATGGGGACTGGCTTTTCCTGAGGCCACCAGAGCGGGTCCCTGAGGTCCCCGTCGTAAGTCGAGAGCACTTGCCGCAACTCGAGAAAATCCAGGAGGTTTTGCCCTCCAGGCGAGATGAGGCCCATTTCCGCTGAGGCTTCTCGAGGCTAATCACGTCTAACCACTGGAACTTCCAAAGGGTCCTTCACACCCTTGTTGCAACTCAAGAAGTTCCCCGACATACCCGTCTCCACTCGAGAGGAAGCACGTGGGGTCCCGCACACATCCAGGGGAGCCCCATTTCCGCCTCCTAGCTCGAGATGAGGGATCCTTTCCCTGTTTCGTAGGAAAGAATTCCCGGCGTTCCCGTCGCATCTCAAGAGGAGGCGCTCTCCACAGGAAAGGCGAGAGGAACTCCAGGGTCGTGCCACCATTCCAAGAGTCCACCAGATGTGTCAGTCCATTCCAGAGGAACCTGTTTTCCCTGCACTGCCTTGACGTTCAAGCCGAGGATCCACTCCCACCACGTGTGCACGTGGGACAGCCCTGTGGGAAAGCCTCGTGGGAAAGCCTCGTGGGAAAGACTCAAGGGAAAACCATAGATCCTTTGATCCACGCGGCGGACTGCGTGACACTGCTGCTACCGCTCTGGAGGAAAGCGTAAGTGCATGCCCGCATTCGAGACGAGGACTGACTCCCCTGGGGAGACTCCAGAAGTACCCCAAGATCCATGTCAGCACTGGAGAGGAATCCTCAGGTTCCGGCCCCGACTCCACACAAGGTCTTAGGCCCCGGCATCGACGGGAGAGGAATCCCGAGAGGCTCCCGAGGAACTCGCATGGGGACTGGCCTTTCCTGAGGCCACCAGAGCGGGTCCCTGAGGTCCCCGTCGTAAGTCGAGAGCACCTGCCGCAACTCGAGAAAATCCAGGAGGTTTTGCCCTCCAGGCGAGATGAGGCCCATTTCCGCTGAGGCTTCTCGAGGCTAATCACGTCTAACCACTGGAACTTCCAAAGGGTCCTTCACACCCTTGCTGCAACTCAAGATGTTCCCCGACATACACGTCTCCACTCTAGAGGAAGCACGTGGGGTCCCGCACACATCCAGGGGAGCCCCGTTTCCGCCTCCTAGCTCGAGATGAGGGATCCTTTCCCTGTTTCGTAGGGAAAGAATTCCTGGCGTTCCCGTCGCATCTCAAGAGGCGGCGCTCTCCACAGGAAAGGCGAGAGGAACTCCAGGGTCGTGCCACCATTCCAAGAGTCCCCCAGATGTGTCAGTCCATTCCAGAGGAACCTGTTTTCCCTGCACTGCCTTGACGTTCAAGCCGAGGATCCACTCCCACCACGTGTGCACGTGGGACAGCCCTGTGGGAAAGCCTCGTGGGAAAGCCTCGTGGGAAAGACTCGAGGGAAAATCATAGATCCTTTGATCCACGCGGCGGACTGCGTGACACTGCTGCTACCGCTCTGGAGGAAAGCGCAAGTGCATGCCCGCATTCGAGACGAGGACTGACTCCCCTGGGGAGACTCCAGAAGTACCCCAAGATCCATGTCAGCACTGGAGAGGAATCCTCAGGTTCCGGCCCCGACTCCACACAAGGTCTTAGGCCCCATCAACGACAGGAGAGGAATCCTGAAAGGCCCCCGAGGAACTCGCATCGGGACTGGCCTTTCCTGAGGCCACCAGAGCGGGTCCCTGAGGTCCCCGTCGTAAGTCGAGAGCACCTGCCGCAACTCGAGAAAATCCAGGAGGTTTTGCCCTCCAGGCGAGATGAGGCCCATTTCCGCTGAGGCTTCTCGAGTCTAATCACGTCTAACCACTGGAACTTCCAAAGGATCCTTCACACCCTTGCTGCAACTCAAGATGTTCCCCGACATACCCGTCTCCACTCGAGAGGAAGCACGTGGGGTCCCGCACACATCCAGGGGAGCCACGTTTCCGCCTCCTAGCTCGAGATGAGGGATCCTTTCCCTGTTTCGTAGGAAAGAATTCCCGGCGTTCCCGTCGCATCTCAAGAGGAGGCGCTCTCCACAGGAAAGGCGAGAGGAACTCCAGGGTCGTGCCACCATTCCAAGAGTCCCCCAGATGTGTCAGTCCATTCCAGAGGAACCTGTTTTCCCTGCACTGCCTTGACGTTCAAGCCGAGGATCGACTCCCACCACGTGTGCACTTGGGACAGCCCTGTGGGAAAGCCTCGTGGGAAAGACTCGAGGGAAAACCATAGATCCTTTGATCCACGCGGCGGACGGCGTGACACTGCTGCTACCGCTCTGGAGGAAAGCGCAAGTGCATGCCCGCATTCGAGACGAGGACTGACTCCCCTGGGGAGACTCCAGAAGTACCCCAAGATCCATGTCAGCACTGGAGAGGAATCCTCAGGTTCCGGCCCCGACTCCACACAAGGTCTTAGGCCCCGGCATCGAAGGGAGAGGAATCCCGAGAGGACCCCGAGGAACTCGCATGGGGACTGGCTTTCCTGAGGCCACCAGAGCGGGTCCCTGAGGTCCCCGTCGTAAGTCGAGAGCACCTGCCGCAACTCGAGAAAATCCAGGAGGTTTTGCCCTCCAGGCGAGATGAGGCCCATTTCCGCTGAGGCTTCTCGAGGCCAATCACATCTAACCACTGGAACTTCCAAAGGGTCCTTCACACCCTTGCTGCAACTCAAGAAGTTCCCCGACATACCAGTCTGCACTCGAGAGGAAGCACGTGGGGTCCCGCACACATCCAGGGGAGCCCCGTTTCCGCCTCCTAGCTCGAGATGAGGGATCCATTCCCTGTTTCGTAGGGAAAGAATTCCCGGCGTTCCCGTCGCATCTCAAGAGGAGGCGCTCTCCACAGGAAAGGCGAGAGGAACTCCAGGGTCGTGCCACCATTCCAAGAGTCCCCCAGATGTGTCAGTCCATTCCAGAGGAACCTGTTTTCCCTGCACTGCCTTGACGTTCAAGCCGAGGATCGACTCCAACCACGTGTGCACGTGAGACAGCCCTGTGGGAAAGCCTCGTGGGAAAGCCTCATGGGAAAGACTCGAGGGAAAACCATAGATCCTTTGATCCACGCGGCGGACTGCGTGACACTGCTGCTACCGCTCTGGAGGAAAGCGCAAGTGCATGCCCGCATTCGAGACGAGGACTGACTCCCCTGGGGAGACTCCAGAAGTACCCCAAGATCCACGTCAGCACTGGAGAGGAATCCTCAGGTTCCGGCCCCGACTCCACACAAGGTCTTAGACCCCGGCATCGACGGGAGAGGAATGCCGAGAGGCCCCCGAGGAACTCGCATGGGGACTGGCCTTTCCTGAGGCCACCAGATCGGGTCCCTGAGGTCCCCGTCGTAAGTCGAGAGCACCTGCCGCAACTCGAGAAAATCCAGGAGGTTTTGCCCTCCAGACGAGATGAGGCCCATTTCCGCTGAGGCTTCTCGAGGCCAATCACATCTAACCACTGGAACTTCCAAAGGGTCCTTCACACCCTTGCTGCAACTCAAGAAGTTCCCCGACATACCCGTCTCTGCTCGAGAGGAAGCACGTGGGGTCCCGCACACATCCAGGGGAGCCCCGTTTCCGCCTCCTAGCTCGAGATGAGGGATCCTTTCCCTGTTTCGTAGGGAAAGAATTCCCGGCGTTCCCGTCACATCTCAAGAGGAGGCGCTCTCCACAGGAAAGACGAGAGGAACTCCAGGGTCGTGCCACCATTCCAAGAGTCCCCCAGATGTGTCAGTCCATTCCAGAGGAACCTGTTTTCCCTGCACTGCCTTGACGTTCAAGCCGAGGATCGACTTCCACCACGTGTGCACGTGGGACAGCCCTGTGGGAAAGCCTCGTGGGAAAGCCTCGTGGGAAAGACTCGAGGGAAAACCATAGATCCTTTGATCCACGCGGCGGACTGCGTGACACTGCTGCTACCGCTCTGGAGGAAAGCGCAAGTGCATGCCCGCATTCGAGACGAGGACTGACTCCCGTGGGGAGACTCCAGAAGTACCCCAAGATCCATGTCAGCACTGGAGAGGAATCCTCAGGTTCCGGCCCCGACTCCACACAAGGTCTTAGGCTCCGGCATCGACGGGAGAGGAATCCCGAGACGCCCCCGAGGAACTCGCATGGGACAGGCCTTTCCTGAGGCCACCAGAACGGTTCCCTGAGATCCCCGTCGTAAGTCGAGAGCACCTGCCGCAACTCGAGAAAATCCAGGAGGTTTTGCCCTCCAGGCGAGATGAGGCCCATTTCCGCTGAGGCTTCTCGAGGCCAATCACATCTAACCACTGGAACTTCCAAAGGGTCCTTCACACCATTGCTGCAACTCAAGAAGTTCCCCGACATACCCGTCTCCACTCGAGGGGAAGCACGTGGGGTCCCCCACACATCCAGGGGAGCCCCGTTTCCACCTCCTAGCTCGAGATGAGGGATCCTTTCCCTGTTTCGTAGGGAAAGAATTCCCGGCGTTCCCGTCGCATCTCAAGAGGAGGCGCTCTCCACAGGAAAGGCGAGAGGAACTCCAGGGTCTTGCAACCATTCCAAGAGTCCCCCAGATGTGTCAGTCCATTCCAGAGGAACCTGTTTTCCCTGCACTGCCTTGACGTTCAAGCCGAGGATCGACTCCCACCACGTGTGCACGTGGGACAGCCCTGTGGGAAAGCCTCGTGGGAAAGCCTCGTGGGAAAGACTCGAGGGAAAACCATAGATCCTTTGATCCACGCGGCGGACTGCGTGACACTGCTGCTACCGCTCTGGAGGAAAGCGCAAGTGCATGCCCGCATTCGAGACGAGGACTGACTCCCCTGGGGAGACTCCAGAAGTACCCCAAGATCCATGTCAGCACTGGAGAGGAATCCTCAGGTTCCGGCCACGACTCCACACAAGGTCTTAGGCCCCGGCATCGACGGGAGAGGAATCCCGAGAGGCCCACGAGGAACTCGCATGGGGACTGGCCTTTCCTGAGGCCACCAGATCGGGTCCCTGAGGTCCCCGTCGTAAGTCGAGAGCACCTGCCGCAACTCGAGAAAATCCAGGAGGTTTTGCCCTCCAGAGGAGATGAGGCCCATTTCCGCTGAGGCTTCTCGAGGCCAATCACATCTAACCACTGGAACTTCCAAAGGGTCCTTCACACCCTTGCTGCAACTCAAGAAGTTCCCCGACATACCCGTCTCCGCTCGAGAGGAAGCACGTGGGGTCCCGCACACATCCAGGGGAGCCCCGTTTCCGCCTCCTAGCTCGAGATGAGGGATCCTTTCCCTGTTTCGTAGGGAAAGAATTCCCGGCGTTCCCGTCACATCTCAAGAGGAGGCGCTCTCCACAGGAAAGACGAGAGGAACTCCAGGGTCGTGCCACCATTCCAAGAGTCCCCCAGATGTGTCAGTCCATTCCAGAGGAACCTGTTTTCCCTGCACTGCCTTGACGTTCAAGCCGAGGATCGACTTCCACCACGTGTGCACGTGGGACAGCCCTGTGGGAAAGCCTCGTGGGAAAGCCTCGTGGGAAAGACTCGAGGGAAAACCATAGATCCTTTGATCCACGCGGCGGACTGCGTGACACTGCTGCTACCGCTCTGGAGGAAAGCGCAAGTGCATGCCCGCATTCGAGACGAGGACTGACTCCCGTGGGGAGACTCCAGAAGTACCCCAAGATCCATGTCAGCACTGGAGAGGAATCCTCAGGTTCCGGCCCCGACTCCACACAAGGTCTTAGGCTCCGGCATCGACGGGAGAGGAATCCCGAGACGCCCCCGAGGAACTCGCATGGGACAGGCCTTTCCTGAGGCCACCAGAACGGTTCCCTGAGATCCCCGTCGTAAGTCGAGAGCACCTGCCGCAACTCGAGAAAATCCAGGAGGTTTTGCCCTCCAGGCGAGATGAGGCCCATTTCCGCTGAGGCTTCTCGAGGCCAATCACATCTAACCACTGGAACTTCCAAAGGGTCCTTCACACCATTGCTGCAACTCAAGAAGTTCCCCGACATACCCGTCTCCACTCGAGGGGAAGCACGTGGGGTCCCCCACACATCCAGGGGAGCCCCGTTTCCACCTCCTAGCTCGAGATGAGGGATCCTTTCCCTGTTTCGTAGGGAAAGAATTCCCGGCGTTCCCGTCGCATCTCAAGAGGAGGCGCTCTCCACAGGAAAGGCGAGAGGAACTCCAGGGTCGAGACACCATTCCTAGAGTCCCCCAGATGTGTCAGTCCATTCCAGAGGAACCTGTTTTCCCTGCACTGCCTTGACGTTGAAGCCGAGGATCGACTCCCACCACGTGTGCACGTGGGACAGCCCTGTGGGAAAGCCTCGTGGGAAAGCCTCGTGGGAAAAACTCGAGGGAAAACCATAGATCCTTTGATCCACGCGGCGGACTGCGTGACACTGCTGCTACCGCTCTAGAGGAAAGCGCAAGTGCATGCCCGCATTCGAGACGAGTTCTGACTCCCCTGGGGAGACTCCAGAAGTACCCCAAGATCCATGTCAGCACTGGAGAGGAATCCTCAGGTTCCGGCCCCGACTCCACACAAGGTCTTAGGCCCCGGCATCGACGGGAGAGGAATCCCGAGAGGCCCCCGAGGAACTCGCATGGGGACTGGCCTTTCCTGAGGCCACCAGAGCGGGTCCCTGAGGTCCCCATCGTAAGTCGAGAGCACCTGCCGCAACTCGAGAAAATCCAGGAGGTTTTGCCCTCCAGGCGAGATGAGGCCCATTTCCGCTGAGGCTTCTCGAGGCCAATCACATCTAACCACTGGAACTTCCAAAGGGTCCTTCACACCCTTGCTGCAACTCAAGAAGTTCCCCGACATACCCGTCTCCACTCGAGAGGAAGCACGTGGGGTCCCGCACACATCCAGGGGAGCACCGTTTCGCCTCCTAGCTCGAGATGAGGGATCCTTTCCCTGTTTCATAGGGAAATAATTCCCGGCGTTCCCATCGCATCTCAAGAGGAGGCGCTCTCCACAGGAAAGGCGAGAGGAACTCCAGGGTCGAGACACCATTCCAAGAGTCCC
The DNA here is from genome assembly GCF_042477335.2 of Ovis canadensis. Taxonomy (NCBI): domain Eukaryota; kingdom Metazoa; phylum Chordata; class Mammalia; order Artiodactyla; family Bovidae; genus Ovis; species Ovis canadensis. Next base: position 3,883,950 of record NC_091252.1, read on the forward strand.
CCAGATGTGTCAGTCCATTCCAGAGGAACCTGTTTTCCCTGCACTGCCTTGACGTTCAAGCCGAGGATCGACTCCCACCACGTGTGCACGTGGGATAGCCCTGTGGGAAAGCCTCGTGGGAAAGCCTCGTGGAAAAGACTCGAGGGAAAACCATAGATCCTTTGATCCACGCGGCGGACTACGTGACACTGCTGCTACCGCTCTGGAGGAAAGCTCAAGTGCATGCCCGCATTCGAGACGAAGACTGACTCCCCTGGGGAGACTCCAGAAGTACCCCAAGATCCATGTCAGCACTGGAGAGGAATCCTCAGGTTCCGACCCCGACTCCACACAAGGACTTAGGCCCCGGCATCGACGGGAGAGGAATCCCCAGAGGCCTCCGAGGAACTCGCATGGGGACTGGCCTTTCCTGAGGCCACCAGAGCGGGTCGCTGAGGTCCCCGTCGTAAGTCGAGAGCACCTGCCACAACTCGAGAAAATCCAGGAGGTTTGGCCCTCCAGGCGAGATGAGGCCCATTTCCGCTGAGGCTTCTCGAGGCTAATAACATCTAACTAGTGGAACTTCCAAATGGTCCTTCACACCCTTGCTGCAACTCAAGAAGTTCCCCGACATACCCGTCTCCACTCGAGAGGAAGCACGTGGGGTCCCGCACACATCCAGGGGAGCCCCGTTTCCGCCTCCTAGCTCGAGATGAGGGATCCTTTCCCTGTTTCGTAGGGAAAGAATTCCCGGCGTTCCCGTCGCATCTCAAGAGGAGGCGCTCTCCACAGGAAAGGCGAGAGGAACTTCAGGGCCGTGACACCATTCCAAGAGTCCCCGAGATGTGTCAGTCCATTCCAGAGGAACCTGTTTTCCCTGCACTGCCTTGACGTTCAAGCCGAGGATCGACTCCCACCACGTGTGCACGTGGGACAGCCCTGTGGGAAAGCTTCGTGGGAAAGCCTCGTGGAAAAGACTCGAGGGAAAACCATAGATACTTTGATCCACGCGGCGGACAGCCTGACACTGCTGCTACCGCTCTGGAGGAAAGCGCAAGTGCATGCCCGCATTCGAGACGAGGACTGACTCCCCTGGGGAGACTACAGAAGTACCCCAAGATCCATGTCAGCACTGGAGAGGAATCCTCAGGTTCCGGCCCCGACTCCACACAAGGTCTTAGGCCCCGGCACCACGGGTGAGGAATCCCGAGAGGCCCCCGAGGAACTCGCATGGGGACTGGCCTTTCCTGACGCCACCAGAGCGGGTCCCTGAGGTCCCCGTCGTAAGTCGAGAGCACCTGCCGCAACTCGAGAAAATCCAGGAGGTTTTGCCCTCCAGGCGAGATGAGGCCCATTTCCGCTGAGGCTTCTCGAGGCCAATCACATCTAACCACTGGAACTTCCAAAGGGTCCTTCAAACCATTGCTGCAACTCAAGAAGTCCCCGACATACCCGTCTCCACTCGAGAGGAGGCACGTGGGGTCCCACACACATCCAGGGGAGCCCCGTTTCCGCCTCCTAGCTCGAGATGAGGGATCCTTTCCCTGTTTCGTAGGGAAAGAATTCCCGGCGTTCCCGTCGCATCTCAAGAGGAGGCGCTCTCCACAGGAAAGGCGAGAGGAACTCCAGGGTCGTGCCACCATTCCAAGAGTCCCCCAGATGTGTCAGTCCATTCCAGAGGAATCTGTTTTCCCTGCACTGCCTTGACGTTCAAGCCGAGGATCCACTCCCACCACGTGTGCACGTGGGACAGCCCTGTGGGAAAGCCTCGTGGGAAAGCCTCGTGGGAAAGACTCGAGGGAAAACCATAGATCCTTGATCCAGGCGGCGGACTACGTGACACTGCTGCTACCGCTCTGGAGGAAAGCGCAGGTGCATGCCCGCATTCGAGACGAAGACTGACTCCCCTGGGGAGACTCCAGAAGTACCCCAAGATCCATGTCAGCACTGGAGAGGAATCCTCAGGTTCCGACCCCGACTCCACACAAGGACTTAGGCCCCGGCATCGACGGGAGAGGAATCCCCAGAGGCCCCCGAGGAACTCGCATGGGGACTGGCCTTTCCTGCGGCCACCAGAGCGGGTCGCTGAGGTCCCTGTCGTAAGTCGAGAGCACCTGCCGCAACTCGAGAAAATCCAGGAGGTTTTGCCCTCCAGGCGAGATGAGGCCCATTTCCGCTGAGGCTTCTCGAGGCTAATAACATCTAACCACTGGAACTTCCAAAGGGTCCTTCACACCCTTGCTGCAACTCAAGAAGTTCCCCGACATACCCGTCTCCACTCGAGAGGAAGCACGTGGGTCCCGCACACATCCAGGGGAGCCCCGTTTCCGCCTACTAGCTCGAGATGAGGGATCCTTTCCCTGTTTCCTAGGGAAAGAATTCCCGGCGTTCCCGTCGCATCTCAAGAGGAGGCGCTCTCCACAGGAAAGGCGAGAGGAACTGAAGGGTCGTGCCACCTTCCAAGAGTCCCCCAGATGTGTCAGTCCATTCCAGAGGAACCTGTTTTCCCTGAACTGCCTTGACGTTCAAGCCGAGGATCGACTCCCACCACGTGTGCACGTGGGACAGCCCTGTGGGAAAGCCTCGTGGGAAAGCCTCGTGGGAAAGACTCGAGGGAAAACCATAGATCCTTTGATCCACGCGGCGGACTGCGTGACACTGCTGCTACCGCTCTGGAGGAAAGCGCAAGTGCATGCTCGCATTCGAGACGAGGACTGACTCCCCTGGGGACACTCCAGAAGTACCCCAAGATCCATGTCAGCACTGGAGAGGAATCCTCAGGTTCCGGCCCCGACTCCACACAAGGTCTTAGGCCCCGGCATCGACGGGAGAGGAATCCCCAGAGGCCCCCGAGGAACTCGCATGGCGACTGGCCTTTCCTGAGGCCACCAGAGCGGGTCCCTGAGGTCCCCGTCGTAAGTCAAGAGCACCTGCCGCAACTCGAGAAAATCCCCGAGGTTTTGCCCTCCAGGCGTGATGAGGCCCATTTCCGCTTAGGCTTCTCTAGGCCAATCACATCTAACCACTGGAACTTCCAAAGGGTCCTTCACACCGTTGCTGCAACTCAAGAAGTTCCCCGACATACCCATCTGCACTCGCGAGGAAGCACGTGGTGTCCCGCACACATCCAGGGGAGCCCCGTTTCCGCCTCCTAGCTCGAGATGAGGGATCCTTTTCCTGTTTCGTAGGGAAAGAATTCCCGGCGTTCCCGTCGCATCTCAAGAGGAGGCGCTCTCCACAGGAAAGGCGAGAGGAACTCCAGGGTCGTGCCACCATTCCAAGAGTCCCCCAGATGTGTCAGTCCATTTCAGAGGAACCTGTTTTCCCTGCACTGCCTTGACGTTCAAGCCGAGGATCGACTCCCACCACGTGTGCACGTGGGACAGCCCTGTGGGAAAGCCTCGTGGGAAAGCCTCGTGGGAAAGACTCGAGGGAAAACCATAGATCCTTTGATCCACGGGGCGGACTGCGTGACACTGCTGCTACCGCTCTGGAGGAAAGCGCAAGTGCATGCCCGCATTCGAGACTAGGACTGACTCCCCTGGGGAGACTCCAGAAGTACCCCAAGATCCATGTCAGCACTGGAGAGGAATCCTCAGGTTCCGGCCCCGACTCCACACAAGGTCTTAGGCCCCGGCATCGACGGGAGAGGAATCCCCAGAGGCCCCCGAAGAACTCGCATGGGGACTGGCCTTTCCTGAGGCCACCAGAGCGGGTCCCTGAGGTCCTCGTCGTAAGTCGAGAGCACCTGCCGCAACTCGAGAAAATCCAGGCGGTTTTGCCCTCCAGGCGAGATGAGACCCATTTCCGCTGAGGCTTCTCAAGGCCAATCACATCTAACCACTGGAACTTCCAAAGGGTCCTTCACACCCTTGCTGCAACTCAAGAAGTTCCCCGACATACCCGTCTCCACTCGAGAGGAAGCACGTGGGGTCCCGCACACATCCAGGGGAGCCCCGTTTCCTCCTCCTAGCTCGAGATGAGGGATCCTTTCCCTGTTTCGTAGGGAAAGAATTCCCGGCGTTCCCGTCGCATCTCAAGAGGAGGCGCTCTCCACAGGAAAGGCGAGAGGAACTCCATGGTCGTGCCACCATTCCAAGAGTCCCCCAGATGTGTCAGTCCATTCCAGAGGAACCTGTTTTCCCTGCACTGCCTTGACGTTCAAGCCGAGGATCGACTCCCACCACGTGTGCACGTGGGACAGCCCTGTGGGAAAGCCTCGTGGGAAAGCGTCGTGGGAAAGACTCGAGGGAAAACCATAGATCCTTTGATCCACGCGGCGGACTGCGTGACACTGCTGCTACCGCTCTGGAGGAAAGCGCAAGTGCATGCCCGCATTCGAGACGAGGACTGACTCCCCCGGGGAGACTCCAGAAGTACCCCAAGATCCATGTCAGCACTGGAGAGGAATCCTCAGGTTCCGGCCCCGACTCCACACAAGGTCTTAGGCCCTGGCATCGACGGAGAGGAATCCCGAGAGGCCCCCGAGGAACTCGCATGGGGACTGGCCTTTCCTGAGGCCACCAGAGCGGTTCCCTGAGGTCCCCGTCGTAACTCGAGAGCACCTGCCGCAACTCGAGAAAATCCAAGAGGTTTTGCCCTCCAGGCGAGATGAGGCCCATTTCCGCTGAGGCTTCTCGAGGCCAATCACATCTAAACACTGGAACTTCCAAAGGGTCCTTCACACCATTGCTGCAACTCAAGAAGTTCCCCGACATACCCGTCTCCACTCGAGAGGAAGCACGTGGGTCCCGCACACATCCAGGGGAGCCCCGTTTCCGCCTCCTAGCTCGAGATGAGGGATCCTTTCCCTGTTTCGTAGGGAAAGAATTTCCGGCGTTCCCGTCGCATCTCAAGAGGAGGCGCTCTCCACAGGAAAGGCGAGAGGAACTCCAGGGTCGTGCCACCATTCCAAGAGTCACCCAGATGTGTCAGTCCATTCCAGAGGAACCTGTTTTCCCTGCACTGCCTTGACGTTCAAGCCGAGGATCGACTCCCACCACGTGTGCACGTGGGACAGCCCTGTGGGAAAGCCTCGTGGGAAAGCCTCGTGGGAAAGACTCGAGGGAAAACCATAGATCCTTTGATCCACGCGGCGGACTGCGTGACACTGCTGCTACCGCTCTGGAGGAAAGCGCAAGTGCATGCCCGCATTCGAGACGAGGACTGACTCCCCTGGGGAGACTCCAGAAGTACCCCAAGATCCATGTCAGCACTGGAGAGGAATCCTCAGGTTCCGGCCCCGACTCCACACAAGGTCTTAGGCCCCGGCATCGACGGGAGAGGAATCCCGAGAGGCTCCTGAGGAACTCGCATGGGGACTGGCCTTTCCTGAGGCCACCAGAGCGTGTCCCTGAGTTCCCCGTCGTAAGTCGAGAGCACCTGCCGCAAATCGAGAAAATCCAGGAGGTTTTGCCCTCCAGGCGAGATGAGGCCCATTTCCGCTGAGGCTTCTCGAGGCCAATCACATCTAACCACTGGAACTTCCAAAGGGTCCTTCACACCATTGCTGCAACTCAAGAAGTTCCCCGACATAACCATCTGCACTCGAGAGGAAGCTCGTGGTGTCCCGCACACATCCAGGGGAGCCCCGTTTCCGCCTCCTAACTCGAGATGAGGGATCCTTTCCCTGTTTCGTAGGGAAAGAATTCCCGGCGTTCCCGTCGCATCTCAAGAGGAGGCGCTCTCCACAGGAAAGGCGAGAGGAACTCCAGGGTCGTGACACCATTCCAAGAGTCCCCCAGATGTGTCAGTCCATTTCAGAGGAACCTGTTTTCCCTGCACTGCCTTGACGTTCAAGCCGAGGATCCACTCCCACCACGTGTGCACGTGGGACAGCCCTGCGGGAAAGCCTCGTGGGAAAGCCTCGTGGGAAAGACTCGAGGGAAAACCATAGATCCTTTGATCCACGCGGCGGACTGCGTGACACTGCTGCTACCGCTCTGGAGGAAAGCACAAGTGCATGCCCGCATTCGAGACGAGGACTGACTCCCCAGGGGAAACTCCAGAAGTACCCCAAGATCCATGTCATCACTGGAGAGGAATCCTCAGGTTCCGGCCCCGACTCCACACAAGGTCTTAGGCCCCGGCATCGACGGGAGAGGAATCCCCAGAGGCCCCCGAGGAACTCGCATGGGGACTGGCCTTTCCTGAGGCCACCAGAGCGGGTCCCTGAGGTCCCCGTCGTAAGTCGAGAGCACCTGCCGCAACTCGAGAAAATCCAGGAGGTTTTGCCCTCCAGGCGAGATGAGGCCCATTTCCGCTGAGGCTTCTCGAGGCCAATCACATCGAACCACTGGAACTTCCAACGGGTCCTTCACACCCTTGCTGCAACTCAAGAAGTTCCCCGACATACCCGTCTCCACTCGAAAGGAAGCACGTGGGGTCACGCACACATCCAGGGGAGCCCCGTTTCGCCTCCTAGCTCGAGATGAGGGATCCTTTCCCTGTTTCGTAGGGAAAGAATTCCCGGCGTTCCCGTCGCATCTCAAGAGGAGGCGCTCTCCACAGGAAAGGGGAGAGGAACTCCAGGGTCGTGCCACCATTCCAAGAGACCCCAGATGTGTCAGTCCATTACAGAGGAACCTGTTTTCCCTGCACTGCCTTGACTTTCAAGCCGAGGATCGACTCCCACCACGTGTGCACGTGGGACAGCCCTGTGGGAAAGCCTCGTGGGAAAGCCTCGTGGGAAAGCCTCGAGGGAAAACCATAGATCCTTTGATCCATTGGGCGGACTGCGTGACACTGCTGCTACCGCTCTGGAGGAAAGCGCAAGTGCATGCCCGCATTCGAGACGAGGACTGACTCCCCTGGGGAGACTCCAGAAGTACCCCAAGATCCATGTCAGCACTGGAGAGGAATCCTCAGGTTCCGGCCCCGACTTCACACAAGGTCTTAGGCCCCGGCATCGACGGGAGAGGAATCCCGAGAGGAACTCGCATGGGGACTGGCCTTTCCTGAGGCCACCAGAGCGTGTCCCTGAGTTCCCCGTCGTAAGTCGAGAGCACCTGCCGCAAATCGAGAAAATCCAGGAGGTTTTGCCCTCCAGGCGAGATGAGGCCCATTTCCGCTGAGGCTTCTCGAGGCTAATCACGTCTAACCACTGGAACGTCCAACGGGTCCTTCACACCCTTGCTGCAACTCAAGAAGTTCCCCGACATACCCGTCTCCACTCGAGAGGAATCACGTGGGGTCCCGCACACATCCAGGGGAGCCCCGTTTCCGCCTCCTAGCTCGAGATGAGGGATCCTTTCCCTGTTTCGTAGGAAAGAATTCCCGGCGTTCCCGTCGCATCTCAAGAGGAGGCGCTCTCCACAGGAAAGGCGAGAGGAACTCCGGGGTCGTGCCACCATTCCAAGAGTCCCCAGGATGTGTCAGTCCATTCCAGAGGAACCTGTTTTCCCTGCACTGCCTTGACGATCAAGCCGAGGATCGACTCTCACCACGTGTGCACGTGGGACAGCCCTGTGGGAAAGCCTCGTGGGAAAGACTCGAGGGAAAACCATAGATCCTTTGATCCACGCGGCGGACTGCGTGACACTGCTGCTACCGCTCTGGAGGATAGCGCAAGTGCATGCCCGCATTCGAGACGAGGACTGACTCCCCTGGGGAGACTCCAGAAGTACCCCAAGATCCATGTCAGCACTGGAGAGGAATCCTCAGGTTCCGGCCCCGACTCCACACAAGGTCTTAGGCACCGGCATCGATGGGAGAGGAATCCCCAGAGGCCCCCGAGGAACTCGCATGGGGACTGGCCTTTCCTGAGGCCACCAGAGCGGGTCCCTGAGGTCCCCGTCGTAAGTCGAGAGCACCTGCCGCAACTCGAGAAAATCCAGGAGGTTTTGCCCTCCAGGCGAGATGAGGCCCATTTCCGCTGAGGCTTCACGAGGCTAATCACCTCTAAATACTGGAACTTCCAACTGGTCCTTCACACCCTTGCTGCGACTAAAGAAGTTCCCCAACATACCCGTCTCCACTCCAGAGGACGCACGTGGGGTCCCGCACACATCCAGGGGAGCACCGTTTCCGCCTCCTAGCTCGAGATGAGGGATCCTTTCCCTGTTTCGTAGGGAAAGAATTCCCGGCGTTCCCGTCGCATCTCAAGAGGAGGTGCTCTCCACAGGAAAGGGGAGAGGAACTCCAGGGATATGCCACCATTCCAAGAGACCCCCAGATATGTCAGTCCATTCCAGAGGAACCTGTTTTCCCTGCACTGCCTTGACGTTCAAGCCGAGGATCGACTCCCACCACGTGTGCACGTGGGATAGCCCTGTGGGAAAGCCTCGTGGGAAAGCCTCGTGGGAAAGACTCCAGGGAAAACCATAGATCCTTTGATCCACGCGGCGGACTGCGTGACACTGCTGCTACCGCTCTGGAGGAAAGCGCAAGTGCATGCCCGCATTCGAGACGAAGACTGATTCCCCTGGGGAGACTCCCAAAGTACCCCAAGATCCATATCAGTACTGGAGAGGAATCGTCAGGTTCCGGCCCCGACTCCACACAAGGTCTTAGGCCCCGGCATCCACGGGAGAGGAATCCCGAAAGGCCCCCGAGGAACTCGCATGGGGACTGGCCTTTCCTGAGGCCACCAGTGCGGGTCCCTGAGGTCCTCGTCGTAAGTCGAGAGCACCTGCCGCAACTCGAGAAAATCCAGGAGGTTTTGCCCTCCAGGCGAGATGAGGCCCATTTCCGCTGAGGCTTCTCGAGGCTAATCACGTCTAAATACTGGAACGTCCAACGGGTCCTTCACACCCTTGCTGCAACTCAAGAAGTTCCCCGACATACCTGTCTCCACTCCAGAGGAAGCACGTGTGGCCCCGCACACATCCAGGGGATCCCCGTTTCCGCCTCCTAGCTCGAGATGAGGGATCCTTTCCCTGTTTCGTAGGGAAAGAATTCCCGGCGTTCCCGTCGCATCTCAAGAGGTGGCGCTCTCCACAGGAAACTTGAGAGGAACTCCAGGGTCGTGCCACCATTCCAAGAGGCCCCCAGATGTGTCAGTCCATTCCAGAGGAACCTGTTTTCCCTGCACTGCCTTGACGTTCAAGCCAAGGATCGACTCCCACCACGTGTGCACGTGGGACACCCCTGTGGGAAAGCCGCGTGGGAAAGACTCGAGGGAAAACCATAGATCCTTTGATCCACGCGGCGGACTGCGTGACACTGCTGCTACCGCTCTGGAGGAAAGCGCAAGTGCATGCCCGCATTCGAGACGAGGACTGACTCCCCTGGGGAGACTCCAGAAGTACCCCAAGATCCATGTCAGCACTGGAGAGGAATCCTCAGGTTCCGGCCCCGACTCCACACAAGGTCTTAGGCACCGGCATCCACGGGAGAGGAATCCCCAGAGGCCCCCGAGGAACTCGCATGGGGACTGGCCTTTCCTGAGGCCACCAGAGCGGGTCCCTGAGGTCCCCGTCGTAAGTCGAGAGCACCTGCCGCAACTCGAGAAAATCCAGGAGGTTTTGCCCTCCAGGCGAGATGAGGCCCATTTCCGCTGAGGCTTCTCGAGGCTAATCACCTCTAAATACTGGAACTTCCAACTGGTCCTTCACACCCTTGCTGCGACTAAAGAAGTTCCCCAACATACCCGTCTCCACTCCAGAGGAAGCACGTGGGGTCCCGCACACATCCAGGGGAGCACCGTTTCCGCCTCCTAGATCGAGATGAGGGATCCTTTCCCTGTTTCATAGGGAAAGAATTCCCGGCGTTCCCGTCGCATCTCAAGAGGAGGTGCTCTCCACAGGAAAGGGGAGAGGAACTCCAGGGTTATGCCACCATTCCAAGAGACCCCCAGATATGTCAGTCCATTACAGAGGAACCTGTTTTCCCTGCACTGCCTTGACGTTCAAGCCGAGGATCGACTCCCACCACGTGTGCACGTGGGACAGCCCTGTGGGAAAGCCTCGTGGGAAAGCCTCGTGGGAAAGACTCCAGGGAAAACCATAGACCCTTTGATCCACGCGGCGGACTGCGTGACACTGCTGCTACCGCTCTGGAGGAAAGCGCAAGTGCATGCCCGCATTCGAGACGAGGACTGATTCCCCTGGGGAGACTCCCAAAGTACCCCAAGATCCATATCAGTACTGGAGAGGAATCCTCAGGTTCCGGCCCCGACTCCACACAAGGTCTTAGGCCCCGGCATCCACGGGAGAGGAATCCCGAAAGGCCCCCGAGGAACTCGCATGGGGACTGGCCTTTCCTGAGGCCACCATTGCGGGTCCCTGAGGTCCTCGTCGTAAGTCTAGAGCACCTGCCGCAACTCGAGAAAATCCAGGAGGTTTTGCCCTCCAGGCGAGATGAGGCCCATTTCCGCTGAGGCTTCTCGAGGCTAATCACGTCTAAATACTGGAACGTCCAACGGGTCCTTCACACCCTTGCTGCAACTCAAGAAGTTCCCCGACATACCTGTCTCCACTCGAGAGGAAGCACGTGTGGCCCCGCACACATCCAGGGGATCCCCGTTTCCGCCTCCTAGCTCGAGATGAGGGATCCTTTCCCTGTTTCGTAGGGAAAGAATTCCCGGCGTTCCCGTCGCATCTCAAGAGGAGGCGCTCTCCACAGGAAACTTGAGAGGAACTCCAGGGTCGTGCCACCATTCCAAGAGGCCCCCAGATGTGTCAGTCCATTCCAGAGGAACCTGTTTTCCCTGCACTGCCTTGACGTTCAAGCCAAGGATCGACTCCCACCACGTGTGCACGTGGGACACCCCTGTGGGAAAGCCGCGTGGGAAAGACTCGAGGGAAAACCATAGATCCTTTGATCCACGCGGCGGACTGCGTGACACTGCTGCTACCGCTCTGGAGGAAAGCGCAAGTGCATGCCCGCATTCGAGACGAGGACTGACTCCCCTGGGGAGACTCCAGAAGTACCCCAAGATCCATGTCAGCACTGGAGAGGAATCCTCAGGTTCCGGCCCCGACTCCACACAAGGTCTTAGGCACCGGCATCGATGGGAGAGGAATCCCCAGAGGCCCCCGAGGAACTCGCATGGGGACTGGCCTTTCCTGAGGCCACCAGAGCGGGTCCCTGAGGTCCCCGTCGTAAGTCGAGAGCACCTGCCGCAACTCGAGAAAATCCAGGAGGTTTTGCCCTCCAGGCGAGATGAGGCCCATTTCTGCTGAGGCTTCTCGAGGCTAATCACCTCTAAATACTGGAACTTCCAACGGGTCCTTCACACCCTTGCTGCGACTAAAGATGTTCCCCGACATACCCGTCTCCACTCGAGAGGAAGCACGTGGGGTCCGGCACACATCCAGGGGAGCCCCGTTTCCGCCTCCTAGCTCGAGATGAGGGATCCTTTCCTTGTTTCGTAGGTAAAGAATTCCCGGCGTTCCCGTCGCATCTCAAGAGGAGGCGCTCTCCACAGGAAAGGCGAGAGGAACTCCAGGGTCGTGCCACCATTCCAAGAGTCCCCCAGATGTGTCAGTCCATTCCAGAGGAACCTGTTTTCCCTGCACTGCCTTGACGTTCAAGCCGAGGATCGACTCCCACCACGTGTGCACGTGGGACAGCCCTGTGGGAAAGCCTCGTGGGAAAGCCTCGTGGGAAAGACTCGAGGGAAAACCATAGATCCTTTGATCCACGCGGAGGACTGCATGACACTGCTGCTCCCGCTCTGGTGGAAAGCGCAAGTGCATGCCCGCATTCGAGACGAGGACTGACTCCCCTGGGGAGACTCCAGAAGTACCCCAAGATCCATGTCAGCACTGGAGAGGAATCCTCAGGTTCCGGCCCCGACTCCACACAAGGTCTTAGGCGCCGGCATCAACGGGAGAGGAATCCCCAGAGGCCCCCGAGGAACTCGCATGGGGACTGGCCTTTCCTGAGGCCACCAGAGCGGGTCCCTGAGGTCCCCGTCGTAAGTCGAGAGCACCTGCCGAAACTGGAGAAAATCCAGGAGGTTTTGCCCTCCAGGCGAGATGAGGCCCATTTCTGCTGAGGCTTCTCGAGGCCAATCACATCGAACCACTGGAACTTCCAAAGGGTCCTTCACACCCTTACTGCAGCTCAAGAAGTTCCCCGACATACCCGTCTCCACTCGAGAGGAAGCACGTGGTGTCCCGCACACATTCAGGGGAGCCCCGTTTCGCCTCCTAGCTCGAGATGAGGGATCCTTTCCCTGTTTCGTAGGGAAAGAATTCCCGGCGTTCCCGTCGCATCTCAAGAGGAGGCGCTCTCCACAGGAAAGGGGAGAGGAACTCCAGGGTCGTGCCACCATTCCAAGAGACCCCCAGATGTGTCAGTCCATTCCAGAGGAACCTGTTTTCCCTGCACTGCCTTGACTTTCAAGCCGAGGATCGACTCCCACCACGTGTGCACGTGAGACAGCCCTGTGGGAAAGCCTCTTGGGAAAGCCTAGTGGGAAAGACTCGAGGGAAAACCATAGATCCTTTGATCCACGCGGCGGGCTCCGTGACACTGCTGCTACGGCTCTGGAGGAAAGCGCAAGTGCATGCCCGCATTCGAGACGAGGACTGACTCCCCTGGGGAGACTCCAGAAGTACCCCAAGATCCATGTCAGCACTGGAGAGGAATCCTCAGGTTCCGGCCCCGAGTCCACACAAGGACTTAGTCCCCGGCATCGACGGGAGAGGGATCCCGAGAGGCCCCCGAGGAACTCGCATGGGGACTGGCTTTTCCTGAGGCCACCAGAGCGGGTCCCTGTGGTCCCCGTCGTAAGTCGAGATCACCTGCCGCAACTCGAGAAAATCCAGGATGTTTTGCCCTCCAGGCGAGATGAGGCTCATTTCCGCAGAGGTTTTCGAGGCTAATCACGTCTAAACACTGGAACTTCCAAAGGGTCCTTCACACCCTTGCTGCAACTCAAGAAGTTCCCCGACATACCCGTCTCCACTCGAAAGGAAGCACGTGGGGTCCCGCACACATCCAGGGGAGCCCCGTTTCCGCCTCCTAGCTCGAGATGAGGGATCCTTTCACTGTTTCGTAGAGAAAGAATTCCCGGCGTTCCCGTCGCATCTCAAGAGGAGGCGCTCTCCACAGGAAAGGCGAGAGGAACTCCAGGGTCGTGCCACCATTCCAAGAGTCCCCCAGATGTGTCAGTCCATTCCAGAGGAACCTGTTTTCCCTGCACTGCCTTGACGTTCAAGCCGAGGATCGACTCTCACCACGTGTGCACGTGGGACAGCCCTGTGGGAAAGCCTCGTGGGAAAGACTCGAGGGAACACCATAGATCCTTTGATCCACGCGGCGGACTGCGTGACACTGCTGCTACCGCTCTGGAGGAAAGCGCAAGTGCATGCCCGCATTCGAGACGAGGACTGACTCCCCTGGGGAGACTCCAGAAGTACCCCAAGATCCATGTCAGCACTGGAGAGGAATCCTCAGGTTCCGGCCCCGACTCCACACAAGGTCTTAGGCCCCGGCATCGACGGGAGAGGAATCCCGAGAGGCCCCCGAGGAACTCGCATGGGGACTGGCCTTTCCTGAGGCCACCAGAGCGGGTCCCTGAGGTCCCCGTCGTAAGTCGAGAGCACCTGCCGCAACTCGAGAAAATCCAGGAGGTTTTGCCCTCCAGGCGAGATGAGGCCCATTTCCGCTGAGGCTTCTCGAGGCTAATCACGTCTAACCACTGGAACTTCCAAAGGGTCCTTCACACTCTTGCTGCAACTAAAGAAGTTCCCCGACATACCCGTCTCCACTCGAGAGGAAGCACGTGCGGTCCCGCACACATCCAGGGGATCCCCGTTTCCGCCTCCTAGCTCGAGATGAGGGATCCTTTCCCTGTTTCGTAGGGAAAGAATTCCCGGCGTTCCCGTCGCATCTCAAGAGGAGGCGCTCTCCACAGGAAAGGCCAGAGGAACTCCAGGGTCGTGCCACCATTCCAAGAGTCCCCCAGATGTGTCAGTCCATTCCAGAGGAACCTGTTTTCCCTTCACTGCCTTGACGTTCAAGCCGAGGATCCACTCCCACCACGTGTGCACGTGGGACAGCCCTGTGGGAAAGCCTCGTGGGAAAGCCTCGTGGGAAAGACTCGAGGGAAAACCATAGATCCTTTGATCCACGCGGCGGACTGCGTGACACTGCTGCTACCGCTCTGGAGGAAAGCGCAAGTGCATGCCCGCATTCGAGACGAGGACTGACTCCCCTGGGGAGACTCCAGAAGTACCCCAAGATCCATGTCAGCACTGGAGAGGAATCCTGAGGTTCCGGCCCCGACTCCACACAAGGTCTTAGGCCCCGGCATCGACGGGAGAGGAATGCCGAGAGGCCCCCGAGGAACTCGCATGGGGACTGGCCTTTCCTGAGGCCACCAGAGCGGGTCCCTGAGGTCCCCGTCGTAAGTCGAGAGCACCTGCCGCAACTCGAGAAAATCCAGGAGGTTTTGCCCTCCAGGCGAGATGAGGCCCATTTCCGCTGAGGCTTCTCGAGGCTAATCACGTCTAACCACTGGAACTTCCAAAGGGTCCTTCACACCCTTGCTGCAACTCAATAAGTTCCCCGACATACCCGTCTCCACTCGAGAGGAAGCACGTGGGGTCCCGCACACATCCAGGGGAGCCCCGTTTCCGCCTCCTAGCTCGAGATGAGGGATCCTTTCCCTGTTTCGTAGGGAAAGAATTCCCGGGGTTCCCGTCGCATCTCAAGAGGAGGCGCTCTCCACAGGAAAGGCGAGAGGAACTCCAGGGTCGTGCCACCATTCCAAGAGTCCCCCAGATGTGTCAGTCCATTCCAGAGGAACCTGTTTTCCCTTCACTGCCTTGACGTTCAAGCCAAGGATCGACTCCCACCACGTGTGCACGTGGGACAGCCCTGTGGGAAAGCCTCGTGGGAAAGCCTCGTGGGAAAGCCTCGTGGGAAAGACTCGAGGGAAAACCATAGATCCTTTGATCCACGCGGCGGACTGCGTGACACTGCTGCTACCGCTCTGGAGGAAAGCGCAAGTGCATGCCCGCATTCGAGACGAGGACTGACTCCCCTGGGGAGGCTCCAGAAGTACCCCAAGATCCATGTCAGCACTGGAGAGGAATCCTCAGGTTCCGGCCCCGACTCCACACAAGGTCTTAGGCCCCGGCATCGACGGGAGAGGAATGCCGAGAGGCCCCCGAGGAACTCGCATGGGGACTGGCCTTTCCTGAGGCCACCAGAGCGGGTCCCTGAGGTCCCCATCGTAAGTCGAGAGCACCTGCCGCAACTCGAGAAAATCCAGGAGGTTTTGCCCTCCAGGCGAGATGAGGCCCATTTCCGCTGAGGCTTCTCGAGGCTAATCACGTCTAACCACTGGAACTTCCAAAGGGTCCTTCACACCCTTGCTGCAACTCAAGAATTTCCCCGACATACCCGTCTCCACTCGAGAGGAAGCACGTGGGGTCCCGCACACATCCAGAGGAGCCCCGTTTCCGCCTCCTAGCTCGAGATGAGGGATCCTTTCCCTGTTTCGTAGGGAAAGAATTCCCGGCGTTCCCGTCGCATCTCAAGAGGAGGCGCTCTCCACAGGAAAGGCGAGAGGAACTCCAGGGTCGTGCCACCATTCCAAGAGTCCCCCAGATGTGTCAGTCCATTCCAGAGGAACCTGTTTTCCCTGCACTGCCTTGACGTTCAAGCCGAGGATCCACGCCCACCACGTGTGCAAGTGGGACAGCCCTGTGGGAAAGCCTCGTGGGAAAGCCTCGTGGGAAAGACTCGAGGGAAAACCATAGATCCTTTGATCCACGCGGCGGACTGCGTGACACTGCTGCTACCGCTCTGGAGGAAAGCGCAAGTGCATGCACGCATTCGAGACGAGGACTGACTACCCAGGGGAGGCTCCAGAAGTACCCCAAGATCCATGTCAGCACTGGAGAGGAATCCTCAGGTTCCGGCCCCGACTCCACACAGGGTCTTAGGCCCCGGCATCGACGGGAGAGGAATCCCGAGAGGCCCCCGAGGAACTCGCATGGGGACTGGCCTTTCCTGAGGCCACCAGAGCGGTCCCTGAGGTCCCCGTCGTAAGTCGGGAGCACCTGCCGCAACTCGAGAAAATCCAGGAGGTTTTGCCCTCCAGGCGAGATGAGGCCCATTTCCGCTGAGGCTTCTCGAGGCTAATCACGTCTAACCACTGGAACTTCCAAAGGGTCCTTCACACCCTTGCTGCACCTCAAGAAGTTCCCCGACATACCCGTCTCCACTCGAGAGGAAGCACGTGGGGTCCCGCACACATCCAGGGGAGCCCCGTTTCCGCCTCCTAGCTCGAGATGAGGGATCCTTTCCCTGTTTCGTAGGGAAAGAATTCCCGGCGTTCCCGTCGCATCTCAAGAGGAGGCGCTCTCCACAGGAAAGGCCAGAGGAACTCCAGGGTCGTGCCACCATTCCAAGAGTCCCCCAGATGTGTCAGTCCATTCCAGAGGAACCTGTTTTCCCTGCACTGCCTTGACGTTCAAGCCGAGGATCGACTCGCACCACGTGTGCACGTGGGACAGCCCTGTGGGAAAGCCTCGTGGGAAAGCCTCGTGGGAAAGACTCGAGGGAAAACCATAGATCCTTTGATCCACGCGGCGGACTGCGTGACACTGCTGCTACCGCTCTGTAGGAAAGCGCAAGTGCATGCCCGCATTCGAGACGAGGACTGACTCCCCTGGGGAGACTCCAGAAGTACCCCAAGATCCATGTCAGCACTGGAGAGGAATCCTCAGGTTCCGGCCCCGACTCCACACAAGGTCTTAGGCCCCGGCATCGACGGGAGAGGAATCCCGAGAGGCCCCCGAGGAACTCGCATGGGGACTGGCCTTTCCTGAGGCCACCAGAGCGGGTCCCTGAGGTCCCCGTCGTAAGTCGAGAGCACCTGCCGCAACTCGAGAAAATCCAGGAGGTTTTGCCCTACAGACGAGATGAGGCCCATTTCCGCTGAGGCTTCTCGAGGCTAATCACGTCTAACCACTGGAACTTCCAAAGGGTCCTTCACACCCTTGCTGCAGCTCAAGAAGTTCCCCGACATACCCGTCTCCACTCGAGAGGAAGCACGTGGGGTCCCGCACACATCAAGGGGAGACCCATTTCCGCCTCCTAGCTCGAGATGAGGGATCCTTTCCCTGTTTCGTAGGGAAAGAATTCCCGG
The DNA here is from genome assembly GCF_042477335.2 of Ovis canadensis. Taxonomy (NCBI): domain Eukaryota; kingdom Metazoa; phylum Chordata; class Mammalia; order Artiodactyla; family Bovidae; genus Ovis; species Ovis canadensis. Next base: position 3,900,982 of record NC_091252.1, read on the forward strand.
CGTTCCCGTCGCATCTCAAGAGGAGGCGCTCTCCACAGGAAAGGCGAGAGGAACTCCAGGGTCGTGCCACCATTCCAAGAGTCCCCCAGATGTGTCAGTCCATTCCAGAGGAACCTGTTTTCCCTTCACTGCCTTGACGTTCAAGCCGAGGATCCACTCCCACCACGTGTGCACGTGGGACAGCCCTGTGGGAAAGCCTCGTGGGAAAGCCTCGTGGGAAAGACTCGAGGGAAAACCATAGATCCTTTGATCCACGCGGCGGACTGCGTGACACTGCTGCTTCCGCTCTGGAGGAAAGCGCAAGTGCATGCCCGCATTCGAGACGAGGACTGACTCCCCTGGGGAGACTCCAGAAGTACCCCAAGATCCATGTCAGCACTGGAGAGGAATCCTCAGGTTCCGGCCCCGACTCCACACAAGGTCTTAGGCCCCGGCATCGACGGGAGAGGAATGCCGAGAGGCCCCCGAGGAACTCGCATGGGGACTGGCCTTTCCTGAGGCCACCAGAGCGGGTCCCTGAGGTCCCCGTCGTAAGTCGAGAGCACCTGCCGCAACTCGAGAAAATCCAGGAGCTTTTGCCCTCCAGGCGAGATGAGGCCCATTTCCGCTGAGGCTTCTCGAGGCTAATCACGTCTAACCACTGGAACTTCCAAAGGGTCCTTCACACCCTTGCTGCAACTCAATAAGTTCCCCGACATACCCGTCTCCACTCGAGAGGAAGCACGTGGGGTCCCGCACACATCCAGGGGAGCCCCGTTTCCGCCTCCTAGCTCGAGATGAGGGATCCTTTCCCTGTTTCGTAGGGAAAGAATTCCCGGCTTTCCCGTCGCATCTCAAGAGGAGGCGCTCTCCACAGGAAAGGCGAGAGGAACTCCAGGGTCGTGCCACCATTCCAAGAGTCCCCCAGATGTGTCAGTCCATTCCAGAGGAACCTGTTTTCCCTGCACTGCCTTGACGTTCAAGCCGAGGATCCACTCCCACCACGTGTGCACGTGGGACAGCCCTGTGGGAAAGCCTCGTGGGAAAGCCTCGTGGGAAAGACTCGAGAGAAAACCATAGATCCTTTGATCCACGCGGTGGACTGCGTGACACTGCTGCTACCGCTCTGGAGGAAAGCGCAAGTGCATGCCCGCATTCGAGACGAGGACTGACTCCCCTGGGGAGACTCCAGAAGTACCCCAAGATCCATGTCAGCACTGGAGAGGAATCCTCAGGTTCCGGCCCCGACTCCACACAAGGTCTTAGGCCCCGGCATCGACGGGAGAGGAATGCCGAGAGGCCCCCGAGGAACTCGCATGGGGACTGGCCTTTCCTGAGGCCACCAGAGCGGGTCCCTGAGGTCCCAGTCGTAAGTCGAGAGCACCTGCCGCAACTCGAGAAAATCCAGGAGGTTTTGCCCTCCAGGCGAGATGAGGCCCATTTCCGCTGAGGCTTCTCGAGGCAAATCACGTCTAACCACTGGAACTTCCAAAGGGTCCTTCACACCCTTGTTGCAACTCAAGAATTTCCCCGACATACCCGTCTCCACTCGAGAGGAAGCACGTGGGGTCCCGCACACATCCAGGGGAGCCCCGTTTCCGCCTCCTAGCTCGAGATGAGGGATCCTTTCCCTGTTTCGTAGGGAAAGAATTCCCGGGGTTCCCGTCGCATCTCAAGAGGAGGCGCTCTCCACAGGAAAGGCGAGAGGAACTCCAGGGTCGTGCCACCATTCCAAGAGTCCCCCAGATGTGTCAGTCCATTCCAGAGGAACCTGTTTTCCCTTCACTGCCTTGACGTTCAAGCCGAGGATCGACTCCCACCACGTGTGCACGTGGGACAGCCCTGTGGGAAAGCCTCGTGGGAAAGCCTCGTGGGAAAGCCTCGTGGGAAAGACTCGAGGGAAAACCATAGATCCTTTGATCCACGCGGCGGACTGCGTGACACTGCTGCTACCGCTCTGGAGGAAAGCGCAAGTGCATGCCCGCATTCGAGACGAGGACTGACTCCCCTGGGGAGACTCCAGAAGTACCCCAAGATCCATGTCAGCACTGGAGAGGAATCCTCAGGTTCCGGCCCCGACTCCACACAAGGTCTTAGGCCCCGGCATCGACGGGAGAGGAATCCCGAGAGGCCCCCGAGGAACTCGCATGGGGACTAGCCTTTCCTGAGGCCACCAGAGCGGGTCCCTGAGGTCCCCGTCGTAAGTCGAGAGCACCTTCCGCAACTCGAGAAAATCCAGGAGCTTTTGCCCTCCAGGTGAGATGAGGCCCATTTCCGATGAGGCTTCTCGAGGCTAATCACGTCTAACCACTGGAACTTCCAAAGGGTCCTTCACATCCTTGCTGCATCTCAAGAAGTTCCCCGACATACCCGTCTCCACTCGAGAGGAAGCACGTGGGGTCCGCACACATCCAGGGGAGCCCCGTTTCCGCCTCCTAGCTCGAGATGAGGGATCCTTTCCCTGTTTCGTAGGGAAAGAATTCCCGGCGTTCCCGTCGCATCTCAAGAGGAGGCGATCTCCACAGGAAAGGCGAGAGGAACTCCAGGGTCGTGCCACCATTCCAAGAGTCCCCCAGATGTGTCAGTCCATTCCAGAGGAACCTGTTTTCCCTGCACTGCCTTGACGTTCAAGCCGAGGATCGACTCCCACCACGTGTGCACGTGGGACAGCCCTATGGGAAAGCCTCGTGGGAAAGCCTCGTGGGAAAGACTCGAGGGAAAACCATAGATCCTTTGATCCACGCGGCGGACTGCGTGACACTGCTGCTACCGCTCTGGAGGAAAGCGCAAGTGCATGCCCGCATTCGAGACGAGGACTGACTCCCCTGGGGAGGCTCCAGAAGTACCCCAAGATCCATGTCAGCACTGGAGAGGAATCCTCAGGTTCCGGCCCCGACTCCACACAAGGTCTTAGGCCCCGGCATCGACGGGAGAGGAATGCCGAGAGGCCCCCGAGGAACTCGCATGGGGACTGGCCTTTCCTGAGGCCACCAGAGCGGGTCCCTGAGGTCCCCATCGTAAGTCGAGAGCACCTGCCGCAACTCGAGAAAATCCAGGAGGTTTTGCCCTCCAGGCGAGATGAGGCCCATTTCCGCTGAGGCTTCTCGAGGCTAATCACGTCTAACCACTGGAACTTCCAAAGGGTCCTTCACACCCTTGCTGCAACTCAAGAATTTCCCCGACATACCCGTCTCCACTCGAGAGGAAGCACGTGGGGTCCCGCACACATCCAGAGGAGCCCCGTTTCCGCCTCCTAGCTCGAGATGAGGGATCCTTTCCCTGTTTCGTAGGGAAAGAATTCCCGGCGTTCCCGTCGCATCTCAAGAGGAGGCGCTCTCCACAGGAAAGGCGAGAGGAACTCCTGGGTCGTGCCACCATTCCAAGAGTCCCCCAGATGTGTCAGTCCATTCCAGAGGAACCTGTTTTCCCTGCACTGCCTTGACGTTCAAGCCGAGGATCCACGCCCACCACGTGTGCAAGTGGGACAGCCCTGTGGGAAAGCCTCGTGGGAAAGCCTCGTGGGAAAGACTCGAGGGAAAACCATAGATCCTTTGATCCACGCGGCGGACTGCGTGACACTGCTGCTACCGCTCTGGAGGAACGCGCAAGTGCATGCACGCATTCGAGACGAGGACTGACTACCCAGGGGAGGCTCCAGAAGTACCCCAAGATCCATGTCAGCACTGGAGAGGAATCCTCAGGTTCCGGCCCCGACTCCACACAGGGTCTTAGGCCCCGGCATCGACGGGAGAGGAATCCCGAGAGGCCCCCGAGGAACTCGCATGGGGACTGGCCTTTCCTGAGGCCACCAGAGCGGTCCCTGAGGTCCCCGTCGTAAGTCGGGAGCACCTGCCGCAACTCGAGAAAATCCAGGAGGTTTTGCCCTCCAGGCGAGATGAGGCCCATTTCCGCTGAGGCTTCTCGAGGCTAATCACGTCTAACCACTGGAACTTCCAAAGGGTCCTTCACACCCTTGCTGCACCTCAAGAAGTTCCGCGACATACCCGTCTCCACTCGAGAGGAAGCACGTGGGGTCCCACACACATCCAGGGGAGCCCCGTTTCCGCCTCCTACCTCGAGATGAGGGATCCTTTCCCTGTTTCGTAGGGAAAGAATTCCCGGCGTTCCCGTCGCATCTCAAGAGGAGGCGCTCTCCACAGGAAAGGCCAGAGGAACTCTAGGGTCGTGCCACCATTCCAAGAGTCCCCCCGATGTGTCAGTCCATTCCAGAGGAACCTGTTTTCCCTGCACTGCCTTGACGTTCAAGCCGAGGATCGACTCGCACCACGTGTGCACGTGGGACAGCCCTGTGGGAAAGCCTCGTGGGAAAGCCTCGTGGGAAAGACTCGAGGGAAAACCATAGATCCTTTGATCCACGCGGCGGACTGCGTGACACTGCTGCTACCGCTCTGTAGGAAAGCGCAAGTGCATGCCCGCATTCGAGACGAGGACTGACTCCCCTGGGGAGACTCCAGAAGTACCCCAAGATCCATGTCAGCACTGGAGAGGAATCCTCAGGTTCCGGCCCCGACTCCACACAAGGTCTTAGGCCCCGGCATCGACGGGAGAGGAATCCCGAGAGGCCCCCGAGGAACTCGCATGGGGACTGGCCTTTCCTGAGGCCACCAGAGCGGGTCCCTGAGGTCCCCGTCGTAAGTCGAGAGCACCTGCCGCAACTCGAGAAAATCCAGGAGGTTTTGCCCTACAGACGAGATGAGGCCCATTTACGCTGAGGCTTCTCGAGGCTAATCACGTCTAACCACTGGAACTTCCAAAGGGTCCTTCACACCCTTGCTGCAACTCAAGAAGTTCCCCGACATACCCGTCTCCACTCGAAAGGAAGCACGTGGGGTCCCGCACACATCCAGGGGAGCCCCGTTTCCGCCTCCTAGCTCGAGATGAGGGATCCTTTCACTGTTTCGTAGAGAAAGAATTCCCGGCGTTCCCGTCGCATCTCAAGAGGAGGCGCTCTCCACAGGAAAGGCGAGAGGAACTCCAGGGTCGTGCCACCATTCCAAGAGTCCCCCAGATGTGTCAGTCCATTCCAGAGGAACCTGTTTTCCCTGCACTGCCTTGACGTTCAAGCCGAGGATCGACTCTCACCACGTGTGCACGTGGGACAGCCCTGTGGGAAAGCCTCGTGGGAAAGACTCGAGGGAAAACCATAGATCCTTTGATCCACGCGGCGGACTGCGTGACACTGCTGCTACCGCTCTGGAGGAAAGCGCAAGTGCATGCCCGCATTCGAGACGAGGACTGACTCCCCTGGGGAGACTCCAGAAGTACCCCAAGATCCATGTCAGCACTGGAGAGGAATCCTCAGGTTCCGGCCCCGACTCCACACAAGGTCTTAGGCCCCGGCATCGACGGGAGAGGAATCCCGAGAGGCCCCCGAGGAACTCGCATGGGGACTGGCCTTTCCTGAGGCCACCAGAGCGGGTCCCTGAGGTCCCCGTCGTAAGTCGAGAGCACCTGCCGCAACTCGAGAAAATCCAGGAGGTTTTGCCCTCCAGGCGAGATGAGGCCCATTTCCGCTGAGGCTTCTCGAGGCTAATCACGTCTAACCACTGGAACTTCCAAAGGGTCCTTCACACTCTTGCTGCAACTAAAGAAGTTCCCCGACATACCCGTCTCCACTCGAGAGGAAGCACGTGCGGTCCCGCACACATCCAGGGGATCCCCGTTTCCGCCTCCTAGCTCGAGATGAGGGATCCTTTCCCTGTTTCGTAGGGAAAGAATTCCCGGCGTTCCCGTCGCATCTCAAGAGGAGGCGCTCTCCACAGGAAAGGCCAGAGGAACTCCAGGGTCGTGCCACCATTCCAAGAGTCCCCCAGATGTGTCAGTCCATTCCAGAGGAACCTGTTTTCCCTGCACTGCCTTGACGTTCAAGCCGAGGATCCACTCCCACCACGTGTGCACGTGGGACAGCCCTGTGGGAAAGCCTCGTGGGAAAGCCTCGTGGGAAAGACTCGAGAGAAAACCATAGATCCTTTGATCCACGCGGCGGACTGCGTGACACTGCTGCTACCGCTCTGGAGGAAAGTGCAAGTGCATGCCCGCATTCGAGACGAGGACTGACTCCCCTGGGGAGACTCCAGAAGTACCCCAAGATCCATGTCAGCACTGGAGAGGAATCCTCAGGTTCCGGCTCCGACTCCACACAAGGTCTTAGGCCCCGGCATCGACGGGAGAGGAATCCCGAGAGGCCCCCGAGGAACTCGCATGGGGACTGGCCTTTCCTGAGGCCACCAGAGCGGGTCCCTGAGGTCCCCGTCGTAAGTCGAGAGCACCTGCCGCAACTCGAGAAAATCCAGGAGGTTTTGCCCTCCAGGCGATATGAGGTCCATTTCCACTGAGGCTTCACGAGGATAATCACGTCTAACCACTGGAACTTCCAAAGGGTCCTTCACACCCTTCTGCAACTCAAGAATTTCCCCGACATACCCGTCTCCACTCGAGAGGAAGCACGTGGGGTCCCGCACACATCAAGGGGAGACCCATTTCCGCCTCCTAGCTCGAGATGAGGGATCCTTTCCCTGTTTCGTAGGGAAAGAATTCCCGGCGTTCCCGTCGCTTCTCAAGAGGAGGCGCTCTCCACAGGAAAGGCGAGAGGAACTCCAGGGTCGTGCCACCATTCCAAGAGTCCCCCAGATGTGTCAGTCCATTCCAGAGGAACCTGTTTTCCCTTCACTGCCTTGACGTTCAAGCCGAGGATCCACTCCCACCACGTGTGCACGTGGGACAGCCCTGTGGGAAAGCCTCGTGGGAAAGCCTCGTGGGAAAGACTCGAGGGAAAACCATAGATCCTTTGATCCACGCGGCGGACTGCGTGACACTGCTGCTACCGCTCTGGAGGAAAGCGCAAGTGCATGCCCGCATTCGAGACGAGGACTGACTCCCCTGGGGAGACTCCAGAAGTACCCCAAGATCCATGTCAGCACTGGAGAGGAATCCTGAGGTTCCGGCCCCGACTCCACACAAGGTCTTAGGCCCCGGCATCGAAGGGAGAGGAATGCCGAGAGGCCCCCGAGGAACTCGCATGGGGACTGGCCTTTCCTGAGGCCACCAGAGCGGGTCCCTGAGGTCCCCGTCGTAAGTCGAGAGCACCTGCCGCAACTCGAGAAAATCCAGGAGGTTTTGCCCTCCAGGCGAGATGAGGCCCATTTCCGCTGAGGCTTCTCGAGGCTAATCACGTCTAACCACTGGAACTTCCAAAGGGTCCTTCACACCCTTGCTGCAACTCAATAAGTTCCCCGACATACCCGTCTCCACTCGAGAGGAAGCACGTGGGGTCCCGCACACATCCAGGGGAGCCCCGTTTCCGCCTCCTAGCTCGAGATGAGGGATCCTTTCCCTGTTTCGTAGGGAAAGAATTCCCGGCTTTCCCGTCGCATCTCAAGAGGAGGCGCTCTCCACAGGAAAGGCGAGAGGAACTCCAGGGTCGTGCCACCATTCCAAGAGTCCCCCAGATGTGTCAGTCCATTCCAGAGGAACCTGTTTTCCCTGCACTGCCTTGACGTTCAAGCCGAGGATCCACTCCCACCACGTGTGCACGTGGGACAGCCCTGTGGGAAAGCCTCGTGGGAAAGCCTCGTGGGAAAGACTCGAGAGAAAACCATAGATCCTTTGATCCACGCGGTGGACTGCGTGACACTGCTGCTACCGCTCTGGAGGAAAGCGCAAGTGCATGCCCGCATTCGAGACGAGGACTGACTCCCCTGGGGAGACTCCAGAAGTACCCCAAGATCCATGTCAGCACTGGAGAGGAATCCTCAGGTTCCGGCCCCGACTCCACACAAGGTCTTAGGCCCCGGCATCGACGGGAGAGGAATGCCGAGAGGCCCCCGAGGAACTCGCATGGGGACTGGCCTTTCCTGAGGCCACCAGAGCGGGTCCCTGAGGTCCCAGTCGTAAGTCGAGAGCACCTGCCGCAACTCGAGAAAATCCAGGAGGTTTTGCCCTCCAGGCGAGATGAGGCCCATTTCCGCTGAGGCTTCTCGAGGCAAATCACGTCTAACCACTGGAACTTCCAAAGGGTCCTTCACACCCTTGTTGCAACTCAAGAATTTCCCCGACATACCCGTCTCCACTCGAGAGGAAGCACGTGGGGTCCCGCACACATCCAGGGGAGCCCCGTTTCCGCCTCCTAGCTCGAGATGAGGGATCCTTTCCCTGTTTCGTAGGGAAAGAATTCCCGGGGTTCCCGTCGCATCTCAAGAGGAGGCGCTCTCCACAGGAAAGGCGAGAGGAACTCCAGGGTCGTGCCACCATTCCAAGAGTCCCCCAGATGTGTCAGTCCATTCCAGAGGAACCTGTTTTCCCTTCACTGCCTTGACGTTCAAGCCAAGGATCGACTCCCACCACGTGTGCACGTGGGACAGCCCTGTGGGAAAGCCTCGTGGGAAAGCCTCGTGGGAAAGCCTCGTGGGAAAGACTCGAGGGAAAACCATAGATCCTTTGATCCACGCGGCGGACTGCGTGACACTGCTGCTACCGCTCTGGAGGAAAGCGCAAGTGCATGCCCGCATTCGAGACGAGGACTGACTCCCCTGGGGAGGCTCCAGAAGTACCCCAAGATCCATGTCAGCACTGGAGAGGAATCCTCAGGTTCCGGCCCCGACTCCACACAAGGTCTTAGGCCTCGGCATCGACGGGAGAGGAATGCCGAGAGGCCCCCGAGGAACTCGCATGGGGACTGGCCTTTCCTGAGGCCACCAGAGCGGGTCCCTGAGGTCCCCATCGTAAGTCGAGAGCACCTGCCGCAACTCGAGAAAATCCAGGAGGTTTTGCCCTCCAGGCGAGATGAGGCCCATTTCCGCTGAGGCTTCTCGAGGCTAATCACGTCTAACCACTGGAACTTCCAAAGGGTCCTTCACACCCTTGCTGCAACTCAAGAATTTCCCCGACATACCCGTCTCCACTCGAGAGGAAGCACGTGGGGTCCCGCACACATCCAGAGGAGCCCCGTTTCCGCCTCCTAGCTCGAGATGAGGGATCCTTTCCCTGTTTCGTAGGGAAAGAATTCCCGGCGTTCCCGTCGCATCTCAAGAGGAGGCGCTCTCCACAGGAAAGGCGAGAGGAACTCCAGGGTCGTGCCACCATTCCAAGAGTCCCCCAGATGTGTCAGTCCATTCCAGAGGAACCTGTTTTCCCTGCACTGCCTTGACGTTCAAGCCGAGGATCCACGCCCACCACGTGTGCAAGTGGGACAGCCCTGTGGGAAAGCCTCGTGGGAAAGCCTCGTGGGAAAGACTCGAGGGAAAACCATAGATCCTTTGATCCACGCGGCGGACTGCGTGACACTGCTGCTACCGCTCTGGAGGAAAGCGCAAGTGCATGCACGCATTCGAGACGAGGACTGACTACCCAGGGGAGGCTCCAGAAGTACCCCAAGATCCATGTCAGCACTGGAGAGGAATCCTCAGGTTCCGGCCCCGACTCCACACAGGGTCTTAGGCCCCGGCATCGACGGGAGAGGAATCCCGAGAGGCCCCCGAGGAACTCGCATGGGGACTGGCCTTTCCTGAGGCCACCAGAGCGGTCCCTGAGGTCCCCGTCGTAAGTCGGGAGCACCTGCCGCAACTCGAGAAAATCCAGGAGGTTTTGCCCTCCAGGCGAGATGAGGCCCATTTCCGCTGAGGCTTCTCGAGGCTAATCACGTCTAACCACTGGAACTTCCAAAGGGTCCTTCACACCCTTGCTGCACCTCAAGAAGTTCCCCGACATACCCGTCTCCACTCGAGAGGAAGCACGTGGGGTCCCGCACACATCCAGGGGAGCCCCGTTTCCGCCTCCTAGCTCGAGATGAGGGATCCTTTCCCTGTTTCGTAGGGAAAGAATTCCCGGCGTTCCCGTCGCATCTCAAGAGGAGGCGCTCTCCACAGGAAAGGCCAGAGGAACTCCAGGGTCGTGCCACCATTCCAAGAGTCCCCCAGATGTGTCAGTCCATTCCAGAGGAACCTGTTTTCCCTGCACTGCCTTGACGTTCAAGCCGAGGATCGACTCGCACCACGTGTGCACGTGGGACAGCCCTGTGGGAAAGCCTCGTGGGAAAGCCTCGTGGGAAAGACTCGAGGGAAAACCATAGATCCTTTGATCCACGCGGCGGACTGCGTGACACTGCTGCTACCGCTCTGTAGGAAAGCGCAAGTGCATGCCCGCATTCGAGACGAGGACTGACTCCCCTGGGGAGACTCCAGAAGTACCCCAAGATCCATGTCAGCACTGGAGAGGAATCCTCAGGTTCCGGCCCCGACTCCACACAAGGTCTTAGGCCCCGGCATCGACGGGAGAGGAATCCCGAGAGGCCCCCGAGGAACTCGCATGGGGACTGGCCTTTCCTGAGGCCACCAGAGCGGGTCCCTGAGGTCCCCGTCGTAAGTCGAGAGCACCTGCCGCAACTCGAGAAAATCCAGGAGGTTTTGCCCTACAGACGAGATGAGGCCCATTTCCGCTGAGGCTTCTCGAGGCTAATCACGTCTAACCACTGGAACTTCCAAAGGGTCCTTCACACCCTTGCTGCAGCTCAAGAAGTTCCCCGACATACCCGTCTCCACTCGAGAGGAAGCACGTGGGGTCCCGCACACATCAAGGGGAGACCCATTTCCGCCTCCTAGCTCGAGATGAGGGATCCTTTCCCTGTTTCGTAGGGAAAGAATTCCCGGCGTTCCCGTCGCATCTCAAGAGGAGGCGCTCTCCACAGGAAAGGCGAGAGGAACTCCAGGGTCGTGCCACCATTCCAAGAGTCCCCCAGATGTGTCAGTCCATTCCAGAGGAACCTGTTTTCCCTTCACTGCCTTGACGTTCAAGCCGAGGATCCACTCCCACCACGTGTGCACGTGGGACAGCCCTGTGGGAAAGCCTCGTGGGAAAGCCTCGTGGGAAAGACTCGAGGGAAAACCATAGATCCTTTGATCCACGCGGCGGACTGCGTGACACTGCTGCTACCGCTCTGGAGGAAAGCGCAAGTGCATGCCCGCATTCGAGACGAGGACTGACTCCCCTGGGGAGACTCCAGAAGTACCCCAAGATCCATGTCAGCACTGGAGAGGAATCCTCAGGTTCCGGCCCCGACTCCACACAAGGTCTTAGGCCCCGGCATCGACGGGAGAGGAATGCCGAGAGGCCCCCGAGGAACTCGCATGGGGACTGGCCTTTCCTGAGGCCACCAGAGCGGGTCCCTGAGGTCCCCGTCGTAAGTCGAGAGCACCTGCCGCAACTCGAGAAAATCCAGGAGCTTTTGCCCTCCAGGCGAGATGAGGCCCATTTCCGCTGAGGCTTCTCGAGGCTAATCACGTCTAACCACTGGAACTTCCAAAGGGTCCTTCACACCCTTGCTGCAACTCAATAAGTTCCCCGACATACCCGTCTCCACTCGAGAGGAAGCACGTGGGGTCCCGCACACATCCAGGGGAGCCCCGTTTCCGCCTCCAAGCTCGAGATGAGGGATCCTTTCCCTGTTTCGTAGGGAAAGAATTCCCGGCTTTCCCGTCGCATCTCAAGAGGAGGCGCTCTCCACAGGAAAGGCGAGAGGAACTCCAGGGTCGTGCCACCATTCCAAGAGTCCCCCAGATGTGTCAGTCCATTCCAGAGGAACCTGTTTTCCCTGCACTGCCTTGACGTTCAAGCCGAGGATCGACTCCCACCACGTGTGCACGTGGGACAGCCCTGTGGGAAAGCCTCGTGGGAAAGCCTCGTGGGAAAGACTCGAGAGAAAACCATAGATCCTTTGATCCACGCGGTGGACTGCGTGACACTGCTGCTACCGCTCTGGAGGAAAGCGCAAGTGCATGCCCGCATTCGAGACGAGGACTGACTCCCCTGGGGAGACTCCAGAAGTACCCCAAGATCCATGTCAGCACTGGAGAGGAATCCTCAGGTTCCGGCCCCGACTCCACACAAGGTCTTAGGCCCCGGCATCGACGGGAGAGGAATGCCGAGAGGCCCCCGAGGAACTCGCATGGGGACTGGCCTTTCCTGAGGCCACCAGAGCGGGTCCCTGAGGTCCCAGTCGTAAGTCGAGAGCACCTGCCGCAACTCGAGAAAATCCAGGAGGTTTTGCCCTCCAGGCGAGATGAGGCCCATTTCCGCTGAGGCTTCTTGAGGCAAATCACGTCTAACCACTGGAACTTCCAAAGGGTCCTTCACACCCTTGTTGCAACTCAAGAATTTCCCCGACATACCCGTCTCCACTCGAGAGGAAGCACGTGGGGTCCCGCACACATCCAGGGGAGCCCCGTTTCCGCCTCCTAGCTCGAGATGAGGGATCCTTTCCCTGTTTCGTAGGGAAAGAATTCCCGGGGTTCCCGTCGCATCTCAAGAGGAGGCGCTCTCCACAGGAAAGGCGAGAGGAACTCCAGGGTCGTGCCACCATTCCAAGAGTCCCCCAGATGTGTCAGTCCATTCCAGAGGAACCTGTTTTCCCTTCACTGCCTTGACGTTCAAGCCGAGGATCGACTCCCACCACGTGTGCACGTGGGACAGCCCTGTGGGAAAGCCTCGTGGGAAAGCCTCGTGGGAAAGCCTCGTGGGAAAGACTCGAGGGAAAACCATAGATCCTTTGATCCACGCGGCGGACTGCGTGACACTGCTGCTACCGCTCTGGAGGAAAGCGCAAGTGCATGCCCGCATTCGAGACGAGGACTGACTCCCCTGGGGAGACTCCAGAAGTACCCCAAGATCCATGTCAGCACTGGAGAGGAATCCTCAGGTTCCGGCCCCGACTCCACACAAGGTCTTAGGCCCCGGCATCGACGGGAGAGGAATCCCGAGAGGCCCCCGAGGAACTCGCATGGGGACTAGCCTTTCCTGAGGCCACCAGAGCGGGTCCCTGAGGTCCCCGTCGTAAGTCGAGAGCACCTTCCGCAACTCGAGAAAATCCAGGAGCTTTTGCCCTCCAGGTGAGATGAGGCCCATTTCCGATGAGGCTTCTCGAGGCTAATCACGTCTAACCACTGGAACTTCCAAAGGGTCCTTCACATCCTTGCTGCATCTCAAGAAGTTCCCCGACATACCCGTCTCCACTCGAGAGGAAGCACGTGGGGTCCGCACACATCCAGGGGAGCCCCGTTTCCGCCTCCTAGCTCGAGATGAGGGATCCTTTCCCTGTTTCGTAGGGAAAGAATTCCCGGCGTTCCCGTCGCATCTCAAGAGGAGGCGATCTCCACAGGAAAGGCGAGAGGAACTCCAGGGTCGTGCCACCATTCCAAGAGTCCCCCAGATGTGTCAGTCCATTCCAGAGGAACCTGTTTTCCCTGCACTGCCTTGACGTTCAAGCCGAGGATCGACTCCCACCACGTGTGCACGTGGGACAGCCCTATGGGAAAGCCTCGTGGGAAAGCCTCGTGGGAAAGACTCGAGGGAAAACCATAGATCCTTTGATCCACGCGGCGGACTGCGTGACACTGCTGCTACCGCTCTGGAGGAAAGCGCAAGTGCATGCCCGCATTCGAGACGAGGACTGACTCCCCTGGGGAGGCTCCAGAAGTACCCCAATATCCATGTCAGCACTGGAGAGGAATCCTCAGGTTCCGGCCCCGACTCCACACAAGGTCTTAGGCCCCGGCATCGACGGGAGAGGAATGCCGAGAGGCCCCCGAGGAACTCGCATGGGGACTGGCCTTTCCTGAGGCCACCAGAGCGGGTCCCTGAGGTCCCCATCGTAAGTCGAGAGCACCTGCCGCAACTCGAGAAAATCCAGGAGGTTTTGCCCTCCAGGCGAGATGAGGCCCATTTCCGCTGAGGCTTCTCGAGGCTAATCACGTCTAACCACTGGAACTTCCAAAGGGTCCTTCACACCCTTGCTGCAACTCAAGAATTTCCCCGACATACCCGTCTCCACTCGAGAGGAAGCACGTGGGGTCCCGCACACATCCAGAGGAGCCCCGTTTCCGCCTCCTAGCTCGAGATGAGGGATCCTTTCCCTGTTTCGTAGGGAAAGAATTCCCGGCGTTCCCGTCGCATCTCAAGAGGAGGCGCTCTCCACAGGAAAGGCGAGAGGAACTCCAGGGTCGTGCCACCATTCCAAGAGTCCCCCAGATGTGTCAGTCCATTCCAGAGGAACCTGTTTTCCCTGCACTGCCTTGACGTTCAAGCCGAGGATCCACGCCCACCACGTGTGCAAGTGGGACAGCCCTGTGGGAAAGCCTCGTGGGAAAGCCTCGTGGGAAAGACTCGAGGGAAAACCATAGATCCTTTGATCCACGCGGCGGACTGCGTGACACTGCTGCTACCGCTCTGGAGGAAAGCGCAAGTGCATGCACGCATTCGAGACGAGGACTGACTACCCAGGGGAGGCTCCAGAAGTACCCCAAGATCCATGTCAGCACTGGAGAGGAATCCTCAGGTTCCGGCCCCGACTCCACACAGGGTCTTAGGCCCCGGCATCGACGGGAGAGGAATCCCGAGAGGCCCCCGAGGAACTCGCATGGGGACTGGCCTTTCCTGAGGCCACCAGAGCGGTCCCTGAGGTCCCCGTCGTAAGTCGGGAGCACCTGCCGCAACTCGAGAAAATCCAGGAGGTTTTGCCCTCCAGGCGAGATGAGGCCCATTTCCGCTGAGGCTTCTCGAGGCTAATCACGTCTAACCACTGGAACTTCCAAAGGGTCCTTCACACCCTTGCTGCACCTCAAGAAGTTCCGCGACATACCCGTCTCCACTCGAGAGGAAGCACGTGGGGTCCCGCACACATCCAGGGGAGCCCCGTTTCCGCCTCCTACCTCGAGATGAGGGATCCTTTCCCTGTTTCGTAGGGAAAGAATTCCCGGCGTTCCCGTCGCATCTCAAGAGGAGGCGCTCTCCACAGGAAAGGCCAGAGGAACTCTAGGGTCGTGCCACCATTCCAAGAGTCCCCCCGATGTGTCAGTCCATTCCAGAGGAACCTGTTTTCCCTGCACTGCCTTGACGTTCAAGCCGAGGATCGACTCGCACCACGTGTGCACGTGGGACAGCCCTGTGGGAAAGCCTCGTGGGAAAGCCTCGTGGGAAAGACTCGAGGGAAAACCATAGATCCTTTGATCCACGCGGCGGACTGCGTGACACTGCTGCTACCGCTCTGTAGGAAAGCGCAAGTGCATGCCCGCATTCGAGACGAGGACTGACTCCCCTGGGGAGACTCCAGAAGTACCCCAAGATCCATGTCAGCACTGGAGAGGAATCCTCAGGTTCCGGCCCCGACTCCACACAAGGTCTTAGGCCCCGGCATCGACGGGAGAGGAATCCCGAGAGGCCCCCGAGGAACTCGCATGGGGACTGGCCTTTCCTGAGGCCACCAGAGCGGGTCCCTGAGGTCCCCGTCGTAAGTCGAGAGCACCTGCCGCAACTCGAGAAAATCCAGGAGGTTTTGCCCTACAGACGAGATGAGGCCCATTTACGCTGAGGCTTCTCGAGGCTAATCACGTCTAACCACTGGAACTTCCAAAGGGTCCTTCACACCCTTGCTGCAGCTCAAGAAGTTCCCCGACATACCCGTCTCCACTCGGTAGGAAGCACGTGGTGTCCCGCACACATCCAGGGGAGCCCCGTTTCCGCCTCCTAGCTCGAGATGAGGGATCCTTTCCCTGTTTCGTAGGGAAAGAATTCCCGGCGTTCCCGTCGCATCTCAAGAGGAGGCGCTCTCCACAGGAAAGGCGAGAGGAACTCCAGGGTCGTGCCACCATTCCAAGAGTCCCCCAGATGTGTCAGTCCATTCCAGAGGAACCTGTTTTCCCTGCACTGCCTTGACGTTCAGGCCGATGATCGACTCCCACCACGTGTGCACGTGGGACAGCCCTGTGGGAAAGCCTCGTGGGAAAGCCTCGTGGGAAAGACTCGAGGGAAAACCATAGATCCTTTGATCCACTCGGCGGAATGCGTGACACTGCTGCTACCGCTCTGGAGGAAAGCGCAAGTGCATGCCCGCATTCGAGACTAGGACTGACTCCCCTGGGGAGACTCCAGAAGTACCCCAAGATCCATGTCAGCACTGGAGAGGAATCATCAGGTTCCGGCCCCGACTCCACACAAGGTCAGGCCCCGGCATCGACGGGAGTGGAATCCTGAGAGGCCCCCGAGGAACTCGCATGGGGACTGGCCTTTCCTGAGGCCACCAGAGCGGGTCCCTGAGGTCCCCGTCGTAAGTCGAGAGCACCTGCCGAAACTCGAGAAAATCCAGGAGGTTTTGCCCTCCAGGCGAGATGAGGCCCATTTCCGCTGAGGCTTCTCGTGGCTAATCATGTCTAACCACTGGAACTTCCAAAGGGTCCTTGACACCCTTGCTGCAACTCAAGAAGTTCCCGACATACCCGTCTCCACTCGAGAGGAAGCACGTGGTGTCCCGCACACATCCAGGGGAGCCCCGTTTCCGCCTCCTAGCTCGAGAAGAGGGATCCTTTCCCTGTTTCGTAGGGAAAGAATTCCCGGCGTTCCCGTCGCATCTCAAGAGGAGGCGCTCTCCACAGGAAAGGCGAGAGGAACTCCAGGGTCGTGCCACCATTCCAAGAGTCCCCCAGATGTGTCAGTCCATTCCAGAGGAACCTGTTTTCCCTGCACTGCCTTGACGTTCAAGCCGAGGATCCACTCCCACAACGTGTGCACGTGGGACAGCCCTGTGGGAAAGCCTCGTGGGAAAGCCTCGTGGGAAAGACTCGAGGGAAAACCATAGATCCTTTGATCCACGCGGCAGACTGCGTGACACTGCTGCTACCGCTCTGGAGGAAAGCGCAAGTGCATGCCCGCATTCGAGACGAGGACTGACTCCCCTGGGGAGACTCCGAAGTTCCATGTCAGCACTGGAGAGGAATCCTCAGGTTCCGGCCCCGACTCCACACAAGGTCTTAGGCCCCGGCATCGACGGGAGAGGAATCCCGAGAGGCCCCCGAGGAACTCGCATGGGGACTGGCCTTTCCTGTGGCCACCAGAGGGGGTCCCTGAGGTCCCCGTCGTAAGTCGAGAGCACCTGCCGCAACTCGAGAAAATCCAGGAGGTTTTGCCCTCCAGGCGAGATGAGGCCCATTTCCGCTGAGGCTTCTCGAGGCTAATCACGTCTAACCACTGGAACTTCCAAAGGGTCCTTCACACCCTTGCTGCAACTCAAGAAGTTCCCCGACATACCCGTCTCCACTCGAGAGGAAGCACGTGGGGTCCCGCACACATCCAGGGGAGCCCCGTTTCCGCCTCCTAGCTCGAGATGAGGGATCCTTTCCCTGTTTCGTAGGGAAAGAATTCCCGGCGTTCCCGTCGCATCTCAAGAGGAGGCGCTTTCCACAGGAAAGGCGAGAGGAACTCCAGGGTCGTGCCACCATTCCAAGAGTCCCCCAGATGTGTCAGTCCATTCCAGAGGAACCTGTTTTCCCTGCACTGCCTTGACGTTCAAGCCGAGGATCGACTCCCACCACGTGTGCACGTGGGACAGCCCTGTGGGAAAGCCTCGTGGGAAAGCCTCGTGGGAAAGACTCGAGGGAAAACCATAGATCCTTTGATCCACGCGGCGGACTGCGTGACACTGCTGCTACCGCTCTGGAGGAAAGCGCAAGTGCATGCCCGCATTCGAGACGAGGACTGACTCCCCTGGGGAGACTCCAGAAGTACCCCAAGATCCATGTCAGCACTGGAGAGGAATCCTCAGGTTCCGGCCCCGACTCCACACAAGGTCTTAGGCTCCGGCATCGACGGGAGAGGAATGCCGAGAGGCCCCCGAGGAACTCGCATGGGGACTGGCCTTTCCTGAGGCCACCAGAGCGGGTCCCTGAGGTCCCCGTCGTAAGTCGAGAGCACCTGCCGCAACTCGAGAAAATCCAGGAGGTTTTGCCCTCCAGGCGAGATGAGGCCCATTTCCGCTGAGGCTTCTCGAGGCCAATCACGTCTAACCACTGGAACTTCCAATGGGTCCTTCACACCATTGCTGCAACTCAAGAAGTTCCCCGACATACCCGTCTCCACTCGAGAGGAAGCACGTGTGGTCCCGCACACATCCAGGGGAGCCCCGTTTCCGCCTCCTAGCTCCAGATGATTGATCCTTTCCCTGTTTCGTAGGGAAAGAATTCCGGCGTTCCCGTCGCATCTCAAGAGGAGGCGCTCTCCACAGGAAAGGCGAGAGGAACTCCAGGGTCGTGCCACCATTCCAAGAGTCCCCCAGATGTGTCAGTCCATTCCAGAGGAACCTGTTTTCCCTGCACTGCCTTGACGTTCAAGCCGAGGATCGACTCCCACCACGTGTGCACGTGGGACAGCCCTGTGGGAAAGCCTCGTGGGAAAGCCTCGTGGGAAAGACTCGAGGGAAAACCATAGATCCTTTGATCCACGCGGCGGACTGCGTGACACTGCTGCTACCGCTCTGGAGGAAAGCGCAAGTGCATGCCCGCATTCGAGACGAGGACTGACTCCCCTGGGGAGACTCCAGAAGTACCCCAAGATCCATGTCAGCACTGGAGAGGAATCGTCAGGTTCCGGCCCCGACTCCACACAAGGTCTTAGGCCCCGTCATCGACGGGAGAGGAATGCCGAGAGGCCCCCGAGGAACTCGCATGGGGACTGGCCTTTCCTGAGGCCACCAGAGCGTGTCCCTGAGGTCCCAATCGTAAGTCGAGAGCACCTGCCGCAACTCGAGAAAATCCAGGAGGTTTTGCCCTCCAGGCGAGATGAGGCCCATTTCCGCTGAGGCTTCTCGAGGCCAATCACATCTAACCACTGGAACTTCCAAAGGGTCCTTCAAACCCTTGCTGCAACTCAAGAAGTTCCCCGACATATTCGTCTCCACTCGAGAGGAAGCACGTGGGGTCCCGCAAACATCCAGGGGAGCCCCGTTTCCGCCTCCTAGCTCGAGATGAGGGATCCTTTCCCTGTTTCGTAGGGAAAGAATTCCCGGCGTTCCCGTCGCATCTCAAGAGGAGGCGCTCTCCACTGGAAAGGCGAGAGGAACTCCAGGGTCGTGCCACCATTCCAAGAGTCCCCCAGATGTGTCAGTCCATTCCAGAGGAACCTGTTTTCCCTGCAATGCCTTGACGTTCAAGCCGAGAATCTAGTCCCACCACGTGTGCACGTGGGACAGCCCTGTGGAAAGCCTCGTGGGAAAGCCTCGTGGGAAAGACTCGACGGAAAACCATAGATCCTTTGATCCACGCGGCGGACTGCGTGACACTGCTGCTACCGCTCTGGAGGAAAGCGCAAGTGCATGCCCGCATTCGAGACGAGGACTGACTCCCCTGGGGAGACTCCAGAAGTACCCCAAGATCCATGTCAGCACTGGAGAGGAATCCTCAGGTTCAGGCCCCGACTCCACACAAGGTCTTAGGCCCCGGCATCGACGGGAGAGGAATCCCCAGAGGCCCCCGAGGAACTCGCATGGGGACTGGCCTTTCCTGAGGCCACCAGAGCGGGTCCCTGAGGTCCCCATCATAAGTCGAGAGCACCTGCCGCAACTCGAGAAAATCCAGGAGGTTTTGCCCTCCAGGCGAGATGAGGCCCATTTCCGCTGAGGCTTCTCGAGGCCAATCACATCTAACCAGTGGAACTTCCAAAGGGTCCTTCACACCCTTGCTGCAACTCAAGAAGTTCCCCGACATACCCGTCTCCACTCGAGAGGAAGCACGTGGGGTCCCGCACACATCCAGGGGAGCCCCGTTTCCGCCTCCTAGCTCGAGATGAGGGATCCTTTCCCTGTTTCGTAGGGAAAGAATTCCCGGCGTTCCCGTCGCATCTCAAGAGGAGGCGCTCTCCACAGGAAAGGCGAGAGGAACTCCAGGGTCGTGACACCATTCCAAGAGTCCCCCAGATGTGTCAGTCCATTCCAGAGGAACCTGTTTTCCCTGCACTGCCTTGACGTTCAAGCCGAGGATCGACTCCCACCACGTGTGCACGTGGGACAGCCCTGTGGGAAAGCCTCGTGGGAAAGCCTCGTGGGAAAGACTCGAGGGAAAAACATAGATCCTTTGATCCACGCGGCGGACTGCATGACACTGCTGCTACCGCTCTGCAGGAAAGCGCAAGTGCATGCCCGCATTCGAGACGAGGACTGACTCCCCTGGGGAGCCTCCAGAAGTACCCCAAGATCCATGTCAGCACTGGAGAGGAATCCTCAGGTTCCAGCCCCGACTCCACACAAGGTCTTAGGCCCCGGCATCGACGGGAGAGGAATTCCGAGAGGCCCCCGAGGAACTCGCATGGGGACTGGCCTTTCCTGAGGCCAACAGAGCGGGTCCCTGAGGTCCCCGTCGTAAGTCGAGAGCACCTGCCGCAACTCGAGAAAATCCAGGAGGTTTTGCCCTCCAGGCGAGATGAGGCCCATTTCCACTGAGGCTTCTCGAGGCCAATCACATCTAACCACTGGAACTTCCAAAGGGTCCTTCACACCCTTGCTGCAACTCAAGAAGTTCCCCGACATACCCTTCTCCACTCGAGAGGAAGCACGTGGTGTCCCGCACACATCCAGGGGAGCCCCGTTTCCGCCTCCTAGCTCGAGATGAGGGATCCTTTCCCTGTTTCGTAGGGAAAGAATTCCCGGCGTTCCCGTCGCATCTCAAGAGGAGGCGCTCTCCACAGGAAAGGCGAGAGGAACTCCAGGGTTGTGCCACCATTCCAAGAGTCCCCCAGATGTGTCAGTCCATTCCAGAGGAACCTGTTTTCCCTGCACTGCCTTGACGTTCAGGCCGAGGATCGACTCCCACCACGTGTGCACGTGGGACAGCCCTGTGGGAAAGCCTCGTGGGAAAGCCTCGTGGGAAAGACTCGAGGGAAAACCATAGATCCTTTGATCCACGCGGCGGACTGCGTGACATTGCTGCTACCGCTCTGCAGGAAAGCGCAAGTGCATGCCCGCATTCGAGACTAGGACTGACTCCCCTGGGGAGACTCCAGAAGTACCTCAAGATCCATGTCAGCACTGGAGAGGAATCCTCAGGTTCCGGCCCCGACTCCACACAAGGTCTTAGGCCCCGGCATCGACGGGAGTGGAATCCCGAGAGGCCCCCGAGGAACTCGCATGGGGACTGGCCTTTCCTGAGGCCACCAGAGCGGGTCCCTGAGGTCCCCGTCGTAAGTCGAGAGCACCTGCCGCAACTCGAGAAAATCCAGGAGGTTTTGCCCTCCAGGCGAGATGAGGCCCATTTCCGCTGAGGCTTCTCGAGGCCAATCACATCTAACCACTGGAACTTCCAAAGGGTCCTTCACACCATTGCTGCAACTCAAGAAGTTCCCCGACATACCGTCTCTACTCGAGAGGAAGCACGTGGGGTCCCGCACACATCCAGGGGAGCTCCGTTTCCGCCCCCTAGCTCGAGATGAGGGATCCTTTCCCTGTTTCGTAGGGAAAGAATTCCCGGCGTTCCTGTCGCATCTCAAGAGGAGACGCTCTCCACAGGAAAGGCGAGAGGAACTCCAGGGTCGTGACACCATTCCAAGAGTCCCCCAGATGTGTCAGTCCATTCCAGAGGAACCTGTTTTCCCTGCACTGCCTTGACGTTCAAGCCGAGGATCGACTCCCACCACGTGTGCACGTGGGACAGCCCTGTGGGAAAGCCTCGTGGGAAAGCCTCGTGGGAAAGACTTGAGGGAAAACCATAGATCCTTTGATCCACGCGGCGGACTGCGTGACACTGCTGCTACGGCTCTGGAGGAAAGCGCAAGTGCATGCCCGCATTCGAGACGAGGACTGACTCCCCTGGGGAGACTCCAGAAGTACCCCAAGATCCATGTCAGCACTGGAGAGGAATCCTCAGGTTCCGGCCCCGACTCCACACAAGGTCTTAGGCCCCGGCATCGACTGGAGAGGAATCCCGAGAGGCCCCCGAGGAACTCGCATGGGGACTGGCCTTTCCTGAGGCCACCAGAGCGGGTCCCTGAGGTCCTCGTCGTAAGTCGAGAGCACCTGCCGCAACTCGAGAAAATCCAGGAGGTTTTGCCCTCCAGGCGAGATGAGGCCCATTTCCGCTGAGGCTTCTCGAGGCCAATCACATCTAACCACTGGAACTTCCAAAGGGTCCTTCACACCATTGCTGCAACTCAAGAAGTTCCCCGACATACCCGTCTCCACTCGAGAGGAAGCACGTGGTGTCCCGCACACATCCAGGGGAGCCCCGTTTCCGCCTCCTAGCTCGAGATGAGGGATCCTTTCCCTGTTTCGTAGGGAAAGAATTCCCGGCGTTCCCGTCGCATCTCAAGAGGAGGCGCTCTCCACAGGAAAGGCGAGAGGAACTCCAGGGTCGTGCCACCATTCCAAGAGTCCCCCAGATGTGTCAGTCAATTCCAGAGGAACCTGTTTTCCCTGCACTGCCTTGACGTTCAGGCCGATGATCGACTCCCACCACGTGTGCACGTGGGACAGCCCTGTGGGAAAGCCTCGTGGGAAAGCCTCGTGGGAAAGACTCGAGGGAAAACCATAGATCCTTTGATCCACGCGGCGGACTGCGTGACACTGCTGCTACCGCTCTGGAGGAAAGCGCAAGTGCATGCCCGCATTCGAGACTAGGACTGACTCCCCTGGGGAGACTCCAGAAGTACCCCAAGATCCATGTCAGCACTGGAGAGGAATCCTCAGGTTCCGGCCCCGACTGCACACAAGGTCTTAGGACCCGGCATCGACGGGAGTGGAATCCTGAGAGGCCCCCGAGGAACTCGCATGGGGACTGGCCTTTCCTGAGGCCACCAGAGCGGGTCCCTGAGGTCCCCGTCGTAAGTCGAGAGCACCTGCCGAAACTCGAGAATATCCAGGAGGTTTTGCCCTCCAGGCGAGATGAGGCCCATTTCCGCTGAGGCTTCTCGAGGCCAATCACATCTAACCAGTGGAACTTCCAAAGGGTCCTTCACACCCTTGCTGCAACTCAAGAAGTTCCCGATATACCCGTCTCCACTCGAGAGGAAGCACGTGGGGTCCCGCACACATCCAGGGGAGCCCCGTTTCCGCCTCCTAGCTCGAGATGAGGGATCCTTTCCCTGTTTCGTACGGAAAGAATTCCCGGCGTTCCCGTCGCATCTCAAGAGGAGGCGCTCTCCACAGGAAAGGCGAGAGGAACTCCAGGGTCGTGCCACCATTCCAAGAGTCCCCCAGATGTGTCAGTCCATTCCAGAGGAACCTGTTTTCCCTGCACTGCCTTGACGTTCAAGCCGAGGATCGACTCCCAGAACGTGTGCACGTGGGACAGCCCTGTGGGAAAGTCTCGTGGGAAAGCCTCGTGGGAAAGACTCGAGGGAAAACCATAGATCCTTTGATCCACGCGGCGGACTGCGTGACACTGCTGCTACCGCTCTGGAGGAAAGCGCAAGTGCATGCCCGCATTCGAGACGAGGACTGACTCCCCTGGGGAGACTCCAGAAGTACCCCAAGATCCATGTCAGCACTGGAGAGGAATCCTCAGGTTCCGGCCCCGACTCCACACAAGGTCTTAGGCCCCGGCATCGACGGGAGTGGAATCCTGAGAGGCCCCCGAGGAACTCGCATGGGGACTGGCCTTTCCTGAGGCCACCAGAGCGGGTCCCTGAGGTCCCCGTCGTAAGTCGAGAGCACCTGCCGCACTCGAGAAAATCCAGGAGGTTTTGCCCTCCAGGCGAGATGAGGCCCATTTCCGCTGAGGCTTCTCGAGGCCAATCACATCTAACCACTGGAACTTCCAAAGGGTCCTTCAAACCCTTGCTGCAACTCAAGAAGTTCCCCGACATATTCGTCTCCACTCGAGGGGAAGCACGTGGGGTCCCGCAAACATCCAGGGGAGCCCCGTTTCCGCCTCCTAGCTCGAGATGAGGGATCCTTTCCCTGTTTCGTAGGAAAAGAATTCCCGGCGTTCCCGTCACATCTCAAGAGGAGGCGCTCTCCACTGGAAAGGCGAGAGGAACTCCAGGGTCGTGCCACCATTCCAAGAGTCCCCCAGATGTGTCAGTCCATTCCAGAGGAACCTGTTTTCCCTGCAATGCCTTGACGTTCAAGCCGAGAATGTAGTCCCACCACGTGTGCACGTGGGACAGCCCTGTGGAAAGCCTCGTGGGAAAGCCTCCTGGGAAAGACTCGAGGGAAAACCATAGATCCTTTAATCCACACGGCGGACTGCGTGACACTGCTGCTACCGCTCTGGAGGAAAGCGCAAGTGCATGCCCGCATTCGAGACGAGGACTGACTCCCCTGGGGAGACTCCAGAAGTACCCCAAGATCCATGTCAGCACTGGAGAGGAATTCTCAGGTTCAGGCCCCGACTCCACACAAGGTCTTAGGCCCCGGCATCGACGGGAGAGGAATCCCCAGAGGCCCCCGAGGAACTCGCATGGGGACTGGCCTTTCCTGAGGCCACCAGAGCGGGTCCCTGAGGTCCCCGTCTTAAGTCGAGAGCACCTGCCGCAACTCGAGAAAATCCAGGAGGTTTTGCCCTCCAGGCGAGATGAGGCCCATTTCCGCTGAGGATTCTCGAGGCTAATCACGTCTAACCACTGGAACTTCCAAAGGGTCCTTCACACCCTTGCTGCAATTCAAGAAGTCCCCCGACATACCAGTCTCCACTCGAGAGGAAGCACGTGGGGTCCCGCACACATCCAGGGGAGCCCCGTTTCCGCCTCCTAGCTCGAGATGATTGATCCTTTCCCTGTTTCGTAGGGAAAGAATTCCGGCGTTCCCGTCGCATCTCAAGAGGAGGCGCTCTCCACAGGAAAGGCGAGAGGAACTCCAGGGTCGTGCCACCATTCCAAGAGTCCCCCAGATGTGTCAGTCCATTCCAGAGGAACCTGTTTTCCCTGCACTGCCTTGACGTTCAAGCCGAGGATCGACTCCCACCACGTGTGCACGTGGGACAGCCCTGTGGGAAAGCCTCGTGGGAAAGCCTCGTGGGAAAGACTCGAGGGAAAACCATAGATCCTTTGATCCACGCGGCGGACTGCGTGACACTGCTGCTACCGCTCTGGAGGAAAGCGCAAGTGCATGCCCGCATTCGAGACGAGGACTGACTCCCCTGGGGAGACTCCAGAAGTACCCCAAGATCCATGTCAGCACTGGAGAGGAATCCTCAGGTTCCGGCCCCGACTCCACACAAGGTCTTAGGCCCCGGCATCGACGGGAGAGGAATGCCGAGAGGCCCCCGAGGAACTCGCATGGGGACTGGACTTTCCTGAGGCCACCAGAGCGGGTCCCTGAGGTCCCAATCGTAAGTCGAGAGCACCTGCCGCAACTCGAGAAAATCCAGGAGGTTTTGCCCTCCAGGCGAGATGAGGCCCATTTCCGCTGAGGCTTCTCGAGGCCAATCACATCTAACCACTGGAACTTCCAAAGGGTCCTTCAAACCCTTGCTGCAACTCAAGAAGTTCCCCGACATATTCGTCTCCACTCGAGGGGAAGCACGTGGGGTCCCGCAAACATCCAGGGGAGCCCCGTTTCCGCCTCCTAGCTCGAGATGAGGGATCCTTTCCCTGTTTCGTAGGAAAAGAATTCCCGGCGTTCCCGTCGCATCTCAAGAGGAGGCGCTCTCCACTGGAAAGGCGAGAGGAACTCCAGGGTCGTGCCACCATTCCAAGAGTCCCCCAGATGTGTCAGTCCATTCCAGAGGAACCTGTTTTCCCTGCAATGCCTTGACGTTCAAGCCGAGAATGTAGTCCCACCACGTGTGCACGTGGGACAGCCCTGTGGAAAGCCTCGTGGGAAAGCCTCCTGGGAAAGACTCGAGGGAAAACCATAGATCCTTTGATCCACTCGGCGGACTGCGTGACACTGCTGCTACCGCTCTGGAGGAAAGCGCAAGTGCATGCCCGCATTCGAGACGAGGACTGACTCCCCTGGGGAGACTCCAGAAGTACCCCAAGATCCATGTCAGCACTGGAGAGGAATTCTCAGGTTCAGGCCCCGACTCCACACAAGGTCTTAGGCCCCGGCATCGACGGGAGAGGAATCCCCAGAGGCCCCCGAGGAACTCGCATGGGGACTGGCCTTTCCTGAGGCCACCAGAGCGGTTCCCTGAGGTCCCCATCGTAAGTCGAGAGCACCTGCCGCAACTCGAGAAAATCCAGGAGGTTTTGCCCTCCAGGCGAGATGAGGACCATTTCCGCTGAGGCTTCTCGAGGCCAATCACATCTAACCACTGGAACTTCCAAAGGGTCCTTCACACCCTTGCTGCAACTCAAGAAGTTCCCCGACATATTCGTCTCCACTCGAGAGGAAGCACGTGGGGTCCCGCAAACATCCAGGGGAGCCCCGTTTCCGCCTCCTAGCTCGAGAGGAGCGATCCTTTCCCTGTTTCTTAGGGAAAGAATTCCCGGCGTTCCCGTCGCATCTCAAGAGGAGGCGCTCTCCACAGGAAAGGCGAGAGGAACTCCAGGGTCGTGCCACCATTCCAAGAGTCCCCCAGATGTGTCAGTCCATTCCAGAGGAACCTGTTTTCCCTGCACTGCCTTGACGTTCAAGCCGAGAATCGAGTCCCACCACGTGTGAACGTGGGACAGCCCTGTGGAAAGCCTCGTGGGAAAGCCTCGTGGGAAAGACTCGAGGGAAAATCATAGGTCCTTTGATCCACGCGGCGGACTGGGTGACACTGCTGCTACCGCTCTGGAGGAAAGCGCAAGTGCATGCCCGCATTCG
This sequence comes from Ovis canadensis, assembly GCF_042477335.2. Taxonomy (NCBI): domain Eukaryota; kingdom Metazoa; phylum Chordata; class Mammalia; order Artiodactyla; family Bovidae; genus Ovis; species Ovis canadensis. Next base: position 3,927,476 of record NC_091252.1, read on the forward strand.
AGACGAGGACTGACTCCCCTGGGGAGACTCCAGAAGTACCCCAAGATCCATGTCAGCACTGGAGAGGAATCCTCAGGTCCCGGCCCCGATTCCACACAAGATCTTAGGCCCCGGCATCGACGGGAGAGGAATCCCGAGAGGCCCCCGAGGAACTCGCATGGGGACTGGCCTTTCCTGAGGTCACCAGAGAGGGTCCCTGAGGTCCCCGTCGTAAGTCGAGAGCACCTGCCGCAACTCGAGAAAATCCAGGAGATTTTGCCCTCCAGGCGAGATGAAGCCCATTTCCGCTGAGGCTTCTCGAGGCTAATCACATCTAACCACTGGAACTTCCAAAGCGTCCTTCACACCCTTGCTGCAACTCTAGAAGTTCCCCGACATACCCGTCTCCACTCGAGAGGAAGCACGAGGGTCCCGCACACATCCAGGGGAGCCCCGTTTCCACCTCCTAGCTCGAGATGTGGGATCCTTTCCCTGTTTCGTAGGGAAAGAATTCCCGGCGTTCCCGTCGCATCTCAAGAGGAGGCACTCCCACAGGAAAGGCGAGAGGAACTCCAGGGTCGTGCCACCATTCCAAGAGACCCCATATGTGTCAATCCATTACAGAGGAACCTGTTTTCCCTGCACTGCCTTGACGTTCAAGCCGAGGATCGACTCCCACCACGTGTGCTCGTGGGACAGCCCTGTGGGAAAGCCTCGTGGGAAAGCCTCGTGGGAAAGACTCGAGTGAAAACCATAGATCCTTTGATCCACACGGCAGTCTGCGTGACACTGCTGCTACCGCTCTGGAGGAAAGCGCAAGTGCATGCCCGCATTCGAGACGAGGACTGACTCCCCTGGGGAGACTCCAGAAGTACCCCAAGATCCATGTCAGCACTGGAGAGGAATCCTCAGGTTCCGGCCCCGACTCCACACAAGGTCGTAGGCCCCAGCATCGACGGGAGAGGAATCCCGAGAGGACCCGAGGAACTCGCATGGGGACAGGCCTTTCCTGAGGCCACCAGAGCGGGTCTCTGAGGTCCCCGTCGTAAGTCGAGAGCACCTGCAGCAACTAGAGAAAATCCAGGAGGTTTTGCTCTGCAGGCGAGATGAGGCCCATTTCCGCTGAGGCTTCTCGAGGCTAATCACTTCTAACCACTGGAACTTCCAAAGGGTCCTTCACACCCTTGCTGCAACTCAAGAAGTTCCCCGACAGACCCGTCTCCACTCAAGAGGAAGCACGTGGGTCCCGCACACATCCAGGGGAGCCCCGTTTCCGCCTCCTACCTCGAGATGAGGGATCCTTTCCCTGTTTCGTAGGGAAAGAATTCCCGGCGTTCCCGTAGCATCTCAAGAGGAGGCGCTCTCCACAGGAAAGGGGAGAGGAACTCCAGGGTCGTGCCACCATTCCAAGAGTCCCCCAGATGTGTCAGTCCATTCCAGAGGAACCTGTTTTCCCTGCACTGCCTTGACGTTCAAGCCGAGGATCGACTCCCACCACGTGTGCACGTGGGACAGCCCTGTGGGAAAGCCTCGTGGGAAAGCCTCGTGGGAAAGACTCGAGGGAAAAACATAGATCCTTTGATCCACGCGGGGGACTGCGTGACATTGCTGCTACCGCTCTGGAGGAAAGCGCAAGTGCATGCCCGCATTCGAGACGAGGACTGACTCCCCTGGGGAGACTCCAGAACTACCCCAAGATCCATGTCAGCACTGGAGAGGAATCCTCAGGTTCCGGCCCCGACTCCACACAAGGTCTTAGGCCCCGGCATCGACGGGAGAGGAATCCCGAGACGCCCCCGAGGAACTCGCATAGGGACTGGCCTTTCCTGAGGCCACCAGAGCGGGTCCCTGAGGTCCCCGTCGTAAGTCGAGAGCACCTGCCGCAACTCGAGAAAATCCAGGAGGTTTTGCCCTCCAGGCGAGATGAGGCCCATTTCCGCTGAGGCTTCTCGAGGCCAATCACATCTAACCACTGGAACTTCCAAAGGGTCCTTCACACCCTTGCTGCAACTCAAGAAGTTCCCCGACATATTCGTCTCCACTCGAGAGGAAGCACGTGGGGTCCCGCAAACATCCAGGGGAGCCCCATTTCCGCCTCCTAGCTCGAGATGAGGGATCCTTTCCCTGTTTCGTAGGGAAAGAATTCCCGGCGTTCCCGTCGCATCTCAAGAGGAGGCGCTCTCCACAGGAAAGGCGAGAGGAACTCCAGGGTCGTGCCACCATTCCAAGAGTCCCCCAGATGTGTCAGTCCATTCCAGAGGAACCTGTTTTCCCTGCACTGCTTGACGTTCAAGCCGAGGATCGACTCCCACCACGTGTGCACGTGGGACAGCCCTGTGGGAAAGCCTCGTGGGAAAGCCTCGTGGGAAAGACTCGAGGGAAAACCATAGATCCTTTGATCCACGCGGCGGACTGCGTGACACTGCTGCTACCGCTCTGGAGGAAAGCGCAAGTGCATGCCCGCATTCGAGACGAGGACTGACTCCCCTGGGGAGACTCCAGAAGTACCCCAAGATCCATGTCAGCACTGGAGAGGAATCCTCAGGTTCCGGCCCCGACTCCACACAAGGTCTTAGGCCCCGGCATCGACGGGAGAGGAATCCCGAGAGGCCCCCGAGGAACTCGCATGGGGACTGGCCTTTCCTGAGGCCACCAGAGCGGGTCCCTGAGGTCCCCATCGTAAGTCGAGAGCACCTGCCGCAACTCGAGAAAATCCAGGAGGTTTTGCCCTCCAGGCGAGATGAGGCCCATTTCCGCTGAGGCTTCTCGAGGCCAATCACATCTAACCACTGGAACTTCCAAAGGGTCCTTCAAACCCTTGCTGCAACTCAAGAAGTTCCCCGACATATTCGTCTCCACTCGAGGGGAAGCACGTGGGGTCAGGCAAACATCCAGGGGAGCCCCGTTTCCGCCTCCTAGCTCGAGATGAGGGATCCTTTCCCTGTTTCGTAGGAAAAGAATTCCCGGCGTTCCCGTCGCATCTCAAGAGGAGGCGCTCTCCACTGGAAAGGCGAGAGGAACTCCAGGGTCGTGCCACCATTCCAAGAGTCCCCCAGATGTGTCAGTCCATTCCAGAGGAACCTGTTTTCCCTGCAATGCCTTGACGTTCAAGCCGAGAATGTAGTCCCACCACGTGTGCACGTGGGACAGCCCTGTGGAAAGCCTCGTGGGAAAGCCTCCTGGGAAAGACTCGAGGGAAAACCATAGATCCTTTGATCCACTCGGCGGACTGCGTGACACTGCTGCTACCGCTCTGGAGGAAAGCGCAAGTGCATGCCCGCATTCGAGACGAGGACTGACTCCCCTGGGGAGACTCCAGAAGTACCCCAAGATCCATGTCAGCACTGGAGAGGAATTCTCAGGTTCAGGCCCCGACTCCACACAAGGTCTTAGGCCCCGGCATCGACGGGAGAGGAATCCCCAGAGGCCCCCGAGGAACTCGCATGGGGACTGGCCTTTCCTGAGGCCACCAGAGCGGTTCCCTGAGGTCCCCATCGTAAGTCGAGAGCACCTGCCGCAACTCGAGAAAATCCAGGAGGTTTTGCCCTCCAGGCGAGATGAGGACCATTTCCGCTGAGGCTTCTCGAGGCCAATCACATCTAACCACTGGAACTTCCAAAGGGTCCTTCACACCCTTGCTGCAACTCAAGAAGTTCCCCGACATATTCGTCTCCACTCGAGAGGAAGCACGTGGGGTCCCGCAAACATCCAGGGGAGCCCCGTTTCCGCCTCCTAGCTCGAGAGGAGCGATCCTTTCCCTGTTTCGTAGGGAAAGAATTCCCGGCGTTCCCGTCGCATCTCAAGAGGAGGCGCTCTCCACAGGAAAGGCGAGAGGAACTCCAGGGTCGTGCCACCATTCCAAGAGTCCCCCAGATGTGTCAGTCCATTCCAGAGGAACCTGTTTTCCCTGCACTGCCTTGACGTTCAAGCCGAGAATCGAGTCCCACCACGTGTGAACGTGGGACAGCCCTGTGGAAAGCCTCGTGGGAAAGCCTCGTGGGAAAGACTCGAGGGAAAACCATAGGTCCTTTGATCCACGCGGCGGACTGGGTGACACTGCTGCTACCGCTCTGGAGGAAAGCGCAAGTGCATGCCCTCATTCGAGACGAGGACTGACTCCCCTGGGGAGACTCCAGAAGTACCCCAAGATCCATGTCAGCACTGGAGAGGAATCCTCAGGTTCCGGCCCCGATTCCACACAAGATCTTAGGCCCCGGCATCGACGGGAGAGGAATCCCGAGAGGCCCCCGAGGAACTCGCATGGGGACTGGCCTTTCCTGAGGTCACCAGAGAGGGTCCCTGAGGTCCCCGTCGTAAGTCGAGAGCACCTGCCGCAACTCGAGAAAATCCAGGAGATTTTGCCCTCCAGGCGAGATGAATCCCATTTCCGCTGAGGCTTCTCGAGGCTAATCACATCTAACCACTGGAACTTCCAAAGCGTCCTTCACACCCTTGCTGCAACTCTAGAAGTTCCCCGACATACCCGTCTCCACTCGAGAGGAAGCACGAGGGTCCCGCACACATCCAGGGGAGCCCCGTTTCCACCTCCTAGCTCGAGATGTGGGATCCTTTCCCTGTTTCGTAGGGAAAGAATTCCCGGCGTTCCCGTCGCATCTCAAGAGGAGGCACTCCCACAGGAAAGGCGAGAGGAACTCCAGGGTCGTGCCACCATTCCAAGAGACCCCATATGTGTCAATCCATTACAGAGGAACCTGTTTTCCCTGCACTGCCTTGACGTTCAAGCCGAGGATCGACTCCCACCACGTGTGCTCGTGGGACAGCCCTGTGGGAAAGCCTCGTGGGAAAGCCTCGTGGGAAAGACTCGAGTGAAAACCATAGATCCTTTGATCCACACGGCAGTCTGCGTGACACTGCTGCTACCGCTCTGGAGGAAAGCGCAAGTGCATGCCCGCATTCGAGACGAGGACTGACTCCCCTGGGGAGACTCCAGAAGTACCCCAAGATCCATGTCAGCACTGGAGAGGAATCCTCAGGTTCCGGCCCCGACTCCACACAAGGTCTTAGGCCCCGGCATCGACGGGAGAGGAATCCCCAGAGGCCCCCGTGGAACTCGCATGGGGACTGGCCTTTCCTGAGGCCACCAGAGCGGGTCCCTGAGGTCCCCGTCGTAACTCGAGAGCACCTGCCGCAACTCGAGAAAATCCAGGAGGTTTTGCCCTCCAAGCGAGATGAGGCCCATTTCCGATGAGGCTTCTCGAGGCTAATCACATCTAACCACTGGAACTTCCAAAGGGTCCTTCACACCCTTGCTGCAACTCAAGCAGTTCCGCGACATACCCGTCTCCACTCGAGAGGAGCAAGTGGGGTCCCGCACACATCGAGGGGACCCCGGTTTCCGCCTCCTAGCTCGAGATGAGGGATCCTTTCCCTGTTTCGTAGGGAAAGAATTCCCGGCATTCCCGTCGCATCTCAAGAGGAGGCGCACTCCACAGGAAAGGCGAGAGGAACTCCAGGGTCGTGCCACCATTCCAAGAGACCCCCAGATGTGTCAGTCCATTCCAGAGGAACCTGTTTTCCCTGCACTGCCTTGACATTCAAGCCGAGGATCGAATCCCAACACGTGTGCACGTGGGACAGCCGTGTGGGAAAGCCTCGTGGGAAAGCCTCGTGGGAAAGATTCGAGGGAAAACCATAGATCCTTTGATCCACGCGGCGGACTGCGTGACACTGCTGCTACCGCTCTGGAGGAAAGCGCAAGTGCATGCCCGCATTCGAGACGAGGACTGACTCCCCTGGGGAGACTCCAGAACTACCCCAAGATCCATGTCAGCACTGGAGAGGAATCCTCAGGTTCCGGCCCCGACTCCACACAAGGTCGTAGGCCCCAGCATCGACGGGAGAGGAATCCCGAGAGGACCCGAGGAACTCGCATGGGGACAGGGCTTTCCTGAGGCCACCAGAGCGGGTCTCTGAGGTCCCCGTCGTAAGTCGAGAGCACCTGCAGCAACTAGAGAAAATCCAGGAGGTTTTGCTCTGCAGGCGAGATGAGGCCCATTTCCGCTGAGGCTTCTCGAGGCTAATCACTTCTAACCACTGGAACTTCCAAAGGGTCCTTCACACCCTTGCTGCAACTCAAGAAGTTCCCCGACATACCCGTCTCCACTCAAGAGGAAGCACGTGGGGTCCCGCACACATCCAGGGGAGCCCCGTTTCCGCCTCCTACCTCGAGATGAGGGATCCTTTCCCTGTTTCGTAGGGAAAGAATTCCCGGCGTTCCCGTAGCATCTCAAGAGGAGGCGCTCTCCACAGGAAAGGGGAGAGGAACTCCAGGGTCGTGCCACCATTCCAAGAGTCCCCCAGATGTGTCAGTCCATTCCAGAGGAACCTGTTTTCCCTGCACTGCCTTGACGTTCAAGCCGAGGATCGACTCCCACCACGTGTGCACGTGGGACAGCCCTGTGGGAAAGCCTCGTGGGAAAGCCTCGTGGGAAAGACTCGAGGGAAAAACATAGATCCTTTGATCCACGCGGGGGACTGCGTGACATTGCTGCTACCGCTCTGGAGGAAAGCGCAAGTGCATGCCCGCATTCGAGACGAGGACTGACTCCCCTGGGGAGACTCCAGAACTACCCCAAGATCCATGTCAGCACTGGAGAGGAATCCTCAGGTTCCGGCCCCGACTCCACACAAGGTCTTAGGCCCCGGCATCGACGGGAGAGGAATCCCGAGACGCCCCCGAGGAACTCGCATAGGGACTGGCCTTTCCTGAGGCCACCAGAGCGGGTCCCTGAGGTCCCCGTCGTAAGTCGAGAGCACCTGCCGCAACTCGAGAAAATCCAGGAGGTTTTGCCCTCCAGGCGAGATGAGGCCCATTTCCGCTGAGGCTTCTCGAGGCCAATCACATCTAACCACTAGAACTTCCAAAGGGTCCTTCACACCCTTGCTGCAACTCAAGAAGTTCCCCGACATATTCGTCTCCACTCGAGAGGAAGCACGTGGGGTCCCGCAAACATCCAGGGGAGCCCCATTTCCGCCTCCTAGCTCGAGATGAGGGATCCTTTCCCTGTTTCGTAGGGAAAGAATTCCCGGCGTTCCCGTCGCATCTCAAGAGGAGGCGCTCTCCACAGGAAAGGCGAGAGGAACTCCAGGGTCGTGCCACCATTCCAAGAGTCCCCCAGATGTGTCAGTCCATTCCAGAGGAACCTGTTTTCCCTGCACTGCTTGACGTTCAAGCCGAGGATCGGCTCCCACCACGTGTGCACGTGGGACAGCCCTGTGGGAAAGCCTCGTGGGAAAGCCTCGTGGGAAAGACTCGAGGGAAAACCATAGATCCTTTGATCCACGCGGCGGACTGCGTGACACTGCTGCTACCGCTCTGGAGGAAAGCGCAAGTGCATGCCCGCATTCGAGACGAGGACTGACTCCCCTGGGGAGACTCCAGAAGTACCCCAAGATCCATGTCAGCACTGGAGAGGAATCCTCAGGTTCCGGCCCCGACTCCACACAAGGTCTTAGGCCCCGGCATCGACGGGAGAGGAATCCCGAGAGGCCCCCGAGGAACTCGCATGGGGACTGGCCTTTCCTGAGGCCACCAGAGCGGGTCCCTGAGGTCCCCATCGTAAGTCGAGAGCACCTGCCGCAACTCGAGAAAATCCAGGAGGTTTTGCCCTCCAGGCGAGATGAGGCCCATTTCCGCTGAGGCTTCTCGAGGCCAATCACATCTAACCACTGGAACTTCCAAAGGGTCCTTCAAACCCTTGCTGCAACTCAAGAAGTTCCCCGACATATTCGTCTCCACTCGAGAGGAAGCACGTGGGGTCCCGCAAACATCCAGGGGAGCCCCGTTTCCGCCTCCTAGCTCGAGATGAGGGATCCTTTCCCTGTTTCGTAGGGAAAGAATTCCCGGCGTTCCCGTCGCATCTCAAGAGGAGGCGCTCTCCACTGGAAAGGCGAGAGGAACTCCAGGGTCGTGCCACCATTCCAAGAGTCCCCCAGATGTGTCAGTCCATTCCAGAGGAACCTGTTTTCCCTGCAATGCCTTGACGTTCAAGCCGAGAATCTAGTCCCACAACGTGTGCACGTGGGACAGCCCTGTGGAAAGCCTCGTGGGAAAGCCTCGTGGGAAAGACTCGAGGGAAAACCATAGATCCTTTGATCCACGCGGCGGACTGCGTGACACTGCTGCTACCGCTCTGGAGGAAAGCGCAAGTGCATGCCCGCATTCGAGACGAGGACTGACTCCCCAGGGGAGACTCCAGAATTACCCCAAGATCCATGTCAGCACTGGAGAGGAATCCTCAGGTTCCGGCCCCGACTCCACACAAGGTCTTAGGCCCCGGCATCGACGGGAGAGGAATCCCGAGAGGCCCCCGAGGAACTCGCATGGGGACTGGCCTTTCCTGAGGCCACCAGAGCGGGTCCCTGAGGTCCCCATCGTAAGTCGAGAGCACCTGCCGCAACTCGAGAAAATCCAGGAGGTTTTGCCCTCCAGGCGAGATGAGGCCCATTTCCGCTGAGGCTTCTCAAGGCCAATCACATCTAACCACTGGAACTTCCAAAGGGTCCTTCACACCCTTGCTGCAACTCAAGAAGTTCCCCGACATACCCGTCTCCACTCGAGAGGAAGCACATGCGTCCCGCACACATCCAGGGGAGCCCCGTTTCCGCCTCCTAGCTCGAGATGAGGGATCCTTTCCCTGTTTCGTAGGGAAAGAATTCCCGGCGTTCCCGTCGCATCTCAAGAGGAGGCGCTCTCCACAGGAAAGGCGAGAGGAACTCCAGGGTCGTGACACCATTCCAAGAGTCCCCCAGATGTGTCAGACCATTCCAGAGGAACCTGTTTTCCCTGCACTGCCTTGACGTTCAAGCCAAGGATCGACTCCCACCACGTGTGCACGTGGGACAGCCGTGTGGGAAAGCCTCGTGGGAAAGCCTCGTGGGAAAGACTCGAGGGAAAAACATAGATCCTTTGATCCACGCGGCGGACTGCGTGACACTGCTGCTACCGCTCTGGAGGAAAGCGCAAGTGCATGCCAGCATTCGAGACGAGGACTGACTCCCCTGGGGAGACTCCAGAAGTACCCCAAGATCCACGTCAGCACTGGAGAGGAATCCTCAGGTTCCGGCCCCGACTCCACACAAGGTCTTAGGCCCCGGCATCGACGGGAGAGGAATCCCGAGAGGCCCCCGAGGAACTCGCATGGGGACTGGCCCTTCCTGAGGCCACCAGAGCGTGTCCCTGAGGTCCCCGTCGTAAGTCGAGAGCACCTGCCGCAACTCGAGAAAATCCAGGAGGTTTTGCCCTCCAGGCGAGATGAGGCCCATTTCCGCTGAGGCTTCTCGAGGCCAATCACATCTAACCACTGGAACTTCCAAAGGGTCCTTCACACCCTTGCTGCAACTCAAGAAGTTCCCCGACATACCCGTCTGCACTCCAGAGGAAGCACGATGTGTCCCGCACACATCCAGGGGAGCCCCGTTTCAGCCTCCTAGCTCGAGATGAGGGATCCTTTCCCTGTTTCGTAGGGAAAGAATTCCCGGCGTTCCCGTCGCATCTCAAGAGGAGGCGCTCTCCACAGGAAAGGCGAGAGGAACTCCAGGGTCGTGCCACCATTCCAAGAGTCCCCCAGATGTGTCAGTCCATTACAGAGGAACCTGTTTTCCCTGCACTGCCTTGACGTTCAAGCCGAGGATCGACTCCCACCACGTGTGCACGTGGGACAGCCCTGTGGGAAAGCCTCGTGGGAAAGCCTCGTGGGAAAGACTCGAGGGAAAACCATAGATCCTTTGATCCAGGCGGGGGACTGCGTGACACTGCTGCTACCGCTCTGGAGGAAAGCGCAAGTGCATGCCCGCATTCGAGACGAGGACTGACTCCCCTGGGGAGACTCCAGAAGTACCCCAAGATCCATGTCAGCACTGGAGAGGAATCCTCAGGTTCCGGCCCCGACTCCACACAAGGTCTTAGGCCCCGGCATCGACGGGATAGGAATCCCGAGAGGCCCCCGAGGAACTCGCATGGGGACTGGACTTTCCTGAGGCCACCAGAGCGGGTCCCTGAGGTCCCCGTCGTAAGTCGAGAGCACCTGCCGCAACTCGAGAAAATCCAGGAGGTTTTGCCCTCCAGGCGAGATGAGGCCCATTTCCGCTGAGGCTTCTCGAGGCTAATCACGTCTAACCACTGGAACTTCCAAAGGGTCCTTCACACCCTTGCTGCAACTCAAGAAGTTCCCCGACATACCCGTCTCCACTCGAGAGGAAGCACGTGGGGTCCCGCACACATCCAGGGGAGCCCCGTTTCCGCCTCCTAGCTCGAGATGATTGATCCTTTCCCTGTTTCGTAGGGAAAGAATTCCTGCGTTCCCGTCGCATCTCAAGAGGAGGCGCTCTCCACAGGAAAGGCGAGAGGAACTCCAGGGTGGTGCCACCATTCCAAGAGTCCCCCAGATGTGTCAGTCCATTCCAGAGGAACCTGTTTTCCCTGCACTGCCTTGACGTTCAAGCCGAGGATCGACTCCCACCACGTGTGCACGTGGGACAGCCCTGTGGGAAAGCCTCGTGGGAAAGCCTAGTGGGAAAGACTCTAGGGAAAACCATAGATCCTTTGATCCACGCGGCAGACTGCGTGACACTGCTGCTACCGCTCTGGAGGAAAGCGCAAGTGCATGCCCGCATTCGAGACGAGGACTGACTCCCCTGGGGAGACTCCAGAAGTACCCCAAGATCCATGTCAGCACTGGAGAGGAATCCTCAGGTTCCGGCCCCGACTCCACACAAGGTCTTAGGCCCCGGCATCGACGGGAGAGGAATCCCCAGAGGCCCCCGAGGAACTCGCATGGGGACTGGCCGTTCCTGAGGCCACCAGAGCGGGTCCCTGAGGTCCCCATCGTAAGTCGAGAGCACCTGCCGCAACTCGAGAAAATCCAGGAGGTTTTGCCCTCCAGGCGAGATGAGGCCCATTTCCGCTGAGGCTTCTCGAGGCCAATCACATCTAACCACTGGAACTTCCAAAGGGTCCTTCACACCCTTGCTGCAACTCAAGAAGTTCCCCGACATATTGGTCTCCACTCGAGAGGAAGCACGTGGGGTCCCGCAAACATCCAGGGGAGCCCCGTTTCCGCCTCTTAGCTCGAGAGGAGGGATCCTTTCCCTGTTTCGTAGGGAAAGAATTCCAGGCGTTCCCGTCGCATCTCAAGAGGAGGCGCTCTCCACAGGAAAGGGGAGAGGAACTCCAGGGTCGTGCCACCATTCCAAGAGTCCCCCAGATGTGTCAGTCCATTCCAGAGGAACCTGTTTTCCCTGCACTGCCTTGACGTTCAAGCCGAGAATCTAGTCCCACCACGTGTGAACGTGGGACAGCCCTGTGGAAAGCCTCGTGGGAAAGACTCGAGGGAAAACCATAGGTCCTTTGATCCACGCGGCGGACTGGGTGACACTGCTGCTACCGCTCTGGAGGAAAGCGCAAGTGCATGCCCGCATTCGAGACGAGGACTGACTCCCCTGGGGAGACTCCAGAAGTACCCCAAGATCCATGTCAGCACTGGAGAGGAATCCTCAGGTCCCGGCCCCGATTCCACACAAGGTCGTAGGCCCCAGCATCGACGGGAGAGGAATCCCGAGAGGACCCGAGGAACTCGCATGGGGACAGGCCTTTCCTGAGGCCACCAGAGCGGGTCTCTGAGGTCCCCGTCGTAAGTCGAGAGCACCTGCCGCAACTAGAGAAAATCCAGGAGGTTTTGCTCTCCAGGCGAAATGAGGCCCATTTCCGCTGATCCTTCTCGAGGCTAATCACTTCTAACCACTGGAACTTCCAAAGGGTCCTTCACACCCTTGCTGCAACTCAAGAAGTTCCCCGACATACCCGTCTCCACTCAAGAGGAAGCACGTGGGTTCCCGCACACATCCAGGTGAGCCCCGTTTCCGCCTCCTACCTCGAGATGAGGGATCCTTTCCCTGTTTCGTAGGGAAAGAATTTCCGGGGTTCCCGTCGCATCTCAAGAGGAGGCGCTCCCCACAGGAAAGGCGAGAGGAACTCCAGGGTCGTGCCACCATTCCAAGAGTCCCCCAGATGTCTCAGTCCATTCCAGAGGAACCTGTTTTCCCTGCACTGCCTTGACGTTCAAGCCGAGGATCGACTCCCACCACGTGTGCACGTGGGACAGCCCTGTGGGAAGCCTCGTGGGAAAGCCTCGTGGGAAAGACTCGAGGGAAAACCATAGATCCTTTGATCCACGCGGCGGACTGCGTGACACTGCTGCTACCGCTCTGGAGGAAAGCACAAGTGCATGCCCGCATTCGAGACGAGGACTGACTCCCCTGGGGAGACTCCAGAAGTACCCCAAGATCCATGTCAGCACTGGAGAGGAATCCTCAGGTTCCGGCCCCGACTCCACACAAGGTCTTAGGCCCCGGCATCGACGGGAGAGGAATCCCCAGAGGCCCCCGAGGAACTCGCATGGGGACTGGCCTTTCCTGAGGCCACCAGAGCGGGTCCCTAAGGTCCCCGTCGTAAGTCGAGAGCACCTGCCGCAACTCGAGAAAATCCAGGAGGTTTTGCCCTCCAGGCGAGATGAGGCCCATTGGCGCTGAGGCTTCTCGAGGCCAATCACATCTAACCACTGGAACTTCCAAAGGGTCCTTCACACCCTTGCTGCAACTCAATAAGTTGCCCGACATACCCGTCTGCACTCGAGAGGAAGCACGAGGTGTCCCGCACACATCCAGGGGAGCCCCGTTTCCGCCTCCTAGCTCGAGATGAGGGATCCTTTCCCTGTTTCGTAGGGAAAGAATTCCCGGCGTTCCCGTCGCATCTCAAGAGGAGGCGCTCTCCACAGGAAAGGCGAGAGGAACTCCAGGGTCATGCCACCATTCCAAGAGTCCCCCAGATGTGTCAGTCCATTCCAGAGGAACCTGTTTTCCCTGCACTGCCTTGACGTTCAAGCCGAGGATCGACTCCCACCACGTGTGCACTTGGGACAGCCCTGTGGGAAAGCCTCGTGGGAAAGCCTCGTGGGAAAGACTCGAGGGAAAACCATAGATCCTTTGATCCACGCGGCGGACTGCGTGACACTGCTGCTACCGCTCTGGAGGAAAGCGCAAGTGCATGCCCGCATTCGAGACGAGGACTGACTCCCCTGGGGAGACTCCAGAAGTACCCCAAGATCCATGTCAGCACTGGAGAGGAATCCTCAGGTTCCGGCCCCGACTCCACAAAAGGTCTTAGGCCCCGGCATCGACGGGAGAGGAATCCCGGGAGGCCCCCGAGGAACTCGCATGGGGACTGGCCTTTCCTGAGGCCATCAGAGCGTGTCCCTAAGGTCCCCGTCGTAAGTCGAGAGCACCTGCCGCAACTCGAGAAAATCCAGGAGGTTTTCCTCCAGGCGAGATGAGGCCCATTTCCGCTGAGGCTTCTCGAGGCCAATCACATCTAACCACTGGAACTTCCAAAGGGTCCTTCACATCCTTGCTGCAACTCAAGAAGTTCCCCGACATACCCGTCTCCACTCGAGAGGAAGCACGTGGGGTCCCGCACAAATCCAGGGGAGCCCCATTTCCGCCTCCTAGCTAGAGATGAGGGATCCTTTCCCTGTTTCGTAGGGAAAGAATTCCCGGCGTTCCCGTCGCATCTCAAGAGGAGGCGCTCTCCACAGGAAAGGCGAGAGGAACTCCAGGGTCGTGCCACCATTCCAAGAGTCCCCCAGATGTGTCAGTCTATTCCAGAGGAGCCTGTTTTCCCTGCACTGCCTTGACGTTCAAGCCGAGGATCGAGTCCCACCACGTGTGCACGTGGGACAGCCCTGTGGGAAAGCCTCGTGGGAAAGCCTCGTGGGAAAGACTCGAGGGAAAACCATAGATCCTTTGATCCACGCGGCGGACTGCGTGACACTGCTGCTACCGCTCTGGAGGAAAGCGCAAATGCATGCCCGCATTCGAGACGAGGACTGACTCCCCTGGGGAGACTCCAGAAGTACCCCAAGATCCATGTCAGCACTGGAGAGGAATCCTCAGGTTCTGGCCGCGACTCCACACAAGGTCTTAGGCCCCGGCATCGACGGGAGAGGAATCCCGAGAGGCCCCCGAGGAACTCGCATGGGGACTGGCCTTTCCTGAGGCCACCAGAGCGGGTCCCTGAGGTCCCCGTCGTAAGTCGAGAGCACCTGACGCAACTCGAGAAAATCCAGGAGGTTTTGCCCTCCAGGCGAGATGAGGCCCATTTCCGCTGAGGCTTCTCGAGGCCAATCACATCTAACCACTGGAACTTCCAAAGGGTCCTTCACACCCTTGCTGCAACTCAAGAAGTTCCCCGACATACCCGTCTGCACTCGAGAGGAAGCACGTGGTGTCCCGCACACATCCAGGGGAGCCCCGTTTCCGCCTCCTAGCTCGAGATGAGGGATCCTTTCCCTGTTTCATAGGGAAAGAATTCCCGGCGTTCCCGTCGCATCTCAAGAGGAGGCGCTCTCCACAGGAAAGGCGAGAGGAACTCCAGGGTCATGCCACCATTCCAAGAGTCCCCCAGATGTGTCAGTCCATTCCAGAGGAACCTGTTTTCCCTGCACTGCCTTGACGTTCAAGCCGAGGATCGACTCCCACCACGTGTGCACGTGGGACAGCCCTGTGGGAAAGCCTCGTGGGAAAGCCTCGTGGGAAAGACTCGAGGGAAAACCATAGATCCTTTGATCCACGCGGCGGACTGCGTGACACTGTTGCTACCGCTCTGGAGGAAAGCACAAGTGCATGCCCGCATTCGAGACGAGGACTGACTCCCCTGGGGAGACTCCAGAAGTACCCCAAGATCCATGTCAGCACTGGAGAGGAATCCTCAGGTTCCGGCCCCGACTCCACACAAGGTCTTAGGCCCCGGCATCGACGGGAGAGGAATCCCGAGACGCCCCCGAGGAACTCGCATGGGGACTGGCCTTTCCTGAGGCCACAAGAGCGGTTCCCTGAGGTCCCGGTCGTAAGTCGAGAGCACATGCCGGAACTCGAGAAAATCCAGGAGGTTTTGCCCTCCAGGCGAGATGAGGCCCATTTCCGCTGAGGCTTCTCGAGGCCAATCACATCTAACCACTGGAACTTCCAAAGGGTCCTTCACACCATTGCTGCAACTCAAGAAGTTCCCCGACATACCCGTCTCCACTCGAGAGGAAGCACGTGGGGTCCCGCACACATCCAGGGGAGCCCCGTTTCCGCCTCCTAGCTCAAGATGAGGGATCCTTTCCCTGTTTCGTAGGGAAAGAATTCCCGGCGTTCCCGTCGCATCTCAAGAGGAGGCGCTCTCCACAGGAAACGCGAGAGGAACTCCAGGGTCGTGACACCATTCCAAGAGTCCCCCAGATGTGTCAGTCCATTCCAGAGGAACCTGTTTTCCCTGCACTGCCTTGACGTTCAAGCCGAGGATCGACTCCCACCACGTGTGCACGTGGGACAGCTCTGTGGGAAAGCCTCGTGGGAAAGCCTCGTGGGAAATACTCGAGGGAAAACCATAGATCCTTTGATCCACGCGGCGGACTACGTGACACTGCTGCTACCGCTCTGGAGGAAAGCGCAAGTGCATGCCCGCATTCGAGACGAGGACTGACTCCCCTGGGGAGACTCCAGAAGTACCCCAAGATCCATGTCAGCACTGGAGAGGAATCCTCAGGTTCCGGCCCCGACTCCACACAAGGTCTTAGGCCCCGGCGTCGACGGGAGAGGAATCCCGAGAGGCCCCCGAGGAACTCGCATGGGGACTGGCCTTTCCTGAGGCCACCAGAGCGGGTCCCTGAGGTCCCCGTCGAAAGTCGAGAGCACCTGCCGCAACTCGAGAAAATCCAGGAGGTTTTGCCCTCCAGGCGAGATGAGGCCCATTTCCGCTGAGGCTTCTCGAGGCCAATCACGTCTAACCACTGGTACTTCTAAAGGGTCCTTCACACCCTTGCTGCAACTCAAGAAGTTCCCCGACATACCCGTCTCCACTCGAGAGGAAGCATGTGGTGTCCCGCACACATCCAGGGGAGCCCCGTTTCCGCCTCCTAGCTCGAGATGAGGGATCCTTTCCCTGTTTCGTAGGGAAAGAATTCCCGGCGTTCCCGTCGCATCTCAAGAGGAGGCGCTCTCCACAGGAAAGGCGAGAGGAACTCCAGGGTCGTGCCACCATTCCAAGAGTCCCCCAGATGTGTCAGTCCATTCCAGAGGAACCTGTTTTCCCTGCACTGCCTTGACGTTCAAGCCGAGGATCGACTCCCACCACGTGTGCACGTGGGACAGCCCTGTGGGAAAGCCTCGTGGGAAAGCCTCGTGGGAAAGACTCGAGGGAAAACCATAGATCCTTTGATCCCCGCGGCGGACTGCGTGACACTGCTGCTACCGCTCTGGAGGAAAGCGCAAGTGCATGCCCGCATTCGAGACGAGGACTGACTCCCCTGGGGAGACTCCTGAAATACCCCAAGATCCATGTCAGCACTGGAGCGGAATCCTCAGGTTCCGGCCCCGACTCCACACAAGGTCTTAGGCCCCGGCATCGACGGAAGAGGAATCCCGAGACGACCCCGAGGAACTCGCATGGGGACTGGCCTTTCCTGAGGCCACCAGAGCGGGTCCCTGAGGTCCCCGTCGTAAGTCGAGAGCACCTGCCGCAACTCGAGAAAATCCAGGAGGTTTTGCCCTCCAGGCGAGATGAGGCCCATTTCAGCTGAGGCTTCTCGAGGCCAATCACGTCTAACCACTGGAACTTCCAAAGGGTCCTTCACACCCTTGCTGCAACTCAAGAAGTTCCCCGACATACCCGTCTCCACTCGAGAGGAAGCACGTGGGGTCCCGCACACATCCAGGGGAGCCCCGTTTCCGCCTCCTAGCTCAAGATGAGGGATCCTTTCCCTGTTTCGTAGGGAAAGAATTCCCGGCGTTCCCGTCGCATCTCAAGAGGAGGCGCTCTCCACAGGAAAGGCGAGAGGAACTCCAGGGTCGTGACACCATTCCAAGAGTCCCCCAGATGTGTCAGTCCATTCCAGAGGAACCTGTTTTCCCTGCACTGCCTTGACGTTCAAGCCGAGGATCGACTCCCACCACGTGTGCACGTGGGACAGCCCTGTGGGAAAGCCTCGTGGGAAAGCCTCGAGGGAAAACCATAGATCCTTGGATCCACGTGGCGGATTGCGTGACACTGCTGCTACCGCTCTGGAGGAAAGCGCAAGTGCATGCCCGCATTCGAGACGAGGACTGACTCCCCTGGGGAGACTCCAGAAGTACCCCAAGATCCATGTCAGCACTGGAGAGGAACCCTCAGGTTCCGGCCCCGACTCCACACAAGGTCTTAGGCCCCGGCATCGACGGGAGAGGAATCCCGAGAGGCCCCCGAGGAACTCGCATGGGGACGGGCCTTTCCTGAGGCCACCAGAGCGGGTCCCTGAGGTCCCCGTCGTAAGTCGAGAGCACCTGCCGCAACTCGAGAAAATCCAGGAGGTTTTGCCCTCTTGGCGAGATGAGGCCCATTTGCGCTGAGGCTTCTCGAGGCCAATAACATCTAACCACTGGAACTTCCAAAGGGTCCTTCACAATATTGCTGCAACTCAAGAAGTTCCCCGACATACCCGTCTCCACTCGAGAGGAAGCACTTGGGGTCCCGCACACATCCAGGGGAGCCCCGTTTCCGCCTCCTAGCTCGAGATGAGGGATCCTTTCCCTGTTTCGTAGGGAAAGAATTCCCGGCATTCTCGTCGCATCTCAAGAGGAGGCGCTCTCCACAGGAAAGGCGAGAGGAACTCCAGGGTCATGCCACCATTCCAAGAGTCCCCCAGATGTGTCAGTCCATTCCAGAGGAACCTGTTTTCCCTGCACTGCCTTGACATTCAAGCCGAGGATCGACTCCCACCACGTGTGCACGTGGGACAGCCCTGTGGGAAAGCCTCGTGGGAAAGCCTCGTGGGAAAGACTCGAGGGAAAACCATAGATCCTTTGATCCACGCGGCGGACTGCGTGACACTGCTGCTACCGCTCTGGAGGAAAGCGCAAGTGCATGCCCGCATTCGAGACGAGGACTGACTCCCCTGGGGAGACTCCAGAAGTACCCCAAGATCCATGTCAGCACTGGAGAGGAATCCTCAGGTTCCGGCCCCGACTCCACACAAGGTCTTAGGCCCCGGCATCGACGGGAGAGGAATCACGAGAGGGCCCCGAGGAACTCGCATGGGGACTGGCCTTTCCTGAGGCCACCAGAGCGGGTCCCTGAGGTCCCCGTCGTAAGTCGAGAGCACCTGCCACAACTCGAGAAAATCCAGGAGGTTTTGCCCTCCAGGCGAGATGAGGCCCATTTCCGCTGAGGCTTCTCGAGGCCAATCACATCTAACCACTGGAACTTCCAAAGGGTCCTTCACACCCTTGCTGCAACTCAAGAAGTTCCCCGACATACCCGTCTGCACTCGAGAGGAAGCACGTGGTGTCCCGCACACATCCAGGAGAGCCCCGTTTCCGCCTCCTAGCTCGAGATGAGGGATCCTTTCCCTGTTTCGTAGGGAAAGAATTCCCGGCGTTCCAGTCGCATCTCAAGAGGAGGCGCTCTCCACAGGAAAGGCGAGAGGAACTCCAGGGTCGTGACACCATTCCAAGAGTCCCCCAGATGTGTCAGTCCATTCCAGAGGAACCTGTTTTCCCTGCACTGCCTTGACGTTCAAGCCGAGGATCGACTCCCACCACGTGTGCACGTGGGACAGCCCTGTGGGAAAGCCTCGTGGGAAAGCCTCGAGGGAAAACCATAGATCCTTGGATCCACGTGGCGGATTGCGTGACACTGCTGCTACCGCTCTGGAGGAAAGCGCAAGTGCATGCTCGCATTCGAGACGAAGACTGACTCCCCTGGGGAGACTCCAGAAGTACCCCAAGATCCATGTCAGCACTGGAGAGGAATCCTCAGGTTCCGGCCCGACTCCACACAAGGTCTTAGGCCCCGGCATCGACGGGAGAGGAATCCCGAGAGGCCCCCGAGGAACTCGCATGGGGACGGGCCTTTCCTGAGGCCACCAGAGCGGGTCCCGGAGGTCCCCGTCGTAAGTCGAGAGCACCTGCCGCAACTCGAGAAAATCCAGGAGGTTTTGCCCTCTTGGCGAGATGAGGCCCATTTCCGCTGAGGCTTCTCCAGGCCAATAACATCTAACCGCTGGAACTTCCAAAGGGTCCTTCACACCATTGCTGCAACTCAAGAAGTTCCCCGACATACCCGTCTCCACTCGAGAGGAAGCACGTGGGGTCCCGCACACATCCAGGGGAGCCCCGTTTCCGCCTCCTAGCTCGAGATGAGGGATCCTTTCCCTGTTTCGTAGGGAAAGAATTCCCGGCGTTCCCGTCGCATCTCAAGAGGAGGCGCTCTCCACAGAAAAGGCGAGAGGAACTCCAGGGTCATGCCACCATTCCAAGAGTCCCCCAGATGTGTCAGTCCATTCCAGAGGAACCTGTTTTCCCTGCACTGCCTTGACGTTCAAGCCGAGGATCGACTCCCACCACGTGTGCACGTGGGACAGCCCTGTGGGAAAGCCTCGTGGGAAAGCCTCGTGGGAAAGACTCGAGGGAAAACCATAGATCCTTTGATCCACGCGGCGGACTGCGTGACACTGCTGCTACCGTTCTGGAGGAAAGCGCAAGTGCATGCCCGCATTCGAGACGAGGACTGACTCCCCTGGGGAGACTCCAGAAGTACCCCAAGATCCATGTCAGCACTGGAGAGGAATCGTCAGGTTCCGGCCCCGACTCCACACAAGGTCTTAGGCCCCGGCATCGACGGGAGAGGAATCCCGAGAGGCCCCCGAGGAACTCGCATGGGGACTGGCCTTTCCTGAGGCCACCAGAGCGGGTCCCTGAGGTCCCCGTCGTAAGTCGAGAGCACCTGCCGCAACTCGAGAAAATCCAGGAGGTTTTGCCCTCCAGGCGAGATGAGGCCCATTTCCGCTGAGGCTTCTCGAGGCCAATCATATCTAACCACTGGAACTTCCAAAGGTTCCTTCACACCCTTGCTGCAACTCAAGAAGTTCCCCGACATACCCGTCTGCACTCGAGAGGAAGCACGTGGGGTCCCGCACACATCCAGGGGAGCGCCGTTTCCGCCTCCTATCTCGAGATGAGGGATCCTTTCCCTGTTTCGTAGGGAAAGAATTCCCGGCGTTCCCGTCGCATCTCAAGAGGAGGCGCTCTCCACAGGAAACGCGAGAGGAACTCCAGGGTCGTGACACCATTCCAAGAGTCCCCCAGATGTGTCAGTCCATTCCAGAGGAACCTGTTTTCCCTGCACTGCCTTGACGTTCAAGCCGAGGATCGACTCCCACCACGTGTGCACGTGGGACAGCCCTGTGGGAAAGCCTCGTGGGAAAGCCTCGTGGGAAATACTCGAGGGAAAACCATAGATCCTTTGATCCACGCGGCGGACTACGTGACACTGCTGCTACCGCTCTGGAGGAAAGCGCAAGTGCATGCCCGCATTCGAGACGAGGACTGACTCCCCTGGGGAGACTCCAGAAGTACCCCAAGATCCATGTCAGCACTGGAGAGGAATCCTCAGGTTCCGGCCCCGACTCCACACAAGGTCTTAGGCCCCGGCGTCGACGGGAGAGGAATCCCGAGAGGCCCCCGAGGAACTCGCATGGGGACTGGCCTTTCCTGAGGCCACCAGAGCGGGTCCCTGAGGTCCCCGTCGAAAGTCGATAGCACCTGCCGCAACTCGAGAAAATCCAGGAGGTTTTGCCCTCCAGGCGAGATGAGGCCCATTTCCGCTGAGGCTTCTCGAGGCCAATCACGTCTAACCACTGGTACTTCTAAAGGGTCCTTCACACCCTTGCTGCAACTCAAGAAGTTCCCCGACATACCCGTCTCCACTCGAGAGGAAGCATGTGGTGTCCCGCACACATCCAGGGGAGCCCCGTTTCCGCCTCCTAGCTCGAGATGAGGGATCCTTTCCCTGTTTCGTAGGGAAAGAATTCCCGGCGTTCCCGTCGCATCTCAAGAGGAGGCGCTCTCCACAGGAAAGGCGAGAGGAACTCCAGGGTCGTGCCACCATTCCAAGAGTCCCCCAGATGTGTCAGTCCATTCCAGAGGAACCTGTTTTCCCTGCACTGCCTTGACGTTCAAGCCGAGGATCGACTCCCACCACGTGTGCACGTGGGACAGCCCTGTGGGAAAGCCTCGTGGGAAAGCCTCGTGGGAAAGACTCGAGGGAAAACCATAGATCCTTTGATCCCCGCGGCGGACTCCGTGACACTGCTGCTACCGCTCTGGAGGAAAGCGCAAGTGCATGCCCGCATTCGAGACGAGGACTGACTCCCCTGGGGAGACTCCTGAAATACCCCAAGATCCATGTCAGCACTGGAGCGGAATCCTCAGGTTCCGGCCCCGACTCCACACAAGGTCTTAGGCCCCGGCATCGACGGAAGAGGAATCCCGAGACGACCCCGAGGAACTCGCATGGGGACTGGCCTTTCCTGAGGCCACCAGAGCGGGTCCCTGAGGTCCCCGTCGTAAGTCGAGAGCACCTGCCGCAACTCGAGAAAATCCAGGAGGTTTTGCCCTCCAGGCGAGATGAGGCCCATTTCAGCTGAGGCTTCTCGAGGCCAATCACGTCTAACCACTGGAACTTCCAAAGGGTCCTTCACACCCTTGCTGCAACTCAAGAAGTTCCCCGACATACCCGTCTCCACTCGAGAGGAAGCACGTGGGGTCCCGCACACATCCAGGGGAGCCCCGTTTCCGCCTCCTAGCTCAAGATGAGGGATCCTTTCCCTGTTTCGTAGGGAAAGAATTCCCGGCGTTCCCGTCGCATCTCAAGAGGAGGCGCTCTCCACAGGAAAGGCGAGAGGAACTCCAGGGTCGTGACACCATTCCAAGAGTCCCCCAGATGTGTCAGTCCATTCCAGAGGAACCTGTTTTCCCTGCACTGCCTTGACGTTCAAGCCGAGGATCGACTCCCACCACGTGTGCACGTGGGACAGCCCTGTGGGAAAGCCTCGTGGGAAAGCCTCATGGGAAAGACTCGAGGGAAAACCATAGATCCTTTGATCCACGCGGCGGACTGCGTGACACTGCTGCTACCGCTCTGGAGGAAAGCGGAAGTGCATGCCCGCATTCGAGACGAGGACTGACTCCCCTGGGGAGCCTCCAGAAGTACCCCAAGATCCATGTCAGCACTGGAGAGGAATCCTCAGGTTCCGGCCCCGACTCCACACAAGGTCTTAGGCCCCGGCATCGACGGGAGAGGAATCACGAGAGGGCCCCGAGGAACTCGCATGAGGACTGGCCTTTCCTGAGGCCAGCAGAGCGGGTCCCTGAGGTCCCCGTCGTAAGTCGAGAGCACCTGCCGCAACTCGAGAAAATCCAGGAGGTTTTTGCCCTCCAGGCGAGATGAGGCCCATTTCCGCTGAGGCTTCTCGAGGCCAATCACATCTAACCACTGGAACTTCCAAAGGGTCCTTCACACCCTTGCTGCAACTCAAGAAGTTCCCCGACAGACCCGTCTCCACTCGAGAGGAAACACGTGGTGTCCCGCACACATCCAGGGGAGCCCCGTTTCCGCCTCCTAACTCGAGATAAGGGATCCTTTCCCTGTTTCGTAGGGAAAGAATTCCCGGCGTTCCAGTCGCATCTCAAGAGGAGGCGCTCTCCACAGGAAAGGCGAGAGGAACTCCAGGGTCGTGACACCATTCCAAGAGTCCCCCAGATGTGTCAGTCCATTCCAGAGGAACCTGTTTTCCCTGCACTGCCTTGACGTTCAAGCCGAGGATCGACTCCCACCACGTGTGCACGTGGGACAGCCCTGTGGGAAAGCCTCGTGGGAAAGCCTCGAGGGAAAACCATAGATCCTTGGATCCACGTGGCGGATTGCGTGACACTGCTGCTACCGCTCTGGAGGAAAGCGCAAGTGCATGCCCGCATTCGAGACGAGGACTGACTCCCCTGGGGAGACTCCAGAAGTACCCCAAGATCCATGTCAGCACTGGAGAGGAACCCTCAGGTTCCGGCCCCGACTCCACACAAGGTCTTAGGCCCCGGCATCGACGGGAGAGGAATCCCGAGAGGCCCCCGAGGAACTCGCATGGGGACGGGCCTTTCCTGAGGCCACCAGAGCGGGTCCCTGAGGTCCCCGTCGTAAGTCGAGAGCACCTGCCGCAACTCGAGAAAATCCAGGAGGTTTTGCCCTCTTGGCGAGATGAGGCCCATTTGCGCTGAGGCTTCTCGAGGCCAATAACATCTAACCACTGGAACTTCCAAAGGGTCCTTCACAATATTGCTGCAACTCAAGAAGTTCCCCGACATACCCGTCTCCACTCGAGAGGAAGCACTTGGGGTCCCGCACACATCCAGGGGAGCCCCGTTTCCGCCTCCTAGCTCGAGATGAGGGATCCTTTCCCTGTTTCGTAGGGAAAGAATTCCCGGCATTCTCGTCGCATCTCAAGAGGAGGCGCTCTCCACAGGAAAGGCGAGAGGAACTCCAGGGTCATGCCTCCATTCCAAGAGTCCCCCAGATGTGTCAGTCCATTCCAGAGGAACCTGTTTTCCCTGCACTGCCTTGACATTCAAGCCGAGGATCGACTCCCACCACGTGTGCACGTGGGACAGCCCTGTGGGAAAGCCTCGTGGGAAAGCCTCGTGGGAAAGACTCGAGGGAAAACCATAGATCCTTTGATCCACGCGGCGGACTGCGTGACACTGCTGCTACCGCTCTGGAGGAAAGCGCAAGTGCATGCCCGCATTCGAGACGAGGACTGACTCCCCTGGGGAGACTCCAGAAGTACCCCAAGATCCATGTCAGCACTGGAGAGGAATCCTCAGGTTCCGGCCCCGACTCCACACAAGGTCTTAGGCCCCGGCATCGACGGGAGAGGAATCACGAGAGGGCCCCGAGGAACTCGCATGGGGACTGGCCTTTCCTGAGGCCACCAGAGCGGGTCCCTGAGGTCCCCGTCGTAAGTCGAGAGCACCTGCCGCAACTCGAGAAAATCCAGGAGGTTTTGCCCTCCAGGCGAGATGAGGCCCATTTCCGCTGAGGCTTCTCGAGGCCAATCACATCTAACCACTGGAACTTCCAAAGGGTCCTTCACACCCTTGCTGCAACTCAAGAAGTTCCCCGACATACCCGTCTGCACTCGAGAGGAAGCACGTGGTGTCCCGCACACATCCAGGGGAGCCCCGTTTCCGCCTCCTATCTCGAGATGAGGGATCCTTTCCCTGTTTCGTAGGGAAAGAATTCCCGGCGTTCCAGTCGCATCTCAAGAGGAGGCGCTCTCCACAGAAAAGGCGAGAGGAACTCCAGGGTCGTGACACCATTCCAAGAGTCCCCCAGATGTGTCAGTCCATTCCAGAGGAACCTGTTTTCCCTGCACTGCCTTGACGTTCAAGCCAAGGATCGACTCCCACCACGTGTGCACGTGGGACAGCCCTGTGGGAAAGCCTCGTGGGAAAGCCTCGAGGGAAAACCATAGATCCTTGGATCCACGTGGCGGATTGCGTGACACTGCTGCTACCGCTCTGGAGGAAAGCGCAAGTGCATGCTCGCATTCGAGACGAAGACTGACTCCCCTGGGGAGACTCCAGAAGTACCCCAAGATCCATGTCAGCACTGGAGAGGAATCCTCAGGTTCCGGCCCGACTCCACACAAGGTCTTAGGCCCCGGCATCGACGGGAGAGGAATCCCGAGAGGCCCCCGAGGAACTCGCATGGGGACGGGCCTTTCCTGAGGCCACCAGAGCGGGTCCCGGAGGTCCCCGTCGTAAGTCGAGAGCACCTGCCGCAACTCGAGAAAATCCAGGAGGTTTTGCCCTCTTGGCGAGATGAGGCCCATTTCCGCTGAGGCTTCTCCAGGCCAATAACATCTAACCGCTGGAACTTCCAAAGGGTCCTTCACACCATTGCTGCAACTCAAGAAGTTCCCCGACATACCCGTCTCCACTCGAGAGGAAGCACGTGGGGTCCCGCACACATCCAGGGGAGCCCCGTTTCCGCCTCCTAGCTCGAGATGAGGGATCCTTTCCCTGTTTCGTAGGGAAAGAATTCCCGGCGTTCCCGTCGCATCTCAAGAGGAGGCGCTCTCCACAGAAAAGGCGAGAGGAACTCCAGGGTCATGCCACCATTCCAAGAGTCCCCCAGATGTGTCAGTCCATTCCAGAGGAACCTGTTTTCCCTGCACTGCCTTGACGTTCAAGCCGAGGATCGACTCCCACCACGTGTGCACGTGGGACAGCCCTGTGGGAAAGCCTCGTGGGAAAGCCTCGTGGGAAAGACTCGAGGGAAAACCATAGATCCTTTGATCCACGCGGCGGACTGCGTGACACTGCTGCTACCGTTCTGGAGGAAAGCGCAAGTGCATGCCCGCATTCGAGACGAGGACTGACTCCCCTGGGGAGACTCCAGAAGTACCCCAAGATCCATGTCAGCACTGGAGAGGAATCGTCAGGTTCCGGCCCCGACTCCACACAAGGTCTTAGGCCCCGGCATCGACGGGAGAGGAATCCCGAGAGGCCCCCGAGGAACTCGCATGGGGACTGGCCTTTCCTGAGGCCACCAGAGCGGGTCCCTGAGGTCCCCGTCGTAAGTCGAGAGCACCTGCCGCAACTCGAGAAAATCCAGGAGGTTTTGCCCTCCAGGCGAGATGAGGCCCATTTCCGCTGAGGCTTCTCGAGGACAATCACATCTAACCACTGGAACTTCCAAAGGTTCCTTCACACCCTTGCTGCAACTCAAGAAGTTCCCCGACATACCCGTCTCCACTCGAGAGGAAGCACGTGGTGTCCCGCACACATCCAGGGGAGCGCCGTTTCCGCCTCCTATCTCGAGATGAGGGATCCTTTCCCTGTTTCGTAGGGAAAGAATTCCCGGCGTTCCCGTCGCATCTCAAGAGGAGGCGCTCTCCACAGGAAAGGCGAGAGGTCCTCCAGGGTCGTGCCACCATTCCAAGAGTCCCCCAGATGTGTCAGTCCATTCCAGAGGAACCTGTTTTCCCTGCACTGCCTTGACGTTCAAGCCGAGAATCGAGTCCCACCACGTGTGAACGTGGGACAGCCCTGTGGAAAGCCTCGTGGGAAAGACTCGTGGGAAAGACTCGAGGGAAAACCATAGATCCTTTGATCCACGCGGCGGAGTGCGTGACACTGCTGCTACCGCTCTGGAGGAAAGCGCAAATGCATGCCCGCATTCGAGACGAGGACTGACTCCCCTGGGGAGACTCCAGAAGTACCCCAAGATCCATGTCAGCACTGGAGAGGAATCCTCAGGTTCTGGCCCCGACTCCACACAAGGTCTTAGGCCCCGGCATCGACGGGAGAGGAATCCCGAGAGGCCCCCGAGGAACTCGCATGGGGACTGGCCTTTCCTGAGGCCACCAGAGCGGGTCCCTGAGGTCCCCGTCGTAAGTCGAGAGCACCTGACGCAACTCGAGAAAATCCAGGAGGTTTTGCCCTCCAGGCGAGATGAGGCCCATTTCCGCTGAGGCTTCTCGAGGCCAATCACATCTAACCACTGGAACTTCCAAAGGGTCCTTCACACCCTTGCTGCAACTCAAGAAGTTCCCCGACATACCCGTCTGCACTCGAGAGGAAGCACGTGGTGTCCCGCACACATCCAGGGGAGCCCCGTTTCCGCCTCCTATCTCGAGATGAGGGATCCTTTCCCTGTTTCGTAGGGAAAGAATTCCCGGCGTTCCAGTCGCATCTCAAGAGGAGGCGCTCTCCACAGGAAAGGCGAGAGGAACTCCAGGGTCGTGACACCATTCCAAGAGTCCCCCAGATGTGTCAGTCCATTCCAGAGGAACCTGTTTTCCCTGCACTGCCTTGACGTTCAAGCCAAGGATCGACTCCCACCACGTGTGCACGTGGGACAGCCCTGTGGGAAAGCCTCGTGGGAAAGCCTCGAGGGAAAACCATAGATCCTTGGATCCACGTGGCGGATTGCGTGACACTGCTGCTACCGCTCTGGAGGAAAGCGCAAGTGCATGCTCGCATTCGAGACGAAGACTGACTCCCCTGGGGAGACTCCAGAAGTACCCCAAGATCCATGTCAGCACTGGAGAGGAATCCTCAGGTTCCGGCCCGACTCCACACAAGGTCTTAGGCCCCGGCATCGACGGGAGAGGAATCCCGAGAGGCCCCCGAGGAACTCGCATGGGGACGGGCCTTTCCTGAGGCCACCAGAGCGGGTCCCGGAGGTCCCCGTCGTAAGTCGAGAGCACCTGCCGCAACTCGAGAAAATCCAGGAGGTTTTGCCCTCTTGGCGAGATGAGGCCCATTTCCGCTGAGGCTTCTCCAGGCCAATAACATCTAACCGCTGGAACTTCCAAAGGGTCCTTCACACCATTGCTGCAACTCAAGAAGTTCCCCGACATACCCGTCTCCACTCGAGAGGAAGCACGTGGGGTCCCGCACACATCCAGGGGAGCCCCGTTTCCGCCTCCTAGCTCGAGATGAGGGATCCTTTCCCTGTTTCGTAGGGAAAGAATTCCCGGCGTTCCCGTCGCATCTCAAGAGGAGGCGCTCTCCACAGAAAAGGCGAGAGGAACTCCAGGGTCATGCCACCATTCCAAGAGTCCCCCAGATGTGTCAGTCCATTCCAGAGGAACCTGTTTTCCCTGCACTGCCTTGACGTTCAAGCCGAGGATCGACTCCCACCACGTGTGCACGTGGGACAGCCCTGTGGGAAAGCCTCGTGGGAAAGCCTCGTGGGAAAGACTCGAGGGAAAACCATAGATCCTTTGATCCACGCGGCGGACTGCGTGACACTGCTGCTACCGTTCTGGAGGAAAGCGCAAGTGCATGCCCGCATTCGAGACGAGGACTGACTCCCCTGGGGAGACTCCAGAAGTACCCCAAGATCCATGTCAGCACTGGAGAGGAATCGTCAGGTTCCGGCCCCGACTCCACACAAGGTCTTAGGCCCCGGCATCGACGGGAGAGGAATCCCGAGAGGCCCCCGAGGAACTCGCATGGGGACTGGCCTTTCCTGAGGCCACCAGAGCGGGTCCCTGAGGTCCCCGTCGTAAGTCGAGAGCACCTGCCGCAACTCGAGAAAATCCAGGAGGTTTTGCCCTCCAGGCGAGATGAGGCCCATTTCCGCTGAGGCTTCTCGAGGCCAATCATATCTAACCACTGGAACTTCCAAAGGTTCCTTCACACCCTTGCTGCAACTCAAGAAGTTCCCCGACATACCCGTCTGCACTCGAGAGGAAGCACGTGGGGTCCCGCACACATCCAGGGGAGCGCCGTTTCCGCCTCCTATCTCGAGATGAGGGATCCTTTCCCTGTTTCGTAGGGAAAGAATTCCCGGCGTTCCCGTCGCATCTCAAGAGGAGGCGCTCTCCACAGGAAAGGCGAGAGGTCCTCCAGGGTCGTGCCACCATTCCAAGAGTCCCCCAGATGTGTCAGTCCATTCCAGAGGAACCTGTTTTCCCTGCACTGCCTAGACGTTCAAGCCGAGAATCGAGTCCCACCACGTGTGAACGTGGGACAGCCCTGTGGAAAGCCTCGTGGGAAAGACTCTTGGGAAAGACTCGAGGGAAAACCATAGATCCTTTGATCCACGCGGCGGAGTGCGTGACACTGCTGCTACCGCTCTGGAGGAAAGCGCAAATGCATGCCCGCATTCGAGACGAGGACTGACTCCCCTGGGGAGACTCCAGAAGTACCCCAAGATCCATGTCAGCACTGGAGAGGAATCCTCAGGTTCTGGCCCCGACTCCACACAAGGTCTTAGGCCCCGGCATCGACGGGAGAGGAATCCCGAGAGGCCCCCGAGGAACTCGCATGGGGACTGGCCTTTCCTGAGGCCACCAGAGCGGGTCCCTGAGGTCCCCGTCGTAAGTCGAGAGCACCTGACGCAACTCGAGAAAATCCAGGAGGTTTTGCCCTCCAGGCGAGATGAGGCCCATTTCCGCTGAGGCTTCTCGAGGCCAATCACATCTAACCACTGGAACTTCCAAAGGGTCCTTCACACCCTTGCTGCAACTCAAGAAGTTCCCCGACATACCCGTCTGCACTCGAGAGGAAGCACGTGGTGTCCCGCACACATCCAGGGGAGCCCCGTTTCCGCCTCCTAGCTCGAGATGAGGGATCCTTTCCCTGTTTCATAGGGAAAGAATTCCCGGCGTTCCCGTCGCATCTCAAGAGGAGGCGCTCTCCACAGGAAAGGCGAGAGGAACTCCAGGGTCATGCCACCATTCCAAGAGTCCCCCAGATGTGTCAGTCCATTCCAGAGGAACCTGTTTTCCCTGCACTGCCTTGACGTTCAAGCCGAGGATCGACTCCCACCACGTGTGCACGTGGGACAGCCCTGTGGGAAAGCCTCGTGGGAAAGCCTCGTGGGAAAGACTCGAGGGAAAACCATAGATCCTTTGATCCACGCGGCGGACTGCGTGACACTGCTGCTACCGCTCTGGAGGAAAGCACAAGTGCATGCCCGCATTCGAGACGAGGACTGACTCCCCTGGGGAGACTCCAGAAGTACCCCAAGATCCATGTCAGCACTGGAGAGGAATCCTCAGGTTCCGGCCCCGACTCCACACAAGGTCTTAGGCCCCGGCATCGACGGGAGAGGAATCCCGAGACGCCCCCGAGGAACTCGCATGGGGACTGGCCTTTCCTGAGGCCACAAGAGCGGTTCCCTGAGGTCCCGGTCGTAAGTCGAGAGCACTTGCCGGAACTCGAGAAAATCCAGGAGGTTTTGCCCTCCAGGCGAGATGAGGCCCATTTCCGCTGAGGCTTCTCGAGGCCAATCACATCTAACCACTGGAACTTCCAAAGGGTCCTTCACACCATTGCTGCAACTCAAGAAGTTCCCCGACATACCCGTCTCCACTCGAGAGGAAGCACGTGGGGTCCCGCACACATCCAGGGGAGCCCCGTTTCCGCCTCCTAGCTCAAGATGAGGGATCCTTTCCCTGTTTCGTAGGGAAAGAATTCCCGGCGTTCCCGTCGCATCTCAAGAGGAGGCGCTCTCCACAGGAAACGCGAGAGGAACTCCAGGGTCGTGACACCATTCCAAGAGTCCCCCAGATGTGTCAGTCCATTCCAGAGGAACCTGTTTTCCCTGCACTGCCTTGACGTTCAAGCCGAGGATCGACTCCCACCACGTGTGCACGTGGGACAGCCCTGTGGGAAAGCCTCGTGGGAAAGCCTCGTGGGAAAGACTCGAGGGAAAACCATAGATCCTTTGATCCACGCGGCGGACTACGTGACACTGCTGCTACCGCTCTGGAGGAAAGCGCAAGTGCATGCCCGCATTCGAGACGAGGACTGGCTCCCCTGGGGAGACTCCAGAAGTACCCCAAGATCCATGTCAGCACTGGAGAGGAATCCTCAGGTTCCGGCCCCGACTCCACACAAGGTCTTAGGCCCCGGCGTCGACGGGAGAGGAATCCCGAGAGGCCCCCGAGGAACTCGCATGGGGACTGGCCTTTCCTGAGGCCACCAGAGCGGGTCCCTGAGGTCCCCGTCGAAAGTCGAGAGCACCTGCCGCAACTCGAGAAAATCCAGGAGGTTTTGCCCTCCAGGCGAGATGAGGCCCATTTCCGCTGAGGCTTCTCGAGGCCAATCACGTCTAACCACTGGTACTTCTAAAGGGTCCTTCACACCCTTACTGCAACTCAAGAAGTTCCCCGACATACCCGTCTCCACTCGAGAGGAAGCATGTGGTGTCCCGACACATCCAGGGGAGACCCGTTTCCGCCTCCTAGCTCGAGATGAGGGATCCTTTCCCTGTTTCGTAGGGAAAGAATTCCCGGCGTTCCCGTCGCATCTCAAGAGGAGGCGCTCTCCACAGGAAAGGCGAGAGGAACTCCAGGGTCGTGCCACCATTCCAAGAGTCCCCCAGATGTGTCAGTCCATTCCAGAGGAACCTGTTTTCCCTGCACTGCCTTGACGTTCAAGCCGAGGATCGACTCCCACCACGTGTGCACGTGGGACAGCCCTGTGGGAAAGCCTCGTGGGAAAGCCTCGTGGGAAAGACTCGAGGGAAAACCATAGATCCTTTGATCCACGCGGCGGACTGCGTGACACTGCTGCTACCGCTCTGGAGGAAAGCGCAAGTGCATGCCCGCATTCGAGACGAGGACTGACTCCCCTGGGGAGACTCCAGAAATACCCCAAGATCCATGTCAGCACTGGAGCGGAATCCTCAGGTTCCGGCCCCGACTCCACACAAGGTCTTAGGCCCCGGCATCGACGGAAGAGGAATCCCGAGACGACCCCGAGGAACTCGCATGGGGACTGGCCTTTCCTGAGGCCACCAGAGCGGGTCCCTGAGGTCCCCGTCGTAAGTCGAGAGCACCTGCCGCAACTCGAGAAAATCCAGGAGGTTTTGCCCTCCAGGCGAGATGAGGCCCATT
Source organism: Ovis canadensis (assembly GCF_042477335.2). Lineage (NCBI taxonomy): Eukaryota > Metazoa > Chordata > Mammalia > Artiodactyla > Bovidae > Ovis > Ovis canadensis. The sequence goes on from NC_091252.1 coordinate 3,958,738, forward strand.
TCCGCTGAGGCTTCTCGAGGCCAATCACGTCTAACCACTGGAACTTCCAAAGGGTCCTTCACACCCTTGCTGCAACTCAAGAAGTTCCCCGACATACCCGTCTCCACTCGAGAGGAAGCACGTGGGGTCCCGCACACATCCAGGGGAGCCCCGTTTCCGCCTCCTAGCTCAAGATGAGGGATCCTTTCCCTGTTTCGTAGGGAAAGAATTCCCGGCGTTCCCGTCGCATCTCAAGAGGAGGCGCTCTCCACAGGAAAGGCGAGAGGAACTCCAGGGTCGTGACACCATTCCAAGAGTCCCCCAGATGTGTCAGTCCATTCCAGAGGAACCTGTTTTCCCTGCACTGCCTTGACGTTCAAGCCGAGGATCGACTCCCACCACGTGTGCACGTGGGACAGCCCTGTGGGAAAGCCTCGTGGGAAAGCCTCGAGGGAAAACCATAGATCCTTGGATCCACGTGGCGGATTGCGTGACACTGCTGCTACCGCTCTGGAGGAAAGCGCAAGTGCATGCTCGCATTCGAGACGAAGACTGACTCCCCTGGGGAGACTCCAGAAGTACCCCAAGATCCATGTCAGCACTGGAGAGGAATCCTCAGGTTCCGGCCCCGACTCCACACAAGGTCTTAGGCCCCGGCATCGACGGGAGAGGAATCCCGAGAGGCCCCCGAGGAACTCGCATGGGGACGGGCCTTTCCTGAGGCCACAAGAGCGGGTCCCGGAGGTCCCCGTCGTAAGTCGAGAGCACCTGCCGCAACTCGAGAAAATCCAGGAGGTTTTGCCCTCTTGGCGAGATGAGGCCCATTTCCGCTGAGGCTTCTCCAGGCCAATAACATCTAACCGCTGGAACTTCTAAAGGGTCCTTCACACCATTGCTGCAACTCAAGAAGTTCCCCGACATACCCGTCTCCACTCGAGAGGAAGCACGTGGGGTCCCGCCCACATCCAGGGGAGCCCCGTTTCCGCCTCCTAGCTCGAGATGAGGGATCCTTTCCCTGTTTCGTAGGGAAAGAATTCCCGGCGTTCCCGTCGCATCTCAAGAGGAGGCGCTCTCCACAGAAAAGGCGAGAGGAACTCCAGGGTCATGCCACCATTCCAAGAGTCCCCCAGATGTGTCAGTCCATTCCAGAGGAACCTGTTTTCCCTGCACTGCCTTGACGTTCAAGCCGAGGATCGACTCCCACCACGTGTGCACGTGGGACAGCCCTGTGGGAAAGCCTCGTGGGAAAGCCTCGTGGGAAAGACTCGAGGGAAAACCATAGATCCTTTGATCCACGCGGCGGACTGCGTGACACTGCTGCTACCGTTCTGGAGGAAAGCGCAAGTGCATGCCCGCATTCGAGACGAGGACTGACTCCCCTGGGGAGACTCCAGAAGTACCCCAAGATCCATGTCAGCACTGGAGAGGAATCGTCAGGTTCCGGCCCCGACTCCACACAAGGTCTTAGGCCCCGGCATCGACGGGAGAGGAATCCCGAGAGGCCCCCGAGGAACTCGCATGGGGACTGGCCTTTCCTGAGGCCACCAGAGCGGGTCCCTGAGGTCCCCGTCGTAAGTCGAGAGCACCTGCCGCAACTCGAGAAAATCCAGGAGGTTTTGCCCTCCAGGCGAGATGAGGCCCATTTCCGCTGAGGCTTCTCGAGGCCAATCATATCTAACCACTGGAACTTCCAAAGGTTCCTTCACACCCTTGCTGCAACTCAAGAAGTTCCCCGACATACCCGTCTGCACTCGAGAGGAAGCACGTGGGGTCCCGCACACATCCAGGGGAGCGCCGTTTCCGCCTCCTATCTCGAGATGAGGGATCCTTTCCCTGTTTCGTAGGGAAAGAATTCCCGGCGTTCCCGTCGCATCTCAAGAGGAGGCGCTCTCCACAGGAAAGGCGAGAGGTCCTCCAGGGTCGTGCCACCATTCCAAGAGTCTCCCAGATGAATCAGTCCATTCCAGAGGAACCTGTTTTCCCTGCACTGCCTTGACGTTCAAGCCGAGGATCGACTCCCACCACGTGTGCACGTGGGACAGCCCTGTGGGAAAGCCTCGTGGGAAAGCCTCGTGGGAAAGACTCGAGGGGAAACCATAGATCCTTTGATCCAAGCGGCGGACTGCGTGACACGGCTGCTACCGCTCTGGAGGAAAGCGCAAGTGCATGCCCGCATTCGAGACGAGGACTGACTCCCCTGGGGAGACTCCAGAAGTACCCCAAGATCCATGTCAGCACTGGAGAGGAATCCTCAGGTTCCGGCCCCGACTCCACACAAGTTCTTAGGCCCCGGCATCGACGGGAGAGGAAACCCGAGAGGCCCCCGAGGAACTCGCATGGGGACGGGCCTTTCCTGAGGCCACCAGAGCGGTTCCCTGAGGTCCCGGTCGTAAATCGAGAGCACCTGCCGCAACTCGCGAAAATCCAGGAGGTTTTGCCCTCCAGGCGAGATGAGGCCCATTTCCGCTGAGGCTTCTCGAGGCCAATCACGTCTAACCACGGGAACTTCCAAAGGGTCCTTCACACCCTTGCTGCATCTCAAGAAGTTCCCCGACATACCCGTCTCCACTCGAGAGGAAGCACGTGGGGTCCCGCACACATCCAGGGGAGCCCCGTTTCCGCCTCCTAGCTCGAGATGAGGGATCCTTTCCCTGTTTCGTAGGGAAAGAATTCCCGGCGTTCCAGTCGCATATCAAGAGGACTCGTTCTCCACAGGAAAGGCGAGAGGAACTCCAGGGTCGTGCCACCATTCCAAGAGTCCCCCAGATGTGTCAGTCCATTCCAGAGGAACCTGTTTTCCCTGCACTGCCTTGACGTTCAAGCCGAGGATCGACTCCCACCACGTGTGCACGTGGGACAGCCCTGTGGGAAAGCCTCGTGGGAAAGCCTCGAGGGAAAACCATAGATCCTTTGATCCACGAGGCGGACTGCGTGACACTGCTGCTACCGCTCTGGAGGAAAGCGCAAGTGCATGCCCGCATTCGAGACGAGGACTGACTCCCCTGGGGAGACTCCAGAAGTACCCCAAGATCCATGTCAGCCCTGGAGAGGAATCCTCAGGTTCCGGCCCCCACTCCACACAAGGTCTTAGGCCCCGGCATCAACGTGAGAGGAATCCCGAGAGGACCCCGAGGAACTCGCATCGGGACTGGCCTTTCCTGAGGCCACCAGAGCGGGTCCCTGAGGTCCCCGTCGTAAGTCGAGAGCACCTGCCGCAACTCGAGAAAATCCAGGAGGTTTTGCCCTCCAGGCGAGATGAGGCCCATTTCCGCTGAGGCTTCTCGAGGCCAATCACATCTAACCACTGGAACTTCCAAAGGGTCCTTCACACCATTGCTGCAACTCAACAAGTTCCCCGACATACCCGTCTCCACTCGAGAGGAAGCACGTGGGGTCCCTCACACATCCAGGGGAGCCCCGTTTCCGCCTCCTAGCTCGAGATGAGGGATCCTTCCCTGTTTCGTAGGGAAAGAATTCCCGGCGTTCCCGTCGCATCTCAAGAGGAGGCGCTCTCCACAGGAAAGGCGAGAGGAACTCCAGGGTCGTGCCACCATTCCAAGAGTCCCCCAGATGTGTCAGTCCATTCCAGAGGAACCTGTTTTCCCTGCACTGCCTTGACGTTCAAGCCGAGGATCGACTCCCACCACGTGTGCACGTGGGACAGCCCTGTGGGAAAGCCTCGTGGGAAAGCCTCGTGGAAAGACTCGAGGGAAAACCATAGATCCTTTGATCCACGCGGCGGACTGCGTGACACTGCTGCTACCGCTCTGGAGGAAAGCGCAAGTGCATGCCCGCATTCGAGACGAGGACTGACTCCCCTGGGGAGACTCCAGAAGTACCCCAAGATCCATGTCAGCACTGGAGAGGAATCTTCAGGTTCCGGCCCCGACTCCACACAAGGTCTTAGGCCCCGGCATCGACGGGAGAGGATTCCCGAGAGGCCCCGGAGGAACTCGCATGGGGACTGGCCTTTCCAGAGGCCACCAGAGCGGGTACCTGAGGTCCCCGTCGTAAGTCGAGAGCACCTGCCGCAACTCGCGAAAATCCAGGAGGTTTTGCCCTCCAGGCGAGATGAGGCCCATTTCCGCTGAGGCTTCTCGAGGCCAATCACGTCTAACCACTGGTACTACCAAAGGGTCCTTCTCACCATTGCTGCAACTCAAGAAGTTCCCCGACATACCCGTCTCCACTCGAGAGGAAGCACGTGGTGTCCCGCACACATCCAGGGGAGCCCCGTTTCTGCCTCCTAGCTCGAGATGAGGGATCCTTTCCCTGTTTCGTAGGGAAAGAATTCCCGGCGTTCCCGTCGCATCTCAAGAGGAGGCCCTCTCCACAGGAAAGGCGAGAGGAACTCCAGGGTCGTGCCACCATTCCAAGAATCCCACAGATGGGTCAGTCCATTCCAGAGGAACCAGTTTTCCCTGCACTGCCTTGACGTTCAAGCCGAGGATCGACTCCCACCACGTGTGCACGTGGGACAGCCCTGTGGGAAAGCCTCGTGGGAAAGCCTCGTGGGAAAGACTCGAGGGAAAACCATAGATCCTTTGATCCACGTGGCGGACTGCGTGACACTGCTGCTACCGCTCTGGAGGAAAGCGCAAGTGCATGCCCGCATTCGAGACGAGGACTGACTCCCCTGGGGAGACTCCAGAAGTACCCCAAGATCCATGTCAGCACTGGAGAGGAATCCTCAGGTTCCGGCCCGACTCCACACAAGGTCTTAGGCCCCGGCATCGACGGGAGAGGAATGCCGAGAGGCCCCCGAGGAACTCGCATGGGGACTGGCCTTTCCTGAGGCCACCAGAGCGGGTCCCTGAGGTCCCCGTCGTAAGTCGAGAGCACCTGCCGCAACTCGAGAAAATCCAGGAGGTTTTGCCCTCCAGGCGAGATGAGGCCCATTTCCGCTGAGGCTTCTCGAGGCTAATCACGTCTAACCACTGGAACTTCCAAAGGGTCATTCACACCCTTGCTGCAACTCAAGAACTTCCCCGACATACCCGACTCCACTCGAGAGGAAGCACGTGGGGTCCCGCACACATCCAGGGGAGCCCCGTTTCCGCCTCCTAGCTCGAGATGAGGGATCCTTTCCCTGTTTCGTAGGGAAAGAATTCCCGGCGATCCCGTCGCATCTCAAGAGGAAGCGCTCTCCACAGGAAAGGGGAGAGGAACTCCAGGGTCGTGCCACCATTCCAAGAGTCCCCCAGATGTGTCAGTCCATTGCAGAGGAACCTGTTTTCCCTGCACTGCCTTGACGTTCAAGCCGAGGATCGACTCCCACCACGTGTGCACGTGAGACAGCCCTGTGGGAAAGCCTCGTGGGAAAGCCTCGTGGGAAAGACTCGAGGGAAATCCATAGATCCTTTGATCCACGCGGCGGACTGCGTGACACTGCTGCTACCGCTCTGGAGGGAAGCGCAAGTGCATGCCCGCATTCGAGACGAGGACTGACTCCCCTGGGGAGACTCCAGAAGTACCCCAAGATCCATGTCAGCACTGGAGAGGAATCCTCAGGTTCCGGCCCCGACTCCACACAAGGTCTTAGGCCCCGGCATCGACGGGATAGGGATCCCGAGAGGCCCCCGAGGAACTCGCATGGGGACTGGCTTTTCCTGAGGCCACCAGAGCGGGTCCCTGAGGTCCCCATCGTCAGACGAGATCACCTGCCGCAACTCGAGAAAATCCAGGAGGCTTTGCCCTCCAGGCTAGATGAGGCTCATTTCCGCTGAGGCTTCTCGAGGCTAATCACGTCTAAACACTGGAACTTCCAAAGGGTCCTTCACACCCTTGCTGCAACTCAAGAAGTTTCCCGACATACCCGTCTCCACTCGAAAGGAAGCACGTGGTGTCCCGCACACAACCAGGGGAGCCCCGTTTCCGCCTCCTAGCTCGAGATGAGGGATCCTTTCCCTGTTTCGTAGGGAAAGAATTCCCGGCGTTCCCGTCGCATCTCAAGAGGAGGCGCTCTCCACAGGAAAGGCGAGAGGAACTCCAGGGTCGTGCCACCATTCCAAGAGTTCCCCAGATGTGTCAGTCCATTCCAGAGGAACCTGTTTTCCCTGCACTGCCTTGACGTTCAAGCCAAGGATCGACTCCCACCACGTGTGCACGTGGGACAGCCCTGTGGGAAAGCCTCGTGGGAAAGCCTCGTGGGAAAGACTCGAGGGAAAACCATGGATCCTTTGATCCATGCGGCGGACTGCGTGACACTGTTGCTACCGCCTGGAGGAAAGCGCAAGTGCATGCCCGCATTCGAGACGAGGACTGACTCCCCTGGGGAGACTCCAGAAGTACCCCAAGATCCATGTCAGCACTGGAGAGGAATCCTCAGGTTCCGGCCCCGACTCCACACAAGGTCTTAGGCCCCGGCATCGACGGGAGAGGAATCCCCAGAGGAACTCGCATGGGGACTGGCCTTTCCTGAGGCCACCAGAGCGGGTCCCTGAGGTCCTTGTCCTAAGTCGAGAGCACCTGCCGCAACTCGAGAAAATCCAGGCGGTTTTGCCCTCCAGGCGAGATGAGGCCCATTTCCGCTGAGGCTTCTCGAGGCCAATCACATCTAACCACTGGAACTTCCAAAGGGTCCTTCTCACCATTGCTGCAACTCAAGAAGTTCCCCGACATACCCGTCTCCACTCGAGAGGAAGCACGTGGTGTCCCGCACACATCCAGGGGAGCCCCGTTTCCGCCTCCTAGCTCGAGATGAGGGATCCTTCCCTGTTTCGTAGGGAAAGAATTCCCGGCGTTCCCGTCGCATCTCAAGAGGAGGCGCTCTCCACAGGAAAGGCGAGAGGAACTCCAGGGTCGTGCCACCATTCCAAGAGTCCCCCAGATGTGTCAGTCCATTCCAGAGGAACCTGTTTTCCCTGCACTGCCTTGACGTTCAAGCCGAGGATCGACTCCCACCACGTGTGCACGTGGGACAGCCCTGTGGGAAAGCCTCGTGGGAAAGCCTCGTGGGAAAGACTCGAGGGAAAACCATAGATCCTTTGATCCACGCGGCGGACTGCGTGACACTGCTGCTACCGCTCTGGAGGAAAGCGCAAGTGCATGCCCGCATTCGACACGAGGACTGACTCCCGTGGGGAGACTCCAGAAGTACCCCAAGATCCATGTCAGCACTGGAGAGGAATCCTCAGGTTCCGGCCCCGACTCCACACAAGGTCTTAGGCCCCGGCATCGACGGGAGAGGAATCCCGAGAGGCCCCCGAGGAACTCGCATGGGGACTGGCCTTTCCTGAGGCCACCAGAGCGGGTCCTTGAGGTCCCGGTCCTAAGTCGAGAGCACCTGCCGCAACTCGAGAAAATCCAGGAGGTTTTGCCCTCCAGGCGAGATGAGGTCCATTTCCGCTGAGGCTTCTCGAGGCCAATCACATCTAACCACTGGAGCTTCCAAAGGGTCCTTCACACCATTGCTGCAACTCAAGAAGTTCCCCGACATACCCGTCTCCACTCGAGAGGAAGCACGTGGGGTCCCTCACACATCCAGGGGAGCCCCGTTTCCGCCTCCTAGCTCGAGATGAGGGATCCTTCCCTGTTTCGTAGGGAAAGAATTCCCGGCGTTCCCGTCGCATCTCAAGAGGAGGCGCTCTCCACAGGAAAGGCGAGAGGAACTCCAGGGTCGTGCCACCATTCCAAGAGTCCCCCAGATGTGTCAGTCCATTCCAGAGGAACCTGTTTTCCCTGCACTGCCTTGACATTCAAGCCGAGGATCGACTCCCACCACGTGTGCACGTGGGACAGCCCTGTGGGAAAGCCTCGTGGGAAAGCCTCGTGGGAAAGACTCGAGGGAAAACCATAGATCCTTTGATCCACGCGGCGGACTGCGTGACACTGCTGCTACCGCTCTGGAGGAAAGCGCAAGTGCATGCCCGCATTCGAGACGAGGACTGACTCCCCTGGGGAGACTCCAGAAGTACCCCAAGATCCATGTCAGCACTGGAGAGGAATCCTCAGGTTTCGGCCCGACTCCACACAAGGTCTTAGGCCCCGGCACCGACGGGAGAGGAATCCCGAGAGGCCCCCGAGGAACTCGCATGGGGACTGGCCTTTCCTGAGGCCACCAGAGCGGGTCCCTGAGGTCCCCGTCGTAAGTCGAGAGCACCTGCCGCAACTCGAGAAAATCCATGAGGTTTTGCCCTCCAGGCGAGATGAGGCCCATTTCCGCTGAGGCTTCTCGAGGCCAATCACGTCTAACCACTGGAACTTCCAAAGGGTCCTTCACACCCTTGCTGCAACTCAAGAAGTTCCCCGACATACCCGTCTCCACTCGAGAGGAAGCACGTGGGGTCCCGCACACATCCAGGGGAGCCCCGTTTCCGCCTCCTAGCTCAAGATGAGGGATCCTTTCCCTGTTTCGTAGGGAAAGAATTCCCGGCGTTCCCGTCGCATCTCAAGAGGAGGCGCTCTCCACAGGAAAGGCGAGAGGAACTCCAGGGTCGTGACACCATTCCAAGAGTCCCCCAGATGTGTCAGTCCATTCCAGAGGAACCTGTTTTCCCTGCACTGCCTTGACGTTCAAGCCGAGGATCGACTCCCACCACGTGTGCACGTGGGACAGCCCTGTGGGAAAGCCTCGTGGGAAAGCCTCGAGGGAAAACCATAGATCCTTGGATCCACGTGGCGGATTGCGTGACACTGCTGCTACCGCTCTGGAGGAAAGCGCAAGTGCATGCTCGTATTCGAGACGAAGACTGACTCCCCTGGGGAGACTCCAGAAGTACCCCAAGATCCATGTCAGCACTGGAGAGGAATCCTCAGGTTCCGGCCCCGACTCCACACAAGGTCTTAGGCCCCGGCATCGAAGGGAGAGGAATCCCGAGAGGCCCCCGAGGAACTCGCATGGGGACGGGCCTTTCCTGAGGCCACAAGAGCGGGTCCCTGAGGTCCCCGTCGTAAGTCGAGAGCACCTGCCGCAACTCGAGAAAATCCAGGAGGTTTTGCCCTCTTGGCGAGATGAGGCCCATTTCCGCTGAGGCTTCTCCAGGCCAATAACATCTAACCGCTGGAACTTCTAAAGGGTCCTTCACACCATTGCTGCAACTCAAGAAGTTCCCCGACATACCCGTCTCCACTCGAGAGGAAGCACGTGGGGTCCCGCCCACATCCAGGGGAGCCCCGTTTCCGCCTCCTAGCTCGAGATGAGGGATCCTTTCCCTGTTTCGTAGGGAAAGAATTCCCGGCGTTCCCGTCGCATCTCAAGAGGAGGCGCTCTCCACAGAAAAGGCGAGAGGAACTCCAGGGTCATGCCACCATTCCAAGAGTCCCCCAGATGTGTCAGTCCATTCCAGAGGAACCTGTTTTCCCTGCACTGCCTTGACGTTCAAGCCGAGGATCGACTCCCACCACGTGTGCACGTGGGACAGCCCTGTGGGAAAGCCTCGTGGGAAAGCCTCGTGGGAAAGACTCGAGGGAAAACCATAGATCCTTTGATCCACGCGGCGGACTGCGTGACACTGCTGCTACCGTTCTGGAGGAAAGCGCAAGTGCATGCCCGCATTCGAGACGAGGACTGACTCCCCTGGGGAGACTCCAGAAGTACCCCAAGATCCATGTCAGCACTGGAGAGGAATCGTCAGGTTCCGGCCCCGACTCCACACAAGGTCTTAGGCCCCGGCATCGACGGGAGAGGAATCCCGAGAGGCCCCCGAGGAACTCGCATGGGGACTGGCCTTTCCTGAGGCCACCAGAGCGGGTCCCTGAGGTCCCCGTCGTAAGTCGAGAGCACCTGCCGCAACTCGCGAAAATCCAGGAGGTTTTGCCCTCCAGGCGAGATGAGGCCCATTTCCGCTGAGGCTTCTCGAGGCCAATCACGTCTAACCACGGGAACTTCCAAAGGGTCCTTCACACCCTTGCTGCATCTCAAGAAGTTCCCCGACATACCCGTCTCCACTCGAGAGGAAGCACGTGGGGTCCCGCACACATCCAGGGGAGCCCCGTTTCCGCCTCCTAGCTCGAGATGAGGGATCCTTTCCCTGTTTCGTAGGGAAAGAATTCCCGGCGTTCCAGTCGCATATCAAGAGGACTCGTTCTCCACAGGAAAGGCGAGAGGAACTCCAGGGTCGTGCCACCATTCCAAGAGTCCCCCAGATGTGTCAGTCCATTCCAGAGGAACCTGTTTTCCCTGCACTGCCTTGACGTTCAAGCCGAGGATCGACTCCCACCACGTGTGCACGTGGGACAGCCCTGTGGGAAAGCCTCGTGGGAAAGCCTCGTGGAAAGACTCGAGGGAAAACCATAGATCCTTTGATCCACGCGGCGGACTGCGTGACACTGCTGCTACCGCTCTGGAGGAAAGCGCAAGTGCATGCCCGCATTCGAGACGAGGACTGACTCCCCTGGGGAGACTCCAGAAGTACCCCAAGATCCATGTCAGCACTGGAGAGGAATCCTCAGGTTCCGGCCCCGACTCCACACAAGGTCTTAGGCCCCGGCATCGATGGGAGAGGAATCCCGAGAGGCCCCCGAGGAACTCGCATGGCGACTGGCCTTTCCTGAGGCCACCAGAGCGGGTCCCTGAGGTCCCCGTCGTAAGTTGAGAGCACCTGCCGCAACTCGAGAAAATCCAGGAGGTTTTGCCCTCCAGGCGAGATGAGGCCCATTTCCGCTGAGGCTTCTCGAGGCCAATCACATCTAACCACTGGAACTTCCAAAGGGTCCTTCTCACCATTGATGCAACTCAAGCAGTTCCGCGACATACCCGTCTCCACTCGAGAGGAAGCACGTGGTGTCCCGCACACATCCAGGCGAGCCCCGTTTCTGCCTCCAAGCTCGAGATGAGGGATCCTTTCCCTGTTTCGTAGAGAAAGAATTCCCGGCGTTCCCGTCGCATCTCAAGAGGAGACCCTCTCCGCAGGAAAGGCGAGAGGAACTCCAGGGTCGTGCCACCATTCCAAGAATCCCACAGATGGGTCAGTCCATTCCAGAGGAACCTGTTTTCCCTGCACTGCCTTGACGTTCAAGCCGAGGATCGACTCCCACCACGTGTGCACGTGGGACAGCCCTGTGGGAAAGCCTCATGGGAAAGCCTCGTGGAAAGACTCGAGGGAAAACCATAGATTCTTTGATCCACGCGGCGGACTGCGTGACACTGCTGCTACCGGTCTGGAGGAAAGCGCAAGTGCATGCCCGCATTCGAGACGAGGACTGACTCCCCTGGGGAGACTCCAGAAGTACCCCAAGATCCATGTCAGCACTGGAGAGGAATCCTCAGGTTCCGGCCCGACTCCACACAAGGTCTTAGGCCCCGGCATCGACGGGAGAGGAATCCCGAGAGGCCCCCGAGGAACTCGCATGGGGACTGGCCTTTCCTGAGGCCACCAGAGCGGTTCCCTGAGGTCCCCGTCGTAAGTCGAGAGCACCTGCCGCAACTAGAGAAAATCAATGAGGTTTTGCCCTCCAGGCGAGATGAGGCCCATTTCCGCTGAGGCTTCTCGAGGCCAATCTCATCTAACGACTGGAACTTCCTAAGGGTCCTTCACACCATTGCTGCAACTCAAGAAGTTCCCCAACATACCCGTCTCCACTCGAGAGGAAGCACGTCTGGTCCCTCACACATCCAGGGGAGCCCCGTTTCCGCCTCCTAGCTCGAGATGTGGGATCTTTCCCTGTTTCGTAGGGAAAGAATTCCCGGCGTTCCCGTCGCATCTCAAGAGGAGGCGCTCTCCACAGGAAAGGCGAGAGGAACTCCAGGGTCGTGACACCATTCCAAGAGTCCCCCAGATGTGTCAGTCCATTCCAGAGGAACCTGTTTTCCCTGCACTGCCTTGACGTTCAAGCCGAGGATCGACTCCCACCACGTGTGCACGTGGAACAGCCCTGTGGGAAAGCCTCGTTGGAAAGCCTCGTGGGAAAGACTCGAGGGAAAATTATAGATCCTTTGATCCACGCGGCGGACTGCGTGGCACTGCTGCTACCGCTCTGGAGGAAAGCGCAAGTGCATGCCCGCATTCGAGACGAGGACTGATTCCCCTGGGGAGACTCCAGAAGTACCCCAAGATCCATGTCAGCACTGGAGAGGAATCCTCAGGTTCCGGCCCCGACTCCACACAAGGTCTTAGGCCCCGGCATCGACGGGAGAGGATTCCCGAGAGGCCCCGGAGGAACTCGCATTGGGACTGGCCTTTCCAGAGGCCACCAGAGCGGGTACCTGAGGTCCCCGTCGTAAGTCGAGAGCACCTGCCGCAACTCGCGAAAATCCAGGAGGTTTTGCCCTCCAGGCGAGATGAGGCCCATTTCCGCTGAGGCTTCTCGAGGCCAATCACGTCTAACCACTGGTACTACCAAAGGGTCCTTCTCACCATTGCTGCAACTCAAGAAGTTCCCCGACATACCCGTCTCCACTCGAGAGGAAGCACGTGGTGTCCCGCACACATCCAGGGGAGCCCCGTTTCTGCCTCCTAGCTCGAGATGAGGGATCCTTTCCCTGTTTCGTAGGGAAAGAATTCCCGGCGTTCCCGTCGCATCTCAAGAGGAGGCCCTCTCCACAGGAAAGGCGAGAGGAACTCCAGGGTCGTGCCACCATTCCAAGAATCCCACAGATGGGTCAGTCCATTCCAGAGGAACCAGTTTTCCCTGCACTGCCTTGACGTTCAAGCCGAGGATCGACTCCCACCACGTGTGCACGTGGGACAGCCCTGAGGGAAAGCCTCGTGGGAAAGCCTCGTGGGAAAGACTCGAGGGAAAACCATAGATCCTTTGAACCACGTGGCGGACTGCGTGACACTGCTGCTACCGCTCTGGAGGAAAGCGCAAGTGCATGCCCGCATTCGAGACGAGGACTGACTCCCCTGGGGAGACTCCAGAAGTACCCCAAGATCCATGTCAGCACTGGAGAGGAATCCTCAGGTTCCGGCCCGACTCCACACAAGGTCTTAGGCCCCGGCATCGACGGGAGAGGAATGCCGAGAGGCCCCCGAGGAACTCGCATGGGGACTGGCCTTTCCTGAGGCCACCAGAGCGGGTCCCTGAGGTCCCCGTCGTAAGTCGAGAGCACCTGCCGCAACTCGAGAAAATCCAGGAGGTTTTGCCCTCCAGGCGAGATGAGGCCCATTTCCGCTGAGGCTTCTCGAGGCTAATCACGTCTAACCACTGGAACTTCCAAAGGGTCATTCACACCCTTGCTGCAACTCAAGAACTTCCCCGACATACCCGACTCCACTCGAGAGGAAGCACGTGGGGTCCCGCACACATCCAGGGGAGCCCCGTTTCCGCCTCCTAGCTCGAGATGAGGGATCCTTTCCCTGTTTCGTAGGGAAAGAATTCCCGGCGATCCCGTCGCATCTCAAGAGGAAGCGCTCTCCACAGGAAAGGGGAGAGGAACTCCAGGGTCGTGCCACCATTCCAAGAGTCCCCCAGATGTGTCAGTCCATTGCAGAGGAACCTGTTTTCCCTGCACTGCCTTGACGTTCAAGCCGAGGATCGACTCCCACCACGTGTGCACGTGAGACAGCCCTGTGGGAAAGCCTCGTGGGAAAGCCTCGTGGGAAAGACTCGAGGGAAATCCATAGATCCTTTGATCCACGCGGCGGACTGCGTGACACTGCTGCTACCGCTCTGGAGGGAAGCGCAAGTGCATGCCCGCATTCGACACGAGGACTGACTCCCCTGGGGAGACTCCAGAAGTACCCCAAGATCCATGTCAGCACTGGAGAGGAATCCTCAGGTTCCGGCCCCGACTCCACACAAGGTCTTAGGCCCCGGCATCGACGGGATAGGGATCCCGAGAGGCCCCCGAGGAACTCGCATGGGGACTGGCTTTTCCTGAGGCCACCAGAGCGGGTCCCTGAGGTCCCCATCGTCAGACGAGATCACCTGCCGCAACTCGAGAAAATCCAGGAGGCTTTGCCCTCCAGGCTAGATGAGGCTCATTTCCGCTGAGGCTTCTCGAGGCTAATCACGTCTAAACACTGGAACTTCCAAAGGGTCCTTCACACCATTGCTGCAACTCAAGAAGTTTCCCGACATACCCGTCTCCACTCGAAAGGAAGCACGTGGTGTCCCGCACACAACCAGGGGAGCCCCGTTTCCGCCTCCTAGCTCGAGATGAGGGATCCTTTCCCTGTTTCGTAGGGAAAGAATTCCCGGCGTTCCCGTCGCATCTCAAGAGGAGGCGCTCTCCACAGGAAAGGCGAGAGGAACTCCAGGGTCGTGCCACCATTCCAAGAGTTCCCCAGATGTGTCAGTCCATTCCAGAGGAACCTGTTTTCCCTGCACTGCCTTGACGTTCAAGCCAAGGATCGACTCCCACCACGTGTGCACGTGGGACAGCCCTGTGGGAAAGCCTCGTGGGAAAGCCTCGTGGGAAAGACTCGAGGGAAAACCATGGATCCTTTGATCCATGCGGCGGACTGCGTGACACTGCTGCTACCGCCTGGAGGAAAGCGCAAGTGCATGCCCGCATTCGAGACGAGGACTGACTCCCCTGGGGAGACTCCAGAAGTACCCCAAGATCCATGTCAGCACTGGAGAGGAATCCTCAGGTTCCGGCCCCGACTCCACACAAGGTCTTAGGCCCCGGCATCGACGGGAGAGGAATCCCCAGAGGAACTCGCATGGGGACTGGCCTTTCCTGAGGCCACCAGAGCGGGTCCCTGAGGTCCTTGTCCTAAGTCGAGAGCACCTGCCGCAACTCGAGAAAATCCAGGCGGTTTTGCCCTCCAGGCGAGATGAGGCCCATTTCCGCTGAGGCTTCTCGAGGCCAATCACATCTAACCACTGGAACTTCCAAAGGGTCCTTCTCACCATTGCTGCAACTCAAGAAGTTCCCCGACATACCCGTCTCCACTCGAGAGGAAGCACGTGGTGTCCCGCACACATCCAGGGGAGCCCCGTTTCCGCCTCCTAGCTCGAGATGAGGGATCCTTCCCTGTTTCGTAGGGAAAGAATTCCCGGCGTTCCCGTCGCATCTCAAGAGGAGGCGCTCTCCACAGGAAAGGCGAGAGGAACTCCAGGGTCGTGCCACCATTCCAAGAGTCCCCCAGATGTGTCAGTCCATTCCAGAGGAACCTGTTTTCCCTGCACTGCCTTGACGTTCAAGCCGAGGATCGACTCCCACCACGTGTGCACGTGGGACAGCCCTGTGGGAAAGCCTCGTGGGAAAGCCTCGTGGGAAAGACTCGAGGGAAAACCATAGATCCTTTGATCCACGCGGCGGACTGCGTGACACTGCTGCTACCGCTCTGGAGGAAAGCGCAAGTGCATGCCCGCATTCGACACGAGGACTGACTCCCGTGGGGAGACTCCAGAAGTACCCCAAGATCCATGTCAGCACTGGAGAGGAATCCTCAGGTTCCGGCCCCGACTCCACACAAGGTCTTAGGCCCCGGCATCGACGGGAGAGGAATCCCGAGAGGCCCCCGAGGAACTCGCATGGGGACTGGCCTTTCCTGAGGCCACCAGAGCGGGTCCCTGAGGTCCCGGTGTAAGTCGAGAGCACCTGCCGCAACTCGAGAAAATCCAGGAGGTTTTGCCCTCCAGGCGAGATGAGGTCCATTTCCGCTGAGGCTTCTCGAGGCCAATCACATCTAACCACTGGAGCTTCCAAAGGGTCCTTCACACCATTGCTGCAACTCAAGAAGTTCCCCGACATACCCGTCTCCACTCGAGAGGAAGCACGTGGGGTCCCTCACACATCCAGGGGAGCCCCGTTTCCGCCTCCTAGCTCGAGATGAGGGATCCTTCCCTGTTTCGTAGGGAAAGAATTCCCGGCGTTCCCGTCGCATCTCAAGAGGAGGCGCTCTCCACAGGAAAGGCGAGAGGAACTCCAGGGTCGTGCCACCATTCCAAGAGTCCCCCAGATGTGTCAGTCCATTCCAGAGGAACCTGTTTTCCCTGCACTGCCTTGACATTCAAGCCGAGGATCGACTCCCACCACGTGTGCACGTGGGACAGCCCTGTGGGAAAGCCTCGTGGGAAAGCCTCGTGGGAAAGACTCGAGGGAAAACCATAGATCCTTTGATCCACGCGGCGGACTGCGTGACACTGCTGCTACCGCTCTGGAGGAAAGCGCAAGTGCATGCCCGCATTCGAGACGAGGACTGACTCCCCTGGGGAGACTCCAGAAGTACCCCAAGATCCATGTCAGCACTGGAGAGGAATCCTCAGGTTCCGGCCCGACTCCACACAAGGTCTTAGGCCCCGGCACCGACGGGAGAGGAATCCCGAGAGGCCCCCGAGGAACTCGCATGGGGACTGGCCTTTCCTGAGGCCACCAGAGCGGGTCCCTGAGGTCCCCGTCGTAAGTCGAGAGCACCTGCCGCAACTCGAGAAAATCCATGAGGTTTTGCCCTCCAGGCGAGATGAGGCCCATTTCCGCTGAGGCTTCTCGAGGCCAATCACATCTAACGACTGGAACTTCCAAAGGGTTCTTCACACCATTGCTGCAACTCAAGAAGTTCCCCAACATACCCGTCTCCACTCGAGAGGAAGCACGTGGGGTCCCTCACACATCCAGGGGAGCCCCGTTTCCGCCTCCTAGCTCGAGATGAGGGATCCTTCCCTGTTTCGTAGGGAAAGAATTCCCGGTGTTCCCGTCGCATCTCAAGAGGAGGCGCTCTCCACAGGAAAGGCGAGAGGAACTCCAGGGTCGTGCCACCATTCCAAGAGTCCCCCAGATGTGTCAGTCCATTCCAGAGGAACCTGTTTTCCCTGCACTGCCTTGACGTTCAAGCCGAGGATCGACTCCCACCACGTGTGCACGTGGGACAGCCCTGTGGGAAAGCCTCGTGGGAAAGCCTCGTGGGAAAGACTCGAGGGAAAACCATAGATCCTTTGATCCACGCGGCGGACTGCGTGACACTGCTGCTACCGCTCTGGAGGAAAGCGCAAGTGCATGCCCGCATTCGACACGAGGACTGACTCCCGTGGGGAGACTCCAGAAGTACCCCAAGATCCATGTCAGCACTGGAGAGGAATCCTCAGCTTCCGGCCCCGACTCCACACAAGGTCTTAGGCCCCGGCATCGACGGGAGAGGATTCCCGAGAGGCCCCGGAGGAACTCGCATGGGGACTGGCCTTTCCAGAGGCCACCAGAGCGGGTACCTGAGGTCCCCGTCGTAAGTCGAGAGCACCTGCCGCAACTCGCGAAAATCCAGGAGGTTTTGCCCTCCAGGCGAGATGAGGCCCATTTCCGCTGAGGCTTCTCGAGGCCAATCACGTCTAACCACTGGTACTACCAAAGGGTCCTTCTCACCATTGCTGCAACTCAAGAAGTTCCCCGACATACCCGTCTCCACTCGAGAGGAAGCACGTGGTGTCCCGCACACATCCAGGGGAGCCCCGCTTCTGCCTCCTAGCTCGAGATGAGGGATCCTTTCCCTGTTTCGTAGGGAAAGAATTCCCGGCGTTCCCGTCGCATCTCAAGAGGAGGCCCTCTCCACAGGAAAGGCGAGAGGAACTCCAGGGTCGTGCCACCATTCCAAGAATCCCACAGATGGGTCAGTCCATTCCAGAGGAACCAGTTTTCCCTGCACTGCCTTGACGTTCAAGCCGAGGATCGACTCCCACCACGTGTGCACGTGGGACAGCCCTGTGGGAAAGCCTCGTGGGAAAGCCTCGTGGGAAAGACTCGAGGGAAAACCATAGATCCTTTGATCCACGTGGCGGACTGCGTGACACTGCTGCTACCGCTCTGGAGGAAAGCGCAAGTGCATGCCCGCATTCGAGACGAGGACTGACTCCCCTGGGGAGACTCCAGAAGTACCCCAAGATCCATGTCAGCACTGGAGAGGAATCCTCAGGTTCCGGCCCGACTCCACACAAGGTCTTAGGCCCCGGCATCGACGGGAGAGGAATGCCGAGAGGCCCCCGAGGAACTCGCATGGGGACTGGCCTTTCCTGAGGCCACCAGAGCGGGTCCCTGAGGTCCCCGTCGTAAGTCGAGAGCACCTGCCGCAACTCGAGAAAATCCAGGAGGTTTTGCCCTCCAGGCGAGATGAGGCCCATTTCCGCTGAGGCTTCTCGAGGCTAATCACGTCTAACCACTGGAACTTCCAAAGGGTCATTCACACCCTTGCTGCAACTCAAGAACTTCCCCGACATACCCGACTCCACTCGAGAGGAAGCACGTGGGGTCCCGCACACATCCAGGGGAGCCCCGTTTCCGCCTCCTAGCTCGAGATGAGGGATCCTTTCCCTGTTTCGTAGGGAAAGAATTCCCGGCGATCCCGTCGCATCTCAAGAGGAAGCGCTCTCCACAGGAAAGGGGAGAGGAACTCCAGGGTCGTGCCACCATTCCAAGAGTCCCCCAGATGTGTCAGTCCATTGCAGAGGAACCTGTTTTCCCTGCACTGCCTTGACGTTCAAGCCGAGGATCGACTCCCACCACGTGTGCACGTGAGACAGCCCTGTGGGAAAGCCTCGTGGGAAAGCCTCGTGGGAAAGACTCGAGGGAAATCCATAGATCCTTTGATCCACGCGGCGGAATGCGTGACACTGCTGCTACCGCTCTGGAGGGAAGCGCAAGTGCATGCCCGCATTCGAGACGAGGACTGACTCCCCTGGGGAGACTCCAGAAGTACCCCAAGATCCATGTCAGCACTGGAGAGGAATCCTCAGGTTCCGGCCCCGACTCCACACAAGGTCTTAGGCCCCGGCATCGACGGAATAGGGATCCCGAGAGGCCCCCGAGGAACTCGCATGGGGACTGGCTTTTCCTGAGGCCACCAGAGCGGGTCCCTGAGGTCCCCATCGTCAGACGAGATCACATGCCGCAACTCGAGAAAATCCAGGAGGCTTTGCCCTCCAGGCGAGATGAGGCTCATTTCCGCTGAGGCTTCTCGAGGCTAATCACGTCTAAACACTGGAACTTCCAAAGGGTCCTTCACACCCTTGCTGCAACTCAAGAAGTTTCCCGACATACCCGTCTCCACTCGAAAGGAAGCACGTGGTGTCCCGCACACAACCAGGGGAGCCCCGTTTCCGCCTCCTAGCTCGAGATGAGGGATCCTTTCCCTGTTTCGTAGGGAAAGAATTCCCGGCATTCCCGTCGCATCTCAAGAGGAGGCGCTCTCCACAGGAAAGGCGAGAGGAACTCCAGGGTCGTGCCACCATTCCAAGAGTTCCCCAGATGTGTCAGTCCATTCCAGAGGAACCTGTTTTCCCTGCACTGCCTTGACGTTCAAGCCAAGGATCGACTCCCACCACGTGTGCACGTGGGACAGCCCTGTGGGAAAGCCTCGTGGGAAAGCCTCGTGGGAAAGACTCGAGGGAAAACCATGGATCCTTTGATCCATGCGGCGGACTGCGTGACACTGCTGCTACCGCCTGGAGGAAAGCGCAAGTGCATGCCCGCATTCGAGACGAGGACTGACTCCCCTGGGGAGACTCCAGAAGTACCCCAAGATCCATGTCAGCACTGGAGAGGAATCCTCAGGTTCCGGCCCCGACTCCACACAAGGTCTTAGGCCCCGGCATCGACGGGAAAGGGATTCCCGAGAGGCCCCGGAGGAACTCGCATGGGGACTGGCCTTTCCAGAGGCCACCAGAGCGGGTACCTGAGGTCCCCGTCGTAAGTCGAGAGCACCTGCCGCAACTCGCGAAAATCCAGGAGGTTTTGCCCTCCAGGCGAGATGAGGCCCATTTCCGCTGAGGCTTCTCGAGGCCAATCACGTCTAACCACTGGTACTACCAAAGGGTCCTTCTCACCATTGCTGCAACTCAAGAAGTTCCCCGACATACCCGTCTCCACTCGAGAGGAAGCACGTGGTGTCCCGCACACATCCAGGGGAGCCCCGTTTCCGCCTCCTAGCTCAAGATTAGGGATCCTTCCCTGTTTCGTAGGGAAAGAATTCCCGGCGTTCCCGTCGCATCTCAAGAGGAGGCGCTCTCCACAGGAAAGGCGAGAGGAACTCCAGGGTCGTGCCACCATTCCAAGAGTCCCCCAGATGTGTCAGTCCATTCCAGAGGAACCTGTTTTCCCTGCACTGCCTTGACGTTCAAGCCGAGGATCGACTCCCACCACGTGTGCACGTGGGACAGCCCTGTGGGAAAGCCTCGTGGGAAAGCCTCGTGGGAAAGACTCGAGGGAAAACCATAGATCCTTTGATCCACGCGGCGGACTGCGTGACACTGCTGCTACCGCTCTGGAGGAAAGCGCAAGTGCATGCCCGCATTCGACACGAGGACTGACTCCCGTGGGGAGACTCCAGAAGTACCCCAAGATCCATGTCAGCACTGGAGAGGAATCCTCAGGTTCCGGCCCCGACTCCACACAAGGTCTTAGGCCCCGGCATCGACGGGATAGGGATCCCGAGAGGCCCCCGAGGAACTCGCATGGGGACTGGCTTTTCCTGAGGCCACCAGAGCGGGTCCCTGAGGTCCCCATCGTCAGACGAGATCACCTGCCGCAACTCGAGAAAATCCAGGAGGCTTTGCCCTCCACGCGAGATGAGGCTCATTTCCGCTGAGGCTTCTCGAGGCTAATCACGTCTAAACACTGGAACTTCCAAAGGGTCCTTCACACCCTTGCTGCAACTCAAGAAGTTTCCCGACATACCCGTCTCCACTCGAAAGGAAGCACGTGGTGTCCCGCACACAACCAGGGGAGCCCCGTTTCCGCCTCCTAGCTCGAGATGAGGGATCCTTTCCCTGTTTCGTAGGGAAAGAATTCCCGGCATTCCCGTCGCATCTCAAGAGGAGGCGCTCTCCACAGGAAAGGCGAGAGGAACTCCAGGGTCGTGCCACCATTCCATGAGTCCCCCAGATGTGTCAGTCCATTCCAGAGGAACCTGTTTTCCCTGCACTGCCTTGACGTTCAAGCCAAGGATCGACTCCCACCACGTGTGCACGTGGGACAGCCCTGTGGGAAAGCCTCGTGGGAAAGCCTCGTGGGAAAGACTCGAGGGAAAACCATGGATCCTTTGATCCATGCGGCGGACTGCGTGACACTGCTGCTACCGCCTGGAGGAAAGCGCAAGTGCATGCCCGCATTCGAGACGAGGACTGACTCCCCTGGGGAGACTCCAGAAGTACCCCAAGATCCATGTCAGCACTGGAGAGGAATCCTCAGGTTCCGGCCCCGACTCCACACAAGGTCTTAGGCCCCGGCATCGACGGGAGAGGAATCCCCAGAGGAACTCGCATGGGGACTGGCCTTTCCTGAGGCCACCAGAGCGGGTCCCTGTGGTCCTTGTCCTAAGTCGAGAGCACCTGCCGCAACTCGAGAAAATCCAGGCGGTTTTGCCCTCCAGGCGAGATGAGGCCCATTTCCGCTGAGGCTTCTAGAGGCTAATCACGTCTAACCACTGGAATTTCCAAAGGGTCCTTCACACCCTTGCTGCAACTCAAGAAGTTCCCCGACATACCCGTCTCCACTCGAGAGGAAGCACGTGGGTCCCGCACACATCCAGGGGAGCCCCGTTTCCGCCTCCTAGCTCGAGATGAGAGATCCTTTCCCTGTTTCATAGGGAAAGAATTCCCGGCGTTCCCGTCGCATCTCAAGAGGAGGCGCTCTCCACAGGAAAGGCGAGAGGAACTCCAGGGTCGTGCCACCATTCCAAGAGTCCCCCAGATGTGTCAGTCCATTCCAGAGGAACCTGTTTTCCCTGCACTGCCTTGACGTTCAAGCAGAGGATCGACTCCCACCACGTGTGCACGTGGGACAGCCCTGTGGGAAAGCCTCGTGGGAAAGCCTCGTGGGAAAGATTCGAGGGAAAACCATGGATCCTTTGATCCATGCGGCGGACTGCGTGACACTGCTGCTACCGCCTGGAGGAAAGCGCAAGTGCATGCCCGCATTCGAGACGAGGACTGACTCCCCTGGGGAGACTCCAGAAGTACCCCAAGATCCATGTCAGCACTGGAGAGGAATCCTCAGGTTCCGGCCCCGACTCCACACAAGGTCTTAGGCCCCGGCATCGACGGGAGAGGGATTCCCGAGAGGCCCCGGAGGAACTCGCATGGGGACTGGCCTTTCCAGAGGCCACCAGAGCGGGTACCTGAGGTCCCCGTCGTAAGTCGAGAGCACCTGCCGCAACTCGAGAAAATCCAGGAGGTTTTGCCCTCCAGGCGAGATGAGGCCCATTTCCGCTGAGGCTTCTCGAGGCCAATCACGTCTAACCACTGGTACTACCAAAGGGTCCTTCTCACCATTGCTGCCACTCAAGAAGTTCCCCGACATACCCGTCTCCACTCGAGAGGAAGCACGTGGTGTCCCGCACACATCCAGGGGAGCCCCGTTTCCGCCTCCTAGCTCGAGATTAGGGATCCTTCCCTGTTTCGTAGGGAAAGAATTCCCGGCGTTCCCGTCGCATCTCAAGAGGAGGCGCTCTCCACAGGAAAGGCGAGAGGAACTCCAGGGTCGTGCCACCATTCCAAGAGTCCCCCAGATGTGTCAGTCCATTCCAGAGGAACCTGTTTTCCCTGCACTGCCTTGACGTTCAAGCCGAGGATCGACTCCCACCACGTGTGCACGTGGGACAGCCCTGTGGGAAAGCCTCGTGGGAAAGCCTCGTGGGAAAGACTCGAGGGAAAACCATAGATCCTTTGATCCACGCGGCGGACTGCGTGACACTGCTGCTACCGCTCTGGAGGAAAGCGCAAGTGCATGCCCGCATTCGACACGAGGACTGACTCCCGTGGGAAGACTCCAGAAGTACCCCAAGATCCATGTCAGCACTGGAGAGGAATCCTCAGGTTCCGGCCCCGACTCCACACAAGGTCTTAGGCCCCGGCATCGACGGGAGAGGAATTCCAAGAGGCCCCCGAGGAACTCGCATGGGGACTGGCCTTTCCTGAGGCCACCAGAGCGGGTCCCTGAGGTCCCGGTCCTAAGTCGAGAGCACCTGCCGCAACTCGAGAAAATCCAGGAGGTTTTGCCCTCCAGGCGAGATGAGGTCCATTTCCGCTGAGGCTTCTCGAGGCCAATCACATCTAACCACTGGAGCTTCCAAAGGGTCCTTCACACCATTGCTGCAACTCAAGAAGTTCCCCGACATACCCGTCTCCACTCGAGAGGAAGCACGTGGGGTCCCTCACACATCCAGGGGAGCCCCGTTTCCGCCTCCTAGCTCGAGATGAGGGATCCTTCCCTGTTTCGTAGGGAAAGAATTCCCGGCGTTCCCGTCGCATCTCAAGAGGAGGCGCTCTCCACAGGAAAGGCGAGAGGAACTCCAGGGTCGTGCCACCATTCCAAGAGTCCCCCAGATGTGTCAGTCCATTCCAGAGGAACCTGTTTTCCCTGCACTGCCTTGACATTCAAGCCGAGGATCGACTCCCACCACGTGTGCACGTGGGACAGCCCTGTGGGAAAGCCTCGTGGGAAAGCCTCGTGGGAAAGACTCGAGGGAAAACCATAGATCCTTTGATCCACGCGGCGGACTGCGTGACACTGCTGCTACCGCTCTGGAGGAAAGCGCAAGTGCATGCCCGCATTCGAGACGAGGACTGACTCCCCTGGGGAGACTCCAGAAGTACCCCAAGATCCATGTCAGCACTGGAGAGGAATCCTCAGGTTCCGGCCCGACTCCACACAAGGTCTTAGGCCCCGGCACCGACGGGAGAGGAATCCCGAGAGGCCCCCGAGGAACTCGCATGGGGACTGGCCTTTCCTGAGGCCACCAGAGCGGGTCCCTGAGGTCCCCGTCGTAAGTCGAGAGCACCTGCCGCAACTCGAGAAAATCCATGAGGTTTTGCCCTCCAGGCGAGATGAGGCCCATTTCCGCTGAGGCTTCTCGAGGCCAATCACATCTAACGACTGGAACTTCCAAAGGGTTCTTCACACCATTGCTGCAACTCAAGAAGTTCCCCAACATACCCGTCTCCACTCGAGAGGAAGCACGTGGGGTCCCTCACACATCCAGGGGAGCCCCGTTTCCGCCTCCTAGCTCGAGATGAGGGATCCTTCCCTGTTTCGTAGGGAAAGAATTCCCGGCGTTCCCGTCGCATCTCAAGAGGAGGCGCTCTCCACAGGAAAGGCGAGAGGAACTCCAGGGTCGTGCCACCATTCCAAGAGTCCCCCAGATGTGTCAGTCCATTCCAGAGGAACCTGTTTTCCCTGCACTGCCTTGACGTTCAAGCCGAGGATCGACTCCCACCACGTGTGCACGTGGGACAGCCCTGTGGGAAAGCCTCGTGGGAAAGCCTCGTGGGAAAGACTCGAGGGAAAACCATAGATCCTTTGATCCACGCGGCGGACTGCGTGACACTGCTGCTACCGCTCTGGAGGAAAGCGCAAGTGCATGCCCGCATTCGACACGAGGACTGACTCCCGTGGGGAGACTCCAGAAGTACCCCAAGATCCATGTCAGCACTGGAGAGGAATCCTCAGGTTCCGGCCCCGACTCCACACAAGGTCTTAGGCCCCGGCATCGACGGGAGAGGATTCCCGAGAGGCCCCGGAGGAACTCGCATGGGGACTGGCCTTTCCAGAGGCCACCAGAGCGGGTACCTGAGGTCCCCGTCGTAAGTCGAGAGCACCTGCCGCAACTCGCCAAAATCCAGGAGGTTTTGCCCTCCAGGCGAGATGAGGCCCATTTCCGCTGAGGCTTCTCGAGGCCAATCACGTCTAACCACTGGTACTACCAAAGGGTCCTTCTCACCATTGCTGCAACTCAAGAAGTTCCCCGACATACCCGTCTCCACTCGAGAGGAAGCACGTGGTGTCCCGCACACATCCAGGGGAGCCCCGTTTCCGCCTCCTAGCTCGAGATGAGGGATCCTTTCCCTGTTTCGTAGGGAAAGAATTCCCGGCGTTCCCGTCGCATCTCAAGAGGAGGCCCTCTCCACAGGAAAGGCGAGAGGAACTCCAGGGTCGTGCCACCATTCCAAGAATCCCACAGATGGGTCAGTCCATTCCAGAGGAACCAGTTTTCCCTGCACTGCCTTGACGTTCAAGCCGAGGATCGACTCCCACCACGTGTGCACGTGGGACAGCCCTGTGGGAAAGCCTCGTGGGAAAGCCTCGTGGGAAAGACTCGAGGGAAAACCATAGATCCTTTGATCCACACGGCGGACTGCGTGACACTGCTGCTACCGCTCTGGAGGAAAGCACAAGTGCATGCCGGCATTCGAGACGAGGATTGACTCCCCTGGGGAGACTCCAGAAGTACCCCAAGATCCATGTCAGCACTGGAGAGGAATCCTCAGGTTCCGGCCCCGACTCCACACAAGGTCTTAGGCCCCGGCAACGACGGGAGAGGAATCCCGAGAGGCCCCCGTGGAACTTGCATGGGGACTGGCCTTTCCTGAGGCCACCAGAGCGGTTCCCTGATGTCCCCGTCGTAAGTCGAGAGCACCTGTCGCAACTCGAGAAAATCCAGGAGGATTTGCCCTCCAGGCGAGATGAGGCCCATTTCCGCTGAGGCTTCTAGAGGCCAATCACATCTAACCACTGGAACTTCCAAAGGGTCCTTCACACGCTTGCTGCAACTCAAGAAGTTCCCCGACATACCCGTCTCCACTCGAGAGGAAGCACGTGGTGTCCCGCACACATCCAGGGGAGCCCCGTTTCCGCCTCCTAGCTCGAGATGAGGGATCCTTTCCCTGTTTCGAAGGGAAAGAATTCCCGGCGTTCCCGTCGCATCTCAAGAGGAGGCGCTCTCCACAGGAAAGGCGAGAGGAACTCCAGGGTCGTGACACCATTCCAAGAGTCCACCAGTTGTGTCAGTCCATTCCAGAGGAACCTGTTTTCCCTGCACTGCCTTGACGTTCAAGCCGAGGATCGACTCCCACCACTTGTGCACGTGGGACAGACCTGTGGGAAAGCCGCGTGGGAAAGCCTCGTGGGAAAGACTCGAGGGAAAACCATAGATCCTTTGATACACGCGGCGGAGTGCGTGACACTGCTGCTACCGCTCTGGAGGAAAGCCCAAGTGCATGCCCGCATTCGAGACGAGGACTGACTCCCCTGGGGAGACTCCAGAAGTACCCCAAGATCCATGTCAGCACTGGAGAGGAATCCTCAGGTTCCAGCCCCGACTCCACACAAGGTCTTAGGCCCCGGCATCGACGGGAGAGGAATCCCGAGAGGCCCCCGAGGAACTCGCATGGGGACTGGCCTTTCCTGAGGCCACCAGAGCGGGTCCCTGAGGTCCCCGTCGTAAGTCGAGAGCACCTGCCGGAACTCGAGAAAATCCAGGAGGTTTTGCCCTCCAGGCGAGATGAGGCCCATTTCCGCTGAGGCTTCTCGAGGCCAATCACATCTAACCACTGGAACTTCCAAAGGGTCCTTCACACCCTTGCTGCAACTCAAGAAGTTCCCCGACATACCCGTCTCCACTCGAGAGGAAGCACGTGGTGTCCCGCACACATCCAGGGGAGCTCCGTTTCCGCCTCCTAGCTCGAGATGAGGGATACTTTCCCTGTTTCGTAGGGAAAGAATTCCCGGCGTTCCCGTCGCATCTCAAGAGGAGGCGCTCTCCACAGGAAAGGCGAGAGGAACTCCAGGGTCGTGCCACCATTCCAAGAGTCCCCCAGATGTGTCAGTCCATTCCAGAGGAACCTGTTTTCCCTGCACTGCCTTGACGTTCAGGCCGAGGATCGACTCCCACCACGTGTGCACGTGGGACAGCCCTGTGGGAAAGCCTCGTGGGAAAGCCTCGTGGGAAAGACTCGAGGGAAAACCATAGATCCTTTGATCCACGCGGCGGACTGCGTGACACTGCTGCTACGGCTCTGGAGGAAAGCGCAAGTGCATGCCCGCATTCGAGACTAGGACTGACTCCCCTGGGGAGACTCCAGAAGTACCCCAAGATCCATGTCAGCACTGGAGAGGAATCCTCAGGTTCCGGCCCCGACTCCACACAAGGTCTTAGGCCCCGGCATCGACGGGAGTGGAATCCTGAGAGGCCCCCGAGGAACTCGCATGGGGACTGGCCTTTCCTGAGGCCACCAGAGCGGGTCCCTGAGGTCCCCGTCGTAAGTCGAGAGCACCTGCCGCAACTCGAGAAAATCCATGAGGTTTTGCCCTCCAGGCGAGATGAGGCCCATTTCCGCTGAGGCTTCTCGAGGCCAATCACATCTAACCACTGGAACTTCCAAAGGGTCCTTCACACCATTGCTGCAACTCAAGAAGTTCCCCGACATACCGTCTCTACTCGAGAGGAAGCACGTGGGGTCCCGCACACATCCAGGGGAGCTCCGTTTCCGCCCCCTAGCTCGAGATGAGGGATCCTTTCCCTGTTTCGAAGGGAAAGAATTCCCGGCGTTCCCGTCGCATCTCAAGAGGAGACGCTCTCCACAGGAAAGGCTAGAGGAACTCCAGGGTCGTGACACCATTCCAAGAGTCCCCCAGATGTGTCAGTCCATTCCAGAGGAACCTGTTTTCCCTGCACTGCCTTGACGTTCAAGCCGAGGATCGACTCCCACCACGTGTGCACGTGGGACAGCCCTGTGGGAAAGCCTCATGGGAAAGCCTCGTGGGAAAGACTTGAGGGAAAACCATAGATCCTTTGATCCACGCGGCGGACTGCGTGACACTGCTGCTACCGCTCTGGAGGAAAGCGCAAGTGCATGCCCGCATTCGAGACGAGGACTGACTCCCCTGGGGAGACTCCAGAAGTACCCCAAGATCCATGTCAGCACTGGAGAGGAATCCTCAGGTTCCGGCCCCGACTCCACACAAGGTCTTAGGCCCCGGCATCGACGGGAGAGGAATCCCGAGAGGCCCCCGAGGAACTCGCATGGGGACTGGCCTTTCCTGAGGCCACCAGAGCGGGTCCCTGAGGTCCCCGTCGTAAGTCGAGAGCACCTGCCGCAACTCGAGAAAATCCAGGAGGTTTTGCCCTCCAGGCGAGATGAGGCCCATTTCCGTTGAGGCT
This sequence comes from Ovis canadensis, assembly GCF_042477335.2. Taxonomy (NCBI): domain Eukaryota; kingdom Metazoa; phylum Chordata; class Mammalia; order Artiodactyla; family Bovidae; genus Ovis; species Ovis canadensis. Next base: position 3,986,469 of record NC_091252.1, read on the forward strand.
TCTCGAGGCCAATCACATCTAACCACTGGAACTTCCAAAGGGTCCTTCACACCATTGCTGCAACTCAAGAAGTTCCCCGACATACCCGTCTCCACTCGAGAGGAAGCACGTGGTGTCCCGCACACATCCAGGGGAGCCCCGTTTCCGCCTCCTAGCTCGAGATGAGGGATCCTTTCCCTGTTTCGTAGGGAAAGAATTCCCGGCGTTCCCGTCGCATCTCAAGAGGAGGCGCTCTCCACAGGAAAGGCGAGAGGAACTCCAGGGTCGTGCCACCATTCCAAGAGTCCCCCAGATGTGTCAGTCAATTCCAGAGGAACCTGTTTTCCCTGCACTGCCTTGACGTTCAGGCCGATGATCGACTCCCACCACGTGTGCACGTGGGACAGCCCTGTGGGAAAGCCTCGTGGGAAAGCCTCGTGGGAAAGACTCGAGGGAAAACCATAGATCCTTTGATCCACGCGGCGGACTGTGTGACACTGCTGCTACCGCTCCGGAGGAAAGCGCAAGTGCATGCCCGCATTCAAGACGAGGACTGACTCCCCTGGGGAGACTCCAGAAGTACCCCAAGATCCATGTCAGCACTGGAGAGGAATCCTCAGGTTCCGGCCCCGACTCCACACAAGGTCTTAGGCCCCGGCATCGACGGGAGAGGAATCCCGAGAGGCCCCCGAGGAACTCGCATGGGGACTGGCCTTTCCTGAGGCCACCAGAGCGGGTCCCTGAGGTCCCGGTCCTAAGTCGAGAGCACCTGCCGCAACTCGAGAAAATCCAGGAGGTTTTGCCCTCCAGGCGAGATGAGGTCCATTTCCGCTGAGGCTTCTCGAGGCCAATCACATCTAACCACTGGAGCTTCCAAAGGGTCCTTCACACCATTGCTGCAACTCAAGAAGTTCCCCGACATACCCGTCTCCACTCGAGAGGAAGCACGTGGGGTCCCTCACACATCCAGGGGAGCCCCGGTTCCGCCTCCTAGCTCGAGATGAGGGATCCTTCCCTGTTTCGTAGGGAAAGAATTCCCGGCGTTCCCGTCGCATCTCAAGAGGAGGCGCTCTCCACAGGAAAGGCGAGAGGAACTCCAGGGTCGTGCCACCATTCCAAGAGTCCCCCAGATGTGTCAGTCCATTCCAGAGGAACCTGTTTTCCCTGCACTGCCTTGACATTCAAGCCGAGGATCGACTCCCACCACGTGTGCACGTGGGACAGCCCTGTGGGAAAGCCTCGTGGGAAAGCCTCGTGGGAAAGACTCGAGGGAAAATCATAGATCCTTTGATCCACGCGGCGGACTGCGTGACACTGCTGCTACCGCTCTGGAGGAAAGCGCAAGTGCATGCCCGCATTCGAGACGAGGACTGACTCCCCTGGGGAGACTCCAGAAGTACCCCAAGATCCATGTCAGCACTGGAGAGGAATCCTCAGGTTCCGGCCCGACTCCACACAAGGTCTTAGGCCCCGGCACCTACGGGAGAGGAATCCCGAGAGGCCCCCGAGGAACTCGCATGGGGACTGGCCTTTCCTGAGGCCACCAGAGCGGGTCCCTGAGGTCCCCGTCGTAAGTCGAGAGCACCTGCCGCAACTCGAGAAAATCCATGAGGTTTTGCCCTCCAGGCGAGATGAGGCCCATTTCCGCTGAGGCTTCTCGAGGCCAATCACATCTAACGACTGGAACTTCCAAAGGGTTCTTCACACCATTGCTGCAACTCAAGAAGTTCCCCAACATACCCGTCTCCACTCGAGAGGAAGCACGTGGGGTCCCTCACACATCCAGGGGAGACCCGTTTCCGCCTCCTAGCTCGAGATGAGGGATCCTTCCCTGTTTCGTAGGGAAAGAATTCCCGGCGTTCCCGTCGCATCTCAAGAGGAGGCGCTCTCCACAGGAAAGGCGAGAGGAACTCCAGGGTCGTGCCACCATTCCAAGAGTCCCCCAGATGTGTCAGTCCATTCCAGAGGAACCTGTTTTCCCTGCACTGCCTTGACGTTCAAGCCGAGGGTCGACTCCCACCACGTGTGCACGTGGGACAGCCCTGTGGGAAAGCCTCGTGGGAAAGCCTCGTGGGAAAGACTCGAGGGAAAACCATAGATCCTTTGATCCACGCGGCGGACTGCGTGACACTGCTGCTACCGCTCTGGAGGAAAGTGCAAGTGCATGCCCGCATTCGACACGAGGACTGACTCCCGTGGGGAGACTCCAGAAGTACCCCAAGATCCATGTCAGCACTGGAGAGGAATCCTCAGGTTCCGGCCCCGACTCCACACAAGGTCTTAGGCCCCGGCATCGACGGGAGAGGATTCCCGAGAGGCCCCGGAGGAACTCGCATGGGGACTGGCCTTTCCAGAGGCCACCAGAGCGGGTACCTGAGGTCCCCGTCGTAAGTCGAGAGCACCTGCCGCAACTCGCCAAAATCCAGGAGGTTTTGCCCTCCAGGCGAGATGAGGCCCATTTCCGCTGAGGCTTCTCGAGGCCAATCACGTCTAACCACTGGTACTACCAAAGGGTCCTTCTCACCATTGCTGCAACTCAAGAAGTTCCCCGACATACCCGTCTCCACTCGAGAGGAAGCACGTGGTGTCCCGCACACATCCAGGGGAGCCCCGTTTCTGCCTCCTAGCTCGAGATGAGGGATCCTTTCCCTGTTTCGTAGGGAAAGAATTCCCGGCGTTCCCGTCGCATCTCAAGAGGAGGCCCTCTCCACAGGAAAGGCGAGAGGAACTCCAGGGTCGTGCCACCATTCCAAGAATCCCACAGATGGGTCAGTCCATTCCAGAGGAACCAGTTTTCCCTGCACTGCCTTGACGTTCAAGCCGAGGATCGACTCCCACCACGTGTGCACGTGGGACAGCCCTGTGGGAAAGCCTCGTGGGAAAGCCTCGTGGGAAAGACTCGAGGGAAAACCATAGATCCTTTGATCCACGTGGCGGACTGCGTGACACTGCTGCTACCGCTCTGGAGGAAAGCGCAAGTGCATGCCCGCATTCGAGACGAGGACTGACTCCCCTGGGGAGACTCCAGAAGTACCCCAAGATCCATGTCAGCACTGGAGAGGAATCCTCAGGTTCCGGCCCGACTCCACACAAGGTCTTAGGCCCCGGCATCGACGGGAGAGGAATGCCGAGAGGCCCCCGAGGAACTCGCATGGGGACTGGCCTTTCCTGAGGCCACCAGAGCGGGTCCCTGAGGTCCCCGTCGTAAGTCGAGAGCACCTGCCGCAACTCGAGAAAATCCAGGAGGTTTTGCCCTCCAGGCGAGATGAGGCCCATTTCCGCTGAGGCTTCTCGAGGCTAATCACGTCTAACCACTGGAACTTCCAAAGGGTCCTTCACACCCTTGCTGCAACTCAAGAAGTTCCCCGACATACCCGTCTCTACTCGAGAGGAAGCACGTGGGGTCCCGCACACATCCAGGGGAGCCCCGTTTCTGCCTCCTAGCTCGAGATGAGGGATCCTTTCCCTGTTTCGTAGGGAAAGAATTCCGGCGTTCCCGTCGCATCTCAAGAGGAGGCGCTCTCCACAGGAAAGGCGAGAGGAACTCCAGGGTCGTGACACCATTCCAAGAGTCCCCCAGATGTGTCAGTCCATTCCAGAGGAACCTGTTTTCCCTGCACTGCCTTGACGTTCAAGCCGAGGATCGACTCCCACCACGTGTGCACGTGGGACAGCCCTGTGGGAAAGCCTCGTGGGAAAGCCTCGTGGGAAAGACTCGAGGGAAAACCATAGATCCTTTGATCCACGCGGCGGACTGCGTGACACTGCTGCTACCGCTCTGGAGGAAAGCGCAAGTGCATGCCCGCATTCGAGACGAGGACTGACTCCCCTGGGGAGACTCCAGAAGTACCCCAAGATCCATGTCAGCACTGGAGAGGAATCCTCAGGTTCCGGCCCCGACTCCACACAAGGTCTTAGGCCCCGGCATCGACGGGAGAGTAATGCCGAGAGGCCACCGAGGAACTCGCATGGGGACTGGCCTTTCCTGAGGCCACCAGAGCGGGTCCCTGAGGTCCCCATCGTAAGTCGAGAGCACCTGCCGCAACTCGAGAAAATCCAGGAGGTTTTGCCCTCCAGGCGAGATGAGGCCCATTTCCGCTGAGGCTTCTCGAGGCCAATCACATCTAACCACTGGAACTTCCAAAGGGTCCTTCACACCCTTGCTGCAACTCAAGAAGTTCCCCGACATATTCGTCTCCACTCGAGAGGAAGCACGTGGTGTCCCGCACACATCCAGGGGAGCCCCGTTTCCGCCTCCTAGCTCGAGATGAGGGATCCTTTCCCTGTTTCGTAGGGAAAGAATTCCCGGCGTTCCCGTCGCATCTCAAGAGGAGGCGCTCTCCACAGGAAAGGCGAGAGGAACTCCAGGGTCGTGCCACCATTCCAAGAGTCCCCCAGATGTGTCAGTCCATTCCAGAGGAACCTGTTTTCCCTGCACTGCCTTGACGTTCAAGCCGAGGATCGACTCCCAACACGTGTGCACGTGGGACAGCCCTGTGGGAAAGCCTCGTGGGAAAGCCTCGTGGGAAAGACTCGAGGGAAAACCATAGATCCTTTGATCCACGCGGCGGACTGCGTGAAACTGCTGCTACCGCTCTGGAGGAAAGCGCAAGTGCATGCCCGCATTCGAGACGAGGACTGACTCCCCTGGGGAGACTCCAGAACTACCCCAAGATCCATGTCAGCACTGGAGAGGAATCCTCAGGTTCCGGCCCCGACTCCACACAAGGTCTTAGGCCCCGGCATCGACGGGAGAGGAATCCCGAGAGGCCCCCGAGGAACTCGCATGGGGACTGGCCCTTCCTGAGGCCACCAGAGCGTGTCCCTGAGGTCCCCGTCGTAAGTCGAGAGCACCTGCCGCAACTCGAGAAAATCCAGGAGGTTTTGCCCTCCAGGCGAGATGAGGCCCATTTCCGCTGAGGATTCTCGAGGCCAATCACATCTAACCACTGGAACTTCCAAAGGGTCCTTCACACCCTTGCTGCAACTCAAGTAGTTCCCCGACATACCCGTCTCCACTCGAGAGGAAGCACGTGGGGTCCCGCACACATCCAGGGGAGCTCCGTTTCCGCCTCCTAGCTCGAGATGAGGGATCCTTTCCCTGTTTCGTAGGGAAAGAATTCCCGGCGTTCCCGTCGCATCTCAAGAGGAGGCGCTCTCTACAGGAAAGGCGAGAGGAACTCCAGGGTCGTGCCACCATTCCAAGAGTCCCCCAGATGTGTCACTCCATTCCAGAGGAACCTGTTTTCCCTGCACTGCCTTGACGTTCAGGCCGAGGATCGACTCCCACCACGTGTGCACGTGGGACAGCCCTGTGGGAAAGCCTCGTGGGAAAGCCTCGTGGGAAAGACTCGAGGGAAAACCATAGATCCTTTGATCCACGCGGCGGACTGCGTGACACTGCTGCTACCGCTCTGGAGGAAAGCGCAAGTGCATGTCCGCATTCGAGACGAGGACTGACTCCCCTGGGGAGACTCCAGAAGTACCCCAAGATCCATATCAGCACTGGAGAGGAATCCTCAGGTTCCGGCCCCGACTCCACACAAGGTCTTAGGCCCCGGCATCGACGGGAGAGGAATCCCGAGAGGCCCCCGAGGAACTCGCATGGGGACTGGCCTTTCCTGAGGCCACCATAGCGGGTCCCTGTGGTCCCTGTCGTAAGTCGAGAGCACCTGCCGCAACTTGAGGAAATCCAGGAGGTTTTGCCCTCCAGGCGAGATGAGGCCCATTTCCGCTGAGGCTTCTCGAGGCCAATCACATCTAACCACTGGAACTTCCAAAGGGTCCTTCACACCCTTGCTGCAACTCAAGAAGTTCCCCGACATACCCGTCTCCACTCGAGAGGAAGCACGTGGGGTCCCGCACACATCCAGGGGAGCTCCGTTTCCGCCTCCTAGCTCGAGATGAAGGATCCTTTCCCTGTTTCGTAGGGAAAGAATTCCCGGCGTTCCCGTCGCATCTCAAGAGGAGGCGCTCTCTACAGGAAAGGCGAGAGGAACTCCAGGGTCGTGCCACCATTCCAAGAGTCCCCCAGATGTGTCAGTCCATTCCAGAGGAACCTGTTTTCCCTGCACTGCCTTGACGTTCAAGCCGAGGATCGACTCCCACCACGTGTGCACGTGGGACAGCCCTGTGGGAAAGCCTCGTGGGAAAGCCTCGTGGGAAAGACTCGAGGGAAAACCATAGATCCTTTGATCCACGCGGCGGACTGCGTGACACTGCTGCTACTGCTCTGGAGGAAAGCGCAAGTGCATGCCCGCATTCGAGACAAGGACTGACTCCCCTGGGGAGACTCCAGAAGTACCCCAAGATCCATGTCAGCACTGGAGAGGAATCCTCAGGTTCCGGCCCCGACTCCACACAAGGTCTTAGGCCCCAGCATCGACGGGAGAGGAATCCCGAGAGGCCCCCGAGGAACTCGCATGGGGACTGGCCTTTCCTGAGGCCACCAGAGCGGGTCCCTGAGGTCCCCGTCGTAAGTCGAGAGCACCTGCCGCAACTCGAGAAAATCCAGGAGGTTTTGCCCTCCAGGCGAGATGAGGCCCATTTCCGCTGAGGCTTCTCGAGGCTAATCACGTCTAACCACTGGAACTTCCAAAGGGTCCTTCACACCCTTGCTGCAACTCAAGAAGTTCCCCGACATACCCGTCTCCACTCGAGAGGAAGCACGTGGGTCTCGCACACATCCAGGGGAGCCCCGTTTCCGCCTCCTAGCTCGAGATGAGGGATCCTTTCCCTGTTTCGTAGGGAAAGAATTCCCGGCGTTCCGGTCGCATCTCAAGAGGAGGCGCTCTCCACAGGAAAGGCGAGAGGAACTGAAGGGTCGTGCCACCATTCCAAGAGTCCCCCAGATGTGTCAGTCCATTCCAGAGGAACCTGTTTTCCCTGCACTGCCTTGACGTTCAAGCCGAGGATCGACTCCCACCACTTGTGCACGTGGGACAGCCCTGTGGGAAAGCCTCGTGGGAAAGCCTCGTGGGAAAGACTCGAGGGAAAACCATAGATCCTTTGATCCACGCGGCGGACTGCGTGACACTGCTGCTACCGCTCTGGAGGAAAGCGCAAGTGCATGCCCGCATTCGAGACGAGGACTGACTCCCCTGGGGAGACTCCAGAAGTACCCCAAATCCATGTCAGCACTGGAGAGGAATCCTCAGGTTCCGGCCCTGACTCCACACAAGGTCTTAGGCCCCGGCATCGACGGGAGAGGAATCCCGAGAGGCCCACGAGGAACTCGCATGGGGACTGGCCTTTCCTGAGGCCACCAGAGCGGTTCCCTGAGGTCCCCGTCGTAAGTCGAGAGCACCTGCCGCAACTCGAGAAAATCCAGGAGGTTTTGCCCTCCAGGCGAGATGAGGCCCTTTTCCGCTGAGGCATCTCGAGGCCAATCACATCTAACCACTGGAACTTCCAAAGGGTCCTTCACACCATTGCTGCAACTCAAGAAGTTCCCCGACATACCCGTCTCCACTCGAGAGGAAGCACGTGGGTTCCCGCACAAATCCAGGGGAGCCCCGTTTCCGCCTCCTAGCTCGAGATGAGGGATCCTTTCCCTGTTTCGTAGGGAAAGAATTCCCGGCGTTCGCATCTCAAGAGGAGGCGCTCTCCACAGGAAAGGCGAGAGGAACTCCAGGGTCGTGCCACCATTCCAAGAGTCCCCCAGATGTGTCAGTCCATTCCAGAGGAACCTGTTTTCCCTGCACTGCCTTGACGTTCAAGCCGAGGATCGACTCCCACCACGTGTGCACGTGGGACAGCCCTGTGGGAAAGCCTCGTGGGAAAACCTCGTGGGAAAGACTCGAGGGAAAACCATAGATGCTTTGATCCACGCGGCGGACTGCGTGACACTGCTGCTACCGCTCTGGAGGAAAGCGCAAGTGCATGCCCGCATTCGAGACGAGGACTGACTCCCCTGGGGAGACTCCAGAAGTACCCCAAGATCCACGTCAGCACTGGAGAGGAATCCTCAGGTTCCGGCCCCGACTCCACACAAGGTCTTAGGCCCCGGCATCGACGGGAGAGGAATCCCGAGAGGCCCCCGAGGAACTCGCATGGGGACTGGCCTTTCCTGAGGCCACCAGAGCGTGTCCCTGAGGTCCCCGTCGTAAGTCGAGAGCACCTGCCGCAACTCGAGAAAATCCAGGAGGTTTTGCCCTCCAGGCGAGATGAGGCCCATTTCCGCTGAGGCTTCTCGAGGCCAATCACATCTAACCACTGGAACTTCCAAAGGGTCCTTCACACCCTTGCTGCAACTCAAGAAGTTCCCCGACATACCCGTCTGCACTCCAGAGTAAGCACGATGTGTCCCGCACACATCCAGGGGAGCCCCGTTTCCGCCTCCTAGCTCGAGATGAGGGATCCTTTCCCTGTTTCGTAGGGAAAGAATTCCCGGCGTTCCCGTCGCATCTCAAGAGGAGGCGCTCTCTACAGGAAAGGCGAGAGGAACTCCAGGGTCGTGCCACCATTCCAAGAGTCCCCCAGATGTGTCAGTCCATTCCAGAGGAACCTGTTTTCCCTGCACTGCCTTGACGTTCAAGCCGAGGATCGACTCCCACCACGTGTGCACGTGGGACAGCCCTGTGGGAAAGCCTCGTGGGAAAGCCTCGTGGGAAAGACTCGAGGGAAAACCATAGATCCTTTGATCCACGCGGCGGACTGCGTGACACTGCTGCTACCGCTCTGGAGGAAAGCGCAAGTGCATGTCCGCATTCGAGACGAGGACTGACTCCCCTGGGGAGACTCCAGAAGTACCCCAAGATCCATATCAGCACTGCAGAGGAATCCTCAGGTTCCGGCCCCGACTCCACACAAGGTCTTAGGCCCCGGCATCGACGGGAGAGGAATCCCGAGAGGCCCCCGAGGAACTCGCATGGGGACTGGCCTTTCCTGAGGCCACGATAGCGGGTCCCTGTGGTCCCTGTCGTAAGTCGAGAGCACCTGCAGCAACTTGAGAAAATCCAGGAGGTTTTGCCCTCCAGGCGAGATGAGGCCCATTTCCGCTGAGGCTTCTCGAGGCCAATCACATCTAACCACTGGAACTTCCAAAGGGTCCTTCACACCCTTGCTGCAACTCAAGAAGTTCCCCGACATACCCGTCTCCACTCGAGAGGAAGCACGTGGGGTCCCGCACACATCCAGGGGAGCTCTGTTTCCGCCTCCTAGCTCGAGATGAAGGATCCTTTCCCTGTTTCGTAGGGAAAGAATTCCCGGCGTTCCCGTCGCATCTCAAGAGGAGGCGCTCTCTACAGGAAAGGCGAGAGGAACTCCAGGGTCGTGCCACCATTCCAAGAGTCCCCCAGATGTGTCAGTCCATTCCAGAGGAACCTGTTTTCCCTGCACTGCCTTGACGTTCAAGCCGAGGATCGACTCCCACCACGTGTGCACGTGGGACAGCCCTGTGGGAAAGCCTCGTGGGAAAGACTCGAGGGAAAACCATAGATCCTTTGATTCACGCGGCGGACTGCGTGACACTGCTGCTACCGCTCTGGAGGAAAGCGCAAGTGCATGCCCGCATTCGAGACGAGGACTGACTCCCCTGGGGAGACTCCAGAAGTACCCCAAGATCCATGTCAGCACTGGAGAGGAATCCTCAGGTTCCGGCCCCGACTCCACACAAGGTCTTAGGCCCCAGCATCGACGGGAGAGGAATCCCGAGAGGCCGCCGAGGAACTCGCATGGGGACTGGCCTTTCCTGAGGCCACCAGAGCGGGTCCCTGAGGTCCCCGTCGTAAGTCGAGAGCACCTGCCGCAACTCGAGAAAATCCAGGAGGTTTTGCCCTCCAGGCGAGATGAGGCCCATTTCCGCTGAGGCTTCTCGAGGCTAATCACGTCTAACCACTGGAACTTCCAAAGGGTCCTTCACACCCTTGCTGCAACTCAAGAAGTTCCCCGACATACCCGTCTCCACTCGAGAGGAAGCACGTGGGTCTCGCACACATCCAGGGGAGCCCCGTTTCCGCCTCCTAGCTCGAGATGAGGGATCCTTTCCCTGTTTCGTAGAGAAAGAATTCCCGGCGTTCCGGTCGCATCTCAAGAGGAGGCGCTCTCCACAGGAAAGGCGAGAGGAACTCCAGGGTCGTGCCACCATTCCAAGAGTCCCCCAGATGTGTCAGTCTATTCCAGAGGAGCCGGTTTTCCGTGCACTGCCTTGACGTTCAAGCCGAGAATCGACTCCCACCACGTGTGCACGTGGGACAGCCCTGTGGGAAAGCCTCGTGGGAAAGCCTCGTGGGAAAGACTCGAGGGAAAACCATAGATCCTTTGATCCACGCGGCGGACTGCGTGACACTGCTGCTACCGCTCTGGAGGAAAGCGCAAGTGCATGCCCGCATTCGAGACGAGGACTGACTCCCCTGGGGAGACTCCAGAAGTACCCCAAGATCCATGTCAGCACTGGAGAGGAATCCTCAGGTTCCGGCCCCGACTCCACACAAGGTCTTAGGCCCCGGCATCGACGGGAGAGGAATCCCGAGAGGCCCCCGAGGAACTCACATGGGGACTGGCCTTTCCTGAGGCCACCAGAGCGGGTCCCTGAGGTCCCCGTCGTAAGTCGCGAGCACCTGCCGCAACTCGAGAAAATCCAGGAGGTTTTGCCCTCCAGGCGAGATGAGGCCCATTGCCGCTGAGGCTTCTCGAGGCCAATCACATCTAACCACTGGAACTTCCAAAGGGTCCTTCACACCATTGCTGCAACTCAAGAAGTTCCCCGACATAACCGTCTCCACTCGAGAGGAAGCACGTGGGGTCCCGCACACATCCAGGGGAGCCCCGTTTCCGCCTCCTAGCTCGAGATGAGGGATCCTTTCCCTGTTTCGTAGGGAAAGAATTCCCGGCGTTCCCGTCGCATCTCAAGAGGAGGCGCTCTCCACAGGAAAGGCGAGAGGAACTCCAGGGTCGTGCCACCATTCCAAGAGTCCCCCAGATGTGTCAGTCCATTCCAGAGGAACCTGTTTTCCCTGCACTGCCTTGACGTTCAAGCCGAGGATCGACTCCCACCACGTGTGCACGTGGGACAGCCCTGTGGGAAAGCCTCGTGGGAAAGCCTCGTGGGAAAGACTCGAGGGAAAACCATAGATCCTTTGATCCACGCGGCGGACTGCGTGACACTGCTGCTACCGCTCTGGAGGAAAGCGCAAGTGCATGCCCGCATTCGAGACGAGGACTGACTCCCCTGGGGAGACTCCAGAAATACCCCAAGATCCACGTCAGCACTGGAGAGGAATCCTCAGGTTCCGGCCCCGACTCCACACAAGGTCTTAGGCCCCGGCATCGACGGGAGAGGAATCCCGAGAGGCCCCCGAGGAACTCGCATGGGGACTGGCCTTTCCTGAGGCCACCAGAGCGTGTCCCTGAGGTCCCCGTCGTAAGTCGAGAGCACCTGCCGCAACTCGAGAAAATCCAGGAGGTTTTGCCCTCCAGGCGAGATGAGGCCCATTTCCGCTGAGGCTTCTCGAGGCCAATCACATCTAACCACTGGAACTTCCAAAGGGTCCTTCACACCCTTGCTGCAACTCAAGAAGTTCCCCGACATACCCGTCTCCACTCGAGAGGAAGCACGTGGGGTCCCGCACACATCCAGGGGAGCTCCGTTTCCGCCTCCTAGCTCGAGATGAAGGATCCTTTCCCTGTTTCGTAGGGAAAGAATTCCCGGCGTTCCCGTCGCATCTCAAGAGGAGGCGCTCTCTACAGGAAAGGCGAGAGGAACTCCAGGGTCGTGCCACCATTCCAAGAGTCCCCCAGATGTGTCAGTCCATTCCAGAGGAACCTGTTTTCCCTGCACTGCCTTGACGTTCAAGCCGAGGATCGACTCCCACCACGTGTGCACGTGGGACAGCCCTGTGGGAAAGCCTCGTGGGAAAGCCTCGTGGGAAAGACTCGAGGGAAAACCATAGATCCTTTGATTCACGCGGCGGACTGCGTGACACTGCTGCTACCGCTCTGGAGGAAAGCGCAAGTGCATGCCCGCATTCGAGACGAGGACTGACTCCCCTGGGGAGACTCCAGAAGTACCCCAAGATCCATGTCAGCACTGGAGAGGAATCCTCAGGTTCCGGCCCCGACTCCACACAAGGTCTTAGGCCCCAGCATCGACGGGAGAGGAATCCCGAGAGGCCGCCGAGGAACTCGCATGGGGACTGGCCTTTCCTGAGGCCACCAGAGCGGGTCCCTGAGGTCCCCGTCGTAAGTCGAGAGCACCTGCCGCAACTCGAGAAAATCCAGGAGGTTTTGCCCTCCAGGCGAGATGAGGCCCATTTCCGCTGAGGCTTCTCGAGGCTAATCACGTCTAACCACTGGAACTTCCAAAGGGTCCTTCACACCCTTGCTGCAACTCAAGAAGTTCCCCGACATACCCGTCTCCACTCGAGAGGAAGCACGTGGGTCTCGCACACATCCAGGGGAGCCCCGTTTCCGCCTCCTAGCTCGAGATGAGGGATCCTTTCCCTGTTTCGTAGAGAAAGAATTCCCGGCGTTCCGGTCGCATCTCAAGAGGAGGCGCTCTCCACAGGAAAGGCGAGAGGAACTCCAGGGTCGTGCCACCATTCCAAGAGTCCCCCAGATGTGTCAGTCTATTCCAGAGGAGCCGGTTTTCCGTGCACTGCCTTGACGTTCAAGCCGAGAATCGACTCCCACCACGTGTGCACGTGGGACAGCCCTGTGGGAAAGCCTCGTGGGAAAGCCTCGTGGGAAAGACTCGAGGGAAAACCATAGATCCTTTGATCCACGCGGCGGACTGCGTGACACTGCTGCTACCGCTCTGGAGGAAAGCGCAAGTGCATGCCCGCATTCGAGACGAGGACTGACTCCCCTGGGGAGACTCCAGAAGTACCCCAAGATCCATGTCAGCACTGGAGAGGAATCCTCAGGTTCCGGCCCCGACTCCACACAAGGTCTTAGGCCCCGGCATCGACGGGAGAGGAATCCCGAGAGGCCCCCGAGGAACTCACATGGGGACTGGCCTTTCCTGAGGCCACCAGAGCGGGTCCCTGAGGTCCCCGTCGTAAGTCGCGAGCACCTGCCGCAACTCGAGAAAATCCAGGAGGTTTTGCCCTCCAGGCGAGATGAGGCCCATTGCCGCTGAGGCTTCTCGAGGCCAATCACATCTAACCACTGGAACTTCCAAAGGGTCCTTCACACCATTGCTGCAACTCAAGAAGTTCCCCGACATAACCGTCTCCACTCGAGAGGAAGCACGTGGGGTCCCGCACACATCCAGGGGAGCCCCGTTTCCGCCTCCTAGCTCGAGATGAGGGATCCTTTCCCTGTTTCGTAGGGAAAGAATTCCCGGCGTTCCCGTCGCATCTCAAGAGGAGGCGCTCTCCACAGGAAAGGCGAGAGGAACTCCAGGGTCGTGCCACCATTCCAAGAGTCCCCCAGATGTGTCAGTCCATTCCAGAGGAACCTGTTTTCCCTGCACTGCCTTGACGTTCAAGCCGAGGATCGACTCCCACCACGTGTGCACGTGGGACAGCCCTGTGGGAAAGCCTCGTGGGAAAGCCTCGTGGGAAAGACTCGAGGGAAAACCATAGATCCTTTGATCCACGCGGCGGACTGCGTGACACTGCTGCTACCGCTCTGGAGGAAAGCGCAAGTGCATGCCCGCATTCGAGACGAGGACTGACTCCCCTGGGGAGACTCCAGAAATACCCCAAGATCCACGTCAGCACTGGAGAGGAATCCTCAGGTTCCGGCCCCGACTCCACACAAGGTCTTAGGCCCCGGCATCGACGGGAGAGGAATCCCGAGAGGCCCCCGAGGAACTCGCATGGGGACTGGCCTTTCCTGAGGCCACCAGAGCGTGTCCCTGAGGTCCCCGTCGTAAGTCGAGAGCACCTGCCGCAACTCGAGAAAATCCAGGAGGTTTTGCCCTCCAGGCGAGATGAGGCCCATTTCCGCTGAGGCTTCTCGAGGCCAATCACATCTAACCACTGGAACTTCCAAAGGGTCCTTCACACCCTTGCTGCAACTCAAGAAGTTCCCCGACATACCCGTCTCCACTCGAGAGGAAGCACGTGGGGTCCCGCACACATCCAGGGGAGCTCCGTTTCCGCCTCCTAGCTCGAGATGAAGGATCCTTTCCCTGTTTCGTAGGGAAAGAATTCCCGGCGTTCCCGTCGCATCTCAAGAGGAGGCGCTCTCTACAGGAAAGGCGAGAGGAACTCCAGGGTCGTGCCACCATTCCAAGAGTCCCCCAGATGTGTCAGTCCATTCCAGAGGAACCTGTTTTCCCTGCACTGCCTTGACGTTCAAGCCGAGGATCGACTCCCACCACGTGTGCACGTGGGACAGCCCTGTGGGAAAGCCTCGTGGGAAAGCCTCGTGGGAAAGACTCGAGGGAAAACCATAGATCCTTTGATTCACGCGGCGGACTGCGTGACACTGCTGCTACCGCTCTGGAGGAAAGCGCAAGTGCATGCCCGCATTCGAGACGAGGACTGACTCCCCTGGGGAGACTCCAGAAGTACCCCAAGATCCATGTCAGCACTGGAGAGGAATCCTCAGGTTCCGGCCCCGACTCCACACAAGGTCTTAGGCCCCAGCATCGACGGGAGAGGAATCCCGAGAGGCCGCCGAGGAACTCGCATGGGGACTGGCCTTTCCTGAGGCCACCAGAGCGGGTCCCTGAGGTCCCCGTCGTAAGTCGAGAGCACCTGCCGCAACTCGAGAAAATCCAGGAGGTTTTGCCCTCCAGGCGAGATGAGGCCCATTTCCGCTGAGGCTTCTCGAGGCTAATCACGTCTAACCACTGGAACTTCCAAAGGGTCCTTCACACCCTTGCTGCAACTCAAGAAGTTCCCCGACATACCCGTCTCCACTCGAGAGGAAGCACGTGGGTCTCGCACACATCCAGGGGAGCCCCGTTTCCGCCTCCTAGCTCGAGATGAGGGATCCTTTCCCTGTTTCGTAGAGAAAGAATTCCCGGCGTTCCGGTCGCATCTCAAGAGGAGGCGCTCTCCACAGGAAAGGCGAGAGGAACTCCAGGGTCGTGCCACCATTCCAAGAGTCCCCCAGATGTGTCAGTCTATTCCAGAGGAGCCGGTTTTCCGTGCACTGCCTTGACGTTCAAGCCGAGAATCGACTCCCACCACGTGTGCACGTGGGACAGCCCTGTGGGAAAGCCTCGTGGGAAAGCCTCGTGGGAAAGACTCGAGGGAAAACCATAGATCCTTTGATCCACGCGGCGGACTGCGTGACACTGCTGCTACCGCTCTGGAGGAAAGCGCAAGTGCATGCCCGCATTCGAGACGAGGACTGACTCCCCTGGGGAGACTCCAGAAGTACCCCAAGATCCATGTCAGCACTGGAGAGGAATCCTCAGGTTCCGGCCCCGACTCCACACAAGGTCTTAGGCCCCGGCATCGACGGGAGAGGAATCCCGAGAGGCCCCCGAGGAACTCACATGGGGACTGGCCTTTCCTGAGGCCACCAGAGCGGGTCCCTGAGGTCCCCGTCGTAAGTCGCGAGCACCTGCCGCAACTCGAGAAAATCCAGGAGGTTTTGCCCTCCAGGCGAGATGAGGCCCATTGCCGCTGAGGCTTCTCGAGGCCAATCACATCTAACCACTGGAACTTCCAAAGGGTCCTTCACACCATTGCTGCAACTCAAGAAGTTCCCCGACATAACCGTCTCCACTCGAGAGGAAGCACGTGGGGTCCCGCACACATCCAGGGGAGCCCCGTTTCCGCCTCCTAGCTCGAGATGAGGGATCCTTTCCCTGTTTCGTAGGGAAAGAATTCCCGGCGTTCCCGTCGCATCTCAAGAGGAGGCGCTCTCCACAGGAAAGGCGAGAGGAACTCCAGGGTCGTGCCACCATTCCAAGAGTCCCCCAGATGTGTCAGTCCATTCCAGAGGAACCTGTTTTCCCTGCACTGCCTTGACGTTCAAGCCGAGGATCGACTCCCACCACGTGTGCACGTGGGACAGCTATGTGGGAAAGCCTCGTGGGAAAGCCTCGTGGGAAAGACTCGAGGGAAAACCATAGATCCTTTGATCCACGCGGCGGACTGCGTGACACTGCTGCTACCGCTCTGGAGGAAAGCGCAAGTGCATGCCCGCATTCGAGACGAGGACTGACTCCCCTGGGGAGACTCCAGAAATACCCCAAGATCCACGTCAGCACTGGAGAGGAATCCTCAGGTTCCGGCCCCGACTCCACACAAGGTCTTAGGCCCCGGCATCGACGGGAGAGGAATCCCGAGAGGCCCCCGAGGAACTCGCATGGGGACTGGCCTTTCCTGAGGCCACCAGAGCGTGTCCCTGAGGTCCCCGTCGTAAGTCGAGAGCACCTGCCGCAACTCGAGAAAATCCAGGAGGTTTTGCCCTCCAGGCGAGATGAGGCCCATTTCCGCTGAGGCTTCTCGAGGCCAATCACATCTAACCACTGGAACTTCCAAAGGGTCCTTCACACCCTTGCTGCAACTCAAGAAGTTCCCCGACATACCCGTCTGCACTCCAGAGTAAGCACGATGTGTCCCGCACACATCCAGGGGAGCCCCGTTTCCGCCTCCTAGCTCGAGATGAGGGATCCTTTCCCTGTTTCGTACGGAAAGAATTCCCGGCGTTCCCGTCGCATCTCAAGAGGAGGCGCTCTCTACAGGAAAGGCGAGAGGAACTCCAGGGTCGTGCCACCATTCCAAGAGTCCCCCAGATGTGTCAGTCCATTCCAGAGGAACCTGTTTTCCCTGCACTGCCTTGACGTTCAAGCCGAGGATCGACTCCCACCACGTGTGCACGTGGGACAGCCCTGTGGGAAAGCCTCGTGGGAAAGCCTCGTGGGAAAGACTCGAGGGAAAACCATAGATCCTTTGATCCACGCGGCGGACTGCGTGACACTGCTGCTACCGCTCTGGAGGAAAGCGCAAGTGCATGTCCGCATTCGAGACGAGGACTGACTCCCCTGGGGAGACTCCAGAAGTACCCCAAGATCCATATCAGCACTGCAGAGGAATCCTCAGGTTCCGGCCCCGACTCCACACAAGGTCTTAGGCCCCGGCATCGACGGGAGAGGAATCCCGAGAGGCCCCCGAGGAACTCGCATGGGGACTGGCCTTTCCTGAGGCCACGATAGCGGGTCCCTGTGGTCCCTGTCGTAAGTCGAGAGCACCTGCCGCAACTTGAGAAAATCCAGGAGGTTTTGCCCTCCAGGCGAGATGAGGCCCATTTCCGCTGAGGCTTCTCGAGGCCAATCACATCTAACCACTGGAACTTCCAAAGGGTCCTTCACACCCTTGCTGCAACTCAAGAAGTTCCCCGACATACCCGTCTCCACTCGAGAGGAAGCACGTGGGGTCCCGCACACATCCAGGGGAGCTCCGTTTCCGCCTCCTAGCTCGAGATGAAGGATCCTTTCCCTGTTTCGTAGGGAAAGAATTCCCGGCGTTCCCGTCGCATCTCAAGAGGAGGCGCTCTCTACAGGAAAGGCGAGAGGAACTCCAGGGTCGTGCCACCATTCCAAGAGTCCCCCAGATGTGTCAGTCCATTCCAGAGGAACCTGTTTTCCCTGCACTGCCTTGACGTTCAAGCCGAGGATCGACTCCCACCACGTGTGCACGTGGGACAGCCCTGTGGGAAAGCCTCGTGGGAAAGCCTCGTGGGAAAGACTCGAGGGAAAACCATAGATCCTTTGATTCACGCGGCGGACTGCGTGACACTGCTGCTACCGCTCTGGAGGAAAGCGCAAGTGCATGCCCGCATTCGAGACGAGGACTGACTCCCCTGGGGAGACTCCAGAAGTACCCCAAGATCCATGTCAGCACTGGAGAGGAATCCTCAGGTTCCGGCCCCGACTCCACACAAGGTCTTAGGCCCCAGCATCGACGGGAGAGGAATCCCGAGAGGCCCCCGAGGAACTCGCATGGGGACTGGCCTTTCCTGAGGCCACCAGAGCGGGTCCCTGAGGTCCCCTTCGTAAGTCGAGAGCACCTGCCGCAACTCGAGAAAATCCAGGAGGTTTTGCCCTCCAGGCGAGATGAGGCCCTTTTCCGCTGAGGCATCTCGAGGCCAATCACATCTAACCACTGGAACTTCCAAAGGGTCCTTCACACCATTGTTGCAACTCAAGAAGTTCCCCGACATACCCGTCTCCACTCGAGAGGAAGCACGTGGGTTCCCGCACAAATCCAGGGGAGCCCCGTTTCCGCCTCCTAGCTCGAGATGAGGGATCCTTTCCCTGTTTCGTAGGGAAAGAATTCCCGGCGTTCCGGTCGCATCTCAAGAGGAGGCGCTCTCCACAGGAAAGGCGAGAGGAACTGAAGGGTCGTGCCACCATTCCAAGAGTCCCCCAGATGTGTCAGTCCATTCCAGAGGAACCTGTTTTCCCTGCACTGCCTTGACGTTCAAGCCGAGGATCGACCCCACCACGTGTGCACGTGGGACAGCCCTGTGGGAAAGCCTCGTGGGAAAGCCTCGTGGGAAAGACTCGAGGGAAAACCATAGATCCTTTGATCCACGCGGCGGACTGCGTGACACTGCTGCTACCGCTCTGGAGGAAAGCGCAAGTGCATGCCAGCATTCGAGACGAGGACTGACTCCCCTGGGGAGACTCCAGAAGTACCCCAAGATCCATGTCAGCACTGGAGAGAAATCCTCAGGTTCCGGCCCCGACTCCACACAAGGTCTTAGGCCCCGGCATCGACGGGAGAGGAATCCCGAGAGGCCCCCGAGGAACTCGCATGGGGACTGGCCTTTCCTGAGGCCACCAGAGCGGGTCCCTGAGGTCCCCGTCGTAAGTCGAGAGCACCTGCCGCAACTCGAGAAAATCCAGGAGGTTTTGCCCTCCAGGCGAGATGAGGCCCATTTCCGCTGAGGCTTCTCGAGGCCAATCACGTCTAACCACTGGAACTTCCAATGGGTTCTTCACACCCTTGCTGCAACTCAAGAAGTTCCCCGACATACCCGTCTCCACTCGAGAGGAAGCACGTGGGGTCCCGCACAAATCCAGGGGAGCCCCATTTCCGCCTCCTAGCTCGAGATGAGGGATCCTTTCAGTGTTTCGTAGGGAAAGAATTCCCGGCGTTCCCGTCGCATCTCAAGAGGAGGCGCTCTCCACAGGAAAGGCGAGAGGAACTCCAGGGTCGTGCCACCATTCCAAGAGTCCCCCAGATGTGTCAGTCTGTTCCAGAGGAGCCGGTTTTCCGTGCACTGCCTTGACGTTCAAGCCGAGAATCGACTCCCACCACGTGTGCACGTGGGACAGCCCTGTGGGAAAGCCTCGTGGGAAAGCCTCGTGGGAAAGACTCGAGGGAAAACCATAGATCCTTTGATCCACGCGGCGGACTGCGTGACACTGCTGCTACCGCTCTGGAGGAAAGCGCAAGTGCATGCCCGCATTCGAGACGAGGACTGACTCCCCTGGGGAGACTCCAGAAGTACCCCAAGATCCATGTCAGCACTGGAGAGGAATCCTCAGGTTCCGGCCCCGACTCCACAAAAGGTCTTAGGCCCCGGCATCGACGGGAGAGGAATCCCGAGAGGCCCCCGAGGAACTCGCATGGGGACTGGCCTTTCCTGAGGCCATCAGAGCGTGTCCCTGAGGTCCCCGTCGTAAGTCGAGAGCACCTGCCGCAACTCGAGAGAATCCAGGAGGTTTTGCCCTCCAGGCGAGATGCGGCCCATTTCCGCTGAGGCTTCTCGAGGCCAATCACATCTAACCACTGGAACTTCCAAAGGGTCCTTCACACCCTTGCTGCAACTCAAGAAGTTCCCCGACATACCCGTCTGCACTCGAGAGGAAGCACGTGGTGTCCCGCACACATCCAGGGGAGCCCCGTTTCCGCCTCCAAGCTCGAGATGAGGGATCCTTTCCCTGTTTCGTAGGGAAAGAATTCCCGGCGTTCCCGTCGCATCTCAAGAGGAGGCGCTCTCCACAGGAAAGGCGAGAGGAACTCCAGGGTCGTGACAACATTCCAAGAGTCCCCCAGATGTGTCAGTCCATTCCAGAGGAACCTGTTTTCCCTGCACTGCCTTGACGTTCAAGCCGAGGATCGAATCCTACCACGCGTGCACGTGGGACAGCCCTGTGGGAAAGCCTCGTGGGAAAGCCTTGTGGGAAAGACTCGAGGGAAAACCATAGATGCTTTGATCCACGCGGCGGACTGCGTGACACTGCTGCTACCGCTCTGGAGGAAAGCGCAAGTGCATGCCCGCATTCGAGACGAGGACTGACTCCCCTGGGGAGACTCCAGAATTACCCCAAGATCCATGTCAGCACTGGAGAGGAATCCTCAGGTTCCGGCCCCGACTCCACACAAGGTCTTAGGCCCCGGCATCGACGGGAGAGGAATCCCGAGAGGCCCCCGAGGAACTCGCATGGGGACTGGCCTTTCCTGAGGCCACCAGAGCGGGTCCCTGAGGTCCCCGTCGTAAGTCGAGAGCACCTGCCGCAACTCGAGAAAATCCAGGAGGTTTTGCCCTCCAGGCGAGATGAGGCCCATTTCCGCTGAGGCTTCTTGAGGCCAATCACATCTAACCACTGGAACTTCCAAAGGGTCCTTCACACCCTTGCTGCTACTCAAGAAGTTCCCCGACATACCCGTCTGCACTCGAGAGGAAGCACGAGGTGTCCCGCACACATCCAGGGGAGCCCCGTTTCCGCCTCCTAGCTCGAGATGAGGGATCCTTTCCCTGTTTCGTAGGGAAAGAATTCCCGGCGTTCCCGTCGCATCTCAAGAGGAGGCGCTCTCCACAGGAAAGGCGAGAGGAACTCCAGGGTCATGCCACCATTCCAAGAGTCCCCCAGATGTGTCAGTCCATTCCAGAGGAACCTGTTTTCCCTGCACTGCCTTGACGTTCAAGCCGAGGATCGACTCCCACCACGTGTGCACGTGGGACAGCCCTGTGGGAAAGCCTCGTGCGAAAGCCTCGTGGGAAAGACTCGAGGGAAAACCATAGATCCTTTGATCCACGCGGCGGACTGCGTGACACTGCTGCTACCGCTCTGGAGGAAAGCGCAAGTGCATGCCCGCATTCGAGACTAGGACTGACTCCCCTGGGGAGACTCCAGAAGTACCCCAAG
Organism: Ovis canadensis; assembly: GCF_042477335.2. Lineage (NCBI taxonomy): Eukaryota > Metazoa > Chordata > Mammalia > Artiodactyla > Bovidae > Ovis > Ovis canadensis. Next base: position 4,007,458 of record NC_091252.1, read on the forward strand.
ATCCATGTCAGCACTGGAGCGGAATCCTCAGGTTCCGGCCCCGACTCCACACAAGGTCTTAGGCCCCGGCATCGACGGGAGAGGAATCCCGAGAGGCCCCCGAGGAACTCGCATGGGGACTGGCCTTTCCTGAGGCCACCAGAGCGGGTCCCTGTGGTCCCCGTCGTAAGTCAAGAGCACCTGCAGCAACTTGAGAAAATCCAGGAGGTTTTGCCCTCCAGGCGAAATGAGGCCCATTTCCGCTGAGGCTTCTCGAGGCCAATCACATCTAACCACTGGAACTTCCAAAGGGTCCTTCACACCATTGCTGCAACTCAAGAAGTTCCCCGACATACCCATCTCCACTCTAGAGGAAGCACGTGGGGTCCCGCACACATCCAGGGGAGCTCCGTTTCCGCCTCCTAGCTCGAGATGAGGGATCCTTTCCCTGTTTCGTAGGGAAAGAATTCCCGGCGTTCCCGTCGCATCTCAAGAGGAGGCGCTCTCTACAGGAAAGGCGAGAGGAACTCCAGGGTCGTGCCACCATTCCAAGATTCCCCCAGATGTGTCAGTCCATTCCAGAGGAACCTTTTTTCCCTGCACTGCCTTGACGTTCAAGCCGAGGATCGACTCCCACCACGTGTGCACGTGGGACAGCCCTGTGGGAAAGCCTCGTGGGAAAGCCTCGTGGGAAAGACTCGAGGGAAAACCATAGATCCTTTGATCCACGCGGCGGACTGCGTGACACTGCTGCTACCGCTCTGGAGGAAAGCGCAAGTGCATGCCCGCATTCGAGACGAGGACTGACTCCCCTGGGGAGACTCCAGAAGTACCCCAAGGTCCATGTCAGCACTGGAGAGGAATCCTCAGGTTCCGGCCCCGACTTCACACAAGGTCTTAGGCCACGGCATCGACGGGAGAGGAATCCCGAGAGGCCCCCGAGGAACTCGCATGGGGACTGGCCTTTCCTGAGGTCACCAGAGCGGGTCCCTGAGGTCCCCGTCGTAAGTCGAGAGCACCTGCCGAACTCGAGAAAATCCAGGAGGTTTTGCCCTCCAGGCGAGATGAGGCCCATTTCCGCTGAGGCTTCTCGAGGCTAATCACGTCTAACCACTGGAACTTCCAAAGGGTCCTTCACACCCTTGCTGCAACTCAAAAAGTTCCCCGACATACCCGTCTCCAAACGAGAGGAAGCACGTGGGGTCCCGCACACATCCACGGGAGCCCCGTTTCCACCTCCTAGCTCGAGATGAGGGATCCTTTCCCTGTTTCGTAGGGAAAGAATTCCCGGCGTTCCCGTCGCATCTCAAGAGGAGGCACTCTCCACAGGAAAGGCGAGAGGAACTCCAGGGTCGTGCCACCATTCCAAGAGTCCCCCAGATGTGTCAGTCCATTCCAGAGGAAACTGTTTTCCCTGCACTGCCTTGACGTTCAAGCCGAGGATCGACTCCCACCACGTGTGCACGTGGGACAGCCCTGTGGGAAAGCCTCGTGGGAAAGCCTCGTGGGAAAGACTCGAGGGAAAACCATAGATCCTTTGATCCACGCAGCGGACTGCGTGACACTGCTGCTACCGCTCTGGAGGAAAGCGCAAGTGCATGTCCGCATTCGAGACGAGGACTGACTCCCCTGGGGAGACTCCAGAAGTACCCCAAGATCCATATCAGCACTGCAGAGGAATCCTCAGGTTCCGGCCCCGACTCCACACAAGGTCTTAGGCCCCGGCATCGACGGGAGAGGAATCCCGAGAGGCCCCCGAGGAACTCGCATGGGGACTGGCCTTTCCTGAGGCCACGATAGCGGGTCCCTGTGGTCCCTGTCGTAAGTCGAGAGCACCTGCCGCAACTTGAGAAAATCCAGGAGGTTTTGCCCTCCAGGCGAGATGAGGCCCATTTCCGCTGAGGCTTCTCGAGGCCAATCACATCTAACCACTGGAACTTCCAAAGGGTCCTTCACACCCTTGCTGCAACTCAAGTAGTTCCCCGACATACCCGTCTCCACTCGAGAGGAAGCACGTGGGGTCCCGCACACATCCAGGGGAGCTCCGTTTCCGCCTCCTAGCTCGAGATGAAGGATCCTTTCCCTGTTTCGTAGGGAAAGAATTCCCGGCGTTCCCGTCGCATCTCAAGAGGAGGCGCTCTCTACAGGAAAGGCGAGAGGAACTCCAGGGTCGTGCCACCATTCCAAGAGTCCCCCAGATGTGTCAGTCCATTCCAGAGGAACCTGTTTTCCCTGCACTGCCTTGACGTTCAAGCCGAGGATCGACTCCCACCACGTGTGCACGTGGGACAGCCCTGTGGGAAAGCCTCGTGGGAAAGCCTCGTGGGAAAGACTCGAGGGAAAACCATAGATCCTTTGATTCACGCGGCGGACTGCGTGACATTGCTGCTACCGCTCTGGAGGAAAGCGCAAGTGCATGCCCGCATTCGAGACGAGGACTGACTCCCCTGGGGAGACTCCAGAAGTACCCCAAGATCCATGTCAGCACTGGAGAGGAATCCTCAGGTTCCGGCCCCGACTCCACACAAGGTCTTAGGCCCCAGCATCGACGGGAGAGTAATCCCGAGAGGCCGCCGAGGAACTCGCATGGGGACTGGCCTTTCCTGAGGCCACCAGAGCGGGTCCCTGAGGTCCCCGTCGTAAGTCGAGAGCACCTGCCGCAACTCGAGAAAATCCAGGAGGTTTTGCCCTCCAGGCGAGATGAGGCCCATTTCCGCTGAGGCTTCTCGAGGCTAATCACGTCTAACCACTGGAACTTCCAAAGGGTCCTTCACACCCTTGCTGCAACTCAAGAAGTTCCCCGACATACCCGTCTCCACTCGAGAGGAAGCACGTGGGTCTCGCACACATCCAGGGGAGCCCCGTTTCCGCCTCCTAGCTCGAGATGAGGGATCCTTTCCCTGTTTCGTAGGGAAAGAATTCCCGGCGTTCCGGTCGCATCTCAAGAGGAGGCGCTCTCCACAGGAAAGGCGAGAGGAACTCCAGGGTCGTGCCACCATTCCAAGAGTCCCCCAGATGTGTCAGTCTATTCCAGAGGAGCCGGTTTTCCGTGCACTGCCTTGACGTTCAAGCCGAGAATCGACTCTCACCACGTGTGCACGTGGGACAGCCCTGTGGGAAAGCCTCGTGGGAAAGCCTCGTGGGAAAGACTGGAGGGAAAACCATAGATCCTTTGATCCACGCGGCGGACTGCGTGACACTGCTGCTACCGCTCTGGAGGAAAGCGCAAGTGCATGCCCGCATTCGAGACGAGGACTGACTCCCCTGGGGAGACTCCAGAAGTACCCCAAGATCCATGTCAGCACTGGAGAGGAATCCTCAGGTTCCGGCCCCGACTCCACACAAGGTCTTAGGCCCCGGCATCGACGGGAGAGGAATCCCGAGAGGCCCCCGAGGAACTCACATGGGGACTGGCCTTTCCTGAGGCCACCAGAGCGGGTCCCTGAGGTCCCCGTCGTAAGTCGCGAGCACCTGCCGCAACTCGAGAAAATCCAGGAGGTTTTGCCCTCCAGGCGAGATGAGGCCCATTGCCGCTGAGGCTTCTCGAGGCCAATCACATCTAACCACTGGAACTTCCAAAGGGTCCTTCACACCCTTGCTGCAACTCAAGAAGTTCCCCGACATACCCGTCTCCACTCGAAAGGAAGCACGTGGGGTCCCGCACACATCCAGGGGAGCCCCGTTTCCGCCTCCTAGCTCGAGATGAGGGATCCTTTCCCTGTTTCGTAGGGAAAGAATTCCCGGCGTTCCCGTCGCATCTCAAGAGGAGGCGCTCTCCACAGGAAAGGCGAGAGGAACTCCAGGGTCGTGCCACCATTCAAAGAGTCCCCCAGATGTGTCAGTCCGTTCCAGAGAAACCTGTTTTCCCTGCACTGCCTTGACGTTCAAGCCGAGGATCGTCTCCCACCACGTGTGAACGTGGGACAGCCCTGTGGGAAAGCCTCGTGGGAAAGCCTCGTGGGAAAGACTCGAGGGAAAACCATAGATCCTTTGATCCACGCGGCGGACTGGGTGACACTGCTGCTACCGCTCTGGAGGAAAGCGCAACTGCATGCCCGCATTCGAGACGAGGACTGACTCCCCTGGGGAGACTCCAGAATTACCCCAAGATCCATGTCAGCACTGGAGAGGAATCCTCAGGTTCCGGCCCCGACTCCACACAAGGTCTTAGGCCCCGGCATCGACGGGAGAGGAATCCCGAGAGGCCCCCGAGGAACTCGCATGGGGACTGGCCTTTCCTGAGGCCACCAGAGCGGGTCCCTGAGGTCCCCGTCGTAAGTCGAGAGCACCTGCCGCAACTCGAGAAAATCCAGGAGGTTTTGCCCTCCAGGCGAGATGAGGCCCATTTCCGCTGAGGCTTCTCGAGGCCAATCACATCTAACCACTGGAACTTCCAAAGGGTCCTTCACACCATTGCTGCAACTCAAGAAGTTCCCCGACATACCCGTCTCCACTCGAGAGGAAGCACGTGGGGTCCCGCACACATCCAGGGGAGCCCCGTTTCCGCCTCCTAGCTCGAGATGAGGGATCCTTTCCCTGTTTCGTAGGGAAAGAATTCCCGGCGTTCCCGTCGCATCTCAAGAGGAGGCGCTCTCCACAGGAAAGGCGAGAGGAACTCCAGGGTCGTGCCACCATTCCAAGAGTCCCCCAGATGTGTCAGTCCATTCCAGAGGAACCTGTTTTCCCTGCACTGCCTTGACGTTCAAGCCGAGGATCGACTCCCACCACGTGTGCACGTGGGACAGCTATGTGGGAAAGCCTCGTGGGAAAGCCTCGTGGGAAAGACTCGAGGGAAAACCATAGATCCTTTGATCCACGCGGCGGACTGCGTGACACTGCTGCTACCGCTCTGGAGGAAAGCGCAAGTGCATGCCCGCATTCGAGACGAGGACTGACTCCCCTGGGGAGACTCCAGAAATACCCCAAGATCCACGTCAGCACTGGAGAGGAATCCTCAGGTTCCGGCCCCGACTCCACACAAGGTCTTAGGCCCCGGCATCGACGGGAGAGGAATCCCGAGAGGCCCCCGAGGAACTCGCATGGGGACTGGCCTTTCCTGAGGCCACCAGAGCGTGTCCCTGAGGTCCCCGTCGTAAGTCGAGAGCACCTGCCGCAACTCGAGAAAATCCAGGAGGTTTTGCCCTCCAGGCGAGATGAGGCCCATTTCCGCTGAGGCTTCTCGAGGCCAATCACATCTAACCACTGGAACTTCCAAAGGGTCCTTCACACCCTTGCTGCAACTCAAGAAGTTCCCCGACATACCCGTCTGCACTCCAGAGTAAGCACGATGTGTCCCGCACACATCCAGGGGAGCCCCGTTTCCGCCTCCTAGCTCGAGATGAGGGATCCTTTCCCTGTTTCGTAGGGAAAGAATTCCCGGCGTTCCCGTCGCATCTCAAGAGGAGGCGCTCTCTACAGGAAAGGCGAGAGGAAGTCCAGGGTCGTGCCACCATTCCAAGAGTCCCCCAGATGTGTCAGTCCATTCCAGAGGAACCTGTTTTCCCTGCACTGCCTTGACGTTCAAGCCGAGGATCGACTCCCACCACGTGTGCACGTGGGACAGCCCTGTGGGAAAGCCTCGTGGGAAAGCCTCATGGGAAAGACTCGAGGGAAAACCATAGATCCTTTGATCCACGCGGCGGACTGCGTGACACTGCTGCTACCGCTCTGGAGGAAAGCGCAAGTGCATGTCCGCATTCGAGACGAGGACTGACTCCCCTGGGGAGACTCCAGAAGTACCCCAAGATCCATATCAGCACTGCAGAGGAATCCTCAGGTTCCGGCCCCGACTCCACACAAGGTCTTAGGCCCCGGCATCGACGGGAGAGGAATCCCGAGAGGCCCCCGAGGAACTCGCATGGGGACTGGCCTTTCCTGAGGCCACGATAGCGGGTCCCTGTGGTCCCTGTCGTAAGTCGAGAGCACCTGCCGCAACTTGAGAAAATCCAGGAGGTTTTGCCCTCCAGGCGAGATGAGGCCCATTTCCGCTGAGGCTTCTCGAGGCCAATCACATCTAACCACTGGAACTTCCAAAGGGTCCTTCACACCCTTGCTGCAACTCAAGAAGTTCCCCGACATACCCGTCTCCACTCGAGAGGAAGCACGTGGGGTCCCGCACACATCCAGGGGAGCTCCGTTTCCGCCTCCTAGCTCGAGATGAAGGATCCTTTCCCTGTTTCGTAGGGAAAGAATTCCCGGCGTTCCCGTCGCATCTCAAGAGGAGGCGCTCTCTACAGGAAAGGCGAGAGGAACTCCAGGGTCGTGCCACCATTCCAAGAGTCCCCCAGATGTGTCAGTCCATTCCAGAGGAACCTGTTTTCCCTGCACTGCCTTGACGTTCAAGCCGAGGATCGACTCCCACCACGTGTGCACGTGGGACAGCCCTGTGGGAAAGCCTCGTGGGAAAGCCTCGTGGGAAAGACTCGAGGGAAAACCATAGATCCTTTGATTCACGCGGCGGACTGCGTGACACTGCTGCTACCGCTCTGGAGGAAAGCGCAAGTGCATGCCCGCATTCGAGACGAGGACTGACTCCCCTGGGGAGCCTCCAGAAGTACCCCAAGATCCATGTCAGCACTGGAGAGGAATCCTCAGGTTCCGGCCCCGACTCCACACAAGGTCTTAGGCCCCAGCATCGACGGGAGAGGAATCCCGAGAGGCCCCCGAGGAACTCGCATGGGGACTGGCCTTTCCTGAGGCCACCAGAGCGGGTCCCTGAGGTCCCCGTCGTAAGTCGAGAGCACCTGCCGCAACTCGAGAAAATCCAGGAGGTTTTGCCCTCCAGGCGAGATGAGGCCCATTTCCGCTGAGGCTTCTCGAGGCTAATCACGTCTAACCACTGGAACTTCCAAAGGGTCCTTCACACCCTTGCTGCAACTCAAGAAGTTCCCCGACATACCCGTCTCCACTCGACAGGAAGCACGTGGGTCTCGCACACATCCAGGGGAGCCCCGTTTCCGCCTCCTAGCTCGAGATGAGGGATCCTTTCCCTGTTTCGTAGGGAAAGAATTCCCGGCGTTCCGGTCGCATCTCAAGAGGAGGCGCTCTCCACAGGAAAGGCGAGAGGAACTCCAGGGTCGTGCCACCATTCCAAGAGTCCCCCAGATGTGTCAGTCCATTCCAGAGGAACCTGTTTTCCCTGCACTGCCTTGACGTTCAAGCCGAGGATCGACTCCCACCACGTGTGCACGTGGGACAGCCCTGTGGGAAAGCCTCGTGGGAAAGCCTCGTGGGAAAGACTCGAGGGAAAACCATAGATCCTTTGATCCACGCGGCGGACTGCGTGACACTGCTGCTCTCGCTCTGGAGGAAAGCGCAAGTGCATGCCCGCATTCGAGACGAGGACTGACTCCCCTGGGGAGACTCCAGAAGTACCCCAAATCCATGTCAGCACTGGAGAGGAATCCTCAGGTTCCGGCCCTGACTCCACACAAGGACTTAGGCCCCGGCATCGACGGGAGAGGAATCCCGAGAGGCCCACGAGGAACTCGCATGGGGACTGGCCTTTCCTGAGGCCACCAGAGCGGTTCCCTGAGGTCCCCTTCGTAAGTCGAGAGCACCTGCCGCAACTCGAGAAAATCCAGGAGGTTTTGCCCTCCAGGCGAGATGAGGCCCTTTTCCGCTGAGGCATCTCGAGGCCAATCACATCTAACCACTGGAACTTCCAAAGGGTCCTTCACACCATTGTTGCAACTCAAGAAGTTCCCCGACATACCCGTCTCCACTCGAGAGGAAGCACGTGGGTTCCCGCACAAATCCAGGGGAGCCCCGTTTCCGCCTCCTAGCTCGAGATGAGGGATCCTTTCCCTGTTTCGTAGGGAAAGAATTCCCGGCGTTCCCGTCGCATCTCAAGAGGAGGCGCTCTCCACAGGAAAGGCGAGAGGAACTCCAGGGTCGTGCCACCATTCCAAGAGTCCCCCAGATGTGTCAGTCCATTCCAGAGGAACCTGTTTTCCCTGCACTGCCTTGACGTTCAAGCCGAGGATCGACTCCCACCACGTGTGCACGTGGGACAGCCCTGTGGGAAAGCCTCGTGGGAAAGCCTCGTGGGAAAGACTCGAGGGAAAACCATAGATGCTTTGATCCACGCGGCGGACTGCGTGACACTGCTGCTACCGCTCTGGAGGAAAGCGCAAGTGCATGCCAGCATTCGAGACGAGGACTGACTCCCCTGGGGAGACTCCAGAAGTACCCCAAGATCCATGTCAGCACTGGAGAGAAATCCTCAGGTTCCGGCCCCGACTCCACACAAGGTCTTAGGCCCCGGCATCGACGGGAGAGGAATCCCGAGAGGCCCCCGAGGAACTCGCATGGGGACTGGCCTTTCCTGAGGCCACCAGAGCGGGTCCCTGAGGTCCCCGTCGTAAGTCGAGAGCACCTGCCGCAACTCGAGAAAATCCAGGAGGTTTTGCCCTCCAGGCGAGATGAGGCCCATTTCCGCTGAGGCTTCTCGAGGCCAATCACATCTAACCACTGGAACTTCCAATGGGTTCTTCACACCCTTGCTGCAACTCAAGAAGTTCCCCGAAATACCCGTCTCCACTCGAGAGGAAGCACGTGGGGTCCCGCACAAATCCAGGGGAGCCCCATTTCCGCCTCCTAGCTCGAGATGAGGGATCCTTTCAGTGTTTCGTAGGGAAAGAATTCCCGGCGTTCCCGTCGCATCTCAAGAGGAGGCGCTCTCCACAGGAAAGGCGAGAGGAACTCCAGGGTCGTGCCACCATTCCAAGAGTCCCCCAGATGTGTCAGTCTATTCCAGAGGAGCCGGTTTTCCGTGCACTGCCTTGACGTTCAAGCCGAGAATCGACTCCCACCACGTGTGCACGTGGGACAGCCCTGTGGGAAAGCCTCGTGGGAAAGCCTCGTGGGAAAGACTCGAGGGAAAACCATAGATCCTTTGATCCACGCGGCGGACTGCGTGACACTGCTGCTACCGCTCTGGAGGAAAGCGCAAGTGCATGCCCGCATTCGAGGAGAAGGACTGACTCCCCTGGGGAGACTCCAGAATTACCCCAAGATCCATGTCAGCACTGGAGAGGAATCCTCAGGTTCCGGCCCCGACTCCACACAAGGTCTTAGGCCCCGGCATCGACGGGAGAGGAATCCCGAGAGGCCCCCGAGGAACTCGCATGGGGACTGGCCTTTCCTGAGGCCACCAGAGCGGGTCCCTGAGGTCCCCGTCGTAAGTCGAGAGCACCTGCCGCAACTCGAGAAAATCCAGGAGGTTTTGCCCTCCAGGCGAGATGAGGCCCATTTCCGCTGAGGCTTCTTGAGGCCAATCACATCTAACCACTGGAACTTCCAAAGGGTCCTTCACACCCTTGCTGCAACTCAAGAAGTTCCCCGACATACCCGTCTGCACTCGAGAGGAAGCACGAGGTGTCCCGCACACATCCAGGGGAGCCCCGTTTCCGCCTCCTAGCTCGAGATGAGGGATCCTTTCCCTGTTTCGTAGGGAAAGAATTCCCGGCGTTCCCGTCGCATCTCAAGAGGAGGCGCTCTCCACAGCAAAGGCGAGAGGAACTCCAGGGTCATGCCACCATTCCAAGAGTCCCCCAGATGTGTCAGTCCATTCCAGAGGAACCTGTTTTCCCTGCACTGCCTTGACGTTCAAGCCGAGGATCGACTCCCACCACGTGTGCACGAGGGACAGCCCTGTGGGAAAGCCTCGTGCGAAAGCCTCGTGGGAAAGACTCGAGGGAAAACCATAGATCCTTTGATCCACGCGGCGGACTGCGTGACACTGCTGCTACCGCTCTGGAGGAAAGCGCAAGTGCATGCCCGCATTCGAGACTAGGACTGACTCCCCTGGGGAGACTCCAGAAGTACCCCAAGATCCATGTCAGCACTGGAGCGGAATCCTCAGGTTCCGGCCCCGACTCCACACAAGGTCTTAGGCCCCGGCATCGACGGGAGAGGAATCCCGAGAGGCCCCCGAGGAACTCGCATGGGGACTGGCCTTTCCTGAGGCCACCAGAGCGGGTCCCTGTGGTCCCCGTCGTAAGTCAAGAGCACCTGCTGCAACTTGAGAAAATCCAGGAGGTTTTGCCCTCCAGGCGAAATGAGGCCCATTTCCGCTGAGGCTTCTCGAGGCCAATCACATCTAACCACTGGAACTTCCAAAGGGTCCTTCACACCATTGCTGCAACTCAAGAAGTTCCCCGACATACCCATCTCCACTCGAGAGGAAGCACGTGGGGTCCCGCACACATCCAGGGGAGCTCCGTTTCCGCCTCCTAGCTCGAGATGAGGGATCCTTTCCCTGTTTCGTAGGGAAAGAATTCCCGGCGTTCCCGTCGCATCTCAAGAGGAGGCGCTCTCTACAGGAAAGGCGAGAGGAACTCCAGGGTCGTGCCACCATTCCAAGATTCCCCCAGATGTGTCAGTCCATTCCAGAGGAACCTTTTTTCCCTGCACTGCCTTGACGTTCAAGCCGAGGATCGACTCCCACCACGTGTGCACGTGGGACAGCCCTGTGGGAAAGCCTCGTGGGAAAGCCTCGTGGGAAAGACTCGAGGGAAAACCATAGATCCTTTGATCCACGCGGCGGACTGCGTGACACTGCTGCTACCGCTCTGGAGGAAAGCGCAAGTGCATGCCCGCATTCGAGACGAGGACTGACTCCCCTGGGGAGACTCCAGAAGTACCCCAAGGTCCATGTCAGCACTGGAGAGGAATCCTCAGGTTCCGGCCCCGACTCCACACAAGGTCTTAGGCCCCGGCATCGACGGGAGAGGAATCCCGAGAGGCCCCCGAGGAACTCGCATGGGGACTGGCCTTTCCTGAGGCCACCAGAGCGGGTCCCTGAGGTCCCCGTCGTAAGTCGAGAGCACCTGCCGAACTCGAGAAAATCCAGGAGGTTTTGCCCTCCAGGCGAGATGAGGCCCATTTCCGCTGAGGCTTCTCGAGGCTAATCACGTCTAACCACTGGAACTTCCAAAGGGTCCTTCACACCCTTGCTGCAACTCAAAAAGTTCCCCGACATACCCGTCTCCAAACGAGAGGAAGCACGTGGGGTCCCGCACACATCCAGGGGAGCCCCGTTTCCACCTCCTAGCTCGAGATGAGGGATCCTTTCCCTGTTTCGAAGGGAAAGAATTCCCGGCGTTCCCGTCGCATCTCAAGAGGAGGCACTCTCCACAGGAAAGGCGAGAGGAACTCCAGGGTCGTGCCACCATTCCAAGAGTCCCCCAGATGTGTCAGTCCATTCCAGAGGAAACTGTTTTCCCTGCACTGCCTTGACGTTCAAGCCGAGGATCGACTCCCACCACGTGTGCACGTGGGACAGCCCTGTGGGAAAGCCTCGTGGGAAAGCCTCGTGGGAAAGACTCGAGGGAAAACCATAGATCCTTTGATCCACGCAGCGGACTGCGTGACACTGCTGCTACCGCTCTGGAGGAAAGCGCAAGTGCATGCCCGCATTCGAGGCGAGGACTGACTCCCCTGGGGAGACTCCAGAAGTACCCCAAGATCCATGTCAGCACTGGAGAGGAATCCTCAGGTTCCGGCCCCGACTCCACACAAGGTCTTAGGCCCAGGCATCGACGGGAGAGGAATCCCGAGAGACCCCCGAGGAACTCGCATGGGGTCTGGCCTTTCCTGAGGCCATCAGAGCGTGTCCCTGAGGTCCCCGTCGTAAGTCGAGAGCACCTGCCGCAACTCGAGAAAATCCAGGAGGTTTTGCCCTCCAGGCGAGATGAGGCCCATTTCCGCTGAGGCTTCTCGAGGCCAATCACATCTAACCACTGGAACTTCCAAAGGGTCCTTCACACCCTTGCTGCAACTCAAGAAGTTCCCCGACATACCCGTCTCCACTCGAGAGGAAGCACGTGGGGTCCCGCACAAATCCAGGGGAGCCCCATTTCCGCCTCCTAGCTCGAGATGAGGGATCCTTTCCCTGTTTCGTAGGGAAAGAATTCCCGGCGTTCCCGTCGCATCTCAAGAGGAGGCGCTCTCCACAGGAAAGGCGAGAGGAACTCCAGGGTCGTGCCACCATTCCAAGAGTCCCCCAGATGTGTCAGTCTATTGCAGAGGAGCCTGTTTTCCCTGCACTGCCTTGACGTTCAAGCCGAGAATCGACTCCCACCACGTGTGCACGTGGGACAGCCCTGTGGGAAAGCCTCGTGGGAAAGCCTCGTGGGAAAGATTCGAGGGAAAACCATAGATCCTTTGATCCACGCGGCGGACTGCGTGACACTGCTGCTACCGCTCTGGAGGAAAGCGCAAGTGCATGCCCGCATTCGAGACGAGGACTGACTCCCCTGGGGAGACTCCAGAAGTACCCCAAGATCCACGTCAGCACTGGAGAGGAATCCTCAGGTTCCGGCCCCGACTCCACACAAGGTCTTAGGCCCCGGCATCGACGGGAGAGGAATCCCGAGAGGCCCCTGAGGAACTCGCATGGGGACTGGCCCTTCCTGAGGCCACCAGAGCGTGTCCCTGAGGTCCCCGTCGTAAGTCGAGAGCACCTGCCGCAACTCGAGAAAATCCAGGAGGTTTTGCCCTCCAGGCGAGATGAGGCCCATTTCCGCTGAGGCTTCTCGAGGCCAATCACATCTAACCACTGGAACTTCCAAAGGGTCCTTCACACCCTTGCTGCAACTCAAGAAGTTCCCCGACATACCCGTCTGCACTCCAGAGGAAGCACGATGTGTCCCGCACACATCCAGGGGAGCCCCGTTTCAGCCTCCTAGCTCGAGATGAGGGATCCTTTCTCTGTTTCGTAGGGAAAGAATTCCCGGCGTTCCCGTCGCATCTCAAGAGGAGGCGCTCTCCCCCGGAAAGGCGAGAGGAACTCCAGGGTCGTGCCACCATTCCAAGAGTCCCCCAGATGTGTCAGTCCATTCCAGAGGAACCTGTTTTCCCTGCACTGCCTTGACGTTCAAGCCGAGGATCGACTCCCACCACGTGTGCACGTGGGACAGCCCTGTGGGAAAGCCACGTGGGAAAGCCTCGTGGGAAAGACTCGAGGGAAAACCATAGATCCTTTGATCCACGCGGCGGACTGCGTGACACTGCTGCTACCGCTCTGGAGGAAAGCGCATGTGCATGCCCGCATTCGAGACGAGCACTGTCTCCCCTGGGGAGACTCCAGAAGTACCCCAAGATCCATGTAAGCACTGGAGAGGAATCCTCAGGTTCCGGCCCCGACTCCACACAAGGTCTTAGGCCCCGGCATCGACGGGAGAGGAATCCCGAGAGGCCCCCGAGGAACTCGCATGGGGACTGGCCTTTCCTGAGGCCACCAGAGCGGGTCCCTGAGGTCCCCGTCGTAAGTCGAGAGCACCTGCCGCAACTCGAGAAAATCCAGGAGGTTTTGCCCTCCAGGCGAGATGAGGCCCATTTCCGCTGAGGCTTCTCGAGGCCAATCACATCTAACCACTGGAACTTCCAAAGGGTTCTTCACACCCTTGCTGCAACTCAAGAAATTCCCCGACATACCCGTCTCCACTCGAGAGGAAGCACGTGGGGTCCCGCACACATCCAGGGGAGCCCCGTTTCCGCTTCCTAGCTCGAGATGAGGGATCCTTTCCCTGTTTCGTAGGGAAAGAATTCCCGGCGTTCCCGTCGCATCTCAAAGGAGGCGCTCTCCACAGGAAAGGCGAGAGGAAATCCAGGGTCGGGCCACCATTCCAAGAGTCCCCCAGATGTGTCAGTCCATTCCAGAGGAACCTGTTTTCCCTGCACTGCCTTGACGTTCAAGCCGAGGATCGACTCCCACCACGTGTGCACGTGGGACACCCCTGTGGGAAAGCCTCGTGGGAAAGCCTCGTGGGAAAGATTCGAGGGAAAACCATAGATCCTTTGATCCACGCGGCGGACTGCGTGACACTGCTGCTACCGCTCTGGAGGAAAGCGCAAGTGCATGCCCGCATTCGAGACGAGGACTGACTCCCCTGGGGAGACTCCAGAAGTACCCCAAGATCCATGTCAGCACTGGAGAGGAATCCTCAGGTTTCGGCCCCGACTCCACACAAGGTCTTAGGCCCCGGCATTGACGGGAGAGGAATCCCGAGATGCCCCCGAGGAACTCCCATGGGGACTGGCTTTTCCTGAGGCCCCCAGAGCGGGTCCCTGGGGTCCCCGTCGTAAGTCGAGAGCACCTGCCGCAACTCGAGAAAATCCAGGAGGTTTTGCCCTCCAGGCGCGATGAGGCCCATTTCCGCTGAGGCTTCTCGAGGCTAATCACGTCTAACCACTGGAACTTCCAAAGGGTCCTTCACACCCTTGCTGCAACTCAAGAAGTTCCCCGACATACCCGTCTCCACTCGAGAGGAAGCACGTGGGTCCCGCACACATCCAGGGGAGCCCCGTTTCCGCCTCCTAGCTCTAGATGAGGGATCTTTTCCCTGTTTCGTAGGGAAAGAATTCCCGGCGTTCCCGTCGCATCTCAAGAGGAGGCGCTCTCCACAGGAAAGGCGAGAGGAACTCCAGGGTCGTGCCACCATTCCAAGAGTCCCCCAGATGTGTCAGTCCGTTCCAGAGAAACCTGTTTTCCCTGCACTGCCTTGACGTTCAAGCCGAGGATCGACTCCCACCACGTGTGAACGTGGGACAGCCCTGTGGGAAAGCCTCGTGGGAAAGCCTCGTGGGAAAGACTCGAGGGAAAACCATAGATCCTTTGATCCACGCGGCGGACTGGGTGACACTGCTGCTACCGCTCTGGAGGAAAGGGCAACTGCATGCCCGCATTCGAGACGAGGACTGACTCCCCTGGGGAGACTCCAGAATTACCCCAAGATCCATGTCAGCACTGGAGAGGAATCCTCAGGTTCCGGCCCCGACTCCTCACAAGGTCTTAGGCCCCGGCATCGACGGGAGAGGAATCCCGAGAGGCCCCCGAGGAACTCGCATGGGGACTGGCCTTTCCTGAGGCCACCAGAGCGGGTCCCTGAGGTCCCCGTCGTAAGTCGAGAGCACCTGCCGCAACTCGAGAAAATCCAGGAGGTTTTGCCCTCCAGGCGAGATGAGGCCCATTTCCGCTGAGGCTTCTCGAGGCCAATCACATCTAACCTCTGGAACTTCCAAAGGGTCCTTCACACCCTTGCTGCAACTCAAGAAGTTCCCCGACATACCCGTCTCCACTCGAGAGGAAGCACGTGGTGTCCCGCACACATCCAGGGGAGGCCCGTTTCCGCCTCCTAGCTCGAGATGAGGGATCCTTTCCCTGTTTCGTAGGGAAAGAATTCCCTGCGTTCCCGTCGCATCTCAAGAGGAGGCGATCTCCACAGGAAAGGCGAGAGGAACTCCAGGGTCGTGCCACCATTCCAAGAGTCCCCCAGATGTGTCAGTCCATTCCAGAGGAACCTGTTTTCCCTGCACTGCCTTGACGTTCAAGCCGAGGATCGACTCCCACCACGTGTGCACGTGGGACAGCCCTGTGGGAAAGTCTCGTGGGAAAGCCTCGTGGGAATGACTCGAGGGAAAACCATAGATCCTTTGATCCACGCGGCGGACTGTGTGACACTGCTGCTACCGCTCTGGAGGAAAGCGCAATGCATGTCCGCATTCGAGACGAGGACTGACTCCCCTGGGGAGACTTCAGAAGTACCCCAGATCCATGTCAGCACTGGAGAGGAATCCTCAGGTTCCGGCCCCGACTCCACACAAGGTCTTAGGCCCCGGCATCGACGGGAGAGGAATCCCGAGACGCCCCCGAGGAACTCGCATGGGGACTGGCCTTTCCTGAGGCCACCAGAGCGGGTCCCTGAGGTCCCGGTCGTAAGTCGAGAGCACCTGCCGCAACTCGAGAAAATCCAGGAGGTTTTGCCCTCCAGGCGAGATGAGGCCCATTTCCGCTGAGGCTTCTCGAGGCCAATCACATCTAACCACTGGAACTTCCAAAGGGTCCTTCACACCATTGCTGCAACTCAAGAAGTTCCCCGACATACCCGTCTCCACACGAGAGGAAGCACGTGGTGTCCCGCACACATCCAGGGGAGACCGGTTTCCGCCTCCTAGCTCGAGATGAGGGATCCTTTCCCTGTTTCGTAGGGAAAGAATTCCCGGCGTTCCCGTCGCATCTCAAGAGGAGGCACTCTCCACAGGAAAGGCGAGAGGAACTCCAGGGTCGTGACACCATTCCAAGAGTCCCCCAGATGTGTCAGTCCATTCCAGAGGAACCTGTTTTCCCTGCACTGCCTTGACGTTCATGCCGAGGATCGACTCCCACCACGTGTGCACGTGGGACAGCCCTGTGGGAAAGCCTCGTGGGAAAGCCTCGTGGGAATGACTCTAGGGAAAACCATAGATCCTTTGATCCACGCGGCGAAATGCGTGACACTGCTGCTACCGCTCTGGAGGAAAGCGTATTGCATGCCCGCATTCGAGACGAGGACTGACTCCCCTAGGGAGACTCCAGAAGTACCCCAGATCCATGTCAGCACTGGAGAGGAATCCTCAGGTTCCGGCCCCGACTCCACACAAGGTCTTAGGCACCGGCATCGATGTGAGAGGAATCCCGAGACGCCCCCGAGGAACTCTCATGGGGACTGGCCTTTCCTGAGGCCACCAGAGCGGGTCCCTGAGGTCCCCGTCGTAAGTCGAGAGCACCTGCAGCAACTCGAGAAAATCCAGGAGGTTTTGCCATCCAGGCTAGATGAGGCCCATTTCCGCTGAGGCTTCTCGAGGCCAATCACATCTAACCACTGGAACTTCCAAAGGGTCTTTCACACCATTGCTGCAACTCAAGAAGTTCCCCGACATATCCGTCTCGACTCGAGAGGAAGCACGTGGGGTCCCGCACACATCCAGGGGAGCCCCGTTTCCGCCTCCTAGCTCGAGATGAGGGATCCTTTCCCTGTTTCGTAGGGAAAGAATTCCCGGCGTTCCCGTCGCATCTCAAGAGGAGGCGCTCTCCACAGGAAAGGCGAGAGGAACTCCAGGGTCATGCCACCATTCCAAGAGTCCCCCAGATGTGTCAGTCCATTCCAGAGGAACCTGTCTTCCCTGCACTGCCTTGACGTTCAAGCCGAGGATCGACTCCCACCACGTGTGCACGTGGGACAGCCCTGTGGGAAAGCCTCGTGGGAAAGCCTCGTGGGAAAGACTCGAGGGAAAACCGTAGATCCTTTGATCCACGCGGCGGACTGCGTGACACTGCTTCTACCGCTCTGGAGGAAAGCGCAAGTGCATGCCCGCATTCGACACGAGGACTGACTCCCCTGGGGAGACTCCAGAAGTACCCCAAGATCCATGTCAGCACTGGAGAGGAATCCTCAGGTTCCGGCCCCGACTCCACACAAGGTCTTAGGCACCGGCATCGATGGGAGAGGAATCCCGAGACGCCCCCGAGGAACTCTCATGGGGACTGGCCTTTCCTGAGGCCACCAGAGCGGTTCCCTGAGGTCGCCGTCGTAAGTCGAGAGCACCTGCCGCAACTCGAGAAAATCCAGGAGGTTTTGCCCTCCAGGCGAGATGAGGCCCATTTCCGCTGAGGCTTCTCGAGGCCAATCACATCTAACCACTGGAACTTCCAAAGGGTCCTTCACACCCTTGCTGCAACTCAAGAAGTTCCCCGACATACCTGTCTCCACTCGAGAGGAAGCACGTGTGGTCCCGTACACATCCAGGGGAGCCCCGTTTCCGCCTCCTAGCTCGAGATGAGGGATCCTTTCCCTCTTTCGTAGGGAAAGAATTCCCGGCGTTCCCGTCGCATCTCAAGAGGAGGCGCTCTCCACAGGAAAGGCGAGAGGAACTCCAGGGTCGTGCCACCATTCCAAGAGTCCCCCAGATGTGTCAGTCCATTCCAGAGGAACCTGTTTTCCCCGCACTGCCTTGACGTTCAAGCCGAGGATCGACTCCCACCACGTGTGCACGTGGGACAGCCCTGTGGGAAAGCCTCGTGGGAAAGCCTCGTCGGAAATACTCGAGGGAAAACCATAGATCCTTTGATCCACGAGGCGGACTGCATGACACTGCTGCTACCGCTCTCGAGGAAAGCGCAAGTGCATGCCCGCATTCGAGACGAAGACTGACTCCCCTGGGGAGACTCCAGAAGTACCCCAAGATCCATGTCAGCACTGGAGAGGAATCCTCAGGTTCCGGCCCCGACTCCACACAAGGTCTTAGGCCCCGGCATCGAAGGGAGAGGAATCCCGAGACGCCCCCGAGGAACTCGCATGGGGACTGGCCTTTCCTGAGGCCACCAGAGCGGGTCCCTGAGGTCCCCGTCGTAAGTCGAGAGCACCTGACGCAACTCGAGAAAATCCAGGAGGTTTTGCCCTCCAGGCGAGATGAGGCCCATTTCCGCTGAGGCTTCTCGAGGCTAATCACGTCTAACCACTGGAACTTCCAAAGGGTCCTTCACACCCTTGCTGCAACTCAAGAAGTTCCCCGACATACCCGTCTCCACTCGACAGGAAGCACGTGGTGTCCCGCCCACATACAGACGAGCTCCGTTTCCGACTCCTAGCTCGAGATGAGGGATCCTTTCCCTGTTTCGTAGGGAAAGAATTCCCGGCGTTCCCGTCGCATCTCAAGAGGAGGTGCTCTCCACAGGAAAGGCGAGAGGAACTCCAGGGTCGTGCCACAATTCCAAGAGTCCCCCAGATGTGTCAGTCCATTCCAGAGGAACCTGTTTTCCCTGCACTGCCTTGACGTTCAAGCCGAGGATCGACTCCCCCCACGTGTGCACGTGGGACAGCCCTGTGGGAAAGCCTCGTGGGAAAGCCTCGTGGGAAAGACTCGAGGGAAAACCATAGATCCTTTGGTCCACGCGGAGGACTGCGTGACACTGCTGCTACCGCTCTGGAGGAAAGCGCAAGTGCATGCCCGCATTCGAGACGAGGACTGACTCCCCTGGGGAGACTCCAGACGTACCCCAAGATCCATGTCAGCACTGGAGAGGAATCCTCAGGTACCGGCCCCGACTCCACACAAGGTCTTAGGCCCCGGCATCGACGGGAGAGGAATCCCGAGAGGCCCCCGAGGAACTCGCATGGGGACTGGCCTTTCCTGAGGCCACCAGAGCGGGTCCCTGAGGTCGCCGTCGTAAGTCGAGAGCACCTGCCGCAACTCGAGAAAATCCAGGAGGTTTTGCCCTCCAGGCGAGATGAGGCCCATTTCCGCTGAGGCTTCTCGAGGCCAATCACATCTCACCACTGGAACTTCCAAAGGGTACTTCACACCCTTGCTGCAACTCAAGAAGTTCCCCGACATACCCGTCTCCACTCGAGAGGAAGCACGTGGGGTCCCGCACACATCCAGAGGAGCCCCGTTTCCGCCTCCTAGCTCGAGATGAGGGATCCTTTCCCTGTTTCGTAGGGAAAGAATTCCCGGCGTTCCCGTCGCATCTCAAGAGGAGGCGCTCTCCACAGGAAAGGCGAGAGGAACTCCAGGGTCGTGCCACCATTCCAAGAGACCCCCAGATGTGTCAGTCCATTCCAGAGGAACCTGTTTTCCCTGCACTGCCTTGACGTTCAAGCCGAGGATCGACTCCCACCACGTGTGCACATGGGACAGCCCTGTGGGAAAGCCTCTTGGGAAAGCCTCGTGGGAAAGACTCGAGGGAAAACCATAGATCCTTTGATCCACGAGGCGGACTGCATGACACTGCTGCTACCGCGCTGGAGGAAAGCGCAAGTGCATGCCCGCATTCGAGACGAAGACTGACTCCCCTGGGGAGACTCCAGAAGTACCCCAAGATCCATGTCAGCACTGGAGAGGAATCCTCAGGTTCCGGCCCCGACTCCACACAAGGTCTTAGGCCCCGGCATCGACGGGAGAGGAATCCCGAGAGGCCCCCGAGGAACTCGCATGTGGACTGGCCTTTCCTGAGGCCACCAGAGCGGGTCCCTGAGGTCCCCGTCGTAAGTCGAGAGCACCTTCCGCAACTCGAGAAAATCCAGGAGGTTTTGCTCTCCAGGCGAGATGAGGCCCATTTCTGCTGAGGCTTCTCGAGGCCAATCACATCTAACCACTGGAACTTCCAAAGGGTCCTTCACACCATTGCTGCAACTCAAGGAGTTCCCCGACATACACGTCTCCACTCGAGAGGAAGCACGTGGGGTCCCTCACACATCCAGGGGAGCCCCGTTTCCGCCTCCTAGCTCGAGATGAGGGATCCTTCCCTTTTTCGTAGGGAAAGAATTCCCGGCGTTCCAGTCGCATCTCAAGAGGAGGCGCTCTCCACAGGAAAGGCGAGAGGAACTCCAGGGTCGTGACACCATTCCAAGAGTCCCCCAGATGTGTCAGTCCATTCCAGAGGAACCTGTTTTCCCTGCACTGCCTTGACGTGCAAGCCGAGGATCGACTCCCACCACGTGTGCACGTGGGACAGCCCTGTGGGAAAGCCTCGTGGGAAAGCCTCGTGGGAAACACTCGAGGGAAAACCATAGATCCTTTGATCCACGCGGCGGACTGCGTGACACTGCTGCTACTGCTCTGGAGGAAAGCGCAAGTGCATGCCCGCATTCGAGACGAGGACTGACTCCCCTGGGGAGACTCCAGACGTACCCCAAGATCCATGTCAGCACTGGAGAGGAATCCTCAGGTTCCGGCCCCGACTCCACACAAGGTCTTAGGCCCCGGCATCAACGGGAGAGGAATCCCGAGAGGCCACCGAGGAACTCGCATGGGGACTGGCCTTTCCTGAGGCCACCAGAGCGGGTCCCTGAGGTCCCCGTCGTAAGTCGAGAGCACCTGCCGCAACTCGAGAAAATCCAGGAGGTTTTGCCCTCCAGGCGAGATGAGGCCCATTTCCGCTGAGGCTTCTCGAGGCCAATCACATCTAACCACTGGAACTTCCAAAGGGTCCTTCACACCCTTGCTGCAACTCAAGAAGTTCCCCGAAATACCCGTCTCCACTCGAGAGGAAGAACGTGGGTCCCGCACACATCCAGGGAAGCCCCGTTTCCGCCTCCTAGCTCGAGATGAGGGATCCTTCCCTTTTTCGTAGGGAAAGAATTCCCGGCGTTCCAGTCGCATCTCAAGAAGAGGCGTTCTCCACAGGAAAGGCGAGAGGAACTCCAGGGTCGAGACACCATTCCAAGAGTCCCCCAGATGTGTCAGTCCATTCCAGAGGAACCTGTTTTCCCTGCACTGCCTTGACGTTCAAGCCGAGGATCGACTCCCACCACGTGTGCACGTGGGACAGCCCTGTGGGAAAGCCTCGTGGGAAAGCCTCGTGGGAAAGACTCGAGGGAAAACCATAGATCCTTTGATCCACGCGGCGGACTGCGTGACACTGCTGCTACCGCTCTGGAGGAAAGCGCAAGTGCATGCCCGCATTCGAGACGAGGACTGACTCCCCTGGGGAGACTCCAGAAGTACCCCAAGATCCATGTCAGCACTGGAGAGGAATCCTCAGGTTCCGGCCCCGACTCCACACAAGGTCTTAGGCCCCGGCATCGACGGGAGAGGAATCCCGAGAGGCCCCCGAGGAACTCGCATGGGGACTGGTCTTTCCTGAGGCCACCAGAGCGGGTCCCTGAGGTCCCCGTCGTAAGTCGAGAGCACCTGCCGCAACTCGAGAAAATCCAGGCGGTTTTGCCCTCCAGGTGAGATGAGGCCCATTTCCGCTGAGGCTTCTCGAGGCTAATCACGTCTAACCACTGGAACTTCCAAAGGGTCCTTCACACCCTTGCTGCAACTCAAGAAGTTCCCCGACATACCCGTCTCCACTCGAGAGGAAGCACGTGGGTCACGCAAACATCCAGGGGAGCCCCGTTTCCGCCTCCTAGCTCGAGATGAGGGATCCTTTCCCTGTTTCGTAGGGAAAGAATTCCCGGCGTTCCCGTCGCATCTCAAGAGGAGGCGCTCTCCACAGGAAAGGCGAGAGGAACTCCAGGGTCGTTCCACCATTCCAAGAGTCCCCCAGATGTGTCAGTCCATTCCAGAGGAACCTGTTTTCCCTGCACTGCCTTGACGTTCAAGCCGAGGATCGACTCCCACCACGTGTGCACGTGGGACAGCCCTGTGGGAAAGCCTCGTGGGAAAGCCTCGTGGGAAAGACTCGAGGGAAAACCATAGATCCTTTGATCCACGCGGCGGACTGCGTGACACTGCTGCTACCGCTCTGGAGGAAAGCGCAAGTGCATGCCCGCATTCGAGACGAGGACTGACTCCCCTGGGGAGACTCCAGACGTACCCCAAGATCCATGTCAGCACTGGAGAGGAATCCTCAGGTTCCGGCCCCGACTCCACACAAGGTCTTAGGCCCCGGCATCGACGGGAGAGGAATCCCGAGAGGCCCCCGAAGAACTCGCATGGGGACTGGCCTTTCCTGAGGCCACCAGAGCGGGTCCCTGAGGTCCCCGTCGTAAGTCGAGAGCACCTGCCGCAACTCGAGAAAATCCAGGAGGTTTTGCCCTCCAGGCGAGATGAGGCCCATTTCTGCTGAGGCTTCTCGAGGCCAATCACATCTAACCACTGGAACTTCCAAAGGGTCCTTCACACCATTGCTGCAACTCAAGAAGTTCCCCGACATACCCGTCTCCACTGGAGAGGAAGCACGTGGGGTCCCGGACACATCCAGGGGAGCCCCGTTTCCGCCTCCTAGCTCGAGATGAGGGATCCTTCCCTTTTTCGTAGGGAAAGAATTCCCGGCCTTCCAGTCGCATCTCAAGAGGAGGCGCTCTCCACAGGAAAGGCGAGAGGAACTCCAGGGTCGTGACACCATTCCAAGAGTCCCCCAGATGTGTCAGTCCATTCCAGAGGAACCTGTTTTCCCTGCACTGCCTTGACGTTCAAGCCGAGGATCGACTCCCACAACGTGTGCACGTGGGACAGCCCTGTGGGAAAGCCTCGTGGGAAAGCCTCGTGGGAAAGACTCGAGGGAAAACCATAGATCCTTTGATCCACGCGGCGGACTGGGTGACACTGCTGCTACCGCTCTGGAGGAAAGCGCAAGTGCATGCCCGCATTCGAGACGAGGACTGACTCCCCTGGGGAGACTCCAGAATTACCCCAAGATCCATGTCAGCACTGGAGAGGAATCCTCAGGTTCCGGCCCCGACTCCACACAAGGTCTTAGGCCCCGGCATCGACGGGAGAGGAATCCCGAGAGGCCCCCGAGGAACTCGCATGGGGACTGGCCTTTCCTGAGGCCACCAGAGCGGGTCCCTGAGGTCCCCGTCGTAAGTCGAGAGCACCTGCCGCAACTCGAGAAAATCCAGGAGGTTTTGCCCTCCAGGCGAGATGAGGCCCATTTCCGCTGAGGCTTCTCGAGGCCAATCACATCTAACCACTGGAACTTCCAAAGGGTCCTTCACACCATTGCTGCAACTCAAGAAGTTCCCCGACATACCCGTCTCCACTCGAGAGGAAGCACGTGGGGTCCCGCACACATCCAGGGGAGCCCCGTTTCCGCCTCCTAGCTCGAGATGAGGGATCCTTTCCCTGTTTCGTAGGGAAAGAATTCCCGGCGTTCCCGTCGCATCTCAAGAGGAGGCGCTCTCCACAGGAAAGGCGAGAGGAACTCCAGGGTCGTGCCACCATTCCAAGAGTCCCCCAGATGTGTCAGTCCATTCCAGAGGAACCTGTTTTCCCTGCACTGCCTTGACGTTCAAGCCGAGGATCGACTCCCACCACGTGTGCACGTGGGACAGCTATGTGGGAAAGCCTCGTGGGAAAGCCTCGTGGGAAAGACTCGAGGGAAAACCATAGATCCTTTGATCCACGCGGCGGACTGCGTGACACTGCTGCTACCGCTCTGGAGGAAAGCGCAAGTGCATGCCCGCATTCGAGACGAGGACTGACTCCCCTGGGGAGACTCCAGAAATACCCCAAGATCCACGTCAGCACTGGAGAGGAATCCTCAGGTTCCGGCCCCGACTCCACACAAGGTCTTAGGCCCCGGCATCGACGGGAGAGGAATCCCGAGAGGCCCCCGAGGAACTCGCATGGGGACTGGCCTTTCCTGAGGCCACCAGAGCGTGTCCCTGAGGTCCCCGTCGTAAGTCGAGAGCACCTGCCGCAACTCGAGAAAATCCAGGAGGTTTTGCCCTCCAGGCGAGATGAGGCCCATTTCCGCTGAGGCTTCTCGAGGCCAATCACATCTAACCACTGGAACTTCCAAAGGGTCCTTCACACCCTTGCTGCAACTCAAGAAGTTCCCCGACATACCCGTCTGCACTCCAGAGTAAGCACGATGTGTCCCGCACACATCCAGGGGAGCCCCGTTTCCGCCTCCTAGCTCGAGATGAGGGATCCTTTCCCTGTTTCGTAGGGAAAGAATTCCCGGCGTTCCCGTCGCATCTCAAGAGGAGGCGCTCTCTACAGGAAAGGCGAGAGGAAGTCCAGGGTCGTGCCACCATTCCAAGAGTCCCCCAGATGTGTCAGTCCATTCCAGAGGAACCTGTTTTCCCTGCACTGCCTTGACGTTCAAGCCGAGGATCGACTCCCACCACGTGTGCACGTGGGACAGCCCTGTGGGAAAGCCTCGTGGGAAAGCCTCATGGGAAAGACTCGAGGGAAAACCATAGATCCTTTGATCCACGCGGCGGACTGCGTGACACTGCTGCTACCGCTCTGGAGGAAAGCGCAAGTGCATGTCCGCATTCGAGACGAGGACTGACTCCCCTGGGGAGACTCCAGAAGTACCCCAAGATCCATATCAGCACTGCAGAGGAATCCTCAGGTTCCGGCCCCGACTCCACACAAGGTCTTAGGCCCCGGCATCGACGGGAGAGGAATCCCGAGAGGCCCCCGAGGAACTCGCATGGGGACTGGCCTTTCCTGAGGCCACGATAGCGGGTCCCTGTGGTCCCTGTCGTAAGTCGAGAGCACCTGCCGCAACTTGAGAAAATCCAGGAGGTTTTGCCCTCCAGGCGAGATGAGGCCCATTTCCGCTGAGGCTTCTCGAGGCCAATCACATCTAACCACTGGAACTTCCAAAGGGTCCTTCACACCCTTGCTGCAACTCAAGAAGTTCCCCGACATACCCGTCTCCACTCGAGAGGAAGCACGTGGGGTCCCGCACACATCCAGGGGAGCTCCGTTTCCGCCTCCTAGCTCGAGATGAAGGATCCTTTCCCTGTTTCGTAGGGAAAGAATTCCCGGCGTTCCCGTCGCATCTCAAGAGGAGGCGCTCTCTACAGGAAAGGCGAGAGGAACTCCAGGGTCGTGCCACCATTCCAAGAGTCCCCCAGATGTGTCAGTCCATTCCAGAGGAACCTGTTTTCCCTGCACTGCCTTGACGTTCAAGCCGAGGATCGACTCCCACCACGTGTGCACGTGGGACAGCCCTGTGGGAAAGCCTCGTGGGAAAGCCTCGTGGGAAAGACTCGAGGGAAAACCATAGATCCTTTGATTCACGCGGCGGACTGCGTGACACTGCTGCTACCGCTCTGGAGGAAAGCGCAAGTGCATGCCCGCATTCGAGACGAGGACTGACTCCCCTGGGGAGCCTCCAGAAGTACCCCAAGATCCATGTCAGCACTGGAGAGGAATCCTCAGGTTCCGGCCCCGACTCCACACAAGGTCTTAGGCCCCAGCATCGACGGGAGAGGAATCCCGAGAGGCCCCCGAGGAACTCGCATGGGGACTGGCCTTTCCTGAGGCCACCAGAGCGGGTCCCTGAGGTCCCCGTCGTAAGTCGAGAGCACCTGCCGCAACTCGAGAAAATCCAGGAGGTTTTGCCCTCCAGGCGAGATGAGGCCCATTTCCGCTGAGGCTTCTCGAGGCTAATCACGTCTAACCACTGGAACTTCCAAAGGGTCCTTCACACCCTTGCTGCAACTCAAGAAGTTCCCCGACATACCCGTCTCCACTCGAGAGGAAGCACGTGGGTCTCGCACACATCCAGGGGAGCCCCGTTTCCGCCTCCTAGCTCGAGATGAGGGATCCTTTCCCTGTTTCGTAGGGAAAGAATTCCCGGCGTTCCGGTCGCATCTCAAGAGGAGGCGCTCTCCACAGGAAAGGCGAGAGGAACTCCAGGGTCGTGCCACCATTCCAAGAGTCCCCCAGATGTGTCAGTCCATTCCAGAGGAACCTGTTTTCCCTGCACTGCCTTGACGTTCAAGCCGAGGATCGACTCCCACCACGTGTGCACGTGGGACAGCCCTGTGGGAAAGCCTCGTGGGAAAGCCTCGTGGGAAAGACTCGAGGGAAAACCATAGATCCTTTGATCCACGCGGCGGACTGCGTGACACTGCTGCTCTCGCTCTGGAGGAAAGCGCAAGTGCATGCCCGCATTCGAGACGAGGACTGACTCCCCTGGGGAGACTCCAGAAGTACCCCAAATCCATGTCAGCACTGGAGAGGAATCCTCAGGTTCCGGCCCTGACTCCACACAAGGACTTAGGCCCCGGCATCGACGGGAGAGGAATCCCGAGAGGCCCACGAGGAACTCGCATGGGGACTGGCCTTTCCTGAGGCCACCAGAGCGGTTCCCTGAGGTCCCCTTCGTAAGTCGAGAGCACCTGCCGCAACTCGAGAAAATCCAGGAGGTTTTGCCCTCCAGGCGAGATGAGGCCCTTTTCCGCTGAGGCATCTCGAGGCCAATCACATCTAACCACTGGAACTTCCAAAGGGTCCTTCACACCATTGTTGCAACTCAAGAAGTTCCCCGACATACCCGTCTCCACTCGAGAGGAAGCACGTGGGTTCCCGCACAAATCCAGGGGAGCCCCGTTTCCGCCTCCTAGCTCGAGATGAGGGATCCTTTCCCTGTTTCGTAGGGAAAGAATTCCCGGCGTTCCCGTCGCATCTCAAGAGGAGGCGCTCTCCACAGGAAAGGCGAGAGGAACTCCAGGGTCGTGCCACCATTCCAAGAGTCCCCCAGATGTGTCAGTCCATTCCAGAGGAACCTGTTTTCCCTGCACTGCCTTGACGTTCAAGCCGAGGATCGACTCCCACCACGTGTGCACGTGGGACAGCCCTGTGGGAAAGCCTCGTGGGAAAGCCTCGTGGGAAAGACTCGAGGGAAAACCATAGATGCTTTGATCCACGCGGCGGACTGCGTGACACTGCTGCTACCGCTCTGGAGGAAAGCGCAAGTGCATGCCAGCATTCGAGACGAGGACTGACTCCCCTGGGGAGACTCCAGAAGTACCCCAAGATCCATGTCAGCACTGGAGAGAAATCCTCAGGTTCCGGCCCCGACTCCACACAAGGTCTTAGGCCCCGGCATCGACGGGAGAGGAATCCCGAGAGGCCCCCGAGGAACTCGCATGGGGACTGGCCTTTCCTGAGGCCACCAGAGCGGGTCCCTGAGGTCCCCGTCGTAAGTCGAGAGCACCTGCCGCAACTCGAGAAAATCCAGGAGGTTTTGCCCTCCAGGCGAGATGAGGCCCATTTCCGCTGAGGCTTCTCGAGGCCAATCACATCTAACCACTGGAACTTCCAATGGGTTCTTCACACCCTTGCTGCAACTCAAGAAGTTCCCCGAAATACCCGTCTCCACTCGAGAGGAAGCACGTGGGGTCCCGCACAAATCCAGGGGAGCCCCATTTCCGCCTCCTAGCTCGAGATGAGGGATCCTTTCAGTGTTTCGTAGGGAAAGAATTCCCGGCGTTCCCGTCGCATCTCAAGAGGAGGCGCTCTCCACAGGAAAGGCGAGAGGAACTCCAGGGTCGTGCCACCATTCCAAGAGTCCCCCAGATGTGTCAGTCTATTCCAGAGGAGCCGGTTTTCCGTGCACTGCCTTGACGTTCAAGCCGAGAATCGACTCCCACCACGTGTGCACGTGGGACAGCCCTGTGGGAAAGCCTCGTGGGAAAGCCTCGTGGGAAAGACTCGAGGGAAAACCATAGATCCTTTGATCCACGCGGCGGACTGCGTGACACTGCTGCTACCGCTCTGGAGGAAAGCGCAAGTGCATGCCCGCATTCGAGGAGAAGGACTGACTCCCCTGGGGAGACTCCAGAATTACCCCAAGATCCATGTCAGCACTGGAGAGGAATCCTCAGGTTCCGGCCCCGACTCCACACAAGGTCTTAGGCCCCGGCATCGACGGGAGAGGAATCCCGAGAGGCCCCCGAGGAACTCGCATGGGGACTGGCCTTTCCTGAGGCCACCAGAGCGGGTCCCTGAGGTCCCCGTCGTAAGTCGAGAGCACCTGCCGCAACTCGAGAAAATCCAGGAGGTTTTGCCCTCCAGGCGAGATGAGGCCCATTTCCGCTGAGGCTTCTTGAGGCCAATCACATCTAACCACTGGAACTTCCAAAGGGTCCTTCACACCCTTGCTGCAACTCAAGAAGTTCCCCGACATACCCGTCTGCACTCGAGAGGAAGCACGAGGTGTCCCGCACACATCCAGGGGAGCCCCGTTTCCGCCTCCTAGCTCGAGATGAGGGATCCTTTCCCTGTTTCGTAGGGAAAGAATTCCCGGCGTTCCCGTCGCATCTCAAGAGGAGGCGCTCTCCACAGCAAAGGCGAGAGGAACTCCAGGGTCATGCCACCATTCCAAGAGTCCCCCAGATGTGTCAGTCCATTCCAGAGGAACCTGTTTTCCCTGCACTGCCTTGACGTTCAAGCCGAGGATCGACTCCCACCACGTGTGCACGAGGGACAGCCCTGTGGGAAAGCCTCGTGCGAAAGCCTCGTGGGAAAGACTCGAGGGAAAACCATAGATCCTTTGATCCACGCGGCGGACTGCGTGACACTGCTGCTACCGCTCTGGAGGAAAGCGCAAGTGCATGCCCGCATTCGAGACTAGGACTGACTCCCCTGGGGAGACTCCAGAAGTACCCCAAGATCCATGTCAGCACTGGAGCGGAATCCTCAGGTTCCGGCCCCGACTCCACACAAGGTCTTAGGCCCCGGCATCGACGGGAGAGGAATCCCGAGAGGCCCCCGAGGAACTCGCATGGGGACTGGCCTTTCCTGAGGCCACCAGAGCGGGTCCCTGTGGTCCCCGTCGTAAGTCAAGAGCACCTGCTGCAACTTGAGAAAATCCAGGAGGTTTTGCCCTCCAGGCGAAATGAGGCCCATTTCCGCTGAGGCTTCTCGAGGCCAATCACATCTAACCACTGGAACTTCCAAAGGGTCCTTCACACCATTGCTGCAACTCAAGAAGTTCCCCGACATACCCATCTCCACTCGAGAGGAAGCACGTGGGGTCCCGCACACATCCAGGGGAGCTCCGTTTCCGCCTCCTAGCTCGAGATGAGGGATCCTTTCCCTGTTTCGTAGGGAAAGAATTCCCGGCGTTCCCGTCGCATCTCAAGAGGAGGCGCTCTCTACAGGAAAGGCGAGAGGAACTCCAGGGTCGTGCCACCATTCCAAGATTCCCCCAGATGTGTCAGTCCATTCCAGAGGAACCTTTTTTCCCTGCACTGCCTTGACGTTCAAGCCGAGGATCGACTCCCACCACGTGTGCACGTGGGACAGCCCTGTGGGAAAGCCTCGTGGGAAAGCCTCGTGGGAAAGACTCGAGGGAAAACCATAGATCCTTTGATCCACGCGGCGGACTGCGTGACACTGCTGCTACCGCTCTGGAGGAAAGCGCAAGTGCATGCCCGCATTCGAGACGAGGACTGACTCCCCTGGGGAGACTCCAGAAGTACCCCAAGGTCCATGTCAGCACTGGAGAGGAATCCTCAGGTTCCGGCCCCGACTCCACACAAGGTCTTAGGCCCCGGCATCGACGGGAGAGGAATCCCGAGAGGCCCCCGAGGAACTCGCATGGGGACTGGCCTTTCCTGAGGCCACCAGAGCGGGTCCCTGAGGTCCCCGTCGTAAGTCGAGAGCACCTGCCGAACTCGAGAAAATCCAGGAGGTTTTGCCCTCCAGGCGAGATGAGGCCCATTTCCGCTGAGGCTTCTCGAGGCTAATCACGTCTAACCACTGGAACTTCCAAAGGGTCCTTCACACCCTTGCTGCAACTCAAAAAGTTCCCCGACATACCCGTCTCCAAACGAGAGGAAGCACGTGGGGTCCCGCACACATCCAGGGGAGCCCCGTTTCCACCTCCTAGCTCGAGATGAGGGATCCTTTCCCTGTTTCGAAGGGAAAGAATTCCCGGCGTTCCCGTCGCATCTCAAGAGGAGGCACTCTCCACAGGAAAGGCGAGAGGAACTCCAGGGTCGTGCCACCATTCCAAGAGTCCCCCAGATGTGTCAGTCCATTCCAGAGGAAACTGTTTTCCCTGCACTGCCTTGACGTTCAAGCCGAGGATCGACTCCCACCACGTGTGCACGTGGGACAGCCCTGTGGGAAAGCCTCGTGGGAAAGCCTCGTGGGAAAGACTCGAGGGAAAACCATAGATCCTTTGATCCACGCAGCGGACTGCGTGACACTGCTGCTACCGCTCTGGAGGAAAGCGCAAGTGCATGCCCGCATTCGAGGCGAGGACTGACTCCCCTGGGGAGACTCCAGAAGTACCCCAAGATCCATGTCAGCACTGGAGAGGAATCCTCAGGTTCCGGCCCCGACTCCACACAAGGTCTTAGGCCCCGGCATCGACGGGAGAGGAATCCCGAGAGACCCCCGAGGAACTCGCATGGGGTCTGGCCTTTCCTGAGGCCATCAGAGCGTGTCCCTGAGGTCCCCGTCGTAAGTCGAGAGCACCTGCCGCAACTCGAGAAAATCCAGGAGGTTTTGCCCTCCAGGCGAGATGAGGCCCATTTCCGCTGAGGCTTCTCGAGGCCAATCACATCTAACCACTGGAACTTCCAAAGGGTCCTTCACACCCTTGCTGCAACTCAAGAAGTTCCCCGACATACCCGTCTCCACTCGAGAGGAAGCACGTGGGGTCCCGCACAAATCCAGGGGAGCCCCATTTCCGCCTCCTAGCTCGAGATGAGGGATCCTTTCCCTGTTTCGTAGGGAAAGAATTCCCGGCGTTCCCGTCGCATCTCAAGAGGAGGCGCTCTCCACAGGAAAGGCGAGAGGAACTCCAGGGTCGTGCCACCATTCCAAGAGTCCCCCAGATGTGTCAGTCTATTGCAGAGGAGCCTGTTTTCCCTGCACTGCCTTGACGTTCAAGCCGAGAATCGACTCCCACCACGTGTGCACGTGGGACAGCCCTGTGGGAAAGCCTCGTGGGAAAGCCTCGTGGGAAAGATTCGAGGGAAAACCATAGATCCTTTGATCCACGCGGCGGACTGCGTGACACTGCTGCTACCGCTCTGGAGGAAAGCGCAAGTGCATGCCCGCATTCGAGACGAGGACTGACTCCCCTGGGGAGACTCCAGAAGTACCCCAAGATCCACGTCAGCACTGGAGAGGAATCCTCAGGTTCCGGCCCCGACTCCACACAAGGTCTTAGGCCCCGGCATCGACGGGAGAGGAATCCCGAGAGGCCCCTGAGGAACTCGCATGGGGACTGGCCCTTCCTGAGGCCACCAGAGCGTGTCCCTGAGGTCCCCGTCGTAAGTCGAGAGCACCTGCCGCAACTCGAGAAAATCCAGGAGGTTTTGCCCTCCAGGCGAGATGAGGCCCATTTCCGCTGAGGCTTCTCGAGGCCAATCACATCTAACCACTGGAACTTCCAAAGGGTCCTTCACACCCTTGCTGCAACTCAAGAAGTTCCCCGACATACCCGTCTGCACTCCAGAGGAAGCACGATGTGTCCCGCACACATCCAGGGGAGCCCCGTTTCAGCCTCCTAGCTCGAGATGAGGGATCCTTTCTCTGTTTCGTAGGGAAAGAATTCCCTGCGTTCCCGTCGCATCTCAAGAGGAGGCGCTCTCCCCCGGAAAGGCGAGAGGAACTCCAGGGTCGTGCCACCATTCCAAGAGTCCCCCAGATGTGTCAGTCCATTCCAGAGGAACCTGTTTTCCCTGCACTGCCTTGACGTTCAAGCCGAGGATCGACTCCCACCACGTGTGCACGTGGGACAGCCCTGTGGGAAAGCCACGTGGGAAAGCCTCGTGGGAAAGACTCGAGGGAAAACCATAGATCCTTTGATCCACGCGGCGGACTGCGTGACACTGCTGCTACCGCTCTGGAGGAAAGCGCATGTGCATGCCCGCATTCGAGACGAGCACTGTCTCCCCTGGGGAGACTCCAGAAGTACCCCAAGATCCATGTAAGCACTGGAGAGGAATCCTCAGGTTCCGGCCCCGACTCCACACAAGGTCTTAGGCCCCGGCATCGACGGGAGAGGAATCCCGAGAGGCCCCCGAGGAACTCGCATGGGGACTGGCCTTTCCTGAGGCCACCAGAGCGGGTCCCTGAGGTCCCCGTCGTAAGTCGAGAGCACCTGCCGCAACTCGAGAAAATCCAGGAGGTTTTGCCCTCCAGGCGAGATGAGGCCCATTTCCGCTGAGGCTTCTCGAGGCCAATCACATCTAACCACTGGAACTTCCAAAGGGTTCTTCACACCCTTGCTGCAACTCAAGAAATTCCCCGACATACCCGTCTCCACTCGAGAGGAAGCACGTGGGGTCCCGCACACATCCAGGGGAGCCCCGTTTCCGCTTCCTAGCTCGAGATGAGGGATCCTTTCCCTGTTTCGTAGGGAAAGAATTCCCGGCGTTCCCGTCGCATCTCAAAGGAGGCGCTCTCCACAGGAAAGGCGAGAGGAAATCCAGGGTCGGGCCACCATTCCAAGAGTCCCCCAGATGTGTCAGTCCATTCCAGAGGAACCTGTTTTCCCTGCACTGCCTTGACGTTCAAGCCGAGGATCGACTCCCACCACGTGTGCACGTGGGACACCCCTGTGGGAAAGCCTCGTGGGAAAGCCTCGTGGGAAAGACTCGAGGGAAAACCATAGATCCTTTGATCCACGCGGCGGACTGCGTGACACTGCTGCTACCGCTCTGGAGGAAAGCGCAAGTGCATGCCCGCATTCGAGACGAGGACTGACTCCCCTGGGGAGACTCCAGAAGTACCCCAAGATCCATGTCAGCACTGGAGAGGAATCCTCAGGTTTCGGCCCCGACTCCACACAAGGTCTTAGGCCCCGGCATTGACGGGAGAGGAATCCCGAGATGCCCCCGAGGAACTCCCATGGGGACTGGCTTTTCCTGAGGCCCCCAGAGCGGGTCCCTGAGGTCCCCGTCGTAAGTCGAGAGCACCTGCCGCAACTCGAGAAAATCCAGGAGGTTTTGCCCTCCAGGCGCGATGAGGCCCATTTCCGCTGAGGCTTCTCGAGGCTAATCACGTCTAACCACTGGAACTTCCAAAGGGTCCTTCACACCCTTGCTGCAACTCAAGAAGTTCCCCGACATACCCGTCTCCACTCGAGAGGAAGCACGTGGGTCCCGCACACATCCAGGGGAGCCCCGTTTCCGCCTCCTAGCTCTAGATGAGGGATCTTTTCCCTGTTTCGTAGGGAAAGAATTCCCGGCGTTCCCGTCGCATCTCAAGAGGAGGCGCTCTCCACAGGAAAGGCGAGAGGAACTCCAGGGTCGTGCCACCATTCCAAGAGTCCCCCAGATGTGTCAGTCCGTTCCAGAGAAACCTGTTTTCCCTGCACTGCCTTGACGTTCAAGCCGAGGATCGACTCCCACCACGTGTGAACGTGGGACAGCCCTGTGGGAAAGCCTCGTGGGAAAGCCTCGTGGGAAAGACTCGAGGGAAAACCATAGATCCTTTGATCCACGCGGCGGACTGGGTGACACTGCTGCTACCGCTCTGGAGGAAAGGGCAACTGCATGCCCGCATTCGAGACGAGGACTGACTCCCCTGGGGAGACTCCAGAATTACCCCAAGATCCATGTCAGCACTGGAGAGGAATCCTCAGGTTCCGGCCCCGACTCCTCACAAGGTCTTAGGCCCCGGCATCGACGGGAGAGGAATCCCGAGAGGCCCCCGAGGAACTCGCATGGGGACTGGCCTTTCCTGAGGCCACCAGAGCGGGTCCCTGAGGTCCCCGTCGTAAGTCGAGAGCACCTGCCGCAACTCGAGAAAATCCAGGAGGTTTTGCCCTCCAGGAGAGATGAGGCCCATTTCCGCTGAGGCTTCTCGAGGCCAATCACATCTAACCTCTGGAACTTCCAAAGGGTCCTTCACACCCTTGCTGCAACTCAAGAAGTTCCCCGACATACCCGTCTCCACTCGAGAGGAAGCACGTGGTGTCCCGCACACATCCAGGGGAGGCCCGTTTCCGCCTCCTAGCTCGAGATGAGGGATCCTTTCCCTGTTTCGTAGGGAAAGAATTCCCTGCGTTCCCGTCGCATCTCAAGAGGAGGCGATCTCCACAGGAAAGGCGAGAGGAACTCCAGGGTCGTGCCACCATTCCAAGAGTCCCCCAGATGTGTCAGTCCATTCCAGAGGAACCTGTTTTCCCTGCACTGCCTTGACGTTCAAGCCGAGGATCGACTCCCACCACGTGTGCACGTGGGACAGCCCTGTGGGAAAGCCTCGTGGGAAAGCCTCGTGGGAATGACTCGAGGGAAAACCATAGATCCTTTGATCCACGCGGCGGACTGTGTGACACTGCTGCTACCGCTCTGGAGGAAAGCGCAATGCATGTCCGCATTCGAGACGAGGACTGACTCCCCTGGGGAGACTTCAGAAGTACCCCAGATCCATGTCAGCACTGGAGAGGAATCCTCAGGTTCCGGCCCCGACTCCACACAAGGTCTTAGGCCCCGGCATCGACGGGAGAGGAATCCCGAGACGCCCCCGAGGAACTCGCATGGGGACTGGCCTTTCCTGAGGCCACCAGAGCGGGTCCCTGAGGTCCCGGTCGTAAGTCGAGAGCACCTGCCGCAACTCGAGAAAATCCAGGAGGTTTTGCCCTCCAGGCGAGATGAGGCCCATTTCCGCTGAGGCTTCTCGAGGCCAATCACATCTAACCACTGGAACTTCCAAAGGGTCCTTCACACCATTGCTGCAACTCAAGAAGTTCCCCGACATACCCGTCTCCACACGAGAGGAAGCACGTGGTGTCCCGCACACATCCAGGGGAGACCGGTTTCCGCCTCCTAGCTCGAGATGAGGGATCCTTTCCCTGTTTCGTAGGGAAAGAATTCCCGGCGTTCCCGTCGCATCTCAAGAGGAGGCACTCTCCACAGGAAAGGCGAGAGGAACTCCAGGGTCGTGACACCATTCCAAGAGTCCCCCAGATGTGTCAGTCCATTCCAGAGGAACCTGTTTTCCCTGCACTGCCTTGACGTTCATGCCGAGGATCGACTCCCACCACGTGTGCACGTGGGACAGCCCTGTGGGAAAGCCTCGTGGGAAAGCCTCGTGGGAATGACTCGAGGGAAAACCATAGATCCTTTGATCCACGCGGCGAAATGCGTGACACTGCTGCTACCGCTCTGGAGGAAAGCGTATTGCATGCCCGCATTCGAGACGAGGACTGACTCCCCTAGGGAGACTCCAGAAGTACCCCAGATCCATGTCAGCACTGGAGAGGAATCCTCAGGTTCCGGCCCCGACTCCACACAAGGTCTTAGGCACCGGCATCGATGTGAGAGGAATCCCGAGACGCCCCCGAGGAACTCTCATGGGGACTGGCCTTTCCTGAGGCCACCAGAGCGGGTCCCTGAGGTCCCCGTCGTAAGTCGAGAGCACCTGCAGCAACTCGAGAAAATCCAGGAGGTTTTGCCATCCAGGCTAGATGAGGCCCATTTCCGCTGAGGCTTCTCGAGGCCAATCACATCTAACCACTGGAACTTCCAAAGGGTCTTTCACACCATTGCTGCAACTCAAGAAGTTCCCCGACATATCCGTCTCGACTCGAGAGGAAGCACGTGGGGTCCCGCACACATCCAGGGGAGCCCCGTTTCCGCCTCCTAGCTCGAGATGAGGGATCCTTTCCCTGTTTCGTAGGGAAAGAATTCCCGGCGTTCCCGTCGCATCTCAAGAGGAGGCGCTCTCCACAGGAAAGGCGAGAGGAACTCCAGGGTCATGCCACCATTCCAAGAGTCCCCCAGATGTGTCAGTCCATTCCAGAGGAACCTGTCTTCCCTGCACTGCCTTGACGTTCAAGCCGAGGATCGACTCCCACCACGTGTGCACGTGGGACAGCCCTGTGGGAAAGCCTCGTGGGAAAGCCTCGTGGGAAAGACTCGAGGGAAAACCGTAGATCCTTTGATCCACGCGGCGGACTGCGTGACACTGCTTCTACCGCTCTGGAGGAAAGCGCAAGTGCATGCCCGCATTCGACACGAGGACTGACTCCCCTGGGGAGACTCCAGAAGTACCCCAAGATCCATGTCAGCACTGGAGAGGAATCCTCAGGTTCCGGCCCCGACTCCACACAAGGTCTTAGGCACCGGCATCGATGGGAGAGGAATCCCGAGACGCCCCCGAGGAACTCTCATGGGGACTGGCCTTTCCTGAGGCCACCAGAGCGGTTCCCTGAGGTCGCCGTCGTAAGTCGAGAGCACCTGCCGCAACTCGAGAAAATCCAGGAGGTTTTGCCCTCCAGGCGAGATGAGGCCCATTTCCGCTGAGGCTTCTCGAGGCCAATCACATCTAACCACTGGAACTTCCAAAGGGTCCTTCACACCCTTGCTGCAACTCAAGAAGTTCCCCGACATACCTGTCTCCACTCGAGAGGAAGCACGTGTGGTCCCGTACACATCCAGGGGAGCCCCGTTTCCGCCTCCTAGCTCGAGATGAGGGATCCTTTCCCTCTTTCGTAGGGAAAGAATTCCCGGCGTTCCCGTCGCATCTCAAGAGGAGGCGCTCTCCACAGGAAAGGCGAGAGGAACTCCAGGGTCGTGCCACCATTCCAAGAGTCCCCCAGATGTGTCAGTCCATTCCAGAGGAACCTGTTTTCCCCGCACTGCCTTGACGTTCAAGCCGAGGATCGACTCCCACCACGTGTGCACGTGGGACAGCCCTGTGGGAAAGCCTCGTGGGAAAGCCTCGTCGGAAATACTCGAGGGAAAACCATAGATCCTTTGATCCACGAGGCGGACTGCATGACACTGCTGCTACCGCTCTCGAGGAAAGCGCAAGTGCATGCCCGCATTCGAGACGAAGACTGACTCCCCTGGGGAGACTCCAGAAGTACCCCAAGATCCATGTCAGCACTGGAGAGGAATCCTCAGGTTCCGGCCCCGACTCCACACAAGGTCTTAGGCCCCGGCATCGAAGGGAGAGGAATCCCGAGACGCCCCCGAGGAACTCGCATGGGGACTGGCCTTTCCTGAGGCCACCAGAGCGGGTCCCTGAGGTCCCCGTCGTAAGTCGAGAGCACCTGACGCAACTCGAGAAAATCCAGGAGGTTTTGCCCTCCAGGCGAGATGAGGCCCATTTCCGCTGAGGCTTCTCGAGGCTAATCACGTCTAACCACTGGAACTTCCAAAGGGTCCTTCACACCCTTGCTGCAACTCAAGAAGTTCCCCGACATACCCGTCTCCACTCGACAGGAAGCACGTGGTGTCCCGCCCACATACAGACGAGCTCCGTTTCCGACTCCTAGCTCGAGATGAGGGATCCTTTCCCTGTTTCGTAGGGAAAGAATTCCCGGCGTTCCCGTCGCATCTCAAGAGGAGGTGCTCTCCACAGGAAAGGCGAGAGGAACTCCAGGGTCGTGCCACAATTCCAAGAGTCCCCCAGATGTGTCAGTCCATTCCAGAGGAACCTGTTTTCCCTGCACTGCCTTGACGTTCAAGCCGAGGATCGACTCCCCCCACGTGTGCACGTGGGACAGCCCTGTGGGAAAGCCTCGTGGGAAAGCCTCGTGGGAAAGACTCGAGGGAAAACCATAGATCCTTTGGTCCACGCGGAGGACTGCGTGACACTGCTGCTACCGCTCTGGAGGAAAGTGCAAGTGCATGCCCGCATTCGAGACGAGGACTGACTCCCCTGGGGAGACTCCAGACGTACCCCAAGATCCATGTCAGCACTGGAGAGGAATCCTCAGGTACCGGCCCCGACTCCACACAAGGTCTTAGGCCCCGGCATCGACGGGAGAGGAATCCCGAGAGGCCCCCGAGGAACTCGCATGGGGACTGGCCTTTCCTGAGGCCACCAGAGCGGGTCCCTGAGGTCGCCGTCGTAAGTCGAGAGCACCTGCCGCAACTCGAGAAAATCCAGGAGGTTTTGCCCTCCAGGCGAGATGAGGCCCATTTCCGCTGAGGCTTCTCGAGGCCAATCACATCTCACCACTGGAACTTCCAAAGGGTACTTCACACCCTTGCTGCAACTCAAGAAGTTCCCCGACATACCCGTCTCCACTCGAGAGGAAGCACGTGGGGTCCCGCACACATCCAGAGGAGCCCCGTTTCCGCCTCCTAGCTCGAGATGAGGGATCCTTTCCCTGTTTCGTAGGGAAAGAATTCCCGGCGTTCCCGTCGCATCTCAAGAGGAGGCGCTCTCCACAGGAAAGGCGAGAGGAACTCCAGGGTCGTGCCACCATTCCAAGAGACCCCCAGATGTGTCAGTCCATTCCAGAGGAACCTGTTTTCCCTGCACTGCCTTGACGTTCAAGCCGAGGATCGACTCCCACCACGTGTGCACATGGGACAGCCCTGTGGGAAAGCCTCTTGGGAAAGCCTCGTGGGAAAGACTCGAGGGAAAACCATAGATCCTTTGATCCACGAGGCGGACTGCATGACACTGCTGCTACCGCGCTGGAGGAAAGCGCAAGTGCATGCCCGCATTCGAGACGAAGACTGACTCCCCTGGGGAGACTCCAGAAGTACCCCAAGATCCATGTCAGCACTGGAGAGGAATCCTCAGGTTCCGGCCCCGACTCCACACAAGGTCTTAGGCCCCGGCATCGACGGGAGAGGAATCCCGAGAGGCCCCCGAGGAACTCGCATGTGGACTGGCCTTTCCTGAGGCCACCAGAGCGGGTCCCTGAGGTCCCCGTCGTAAGTCGAGAGCACCTTCCGCAACTCGAGAAAATCCAGGAGGTTTTGCTCTCCAGGCGAGATGAGGCCCATTTCTGCTGAGGCTTCTCGAGGCCAATCACATCTAACCACTGGAACTTCCAAAGGGTCCTTCACACCATTGCTGCAACTCAAGGAGTTCCCCGACATACACGTCTCCACTCGAGAGGAAGCACGTGGGGTCCCTCACACATCCAGGGGAGCCCCGTTTCCGCCTCCTAGCTCGAGATGAGGGATCCTTCCCTTTTTCGTAGGGAAAGAATTCCCGGCGTTCCAGTCGCATCTCAAGAGGAGGCGCTCTCCACAGGAAAGGCGAGAGGAACTCCAGGGTCGTGACACCATTCCAAGAGTCCCCCAGATGTGTCAGTCCATTCCAGAGGAACCTGTTTTCCCTGCACTGCCTTGACGTGCAAGCCGAGGATCGACTCCCACCACGTGTGCACGTGGGACAGCCCTGTGGGAAAGCCTCGTGGGAAAGCCTCGTGGGAAACACTCGAGGGAAAACCATAGATCCTTTGATCCACGCGGCGGACTGCGTGACACTGCTGCTACTGCTCTGGAGGAAAGCGCAAGTGCATGCCCGCATTCGAGACGAGGACTGACTCCCCTGGGGAGACTCCAGACGTACCCCAAGATCCATGTCAGCACTGGAGAGGAATCCTCAGGTACCGGCCCCGACTCCACACAAGGTCTTAGGCCCCGGCATCGACGGGAGAGGAATCCCGAGAGGCCCCCGAGGAACTCGCATGGGGACTGGCCTTTCCTGAGGCCACCAGAGCGGGTCCCTGAGGTCGCCGTCGTAAGTCGAGAGCACCTGCCGCAACTCGAGAAAATCCAGGAGGTTTTGCCCTCCAGGCGAGATGAGGCCCATTTCCGCTGAGGCTTCTCGAGGCCAATCACATCTCACCACTGGAACTTCCAAAGGGTACTTCACACCCTTGCTGCAACTCAAGAAGTTCCCCGACATACCCGTCTCCACTCGAGAGGAAGCACGTGGGGTCCCGCACACATCCAGAGGAGCCCCGTTTCCGCCTCCTAGCTCGAGATGAGGGATCCTTTCCCTGTTTCGTAGGGAAAGAATTCCCGGCGTTCCCGTCGCATCTCAAGAGGAGGCGCTCTCCACAGGAAAGGCGAGAGGAACTCCAGGGTCGTGCCACCATTCCAAGAGACCCCCAGATGTGTCAGTCCATTCCAGAGGAACCTGTTTTCCCTGCACTGCCTTGACGTTCAAGCCGAGGATCGACTCCCACCACGTGTGCACATGGGACAGCCCTGTGGGAAAGCCTCTTGGGAAAGCCTCGTGGGAAAGACTCGAGGGAAAACCATAGATCCTTTGATCCACGAGGCGGACTGCATGACACTGCTGCTACCGCGCTGGAGGAAAGCGCAAGTGCATGCCCGCATTCGAGACGAAGACTGACTCCCCTGGGGAGACTCCAGAAGTACCCCAAGATCCATGTCAGCACTGGAGAGGAATCCTCAGGTTCCGGCCCCGACTCCACACAAGGTCTTAGGCCCCGGCATCGACGGGAGAGGAATCCCGAGAGGCCCCCGAGGAACTCGCATGTGGACTGGCCTTTCCTGAGGCCACCAGAGCGGGTCCCTGAGGTCCCCGTCGTAAGTCGAGAGCACCTTCCGCAACTCGAGAAAATCCAGGAGGTTTTGCTCTCCAGGCGAGATGAGGCCCATTTCTGCTGAGGCTTCTCGAGGCCAATCACATCTAACCACTGGAACTTCCAAAGGGTCCTTCACACCATTGCTGCAACTCAAGGAGTTCCCCGACATACACGTCTCCACTCGAGAGGAAGCACGTGGGGTCCCTCACACATCCAGGGGAGCCCCGTTTCCGCCTCCTAGCTCGAGATGAGGGATCCTTCCCTTTTTCGTAGGGAAAGAATTCCCGGCGTTCCAGTCGCATCTCAAGAGGAGGCGCTCTCCACAGGAAAGGCGAGAGGAACTCCAGGGTCGTGACACCATTCCAAGAGTCCCCCAGATGTGTCAGTCCATTCCAGAGGAACCTGTTTTCCCTGCACTGCCTTGACGTGCAAGCCGAGGATCGACTCCCACCACGTGTGCACGTGGGACAGCCCTGTGGGAAAGCCTCGTGGGAAAGCCTCGTGGGAAACACTCGAGGGAAAACCATAGATCCTTTGATCCACGCGGCGGACTGCGTGACACTGCTGCTACTGCTCTGGAGGAAAGCGCAAGTGCATGCCCGCATTCGAGACGAGGACTGACTCCCCTGGGGAGACTCCAGACGTACCCCAAGATCCATGTCAGCACTGGAGAGGAATCCTCAGGTTCCGGCCCCGACTCCACACAAGGTCTTAGGCCCCGGCATCAACGGGAGAGGAATCCCGAGAGGCCACCGAGGAACTCGCATGGGGACTGGCCTTTCCTGAGGCCACCAGAGCGGGTCCCTGAGGTCCCCGTCGTAAGTCGAGAGCACCTGCCGCAACTCGAGAAAATCCAGGAGGTTTTGCCCTCCAGGCGAGATGAGGCCCATTTCCGCTGAGGCTTCTCGAGGCCAATCACATCTAACCACTGGAACTTCCAAAGGGTCCTTCACACCCTTGCTGCAACTCCAGAAGTTCCCCGAAATACCCGTCTCCACTCGAGAGGAAGAACGTGGGTCCCGCACACATCCAGGGAAGCCCCGTTTCCGCCTCCTAGCTCGAGATGAGGGATCCTTCCCTTTTTCGTAGGGAAAGAATTCCCGGCGTTCCAGTCGCATCTCAAGAAGAGGCGTTCTCCACAGGAAAGGCGAGAGGAACTCCAGGGTCGAGACACCATTCCAAGAGTCCCCCAGATGTGTCAGTCCATTCCAGAGGAACCTGTTTTCCCTGCACTGCCTTGACGTTCAAGCCGAGGATCGACTCCCACCACGTGTGCACGTGGGACAGCCCTGTGGGAAAGCCTCGTGGGAAAGCCTCGTGGGAAAGACTCGAGGGAAAACCATAGATCCTTTGATCCACGCGGCGGACTGCGTGACACTGCTGCTACCGCTCTGGAGGAAAGCGCAAGTGCATGCCCGCATTCGAGACGAGGACTGACTCCCCTGGGGAGACTCCAGAAGTACCCCAAGATCCATGTCAGCACTGGAGAGGAATCCTCAGGTTCCGGCCCCGACTCCACACAAGGTCTTAGGCCCCGGCATCGACGGGAGAGGAATCCCGAGAGGCCCCCGAGGAACTCGCATGGGGACTGGTCTTTCCTGAG
The DNA here is from genome assembly GCF_042477335.2 of Ovis canadensis. Classification (NCBI taxonomy): domain Eukaryota; kingdom Metazoa; phylum Chordata; class Mammalia; order Artiodactyla; family Bovidae; genus Ovis; species Ovis canadensis. The sequence goes on from NC_091252.1 coordinate 4,049,283, forward strand.
GCCACCAGAGCGGGTCCCTGAGGTCCCCGTCGTAAGTCGAGAGCACCTGCCGCAACTCGAGAAAATCCAGGCGGTTTTGCCCTCCAGGTGAGATGAGGCCCATTTCCGCTGAGGCTTCTCGAGGCTAATCACGTCTAACCACTGGAACTTCCAAAGGGTCCTTCACACCCTTGCTGCAACTCAAGAAGTTCCCCGACATACCCGTCTCCACTCGAGAGGAAGCACGTGGGTCACGCAAACATCCAGGGGAGCCCCGTTTCCGCCTCCTAGCTCGAGATGAGGGATCCTTTCCCTGTTTCGTAGGGAAAGAATTCCCGGCGTTCCCGTCGCATCTCAAGAGGAGGCGCTCTCCACAGGAAAGGCGAGAGGAACTCCAGGGTCGTTCCACCATTCCAAGAGTCCCCCAGATGTGTCAGTCCATTCCAGAGGAACCTGTTTTCCCTGCACTGCCTTGACGTTCAAGCCGAGGATCGACTCCCACCACGTGTGCACGTGGGACAGCCCTGTGGGAAAGCCTCGTGGGAAAGCCTCGTGGGAAAGACTCGAGGGAAAACCATAGATCCTTTGATCCACGCGGCGGACTGCGTGACACTGCTGCTACCGCTCTGGAGGAAAGCGCAAGTGCATGCCCGCATTCGAGACGAGGACTGACTCCCCTGGGGAGACTCCAGACGTACCCCAAGATCCATGTCAGCACTGGAGAGGAATCCTCAGGTTCCGGCCCCGACTCCACACAAGGTCTTAGGCCCCGGCATCGACGGGAGAGGAATCCCGAGAGGCCCCCGAGGAACTCGCATGGGGACTGGCCTTTCCTGAGGCCACCAGAGCGGGTCCCTGAGGTCCCCGTCGTAAGTCGAGAGCACCTGCCGCAACTCGAGAAAATCCAGGAGGTTTTGCCCTCCAGGCGAGATGAGGCCCATTTCTGCTGAGGCTTCTCGAGGCCAATCACATCTAACCACTGGAACTTCCAAAGGGTCCTTCACACCATTGCTGCAACTCAAGAAGTTCCCCGACATACCCGTCTCCACTGGAGAGGAAGCACGTGGGGTCCCGGACACATCCAGGGGAGCCCCGTTTCCGCCTCCTAGCTCGAGATGAGGGATCCTTCCCTTTTTCGTAGGGAAAGAATTCCCGGCCTTCCAGTCGCATCTCAAGAGGAGGCGCTCTCCACAGGAAAGGCGAGAGGAACTCCAGGGTCGTGACACCATTCCAAGAGTCCCCCAGATGTGTCAGTCCATTCCAGAGGAACCTGTTTTCCCTGCACTGCCTTGACGTTCAAGCCGAGGATCGACTCCCACAACGTGTGCACGTGGGACAGCCCTGTGGGAAAGCCTCGTGGGAAAGCCTCGTGGGAAAGACTCGAGGGAAAACCATAGATCCTTTGATCCACGCGGCGGACTGCGTGACACTGCTGCTACCGCTCTGGAGGAAAGCGCAAGTGCATGCCCGCATTCGAGACGAGGACTGACTCCCCTGGGGAGACTCCAGACGTACCCCAAGATCCATGTCAGCACTGGAGAGGAATCCTCAGGTTCCGGCCACGACTCCACACAAGGTCTTAGGCCCCGGCATCGACGGGAGAGGAATCCCGAGAGGCCCCCGAGGAACTCGCATGGGGACTGGCCTTTCCTGAGGCCACCAGAGCGTGTCCCTGAGGTCCCCGTCGTAAGTCGAGAGCACTTGCCGCAACTCGAGAAAATCCAGGAGGTTTTGCCCTCCAGGCGAGATGAGGCCCATTTCCGCTGAGGCTTCTCGAGGCCAATCACATCTAACCACTGGACCTTCCAAAGGGTCCTTCACACCCTTGCTGCAACTCAAGAAGTTCCCCGACATACCCGTCTGCACTCGAGAGGAAGCACGTGGGTCCCGCACACCTCCAGGGGAGCCCCGTTTCCGCCTCCTAGCTCGAGATAAGGGATCCTTTCCCTGTTTCGTAGGGAAAGAATTCCCGGCGTTCCCGTCGCATCTCAAGAGGAGGCGCTCTCCACAGGAAAGGCGAGAGGAACTCCAGGGTCGTGCCACCATTCCAAGAGTCCCCCAGATGTGTCAGTCCATTCCAGAGGAACCTGTTTTCCCTGCACTGCCTTGACGTTCAAGCCAAGGATCGACTCCCACAACGTGTGCACGTGGGACAGCCCTGTGGGCAAGCCTCGTGGGAAAGCCTCGTGGGAAAGACTCGAGGGAAAACCATAGATCCTTTGATCCACGCGGCGGACTGCGTGACACTGCTGCTACCGCTCTGGAGGAAAGCGCAAGTGCATGCACGCATTCGAGACGAAGACTGACTCCCCTGGGGAGACTCCAGAAGTACCCCAAGATCCATGTCAGCACTGGAGAGGAATCCTCAGGTTCCGACCCCGACTCCACACAAGGACTTAGGCCCCGGCATCGACGGGAGAGGAATCCCGAGAGGCCCCCGAGGAACTCGCATGGGGACTGGCCTTTCCTGAGGCCACCAGAGCGGGTCCCTGAGGTCCCCGTCGTAAGTCGAGAGCACCTGCCGCAACTCGAGAAAATCCAAGAGGTTTTGCCCTCCAGGCGAGATGAGGCCCATTGCCGCTGAGGCTTCTCGAGGCTAATCACGTCTAACCACTGGAACTTCCAAAGGGTCCTTCACACCCTTGCTGCAACTCAAGAAGTTCCCCGACATACCCGTCTGCACTCGAGAGGAAGCACGTGGGGTCCCGCACACATCCAGGGGAGCCCCGTTTCCGCCTCCTAGCTCGAGATGAGTGAACCTTTCCCTGTTTCGTAGGGAAAGAATTCCCGGCGTTCCAGTCGCATCTCAAGAGGAGGCGCTCTCCACAGGAAAGGCGAGAGGAACTGAAGGGTCGTGCCACCATTCCAAGAGTCCCCCAGATGTGTCAGTCCATTCCAGAGGAACCTATTTTCCCTGCACTGCCTTGACGTTCAAGCCGAGGATCGACTCCCACCACGTGTGCACGTGGGACAGCCCTGTGGGAAAGCCTCGTGGGAAAGCCTCGTGGGAAAGACTCGAGGGAAAACCATAGATCCTTTGATCCACGCGGCGGACTGCGTGACACTGCTGCTACCGCTCTGGAGGAAAGCGCAAGTGCATGCCCGCATTCGAGACGAGGACTGACTCCCCTGGGGAGACTCCAGAAGTACCCCAAGATCCATGTCAGCACTGGAGAGGAATCCTCAGGTTCCGGCCACGACTCCACAAAGGTCTTAGGCCCCGGCATCGACGGGAGAGGAATCCCGAGAGGCCCCCGAGGAACTCGCATGGGGACTGGCCTTTCCTGAGGCCACCAGAGCGGGTCCCTGAGTCCCCGTCGTAAGTCGAGAGCACCTGCCGCAACTCGAGAAAATCCAGGAGGTTTTGCCCTCCAGGCGAGATGAGGCCCATTTCCGCTGAGGCTTCTCGAGGCTAATCAAGTCTAACCACTGGAACTTCCAAAGGGTCCTTCACACCATTGCTGCAACTCAAGAAGTTCCCCAACATACCCGTCTCCACTCGAGAGGAAGCACGTGGGGTCCCTCACACATCCAGGGGAGCCCCGTTTCCGCCTCCTAGCTCGAGATGTGGGATCTTTCCCTGTTTCGTAGGGAAAGAATTCCCGGCGTACCCGTCGCATCTCAAGAGGAGGCGCTCTCCACAGGAAAGGCGAGAGGAACTCCAGGGTCGTGCCACCATTCCAAGAGTCCCCCAGATGTGTCAGTCCATTCCAGAGGAACCTGTTTTCCCTGCACTGCCTTGACGTTCAAGCCGAGGATCGACTCCCACCACGTGTGCACGTGGGACAGCCCTGTGGGAAAGCCTCGTGGGAAAGCCTCGTGGGAAAGACTCGAGGGAAAACCATAGATCCTTTGATCCACGCGGCGGACTGCGTGACACTGCTGCTACCGCTCTGGAGGAAAGCGCAAGTGCATGCCCGCATTCGATACGAGGACTGACTCCCCTGGGGAGACTCCAGACGTACCCCAAGATCCATGTCAGCACTGGAAAGGAATCCTCAGGTTCCGGCCCCGACTCCACACAAGGTCTTAGGCCCCGGCATCGACGGGAGAGGAATTCCGAGAGGCCCCCCAGGAACTCGCATGGGGACTGGCCTTTCCTGAGGCCACCAGAGCGGGTCCCTGAGGTCCCCGTCGTAAGTCGAGAGCACCTGCCGCAACTCGAGAAAATCCAGGAGGTTTTGCCCTCCAGGCGAGATGAGGCCCATTTCCGCTGACGCTTCTCGAGGCTAATCACGTCTAACCACTGCAACTTCCAAAGGGTCCTTCACACCATTGCTGCAACTCAAGTAGTTCCCCGACATACCCGTCTCCACTCGAATGGAAGCACGTGGGGTCCCTCACACATCCAGGGGAGCCCCATTTCCGCCTCCTAGATCGAGATGAGGGATCCTTCCCTTTTTCGTAGGGAAAGAATTCCCGGCCTTCCAGTCGCATCTCAAGAGGAGGCGCTCTCCACAGGAAAGGCGAGAGGAACTCCAGGGTCGTGACACCATTCCAAGAGTCCCCCAGATGTGTCAGTCCATTCCAGAGGAACCTGTTTTTCCTGCACTGCCTTGACGTGCAAGCCGAGGATCGACTCCCACCACGTGTGCACGTGGAACAGCCCTGTGGGAAAGCCTCGTGGGAAAGCCTCGTGGGAAAGACTCGAGGGAAAACCATAGATCCTTTGATCCACGCGGCGGACTGCGTGACACTGCTGCTACCGCTCTGGAGGAAAGCGCAAGTGCATGCCCGCATTCGAGACGAGAACTGACTCCCCTGGGGAGACTCCAGAAGTACCTCAACATCCATGTCAGCACTGGAGAGGAATCCTCAGGTTCCAGCCCCGACTCCACACAAGGACTTAGGCCCCGGCATCGACGGGAGAGGAATCCCGAGAGGCCCCCGAGGAACTCGCATGGGGACTGGCCTTTCCTGAGGCCACCAGAGCGGGTCCCTGGGGTCCCCGTCGTAAATCGAGAGCACTGCCGCAACTCGAGAAAAACCAGGAGGTTTTGCCCTCCAGGCGAGATGAGGCTCATTTCCGCTGAGGCTTCTCGAGGCTAATCATGTCAAGCCACTGGAACTTCCAAAGGGTCCTTCACACCCTTGCTGCAACTCAAGAAGTTCCCCGACATACCCGTCTCCACTCGAGAGGAAGCACGTGGGTCCCGCACACATCCAGGGGAGCCCCGTTTCCGCCTCCTAGCTCGAGATGAGGGATCCTTTCCCTGTTTCGTAGGGAAAGAATTCCCGGCGTTCCCGTCGCATCTCAGGAGGAGGCGCTCTCCACAGGAAAGGCGAGAGGAACTCCAGGGTCGTGCCACCATTCCAAGAGTCCCCCAGATGTGTCAGTCCATTCCAGAGGAACCTGTTTTCCCTGCACTGCCTTGACGTTCAAGCCGAGTATCGACTCACACCACGTGTGCACGTGGGACAGCCCTGTGGGAAAGCCTCGTGGGAAAGCCTCGTGGGAAAGACTCGAGGGAAAACCATAGATCCTTTGATCCACGCGGCGGACTGCGTGACACTGCTGCTACCGCTCTGGAGGAAAGCGCAAGTGCATGTCCGCATTCGAGACGAGGACTGACTCCCCTGGGGAGACTCCAGAAGTACCCCAAGATCCATGTCAGCACTGGAGAGGAAACCTCAGGTTCCGGCCCCGACTCCACACAAGGTCTTAGGCCCTGGTATCGACGGGAAATGAATCCCGAGAGGCCCCCGAGGAACTCGCATGGGGACTGGCCTTTCCTGAGGCCACCAGAGCGGTTCCCTGAGGTCCCCGTCGTAAGTCGATAGCACCTGCCGCAACTCGAGAAAATCCAGGAGGTTTTGCCCTCCAGGCGAGATGAGGCCCATTTCCGCTGAGGCTTCTCGAGGCCAATCACATCTAACCACTGGAACTTCCAAAGGGTCCTTCACACCATTGCTGCAACTCAAGATGTTCCCCGACATGCCCGTCTCCACTCGAGAGGAAGCACGTGGGGTCCCGCACACATCCAGGGGAGCCCCGTTTTCGCCTCCTAGCTCGAGATGAGGGATCCTTTCCCTGTTTCGTAGGGAAAGAATTCCCGGCGTTCCCGTCGCATCTCAAGAGGAGGCGCTCTCCACAGGAAAGGCGAGAGGAACTCCAGGGTCGTGCCACCATTCCAAGAGTCCCCCAGATGTGTCAGTCCATTCCAGAGGAACCTGTTTTCCCTGCACTGCCTTGACGTTCAAGCCGAGGATCGACTCCCACCACGTGTGCACGTGGGACAGCCCTGTGGGAAAGCCTCGTGGGAAAGCCTCGTGGGAAAGACTCGAGGGAAAACCGTAGATCCTTTGATCCACGCGGCGGACTGCGTGACACTGCTGCTACCACTCTGGAGGAAAGCGCAAGTGTATGCCCGCATTCGAGACGAGGACTGACTCCCCTGGGGAGACTCCAGAAGTACCCCAAGATCCATGTCAGCACTGGAGAGGAATCCTCAGGTTCCGGCCACGACTCCACACAATGTCTTAGGCAAAGGCATCGACGGGAGAGGAATCCCGAGAGGCCCCCGAGGAACTCGCATGGGGACTGGCCTTTCCTGAGGCCACCAGAGCGGGTCCCTGAGGTCCCCGTCGTAAGTCGAGAGCACCTGCCGCAACTCGAGAAAATCCAGGAGGTTTTGCCCTCCAGGCGAGATGAGGCCCATTTCCGCTGAGGCTTCTCGAGGCCAATCACATCTAACCACTGGAACTTCCAAAGGGTCCTTCACACCATTGCTGCAACTCAAGAAGTTCCCCGACATACCCGTCTCCACTCAAGAGGAAGCACGTGGGGTCACGCACACATCCAGGGGAGCCCCGTTTCCGCCTCCTAGCTCGAGATGAGGGATCCTTTCCCTGTTTCGTAGGGAAAGAATTCCCGGCGTTCCCGTCGCATCTCAAGAGGAGGCGCTCTCCACAGGAAAGGCGAGAGGAACTCCAGGGTCGTGCCACCATTCCAAGAGTCCCCCAGATGTGTCAGTCCATTCCAGAGGAACCTGTTTTCTCTGCACTGCCTTGACGTTCAAGCCGAGGATCGAGTCCCACCACGTGTGCACGTGGGACAGCCCTGTGGGAAAGCCTCGTGGGAAAGCCTCGTGGGAAAGACTCGAGGGAAAACCATAGATCCTTTGATCCACGCGGCGGACTGCGTGACACTGCTGCTACCGCTCTGGAGGAAAGCGCAAGTGCATGCCCGCATTCGAGACGAGCACTGACTCCCCTGGGGAGACTCCAGAAGTACCCCAAGATCCATGTCAGCACTGGAGAGGAATCCTCAGGTTCCGGCCCTGACTCCACACAAGGTCTTAGGCCCCGGCATCGACGGGAGAGGAATCCCGAGAGGCCCCCGAGGAACTCGCATGGGGACTGGCCTTTCCTGAGGCCACCAGAGCGGGTCCCTGAGGTCCCCGTCATAAGTCGAGAGCACCTGCCGCAACTCGAGAAAATCCAGGAGGTTTTGCCCTCCAGGCGAGATGAGGCCCATTTCCGCTGAGGCTTCTCGAGGCCAATCACATCTAACCACTGGAACTTCCAAAGGGTCCTTCACACCATTGCTGCAACTTAAGAACTTCCCCGACATACCCGTCTGCACTCGAGAGGAAGCACGTGGTGTCCCGCACACATCCAGGGGAGCCCCGTTTCCGCCTCCTAGCTCGAGATGAGGGATCCTTTCCCTGTTTCGTAGGGAAAGAATTCCCGGCGTTCCCGTCGCATCTCAAGAGGAGGCGCTCTCCACAGGAAAGGCGAGAGGAACTCCAGGGTCGTGCCACCATTCCAAGAGTCCCCCAGATGTGTCAGTCCATTCCAGAGGAACCTGTTTTCCCTGCACTGCCTTGACGTTCAAGCCGAGCATCGACTCCCACCACGTGTGCACGTGGGACAGCCCTGTGGGAAAGCCTCGTGGGAAAGCCTCGTGGGAAAGACTCGAGGGAAAACCATAGATCTTTTGATCCACGCGGCGGACTGCGTGACACTGCTGCTACCGCTCTGGAGGAAAGCGCAAGTGCATGCCCGCATTCGAGACGAGGACTGACTCCCCTGGGGAGACTCCAGAAGTACCCCAAGATCCATGTCATCACTGGAGAGGAATCCTCAGGTTCCGGCCCCAACTCCACACAAGGTCTTAGGCCCCGGCATCCACGGGAGAGGAATCCCGAGAGGACCCCGAGGAACTCGCATGGGGACTGGCCTTTCCTGAGGCCACCAGAGCGGGTCCCTGAGGTCCCCGTCGTAAGTCGAGAGCACCTGCCGCAACTCGAGAAAATCCAGGAGGTTTTGCCCTCCAGGCGCGATGAGGCCCATTTCCGCTGAGGCTTCTCGAGGCTAATCACGTCTAACCACTGGAACTTCCAAAGGGTCCTTCACACCCTTGTTGCAACTCAAGAAGTTCCCCGACATACCCGTCTCCACTCGAGAGGAAGCACGTGGGTCCCGCACACATCCAGGGGAGCCCCGTTTCCGCCTCCTAGCTCGAGATGAGGGATCCTTTCCCTGTTTTGCAGGAAAAGAATTCCCGGCGTTCCCGTCGCATCTCAAGAGGAGGCGCTCTCCACAGGAAAGGCGAGAGGAACTCCAGGGTCGTGCCACCATTCCAAGAGTCCCCCAGATGTGTCAGTCCATTCCAGAGGAACCTGTTTTCCCTGCACTGCCTTGACGTTCAAGCCGAGGATCGACTCCCACCACGTGTGCAAGTGGGACAGCCCTGTGGGAAAGCCTCGTGGGAAAGCCTCGTGGGAAAGACTCGAGGGAAAACCATAGATCCTTTGATCCACGTGGCGGACTGCGTGAGACTGCTGCTACCGCTCTGGAGGAAAGCGCAAGTGCATGCCCGCATTCGAGACGAGGACTGACTCCCCTGGGGAGACTCCAGAAGTACCCCAAGATCCATGTCATCACTGGAGAGGAATCCTCAGGTTCCGGCCCCAACTCCACACAAGGTCTTAGGCCCCGGCATCGACGGGAGAGGAATCCCGAGAGGCCCCCGAGGAACTCGCATGGGGACTGGCCTTTCCTGAGGCCACCAGAGCGGGTCCCTGAGGTCCCCGTCGTAAGTCGAGAGCACCTGCCGCAACTCGAGAAAATCCAGGAGGTTTTGCCCTCCAGGCGCGATGAGGCCCATTTCCGCTGAGGCTTCTCGAGGCTAATCACGTCTAACCACTGGAAATTCCAAAGGGTCCTTCACACCCTTGTTGCAACTCAAGAAGTTCCCCGACATACCCGTCTCCACTCGAGAGGAAGCACGTGGGTCCCGCACACATCCAGGGGAGCCCCGTTTCCGCCTCCTAGCTCGAGATGAGGGATCCTTTCCCTGTTTCGTAGGAAAAGAATTCCCGGCGTTCCCGTCGCATCTCAAGAGGAGGCGCTCTCCACAGGAAAGGCGAGAGGAACTGAAGGGTCGTGCCACCATTCCAAGAGTCCCCCAGATGTGTCAGTCCATTCCAGAGGAACCTGTTTTCCCTGCACTGCCTTGACGTTCAAGCCGAGGATCGACTCCCACCACGTGTGCAAGTGGGACAGCCCTGTGGGAAAGCCTCGTGGGAAAGCCTCGTGGGAAAGACTCGAGGGAAAACCATAGATCCTTTGATCCACGTGGCGGACTGCGTGACACTGCTGCTACCGCTCTGGAGGAAAGCGCAAGAGCATGCCCGCATTCGAGACGAGGACTGACTCCCCTGGGGAGACTCCAGAAGTACCCCAAGATCCATGTCAGCACTGGAGAGGAATCCTCAGGTTCCGGCCCCGACTCCACACAAGGTCTTAGGCCCCAGCATCGACGGCAGAGGAATCCCGAGAGGCCCCCGAGGAACTCGCATGGGGACTGGCCTTTCCTGAGGCCACCAGAGCGGGTCCCTGAGGTCCCCGTCGTAAGTCGAGAGCACCTGCCGCAACTCGAGAAAATCCACGAGGTTTTGCCCTCCAGGCGAGATGAGGCCCATTTCCGCTGAGGCTTCTCGAGGCCAATCACATCTAACCACTGGAACCTCCAAAGGGTCCTTCACACCATTGCTGCAACTCAAGAAGTTCCCCGACATACCCGTCTCCACTCGAGAGGAAGCACGTGGGGTCCCGCACACATCCAGGGGAGCCCCGTTTCCGCCTCCTAGCTCGAGATGAGGGATCCTTTCCCTGTTACGTAGGGAAAGAATTCCCGGCGTTCCCGTCGCATCTCAAGAGGAGGCGCTCTTCACAGGAAAGGCGAGAGGAACTCCAGGGTCGTGCCACCATTCCAAGAGTCCCCCAGATGTGTCAGTCCATTCCAGAGGAATCTGTTTTCCCTGCACTGCCTTGACGTTCAAGCCGAGGATCGACTCCCACCACGTGTGCACGTGGGACAGCCCTGTGGGAAAGCCTCGTGGGAAAGCCTCGTGGGAAAGACTCGAGGGAAAACCATAGATCCTTTGATCCACGCGGCGGACTGCGTGACACTGCTGCTACCGCTCTGGAGGAAAGCGCAAGTGCATGCCCGCATTCGAGACGAGGACTGACTCCCCTGGGGAGACTCCAGAAGTACCCCAAGATCCATGTCAGCACTGGAGAGGAATCCTCAGGTTCCGGCCCCGACTCCACACAAGGTCTTAGGCCCCGGCATCGACGGGAGAGGAATCCCGAGAGGACCCCGAGGAACTCGCATGGGGACTGGCCTTTACTGAGGCCACCAGAGCGGGTATCTGAGGTCCCCGTCGTAAGTCGAGAGCACCTGCCGCAACTCGAGAAAATCCAGGAGGTTTTGCCCTCCAGGCGCGATGAGGCCCATTTCCGCTGAGGCTTCTCGAGGCTAATCACGTCTAACCACTGGAACTTCCAAAGGGTCCTTCACACCCTTGCTGCAACTCAAGAAGTTCCCCGACATACCCGTCTCCACTCGAGAGGCAGCACGTGGGTCCCGGACACATCCAGGGGAGACCCGTTTCCGCCTCCTAGCTCGAGATGCGGGATCCTTTCCCTGTTTCGTAGGGAAAGAATTCCCGGCGTTCCCGTCGCATCTCAAGAGGAGGCGCTCTCCACAGGAAAGGCGAGAGGAACTGAAGGGTCGTGCCACCATTCCAAGAGTCCCCCAGATGTGTCAGTCCATTCCAGAGGAACCTGTTTTCCCTGAACTGCCTTGACGTTCAAGCCGAGGATCGACTCCCACCACGTGTGCACGGGGGACAGCCCTGTGGGAAAGCCTCGTGGGAAAGCTTCGTGGGAAAGACTCGAGGGAAAACCATAGATCCTTTGATCCACGTGGCGGAATGCGTGACACTGCTGCTACCGCTCTGGAGGAAAGCGCAAGTGCATGCCCGTATTCGAGACGAGGACTGACTCCCCTGGGGAGACTCCAGAAGTACCCCAAGATCCATGTCAGCACTGGAGAGGAATCCTCAGGTTCCGGCCCCGACTCCACACAAGGTCTTAGGCCCCGGCATCGACGGGAGAGGAATCCCGAGAGGCCCCCGAGGAACTCGCATGGGGACTGGACTTTCCTGAGGCCACCAGAGCGGGTCCCTGAGGTCCCCGTCGTAAGTCGAGAGCACCTGCCGCAACTCGAGAAAATCCAGGAGGTTTTGCCCTCCAGGCGAGATGAGGCCCATTTCCCTGAGGCTTCTCGAGGCCAATCACATCTAACCACTGGAACTTCCAAAGGGTCCTTCACACCATTGCTGCACCTCAAGAAGTTCCCCGACATACCCGTCTCCACTCGAGAGGAAGCACGTGGGGTCCCGCACACATCCTGGGGAGCCCCGTTTCCGCCTCCTAGCTCGAGATGAGGGATCCTTTCCCTGTTTCGTAGGGAAAGAATTCCCGGCGTTCCCGTCGCATCTCAAGAGGAGGCGCTCTCCACAGGAAAGGCGAGAGGAACTCCAGGGTCATGCCACCATTCCAAGGGTCACCCAGATGTGTCAGTCCATTCCAGAGGAAACTGTTTTCCCTGCACTGCCTTAACGTTCAAGCCGAGGATCGACTCCCACCACGTGTGCACGTGGGACAGCCCTGTGGGAAAGCCTCGTGGGAAAGCCTCGTGGGAAAGACTCGAGGGAAAACCATAGATCCTTTGATCCACGTGGCGGACTGCGTGACACTGCTGCTACCGCTCTGGAGGAAAGCGCAAGTGCATGCCCGCATTCGAGACGAGGACTGACTCCCCTGGGGAGACTCCAGAAGTACCCCAACATCCATGTCAGCACTGGAGAGGAATCCTCAGGTTCCGGCCCCGACTCCACACAAGGACTTAGGCCCCGGCATCTACGGGAGAGGAATCCCGAGAGGCCCCCGAGGAACTCGCATGGGGACTGGCCTTTCCTGAGGCCACCAGAGCGGGTCCCTGAGGTCCCCGTCGTAAATCGAGAGCACTGCCGCAACTCGAGAAAAACCAGGAGGTTTTGCCCTCCAGGCGAGATGAGTCTCATTTCCCCTGACGCTTCTCGACGCTAATCATGTCTAGCCACTGGAACTTCCAAAGGGTCCTTCACACCCTTGCTGCAACTCAAGAAGTTCCCCGACATACCCGTCTCCACTCGAGAGGAAGCACGTGGGTCCCGCACACATCCAGGGGAGCCCCGTTTCCGCCTCCTAGCTCGAGATGAGGGATCCTTTCCCTGTTTCGTAGGGAAAGAATTCCCGGCGTTCCCGTCGCATCTCAAGAGGAGGCGCTCTCCACAGGAAAGGCGAGAGGAACTGAAGGGTCGTGCCACCATTCCAAGAGTCCCCCAGATGTGTCAGTCCATTCCAGAGGAACCTGTTTTCCCTGCACTGCCTTGACGTTCAAGCCGAGGATCGACTCCCACCACGTGTGCACGTGGGACAGCCCTGTGGGAAAGCCTCGTGGGAAAGCCTCGTGGGAAAGACTCGAGGGAAAACCATAGATCCTTTGATCCACGCGGCGGACTGCGTGACACTGTTGCTACCGCTCTGGAGGAAAGCGCAAGTGCATGCCCGCATTCGAGACGAGGACTGACTCCCCTGGGGAGACTCCAGAAGTACCCCAAGATCCATGTCAGCACTGGAGAGGAATCCTCAGGTTCCGGCCCCGACTCCACACAAGGTCTTAGGCCCCGGCATCGACGGGAGAGGAATCCCGAGAGGCCCCCGAGGAACTCGCATGGGGACTGGCCTTTCCTGAGGCCACCAGAGCGGGTCCCTGAGGTCCCCGTCGTAAGTCGAGAGCACCTGCCGCAACTCGAGAAAATCCAGGCGGTTTTGCCCTCCAGGCGAGATGAGGCCCATTTCCTCTGAGGCTTCTCGAGCCTAATCACGTCTAACCACTGAAACTTCCATAGGGTCCTTCACACCCTTGCTGCAACTCAAGAAGTTCCCCGACACACCCGTCTCCACTCGAGAGGAAGCACGTGGGTCCCGCACACATCCTTGGGAGCCCCGTTTCTGCCTCCTAGCTCGAGATGAGGGATCCTTTCCCTGTTTCGTAGGGAAAGAATTCCCGGCGTTCCCGGCACATCTCAAGAGGAGGCGCTCTCCACAGGAAAGGCGAGAGGAACTCCAGGGTCGTGCCCCCATTCCAAGAGTCCCCCAGATGTGTCAGTCCATTCCAGAGGAACCTGTTTTCCCTGCACTGCCTTGACGTTCAAGCCGAGGATCGACTCCCACCACGTGTGCACGTGGGACTGCCCTGTGGGAAAGCCTCGTGGGAAAGCCTCGTGGGAAAGACTCGAGGGAAAACCATAGATCCTTTGATCCACGCGGCGGACTGCGTGACACTGCTGCTACCGCTCTGGAGGAAGGCGCAAGTGCATGCCCGCATTCGAGACGAGGACTGACTCCCCTGGGGAGACTCCAGAAGTACCCCAAGATCCATGTCAGCACTGGAGAGGAATCCTCAGGTTCCGGCCCCGAGTCCACACAAGGTCTTAGGCCCCGGCATCGACGGGAGAGGAATCCCGAGAGGCCCCCGAGGAACTCGCATGGGGACTGGCCTTTCCTGAGGCCACCAGAGCGGTTCCCTGAGGTCCCCGTCGTAAGTCGATAGCACCTGCCGCAACTCGAGAAAATCCAGGAGGTTTTGCCCTCCAGGCGAGATGAGGCCCATTTCCGCTGAGGCTTCTCGAGGCCAATCACATCTAACCACTGGAACTTCCAAAGGGTCCTTCACACCATTGCTGCAACTCAAGAAGTTCCCCGACATGCCCGTCTCCACTCGAGAGGAAGCACGTGGGGTCCCGCACACATCCAGGGGAGCCCCGTTTCCGCCTCCTAGCTCGAGATGAGGGATCCTTTCCCTGTTTCGTAGGGAAAGAATTCCCGGCGTTCACGTCGCATCTCAAGAGGAGGCGCTCTCCACAGGAAAGGCGAGAGGAACTCCAGGGTCGTGCCACCATTCCAAGAGTCCCCCAGATGTGTCAGTCCATTCCAGAGGAATCTGTTTTCCCTGCACTGCCTTGACGTTCAAGCCGAGGATCGACTCCCACCATGTGTGCACGTGGGACAGCCCTGTGGGAAAGCCACGTGGGAAAGCCTCGTGGGAAAGACTCGAGGGAAAACCATAGATCCTTTGATCCACGCGGCGGACTGCGTGACACTGCTGCTACCGCTCTGAAGGAAAGCGCAAGTGCATGCCCGCATTCGAGACGAGGACTGACTCCCCTGGGGAGACTCCAGAAGAACCCCAAGATCCATGTCAGCACTGGAGAGGAATCCTCAGGTTCCGGCCACGACTCCACACAAGGTCTTAGGCCCCGGCATCGACGGGAGAGGAATCCCGAGAGGCCCCCGAGGAACTCGCATGGGGACTGGCCTTTCCTGAGGCCACCAGAGCGGGTCCCTGAGGTCCCCGTCGTAAGTCGAGAGAACCTGCCGCAACTCGAGAAAATCCAGGAGGTTTTGCCCTCCAGGCGAGATGAGGCCCATTTCCGCTGAGGCTTCTCGAGGCCAATCACATCTAACCACTGGAACTTCCAAAGGGTCCTTCACACCATTGCTGCAACTCAACAAGTTCCCCGACATACCCGTCTCCACTCGAGAGGAAGCAGGTGGAATCCCGCACACATCCAGGGGAGCCCCGTTTGCGCCTCCTAGCTCGAGATGAGGGATCCTTTCCCTGTTTCGTAGGGAAAGAATTCCCGGCGTTCCCGTCGCATCTCAAGAGGAGGCGCTCTCCACAGGAAAGGCGAGAGGAACTGAAGGGTCGTGCCACCATTCCAAGAGTCCCCCAGATGTGTCAGTCCATTCCAGAGGAACCTATTTTCCCTGCACTGCCTTGACGTTCAAGCCGAGGATCGACTCCCACCACGTGTGCACGTGGGACAGCCCTGTGGGAAAGCCTCGTGGGAAAGCCTCGTGGGAAAGACTCGAGGGAAAACCATAGATCCTTTGATCCACGCGGCGGACTGCGTGACACTGCTGCTACCGCTCTGGAGGAAAGCGCAAGTGCATGCCCGCATTCGAGACGAGGACTGACTCCCCTGGGGAGACTCCAGAAGTACCCCAAGATCCATGTCAGCACTGGAGAGGAATCCTCAGGTTCCGGCCACGACTCCACAAAGGTCTTAGGCCCCGGCATCGACGGGAGAGGAATCCCGAGAGGCCCCCGAGGAACTCGCATGGGGACTGGCCTTTCCTGAGGCCACCAGAGCGGGTCCCTGAGTCCCCGTCGTAAGTCGAGAGCACCTGCCGCAACTCGAGAAAATCCAGGAGGTTTTGCCCTCCAGGCGAGATGAGGCCCATTTCCGCTGAGGCTTCTCGAGGCTAATCAAGTCTAACCACTGGAACTTCCAAAGGGTCCTTCACACCATTGCTGCAACTCAAGAAGTTCCCCAACATACCCGTCTCCACTCGAGAGGAAGCACGTGGGGTCCCTCACACATCCAGGGGAGCCCCGTTTCCGCCTCCTAGCTCGAGATGTGGGATCTTTCCCTGTTTCGTAGGGAAAGAATTCCCGGCGTACCCGTCGCATCTCAAGAGGAGGCGCTCTCCACAGGAAAGGCGAGAGGAACTCCAGGGTCGTGCCACCATTCCAAGAGTCCCCCAGATGTGTCAGTCCATTCCAGAGGAACCTGTTTTCCCTGCACTGCCTTGACGTTCAAGCCGAGGATCGACTCCCACCACGTGTGCACGTGGGACAGCCCTGTGGGAAAGCCTCGTGGGAAAGCCTCGTGGGAAAGACTCGAGGGAAAACCATAGATCCTTTGATCCACGCGGCGGACTGCGTGACACTGCTGCTACCGCTCTGGAGGAAAGCGCAAGTGCATGCCCGCATTCGATACGAGGACTGACTCCCCTGGGGAGACTCCAGACGTACCCCAAGATCCATGTCAGCACTGGAAAGGAATCCTCAGGTTCCGGCCCCGACTCCACACAAGGTCTTAGGCCCCGGCATCGACGGGAGAGGAATCCCGAGACGCCCCCCAGGAACTCGCATGGGGACTGGCCTTTCCTGAGGCCACCAGAGCGGGTCCCTGAGGTCCCCGTCGTAAGTCGAGAGCACCTGCCGCAACTCGAGAAAATCCAGGAGGTTTTGCCCTCCAGGCGAGATGAGGCCCATTTCCGCTGACGCTTCTCGAGGCTAATCACGTCTAACCACTGCAACTTCCAAAGGGTCCTTCACACCATTGCTGCAACTCAAGAAGTTCCCCGACATACCCGTCTCCACTCGAATGGAAGCACGTGGGGTCCCTCACACATCCAGGGGAGCCCCATTTCCGCCTCCTAGATCGAGATGAGGGATCCTTCCCTTTTTCGTAGGGAAAGAATTCCCGGCCTTCCAGTCGCATCTCAAGAGGAGGCGCTCTCCACAGGAAAGGCGAGAGGAACTCCAGGGTCGTGACACCATTCCAAGAGTCCCCCAGATGTGTCAGTCCATTCCAGAGGAACCTGTTTTTCCTGCACTGCCTTGACGTGCAAGCCGAGGATCGACTCCCACCACGTGTGCACGTGGAACAGCCCTGTGGGAAAGCCTCGTGGGAAAGCCTCGTGGGAAAGACTCGAGGGAAAACCATAGATCCTTTGATCCACGCGGCGGACTGCGTGACACTGCTGCTACCGCTCTGGAGGAAAGCGCAAGTGCATGCCCGCATTCGAGACGAGAACTGACTCCCCTGGGGAGACTCCAGAAGTACCTCAACATCCATGTCAGCACTGGAGAGGAATCCTCAGGTTCCAGCCCCGACTCCACACAAGGACTTAGGCCCCGGCATCGACGGGAGAGGAATCCCGAGAGGCCCCCGAGGAACTCGCATGGGGACTGGCCTTTCCTGAGGCCACCAGAGCGGGTCCCTGGGGTCCCCGTCGTAAATCGAGAGCACTGCCGCAACTCGAGAAAAACCAGGAGGTTTTGCCCTCCAGGCGAGATGAGGCTCATTTCCGCTGAGGCTTCTCGAGGCTAATCATGTCAAGCCACTGGAACTTCCAAAGGGTCCTTCACACCCTTGCTGCAACTCAAGAAGTTCCCCGACATACCCGTCTCCACTCGAGAGGAAGCACGTGGGTCCCGCACACATCCAGGGGAGCCCCGTTTCCGCCTCCTAGCTCGAGATGAGGGATCCTTTCCCTGTTTCGTAGGGAAAGAATTCCCGGCGTTCCCGTCGCATCTCAGGAGGAGGCGCTCTCCACAGGAAAGGCGAGAGGAACTCCAGGGTCGTGCCACCATTCCAAGAGTCCCCCAGATGTGTCAGTCCATTCCAGAGGAACCTGTTTTCCCTGCACTGCCTTGACGTTCAAGCCGAGTATCGACTCACACCACGTGTGCACGTGGGACAGCCCTGTGGGAAAGCCTCGTGGGAAAGCCTCGTGGGAAAGACTCGAGGGAAAACCATAGATCCTTTGATCCACGCGGCGGACTGCGTGACACTGCTGCTACCGCTCTGGAGGAAAGCGCAAGTGCATGTCCGCATTCGAGACGAGGACTGACTCCCCTGGGGAGACTCCAGAAGTACCCCAAGATCCATGTCAGCACTGGAGAGGAAACCTCAGGTTCCGGCCCCGACTCCACACAAGGTCTTAGGCCCTGGTATCGACGGGAGATGAATCCCGAGAGGCCCCCGAGGAACTCGCATGGGGACTGGCCTTTCCTGAGGCCACCAGAGCGGTTCCCTGAGGTCCCCGTCGTAAGTCGATAGCACCTGCCGCAACTCGAGAAAATCCAGGAGGTTTTGCCCTCCAGGCGAGATGAGGCCCATTTCCGCTGAGGCTTCTCGAGGCCAATCACATCTAACCACTGGAACTTCCAAAGGGTCCTTCACACCATTGCTGCAACTCAAGATGTTCCCCGACATGCCCGTCTCCACTCGAGAGGAAGCACGTGGGGTCCCGCACACATCCAGGGGAGCCCCGTTTGCGCCTCCTAGCTCGAGATGAGGGATCCTTTCCCTGTTTCGTAGGGAAAGAATTCCCGGCGTTCCCGTCGCATCTCAAGAGGAGGCGCTCTCCACAGGAAAGGCGAGAGGAACTCCAGGGTCGTGCCACCATTCCAAGAGTCCCCCAGATGTGTCAGTCCATTCCAGAGGAACCTGTTTTCCCTGCACTGCCTTGACGTTCAAGCCGAGGATCGACTCCCACCACGTGTGCACGTGGGACAGCCCTGTGGGAAAGCCTCGTGGGAAAGCCTCGTGGGAAAGACTCGAGGGAAAACCGTAGATCCTTTGATCCACGCGGCGGACTGCGTGACACTGCTGCTACCACTCTGGAGGAAAGCGCAAGTGTATGCCCGCATTCGAGACGAGGACTGACTCCCCTGGGGAGACTCCAGAAGTACCCCAAGATCCATGTCAGCACTGGAGAGGAATCCTCAGGTTCCGGCCACGACTCCACACAATGTCTTAGGCAAAGGCATCGACGGGAGAGGAATCCCGAGAGGCCCCCGAGGAACTCGCATGGGGACTGGCCTTTCCTGAGGCCACCAGAGCGGGTCCCTGAGGTCCCCGTCGTAAGTCGAGAGCACCTGCCGCAACTCGAGAAAATCCAGGAGGTTTTGCCCTCCAGGCGAGATGAGGCCCATTTCCGCTGAGGCTTCTCGAGGCCAATCACATCTAACCACTGGAACTTCCAAAGGGTCCTTCACACCATTGCTGCAACTCAAGAAGTTCCCCGACATACCCGTCTCCACTCAAGAGGAAGCACGTGGGGTCACGCACACATCCAGGGGAGCCCCGTTTCCGCCTCCTAGCTCGAGATGAGGGATCCTTTCCCTGTTTCGTAGGGAAAGAATTCCCGGCGTTCCCGTCGCATCTCAAGAGGAGGCGCTCTCCACAGGAAAGGCGAGAGGAACTCCAGGGTCGTGCCACCATTCCAAGAGTCCCCCAGATGTGTCAGTCCATTCCAGAGGAACCTGTTTTCTCTGCACTGCCTTGACGTTCAAGCCGAGGATCGAGTCCCACCACGTGTGCACGTGGGACAGCCCTGTGGGAAAGCCTCGTGGGAAAGCCTCGTGGGAAAGACTCGAGGGAAAACCATAGATCCTTTGATCCACGCGGCGGACTGCGTGACACTGCTGCTACCGCTCTGGAGGAAAGCGCAAGTGCATGCCCGCATTCGAGACGAGCACTGACTCCCCTGGGGAGACTCCAGAAGTACCCCAAGATCCATGTCAGCACTGGAGAGGAATCCTCAGGTTCCGGCCCTGACTCCACACAAGGTCTTAGGCCCCGGCATCGACGGGAGAGGAATCCCGAGAGGCCCCCGAGGAACTCGCATGGGGACTGGCCTTTCCTGAGGCCACCAGAGCGGGTCCCTGAGGTCCCCGTCATAAGTCGAGAGCACCTGCCGCAACTCGAGAAAATCCAGGAGGTTTTGCCCTCCAGGCGAGATGAGGCCCATTTCCGCTGAGGCTTCTCGAGGCCAATCACATCTAACCACTGGAACTTCCAAAGGGTCCTTCACACCATTGCTGCAACTTAAGAACTTCCCCGACATACCCGTCTGCACTCGAGAGGAAGCACGTGGTGTCCCGCACACATCCAGGGGAGCCCCGTTTCCGCCTCCTAGCTCGAGATGAGGGATCCTTTCCCTGTTTCGTAGGGAAAGAATTCCCGGCGTTCCCGTCGCATCTCAAGAGGAGGCGCTCTCCACAGGAAAGGCGAGAGGAACTCCAGGGTCGTGCCACCATTCCAAGAGTCCCCCAGATGTGTCAGTCCATTCCAGAGGAACCTGTTTTCCCTGCACTGCCTTGACGTTCAAGCCGAGCATCGACTCCCACCACGTGTGCACGTGGGACAGCCCTGTGGGAAAGCCTCGTGGGAAAGCCTCGTGGGAAAGACTCGAGGGAAAACCATAGATCTTTTGATCCACGCGGCGGACTGCGTGACACTGCTGCTACCGCTCTGGAGGAAAGCGCAAGTGCATGCCCGCATTCGAGACGAGGACTGACTCCCCTGGGGAGACTCCAGAAGTACCCCAAGATCCATGTCATCACTGGAGAGGAATCCTCAGGTTCCGGCCCCAACTCCACACAAGGTCTTAGGCCCCGGCATCCACGGGAGAGGAATCCCGAGAGGCCCCCGAGGAACTCGCATGGGGACTGGCCTTTCCTGAGGCCACCAGAGCGGGTCCCTGAGGTCCCCGTCGTAAGTCGAGAGCACCTGCCGCAACTCGAGAAAATCCAGGAGGTTTTGCCCTCCAGGCGCGATGAGGCCCATTTCCGCTGAGGCTTCTCGAGGCTAATCACGTCTAACCACTGGAACTTCCAAAGGGTCCTTCACACCCTTGTTGCAACTCAAGAAGTTCCCCGACATACCCGTCTCCACTCGAGAGGAAGCACGTGGGTCCCGCACACATCCAGGGGAGCCCCGTTTCCGCCTCCTAGCTCGAGATGAGGGATCCTTTCCCTGTTTTGCAGGAAAAGAATTCCCGGCGTTCCCGTCGCATCTCAAGAGGAGGCGCTCTCCACAGGAAAGGCGAGAGGAACACCAGGGTCGTGCCACCATTCCAAGAGTCCCCCAGATGTGTCAGTCCATTCCAGAGGAACCTGTTTTCCCTGCACTGCCTTGACGTTCAAGCCGAGGATCGACTCCCACCACGTGTGCAAGTGGGACAGCCCTGTGGGAAAGCCTCGTGGGAAAGCCTCGTGGGAAAGACTCGAGGGAAAACCATAGATCCTTTGATCCACGTGGCGGACTGCGTGAGACTGCTGCTACCGCTCTGGAGGAAAGCGCAAGTGCATGCCCGCATTCGAGACGAGGACTGACTCCCCTGGGGAGACTCCAGAAGTACCCCAAGATCCATGTCATCACTGGAGAGGAATCCTCAGGTTCCGGCCCCAACTCCACACAAGGTCTTAGGCCCCGGCATCGACGGGAGAGGAATCCCGAGAGGCCCCCGAGGAACTCGCATGGGGACTGGCCTTTCCTGAGGCCACCAGAGCGGGTCCCTGAGGTCCCCGTCGTAAGTCGAGAGCACCTGCCGCAACTCGAGAAAATCCAGGAGGTTTTGCCCTCCAGGCGAGATGAGGCCCATTTCCGCTGAGGCTTCTCGAGGCTAATCACGTCTAACCACTGGAAATTCCAAAGGGTCCTTCACACCCTTGTTGCAACTCA
The DNA here is from genome assembly GCF_042477335.2 of Ovis canadensis. Lineage (NCBI taxonomy): Eukaryota > Metazoa > Chordata > Mammalia > Artiodactyla > Bovidae > Ovis > Ovis canadensis. Next base: position 4,070,711 of record NC_091252.1, read on the forward strand.
AGAAGTTCCCCGACATACCCGTCTCCACTCGAGAGGAAGCACGTGGGTCCCGCACACATCCAGGGGAGCCCCGTTTCCGCCTCCTAGCTCGAGATGAGGGATCCTTTCCCTGTTTCGTAGGAAAAGAATTCCCGGCGTTCCCGTCGCATCTCAAGAGGAGGCGCTCTCCACAGGAAAGGCGAGAGGAACTGAAGGGTCGTGCCACCATTCCAAGAGTCCCCCAGATGTGTCAGTCCATTCCAGAGGAACCTGTTTTCCCTGCACTGCCTTGACGTTCAAGCCGAGGATCGACTCCCACCACGTGTGCAAGTGGGACAGCCCTGTGGGAAAGCCTCGTGGGAAAGCCTCGTGGGAAAGACTCGAGGGAAAACCATAGATCCTTTGATCCACGTGGCGGACTGCGTGACACTGCTGCTACCGCTCTGGAGGAAAGCGCAAGAGCATGCCCGCATTCGAGACGAGGACTGACTCCCCTGGGGAGACTCCAGAAGTACCCCAAGATCCATGTCAGCACTGGAGAGGAATCCTCAGGGTCCGGCCCCGACTCCACACAAGGTCTTAGGCCCCAGCATCGACGGCAGAGGAATCCCGAGAGGCCCCCGAGGAACTCGCATGGGGACTGGCCTTTCCTGAGGCCACCAGAGCGGGTCCCTGAGGTCCCCGTCGTAAGTCGAGAGCACCTGCCGCAACTCGAGAAAATCCACGAGGTTTTGCCCTCCAGGCGAGATGAGGCCCATTTCCGCTGAGGCTTCTCGAGGCCAATCACATCTAACCACTGGAACTTCCAAAGGGTCCTTCACACCATTGCTGCAACTCAAGAAGTTCCCCGACATACCCGTCTCCACTCGAGAGGAAGCACGTGGGGTCCCGCACACATCCAGGGGAGCCCCGTTTCCGCCTCCTAGCTCGAGATGAGGGATCCTTTCCCTGTTACGTAGGGAAAGAATTCCCGGCGTTCCCGTCGCATCTCAAGAGGAGGCGCTCTTCACAGGAAAGGCGAGAGGAACTCCAGGGTCGTGCCACCATTCCAAGAGTCCCCCAGATGTGTCAGTCCATTCCAGAGGAATCTGTTTTCCCTGCACTGCCTTGACGTTCAAGCCGAGGATCGACTCCCACCACGTGTGCACGTGGGACAGCCCTGTGGGAAAGCCTCGTGGGAAAGCCTCGTGGGAAAGACTCGAGGGAAAACCATAGATCCTTTGATCCACGCGGCGGACTGCGTGACACTGCTGCTACCGCTCTGGAGGAAAGCGCAAGTGCATGCCCGCATTCGAGACGAGGACTGACTCCCCTGGGGAGACTCCAGAAGTACCCCAAGATCCATGTCAGCACTGGAGAGGAATCCTCAGGTTCCGGCCCCGACTCCACACAAGGTCTTAGGCCCCGGCATCGACGGGAGAGGAATCCCGAGAGGACCCCGAGGAACTCGCATGGGGACTGGCCTTTACTGAGGCCACCAGAGCGGGTATCTGAGGTCCCCGTCGTAAGTCGAGAGCACCTGCCGCAACTCGAGAAAATCCAGGAGGTTTTGCCCTCCAGGCGCGATGAGGCCCATTTCCGCTGAGGCTTCTCGAGGCTAATCACGTCTAACCACTGGAACTTCCAAAGGGTCCTTCACACCCTTGCTGCAACTCAAGAAGTTCCCCGACATACCTGTCTCCACTCGAGAGGCAGCACGTGGGTCCCGGACACATCCAGGGGAGACCCGTTTCCGCCTCCTAGCTCGAGATGCGGGATCCTTTCCCTGTTTCGTAGGGAAAGAATTCCCGGCGTTCCCGTCGCATCTCAAGAGGAGGCGCTCTCCACAGGAAAGGCGAGAGGAACTGAAGGGTCGTGCCACCATTCCAAGAGTCCCCCAGATGTGTCAGTCCATTCCAGAGGAACCTGTTTTCCCTGAACTGCCTTGACGTTCAAGCCGAGGATCGACTCCAACCACGTGTGCACGTGGGACAGCCCTGTGGGAAAGCCTCGTGGGAAAGCTTCGTGGGAAAGACTCGAGGGAAAACCATAGATCCTTTGATCCACGTGGCGGAATGCGTGACACTGCTGCTACCGCTCTGGAGGAAAGCGCAAGTGCATGCCCGTATTCGAGACGAGGACTGACTCCCCTGGGGAGACTCCAGAAGTACCCCAAGATCCATGTCAGCACTGGAGAGGAATCCTCAGGTTCCGGCCCCGACTCCACACAAGGTCTTAGGCCCCGGCATCGACGGGAGAGGAATCCCGAGAGGCCCCCGAGGAACTCGCATGGGGACTGGACTTTCCTGAGGCCACCAGAGCGGGTCCCTGAGGTCCCCGTCGTAAGTCGAGAGCACCTGCCGCAACTCGAGAAAATCCAGGAGGTTTTGCCCTCCAGGCGAGATGAGGCCCATTTCCCTGAGGCTTCTCGAGGCCAATCACATCTAACCACTGGAACTTCCAAAGGGTCCTTCACACCATTGCTGCACCTCAAGAAGTTCCCCGACATACCCGTCTCCACTCGAGAGGAAGCACGTGGGGTCCCGCACACATCCTGGGGAGCCCCGTTTCCGCCTCCTAGCTCGAGATGAGGGATCCTTTCCCTGTTTCGTAGGGAAAGAATTCCCGGCGTTCCCGTCGCATCTCAAGAGGAGGCGCTCTCCACAGGAAAGGCGAGAGGAACTCCAGGGTCATGCCACCATTCCAAGGGTCACCCAGATGTGTCAGTCCATTCCAGAGGAAACTGTTTTCCCTGCACTGCCTTAACGTTCAAGCCGAGGATCGACTCCCACCACGTGTGCACGTGGGACAGCCCTGTGGGAAAGCCTCGTGGGAAAGCCTCGTGGGAAAGACTCGAGGGAAAACCATAGATCCTTTGATCCACGTGGCGGACTGCGTGACACTGCTGCTACCGCTCTGGAGGAAAGCGCAAGTGCATGCCCGCATTCGAGACGAGGACTGACTCCCCTGGGGAGACTCCAGAAGTACCCCAACATCCATGTCAGCACTGGAGAGGAATCCTCAGGTTCCGGCCCCGACTCCACACAAGGACTTAGGCCCCGGCATCTACGGGAGAGGAATCCCGAGAGGCCCCCGAGGAACTCGCATGGGGACTGGCCTTTCCTGAGGCCACCAGAGCGGGTCCCTGAGGTCCCCGTCGTAAATCGAGAGCACTGCCGCAACTCGAGAAAAACCAGGAGGTTTTGCCCTCCAGGCGAGATGAGTCTCATTTCCCCTGACGCTTCTCGACGCTAATCATGTCTAGCCACTGGAACTTCCAAAGGGTCCTTCACACCCTTGCTGCAACTCAAGAAGTTCCCCGACATACCCGTCTCCACTCGAGAGGAAGCACGTGGGTCCCGCACACATCCAGGGGAGCCCCGTTTCCGCCTCCTAGCTCGAGATGAGGGATCCTTTCCCTGTTTCGTAGGGAAAGAATTCCCGGCGTTCCCGTCGCATCTCAAGAGGAGGCGCTCTCCACAGGAAAGGCGAGAGGAACTGAAGGGTCGTGCCACCATTCCAAGAGTCCCCCAGATGTGTCAGTCCATTCCAGAGGAACCTGTTTTCCCTGCACTGCCTTGACGTTCAAGCCGAGGATCGACTCCCACCACGTGTGCACGTGGGACAGCCCTGTGGGAAAGCCTCGTGGGAAAGCCTCGTTGGAAAGACTCGAGGGAAAACCATAGATCCTTTGATCCACGCGGCGGACTGCGTGACACTGTTGCTACCGCTCTGGAGGAAAGCGCAAGTGCATGCCCGCATTCGAGACGAGGACTGACTCCCCTGGGGAGACTCCAGAAGTACCCCAAGATCCATGTCAGCACTGGAGAGGAATCCTCAGGTTCCGGCCCCGACTCCACACAAGGTCTTAGGCCCCGGCATCGACGGGAGAGGAATCCCGAGAGGCCCCCGAGGAACTCGCATGGGGACTGGCCTTTCCTGAGGCCACCAGAGCGGGTCCCTGAGGTCCCCGTCGTAAGTCGAGAGCACCTGCCGCAACTCGAGAAAATCCAGGCGGTTTTGCCCTCCAGGCGAGATGAGGCCCATTTCCTCTGAGGCTTCTCGAGCCTAATCACGTCTAACCACTGAAACTTCCATAGGGTCCTTCACACCCTTGCTGCAACTCAAGAAGTTCCCCGACACACCCGTCTCCACTCGAGAGGAAGCACGTGGGTCCCGCACACATCCTTGGGAGCCCCGTTTCTGCCTCCTAGCTCGAGATGAGGGATCCTTTCCCTGTTTCGTAGGGAAAGAATTCCCGGCGTTCCCGGCACATCTCAAGAGGAGGCGCTCTCCACAGGAAAGGCGAGAGGAACTCCAGGGTCGTGCCCCCATTCCAAGAGTCCCCCAGATGTGTCAGTCCATTCCAGAGGAACCTGTTTTCCCTGCACTGCCTTGACGTTCAAGCCGAGGATCGACTCCCACCACGTGTGCACGTGGGACTGCCCTGTGGGAAAGCCTCGTGGGAAAGCCTCGTGGGAAAGACTCGAGGGAAAACCATAGATCCTTTGATCCACGCGGCGGACTGCGTGACACAGCTGCTACCGCTCTGGAGGAAGGCGCAAGTGCATGCCCGCATTCGAGACGAGGACTGACTCCCCTGGGGAGACTCCAGAAGTACCCCAAGATCCATGTCAGCACTGGAGAGGAATCCTCAGGGTCCGGCCCCGAGTCCACACAAGGTCTTAGGCCCCGGCATCGACGGGAGAGGAATCCCGAGAGGCCCCCGAGGAACTCGCATGGGGACTGGCCTTTCCTGAGGCCACCAGAGCGGTTCCCTGAGGTCCCCGTCGTAAGTCGATAGCACCTGCCGCAACTCGAGAAAATCCAGGAGGTTTTGCCCTCCAGGCGAGATGAGGCCCATTTCCGCTGAGGCTTCTCGAGGCCAATCACATCTAACCACTGGAACTTCCAAAGGGTCCTTCACACCATTGCTGCAACTCAAGAAGTTCCCCGACATGCCCGTCTCCACTCGAGAGGAAGCACGTGGGGTCCCGCACACATCCAGGGGAGCCCCGTTTCCGCCTCCTAGCTCGAGATGAGGGATCCTTTCCCTGTTTCGTAGGGAAAGAATTCCCGGCGTTCACGTCGCATCTCAAGAGGAGGCGCTCTCCACAGGAAAGGCGAGAGGAACTCCAGGGTCGTGCCACCATTCCAAGAGTCCCCCAGATGTGTCAGTCCATTCCAGAGGAATCTGTTTTCCCTGCACTGCCTTGACGTTCAAGCCGAGGATCGACTCCCACCATGTGTGCACGTGGGACAGCCCTGTGGGAAAGCCACGTGGGAAAGCCTCGTGGGAAAGACTCGAGGGAAAACCATAGATCCTTTGATCCACGCGGCGGACTGCGTGACACTGCTGCTACCGCTCTGAAGGAAAGCGCAAGTGCATGCCCGCATTCGAGACGAGGACTGACTCCCCTGGGGAGACTCCAGAAGAACCCCAAGATCCATGTCAGCACTGGAGAGGAATCCTCAGGTTCCGGCCACGACTCCACACAAGGTCTTAGGCCCCGGCATCGACGGGAGAGGAATCCCGAGAGGCCCCCGAGGAACTCGCATGGGGACTGGCCTTTCCTGAGGCCACCAGAGCGGGTCCCTGAGGTCCCCGTCGTAAGTCGAGAGAACCTGCCGCAACTCGAGAAAATCCAGGAGGTTTTGCCCTCCAGGCGAGACGAGGCCCATTTCCGCTGAGGCTTCTCGAGGCCAATCACATCTAACCACTGGAACTTCCAAAGGGTCCTTCACACCATTGCTGCAACTCAACAAGTTCCCCGACATAACCGTCTCCACTCGAGAGGAAGCAGGTGGAATCCCGCACACATCCAGGGGAGCCCCGTTTCCGCCTCCTAGCTCGAGATGAGGGATCCTTTCCCTGTTTCGTAGGGAAAGAATTCCCGGCGTTCCCGTCGCATCTCAAGAGGAGGCGCTCTCCACAGGAAAGGCGAGAGGAACTCCAGGGTCGTGACACCATTCCAAGAGTCCCCCAGATGTGTCAGTCCATTCCAGAGGAACATGTTTTCCCTGCACTGCCTTGACGTTCAAGCCGAGGATCGACTCCCACCACGTGTGCACGTGGGACAGCCCTGTGGGAAAGCCTCGTGGGAAAGCCTCGTGGGAAAGACTCGAGGGAAAACCATAGATCCTTTGATCCACGCGGCGGACTGTGTGACACTGCTGCTACCCCTCTGGAGGAAAGCGCAAGTGCATGCCCGCATTCGAGACGAGGACTGACTCCCCTGGGGAGACTCCAGAAGTACCCCAAGATCCATGTCAGCACTGGAGAGGAATTCTCAGGTTCCGGCCACGACTCCACACAAGGTCTTAGGCCCCGGCATCGACGGGAGAGGAATCCCGAGAGGCCCCCGAGGAACTCGCATGGGGACTGGCCTTTCCTGAGGCCACCAGAGCGGGTCCCTGAGGTCCCCGTCGTAAGTCGAGAGCACCTGCCGCAACTCGAGAAAATCCAGGAGGTTTTGCCCTCCAGGCGAGATGAGGCCCATTTCCGCTGAGGCATCTCGAGGCCAATCACATCTAACCACTGGAACTTCCAAAGGGTCCTTCACACCCTTGCTGCAACTTAAGAACTTCCCCGACATACCCGTCTGCACTCGAGAGGAAGCACGTGGTGTCCCGCACACATCCAAAGGAGCCCCGTTTCCGCCTCCTAGCTCGAGATGAGGGATCCTTTCCCTGTTTCGTAGGGAAAGAATTTCTGGCGTTCCCGTCGCATCTCAAGAGGAGGCGCTCTCCACAGGAAAGGCGAGAGGAACTCCAGGGTCGTGCCACCATTCCAAGAGTCCCCCAGATGTGTCAGTCCATTCCAGAGGAACCTGTTTTCCCTGCACTGCCTTGACGTTCAAGCCGAGGATCGACTCCCACCACGTGTGCACGTGGGACAGCCCTGTGGGAAAGCCTCGTGGGAAAGCCTCGTGGGAAAGACTCGAGGGAAAACCATAGATCCTTTGATCCACGCGGCGGACTGCGTGACACTGCTGCTACCGCTCTGGAGGAAAGCGCAAGTGCATGCCCGCATTCGAGACGAGGACTGACTCCCCTGGGGAGACTCCAGAAGTACCCCAAGATCCATGTCAGCACTGGAGAGGAATCCTCAGGTTCCGGCCCCGACTCCACACAAGGTCTTAGGCCCCGGCATCGACGGGAGAGGAATCCCGAGAGGCCCCCGAGGAACTCGCATGGGGACTGGCCTTTCCTGAGGCCACCAGAGCGGTTCACTGAGGTCCCCGTCGTAAGTCGATAGCACCTGCCCCAACTCGAGAAAATCCAGGAGGTTTTGCCCTCCAGGCGAGATGAGGCCCATTTCCGCTGAGGCTTCTCGAGGCCAATCACATCTAACCACTGGAACTTCCAAAGGGTCCTTCACACCATTGCTGCAACTCAAGAAGTTCCCCGACATGCCGATCTCCACTCGAGAGGAAGCACGTGGGGTCCCGCACACATCCAGGGGAGCCCCGTTTCCGCCTCCTAGCTCGAGATGAGGGATCCTATCCCTGTTTCGTAGGGAAAGAATTCCCGGCGTTCCCGTCGCATCTCAAGAGGAGGCGCTCTCCACAGGAAAGGCGAGAGGAACTCCAGGGTCGTGCCACCATTCCAAGAGTCCCCCAGATGTGTCAGTCCATTCCAGAGGAACCTGTTTTCCCTGCACTGCCTTGACGTTCAAGCCGAGGATCGACTCCCACCATGTGTGCACGTGGGACAGCCCTGTGGGAAAGCCACGTGGGAAAGCCTCGTTGGAAAGACTCGAGGGAAAATCATAGATCCTTTGATCCACGCGGCGGACTGCGTGACACTGCTGCTACCGCTCTGGAGGAAAGCGCAAGTGCATGCCCGCATTCGAGACGAGGACTGACTCCCCTGGGGAGACTCCAGAAGTACCCCAAGCTCCATGTCAGCACTGGAAAGGAATCCTCAGGTTCCGGCCACGACTCCACACAAGGTCTTAGGCCCCGGCATCGACGGGTGAGGAATCCCGAGACGCCCCCGAGGAACTCGCATGGGGACTGGCCTTTCCTGAGGCCACCAGAGCGGGTTCCTGAGGTCCCCGTCGTAAGTCGAGAGAACCTGCCGCAACTCGAGAAAATCCAGGAGGTTTTGCCCTCCAGGCGAGATGAGGCCCATTTCCGCTGAGGCTTCTCGAGGCCAATCACATCTAACCACTGGAACTTCCAAAGGGTCCTTCACACCATTGCTGCAACTCAACAAGTTCCCCGACATACCCGTCTCCACTCGAGAGGAAGCAGGTGGAGTCCCGCACACATCCAGGGGAGCCCCGTTTCCGCCTCCTAGCTCGAGATGAGGGATCCTTTCCCTGTTTCGTAGGGAAAGAATTCCCGGCGTTCCCGTCGCATCTCAAGAGGAGGCGCTCTCCACAGGAAAGGCGAGAGGAACTCCAGGGTCGTGACACCATTCCAAGAGTCCCCCAGATGTGTCAGTCCATTCCAGAGGAACCTGTTTTCCCTGCACTGCCTTGACGTTCAAGCCGAGGAACGACTCCCACCACGTGTGCACGTGGGACAGCCCTGTGGGAAAGCCTCGTGGGAAAGCCTCGTGGGAAAGACTCGAGGGAAAACCATAGATCCTTTGATCCACGCGGCGGACTGCGTGACACTGCTGCTACCGCTCTGGAGGAAAGCGCAAGTGAATGCCCGCATTCGAGACGAGGACTGACTCCCCTGGGGAGACTCCAGAAGTACCCCAAGATCCATGTCACCACTGGAGAGGAATCCTCAGGTTCCGGCCCCGACTCCACACAAGGTCTTAGGCCCCGGCATCGACGGCAGAGGAATCCCGAGAGGCCCCGGAGGAACTCGCATGGGGACTGGCCTTTCCTGAGGCCACCAGAGCGGGTCCCTGAGGTCCCCGTCGTAAGTCGAGAGCACCTGCTGCAACTCGAGAAAATCCAGGAGGTTTTGCCCTCCAGGCGAGATGAGGCCCATTTCCGCTGAGGCTTCTCGAGGCCAATCACATCTAACCACTGGAACTTCCAAAGGGTCCTTCACACCCTTGCTGCAACTTAAGAACTTCCCCGACATACCCGTCTGCACCCGAGAGGAAGCACGTGGTGTCCCGCACACATCCAGGGGAGCCCCTTTTCCGCCTCCTAGCTCGAGATGAGGGATCCTTTCCCTGTTTCGTAGGGAAAGAATTCCCGGCGTTCCCGTCGCATCTCAAGAGGAGGCGCTCTCCACAGGAAAGGCGAGAGGAACTCCAGGGTCATGCCACCATTCCAAGAGTCCCCCAGATGTGTCAGTCCATTCCAGAGGAACCTGTTTTCCCTGCACTGCCTTGACGTTCAAGCCGAGGATCGACTCCCACCACGTGTGCACGTGGGACAGCCCTGTGGGAAAGCCTCGTGGGAAAGCCTCGTGGGAAAGACTCGAGGGAAAACCATAGATCCTTTGATCCACGCGGCGGACTGCGTGACACTGCTGCTACCGCTCTGGAGGAAAGCGCAAGTGCATGCCCGCATTCGAGACGAGGACTGACTCCCCTGGGGAGACTCCAGACGTACCCCAAGATCCATGTCAGCACTGGAGAGGAATCCTCAGGTTCCGGCCCCGACTAAACACAAGGTTTAGGCCCCGGCATCGACGGGTGAGGAATCCCGAGAGGCCCCCGAGGAACTCGCATGGGGACTGGCCTTTCCTGAGGCCACCAGAGCGTGTCCCTGAGTTCCCCGTCGTAAGTTGAGAGCACCTGCCGCAACTCGAGAAAATCCAGGAGGTTTTGCCCTCCAGGCGCGATGAGGCCCATTTCCGCTGAGGATTCTCGAGGCTAATCACATCGAACCACTGGAACTTCCAAAGGGTCCTTCACACCATTGCTGCACCTCAAGAAGTTCCCCAAAATACCCATCTCCACTCGAGAGGAAGCACGTGGGGTCCCGCACACATCCAGGGGAGCCCCGTTTCCGCCTCCTAGCTCGAGATGAGGGATACTTCCCTTTTTCGTAGGGAAAGAATTCCCGCCGTTCCCGTCGCATCTCAAGAGGAGGCGCTCTAAACAGGAAAGTCGAGAGGAACTCCAGGGTCGTGACACCATTCCAAGAGTCCCCCAGATGTGTCAGTCCATTCCAGAGGAACCTGTTTTCCCTGCACTGCCTTGACGTTCAAGCCGAGGATCGACTCCCACAACGTGTGCACGTGAGACAGCCCTGTGGGAAAGCCTCGTGGGAAAGCCTCGTGGGAAAGACTCGAGGGAAAACCATAGATCCTTTGATCCAGGCGGCGGACTGCGTGACACTGCTGCTACCGCTTTGGAGGAAAGCGCAAGTGCATGCCCGCATTCGGGACGAGGACTGACTCCCCTGGGGAGACTCCAGAAGTACCCGAAGATCCATGTCAGCACTGGAGAGGAATCCTCAGGTTCCGGCCCCGACTCCACACAAGATCTTAGGCCCTGGCATCGACGGGAGAGGAATCCCGAGAGGCCCCCGAGGATCTCGCATGGGGACGGGCCTTTCCTGAGGCCACCAGAGCGGGTCCCTGAGGTCCCCGTCGTAAGTCGAGAGCACCTGCCGCAACTCGAGAAAATCCAGGAGGTTTTGCCCACCAGGCGAGATGAGGCCCATTTCCGCTGAGGCTTCTCGAGGCCAATCACATCTAACCACTGGAACTTCCAAAGGGTCCTTCACACCCTTGCTGCAACTTAAGAACTTCCCCGACATACCCGTTTGCACTCGAGAGGAAGCACGTGGTGTCCCGCACACATCCAGGGGAGCCCCGTTTCCGCCTCCTAGCTGGAGATGAGGGATCCTTTCCCTGTTTCGTAGGGAAAGAATTCCCAGCGTTCCCGTCACATCTAAAGAGGAGGCGCTCTCCACAGGAAAGGCGAGAGGAACTCCAGGGTCATGCCACCATTCCAAGAGTCCCCCAGATGTGTCAGTCCATTCCAGAGGAACCTGTTTTCCCTGCACTGCCTTGACGTTCAAGCCGAGGATCGACTCCCACCACGTGTGCACGTGGGACAGCCCTGTGGGAAAGCTTCGTGGGAAAGCCTCGTGGGAAAGACTCGAGGGAAAACCATAGATCCTTTGATCCACGCGACGGACTGCGTGACACTGCTGCTACCGCTCTGGAGGAAAGCGCAAGTGCATGCCCGCATTCGAGACGAGGACTGACTCCCCTGGGGAGACTCCAGAAGTACCCCAAGATCCATGTCAGCACTGGAGAGGAATCCTCAGGTTCCGGCCCCGACTCCACACAAGGTCTTAGGCCCCGGCATCGACGGGAGAGGAATCCCGAGAGGCCCCCGAGGAACTCGCATGGGGACTGGCCTTTCCTGAGGCCACCAGAGCGGGTCCCTGAGGTCCCCGTCGTAAGTCGAGAGAACCTGCCGCAACTCGAGAAAATCCAGGAGGTTTTGCCCTCCAGGCGAGATGAGGCCCATTTCCGCTGAGGCTTCTCGAGGCCAATCACATCTAACCACTGGAACTTCCAAAGGGTCCTTCACAACATTGCTGCAACTCAAGAAGTTCCCCGACATACCCGTCTCCACTCGAGAGGAAGCACGTGGGGTCCCGCACACATCCAGGGGAGCCCCGTTTCCGCCTCCTAGCTCGAGATGAGGGATCCTTTCCCTGTTTCGTAGGGAAAGAATTCCCGGCGTTCCCGTCGCATCTCAAGAGGAGGCGCTCTCCACAGGAAAGGCGAGAGGAACTCCAGGGTCGTGCCACCATTCCAAGAGTCCCCCAGATGTGTCAGTCCATTCCAGAGGAACCTGTTTTCCCTGCACTGCCTTGACGTTCAAGCCGAGGATCGACTCCCACCACGTGTGCACGTGGGACAGCCCTTTGGGAAAGCCTCGTGGGAAAGCCTCGTGGGAAAGACTCGAGGGAAAACCATAGATCCTTTGATCCACGCGGCGGACTGTGTGACACTGCTGCTACCGCTCTGGAGGAAAGCGCAAGTGCATGCCCGCATTCGAGACGAGGACTGACTCCCCTGGGGAGACTCCAGAAGTACCCCAAGATCCATGTCAGCACTGGAGAGGAATCCTCATGTTCCGGCCACGACTCCACACAAGGTCTTAGGCCCCGGCATCGACGGGAGAGGAATCCCGAGAGGCCCCAGAGGAACTCGCATGAGGACTGGCCTTTCCTGAGGCCACCAGAGCGGGTCCCTGAGGTCCCCGTCGTAAGTCGAGAGCGCCTGCCGCAACTCGAGAAAATCCAAGAGGTTTTGCCCTCCAGGCGAGATGAGGCCCATTTCCGTTGAGGCTTCTCGAGGACAATCACATCTAACCACTGGAACTTCCAAAGGGTCCTTCACACCCTTGCTGCAACTCAAGAAGTTCCCCGACATACCCGTCTCCACTCGAGAGGAAGCACGTAGGACCCGCACACATCCAGGGGAGCCCCGTTTCCGCCTCCTAGCTCGAGATGAGGGATCCTTTCCCTGTTTCGTAGGGAAAGAATTCCCGGCGTTCCCGTCGCATCTCAAGAGGAGGCGCTCTCCACAGGAAAGGCGAGAGGAACTCCAGGGTCGTGCCACCATTCCAAGAGTCCCCCAGTTGTGTCAGTCCATTCCAGAGGAACCTGTTTTCCCTGCACTGCCTTGACGTTCAAGCCGAGGATTGACTCCCACCACGTGTGCACGTGGGACAGCCCTGTGGGAAAGCCTCGTGGGAAAGCCTCGTGGGAAAGACTCGAGGGAAAACCATAGATCCTTTGATCCACGCGGCGGACTGCGTGACACTGCTGCTACCGCTCTGGAGGAAAGCGCAAGTGCATGCCCGCAATAGAGACGAGGACTGACTCCCCTGGGGAGACTCCAGAAGTACCCCAAGATCCATGTCACCACTGGAGAGGAATCCTCAGGTTCCGGCCCCGACTCCACACAAGGTCTTAGGCCCCGGCATCGACGGTAGAGGAATCCCCAGAGGCCCCCGAGGAACTCGCATGGGCACTGGCCTTTTCTGAGGCCACCAGAGCGGGTCCCTGAGGTCCCCGTCGTAAGTCGAGAGCACCTGCCGCAACTCGAGAAAATCCAGGCGGTTTTGCCCTCCAGGCGAGATGAGGCCCATTTCCGCTGAGGCTTCTCGAGGCTAATCACGTCTAACCACTGGAACTTCCAAAGGGTCCTTCACACCCTTGCTGCAACTCAAGAAGTTCCCCGACATACCCGTCTCCACTCGAGAGGACGCACGTGGGTCCCGCACACATCCAGGGGAGCCCCGTTTCCGCCTCCTAGCTCGAGATGAGGGATCCTTTCCCTGTTTCGTAGGGAAAGAATTCCCGACGTTCCCGTCGCATCTCAAGAGGAGGCGCTCTCCACAGGAATGACGAGAGGAACTCCATAGTCGTGCTACCATTCCAAGAGTCCCCCAGATGTGTCAGTCCATTCCAGAGGAACCTGTTTTCCCTGCACTGCCTTGACGTTCAAGCCGAGGATCGACGCCCACCACGTGTGCACGTGGGACAGCCCTGTGGGAAAGCCTCGTGGGAAAGCCTCGTGGGAAAGACTCGAGGGAAAAACATAGATCCTTTGATCCACGCGGTGGACTGCATGACACTGCTGCTACGGCTCTGGAGGAAAGAGCAAGTGCATGCCCGCATTCGAGACAAGGACTGACTCCCCTGGGGAGACTCCAGAAGTACCCCAAGATCCATGTCAGCACTGGAGAGGAATCCTCAGGTTCCGGCCCCGACTCCACACAAGGTCTTAGGCCCCGGCATCGACGGGAGAGGAATCCCGAGAGGCCCCCGAGGAACTCGCATGGGGACTGGCCTTTCCTGAGGCCACCAGAGCGGGTCCCTGAGGTCCCCGTCGTAAGTCGAGAGCACCTGCCGCAACTCGAGAAAATCCAGGCGGTTTTGCCCTCCAGGCGAGATGAGGCCCATTTCCTCTGAGGCTTCTCGAGCCTAATCACGTCTAACCACTGGAACTTCCAAAGGGTCCTTCACACCCTTGCTGCAACTCAAGAAGTTCCCCGACACACCCGTCTCCACTCGAGAGGAAGCACGTGGGTCCCGCACACATCCTTGGGAGCCCCGTTTCCGCCTCCTAGCTCGAGATGAGGGATCCTTTCCCTGTTTCGTAGGGAAAGAATTCCTGGCGTTCCCGTCGCATCTCAAGAGGAGGCGCTCTCCACAGGAAAGGCGAGAGGAACTCCAGGGTCGTGCCACCATTCCAAGAGTCCCCCAGATGTGTCAGTCCATTCCAGAGGAACCTGTTTTCCCTGCACTGCCTTGACGTTCAAGCCGAGGATCGACTCCCACCACGTGTGCACGTGGAACAGCCCTGTGGGAAAGCCTCGTGGGAAAGCCTCGTGGGAAATACTCGAGGGAAAATCATAGATCCTTTGATCCACGCGGCGGACTGCGTGACACTGCTGCTACCGCTCTGGAGGAAAGCGCAAGTGCATGCCCGCATTCAAGACGAGGACTGACTCCCCTGGGGAGACTCCAGACGTACCCCAAGATCCATGTCAGCACTGGAGAGGAATCCTCAGGTTCCGGCCCCGACTCCACACAAGGTCTTAGGCCCCGGCATCGACGGGAGAAGAATCCCGAGAGGCCCCCGAGGAACTCGCATGGGGACTGGCCTTTCCTGAGGCCACCAGAGCGGGTCCCTGAGGTCCCCGTCGTAAGTCGAGAGCACCTGCCGCAACTCGAGAAAATCCAGGAGGTTTTGCCCTCCAGGCGAGATGAGGCCCATTTCCGCTGAGGCTTCTCAAGGCTAATCACGTCTAACCACTGGAACTTCCAAAGGGTCCTTCACACCCTTGCTGCAACTCAAGAAGTTCCCCGACATACCCGTCTCCACTCGAGAGGAAGCACGTGGTGTCCCGCCCACATCCAGGGGAGCTCCGTTTCCGACTCCTAGCTGGAGATGAGGGATCCTTTCCCTGTTTCGTAGGGAAAGAATTCCCGGCGTTCCCGTCGCATCTCAAGAGGAGGCGCTCTCCACAGGAAAGGCGAGAGGAACTCCAGGGTCGTGCCACCATTCCAAGAATCCCCTAGATGTGTCAGTCCATTCCGTAGGAACCTGTTTTCCCTGCACTGCCTTGACGTTCAAGCCGAGGATCGACTCCCACCACGTGTGCACGTGGGACAGCCCTGTGGGAAAGCCTCGTGGGAAAGCCTCGTGGAAAAGACTCGAGGGAAAACCATAGGTCCTTTGATCCACGCGGCGGACTGCGTGACACTGCTGCTACCGCTCTGGAGGAAAGCGCAAGTGCATGCCCGCATTCGAGACGAGGACTGACTCCCCTGGGGAGACTCCAGAAGTACCCGAAGATCCATGTCAGCACTGGAGAGGAATCCTCAGGTTCCGGCCCCGACTCCACACATGATCTTAGGCCCTGGCATCGACGGGAGAGGAATCCCGAGAGGCCCCCGAGGATCTCGCATGGGGACTGGCCTTTCCTGAGGCCACCAGAGCGGGTCCCTGAGGTCCCCGTCGTAAGTCGAGAGCACCTGCCGCAACTCGAGAAAATCCAGGAGGTTTTGCCCTCCAGGCGAGATGAGGCCCATTTCCGCTGAGGCTTTTCGAGGCCAATCACATCTAACCACTGGAACTTCCAAAGGGTCCTTCACACCCTTGCTGCAACTTAAGAACTTCCCCGACATACCCGTTTGCACTCGAGAGGAAGCACGTGGTGTCCCGCACACATCCAGGGGAGCCCCGTTTCCGCCTCCTAGCTCGAGATGAGGGATCCTTTCCCTGTTTCGTAGGGAAAGAATTCCCGGCGTTCCCGTCGCATCTAAAAAGGAGGCGCTCTCCACAGGAAAGGCGAGAGGAACTCCAGGGTCATGCCACCATTCCAAGAGTCCCCGAGATGTGTCAGTCCATTCCAGAGGAACCTGTTTTCCCTGCACTGCCTTGACGTTCAAGCCGAGGATCGACTCCCACCACGTGTGCACGTGGGACAGCCTTGTGGGAAAGCCTCGTGGGAAAGCCTCGTGGGAAAGACTCGAGGGAAAACCATAGATCCTTTGATCCACGCGGCGGACTGCGTGACACTGCTTCTACCGCTCTGGAGGAAAGCGCAAGTGCATGCACGCATTCGAGACGAGGACTGACTCCCCTGGGGAGACTCCAGAAGTACCCCAAGATCCATGTCAGCACTGGAGAGGAATCCTCAGGTTCCGGCCCCGACTCCACACAAGGTCTTAGGCCCCGGCATCGACGGGAGAGGAATCCCGAGAGGCCCCCGAGGAACTCGCATGGGGACTGGCCTTTCCTGAGGCCACCAGAGCGGGTCCCTGAGGTCCCCGTCGTAAGTCGAGAGCACCTGCCGCAACTCGAGAAAATCCAGGCGGTTTTGCCCTCCAGGCGAGATGAGGCCCATTTCCGCTGAGGCTTCTCGAGGCTAATCACGTCTAACCACTGGAACTTCCAACGGGTCCTTCACACCCTTGCTGCAACTCAAGAAGTTCCCCGACATACCCGTCTCCACTCGAGAGGAAGCACGTGGGTCCCGCACACATCCAGGGGAGCCCCGTTTCCGCCTCCTAGCTCGAGATGAGGGATCCTTTCCCTGTTTCCTAGGGAAAGAATTCCCGGCGTTCCCGTCGCATCTCAAGAGGAGGCGCTCTCCACAGGAAAGGCGAGAGGAACTGAAGGGTCGTGCCACCATTCCAAGAGTCCCCCAGATGTGTCAGTCCATTCCAGAGGAACCTGTTTTCCCTGCACTGCCTTGACGTTCAAGCCGAGGATCGACTCCCACCACGTGTACACGTGGGACAGACCTGTGGGAAAGCCTCGTGGGAAAGCCTCGTGGGAAAGACTCGAGGGAAAACCATAGATCCTTTGATCCACGCGGCGGACTGCGTGACACTGCTGCTACCGCTCTGGAGGAAAGCGCAAGTGCATGCCCGCATTCGAGACGAGGACTGACTCTCCTGGGGAGACTCCAGACCTAGCCCAAGATCCATGTCAGCACTGGAGAGGAATCCTCAGGTTCCGGCCCCGACTCCACACAAGGTCTTAGGCCCCGGCATCGACGGGAGAGGAATCCCGAGACGCCCCCGAGGAACTCGCATGGGGACTGGCCTTTCCTGAGGCCACCAGAGCGGGTCCCTGAGGGCCCCGTCGTAAGTCGAGAGCACCTGCCGCAACTCGAGAAAATCCAGGAGGTTTTGCCCTCCAGGCGAGATGAGGCCCATTTCCGCTGAGGCTTCTCGAGGCTAATCACGTCTAACCACTGGAACTTTCAAAGGGTCCTTCACACCCTTGCTGCAACTGAAGAAGTTCCCCGACATACCCGTCTCCACTCGAGAGGAAGAACGTGGGGTCCCGCACACATCCAGGGGAGCCCCGTTTCCGCTTCCTAGCTCGAGATGAGGGATCCTTTCCCTGTTTGGTAGGGAAAGAATTCCCGGCGTTCCCGTCGCATCTCAAGAGGAGGCGCTCTCCACAGGAAAGGCGAGAGGAACTCCAGGGTCGTGCCACCATTCCAAGAGTCCCCCAGATGTGTCAGTCCATTCCAGAGGAACCTGTTTTCCCTGCACTGCCTTGACGTTCAAGCCGAGGATCGACTCCCACCACGTGTGCACGTGGGACAGCCCTGTGGGAAAGCCTCGTGGGAAAGCCTCGTGGGAAAGACTCGAGGGAAAACCATAGATCCTTTGATCCATTGGGCGGACTGCGTGACACTGCTGCTACCGCTCTGGAGGAAAGCGCAAGTGCATGCCCGTATTCGAGACGAGGACTGACTCCCCTGGGGTGACTCCAGAAGTACCCCAAGATCCATGTCAGCACTGGAGAGGAATACTCAGGTTCCGGCCCCGACTCCACACAAGGTCTTAGGCCCCGGCATCGACGGGAGAGGAATCCCGAGAGGCCCCCGAGGAACTCGCATGGGGACTGGCCTTTCCTGAGGCCACCAGAGCGGGTCCCTGAGATCCCCGTCGTAAGTCGAGAGCACCTGCCGCAACTCGAGAAAATCCAGGAGGTTTTGCCCTCCAGGCGAGATGAGGCCCATTTCCGCTGAGGCATCTCGAGGCCAATCACATCTAACCACTGGAACTTCCAAAGGGTCCTTCACACCATTGCTGCAACTCAAGAAGTTCCCCGACATACCCGTCTGCACTCGAGAGGAAGCACGAGGTGTCCCGCACACATCCAGGGGAGCCCCGTTTCCGCCTCCTAGCTCGAGATGAGGGATCCTTTCCCTGTTTCCTAGGGAAAGAATTCCCGGCGTTCCCGTCGCATCTCAAGAGGAGGCGCTCTCCACAGGAAAGGCGAGAGGAACTCCAGGGTCGTGCCACCATTCCAAGAGTCCCCCAGATGTGTCAGTCCATTCCAGAGGAACCTGTTTTCCCTGCACTGCCTTGACGTTCAAGATGAGGATCGACTCCCACCACGTGTGCACGTGGGACAGCCCTGTGGGAAAGCCTCGTGGGAAAGCCTCGTGGGAAAGACTTGAGGGAAAACCATAGATCCTTTGACCCACGCGGCGGACTGCGTGACACTGCTGCTACCGCTCTGGAGGAAAGCGCAATGCATGCCCGCATTCGAGACGAGGACTGACTCCCCTGGGGAGACTCCAGACGTACCCCAAGATCCATGTCAGCACTGGAGAAGAATCCTCAGGTTCCGGCCCCGACTCCACACAAGATCTTAGGCCCCGGCATCTACGGGAGAGGAATCCCGAGAGGCCCCCGAGGAACTCGCATGGGGACTGGCCTTTCCTGAGGCCACCAGAGCGGTTCCCTGAGGTCCCCGTCGTAAGTCGAGAGCACCTGCCGCAACTCGAGAAAATCCAGGAGGTTTTGCCCTCCAGGCGAGATGAGGCCCATTTCCGCTGAGGCTTCTCGAGGCCAATCATATCTAACCACTGGAACTTCCAAAGGGTCCTTCACACCATTGCTGCAACTCAAGAAGTTCCGCGACATACCCGTCTCCACTCGAGAGGAAGCACGTTGGGTCCCGCACACATCCAGGGGAGCCCCGTTTCCGCCTCCTAGCTCGAGATGAGGGATCCTTTCCCTGTTTCGTAGGGAAAGAATTCCCGGCGTTCCCGTCGCATCTCAAGAGGAGGCGCTCTCCACAGGAAAGGCGAGAGGAACTCCAGGGTCGTGACACCATTCCAAGAGTCCCCCAGATGTGTCAGTCCATTCCAGAGGAACCTATTTTCCCTGCACTGCCTTGACGTTAAAGCCGAGGATCGAATCCCACCACGTGTGCACGTGGGACAGCCCTGTGGGAAAGCCTCGTGGGAAAGACTCGAGGGAAAACCATAGATCCTTTGATCCACGCGGCGGACTGCGTGACACTGCTGCTACCGCTCTGGAGGAAAGCGCAAGTGCATGCCCGCATTCGAGACGAGGACTGACTCCCCTGGGGAGACTCCAGAAGTACCCCAAGGTCCATGTCAGCACTGGAGAGGAATCCTCAGGTTCCGGCCCCGACTCCACACAAGGTCTTAGGCCCCGGCATCGACGGGAGAGGAATCCCGAGAGGCCCCCGAGGAACTCGCATGGGGACTGGCCTTTCCTGAGGCCACCAGAGCGGGTCCCTGAGGTCCCCGTCGTAAGTCGAGAGCACCTGCCGCAACTCGAGAAAATCCAGGAGGTTTTGCCCTCCAGGCGAGATGAGGCCCATTTCCGATGAGGCTTCTCTAGGCTAATCACGTCTAACCACTGGAACTTCCAAAGGGTCCTTCACACCCTTGCTGCAACTCAAGAAGTTCCCCGACATACCCGTCTCCACTCGAGAGGAAGCACGCGGGTCCCGCACACATCCAGGGGAGCCCCGTTTCCGCCTCCTAGCTCGAGATGAGGGATCCTTTCCCTGTTTCGTAGGGAAAGAATTCCCGGCGTTCCCGTCGCATCTCAAGAGGAGGCGCTCTCCACAGGAAAGGCGAGAGGAACTCCAGGGTCGTGCCACCATTCCAAGAGTCCCCCAGATGTGTCAGTCCATTCCAGAGGAACCTGTTTTCCCTGCACTGCCTTGACGTTCAAGCCGAGGATCGACTCCCACCACGTGTGCACGTGGGACAGCCCTGTGGGAAAGCCTCGTGGGAAAGCCTCGTGGGAAAGACTCGAGGGAAAACCATAGATCCTTTGATCCACGCGGCGGACTGCGTGACACTGCTGCTACCGCTCTGGAGGAAAGCGCAAGTGCATGCCCGCATTCGAGACGAGGACTGACTCCCCTGGGGAGACTCCAGAAGTACCCCAAGGTCCATGTCAGCACTGGAGAGGAATCCTCAGGTTCCGGCCCCGACTCCACACAAGGTCTTAGGCCCCGGCATCGACGGGAGAGGAATCCCGAGAGGCCCCCGAGGAACTCGCATGGGGACTGGCCTTTCCTGAGGCCACCAGAGCGGGTCCCTGAGGTCCCCGTCGTAAGTCGAGAGCACCTGCCGCAACTCGAGAAAATCCAGGAGGTTTTGCCCTCCAGGCGAGATGAGGCCCATTTCCGATGAGGCTTCTCTAGGCTAATCACGTCTAACCACTGGAACTTCCAAAGGGTCCTTCACACCCTTGCTGCAACTCAAGAAGTTCCCCGACATACCCGTCTCCACTCGAGAGGAAGCACGCGGGTCCCGCACACATCCAGGGGAGCCCCGTTTCCGCCTCCTAGCTCGAGATGAGGGATCCTTTCCCTGTTTCGTAGGGAAAGAATTCCCGGCGTTCCCGTCGCATCTCAAGAGGAGGCGCTCTCCACAGGAAAGGCGAGAGGAACTCAAGGGTCGTGCCACCATTCCAAGAGTCCCCCAGATGTGTCAGTCCATTCCAGAGGAACCTGTTTTCCCTGCACTGCCTTGACGTTCAAGCCGAGGATCGACTCCCACCACGTGTGCACGTGGGACAGCCCTGTGGGAAAGCCTCGTGGGAAAGCCTCGTGGGAAAGACTCGAGGGAAAACCATAGATCCTTTGATCCACGCGGCGGACTGCGTGACACTGCTGCTACCGCTCTGGAGGAAAGCGCAAGTGCATGCCCGCATTCGAGACGAGGACTGACTCCCCTGGGGAGACTCCAGAAGTACCCCAAGGTCCATGTCAGCACTGGAGAGGAATCCTCAGGTTCCGGCCCCGACTCCACACAAGGTCTTAGGCCCCGGCATCGACGGGAGAGGAATCCCGAGAGGCCCCCGAGGAACTCGCATGGGGACTGGCCTTTCCTGAGGCCACCAGAGCGGTTCCCTGAGGTCCCCGTCGTAAGTCGAGAGCACCTGCCGCAACTCGAGAAAATCCAGGAGGTTTTGCCCTCCAGGCGAGATGAGGCCCATTTCCGCTGAGGCTTCTCGAGGCCAATCACATCTAACCACTGGAACTTCCAAAGGGTCCTTCACACCATTGCTGCAACTCAAGAAGTTCCGCGACATACCCGTCTCCACTCGAGAGGAAGCACGTTGGGTCCCGCACACATCCAGGGGAGCCCCGTTTCCGCCTCCTAGCTCGAGATGAGGGATCCTTTCCCTGTTTCGTAGGGAAAGAATTCCCGGCGTTCCCGTCGCATCTCAAGAGGAGGCGCTCTCCACAGGAAAGGCGAGAGGAACTCCAGGGTCGTGACACCATTCCAAGAGTCCCCCAGATGTGTCAGTCCATTCCAGAGGAACCTATTTTCCCTGCACTGCCTTGACGTTAAAGCCGAGGATCGAATCCCACCACGTGTGCACGTGGGACAGCCCTGTGGGAAAGCCTCGTGGGAAAGACTCGAGGGAAAACCATAGATCCTTTGATCCACGCGGCGGACTGCGTGACACTGCTGCTACCGCTCTGGAGGAAAGCGCAAGTGCATGCCCGTATTCGAGACGAGGACTGACTCCCCTGGGGAGACTCCAGAAGTACCCCAAGGTCCATGTCAGCACTGGAGAGGAATCCTCAGGTTCCGGCCCCGACTCCACACAAGGTCTTAGGCCCCGGCATCGACGGGAGAGGAATCCCGAGACGCCCCCGAGGAACTCGCATGGGGACTGGCCTTTCCTGAGGTCACCAGAGCGGGTCCCTGAGGTCCCCGTCGTAAGTCGAGAGCACCTGCCGCAACTCGAGAAAATCCAGGAGGTTTTGCCCTCCAGGCGAGATGAGGCCCATTTCTGCTGAGGCTTCTGGAGGCCAATCACATCTAACCACTGGAACTTCCAAAGGGTCCTTCACACCATTGCTGCAACTCAAGAAGTTCCCCGACATACCCGTCTCCACTCGAGAGGAAGCAGGTGGAGTCCCGCACACATCCAGGGGAGCCCCGTTTCCGCCTCCTAGCTCGAGATGAGGGATCCTTTCCCTGTTTCGTAGGGAAAGAATTCCCGGCGTTCCCGTCGCATCTCAAGAGGAGGCGCTCTCCACAGGAAAGGCGAGAGGAACTCCAGGGTCGTGACACCATTCCAAGAGTCCCCCAGATGTGTCAGTCCATTCCAGAGGAACCTGTTTTCCCTGCACTGCCTTGACGTTCAAGCCGAGGATCGACTCCCACCACGTGTGCACGTGGGACAGCCCTGTGGGAAAGCCTCGTGGGAAAGACTCGAGGGAAAACCATAGATCCTTTGATCCACGCGGAGGACTGTGTGACACTGCTGCTACCGCTATGGAGGAAAGCGCAAGTGCATGCCCGCATTCGAGACGAGGACTGACTCCCCTGGGGAGACTCCAGAAGTACCCCAAGATCCATGTCAGCACTGGAGAGGAATCGTCAGGTTCCGGCCACGACTCCACACAAGGTCTTAGGCCCCGGCATCGACGGGAGAGGAATCCCGAGAGGCCCCCGAGGAACTCGCATGGGGACTGGCCTTTCCTGAGGCCACCAGAGCGGGTCCCCGAGGTCCCCGTCGTAAGTCGAGAGCACCTGCCGCAACTCGAGAAAATCCAGGAGGTTTTGCCCTCCAGGCGAGATGAGGCCCATTTCCGCTGAGTCTTCTCGAGGCTTATCACATCTAACCACTGGAACTTCCAAAGGGTCCTTCACACCCTTGCTGCAACTCAAGAAGTTCCCCGACATACCCGTCTCTACTCGAGAGGAAGCACGAGGGTCCCGCACACATCCAGGGGAGACCCGTTTCCGCCTCCTAGCTCGAAATGAGGGATCCTTTCCCTGTTTCATAGGGAAAGAATTCCCGGCGTTCCCGTCGCATCTCAAGAGGAGTCGCTCTCCACAGGAAAGGCGAGAGGAACTCAAGGGTCTTGCCACCATTCCAAGAGTCACTCAGATGTGTCAGTCCATTCCAGCAGAACCTGTTTTCCCTGCACTACTTGACGTTCAAGCCGAGGATCGACTCCCACCACGTGTGCACGTGGGACAGCCCTGTGGGAAAGCCTCGTGGGAAGGCCTCGTTGGAAAGACTCGAGGGAAAACCATAGATCCTTTGATCCACGCGGCGGACTGCGTGACACTGCTGCTACCGCTCTGGAGAAAAGCGTAAGTGCATGCCCGCATTCGACACGAGGACTGACTCCCATGGGGAGACTCCAGAAGTACCCCAAGATCCATGTCAGCAGTGGAGAGGAATCCTCAGGTTCCGGCCCCGAATCCACACAAGGTATTAGGCCCCGGCATGGACGGGAGAGGAATCCCGAGAGGCCCCCGAGGAACTCGCATGGGGACTGGCCTTTCCTGAGGCCACCAGAGCGGGTCCCTGAGGTCCCCGTCGTTAGTCGAGAGCACCTGCCACAACTCGAGAAAATCCAGGAAGTTTTGCCCTCCAGGCGAAATGAGGCCCATTTCCGCTGAGGCTTCTCGAGGCTAATCACATCTAACCACTGGAACTTCCAAAGGATCCATCACACCCTTGCTGCAACTCAAGAAGTTCCCCGACATACACGTCTCCACTCGAGAGGAAGCACCAAGGTCCCGCACACATCCAGGGGAGCCCCGTTTCCGCCTCCTAGCTCGAGATGAGGGATCCTTTCCCTGTTTCGTAGGGAAAGAATTCCCGGCGTTCCCGTCGCATCTCAAGAGGAGGCGCTCTCCACAGGAAAGGCGAGAGGAACTCCAGGGTCGTGCCACCATTCCAAGAGTCCCCCAGATGTGTCAGTCCATTCCAGAGGAACCTGTTTTCCCTGCACTGCCTTGACGTTCAAGCCGAGGATCGACTCCCACCACGTGTGCACGTGGAACAGCCCTGTGGAAAGCCTCGTGGGAAAGACTCGAGGGAAAATCATAGATCCTTTGATCCACGCGGCGGACTGCGTGACACTGCTGCTACCGCTCTGGAGGAAAGCACAAGTGCATGCCCGCATTCGAGAAGAGGATGACTCCCTTCCGGAGACTCCAGAAGTAGCCCAAGATCCATGTCAGCACTGGAGAGGAATCCTCAGGTTCCGGCCCCGACTCCACACAAGGTCTTAGGCCCCGGCATCGACGGGAGAGGAATCCCGAGAGGCCCCCGAGGAACTCGCATGGGGACTGGCCTTTCCTGAGGCCACCAGAGCGGGTCCCCGAGGTCCCCGTCGTAAGTCGAGAGCACATGCCGCAACTCGAGAAAATCCAGGAGGTTTTGCCCTCCAGGCGAGATTTGGCCCATTTCCGCTGAGGCTTCTCTAGGCTAATCACGTCTAACCACTGGAACTTCCAAAGGGTCCTTCACACCATTGCTGCAACTCAAGAAATTCCCAGACATACCCGTCTGCACTCGAGAGGAAGTACGTGGTGTCCCGCACACATTTAGTGGAGACCCGTTTCCGCCTCCTAGCTCGAGATGAGGGATCCTTTCCCTGTTTCGTAGGGAAAGAATTCCCGGCGTTCCCGTCGCATCTCAAGAGGAGGCGCTCTCCACAGGAAAGGCGAGAGGAACTCCAGGGTCATGCCACCATTCCAAGAGTCCCCCAGATGTGTCAGTCCATTCCAGAGGAACCTGTTTTCCCTGCACTGCCTTGACGTTCAAGCCGAGGATCGAGTCCCACCACGTGTGCACGTGGGACAGCCCTGTGGGAAAGCCTCGTGGGAAAGCCTCGGGGGAAAGACTCGAGGGAAAACCATAGATCCTTTGATCCACGCGGCGGACTGCGTGACACTGCCGCTACCGCTCTGGAGGAAAGCGCAAGTGCATGCCCGCATTCGAGACGAGGACTGACTCCCCTGGGGAGACTCCAGAAGTACCCCAAGCTCCATGTCAGCACTGGAGAGGAATCCTCAGGTTCCGGCCCCGACTCCACACAAGGTCTTAGGCCCCGGCATCTACGGGAGAGGAATCCCGAGAGGCCCCCGAGGAACTCGCATGGGGACTGGCCTTTCCTGGGGCCACCAGAGCGGGTCCCTGAGGTCCCCGTCGTAAGTCGAGAGCACCTGCCGCAACTCGAGAAAATCCAGGAGGTTTTGCCCTCCAGGCGAGATGAGGCCCATTTCCGCTGAGGCTTCTCGAGGCTAATCACGTCTAACCACTGGAACTTCCAAAGGGTCCTTCACACCCTTGCTGCAACTCAAGAAGTTCCCCGACATACCCGTCTCCACTCGAGAGGAAGCACGTGGGTCCCGCACACATCCAGGGGAACCCCGTTTCCGCCTCCTAGCTCGAGATGAGGGATCCTTTCCCTGTTTCGTAGGGAAAGAATTCCCGGCGTTCCCGTCGCATCTCAAGAGGAGGCGCTCTCCACAGGAAAGGCGAGAGGAACTCCAGGGTCGTGACACCATTCCAAGAGTCCCACAGATGTGTCAGTCCATTCCAGAGGAACCTGTTTTCCCTGCACTGCCTTGACGTTCAAGCCGAGGATCGACTCCCACCACGTGTGCACGTGGGACAGCCCCGTGGGAAAGCCTCGTGGGAAAGCCTCGTGGGAAAGACTCGAGGGAAAACCATAGATCCTTTGATCCACGCGGCGGACTGCGTGACACTGCTGCTACCGCTCTGGAGGAAAGCGCAAGTGCATGCCCGCATTCGAGACGAGGACTGACTCCCCTGGGGAGACTCCAGAAGTACCCCAAGATCCATGTCAGCACTGGAGAGGAATCGTCAGGTTCCGGCCACGACTCCACACAAGGTCTTAGGCCCCGGCATCGACGGGAGAGGAATCCCGAAAGGCCCCCGAGGAACTCGCATGGGGACTGGCCTTTCCTGAGGCCAAAAGAGCGGGTCCCTGAGGTCCCCATCGTAAGTCGAGAGCACCTGCCGCAACTCGAGAAAATCCAGGAGGTTTCGCCCTCCAGGCGAAATGAGGCCCATTTCCGCTGAGGCTTCTCGAGGCCAATCACATCTAACCACTGGAACTTCCAAAGGGTCCTTCACACCCTTGCTGCAACTCAAGAAGTTCCCCGACATACCCGTCTCCACTCGAGAGGAAGCACGTGGTGTCCCGCACACATCCAGGGGAGCCCCGTTTCCGCCTCCTAGCTCGAGATGAGGGATCCTTTCCCTGTTTCTTAGGGAAAGAATTCCTGGCGTTCCCGTCGCATCTCAAGAGGAGGCGCTCTCCACAGGAAAGGCGAGAGGAACTCCAGGGTCATGCCACCATTCCAAGAGTCCCCCAGATGTGTCAGTCCATTCCAGAGGAACCTGTTTTCCCTGCACTGCCTTGACGTTCAAGCCGAGGATCGACTCCCACCACGTGTGCACGTGGGACAGCCCTGTGGGAAAGCCTCGTGGGAAAGTCTCTTGGGAAAGACTCGAGGGAAAACCATAGATCCTTTGATCCACGCAGCGGACTGCATGAAACTGCTGCTACCGCTCTGGAGGAAAGCGCAAGTGCATGCCCGCATTCGAGACGAGGACTGACTCCCCTGGGGAGGCTCCAGAAGTACCCAAAGATCCATGTCAGCACTGGAGAGGAATCCTCAGGTTCCGGCCCCGACTCCACGCAAGGTCTTAGGCCCCGGCATCGACGGGAGAGGAATCCCGAGAGGCCCCCGAGGAACTCGCATGGGGACTGGCCTTTCCTGAGGCCACCAGAGCGGGTCCCTGATGTCCCCGTCGTAAGTCGAGAGCACCTGCCGCAACTCGAGAAAATCCAGGAGGTTTTGCCCTCCAGGCGAGATGAGGCCCATTTCCGCTGAGGCTTCTCGAGGCCAATCACATCTAACCACTGGAACTTCCAAAGGGTCCTTCACACCCTTGCTGCAACTCAAGATGTTCCCCGACATACCCGTCTGCACTCGAGAGGAAGCACGTGGTGTCCCGCACACATCCAGGGGAGCCCCGTTTCCGCCTCCTAGCTCGAGATGAGGGATCCTTTCCCTGTTTCGTAGGGAAAGAATTCCCGGCGTTCCCGTCGCATCTCAAGAGGAGGCGCTCTCCACAGGGAAGGCGAGAGGAACTCCAGGGTCATGCCACCATTCCAAGAGTCCCCCAGATGTGTCAGTCCATTCCAGATGAACCAGTTTTCCCTGCACTGCCTTGACGTTCAAGCCGAGGATCGACTCCCACCACGTGTGCACGTGGGACAGCCCTGTGGGAAAGCCTCGTGGGAAAGCCTCGTGGGAAAGACTCGAGGGAAAACCATAGATCCTTTGATCCACGCGGCGGACTGCGTGACACTGCTGCTACCGCTCTGGAGGAAAGCGCAAGTGCATGCCCGCATTCGAGACGAGGACTGACTCCCCTGGGGAGACTCGAGAAGAACCCAAAGATCCATGTCAGCACTGGAGAGGAAACCTCAGGTTCCGGCCCCGACTCCACACAAGGTCTTAGGCCCCGGCATCGACGGGAGAGGAATCCCGAGAGGACCCAGAGGAACTCGAATGGGGACTGGCCTTTCCTGAGGCCACCAGAGCGGGTCCCTGAGGTCCCCGTCATAAGTCGAGAGCACCTGCCGCAACTCGAGAAAATCCAGGAGGTTTTGCCCTAAAGGCGAGATGAGGCCCATTTCCGCTGAGGCCTCTCGAGCCTAATCAAGTCTAACCACTGGAACTTCCAAAGGGTCCTTCACACCCTTGCTGCAACTCAAGAAGTTCCCCGACATACCCGTCTCCACTCGAGAGGAAGCACGTGGGTCCTGCACACATCCAGGGGAGCCCCGTTTCCGCCTCCTAGCTCGAGATGAGGGATCCTTTCCCTGTTTCGTAGGGAAAGAATTCCCGGCGTTCCCGTCGCATCTCAAGAGGAGGCGCTCTCCACAGGAAAGGAGAGAGGAACTCCAGGGTCGTGCCACCATTCCAAGAGTCCCACAGATGTGTCAGTCCATTCCAGAGGAACCTGTTTTCCCTGCACTGCCTTGACGTTCAAGCCGAGGATCGACTCCCACCACGTGTGCACGTGGGACAGCCCTGTGGGAAAGCCTCGTGGGAAAGCCTCGTGGGAAAGACTCGAGGGAAAACCATAGATCCTTTGATCCACGCGGCGGAATGCGTGACACTGCTGCTACCGCTCTGGAGGAAAGCGCAAGTGCATGCCCGCATTCGAGACGAGGACTGACTCCCCTGGGGAGAATCCTGAAGTACCCCAAGATCCATGTCAGCACTGGAGAGGAATCCTCAGGTTCCGGCCCCGACTCCACACAAGGTCTTAGGCCCCGTCATCGACGGGAGAGGAATCCCGAGAGGCCCCCGAGGAACTCGCATGGGGACTGGCCTTTCCTGAGGCCACCAGAGCGGGTCCCTGAGGTCCCCGTCGTAAGTCGAGAGCACCTGCCACAACTCGAGAAAATCCAGGAGGTTTTGCCCTCCAGGCGAGATGATGCCCATTTCCGCTGAGGCTTCTCAAGGCTAATCACATCTAACCACTGGAACTTCCAAAGGGTCCTTCACACCCTTGCTGCAACTCAAGAAGTTCCCCGACATACCCGTCTCCACTCGAGAGGAAGCACGTGGGTCCCGCACACATCCAGGGGAGCCCCGATTCCGCCTCCTAGCTCGAGATGAGGGATCCTTTCCCTGTTTCGTAGGGAAAGAATTCCCGGCGTTCCCGTCGCATCTCAAGAGGAGGCGCTCTCCACAGGAAAGGCGAGAGGAACTCCAGGGTCGTGCCACCATTCCAAGAGTCCCCCAGATGTGTCAGTCCATTCCAGAGGAACCTGTTTTCCCTGCACTGCCTTGACGTTCAAGCCGAGGATCGACTCCCACCACGTGTGCACGTGGGACAGCCCTGTGGGAAAGCCTCGTGGGAAAGCCTCGTGGGAAAGACTCGAGGGAAAACCATAGATCCTTTCATCCACGCGGCGGACTGCGTGACACTGCTGCTACCGCTCTGGAGGAAAGCGCAAGTGCATGCCCGCATTCGAGACGAGGACTGACTCCCCTGGGGAGACTCCAGAAGTACCCCAAGATCCATGTCAGCACTGGAGAGGAATCCTCAGGTTCCGGCCCCGACACCACACAAGGTCTTAGGCCCCGGCATCGACGGGAGAGGAATCCCGAGACGCCCCCTAGGAACTCGCATAGGGTCTGGCCTTTCCTGAGGCTACCAGAGCGGTTCCCTGAGGTCCCCGTCGTAAGTCGAGAGCACCTGCCGCAACTCGAGAAAATCCAGGAGGTTTTGCCCTCCAGGCGAGATGAGGCCCATTTCCGCTGAGGCTTCTCGAGGCCAATCACATCTAACCACTGGAACTTCCAAAGGGTCCTTCACACCATTGCTGCAACTCAAGAAGTTCCCCGACATACCCGTCTCCACTCGAGAGGAAGCACGTGGGGTCCCGCACACATCCAGGGGAGCCCCGTTTCCGCCTCCTAGCTCGAGATGAGGGATCCTTTCCCTGTTTCGTAGGGAAAGAATTCCCGGGGTTCCCGTCGCATCTCAAGAGGAGGCGCTCTCCACAGGAAAGGCGAGAGGAACTCCAGGGTCGTGCCACCATTCCAAGAGTCCCCCAGATGTGTCAGTCCATTCCAGAGGAAACTGTTTTCCCTGCACTGCCTTGACGTTCAAGCCGAGGATCGAGTCCCACCACGTGTGCACGTGGGACAGCCCTGTGGGAAAGCCTCGTGGGAAAGCCTCGGGGGAAAGACTCGAGGGAAAACCATAGATCCTTTGATCCACGCGGCGGACTGCGTGACACTGCCGCTACCGCTCTGGAGGAAATCGCAAGTGCATGCCCGCATTCGAGACGAGGACTGACTCCCCTGGGGAGACTCCAGAAGTACCCCAAGATCCATGTCAGCACTGGAGAGGAATCCTCAGGTTCCGGCCCCGACTCCACACAAGGTCTTAGGCCCCGGCATCGACGGGAGTGGAATCCCGAGAGGCCCCCGAGGAACTCGCATGGGGACTGGCCTTTCCTGAGGCCACCAGAGCGGGTCCCTGAGGTCCCCGTCGTAAGTCGAGAGCACCTGCCGCAACTCGAGAAAATCCAGGAGGTTTTGCCCTCCAGGCGAGATGAGGCCCATTTCCGCTGAGGCTTCTCGAGGCCAATCACATCTAACCACTGGAACTTCCAAAGGGTCCTTCACACCATTGCTGCAACTCAAGAAGTTCCCCGACATACCCGTCTCCACTCTAGAGGAAGCACGTGGTGTCCCGCACACATCCAGGGGAGCCCCGTTTCGCCTCCTAGCTCGAGATGAGGGATCCTTTCCCTGTTTCGTAGGGAAAGAATTCCCGGCGTTCCCGTCGCATCTCAAGAGGAGGCGCTCTCCACAGGAAAGGCGAGAGGAACTCCAGGGTCGTGCCCCCATTCCAAGAGTCCCCCAGATGTGTCAGTCCATTCCAGAGGAACCTATTTTCCCTGCACTGCCTTGACGTTCAAGCCGAGGATTGACTCCCACCACGTGTGCACGTGGGACAGCCCTGTGGGAAAGCCTCGTGGGAAAGCCTCGTGGGAAAGACTCGAGGGAAAACCATAGATCCTTTGATCCACGCGGCGGACTGCGTGACACTGCTGCTACCGCTCTGGAGGTAAGCGCAAGTGCATGCCCACATTCGAGACGAGGACTGACTCCCCTGGGGAGACTACAGAAGTACCCCAAGATCCATGTCAGCACTGGAGAGGAATCCTCAGGTTCCGGCCCCGACTCCACACAAGGTCTTAGGCCCCGGCATCGACGGGAGAGGAATCCCGAGAGGCCCCCGTGGAACTCACATGGGGACTGGCCTTACCTGAGGCCACCAGAGCGGGTCCCTGAGGTCCCCGTCGTAAGTCGAGAGCACCTGCCGCAACTCGAGAAAATCCAGGAGGTTTTGCCCTCCAGGCGAGATGAGGCCCATTTCCGCTGAGGCTTCTCAAGGCTAATCACATCTAACCACTGGAACTTCCAAAGGGTCCTTCACACCCTTGCTGCAACTCAAGAAGTTCCCCGACATACCCGTCTCCACTCGAGAGGAAGCACGTGGGTCCCGCACACATCCAGGGGAGCCCCGTTTCCGCCTCCTAGCTCGAGATGAGGTATCCTTTCCCTGTTTCGTAGGGAAAGAATTCCCGGCGTTCCCGTCGCATCTCAAGAGGAGGCGCTCTCCACAGGAAAGGCGAGAGGAACTCCAGGGTCGTGCCACCATTACAAGAGTCCCCCAGATGTGTCAGTCCATTCCAGAGGAACCTGTTTTCCCTGCACTGCCTTGACGTTCAAGCCGAAGATCGACTCCCACCACGTGTGCACGTGGGACAGCCCTGTGGGAAAGCCTCGTGGGAAAGCCTCGTGGGAAAGACTCGAGGGAAAACCATAGATCCTTTGATCCACGCGGCGGACTGCGTGACACTGCTGCTACCGCTCTGGAGGAAAGCGCAAGTGCATGCCCGCATTCGAGACGAGGACTGACTCCCCTGGGGAGACTCCAGAAGAACCCCAAGATCCATGTCAGCACTGGAGAGGAATCCTCAGGTTCCGGCCCCGACTCCACACAAGGTCTTAGGCCCCGGCATCGACGGGAGAGGAATCCTGAGAGGCCCCCGAGGAACTCGCATGGGGACTGGCCTTTCCTGGGGCCACCAGAGCGGGTCCCTGAGGTCCCCGTCGTAAGTCGAGAGCACCTGCCGCAACTCGAGAAAATCCAGGAGGTTTTGCCCTCCAGGTGAGATGAGGCCCATTTCCGCTGAGGCTTCTCGAGGCTAATCACGTCTAACCACTGGAACATCCAAAGGGTCCTTCACACCCTTGCTGCAACTCAAGAAGTTCCCCGACATACCCGTCTCCACTCGAGAGGAAGCACGTGGGTCCCGCACACATCCAGGGGAACCCCGTTTCCGCCTCCTAGCTCGAGATGAGGGATCCTTTCCCTGTTTCGTAGGGAAAGAATTCCCGGCGTTCCCGTCGCATCTCAAGAGGAGGCGCTCTCCACAGGAAAGGCGAGAGGAACTCCAGGGTCGTGCCACCATTACAAGAGTCCCCCAGATGTGTCAGTCCATTCCAGAGGAACCTGTTTTCCCTGCACTGCCTTGACGTTCAAGCCGAAGATCGACTCCCACCACGTGTGCACGTGGGACAGCCCTGTGGGAAAGCCTCGTGGGAAAGCCTCGTGGGAAAGACTCGAGGGAAAACCATAGATCCTTTGATCCACGCGGCGGACTGCGTGACACTGCTGCTACCGCTCTGGAGGAAAGCGCAAGTGCATGCCCGCATTCGAGACGAGGACTGACTCCCCTGGGGAGACTCCAGAAGAACCCCAAGATCCATGTCAGCACTGGAGAGGAATCCTCAGGTTCCGGCCCCGACTCCACACAAGGTCTTAGGCCACGGCATCCACGGGAGAGGAATCCCGAGAGGCCCCCGAGGAACTCGCATGGGGACTGGCCTTTCCTGAGGCCACCAGAGCGGGTCCCTGAGGTCCCCGTCGTAAGTCGAGAGCACCTGCCGCAACTCGAGAAAATCCAGGAGGTTTTGCCCTAAAGGAGAGATGAGGCCCATTTCCGCTGAGGCCTCTCGAGGCTAATCAAGTCTAAACACTGGAACTTCCAAAGGGTCCTTCACACCCTTTCTGCAACTCAAGAAGTTCCCCGACATACCCGTCTCCACTCGAGAGGAAGCACGTGGGTCCCGCACACATCCAGGGGAGCCCCGTTTCCGCCTCCTAGCTCGAGATGAGGGATCCTTTCCCTGTTTCGTAGGGAAAGAATTCCCGGCGTTACCGTCGCATCTCAAGAGGAGGCACTCTCCTCAGGAAAGGCGAGAGGAACTCCAGGGTCGTCACACCATTCCAAGAGTCCCCAAGATGTGTCAGTCCATTCCAGAGGAACCTGTTTTCCCTGCACTGCCTTGACGTTCAAGCCGAGGATCGACTCCCACCACGTGTGCACGTGGGACAGCCCTGTTGGAAAGCCTCGTGGGAAAGCCTCGTGGGAAAGACTCGAGGGAAAACCATAGATCCTTTGATCCACGCGGCGGACTGCGTGACACTGCTGCTACCGCTCTGGAGGAAAGCGCAAGTGCATGCCCGCATTCGAGACGAGGACTGACTCCCCTGGGGAGACTCCAGAAGTACCCCAAGATCCATGTCAGCACTGGAGAGGAATCCTCAGGTTCCGGCCCCGACTCCACACAAGGTCTTAGGCCCCGGCATCGACGGGAGAGGAATCCAGAGAGGCCCCCGAGGAACTCGCATGGGGACTGGCCTTTCCTGAGGCCACCAGAGCGGGTCCCTGAGGTCCCCGTCGTAAGTCGAGAGCACCTGCCGCAACTCGAGAAAATCCAGGAGGTTTTGCCCTCCAGGCGAGATGAGGCCCATTTCTGCTGAGGCTTCTCGAGGCCAATCACATCTAACCACTGGAACTTCCAAAGGGTCCTTCACACCCTTGCTGCAAGTCAAGAAGTTCCCCGACATACCCGTCTCCACTCGAGAGGAAGCACGTGGGGTTCCGCACACATCCAGGGGAGCCCTGTTTCCGCCTCCTAGCTCGAGATGAGGGATCCTTTCCCTGTTTCGTAGGGAAAGAATTCCCGGCGTTCCCGTCGCATCTCAAGAGGAGGCGCTCTCCACAGGAAAGGCGAGAGAAACTCAAGGGTCGTGCCACCATTCCAAGAGACCCCCAGATGTGTCAGTCCATTCCAGAGAACCTGTTTTCCCTGCACTGCCTTGACGTTCAAGCCGAGGATCGACTCCCACCACGTGTGCACGTGGGACAGCCCTGTGGGAAAGCCTCGTGGGAAAGCCTCGTGGGAAAGCCTCGTGGGAAAGACTCGAGGGAAAACTATAGATCCTTTGATCCAGGCGGCGGACTGCGTGACACTGCTGCTACCGCCCTGGAGGAAAGCGCAAGTGCATGCCCGCATTCGAGACGAGGACTGACTCCCCTGGGGAGACTCCAGAAGTACCCCAAGATCCATGTCAGCACTGGAGAGGAATCCTCAGGTTCCGGCCCCGATTCCACACAAGGTCTTAGGCCCCGGCATCGACGGGTGAGGAATCCCGAGAGGCCCCCGAGGAACTCGCATGGGGACTGGCCTTTCCTGAGGCCACCAGAGCGGGTCCCTGAGGTCCCCGTCGTAAGTCGAGAGCACCTGCCACAACTCGAGAAAATCCAGGAGGTTTTGCCCTCCAGGCGAGATGAGTCCCATTTCCGCTGAGGCTTCTCCAGGCTAATCACATCTAACCACTGGAACATCCAAAGGGTCCTTCTCACCCTTGCTGCAACTCAAGAAGTTCCCCGACATACCCGTCTCCACTCGAGAGGAAGCACGAGGGTCCCGCACACATCCAGGGGAGCCCCGTTTCCGCCTCCTAGCTCGAGATGAGGGATCCTTTCCCTGTTTCGTAGGGAAAGAATTCGCGGCGTTCCCGTCGCATCTGAAGAGGAGGCGCTCTCCACAGGAAAGGCGAGAGGAACTCAAGGGTCGTGCCACCATTCCAAGAGTCCCCCAGATGTGTCAGTCCATTCCAGAGGAACCTGTTTTCCCTGCACTGCCTTGACGTTCAAGCCGAGGATCGACTCCCACCACGTGTGCACGTGGGACAGCCCTGTGGGAAAGCCTCGTGGGAAAGCCTCGTGGGAAAGACTCGAGGGAAAACCATAGATCCTTTGATCCACGCAGCGGACTGCGTGACACTGCTGCTACCGCCCTGGAGGAAAGCGCAAGTGCATGCCCGCATTCGAGACGAGGACTGACTCCCCTGCGGAGACTCCAGAAGTACCCCAAGATTCATGTCAGCACTGGAGAGGAATCCTCAGGTTCCGGCCCCGACTCCACACAAGGACTTAGGCCCCGGCATCGACGGGAGAGGAATCCCGAGAGGCCCCCGAGGAACTCGCATGGGGACTGGCCTTTCCTGAGGCCACCAGAGCGGGTCCCTGAGGTCCCCGTCGTACGTCGAGAGCACCTGCGGCAACTCGAGAAAATCCAGGAGGTTTTGCCCTCCAGGCGAGATGAGGCCCATTTCCGCTGAGGCTTCTGGAGGCTAATCACATCTAACCACTGGAACTTCCAAAGGGTCCTTCACACCCTTGTTGCAACTCAAGAAGTTCCCCGACATACCCGTCTCCACTCGAGAGGAAGCACGTGGGGTCCCGCACACATCCAGGGGAGCCCCGTTTCCGCCTCCTAGCTCGAGATGAGGGATCCTTTCCCTGTTTCGTAGGGAAAGAATTCGCGGCGTTCCCGTCGCATCTCAAGTGGAGGCGATCTCCACAGGAAAGGAGAGAGGAACTCCAGGGTCGTGCCACCATTCCAAGAGTCCCCCAGATGTGTCAGTCCATTCCAGAGGAACCTGTTTTCCCTGCACTGCCTTGACGTTCAAGCCGAGGATCGACTCCCACCACGTGTGCACGTGGGACAGCCCTGTGGGAAAGCCTCGTGGGAAAGCCTCGTGGGAAAGACTCGAGGGAAAACCATAGATCCTTTGATCCACGCGGCGGACTGCGTGACACTGCTGCTACCGCTCTGGAGGAAAGGGAAAGTGCATGCCAGCATTCGAGACGAGGACTGACTCCCCTGGGGAGACTCTAGAATACCCCAAGATCCATGTCAGCACTGGAGAGGAATCCTCAGGTTCCGGCCACGACTCCACACAAGGTCTTAGGCCCCGGCATCGACAGGAGAGGAATCCCGAGAGGCCCCCGAGGAACTCGCATGGGGACTGGCCTTTCATGAGGCCACCAGAGCGGGTCCCTGAGGTCCCCGTCGTAAGTCGAGAGCACCTGCCGCAACTCGAGAAAATCCAGGAGGTTTTGCCCTCCAGGCGAGATGAGGCCCATTTCCGCTGAGGCTTCTCGAGGCTAATCACGTCTAACCACTGGAACTTCCAAAGGGTCCTTCACACCCTTGCTGCAACTCAAGAAGTTCCCCGACATACCCGTCTCCACTCGAGAGGAAGCACGTGGGGTCCCGCACACATCCAGGGGAGCCCCGTTTCCGCCTCCTAGCTCGAGATGAGGGATCCTTTCCCTGTTTCGTAGGGAAAGAATTCCCGGCGTTCCCGTCGCATCTCAAGAGGAGGCGCTCTCCACAGGAAAGGCGAGAGGAACTCCAGGGTCGTGCCACCATTCCAAGAGTCCCCCAGATGTGTCAGTCCATTCCAGAGGAACCTGTTTTCCCTGCACTGCCTTGACGTTCAAGCCGATGATCGACTCCCACCACGTGTGCACGTGGGACAGCCCTGTGGGAAAGCCTCGTGGGAAAGCCTCGTGGGAAAGACTCGAGGGAAAACCATAGATCCTTTGATCCACGCGGCGGACTGTGTGAAACTGCTCCTACCGCCCTGGAGGAAAGCGCAAGTGCATGCCCGCATTCGAGAGGAGGACTGACTCCCCTGCGGAGACTCCAGAAGTACCCCAAGATCCATGTCAGCACTGGAGAGGAATCCTCAGGTTCCGGCCCCGACTCCACACAAGGTGTTAAGCCCCGGCATCGAAGGGAGAGGAATCCCGAGAGGCCCCCGAGGAACTCGCATGGGGACTGGCCTTTCCTGAGGCCACCAGAGCGGGTCCCTGAGGTCCCCGTCGTAAGTCGAGAGCACCTGCCGCAACTCGAGAAAATCCAGGAGGTTTTGCCCTCCAGGCGAGATGAGGCCCATTTCCGCTGAGGCTTCTCCAGGCTAATCACATCTAACCACTGGAACATCCAAAGGGTCCTTCTCACCCTTGCTGCAACTCAAGAAGTTCCCCGACATACCCGTCTCCACTCGAGAGGAAGCACGTGGGGTCCCGCACACATCCAGGGGAGCCCCGTTTCCGCCTCCTAGCTCGAGATGAGGGATCCTTTCCCTGTTTCGTAGGGAAAGAATTCCCGGCGTTCCCGTCGCATCTCAAGAGGAGGCGCTCTCCACAGGAAAGGCGAGAGGAACTCAAGGGTCGTGCCACCATTCCATGAGTCCCCCAGATGTGTCAGTCCATTCCAGAGGAACCTGTTTTCCCTGCACTGCCTTGACGTTCAAGCCGAGGATCGACTCCCACCACGTGTGCACGTGGGACAGCCCTGTGGGAAAGCCTCGTGGGAAAGCCTCGTGGGAAAGACTCGAGGGAAAACCATAGATCCTTTGATCCACGCGGCGGACTGCGTGACACTGCTGCTACCACTCTGGAGGAAAACGCAAGTGCATGCCCCCATTCGAGTCGAGGACTGACTCCCCTGGGGAGACTCCAGAAGTACCCCAAGATCCATGTCAGCACTGGAGAGGAATCCTCAGGTTCCGGCCCCGACTCCACACAATGTCTTAGGCCCCGGCATCGACGGGAGAGGAATCCCGAGAGGCCCCCGAGGAACTCGCATGGGGACTGGCCTTTCCTGAGGCCACCAGAGCGGGTCCCTGAGGTCCCCGTCGTAAGTCGAGAGCACCTGCCACAACTCGAGAAAATCCAGGAGGTTTTGCCCTCCAGGCGAGATGAGGCACATTTCCGCTGAGGCTTCTCGAGGCTAATCACGTCTAACCACTGGAACTTCCAAAGGGTCCTTCACACCCTTGCTGCAACTCAAGAAGTTCCCCGACATACCCGTCTCCACTCGAGAGGAAGCACGTGGGGTCCCGCACACATCCAGGGGAGCCCCGTTTCCGCCTCCTAGCTCGAGATGAGGGATCCTTTCCATGTTTCGTAGGGAAAGAATTCCCGGCGTTCCCGTCGCATCTCAAGAGGAGGCGCTCTCCACAGGAAAGGCGAGAGGAACTCAAGGGTCGTGCCACCATTCCAAGAGTCCCACAGATGTGTCAGTCCATTCCAGAGGAACCTGTTTTCCCTGCACTGCCTTGACGTTCAAGCCGAGGATCGACTCCCACCACGTGTGCACGTGGGACAGCCCTGTGGGAAAGCCTCGTGGGAAAGCCTCGTGGGAAAGACTCGAGGGAAAACCATAGATCCTTTGATCCACGCAGCGGACTGCGTGACACTGCTGCTACCGCTCTGGAGGAAAGCGCAAGTGCATGCCCGCATTCGAGACGAGGACTGACTCCCCTGGGGAGAATCCTGAAGTACCCCAAGATCCATGTCAGCACTGGAGAGGAATCCTCAGGTTCCGGCCCCGACTCCACACAAGGTCTTAGGCCCCGTCATCGACGGGAGAGGAATCCCGAGAGGCCCCCGAGGAACTCGCATGGGGACTGGCCTTTCCTGAGGCCACCACAGCGGGTCCCTGAGGTCCCCGTCGTAAGTCGAGAGCACCTGCCACAACTCGAGAAAATCCAGGAGGTTTTGCCCTCCAGGCGAGATGATGCCCATTTCCGCTGAGGCTTCTCAAGGCTAATCACATTTAACCACTGGAACTTCCAAAGGGTCCTTCACACCCTTGCTGCAACTCAAGAAGTTCCCCGACATACCCGTCTCCACTCGAGAGGAAGCACGTGGGTCCCGCACACATCCAGGGGAGCCCCGATTCGGCCTCCTAGCTCGAGATGAGGGATCCTTTCCCTGTTTCGAAGGGAAAGAATTCCCGGCGTTCCCGTCGCATCTCAAGAGGAGGCGCTTTCCACAGGAAAGGCGAGAGGAACTCCAGGGTGGTGCCACCATTCCAAGAGTCCCCCAGATGTGTCAGTCCATTCCAGAGGAACCTGTTTACCCTGCACTGCCTTGACGTTCAAGCCGAGGATCGACTCCCACCACGTGTGCACGTGGGACAGCCCTGTGGGAAAGCCTCGTGGGAAAGCCTCGTGGGAAAGACTCGAGGGAAAACCATAGATCCTTTGATCCACGCGGCGGACTGCGTGACACTGCTGCTACCGCTCTGGAGGAAAGCGCAAGTGCATGCCCGCATTCGAGACGAGGACTGACTCCCCTGGGGAGACTCCAGAAGTACCCCAAGATCCATGTCAGCACTGGAGAGGAATCCTCAGGTTCCGGCCCCGACTCCACACAAGGTCTTAGGCCCCGGCATCGACGGGAGAGGAATCCCGAGAGGCCCCCGAGGAACTCGCATGGGGACTGGCCTTTCCTGAGGCCACCAGAGCGGGTCCCTGAGGTCCCCGTCGTAAGTCGAGAGCACCTGCCGCAACTCGAGAAAATCCAGGAGGTTTTGCCCTCCAGGCGAGATGAGGCCCATTTCCGCTGAGGCTTCTCGAGGCCAATCACTTCTAACCACTGGAACTTCCAAAGGGTCCTACACACCGTTGCTGCAACTCAAGAAATTCCCCGACATACCCGTCTGCACCCGAGAGGAAGCACGTGGGGTCCCGCACACATCCAGGGGAGCCCCGTTTCCGCCTCCTAGCTCGAGATGAGGGATCCTTTCCCTGTTTCTTAGGGAAAGAATTCCCGGCGTTTCCGTCGCATCTCAAGAGGAGGCGCTCTCCACAGGAAAGGCGAGAGGAACTCCAGGGTCGTGCCACCATTCCAAGAGGCCCCAGATATGTCAGTTCATTTCAGAGGAAGCTGTTTTCCCTGCACTGCCTTGACGTTCAAGCCGAGGATCGACTCCCACCACGTGTGCACGTGGGACAGCCCTGTGGGAAAGCCTCGTGGGAAAGCCTCGTGGGAAAGACTCGAGGGAAAACCATAGATCCTTTGATCCACGCGGCGGACTGCGTGACACTGCTGCTACCGCTCTGGAGGAAAACGCAAGTGCATGCCCGCATTCGAGACGAGGACTGACTCCCCTGGGGAGACTCCAGAAGTACCCCAAGATCCATGTCAGCACTGGAGAGGAATCCTCAGGTTCCGGCCCCGACTCCACACAAGGTCTTAGGCCCCGGCATCGACGGGAGAGGAATCCCGAGAGGCCCCCGAGGAACTCGCATGGGGGTGGCCTTTCCTGAGGCCACCAGAGCGGGTCCCTGAGGTCCCCGTCGTAAGTCGAGAGCACCTGCCGCAACTCGAGAAAATCCAGGAGGTTTTGCCCTCCAGGCGAGATGAGGCCCATTTCCGCTGAGGCTTCTCGAGGCTAATCACGTCTAACCACTGGAACTTCCAAAGGGTCCTTCACACCCTTACTGCAACTCAAGTTGTTCCCCGACATACCCGTCTCCACTCGAGAGGAAGCACGTGGGGTCCCGCACACATCCAGGGGAGCCCCGTTTCCGCCTCCTAGCTCGAGATGAGGGATCCTTTCCCTGTTTCGTAGGGAAAGAATTCCCGGCGTTCCCGTCGCATCTCAAGAGGAGGTGCTCTCCACAGGAAAGGCGAGAGGAACTCCAGGGTCGTGGCACATTCCAAGACACCCCCAGTTGTGTCAGTCCATTCCAGAGGAACCTGTTTTCCCTGCACTGCCTTGACGTTCAAGCCGTGGATCGACTCGCACCACGTGTGCACTTGGGACAGCCCTGTGGGAAAGCCTCGTGGGAAAGCCTCGTGGGAAAGACTCGAGGGAAAACCATAGATCCTTTGATCCACGCGGCGGACTGCGTGACACTGCTGCTACCGCTCTGGAGGAAAGCGCAAGTGCATGCCCGCATTCGAGACGAGGACTGACTCCCCTGGGGAGACTCCATAAGTACCCCAAGATCCATGTCAGCACTGGAGAGCAATCCTCAGGTTCCGGCCCCGACTCCACACAAGGTCTTAGGCCCCGGCATCGACGGGAGAGGAATCCCGAGAGGCCCCCGAGGAACTCGCATGGGGACTGGCCTTTCCTGAGGCCACCAGAGCGGGACCCTGAGGTCCCCGTCGTAAGTCGAGAGCACCTGCCGCAACTCGAGAAAATCCAGGAGGTTTTGCCCTCCAGGCGAGATGAGGCCCATTTCCGCTGAGGCTTCTCGAGGCTAATCACATCTAACCACTGGAACATCCAAAGGGTCCTTCTCACCCTTGCTGCAACTCAAGAAGTTCCCCGACATACCCGTCTCCACTCGAGAGGAAGCACGAGGGTCCCGCACACATCCAGGGGAGCCCCGTTTCCGCCTCCTAGCTCGAGATGAGGGATCCTTTCCCTGTTTCGTAGGGAAAGAATTCCCGGCGTTCCCGTCGCATCTCAAGAGGAGGCGCTCTCCACAGGAAAGGCGAGAGGAACTCCAGGGTCGTGCCACCATTCCAAGAGTCCCCCAGATGTTTCAGTCCATTCCAGAGGAACCTGTTTTCCCTGCACTGCCTTGACGTTCAAGCCGAGGATCGACTCCCACCACGTGTGCACGTGGGACAGCCCTGTGGGAAAGCCTCGTGGGAAAGCCTCGTGGGAAAGACTCGAGGGAAAACCATAGATCCTTTGATCCACGCGGCGAATTGCGTGACACTGCTGCTACCGCTCTGGAGGAAAGCGCAAGTGCATGCCCGCATTCGAGACGAGGACTGACTCCCCTGGGGAGACTCCAGAAGTACCCCAAGATCCATGTCAGCACTGGAGCGGAATCCTCAGGTTCCGGCCCCGACTCCACACAAGGTCTTAGGCCCCGTCATCGACGGGAGAGGAATCCCGAGAGGCCCCCGAGGAACTCGCATGGGGACTGGCCTTTACTGAGGCCACCAGAGCGGGTCCCTGAGGTCCCCGTCGTAAGTCGAGAGCACCTGCCGCAACTCGAGAAAATCCAGGAGGTTTTGCCCTCCAGGCGAGATGAGGCCCATTTCTGCTGAGGCTTCTCGAGGCCAATCACATCTAACCACTGGAACTTCCAAAGGGTCCTTCACACCCTTGCTGCAAGTCAAGAAGTTCCCCGACATACCCGTCTCCACTCGAGAGGAAGCACGTGGGGTTCCGCACACATCCAGGGGAGCCCCGTTTCCGCCTCCTAGCTCGAGATGAGGGATCCTTTCCCTGTTTCGTAGGGAAAGAATTCCCGGCGTTCCCGTCGCATCTCAAGAGGAGGCGCTCTCCACAGGAAAGGCGAGAGAAACTCAAGGGTCGTGCCACCATTCCAAGAGACCCCCAGATGTGTCAGTCCATTCCAGAGAACCTGTTTTCCCTGCACTGCCTTGACGTTCAAGCCGAGGATCGACTCCCACCACGTGTGCACGTGGGACAGCCCTGTGGGAAAGCCTCGTGGGAAAGCCTCGTGGGAAAGCCTCGTGGGAAAGACTCGAGGGAAAACTATAGATCCTTTGATCCAGGCGGCGGACTGCGTGACACTGCTGCTACCGCCCTGGAGGAAAGCGCAAGTGCATGCCCGCATTCGAGACGAGGACTGACTCCCCTGGGGAGACTCCAGAAGTACCCCAAGATCCATGTCAGCACTGGAGAGGAATCCTCAGGTTCCGGCCCCGATTCCACACAAGGTCTTAGGACCCGGCATCGACGGGTGAGGAATCCCGAGAGGCGCCCGAGGAACTCGCATGGGGACTGGCCTTTCCTGAGGCCACCAGAGCGGGTCCCTGAGGTCCCCGTCGTAAGTCGAGAGCACCTGCCGCAACTCGAGAAAATCCAGGAGGTTTTGCCCTCCAGGCGAGATGAGGCCCATTTCCGCTGAGGCTTTTCCAGGCTAATCACATCTAACCACTGGAACATCCAAAGGGTCCTTCTCACCCTTGCTGCAACTCAAGAAGTTCCCCGACATACCCGTCTCCACTCGAGAGGAAGCACGTGGGGTCCCGCACACATCCAGGGGAGCCCCGTTTCCGCCTCCTAGCTCGAGATGAGGGATCCTTTCCCTGTTTCGTAGGGAAAGAATTCCCGGCGTTCCCGTCGCATCTCAAGAGGAGGCGCTCTCCACAGGAAAGGCGAGAGGAACTCAAGGGTCGTGCCACCATTCCATGAGTCCCCCAGATGTGTCAGTCCATTCCAGAGGAACCTGTTTTCCCTGCACTGCCTTGACGTTCAAGCCGAGGATAGACTCCCACCACGTGTGCACGTGGGACAGCCCTGTGGGAAAGCCTCGTGGGAAAGCCTCGTGGGAAAGACTCGAGGGAAAACCATAGATCCTTTGATCCACGCGGCGGACTGCGTGACACTGCTGCTACCGCTCTGGAGGAAAGCGCAAGTGCATGCCCGCATTCGAGACGAGGACTGACTCCCTTGGGGAAACTCCAGAAGTACCCCAAGATCCATGTCAGCACTGGAGAGGTATCCTCAAGTTCCGGCCCCGACTCCACACAAGGTCTTAGGCCCCGGCATCGACGGGAGAGGAATCCCGAGAGGCCCCCGAGGAACTCGCATGGGGACTGGCCTTTCCTGAGGCCACCAGAGCGGGTCCCTGAGGTCCCCATCGTAAGTCGAGAGCACCTGCCGCAACTCGAGAAAATCCAGGAGGTTTTGCCCTCCAGGCGAGATGAGGCCCATTTCCGCTGAGGCTTCTCGAGGCTAATCACATCTAACCACTGGAACTTCCAAAGGGTCCTTCACACCCTTGCTGCAACTCAAGAAGTTCCCCGACATACCCATCTCCACCCGAGAGGAAGCACGTGGGGTCCCGCACACATCCAGGGGAGCCCCGTTTCCGCCTCCTAGCTCGAGATGAGGGATCCTTTCCCTGTTTCTTAGGGAAAGAATTCCCGGCGTTTCCGTCGCATCTCAAGAGGAGGCGCTCTCCACAGGAAAGGCGAGAGGAACTCCAGGGTCGTGCCACCATTCCAAGAGGCCCCAGATATGTCAGTTCATTTCAGAGGAAGCTGTTTTCCCTGCACAGCCTTGACGTTCAAGCCGAGGATCGACTCCCACCACGTGTGCACGGGGACAGCCCTGTGGGAAAGCCTCGTGGGAAAGCCTCGTGGGAAAGACTC
Organism: Ovis canadensis; assembly: GCF_042477335.2. Lineage (NCBI taxonomy): Eukaryota > Metazoa > Chordata > Mammalia > Artiodactyla > Bovidae > Ovis > Ovis canadensis. The sequence goes on from NC_091252.1 coordinate 4,114,363, forward strand.
GAGGGAAAACCATAGATCCTTTGATCCACGCGGCGGACTGCGTGACACTGCTGCTACCGCTCTGGAGGAAAACGCAAGTGCATGCCCGCATTCGAGACGAGGACTGACTCCCCTGGGGAGACTCCAGAAGTACCCCAAGATCCATGTCAGCACTGGAGAGGAATCCTCAGGTTCCGGCCCCGACTCCACACAAGGTCTTAGGCCCCGGCATCGACGGGAGAGGAATCCCGAGAGGCCCCCGAGGAACTCGCATGGGGACTGGCCTTTCCTGAGGCCACCAGAGCGGGTCCCTGAGGTCCCCGTCGTAAGTCGAGAGCACCTGCCGCAACTCGAGAAAATCCAGGAGGTTTTGCCCTCCAGGCGAGATGAGGCCCATTTCCGCTGAGGCTTCTCGAGGCTAATCACGTCTAACCACTGAAACTTCCAAAGGGTCCTTCACACCCTTGCTGCAACTCAAGTTGTTCCCCGACATACCCGTCTCCACTCGAGAGGAAGCACGTGGGGTCCCGCACACATCCAGGGGAGCCCCGTTTCCGCCTCCTAGCTCGAGATTAGGGATCCTTTCCCTGTTTCGTAGGGAAAGAATTCCCGGCGTTCCCGTCGCATCTCAAGAGGAGGCGCTCTCCACAGGAAAGGCGAGAGGAACTCCAGGGTCGTGGCACATTCCAAGACACCCCCAGTTGTGTCAGTCCATTCCAGAGGAACCTGTTTTCCCTGCACTGCCTTGACGTTCAAGCCGTGGATCGACTCGCACCACGTGTGAACTTGGGACAGCCCTGTGGGAAAGCCTCGTGGGAAAGCCTCGTGGGAAAGACTCGAGGGAAAACCATAGATCATTTGATCGACGCGGCGGACTGCGTGACACTGCTGCTACCGCTCTGGAGGAAAGCGCAAGTGCATGCCCGCATTCGAGACGAGGACTGACTCCCCTGGGGAGACTCCATAAGTACCCCAAGATCCATGTCAGCACTGGAGAGCAATCCTCAGGTTCCGGCCCCGACTCCACACAAGGTCTTAGGCCCCGGCATCGACGGGAGAGGAATCCCGAGAGGCCCCCGAGGAACTCGCATGGGGACTGGCCTTTCCTGAGGCCACCAGAGCGGGACCCTGAGGTCCCCGTCGTAAGTCGAGAGCACCTGCCGCAACTCGAGAAAATCCAGGAGGTTTTGCCCTCCAGGCGAGATGAGGCCCATTTCCGCTGAGGCTTCTCGAGGCCAATCACATCTAACCACTGGAACTTCCAAAGGGTCCTTCACACCCTTGCTGCAAGTCAAGAAGTTCCCCGACATACCCGTCTCCACTCGAGAGGAAGCACGTGGGGTCCCGCACACATCCAGGGGAGCCCCGTTTCCGCCTCCTAGCTCGAGATGAGGGATCCTTTCCCTGTTTCGTAGGGAAAGAATTCCCGGCGTTCCCGTCGCATCTCAAGAGGAGGCGCTCTCCACAGGAAAGGCGAGAGGAACTCAAGGGTCGTGCCACCATTCCAAGAGTCCCCCAGATGTGTCAGTCCATTCCAGAGGAACCTGTTTTCCCTGCACTGCCTTGACGTTCAAGCCGAGGATCGACTCCCACCACGTGTGCACGTGGGACAGCCGTGTGGGAAAGCCTCGTGGGAAAGCCTCGTGGGAAAGACTCGAGGGAAAACCATAGATCCTTTGATCCACGCGGCGGACTGCGTGACACTGCTGCTACCGCTCTGGAGGAAAACGCAAGTGCATGCCCGCATTCGAGACGAGGACTGACTCCCCTGGGGAGACTCCAGAAGTACCCCAAGATCCATGTCAGCACTGGAGAGGAATCCTCAGGTTCCGGCCCCGACTCCACACAAGGTCTTAGGCCCCGGCATCGACGGGAGAGGAATCCCGAGAGGCCCCCGAGGAACTCGCATGGGGACTGGCCTTTCCTGAGGCCACCAGAGCGGGTCCCTGAGGTCCCAGTCGTAAGTCGAGAGCACCTGCCGCAACTCGAGAAAATCCAGGAGGTTTTGCCCTCCAGGCGAGATGAGGCCCATTTCCGCTGAGGCTTCTCGAGGCTAATCACGTCTAACCACTGGAACTTCCAAAGGGTCCTTCACACCCTTGCTGCAACTCAAGTTGTTCCCCGACATACCCGTCTCCACTCGAGAGGAAGCACGTGGGGTCCCGCACACATCCAGGGGAGCCCCGTTTCCGCCTCCTAGCTCGAGATTAGGGATCCTTTCCCTGTTTCGTAGGGAAAGAATTCCCGGCGTTCCCGTCGCATCTCAAGAGGAGGCGCTCTCCACAGGAAAGGCGAGAGGAACTCCAGGGTCGTGGCACATTCCAAGACACCCCCAGTTGTGTCAGTCCATTCCAGAGGAACCTGTTTTCCCTGCACTGCCTTGACGTTCAAGCCGTGGATCGACTCGCACCACGTGTGCACTTGGGACAGCCCTGTGGGAAAGCCTCGTGGGAAAGCCTCGTGGGAAAGACTCGAGGGAAAACCATAGATCATTTGATCGACGCGGCGGACTGCGTGACACTGCTGCTACCGCTCTGGAGGAAAGCGCAAGTGCATGCCCGCATTCGAGACGAGGACTGACTCCCCTGGGGAGACTCCATAAGTACCCCAAGATCCATGTCAGCACTGGAGAGCAATCCTCAGGTTCCGGCCCCGACTCCACACAAGGTCTTAGGCCCCGGCATCGACGGGAGAGGAATCCCGAGAGGCCCCCGAGGAACTCGCATGGGGACTGGCCTTTCCTGAGGCCACCAGAGCGGGTCCCTGAGGTCCCCGTCGTAAGTCGAGAGCACCTGCCGCAACTCGAGAAAATCCAGGAGGTTTTGCCCTCCAGGCGAGATGAGGCCCATTTCCGCTGAGGCTTCTCCAGGCTAATCACATCTAACCACTGGAACATCCAAAGGGTCATTCTCACCCTTGCTGCAACTCAAGAAGTTCCCCGACATACCCGTCTCCACTCGAGAGGAAGCACGAGGGTCCCGCACACATCCAGGGGAGCCCCGTTTCCGCCTCCTAGCTCGAGATGAGGGATCCTTTCCCTGTTTAGTAGGGAAAGAATTCCCGGCGTTCCCGTCGCATCTCAAGAGGAGGCGCTCTCCACAGGAAAGGCGAGAGGAATTCCAGGGTCGTGCCACCATTCCAAGAGTCCCCCAGATGTGTCAGTCCATTCCAGAGGAACCTGTTTTCCCTGCACTGCCTTGACGTTCAAGCCGAGGATCGACTCCCACCACGTGTGCACGTGGGACAGCCCTGTGGGAAAGCCTCGTGGGAAAGCCTCGTGGGAAAGACTCGAGGGAAAACTATAGATCCTTTGATCCAGGCGGCGGACTGCGTGACACTGCTGCTACCGCCCTGGAGGAAAGCGCAAGTGCATGCCCGCATTCGAGACGAGGACTGACTCCCCTGGGGAGACTCCAGAAGTACCCCAAGATCCATGTCAGCACTGGAGAGGAATCCTCAGGTTCCGGCCCCGACTGCACACAATGTCTTAGGCCCCGGCATCGACGGGAGAGGAATCCCGAGAGGCCCCCGAGGAACTCGCATGGGGACTGGCCTTTCCTGAGGCCACCAGAGCGGGTCCCTGAGGTCCCCGTCGTAAGTCGAGAGCACCTGCCGCAACTCGAGAAAATCCAGGAGGTTTTGCCCTCCAGGCGAGATGAGGCCCATTTCCGCTGAGGCTTCTCGAGGCTAATCACGTCTAACCACTGGAACTTCCAAAGGGTCCTTCACACCTTTGCTGCAACTCAAGAAGTTCCCCGACATAACCGTCTCCACTCGAGAGGAAGCACGTGGGGTCCCGCACACATCCAGGGGAGCCCCGTTTCCGCCTCCTAGCTCGAGATGAGGGATCCTTTCCCTGTTTCGTAGGGAAAGAATTCCCGGCGTTCCCGTCGCATCTCAAGAGGAGGCGCTCTCCACAGGAAAGGCGAGAGGAACTCCAGGGTCGTGCCACCATTCCAAGAGTCCCCCAGATGTGTCAGTCCATTCCAGAGGAACCTGTTTTCCCTGCACTGCCTTGACGTTCAAGCCGATGATCGACTCCCACCACGTGTGCACGTGGGACAGCCCTGTGGGAAAGCCTCGTGGGAAAGCCTCGTGGGAAAGACTCGAGGGAAAACCATAGATCCTTTGATCCACGCGGCGGACTGCGTGAAACTGCTCCTACCGCCCTGGAGGAAAGCGCAAGTGCATGCCCGCATTCGAGACGAGGACTGACTCCCCTGCGGAGACTCCAGAAATACCCCAAGATCCATGTCAGCACTGGAGAGGAATCCTCAGGTTCCGGCCCCGACTCCACACAAGGTGTTAAGCCCCGGCATCGAAGGGAGAGGAATCCCGAGAGGCCCCCGAGGAACTCGCATGGGGACTGGCCTTTCCTGAGGCCACCAGAGCGGGTCCCTGAGGTCCCCGTCGTAAGTCGAGAGCACCTGCCGCAACTCGAGAAAATCCAGGAGGTTTTGCCCTTCAGGCGAGATGAGGCCCATTTCCGCTGAGGCTTCTCCAGGCTAATCACATCTAACCACTGGAACTTCCAAAGGGTCCTTCACACCCTTGCTGCAACTCAAGAAGTTCCCCGACATACCCGTCTCCACTCGAGAGGAAGCACGTGGGGTCCCGCACACATCCAGGGGAGCCCCGTTTCCGCCTCCTAGCTCGAGATGAGGGATCCTTTCCATGTTTCGTAGGGAAAGAATTCCCGGCGTTCCCGTCGCATCTCAAGAGGAGGCGCTCTCCACAGGAAAGGCGAGAGGAAATCCAGGGTCGTGCCACCATTCCAAGAGTCCCCCAGATGTGTCAGTCCATTCCAGAGGAACCTGTTTTCCCTGCACTGCCTTGACGTTCAAGCCGAGGATCGACTCCCACCACGTGTGCACGTGGGACAGCCCTGTGGGAAAGCCTCGTGGGAAAGCCTCGTGGGAAAGACTCGAGGGAAAACCATAGATCCTTTGATCCACGCGGCGGACTGCGTGAAACTGCTCCTACCGCCCTGGAGGAAAGCGCAAGTGCATGCCCGCATTCGAGACGAGGACTGACTCCCCTGGGGAGACTCCAGAAGTACCCCAAGATCCATGTCAGCACTGGAGAGGAATCCTCAGGTTCCGGCCCCGACTCCACACAAGGTGTTAGGCCCCGGCATCGAAGGGAGAGGAATCCCGAGAGGCCCCCAAGGAACTCGCATGGGGACTGGCCTTTCCTGAGGCCACCAGAGCGGGTCCCTGAGGTCCCCGTCGTAAGTCGAGAGCACCTGCCGCAACTCGAGAAAATCCAGGAGGTTTTGCCCTCCAGGCGAGATGAGGCCCATTTCCGCTGAGGCTTCTCCAGGCTAATCACATCTAACCACTGGAACATCCAAAGGGTCATTCTCACCCTTGCTGCAACTCAAGAAGTTCCCCGACATACCCGTCTCCACTCGAGAGGAAGCACGAGGGTCCCGCACACATCCAGGGGAGCCCCGTTTCCGCCTCCTAGCTCGAGATGAGGGATCCTTTCCCTGTTTCGTAGGGAAAGAATTCCCGGCGTTCCCGTCGCATCTCAAGAGGAGGCGCTCTCCACAGGAAAGGCGAGAGGAACTCCAGGGTCGTGCCACCATTCCAAGAGTCCCCCAGATGTGTCAGTCCATTCCAGAGGAACCTGTTTTCCCTGCACTGCCTTGACGTTCAAGCCGAGGATCGACTCCCACCACGTGTGCACGTGGGACAGCCCTGTGGGAAAGCCTCGTGGGAAAGCCTCGTGGGAAAGACTCGAGGGAAAACCATAGATCCTTTGATCCACGCGGCGGACTGCGTGACACTGCTGCTACCGCTATGGAGGAAAGCGCAAGTGCATGCCCGCATTCGAGACGAGGACTGACTCCCCTGGGGAGACTCCAGAAGTACCCCAAGATCCATGTCAGCACTGGAGAGGAATCCTCAGGTTCCGGCCCCGACTCCACACAATGTCTTAGGCCCCGGCATCGACGGGAGAGGAATCCCGAGAGGCCCCCGAGGAACTCGCATGGGGACTGGCCTTTCCTGAGGCCACCAGAGCGGGTCCCTGAGGTCCCCGTCGTAAGTCGAGAGCACCTGCCGCAACTCGAGAAAATCCAGGAGGTTTTGCCCTCCAGGCGAGATGAGGCCCATTTCCGCTGAGGCTTCTCGAGGCTAATCACGTCTAACCACTGGAACTTCCAAAGGGTCCTTCACACCTTTGCTGCAACTCAAGAAGTTCCCCGACATACCCGTCTCCACTCGAGAGGAAGCACGTGGGGTCCCGCACACATCCAGGGGAGCCCCGTTTCCGCCTCCTAGCTCGAGATGAGGGATCCTTTCCCTGTTTCGTAGGGAAAGAATTCCCGGCGTTCCCGTCGCATCTCAAGAGGAGGCGCTCTCCACAGGAAAGGCGAGAGGAACTCCAGGGTCGTGCCACCATTCCAAGAGTCCCCCAGATGTGTCAGTCCATTCCAGAGGAACCTGTTTTCCCTGCACTGCCTTGACGTTCAAGCCGATGATCGACTCCCACCACGTGTGCACGTGGGACAGCCCTGTGGGAAAGCCTCGTGGGAAAGCCTCGTGGGAAAGACTCGAGGGAAAACCATAGATCCTTTGATCCACGCGGCGGACTGCGTGAAACTGCTCCTACCGCCCTGGAGGAAAGCGCAAGTGCATGCCCGCATTCGAGACGAGGACTGACTCCCCTGCGGAGACTCCAGAAATACCCCAAGATCCATGTCAGCACTGGAGAGGAATCCTCAGGTTCCGGCCCCGACTCCACACAAGGTGTTAAGCCCCGGCATCGAAGGGAGAGGAATCCCGAGAGGCCCCCGAGGAACTCGCATGGGGACTGGCCTTTCCTGAGGCCACCAGAGCGGGTCCCTGAGGTCCCCGTCGTAAGTCGAGAGCACCTGCCGCAACTCGAGAAAATCCAGGAGGTTTTGCCCTTCAGGCGAGATGAGGCCCATTTCCGCTGAGGCTTCTCCAGGCTAATCACATCTAACCACTGGAACTTCCAAAGGGTCCTTCACACCCTTGCTGCAACTCAAGAAGTTCCCCGACATACCCGTCTCCACTCGAGAGGAAGCACGTGGGGTCCCGCACACATCCAGGGGAGCCCCGTTTCCGCCTCCTAGCTCGAGATGAGGGATCCTTTCCATGTTTCGTAGGGAAAGAATTCCCGGCGTTCCCGTCGCATCTCAAGAGGAGGCGCTCTCCACAGGAAAGGCGAGAGGAAATCCAGGGTCGTGCCACCATTCCAAGAGTCCCCCAGATGTGTCAGTCCATTCCAGAGGAACCTGTTTTCCCTGCACTGCCTTGACGTTCAAGCCGAGGATCGACTCCCACCACGTGTGCACGTGGGACAGCCCTGTGGGAAAGCCTCGTGGGAAAGCCTCGTGGGAAAGACTCGAGGGAAAACCATAGATCCTTTGATCCACGCGGCGGACTGCGTGAAACTGCTCCTACCGCCCTGGAGGAAAGCGCAAGTGCATGCCCGCATTCGAGACGAGGACTGACTCCCCTGGGGAGACTCCAGAAGTACCCCAAGATCCATGTCAGCACTGGAGAGGAATCCTCAGGTTCCGGCCCCGACTCCACACAAGGTGTTAGGCCCCGGCATCGAAGGGAGAGGAATCCCGAGAGGCCCCCAAGGAACTCGCATGGGGACTGGCCTTTCCTGAGGCCACCAGAGCGGGTCCCTGAGGTCCCCGTCGTAAGTCGAGAGCACCTGCCGCAACTCGAGAAAATCCAGGAGGTTTTGCCCTCCAGGCGAGATGAGGCCCATTTCCGCTGAGGCTTCTCCAGGCTAATCACATCTAACCACTGGAACATCCAAAGGGTCATTCTCACCCTTGCTGCAACTCAAGAAGTTCCCCGACATACCCGTCTCCACTCGAGAGGAAGCACGAGGGTCCCGCACACATCCAGGGGAGCCCCGTTTCCGCCTCCTAGCTCGAGATGAGGGATCCTTTCCCTGTTTCGTAGGGAAAGAATTCCCGGCGTTCCCGTCGCATCTCAAGAGGAGGCGCTCTCCACAGGAAAGGCGAGAGGAACTCCAGGGTCGTGCCACCATTCCAAGAGTCCCCCAGATGTGTCAGTCCATTCCAAGGAACCTGTTTTCCCTGCACTGCCTTGACGTTCAAGCCGAGGATCGACTCCCACCACGTGTGCACGTGGGACAGCCCTGTGGGAAAGCCTCGTGGGAAAGCCTCGTGGGAAAGACTCGAGGGAAAACCATAGATCCTTTGATCCACGCGGCGGACTGCGTGACACTGCTGCTACCGCTATGGAGGAAAGCGCAAGTGCATGCCCGCATTCGAGACGAGGACTGACTCCCCTGGGGAGACTCCAGAAGTACCCCAAGATCCATGTCAGCACTGGAGAGGAATCCTCAGGTTCCGGCCCCGACTCCACACAATGTCTTAGGCCCCGGCATCGACGGGAGAGGAATCCCGAGAGGCCCCCGAGGAACTCGCATGGGGACTGGCCTTTCCTGAGGCCACCAGAGCGGGTCCCTGAGGTCCCCGTCGTAAGTCGAGAGCACCTGCCGCAACTCGAGAAAATCCAGGAGGTTTTGCCCTCCAGGCGAGATGAGGCCCATTTCCGCTGAGGCTTCTCCAGGCTAATCACATCTAACCACTGGAACATCCAAAGGGTCATTCTCACCCTTGCTGCAACTCAAGAAGTTCCCCGACATACCCGTCTCCACTCGAGAGGAAGCACGAGGGTCCCGCACACATCCAGGGGAGCCCCGTTTCCGCCTCCTAGCTCGAGATGAGGGATCCTTTCCCTGTTTCGTAGGGAAAGAATTCCCGGCGTTCCCGTCGCATCTCAAGAGGAGGCGCTCTCCACAGGAAAGGCGAGAGGAACTCCAGGGTCGTGCCACCATTCCAAGAGTCCCCCAGATGTGTCAGTCCATTCCAGAGGAACCTGTTTTCCCTGCACTGCCTTGACGTTCAAGCCGAGGATCGACTCCCACCACGTGTGCACGTGGGACAGCCCTGTGGGAAAGCCTCGTGGGAAAGCCTCGTGGGAAAGACTCGAGGGAAAACCATAGATCCTTTGATCCACGCGGCGGACTGCGTGACACTGCTGCTACCGCTATGGAGGAAAGCGCAAGTGCATGCCCGCATTCGAGACGAGGACTGACTCCCCTGGGGAGACTCCAGAAGTACCCCAAGATCCATGTCAGCACTGGAGAGGAATCCTCAGGTTCCGGCCCCGACTCCACACAATGTCTTAGGCCCCGGCATCGACGGGAGAGGAATCCCGAGAGGCCCCCGAGGAACTCGCATGGGGACTGGCCTTTCCTGAGGCCACCAGAGCGGGTCCCTGAGGTCCCCGTCGTAAGTCGAGAGCACCTGCCGCAACTCGAGAAAATCCAGGAGGTTTTGCCCTCCAGGCGAGATGAGGCCCATTTCCGCTGAGGCTTCTCGAGGCTAATCACGTCTAACCACTGGAACTTCCAAAGGGTCCTTCACACCCTTGCTGCAACTCAAGAAGTTCCCCGACATACCCGTCTCCACTCGAGAGGAAGCACGTGGGGTCCCGCACACATCCAGTGGAGCCCCGTTTCCGCCTCCTAGCTCGAGATGAGGGATCCTTTCCCTGTTTCGTAGGGAAAGAATTCTCGGCGTTCCCGTCGCATCTCAAGAGGAGGCGCTCTCCACAGGAAAGGCGAGAGGAACTCCAGGGTCGTGTCACCATTCCAAGAGTCCCCCAGATGTGTCAGTCCATTCCAGAGGAACCTGTTTTCCCTGCACTGCCTTGACGTTCAAGCCGAGGATCGACTCCCACCACGTGTGCACGTGGGACAGCCGTGTGGGAAAGCCTCGTGGGAAAGCCTCGTGGGAAAGACTCGAGGGAAAACCATAGATCCTTTGATCCACGCGGCGGACTGCGTGAAACTGCTCCTACCGCCCTGGAGGAAAGCGCAAGTGCATGCCCGCATTCGAGACGAGGACTGACTCCCCTGGGGAGACTCCAGAAGTACCCCAAGATCCATGTCAGCACTGGAGAGGAATCCTCAGGTTCCGGCCCCGACTCCACACAAGGTGTTAGGCCCCGGCATCGAAGGGAGAGGAATCCCGAGAGGCCCCCAAGGATCTCGCATGGGGACTGGCCTTTCCTGAGGCCACCAGAGCGGGTCCCTGAGGTCCCCGTCGTAAGTCGAGAGCACCTGCCGCAACTCGAGAAAATCCAGGAGGTTTTGCCCTCCAGGCGAGATGAGGCCCATTTCCGCTGAGGCTTCTCCAGGCTAATCACATCTAACCACTGGAACATCCAAAGGGTCATTCTCACCCTTGCTGCAACTCAAGAAGTTCCCCGACATACCCGTCTCCACTCGAGAGGAAGCACGAGGGTCCCGCACACATCCAGGGGAGCCCCGTTTCCGCCTCCTAGCTCGAGATGAGGGATCCTTTCCCTGTTTCGTAGGGAAAGAATTCCCGGCGTTCCCGTCGCATCTCAAGAGGAGGCGCTCTCCACAGGAAAGGCGAGAGGAATTCCAGGGTCGTGCCACCATTCCAAGAGTCCCCCAGATGTGTCAGTCCATTCCAGAGGAACCTGTTTTCCCTGCACTGCCTTGACGTTCAAGCCGAGGATCGACTCCCACCACGTGTGCACGTGGGACAGCCCTGTGGGAAAGCTTCGTGGGAAAGCCTCGTGGGAAAGACTCGAGGGAAAACTATAGATCCTTTGATCCAGGCGGCGGACTGCGTGACACTGCTGCTACCGCCCTGGAGGAAAGCGCAAGTGCATGCCCGCATTCGAGACGAGGACTGACTCCCCTGGGGAGACTCCAGAAGTACCCCAAGATCCATGTCAGCACTGGAGAGGAATCCTCAGGTTCCGGCCCCGACTCCACACAATGTCTTAGGCCCCGGCATCGACGGGAGAGGAATCCCGAGAGGCCCCCGAGGAACTCGCATGGGGACTGGCCTTTCCTGAGGCCACCAGAGCGGGTCCCTGAGGTCCCCGTCGTAAGTCGAGAGCACCTGCCGCAACTCGAGAAAATCCAGGAGGTTTTGCCCTCCAGGCGAGATGAGGCCCATTTCCGCTGAGGCTTCTCGAGGCTAATCACGTCTAACCACTGGAACTTCCAAAGGGTCTTTCACACCTTTGCTGCAACTCAAGAAGTTCCCCGACATACCCGTCTCCACTCGAGAGGAAGCACGTGGGGTCCCGCACACATCCAGGGGAGCCCCGTTTCCGCCTCCTATCTCGAGATGAGGGATCCTTTCCCTGTTTCGTAGGGAAAGAATTCCCGGCGTTCCCGTCGCATCTCAAGAGGAGGCGCTCTCCACAGGAAAGGCGAGAGGAACTCCAGGGTCGTGCCACCATTCCAAGAGTCCCCCAGATGTGTCAGTCCATTCCAGAGGAACCTGTTTTCCCTGCACTGCCTTGACGTTCAAGCCGAGGATCGACTCCCACCACGTGTGCACGTGGGACAGCCCTGTGGGAAAGCCTCGTGGGAAAGCCTCGTGGGAAAGACTCGAGGGAAAACCATAGATCCTTTGATCCACGTGGCGGACTGCGTGAAACTGCTCCTACCGCCCTAGAGGAAAGCGCAAGTGCATGCCCGCATTCGAGACGAGGACTGACTCCCCTGCGGAGACTCCAGAAATACCCCAAGATCCATGTAAGCACTGGAGAGGAATCCTCAGGTTCCGGCCCCGACTCCACACAAGGTGTTAAGCCCCGGCATCGAAGGGAGAGGAATCCCGAGAGGCCCCCGAGGAACTCGCATGGGGACTGGCCTTTCCTGAGGCCACCAGAGCGGGTCCCTGAGGTCCCCGTCGTAAGTCGAGAGCACCTGCCGCAACTCGAGAAAATCCAGGAGGTTTTGCCCTCCAGGCGAGATGAGGCCCATTTCCGCTGAGGCTTCTCGAGGCTAATCACGTCTAACCACTGGAACTTCCAAAGGGTCCTTCTCACCCTTGCTGCAACTCAAGAAGTTCCCCAGCATACCCGTCTCCACTCGAGAGGAAGCACGTGGGGTCCCGCACACATCCAGGGGAGCCCCGTTTCCGCCTCCTAGCTCGAGATGAGGGATCCTTTCCCTGTTTCGTAGGGAAAGAATTCTCGGCGTTCCCGTCGCATCTCAAGAGGAGGCGCTCTCCACAGGAAAGGCGAGAGGAACTCAAGGGTCGTGCCACCATTCCAAGAGTCCCCCAGATGTGTCAGTCCATTCCAGAGGAACCTGTTTTCCCTGCACTGCCTTGACGTTCAAGCCGAGGATCGACTCCCACCACGTGTGCACGTGGGACAGCCGTGTGGGAAAGCCTCGTGGGAAAGCCTCGTGGGAAAGACTCGAGGGAAAACCATAGATCCTTTGATCCACGCGGCGGACTGCGTGACACTGCTGCTACCACTCTGGAGGAAAGCGCAAGTGCATGCCCGCATTCGAGTCGAGGACTGACTCCCCTGGGGAGACTCCAGAAGTACCCCAAGATCCATGTCAGCACTGGAGAGGAATCCTCAGGTTCCGGCCCCGACTCCACACAATGTCTTAGGCCCCGGCATCGACGGGAGAGGAATCCCGAGAGGCCCCCGAGGAACTCGCATGGGGACTGGCCTTTCCTGAGGCCACCAGAGCGGGTCCCTGAGGTCCCCGTCGTAAGTCGAGAGCACCTGCCGCAACTCGAGAAAATCCAGGAGGTTTTGCCCTCCAGGCGAGATGAGGCCCATTTCCGCTGAGGCTTCTCCAGGCTAATCACATCTAACCACTGGAACATCCAAAGGGTCATTCTCACCCTTGCTGCAACTCAAGAAGTTCCCCGACATACCCGTCTCCACTCGAGAGGAAGCACGAGGGTCCCGCACACATCCAGTGGAGCCCCGTTTCCGCCTCCTAGCTCGAGATGAGGGATCCTTTCCCTGTTTCGTAGGGAAAGAATTCTCGGCGTTCCCGTCGCATCTCAAGAGGAGGCGCTCTCCACAGGAAAGGCGAGAGGAACTCAAGGGTCGTGCCACCATTCCAAGAGTCCCCCAGATGTGTCAGTCCATTCCAGAGGAACCTGTTTTCCCTGCACTGCCTTGACGTTCAAGCCGAGGATCGACTCCCACCACGTGTGCACGTGGGACAGCCCTGTGGGAAAGCCTCGTGGGAAAGCCTCGTGGGAAAGACTCGAGGGAAAACCATAGATCCTTTGATCCACGCGGCGGACTGCGTGACACTGCTGCTACCGCTCTGGAGGAAAGCGCAAGTGCATGCCCGCATTCGAGTCGAGGACTGACTCCCCTGGGGAGACTCCAGAAGTACCCCAAGATTCATGTCAGCACTGGAGAGGAATCCTCAGGTTCCGGCCCCGACTCCACACAATGTCTTAGGCCCCGGCATCGACGGGAGAGGAATCCCGAGAGGCCCCCGAGGAACTCGCATGGGGACTGGCCTTTCCTGAGGACACCAGAGCGGGTCCCTGAGGTCCCCGTCGTAAGTCGTGAGCACCTGCCGCAACTCGAGAAAATCCAGGAGGTTTTGCCCTCCAGGCGAGATGAGGCCCATTTCCGCTGAGGCTTCTCGAGGCTAATCACGTCTAACCACTGGAACTTCCAAAGGGTCCTTCACACCCTTGCTGCAACTCAAGAAGTTCCCCGACATACCCGTCTCCACTCGAGAGGAAGCACGTGGGGTCCCGCACACATCCAGGGGAGCCCCGTTTCCGCCTCCTAGCTCGAGATGAGGGATCCTTTCCATGTTTCGTAGGGAAAGAATTCCCGGCGTTCCCGTCGCATCTCAAGAGGAGGCGCTCTCCACAGGAAAGGCGAGAGGAATTCCAGGGTCGTGCCACCATTCCAAGAGTCCCCCAGATGTGTCAGTCCATTCCAGAGGAACCTGTTTTCCCTGCACTGCCTTGACGTTCAAGCCGAGGATCGACTCCCACCACGTGTGCACGTGGGACAGCCCTGTGGCAAAGCCTCGTGGGAAAGCCTCGTGGGAAAGACTCGAGGGAAAACCATAGATCCTTTGATCCACGCGGCGGACTGCGTGAAACTGCTCCTACCGCCCTGGAGGAAAGCGCAAGTGCATGCCCGCATTCGAGACGAGGACTGACTCCCCTGGGGAGACTCCAGAAGTACCCCAAGATCCATGTCAGCACTGGAGAGGAATCCTCAGGTTCCGGCCCCGACTCCACACAAGGTGTTAGGCCCCGGCATCGAAGGGAGAGGAATCCCGAAAGGCCCCCAAGGATCTCGCATGGGGACTGGCCTTTCCTGAGGCCACCAGAGCGGGTCCCTGAGGTCCCCGTCGTAAGTCGAGAGCACCTGCCGCAACTCGAAAAAATCCAGGAGGTTTTGCCCTCCAGGCGAGATGAGGCCCATTTCCGCTGAGGCTTCTCCAGGCTAATCACATCTAACCACTGGAACATCCAAAGGGTCATTCTCACCCTTGCTGCAACTCAAGAAGTTCCCCGACATACCCGTCTCCACTCGAGAGGAAGCACGAGGGTCCCGCACACATCCAGGGGAGCCCCGTTTCCGCCTCCTAGCTCGAGATGAGGGATCCTTTCCCTGTTTAGTAGGGAAAGAATTCCCGGCGTTCCCGTCGCATCTCAAGAGGAGGCGCTCTCCACAGGAAAGGCGAGAGGAATTCCAGGGTCGTGCCACCATTCCAAGAGTCCCCCAGATGTGTCAGTCCATTCCAGAGGAACCTGTTTTCCCTGCACTGCCTTGACGTTCAAGCCGAGGATCGACTCCCACCACGTGTGCACGTGGGACAGCCCTGTGGGAAAGCCTCGTGGGAAAGCCTCGTGGGAAAGACTCGAGGGAAAACTATAGATCCTTTGATCCAGGCGGCGGACTGCGTGACACTGCTGCTACCGCCCTGGAGGAAAGCGCAAGTGCATGCCCGCATTCGAGACGAGGACTGACTCCCCTGGGGAGACTCCAGAAGTACCCCAAGATCCATGTCAGCACTGGAGAGGAATCCTCAGGTTCCGGCCCCGACTCCACACAATGTCTTAGGCCCCGGCATCGACGGGAGAGGAATCCCGAGAGGCCCCCGAGGAACTCGCATGGGGACTGGCCTTTCCTGAGGCCACCAGAGCGGGTCCCTGAGGTCCCCGTCGTAAGTCGAGAGCACCTGCCGCAACTCGAGAAAATCCAGGAGGTTTTGCCCTCCAGGCGAGATGAGGCCCATTTCCGCTGAGGCTTCTCGAGGCTAATCACGTCTAACCACTGGAACTTCCAAAGGGTCCTTCACACCTTTGCTGCAACTCAAGAAGTTCCCCGACATACCCGTCTCCACTCGAGAGGAAGCACGTGGGGTCCCGCACACATCCAGGGGAGCCCCGTTTCCGCCTCCTAGCTCGAGATGAGGGATCCTTTCCCTGTTTCGTAGGGAAAGAATTCCCGGCGTTCCCGTCGCATCTCAAGAGGAGGCGCTCTCCACAGGAAAGGCGAGAGGAACTCCAGGGTCGTGCCACCATTCCAAGAGTCCCCCAGATGTGTCAGTCCATTCCAGAGGAACCTGTTTTCCCTGCACTGCCTTGACGTTCAAGCCGATGATCGACTCCCACCACGTGTGCACGTGGGACAGCCCTGTGGGAAAGCCTCGTGGGAAAGCCTCGTGGGAAAGACTCGAGGGAAAACCATAGATCCTTTGATCCACGAGGCGGACTGCGTGAAACTGCTCCTACCGCCCTGGAGGAAAGCGCAAGTGCATGCCCGCATTCGAGACGAGGACTGACTCCCCTGCGGAGACTCCAGAAATACCCCAAGATCCATGTCAGCACTGGAGAGGAATCCTCAGGTTCCGGCCCCGACTCCACAAAAGGTGTTAAGCCCCGGCATCGAAGGGAGAGGAATCCCGAGAGGCCCCCGAGGAACTCGCATGGGGACTGGCCTTTCCTGAGGCCACCAGAGCGGGTCCCTGAGGTCCCCGTCGTAAGTCGAGAGCACCTGCCGCAACTCGAGAAAATCCAGGAGGTTTTGCCCTTCAGGCGAGATGAGGCCCATTTCCGCTGAGGCTTCTCCAGGCTAATCACATCTAACCACTGGAATATCCAAAGGGTCCTTCTCACCCTTGCTGCAACTCAAGAAGTTCCCCGACATACCCGTCTCCACTCGAGAGGAAGCACGTGGGGTCCCGCACACATCCAGGGGAGCCCCGTTTCCGCCTCCTAGCTCGAGATGAGGGATCCTTTCCCTGTTTCGTAGGGAAAGAATTCTCGGCGTTCCCGTCGCATCTCAAGAGGAGGCGCTCTCCACAGGAAAGGCGAGAGGAACTCAAGGGTCGTGCCACCATTCCAAGAGTCCCCCAGATGTGTCAGTCCATTCCAGAGGAACCTGTTTTCCCTGCACTGCCTTGACGTTCAAGCCGAGGATCGACTCCCACCACGTGTGCACGTGGGACAGCCGTGTGGGAAAGCCTCGTGGGAAAGCCTCGTGGGAAAGACTCGAGGGAAAACCATAGATCCTTTGATCCACGCGGCGGACTGCGTGACACTGCTGCTACCGCTCTGGAGGAAAGCGCAAGTGCATGCCCGCATTCGAGTCGAGGACTGACTCCCCTGGGGAGACTCCAGAAGTACCCCAAGATCCATGTCAGCACTGGAGAGGAATCCTCAGGTTCCGGCCCCGACTCCACACAATGTCTTAGGCCCCGGCATCGACGGGAGAGGAATCCCGAGAGGCCCCCGAGGAACTCGCATGGGGACTGGCCTTTCCTGAGGCCACCAGAGCGGGTCCCTGAGGTCCCCGTCGTAAGTCGAGAGCACCTGCCGCAACTCGAGAAAATCCAGGAGGTTTTGCCCTCCAGGCGAGATGAGGCCCATTTCCGCTGAGGCTTCTCCAGGCTAATCACATCTAACCACTGGAACATCCAAAGGGTCATTCTCACCCTTGCTGCAACTCAAGAAGTTCCCCGACATACCCGTCTCCACTCGAGAGGAAGCACGAGGGTCCCGCACACATCCAGGGGAGCCCCGTTTCCGCCTCCTAGCTCGAGATGAGGGATCCTTTCCCTGTTTATTAGGGAAAGAATTCCCGGCGTTCCCGTCGCATCTCAAGAGGAGGCGCTCTCCACAGGAAAGGCGAGAGGAATTCCAGGGTCGTGCCACCATTCCAAGAGTCCCCCAGATGTGTCAGTCCATTCCAGAGGAACCTGTTTTCCCTGCACTGCCTTGACGTTCAAGCCGAGGATCGACTCCCACCACGTGTGCACGTGGGACAGCCCTGTGGGAAAGCCTCGTGGGAAAGCCTCGTGGGAAAGACTCGAGGGAAAACTATAGATCCTTTGATCCAGGCGGCGGACTGCGTGACACTGCTGCTACCGCCCTGGAGGAAAGCGCAAGTGCATGCCCACATTCGAGACGAGGACTGACTCCCCTGGGGAGACTCCAGAAGTACCCCAAGATCCATGTCAGCACTGGAGAGGAATCCTCAGGTTCCGGCCCCGACTCCACACAATGTCTTAGGCCCCGGCATCGACGGGAGAGGAATCCCGAGAGGCCCCCGAGGAACTCGCATGGGGACTGGATTTTCCTGAGGCCACCAGAGCGGGTCCCTGAGGTCCCCGTCGTAAGTCGAGAGCACCTGCCGCAACTCGAGAAAATCCAGGAGGTTTTGCCCTCCAGGCGAGATGAGGCCCATTTCCGCTGAGGCTTCTCGAGGCTAATCACGTCTAACCACTGGAACTTCCAAAGGGTCCTTCACACCCTTGCTGCAACTCAAGAAGTTCCCCGACATACCCGTCTCCACTCGAGAGGAAGCACGTGGGGTCCCGCACACATCCAGGGGAGCCCCGTTTCCGCCTCCTAGCTCGAGATGAGGGATCCTTTCCCTGTTTCGTAGGGAAAGAATTCCCGGCGTTCCCGTCGCATCTCAAGAGGAGGCGCTCTCCACAGGAAAGGCGAGAGGAACTCCAGGGTCGTGCCACCATTCCAAGAGTCCCCCAGATGTGTCAGTCCATTCCAGAGGAACCTGTTTTCCCTGCACTGCCTTGACGTTCAAGCCGATGATCGACTCCCACCACGTGTGCACGTGGGACAGCCCAGTGGGAAAGCCTCGTGGGAAAGCCTCGTGGGAAAGACTCGAGGGAAAACCATAGATCCTTTGATCCACGCGGCGGACTGCGTGAAACTGCTCCTACCGCCCTGGAGGAAAGCGCAAGTGCATGCCCGCATTCGAGACGAGGACTGACTCCCCTGCGGAGACTCCAGAAGTACCCCAAGATCCATGTCAGCACTGGAGAGGAATCCTCAGGTTCCGGCCCCGACTCCACACAAGGTGTTAAGCCCCGGCATCGAAGGGACAGGAATCCCGAGAGGCCCCCGAGGAACTCGCATGGGGACTGGCCTTTCCTGAGGCCACCAGAGCGGGTCCCTGAGGTCCCCGTCGTAAGTCGAGAGCACCTGCCGCAACTCGAGAAAATCCAGGAGGTTTTGCCCTCCAGGCGAGATGAGGCCCATTTCCGCTGAGGCTTCTCCAGGCTAATCACATCTAACCACTGGAACATCCAAAGGGTCCTTCTCACCCTTGCTGCAACTCAAGAAGTTCCCCGACATACCCGTCTCCACTCGAGAGGAAGCACGTGGGGTCCCGCACACATCCAGGGGAGCCCCGTTTCCGCCTCCTAGCTCGAGATGAGGGATCCTTTCCCTGTTTCGTAGGGAAAGAATTCCCGGCGTTCCCGTCGCATCTCAAGAGGAGGCGCTCTCCACAGGAAAGGCGAGAGGAACTCAAGGGTCGTGCCACCATTCCAAGAGTCCCCCAGATGTGTCAGTCCATTCCAGAGGAACCTGTTTTCCCTGCACTGCCTTGACGTTCAAGCCGAGGATCGACTCCCACCACGTGTGCACGTGGGACAGCCGTGTGGGAAAGCCTCGTGGGAAAGCCTCGTGGGAAAGACTCGAGGGAAAACCATAGATCCTTTGATCCACGCGGCGGACTGCGTGACACTGCTGCTACCGTTCTGGAGGAAAGCGCAAGTGCATGCCCGCATTCGAGTCGAGGACTGACTCCCCTGGGGAGACTCCAGAAGTACCCCAAGATCCATGTCAGCACTGGAGAGGAATCCTCAGGTTCCGGCCCCGACTCCACACAATGTCTTAGGCCCCGGCATCGACGGGAGAGGAATCCCGAGAGGCCCCCGAGGAACTCGCATGGGGACTGGCCTTTCCTGAGGCCACCAGAGCGGGTCCCTGAGGTCCCCGTCGTAAGTCGAGAGCACGTGCCGCAACTCGAGAAAATCCAGGAGGTTTTGCCCTCCAGGCGAGATGAGGCACATTTCCCCTGAGGCTTCTCGAGGCTAATCACGTCTAACCACTGGAACTTCCAAAGGGTCCTTCACACCCTTGCTGCAACTCAAGAAGTTCCCCGACATACCCGTCTCCACTCGAGAGGAAGCACGTGGGGTCCCGCACACATCCAGGGGAGCCCCGTTTCCGCCTCCTAGCTCGAGATGAGGGATCCTTTCCCTGTTTCGTAGGGAAAGAATTCCCGGCGTTCCCGTCGCATCTCAAGAGGAGGCGCTCTCCACAGGAAAGGCGAGAGGAAATCCAGGGTCGTGCCACCATTCCAAGAGTCCCCCAGATGTGTCAGTCCATTCCAGAGGAACCTGTTCTCCCTGCACTGCCTTGACGTTCAAGCCGAGGATCGACTCCCACCACGTGTGCACGTGGGACAGCCCTGTGGGAAAGCCTCGTGGGAAAGCCTCGTGGGAAAGACTCGAGGGAAAACCATAGATCCTTTGATCCACGGGGGAATGCGTGAAACTGCTCCTACCGCCCTGGAGGAAAGCGCAAGTGCATGCCCGCATTCGAGACGAGGACTGACTCCCCTGGGGAGACTCCAGAAGTTCCCCAAGATCCATGTCAGCACTGGAGAGGAATCCTCAGGTTCCGGCCCCGACTCCACACAAGGTGTTAGGCCCCGGCATCGAAGGGAGAGGAATCCCGAGAGGCCCCCGAGGAACTAGCATGGCGACTGGCCTTTCCTGAGGCCACCAGAGCGGGTCCCTGAGGTCCCCGTCGTAAGTCGAGAGCACCTGCCGCAACTCGAGAAAATCCAGGAGGTTTTGCCCTCCAGGCGAGATGAGGCCCATTTCCGCTGAGGCTTCTCCAGGCTAATCACATCTAACCACTGGAACATCCAGAGGGTCATTCTCACCCTTGCTGCAACTCAAGAAGTTCCCCGACATACCCGTCTCCACTCGAGAGGAAGCACGAGGGTCCCGCACACATCCAGGGGAGCCCCGTTTCCGCCTCCTAGCTCGAGATGAGGGATCCTTTCCCTGTTTAGTAGGGAAAGAATTCCCGGCGTTCCCGTCGCATCTCAAGAGGAGGCGCTCTCCACAGGAAAGGCGAGAGGAATTCCAGGGTCGTGCCACCATTCCAAGAGTCCCCCAGATGTGTCAGTCCATTCCAGAGGAACCTGTTTTCCCTGCACTGCCTTGACGTTCAAGCCGAGGATCGACTCCCACCACGTGTGCACGTGGGACAGCCCTGTGGGAAAGCCTCGTGGGAAAGCCTCGTGGGAAAGACTCGAGGGAAAACTATAGATCCTTTGATCCAGGCGGCGGACTGCGTGACACTGCTGCTACCGCCCTGGAGGAAAGCGCAAGTGCATGCCCGCATTCGAGACGAGGACTGACTCCCCTGGGGAGACTCCAGAAGTACCCCAAGATCCATGTCAGCACTGGAGAGGAATCCTCAGGTTCCGGCCCCGACTCCACACAATGTCTTAGGCCCCGGCATCGACGGGAGAGGAATCCCGAGAGGCCCCCGAGGAACTCGCATGGGGACTGGCCTTTCCTGAGGCCACCAGAGCGGGTCCCTGAGGTCCCCGTCGTAAGTCGAGAGCACCTGCCGCAACTCGAGAAAATCCAGGAGGTTTTGCCCTCCAGGCGAGATGAGGCCCATTTCCGCTGAGGCTTCTCGAGGCTAATCACGTCTAACCACTGGAACTTCCAAAGGGTCCTTCACACCCTTGCTGCAACTCAAGAAGTTCCCCGACATACCCGTCTCCACTCGAGAGGAAGCACGTGGGGTCCCGCACACATCCAGGGGAGCCCCGTTTCCGCCTCCTAGCTCGAGATGAGGGATCCTTTCCCTGTTTCGTAGGGAAAGAATTCCCGGCGTTCCCGTCGCATCTCAAGAGGAGGCGCTCTCCACAGGAAAGGCGAGAGGAACTCCAGGGTCGTGCCACCATTCCAAGAGTCCCCCAGATGTGTCAGTCCATTCCAGAGGAACCTGTTTTCCCTGCACTGCCTTGACGTTCAAGCCGATGATCGACTCCCACCACGTGTGCACGTGGGACAGCCCAGTGGGAAAGCCTCGTGGGAAAGCCTCGTGGGAAAGACTCGAGGGAAAACCATAGATCCTTTGATCCACGCGGCGGACTGCGTGAAACTGCTCCTACCGCCCTGGAGGAAAGCGCAAGTGCATGCCCGCATTCGAGACGAGGACTGACTCCCCTGCGGAGACTCCAGAAGTACCCCAAGATCCATGTCAGCACTGGAGAGGAATCCTCAGGTTCCGGCCCCGACTCCACACAAGGTGTTAAGCCCCGGCATCGAAGGGACAGGAATCCCGAGAGGCCCCCGAGGAACTCGCATGGGGACTGGCCTTTCCTGAGGCCACCAGAGCGGGTCCCTGAGGTCCCCGTCGTAAGTCGAGAGCACCTGCCGCAACTCGAGAAAATCCAGGAGGTTTTGCCCTCCAGGCGAGATGAGGCACATTTCCCCTGAGGCTTCTCGAGGCTAATCACGTCTAACCACTGGAACTTCCAAAGGGTCCTTCACACCCTTGCTGCAACTCAAGAAGTTCCCCGACATACCCGTCTCCACTCGAGAGGAAGCACGTGGGGTCCCGCACACATCCAGGGGAGCCCCGTTTCCGCCTCCTAGCTCGAGATGAGGGATCCTTTCCATGTTTCGTAGGGAAAGAATTCCCGGCGTTCCCGTCGCATCTCAAGAGGAGGCGCTCTCCACAGGAAAGGCGAGAGGAAATCCAGGGTCGTGCCACCATTCCAAGAGTCCCCCAGATGTGTCAGTCCATTCCAGAGGAACCTGTTCTCCCTGCACTGCCTTGACGTTCAAGCCGAGGATCGACTCCCACCACGTGTGCACGTGGGACAGCCCTGTGGGAAAGCCTCGTGGGAAAGCCTCGTGGGAAAGACTCGAGGGAAAACCATAGATCCTTTGATCCACGGGGGAATGCGTGAAACTGCTCCTACCGCCCTGGAGGAAAGCGCAAGTGCATGCCCGCATTCGAGACGAGGACTGACTCCCCTGGGGAGACTCCAGAAGTTCCCCAAGATCCATGTCAGCACTGGAGAGGAATCCTCAGGTTCCGGCCCCGACTCCACACAAGGTGTTAGGCCCCGGCATCGAAGGGAGAGGAATCCCGAGAGGCCCCCGAGGAACTAGCATGGCGACTGGCCTTTCCTGAGGCCACCAGAGCGGGTCCCTGAGGTCCCCGTCGTAAGTCGAGAGCACCTGCCGCAACTCGAGAAAATCCAGGAGGTTTTGCCCTCCAGGCGAGATGAGGCCCATTTCCGCTGAGGCTTCTCCAGGCTAATCACATCTAACCACTGGAACATCCAGAGGGTCATTCTCACCCTTGCTGCAACTCAAGAAGTTCCCCGACATACCCGTCTCCACTCGAGAGGAAGCACGAGGGTCCCGCACACATCCAGGGGAGCCCCGTTTCCGCCTCCTAGCTCGAGATGAGGGATCCTTTCCCTGTTTAGTAGGGAAAGAATTCCCGGCGTTCCCGTCGCATCTCAAGAGGAGGCGCTCTCCACAGGAAAGGCGAGAGGAACTCCAGGGTCGTGGCACATTCCAAGACACCCCCAGTTGTGTCAGTCCATTCCAGAGGAACCTGTTTTCCCTGCACTGCCTTGACGTTCAAGCCGTGGATCGACTCGCACCACGTGTACACTTGGGACAGCCCTGTGGGAAAGCCTCGTGGGAAAGCCTCGTGGGAAAGACTCGAGGGAAAACCATAGATCCTTTGATCCACGCGGCGGACTGCGTGACACTGCTGCTACCGCTCTGGAGGAAAGCGCAAGTGCATGCCCGCATTCGAGACGAGGACTGACTCCCCTGGGGAGACTCCATAAGTACCCCAAGATCCATGTCAGCACTGGAGAGCAATCCTCAGGTTCCGGCCCCGACTCCACACAAGGTCTTAGGCCCCGGCATCGACGGGAGAGGAATCCCGAGAGGCCCCCGAGGAACTCGCATGGGGACTGGCCTTTCCTGATGCCACCAGAGCGGGACCCTGAGGTCCCCGTCGTAAGTCGAGAGCACCTGCCGCAACTCGAGAAAATCCAGGAGGTTTTGCCCTCCAGGCGAGATGAGGCCCATTTCCGCTGAGGCTTCTCGAGGCTAATCACATCTAACCACTGGAACATCCAAAGGGTCCTTCTCACCCTTGCTGCAACTCAAGAAGTTCCCCGACATACCCGTCTCCACTCGAGAGGAAGCACGAGGGTCCCGCACACATCCAGGGGAGCCCCGTTTCCGCCTCCTAGCTCGAGATGAGGGATCCTTTCCCTGTTTCGTAGGGAAAGAATTCCCGGCGTTCCCGTCGCATCTCAAGAGGAGGCGCTCTCCACAGGAAAGGCGAGAGGAACTCCAGGGTCGTGCCACCATTCCAAGAGTCCCCCAGATGTTTCAGTCCATTCCAGAGGAACCTGTTTTCCCTGCACTGCCTTGACGTTCAAGCCGAGGATCGACTCCCACCACGTGTGCACGTGGGACAGCCCTGTGGGAAAGCCTCGTGGGAAAGCCTCGTGGGAAAGACTCGAGGGAAAACCATAGATCCTTTGATCCACGCGGCGAATTGCGTGACACTGCTGCTACCGCTCTGGAGGAAAGCGCAAGTGCATGCCCGCATTCGAGACGAGGACTGACTCCCCTGGGGAGACTCCAGAAGTACCCCAAGATCCATGTCAGCACTGGAGCGGAATCCTCAGGTTCCGGCCCCGACTCCACACAAGGTCTTAGGCCCCGTCATCGACGGGA
This sequence comes from Ovis canadensis, assembly GCF_042477335.2. Taxonomy (NCBI): domain Eukaryota; kingdom Metazoa; phylum Chordata; class Mammalia; order Artiodactyla; family Bovidae; genus Ovis; species Ovis canadensis. The sequence goes on from NC_091252.1 coordinate 4,138,285, forward strand.
GAGGAATCCCGAGAGGCCCCCGAGGAACTCGCATGGGGACTGGCCTTTACTGAGGCCACCAGAGCGGGTCCCTGAGGTCCCCGTCGTAAGTCGAGAGCACCTGCCGCAACTCGAGAAAATCCAGGAGGTTTTGCCCTCCAGGCGAGATGAGGCCCATTTCTGCTGAGGCTTCTCGAGGCCAATCACATCTAACCACTGGAACTTCCAAAGGGTCCTTCACACCCTTGCTGCAAGTCAAGAAGTTCCCCGACATACCCGTCTCCACTCGAGAGGAAGCACGTGGGGTTCCGCACACATCCAGGGGAGCCCCGTTTCCGCCTCCTAGCTCGAGATGAGGGATCCTTTCCCTGTTTCGTAGGGAAAGAATTCCCGGCGTTCCCGTCGCATCTCAAGAGGAGGCGCTCTCCACAGGAAAGGCGAGAGAAACTCAAGGGTCGTGCCACCATTCCAAGAGACCCCCAGATGTGTCAGTCCATTCCAGAGAACCTGTTTTCCCTGCACTGCCTTGACGTTCAAGCCGAGGATCGACTCCCACCACGTGTGCACGTGGGACAGCCCTGTGGGAAAGCCTCGTGGGAAAGCCTCGTGGGAAAGCCTCGTGGGAAAGACTCGAGGGAAAACTATAGATCCTTTGATCCAGGCGGCGGACTGCGTGACACTGCTGCTACCGCCCTGGAGGAAAGCGCAAGTGCATGCCCGCATTCGAGACGAGGACTGACTCCCCTGGGGAGACTCCAGAAGTACCCCAAGATCCATGTCAGCACTGGAGAGGAATCCTCAGGTTCCGGCCCCGATTCCACACAAGGTCTTAGGACCCGGCATCGACGGGTGAGGAATCCCGAGAGGCCCCCGAGGAACTCGCATGGGGACTGGCCTTTCCTGAGGCCACCAGAGCGGGTCCCTGAGGTCCCCGTCGTAAGTCGAGAGCACCTGCCACAACTCGAGAAAATCCAGGAGGTTTTGCCCTCCAGGCGAGATGAGGCCCATTTCCGCTGAGGCTTCTCCAGGCTAATCACATCTAACCACTGGAACATCCAAAGGGTCCTTCTCACCCTTGCTGCAACTCAAGAAGTTCCCCGACATACCCGTCTCCACTCGAGAGGAAGCACGAGGGTCCCGCACACATCCAGGGGAGCCCCGTTTCCGCCTCCTAGCTCGAGATGAGGGATCCTTTCCCTGTTTCGTAGGGAAAGAATTCGCGGCGTTCCCGTCGCATCTGAAGAGGAGGCGCTCTCCACAGTAAAGGCGAGAGGAACTCAAGGGTCGTGCCACCATTCCAAGAGTCCCCCAGATGTGTCAGTCCATTCCAGAGGAACCTGTTTTCCCTGCACTGCCTTGACGTTCAAGCCGAGGATCGACTCCCACCACGTGTGCACGTGGGACAGCCCTGTGGGAAAGCCTCGTGGGAAAGCCTCGTGGGAAAGACTCGAGGGAAAACCATAGATCCTTTGATCCACGCGGCGGACTGCGTGACACTGCTGCTACCGCTCTGGAGGAAAGCGCAAGTGCATGCCCGCATTCGAGACGAGGACTGACTCCCCTGCGGAGACTCCAGAAGTACCCCAAGATTCATGTCAGCACTGGAGAGGAATCCTCAGGTTCCGGCCCCGACTCCACACAAGGACTTAGGCCCCGGCATCGACGGGAGAGGAATCCCGAGAGGCCCCCGAGGAACTCGCATGGGGACTGGCCTTTCCTGAGGCCACCAGAGCGGGTCCCTGAGGTCCCCGTCGTACGTCGAGAGCACCTGCGGCAACTCGAGAAAATCCAGGAGGTTTTGCCCTCCAGGCGAGATGAGGCCCGTTTCCGCTGAGGCTTCTGGAGGCTAATCACGTCTAACCACTGGAACTTCCAAAGGGTCCTTCACACCCTTGCTGCAACTCAAGAAGTTCCCCGACATACCCGTCTCCACTCGAGAGGAAGCACGTGGGGTCCCGCACACATCCAGGGGAGCCCCGTTTCCGCCTCCTAGCTCGAGATGAGGGATCCTTTCCCTGTTTCGTAGGGAAAGAATTCCCGGCGTTCCCGTCGCATCTCAAGAGGAGGCGCTCTCCACAGGAAAGGCGAGAGGAACTCCAGGGTCGTGCCACCATTCCAAGAGTCCCCCAGATGTGTCAGTCCATTCCAGAGGAACCTGTTTTCCCTGCACTGCCTTGACGTTCAAGCCGATGATCGACTCCCACCACGTGTGCACGTGGGACAGCCCTGTGGGAAAGCCTCGTGGGAAAGCCTCGTGGGAAAGACTCGAGGGAAAACCATAGATCCTTTGATCCACGCGGCGGACTGTGTGAAACTGCTCCTACCGCCCTGGAGGAAAGCGCAAGTGCATGCCCGCATTCGAGAGGAGGACTGACTCCCCTGCGGAGACTCCAGAAGTACCCCAAGATCCATGTCAGCACTGGAGAGGAATCCTCAGGTTCCGGCCCCGACTCCACACAAGGTGTTAAGCCCCGGCATCGAAGGGAGAGGAATCCCGAGAGGCGCCCGAGGAACTCGCATGGGGACTGGCCTTTCCTGAGGCCACCAGAGCGGGTCCCTGAGGTCCCCGTCGTAAGTCGAGAGCACCTGCCGCAACTCGAGAAAATCCAGGAGGTTTTGCCCTCCAGGCGAGATGAGGCCCATTTCCGCTGAGGCTTCTCCAGGCTAATCACATCTAACCACTGGAACATCCAAAGGGTCCTTCTCACCCTTGCTGCAACTCAAGAAGTTCCCCGACATACCCGTCTCCACTCGAGAGGAAGCACGTGGGGTCCCGCACACATCCAGGGGAGCCCCGTTTCCGCCTCCTAGCTCGAGATGAGGGATCCTTTCCCTGTTTCGTAGGGAAAGAATTCCCGGCGTTCCCGTCGCATCTCAAGAGGAGGCGCTCTCCACAGGAAAGGCGAGAGGAACTCAAGGGTCGTGCCACCATTCCATGAGTCCCCCAGATGTGTCAGTCCATTCCAGAGGAACCTGTTTTCCCTGCACTGCCTTGACGTTCAAGCCGAGGATCGACTCCCACCACGTGTGCACGTGGGACAGCCCTGTGGGAAAGCCTCGTGGGAAAGCCTCGTGGGAAAGACTCGAGGGAAAACCATAGATCCTTTGATCCACGCGGCGGACTGTGTGAAACTGCTCCTACCGCCCTGGAGGAAAGCGCAAGTGCATGCCCGCATTCGAGAGGAGGACTGACTCCCCTGCGGAGACTCCAGAAGTACCCCAAGATCCATGTCAGCACTGGAGAGGAATCCTCAGGTTCCGGCCCCGACTCCACACAAGGTGTTAAGCCCCGGCATAGAAGGGAGAGGAATCCCGAGAGGCGCCCGAGGAACTCGCATGGGGACTGGCCTTTCCTGAGGCCACCAGAGCGGGTCCCTGAGGTCCCCGTCGTAAGTCGAGAGCACCTGCCGCAACTCGAGAAAATCCAGGAGGTTTTGCCCTCCAGGCGAGATGAGGCCCATTTCCGCTGAGGCTTCTCCAGGCTAATCACATCTAACCACTGGAACATCCAAAGGGTCCTTCTCACCCTTGCTGCAACTCAAGAAGTTCCCCGACATACCCGTCTCCACTCGAGAGGAAGCACGTGGGGTCCCGCACACATCCAGGGGAGCCCCGTTTCCGCCTCCTAGCTCGAGATGAGGGATCCTTTCCCTGTTTCGTAGGGAAAGAATTCCCGGCGTTCCCGTCGCATCTCAAGAGGAGGCGCTCTCCACAGGAAAGGCGAGAGGAACTCAAGGGTCGTGCCACCATTCCATGAGTCCCCCAGATGTGTCAGTCCATTCCAGAGGAACCTGTTTTCCCTGCACTGCCTTGACGTTCAAGCCGAGGATCGACTCCCACCACGTGTGCACGTGGGACAGCCCTGTGGGAAAGCCTCGTGGGAAAGCCTCGTGGGAAAGACTCGAGGGAAAACCATAGATCCTTTGATCCACGCGGCTGACTGCGTGACACTGCTGCTACCGCTCTGGAGGAAAGCGCAAGTGCATGCCCGCATTCGAGACGAGGACTGACTCCCTTGGGGAAACTCCAGAAGTACCCCAAGATCCATGTCAGCACTGGAGAGGTATCCTCAAGTTCCGGCCCCGACTCCACACAAGGTCTTAGGCCCCGGCATCGACGGGAGAGGAATCCCGAGAGGCCCCCGAGGAACTCGCATGGGGACTGGCCTTTCCTGAGGCCACCAGAGCGGGTCCCTGAGGTCCCCATCGTAAGTCGAGAGCACCTGCCGCAACTCGAGAAAATCCAGGAGGTTTTGCCCTCCAGGCGAGATGAGGCCCATTTCCGCTGAGGCTTCTCGAGGCTAATCACATCTAACCACTGGAACTTCCAAAGGGTCCTTCACACCCTTGCTGCAACTCAAGAAGTTCCCCGACATACCCATCTCCACCCGAGAGGAAGCACGTGGGGTCCCGCACACATCCAGGGGAGCCCCGTTTCCGCCTCCTAGCTCGAGATGAGGGATCCTTTCCCTGTTTCTTAGGGAAAGAATTCCCGGCGTTTCCGTCGCATCTCAAGAGGAGGCGCTCTCCACAGGAAAGGCGAGAGGAACTCCAGGGTCGTGCCACCATTCCAAGAGGCCCCAGATATGTCAGTTCATTTCAGAGGAAGCTGTTTTCCCTGCACAGCCTTGACGTTCAAGCCGAGGATCGACTCCCACCACGTGTGCACGGGGACAGCCCTGTGGGAAAGCCTCGTGGGAAAGCCTCGTGGGAAAGACTCGAGGGAAAACCATAGATCCTTTGATCCACGCGGCGGACTGCGTGACACTGCTGCTACCGCTCTGGAGGAAAACGCAAGTGCATGCCCGCATTCGAGACGAGGACTGACTCCCCTGGGGAGACTCCAGAAGTACCCCAAGATCCATGTCAGCACTGGAGAGGAATCCTCAGGTTCCGGCCCCGACTCCACACAAGGTCTTAGGCCCCGGCATCGACGGGAGAGGAATCCCGAGAGGCCCCCGAGGAACTCGCATGGGGACTGGCCTTTCCTGAGGCCACCAGAGCGGGTCCCTGAGGTCCCCGTCGTAAGTCGAGAGCACGTGCCGCAACTCGAGAAAATCCAGGAGGTTTTGCCCTCCAGGCGAGATGAGGCCCATTTCCGCTGAGGCTTCTCGAGGCTAATCACGTCTAACCACTGGAACTTCCAAAGGGTCCTTCACACCCTTGCTGCAACTCAAGTTGTTCCCCGACATACCCGTCTCCACTCGAGAGGAAGCACGTGGGGTCCCGCACACATCCAGGGGAGCCCCGTTTCCGACTCCTAGCTCGAGATTAGGGATCCTTTCCCTGTTTCGTAGGGAAAGAATTCCCGGCGTTCCCGTCGCATCTCAAGAGGAGGCGCTCTCCACAGGAAAGGCGAGAGGAACTCCAGGGTCGTGGCACATTCCAAGACACCCCCAGTTGTGTCAGTCCATTCCAGAGGAACCTGTTTTCCCTGCACTGCCTTGACGTTCAAGCCGTGGATCGACTCGCACCACGTGTGCACTTGGGACAGCCCTGTGGGAAAGCCTCGTGGGAAAGCCTCGTGGGAAAGACTCGAGGGAAAACCATAGATCATTTGATCGACGCGGCGGACTGCGTGACACTGCTGCTACCGCTCTGGAGGAAAGCGCAAGTGCATGCCCGCATTCGAGACGAGGACTGACTCCCCTGGGGAGACTCCATAAGTACCCCAAGATCCATGTCAGCACTGGAGAGCAATCCTCAGGTTCCGGCCCCGACTCCACACAAGGTCTTAGGCCCCGGCATCGACGGGAGAGGAATCCCGAGAGGCCCCCGAGGAACTCGCATGGGGACTGGCCTTTCCTGAGGCCACCAGAGCGGGACCCTGAGGTCCCCGTCGTAAGTCGAGAGCACCTGCCGCAACTCGAGAAAATCCAGGAGGTTTTGCCCTCCAGGCGAGATGAGGCCCATTTCCGCTGAGGCTTCTCGAGGCTAATCACATCTAACCACTGGAACATCCAAAGGGTCCTTCTCACCCTTGCTGCAACTCAAGAAGTTCCCCGACATACCCGTCTCCACTCGAGAGGAAGCACGAGGGTCCCGCACACATCCAGGGGAGCCCCGTTTCCGCCTCCTAGCTCGAGATGAGGGATCCTTTCCCTGTTTCGTAGGGAAAGAATTCCCGGCGTTCCCGTCGCATCTCAAGAGGAGGCGCTCTCCACAGGAAAGGCGAGAGGAACTCCAGGGTCGTGCCACCATTCCAAGAGTCCCCCAGATGTTTCAGTCCATTCCAGAGGAACCTGTTTTCCCTGCACTGCCTTGACGTTCAAGCCGAGGATCGACTCCCACCACGTGTGCACGTGGGACAGCCCTGTGGGAAAGCCTCGTGGGAAAGCCTCGTGGGAAAGACTCGAGGGAAAACCATAGATCCTTTGATCCACGCGGCGAATTGCGTGACACTGCTGCTACCGCTCTGGAGGAAAGCGCAAGTGCATGCCCGCATTCGAGACGAGGACTGACTCCCCTGGGGAGACTCCAGAAGTACCCCAAGATCCATGTCAGCACTGGAGCGGAATCCTCAGGTTCCGGCCCCGACTCCACACAAGGTCTTAGGCCCCGGCATCGACGGGAGAGGAATCCCGAGAGGCCCCCAGGAACTCGCATGGGGACTGGCCTTTACTGAGGCCACCAGAGCGGGTCCCTGAGGTCCCCGTCGTAAGTCGAGAGCACCTGCCGCAACTCGAGAAAATCCAGGAGGTTTTGCCCTCCAGGCGAGATGAGGCCCATTTCCGCTGAGGCTTCTCGAGGCCAATCACATCTAACCACTGGAACTTCCAAAGGGTCCTTCACACCCTTGCTGCAAGTCAAGAAGTTCCCCGACATACCCGTCTCCACTCGAGTGGAAGCACGTGGGGTTCCGCACACATCCAGGGGAGCCCCGTTTCCGCCTCCTAGCTCGAGATGAGGGATCCTTTCCCTGTTTCGTAGGGAAAGAATTCCCGGCGTTCCCGTCGCATCTCAAGAGGAGGCGCTCTCCACAGGAAAGGCGAGAGAAACTCAAGGGTCGTGCCACCATTCCAAGAGACCCCCAGATGTGTCAGTCCATTCCAGAGAACCTGTTTTCCCTGCACTGCCTTGACGTTCAAGCCGAGGATCGACTCCCACCACGTGTGCACGTGGGACAGCCCTGTGGGAAAGCCTCGTGGGAAAGCCTCGTGGGAAAGCCTCGTGGGAAAGACTCGAGGGAAAACTATAGATCCTTTGATCCAGGCGGCGGACTGCGTGACACTGCTGCTACCGCCCTGGAGGAAAGCGCAAGTGCATGCCCGCATTCGAGACGAGGACTGACTCCCCTGGGGAGACTCCAGAAGTACCCCAAGATCCATGTCAGCACTGGAGAGGAATCCTCAGGTTCCGGCCCCGATTCCACACAAGGTCTTAGGCCCCGGCATCGACGGGTGAGGAATCCCGAGAGGCCCCCGAGGAACTCGCATGGGGACTGGCCTTTCCTGAGGCCACCAGAGCGGGTCCCTGAGGTCCCCGTCGTAAGTCGAGAGCACCTGCCACAACTCGAGAAAATCCAGGAGGTTTTGCCCTCCAGGCGAGATGAGGCCCATTTCCGCTGAGGCTTCTCCAGGCTAATCACATCTAACCACTGGAACATCCAAAGGGTCCTTCTCACCCTTGCTGCAACTCAAGAAGTTCCCCGACATACCCGTCTCCACTCGAGAGGAAGCACGAGGGTCCCGCACACATCCAGAGGAGCCCCGTTTCCGCCTCCTAGCTCGAGATGAGGGATCCTTTCCCTGTTTCGTAGGGAAAGAATTCGCGGCGTTCCCGTCGCATCTGAAGAGGAGGCGCTCTCCACAGGAAAGGCGAGAGGAACTCAAGGGTCGTGCCACCATTCCAAGAGTCCCCCAGATGTGTCAGTCCATTCCAGAGGAACCTGTTTTCCCTGCACTGCCTTGACGTTCAAGCCGAGGATCGACTCCCACCACGTGTGCACGTGGGACAGCCCTGTGGGAAAGCCTCGTGGGAAAGCCTCGTGGGAAAGACTCGAGGGAAAACCATAGATCCTTTGATCCACGCGGCGGACTGCGTGACACTGCTGCTACCGCTCTGGAGGAAAGCGCAAGTGCATGCCCGCATTCGAGACGAGGACTGACTCCCCTGGGGAGACTCCATAAGTACCCCAAGATCCATGTCAGCACTGGAGAGCAATCCTCAGGTTCCGGCCCCGACTCCACACAAGGTCTTAGGCCCCGGCATCGACGGGAGAGGAATCCCGAGAGGCCCCCGAGGAACTCGCATGGGGACTGGCCTTTCCTGAGGCCACCAGAGCGGGACCCTGAGGTCCCCGTCGTAAGTCGAGAGCACCTGCCGCAACTCGAGAAAATCCAGGAGGTTTTGCCCTCCAGGCGAGATGAGGCCCATTTCCGCTGAGGCTTCTCGAGGCTAATCACATCTAACCACTGGAACATCCAAAGGGTCCTTCTCACCCTTGCTGCAACTCAAGAAGTTCCCCGACATACCCGTCTCCACTCGAGAGGAAGCACGAGGGTCCCGCACACATCCAGGGGAGCCCCGTTTCCGCCTCCTAGCTCGAGATGAGGGATCCTTTCCCTGTTTCGTAGGGAAAGAATTCCCGGCGTTCCCGTCGCATCTCAAGAGGAGGCGCTCTCCACAGGAAAGGCGAGAGGAACTCCAGGGTCGTGCCACCATTCCAAGAGTCCCCCAGATGTTTCAGTCCATTCCAGAGGAACCTGTTTTCCCTGCACTGCCTTGACGTTCAAGCCGAGGATCGACTCCCACCACGTGTGCACGTGGGACAGCCCTGTGGGAAAGCCTCGTGGGAAAGCCTCGTGGGAAAGACTCGAGGGAAAACCATAGATCCTTTGATCCACGCGGCGAATTGCGTGACACTGCTGCTACCGCTCTGGAGGAAAGCGCAAGTGCATGCCCGCATTCGAGACGAGGACTGACTCCCCTGGGGAGACTCCAGAAGTACCCCAAGATCCATGTCAGCACTGGAGCGGAATCCTCAGGTTCCGGCCCCGACTCCACACAAGGTCTTAGGCCCCGGCATCGACGGGAGAGGAATCCCGAGAGGCCCCCAGGAACTCGCATGGGGACTGGCCTTTACTGAGGCCACCAGAGCGGGTCCCTGAGGTCCCCGTCGTAAGTCGAGAGCACCTGCCGCAACTCGAGAAAATCCAGGAGGTTTTGCCCTCCAGGCGAGATGAGGCCCATTTCCGCTGAGGCTTCTCGAGGCCAATCACATCTAACCACTGGAACTTCCAAAGGGTCCTTCACACCCTTGCTGCAAGTCAAGAAGTTCCCCGACATACCCGTCTCCACTCGAGTGGAAGCACGTGGGGTTCCGCACACATCCAGGGGAGCCCCGTTTCCGCCTCCTAGCTCGAGATGAGGGATCCTTTCCCTGTTTCGTAGGGAAAGAATTCCCGGCGTTCCCGTCGCATCTCAAGAGGAGGCGCTCTCCACAGGAAAGGCGAGAGAAACTCAAGGGTCGTGCCACCATTCCAAGAGACCCCCAGATGTGTCAGTCCATTCCAGAGAACCTGTTTTCCCTGCACTGCCTTGACGTTCAAGCCGAGGATCGACTCCCACCACGTGTGCACGTGGGACAGCCCTGTGGGAAAGCCTCGTGGGAAAGCCTCGTGGGAAAGCCTCGTGGGAAAGACTCGAGGGAAAACTATAGATCCTTTGATCCAGGCGGCGGACTGCGTGACACTGCTGCTACCGCCCTGGAGGAAAGCGCAAGTGCATGCCCGCATTCGAGACGAGGACTGACTCCCCTGGGGAGACTCCAGAAGTACCCCAAGATCCATGTCAGCACTGGAGAGGAATCCTCAGGTTCCGGCCCCGATTCCACACAAGGTCTTAGGCCCCGGCATCGACGGGTGAGGAATCCCGAGAGGCCCCCGAGGAACTCGCATGGGGACTGGCCTTTCCTGAGGCCACCAGAGCGGGTCCCTGAGGTCCCCGTCGTAAGTCGAGAGCACCTGCCACAACTCGAGAAAATCCAGGAGGTTTTGCCCTCCAGGCGAGATGAGGCCCATTTCCGCTGAGGCTTCTCCAGGCTAATCACATCTAACCACTGGAACATCCAAAGGGTCCTTCTCACCCTTGCTGCAACTCAAGAAGTTCCCCGACATACCCGTCTCCACTCGAGAGGAAGCACGAGGGTCCCGCACACATCCAGAGGAGCCCCGTTTCCGCCTCCTAGCTCGAGATGAGGGATCCTTTCCCTGTTTCGTAGGGAAAGAATTCGCGGCGTTCCCGTCGCATCTGAAGAGGAGGCGCTCTCCACAGGAAAGGCGAGAGGAACTCAAGGGTCGTGCCACCATTCCAAGAGTCCCCCAGATGTGTCAGTCCATTCCAGAGGAACCTGTTTTCCCTGCACTGCCTTGACGTTCAAGCCGAGGATCGACTCCCACCACGTGTGCACGTGGGACAGCCCTGTGGGAAAGCCTCGTGGGAAAGCCTCGTGGGAAAGACTCGAGGGAAAACCATAGATCCTTTGATCCACGCGGCGGACTGCGTGACACTGCTGCTACCGCTCTGGAGGAAAGCGCAAGTGCATGCCCGCATTCGAGACGAGGACTGACTCCCCTGCGGAGACTCCAGAAGTACCCCAAGATTCATGTCAGCACTGGAGAGGAATCCTCAGGTTCCGGCCCCGACTCCACACAAGGACTTAGGCCCCGGCATCGACGGGAGAGGAATCCCGAGAGGCCCCCGAGGAACTCGCATGGGGACTGGCCTTTCCTGAGGCCACCAGAGCGGGTCCCTGAGGTCCTCGTCGTACGTCGAGAGCACCTGCGGCAACTCGAGAAAATCCAGGAGGTTTTGCCCTCCAGGCGAGATGAGGCCCATTTCCGCTGAGGCTTCTGGAGGCTAATCACATCTAACCACTGGAACTTCCAAAGGGTCCTTCACACCCTTGTTGCAACTCAAGAAGTTCCCCGACATACCCGTCTCCACTCGAGAGGAAGCACGAGGGTCCCGCACACATCCAGGGGAGCCCCGTTTCCGCCTCCTAGCTCGAGATGAGGGATCCTTTCCCTGTTTCGTAGGGAAAGAATTCGCGGCGTTCCCGTCGCATCTCAAGTGGAGGCGATCTCCACAGGAAAGGAGAGAGGAACTCCAGGGTCGTGCCACCATTCCAAGAGTCCCCCAGATGTGTCAGTCCATTCCAGAGGAACCTGTTTTCCCTGCACTGCCTTGACGTTCAAGCCGAGGATCGACTCCCACCACGTGTGCACGTGGGACAGCCGTGTGGGAAAGCCTCGTGGGAAAGCCTCGTGGGAAAGACTCGAGGGAAAACCATAGATCCTTTGATCCACGCGGCGGACTGCGTGACACTGCTGCTACCACTCTGGAGGAAAGCGCAAGTGCATGCCCGCATTCGAGTCGAGGACTGACTCCCCTGGGGAGACTCCAGAAGTACCCCAAGATCCATGTCAGCACTGGAGAGGAATCCTCAGGTTCCGGCCCCGACTCCACACAATGTCTTAGGCCCCGGCATCGACGGGAGAGGAATCCCGAGAGGCCCCCGAGGAACTCGCATGGGGACTGGCCTTTCCTGAGGCCACCAGAGCGGGTCCCTGAGGTCCCCGTCGTAAGTCGAGAGCACCTGCCGCAACTCGAGAAAATCCAGGAGGTTTTGCCCTCCAGGCGAGATGAGGCCCATTTCCGCTGAGGCTTCTCGAGGCTAATCACGTCTAACCACTGGAACTTCCAAAGGGTCCTTCACACCCTTGCTGCAACTCAAGAAGTTCCCCGACATACCCGTCTCCACTCGAGAGGAAGCACGTGGGGTCCCGCACACATCCAGGGGAGCCCCGTTTCCGCCTCCTAGCTCGAGATGAGGGATCCTTTCCCTGTTTCGTAGGGAAAGAATTCCCGGCGTTCCCGTCGCATCTCAAGAGGAGGCGCTCTCCACAGGAAAGGCGAGAGGAACTCCAGGGTCGTGCCACCATTCCAAGAGTCCCCCAGATGTGTCAGTCCATTCCAGAGGAACCTGTTTTCCCTGCACTGCCTTGACGTTCAAGCCGATGATCGACTCCCACCAGGTGTGCACGTGGGACAGCCCTGTGGGAAAGCCTCGTGGGAAAGCCTCGTGGGAAAGACTCGAGGGAAAACCATAGATCCCTTGATCCACGCGGCGGACTGCGTGAAACTGCTCCTACCGCCCTGGAGGAAAGCGCAAGTGCATGCCCGCATTCGAGACGAGGACTGACTCCCCTGGGGAGACTCCAGAAGTACCCCAAGATCCATGTCAGCACTGGAGAGGAATCCTCAGGTTCCGGCCCCGACTCCACACAAGGTGTTAAGCCCCGGCATCGAAGGGAGAGGAATCCCGAGAGGCCCCCGAGGAACTCGCATGGGGACTGGCCTTTCCTGAGGCCACCAGAGCGGGACCCTGAGGTCCCCGTCGTAAGTCGAGAGCACCTGCCGCAACTCGAGAAAATCCAGGAGGTTTTGCCCTCCAGGCGAGATGAGGCCCATTTCCGCTGAGGCTTCTCCAGGCTAATCACATCTAACCACTGGAACATCCAAAGGGTCCTTCTCACCCTTGCTGCAACTCAAGAAGTTCCCCGACATACCCGTCTCCACTCGAGAGGAAGCACGTGGGGTCCCGCACACATCCAGGGGAGCCCCGTTTCCGCCTCCTAGCTCGAGATGAGGGATCCTTTCCCTGTTTCGTAGGGAAAGAATTCCCGGCGTTCCCGTCGCATCTCAAGAGGAGGCGCTCTCCACAGGAAAGGCGAGAGGAACTCAAGGGTCGTGCCACCATTCCAAGAGTCCCCCAGATGTGTCAGTCCATTCCAGAGGAACCTGTTTTCCCTGCACTGCCTTGACGTTCAAGCCGAGGATCGACTCCCACCACGTGTGCACGTGGGACAGCCGTGTGGGAAAGCCTCGTGGGAAAGCCTCGTGGGAAAGATTCGAGGGAAAACCATAGATCCTTTGATCCACGCGGCGGACTGCGTGACACTGCTGCTACCACTCTGGAGGAAAGCGCAAGTGCATGCCCGCATTCGAGTCGAGGACTGACTCCCCTGGGGAGACTCCAGAAGTACCCCAAGATCCATGTCAGCACTGGAGAGGAATCCTCAGGTTCCGGCCCCGACTCCACACAATGTCTTAGGCCCCGGCATCGACGGGAGAGGAATCCCGAGAGGCCCCCGAGGAACTCGCATGGGGACTGGCCTTTCCTGAGGCCACCAGAGCGGGTCCCTGAGGTCCCCGTCGTAAGTCGAGAGCACCTGCCGCAACTCGAGAAAATCCAGGAGGTTTTGCCCTCCAGGCGAGATGAGGCCCATTTCCGCTGAGGCTTCTCGAGGCTAATCACGTCTAACCACTGGAACTTCCAAAGGGTCCTTCACACCCTTGCTGCAACTCAAGAAGTTCCCCGACATACCGGTCTCCACTCGAGAGGAAGCACGAGGGTCCCGCACACATCCAGGGGAGCCCCGTTTCCGCCTCCTAGCTCGAGATGAGGGATCCTTTCCCTGTTTCGTAGGGAAAGAATTCCCGGCGTTCCCTTCGCATCTCAAGAGGAGGCGCTCTCCACAGGAAAGGCGAGAGGAACTCCAGGGTCGTGCCACCATTCCATGAGTACCCCAGATGTGTCAGTCCATTCCAGAGGAACCTGTTTTCCCTGCACTGCCTTGACGTTCAAGCCGAGGATCGACTCCCACCACGTGTGCACGTGGGACAGCCCTGTGGGAAAGCCTCGTGGGAAAGCCTCGTGGGAAAGACTCGAGGGAAAACCATAGATCCTTTGATCCACGCGGCGGACTGCGTGACACTGCTGCTACCGCTATGGAGGAAAGCGCAAGTGCATGCCCGCATTCGAGACGAGGACTGACTCCCCTGGGGAGACTCCAGAAGTACCCCAAGATCCATGTCAGCACTGGAGAGGAATCCTCAGGTTCCGGCCCCGACTCCACACAATGTCTTAGGCCCCGGCATCGACGGGAGAGGAATCCCGAGAGGCCCCCGAGGAACTCGCATGGGGACTGGCCTTTCCTGAGGCCACCAGAGCGGGTCCCTGAGGTCCCCGTCGTAAGTCGAGAGCACCTGCCGCAACTCGAGAAAATCCAGGAGGTTTTGCCCTCCAGGCGAGATGAGGCCCATTTCGGCTGAGGCTTCTCGAGGCTAATCACGTCTAACCACTGGAACTTCCAAAGGGTCCTTCACACCCTTGCTGCAACTCAAGAAGTTCCCCGACATACCCGTCTCCACTCGAGAGGAAGCACGTGGGGTCCCGCACACATCCAGTGGAGCCCCGTTTCCGCCTCCTAGCTCGAGATGAGGGATCCTTTCCCTGTTTCGTAGGGAAAGAATTCTCGGCGTTCCCGTCGCATCTGAAGAGGAGGCGCTCTCCACAGGAAAGGCGAGAGGAACTCAAGGGTCGTGCCACCATTCCAAGAGTCCCCCAGATGTGTCAGTCCATTCCAGAGGAACCTGTTTTCCCTGCACTGCCTTGACGTTCAAGCCGAGGATCGACTCCCACCACGTGTGCACGTGGGACAGCCGTGTGGGAAAGCCTCGTGGGAAAGCCTCGTGGGAAAGACTCGAGGGAAAACCATAGATCCTTTGATCCACGCGGCGGACTGTGTGAAACTGCTCCTACCGCCCTGGAGGAAAGCGCAAGTGCATGCCCGCATTCGAGACGAGGACTGACTCCCCTGGGGAGACTCCAGAAGTACCCCAAGATCCATGTCAGCACTGGAGAGGAATCCTCAGGTTCCGGCCCCGACTCCACACAAGGTGTTAGGCCCCGGCATCGAAGGGAGAGGAATCCCGAGAGGCCCCCAAGGAACTCGCATGGGGACTGGCCTTTCCTGAGGCCACCAGAGCGGGTCCCTGAGGTCCCCGTCGTAAGTCGAGAGCACCTGCCGCAACTCGAGAAAATCCAGGAGGTTTTGCCCTCCAGGCGAGATGAGGCCCATTTCCGCTGAGGCTTTTCCAGGCTAATCACATCTAACCACTGGAACATCCAAAGGGTCCTTCTCACCCTTGCTGCAACTCCAGAAGTTCCCCGACATACCCGTCTCCACTCGAGAGGAAGCACGAGGGTCCCGCACACATCCAGGGGAGCCCCGTTTCCGCCTCCTAGCTCGAGATGAGGGATCCTTTCCCTGTTTAGTAGGGAAAGAATTCCCGGCGTTCCCGTCGCATCTCAAGAGGAGGCGCTCTCCACAGGAAAGGCGAGAGGAATTCCAGGGTCGTGCCACCATTCCAAGAGTCCCCCAGATGTGTCAGTCCATTCCAGAGGAACCTGTTTTCCCTGCACTGCCTTGACGTTCAAGCCGAGGATCGACTCCCACCACGTGTGCACGTGGGACAGCCCTGTGGGAAAGCCTCGTGGGAAAGCCTCGTGGGAAAGACTCGAGGGAAAACTATAGATCCTTTGATCCAGGCGGCGGACTGCGTGACACTGCTGCTACCGCCCTGGAGGAAAGCGCAAGTGCATGCCCGCATTCGAGACGAGGACTGACTCCCCTGGGGAGACTCCAGAAGTACCCCAAGATCCATGTCAGCACTGGAGAGGAATCCTCAGGTTCCGGCCCCGACTGCACACAATGTCTTAGGCCCCGGCATCGACGGGAGAGGAATCCCGAGAGGCCCCCGAGGAACTCGCATGGGGACTGGCCTTTCCTGAGGCCACCAGAGCGGGTCCCTGAGGTCCCCGTCGTAAGTCGAGAGCACCTGCCGCAACTCGAGAAAATCCAGGAGGTTTTGCCCTCCAGGCGAGATGAGGCCCATTTCCGCTGAGGCTTCTCGAGGCTAATCACGTCTAACCACTGGAACTTCCAAAGGGTCCTTCACACCTTTGCTGCAACTCAAGAAGTTCCCCGACATACCCGTCTCCACTCGAGAGGAAGCACGTGGGGTCCCGCACACATCCAGGGGAGCCCCGTTTCCGCCTCCTAGCTCGAGATGAGGGATCCTTTCCCTGTTTCGTAGGGAAAGAATTCCCGGCGTTCCCGTCGCATCTCAAGAGGAGGCGCTCTCCACAGGAAAGGCGAGAGGAACTCCAGGGTCGTGCCACCATTCCAAGAGTCCCCCAGATGTGTCAGTCCATTCCAGAGGAACCTGTTTTCCCTGCACTGCCTTGACGTTCAAGCCGATGATCGACTCCCACCACGTGTGCACGTGGGACAGCCCTGTGGGAAAGCCTCGTGGGAAAGCCTCGTGGGAAAGACTCGAGGGAAAACCATAGATCCTTTGATCCACGCGGCGGACTGCGTGAAACTGCTCCTACCGCCCTGGAGGAAAGCGCAAGTGCATGCCCGCATTCGAGACGAGGACTGACTCCCCTGCGGAGACTCCAGAAATACCCCAAGATCCATGTCAGCACTGGAGAGGAATCCTCAGGTTCCGGCCCCGACTCCACACAAGGTGTTAAGCCCCGGCATCGAAGGGAGAGGAATCCCGAGAGGCCCCCGAGGAACTCGCATGGGGACTGGCCTTTCCTGAGGCCACCAGAGCGGGTCCCTGAGGTCCCCGTCGTAAGTCGAGAGCACCTGCCGCAACTCGAGAAAATCCAGGAGGTTTTGCCCTTCAGGCGAGATGAGGCCCATTTCCGCTGAGGCTTCTCAAGGCTAATCACATCTAACCACTGGAACTTCCAAAGGGTCCTTCACACCCTTGCTGCAACTCAAGAAGTTCCCCGACATACCCGTCTCCACTCGAGAGGAAGCACGTGGGGTCCCGCACACATCCAGGGGAGCCCCGTTTCCGCCTCCTAGCTCGAGATGAGGGATCCTTTCCATGTTTCGTAGGGAAAGAATTCCCGGCGTTCCCGTCGCATCTCAAGAGGAGGCGCTCTCCACAGGAAAGGCGAGAGGAAATCCAGGGTCGTGCCACCATTCCAAGAGTCCCCCAGATGTGTCAGTCCATTCCAGAGGAACCTGTTTTCCCTGCACTGCCTTGACGTTCAAGCCGAGGATCGACTCCCACCACGTGTGCACGTGGGACAGCCCTGTGGGAAAGCCTCGTGGGAAAGCCTCGTGGGAAAGACTCGAGGGAAAACCATAGATCCTTTGATCCACGCGGCGGACTGCGTGAAACTGCTCCTACCGCCCTGGAGGAAAGCGCAAGTGCATGCCCGCATTCGAGACGAGGACTGACTCCCCTGGGGAGACTCCAGAAGTACCCCAAGATCCATGTCAGCACTGGAGAGGAATCCTCAGGTTCCGGCCCCGACTCCACACAAGGTGTTAGGCCCCGGCATCGAAGGGAGAGGAATCCCGAGAGGCCCCCAAGGAACTCGCATGGGGACTGGCCTTTCCTGAGGCCACCAGAGCGGGTCCCTGAGGTCCCCGTCGTAAGTCGAGAGCACCTGCCGCAACTCGAGAAAATCCAGGAGGTTTTGCCCTCCAGGCGAGATGAGGCCCATTTCAGCTGAGGCTTCTCCAGGCTAATCACATCTAACCACTGGAACATCCAAAGGGTCATTCTCACCCTTGCTGCAACTCAAGAAGTTCCCCGACATACCCGTCTCCACTCGAGAGGAAGCACGAGGGTCCCGCACACATCCAGGGGAGCCCCGTTTCCGCCTCCTAGCTCGAGATGAGGGATCCTTTCCCTGTTTCGTAGGGAAAGAATTCCCGGCGTTCCCGTCGCATCTCAAGAGGAGGCGCTCTCCACAGGAAAGGCGAGAGGAACTCCAGGGTCGTGCCACCATTCCAAGAGTCCCCCAGATGTGTCAGTCCATTCCAGAGGAACCTGTTTTCCCTGCACTGCCTTGACGTTCAAGCCGAGGATCGACTCCCACCACGTGTGCACGTGGGACAGCCCTGTGGGAAAGCCTCGTGGGAAAGCCTCGTGGGAAAGACTCGAGGGAAAACCATAGATCCTTTGATCCACGCGGCGGACTGCGTGACACTGCTGCTACCGCTATGGAGGAAAGCGCAAGTGCATGCCCGCATTCGAGACGAGGACTGACTCCCCTGGGGAGACTCCAGAAGTACCCCAAGATCCATGTCAGCACTGGAGAGGAATCCTCAGGTTCCGGCCCCGACTCCACACAATGTCTTAGGCCCCGGCATCGACGGGAGAGGAATCCCGAGAGGCCCCCGAGGAACTCGCATGGGGACTGGCCTTTCCTGAGGCCACCAGAGCGGGTCCCTGAGGTCCCCGTCGTAAGTCGAGAGCACCTGCCGCAACTCGAGAAAATCCAGGAGGTTTTGCCCTCCAGGCGAGATGAGGCCCATTTCCGCTGAGGCTTCTCGAGGCTAATCACGTCTAACCACTGGAACTTCCAAAGGGTCCTTCACACCTTTGCTGCAACTCAAGAAGTTCCCCGACATACCCGTCTCCACTCGAGAGGAAGCACGTGGGGTCCCGCACACATCCAGGGGAGCCCCGTTTCCGCCTCCTAGCTCGAGATGAGGGATCCTTTCCCTGTTTCGTAGGGAAAGAATTCCCGGCGTTCCCGTCGCATCTCAAGAGGAGGCGCTCTCCACAGGAAAGGCGAGAGGAACTCCAGGGTCGTGCCACCATTCCAAGAGTCCCCCAGATGTGTCAGTCCATTCCAGAGGAACCTGTTTTCCCTGCACTGCCTTGACGTTCAAGCCGATGATCGACTCCCACCACGTGTGCACGTGGGACAGCCCTGTGGGAAAGCCTCGTGGGAAAGCCTCGTGGGAAAGACTCGAGGGAAAACCATAGATCCTTTGATCCACGCGGCGGACTGCGTGAAACTGCTCCTACCGCCCTGGAGGAAAGCGCAAGTGCATGCCCGCATTCGAGACGAGGACTGACTCCCCTGCGGAGACTCCAGAAATACCCCAAGATCCATGTCAGCACTGGAGAGGAATCCTCAGGTTCCGGCCCCGACTCCACACAAGGTGTTAAGCCCCGGCATCGAAGGGAGAGGAATCCCGAGAGGCCCCCGAGGAACTCGCATGGGGACTGGCCTTTCCTGAGGCCACCAGAGCGGGTCCCTGAGGTCCCCGTCGTAAGTCGAGAGCACCTGCCGCA
This sequence comes from Ovis canadensis, assembly GCF_042477335.2. NCBI lineage: Eukaryota > Metazoa > Chordata > Mammalia > Artiodactyla > Bovidae > Ovis > Ovis canadensis. The sequence continues at coordinate 4,157,229 of NC_091252.1, forward strand.
ACTCGAGAAAATCCAGGAGGTTTTGCCCTTCAGGCGAGATGAGGCCCATTTCCGCTGAGGCTTCTCCAGGCTAATCACATCTAACCACTGGAACTTCCAAAGGGTCCTTCACACCCTTGCTGCAACTCAAGAAGTTCCCCGACATACCCGTCTCCACTCGAGAGGAAGCACGTGGGGTCCCGCACACATCCAGGGGAGCCCCGTTTCCGCCTCCTAGCTCGAGATGAGGGATCCTTTCCATGTTTCGTAGGGAAAGAATTCCCGGCGTTCCCGTCGCATCTCAAGAGGAGGCGCTCTCCACAGGAAAGGCGAGAGGAAATCCAGGGTCGTGCCACCATTCCAAGAGTCCCCCAGATGTGTCAGTCCATTCCAGAGGAACCTGTTTTCCCTGCACTGCCTTGACGTTCAAGCCGAGGATCGACTCCCACCACGTGTGCACGTGGGACAGCCCTGTGGGAAAGCCTCGTGGGAAAGCCTCGTGGGAAAGACTCGAGGGAAAACCATAGATCCTTTGATCCACGCGGCGGACTGCGTGAAACTGCTCCTACCGCCCTGGAGGAAAGCGCAAGTGCATGCCCGCATTCGAGACGAGGACTGACTCCCCTGGGGAGACTCCAGAAGTACCCCAAGATCCATGTCAGCACTGGAGAGGAATCCTCAGGTTCCGGCCCCGACTCCACACAAGGTGTTAGGCCCCGGCATCGAAGGGAGAGGAATCCCGAGAGGCCCCCAAGGAACTCGCATGGGGACTGGCCTTTCCTGAGGCCACCAGAGCGGGTCCCTGAGGTCCCCGTCGTAAGTCGAGAGCACCTGCCGCAACTCGAGAAAATCCAGGAGGTTTTGCCCTCCAGGCGAGATGAGGCCCATTTCCGCTGAGGCTTCTCCAGGCTAATCACATCTAACCACTGGAACATCCAAAGGGTCATTCTCACCCTTGCTGCAACTCAAGAAGTTCCCCGACATACCCGTCTCCACTCGAGAGGAAGCACGAGGGTCCCGCACACATCCAGGGGAGCCCCGTTTCCGCCTCCTAGCTCGAGATGAGGGATCCTTTCCCTGTTTCGTAGGGAAAGAATTCCCGGCGTTCCCGTCGCATCTCAAGAGGAGGCGCTCTCCACAGGAAAGGCGAGAGGAACTCCAGGGTCGTGCCACCATTCCAAGAGTCCCCCAGATGTGTCAGTCCATTCCAGAGGAACCTGTTTTCCCTGCACTGCCTTGACGTTCAAGCCGAGGATCGACTCCCACCACGTGTGCACGTGGGACAGCCCTGTGGGAAAGCCTCGTGGGAAAGCCTCGTGGGAAAGACTCGAGGGAAAACCATAGATCCTTTGATCCACGCGGCGGACTGCGTGACACTGCTGCTACCGCTATGGAGGAAAGCGCAAGTGCATGCCCGCATTCGAGACGAGGACTGACTCCCCTGGGGAGACTCCAGAAGTACCCCAAGATCCATGTCAGCACTGGAGAGGAATCCTCAGGTTCCGGCCCCGACTCCACACAATGTCTTAGGCCCCGGCATCGACGGGAGAGGAATCCCGAGAGGCCCCCGAGGAACTCGCATGGGGACTGGCCTTTCCTGAGGCCACCAGAGCGGGTCCCTGAGGTCCCCGTCGTAAGTCGAGAGCACCTGCCGCAACTCGAGAAAATCCAGGAGGTTTTGCCCTCCAGGCGAGATGAGGCCCATTTCCGCTGAGGCTTCTCGAGGCTAATCACGTCTAACCACTGGAACTTCCAAAGGGTCCTTCACACCCTTGCTGCAACTCAAGAAGTTCCCCGACATACCCGTCTCCACTCGAGAGGAAGCACGTGGGGTCCCGCACACATCCAGTGGAGCCCCGTTTCCGCCTCCTAGCTCGAGATGAGGGATCCTTTCCCTGTTTCGTAGGGAAAGAATTCTCGGCGTTCCCGTCGCATCTCAAGAGGAGGCGCTCTCCACAGGAAAGGCGAGAGGAAATCCAGGGTCGTGTCACCATTCCAAGAGTCCCCCAGATGTGTCAGTCCATTCCAGAGGAACCTGTTTTCCCTGCACTGCCTTGACGTTCAAGCCGAGGATCGACTCCCACCACGTGTGCACGTGGGACAGCCGTGTGGGAAAGCCTCGTGGGAAAGCCTCGTGGGAAAGACTCGAGGGAAAACCATAGATCCTTTGATCCGCGCGGCGGACTGCGTGAAACTGCTCCTACCGCCCTGGAGGAAAGCGCAAGTGCATGCCCGCATTCGAGACGAGGACTGACTCCCCTGGGGAGACTCCAGAAGTACCCCAAGATCCATGTCAGCACTGGAGAGGAATCCTCAGGTTCCGGCCCCGACTCCACACAAGGTGTTAGGCCCCGGCATCGAAGGGAGAGGAATCCCGAGAGGCCCCCAAGGAACTCGCATGGGGACTGGCCTTTCCTGAGGCCACCAGAGCGGGTCCCTGAGGTCCCCGTCGTAAGTCGAGAGCACCTGCCGCAACTCGAGAAAATCCAGGAGGTTTTGCCCTCCAGGCGAGATGAGGCCCATTTCCGCTGAGGCTTCTCCAGGCTAATCACATCTAACCACTGGAACATCCAAAGGGTCATTCTCACCCTTGCTGCAACTCAAGAAGTTCCCCGACATACCCGTCTCCACTCGAGAGGAAGCACGAGGGTCCCGCACACATCCAGGGGAGCCCCGTTTCCGCCTCCTAGCTCGAGATGAGGGATCCTTTCCCTGTTTAGTAGGGAAAGAATTCCCGGCGTTCCCGTCGCATCTCAAGAGGAGGCGCTCTCCACAGGAAAGGCGAGAGGAATTCCAGGGTCGTGCCACCATTCCAAGAGTCCCCCAGATGTGTCAGTCCATTCCAGAGGAACCTGTTTTCCCTGCACTGCCTTGACGTTCAAGCCGAGGATCGACTCCCACCACGTGTGCACGTGGGACAGCCCTGTGGGAAAGCCTCGTGGGAAAGCCTCGTGGGAAAGACTCGAGGGAAAACTATAGATCCTTTGATCCAGGCGGCGGACTGCGTGACACTGCTGCTACCGCCCTGGAGGAAAGCGCAAGTGCATGCCCGCATTCGAGACGAGGACTGACTCCCCTGGGGAGACTCCAGAAGTACCCCAAGATCCATGTCAGCACTGGAGAGGAATCCTCAGGTTCCGGCCCCGACTCCACACAATGTCTTAGGCCCCGGCATCGACGGGAGAGGAATCCCGAGAGGCCCCCGAGGAACTCGCATGGGGACTGGCCTTTCCTGAGGCCACCAGAGCGGGTCCCTGAGGTCCCCGTCGTAAGTCGAGAGCACCTGCCGCAACTCGAGAAAATCCAGGAGGTTTTGCCCTCCAGGCGAGATGAGGCCCATTTCCGCTGAGGCTTCTCGAGGCTAATCACGTCTAACCACTGGAACTTCCAAAGGGTCTTTCACACCTTTGCTGCAACTCAAGAAGTTCCCCGACATACCCGTCTCCACTCGAGAGGAAGCACGTGGGGTCCCGCACACATCCAGGGGAGCCCCGTTTCCGCCTCCTAGCTCGAGATGAGGGATCCTTTCCCTGTTTCGTAGGGAAAGAATTCCCGGCGTTCCCGTCGCATCTCAAGAGGAGGCGCTCTCCACAGGAAAGGCGAGAGGAACTCCAGGGTCGTGCCACCATTCCAAGAGTCCCCCAGATGTGTCAGTCCATTCCAGAGGAACCTGTTTTCCCTGCACTGCCTTGACGTTCAAGCCGAGGATCGACTCCCACCACGTGTGCACGTGGGACAGCCCTGTGGGAAAGCCTCGTGGGAAAGCCTCGTGGGAAAGACTCGAGGGAAAACCATAGATCCTTTGATCCACGTGGCGGACTGCGTGAAACTGCTCCTACCGCCCTAGAGGAAAGCGCAAGTGCATGCCCGCATTCGAGACGAGGACTGACTCCCCTGCGGAGACTCCAGAAATACCCCAAGATCCATGTAAGCACTGGAGAGGAATCCTCAGGTTCCGGCCCCGACTCCACACAAGGTGTTAAGCCCCGGCATCGAAGGGAGAGGAATCCCGAGAGGCCCCCGAGGAACTCGCATGGGGACTGGCCTTTCCTGAGGCCACCAGAGCGGGTCCCTGAGGTCCCCGTCGTAAGTCGAGAGCACCTGCCGCAACTCGAGAAAATCCAGGAGGTTTTGCCCTCCAGGCGAGATGAGGCCCATTTCCGCTGAGGCTTCTCGAGGCTAATCACGTCTAACCACTGGAACTTCCAAAGGGTCCTTCTCACCCTTGCTGCAACTCAAGAAGTTCCCCAGCATACCCGTCTCCACTCGAGAGGAAGCACGTGGGGTCCCGCACACATCCAGGGGAGCCCCGTTTCCGCCTCCTAGCTCGAGATGAGGGATCCTTTCCCTGTTTCGTAGGGAAAGAATTCTCGGCGTTCCCGTCGCATCTCAAGAGGAGGCGCTCTCCACAGGAAAGGCGAGAGGAACTCCAGGGTCGTGCCACCATTCCAAGAGTCCCCCAGATGTGTCAGTCCATTCCAGAGGAACCTGTTTTCCCTGCACTGCCTTGACGTTCAAGCCGAGGATCGACTCCCACCACGTGTGCACGTGGGACAGCCCTGTGGGAAAGCCTCGTGGGAAAGCCTCGTGGGAAAGACTCGAGGGAAAACCATAGATCCTTTGATCCACGTGGCGGACTGCGTGAAACTGCTCCTACCGCCCTAGAGGAAAGCGCAAGTGCATGCCCGCATTCGAGACGAGGACTGACTCCCCTGCGGAGACTCCAGAAATACCCCAAGATCCATGTAAGCACTGGAGAGGAATCCTCAGGTTCCGGCCCCGACTCCACACAAGGTGTTAAGCCCCGGCATCGAAGGGAGAGGAATCCCGAGAGGCCCCCGAGGAACTCGCATGGGGACTGGCCTTTCCTGAGGCCACCAGAGCGGGTCCCTGAGGTCCCCGTCGTAAGTCGAGAGCACCTGCCGCAACTCGAGAAAATCCAGGAGGTTTTGCCCTCCAGGCGAGATGAGGCCCATTTCCGCTGAGGCTTCTCGAGGCTAATCACGTCTAACCACTGGAACTTCCAAAGGGTCCTTCTCACCCTTGCTGCAACTCAAGAAGTTCCCCAGCATACCCGTCTCCACTCGAGAGGAAGCACGTGGGGTCCCGCACACATCCAGGGGAGCCCCGTTTCCGCCTCCTAGCTCGAGATGAGGGATCCTTTCCCTGTTTCGTAGGGAAAGAATTCTCGGCGTTCCCGTCGCATCTCAAGAGGAGGCGCTCTCCACAGGAAAGGCGAGAGGAACTCAAGGGTCGTGCCACCATTCCAAGAGTCCCCCAGATGTGTCAGTCCATTCCAGAGGAACCTGTTTTCCCTGCACTGCCTTGACGTTCAAGCCGAGGATCGACTCCCACCACGTGTGCACGTGGGACAGCCGTGTGGGAAAGCCTCGTGGGAAAGCCTCGTGGGAAAGACTCGAGGGAAAACCATAGATCCTTTGATCCACGCGGCGGACTGCGTGACACTGCTGCTACCACTCTGGAGGAAAGCGCAAGTGCATGCCCGCATTCGAGTCGAGGACTGACTCCCCTGGGGAGACTCCAGAAGTACCCCAAGATCCATGTCAGCACTGGAGAGGAATCCTCAGGTTCCGGCCCCGACTCCACACAATGTCTTAGGCCCCGGCATCGACGGGAGAGGAATCCCGAGAGGCCCCCGAGGAACTCGCATGGGGACTGGCCTTTCCTGAGGCCACCAGAGCGGGTCCCTGAGGTCCCCGTCGTAAGTCGAGAGCACCTGCCGCAACTCGAGAAAATCCAGGAGGTTTTGCCCTCCAGGCGAGATGAGGCCCATTTCCGCTGAGGCTTCTCCAGGCTAATCACATCTAACCACTGGAACATCCAAAGGGTCATTCTCACCCTTGCTGCAACTCAAGAAGTTCCCCGACATACCCGTCTCCACTCGAGAGGAAGCACGAGGGTCCCGCACACATCCAGTGGAGCCCCGTTTCCGCCTCCTAGCTCGAGATGAGGGATCCTTTCCCTGTTTCGTAGGGAAAGAATTCTCGGCGTTCCCGTCGCATCTCAAGAGGAGGCGCTCTCCACAGGAAAGGCGAGAGGAACTCAAGGGTCGTGCCACCATTCCAAGAGTCCCCCAGATGTGTCAGTCCATTCCAGAGGAACCTGTTTTCCCTGCACTGCCTTGACGTTCAAGCCGAGGATCGACTCCCACCACGTGTGCACGTGGGACAGCCCTGTGGGAAAGCCTCGTGGGAAAGCCTCGTGGGAAAGACTCGAGGGAAAACCATAGATCCTTTGATCCACGCGGCGGACTGCGTGACACTGCTGCTACCGCTCTGGAGGAAAGCGCAAGTGCATGCCCGCATTCGAGTCGAGGACTGACTCCCCTGGGGAGACTCCAGAAGTACCCCAAGATTCATGTCAGCACTGGAGAGGAATCCTCAGGTTCCGGCCCCGACTCCACACAATGTCTTAGGCCCCGGCATCGACGGGAGAGGAATCCCGAGAGGCCCCCGAGGAACTCGCATGGGGACTGGCCTTTCCTGAGGCCACCAGAGCGGGTCCCTGAGGTCCCCGTCGTAAGTCGTGAGCACCTGCCGCAACTCGAGAAAATCCAGGAGGTTTTGCCCTCCAGGCGAGATGAGGCCCATTTCCGCTGAGGCTTCTCGAGGCTAATCACGTCTAACCACTGGAACTTCCAAAGGGTCCTTCACACCCTTGCTGCAACTCAAGAAGTTCCCCGACATACCCGTCTCCACTCGAGAGGAAGCACGTGGGGTCCCGCACACATCCAGGGGAGCCCCGTTTCCGCCTCCTAGCTCGAGATGAGGGATCCTTTCCCTGTTTCGTAGGGAAAGAATTCCCGGCGTTCCCGTCGCATCTCAAGAGGAGGCGCTCTCCACAGGAAAGGCGAGAGGAATTCCAGGGTCGTGCCACCATTCCAAGAGTCCCCCAGATGTGTCAGTCCATTCCAGAGGAACCTGTTTTCCCTGCACTGCCTTGACGTTCAAGCCGAGGATCGACTCCCACCACGTGTGCACGTGGGACAGCCCTGTGGCAAAGCCTCGTGGGAAAGCCTCGTGGGAAAGACTCGAGGGAAAACCATAGATCCTTTGATCCACGCGGCGGACTGCGTGAAACTGCTCCTACCGCCCTGGAGGAAAGCGCAAGTGCATGCCCGCATTCGAGACGAGGACTGACTCCCCTGGGGAGACTCCAGAAGTACCCCAAGATCCATGTCAGCACTGGAGAGGAATCCTCAGGTTCCGGCCCCGACTCCACACAAGGTGTTAGGCCCCGGCATCGAAGGGAGAGGAATCCCGAAAGGCCCCCAAGGATCTCGCATGGGGACTGGCCTTTCCTGAGGCCACCAGAGCGGGTCCCTGAGGTCCCCGTCGTAAGTCGAGAGCACCTGCCGCAACTCGAGAAAATCCAGGAGGTTTTGCCCTCCAGGCGAGATGAGGCCCATTTCCGCTGAGGCTTCTCCAGGCTAATCACATCTAACCACTGGAACATCCAAAGGGTCATTCTCACCCTTGCTGCAACTCAAGAAGTTCCCCGACATACCCGTCTCCACTCGAGAGGAAGCACGAGGGTCCCGCACACATCCAGGGGAGCCCCGTTTCCGCCTCCTAGCTCGAGATGAGGGATCCTTTCCCTGTTTAGTAGGGAAAGAATTCCCGGCGTTCCCGTCGCATCTCAAGAGGAGGCGCTCTCCACAGGAAAGGCGAGAGGAATTCCAGGGTCGTGCCACCATTCCAAGAGTCCCCCAGATGTGTCAGTCCATTCCAGAGGAACCTGTTTTCCCTGCACTGCCTTGACGTTCAAGCCGAGGATCGACTCCCACCACGTGTGCACGTGGGACAGCCCTGTGGGAAAGCCTCGTGGGAAAGCCTCGTGGGAAAGACTCGAGGGAAAACTATAGATCCTTTGATCCAGGCGGCGGACTGCGTGACACTGCTGCTACCGCCCTGGAGGAAAGCGCAAGTGCATGCCCGCATTCGAGACGAGGACTGACTCCCCTGGGGAGACTCCAGAAGTACCCCAAGATCCATGTCAGCACTGGAGAGGAATCCTCAGGTTCCGGCCCCGACTCCACACAATGTCTTAGGCCCCGGCATCGACGGGAGAGGAATCCCGAGAGGCCCCCGAGGAACTCGCATGGGGACTGGATTTTCCTGAGGCCACCAGAGCGGGTCCCTGAGGTCCCCGTCGTAAGTCGAGAGCACCTGCCGCAACTCGAGAAAATCCAGGAGGTTTTGCCCTCCAGGCGAGATGAGGCCCATTTCCGCTGAGGCTTCTCGAGGCTAATCACGTCTAACCACTGGAACTTCCAAAGGGTCCTTCACACCCTTGCTGCAACTCAAGAAGTTCCCCGACATACCCGTCTCCACTCGAGAGGAAGCACGTGGGGTCCCGCACACATCCAGGGGAGCCCCGTTTCCGCCTCCTAGCTCGAGATGAGGGATCCTTTCCCTGTTTCGTAGGGAAAGAATTCCCGGCGTTCCCGTCGCATCTCAAGAGGAGGCGCTCTCCACAGGAAAGGCGAGAGGAACTCCAGGGTCGTGCCACCATTCCAAGAGTCCCCCAGATGTGTCAGTCCATTCCAGAGGAACCTGTTTTCCCTGCACTGCCTTGACGTTCAAGCCGATGATCGACTCCCACCACGTGTGCACGTGGGACAGCCCAGTGGGAAAGCCTCGTGGGAAAGCCTCGTTGGAAAGACTCGAGGGAAAACCATAGATCCTTTGATCCACGCGGCGGACTGCGTGAAACTGCTCCTACCGCCCTGGAGGAAAGCGCAAGTGCATGCCCGCATTCGAGACGAGGACTGACTCCCCTGCGGAGACTCCAGAAGTACCCCAAGATCCATGTCAGCACTGGAGAGGAATCCTCAGGTTCCGGCCCCGACTCCACACAAGGTGTTAAGCCCCGGCATCGAAGGGACAGGAATCCCGAGAGGCCCCCGAGGAACTCGCATGGGGACTGGCCTTTCCTGAGGCCACCAGAGCGGGTCCCTGAGGTCCCCGTCGTAAGTCGAGAGCACCTGCCGCAACTCGAGAAAATCCAGGAGGTTTTGCCCTCCAGGCGAGATGAGGCCCATTTCCGCTGAGGCTTCTCCAGGCTAATCACATCTAACCACTGGAACATCCAAAGGGTCCTTCTCACCCTTGCTGCAACTCAAGAAGTTCCCCGACATACCCGTCTCCACTCGAGAGGAAGCACGTGGGGTCCCGCACACATCCAGGGGAGCCCCGTTTCCGCCTCCTAGCTCGAGATGAGGGATCCTTTCCCTGTTTCGTAGGGAAAGAATTCCCGGCGTTCCCGTCGCATCTCAAGAGGAGGCGCTCTCCACAGGAAAGGCGAGAGGAACTCAAGGGTCGTGCCACCATTCCAAGAGTCCCCCAGATGTGTCAGTCCATTCCAGAGGAACCTGTTTTCCCTGCACTGCCTTGACGTTCAAGCCGAGGATCGACTCCCACCACGTGTGCACGTGGGACAGCCGTGTGGGAAATCCTCGTGGGAAAGCCTCGTGGGAAAGACTCGAGGGAAAACCATAGATCCTTTGATCCACGCGGCGGACTGCGTGACACTGCTGCTACCGCTCTGGAGGAAAGCGCAAGTGCATGCCCGCATTCGAGTCGAGGACTGACTCCCCTGGGGAGACTCCAGAAGTACCCCAAGATCCATGTCAGCACTGGAGAGGAATCCTCAGGTTCCGGCCCCGACTCCACACAATGTCTTAGGCCCCGGCATCGACGGGAGAGGAATCCCGAGAGGCCCCCGAGGAACTCGCATGGGGACTGGCCTTTCCTGAGGCCACCAGAGCGGGTCCCTGAGGTCCCCGTCGTAAGTCGAGAGCACCTGCCGCAACTCGAGAAAATCCAGGAGGTTTTGCCCTCCAGGCGAGATGAGGCACATTTCCCCTGAGGCTTCTCGAGGCTAATCACGTCTAACCACTGGAACTTCCAAAGGGTCCTTCACACCCTTGCTGCAACTCAAGAAGTTCCCCGACATACCCGTCTCCACTCGAGAGGAAGCACGTGGGGTCCCGCACACATCCAGGGGAGCCCCGTTTCCGCCTCCTAGCTCGAGATGAGGGATCCTTTCCATGTTTCGTAGGGAAAGAATTCCCGGCGTTCCCGTCGCATCTCAAGAGGAGGCGCTCTCCACAGGAAAGGCGAGAGGAAATCCAGGGTCGTGCCACCATTCCAAGAGTCCCCCAGATGTGTCAGTCCATTCCAGAGGAACCTGTTCTCCCTGCACTGCCTTGACGTTCAAGCCGAGGATCGACTCCCACCACGTGTGCACGTGGGACAGCCCTGTGGGAAAGCCTCGTGGGAAAGCCTCGTGGGAAAGACTCGAGGGAAAACCATAGATCCTTTGATCCACGGGGGAATGCGTGAAACTGCTCCTACCGCCCTGGAGGAAAGCGCAAGTGCATGCCCGCATTCGAGACGAGGACTGACTCCCCTGGGGAGACTCCAGAAGTTCCCCAAGATCCATGTCAGCACTGGAGAGGAATCCTCAGGTTCCGGCCCCGACTCCACACAAGGTGTTAGGCCCCGGCATCGAAGGGAGAGGAATCCCGAGAGGCCCCCGAGGAACTAGCATGGCGACTGGCCTTTCCTGAGGCCACCAGAGCGGGTCCCTGAGGTCCCCGTCGTAAGTCGAGAGCACCTGCCGCAACTCGAGAAAATCCAGGAGGTTTTGCCCTCCAGGCGAGATGAGGCCCATTTCCGCTGAGGCTTCTCCAGGCTAATCACATCTAACCACTGGAACATCCAAAGGGTCATTCTCACCCTTGCTGCAACTCCAGAAGTTCCCCGACATACCCGTCTCCACTCGAGAGGAAGCACGAGGGTCCCGCACACATCCAGGGGAGCCCCGTTTCCGCCTCCTAGCTCGAGATGAGTTATCCTTTCCCTGTTTCGTAGGGAAAGAATTCCCGGCGTTCCCGTCGCATCTCAAGAGGAGGCGCTCTCCACAGGAAAGGCGAGAGGAATTCCAGGGTCGTGCCACCATTCCAAGAGTCCCCCAGATGTGTCAGTCCATTCCAGAGGAACCTGTTTTCCCTGCACTGCCTTGACGTTCAAGCCGAGGATCGACTCCCACCACGTGTGCACGTGGGACAGCCCTGTGGGAAAGCCTCGTGGGAAAGCCTCGTGGGAAAGACTCGAGGGAAAACTATAGATCCTTTGATCCAGGCGGCGGACTGCGTGACACTGCTGCTACCGCCCTGGAGGAAAGCACAAGTGCATGCCCGCATTCGAGACGAGGACTGACTCCCCTGGGGAGACTCCAGAAGTACCCCAAGATCCATGTCAGCACTGGAGAGGAATCCTCAGGTTCCGGCCCCGACTCCACACAATGTCTTAGGCCCCGGCATCGACGGGAGAGGAATCCCGAGAGGCCCCCGAGGAACTCGCATGGGGACTGGCCTTTCCTGAGGCCACCAGAGCGGGTCCCTGAGGTCCCCGTCGTAAGTCGAGAGCACCTGCCGCAACTCGAGAAAATCCAGGAGGTTTTGCCCTCCAGGCGAGATGAGGCCCATTTCCGCTGAGGCTTCTCGAGGCTAATCACGTCTAACCACTGGAACTTCCAAAGGGTCCTTCACACCCTTGCTGCAACTCAAGAAGTTCCCCGACATACCCGTCTCCACTCGAGAGGAAGCACGTGGGGTCCCGCACACATCCAGGGGAGCCCCGTTTCCGCCTCCTAGCTCGAGATGAGGGATCCTTTCCCTGTTTCGTAGGGAAAGAATTCCCGGCGTTCCCGTCGCATCTCAAGAGGAGGCGCTCTCCACAGGAAAGGCGAGAGGAACTCCAGGGTCGTGCCACCATTCCAAGAGTCCCCCAGATGTGTCAGTCCATTCCAGAGGAACCTGTTTTCCCTGCACTGCCTTGACGTTCAAGCCGATGATCGACTCCCACCACGTGTGCACGTGGGACAGCCCAGTGGGAAAGCCTCGTGGGAAAGCCTCGTGGGAAAGACTCGAGGGAAAACCATAGATCCTTTGATCCACGCGGCGGACTGCGTGAAACTGCTCCTACCGCCCTGGAGGAAAGCGCAAGTGCATGCCCGCATTCGAGACGAGGACTGACTCCCCTGCGGAGACTCCAGAAGTACCCCAAGATCCATGTCAGCACTGGAGAGGAATCCTCAGGTTCCGGCCCCGACTCCACACAAGGTGTTAAGCCCCGGCATCGAAGGGACAGGAATCCCGAGAGGCCCCCGAGGAACTCGCATGGGGACTGGCCTTTCCTGAGGCCACCAGAGCGGGTCCCTGAGGTCCCCGTCGTAAGTCGAGAGCACCTGCCGCAACTCGAGAAAATCCAGGAGGTTTTGCCCTCCAGGCGAGATGAGGCACATTTCCCCTGAGGCTTCTCGAGGCTAATCACGTCTAACCACTGGAACTTCCAAAGGGTCCTTCACACCCTTGCTGCAACTCAAGAAGTTCCCCGACATACCCGTCTCCACTCGAGAGGAAGCACGTGGGGTCCCGCACACATCCAGGGGAGCCCCGTTTCCGCCTCCTAGCTCGAGATGAGGGATCCTTTCCATGTTTCGTAGGGAAAGAATTCCCGGCGTTCCCGTCGCATCTCAAGAGGAGGCGCTCTCCACAGGAAAGGCGAGAGGAAATCCAGGGTCGTGCCACCATTCCAAGAGTCCCCCAGATGTGTCAGTCCATTCCAGAGGAACCTGTTCTCCCTGCACTGCCTTGACGTTCAAGCCGAGGATCGACTCCCACCACGTGTGCACGTGGGACAGCCCTGTGGGAAAGCCTCGTGGGAAAGCCTCGTGGGAAAGACTCGAGGGAAAACCATAGATCCTTTGATCCACGGGGGAATGCGTGAAACTGCTCCTACCGCCCTGGAGGAAAGCGCAAGTGCATGCCCGCATTCGAGACGAGGACTGACTCCCCTGGGGAGACTCCAGAAGTTCCCCAAGATCCATGTCAGCACTGGAGAGGAATCCTCAGGTTCCGGCCCCGACTCCACACAAGGTGTTAGGCCCCGGCATCGAAGGGAGAGGAATCCCGAGAGGCCCCCGAGGAACTAGCATGGCGACTGGCCTTTCCTGAGGCCACCAGAGCGGGTCCCAGAGGTCCCCGTCGTAAGTCGAGAGCACCTGCCGCAACTCGAGAAAATCCAGGAGGTTTTGCCCTCCAGGCGAGATGAGGCCCATTTCCGCTGAGGCTTCTCCAGGCTAATCACATCTAACCACTGGAACATCCAGAGGGTCATTCTCACCCTTGCTGCAACTCAAGAAGTTCCCCGACATACCCGTCTCAACTCGAGAGGAAGCACGAGGGTCCCGCACACATCCAGGGGAGCCCCGTTTCCGCCTCCTAGCTCGAGATGAGGGATCCTTTCCCTGTTTCGTAGGGAAAGAATTCCCGGCGTTCCCGTCGCATCTCAAGAGGAGGCGCTCTCCACAGGAAAGGCGAGAGGAATTCCAGGGTCGTGCCACCATTCCAAGGGTCCCCCAGATGTGTCAGTCCATTCCAGAGGAACCTGTTTTCCCTGCACTGCCTTGACGTTCAAGCCGAGGATCGACTCCCACCACGTGTGCACGTGGGACAGCCCTGTGGCAAAGCCTCGTGGGAAAGCCTCGTGGGAAAGACTCGAGGGAAAACCATAGATCCTTTGATCCACGCGGCGGACTGCGTGAAACTGCTCCTACCGCCCTGGAGGAAAGCGCAAGTGCATGCCCGCATTCGAGACGAGGACTGACTCCCCTGGGGAGACTCCAGAAGTACCCCAAGATCCATGTCAGCACTGGAGAGGAATCCTCAGGTTCCGGCCCCGACTCCACACAAGGTGTTAGGCCCCGGCATCGAAGGGAGAGGAATCCCGAAAGGCCCCCAAGGATCTCGCATGGGGACTGGCCTTTCCTGAGGCCACCAGAGCGGGTCCCTGAGGTCCCCGTCGTAAGTCGAGAGCACCTGCCGCAACTCGAGAAAATCCAGGAGGTTTTGCCCTCCAGGCGAGATGAGGCCCATTTCCGCTGAGGCTTCTCCAGGCTAATCACATCTAACCACTGGAACATCCAAAGGGTCATTCTCACCCTTGCTGCAACTCAAGAAGTTCCCCGACATACCCGTCTCCACTCGAGAGGAAGCACGAGGGTCCCGCACACATCCAGGGGAGCCCCGTTTCCGCCTCCTAGCTCGAGATGAGGGATCCTTTCCCTGTTTAGTAGGGAAAGAATTCCCGGCGTTCCCGTCGCATCTCAAGAGGAGGCGCTCTCCACAGGAAAGGCGAGAGGAATTCCAGGGTCGTGCCACCATTCCAAGAGTCCCCCAGATGTGTCAGTCCATTCCAGAGGAACCTGTTTTCCCTGCACTGCCTTGACGTTCAAGCCGAGGATCGACTCCCACCACGTGTGCACGTGGGACAGCCCTGTGGGAAAGCCTCGTGGGAAAGCCTCGTGGGAAAGACTCGAGGGAAAACTATAGATCCTTTGATCCAGGCGGCGGACTGCGTGACACTGCTGCTACCGCCCTGGAGGAAAGCGCAAGTGCATGCCCGCATTCGAGACGAGGACTGACTCCCCTGGGGAGACTCCAGAAGTACCCCAAGATCCATGTCAGCACTGGAGAGGAATCCTCAGGTTCCGGCCCCGACTCCACACAATGTCTTAGGCCCCGGCATCGACGGGAGAGGAATCCCGAGAGGCCCCCGAGGAACTCGCATGGGGACTGGCCTTTCCTGAGGCCACCAGAGCGGGTCCCTGAGGTCCCCGTCGTAAGTCGAGAGCACCTGCCGCAACTCGAGAAAATCCAGGAGGTTTTGCCCTCCAGGCGAGATGAGGCCCATTTCCGCTGAGGCTTCTCGAGGCTAATCACGTCTAACCACTGGAACTTCCAAAGGGTCCTTCACACCTTTGCTGCAACTCAAGAAGTTCCCCGACATACCCGTCTCCACTCGAGAGGAAGCACGTGGGGTCCCGCACACATCCAGGGGAGCCCCGTTTCCGCCTCCTAGCTCGAGATGAGGGATCCTTTCCCTGTTTCGTAGGGAAAGAATTCCCGGCGTTCCCGTCGCATCTCAAGAGGAGGCGCTCTCCACAGGAAAGGCGAGAGGAACTCCAGGGTCGTGCCACCATTCCAAGAGTCCCCCAGATGTGTCAGTCCATTCCAGAGGAACCTGTTTTCCCTGCACTGCCTTGACGTTCAAGCCGATGATCGACTCCCACCACGTGTGCACGTGGGACAGCCCTGTGGGAAAGCCTCGTGGGAAAGCCTCGTGGGAAAGACTCGAGGGAAAACCATAGATCCTTTGATCCACGAGGCGGACTGCGTGAAACTGCTCCTACCGCCCTGGAGGAAAGCGCAAGTGCATGCCCGCATTCGAGACGAGGACTGACTCCCCTGCGGAGACTCCAGAAATACCCCAAGATCCATGTCAGCACTGGAGAGGAATCCTCAGGTTCCGGCCCCGACTCCACAAAAGGTGTTAAGCCCCGGCATCGAAGGGAGAGGAATCCCGAGAGGCCCCCGAGGAACTCGCATGGGGACTGGCCTTTCCTGAGGCCACCAGAGCGGGTCCCTGAGGTCCCCGTCGTAAGTCGAGAGCACCTGCCGCAACTCGAGAAAATCCAGGAGGTTTTGCCCTTCAGGCGAGATGAGGCCCATTTCCGCTGAGGCTTCTCCAGGCTAATCACATCTAACCACTGGAATATCCAAAGGGTCCTTCTCACCCTTGCTGCAACTCAAGAAGTTCCCCGACATACCCGTCTCCACTCGAGAGGAAGCACGTGGGGTCCCGCACACATCCAGGGGAGCCCCGTTTCCGCCTCCTAGCTCGAGATGAGGGATCCTTTCCCTGTTTCGTAGGGAAAGAATTCTCGGCGTTCCCGTCGCATCTCAAGAGGAGGCGCTCTCCACAGGAAAGGCGAGAGGAACTCAAGGGTCGTGCCACCATTCCAAGAGTCCCCCAGATGTGTCAGTCCATTCCAGAGGAACCTGTTTTCCCTGCACTGCCTTGACGTTCAAGCCGAGGATCGACTCCCACCACGTGTGCACGTGGGACAGCCGTGTGGGAAAGCCTCGTGGGAAAGCCTCGTGGGAAAGACTCGAGGGAAAACCATAGATCCTTTGATCCACGCGGCGGACTGCGTGACACTGCTGCTACCGCTCTGGAGGAAAGCGCAAGTGCATGCCCGCATTCGAGTCGAGGACTGACTCCCCTGGGGAGACTCCAGAAGTACCCCAAGATCCATGTCAGCACTGGAGAGGAATCCTCAGGTTCCGGCCCCGACTCCACACAATGTCTTAGGCCCCGGCATCGACGGGAGAGGAATCCCGAGAGGCCCCCGAGGAACTCGCATGGGGACTGGCCTTTCCTGAGGCCACCAGAGCGGGTCCCTGAGGTCCCCGTCGTAAGTCGAGAGCACCTGCCGCAACTCGAGAAAATCCAGGAGGTTTTGCCCTCCAGGCGAGATGAGGCCCATTTCCGCTGAGGCTTCTCCAGGCTAATCACATCTAACCACTGGAACATCCAAAGGGTCATTCTCACCCTTGCTGCAACTCAAGAAGTTCCCCGACATACCCGTCTCCACTCGAGAGGAAGCACGAGGGTCCCGCACACATCCAGGGGAGCCCCGTTTCCGCCTCCTAGCTCGAGATGAGGGATCCTTTCCCTGTTTATTAGGGAAAGAATTCCCGGCGTTCCCGTCGCATCTCAAGAGGAGGCGCTCTCCACAGGAAAGGCGAGAGGAATTCCAGGGTCGTGCCACCATTCCAAGAGTCCCCCAGATGTGTCAGTCCATTCCAGAGGAACCTGTTTTCCCTGCACTGCCTTGACGTTCAAGCCGAGGATCGACTCCCACCACGTGTGCACGTGGGACAGCCCTGTGGGAAAGCCTCGTGGGAAAGCCTCGTGGGAAAGACTCGAGGGAAAACTATAGATCCTTTGATCCAGGCGGCGGACTGCGTGACACTGCTGCTACCGCCCTGGAGGAAAGCGCAAGTGCATGCCCGCATTCGAGACGAGGACTGACTCCCCTGGGGAGACTCCAGAAGTACCCCAAGATCCATGTCAGCACTGGAGAGGAATCCTCAGGTTCCGGCCCCGACTCCACACAATGTCTTAGGCCCCGGCATCGACGGGAGAGGAATCCCGAGAGGCCCCCGAGGAACTCGCATGGGGACTGGATTTTCCTGAGGACACCAGAGCGGGTCCCTGAGGTCCCCGTCGTAAGTCGAGAGCACCTGCCGCAACTCGAGAAAATCCAGGAGGTTTTGCCCTCCAGGCGAGATGAGGCCCATTTCCGCTGAGGCTTCTCGAGGCTAATCACGTCTAACCACTGGAACTTCCAAAGGGTCCTTCACACCCTTGCTGCAACTCAAGAAGTTCCCCGACATACCCGTCTCCACTCGAGAGGAAGCACGTGGGGTCCCGCACACATCCAGGGGAGCCCCGTTTCCGCCTCCTAGCTCGAGATGAGGGATCCTTTCCCTGTTTCGTAGGGAAAGAATTCCCGGCGTTCCCGTCGCATCTCAAGAGGAGGCGCTCTCCACAGGAAAGGCGAGAGGAACTCCAGGGTCGTGCCACCATTCCAAGAGTCCCCCAGATGTGTCAGTCCATTCCAGAGGAACCTGTTTTCCCTGCACTGCCTTGACGTTCAAGCCGATGATCGACTCCCACCACGTGTGCACGTGGGACAGCCCAGTGGGAAAGCCTCGTGGGAAAGCCTCGTGGGAAAGACTCGAGGGAAAACCATAGATCCTTTGATCCACGCGGCGGACTGCGTGAAACTGCTCCTACCGCCCTGGAGGAAAGCGCAAGTGCATGCCCGCATTCGAGACGAGGACTGACTCCCCTGCGGAGACTCCAGAAGTACCCCAAGATCCATGTCAGCACTGGAGAGGAATCCTCAGGTTCCGGCCCCGACTCCACACAAGGTGTTAAGCCCCGGCATCGAAGGGACAGGAATCCCGAGAGGCCCCCGAGGAACTCGCATGGGGACTGGCCTTTCCTGAGGCCACCAGAGCGGGTCCCTGAGGTCCCCGTCGTAAGTCGAGAGCACCTGCCGCAACTCGAGAAAATCCAGGAGGTTTTGCCCTCCAGGCGAGATGAGGCCCATTTCCGCTGAGGCTTCTCCAGGCTAATCACATCTAACCACTGGAACATCCAAAGGGTCCTTCTCACCCTTGCTGCAACTCAAGAAGTTCCCCGACATACCCGTCTCCACTCGAGAGGAAGCACGTGGGGTCCCGCACACATCCAGGGGAGCCCCGTTTCCGCCTCCTAGCTCGAGATGAGGGATCCTTTCCCTGTTTCGTAGGGAAAGAATTCCCGGCGTTCCCGTCGCATCTCAAGAGGAGGCGCTCTCCACAGGAAAGGCGAGAGGAACTCAAGGGTCGTGCCACCATTCCAAGAGTCCCCCAGATGTGTCAGTCCATTCCAGAGGAACCTGTTTTCCCTGCACTGCCTTGACGTTCAAGCCGAGGATCGACTCCCACCACGTGTGCACGTGGGACAGCCGTGTGGGAAAGCCTCGTGGGAAAGCCTCGTGGGAAAGACTCGAGGGAAAACCATAGATCCTTTGATCCACGCGGCGGAGTGCGTGACACTGCTGCTACCGCTCTGGAGGAAAGCGCAAGTGCATGCCCGCATTCGAGTCGAGGACTGACTCCCCTGGGGAGACTCCAGAAGTACCCCAAGATCCATGTCAGCACTGGAGAGGAATCCTCAGGTTCCGGCCCCGACTCCACACAATGTCTTAGGCCCCGGCATCGACGGGAGAGGAATCCCGAGAGGCCCCCGAGGAACTCGCATGGGGACTGGCCTTTCCTGAGGCCACCAGAGCGGGTCCCTGAGGTCCCCGTCGTAAGTCGAGAGCACCTGCCGCAACTCGAGAAAATCCAGGAGGTTTTGCCCTCCAGGCGAGATGAGGCACATTTCCCCTGAGGCTTCTCGAGGCTAATCACGTCTAACCACTGGAACTTCCAAAGGGTCCTTCACACCCTTGCTGCAACTCAAGAAGTTCCCCGACATACCCGTCTCCACTCGAGAGGAAGCACGTGGGGTCCCGCACACATCCAGGGGAGCCCCGTTTCCGCCTCCTAGCTCGAGATGAGGGATCCTTTCCATGTTTCGTAGGGAAAGAATTCCCGGCGTTCCCGTCGCATCTCAAGAGGAGGCGCTCTCCACAGGAAAGGCGAGAGGAAATCCAGGGTCGTGCCACCATTCCAAGAGTCCCCCAGATGTGTCAGTCCATTCCAGAGGAACCTGTTCTCCCTGCACTGCCTTGACGTTCAAGCCGAGGATCGACTCCCACCACGTGTGCACGTGGGACAGCCCTGTGGGAAAGCCTCGTGGGAAAGCCTCGTGGGAAAGACTCGAGGGAAAACCATAGATCCTTTGATCCACGGGGGAATGCGTGAAACTGCTCCTACCGCCCTGGAGGAAAGCGCAAGTGCATGCCCGCATTCGAGACGAGGACTGACTCCCCTGGGGAGACTCCAGAAGTTCCCCAAGATCCATGTCAGCACTGGAGAGGAATCCTCAGGTTCCGGCCCCGACTCCACACAAGGTGTTAGGCCCCGGCATCGAAGGGAGAGGAATCCCGAGAGGCCCCCGAGGAACTAGCATGGCGACTGGCCTTTCCTGAGGCCACCAGAGCGGGTCCCTGAGGTCCCCGTCGTAAGTCGAGAGCACCTGCCGCAACTCGAGAAAATCCAGGAGGTTTTGCCCTCCAGGCGAGATGAGGCCCATTTCCGCTGAGGCTTCTCCAGGCTAATCACATCTAACCACTGGAACATCCAGAGGGTCATTCTCACCCTTGCTGCAACTCAAGAAGTTCCCCGACATACCCGTCTCCACTCGAGAGGAAGCACGAGGGTCCCGCACACATCCAGGGGAGCCCCGTTTCCGCCTCCTAGCTCGAGATGAGTTATCCTTTCCCTGTTTAGTAGGGAAAGAATTCCCGGCGTTCCCGTCGCATCTCAAGAGGAGGCGCTCTCCACAGGAAAGGCGAGAGGAATTCCAGGGTCGTGCCACCATTCCAAGAGTCCCCCAGATGTGTCAGTCCATTCCAGAGGAACCTGTTTTCCCTGCACTGCCTTGACGTTCAAGCCGAGGATCGACTCCCACCACGTGTGCACGTGGGACAGCCCTGTGGGAAAGCCTCGTGGGAAAGCCTCGTGGGAAAGACTCGAGGGAAAACTATAGATCCTTTGATCCAGGCGGCGGACTGCGTGACACTGCTGCTACCGCCCTGGAGGAAAGCGCAAGTGCATGCCCGCATTCGAGACGAGGACTGACTCCCCTGGGGAGACTCCAGAAGTACCCCAAGATCCATGTCAGCACTGGAGAGGAATCCTCAGGTTCCGGCCCCGACTCCACACAATGTCTTAGGCCCCGGCATCGACGGGAGAGGAATCCCGAGAGGCCCCCGAGGAACTCGCATGGGGACTGGCCTTTCCTGAGGCCACCAGAGCGGGTCCCTGAGGTCCCCGTCGTAAGTCGAGAGCACCTGCCGCAACTCGAGAAAATCCAGGAGGTTTTGCCCTCCAGGCGAGATGAGGCCCATTTCCGCTGAGGCTTCTCGAGGCTAATCACGTCTAACCACTGGAACTTCCAAAGGGTCCTTCACACCCTTGCTGCAACTCAAGAAGTTCCCCGACATACCCGTCTCCACTCGAGAGGAAGCACGTGGGGTCCCGCACACATCCAGGGGAGCCCCGTTTCCGCCTCCTAGCTCGAGATGAGGGATCCTTTCCCTGTTTCGTAGGGAAAGAATTCCCGGCGTTCCCGTCGCATCTCAAGAGGAGGCGCTCTCCACAGGAAAGGCGAGAGGAACTCCAGGGTCGTGCCACCATTCCAAGAGTCCCCCAGATGTGTCAGTCCATTCCAGAGGAACCTGTTTTCCCTGCACTGCCTTGACGTTCAAGCCGATGATCGACTCCCACCACGTGTGCACGTGGGACAGCCCAGTGGGAAAGCCTCGTGGGAAAGCCTCGTGGGAAAGACTCGAGGGAAAACCATAGATCCTTTGATCCACGCGGCGGACTGCGTGAAACTGCTCCTACCGCCCTGGAGGAAAGCGCAAGTGCATGCCCGCATTCGAGACGAGGACTGACTCCCCTGCGGAGACTCCAGAAGTACCCCAAGATCCATGTCAGCACTGGAGAGGAATCCTCAGGTTCCGGCCCCGACTCCACACAAGGTGTTAAGCCCCGGCATCGAAGGGACAGGAATCCCGAGAGGCCCCCGAGGAACTCGCATGGGGACTGGCCTTTCCTGAGGCCACCAGAGCGGGTCCCTGAGGTCCCCGTCGTAAGTCGAGAGCACCTGCCGCAACTCGAGAAAATCCAGGAGGTTTTGCCCTCCAGGCGAGATGAGGCACATTTCCCCTGAGGCTTCTCGAGGCTAATCACGTCTAACCACTGGAACTTCCAAAGGGTCCTTCACACCCTTGCTGCAACTCAAGAAGTTCCCCGACATACCCGTCTCCACTCGAGAGGAAGCACGTGGGGTCCCGCACACATCCAGGGGAGCCCCGTTTCCGCCTCCTAGCTCGAGATGAGGGATCCTTTCCATGTTTCGTAGGGAAAGAATTCCCGGCGTTCCCGTCGCATCTCAAGAGGAGGCGCTCTCCACAGGAAAGGCGAGAGGAAATCCAGGGTCGTGCCACCATTCCAAGAGTCCCCCAGATGTGTCAGTCCATTCCAGAGGAACCTGTTCTCCCTGCACTGCCTTGACGTTCAAGCCGAGGATCGACTCCCACCACGTGTGCACGTGGGACAGCCCTGTGGGAAAGCCTCGTGGGAAAGCCTCGTGGGAAAGACTCGAGGGAAAACCATAGATCCTTTGATCCACGGGGGAATGCGTGAAACTGCTCCTACCGCCCTGGAGGAAAGCGCAAGTGCATGCCCGCATTCGAGACGAGGACTGACTCCCCTGGGGAGACTCCAGAAGTTCCCCAAGATCCATGTCAGCACTGGAGAGGAATCCTCAGGTTCCGGCCCCGACTCCACACAAGGTGTTAGGCCCCGGCATCGAAGGGAGAGGAATCCCGAGAGGCCCCCGAGGAACTAGCATGGCGACTGGCCTTTCCTGAGGCCACCAGAGCGGGTCCCAGAGGTCCCCGTCGTAAGTCGAGAGCACCTGCCGCAACTCGAGAAAATCCAGGAGGTTTTGCCCTCCAGGCGAGATGAGGCCCATTTCCGCTGAGGCTTCTCCAGGCTAATCACATCTAACCACTGGAACATCCAGAGGGTCATTCTCACCCTTGCTGCAACTCAAGAAGTTCCCCGACATACCCGTCTCCACTCGAGAGGAAGCACGAGGGTCCCGCACACATCCAGGGGAGCCCCGTTTCCGCCTCCTAGCTCGAGATGAGGGATCCTTTCCCTGTTTCGTAGGGAAAGAATTCCCGGCGTTCCCGTCGCATCTCAAGAGGAGGCGCTCTCCACAGGAAAGGCGAGAGGAACTCCAGGGTCGTGCCACCATTCCAAGAGTCCCCCAGATGTGTCAGTCCATTCCAGAGGAACCTGTTTTCCCTGCACTGCCTTGACGTTCAAGCCGATGATCGACTCCCACCACGTGTGCACGTGGGACAGCCCTGTGGGAAAGCCTCGTGGGAAAGCCTCGTGGGAAAGACTCGAGGGAAAACCATAGATCCTTTGATCCACGAGGCGGACTGCGTGAAACTGCTCCTACCGCCCTGGAGGAAAGCGCAAGTGCATGCCCGCATTCGAGACGAGGACTGACTCCCCTGCGGAGACTCCAGAAATACCCCAAGATCCATGTCAGCACTGGAGAGGAATCCTCAGGTTCCGGCCCCGACTCCACAAAAGGTGTTAAGCCCCGGCATCGAAGGGAGAGGAATCCCGAGAGGCCCCCGAGGAACTCGCATGGGGACTGGCCTTTCCTGAGGCCACCAGAGCGGGTCCCTGAGGTCCCCGTCGTAAGTCGAGAGCACCTGCCGCAACTCGAGAAAATCCAGGAGGTTTTGCCCTTCAGGCGAGATGAGGCCCATTTCCGCTGAGGCTTCTCCAGGCTAATCACATCTAACCACTGGAATATCCAAAGGGTCCTTCTCACCCTTGCTGCAACTCAAGAAGTTCCCCGACATACCCGTCTCCACTCGAGAGGAAGCACGTGGGGTCCCGCACACATCCAGGGGAGCCCCGTTTCCGCCTCCTAGCTCGAGATGAGGGATCCTTTCCCTGTTTCGTAGGGAAAGAATTCTCGGCGTTCCCGTCGCATCTCAAGAGGAGGCGCTCTCCACAGGAAAGGCGAGAGGAACTCAAGGGTCGTGCCACCATTCCAAGAGTCCCCCAGATGTGTCAGTCCATTCCAGAGGAACCTGTTTTCCCTGCACTGCCTTGACGTTCAAGCCGAGGATCGACTCCCACCACGTGTGCACGTGGGACAGCCGTGTGGGAAAGCCTCGTGGGAAAGCCTCGTGGGAAAGACTCGAGGGAAAACCATAGATCCTTTGATCCACGCGGCGGACTGCGTGACACTGCTGCTACCGCTCTGGAGGAAAGCGCAAGTGCATGCCCGCATTCGAGTCGAGGACTGACTCCCCTGGGGAGACTCCAGAAGTACCCCAAGATCCATGTCAGCACTGGAGAGGAATCCTCAGGTTCCGGCCCCGACTCCACACAATGTCTTAGGCCCCGGCATCGACGGGAGAGGAATCCCGAGAGGCCCCCGAGGAACTCGCATGGGGACTGGCCTTTCCTGAGGCCACCAGAGCGGGTCCCTGAGGTCCCCGTCGTAAGTCGAGAGCACCTGCCGCAACTCGAGAAAATCCAGGAGGTTTTGCCCTCCAGGCGAGATGAGGCCCATTTCCGCTGAGGCTTCTCCAGGCTAATCACATCTAACCACTGGAACATCCAAAGGGTCATTCTCACCCTTGCTGCAACTCAAGAAGTTCCCCGACATACCCGTCTCCACTCGAGAGGAAGCACGAGGGTCCCGCACACATCCAGGGGAGCCCCGTTTCCGCCTCCTAGCTCGAGATGAGGGATCCTTTCCCTGTTTATTAGGGAAAGAATTCCCGGCGTTCCCGTCGCATCTCAAGAGGAGGCGCTCTCCACAGGAAAGGCGAGAGGAATTCCAGGGTCGTGCCACCATTCCAAGAGTCCCCCAGATGTGTCAGTCCATTCCAGAGGAACCTGTTTTCCCTGCACTGCCTTGACGTTCAAGCCGAGGATCGACTCCCACCACGTGTGCACGTGGGACAGCCCTGTGGGAAAGCCTCGTGGGAAAGCCTCGTGGGAAAGACTCGAGGGAAAACTATAGATCCTTTGATCCAGGCGGCGGACTGCGTGACACTGCTGCTACCGCCCTGGAGGAAAGCGCAAGTGCATGCCCGCATTCGAGACGAGGACTGACTCCCCTGGGGAGACTCCAGAAGTACCCCAAGATCCATGTCAGCACTGGAGAGGAATCCTCAGGTTCCGGCCACGACTCCACACAATGTCTTAGGCCCCGGCATCGACGGGAGAGGAATCCCGAGAGGCCCCCGAGGAACTCGCATGGGGACTGGATTTTCCTGAGGCCACCAGAGCGGGTCCCTGAGGTCCCCGTCGTAAGTCGAGAGCACCTGCCGCAACTCGAGAAAATCCAGGAGGTTTTGCCCTCCAGGCGAGATGAGGCCCATTTCCGCTGAGGCTTCTCGAGGCTAATCACGTCTAACCACTGGAACTTCCAAAGGGTCCTTCACACCCTTGCTGCAACTCAAGAAGTTCCCCGACATACCCGTCTCCACTCGAGAGGAAGCACGTGGGGTCCCGCACACATCCAGGGGAGCCCCGTTTCCGCCTCCTAGCTCGAGATGAGGGATCCTTTCCCTGTTTCGTAGGGAAAGAATTCCCGGCGTTCCCGTCGCATCTCAAGAGGAGGCGCTCTCCACAGGAAAGGCGAGAGGAACTCCAGGGTCGTGCCACCATTCCAAGAGTCCCCCAGATGTGTCAGTCCATTCCAGAGGAACCTGTTTTCCCTGCACTGCCTTGACGTTCAAGCCGATGATCGACTCCCACCACGTGAGCACGTGGGACAGCCCAGTGGGAAAGCCTCGTGGGAAAGCCTCGTGGGAAAGACTCGAGGGAAAACCATAGATCCTTTGATCCACACGGCGGACTGCGTGAAACTGCTCCTACCGCCCTGGAGGAAAGCGCAAGTGCATGCCCGCATTCGAGACGAGGACTGACTCCCCTGCGGAGACTCCAGAAGTACCCCAAGATCCATGTCAGCACTGGAGAGGAATCCTCAGGATCCGGCCCCGATTCCACACAAGGACTTAGGCCCCGGCATCGACGGGAGAGGAATCCCGAGAGGCCCCCGAGGAACTCGCATGGGGACTGGCCTTTCCTGAGGCCACCAGAGCGGGTCCCTGATGTCCCCGTCGTAAGTCGAGAGCACCTGCGGCAACTCGAGAAAATCCAGGAGGTTTTGCCCTCCAGGCGAGATGAGGCCCATTTCCGCTGAGGCTTCTGGAGGCTAATCACATCTAACCACTGGAACTTCCAAAGGGTCCTTCACACCCTTGCTGCAACTCAAGAAGTTCCCCTACATACCCGTCTCCACTCGAGAGGAAGCACGTGGGGTCCCGCACACATCCAGGGGAGCCCCGTTTCCGCCTCCTAGCTCGAGATGAGGGATCCTTTCCCTGTTTCGTAGGGAAAGAATTCGCGGCGTTCCCGTCGCATCTCAAGTGGAGGCGCTCTCCACAGGAAAGGAGAGAGGAACGCCAGGGTCGTGCCACCATTCGAAGAGTCCCCCAGATGTGTCAGTCCATTCCAGAGGAACCTGTTTTCCCTGCACTGCCTTGACGTTCAAGCCGAGGATCGACTCCCACCACGTGTGCACGTGGGACAGCCCTGTGGGAAAGCCTCGTGGGAAAGCCTCGTGGGAAAGACTCGAGGGAAAACCATAGATCCTTTGATCCACGCGGCGGACTGCGTGACACTGCTGCTACCGCTCTGGAGGAAAAGGAAAGTGCATGCCAGCATTCGAGACGAGGACTGACTCCCCTGGGGAGACTCCAGAAGTACCCCAAGATCCATGTCAGCACTGGAGAGGAATCCTCAGGTTCCGGCCCCGACTCCACACAAGGTCTTAGGCCCCGGCATCGACGGGAGAGGAATCCCGAGAGGCCCCCGAGGAACTCGCATGGGGACTGGCCTTTCCTGAGGTCACCAGAGCGGGTCCCTGAGGTCCCAGTCGTAAGTCGAGAGCACCTCCCGCAACTCGAGAAAATCCAGGAGGTTTTGCCCTCCAGGCGAGATGAGGCCCATTTCCGCTGAGGCTTCTCGAGGCTAATCACATCTAACCACTGGAACTTCCAAAGGGTCCTTCACACCCTTGCTGCAACTCAAGAAGTTCCCCGACATACCCGTCTCCACTCGAGAGGAAGCACGTGGGGTCCCGCACACATCCAGGGGAGCCCCGTTTCCGCCTCCTGGCTCGAGATGAGGGATCCTTTCCCTGTTTCGTAGGGAAAGAATTCCCGGCGTTCCCGTCGCATCTCAAGAGGAGGCGCTCTCAACAGGAAAGGTGAGAGGAACTCCAGGGTCGTGCCACCATTCCAAGAGTCCCCCAGATGTGTCAGTCCATTCCAGAGGAACCTGTTTTCCCTGCACTGCCTTGACGTTCAAGCCGAGGATCGACTCGCACCACGTGTGCACGTGGGACAGCCCTGTGGGAAAGCCTCGTGGGAAAGCCTCGTGGGAAAGACTCGAGGGAAAACCATAGATCCTTTGATCCACGCGGCGGACTGCGTGACACTGCTGCTACCGCCCTGGAGGAAAGCGCAAGTGCATGCGCGCATTCGAGACGAGAACTGACTCCCCTGGGGAGACTCCAGAAGTACCCCAAGATCCATGTCAGCACTGGAGAGGAATCCTCAGGTTCCGGCCCCTACTCCACACAAGGTCTTAGGCCCCGGCATCGACGGGAGAGGAATCCCGAGAGGCCCCCGAGGAACTCGCATGGGGACTGGCCTTTCCTGAGGCCACCAGAGCGGGTCCCTGAGGTCCCCGTCGTAAGTCGAGAGCACGTGCCGCAACTCGAGAAAATCCAGGAGGTTTTGCCCTCCAGGCGAGATGAGGCACATTTCCGCTGAGGCTTCTCGGGCTAATCACGTCTAACCACTGGAACTTCCAAAGGGTCCTTCACACCCTTGCTGCAACTCAAGAAGTTCCCCGACATACCCGTCTCCACTCGAGAGGAAGCACGTGGGGTCCCGCACACATCCAGGGGAGCCCCGTTTCCGCCTCCTAGCTCGAGATGAGGGATCCTTTCCCTGTTTCGTAGGGAAAGAATTCCCGTCGTTCCCGTCGCATCTCAAGAGGAGGCGCTCTCCACAGGAAAGGCGAGAGGAACTCCAGGGTCGTGCCACCATTCCAAGAGTCCCCCAGATGTGTCAGTCCATTCCGGAGGAACCTGTTTTCCCTGCACTGCCTTGACGTTCAAGCCGAGGATCGACTCCCACCACGTGTGCACGTGGGACAGCCGTGTGGGAAAGCCTCGTGGGAAAGCCTCGTGGGAAAGACTCGAGGGAAAACTATAGATCCTTTGATCCAGGCGGCGGACTGCGTGACACTGCTGCTACCGCCCTGGAGGAAAGCGCAAGTGCATGCCCGCATTCGAGACGAGGACTGACTCCCCTGGGGAGACTCCAGAAGTACCCCAAGATCCATGTCAGCACTGGAGAGGAATCCTCAGGTTCCGGCCCCGATTCCACACAAGGTCTTAGGCCCCGGCATCGACGGGTGAGGAATCCCGAGAGGCCCCCGAGGAACTCGCCTGGGGACTGGCCTTTCCTGAGGCCACCAGAGCGGGTCCCTGAGGTCCCCGTCGTAAGTCGAGAGCACCTGCCACAACTCGAGAAAATCCAGGAGGTTTTACCCTCCAGGCGAGATGAGGCCCATTTCCGCTGAGGCTTCTCCAGGCTAATCACATCTAACCACTGGAACATCCAAAGGGTACTTCTCACCCTTGCTGCAACTCAAGAAGTTCCCCGACATACCCGTCTGCACTCGAGAGGAAGCACGAGGGTCCCGCACACATCCAGGGGAGCCCCGTTTCCGCCTCCTATCTCGAGATGAGGGATTCTTTCCCTGTTTCGTAGGGAAAGAATTTCCGGCGTTCCCGTCGCATCTCAAGAGGAGGCGCTCTCCACAGGAAAGGCGAGAGGAACTCAAGGGTCGTGCCACCATTCCAAGAGTCCCCCAGATGTGTCAGTCCATTCCAGAGGAACCTGTTTTCCCTGCACTGCCTTGACGTTCAAGCCGAGGATCGACTCCCACCACGTGTGCACGTGGGACAGCCCTGTGGGAAAGCCTCGTGGGAAAGCCTCGTGGGAAAGACTCGAGGGAAAACCATAGATCCTTTGATCCACGCGGCGGACTGTGTGACACTGCTGCTACCGCTCTGGAGGAAAGCGCAAGTGCATGCCCTCATTCGAGACGAGGACTGACTCCCCTGGGGAGACTCCTGAAGTACCCCAAGATTCATGTCAGCACTGGAGAGGAATCCTCATGTTCCGGCCCCGACTCCACACAGGGACTTAGGCCCCGGCATCGACGGGAGAGGAATCCCGAGAGGCCCCCGAGGAACTCGCATGGGGACTGGCCTTTCCTGAGGCCACCAGAGCGGGTCCCTGAGGTCCCCGTCGTAAGTCGAGAGCACCTGCGGCAACTCGAGAAAATCCAGGAGGTTTTGCCCTCCAGGCGAGATGAGGCCCATTTCCGCTGAGGCTTCTGGAGGCTAATCACATCTAACCACTGGAACTTCCAAAGGGTCCTTCACACCCTTGCTGCAACTCAAGAAGTTCCCCGACATACCCGTCTCCACTCGAGAGGAAGCACGTGGGGTCCCGCACACATCCAGGGGAGCCCCGTTTCCGCCTCCTAGCTCGAGATGAGGGATCCTTTCCCTGTTTCGTAGGGAAAGAATTCGCGGCGTTCCCGTCGCATCTCAAGTGGAGGCGCTCTCCACAGGAAAGGAGAGAGGAACTCCAGGGTCGTGCCACCATTCCAAGAGTCCCCCAGATGTGTCAGTCCATTCCAGAGGAACCTGTTTTCCCTGCACTGCCTTGACGTTCAAGCCGAGGATCGACTCCCACCACGTGTGCACGTGGGACAGCCCTGTGGGAAAGCCTCGTGGGAAAGACTCGTGGGAAAGACTCGAGGGAAAACCATAGATCCTTTGATCCACGCGGCGGACTGCGTGACACTGCTGCTACCGCTCTGGAGGAAAGGGAAAGTGCATGCCAGCATTCGAGACGAGGACTGACTCCCCTGGGGAGACTCCAGAAGTACCCCAAGATCCATGTCAGCACTGGAGAGGAATCCTCAGGTTCCGGCCACGACTCCACACAAGGTCTTAGGCCCCGGCATCGACGGGAGAGGAAACCCGAGAGGCCCCCGAGGAACTCGCATGGGGACTGGCCTTTCCTGAGGCCACCAGAGCGGGTCCCTGAGGTCCCCGTCGTAAGTCGAGAACACCTGCCGCAACTCGCGAAAATCCAGGAGGTTTTGCCCTCCAGGCGAGATGAGGCACATTTCCGCTGAGGCTTCTCGAGGCTAATCACGTCTAACCACTGGAACTTCCAAAGGGTCCTTCACATCCTTGCTGCAACTCAAGAAGTTCCCCGACATACCCGTCTCCACTCGAGAGGAAGCACGTGGGGTCCCGCACACATCCAGGGAGCCCCGTTTCCGCCTCCTAGCTCGAGATGAGGGATCCATTCCCTGTTTCGTAGGGAAAGAATTCCCGGCGTTCCCGTCGCATCTCAAGAGGAGGCGCTCTCCTCAGGAAAGGCGAGAGGAACTCCAGGGTCGTGCCACCATTCCAAGAGTCCCCCAGATGTGTCAGTCCATTACAGAGGACCCTGTTTTCCCTGCACTGCCTTGACGTTCAAGCCGAGGATCGACTCCCACCACGTGTGCACGTGGGACAGCCCTGTGGGAAAGCCTCGTGGGAAAGCCTCGTGGGAAAGACTCGAGGGAAAACCATAGATCCTTTGCTCCACGCGGCGGACTGCGTGACACTGCTGCTACCGCCCTGGAGGAAAGCGCAAGTGCATGCCCGCATTCGAGACGAGGACTGACTCCCCTGGGGAGACTCCAGAAGAACCCCAAGATCCATGTCAGCACTGGAGAGGAATCCTCAGGTTCCGGCCCCGATTCCACACAAGGTCTTAGGCCCCGGCATCGACTGGAGAGGAATCCCGAGAGGCCCCCGAGGAACTCGCATGGGGACTGGCCTTTCCTGAGGCCACCAGAGCGGGTCCCTGAATCCCCGTCGTAAGTCGAGAGCACCTGCCGCAACTCGAGAAAATCCAGGAGGTTTTGCCCTCCAGTTTAGATGAGGCCCATTTCCGCTGAGGCTTCTCGAGGCTAATCACATCTAACCACTGGAACTTCCAAAGGGTCCTTCACACCCTTGCTGCAACACAAGAAGTTCCCCGACATACCCGTCTCCACTCGAGAGGAAGCACGTGGGGTCCCGCACACATCCAGGGGAGCCCCGTTTCCGCCTCCTAGCTCGAGATGAGGGATCCTTTCCCTGTTTCGTAGGGAAAGAATTCCCGGCGTTCCCGTCGCATCTCAAGTGGAGGCGCTCTCCACAGGAAAGGCGAGAGGAACTGAAGGGTCGTGCCACCATTCCAGGAGTCCCCCAGATGTGTCAGTCCATTCCTGAGGAACCTGTTTTCCCTGCACTGCCTTGACGTTCAAGCCGAGGATCGACTCCCACCATGTGTGCACGTGGGACAGCCCTGTGGGAAAGCCTCGTGGGAAAGCCTCGTGGGAAAGACTCGAGGGAAAACCATAGATCCTTTGATCCACGCGGCGGACTGCGTGACACTGCTGCTACCGCCCTGGAGGAAAGCGCAAGTGCATGCGCGCATTCGAGACGAGAACTGACTCCCCTGGGGAGACTCCAGAAGTACCCCAAGATCCATGTCAGCACTGGAGAGGAATCCTCAGGTTCCGGCCCCTACTCCACACAAGGTCTTAGGCCCCGGCATTGACGGGAGAGGAATCCCGAGAGGCCCCCGAGGAACTCGCATGGGGACTGGCCTTTCCTGAGGCCACCAGAGCGGGTCCCTGAGGTCCCCGTCGTAAGTCGAGAGCACCTGCCGCAACTCGAGAAAATCCAGAAGGTTTTGCCCTCCAGGCGAGATGAGGCACAATTCCGCTGAGGCTTCTCGAGGCTAATCACGTCTAACAAATGGAACTTCCAAAGGGTCCTTCACACCCTTGCTGCAACTCAAGAAGTTCCCCGACATACCCGTCTCCACTCGAGAGGAAGCACGTGGGGTCCCGCACACATCCAGGGGAGCCCCGTTTCCGCCTCCTAGCTCGAGATGAGGGATCCTTTCCCTGTTTCGTAGGGAAAGAATTCCCGGCGTTCCCGTCGCATCTCAAGTGGAGGCGCTCTCCACAGGAAAGGCGAGAGGAACTGAAGGGTCGTGCCACCATTCCAGGAGTCCCCCAGATGTGTCAGTCCATTCCTGAGGAACCTGTTTTCCCTGCACTGCCTTGACGTTCAAGCCGAGGATCGACTCCCACCATGTGTGCACGTGGGACAGCCCTGTGGGAAAGCCTCGTGGGAAAGCCTCGTGGGAAAGACTCGAGGGAAAACCATAGATCCTTTGATCCACGCGGCGGACTGCGTGACACTGCTGCTACCGCCCTGGAGGAAAGCGCAAGTGCATGCGCGCATTCGAGACGAGAACTGACTCCCCTGGGGAGACTCCAGAAGTACCCCAAGATGCATGTCAGCACTGGAGAGGAATCCTCAGGTTCCGGCCCCTACTCCACACAAGGTCTTAGGCCCCGGCATTGACGGGAGAAGAATCCCGAGAGGCCCCCGAGGAACTCGCATGGGGACTGGCCTTTCCTGAGGCCACCAGAGCGGGTCCCTGAGGTCCCCGTCGTAAGTCGAGAGCACCTGCCGCAACTCGAGAAAATCCAGGAGGTTTTGCCCTCCAGGCGAGATGAGGCACATTTCCGCTGAGGCTTCTCGAGGCTAATCACGTCTAACCAATGGAACTACCAAAGGGTCCTTCACACCCTTGCTGCAACTCAAGAAGTTCCCTGACATACCCGTCTCCACTCGAGAGGAAGCACGTGGGGTCCCGCACACATCCAGGGGAGCCCCGTTTCCGCCTCCTAGCTCGAGATGAGGGATCCTTTCCCTGTTTCGTAGGGAAAGAATTCCCGGCGTTCCCGTCGCATCTCAAGAGGAGGCGCTCTCCACAGGAAAGGCGAGAGGAACTCCAGGGTCGTGCCACCATTCCAAGAGTCCCCCAGATGTGTCACTCCATTCCAGAGGAACCTGTTTTCCCTGCACTGCCTTGACGTTCAAGCCGAGGATCGACTCCCACCACGTGTGCACGTGGGACAGCCCTGTGGGAAAGCCTCGTGGGAAAGCCTCGTGGGAAAGACTCGAGGGAAAACCATAGATCCTTTGATCCACGCGGCGGATTGCGTGACACTGCTGCTACCGCTCTGGAGGAAAGCGCAAGTGCATGCCCGTATTCGAGACGAGGACTGACTCCCCTGGGGAGACTCCAGAAGAACCCCAAGATCCATGTCAGCACTGGAGAGGAATCCTCAGGTTCCGGCCCCGACTCCACACAAGGTCTTAGTCCACGGCATCGACAGGAGAGGAATCCCGAGAGGCCCCCGAGGAACTCGCATGGGGACTGGCCTTTCCTGAGGCCACCAGAGCGGGTCCCTGATGTCCCCGTCGTAAGTCGAGAGCACCTGCCGCAACTCGAGAAAATCCAGGAGGTTTTGCCCTCCAGGTGAGATGAGGCCCATTTCCGCTGAGGCTTCTCCAGGCAAATCACATCTAACCACTGGAATTTCCAAAGGGTCCTTCACACCCTTGCTGCAACTCAAGAAGTTCCCGACATACCCGTCTCCACTCGAGAGGAAGCACTTGGGGTCCCGCACACATCCAGGGGAGCCCCGTTTCCGCCTCCTAGCTCGAGATGAGGGATCCTTTCCCTGTTTCGTAGGGAAAGAATTCCCGGCGTTCACGTCGCATCTCAAGAGGAGGCGCTCTCCACAGGAAAGAGGAGAGGAACTCCAGGGTCGTGGCACCATTCCAAGAGACCCCCAGATGTGTCAGTCCATTCCAGAGGAACCTGTTTTCCCTGCACTGCCTTGGCGTTCAAGCCGAGGATCGACTCCCACCACGTGTGCACGTGGGACAGCCCTGTGGGAAAGCCTCGTGGGAAAGCCTCGTGGGAAAGACTCGAGGGAAAACCATAGATCCTTTGATCCGCGCGGCGGACTGCGTGACACTGCTGCTACCGCTCTGGAGGAAAGCGCAAGTGCATGCCCGCATTCGAGACGAGGACTGACTCCCCTGGGGAGACTCCAGAAGTACCCCAAGATCCATGTCAGCACTGGAGAGGAATCCTCAGGTTCCGGCCCCGACTCCACACAAGGTGTTAAGCCCCGGCATCGAAGGGAGAGGAATCCCGAGAGGCCCCCGAGGAACTCGCATGGGAACTGGCCTTTCCTGAGGCCACCAGAGCGGGTCCCTGAGGTCCCCGTCGTAAGTCGAGAGCACCTGCCGCAACTCGAGAAAATCCAGGAGGTTTTGCCCTCCAGGCGAGATGAGGCCCATTTCCGCTGAGGCTTCTCCAGGCTAATCACATCTAACCACTGGAACATCCAAAGGGTCCTTCTCACCCTTGCTGCAACTCAAGAAGTTCCCCGACATACCCGTCTCCACTCGAGAGGAAGCACGAGGGTCCCGCACACATCCAGGGGAGCCCCGTTTCGGCCTCCTAGCTCGAGATGAGGGATCCTTTCCCTGTTTCGTAGGGAAAGAATTCCCGGCGTTCCCGTCGCATCTCAAGAGGAGTCGCTCTCCACAGGAAAGGGGAGAGGAACTCCAGGGTCGTGCCACCATTCCAAGAGTCCCCCAGATGTGTCAGTCCATTCCAGAGGAACCTGTTTTCCCTGCACTGCCTTGACGTTCAAGCCGAGGATCGACTCCCACCACGTGTGCACGTGGGACAGCCCTATGGGAAAGCCTCGTGGGAAAGCCTCGTGGGAAAGACTCGAGGGAAAACCATAGATCCTTTGATCCACGCGGTGGACTGCGTGACACTGCTGCTACCGCTCTGGAGGAAAGCGCAAGTGCATGCCCGCATTCGAGACGAGGACTGACTCCCCTGGGGTGCCTCCAGAAGTACCCCAAGATCCATGTCAGCACAGGAGAGGAATCCTCAGGTTCCGGCCCCGACTCCACACAAGGTCTTAGGCCCCGGCATCGACGGGAGAGGAATCCCGAGAGGCCCCCGAGGAACTCGCATGGGGACTGGCCTTTCCTGAGGCCACCAGAGCGGGTCCCTGAGGTCCCCGTCGTAAGTCGAGAGCACCTGCCGCAACTCGAGAAAATCCAGGAGGTTTTGCCCTCCAGGCGAGATCAGGCCCATTTCCGCTGAGGCTTCTCGAGGCTAATCACATCTAACCACTGGAACTTCCAAAGGGTCCTTCACACCCTTGCTGCAACTCAAGAAGTTCCCCGACATACCCGTCTCCACTCGAGAGGAAGCACGTGGGGTCCCGCACACATCCAGGGGAGCCCCGTTTCCGCCTCCTAGCTCGAGATGAGGGATCCTTTCCCTGTTTCGTAGGGAAAGAATTCCCGGCGTTCCCGTCGCATCTCAAGAGGAGGCGCTCTCCTCAGGAAAGGCGAGAGGAACTCCAGGGTCGTGCCACCATTCCAAGAGTCCCCCAGATGTGTCAGTCCATTCCAGAGGAACCTGTTTTCCCTGCACTGCCTTGACGTTCAAGCCGAGGATCCACTCCCACCACGTGTGCACGTGGGACAGCCCTGTGGGAAAGCCTCGTGGGAAAGCCTCGTGTGAAAGACTCGAGGGAAAACCATAGATCCTTTGATCCACGCGGCGGACTGCGTGACACTGCTGCTACCGCTCTGGAGGAAAGCGCAAGTGCATGCCCGCATTGAGACGAGGACTGACTCCCCTGGGGAGACTCCAGAAGTACCCCAAGATCCATGTCAGCACTGGAGAGGAAGCCTCAGTTTCCGGCCCCGACTCCACACAAGGTCTTAGGCCCCGGCATCGACGGGAGAGGAATCCCGAGAGGCCCCCGAGGAACTCGCATGGGGACTGGCCTTTCCTGAGGCCACCAGAGCGGGTCCCTGAGGTCCCCGTCGTAAGTCGGGAGCACCTGCCGCAACTCGAGAAAATCCAGGAGGTTTTGCCCTCCAGGCGAGATGAGGCCCATTTCCGCTGAGGCTTCTCGAGGCTAATCACGTCTAACCACTGGAACTTCCAAAGGGACCTTCACACCCTTGCTGCAAGTCAAGAAGTTCCCCGACATACCCGTCTCCACTCGAGAGGAAGCACGTGGGGTCCCGCACACATCCAGGGGAGCCCCGTTTCCGCCTCCTAGCTCGAGATGAGGGATCATTTCCCTGTTTCGTAGGGAAAGAATTCCCGGCGTTCCCGTCGCATCTCAAGAGAAGGCACTCTCCACAGGAAAGGCGAGATTAACTCAAGGGTCGTGCCACCATTCCAAGAGTCCCCCAGATGTGTCAGTCCATTCCAGAGGAACCTGTTTTCCCTGCACTGCCTTGACGTTCAAGCCGAGGATCCACTCCCACCACGTGTGCACGTGGGACAGCCCTGTGGGAAAGCCTCGTGGGAAAGCCTCGTGTGAAAGACTCGAGGGAAAACCATAGATACTTTGATCCACGCGGCGGACTGCGTGACACTGCTGCTACCGCTCTGGAGGAAAGGGAAAGTGCATCCCAGCATTCGAGACGAGGACTGACTCCCCTGGGGAGACTCCAGAAGTACCCCAAGATCCATGTCAGCACTGG
Source organism: Ovis canadensis (assembly GCF_042477335.2). NCBI lineage: Eukaryota > Metazoa > Chordata > Mammalia > Artiodactyla > Bovidae > Ovis > Ovis canadensis. Next base: position 4,193,024 of record NC_091252.1, read on the forward strand.
AGAGGAATCCTCAGGTTCCGGCCACGACTCCACACAAGGTCTTAGGCCCCGGCATCGACGGGAGAGGAAACCCGAGAGGCCCCCGAGGAACTCGCATGGGGACTGGCCTTTCCTGAGGCCACCAGAGCGGGTCCCTGAGGTCCCCGTCGTAAGTCGAGAACACCTGCCGCAACTCGCGAAAATCCAGGAGGTTTTGCCCTCCAGGCGAGATGAGGCACATTTCCGCTGAGGCTTCTCGAGGCTAATCACGTCTAACCACTGGAACTTCCAAAGGGTCCTTCACATCCTTGCTGCAACTCAAGAAGTTCCCCGACATACCCGTCTCCACTCGAGAGGAAGCACGTGGGGTCCCGCACACATCCAGGGAGCCCCGTTTCCGCCTCCTAGCTCGAGATGAGGGATCCATTCCCTGTTTCGTAGGGAAAGAATTCCCGGCGTTCCCGTCGCATCTCAAGAGGAGGCGCTCTCCTCAGGAAAGGCGAGAGGAACTCCAGGGTCGTGCCACCATTCCAAGAGTCCCCCAGATGTGTCAGTCCATTACAGAGGACCCTGTTTTCCCTGCACTGCCTTGACGTTCAAGCCGAGGATCGACTCCCACCACGTGTGCACGTGGGACAGCCCTGTGGGAAAGCCTCGTGGGAAAGCCTCGTGGGAAAGACTCGAGGGAAAACCATAGATCCTTTGCTCCACGCGGCGGACTGCGTGACACTGCTGCTACCGCCCTGGAGGAAAGCGCAAGTGCATGCCCGCATTCGAGACGAGGACTGACTCCCCTGGGGAGACTCCAGAAGAACCCCAAGATCCATGTCAGCACTGGAGAGGAATCCTCAGGTTCCGGCCCCGATTCCACACAAGGTCTTAGGCCCCGGCATCGACGGGAGAGGAATCCCGAGAGGCCCCCGAGGAACTCGCATGGGGACTGGCCTTTCCTGAGGCCACCAGAGCGGGTCCCTGAATCCCCGTCGTAAGTCGAGAGCACCTGCCGCAACTCGAGAAAATCCAGGAGGTTTTGCCCTCCAGTTTAGATGAGGCCCATTTCCGCTGAGGCTTCTCGAGGCTAATCACATCTAACCACTGGAACTTCCAAAGGGTCCTTCACACCCTTGCTGCAACACAAGAAGTTCCCCGACATACCCGTCTCCACTCGAGAGGAAGCACGTGGGGTCCCGCACACATCCAGGGGAGCCCCGTTTCCGCCTCCTAGCTCGAGATGAGGGATCCTTTCCCTGTTTCGTAGGGAAAGAATTCCCGGCGTTCCCGTCGCATCTCAAGTGGAGGCGCTCTCCACAGGAAAGGCGAGAGGAACTGAAGGGTCGTGCCACCATTCCAGGAGTCCCCCAGATGTGTCAGTCCATTCCTGAGGAACCTGTTTTCCCTGCACTGCCTTGACGTTCAAGCCGAGGATCGACTCCCACCATGTGTGCACGTGGGACAGCCCTGTGGGAAAGCCTCGTGGGAAAGCCTCGTGGGAAAGACTCGAGGGAAAACCATAGATCCTTTGATCCACGCGGCGGACTGCGTGACACTGCTGCTACCGCCCTGGAGGAAAGCGCAAGTGCATGCGCGCAATCGAGACGAGAACTGACTCCCCTGGGGAGACTCCAGAAGTACCCCAAGATCCATGTCAGCACTGGAGAGGAATCCTCAGGTTCCGGCCCCTACTCCACACAAGGTCTTAGGCCCCGGCATTGACGGGAGAGGAATCCCGAGAGGCCCCCGAGGAACTCGCATGGGGACTGGCCTTTCCTGAGGCCACCAGAGCGGGTCCCTGAGGTCCCCGTCGTAAGTCGAGAGCACCTGCCGCAACTCGAGAAAATCCAGGAGGTTTTGCCCTCCAGGCGAGATGAGGCACAATTCCGCTGAGGCTTCTCGAGGCTAATCACGTCTAACCAATGGAACTTCCAAAGGGTCCTTCACACCCTTGCTGCAACTCAAGAAGTTCCCCGACATACCCGTCTCCACTCGAGAGGAAGCACGTGGGGTCCCGCACACATCCAGGGGAGCCCCGTTTCCGCCTCCTAGCTCGAGATGAGGGATCCTTTCCCTGTTTCGTAGGGAAAGAATTCCCGGCGTTCCCGTCGCATCTCAAGTGGAGGCGCTCTCCACAGGAAAGGCGAGAGGAACTGAAGGGTCGTGCCACCATTCCAGGAGTCCCCCAGATGTGTCAGTCCATTCCTGAGGAACCTGTTTTCCCTGCACTGCCTTGACGTTCAAGCCGAGGATCGACTCCCACCATGTGTGCACGTGGGACAGCCCTGTGGGAAAGCCTCGTGGGAAAGCCTCGTGGGAAAGACTCGAGGGAAAACCATAGATCCTTTGATCCACGCGGCGGACTGCGTGACACTGCTGCTACCGCCCTGGAGGAAAGCGCAAGTGCATGCGCGCATTCGAGACGAGAACTGACTCCCCTGGGGAGACTCCAGAAGTACCCCAAGATCCATGTCAGCACTGGAGAGGAATCCTCAGGTTCCGGCCCCTACTCCACACAAGGTCTTAGGCCCCGGCATTGACGGGAGAAGAATCCCGAGAGGCCCCCGAGGAACTCGCATGGGGACTGGCCTTTCCTGAGGCCACCAGAGCGGGTCCCTGAGGTCCCCGTCGTAAGTCGAGAGCACCTGCCGCAACTCGAGAAAATCCAGGAGGTTTTGCCCTCCAGGCGAGATGAGGCACATTTCCGCTGAGGCTTCTCGAGGCTAATCACGTCTAACCAATGGAACTTCCAAAGGGTCCTTCACACCCTTGCTGCAACTCAAGAAGTTCCCTGACATACCCGTCTCCACTCGAGAGGAAGCACGTGGGGTCCCGCACACATCCAGGGGAGCCCCGTTTCCGCCTCCTAGCTCGAGATGAGGGATCCTTTCCCTGTTTCGTAGGGAAAGAATTCCCGGCGTTCCCGTCGCATCTCAAGAGGAGGCGCTCTCCACAGGAAAGGCGAGAGGAACTCCAGGGTCGTGCCACCATTCCAAGAGTCCCCCAGATGTGTCACTCCATTCCAGAGGAACCTGTTTTCCCTGCACTGCCTTGACGTTCAAGCCGAGGATCGACTCCCACCACGTGTGCACGTTGGACAGCCCTGTGGGAAAGCCTCGTGGGTAAGCCTCGTGGGAAAGACTCGAGGGAAAACCATAGATCCTTTGATCCACGCGGCGGATTGCGTGACACTGCTGCTACCGCTCTGGAGGAAAGCGCAAGTGCATGCCCGTATTCGAGACGAGGACTGACTCCCCTGGGGAGACTCCAGAAGAACCCCAAGATCCATGTCAGCACTGGAGAGGAATCCTCAGGTTCCGGCCCCGACTCCACACAAGGTCTTAGTCCACGGCATCGACAGGAGAGGAATCCCGAGAGGCCCCCGAGGAACTCGCATGGGGACTGGCCTTTCCTGAGGCCACCAGAGCGGGTCCCTGATGTCCCCGTCGTAAGTCGAGAGCACCTGCCGCAACTCGAGAAAATCCAGGAGGTTTTGCCCTCCAGGTGAGATGAGGCCCATTTCCGCTGAGGCTTCTCCAGGCAAATCACATCTAACCACTGGAATTTCCAAAGGGTCCTTCACACCCTTGCTGCAACTCAAGAAGTTCCCGACATACCCGTCTCCACTCGAGAGGAAGCACTTTGGGTCCCGCACACATCCAGGGGAGCCCCGTTTCCGCCTCCTAGCTCGAGATGAGGGATCCTTTCCCTGTTTCGTAGGGAAAGAATTCCCGGCGTTCACGTCGCATCTCAAGAGGAGGCGCTCTCCACAGGAAAGAGGAGAGGAACTCCAGGGTCGTGGCACCATTCCAAGAGACCCCCAGATGTGTCAGTCCATTCCAGAGGAACCTGTTTTCCGTGCACTGCCTTGGCGTTCAAGCCGAGGATCGACTCCCACCACGTGTGCACGTGGGACAGCCCTGTGGGAAAGCCTCGTGGGAAAGCCTCGTGGGAAAGACTCGAGGGAAAACCATAGATCCTTTGATCCGCGCGGCGGACTGCGTGACACTGCTGCTACCGCTCTGGAGGAAAGCGCAAGTGCATGCCCGCATTCGAGACGAGGACTGACTCCCCTGGGGAGACTCCAGAAGTACCCCAAGATCCATGTCAGCACTGGAGAGGAATCCTCAGGTTCCGGCCCCGAATCCACACAAGGTCTTAGGCCCCGGCATCGAAGGGCGAGGAATCCCGAGAGGCCCCCGAGGAACTCGCATGGGGACTGGCCTTTCCTGAGGCCACCAGAGCGGGTCCCTGAGGTCCCCGTCATAAGTGGAGAGCACCTGCCGCAAGTCGAGAAAATCCAGGAGGTTTTGCCCTGCAGGCGAGATGAGGCCCATTTCCGCTGAGGCTTCTCGAGGCTAATCACATCTAACCACTGGAACTTCCCAAGGGTCCTTCACACCCTTGCTGCAACTCAAGAAGTTCCCCGACATACCGTCTCCACTCGAGAGGAAGCCCGAGGGTCCCGCACACATCCAGGGGAGCCCCGTTTCCGCCTCCTAGCTCGAGATGAGGGATCCTTTCCCTGTTTCGTAGGGAAAGAATTCCCGGCGTTCCCGTCGCATCTCAAGAGGAGGCGCTCTCCACAGGAAAGAGGAGAGGAACTCCAGGGTCGTGGCACCATTCCAAGAGACCCCCAGATGTGTCAGTCCATTCCAGAGGAACCTGTTTTCCCTGCACTGCCTTGGCGTTCAAGCCGAGGATCGACTCCCACCACGTGTGCACGTGGGACAGCCCTGTGGGAAAGCCTCGTGGGAAAGCCTCGTGGGAAAGACTCGAGGGAAAACAATAGATCCTTTGATCCGCGTGGCGGAATGCGTGACACTGCTGCTACCGCTCTGGAGGAAAGCGCAAGTGCATGCCCGCATTCGAGACGAGGACTGACTCCCCTGGGGAGACTCCAGAAGTACCCCAAGATCCATGTCAGCACTGGAGAGGAATCCTCAGGTTCCGGCCCCGAATCCACACAAGGTCTTAGGCCCCGGCATCGAAGGGAGAGGAATCCCGAGAGGCCCCCGAGGAACTCGCATGGGGACTGGCCTTTCCTGAGGCCACCAGAGCGTGTCCCAGAGGTCCCCGTCATAAGTGGAGAGCACCTGCCGCAAGTCGAGAAAATCCAGGAGGTTTTGCCCTGCAGGCGAGATGAGGCCCATTTCCGCTGAGGCTTCTCGAGGCTAATCACATCTAACCACTGGAACTTCCCAAGGGTCCTTCACACCCTTGCTGCAACTCAAGAAGTTCCCCGACATACCGTCTCCACTCGAGAGGAAGCCCGAGGGTCCCGCACACATCCAGGGGAGCCCCGTTTCCGCCTCCTAGCTCGAGATGAGGTATCCTTTCCCTGTTTCCTAGGGAAAGAATTCCCGGCGTTCCCGTCGCATCTCAAGAGGAGTCGCTCTCCACAGGAAAGGCGAGAGGAACTCCAGGGTCGTGCCACCATTCCAAGAGTCCCCCAGATGTGTCAGTCCATTCCAGAGGAACCTGTTTTCCCTGCACTGCCTTGACGTTCAAGCCGAGGATCGACTCCCACCACGTGTGCACGTGGGACAGCCGTGTGGGAAAGCCTCGTGGGAAAGCCTCGTGGGAAAGACTCGAGGGAAAACCATAGATCCTTTGATCCACGCGGCGGACTGCGTGACACTGCTGCTACCGCTCTGGAGGAAAGCGCAAGTGCATGCCCGCATTCGAGTCGAGGACTGACTCCCCTGGGGAAACTCCAGAAGTACCCCAAGATCCATGTCAGCACTGGAGAGGAATCCTCAGGTTCCGGCCCCGACTCCACACAATGTCTTAGGCCCCGGCATCGACGGGAGAGGAATCCCGAGAGGCCCCCGAGGAACTCGCATGGGGACTGGCCTTTCCTGAGGCCACCAGAGCGGGTCCCTGAGGTCCCCGTCGTAAGTCGAGAGCACCTGCCGCAACTCGAGAAAATCCAGGAGGTTTTGCCCTCCAGGCGAGATTAGGCACATTTCCGCTGAGGCTTCTCGAGGCTAATCACGTCTAACCACTGGAACTTCCAAAGGGTCCTTCACACCCTTGCTGCAACTCAAGAAGTTCCCCGACATACCCGTCTCCACTCGAGAGGAAGCACGTGGGGTCCCGCACACATCCAGGGGAGCCCCGTTTCCGCCTCCTAGCTCGAGATGAGGGATCGTTTCCCTGTTTCGTAGGGAAAGAATTCCCGGCGTTCCCGTCGCATCTCAAGAGGAGGCGCTCTCCACAGGAAAGGCGAGAGGAAATCCAGGGTCGTGCCACCATTCCAAGAGTCACCCAGATGTGTCAGTCCATTCCAGAGGAACCTGTTTTCCCTGCACTGCCTTGACGTTCAAGCCGATGATCGACTCCCAACACGTGTGCACGTGGGACAGCCCTGTGGGAAAGCCTCGTGGGAAAGCCTCGTGGGAAAGACTCGAGGGAAAACCATAGATCCTTAGATCCACGCGGCGGACTGCGTGAAACTGCTCCTACCACCCTGGAGGAAAGCGCAAGTGCATGCCCGCATTCGAGACGAGGACTGACTCCCCTGGGGAGACTCCAGAAGTACCCCAAGATCCATGTCAGCACTGGAGAGGAATCCTCAGGTTCCGGCCCCGACTCCACACAAGGTGTTAAGCCCCGGCATCGAAGGGAGAGGAATCCCGAGAGGCCCCCGAGGAACTCGCATGGGAACTGGCCTTTCCTGAGGCCACCAGAGCGGGTCCCTGAGGTCCCCGTCGTAAGTCGAGAGCACCTGCCGCAACTCGAGAAAATCCAGGAGGTTTTGCCCTCCAGGCGAGATCAGGCCCATTTCCGCTGAGGCTTCTCGAGGCTAATCACATCTAACCACTGGAACATCCAAAGGGTCCTTCTCACCCTTGCTGCAACTCAAGAAGTTCCCCGACATACCCGTCTCCACTCGAGAGGAAGCACGTGGGGTCCCGCACACATCCAGGGGAGCCCCGTTTCCGCCTCCTAGCTCGAGATGAGGGATCCTTTCCCTGTTTCGTAGGGAAAGAATTCCCGGCGTTCCCGTCGCATCTCAAGAGGAGGCGCTCTCCTCAGGAAAGGCGAGAGGAACTCCAGGGTCGTGCCACCATTCCAAGAGTCCCCCAGATGTGTCAGTCCATTCCAGAGGAACCTGTTTTCCCTGCACTGCCTTGACGTTCAAGCCGAGGATCCACTCCCACCACGTGTGCACGTGGGACAGCCCTGTGGGAAAGCCTCGTGGGAAAGCCTCGTGTGAAAGACTCGAGGGAAAACCATAGATCCTTTGATCCACGCGGCGGACTGCGTGACACTGCTGCTACCGCTCTGGAGGAAAGCGCAAGTGCATGCCCGCATTGAGACGAGGACTGACTCCCCTGGGGAGACTCCAGAAGTACCCCAAGATCCATGTCAGCACTGGAGAGGAAGCCTCAGTTTCCGGCCCCGACTCCACACAAGGTCTTAGGCCCCGGCATCGACGGGAGAGGAATCCCGAGAGGCCCCCGAGGAACTCGCATGGGGACTGGCCTTTCCTGAGGCCACCAGAGCGGGTCCCTGAGGTCCCCGTCGTAAGTCGGGAGCACCTGCCGCAACTCGAGAAAATCCAGGAGGTTTTGCCCTCCAGGCGAGATGAGGCCCATTTCCGCTGAGGCTTCTCGAGGCTAATCACGTCTAACCACTGGAACTTCCAAAGGGACCTTCACACCCTTGCTGCAAGTCAAGAAGTTCCCCGACATACCCGTCTCCAATCGAGAGGAAGCACGTGGGGTCCCGCACACATCCAGGGGAGCCCCGTTTCCGCCTCCTAGCTCGAGATGAGGGATCATTTCCCTGTTTCGTAGGGAAAGAATTCCCGGCGTTCCCGTCGCATCTCAAGAGAAGGCACTCTCCACAGGAAAGGCGAGATTAACTCAAGGGTCGTGCCACCATTCCAAGAGTCCCCCAGATGTGTCAGTCCATTCCAGAGGAACCTGTTTTCCCTGCACTGCCTTGACGTTCAAGCCGAGGATCCACTCCCACCACGTGTGCACGTGGGACAGCCCTGTGGGAAAGCCTCGTGGGAAAGCCTCGTGTGAAAGACTCGAGGGAAAACCATAGATACTTTGATCCACGCGGCGGACTGCGTGACACTGCTGCTACCGCTCTGGAGGAAAGCGCAAGTGCATGCCCGCATTGAGACGAGGACTGACTCCCCTGGGGAGACTCCAGAAGTACCCCAAGATCCATGTCAGCACTGGAGAGGAAGCCTCAGGTTCCGGCCCCGACTCCACACAAGGTCTTAGGCCCCGGCATCGACGGGAGAGGAATCCCGAGAGGCCACCGAGGAACTCGCATGGGGACTGGCCTTTCCTGAGGCCACCAGAGCGGGTCCCTGAGGTCCCCGTCGTAAGTCGAGAGCACCTGCCGCAACTCGAGAAAATCCAGGAGGTTTTGCCCTCCAGGCGAGATGAGGCCCATTTCCGCTGAGGCTTCTCGAGGCTAATCACGTCTAACCACTGGAACTTCCAAAGGGTCCTTCACACCCTTGCTGCAACTCAAGATGTTCCCCGACATACCCGTCTCCACTCGAGAGGAAGCACGTGGGGTCCCGCAGACATCCAGGGGAGCCCCGTTTCCGCCTCCTAGCTCGAGATGAGGGATCGTTTCCCTGTTTCGTAGGGAAAGAATTCCCGGCGTTCCCGTCGCATCTCAAGAGGAGGCGCTCTCCACAGGAAAGGCGAGAGGAACTCCAGGGTCGTGCCACCATTCCAAGAGTCCCCCAGATGTGTCAGTCCATTCCAGAGGAACCTGTTTTCCCTGCACTGCCTTGACGTTCAAGCCGATGATCGACTCCCACCACGTGTGCACGTGGGACAGTGCTGTGGGCAAGCCTCGTGGGAAAGCCTCGTGGGAAAGACTCGAGGGAAAACCATAGATCCTTTGATCCACGCGGCGGACTGCGTGACACTGCTCCTACCGCCCTGGAGGAAAGCGCAAGTGCATGCCCGCATTCGAGACGAGCACTGACTCCCCTGGGGAGACTCCAGAAATACCCCAAGATCCATGTCAGCACTGGAGAGGAAGCCTCAGGTTCCGGCCCCGACTCCTCACAAGGTCTTAGGCCCCGGCATCGACGGGAGAGGAATCCCGAGAGGCCCCCGAGGAACTCGCATGGGGCCTGGCCTTTCCTGAGGCCACCAGAGCGGGTCCCTGAGGTCCCGGTCGTAAGTCGAGAGCACCTGCCGCAACTCGAGAAAATCCAGGAGGTTTTGCACTCCAGGTGAGATGAGGCCCATTTCCGCTGAGGCTTCTCGAGTCTAATCACATCTAACCACTGGAATTTCCAAAGGGTCCTTCACACCCTTGCTGCAACTCAAGAAGTTCCCGACATACCCGTCTCCACACGAGAGGAAGCACGTGGGGTCCCGCACACATCCAGGGGAGCCCCGTTTCCGCCTCCTAGCTCGAGATGAGGGATCCTTTCCCTGTTTCGTAGGGAAAGAATTCCCGGCGTTCCCGTCGCATCTCATGAGGAGGCGCTCTCCTCAGGAAAGAGGAGAGGAACTCCAGGGTCGTGGCACCATTCCAAGAGACCCCCAGATGTGTCAGTCCATTCCAGAGGAACCTGTTTTCCCTGCACTGCCTTGGCGTTCAAGCCGAGGATCGACTCCCACCACATGTGCACGTGGGACAGCCGTGTGGGAAAGCCTCGTGGGAAAGCCTCGTGGGAAAGACTCGAGGGAAAACCATAGATCCTTTGATCCGCGCGGCGGACTGCATGACACTGCTGCTACCGCTTTGGAGGAAAGCGCAAGTGCATGCCCGCATTCGAGACGAGGACTGACTCCCCTGGGGAGACTCCAGAAGTACCCCAAGATCCATGTCAGCACTGGAGAGGAATCCTCAGGTTCCGGCCCCGAATCCACACAAGGTCTTAGGCCCCGGCATCGACGGGAGAGGAATCCCGAGAGGCCCCCGAGGAACTCGCATGGGGACTGGCCATTCCTGAGGCCACCAGAGCGGGTCCCTGAGGTCCCCGTCATAAGTGGAGAGCACCTGCCGCAACTCGAGAAAATCCAGGAGGTTTTGCCCTGCAGGCGAGATGAGGCCCATTTCCGCTGAGGCTTCTCGAGGCTAATCACATCTAACCACTGGAACATCCAAAGGGTCCTTCTCACCTTTGCTGCAACTCAAGAAGTTCCCCGACATACCCGTCTCCACAAGAGAGGAAGCACGAGGGTCCCGCACACATCCAGGGGAGCCCCGTTTCCGCCTCCTAGCTCGAGATGAGGGATCCTTTCCCTGTTTCGTAGGGAAAGAATTCCCGGCGTTCCCGTCGCATCTCAAGAGGAGGCGCTCTCCACAGGAAAGGCGAGAGGAACTCCAGGGTCGTGCCACCATTCCAAGAGTCCCCCAGATGTGTCAGTCCATTCCAGAGGAACCTGTTTTCCCTGCACTGCCTTGACGTTCAAGCCGAGGATCGACTCCCACCACGTGTGCACGTGGGACAGCCCTGTGGGAAAGCCTCGTGGGAAAGCCTCGTGGGAAAGACTCGAGGGAAAACCATAGATCCTTTGATCCACGCGGCGGACTGCGTGACACTGCTGCTACCGTCCTGGAGGAAAGCGCAAGTGCATGCCCGCATTCGAGACGAGGACTGACTCCCCTGGGGAGACTCCAGAATTACCCCAAGATCCATGTCAGCACTGGAGAGGAATCCTCAGGTTCCGGCCCCGATTCCACACAAGGTCTTAGGCCCTGGCATCGACAGGACAGGAATCCCGAGAGGCCCCCCAGGAACTCGCATGGGGACTGGCCTTTCCTGAGGCCACCAGAGCGGGTCACTGAGGTCCCCATCGTAAGTCGAGAGCACCTGCCGCAACTCGAGAAAATCCAGGAGGTTTTGCCCTCCAGGCGAGATGAGGCCCATTTCCGCTGAGGCTTCTCGAGGCTAATCACGTCTAACCACTGGAACTTCCAAAGGGTCCTTCACACCCTTGCCTCAACTCAAGAAGTTCCCCGACATACCCGTCTCCACTCGAGAGGAAGCACGTGGGGTCCCGCACACATCCAGGGGAGCCCCGTTTCCGCCTCCTAGCTCGAGATGAGGGATCCTTTCCCTGTTTCCTAGGGAAAGAATTCCCGGCATTCCCGTCGCATCTCAAGAGGAGGCGCTCTCCACAGGAAAGGCGAGAGGAACTCCAGGGTCGTGCCACCATTCCAAGAGTCCCCCAGATGTGTCAGTCCATTCCAGAGGAACCTGTTTTCCCTGCACTGCCTTGACGTTCAAGCCGAGGATCGACTCCCACCACGTGTGCACGTGGGACAGCCCTGTGGGAAAGCCTCGTGGGAAAGCCTCGTGGGAAAGACTCGAGGGAAAACCATAGATCCTTTGATCCAGGCGGCGGACTGCGTGACACTGCTGCTACCGCCCTGGAGGAAAGCGCAAGTGCATGCCCGCATTCGAGACGAGGACTGACTCCCCTGGGGAGACTCCAGAAGTACCCCAAGATCCATGTCAGCACTGGAGAGGAATCCTCAGGTTCCGGCCCCGACTCCACACAAGGTCTTAGGCCCCGGCATCGACGGGAGAGGAATCCCGAGAGGCCCCCGAGGAACTCGCATGGGGACTGGCCTTTCCTGAGGCCACCAGAGCGGGTCCCTGAGGTCCCCGTCGTAAGTCGAGAGCACCTGCCGCAACTCGAGAAAATCCAGGAGGTTTTGCCCTCCAGGCGAGATGAGGCCCATTTCCGCTGAGGCTTCTCGAGGCTAATCACGTCTAACCACTGGAACTTCCAAAGGGTCCTTCACACCCTTGCTGCAACTCAAGAAGTTCCCCGACATACCCGTCTCCAATCGAGAGGAAGCACGTGGGGTCCCGCACACATCCAGGGGAGCCCCGTTTCCGCCTCCTAGCTCGAGATGAGGGATCCTTTCCCTGTTTCGTAGGGAAAGAATTCCCGGCGTTCCCGTCGCATCTCAAGAGGAGGCGCTCTCCACAGGAAAGGCGAGAGGAACTCCAGGGTAGTGCCACCATTCCAAGAGTCCCCCAGATGTGTCAGTCCATTCCAGAGGAACCTGTTTTCCCTGCACTGCCTTGACGTTCAAGCCGAGGATCGACTCCCACCACGTGTGCACGTGGGACAGCCCTGTGGGAAAGCCTCGTGGGAAAGCCTCGTGGGAAAGACTCGAGGGAAAACCATAGATCCTTTGATCCGCGCGGCGGACTGCGTGACACTCCTGCTACCGCTCTGGAGGAAAGCGCAAGTGCATGCCCGCATTCGAGACGAGGACTGACTCCCCTGGGGAGACTCCAGAAGTACCCCAAGATCCATGTCAGCACTGGAGAGGAATCCTCAGGTTCCGGCCCCGACTCCACACAAGGTCTTAGGCCCCGGCATCGACGGGAGAGGAATCCCGAGACGCCCCCGAGGAACTCGCATGGGGACTGGCCTTTCCTGAGGCCACCAGAGCGGGTCCCTGAGGTCCCCGTCGTAAGTCGAGAGCACCTGCCGCAACTCGAGAAAATCCAGGAGGTTTTGCCCTCCAGGCGAGATGAGGCCCATTTCCGCTGAGGCTTCTCGAGGCCAATCACATCTAACCACTGGAACTTCCAAAGGGTCCTTCACACCCTTGCTGCAACTCAAGAAGTTCCCCGACATACCCGTCTCTACTCGAGAGGAAGCACGTGGGGTCCCGCACACATCCAGGGGAGCCCCGTTTCTGCCTCCTAGCTCGAGATGAGGGATCCTTTCCCTGTTTCGTAGGGAAAGAATTCCGGCGTTCCCGTCGCATCTCAAGAGGAGGCGCTCTCCACAGGAAAGGCGAGAGGAACTCCAGGGTCGTGACACCATTCCAAGAGTCCCCCAGATGTGTCAGTCCATTCCAGAGGAACCTGTTTTCCCTGCACTGCCTTGACGTTCAAGCCGAGGATCGACTCCCATCACGTGTGCACGTGGGACAGCCCTGTGGGAAAGCCTCGTGGGAAAGCCTCGTGGGAAAGACTCGAGGGAAAACCATAGATCCTTTGATCCACGCGGCGGACTGCGTGACACTGCTGCTACCGCTCTGGAGGAAAGCGCAAGTGCATGCCCGCATTCGAGACGAGGACTGACTCCCCTGGGGAGACTACAGAAGTACCCCAAGATCCATGTCAGCACTGGAGAGGAATCCTCAGGTCCCGGAGCCGATTCCACACAAGGTCTTAGGCCCCGGCATCGACGGGAGAGGAATCCCGAGAGGCCCCCGAGGAACTCGCATGGGGACTGGCCTTTCCTGAGGTCACCAGAGCGGTTCCCTGAGGTCCCCGTCGTAAGTCGAGAGCACCTGCCGCAACTCGAGAAAATCCAGGAGATTTTGCCCTCCAGGCGAGATGAAGCCCATTTCCGCTGAGGCTTCTCGAGGCTAATCACATCTAACCACTGGAACTTCCAAAGGGTCCTTCACATCCTTGCTGCAACTCAAGAAGTTCCCCGACATACCCGTCTCCACTCGAGAGGAAGCACGTGGGGTCCCGCACACATCCAGGGGAGCCCCGTTTCCGCCTCCTAGCTCGAGATGAGGGTTCCTTTCCCTGTTTCGTAGGGAAAGAATTCCCGGGGTTCCCGTGGCATCTCAAGAGGAGGCGCTCTCAACAGGAAAGGTGAGAGGAACTCCAGGGTCGTGCCACCATTCCAAGAGTCCCCCAGATGTGTCAGTCCATTCCAGAGGAACCTGTTTTCCCTGCACTGCCTTGACGTTCAAGCCGAGGATCGACTCGCACCACGTGTGCACGTGGGACAGCCCTGTGGGAAAGCCTCGTGGGAAAGCCTCGTGGGAAAGACTCGAGGGAAAACCATAGATCCTTTGATCCACGCGGCGGACTGCGTGACACTGCTGCTACCGCCCTGGAGGAAAGCGCAAGTGCATGCGCGCATTCGAGACGAGGACTGACTCCCCTGGGGAGACTCCAGAAGTACCCCAAGATCCATGTCAGCACTGGAGAGGAATCCTCAGGTTCCGGCCCCTACTCCACACAAGGTCTTAGGCCCCGGCATCGACGGGAGAGGAATCCCGAGAGGCCCCCGAGGAACTCGCATGGGGACTGGCCTTTCCTGAGGCCACCAGAGCGGGTCCCTGAGGTCCCCGTCGTAAGTCGAGAGCACCTGCCGCAACTCGAGAAAATCCAGGAGGTTTTGCCCTCCAGGCGAGATGAGGCACATTTCCGCTGAGGCTTCTCGAGGCTAATCACGTCTAACCAATGGAACTTCCAAAGGGTCCTTCACACCCTTGCTGCAACTCAAGAAGTTCCCCGACATACCCGTCTCCACTCGAGAGGAAGCACGTCGGGTCCCGCACACATCCAGGGGAGCCCCGTTTCCGCCTCCTAGCTCGAGATGAGGGATCCTTTCCCTGTTTCGTAGGGAAAGAATTCCCGGCGTTCCCGTCGCATCTCAAGAGGAGGCGCTCTCCACAGGAAAGGCGAGAGGAACTCCAGGGTCGTGCCACCATTCCAAGAGTCCCCCAGATGTGTCAGTCCATTCCAGAGGAACCTGTTTTCCCTGCACTGCCTTGACGTTCAAGCCGAGGATCGACTCCCACCACGTGTGCACGTGGGACAGCCCTGTGGGAAAGCCTCGTGGGAAAGCCTCGTGGGAAAGACTCGAGGGAAAAACATAGATCCTTTGATCCACGCGGCGGATTGCGTGACACTGCTGCTACCGCTCTGGAGGAAAGCGCAAGTGCATGCCCGTATTCGAGACGAGGACTGACTCCCCTGGGGAGACTCCAGAAGAACCCCAAGATCCATGTCAGCACTGGACAGGAATCCTCAGGTTCCGGCCCCGACTCCACACAAGGTCTTAGTCCCCGGCATGGACAGGAGAGGAATCCCGAGAGGCCCCCGAGGAACTCGCATGGGGACTGGCCTTTCCTGAGGCCACCAGAGCGGGTCCCTGATGTCCCCGTCGTAAGTCGAGAGCACCTGCCGCAACTCGAGAAAATCCAGGAGGTTTTGCCCTCCAGGTGAGATGAGGCCCATTTCCGCTGAGGCTTCTCGAGGCAAATCACATCTAACCACTGGAATTTCCAAAGGGTCCTTCACACCCTTGCTGCAACTCAAGAAGTTCCCGACATACCCGTCTCCACTCGAGAGGAAGCCCGAGGGTCCCGCACACATCCAGGGGAGCCCCGTTTCCGCCTCCTAGCTCGAGATGAGGTATCCTTTCCCTGTTTCGTAGGGATAGAATTCCCGGCGTTCCCGTCGCATCTCAAGAGGAGGCGCTCTCCACAGGAAAGGGGAGAGGAACTCCAGGGTCGTGCCACCATTCCAAGAGTCCCCCAGATGTGTCAGTCCATTCCAGAGGAACCTGTTTTCCCTGCACTGCCTTGACGTTCAAGCCGAGGATCGACTCCCACCACGTGTGCACGTGGGACAGCCGTGTGGGAAAGCCTCGTGGGAAAGCCTCGTGGGAAAGACTCGAGGGAAAACCATAGATCCTTTGATCCACGCGGCGGACTGCGTGACACTGCTGCTACCGCCCTGGAGGAAAGCGCAAGTGCATGTCCGCATTCGAGACGAGGACTGACTCCCCTGGGGAGACTCCAGAAGTACCCCAAGATCCATGTCAGCACTGGAGAGGAATCCTCAGGTTCCGGCCCCGACTCCACACAAGGTGTTAAGCCCCGGCATCGAAGGGAGAGGAATCCCGAGAGGCCCCCGAGGAACTCGCATGGGGACTGGCCTTTCCTGAGGCCACCAGAGCGGGTCCCTGAGGTCCCCGTCATAAGTCGAGAGCACCTGCCGCAACTCGAGAAAATCCAGGAGGTTTTGCCCTCCAGGCGAGATGAGGCCCATTTCCGCTGAGGCTTCTCGAGGCCAATCACATCTAACCACTGGAACATCCAAAGGGTCCTTCTCACCATTGCTGCAACTCAAGAAGTTCCCCGACATACCCGTCTCCACTCGAGAGGAAGCACGAGGGTCCCGCACACATCCAGGGGAGCCCCGTTTCGGCCTCCTAGCTCGAGATGAGGGATCCTTTCCCTGTTTCGTAGGGAAAGAATTCCCGGCGTTCCCGTCGCATCTCAAGAGGAGTCGCTCTCCACAGGAAAGGGGAGAGGAACTCCAGGGTCGTGCCACCATTCCAAGAGTCCCCCAGATGTGTCAGTCCATTCCAGAGGAACCTGTTTTCCCTGCACTGCCTTGACGTTCAAGCCGAGGATCGACTCCCACCACGTGTGCACGTGGGACAGCCGTGTGGGAAAGCCTCGTGGGAAAGCCTCGTGGGAAAGACTCGAGGGAAAACCATAGATCCTTTGATCCACGCGGCGGACTGCGTGACACTGCTGCTACCGCTCTGGAGGAAAGCGCAAGTGCATGCCCGCGTTCGAGTCGAGGACTGACTCCCCTGGGGAGACTCCAGAAGAACCCCAAGATCCATGTCAGCACTGGAGAGGAATCCTCAGGTTCCGGCCCCAACTCCACACAATGTCTTAGGCCCCGGCATCGACGGGAGAGGAATCCCGAGACGCCCCCGAGGAACTCGCATGGGGACTGGCCTTTCCTGAGGCCACCAGAGCGGGTCCCTGAGGTCCCCGTCGTAAGTCGAGAGCACCTGCCGCAACTCGAGAAAATCCAGGAGGTTTTACCCTCCAGGCGAGATGAGGCACATTACCGCTGAGGCTTCTCGAGGCTAATCACGTCTAACCCCTGGAACTTCCAAAGGGTCCTTCACACCCTTGCTGCAACTCAAGAAGTTCCCCGACATACCCGTCTCCACTCGAGAGGACGCACGTGGGGTCCCGCACACATCCAGGTGAGCCCCGTTTCCGCCTCCTAGCTCGAGATGAGGGATCCTTTCCATGTTTCGTAGGGAAAGAATTCCCGGCGTTCCCGTCGCATCTCAAGAGGAGGCGCTCTCCACAGGAAAGGCGAGAGGAAATCCAGGGTCGTGCCACCATTCCAAGAGTCCCCCAGATGTGTAAGTCCATTCCAGAGGAACCTGTTTTCCCTGCACTGCCTTGACGTTCAAGCCGATGATCGACTCCCACCACGTGTGCACGTGGGACAGCCTGTGGGAAAGCCTCGTGGGAAAGCCTCGTGGGAAAGACTCGAGGGAAAACCATAGATCCTTTGATCCACGCGGCGGACTGCGTGAAACTGCTCCTACCGCCCTGGAGGAAAGCGCAAGTGCATGCCCGCATTCGAGACGAGGACTGACTCCCCTGGGGAGACTCCAGAAGTACCCCAAGATCCATGTCAGCACTGGAGAGGAATCCTCAGGTTCCGGCCCCGACTCCACACAAGGTGTTAGGCCCCGGTATCGAAGGGAGAGGAATCCCGAGAGGCCCCCGAGGAACTCGCATGGGGACTGGCCTTTCCTGAGGCCACCAGAGCGGGTCCCTGAGGTCCCCGTCATAAGTCGAGAGCACCTGCCGCAACTCGAGAAAATCCAGGAGGTTTTGCCCTCCAGGCGAGATGAGGCCCATTTCCGCTGAGGCTTCTCGAGGCTAAACACATCTAACCACTGGAACATCCAAAGGGTCCTTCTCACCCTTGCTGCAACTCAAGAAGTTCCCCGACATACCCGTCTCCACTCTAGAGGAAGCACGAGGGTCCCGCACACATCCAGGGGAGCCCCGTTTCCGCCTCCTAGCTCGAGATGAGGGATCCTTTCCCTGTTTTGTAGTTAAAGAATTCCCGGCGTTCCCGTCGCATCTCAAGAGGAGGCGCTCTCCACAGGAAAGGCGAGAGGAACTCCAGGGTCGTGCCACCATTCCAAGAGTCCCCCAGATGTGTCAGTCCATTCCAGAGGAACCTGTTTTCCCTGCACTGCCTTGACGTTCAAGCCGAGGATCGACTCCCACCACGTGTGCACGTGGGACAGCCCTGTGGGAAAGCCTCGTGGGAAAGCCTCGTGGGAAAGACTCGAGGGAAAACCATAGATCCTTTGATCCACGCGGTGGACTGCGTGACACTGCTGCTACCGCTCTGGAGGAAAGCGCAAGTGCATGCCCGCATTCGAGACGAGGACTGACTCCCCTGGGGAGACTCCAGAAGTACCCCAAGATCCATGTCAGCACTGGAGAGGAATCCTCAGGTTCCGGCCCCGACTCCACACAAGGTCTTAGGCCCCGGCATCGACGGGAGAGGAATCCCGAGAGGCCCCCGAGGAACTCGCATGGGGACTGGCCTTTCCTGAGGCCACCAGAGCGGGTCCCTGAGGTCCCCGTCGTAAGTCGAGAGCACCTGCCGCAACTCGAGAAAATCCAGGAGGTTTTGCCCTCCAGGCCAGATGAGGCCCATTTCCGCTGAGGCTTCTCGAGGCCAATCACATCTAACCACTGGAACTTCCAAAGGGTCCTTCTCACCATTGCTGCAACTCAAGCAGTTCCGCGACATACCCGTCTCCACTCGAGAGGAAGCACGTGGGGTCCCTCACACATCCAGGGGAGCCCCGTTTCCGCCTCCTAGCTCGAGATGTGGGATCTTTCATTGTTTCGTAGGGAAAGAATTCCCGGCGTTCCCGTCGCATCTCAAGAGGAGGCGCTCTCCACAGGAAAGGCGAGAGGAACTCCAGGGTCGTGACACCATTCCAAGAGTCCCCCAGATGTGTCAGTCCATTCCAGAGTAACCTGTTTTCCCTGCACTGCCTTGACGTTCAAGCCGAGGATCGACTCCCACCACGTGTGCACGTGGAACAGCCCTGTGGGAAAGACTCGTGGGAAAGCCTCGTGGGAAAGACTCGAGGGAAAACTATAGATCCTTTGATCCACGCGGCGGACTGCGTGGCACTGCTGCTACCGCTCTGGAGGAAAGCGCAAGTGCATGCCCGCATTCGAGACGAGGACTGACTCCCCTGGGGAGACTCCGAAGTTCCATGTCAGCACTGGAGAGGAATCCTCAGGTTCCGGCCCCGACTCCACACAAGGTCTTAGGCCCCGGCATCGACGGGAGAGGAATCCCGAGAGGCCCCCGAGGAACTCGCATGGGGACTGGCCTTTCCTGAGGCCACCAGAGCGGGTCCCTGAGGTCCCCGTCGTAAGTCGAGAGCACCTGCCGCAACTCGAGAAAATCCAGGAGGTTTTGCCCTCCAGGCGAGATGAGGCCCATTTCCGCTGAGGCTTCTCGAGGCTAATCACGTCTAACCACTGGAACTTCCAAAGGGTCCTTCACACCCTTGCTGCAACTCAAGAAGTTCCCCGACATACCCGTCTCCAATCGAGAGGAAGCACGTGGGGTCCCGCACACATCCAGGGGAGCCCCGTTTCCGCCTCCTAGCTCGAGATGAGGGATCCTTTCCCTGTTTCGTAGGGAAAGAATTCCCGGCGTTCCCGTCGCATCTCAAGAGGAGGCGCTCTCCACAGGAAAGGCGAGAGGAACTCCAGGGTCGTGCCACCATTCCAAGAGTCCCCCAGATGTGTCAGTCCATTCCAGAGGAACCTGTTTTCCCTGCACTGCCTTGACGTTCAAGCCGAGGATCGACTCCCACCACGTGTGCACGTGGGACAGCCCTGTGGGAAAGCCTCGTGGGAAAGCCTCGTGGGAAAGACTCGAGGGAAAACCATAGATCCTTTGATCCACGCGGCGGACTGCGTGACACTGCTGCTACCGCTCTGGAGGAAAGCGCAAGTGCATGCCCGCATTCGAGACGAGGACTGACTCCCCTGGGGAGACTCCAGAAGTACCCCAAGATCCATGTCAGCACTGGAGAGGAATCCTCAGGTTCCGGCCCCGACTCCACACAAGGTCTTAGGCCCCGGCATCGACGGGAGAGGAATGCCGAGAGGCCCCCGAGGAACTCGCATGGGGACTGGCCTTTCCTGAGGCCACCAGAGCGGGTCCCTGAGGTCCCCATCGCAAGTCGAGAGCACCTGCCGCAACTCGAGAAAATCCAGGAGGTTTTGCCCTCCAGGCGAAATGAGGCCCATTTCCGCTGAGGCTTCTCGAGGCCAATCACATCTAACCACTGGAACTTCCAAAGGGTCCTTCAAACCCTTGCTGCAACTCAAGAAGTTCCCCGACATATTCGTCTCCACTCGAGAGGAAGCACGTGGGGTCCCGCAAACATCCAGGGGAGCCCCGTTTCCGCCTCCTAGCTCGAGATGAGGGATCCTTTCCCTGTTTCGTAGGGAAAGAATTCCCGGCGTTCCCGTCGCATCTCAAGAGGAGGCGCTCTCCACTGGAATGGCGAGAGGAACTCCAGGGTCGTGCCACCATTCAAAGAGTCCCCCAGATGTGTCAGTCCATTCCAGAGGAACCTGTTTTCCCTGCAATGCCTTGACGTTCAAGCCGAGAATCTAGTCCCACCACGTGTGCACGTGGGACAGCCCTGTGGAAAGCCTCGTGGGAAAGCCTCGTGGGAAAGACTCGAGGGAAAACCATAGATCCTTTGATCCACGCGGCGGACTGCGTGACACTGCTGCTACCGCTCTGGAGGAAAGCGCAAGTGCATGCCCGCATTCGAGACGAGGACTGACTCCCCTGGGGAGACTCCAGAAGTACCCCAAGATCCATGTCAGCACTGGAGAGGAATCCTCAGGTTCAGGCCCCGACTCCACACAAGGTCTTAGGCCCTGGCATCGACGGGAGAGGAATCCCCAGAGGCCCCCGAGGAACTCGCATGGGGACTGGCCTTTCCTGAGGCCACCAGAGCGGGTCCCTGAGGTCCCCATCATAAGTCGAGAGCACCTGCCGCAACTCGAGAAAATCCAGGAGGTTTTGCCCTCCAGGCGAGATGAGGCCCATTTCCGCTGAGGCTTCTCGAGGCCAATCACATGTAACCACTGGAACTTCCAAAGGGTCCTTCACACCCTTGCTGCAACTCAAGAAGTTCCCCGACATACCCGTCTCCACTCGAGAGGAAGCACGTGGGGTCCCTCACACATCCAGGGGAGCCCCGTTTCCGCCTCCTAGCTCGAGATGAGGGATCCTTTCCCTGTTTCGTAGGGAAAGAATTCCCGGCGTTCCCGTCGCATCTCAAGAGGAGGCGCTCTCCACAGGAAAGGCGAGAGGAACTCCAGGGTCGTGACACCATTCCAAGAGTCCCCCAGATGTGTCAGTCCATTCCAGAGGAACCTGTTTTCCCTGCACTGCCTTGACGTTCAAGCCGAGGATCGACTCCCACCACGTGTGCACGTGGGACAGCCCTGTGGGAAAGCCTCGTGGGAAAGCCTCGTGGGAAAGACTCGAGGGAAAAACATAGATCCTTTGATCCACGCGGCGGACTGCATGACACTGCTGCTACCGCTCTGGAGGAAAGCGCAAGTGCATGCCCGCATTCGAGACGAGGACTGACTCCCCTGGGGAGCCTCCAGAAGTACCCCAAGATCCATGTCAGCACTGGAGAGGAATCCTCAGGTTCCAGCCCCGACTCCACACAAGGTCTTAGGCCCCGGCATCGACGGGAGAGGAATCCCGAGAGGCCCCCGAGGAACTCGCATGGGGACTGGCCTTTCCTGAGGCCACCAGAGCGGGTCCCTGAGGTCCCCGTCGTAAGTCGAGAGCACCTGCCGCAACTCGAGAAAATCCAGGAGGTTTTGCCTCCAGGCGAGATGAGGCCCATTTCCGCTGAGGCTTCTCGAGGCCAATCACATCTAACCACTGGAACTTCCAAAGGGTCCTTCACACCCTTGCTGCAACTCAAGAAGTTCCCCGACATACCCGTCTCCACTCGAGAGGAAGCACGTGGTGTCCCGCACACATCCAGGGGAGCCCCGTTTCCGCCTCCTAGCTCGAGATGAGGGATCCTTTCCCTGTTTCGTAGGGAAAGAATTCCCGGCGTTCCCGTCGCATCTCAAGAGGAGGCGCTCTCCACAGGAAAGGCGAGAGGAACTCCAGGGTCGTGCCACTATTACAAGAGTCCCCCAGATGTGTCAGTCCATTCCAGAGGAACCTGTTTTCCCTGCACTGCCTTGACGTTCAGGCCGAGGATCGACTCCCACCACGTGTGCACGTGGGACAGCCCTGTGGGAAAGCCTCGTGGGAAAGCCTCGTGGGAAAGACTCGAGGGAAAACCATAGATCCATTGATCCACGTGGCGGACTGCGTGACACTGCTGCTACCGCTCTGGAGGAAAGCGCAAGTGCATGCCCGCATTCGAGACTAGGACTGACTCCCCTGGGGAGACTCCAAAAGTACCCCAAGATCCATGTCAGCACTGGAGAGGAATCCTCAGGTTCCGGCCCCGACTCCACACAAGGTCTTAGGCCCCGGCATCGACGGGAGTGGAATCCTGAGAGGCCCCCGAGGAACTCGCATGGGGACTGGCCTTTCCTGAGGCCACCAGAGCGGGTCCCTGAGGTCCCCGTCGTAAGTCGAGAGCACCTGCCGCAACTCGAGAAAATCCAGGAGGTTTTGCCCTCCAGGCGAGATGAGGCCCATTTCCGCTGAGGCTTCTCGAGGCCAATCACATCTAACCACTGGAACTTCCAAAGGGTCATTCACACCATTGCTGCAACTCAAGAAGTTCCCCGACATACCGTCTCTACTCGAGAGGAAGCACGTGGGGTCCCGCACACATCCAGGGGAGCTTCGTTTCCGCCACCTGGCTCGAGATGAGGGATCCTTTCCCTGTTTCGTAGGGAAAGAATTCCCGGCGTTCCCGTCGCATCTCAAGAGGAGACGCTCTCCACAGGAAAGGCGAGAGGAACTCCAGGGTCGTGACACCATTCCAAGAGTCCCCCAGATGTGTCAGTCCATTCCAGAGGAACCTGTTTTCCCTGCACTGCCTTGACGTTCAAGCCGAGGATCGACTCCCACCACGTGTGCACGTGGGACAGCCCTGTGGGAAAGCCTCATGGGAAAGCCTCGTGGGAAAGACTTGAGGGAAAACCATAGATCCTTTGATCCACGCGGCGGACTGCGTGACACTGCTGCTACGGCTCTGGAGGAAAGCGCAAGTGCATGCCCGCATTCGAGACGAGGACTGACTCCCCTGGGGAGACTCCAGAAGTACCCCAAGATCCATGTCAGCACTGGAGAGGAATCCTCAGGTTCCGGCCCCGACTCCACACAAGGTATTAGGCCCCGGCATCGACGGGAGAGGAATCCCGAGAGGCCCCCGAGGAACTCGCATGGGGACTGGCCTTTCCTGAGGCCACCAGAGCGGGTCCCTGAGGTCCCCGTCGTAAGTCGAGAGCACCTGCCGCAACTCGAGAAAATCCAGGAGGTTTTGCCCTCCAGGCGAGATGAGGCCCATTTCCGCTGAGGCTTCTCGAGGCCAATCACATCTAACCACTGGAACTTCCAAAGGGTCCTTCACACCATTGCTGCAACTCAAGAAGTTCCCCGACATACCCGTCTCCACTCGAGAGGAAGCACGTGGTGTCCCGCACACATCCAGGGGAGCCCCGTTTCCGCCTCCTAGCTCGAGATGAGGGATCCTTTCCCTGTTTCGTAGGGAAAGAATTCCCGGCGTTCCCGTCGCATCTCAAGAGGTGGAGCTCTCCACAGGAAAGGCGAGAGGAACTCCAGGGTCGTGCCACCATTCCAAGAGTCCCCCAGATGTGTCAGTCAATTCCAGAGGAACCTGTTTTCCCTGCACTGCCTTGACGTTCAGGCCGATGATCGACTCCCACCACGTGTGCACGTGGGACAGCCCTGTGGGAAAGCCTCGTGGGAAAGCCTCGTGGGAAAGACTCGAGGGAAAACCATAGATCCTTTGATCCACGCGGCGGACTGCGTGACACTGCTGCTACCGCTCTGGAGGAAAGCGCAAGTGCATGCCCGCATTCGAGACTAGGACTGACTCCCCTGGGGAGACTCCAGAAGTACCCCAAGATCCATGTCAGCACTGGAGAGGAATCTTCAGGTTCCGGCCCCGACTCCACACAAGGTCTTAGGCCCCGGCATCGACGGGAGTGGAATCCTGAGAGGCCCCCGAGGAACTCGCATGGGGACTGGCCTTTCCTGAGGCCACCAGAGCGGGTCCCTGAGGTCCCCGTCGTAAGTCGAGAGCACCTGCCGAAACTCGAGAAAATCCAGGAGGTTTTGCCCTCCAGGCGAGATGAGGCCCATTTCCGCTGAGGCTTCTCGTGGCTAATCACGTCTAACCACTGGAACTTCCAAAGGGTCCTTCACACCCTTGCTGCAACTCAAGAAGTTCCCGACATACCCGTCTCCACTCGAGAGGAAGCACGTGGGGTCACGCACACATCCAGGGGAGCCCCGTTTCCGCCTCCTAGCTCGAGATGAGGGATCCTTTCCCTGTTTCGTAGGGAAAGAATTCCCGGCGTTCCCGTCGCATCTCAAGAGGAAGCGCTCTCCACAGGAAAGGCGAGAGGAACTCCAGGGTCGTGCCACCATTCCAAGAGTCCCCCAGATGTGTCAGTCCATTCCAGAGGAACCTGTTTTCCCTGCACTGCCTTGACGTGCAAGCCGAGGATCGACTCCCACCACGTGTGCACGTGGGACAGCCCTGTGGGAAAGCCTCGTGCGAAAGCCTCGTGGGAAAGACTCGAGGGAAAACCATAGATCCTTTGATCCACGCGGCGGACTGCGTGACACTGCTGCTACCGCTCTGGAGGAAAGCGCAAGTGCATGCCCGCATTCGAGACGAGGACTGACTCCCCTGGGGAGACTCCAGAAGTACCTCAAGATCCATGTCAGCACTGGAGAGGAATCCTCAGGTTCCGGCCCCGATTCCACACAAGGTCTTAGGCCCCGGCATCGACGGGAGTGGAATCCTGAGAGGCCCCCGAGGAACTCGCATGGGGACTGGCCTTTCCTGAGGCCACCAGAGCGGGTCCCTGAGGTCCCCGTCGAAAGTCGAGAGCACCTGCCGCACTCGAGAAAATCCAGGAGGTTTTGCCCTCCAGGCGAGATGAGGCCCATTTCCGCTGAGGCTTCTCGAGGCCAATCACATCTAACCACTGGAACTTCCAAAGGGTCCTTCACACCCTTGCTGCAACTCAAGAAGTTCCCCGACATACCCGTCTCCACTCGAGAGGAAGCACGTGGGGTCCCGCACACATCCAGGGGAGCCCCGTTTCCGCCTCCTAGCTCGAGATGAGGGATCCTTTCCCTGTTTCGTAGGGAAAGAATTCCCGGCGTTCCCGTCGCATCTCAAGAGGAGGCGCTCTCCACAGGAAAGGCGAGAGGAACTCCAGGGTCGTGCCACCATTCCAAGAGTCCCCCAGATGTGTCAGTCCATTCCAGAGGAACCTGTTTTTCCTGCACTGCCTTGACGTTCAAGCCGAGGATCGACTTCCACCACGTCTGCACGTGGGACAGCCCTGTGGGAAAGCCTCGTGGGAAAGCCTCGTGGGAAAGACTCGAGGGAAAACCATAGATCCTTTGATCCACGCGGCGGACTGCGTGACACTGCTGCTACCGCTCTGGAGGAAAGCGCAAGTGCATGCCCGCATTCGAGACTAGGACTGACTCCCCTGGGGAGACTCCAGAAGTACCCCAAGATCCATGTCAGCACTGGAGAGGAATCCTCAGGTTCCGGCCCCGACTCCACACAAGGTCTTAGGCCCCGGCATCGACGGGAGTGGAATCCTGAGAGGCCCCCGAGGAACTCGCATGGGGACTGGCCTTTCCTGAGGCCACCAGAGCGGGTCCCTGAGGTCCCCGTCGTAAGTCGAGAGCACCTGCCGCAACTCGAGAAAATCCAGGAGGTTTTGCCCTCCAGGCGAGATGAGGCCCATTTCCGCTGAGGTTCTCGAGGCCAATCACATCTAACCACTGGAACTTCCAAAGGGTCCTTCACACCATTGCTGCAACTCAAGAAGTTCCCCGACATACCGTCTCTACTCGAGAGGAAGCACGTGGGGTCCCGCACACATCCAGGGGAGCTTCGTTTCCGCCCCCTGGCTCGAGATGAGGGATCCTTTCCCTGTTTCGTAGGGAAAGAATTCCCGGCGTTCCCGTCGCATCTCAAGAGGAGACGCTCTCCACAGGAAAGGCGAGAGGAACTCCAGGGTCGTGACACCATTCCAAGAGTCCCCCAGATGTGTCAGTCCATTCCAGAGGAACCTGTATTCCCTGCACTGCCTTGACGTTCAAGCCGAGGATCGACTCCCACCACGTGTGCACGTGGGACAGCCCTGTGGGAAAGCCTCATGGGAAAGCCTCGTGGGAAAGACTTGAGGGAAAACCATAGATCCTTTGATCCACGCGGCGGACTGCGTGACACTGCTGCTACGGCTCTGGAGGAAAGCGCAAGTGCATGCCCGCATTCGAGACGAGGACTGACTCCCCTGGGGAGACTCCAGAAGTACCCCAAGATCCATGTCAGCACTGGAGAGGAATCCTCAGGTTCCGGCCCCGACTCCACACAAGGTCTTAGGCCCCGGCATCGACGGGAGAGGAATGCCGAGAGGCCCCCGAGGAACTCGCATGGGGACTGGCCTTTCCTGAGGCCACCAGAGCGGGTCCCTGAGGTCCCCATCGTAAGTCGAGAGCACCTGCCGCAACTCGAGAAAATCCAGGAGGTTTTGCCCTCCAGGCGAGATGAGGCCCATTTCCGCTGAGGTTTCTCGAGGCCAATCACATCTAACCACTGGAACTTCCAAAGGGTCCTTCAAACCCTTGCTGCAACTCAAGAAGTTCCCCGACATATTCGTCTCCACTCGAGAGGAAGCACGTGGGGTCCCGCAAACATCCAGGGGAGCCCCGTTTCCGCCTCCTAGCTCGAGATGAGGGATCCTTTCCCTGTTTCGTAGGGAAAGAATTCCCGGCGTTCCCGTCGCATCTCAAGAGGAGGCGCTCTCGACTGGAAAGGCGAGAGGAACTCCAGGGTCGTGCCACCATTCCAAGAGTCCCCCAGATGTGTCAGTCCATTCCAGAGGAACCTGTTTTCCCTGCAATGCCTTGACGTTCAAGCCGAGAATCTAGTCCCACCACGTGTGCACGTGGGACAGCCCTGTGGAAAGCCTCGTGGGAAAGCCTCGTGGGAAAGACTCGAGGGAAAACCATAGATCCTTTGATCCACTCGGCGGACTGCGTGACACTGCTGCTACCGCTCTGGAGGAAAGCGCAAGTGCATGCCCGCATTCGAGACGAGGACTGACTCCCCTGGGGAGACTCCAGAAGTACCCCAAGATCCATGTCAGCACTGGAGAGGAATTCTCAGGTTCAGGCCCCGACTCCACACAAGGTCTTAGGCCCCGGCATCGACGGGAGAGGAATCCCCAGAGGCCCCCGAGGAACTCGCATGGGGACTGGCCTTTCCTGAGGCCACCAGAGCGGGTCCCTGAGGTCCCCATCGTAAGTCGAGAGCACCTGCCGCAACTCGAGAAAATCCAGGAGGTTTTGCCCTCCAGGCGAGATGAGGCCCATTTCCGCTGAGGCTTCTCGAGGCCAATCACATCTAACCACTGGAACTTCCAAAGGGTCCTTCACACCCTTGCTGCAACTCAAGAAGTTCCCCGACATATTCGTCTCCACTCGAGAGGAAGCACGTGGGGTCCCGCAAACATCCAGGGGAGCCCCGTTTCCGCCTCCTAGCTCGAGAGGAGGGATCCTTTCCCTGTTTCGTAGGGAAAGAATTCCCGGCGTTCCCGTCGCATCTCAAGAGGAGGCGCTCTCCACAGGAAAGGCGAGAGGAACTCCAGGGTCGTGCCACCATTCCAAGAGTCCCCCAGATGTGTCAGTCCATTCCAGAGGAACCTGTTTTCCCTGCACTGCCTTGACGTTCAAGCCGAGAATCGAGTCCCACCACGTGTGAACGTGGGACAGCCCTGTGGAAAGCCTCGTGGGAAAGCCTCGTGGGAAAGACTCGAGGGAAAACCATAGGTCCTTTGATCCACGCGGCGGACTGGGTGACACTGCTGCTACCGCTCTGGAGGAAAGCGCAAGTGCATGCCCGCATTCGAGACGAGGACTGACTCCCCTGGGGAGACTCCAGAAGTACCCCAAGATCCATGTCAGCACTGGAGAGGAATCCTCAGGTCCCGGCCCCGATTCCACACAAGGTCTTAGGCCCCGGCATCGACGGGAGAGGAATCCCGAGAGGCCCCCGAGGAACTCGCATGGGGACTGGCCTTTCCTGAGGTCACCAGAGCGGGTCCCTGAGGTCCCCGTCGTAAGTCGAGAGCACCTGCCGCAACTCGAGAAAATCCAGGAGATTTTGCCCTCCAGGAGAGATGAAGCCCATTTCCGCTGAGGCTTCTCGAGGCTAATCACATCTAACCACTGGAACTTCCAAAGCGTCCTTCACACCCTTGCTGCAACTCTAGAAGTTCCCCGACATACCCGTCTCCACTCGAGAGGAAGCACGAGGGTCCCGCACACATCCAGGGTAGCCCCGTTTCCACCTCCTAGCTCGAGATGTGGGATCCTTTCCCTGTTTCGTAGGGAAAGAATTCCCGGCGTTCCCGTCGCATCTCAAGAGGAGGCACTCCCATAGGAAAGGCGAGAGGAACTCCAGGGTCGTGCCACCATTCCAAGAGACCCCATATGTGTCAGTCCATTACAGAGGAACCTGTTTTCCCTGCACTGCCTTGACGTTCAAGCCGAGGATCGACTCCCACCACGTGTGCTCGTGGGACAGCCCTGTGGGAAAGCCTCGTGGGAAAGCCTCGTGGGAAAGACTCGAGGGAAAACCATAGATCCTTTGATCCACACGGCAGTCTGCGTGACACTGCTGCTACCGCTCTGGAGGAAAGCGCAAGTGCATGCCCGCATTCGAGACGAGGACTGACTCCCCTGGGGAGACTCCAGAAGTACCCCAAGATCCATGTCAGCACTGGAGAGGAATCCTCAGGTTCCGGCCCCGACTCCACACAAGGTCGTAGGCCCCAGCATCGACGGGAGAGGAATCCCGAGAGGACCCGAGGAACTCGCATGGGGACAGGCCTTTCCTGAGGCCACCAGAGCGGGTCTCTGAGGTCCCCGTCGTAAGTCGAGAGCACCTGCCGCAACTAGAGAAAATCCAGGAGGTTTTGCTCTCCAGACGAAATGAGGCCCATTTCCGCTGATCCTTCTCGAGGCTAATCACTTCTAACCACTGGAACTTCCAAAGGGTCCTTCACACCCTTGCTGCAACTCAAGAAGTTCCCCGACATACCCGTCTCCACTCAAGAGGAAGCACGTGGGTTCCCGCACACATCCAGGGGAGCCCCGTTTCCGCCTCCTACCTCGAGATGAGGGATCCTTTCCCTGTTTCGTAGGGAAAGAATTTCCGGAGTTCCCGTCGCATCTCAAGAGGAGGCGCTCCCCACAGGAAAGGCGAGAGGAACTCCAGGGTCGTGCCACCATTCCAAGAGTCCCCCAGATGTGTCAGTCCATTCCAGAGGAACCTGTTTTCCCTGCACTGCCTTGACGTTCAAGCCGAGGATCGACTCCCACCACGTGTGCACGTGGGACAGCCCTGTGGGAAAGCCTCGTGGGAAAGCCTCGTGGGAAAGACACGAGGGAAAACAATAGATCCTTTGATCCACGCGGTGGACTGCGTGACACTGCTGCTACCGCTCTGGAGGAAAGCGCAAGTGCATGCCCGCATTCGAGACGAGGACTGACTCCCCTGGGGAGACTCCAGAACTACCCCAAGATCCATGTCAGCACTGGAGAGGAATCCTCATGTTCCGGCCCCGACTCCACACAAGGTCTTAGGCCCCGGCATTGACGGGAGAGGAATCCCGAGAGGCCCCCGAGGAACTCGCATAGGGACTGGCCTTTCCTGAGGCCACCAGAGCGGTTCCCTGAGGTCCCCGTCGTAAGTCGAGAGCACCTGCCGCAACTCGAGAAAATCCAGGAGGTTTTGCCCTCCAGGCGAGATGAGGCCCATTTCCGCTGAGGCTTCTCGAGGCTAATCACGTCTAACCACTGGAACTTCCAAAGGGTCCTTCACACCCTTGCTGCAACTCAAGAAGTTCCCCGACAATCCCGTCTCTACTCGAGAGGAAGCACGTGGGGTCCCGCACACATCCAGGGGAGCCCCGTTTCTGCCTCCTAGCTCGAGATGAGGGATCCTTTCCCTGTTTCGTAGGGAAAGAATTCCCGGCGTTCCCGTCGCATCTCAAGAGGAGGCGCTCTCCACAGGAAAGGCGAGAGGAACTCCAGGGTCGTGCCACCATTCCAAGAGTCCCCCAGATGTGTCAGTCCATTCCAGAGGAACCTGTTTTCCCTGCACTGCCTTGACGTTCAAGCCGAGGATCGACTCCCAACACGTGTGCACGTGGGACAGCCCTGTGGGAAAGCCTCGTGGGAAAGCCTCGTGGGAAAGACTCGAGGGAAAACCATAGATCCTTTGATCCACGCGGCGGACTGCGTGACACTGCTGCTACCGCTCTGGAGGAAAGCGCAAGTGCATGCCCGCATTCGAGACGAGGACTGACTCCCCTGGGGAGACTCCAGAAGTACCCCAAGATCCATGTCAGCACTGGAGAGGAATCCTCAGGTTCCGGCCCCGACTCCACACAAGGTCTTAGGCCCCGGCATCGACGGGAGAGGAATCCCGAGAGGCCCCCGAGGAACTCGCATGGGGACTGGCCTTTCCTGAGGCCACCAGAGCGGGTCCCTGAGGTCCCCGTCGTAAGTCGAGAGCACCTGCCGCAACTCGAGAAAATCCAGGAGGTTTTGCCCTCCAGGCGAGATGAGGCCCATTTCCGCTGAGGCTTCTCGAGGCTAATCACGTCTAACCACTGGAACTTCCAAAGGGTCCTTCACACCCTTGCTGCAACTCAAGAAGTTCCCCGACATACCCGTCTCCACTCGAGAGGAAGCACGTGGGGTCCCGCACACATCCAGGGGAGCTCCGTTTCCGCCCCCTAGCTCGAGGTGAGGGATCCTTTCCCTGTTTCCTAAGGAAAGAATTCCCGGCGTTCCCGTCGCATCTCAAGAGGAGGCGCTCTCCACAGGAAAGGCTAGAGGAACTCCAGGGTCGTGACACCATTCCAAGAGTCCCCCAGATGTGTCAGTCCATTCCAGAGGAACCTGTTTTCCCTGCACTGCCTTGATGTTCAAGCCGAGGATCGACTCCCACCACGTGTGCACGTGGGACAGCCCTGTGGGAAAGCCTCGTGGGAAAGCCTCGTGGGAAAGACTCGAGGGAAAACCATAGATCCTTTGATCCACGCGGCGGACTGCGTGACACTGCTGCTACCGCTCTGGAGGAAAGCTCAAGTGCATGCCCACATTCGAGACGAGGACTGACTCCCCTGGGGAGACTCCAGAAGTACCCCAAGATCCATGTCAGCACTGGAGAGGAATCTTCAGATTCCGGCCCCGACTCCACACAAGGTCTTAGGCCCCGGCATCGACGGGAGAGGAATCCCGAGAGGCCCCCGAGGAACTCGCATGGGGACTGGCCTTTCCTGAGGCCACCAGAGCGGGTCCCTGAGGTCCCCGTCGTAAGTCGAGAGCACCTGCCGCAACTCGAGAAAATCCAGGAGGTTTTGCCCTCCAGGCGAGATGAGGCCCATTTCCGCTGAGGCTTCTCGAGGCCAATCACATCTAACCACTGGAACTTCCAAAGGTCCTTCACACCATTGCTGCAACTCAAAAAGTTCCCCGACATACCCGTCTCCACTCGAGAGGAAGCACGTGGGGTCCCGCACACATCCAGGGGAGCCCCGTTTCCGCCTCCTAGCTCGAGATGAGGGATCCTTTCCCTGTTTCGTAGGGAAAGAATTCCCGGCGTTCCCGTCGCATCTCAAGAGGAGGCGCTCTCCACAGGAAAGGCGAGAGGAACTCCAGGGTCGTGCCACCATTCCAAGAGTCCCCCAGATGTGTCAGTCCATTCCAGAGGAACCTGTTTTCCCTGCACTGCCTTGACGTTCAAGCCGAGGATCGAATCCCACCACGTGTGCACGTGGGACAGCCCTGTGGGAAAGCCTCGTGGGAAAGCCTCGTGGGAAAGACTCGAGGGAAAACCATAGATCCTTTGATCCACGCGGCGGACTGCGTGACACTGCTGCTACCGCTCTGGAGGAAAGCGCAAGTGCATGCCCGCATTCGAGACGAGGACTGACTCCCCTGGGGAGACTGCAGAAGTACCCCAAGATCCATGTCAGCACTGGAGAGGAATTCTCAGGTTCCGGCCCCGACTCCACACAAGGTCTTAGGCCCCGGCATCGACGGGAGAGGAATCCCGAGAGGCCCCCGAGGAACTCGCATGGGGACTGGCCCTTCCTGAGGCCACCAGAGCGTGTCCCTGAGGTCCCCGTCGTAAGTCGAGAGCACCTGCCTGGTGTCCCGCACACATCCAGGGGAGCCCCGTTTCCGCCTCCTAGCTCGAGATGAGGGATCCTTTCCCTGTTTCGTAGGGAAAGAATTCCCGGCGTTCCCGTCGCATCTCAAGAGGAGGCGCTCTCCACAGGAAAGGCGAGAGGAACTCCAGGGTCGTGCCACCATTCCAAGAGTCCCCCAGATGTGTCAGTCCATTCCAGAGGAACCTGTTTTCCCTGCACTGCCTTGACGTTCAAGCCGAGGATCGACTCCCACAACGTGTGCACGTGGGACAGCCCTGTGGGAAAGCCTCGTGCGAAAGCCTCGTGGGAAAGACTCGAGGGAAAACCATAGATCCTTTGATCCACGCGGCGGACTGCGTGACACTGCTGCTACCGCTCTGGAGGAAAGCGCAAGTGCATGCCCGCATTCGAGACGAGGACTGACTCCCCTGGGGAGACTCCAGAAGTACCTCAAGATCCATGTCAGCACTGGAGAGGAATCCTCAGGTTCTGGCCCCGACTCCACACAAGGTCTTAGGCCCCGGCATCGACGGGAGTGGAATCCTGAGAGGCCCCCGAGGAACTCGCATGGGGACTGGCCTTTCCTGAGGCCACCAGAGCGGGTCCCTGAGGTCCCCGTCATAAGTCGAGAGCACCTGCCGCACTCGAGAAAATCCAGGAGGTTTTGCCCTCCAGGCGAGATGAGGCCCATTTCCGCTGAGGCTTCTCGAGGCCAATCACATCTAACCACTGGAACTTCCAAAGGGTCCTTCACACCCTTGCTGCAACTCAAGAAGTTCCCCGACATACCCGTCTCCACTCGAGAGGAAGCACGTGGGGTCCCGCACACATCCAGGGGAGCCCCGTTTCCGCCTCCTAGCTCGAGATGAGGGATCCTTTCCCTGTTTCGTAGGGAAAGAATTCCCGGCGTTCCCGTCGCATCTCAAGAGGAGGCGCTCTCCACAGGAAAGGCGAGAGGAACTCCAGGGTCGTGACACCATTCCAAGAGTCCCCCAGATGTGTCAGTCCATTCCAGAGGAACCTGTTTTCCCTGCACTGCCTTGACGTTCAAGCCGAGGATCCACTCCCACAACGTGTGCACGTGGGACAGCCGTGTGGGAAAGCCTCGTGGGAAAGCCTCGTGGGAAAGACTCGAGGGAAAACCATAGATCCTTTGAGCACGCGGCAGACTGCGTGACACTGCTGCTACCGCTCTGGAGGAAAGCGCAAGTGCATGCCCGCATTCGAGACGAGGACTGACTCCCCTGGGGAGACTCCGAAGTTCCATGTCAGCACTGGAGAGGAATCCTCAGGTTCCGGCCCCGACTCCACACAAGGTCTTAGGCCCCGGCATCGACGGGAGAGGAATCCCGAGAGGCCCCCGAGGAACTCGCATGGGGACTGGCCTTTCCTGAGGCCACCAGAGCGGGTCCCTGAGGTCCCCGTCGTAAGTCGAGAGCACCTGCCGCAACTCGAGAAAATCCAGGAGGTTTTGCCCTCCAGGCGAGATGAGGCCCATTTCCGCTGAGGCTTCTCGAGGCTAATCACGTCTAACCACTGGAACTTCCAAAGGGTCCTTCACACCCTTGCTGCAACTCAAGAAGTTCCCCGACATACCCGTCTCCACTCGAGAGGAAGCACGTGGGGTCCCGCACACATCCAGGGGAGCCCCGTTTCCGCCTCCTAGCTCGAGATGAGGGATCCTTTCCCTGTTTCGTAGGGAAAGAATTCCCGGCGTTCCCGTCGCATCTCAAGAGGAGGCGCTCTCCACAGGAAAGGCGAGAGGAACTCCAGGGTCGTGCCACCATTCCAAGAGTCCCCCAGATGTGTCAGTCCATTCCAGAGGAACCTGTTTTCCCTGCACTGCCTTGACGTTCAAGCCGAGGATCGACTCCCACAACGTGTGCACGTGGGACAGCCCTGTGGGAAAGCCTCGTGCGAAAGCCTCGTGGGAAAGACTCGAGGGAAAACCATAGATCCTTTGATCCACGCGGCGGACTGCGTGACACTGCTGCTACCGCTCTGGAGGAAAGCGCAAGTGCATGCCCGCATTCGAGACGAGGACTGACTCCCCTGGGGAGACTCCAGAAGTACCTCAAGATCCATGTCAGCACTGGAGAGGAATCCTCAGGTTCTGGCCCCGACTCCACACAAGGTCTTAGGCCCCGGCATCGACGGGAGTGGAATCCTGAGAGGCCCCCGAGGAACTCGCATGGGGACTGGCCTTTCCTGAGGCCACCAGAGCGGGTCCCTGAGGTCCCCGTCGTAAGTCGAGAGCACCTGCCGCACTCGAGAAAATCCAGGAGGTTTTGCCCTCCAGGCGAGATGAGGCCCATTTCCGCTGAGGCTTCTCGAGGCCAATCACATCTAACCACTGGAACTTCCAAAGGGTCCTTCACACCCTTGCTGCAACTCAAGAAGTTCCCCGACATACCCGTCTCCACTCGAGAGGAAGCACGTGGGGTCCCGCACACATCCAGGGGAGCCCCGTTTCCGCCTCCTAGCTCGAGATGAGGGATCCTTTCCCTGTTTCGTAGGGAAAGAATTCCCGGTGTTCCCGTCGCATCTCAAGAGGAGGCGCTCTCCACAGGAAAGGCGAGAGGAACTCCAGGGTCGTGCCACCATTCCAAGAGTCCCCCAGATGTGTCAGTCCATTCCAGAGGAACCTGTTTTCCCTGCACTGCCTTGACGTTCAAGCCGAGGATCCACTCCCACAACGTGTGCACGTGGGACAGCCCTGTGGGAAAGCCTCGTGGGAAAGCCTCGTGGGAAAGACTCGAGGGAAAACCATAGATCCTTTGAGCACGCGGCAGACTGCGTGACACTGCTGCTACCGCTCTGGAGGAAAGCGCAAGTGCATGCCCGCATTCGAGACGAGGACTGACTCCCCTGGGGAGACTCCGAAGTTCCATGTCAGCACTGGAGAGGAATCCTCAGGTTCCGGCCCCGACTCCACACAAGGTCTTAGGCCCCGGCATCGACGGGAGAGGAATCCCGAGAGGCCCCCGAGGAACTCGCATGGGGACTGGCCTTTCCTGAGGCCACCAGAGCGGGTCCCTGAGGTCCCCGTCGTAAGTCGAGAGCACCTGCCGCAACTCGAGAAAATCCAGGAGGTTTTGCCCTCCAGGCGAGATGAGGCCCATTTCCGCTGAGGCTTCTCGAGGCTAATCACGTCTAACCACTGGAACTTCCAAAGGGTCCTTCACACCCTTGCTGCAACTCAAGAAGTTCCCCGACATACCCGTCTCCACTCGAGAGGAAGCACGTGGGGTCCCGCACACATCCAGGGGAGCCCCGTTTCCGCCTCCTAGCTCGAGATGAGGGATCCTTTCCCTGTTTCGTAGGGAAAGAATTCCCGGCGTTCCCGTCGCATCTCAAGAGGAGGCGCTCTCCACAGGAAAGGCGAGAGGAACTCCAGGGTCGTGCCACCATTCCAAGAGTCCCCCAGATGTGTCAGTCCATTCCAGAGGAACCTGTTTTCCCTGCACTGCCTTGACGTTCAAGCCGAGGATCGACTCCCACCACGTGTGCACGTGGGACAGCCCTGTGGGAAAGCCTCGTGGGAAAGCCTCGTGGGAAAGACTCGAGGGAAAACCATAGATCCTTTGATCCACGCGGCGGACTGCGTGACACTGCTGCTTCCGCTCTGGAGGAAAGGGCAAGTGCATGCCCGCATTCGAGACGAGGACTGACTCCCCTGGGGAGACTCCAGAAGTACCCCAAGATCCATGTCAGCACTGGAGAGGAATCCTCAGGTTCAGGCCCCGACTCCACACAAAGTCTTAGGCCCCGGCATCGACGGGAGAGGAATCCCGAGAGGCCCCCGAGGAACTCGCATGGGGACTGGCCTTTCCTGAGGCCACCAGAGCGGGACCCTGAGGTCCCCGTCGTAAGTCGAGAGCACCTGCCGCAACTCGAGAAAATCCAGGAGGTTTTGCCCTCCAGGCGAGATGAGGCCCATTTCCGCTGAGGCTTCTCGAGGCTAATCACGTCTAACCACTGGAACTTCCAAAGGGTCCTTCACACCCTTGCTGCAACTCAAGAAGTTCCCCGACATACCCGTCTCCACTCGAGAGGAAGCACGTGGGGTCCCGCACACATCCAGGGGAGCCCCGTTTCCGCCTCCTAGCTCGAGATGATTGATCCTTTCCCTGTTTCGTAGGGAAAGAATTCCGGCGTTCCCGTCGCATCTCAAGAGGAGGCGCTCTCCACAGGAAAGGCGAGAGGAACTCCAGGGTCGTGCCACCATTCCAAGAGTCCCCCAGATGTGTCAGTCCATTCCAGAGGAACCTGTTTTCCCTGCACTGCCTTGACGTTCAAGCCGAGGATCGACTCCCACCACGTGTGCACGTGGGACAGCCCTGTGGGAAAGCCTCCTGGGAAAGCCTCGTGGGAAAGACTCGAGGGAAAACCATAGATCCTTTGATCCACGCGGCGGACTGCGTGACACTGCTGCTACCGCTCTGGAGGAAAGCGCAAGTGCATGCCCGCATTCGAGACGAGGACTGACTCCCCTGGGGAGACTCCAGAAGTACCCCAAGATCCATGTCAGCACTGGAGAGGAATCCTCAGGTTCCGGCCCCGACTCCACACAAGGTCTTAGGCCCCGGCATCGACGGGAGAGGAATGCCGAGAGGCCCCCGAGGAACTCGCATGGGGACTGGCCTTTCCTGAGGCCACCAGAGCGGGTCCCTGAGGTCCCCATCGTAAGTCGAGAGCACCTGCCGCAACTCGAGAAAATCCAGGAGGTTTTGCCCTCCAGGCGAGATGAGGCCCATTTCCGCTGAGGCTTCTCGAGGCCAATCACATCTAACCACTGGAACTTCCAAAGGGTCCTTCAAACCCTTGCTGCAACTCAAGAAGTTCCCCGACATATTCGTCTCCACTCGAGAGGAAGCACGTGGGGTCCCGCAAACATCCAGGGGAGCCCCGTTTCCGCCTCCTAGCTCGAGATGAGGGATCCTTTCCCTGTTTAGTAGGGAAAGAATTCCCGGCGTTCCCGTCGCATCTCAAGAGGAGGCGCTCTCCACTGGAAAGGCGAGAGGAACTCCAGGGTCGTGCCACCATTCCAAGAGTCCCCCAGATGTGTCAGTCCATTCCAGAGGAACCTGTTTTCCCTGCAATGCCTTGACGTTCAAGCCGAGAATCTAGTCCCACCACGTGTGCACGTGGGACAGCCCTGTGGAAAGCCTCGTGGGAAAGCCTCGTGGGAAAGACTCGAGGGAAAACCATAGATCCTTTGATCCACGCGGCGGACTGCGTGACACTGCTGCTACCGCTCTGGAGGAAAGCGCAAGTGCATGCCCGCATTCGAGACGAGGACTGACTCCCCTGGGGAGACTCCAGAAGTACCCCAAGATCCATGTCAGCACTGGAGAGGAATCCTCAGGTTCAGGCCCCGACTCCACACAAGGTCTTAGGCCCCGGCATCGACGGGAGAGGAATCCCCAGAGGCCCCCGAGGAACTCGCATGGGGACTGGCCTTTCCTGAGGCCACCAGAGCGGGTCCCTGAGGTCCCCATCATAAGTCGAGAGCACCTGCCGCAACTCGAGAAAATCCAGGAGGTTTTGCCCTCCAGGCGAGATGAGGCCCATTTCCGCTGAGGCTTCTCGAGGCCAATCACATCTAACCACTGGAACTTCCAAAGGGTCCTTCACACCCTTGCTGCAACTCAAGAAGTTCCCCGACATACCCGTCTCCACTCGAGAGGAAGCACGTGGGGTCCCGCACACATCCAGGGGAGCCCCGTTTCCGCCTCCTAGCTCGAGATGAGGGATCCTTTCCCTGTTTCGTAGGGAAAGAATTCCCGGCGTTCCCGTCGCATCTCAAGAGGAGGCGCTCTCCACAGGATAGGCGAGAGGAACTCCAGGGTCGTGACACCATTCCAAGAGTCCCCCAGATGTGTCAGTCCATTCCAGAGGAACCTGTTTTCCCTGCACTGCCTTGACGTTCAAGCCGAGGATCGACTCCCACCACGTGTGCACGTGGGACAGCCCTGTGGGAAAGCCTCGTGGGAAAGCCTCGTGGGAAAGACTCGAGGGAAAACCATAGATCCTTTGATCCACGCGGCGGACTGCGTGACACTGCTGCTACCGCTCTGGAGGAAAGCGCAAGTGCATGCCCGCATTCGAGACGAGGACTGACTCCCCTGGGGAGACTCCAGAAGTACCCCAAGATCCACGTCAGCACTGGAGAGGAATCCTCAGGTTCCGGCCCCGACTCCACACAAGGTCTTAGGCCCCGGCATCGACGGGAGAGGAATCCCGAGAGGCCCCCGAGGAACTCGCATGGGGACTGGCCCTTCCTGAGGCCACCAGAGCGTGTCCCTGAGGTCCCCGTCGTAAGTCGAGAGCACCTGCCGCAACTCGAGAAAATCCAGGAGGTTTTGCCCTCCAGGCGAGATGAGGCCCATTTCCGCTGAGGCTTCTCGAGGCCAATCACATCTAACCACTGGAACTTCCAAAGGGTCCTTCACATCCTTGCTGCAACTCAAGAAGTTCCCCGACATACCCGTCTGCACTCCAGAGGAAGCACGATGTGTCCCGCACACATCCAGGGGAGCCCCGTTTCCGCCTCCTAGCTCGAGATGAGGGATCCTTTCCCTGTTTCGTAGGGAAAGAATTCCCGGCGTTCCCGTCGCATCTCAAGAGGAGGCGCTCTCCACAGGAAAGGCGAGAGGAACTCCAGGGTCATGCCACCATTCCAAGAGTCCCCCAGATGTGTCAGTCCATTCCAGAGGAACCTGTTTTCCCTGCACTGCCTTGACGTTCAAGCCGAGGATCGACTCCCACCACGTGTGCACGTGGGACAGCCCTGTGGGAAAGCCTCGTGGGAAAGCCTCGTGGGAAAGACTAGAGGGAAAACCATAGATCCTTTGATCCACGCGGCGGACTGCGTGACACTGCTGCTACCGCTCTGGAGGAAAGCGCAAGTGCATGCCCGCATTCGAGACGAGGACTAACTCCCCTGGGGAGACTCCAGAAGTACCCCAAGATCCATGTCAGCACTGGAGAGGAATCCTCAGGTTCCGGCCCCGACTCCACACAAGGTCTTAGGCCCCGGCATCGACGGAAGAGGAATCCCGAGAGGCCCCCGTGGAACTCGCATGGGGACTGGCCTTTCCTGAGGCCACCAGAGCGGTTCCCTGAGGTCCCCGTCGTAAGTCGAGAGCACCTGCCGCAACTCGAGAAAATCCAGGAGGTTTTGCCCTCCAGGCGAGATGAGGCCCATTTCCGCTGAGGCTTCTCGAGGCCAATCACATCTAACCACTGGAACTTCCAAAGGGTCCTTCACACCATTGCTGCAACTCAAGAAGTTCCCCGACATACCGTCTCTACTCGAGAGGAAGCACGTGGGGTCCCGCACACATCCAGGGGAGCTCCGTTTCCGCCCCCTAGCTCGAGATGAGGGATCCTTT
This sequence comes from Ovis canadensis, assembly GCF_042477335.2. NCBI lineage: Eukaryota > Metazoa > Chordata > Mammalia > Artiodactyla > Bovidae > Ovis > Ovis canadensis. The sequence continues at coordinate 4,232,452 of NC_091252.1, forward strand.
CCCTGTTTCGTAGGGAAAGAATTCCCGGCGTTCCCGTCGCATCTCAAGAGGAGACGCTCTCCACAGGAAAGGCGAGAGGAACTCCAGGGTCGTGACACCATTCCAAGAGTCCCCCAGATGTGTCAGTCCATTCCAGAGGAACCTGTTTTCCCTGCACTCCCTTGACGTTCAAGCCGAGGTACGACTCCCACCACGTGTGCACGTGGGACAGCCCTGTGGGAAAGCCTCATGGGAAAGCCTCGTGGGAAAGACTTGAGGGAAAACCATAGATCCTTTGATCCACGCGGCGGACTGCGTGACACTGCTGCTACCGCTCTCGAGGAAAGCGTAAGTGCATGCCCGCATTCGAGACGAGGACTGACTCCCCTGGGGAGACTCCAGAAGTACCCCAAGATCCATGTCAGCACTGGAGAGGAATCCTCAGGTTCCGGCCCCGACTCCACACAAGGTCTTAGGCCCCGTCATCGACGGGAGAGGAATCCCGAGAGGCCCCCGAGGAACTCGCATGGGGACTGGCCTTTCCTGAGGCCACCAGAGCGGGTCCCTGAGGTCCCCGTCGTAAGTCGAGAGCACCTGCCGAAACTCGAGAAAATCCAGGAGGTTTTGCCCTCCAGGCGAGATGAGGCCCATTTCCGCTGAGGCTTCCCGTGGCTAATCATGTCTAACCACTGGAACTTCCAAAGGGTCCTTGACACCCTTGCTGCAACTCAAGAAGTTCCCGACATACCCGTCTCCACTCGAGAGGAAGCACGTGGTGTCCCGCACACATCCAGGGGAGCCCCGTTTCTGCCTCCTAGCTCGAGATGAGGGATCCTTTCCCTGTTTCGTAGGGAAAGAATTCCCGGCGTTCCCGTCGCATCTCAAGAGGAGGCGCTCTCCACAGGAAAGGCGAGAGGAACTCCAGGGTCGTGCCACCATTCCAAGAGTCCCCCAGATGTGTCAGTCCATTCCAGAGGAACCTGTTTTCCCTGCACTGCCTTGACGTTCAAGCCGAGGATCGACTCCCACCACGGGTGCACGTGGGACAGCCCTGTGGGAAAGCCTCGTGGGAAAGCCTCGTGGGAAAGACTCGAGGGAAAACCATAGATCCTTTGATCCACGCGGCGGACTGCGTGACACTGCTGCTACCGCTCTGGAGGAAAGCGCAAGTGCATGCCCGCATTCGAGACGAGGACTGACTCCCCTGGGGAGACTCCAGAAGTACCTCAAGATCCATGTCAGCACTGGAGAGGAATCCTCAGGTTCCGGCCCCGACTCCACACAAGGTCTTAGGCCCCGGCATCGACGGGAGTGGAATCCTGAGAGGCCCCCGAGGAACTCGCATGGGGACTGGCCTTTCCTGAGGCCACCAGAGCGGGTCCCTGAGGTCCCCGTCGTAAGTCGAGAGCACCTGCCGCACTCGAGAAAATCCAGGAGGTTTTGCCCTCCAGGCGAGATGAGGCCCATTTCCGCTGAGGCTTCTCGAGGCCAATCACATCTAACCACTGGAACTTCCAAAGGGTCCTTCACACCCTTGCTGCAACTCAAGAAGTACCCCGACATACCCGTCTCCACTCGAGAGGAAGCACGTGGGGTCCCGCACACATCCAGGGGAGCCCCATTTCCGCCTCCTAGCTTGAGATGAGGGATCCTTTCCCTGTTTCGTAGGGAAAGAATTCCCGGCGTTCCCGTCGCATCTCAAGAGGAGGCGCTCTCCACAGGAAAGGCGAGAGGAACTCCAGGGTCGTGCCACCATTACAAGAGTCCCCCAGATGTGTCAGTCCATTCCAGAGGAAACTGTTTTCCCTGCACTACCTTGACGTTCAAGCCGAGGATCCACTCCGACAACGTGTGCACGTGGGACAGCCCTGTGGGAAAGCCTCGTGGGAAAGCCTCGTGGGAAAGACTCGAGGGAAAACCATAGATCCTTTGATCCACGCGGCAGACTGCGTGACACTGCTGCTACCGCTCTGGAGGAAAGCGCAAGTGCATGCCCGCATTCGAGACGAGGACTGACTCCCCTGGGGAGACTCCGAAGTTCCATGTCAGCACTGGAGAGGAATCCTCAGGTTCCGGCCCCGACTCCACACAAGGTCTTAGGCCCCGGCATCGACGGGAGAGGAATCCAGAGAGGCCCCCGAGGAACTCGCATGGGGACTGGCCTTTCCTGAGGCCACCAGAGCGGGTCCCTGAGGTCCCCGTCGTAAGTCGAGAGCACCTGCCGCAACTCGAGAAAATCCAGGAGGTTTTGCCCTCCAGGCGAGATGAGGCCCATTTCCGCTGAGGCTTCTCGAGGCCAATCACGTCTAACCACTGGAACTTCCAAAGGGTTCTTCACACCCTTGCTGCAACTCAAGAAGTTCCCCGACATACTCGTCTCCACTCGAGAGGAAGCACGTGGGGTCCCGCACACATCCAGGGGAGCCCCGTTTCCGCCTCCTAGCTCGAGATGAGGTATCCTTTCCCTGTTTCGTAGGGAAAGAATTCCCGGCGTTCCCGTCGCATCTCAAGAGGAGGCGCTCTCCACAGGAAAGGCGAGAGGAACTCCAGGGACGTGACACCATTCCAAGAGTCCCCCAGATGTGTCAGTCCATTCCAGAGGAACCTGTTTTCCCTGCACTGCCTTGACGTTCAAGCCGAGGATCGACTCCCACCACCTGTGCACGTGGGACAGCCCTGTGGGAAATCCTCGTGGGAAAGCCTCGTGGGAAAGACTCGAGGGAAAACCATAGATCCTTTGATCCACGCGGCGGACGGCGTGACACTGCTGCTACCGCTCTGGAGGAAAGCGCAAGTGCATGCCCGCATTCGAGACGAGGACTGACTCCCCTGGGGAGACTCCAGAAGTACCCCAAGATCCATGTCAGCACTGGAGAGGAATCCTCAGGTTCCGGCCCCGACTCCACACAAGGTCTTAGGACCCGGCATCGACGGGAGAGGAATCCCGAGAGGCCCCCGAGGAACTCGCATGGGGACTGGCCTTTCCTGAGGCCACCAGAGCGGGTCCCTGAGGTCCCCGTCGTAAGTCGAGAGCACCTGCCGCAACTCGAGAAAATCCAGGAGGTTTTGCCCTCCAGGCGAGATGAGGCCCATTTCCGCTGAGGCTTCTCGAGGCCAATCACATCTAACCACTGGAACTTCCAAAGGGTCCTTCACACCCTTGCTGCAACTCAAGAAGTTCCCCGACATACCCGTCTCCACTCGAGAGGAAGCACGTGGGTCCCGCACACATCCAGGGGAGCCCCGTTTCCGCCTCCTAGCTCGAGACGAGGGATCCTTTCCCTGTTTCGTAGGGAAAGAATTCCCGGCGTTCCCGTCGCATCTCAAGAGGAGGCGCTCTCCACAGGAAAGGCGAGAGGAACTCCAGGGTCGTGCCACCATTCCAAGAGTCCCCCAGATGTGTCAGTCCATTCCAGAGGAACCTGTTTTCCCTGCACTGCCTTGACGTTCAAGCCGAGGATCGACTCCCACCACGTGTGCACGTGGGACAGCCCTGTGGGAAAGCCTCGTGGGAAAGCCTCGTGGGAAAGACTCGAGGGAAAACCATAGATCCTTTGATCCACGCGGAGGACTGCGTGACACTGCTGCTACCGCTCTGGAGGAAAGCGCAAGTGCATGCCCGCATTCGACACGAGGACTGACTCCCCTGGGGAGACTCCAGAAGTACCCCAAGATCCATGTCAGCACTGGAGAGGAATCCTCAGGTTCCGGCCCCGACTCCACACAAGGTCTTAGGCACCGGCATCGATGGGAGAGGAATCCCGAGACGCCCCCGAGGAACTCTCATGGGGACTGGCCTTTCCTGAGGCCACCAGAGCGGGTCCCTGAGGTCCCCGTCGTAAGTCGAGAGCACCTGCAGCAACTCGAGAAAATCCAGGAGGTTTTGCCCTCCAGGCTAGATGAGACCCATTTCCGCTGAGGCTTCTCGAGGCCAATCACATCTAACCACTGGAACTTCCAAAGGGTCTTTCACACCATTGCTGCAACTCAAGAAGTTCCCCGACATACCCGTCTCCACTCGAGAGGAAGCACGTGGGGTCCCGCACACATCCAGGTGAGCCCCGTTTCCGCCTCCTAGCTCGAGATGAGGGATCCTTTCCCTGTTTCGTAGGGAAAGAATTCCCGGCGTTCCCGTCGCATCTCAAGAGGAGGCGCTCTCCACAGGAAAGGCGAGAGGAACTCCAGGGTCGTGACACCATTCCAAGAGTCCCCCAGATGTGTCAGTCCATTCCAGAGGAACCTGTTTTCCCTGCACTGCCTTGACGTGCAAGCCGAGGATCGACTCCCACCACGTGTGCACGTGGGACAGCCCTGTGGGAAAGCCTCGTGGGAAAGCCTCGTGGGAAAGACTCGAGGGAAAACCATAGATCCTTTGATCCACGCGGCGGACTGCGTGACACTGCTGCTACTGCTCTGGAGGAAAGCGCAAGTGCATGCCCGCATTCGAGACGAGGACTGACTCCCCTGGGGAGACTCCAGAGGTACCCCAAGATCCATGTCAGCACTGGAGAGGAATCCTCAGGTTCCGGCCCCGACTCCACACAAGGACTAAGGCCCCGGCATCGACGGGAGAGGAATCCCCAGAGGCCCCCGAGGAACTCGCATGGGGACTGGCCTTTCCTGAGGCCACCAGAGCGGGTCCCTGAGGTCCCCGTCGTTAGTCGAGAGCACCTGCCGCAACTCGAGAAAATCCAGGAGGTTTTGCCCTCCAGGCGAGATGAGGCCCATTTCCGCTGAGGCTTCTCGAGGCTAATCACGTCTAACCACTGGAACTTCCAAAGGGTCCTTCACACCCTTGCTGCAACTCAAGAACTTCCCCGACATACCCGTCTCCCCTCGAGAGGAAGCACGTGGGGTCCCGCACACATCCAGGGGAGCCACGTTTCCACCTCCTAGCTCGAGATGAGGGATCCTTTCCCTGTTTCGTAGGGAAAGAATTCTCGGCGTTCCCGTCGCATCTCAAGAGGAGGCGCTCTCCACAGGAAAGGCGAGAGGAACTCCAGGGTCGTGCCACCATTCAAAGAGTCCCCCAGATGTGTCAGTCCATTACAGAGGAACCTGTTTTCCCTGCACTGCCTTGACGTTCAAGCCGAGGATCGAGTCCCACAACGTGTGCACGTGGGACAGCCCTGTGGGAAAGAATCGTGGGAAAGCCTCGTGGGAAAGACTCGAGGGAAAACCATAGATCCTTTGATCCACGCGGCGGACTGCGTGACACTGCTGCTACCGCTCTGGAGGAAAGCGCAAGTGCATACCCGCATTCGAGTCGAGGACTGACTCCCCTGGGGAGACTCCAGACGTACCCCAAGATCCATGTCTGCACTGGAGAGGAATCCTCAGGTTCCGACCCCGACTCCACACAAGGTCTTAGGCCCCGGCATCGACGGGAGAGGAATCCCGAGACGCCCCCGAGGAACTCGCATGGGGACTGGCCTTTCCTGAGGCCACCAGAGCGGGTCCCTGAGGTCCCCGTCGTAAGTCGAGAGCACCTGCCGCAACTCGAGAAAATCCAGGAGGTTTTGCCCTCCAGGCGAGATGAGGCCCATTTCCGCTGAGGCTTCTCGAGGCTAATCAAGTATAACCACTGGAACTTCCAAAGGGTCCTTCACACCCTTGCTGCAACTCAAGAAGTTCCCCGACATACCCGTCTCCACTCGATAGGAAGCACGTGGTGTCCCGCCCACATACAGGGGAGATCCGTTTCCGACTCCTAGCTCGAGATGAGGGATCCTTTCCCTGTTTCGTAGGGAAAGAATTCCCGGCGTTCCCGTCGCATCTCAAGAGGAGGCGCTCTCCACAGGAAAGGCGAGAGGAACTCCAGGGTCGTGCCATCATTCCAAGAGTCCCCCAGATGTGTCAGTCCATTCCAGAGGAACCTGTTTTCCCTGCACTGCCTTGACGTTCAAGCCAAGGATCGACTCCCACCACGTGTGCACGTGGGACAGCCCTGTGGGAAAGCCTCGTGGGAAAGCCTCGTGGGAAAGACTCGAGGGAAAACCATAGATCCTTTGATCCACGCGGCGGACTGCGTGACACTGCTGCTACCGCTCTGGAGGAAAGCGCAAGTGCATGCCCGCATTCGAGACGAGGACTGACTCCCCTGGGGAGACTCCAGACGTACCCCAAGATCCATGTCAGCACTGGAGAGGAATCCTCAGGTTCCAGCCCCGACTCCACACAAGGTCTTAGGCCCCGGCATCGACGGGAGAGGAATCCCGAGAGGCCCCCGAGGAACTCGCATGGGGACTGGCCTTTCCTGAGGCCACCAGAGCGGGTCCCTGAGGTCCCCGTCGTAAGTCGAGAGCACCTTCCGCAACTCGAGAAAATCCAGGAGGTTTTGCCCTCCAGGCGAGATGAGGCCCATTTCTGCTGAGGCTTCTCGAGGCCAATCACATCTAACCACTGGAACTTCCAAAGGGTCCTTCACACCATTGCTGCAACTCAAGGAGTTCCCCGACATACCCGTCTCCACTCGAGAGGAAGCACGTGGGGTCCCTCACACATCCAGGGGAGCCCCGTTTCCGCCTCCTAGCTCGAGATGAGGGATCCTTCCCTTTTTCGTAGGGAAAGAATTCCCGGCGTTCCAGTCGCATCTCAAGAGGAGGCGCTCTCCACAGGAAAGGCGAGAGGAACTCCAGGGTCGTGACACCATTCCAAGAGTCCCCCAGATGTGTCAGTCCATTCCAGAGGAACCTGTTTTCCCTGCACTGCCTTGACGTGCAAGCCGAGGATCGACTCCCACCACTTGTGCACGTGGGACAGCCCTGTGGGAAAGCCTCGTGGGAAAGCCTCGTGGGAAAGACTCGAGGGAAAACCATAGATCCTTTGATCCACGCGGCGGACTGCGTGACACTGCTGCTACTGCTCTGGAGGAAAGCGCAGGTGCATTCCCGCATTCGAGACGAGGACTGACTCCCCTGGGGAGACTCCAGACGTACCCCAAGATCCATGTCAGCACTGGAGAGGAATCCTCAGGTTCCGGCCCCGACTCCACACAAGGTCTTAGGCCCCGGCATCGACGGGAGAGGAATCCCGAGAGGCCCCCGAGGAACTCGCATGGGGACTGGCCTTTCCTGAGGCCACCAGAGCGGGTCCCTGAGGTCCCCGTCGTAAGTCGAGAGCACCTGCCGCAACTCGAGAAAATCCAGGAGGTTTTGCCCTCCAGGCGAGATGAGGCCCATTTCCGCTGAGGCTTCTCGAGGCCAATCACATCTAACCACTGGACCTTCCAAAGGGTCCTTCACACCCTTGCTGCAACTAAAGAAGTTCCCCGAAATACCCGTCTCCACTCGAGAGGAAGAACGTGGGTCCCGCACACATCCAGGGAAGCCCCGTTTCCGCCTCCTAGCTCGAGATGAGGGATCCTTCCCTTTTTCGTAGGGAAAGAATTCCCGGCGTTCCAGTCGCATCTCAAGAGGAGGCGTTCTCCACAGGAAAGGCGAGAGGAACTCCAGGGTCGAGACACCATTCCAAGAGTCCCCCAGATGTGTCAGTCCATTCCAGAGGAACCTGTTTTCCCTGCACTGCCTTGACGTTCAAGCCGAGGATCGACTCCCACCACGTGTGCACGTGGGACAGCCCTGTGGGAAAGCCTCGTGGGAAAGCCTCGTGGGAAAGACTCGAGGGAAAACCATAGATCCTTTGATCCACGCGGCGGACTGCGTGACACTGCTGCTACCGCTCTGGAGGAAAGCGCAAGTGCATGCCCGCATTCGAGACGAGGACTGACTCCCCTGGGGAGACTCCAGACGTACCCCAAGATCCATGTCAGCACTGGAGAGGAATCCTCAGGTTCCGGCCCCGACTCCACACAAGGTCTTAGGCCCCGGCATCGACGGGAGAGGAATCCCGAGAGGCCCCGAGGAACTCGCATGGGGACTGGCCTTTCCTGAGGCCACCAGAGCGGGTCCCTGAGGTCCCCGTCGTAAGTCGAGAGCACCTGCCGCAACTCGAGAAAACCCAGGAGGTTCTGCCCTCCAGGCGAGATGAGGCCCATTTCCGCTGAGGCTTCTCGAGGCTAATCACGTCTAACCACTGGAACTTCCAAAGGGTCTTTCACACCCTTGCTGCAACTCAAGAAGTTCCCCGACATACCCGTCTCCACTCGAGAGGAAGCACGTGGTGTCCCGCCCACATACAGGGGAGCTCCGTTTCCGACTCCTAGCTCGAGATGAGGGATCCTTTCCCTGTTTCGTAGGGAAAGAATTCCCGGCGTTCCCGTCGCATCTCAAGAGGAGGCGCTCTCCACAGGAAAGGCGAGAGGAACTTCAGGGTCGTGCCACCATTCCAAGAGTCCCCCAGATGTGTCAGTCCATTCCAGAGGAACCTGTTTTCCCTGCACTGCCTTGACGTTCAAGCCAAGGATCGACTCCCACCACGTGTGCACGTGGGACAGCCCTGTGGGAAAGCCTCGTGGGAAAGCCTCGTGGAAAAGACTCGAGGGAAAACCATAGATCCTTTGATCCACGCGGCGGACTGCGTGACACTGCTGCTACCGCTCTGGAGGAAAGCGCAAGTGCATGCACGCATTCGAGACGAAGACTGACTCCCCTGGGGAGACTCCAGAAGTACCCCAAGATCCATGTCAGCACTGGAAAGGAATCCTCAGGTTCCGACCCCGACTCCACACAAGGACTTAGGCCCCGGCATCGACGGGAGAGGAATCCCGAGAGGCCCCCGAGGAACTCACATGGGGACTGGCCTTTCCTGAGGCCAACAGAGCGGGTCCCTGAGGTCCCCGTCGTAAGTCGAGAGCACCTGCCGCAACTCGAGAAAATCCAGGAGGTTTTGCCCTCCAGGCGAGATGAGGCCCATTTCCGCTGAGGCTTCTCGAGGCTAATCACGTCTAACCACTGGAACTTCCAAAGGGTCCTTCACACCCTTGCTGCAACTCAAGAAGTTCCCCGACATACCCGTCTGCACTCTAGAGGAAGCACGTGGGGTCCCGCACACATCCAGGGGAGCCCCGTTTCCGCCTCCTAGCTCGAGATGAGGGAACCTTTCCCTGTTTCGTAGGGAAAGAATTCCCGGCGTTCCCGTCGCATCTCAAGAGGAGGCGCTCTCCACAGGTAAGGCGAGAGGAACTCCAGGGTCGTGCCACCATTCCAAGAGTCCCCCAGATGTGTCAGTCCATTCCAGAGGAACCTGTTTTCCCTGCACTGCCTTGACGTTCAAGCCGAGGATCGACTCCCACCACGTGTGCACGTGGGACAGCCCTGTGGGAAAGCCTCGTGGGAAAGCCTCGTGGGAAAGACTCGAGGGAAAACCATAGATCCTTTGATCCACGCGGCGGACTGCGTGACACTGCTGCTACCGCTCTGGAGGAAAGCGCAAGTGCATGCCCGCATTCGAGACGAGGACTGACTCCCCTGGGGAGACTCCAGAAGTACCCCAAGATCCATGTCAGCACTGGAGAGGAATCCTCAGGTTCCGGCCACGACTCCACAAAGGTCTTAGGCCCCGGCATCGACGGGAGAGGAATCCCGAGAGGCCCCCGAGGAACTCGCATGGGGACTGGCCTTTCCTGAGGCCACCAGAGCGGGTCCCTGAGGTCCCCGTCGTAAGTCGAGAGCACCTGCCGCAACTCGAGAAAATCCAGGAGGTTTTGCCCTCCAGGCGAGATGAGGCGCATTTCCGCTGAGGCTTCTCGAGTCTAATCACGTCTAACCACTGGAACTTCCAAAGGGTCCTTCACACCCTTGCTGCAACTCAAGAAGTTCCCCGACATACCCGTCTCCACTCGAGAGGAAGCACGTGCGTCCCGCACACATCCAGGGGAGCCCCGTTTCCGCCTCCTAGCTCGAGATGAGGGATCCTTTCCCTGTTTCGTAGGGAAAGAATTCCCGACGTTCCCGTCGCATCTCAAGAGGAGGCGCTCTCCACAGGAAAGGCGAGAGGAACTCCAGGGTCGTGACACCATTCCAAGAGTCCCCCAGATGTGTCAGTCCATTCCAGAGGAACCTGTTTTCCCTGCACTGCCTTGACGTTCAAGCCGAGGATCGAATCCCACCACGTGTGCACGTGGGACAGCCCTGTGGGAAAGAATCGTGGGAAAGCCTCGTGGGAAAGACTCGAGGGAAAACCATAGATCCTTTGATCCACGCGGCGGACTGCGTGACACTGCTGCTACCGCTCTGGAGGAAAGCGCAAGTGCATGCCCGCATTCGAGACGAGGACTGACTCCCCTGGGGAGACTCCAGAAGTACCCCAAGATCCATGTCAGCACTGGAGAGGAATCCTCAGGTTCCGGCCCCGACTCCACACAAGGTCTTAGGCCCCGGCATCGACGGGAGAGGAATCCCGAGAGGCCCCGGAGGAACTCGCATGGGGACTGGCCTTTCCTGAGGCCACCAGAGCGGGTCCCTGAGGTCCCCGTCGTAAGTCGAGAGCACCTGCCGCAACTCGAGAAAATCCAGGAGGTTTTGCCCTCCAGGCGAGATGAGGCGCATTTCCGCTGAGGCTTCTCGAGTCTAATCACGTCTAACCACTGGAACTTCCAAAGGGTCCTTCACACCCTTGCTGCAACTCAAGAAGTTCCCCGACATACCCGTCTCCACTCGAGAGGAAGCACGTGCGTCCCGCACACATCCAGGGGAGCCCCGTTTCCGCCTCCTAGCTCGAGATGAGGGATCCTTTCCCTGTTTCGTAGGGAAAGAATTCCCGGCGTTCCCGTCGCATCTCAAGAGGAGGCGCTCTCCACAGGAAAGGCGAGAGGAACTCCAGGGTCGTGCCACCATTCCAAGAGTCCCCCAGATGTGTCAGTCCATTCCAGAGGAACCTGTTTTCCCTGCACTGCCTTGACGTTCAAGCCAAGGATCGACTCCCACAACGTGTGCACGTGGGACAGCCCTGTGGGCAAGCCTCGTGGGAAAGCCTCGTGGGAAAGACTCGAGGGAAAGCCATAGATCCTTTGATCCACGCGGCGGACTGCGTGACACTGCTGCTACCGCTCTGGAGGAAAGCGCAAGTGCATGCACGCATTCGAGACGAAGACTGACTCCCCTGGGGAGACTCCAGAAGTACCCCAAGATCCATGTCTGCACTGGAGAGGAATCCTCAGGTTCCGACCCCGACTCCACACAAGGACTTAGGCCCCGGCATCGACGGGAGAGGAATCCCCAGAGGCCCCCGATGAACTCGCATGGGGACTGGCCTTTCCTGAGGCCACCAGAGCGGGTCCCTGAGGTCCCCGTCGTAAGTCGAGAGCACCTGCCGCAACTCGAGAAAATCCAGGAGGTTTTGCCCTCCAGGCGAGATGAGGCCCATTTCCGCTGAGGCTTCTTGAGGCTAATCACGTCTAACCACTGGAACTTCCAAAGGGTCCTTCACACCCTTGCTGCAACTCAAGAAGTTCCCCGACATACCCTTCTGCACTCGAGAGGAAGCACGTGGCGTCCCGCACACATCCAGTGGAGCCCCGTTTCCGCCTCCTAGCTCGAGATGAGGGATCCTTTCCCTGTTTCGTAGGGAAAGAATTCCCGGCGTTCACGTCGCATCTCAAGAGGAGGCGCTCTCCACAGGAAAGGCGAGAGGAACTGAAGGGTCGTGCCACCATTCCAAGAGTCCCCCAGATGTGTCAGTCCATTCCAGAGGAACCTGTTTTCCCTGCACTGCCTTGACGTTCAAGCCGAGGATCGACTCCCACCACGTGTGCACGTGGGACAGCCCTGTGGGAAAGCCTCGTGGGAAAGCCTCGTGGGAAAGACTCGAGGGAAAACCATAGATCCTTTGATCCACGCGGCGGACTGCGTGACACTGCTGCTACCGCTCTGGAGGAAAGCGCAAGTGCATGCCCGCATTCGAGACGAGGACTGACTCCCCTGGGGAGACTCCAGAAGTACCCCAAGATCCATGTCAGCACTGGAGAGGAATCCTCAGGTTCCGACCCCGACTCCACACAAGGTCTTAGGCCCCGGCATCGACGGGAGAGGAATCCCGAGAGGACCCCGAGGAACTCGCATGGGAATGGCCTTTCCTGAGGCCACCAGAGCGGGTCCCTGAGGTCCCCGTCGTAAGTCGAGAGCACCTGCCGCAACACGAGAAAATCCAGGAGGTTTTGCCCTCCAGGCGAGATGAGGCCCATTTCCGCTGAGGCTTCTCGAGGCTAATCACGTCTAACCACTGGAACTTCCAAAGGGTCCTTCACACCCTTGCTGCAACTCAAGAAGTTCCCCGACATACCCGTCTCCACTCGATTGGAATCACGTGGTGTCCCGCACACATCCAGGGGAGCCCCGTTTCCGCCTCCTAGCTCGAGATGAGGGATCCTTTCCCTGTTTCGTAGGGAAAGAATTCCCGGCGTTCCCGTCGCATTTCAAGAGGAGGCGCTCTCCACAGGAAAGGCGAGAGGAACTCCAGGGTCGTGCCACCATTCCAAGAGTCCCCCAGATGTGTCAGTCCATTCCAGAGGAATCTGTTTTCCCTGCACTGCCTTGACGTTCAAGCCGAGGATCGACTCCCAGCACGTGTGCACGTGGGACAGCCCTGTGGGAAAGCCTCGTGGGAAAGCCTCGTGGGAAAGACTCGAGGGAAAACCATAGATCCTTTGATCCACGCGGCGGACTGCGTGACACTGCTGCTACCGCTCTGGAGTAAAGCGCAAGTGCATGCCCGCAAACGAGACGAGGACTGACTCCCCTGGGGAGACTCCAGAAGTACCCCAAGATCCATGTCAGCACTGGAGAGGAATCCTCAGGTTCCGGCCCCGACTCCACACAAGGACTTAGGCTCCGGCATCGACGGGAGAGGAATCCCCAGAGGCCCCCGAGGAACTCGCATGGGGACTGGCCTTTCCTGAGGCCACCAGAGCGGGTCCCTGAGGTCCCCGTCGTAAGTCGAGAGCACCTGCCGCAACTCGAGAAAATCCAGGAGGTTTTGCCCTCCAGGCGAGATGAGGCCCATTTCCGCTGAGGCTTCTCCAGGCTAATCACGTCTAACCACTGGAACTTCCAAAGGGTCCTTCACACCCTTGCTGCAACTCAAGAACTTCCCCGACATACCCGTCTCCACTCGAGAGGAAGCACGTGGGGTCCCGCACACATCCAGGGGAGACCCGTTTCCGCCTCCTAGCACGAGATGAGGGATCCTTTCCCTGTTTCGTAGGGAAAGAATTCCCGGCGTTCCCGTCGCATCTCAAGAGGAGGCGCTCTCCACAGGAAAGGGGAGAGGAACTCCAGGGTCGTGCCACCATTCCAAGAGACCCCCAGATGTGTCAGTCCATTCCAGAGGAACCTGTTTTCCCTGCACTGCCTTGACGTTCAAGCCGAGGATCGACTCCCACCACGTGTGCACGTGGGATAGCCCTGTGGGAAAGCCTCGTGGGAAAGCCTCGTGGGAAAGACTCGAGGGAAAACCATAGATCCTTTGATCCACGCGGCGGACTGCGTGACACTGCTGCTACCGCTGTGGAGGAAAGCGCAAGTGCATGCCCGCATTCGAGACGAGGACTGACTCCCCTGGGGAGACTCCAGAAGTACCCCAAGATCCATGTCAGCACTGGAGAGGAATCCTCAGGTTCCGGCCACGACTCCACACAAGGTCTTAGGCCCCGGCATCGACGGGAGAGGAATCCCGAGAGGACCCCGAGGAACTCGCATGGGAACTGGCCTTTCCTGAGGCCACCAGAGCGGGTCCCTGAGGTCCCCGTCGTAAGTCGAGAGCACCTGCCGCAACTCGAGAAAATCCAGGAGGTTTTGCCCTCCAGGCGAGATGAGGCGCATTTCCGCTGAGGCTTCTCGAGTCTAATCACGTCTAACCACTGGAACTTCCAAAGGGTCCTTCACACCCTTGCTGCAACTCAAGAAGTTCCCCGACATACCCGTCTCCACTCGAGAGGAAGCACGAGCGTCCCGCACACATCCAGGGGAGCCCCGTTTCCGCCTCCTAGCTCGAGATGAGGGATCCTTTCCCTGTTTCGTAGGGAAAGAATTCCCGGCGTTCCCGTCGCATCTCAAGAGGAGGCGCTCTCCACAGGAAAGGCGAGAGGAACTCCAGGGTCGAGACACCATTCCAAGAGTCCCCCAGATGTGTCAGTCCATTCCAGAGGAACCTGTTTTCCCTGCACTGCCTTGACGTTCAAGCCGTGGATCGACTCCCACCACGTGTGCACGTGGGACAGCCCTGTGGGAAAGCCTCGTGGGAAAGCCTCGTGGGAAAGACTCGAGGGAAAACCATAGATCCTTTGATCCACGCGGCGGACTGCGTGACACTGCTGCTACCGCTCTGGAGTAAAGCGCAAGTGCATGCCCGCATTTGAGACGTGGACTGACTCCCCTGGGGAGACTCCAGAAGTACCCCAAGATCCATGTCAGCACTGGAGAGGAATCCTCAGGTTCCGGCCCCGACTCCACACAAGGTCTTAGGCCACGGCATCGACGGGAGAGGAATCCCGAGAGGCCCCCGAGGAACTCGCATGGGGACTGGACTTTCCTGAGGCCACCAGAGCGGGTCCCTGAGGTCCCCGTCGTAAGTCGAGAGCACCTGCCGCAACTCGAGAAAATCCAGGAGGTTTTGCCCTCCAGGCGAGATGAGGCCCATTTCCGCTGAGGCTTCTCGAGGCCAATCACATCTAACCAATGGAACTTCCAAAGGGTCCTTCACACCCTTGCTGCAACTCAAGAAGTTCCCCGACATACCCGTCTCCACTCGATTGGCATCACGTGGTGTCCCGCACACATCCAGGGGAGCCCCGTTTCCGCCTCCTAGCTCGAGATGAGGGATCCTTTCCCTGTTTCGTAGGGGAAGAATTCCCGGCGTTCCCGTCGCATTTCAAGAGGAGGCGCTCTCCACAGGAAAGGCGAGAGGAACTCCAGGGTCGTGCCACCATTCCAAGAGTCCCCCAGATGTGTCAGTCCATTCCAGAGGAAACTGTTTTCCCTGCACTGCCTTGACGTTCAAGCCGAGGATCGACTCCCACCACGTGTGCACGTGGGACAGCCCTGTGGTAAAGCCTCGTGGGAAAGCCTCGTGGGAAAGACTCGAGGGAAAACCATAGATCCTTTGATCCACGCGGCGGACTGCGTGACACTGCTGCTACCGCTCTGGAGGAAAGCGCAAGTGCATGCCCGCAAACGAGACGAGGACTGACTCCCCTGGGGAGACTCCAGAAGTACCCCAAGATCCATGTCAGCACTGGAGAGGAATCCTCAGGTTCCGGCCCCGACTCCACACAAGGACTTAGACTCCGGCATCGACGGGAGAGGAATCCCCAGAGGCCCCCGAGGAACTCGCATGGGGACTGGCCTTTCCTGAGGCCACCAGAGCGGGTCCCTGAGGTCCCCGTCGTAAGTCGAGAGCACCTGCCGCAACTCGAGAAAATCCAGGAGGTTTTGCCCTCCAGGCGAGATGAGGCGCATTTCCGCTGAGGCTTCTCGAGTCTAATCACGTCTAACCACTGGAACTTCCAAAGGGTCCTTCACACCCTTGCTGCAACTCAAGAAGTTCCCCGACATACCCGTCTCCACTCGAGAGGAAGCACGTGCGTTCCGCACACATCCAGGGGAGCCCCGTTTCCGCCTCCTAGCTCGAGATGAGGGATCCTTTCCCTGTTTCGTAGGGAAAGAATTCCCGGCGTTCCCGTCGCATCTCAAGAGGAGGCGCTCTCCACAGGAAAGGCGAGAGGAAATCCAGGGTCGTGCCACCATTCCAAGAGTCCCCCAGATGTGTCAGTCCATTCCAGAGGAACCTGTTTTCCCTGCACTGCCTTGACGTTCAAGCCAAGGATCGACTCCCACAACGTGTGCACGTGGGACAGCCCTGTGGGCAAGCCTCGTGGGAAAGCCTCGTGGGAAAGACTCGAGGGAAAACCATAGATCCTTTGATCCACGCGGCGGACTGCGTGACACTGCTGCTACCGCTCTGGAGGAAAGCGCAAGTGCATGCACGCATTCGAGACGAAGACTGACTCCCCTGGGGAGACTCCAGAAGTACCCCAAGATCCATGTCAGCACTGGAGAGGAATCCTCAGGTTCCGACCCCGACTCCACACAAGGACTTAGGCCCCGGCATCGACGGGAGAGGAATCCCCAGAGGCCCCCGAGGAACTCGCATGGGGACTGGCCTTTCCTGAGGCCACCAGAGCGGGTCCCTGAGGTCCCCGTCGTAAGTCGAGAGCACCTGCCGCAACTCGAGAAAATCCAGGAGGTTTTGCCCTCCAGGCGAGATGAGGCCCATTTCCACTGAGGCTTCTCGAGGCTAATCACGTTTAACCACTGGAACTTCCAAAGGGTCCTTCACACCCTTGCTGCAACTCAAGAAGTTCCCCGACATACCCGTCTCCACTCGAGAGGAAGCACGTGGGTCACGCACACATCCAGGGGAGCCCCGTTTCCGCCTCCTAGCTCGAGATGAGGGATCCTTTCCCTGTTTCGTAGGGAAAGAATTCCCGGCGTTCCCGTCGCATCTCAAGAGGAGGCGCTCTCCACAGGAAAGGCGAGAGGAACTCCAGGGTCGTGCCACCATTCCAAGAGTCCCCCAGATGTGTCAGTCCATTCCAGAGGAACCTGTTTTCCCTGCACTGCCTTGACGTTCAAGCCGAGGATCGACTCCCACCACGTGTGCACGTGGGACAGCCCTGTGGGAAAGCCTCGTGGGAAAGCCTCGTGGGAAAGACTCGAGGGAAAACCATAGGTCCTTTGATCCACGCGGCGGACTGCGTGACACTGCTGCTACCGCTCTGGAGGAAAGCGCAAGTGCATGCCCGCATTCGAGACGAGGACTGACTCCCCTGGGGAGACTCCAGAAGTACCCCAAGATCCATGTCAGCACTGGAGAGGAATCCTCAGGTTCCGGCCCCGACTCCACACAAGGTCTTAGGCCACGGCATCGACGGGAGAGGAATCCCGAGAGGCCCCCGAGGAATTCGCATGGGGACTGGCCTGTCCTGAGGCCACCAGAGCGGGTCCCTGAGGTCCCCGTCGTAAGTCGAGAGCACCTGCCGCAACTCGAGAAAATCCAGGAGGTTTGCCCTCCAGGCGAGATGAGGCCCATTTCCGCTGAGGCTTCTCGAGGCCAATCACATCTAACCCCTGGAACTTCCAAAGGGTCCTTCACACCCTTGCTGCAACTCAAGAAGTTCCCCGACATACCCGTCTGCACTCGAGAGGAAGCACGTGGTGTCCCGCACACATCCAGGGGAGCCCCGTTTCCGCCTCCTAGCTCGAGATGAGGGATCCTTTTCCTGTTACGTAGGGAAAGAATTCCCGGCGTTCCCGTCGCATCTCAAGAGGAGGCGCTCTCCACAGGAAAGGCGAGAGGAACTCCACGGTCATGCCACCATTCCAAGAGTCCCCCAGATGTGTCTGTCCATTCCAGAGGAACCTGTTTTCCCTGCACTGCCTTGACGTTCAAGCCGAGGATCGACTACCAGCACGTGTGCACGTGGGATAGCCCTGTGGGAAAGCCTCGTGGGAAAGCCTCGTGGGAAAGACTCGAGGGAAAACCATAGATCCTTTGATCCACGCGGCGGACTGCGTGACACTGCTGCTACCGCTCTGGAGGAAAGCGCAAGTGCATGCCCGCATTCGAGACGAGGACTGACTCCCTTGGGGAGACTCCAGAAGTACCCCAAGATCCATGTCAGCACTGGAGAGGAATCCTCTGGTTCCGGCCCCGACTCCACACAAGGTCTTAGGCCCCGGCATCGACGGGAGAGGAATCCCCAGAGGCCCCCGAGGAACTCGCATGGGGACTGGCCTTTCCTGAGACCACCAGAGCGGGTCCCTGAGGTCCCCGTCGTAAGTCGAGAGCACCTGCCGCAACTCGAGAAAATCCAGGAAGTTTTGCCCTCCAGGCGAGATGAGGCCCATTTCCGCTGAGGCTTCTCGAGGCTAATCACGTCTAACCACTGGAACTTCCAAAGGGTCCTTCACACCCTTGCTGCAACTCAAGAAGTTCCCCGACATCCCCGTCTGCACTCGAGAGGAAGCACGTGGGGTCCCGCACACATCCAGGGGAGCCCCGTTTCCGCCTCCTAGCTCGAGATGAGGGATCCTTTCCCTGTTTCGTAGGGAAAGAATTCCCGGCGTTCCCGTCGCATCTCAAGAGGAGGCGCTCTCCACAGGAAAGGCGAGAGGAACTGAAGGGTCGTGCCACCATTCCAAGAGTCCCCCAGATGTGTCAGTCCATTCCAGAGGAACCTGTTTTCCCTGCACTGCCTTGACGTTCAAGCCGAGGATCGACTCCCACCACGTGTGCACGTGGGACAGCCCTGTGGGAAAGCCTCGTGGGAAAGCCTCGTGGGAAAGACTCGAGGGAAAACCATAGATCCTTTGATCCACGCGGCGGACTGCGTGACACTGCTGCTACCGCGCTGGAGGAAAGCGCAAGTGCATGCCCGCATTCGAGACGAGGACTGACTCCCCTGGGGAGACTCCAGAAGTACCCCAAGGTCCATGTCAGCACTGGAGAGGAATCCTCAGGTTCCGGCCACGACTCCACAAAGGTCTTAGGCCCCGGCATCGACGGGAGAGGAATCCCGAGAGGCCCCCGAGGAACTCGCATGGGGACTGGCCTTTCCTGAGGCCACCAGAGCGGGTCCCTGAGGTCCCCGTCTTAAGTCGAGAGCACCTGCCGCAACTCGAGAAAATCCAGGAGGTTTTGCCCTCCAGGCGAGATGAGGCGCATTTCCGCTGAGGCGTCTCGAGTCTAATCACGTCTAACCACTGGAACTTCCAAAGGGTCCTTCACACCCTTGCTGCAACTCAAGAAGTTCCCCGACATACCCGTCTCCACTCGAGAGGAAGCACATGCGTCCCGCACACATCCAGGGGAGCCCCGTTTCCGCCTCCTAGCTCGAGATGAGGGATCCTTTCCCTGTTTCATAGGGAAAGAATTCCCGGCGTTCCCGTCGCATCTCAAGAGGAGGCGCTCTCCACAGGAAAGGCGAGAGGAACTCCAGGGTCATGCCACCATTCCAAGAGTCCCCCAGATGTGTCAGTCCATTCCAGAGGAACCTGTTTTCCCTGCACTGCCTTGACGTTCAAGCCGAGGATCGACTCCCACCACGTGTGCACGTGGGACAGCCCTGTGGGAAAGCCTCGTGGGAAAGCCTCGTGGGAAAGACTCGAGGGAAAACCATAGATCCTTTGATCCACGCGGCGGACTGGGTGACACTGCTGCTACCGCTCTGGAGGAAAGCGCAAGTGCATGCCCGCATTCGAGACGAGGACTGACTCCCCTGGGGAGACTCCAGAAGGACCCCAAGATCCATGTCAGCACTGGAGAGGAATCCTCAGGTTCCGGCCCCGACTCCACACAAGGTCTTAGGCCCCAGCATCGAAGGCAGAGGAATCCCGAGAGGCCCCCGAGGAACTCGCATGGGGACTGGCCTTTCCTGAGGCCACCAGAGCGGGTCCCTGAGGTCCCCGTCGTAAGTCGAGAGCACCTGCCGCAACTCGAGAAAATCCAGGAGGTTTTGCCCTGCAGGCGAGATGAGGCTCATTTCCGCTGAGGCTTCTCGAGGCTAATCACGTCTAACCACTGGAACTTCCAACGGGTCCTTCACAACCTTGCTGCAACTCAAGAAGTTCCCCGACATACCCGTCTCCACTCGAATGGAAGCACGTGGGGTCCCGCACACATCCAGGGGAGCCCCGTTTCCGCCTCCTAGCTCGAGATGAGGGATCCTTTCCCTGTTTCGTAGGGAAAGAATTCCCGGCGTTCCTGTCGCATCTCAAGAGGAGGCGCTCTCCACAGGAAAGGCGAGAGGAACTCCAGGGTCATGCCACCATTCCAAGAGTCCCCCAGATGTGTCAGTCCATTCCAGAGAACATGTTTTCCCTGCACTGCCTTGACGTTCAAGCCGATAATCGACTCCCACCGCGTGTGCACGTGGAACAGCCCTGTGGGAAAGCCTCGGGGGAAAGCCTCGTGGGAAAGACTCGAGGGAAAACCATATATCCTTTGATCCACGCGGCGGACTGCGTGACACTGCTGCTACCGCTCTGGAGGAAAGCGCAAGTGCATGCCCGCATTCGAGACGAGGACTGACTCCCCTGGGGAGACTCCAAAAGGACCCCAAGATCCATGTCAGCAGTGGAGAGGAATCCTCAGGTTCCGACCCCGACTCCACACAAGGACTTAGGCCCCGGCATCGACGGGAGAGGAATCCCCAGAGGCCCCCGAGGAACTCGCATGGGGACTGGCCTTTCCTGAGGCCACCAGAGCGGGTCCCTGAGGTCCCCGTCTTAAGTCGAGAGCACCTGCCGCAACTCGAGAAAATCCAGGAGGTTTTGCCCTCCAGGCGAGATGAGGCGCATTTCCGCTGAGGCTTCTCGAGTCTAATCACGTCTAACCACTGGAACTTCCAAAGGGTCCTTCACACCCTTGCTGCAACTCAAGAAGTTCCCCGACATACCCGTCTCCACTCGAGAGGAAGCACATGCGTCCCGCACACATCCAGGGGAGCCCCGTTTCCGCCTCCTAGCTCGAGATGAGGGATCCTTTCCCTGTTTCATAGGGAAAGAATTCCCGGCGTTCCCGTCGCATCTCAAGAGGAGGCGCTCTCCACAGGAAAGGCTAGAGGAACTCCAGGGTCATGCCACCATTCCAAGAGTCCCCCAGATGTGTCAGTCCATTCCAGAGGAACCTGTTTTCCCTGCACTGCCTTGACGTTCAAGCCGAGGATCGACTCCCACCACGTGTGCACGTGGGACAGCCCTGTGGGAAAGCCTCGTGGGAAAGCCTCGTGGGAAAGACTCGAGGGAAAACCATAGATCCTTTGATCCACGCGGCGGACTGCGTGACACTGCTGCTACCGCTCTGGAGGAAAGCGCAAGTGCATGCCCGCATTCGAGACGAGGACTGACTCCCCTGGGGAGACTCCAGAAGGACCCCAAGATCCATGTCAGCACTGGAGAGGAATCCTCAGGTTCCGACCCCGACTCCACACAAGGTCTTAGGCCCCGGCATCGACGGGAGAGGAATCCCGAGAGGACCCCGAGGAACTCGCATGGGGACTGGCCTTTCCTGAGGCCACCAGAGCGGGTCCCTGAGGTCCCCGTCGTAAGTCGAGAGCACCTGCCGCAACTCGAGAAAATCCAGGAGGTTTTGCCCTCCAGGCGAGATGAGGCGCATTTCCGCTGAGGCTTCTCGAGTCTAATCACGTCTAACCACTGGAACTTCCAAAGGGTCCTTCACACCCTTGCTGCAACTCAAGAAGTTCCCCGACATACCCGTCTCCACTCGAGAGGAAGCACGTGCGTCCCGCACACATCCAGGGGAGCCGCGTTTCCGCCTCCTAGCTCGAGATGAGGGATCCTTTTCCTGTTTCGTAGGGAAAGAATTCCCGGCGTTCCCGTCGCATCTCAAGAGGAGGCGCTCTCCACAGGAAAGGCGAGAGGAACTCCAGGGTCATGCCACCATTCCAAGAGTCCCCCAGATGTGTCAGTCCATTCCAGAGAACATGTTTTCCCTGCACTTCCTTGACGTTCAAGCCGATAATCGACTCCCACCGCGTGTGCACGTGGAACAGCCCTGTGGGAAAGCCTCGGGGGAAAGCCTCGTGGGAAAGACTCGAGGGAAAACCATATATCCTTTGATCCACGCGGCGGACTGCGTGACACTGCTGCTACCGCTCTGGAGGAAAGCGCAAGTGCATGCCCGCATTCGAGACGAGGACTGACTCCCCTGGGGAGACTCCAGAAGTACCCCAAGATCCATGTCAGCAGTGGAGAGGAATCCTCAGGTTCCGGCCCCGACTCCACACAAGGTCTTAGGCCCCGGCATCGACGGGAGAGGAATCCCGAGAGGCCCCGAGGAACTCGCATGGGGACTGGCCTTTCCTGAGGCCACCAGAGCGGGTCCCTGAGGTCCCCGTCGTAAGTCGAGAGCACCTGCCGCAACTCGAGAAAATCCAGGAGGTTTTGCCCTCCAGGCGAGATGAGGCCCATTTCCGCTGAGGCTTCTCGAGGCTAATCACGTTTAACCACTGGAACTTCCAAAGGGTCCTTCACACCCTTGCTGCAACTCAAGAAGTTCCCCGACATACCCGTCTCCACTCGAGAGGAAGCACGTGGGTCACGCACACATCCAGGGGAGCCCCGTTTCCGCCTCCTAGCTCGAGATGAGGGATCCTTTCCCTGTTTCGTAGGGAAAGAATTCCCGGCGTTCCCGTCGCATCTCAAGAGGAGGCGCTCTCCACAGGAAAGGCGAGAGGAACTCCAGGGTCGTGCCACCATTCCAAGAGTCCCCCAGATGTGTCAGTCCATTCCAGAGGAACCTGTTTTCCCTGCACTGCCTTGACGTTCAAGCCGAGGATCGACTCCCACCACGTGTGCACGTGGGACAGCCCTGTGGGAAAGCCTCGTGGGAAAGCCTCGTGGGAAAGACTCGAAGGAAAACCATAGATCCTTTGATCCACGCGGCGGACTGCGTGACACTGCTGCTACCGCTCTGGAGGAAAGCGCAAGTGCATGCCCGCATTCGAGACGAGGACTGACTCCCCTGGGGAGACTCCAGAAGTACCCCAAGATCCATGTCAGCACTGGAGAGGAATCCTCAGGTTCCGGCCCCGACTCCACACAAGGTCTTAGGCCCCGGCATCGACGGGAGAGGAATCCCGAGAGGCCCCCGAGGAACTCGCATGGGGACTGGCCTTTCCTGAGGCCACCAGAGCGGGTCCCTGAGGTCCCCGTCGTAAGTCGAGAGCACCTGCCGCAACTCGAGAAAATCCAGGAGGTTTTGCCCTCCAGGCGAGATGAGGCCCATTTCCGCTGAGGCTTCTCGAGGCTAATCACGTCTAACCACTGGAACTTCCAAAGGGTCCTTCACACCCTTGCTGCAACTCAAGAAGTTCCCCGACATACCCGTCTCCACTCGAGAGGAAGCACGTGGGTCCCGCACACATCCAGGGGAGCCCCGTTTCCGCCTCCTAGTTCGAAATGAGGGATCCTTTCCGTGTTTCGTAGGGAAAGAATTCCCGGCGTTCCCGTCGGATCTCAAGAGGAGGCGCTCTCCACAGGAAAGGCGAGAGGAACTCCAGGGTCGAGACACCATTCCAAGAGTCCCCCAGATGTGTCAGTCCATTCCAGAGGAACCTGTTTTCCCTGCACTGCCTTGACGTTCAAGCCGTGGATCGACTACCAGCACGTGTGCACGTGGGATAGCCCTGTGGGAAAGCCTCGTGGGAAAGCCTCGTGGGAAAGACTCGAGGGAAAACCATAGATCCTTTGATCCACGCGGCGGACTGCGTGACACTGCTGCTACCGCTCTGGAGGAAAGCGCAAGTGCATGCCCGCATTCGAGACGAGGACTGACTCCCCTGGGGAGACTCCAGAAGTACCCCAAGATCCATGTCAGCACTGGAGAGGAATCCTCTGGTTCCGGCCCCTACTCCACACAAGGTCTTAGGCCCCGGCATCGACGGGAGAGGAATCCCCAGAGGCCCCCGAGGAACTCGCATGGGGACTGGCCTTTCCTGAGGCCACCAGAGCGGGTCCCTGAGGTCCCCGTCGTAAGTCGAGAGCACCTGCCGCAACTCGAGAAAATCCAGGAGGTTTTGCCCTCCAGGCGAGATGAGGCGCATTTCCGCTGAGGCTTCTCGAGGCTAATCACGTCTAACCACTGGAACTTCCAAAGGGTCCTTCACACCCTTGCTGCAACTCAAGAAGTTCCCCGACATACCCGTCTGCACTCGAGAGGAAGCACGTGGGGTCCCGCACACATCCAGGGGAGCCCCGTTTCCGCCTCCTAGCTCGAGATGAGGGATCCTTTCCCTGTTTCGTAGGGAAAGAATTCCCGGCGTTCCCGTCGCATCTCAAGAGGAGGCGCTCTCCACAGGAAAGGCGAGAGGAACTGAAGGGTCGTGCCACCATTCCAAGAGTCCCCCAGATGTGTCAGTCCATTCCAGAGGAACCTGTTTTCCCTGCACTGCCTTGACGTTCAAGCCGAGGATCGACTCCCACCACGTGTGCACGTGGGACAGCCCTGTGGGAAAGCCTCGTGGGAAAGCCTCGTGGGAAAGACTCGAGGGAAAACCATAGATCCTTTGATCCACGCGGCGGACTGCGTGACACTGCTGCTACCGCGCTGGAGGAAAGCGCAAGTGCATGCCCGCATTCGAGACGAGGACTGACTCCCCTGGGGAGACTCCAGAAGTACCCCAAGGTCCATGTCAGCACTGGAGAGGAATCCTCAGGTTCCGGCCACGACTCCACAAAGGTCTTAGGCCCCGGCATCGACGGGAGAGGAATCCCGAGAGGCCCCCGAGGAACTCGCATGGGGACTGGCCTTTCCTGAGGCCACCAGAGCGGGTCCCTGAGGTCCCCGTCTTAAGTCGAGAGCACCTGCCGCAACTCGAGAAAATCCAGGAGGTTTTGCCCTCCAGGCGAGATGAGGCGCATTTCCGCTGAGGCTTCTCGAGTCTAATCACGTCTAACCACTGGAACTTCCAAAGGGTCCTTCACACCCTTGCTGCAACTCAAGAAGTTCCCCGACATACCCGTCTCCACTCGAGAGGAAGCACATGCGTCCCGCACACATCCAGGGGAGCCCCGTTTCCGCCTCCTAGCTCGAGATGAGGGATCCTTTCCCTGTTTCATAGGGAAAGAATTCCCGGCGTTCCCGTCGCATCTCAAGAGGAGGCGCTCTCCACAGGAAAGGCGAGAGGAACTCCAGGGTCATGCCACCATTCCAAGAGTCCCCCAGATGTGTCAGTCCATTCCAGAGGAACCTGTTTTCCCTGCACTGCCTTGACGTTCAAGCCGAGGATCGACTCCCACCACGTGTGCACGTGGGACAGCCCTGTGGGAAAGCCTCGTGGGAAAGCCTCGTGGGAAAGACTCGAGGGAAAACCATAGATCCTTTGATCCACGCGGCGGACTGCGTGACACTGCTGCTACCGCTCTGGAGGAAAGCGCAAGTGCATGCCCGCATTCGAGACGAGGACTGACTCCCCTGGGGAGACTCCAGAAGGACCCCAAGATCCATGTCAGCACTGGAGAGGAATCCTCAGGTTCCGGCCCCGACTCCACACAAGGTCTTAGGCCCCGGCATCGAAGGCAGAGGAATCCCGAGAGGCCCCCGAGGAACTCGCATGGGGACTGGCCTTTCCTGAGGCCACCAGAGCGGGTCCCTGAGGTCCCCGTCGTAAGTCGAGAGCACCTGCCGCAACTCGAGAAAATCCAGGAGGTTTTGCCCTGCAGGCGAGATGAGGCTCATTTCCGCTGAGGCTTCTCGAGGCTAATCACGTCTAACCACTGGAACTTCCAAAGGGTCCTTCACAACCTTGCTGCAACTCAAGAAGTTCCCCGACATACCCGTCTCCACTCGAATGGAAGCACGTGGGGTCCCGCACACATCCAGGGGAGCCCCGTTTCCGCCTCCTAGCTCGAGATGAGGGATCCTTTCCCTGTTTCGTAGGGAAAGAATTCCCGGCGTTCCTGTCGCATCTCAAGAGGAGGCGCTCTCCACAGGAAAGGCGAGAGGAACTCCAGGGTCATGCCACCATTCCAAGAGTCCCCCAGATGTGTCAGTCCATTCCAGAGAACATGTTTTCCCTGCACTGCCTTGACGTTCAAGCCGATAATCGACTCCCACCGCGTGTGCACGTGGAACAGCCCTGTGGGAAAGCCTCGTGGGAAAGCCTCGTGGGAAAGACTCGAGGGAAAACCATATATCCTTTGATCCACGCGGCGGACTGCGTGACACTGCTGCTACCGCTCTGGAGGAAAGCGCAAGTGCATGCCCGCATTCGAGACGAGGACTGACTCCCCTGGGGAGACTCCAGAAGTACCCCAAGATCCATGTCAGCAGTGGAGAGGAATCCTCAGGTTCCGACCCCGACTCCACACAAGGACTTAGGCCCCGGCATCGACGGGAGAGGAATCCCCAGAGGCCCCCGAGGAACTCGCATGGGGACTGGCCTTTCCTGAGGCCACCAGAGCGGGTCCCTGAGGTCCCCGTCGTAAGTCGAGAGCACCTGCCGCAACTCGAGAAAATCCAGGAGGTTTTGCCCTCCAGGCGAGATGAGGCCCATTTCCGCTGAGGCTTCTTGAGGCTAATCACGTCTAACCACTGGAACTTCCAAAGGGTCCTTCACACCCTTGCTGCAACTCAAGAAGTTCCCCGACATACCCGTCTCCACTCGAGAGGAAGCACGTGCGTCCCGCACACATCCAGGGGAGCCGCGTTTCCGCCTCCTAGCTCGAGATGAGGGATCCTTTTCCTGTTTCGTAGGGAAAGAATTCCCGGCGTTCCCGTCGCATCTCAAGAGGAGGCGCTCTCCACAGGAAAGGCGAGAGGAACTCCAGGGTCATGCCACCATTCCAAGAGTCCCCCAGATGTGTCAGTCCATTACAGAGGAACCTGTTTTCCCTGCACTGCCTTGACGTTCAAGCCGAGGATCGACTACCAGCACGTGTGCACGTGGGATAGCCCTGTGGGAAAGCCTCGTGGGAAAGCCTCGTGGGAAAGACTCGAGGGAAAACCATAGATCCTTTGATCCACGCGGCGGACTGCGTGACACTGCTGCTACCGCTCTGGAGGAAAGCGCAAGTGCATGCCCGCATTCGAGACGAGGACTGACTCCCCTGGGGAGACTCCAGAAGTACCCCAAGATCCATGTCAGCACTGGAGAGGAATCCTCTGGTTCCGGCCCCGACTACACACAAGGTCTTAGGCCCCGGCATCGACGGGAGAGGAATCCCCAGAGGCCCCCGAGGAACTCGCATGGGGACTGGCCTTTCCTGAGGCCACCAGAGCGGGTCCCTGAGGTCCCCGTCGTAAGTCGAGAGCACCTGCCGCAACTCGAGAAAATCCAGGAGGTTTTGCCCTCCAGGCGAGATGAGGCCCATTTCCGCTGAGGCTTCTCGAGGCTAATCACGTCTAACCACTGGAACTTCCAAAGGGTCCTTCACACCCTTGCTGCAACTCAAGAAGTTCCCCGACATACCCGTCTGCACTCGAGAGGAAGCACGTGGGGTCCCGCACACATCCAGGGGAGCCCCGTTTCCGCCTCCTAGCTCGAGATGAGGGATCCTTTCCCTGTTTCGTAGGGAAAGAATTCCCGGCGTTCCCGTCGCATCTCAAGAGGAGGCGCTCTCCACAGGAAAGGCGAGAGGAACTGAAGGGTCGTGCCACCATTCCAAGAGTCCCCCAGATGTGTCAGTCCATTCCAGAGGAACCTGTTTTCCCTGCACTGCCTTGACGTTCAAGCCGAGGATCGACTCCCACCACGTGTGCACGTGGGACAGCCCTGTGGGAAAGCCTCGTGGGAAAGCCTCCTGGGAAAGACTCGAGGGAAAACCATAGATCCTTTGATCCACGCGGCGGACTGCGTGACACTGCTGCTACCGCGCTGGAGGAAAGCGCAAGTGCATGCCCGCATTCGAGACGAGGACTGACTCCCCTGGGGAGACTCCAGAAGTACCCCAAGGTCCATGTCAGCACTGGAGAGGAATCCTCAGGTTCCGGCCACGACTCCACAAAGGTCTTAGGCCCTGGCATCGACGGGAGAGGAATCCCGAGAGGCCCCCGAGGAACTCGCATGGGGACTGGCCTTTCCTGAGGCCACCAGAGCGGGTCCCTGAGGTCCCCGTCTTAAGTCGAGAGCACCTGCCGCAACTCGAGAAAATCCAGGAGGTTTTGCCCTCCAGGCGAGATGAGGCGCATTTCCGCTGAGGCTTCTCGAGTCTAATCACGTCTAACCACTGGAACTTCCAAAGGGTCCTTCACACCCTTGCTGCAACTCAAGAAGTTCCCCGACATACCCGTCTCCACTCGAGAGGAAGCACATGCGTCCCGCACACATCCAGGGGAGCCCCGTTTCCGCCTCCTAGCTCGAGATGAGGGATCCTTTCCCTGTTTCATAGGGAAAGAATTCCCGGCGTTCCCGTCGCATCTCAAGAGGAGGCGCTCTCCACAGGAAAGGCGAGAGGAACTCCAGGGTCATGCCACCATTCCAAGAGTCCCCCAGATGTGTCAGTCCATTCCAGAGGAACCTGTTTTCCCTGCACTGCCTTGACGTTCAAGCCGAGGATCGACTCCCACCACGTGTGCACGTGGGACAGCCCTGTGGGAAAGCCTCGTGGGAAAGCCTCGTGGGAAAGACTCGAGGGAAAACCATAGATCCTTTGATCCACGCGGCGGACTGCGTGACACTGCTGCTACCGCTCTGGAGGAAAGCGCAAGTGCATGCCCGCATTCGAGACGAGGACTGACTCCCCTGGGGAGACTCCAGAAGGACCCCAAGATCCATGTCAGCACTGGAGAGGAATCCTCAGGTTCCGGCCCCGACTCCACACAAGGTCTTTGGCCCCGGCATCGAAGGCAGAGGAATCCCGAGAGGCCCCCGAGGAACTCGCATGGGGACTGGCCTTTCCTGAGGCCACCAGAGCGGGTCCCTGAGGTCCCCGTCGTAAGTCGAGAGCACCTGCCGCAACTCGAGAAAATCCAGGAGGTTTTGCCCTGCAGGCGAGATGAGGCTCATTTCCGCTGAGGCTTCTCGAGGCTAATCACGTCTAACCACTGGAACTTCCAAAGGGTCCTTCACAACCTTGCTGCAACTCAAGAAGTTCCCCGACATACCCGTCTCCACTCGAATGGAAGCACGTGGGGTCCCGCACACATCCAGGGGAGCCCCGTTTCCGCCTCCTAGCTCGAGATGAGGGATCCTTTCCCTGTTTCGTAGGGAAAGAATTCCCGGCGTTCCTGTCGCATCTCAAGAGGAGGCGCTCTCCACAGGAAAGGCGAGAGGAACTCCAGGGTCATGCCACCATTCCAAGAGTCCCCCAGATGTGTCAGTCCATTCCAGAGAACATGTTTTCCCTGCACTGCCTTGACGTTCAAGCCGATAATCGACTCCCACCGCGTGTGCACGTGGAACAGCCCTGTGGGAAAGCCTCGTGGGAAAGCCTCGTGGGAAAGACTCGAGGGAAAACCATATATCCTTTGATCCACGCGGCGGACTGCGTGACACTGCTGCTACCGCTCTGGAGGAAAGCGCAAGTGCATGCCCGCATTCGAGACGAGGACTGACTCCCCTGGGGAGACTCCAGAAGTACCCCAAGATCCATGTCAGCAGTGGAGAGGAATCCTCAGGTTCCGACCCCGACTCCACACAAGGACTTAGGCCCCGGCATCGACGGGAGAGGAATCCCCAGAGGCCCCCGAGGAACTCGCATGGGGACTGGCCTTTCCTGAGGCCACCAGAGCGGGTCCCTGAGGTCCCCGTCGTAAGTCGAGAGCACCTGCCGCAACTCGAGAAAATCCAGGAGGTTTTGCCCTCCAGGCGAGATGAGGCCCATTTCCGTTGAGGCTTCTCGAGGCTAATCACGTCTAACCACTGGAACTTCCAAAGGGTCCTTCACACCCTTGCTGCAACTCAAGAAGTTCCCCGACATACCCGTCTGCACTCGAGAGGAAGCACGTGGGGTCCCGCACACATCCAGGGGAGCCCCGTTTCCGCCTCCTAGCTCGAGATGAGGGATCCTTTCCCTGTTTCGTAGGGAAAGAATTCCCGGCGTTCCCGTCGCATCTCAAGAGGAGGCGCTCTCCACAGGAAAGGCGAGAGGAACTGAAGGGTCGTGCCACCATTCCAAGAGTCCCCCAGATGTGTCAGTCCATTCCAGAGGTACCTGTTTTCCCTGCACTGCCTTGACGTTCAAGCCGAGGATCGACTCCCACCACGTGTGCACGTGGGACAGCCCTGTGGGAAAGCCTCGTGGGAAAGCCTCGTGGGAAAGACTCGAGGGAAAACCATAGATCCTTTGATCCACGCGGCGGACTGCGTGACACTGCTGCTACCGCTCTGGAGGAAAGCGCAAGTGCATGCCCGCATTCGAGACGAGGACTGACTCCCCTGGGGAGACTCCAGAAGTACCCCAAGGTCCATGTCAGCACTGGAGAGGAATCCTCAGGTTCCGGCCACGACTCCACAAAGGTCTTAGGCCCCGGCATCGACGGGAGAGGAATCCCGAGAGGCCCCCGAGGAACTCGCATGGGGACTGGCCTTTCCTGAGGCCACCAGAGCGGGTCCCTGAGGTCCCCGTCTTAAGTCGAGAGCACCTGCCGCAACTCGAGAAAATCCAGGAGGTTTTGCCCTCCAGGCGAGATGAGGCGCATTTCCGCTGAGGCTTCTCGAGTCTAATCACGTCTAACCACTGGAACTTCCAAAGGGTCCTTCACACCCTTGCTGCAACTCAAGAAGTTCCCCGACATACCCGTCTCCACTCGAGAGGAAGCACATGCGTCCCGCACACATCCAGGGGAGCCCCGTTTCCGCCTCCTAGCTTGAGATGAGGGATCCTTTCCCTGTTTCATAGGGAAAGAATTCCCGGCGTTCCCGTCGCATCTCAAGAGGAGGCGCTCTCCACAGGAAAGGCGAGAGGAACTCCAGGGTCATGCCACCATTCCAACAGTCCCCCAGATGTGTCAGTCCATTCCAGAGGAACCTGTTTTCCCTGCACTGCCTTGACGTTCAAGCCGAGGATCGACTCCCACCACGTGTGCACGTGGGACAGCCCTGTGGGAAAGCCTCGTGGGAAAGCCTCGTGGGAAAGACTCGAGGGAAAATCATAGATCCTTTGATCCACGCGGCGGACTGTGTGACACTGCTGCTACCGCTCTGGAGGAAAGCGCAAGTGCATGCCCGCATTCGAGACGAGGACTGACTCCCCTGGGGAGACTCCAGAAGGACCCCAAGATCCATGTCAGCACTGGAGAGGAATCCTCAGGTTCCGACCCCGACTCCACACAAGGTCTTAGGCCCCGGCATCGACGGGAGAGGAATCCCGAGAGGACCCCGAGGAACTCGCATGGGGACTGGCCTTTCCTGAGGCCACCAGAGCGGGTCCCTGAGGTCCCCGTCGTAAGTCGAGAGCACCTGCCGCAACTCGAGAAAATCCAGGAGGTTTTGCCCTCCAGGCGAGATGAGGCGCATTTCCGCTGAGGCTTCTCGAGTCTAATCACGTCTAACCACTGGAACTTCCAAAGGGTCCTTCACACCCTTGCTGCAACTCAAGAAGTTCCCCGACATACCCGTCTCCACTCGAGAGGAAGCACGTGCGTCCCGCACACATCCAGGGGAGCCGCGTTTCCGCCTCCTAGCTCGAGATGAGGGATCCTTTTCCTGTTTCGTAGGGAAAGAATTCCCGGCGTTCCCGTCGCATCTCAAGAGGAGGCGCTCTCCACAGGAAAGGCGAGAGGAACTCCAGGGTCATGCCACCATTCCAAGAGTCCCCCAGATGTGTCAGTCCATTCCAGAGGAACCTGTTTTCCCTGCACTGCCTTGACGTTCAAGCCGAGGATCAACTACCAGCACGTGTGCACGTGGGACAGCCCTGTGGGAAAGCCTCGTGGGAAAGCCTCGTGGGAAAGACTCGAGGGAAAACCATAGATCCTTTGATCCACGCGGCGGACTGCGTGACACTGCTGCTACCGCTCTGGAGGAAAGCGCAAGTGCATGCCCGCATTCGAGACGAGGACTGACTCCCCTGGGGAGACTCCAGAAGTACCCCAAGATCCATGTCAGCACTGGAGAGGAATCCTCAGGTTCCGGCCCCGACTCCACACAAGGTCTTAGGCCCCGGCATCGAAGGCAGAGGAATCCCGAGAGGCCCCCGAGGAACTCGCATGGGGACTGGCCTTTCCTGAGGCCACCAGAGCGGGTCCCTGAGGTCCCCGTCGTAAGTCGAGAGCACCTGCCGCAACTCGAGAAAATCCAGGAGGTTTTGCCCTGCAGGCGAGATGAGGCTCATTTCCGCTGAGGCTTCTCGAGGCTAATCACGTCTAACCACTGGAACTTCCAAAGGGTCCTTCACACCCTTGCTGCAACTCAAGAAGTTCCCCGACATACCCGTCTCCACTCGAATGGAAGCACGTGGGGTCCCGCACACATCCAGGGGAGCCCCGTTTCCGCCTCCTAGCTCGAGATGAGGGATCCTTTCCCTGTTTCGTAGGGAAAGAATTCCCGGCGTTCCTGTCGCATCTCAAGAGGAGGCGCTCTCCACAGGAAAGGCGAGAGGAACTCCAGGGTCGAGACACCATTCCAAGAGTCCCCCAGATGTGTCAGTCCATTCCAGAGAACATGTTTTCCCTGCACTGCCTTGACGTTCAAGCCGATAATCGACTCCCACCGCGTGTGCACGTGGAACAGCCCTGTGGGAAAGCCTCGTGGGAAAGCCTCGTGGGAAAGACTCGAGGGAAAACCATATATCCTTTGATCCACGCGGCGGACTGCGTGACACTGCTGCTACCGCTCTGGAGGAAAGCGCAAGTGCATGCCCGCATTCGAGACGAGGACTGACTCCCCTGGGGAGACTCCAGAAGTACCCCAAGATCCATGTCAGCAGTGGAGAGGAATCCTCAGGTTCCGACCCCGACTCCACACAAGGACTTAGGCCCCGGCATCGACGGGAGAGGAATCCCCAGAGGCCCCCGAG
Source organism: Ovis canadensis (assembly GCF_042477335.2). Classification (NCBI taxonomy): domain Eukaryota; kingdom Metazoa; phylum Chordata; class Mammalia; order Artiodactyla; family Bovidae; genus Ovis; species Ovis canadensis. The sequence continues at coordinate 4,264,806 of NC_091252.1, forward strand.
GAACTCGCATGGGGACTGGCCTTTCCTGAGGCCACCAGAGCGGGTCCCTGAGGTCCCCGTCGTAAGTCGAGAGCACCTGCCGCAACTCGAGAAAATCCAGGAGGTTTTGCCCTCCAGGCGAGATGAGGCCCATTTCCGCTGAGGCTTCTCGAGGCTAATTACGTCTAACCACTGGAACTTCCAAAGGGTCCTTCACACCCTTGCTGCAACTCAAGAAGTTCCCCGACATACCCGTCTGCCCTCGAGAGGAAGCACGTGGGGTCCCGCACACATCCAGGGGAGCCCCGTTTCCGCCTCCTAGCTCGAGATGAGGGATCCTTTCCCTGTTTCGTAGGGAAAGAATTCCCAGCGTTCCCGTCGCATCTCAAGAGGAGGCGCTCTCCACAGGAAAGGCGAGAGGAACTGAAGGGTCGTGCCACCATTCCAAGAGTCCCCCAGATGTGTCAGTCCATTCCAGAGGAACCTGTTTTCCCTGCACTGCCTTGACGTTCAAGCCGAGGATCGACTCCCACCACGTGTGCACGTGGGACAGCCCTGTGGGAAAGCCTCGTGGGAAAGCCTCGTGGGAAAGACTCGAGGGAAAACCATAGATCCTTTGATCCACGCGGCGGACTGCGTGACACTGCTGCTACCGCTCTGGAGGAAAGCGCAAGTGCATGCCCGCATTCGAGACGAGGACTGACTCCCCTGGGGAGACTCCAGAAGTACCCCAAGGTCCATGTCAGCACTGGAGAGGAATCCTCAGGTTCCGGCCACGACTCCACAAAGGTCTTAGGCCCCGGCATCGACGGGAGAGGAATCCCGAGAGGCCCCCGAGGAACTCGCATGGGGACTGGCCTTTCCTGAGGCCACCAGAGCGGGTCCCTGAGGTCCCCGTCTTAAGTCGAGAGCACCTGCCGCAACTCGAGAAAATCCAGGAGGTTTTGCCCTCCAGGCGAGATGAGGCGCATTTCCGCTGAGGCTTCTCGAGTCTAATCACGTCTAACCACTGGAACTTCCAAAGGGTCCTTCACACCCTTGCTGCAACTCAAGAAGTTCCCCGACATACCCGTCTCCACTCGAGAGGAAGCACATGCGTCCCGAACACATCCAGGGGAGCCCCGTTTCCGCCTCCTAGCTCGAGATGAGGGATCCTTTCCCTGTTTCATAGGGAAAGAATTCCCGGCGTTCCCGTCGCATCTCAAGAGGAGGCGCTCTCCACAGGAAAGGCGAGAGGAACTCCAGGGTCATGCCACCATTCCAAGAGTCCCCCAGATGTGTCAGTCCATTCCAGAGGAACCTGTTTTCCCTGCACTGCCTTGACGTTCAAGCCGAGGATCGACTCCCACCACGTGTGCACGTGGGACAGCCCTGTGGGAAAGCCTCGTGGGAAAGCCTCGTGGGAAAGACTCGAGGGAAAACCATAGATCCTTTGATCCACGTGGCGGACTGCGTGACACTGCTGCTACCGCTCTGGAGGAAAGCGCAAGTGCATGCCCGCATTCGAGACGAGGACTGACTCCCCTGGGGAGACTCCAGAAGGACCCCAAGATCCATGTCAGCACTGGAGAGGAATCCTCAGGTTCCGACCCCGACTCCACACAAGGTCTTAGGCCCCGGCATCGACGGGAGAGGAATCCCGAGAGGACCCCGAGGAACTCGCATGGTGACTGGCCTTTCCTGAGGCCACCAGAGCGGGTCCCTGAGGTCCCCGTCGTAAGTCGAGAGCACCTGCCGCAACTCGAGAAAATCCAGGAGGTTTTGCCCTCCAGGCGAGATGAGGCGCATTTCCGCTGAGGCTTCTCGAGTCTAATCACGTCTAACCACTGGAACTTCCAAAGGGTCCTTCACACCCTTGCTGCAACTCAAGAAGTTCCCCGACATACCCGTCTCCACTCAAGAGGAAGCACGTGCGTCCCGCACACATCCAGGGGAGCCGCGTTTCCGCCTCCTAGCTCGAGATGAGGGATCCTTTCCCTGTTTCGTAGGGAAAGAATTCCCGGCGTTCCCGTCGCATCTCAAGAGGAGGCGCTCTCCACAGGAAAGGCGAGAGGAACTCCAGGGTCGAGACACCATTCCAAGAGTCCCCCAGATGTGTCAGTCCATTCCAGAGGAACCTGTTTTCCCTGCACTGCCTTGACGTTCAAGCCGAGGATCGAATCCCACCACGTGTGCACGTGGGACAGCCCTGTGGGAAAGCCTCGTGGGAAAGCCTCCTGGGAAAGACTCGAGGGAAAACCATAGATCCTTTGATCCACGCGGCGGACTGCGTGACTCTGCTGCTACCGCTCTGGAGGAAAGCGCAAGTGCATGCCCACATTCGAGACGAGGACTGACTCCCCTGGGAAGACTCCAGAAGTACCCCAAGATCCATGTCAGCACTGGAGAGGAATCCTCAGGTTCCGGCCCCGACTCCACACAAGGTCTTAGGCCCCGGCATCGACGGGAGAGGAATCCCGAGAGGCCCCGAGGAACTCGCATGGGGACTGGCCTTTCCTGAGGCCACCAGAGCGGGTCCCTGAGGTCCCCGTCGTAAGTCGAGAGCACCTGCCGCAACTCGAGAAAATCCAGGAGGTTTTGCCCTCCAGGCGAGATGAGGCCCATTTCCGCTGAGGCTTCTCGAGGCTAATCACGTTTAACCACTGGAACTTCCAAAGGGTCCTTCACACCCTTGCTGCAACTCAAGAAGTTCCCCGACATACCCGTCTCCACTCGAGAGGAAGCACGTGGGTCACGCACACATCCAGGGGAGCCCCGTTTCCGCCTCCTAGCTCGAGATGAGGGATCCTTTCCCTGTTTCGTAGGGAAAGAATTCCCGGCGTTCCCGTCGCATCTCAAGAGGAGGCGCTCTCCACAGGAAAGGCGAGAGGAACTCCAGGGTCGTGCCACCATTCCAAGAGTCCCCCAGATGTGTCAGTCCATTCCAGAGGAACCTGTTTTCCCTGCACTGCCTTGACGTTCAAGCCGAGGATCGACTCCCACCACGTGTGCACGTGGGACAGCCCTGTGGGAAAGCCTCGTGGGAAAGCCTCGTGGGAAAGACTCGAGGGAAAACCATAGATCCTTTGATCCACGCGGCGGACTGCGTGACACTGCTGCTACCGCTCTGGAGGAAAGCGCAAGTGCATGCCCGCATTCGAGACGAGGACTGACTCCCCTGGGGAGACTCCAGAAGTACCCCAAGATCCATGTCAGCACTGGAGAGGAATCCTCAGGTTCCGGCCCCGACTCCACACAAGGTCTTAGGCCCCGGCATCGACGGGAGAGGAATCCCGAGAGGCCCCCGAGGAACTCGCATGGGGACTGGCCTTTCCTGAGGCCACCAGAGCGGGTCCCTGAGGTCCCCGTCGTAAGTCGAGAGCACCTGCCGCAACTCGAGAAAATCCAGGAGGTTTTGCCCTCCAGGCGAGATGAGGCCCATTTCCGCTGAGGCTTCTCGAGGCTAATCACGTCTAACCACTGGAACTTCCAAAGGGTCCTTCACACCCTTGCTGCAACTCAAGAAGTTCCCCGACATACCCGTCTCCACTCGAGAGGAAGCACGTGGGTCCCGCACACATCCAGGGGAGCCCCGTTTCCGCCTCCTAGTTCGAAATGAGGGATCCTTTCCGTGTTTCGTAGGGAAAGAATTCCCGGCGTTCCCGTCGGATCTCAAGAGGAGGCGCTCTCCACAGGAAAGGCGAGAGGAACTCCAGGGTCGAGACACCATTCCAAGAGTCCCCCAGATGTGTCAGTCCATTCCAGAGGAACCTGTTTTCCCTGCACTGCCTTGACGTTCAAGCCGTGGATCGACTCCCACCACGTGTGCACGTGGGACAGCCCTGTGGGAAAGCCTCGTGGGAAAGCCTCGTGGGAAAGACTCGAGGGAAAACCATAGATCCTTTGATCCACGCGGCGGACTGCGTGACACTGCTGCTACCGCTCTGGAGGAAAGCGCAAGTGCATGCCCACATTCCAGACGTGGACTGACTCCCCTGGGGAGACTCCAGAAGTACCCCAAGATCCATGTCAGCACTGGATAGGAATCCTCAGGTTCCGGCCCCGACTCCACACAAGGTCTTAGGCCCCGGCATCGACGGGAGAGGAATCCCGAGAGGCCCCCGAGGAACTCGCATGGGGACTGGCCTTTCCTGAGGCCACCAGAGCGGGTCCCTGATGTCCCCGTCGTAAGTCGAGAGCACCTGCCGCAACTCGAGAAAATCCAGGAGGTTTTGCCCTCCAGGCGAGATGAGGCCCATTTCCACTGAGGCTTCTCGAGGCTAATCACGTCTAACCACTGGAACTTCCAAAGGGTCCTTCACACCCTTGCTGCAACTCAAGAAGTTCCCCGACATACCCGTCTCCACTCGAGAGGAAGCACGTGGGTCCCGCACACATCCAGGGGAGCCCCGTTTCCGCCTCCTAGTTCGAAATGAGGGATCCTTTCCGTGTTTCGTAGGGAAAGAATTCCCGGCGTTCCCGTCGGATCTCAAGAGGAGGCGCTCTCCACAGGAAAGGCGAGAGGAACTCCAGGGTCGAGACACCATTCCAAGAGTCCCCCAGATGTGTCAGTCCATTACAGAGGAACCTGTTTTCCCTGCACTGCCTTGACGTTCAAGCCGTGGATCGACTCCCACCACGTGTGCACGTGGGACAGCCCTGTGGGAAAGCCTCGTGGGAAAGCCTCGTGGGAAAGACTCGAGGGAAAACCATAGATCCTTTGATCCACGCGGCGGACTGCGTGACACTGCTGCTACCGCTCTGGAGGAAAGCGCAAGTGCATGCCCACATTCGAGACGAGGACTGACTCCCCTGGGAAGACTCCAGAATTACCCCAAGATCCATGTCAGCACTGGAGAGGAATCCTCAGGTTCCGGCCCCGACTCCACACAAGGTCTTAGGCCCCGGCATCGACGGGAGAGGAATCCCGAGAGGCCCCCGAGAAACTCGCATGGGACGGGCCTTTCCTGAGGCCACCAGAGCGGGTCCCTGAGGTCCCCGTCGTAAGTCGAGAGCACCTGCCACAACTCGAGAAAATCCAGGAGGTTTTGCCCTCCAGGCGAGATGAGGCCCATTTCCGCTGAGGCTTCTCGAGGCCAATCACGTCTAACCACTGGAACTTCCAAAGGGTCCTTCACACCCTTGCTGCAACTCAAGAAGTTCCCCGACTTACCCGTCTCCACTCGAGAGGAAGCACATGGTGTCCCGCACACATCCAGGGGAGCCCCGTTTCCGCCTCCTAGCTCGAGATGAGGGATCCTTTCCCTGTTTCGTAGGGAAAGAATTCCCGGCGTTCTCGTCGCATCTCAAGAGGAGGCGCTCTCCACAGGAAAGGCGAGAGGAACTCCAGGGTCATGCCACCATTCCAAGAGTCCCCCAGATGTGTCAGGCCATTCCAGAGGAACCTGTTTTCCCTGCACTGCCTTGACGTTCAAGCCGAGGATCGACTCCCACCACGTGTGCACGTGGGACAGCCCTGTGGGAAAGCCTCGTGGGAAAGCCTCGTGGGAAAGACTCGAGGGAAAACCATAGATCCTTTGATCCACGCGGCGGACTGCGTGACACTGCTGCTACCGCTCTGGAGGAAAGCGCAAGTGCATGCCCGCATTCGAGACGAGGACTGACTCCCCTGGGGAGACTCCAGAAGTACCCCAAGATCCATGTGAGAACTGGAGAGGAATCCTCAGGTTCCGGCCCCGACTCCACACAAGGTCTTAGGCCCCGGCATCGACGGGAGAGGAATCACGAGAGGGCCCCGAGGAACTCGCATGGGGACTGGCCTTTCCTGAGGCCACCAGAGCTGGTCCCTGAGGTCCCCGTCGTATGTCGAGAGCACCTGCCGCAACTCGAGAAAATCCAGGAGGTTTTGCCCTCCAGGCGAGATGAGGCCCATTTCCGCTGAGGCTTCTCGAGGCCAATCACATCTAACCACTGGAACTTCCAAAGGGTCCTTCACACCCTTGCTGCAACTCAAGAAGTTCCCCGACATACCCGTCTGCACTCGAGAGGAAGCACGTGGTGTCCCGCACACATCCAGGGGAGCCCCATTTCCGCCTCCTAGCTCGAGATAAGGGATCCTTTCCCTGTTTCGTAGGGAAAGAATTCCCGGCGTTCCAGTCGCATCTCAAGAGGAGGCGCTCTCCACAGGAAAGGCGAGAGGAACTCCAGGGTTGTGACACCATTCCAAGAGTCCCCCAGATGTGTCAGTCCATTCCAGAGGAACCTGTTTTCCCTGCACTGCCTTGACGTTCAAGCCGAGGATCGACTCCCACCACGTGTGCACGTGGGACAGCCCTGTGGGAAAGCCTCGTGGGAAAGCCTCGAGGGAAAACCATAGATCCTTGGATCCACGTGGCGGATTGCGTGACACTGCTGCTACCGCTCTGGAGGAAAGCGCAAGTGCATGCCCGCATTCGAGACGAGGACTGACTCCCCTGGGGAGACTCCAGAAGTACCCCAAGATCCATGTCAGCACTGGAGAGGAATCCTCAGGTTCCGGCCCCGACTCCACACAAGGTCTTAGGCCCCGGCATCGACGGGAGAGGAATCCCGAGAGGCCCCCGAGGAACTCGCATGGGGACGGGCCTTTCCTGAGGCCACCAGAGCGGGTCCCTGAGGTCCCCGTCGTAAGTCGAGAGCACCTTCCGCAACTCGAGAAAATCCAGGAGGTTTTGCCCTCCAGGCGAGATGAGGCCCATTTCCGCTGAGGCTTCTCGAGGCCAATCACATCTAACCACTGGAACTTCCAAAGGGTCCTTCACACCCTTGCTGCAACTCAAGAAGTTCCCCGACATACCCGTCTGCACTCGAGAGGAAGCACGTGGTGTCCCGCACACATCCAGGGGAGCCCCGTTTCCGCCTCCTAGCTCGAGATGAGGGATCCTTTCCCTGTTTCGTAGGGAAAGAATTCCCGGCGTTCCCGTCGCATCTCAAGAGGAGGCGCTCTCCACAGGAAAGGCGAGAGGAACTCCAGGGTCATGCCACCATTCCAAGAGTCCCCCAGATGTGTCAGTCCATTCCAGAGGAACCTGTTTTCCCTGCACTGCCTTGACGTTCAAGCCGAGGATCGACTCCCACCACGTGTGCACGTGGGACAGCCCTGTGGGAAAGCCTCGTGGGAAAGCCTCGTGGGAAAGACTCGAGGGAAAACCATAGATCCTTTGATCCACGCGGCGGACTGCGTGACACTGCTGCTACCGCTCTGGAGGAAAGCACAAGTGCATGCCCGCATTCCAGACGAGGACTGACTCCCCTGGGGAGACTCCAGAAGTACCCCAAGATCCATGTCAGCACTGGAGAGGAATCCTCAGGTTCCGGCCCCGACTCCACAAAAGGTCTTAGGCCCCGGCATCGTCGGGAGAGGAATCCCGAGAGGCCCCCGAGGAACTCGCATGGGGACTGGCCTTTCCTGAGGCCAACAGAGGGGGTCCCTGAGGTCCCCGTGGTAAGTCGAGAGCACCTGCCGCAACTCGAGAAAATCCAGGAGGTTTTGCCCTCCAGGCGAGATGAGGCCCATTTCCGCTGAGGCTTCTCGAGGCCAATCACATCTAACCACTGGAACTTCCAAAGGGTTCTTCACACCATTGCTGCAACTCAAGAAGTTCCCCGACATACCCGTCTGCACTCGAGAGGAAGCACGTGGTGTCCCGCACACATCCAGGGGAGCCCCGTTTACGCCTCCTAGCTCGAGATGAGGGATCCTTTTCCTGTTTCGTAGGGAAAGAATTCCCGGCGTTCCCGTCGCATCTCAAGAGGAGGCGCTCTCCACAGGAAACGCGAGAGGAACTCCAGGGTCGTGACACCATTCCAAGAGTCCCCCAGATGTGTCAGTCCATTCCAGAGGAACCTGTTTTCCCTGCACTGCCTTGACGTTCAAGCCGAGGATCGACTCCCACCACGTGTGTACGTGGGACAGCCCTGTGGGAAAGCCTCGTGGGAAAGCCTCGAGGGAAAACCATAGATCCTTTGATCCATGCGGCGGACTGCGTGACACTGCTGCTACCGCTCTGTAGGAAAGCGCAAGTGCATGCCCGCATTCGAGACGAGGACTGACTCCCCTGGGGAGACTCCAGAAGTACCCCAAGATCCATGTCAGCACTGGAGAGGAATCCTCAGGTTCCGGCCCCGACTCCACACAAGGTCTTAGGCCCCGGCATCGACGGGAGAGGAATCCCGAGAGGCCCCCGAGGAATTCGCATATGGACTGGCCTGTCCTGAGGCCACCAGAGCGGGTCCCTGAGGTCCCCGTCGTAAGTCGAGAGCACCTGCCGCAACTCGAGAAAATCCAGGAGGTTTGCCCTCCAGGCCAGATGAGGCCCATTTCCGCTGAGGCTTCTCGAGGCCAATCACATCTAACCACTGGAACTTCCAAAGGGTCCTTCACACCCTTGCTGCAACTCAAGAAGTTCCCCGACATACCCGTCTGCACTCGAGAGGAAGCACGTGGTGTCCCGCACACATCCAGGGGAGCCCCGTTTACGCCTCCTAGCTCGAGATGAGGGATCCTTTTCCTGTTTCGTAGGGAAAGAATTCCCGGCGTTCCCGTCGCATCTCAAGAGGAGGCGCTCTCCACAGGAAAGGCGAGAGGAACTCCAGGGTCATGCCACCATTCCAACAGTCCCCCAGATGTGTCAGTCCATTCCAGAGGAACCTGTTTTCCCTGCACTGCCTTGACGTTCAAGCCGAGGATCAACTACCAGCACGTGTGCACGTGGGACAGCCCTGTGGGAAAGCCTCGTGGGAAAGCCTCGTGGGAAAGACTCGAGGGAAAACCATAGATCCTTTGATCCACGCGGCGGACTGCGTGACACTGCTGCTACCGCTCTGGAGGAAAGCGCAAGTGCATGCCCGCATTCGAGACGAGGACTGACTCCCCTGGGGAGACTCCATAAGTACCCCAAGATCCATGTCAGCACTGGAGAGGAATCCTCAGGTTCCGGCCCCGACTCCACACAAGGTCTTAGGCCCCGGCATCGACGGGAGAGTAATCCCCAGAGGAACTCGCATGGGGACTGGCCTTTCCTGAGGCCACCAGAGCGGGTCCCTGAGGTCCTTGTCGTAAGTCAAGAGCACCTGCCGCAACTCGAGAATATCCAGGAATTTTTGCCCTCCAGGCGAGATGAGGCCCATTTACGCTGAGGCTTCTCGAGGCCAATCACATCTAACCACTGGAACTTCCAAAGGGTCCTTCACACCCTTGCTGCAACTCAAGAAGATCCCCGACATACCCGTCTCCACTCGAGAGGAATCACGTGGGGTCCCGCACACATCCAGGGGAGCCCCGTTTCGGCCTCCTAGCTCGAGATGAGGGATCCTTTCCCTGTTTCGTAGGGAAAGAATTCCCGGCGTTCCCGTCGCATCTCAAGAGGAGGCGCTCTCCACAGGAAAGGCGAGAGGAACTCCAGGGTCGTGCCACCATTCCAAGAGTCCCCCAGATGTGTCAGTCCATTCCAGAGGAACCTGTTTTCCCTGCACTGCCTTGACGTTCAAGCCGAGGATCGACTCCCACCACGTGTGCACGTGGGACAGCCCTGTGGGAAAGCCTCGTGGGAAAGCCTCGTGGGAAAGACTCGAGGGAAAACCATCGATCCTTTGATCCACGCGGCGGGCTGCGTGACACTGCTGCTACCGCTCTGGAGGAAAGCGCAAGTGCATGCCCGCATTCGAGACGAGGACTGACTCCCCTGGGGAGACTCCAGAAGTACCCCAAGATCCATGTCAGCACTGGAGAGGAATCCTCAGGTTCCGTCCCGACTCCACAGAAGGACTTAGGCCCCGGCATCGACGGGAGAGGGATCCCGAGAGGCCCCCGAGGAACTCGCATGGGGACTGCCTTTTCCTGAGGCCACCAGAGCGGGTCCCTGAGGTCCACGTCGTAAGTCGAGGTCACCTGCCGCAACTCGAGAAAATCCAGGAGGTTTTGCCCTCCAGGCGAGATGAGGCTCATTTCCGCTGAGGCTTCTCTAGGCTAATCACGTCTAAACACTGGAAATTCCAAACGGTCCTTCACACCCTTGCTGCAACTCAAGAAGTTCCCTGACATACCCGTCTCCACTCGAATGGAAGCACGTGGGGTCCCGCACACATCCAGGGGAGCCCCGTTTCCGCCTCCTAGCTCGAGATGAGGGATCCCTTCCCTGTTTCGTAGGGAAAGAATTCCCGGCGTTCCCGTCGCATCTCAAGAGGAGGCGCTCTCCACAGGAAAGGCGAGAGGAACTCCAGGGTCGTGCCACCATTCCAAGAGTCCCCCAGATGTGTCAGTCCATTCCAGAGGAAACTGTTTTCCCTGCACTGCCTTGGCGTTCAAGCCAAGGATCGACTACCACCACGTGTGCACTTGGGACAGCCCTGTGGGAAAGCCTCGTGGGAAAACCTCGTGGGAATGACTCGAGGGAAAACCATAGATCCTTTGATCCACGCGGCGGACTGCGTGACACTGCTGCTACCGCTCTGGAGGAAAGCGCAATGCATGCCCGCATTCGAGACGAGGACTGACTCCCCAGGGGAGACTCCAGAAGTACCCCAGATCCATGTAAGCACTGGAGAGGAATCCTCAGGTTCCGGCCCCGACTCCACACAAGGTCTTAGGCCCCGGCATCGACGGGAGAGGAATCCTGAGACGCCCCCGAGGACCTCGCATGGGGACTGGCCTTGCCTGAGGCCACCAGAGCGGTTCCCTGAGGTCCCCGTCGTAAGTCGAGAGCACCTGCCGCAACTCTAGAAAATCCAGGAGATTTTGCCCTCCAGGCGAGATGAGGCCCATTTCCGCTGAGGCTTCTCGAGGCCAATCACATCTAACCACTGGAACTTCAAAAGGGTCCTTCACACCATTGCTGCAACTGAAGAAGTTCCCCGACATACCCGTCTCCACTCGAGAGGAAGCACGTGGGGTCCCGCACACATCCAGGGGAGCCCCGTTTCCGCCTCCTAGCTCGAGATGAGGGATCCTTTCCCTGTTTCGTAGGGAAAGAATTCCAGGCATTCCCGTCGCATCTCAAGAGGAGGCGCTCTCCACAGGAAAGGCGAGAGGAACTCCAGGGTCGTGACACCATTCCAAGAGTCCCGCAGATGTGTCAGTCCATTACAGAGGAACCTGTTTTCCCTGCACCGACTTGACGTTCAAGCCGAGGATCGACTCCCACCACGTGTGCACGTGGGACAGACCTGTGGGAAAGCCGCGTGGGAAAGCCTCGTGGGAAAGACTCGAGGGAAAACCATAGATCCTTTTATCCACGCGGCGGACTACGTGACACTGCTGCTACCGCTCTGGAGGAAAGCGCAAGTGCATGCCCGCATTCGAGACGAGGACTGACTCCCCTGGGGAGACTCCAGAAGTACCCCAAGATTCATGTCAGCACTGGAGAGGAATCCTCAGGTTCCGGCCCCGACTCCACACAAGGTCTTAGGCCCCGGCATCGACGGGAGAGGAATCCCGAGAGGCCCCTGAGGAACTCGCATGGGGACTGGCCTTTCCTGAGGCCACCAGAGCGGTTCCCTGAGGTCCCCGTTGTAAGTCGAGAGCACCTGCGGCAACTCGAGAAAATCCAGGAGGTTTTGCCCTCCAGGCGAGATGAGGCCCATTTCCGCTGAGGCTTCTCGAGGCCAATCACATCTAACTACTGGAACTTCCAAAGGGTCCTTCACACCCTTGCTGCAACTCAAGAAGTTCCCCGACATACCCGTCTCCACTCGAGAGGAAGCACGTGGTGTCCCACACACATCCAGGGGAGCCCCGTTTCCGCCTCCTAGCTCGAGATGAGGGATCCTTTCCCTGTTTGGTAGGGAAAGAATTCCCGGCGTTCCCGTCGCATCTCAAGAGGAGGCGCTCTCCACAGGAAAGGCGAGAGGAACTCCAGGGTCATGCCACCATTCCAAGAGTCCCCCAGATGTGTCAGTCCATTCCAGAGGAACCTGTTTTCCCTGCACTGCCTTGACGTTCAAGCCGAGGATCGACTCCCACCACGTGTGCACGTGGGACAGCCCTGTGGGAAAGCCTCGTGGGAAAGCCTCGTGGGAAAGACTCGAGGGAAACCATAGATCCTTTGATCCACGCGGCGGACTGCGTGACACTGCTGCTACCGCTCTGGAGGAAAGCGCAAGTGCATGCCTGCATTCGAGACGAGGACTGACTCCCCTAGGGAGACTCCAGAAGTACCCCAAGATCCATGTCAGCACTGGAGAGGAATCCTCAGGTTCCGGCCCCGACTCCACACAAGGTCTTAGGACCCGGCATCGACGGGAGAGGAATCCCGAGACGCCCCCGAGGAACTCGCATGGGGACTGGCCTTTCCTGAGGCCACCAGAGCGGTTCCCTGAGGTCCCCGTCGTAAGTCGAGAGCACCTGCCGCAACTCGAGAAAATCCAGGAGGTTTTGCCCTCCAGGCGAGATGAGGCCCATTTCTGCTGAGGCTTCTCGAGGCCAATCACATCTAACCACTGGAACTTCCAAAGGGTCCTTCACACCATTGCTGCAACTCAAGAAGTTCCCCGACATACCCGTCTCCACTCGAGAGGAAGCACGTGGGGTCCCGCACACATCCAGGGGAGCCCCGTTTCCGCCTCCTATCTCGAGATGAGGGATCCTTTCCCTGTTTCGTAGGGAAAGAATTCCCGGCGTTCCCGTCGCATCTCAAGAGGAGGCACTCTCCACAGGAAAGGCGAGAGGAACTCCAGGGTCGTGACACCATTCCAAGAGTACCCCAGATGTGTCAGTCCATTCCAGAGGAATCTGTTTTCCCTGCACTGCCTTGACGTTCAAGCCGAGGATCGACTCCCACCACGTGTGCACGTGGGACAGCCCTGTGGGAAAGCCTCGAGGGAAAGCCTCGTGGGAAAGACTCGAGGGAAAAACATAGATCCTTTGATCCACGCGGCGGACTGCGTGACATTGCTGCTACCGCTCTGGAGGAAAGCGCAAGTGCATGCCCGCATTCGAGACGAGGACTGACTCCCCTGGGGAGACTCCAGAAGTACCCCAAGATCCATGTCAGCACTGGAGAGGAATCCTCAGGTTCCGGCCCCGACTCCACACAAGGTCTTAGGCCCCGGCATCGACGGGAGAGGAATCCCGAGAGGTCCCCGAGGAACTCGCATGGGGACTGGCCTTTCCTGAGGCCACCAGAGCGGGTCCCTGAGGTCCCCGTCGTAAGTCGAGAGCACCTGCCGCAACTCGAGAAAATCCAGGAGGTTTTGCCCTCCAGGCGAGATGAGGACCATTTCCGCTGAGGCTTCTCGAGGCCAATCACATCTAACCACTGGAACTTCCAAAGGGTCCTTCACACCATTGCTGCAACTCAAGAAGTTCCCCGACATACCCCTCTCCACTCGAGAGGAAGCACGTGGGGTCCCGCACACATCCCGGGGAGCCCCGTTTCCGCCTCCTAGCTCGAGATGAGTGATCCTTTCCCTGTTTCTTAGGGAAAGAATTCCCGGCGTTCCCGTCGCATCTCAAGAGGAGGCGCTCTCCACAGGAAAGGCGAGAGGAACTCCAGGGTCGTGACACCATTCCAAGAGTCCCCCAGATGTGTCAGTCCATTCCAGAGGAACCTGTTTTCCCTGCACTGCCTTGACGTTCAAGCCGAGGATCGAGTCCCACCACGTGTGCACGTGGGACAGCCCTGTGGGAAAGCCTCGTGGGAAAGCCTCGTGGGAAAGACTCGAGGGAAAACCATATATCCGTTGATCCACCCGGCGGACTGCGTGACACTGCTGCTACCCCTCTGGAGGAAAGCGCAAGTGCATGCCCGCATTCGAGACGAGGACTGACTCCCCTGGGGAGACTCCAGAAGTACCCCAAAATCCATGTCAGCACTGGAGAGGAGTCCTCAGGTTCCGGCCCCGACTCCACACAAGGTCTTAGGCCCCGGCATCGACGGGAGAGGAATCCCCAGAGGCCCCCGTGGAACTCGCATGGGGACTGGCCTTTCCTGAGGCCACCAGAGCGGGTCCCTGAGGTCCCCGTCGTAAGTCGAGAGCACCTGCCGCAACTCGAGAAAATCCAGGAGGTTTTGCCCTCCAGGCGAGATGAGGCCCATTTTCGCTGAGGCTTCTCGAGGCCAATCACATCTAACCACTGGAACTTCCAAAGGGTCCTTCACACCCTTGCTGCAAATCAAGAAGTTCCCCGACATACCCGTCTGCACTCGAGAGGAAGCACGTGGGGTCCCGCCCACATCCAGGGGAGCTCCGTTTCCGACTCCTAGCTCGAGATGAGGGATCCTTTCCCTGTTTCGTAGGGAAAGAATTCCCGGCATTACCGTCGCATCTCAAGAGGAGGCGCTCTCCACAGGAAAGGCGAGAGGAACTCCAGGGTCGTGCCACCATTCCAAGAGTCCCCCAGATGTGTCAGTCCATTCCAGAGGAACCTGTTTTCCCTGCACTGCCTTGACGTTCAAGCCGAGGATCGACTCCCACCACGTGTGCACGTGGGACAGCCCTGTGGGAAAGCCTCGTGGGAAAGCCTCGTGGGAAAGACTCGAGGGAAAAACATAGATCCTTTGATCCACGCGGCGGACTGCGTGACACTGCTGCTACCGCTCTGGAGGAAAGCGCAAGTGCATGCCCGCATTCGAGACGAGGACTGACTCCCCTGGGGAGACTCCAGAAGTACCCCAAGATCCATGTCAGCACTGGAGAGGAATCCTCAGGTTCCGGCCCCGACTCCACACAAGGTCTTAGGCGCCGGCATCGACGGGAGAGGAACCCCGAGAGGCCCACGAGGAACTCGCATGGGGACTGGCCTTTCCTGAGGCCACCAGAGCGGGTCCCTGAGGTCCCCGTCGTAAGTCGAGAGCACCTGCTGCAACTCGAGAAAATCCAGGAGGTTTTGCCCTCCAGGCGAGATGAGGCCCATTTCCGCTGAGGCTTCTCGAGGCTAATCACGTCTAACCACTGGAACTTCCAAAGGGTCCTTCACACCCTTGCTGCAACTCAAGAACTTCCCCGACATACCCGTCTCCACTCGAGAGGAAGCACGTGGGGTCCCGCACACATCAAGGGGAGCCCCATTTCCGCCTCCTAGCTCGAGATGAGGGATCCTTTCCCTGTTTCGTAGGGAAAGAATTCCCGGCGTTCCCGTCGCATCTCAAGAAGAGGCGCTCTCCACAGGAAAGGGGAGAGGAACTCCAGGGTCGTGCCACCATTCCAAGAGACCCCCAGATGTGTCAGTCCATTCCAGAGGAACCTGTTTTCCCTGCACTGCCTTGACGTTCAAGCCGAGGATCGAGTCCCACCACGTGTGCACGTGGGACAGCCCTGTGGGAAAGCCTCGTGGGAAAGCCTCGTGGGAAAGACTCGAGGGAAAACCATAGATCCTTTGATCCACGCTGCGGACTGCGTGACACTGCTGCTACCGCTCTGGAGGAAAGCGCAAGTGCATGCCCGCATTCGAGACGAGGACTGACTCCCCTGGGGAGACTCCAGAAGCACCCCAAGATCCATGTCAGCACTGGAGAGGAATCCTCAGGTTCCGGCCCCGACTCCACACAAGGACTTAGGCCCTGGCATCGACGGGAGAGGAATCCCCAGATGTCCCCGAGGAACTCGCATGGGGACTGGCCTTTCCTGAGGCCACTAGAGCGGGTCCCTGAGGTCCCCGTCGTAAGTCGAGAGCACCTGCCGCAACTCGAGAAAATCCAGGCGGTTTTGCCCTCCAGGCGAGATGAGGCCCATTTCCGCTGAGGCTTCTCGAGGCCAATCACATCTAACCACTGGAACTTCCAAAGGGTCCTTCACACCCTTGCTGCAACTCAAGAAGTTCCCCGACATACCCGTCTGCACTCGAGAGGAAGCACGTGGGGTCCCGCCCACATCCAGGGGAGCTCCGTTTCCGACTCCTAGCTCGAGATGAGGGATCCTTTCCCTGTTTCGTAGGGAAAGAATTCCCGGCGTTCCCGTCGCATCTCAAGAGGAGGCGCTCTCCACAGGAAAGGCGAGAGGAACTCCAGGGTCGTGCCACCATTCCAAGAGTCCCCCAGATGTGTCAGTCCATTCCAGAGGAACCTGTTTTCCCTGCACTGCCTTGACGTTCAAGCCGAGGATCGAATCCCACCACGTGTGCACGTGGGACAGCCCTGAGGGAATGCCTCGTGGGAAAGCCTCGTGGGAAAGACTCGAGGGAAAAACATAGATCCTTTGATCCACGCGGCGGACTGCGTGACACTGCTGCTACCGCTCTGGAGGAAAGCGCAAGTGCATGCCAGCATTCGAGACGAGGACTGACTCCCCTGGGGAGACTCCAGAAGTACCCCAAGATCCATGTCAGCACTGGAGAGGAATCCTCAGGTTCCGGCCCCGAATCCACACAAGGTCTTAGGCCCCGGCATCGACGGGGGAGGAATCCCCAGAGGCCCCCGAAGAACTCGCATGGATACTGGCCTTTCCTGAGGCCACCAGAGCGGGTCCCTGAGGTCCCCGTCGTAAGTCGAGAGCACCTGCCACAACTCGAGAAAATCAAGGAGGTTTTGCCCTCCAGGCGAGATGAGTCCCATTTCCGCTGAGGCTTCTCGAGGCTAATCACGTCTAACCACTGGAACTTCCAAAGGGTCCTTCACACCCTTGCTGCAACTCAAGAAGTTCCCCGACATACCCGTCTCCACTCGAGAGGAAGCACGTGGGGTCCCGCCCACATCCAGGGGAGCTCCATTACCTACACCTACCTCGAGATGAGGGATCCTTTCCCTGTTTCGTAGGGAAAGAATTCCCGGCGTTCCCGTCGCATCTCAAGAGGAGGCGCTCTCCACAGGAAAGGCGAGAGGAACTCAAGGGTCATGACACCATTCCAGGAGTCCCCCAGATGTGTCAGTCCATTTCAGAGGAACCTATTTTCCCTGCACTGCCTTGACTTTCAAGCCAAGGATCGACTCCCACCACGTGTGCACGTGGGACATCCCCGTGGGAAAGCCTCGTGGGAAAGCCTCGTTGGAAAGACTCGAGGGAAAACCATAGATCCTTTGATCCACGCTGCGGACTGCGTGACACTGCTGCTACCGCTCTGGAGGAAAGCGCAAGTGCATGCCCGCATTCGAGACGAAGACTGACTCCCCTGGGGAGACTCCAGAAGTACCCCAAGATCCATGTCAGCACTGGAGAGGAATCCTCAGGTTCCGGCCCCGACTCCACACTAGGACTTAGGCCCCGGCATCAACGGGAGAGGAATCCCCAGAGGCCCCCGAGGAACTCGCATGGGGACTGGCCTTTCCTGAGGCCACCAGAGCGGGTCCCTGAGGTCCCCGTCGTAAGTCGAGAGCACCTGCTGCAACTCGAGAAAATCCAGGAGGTTTTGCCCTCCAGGCGAGATGAGGCCCATTTCCGCTGAGGCTTCTCGAGGCTAATCACGTCTAACCACTGGAACTTCCAAAGGGTCCTTCACACCCTTGCTGCAACTCAAGAACTTCCCCGACATACCCGTCTCCACTCGAGAGGAAGCACGTGGGGTCCCGCACACATCCAGGGGAGCCCCGTTTCCGCCTCCTAGCTCGAGATGAGGGATCCTTTCCCTGTTTCGTAGGGAAGGAATTCCCGGCGTTCCCGTCGCATCTCAAGAGGAGGCGCTCTCCACAGGAAAGGCGAGAGGAACTCCAGGGTCGTGCCACCATTCCAAGAGACCCCCAGGTGTGTCAGTCCATTCCAGAGGAACCTGTTTTCCCTGCACTGCCTTGACGTTCAAGCCGAGGATCGACTCCCACCACGTGTGCACGTGGGACAGCCCTGTGGGAAAGTTTCGTGGGAATGCCTCGTGGGAAAGACTCGAGGGAAAACCATAGATCCTTTGATCCACGCGGCGGACTGCGTGACACTGCTGCTACCGCTCTGGAGGAAAGCGCAAGTGCATGCCCGCATTCGAGACGAGGACTGACTCCCCTGGGGACACTCCAGAAGTACCCCAAGATCCATGTCAGCACTGGAGAGGAATCCTCAGGTTCCGGCCCCGACTCCACACAAGGTCTTAGGCCCCGGCATCGACGGGAGAGGAATCCCGAGACGCCCCCGAGGAACTCGCATGGGGACTGGCCTTTCCTGAGGCCACCAGAGCGGGTCCCTGAGGTCCCCGTCGTAAGTCGAGAGCACCTGCCGCAACTCGAGAAAATCCAGGAGGTTTTGCCCTCCAGGCGAGATGAGGCCCATTTCCGCTGCGGCTTCTCGAGGCCAATCACGTCTAACCACTGGAACTTCCAAAGGGTCCTTCACACCCTTGCTGCAACTAAAGAAGTTCCCCGACATACCCGTCTGCACTCGAGAGGAAGCACGTGGTGTCCCGCACACATCCAGGGGAGCCCCGTTTCCGCCTCCTAGCTCGAGATGAGGGATCCTTTCCCTGTTTCGTAGGGAAAGAATTCCCGGCGTTCCCGTCGCATCTCAAGAGGAGGCGCTCTCCACAGGAAAGGCGAGAGGAACTCCAGGGTCGTGCCACCATTCCAAGAGTCCCCCAGATGTGTCAGTCCATTCCAGAGGAACCTGTTTTCAATGCACTGCCTTGACGTTCAAGCCGAGGATCGACTCCCACCACGTGTGCACGTGGGACAGCCCTGTGGGAAAGCCTCGTGGGAAAGCCTCATGGGAAAGACTCGAGGGAAAACCATAGATCCTTTGATCCACGCGGCGGACTGCGTGACACTGCTGCTACCGCTCTGGAGGAAAGCGCAAGTGCATGCCCGCATTCGAGACGAGGACTGACTCCCCTGGGGAGACTCCAGAAGTACCCCAAGATCCATGTCAGCACTGGAGAGGAATCCTCATGTTCCGGCCCCGACTCCACACAAGGTCTTAGGCCCCGGCATCGACGGGAGAGGAATCCCCAGAGGCCCCCGAGGAACTCGCATGGATACTGGCCTTTCCTGAGGCCACCAGAGCGGGTCCCTGAGGTCCCCGTCGTAAGTCGAGAGCACCTGCCGCAACTCGAGAAAATCCAGGAGGTTTTGCCCTCCAGGCGAGATGAGGCCCATTTCCGCTGAGGCTTCTCGAGGCTAATCACGTCTAACCACTGGAACTTCCAAAGGGTCCTTCACACCCTTGCTGCAACTCAAGAACTTCCCCGACATACCCGTCTCCACTCGAGAGGAAGCACGTGGTGTCCCGCCCACATCCAGGGGAGCTCCATTACCGACACCTAGCTCGAGATGAGGGATCCTTTCCCTGTTTCGTAGGGAAAGAATTCCCGGCGTTCCAGTCGCATCTCAAGAGGAGGCGCTCTCCACAGGAAAGGCGAGAGGAACTCAAGGGTCATGACACCATTCCAAGAGTCCCCCAGATGTGTCAGTCCATTTCAGAGGAACCTATTTTCCCTGCACTGCCTTGACGTTCAAGCCATGGATCGACTCCCACCACGTGTGCACTTGGGACAGCCCTGTGGGAAAGCCTCGTGGGAAAGCCTCGTGGGAAAGACTCGAGGGAAAACCATAGATCCTTTGATCCACGCGGCGGACTGTGTGACACTGCTGCTACCGCTCTGGAGGAAAGCGCAAGTGCATGCCCGCATTCGAGACGAAGACTGACTCCCCTGGGGAGAATCCAGAAGTACCCCAAGATCCATGTCAGCACTGGAGAGGAATCCTCAGGTTCCGGCCCCGACTCCACACAAGGACTTAGGCCCCGGCATCGACGGGATAGGAATCCCCAGAGGCCCCCGTGGAACTCGCATGGGAACTGGCCTTTCCTGAGGCAACCAGAGCGGGTCCCTGAGGTCCCCGTCGTAAGTCGAGAGCACCTGCCGCAACTCGAGAAAATCCAGGAGGTTTTGCCCTCCAGGCGAGATGAGGCCCATTTCCGCTGAGGCTTCTCGAGGCCACTCACATCTAACCACTGGAACTTCCAAAGGGTCCTTCACACCCTTGCTGCAACTCAAGAAGTTCCCCGACATACCCGTCTGCACTCGAGAGGAAGCACGTGGGGTCCCGCCCACATCCAGGGGAGCTCCGTTTCCGACTCCTAGCTCGAGATGAGGGATCCTTTCCCTGTTTCGTAGGGAAAGAATTCCCGGCGTTCCCGTCGCATCTCAAGAGGAGGCGCTCTCCACAGGAAAGGCGAGAGGAACTCCAGGGTCGTGCCACCATTCCAAGAGTCCCCCAGATGTGTCAGTCCATTCCAGAGGAACCTGTTTTCCCTGCACTGCCTTGACGTTCAAGCCGAGGATCGACTCCCACCACGTGTGCACGTGGGACAGCCCTGTGGGAATGCCTCGTGGGAAAGCCTCGTGGGAAAGACTCGAGGGAAAAACATAGATCCTTTGATCCACGCGGCGGACTGCGTGACACTGCTGCTACCGCTCTGGAGGAAAGCGCAAGTGCATGCCCGCATTCGAGACGAGGACTGACTCCCCTGGGGAGACTCCAGAAGTACCCCAAGATCCATGTCAGCACTGGAGAGGAATCCTCAGGTTCCGGCCCCGACTCCACACAAGGTCTTAGGCCCCGGCATCGACGGGAGAGGAATCCCCAGAGGCCCCCGAAGAACTCGCATGGATACTGGCCTTTCCTGAGGCCACCAGAGCGGGTCCCTGAGGTCCCCGTCGTAAGTCGAGAGCACCTGCCACAACTCGAGAAAATCCAGGAGGTTTTGCCCTCCAGGCGAGATGAGGCCCATTTCCGCTGAGGCTTCTCGAGGCTAATCACGTCTAACCACTGGAACTTCCAAAGGGTCCTACACACCCTTGCTGCAACTCAAGAAGTTCCCCGACATACCCGTCTCCACTCGAGAGGAAGCACGTGGGGTCCCGCCCACATCCAGGGGAGCTCCATTACCGACACCTAGCTCGAGATGAGGGATCCTTTCACTGTTTCGTAGGGAAAGAATTCCCGGCGTTCCCGTCGCATCTCAAGAGGAGGCGCTCTCCACAGGAAAGGCGAGAGGAACTCAAGGGTCATGACACCATTCCAGGAGTCCCCCAGATGTGTCAGTCCATTTCAGAGGAACCTATTTTCCCTGCACTGCCTTGACGTTCAAGCCAAGGATCGACTCCCACCACGTGTGCACGTGGGACATTCCCGTGGGAAAGCCACGTGGGAAAGCCTCGTGGGAAAGACTCGAGGGAAAACCATAGATCCTTTGATCCACGAGGCGGACTGCGTGACACTGCTGCTACCGCTCTGGAGGAAAGCGCAAGTGCATGCCCGCATTCGAGACGAAGACTGACTCCCCTGGGGAGACTCCAGAAGTACCCCAAGATCCATGTCAGCACTGGAGAGGAATCCTCAGGTTCCGGCCCCGACTCCACACTAGGACTTAGGCCCCGGCATCGACGGGAGAGGAATCCCCAGAGGCCCCCGAGGAAGTCGCATGGGGACTGGCCTTTCCTGAGGCCACCAGAGCGGGTCCCTGAGGTCCCCGTCGTAAGTCGAGAGCACCTGCTGCAACTCGAGAAAATCCAGGAGGTTTTGCCCTCCAGGCGAGATGAGGCCCATTTCCGCTGAGGCTTCTCGAGGCTAATCACGTCTAACCACTGGAACTTCCAAAGGGTCCTTCACACCCTTGCTGCAACTCAAGAACTTCCCCGACATACCCGTCTCCACTCGAGAGGAAGCACGTGGGGTCCCGCACACATCCAGGGGAGCCCCGTTTCCGCCTCCTAGCTCGAGATGAGGGATCCTTTCCCTGTTTCGTAGGGAAGGAATTCCCGGCGTTCCCGTCGCATCTCAAGAGGAGGCGCTCTCCACAGGAAAGGCGAGAGGAACTCCAGGGTCGTGCCACCATTCCAAGAGACCCCCAGGTGTGTCAGTCCATTCCAGAGGAACCTGTTTTCCCTGCACTGCCTTGACGTTCAAGCCGAGGATCGACTCCCACCACGTGTGCACGTGGGACAGCCCTGTGGGAAAGCCTCGTGGGAAAGCCTCGTGGGAAAGACTCGAGGGAAAACCATAGATCCTTTGATCCACGCGGCGGACTGCGTGACACTGCTGCTACCGCTCTGGAGGAAAGCGCAAGTGCATGCCCGCATTCGAGACGAGGACTGACTCCCCTGGGGAGACTCCAGAAGTACCCCAAGATCCATGTCAGCACTGGAGAGGAATCCTCAGGTTCCGGCCCCGACTCCACACAAGGTCTTAGGCCCCGGCATCGACGGGAGAGAAATCCCGAGACGCCCCCAAGGAACTCGCATGGGGACTGGCCTTTCCTGAGGCCACCAGAGCGGGTCCCTGAGGTCCCCGTCGTAAGTCGAGAGCACCTGCCGCAACTCGAGAAAATCCAGGAGGTTTTGCCCTCCAGGCGAGATGAGGCCCATTTCCGCTGAGGCTTCTCGAGGCCAATCACGTCTAACCACTGGAACTTCCAAAGGGTCCTTCACACCCTTGCTGCAACTCAAGAAGTTCCCCGACATACCCGTCTCCACTCGAGAGGAAGCACGTGGTGTCCCGCACACATCCAGGGGAGCCCCGTTTCCGCCTCCTAGCTCGAGATGAGGGATCCTTTCCCTGTTTCGTAGGGAAAGAATTCCCGGCGTTCCCGTCGCATCTCAAGAGGAGACGCTCTCCACAGGAAAGGCGAGAGGAACTCCAGGGTCGTGCCACCATTCCAAGAGTCCCCCAGATGTGTCAGTCCATTCCAGAGGAACCTGTTTTCCCTGCACTGCCTTGACGTTCAAGCCGAGGATCGAGTCCCACCACGTGTGCACGTGGGACAGCCCTGTGGGAAAGTTTCGTGGGAAAGCCTCGTGGGAAAGACTCGAGGGAAAACCATAGATCCTTTGATCCACGCGGCGGACTGCGTGACACTGCTGCTACCGCTCTGGAGGAAAGCGCAAGTGCATGCCCGCATTCGAGACGAAGACTGACTCCCCTGGGGAGACTCCAGAAGTACCCCAAGATCCATGTCAGCACTGGAGAGGAATCCTCAGGTTCCGGCCCCGACTCCACACAAGGTCTTAGGCCCCGGCATCGACGGGAGAGGAATCCCCAGAGGCCCCCGAGGAACTCGCATGGATACTGGCCTTTCCTGAGGCCACCAGAGCGGGTCCCTGAGGTCCCCGTCGTAAGTCGAGAGCACCTGCCGCAACTCGAGAAAATCCAGGAGGTTTTGCCCTCCAGGCGAGATGAGGCCCATTTCCGCTGAGGCTTCTCGAGGCTAATCACGTCTAACCACTGGAACTTCCAAAGGGTCCTTCACACCCTTGCTGCAACTCAAGAAGTTCCCCGACATACCCGTCTCCACTCGAGAGGAAGCACGTGGTGTCCCGCCCACATCCAAGGGAGCTCCATTACCGACACCTTGCTCGAGATGAGGGATCCTTTCCCTGTTTCGTAGGGAAAGAATTCCCGGCGTTCCCGTCGCATCTCAAGAGGAGGCGCTCTCCACAGGAAAGGCGAGAGGAACTCAAGGGTCATGACACCATTCCAAGAGTCCCCCAGATGTGTCAGTCCATTTCAGAGGAACCTATTTTCCCTGCACTGCCTTGACGTTCAAGCCAAGGATCGACTCCCACCACGTGTGCACGTGGGACATCCCTGTGGGAAAGCCTCGTGGGAAAGCCTCGTGGGAAAGACTCGAGGGAAAACCATAGATCCTTTGATCCACGAGGCGGACTGCGTGACACTGCTGCTACCGCTCTGGAGGAAAGCGCAAGTGCATGCCCGCATTCGAGACGAAGACTGACTCCCCTTGGGAGACTCCAGAATTACCCCAAGATCCATGTCAGCACTGGAGAGGAATCCTCAGATTCCGGCCCCGTCTCCACACTAGGACTTAGGCCCCGGAATCGACGGGAGAGGAATCCCCAG
The DNA here is from genome assembly GCF_042477335.2 of Ovis canadensis. Lineage (NCBI taxonomy): Eukaryota > Metazoa > Chordata > Mammalia > Artiodactyla > Bovidae > Ovis > Ovis canadensis. Next base: position 4,288,469 of record NC_091252.1, read on the forward strand.
AGGCCCCCGAGGAACTCGCATGGGGACTGGCCTTTCCTGAGGCCACCAGAGCTGGTCCCTGAGGTCCCCGTCGTAAGTCGAGAGCACCTGCTGCAACTCGAGAAAATCCAGGAGGTTTTGCCCTCCAGGCGAGATGAGGCCCATTTCCGCTGAGGCTTCTCGAGGCTAATCACGTCTAACCACTGGAACTTCCAAAGGGTCCTTCACACCCTTGCTGCAACTCAAGAACTTCCCCGACATACCCGTCTCCACTCGAGAGGAAGCACGTGGGGTCCCGCACACATCCAGGGGAGCCCCATTTCCGCCTCCTAGCTCGAGATGAGGGATCCTTTCCCTGTTTCGTAGGGAAAGAATTCCCGGCGTTCCCGTCGCATCTCAAGAGGAGGCGCTCTCCACAGGAAAGGGGAGAGGAACTCCAGGGTCGTGCCACCATTCCAAGAGACCCCCAGATGTGTCAGTCCATTCCAGAGGAACCTGTTTTCCCTGCACTGCCTTGACGTTCAAGCTGAGGATCGACTCCCACCACGTGTGCACGTGGGACAGCCCTGTGGGAAAGCCTCGTGGGAAAGCCTCGTGGGAAAGACTCGAGGGAAAACCATAGATCCTTTGATCCACGCTGCGGACTGCGTGACACTGCTGCTACCGCTCTGGAGGAAAGCGCAAGTGCATGCCCGCATTCGAGACGAGGACTGACTCCCCTGGGGAGACTCCAGAAGTACCCCAAGATCCATGTCAGCACTGGAGAGGAATCCTCAGGTTCCGGTCCCGACTCCACACAAGGACTTAGGCCCTGGCATCGACGGGAGAGGAATCCCCAGAGGTCCCCGAGGAACTCGCATGGGGACTGGCCTTTCCTGAGGCCACCAGAGCGGGTCCCTGAGGTCCCCGTCGTAAGGCGAGAGTACCTGCCGGAACTCGAGAAAATCCAGGAGGTTTTGCCCTCCAAGCGAGATGAGGCCCATTTCCGCTGAGGCTTCTCGAGGCTAATCACGTCTAACCACTGGAACTTCCAAAGGGTCTTTCACACCCTTGCTGCAACTCAAGAACTTCCCCAACATACCCGTCTCAACTCGAGAGGAAGCACGTGGGGTCCCGCACACATCCAGGGGAGCCCCGTTTGCGCCTCCTAGCTCGAGATGAGGGATCCTTTCCCTGTTTCGTAGGGAAAGAATTCCAGGCGTTCCCGTCGCATCTCAAGAGGAGGCGCTCTCCACAGGAAAGGCGAGAGGAACTCCAGGGTCGTGCCACCATTCCAAGAGTCCCCCAGATGTGTCAGTCCATTCCAGAGGAACCTGTTTTCCCTGCACTGCCTTGACGTTCAAGCCGAGGATCGACTCCCACCACGTGTGCACGTGGGACAGCCCTGTGGGAAAGCCTCGTGGGAAAGCCTCGTGGGAAAGACTCGAGGGAAAACCATAGATCCTTTGATCCACGCTGTGGACTGCGTGACACTGCTGCTACCCCTCTGGAGGAAAGCGCAAGTGCATGCCCGCATTAGAGACGAGGACTGACTCCCCTGGGGAGACTCCAGAAGTACCCCAAGATCCATGTCAGCACTGGAGAGGAATCCTCAGGTTCCGGCCCCGACTCCACACAAGGTCTTAGGCGCCGGCATCGACGGGAGAGGAACCCCGAGAGGCCCACGAGGAACTCGCATGGGGACTGGCCTTTCCTGAGGCCACCAGAGCGGGTCCCTGAGGTCCCCGTCGTAAGTCGAGAGCACCTGCCGCAACTCGAGAAAATCCAGGCGGTTTTGCCCTCCAAGCGAGATGAGGCCCATTTCCGCTGAGGCTTCTCGAGGCTAATCACGTCTAACCACTGGAACTTCCAAAGGGTCTTTCACACCCTTGCTGCAACTCAAGAACTTCCCCAACATACCCGTCTCAACTCGAGAGGAAGCACGTGGGGTCCCGCACACATCCAGGGGAGCCCCGTTTGCGCCTCCTAGCTCGAGATGAGGGATCCTTTCCCTGTTTCGTAGGGAAAGAATTCCAGGCGTTCCCGTCGCATCTCAAGAGGAGGCGCTCTCCACAGGAAAGGCGAGAGGAACTCCAGGGTCGTGCCACCATTCCAAGAGTCCCCCAGATGTGTCAGTCCATTCCAGAGGAACCTGTTTTCCCTGCACTGCCTTGACGTTCAAGCCGAGGATCGACTCCCACCACGTGTGCACGTGGGACAGCCCTGTGGGAAAGCCTCGTGGGAAAGACTCGTGGGAAAGACTCGAGGGAAAACCATAGATCCTTTGATCCACGCTGTGGACTGCGTGACACTGCTGCTACCCCTCTGGAGGAAAGCGCAAGTGCATGCCCGCATTAGAGACGAGGACTGACTCCCCTGGGGAGACTCCAGAAGTACCCCAAGATCCATGTCAGCACTGGAGAGGAATCCTCAGGTTCCGGCCCCGACTCCACACAAGGTCTTAGGCGCCGGCATCTACGGGAGAGGAACCCCGAGAGGCCCACGAGGAACTCGCATGGGGACTGGCCTTTCCTGAGGCCACCAGAGCGGGTCCCTGAGGTCCCCGTCGTAAGTCGAGAGCACCTGCCGCAACTCGAGAAAATCCAGGCGGTTTTGCCCTCCAGGCGAGATGAGGCCCATTTCCGCTGAGGCTTCTCGAGGCCCATCACATCTAACCACTAGAACTTCCAAAGGGTCCTTCACACCATTGCTGCAACTCAAGAGGTTCCCCGACATACCCGGCTCCACTCGAGAGGAAGCACGTGGGGTCCCGCACACATCCAGGGGAGCCCCGTTTCCGCCTCCTAGCTCGAGATGAGGGATCCTTTCCCTGTTTCGTAGGGAAAGAATTCCCGGCGTTCCCGTCGCATCACAAGAGGAGGCGCTCTCCACAGGAAAGGCGAGAGGAACTCCAGGGTCGTGCCACCATTCCAAGAGTCCCCCAGATGTGTCAGTCCATTCCAGAGGAACCTGTTTTCCCTGCACTGCCTTGACGTTCAAGCCGAGGATCGAGTCCCACCACGTGTGCACGTGGGACAGCCCTGTGGGAAAGCCTCGTGGGAAAGCCTCGTGGGAAAGACTCGAGGGAAAACCATAGATCCTTTGATCCACGAGGCGGACTGCGTGACACTGCTGCTACCGCTCTGGAGGAAAGCGCAAGTGCATGCCCGCATTCGAGACGAAGACTGACTCCCCTGGGGAGACTCCAGAAGTACCCCAAGATCCATGTCAGCACTGGAGAGGAATCCTCAGGTTCCGGCCCCGACTCCACACTAGGACTTAGGCCCCGGCATCGACGGGAGAGGAATCCCCAGAGGCCCCCGAGGAACTCGCATGGGGACTGGCCTTTCCTGAGGCCACCAGAGCGGGTCCCTGAGGTCCCCGTCGTAAGTCGAGAGCACCTGCTGCAACTCGAGAAAATCCAGGAGGTTTTGCCCTCCAGGCGAGATGAGGCCCATTTCCGCTGAGGCTTCTCGAGGCTAATCACGTCTAACCACTGGAACTTCCAAAGGGTCCTTCACACCCTTGCTGCAACTCAAGAACTTCCCCGACATACCCGTCTCCACTCGAGAGGAAGCACGTGGGGTCCCGCACACATCCAGGGGAGCCCCGTTTCCGCCTCCTAGCTCGAGATGAGGGATCCTTTCCCTGTTTCGTAGGGAAGGAATTCCCGGCGTTCCCGTCGCATCTCAAGAGGAGGCGCTCTCCACAGGAAAGGCGAGAGGAACTCCAGGGTCGTGCCACCATTCCAAGAGACCCCCAGATGTGTCAGTCCATTCCAGAGGAACCTGTTTTCCCTGCACTGCCTTGACGTTCAAGCCGAGGATCGACTCCCACCACGTGTGCACGTGGGACAGCCCTGTGGGAAAGCCTCGTGGGAAAGCCTCGTGGGAAAGACTCGAGGGAAAACCATAGATCCTTTGATCCACGCGGCGGACTGCGTGACACTGCTGCTACCGCTCTGGAGGAAAGCGCAAGTGCATGCCCGCATTCGAGACGAGGACTGACTCCCCTGGGGAGACTCCAGAAGTACCCCAAGATCCATGTCAGCACTGGAGAGGAATCCTCAGGTTCCGGCCCCGACTCCACACAAGGTCTTAGGCCCCGGCATCGACGGGAGAGGAATCCCGCGACGCCCCCGAGGAACTCGCATGGGGACTGGCCTTTCCTGAGGCCACCAGAGCGGGTCCCTGAGGTCCCCGTCGTAAGTCGAGAGCACCTGCCGCAACTCGAGAAAATCCAGGAGGTTTTGCCCTCCAGGCGATATGAGGCCCATTTCCGCTGAGGCTTCTCGAGGACAATCACGTCTAACCACTGGAACTTCCAAAGGGTCCTTCACACCCTTGCTGCAACTCAAGAAGTTCCCCGACATACCCGTCTCCACTCGAGAGGAAGCACGTGGTGTCCCGCACACATCCAGGGGAGCCCGGTTTCCGCCTCCTAGCTCGAGATGAGGGATCCTTTCCCTGTTTCATAGGGAAAGAATTCCCGGCGTTCCCGTCGCATCTCAAGAGGAGGCGCTCTCCACAGGAAAGGCGAGAGGAACTCCAGGGTCGTGCCACCATTCCAAGAGTCCCCCAGATGTGTCAGTCCATTCCAGAGGAACCTGTTTTCCCTGCACTGCCTTGACGTTCAAGCCGAGGATCGACTCCCACCACGTGTGCACGTGGGACAGCCCTGTGGAAAAGCCTCGTGGGAAAGCCTCGTGGGAAAGACTCGAGGGAAAACCATAGATCCTTTGATCCACGCGGCGGACTGCGTGACACTGCTGCTACCGCTCTGGAGGAAAGCGCAAGTGCATGCCCGCATTCGAGACGAGGACTGACTCCCCTGGGGAGACTCCAGAAGTACCCCAAGATCCATGTCAGCACTGGAGAGGAATCCTCAGGTTCCGGCCCCGACTCCACACAAGGTCTTAGGCGCCGGCATCGACGGGAGAGGAACCCCGAGAGGCCCACGAGGAACTCGCATGGGGACTGGCCTTTCCTGAGGCCACCAGAGCGGGTCCCTGAGGTCCCCGTCGTAAGTCGAGAGCACCTGCCGCAACTCGAGAAAATCCAGGCGGTTTTGCCCTCCAGGCGAGATGAGGCCCATTTCCGCTGAGGCTTCTCGAGGCCCATCACATCTAACCACTAGAACTTCCAAAGGGTCCTTCACACCATTGCTGCAACTCAAGAAGTTCCCCGACATACCCGGCTCCACTCGAGAGGAAGCACGTGGGGTCCCGCACACATCCAGGGGAGCCCCGTTTCCGCCTCCTAGCTCGAGATGAGGGATCCTTTCCCTGTTTCGTAGGGAAAGAATTCCCGGCGTTCCCGTCGCATCACAAGAGGAGGCGCTCTCCACAGGAAAGGCGAGAGGAACTCCAGGGTCGTGCCACCATTCCAAGAGTCCCCCAGATGTGTCAGTCCATTCCAGAGGAACCTGTTTTCCCTGCACTGCCTTGACGTTCAAGCCGAGGATCGAGTCCCACCACGTGTGCACGTGGGACAGCCCTGTGGGAAAGCCTGGTGGGAAAGCCTCGTGGGAAAGACTCGAGGGAAAACCATAGATCCTTTGATCCACGCGGCGGACTGCGTGACACTGCTGCTACCGCTCTGGAGGAAAGCGCAAGTGCATCCCCGCATTCGAGACGAGGACTGACTCCCCTGGGGAGACTCCAGAAGTACCCCAAGATCCATGTCAGCACTGGAGAGGAATCCTCAAGTTCCGGCCCCGACTCCACACAAGGTCTTAGGCCCCGGCATCGACGGGAGAGGAATCCCGAGAGGCCCCCGAGGAACTCGCATGGGGACTGGCCTGTCCTGAGGCCACCAGAGCGGGTCCCTGAGGTCCCCGTCGTAAGTCGAGAGCACTTGCCGCAACTCGAGAAAATCCAGGAGGTTTTGCCCTCCAGGCGAGATGAGGCCCATTTCCGATGAGGCTTCTCGAGGCCAATCACATCTAACCACTGGAACTTCCAAAGGGTCCTTCACACCCTTGCTGCAACTCAAGAAGTTCCCCGACATACCCGTCTCCACTCGAGAGGAAGCATGTGGTGTCCCGCACACATCCAGGGGAGCCCCGTTTCCTCCTCCTAGCTCGAGATGAGGGATCCTTTCCCTGTTTCGTAGGGAAAGAATTCCCGGCGTTCCTGTCGCATCTCAAGAGGAGGCGCTCTCCACAGGAAAGGCGAGAGGAACTGAAGGGTCGTGCCACCATTCCAAGAGTCCCCCAGATGTGTCAGTCCATTCCAGAGGAACCTGTTTTCCCTGCACTGCCTTGACGTTCAAGCCGAGGATCGACTCCCACCACGTGTGCACGTGGGACAGCCCTGTGGGAAAGCCTCGTGGGAAAGCCTCGTGGGAAAGACTCGAGGGAAAACCATAGATCCTTTGATCCACGCGGCGGAATGCGTGACACTTGTGCTACCGCTCTGGAGGAAAGCGCAAGTGCATGCCCGCATTCGAGACGAGGACTGACTCCCCTGGGGAGACTCCAGAAGTACCCCAAGATCCATGTCAGCACTGGAGAGGAATCCTCAGGTTCCGGCCCCGACTCCACACAAGGTCTTAGGCCCCGGAATCGACGGGAGAGGAATCCCGAGAGGCCCCCGAGGAACTCGCATGGGGACTGGCCTTTCCTGAGGCCACCAGAGCGGTTCCCTGAGGTCCCCGTCGTAAGTCGAGAGCACCTGCCGCAACTCGAGAAAATCCAGGAGGTTTTGCCCTCCAGGCGAGATGAGGCCCATTTCCGCTGAGGCTTCTCGAGGCCAATCACGTCTAACCACTGGAACTTCCAAAGGGTCCTTCACACCCTTGCTGCAACTCAAGAAGTTCCCCGACATACCCGTCTCCACTCGAGAGGAAGCACGTGGGGTCCCGCACACATCCAGGGGAGCCCCGTTTCCGCCTCCTAGCTCGAGATGAGGGATCCTTTCCCTGTTTCGTAGGGAAAGAATTCCCGGCGTTCCCGTCGCATCTCAAGAGGAGGCGCTCTCCACAGGAAAGGCGAGAGGAACTCCAGGGTCGTGCCACCATTCCAAGAGTCCCCCAGATGTGTCAGTCCATTCCAGAGGAAACTGTTTTCCCTGCACTGCCTTGACGTTCAAGCCGAGGATCGACTCCCACCACGTGTGCACGTGGGACAGCCCTGTGGGAAAGCCTCGTGGGAAAGCCTCGTGGGAAAGACTCGAGGGAAAACCATAGATCCTTTGATCCACGCGGCGGACTGCGTGACACTTCTGCTACCGATCTGGAGGAAAGCGCAAGTGCATGCCCGCATTCGAGACGAGGACTGACTCCCCTGGGGAGACTACAGAAGTACCCCAAGATCCATGTCAGCACTGGAGAGGAATCCTCAGGTTCCGGCCCCGACTCCTCACAAGGTCTTAGGCCCCGGCATCGACGGGAGAGGAATCCCGAGAGGCCCCCGAGGAACTCGCATGGGGACTGGCCTTTCCTGAGGCCACCAGAGCGGTTCCCTGAGATCCCCGTCGTAAGTCGAGAGCACCTGCCGCAACTCGAGAAAATCCAGGAGGTTTTGCCCTCCAGGCGAAATGAGGCCCATTTCCGCTGAGGCTTCTCGAGGCCAATCACATCTAACCACTGGAACTTCCAAAGGGTCCTTCACACCATTGCTGCAACTCAAGAAGTTCCCCGACATACCCGTCTCCACTCGAGAGGAAGCACGTGGTGTCCCGCACACATCCAGGGGAGCCCCGTTTCCGCCTCCTAGCTCGAGATGAGGGATCCTTTCCCTGTTTCGTAGGGAAAGAATTCCCGGCGTTCCCGTCGCATCTCAAGAGGAGGCGCTCTCCACAGGAAAGGCGAGAGGAACTCCAGGGTCGTGACACCATTCCAAGAGTCCCCCAGATGTGTCAGTCCATTCCAGAGGAACCTGTTTTCCCTGCACTGCCTTGACGTTCAAGCCGAGGATCGACTCCCACCACGTGTGCACGTGGGACAGCCCTGTGGGAAAGCCTCGTGGGAAAGCCTCGTGGGAAAGACTCGAGGGAAAACCATAGATCCTTTGATCCACGCGGCGGACTGCGTGACACTGCTGCTACCGCTCTGGAGGAAAGCGCAAGTGCATGCCCGCATTCGAGACGAGGACTGACTCCCCTGGGGAGACTCCAGAAGTACCCCAAGATCCATGTCAGCACTGGAGAGGAATCCTCAGGTTCCGGCCGCGACTCCACACAAGGTCTTAGGCCCCGGCATCGACAGGAGAGGAATCCCGAGATGCCCCCGAGGAACTCGCATGGGGACTGGCCTTTCCTGAGGCCACCAGAGCGGGTCCCTGAGGTCCCCGTCGTAAGTCGAGAGCACCTGCCGCAACTCGAGAAAATCAAGGAGGTTTTGCCCTCCAGGCGAGATGAGGCCCATTTCCACTGAGGCTTCTCGAGGCCAATCACATCTAACCACTGGAACTTCCAAAGGGTCCTTCACACCCTTGCCTCAACTCAAGAAGTTCCCCACATACCCGTCTCCACTCGAGAGGAAGCACGTGGGGTCCCGCACACATCCAGGGGAGCCCCGTTTCCGCCTCCTAGCTCGAGATGAGGGATCCTTTCCCTGTTTCGTAGGGAAAGAATTCCCGGCGTTCCCGTCGCATCTCAAGAGGAGGAGCTCTCCACAGGAAAGGCGAGAGGAACTCCAGGGTCGTGCCACCATTCCAAGAGTCCCCCAGATGTGTCAGTCCATTCCAGAGGAACCTGTTTTCCCTGCACTGCCTTGACGTTCAAGCCGAGCATCGACTCCCACCACGTGTGCACGTGGGACAGCCCTGTGGGAAAGCCTCGTGGGAAAGACTCGAGGGAAAACCATAGATCCTTTGATCCACGCGGCGGACTGCGTGACACCGCTGCTACCGCTCTGGAGGAAAGCGCAAGTGCATGCCCGCATTCGAGACGAGGACTGACTCCCCTGGGGAGACTCCAGAAGTACCCCAAGATCCATGTCAGCACTGGAGAGGAATCCTCAGGTTCCGGCCCCGACTCCACACAAGGTCTTAGGCCCCGGCATTGACGGGAGAGGAATCCCGTGACGCCCCCGAGGAACTCGCATGGGGACTGGCCTTTCCTGAGGCCAACAGAGCGGGTCCCTGAGGTCCCCGTCGTAAGTCGAGAGCACCTGCCGCAACTCGAGAAAATCCAGGAGGTTTTGCCCTCCAGGCGAGATGAGGCCCATTTCCGCTGAGGCTTCTAGAGGCCAATCACATCTAACCCCTGGAACTTCCAAAGGGTCCTTCACACCCTTGCCTCAACTCAAGAAGTTCCCCACATACCCGTCTCCACTCGAGAGGAAGCACGTGGGGTCCCGCACACATCCAGGGGAGCCCCGTTTCCGCCTCCTAGCTCGAGATGAGGGATCCTTTCCCTGTTTCGTAGGGAAAGAATTCCCGGCGTTCCCGTCGCATCTCAAGAGGAGGCGCTCTCCACAGGAAAGGCGAGAGGAACTGAAGGGTCGTGCCACCATTCCAAGAGTCCCCCAGATGTGTCAGTCCATTCCAGAGGAACCTGTTTTCCCTGCACTGCCTTGACGTTCAAGCCGAGGATCGACTCCCACCACGTGTGCACGTGGGACAGCCGTGTGGGAAAGCCTCGTGGGAAAGCCTCGTGGGAAAGACTCGAGGGAAAACCATAGATCCTTTGATCCACGCGGCGGACTGCGTGACACTGCTGCTACCGCTCTGGAGGAAAGCGCAAGTGCATGCCCGCATTCGAGACGAGGACTGACTCCCCTGGGGAGACTCCAGAAGTACCCCAAGGTCCATGTCAGCACTGGAGAGGAATCCTCAGGTTCCGGCCCCGACTCCACACAAGGTCTTAGGCCCCGGTATCGACGGGAGAGGAATCCCGAGAGGACCCTGAGGAACTCGCATGGGGACTGGCCTTTCCTGAGGCCACCAGAGCGGGTCCCTGAGGTCCCCGTCGTAAGTCGAGAGCACCTGCCGCAACTCGAGAAAATCCAGGAGGTTTTGCCCTCCAGGCGAGATGAGGCCCATTTCCGCTGAGGCTTCTGGAGGCCAATCACATCTAACCACTGGAACTTCCAAAGGGTCCTTCACACCCTTGCTGAAACTCAAGAAGTTCCCCGACATACCCGTATCCACTCGAGAGGAAGCAGGTGGTGTCCCGCACACATCCAGGGGAGCCCCGTTTCCGCCTCCTAGCTCGAGATGAGGGATCCTTTCCCTGTTTCGTAGGGAAAGAATTCCCGGCGTTCCCGTCGCATCTCAAGAGGAGGCGCTCTCCACAGGAAAGGCGAGAGGAACTCCAGGGTCGTGCCACCATTCCAAGAGTCCCCCAGATGTGTCAGTCCATTCCAGAGGAACCTGTTTTCCCTGCACTGCCTTGACGTTCAAGCCGAGGATCGACTCCCACCACGTGTGCACGTGGGACAGCCCTGTGGGAAAGCCTCGTGGGAAAGCCTCGTGGGAAAGACTCGAGGGAAAACCATAGATCCTTTGATCCACGCGGCGGAATGCGTGACACTGCTGCTACCGCTCTGGAGGAAAGCGCAAGTGCATGCCCGCATTCGAGACCAGGACTGACTCCCCTGGGGAGACTCCAGAAGTACCCCAAGGTCCATGTCAGCACTGGAGAGGAATCCTCAGGTTCCCGCCCCGACTCCACACAAGGTCTTAGGCCCCGGTATCGACGGGAGAGGAATCCCGAGAGGCCCCCGAGGAACTCGCATGGGGACTGGCCTTTCCTGAGGCCACCAGAGCGGGTCCCTGAGGTCCCCGTCGTAAGTCGAGAGCACCTGCCGCAACTCGAGAAAATCCAGGAGGTTTTGCCCTCCAGGCGAGATGAGGCCCATTTCCGCTGAGGCTTCTCGAGGCCAATCACATCTAACCACTGGAACTTCCAAAGGGTCCTTCACACCCTTGCTGCAACTCAAGAAGTTCCCCGACATACCCGTATCCACTCGAGAGGAAGCACGTGGTGTCCCGCACACATCCAGGGGAGCCCCGTTTCCGCCTCCTAGCTCGAGATGAGGGAACCTTTCCCTGTTTCGTAGGGAAAGAATTCCCGGCGTTCCCGTCGCATCTCAAGAGGAGGCGCTCTCCACAGGAAAGGCGAGAGGAACTCCAGGGTCGTGCCACCATTCCAAGAGTCCCCCAGATGTGTCAGTCCATTCCAGAGGAACCTATTTTCCCTGCACTGCCTTGACGTTCAAGCCGAGGATCGACTCCCACCACGTGTGAACGTGGGGCAGCCCTGTGGGAAAGCCTCGTGGGAAAGCCTCGTGGGAAAGACTCGAGGGAAAACCATAGATCCTTTGATCCACGCGGCGGACTGCGTGACACTGCTGCTACCGCTCTGGAGGAAAGCGCAAGTGCATGCCCGCATTCGAGACGAGGACTGACTCCCCTGGGGAGATCCAGAAGTACCCCAAGATCCATGTCAGCACTGGAGAGGAATCCTCAGGTTCCGGCCCCGACTCCACACAAGGTCTTAGGCCCCGGCATCGATGGGAGAGGAATCCAGAGACGCCCATGAGGAACTCGCATGGGGACTGGCCTTTCCTGAGGCCACCAGAGCGGTTCCCTGAGGTCCCCGTCGTAAGTCGAGAGCACCTGCCGCAACTCGGGAAAATCCAGGAGGTTTTGCCCTCCAGGCGAGATGAGGCCCATTTCCGCTGAGGCTTCTCGAGGCCAATCACATCTAACCACGGGAACTTCCAAAGGGTCCTTCACACCCTTGCTGCAACTCAAGAAGTTCCCCGACATACCCGTCTCCACTCGAGAGGAAGCACGTGGTGTCCCGCACACATCCAGGGGAGCCCCGTTTCCGCCTCCTAGCTCGAGATGAGGGATCCTTTCCCTGTTTCGTAGGGAAAGAATTCCCGGCGTTCCCGTCGCATCTCAAGAGGAGGCGCTCTCCACAGAAAAGGCGAGAGGAACTCCAGGGTCGTGCCACCATTCCAAGAGTCCCCCAGATGTGTCAGTCCATTCCAGAGGAACCTGTTTTCCCTGCACTGCCTTGACGTTCAAGCCGAGCATCGACTCCCACCACGTGTGCACGTGGGACAGCCCTGTGGGAAAGCCTCGTGGGAAAGACTCGAGGGAAAACCATAGATCCTTTGATCCACGCGGCGGACTGCGTGACACCGCTGCTACCGCTCTGGAGGAAAGCGCAAGTGCATGCCCGCATTCGAGACGAGGACTGACTCCCCTGAGGAGACTCCAGAAGTACCCCAAGATCCATGTCAGCACTGGAGAGGAATCCTCAGGTTCCGGCCCTGACTCCACACAAGGTCTTAGGCCCCGGCATCGACGGGAGAGGAATCCCGAGAGGCCCCCGAGGAACTCGCATGGGGACTGGCCTTTCCTGAGGCCACCAGAGCGGGTCCCTGAGGTCCCCGTCGTAAGTCGAGAGCACCTGCCGCAACTCGAGAAAATCCAGGAGGTTTTGCCGTCCAGGAGAGATGAGGCCCATTTCCGCTGAGGCTTCTCGAGGCCAATCACATCTAACCACAGGAACTGCCAAAGGGTCCTTCACACCCTTGCTGCAACTCAAGAAGTTCCCCGACATACCCGTCTGCACTCGAGAGGAAGCACGTGGTGTCCCTCACACATCCAGGGGAGCCCCGTTTCCGCCTCCTATCTCGAGATGAGGGATCCTTTCCCTGTTTCGTAGGGAAAGAATTCCCGGCGTTCCCGTCGCATCTCAAGAGGAGGCGCTCTCCACAGGAAAGGCGAGAGGAACTCCAGGGTCGTGACACCATTCCAAGAGACCCCAGATGTGTCAGTCCATGAAAGAGGAACCTGTTTTCCCTGCACTGCCTTGACGTTCAAACCGAAGATCGACTCCCACCACGTGTGCACGTGGGACAGCCCTGTGGGAAAGCCTCGTGGGAAAGCCTCGTGGGAAAGACTCGAGGGAAAACCATAGATCCTTTGATCCACGCGGTGGAATGCGTGACACTGCTGCTACCGCTCTGGAGGAAAGCGCAAGTGCATGCCCGCATTCGAGACGAGGACTGACTCCCCTGGGGAGACTCCAGAAGTACCCCAAGATCCATGTCAGCACTGGAGAGGAATCCTCAGGTTCCGGCCCCGACTCCACACAAGGTCTTAAGCCCCGGCATTGACGGGAGAGGAATCCCCAGAGGAACTCGCATGGGGACTGGCCTTTCCTGAGGCCACCAGAGCGGTGCCCTGAGGTCCCCGTCGTAAGTCGAGAGCACCTGCCGCAACTCGAGAAAATCCAGGAGGTTTTGCCCTCCAGGCGAGATGAGGCCCATTTCCGCTGAGGCTTCTCGAGGCTAATCACGTCTAACCACTGGAACTTCCAAAGGGTCCTTCACACCATTGCTGCAACTCAAGAAGTTCCCCGACATACACGTCTCCACTCGAGAGGAAGCACGTGGGTCCCGCACACATCCAGGGGAGCCCCGTTTCCGCCTCCTAGCTCGAGATGAGGGATCCTTTCCCTGTTTCGTAGGGAAAGAATTCCCGGCGTTCCCGTCGCATCTCAAGAGGAGGCGCTCTCCACAGGAAAGGCGAGAGGAACTCCAGGGTCGTGCCACCATTCCAAGAGTCCCCCAGATGTGTCAGTCCATTCCAGAGGAACCTGTTTTCCCTGAACTGCCATGACGTTCAAGCCGAGTATCGACTCACACCACGTGTGCACGTGGGACAGCCCTGTGGGAAAGCCTCGTGGGAAAGCCTCGTGGGAAAGACTCGAGGGAAAACCATAGATCCTTTGATCCACGCGGCGGACTGCGTGACACTGCTGCTACCGCTCTGGAGGAAAGCGCAAGTGCATGCCCGCATTCGAGACGAGGACTGACTCCCCTGGGGAGACTCCAGAAGTACCCCAAGATCCATGTCAGCACTGGAGAGGAATCCTCAGGTTCCGGCCCCGACTCCACACAAGGTCTTAGGCCCTGGTATCGACGGGAGATGAATCCCGAGAGGCCCCCGAGGAACTCGCATGGGGACTGGCCTTTCCTGAGGCCACCAGAGCGGTTCCCTGAGGTCCCCGTCGTAAGTCGATAGCACCTGCCGCAACTCGAGAAAATCCAGGAGGTTTTGCCCTCCAGGCGAGATGAGGCCCATTTCCGCTGAGGCTTCTCGAGGCCAATCACATCTAACCACTGGAACTTCCAAAGGGTCCTTCACACCATTGCTGCAACTCAAGAAGTTCCCCGACATACCCGTCTGCACTCGAGAGGAAGCACGTGGTGTCCCGCACACATCCAGGGGAGCCCCGTTTCCGCCTCCTAGCTCGAGTTGAGGGATCCTTTCCCTGTTTCGTAGGGAAAGAATTCCCGGCGTTCCCGTCGCATCTCAAGAGGAGGCACTCTCCACAGGAAAGGCGAGAGGAACTCCAGGGTCGTGACACCATTCCAAGAGTCCCCCAGATGTGTCAGTCCATTCCAGAGGAACCTGTTTTCCCTGCACTGCCTTGACGTTCAAGCCGAGGATCGACTCCCAACACGTGTGCACGTGGGACAGCCCTGTGGGAAAGCCTCGTGGGAAAGCCTCGTGGGAAAGACTCGAGGGAAAACCATAGATCCTTTGATCCACGCGGCGGACTGCGTGACACTGCTGCTACCGCTCTGGAGGAAAGCGCAAGTGCATGCCCGCATTCGAGACGAGGACTGACTCCCCTGGGGAGACTCCAGAAGTACCCCAAGATCCATGTCAGCACTGGAGAGGAATCCTCAGGTTCCGGCCCCGACTCCACACAAGGTCTTAGGCCCCGGCATAGACGGGAGAGGAATCCCGAGAGGCCCCCGAGGAACTCGCATGGGGACTGGCCTTTCCTGAGGCCACCAGAGCGGGTCCCTGAGGTCCCCGTCGTAAGTCGAGAGCACCTGCCGCAACTCGAGAAAATCCAGGAGGTTTTGCCCTCCAGGCGAGATGAGGCCCATTTCCGCTGAGGCTTCTCGAGGCCAATCACATCTAACCACTGGAACTTCCAAAGGGTCCTTCACACCCTTGCTGCAACTCAAGAAGTTCCCCGACATACCCGTCTCCACTCGAGAGGAAGCACGTGGTGTCCCGCACACATCCAGGGGAGCCCCGTTTCCGCCTCCTAGCTCAAGATGAGGGATCCTTTCCCTGTTTCGTAGGGAAAGAATTCCCGGCGTTCCCGTCGCATCTCAAGAGGAGGCGCTCTCCACAGGAAAGGCGAGAGGAACTCCAGGGTCGTGCCACCATTCCAAGAGTCCCCCAGATGTGTCAGTCCATTCCAGAGGAACCTGTTTTCCCTGCACTGCCTTGACGTTCAAGCCGAGGATCGACTCCCACCACGTGTGCACGTGGGACAGCCCTGTGGGAAAGCCTCGTGGGAAAGCCTCGTGGGAAAGACTCGAGGGAAAACCATAGATCCTTTGATCCACGCGGCGGACTGCGTGACACTGCTGCTACCGCTCTGGAGGAAAGCGCAAGTGCATGCCCGCATTCGAGACGAGGACTGACTCCCCTGGGGAGACTCCAGAAATACCCCAAGATCCATGTCATCACTGGAGAGGAATCCTCAGGTTCCGGCCCCGACTCCACACAAGGTCTTAGGCCCCGGCATAGACGGGAGAGGAATCCCCAGAGGCCCCCGAGGAACTCGCATGGGGACTGGCCTTTCCTGAGGCCACCAGAGCGGGTCCCTGAGGTCCCCGTCGTAAGTCGAGAGCACCTGCCGCAACTCGAGAAAATCCAGGAGGTTTTGCCCTCCAGGCGAGATGAGGCCCATTTCCGCTGAGGCTTCTCGAGGCCAATCACGTCTAACCACTGGAACTTCCAAAGGGCCCTTCACACCCTTGCTGCAACTCAAGAAGTTCCCCGACATACCCGTCTCCACTCGAGAGGAAGCATGTGGTGTCCCGCACACATCCAGGGGAGCCCCGTTTCCGCCTCCTAGCTCGAGATGAGGGATCCTTTCCCTGTTTCGTAGGGAAAGAATTCCCGGCGTTCCCGTCGCATCTCAAGAGGAGGCGCTCTCCACAGGAAAGGCGAGAGGAACTCCAGGGTCGTGCCACCATTCCAAGAGTCCCCCAGATGTGTCAGTCCATTCCAGAGGAACCTGTTTTCCCTGCACTGCCTTGACGTTCAAGCCGAGCATCGACTCCCACCACGTGTGCACGTGGGACAGCCCTGTGGGAAAGCCTCGTGGGAAAGACTCGAGGGAAAACCATAGATCCTTTGATCCACGCGGCGGACTGCGTGACACCGCTGCTACCGCTCTGGAGGAAAGCGCAAGTGCATGCCCGCATTCGAGACGAGGACTGACTCCCCTGGGGAGACTCCAGAAGTACCCCAAGATCCATGTCAGCACTGGAGAGGAATCCTCAGGTTCCGGCCCCGACTCCACACAAGGTCTTAGGCCCCGGCATCGACGGGAGAGAAATCCCGAGACGCCCCTGAGGAACTCGCATGGGGACTGGCCTTTCCTGAGGCCACCAGAGCGGTTCCCTGAGGTCCCCGTCGTAAGTCGAGAGCACCTGCCGCAACTCGGGAAAATCCAGGAGGTTTTGCCCTCCAGGCGAGATGAGGCCCATTTCCGCTGAGGCTTCTCGAGGCCAATCACATCTAACCACTGGAACTTCCAAAGGGTCCTTCACACCCTTGCTGCAACTCAAGAAGTTCCCCGACATACCCGTCTCCACTCGAGAGGAAGCACGTGGTGTCCCGCACACATCCAGGGGCGCCCCGTTTCCGCCTCCTAGCTCGAGATGAGGGATCCTTTCCCTGTTTCGTAGGGAAAGAATTCCCGGCGTTCCCGTCGCATCTCAAGAGGAGGCGCTCTCCACAGGAAAGGCGAGAGGAACTCCAGGGTCGTGCCACCATTCCAAGAGTCCCCCAGATGTGTCAGTCCATTCCAGAGGAACCTGTTTTCCCTGCACTGCCTTGACGTTCAAGCCGAGCATCGACTCCCACCACGTGTGCACGTGGGACAGCCCTGTGGGAAAGCCTCGTGGGAAAGACTCGAGGGAAAACCATAGATCCTTTGATCCACGCGGCGGACTGCGTGACACCGCTGCTACCGCTCTGGAGGAAAGCGCAAGTGCATGCCCGCATTCGAGACGAGGACTGACTCCCCTGGGGAGACTCCAGAAGTACCCCAAGATCCATGTCAGCACTGGAGAGGAATCCTCAGGTTCCGGCCCCGACTCCACACAAGGTCTTAGGCCCCGGCATCGACGGGAGAGGTATCCCGAGACGCCCCCGAGGAACTCGCATGGGGACTGGCCTTTCCTGAGGCCACCAGAGCGGGTCCCTGAGGTCCCCGTCGTAAGTCGAGAGCACCTGCCGCAACTCGAGAAAATCCAGGAGGTTTTGCCCTCCAGGCGAGATGAGGCCCATTTCCGCTGAGGCTTCTCGAGGCCAATCACATCTAACCCCTGGAACTTCCAAAGGGTCCTTCACACCCTTGCCTCAACTCAAGAAGTTCCCCACATACCCGTCTCCACTCGAGAGGAAGCACGCGGGGTCCCGCACACATCCAGGGGAGCCCCGTTTCCGCCTCCTAGCTCGAGATGAGGGATCCTTTCCCTGTTTCGTAGGGAAAGAATTCCCGGCGTTCCCGTCGCATCTCAAGAGGAGGCGCTCTCCACAGGAAAGGGGAGAGGAACTCCAGGGTCGTGCCACCATTCCAAGAGTCCCCCAGATGTGTCAGTCCATTCCAGAGGAAACTGTTTTCCCTGCACTGCCTTGACGTTCAAGCCGAGCATCGAATCCCACCACGTGTGCACGTGGGACAGCCCTGTTGGAAAGCCTCGTGGGAAAGACTCGAGGGAAAAACATAGATCCTTTGATCCACGTGGCGGACTGCGTGACACCGCTGCTACCGCTCTGGAGGAAAGCGCAAGTGCATGCCCGCATTCGAGACGAGGACTGACTCCCCTGGGGAGACTCCAGAAGTACCCCAAGATCCATGTCAGCACTGGAGAGGAATCCTCAGGTTCCGGCCCCGACTCCACACAAGGTCTTAGGCCCCGGCATCGACGGGAGAGGAATCCCGAGAGGCCCCCGAGGAACTCGCATGGGGACTGGCCTTTCCTGAGTCCACCAGAGCGGGTCCCTGAGGTCCCCGTCGTAAGTCGAGAGCACCTGCCGCAACTCGAGAAAATCCAGGAGGTTTTGCCCTCCAGGCGAGATGAGGCCCATTTCCGCTGAGGCTTCTCGAGGCCAATCACATCTAACCACTGGAACTTCCAAAGGGTCCTTCACACCCTTGCTGCAACTTAAGAACTTCCCCGACATACCCGTCTGCACTCGAGAGGAAGCACGTGGTGTCCCGCACACATCCAAAGGAGTCCCGTTTCCGCCTCCTAGCTCGAGATGAGGGATCCTTTCCCTGTTTCGTAGGGAAAGAATTCCTGGCGTTCCCGTCGCATCTCAAGAGGAGGCGCTCTCCACAGGAAAGGCGAGAGGAACTCCAGGGTCGTGCCACCATTCCAAGAGTCCCCCAGATGTGTCAGTCCATTCCAGAGGAACCTGTTTTCCCTGCACTGCCTTGACGTTCAAGCCGAGGATCGACTCCCACCACGTGTGCACGTGGGACAGCCCTGTGGGAAAGCCTCGTGGGAAAGCCTCGTGGGAAAGACTCGAGGGAAAACCATAGATCCTTTGATCCACGCGGCGGACTGCGTGACACTGCTGCTACCGCTCTGGAGGAAAGCGCAAGTGCATGCCCGCATTCGAGACGAGGACTGACTCCCCTGGGGAGACTCCAGAAGTACCCCAAGATCCATGTCAGCACTGGAGAGGAATCCTCAGGTTCCGGCCCCGACTCCACACAAGGTCTTAGGCCCCGGCATCGACGGGAGAGGAATCCCGAGAGGCCCCCGTGGAACTCGCATGGGGACTGGCCTTTCCTGAGGCCACCAGAGCGGTTCCCTGAGGTCCCCGTCGTAAGTCGATAGCACCTGCCGCAACTCGAGAAAATCCAGGAGGTTTTGCCCTCCAGGCGAGAAGAGGCCCATTTCCGCTGAGGCTTCTCGAGGCCAATCACATCTAACCACTGGAACTTCCAAAGGGTCCTTCACACCATTGCTGCAACTCAAGAAGTTCCCCGACATGCCCGTCTCCACTCGAGAGGAAGCACGTGGGGTCCCGCACACATCCAGGGGAGCCCCGTTTCCGCCTCCTAGCTCGAGATGAGGGATCCTTTCCCTGTTTCGTAGGGAAAGAATTCCCGGCGTTCCCGTCGCATCTCAAGAGGAGGCGCTCTCCACAGGAAAGGCGAGAGGAACTCCAGGGTCGTGCCACCATTCCAAGAGTCCCCCAGATGTGTCAGTCCATTCCAGAGGAACCTGTTTTCCCTGCACTGCCTTGACGTTCAAGCCGAGGATCGACTCCCACCATGTGTGCACGTGGGACAGCCCTGTGGGAAAGCCACGTGGGAAAGCCACGTGGGAAAGACTCGAGGGAAAACCATATATCCTTTGATCCACGCGGCGGACTGCGTGACACTGCTGCTACCGCTCTGAAGGAAAGCGCAAGTGCATGCCCGCATTCGAGACGAGGACTGACTCCCCTGGGGAGACTCCAGAAGAACCCCAAGATCCATGTCAGCACTGGAGAGGAATCCTCAGGTTCCGGCCACGACTCCACACAAGGTCTTAGGCCCCGGCATCGACGGGAGAGGAATCCCGAGAGGCCCCCGAAGAACTCGCATGGGGACTGGCCTTTCCTGAGGCCACCAGAGCGGGTCCCTGAGGTCCCCGTCGTAAGTCGAGAGAACCTGCCACAACTCGAGAAAATCCAGGAGGTTTTGCCCTCCAGGCGAGATGAGGCCCATTTCCGCTGAGGCTTCTCGAGGCCAATCACATCTAACCACTGGAACTTCCAAAGGGTCCTTCACACCATTGCTGCAACTCAACAAGTTCCCCGACATACCCGTCTCCACTCGAGAGGAAGCAGGTGGAGTCCCGCACACATCCAGGGGAGCCCCGTTTCCGCCTCCTAGCTCGAGATGAGGGATCCTTTCCCTGTTTCGTAGGGAAAGAATTCCCGGCGTTCCCGTCGCATCTCAAGAGGAGGCGCTCTCCACAGGAAAGGCGAGAGGAACTCCAGGGTCGTGACACCATTCCAAGAGTCCCCCAGATGTGTCAGTCCATTCCAGAGGAACCTGTTTTCCCTGCACTGCCTTGACGTTCAAGCCGAGGATCGACTCCCACCACGTGTGCACGTGGGACAGCCCTGTGGGAAAGCCTCGTGGGAAAGCCTCGTGGGAAAGACTCGAGGGAAAACCATAGATCCTTTGATCCACGCGGCGGACTGTGTGACACTGCTGCTACCGCTCTGGAGGAAAGCGCAAGTGCATGCCCGCATTCGAGACGAGGACTGACTCCCCTGGGGAGACTCCAGAAGTACCCCAAGATCCATGTCAGCACTGGAGAGGAATCCTCAGGTTCCGGCCACGACTCCACACAAGGTCTTAGGCCCCGGCATCGACGGGAGAGGAATCCCGAGAGGACCCCGAGGAACTCGCATGGGGACTGGCCTTTCCTGAGGCCACCAGAGAGGGTCCGTGAGGTCCCCGTCGTAAGTCGAGAGCACCTGCCGCAACTCGAGAAAATCCAGGAGGTTTTGCCCTCCAGGCGAGATGAGGCCCATTTCCGCTGAGGCTTCTCGAGGCCAATCACATCTAACCACTGGAACTTCCAAAGGGTCCTTCACACCCTTGCTGCAACTTAAGAACTTCCCCGACATACCCGTCTGCACTCGAGAGGAAGCACGTGGTGTCCTGCACACATCCAAAGGAGCCCCGTTTCCGCCTCCTAGCTCGAGATGAGGGATCCTTTCCCTGTTTCTTAGGGAAAGAATTCCTGGCGTTCCCGTCGCATCTCAAGAGGAGGCGCTCTCCACAGGAAAGGCGAGAGGAACTCCAGGGTCGTGCCACCATTCCAAGAGTCCCCCAGATGTGTCAGTCCATTCCAGAGGAACCTGTTTTCCCTGCACTGCCTTGACGTTCAAGCCGAGGATCGACTCCCACCACGTGTGCACGTGGGACAGCCCTGTGGGAAAGCCTCGTGGGAAAGCCTCGTGGAAAAGACTCGAGGGAAAACCATAGGTCCTTTGATCCACGCGGCGGACTGCGTGACACTGCTGCTACCGCTCTGGAGGAAAGCGCAAGTGCATGCCCGCATTCGAGACGAAGACTGACTCCCCTGGGGAGACTCCAGAAGTACCCCAAGATCCATGTCAGCACTGGAGAGGAATCCTCAGGTTCCGACCCCGACTCCACACAAGGACTTAGGCCCCGGCATCCACGGGAGAGGAATCCCCAGAGGCCCCCGAGGAACTCGCATGGGGACTGGCCTTTCCTGAGGCCACCAGAGCGGGTCCCTGAGGTCCCCGTCGTAAGTCGAGAGCACCTGCCGCAACTCGAGAAAATCCAGGCGATTTTGCCCTCCAGGCGAGATGAGGCCCATTTCCGCTGAGGCTTCTCGAGGCCAATCACATCTAACCACTGGAACTTCCAAAGGGTCCTTCACACCCTTGCTGCAACTTAAGAACTTCCCCGACATACCCGTTTGCACTCGAGAAGAAGCACGTGGTGTCCCGCACACATCCAGGGGAGCCCCGTTTCCGCCTCCTAGCTCGAGATGAGGGATCCTTTCCCTGTTTCGTAGGGAAAGAATTCCCGGCGTTCCCGTCGCATCTAAAAAGGAGGCGCTCTCCACAGGAAAGGCGAGAGGAACTCCAGGGTCATGCCACCATTCCAAGAGTCCCCCAGATGTGTCAGTCCATTCCAGAGGAACCTGTTTTCCCTGCACTGCCTTGACGTTCAAGCCGAGGATCGACTCCCACCACGTGTGCACGTGGGACAGCCCTGTGGGAAAGCCTCGTGGGAAAGCCTCGTGGGAAAGACTCGAGGGAAAACCATAGATCCTTTGATCCACGCGGCGGACTGCGTGACACTGCTTCTACCGCTCTGGAGGAAAGCGCAAGTGCATGCACGCATTCGAGACGAGGACTGACTCCCCTGGGGAGACTCCAGAAGTACCCCAAGATCCATGTCAGCACTGGAGAGGAATCCTCAGGTTCCGGCCCCGACTCCACACAAGGTCTTAGGCCCCGGCATCGACGGGAGAGGAATCCCGAGAGGCCCCCGAGGAACTCGCATGGGGACTGGCCTTTCCTGAGGCCACCAGAGCGGGTCCCTGAGGTCCCCGTCGTAAGTCGAGAGCACCTGCCGCAACTCGAGAAAATCCAGGCGGTTTTGCCCTCCAGGCGAGATGAGGCCCATTTCCGCTGGGGCTTCTCGAGGCTAATCACATCTAACCACTGGAACTTCCAACGGGTCCTTCACACCCTTTCTGCAACTCAAGAAGTTCCCCGACATACCCGTCTCCACTCGAGAGGAAGCACGTGGGTCCCGCACACATCCAGGGGAGCCACGTTTCCGCCTCCTAGCTCGAGATGAGGGATCCTTTCCCTGTTTCGTAGGGAAAGAATTCCCGGCCTTCCCGTCGCATCTCAAGAGCAGGCGCTCTCCACAGGAAAGGCGAGAGGAACTCCAGGGTCGTGCCACCATTCCAAGAGTCCCCCAGATGTGTCAGTCCATTCCAGAGGAACCTGTTTTCCCTGCACTGCCTTGACGTTCAAGCCGAGGATCGACTCCCACCACGTGTGCACGTGGGACAGACCTGTGGGAAAGCCTCGTGGGAAAACCTCGTGGGAAAGACTCGAGGGAAAACCATAGATCCTTTGATCCACGCGGCGGACTGCGTGACACTGCTGCTACCGCTCTGGAGGAAAGCGCAAGTGCATGCCCGCATTCGAGACGAGGACTGACTCTCCTGGGGAGACTCCAGACGTAGCCCAAGATCCATGTCAGCACTGGAGAGGAATCCTCAGGTTCCGGCCCCGACTCCACACAAGGTCTTAGGCCCCGGCATCGACGGGAGAGGAATCCCGAGACGCCCCCGAGGAACTCGCATGGGGACTGGCCTTTCCTGAGGCCACCAGAGCGGGTCCCTGAGGGCCCCGTCGTAAGTCGAGAGCACCTGCCGCAACTCGAGAAAATCCAGGAGGTTTTGCCCTCCAGGCGAGATGAGGCCCATTTCCGCTGAGGCTTCTCGAGGCTAATCACGTCTAACCACTGGAACTTTCAAAGGGTCCTTCACACCCTTGCTGCAACTGAAGAAGTTCCCCGACATACCCGTCTCCACTCGAGAGGAAGAACGTGGGGTCCCGCACACATCCAGGGGAGCCCCGTTTCCGCCTCCTAACTCGATATGAGGGGTCCTTTCCCTGTTTGGTAGGGAAAGAATTCCCGGCGTTCCCGTCGCATCTCAAGAGGAGGCGCTCTCCACAGGAAAGGCGAGAGGAACTCCAGGGTCGTGACACCATTCCAAGAGTCCCCCAGATGTGTCAGTCCATTCCAGAGGAACCTGTTTTCCCTGCACTGCCTTGACGTTCAAGCCGAGGATCGACTCCCACCACGTGTGCACGTGGGACAGCCCTGTGGGAAAGCCTCGTGGGAAAGCCTCGTGGGAAAGACTCGAGGGAAAACCATAGATCCTTTGATCCATTGGGCGGACTGCGTGACACTGCTGCTACCGCTCTGGAGGAAAGCGCAAGTGCATGCCCGTATTCGAGACGAGGACTGACTCCCCTGGGGTGACTCCAGAAGTACCCCAAGATCCATGTCAGCACTGGAGAGGAATACTCAGGTTCCGGCCCCGACTCCACACAAGGTCTTAGGCCCCGGCATCGACGGGAGAGGAATCCCGAGAGGCCCCCGAGGACCTCGCATGGGGACTGGCCTTTCCTGAGGCCACCAGAGCGGGTCCCTGAGGTCCCCGTCGTAAGTCGAGAGCACCTGCCGCAACTCGAGAAAATCCAGGAGGTTTTGCCCTCCAGGCGAGATGAGGCCCATTTCCGCTGAGGCATCTCGAGGCCAATCACATCTAACCACTGGAACTTCCAAAGGGTCCTTCACACCATTGCTGCAACTCAAGAAGTTCCCCGACATACCCGTCTGCACTCGAGAGGAAGCACGAGGTGTCCCGCACACATCCAGGGGAGCCCCGTTTCCGCCTCCTAGCTCGAGATGAGGGATCCTTTCCCTGTTTCGTAGGGAAAGAATTCCCGGCGTTCCCGTCGCATCTCAAGAGGAGGCGCTCTCCACAGGAAAGGCGAGAGGAACTCCAGGGTCGTGACACCATTCCAAGAGTCCCCCAGATGTGTCAGTCCATTCCAGAGGAACCTGTTTTCCCTGCACTGCCTTGACGTTCAAGCCGAGGATCGACTCCCACCACGTGTGCACGTGGGACAGCCCTGTGGGAAAGCCTCGTGGGAAAGCCTCGTGGGAAAGACTCGAGGGAAAACCATAGATCCTTTGATCCACGCGGCGGACTGTGTGACACTGCTGCTACCGCTCTGGAGGAAAGCGCAAGTGCATGCCCGCATTCGAGACGAGGACTGACTCCCCTGGGGAGACTCCAGAAGTACCCCAAGATCCATGTCAGCACTGGAGAGGAATCCTCAGGTTCCGGCCACGACTCCACACAAGGTCTTAGGCCCCGGCATCGACGGGAGAGGAATCCCGAGAGGACCCCGAGGAACTCGCATGGGGACTGGCCTTTCCTGAGGCCACCAGAGAGGGTCCGTGAGGTCCCCGTCGTAAGTCGAGAGCACCTGCCGCAACTCGAGAAAATCCAGGAGGTTTTGCCCTCCAGGCGAGATGAGGCCCATTTCCGCTGAGGCTTCTCGAGGCCAATCACATCTAACCACTGGAACTTCCAAAGGGTCCTTCACACCCTTGCTGCAACTTAACAACTTCCCCGACATACCAGTCTGCACTCGAGAGGAAGCACGTGGTGTCCTGCACACATCCAAAGGAGCCCCGTTTCCGCCTCCTAGCTCGAGATGAGGGATCCTTTCCCTGTTTCTTAGGGAAAGAATTCCTGGCGTTCCCGTCGCATCTCAAGAGGAGGCGCTCTCCACAGGAAAGGCGAGAGGAACTCCAGGGTCGTGCCACCATTCCAAGAGTCCCCCAGATGTGTCAGTCCATTCCAGAGGAACCTGTTTTCCCTGCACTGCCTTGACGTTCAAGCCGAGGATCGACTCCCACCACGTGTGCACGTGGGACAGCCCTGTGGGAAAGCCTCGTGGGAAAGCCTCGTGGAAAAGACTCGAGGGAAAACCATAGGTCCTTTGATCCACGCGGCGGACTGCGTGACACTGCTGCTACCGCTCTGGAGGAAAGCGCAAGTGCATGCCCGCATTCGAGACGAAGACTGACTCCCCTGGGGAGACTCCAGAAGTACCCCAAGATCCATGTCAGCACTGGAGAGGAATCCTCAGGTTCCGACCCCGACTCCACACAAGGACTTATGCCCCGGCATCCACGGGAGAGGAATCCCCAGAGGCCCCCGAGGAACTCGCATGGGGACTGGCCTTTCCTGAGGCCACCAGAGCGGGTCCCTGAGGTCCCCGTCGTAAGTCGAGAGCACCTGCCGCAACTCGAGAAAATCCAGGCGATTTTGCCCTCCAGGCGAGATGAGGCCCATTTCCGCTGAGGCTTCTCGAGGCCAATCACATCTAACCACTGGAACTTCCAAAGGGTCCTTCACACCCTTGCTGCAACTTAAGAACTTCCCCGACATACCCGTTTGCACTCGAGAAGAAGCACGTGGTGTCCCGCACACATCCAGGGGAGCCCCGTTTCCGCCTCCTAGCTCGAGATGAGGGATCCTTTCCCTGTTTCGTAGGGAAAGAATTCCCGGCGTTCCCGTCGCATCTAAAAAGGAGGCGCTCTCCACAGGAAAGGCGAGAGGAACTCCAGGGTCATGCCACCATTCCAAGAGTCCCCCAGATGTGTCAGTCCATTCCAGAGGAACCTGTTTTCCCTGCACTGCCTTGACGTTCAAGCCGAGGATCGACTCCCACCACGTGTGCACGTGGGACAGCCCTGTGGGAAAGCCTCGTGGGAAAGCCTCGTGGGAAAGACTCGAGGGAAAACCATAGATCCTTTGATCCACGCGGCGGACTGCGTTACACTGCTTCTACCGCTCTGGAGGAAAGCGCAAGTGCATGCACGCATTCGAGACGAGGACTGACTCCCCTGGGGAGACTCCAGAAGTACCCCAAGATCCATGTCAGCACTGGAGAGGAATCCTCAGGTTCCGGCCCCGACTCCACACAAGGTCTTAGGCCCCGGCATCGACGGGAGAGGAATCCCGAGAGGCCCCCGAGGAACTCGCATGGGGACTGGCCTTTCCTGAGGCCACCAGAGCGGGTCCCTGAGGTCCCCGTCGTAAGTCGAGAGCACCTGCCGCAACTCGAGAAAATCCAGGCGGTTTTGCCCTCCAGGCGAGATGAGGCCCATTTCCGCTGGGGCTTCTCGAGGCTAATCACATCTAACCCCTGGAACTTCCAACGGGTCCTTCACACCCTTTCTGCAACTCAAGAAGTTCCCCGACACACCCGTCTCCACTCGAGAGGAAGCACGAGGGTCCCGAACACATCCAGGGGAGCCACGTTTCCGCCTCCGAGCTCGAGATGAGGGATCCTTTCCCTGTTTCGTAGGGAAAGAATTCCCGGCCTTCCCGTCGCATCTCAAGAGGAGGCGCTCTCCACAGGAAAGGCGAGAGGAACTCCAGGGTCGTGCCACCATTCCAAGAGTCCCCCAGATGTGTCAGTCCATTCCAGAGGAACCTGTTTTCCCTGCACTGCCTTGACGTTCAAGCCGAGGATCGACTCCCACCACGTGTGCACGTGGGACAGACCTGTGGGAAAGCCTCGTGGGAAAACCTCGTGGGAAAGACTCGAGGGAAAACCATAGATCCTTTGATCCACGCGGCGGACTGCGTGACACTGCTGCTACCGCTCTGGAGGAAAGCGCAAGTGCATGCCCGCATTCGAGACGAGGACTGACTCTCCTGGGGAGACTCCAGACGTAGCCCAAGATCCATGTCAGCACTGGAGAGGAATCCTCAGGTTCCGGCCCCGACTCCACACAAGGTCTTAGGCCCCGGCATCGACGGGAGAGGAATCCCGAGACGCCCCCGAGGAACTCGCATGGGGACTGGCCTTTCCTGAGGCCACCAGAGCGGGTCCCTGAGGGCCCCGTCGTAAGTCGAGAGCACCTGCCGCAACTCGAGAAAATCCAGGAGGTTTTGCCCTCCAGGCGAGATGAGGCCCATTTCCGCTGAGGCTTCTCGAGGCTAATCACGTCTAACCACTGGAACTTTCAAAGGGTCCTTCACACCCTTGCTGCAACTGAAGAAGTTCCCCGACATACCCGTCTCCACTCGAGAGGAAGAACGTGGGGTCCCGCACACATCCAGGGGAGCCCCGTTTCCGCCTCCTAACTCGATATGAGGGATCCTTTCCCTGTTTGGTAGGGAAAGAATTCCCGGCGTTCCCGTCGCATCTCAAGAGGAGGCGCTCTCCACAGGAAAGGCGAGAGGAACTCCAGGGTCGTGACACCATTCCAAGAGTCCCCCAGATGTGTCAGTCCATTCCAGAGGAACCTGTTTTCCCTGCACTGCCTTGACGTTCAAGCCGAGGATCGACTCCCACCACGTGTGCACGTGGGACAGCCCTGTGGGAAAGCCTCGTGGGAAAGCCTCGTGGGAAAGACTCGAGGGAAAACCATAGATCCTTTGATCCATTGGGCGGACTGCGTGACACTGCTGCTACCGCTCTGGAGGAAAGCGCAAGTGCATGCCCGTATTCGAGACGAGGACTGACTCCCCTGGGGTGACTCCAGAAGTACCCCAAGATCCATGTCAGCACTGGAGAGGAATACTCAGGTTCCGGCCCCGACTCCACACAAGGTCTTAGGCCCCGGCATCGACGGGAGAGGAATCCCGAGAGGCCCCCGAAGACCTCGCATGGGGACTGGCCTTTCCTGAGGCCACCAGAGCGGGTCCCTGAGGTCCCCGTCGTAAGTCGAGAGCACCTGCCGCAACTCGAGAAAATCCAGGAGGTTTTGCCCTCCAGGCGAGATGAGGCCCATTTCCGCTGAGGCATCTCGAGGCCAATCACATCTAACCACTGGAACTTCCAAAGGGTCCTTCACACCATTGCTGCAACTCAAGAAGTTCCCCGACATACCCGTCTGCACTCGAGAGGAAGCACGAGGTGTCCCGCACACATCCAGGGGAGCCCCGTTTCCGCCTCCTAGCTCGAGATGAGGGATCCTTTCCCTGTTTCGTAGGGAAAGAATTCCCGGCGTTCCCGTCGCATCTCAAGAGGAGGCGCTCTCCACAGGAAAGGCGAGAGGAACTCCAGGGTCGTGCCACCATTCCAAGAGTCCCC
The DNA here is from genome assembly GCF_042477335.2 of Ovis canadensis. NCBI lineage: Eukaryota > Metazoa > Chordata > Mammalia > Artiodactyla > Bovidae > Ovis > Ovis canadensis. Next base: position 4,316,645 of record NC_091252.1, read on the forward strand.
CAGATGTGTCAGTCCATTCCAGAGGAACCTATTTTCCCTGCACTGCCTCGACGTTAAAGCCGAGGATCGAATCCCACCACGTGTGCACGTGGGACAGCCCTGTGGGAAAGCCTCGTGGGAAAGACTCGAGGGAAAACCATAGATCCTTTGATCCACGCGGCGGACTGCGTGACACTGCTGCTACCGCTCTGGAGGAAAGCGCAAGTGCATGCCCGCATTCGAGACGAGGACTGACTCCCCTGGGGAGACTCCAGAAGTACCCCAAGGTCCATGTCAGCACTGGAGAGGAATCCTCAGGTTCCGGCCCCGACTCCACACAAGGTCTTAGGCCCCGGCATCGACGGGAGAGGAATCCCGAGAGGCCCCCGAGGAACTCGCATGGGGACTGGCCTTTCCTGAGGCCACCAGAGCGGGTCCCTGAGGTCCCCGTCGTAAGTCGAGAGCACCTGCCGCAACTCGAGAAAATCCAGGCGGTTTTGCCCTCCAGGCGAGATGAGGCCCATTTCCGCTGAGGCTTCTCGAGGCTAATCACGTCTAACCACTGGAACTTCCAACGGGTCCTTCACACCCTTGCTGCAACTCAAGAAGTTCCCCGACATACCCGTCTCCACTCGAGAGGAAGCACGTGGGTACCGCACACATCCAGGGGAGCCCCGTTTCGCCTCCTAGCTCGAGATGAGGGATCCATTCCCTGTTTCGTAGGGAAAGAATTCCCGGCGTTCCCGTCGCATCTCAAGAGGAGGCGCTCTCCACAGGAAAGGCGAGAGGAACTCAAGGGTCGTGCCACCATTCCAAGAGTCCCCCAGATGTGTCAGTCCATTCCAGAGGAACCTGTTTTCCCTGCACTGCCTTGACGTTCAAGCCGAGGATCGACTCCCACCACGTGTGCACGTGGGACAGCCCTGTGGGAAAGCCTCGTGGGAAAGCCTCGTGGGAAAGACTCGAGGGAAAACCATAGATCCTTTGATCCACGCGGCGGACTGCGTGACACTGCTGCTACCGCTCTGGAGGAAAGCGCAAGTGCATTCCCGCATTCGAGACGAGGACTGACTCTCCTGGGGAGACTCCAGACGTACCCCAAGATCCATGTCAGCACTGGAGAGGAATCCTCAGGTTCCGGCCCCGACTCCACGCAAGGTCTTAGGCCCCGGCATCGACGGGAGAGGAATCCCGAGAGGACCCAGAGGAACTCGCATGGGGACTGGCCTTTCCTGAGGCCACCAGAGCGGGTCCCTGAGGTCCCCGTCGTAAGTCGAGAGCACCTGCCGCAACTCGAGAAAATCCAGGAGGTTTTGCCCTCCAGGCGAGATGAGGCGCATTTCCGCTGAGGCTTCTCGAGGCCAATCACATCTAACCACTGGAACTTCCAAAGGGTCCTTCACACCCTTGCTGCAACTCAAGAAGTTCCCCGACATACCCGTCTGCACTCGAGAGGAAGCACGTGGTGTCCCGCACACATCCAGGGGAGCCCCGTTTCCGCCTCCTAGCTCGAGATGAGGGATCCTTTCCCTGTTTCGTAGGGAAAGAATTCCCGGCGTTCCCGTCGCATCTCAAGAGGAGGCGCTCTCCACAGGGAAGGCGAGAGGAACTCCAGGGTCATGCCACCATTCCAAGAGTCCCCCAGATGTGTCAGTCCATTCCAGAGGAAACTGTTTTCCCTGCACTGCCTTGACGTTCAAGCCGAGGATCGACTCCCACCACGTGTGCACGTGGGACAGCCCTGTGGGAAAGCCTCGTGGGAAAGCCTCGTGGGAAAGACTCGAGGGAAAACCATAGATCCTTTGATCCACGCGGCGGACTGCGTGACACTGCCGCTACCGCTCTGGAGGAAAGCGCAAGTGCATGCCCGCATTCGAGACGAGGACTGACTCCCCTGGGGAGACTCCAGAAGTACCCCAAGATCCATGTCAGCACTGGAGAGGAATCCTCAGGTTCCGGCCCCGACTCCACACAAGGTCTTAGGCCCCGGCATCGACGGGAGAGGAATCCCGAGAGGCCCCCGAGGAACTCGCATGGGGACTGGCCTTTCCTGAGGCCACCAGAGCGGTTCCCTGAGGTCCCCGTCGTAAGTCGAGAGCACCTGCCGCAACTCGAGAAAATCCAGGAGGTTTTGCCCTCCAGGCGAGATGAGGCCCATTTCCGCTGAGGCTTCTCGAGGCCAATCACATCTAACCACTGGAACTTCCAAAGGGTCCTTCACACCCTTGCTGCAACTCAAGAAGTTCCCCGACATACCCGTCTCCACTCGAGAGGAAGCACGTGGGGTCCCGCACACATCCAGGGGAGCCCCGTTTCCGCCTCCTAGCTCGAGATGAGGGATCCTGTCCCTGTTTCGTAGGGAAAGAATTCCCGGCGATCCCGTCGCATCTCAAGAGGAGGCGCTCTCCACAGGAAAGGCGAGAGGAACTCCAGGGTCGTGCCACCATTCCAAGAGTCCCCCAGATGTGTCAGTCCATTCCAGAGGAAACTGTTTTCCCTGCACTGCCTTGACGTTCAAGCCGAGGATCGACTCCCACCACGTGTGCACGTGGGACAGCCCTGTGGGAAAGCCTCGTGGGAAAGCCTCGGGGGAAAGACTCGAGGGAAAACCATAGATCCTTTGATCCACGCGGCGGACTGCGTGACACTGCCGCTACCGCTCTGGAGGAAATCGCAAGTGCATGCCCGCATTCGAGACGAGGACTGACTCCCCTGGGGAGACTCCAGAAGTACCCCAAGATCCATGTCAGCACTGGAGAGGAATCCTCAGGTTCCGGCCCCGACTCCACACAAGGTCTTAGGCCCCGGCATCGACGGGAGAGGAATCCCGAGAGGCCCCCGAGGAACTCGCATGGGGACTGGCCTTTCCTGAGGCTACCAGAGCGGGTCCCCGAGGTCCCCGTCGTAATTCGAGAGCACCTGCCGCAACTCGAGAAAATCCAGGAGGTTTTGCCCTCCAGGCGAGATGAGGCCCATTTCCGCTGAGGCTTCTCGAGGCCAATCACATCTAACCACTGGAACTTCCAAAGGGTCCTTCACACCCTTGCTGCAACTCAAGAAGTTCCCCGACATACCCGTCTCCATTCGAGAGGAAGCACGTGGGGTCCCTCACACAACCAGGGGAGCCCCGTTTCCGCCTCCTAGCTCGAGATGAGGGATCCTTCCCTGTTTCGTAGGGAAAGAATTCCCGGCGTTCCCGTCGCATCTCAAGAGGAGGCGCTCTCCACAGGAAAGGCGAGAGGAACTCCAGGGTCGTGACACCATTCCAAGAGTCCCCCAGATGTGTCAGTCCATTCCAGAGGAACCTGTTTTCCCTGCACTGCCTTGACGTTCAAGCCGAGGATCGACTCCCACCACGTGTGCACGTGGGACAGCCCTGTGGGAAAGCCTCGTGGGAAAGCCTCGTGGGAAAGACTCGAGGGAAAACCATAGATCCTTTGATCCACGCGGCGGACTGCGTGACACTGCTGCTACCGCTCTGGAGGAAAGCGCAAGTGCATGCCCGCATTCGAGACGAGGACTGACTCCCCTGGGGAGACTCCAGAAGTACCCCAAGATCCATGTCAGCACTGGAGAGGAATCCTCAGGTTCCGGCCCCGACTCCACACAAGGTCTTAGGCCCCGGCATCGACGGGAGAGGAATCCCGAGAGGCCCCCGAGGAACTCGCATGGGGACTGGCCTTTCCTGAGGCCAAAAGAGCGGTTCCCTGAGGTCCCCATCGTAAGTCGAGAGCACCTGCCGCAACTCGAGAAAATCCAGGAGGTTTCGCCCTCCAGGCGAAATGAGGCCCATTTCCGCTGAGGCTTCTCGAGGCCAATCACATCTAACCACTGGAACTTCCAAAGGGTCCTTCACACCCTTGCTGCAACTCAAGAAGTTCCCCGACATACCCGTCTCCACTCGAGAGGAAGCACGTGGTGTCCCGCACACATCCAGGGGAGCCCCGTTTCCGCCTCCTAGCTCGAGATGAGGGATCCTTTCCCTGTTTCTTAGGGAAAGAATTCCTGGCGTTCCCGTCGCATCTCAAGAGGAGGCGCTCTCCACAGGAAAGGCGAGAGGAACTCCAGGGTCATGCCACCATTCCAAGAGTCCCCCAGATGTGTCTGTCCATTCCAGAGGAACCTGTTTTCCCTGCACTGCTTTGATGTTCAAGCCGAGGATCTACTCCCACCACGTGTGCACGTGGGACAGCCCTGTGGGAAAGCCTCGTGGGAAAGACTCGAGGGAAAACCATAGATCCTTTGATCCACGCGGCGGACTGCGTGACACTGCTGCTACCGCTCTGGAGGAAAGCGCAAGTGCATGCCCGCATTCGAGACGAGGACTGACTCCCCTGGGGAGGCTCCAGAAGTACCCAAATATCCATGTCAGCACTGGAGAGGAATCCTCAGGTTCCGGCCCCGACTCCACGCACGGTCTTAGGCCCCGGCATCGACGGGAGAGGAATCCCGAGAGGCCCCCGAGGAACTCGCATGGGGACTGGCCTTTCCTGAGGCCACCAGAGTGGGTCCCTGAGGTCCCCGTCGTAAGTCGAGAGCACCTGCCGCAACTCGAGAAAATCCAGGAGGTTTTGCCCTCCAGGCGAGATGAGGCCATATTTCCGCTGAGGCTTCTCGAGGCCAATCATATCTAACCACTGGAACTTCCAAAGGGTCCTTCACACCCTTGCTGCAACTCAAGAAGTTCCCCGACATACCCGTCTGCACTCGAGAGGAAGCACGTGGTGTCCCGCACACATCCAGGGGAGCCCCGTTTCCGCCTCCTAGCTCGAGATGAGGGATCCTTTCCCTGTTTCGTAGGGAAAGAATTCCCGGCGTTCCCGTCGCATCTCAAGAGGAGGCGCTCTCCACAGGGAAGGCGAGAGGAACTCCAGGGTCATGCCACCATTCCAAGAGTCCCCCAGATGTGTCAGTCCATTCCAGAGGAACCTGTTTTCCCTGCACTGCCTTGACGTTCAAGCCGAGGATCGACTCCCACCACGTGTGCACGTGGGACAGCCCTGTGGGAAAGCCTCGTGGGAAAGCCTCGTGGGAAAGACTCGAGGGAAAACCATAGATCCTTTGATCCACGCGGCGGACTGCGTGACACTGCTGCTACCGCTCTGGAGGAAAGCGCAAGTGCATGCCCGCATTCGAGACGAGGACTGACTCCCCTGGGGAGACTCCAGAAGTACCCCAAGATCCATGTCAGCACTGGAGAGGAATCCTCAGGTTCCGGCCCCGACTCCACACAAGGTCTTAGGCCCCGGCATCGACGGGAGAGGAATCCCGAGAGGCCCCCGAGGAACTCGCATGGGGACTGGCCTTTCCTGAGGCCGCCATAGCGGGTCCCTGAGGTCCCCGTCGTAAATCGAGAGCACCTTCCGCAACTCGAGAAAATCCAGGAGGTTTTGCCCTCCAGGCGAGATGAGGCCCATTTCCGCTGAGGCTTCTCGAGGCCAATCACATCTAACCACTGGAACTTCCAAAGGGTCCTTCACACCCTTGCTGCAACTCAAGAAGTTCCCCGACATACCCGTCTGCACTCGAGAGGAAGCACGTGGTGTCCCGCACACATCCAGGGGAGCCCCGTTTCCGCCTCCTAGCTCGAGATGAGGGATCCTTTCCCTGTTTCGTAGGGAAAGAATTCCGGGCGTTCCCGTCGCATCTCAAGAGGAGGCGCTCTCCACAGGGAAGGCGAGAGGAACTCCAGGGTCATGCCACCATTCCAAGAGTCCCCCAGATGTGTCAGTCCATTCCAGAGGAACCTGTTTTCCCTGCACTGCCTTGACGTTCAAGCCGAGGATCGACTCCCACCACGTGTGCACGTGGGACAGCCCTGTGGGAAAGCCTCGTGGGAAAGCCTCGTGGGAAAGACTCGAGGGAAAACCATAGATCCTTTGATCCACGCGGCGGACTGCGTGACACTGCTGCTACCGCTCTGGAGGAAAGCGCAAGTGCATGCCCGCATTCGAGACGAGGACTGACTCCCCTGGGGAGACTCCAGAAGTACCCCAAGATCCATGTCAGCACTGGAGAGGAATCCTCAGGTTCCGGCCCCGACTCCACACAAGGTCTTAGGCCCCGGCATCGACGGGAGAGGAATCCCGAGAGGCCCCCGAGGAACTCGCATGGGGACTGGCCTTTCCTGAGGCCAGCAGAGCGGTTCCCTGAGGTCCCCGTCGTAAGTCGAGAGCACCTGCCGCAACTCGAGAAAATCCAGGAGGTTTTGCCCTCCAGGCGAGATGAGGCCCATTTCCGCTGAGGCTTCTCGAGGCCAATCACATCTAACCACTGGAACTTCCAAAGGGTCCTTCACACCATTGCTGCAACTCAAGAAGTTCCCCGACATACCCGTCTCCACTCGAGAGGAAGCACGTGGGGTCCCGCACACATCCAGGGGAGCCCCGTTTCCGCCTCCTAGCTCGAGATGAGGGATCCTTTCCCTGTTTCGTAGGGAAAGAATTCCCGGGGTTCCCGTCGCATCTCAAGAGGAGGCGCTCTCCACAGGAAAGGCGAGAGGAACTCCAGGGTCGTGCCACCATTCCAAAAGTCCCCCAGATGTGTCAGTCCATTCCAGAAGTAACTGTTTTCCCTGCACTGCCTTGACGTTCAAGCCGAGGATCGACTCCCACCACGTGTGCACGTGGGACAGCCCTGTGGGAAAGCCTCGTGGGAAAGCCTCGTGGGAAAGACTCGAGGGAAAACCATAGATCCTTTGATCCACGCGGCGGACTGCGTGACACTGCTGCTACCGCTCTGGAGGAAAGCGCAAGTGCATTCCCGCATTCGAGACGAGGACTGACTCTCCTGGGGAGACTCCAGACGTACCCCAAGATCCATGTCAGCACTGGAGAGGAATCCTCAGGTTCCGGCCCCGACTCCACACAAGGTCTTAGGCCCCGGCATCGACGGGAGAGGAATCCCGAGACGCCCCCGAGGAACTCGCATGGGGACTGGCCTTTCCTGAGGCCACCAGAGCGGGTCCCTGAGGGCCCCGTCGTAAGTCGAGAGCACCTGCCGCAACTCGAGAAAATCCAGGAGGTTTTGCCCTCCAGGCGAGATGAGGCCCATTTCCGCTGAGGCTTCTCGAGGCTAATCACGTCTAACCCCTGGAACTTTCAAAGGGTCCTTCACACCCTTGCTGCAACTGAAGAAGTTCCCCGACATACCCGTCTCCACTCGAGAGGAAGAACGTGGGGTCCCGCACACATCCAGGGGAGCCCCGTTTCCGCCTCCTAGCTCGAGATGAGGGATCCTTTCCCTGTTTCGTAGGGAAAGAATTCCCGGCGTTCCCGTCGCATCTCAAGAGGAGGCGCTCTCCACAGGAAAGGCGAGAGGAACTCCAGGGTCGTGACACCATTCCAAGAGTCCCCCAGATGTGTCAGTCCATTCCAGAGGAACCTGTTTTCCCTGCACTGTCTTGACGTTCAAGCCGAGGATCGAGTCCCACCACGTGTGCACGTGGGACAGCCCTGTGGGAAAGCCTCGTGGGAAAGCCTCGGGGGAAAGACTCGAGGGAAAACCATAGATCCTTTGATCCACGCGGCGGACTGCGTGACACTGCCGCTACCGCTCTGGAGGAAATCGCAAGTGCATGCCCGCATTCGAGACGAGGACTGACTCCCCTGGGGAGACTCCAGAAGTACCCCAAGATCCATGTCAGCTCTGGAGAGGAATCCTCAGGTTCCGGCCCCGACTCCACACAAGGTCTTAGGCCCCGGCATCGACGGGAGTGGAATCCCGAGAGGCCCCCGAGGAACTCGCATGGGGACCTGCCTTTCCTGAGGCCACCAGAGCGGGTCCCTGAGGTCCCCGTCGTATGTCGAGAGCACCTGCCGCAACTCGAGAAAATCCAGGAGGTTTTGCCCTCCAGGCGAGATGAGGCCCATTTCCGCTGAGGCTTCTCGAGGCCAATCACATCTAACCACTGGAACTTCCAAAGGGTCCTTCACACCATTGCTGCAACTCAAGAAGTTCCCCGACATACCCGTCTCCACTCTAGAGGAAGCACGTGGTGTCCCGCACACATCCAGGGGAGCCCCGTTTCGCCTCCTAGCTCGAGATGAGGGATCCTTTCCCTGTTTCGTAGGGAAAGAATTCCCGGCGTTCCCGTCGCATCTCAAGAGGAGGCGCTCTCCACAGGAAAGGCGAGAGGAACTCCAGGGTCGTGCCACCATTCCAAGAGTCCCCCAGATGTGTCAGTCCATTCCAGAGGAACCTATTTTCCCTGCACTGCCTTGACGTTAAAGCCGAGGATCGAATCCCACCACGTGTGCACGTGGGACAGCCCTGTGGGAAAGCCTCGTGGGAAAGACTCGAGGGAAAACCATAGATCCTTTGATCCACGCGGCGGAATGCGTGACACTGCTGCTACCGCTCTGGAGGAAAGCGCAAGTGCATGCCCGCATTCGAGACGAGGACTGACTCCCCTGGGGAGACTCCAGAAGTACCCCAAGATCCATGTCAGCACTGGAGAGGAATCCTCAGGTTCCGGCCCCGACTCCACACAAGGTCTTAGGCCCCGGCATCGACGAGAGAGGAATCCCGAGAGGCCCCCGAGGAACTCGCATGGGGACTGGCCTTTCCTGAGGCCACCAGAGCGGGTCCCTGAGGTCCCCGTCGTAAGTCGAGAGCACCTGCCGCAACTCGAGAAAATCCAGGAGGTTTTGCCCTCCAGGCGAGATGAGGCCCATTTCCGCTGAGGCTTCTCTAGGCTAATCACGTCTAACCACTGGAACTTCCAAAGGGTCCTTCACACCCTTGCTGCAACTCAAGAAATTCCCCGACATACCCGTCTGTACTCGAGAGGAAGTACGTGGTGTCCCGCACACATCCAGGGGAGACCCGTTTCCGCCTCCTAGCTCGAGATGAGGGATCCTTTCCCTGTTTCGTAGGGAAAGAATTCCCAGCGTTCCCGTCGCATCTCAAGAGGAGGCGCTCTCCACAGGAAAGGCGAGAGGAACTCCAGGGTCATGCCACCATTCCAAGAGTCCCCCAGATGTGTCAGTCCATTCCAGAGGAACCTGTTTTCCCTGCACTGTCTTGACGTTCAAGCCGAGGATCGAGTCCCACCACGTGTGCACGTGGGACAGCCCTGTGGGAAAGCCTCGTGGGAAAGCCTCGGGGGAAAGACTCGAGGGAAAACCATAGATCCTTTGATCCACGCGGCAGACTGCGTGACACTGCCGCTACCGCTCTGGAGGAAATCGCAAGTGAATGCCCGCATTCGAGACGAGGACTGACTCCCCTGGGGAGACTCCAGAAGTACCCCAAGATCCATGTCAGCACTGGAGAGGAATCCTCAGGTTCCGGCCCCGACTCCACACAAGGTCTTAGGCCCCGGCATCGACGGGAGTGGAATCCCGAGAGGCCCCCGAGGAACTCGCATGGGGACTGGCCTTTCCTGAGGCCACCAGAGCGGGTCCCTGAGGTCCCCGTCGTAAGTCGAGAGCACCTGCCGCAACTCGAGAAAATCCAGGAGGTTTTGCCCTCCAGTCGAGATGAGGCCCATTTCCGCTGAGGCTTCTCGAGGCCAATCACATCTAACCACTGGAACTTCCAAAGGGTCCTTCACACCATTGCTGCAACTCAAGAAGTTCCCCGACATACCCGTCTCCACTCTAGAGGAAGCACGTGGTGTCCGCACACATCCAGGGGAGCCCCGTTTCGCCTCCTAGCTCGAGATGAGGGATCCTTTCCCTGTTTCGTAGGGAAAGAATTCCCGGCGTTCCCGTCGCATCTCAAGAGGAGGCGCTCTCCACAGGAAAGGCGAGAGGAACTCCAGGGTCGTGCCACCATTCCAAGAGTCCCCCAGATGTGTCAGTCCATTCCAGAGGAACCTGTTTTCCCTGCACTGCCTTGACGTTCAAGCCGAGGATCGACTCCCACCACGTGTGCACGTGGGACAGCCCTGTGGGAAAGCCTCGTGGGAAAGCCTCGTGGGAAAGACTCGAGGGAAAAACATAGATCCTTTGATCCACGCGGCGGACTGCGTGACACTGCTGCTACCGCTCTGGAGGAAAGCGCAAGTGCATGCCCGCATTCGAGACGAGGACTGACTCCCCTGGGGAGACTCCAGAAGTACCCCAAGATCCATGTCAGCACTGGAGAGGAATCCTCAGGTTCCGGCCCCGACTCCACACAAGGTCTTAGGCCCCGGCATAGACGGGAGAGGAATCCCGAGAGGCCCGCGAGGAACTCGCATGGGGACTGGCCTTTCCTGAGGCCAAAAGAGCGGGTCCCTGAGGTCCCCATCGTAAGTCGAGAGCACCTGCCGCAACTCGAGAAAATCCAGGAGGTTTCGCCCTCCAGGCGAAATGAGGCCCATTTCCGCTGAGGCTTCTCGAGGCCAATCACATCTAACCACTGGAACTTCCAAAGGGTCCTTCACACCCTTGCTGCAACTCAAGAAGTTCCCCGACATACCCGTCTCCACTCGAGAGGAAGCACGTGGTGTCCCGCACACATCCAGGGGAGCCCCGTTTCCGCCTCCTAGCTCGAGATGAGGGATCCTTTCCCTGTTTCTTAGGGAAAGAATTCCTGGCGTTCCCGTCGCATCTCAAGAGGAGGGGCTCTCCACAGGAAAGGCGAGAGGAACTCCAGGGTCATGCCACCATTCCAAGAGTCCCCCAGATGTGTCAGTCCATTCCAGAGGAACCTGTTTTCCCTGCACTGCCTTGACTTTCAAGCCGAGGATCTACTCCCACCACGTGTGCACGTGGGACAGCCCTGTGGGAAAGCCTCGTGGGAAAGTCTCGTGGGAAAGACTCGAGGGAAAACCATAGATCCTTTGATCCACGCAGCGGACTGCATGAAACTGCTGCTACCGCTCTGGAGGAAAGCGCAAGTGCATGCCCGCATTCGAGACGAGGACTGACTCCCCTGGGGAGACTCCAGAAGTACCCCAAGATCCATGTCAGCACTGGAGAGGAATCCTCAGGTTCCGGCCCCGACTCCACACAAGGTCTTAGGCCCCGGCATCGACGGGAGAGGAATCCCGAGAGGCCCCCGAGGAACTCGCATGGGGACTGGCCTTTCCTGAGGCCGCTATAGCGGGTCCCTGAGGTCCCCGTCGTAAGTCGAGAGCACCTTCTGCAACTCGAGAAAATCCAGGAGGTTTTGCCCTCCAGGCGAGATGAGGCCCATTTCCGCTGAGGCTTCTCAAGGCCAATCACATCTAACCACTGGAACTTCCAAAGGGTCCTTCACACCCTTGCTGCAACTCAAGAAGTTCCCCGACATACCCGTCTCCACTCGAGAGGAAGCACGTGGGGTCCCGCACACATCCAGGGGAGCCCCGTTTCCGCCTCCTAGCTCGAGATGAGGGATCCTTTCCCTGTTTCGTAGGGAAAGAATTCCCGGAGTTCCCGTCGCATCTCAAGAGGAGGCGCTCTCCACAGGAAAGGCGAGAGGAACTCCAGGGTCGTGCCACCATTCCAAGAGTCCCCCAGATGTGTCAGTCCATTCCAGAGGAACCTGTTTTCCCTGCACTGCCTTGACGTTCAAGCCGAGGATCGACTCCCACCACGTGTGCACGTGGGACAGCCCTGTGGGAAAGCCTCTTGGGAAAGTCTCGTGGGAAAGACTCGAGGGAAAACCATAGATCCTTTGATCCACGCGGCGGACTGCGTGAAACTGCTGCTACCGCTCTGGAGGAAAGCGCAAGTGCATGCCCGCATTCGAGACGAGGACTGACTCCCCTGGGGAGGCTCCAGAAGTACCCAAAGATCCATGTCAGCACTGGAGAGGAATCCTCAGGTTCCGGCCCCGACTCCACGCAAGGTCTTAGGCCCCGGCATCGACGGGAGAGGAATCCCGAGAGGACCCAGAGGAACTCGCATGGGGACTGGCCTTTCCTGAGGCCACCAGAGCGGGTCCCTGAGGTCCCCGTCGTAAGTCGAGAGCACCTGCCGCAACTCGAGAAAATCCAGGAGGTTTTGCCCTCCAGGCGAGATGAGGCGCATTTCCGCTGAGGCTTCTCGAGGCCAATCACATCTAACCACTGGAACTTCCAAAGGGTCCTTCACACCCTTGCTGCAACTCAAGAAGTTCCCTGACATACCCGTCTGCACTCGAGAGGAAGCACGTGGTGTCCCGCACACATCCAGGGGAGCCCCGTTTCCGCCTCCTAGCTCGAGATGAGGGATCCTTTCCCTGTTTCGTAGGGAAAGAATTCCCGGCGTTCCCGTCGCATCTCAAGAGGAGGCGCTCTCCACAGGGAAGGCGAGAGGAACTCCAGGGTCATGCCACCATTCCAAGAGTCCCCCAGATGTGTCAGTCCATTCCAGAGGAAACTGTTTTCCCTGCACTGCCTTGACGTTCAAGCCGAGGATCGACTCCCACCACGTGTGCACGTGGGACAGCCCTGTGGGAAAGCCTCGTGGGAAAGCCTCGTGGGAAAGACTCGAGGGAAAACCATAGATCCTTTGATCCACGCGGCGGACTGCGTGACACTGCCGCTACCGCTCTGGAGGAAAGCGCAAGTGCATGCCCGCATTCGAGACGAGGACTGACTCCCCTGGGGAGACTCCAGAAGTACCCCAAGATCCATGTCAGCACTGGAGAGGAATCCTCAGGTTCCGGCCCCGACTCCACACAAGGTCTTAGGCCCCGGCATCGACGGGAGAGGAATCCCGAGAGGCCCCCGAGGAACTCGCATGGGGACTGGCCTTTCCTGAGGCCACCAGAGCGGTTCCCTGAGGTCCCCGTCGTAAGTCGAGAGCACCTGCCGCAACTCGAGAAAATCCAGGAGGTTTTGCCCTCCAGGCGAGATGAGGCCCATTTCCGCTGAGGCTTCTCGAGGCCAATCACATCTAACCACTGGAACTTCCAAAGGGTCCTTCACACCCTTGCTGCAACTCAAGAAGTTCCCCGACATACCCGTCTCCACTCGAGAGGAAGCACGTGGGGTCCCGCACACATCCAGGGGAGCCCCGTTTCCGCCTCCTAGCTCGAGATGAGGGATCCTGTCCCTGTTTCGTAGGGAAAGAATTCCCGGCGATCCCGTCGCATCTCAAGAGGAGGCGCTCTCCACAGGAAAGGCGAGAGGAACTCCAGGGTCGTGCCACCATTCCAAGAGTCCCCCAGATGTGTCAGTCCATTCCAGAGGAAACTGTTTTCCCTGCACTGCCTTGACGTTCAAGCCGAGGATCGACTCCCACCACGTGTGCACGTGGGACAGCCCTGTGGGAAAGCCTCGTGGGAAAGCCTCGGGGGAAAGACTCGAGGGAAAACCATAGATCCTTTGATCCACGCGGCGGACTGCGTGACACTGCCGCTACCGCTCTGGAGGAAATCGCAAGTGCATGCCCGCATTCGAGACGAGGACTGACTCCCCTGGGGAGACTCCAGAAGTACCCCAAGATCCATGTCAGCACTGGAGAGGAATCCTCAGGTTCCGGCCCCGACTCCACACAAGGTCTTAGGCCCCGGCATCGACGGGAGAGGAATCCCGAGAGGCCCCCGAGGAACTCGCATGGGGACTGGCCTTTCCTGAGGCTACCAGAGCGGGTCCCCGAGGTCCCCGTCGTAATTCGAGAGCACCTGCCGCAACTCGAGAAAATCCAGGAGGTTTTGCCCTCCAGGCGAGATGAGGCCCATTTCCGCTGAGGCTTCTCGAGGCCAATCACATCTAACCACTGGAACTTCCAAAGGGTCCTTCACACCATTGCTGCAACTCAAGAAGTTCCCCGACATACCCGTCTCCACTCGAGAGGAAGCACGTGGGGTCCCTCACACAACCAGGGGAGCCCCGTTTCCGCCTCCTAGCTCGAGATGAGGGATCCTTCCCTGTTTCGTAGGGAAAGAATTCCCGGCGTTCCCGTCGCATCTCAAGAGGAGGCGCTCTCCACAGGAAAGGCGAGAGGAACTCCAGGGTCGTGACACCATTCCAAGAGTCCCCCAGATGTGTCAGTCCATTCCAGAGGAACCTGTTTTCCCTGCACTGCCTTGACGTTCAAGCCGAGGATCGACTCCCACCACGTGTGCACGTGGGACAGCCCTGTGGGAAAGCCTCGTGGGAAAGCCTCGTGGGAAAGACTCGAGGGAAAACCATAGATCCTTTGATCCACGCGGCGGACTGCGTGACACTGCTGCTACCGCTCTGGAGGAAAGCGCAAGTGCATGCCCGCATTCGAGACGAGGACTGACTCCCCTGGGGAGACTCCAGAAGTACCCCAAGATCCATGTCAGCACTGGAGAGGAATCCTCAGGTTCCGGCCACGACTCCACACAAGGTCTTAGGCCCCGGCATCGACGGGAGAGGAATCCCGAGAGGCCCCCGAGGAACTCGCATGGGGACTGGCCTTTCCTGAGGCCAAAAGAGCGGTTCCCTGAGGTCCCCATCGTAAGTCGAGAGCACCTGCCGCAACTCGAGAAAATCCAGGAGGTTTCGCCCTCCAGGCGAAATGAGGCCCATTTCCGCTGAGGCTTCTCGAGGCCAATCACATCTAACCACTGGAACTTCCAAAGGGTCCTTCACACCCTTGCTGCAACTCAAGAAGTTCCCCGACATACCCGTCTCCACTCGAGAGGAAGCACGTGGTGTCCCGCACACATCCAGGGGAGCCCCGTTTCCGCCTCCTAGCTCGAGATGAGGGATCCTTTCCCTGTTTCTTAGGGAAAGAATTCCTGGCGTTCCCGTCGCATCTCAAGAGGAGGCGCTCTCCACAGGAAAGGCGAGAGGAACTCCAGGGTCATGCCACCATTCCAAGAGTCCCCCAGATGTGTCTGTCCATTCCAGAGGAACCTGTTTTCCCTGCACTGCTTTGATGTTCAAGCCGAGGATCTACTCCCACCACGTGTGCACGTGGGACAGCCCTGTGGGAAAGCCTCGTGGGAAAGTCTCGTGGGAAAGACTCGAGGGAAAACCATAGATCCTTTGATCCACGCAGCGGACTGCATGAAACTGCTGCTACCGCTCTGGAGGAAAGCGCAAGTGCATGCCCGCATTCGAGACGAGGACTGACTCCCCTGGGGAGGCTCCAGAAGTACCCAAATATCCATGTCAGCACTGGAGAGGAATCCTCAGGTTCCGGCCCCGACTCCACGCAAGGTCTTAGGCCCCGGCATCGACGGGAGAGGAATCCCGAGAGGCCCCCGAGGAACTCGCATGGGGACTGACCTTTCCTGAGGCCACCAGAGTGGGTCCCTTAGGTCCCCGTCGTAAGTCGAGAGCACCTGCCGCAACTCGAGAAAATCCAGGAGGTTTTGCCCTCCAGGCGAGATGAGGCCC
Organism: Ovis canadensis; assembly: GCF_042477335.2. Classification (NCBI taxonomy): domain Eukaryota; kingdom Metazoa; phylum Chordata; class Mammalia; order Artiodactyla; family Bovidae; genus Ovis; species Ovis canadensis. The sequence continues at coordinate 4,331,838 of NC_091252.1, forward strand.
ATTTCCGCTGAGGCTTCTCGAGGCCAATCACATCTAACCACTGGAACTTCCAAAGGGTCCTTCACACCCTTGCTGCAACTCAAGAAGTTCCCCGACATACCCGTCTGCACTCGAGAGGAAGCACGTGGTGTCCCGCACACATCCAGGGGAGCCCCGTTTCCGCCTCCTAGCTCGAGATGAGGGATCCTTTCCCTGTTTCGTAGGGAAAGAATTCCCGGCGTTCCCGTCGCATCTCAAGAGGAGGCGCTCTCCACAGGGAAGGCGAGAGGAACTCCAGGGTCATGCCACCATTCCAAGAGTCCCCCAGATGTGTCAGTCCATTCCAGAGGAACCTGTTTTCCCTGCACTGCCTTGACGTTCAAGCCGAGGATCGACTCCCACCACGTGTGCACGTGGGACAGCCCTGTGGGAAAGCCTCGTGGGAAAGACTCGAGGGAAAACCATAGATCCTTTGATCCACGCGGCGGACTGCGTGACACTGCTGCTACCGCTCTGGAGGAAAGCGCAAGTGCATGCCCGCATTCGAGACGAGGACTGACTCCCCTGGGGAGGCTCCAGAAGTACCCAAATATCCATGTCAGCACTGGAGAGGAATCCTCAGGTTCCGGCCCCGACTCCACGCACGGTCTTAGGCCCCGGCATCGACGGGAGAGGAATCCCGAGAGGCCCCCGAGGAACTCGCATGGGGACTGGCCTTTCCTGAGGCCACCAGAGTGGGTCCCTGAGGTCCCCGTCGTAAGTCGAGAGCACCTGCCGCAACTCGAGAAAATCCAGGAGGTTTTGCCCTCCAGGCGAGATGAGGCCATATTTCCGCTGAGGCTTCTCGAGGCCAATCATATCTAACCACTGGAACTTCCAAAGGGTCCTTCACACCCTTGCTGCAACTCAAGAAGTTCCCCGACATACCCGTCTGCACTCGAGAGGAAGCACGTGGTGTCCCGCACACATCCAGGGGAGCCCCGTTTCCGCCTCCTAGCTCGAGATGAGGGATCCTTTCCCTGTTTCGTAGGGAAAGAATTCCCGGCGTTCCCGTCGCATCTCAAGAGGAGGCGCTCTCCACAGGGAAGGCGAGAGGAACTCCAGGGTCATGCCACCATTCCAAGAGTCCCCCAGATGTGTCAGTCCATTCCAGAGGAACCTGTTTTCCCTGCACTGCCTTGACGTTCAAGCCGAGGATCGACTCCCACCACGTGTGCACGTGGGACAGCCCTGTGGGAAAGCCTCGTGGGAAAGCCTCGTGGGAAAGACTCGAGGGAAAACCATAGATCCTTTGATCCACGCGGCGGACTGCGTGACACTGCTGCTACCGCTCTGGAGGAAAGCGCAAGTGCATGCCCGCATTCGAGACGAGGACTGACTCCCCTGGGGAGACTCCAGAAGTACCCCAAGATCCATGTCAGCACTGGAGAGGAAGCCTCAGGTTCCGGCCCCGACTCCACACAAGGTCTTAGGCCCCGGCATCGACGGGAGAGGAATCCCGAGAGGCCCCCGAGGAACTCGCATGGGGACTGGCCTTTCCTGAGGCCGCCATAGCGGGTCCCTGAGGTCCCCGTCGTAAATCGAGAGCACCTTCCGCAACTCGAGAAAATCCAGGAGGTTTTGCCCTCCAGGCGAGATGAGGCCCATTTCCGCTGAGGCTTCTCGAGGCCAATCACATCTAACCACTGGAACTTCCAAAGGGTCCTTCACACCCTTGCTGCAACTCAAGAAGTTCCCCGACATACCCGTCTGCACTCGAGAGGAAGCACGTGGTGTCCCGCACACATCCAGGGGAGCCCCGTTTCCGCCTCCTAGCTCGAGATGAGGGATCCTTTCCCTGTTTCGTAGGGAAAGAATTCCGGGCGTTCCCGTCGCATCTCAAGAGGAGGCGCTCTCCACAGGGAAGGCGAGAGGAACTCCAGGGTCATGCCACCATTCCAAGAGTCCCCCAGATGTGTCAGTCCATTCCAGAGGAACCTGTTTTCCCTGCACTGCCTTGACGTTCAAGCCGAGGATCGACTCCCACCACGTGTGCACGTGGGACAGCCCTGTGGGAAAGCCTCGTGGGAAAGCCTCGTGGGAAAGACTCGAGGGAAAACCATAGATCCTTTGATCCACGCGGCGGACTGCGTGACACTGCTGCTACCGCTCTGGAGGAAAGCGCAAGTGCATGCCCGCATTCGAGACGAGGACTGACTCCCCTGGGGAGACTCCAGAAGTACCCCAAGATCCATGTCAGCACTGGAGAGGAATCCTCAGGTTCCGGCCCCGACTCCACACAAGGTCTTAGGCCCCGGCATCGACGGGAGAGGAATCCCGAGAGGCCCCCGAGGAACTCGCATGGGGACTGGCCTTTCCTGAGGCCAGCAGAGCGGTTCCCTGAGGTCCCCGTCGTAAGTCGAGAGCACCTGCCGCAACTCGAGAAAATCCAGGAGGTTTTGCCCTCCAGGCGAGATGAGGCCCATTTCCGCTGAGGCTTCTCGAGGCCAATCACATCTAACCACTGGAACTTCCAAAGGGTCCTTCACACCATTGCTGCAACTCAAGAAGTTCCCCGACATACCCGTCTCCACTCGAGAGGAAGCACGTGGGGTCCCGCACACATCCAGGGGAGCCCCGTTTCCGCCTCCTAGCTCGAGATGAGGGATCCTTTCCCTGTTTCGTAGGGAAAGAATTCCCGGGGTTCCCGTCGCATCTCAAGAGGAGGCGCTCTCCACAGGAAAGGCGAGAGGAACTCCAGGGTCGTGCCACCATTCCAAAAGTCCCCCAGATGTGTCAGTCCATTCCAGAGGAAACTGTTTTCCCTGCACTGCCTTGACGTTCAAGCCGAGGATCGACTCCCACCACGTGTGCACGTGGGACAGCCCTGTGGGAAAGCCTCGTGGGAAAGCCTCGTGGGAAAGACTCGAGGGAAAACCATAGATCCTTTGATCCACGCGGCGGACTGCGTGACACTGCCGCTACCGCTCTGGAGGAAATCGCAAGTGCATGCCCGCATTCGAGACGAGGACTGACTCCCCTGGGGAGACTCCAGAAGTACCCCAAGATCCATGTCAGCACTGGAGAGGAATCCTCAGGTTCCGGCCCCGAATCCACACAAGGTCTTAGGCCCCGGCATCGACGGGAGAGGAATCCCGAGAGGCCCCCGAGGAACTCGCATTGGGACTGGCCTTTCCTGAGGCCACCAGAGCGGGTCCCTGAGGTCCCCGTCGTAAGTCGAGAGCACCTGCCGCAACTCGAGAAAATCCAGGAGGTTTTGCCCTCCAGGCGAGATGAGGCCCATTTCCGCTGAGGCTTCTCAAGGCTAATCACGTCTAACCACTGGAACTTCCAAAGGGTCCTTCACACCCTTGCTGCAACTCAAGAAGTTCCCCGACATACCCGTCTCCACTCGAGAGGAAGCACGTGGGGTCCCTCACACATCCAGGGGAGCCCTGTTTCTGCCTCCTAGCTCGAGATGAGGGATCCTTCCCTTTTTCGTAGGGAAAGAATTCCCGGCGTTCCAGTCGCATCTCAAGAGGAGGCGCTCTCCACAGGAAAGGCGAGAGGAACTCCAGGGTCGTGACACCATTCCAAGAGTCCCCCAGATGTGTCAGTCCATTCCAGAGGAACCTGTTTTCCCTGCACTGCCTTGACGTTCAAGCCGAGGAACGACTCCCACCACGTGTGCACGTGGGACAGCCCTGTGGGAAAGCCTCGTGGGAAAGCCTCGTGGGAAAGACTCGAGGGAAAACCATAGATCCTTTGATCCACGCGGCGGACTGCGTGACACTGCTGCTACCGCTCTGGAGGAAAGCGCAAGTGAATGTCCGCATTCGAGACGAGGACTGACTCCCCTGGGGAGACTCCAGAAGTACCCCAAGATCCATGTCAGCACTGGAGAGGAATCCTCAGGTTCCGGCCCCGACTCCACACAAGGTCTTAGGCCCCGGCATAGATGGGAGAGGAATCCCGAGAGGCCCCCGAGGAACTCGCATGGGGACTGGCCTTTCCTGAGGCCACCAGAGCGGGTCCCTGAGGTCCCCGTCGTAAGTCGAGAGCACCTGCTGCAACTCGAGAAAATCCAGGAGGTTTTGCCCTCCAGGCGAGATGAGGCCCATTTCCGCTGAGGCTTCTCGAGGCCAATCACATCTAACCACTGGAACTTCCAAAGGGTCCTTCACACCCTTGCTGCAACTTAAGAACTTCCCCGACATACCCGTCTGCACCCGAGAGGAAGCACGTGGTGTCCCGCACACATCCAGGGGAGCCCCTTTTCCGCCTCCTAGCTCGAGATGAGGGATCCTTTCCCTGTTTCGTAGGGAAAGAATTCCCGGCGTTCCCGTCGCATCTCAAGAGGAGGCGCTCTCCACAGGAAAGGCGAGAGGAACTCCAGGGTCATGCCAGCATTCCAAGAGTCCCCCAGATGTGTCAGTCCATTCCAGAGGAACCTGTTTTCCCTGCACTGCCTTGACGTTCAAGCCGAGGATCGACTCCCACCACGTGTGCACGTGGGACAGCCCTGTGGGAAAGCCTCGTGGGAAAGCCTCGTGGGAAAGCCTCGAGGGAAAACCATAGATCCTTTGATCCACGCGGCGGAATGCGTGACACTGCTGCTACCGCTCTGGAGGAAAGCGCAAGTGCATGCCCGCATTCGAGACGAGGACTGACTCCCCTGGGGAGACTCCAGAAGTACCCCAAGATCCATGTCAGCACTGGAGAGGAATCCTCAGGTTCCGGCCCCGACTCCACACAAGGTCTTAGGCCCCGGCATCGACGGGAGAGGAATCCCGAGAGGCCCCGGAGGAACTCGCATGGGGACTGGCCTTTCCTGAGGCCACCAGAGCGGGTCCCTGAGGTCCCCGTCGTAAGTCGAGAGCACCTGCCGCAACTCGAGAAAATCCAGGCGGTTTTGCCCTCCAGGCGAGATGAGGCCCATTTCCTCTGAGGCTTCTCGAGCCTAATCACGTCTAACCACTGGAACTTCCAAAGGGTCCTTCACACCCTTGCTGCAACTCAAGAAGTTCCCCGACACACCCGTCTCCACTCGAGAGGAAGCACGTGGGTCCCGCACACATCCTAGGGAGCCCCGTTTCCGCCTCCTAGCTCGAGATGAGGGATCCTTTCCCTGTTTCGTAGGGAAAGAATTCCTGGCGTTCCCGTCGCATCTCAAGAGGAGGCGCTCTCCACAGGAAAGGCGAGAGGAACTCCAGGGTCGTGCCACCATTCCAAGAGTCCCCCAGATGTGTCAGTCCATTCCAGAGGAACCTGTTTTCCCTGCACTGCCTTGACGTTCAAGCCGAGGATCGACTCCCACCACGTGTGCACGTGGGACAGCCCTGTGGGAAAGCCTCGTGGGAAAGCCTCTTGGGAAAGACTCGAGGGAAAACCATAGATCCTATGATCCATTGGGCGGACTGCGTGACACTGCTGCTACCGCTCTGGAGGAAAGCGCAAGTGCATGCCCGTATTCGAGACGAGGACTGACTCCCCTGGGGTGACTCCAGAAGTACCCCAAGATCCATGTCAGCACTGGAGAGGAATACTCAGGTTCCGGCCCCGACTCCACACAAGGTCTTAGGCCCCGGCATCGACGGGAGAGGAATCCCGAGAGGCCCCCGAGGAACTCGCATGGGGACTGGCCTTTCCTGAGGCCACCAGAGCGGGTCCCTGAGGTCCCCGTCGTAAGTCGAGAGCACCTGCCGCAACTCGAGAAAATCCAGGAGGTTTTGCCCTCCAGGCGAGATGAGGCCCATTTCCGCTGAGGCATCTCGAGGCCAATCACATCTAACCACTGGAACTTCCAAAGGGTCCTTCACACCATTGCTGCAACTCAAGAAGTTCCCCGACATACCCGTCTTCACTCGAGAGGAAGCACGAGGTGTCCCGCACACATCCAGGGGAGCCCCGTTTCCGCCTCCTAGCTCGAGATGAGGGATCCTTTCCCTGTTTCGTAGGGAAAGAATTCCCGGCGTTCCCGTCGCATCTCAAGAGGAGGCGCTCTCCACAGGAAAGGCGAGAGGAACTCCAGGGTCATGCCACCATTCCAAGAGTCCCCCAGATGTGTCAGTCCATTCCAGAGGAACCTGTTTTCCCTGCACTGCCTTGACGTTCAAGCTGAGGATCGACTCCCACCACGTGTGCACGTGGGACAGCCCTGTGGGAAAGCCTCGTGGGAAAGCCTCGTGGGAAAGACTCGAGGGAAAACCATAGATCCTTTGATCCACGCGGCGGACTGCGTGACACTGCTGCTACCGCTCTGGAGGAAAGCGCAATGCATGCCCGCATTCGAGACGAGGACTGACTCCCCTGGGGAGACTCCAGACGTACCCCAAGATCCATGTCAGCACTGGAGAAGAATCCTCAGGTTCCGGCCCCGACTCCACACAAGGTCTTAGGCCCCGGCATCTACGGGAGAGGAATCCCGAGAGGCCCCCGAGGAACTCGCATGGGGACTGGCCTTTCCTGAGGCCAACAGAGCGGGTCCCTGAGGTCCCCGTCGTAAGTCGAGAGCACCTGCCGCAACTCGAGAAAATCCAGGAGGTTTTGCCCTCCAGGCGAGATGAGGCCCATTTCCGCTGAGGCTTCTCGAGGCCAATCACATCTAACCACTGGAACTTCCAAAGGGTCCTTCACACCATTGCTGCAACTCAAGAAGTTCCGCGACATACCCGTCTCCACTCGAGAGGAAGCACGTGGGGTCCCGCACACATCCAGGGGAGCCCGGTTTCCGCCTCCTAGCTCGAGATGAGGGATCCTTTCCCTGTTTCGTAGGGAAAGAATTCCCGGCGTTCCCGTCGCATCTCAAGAGGAGGCGCTCTCCACAGGAAAGGCGAGAGGAACTCCAGGGTCGTGACACCATTCCAAGAGTCCCCCAGATGTGTCAGTCCATTCCAGAGGAACCTATTTTCCCTGCACTGCCTTGACGTTAAAGCCGAGGATCGAATCCCACCACGTGTGCACGTGGGACAGCCCTGTGGGAAAGCCTCGTGGGAAAGACTCGAGGGAAAACCATAGATCCTTTGATCCACGCGGCGGACTGCGTGACACTGCTGCTACCGCTCTGGAGGAAAGCGCAAGTGCATGCCCGCATTCGAGACGAGGACTGACTCCCCTGGGGAGACTCCAGAAGTACCCCAAGGTCCATGTCAGCACTGGAGAGGAATCCTCAGGTTCCGGCCCCGACTCCACACAAGGTCTTAGGCCCCGGCATCGACGGGAGAGGAATCCCGAGAGGCCCCCGAGGAACTCGCATGGGGACTGGCCTTTCCTGAGGCCACCAGAGCGGGTCCCTGAGGTCCCCGTCGTAAGTCGAGAGCACCTGCCGCAACTCGAGAAAATCCAGGAGGTTTTGCCCTCCAGGCGAGATGAGGCCCATTTCCGCTGAGGCTTCTCTAGGCTAATCACGTCTAACCACTGGAACTTCCAAAGGGTCCTTCACACCCTTGCTGCAACTCAAGAAGTTCCCCGACATACCCGTCTCCACTCGAGAGGAAGCACGTGGGGTCCCGCACACATCCAGGGGAGCCCCGTTTCCGCCTCCTAGCTCGAGATGAGGGATCCTTTCCCTGTTTCGTAGGGAAAGAATTCCCGGCGTTCCCGTCGCATCTCAAGAGGAGGCGCTCTCAACAGGAAAGTTGAGAGGAACTCCAGGGTCGTGCCACCATTCCAAGAGTCCCCCAGATGTGTCAGTCCATTCCAGAGGAACCTGTTTTCCCTGCACTGCCTTGACGTTCAAGCCGAGGATCGACTCGCACCACGTGTGCACGTGGGACAGCCCTGTGGGAAAGCCTCGTGGGAAAGCCTCGTGGGAAAGGCTCGAGGGAAAACCATAGATCCTTTGATCCACGCGGCGGACTGCGTGACACTGCTGCTACCGCTCTGGAGGAAAGCGCAAGTGCATGCCCGTATTCGAGACGAGGACTGACTCCCCTGGGGAGACTCCAGAAGAACCCCAAGATCCATGTCAGCACTGGAGAGGAATCCTCAGGTTCCGGCCCCGACTCCACACAAGGTCTTAGTCCACGGCATCGACAGGAGAGGAATCCCGAGAGGCCCCCGAGGAACTCGCATGGGGACTGGCCTTTCCTGAGGCCACCAGAGCGGGTCCCTGATGTCCCCGTCGTAAGTCGAGAGCACCTGCCGCAACTCGAGAAAATCCAGGAGGTTTTGCCCTCCAGGTGAGATGAGGCCCATTTCCGCTGAGGCTTCTCCAGGCAAATCACATCTAACCACTGGAATTTCCAAAGGGTCCTTCACACCCTTGCTGCAACTCAAGAAGTTCCCGACATACCCGTCTCCACTCGAGAGGAAGCACTTGGGGTCCCGCACACATCCAGGGGAGCATCGTTTCGGCCTCCTAGCTCGAGATGAGGGATCCTTTCCCTGTTTCGTAGGGAAAGAATTCCCGGCGTTCCCGTCGCATCTCAAGAGGAGTCGCTCTCCACAGGAAAGGGGAGAGGAACTCCAGGGTCGTGCCACCATTCCAAGAGTCCCCCAGATGTGTCAGTCCATTCCAGAGGAACCTGTTTTCCCTGCACTGCCTTGACGTTCAAGCCGAGGATCGACTCCCACCACGTGTGCACGTGGGACAGCCGTGTGGGAAAGCCTCGTGGGAAAGCCTCGTGGGAAAGACTCGAGGGAAAACCATAGATCCTTTGATCCACGCGGCGGACTGCGTGACACTGCTGCTACCGCTCTGGAGGAAAGCGCAAGTGCATGCCCGCATTCGAGTCGAGGACTGACTCCCCTGGGGAGACTCCAGAAGTACCCCAAGATCCATGTCAGCACTGGAGAGGAATCCTCAGGTTCCGGCCCCAACTCCACACAATGTCTTAGGCCCCGGCATCGACGGGAGAGGAATCCCGAGAGGCCCCCGAGGAACTCGCATGGGGACTGGCCTTTCCAGAGGCCACCAGAGCGGGTCCCTGAGGTCCCCGTCGTAAGTCGAGAGCACCTGCCGCAACTCGAGAAAATCCAGGAGGTTTTGCCATCCAGGCGAGATGAGGCCCATTTCCGCTGAGGCTTCTCGAGGCTAATCACGTCTAACCACTGGAACTTCCAAAGGGTCCTTCACACCCTTGCTGCAACTCAAGAAGTTCCCCGACATACCCGTCTCCACTCGAGAGGAAGCACGTGGCGTCCCGCACACATCCAGGGGAGCCCCGTTTCCGCCTCCTAGCTCGAGATGAGGGATCCTTTCCATGTTTCGTAGGGAAAGAATTCCCGGCGTTCCCGTCGCATCTCAAGAGGAGGCGCTCTCCACAGGAAAGGCGAGAGGAAATCCAGGGTCGTGCCACCATTCCAAGAGTCCCCCAGATGTGTCAGTCCATTCCAGAGGAACCTGTTTTCCCTGCACTGCCTTGACGTTCAAGCCGATGATCGACTCCCAACACGTGTGCACGTGGGACAGCCCTGTGGGAAAGCCTCGTGGGAAAGCCTCGTGGGAAAGACTCGAGGGAAAACCATAGATCCTTTGATCCACGCGGCGGACTGCGTGAAACTGCTCCTACCGCCCTGGAGGAAAGCGCAAGTGCATGCCCGCATTCGAGACGAGAACTGACTCCCCTGGGGAGACTCCAGAAGTACCCCAAGATCCATGTCAGCACTGGAGAGGAATCCTCAGGTTCCGGCCTCGACTCCACACAAGGTCTTAGGCCCCGGCATCCACGGGAGAGGAATCCCGAGAGGCCCCCGAGGAACTCGCATGGGGACTGGCCTTTCCTGAGGCCACCAGAGCGGGTCCCTGAGGTCCCCGTCGTAAGTCGAGAGCACCTGCCGCAACTCGAGAAAATCCAGGAGGTTTTGCCCTCCAGGCGAGATGAGGCCCATTTCCGCTGAGGCTTCTCGAGGCTAATCACATCTAACCACTGAAACATCCAAAGGGTCATTCTCACCCTTGCTGCAACTCAAGAAGTTCCCCGACATACCCGTCTCCACTCGAGAGGAAGCACGTGGTGTACCGCACACATCCAGGGGAGCCCCGTTTCCGCCTCCTAGCTCGAGATGAGGGATCCTTTCCCTGTTTCGTAGGGAAAGAATTCCCGGCGTTCCCGTCGCATCTCAAGAGGAGGCGCTCTCCACAGGAAAGGCGAGAGGAACTCCAGGGTCGTGCCACCATTCCAAGAGTCCCCCAGATGTGTCAGTCCATTCCAGAGGAACCTGTTTTCCCTGCACTGCCTTGACGTTCAAGCCGAGGATCGACTCCCACCACGTGTGCACGTGGGACAGCCCTGTGGGAACGCCTCGTGGGAAAGCCTCGTGGGAAAGACTCGAGGGAAAACCATAGATCCTTTGATCCAGGCGGCGGACTGCGTGACACTGCTGCTACCGCTCTGGAGGAAAGCGCAAGTGCATGCCCGCATTCGAGACGAGTACTGACTCCCCTGGGGAAACTCCAGAAGTACCCCAAGATCCATGTCAGCACTGGAGAGGAATCCTCAGGTTCCGGCCCCGACTCCACACAAGGTCTTAGGCCCCGGCATCGACGGGAGAGGAATCCCGAGAGGCCCCCAAGAAACTCGCATGGGGACTGGCCTTTCCTGAGGCCACCAGAGCGGGTCCCTGAGGTCCCCGTCGTAAGTCGGGAGCACCTGCCGCAACTCGAGAAAATCCAGGAGGTTTTGCCCTCCAGGCGAGATGAGGCCCATTTCCGCTGAGGCTTCTCGAGGCTAATCACGTCTAACCACTGGAACTTCCAAAGGGACCTTCACACCCTTGCTGCAAGTCAAGAAGTTCCCCGACATACCCGTCTCCACTCGAGAGGAAGCACGTGGGGTCCCGCACACATCCAGGGGAGCCCCGTTTCCGCCTCCTAGCTCGAGATGAGGGATCCTTTCCCTGTTTCCTAGGGAAAGAATTCCCGGCGTTTCCGTCGCATCTCAAGAGAAGGCGCTCTCCACAGGAAAGGCGAGATTAACTCAAGGGTCGTGCCACCATTCCAAGAGTCCCCCAGATGTGTCAGTCCATTCCAGAGGAACCTGTTTTCCCTGCACTGCCTTGACGTTCAAGCCGAGGATCCACTCCCACCACGTGTGCACGTGGGACAGCCCTGTGGGAAAGCCTCGTGGGAAAGCCTCGTGTGAAAGACTCGAGGGAAAACCATAGATCCTTTGATCCACGCGGCGGACTGCGTGACACTGCTGCTACCGCTCTGGAGGAAAGCGCAAGTGCATGCCCGCATTGAGACGAGGACTGACTCCCCTGGGGAGACTCCAGAAGTACCCCAAGATCCATGTCAGCACTGGAGAGGAAGCCTCAGGTTCCGGCCCCGACTCCACACAAGGTCTTAGGCCCCGGCATCGAAGGGAGAGGAATCCCGAGAGGCCCCCGAGGAACTCGCATGGGGACTGGCCTTTCCTGAGGCCACCAGAGCGGGTCCCTGAGGTCCCCGTCGTAAGTCGAGAGCACCTGCCGCAACTCGAGAAAATCCAGGAGGTTTTGCCCTCCAGGCGAGATGAGGCCCATTTCCGCTGAGGCTTCTCGAGGCTAATCACGTCTAACCACTGGAACTTCCAAAGGGTCCTTCACACCCTTGCTGCAACTCAAGATGTTCCCCGACATACCCGTCTCCACTCGAGAGGAAGCACGTGGGGTCCCGCAGACATCCAGGGGAGCCCCGTTTCCGCCTCCTAGCTCGAGATGAGGGATCCTTTCCCTGTTTCGTAGGGAAAGAATTCCCGGCGTTCCCGTCGCATCTCAAGAGGAGGCGCTCTCCACAGGAAAGGCGAGAGGAACTTCAGGGTCGTGCCACCATTCCAAGAGTCCCCCAGATGTGTCAGTCCATTCCAGAGGAACCTGTTTTCCCTGCACTGCCTTGACGTTCAAGCCGATGATCGACTCCCACCACGTGTGCACGTGGGACAGCCCTGTGGGCAAGCCTCGTGGGAAAGCCTCGTGGGAAAGACTCCAGGGAAAACCATAGATCCTTTGATCCACGCGGCGGACTGCGTGACACTGCTCCTACCGCCCTGGAGGAAAGCGCAAGTGCATGCCCGCATTCGAGACGAGCACTGACTCCCCTGGGGAGACTCCAGAAGTACCCCAAGATCCATGTCAGCACTGGAGAGGAAGCCTCAGGTTCCGGCCCCGACTCCACACAAGGTCTTAGGCCCCGGCATCGACGGGAGAGGAATCCCGAGAGGCCCCCGAGGAACTCGCATGGGGCCTGGCCTTTCCTGAGGCCACCAGAGCGGGTCCCTGAGGTCCCGGTCGTAAGTCGAGAGCACCTGCCGCAACTCGAGAAAATCCAGGAGGTTTTGCCCTTCAGGTGAGATGAGGCCCATTTCCGCTGAGGCTTCTCGAGTCTAATCACATCTAACCACTGGAATTTCCAAAGGGTCCTTCACACCCTTGCTGCAACTCAAGAAGTTCCCGACATACCCGTCTCCACTCGAGAGGAAGCACGTGGGGTCCCGCACACATCCAGGGGAGCCCCGTTTCCGCCTCCTAGCTCGAGATGAGGGATCCTTTCCCTGTTTCGTAGGGAAAGAATTCCCGGCGTTCCCGTCGCATCTCAAGAGGAGGCGCTCTCCACAGGAAAGAGGAGAGGAACTCCAGGGTCGTGGCACCATTCCAAGAGACCCCCAGATGTGTCAGTCCATTCCAGAGGAACCTGTTTTCCCTGCACTGCCTTGGCGTTCAAGCCGAGGATCGACTCCCACCACATGTGCACGTGGGACAGCCGTGTGGGAAAGCTTCGTGGGAAAGCCTCGTGGGAAAGACTCGAGGGAAAACCATAGATCCTTTGGTCCGCGCGGCGGACTGCGTGACACTGCTGCTACCGCTTTGGAGGAAAGCGCAAGTGCATGCCCGCATTCGAGACGAGGACTGACTCCCCTGGGGAGACTCCAGAAGTACCCCAAGATCCATGTCAGCACTGGAGAGGAATCCTCAGGTTCCGGCCCCGAATCCACACAAGGTCTTAGGCCCCGGCATCGACGGGAGAGGAATCCCGAGAGGCCCCCGAGGAACTCGCATGGGGCCTGGCCTTTCCTGAGGCCACCAGAGCGGGTCCCTGAGGTCCCGGTCGTAAGTCGAGAGCACCTGCCGCAACTCGAGAAAATCCAGGAGGTTTTGCCCTCCAGGTGAGATGAGGCCCATTTCCGCTGAGGCTTCTCGAGTCTAATCACATCTAACCACTGGAATTTCCAAAGGGTCCTTCACACCCTTGCTGCAACTCAAGAAGTTCCCGACATACCCGTCTCCACTCGAGAGGAAGCACGTGGGGTCCCGCACACATCCAGAGGAGCCCCGTTTCCGCCTCCTAGCTCGAGATGAGGGATCCTTTCCCTGTTTCGTAGGGAAAGAATTCCCGGCGTTCCCGTCGCATCTCAAGAGGAGGCGCTCTCCACAGGAAAGAGGAGAGGAACTCCAGGGTCGTGGCACCATTCCAAGAGACCCCCAGATGTGTCAGTCCATTCCAGAGGAACCTGTTTTCCCTGCACTGCCTTGGCGTTCAAGCCGAGGATCGACTCCCACCACGTGTGCACGTGGGACAGCCCTGTGGGAAAGCCTCGTGGGAAAGCCTCGTGGGAAAGACTCGAGGGAAAACCATAGATCCTTTGATCCACGCGGCGGACTGCGTGAAACTGCTCCTACCGCCCTGGAGGAAAGCGCAAGTGCATGCCCGCATTCGAGACGAGGACTGACTCCCCTGGGGAGACTCCAGAAGTACCCCAAGATCCATGTCAGCACTGGAAAGGAATCCTCAGGTTCCGGCCCCGACTCCACACAAGGTGTTAAGCCCCGGCATCGAAGGAAGAGGAATCCCGAGAGGCCCCCGAGGAACTCGCATGGGGACTGGCCTTTCCTGAGGCCACCAGAGCGGGTCCCTGAGGTCCCCGTCGTAAGTCGAGAGCACCTGCCGCAACTCGAGAAAATCCAGGAGGTTTTGCCCTCCAGGCGAGATGAGGCCCATTTCCGCTGAGGCTTCTCCAGGCTAATCACATCTAACCACTGGAACATCCAAAGGGTCCTTCTCACCCTTGCTGCAACTCAAGAAGTTCCCCGACATACCCGTCTCCACTCGAGAGGAAGCACGAGGGTCCCGCACACATCCAGGGGAGCCCCGTTTCGGCCTCCTAGCTCGAGATGAGGGATCCTTTCCCTGTTTCGTAGGGAAAGAATTCCCGGCGTTCCCGTCGCATCTCAAGAGGAGTCGCTCTCCACAGGAAAGGGGAGAGGAACTCCAGGGTCGTGCCACCATTCCAAGAGTCCCCCAGATGTGTCAGTCCATTCCAGAGGAACCTGTTTTCCCTGCACTGCCTTGACGTTCAAGCCGATGATCGACTCCCAACACGTGTGCACGTGGGACAGCCCTGTGGGAAAGCCTCGTGGGAAAGCCTCGTGGGAAAGACTCGAGGGAAAACCATAGATCCTTTGATCCACGCGGCGGACTGCGTGAAACTGCTCCTACCGCCCTGGAGGAAAGCGCAAGTGCATGCCCGCATTCGAGACGAGAACTGACTCCCCTGGGGAGACTCCAGAAGTACCCCAAGATCCATGTCAGCACTGGAGAGGAATCCTCAGGTTCCGGCCTCGACTCCACACAAGGTCTTAGGCCCCGGCATCCACGGGAGAGGAATCCCGAGAGGCCCCCGAGGAACTCGCATGGGGACTGGCCTTTCCTGAGGCCACCAGAGCGGGTCCCTGAGGTCCCCGTCGTAAGTCGAGAGCACCTGCCGCAACTCGAGAAAATCCAGGAGGTTTTGCCCTCCAGGCGAGATGAGGCCCATTTCCGCTGAGGCTTCTCGAGGCTAATCACATCTAACCACTGAAACATCCAAAGGGTCATTCTCACCCTTGCTGCAACTCAAGAAGTTCCCCGACATACCCGTCTCCACTCGAGAGGAAGCACGTGGTGTACCGCACACATCCAGGGGAGCCCCGTTTCCGCCTCCTAGCTCGAGATGAGGGATCCTTTCCCTGTTTCGTAGGGAAAGAATTCCCGGCGTTCCCGTCGCATCTCAAGAGGAGGCGCTCTCCACAGGAAAGGCGAGAGGAACTCCAGGGTCGTGCCACCATTCCAAGAGTCCCCCAGATGTGTCAGTCCATTCCAGAGGAACCTGTTTTCCCTGCACTGCCTTGACGTTCAAGCCGAGGATCGACTCCCACCACGTGTGCACGTGGGACAGCCCTGTGGGAACGCCTCGTGGGAAAGCCTCGTGGGAAAGACTCGAGGGAAAACCATAGATCCTTTGATCCAGGCGGCGGACTGCGTGACACTGCTGCTACCGCTCTGGAGGAAAGCGCAAGTGCATGCCCGCATTCGAGACGAGTACTGACTCCCCTGGGGAAACTCCAGAAGTACCCCAAGATCCATGTCAGCACTGGAGAGGAATCCTCAGGTTCCGGCCCCGACTCCACACAAGGTCTTAGGCCCCGGCATCGACGGGAGAGGAATCCCGAGAGGCCCCCAAGGAACTCGCATGGGGACTGGCCTTTCCTGAGGCCACCAGAGCGGGTCCCTGAGGTCCCCGTCGTAAGTCGGGAGCACCTGCCGCAACTCGAGAAAATCCAGGAGGTTTTGCCCTCCAGGCGAGATGAGGCCCATTTCCGCTGAGGCTTCTCGAGGCTAATCACGTCTAACCACTGGAACTTCCAAAGGGACCTTCACACCCTTGCTGCAAGTCAAGAAGTTCCCCGACATACCCGTCTCCACTCGAGAGGAAGCACGTGGGGTCCCGCACACATCCAGGGGAGCCCCGTTTCCGCCTCCTAGCTCGAGATGAGGGATCCTTTCCCTGTTTCCTAGGGAAAGAATTCCCGGCGTTTCCGTCGCATCTCAAGAGAAGGCGCTCTCCACAGGAAAGGCGAGATTAACTCAAGGGTCGTGCCACCATTCCAAGAGACCCCCAGATGTGTCAGTCCATTCCAGAGGAACCTGTTTTCCCTGCACTGCCTTGACGTTCAAGCCGAGGATCCACTCCCACCACGTGTGCACGTGGGACAGCCCTGTGGGAAAGCCTCGTGGGAAAGCCTCGTGTGAAAGACTCGAGGGAAAACCATAGATCCTTTGATCCACGCGGCGGACTGCGTGACACTGCTGCTACCGCTCTGGAGGAAAGCGCAAGTGCATGCCCGCATTGAGACGAGGACTGACTCCCCTGGGGAGACTCCAGAAGTACCCCAAGATCCATGTCAGCACTGGAGAGGAAGCCTCAGGTTCCGGCCCCGACTCCACACAAGGTCTTAGGCCCCGGCATCGAAGGGAGAGGAATCCCGAGAGGCCCCCGAGGAACTCGCATGGGGACTGGCCTTTCCTGAGGCCACCAGAGCGGGTCCCTGAGGTCCCCGTCGTAAGTCGAGAGCACCTGCCGCAACTCGAGAAAATCCAGGAGGTTTTGCCCTCCAGGCGAGATGAGGCCCATTTCCGCTGAGGCTTCTCGAGGCTAATCACGTCTAACCACTGGAACTTCCAAAGGGTCCTTCACACCCTTGCTGCAACTCAAGATGTTCCCCGACATACCCGTCTCCACTCGAGAGGAAGCACGTGGGGTCCCGCACACATCCAGGGGAGCCCCGTTTCCGCCTCCTAGCTCGAGATGAGGGATCCTTTCCCTGTTTCGTAGGGAAAGAATTCCCGGCGTTCCCGTCGCATCTCAAGAGGAGGCGCTCTCCACAGGAAAGGCGAGAGGAACTCCAGGGTCGTGCCACCATTCCAAGAGTCCCCCAGATGTGTCAGTCCATTCCAGAGGAACCTGTTTTCCCTGCACTGCCTTGACGTTCAAGCCGATGATCGACTCCCACCACGTGTGCACGTGGGACAGCCCTGTGGGCAAGCCTCGTGGGAAAGCCTCGTGGGAAAGACTCCAGGGAAAACCATAGATCCTTTGATCCACGCGGCGGACTGCGTGACACTGCTCCTACCGCCCTGGAGGAAAGCGCAAGTGCATGCCCGCATTCGAGACGAGGACTGACTCCCCTGGGGAGACTCCAGAAGTACCCCAAGATCCATGTCAGCACTGGAAAGGAATCCTCAGGTTCCGGCCCCGACTCCACACAAGGTGTTAAGCCCCGGCATCGAAGGAAGAGGAATCCCGAGAGGCCCCCGAGGAACTCGCATGGGGACTGGCCTTTCCTGAGGCCACCAGAGCGGGTCCCTGAGGTCCCCGTCGTAAGTCGAGAGCACCTGCCGCAACTCGAGAAAATCCAGGAGGTTTTGCCCTCCAGGCGAGATGAGGCCCATTTCCGCTGAGGCTTCTCCAGGCTAATCACATCTAACCACTGGAACATCCAAAGGGTCCTTCTCACCCTTGCTGCAACTCAAGAAGTTCCCCGACATACCCGTCTCCACTCGAGAGGAAGCACGAGGGTCCCGCACACATCCAGGGGAGCCCCGTTTCGGCCTCCTAGCTCGAGATGAGGGATCCTTTCCCTGTTTCGTAGGGAAAGAATTCCCGGCGTTCCCGTCGCATCTCAAGAGGAGTCGCTCTCCACAGGAAAGGGGAGAGGAACTCCAGGGTCGTGCCACCATTCCAAGAGTCCCCCAGATGTGTCAGTCCATTCCAGAGGAACCTGTTTTCCCTGCACTGCCTTGACGTTCAAGCCGATGATCGACTCCCAACACGTGTGCACGTGGGACAGCCCTGTGGGAAAGCCTCGTGGGAAAGCCTCGTGGGAAAGACTCGAGGGAAAACCATAGATCCTTTGATCCACGCGGCGGACTGCGTGAAACTGCTCCTACCGCCCTGGAGGAAAGCGCAAGTGCATGCCCGCATTCGAGACGAGAACTGACTCCCCTGGGGAGACTCCAGAAGTACCCCAAGATCCATGTCAGCACTGGAGAGGAATCCTCAGGTTCCGGCCTCGACTCCACACAAGGTCTTAGGCCCCGGCATCCACGGGAGAGGAATCCCGAGAGGCCCCCGAGGAACTCGCATGGGGACTGGCCTTTCCTGAGGCCACCAGAGCGGGTCCCTGAGGTCCCCGTCGTAAGTCGAGAGCACCTGCCGCAACTCGAGAAAATCCAGGAGGTTTTGCCCTCCAGGCGAGATGAGGCCCATTTCCGCTGAGGCTTCTCGAGGCTAATCACATCTAACCACTGAAACATCCAAAGGGTCATTCTCACCCTTGCTGCAACTCAAGAAGTTCCCCGACATACCCGTCTCCACTCGAGAGGAAGCACGTGGTGTACCGCACACATCCAGGGGAGCCCCGTTTCCGCCTCCTAGCTCGAGATGAGGGATCCTTTCCCTGTTTCGTAGGGAAAGAATTCCCGGCGTTCCCGTCGCATCTCAAGAGGAGGCGCTCTCCACAGGAAAGGCGAGAGGAACTCCAGGGTCGTGCCACCATTCCAAGAGTCCCCCAGATGTGTCAGTCCATTCCAGAGGAACCTGTTTTCCCTGCACTGCCTTGACGTTCAAGCCGAGGATCGACTCCCACCACGTGTGCACGTGGGACAGCCCTGTGGGAACGCCTCGTGGGAAAGCCTCGTGGGAAAGACTCGAGGGAAAACCATAGATCCTTTGATCCAGGCGGCGGACTGCGTGACACTGCTGCTACCGCTCTGGAGGAAAGCGCAAGTGCATGCCCGCATTCGAGACGAGTACTGACTCCCCTGGGGAAACTCCAGAAGTACCCCAAGATCCATGTCAGCACTGGAGAGGAATCCTCAGGTTCCGGCCCCGACTCCACACAAGGTCTTAGGCCCCGGCATCGACGGGAGAGGAATCCCGAGAGGCCCCCAAGGAACTCGCATGGGGACTGGCCTTTCCTGAGGCCACCAGAGCGGGTCCCTGAGGTCCCCGTCGTAAGTCGGGAGCACCTGCCGCAACTCGAGAAAATCCAGGAGGTTTTGCCCTCCAGGCGAGATGAGGCCCATTTCCGCTGAGGCTTCTCGAGGCTAATCACGTCTAACCACTGGAACTTCCAAAGGGACCTTCACACCCTTGCTGCAAGTCAAGAAGTTCCCCGACATACCCGTCTCCACTCGAGAGGAAGCACGTGGGGTCCCGCACACATCCAGGGGAGCCCCGTTTCCGCCTCCTAGCTCGAGATGAGGGATCCTTTCCCTGTTTCCTAGGGAAAGAATTCCCGGCGTTTCCGTCGCATCTCAAGAGAAGGCGCTCTCCACAGGAAAGGCGAGATTAACTCAAGGGTCGTGCCACCATTCCAAGAGACCCCCAGATGTGTCAGTCCATTCCAGAGGAACCTGTTTTCCCTGCACTGCCTTGACGTTCAAGCCGAGGATCCACTCCCACCACGTGTGCACGTGGGACAGCCCTGTGGGAAAGCCTCGTGGGAAAGCCTCGTGTGAAAGACTCGAGGGAAAACCATAGATCCTTTGATCCACGCGGCGGACTGCGTGACACTGCTGCTACCGCTCTGGAGGAAAGCGCAAGTGCATGCCCGCATTGAGACGAGGACTGACTCCCCTGGGGAGACTCCAGAAGTACCCCAAGATCCATGTCAGCACTGGAGAGGAAGCCTCAGGTTCCGGCCCCGACTCCACACAAGGTCTTAGGCCCCGGCATCGAAGGGAGAGGAATCCCGAGAGGCCCCCGAGGAACTCGCATGGGGACTGGCCTTTCCTGAGGCCACCAGAGCGGGTCCCTGAGGTCCCCGTCGTAAGTCGAGAGCACCTGCCGCAACTCGAGAAAATCCAGGAGGTTTTGCCCTCCAGGCGAGATGAGGCCCATTTCCGCTGAGGCTTCTCGAGGCTAATCACGTCTAACCACTGGAACTTCCAAAGGGTCCTTCACACCCTTGCTGCAACTCAAGATGTTCCCCGACATACCCGTCTCCACTCGAGAGGAAGCACGTGGGGTCCCGCACACATCCAGGGGAGCCCCGTTTCCGCCTCCTAGCTCGAGATGAGGGATCCTTTCCCTGTTTCGTAGGGAAAGAATTCCCGGCGTTCCCGTCGCATCTCAAGAGGAGGCGCTCTCCACAGGAAAGGCGAGAGGAACTCCAGGGTCGTGCCACCATTCCAAGAGTCCCCCAGATGTGTCAGTCCATTCCAGAGGAACCTGTTTTCCCTGCACTGCCTTGACGTTCAAGCCGATGATCGACTCCCACCACGTGTGCACGTGGGACAGCCCTGTGGGCAAGCCTCGTGGGAAAGCCTCGTGGGAAAGACTCCAGGGAAAACCATAGATCCTTTGATCCACGCGGCGGACTGCGTGACACTGCTCCTACCGCCCTGGAGGAAAGCGCAAGTGCATGCCCGCATTCGAGACGAGCACTGACTCCCCTGGGGAGACTCCAGAAGTACCCCAAGATCCATGTCAGCACTGGAGAGGAAGCCTCAGGTTCCGGCCCCGACTCCACACAAGGTCTTAGGCCCCGGCATCGACGGGAGAGGAATCCCGAGAGGCCCCCGAGGAACTCGCATGGGGCCTGGCCTTTCCTGAGGCCACCAGAGCGGGTCCCTGAGGTCCCGGTCGTAAGTCGAGAGCACCTGCCGCAACTCGAGAAAATCCAGGAGGTTTTGCCCTTCAGGTGAGATGAGGCCCATTTCCGCTGAGGCTTCTCGAGTCTAATCACATCTAACCACTGGAATTTCCAAAGGGTCCTTCACACCCTTGCTGCAACTCAAGAAGTTCCCGACATACCCGTCTCCACTCGAGAGGAAGCACGTGGGGTCCCGCACACATCCAGGGGAGCCCCGTTTCCGCCTCCTAGCTCGAGATGAGGGATCCTTTCCCTGTTTCGTAGGGAAAGAATTCCCGGCGTTCCCGTCGCATCTCAAGAGGAGGCGCTCTCCACAGGAAAGAGGAGAGGAACTCCAGGGTCGTGGCACCATTCCAAGAGACCCCCAGATGTGTCAGTCCATTCCAGAGGAACCTGTTTTCCCTGCACTGCCTTGGCGTTCAAGCCGAGGATCGACTCCCACCACATGTGCACGTGGGACAGCCGTGTGGGAAAGCTTCGTGGGAAAGCCTCGTGGGAAAGACTCGAGGGAAAACCATAGATCCTTTGATCCGCGCGGCGGACTGCGTGACACTGCTGCTACCGCTTTGGAGGAAAGCGCAAGTGCATGCCCGCATTCGAGACGAGGACTGACTCCCCTGGGGAGACTCCAGAAGTACCCCAAGATCCATGTCAGCACTGGAGAGGAATCCTCAGGTTCCGGCCCCGAATCCACACAAGGTCTTAGGCCCCGGCATCGACGGGAGAGGAATCCCGAGAGGCCCCCGAGGAACTCGCATGGGGCCTGGCCTTTCCTGAGGCCACCAGAGCGGGTCCCTGAGGTCCCGGTCGTAAGTCGAGAGCACCTGCCGCAACTCGAGAAAATCCAGGAGGTTTTGCCCTCCAGGTGAGATGAGGCCCATTTCCGCTGAGGCTTCTCGAGTCTAATCACATCTAACCACTGGAATTTCCAAAGGGTCCTTCACACCCTTGCTGCAACTCAAGAAGTTCCCGACATACCCGTCTCCAGTCGAGAGGAAGCACGTCGGGTCCCGCACACATCCAGAGGAGCCCCGTTTCCGCCTCCTAGCTCGAGATGAGGGATCCTTTCCCTGTTTCGTAGGGAAAGAATTCCCGGCGTTCCCGTCGCATCTCAAGAGGAGGCGCTCTCCACAGGAAAGAGGAGAGGAACTCCAGGGTCGTGGCACCATTCCAAGAGACCCCCAGATGTGTCAGTCCATTCCAGAGGAACCTGTTTTCCCTGCACTGCCTTGGCGTTCAAGCCGAGGATCGACTCCCACCACGTGTGCACGTGGGACAGCCCTGTGGGAAAGCCTCGTGGGAAAGCCTCGTGGGAAAGACTCGAGGGAAAACCATAGATCCTTTGATCCACGCGGCGGACTGCGTGAAACTGCTCCTACCGCCCTGGAGGAAAGCGCAAGTGCATGCCCGCATTCGAGACGAGGACTGACTCCCCTGGGGAGACTCCAGAAGTACCCCAAGATCCATGTCAGCACTGGAAAGGAATCCTCAGGTTCCGGCCCCGACTCCACACAAGGTGTTAAGCCCCGGCATCGAAGGAAGAGGAATCCCGAGAGGCCCCCGAGGAACTCGCATGGGGACTGGCCTTTACTGAGGCCACCAGAGCGGGTCCCTGAGGTCCCCGTCGTAAGTCGAGAGCACCTGCCGCAACTCGAGAAAATCCAGGAGGTTTTGCCCTCCAGGCGAGATGAGGCCCATTTCCGCTGAGGCTTCTCCAGGCTAATCACATCTAACCACTGGAACATCCAAAGGGTCCTTCTCACCCTTGCTGCAACTCAAGAAGTTCCCCGACATACCCGTCTCCACTCGAGAGGAAGCACGAGGGTCCCGCACACATCCAGGGGAGCCCCGTTTCGGCCTCCTAGCTCGAGATGAGGGATCCTTTCCCTGTTTCGTAGGGAAAGAATTCCCGGCGTTCCCGTCGCATCTCAAGAGGAGTCGCTCTCCACAGGAAAGGGGAGAGGAACTCCAGGGTCGTGCCACCATTCCAAGAGTCCCCCAGATGTGTCAGTCCATTCCAGAGGAACCTGTTTTCCCTGCACTGCCTTGACGTTCAAGCCGAGGATCGACTCCCACCACGTGTGCACGTGGGACAGCCGTGTGGGAAAGCCTCGTGGGAAAGCCTCGTGGGAAAGACTCGAGGGAAAACCATAGATCCTTTGATCCACGCGGCGGACTGCGTGACACTGCTGCTACCGCTCTGGAGGAAAGCGCAAGTGCATGCCCGCATTCGAGTCGAGGACTGACTCCCCTGGGGAGACTCCAGAAGTACCCCAAGATCCATGTCAGCACTGGAGAGGAATCCTCAGGTTCCGGCCCCGACTCCACACAAGGTGTTAGGAACCGGCATCCACGGGAGAGGAATCCCGAGAGGCCCCCGAGGAACTCGCATGGGGACTGGCCTTTCCTGAGGCCACCAGAGCGGGTCCCTGAGGTCCCCGTCGTAAGTCGAGAGCACCTGCCGCAACTCGAGAAAATCCAGGAGGTTTTGCCCTCGAGGCGAGATGAGGCCCATTTCCGCTGAGGCTTCTCGAGGCTAATCACATCTAACCACTGAAACATCCAAAGGGTCATTCTCACCCTTGCTGCAACTCAAGAAGTTCCCCGACATACCCGTCTCCACAAGAGAGGAAGCACGAGGGTCCCGCACACATCCAGGGGAGCCCCGTTTCCGCCTCCTAGCTCGAGATGAGGGATCCTTTCCCTGTTTCGTAGGGAAAGAATTCCCGGCGTTCCCGTCGCATCTCAAGAGGAGGCGCTCTCCACAGGAAAGGCGAGAGGAACTCCAGGGTCGTGCCACCATTCCAAGAGTCCCCCAGATGTGTCAGTCCATTCCAGAGGAACCTGTTTTCCCTGCACTGCCTTGACGTTCAAGCCGAGGATCGACTCCCACCACGTGTGCACGTGGGACAGCCCTGTGGGAACGCCTCGTGGGAAAGCCTCGTGGGAAAGACTCGAGGGAAAACCATAGATCCTTTGATCCACGCGGCGGAGTGCGTGACACTGCTGCTACCGCCCTGGAGGAAAGCGCAAGTGCATGCCCGCATTCGAGACGAGGACTGACTCCCCTGGGGAGACTCCAGAAGTACCCCAAGATCCATGTCAGCACTGGAGAGGAATCCTCAGGTTCCGGTCCCGATTCCACACAAGGTCTTAGGCCCCGGCATCGACGGGAGAGGAATCCCGAGAGGCCCCCGAGGAACTCGCATGGGGACTGGCCTTTCCTGAGGCCACCAGAGCGCGTCCCTGAGGTTTCCGTCGTAAGTCGAGAGCACCTGCCGCAACTCGAGAAAATCCAGGAGGTTTTGCCCTCCAGGCGAGATGAGGCCCATTTCCGCTGAGGCTTCTCGAGGCTAAACACATCTAACCACTGGAACATCCAAAGGGTCCTTCTCACCCTTGCTGCAACTCAAGAAGTTCCCCGACATACCCGTCTCCACTCTAGAGGAAGCACGAGGGTCCCGCACACATCCAGGGGAGCCCCGTTTCCGCCTCCTAGCTCGAGATGAGGGATCCTTTCCCTGTTTCGTAGGGAAAGAATTCCCGGCGTTCCCGTCGCATCTCAAGAGGAGGCGCTCTCCACAGGAAAGGCGAGAGGAACTCCAGGGTCGTGCCACCATTCCAAGAGTCCCCCAGATGTGTCAGTCCATTCCAGAGGAACCTGTTTTCCCTGCACTGCCTTGACGTTCAAGCCGAGGATCGACTCCCAACACGTGTGCACGTGGGACAGCCCTGTGGGAAAGCCTCGTGGGAAAGCTTCGTGGGAAAGACTCGAGGGAAAACCATAGATCCTTTGATCCAGGCGGCGGACTGCGTGACACTGCTGCTACCGCTCTGGAGGAAAGCGCAAGTGCATGCCCGCATTCGAGACGAGTACTGACTCCCCTGGGGAAACTCCAGAAGTACCCCAAGATCCATGTCAGCACTGGAGAGGAATCCTCAGGTTCCGGCCCCGACTCCACACAAGGTCTTAGGCCCCGGCATCGACGGGAGAGGAATCCCGAGAGGCCCCCGAGGAACTCGCATGGGGACTGGCCTTTCCTGAGGCCACCAGAGCGGGTCCCTGAGGTCCCCGTCGTAAGTCGGGAGCACCTGCCGCAACTCGAGAAAATCCAGGAGGTTTTGCCCTCCAGGCGAGATGAGGCCCATTTTCGCTGAGGCTTCTCGAGGCTAATCACGTCTAACCACTGGAACTTCCAAAGGGACCTTCACACCCTTGCTGCAAGTCAAGAAGTTCCCCGACATACCCGTCTCCACTCGAGAGGAAGCACGTGGGGTCCCGCACACATCCAGGGGAGCCCCGTTTCCGCCTCCTAGCTCGAGATGAGGGATCCTTTCCCTGTTTCCTAGGGAAAGAATTCCCGGCGTTTCCGTCGCATCTCAAGAGAAGGCGCTCTCCACAGGAAAGGCGAGATTAACTCCAGGGTCGTGCCACCATTCCAAGAGTCCCCCAGATGTGTCAGTCCATTCCAGAGGAACCTGTTTTCCCTGCACTGCCTTGACGTTCAAGCCGAGGATCCACTCCCACCACGTGTGCACGTGGGACAGCCCTGTGGGAAAGCCTCGTGGGAAAGCCTCGTGTGAAAGACTCGAGGGAAAACCATAGATCCTTTGATCCACGCGGCGGACTGCGTGACACTGCTGCTACCGCTCTGGAGGAAAGCGCAAGTGCATGCCCGCATTGAGACGAGGACTGACTCCCCTGGGGAGACTCCAGAAGTACCCCAAGATCCATGTCAGCACTGGAGAGGAAGCCTCAGGTTCCGGCCCCGACTCCACACAAGGTCTTAGGCCCCGGCATCGACGGGAGAGGAATCCCGAGAGGCCCCCGAGGAACTCGCATGGGGACTGGCCTTTCCTGAGGCCACCAGAGCGGGTCCATGAGGTCCCCGTCGTAAGTCGAGAGCACCTGCCGCAACTCGAGAAAATCCAGGAGGTTTTGCCCTTCAGGTGAGATGAGGCCCATTTCCGCTGAGGCTTCTCGAGTCTAATCACATCTAACCACTGGAACTTCCAAAGGGTCCTTCACACCCTTGCTGCAACTTAAGAACTTCCCCGACATACCCGTTTGCACTCGAGAAGAAGCACGTGGTGTCCCGCACACATCCAGGGGAGCCCCGTTTCCGCCTCCTAGCTCGAGATGAGGGATCCTTTCCCTGTTTCGTAGGGAAAGAATTCCCGGCGTTCCCGTCGCATCTAAAAAGGAGGCGCTCTCCACAGGAAAGGCGAGAGGAACTCCAGGGTCATGCCACCATTCCAAGAGTCCCCCAGATGTGTCAGTCCATTCCAGAGGAACCTGTTTTCCCTGCACTGCCTTGACGTTCAAGCCGAGGATCGACTCCCACCACGTGTGCACGTGGGACAGCCCTGTGGGAAAGCCTCGTGGGAAAGCCTCGTGGGAAAGACTCGAGGGAAAACCATAGATCCTTTGATCCACGCGGCGGACTGCGTTACACTGCTTCTACCGCTCTGGAGGAAAGCGCAAGTGCATGCACGCATTCGAGACGAGGACTGACTCCCCTGGGGAGACTCCAGAAGTACCCCAAGATCCATGTCAGCACTGGAGAGGAATCCTCAGGTTCCGGCCCCGACTCCACACAAGGTCTTAGGCCCCGGCATCGACGGGAGAGGAATCCCGAGAGGCCCCCGAGGAACTCGCATGGGGACTGGCCTTTCCTGAGGCCACCAGAGCGGGTCCCTGAGGTCCCCGTCGTAAGTCGAGAGCACCTGCCGCAACTCGAGAAAATCCAGGCGGTTTTGCCCTCCAGGCGAGATGAGGCCCATTTCCGCTGGGGCTTCTCGAGGCTAATCACATCTAACCCCTGGAACTTCCAACGGGTCCTTCACACCCTTTCTGCAACTCAAGAAGTTCCCCGACACACCCGTCTCCACTCGAGAGGAAGCACGAGGGTCCCGAACACATCCAGGGGAGCCACGTTTCCGCCTCCGAGCTCGAGATGAGGGATCCTTTCCCTGTTTCGTAGGGAAAGAATTCCCGGCCTTCCCGTCGCATCTCAAGAGGAGGCGCTCTCCACAGGAAAGGCGAGAGGAACTCCAGGGTCGTGCCACCATTCCAAGAGTCCCCCAGATGTGTCAGTCCATTCCAGAGGAACCTGTTTTCCCTGCACTGCCTTGACGTTCAAGCCGAGGATCGACTCCCACCACGTGTGCACGTGGGACAGACCTGTGGGAAAGCCTCGTGGGAAAACCTCGTGGGAAAGACTCGAGGGAAAACCATAGATCCTTTGATCCACGCGGCGGACTGCGTGACACTGCTGCTACCGCTCTGGAGGAAAGCGCAAGTGCATGCCCGCATTCGAGACGAGGACTGACTCTCCTGGGGAGACTCCAGACGTAGCCCAAGATCCATGTCAGCACTGGAGAGGAATCCTCAGGTTCCGGCCCCGACTCCACACAAGGTCTTAGGCCCCGGCATCGACGGGAGAGGAATCCCGAGACGCCCCCGAGGAACTCGCATGGGGACTGGCCTTTCCTGAGGCCACCAGAGCGGGTCCCTGAGGGCCCCGTCGTAAGTCGAGAGCACCTGCCGCAACTCGAGAAAATCCAGGAGGTTTTGCCCTCCAGGCGAGATGAGGCCCATTTCCGCTGAGGCTTCTCGAGGCTAATCACGTCTAACCACTGGAACTTTCAAAGGGTCCTTCACACCCTTGCTGCAACTGAAGAAGTTCCCCGACATACCCGTCTCCACTCGAGAGGAAGAACGTGGGGTCCCGCACACATCCAGGGGAGCCCCGTTTCCGCCTCCTAACTCGATATGAGGGATCCTTTCCCTGTTTGGTAGGGAAAGAATTCCCGGCGTTCCCGTCGCATCTCAAGAGGAGGCGCTCTCCACAGGAAAGGCGAGAGGAACTCCAGGGTCGTGACACCATTCCAAGAGTCCCCCAGATGTGTCAGTCCATTCCAGAGGAACCTGTTTTCCCTGCACTGCCTTGACGTTCAAGCCGAGGATCGACTCCCACCACGTGTGCACGTGGGACAGCCCTGTGGGAAAGCCTCGTGGGAAAGCCTCGTGGGAAAGACTCGAGGGAAAACCATAGATCCTTTGATCCATTGGGCGGACTGCGTGACACTGCTGCTACCGCTCTGGAGGAAAGCGCAAGTGCATGCCCGTATTCGAGACGAGGACTGACTCCCCTGGGGTGACTCCAGAAGTACCCCAAGATCCATGTCAGCACTGGAGAGGAATACTCAGGTTCCGGCCCCGACTCCACACAAGGTCTTAGGCCCCGGCATCGACGGGAGAGGAATCCCGAGAGGCCCCCGAAGACCTCGCATGGGGACTGGCCTTTCCTGAGGCCACCAGAGCGGGTCCCTGAGGTCCCCGTCGTAAGTCGAGAGCACCTGCCGCAACTCGAGAAAATCCAGGAGGTTTTGCCCTCCAGGCGAGATGAGGCCCATTTCCGCTGAGGCATCTCGAGGCCAATCACATCTAACCACTGGAACTTCCAAAGGGTCCTTCACACCATTGCTGCAACTCAAGAAGTTCCCCGACATACCCGTCTGCACTCGAGAGGAAGCACGAGGTGTCCCGCACACATCCAGGGGAGCCCCGTTTCCGCCTCCTAGCTCGAGATGAGGGATCCTTTCCCTGTTTCGTAGGGAAAGAATTCCCGGCGTTCCCGTCGCATCTCAAGAGGAGGCGCTCTCCACAGGAAAGGCGAGAGGAACTCCAGGGTCGTGCCACCATTCCAAGAGTCCCCCAGATGTGTCAGTCCATTCCAGAGGAACCTATTTTCCCTGCACTGCCTCGACGTTAAAGCCGAGGATCGAATCCCACCACGTGTGCACGTGGGACAGCCCTGTGGGAAAGCCTCGTGGGAAAGACTCGAGGGAAAACCATAGATCCTTTGATCCACGCGGCGGACTGCGTGACACTGCTGCTACCGCTCTGGAGGAAAGCGCAAGTGCATGCCCGCATTCGAGACGAGGACTGACTCCCCTGGGGAGACTCCAGAAGTACCCCAAGGTCCATGTCAGCACTGGAGAGGAATCCTCAGGTTCCGGCCCCGACTCCACACAAGGTCTTAGGCCCCGGCATCGACGGGAGAGGAATCCCGAGAGGCCCCCGAGGAACTCGCATGGGGACTGGCCTTTCCTGAGGCCACCAGAGCGGGTCCCTGAGGTCCCCGTCGTAAGTCGAGAGCACCTGCCGCAACTCGAGAAAATCCAGGCGGTTTTGCCCTCCAGGCGAGATGAGGCCCATTTCCGCTGAGGCTTCTCGAGGCTAATCACGTCTAACCACTGGAACTTCCAACGGGTCCTTCACACCCTTGCTGCAACTCAAGAAGTTCCCCGACATACCCGTCTCCACTCGAGAGGAAGCACGTGGGTACCGCACACATCCAGGGGAGCCCCGTTTCGCCTCCTAGCTCGAGATGAGGGATCCATTCCCTGTTTCGTAGGGAAAGAATTCCCGGCGTTCCCGTCGCATCTCAAGAGGAGGCGCTCTCCACAGGAAAGGCGAGAGGAACTCAAGGGTCGTGCCACCATTCCAAGAGTCCCCCAGATGTGTCAGTCCATTCCAGAGGAACCTGTTTTCCCTGCACTGCCTTGACGTTCAAGCCGAGGATCGACTCCCACCACGTGTGCACGTGGGACAGCCCTGTGGGAAAGCCTCGTGGGAAAGCCTCGTGGGAAAGACTCGAGGGAAAACCATAGATCCTTTGATCCACGCGGCGGACTGCGTGACACTGCTGCTACCGCTCTGGAGGAAAGCGCAAGTGCATTCCCGCATTCGAGACGAGGACTGACTCTCCTGGGGAGACTCCAGACGTACCCCAAGATCCATGTCAGCACTGGAGAGGAATCCTCAGGTTCCGGCCCCGACTCCACGCAAGGTCTTAGGCCCCGGCATCGACGGGAGAGGAATCCCGAGAGGACCCAGAGGAACTCGCATGGGGACTGGCCTTTCCTGAGGCCACCAGAGCGGGTCCCTGAGGTCCCCGTCGTAAGTCGAGAGCACCTGCCGCAACTCGAGAAAATCCAGGAGGTTTTGCCCTCCAGGCGAGATGAGGCGCATTTCCGCTGAGGCTTCTCGAGGCCAATCACATCTAACCACTGGAACTTCCAAAGGGTCCTTCACACCCTTGCTGCAACTCAAGAAGTTCCCCGACATACCCGTCTGCACTCGAGAGGAAGCACGTGGTGTCCCGCACACATCCAGGGGAGCCCCGTTTCCGCCTCCTAGCTCGAGATGAGGGATCCTTTCCCTGTTTCGTAGGGAAAGAATTCCCGGCGTTCCCGTCGCATCTCAAGAGGAGGCGCTCTCCACAGGGAAGGCGAGAGGAACTCCAGGGTCATGCCACCATTCCAAGAGTCCCCCAGATGTGTCAGTCCATTCCAGAGGAAACTGTTTTCCCTGCACTGCCTTGACGTTCAAGCCGAGGATCGACTCCCACCACGTGTGCACGTGGGACAGCCCTGTGGGAAAGCCTCGTGGGAAAGCCTCGTGGGAAAGACTCGAGGGAAAACCATAGATCCTTTGATCCACGCGGCGGACTGCGTGACACTGCCGCTACCGCTCTGGAGGAAAGCGCAAGTGCATGCCCGCATTCGAGACGAGGACTGACTCCCCTGGGGAGACTCCAGAAGTACCCCAAGATCCATGTCAGCACTGGAGAGGAATCCTCAGGTTCCGGCCCCGACTCCACACAAGGTCTTAGGCCCCGGCATCGACGGGAGAGGAATCCCGAGAGGCCCCCGAGGAACTCGCATGGGGACTGGCCTTTCCTGAGGCCACCAGAGCGGTTCCCTGAGGTCCCCGTCGTAAGTCGAGAGCACCTGCCGCAACTCGAGAAAATCCAGGAGGTTTTGCCCTCCAGGCGAGATGAGGCCCATTTCCGCTGAGGCTTCTCGAGGCCAATCACATCTAACCACTGGAACTTCCAAAGGGTCCTTCACACCCTTGCTGCAACTCAAGAAGTTCCCCGACATACCCGTCTCCACTCGAGAGGAAGCACGTGGGGTCCCGCACACATCCAGGGGAGCCCCGTTTCCGCCTCCTAGCTCGAGATGAGGGATCCTGTCCCTGTTTCGTAGGGAAAGAATTCCCGGCGATCCCGTCGCATCTCAAGAGGAGGCGCTCTCCACAGGAAAGGCGAGAGGAACTCCAGGGTCGTGCCACCATTCCAAGAGTCCCCCAGATGTGTCAGTCCATTCCAGAGGAAACTGTTTTCCCTGCACTGCCTTGACGTTCAAGCCGAGGATCGACTCCCACCACGTGTGCACGTGGGACAGCCCTGTGGGAAAGCCTCGTGGGAAAGCCTCGGGGGAAAGACTCGAGGGAAAACCATAGATCCTTTGATCCACGCGGCGGACTGCGTGACACTGCCGCTACCGCTCTGGAGGAAATCGCAAGTGCATGCCCGCATTCGAGACGAGGACTGACTCCCCTGGGGAGACTCCAGAAGTACCCCAAGATCCATGTCAGCACTGGAGAGGAATCCTCAGGTTCCGGCCCCGACTCCACACAAGGTCTTAGGCCCCGGCATCGACGGGAGAGGAATCCCGAGAGGCCCCCGAGGAACTCGCATGGGGACTGGCCTTTCCTGAGGCTACCAGAGCGGGTCCCCGAGGTCCCCGTCGTAATTCGAGAGCACCTGCCGCAACTCGAGAAAATCCAGGAGGTTTTGCCCTCCAGGCGAGATGAGGCCCATTTCCGCTGAGGCTTCTCGAGGCCAATCACATCTAACCACTGGAACTTCCAAAGGGTCCTTCACACCCTTGCTGCAACTCAAGAAGTTCCCCGACATACCCGTCTCCATTCGAGAGGAAGCACGTGGGGTCCCTCACACAACCAGGGGAGCCCCGTTTCCGCCTCCTAGCTCGAGATGAGGGATCCTTCCCTGTTTCGTAGGGAAAGAATTCCCGGCGTTCCCGTCGCATCTCAAGAGGAGGCGCTCTCCACAGGAAAGGCGAGAGGAACTCCAGGGTCGTGACACCATTCCAAGAGTCCCCCAGATGTGTCAGTCCATTCCAGAGGAACCTGTTTTCCCTGCACTGCCTTGACGTTCAAGCCGAGGATCGACTCCCACCACGTGTGCACGTGGGACAGCCCTGTGGGAAAGCCTCGTGGGAAAGCCTCGTGGGAAAGACTCGAGGGAAAACCATAGATCCTTTGATCCACGCGGCGGACTGCGTGACACTGCTGCTACCGCTCTGGAGGAAAGCGCAAGTGCATGCCCGCATTCGAGACGAGGACTGACTCCCCTGGGGAGACTCCAGAAGTACCCCAAGATCCATGTCAGCACTGGAGAGGAATCCTCAGGTTCCGGCCCCGACTCCACACAAGGTCTTAGGCCCCGGCATCGACGGGAGAGGAATCCCGAGAGGCCCCCGAGGAACTCGCATGGGGACTGGCCTTTCCTGAGGCCAAAAGAGCGGTTCCCTGAGGTCCCCATCGTAAGTCGAGAGCACCTGCCGCAACTCGAGAAAATCCAGGAGGTTTCGCCCTCCAGGCGAAATGAGGCCCATTTCCGCTGAGGCTTCTCGAGGCCAATCACATCTAACCACTGGAACTTCCAAAGGGTCCTTCACACCCTTGCTGCAACTCAAGAAGTTCCCCGACATACCCGTCTCCACTCGAGAGGAAGCACGTGGTGTCCCGCACACATCCAGGGGAGCCCCGTTTCCGCCTCCTAGCTCGAGATGAGGGATCCTTTCCCTGTTTCTTAGGGAAAGAATTCCTGGCGTTCCCGTCGCATCTCAAGAGGAGGCGCTCTCCACAGGAAAGGCGAGAGGAACTCCAGGGTCATGCCACCATTCCAAGAGTCCCCCAGATGTGTCTGTCCATTCCAGAGGAACCTGTTTTCCCTGCACTGCTTTGATGTTCAAGCCGAGGATCTACTCCCACCACGTGTGCACGTGGGACAGCCCTGTGGGAAAGCCTCGTGGGAAAGACTCGAGGGAAAACCATAGATCCTTTGATCCACGCGGCGGACTGCGTGACACTGCTGCTACCGCTCTGGAGGAAAGCGCAAGTGCATGCCCGCATTCGAGACGAGGACTGACTCCCCTGGGGAGGCTCCAGAAGTACCCAAATATCCATGTCAGCACTGGAGAGGAATCCTCAGGTTCCGGCCCCGACTCCACGCACGGTCTTAGGCCCCGGCATCGACGGGAGAGGAATCCCGAGAGGCCCCCGAGGAACTCGCATGGGGACTGGCCTTTCCTGAGGCCACCAGAGTGGGTCCCTGAGGTCCCCGTCGTAAGTCGAGAGCACCTGCCGCAACTCGAGAAAATCCAGGAGGTTTTGCCCTCCAGGCGAGATGAGGCCATATTTCCGCTGAGGCTTCTCGAGGCCAATCATATCTAACCACTGGAACTTCCAAAGGGTCCTTCACACCCTTGCTGCAACTCAAGAAGTTCCCCGACATACCCGTCTGCACTCGAGAGGAAGCACGTGGTGTCCCGCACACATCCAGGGGAGCCCCGTTTCCGCCTCCTAGCTCGAGATGAGGGATCCTTTCCCTGTTTCGTAGGGAAAGAATTCCCGGCGTTCCCGTCGCATCTCAAGAGGAGGCGCTCTCCACAGGGAAGGCGAGAGGAACTCCAGGGTCATGCCACCATTCCAAGAGTCCCCCAGATGTGTCAGTCCATTCCAGAGGAACCTGTTTTCCCTGCACTGCCTTGACGTTCAAGCCGAGGATCGACTCCCACCACGTGTGCACGTGGGACAGCCCTGTGGGAAAGCCTCGTGGGAAAGCCTCGTGGGAAAGACTCGAGGGAAAACCATAGATCCTTTGATCCACGCGGCGGACTGCGTGACACTGCTGCTACCGCTCTGGAGGAAAGCGCAAGTGCATGCCCGCATTCGAGACGAGGACTGACTCCCCTGGGGAGACTCCAGAAGTACCCCAAGATCCATGTCAGCACTGGAGAGGAATCCTCAGGTTCCGGCCCCGACTCCACACAAGGTCTTAGGCCCCGGCATCGACGGGAGAGGAATCCCGAGAGGCCCCCGAGGAACTCGCATGGGGACTGGCCTTTCCTGAGGCCGCCATAGCGGGTCCCTGAGGTCCCCGTCGTAAATCGAGAGCACCTTCCGCAACTCGAGAAAATCCAGGAGGTTTTGCCCTCCAGGCGAGATGAGGCCCATTTCCGCTGAGGCTTCTCGAGGCCAATCACATCTAACCACTGGAACTTCCAAAGGGTCCTTCACACCCTTGCTGCAACTCAAGAAGTTCCCCGACATACCCGTCTGCACTCGAGAGGAAGCACGTGGTGTCCCGCACACATCCAGGGGAGCCCCGTTTCCGCCTCCTAGCTCGAGATGAGGGATCCTTTCCCTGTTTCGTAGGGAAAGAATTCCGGGCGTTCCCGTCGCATCTCAAGAGGAGGCGCTCTCCACAGGGAAGGCGAGAGGAACTCCAGGGTCATGCCACCATTCCAAGAGTCCCCCAGATGTGTCAGTCCATTCCAGAGGAACCTGTTTTCCCTGCACTGCCTTGACGTTCAAGCCGAGGATCGACTCCCACCACGTGTGCACGTGGGACAGCCCTGTGGGAAAGCCTCGTGGGAAAGCCTCGTGGGAAAGACTCGAGGGAAAACCATAGATCCTTTGATCCACGCGGCGGACTGCGTGACACTGCTGCTACCGCTCTGGAGGAAAGCGCAAGTGCATGCCCGCATTCGAGACGAGGACTGACTCCCCTGGGGAGACTCCAGAAGTACCCCAAGATCCATGTCAGCACTGGAGAGGAATCCTCAGGTTCCGGCCCCGACTCCACACAAGGTCTTAGGCCCCGGCATCGACGGGAGAGGAATCCCGAGAGGCCCCCGAGGAACTCGCATGGGGACTGGCCTTTCCTGAGGCCAGCAGAGCGGTTCCCTGAGGTCCCCGTCGTAAGTCGAGAGCACCTGCCGCAACTCGAGAAAATCCAGGAGGTTTTGCCCTCCAGGCGAGATGAGGCCCATTTCCGCTGAGGCTTCTCGAGGCCAATCACATCTAACCACTGGAACTTCCAAAGGGTCCTTCACACCATTGCTGCAACTCAAGAAGTTCCCCGACATACCCGTCTCCACTCGAGAGGAAGCACGTGGGGTCCCGCACACATCCAGGGGAGCCCCGTTTCCGCCTCCTAGCTCGAGATGAGGGATCCTTTCCCTGTTTCGTAGGGAAAGAATTCCCGGGGTTCCCGTCGCATCTCAAGAGGAGGCGCTCTCCACAGGAAAGGCGAGAGGAACTCCAGGGTCGTGCCACCATTCCAAAAGTCCCCCAGATGTGTCAGTCCATTCCAGAAGTAACTGTTTTCCCTGCACTGCCTTGACGTTCAAGCCGAGGATCGACTCCCACCACGTGTGCACGTGGGACAGCCCTGTGGGAAAGCCTCGTGGGAAAGCCTCGTGGGAAAGACTCGAGGGAAAACCATAGATCCTTTGATCCACGCGGCGGACTGCGTGACACTGCTGCTACCGCTCTGGAGGAAAGCGCAAGTGCATTCCCGCATTCGAGACGAGGACTGACTCTCCTGGGGAGACTCCAGACGTACCCCAAGATCCATGTCAGCACTGGAGAGGAATCCTCAGGTTCCGGCCCCGACTCCACACAAGGTCTTAGGCCCCGGCATCGACGGGAGAGGAATCCCGAGACGCCCCCGAGGAACTCGCATGGGGACTGGCCTTTCCTGAGGCCACCAGAGCGGGTCCCTGAGGGCCCCGTCGTAAGTCGAGAGCACCTGCCGCAACTCGAGAAAATCCAGGAGGTTTTGCCCTCCAGGCGAGATGAGGCCCATTTCCGCTGAGGCTTCTCGAGGCTAATCACGTCTAACCCCTGGAACTTTCAAAGGGTCCTTCACACCCTTGCTGCAACTGAAGAAGTTCCCCGACATACCCGTCTCCACTCGAGAGGAAGAACGTGGGGTCCCGCACACATCCAGGGGAGCCCCGTTTCCGCCTCCTAGCTCGAGATGAGGGATCCTTTCCCTGTTTCGTAGGGAAAGAATTCCCGGCGTTCCCGTCGCATCTCAAGAGGAGGCGCTCTCCACAGGAAAGGCGAGAGGAACTCCAGGGTCGTGACACCATTCCAAGAGTCCCCCAGATGTGTCAGTCCATTCCAGAGGAACCTGTTTTCCCTGCACTGTCTTGACGTTCAAGCCGAGGATCGAGTCCCACCACGTGTGCACGTGGGACAGCCCTGTGGGAAAGCCTCGTGGGAAAGCCTCGGGGGAAAGACTCGAGGGAAAACCATAGATCCTTTGATCCACGCGGCGGACTGCGTGACACTGCCGCTACCGCTCTGGAGGAAATCGCAAGTGCATGCCCGCATTCGAGACGAGGACTGACTCCCCTGGGGAGACTCCAGAAGTACCCCAAGATCCATGTCAGCACTGGAGAGGAATCCTCAGGTTCCGGCCCCGACTCCACACAAGGTCTTAGGCCCCGGCATCGACGGGAGTGGAATCCCGAGAGGCCCCCGAGGAACTCGCATGGGGACCTGCCTTTCCTGAGGCCACCAGAGCGGGTCCCTGAGGTCCCCGTCGTATGTCGAGAGCACCTGCCGCAACTCGAGAAAATCCAGGAGGTTTTGCCCTCCAGGCGAGATGAGGCCCATTTCCGCTGAGGCTTCTCGAGGCCAATCACATCTAACCACTGGAACTTCCAAAGGGTCCTTCACACCATTGCTGCAACTCAAGAAGTTCCCCGACATACCCGTCTCCACTCTAGAGGAAGCACGTGGTGTCCCGCACACATCCAGGGGAGCCCCGTTTCGCCTCCTAGCTCGAGATGAGGGATCCTTTCCCTGTTTCGTAGGGAAAGAATTCCCGGCGTTCCCGTCGCATCTCAAGAGGAGGCGCTCTCCACAGGAAAGGCGAGAGGAACTCCAGGGTCGTGCCACCATTCCAAGAGTCCCCCAGATGTGTCAGTCCATTCCAGAGGAACCTATTTTCCCTGCACTGCCTTGACGTTAAAGCCGAGGATCGAATCCCACCACGTGTGCACGTGGGACAGCCCTGTGGGAAAGCCTCGTGGGAAAGACTCGAGGGAAAACCATAGATCCTTTGATCCACGCGGCGGAATGCGTGACACTGCTGCTACCGCTCTGGAGGAAAGCGCAAGTGCATGCCCGCATTCGAGACGAGGACTGACTCCCCTGGGGAGACTCCAGAAGTACCCCAAGATCCATGTCAGCACTGGAGAGGAATCCTCAGGTTCCGGCCCCGACTCCACACAAGGTCTTAGGCCCCGGCATCGACGAGAGAGGAATCCCGAGAGGCCCCCGAGGAACTCGCATGGGGACTGGCCTTTCCTGAGGCCACCAGAGCGGGTCCCTGAGGTCCCCGTCGTAAGTCGAGAGCACCTGCCGCAACTCGAGAAAATCCAGGAGGTTTTGCCCTCCAGGCGAGATGAGGCCCATTTCCGCTGAGGCTTCTCTAGGCTAATCACGTCTAACCACTGGAACTTCCAAAGGGTCCTTCACACCCTTGCTGCAACTCAAGAAATTCCCCGACATACCCGTCTGTACTCGAGAGGAAGTACGTGGTGTCCCGCACACATCCAGGGGAGACCCGTTTCCGCCTCCTAGCTCGAGATGAGGGATCCTTTCCCTGTTTCGTAGGGAAAGAATTCCCAGCGTTCCCGTCGCATCTCAAGAGGAGGCGCTCTCCACAGGAAAGGCGAGAGGAACTCCAGGGTCATGCCACCATTCCAAGAGTCCCCCAGATGTGTCAGTCCATTCCAGAGGAACCTGTTTTCCCTGCACTGTCTTGACGTTCAAGCCGAGGATCGAGTCCCACCACGTGTGCACGTGGGACAGCCCTGTGGGAAAGCCTCGTGGGAAAGCCTCGGGGGAAAGACTCGAGGGAAAACCATAGATCCTTTGATCCACGCGGCAGACTGCGTGACACTGCCGCTACCGCTCTGGAGGAAATCGCAAGTGAATGCCCGCATTCGAGACGAGGACTGACTCCCCTGGGGAGACTCCAGAAGTACCCCAAGATCCATGTCAGCACTGGAGAGGAATCCTCAGGTTCCGGCCCCGACTCCACACAAGGTCTTAGGCCCCGGCATCGACGGGAGTGGAATCCCGAGAGGCCCCCGAGGAACTCGCATGGGGACTGGCCTTTCCTGAGGCCACCAGAGCGGGTCCCTGAGGTCCCCGTCGTAAGTCGAGAGCACCTGCCGCAACTCGAGAAAATCCAGGAGGTTTTGCCCTCCAGTCGAGATGAGGCCCATTTCCGCTGAGGCTTCTCGAGGCCAATCACATCTAACCACTGGAACTTCCAAAGGGTCCTTCACACCATTGCTGCAACTCAAGAAGTTCCCCGACATACCCGTCTCCACTCTAGAGGAAGCACGTGGTGTCCGCACACATCCAGGGGAGCCCCGTTTCGCCTCCTAGCTCGAGATGAGGGATCCTTTCCCTGTTTCGTAGGGAAAGAATTCCCGGCGTTCCCGTCGCATCTCAAGAGGAGGCGCTCTCCACAGGAAAGGCGAGAGGAACTCCAGGGTCGTGCCACCATTCCAAGAGTCCCCCAGATGTGTCAGTCCATTCCAGAGGAACCTGTTTTCCCTGCACTGCCTTGACGTTCAAGCCGAGGATCGACTCCCACCACGTGTGCACGTGGGACAGCCCTGTGGGAAAGCCTCGTGGGAAAGCCTCGTGGGAAAGACTCGAGGGAAAAACATAGATCCTTTGATCCACGCGGCGGACTGCGTGACACTGCTGCTACCGCTCTGGAGGAAAGCGCAAGTGCATGCCCGCATTCGAGACGAGGACTGACTCCCCTGGGGAGACTCCAGAAGTACCCCAAGATCCATGTCAGCACTGGAGAGGAATCCTCAGGTTCCGGCCCCGACTCCACACAAGGTCTTAGGCCCCGGCATAGACGGGAGAGGAATCCCGAGAGGCCCGCGAGGAACTCGCATGGGGACTGGCCTTTCCTGAGGCCAAAAGAGCGGGTCCCTGAGGTCCCCATCGTAAGTCGAGAGCACCTGCCGCAACTCGAGAAAATCCAGGAGGTTTCGCCCTCCAGGCGAAATGAGGCCCATTTCCGCTGAGGCTTCTCGAGGCCAATCACATCTAACCACTGGAACTTCCAAAGGGTCCTTCACACCCTTGCTGCAACTCAAGAAGTTCCCCGACATACCCGTCTCCACTCGAGAGGAAGCACGTGGTGTCCCGCACACATCCAGGGGAGCCCCGTTTCCGCCTCCTAGCTCGAGATGAGGGATCCTTTCCCTGTTTCTTAGGGAAAGAATTCCTGGCGTTCCCGTCGCATCTCAAGAGGAGGGGCTCTCCACAGGAAAGGCGAGAGGAACTCCAGGGTCATGCCACCATTCCAAGAGTCCCCCAGATGTGTCAGTCCATTCCAGAGGAACCTGTTTTCCCTGCACTGCCTTGACTTTCAAGCCGAGGATCTACTCCCACCACGTGTGCACGTGGGACAGCCCTGTGGGAAAGCCTCGTGGGAAAGTCTCGTGGGAAAGACTCGAGGGAAAACCATAGATCCTTTGATCCACGCAGCGGACTGCATGAAACTGCTGCTACCGCTCTGGAGGAAAGCGCAAGTGCATGCCCGCATTCGAGACGAGGACTGACTCCCCTGGGGAGACTCCAGAAGTACCCCAAGATCCATGTCAGCACTGGAGAGGAATCCTCAGGTTCCGGCCCCGACTCCACACAAGGTCTTAGGCCCCGGCATCGACGGGAGAGGAATCCCGAGAGGCCCCCGAGGAACTCGCATGGGGACTGGCCTTTCCTGAGGCCGCTATAGCGGGTCCCTGAGGTCCCCGTCGTAAGTCGAGAGCACCTTCTGCAACTCGAGAAAATCCAGGAGGTTTTGCCCTCCAGGCGAGATGAGGCCCATTTCCGCTGAGGCTTCTCAAGGCCAATCACATCTAACCACTGGAACTTCCAAAGGGTCCTTCACACCCTTGCTGCAACTCAAGAAGTTCCCCGACATACCCGTCTCCACTCGAGAGGAAGCACGTGGGGTCCCGCACACATCCAGGGGAGCCCCGTTTCCGCCTCCTAGCTCGAGATGAGGGATCCTTTCCCTGTTTCGTAGGGAAAGAATTCCCGGAGTTCCCGTCGCATCTCAAGAGGAGGCGCTCTCCACAGGAAAGGCGAGAGGAACTCCAGGGTCGTGCCACCATTCCAAGAGTCCCCCAGATGTGTCAGTCCATTCCAGAGGAACCTGTTTTCCCTGCACTGCCTTGACGTTCAAGCCGAGGATCGACTCCCACCACGTGTGCACGTGGGACAGCCCTGTGGGAAAGCCTCTTGGGAAAGTCTCGTGGGAAAGACTCGAGGGAAAACCATAGATCCTTTGATCCACGCGGCGGACTGCGTGAAACTGCTGCTACCGCTCTGGAGGAAAGCGCAAGTGCATGCCCGCATTCGAGACGAGGACTGACTCCCCTGGGGAGGCTCCAGAAGTACCCAAAGATCCATGTCAGCACTGGAGAGGAATCCTCAGGTTCCGGCCCCGACTCCACGCAAGGTCTTAGGCCCCGGCATCGACGGGAGAGGAATCCCGAGAGGACCCAGAGGAACTCGCATGGGGACTGGCCTTTCCTGAGGCCACCAGAGCGGGTCCCTGAGGTCCCCGTCGTAAGTCGAGAGCACCTGCCGCAACTCGAGAAAATCCAGGAGGTTTTGCCCTCCAGGCGAGATGAGGCGCATTTCCGCTGAGGCTTCTCGAGGCCAATCACATCTAACCACTGGAACTTCCAAAGGGTCCTTCACACCCTTGCTGCAACTCAAGAAGTTCCCTGACATACCCGTCTGCACTCGAGAGGAAGCACGTGGTGTCCCGCACACATCCAGGGGAGCCCCGTTTCCGCCTCCTAGCTCGAGATGAGGGATCCTTTCCCTGTTTCGTAGGGAAAGAATTCCCGGCGTTCCCGTCGCATCTCAAGAGGAGGCGCTCTCCACAGGGAAGGCGAGAGGAACTCCAGGGTCATGCCACCATTCCAAGAGTCCCCCAGATGTGTCAGTCCATTCCAGAGGAAACTGTTTTCCCTGCACTGCCTTGACGTTCAAGCCGAGGATCGACTCCCACCACGTGTGCACGTGGGACAGCCCTGTGGGAAAGCCTCGTGGGAAAGCCTCGTGGGAAAGACTCGAGGGAAAACCATAGATCCTTTGATCCACGCGGCGGACTGCGTGACACTGCCGCTACCGCTCTGGAGGAAAGCGCAAGTGCATGCCCGCATTCGAGACGAGGACTGACTCCCCTGGGGAGACTCCAGAAGTACCCCAAGATCCATGTCAGCACTGGAGAGGAATCCTCAGGTTCCGGCCCCGACTCCACACAAGGTCTTAGGCCCCGGCATCGACGGGAGAGGAATCCCGAGAGGCCCCCGAGGAACTCGCATGGGGACTGGCCTTTCCTGAGGCCACCAGAGCGGTTCCCTGAGGTCCCCGTCGTAAGTCGAGAGCACCTGCCGCAACTCGAGAAAATCCAGGAGGTTTTGCCCTCCAGGCGAGATGAGGCCCATTTCCGCTGAGGCTTCTCGAGGCCAATCACATCTAACCACTGGAACTTCCAAAGGGTCCTTCACACCCTTGCTGCAACTCAAGAAGTTCCCCGACATACCCGTCTCCACTCGAGAGGAAGCACGTGGGGTCCCGCACACATCCAGGGGAGCCCCGTTTCCGCCTCCTAGCTCGAGATGAGGGATCCTGTCCCTGTTTCGTAGGGAAAGAATTCCCGGCGATCCCGTCGCATCTCAAGAGGAGGCGCTCTCCACAGGAAAGGCGAGAGGAACTCCAGGGTCGTGCCACCATTCCAAGAGTCCCCCAGATGTGTCAGTCCATTCCAGAGGAAACTGTTTTCCCTGCACTGCCTTGACGTTCAAGCCGAGGATCGACTCCCACCACGTGTGCACGTGGGACAGCCCTGTGGGAAAGCCTCGTGGGAAAGCCTCGGGGGAAAGACTCGAGGGAAAACCATAGATCCTTTGATCCACGCGGCGGACTGCGTGACACTGCCGCTACCGCTCTGGAGGAAATCGCAAGTGCATGCCCGCATTCGAGACGAGGACTGACTCCCCTGGGGAGACTCCAGAAGTACCCCAAGATCCATGTCAGCACTGGAGAGGAATCCTCAGGTTCCGGCCCCGACTCCACACAAGGTCTTAGGCCCCGGCATCGACGGGAGAGGAATCCCGAGAGGCCCCCGAGGAACTCGCATGGGGACTGGCCTTTCCTGAGGCTACCAGAGCGGGTCCCCGAGGTCCCCGTCGTAATTCGAGAGCACCTGCCGCAACTCGAGAAAATCCAGGAGGTTTTGCCCTCCAGGCGAGATGAGGCCCATTTCCGCTGAGGCTTCTCGAGGCCAATCACATCTAACCACTGGAACTTCCAAAGGGTCCTTCACACCATTGCTGCAACTCAAGAAGTTCCCCGACATACCCGTCTCCACTCGAGA
Organism: Ovis canadensis; assembly: GCF_042477335.2. NCBI lineage: Eukaryota > Metazoa > Chordata > Mammalia > Artiodactyla > Bovidae > Ovis > Ovis canadensis. The sequence goes on from NC_091252.1 coordinate 4,373,585, forward strand.
GGAAGCACGTGGGGTCCCTCACACAACCAGGGGAGCCCCGTTTCCGCCTCCTAGCTCGAGATGAGGGATCCTTCCCTGTTTCGTAGGGAAAGAATTCCCGGCGTTCCCGTCGCATCTCAAGAGGAGGCGCTCTCCACAGGAAAGGCGAGAGGAACTCCAGGGTCGTGACACCATTCCAAGAGTCCCCCAGATGTGTCAGTCCATTCCAGAGGAACCTGTTTTCCCTGCACTGCCTTGACGTTCAAGCCGAGGATCGACTCCCACCACGTGTGCACGTGGGACAGCCCTGTGGGAAAGCCTCGTGGGAAAGCCTCGTGGGAAAGACTCGAGGGAAAACCATAGATCCTTTGATCCACGCGGCGGACTGCGTGACACTGCTGCTACCGCTCTGGAGGAAAGCGCAAGTGCATGCCCGCATTCGAGACGAGGACTGACTCCCCTGGGGAGACTCCAGAAGTACCCCAAGATCCATGTCAGCACTGGAGAGGAATCCTCAGGTTCCGGCCACGACTCCACACAAGGTCTTAGGCCCCGGCATCGACGGGAGAGGAATCCCGAGAGGCCCCCGAGGAACTCGCATGGGGACTGGCCTTTCCTGAGGCCAAAAGAGCGGTTCCCTGAGGTCCCCATCGTAAGTCGAGAGCACCTGCCGCAACTCGAGAAAATCCAGGAGGTTTCGCCCTCCAGGCGAAATGAGGCCCATTTCCGCTGAGGCTTCTCGAGGCCAATCACATCTAACCACTGGAACTTCCAAAGGGTCCTTCACACCCTTGCTGCAACTCAAGAAGTTCCCCGACATACCCGTCTCCACTCGAGAGGAAGCACGTGGTGTCCCGCACACATCCAGGGGAGCCCCGTTTCCGCCTCCTAGCTCGAGATGAGGGATCCTTTCCCTGTTTCTTAGGGAAAGAATTCCTGGCGTTCCCGTCGCATCTCAAGAGGAGGCGCTCTCCACAGGAAAGGCGAGAGGAACTCCAGGGTCATGCCACCATTCCAAGAGTCCCCCAGATGTGTCTGTCCATTCCAGAGGAACCTGTTTTCCCTGCACTGCTTTGATGTTCAAGCCGAGGATCTACTCCCACCACGTGTGCACGTGGGACAGCCCTGTGGGAAAGCCTCGTGGGAAAGTCTCGTGGGAAAGACTCGAGGGAAAACCATAGATCCTTTGATCCACGCAGCGGACTGCATGAAACTGCTGCTACCGCTCTGGAGGAAAGCGCAAGTGCATGCCCGCATTCGAGACGAGGACTGACTCCCCTGGGGAGGCTCCAGAAGTACCCAAATATCCATGTCAGCACTGGAGAGGAATCCTCAGGTTCCGGCCCCGACTCCACGCAAGGTCTTAGGCCCCGGCATCGACGGGAGAGGAATCCCGAGAGGCCCCCGAGGAACTCGCATGGGGACTGACCTTTCCTGAGGCCACCAGAGTGGGTCCCTGAGGTCCCCGTCGTAAGTCGAGAGCACCTGCCGCAACTCGAGAAAATCCAGGAGGTTTTGCCCTCCAGGCGAGATGAGGCCCATTTCCGCTGAGGCTTCTCGAGGCCAATCACATCTAACCACTGGAACTTCCAAAGGGTCCTTCACACCCTTGCTGCAACTCAAGAAGTTCCCCGACATACCCGTCTGCACTCGAGAGGAAGCACGTGGTGTCCCGCACACATCCAGGGGAGCCCCGTTTCCGCCTCCTAGCTCGAGATGAGGGATCCTTTCCCTGTTTCGTAGGGAAAGAATTCCCGGCGTTCCCGTCGCATCTCAAGAGGAGGCGCTCTCCACAGGGAAGGCGAGAGGAACTCCAGGGTCATGCCACCATTCCAAGAGTCCCCCAGATGTGTCAGTCCATTCCAGAGGAACCTGTTTTCCCTGCACTGCCTTGACGTTCAAGCCGAGGATCGACTCCCACCACGTGTGCACGTGGGACAGCCCTGTGGGAAAGCCTCGTGGGAAAGACTCGAGGGAAAACCATAGATCCTTTGATCCACGCGGCGGACTGCGTGACACTGCTGCTACCGCTCTGGAGGAAAGCGCAAGTGCATGCCCGCATTCGAGACGAGGACTGACTCCCCTGGGGAGGCTCCAGAAGTACCCAAATATCCATGTCAGCACTGGAGAGGAATCCTCAGGTTCCGGCCCCGACTCCACGCACGGTCTTAGGCCCCGGCATCGACGGGAGAGGAATCCCGAGAGGCCCCCGAGGAACTCGCATGGGGACTGGCCTTTCCTGAGGCCACCAGAGTGGGTCCCTGAGGTCCCCGTCGTAAGTCGAGAGCACCTGCCGCAACTCGAGAAAATCCAGGAGGTTTTGCCCTCCAGGCGAGATGAGGCCATATTTCCGCTGAGGCTTCTCGAGGCCAATCATATCTAACCACTGGAACTTCCAAAGGGTCCTTCACACCCTTGCTGCAACTCAAGAAGTTCCCCGACATACCCGTCTGCACTCGAGAGGAAGCACGTGGTGTCCCGCACACATCCAGGGGAGCCCCGTTTCCGCCTCCTAGCTCGAGATGAGGGATCCTTTCCCTGTTTCGTAGGGAAAGAATTCCCGGCGTTCCCGTCGCATCTCAAGAGGAGGCGCTCTCCACAGGGAAGGCGAGAGGAACTCCAGGGTCATGCCACCATTCCAAGAGTCCCCCAGATGTGTCAGTCCATTCCAGAGGAACCTGTTTTCCCTGCACTGCCTTGACGTTCAAGCCGAGGATCGACTCCCACCACGTGTGCACGTGGGACAGCCCTGTGGGAAAGCCTCGTGGGAAAGCCTCGTGGGAAAGACTCGAGGGAAAACCATAGATCCTTTGATCCACGCGGCGGACTGCGTGACACTGCTGCTACCGCTCTGGAGGAAAGCGCAAGTGCATGCCCGCATTCGAGACGAGGACTGACTCCCCTGGGGAGACTCCAGAAGTACCCCAAGATCCATGTCAGCACTGGAGAGGAAGCCTCAGGTTCCGGCCCCGACTCCACACAAGGTCTTAGGCCCCGGCATCGACGGGAGAGGAATCCCGAGAGGCCCCCGAGGAACTCGCATGGGGACTGGCCTTTCCTGAGGCCGCCATAGCGGGTCCCTGAGGTCCCCGTCGTAAATCGAGAGCACCTTCCGCAACTCGAGAAAATCCAGGAGGTTTTGCCCTCCAGGCGAGATGAGGCCCATTTCCGCTGAGGCTTCTCGAGGCCAATCACATCTAACCACTGGAACTTCCAAAGGGTCCTTCACACCCTTGCTGCAACTCAAGAAGTTCCCCGACATACCCGTCTGCACTCGAGAGGAAGCACGTGGTGTCCCGCACACATCCAGGGGAGCCCCGTTTCCGCCTCCTAGCTCGAGATGAGGGATCCTTTCCCTGTTTCGTAGGGAAAGAATTCCGGGCGTTCCCGTCGCATCTCAAGAGGAGGCGCTCTCCACAGGGAAGGCGAGAGGAACTCCAGGGTCATGCCACCATTCCAAGAGTCCCCCAGATGTGTCAGTCCATTCCAGAGGAACCTGTTTTCCCTGCACTGCCTTGACGTTCAAGCCGAGGATCGACTCCCACCACGTGTGCACGTGGGACAGCCCTGTGGGAAAGCCTCGTGGGAAAGCCTCGTGGGAAAGACTCGAGGGAAAACCATAGATCCTTTGATCCACGCGGCGGACTGCGTGACACTGCTGCTACCGCTCTGGAGGAAAGCGCAAGTGCATGCCCGCATTCGAGACGAGGACTGACTCCCCTGGGGAGACTCCAGAAGTACCCCAAGATCCATGTCAGCACTGGAGAGGAATCCTCAGGTTCCGGCCCCGACTCCACACAAGGTCTTAGGCCCCGGCATCGACGGGAGAGGAATCCCGAGAGGCCCCCGAGGAACTCGCATGGGGACTGGCCTTTCCTGAGGCCAGCAGAGCGGTTCCCTGAGGTCCCCGTCGTAAGTCGAGAGCACCTGCCGCAACTCGAGAAAATCCAGGAGGTTTTGCCCTCCAGGCGAGATGAGGCCCATTTCCGCTGAGGCTTCTCGAGGCCAATCACATCTAACCACTGGAACTTCCAAAGGGTCCTTCACACCATTGCTGCAACTCAAGAAGTTCCCCGACATACCCGTCTCCACTCGAGAGGAAGCACGTGGGGTCCCGCACACATCCAGGGGAGCCCCGTTTCCGCCTCCTAGCTCGAGATGAGGGATCCTTTCCCTGTTTCGTAGGGAAAGAATTCCCGGGGTTCCCGTCGCATCTCAAGAGGAGGCGCTCTCCACAGGAAAGGCGAGAGGAACTCCAGGGTCGTGCCACCATTCCAAAAGTCCCCCAGATGTGTCAGTCCATTCCAGAGGAAACTGTTTTCCCTGCACTGCCTTGACGTTCAAGCCGAGGATCGACTCCCACCACGTGTGCACGTGGGACAGCCCTGTGGGAAAGCCTCGTGGGAAAGCCTCGTGGGAAAGACTCGAGGGAAAACCATAGATCCTTTGATCCACGCGGCGGACTGCGTGACACTGCCGCTACCGCTCTGGAGGAAATCGCAAGTGCATGCCCGCATTCGAGACGAGGACTGACTCCCCTGGGGAGACTCCAGAAGTACCCCAAGATCCATGTCAGCACTGGAGAGGAATCCTCAGGTTCCGGCCCCGAATCCACACAAGGTCTTAGGCCCCGGCATCGACGGGAGAGGAATCCCGAGAGGCCCCCGAGGAACTCGCATTGGGACTGGCCTTTCCTGAGGCCACCAGAGCGGGTCCCTGAGGTCCCCGTCGTAAGTCGAGAGCACCTGCCGCAACTCGAGAAAATCCAGGAGGTTTTGCCCTCCAGGCGAGATGAGGCCCATTTCCGCTGAGGCTTCTCAAGGCTAATCACGTCTAACCACTGGAACTTCCAAAGGGTCCTTCACACCCTTGCTGCAACTCAAGAAGTTCCCCGACATACCCGTCTCCACTCGAGAGGAAGCACGTGGGGTCCCTCACACATCCAGGGGAGCCCTGTTTCTGCCTCCTAGCTCGAGATGAGGGATCCTTCCCTTTTTCGTAGGGAAAGAATTCCCGGCGTTCCAGTCGCATCTCAAGAGGAGGCGCTCTCCACAGGAAAGGCGAGAGGAACTCCAGGGTCGTGACACCATTCCAAGAGTCCCCCAGATGTGTCAGTCCATTCCAGAGGAACCTGTTTTCCCTGCACTGCCTTGACGTTCAAGCCGAGGAACGACTCCCACCACGTGTGCACGTGGGACAGCCCTGTGGGAAAGCCTCGTGGGAAAGCCTCGTGGGAAAGACTCGAGGGAAAACCATAGATCCTTTGATCCACGCGGCGGACTGCGTGACACTGCTGCTACCGCTCTGGAGGAAAGCGCAAGTGAATGTCCGCATTCGAGACGAGGACTGACTCCCCTGGGGAGACTCCAGAAGTACCCCAAGATCCATGTCAGCACTGGAGAGGAATCCTCAGGTTCCGGCCCCGACTCCACACAAGGTCTTAGGCCCCGGCATAGATGGGAGAGGAATCCCGAGAGGCCCCCGAGGAACTCGCATGGGGACTGGCCTTTCCTGAGGCCACCAGAGCGGGTCCCTGAGGTCCCCGTCGTAAGTCGAGAGCACCTGCTGCAACTCGAGAAAATCCAGGAGGTTTTGCCCTCCAGGCGAGATGAGGCCCATTTCCGCTGAGGCTTCTCGAGGCCAATCACATCTAACCACTGGAACTTCCAAAGGGTCCTTCACACCCTTGCTGCAACTTAAGAACTTCCCCGACATACCCGTCTGCACCCGAGAGGAAGCACGTGGTGTCCCGCACACATCCAGGGGAGCCCCTTTTCCGCCTCCTAGCTCGAGATGAGGGATCCTTTCCCTGTTTCGTAGGGAAAGAATTCCCGGCGTTCCCGTCGCATCTCAAGAGGAGGCGCTCTCCACAGGAAAGGCGAGAGGAACTCCAGGGTCATGCCAGCATTCCAAGAGTCCCCCAGATGTGTCAGTCCATTCCAGAGGAACCTGTTTTCCCTGCACTGCCTTGACGTTCAAGCCGAGGATCGACTCCCACCACGTGTGCACGTGGGACAGCCCTGTGGGAAAGCCTCGTGGGAAAGCCTCGTGGGAAAGCCTCGAGGGAAAACCATAGATCCTTTGATCCACGCGGCGGAATGCGTGACACTGCTGCTACCGCTCTGGAGGAAAGCGCAAGTGCATGCCCGCATTCGAGACGAGGACTGACTCCCCTGGGGAGACTCCAGAAGTACCCCAAGATCCATGTCAGCACTGGAGAGGAATCCTCAGGTTCCGGCCCCGACTCCACACAAGGTCTTAGGCCCCGGCATCGACGGGAGAGGAATCCCGAGAGGCCCCGGAGGAACTCGCATGGGGACTGGCCTTTCCTGAGGCCACCAGAGCGGGTCCCTGAGGTCCCCGTCGTAAGTCGAGAGCACCTGCCGCAACTCGAGAAAATCCAGGCGGTTTTGCCCTCCAGGCGAGATGAGGCCCATTTCCTCTGAGGCTTCTCGAGCCTAATCACGTCTAACCACTGGAACTTCCAAAGGGTCCTTCACACCCTTGCTGCAACTCAAGAAGTTCCCCGACACACCCGTCTCCACTCGAGAGGAAGCACGTGGGTCCCGCACACATCCTAGGGAGCCCCGTTTCCGCCTCCTAGCTCGAGATGAGGGATCCTTTCCCTGTTTCGTAGGGAAAGAATTCCTGGCGTTCCCGTCGCATCTCAAGAGGAGGCGCTCTCCACAGGAAAGGCGAGAGGAACTCCAGGGTCGTGCCACCATTCCAAGAGTCCCCCAGATGTGTCAGTCCATTCCAGAGGAACCTGTTTTCCCTGCACTGCCTTGACGTTCAAGCCGAGGATCGACTCCCACCACGTGTGCACGTGGGACAGCCCTGTGGGAAAGCCTCGTGGGAAAGCCTCTTGGGAAAGACTCGAGGGAAAACCATAGATCCTTTGATCCATTGGGCGGACTGCGTGACACTGCTGCTACCGCTCTGGAGGAAAGCGCAAGTGCATGCCCGTATTCGAGACGAGGACTGACTCCCCTGGGGTGACTCCAGAAGTACCCCAAGATCCATGTCAGCACTGGAGAGGAATACTCAGGTTCCGGCCCCGACTCCACACAAGGTCTTAGGCCCCGGCATCGACGGGAGAGGAATCCCGAGAGGCCCCCGAGGAACTCGCATGGGGACTGGCCTTTCCTGAGGCCACCAGAGCGGGTCCCTGAGGTCCCCGTCGTAAGTCGAGAGCACCTGCCGCAACTCGAGAAAATCCAGGAGGTTTTGCCCTCCAGGCGAGATGAGGCCCATTTCCGCTGAGGCATCTCGAGGCCAATCACATCTAACCACTGGAACTTCCAAAGGGTCCTTCACACCATTGCTGCAACTCAAGAAGTTCCCCGACATACCCGTCTTCACTCGAGAGGAAGCACGAGGTGTCCCGCACACATCCAGGGGAGCCCCGTTTCCGCCTCCTAGCTCGAGATGAGGGATCCTTTCCCTGTTTCGTAGGGAAAGAATTCCCGGCGTTCCCGTCGCATCTCAAGAGGAGGCGCTCTCCACAGGAAAGGCGAGAGGAACTCCAGGGTCATGCCACCATTCCAAGAGTCCCCCAGATGTGTCAGTCCATTCCAGAGGAACCTGTTTTCCCTGCACTGCCTTGACGTTCAAGCTGAGGATCGACTCCCACCACGTGTGCACGTGGGACAGCCCTGTGGGAAAGCCTCGTGGGAAAGCCTCGTGGGAAAGACTCGAGGGAAAACCATAGATCCTTTGATCCACGCGGCGGACTGCGTGACACTGCTGCTACCGCTCTGGAGGAAAGCGCAATGCATGCCCGCATTCGAGACGAGGACTGACTCCCCTGGGGAGACTCCAGACGTACCCCAAGATCCATGTCAGCACTGGAGAAGAATCCTCAGGTTCCGGCCCCGACTCCACACAAGGTCTTAGGCCCCGGCATCTACGGGAGAGGAATCCCGAGAGGCCCCCGAGGAACTCGCATGGGGACTGGCCTTTCCTGAGGCCAACAGAGCGGGTCCCTGAGGTCCCCGTCGTAAGTCGAGAGCACCTGCCGCAACTCGAGAAAATCCAGGAGGTTTTGCCCTCCAGGCGAGATGAGGCCCATTTCCGCTGAGGCTTCTCGAGGCCAATCACATCTAACCACTGGAACTTCCAAAGGGTCCTTCACACCATTGCTGCAACTCAAGAAGTTCCGCGACATACCCGTCTCCACTCGAGAGGAAGCACGTGGGGTCCCGCACACATCCAGGGGAGCCCGGTTTCCGCCTCCTAGCTCGAGATGAGGGATCCTTTCCCTGTTTCGTAGGGAAAGAATTCCCGGCGTTCCCGTCGCATCTCAAGAGGAGGCGCTCTCCACAGGAAAGGCGAGAGGAACTCCAGGGTCGTGACACCATTCCAAGAGTCCCCCAGATGTGTCAGTCCATTCCAGAGGAACCTATTTTCCCTGCACTGCCTTGACGTTAAAGCCGAGGATCGAATCCCACCACGTGTGCACGTGGGACAGCCCTGTGGGAAAGCCTCGTGGGAAAGACTCGAGGGACCACCATAGATCCTTTGATCCACGCGGCGGACTGCGTGACACTGCTGCTACCGCTCTGGAGGAAAGCGCAAGTGCATGCCCGCATTCGAGACGAGGACTGACTCCCCTGGGGAGACTCCAGAAGTACCCCAAGGTCCATGTCAGCACTGGAGAGGAATCCTCAGGTTCCGGCCCCGACTCCACACAAGGTCTTAGGCCCCGGCATCGACGGGAGAGGAATCCCGAGAGGCCCCCGAGGAACTCGCATGGGGACTGGCCTTTCCTGAGGCCACCAGAGCGGGTCCCTGAGGTCCCCGTCGTAAGTCGAGAGCACCTGCCGCAACTCGAGAAAATCCAGGAGGTTTTGCCCTCCAGGCGAGATGAGGCCCATTTCCGCTGAGGCTTCTCTAGGCTAATCACGTCTAACCACTGGAACTTCCAAAGGGTCCTTCACACCCTTGCTGCAACTCAAGAAGTTCCCCGACATACCCGTCTCCACTCGAGAGGAAGCACGTGGGGTCCCGCACACATCCAGGGGAGCCCCGTTTCCGCCTCCTAGCTCGAGATGAGGGATCCTTTCCCTGTTTCGTAGGGAAAGAATTCCCGGCGTTCCCGTCGCATCTCAAGAGGAGGCGCTCTCAACAGGAAAGTTGAGAGGAACTCCAGGGTCGTGCCACCATTCCAAGAGTCCCCCAGATGTGTCAGTCCATTCCAGAGGAACCTGTTTTCCCTGCACTGCCTTGACGTTCAAGCCGAGGATCGACTCGCACCACGTGTGCACGTGGGACAGCCCTGTGGGAAAGCCTCGTGGGAAAGCCTCGTGGGAAAGGCTCGAGGGAAAACCATAGATCCTTTGATCCACGCGGCGGACTGCGTGACACTGCTGCTACCGCTCTGGAGGAAAGCGCAAGTGCATGCCCGTATTCGAGACGAGGACTGACTCCCCTGGGGAGACTCCAGAAGAACCCCAAGATCCATGTCAGCACTGGAGAGGAATCCTCAGGTTCCGGCCCCGACTCCACACAAGGTCTTAGTCCACGGCATCGACAGGAGAGGAATCCCGAGAGGCCCCCGAGGAACTCGCATGGGGACTGGCCTTTCCTGAGGCCACCAGAGCGGGTCCCTGATGTCCCCGTCGTAAGTCGAGAGCACCTGCCGCAACTCGAGAAAATCCAGGAGGTTTTGCCCTCCAGGTGAGATGAGGCCCATTTCCGCTGAGGCTTCTCCAGGCAAATCACATCTAACCACTGGAATTTCCAAAGGGTCCTTCACACCCTTGCTGCAACTCAAGAAGTTCCCGACATACCCGTCTCCACTCGAGAGGAAGCACTTGGGGTCCCGCACACATCCAGGGGAGCATCGTTTCGGCCTCCTAGCTCGAGATGAGGGATCCTTTCCCTGTTTCGTAGGGAAAGAATTCCCGGCGTTCCCGTCGCATCTCAAGAGGAGTCGCTCTCCACAGGAAAGGGGAGAGGAACTCCAGGGTCGTGCCACCATTCCAAGAGTCCCCCAGATGTGTCAGTCCATTCCAGAGGAACCTGTTTTCCCTGCACTGCCTTGACGTTCAAGCCGAGGATCGACTCCCACCACGTGTGCACGTGGGACAGCCGTGTGGGAAAGCCTCGTGGGAAAGCCTCGTGGGAAAGACTCGAGGGAAAACCATAGATCCTTTGATCCACGCGGCGGACTGCGTGACACTGCTGCTACCGCTCTGGAGGAAAGCGCAAGTGCATGCCCGCATTCGAGTCGAGGACTGACTCCCCTGGGGAGACTCCAGAAGTACCCCAAGATCCATGTCAGCACTGGAGAGGAATCCTCAGGTTCCGGCCCCAACTCCACACAATGTCTTAGGCCCCGGCATCGACGGGAGAGGAATCCCGAGAGGCCCCCGAGGAACTCGCATGGGGACTGGCCTTTCCAGAGGCCACCAGAGCGGGTCCCTGAGGTCCCCGTCGTAAGTCGAGAGCACCTGCCGCAACTCGAGAAAATCCAGGAGGTTTTGCCATCCAGGCGAGATGAGGCCCATTTCCGCTGAGGCTTCTCGAGGCTAATCACGTCTAACCACTGGAACTTCCAAAGGGTCCTTCACACCCTTGCTGCAACTCAAGAAGTTCCCCGACATACCCGTCTCCACTCGAGAGGAAGCACGTGGCGTCCCGCACACATCCAGGGGAGCCCCGTTTCCGCCTCCTAGCTCGAGATGAGGGATCCTTTCCATGTTTCGTAGGGAAAGAATTCCCGGCGTTCCCGTCGCATCTCAAGAGGAGGCGCTCTCCACAGGAAAGGCGAGAGGAAATCCAGGGTCGTGCCACCATTCCAAGAGTCCCCCAGATGTGTCAGTCCATTCCAGAGGAACCTGTTTTCCCTGCACTGCCTTGACGTTCAAGCCGATGATCGACTCCCAACACGTGTGCACGTGGGACAGCCCTGTGGGAAAGCCTCGTGGGAAAGCCTCGTGGGAAAGACTCGAGGGAAAACCATAGATCCTTTGATCCACGCGGCGGACTGCGTGAAACTGCTCCTACCGCCCTGGAGGAAAGCGCAAGTGCATGCCCGCATTCGAGACGAGAACTGACTCCCCTGGGGAGACTCCAGAAGTACCCCAAGATCCATGTCAGCACTGGAGAGGAATCCTCAGGTTCCGGCCTCGACTCCACACAAGGTCTTAGGCCCCGGCATCCACGGGAGAGGAATCCCGAGAGGCCCCCGAGGAACTCGCATGGGGACTGGCCTTTCCTGAGGCCACCAGAGCGGGTCCCTGAGGTCCCCGTCGTAAGTCGAGAGCACCTGCCGCAACTCGAGAAAATCCAGGAGGTTTTGCCCTCCAGGCGAGATGAGGCCCATTTCCGCTGAGGCTTCTCGAGGCTAATCACATCTAACCACTGAAACATCCAAAGGGTCATTCTCACCCTTGCTGCAACTCAAGAAGTTCCCCGACATACCCGTCTCCACTCGAGAGGAAGCACGTGGTGTACCGCACACATCCAGGGGAGCCCCGTTTCCGCCTCCTAGCTCGAGATGAGGGATCCTTTCCCTGTTTCGTAGGGAAAGAATTCCCGGCGTTCCCGTCGCATCTCAAGAGGAGGCGCTCTCCACAGGAAAGGCGAGAGGAACTCCAGGGTCGTGCCACCATTCCAAGAGTCCCCCAGATGTGTCAGTCCATTCCAGAGGAACCTGTTTTCCCTGCACTGCCTTGACGTTCAAGCCGAGGATCGACTCCCACCACGTGTGCACGTGGGACAGCCCTGTGAGAACGCCTCGTGGGAAAGCCTCGTGGGAAAGACTCGCGGGAAAACCATAGATCCTTTGATCCAGGCGGCGGACTGCGTGACACTGCTGCTACCGCTCTGGAGGAAAGCGCAAGTGCATGCCCGCATTCGAGACGAGTACTGACTCCCCTGGGGAAACTCCAGAAGTACCCCAAGATCCATGTCAGCACTGGAGAGGAATCCTCAGGTTCCGGCCCCGACTCCACACAAGGTCTTAGGCCCCGGCATCGACGGGAGAGGAATCCCGAGAGGCCCCCAAGAAACTCGCATGGGGACTGGCCTTTCCTGAGGCCACCAGAGCGGGTCCCTGAGGTCCCCGTCGTAAGTCGGGAGCACCTGCCGCAACTCGAGAAAATCCAGGAGGTTTTGCCCTCCAGGCGAGATGAGGCCCATTTCCGCTGAGGCTTCTCGAGGCTAATCACGTCTAACCACTGGAACTTCCAAAGGGACCTTCACACCCTTGCTGCAAGTCAAGAAGTTCCCCGACATACCCGTCTCCACTCGAGAGGAAGCACGTGGGGTCCCGCACACATCCAGGGGAGCCCCGTTTCCGCCTCCTAGCTCGAGATGAGGGATCCTTTCCCTGTTTCCTAGGGAAAGAATTCCCGGCGTTTCCGTCGCATCTCAAGAGAAGGCGCTCTCCACAGGAAAGGCGAGATTAACTCAAGGGTCGTGCCACCATTCCAAGAGTCCCCCAGATGTGTCAGTCCATTCCAGAGGAACCTGTTTTCCCTGCACTGCCTTGACGTTCAAGCCGAGGATCCACTCCCACCACGTGTGCACGTGGGACAGCCCTGTGGGAAAGCCTCGTGGGAAAGCCTCGTGTGAAAGACTCGAGGGAAAACCATAGATCCTTTGATCCACGCGGCGGACTGCGTGACACTGCTGCTACCGCTCTGGAGGAAAGCGCAAGTGCATGCCCGCATTGAGACGAGGACTGACTCCCCTGGGGAGACTCCAGAAGTACCCCAAGATCCATGTCAGCACTGGAGAGGAAGCCTCAGGTTCCGGCCCCGACTCCACACAAGGTCTTAGGCCCCGGCATCGAAGGGAGAGGAATCCCGAGAGGCCCCCGAGGAACTCGCATGGGGACTGGCCTTTCCTGAGGCCACCAGAGCGGGTCCCTGAGGTCCCCGTCGTAAGTCGAGAGCACCTGCCGCAACTCGAGAAAATCCAGGAGGTTTTGCCCTCCAGGCGAGATGAGGCCCATTTCCGCTGAGGCTTCTCGAGGCTAATCACGTCTAACCACTGGAACTTCCAAAGGGTCCTTCACACCCTTGCTGCAACTCAAGATGTTCCCCGACATACCCGTCTCCACTCGAGAGGAAGCACGTGGGGTCCCGCAGACATCCAGGGGAGCCCCGTTTCCGCCTCCTAGCTCGAGATGAGGGATCCTTTCCCTGTTTCGTAGGGAAAGAATTCCCGGCGTTCCCGTCGCATCTCAAGAGGAGGCGCTCTCCACAGGAAAGGCGAGAGGAACTTCAGGGTCGTGCCACCATTCCAAGAGTCCCCCAGATGTGTCAGTCCATTCCAGAGGAACCTGTTTTCCCTGCACTGCCTTGACGTTCAAGCCGATGATCGACTCCCACCACGTGTGCACGTGGGACAGCCCTGTGGGCAAGCCTCGTGGGAAAGCCTCGTGGGAAAGACTCCAGGGAAAACCATAGATCCTTTGATCCACGCGGCGGACTGCGTGACACTGCTCCTACCGCCCTGGAGGAAAGCGCAAGTGCATGCCCGCATTCGAGACGAGCACTGACTCCCCTGGGGAGACTCCAGAAGTACCCCAAGATCCATGTCAGCACTGGAGAGGAAGCCTCAGGTTCCGGCCCCGACTCCACACAAGGTCTTAGGCCCCGGCATCGACGGGAGAGGAATCCCGAGAGGCCCCCGAGGAACTCGCATGGGGCCTGGCCTTTCCTGAGGCCACCAGAGCGGGTCCCTGAGGTCCCGGTCGTAAGTCGAGAGCACCTGCCGCAACTCGAGAAAATCCAGGAGGTTTTGCCCTTCAGGTGAGATGAGGCCCATTTCCGCTGAGGCTTCTCGAGTCTAATCACATCTAACCACTGGAATTTCCAAAGGGTCCTTCACACCCTTGCTGCAACTCAAGAAGTTCCCGACATACCCGTCTCCACTCGAGAGGAAGCACGTGGGGTCCCGCACACATCCAGGGGAGCCCCGTTTCCGCCTCCTAGCTCGAGATGAGGGATCCTTTCCCTGTTTCGTAGGGAAAGAATTCCCGGCGTTCCCGTCGCATCTCAAGAGGAGGCGCTCTCCACAGGAAAGAGGAGAGGAACTCCAGGGTCGTGGCACCATTCCAAGAGACCCCCAGATGTGTCAGTCCATTCCAGAGGAACCTGTTTTCCCTGCACTGCCTTGGCGTTCAAGCCGAGGATCGACTCCCACCACATGTGCACGTGGGACAGCCGTGTGGGAAAGCTTCGTGGGAAAGCCTCGTGGGAAAGACTCGAGGGAAAACCATAGATCCTTTGGTCCGCGCGGCGGACTGCGTGACACTGCTGCTACCGCTTTGGAGGAAAGCGCAAGTGCATGCCCGCATTCGAGACGAGGACTGACTCCCCTGGGGAGACTCCAGAAGTACCCCAAGATCCATGTCAGCACTGGAGAGGAATCCTCAGGTTCCGGCCCCGAATCCACACAAGGTCTTAGGCCCCGGCATCGACGGGAGAGGAATCCCGAGAGGCCCCCGAGGAACTCGCATGGGGCCTGGCCTTTCCTGAGGCCACCAGAGCGGGTCCCTGAGGTCCCGGTCGTAAGTCGAGAGCACCTGCCGCAACTCGAGAAAATCCAGGAGGTTTTGCCCTCCAGGTGAGATGAGGCCCATTTCCGCTGAGGCTTCTCGAGTCTAATCACATCTAACCACTGGAATTTCCAAAGGGTCCTTCACACCCTTGCTGCAACTCAAGAAGTTCCCCGACATACCCGTCTCCACTCGAGAGGAAGCACGTGGGGTCCCGCACACATCCAGAGGAGCCCCGTTTCCGCCTCCTAGCTCGAGATGAGGGATCCTTTCCCTGTTTCGTAGGGAAAGAATTCCCGGCGTTCCCGTCGCATCTCAAGAGGAGGCGCTCTCCACAGGAAAGAGGAGAGGAACTCCAGGGTCGTGGCACCATTCCAAGAGACCCCCAGATGTGTCAGTCCATTCCAGAGGAACCTGTTTTCCCTGCACTGCCTTGGCGTTCAAGCCGAGGATCGACTCCCACCACGTGTGCACGTGGGACAGCCCTGTGGGAAAGCCTCGTGGGAAAGCCTCGTGGGAAAGACTCGAGGGAAAACCATAGATCCTTTGATCCACGCGGCGGACTGCGTGAAACTGCTCCTACCGCCCTGGAGGAAAGCGCAAGTGCATGCCCGCATTCGAGACGAGGACTGACTCCCCTGGGGAGACTCCAGAAGTACCCCAAGATCCATGTCAGCACTGGAAAGGAATCCTCAGGTTCCGGCCCCGACTCCACACAAGGTGTTAAGCCCCGGCATCGAAGGAAGAGGAATCCCGAGAGGCCCCCGAGGAACTCGCATGGGGACTGGCCTTTCCTGAGGCCACCAGAGCGGGTCCCTGAGGTCCCCGTCGTAAGTCGAGAGCACCTGCCGCAACTCGAGAAAATCCAGGAGGTTTTGCCCTCCAGGCGAGATGAGGCCCATTTCCGCTGAGGCTTCTCCAGGCTAATCACATCTAACCACTGGAACATCCAAAGGGTCCTTCTCACCCTTGCTGCAACTCAAGAAGTTCCCCGACATACCCGTCTCCACTCGAGAGGAAGCACGAGGGTCCCGCACACATCCAGGGGAGCCCCGTTTCGGCCTCCTAGCTCGAGATGAGGGATCCTTTCCCTGTTTCGTAGGGAAAGAATTCCCGGCGTTCCCGTCGCATCTCAAGAGGAGTCGCTCTCCACAGGAAAGGGGAGAGGAACTCCAGGGTCGTGCCACCATTCCAAGAGTCCCCCAGATGTGTCAGTCCATTCCAGAGGAACCTGTTTTCCCTGCACTGCCTTGACGTTCAAGCCGATGATCGACTCCCAACACGTGTGCACGTGGGACAGCCCTGTGGGAAAGCCTCGTGGGAAAGCCTCGTGGGAAAGACTCGAGGGAAAACCATAGATCCTTTGATCCACGCGGCGGACTGCGTGAAACTGCTCCTACCGCCCTGGAGGAAAGCGCAAGTGCATGCCCGCATTCGAGACGAGAACTGACTCCCCTGGGGAGACTCCAGAAGTACCCCAAGATCCATGTCAGCACTGGAGAGGAATCCTCAGGTTCCGGCCTCGACTCCACACAAGGTCTTAGGCCCCGGCATCCACGGGAGAGGAATCCCGAGAGGCCCCCGAGGAACTCGCATGGGGACTGGCCTTTCCTGAGGCCACCAGAGCGGGTCCCTGAGGTCCCCGTCGTAAGTCGAGAGCACCTGCCGCAACTCGAGAAAATCCAGGAGGTTTTGCCCTCCAGGCGAGATGAGGCCCATTTCCGCTGAGGCTTCTCGAGGCTAATCACATCTAACCACTGAAACATCCAAAGGGTCATTCTCACCCTTGCTGCAACTCAAGAAGTTCCCCGACATACCCGTCTCCACTCGAGAGGAAGCACGTGGTGTACCGCACACATCCAGGGGAGCCCCGTTTCCGCCTCCTAGCTCGAGATGAGGGATCCTTTCCCTGTTTCGTAGGGAAAGAATTCCCGGCGTTCCCGTCGCATCTCAAGAGGAGGCGCTCTCCACAGGAAAGGCGAGAGGAACTCCAGGGTCGTGCCACCATTCCAAGAGTCCCCCAGATGTGTCAGTCCATTCCAGAGGAACCTGTTTTCCCTGCACTGCCTTGACGTTCAAGCCGAGGATCGACTCCCACCACGTGTGCACGTGGGACAGCCCTGTGGGAACGCCTCGTGGGAAAGCCTCGTGGGAAAGACTCGAGGGAAAACCATAGATCCTTTGATCCAGGCGGCGGACTGCGTGACACTGCTGCTACCGCTCTGGAGGAAAGCGCAAGTGCATGCCCGCATTCGAGACGAGTACTGACTCCCCTGGGGAAACTCCAGAAGTACCCCAAGATCCATGTCAGCACTGGAGAGGAATCCTCAGGTTCCGGCCCCGACTCCACACAAGGTCTTAGGCCCCGGCATCGACGGGAGAGGAATCCCGAGAGGCCCCCAAGGAACTCGCATGGGGACTGGCCTTTCCTGAGGCCACCAGAGCGGGTCCCTGAGGTCCCCGTCGTAAGTCGGGAGCACCTGCCGCAACTCGAGAAAATCCAGGAGGTTTTGCCCTCCAGGCGAGATGAGGCCCATTTCCGCTGAGGCTTCTCGAGGCTAATCACGTCTAACCACTGGAACTTCCAAAGGGACCTTCACACCCTTGCTGCAAGTCAAGAAGTTCCCCGACATACCCGTCTCCACTCGAGAGGAAGCACGTGGGGTCCCGCACACATCCAGGGGAGCCCCGTTTCCGCCTCCTAGCTCGAGATGAGGGATCCTTTCCCTGTTTCCTAGGGAAAGAATTCCCGGCGTTTCCGTCGCATCTCAAGAGAAGGCGCTCTCCACAGGAAAGGCGAGATTAACTCAAGGGTCGTGCCACCATTCCAAGAGACCCCCAGATGTGTCAGTCCATTCCAGAGGAACCTGTTTTCCCTGCACTGCCTTGACGTTCAAGCCGAGGATCCACTCCCACCACGTGTGCACGTGGGACAGCCCTGTGGGAAAGCCTCGTGGGAAAGCCTCGTGTGAAAGACTCGAGGGAAAACCATAGATCCTTTGATCCACGCGGCGGACTGCGTGACACTGCTGCTACCGCTCTGGAGGAAAGCGCAAGTGCATGCCCGCATTGAGACGAGGACTGACTCCCCTGGGGAGACTCCAGAAGTACCCCAAGATCCATGTCAGCACTGGAGAGGAAGCCTCAGGTTCCGGCCCCGACTCCACACAAGGTCTTAGGCCCCGGCATCGAAGGGAGAGGAATCCCGAGAGGCCCCCGAGGAACTCGCATGGGGACTGGCCTTTCCTGAGGCCACCAGAGCGGGTCCCTGAGGTCCCCGTCGTAAGTCGAGAGCACCTGCCGCAACTCGAGAAAATCCAGGAGGTTTTGCCCTCCAGGCGAGATGAGGCCCATTTCCGCTGAGGCTTCTCGAGGCTAATCACGTCTAACCACTGGAACTTCCAAAGGGTCCTTCACACCCTTGCTGCAACTCAAGATGTTCCCCGACATACCCGTCTCCACTCGAGAGGAAGCACGTGGGGTCCCGCACACATCCAGGGGAGCCCCGTTTCCGCCTCCTAGCTCGAGATGAGGGATCCTTTCCCTGTTTCGTAGGGAAAGAATTCCCGGCGTTCCCGTCGCATCTCAAGAGGAGGCGCTCTCCACAGGAAAGGCGAGAGGAACTCCAGGGTCGTGCCACCATTCCAAGAGTCCCCCAGATGTGTCAGTCCATTCCAGAGGAACCTGTTTTCCCTGCACTGCCTTGACGTTCAAGCCGATGATCGACTCCCACCACGTGTGCACGTGGGACAGCCCTGTGGGCAAGCCTCGTGGGAAAGCCTCGTGGGAAAGACTCCAGGGAAAACCATAGATCCTTTGATCCACGCGGCGGACTGCGTGACACTGCTCCTACCGCCCTGGAGGAAAGCGCAAGTGCATGCCCGCATTCGAGACGAGGACTGACTCCCCTGGGGAGACTCCAGAAGTACCCCAAGATCCATGTCAGCACTGGAAAGGAATCCTCAGGTTCCGGCCCCGACTCCACACAAGGTGTTAAGCCCCGGCATCGAAGGAAGAGGAATCCCGAGAGGCCCCCGAGGAACTCGCATGGGGACTGGCCTTTCCTGAGGCCACCAGAGCGGGTCCCTGAGGTCCCCGTCGTAAGTCGAGAGCACCTGCCGCAACTCGAGAAAATCCAGGAGGTTTTGCCCTCCAGGCGAGATGAGGCCCATTTCCGCTGAGGCTTCTCCAGGCTAATCACATCTAACCACTGGAACATCCAAAGGGTCCTTCTCACCCTTGCTGCAACTCAAGAAGTTCCCCGACATACCCGTCTCCACTCGAGAGGAAGCACGAGGGTCCCGCACACATCCAGGGGAGCCCCGTTTCGGCCTCCTAGCTCGAGATGAGGGATCCTTTCCCTGTTTCGTAGGGAAAGAATTCCCGGCGTTCCCGTCGCATCTCAAGAGGAGTCGCTCTCCACAGGAAAGGGGAGAGGAACTCCAGGGTCGTGCCACCATTCCAAGAGTCCCCCAGATGTGTCAGTCCATTCCAGAGGAACCTGTTTTCCCTGCACTGCCTTGACGTTCAAGCCGATGATCGACTCCCAACACGTGTGCACGTGGGACAGCCCTGTGGGAAAGCCTCGTGGGAAAGCCTCGTGGGAAAGACTCGAGGGAAAACCATAGATCCTTTGATCCACGCGGCGGACTGCGTGAAACTGCTCCTACCGCCCTGGAGGAAAGCGCAAGTGCATGCCCGCATTCGAGACGAGAACTGACTCCCCTGGGGAGACTCCAGAAGTACCCCAAGATCCATGTCAGCACTGGAGAGGAATCCTCAGGTTCCGGCCTCGACTCCACACAAGGTCTTAGGCCCCGGCATCCACGGGAGAGGAATCCCGAGAGGCCCCCGAGGAACTCGCATGGGGACTGGCCTTTCCTGAGGCCACCAGAGCGGGTCCCTGAGGTCCCCGTCGTAAGTCGAGAGCACCTGCCGCAACTCGAGAAAATCCAGGAGGTTTTGCCCTCCAGGCGAGATGAGGCCCATTTCCGCTGAGGCTTCTCGAGGCTAATCACATCTAACCACTGAAACATCCAAAGGGTCATTCTCACCCTTGCTGCAACTCAAGAAGTTCCCCGACATACCCGTCTCCACTCGAGAGGAAGCACGTGGTGTACCGCACACATCCAGGGGAGCCCCGTTTCCGCCTCCTAGCTCGAGATGAGGGATCCTTTCCCTGTTTCGTAGGGAAAGAATTCCCGGCGTTCCCGTCGCATCTCAAGAGGAGGCGCTCTCCACAGGAAAGGCGAGAGGAACTCCAGGGTCGTGCCACCATTCCAAGAGTCCCCCAGATGTGTCAGTCCATTCCAGAGGAACCTGTTTTCCCTGCACTGCCTTGACGTTCAAGCCGAGGATCGACTCCCACCACGTGTGCACGTGGGACAGCCCTGTGGGAACGCCTCGTGGGAAAGCCTCGTGGGAAAGACTCGAGGGAAAACCATAGATCCTTTGATCCAGGCGGCGGACTGCGTGACACTGCTGCTACCGCTCTGGAGGAAAGCGCAAGTGCATGCCCGCATTCGAGACGAGTACTGACTCCCCTGGGGAAACTCCAGAAGTACCCCAAGATCCATGTCAGCACTGGAGAGGAATCCTCAGGTTCCGGCCCCGACTCCACACAAGGTCTTAGGCCCCGGCATCGACGGGAGAGGAATCCCGAGAGGCCCCCAAGGAACTCGCATGGGGACTGGCCTTTCCTGAGGCCACCAGAGCGGGTCCCTGAGGTCCCCGTCGTAAGTCGGGAGCACCTGCCGCAACTCGAGAAAATCCAGGAGGTTTTGCCCTCCAGGCGAGATGAGGCCCATTTCCGCTGAGGCTTCTCGAGGCTAATCACGTCTAACCACTGGAACTTCCAAAGGGACCTTCACACCCTTGCTGCAAGTCAAGAAGTTCCCCGACATACCCGTCTCCACTCGAGAGGAAGCACGTGGGGTCCCGCACACATCCAGGGGAGCCCCGTTTCCGCCTCCTAGCTCGAGATGAGGGATCCTTTCCCTGTTTCCTAGGGAAAGAATTCCCGGCGTTTCCGTCGCATCTCAAGAGAAGGCGCTCTCCACAGGAAAGGCGAGATTAACTCAAGGGTCGTGCCACCATTCCAAGAGACCCCCAGATGTGTCAGTCCATTCCAGAGGAACCTGTTTTCCCTGCACTGCCTTGACGTTCAAGCCGAGGATCCACTCCCACCACGTGTGCACGTGGGACAGCCCTGTGGGAAAGCCTCGTGGGAAAGCCTCGTGTGAAAGACTCGAGGGAAAACCATAGATCCTTTGATCCACGCGGCGGACTGCGTGACACTGCTGCTACCGCTCTGGAGGAAAGCGCAAGTGCATGCCCGCATTGAGACGAGGACTGACTCCCCTGGGGAGACTCCAGAAGTACCCCAAGATCCATGTCAGCACTGGAGAGGAAGCCTCAGGTTCCGGCCCCGACTCCACACAAGGTCTTAGGCCCCGGCATCGAAGGGAGAGGAATCCCGAGAGGCCCCCGAGGAACTCGCATGGGGACTGGCCTTTCCTGAGGCCACCAGAGCGGGTCCCTGAGGTCCCCGTCGTAAGTCGAGAGCACCTGCCGCAACTCGAGAAAATCCAGGAGGTTTTGCCCTCCAGGCGAGATGAGGCCCATTTCCGCTGAGGCTTCTCGAGGCTAATCACGTCTAACCACTGGAACTTCCAAAGGGTCCTTCACACCCTTGCTGCAACTCAAGATGTTCCCCGACATACCCGTCTCCACTCGAGAGGAAGCACGTGGGGTCCCGCACACATCCAGGGGAGCCCCGTTTCCGCCTCCTAGCTCGAGATGAGGGATCCTTTCCCTGTTTCGTAGGGAAAGAATTCCCGGCGTTCCCGTCGCATCTCAAGAGGAGGCGCTCTCCACAGGAAAGGCGAGAGGAACTCCAGGGTCGTGCCACCATTCCAAGAGTCCCCCAGATGTGTCAGTCCATTCCAGAGGAACCTGTTTTCCCTGCACTGCCTTGACGTTCAAGCCGATGATCGACTCCCACCACGTGTGCACGTGGGACAGCCCTGTGGGCAAGCCTCGTGGGAAAGCCTCGTGGGAAAGACTCCAGGGAAAACCATAGATCCTTTGATCCACGCGGCGGACTGCGTGACACTGCTCCTACCGCCCTGGAGGAAAGCGCAAGTGCATGCCCGCATTCGAGACGAGCACTGACTCCCCTGGGGAGACTCCAGAAGTACCCCAAGATCCATGTCAGCACTGGAGAGGAAGCCTCAGGTTCCGGCCCCGACTCCACACAAGGTCTTAGGCCCCGGCATCGACGGGAGAGGAATCCCGAGAGGCCCCCGAGGAACTCGCATGGGGCCTGGCCTTTCCTGAGGCCACCAGAGCGGGTCCCTGAGGTCCCGGTCGTAAGTCGAGAGCACCTGCCGCAACTCGAGAAAATCCAGGAGGTTTTGCCCTTCAGGTGAGATGAGGCCCATTTCCGCTGAGGCTTCTCGAGTCTAATCACATCTAACCACTGGAATTTCCAAAGGGTCCTTCACACCCTTGCTGCAACTCAAGAAGTTCCCGACATACCCGTCTCCACTCGAGAGGAAGCACGTGGGGTCCCGCACACATCCAGGGGAGCCCCGTTTCCGCCTCCTAGCTCGAGATGAGGGATCCTTTCCCTGTTTCGTAGGGAAAGAATTCCCGGCGTTCCCGTCGCATCTCAAGAGGAGGCGCTCTCCTCAGGAAAGAGGAGAGGAACTCCAGGGTCGTGGCACCATTCCAAGAGACCCCCAGATGTGTCAGTCCATTCCAGAGGAACCTGTTTTCCCTGCACTGCCTTGGCGTTCAAGCCGAGGATCGACTCCCACCACATGTGCACGTGGGACAGCCGTGTGGGAAAGCTTCGTGGGAAAGCCTCGTGGGAAAGACTCGAGGGAAAACCATAGATCCTTTGATCCGCGCGGCGGACTGCGTGACACTGCTGCTACCGCTTTGGAGGAAAGCGCAAGTGCATGCCCGCATTCGAGACGAGGACTGACTCCCCTGGGGAGACTCCAGAAGTACCCCAAGATCCATGTCAGCACTGGAGAGGAATCCTCAGGTTCCGGCCCCGAATCCACACAAGGTCTTAGGCCCCGGCATCGACGGGAGAGGAATCCCGAGAGGCCCCCGAGGAACTCGCATGGGGCCTGGCCTTTCCTGAGGCCACCAGAGCGGGTCCCTGAGGTCCCGGTCGTAAGTCGAGAGCACCTGCCGCAACTCGAGAAAATCCAGGAGGTTTTGCCCTCCAGGTGAGATGAGGCCCATTTCCGCTGAGGCTTCTCGAGTCTAATCACATCTAACCACTGGAATTTCCAAAGGGTCCTTCACACCCTTGCTGCAACTCAAGAAGTTCCCGACATACCCGTCTCCAGTCGAGAGGAAGCACGTCGGGTCCCGCACACATCCAGAGGAGCCCCGTTTCCGCCTCCTAGCTCGAGATGAGGGATCCTTTCCCTGTTTCGTAGGGAAAGAATTCCCGGCGTTCCCGTCGCATCTCAAGAGGAGGCGCTCTCCACAGGAAAGAGGAGAGGAACTCCAGGGTCGTGGCACCATTCCAAGAGACCCCCAGATGTGTCAGTCCATTCCAGAGGAACCTGTTTTCCCTGCACTGCCTTGGCGTTCAAGCCGAGGATCGACTCCCACCACGTGTGCACGTGGGACAGCCCTGTGGGAAAGCCTCGTGGGAAAGCCTCGTGGGAAAGACTCGAGGGAAAACCATAGATCCTTTGATCCACGCGGCGGACTGCGTGAAACTGCTCCTACCGCCCTGGAGGAAAGCGCAAGTGCATGCCCGCATTCGAGACGAGGACTGACTCCCCTGGGGAGACTCCAGAAGTACCCCAAGATCCATGTCAGCACTGGAAAGGAATCCTCAGGTTCCGGCCCCGACTCCACACAAGGTGTTAAGCCCCGGCATCGAAGGAAGAGGAATCCCGAGAGGCCCCCGAGGAACTCGCATGGGGACTGGCCTTTCCTGAGGCCACCAGAGCGGGTCCCTGAGGTCCCCGTCGTAAGTCGAGAGCACCTGCCGCAACTCGAGAAAATCCAGGAGGTTTTGCCCTCCAGGCGAGATGAGGCCCATTTCCGCTGAGGCTTCTCCAGGCTAATCACATCTAACCACTGGAACATCCAAAGGGTCCTTCTCACCCTTGCTGCAACTCAAGAAGTTCCCCGACATACCCGTCTCCACTCGAGAGGAAGCACGAGGGTCCCGCACACATCCAGGGGAGCCCCGTTTCGGCCTCCTAGCTCGAGATGAGGGATCCTTTCCCTGTTTCGTAGGGAAAGAATTCCCGGCGTTCCCGTCGCATCTCAAGAGGAGTCGCTCTCCACAGGAAAGGGGAGAGGAACTCCAGGGTCGTGCCACCATTCCAAGAGTCCCCCAGATGTGTCAGTCCATTCCAGAGGAACCTGTTTTCCCTGCACTGCCTTGACGTTCAAGCCGAGGATCGACTCCCACCACGTGTGCACGTGGGACAGCCGTGTGGGAAAGCCTCGTGGGAAAGCCTCGTGGGAAAGACTCGAGGGAAAACCATAGATCCTTTGATCCACGCGGCGGACTGCGTGACACTGCTGCTACCGCTCTGGAGGAAAGCGCAAGTGCATGCCCGCATTCGAGTCGAGGACTGACTCCCCTGGGGAGACTCCAGAAGTACCCCAAGATCCATGTCAGCACTGGAGAGGAATCCTCAGGTTCCGGCCCCGACTCCACACAAGGTGTTAGGAACCGGCATCCACGGGAGAGGAATCCCGAGAGGCCCCCGAGGAACTCGCATGGGGACTGGCCTTTCCTGAGGCCACCAGAGCGGGTCCCTGAGGTCCCCGTCGTAAGTCGAGAGCACCTGCCGCAACTCGAGAAAATCCAGGAGGTTTTGCCCTCGAGGCGAGATGAGGCCCATTTCCGCTGAGGCTTCTCGAGGCTAATCACATCTAACCACTGAAACATCCAAAGGGTCATTCTCACCCTTGCTGCAACTCAAGAAGTTCCCCGACATACCCGTCTCCACAAGAGAGGAAGCACGAGGGTCCCGCACACATCCAGGGGAGCCCCGTTTCCGCCTCCTAGCTCGAGATGAGGGATCCTTTCCCTGTTTCGTAGGGAAAGAATTCCCGGCGTTCCCGTCGCATCTCAAGAGGAGGCGCTCTCCACAGGAAAGGCGAGAGGAACTCCAGGGTCGTGCCACCATTCCAAGAGTCCCCCAGATGTGTCAGTCCATTCCAGAGGAACCTGTTTTCCCTGCACTGCCTTGACGTTCAAGCCGAGGATCGACTCCCACCACGTGTGCACGTGGGACAGCCCTGTGGGAACGCCTCGTGGGAAAGCCTCGTGGGAAAGACTCGAGGGAAAACCATAGATCCTTTGATCCACGCGGCGGAGTGCGTGACACTGCTGCTACCGCCCTGGAGGAAAGCGCAAGTGCATGCCCGCATTCGAGACGAGGACTGACTCCCCTGGGGAGACTCCAGAAGTACCCCAAGATCCATGTCAGCACTGGAGAGGAATCCTCAGGTTCCGGTCCCGATTCCACACAAGGTCTTAGGCCCCGGCATCGACGGGAGAGGAATCCCGAGAGGCCCCCGAGGAACTCGCATGGGGACTGGCCTTTCCTGAGGCCACCAGAGCGCGTCCCTGAGGTTTCCGTCGTAAGTCGAGAGCACCTGCCGCAACTCGAGAAAATCCAGGAGGTTTTGCCCTCCAGGCGAGATGAGGCCCATTTCCGCTGAGGCTTCTCGAGGCTAAACACATCTAACCACTGGAACATCCAAAGGGTCCTTCTCACCCTTGCTGCAACTCAAGAAGTTCCCCGACATACCCGTCTCCACTCTAGAGGAAGCACGAGGGTCCCGCACACATCCAGGGGAGCCCCGTTTCCGCCTCCTAGCTCGAGATGAGGGATCCTTTCCCTGTTTCGTAGGGAAAGAATTCCCGGCGTTCCCGTCGCATCTCAAGAGGAGGCGCTCTCCACAGGAAAGGCGAGAGGAACTCCAGGGTCGTGCCACCATTCCAAGAGTCCCCCAGATGTGTCAGTCCATTCCAGAGGAACCTGTTTTCCCTGCACTGCCTTGACGTTCAAGCCGAGGATCGACTCCCAACACGTGTGCACGTGGGACAGCCCTGTGGGAAAGCCTCGTGGGAAAGCTTCGTGGGAAAGACTCGAGGGAAAACCATAGATCCTTTGATCCAGGCGGCGGACTGCGTGACACTGCTGCTACCGCTCTGGAGGAAAGCGCAAGTGCATGCCCGCATTCGAGACGAGTACTGACTCCCCTGGGGAAACTCCAGAAGTACCCCAAGATCCATGTCAGCACTGGAGAGGAATCCTCAGGTTCCGGCCCCGACTCCACACAAGGTCTTAGGCCCCGGCATCGACGGGAGAGGAATCCCGAGAGGCCCCCGAGGAACTCGCATGGGGACTGGCCTTTCCTGAGGCCACCAGAGCGGGTCCCTGAGGTCCCCGTCGTAAGTCGGGAGCACCTGCCGCAACTCGAGAAAATCCAGGAGGTTTTGCCCTCCAGGCGAGATGAGGCCCATTTTCGCTGAGGCTTCTCGAGGCTAATCACGTCTAACCACTGGAACTTCCAAAGGGACCTTCACACCCTTGCTGCAAGTCAAGAAGTTCCCCGACATACCCGTCTCCACTCGAGAGGAAGCACGTGGGGTCCCGCACACATCCAGGGGAGCCCCGTTTCCGCCTCCTAGCTCGAGATGAGGGATCCTTTCCCTGTTTCCTAGGGAAAGAATTCCCGGCGTTTCCGTCGCATCTCAAGAGAAGGCGCTCTCCACAGGAAAGGCGAGATTAACTCCAGGGTCGTGCCACCATTCCAAGAGTCCCCCAGATGTGTCAGTCCATTCCAGAGGAACCTGTTTTCCCTGCACTGCCTTGACGTTCAAGCCGAGGATCCACTCCCACCACGTGTGCACGTGGGACAGCCCTGTGGGAAAGCCTCGTGGGAAAGCCTCGTGTGAAAGACTCGAGGGAAAACCATAGATCCTTTGATCCACGCGGCGGACTGCGTGACACTGCTGCTACCGCTCTGGAGGAAAGCGCAAGTGCATGCCCGCATTGAGACGAGGACTGACTCCCCTGGGGAGACTCCAGAAGTACCCCAAGATCCATGTCAGCACTGGAGAGGAAGCCTCAGGTTCCGGCCCCGACTCCACACAAGGTCTTAGGCCCCGGCATCGACGGGAGAGGAATCCCGAGAGGCCCCCGAGGAACTCGCATGGGGACTGGCCTTTCCTGAGGCCACCAGAGCGGGTCCATGAGGTCCCCGTCGTAAGTCGAGAGCACCTGCCGCAACTCGAGAAAATCCAGGAGGTTTTGCCCTTCAGGTGAGATGAGGCCCATTTCCGCTGAGGCTTCTCGAGTCTAATCACATCTAACCACTGGAATTTCCAAAGGGTCCTTCACACCCTTGCTGCAACTCAAGAAGTTCCCGACATACCCGTCTCCACTCGAGAGGAAGCACGTGGGGTCCCGCACACATCCAGGGGAGCCCCGTTTCCGCCTCCTAGCTCGAGATGAGGGATCCTTTCCCTGTTTCGTAGGGAAAGAATTCCCGGCGTTCCCGTCGCATCTCAAGAGGAGGCGCTCTCCACAGGAAAGAGGAGAGGAACTCCAGGGTCGTGGCACCATTCCAAGAGACCCCCAGATGTGTCAGTCCATTCCAGAGGAACCTGTTTTCCCTGCACTGCCTTGGCGTTCAATCCGAGGATCGACTCCCACCACATGTGCACGTGGGACAGCCGTGTGGGAAAGCCTCGTGGGAAAGCCTCGTGGGAAAGACTCGAGGGAAAACCATAGATCCTTTGATCCGCGCGGCGGACTGCGTGAAACTGCTGCTACCGCTTTGGAGGAAAGCGCAAGTGCATGCCCGCATTCGAGACGAGGACTGACTCCCCTGGGGAGACTCCAGAAGTACCCCAAGATCCATGTCAGCACTGGAGA
Source organism: Ovis canadensis (assembly GCF_042477335.2). NCBI lineage: Eukaryota > Metazoa > Chordata > Mammalia > Artiodactyla > Bovidae > Ovis > Ovis canadensis. Next base: position 4,401,023 of record NC_091252.1, read on the forward strand.
GGAATCCTCAGGTTCCGGCCCCGAATCCACACAAGGTCTTAGGCCCCGGGATCGACGGGAGAGGAATCCCGAGAGGCCCACGAGGAACACGCATGGGGACTGGCCTTTCCTGAGGCCACCAGAGCGGGTCCCTGAGGTCCCCGTCATAAGTGGAGAGCACCTGCCGCAACTCGAGAAAATCCAGGAGGTTTTGCCCTGCAGGCGAGATGAGGCCCATTTCCGCTGAGGCTTCTCGAGGCTAATCACATCTAACCACTGGAACATCCAAAGGGTCCTTCTCACCCTTGCTGCAACTCAAGAAGTTCCCCGACATACCCGTCTCCACAAGAGAGGAAGCACGAGGGTCTCGCACACATCCAGGGGAGCCCCGTTTCCGCCTCCTAGCTCGAGATGAGGGATCCTTTCCCTGTTTGGTAGGGAAAGAATTCCCGGCGTTCCCGTCGCATCTCAAGAGGAGGCGCTCTCCACAGGAAAGGCGAGAGGAACTCCAGGGTCGTGCCACCATTCCAAGAGTCCCCCAGATGTGTCAGTCCATTCCAGAGGAACCTGTTTTCCCTGCACTGCCTTGACGTTCAAGCCGAGGAGCCACTCCCACCACGTGTGCACGTGGGACAGCCCTGTGGGAAAGCCTCGTGGGAAAGCCTCGTGGGAAAGACTCGAGGGAAAACCATAGATCCTTTGATCCACGCGGCGGACTGCGTGACACTGCTGCTACCGCCCTGGAGGAAAGCGCAAGTGCATGCCCGCATTCGAGACGAGGACTGACTCCCCTGGGGAGACTCCAGAAGTACCCCAAGATCCATGTCAGCACTGGAGAGGAATCCTCAGGTTCCGGCCCCGATTCCACACAAGGTCTTAGGCCCCGGCATCGACAGGACAGGAATCCCGAGAGGCCCCCCAGGAACTCGCATGGGGACTGGCCTTTCCTGAGGCCACCAGAGCGGGTCCCTGAGGTCCCCATCGTAAGTCGAGAGCACCTGCCGCAACTCGAGAAAATCCAGGAGGTTTTGCCCTCCAGGCGAGATGAGGCCCATTTCCGCTGAGGCTTCTCGAGGCTAATCACGTCTAACCACTGGAACTTCCAAAGGGTCCTTCACACCCTTGCCTCAACTCAAGAAGTTCCCCGACATACCCGTCTCCACTCGAGAGGAAGCACGTGGGGTCCCGCACACATCCAGGGGAGCCCCGTTTCCGCCTCCTAGCTCGAGATGAGGGATCCTTTCCCTGTTTCCTAGGGAAAGAATTCCCGGCATTCCCGTAGCATCTCAAGAGGAGGCGCTCTCCACAGGAAAGGCGAGAGGAACTCCAGGGTCGTGCCACCATTCCAAGAGTCCCCCAGATGTGTCAGTCCATTCCAGAGGAACCTGTTTTCCCTGCACTGCCTTGACGTTCAAACCGAGGATCGACTCCCTCCACGTGTGCACGTGGGACAGCCGTGTGGGAAAGCCTCGTGGGAAAGCCTCGTGGGAAAGACTCGAGGGAAAACCATAGATCCTTTGATCCACGCGGCGGACTGCGTGACACTGCTTCTACCGCCCTGGAGGAAAGCGCAAGTGCATGCCCGCATTCGAGACGAGGACTGACTCCCCTGGGGAGACTCCAGAAGTACCCCAAGATCCATGTCAGCACTGGAGAGGAATCCTCAGGTTCCGGCCCCGACTCCACACAAGGTCTTAGGCCCCGGCATCGACGGGAGAGGAATCCCGAGAGGCCCCCGAGGAACACGCATGGGGACTGGCCTTTCCTGAGGCCACCAGAGCGGGTCCCTGAGGTCCCCGTCATAAGTGGAGAGCACCTGCCGCAACTCGAGAAAATCCAGGAGGTTTTGCCCTGCAGGCGAGATGAGGCCCATTTCCGCTGAGGCTTCTCCAGGCTAATCACATCTAACCACTGGAACATCCAAAGGGTCCTTCTCACCCTTGCTGCAACTCAAGAAGTTCCCCGACATACCCGTCTCCACAAGAGAGGAAGCACGAGGGTCTCGCACACATCCAGGGGAGCCCCGTTTCCGCCTCCTAGCTCGAGATGAGGGATCCTTTCCCTGTTTGGTAGGGAAAGAATTCCCGGCGTTCCCGTCGCATCTCAAGAGGAGGCGCTCTCCACAGGAAAGGCGAGAGGAACTCCAGGGTCGTGCCACCATTCCAAGAGTCCCCCAGATGTGTCAGTCCATTCCAGAGGAACCTGTTTTCCCTGCACTGCCTTGACGTTCAAGCCGAGGAGCCACTCCCACCACGTGTGCACGTGGGACAGCCCTGTGGGAAAGCCTCGTGGGAAAGCCTCGTGGGAAAGACTCGAGGGAAAACCATAGATCCTTTGATCCACGCGGCGGACTGCGTGACACTGCTGCTACCGCCCTGGAGGAAAGCGCAAGTGCATGCCCGCATTCGAGACGAGGACTGACTCCCCTGGGGAGACTCCAGAATTACCCCAAGATCCATGTCAGCACTGGAGAGGAATCCTCAGGTTCCAGCCCCGATTCCACACAAGGTCTTAGGCCCCGGCATCGACAGAACAGGAATCCCGAGAGGCCCCCCAGGAACTCGCATGGGGACTGGCCTTTCCTGAGGCCACCAGAGCGGGTCCCTGAGGTCCCCATCGTAAGTCGAGAGCACCTGCCGCAACTCGAGAAAATCCAGGAGGTTTTGCCCTCCAGGCGAGATGAGGCCCATTTCCGCTGAGGCTTCTCGAGGCTAATCACGTCTAACCACTGGAACTTCCAAAGGGTCCTTCACACCCTTGCCTCAACTCAAGAAGTTCCCCGACATACCCGTCTCCACTCGAGAGGAAGCACGTGGGGTCCCGCACACATCCAGGGGAGCCCCGTTTCCGCCTCCTAGCTCGAGATGAGGGATCCTTTCCCTGTTTCGTAGGGAAAGAATTCCCGGCATTCCCGTCGCATCTCAAGAGGAGGCGCTCTCCACAGGAAAGGCGAGAGGAACTCCAGGGTCGTGCCACCATTCCAAGAGTCCCCCAGATGTGTCAGTCCATTCCAGAGGAACCTGTTTTCCCTGCACTGCCTTGACGTTCAAGCCGAGGATCGACTCCCACCACGTGTGCACGTGGGACAGCCGTGTGGGAAAGCCTCGTGGGAAAGCCTCGTGGGAAAGACTCGAGGGAAAACCATAGATCCTTTGATCCACGCGGCGGACTGCGTGACACTGCTCCTACCGCCCTGGAGGAAAGCGCAAGTGCATGCCCGCATTCGAGACGAGGACTGACTCCCCTGGGGAGACTCCAGAAGTACCCGAAGATCCATGTCAGCACTGGAGAGGAATCCTCAGGTTCCGGCCCCGACTCCACACAAGGTGTTAAGCCCCGGCATCGATGGGAGAGGAATCCCGAGAGGCCCCCGAGGAACTCGCATGGGGACTGGCCTTTCCTGAGGCCACCAGAGCGGGTCCCTGAGATCCCCGTCGTAAGTCGAGAACACCTGCCGCAACTCGAGAAAATCCAGGAGGTTTTGCCCTCCAGGCGAGATGAGGCCCATTTCCGCTGAGGCTTCTCCAGGCTAATCACATCTAACCACTGGAACATCCAAAGGGTCCTTCTCACCCTTGCTGCAACTCAAGAAGTTCCCCGACATACCCGTCTCCACTCGAGAGGAAGCACGAGGGTCCCGCACACATCCAGGGGAGCCCCGTTTCCGCCTCCTAGCTCGAGATGAGGGATCCTTTCCCTGTTTCGTAGGGAAAGAATTCCCGGCGTTCCCGTCGCATCTCAAGAGGAGTCGCTCTCCACAGGAAAGGGGAGAGGAACTCCAGGGTCGTGCCACCATTCCAAGAGTCCCCCAGATGTGTCAGTCCATTCCAGAGGAACCTGTTTTCCCTGCACTGCCTTGACGTTCAAGCCGAGGATCGACTCCCACCACGTGTGCACGTGGGACAGCCGTGTGGGAAAGCCTCGTGGGAAAGCCTCGTGGGAAAGACTCGAGGGAAAACCATAGATCCTTTGATCCACGCGGCGGACTGCGTGACACTGCTGCTACCGCTCTGGAGGAAAGCGCAAGTGCATGCCCGCATTCGAGTCGAGGACTGACTCCCCTGGGGAGACTCCAGAAGTACCCCAAGATACATGTCAGCACTGGAGAGGAATCCTCAGGTTCCGGCCCCAACTCCACACAATGTCTTAGGCCCCGGCATCGACGGGAGAGGACTCCCGAGAGGCCCCCGAGGAACTCGCATGGGGACTGGCCTTTCCTGAGGCCACCAGAGCGGGTCCCTGAGGTCCCCGTCGTAAGTCGAGAGCACCTGCCGCAACTCGAGAAAATCCAGGAGGTTTTGCCCTCCAGGCGAGATGAGGCACATTTCCGCTGAGGCTTCTCGAGGCTAATCACGTCTAACCACTGGAACTTCCAAAGGGTCCTTCACACCCTTGCTGCAACTCAAGAAGTTCCCCGACATACCCGTCTCCACTCGAGAGGAAGCACGTGGGGTCCCGCACACTTCCAGGTGAGCCCCGTTTCCGCCTCCTAGCTCGAGATGAGGGATCCTTTCCATGTTTCGTAGGGAAAGAATTCCCGGCGTTCCCGTCGCATCTCAAGAGGAGGCGCTCTCCACAGGAAAGGCGAGAGGAAATCCAGGGTCGTGCCACCATTCCAACAGTCCCCCAGATGTGTCAGTCCATTCCAGAGGAACCTGTTTTCCCTGCACTGCCTTGACGTTCAAGCCGATGATCGACTCCCACCACGTGTGCACGTGGGACAGCCCTGTGGGAAAGCCTCGTGGGAAAGCCTCGTGGGAAAGACTCGAGGGAAAACCATAGATCCTTTGATCCACGCGGCGGACTGCGTGACACTGCTGCTACCGCTCTGGAGGAAAGCGCAAGTGCATTCCCGCATTCGAGACGAGGACTGACTCTCCTGGGGAGACTCCAGACGTACCCCAAGATCCATGTCAGCACTGGAGAGGAATCCTCAGGTTCCGGCCCCGACTCCACACAAGGTGTTAGGCCCCGGCATCGAAGGGAGAGGAATCCCGAGAGGCCCCCGAGAAACTCGCATGGGGACTGACCTTTCCTGAGGCCACCAGAGCGGGTCCCTGAGGTCCCCGTCGTAAGTCGAGAGCACCTGCCGCAACTCGAGAAAATCCAGGAGGTTTTGCCCTCCAGGCGAGATGAGGCCCATTTCCGCTGAGGCTTCTCGAGGCTAAACACATCTAACCACTGGAACATCCAAAGGGTCCTTCTCACCCTTGCTGCAACTCAAGAAGTTCCCCGACATACCCGTCTCCACTCTAGAGGAAGCACGAGGGTCCCGCACACATCCAGGGGAGCCCCGTTTCCGCCTCCTAGCTCGAGATGAGGGATCCTTTCCCTGTTTTGTAGGGAAAGAATTCCCGGCGTTCCCGTCGCATCTCAAGAGGAGGCGCTCTCCACAGGAAAGGCGAGAGGAACTCCAGGGTCGTGCCACCATTCCAAGAGTCCCCCAGATGTGTCAGTCCATTCCAGAGGAACCTGTTTTCCCTGCACTGCCTTGACGTTCAAGCCGAGGATCGACTCCCACCACGTGTGCACGTGGGACAGCCCTGTGGGAAAGCCTCGTGGGAAAGCCTCGTGGGAAAGACTCGAGGGAAAACTATAGATCCTTTGATCCAGGCGGCGGACTGCGTGACACTGCTGCTACCGCCCTGGAGGAAAGCGCAAGTGCATGCCCGCATTCGAGACGACGAGCACTGACTCCCCTGGGGAGACTCCAGAAGTACCCCAAGATCCATGTCAGCACTGGAGAGGAATCCTTAGGTTCCGGCCCGACTCCACACAATGTCTTAGGCCCCGGCATCGACGGGAGAGGAATCCCGAGAGGCCCCCGAGGAACTCGCATGGGGACTGGCCTTTCCTGAGGCCACCAGAGCGGGTCCCTGAGGTCCCAGTCGTAAGTCGAGAGCACCTGCCGCAACTCGAGAAAATCCAGGAGGTTTTGCCCTCCAGGCGAGATGAGGCACATTTCCGCTGAGGCTTCTCGAGGCTAATCACGTCTAACCACTGGAACTTCCAAAGGGTCCTTCACACCCTTGCTGCAACTCAACAAGTTCCCCGACATACCCGTCTCCACTCGAGAGGAAGCACGTGGGGTCCCGCACACATCCAGGGGAGCCCCGTTTCCGCCTCCTAGCTCGAGATGAGGGATCCTTTCCATGTTTCGTAGGGAAAGAATTCCCGGCGTTCCCGTCGCATCTCAAGAGGAGGCGCTCTCCACAGGAAAGGCGAGAGGAAATCCAGGGTCGTGCCACCATTCCAAGAGTCCCCCAGATGTGTCAGTCCATTCCAGAGGAACCTGTTTTCCCTGCACGGCCTTGACGTTCAAGCCGATGATCGACTCCCACCACGTGTGCACGTGGGACAGCCCTGTGGGAAAGCCTCGTGGGAAAGCCTCGTGGGAAAGACTCGAGGGAAAACCATAGATCCTTTGATCCACGCGGCGGACTGCGTGAAACTGCTCCTACCGCCCTGGAGGAAAGCGCAAGTGCATGCCCGCATTCGAGACGAGGACTGACTCCCCTGGGGAGACTCCAGAAGTACCCCAAGATCCATGTCAGCACTGGAGAGGAATCCTCAGGTTCCGGCCCCGACTCCACACAAGGTGTTAGGCCCCGGCATCGAAGGGAGAGGAATCCCGAGAGGCCCCCGAGGAACTCGCATGGGGACTGGCCTTTCCTGAGGCCACCAGAGCGGGTCCCTGAGGTCCCCGTCGTAAGTCGAGAGCACCTGCCGCAACTCGAGAAAATCCAGGAGGTTTTGCCCTCCAGACGAGATGAGGCCCATGTCCGCTGAGGCTTCTCGAGGCTAATCACATCTAACCACTGGAACATCCAAAGGGTCCTTCTCACCCTTGCTGCAACTCAAGAAGTTCCCCGACATACCCGTCTCCACAAGAGAGGAAGCACGTGGGTCCCGCACACATCCAGGGGAGGCCCGTTTCCGCCTCCTAGCTCGAGATGAGGGATCCTTTCCCTGTTTCGTAGGGAAAGAATTCCCGGCGTTCCCGTCGCATCTCAAGAGGAGGCGCTCTCCACAGGAAAGGCGAGAGGAACTAAAGGGTCGTGCCACCATTCCAAGAGTCCCCCAGATGTGTCAGTCCATTCCAGAGGAACCTGTTTTCCCTGCACTGCCTTGACGTTCAAGCCGAGGATCGACTCCCAACACGTGTGCACGTGGGACAGCCCTGTGGGAAAGCCTCGTGGGAAAGCTTCGTGGGAAAGACTCGAGGGAAAACCATAGATCCTTTGATCCAGGCGGCGGACTGCGTGACACTGCTGCTACCGCTCTGGAGGAAAGCGCAAGTGCATGCCCGCATTCGAGACGAGTACTGACTCCCCTGGGGAAACTCCAGAAGTACCCCAAGATCCATGTCAGCACTGGAGAGGAATCCTCAGGTTCCGGCCCCGACTCCACACAAGGTCTTAGGCCCCGGCATCGACGGGAGAGGAATCCCGAGAGGCCCCCGAGGAACTCGCATGGGGACTGGCCTTTCCTGAGGCCACCAGAGCGGGTCCCTGAGGTCCCCGTCGTAAGTCGGGAGCACCTGCCGCAACTCGAGAAAATCCAGGAGGTTTTGCCCTCCAGGCGAGATGAGGCCCATTTCCGCTGAGGCTTCTCGACGCTAATCACGTCTAACCACTGGAACTTCCAAAGGGACCTGCACACCCTTGCTGCAAGTCAAGAAGTTCCCCGACATACCCGTCTCCACTCGAGAGGAAGCACGTGGGGTCCCGCACACATCCAGGGGAGCCCCGTTTCCGCCTCCTAGCTCGAGATGAGGGATCCTTTCCCTGTTTCGTAGGGAAAGAATTCCCGGCGTTTCCGTCGCATCTCAAGAGAAGGCACTCTCCACAGGAAAGGCGAGATTAACTCAAGGGTCGTGCTACCATTCCAAGAGTCCCCCAGATGTGTCAGTCCATTCCAGAGAACCTGTTTTCCCTGCACTGCCTTGACGTTCAAGCCGAGGATCCACTCCCACCACGTGTGCACGTGGGACAGCCCTGTGGGAAAGCCTCGTGGGAAAGCCTCGTGTGAAAGACTCGAGGGAAAACCATAGATCCTTTGATCCACGCGGCGGACTGCGTGACACTGCTGCTACCGCTCTGGAGGAAAGCGCAAGTGCATGCCCGCATTGAGACCAGGACTGACTCCCCTGGGGAGACTCCAGAAGTACCCCAAGATCCATGTCAGCACTGGAGAGGAAGCCTCAGGTTCCGGCCCCGACTCCACACAAGGTCTTAGGCCCCGGCATCGACGGGAGAGGAATCCCGAGAGGCCCCCGAGGAACTCGCATGGGGACTGGCCTTTCCTGAGGCCACCAGAGCGGGTCCCTGAGGTCCCCGTCGTAAGTCGGGAGCACCTGCCGCAACTCGAGAAAATCCAGGAGGTTTTGCCCTCCAGGCGAGATGAGGCCCATTTCCGCTGAGGCTTCTCGAGGCTAATCACGTCTAACCACTGGAACTTCCAAAGGGACCTTCACACCCTTGCTGCAAGTCAAGAAGTTCCCCGACATACCCGTCTCCACTCGAGAGGAAGCACGTGGGGTCCCGCACACATCCAGGGGAGCCCCGCTTCCGCCTCCTTGCTCGAGATAAGGGATCCTTTCCCTGTTTCGTAGGGAAAGAATTCCCGGCGTTTCTGTCGCATCTCAAGAGAAGGCGCTCTCCACAGGAAAGGCGAGATTAACTCAAGGGTCGTGCCACCATTCCAAGAGTCCCCCAGATGTGTCAGTCCATTCCAGAGGAACCTGTTTTCCCTGCACTGCCTTGACGTTCAAGCCGAGGATCCACTCCCACCACGTGTGCACGTGGGACAGCCCTGTGGGAAAGCCTCGTGGGAAAGCCTCGTGGGAAAGACTCGAGGGAAAACCATAGATCCTTTGATCCACGCGGCGGACTGCGTGACACTGCTCCTACCGCCCTGGAGGAAAGCGCAAGTGCATGCCCGCATTCGAGACGAGAACTGACTCCCCTGGGGAGACTCCAGAAGTACCCCAAGATCCATGTCAGCACTGGAGAGGAAGCCTCAGGTTCCGGCCCCGACTCCACACAAGGTCTTAGGCCCCGGCATCGAAGGGAGAGGAATCCCGAGAGGCCCCCGAGGAACTCGCATGGGGACTGGCCTTTCCTGAGGCCACCAGAGCGGGTCCCTGAGGTCCGTGTCGTAAGTCGAGAGCACCTGGCGCAACCCGAGAAAATCCAGGAGGTTTTGCCCTCCAGGGGAGATGAGGCCCATTTCCGCTGAGGCTTCTCGAGGCTAATCACATCTAACCACTAGAACATCCAAAGGGTCCTTCTCACCCTTGCTGCAACTCAAGAAGTTCCACGACATACCCGTCTCCACTCGAGAGGAAGCACGTGGGGTCCCGCAGACATCCAGGGGAGCCCCGTTTCCGCCTCCTAGCTCGAGATGAGGGATCCTTTCCCTGTTTCGTAGGGAAAGAATTCCCGGCGTTCCCGTCGCATCTCAAGAGGAGGCGCTCTCCACAGGAAAGGCGAGAGGAACTCCAGGGTCGTGCCACCATTCCAAGAGTCCCCCAGATGTGTCAGTCCATTCCAGAGGAACCTGTTTTCCCTGCACTGCCTTGACGTTCAAGCCGATGATCGACTCCCACCACGTGTGCACGTGGGACAGCCCTGTGGGCAAGCCTCGTGGGAGAGCCTCGTGGGAAAGACTCGAGGGAAAACCATAGATCCTTTGATCCACGCGGCGGACTGCGTGACACTGCTTCTACCGCCCTGGAGGAAAGCGCAAGTGCATGCCCGCATTCGCGACGAGCACTGACTCCCCTGGGGAGACTCCAGAAGTACCCCAAGATCCAAGTCAGCACTGGAGAGGAAGCCTCAGGTTCCGGCCCCGACTCCACACAAGGTCTTAGGCCCCGGCATCGACGGGAGAGGAATCCCGAGAGGCCCCCGAGGAACTCGCATGGGGACTGGCCTTTCCTGAGGCCACCAGAGCGGGTCCCTGAGGTCCGCGTCGTAAGTCGAGAGCACCTGCCACAACTCGAGAAAATCCAGGAGGTTTTGCCCTCCAGGCGAGATGAGGCCCATTTCCGCTGAGGCTTCTCGAGGCTGATCACATCTAACCACTGGAACATCCAAAGGGTCCTTCTCACCCTTGCTGCAACTCAAGAAGTTCCCCGACATACCCGTCTCCACAAGAGAGGAAGCACGAGGGTCCCGCACACATCTAGAGGAGCCCCGTTTCCGCCTCCTAGCTCGAGATGAGGGATCCTTTCCCTGTTTCGTAGGTAAAGAATTCCCGGCGTTCCCGTCGCATCTCAAGAGGAGGCGCTCTCCACAGGAAAGGCGAGAGGAACTCCAGGGTCGTGCCACCATTCCAAGAGTCCCCCAAATGTGTCAGTCCATTCCAGAGGAACCTGTTTTCCCTGCACTGCCTTGACGTTCAAGCCGAGGATCGACTCCCACCACGTGTGCACGTGGGACAGCCCTGTGGGAAAGCCTCGTGGGAAAGCCTCGTGGGAAAGACTCGAGGGAAAACCATAGATCCTTTGATCCACGCGGCGGACTGCGTGACACTGCTGCTACCGCTCTGGAGGAAAGCGCAAGTGCATGCCCGCATTCGAGACGAGGACTGACTCCCCTGGGGAGACTCCAGAAGTACCCCAAGATCCATGTCAGCACTGGAGAGGAAGCCTCAGGTTCCGGCCCCGACTCCACACAAGGTTCTAGGCCCCGGTATCGACGGGAGAGGAATCCCGAGAGGCCCCAGAGGAACTCGCATGGGGACTGGCCTTTCCTGAGGCCACCAGAGCGGGTCCCTGAGGTCCCCGTCGTAAGTCGAGAGCACCTGCCGCAAATCGAGAAAATCCAGGAGGTTTTGCCCTCCAGGCGAGATGAGGCCCATTTCTGCTGAGGCTTCTGGAGGCCAATCACGTCTAACCACTGGAACTTCCAAAGGGACCTTCACACCCTTGCTGCAAGTCAAGAAGTTCCCCGACATACCCGTCTCCACTCGAGAGGAAGCACGTGGGGTCCCGCACACATCCAGGGGAGCCCCGTTTCCGCCTCCTAGCTCGAGATGAGGGATCCTTTCCCTGTTTCGTAGGGAAAGAATTCCCGGCGTTTCCGTCGCATCTCAAGAGAAGGCGCTCTCCACAGGAAAGGCGAGATTAACTCAAGGGTCGTGCCACCATTCCAAGAGTCCCCCAGATGTGTCAGTCCATTCCAGAGGAACCTGTTTTCCCTGCACTGCCTTGACGTTCAAGCCGAGGATCCACTCCCACCACGTGTGCACGTGGGACAGCCCTGTGGGAAAGCCTCGTGGGAAAGCCTCGTGGGAAAGACTCGAGGGAAAACCATAGATCCTTTGATCCACGCGGCGGACTGCGTGACACTGCTCCTACCGCCCTGGAGGAAAGCGCAAGTGCATGCCCGCATTCGAGACGAGAACTGACTCCCCTGGGGAGACTCCAGAAGTACCCCAAGATCCATGTCAGCACTGGAGAGGAAGCCTCAGGTTCCGGCCCCGACTCCACACAAGGTCTTAGGCCCCGGCATCGAAGGGAGAGGAATCCCGAGAGGCCCCCGAGGAACTCGCATGGGGACTGGCCTTTCCTGAGGCCACCAGAGCGGGTCCCTGAGGTCCGTGTCGTAAGTCGAGAGCACCTGGCGCAACCCGAGAAAATCCAGGAGGTTTTGCCCTCCAGGCGAGATGAGGCCCATTTCCGCTGAGGCTTCTTGAGGCTAATCACATCTAACCACATGAACATCAAAAGGGTCCTTCTCACCCTTGCTGCAACTCAAGAAGTTCCACGACATACCCGTCTCCACTCGAGAGGAAGCACGTGGGGTCCCGCAGACATCCAGGGGAGCCCCGTTTCCGCCTCCTAGCTCGAGATGAGGGATCCTTTCCCTGTTTCGTAGGGAAAGAATTCCCGGCGTTCCCGTCGCATCTAAAGAGGAGGCGCTCTCCACAGGAAAGGCGAGAGGAACTCCAGGGTCGTGCCACCATTCCAAGAGTCCCCCAGATGTGTCAGTCCATTCCAGAGGAACCTGTTTTCCCTGCACTGCCTTGACGTTCAAGCCGATGATCGACTCCCACCACGTGTGCACGTGGGACAGCCCTGTGGGCAAGCCTCGTGGGAAAGCCTCGTGGGAAAGACTCGAGGGAAAACCATAGATCCTTTGATCCACGCAGCGGACTGCGTGACACTGCTCCTACCGCCCTGGAGGAAAGCGCAAGTGCATGCCCGCATTCGAGACGAGCACTGACTCCCCTGGGGAGACTCCAGAAGTACCCCAAGATCCAAGTCAGCACTGGAGAGGAAGCCTCAGGTTCCGGCCCCGACTCCACACAAGGTCTTAGGCCCCGGCATCGACGGGAGAGGAATCCCGAGAGGCCCCCGAGGAACTCGCATGGGGACTGGCCTTTCCTGAGGCCACCAGAGCGGGTCCCTGAGGTCCGCGTCGTAAGTCGAGAGCACCTGCCACAACTCGAGAAAATCCAGGAGGTTTTGCCCTCCAGGCGAGATGAGGCCCATTTCCGCTGAGGCTTCTCGAGGCTGATCACATCTAACCACTGGAACATCCAAAGGGTCCTTCTCACCCTTGCTGCAACTCAAGAAGTTCCCCGACATACCCGTCTCCACAAGAGAGGAAGCACGAGGGTCCCGCACACATCTAGAGGAGCCCCGTTTCCGCCTCCTAGCTCGAGATGAGGGATCCTTTCCCTGTTTCATAGGGAAAGAATTCCCGGCGTTCCCGTCGCATCTCAAGAGGAGGCGCTCTCCACAGGAAAGGCGAGAGGAACTCCAGGGTCGTGCCACCATTCCAAGAGTCCCCCAGATGTGTCAGTCCATTCCAGAGGAACCTGTTTTCCCTGCACTGCCTTGACGTTCAAGCCGAGGATCGACTCCCACCACGTGTGCACGTGGGACAGCCCTGTGGGAAAGCCTCGTGGGAAAGCCTCGTGGGAAAGACTCGAGGGAAAACCATAGATCCTTTGATCCACGCGGCGGACTGCGTGACACTGCTGCTACCGCTCTGGAGGAAAGCGCAAGTGCATGCCCGCATTCGAGACGAGGACTGACTCCCCTGGGGAGACTCCAGAAGTACCCCAAGATCCATGTCAGCACTGGAGAGGAAGCCTCAGGTTCCGGCCCCGACTCCACACAAGGTTCTAGGCCCCGGTATCGACGGGAGAGGAATCCCGAGAGGCCCCCGAGGAACTCGCATGGGGACTGGCCTTTCCTGAGGCCACCAGAGCGGGTCCCTGAGGTCCCCGTCGTAAGTCGAGAGCACCTGCCGCAAATCGAGAAAATCCAGGAGGTTTTGCCCTCCAGGCGAGATGAGGCCCATTTCCGCTGAGGCTTCTCGAGGCCAATCACGTCTAACCACTGGAACTTCCAAAGGGTCCTTCACACCCTTGCTGCAACTCAAGAAGTTCCCCGACATACCCGTCTCCACTCGAGAGGAAGCACGTGGGGTCCCGCACACATCCAGGGGAGCCCCGTTTCCGCCTCCTAGCTCGAGATGACGGATCCTTTCCCTGTTTCGTAGGGAAAGATTCCCGGCGTTCCCGTCGCATCTCAAGAGGAGGCGCTCTCCACAGGAAAGGCGAGAGGAACTCCAGGGTCGTGCCACCATTCCAAGAGTCCCCCAGATGTGTCAGTCCATTCCAGAGGAACCTGTTTTCCCTGCACTGCCTTGACGTTCAAGCCGAGGATCGACTCCCACCACGTGTGCACGTGGGACAGCCCTGTGGGAAAGCCTCGTGGGAAAGCCTCGTGGGAAAGACTCGAGGGAAAACCATAGATCCTTTGATCCACGCGGCGGACTGCGTGATACTGCTGCTACCGCTCTGGAGGAAAGCGCAAGGGCATGCCCACATTCGAGACGAGGACTGACTCCCCTGGGGAGACTCCAGAAGTACCCCAAGATCCATGTCAGCACTGGAGAGGAACCTCAGGTTCCGGCCCCGACTCCACACAAGGTCTTAGGCCCCGGCATCGACAGGAGAGGAATCCCGAGAGGCCCCCGAGGAACTCGCATGGGGCCTGGCCTTTCCTGAGGCCACCAGAGCGGGTCCCTGAGGTCCCCGTCGTAAGTCGAGAGCACCTGCCGCAACTCGAGAAAATCCAGGAGGTTTTGCCCTCCAGGTGAGATGAGGCCCATTTCCGCTGAGGCTTCTCGAGTCTAATCACATCTAACCACTGGAATTTCCAAAGGGTCCTTCACACCCTTGCTGCACCTCAAGAAGTTCCCCGACATACCCGTCTCCACTCGAGAGGAAGCACGTGGGGTCCCGCACACATCCAGGGGAGCCCCGTTTCCGCCTCCTAGCTCGAGATGAGGGATCCTTTCCCTGTTTCGTTGGGAAAGAATTCCCGGCGTTCCCGTCGCATCTCAAGAGGAGGCACTCTCCACAGGAAAGAGGAGAGGAACTCCAGGGTCGTGGCACCATTCCAAGAGACCCCCAGATGTGTCAGTCCATTCCAGAGGAACCTGTTTTCCCTGCACTGCCTTGGCGTTCAAGCCGAGGATCGACTCCCACCACATGTGCACGTGGGACAGCCGTGTGGGAAAGCCTCGTGGGAAAGCCTCGTGGGAAAGACTCGAGGGAAAACCATAGATCCTTTGATCCGCGCGGCGGACTGCGTGACACTGCTGCTACCGCTTTGGAGGAAAGCGCAAGTGCATGCCCGCATTCGAGACGAGGACTGACTCCCCTGGGGAGACTCCAGAAGTACCCCAAGATCCATGTCAGCACTGGAGAGGAATCCTCACTTTCCGGCCCCGAATCCACACAAGGTCTTAGGCCCCGGCATCGACGGGAGAGGAATCCCGAGAGGCCCCCGAGGAACTCGCATGGGGACTGGCCATTCCTGAGGCCACCAGAGCGGGTCCCTGAGGTCCCCATCGTAAGTCGAGAGCACCTGCCGCAACTCGAGAAAATCCAGGAGGTTTTGCTCTCCAGGCGAGATGAGGCCCATTTCCGCTGAGGCTTCTCGAGGCTAATCACGTCTAACCACTGGAACTTCCAAAGGGTCCTTCACACCCTTGCCTCAACTCAAGAAGTTCCCCGACATACCCGTCTCCACTCGAGAGGAAGCACGTGGGGTCCCGCACACATCCAGGGGAGCCCCGTTTCCGCCTCCTAGCTCGAGATGAGGGATCCTTTCCCTGTTTCCTAGGGAAAGAATTCCCGGCATTCCCGTCGCATCTCAAGAGGAGGCGCTCTCCACAGGAAAGGCGAGAGGAACTCCAGGGTCGTGCCACCATTCCAAGAGTCCCCCAGATGTGTCAGTCCATTCCAGAAGAACCTGTTTTCCCTGCACTGCCTTGACGTTCAAGCCGAGGATCGACTCCCACCACGTGTGCACGTGGGACAGCCCTGTGGGAAAGCCTCGTGGGAAAGCCTCGTGGGAAATACTCGAGGGAAAACCATAGATCCTTTGATCCACGCGGCGGACTGCGTGACACTGCTGCTACCGCCCTGGAGGAAAGCGCAAGTGCATGCCCGCATTCGAGACGAGGACTGACTCCCCTGGGGAGACTCCAGAATTACCCCAAGATCCATGTCAGCACTGGAGAGGAATCCTCAGGTTCCGGCCCCGATTCCACACAAGGTCTAAGGCCCCGGCATCGACGGGAGAGGAATCCCGAGAGGCCCCCGAGGAACTCGCATGGGGACTGGCCTTTCCTGAGGCCACCAGAGCGGGTCCCTGAGGTCCCCGTCGTAAGTCGAGAGCACCTGCCGCAACTCGAGAAAATCCAGGAGGTTTTGCCCTCCAGGCGAGATGAGGCTCATTTCCGCTGAGGCTTCACGAGGCTAATCACATCTAACCACTGGAACATCCAAAGGGTCCTTCTCACCCTTGCTGCAACTCAAGAAGTTCCCCGACATACCCGTCTCCACTCGAGAGGAAGTACGAGGGTCCCGCACACATCCAGGGGAGCCCCATTTCCGCCTCCTAGCTCGAGATGAGGGATCCTTTCCCTGTTTCGTAGGGAAAGAATTCCCGGCGTTCCCGTCGCATCTCAAGAGGAGGCGCTCTCCACAGGAAAGGCGAGAGGAACTCCAGGGTCGTGCCACCATTCCAAGAGTCCCCCAGATGTGTCAGTCCATTCCAGAGGAACATGTTTTCCCTGCACTGCCTTGACGTTCAAGCTGAGGATCGACTCCCACCACGTGTGCACGTGGGACAGCCCTGTGGGAAAGCCTCGTGGGAAAGCCTCGTTTGAAAGACTCGAGGGAAAACCATAGATCCTTTGATCCACGCGGCGGACTGCGTGACACTGCTGCTACCGCTCTGGAGGAAAGCGCAAGTGCATGCCCGCATTCGAGACGAGGACTGACTCCCCTGGGGAGACTCCAGAAGTACCCCAAGATCCATGTCAGCACTGGAGAGGAATCCTCAGGTTCCGGCCCCGACTCCACACAAGGTCTTAGGCCCCGGCATCGACGGGAGAGGAATCACGAGAGGCCCCCGAGGAACTCGCATGGGGACAGGACTTTCCTGAGGCCATCAGAGCGGGTCCCTGAGGTCCCCGTCGTAAGTCGAGAGCACCTGCCGCAACTCGAGAAAATCCAGGAGGTTTTGCCCTCCAGGCGAGATGAGGCCCATTTCCGCTGAGGCTTCTCGAGGCTAATCATGTCTAACCACTGGAACTTCCAAAGGGTCCTTCACACCCTTGCTGCAACTCAAGAAGTTCCCCGACATACCCGTCTCCACTCGAGAGGAAGCAAGTGGGGTCCCGCACACATCCAGGGGAGCCCCGTTTCCGCCTCCTAGCTCGAGATGAGGGATCCTTTCCCTGTTTCGTAGGGAAAGAATTCCTGGCGTTCCCGTCGCATCTCAAGAGGAGGCGTTCTCCACAGGAAAGGCGAGAGGAACTCCAGGGTCGTGCCACCATTCCAAGAGTCCGCCAGATGTCTCAGTCCATTCCAGAGTAACCTGTTTTCCCTGCACTGCCTTGACGTTCAAGCCGAGGATCGACTCCCACCACGTGTGCACGTGGGACAGCCCTGTGGGAAAGCCTCGTGGGAAAGCCTCGTGGGAAAGACTCGAGGGAAAACCATAGATCCTTTGATCCACGCGGCGGACTGCCTGAAACTGCTGCTACCGCTCTGGAGGAAAGCGCAAGTGCATGCCCGCATTCGAGACGAGGACTGACTCCCCTGGGGAGACTCCAGAAGTACCCCAAGATCCATGTCAGCACTGGAGAGGAATCCTCAGGTTCCGGCCCCTACTCCACACAACGTCTTAAGCACCGGCATCGACGGGAGAGGAATCCCGAGAGGCCCACGAGGAACTCGCATGGAGACTGGCCTTTCCTGAGGCCACCAGAGCGGGTCCCTGAGGTTCCCGTCGTAAGTCGAGAGCACCTGCCGCAACTCGAGAAAATCCAGGAGGTTTTGCCCTCCAGGCGAGATGAGGCACATTTCCGATGAGGCTTCTCGAGGCTAATCACGTCTAAGCACTGGAACTTACAAAGGGTCCTTCACACCCTTGCTGCAACTCAAGAAGTTCCCCGACATACCCGTCTCCACTCGAGAGGAAGCACGTGGCGTCCCGCACACATCCAGGGGAGCCCCGTTTCCTCCTCCTAGCTCGAGATGAGGGATCCTTTCCCTGTTTCTTAGGGAAAGAATTCCCGGCGTTCCCGTCGCATCTCAAGAGAAGGCGCTCTCCACAGGAAAGGCGAGAGGAACTCAAGTGTCGTGCCACCATTCCAAGAGTCCCCCAGATATGTCAGTCCATTCCAGAGGAACCTGTTTTCCCTGCACTGCCTTGACGTTCAAGCCGAGGATCGACTCCCACCACGTGTGCACGTGGGACAGCCCTGTGGGAAAGCCTCGTGGGAAAGCCTCGTGGGAAAGACACGAGGGAAAACCATAGATCCTTTGATCCACGCGGCGGACTGCGTGACACTGCTGCTACCGCTCTGGAAGAAAGCGCAAGTGCATGCCCGCATTCGAGACGAGGACTGACTCCCCTGGGGAGACTCCAGAAGTACCCCAAGATCCATGTCAGCACTGGAGAGGAATCCTCAGGTTCCGGCCCCGACTCCACACAAGGTCTTAGGCCCCGGCATCGACGGGAGAGGAATCCCGAAAGGCCCCCGAGGAACTCGCATGGGGACGGGCCTTTCCTGAGGCCACCAGAGCGGGTCCCTGAGGTTCCCGTCGTAAGTCGAGAGCACCTCCCGCAACTCGAGAAAATCCAGGAGGTTTTGCCCTCCAGGCGAGATGAGGCCCATTTCCGCTGAGGCTTCTCGAGGCTAATCACATCTGACCACTGGAACTTCCAAAGGGTCCTTCACACCCTTGCTGCAACTCAAGAAGTTCCCCGACATACCCGTCTCCACTCGAGAGGAAGCACGTGGGGTCCCGCACACATCCAGGGGAGCCCCGTTTCCGCCTCCTAGCTCGAGATGAGGGATCCTTTCCCTGTTTCGTAGGGAAAGAATTCCCGGCGTTCCCGTCGCATCTCAAGAGGAGGCGCTCTCCACAGGAAAGGCGAGAGGAACTCCAGGGTCGTGCCACCATTCAAAGAGTCCCCAGATGTGTCTGTCCATTCCAGAGGAACCTGTTTTCCCTGCACTGCCTTGACGTTCAAGCCGAGGATCGACTCCCACCACGTGTGCACGTGGGACAGCCCTGTGGGAAAGCCTCGTGGGAAAGCCTCGTGGGAAAGACTCGAGGGAAAACCATAGATCCTTTGATCCACGCGGCGGACTGCGTGACACTGCTGCTACCGCTCTGGAGGAAAGCCCAAGTGCATGCCCGCATTCGAGACGAGGACTGACTCCCCTGCGGAGACTCCAGAAGTACCCCAAGATCCATGTCAGCACTGGAGAGGAATCCTCAGGTTCCGGCCCCGACTCCACACAAGGTCTTAGGCCCCGGCATCGACGGGAGAGGAATCCCGAGAGGCCCCCGAGGAACTCGCATGGGGACTGGCCTTTCCTGAGGCCACCAGAGCGGGTCCCTGTGGTCCGCGTCGTAAGTCGAGAGCACCTGCCGCAACTAGAAAAAATCCAGGAGGTTTTGCCCTCCAGGCGAGATGAGGCCCATTTCCGCTGAGGCTTCTCGAGGCCAATCACGTCTAACCACTGGAACTTCCAAAGGGTCCTTCACACCCTTGCTGCAACTCAAGAAGTTCCCCGACATACCCGTCTCCACTCGAGAGGAAGCACGTGGGGTCCCGCACACATCCAGGGGAGCCCCGTTTCCGCCTCCTAGCTCGAGATGAGGGATCCTTTCCCTGTTTCGTAGGGAAAGATTCCCGGCGTTCCCGTCGCATCTCAAGAGGAGGCGCTCTCCACAGGAAAGGCGAGAGGAACTCCAGGGTCGTGCCACCATTCCAAGAGTCCCCCAGATGTGTCAGTCCATTCCAGAGGAACCTGTTTTCCCTGCACTGCCTTGACGTTCAAGCCGAGGATCGACTCCCACCACGTGTGCACGTGGGACAGCCCTGTGGGAAAGCCTCGTGGGAAAGCCTCGTGGGAAAGACTCGAGGGAAAACCATAGATCCTTTGATCCACGCGGCGGACTGCGTGACACTGCTGCTACCGCTCTGGAGGAAAGCGCAAGGGCATGCCCACATTCGAGACGAGGACTGACTCCCCTGGGGAGACTCCAGAAGTACCCCAAGATCCATGTCAGCACTGGAGAGGAACCTCAGGTTCCGGCCCCGACTCCACACAAGGTCTTAGGCCCCGGCATCTACGGGAGAGGAATCCCGAGAGGCCCCCGAGGAACTCGCATGGGGACTGGCCTTTCCTGAGGCCACCAGAGCGGGGCCCTGAGGTCCCCGTCGTAAGTCGAGAGCACCTGCCGCAACTCGAGAAAATCCAGGAGGTTTTGCCCTCCAGGCGAGATGAGGCCCATTTCCGCTGAGGCTTCTCGAGGCTAATCACCTCTAACCACTGGAACTTCCTATGGGTGCTTCACACCCTTGCTGCAACTCAAGAAGTTCCCCGACATACCCGTCTCCACTCGAGAGGAAGCACGTGGGGTCCCGCACACATCCAGGGGAGCCCCGTTTCCGCCTCCTAGCTCGAGATGAGGGATCCTTTCCCTGTTTCGTAGGGAAAGAATTCCCGGCGTTCCCGTCGCATCTCAAGAGGAGGCGCTCTCCACAGGAAAGGCGAGAGGAACTCCAGGGTCGTGCCACCATTCTAAGAGTCCCCCAGATGTGTCAGTCCATTCCAGAGGAACCTGTTTTCCCTGCACTGCCTTGACGTTCAAGCCGAGGATCGACTCCGACCACGTGTGCACGTGGGACAGCCCTGTGGGAAAGTCTCGTGGGAAAGCCTCGTAGGAAAGACTCGAGGGAAAACCATAGATCCTTTGATCCACGCGGCGGACAGCGTGACACTGCTCCTACGGCTCTGGAGGAAAGCTCAAGTGCATGCCCGCATTCGAGACGAGGACTGACTCCCCTGGGGAGACTCCAGAAGTACCCCAAGATCCATGTCAGCACTGGAGAGGAATCCTCAGGTTCCGGCCCCGACTCCACACAAGGTCTTAGGCCCCGGCATCGACGGGAGAGGAATCCCGAGAGGCCCCCGAGGAACTCGCATGGGGACAGGCCTTTCCTGAGGCCTCCAGAGCGGGTCCCTGAGGTCCCCGTCGTAAGTCGAGAGCACCTGCCGCAACTCGAGAAAATCCAGGAGGTTTTGCCCTCCAGGCGAGATGAGGCCCATTTCCGCTGAGGCATCTCGAGGCTAATCACATCTAACCACTGGAACTTCCAAAGGGTCCTTCACACCCTTGCTGCAACTCGAGACGTTCCCCGACATACCCGTCTCCACTCGAGAGGAAGCACGTGGGGTCCCGCACACATCCAGGGGAGCCCCGTTTCCGCCTCCTAGCTTGAGATGAGGGATCCTTTCCCTGTTTAGTAGGGAAAGAATTCCCGGCGTTCCCGTCGCATCTCAAGAGGAGGCGCTCTCCACAGGAAAGGCGAGAGGAACTCCAGGGTCGTGCCACCATTCCAAGAGACCCACAGATGTGTCAGTCCATTCCAGAGGAACCTGTTTTCCCTGCACTGCCTTGACGTTCAAGCCGAGGATCGACTCCCACCACGTGTGCACGTGGGAAAGCCCTGTGGGAAAGCCTCGTGGGAAAGTCTCGTGGGAAAGACTCGAGGGAAAACCATAGATCCTTTGATCCACGCTGCGTACTGCGTGACACTGCTGCTACTGCTCTGGAGGAAAGCGCAAGTGCATGCCCGCATTCGAGACGAGGACTGACTCCCCTGGGGAGACTCCAGAAGTACCCCAAGATCCATGTCAGCACTGGAGAGTAATCCTCAGGTTCCGGCCCCGACTCCACACAAGGTCTTAGGCCCCGGCATTGACGGGAGAGGAATCCCGAGAGGCCTCCGAGGAACTCGCATGGGGACTGGCCTTTCCTGAGGCCACCAGAGCGGGTCCCTGAGGTCCCCGTCGTAAGTCGAGAGCACCTGCCGCAACTCGAGAAAATCCAGGAGGTTTTTCCCTCCAGGCGAGATGAGGCCCATTTCCGCTGAGGTTTCTCGAGGCTAATCACATCTAACCACTGGAACTTCCAAGGGGTCCTTCACACCCTTGCTGCAACTCAAGAAGTTCCCCGACATACCCGTCTCCACTCGAGAGGAATCACGTGGGGTCCCGCACACATCCAGGGGAGCCCCGTTTCCGCCTCCTAGCTCGAGATGAGGGATCCTTTCCCTGTTTCGTAGGGAAAGAATTCCCGGCGTTCCCGTCGCATCTCAAGAGGAGGCGCTCTCCACAGGAAAGGCGAGAGGAACTCCAGGGTCGTGCCACCATTCCAAGAGTCCACCAGATGTGTCAGTCCATTCCAGAGGAACCTGTTTTCCCTGCACTGCCTTGACGTTCAAGCCGAGGATCGACTCCCACCACGTGTGCACGTGGGACAGCCATGTGGGAAAGCCTCGTGGGAAAGCCTCGTGGGAAAGACTCGAGGGAAATCCATAGATCCTTTGATCCACGCGGCGGACTGCTTGACACTGCTGCTACCGCTCTGGAGGAAAGCGCAAGTGCATGCCCGCATTCGAGACGAGGACTGACTCCACTGGGGAGACTCCAGAAGTACCCCAAGATCCATGTCAGCACTGGAGAGGAACCTCAGGTTCCGGCCCCGACTCCACACAAGGTCTTAGGCCCCGGCATCGACGGGAGAGGAATCCCGAGAGGCCCCCTAGGAACTCGCATGGGGACTGGCCTTTCCTGAGGCCACCAGAGCGGGTCCCTGAGGTCCCAGTCGTAAGTCGAGAGCACCTGCCGCAACTCGAGAAAATCCAGGAGGTTTTGCCCTCCAGGCGAGATGCGGCCCATTTCCGCTGAGGCATCTCGAGGCTAATCACATCTAACCACTGGAACTTCCAAAGGGTCCTTCACACCTTTGCTGCAACTCAAGAAGTTCCCCTACATACCCGTCTCCACTCGAGAGGAAGCACGTGGGGTCCCGCACACATCCAAGGGAGCCCCGTTTCCGCCTCCTAGCTCGAGATGAGGGATCCTTTCCCTGTTTCGTAGGGAAAGAATTCCCGGCGTTCCCATCGCATCTCAAGAGGAGGCGCTCTCCACAGGAAAGGGGAGAGGAACTCCAGGGTCTTGCCACCATTCCAAGAGTCCCCCAGATGTGTCAGTCCATTCCAGAGGAACCTGTTTTCCCTGCACTGCCTTGACGTTCAAGCCGAGGATCGACTCCCACCACGTGTACACGTGGGACAGCCCTGTGGGAAAGCCTCGTGGGAAAGCCTCGTGGGAAAGACTCGAGGGAAAACCATAGATCCTTTGATCCACGCGGCGGACTGCGTGACACTGCTGCTACCGCTCTGGAGGAAAGCCCAAGTGCATGCCCGCATTCGAGACGAGGACTGACTCCCCTGCGGAGACTCCAGAAGTACCCCAAGATCCATGTCAGCACTGGAGAGGAATCCTCAGGTTCCGGCCCCGACTCCACACAAGGTCTTAGGCCCCGGCATCGACGGGAGAGGAATCCCGAGAGGCCCCCGAGGGACTCGCATGGGGACTGGCCTTTCCTGAGGCCACCAGAGCGGGTCCCTGTGGTCCGCGTCGTAAGTCGAGAGCACCTGCCGCAACTAGAAAAAATCCAGGAGGTTTTGCCCTCCAGGCGAGATGAGGCCCATTTCCGCTGAGGCTTCTCGAGGCCAATCACGTCTAACCACTGGAACTTCCAAAGGGTCTTTCACACCCTTGCTGCAACTCAAGAAGTTCCCCGACATACCCGTCTCCACTCGAGAGGAAGCACGTGGGGTCCCGCACACATCCAGGGGAGCCCCGTTTCCGCCTCCTAGCTCGAGATGACGGATCCTTTCCCTGTTTCGTAGGGAAAGATTCCCGGCGTTCCCGTCGCATCTCAAGAGGAGGCGCTCTCCACAGGAAAGGCGAGAGGAACTCCAGGGTCGTGCCACCATTCCAAGAGTCCCCCAGATGTGTCAGTCCATTCCAGAGGAACCTGTTTTCCCTGCACTGCCTTGACGTTCAAGCCGAGGATCGACTCCCACCACGTGTGCACGTGGGACAGCCGTTTGGGAAAGCCTCGTGGGAAAGCCTCGTGGGAAAGACTCGAGGGAAAACCATAGATCCTTTGATCCACGCGGCGGACTGCGTGATACTGCTGCTACCGCTCTGGAGGAAAGCGCAAGGGCATGCCCACATTAGAGACGAGGACTGACTCCCCTGGGGAGACTCCAGAAGTACCCCAAGATCCATGTCAGCACTGGAGAGGAACCTCAGGTTCCGGCCCCGACTCCACACAAGGTCTTAGGCCCCGGCATCTACGGGAGAGGAATCCCGAGAGGCCCCCGAGGAACTCGCATGGGGACTGGCCTTTCCTGAGGCCACCAGAGCGGGGCCCTGAGGTCCCCGTCGTAAGTCGAGAGCACCTGCCGCAACTCGAGAAAATCCAGGAGGTTTTGCCCTCCAGGCGAGATGAGGCCCATTTCCGCTGAGGCTTCTCGAGGCTAATCACGTCTAACCACTGGAACTTCCTATGGGTGCTTCACACCCTTGCTGCAACTCAAGAAGTTCCCCGACATACCCGTCTCCACTCGAGAGGAAGCACGTGGGGTCCCGCACACATCCAGGGGAGCCCCGTTTCCGCCTCCTAGCTCGAGATGAGGGATCCTTTCCCTGTTTCGTAGGGAAAGAATTCCCGGCGTTCCCGTCGCATCTCAAGAGGAGGCGCTCTCCACAGGAAAGGCGAGAGGAACTCCAGGGTCGTGCCACCATTCCAAGAGTCCCCCAGATGTGTCAGTCCATTCCAGAGGAACCTGTTTTCCCTGCACTGCCTTGACGTTCAAGCCGAGGATCGACTCCCACCACGTGTGCACGTGGGAAAGCCCTGTGGGAAAGCCTCGTGGGAAAGTCTCGTGGGAAAGACTCGAGGGAAAACCATAGATCCTTTGATCCACGCTGCGTACTGCGTGACACTGCTGCTACTGCTCTGGAGGAAAGCGCAAGTGCATGCCCGCATTCGAGACGAGGACTGACTCCCCTGGGGAGACTCCAGAAGTACCCCAAGATCCATGTCAGCACTGGAGAGGAATCCTCAGGTTCCGGCCCTGACTCCACACAAGGTCTTAGGCCCCGGCATTGACGGGAGAGGAATCCCGAGAGGCCCCCGAGGAACTCGCATGGGGACTGGCCTTTCCTGAGGCCACCAGAGCGGGTCCCTGAGGTCCCCGTCGTAAGTCGAGAGCACCTGCCGCAACTCGAGAAAATCCAGGAGGTTTTTCCCTCCAGGCGAGATGAGGCCCATTTCCGCTGAGGTTTCTCGAGGCTAATCACATCTAACCACTGGAACTTCCAAAGGGTCCTTCACACCCTTGCTGCAACTCAAGAAGTTCCCCGACATACCCGTCTCCACTCGAGAGGAATCACGTGGGGTCCCGCACACATCCAGGGGAGCCCCGTTTCCGCCTCCTAGCTCGAGATGAGGGATCCTTTCCCTGTTTCGTAGGGAAAGAATTCCCGGCGTTCCCGTCGCATCTCAAGAGGAGGCGCTCTCCACAGGAAAGGCGAGAGGAACTCCAGGGTCGTGCCACCATTCCAAGAGTCCACCAGATGTGTCAGTCCATTCCAGAGGAACCTGTTTTCCCTGCACTGCCTTGACGTTCAAGCCGAGGTTCGACTCCCACCATGTGTGCACGTGGGACAGCCATGTGGGAAAGCCTCGTGGGAAAGCCTCGTGGGAAAGACTCGAGGGAAATCCATAGATCCTTTGATCCACGCGGCGGACTGCGTGACACTGCTGCTACCGCTCTGGAGGAAAGCGCAAGTGCATGCCCGCATTCGAGACGAGGACTGACTCCACTGGGGAGACTCCAGAAGTACCCCAAGATCCATGTCAGCACTGGAGAGGAACCTCAGGTTCCGGCCCCGACTCCACACAAGGTCTTAGGCCCCGGCATCGACGGGAGAGGAATCCCGAGAGGCCCCCGAGGAACTCGCATGGGGACTGGCCTTTCCTGAGGCCACCAGAGCGGGTCCCTGAGGTCCCCGTCGTAAGTCGAGAGCACCTGCCGCAACTCGAGAAAATCCAGGAGGTTTTGCCCTCCAGGCGAGATGAGGCCCATTTCCGCTGAGGCTTCTCGAGGCTAATCACATCTAACCACTGGAACTTCCAAAGGGTCCTTCACACCTTTGCTGCAACTCAAGAAGTTCCCCGACATACCCGTCTCCACTCGAGAGGAAGCACGTGGGGTCCCGCACACATCCAAGGGAGCCCCGTTTCCGCCTCCTAGCTCGAGATGAGGGATCCTTTCCCTGTTTCGTAGGGAAAGAATTCCCGGCGTTCCCATCGCATCTCAAGAGGAGGCGCTCTCCACAGGAAAGGCGAGAGGAACTCCAGGGTCTTGCCACCATTCCAAGAGTCCCCCAGATGTGTCAGTCCATTCCAAAGGAAACTGTTTTCCCTGCACTGCCTTGACGTTCAAGCCGAGAATCGACTCCCACCACGTGTGCACATGGGACAGCCCTGTGGGAAAGCCTCGTGGGAAAGACTCGAGGGAAAACCATAGATCCTTTGATCCACACGGCGGACTGCGTGACACTGCTGCTAACGCTCTGGAGTAAAGCGCAATTGCATGCCCGCATGCGAGACGAGGACTGACTCCCCTGGGGAGACTCCAGAAGTACCCCAAGATCCATGTCAGCACTGGAGAGGAATCCTCAGGTTCCGGCCCCGACTCCACACAAGGTCTTAGTCCCCGGCATTGACGGGAGAGGAATCCCGAGAGGCCCCCGAGGAACTCGCATGGGGACTGGCCTTTCCTGAGGCCACCAGAGCGGGTCCATGAGGTCCCCATCGTAAGTCAATAGCACCTGCCGCAACTCGAGAAAATCCAGGAGGTTTTGCCCTCCAGGCGAGATGAGGCCCATTTCCGCTGATGCTTCTCGAGGCTAATCACATCTAACCACTGGAAATTCCAAAAGGTCCTTCACACCCTTGCTGCAACTCGAGACGTTCCCCGACATACCCGTCTCCACTCGAGAGGAAGCACGTGGGGTCCCACACACATCCAGGGGAGCCCCGTTTCTGCCTCCTAGCTCGAGATGAGGGATCCTTTCCCTGTTTCGTAGGGAAAGAATTCCCGGCGTTCCCGTCGCATCTCAAGAGGAGGCGCTCTCCACACGAAAGGCGAGAGGAACTCCAGGGTCGTGCCACCATTCCAAGAGACCCCCAGATGTGTCAGTCCATTCCAGAGGAACCTGTTTTCCCTGTACTGCCTTGACGTTCAAGCCGAGGATCGAGTCCCACCACGTGTGCACGTGGGACAGCCCTGTGGGATAGCCTCGTGGGAAAGCCTCGTGGGAAAGACTCGAGGGAAAACCATAGATCCTTTGATCCACGCGGCGGACTGCGTGACACTGCTGCACCGCTCTGGAGGAAAGCGCAAGTGCATGCCCGCATTCGAGACGAGGACTGACTCCCCTGGGGAGACTTAGAAGTACCCCAAGGTCCATGTCAGCACTGGAGAGGAATCCTCAGGTTCCGGCCCCGACTCCACACAAGGTCTTAGGCCCCGGCATCGACGGGAGAGGAATCCCGAGAGGCCCCAGAGGAACTCGCATGGGGATTGGCCTTTCCTGAGGCCACCAGAGCGGGTCCCTGAGGTCCCCGTCGTAAGTCGAGAGCACCTGCCGCAACTCGAGAAAATCCAGGAGGTTTTGCCCTCCAGGCGAGATGAGGCACATTTCCGCTGAGGCTTCTGGAGGCTAATCATATCTAACCACCGGAACTTCCAAAGGGTCCTTCACAACCTTGGTGCAAATCAAGCAGTTCCGCGACATACCCGTCTCCACTCGAGAGGAAGCACGTGGGGTCCCGCACAAATCCAGGGGAGCCCCGTTTCCGCCTCCTAGCTCGAGATGAGGGATCCTTTCCCTGTTTCGTAGGGAAAGAATTCCCGGCGTTCCCGTCGCATCTCAAGAGGAGGCGCTCTCCACAGGAAAGGCGAGAGGAACTCCAGGGTCGTGCCACCATTCCAAGAGTCCCCCAGATGTGTCAGTCCATTCCAGACGAACCTGTTTTCCCTGCACTGCCTTGACGTTCAAGCCGAGGATCGACTCCCACCACGTGTGCACGTGGGACAGCCCTGTGGGAAAGCCTCGTGGGAAAGCCTCGTGGGAAAGACTCGAGGGAAAACCATAGATCCTTTGATCCACGCGGCGGACTGCGTGGCACTGCTGCTACCGCTCTGGAGGAAAGCGCAAGTGCATGCCCGCATTCGAGACGATGACTGACTCCCCTGGGGAGACTCCAGAAGTACCACAAGATCCATGTCAGCACTGGAGAGGAATCCTCAGGTTCCGGCCCCGACTCCACACAAGGTCTTAATCCCCGGCATCGACGGGAGAGGAATCCCGAGAGGCCCCCGAGGAACTCGCATGGGGACTGGCCTTTCCTGAGGCCACCAGAGCGGGTCCCTGAGGTCCCCGTCGTAAGTCGAGTGCACCTGCCGCAACTCGAGAAAATCCAGGAGGTTTTGCCCTCCAGGCGAGATGAGGCACATTTCCGCTGAGGCTTCTCGAGGCTAATCACATCTAACCACTGGAACTTCCAAAGGGTCCTTCACACCCTTGCTGCAACTCAAGAAGTTCCCCGACATACCCGTCTCCACTCGAGAGGAAGCACGTGGGGTCCCGCACACATCCAGGGGAACCCCGTTTCCGCCTCCTAGCTCGAGATAAGGGATCCTTTCCCTGTTTCGTAGGGAAAGAATTCCCGGCATTCCCGGCGCATCTCAAGAGGAGGCGCTCTCCACAGGAAAGGCGAGAGGAACTCCAGGATCGTGGCACCATTCCAAGAGACCCCCAGATGTGTCAGTCCATTCCAGAGGAACCTGTTTTCCCTGCACTGCCTTGACGTTCAAGCCGAGGATCGACTCCCACCACGTGTGCACGTGGGACAGCCCTGTGGGAAAGCCTCATGGGAAAGCCTCGTGGGAAAGACTCGAGGGAAAACCATAGATCCTTTGATCCACGCAGCGGACTGCGTGACACTGCTGCTACCGCTCTGGAGGAAAGCGCAAGTGCATGCCCGCATTCGAGACGAGGACTGACTCCCCTGGGGAGACTCCAGAAGTACCCCAAGATCCATGTCAGCACTGGAGAGGAATCCTCAGGTTCCGGCCCCGTGTCCACACAAGGTCTTAGGCCCCGGCATCGACAGGAGAGGAATCCCGAGAGGCCCCCGAGGAACTCGCATGGGGCCTGGCCTTTCCTGAGGCCACCAGAGCGGGTCCCTGAGGTCCCCGTCGTAAGTCGAGAGCACCTGCCGCAACTCGAGAAAATCCAGGAGGTTTTGCCCTCCAGGTGAGATGAGGCCCATTTCCGCTGAGGCTTCTCGAGTCTAATCACATCTAACCACTGGAATTTCCAAAGGGTCCTTCACACCCTTGCTGCACCTCAAGAAGTTCCCGACATACCCGTCTCCACTCGAGAGGAAGCACGTGGGGTCCCGCACACATCCAGGGGAGCCCCGTTTCCGCCTCCTAGCTCGAGATGAGGGATCCTTTCCCTGTTTCGTAGGGAAAGAATTCCCGGCGTTCCCGTCGCATCTCAAGAGGAGGCGCTCTCCTCAGGAAAGAGGAGAGGAACTCCAGGGTCGTGGCACCATTCCAAGAGACCCCCAGATGTGTCAGTCCATTCCAGAGGAACCTGTTTTCCCTGCACTGCCTTGGCGTTCAAGCCGAGGATCGACTCCCACCACATGTGCACGTGGGACAGCCGTGTGGGAAAGCCTCGTGGGAAAGCCTCGTGGGAAAGACTCGAGGGAAAACCATAGATCCTTTGATCCACGCGGCGGACAGCGTGACACTGCTCCTACGGCTCTGGAGGAAAGCTCAAGTGCATGCCCGCATTCGAGACGAGGACTGACTCCCCTGGGGAGACTCCAGAAGTACCCCAAGATCCATGTCAGCACTGGAGAGGAATCCTCAGGTTCCGGCCCCGACTCCACACAAGGTCTTAGGCCCCGGCATCGACGGGAGAGGAATCCCGAGAGGCCCCCGAGGAACTCGCATGGGGACAGGCCTTTCCTGAGGCCTCCAGAGCGGGTCCCTGAGGTCCCCGTCGTAAGTCGAGAGCACCTGCCGCAACTCGAGAAAATCCAGGAGGTTTTGCCCTCCAGGCGGGATGAGGCCCATTTCCGCTGTGGCTTCTCGAGGCTAATCACATCTAACCACTGGAACTTCCAAAGGGTCCTTCACACCCTTGCTGCAACTCGAGACGTTCCCCGACATACCCGTCTCCACTCGAGAGGAATCACGTGGGGTCCCGCACACATCCAGGGGAGCCCCGTTTCCGCCTCCTAGCTCGAGATGAGGGATCCTTTCCGTGTTTCGTAGGGAAAGAATTCCCGGCGTTCCCGTCGCATCTCAAGAGGAGGCGCTCTCCACAGGAAAGGCGAGAGGAACTCCAGGGTCGTGCCACCATTCCAAGAGTCCACCAGATGTGTCAGTCCATTCCAGAGGAACCTGTTTTCCCTGCACTGCCTTGACGTTCAAGCCGAGGATCGACTCCCACCACGTGTGCACGTGGGACAGCCATGTGGGAAAGCCTCGTGGGAAAGCCTCGTGGGAAAGACTCGAGGGAAATCCATAGATCCTTTGATCCACGCGGCGGACTGCGTGACACTGCTGCTACCGCTCTTGAGGAAAGCGCAAGTGCATGCCCGCATTCGAGACGAGGACTGACTCCCCTGGGGAGACTTAGAAGTACCCCAAGGTCCATGTCAGCACTGGAGAGGAATCCTCAGGTTCCGGCCCCGACTCCACACAAGGTCTTAGGCCCCGGCATCGACGGGAGAGGAATCCCGAGAGGCCCCCGAGGAACTCGCATGGGGATTGGCCTTTCCTGAGGCCACCAGAGCGGGTCCCTGAGGTCCCCGTCGTAAGTCGAGAGCACCTGCCGCAACTCGAGAAAATCCAGGAGGTTTTGCCCTCCAGGCGAGATGAGGCACATTTCCGCTGAGGCTTCTGGAGGCTAATCATATCTAACCACCGGAACTTCCAAAGGGTCCTTCACAACCTTGCTGCAAATCAAGCAGTTCCGCGACATACCCGTCTCCACTCGAGAGGAAGCACGTGGGGTCCCGCACACATCCAGGGGAGCCCCGTTTCCGCCTCCTAGCTAGAGATGAGGGATCCTTTCCCTGTTTCGTAGGGAAAGAATTCCCGGCGTTCCCGTCGCATCTCAAGAGGAGGCGCTATCCACAGGAAAGGCGAGAGGAACTCCAGGGTCGTGCCACCATTCCAAGAGTCCACCAGAGGTGTCAGTCCATTCCAGAGGAACCTGTTTTCCCTGCACTGCCTTGACGTTCAAGCCGATGATCGACTCCCACCACGTGTGCACGTGGGACAGCCCTGTGGGAAAGCCTCGTGGGAAAGCCTCGTGGGAAAGACTCGAGGGAAATCCATAGATCCTTTGATCCACGCGGCGGACTGCGTGACACTGCTGCTACCGCTCTGGAGGAAAGCGCAAGTGCATGCCCGCATTCGAGACGAGGACTGACTCCACTGGGGAGACTCCAGAAGTACCCCAAGATCCATGTCAGCACTGGAGAGGAATCCTCAGGTTCCAGCCCCGACTCCACACAAGGTCTTAGGCCCCGGCATCGACGGGAGAGGAATCCCGAGAGGCCCCCGAGGAACTCGCATGGGGACTGGCCTTTCTTGAGGCCACCAGAGCGGGTCCCTGAGGTCCCAGTCGTAAGTCGAGAGCACCTGCCGCAACTCGAGAAAATCCAGGAGGTTTTGCCCTCCAGGCGAGATGAGGCCCATTTCCGCTGAGGCTTCTCGAGGCTAATCACATCTAACCACTGGAACTTCCAAAGGGTCCTTCACACCTTTGCTGCAACTCAGGAAGTTCCCCGACATACCCGTCTCCACTCGAGAGGAAGCACGTGGGGTCCCGCACACATCCAAGGGAGCCCCGTTTCCGCCTCCTAGCTCGAGATGAGGGATCCTTTCCCTGTTTCGTAGGGAAAGAATTCCCGGCGTTCCCATCGCATCTCAAGAGGAGGCGCTCTCCACAGGAAAGGGGAGAGGAACTCCAGGGTCTTGCCACCATTCCAAGAGTCCCCCAGATGTGTCAGTCCATTCCAGAGGAAACTGTTTTCCCTGCACTGCCTTGACGTTCAAGCCGAGGATCGACTCCCACCACGTGTGCACATGGGACAGCCCTGTGGGAAAGCCTCGTGGGAAAGACTCGAGGGAAAACCATAGATCCTTTGATCCACACGGCGGACTGCGTGACACTGCTGCTACCGCTCTGGAGGAAAGCCCAAGTGCATGCCCGCCTTCGCGACGAGGACTGACTCCCCTGGGGAGACTCCAGAAGTACCCCAAGGTCCATGTCTGCACTGGAGAGGAATCCTCAGGTTCCGGCCCCGACTCCACACAAGGTCTTAGGCCCCGGCATCGACGGGAGAGGAATCCCGAGAGGCCCCCGAGGAACTCGCATGGGGTCTGGCCTTTCCTGAGGCCACCAGAGCGGGTCCCTGAGGTCCCCGTCGTAAGTCGAGAGCACCTGCCGCAACTCTAGTAAATCCAGGAGGTTTTGCCCTCCAGGCAAGATGAGGCCCATTTCCGCTGAGGCTTCTGGAGGCTAATCATATCTAACCACCGGAACTTCCAAAGGGTCTTTCACAACCTTGCTGCAACTCAAGCAGTTCCGCGACATACCCGTCTCCACTCGAGAGGAAGCACGTGGGGTCCCGCACACATCCAGGGGAGCCCCGTTTCCGCCTCCTAGCTCGAGATGAGGGATCCTTTCCCTGTTTCATATGGAAAGAATTCCCGGCGTTCCTGTCGCATCTCAAGAGGAGGCGCTCTCCACAGGAAAGGCAAGAGGAACTCCAGGGTGGTGCCACCATTCCAAGAGACCTCGAGATGGGTCAGTCCATTCCAGAGGAACCTGTTTTCCCTGCACTACCTTGACGTTCAAGCCGAGGATCGAGTCCCACCACGTGTGCACGTGGGACAGCCCTGTGGGAAAGCCTCGTGGGAAAGCCTCGTGGGAAAGACTCCAGGGAAATCCATAGATCCTTTGATCCACGCGGCGGACTGCGTGACACTGCTGCTACCGCTCTGGAGGAAAGCGCAAGTGCATGCCCGCATTCGAGACGAGGACTGACTCCCCTGGGGAGACTCCAGAAGTACCCCAAGGTCCATGTCAGCACTGGAGAGGAATCCTCAGGTTCCGGCCCCGACTCCACACAAGGTCTTAGGCCCCGGCATCGACGGGAGAGGAATCCCGAGAGGCCCCCGAGGAACACGCATGGGGACTGGCCTTTCCTGAGGCCACCAGAGCGGGTCCCTGAGGTCCCCGTCGTAAGTCGAGAGCACGTGCCGCAACTCGAGAAAATCCAGGAGGTTTTGCCCTCCAGGCGAGATGAGGCCCATTTCCGCTGAGGCTTCTCTAGGCTAATCACGTCTAACCACTGGAACTTCCAAAGGGTCCTTCACACCCTTGCTGCAACTCAAGAAGTTCCCCGACATACCCGTCTCCACTCGAGAGGAAGCACGCGGGTCCCGCACACATCCAGGGGAGCCCCGTTTCCGCCTCTTAGCTTGAGATGAGGGATCCTTTCCCTGTTTCGTAGGGAAAGAATTCCCGGCGTTCCCGTCGCATCTCAAGAGGAGGCGCTCTCCACAGGAAAGGCGAGAGGAACTCAAGGGTCGTGCCACCATTTCAAGAGTCCCCCAGATGTGTCAGTCCATTCCAGAGGAACCTGTTTTCCCTGCACTGCCTTGACGTTCAAGCCGAGGATCGACTCCCACCACGTGTGCACGTGGGACAGCCCTGTGGGAAAGCCTCGTGGGAAAGCCTCGTGGGAAAGACTCGAGGGAAAACCATAGATCCTTTGATCCACGCGGCGGACTGCGTGACACTGCTGCTACCGCTCTGGAGGAAAGCGCAAGTGCATGCCAGCATTCGAGACGAGGACTGACTCCCCTGGGGAGACTCCAGAAGTACCCCAAGATCCATGTCAGCACTGGAGAGGAATCCTCAGGTTCCGGCCCCGACTCCACACAAGGTCTTAGGACCCGGCATCGACGGGAGAGGAATCCCGAGAGGCCCCCGAGGAACTCACATGGGGACTGGCCTTTCCTGAGGCCACCAGAGCGGGTCCCTGAGGTCCCCGTCGTAAGTCGAGAGCACCTGCCGCAACTCGAGAAAATCCAGGCGGTTTTGCCCTCCAGGCGAGATGAGGCCCATTTCCGCTGAGGCTTCTCGAGGCTAATCACGTCTAACCACTGGAACTTCCAACGGGTCCTTCACACCCTTGCTGCAACTCAAGAAGTTCCCCGACATACCCGTCTCCACTCGAGAGGAAGCACGTGGGTACCGCACACATCCAGGGGAGCCCCGTTTCGCCTCCTAACTCGAGATGAGGGATCCATTCCCTGTTTCGTAGGGAAAGAATTCCCGGCGTTCCCGTCGCATCTCAAGAGGAGGCGCTCTCCACAGGAAAGGCGAGAGGAACTGAAGGGTCGTGCCACCATTCCAAGAGTCCCCCAGATGTGTCAGTCCATTCCAGAGGAACCTGTTTTCCCTGCACTGCCTTGACGTTCAAGCCGAGGATCGACTCCCACCACGTGTGCACGTGGGACAGCCCTGTGGGAAAGCCTCGTGGGAAAGCCTCGTGGGAAAGACTCGAGGGAAAACCATAGATCCTTTGATCCACGCGGCGGACTGCGTGACACTGCTGCTACCGCTCTGGAGGAAAGCGCAAGTGCATTCCCGCATTCGAGACGAGGACTGACTCTCCTGGGGAGACTCCAGACGTACCCCAAGATCCATGTCAGCACTGGAGAGGAATCCTCAGGTTCCGGCCCCGACTCCACACAAGGTCTTAGGCCCCGGCATCGACGGGAGAGGAATCCCGAGACGCCCCCGAGGAACTCGCATGGGGACTGGCCTTTCCTGAGGCCACCAGAGCGTGTCCCTGAGGGCCCCTTCGTAAGTCGAGAGCACCTGCCGCAACTCGAGAAAATCCAGGAGGTTTTGCCCTCCAGGCGAGATGAGGCCCATTTCCGCTGAGGCTTCTCGAGGCTAATCACGTCTAACCCCTGGAACTTTCAAAGGGTCCTTCACACCCTTGCTGCAACTGAAGAAGTTCCCCGACATACCCGTCTCCACTCGAGAGGAAGAACGTGGGGTCCCGCACACATCCAGGGGAGCCCCGTTTCCGCCTCCTAGCTCGAGATGAGGGATCCTTTCCCTGTTTCGTAGGGAAAGAATTCCCGGCGTTCCCGTCGCATCTCAAGAGGAGGCGCTCTCCACAGGAAAGGCGAGAGGAACTCCAGGGTCGTGACACCATTCCAAGAGTCCCCCAGATGTGTCAGTCCATTCCAGAGGAACCTGTTTTCCCTGCACTGTCTTGACGTTCAAGCCGAGGATCGAGTCCCACCACGTGTGCACGTGGGACAGCCCTGTGGGAAAGCCTCGTGGGAAAGCCTCGGGGGAAAGACTCGAGGGAAAACCATAGATCCTTTGATCCACGCGGCGGACTGCGTGACACTGCCGCTACCGCTCTGGAGGAAATCGCAAGTGCATGCCCGCATTCGAGACGAGGACTGACTCCCCTGGGGAGACTCCAGAAGTACCCCAAGATCCATGTCAGCACTGGAGAGGAATCCTCAGGTTCCGGCCCCGACTCCACACAAGGTCTTAGGCCCCGGCATCGACGGGAGTGGAATCCCGAGAGGCCCCCGAGGAACTCGCATGGGGACTGGCCTTTCCTGAGGCCACCAGAGCGGGTCCCTGAGGTCCCCGTCGTATGTCGAGAGCACCTGCCGCAACTCGAGAAAATCCAGGAGGTTTTGCCCTCCAGGCGAGATGAGGCCCATTTCCGCTGAGGCTTCTCGAGGCCAATCACATCTAACCACTGGAACTTCCAAAGGGTCCTTCACACCATTGCTGCAACTCAAGAAGTTCCCCGACATACCCGTCTCCACTCTAGAGGAAGCACGTGGTGTCCCGCACACATCCAGGGGAGCCCCGTTTCGCCTCCTAGCTCGAGATGAGGGATCCTTTCCCTGTTTCGTAGGGAAAGAATTCCCGGCGTTCCCGTCGCATCTCAAGAGGAGGCGCTCTCCACAGGAAAGGCGAGAGGAACTCCAGGGTCGTGCCACCATTCCAAGAGTCCCCCAGATGTGTCAGTCCATTCCAGAGGAACCTATTTTCCCTGCACTGCCTTGACGTTAAAGCCGAGGATCGAATCCCACCACGTGTGCACGTGGGACAGCCCTGTGGGAAAGCCTCGTGGGAAAGACTCGAGGGAAAACCATAGATCCTTTGATCCACGCGGCGGAATGCGTGACACTGCTGCTACCGCTCTGGAGGAAAGCGCAAGTGCATGCCCGCATTCGAGACGAGGACTGACTCCCCTGGGGAGACTCCAGAAGTACCCCAAGATCCATGTCAGCACTGGAGAGGAATCGTCAGGTTCCGGCCACGACTCCACACAAGGTCTTAGGCCCCGGCATCGACGGGAGAGGAATCCCGAGAGGCCCCCGAGGAACTCGCATGGGGACTGGCCTTTCCTGAGGCCAAAAGAGCGGGTCCCTGAGGTCCCCATCGTAAGTCGAGAGCAACTGCCGCAACTCGAGAAAATCCAGGAGGTTTCGCCCTCCAGGCGAAATGAGGCCCATTTCCGCTGAGGCTTCTCGAGGCCAATCACATCTAACCACTGGAACTTCCAAAGGGTCCTTCACACCCTTGCTGCAAATCAAGAAGTTCCCCGACATACCCGTCTCCACTCGAGAGGAAGCACGTGGTGTCCCGCACACATCCAGGGGAGCCCCGTTTCCGCCTCCTAGCTCGAGATGAGGGATCCTTTCCCTGTTTCTTAGGGAAAGAATTCCTGGCGTTCCCGTCGCATCTCAAGAGGAGGCGCTCTCCACAGGAAAGGCGAGAGGAACTCCAGGGTCATGCCACCATTCCAAGAGTCCCCCAGATGTGTCAGTCCATTCCAGAGGAACCTGTTTTCCCTGCACTGCCTTGACGTTCAAGCCGAGGATCTACTCCCACCACGTGTGCACGTGGGACAGCCCTGTGGGAAAGCCTCGTGGGAAAGTCTCGTGGGAAAGACTCGAGGGAAAACCATAGATCCTTTGATCCACGCAGCGGACTGCATGAAACTGCTGCTACCGCTCTGGAGGAAAGCGCAAGTGCATGCCCGCATTCGAGACGAGGACTGACTCCCCTGGGGAGACTCCAGAAGTACCCCAAGATCCATGTCAGCACTGGAGAGGAATCCTCAGGTTCCGGCCCCGACTCCACACAAGGTCTTAGGCCCCGGCATCGACGGGAGAGGAATCCCGAGAGGCCCCCGAGGAACTCGCATGGGGACTGGCCTTTCCTGAGGCCGCAATAGCGGGTCCCTGAGGTCCCCGTCGTAAGTCGAGAGCACCTGCCGCAACTCGAGAAAATCCAGGAGGTTTTGCCCTCCAGGCGAGATGAGGCCCATTTCCGCTGAGGCTTCTCGAGGCCAATCACATCTAACCACTGGAACTTCCAAAGGGTCCTTCACACCCTTGCTGCAACTCAAGAAGTTCCCCGACATACCCGTCTCCACTCGAGAGGATGCACGTGGGGTCCCGCACACATCCAGGGGAGCCCCGTTTCCGCCTCCTAGCTCGAGATGAGGGATCCTTTCCCTGTTTCGTAGGGAAAGAATTCCCGGCGTTCCCGTCGCATCTCAAGAGGAGGCGCTCTCCACAGGAAAGGCGAGAGGAACTCCAGGGTCGTGCCACCATTCCAAGAGTCCCCCAGATGTGTCAGTCCATTCCAGAGGAACCTGTTTTCCCTGCACTGCCTTGACGTTCAAGCCGAGGATCGACTCCCACCACGTGTGCACGTGGGACAGCCCTGTGGGAAAGCCTCGTGGGAAAGTCTCGTGGGAAAGACTCGAGGGAAAACCATAGATCCTTTGATCCACGCGGCGGACTGCGTGAAACTGCTGCTACCGCTCTGGAGGAAAGCGCAAGAGCATGCCCGCATTCGAGACGAGGACTGACTCCCCTGGGGAGGCTCCAGAAGTACCCAAAGATCCATGTCAGCACTGGAGAGGAATCCTCAGGTTCCGGCCCCGACTCCACGCAAGGTCTTAGGCCCCGGCATCGACGGGAGAGGAATCCCGAGAGGACCCAGAGGAACTCGCATGGGGACTGGCCTTTCCTGAGGCCACCAGAGCGGGTCCCTGAGGTCCCCGTCGTAAGTCGAGAGCACCTGCCGCAACTCGAGAAAATCCAGGAGGTTTTGCCCTCCAGGCGAGATGAGGCCCATTTCCGCTGAGGCTTCTCGAGGCCAATCACATCTAACCACTGGAACTTCCAAAGGGTCCTTCACACCCTTGCTGCAACTCAAGAAGTTCCCCGACATACCCGTCTGCACTCGAGAGGAAGCACGTGGTGTCCCGCACACATCCAGGGGAGCCCCGTTTCCGCCTCCTAGCTCGAGATGAGGGATCCTTTCCCTGTTTCGTAGGGAAAGAATTCCCGGCGTTCCCGTCGCATCTCAAGAGGAGGCGCTCTCCACAGGGAAGGCGAGAGGAACTCCAGGGTCATGCCACCATTCCAAGAGTCCCCCAGATGTGTCAGTCCATTCCAGAGGAAACTGTTTTCCCTGCACTGCCTTGACGTTCAAGCCGAGGATCGACTCCCACCACGTGTGCACGTGGGACAGCCCTGTGGGAAAGCCTCGTGGGAAAGCCTCGTGGGAAAGACTCGAGGGAAAACCATAGATCCTTTGATCCACGCGGCGGACTGCGTGACACTGCCGCTACCGCTCTGGAGGAAAGCGCAAGTGCATGCCCGCATTCGAGACGAGGACTGACTCCCCTGGGGAGACTCCAGAAGTACCCCAAGATCCATGTCAGCACTGGAGAGGAATCCTCAGGTTCCGGCCCCGACTCCACACAAGGTCTTAGGCCCCGGCATCGACGGGAGAGGAATCCCGAGAGGCCCCCGAGGAACTCGCATGGGGACTGGCCTTTCCTGAGGCCACCAGAGCGGTTCCCTGAGGTCCCCGTCGTAAGTCGAGAGCACCTGCCGCAACTCGAGAAAATCCAGGAGGTTTTGCCCTCCAGGCGAGATGAGGCCCATTTCCGCTGAGGCTTCTCGAGGCCAATCACATCTAACCACTGGAACTTCCAAAGGGTCCTTCACACCATTGCTGCAACTCAAGAAGTTCCCCGACATACACGTCTCCACTCGAGAGGAAGCACGTGGGGTCCCGCACACATCCAGGGGAGCCCCGTTTCCGCCTCCTAGCTCGAGATGAGGGATCCTGTCCCTGTTTCGTAGGGAAAGAATTCCCGGGGTTCCCGTCGCATCTCAAGAGGAGGCGCTCTCCACAGGAAAGGCGAGAGGAACTCCAGGGTCGTGCCACCATTCCAAGAGTCCCCCAGATGTGTCAGTCCATTCCAGAGGAACCTGTTTTCCCTGCACTGCCTTGACGTTCAAGCCGAGGATCGACTCCCACCACGTGTGCACGTGGGACAGCCCTGTGGGAAAGCCTCGTGGGAAAGACTCGAGGGAAAACCATAGATCCTTTGATCCACGCGGCGGACTGCGTGACACTGCTGCTACCGCTCTGGAGGAAAGCGCAAGTGCATGCCCGCATTCGAGACGAGGACTGACTCCCCTGGGGAGGCTCCAGAAGTACCCAAATATCCATGTCAGCACTGGAGAGGAATCCTCAGGTTCCGGCCCCGACTCCACGCACGGTCTTAGGCCCCGGCATCGACGGGAGAGGAATCCCGAGAGGCCCCCGAGGAACTCGCATGGGGACTGGCCTTTCCTGAGGCCACCAGAGTGGGTCCCTGAGGTCCCCGTCGTAAGTCGAGAGCACCTGCCGCAACTCGAGAAAATCCAGGAGGTTTTGCCCTCCAGGCGAGATGAGGCCCATTTCCGCTGAGGCTTCTCGAGGCCAATCATATCTAACCACTGGAACTTCCAAAGGGTCCTTCACACCCTTGCTGCAACTCAAGAAGTTCCCCGACATACCCGTCTGCACTCGAGAGGAAGCACGTGGTGTCCCGCACACATCCAGGGGAGCCCCGTTTCCGCCTCCTAGCTCGAGATGAGGGATCCTTTCCCTGTTTCGTAGGGAAAGAATTCCCGGCGTTCCCGTCGCATCTCAAGAGGAGGCGCTCTCCACAGGGAAGGCGAGAGGAACTCCAGGGTCATGCCACCATTCCAAGAGTCCCCCAGATGTGTCAGTCCATTCCAGAGGAACCTGTTTTCCCTGCACTGCCTTGACGTTCAAGCCGAGGATCGACTCCCACCACGTGTGCACGTGGGACAGCCCTGTGGGAAAGCCTCGTGGGAAAGCCTCGTGGGAAAGACTCGAGGGAAAACCATAGATCCTTTGATCCACGCGGCGGACTGCGTGACACTGCTGCTACCGCTCTGGAGGAAAGCGCAAGTGCATGCCCGCATTCGAGACGAGGACTGACTCCCCTGGGGAGACTCCAGAAGTACCCCAAGATCCATGTCAGCACTGGAGAGGAATCCTCAGGTTCCGGCCCCGACTCCACACAAGGTCTTAGGCCCCGGCATCGACGGGAGAGGAATCCCGAGAGGCCCCCGAGGAACTCGCATGGGGACTGGCCTTTCCTGAGGCCGCCATAGCGGGTCCCTGAGGTCCCCGTCGTAAATCGAGAGCACCTTCCGCAACTCGAGAAAATCCAGGAGGTTTTGCCCTCCAGGCGAGATGAGGCCCATTTCCGCTGAGGCTTCTCGAGGCCAATCAGATCTAACCACTGGAACTTCCAAAGGGTCCTTCACACCCTTGCTGCAACTCAAGAAGTTCCCCGACATACCCGTCTGCACTCGAGAGGAAGCACGTGGTGTCCCGCACACATCCAGGGGAGCCCCGTTTCCGCCTCCTAGCTCGAGATGAGGGATCCTTTCCCTGTTTCGTAGGGAAAGAATTCCGGGCGTTCCCGTCGCATCTCAAGAGGAGGCGCTCTCCACAGGGAAGGCGAGAGGAACTCCAGGGTCATGCCACCATTCCAAGAGTCCCCCAGATGTGTCAGTCCATTCCAGAGGAACCTGTTTTCCCTGCACTGCCTTGACGTTCAAGCCGAGGATCCACTCCCACCACGTGTGCACGTGGGACAGCCCTGTGGGAAAGCCTCGTGGGAAAGCCTCGGGGGAAAGACTCGAGGGAAAACCATAGATCCTTTGATCCACGCGGCGGACTGCGTGACACTGCTGCTACCGCTCTGGAGGAAAGCGCAAGTGCATGCCCGCATTCGAGACGAGGACTGACTCCCCTGGGGAGACTCCAGAAGTACCCCAAGATCCATGTCAGCACTGGAGAGGAATCCTCAGGTTCCGGCCCCGACTCCACACAAGGTCTTAGGCCCCGGCATCGACGGGAGAGGAATCCCGAGAGGCCCCCGAGGAACTCGCATGGGGACTGGCCTTTCCTGAGGCCACCAGAGCGGTTCCCTGAGGTCCCCGTCGTAAGTCGAGAGCACCTGCCGCAACTCGAGAAAATCCAGGAGGTTTTGCCCTCCAGGCGAGATGAGGCCCATTTCCGCTGAGGCTTCTCGAGGCCAATCACATCTAACCACTGGAACTTCCAAAGGGTCCTTCACACCATTGCTGCAACTCAAGAAGTTCCCCGACATACCCGTCTCCACTCGAGAGGAAGCACGTGGGGTCCCGCACACATCCAGGGGAGCCCCGTTTCCGCCTCCTAGCTCGAGATGAGGGATCCTTTCCCTGTTTCGTAGGGAAAGAATTCCCGGGGTTCCCGTCGCATCTCAAGAGGAGGCGCTCTCCACAGGAAAGGCGAGAGGAACTCCAGGGTCATGCCACCATTCCAAGAGTCCCCCAGATGTGTCAGTCCATTCCAGAGGAAACTGTTTTCCCTGCACTGCCTTGACGTTCAAGCCGAGGATCGACTCCCACCACGTGTGCACGTGGGACAGCCCTGTGGGAAAGCCTCGTGGGAAAGCCTCGGGGGAAAGACTCGAGGGAAAACCATAGATCCTTTGATCCACGCGGCGGACTGCGTGACACTGCCGCTACCGCTCTGGAGGAAATCGCAAGTGCATGCCCGCATTCGAGACGAGGACTGACTCCCCTGGGGAGACTCCAGAAGTACCCCAAGATCCATGTCAGCACTGGAGAGGAATCCTCAGGTTCCGGCCCCGACTCCACACAAGGTCTTAGGCCCCGGCATCGACGGGAGAGGAATCCCGAGAGGCCCCCGAGGAACTCGCATGGGGACTGGCCTTTCCTGAGGCCACCAGAGCGGGTCCCTGAGGTCCCCGTCGTAAGTCGAGAGCACCTGCCGCAACTCGAGAAAATCCAGGAGGTTTTGCCCTCCAGGCGAGATGAGGCCCATTTCCGCTGAGGCTTCTCAAGGCTAATCACGTCTAACCACTGGAACTTCCAAAGGGTCCTTCACACCCTTGCTGCAACTCAAGAAGTTCCCCGACATACCCGTCTCCACTCGAGAGGAAGCACGTGGGGTCCCTCACACATCCAGGGGAGCCCTGTTTCTGCCTCCTAGCTCGAGATGAGGGATCCTTCCCTTTTTCGTAGGGAAAGAATTCCCGGCGTTCCAGTCGCATCTCAAGAGGAGGCGCTCTCCACAGGAAAGGCGAGAGGAACTCCAGGGTCGTGACACCATTCCAAGAGTCCCCCAGATGTGTCAGTCCATTCCAGAGGAACCTGTTTTCCCTGCACTGCCTTGACGTTCAAGCCGAGGAACGACTCCCACCACGTGTGCACGTGGGACAGCCCTGTGGGAAAGCCTCGTGGGAAAGCCTCGTGGGAAAGACTCGAGGGAAAACCATAGATCCTTTGATCCACGCGGCGGACTGCGTGACACTGCTGCTACCGCTCTGGAGGAAAGCGCAAGTGAATGTCCGCATTCGAGACGAGGACTGACTCCCCTGGGGAGACTCCAGAAGTACCC
Organism: Ovis canadensis; assembly: GCF_042477335.2. Classification (NCBI taxonomy): domain Eukaryota; kingdom Metazoa; phylum Chordata; class Mammalia; order Artiodactyla; family Bovidae; genus Ovis; species Ovis canadensis. The sequence continues at coordinate 4,443,457 of NC_091252.1, forward strand.
CAAGATCCATGTCAGCACTGGAGAGGAATCCTCAGGTTCCGGCCCCGACTCCACACAAGGTCTTAGGCCCCGGCATCGATGGGAGAGGAATCCCGAGAGGCCCCCGAGGAACTCGCATGGGGACTGGCCTTTCCTGAGGCCACCAGAGCGGGTCCCTGAGGTCCCCGTCGTAAGTCGAGAGCACCTGCTGCAACTCGAGAAAATCCAGGAGGTTTTGCCCTCCAGGCGAGATGAGGCCCATTTCCGCTGAGGCTTCTCGAGGCCAATCACATCTAACCACTGGAACTTCCAAAGGGTCCTTCACACCCTTGCTGCAACTTAAGAACTTCCCCGACATACCCGTCTGCACCCGAGAGGAAGCACGTGGTGTCCCGCACACATCCAGGGGAGCCCCTTTTCCGCCTCCTAGCTCGAGATGAGGGATCCTTTCCCTGTTTCGTAGGGAAAGAATTCCCGGCGTTCCCGTCGCATCTCAAGAGGAGGCGCTCTCCACAGGAAAGGCGAGAGGAACTCCAGGGTCATGCCAGCATTCCAAGAGTCCCCCAGATGTGTCAGTCCATTCCAGAGGAACCTGTTTTCCCTGCACTGCCTTGACGTTCAAGCCAAGGATCGACTCCCACCACGTGTGCACGTGGGACAGCCCTGTGGGAAAGCCTCGTGGGAAAGCCTCGTGCGAAAGCCTCGAGGGAAAACCATAGATCCTTTGATCCACGCGGCGGAATGCGTGACACTGCTGCTACCGCTCTGGAGGAAAGCGCAAGTGCATGCCCGCATTCGAGACGAGGACTGACTCCCCTGGGGAGACTCCAGAAGTACCCCAAGATCCATGTCAGCACTGGAGAGGAATCCTCAGGTTCCGGCCCCGACTCCACACAAGGTCTTAGGCCCCGGCATCGACGGGAGAGGAATCCCGAGAGGCCCCCGAGGAACTCGCATGGGGACTGGCCTTTCCTGAGGCCACCAGAGCGGGTCCCTGAGGTCCCCGTCGTAAGTCGAGAGCACCTGCCGCAACTCGAGAAAATCCAGGCGGTTTTGCCCTCCAGGCGAGATGAGGCCCATTTCCTCTGAGGCTTCTCGAGCCTAATCACGTCTAACCACTGGAACTTCCAAAGGGTCCTTCACACCCTTGCTGCAACTCAAGAAGTTCCCCGACACACCCGTCTCCACTCGAGAGGAAGCACGTGGGTCCCGCACACATCCTAGGGAGCCCCGTTTCCGCCTCCTAGCTCGAGATGAGGGATCCTTTCCCTGTTTCGTAGGGAAAGAATTCCTGGCGTTCCGTCGCATCTCAAGAGGAGGCGCTCTCCACAGGAAAGGCGAGAGGAACTCCAGGGTCGTGCCACCATTCCAAGAGTCCCCCAGATGTGTCAGTCCATTCCAGAGGAACCTGTTTTCCCTGCACTGCCTTGACGTTCAAGCCGAGGATCGACTCCCACCACGTGTGCACGTGGGACAGCCCTGTGGGAAAGCCTCGTGGGAAAGCCTCTTGGGAAAGACTCGAGGGAAAACCATAGATCCTATGATCCATTGGGCGGACTGCGTGACACTGCTGCTACCGCTCTGGAGGAAAGCGCAAGTGCATGCCCGTATTCGAGACGAGGACTGACTCCCCTGGGGTGACTCCAGAAGTACCCCAAGATCCATGTCAGCACTGGAGAGGAATACTCAGGTTCCGGCCCCGACTCCACACAAGGTCTTAGGCCCCGGCATCGACGGGAGAGGAATCCCGAGAGGCCCCCGAGGAACTCGCATGGGGACTGGCCTTTCCTGAGGCCACCAGAGCGGGTCCCTGAGGTCCCCGTCGTAAGTCGAGAGCACCTGCCGCAACTCGAGAAAATCCAGGAGGTTTTGCCCTCCAGGCGAGATGAGGCCCATTTCCGCTGAGGCATCTCGAGGCCAATCACATCTAACCACTGGAACTTCCAAAGGGTCCTTCACACCATTGCTGCAACTCAAGAAGTTCCCCGACATACCCGTCTTCACTCGAGAGGAAGCACGAGGTGTCCCGCACACATCCAGGGGAGCCCCGTTTCCGCCTCCTAGCTCGAGATGAGGGATCCTTTCCCTGTTTCGTAGGGAAAGAATTCCCGGCGTTCCCGTCGCATCTCAAGAGGAGGCGCTCTCCACAGGAAAGGCGAGAGGAACTCCAGGGTCGTGCCACCATTCCAAGAGTCCCCCAGATGTGTCAGTCCATTCCAGAGGAACCTGTTTTCCCTGCACTGCCTTGACGTTCAAGCTGAGGATCGACTCCCACCACGTGTGCACCTGGGACAGCCCTGTGGGAAAGCCTCGTGGGAAAGCCTCGTGGGAAAGACTCGAGGGAAAACCATAGATCCTTTGATCCACGCGGCGGACTGCGTGACACTGCTGCTACCGCTCTGGAGGAAAGCGCAAGTGCATGCCCGCATTCGAGACGAGGACTGACTCCCCTGGGGAGACTCCAGAAGTACCCCAAGGTCCATGTCAGCACTGGAGAGGAATCCTCAGGTTCCGGCCCCGACTCCACACAAGGTCTTAGGCCCCGGCATCGACGGGAGAGGAATCCCGAGAGGCCCCCGAGGAACTCGCATGGGGACTGGCCTTTCCTGAGGCCACCAGAGCGGGTCCCTGAGGTCCCCGTCGTAAGTCGAGAGCACCTGCCGCAACTCGAGAAAATCCAGGAGGTTTTGCCCTCCAGGCGAGATGAGGCCCATTTCCGCTGAGGCTTCTCTAGGCTAATCACGTCTAACCACTGGAACTTCCAAAGGGTCATTCACACCCTTGCTGCAACTCAAGAAGTTCCCCGACATACCCGTCTCCACTCGAGAGGAAGCACGCGGGTCCCGCACACATCCAGGGGAGCCCCGTTTCCGCCTCCTAGCTCGAGATGAGGGATCCTTTCCCTGTTTCGTAGGGAAAGAATTCCCGGCGTTCCCGTCGCATCTCAAGAGGAGGCGCTCTCCACAGGAAAGGCGAGAGGAACTCAAGGGTCGTGCCACCATTTCAAGAGTCCCCCAGATGTGTCAGTCCATTCCAGAGGAACCTGTTTTCCCTGCACTGCCTTGACGTTCAAGCCGAGGATCGACTCCCACCACGTGTGCACGTGGGACAGCCCTGTGGGAAAGCCTCGTGGGAAAGCCTCGTGGGAAAGACTCGAGGGAAAACCATAGATCCTTTGATTCACGGGGCGGACTGCGTGACACTGCTGCTACCGCTCTGGAGGAAAGCGCAAGTGCATGCCCGCATTCGAGACGAGGACTGACTCCCCTGGGGAGACTCCAGAAGTACCCCAAGATCCATGTCAGCACTGGAGAGGAATCCTCAGGTTCCGGCCCCGACTCCACACAAGGTCTTAGGCCCCGGCATCGACGGGAGAGGAATCCCGAGAGGCCCCCGAGGAACTAGCATGGGGACTGGCCTTTCCTGAGGTCACCAGAGCGGGTCCCTGAGGTCCCCGTGGTAAGTCGAGAGCACCTCCCGCAACTCGAGAAAATCCAGGAGGTTTTGCCCTCCAGGCGAGATGAGGCCCATTTCCGCTGAGGCTTCTCGAGGCTAATCACATCTAACCACTGGAACTTCCAAAGGGTCCTTCACACCCTTGCTGCAACTCAAGAAGTTCCCCGACATACCCGTCTCCACTCGAGAGGAAGCACGTGGGGTCCCGCACACATCCAGGGGAGCCCCGTTTCCGCCTCCTAGCTCGAGATGAGGGATCCTTTCCCTGTTTCGTAGGGAAAGAATTCCCGGCGTTCCCGTCGCATCTCAAGAGGAGGCGCTCTCAACAGGAAAGGTGAGAGGAACTCCAGGGTCGTGCCACCATTCCAAGAGTCCCCCAGATGTGTCAGTCCATTCCAGAGGAACCTGTTTTCCCTGCACTGCCTTGACGTTCAAGCCGAGGATCGACTCGCACCACGTGTGCACGTGGGACAGCCCTGTGGGAAAGCCTCGTGGGAAAGCCTCGTGGGAAAGACTCGAGGGAAAACCATAGATCCTTTGATCCACGCGGCGGACTGCGTGACACTGCTGCTACCGCTCTGGAGGAAAGCGCAAGTGCATGCCCGTATTCGAGACGAGGACTGACTCCCCTGGGGAGACTCCAGAAGAACCCCAAGATCCATGTCAGCACTGGAGAGGAATCCTCAGGTTCCGGCCCCGACTCCACACAAGGTCTTAGTCCACGGCATCGACAGGAGAGGAATCCCGAGAGGCCCCCGAGGAACTCGCATGGGGACTGGCCTTTCCTGAGGCCACCAGAGCGGGTCCCTGATGTCCCCGTCGTAAGTCGAGAGCACCTGCCGCAACTCGAGAAAATCCAGGAGGTTTTGCCCTCCAGGTGAGATGAGGCCCATTTCCGCTGAGGCTTCTCCAGGCAAATCACATCTAACCACTGGAATTTCCAAAGGGTCCTTCACACCCTTGCTGCAACTCAAGAAGTTCCCGACATACCCGTCTCCACTCGAGAGGAAGCACTTGGGGTCCCGCACACATCCAGGGGAGCATCGTTTCGGCCTCCTAGCTCGAGATGAGGGATCCTTTCCCTGTTTCGTAGGGAAAGAATTCCCGGCGTTCCCGTCGCATCTCAAGAGGAGTCGCTCTCCACAGGAAAGGGGAGAGGAACTCCAGGGTCGTGCCACCATTCCAAGAGTCCCCCAGATGTGTCAGTCCATTCCAGAGGAACCTGTTTTCCCTGCACTGCCTTGACGTTCAAGCCGAGGATCGACTCCCACCACGTGTGCACGTGGGACAGCCGTGTGGGAAAGCCTCGTGGGAAAGCCTCGTGGGAAAGACTCGAGGGAAAACCATAGATCCTTTGATCCACGCGGCGGACTGCGTGACACTGCTGCTACCGCTCTGGAGGAAAGCGCAAGTGCATGCCCGCATTCGAGTCGAGGACTGACTCCCCTGGGGAGACTCCAGAAGTACCCCAAGATCCATGTCAGCACTGGAGAGGAATCCTCAGGTTCCGGCCCCGACTCCACACAAGGTCTTAGGCCCCGGCATCCACGGGAGAGGAATCCCGAGAGGCCCCCGAGGAACTCGCATGGGGACTGGCCTTTCCTGAGGCCACCAGAGCGCGTCCCTGAGGTTTCCGTCGTAAGTCGAGAGCACCTGCCGCAACTCGAGAAAATCCAGGAGGTTTTGCCCTCCAGGCGAGATGAGGCCCATTTCCGCTGAGGCTTCTCGAGGCTAAACACATCTAACCACTGGAACATCCAAAGGGTCCTTCTCACCCTTGCTGCAACTCAAGAAGTTCCCCGACATACCCGACTCCACTCTAGAGGAAGCACGAGGGTCCCGCACACATCCAGGGGAGCCCCGTTTCCACCTCCTAGCTCGAGATGAGGGATCCTTTCCCTGTTTCGTAGGGAAAGAATTCCCGGCGTTCCCGTCGCATCTCAAGAGGAGGCGCTCTCCACAGGAAAGGCGAGAGGAACTAAAGGATCGTGCCACCATTCCAAGAGTCCCCCAGATGTGTCAGTCCATTCCAGAGGAACCTGTTTTCCCTGCACTGCCTTGACGTTCAAGCCGAGGATCGACTCCCAACACGTGTGCACGTGGGACAGCCCTGTGGGAAAGCCTCGTAGGAAAGCTTCGTGGGAAAGACTCGAGGGAAAACCATAGATCCTTTGATCCAGGCGGCGGACTGCGTGACACTGCTGCTACCGCTCTGGAGGAAAGCGCAAGTGCATGCCCGCATTCGAGACGAGTACAGACTCCCCTGGGGAAACTCCAGAAGTACCCCAAGATCCATGTCAGCACTGGAGAGGAATCCTCAGGTTCCGGCCCCGACTCCACACAAGGTCTTAGGCCCCGGCATCGACGGGAGAGGAATCCCGAGAGGCCCCCAAGGAACTCGCATGGGGACTGGCCTTTCCTGAGGCCACCAGAGCGGGTCCCTGAGGTCCCCGTCGTAAGTCGGGAGCACCTGCCGCAACTCGAGAAAATCAAGGAGGTTTTGCCCTCCAGGCGACATGAGGCCCATTTTCGCTGAGGCTTCTCGAGGCTAATCACGTCTAACCACTGGAACTTCCAAAGGGACCTTCACACCCTTGTTGCAAGTCAAGAAGTTCCCCGACATACCCGTCTCCACTCGAGAGGAAGCACGTGGGGTCCCGCACACATCCAGGGGAGACCCGTTTCCGCCTCCTAGCTCGAGATGAGGGATCCTTTCCCTGTTTCGTAGGGAAAGAATTCCCGGCGTTTCCGTCGCATCTCAAGAGAAGGCGCTCTCCACAGGAAAGGCGAGATTAACTCAAGGGTCGTGCCACCATTCCAAGAGTCCCCCAGATGTGTCAGTCCATTCCAGAGGAACCTGTTTTCCCTGCACTGCCTTGACGTTCAAGCCGAGGAGCCACTCCCACCACGTGTGCACGTGGGACAGCCCTGTGGGAAAGCCTCGTGGGAAAGCCTCGTGTGAAAGACTCGAGGGAAAACCATAGATCCTTTGATCCACGCGGCGGACTGCGTGACACTGCTGCTACCGCTCTGGAGGAAAGCGCAAGTGCATGCCCGCATTCGAGACGAGGACTGACTCCCCTGGGGAGACTCCAGAAGTACCCCAAGATCCATGTCAGCACTGGAGAGGAAGCCTCAGGTTCCGGCCCCGACTCCACACAAGGTCTTAGGCCCCGGCATCGACGGGAGAGGAATCCCGAGAGGCCCCCGAGGAACTCGCATGGGGACTGGCCTTTCCTGAGGCCACCAGAGCGGGTCCCTGAGGTCCCCGTCGTAAGTCGAGAGCACCTGCCGCAACTCGAGAAAATCCAGGAGGTTTTGCCCTCCAGGCGAGATGAGGCCCATTTCCGCTGAGGCTTCTCGAGGCTAATCACGTCTAACCACTGGAACTTCCAAAGGGTCCTTCACACCCTTGCTGCAACTCAAGAAGTTCCCGACATACCCGTCTCCACTCGAGAGGAAGCACGAGGGTCCCGCACACATCCAGGGGAGCCCCGTTTCGGCCTCCTAGCTCGAGATGAGGGATCCTTTCCCTGTTTCGTAGGGAAAGAATTCCCGGCGTTCCCGTCGCATCTCAAGAGGAGTCGCTCTCCACAGGAAAGGGGAGAGGAACTCCAGGGTCGTGCCACCATTCCAAGAGTCCCCCAGATGTGTCAGTCCATTCCAGAGGAACCTGTTTTCCCTGCACTGCCTTGACGTTCAAGCCGAGGATCGACTCCCACCACGTGTGCACGTGGGACAGCCGTGTGGGAAAGCCTCGTGGGAAAGCCTCGTGGGAAAGACTCGAGGGAAAACCATAGATCCTTTGATCCACGCGGCGGACTGCGTGACACTGCTGCTACCGCTCTGGAGGAAAGCGCAAGTGCATGCCCGCATTCGAGTCGAGGACTGACTCCCCTGGGGAGACTCCAGAAGTACCCCAAGATCCATGTCAGCACTGGAGAGGAATCCTCAGGTTCCGGCCCCAACTCCACACAATGTCTTAGGCCCCGGCATCGACGGGAGAGGAATCCCGAGAGGCCCCCGAGGAACTCGCATGGGGACTGGCCTTTCCAGAGGCCACCAGAGCGGGTCCCTGAGGTCCCCGTCGTAAGTCGAGAGCACCTTCCGCAACTCGAGAAAATCCAGGAGGTTTTGCCCTCCAGGCGAGATGAGGCACATTTCCGCTGAGGCTTCTCGAGGCTAATCACGTCTAACCACTGGAACTTCCAAAGGGTCCTTCACACCCTTGCTGCAACTCAAGAAGTTCCCCGACATACCCGTCTCCACTCGAGAGGAAGCACGTGGCGTCCCGCACACATCCAGGGGAGCCCCGTTTCCGCCTCCTAGCTCGAGATGAGGGATCCTTTCCATGTTTCGTAGGGAAAGAATTCCCGGCGTTCCCGTCGCATCTCAAGAGGAGGCGCTCTCCACAGGAAAGGCGAGAGGAAATCCAGGGTCGTGCCACCATTCCAAGAGTCCCCCAGATGTGTCAGTCCATTCCAGAGGAACCTGTTTTCCCTGCACTGCCTTGACGTTCAAGCCGATGATCGACTCCCAACACGTGTGCACGTGGGACAGCCCTGTGGGAAAGCCTCGTGGGAAAGCCTCGTGGGAAAGACTCGAGGGAAAACCATAGATCCTTTGATCCACGCGGCGGACTGCGTGACACTGCTCCTACCGCCCTGGAGGAAAGCGCAAGTGCATGCCCGCATTCGAGACGAGAACTGACTCCCCTGGGGAGACTCCAGAAGTACCCCAAGATCCATGTCAGCACTGGAGAGGAATCCTCAGGTTCCGGCCCCGACTCCACACAAGGTCTTAGGCCCCGGCATCCACGGGAGAGGAATCCCGAGAGGCCCCCGAGGAACTCGCATGGGGACTGGCCTTTCCTTAGGCCACCAGAGAGGGTCCCTGAGGTCCCCGTCGTAAGTCGAGAGCACCTGCCGCAACTCGAGAAAATCCAGGAGGTTTTGCCCTCCAGGCGAGATGAGGCCCATTTCCGCTGAGGCTTCTCGAGGCTAATCACATCTAACCACTGAAACATCCAAAGGGTCATTCTCACCCTTGCTGCAACTCAAGAAGTTCCCCGACATACCCGTCTCCACTCGAGAGGAAGCACGTGGTGTACCGCACACATCCAGGGGAGCCCCGTTTCCGCCTCCTAGCTCGAGATGAGGGATCCTTTCCCTGTTTCGTAGGGAAAGAAATCCCGGCGTTCCCGTCGCATCTCAAGAGGAGGCGCTCTCCACAGGAAAGGCGAGAGGAACTCCAGGGTCGTGCCACCATTCCAAGAGTCCCCCAGATGTGTCAGTCCATTCCAGAGGAACCTGTTTTCCCTGCACTGCCTTGACGTTCAAGCCGAGGATCGACTCCCACCACGTGTGCACGTGGGACAGCCCTGTGGGAACGCCTCGTGGGAAAGCCTCGTGGGAAAGACTCGAGGGAAAACCATAGATCCTTTGATCCAGGCGGCGGACTGCGTGACACTGCTGCTACCGCTCTGGAGGAAAGCGCAAGTGCATGCCCGCATTCGAGACGAGTACTGACTCCCCTGGGGAAACTCCAGAAGTACCCCAAGATCCATGTCAGCACTGGAGAGGAATCCTCAGGTTCCGGCCCCGACTCCACACAAGGTCTTAGGCCCCGGCATCGACGGGAGAGGAATCCCGAGAGGCCCCCAAGGAACTCGCATGGGGACTGGCCTTTCCTGAGGCCACCAGAGCGGGTCCCTGAGGTCCCCGTCGTAAGTCGGGAGCACCTGCCGCAACTCGAGAAAATCCAGGAGGTTTTGCCCTCCAGGCGAGATGAGGCCCATTTCCGCTGAGGCTTCTCGAGGCTAATCACGTCTAACCACTGGAACTTCCAAAGGGACCTTCACACCCTTGCTGCAAGTCAAGAAGTTCCCCGACATACCCGTCTCCACTCGAGAGGAAGCACGTGGGGTCCCGCACACATCCAGGGGAGCCCCGTTTCCGCCTCCTAGCTCGAGATGAGGGATCCTTTCCCTGTTTCCTAGGGAAAGAATTCCCGGCGTTTCCGTCGCATCTCAAGAGAAGGCGCTCTCCACAGGAAAGGCGAGATTAACTCAAGGGTCGTGCCACCATTCCAAGAGTCCCCCAGATGTGTCAGTCCATTCCAGAGGAACCTGTTTTCCCTGCACTGCCTTGACGTTCAAGCCGAGGATCCACTCCCACCACGTGTGCACGTGGGACAGCCCTGTGGGAAAGCCTCGTGGGAAAGCCTCGTGTGAAAGACTCGAGGGAAAACCATAGATCCTTTGATCCACGCGGCGGACTGCGTGACACTGCTGCTACCGCTCTGGAGGAAAGCGCAAGTGCATGCCCGCATTGAGACGAGGACTGACTCCCCTGGGGAGACTCCAGAAGTACCCCAAGATCCATGTCAGCACTGGAGAGGAAGCCTCAGGTTCCGGCCCCGACTCCACACAAGGTCTTAGGCCCCGGCATCGACGGGAGAGGAATCCCGAGAGGCCCCCGAGGAACTCGCATGGGGACTGGCCTTTCCTGAGGCCACCAGAGCGGGTCCCTGAGGTCCCCGTCGTAAGTCGAGAGCACCTGCCGCAACTCGAGAAAATCCAGGAGGTTTTGCCCTCCAGGCGAGATGAGGCCCATTTCCGCTGAGGCTTCTCGAGGCTAATCACGTCTAACCAGTGGAACTTCCAAAGGGTCCTTCACACCCTTGCTGCAACTCAAGATGTTCCCCGACATACCCGTCTCCACTCGAGAGGAAGCACGTGGGGTCCCGCAGACATCCAGGGGAGCCCCGTTTCCGCCTCCTAGCTCGAGATGAGGGATCCTTTCCCTGTTTCGTAGGGAAAGAATTCCCGGCGTTCCAGTCGCATCTCAAGAGGAGGCGCTCTCCACAGGAAAGGCGAGAGGAACTCCAGGGTCGTGCCACCATTCCAAGAGTCCCCCAGATGTGTCAGTCCATTCCAGAGGAACCTGTTTTCCCTGCACTGCCTTGACGTTCAAGCCGATGATCGACTCCCACCACGTGTGCACGTGGGACAGCCCTGTGGGCAAGCCTCGTGGGAAAGCCTCGTGGGAAAGACTCCAGGGAAAACCATAGATCCTTTGATCCACGCGGCGGACTGCGTGACACTGCTCCTACCGCCCTGGAGGAAAGCGCAAGTGCATGCCCGCATTCGAGACGAGCACTGACTCCCCTGGGGAGACTCCAGAATACCCCAAGATCCATGTCAGCACTGGAGAGGAAGCCTCAGGTTCCGGCCCCGACTCCACACAAGGTCTTAGGCCCCGGCATCGACGGGAGAGGAATCCCGAGAGGCCCCCGAGGAACTCGCATGGGGCCTGGCCTTTCCTGAGGCCACCAGAGCGGGTCCCTGAGGTCCCGGTCGTAAGTCGAGAGCACCTGCCGCAACTCGAGAAAATCCAGGAGGTTTTGCCCTTCAGGTGAGATGAGGCCCATTTCCGCTGAGGCTTCTCGAGTCTAATCACATCTAACCACTGGAATTTCCAAAGGGTCCTTCACACCCTTGCTGCAACTCAAGAAGTTCCCGACATACCCGTCTCCACTCGAGAGGAAGCACGTGGGGTCCCGCACACATCCAGGGGAGCCCCGTTTCCGCCTCCTAGCTCGAGATGAGGGATCCTTTCCCTGTTTCGTAGGGAAAGAATTCCCGGCGTTCCCGTCGCATCTCAAGAGGAGGCGCTCTCCACAGGAAAGAGGAGAGGAACTCCAGGGTCGTGGCACCATTCCAAGAGACCCCCAGATGTGTCAGTCCATTCCAGAGGAACCTGTTTTCCCTGCACTGCCTTGGCGTTCAAGCCGAGGATCGACTCCCACCACATGTGCACGTGGGACAGCCGTGTGGGAAAGCTTCGTGGGAAAGCCTCGTGGGAAAGACTCGAGGGAAAACCATAGATCCTTTGATTCGCGCGGCGGACTGCGTGACACTGCTGCTACCGCTTTGGAGGAAAGCGCAAGTGCATGCCCGCATTCGAGACGAGGACTGACTCCCCTGGGGAGACTCCAGAAGTACCCCAAGATCCATGTCAGCACTGGAGAGGAATCCTCAGGTTCCGGCCCCGAATCCACACAAGGTCTTAGGCCCCGGCATCGACGGTAGAGGAATCCCGAGAGGCCCCCGAGGAACTCGCATGGGGCCTGGCCTTTCCTGAGGCCACCAGAGCGGGTCCCTGAGGTCCCGGTCGTAAGTCGAGAGCACCTGCCGCAACTCGAGAAAATCCAGGAGGTTTTGCCCTCCAGGTGAGATGAGGCCCATTTCCGCTGAGGCTTCTCGAGTCTAATCACATCTAACCACTGGAATTTCCAAAGGGTCCTTCACACCCTTGCTGCAACTCAAGAAGTTCCCGACATACCCGTCTCCACTCGAGAGGAAGCACGTGGGGTCCCGCACACATCCAGAGGAGCCCCGTTTCCGCCTCCTAGCTCGAGATGAGGGATCCTTTCCCTGTTTCGTAGGGAAAGAATTCCCGGCGTTCCCGTCGCATCTCAAGAGGAGGCGCTCTCCACAGGAAAGAGGAGAGGAACTCCAGGGTCGTGGCACCATTCCAAGAGACCCCCAGATGTGTCAGTCCATTCCAGAGGAACCTGTTTTCCCTGCACTGCCTTGGCGTTCAAGCCGAGGATCGACTCCCACCACGTGTGCACGTGGGACAGCCCTGTGGGAAAGCCTCGTGGGAAAGCCTCGTGGGAAAGACTCGAGGGAAAACCATAGATCCTTTGATCCACGCGGCGGACTGCGTGAAACTGCTCCTACCGCCCTGGAGGAAAGCGCAAGTGCATGCCCGCATTCGAGACGAGGACTGACTCCCCTGGGGAGACTCCAGAAGTACCCCAAGATCCATGTCAGCACTGGAGAGGAATCCTCAGGTTCCGGCCCCGACTCCACACAAGGTGTTAAGCCCCGGCATCGAAGGAAGAGGAATCCCGAGAGGCCCCCGAGGAACTCGCATGGGGACTGGCCTTTCCTGAGGCCACCAGAGCGGGTCCCTGAGGTCCCCGTCGTAAGTCGAGAGCACCTGCCGCAACTCGAGAAAATCCAGGAGGTTTTGCCCTCCAGGCGAGATGAGGCCCATTTCCGCTGAGGCTTCTCCAGGCTAATCACATCTAACCACTGGAACATCCAAAGGGTCCTTCTCACCCTTGCTGCAACTCAAGAAGTTCCCCGACATACCCGTCTCCACTCGAGAGGAAGCACGAGGGTCCCGCACACATCCAGGGGAGCCCCGTTTCCGCCTCCTAGCTCGAGATGAGGGATCCTTTCCCTGTTTCGTAGGGAAAGAATTCCCGGCGTTCCCGTCGCATCTCAAGAGGAGTCGCTCTCCACAGGAAAGGGGAGAGGAACTCCAGGGTCGTGCCACCATTCCAAGAGTCCCCCAGATGTGTCAGTCCATTCCAGAGGAACCTGTTTTCCCTGCACTGCCTTGACGTTCAAGCCGAGGATCGACTCCCACCACGTGTGCACGTGGGACAGCCGTGTGGGAAAGCCTCGTGGGAAAGCCTCGTGGGAAAGACTCGAGGGAAAACCATAGATCCTTTGATCCACGCGGCGGACTGCGTGACACTGCTGCTACCGCTCTGGAGGAAAGCGCAAGTGCATGCCCGCATTCGAGTCGAGGACTGACTCCCCTGGGGAGACTCCAGAAGTACCCCAAGATACATGTCAGCACTGGAGAGGAATCCTCAGGTTCCGGCCCCAACTCCACACAATATCTTAGGCCCCGGCATCGACGGGAGAGGAATCCCGAGAGGCCCCCGAGGAACTCGCATGGGGACTGGCCTTTCCTGAGGCCACCAGAGCGGGTCCCTGAGGTCCCCGTCGTAAGTCGAGAGCACCTGCCGCAACTCGAGAAAATCCAGGAGGTTTTGCCCTCCAGGCGAGATGAGGCACATTTCCGCTGAGGCTTCTCGAGGCTAATCACGTCTAACCACTGGAACTTCCAAAGGGTCCTTCACACCCTTGCTGCAACTCAAGAAGTTCCCCGACATACCCGTCTCCACTCGAGAGGAAGCACGTGGGGTCCCGCACACATCCAGGTGAGCCCCGTTTCCGCCTCCTAGCTCGAGATGAGGGATCCTTTCCATGTTTCGTAGGGAAAGAATTCCCGGCGTTCCCGTCGCATCTCAAGAGGAGGCGCTCTCCACAGGAAAGGCGAGAGGAAATCCAGGGTCGTGCCACCATTCCAAGAGTCCCCCAGATGTGTCAGTCCATTCCAGAGGAACCTGTTTTCCCTGCACTGCCTTGACGTTCAAGCCGATGATCGACTCCCACCACGTGTGCACGTGGGACAGCCCTGTGGGAAAGCCTCGTGGGAAAGCCTCGTGGGAAAGACTCGAGGGAAAACCATAGATCCTTTGATCCACGCGGCGGACTGCGTGACACTGCTGCTACCGCTCTGGAGGAAAGCGCAAGTGCATTCCCGCATTCGAGACGAGGACTGACTCTCCTGGGGAGACTCCAGACGTACCCCAAGATCCATGTCAGCACTGGAGAGGAATCCTCAGGTTCCGGCCCCGACTCCACACAAGGTGTTAGGCCCCGGCATCGAAGGGAGAGGAATCCCGAGAGGCCCCCGAGAAACTCGCATGGGGACTGACCTTTCCTGAGGCCACCAGAGCGGGTCCCTGAGGTCCCCGTCGTAAGTCGAGAGCACCTGCCGCAACTCGAGAAAATCCAGGAGGTTTTGCCCTCCAGGCGAGATGAGGCCCATTTCCGCTGAGGCTTCTCGAGGCTAAACACATCTAACCACTGGAACATCCAAAGGGTCCTTCTCACCCTTGCTGCAACTCAAGAAGTTCCCCGACATACCCGTCTCCACTCTAGAGGAAGCACGAGGGTCCCGCACACATCCAGGGGAGCCCCGTTTCCGCCTCCTAGCTCGAGATGAGGGATCCTTTCCCTGTTTTGTAGGGAAAGAATTCCCGGCGTTCCCGTCGCATCTCAAGAGGAGGCGCTCTCCACAGGAAAGGCGAGAGGAACTCCAGGGTCGTGCCACCATTCCAAGAGTCCCCCAGATGTGTCAGTCCATTCCAGAGGAACCTGTTTTCCCTGCACTGCCTTGACGTTCAAGCCGAGGATCGACTCCCACCACGTGTGCACGTGGGACAGCCCTGTGGGAAAGCCTCGTGGGAAAGCCTCGTGGGAAAGACTCGAGGGAAAACTATAGATCCTTTGATCCAGGCGGCGGATTGCGTGACACTGCTGCTACCGCCCTGGAGGAAAGCGCAAGTGCATGCCCGCATTCGAGACGACGAGGACTGACTCCCCTGGGGAGACTCCAGAAGTACCCCAAGATCCATGTCAGCACTGGAGAGGAATCCTTAGGTTCCGGCCCGACTCCACACAATGTCTTAGGCCCCGGCATCGACGGGAGAGGAATCCCGAGAGGCCCCCGAGGAACTCGCATGGGGACTGGCCTTTCCTGAGGCCACCAGAGCGGGTCCCTGAGGTCCCCGTCGTAAGTCGAGAGCACCTGCCGCAACTCGAGAAAATCCAGGAGGTTTTGCCCTCCAGACGAGATGAGGCCCATGTCCGCTGAGGCTTCTCGAGGCTAATCACATCTAACCACTGGAACATCCAAAGGGTCATTCTCACCCTTGCTGCAACTCAAGAAGTTCCCCGACATACCCGTCTCCACAAGAGAGGAAGCACGTGGGTCCCGCACACATCCAGGGGAGGCCCGTTTCCGCCTCCTAGCTCGAGATGAGGGATCCTTTCCCTGTTTCGTAGGGAAAGAATTCCCGGCGTTCCCGTCGCATCTCAAGAGGAGGCGCTCTCCACAGGAAAGGCGAGAGGAACTAAAGGGTCGTGCCACCATTCCAAGAGTCCCCCAGATGTGTCAGTCCATTCCAGAGGAACCTGTTTTCCCTGCACTGCCTTGACGTTCAAGACGAGGATCGACTCCCAACACGTGTGCACGTGGGACAGCCCTGTGGGAAAGCCTCGTGGGAAAGCTTCGTGGGAAAGACTCGAGGGAAAACCATAGATCCTTTGATCCAGGCGGCGGACTGCGTGACACTGCTGCTACCGCTCTGGAGGAAAGCGCAAGTGCATGCCCGCATTCGAGACGAGTACTGACTCCCCTGGGGAAACTCCAGAAGTACCCCAAGATCCATGTCAGCACTGGAGAGGAATCCTCAGGTTCCGGCCCCGACTCCACACAAGGTCTTAGGCCCCGGCATCGACGGGAGAGGAATCCCGAGAGGCCCCCGAGGAACTCGCATGGGGACTGGCCTTTCCTGAGGCCACCAGAGCGGGTCCCTGAGGTCCCCGTCGTAAGTCGGGAGCACCTGCCGCAACTCGAGAAAATCCAGGAGGTTTTGCCCTCCAGGCGAGATGAGGCCCATTTCCGCTGAGGCTTCTCGAGGCTAATCACGTCTAACCACTGGAACTTCCAAAGGGACCTTCACACCCTTGCTGCAAGTCAAGAAGTTCCCCGACATACCCGTCTCCACTCGAGAGGAAGCACGTGGGGTCCCGCACACATCCAGGGGAGCCCCGTTTCCGCCTCCTAGCTCGAGATGAGGGATCCTTTCCCTGTTTCGTAGGGAAAGAATTCCCGGCGTTTCCGTCGCATCTCAAGAGAAGGCGCTCTCCACAGGATAGGCGAGATTAACTCAAGGGTCGTGCTACCATTCCAAGAGTCCCCCAGATGTGTCAGTCCATTCCAGAGGAACCTGTTTTCCCTGCACTGCCTTGACGTTCAAGCCGAGGATCCACTCCCACCACGTGTGCACGTGGGACAGCCCTGTGGGAAAGCCTCGTGGGAAAGCCTCGTGTGAAAGACTCGAGGGAAAATCATAGATCCTTTGATCCACGCGGCGGACTGCGTGACACTGCTGCTACCGCTCTGGAGGAAAGCGCAAGTGCATGCCCGCATTGAGACGAGGACTGACTCCCCTGGGGAGACTCCAGAAGTACCCCAAGATCCATGTCAGCACTGGAGAGGAAGCCTCAGGTTCCGGCCCCGACTCCACACAAGGTCTTAGGCCCCGGCATCGACGGGAGAGGAATCCCGAGAGGCCCCCGAGGAACTCGCATGGGGACTGGCCTTTCCTGAGGCCACCAGAGCGGGTCCCTGAGGTCCCCGTCGTAAGTCGGGAGCACCTGCCGCAACTCGAGAAAATCCAGGAGGTTTTGCCCTCCAGGCGAGATGAGGCCCATTTCCGCTGAGGCTTCTCGAGGCTAATCACGTCTAACCACTGGAACTTCCAAAGGGACCTTCACACCCTTGCTGCAAGTCAAGAAGTTCCCCGACATACCCGTCTCCACTCGAGAGGAAGCACGTGGGGTCCCGCACACATCCAGGGGAGCCCCGCTTCCGCCTCCTAGCTCGAGATGAGGGATCCTTTCCCTGTTTCGTAGGGAAAGAATTCCCGGCGTTTCCGTCGCATCTCAAGAGAAGGCGCTCTCCACAGGAAAGGCGAGATTAACTCAAGGGTCGTGCCACCATTCCAAGAGTCCCCCAGATGTGTCAGTCCATTCCAGAGGAACCTGTTTTCCCTGCACTGCCTTGACGTTCAAGCCGAGGATCCACTCCCACCACGTGTGCACGTGGGACAGCCCTGTGGGAAAGCCTCGTGGGAAAGCCTCGTGGGAAAGACTCGAGGGAAAACCATAGATCCTTTGATCCACGCGGCGGACTGCGTGACACTGCTGCTACCGCTCTGGAGGAAAGCGCAAGTGCATGCCCGCATTGAGACGAGGACTGACTCCCCTGGGGAGACTCCAGAAGTACCCCAAGATCCATGTCAGCACTGGAGAGGAAGCCTCAGGTTCCGGCCCCGACTCCACACAAGGTCTTAGGCCCCGGCATCGACGGGAGAGGAATCCCGAGAGGCCCCCGAGGAACTCGCATGGGGACTGGCCTTTCCTGAGGCCACCAGAGCGGGTCCCTGAGGTCCCCGTCGTAAGTCGAGAGCACCTGCCGCAACTCGAGAAAATCCAGGAGGTTTTGCCCTCCAGGCGAGATGAGGCCCATTTCCGCTGAGGCTTCTCGAGGCTAATCACGTCTAACCACTGGAACTTCCAAAGGGTCCTTCACACCCTTGCTGCAACTCAAGATGTTCCCCGACATACCCGTCTCCACTCGAGAGGAAGCACGTGGGGTCCCGCAGACATCCAGGGGAGCCCCGTTTCCGCCTCCTAGCTCGAGATGAGGGATCCTTTCCCTGTTTCGTAGGGAAAGAATTCCCGGCGTTCCCGTCGCATCTCAAGAGGAGGCGCTTTCCACAGGAAAGGCGAGAGGAACTCCAGGGTCGTGCCACCATTCCAAGAGTCCCCCAGATGTGTCAGTCCATTCCAGAGGAACCTGTTTTCCCTGCACTGCCTTGACGTTCAAGCCGAGGATCGACTCCCACCACGTGTGCACGTGGGACAGCCCTGTGGGCAAGCCTCGTGGGAAAGCCTCGTGGGAAAGACTCGAGGGAAAACCATAGATCCTTTGATCCACGCGGCGGACTGCGTGACACTGCTCCTACCGCCCTGGAGGAAAGCGCAAGTGCATGCCCGCATTCGAGACGAGCACTGACTCCCCTGGGGAGACTCCAGAAGTACCCCAAGATCCATGTCAGCACTGGAGAGGAAGCCTCAGGTTCCGGCCCCGACTCCACACAAGGTCTTAGGCCCCGGCATCGAAGGGAGAGGAATCCCGAGAGGCCCCCGAGGAACTCGCATGGGGACTGGCCTTTCCTGAGGCCACCAGAGCGGGTCCCTGAGGTCCCCGTCGTAAGTCGAGAGCACCTGCCGCAACTCGAGAAAATCCAGGAGGTTTTGCCCTCCAGGCGAGATGAGGCCCATTTCCGCTGAGGCTTCTCGAGGCTAAACACATCTAACCACTGGAACATCCAAAGGGTCCTTCTCACCCTTGCTGCAACTCAAGAAGTTCCCCGACATACCCGTCTCCACTCTAGAGGAAGCACGAGGGTCCCGCACACATCCAGGGGAGCCCCGTTTCCGCCTCCTAGCTCGAGATGAGGGATCCTTTCCCTGTTTTGTAGGGAAAGAATTCCCGGCGTTCCCGTCGCATCTCAAGAGGAGGCGCTCTCCACAGGAAAGGCGAGAGGAACTCCAGGGTCGTGCCACCATTCCAAGAGTCCCCCAGATGTGTCAGTCCATTCCAGAGGAACCTGTTTTCCCTGCACTGCCTTGACGTTCAAGCCGAGGATCGACTCCCACCACGTGTGCACGTGGGACAGCCCTGTGGGAAAGCCTCGTGGGAAAGCCTCGTGGGAAAGACTCGAGGGAAAACCATAGATCCTTTGATCCAGGCGGCGGACTGCGTGACACTGCTGCTACCGCCCTGGAGGAAAGCGCAAGTGCATGCCCGCATTCGAGACGACGAGGACTGACTCCCCTGGGGAGACTCCAGAAGTACCCCAAGATCCATGTCAGCACTGGAGAGGAATCCTTAGGTTCCGGCCCGACTCCACACAATGTCTTAGGCCCCGGCATCGACGGGAGAGGAATCCCGAGAGGCCCCCGAGGAACTCGCATGGGGACTGGCCTTTCCTGAGGCCACCAGAGCGGGTCCCTGAGGTCCCCGTCGTAAGTCGAGAGCACCTGCCGCAACTCGAGAAAATCCAGGAGGTTTTGCCCTCCAGGCGAGATGAGGCACATTTCCGCTGAGGCTTCTCGAGGCTAATCACGTCTAACCACTGGAACTTCCAAAGGGTCCTTCACACCCTTGCTGCAACTCAACAAGTTCCCCGACATACCCGTCTCCACTCGAGAGGAAGCACGTGGGGTCCCGCACACATCCAGGGGAGCCCCGTTTCCGCCTCCTAGCTCGAGATGAGGGATCCTTTCCATGTTTCGTAGGGAAAGAATTCCCGGCGTTCCCGTCGCATCTCAAGAGGAGGCGCTCTCCACAGGAAAGGCGAGAGGAAATCCAGGGTCGTGCCACCATTCCAAGAGTCCCCCAGATGTGTCAGTCCATTCCAGAGGAACCTGTTTTCCCTGCACGGCCTTGACGTTCAAGCCGATGATCGACTCCCACCACGTGTGTACGTGGGACAGCCCTGTGGGCAAGCCTCGTGGGAAAGCCTCGTGGGAAAGACTCGAGGGAAAACCATAGATCCTTTGATCCACGCGGCGGACTGCGTGACACTGCTCCTACCGCCCTGGAGGAAAGCGCAAGTGCATGCCCGCATTCGAGACGAGCACTGACTCCCCTGGGGAGACTCCAGAAGTACCCCAAGATCCAAGTCAGCACTGGAGAGGAAGCCTCAGGTTCCGGCCCCGACTCCACACAAGGTCTTAGGCCCCGGCATCGACGGGAGAGGAATCCCGAGAGGCCCCCGAGGAACTCGCATGGGGACTGGCCTTTCCTGAGGCCACCAGAGCGGGTCCCTGAGGTCCGCGTCGTAAGTCGAGAGCACCTGCCACAACTCGAGAAAATCCAGGAGGTTTTGCCCTCCAGGCGAGATGAGGCCCATTTCCGCTGAGGCTTCTCGAGGCTGATCACATCTAACCACTGGAACATCCAAAGGGTCCTTCTCACCCTTGCTGCAACTCAAGAAGTTCCCCGACATACCCGTCTCCACAAGAGAGGAAGCACGAGGGTCCCGCACACATCTAGAGGAGCCCCGTTTCCGCCTCCTAGCTCGAGATGAGGGATCCTTTCCCTGTTTCGTAGGGAAAGAATTCCCGGCGTTCCCGTCGCATCTCAAGAGGAGGCGCTCTCCACAGGAAAGGCGAGAGGAACTCCAGGGTCGTGCCACCATTCCAAGAGTCCCCCAGATGTGTCAGTCCATTCCAGAGGAACCTGTTTTCCCTGCACTGCCTTGACGTTCAAGCCGAGGATCGACTCCCACCACGTGTGCACGTGGGACAGCCCTGTGGGAAAGCCTCGTGGGAAAGCCTCGTGGGAAAGACTCGAGGGAAAACCATAGATCCTTTGATCCACGCGGCGGACTGCGTGACACTGCTGCTACCGCTCTGGAGGAAAGCGCAAGTGCATGCCCACATTCGAGACGAGGACTGACTCCCCTGGGGAGACTCCAGAAGTACCCCAAGATCCATGTCAGCACTGGAGAGGAAGCCTCAGGTTCCGGCCCCGACTCCACACAAGGTTCTAGGCCCCGGTATCGACGGGAGAGGAATCCCGAGAGGCCCCCGAGGAACTCCCATGGGGACTGGCCTTTCCTGAGGCCACCAGAGCGGGTCCCTGAGGTCCCCGTCGTAAGTCGAGAGCACCTGCCGCAAATCGAGAAAATCCAGGAGGTTTTGCCCTCCAGGCGAGATGAGGCCCATTTCTGTTGAGGCTTCTCGAGGCCAATCACGTCTAACCACTGGAACATCCAAAGGATCCTTCTCACCCTTGCTGCAACTCAAGAAGTTCCCCGACATACCCGTCTCCACTCCAGAGGAAGCACGAGGGTCCCGCACACATCCAGGGGAGCCCGGTTTCCGCCTCCTAGCTCGAGATGAGGGATCCTTTCCCTGTTTCGTAGGGAAAGAATTCCCGGCGTTCCCGTCGCATCTCAAGAGGAGGCACTCTCCACAGGAAAGAGGAGAGGAACTCCAGGATCGTGGCACCATTCCAAGAGACCCCCAGATGTGTCAGTCCATTCCAGAGGAACCTGTTTTCCCTGCACTGCCTTGACGTTCAAGCCGAGGATCGACTCCCACCACGTGTGCACGTGGGACAGCCCTGTGGGAAAGCCTCGTGGGAAAGCCTCGTGGGAAAGACTCGAGGGAAAACCATAGATCCTTTGATCCACGCGGCGGACTGCGTGACACTGCTGCTACCGCTCTGGAGGAAAGCCCAAGTGCATGCCCGCATTCGAGACGAGGACTGACTCCCCTGCGGAGACTCCAGAAGTACCCCAAGATCCATGTCAGCACTGGAGAGGAATCCTCAGGTTCCGGCCCCGACTCCACACAAGGTCTTAGGCCCCGGCATCGACGGGAGAGGAATCCCGAGAGGCCCCCGAGGAACTCGCATGGGGACTGGCCTTTCCTGAGGCCACCAGAGCGGGTCCCTGTGGTCCGCGTCGTAAGTCGAGAGCACCTGCCGCAACCAGAAAAAATCCAGGAGGTTTTGCCCTCCAGGCGAGATGAGGCCCATTTCCGCTGAGGCTTCTCGAGGCCAATCACGTCTAACCACTGGAACTTCCAAAGGGTCCTTCACACCCTTGCTGCAACTCAAGAAGTTCCCCGACATACCCGTCTCCACTCGAGAGGAAGCACGTGGGGTCCCGCACACATCCAGGGGAGCCCCGTTTCCGCCTCCTAGCTCGAGATGACGGATCCTTTCCCTGTTTCGTAGGGAAAGATTCCCGGCGTTCCCGTCGCATCTCAAGAGGAGGCGCTCTCCACAGGAAAGGCGAGAGGAACTCCAGGGTCGTGCCACCATTCCAAGAGTCCCCCAGATGTGTCAGTCCATTCCAGAGGAACCTGTTTTCCCTGCACTGCCTTGACGTTCAAGCCGAGGATCGACTCCCACCACGTGTGCACGTGGGACAGCCCTGTGGGAAAGCCTCGTGGGAAAGCCTCGTGGGAAAGACTCGAGGGAAAACCATAGATCCTTTGATCCACGCGGCGGACTGCGTGATACTGCTGCTACCGCTCTGGAGGAAAGCGCAAGGGCATGCCCACATTCGAGACGAGGACTGACTCCCCTGGGGAGACTCCAGAAGTACCCCAAGATCCATGTCAGCACTGGAGAGGAACCTCAGGTTCCGGCCCCGACTCCACACAAGGTCTTAGGCCCCGGCATCGACAGGAGAGGAATCCCGAGAGGCCCCCGAGGAACTCGCATGGGGCCTGGCCTTTCCTGAGGCCACCAGAGCGGGTCCCTGAGGGCCCCGTCGTAAGTCGAGAGCACCTGCCGCAACTCGAGAAAATCCAGGAGGTTTTGCCCTCCAGGTGAGATGAGGCCCATTTCCGCTGAGGCTTCTCGAGTCTAATCACATCTAACCACTGGAATTTCCAAAGGGTCCTTCACACCCTTGCTGCACCTCAAGAAGTTCCCCGACATACCCGTCTCCACTCGAGAGGAAGCACGTGGGGTCCCGCACACATCCAGGGGAGCCCCGTTTCCGCCTCCTAGCTCGAGATGAGGGATCCTTTCCCTGTTTCGTAGGGAAAGAATTCCCGGCGTTCCCGTCGCATCTCAAGAGGAGGCACTCTCCACAGGAAAGAGGAGAGGAACTCCAGGGTCGTGGCACCATTCCAAGAGACCCCCAGATGTGTCAGTCCATTCCAGAGGAACCTGTTTTCCCTGCACTGCCTTGGCGTTCAAGCCGAGGATCGACTCCCACCACATGTGCACGTGGGACAGCCGTGTGGGAAAGCCTCGTGGGAAAGCCTCGTGGGAAAGACTCGAGGGAAAACCATAGATCCTTTGATCCGCGCGGCGGACTGCGTGACACTGCTGCTACCGCTTTGGAGGAAAGCGCAAGTGCATGCCCGCATTCGAGACGAGGACTGACTCCCCTGGGGAGACTCCAGAAGTACCCCAAGATCCATGTCAGCACTGGAGAGGAATCCTCACTTTCCGGCCCCGACTCCACACAAGGTCTTAGGCCCCGGCATCGACGGGAGAGGAATCCCGAGAGGCCCCCGAGGAACTCGCATGGGGACTGGCCATTCCTGAGGCCACCAGAGCGGGTCCCTGAGGTCCCCATCGTAAGTCGAGAGCACCTGCCGCAACTCGAGAAAATCCAGGAGGTTTTGCTCTCCAGGCGAGATGAGGCCCATTTCCGCTGAGGCTTCTCGAGGCTAATCACGTCTAACCACTGGAACTTCCAAAGGGTCCTTCACACCCTTGCCTCAACTCAAGAAGTTCCCCGACATACCCGTCTCCACTCGAGAGGAAGCACGTGGGGTCCCGCACACATCCAGGGGAGCCCCGTTTCCGCCTCCTAGCTCGAGATGAGGGATCCTTTCCCTGTTTCCTAGGGAAAGAATTCCCGGCATTCCCGTCGCATCTCAAGAGGAGGCGCTCTCCACAGGAAAGGCGAGAGGAACTCCAGGGTCGTGCCACCATTCCAAGAGTCCCCCAGATGTGTCAGTCCATTCCAGAGGAACCTGTTTTCCCTGCACTGCCTTGACGTTCAAGCCGAGGATCGACTCCCACCACGTGTGCACGTGGGACAGACCTGTGGGAAAGCCTCGTGGGAAAGCCTCGTGGGAAAGACTCGAGGGAAAACCATAGATCCTTTGATCCACGCGGCGGACTGCGTGACACTGCTGCTACCGCTCTGGAGGAAAGCGCAAGTGCATGCCCGCATTCGAGACGAGGACTGACTCCCCTGGGGAGACTCCAGAATTACCCCAAGATCCATGTCAGCACTGGAGAGGAATCCTCAGGTTCCGGCCCCGATTCCACACAAGGTCTAAGGCCCCGGCATCGACGGGAGAGGAATCCCGAGAGGCCCCCGAGGAACTCGCATGGGGACTGGCCTTTCCTGAGGCCACCAGAGCGGGTCCCTGAGGTCCCCGTCGTAAGTCGAGAGCACCTGCCGCAACTCGAGAAAATCCAGGAGGTTTTGCCCTCCAGGCGAGATGAGGCTCATTTCCGCTGAGGCTTCACGAGGCTAATCACATCTAACCACTGGAACATCCAAAGGGTCCTTCTCACCCTTGCTGCAACTCAAGAAGTTCCCCGACATACCCGTCTCCACTCGAGAGGAAGTACGAGGGTCCCGCACACATCCAGGGGAGCCCCATTTCCGCCTCCTAGCTCGAGATGAGGGATCCTTTTCCTGTTTCGTAGGGAAAGAATTCCCGGCGTTCCCGTCGCATCTCAAGAGGAGGCGCTCTCGACAGGAAAGGCGAGAGGAACTCCAGGGTCGTGCCACCATTCCAAGAGTCCCCCAGATGTGTCAGTCCATTCCAGAGGAACATGTTTTCCCTGCACTGCCTTGACGTTCAAGCTGAGGATCGACTCCCACCACGTGTGCACGTGGGACAGCCCTGTGGGAAAGCCTCGTGGGAAAGCCTCGTTTGAAAGACTCGAGGGAAAACCATAGATCCTTTGATCCACGCGGCGGACTGCGTGACACTGCTGCTACCGCTCTGGAGGAAAGCGCAAGTGCATGCCCGCATTCGAGACGAGGACTGACTCCCCTGGGGAGACTCCAGAAGTACCCCAAGATCCATGTCAGCACTGGAGAGGAATCCTCAGGTTCCGGCCCCGACTCCACACAAGGTCTTAGGCCCCGGCATCGACGGGAGAGGAATCACGAGAGGCCCCCGAGGAACTCGCATGGGGACAGGACTTTCCTGAGGCCATCAGAGCGGGTCCCTGAGGTCCCCGTCGTAAGTCGAGAGCACCTGCCGCAACTCGAGAAAATCCAGGAGGTTTTGCCCTCCAGGCGAGATGAGGCCCATTTCCGCTGAGGCTTCTCGAGGCTAATCATGTCTAACCACTGGAACTTCCAAAGGGTCCTTCACACCCTTGCTGCAACTCAAGAAGTTCCCCGACATACCCGTCTCCACTCGAGAGGAAGCAAGTGGGGTCCCGCACACATCCAGGGGAGCCCCGTTTCCGCCTCCTAGCTCGAGATGAGGGATCCTTTCCCTGTTTCGTAGGGAAAGAATTCCTGGCGTTCCCGTCGCATCTCAAGAGGAGACGTTCTCCACAGGAAAGGCGAGAGGAACTCCAGGGTCGTGCCACCATTCCAAGAGTCCGCCAGATGTCTCAGTCCATTCCAGAGTAACCTGTTTTCCCTGCACTGCCTTGACGTTCAAGCCGAGGATCGACTCCCACCACGTGTGCACGTGGGACAGCCCTGTGGGAAAGCCTCGTGGGAAAGCCTCGTGGGAAAGACTCGAGGGAAAACCATAGATCCTTTGATCCACGCGGCGGACTGCGTGAAACTGCTGCTACCGCTCTGGAGGAAAGCGCAAGTGCATGCCCGCATTCGAGACGAGGACTGACTCCCCTGGGGAGACTCCAGAAGTACCCCAAGATCCATGTCAGCACTGGAGAGGAATCCTCAGGTTCCGGCCCCTACTCCACACAACGTCTTAAGCACCGGCATCGACGGGAGAGGAATCCCGATAGGCCCCCGATGAACTCGCATGGAGACTGGCCTTTCCTGAGGCCACCAGAGCGGGTCCCTGAGGTCCCCGTCGTAAGTCGAGAGCACCTGCCGCAACTCGAGAAAATCCAGGAGGTTTTGCCCTCCAGGCGAGATGAGGCACATTTCCGCTGAGGCTTCTCGAGGCTAATCACGTCTAAGCACTGGAACTTACAAAGGGTCCTTCACACCCTTGCTGCAACTCAAGAAGTTCCCCGACATACCCGTCTCCACTCGAGAGGAAGCACGTGGCGTCCCGCACACATCCAGGGGAGCCCCGTTTCCTCCTCCTAGCTCGAGATGAGGGATCCTTTCCCTGTTTCTTAGGGAAAGAATTCCCGGCGTTCCCGTCGCATCTCAAGAGAAGGCGCTCTCCACAGGAAAGGCGAGAGGAACTCAAGTGTCGTGCCACCATTCCAAGAGTCCCCCAGATATGTCAGTCCATTCCAGAGGAACCTGTTTTCCCTGCACTGCCTTGACGTTCAAGCCGAGGATCGACTCCCACCACGTGTGCACGTGGGACAGCCCTGTGGGAAAGCCTCGTGGGAAAGCCTCGTGGGAAAGACACGAGGGAAAACCATAGATCCTTTGATCCACGCGGCGGACTGCGTGACACTGCTGCTACCGCTCTGGAAGAAAGCGCAAGTGCATGCCCGCATTCGAGACGAGGACTGACTCCCCTGGGGAGACTCCAGAAGTACCCCAAGATCCATGTCAGCACTGGAGAGGAATCCTCAGGTTCCGGCCCCGACTCCACACAAGGTCTTAGGCCCCGGCATCGACGGGAGAGGAATCCCGAAAGGCCCCCGAGGAACTCGCATGGGGACGGGCCTTTCCTGAGGCCACCAGAGCGGGTCCCTGAGGTTCCCGTCGTAAGTCGAGAGCACCTCCCGCAACTCGAGAAAATCCAGGAGGTTTTGCCCTCCAGGCGAGATGAGGCCCATTTCCGCTGAGGCTTCTCGAGGCTAATCACATCTGACCACTGGAACTTCCAAAGGGTCCTTCACACCCTTGCTGCAACTCAAGAAGTTCCCCGACATACCCGTCTCCACTCGAGAGGAAGCACGTGGGGTCCCGCACACATCCAGGGGAGCCCCGTTTCCGCCTCCTAGCTCGAGATGAGGGATCCTTTCCCTGTTTCGTAGGGAAAGAATTCCCGGCGTTCCCGTCGCATCTCAAGAGGAGGCGCTCTCCACAGGAAAGGCGAGAGGAACTCCAGGGTCGTGCCACCATTCCAAGAGTCCCCAGATGTGTCTGTCCATTCCAGAGGAACCTGTTTTCCCTGCACTGCCTTGACGTTCAAGCCGAGGATCGACTCCCACCACGTGTGCACGTGGGACAGCCCTGTGGGAAAGCCTCGTGGGAAAGCCTCGTGGGAAAGACTCGAGGGAAAACCATAGATCCTTTGATCCACGCGGCGGACTGCGTGACACTGCTGCTACCGCTCTGGAGGAAAGCCCAAGTGCATGCCCGCATTCGAGACGAGGACTGACTCCCCTGCGGAGACTCCAGAAGTACCCCAAGATCCATGTCAGCACTGGAGAGGAATCCTCAGGTTCCGGCCCCGACTCCACACAAGGTCTTAGGCCCCGGCATCGACGGGAGAGGAATCCCGAGAGGCCCCCGAGGAACTCGCATGGGGACTGGCCTTTCCTGAGGCCACCAGAGCGGGTCCCTGTGGTCCGCGTCGTAAGTCGAGAGCACCTGCCGCAACTAGAAAAAATCCAGGAGGTTTTGCCCTCCAGGCGAGATGAGGCCCATTTCCGCTGAGGCTTCTCGAGGCCAATCACGTCTAACCACTGGAACTTCCAAAGGGTCCTTCACACCCTTGCTGCAACTCAAGAAGTTCCCCGACATACCCGTCTCCACTCGAGAGGAAGCACCTGGGGTCCCGCACACATCCAGGGGAGCCCCGTTTCCGCCTCCTAGCTCGAGATGACGGATCCTTTCCCTGTTTCGTAGGGAAAGAATTCCCGGCGTTCCCGTCGCATCTCAAGAGGAGGCGCTCTCCACAGGAAAGGCGAGAGGAACTCCAGGGTCGTGCCACCATTCCAAGAGTCCCCCAGATGTGTCAGTCCATTCCAGAGGAACCTGTTTTCCCTGCACTGCCTTGACGTTCAAGCCGAGGATCGACTCCCACCACGTGTGCACGTGGGACAGCCCTGTGGGAAAGCCTCGTGGGAAAGCCTCGTGGGAAAGACTCGAGGGAAAACCATAGATCCTTTGATCCACGCGGCGGACTGCGTGACACTGCTGCTACCGCTCTGGAGGAAAGCGCAAGGGCATGCCCACATTCGAGACGAGGACTGACTCCCCTGGGGAGACTCCAGAAGTACCCCAAGATCCATGTCAGCACTGGAGAGGAACCTCAGGTTCCGGCCCCGACTCCACACAAGGTCTTAGGCCCCGGCATCTACGGGAGAGGAATCCCGAGAGGCCCCCGAGGAACTCGCATGGGGACTGGCCTTTCCTGAGGCCACCAGAGCGGGGCCCTGAGGTCCTCGTCGTAAGTCGAGAGCACCTGCCGCAACTCGAGAAAATCCAGGAGGTTTTGCCCTCCAGGCGAGATGAGGCCCATTTCCGCTGAGGCTTCTCGAGGCTAATCACGTCTAACCACTGGAACTTCCTATGGGTGCTTCACACCCTTGCTGCAACACAAGAAGTTCCCCGACATACCCGTCTCCACTCAAGAGGAAGCACGTGGGGTCCCGCACACATCCAGGGGAGCCCCGTTTCCGCCTCCTAGCTCGAGATGAGGGATCCTTTCCCTGTTTCGTAGGGAAAGAATTCCCGGCGTTCCCGTCGCATCTCAAGAGGAGGCGCTCTCCACAGGAAAGGCGAGAGGAACTCCAGGGTCGTGCCACCATTCTAAGAGTCCCCCAGATGTGTCAGTCCATTCCAGAGGAACCTGTTTTCCCTGCACTGCCTTGACGTTCAAGCCGAGGATCGACTCCGACCACGTGTGCACGTGGGACAGCCCTGTGGGAAAGTCTCGTGGGAAAGCCTCGTAGGAAAGACTCGAGGGAAAACCATAGATCCTTTGATCCACGCGGCGGACAGCGTGACACTGCTCCTACGGCTCTGGAGGAAAGCTCAAGTGCATGCCCGCATTCGAGACGAGGACTGACTCCCCTGGGGAGACTCCAGAATTACCCCAAGATCCATGTCAGCACTGGAGAGGAATCCTCAGGTTCCGGCCCCGACTCCACACAAGGTCTTAGGCCCCGGCATCGACGGGAGAGGAATCCCGAGAGGCCCCCGAGGAACTCGCATGGGGACAGGCCTTTCCTGAGGCCTCCAGAGCGGGTCCCTGAGGTCCCCGTCGTAAGTCGAGAGCACCTGCCGCAACTCGAGAAAATCCAGGAGGTTTTGCCCTCCAGGCGAGATGAGGCCCATTTCCGCTGAGGCATCTCGAGGCTAATCACATCTAACCACTGGAACTTCCAAAGGGTCCTTCACACCCTTGCTGCAACTCGAGACGTTCCCCGACATACCCGTCTCCACTCGAGAGGAAGCACGTGGGGTCCCGCACACATCCAGGGGAGCCCCGTTTCCGCCTCCTAGCTTGAGATGAGGGATCCTTTCCCTGTTTAGTAGGGAAAGAATTCCCGGC
This sequence comes from Ovis canadensis, assembly GCF_042477335.2. Taxonomy (NCBI): domain Eukaryota; kingdom Metazoa; phylum Chordata; class Mammalia; order Artiodactyla; family Bovidae; genus Ovis; species Ovis canadensis. The sequence continues at coordinate 4,472,525 of NC_091252.1, forward strand.
GTTCCCGTCGCATCTCAAGAGGAGGCGCTCTCCACAGGAAAGGCGAGAGGAACTCCAGGGTCGTGCCACCATTCCAAGAGACCCACAGATGTGTCAGTCCATTCCAGAGGAACCTGTTTTCCCTGCACTGCCTTGACGTTCAAGCCGAGGATCGACTCCCACCACGTGTGCACGTGGGAAAGCCCTGTGGGAAAGCCTCGTGGGAAAGTCTCGTGGGAAAGACTCGAGGGAAAACCATAGATCCTTTGATCCACGCTGCGTACTGCGTGACACTGCTGCTACTGCTCTGGAGGAAAGCGCAAGTGCATGCCCGCATTCGAGACGAGGACTGACTCCCCTGGGGAGACTCCAGAAGTACCCCAAGATCCATGTCAGCACTGGAGAGTAATCCTCAGGTTCCGGCCCCGACTCCACACAAGGTCTTAGGCCCCGGCATTGACGGGAGAGGAATCCCGAGAGGCCCCCGAGGAACTCGCATGGGGACTGGCCTTTCCTGAGGCCACCAGAGCGGGTCCCTGAGGTCCCCGTCGTAAGTCGAGAGCACCTGCCGCAACTCGAGAAAATCCAGGAGGTTTTTCCCTCCAGGCGAGATGAGGCCCATTTCCGCTGAGGTTTCTCGAGGCTAATCACATCTAACCACTGGAACTTCCAAGGGGTCCTTCACACCCTTGCTGCAACTCAAGAAGTTCCCCGACATACCCGTCTCCACTCGAGAGGAATCACGTGGGGTCCCGCACACATCCAGGGGATCCCCGTTTCCGCCTCCTAGCTCGAGATGAGGGATCCTTTCCCTGTTTCGTAGGGAAAGAATTCCCGGCGTTCCCGTCGCATCTCAAGAGGAGGCGCTCTCCACAGGAAAGGCGAGAGGAACTCCAGGGTCGTGCCACCATTCCAAGAGTCCACCAGATGTGTCAGTCCATTCCAGAGGAACCTGTTTTCCCTGCACTGCCTTGACGTTCAAGCCGAGGATCGACTCCCACCACGTGTGCACGTGGGACAGCCATGTGGGAAAGCCTCGTGGGAAAGCCTCGTGGGAAAGACTCGAGGGAAATCCATAGATCCTTTGATCCACGCGGCGGACTGCGTGACACTGCTGCTACCGCTCTGGAGGAAAGCGCAAGTGCATGCCCGCATTCGAGACGAGGACTGACTCCACTGGGGAGACTCCAGAAGTACCCCAAGATCCATGTCAGCACTGGAGAGGAACCTCAGGTTCCGGCCCCGACTCCACACAAGGTCTTAGGCCCCGGCATCGACGGGAGAGGAATCCCGAGAGGCCCCCTAGGAACTCGCATGGGGACTGGCCTTTCCTGAGGCCACCAGAGCGGGTCCCTGAGGTCCCAGTCGTAAGTCGAGAGCACCTGCCGCAACTTGAGAAAATCCAGGAGGTTTTGCCCTCCAGGCGAGATGAGGCCCATTTCCGCTGAGGCATCTCGAGGCTAATCACATCTAACCACTGGAAATTCCAAAGGGTCCTTCACACCTTTGCTGCAACTCAAGAAGTTCCCCTACATACCCGTCTCCACTCGAGAGGAAGCACGTGGGGTCCCGCACACATCCAAGGGAGCCCCGTTTCCGCCTCCTAGCTCGAGATGAGGGATCCTTTCCCTGTTTCGTAGGGAAAGAATTCCCGGCGTTCCCATCGCATCTCAAGAGGAGGCGCTCTCCACAGGAAAGGGGAGAGGAACTCCAGGGTCTTGCCACCATTCCAAGAGTCCCCCAGATGTGTCAGTCCATTCCAGAGGAACCTGTTTTCCCTGCACTGCCTTGACGTTCAAGCCGAGGATCGACTCCCACCACGTGTGCACGTGGAACAGCCCTGTGGGAAAGCCTCGTGGGAAAGCCTCGTGGGAAAGACTCGAGGGAAAACCATTGATCCTTTGATCCACGCGGCGGACTGCGTGACACTGCTGCTACCGCTCTGGAGGAAAGCCCAAGTGCATGCCCGCATTCGAGACGAGGACTGACTCCCCTGCGGAGACTCCAGAAGTACCCCAAGATCCATGTCAGCACTGGAGAGGAATCCTCAGGTTCCGGCCCCGACTCCACACAAGGTCTTAGGCCCCGGCATCGACGGGAGAGGAATCCCGAGAGGCCCCCGAGGAACTCGCATGGGGACTGGCCTTTCCTGAGGCCACCAGAGCGGGTCCCTGTGGTCCGCGTCGTAAGTCGAGAGCACCTGCCGCAACTAGAAAAAATCCAGGAGGTTTTGCCCTCCAGGCGAGATGAGGCCCATTTCCGCTGAGGCTTCTCGAGGCCAATCACGTCTAACCACTGGAACTTCCAAAGGGTCCTTCACACCCTTGCTGCAACTCAAGAAGTTCCCCGACATACCCGTCTCCACTCGAGAGGAAGCACGTGGGGTCCCGCACACATCCAGGGGAGCCCCGTTTCAGCCTCCTAGCTCGAGATGACGGATCCTTTCCCTGTTTCGTAGGGAAAGATTCCCGGCGTTCCCGTCGCATCTCAAGAGGAGGCGCTCTCCACAGGAAAGGCGAGAGGAACTCCAGGGTCGTGCCACCATTCCAAGAGTCCCCCAGATGTGTCAGTCCATTCCAGAGGAACCTGTTTTCCCTGCACTGCCTTGACGTTCAAGCCGAGGATCGACTCCCACCACGTGTGCACGTGGGACAGCCCTGTGGGAAAGCCTCGTGGGAAAGCCTCGTGGGAAAGACTCGAGGGAAAACCATAGATCCTTTGATCCACGCGGCGGACTGCGTGATACTGCTGCTACCGCTCTGGAGGAAAGCGCAAGGGCATGCCCACATTCGAGACGAGGACTGACTCCCCTGGGGAGACTCCAGAAGTACCCCAAGATCCATGTCAGCACTGGAGAGGAACCTCAGGTTCCGGCCCCGACTCCACACAAGGTCTTAGGCCCCGGCATCTACGGGAGAGGAATCCCGAGAGGCCCCCGAGGAACTCGCATGGGGACTGGCCTTTCCTGAGGCCACCAGAGCGGGGCCCTGAGGTCCCCGTCGTAAGTCGAGAGCACCTGCCGCAACTCGAGAAAATCCAGGAGGTTTTGCCCTCCAGGCGAGATGAGGCCCATTTCCGCTGAGGCTTCTCGAGGCTAATCACGTCTAACCACTGGAACTTCCTATGGGTGCTTCACACCCTTGCTGCAACTCAAGAAGTTCCCCGACATACCCGTCTCCACTCGAGAGGAAGCACGTGGGGTCCCGCACACATCCAGGGGAGCCCCGTTTCCGCCTCCTAGCTCGAGATGAGGGATCCTTTCCCTGTTTCGTAGGGAAAGAATTCCCGGCGTTCCCGTCGCATCTCAAGAGGAGGCGCTCTCCACAGGAAAGGCGAGAGGAACTCCAGGGTCGTGCCACCATTCCAAGAGTCCCCCAGATGTGTCAGTCCATTCCAGAGGAACCTGTTTTCCCTGCACTGCCTTGACGTTCAAGCCGAGGATCGACTCCCACCACGTGTGCACGTGGGAAAGCCCTGTGGGAAAGCCTCGTGGGAAAGTCTCGTGGGAAAGACTCGAGGGAAAACCATAGATCCTTTGATCCACGCTGCGTACTGCGTGACACTGCTGCTACTGCTCTGGAGGAAAGCGCAAGTGCATGCCCGCATTCGAGACGAGGACTGACTCCCCTGGGGAGACTCCAGAAGTACCCCAAGATCCATGTCAGCACTGGAGAGGAATCCTCAGGTTCCGGCCCCGACTCCACACAAGGTCTTAGGCCCCGGCATTGACGGGAGAGGAATCCCGAGAGGCCCCCGAGGAACTCGCATGGGGACTGGCCTTTCCTGAGGCCACCAGAGCGGGTCCCTGAGGTCCCCGTCGTAAGTCGAGAGCACCTGCCGCAACTCGAGAAAATCCAGGAGGTTTTTCCCTCCAGGCGAGATGAGGACCATTTCCGCTGAGGTTTCTCGAGGCTAATCACATCTAACCACTGGAACTTCCAAAGGGTCCTTCACACCCTTGCTGCAACTCAAGAAGTTCCCCGACATACCCGTCTCCACTCGAGAGGAATCACGTGGGGTCCCGCACACATCCAGGGAAGCCCCGTTTCCGCCTCCTAGCTCGAGATGAGGGATCCTTTCCCTGTTTCGTAGGGAAAGAATTCCCGGCGTTCCCGTCGCATCTCAAGAGCAGGCGCTCTCCACAGGAAAGGCGAGAGGAACTCCAGGGTCGTGCCACCATTCCAAGAGTCCACCAGATGTGTCAGTCCATTCCAGAGGAACCAGTTTTCCCTGCACTGCCTTGACGTTCAAGCCGAGGTTCGACTCCCACCACGTGTGCACGTGGGACAGCCATGTGGGAAAGCCTCGTGGGAAAGCCTCGTGGGAAAGACTCGAGGGAAATCCATAGATCCTTTGATCCACGCGGCGGACTGCGTGACACTGCTGCTACCGCTCTGGAGGAAAGCGCAAGTGCATGCCCGCATTCGAGACGAGGACTGACTCCACTGGGGAGACTCCAGAAGTACCCCAAGATCCATGTCAGCACTGGAGAGGAACCTCAGGTTCCGGCCCCGACTCCACACAAGGTCTTAGGCCCCGGCATCGACGGGAGAGGAATCCCGAGAGGCCCCCGAGGAACTCGCATGGGGACTGGCCTTTCCTGAGGCCACCAGAGCGGGTCCCTGAGGTCCCCGTCGTAAGTCGAGAGCACCTGCCGCAACTCGAGAAAATCCAGGAGGTTTTGCCCTCCAGGCGAGATGAGGCCCATTTCCGCTGAGGCTTCTCGAGGCTAATCACATCTAACCACTGGAACTTCCAAAGGGTCCTTCACACCTTTGCTGCAACTCAAGAAGTTCCCCGACATACCCGTCTCCACTCGAGAGGAAGCACGTGGGGTCCCGCACACATCCAAGGGAGCCCCGTTTCCGCCTCCTAGCTCGAGATGAGGGATCCTTTCCCTGTTTCGTAGGGAAAGAATTCCCGGCGTTCCCATCGCATCTCAAGAGGAGGCGCTCTCCACAGGAAAGGGGAGAGGAACTCCAGGGTCTTGCCACCATTCCAAGAGTCCCCCAGATGTGTCAGTCCATTCCAAAGGAAACTGTTTTCCCTGCACTGCCTTGACGTTCAAGCCGAGAATCGACTCCCACCACGTGTGCACATGGGACAGCCCTGTGGGAAAGCCTCGTGGGAAAGACTCGAGGGAAAACCATAGATCCTTTGATCCACACGGCGGACTGCGTGAAACTGCTGCTACCGCTCTGGAGTAAAGCGCAATTGCATGCCCGCATGCGAGACGAGGACTGACTCCCCTGGGGAGACTCCAGAAGTACCCCAAGATCCATGTCAGCACTGGAGAGGAATCCTCAGGTTCCGGCCCCGACTCCACACAAGGTCTTAGTCCCCGGCATTGACGGGAGAGGAATCCCGAGAGGCCCCCGAGGAACTCGCATGGGGACTGGCCTTTCCTGAGGCCACCAGAGCGGGTCCATGAGGTCCCCGTCGTAAGTCAATAGCACCTGCCGCAACTCGAGAAAATCCAGGAGGTTTTGCCCTCCAGGCGAGATGAGGCCCATTTCCGCTGATGCTTCTCGAGGCTAATCACATCTAACCACTGGAAATTCCAAAAGGTCCTTCACACCCTTGCTGCAACTCGAGACGTTCCCCGACATACCCGTCTCCACTCGAGAGGAAGCACGTGGGGTCCCACACACATCCAGGGGAGCCCCGTTTCTGCCTCCTAGCTCGAGATGAGGGATCCTTTCCCTGTTTCGTAGGGAAAGAATTCCCGGCGTTCCCGTCGCATCTCAAGAGGAGGCGCTCTCCACACGAAAGGCGAGAGGAACTCCAGGGTCGTGCCACCATTCCAAGAGACCCCCAGATGTGTCAGTCCATTCCAGAGGAACCTGTTTTCCCTGTACTGCCTTGACGTTCAAGCCGAGGATCGAGTCCCACCACGTGTGCACGTGGGACAGCCCTGTGGGATAGCCTCGTGGGAAAGCCTCGTGGGAAAGACTCGAGGGAAAACCATAGATCCTTTGATCCACGCGGCGGACTGCGTGACACTGCTGCTACCGCTCTGGAGGAAAGCGCAAGTGCATGCCCGCATTCGAGACGAGGACTGACTCCCCTGGGGAGACTTAGAAGTACCCCAAGGTCCATGTCAGCACTGGAGAGGAATCCTCAGGTTCCGGCCCCGACTCCACACAAGGTCTTAGGCCCCGGCATCGACGGGAGAGGAATCCCGAGAGGCCCCCGAGGAACTCGCATGGGGATTGGCCTTTCCTGAGGCCACCAGAGCGGGTCCCTGAGGTCCCCGTCGTAAGTCGAGAGCACCTGCCGCAACTCGAGAAAATCCAGGAGGTTTTGCCCTCCAGGCGAGATGAGGCACATTTCCGCTGAGGCTTCTGGAGGCTAATCATATCTAACCACCGGAACTTCCAAAGGGTCCTTCACAACCTTGGTGCAAATCAAGCAGTTCCGCGACATACCCGTCTCCACTCGAGAGGAAGCACGTGGGGTCCCGCACAAATCCAGGGGAGCCCCGTTTCCGCCTCCTAGCTCGAGATGAGGGATCCTTTCCCTGTTTCGTAGGGAAAGAATTCCCGGCGTTCCCGTCGCATCTCAAGAGGAGGCGCTCTCCACAGGAAAGGCGAGAGGAACTCCAGGGTCGTGCCACCATTCCAAGAGTCCCCCAGATGTGTCAGTCCATTCCAGACGAACCTGTTTTCCCTGCACTGCCTTGACGTTCAAGCCGAGGATCGACTCCCACCACGTGTGCACGTGGGACAGCCCTGTGGGAAAGCCTCGTGGGAAAGCCTCGTGGGAAAGACTCGAGGGAAAACCATAGATCCTTTGATCCACGCGGCGGACTTCGTGGCACTGCTGCTACCGCTCTGGAGGAAAGCGCAAGTGCATGCCCGCATTCGAGACGATGACTGACTCCCCTGGGGAGACTCCAGAAGTACCCCAAGATCCATGTCAGCACTGGAGAGGAATCCTCAGGTTCCGGCCCCGACTCCACACAAGGTCTTAATCCCCGGCATCGACGGGAGAGGAATCCCGAGAGGCCCCCGAGGAACTCGCATGGGGACTGGCCTTTCCTGAGGCCACCAGAGCGGGTCCCTGAGGTCCCCGTCGTAAGTCGAGTGCACCTGCCGCAACTCGAGAAAATCCAGGAGGTTTTGCCCTCCAGGCGAGATGAGGCACATTTCCGCTGAGGCTTCTCGAGGCTAATCACGTCTAACCACTGGAACTTCCAAAGGGTCCTTCACACCCTTGCTGCAACTCAAGAAGTTCCCCGACATACCCGTCTCCACTCGAGAGGAAGCACGTGGGGTCCCGCACACATCCAGGGGAACCCCGTTTCCGCCTCCTAGCTCGAGATGAGGGATCCTTTCCCTGTTTCGTAGGGAAAGAATTCCCGGCATTCCCGGCGCATCTCAAGAGGAGGCGCTCTCCACAGGAAAGGCGAGAGGAACTCCAGGATCGTGGCACCATTCCAAGAGACCCCCAGATGTGTCAGTCCATTCCAGAGGAACCTGTTTTCCCTGCACTGCCTTGACGTTCAAGCCGAGGATCGACTCCCACCACGTGTGCACGTGGGACAGCCCTGTGGGAAAGCCTCATGGGAAAGCCTCGTGGGAAAGACTCGAGGGAAAACCATAGATCCTTTGATCCACGCAGCGGACTGCGTGACACTGCTGCTACGGCTCTGGAGGAAAGCTCAAGTGCATGCCCGCATTCGAGACGAGGACTGACTCCCCTGGGGAGACTCCAGAAGTACCCCAAGATCCATGTCAGCACTGGAGAGGAATCCTCAGGTTCCGGCCCCGACTCCACACAAGGTCTTAGGCCCCGGCATCGACGGGAGAGGAATCCCGAGAGGCCCCCGAGGAACTCGCATGGGGACAGGCCTTTCCTGAGGCCTCCAGAGCGGGTCCCTGAGGTCCCCGTCGTAAGTCGAGAGCACCTGCCGCAACTCGAGAAAATCCAGGAGGTTTTGCCCTCCAGGCGAGATGAGGCCCATTTCCGCTGAGGCTTCTCGAGGCTAATCACATCTAACCACTGGAACTTCCAAAGGGTCCTTCACACCCTTGCTGCAACTCGAGACGTTCCCCGACATACCCGTCTCCACTCGAGAGGAAGCACGTGGGGTCCCGCACACATCCAGGGGAGCCCCGTTTCCGCCTCCTAGCTTGAGATGAGGGATCCTTTCCCTGTTTAGTAGGGAAAGAATTCCCGGCGTTCCCGTCGCATCTCAAGAGGAGGCGCTCTCCACAGGAAAGGCGAGAGGAACTCCAGGGTCGTGCCACCATTCCAAGAGACCCACAGAAGTGTCAGTCCATTCCAGAGGAACCTGTTTTCCCTGCACTGCCTTGACGTTCAAGCCGAGGATCGACTCCCACCACGTGTGCACGTGGGAAAGCCCTGTGGGAAAGCCTCGTGGGAAAGTCTCGTGGGAAAGACTCGAGGGAAAACCATAGATCCTTTGATCCACGCTGCGTACTGCGTGACACTGCTGCTACTGCTCTGGAGGAAAGCGCAAGTGCATGCCCGCATTCGAGACGAGGACTGACTCCCCTGGGGAGACTCCAGAAGTACCCCAAGATCCATGTCAGCACTGGAGAGTAATCCTCAGGTTCCGGCCCCGACTCCACACAAGGTCTTAGGCCCCGGCATTGACGGGAGAGGAATCCCGAGAGGCCCCCGAGGAACTCGCATGGGGACTGGCCTTTCCTGAGGCCACCAGAGCGGGTCCCTGAGGTCCCCGTCGTAAGTCGAGAGCACCTGCCGCAACTCGAGAAAATCCAGGAGGTTTTTCCCTCCAGGCGAGATGAGGCCCATTTCCGCTGAGGTTTCTCGAGGCTAATCACATCTAACCACTGGAACTTCCAAAGGGTCCTTCACACCCTTGCTGCAACTCAAGAAGTTCCCCGACATACCCGTCTCCACTCGAGAGGAATCACGTGGGGTCCCGCACACATCCAGGGGAGCCCCGTTTCCGCCTCCTAGCTCGAGATGAGGGATCCTTTCCGTGTTTCGTAGGGAAAGAATTCCCGGCGTTCCCGTCGCATCTCAAGAGGAGGCGCTCTCCACAGGAAAGGCGAGAGGAACTCCAGGGTCGTGCCACCATTCCAAGAGTCCACCAGATGTGTCAGTCCATTCCAGAGGAACCTGTTTTCCCTGCACTGCCTTGACGTTCAAGCCGAGGATCGACTCCCACCACGTGTGCACGTGGGACAGCCATGTGGGAAAGCCTCGTGGGAAAGCCTCGTGGGAAAGACTCGAGGGAAATCCATAGATCCTTTGATCCACGCGGCGGACTGCGTGACACTGCTGCTACCGCTCTGGAGGAAAGCGCAAGTGCATGCCCGCATTCGAGACGAGGACTGACTCCCCTGGGGAGACTTAGAAGTACCCCAAGGTCCATGTCAGCACTGGAGAGGAATCCTCAGGTTCCGGCCCCGACTCCACACAAGGTCTTAGGCCCCGGCATCGACGGGAGAGGAATCCCGAGAGGCCCCCGAGGAACTCGCATGGGGACTGGCCTTTCCTGAGGCCACCAGAGCGGGTCCCTGAGGTCCCCGTCGTAAGTCGAGAGCACCTGCCGCAACTCGAGAAAATCCAGGAGGTTTTGCCCTCCAGGCGAGATGAGGCACATTTCCGCTGAGGCTTCTGGAGGCTAATCATATCTAACCACCGGAACTTCCAAAGGGTCCTTCACAACCTTGCTGCAAATCAAGCAGTTCCGCGACATACCCGTCTCCACTCGAGAGGAAGTACGTGGGGTCCCGCACACATCCAGGGGAGCCCCGTTTCCGCCTCCTAGCTCGAGATGAGGGATCCTTTCCCTGTTTCGTAGGGAAAGAATTCCCGGCGTTCCCGTCGCATCTCAAGAGGAGGCGCTCTCCACAGGAAAGGCGAGAGGAACTCCAGGGTCGTGCCACCATTCCAAGAGACCCCGAGATGGGTCAGTCCATTCCAGAGGAACCTGTTTTCCCTGCACTGCCTTGACGTTCAAGCCGAGGATCGACTCCCACCACGTGTGCACGTGGGACAGCCCTGTGGGAAAGCCTCGTGGGAAAGCCTCGTGGGAAAGACTCGAGGGAAAACCATAGATCCTTTGATCCACGCGGCGGACTGCGGGACACTACTGCTACCGCTCTGGAGGAAAGCGCAAGTGCATGCCCGCATTCGAGACGAGGACTGACTCCCCTGGGGAGACTCCAGAAGTACCCCAAGATCCATGTCAGCACTGGAGAGGAATCCTCAGGTTCCGGCCCCGACTCCACACAAGGTCTTAGGCCCCGGCATCGACGGGAGAGGAATCCCGAGAGGCCCCCGCGGAACTCGCATGGGGACTGGCCTTCCCTGAGGCCACCAGAGCGGGTCCCTGAGGTCCCCGTCGTAAGTCGAGAGCACCTGCCGCAACTCGAGAAAATCCAGGAGGTTTTGCCCTCCAGGCGAGATGAGGCCCATTTCCGCTGAGGCTTCTCGAGGCTAATCACGTCTAACCACTGGAACTTCCAAAGGGTCCTTCACACCCTTGCTGCAACTCAAGAAGTTCCCCGACATACCAGTCTCCACTCGAGAGGAAGCACGTGGGGTCCCGCACACATCCAGGGGAGCCCCGTTTCCGCCTCCTAGCTCGAGATGAGGGATCCTTTCCCTGTTTCGTAGGGAAAGAATTCCCGGCGTTCCCGTCGCATCTCAAGAGGAGGCGCTCTCCACAGGAAAGGCGAGAGGAACTCCAGGGTCGTGCCACCATTCCAAGAGTCCCCCAGATGTGTCAGTCCATTCCAGAGGAACCTGTTTTCCCTGCACTGCCTTGACGTTCAATCCGAGGATCGACTCCCACCACGTGTGCACGTGGGACAGCCCTGTGGGAAAGCCTCGTGGGAAAGCCTCGTGGGAAAGACTCGAGGGAAAACCATAGATCCTTTGATCCACGCGGCGGACGGCGTGACACTGCTGCTACCGCCCTGGAGGAAAGCGCAAGTGCATGCCCGCATTCGAGACGAGGACTGACTCCCCTGGGGAGACCCCAGAAGTACCCCAAGATCCATGTCAGCACTGGAGAGGAATCCTCAGGTTCCGGCCCCGACTCCACACAAGGTCTTAGGCCCCAGCATCGACGGGAGAGGAATCCCGAGAGGCCCCCGAGGAACTCGCATGGGGACTGGCCTTTCCTGAGGCCTCCAGAGCGGGTCCCTGAGGTCCCCGTAGTAAGTCGGGAGCACCTGCCGCAACTCGAGAAAATCCAGGTGGTTTTGCCCTCCAGGCGAGATGAGGCCCTTTTCCGCTGAGGCTTCTCGAGGCTAATCACCTCTAACCACTGGAACTTCCAAAGGTCATTCACACCCTTGCTGCAACTCAAGAAGTTCCCCGACATACCCGTCTCCACTCGAGAGGAAGCACGTGGGGTCCCGCACACATACAGGGGAGACCCGTTTCCGCCTACTAGCTCGAGATGAGGGATCCTTTCCATGTTTCGTAGGGAAAGAATTCCCGGCGTTCCCATCGCATCTCAAGAGGAGGCACTCTCCACAGGAAAGGCGAGAGGAACTCCAGGGTCGTGCCACCATTCCAAGAGTCCCCCAGATGTGTCAGTCCATTCCAGAGGAACCTGTTTTCCCTGCACTGCCTTGACGTTCAAGCCGAGGATCGACTCCCAACACGTGTGCACGTGGGACAGCCCTGTGGGAAAGCCTCGTGGGAAAGACTCGAGGGAAAACCATAGATCCTTTGATCCACGCGGCGGATTGCGTGACACTGCTGCTACCGCTCTGTAGGAAAGCGCAAGTGCATGCCCGCATTCGAGACGAGGACTGACTCCCCTGGGGAGACCCCAGAAGTACCCCAAGATCCATGTCAGCACTGGAGAGGAATCCTCAGGTTCCGGCCCCGACTCCACACAAGGTCTTAGGCCCCGGCATCGACGGGAGAGGAATCCCGAGAGGCCCCCGAGGAACTCGCATGGGGACTGGCCTTTCCTGAGGCCTCCAGAGCGGGTCCCTGAGGTCCCCGTAGTAAGTCGGGAGCACCTGCCGCAACTCGAGAATATCCAGGTGGTTTTGCCCTCCAGGCGAGGTGAGGCCCATTTCCGCTGAGGCTTCTCGAGGCTAATCACCTCTAACCACTGGAACTTCCAAAGGTCATTCACACCCTTGCTGCAACTCAAGAAGTTCCCCGACATACCCGTCTCCACTCGAGAGGAAGCACGTGGGGTCCCGCACACATACAGGGGAGACCCGTTTCCGCCTCCTAGCTCGAGATGAGGGATCCTTTCCCTGTTTCGTAGGGAAAGAATTCCCGGCGTTCCCGTCGCATCTCAAGAGGAGGCACTCTCCACAGGAAAGGCGAGAGGAACTCCAGGGTCGTGCCACCATTCCAAGAGTCCCCCAGATGTGTCAGTCCATTCCAGAGGAACCTGTTTTCCCTGTACTGCCTTGACGTTCAAGCCGAGCATCGAGTCCCACCACGTGTGCACGTGGGACAGCCCTGTGGGATAGCCTCGTGAGAAAGCCTCGTGGGAAAGACTCGAGGGAAAACCATAGATCCTTTGATCCACGCGGCGGACTGCGTGACACTGCTGCTACCGCTCTGGAGGAAAGCCCAAGTGCATGCCCGCCTTCGCGACGAGGACTGACTCCCCTGGGGAGACTCCAGAAGTACCCCAAGGTCCATGTCTGCACTGGAGAGGAATCCTCAGGTTCCGGCCCCGACTCCACACAAGGTCTTAGGCCCCGGCATCGACGGGAGAGGAATCCCGAGAGGCCCCCGAGGAACTCGCATGGGGTCTGGCCTTTCCTGTGGCCACCAGAGCGGGTCCCTGAGGTCCCCGTCGTAAGTCGAGAGCACCTGCCGCAACTCTAGTAAATCCAGGAGGTTTTGCCCTCCAGGCAAGATGAGGCCCATTTCCGCTGAGGCTTCTGGAGGCTAATCATATCTAACCACCGGAACTTCCAAAGGGTCTTTCACAACCTTGCTGCAACTCAAGCAGTTCCGCGGCATACCCGTCTCCACTCGAGAGGAAGCACGTGGGGTCCCGCACACATCCAGGGGAGCCCCGTTTCCGCCTCCTAGCTCGAGATGAGGGATCCTTTCCCTGTTTCGTATGGAAAGAATTCCCGGCGTTCCTGTCGCATCTCAAGAGGAGGCGCTCTCCACAGGAAAGGCAAGAGGAACTCCAGGGTGGTGCCACCATTCCAAGAGACCTCGAGATGGGTCAGTCCATTCCAGAGGAACCTGTTTTCCCTGCACTACCTTGACGTTCAAGCCGAGGATCGAGTCCCACCACGTGTGCACGTGGGACAGCCCTGTGGGAAAGCCTCGTGGGAAAGCCTCGTGGGAAAGACTCCAGGGAAATCCATAGATCCTTTGATCCACGCGGCGGACTGCGTGACACTGCTGCTACCGCTCTGGAGGAAAGCGCAAGTGCATGCCCGCATTCGAGACGAGGACTGACTCCCCTGGGGAGACTCCAGTAGTACCCCAAGATCCATGTCAGCACTGGAGAGGAATCCTCAGGTTCCGGCCCCGACTCCACACAAGGTCTTAGTCCCCGGCATCGACGGGAGTGGAATCCCGAGAGGCCCCCGAGGAACTCGCATGGGGACTGGCCTTTCCTGAGGCCACCAGAGCGGGTCCCTGAGGTCCCGGTCGTAAGTCGAGAGCACCTGCCGCAACTCGAGAAAATCCAGGAGGTTTTGCCCTCCAGGCGAGATGAGGCCCATTTCCGCTGAGGCTTCTCGAGGCTAATCACATCTAACCACTGCAAATTCCAAAGGGTCCTTCACACCCTTGCTGCAACTCAAGAAGTTCCCCGACATACCCGTCTCCACTCGAGAGGAAGCACGAGGGTCCCGCACACATCCAGGGGAGTCCCGTTTCCGCCTCCTAGCTCGAGATGAGGGATCCTTTCTCTCTTTCGTAGGGAAAGAATTCCCGGCGTTCCCGTCGCATCTCAAGAGGAGGCGCTCTCCAAAGGAAAGGCGAGAGGAACTCCAGGGTCGTGTCACCATTCCAAGAGACCCCCAGATGTGTCAGTCCATTCCAGAGGAACCTGTTTTCCCTGCACTGCCTTGACGTTCAAGCCGAGGATCGACTCCCACCACGTGTGCACGTGGGACAGCCCTGTGGGAAAGCCTCGTGAGAAAGCCTCGAGGGAAAACCATAGATCCTTTGATCCACGCGGCGGACTGCGTGACAGTGGTGCTACTGCTCTGGAGGAAAGCGCAAGTGCATGCCCGCATTCGAGACGAGGACTGACTCCCCTGGGGAGACTCCAGAAGTACCCCAAGATCCATGTCAGCACTGGAGAGGAATCCTCAGGTTCCGGCCCCGACTCCACACAAGGTCTTAGTCCCCGGCATCGAAGGGAGAGGAATCACGAGAGGCCCCCGAGGAACTCGCATGGGGACTGGCCTTTCCTGAGGCCACCAGAGCGGGTCCCTAAGGTCCCCGTCGTAAGTCGAGAGCACCTGCCGCAACTCGAGAAAATCCAGGAGGTTTTGCCCTCCAGGCGAGATGAGGCCCATTTCCGCTGAGGCTTCTCGAGGCTAATCACATCTAACCACTGGAACTTCCAAAGGGTCCGTCACACCTTTGCTGCAACTCAAGAAGTTCCCCGACATACCCGTCTCCACTCGAGAGGAAGCACGTGGGGTCCCGCAAACATCCAGGGGAGCCCCGTTTCCGCCTCCTAGCTCGAGATGAGGGATCCTTTCCCTCTTTCGTAGGGAAAGAATTCCCGGCGTTCCCATCGCATCTCAAGAGGAGGCGCTCTCCACAGGAAAGGGGAGAGGAACTCCAGGGTCGTGCCACCATTCCAAGAGTCCCCCAGATGGGTCAGTCCATTACAGAGGAACCTGTTTTCCTTGCACTGCCTTGACGTTCAAGCCGAGGATCGACTCCCACCACGTGTGCACGTGGGACAGCCCTGTGGGAAAGCCTCGTGGGAAAGCCTCGTGGGAAAGACTCGAGGGAAAACCATAGATCCTTTGATCCACGCGGCGGACTGCGTGACACTGCTGCTACGGCTCTGGAGGAAAGCGCAAGTGCATGCCCGCATTCCAGACGATGACTGACTCCCCTGGGGAGACTCCAGAAGTACCCCAAGATCCATGTCAGCCCTGGAGAGGAATCCTCAGGTTCCGGCCCCGACTCCACACAAGGTCTTAGGCCCCGGCATCGACGGGAGAGGAATCCCGAGAGGCCCCCGAGGAACTCGCATGGGGACTGGCCTTTCCTGAGGCCACCAGAGCGGGTCCCTGAGGTCCCCGTCGTAAGTCGAGAGCACCTGCCGCAACTCGAGAAAATCCAGGAGGTTTTGCCCTCCAGGCGAGATGAGGCCCATTTCCGCTGAGGCTTCTCGAGGCTAATCACATCTAACCACTGGAACTTCCAAAGGGTCCTTCACACCCTTGCTGCAACTCAAGAAGTTCCCCGACATACCCGTCTCCACTCGAGAGGAAGCACGAGGTTACCACACACATCCAGGGGAGCTCCGTTTTCGCCTCCTAGCTCGAGATGAGGGATCCTTTCCCTGTTTCGTAGGGAAAGAATTCCCGGCGTTCCCGTCGCATCTCAAGAGGATGTGCTCTCCACAGGAAAGGCGAGAGGAACTCCAGGGTCGTGCCACCATTCCAAGAGTCCCCCAGATGGGTCAGTCCATTCCAGAGGAACCTGTTTTCCCTGCACTGCCTTGACGTTCAAGCCGAGGATCGACTCCCACCACGTGTGCACGTGGGACAGCCCTGTGGGTAAGCCTCGTGGGAAAGCCTCGTGGGAAAGACTCGAGGGAAAACCATAGATCCTTTGATCCACGCGGCTGACTGCGTGATACTGCTGCTACCGCTCTGGAGGAAAGCGCAAGTGCATGCCCGCATTCGAGACGAGGACTGACTCCCCTGGGGAGACTCCAGAAGTACCCCAAGATCCATGTCAGCACTGGAGAGGAATCCTCAGGTTCTGGCCACGACTCCACACAAGGTCTTAGGCACCGGCATCGACGGGAGAGGAATCCCGAGAGGCCCCCGAGGAACTCGCATGGGGACTGGCCTTTCCTGAGGCCACCAGAGCGGGTCTCTGAGGTCCCCGTCGTAAGTCGAGAGCACCTGCCGCAACTCGAGAAATTCCAGGAGGTTTTGCCCTCCAGGCGAGATGAGGCCCATTTCCGCTGAGGCTTCTCGAGGCTAATCACATCTAACCACTGGAACTTCCAAAAGGTCCTTCACACGCTTGCTGCAACTCAAGAGGTTCCCCGACATACCCGTCTCCACTCGAGAGGAAGCACGAGGGTCCCGCACACATCCAGGGGAGCACCGTTTCCGCCTCCTAGCTCGAGATGAGGGATCCTTTCCCTGTTTTGTAGGGAAAGAATTCCCGGCTTTCCCGTCGCATCTCAAGTGGAGGCGCTCTCCACAGGAAAGGCGAGAGGAACTCCAGGGTCGTGCCACCATTCCAAGAGTCCCCCAGATGTGTCAGTCCATTCCAGAGGAACCTGTTTTCCCTGCACTGCCTTGACGTTCAAGCCGAGGATCGACTCCCACCACGTGTGCACGTGGGACAGCCCTGTGGGAAAGCCTCGTGGGAAAGCCTCGTGGGAAAGACTCGAGGGAAAACCATAGATCCTTTGATCCACGCGGCGGAATGCGTGACACTGCTGCTACCGCTCTGGAGGAAAGCGCAAGTGCATGCCCGCATTCGAGACGGGGACTGACTCCCCTGGGGAGACTCCAGAAGTACCCCAAGGTCCATGTCAGCACTGGAGAGGAATCCTCAGGTTCCGGCCCCGACTCCACACAAGGTCTTAGGCCCCGGCATCGACGGGAGAGGAATCCCGAGAGGCCCCCGAGGAACTCGCAAGGGGACTGTCCTTTCCTGAGGCCTCCAGAGCGAGTCCCTGTAGTCCCCTTCGTAAGTCGAGAGCACCTGCCGCAACTCGAGAAAATCCAGGAGGTTTTACCCTCCAGGCGAGATGAGGCCCATTTCCGATGAGGCTTCTCGAGGCCAATCACGTCTAACCACTGGAACTTCCAAAGGATCCTTCACACCCTTGCTGAAACTCAAGAAGTTCCCCGACATACCCGTCTCCACTCGAGAGGAAGCACGAGGGTCCCGCACACATCCAGGGGAGCCCCGTTTCCGCCTCTTAGCTCGAGATGAGGGATCCTTTCCCTGTTTCGTAGGGAAAGAATTCCCGGCGTTCCCGTCGCATCTCAAGAGGAGGCGCTCTCCACAGGAAAGGCGAGAGGATCTCCAGGGTCGTGCCACCATTCCAAGAGTCCCCCGGATATGTCAGTCCATTCCAGAGGAACCTGTTTTCCCTGCACTGCCTTGACGTTCAAGCCGAGGATCGACTCCCACCACGTGTGCACGTGGGACAGCCCTGTGGGAAAGCCTCGTGGGAAAGCCTCGTGGGAAAGCCTCGTGGGAAAGACTCGAGGGGAAACCATAGATCCTTTGATCCACGTGGCGGACTGCGTGACACTGCTGCTACCGCTCTGGAGGAAAGCGCAAGTGCATGCCCGCATTCGAGACGAGGACTGACTCCCCTGGGGAGATTCCAGAAGTACCCCAAGATCCATGTCAGCACTGGAGAGGAATCCTCAGGTTCCGGCCCCGACTCCACACAAGGTCTTAGGTCCCGGCATCGACGGGAGAGGAATCCCGAGAGGCCCCCGAGGAACTCGCATGGGGACTGGCCTTTCCTGAGGCCACCAGAGCGGGTCCCTGAGGTCCCCGTCGTAAGTCGAGAGCACCTGCCGCAACTCGAGAAATTTCCGGAGGTTTTGCCCTCCATGCGAGATGAGGCCCATTTCCGCTGAGGCTTCTCGAGGCTAATCACATCTAACCACTGGAACTTCCAAAAGGTCCTTCACACCCTTGCTGCAACTCAAGAGGTTCCCCGACATACCCGTCTCCACTCGAGAGGAAGCACGAGGGTCCCGCACACATCCAGGGGAGCCCCGTTTCCGCCTCCTAGCTCGAGATGAGGGATCCTTTCCCTGTTTCGTAGGGAAAGAATTCCCGGCGTTCCCGTCGCATCTCAAGAGGAGGCGCTCTCCACAGGAAAGGCGAGAGGAACTCCAGGGTCGTGCCACCATTCCAAGAGTCCCCTAGATGTGTCAGTCCATTCCAGAGGAACATGTTTTCCCTGCACTGCCTTGACGATCAAGCCGAGGATCGACTCCCACCACGTGTGCACGTGGGACAGCCCTGTGGGAAAGCATCGTGGGAAAGCCTCGTGGGAAAGACTCGAGGGAAAACCATAGATCCTTTGATCCATGCGGCGGACTGCGTGACACTGCTGGTACCGCTCTGAAGGAAAGCGCAAGTGCATGCCCGCATTCGAGAAGAGGACTGACTCCCCTGGGGAGACTCCAGAAATACTCCAAGGTCCATGTCAGCACTGGAGAGGAATACTCAGGTTCTGGCCACGACTCCACACAAGGTCTTAGGCCCCGGCATCGACGGGAGAGGAATCCCGAGAGGCCCCCGAGGAACTCGCATGGGGACTGGCCTTTCCTGAGGCCACCAGAGCGGGTCCCTGAGGTCCCCGTCGTAAGTCGAGAGCACCTGCCGCAACTCGAGAAATTCCAGGAGGTTTTGCCCTCCAGGCGAGATGAGGCCCATTTCCGCTGAGGCTTCTCGAGGCTAATCACATCTAACCACTGGAACTTCCAAAAGGTCCTTCACACGCTTGCTGCAACTCAAGAGGATCCCCGACATACCCGTCTCCACTCGAGAGGAAGCACGAGGGTCCCGCACACATCCAGGGGAGCCCCGTTTCCACCTCCTAGCTCGAGATGAGGGATCCTTTCCCTGTTTTGTAGGGAAAGAATTCCCGGCGTTCCCGTCGCATCTCAAGAGGAGGCGCTCTCCACAGGAAAGGCGAGAGGAACTCCAGGGTCGTGGCACCATTCCAAGAGACCCCCAGATGTGTCAGTCCATTCCAGAGGAACCTGTTTTCCCTGCACTGCCTTGACGTTCAAGCCGAGGATCGACTCCCACCACGTGTGCACGTGGGACAGCCCTGTGGGAAAGCCTCGTGGGAAAGCCTCGTGGGAAAGACTCGAGGGAAAACCATAGATCCTTTGATCCACGCGGCGGACTGCGTGACACTGCTGCTACCGCTCTGGAGGAAAGCGCAAGTGAATGCCCGCATTCGAGACGAGGACTGACTCCCCTGGGGAGACTCCAGAAGTACCCCAAGGTCCATGTAAGCACTGGAATTGAATCCTCAGGTTCCGGCCCCGACTCCACACAAGGTCTTAGGCCCCGGCATCAACGGGAGAGGAATCCCGAGAGGCCCCCGAGGAACTCGCATGGGGACTGGCCTTTCCTGAGGCCACCAGAGCGGGTCCCTGAGGTCCCCGTCGTAAGTCGAGAGCACCTGCTGCAACTCGAGAAATTCCAGGAGGTTTTGCCCTCCAGGCGAGATGAGGCCCATTTCCGCTGAGGCTTCTCGAGGCTAATCACATCTAACCACTGGAACTTCCAAAGGGTCCTTCACACCCTTGCTGCAACTCAAGAAGTTCCCCGACATACCCATCTCCACTCGAGAGGAAGCACGAGGGTCCCGCACACATCCAGGGGAGCCCCGTTTCCGCCTCCTAGCTCGAGATGAGGGTTCCTTTCCCTGTTTCGTAGGGAAAGAATTCCCGGCGTTCCCGTCGCATCTCAAGAGGAGGCGCTCTCCACAGGAAAGGCGAGAGGAACTCCAGGGTCGTGCCACCATTCCAAGAGTCCCCCAGATGTGTCAGTCCATTCCAGAGGAACCTGTTTTCCCTGCACTGCCTTGACGTTCAAGCCGAGGATCGACTCCCACCAAGTGTGCACGTGGGACAGCCCTGTGGGAAAGCCTCGTGGGAAAGCCTCGTGGGAAAGACTCGAGGGAAAACCATAGATCCTTTGATCCACGCGGCGGACTGCGTGACACTGCTGCTACCGCTCTGGAGGAAAGCCCAAGTGCATGCCCGCACTCGAGACGAGGACTGACTCCCCTGGGGAGACTCCAGAAGTACCCCAAGATCCATGTCAGCACTGGAGAGGAATCCTCAGGTTCCGGCCCCGACTGCACACAAGGTCTTAGGCCCCGTCATCGACGGGAGAGGAATCCCGAGAGGCCCCCGAGGAACTCGCATGGGGACTGGCCTTTCCTGAGGCCACCAGAGCGGGTCCCTGAGGTCCCCGTCGTAAGTCGAGAGCACCTGCCGCAACTCGAGAAAATCCAGGAGGTTTTGCCCTCCGGGCAAAATGAGGCCCATTTCCGCTGAGGCTTCTCGAGGCTAATCACATCTAACCACTGGAACTTCCAAAGGGTCCTTCACACCCTTGCTGCAACTCAAGAAGTTCCCCGACATACCCGTCTCCACTCGAGAGGAAGCACGTGGGGTCCCGCACACATCCAGGGGAGCCCCGTTTCCGCCTCCTCGCTCGAGATGAGGGATCCCTTCCATGTTTCCTAGGGAAAGAATTCCCGGCGTTCCCGTCGCATCTCAAGAGGAGGCGCTCTCCACAGTAAAGGCGAGAGGAACTCCAGGGTCGTGCCACCATTTCAAGAGTCCCCGAGATGGGTCAGTCCATTCCAGAGGAACCTGTTTTCCCTGCACTGCCTTGACGTTCAAGCCGAGGATCGACTCCTACCACGTGTGCACGTGAGACAGCCCTGTGGGAAAGCCTCGTGGGAAAGCCTCGTGGGAAAGACTCGAGGGAAAACCATGGATCCTTTGATCCACGCGGCGGACTGCGTGACACTGCTGCTACTGCTCTGGAGGAAAGCGCAAGTGCATGCCCGCATTCGAGACGAGGACTGACTCCCCTGGGGAGGCTCCAGAATTACCCCAAGATCCATGTCAGCACTGGAGAGGAATCCTCAGGTTCCGGCCCCGACTCCACACAAGGTCTTAGGCCCCGGCATCGACGGGAGAGGAATCCCGAGAGGCCCCCGAGGAACGCACATGGGGACTGGCCTTTCCTGACGCCACCAGAGCTGGTCCCTGAGGTCCCCGTCGTAAGTCGAGAGCACCTGCCTCAACTAGAGAAAATCCAGGAGGTTTTGCCCTCCAGGCGAGATGAGGCACATTTCCGCTGAGGCTTCTGGAGGCTAATCACATCTAACCACTGGAACTTCCAAAGGGTCCTTCACACCCTTGCTGCAACTCAAGCAGTTCCGCGACATACCCGTCTCCACTCGAGAGGAAGCACGTGGGGTCCCGCACACATACAGGGGAGCCCCGTTTCCGCCTCCTAGCTCGAGATGAGGGATCCTTTCCCTGTTTCGTAGGGATAAAATTCCCGGCGTTCCGTCGCATCTCAAGAGGAGGCGCTCTCCACAGGAAAGGGGAGAGGAACTCCAGGGTCGTGGCACCATTCCAAGAGACCCCCAGATGTGTCAGTCCATTCCAGAGGAACCTGTTTTCCCTGCACTGCCTTGACGTTCAAGCCGAGGATCGACTCCCACCACGTGTGCACGTGGGACAGACCTGTGGGAAAGCCTCGTGGGAAAGCCTCGTGGGAAAGACTCGAGGGAAAACCATAGATCCTTTGATCCACGCGGCGGACTGGGTGACACTGCTGCTACCGCTCTGGAGGAAAGCGCAAGTGCATGCCCGCATTCGAGACGGGGACCGACTCCCCTGGGGAGACTCCAGAAGTACCCCAAATCCATGTCAGCACTGGAGAGGAATCCTCAGGTTCCGGCCCCGACTCCAAACAAGGTCTTAGGCCCCGGCATCCACGGGAGAGGAATCCCGAGACCCCCGAGGAACTCGCATGGGGACTGGCCTTTCCTGAGGCCACCAGAGCGGGTCCCTGAGGTCCCCGTCTTAAGTCGAGAGCACCTGCCGCAACTCGAGAAAATCCAGGAGGTTTTGCCCTCCAGGCGAGTTGAGGCCCATTTCCGCTGAGGCTTCTCGAGGCTAATCACATCTAACCACTGGAACATCCAAAGGGTCCTTCTCACCCTTGCTGCAACTCAAGAAGTTCCACGACATACCCGTCTCCACTCGAGAGGAAGCACGAGGGTCAAGCACACATCCAGGGGAGCCCCGTTTCCGCCTCCTAGCTCGAGATGAGGGATCCTTTCCATGTTTCGTAGGGAAAGATTTCCCGGCGTTCCCGTCGCAACTCAAAAGGAGGCACTCTCCACAGGAAAGGCAAGAGGAACTCCAGGATCGTGCCACCATTCCAAGAGACCCCCAGATGTGTCAGTCCATTCCAGAGGAACCTGTTTTCCCTGCACTGACTTGACGTTCAAGACGAGGATTGACTCCCACCACGTGTGCACGTGGGACAGCCCTGTGGGAAAGCCTCGTGGGAAAGCCTCGTGGGAAAGACTCGAGGGAAAACCATAGATCCTTTGATCCACGCGGCGGACTGCGTGACACTGCTGCTACCGCTCTGGAGGAAAGCGCAAGTGCATGCCCGCATTCGAGACGAGGACTGACTCCCCTGGGGAGACTCCAGAAGTACCCCAAGATCCATGTCAGCACTGGAGAGGAATCCTCAGGTTCCGGCCCCGACTCCACACAAGGTCTTAGGCCCCGGCATCGACGGGAGAGGAATCCCGAGAGGCCCCCGAGGAACTCGCATGGGGACTGGCCTTTCCTGAGGCCACCAGAGCGGGTCCCTGAGGTCCCCGTCGTAAGTCGATAGCACCTGCCGCAACTCGAGAAAATCCAGGAGGTTTTGCCCTCCAGGCGAGATGAGGCCCATTTCCGCTGAGGCTTCTCGAGGCTAATCACGTCTAACCACTGGAACTTCCAAAGGGTCCTTCACACCCTTGCTGCAACTCAAGAAGTTCCCCGACATACCCGTCTCCACTCGAGAGGAAGCACATGGGGTCCCGCACACATCCAGGGGAGACCATTTCCGCCTCCTAGCTCGAGATGAGGGATCCTTTCCCAGTTTCGTAGGGAAAGAATTCCCGGCGTTCCCGTCGCATCTCAAGAGGAGGCGCTCTCCACAGGAAAGGGAAGAGGAACTCCAGAGTCGTGCCGCCATTCCAAGAGACCCCCAGATGTGTCAGTCCATTACAGAGGAACCTGTTTCCCTGCACTGCCTTGACGTTCAAGCCGAGGATCGACTCCCACCACGCGTGCACGTGGGACAGCCCTGTGGCAAAGCCTCGTGGGAAAGCCTCGTGGGAAAGACTCGAGGGAAAACCATAGATCCTTTGATCCACGCGGCGGACTGCGTGACACTGCTGCTACCGCTCTGGAGGAAAGCGCAAGTGCATGCCCGCATTCGATGCGAGGACTGACTCCCCTGGGGAGACTCCAGAAGTACCCCAAGATCCATGTCAGCACTGGAGAGGAATCCTCAGGTTCCGGCCCCGACTCCACACAAGGTCTTAGGCCCCGGCATCGACGGGAGAGGAATCCCGAGAGGCTCCCGTGGAACTCGCATGGGGACTGGCCTTTCCTGAGGCCACCAGAGCGGGTCCCTGAGGTCCCCGTCGTAAGTCGAGAGCACCTGCCGCAACTCGAGAAAATCCAGGAGGTTTTGCCCTCCAGGCGAGATGAGGCCCATTTCCGCTGAGGCTTCTCGAGGCTAATCACATCTAACCACTGGAACTTCCAAAGGGTCCTTCACACCCTTGCTGCAACTCAAGAATTTCCCCGACATACCCGTCTCCACTCGAGAGGAAGCACGAGGTTCCCGCACACATCCAAGGGAGCCCCGTTTCCGACTCCTAGCTCGAGATGAGGGATCCTTTCCCTGTTTCGTAGGGAAAGAATTCCCGGCGTTCCCGTCGCATCTCAAGATGGGGCGCTCTCCACAGGAAAGGCGAGAGGAACTCCAGGGTCGTGCCACTATTCCAAGAGACCCCCAGATGTGTCAGTCCATTCCAGAGGAACCTGTTTTCCCTGCACTGCCATGACGTTCAAGCCGAGGATCGACTCCCACCACGTGTGCACGTGGGACAGCCCTGTGGGAAAGCCTCGTGGGAAAGCCTCGTGGGAAAGACTCGAGGGAAAACCATAGATCCTTTGATCCACGCGGCGGACTGCGTGACACTGCTGCTACCGCTCTGGAGGAAAGCGCAAGTGCATGCCCGCATTCGAGACGAGGACTGACTCCCCTGGGGAGACTCCAGAAGTACCCCAAGATCCATGTCAGCACTGGAGAGGAATCCTCAGGTTCCGGCCCCGACTCCACACAAGGTCTTAGGCCCCGGCATCGACGGGAGAGGAATCCGGAGCGGCCCCCGTGGAACTCGCATGGGGACTGGCCTTTCCTGAGGCCACCAGAGCGAGTCCCTGAGGTCCCCGTCATAAGTCGAGAGCACCTACCGCATCTCGAGAAAATCCAGGAGGTTTTGCCCTCCAGGCGAGATGAGGCCCATTTCCGCTGAGGCTTCTAGAGGCTAATCACGTCTAACCACTGGAACTTCCAAAGGGTCCTTCACACCCTTGCTGCAACTGAAGAAGTTCCCCGACATACCCGTCTCCACTCGAGAGGAAGCACGAGGGTCCCGCACACATCCAGGGGAGCCCCGTTTCCGCCTCATAGCTCGAGATGAGGAATCCTTTCCCTGTTTCGTAGGGAAAGAATTCCCGGCGTTCCCGTCGCATCTCAAGAGGAGGCGCTCTCCACAGGAAAGGGAAGAGGAACTCCAGAGTCGTGCCGCCATTCCAAGAGACCCCCAGATGTGTCAGTCCATTACAGAGGAAGCTGTTTTCCCTGCACTGCCTTGACGTTCAAGCCGAGGATCGACTCCCACCACGTGTGCACGTGGGACAGCCCTGTGGGAAAGCCTCGTGGGAAAGCCTGGTGGGAAAGACTCGAGGGAAATCCATAGATCCTTTGATCCACGCGGCGGATTGCGTGACACTGCTGTTACCGCTCAGGAGGAAAGCGCAAGTGCATGCCCGCATTCGAGACGAGGACTGACTCCCCTGGGGAGACTCCAGAAGTACCCCAAGATCCATGTCAGCACTGGAGAGGAATCCTCAGGTTCCGGCCCCGACTCCACACAAGGTCTTAGGCCCCGGCATTGACGGGAGAGGAATCCCGAGAGGCCCCGAGGAACTCGCATGGGGACTGGCCTTTCCTGAGACCACCAGAGCGGGTCTCTGAGGTCCCCGTCGTAAGTCGAGAGCACCTGCCGCAACTCGAGAAAATCCAGGAGGTTTTGCCCTCCAGGCGAGATGAGGCCCATTTCCGCTGAGGTTTCTCGAGGCTAATCACGTCTAACCACTGGAACTTCCAAAGGGTCCTTCACACCCTTGCTGCAACTCAAGAAGTTCCCCGACATACCCGTCTCCACTCGAGAGGAAGCACGTGGGGTCCCACACACATCCAGGGGAGCCCCGTTTCCGCCTCCTAGCTCGAGATGAGGGATCCTTTCCCTGTTTCGTAGGGAAAGAATTCCCGGCGTTCCCGTCGCATCTCAAGAGGAGGCGCTCTCCACAGGAAAGGCGAGAGGAACTCCAGGGTCGTGCCACCATACCAAGAGTCCCCCAGATGT
This sequence comes from Ovis canadensis, assembly GCF_042477335.2. Taxonomy (NCBI): domain Eukaryota; kingdom Metazoa; phylum Chordata; class Mammalia; order Artiodactyla; family Bovidae; genus Ovis; species Ovis canadensis. The sequence goes on from NC_091252.1 coordinate 4,497,924, forward strand.
GTCAGTCCATCCAGAGGAACCTGTTTTCCCTGCACTGCCTTGACGTTCAAGCCGAGGATCGACTCCCACCACGTGTGCACGTGGGACAGCCCTGTGGGAAAGCCTCGTCGGAAAGCCTCGAGGGAAAACCGTAGATCCTTTGATCCACGCGGCGGACTGCGTGACACTGCTGCTACCGCTCTGGAGGAAAGCGCAAGTGCATGCCCGCATTCGAGACGAGGACTGACTCCCCTGGGGAGACTCCAGAAGTACCCCAGGATCCATGTCAGCACTGGAGAGGAATCCTCAGGTTCCGGCCCCGACTCCACACAAGGTCATAGGCCCCGGCATCGTCGGGAGAGGAATCCCGAGAGGCCCCCGAGGAACTCGCATGGGGACTGGCCTTTCCTGTGGCCACCAGAGCGGGTCGCTGAGGTCCCCGTCGTAAGTCGAGAGCACCTGCCGCAACTCGAGAAAATCCAGGAGGTTTTGCCCTCCAGGCGAGATGAGGCCATTTCCGCTGAGGCTTCTCGAGGCCAATCACATCTAACCGCTGGAAATTCCAAAGGGTCCTTCACACCCTTGCTGCAACTCAAGAAGTTCCCCGACATAACCGTCTCCACTCGAGAGGAAGCACGAGGGTCCCGCACACATCCAGGGGAGCCCCGTTTCCGCCTCCTAGCTCGAGATGAGGGATCCTTTCCCTGTTTCGTAGGGAAAGAATTCCCAGCATTCCCGTCGCATCTCAAGAGGAGGCGCTCTCCACAGGAAAGGCGAGAGGAACTCCAGGGTCGTGCCACCATTCCAAGAGTCCCCCAGATGTGTCAGTCCATTCCAGAGGAACCTGTTTTCCCTGCACTGCCTTGACGTTCAAGCCGAGGATCGACTCCCACCACGTGTGCACGTGGGACAGCCCTGTGGGAAAGCCTCGTGGGAAAGCCTCGTGGGAAAGACTCGAGGGAAAACCATAGATCCTTTGATCCACGCCGCGGAATGCGTGACACTGCTGCTACCGCTCTGGAGGTAAGCGCAAGTGCATGCCCGCATTCGAGACGAAGACTGACTCCCCTGGGGAGACTCCAGAAGTACCCCAAGATCCATGTCAGCACTGGAGAGGAATCCTCAGGTTCCGGCCCCGACTCCACACAAGGTCTTAGGCCCCGGCATCGACCGGAGAGGAATCCCGAGAGGCCCCCGAGGAACTCGCATGGGGACTGGCCTTTCCTGAGGCCACCAGAGCGGGTCCCTGAAGTCCCCGTCGTAAGTCGAGAGCACCTTCCGCAACTCGAGAAAATCCAGGAGGTTTGGCCCTCCAGGCGAGATGAGGCCCATTTCCGCTGAGGCTTCTCGAGGCCAATCACGTCTAACCACTGGAACTTCCAAAGGGTCCTTCACACCCTTGCTGCAACTCAAGAAGTTCCCCGACATACTCGTCTGCACTCGAGAGGAAGCGCGTGGTGTCCCGCACACATCCAGGGCAGCCCCGTTTCCGCCTCCTAGCTCGAGATGAGGGATCCTTTCCCTGTTTTGTAGGGAAAGAATTCCCGGCGTTCCCGTCGCATCTCAAGAGGAGGCGCTCTCCACAGGAAAGGCGAGAGGAACTCCAGGGTCATGCCACCATTCCAAGAGTCCCCCAGATGTGTCAGTCCATTCCAGAGGAACCTGTTTTCCCTGCACTGCCTTGACGTTCAAGCCGAGGATCGACTCCCACCACGTGTGCACGTGGGACAGCCCTGTGGGAAAGCCTCGTGGGAAAGTCTCGTGGGAAAGACTCGAGGGAAAACCATAGATCCTTTGATCCACGCGGCGGACTGCGTGAAACTGCTGCTACCGCTCTGGAGGAAAGCGCAAGTGCATGCCCGCATTCGAGACGAGGACTGACTCCCCTGGGGAGACTCGAGAAGTACCCAAAGATCCATGTCAGCACTGGAGAGGAATCCTCAGGTTCCGGCCCCGACTCCACACAAGGTCTTAGGCCCCGGCATCGACGGGAGAGGAATCCCGAGAGGACCCCGAGGAACTCGCATGGGGACTGGCCTTTCCTGAGGCCACCAGAGCGGGTCCCTGAGGTCCCCGTCGTAAGTCGAGAGCACCTGCCGCAACTCGAGAAAATCCAGGAGGTTTTGCCCTCCAGGCGAGATGAGGCCCATTTCCGCTGAGGCTTCTCGAGGCCAATCACATCTAACCACTGGAACTTCCAAAGGGTCCTTCACACCCTTGCTGCAACTCAAGAAGTTCCCCGACATACCCGTCTGCACTCGAGAGGAAGCACGTGGTGTCCCGCACACATCCAGGGGAGCCCCGTTTCCGCCTCCTAGCTCGAGATGAGGGATCCTTTACCTGTTTCGTAGGGAAAGAATTCCCGGCGTTCCCGTCGCATCTCAAGAGGAGGCGCTCTCCACAGGGAAGGCGAGAGGAACTCCAGGGTCATGCCACCATTCCAAGAGTCCCCCAGATGTGTCAGTCCATTCCAGAGGAACCTGTTTTCCCTGCACTGCCTTGACGTTCAAGCCGAGGATCGACTCCCACCACGTGTGCACGTGGGACAGCCCTTGGGAAAGCCTCGTCGGAAAGCCTCGAGGGAAAACCATAGATCCTTTGATCCACGCGGGGGACTGCGTGACACTGCTGCCACCGCTCTGGAGGAAAGCGCAAGTGCATGCCCGCATTCGAGACGAGGACTGACTCCCCTGGGGAGACTCCAGAAGTACCCCAGGATCCATGTCAGCACTGGAGAGGAATCCTCAGGTTCCGGCCCCGACTCCACACAAGGTCATAGGCCCCGGCATCGTCGGGAGAGGAATCCCGAGAGGCCCCCGAGGAACTCGCATGGGGACTGGCCTTTCCTGTGGCCACCAGAGCGGGTCGCTGAGGTCCCCGTCGTAAGTCGAGAGCACCTGCCGCAACTCGAGATAATCCAGGAGGTTTTGCCCTCCAGGCGAGATGAGGCCATTTCCGCTGAGGCTTCTCGAGGCCAATCACATCTAACCACTGGAAATTCCAAAGGGTCCTTCACACCCTTGCTGCAACTCAAGAAGTTCCCCGACATAACCGTCTCCACTCGAGAGGAAGCACGAGGGTCCCGCACACATCCAGGGGAGCCCCGTTTCCGCCTCCTAGCTCGAGATGAGGGATCCTTTCCCTGTTTCGTAGGGAAAGAATTCCCAGCATTCCCGTCGCATCTCAAGAGGAGGCGCTCTCCACAGGAAAGGCGAGAGGAACTCCAGGGTCGTGCCACCATTCCAAGAGTCCCCCAGATGTGTCAGTCCATTCCAGAGGAACCTGTTTTCCCTGCACTGCCTTGACGTTCAAGCCGAGGATCGACTCCCACCACGTGTGCACGTGGGACAGCCCTGTGGGAAAGCCTCGTGGGAAAGCCTCTTGGGAAAGACTCGAGGGAAAACCATAGATCCTTTGATCCACGCAGCGGACTGCGTGACACTGCTGCTACCGCTCTGGAGGAAAGCGCAAGTGCATGCCCGCATTCGAGACGAAGACTGACTCCCCTGGGGAGACTCCAGAAGTACCCCAAGATCCATGTCAGCACTGGAGAGGAATCCTCAGGTTCCGGCCCCGACTCCACACAAGGTCTTAGGCCCCGGCATCGACCGGAGAGGAATCCCGAGAGGCCCCCGAGGAACTCGCATGGGGACTGGCCTTTCCTGAGGCCACCAGAGCGGGTCCCTGAGGTCCCCGACGTAAGTCCAGAGCACCTGCCGCAACTCGAGAAAATCCAGGAGGTTTTGCCCTCCAGGCGAGATGAGGCCCATTTCCGCTGAGGCTTCTCGAGTCTAATCACGTCTAACCACTGGAACTTCCAAAGGGTCCTTCACACCCTTGCTGCAACTCAAGAAGTTCCGCGACATACCCGTCTCCACTCGAGAGGAAGCACGTGGGGTCCCGCACACATCCAGGGGAGCCGCGTTTCCGCCTCCTAGCTCGAGATGAGGGATCCTTTCCCTGTTTTGTAAGGAAAGAATTCCCGGCGTTCCCGTCGCATCTCAAGAGGTGGCGCTCTCCACAGGATAGGCGAGAGGAACTCCAGGGTCGTGCCACCATTCCAAGAGACCCCCAGATGTGTCAGTCCATTCCAGAGCAACCTGTTTTCCCTGTACTGCCTTGACGTTCAAACCGAGGATCGACTCCCACCACGTGTGCACGTGGGACAGCCCTGTGAGAAAGCCTCGTGGGAAAGCCTCGTGGGAAAGACTCGAGGGAAAACCATAGATCCTTTGATCCACGCGGCGGACTGCGTGACACTGCTGCTACCGCTCTGGAGGAAAGCGCAAGTGCATGCCCGCATTCGAGACGAGGACTGACTCCCCTGGGGAGACTCCAGAAGTACTCCAAGATACATGTCAGCACTGGAGAGGAATCCTCAGGTTCCGGCCCCGACTCCACACAAGGTCTTAGGCCCCGGCATCGACGGGGGAGGAATCCCGAGAGGCCCCCGAGGAACTCGCATGGGGACTGGCCTTTCCTGAGGCCACCAGAGCGGGTCCCTGAGGTCCCCGTCATAAGTCGAGAGCACCTACCGCATCTCGAGAAAATCCAGGAGGTTTTGCCCTCCAGGCGAGATGAGGCCCATTTCCGCTGAGGCTTCTAGAGGCTAATCACGTCTAACCACTGGAACTTCCAAAGGGTCCTTCACACCCTTGCTGCAACTGAAGAAGTTCCCCGACATACCCGTCTCCACTCGAGAGGAAGCACGAGGGTCCCGCACACATCCAGGGGAGACCCGTTTCCGCCTCATAGCTCGAGATGAGGGATCCTTTCCCTGTTTCGTAGGGAAAGAATTCCCGGCGATCCCGTCGCATCTCAAGAGGAGGCGCTCTCCACAGGAAAGGCGAGAGGAACTCCAGGGTCGTGCCACCATACCAAGAGTCCCCCAGATGTGTCAGTCCATCCAGAGGAACCTGTTTTCCCTGCACTTCCTTGACGTTCAAGCCGAGGATCGACTCCCACCACGTGTGCACGTGGGACAGCCCTGTGGGAAAGCCTCGTGGGAAAGACGCGAGGGAAACCATAGATCCTTTGATCCACGCGGCGGACTGCGTGACACTTCTCCTACCGCTCTGGAGGAAAGCGCAAGGGCATTCCCGCATTCGAGACGAGGACTGACTCCCCTGGGGAGACTCCAGAAGTACCCCAAGATCCATGTCAGCACTGCAGAGGAATCCTCAGGTTCCGGCCCCGACTCCACAAAAGGTCTTACGCCCCGGCATCGACGGGAGAGGAATCCCGAGGGGCCCCCGAGGAACTCGCATGGGGACTGGCCTTTCCTGAGGCCACCAGAGCGGGTCCCTGAAGTCCCCGTCGTAAGTCGAGAGCACCTGCCGCAACTCGAGAAAATCCAGGAGGTTTTGCCCTCCAGGCGAGAGGAGGCCCATTTCCGCTGAGGCTTCTCGAGGCTAATCATATCTAACCACTGGAACTTCCAAAGGGTCCTTCACACCCTTGCTGCAACTCAAGAAGTTCCCCGACATACCCGTCTCCACTCGAGAATAAGCACGTGGGGTCCCGCACACATCCGGGGAACCCCCTTTCCGCCTCATAGTTCGAGATGAGGGATCCTTTCCCTGATTCGTAGGGAAAGAATTCCCCGCGTTCCCGTCGCATCTCAAGAGGAGGCGCTCTCAACAGGAAAGGGGAGAGGATCTCCAGAGTCGTGCCACCATTCCAAGAGACCCACAGATGTGTCAGTCCATTCCAGAGGAACCTCTTATCCCTGCACTGCCTTGACGTTCAAGCCGAGGATCGACTCCCAGCAAGCGTGCACGTGGGACAGCCCTGTGGGAAAGCCTCGTGGGAAAGCCTCGTGGGAAAGACTCGAGGGAAAACCATAGATCCTTTGATCCACGCGGCGGATTGCGTGACACTGCTGCTACCGCTCTGGAGGAAAGCGCAAGTGCATGCCCGCATTGGAGACGAGCACTGACTCCCCTGGGGAGACCCCAGAAGTACCCCAAGATCCATGTCAGCTCTGGAGAGGAATCCTCAGGTTCCGGCCCCGACTCCACACAAGGTCTTAGGCCCCGGCATCGACGGGAGAGGAATCCCGAGAGGCCCCCGAGGAATTCGCATAGGGACTGGCCTTTCCTGAGGCCACCAGAGCGGGTCCCTGATGTCCCCGTCGTAACTCGAGAGCACCTGCCGCAACTCGAGAAAATCCAGGAGGTTTTGCCCTCCAGGCGAGATGAGGCCCATTTCCGCTGTGGCTTCTCGAGGCTAATCACATCTAACCACTGGAACTTCCAAAGGGTCCTTCACACCCTTGCTGCAACTCAAGCAGTTCCGCGACATACCCGACTCCACTGGAGAGGAAGCACGTGGGGTCCCGCACACATCCAGGGGAGCCCCGTTTCCTCCTCCTAGCTCGAGATGAGGGATCCTTTCCCTGTTTCGTAGGGAAAGAATTCCCAGCGTTCCCGTCGCATCTCAAGAGGGGGCGCTCTCCACAGGAAAGGCGAGAGGAACTCCAGGGTCGTGCCACCATTCCAAGAGACCCCCAGATGTGTCAGTCCATTCCAGAGGAACCTGTTTTCCCTGCACTGCCATGACGTTCAAGCCGAGGATCGACTCCCACCACGTGTGCACGTGGGACAGCCCTGTGGGAAAGACTCGTGGGAAAGCCTCGTGGGAAAGACTCGAGGGAAAACCATAGATCCTTTGATCCACGCGGCGGACTGCGTGACACTGCTGCTACCGCTCTGGAGGAAAGCGCAAGTGCATGCCCGCATTCGAGACGAGGACTGACTCCCCTGGGGAGACTCCAGAAGTACCCCAAGATCCATGTCAGCACTGGAGAGTAATCCTCAGGTTCCGGCCCTGACTCCACACAAGGTCTTAGGCCCCGGCATCGACGGGAGAGGAATCCCGAGAGGCCCCCGAGGAACTCGCATGGGGACTGGCCTTTCCTGAGGCCACCAGAGCGGGTCCCCGAGGTCCCCGTCGTAAGTCGAGAGCACCTGCCGCCACGCGAAAAAATCCAGGAGGTTTTGCCCTCCAGGCGAGATGAGGCCCATTTCCGCTGAGGCTTCTCGAGGCTAATCACATCTAACCACTGGAACTTCCAAAGGGTCCTTCACACCCTTGCTGCAACTCAAGAAGTTCCCCGACATACCCGTCTCCACTCGAGAGGAAGCACGAGGGTCCCTCACACATCCAGGGGAGCCCCGTTTCCGCCTCCTAGCTCGAGATGAGGGATCCTTTCCCTGTTTCGTAGGGAAAGAATTCCCGGCGTTCCCGTCGCATCTCAAGAGAAGGCGCTCTCCACAGGAAAGGCGAGAGGAACTCCAGGGTCGTGCCACCATTCCAAGAGTCCTCCTGATGTGTCAGTCCATTCCAGAGGAACCTGTTTTCCCTGCACTGCCTTGACGTTCAAGCCGAGGATCGACTCCCACCACGTGTGCACGTGGGACAGCCCTGTGGGAAAGCCTCGTGGGAAAGCCTCGTGGGAAAGACTCGAGGGAAAACCATAGATCCTTTGATCCACGCGGCGGACTGCGTGACACTGCTGCTACCACTCTGAAGGAAAGCGCAAGTGCATGTCCGCAGTCGAGACGAGGACTGACTCCCCTGTGGAGACTCCAGAAGTACCCCAGGATCCATGTCAGCACTGGAGAGGAATCCTCAGGTTCCGGCCCCGACTCCACACAAGGTCTTAGGCCCCGGCATCGACGGGAGAGTAATCCTGAGAGGCCCCCGAGGAACTGGCATGGGGACTGGCCTTTCCTGAGGCCACCAGAGCGGGTCCCTGAGGTCCCCGTCGTAAGTCGAGAGCACCTGCCGCAACTCGAGAAAATCCAGGTGGTTTTGCCCTCCAGGCGAGATGAGGCCCATTTCCGCTGAGGCTTCTCGAGGCTAATCACATCTAACCACTGGAACTTCCAAAGGGTCCTTCACACCCTTGCTGCAACTCAAGAAGATCCCCGACATACCAGTCTCCACTCGAGAGGAAGCACGAGGGTCGGGCACACATCCAGGGGAGCCCCGTTTCCCCCGCTTAGTTCGAGATGAGGGATCCTTTTCCTGTTTCTTAGGGAAAGAATTCCCGGCGTTCCCGTCGCATGTCAAGAGGAGGCGCTCTCCACAGGAAAGGCGAGAGGAACTCCAGGGTCGTGCCACCATTCCAAGTGTCCCCCTGATGTGTCAGTCCATTCCAGAGGAACCTTTTTTCCCTGCACTGCCTTGACGTTCAAGCCGAGGATCGACTCCCACCACGTGTGCACGTGGGACAGCCCTGTGGGAAAGCCTCGTGGGAAAGCCTCGTGGGAAAGACTCGAGGGAAAACCATAGATCCTTTGATCCACGCGGCGGACTGCGTGACACTGCTGCTACCGCTCTGGAGAAAGCGCAAGTGCCTTTCCGCATTCGAGACGAGGATTGACTCCCCTGGGGAGACTCCAGAAGTACCCCAGGATCCATGTCAGCACTGGAGAGGAATCCTCAGGTTCCGGCCCCGACTCCACACAAGGTCTTAGGCCCCAGCATCGACGGGAGAGGAATCCCGAGAGCCCCCCGAGGAACTCGCATGGGGACTGGCCTTTCCTGAGGCCACCAGAGCGGGTCCCCGAGGTCCCCTTCGTAAATCGAGAGCACCTGCCGCAACTCGAGAAAATCCAGGTGGTTTTGCCCTCCAGGCGAGATGAGGCCCATTTCCGCTGAGGTTTCTCGAGGCTAATCACATCTAACCACTGGAACTTCCAAAGGGTCCTTCACACCCTTGCTGCAACTCAAGAAGTTCCCCGACATACCCGTCTCCACTCGAGAGGAAGCACGAGGGTCCCGCACACATCCAGGGGAGCCCCGTTTCCGCCTCCTAGCTCGAGATGAGGGATCCTTTCCATGTTTCATAGGGAAAGAATTCCCGGCGATCCCGTCGCATCTCAAGAGGAGGCGCTCTCCACAGGAAAGGCGAGAGGAACTCCAGGGTCGTGCCACCATTCCAAGAGTCCCCCAGATGTGTCAGTCCATTCCAGAGGAACCTGTTTTCCCTGCACTGCCTTGACGTTCAAGCCGAGGATCGACTCCCACCACGTGTGCACGTGGGACAGCCCTGTGGGAAAGCCTCGTGGGAAAGCCTCGTGGGAAAGACTCGAGGGAAAACCATAGATCCTTTGATCCACGCGGCGGACTGCGTGACTCTGCTGCTACCCCTCTGGAGGAAAGCGCAAGTGCATGCCCGCATTCGAGACGAGGACTGACTCCCCTGGGGAGACTCCAGAAGTAGCCCAAGATCCATGTCAGCACTAGAGAGGAATTCTCAGGTTCCGACCCCGACTCCACACAAGGTCTTAGGCCCCAGCATCGACGGGAGATGAATCCCGAGAGCCCCCCGAGGAACTCGCATGGGGACTGGCCTTTCCTGAGGCCACCAGAGCGGGTCCCCGAGGTCCCCATCGTAAGTCGAGAGCACCTGCCGCAACTCGAGAAAATCCAGGAGGTTTTGCCCTCCAGGCGAGATGAGGCCCATTTCCGCTGAGGTTTCTCGAGGCTAATCACATCTAACCACTGGAACTTCCAAAGGGTCCTTCACACCCTTGCTGCAACTCAAGAAGTTCCCCGACATACCCGTCTCCACTCGAGAGGAAGCACGAGGGTCCCGCACACATCCAGGGGAGCCCCGTTTCCGCCTCATAGCTTGAGATGAGGGATCCTTTCCCTGTTTCGTAGGGAAAGAATTCCCGGCGTTCCCGTCGCATCTCAAGAGAAGGCGCTCTCCACAGGAAAGGCGAGAGGAACTCCAGGGTCGTGCCACCATTCCAAGAGTCCCCCAGATGTGTCAGTCCATTCCAGAGGAACCTGTTTTCCCTGCCCTGCCTTGACGTTCAAGCCGAGGATCGACTCCCACCACGTGTGCACGTGGGACAGCCCTGTGGGAAAGCCTCGTGGGAAAGCCTCGTGGGAAAGACTCGAGGGAAAACCATAGATCCTTTGATCCACGCGGCGGAATGCGTGACACTGCTGCTACCGCTCTGGAGGAAAGCGCAAGTGCATGCCCGCATTCGAGACGAGGACTGACTCCCCTGGGGAGACTCCAGAAGTAGCCCAAGATCCATGTCAGCACTGGAGAGGAATTCTCAGGTTCCGGCCCCGAGTCCACACAAGGTCTTAGGTCCCAGCATCGACGGGAGAGGAATCCCGAGAGCCCCCCGAGGAACTCGCATGGGGACTAGCCTTTCCTGAGGCCACCAGAGCGGGTCCCCGTTGTCCCCATCGTAAGTCGAGAGCACCTGCCGCAACTCGAGAAAATTCAGGAGGTTTTGCCCTCCAGGCGAGATGAGGCCCATTTCCGCTGAGGTTTCTCGAGGCTAATCATATCTAACCACTGGAACTTCCAAAGGGTCCTTCACACCCTTGCTGCAACTCAAGAAGTTCCCCGACATACCCGTCTCCACTCGAGAGGAAGCACGAGGGTCCCGCACACATCCAGGGGAGCCCCGTTTCCGCCTCCTAGCTCGAGATGAGGGATCCTTTCCCTGTTTCGTAGGGAAAGAATTCCCGGCGTTCCCGTCGCATCTCAAGAGGAGGCGCTCTCCACAGGAAAGGCGAGAGGAACTCCAGGGTCGTGCCACCATTCCAAGAGTCCCCCAGATGTGTCAGTCCATTCCAGAGGAACCTGTTTTCCCTGCACTGCCTTGACGTTCAAGCCGAGGATCGACTCCCACCACGTGTGCACGTGGGACAGCCCTGTGGGAAAGCCTCGTGGGAAAGCCTCGTGGGAAAGACTCGAGGGAAAACCATAGATCCTTTGATCCACGCGGCGGACTGCGTGACACTGCTGCTACCGCTCTGGAGGAAAGCGCAAGTGCATGCCCGCATTCGAGACGAGGACTGACTCCCCTGGGGAGACTCCAGAAGTAGCCCAAGATCCATGTCAGCACTGGAGAGGAATTCTCAGGTTCCGGCCCCGACTCCACACAAGGTCTTAGGCCCCAGCATCGACGGGAGAGGAATCCCGAGAGCCCCCCGAGGAACTCGCATGGGGACTGGCCTTTCCTGAGGCCACCAGAGCGGGTCCCTGAGGTCCCCGTCGTAAGTCGAGAGCACCTGCCGCAACTCGAGAAAATCCAGGAGGTTTTGCCCTCCAGGCGAGATGAGGCCCATTTCCGCTGAGGTTTCTCGAGGCTAATCACATCTAACCATTGGAACTTCCAAAGGGTCCTTCACACCCTTGCTGCAACTCAAGAAGTTCCCCGACATACCCGTGTCCACTCGAGAGGAAGCACGAGGGTCCCGCACACATCCAGGGGAGCCCCGTTTCCGCCTCCTTGCTCGAGATGAGGGATCCTTTCCCTGTTTCGTAGGCAAAGAATTCCCGGCGTTCCCGTCGCATCTCAAGAGAAGGCGCTCTCCACAGGAAAGGCGAGAGGAACTCCAGGGTCGTGCCACCATTCCATGAGTCCCCCAGATGTGTCAGTCCATTCCAGAGGAATCTGTTTTCCCTGCACTGCCTTGACGTCCAAGCCGAGGATCGACTCCCACCACGTGTGCACGTGGGACAGCCCTGTGGGAAAGACTCGTGGGAAAGCCTCGTGGGAAAGACTCGAGGGAAAACCATAGATCCTTTGATCCACGCGGCGGACTGCGTGACACTGCTGCTACCGCTCTGGAGGAAAGCGCAAGTGCATGCCCGCATTCGAGACGAGGACTGACTCCCCTGGGGAGACTCCAGAAGTACCCCAGGATCCATGTCAGCACTGGAGAGGAATCCTCAGGTTCCGGCCCCGACTCCACACAAGGTCTTAGGCCCCGGCACCGACGGGAGAGTAATCCTGAGAGGCCCCCGAGGAACTGGCATGGGGACTGGCCTTTCCTGAGGCCACCAGAGCGGGTCCCTGAGGTCCCCGTCGTAAGTCGAGAGCACCTGCCGCAACTCGAGAAAATCCAGGTGGTTTTGCCCTCCAGGCGAGATGAGGCCCATTTCCGCTGAGGCTTCTCGAGGCTAATCACATCTACCCACTGGAACTTCCAAAGGGTCCTTCACACCCTTGCTGCAACTCAAGAAGATCCCCGACATACCAGTCTCCACTCGAGAGGAAGCACGAGGGTCGGGCACACATCCAGGGGAGCCCCGTTTCCCCCGCTTAGTTCGAGATGAGGGATCCTTTTCCTGTTTCTTAGGGAAAGAATTCCCGGCGTTCCCGTCGCATGTCAAGAGGAGGCGCTCTCCACAGGAAAGGCGAGAGGAACTCCAGGGTCGTGCCACCATTCCAAGTGTCCCCCTGATGTGTCAGTCCATTCCAGAGGAACCTTTTTTCCCTGCACTGCCTTGACGTTCAAGCCGAGGATCGACTCCGACCACGTGTGCACGTGGGACAGCCCTGTGGGAAAGCCTCGTGGGAAAGCCTCGTGGGAAAGACTCGAGGGAAAACCATAGATCCTTTGATCCACGCGGCGGACTGCGTGACACTGCTGCTACCGCTCTGGAGAAAGCGCAAGTGCCTTTCCGCATTCGAGACGAGGATTGACTCCCCTGGGGAGACTCCAGAAGTACCCCAGGATCCATGTCAGCACTGGAGAGGAATCCTCAGGTTCCGGCTCCGACTCCACACAAGGTCTTAGGCCCCAGCATCGACGGGAGAGGAATCCCGAGAGCCCCCCGAGGAACTCGCATGGGGACTGGCCTTTCCTGAGGCCACCAGAGCGGGTCCCCGAGGTCCCCTTCGTAAATCGAGAGCACCTGCCGCAACTCGAGAAAATCCAGGTGGTTTTGCCCTCCAGGCGAGATGAGGCCCATTTCCGCTGAGGTTTCTCGAGGCTAATCACATCTAACCACTGGAACTTCCAAAGGGTCCTTCACACCCTTGCTGCAACTCAAGAAGTTCCCCGACATACCCGTCTCCACTCGAGAGGAAGCACGAGGGTCCCGCACACATCCAGGGGAGCCCCGTTTCCGCCTCCTAGCTCGAGATGAGGGATCCTTTCCATGTTTCATAGGGAAAGAATTCCCGGCGATCCCGTCGCATCTCAAGAGGAGGCGCTCTCCACAGGAAAGGCGAGAGGAACTCCAGAGTCTTGCCACCATTCCAAGAGACCCACAGATGTGTCAGTCCATTACAGAGGAACCTCTTTTCCCTGCACTGCCTTGACGTTCAAGCCGAGGATCGACTCCCACCACGCGTGCATTTGGGACAGCCCTGTGGGAAAGCCTCGTGGGAAAGCCTCGTGGGAAAGACTCGAGGGAAAAACATAGATCCTTTGATCCACGCGGCGGACTGCGTGACACTGCTGCTACCGCTCTGGAGGAAAGCGCAAGTGCATGCCCGCATTCGAGAAGAGGACTGACTCCCCTGGGGAGACTCCAGAAGTAGCCCAAGATCCATGTCAGCACTGGAGAGGAATCCTCAGGTTCCGGCCCCGACTCCACACAAGGTCTTAGGCCCCGGCATCGACGGGAGAGGAATCCCGAGAGGCCCCCGAGGAACTCGCATGGGGACTGGCCTTTCCTGAGGCCACCAGAGCGGGTCCCCGAGGTCCCCGTCGTAAGTCGAGAGCACATGCCGCAACTCGAGAAACTCCAGGAGGTTTTGCCCTCCAGGCGAGATGAGGCCCATTTCCGCTGAGTCTTCTCGAGGCTAATCACATCTAACCACTGGAACTTCCAAAGGGTCCTTCACACCCTTGCTGCAACTCAAGAAGTTCCCCGACATACCCGTCTCCACTCGAGAGGAAGCACGAGGGTCCCGCACACATCCAGGGGAGCCCCGTTTCCGCCTCCTAGCTCGAGATTAGAGATCCTTTCCCTGTTTCGTAGGGAAAGAATTCCCGGCGTTCCCATCCCATCTCAAGAGGAGGCGCTCTCCACAGGAAAGGCGAGAGGAACTCCAGGGTCGTGCCACCATTCCAAGAGTCCCCCAGATGTGTCAGTCCATTCCAGAGGAACCTGTTTTCCCTGCACTGCCTTGACGTTCAAGCCGAGGATCGAATCCCACCACGTGTGCACGTGGGACAGCCCTGTGGGAAAGCCTCTTGGGAAAGCCTCGTGGGAAAGACTCGAGGGAAAACCATAGATCCTTTGATCCACGCGGCGGACTGCGTGACACTGCTGCTACCGCTCTGGAGGAAAGCGCAAGTGCATGCCCGCATTCGAGACGAGGACTGACTCCCCTGGGGAGACTCCAGAAGTAGCCCAAGATCCATGTCAGCACTGGAGAGGAATCCTCAGGTTCCGGCCCCGACTCCACACAAGGTCTTAGGCCCCGGCATCGACGGGAGAGGAATCCCGAGAGGCCCCCGAGGAACTCGCATGGGGACTGGCCTTTCCTGAGGCCACCAGAGCGGGTCCCCGAATTCCCCGTCGAAAGTCGAGGGCACCTGCCGCAATTCGAGAAAATCCAGGAGGTTTTGCCCTCCAGGCGAGATGTGGCCCATTTCCGCTGAGGCTTCTCGAGGCTAATCACATCTAACCTCTGGAACTTCCAAAGGGTCCTTCACACCCTTACTGCAACTCAAGAAGTTCCCCGACATACCCGTCTCCACTCAAGAGGAAGCACGAGGGTCCCGCACACATCCAGGTGAGCCCCGTTTCCGCCTCCTAGCTCGAGATGAGGGATCCTTTCCCTGTTTCGTAGGGAAAGAATTCCCGGCGTTCCCATCGCATCTCAAGAGGAGGCGCTCTCCACAGGAGAGGCGAGAGGAACTCCAGGGTCGTGCCACCATTCCAAGAGTCCCCCAGATGTGTCAGTCCATTCCAGAGGAACCTGTTTTCCCTGCACTGCCTTGACGTTCAAGCCGAGGATCGACTCCCACCACGTGTGCACGTGGAACAGCCCTGTGGGAAAGCCTCGTGGGAAAGACTCGAGGGAAAATCATAGATCCTTTGATCCCGGCGGCGGACTGCGTGACACTGCTGCTACCGCTCTGGAGGAAAGCACAAGTGCATGGCCGCATTCGAGAAGAGGACTGACTCCCCTGCGGAGACTCCAGAAGTAGCCCAAGATTTATGTCAGCACTGGAGAGGAATCCTCAGGTTCCGGCCCCGACTCCACACAAGGTCTTAGGCCCCCGCATCGACGGGAGAGGAATCCCGAGAGGCCCCCGAGGAACTCGCATGGGGAGTGGCCTTTCCTGAGGCAACCAGAGCGGGTCCCCGAGGTCCCCGTCGTAAGTCGAGAGCACATGCCGCAACTCGAGAAAATCCAGGAGGTTTTGCCCTCCAGGCGAGATGAGGCCCATTTCCGCTGAGTCTTCTCGAGGCTAATCACATCTAACCACTGGAACTTCCAAAGGGTCCTTCACACCCTTGCTGCAACTCAAGAAGTTCCCCGACATACCCGTCTCCACTCGAGAGGAAGCACGAAGGTCCCGCACACATCCAGGGGAGCCCCAATTCCGCCTCCTAGCTCGAGATGAGGGATCCTTTCCCTGTTTCGTAGGGAAAGAATTCCCGGCGTTCCCGTCGCATCTCAAGAGGAGGCACTCTCCACAGGAAAGGCGAGAGGAAATCCAGGGTCGTGCCACCATTCCAAGAGTCACTCAGATGTGTCAGTCCATTCCAGAGGAACCTGTTTTCCCTGCACTGCCTTGACGTTCAAGCCGAGGATCGACTCCCACCACGTGTGCACGTGGGACAGCCCTGTGGGAAAACCTCGTGGGAAGGCCTCGTTGGAAAGACTCGAGGGAAAACCATAGATCCTTTGATCCACGCGGCGGACTGCGTGATACTGCTGCTACCGCTCTGGAGGAAAGCGCAAGTGCATGCCCGCATTCGACACGAGGACTGACTCCCCTGGGGAGACTCCAGAAGTACCCCAAGATCCATGTCAGCACTGGAGAGGAATCCTCAGGTTCCGGCCCCGACTCCACACAAGGTCTTAGGCCCCGGCATCGACGGGAGAGGAATCCCGAGAGGCCCCCGAGGAACTCGCAAGGGGACTGGCCTTTCCTGAGGCCACCAGAGCGGGTCCCTGAGGTCCCCGTCGTTAGTCGAGAGCACCTGCGGAAACTCGAGAAAATCCAGGAGGTTTTGCCCTCCAGGCGAAATGAGGCCCATTTCCGCTGAGGCTTCTCGAGGCTAATCACATCTAACCACTGGAACTTCCAAAGGGTCCATCACACCCTTGCTGCAACTCAAGAAGTTCCCCGACATACACGTCTCCACTCGAGAGGAAGCACCAAGGTCCCGCACACATCCAGGGGAGCCCCGTTTCCGCCTCCTAGCTCGAGATGAGGGATCCTTTCCCTGTTTCGTAGGGAAAGAAATCCCGGCGTTCCCATCGCATCTCAAGAGGAGGCGCTCTCCACAGGAAAGGCGAGAGGAACTCCAGGGTCGTGCCACCATTCCAAGAGTCCCCCAGATGTGTCAGTCCATTCCAGAGGAACCTGTTTTCCCTGCACTGCCTTGACGTTCAAGCCGAGGATCGACTCCCACCACGTGTGCACGTGGAACAGCCCTGTAGGAAAGCCTCGTGGGAAAGACTCGAGGGAAAATCATAGATCCTTTGATCCACGCGGCGGACTGCGTGACACTGCTGCTACCGCTCTGGAGGAAAGCACAAGTGCATGCCCGCATTCGAGAAGAGGACTGACTCCCCAGCGGATACTCCAGAATTAGCCCAAGATCCATGTCAGCACTGGAGAGGAATCCTCAGGTTCCGGCCCCGACTCCACACAAGGTCTTAGGCCCCGGCATCGACGGGAGATGAATCCCGAGAGGCCCCCGAGGAACTCGCATGGGGACTGGCCTTTCCTGAGGCCACCAGAGCGGGTCCCCAAGGTCCCCGTCGTAAGTCGAGAGCACCTGCCGCAACTCGAGAAAATCCAGGAGGTTTTGCCCTCCAGGCGAGATGAGGCCCATTTCCGCTGAGGCTTCTCGAGGCTAATCACATCTAACCACTGGAACTTCCAAAGGGTCCTTCACACCCTTGCTGCAACTCAAGCAGTTCCGCGACTTACCCGTCTCCACTCGAGAGGAAGCACGTGGGGTCCGGCACATATCCAGGGGAGCCCCGATTCCGCCTCCTAGCTCGAGATGAGGCATCCTCCCCTGTTTCGTAGGGAAAGAATTCCCGGCGTTCCCGTCGCATCTCAAAAGGAGTCGCTCTTCACAGGAAAGTCGAGAGGAACTCCAGGGTCGTGCCACCATTCGAAGAGTCCCCCAGATGTGTCAGTCCATTCCAGAGGAACCTGTTTTCCCTGCACTGCCTTGACGTTCAAGCCGAGGATCGACTCACACCACGTGTGCACGTGGGACAGCCCTGTGGGAAATCCTCGTGGGAAAGCCTCGTGGGAAAGACTCGAGGGAAAACCATAGATCCTTTGATCCACGCGGCGGACTGCGTGACAATGCTGCTACCGCTCTGGAGGAAAGCGCAAGTGCATGCCCACATTCGAGACGAGGACTGACTCCCCTGGGGAGACTCCAGAAGTACCCCAAGATCCATGTCACCACTGGAGAGGAATCCTCAGGTTCCGGCCCCGACTCCACACAAGGTATTAGGCCCGGGCATCGACGGGAGAGGAATCCCGAGAGGCCCCCGAGGAACTAGCATGGGGACTGGCCTTTCCTGAGGCCACCAGAGCGGGTCCCTGAGGTCCCCGTCGTAAGTCGAGAGCACCTGCCGCAACTCGAGAAAATCCAGGAGGTTTTGCCCTCCTGGCGAGATGAGGCCCATTTCCGCTGAGGGTTCTCGAGGCTAATCACATCTAACCACTGGAACTTCCAAAGGGTCCTTCACACCCTTGCTGCAACTCAAGAAGTTCCCCGACATAGCCGTCTCCACTCGAGAGGAAGCACCAGGGTCCCGCACACATCGAGGGGAGCCCCGTTTCCGAATCCTAGCTCGAGATGAGGGATCCTTTCCCTGTTTCGTAGGGAAAGAATTCCCGGCGTTCCCGGCGCATCTCAAAAGGAGTCGCTCTCCACAGGAAAGGCGAGAGGAACTACAGGGTCGTGCCACCATTCCAAGAGTCCCCCAGATGTGTCAGTCCATTCCAGAGGAACCTGTTTTCCCTGCACTGCCTTGACGTTCAAGCCGAGGATCGACTCCCACCACGTGTGCACGTGGGAAAGCCCTGTGGGAAAGCCTCGTGGGAAAGCCTCGTGGGAAAGACTCGAGGGAAAAACATAGCTCCTTTGATCCACGCGGCAGACTGCGTGACACTGCTGCTACCGCTCTGGAGGAAAGCACAAGTGCATGCCCGCATTCGAGACGAGCACTGACTCCCCTGGGGAGACTCCAGAAGTACCCCAAGATCCATGTCAGCACTGGAGAGGAATCCTCAGGTTCCGGCCCCGACTCCACACAAGGTCTTAGGCCCTGGCATCGACGGGAGAGGAATCCCGAGAGGCCCCCGAGGAACTGGCATGGGGACTGGCCTTTCCTGAGGCCACCAGAGCGTGTCCCCGAGTTCCCCGTCGTAAGTCGAGGGCCCCTGCCGCAATTCGAGAAAATCCAGGAGGTTTTGCCCTCCAGGCGAGATGAGGCCCATTTCCGCTGAGGCTTCTCGAGGCTAACCACATCTAACCTCTGGAACTTCCAAAGGGTCCTTCACACCCATGCTGCAACTCAAGAAGTTCCCCGACATACCCGTCTCCACTTGAATGGAAGCACGAGGATCCCGCACATATCCAGGGGAGCCCCGTTTCCGCCTCCTAGCTCGAGATGAGGGATCCTTTCCCTGTTTCATAGGGAAAGAATTCCCGGCGTTCCCATCGCATCTCAAGAGGAGGCGCTCTCCACAGGAAAGGCGAGAGGAACTCCAGGGTCGTGCCACCATTCCAAGAGTCCCCCAGATGTGTCAGTCCATTCCAGAGGAACCTGTTTTCCCTGCACTGCCTTGACGTTCAAGGCGAGGATCGACTCCCACCACGTGTGCACGTGGAACAGCCCTGTGGGAAAGCCTCGTGGGAAAGACTCGAGGGAAAATCATAGATCCTTTGATCCACGCGTCGGACTGCCTGACACTGCTGCTACCGCTCTGGAGGAAAGCACAATTGCATGCCCGAATTCGAGAAGAGGACTCACTCCCCTGGGGAGACTCCAGAAGTAGCCCAAGATCCATGTCAGCACTGGAGAGGAATCCTCAGGTTCTGGCCCCGACTCCACACAAGGTCTTAGGCCCCGGCATCGACGGGAGAGGAATCCCGAGAGGCCCCCGAGGAACTCGCATGGGGACTGGCCTTTCCTGAGGCCACCAGAGCGGGTCCCCGAGGTCCCCGTCGTAAGTCGAGAGCACATGCCGCAACTCGAGAAACTCCAGGAGGTTTTGCCCTCCAGGCGAGATGAGGCCCATTTCCGCTGAGTCTTCTCGAGGCTAATCACATCTAACCACTGGAACTTCCAAAGGGTCCTTCACACCCTTGCTGCAACTCAAGAAGTTCCCCGACATACCCGTCTCCACTCGAGAGGAAGCACGAGGGTCCCGCACACATCCAGGGGAGCCCCGTTTCCGCCTCCTAGCTCGAGATGAGAGATCCTTTCCCTGTTTCGTAGGGAAAGAATTCCCGGCGTTCCCATCCCATCTCAAGAGGAGGCGCTCTCCACAGGAAAGGCGAGAGGAACTCCAGGGTCGTGCCACCATTCCAAGAGTCCCCCAGATGTGTCAGTCCATTCCAGAGGATCCTGTTTTCCCTGCACTGCCTTGACGTTCAAGGCGAGGATCGACTCCCACCACGTGTGCACGTGGAACAGCCCTGTGGGAAAGCCTCGTGGGAAAGCCTCGTGGGAAAGACTCGAGGGAAAATCATAGACCCTTTGATCCACGGGGCGGACTGCGTGACACTGCTGCTACCGCTCTGGAGGAAAGCGCAATTGCATGCCCTCATTCGAGACGAGGACTGACTCCCTGGGGAGACTCCAGAAGTACCCCAAGATCCATGTCAACACTGGAGAGGAATCCTCAGGTTCCGGACCCAACTCCACACAAGGTCTTAGGCCCCGGCATCGACCGGAGAGGAATCCCGAGAGGCCCCCGAGGAACTCGCATGTGGACTGGCCTTTCCTGAGGCCACCAGAGCGGGTCCCCGAGGTCCCCGTCGTAAGTCGAGGGCACCTGCCGCAACTCGAGAAAATCCAGGAGGTTTTGCCCTCCAGGCGAGATGTGGCCCATTTCCGCTGAGGCTTCTCGAGGCTAATCACATCTAACCACTGGAACTTCCAAAGGGTCCTTCACACCCTTGCTGCAACTCAAGAAGTTCCCCGACATACCCGTCTCCACTCGAGAGGAAGCACGAGGGTCCCGCACACATCCAGGGGAGCCCCGTTTCCGCCTCCTAGCTCGAGATGAGGGATCCTTTCCCTGTTTCGTAGGGAAAGAATTCCCGGCGTTCCCGTCGCATCTCAAGAGGAGGCGCTCTCCACAGGAAAGGCGAGTGGAACTCCAGGGTCGTGCCACCATTCCAAGAGTCCCCCAGATGTGTCAGTCCATTCCAGAGGAACCTGTTTTCCCTGCACTGCCTTGACGTTCAAGCCGAGGATCGAATCCCACCACGTGTGCACGTGGGACAGCCCTGTGGGAAAGCCTCTTGGGAAAGCCTCGTGGGAAAGACTCGAGGGAAAACCATAGATCCTTTGATCCACGCGGCGGACTGCGTGACACTGCTGCTACCGCTCTGGAGGAAAGCGCAAGTGCATGCCCGCATTCGACACGAGGACTGACTCCCCTGGGGAGACTCCAGAAGTAGCCCAAGATCCATGTCAGCACTGGAGAGGAATCCTCAGGTTCCGGCCCCGACTCCACACAAGGTCTTAGGCCCCGGCATCGACGGGAGAGGAATCCCGAGAGGCCCCCGAGGAACTCGCATGGGGACTGGCCTTTCCTGAGGCAACCAGAGCGGGTCCCCGAGGTCCCCGTCGTAAGTCGAGAGCACATGCCGCAACTCGAGAAAATCCAGGAGGTTTTGCCCTCCAGGCGAGATGAGGCCCATTTCCGCTGAGTCTTCTCGAGGCTAATCACATCTAACCACTGGAACTTCCAAAGGGTCCTTCACACCCTTGCTGCAACTCAAGAAGTTCCCCGACATACCCGTCTCCACTCGAGAGGAAGCACGAAGGTCCCGCACACATCCAGGGGAGCCCCAATTCCGCCTCCTAGCTCGAGATGAGGGATCCTTTCCCTGTTTCGTAGGGAAAGAATTCCCGGCGTTCCCGTCGCATCTCAAGAGGAGGCACTCTCCACAGGAAAGGCGAGAGGAACTCCAGGGTCGTGCCACCATTCCAAGAGTCACTCAGATGTGTCAGTCCATTCCAGAGGAACCTGTTTTCCCTGCACTGCCTTGACGTTCAAGCCGAGGATCGACTCCCACCACGTGTGCACGTGGGACAGCCCTGTGGGAAAACCTCGTGGGAAGGCCTCGTTGGAAAGACTCGAGGGAAAACCATAGATCCTTTGATCCAGGCGGCGGACTGCGTGACACTGCTGCTACCGCTCTGGAGGAAAGCGCAAGTGCATGCCCGCATTCGACACGAGGACTGACTCCCCTGGGGAGACTCCAGAAGTACCCCAAGATCCATGTCAGCACTGGAGAGGAATCCTCAGGTTCCGGCCCCGACTCCACACAAGGTCTTAGGCCCCGGCATCGACGGGAGAGGAATCCCGAGAGGCCCCCGAGGAACTCGCAAGGGGACTGGCCTTTCCTGAGGCCACCAGAGCGGGTCCCTGAGGTCCCCGTCGTTAGTCGAGAGCACCTGCGGAAACTCGAGAAAATCCAGGAGGTTTTGCCCTCCAGGCGAAATGAGGCCCATTTCCGCTGAGGCTTCTCGAGGCTAATCACATCTAACCACTGGAACTTCCAAAGGGTCCATCACACCCTTGCTGCAACTCAAGAAGTTCCCCGACATACACGTCTCCACTCGAGAGGAAGCACCAAGGTCCCGCACACATCCAGGGGAGCCCCGTTTCCGCCTCCTAGCTCGAGATGAGGGATCCTTTCCCTGTTTCGTAGGGAAAGAAATCCCGGCGTTCCCATCGCATCTCAAGAGGAGGCGCTCTCCACAGGAAAGGCGAGAGGAACTCCAGGGTCGTGCCACCATTCCAAGAGTCCCCCAGATGTGTCAGTCCATTCCAGAGGAACCTGTTTTCCCTGCACTGCCTTGACGTTCAAGCCGAGGATCGACTCCCACCACGTGTGCACGTGGAACAGCCCTGTAGGAAAGCCTCGTGGGAAAGACTCGAGGGAAAATCATAGATCCTTTGATCCACGCGGCGGACTGCGTGACACTGCTGCTACCGCTCTGGAGGAAAGCACAAGTGCATGCCCGCATTCGAGAAGAGGACTGACTCCCCAGCGGATACTCCAGAATTAGCCCAAGATCCATGTCAGCACTGGAGAGGAATCCTCAGGTTCCGGCCCCGACTCCACACAAGGTCTTAGGCCCCGGCATCGACGGGAGATGAATCCCGAGAGGCCCCCGAGGAACTCGCATGGGGACTGGCCTTTCCTGAGGCCACCAGAGCGGGTCCCCAAGGTCCCCGTCGTAAGTCGAGAGCACCTGCCGCAACTCGAGAAAATCCAGGAGGTTTTGCCCTCCAGGCGAGATGAGGCCCATTTCCGCTGAGGCTTCTCGAGGCTAATCACATCTAACCACTGGAACTTCCAAAGGGTCCTTCACACCCTTGCTGCAACTCAAGCAGTTCCGCGACTTACCCGTCTCCACTCGAGAGGAAGCACGTGGGGTCCGGCACATATCCAGGGGAGCCCCGATTCCGCCTCATAGCTCGAGATGAGGCATCCTCCCCTGTTTCGTAGGGAAAGAATTCCCGGCGTTCCCGTCGCATCTCAAAAGGAGTCGCTCTTCACAGGAAAGTCGAGAGGAACTCCAGGGTCGTGCCCCCATTCCAAGAGTCCCCCAGATGTGTCAGTCCATTCCAGAGGAACCTGTTTTCCCTGCACTGCCTTGACGTTCAAGCCGAGGATCGACTCACACCACGTGTGCACGTGGGACAGCCCTGTGGGAAATCCTCGTGGGAAAGCCTCGTGGGAAAGACTCGAGGGAAAACCATAGATCCTTTGATCCACGCGGCGGACTGCGTGACAATGCTGCTACCGCTCTGGAGGAAAGCGCAAGTGCATGCCCGCATTCGAGACGAGGACTGACTCCCCTGGGGAGACTCCAGAAGTACCCCAAGATCCATGTCACCACTGGAGAGGAATCCTCAGGTTCCGGCCCCGACTCCACACAAGGTCTTAGGCCCGGGCATCGACGGGAGAGGAATCCCGAGAGGCCCCCGAGGAACTAGCATGGGGACTGGCCTTTCCTGAGGCCACCAGAGCGGTTCCCTGAGGTCCCCGTCGTAAGTCGAGAGCACCTGCCGCAACTCGAGAAAATCCAGGAGGTTTTGCCCTCCTGGCGAGATGAGGCCCATTTCCGCTGAGGGTTCTCGAGGCTAATCACATCTAACCACTGGAACTTCCAAAGGGTCCTTCACACCCTTGCTGCAACTCAAGAAGTTCCCCGACATAGCCGTCTCCACTCGAGAGGAAGCACCAGGGTCCCGCACACATCGAGGGGAGCCCCGATTCCGCCTCCTAGCTCGAGATGAGGGATCCTTTCCCTGTTTCGTAGGGAAAGAATTCCCGGCGTTCCCGGCGCATCTCAAAAGGAGTCGCTCTCCACAGGAAAGGCGAGAGGAACTACAGGGTCGTGCCACCATTCCAAGAGTCCCCCAGATGTGTCAGTCCATTCCAGAGGAACCTGTTTTCCCTGCACTGCCTTGAAGTTCAAGCCGAGGATCGACTCCCACCACGTGTGCACGTGGGACAGCCCTGTGGGAAAGCCTCGTGGGAAAGCCTCGTGGGAAAGACTCGAGGGAAAAACATAGCTCCTTTGATCCACGCGGCAGACTGCGTGACACTGCTGCTACCGCTCTGGAGGAAAGCACAAGTGCATGCCCGCATTCGAGACGAGCACTGACTCCCCTGGGGAGACTCCAGAAGTACCCCAAGATCCATGTCAGCACTGGAGAGGAATCCTCAGGTTCCGGCCCCGACTCCACACAAGGTCTTAGGCCCCGGCATCGACGGGAGTGGAATCCCGAGAGGCCCCGAGGAACTCGCATGGGGACTGGCCTTTCCTGAGGCCACCAGAGCGGGTCCCTGAGGTCCCCTTCGTAAGTCGAGGGCACCTGCCGCAACTCTAGAAAATGAAGGAGGTTTTGCCCTCCAGGCGAGATGAGGCCCATTTCTGCTGAGGCTTCTCGAGGCTAATCACATCTAACCACTGGAACTTCCAAAGGGTCCTTCACACCCTTGCTGCAACTCAAGAAGTTCCCCGACATAACCGTCTCCACTCGAGAGGAAGCACGAGGTTCCCGCACACATCCAGGGGAGCCCCGTTTCCGCCTCCTAGCTTGAGATGAGGGATCCTTTCCCTGTTTCGTAGGGAAAGAATTCCCGGCGTTCCCGTCGCATCTCAAGAGGAGGCGCTCTCCACAGGAAAGGCGAGAGGAACTCCAGGGTCGTGCCACCATTCCAAGAGACGCACAGATGTGTCAGTCCATTACAGAGGAACCTCTTTTCCCTGCACTGCCTTGACGTTCAAGCCGAGGATCGACTCCCACCACGCGTGCATTTGGGACAGCCCTGTGGGAAAGCCTCGTGGGAAAGCCTCGTGGGAAAGACTCGAGGGAAAACCATAGATCCTTTGATCCACGCGGCGGACTGCGTGACACTGCTGCTACCGCTCTGGAGGAAAGCGCAAGTGCATGCCCGCATTCGAGACGAGCACTGACTCCCCTGGGGAGACTCCAGAAGTACCCCAAGATCCATGTCAGCTCTGGAGAGGAATCCTCAGGTTCCGGCCCCGACTCCACACAAGGTCTTAGGCCCCGGCATCGACGGGAGAGGAATCCCGAGAGGCCCCCGAGGAATTCGCATAGGCACTGGCCTTTCCTGAGGCCACCAGAGCGGTTCCCTGAGGTCCCCGTCGTAACTCGAGAGCACGTGCCGCAACTCGAGAAAATCCAGGAGGTTTTGCCCTCCAGGCGAGATGAGGCCCATTTCCGCTGAGGCTCCTCGAGGCTAATCACATCTAACCACTGGAACTTCCAAAGGGTCCTTCACACCCTTGCTGCAACTCAAGCAGTTCCGCGACATACCCGTCTACACTCGAGAGGAAGCACGTGGGGTCCCGCATATATCCAGGGGAGCCCCGTTTCCGCCTCCTAGCTCGAGATGAGGGATCCTTTCCCTTTTTCGTAGGGAAAGAATTCCCGGCGTTCCCGTCGCATCTCAAGAGGGGGCGCTCTCCACAGGAAAGGCGAGAAGAACTCCAGGGTCGTGCCACCATTCCAAGAGACCCCCAGATGTGTCAGTCCACTCCAGAGGAACCTGTTTTCCCTGCACTGCCTTGACGTTCAAGCCGAGGATCGACTCCCACCACGTGTGCACGTGGGACAGCCCTGTGGGAAAGCCTCGTGGAAAAGCCTAGTGGGAAAGACTCGAGGGAAAACCATAGATCCTTTGATCCACAGGGCGGACTGCGTGACACTGCTGCTACCGCTCTGGAGGAAAGCGCAAGTGCATGCCCGCATTCGAGACGAGGACTGACTCCCCTGGGGAGACTCCAGAAGTACCCCAAGATCCATGTCAGCACTGGAGCGGAATCCTCAGGTTCCGGCCCCGACTCCACACAAGGTCTTAGGCCCCGGCATCGACGGGAGAGGAATCCCGAGAGGCCCCCGAGGAACTCGCATGGGGACTGGCCTTTCCTGAGGCAACCAGGGCGGGTCCCTGAGGTCCCCGTCATAGGTCAAGAGCACCTGCCGCAACTCGAGAAAATCCAGGAGGTTTTGCCCTCCAGGCGAAATCAGGCCGATTTCCGCTGAGGCTTCTCGAGGCTAATCACATCTAACCACTTGAACTTCCACAGGGTCCTTCACACCCTTGCTGCAACTCAAGAAGTTCCCCGACATACCCGTCTCCACTCGAGAGGAAGCACGAGGGTCCCGCACACATCCAGGGGAGGCCCGTTTCCGCCTCCTAGCTCGAGATGAGGGATCCTTTCCCTGTTTCGTAGGGAAAGAATTCCCGGCGTTCCCGTCGCATCTCAAGAGGAGGCGCTCTCCACAGGAAAGGCGAGAGGAACTCCAGGGTCGTGCCACCATTACAAGAGTCCCCCAGATGTGTCAGTCCATTCCAGAGGAACCTGTTTTCCCTGCACTGCCTTGACGTTCAAGCCGAGGATCGACTCCCACCACGTGTGCACGTGGGACAGCCCTGTGGGAAAGCCTCGTGGGAAAGCCTCGTGGGAAAGTCTCGTGGGAAAACCATAGATCCTTTGCTCCACGCGGCGGACTGCGTGACACTGCTGCTACCGCTCTGGAGGAAAGCGCAAGTGCATGCCCGCATTCGAGACGAGGACTGACTCCCCTGGGGAGACTACAGAAGTAGCCCAAGATCCATGTCAGCACTGGAGAGGAATCTTTAGGTTCCGGCCCCGACTCCACACAAGGTCTTAGGCCCCGGCATCGACGGGAGAGGAATCCCGAGAGGCCCCCGAGGAACTCGCATGGGGACTGGCCTTTCCTGAGGCCACCAGAGCGGGTCCCCGAGGTCCCCGTCGTAAGTCGAGAGCACATGCCGCAACTCGAGAAAATCCAGGAGGTTTTGCCCTCCAGGCGAGATGAGGCACATTTCCGCTGAGTCTTCTCGAGGCTAATCACATCTAACCACTGGAACTTCCAAAGGGTCCTTCACACCCTTGCTGCAACTCAAGAAGTTCCCCGACATACCCGTCTCCACTCGAGAGGAAGCACGAGGGTCCCGCACACATCCAGGGGAGCCCCGTTTCCGCCTCCTAGCTCGAGATGAGGGATCCTTTCCCTGTTTCGTAGGGAAAGAATTCCCGGCGTTCCCGTCGCATCTCAAGAGGAGTCACTCTCCACAGGAAAGGCGAGAGGAACTCCAGGGTCGTGCTACCATTCCAAGAGTCACTCAGATGTGTCAGTCCATTCCAGAGGAACCTGTTTTCCCTGCACTGCCTTGACGTTCAAGCCGAGGATCGACTCCCACCACGTGTGCACGTGGGACAGCCCTGTGGGAAAGCCTCGTGGGAAGGCCTCGTTGGAAAGACTCGAGGGAAAACCATAGATCCTTTGATCCACGCGGCGGACTGCGTGACACTGCTGCTACCGCTCTGGAGGAAAGCGCAAGTGCATGCCCGCATTCGAGACGAGGACTGACTCCCCTGGGGAGACTCCAGAAGTACCCCAAGATCCATGTCAGCACTGGAGAGGAATCCTCAGGTTCCGGCCCCGACTCCACACAAGGTCTTAGGCCCCGGCATCAACGGGAGAGGAATCCCGAGAGGCCCCCGAGGAACTCGCATGGGGACTGGCCTTTCCTGAGGCCACCAGAGCGGGTCCGCGATTCCCCGTCGAAAGTCGAGGGCACCTGCCGCAATTCGAGAAAATCAAGGAGGTTTTGCCCTCCAGGCGAGATGTGGCCCATTTCCGCTGAGGCTTCTCGAGGCTAATCACATCTAACCTCTGGAACTTCCAAAGGGTCCTTCACACCCTTGCTGCAACTCAAGAAGTTCCCCGACATACCCGTCTCCACTCGAGAGGAAGCACGAGGGTCCCGCACACATCCAGGGGAGCCCCGTTTCCGCCTCCTAGCTCGAGATGTGGGATCCTTTCCCTGTTTCGTAGGGAAAGAAATCCCGGCGTTCCCATCGCATCTCAAGAGGAGGCGCTCTCCACAGGAAAGGCGAGAGGAACTCCAGGGTCGTGCCACCATTCCAAGAGTCCCCCAGATGTGTCAGTCCATTCCAGATGAACCTGTTTTCCCTGCACTGCCTTGACGTTCAAGCCGAGGATCGACTCCCACCACGTGTGCACGGGGAACAGCCCTGTGGAAAGCCTCGTGGGAAAGACTCGAGGGAAAATCATAGATCCTTTGATCCACGCGGCGGACTGTGTGACACTGCTGCTACCGCTCTGGAGGAAAGCACAAGTGCATGCCCGCATTCGAGAAGAGGATGACTCCCCTCCGGAGACTCCAGAAGTAGCCCAAGATCCATGTCAGCACTGGAGAGGAATCCTCAGGTTCCGGCCCCGACTCCACACAAGGTCTTAGGCCCCGGCATCGACGGGAGAGGAATCCCGAGAGGCCCCCGAGGAACTCGCATGGGGACTGGCCTTTCCTGAGGCCACCAGAGCGGGTCCCCGAGGTCCCCGTCGTAAGTCGAGAGCACATGCCGCAACTCGAGAAAATCCAGGAGGTTTTGCCCTCCAGGCGAGATGAGGCCCATTTCCGCTGAGTCTTCTCGAGGCTAATCACATCTAACCACTGGAACTTCCAAAGGGTCTTTAACACCCTTGCTGCAACTCAAGAAGTTCCCCGACATACCCGTCTCCACTCGAGAGGAAGCACGAGGGTCCCGCACACATCCAGGGGAGCCCCGTTTCCGCCTCCTAGCTCGAGATGAGGGATCCTTTCCCTGTTTCGTAGGGAAAGAATTCCCGGCGTTCCCGTCGCATCTCAAGAGGAGTCGCTCTCCACAGGAAAGGCGAGAGGAACTCCAGGGTCGTGCCACCATTCCAAGAGTCACTCAGATGTGTCAGTCCATTCCAGAGGAACCTGTTTTCCCTGCACTACCTTGACGTTCAAGCCGAGGATCGACTCCCACCACGTGTGCACGTGGGACAGCCCTGTGGGAAAGCCTCGTGGGAAGGCCTCGTTGGAAAGACTCGAGGGAAAACCATAGATCCTTTGATCAACGCGGCGGACTGCGTGACACTGCTGCTACCGCTCTGGAGGAAAGCGCAAGTGCATGCCCGCATTCGACACGAGGACTGACTCCCCTGGGGAGACTCCAGAAGTACCCCAAGATCCATGTCAGCACTGGAGAGGAATCCTCAGGTTCCGGCCCCGAATCCACACAAGGTCTTAGGCCCCGGCATGGACGGGAGAGGAATCCCGAGAGGCCCCCGAGGAACTCGCATGGGGACTGGCCTTTCCTGAGGCCACCAGAGCGGGTCCCTGAGGTCCCCGTCGTTAGTCGAGAGCACCTGCCACAACTCGAGAAAATCCAGGAAGTTTTGCCCTCCAGGCGAAATGAGGCCCATTTCCGCTGAGGCTTCTCGAGGCTAATCACATCTAACCACTGGAACTTCCAAAGGGTCCATCACACCCTTGCTGCAACTCAAGAAGTTCCCCGACATACACGTCTCCACTCGAGAGGAAGCACCAAGGTCCCGCACACATCCAGGGGAGCCCCGTTTCCGCCTCCTAGCTCGAGATGAGGGATCCTTTCCCTGTTTCGTAGGGAAAGAATTCCCGGCGTTCCCGTCGCATCTCAAGAGGAGGCGCTCTCCACAGGAAAGGCGAGAGGAACTCCAGGGTCGTGCCACCATTCCAAGAGTCCCCCAGATGTGTCAGTCCATTCCAGAGGAACCTGTTTTCCCTGCACTGCCTTGACGTTCAAGCCGAGGATCGACTCCCACCACGTGTGAACGTGGGACAGCCCTGTGGGAAAGCCTCGTGGGAAAGCCTCGTGGGAAAGTCTCGAGGGAAAACCATAGATCCTTTGATCCACGCGGCAGACTGCGTGACACTGCTGCTACCGCTCTGGAGGAAAGCGCAAGTGCATGCCCGCATTCGAGACGAGGACTGAATCCCCTGGGGAGACTCCAGAAGTAGCCCAAGATCCATGTCAGCACTGGAGAGGAATCCTCAGGTTCCGGCCCCGACTCCACACAAGGTCTTAGGCCCCGGCATCGACGGGAGAGGAATCCCGAGAGGCCCCCGAGGAACTCGCATGGGGACTGGCCTTTCCTGAGGCCACCAGAGCGGGTCCCCGAGTTCCCCGTCGAAAGTCGAGGGCACCTGCCGCAATTCGAGAAAATCCAGGAGATTTTGCCCTCCAGGCGAGATGTGGCCCATTTCCGCTGAGGCTTCTCGAGGCTAATCACATCTAACCTCTGGAACTTCCAAAGGGTCCTTCACACCCTTGCTGCAACTCAAGAAGTTCCCCAACATACCCGTCTCCACTCGAGAGGAAGCACGAGGGTCCCGCACACATCCAGGGGAGCCCCGTTTCCGCCTCCTAGCTCGAGATGAGGGATCCTTTCCCTGTTTCGTAGGGAAAGAAATCCCGGCGTTCCCATCGCATCTCAAGAGGAGGCGCTCTCCACAGGAAAGGCGAGAGGAACTCCAGGGTCGTGCCACCATTCCAAGAGTCCCCCAGATGTGTCAGTCCATTCCAGAGGAACCTGTTTTCCCTGCACTGCCTTGACGTTCAAGCCGAGGATCGACTCCCACCACGTGTGCACGTGGAATATCCCTGTGGAAAGCCTCGTGGGAAAGACTCGAGGGAAAATCATAGATCCTTTGATCCACGCGGCGGACTGCGTGACACTGCTGCTACCGCTCTGGAGGAAAGCACAAGTGCATGCCCGCATTCGAGAAGAGGAATGACTCCCCTGCGGATACTCCAGAATTAGCCCAAGATCCATGTCAGCACTGGAGAGGAATCCTCAGGTTCCGGCCCCGACTCCACACAAGGTCTTAGGCCCCGGCATCTACGGGAGAGGAATCCCGAGAGGCCCCCGAGGAACTCGCATGGGGACTGGCCTTTCCTGAGGCCACCAGAGCGGGTCCCTGAGGTCCCGGTCGTTAGTCGAGAGCACCTGCCACAACTCGAGAAAATCCAGGAAGTTTTGCCCTCCAGGCGAAATGAGGCCCATTTCCGCTGAGGCTTCTCGAGGCTAATCACATCTAACCACTGGAACTTCCAAAGGGTCCATCACACCCTTGCTGCAACTCAAGAAGTTCCCCGACATACACGTCTCCACTCGAGAGGAAGCACCAAGGTCCCGCACACATCCAGGGGAGCCCCGTTTCCGCCTCCTAGCTCGAGATGAGGGATCCTTTCCCTGTTTCGTAGGGAAAGAATTCCCGGCGTTCCCGTCGCATCTCAAGAGGAGGCGCTCTCCACAGGAAAGGCGAGAGGAACTCCAGGGTCGTGCCACCATTCCAAGAGTCCCCCAGATGTGTCAGTCCATTCCAGAGGAACCTGTTTTCCCTGCACTGCCTTGACGTTCAAGCCGAGGATCGACTCCCACCACGTGTGCACGTGGGACAGCCCTGTGGGAAAGCCTCGTGGGAAAGCCTCGTGGGAAAGTCTCGAGGGAAAACCATAGATCCTTTGATCCACGCGGCAGACTGCGTGACACTGCTGCTACCGCTCTGGAGGAAAGCGCAAGTGCATGCCCGCATTCGAGACGAGGACTGAATCCCCTGGGGAGACTCCAGAAGTAGCCCAAGATCCATGTCAGCACTGGAGAGGAATCCTCAGGTTCCGGCCCCGACTCCACACAAGGTCTTAGGCCCCGGCATCGACGGGAGAGGAATCCCGAGAGGCCCCCGAGGAACTCGCATGGGGACTGGCCTTTCCTGAGGCCACCAGAGCGGGTCCCCGAGTTCCCCGTCGAAAGTCGAGGGCACCTGCCGCAATTCGAGAAAATACAGGAGGTTTTGCCCTCCAGGCGAGATGTGGCCCATTTCCGCTGAGGCTTCTCGAGGCTAATCACATCTAACCTCTGGAACTTCTAAAGGGTCCTTCACACCCTTGCTGCACCTCAAGAAGTTCCCCAACATACCCGTCTCCACTTGAGAGGAAGCACGAGGGTCCCGCACACATCCAGGGGAGCCCCGTTTCCGCCTCCTAGCTCGAGATGAGGGATCCTTTCCCTGTTTCGTAGGGAAAGAAATCCCGGCGTTCCCATCGCATCTCAAGAGGAGGCGCTCTCCACAGGAAAGGCGAGAGGAACTCCAGGGTCGTGCCACCATTCCAAGAGTCCCCCAGATGTGTCAGTCCATTCCAGAGGAACCTGTTTTCCCTGCACTGCCTTGACGTTCAAGCCGAGGATCGACTCCCACCACGTGTGCACGTGGAACAGCCCTGTGGAAAGCCTCGTGGGAAAGACTCGAGGGAAAATCATAGATCCTTTGATCCACGCGGCGGACTGTGTGACACTGCTGCTACCGCTCTGGAGGAAAGCACAAGTGCATGCCCGCATTCGAGAAGAGGATGACTCCCCTCCGGAGACTCCAGAAGTAGCCCAAGATCCATGTCAGCACTGGAGAGGAATCCTCAGGTTCCGGCCCCGACTCCACACAAGGTCTTAGGCCCCGGCATCGACGGGAGAGGAATCCCGAGAGGCCCCCGAGGAACTCGCATGGAGAGTGGCCTTTCCTGAGGCCACCAGAGCGGGTCCCCGAGGTCCCCGTCGTAAGTCGAGAGCACATGCCGCAACTCGAGAAAATCCAGGAGGTTTTGCCCTCCAGGCGAGATGAGGCCCATTTCCGCTGAGTCTTCTCGAGGCTAATCACATCTAACCACTGGAACTTCCAAAGGGTCTTTAACACCCTTGCTGCAACTCAAGAAGTTCCCCGACATACCCGTCTCCACTCGAGAGGAAGCACGAGGGTCCCGCACACATCCAGGGGAGCCCCGTTTCCGCCTCCTAGCTCGAGATGAGGGATCCTTTCCCTGTTTCGTAGGGAAAGAATTCCCGGCGTTCCCGTCGCATCTCAAGAGGAGTCGCTCTCCACAGGAAAGGCGAGAGGAACTCCAGGGTCGTGCCACCATTCCAAGAGTCACTCAGATGTGTCAGTCCATTCCAGAGGAACCTGTTTTCCCTGCACTACCTTGACGTTCAAGCCGAGGATCGACTCCCACCACGTGTGCACGTGGGACAGCCCTGTGGGAAAGCCTCGTGGGAAGGCCTCGTTGGAAAGACTCGAGGGAAAACCATAGATCCTTTGATCCACGCGGCGGACTGCGTGACACTGCTGCTACCGCTCTGGAGGAAAGCGCAAGTGCATGCCCGCATTCGACACGAGGACTGACTCCCCTGGGGAGACTCCAGAAGTACCCCAAGATCCATGTCAGCACTGGAGAGGAATCCTCAGGTTCCGGCCCCGAATCCACACAAGGTATTAGGCCCCGGCATGGACGGGAGAGGAATCCCGAGAGGCCCCCGAGGAACTCGCATGGGGACTGGCCTTTCCTGAGGCCACCAGAGCGGGTCCCTGAGGTCCCCGTCGTTAGTCGAGAGCACCTGCCACAACTCGAGAAAATCCAGGAAGTTTTGCCCTCCAGGCGAAATGAGGCCCATTTCCGCTGAGGCTTCTCGAGGCTAATCACATCTAACCACTGGAACTTCCAAAGGGTCCATCACACCCTTGCTGCAACTCAAGAAGTTCCCCGACATACACGTCTCCACTCGAGAGGAAGCACCAAGGTCCCGCACACATCCAGGGGAGCCCCGTTTCCGCCTCCTAGCTCGAGATGAGGGATCCTTTCCCTGTTTCGTAGGGAAAGAATTCCCGGCGTTCCCGTCGCATCTCAAGAGGAGGCGCTCTCCACAGGAAAGGCGAGAGGAACTCCAGGGTCGTGCCACCATTCCAAGAGTCCCCCAGATGTGTCAGTCCATTCCAGAGGAACCTGTTTTCCCTGCACTGCCTTGACGTTCAAGCCGAGGATCGACTCCCACCACGTGTGAACGTGGGACAGCCCTGTGGGAAAGCCTCGTGGGAAAGCCTCGTGGGAAAGTCTCGAGGGAAAACCATAGATCCTTTGATCCACGCGGCAGACTGCGTGACACTGCCGCTACCGCTCTGGAGGAAAGCGCAAGTGCATGCCCGCATTCGAGACGAGGACTGAATCCCCTGGGGAGACTCCAGAAGTAGCCCAAGATCCATGTCAGCACTGGAGAGGAATCCTCAGGTTCCGGCCCCGACTCCACACAAGGTCTTAGGCCCCGGCATCGACGGGAGAGGAATCCCGAGAGGCCCCCGAGGAACTCGCATGGGGACTGGCCTTTCCTGAGGCCACCAGAGCGGGTCCCCGAGTTCCCCGTCGAAAGTCGAGGGCACCTGCCGCAATTCGAGAAAATCCAGGAGATTTTGCCCTCCAGGCGAGATGTGGCCCATTTCCGCTGAGGCTTCTCGAGGCTAATCACATCTAACCTCTGGAACTTCCAAAGGGTCCTTCACCCCCTTGCTGCAACTCAAGAAGTTCCCCAACATACCCGTCTCCACTCGAGAGGAAGCACGAGGGTCCCGCACACATCCAGGGGAGCCCCGTTTCCGCCTCCTAGCTCGAGATGAGGGATCCTTTCCCTGTTTCGTAGGGAAAGAAATCCCGGCGTTCCCATCGCATCTCAAGAGGAGGCGCTCTCCACAGGAAAGGCGAGAGGAACTCCAGGGTCGTGCCACAATTCCAAGAGTCCCCCAGATGTGTCAGTCCATTCCAGAGGAACCTGTTTTCCCTGCACTGCCTTGACGTTCAAGCCGAGGATCGACTCCCACCACGTGTGCACGTGGAATATCCCTGTGGAAAGCCTCGTGGGAAAGACTCGAGGGAAAATCATAGATCCTTTGATCCACGCGGCGGACTGTGTGACACTGCTGCTACCGCTCTGGAGGAAAGCACAAGTGCATGCCCGCATTCGAGAAGAGGATGACTCCCCTCCGGAGACTCCAGAAGTAGCCCAAGATCCATGTCAGCACTGGAGAGGAATCCTCAGGTTCCGGCCCCGACTCCACACAAGGTCTTAGGCCCCGGCATCGACGGGAGAGGAATCCCGAGAGGCCCCCGAGGAACTCGCATGGGGACTGGCCTTTCCTGAGGCCACCAGAGCGGGTCCCCGAGGTCCCCGTCGTAAGTCGAGAGCACCTGCCGCAACTCGAGAAAATCCAGGAGGTTTTGCCCTCCAGGCGAGATGAGGCCCATTTCCGCTGAGTCTTCTCGAGGCTAATCACATCTAACCACTGGAACTTCCAAAGGGTCCTTCACACCCTTGCTGCAACTCAAGAAGTTCCCCGACATACCCGTCTCTACTCGAGAGGAAGCACGAGGGTCCCGCACACATCCAGGGGAGCCCCGTTTCCGCCTCTTAGCTCGAGATGAGGGATCCTTTCCCTGTTTCATAGGGAAAGAATTCCCGGCGTTCCCGTCGCATCTCAAGAGGAGTCGCTCTCCACAGGAAAGGCGAGAGGAACTCAAGGGTCGTGCCACCATTCCAAGAGTCACTCAGATGTGTCAGTCCATTCCAGCGGAACCTGTTTTCCCTGCACTACTTGACGTTCAAGCCGAGGATCGACTCCCACCACGTGTGCACGTGGGACAGCCCTGTGGGAAAGCCTCGTGGGAAGGCCTCGTTGGAAAGACTCGAGGGAAAACCATAGATCCTTTGATCCACGCGGCGGACTGCGTGACACTGCTGCTACCGCTCTGGAGAAAAGCGCAAGTGCATGCCCGCATTCGACACGAGGACTGACTCCCCTGGGGAGACTCCAGAAGTACCCCAAGATCCATGTCAGCACTGGAGAGGAATCCTCAGGTTCCGTCCCCGAATCCACACAAGGTATTAGGCCCCGGCATGGACGGGAGAGGAATCCCGAGAGGCCCCCGAGGAACTCGCATGGGGACTGGCCTTACCTGAGGCCACCAGAGCGGGTCCCTGAGGTCCCCGTCGTTAGTCGAGAGCACCTGCCACAACTCGAGAAAATCCAGGAAGTTTTGCCCTCCAGGCGAAATGAGGCCCATTTCCGCTGAGGCTTCTCGAGGCTAATCACATCTAACCACTGGAACTTCCAAAGGATCCATCACACCCTTGCTGCAACTCAAGAAGTTCCCCGACATACACGTCTCCACTCGAGAGGAAGCACCAAGGTCCCGCACACATCCAGGGGAGCCCCGTTTCCGCCTCCTAGCTCGAGATGAGGGATCCTTTCCCTGTTTCGTAGGGAAAGAATTCCCGGCGTTCCCGTCGCATCTCAAGAGGAGGCGCTCTCCACAGGAAAGGCGAGAGGAACTCCAGGGTCGTGCCACCATTCCAAGAGTCCCCCAGATGTGTCAGTCCATTCCAGAGGAACCTGTTTTCCCTGCACTGCCTTGACGTTCAAGCCGAGGATCGACTCCCACCACGTGTGCACGTGGGACAGCCCTGTGGGAAAGCCTCGTGGGAAAGCCTCGTGGGAAAGTCTCGAGGGAAAACCATAGATCCTTTGATCCACGCGGCGGACTGCATGACACTGCTGCTACCGCTCTGGAGGAAAGCGCAAGTGCATGCCCGCATTCGACACGAGGACTGACTCCCCTGGGGAGACTCCAGAAGTAGCCCAAGATCCATGTCAGCACTGGAGAGGAATCCTCAGGTTCCGGCCCCGACTCCACACAAGGTCTTAGGCCCCGGCATCGACGGGAGAGGAATCCCAAGAGGCCCCCGAGGAACTCGCATGGGGACTGGCCTTTCCTGAGGCCACCAGAGCGGGTCCCCGAGTTCCCCGTCGAAAGTCGAGGGCACCTGCCGCAATTCGAGAAAATACAGGAGGTTTTGCCCTCCAGGCGAGATGTGGCCCATTTCCGCTGAGGCTTCTCGAGGCTAATCACATCTAACCTCTGGAACTTCCAAAGGGTCCTTCACACCCTTGCTGCAACTCAAGAAGTTCCCCAACATACCCGTCTCCACTCGAGAGGAAGCACGAGGGTCCCGCACACATCCAGGGGAGCCCCGTTTCCGCCTCCTAGCTCGAGATGAGGGATCCTTTCCCTGTTTCGTAGGGAAAGAAATCCCGGCGTTCCCATCGCATCTCAAGAGGAGGCGCTCTCCAGAGGA
The DNA here is from genome assembly GCF_042477335.2 of Ovis canadensis. Taxonomy (NCBI): domain Eukaryota; kingdom Metazoa; phylum Chordata; class Mammalia; order Artiodactyla; family Bovidae; genus Ovis; species Ovis canadensis. The sequence goes on from NC_091252.1 coordinate 4,534,479, forward strand.
AAGGCGAGAGGAACTCCAGGGTCGTGCCACCATTCCAAGAGTCCCCCAGATGTGTCAGTCCATTCCAGAGGAACCTGTTTTCCCTGCACTGCCTTGACGTTCAAGCCGAGGATCGACTCCCACCACGTGTGCACGTGGAACAGCCCTGTGGGAAAGCCTCGTGGGAAAGACTCGAGGGAAAATCATAGATCCTTTGATCCACGCGGCGGACTGCGTGACACTGCTGCTACCGCTCTGGAGGAAAGCACAAGTGCATGCCCGCATTCGAGAAGAGGATGACTCCCCTCCGGAGACTCCAGAAGTAGCCCAAGATCCATGTCAGCACTGGAGAGGAATCCTCAGGTTCCGGCCCCGACTCCACACAAGGTCTTAGGCCCCGGCATCGACGGGAGAGGAATCCCGAGAGGCCCCCGAGGAACTCGCATGGGGACTGGCCTTTCCTGAGGCCACCAGAGCGGGTCCCCGAGGTCCCCGTCGTAAGTCGAGAGCACATGCCGCAACTCGAGAACATCCAGGAGGTTTTGCCCTCCAGGCGAGATGAGGCCCATTTCCGCTGAGTCTTCTCGAGGCTAATCACATCTAACCACTGGAACTTCCAAAGGGTCCTTCACACCCTTGCTGCAACTCAAGAAGTTCCCCGACATACACGTCTCCACTCGAGAGGAAGCACGAGGGTCCCGCACACATCCAGGGGAGCCCCGTTTCCGCCTCCTAGCTCGAGATGAGGGATCCTTTCCCTGTTTCGTAGGGAAAGAATTCCCGGCGTTCCCGTCGCATCTCAATGGAGTCGCTCTCCACAGGAAAGGCGAGAGGAACTCCAGGGTCGTGCCACCATTCCAAGAGTCACTCAGATGTGTCAGTCCATTCCAGAGGAACCTGTTTTCCCTGCACTACCTTGACGTTCAAGCCGAGGATCGACTCCCACAACGTGTGCACGTGGGACAGCCCTGTGGGAAAGCCTCGTGGGAAGGCCTCGTTGGAAAGACTCGAGGGAAAACCATAGATCCTTTGATCCACGCGGCGGACTGCGTGACACTGCTGCTACCGCTCTGGAGGAAAGCGCAAGTGCATGCCCGCATTCGACACGAGGACTGACTCCCCTGGGGAGACTCCAGAAGTACCCCAAGATCCATGTCAGCACTGGAGAGGAATCCTCAGGTTCCGGCCCCGAATCCACACAAGGTATTAGGCCCCGGCATGGACGGGAGAGGAATCCCGAGAGGCCCCCGAGGAACTCGCATGGGGACTGGCCTTTCCTGAGGCCACCAGAGCGGGTCCCTGAGGTCCCCGTCGTTAGTCGAGAGCACCTGCCACAACTCGAGAAAATCCAGGAAGTTTTGCCCTCCAGGCGAAATGAGGCCCATTTCCGCTGATGCTTCTCGAGGCTAATCACATCTAACCACTGGAACTTCCAAAGGGTCCATCACACCCTTGCTGCAACTCAAGAAGTTCCCCGACATACACGTCTCCACTCGAGAGGAAGCACCAAGGTCCCGCACACATCCAGGGGAGCCCCGTTTCCGCCTCCTAGCTCGAGATGAGGGATCCTTTCCCTGTTTCCTAGGGAAAGAATTCCCGGCGTTCCCGTCGCATCTCAAGAGGAGGCGCTCTCCACAGGAAAGGCGAGAGGAACTCCAGGGTCGTGCCACCATTCCAAGAGTCCCCCAGATGTGTCAGTCCATTCCAGAGGAACCTGTTTTCCCTGCACTGCCTTGACGTTCAAGCCGAGGATCGACTCCCACCACGTGTGCACGTGGGACAGCCCTGTGGGAAAGCCTCGTGGGAAAGCCTCGTGGGAAAGTCTCGAGGGAAAACCATAGATAATTTGATCCACGCGGCAGACTGCGTGACACTTCTGCTACCGCTCTGGAGGAAAGCGCAAGTGCATGCCCGCATTCGACACGAGGACTGACTCCCCTGGGGAGACTCCAGAAGTAGCCCAAGATCCATGTCAGCACTGGAGAGGAATCCTCAGGTTTCGGCCCGGACTTCACACAAGGTCTTAGTCCCCGGCATCGACGGGAGAGGAATTCTGAGAGGTCCCCGAGGAACTCTCATGGGGACTGGCCTTTTCTGAGGCCACCAGAGCGGGTCCCCGAGTTCCCCGTCGAAAGTCGAGGGCACCTGCCGCAATTCGAGAAAATACAGGAGGTTTTGCCCTCCAGGCGAGATGTGGCCCATTTCCGCTGAGGCTTCTCGAGGCTAATCACATCTAACCTCTGGAACTTCCAAAGGGTCCTTCACACCCTTGCTGCAACTCAAGAAGTTCCCCAACATACCCGTCTCCACTCGAGAGGAAGCACGAGGGTCCCGCACACATCCAGGGGAGCCCCGTTTCCGCCTCCTACCTCGAGATGAGGGATCCTTTCCCTGTTTCGTAGGGAAAGAAATCCCGGCGTTCCCATCGCATCTCAAGAGGAGGCGCTCTCCACAGGAAAGGCGAGAGGAACTCCAGGTCGTGCCACCATTCCAAGAGTCCCCCAGATGTGTCAGTCCATTCCAGAGGAACCTGTTTTCCCTGCACTGCCTTGACGTTCAAGCCGAGGATCGACTCCCACCACGTGTGCACGTGGAACAGCCCTGTGGGAAAGCCTCGTGGGAAAGACTCGAGGGAAAATCATAGATCCTTTGATCCACGCGGCGGACTGCGTGACACTGCTGCTACCGCTCTGGAGGAAAGCACAAGTGCATGCCCGCATTCAAGAAGAGGATGACTCCCCTCCGGAGACTCCAGAAGTAGCCCAAGATCCATGTCAGCACTGGAGAGGAATCCTCAGGTTCCGGCCCCGACTCCACACAAGGTCTTAGGCCCCGGCATCGACGGGAGAGGAATCCCGAGAGGCCCCCGAGGAACTCGCATGGGGACTGGCCTTTCCTGAGGCCACCAGAGCGGGTCCCCGAGGTCCCCGTCGTAAGTCGAGAGCACATGCCGCAACTCGAGAAAATCCAGGAGGTTTTGCCCTCCAGGCGAGATGAGGCCCATTTCCGCTGAGTCTTCTCGAGGCTAATCACATCTAACCACTGGAACTTCCAAAGGGTCCTTCACACCCTTGCTGCAACTCAAGAAGTTCCCCGACATACACGTCTCCACTCGAGAGGAAGCACGAGGGTCCCGCACACATCCAGGGGAGCCCCGTTTCCGCCTCCTAGCTCGAGATGAGGGATCCTTTCCCTGTTTCGTAGGGAAAGAACTCCCGGCGTTCCCGTCGCATCTCAATGGAGTCGCTCTCCACAGGAAAGGCGAGAGGAACTCCAGGGTCGTGCCACCATTCCAAGAGTCACTCAGATGTGTCAGTCCATTCCAGAGGAACCTGTTTTCCCTGCACTACCTTGACGTTCAAGCCGAGGATCGACTCCCACCACGAGTGCACGTGGGACAGCCCTGTGGGAAAGCCTCGTGGGAAGGACTCGTGGGAAAGACTCGAGGGAAAACCATAGATCCTTTGATCCACGCGGCGGACTGCGTGACACTGCTGCTACCGCTCTGGAGGAAAGCGCAAGTGCATGCCCGCATTCGACACGAGGACTGACTCCCCTGGGGAGACTCCAGAAGTACCCCAAGATCCATGTCAGCACTGGAGAGGAATCCTCAGGTTCCGGCCCCGAATCCACACAAGGTATTAGGCCCCGGCATGGACGGGAGAGGAATCCCGAGAGGCCCCCGAGGAACTCGCATGGGGACTGGCCTTTCCTGAGGCCACCAGAGCGGGTCCCTGAGGTCCCCGTCGTTAGTCGAGAGCACCTGCCACAACTCGAGAAAATCCAGGAAGTTTTGCCCTCCAGGCGAAATGAGGCCCATTTCCGCTGAGGCTTCTCGAGGCTAATCACATCTAACCACTGGAACTTCCAAAGGGTCCATCACACCCTTGCTGCAACTCAAGAAGTTCCCCGACATACACGTCTCCACTCGAGAGGAAGCACCAAGGTCCCGCACACATCCAGGGGAGCCCCGTTTCCGCCTCCTAGCTCGAGATGAGGGATCCTTTCCCTGTTTCCTAGGGAAAGAATTCCCGGCGTTCCCGTCGCATCTCAAGAGGAGGCGCTCTCCACAGGAAAGGCGAGAGGAACTCCAGGGTCGTGCCACCATTCCAAGAGTCCCCCAGATGTGTCAGTCCATTCCAGAGGAACCTGTTTTCCCTGCACTGCCTTGACGTTCAAGCCGAGGATCGACTCCCACCACGTGTGCACGTGGGACAGCCCTGTGGGAAAGCCTCGTGGGAAAGCCTCGTGGGAAAGACTCGAGGGAAAACCATAGATCCTTTGATCCACGCGGCGGACTGCGTGACACTGCTGCTACCGCTCTGGAGGAAAGCATAAGTGCATGCCCGCATTCGAGACGAGCACTGACTCCCCTGGGGAGACTCCAGAAGTAGCCCAAGATCCATGTCAGCACTGGAGAGGAATCCTCAGGTTCCGGCCCCGACTCCACACAAGGTCTTAGGCCCCGGCATCGACGGGAGAGGAATCCCGAGAGGCTCCCGAGGAACTCGCATGGGGACTGGCCTTTCCTGAGGCCACCAGAGCGGGTCCCCGAGGTCCCCGTCGTAAGTCGAGAGCACATGCCGCAACTCGAGAAAATCCAGGAGGTTTTGCCCTCCAGGCGAAATGAGGCCCATTTCCGTTGAGTCTTCTCGAGGCTAATCACATCTAACCACTGGAACTTCCAAAGGGTCCTTCACACCCTTGCTGCAACTCAAGAAGTTCCCCGACATACCCGTCTCCACTCGAGAGGAAGCACGAGGGTCCCGCACACATCCAGGGGAGCCCGGTTTCCGCCTCCTAGCTCGAGATGAGGGATCCTTTCCCTGTTTCGTAGGGAAAGAATTCCCGGCGTTCCCGTCGCATCTCAAGAGGAGTCGCTCTCCACAGGAAAGGCGAGAGGAACTCCAGGGTCGTGCCACCATTCCAAGAGTCACTCAGATGTGTCAGTCCATTCCAGAGGAACCTGTTTTCCCTGCACTGCCTTGACGTTCAAGCCGAGGATCGACTCCCACCACGTGTGCACGTGGGACAGCCCTGTGGGAAAGCCTCGTGGGAAGGCCTCGTTGGAAAGTCTCGAGGGAAAACCATAGATAATTTGATCCACGCGGCAGACTGCGTGACACTTCTGCTACCGCTCTGGAGGAAAGCGCAAGTGCATGCCCGCATTCGACACGAGGACTGACTCCCCTGGGGAGACTCCAGAAGTAGCCCAAGATCCATGTCAGCACTGGAGAGGAATCCTCAGGTTTCGGCCCGGACTTCACACAAGGTCTTAGTCCCCGGCATCGACGGGAGAGGAATTCTGAGAGGTCCCCGAGGAACTCTCATGGGGACTGGCCTTTTCTGAGGCCACCAGAGCGGGTCCCCGAGTTCCCCGTCGAAAGTCGAGGGCACCTGCCGCAATTCGAGAAAATACAGGAGGTTTTGCCCTCCAGGCGAGATGTGGCCCATTTCCGCTGAGGCTTCTCGAGGCTAATCACATCTAACCTCTGGAACTTCCAAAGGGTCCTTCACACCCTTGCTGCAACTCAAGAAGTTCCCAGACATACCCGTCTCCACTCGAGAGGAAGCACGAGGGTCCCGCACACATCCAGGGGAGCCCCGTTTCCGCCTCCTACCTCGAGATGAGGGATCCTTTCCCTGTTTCGTAGGGAAAGAAATCCCGGCGTTCCCATCGCATCTCAAGAGGAGGCGCTCTCCACAGGAAAGGCGAGAGGAACTCCAGGTCGTGCCACCATTCCAAGAGTCCCCCAGATGTGTCAGTCCATTCCAGAGGAACCTGTTTTCCCTGCACTGCCTTGACGTTCAAGCCGAGGATCGACTCCCACCACGTGTGCACGTGGAACAGCCCTGTGGGAAAGCCTCGTGGGAAAGACTCGAGGGAAAATCATAGATCCTTTGATCCACGCGGCGGACTGCGTGACACTGCTGCTACCGCTCTGGAGGAAAGCACAAGTGCATGCCCGCATTCAAGAAGAGGATGACTCCCCTCCGGAGACTCCAGAAGTAGCCCAAGATCCATGTCAGCACTGGAGAGGAATCCTCAGGTTCCGGCCCCGACTCCACACAAGGTCTTAGGCCCCGGCATCGACGGGAGAGGAATCCCGAGAGGCCCCCGAGGAACTCGCATGGGGACTGGCCTTTCCTGAGGCCACCAGAGCGGGTCCCCGAGGTCCCCGTCGTAAGTCGAGAGCACATGCCGCAACTCGAGAAAATCCAGGAGGTTTTGCCCTCCAGGCGAGATGAGGCCCATTTCCGCTGAGTCTTCTCGAGGCTAATCACATCTAACCACTGGAACTTCCAAAGGGTCCTTCACACCCTTGCTGCAACTCAAGAAGTTCCCCGACATACACGTCTCCACTCGAGAGGAAGCACGAGGGTCCCGCACACATCCAGGGGAGCCCCGTGTCCGCCTCCTAGCTCGAGATGAGGGATCCTTTCCCTGTTTCGTAGGGAAAGAACTCCCGGCGTTCCCGTCGCATCTCAATGGAGTCGCTCTCCACAGGAAAGGCGAGAGGAACTCCAGGGTCGTGCCACCATTCCAAGAGTCACTCAGATGTGTCAGTCCATTCCAGAGGAACCTGTTTTCCCTGCACTACCTTGACGTTCAAGCCGAGGATCGACTCCCACCACGTGTGCACGTGGGACAGCCCTGTGGGAAAGCCTCGTGGGAAGGACTCGTGGGAAAGACTCGAGGGAAAACCATAGATCCTTTGATCCACGCGGCGGACTGCGTGACACTGCTGCTACCGCTCTGGAGGAAAGCGCAAGTGCATGCCCGCATTCGACACGAGGACTGACTCCCCTGGGGAGACTCCAGAAGTACCCCAAGATCCATGTCAGCACTGGAGAGGAATCCTCAGGTTCCGGCCCCGAATCCACACAAGGTATTAGGCCCCGGCATGGACGGGAGAGGAATCCCGAGAGGCCCCCGAGGAACTCGCATGGGGACTGGCCTTTCCTGAGGCCACCAGAGCGGGTCCCTGAGGTCCCCGTCGTTAGTCGAGAGCACCTGCCACAACTCGAGAAAATCCAGGAAGTTTTGCCCTCCAGGCGAAATGAGGCCCATTTCCGCTGAGGCTTCTCGAGGCTAATCACATCTAACCACTGGAACTTCCAAAGGGTCCATCACACCCTTGCTGCAACTCAAGAAGTTCCCCGACATACACGTCTCCACTCGAGAGGAAGCACCAAGGTCCCGCACACATCCAGGGGAGCCCCGTTTCCGCCTCCTAGCTCGAGATGAGGGATCCTTTCCCTGTTTCCTAGGGAAAGAATTCCCGGCGTTCCCGTCGCATCTCAAGAGGAGGCGCTCTCCACAGGAAAGGCGAGAGGAACTCCAGGGTCGTGCCACCATTCCAAGAGTCCCCCAGATGTGTCAGTCCATTCCAGAGGAACCTGTTTTCCCTGCACTGCCTTGACGTTCAAGCCGAGGATCGACTCCCACCACGTGTGCACGTGGGACAGCCCTGTGGGAAAGCCTCGTGGGAAAGCCTCGTGGGAAAGACTCGAGGGAAAACCATAGATCCTTTGATCCACGCGGCGGACTGCGTGACACTGCTGCTACCGCTCTGGAGGAAAGCATAAGTGCATGCCCGCATTCGAGACGAGCACTGACTCCCCTGGGGAGACTCCAGAAGTAGCCCAAGATCCATGTCAGCACTGGAGAGGAATCCTCAGGTTCCGGCCCCGACTCCACACAAGGTCTTAGGCCCCGGCATCGACGGGAGAGGAATCCCGAGAGGCTCCCGAGGAACTCGCATGGGGACTGGCCTTTCCTGAGGCCACCAGAGCGGGTCCCCGAGGTCCCCGTCGTAAGTCGAGAGCACATGCCGCAACTCGAGAAAATCCAGGAGGTTTTGCCCTCCAGGCGAAATGAGGCCCATTTCCGTTGAGTCTTCTCGAGGCTAATCACATCTAACCACTGGAACTTCCAAAGGGTCCTTCACACCCTTGCTGCAACTCAAGAAGTTCCCCGACATACCCGTCTCCACTCGAGAGGAAGCACGAGGGTCCCGCACACATCCAGGGGAGCCCGGTTTCCGCCTCCTAGCTCGAGATGAGGGATCCTTTCCCTGTTTCGTAGGGAAAGAATTCCCGGCGTTCCCGTCGCATCTCAAGAGGAGTCGCTCTCCACAGGAAAGGCGAGAGGAACTCCAGGGTCGTGCCACCATTCCAAGAGTCACTCAGATGTGTCAGTCCATTCCAGAGGAACCTGTTTTCCCTGCACTGCCTTGACGTTCAAGCCGAGGATCGACTCCCACCACGTGTGCACGTGGGACAGCCCTGTGGGAAAGCCTCGTGGGAAGGCCTCGTTGGAAAGACTCGAGGGAAAACCATAGATCCTTTGATCCACGTGGCGGACTGCGTGACACTGCTGCTACCGCTCTGGAGGAAAGCGCAAGTGCATGCCCGCATTCGACACGAGGACTGACTCCCCTGGGGAGACTCCAGAAGTACCCCAAGATCCATGTCAGCACTGGAGAGGAATCCTCAGGTTCCGGCCCCAACTCCACACAAGGTCTTAGGCCCCGGCATCGACGGGAGAGGAATCCCGAGAGGCCCCCGAGGAACTCGGAAGGGGACTGGCCTTTCCTGAGGCCACCAGAGCGGGTCCCTGAGGTCCCCGTCGTTAGTCGAGAGCACCTGCCGCAACTCGAGAAAATCCAGGAGGTTTTGCCCTCCAGGCGAGATGTGGCCCATTTCCGCTGAGGCTTCTCGAGGCTAATCACATCTAACCTCTGGAACTTCCAAAGGGTCCTTCACACCCTTGCTGCAACTCAAGAAGTTCCCCGACATACCCGTCTCCACTCGAGAGGAAGCACGAGGGTCCCGCACACATCCAGGGGAGCCCCGTTTCCGCCTCCTAGCTCGAGATGAGGGATCCTTTCCCTGTTTCGTAGGGAAAGAATTCCCGGCGTTCCCATCGCATCTCAAGAGGAGGCGCTCTCCACAGGAAAGGCGAGAGGAACTCCAGGGTCGTGCCACCATTCCAAGAGTCACCCAGATGTGTCAGTCCATTCCAGATGAACCTGTTTTCCCTGCACTGCCTTGACGTTCAAGCCGAGGATCGACTCCCACCACGTGTGCACGTGGAACAGCCCTGTGGGAAAGCCTCGTGGGAAAGACTCGAGGGAAAATCATAGATCCTTTGATCCACGCGGCGGACTGCGTGACACTGCTGCTACCGCTCTGGAGGAAAGCACAAGTGCATGCCCGCATTCGAGAAGAGGATGACTCCCCTCCGGAGACTCCAGAAGTAGCCCAAGATCCATGTCAGCACTAGAGAGGAATCCTCAGGTTCCGGCCCCGACTCCACACAAGGTCTTAGGCCACGGCATCGACGGGAGAGGAATCCCGAGAGGCCCCCGAGGAACTCGCATGGGGACTGGCCTTTCCTGAGGCCACCAGAGCGGGTCACCGAGGTCCCCGTCGTAAGTCGAGAGCACCTGCCGCAACTCGAGAAAATCCAGGAGGTTTTGCCCTCCAGGCGAGATGAGGCCCATTTCCGCTGAGTCTTCTCGAGGCTAATCACATCTAACCACTGGAACTTCCAAAGGGTCCTTCACACCCTTGCTGCAACTCAAGAAGTTCCCCGACATACCCGTCTCTACTCGAGAGGAAGCACGAGGGTCCCGCACACATCCAGGGGAGCCCCGTTTCCGCCTCCTAGCTCGAGATGAGGGATCCTTTCCCTGTTTCATAGGGAAAGAATTCCCGGCGTTCCCGTCGCATCTCAAGAGGAGTCGCTCTCCACAGGAAAGGCGAGAGGAACTCAAGGGTCGTGCCACCATTCCAAGAGTCACTCAGATGTGACAGTCCATTCCAGCGGAACCTGTTTTCCCTGCACTACTTGACGTTCAAGCCGAGGATCGACTCCCACCACGTGTGCACGTGGGACAGCCCTGTGGGAAAGCCTCGTGGGAAAGTCTCGAGGGAAAACCATAGATAATTTGATCCACGCGGCAGACTGCGTGACACTGCTGCTACCGCTCTGGAGGAAAGCACAAGTGCATGCCCGCATTCGACACGAGGACTGACTCCCCTGGGGAGACTCCAGAAGTAGCCCAAGATCCATGTCAGCACTGGAGACGAATCCTCAGGTTCCGGCCCCGATTCCACACAAGGTCTTAGGCCCCGGCATCGACGGGAGAGGAATCCCGAGAGGCCCCCGAGGGACTCGCATGGGGACTGGCCTTTCCTGAGGCCACCAGAGCGGGTCCCCGAGTTCCCCGTCGAAAGTCGAGGGCACCTGCCGCAATTCGAGAAAATACAGGAGGTTTTGCCCTCCAGGCGAGATGTGGCCCATTTCAGCTGAGGCTTCTCGAGGCTAATCACATCTAACCTCTGGAACTTCCAAAGGGTCCTTCACACCCTTGCTGCAACTCAAGAAGTTCCCCAACATACCCGTCTCCACTCGAGAGGAAGCACGAGGGTCCCGCACACATCCAGGGGAGCCCCGTTTCCGCCTCCTAGCTCGAGATGAGGGATCCTTTCCCTGTTTCGTAGGGAAAGAAATCCCGGCGTTCCCATCGCATCTCAAGAGGAGGCGCTCTCCACAGGAAAGGCGAGAGGAACTCCAGGGTCGTGCCACCATTCCAAGAGTCCCGCAGATGTGTCAGTCCATTCCAGAGGAACCTGTTTTCCCTGCACTGCCTTGACGTTCAAGCCGAGGATCGACTCCCACCACGTGTGCACGTGGAACAGCCCTGTGGAAAGCCTCGTGGGAAAGACTCGAGGGAAAACCATAGATCCTTTGATCCGCGCGGCGGACTGCGTGACACTGCTGCTACCGCTCAGGAGGAAAGCGCAAGTGCATGCCCGCATTCGACACGAGGACTGACTCCCCTGGGGAGACTCCAGAAGTACCCCAAGATCCATGTCAGCACTGGAGAGGAATCCTCAGGTTCCGGCCCCGAATCCACACAAGGTATTAGGCCCCGGCATGGACGGGAGAGGAATCCCGAGAGGCCCCCGAGGAACTCGCATGGGGACTGGCCTTTCCTGAGGCCACCAGAGCGGGTCCCTGAGGTCCCCGTCGTTAGTCGAGAGCACCTGCCACAACTCGAGAAAATCCAGGAAGTTTTGCCCTCCAGGCGAAATGAGGCCCATTTCCGCTGAGGCTTCTCGAGGCTAATCACATCTAACCACTGGAACTTCCAAAGGGTCCATCACACCCTTGCTGCAACTCAAGAAGTTCCCCGACATACACGTCTCCACTCGAGAGGAAGCACCAAGGTCCCGCACACATCCAGGGGAGCCCCGTTTCCGCCTCCTAGCTCGAGATGAGGGATCCTTTCCCTGTTTCGTAGGGAAAGAATTCCCGGCGTTCCCGTCGCATCTCAAGAGGAGGCGCTCTCCACAGGAAAGGCGAGAGGAAGTCCAGGGTCGTGCCACCATTCCAAGAGTCCCCCAGATGTGTCAGTCCATTCCAGAGGAACCTGTTTTCCCTGCACTGCCTTGACGTTCAAGCCGAGGATCGACTCCCACCACGTGTGCACGTGGGACAGCCCTGTGGGAAAGCCTCGTGGGAAAGTCTCGAGGGAAAACCATAGATAATTTGATCCACGCGGCAGACTGCGTGACACTGCTGCTACCGCTCTGGAGGAAAGCGCAAGTGCATGCCCTCATTCGAGACGAGGACTGACTCCCCTGGGGAGACTCCAGAAGTAGCCCAAGATCCATGTCAGCACTGGAGAGGAATCCTCAGGTTCCGGCCCCGACTCCACACAAGGTCTTAGGCTCCGGCATCGACGGGAGAGGAATCTCGAGAGGCCCCCGAGGAACTCGCATGGGGACTGGCCTTTCCTGAGGCCACCAGAGCGGGTCCCCGAGTTCCCCGTCGAAAGTCGAGGGCACCTGCCGCAATTCGAGAAAATACAGGAGGTTTTGCCCTCCAGGCGAGATGTGGCCCATTTCCGCTGAGGCTTCTCGAGGCAAATCACATCTAACCTCTGGAACTTCCAAAGGGTCCTTCACACCCTTGCTGCAACTAAAGAAGTTCCCCAACATACCCGTCTCCACTCGAGAGGAAGCACGAGGGTCCCGCACACATCCAGGGGAGCCCCGTTTCCGCCTCCTAGCTCGAGATGAGGGATCCTTTCCCTGTTTCGTAGGGAAAGAAATCCCGGCGTTCCCATCGCATCTCAAGAGGAGGCGCTCTCCACAGGAAAGGCGAGAGGAACTCCAGGGTCGTGCCACCATTCCAAGAGTCCCCCAGATGTGTCAGTCCATTCCAGAGGAACCTGTTTTCCCTGCACTGCCTTGACGTTCAAGCCGAGGATCGACTCCCACCACGTGTGCACGTGGAACAGCCCTGTGGAAAGCCTCGTGGGAAAGACTCGAGGGAAAATCATAGATCCTTTGATCCACGCGGCGGACTGCGTGACACTGCTGCTACCGCTCTGGAGGAAAGCACAAGTGCATGCCCGCATTCGAGAAGAGGACTGACTCCCCTGCCGATACTCCAGAATTAGCCCAAGATCCATGTCAGCACTGGAGAGGAATCCTCAGGTTCCGGCCCCGACTCCACACAAGGTCTTAGGCCCCGGCATCGACGGGAGAGGAATCCCGAGAGGCCCCCGAGGAACTCGCATGGGGACTGGCCTTTCCTGAGGCCACCAGAGCGGGTCCCCGAGGTCCCCGTCGTAAGTCGAGAGCACATGCCGCAACTCGAGAAAATCCAGGAGGTTTTGCCCTCCAGGCGAGATGAGGCCCATTTCCGCTGAGTCTTCTCGAGGCTAATCACATCTAACCACTGGAACTTCCAAAGGGTCCTTCACACCCTTGCTGCAACTCAAGAAGTTCCCCGACATACCCGTCTCCACTCGAGAGGAAGCACGAGGGTCCCGCACACATCCAGGGGAGCCCGGTTTCCGCCTCCTAGGTCGAGATGAGGGATCCTTTCCCTGTTTCGTAGGGAAAGAATTCCCGGCGGTCCCGTCGCATCTCAAGAGGAGGCGCTCTCCACAGGAAAGGCGAGAGGAACTCCAGGGTCGTGCCACCATTCCAATAGTCACTCAGATGTGTCAGTCCATTCCAGAGGAACCTGTTTTCCCTGCACTACCTTGACGTTCAAGCCGAGGATCGACTCCCACCACGTGTGCACGTGGGACAGCCCTGTGGGAAAGCCTCGTGGGAAGGCCTCGTTGGAAAGACTCGAGGGAAAACCATAGATCCTTTGATCCACGCGGCGGACTGCGTGACACTGCTGCTAACGCTCTGGAGGAAAGCGCAAGTGCATGCCCGCATTCGACACGAGGACTGACTCCCCTGGGGAGACTCCAGAAGTACCCCAAGATCCATGTCAGCACTGGAGAGGAATCCTCAGGTTCCGGCCCCAACTCCACACAAGGTCTTAGGCCCCGGCATCGACGGGAGAGGAATCCCGAGAGGCCCCCTAGGAACTCGCATGGGGACTGGCCTTTCCTGAGGCCACCAGAGCGGGTCCCTGAGGTCCCCGTCGTTAGTCGAGAGCACCTGCCACAACTCGAGAAAATCCAGGAAGTTTTGCCCTCCAGGCGAAATGAGGCCCATTTCCGCTGAGGCTTCTCGAGGCTAATCACATCTAACCACTGGAACTTCCAAAGGGTCCATCACACCCTTGCTGCAACTCAAGAAGTTCCCCGACATACACGTCTTCACTCGAGAGGAAGCACCAAGGTCCCGCACACATCCAGGGGAGCCCCGTTTCCGCCTCCTAGCTCGAGATGTGGGATCCTTTCCCTGTTTCGTAGGGAAAGAATTCCCGGCGTTCCCGTCGCATCTCAAGAGGAGGCGCTCTCCACAGGAAAGGCGAGAGGAACTCCAGGGTCGTGCCACCATTCCAAGAGTCCACCAGATGTGTCAGTCCATTCCAGAGGAACCTGTTTTCCCTGCACTGCCTTGACGTTCAATCCGAGGATCGACTCCCACCACGTGTGCACGTGGGACAGCCCTGTGGGAAAGCCTCGTGGGAAAGTCTCGAGGGAAAACCATAGATAATTTGATCCACGCGCCAGACTGCGTGACACTGCTGCTACCGCTCTGGAGGAAAGCACAAGTGCATGCCCGCATTCGACACGAGGACTGACTCCCCTGGGGAGACTCCAGAAGTAGCCCAAGATCCATGTCAGCACTGGAGACGAATCCTCAGGTTCCGGCCCCGATTCCACACAAGGTCTTAGGCCCCGGCATCGACGGGAGAGGAATCCCGAGAGGCCCCCGAGGGACTCGCATGGGGACTGGCCTTTCCTGAGGCCACCAGAGCGGGTCCCCGAGTTCCCCGTCGAAAGTCGAGGGCACCTGCCGCAATTCGAGAAAATACAGGAGGTTTTGCCCTCCAGGCGAGATGTGGCCCATTTCCGCTGAGGCTTCTCGAGGCTAATCACATCTAACCTCTGGAACTTCCAAAGGGTCCTTCACACCCTTGCTGCAACTCAAGAAGTTCCCCAACATACCCGTCTCCACTCGAGAGGAAGCACGAGGGTCCCGCACACATCCAGGGGAGCCCCGTTTCCGCCTCCTAGCTCGAGATGAGGGATCCTTTCCCTGTTTCGTAGGGAAAGAAATCCCGGCGTTCCCATCGCATCTCAAGAGGAGGCGCTCTCCACAGGAAAGGCGAGAGGAACTCCAGGGTCGTGCCACCATTCCAAGAGTCCCGCAGATGTGTCAGTCCATTCCAGAGGAACCTGTTTTCCCTGCACTGCCTTGACGTTCAAGCCGAGGATCGACTCCCACCACGTGTGCACGTGGAACAGCCCTGTGGAAAGCCTCGTGGGAAAGACTCGAGGGAAAACCATAGATCCTTTGATCCACGCGGCGGACTGCGTGACACTGCTGCTACCGCTCAGGAGGAAAGCGCAAGTGCATGCCCGCATTCGACACGAGGACTGACTCCCCTGGGGAGACTCCAGAAGTACCCCAAGATCCATGTCAGCACTGGAGAGGAATCCTCAGGTTCCGGCCCCGAATCCACACAAGGTATTAGGCCCCGGCATGGACGGGAGAGGAATCCCGAGAGGCCCCCGAAGAACTCGCATGGGGACTGGCCTTTCCTGAGGCCACCAGAGCGGGTCCCTGAGGTCCCCGTCGTTAGTCGAGAGCACCTGCCACAACTCGAGAAAATCCAGGAAGTTTTGCCCTCCAGGCGAAATGAGGCCCATTTCCGCTGAGGCTTCTCGAGGCTAATCACATCTAACCACTGGAACTTCCAAAGGGTCCATCACACCCTTGCTGCAACTCAAGAAGTTCCCCGACATACACGTCTCCACTCGAGAGGAAGCACCAAGGTCCCGCACACATCCAGGGGAGCCCCGTTTCCGCCTCCTAGCTCGAGATGAGGGATCCTTTCCCTGTTTCGTAGGGAAAGAATTCCCGGCGTTCCCGGCGCATCTCAAGAGGAGGCGCTCTCCACAGGAAAGGCGAGAGGAAGTCCAGGGTCGTGCCACCATTCCAAGAGTCCCCCAGATGTGTCAGTCCATTCCAGAGGAACCTGTTTTCCCTGCACTGCCTTGACGTTCAAGCCGAGGATCGACTCCCACCACGTGTGCACGTGGGACAGCCCTGTGGGAAAGCCTCGTGGGAAAGTCTCGAGGGAAAACCATAGATAATTTGATCCACGCGGCAGACTGCGTGACACTGCTGCTACCGCTCTGGAGGAAAGCGCAAGTGCATGCCCTCATTCGAGACGAGGACTGACTCCCCTGGGGAGACTCCAGAAGTAGCCCAAGATCCATGTCAGCACTGGAGAGGAATCCTCAGGTTCCGGCCCCGACTCCACACAAGGTCTTAGGCTCCGGCATCGACGGGAGAGGAATCTCGAGAGGCCCCCGAGGAACTCGCATGGGGACTGGCCTTTCCTGAGGCCACCAGAGCGGGTCCCCGAGTTCCCCGTCGAAAGTCGAGGGCACCTGCCGCAATTCGAGAAAATACAGGAGGTTTTGCCCTCCAGGCGAGATGTGGCCCATTTCCGCTGAGGCTTCTCGAGGCTAATCACATCTAACCTCTGGAACTTCCAAAGGGTCCTTCACACCCTTGCTGCAACTAAAGAAGTTCCCCAACATACCCGTCTCCACTCGAGAGGAAGCACGAGGGTCCCGCACACATCCAGGGGAGCCCCGTTTCCGCCTCCTAGCTCGAGATGAGGGATCCTTTCCCTGTTTCGTAGGGAAAGAAATCCCGGCGTTCCCATCGCATCTCAAGAGGAGGCGCTCTCCACAGGAAAGGCGAGAGGAACTCCAGGGTCGTGCCACCATTCCAAGAGTCCCCCAGATGTGTCAGTCCATTCCAGAGGAACCTGTTTTCCCTGCACTGCCTTGACGTTCAAGCCGAGGATCGACTCCCACCACGTGTGCACGTGGAACAGCCCTGTGGAAAGCCTCGTGGGAAAGACTCGAGGGAAAATCATAGATCCTTTGATCCACGCGGCGGACTGCGTGACACTGCTGCTACCGCTCTGGAGGAAAGCACAAGTGCATGCCCGCATTCGAGAAGAGGACTGACTCCCCTGCCGATACTCCAGAATTAGCCCAAGATCCATGTCAGCACTGGAGAGGAATCCTCAGGTTCCGGCCCCGACTCCACACAAGATCTTAGGCCCCGGCATCGACGGGAGAGGAATCCCGAGAGGCCCCCGAGGAACTCGCATGGGGACTGGCCTTTCCTGAGGCCACCAGAGCGGGTCCCTGAGGTCCCCGTCGTAAGTCGAGAGCACCTGCCGCAACTCGAGAAAATCCAGGAGATTTTGCCCTCCAGGCGAGATGAGGCCCATTTCCGCTGAGGCTTCTCGAGGCTAATCACATCTAACCACTGGAACTTCCAAAAGGTCCTTCACACCCTTGCTGCAACTTAACAGGTTCCCCGACATACCCGTCTCCACTCGAGAGGAAGCACGTGGGGTCCCGCACACATCCAGGGGAGCCCCGGTTCCGCCTCCTAGCTCGAGATGAGGGATCCTTTCCCTGTTTCGTAGGGAAAGAATTCCCGGCGTTCCCGTCGCATCTCAAGAGGAGGCGCTCTTCACAGGAAAGGCGAGAGGAACTCCAAGGTCTTGCCACCATTCCAAGAGTCCCCCAGATGTGTCAGTCCATTCCAGAGGAACCTCTTTTCCCTGCACTGCCTTGACGTTCAAGCCGAGGATCGACTCCCACCACGTGTGCACGTGGTACAGCCCTGTGGGAAAGCCTCGTGGGAAAGCCTGGTGGGAAAGACTCGAGGGAAAACCATAGATCCTTTGATCCACGCGGCGGACTGCGTGACACTGCTGCTACCGCTCTGGAGGAAAGCGCAAGTGCATGCCCGCATTCGAGACGAGGACTGTCTCCCCTGGGGAGACACCAGAAGTACCCCAAGATCCATGTCAGCACTGGAGAGGAATCCTCAGGTTCCGGCCCCGACTCCACACAAGGTCTTAGGCCCCGGCATCGACGGGAGAGGAATCCCGAGAGGCCCCCGAGGAACTCGCAGGGGACTGGCCTTTCCTGAGGCCACCAGAGCGGGTCCCTGAGCTCCCCGTCGTAAGTCGAGAGCACCTGCCGCAACTCGAGAAAATCCAGGAGGTTTTGCCCTCCAGGCGAGATGAGGCCCATTTCCGCTGAGGCTTCTCGAGGCTAATCACATCTAACCGCTGGAACTTCCAAAGGGTCCTTCACACCCTTGCTGCAACTCAAGAAGCTCCCGATATAAACGTCTCCACTCGAGAGGAAGCACGAGGGTCCCGCACACATCCAGGGGAGCCTCGTTTCCGCCTCCTAGCTCGAGATGAGGGATCCTTTCCCTGTTTCGTAGGGAAAGAATTCCCGGCGTTACTGTCGCATTTCAAGAGGAGGCGCTCTCCACAGGAAAGGCGAGAGGAACTCCAGGGTCGTGCCACCATTCCAAGAGTCCCCCAGATGTGTCAGTCCATTCCAGAGGAACCTGTTTTCCCTGCACTGCCTTGACGTTCAAGCCGAGGATCAACTCCCACCACGTGTGCACGTGGGACAGCCCTGTGGGAAAGCCTCGTGGGAAAGCCTCGTGGGAAAGACTCGTGGGAAAACCATAGATCCTTTGATTCACGGGGCGGACTGCGTGACACTGCTGCTACCGCTATGGAGGAAAGTGCAAGTGCATGCCCGCATTCGAGACGAGGACTGACTCCCCTGGGGATGCTCCAGAAGTTCCCCAAGGTCCATGTCAGCACGGGAGAGGAATCCTCAGGTTCCGGCCCCTACTCCACATAAGGACTTAGGCCCCGGCATCGACGGGAGAGGAATCCCGAGAGGCCCCCGAGGAACTCGCATGGGGACTGGCCTTTCCTGAGGCCACCAGAGCGGGTCCCTGAGGTCCCCATCGTAAGTCGAGAGCACCTGCCGCAACTCGAGAAAATCGAGGAGGTTTTGCCCTCCAGGCGAGATGAGGCCCATTTCCGCTGAGGCTTCTCGAGGCTAATCACATCTAACCACTGGAACTTCCAAAGGGTCCTTCACACCCTTGCTGCAACTCAAGAAGTTCCACGACATACCCGTCTCCACTCGAGTTGAAGCACGAGGGTCCCGCACACATCCAGGGGAGCCCCGTTTCCGCCTCCTAGCTCGAGATGAGGGATCCTTTCCCTGTTTCGTAGGGAAAGAATTCCCGGCGTTCCCGTCGCATCTCAAGAGGAGGCGCTCTCCACAGGAAAGGCGAGAGGAACTCCAGGGTCATGGCACCATTCCAAGAGACCCCCAGATGTGTCAGTCCATTCCAGAGGAACCTGTTTTCCCTGCACTGCCTTGACGTTCAAGGCGAGGATCGACTCCCACCACGTGTGCACGTGGGACAGCCCTGTGGGAAAGCCTCGTGGGAAAGCCTCGTGGGAAAGAATCGAGGGAAAACCATAGATCCTTTGATCCATGCGGCGGACTGAGTGACACTGCTGCTACCGCTCTGGAGGAAAGCGCAAGTGCATGCCCGCATTCGAGACTAGGACTGACTCCCCTGGGGAGACTCCAGAAGTACCCCAAGATCCATGTCAGCACTGGAGAGGAATCCTCAGGTTCCGGCCCCGACTCAACACAAGGTCTTAGGCCCCGGCATCGAAGGGAGAGGAATCCCGAGAGGCCCCCGAGGAACTCGCATGGGGACTGGCGTTTCCTGAGGCCACCAAAGCGGGTCCCTGAGGTCCCAGTCGTAAGTAGAGAGCGCCTGCCGCAACTCGAGGAAATCCAGGAGGTTTTGCCCTCCAGGCTAGATGAGGCCCATTTCCGCTGAGGCTTCTCGACGCTAATCACATCTAACCACTGGAACTTCCAAAAGGTCCTTCACACCCTTGCTGCAACTAAACAGGGTCCCCGACATACCCGTCTCCACTCGAGAGGAACCACGTGGGGTCCCGCACACATCCAGGAGAGCCCCGTTTCCGCCTCCTAGCTCGAGATTAGGGATCCTTTCCCTGTTTCGTAGGGAAAGAATTCCCGGCGTTCCCGTCGCATCTCAAGAGGAGGCGCTCTCCACAGGAAAGGCGAGAGGTACTCCAGGGTCGTGCCACCATTCCAAGAGTCCCCCAGATGTGTCAGTCCATTCCAGAGGAACCTGTTTTCCCTGCACTGCCTTGACGTTCAAGCCGAGGATCGACTCCCACCACGTGTGCACGTGGGACAGCCCTGTGGGAAAGCCTCGTGGGAAAGCCTCGTGGGAAAGACTCGAGGGAAAACCATAGATCCTTTGATCCATGCGGCGGACTGCGTGACACTGCTGCTACCGCTCTGGAGGAAAGGGCAAGTGCATGCCCGCATTCGAGACGAGGACTGACTCCCCTGGGGAGACTCCAGAAGTACCCCAAGATCCATGTCAGCACTGGAGAGGAATCCTCAGGTTCCGGCCCCGACTCCACACAAGGTCTTAGGCCCCGGCATCGACGGGAGAGGAATCCTGAGAGGCCACCGCGGAACTCGCATGGGGACTGGCCTTTCCTGAGGCCTCCAGAGCGTGTACCTGTGGTACCCTTCGTAAGTCGAGAGCACCTGCTGCAACTCGAGATAATCCAGGAGGTTTTGCCCTCCAGGCGAGATGAGGCCCATTTCCGCTGAGGCTTCTCGAGGCCAATCACGTCTAACCACTGGAACTTCCAAAGGGTCCTTCACACCCTTGCTGCAACTCAACAAGTTCCCCGACATACTCGTCTCCACTCGAGAGGAAGCACGAGAGTCCCGCACACATCCAGGGGAGCCCCGTTTCCGCCTCCTAGCTCGAGATGAGGGATCCTTTCCCTGTTTCGTAGGGAAAGATTCCCGGCGTTCCCGACGCATCTCAAGAGGAGGCGCTCTCCACAGGAAAGACGAGAGGAACTCCAGGGTCGTGCCACCATTCCAAGAGTCCCCCAGATGTGTCAGTCCATTCCAGAGGAACCTGTTTTCCCTGCACTGCCTTGACTTTCAAGCCGAGGATCGACTCCCACCACGTGTGCACGTGGGACAGCCCTGTGGGAAAGCCTCGTGGGAAAGCCTCGTGGGAAAGACTCGAGGGAAAACCATAGATCCTTTGATCCACGCGGCGGACTGCGTGACACTGCTGCTACCGCTCTGGAGGAAAGCGCAAGTGCATGCCCGCATTCGAGACGAGGACTGACTCCCCTGGGGAGACTCCAGAAGTACCCCAAGATCCATGTCAGCACTGGAGAGGAATCCTCAGGTTCCGGCCCCGACTCCACACAAGGTCTTAGGCCCCGGCATCGACGGGAGAGGAATCCCGAGAGGCCCCCGTGGAACTCGCATGGGGACTGGCCTTTCCTGAGGCCACCAGAGCGGGTCCCTGAAGTCCGCATCGAAAGTCGAGAGCACCTGCCGCAACTCGAGAAAATCCAGGAGGTTTTGCCCTCCAGGCGAGATGAGGCCCATTTCCGCTGAGGCTTCTCGAGGCTAATCATATCTAACCACTGGAACATCGAAAGGGTCCTACTCACCCTTGCTGCAACTCAAGAAGTTCCCCGACATACCCTTCTCCACTCGAGAGGAAGCACGAGGATCCCGCACACATCCAAGGGAGCCCCGTTTCCGCCTCCTAGCTCGAGATGAGGGATCCTTTCCCTGTTTCGTAGGGAAAGAATTCCCGGCGTTCCCGTCGCATCTCAAGAGGAGGCGCTCTCCACAGGAAAGGCGAGAGGAACTCCAGGGTCGTGCCACCATTCCAAGAGTCCCCCAGATGTGTCAGTCCATTCCAGAGGAACCTGTTTTCCGTGCACTGCCTTGACGTTCAAGCCGAGGATCCACTCCCAACACGTGTGCTCGTGGGACAGCCCTGTGGGAAAGCCTCGTGGGAAAGCCTGGTGGGAAAGACTCGAGGGAAAACCATAGATCCTTTGATCCACGCGGCGGACTGCGTGACACTGCTGCTACCGCTCTGGAGGAAAGCGCAAGTGCATGCCCGCATTCGAGACGAGGACTGACTCCCCTGGGGAGACTCCAGAAGTACCCCAAGATCCATGTCAGCACTGGAGAGGAATCCTCAGGTTCCGGCCCCGACTCCACACAAGGTCTTAGACCCCGGTTCCACGGGAGATGAATCTAGAGAGGCCCCCGAGGAACTCGCATGGGGTCTGGCCTTTCCTGAGGCCACCAGAGCGGTTCCCTGAGGTCTCCATCATAAGTCGAGAGCACCTGCCGCAACTCGAGAAAATCCAGGAGGTTTTGCCCTCCAGGCGAGATGAGGCCCATTTCCGCTGAGGCTTCTCGAGGCCAATCACGTCTAACCACTGGAACTTCCAAAGGGTCCTACACACCCTTGCTGCAACTAAAGAAGTTCCCCGACATACCCGTCTCCACTCGAGAGGAAGCACGAGGGTCCGGCACACATCCAGGGGAGCCCCGTTTCCACTTCCTAGCTCGAGATGACGGATCCTTTCCCTGTTTCGTAGGGAAAGATTCCCGGCGTTCCCGTCGCATCTCAAGAGGAGGCGCTCTCCACAGGAAAGGCGAGAGGAACTCCAGGGTCGTGCCACCATTCCAAGAGTCCCCCAGATATGTCAGTCCATTACAGAGGAACCTGTTTTCCCTGCACTGCCTTGACGTTCAAGCCGAGGATCGACTCCCACCACTTGTGCTCGTGGGACAGCCCTGTGGGAAAGCCTCGTGGGAAAGCCTGGTGGGAAAGACTCGAGGGAAAACCATAGATCCTTTGATCCACGCGGCGGACTGCGTGACACTGCTGCTACCGCTCTGGAGGAAAGCGCAAGTGCATGCCCGCATTCGAGACGAGGACTGACTCAACTGGGGAGACTCCAGAAGTACCCCAAGATCCATGTCAGCACTGGAGCGGAATCCTAAGGTTCCGGCCCCGACTCCACACAAGGTCTTAGGCCCCGGCATCGACGGGAGAGGAATCCCGAGAGGCCCCCGAGGAACTCGCATGGGGCCTGGTCTTTCCTGAGGCCACCAGAGCGGGTCCCTGAGGACCCCGTCGTAAATCGAGAGCACCTGCCGCAACTCGAGAAAATCCAGGAGGTTTTGCCCTCCAGGCGAGATGAGGCCCATTTCCCCTGAGGCTTCTCGAGGCTAATCATATCTAACCACTGGAACTTCCAAAGGGTCCTTCACACCCTTGCTGCAACTCAAGCAGTTCCGCGACATACCCGTCTCCACTCAAGAGGAAGCACGTGGGGTCCCGCACACATCCAGGGGTGCCCCGTTTCCGCCTCCTAGCTCGAGATGACGGATCCTTTCCCTGTTTCCT
This sequence comes from Ovis canadensis, assembly GCF_042477335.2. Taxonomy (NCBI): domain Eukaryota; kingdom Metazoa; phylum Chordata; class Mammalia; order Artiodactyla; family Bovidae; genus Ovis; species Ovis canadensis. Next base: position 4,557,126 of record NC_091252.1, read on the forward strand.
AGAGAAAGATTTCCCGGCGTTCCCGTCGCATCTCAAGAGGACGCGCTCTCCACAGGAGAGGCGAGAGGAACTCCAGGGTCGTGCCACCATTCCAAGAGTCCCCCAGATGTGTCAGTCCATTCCAGAGGAACCTGTTTTCCCTGCACTGCCTTGACGTTCAAGCCGAGGATCAACTCCCACCACGTGTGCACGTGGGACAGCCCTGTGGGAAAGCCTCGTGGGAAAGCCTCGTGGGAAAGACTCGTGGGAAAACCATAGATCCTTTGATTCACGGGGCGGACTGCGTGACACTGCTGCTACCGCTATGGAGGAAAGTGCAAGTGCATGCCCGCATTCGAGACGAGGACTGACTCCCCTGGGGATGCTCCAGAAGTTCCCCAAGGTCCATGTCAGCACGGGAGAGGAATCCTCAGGTTCCGGCCCCTACTCCACATAAGGACTTAGGCCCCGGCATCGACGGGAGAGGAATCCCGAGAGGCCCCCGAGGAACTCGCATGGGACTGGCCTTTCCTGAGGCCACCAGAGCGGGTCCCTGAGGTCCCCATCGTAAGTCGAGAGCACCTGCCGCAACTCGAGAAAATCGAGGAGGTTTTGCCCTCCAGGCGAGATGAGGCCCATTTCCGCTGAGGCTTCTCGAGGCTAATCACATCTAACCACTGGAACTTCCAAAGGGTCCTTCACACCCTTGCTGCAACTCAAGAAGTTCCACGACATACCCGTCTCCACTCGAGTTGAAGCACGAGGGTCCCGCACACATCCAGGGGAGCCCCGTTTCCGCCTCCTAGCTCGAGATGAGGGATCCTTTCCCTGTTTCGTAGGGAAAGAATTCCCGGCGTTCCCGTCGCATCTCAAGAGGAGGCGCTCTCCACAGGAAAGGCGAGAGGAACTCCAGGGTCATGGCACCATTCCAAGAGACCCCCAGATGTGTCAGTCCATTCCAGAGGAACCTGTTTTCCCTGCACTGCCTTGACGTTCAAGGCGAGGATCGACTCCCACCACGTGTGCACGTGGGACAGCCCTGTGGGAAAGCCTCGTGGGAAAGCCTCGTGGGAAAGAATCGAGGGAAAACCATAGATCCTTTGATCCATGCGGCGGACTGAGTGACACTGCTGCTACCGCTCTGGAGGAAAGCGCAAGTGCATGCCCGCATTCGAGACTAGGACTGACTCCCCTGGGGAGACTCCAGAAGTACCCCAAGATCCATGTCAGCACTGGAGAGGAATCCTCAGGTTCCGGCCCCGACTCAACACAAGGTCTTAGGCCCCGGCATCGAAGGGAGAGGAATCCCGAGAGGCCCCCGAGGAACTCGCATGGGGACTGGCGTTTCCTGAGGCCACCAAAGCGGGTCCCTGAGGTCCCAGTCGTAAGTAGAGAGCGCCTGCCGCAACTCGAGGAAATCCAGGAGGTTTTGCCCTCCAGGCTAGATGAGGCCCATTTCCGCTGAGGCTTCTCGACGCTAATCACATCTAACCACTGGAACTTCCAAAAGGTCCTTCACACCCTTGCTGCAACTAAACAGGGTCCCCGACATACCCGTCTCCACTCGAGAGGAACCACGTGGGGTCCCGCACACATCCAGGAGAGCCCCGTTTCCGCCTCCTAGCTCGAGATTAGGGATCCTTTCCCTGTTTCGTAGGGAAAGAATTCCCGGCGTTCCCGTCGCATCTCAAGAGGAGGCGCTCTCCACAGGAAAGGCGAGAGGTACTCCAGGGTCGTGCCACCATTCCAAGAGTCCCCCAGATGTGTCAGTCCATTCCAGAGGAACCTGTTTTCCCTGCACTGCCTTGACGTTCAAGCCGAGGATCGACTCCCACCACGTGTGCACGTGGGACAGCCCTGTGGGAAAGCCTCGTGGGAAAGCCTCGTGGGAAAGACTCGAGGGAAAACCATAGATCCTTTGATCCATGCGGCGGACTGCGTGACACTGCTGCTACCGCTCTGGAGGAAAGGGCAAGTGCATGCCCGCATTCGAGACGAGGACTGACTCCCCTGGGGAGACTCCAGAAGTACCCCAAGATCCATGTCAGCACTGGAGAGGAATCCTCAGGTTCCGGCCCCGACTCCACACAAGGTCTTAGGCCCCGGCATCGACGGGAGAGGAATCCTGAGAGGCCACCGCGGAACTCGCATGGGGACTGGCCTTTCCTGAGGCCTCCAGAGCGTGTACCTGTGGTACCCTTCGTAAGTCGAGAGCACCTGCTGCAACTCGAGATAATCCAGGAGGTTTTGCCCTCCAGGCGAGATGAGGCCCATTTCCGCTGAGGCTTCTCGAGGCCAATCACGTCTAACCACTGGAACTTCCAAAGGGTCCTTCACACCCTTGCTGCAACTCAACAAGTTCCCCGACATACTCGTCTCCACTCGAGAGGAAGCACGAGAGTCCCGCACACATCCAGGGGAGCCCCGTTTCCGCCTCCTAGCTCGAGATGAGGGATCCTTTCCCTGTTTCGTAGGGAAAGATTCCCGGCGTTCCCGACGCATCTCAAGAGGAGGCGCTCTCCACAGGAAAGACGAGAGGAACTCCAGGGTCGTGCCACCATTCCAAGAGTCCCCCAGATGTGTCAGTCCATTCCAGAGGAACCTGTTTTCCCTGCACTGCCTTGACTTTCAAGCCGAGGATCGACTCCCACCTCGTGTGCTCGTGGGACAGCCCTGTGGGAAAGCCTCGTGGGAAAGCCTCGTGGGAAAGACTCGAGGGAAAACCATAGATCCTTTGATCCACGCGGCGGACTGCGTGACACTGCTGCTACCGCTCTGGAGGAAAGCGCAAGTGCATGCCCGCATTCGAGACGAGGACTGACTCCCCTGGGGAGACTCCAGAAGTACCCCAAGATCCATGTCAGCACTGGAGAGGAATCCTCAGGTTCCGGCCCCGACTCCACACAAGGTCTTAGGCCCCGGCATCGACGGGAGAGGAATCCCGAGAGGCCCCCGTGGAACTCGCATGGGGACTGGCCTTTCCTGAGGCCACCAGAGCGGGTCCCTGAAGTCCGCATCGTAAGTCGAGAGCACCTGCCGCAACTCGAGAAAATCCAGGAGGTTTTGCCCTCCAGGCGAGATGAGGCCCATTTCCGCTGAGGCTTCTCGAGGCTAATCATATCTAACCACTGGAACATCGAAAGGGTCCTACTCACCCTTGCTGCAACTCAAGAAGTTCCCCGACATACCCTTCTCCACTCGAGAGGAAGCACGAGGATCCCGCACACATCCAGGGGAGCCCCGTTTCCGCCTCCTAGCTCGAGATGAGGGATCCTTTCCCTGTTTCGTAGGGAAAGAATTCCCGGCGTTCCCGTCGCATCTCAAGAGGAGGCGCTCTCCACAGGAAAGGCGAGAGGAACTCCAGGGTCGTGCCACCATTCCAAGAGTCCCCCAGATGTGTCAGTCCATTCCAGAGGAACCTGTTTTCCGTGCACTGCCTTGACGTTCAAGCCGAGGATCCACTCCCAACACGTGTGCTCGTGGGACAGCCCTGTGGGAAAGCCTCGTGGGAAAGCCTGGTGGGAAAGACTCGAGGGAAAACCATAGATCCTTTGATCCACGCGGCGGACTGCGTGACACTGCTGCTACCGCTCTGGAGGAAAGCGCAAGTGCATGCCCGCATTCGAGACGAGGACTGACTCCCCTGGGGAGACTCCAGAAGTACCCCAAGATCCATGTCAGCACTGGAGAGGAATCCTCAGGTTCCGGCCCCGACTCCACACAAGGTCTTAGGCCCCGGTTCCACGGGAGATGAATCTAGAGAGGCCCCCGAGGAACTCGCATGGGGTCTGGCCTTTCCTGAGGCCACCAGAGCGGTTCCCTGAGGTCTCCATCATAAGTCGAGAGCACCTGCCGCAACTCGAGAAAATCCAGGAGGTTTTGCCCTCCAGGCGAGATGAGGCCCATTTCCGCTGAGGCTTCTCGAGGCCAATCACGTCTAACCACTGGAACTTCCAAAGGGTCCTACACACCCTTGCTGCAACTAAAGAAGTTCCCCGACATACCCGTCTCCACTCGAGAGGAAGCACGAGGGTCCGGCACACATCCAGGGGAGCCCCGTTTCCACTTCCTAGCTCGAGATGACGGATCCTTTCCCTGTTTCGTAGGGAAAGATTCCCGGCGTTCCCGTCGCATCTCAAGAGGAGGCGCTCTCCACAGGAAAGGCGAGAGGAACTCCAGGGTCGTGCCACCATTCCAAGAGTCCCCCAGATATGTCAGTCCATTACAGAGGAACCTGTTTTCCCTGCACTGCCTTGACGTTCAAGCCGAGGATCGACTCCCACCACTTGTGCTCGTGGGACAGCCCTGTGGGAAAGCCTCGTGGGAAAGCCTGGTGGGAAAGACTCGAGGGAAAACCATAGATCCTTTGATCCACGCGGCGGACTGCGTGACACTGCTGCTACCGCTCTGGAGGAAAGCGCAAGTGCATGCCCGCATTCGAGACGAGGACTGACTCAACTGGGGAGACTCCAGAAGTACCCCAAGATCCATGTCAGCACTGGAGCGGAATCCTCAGGTTCCGGCCCCGACTCCACACAAGGTCTTAGGCCCCGGCATCGACGGGAGAGGAATCCCGAGAGGCCCCCGAGGAACTCGCATGGGGCCTGGTCTTTCCTGAGGCCACCAGAGCGGGTCCCTGAGGACCCCGTCGTAAATCGAGAGCACCTGCCGCAACTCGAGAAAATCCAGGAGGTTTTGCCCTCCAGGCGAGATGAGGCCCATTTCCCCTGAGGCTTCTCGAGGCTAATCATATCTAACCACTGGAACTTCCAAAGGGTCCTTCACACCCTTGCTGCAACTCAAGCAGTTCCGCGACATACCCGTCTCCACTCAAGAGGAAGCACGTGGGGTCCCGCACACATCCAGGGGTGCCCCGTTTCCGCCTCCTAGCTCGAGATGACGGATCCTTTCCCTGTTTCCTAGAGAAAGATTTCCCGGCGTTCCCGTCGCATCTCAAGAGGACGCGCTCTCCACAGGAGAGGCGAGAGGAACTCCAGGGTCGTGCCACCATTCCAAGAGTCCCCCAGATGTGTCAGTCCATTCCAGAGGAACCTCTTTTCCCTGCACTGCCTTGACGTTCAAGCCGAGGATCAACTCCCACCACGTGTGCACGTGGGACAGCCCTGTGGGAAAGCCTCGTGGGAAAGCCTCGTGGGAAAGACTCGTGGGAAAACCATAGATCCTTTGATTCACGGGGCGGACTGCGTGACACTGCTGCTACCGCTATGGAGGAAAGTGCAAGTGCATGCCCGCATTCGAGACGAGGACTGACTCCCCTGGGGATGCTCCAGAAGTTCCCCAAGGTCCATGTCAGCACGGGAGAGGAATCCTCAGGTTCCGGCCCCTACTCCACATAAGGACTTAGGCCCCGGCATCGACGGGAGAGGAATCCCGAGAGGCCCCCGAGGAACTCGCATGGGGACTGGCCTTTCCTGAGGCCACCACAGCGGGTCCCTGAGGTCCCCATCGTAAGTCGAGAGCACCTGCCGCAACTCGAGAAAATCGAGGAGGTTTTGCCCTCCAGGCGAGATGAGGCCCATTTCCGCTGAGGCTTCTCGAGGCTAATCACATCTAACCACTGGAACTTCCAAAGGGTCCTTCACACCCTTGCTGCAACTCAAGAAGTTCCACGACATACCCGTCTCCACTCGAGTTGAAGCACGAGGGTCCCGCACACATCCAGGGGAGCCCCGTTTCCGCCTCCTAGCTCGAGATGAGGGATCCTTTCCCTGTTTCGTAGGGAAAGAATTCCCGGCGTTCCCGTCGCATCTCAAGAGGAGGCGCTCTCCACAGGAAAGGCGAGAGGAACTCCAGGGTCATGGCACCATTCCAAGAGACCCCCAGATGTGTCAGTCCATTCCAGAGGAACCTGTTTTCCCTGCACTGCCTTGACGTTCAAGGCGAGGATCGACTCCCACCACGTGTGCACGTGGGACAGCCCTGTGGGAAAGCCTCGTGGGAAAGCCTCGTGGGAAAGAATCGAGGGAAAACCATAGATCCTTTGATCCATGCGGCGGACTGAGTGACACTGCTGCTACCGCTCTGGAGGAAAGCGCAAGTGCATGCCCGCATTCGAGACTAGGACTGACTCCCCTGGGGAGACTCCAGAAGTACCCCAAGATCCATGTCAGCACTGGAGAGGAATCCTCAGGTTCCGGCCCCGACTCAACACAAGGTCTTAGGCCCCGGCATCGAAGGGAGAGGAATCCCGAGAGGCCCCCGAGGAACTCGCATGGGGACTGGCGTTTCCTGAGGCCACCAAAGCGGGTCCCTGAGGTCCCAGTCGTAAGTAGAGAGCGCCTGCCGCAACTCGAGGAAATCCAGGAGGTTTTGCCCTCCAGGCTAGATGAGGCCCATTTCCGCTGAGGCTTCTCGACGCTAATCACATCTAACCACTGGAACTTCCAAAAGGTCCTTCACACCCTTGCTGCAACTAAACAGGGTCCCCGACATACCCGTCTCCACTCGAGAGGAACCACGTGGGGTCCCGCACACATCCAGGAGAGCCCCGTTTCCGCCTCCTAGCTCGAGATTAGGGATCCTTTCCCTGTTTCGTAGGGAAAGAATTCCCGGCGTTCCCGTCGCATCTCAAGAGGAGGCGCTCTCCACAGGAAAGGCGAGAGGTACTCCAGGGTCGTGCCACCATTCCAAGAGTCCCCCAGATGTGTCAGTCCATTCCAGAGGAACCTGTTTTCCCTGCACTGCCTTGACGTTCAAGCCGAGGATCGACTCCCACCACGTGTGCACGTGGGACAGCCCTGTGGGAAAGCCTCGTGGGAAAGCCTCGTGGGAAAGACTCGAGGGAAAACCATAGATCCTTTGATCCATGCGGCGGACTGCGTGACACTGCTGCTACCGCTCTGGAGGAAAGGGCAAGTGCATGCCCGCATTCGAGACGAGGACTGACTCCCCTGGGGAGACTCCAGAAGTACCCCAAGATCCATGTCAGCACTGGAGAGGAATCCTCAGGGTCCGGCCCCGACTCCACACAAGGTCTTAGGCCCCGGCATCGACGGGAGAGGAATCCTGAGAGGCCACCGCGGAACTCGCATGGGGACTGGCCTTTCCTGAGGCCTCCAGAGCGTGTACCTGTGGTACCCTTCGTAAGTCGAGAGCACCTGCTGCAACTCGAGATAATCCAGGAGGTTTTGCCCTCCAGGCGAGATGAGGCCCATTTCCGCTGAGGCTTCTCGAGGCCAATCACGTCTAACCACTGGAACTTCCAAAGGGTCCTTCACACCCTTGCTGCAACTCAACAAGTTCCCCGACATACTCGTCTCCACTCGAGAGGAAGCACGAGAGTCCCGCACACATCCAGGGGAGCCCCGTTTCCGCCTCCTAGCTCGAGATGAGGGATCCTTTCCCTGTTTCGTAGGGAAAGATTCCCGGCGTTCCCGACGCATCTCAAGAGGAGGCGCTCTCCACAGGAAAGACGAGAGGAACTCCAGGGTCGTGCCACCATTCCAAGAGTCCCCCAGATGTGTCAGTCCATTCCAGAGGAACCTGTTTTCCCTGCACTGCCTTGACTTTCAAGCCGAGGATCGACTCCCACCACGTGTGCTCGTGGGACAGCCCTGTGGGAAAGCCTCGTGGGAAAGCCTCGTGGGAAAGACTCGAGGGAAAACCATAGATCCTTTGATCCACGCGGCGGACTGCGTGACACTGCTGCTACCGCTCTGGAGGAAAGCGCAAGTGCATGCCCGCATTCGAGACGAGGACTGACTCCCCTGGGGAGACTCCAGAAGTACCCCAAGATCCATGTCAGCACTGGAGAGGAATCCTCAGGTTCCGGCCCCGACTCCACACAAGGTCTTAGGCCCCGGCATCGACGGGAGAGGAATCCCGAGAGGCCCCCGTGGAACTCGCATGGGGACTGGCCTTTCCTGAGGCCACCAGAGCGGGTCCCTGAAGTCCGCATCGTAAGTCGAGAGCACCTGCCGCAACTCGAGAAAATCCAGGAGGTTTTGCCCTCCAGGCGAGATGAGGCCCATTTCCGCTGAGGCTTCTCGAGGCTAATCATATCTAACCACTGGAACATCGAAAGGGTCCTACTCACCCTTGCTGCAACTCAAGAAGTTCCCCGACATACCCTTCTCCACTCGAGAGGAAGCACGAGGATCCCGCACACATCCAGGGGAGCCCCGTTTCCGCCTCCTAGCTCGAGATGAGGGATCCTTTCCCTGTTTCGTAGGGAAAGAATTCCCGGCGTTCCCGTCGCATCTCAAGAGGAGGCGCTCTCCACAGGAAAGGCGAGAGGAACTCCAGGGTCGTGCCACCATTCCAAGAGTCCCCCAGATGTGTCAGTCCATTCCAGAGGAACCTGTTTTCCGTGCACTGCCTTGACGTTCAAGCCGAGGATCCACTCCCAACACGTGTGCTCGTGGGACAGCCCTGTGGGAAAGCCTCGTGGGAAAGCCTGGTGGGAAAGACTCGAGGGAAAACCATAGATCCTTTGATCCACGCGGCGGACTGCGTGACACTGCTGCTACCGCTCTGGAGGAAAGCGCAAGTGCATGCCCGCATTCGAGACGAGGACTGACTCCCCTGGGGAGACTCCAGAAGTACCCCAAGATCCATGTCAGCACTGGAGAGGAATCCTCAGGTTCCGGCCCCGACTCCACACAAGGTCTTAGGCCCCGGTTCCACGGGAGATGAATCTAGAGAGGCCCCCGAGGAACTCGCATGGGGTCTGGCCTTTCCTGAGGCCACCAGAGCGGTTCCCTGAGGTCTCCATCGTAAGTCGAGAGCACCTGCCGCAACTCGAGAAAATCCAGGAGGTTTTGCCCTCCAGGCGAGATGAGGCCCATTTCCGCTGAGGCTTCTCGAGGCCAATCACGTCTAACCACTGGAACTTCCAAAGGGTCCTACACACCCTTGCTGCAACTAAAGAAGTTCCCCGACATACCCGTCTCCACTCGAGAGGAAGCACGAGGGTCCGGCACACATCCAGGGGAGCCCCGTTTCCACTTCCTAGCTCGAGATGACGGATCCTTTCCCTGTTTCGTAGGGAAAGATTCCCGGCGTTCCCGTCGCATCTCAAGAGGAGGCGCTCTCCACAGGAAAGGCGAGAGGAACTCCAGGGTCGTGCCACCATTCCAAGAGTCCCCCAGATATGTCAGTCCATTACAGAGGAACCTGTTTTCCCTGCACTGCCTTGACGTTCAAGCCGAGGATCGACTCCCACCACTTGTGCTCGTGGGACAGCCCTGTGGGAAAGCCTCGTGGGAAAGCCTGGTGGGAAAGACTCGAGGGAAAACCATAGATCCTTTGATCCACGCGGCGGACTGCGTGACACTGCTGCTACCGCTCTGGAGGAAAGCGCAAGTGCATGCCCGCATTCGAGACGAGGACTGACTCAACTGGGGAGACTCCAGAAGTACCCCAAGATCCATGTCAGCACTGGAGCGGAATCCTAAGGTTCCGGCCCCGACTCCACACAAGGTCTTAGGCCCCGGCATCGACGGGAGAGGAATCCCGAGAGGCCCCCGAGGAACTCGCATGGGGCCTGGTCTTTCCTGAGGCCACCAGAGCGGGTCCCTGAGGACCCCGTCGTAAATCGAGAGCACCTGCCGCAACTCGAGAAAATCCAGGAGGTTTTGCCCTCCAGGCGAGATGAGGCCCATTTCCCCTGAGGCTTCTCGAGGCTAATCATATCTAACCACTCGAACTTCCAAAGGGTCCTTCACACCCTTGCTGCAACTCAAGCAGTTCCGCGACTTACCCGTCTCCACTCAAGAGGAAGCACGTGGGGTCCCGCACACATCCAGGGGTGCCCCGTTTCCGCCTCCTAGCTCGAGATGACGGATCCTTTCCCTGTTTCCTAGAGAAAGATTTCCCGGCGTTCCCGTCGCATCTCAAGAGGACGCGCTCTCCACAGGAGAGGCGAGAGGAACTCCAGGGTCGTGCCACCATTCCAAGAGTCCCCCAAATGTGTCAGTCAATTCCAGAGGAAACTGTTTTCCCTGCACTGCCTTGACGTTCAAGCCGAGGATCGACTCCAACCACGTGTGCACGTGGGACAGCCCTGTGGGAAAGCCTCGTGGGAAAGCCTCGTGGGAAAGACTCGAGGAAAAACCATAGATGATTTGATCCAGCGGCGGACTGCGTGACACTGCTGCAACCGCTCTGGAGGAACACGCAAGTGCATGCCCGCATTCGAGACGAGGACTGACTCCCCTGGGGAGACTCTAGAAGAACCCCAAGATCCATGTCAGCACTGGAGAGGAATCCTCAGGTTTCGGACCCGACTCCACACAAGGTCTTAGGCCCCGGCATCGACGGGAGAGGAATCCCGAGGGGCCCGGAGGAACTCCCATGTTGACTGGCCTTTCCTGAGGCCTCCAGAGCGGGTCCTGAGGTCCCCGTCGTAAGTCGAGAGCACCTGCCGCAACTCGAGAAAATCCAGGAGGTTTTGCCCTCCAGGCGAGATGAGGCCCATTTCCGCTGAGGCTTCTCGAGGCTAATCACATCTAACCACTGGAACTTCCAAAGGGTCCTTCACACCCTTGCTGCAACTCAAGCAGTTCCGCGATATACCCGTCTCCACTCGAGAGGAAGCACGTGGGGTCCCGCACACATCCAGGGGAGCCCCGGTTCCGCCTCCTAGCTCGAGATGAGGGATCCTTTCCCTGTTTCGTAGGGAAAGAATTCCCGGCGTTCCCGTCACATCTCAAGAGGAGGCACTCTCCACAGGAAAGGCAAGAGGAACTCCAGGGTCGTGCCACCATTCCAAGAGACCCCCAGATGTGTCAGTCCATTCCAGAGGAACCTGTTTTCCCTGAACTGCCTTGACGTTCAAGCCGAGGATCGACTCCCACCACGTGTGCACGTGGAACAGCCCTGTGGGAAAGCCTCGTGGGACAGCCGCGTGGGAAAGACTCGAGGGAAAACCATAGATCCTTTGATCCACGCGGCGGACTGTGTGACACTGCTGCTACCGCTATGGAGGAAAGCGCAAGTGCATACCCGCATTCGAGACGAAGACTGACTCCCCTGGGGAGACTCCAGAAGTATCCCAAGATCCATGTCAGCACTGGAGAGGAATCCTCAGGTTCCGGCCCCGACTCCACACAAGGTCTTAGGCCCCGGCATCGACGGGAGAGGAATCCCGAGAGGCCCCCGAGGAACTCGCATGGGGACTGGCCTTTCCTGAGGCCACCAGAGCGGGTCCCTGAGGTCCCCGTCGTATGTTCAGAGCATCTGCCGCAACTCGAGGAAATCCAGGAGGTTTTGCCCTCCAGGCGAGATGAGGCCCATTTCCGCTGAGGCTTCTCGAGGCTAATCACATCTAACCACTGGAACTTCCAAAGGGTCCTTCACACCCTTGCTGCAACTCAAGCAGTTCCGAGACATACCCGTCTCCACTCGAGAGGAAGCACGAGGATCCCGCACACATCCAGGGGAGCCCCGTTTCCGCCTCCTAGCTCGAGATGAGGGATCCTTTCCCTGTTTCGTAGGGAAAGAATTCCCGGCGTTCCCGTCGCATCTCAAGAGGAGGCGCTCTCCACAGGAAAGGCGAGAGGGACTCCAGGGTCGTGCCACCATTCCAAGAGTCCCCCAGATGTGTCAGTCCATTCCAGAGGAACCTGTTTTCCGTGCACTGCCTTGACGTTCAAGCCGAGGATCCACTCCCAACACGTGTGCTCGTGGGACAGCCCTGTGGGAAAGCCTCGTGGGAAAGCCTGGTGGGAAAGACTCGAGGGAAAACCATAGATCCTTTGATCCACGCGGCGGACTGCGTGACACTGCTGCTACCGCTCTGGAGGAAAGCGCAAGTGCATGCCCGCATTCGAGACGAGGACTGACTCCCCTGGGGAGACTCCAGAAGTACCCCAAGATCCATGTCAGCACTGGAGAGGAATCCTCAGGTTCCGGCCCCGACTCCACACAAGGTCTTAGGCCCCGGCATCCACGGGAGATGAATCTAGAGAGGCCCCCGAGGAACTCGCATGGGGTCTGGCCTTTCCTGAGGCCACCAGAGCGGGTCCCTGAGGTCCCCGTCGTAAGTCGAGAGCACCTGCCGCAACTCTAGAAAATCCAGGAGGTTTTGCCCTCCAGGCGAGATGAGGCCCATTTCCGATGAGGCTTCTCGAGGCTAATCATATCTAACCACTGGAACATCCAAAGGGTCCTTCTCACCCTTGCTGCAACTCAAGAAGTTCCCCGACATACCCGTCTCCACTCGAGAGGAATAACGAGGGTCCCTCACACATCCAGGGGAGCCCCGTTTCCGCCTCCTAGCTCGAGATGGGGGATCCTTTCCCTGTTTCGTAGGGAAAGAATTCCCGGCGTTCCCGTTGCATCTCAAGAGGAGGCGCTCTCCACAGGAAAGGCGAGAGGAACTCCAGGGTCGTGCCACCATTCCAAGAGTCCCCCAGATGTGTCAGTCCATTCCAGAGGAACCTGTTTTCCGTGCACTGCCTCGACGTTCAAGCCGAGGATCGACTCCCAACACGTGTGCACGTGGGACAGCCCTGTGGGAAAGCCTCGTGGGAAAGCCTCGTGGGAAAGACTCGAGGGAAAACCATAGATCCTTTGATCCATGCGGCGGACTGCGTGACACTGCTGCTACCGCTCTGGAGGAAAGCGCAAGTGCATGCCCGCATTCGAGACGAGGACTGACTCCCCTGGGGAGACTCCAGAAGTACCCCAAGATCCATGTCAGCACTGGAGAGGAATCCTCAGGTTCCGGCCCCGACTCCACACAAGGTCTTAGGCCCCGGCATCGACGGGAGAGGAATCCCGAGAGGCCCCCGCGGAACTCGCATGGGGACTGGCTTTTCCTGAGGCCTCCAGAGCGTGTCCCTGTGGTCCCCTTCGTAAGTCGAGAGCACCTGCTGCAACTCGAGAAAATCCAGGAGGTTTTGCCCTCCAGGCGAGATGAGGCCCATTTCCGCTGAGGCTTCTCGAGGCCAATCACGTCTAACCACTGGAACTTCCAAAGGGTCCTTCACACCCTTGCTGCAACTAAAGAAGTTCCCCGACATACCCGTCTCCACTCGAGAGGAAGCACGAGGGTCCCGCACACATCCAGGGGAGCCCCGTTTCCACTTCCTAGCTCGAGATGACAGATCCTTTCCCTGTTTCGTAGGGAAAGATTCCCGGCGTTCCCGTCGCATCTCAAGAGGAGGCGCTCTCCACAGGAAAGGCGAGAGGAACTCCAGGGTCGTGCCACCATTCCAAGAGTCCCCCAGATATGTCAGTCCATTACAGAGGAACCTGTTTTCCCTGCACTGCCTTGACGTTCAAGCCGAGGATCGACTCCCACCACTTGTGCTCGTGGGACAGCCCTGTGGGAAAGCCTCGTGGGAAAGCCTCGTGGGAAAGACTCGAGGGAAAACCATAGATCCTTTGATCCACGCTGCGGACTGCGTGACACTGCTGCTACCGCTCTGGAGGAAAGCGCAAGTGCATGCCCGCATTCGAGACGAGGACTGACTCAACTGGGGAGACTCCAGAAGTACCCCAAGATCCATGTCAGCACTGGAGCGGAATCCTAAGGTTCCGGCCCCGACTCCACACAAGGTCTTAGGCCCCGGCATCGACGGGAGAGGAATCCCGAGAGGCCCCCGAGGAACTCGCATGGGGACTGGCCTTTCCGGAGGCCACCAGAGCGGGTCCCTGAGGTCCCCGTCGTAAGTCGAGAGCACCTGCCGCAACTCGAGAAAATCCAGGAGGTTTTGCCCTCCAGGCGAGATGAGGCCCATTTCCGCTGAGGCTTCTCGAGGCTAATCACATCTAACCACTGGAACTTCCAAAGGGTCCTTCACACCCTTGCTGCAACTCAAGAAGTTCCCCGACATACCCGTCTCCACTCGAGAGGAAGCACGTGGGGTCCCGAACACATCCAGGGGAGCCCCGTTTCCGCCTCCTTGCTAGAGATGAGGGATCATATCCCTGTTTCGTAGGGAAAGAATTCCCGGCATTCCCGTCGCATCTCAAGAGGAGGCGCTCTCCACAGGAAAGGCGAGAGGAATTCCAGGGTCGTGCCACCATTCCAAGAGTCCCGCAGATGTGTCAGTCCATTCCAGAGGAACCTGTTTTCCCTGCAGTGCCTTGACGTTCAAGCCGAGGATCGACTCCCACCACGTGTGCACGTGGGACCGCCCTGTGGGAAAGCCTCGTGGGAAAACCTCGTGGGAAAGACTCGAGGGAAAACCATAGATCCTTTGATCCACGCGGCGGACTGCGTGACACTGCTGTTACCGCTCTGGAGGAAAGCGCAAGTGCATGCCCGCATTCGAGACGAGGACTGACTCAACTGGGGAGACTCCAGAAGTACCCCAAGATCCATGTCAGCACTGGAGAGGAATCCTCAGGTTCCGGCCCCGAATCCACACAAGGTCTTAGGCCCCGGCATTGACGGGAGAGGAATCCCGAGAGACCCCGAGGAACTTGCATGGGGACTGGCCTTTCCTGAAGATTCCAGAGCGGGTCCCTGAGGTCCCTGTCGTAAGTCGAGAGCACCAGCCGCAACTCGAGAAAATCCATGAGGTTTTGCCCTCCAGGCGAGATGAGGCCCATTTCCGCTGAGGCTTCTCGAGGCTAATCACATCTAACCACTGGAACTTCCAAAGGGTCCTTCACACCCTTGCTGCAACTCAAGCAGTTCCGAGACAGACCCGTCTCCACTCGAGAGGAAGCACGTGAGGTCCCGCACACATGCAGGGGAGCCCCGTTTCTGCCTCCTAGCTCGAGATGAGGGATCCTTTCCCTGTTTAGTAGGGAAAGATTTCCCGGCGTTACCGTCTCATCCCATGAGGAGGCGCTCTCCACAGGAAAGGCGAGAGGAACTCCAGGGTCGTGGCACCATTCCAAGAGACCCCCAGATGTGTCAGTCCATTCCAGAGGAACCTGTTTTCCCTGCACTGCCTTGACGTTCAAGCCGAGGATCGACTCCCACCACGTGTGAACGTGGGACAGCCCTGTGGGAAAGCCTCGTGGGAAAGCCTCGTGGGAAAGACTCGTGGGAAAACCATAGATCCTTTGATCCACGTGGCGGACTGCGTGACACTGCTGCTACCGCTCTGGAGGAAAGCGCAAGTGCATGCCCGCATTCGAGACGAGGACTGACTCCCCTGGGGAGACTCCAGAAGTACCCCAAGATCCATGTCAGCACTGCAGAGGAATCCTCAGGTTCCGGCCCCGACTCCACACAAGGTCTTAGGCCCCGGCATCGACGGGAGAGGAATCCCGGGAGGCCCCGGAGGAACTCGCATGAGGACTGGCCTTTCCTGAGGCCACCAGAGCGGGTCCCTGAGGTCCCCGTCGTATGTTCAGAGCATCTGCCGCAACTCGAGGAAATCCATGAGGTTTTGCCCTCCAGGCGAGATGAGGCCCATTTCCGCTGAGGCTTCTCGAGGCTAATCATATCTAACCACTGGAACTTCCAAAGGGTCCTTCACACCCTTGCTGCAACTCAAGCAGTTCCGAGACATACCCGTCTCCACTCGAGAGGAAGCACGTGGGGTCCCGCACACATCCAGGGGAGCCCAGTTTCCACCTCCTAGTTCGAGATGAGCGATCCTATCCCAGTTTCGTAAGGAAAGAATTCCCGGCGTTCCCGTCGCATCTCAAGAGGAGGCGCTCTCCACAGGAAAGGCGAGAGGAACTCCAGGGTCGTGCCACCATTCCAAGAGACCCCCAGATGTGTCAGTCCATTCCATAGGAACCTGTTTTCCCTGCACTGCCTTGACGTTCAAGCCGAGGATCGACTCCCACCACATGTGCACGTGGTACAGCCCTGTGGGAAAGCCTCGTGCGAAAGCCTCGTGGGAAAGACTCGAGGGAAAACCATAGATCCTTTGATCCACGCGGCGGACTGCGTGACACTGCTGCTACCGCTCTGGAGGAAAGCACAAGTGCATGCCCGCATTCGAGACCAGGACTGACTCCCCTGGGGAGACTCCAGAAGTACCCCAAGATCCATGTCAGCACTGGAGAGGAATCCTCAGGTTTCGGCCCGGACTTCACAAAAGGTCTTAGTCCCCGGCATCGACAGGAGAGGAATCCTGAGAGGTCCCCGAGGAACTCGCATGGGGACTGGCCTTTCCTGAGGCCACCAGAGCGGGACAAGTCGAAAGCACCTGCCGCAACTCGAGAAAATCCAGGAGGTTTTGCCCTCCAGGCGAGATGAGGCCCAATTCCGCTGAGGCTTCTCGAGGCTAATCACATCTAACCACTGGAACTTCCAAAGGGTCCTTCACACCCTTGCTGCAACTCAAGAAGTTCCCCGACATACCAGTCTCCACTCGAGAGGAAGCACATGGGGTCCCGCACACATCCAGGGGAGCCCCGTTTCCGCCTCCTAGCTCGAGATGAGGGATCCTTTCCCTGTTTCGTAGGGAAAGAATTCCCGGCGTTCCCTTCGCATCTCAAGAGGACGCACTATCCACAGGAAAGGCGAGAGGAACTCCAGGATCGTGTCACCATTCCAAGAGACCCCCAGATGTGTCAGTCCATTCCAGAGGAACCTGTTTTCCCTGCACTGCCTTGACGTTCAAGCCGAGGATCGAGTACAACCACGTGTGCACGTGGTACAGCCCTGTGGGAAAGCCTCGTGGGAAAGCCTGGTGGGAAAGACTCGAGGCAAAACCATAGATCCTTTGATCCACGCGGCGGACTGCGTGACACTGCTGCTACCGCTCTGGAGGAAGGCACAAGTGCATGCCCGCATTCGAGACGAGGACTGACTCCCCTGGGGAGACTCCAGAAGTACCCCAAGATCCATGTCAGCACTGGAGAGGAATCCTCAGGTTCCGGCCCCGACTCCACACAAGGTCTTAGGCCCCGGCATCGACGGGAGAGGAATCCCGAGAGGCCCCCGAGGAACTCGCATGGGGACTGGCCTTTCCTGAGGCCACCAGAGGGGGTCCCTGTGGTCCCCGTCGTAAGTTGAGAGCACCTGCCGCAACTCGAGAAAATCCAGGAGGTTTTGCCCTCCAGGCGAGATGAGGCCCATTTCCGCTGAGGCTTCTCGAGGCTAATCACATCTAACCACTGGAACTTACAAAGGGTCCTTCACACCCTTGCTGCAACTCAAGCAGTACCCCGACATACCCGTCTCCACTCGAGATGAAGCACGTGGGGACCCGCACACATCCAGGGGAGCCCCGTTTCCGCCTCCTAGCTCGAGATGAGGGATCCTTTCCCTGTTTAGTAGGGAAAGAATTCCCGGCGTTCACGTCGCATCTCAAGAGGAGGCGCTCTCCACAGGAACGGCGAGAGGAACTCCAGGGTCGTGCCACCATTCCAAGAGTCCCCCAGATGTGTCAGTCCATTCCAGAGGAACCTGTTTTCCCTGCACTGCCTTGACGTTCAAGCCGAGGATCTACTCCCACCTCGTGTGCACGTGGAACAGCCCTGTGGGAAAGCCTCGTGGGACAGCCTCGTGGGAAAGACTCGAGGGAAAACCATAGATCCTTTGATCCACGCGGCGGACTGTGTGACACTGCTGCTACCGCTCTGGAGGAAAGCGCAAGTGCATGCCCGCATTCGGGACGAGGACTGACTCCCCTGGGGAGACTCCATAAGTACCCCAAGATCCATGTCAGCACTGGATAAGAATCCTCAGGTTCCGGCCCGGACTCCACACAAGGTCATAGACCCTGGAATCAACGGGAGAGGAATCCCGAGAGGCCCCCGAGGAACTCGCATGGGGACTGGCCTTTCCTGAGGCCACCAGAGCGGGTCCCTGAGGTCCCCGTCGTAAGTCGAGAGCACCTGCCGCAACTCGAGAAAATCCAGGAGGTTTTGCCCTCCAGGCGAGATGAGGCCCAATTCCGCTGAGGCTTCTCGAGGCTAATCACATCTAACCACTGGAACTTCCAAAGGGTCCTTCACACCCTTGCTGCAACTCAAGAAGTTACCCGACATACCCGTCTCCACTCGAGAGGAAGCCCATGGGGTCCCGCACACATCCAGTGGAGCCCCGTTTCCGCCTCCTAGCTTGAGAAGAGGGATCCTTTCCCTGTTTCGTAGGGAAAGAATTCCCGGCGTTCCCGTCGCATCTCAAGAGGAGGCGCTCTCCACAGGAAAGGCGAGAGGAACCCCACGGTCGTGCCACCATTCCAAGAGTCCCCCAGATGGGTCAGTCCATTCCAGAGGAACCTGTTTTCCCTGCACTGCCTTGACGTTCAAGCCGAGGATCGACTCCCACCACGTGTGCACGTGGGACAGCCCTGTGGGAAAGCCTCGTGGGAAAGCCTGGTGGGAAAGACTCGAGGGAAAATCATAGATCCTTTGATCCACGCGGCGGACTGCGTGACACTGCTGCTACCGCTCTGGAGTAAAGCGCAAGTGCATGCCCGCATTCGAGACGAGGACTGACTCCCCTGGGGAGACTCCAGAAGTACCCCAAGATCCATGTCAGCACTGGAGAGGAATCCTCAGGTTCCGGCCCCGACTCCACACAAGGTCTTAGGCCCCGGCATCGACGGGAGAGGAATCCCGAGAGGCCCCCGAGGAACTAGCATGGGGACTGGCCTTTCCTGAGGCGTCCAGAGCGGGTCCCTGAGGTCCCCGTCGTAGGTCGAGAGCACCTGCCGCAACTCGAGAAAATCCAGGAGGTTTTGCCCTCCAGGCGAGATGAGGCCCATTTCCGCTGAGGCTTCTCGAGGCTAATCACATCAAACCACTGGAACTTCCAAAGGGTCCTTCACACCCTTGCTGCAACTCAAGCAGTTCCCCGACATACCCGTCTCCACTCGAGAGGAAGCACGTGGGGTCCCGCACACATCCAGGGGAGCCCCGTTTCCGCCTCCTAGCTCGAGATGATGGATCCTTTCCCTGTTTAGTAGGGAAAGAATTCCCGGCGTTCCTGTCGCATCTCAAGAGGAGGCTCTCTCCACAGGAAAGGCGAGAGGAACTCCAGGGTCGTGCCACCATTCCAAGAGTCCCCCAGATGTGTCAGTCCATTCCAGAGGAACCTGTTTTCCCTGCACTGCCTTGACGTTCAAGCCGAGGATCGACTCGCACCACGTGTGCACGTGGGACAGCCCTGTGGGAAAGCCTCGTGGGAAAGCCTCGTGGGAAAGACTCGAGGGAAAACCATAGATCCTTTGATCCACGCGGCGGACTGCGTGACACTGCTGCTACCGCTCTGGAGGAAAGCGCAAGTGCATGCCCGCATTCGAGACGAGGACTGACTCCCCTGGGGAGACTCCAGAAGTACCCCAAGGTCCATGTCAGCACTGGAGAGGAATCCTCAGGTTCCGGCCCCGACTCCACACAAGGTCTTAGGCCCCGGCATCGACGGGAGAGGAATCCCGAGAGGCCCCCGAGGAACTCGCATGGGGACTGGCCTTTCCTGAGGCCACCAGAGCGGGTCCCTGAGGTCCCCGTCATAAGTCGAGAGCACCTGCCGCAACTCGAGAAATTCCAGGAGGTTTTGCCCTCCAGGCGAGATGAGGCCCATTTCCGCTGAGGCTTCTCGAGGCTAATCACATCTAACCACTGGAACTTCCAAAGGGTCCTTCACACCCTTGCTGAAACTCAAGAAGTTCCCCGACATACCCGTATCCACTCGAGAGGAAGCACGAGGTTCCCGCACACATCCAGGGGAGCTCCGTTTCTGCCTCCTAGCTCGAGATGAGGGATCATTTCCCTGTTTCTTAGGGAAAGAATTCCCGGCGTTCCCGTCGCATCTCAAGAGGAGGCGCTCTCCACAGGATAGGCGAGAGGAACTCCAGGGTCGCGCCACCATTCCAAGAGTCCCGCAGATGTGTCAGTCCATTCCAGAGGAACCTGTTTTCCCTGCACTGCCTTGATGTTCAAGACGAGGATCGACTCCCACCACGTGTGCACGTGGGACAGCCCTGTGGGAAAGCCTCGTGGGAAAGCCTCGTGGGAAAGACTCGAGGGAAAACCATAGATCCTTTGATCCACGCGGCGGACTGCGTGACACTGCTGCTACCGCTCTGGAGTTAAGCGCAAGGGCAATACCGCATTCGAGATGAGGAGTGACTCCCCTGGGGAGACTCCAGAAGTACCCCAAGGTCCATGTCAGCACTGGAGAGGAATACTCAGGTTCCGGCCCCGACTCCACACAAGGTCTTAGGACCCGGCATCGACGGGAGAGGAATCCCGAGAGGCCACCGAGGAACTCGCATGGGGACTGGCCTTTCCTGAGGCCACCAGAGCGGGTCCCTGAGGTCCCCGTCGTAAGTCGAGAGCACCTGCCGCAACTCGAGAAAATCCAGGAGGTTTTGCCCTCCAGGCGAGATGAGGCCCATTTCCGCTGAGGCTTCTCGAGGCTAATCACATCTAACCACTGGAACTTCCAAAGGGTCCTTCACACCCTTGCTGCAACTCAAGAAGTTCCCCGACATACCCGTCTCCACTCGAGAGGAAGCACGAGGGTCCCGCACACATCCAGGGGCGCCCCGTTTCCGCCTCCTAGCTCGAGATGAGGGATCCTTTCCCTGTTTCGTAGGGAAAGAATTCCGGGCTTTCCCGTCGCATCTCAAGAGGAGGCGCTCTCTACAGGAAAGGCGAGAGGAACTCCAGGGTCGTGCTACCATTCCACGAGTCCCCCAGATGTGTCAGTCCATTACAGAGGAACCTGTTTCCCTGCACTGCCTTGACGTTCAAGCCGAGGATCGAGTACAACCACGTGTGCACGTGGTACAGCCCTGTGGGAAAGCCTCCTGGGAAAGCCTCGTGGGAAAGACTCGAGGCAAAACCATAGATCCTTTGATCCACGCGGCGGACTGCGTGACACTGCTGCTACCGCTCTGGAGGAAAGCACAAGTGCATGCCCGCATTCGAGACGAGGACTGACTCCCCTGGGGAGACTCCAGAAGTACCCCAAGATCCATGTCAGCACTGGAGAGGAATCCTCAGGTTCCGGCCCCGACTCCACACAAGGTCTTAGTCCCCGGCATCGACGGGAGAGGAATCCCGAGAGGCCCCCGAGGAACTCGCATGGGGACTGGCCTTTCCTGAGGCCACCAGAGCTTGTCCCTGAGGTCCCCGTCGTAAGTCGAGAGCACCTGCCGCAACTCGAGAAAATCCAGGAGGTTTTGCCCTCCAGGCGAGATGAGGCCCAATTCCGCTGAGGCTTCTCGAGGCTAATCACATCTAACCACTGGAACTTCCAAAGGGTCCTCACACCCTTGCTGCAACTCAAGAAGTTCCCCGACATACTCGTCTCCACTCGAGAGGAAGCACATGGCGTCCCGCACACATCCAGGGGAGCCCCGTTTCCGCCTCCTAGCTTGAGATGAGGGATCCTTTCCCTGTTTCGTAGGGAAAGAATTCCCGGCATTGCCTTCGCATCTCAAGAGGAGGCACTCTCCACAGGAAAGGCGAGAGGAACTCCAGGATCGTTTCA
This sequence comes from Ovis canadensis, assembly GCF_042477335.2. Classification (NCBI taxonomy): domain Eukaryota; kingdom Metazoa; phylum Chordata; class Mammalia; order Artiodactyla; family Bovidae; genus Ovis; species Ovis canadensis. The sequence continues at coordinate 4,578,436 of NC_091252.1, forward strand.
CCATTCCAAGAGACCCCCAGATGTGTCAGTCCATTCCAGAGGAACCTGTTTTCCCTGCACTGCCTTGACGTTCAAGCCGAGGATCGACTCCCACCACGTGTGCACGTGGGACCGCCCTGTGGAAAAGCCTCGTGGGAAAGCCTCGTGGGAAAGACTCGAGGGAAAACCATAGATCCTTTGATCCACGCGGCGGACTGTGTGACACTGCTGCTACCGCTCTGGAGGAAAGCACAAGTGCATGCCCGCATTCGAGACGAGGACTGACTCCCCTGGGGAGACTCCAGAAGTACCCCAAGATCCATGTCAGCACTGGTGAGGAATCCTCAGGTTCCGGCCCCGACTCCACACAAGGTCTTAGGCCCCGGCATCGACGGGAGAGGAATCCCGAGAGGCCCCGGAGGAACTCGCATGGGGACTGGCCTTTCCGGAGGCCACCAGAGCGGGTCCCTGAGGTCCCCGTCGTAAGTCGAGAGCACCTGCCGCAACTCTAGAAAATCCAGGAGGTTTTGCCCTCCAGGCGAGATGAGGCCCATTTCCGCTGAGGCTTCTGGAGGCTAATCACATCTAACCACTGGAACTTCCAAAGGGTCCTTCACACCATTGCTGCAACTCAAGCAGTTCCGCGACATACCCGTCTCCACTCGAGAGGAAGCACGTGGGGTCCCGCACACATCCAGGGGAGACCCGTTTCCGCCTCCTAGCTCGAGATGAGGGATCCTTTCCCTGTTTCGTAGGGAAAGAATTCCCGGCGTTCCCGTCGCATCTCAAGAGGAGGCGGTCTCCACAGGAAAGGCGAGAGGAACTCCAGGGTCGTGCCACCATTCCAAGAGACCCCCAGATGTGTCAGTCCATTCCAGAGGAACCTGTTTTCCCTGCACTGCCTTGACGTTCAAGCCGAGGATCGACTCCCACCACGTGTGCACGTGGGACAGCCCTGTGGGAAAGCCTCGTGGGAAAGCCTCGTTGGAAAGACTCGAGGGAAAACCATAGATCCTTTGATCCACGCGGCGGACTGCGTGACACTGCTGCTACCGCTCTGGAGGAAAGCGCAAGTGCATGCCCGCATTCGAGACGAGGACTGACTCCCCTGGGGAGACTCCAGAAGTGCCCCAAGATCCATGTCAGCACTGGAGAGGAATACTCAGTTTCCGGCCTCGACTCCACACAAGGTCTTAGGCCCCGGCATCGACGGGAGAGGAATCCCGAGAGGCCCCCGAGGAACTCGCATGGGGACTGGCCTTTCCTGAGGCCACCAGAGCGGGTCCCTGAGGTCCCCGTCGTAAGTCGAGAGCACCTGCCGCAACTCGAGAAAATCCAGGAGGTTTTGCCCTCCAGGCGAGATGAGGCCCATTTCCGCAGAGGCTTCTCGAGGCTAATCGCATCTAACCACTGGAACTTCCCAAGGGTCCTTCACACCCTTGCTGCAACTCAAGAAGTTCCCCGACATAGCCGTCTCCACTCGAGAGGAATCACGAGGGTCCCGCACACATCCAGGGGAGCCCCGTTTCCGCCTCCTAGCTCGAGATGAGGGATCCTTTCCCTGTTTCGTAGGGAAAGATTTCCCGGCGTTCCCGTCGCATCTCAAGAGGAGGCACTCTCCACCGGAAAGGCGAGAGGAACTCCAGGGTCGTGCCACCATTCCAAGAGTCCCCCAGATGGGTCAGTCCATTCCAGAGGAATCTTTTTTCCCTGCACTGCCTTGATGTTCAAGCCGACGATCGACTCCCACCACGTGTGCAAGTGGTACAGCCCTGTGGGAAATCCTCGTGGGAAAGCCTCGTGGGAAAGCCTCGTGGGAAAGACTCGAGGGAAAACCATAGATCCTTTGATCCACGCGGCGGACTGCGTGACACTGCTGCTACCGCTCTGGAGGAAAGCGCAAGTGCATGCCCGCATTCGAGACGAGGACTGACTCCCCTGGGGAGACTCCAGAAGTAGCCCAAGGTCCATGTCAGCACTGGAGAGGAATCCTCAGGTTCCGGCCCCGACTCCACACAAGGTCTTAGGCCCCGGCATCGACGGGAGAGGAATCCCGAGAGGCCCCCGAGGAACTCGCATGGGGACTGGCCTTTCCTGAGGCCAGCAGAGCGGGTCCCTGAGGTCCCCGTCGTAAGTAGAGAGCAACTGCCGCAACTCGAGAAATTCCAGGAGGTTTTGCCTTCCAGGCGAGATGAGGCCCATTTCCGCTGAGGCTTCTCGAGGCTAATCACATCTAACCACTGGAACTTCCAAAGGGTCCTTCACACCCTTGCTGAAACTCAAGAAGTTCCCCGACATAACCGTCTCCACTCGAGAGGAAGCACGAGGTTCCCGCACACATCCAGGGGAGCTCCGTTTCTGCCTCCTAGCTCGAGATGAGGGATCATTTCCCTGTTTCTTAGGGAAAGAATTCCCGGCGTTCCCGTCGCATCTCAAGAGGAGGCGCTCTCCACAGGAAAGGCGAGAGGAACTCCAGGGTCGTGCCACCATTCCAAGAGTCCCCCACATGTGTCAGTCCATTCCAGAGGAACCTGTTTTCCCTGCACTGCCTTGATGTTCAAGCCGAGGATCGACTCCCACCACGTGTGCACGTGGGATAGCCCTGTGGGAAAGCCTCGTGGGAAAGCCTCGTGGGAAAGACTCGAGGGAAAACCATAGATCCTTTGATCCACGAGGCGGACTGCGTGACACTGCTGCTACCGCTCTGGAGTTAAGCGCAAGGGCAATACCGCATTCGAGATGAGGAGTGACTCCCCTGGGGAGACTCCAGAAGTACCCCAAGGTCCATGTCAGCACTGGAGAGGAATACTCAGGTTCCGGCCCCGACTCCACACAAGGTCTTAGGACCCGGCATCGACGGGAGAGGAATCCCGAGAGGCCACCGAGGAACTCGCATGGGGACTGGCCTTTCCTGAGGCCACCAGAGCGGGTCCCTGAGGTCCCCGTCGTAAGTCGAGAGCACCTGCCGCAACTCGAGAAAATCCAGGAGGTTTTGCCCTCCAGGCGAGATGAGGCCCATTTCCGCTGAGGCTTCTCGAGGCTAATCACATCTAACCACTGGAACTTCCAAAAGGTCCTTCACACCCTTGCTGCAACTCAAGAGGTTCCCCGACATACCCGTCTCCTCTCGAGAGGAAGCACGAGGGTCCCGCACACATCCAGGGGAGCCCCGTTTCCGCCTCCTAGCTCGAGATGAGGGATCCTTTCCCTGTTTCGTAGGGAAAGAATTCCCGGCGTTCCCGTCGCATCTCAAGAGGAGGCGCTCTCCACAGGAAAGGCGAGAGGAACTCCTGGGTCGTGCCACCATTCCACGAGTCCCCCAGATGTGTCAGTCCATTACAGAGGAACCTGTTTTCCCTGCACTGCCTTGACGTTCAAGCCGAGGATCGACTCCCACCACGTGTGCACGTGGGACAGCCCTGTGGGAAAGCCTCGTGGGAAAGCCTGGTGGGAAAGACTCGAGGGAAAACCATAGATCCTTTGATCCACGCGGCGGACTACGTGACACTGCTGCTACCGCTCTGGAGTAAAGCGCAAGTGCATGCCCGCATTCGAGACGAGGACTGACTCCCCTGGGGAGACTCCAGAAGTACCCCAAGATCCATGTCCGCACTGGAGAGGAATCCTCAGGTTCCGGCCCCGACTCCACACAAGGTCTTAGGCCCCGGCATCGACGGGAGAGGAATCCCGAGAGGCCCCCGAGGAACTCGCATGGGGACTGGCCTTTCCTGAGGCGTCCAGAGCGGGTCCATGAGGTCACCATCGTAGGTCGAGAGCACCTGCCGCAACTCGAGAAAATCCAGGAGGTTTTGCCCTCCAGGCGAGATGAGCCCCATTTCCGCTGAGGGTTCTCGAGGCTAATCACATCTAACCACTGGAACTTCCAAAGGGTCCTTCACACCCGTGCTGCAACTCAAGAAGTTCCCCGACATACCCGTCTCCACTCGAGAGGAAGCACGTGGGGTCCCGCACACATCCAGGGGAGCCCCGTTTCCGCCTCCTAGCTCGAGATGAGGGATCCTTTCCCTGTTTAGTAGGGAAAGAATTCCCGGCGTTCCCGTCGCATCTCAAGAGGAGGCACTCTCCACAGGAAAGGCGAGAGGAACTCCAGGGTCGTGCCAGCATTCCAAGAGACCCCCAGATGTGTCAGTCCATTCCAGAGGCACCTGTTTTCCCTGCACTGCCTTGACGTTCAAGCCGACGATCGACTCCCACCACGTGTGCAAGTGGTACAGCCCTGTGGGAAATCCTCGTGGGAAAGCCTCGTGGGAAAGCCTCGTGGGAAAGACTCGAGGGAAAACCATAGATCCTTTGATCCACGCGGCGGACTGCGTGACACTGCTGCTACCGCTCTGGAGGAAAGCGCAAGTGCATGCCCGCATTCGAGACGAGGACTGACTCCCCTGGGGAGACTCCAGAAGTATCCCAAGATCCATGTCAGCACTGGAGAGGAATCCTCAGGTTCCGGCCCCGACTCCACACAAGGTCTTAGGCCCCGGCATCGACGGGAGAGGAATCCCGAGAGGCCCCCGAGGAACTCGCATGGGGACTCGCCTTTCCTGAGGCCACCAGAGCGGGTCCCTGAGGTCCCCGTCGTGAATCGAGAGCACCTGCCGCAACTGGAGAAAATCCAGGAGGTTTTGCCCTCCAGGCGAGATGTGGCCCATTTCCGCTGAGGCTTCTCGAGGCTAATCACATCTAACCACTGAAACTTCCAAAGGGTCCTTCACACCCTAGCTGCAACTCAAGCAGTTCCGCGACATACCCGTCTCCACTCGAAAGGAAGCACGTGGGGTGCCGCACACATCCAGGGGAGCCCCGTATCCGCCTCCTAGTTCGAGGTGAGGGATCCTATCCCTGTTTCGTAGGGAAAGAATTCCCGGGGTTCCCATCGCATCTCAAGAGGAGACGCTCTCCACAGGAAAGGTGAGAGGAACTCCAGGGTCGTGCGACCATTCCAAGAGTCCCCCAGATGTGTCAGTCCATTCCAGAGGAACCTGTTTTCCCTGAACTGCCTTGACGTTCAAGCCGAGGATCGACTCCCACCACGTGTGAACGTGGGACAGCCCTGTGGGAAAACCGCGTGGGACAGCCTCGTGGGAAAGACTCGAGGGAAAACCATAGATCCTTTGATCCACGCGGCGGACTGTGTGACACTGCTTCTACCGCTCTGGAGGAAAGTGCAAGTGCATGCCCGCATTCGAGACGAGGACTGACTCCCCTGGGGAGACTCCAGAAGTACCCCAAGATCCATGTCAGCACTGGAGAGGAATCCTCAGGTTCCGGCCCCGACTCCACACAAGGTCTTAGGCCCCGGCATCGACAGGAGAAGAATCCCAAGAGGCCCTCGAGGAACTCGCATGGGGACTGGCCTTTCCTTAGGCCACCAGAGCGGGTCCCTGAGGTCCCCATCGTAAGTCGAGAGCACCTGCCACAACTCGAGAAAATCCAGGAGGTTTTGCCCTCCAGGCGAGATGAGGCCCATTTCCGCTGAGGCTTCTCGAGGCTAATCACATCTAACCACTTGAACTTCCACAGGGTCCTTCACACCCTTGCTGCAACTCAAGAAGTTCCCCGACATACCCGTCTCCACTCGAGAGGAAGCCCATGGTGTTCCGCACACATCCAGAGGAGCCCCGTTTCCGCCTCCTAGCTCGAGATGAGGGATCATTTCCCTGTTTCTTAGGGAAAGAATTCCCGGCGTTCCCGTCGCATCTCAAGAGGAGGCGCTCTCCACAGGAAAGGCGAGAGGAACTCCAGGATCGTGCCACCATTCCAAGAGTCCCCCAGATGTGTCAGTCCATTCCAGAGGAACCTGTTTTCCCTGCACTGCCTTGACGTTCAAGCCGAGGATCGACTCCCACCACGTGTGCACGTGGGACAGCCCTGTGGGAAAGCCTCGTGGGAAAGCATCGTGGGAAAGACTCGAGGGTAAACCATAGATCCTTTGATCCACGCGGCGGACTGCGTGACACTGCTGCTACCGCTCTGGAGTTAAGCGCAAGGGCAATACCGCATTCGAGATGAGGAGTGACTCCCCTGGGGAGACTCCAGAAGAACCCCAAGGTCCATGTCAGCACTGGAGAGGAATACTCAGGTTCGGGCCCCGACTCCACACAAGGTCTTAGGCCCCGGCATCGACGGGAGAGGAATCCCGAGAGGCCCCCGAAGAACTCGCATGGGGACTGGGCTTTCCTGAGGCCACCAGAGCGGGTCCCTGAGGTCCCCGTCGTAAGTCGAGAGCACCTGCCGCAACTCGAGAAAATCCAGGAGGTTTTGCCCTCCAGGCGAGATGAGGCCCATTTCCGCTGAGGCTTCTCGAGGCTAATCACCCCTAACCACTGGAATTTCAAAAGGGTCCTTCACATCCTTGCTGCAACTCAAGAAGTTCTCCGACATACCCGTCTCCACTCGAGAGGAAGCACGAGGGTCCCGCACACTTTCAGGGAAGCCCCGTTTCCCCCTCCTAGCTCGAGATGAGGGATCCTTTCCCTGTTTCGTAGGGAAAGAATTCCCGGCGTTCCCGTCGCATCTCAAGAGGAGGCGCTCTCCACAGGAAAGGCGAGAGGAACTCCAGGGTCGTGCCACCATTCCAAGAGTCCCCCAGATGTGTCAGTCCATTCCAGAGGAACCTGTTTTCCCTGCACTGCCTTGACGTTCAACCCGAGGATCGACTCCCACCACGTGTGCACGTGGGACAGCCCTGTGGGAAAGCCTCGTGGGAAAGCCTCGTGGGAAAGACTCGAGGGAAAACCATAGATCCTTTGATCCACGCGGCGGACTGCGTGACACTGCTGCTACCACTCTGGAGGAAAGCGCAAGTGCATGCGCGCATTCGAGTCGAGGACTGACTCCCCTGGGGAGACTCCAGAAGTACCCCAAGATCCATGTCAGCACTGGAGAGGAATCCTCAGGTTCCGGCCCCGACTCCACACAAGGTCTTAGGCCCCAGCATCGACGGGAGGGGAATCCCGAGAGGCCCCCGAGGAACTCGCATGGGAAATGGCCTTTCCTGAGGCCACCAGAGCGGGTCCCTGAGGTCCCCGTCGTTAGTCGAGAGCACCTGCCGCAACTCGAGAAAATCCAGGAGGTTTTGCCCTCCAGGCGAGATGAGGCCCATTTCTGCTGAGGCTTCTCGAGGCTAATCACATCTAACCACTGGAACTTCCCAAGGGTCCTTGACACCCTTGCTGCAACTCAAGAAGTTCCCCGACATAGCCGTCTCCACTCGAGAGGAATCACGAGGGTCCCGCACACATCCAGGGGAGCCCCGTTTCCGCCTCCTAGCTCGAGATGAGGGATCCTTTCCCTGTTTCGTAGGGAAAGAATTCCGGGCGTTCCCGTCGCATCTCAAGAGGAGGCGCTCTCCACAGGAAAGGCGAGAGGAACTCCAGGGTCGTGCTACCATTCCACGAGTCCCCCAGATGTGTCAGTCCATTACAGAGGAACCTGTTTCCCTGCACTGCCTTGACGTTCAAGCCGAGAATCTACTCCCACCACGTGTGCACGTGGGACAGCCCTGTGGGAAAGCCTCGTGGGAAAGCCTCGTGGGAAAGACTCGAGGGAAAACCATAGATCTTTTGATCCACGTGGCGGACTGCGTGACACTGCTGCTACCGCTCTGGAGGAAAGCGCAAGTGCATGCCCGCATTCGAGACGAGGACTGACTCCCCTGGGGAGACTCCAGAAGTAGCTCAAGATCCATGTCAGCACTGGAGAGGAATCCTCAGGTTCCGGCCTCGACTCCACACAAGGTCTTAGGCCCCGGCATCGACGGGAGAGGAATCCCGAGAGGCCCCCGAGGAACTCGCATTTGACTGGCCTTTCCTGAGGCCACCAGAGCGGGTCCCTGAGGTCCCCGTCGTAAGTCGAGAGCACCTGCTGCAACTGGAGAAAATCCAGGAGGTTTTGCCCTCCAGGCGAGATGAGGCCCATTTCCGCTGAGGCTTCTCGAGGCTAATCACATCTAACCACTGGAACTTCCAAAGGTCCTTCACACCCTAGCTGCAACTCAAGCAGTTTCGCGACATACCCGTCTCCATTCGAGAGGAAGCACGTGGGGTGCCGCACACATCCAGGGGAGCCCCGTATCCGCCTCCTAGTTCGAGGTGAGGGATCCTATCCCTGTTTCGTAGGGAAAGAATTCCCGGCGTTCCCGTCGCATCTCAAGAGGAGGCACTCTCCACAGGAAAGGCGAGAGGAACTCCAGGGTCGTGCCACCATTCCAAGAGACCCCCAGATGTGTCAGTCCATTCCAGAAGCACCTGTTTTCCCTGCACTGCCTTGACGTTCAAGCCGACGATCGACTCCCACCACGTGTGCAAGTGGTACAGCCCTGTGGGAAATCCTCGTGGGAAAGCCTCGTGGGACAGCCTCGTGGGAAAGACTCGAGGGAAAACCATAGATCCTTTGATCCACGCGGCGGACTGCGTGACACTGCTGCTACCGCTCTGGAGGAAAGCGCAAGTGCATGCCCGCATTCGAGACGAGGACTGACTCCCCTGGGGAGACTCCAGAAGTATCCCAAGATCCATGTCAGCACTGGAGAGGAATCCTCAGGTTCCGGCCCCGACTCCACACAAGGTCTTAGGCCCCGGCATCGACGGGAGAGGAATCCCGAGAGGCGTCCCGAGAAACTCGCATGGGGACTCGCCTTTCCTGAGGCCACCAGAGCGGGTCCCTGAGGTCCCCATCGTGAGTCGAGAGCACCTGCCGCAACTCGAGAAAATCCAGGAGGTTTTGCCCTCCAGGCGAGATGAGGCCCATTTCCGCTGAGGCTTCTCGAGGCCAATCACATCTAACCACTGGAACTTCCAAAGGATCCTTCACACCATTGCTGCAACTCAAGAAGTTCCCCGACATACCCGTCTCCACTCGAGAGGAAGCACGAGGGTCCCGCACACATCCAGGGGAGCCCCGTTTCCGCCTCCTAGCTTGAGATGAGGGATCCTTTCCCTGTTTCGTAGGGAAAGAATTCCCGGCGTTCCCGTCGCATCTCAAGAGGAGGCGCTCTCCACAGGAAAGGCGAGAGGAACTCCAGGGTCGTGCCACCATTCCAAGAGTCGCCCAGATGTGTCAGTCCATTCCAGAGGAACAGGTTTTCCCTGCACTGCCTTGACGTTCAAGCCGAGGATCGACTAACACCACGTGTGCACGTGGGACAGCCCTGTGGGAAAGCCTCGTGGGAAAGCCTCGTGGGAAAGACTCGAGGGAAAACCATAGATCCTTTGATCCACGCGGCGGACTGCGTGACACTGCTGCTACCGCTCTGGAGGAAAGCGCAAGTGCATGCCCGCATTCGAGTCTAGGACTGACTCCCCTGGGGAGACTCCAGAAGTACCCCAAGATCCATGTCAGCACTGGAGAGGAATCCTCAGGTTCCGGCCCCGACTCCACACAAGGTCTTAGGCCCCGGCATCGACGGGAGAGGAATCCCGAGAGGCCCCCGAGGAACTCGCATGGGGACTGGCCTTTCCTGAGGCCACCAGAGCGGGTCCCTGAGGTCCCCGTCGTAAGTCGAGAGCACCTGCCGCAACTCGAGAAAATCCAGGAGGTTTTCACCTCCAGGCGAGATTAGGCCCATTTCCGCTGAGGCTTCTCGAGGCCAATCACATCTAACCACTGGAACTTCCAAAGGGTCCTTCACACCCTTGCTGCAACTCAAGAAGTTCCCCGACATACCCGTCTCCACTCGAGAGGAAGCACGTGGGGTCCCGCACACATCCAGGGGAGCCCCGTTTCCGCCTCCTAGCTCGAGATGAGGGATCCTTTCCCTGTTTCGTAGGGAAAGAATTCCCGGCGTTCCCGTCGCATCTCAAGAGGAGGCGCTCTCCACAGGAAAGGCGAGAGGAACTCCAGGGTCGTGCCACCATTCCAAGACTCCCCCGGATGTGTCAGTCCATTCCAGAGGAACCTGTTTTCCCTGCACTGCCTTGACGTTCAAGCCGAGGATCGACTCCCACCACGTGTGCACGTGGGACAGCCCTGTGGGAAAGCCTCGTGGGAAAGCCTCGTGGGAAAGACTCGAGGGAAAACCATAGATCCTTTGATCCACGCGGCGGACTGCGTGACACTGCTGCTACCGCTCTGGAGGAAAGCGCAAGTGCATGCCCGCATTCGAGACGAGGACTGACTCCCCTGGGGAGACTCCAGAAGTACCCCAAGATCCATGTCAGCACTGGAGAGCAATCCTCAGGTTCCGGCCCCGACTCCACACAAGGTCTTAGGCCCCGGCATCGACGGGAGAGGAATCCCGAGAGGCCCCCGAGGAACTCGCATGGGGACTGGCCTTTCCTGAGGCCACCAGAGCGGGTCCCTGAGGTCCCGGTCGTAAGTCGAGAGCACCTGCCGCAACTCGAGAAAATTCAGGAGGTTTTGCCCTACAGGCGAGATGAGGCACATTTCCGCTGAGGCTTCTCGAGGCTAATCACGTCTAACCACTGGAACTTCCAAAGGGTCCTTCACACCCTTGCTGCAACTCAAGAAGTTCCCCGACATACCGTCTCCACTCGAGAGGAAGCACGTGGGGTCCCGCACACATCCAGGGGAGCCCCGTTTCCGCCTCCTAGCTCGAGATGAGGGATCCTTTCCCTGTTTCGTAGGGAAAGAATTCCCGGCGTTCCCGTCGCATCTCAAGAGGAGGCGCTCTCCACAGGAAAGGCGAGAGGAACTCCAGGGTCGTGCCACCATTCCAAGAGTCCCCCAGATGAGTCAGTCCATTCCAGAGGAACCTGTTTTCCCTGCACTGCCTTGACGTTCAAGCCGAGGATCGACTCCCACCACGTGTGCACGTGGGACAGCCCTGTGGGAAAGCCTCGTGGGAAAGCCTCGTGGGAAAGACTCGAGGGAAAAACATAGATCCTTTGAACCACGCGGCGGAATGCGTGACACTGTTGCTACCGCCCTGGAGGAAAGCGCAAGTGCATGCCCGCATTCGAGACGAGGACTGACTCCCCTGGGGAGACTCCAGAAGTACCCCAGGATCCATGTCAGCACTGGAGAGGAATCCTCAGGTTCCGGCCCCGACTCCACACAAGGTCTTAGGCCCCGGCATCGACGGGAGAGGAATCCCGAGAGGCCCCCGAGGAACTCGCATGGGGACTGGCCTTTCCTGAGGCCACCAGAGCGGGTCCCTGAGGTCCCCGTCGTAAGTCGAGAGCACCTGCCGCAACTCGAGAAAATCCAGGAGGTTTTGCCCTCCAGGCGAGATGAGGCCCATTTCCGCTGATGCTTCTCGAGGCTAATCACATCTAACCACTGGAACATCCAAAGGGTCCTTCACACCCTTGCTGCAACTCAAGAAGTTCCCCGACATACCCGTCTGCACTCGAGAGGAAGCACGTGGTGTCCCGCACACATCCAGGGGAGCCCCGTTTCCGCCTCCTAGCTCGAGATGAGGGATCCTTTCCCTGTTTCGTAGGGAAAGAATTCCCGGCGTTCCCGTCGCATCTCAAGAGGAGGCGCTCTCCACAGGAAAGGCGAGAGGAACTCCAGGGTCGTACCACCATTCCAAGAGTCCCCCAGATGTGTCAGTCCATTCCAGAGGAACCTGTTTTTCCTGAACTGCCTTGACGTTCAAGCCGAGGATCGACTCCCACCACGTGTGCACGTGGGACAGCCCTGTGGGAAAGCCTCGTGGGAAAGCCTCGTGGGAAAGACTCGAGGGAAAAACATAGATCCTTTGATCCACGCGGCGGACTGCGTGACACTGCTGCTACCGCTCTGGAGGAAAGCGCAAGTGCATGCCCGCATTCGAGACGAGGACTGACTTCCCTGGGGAGACTCCAGAAGTACCCCAAGATCCATGTCAGCACTGGAGAGGAATCCTCAGGTTCCGGCCCCGACTCCACACAAGGTCTTAGGCCCCGGCATCGACGGGAGAGGAATCCCGAGACGCCCCCGAGGAACTCGCATGGGGACTGGCCTTTCCTGAGGCCACCAGAGCGGTTCCCTGAGGTCCCCGTCGTAAGTCGAGAGCACCTGCCGCAACTCGAGAAAATCCAGGAGGTTTTGCCCTCCAGGCGAGATGAGGCCCATTTCCGCTGAGGCTTCTCGAGGCCAATCACATCTAACCACTGGAACTTCCAAAGTGTCCTTCACACCCTTGCTGCAACTCAAGAAGTTCCCCGACATACCCGTCTCCACTCGAGAGGAAGCAGGTGGGGTCCCGCACACATCCAGGGGAGCACCGTTTCGCCTCCTAGCTCGAGATGAGGGATCCTTTCCCTGTTTCGAAGGGAAATAATTCCCGGCGTTCCCGTCGCATCTCAAGAGGAGGCGCTCTCCAAAGGAAAGGCGAGAGGAACTCCAGGGTCGAGACACCATTCCAAGACACCCCCGGATGTGTCAGTCCATTCCAGAGGAACCTGTTTTCCCTGCACTGCCTTGACGTTCAAGCCGAGGATCGACTCCCACCACGTGTGCACGTGGGACAGCCCTGTGGGAAAGCCTCGTGGGAAAGCCTCGTGGGAAAGACTCGAGGGAAAACCATAGATCCTTTGATCAACGCGGCGGACTGCGTGACACTGCTGCTACCGCTCTGGAGGAAAGCGCAAGTGCATGCCCGCATTCGAGACGAGGACTGACTCCCCTGGGGAGACTCCAGAAGTACCCCAAGATCCATGTCAGCACTGGAGAGGAATCCTCAGGTTCCGGCCCCGACTCCACACAAGGTCTTAGGCCCCGGCATCGACGGGAGAGGAATCCCGAGAGGCCACCGAGGAACTCGCATGGGGACTGGCCTTTCCTGAGGCCACCAGAGCGGGTCCCTGAGGTCCCCGTCGTAAGTCGAGAGCACCTGCCGCAACTCGAGGAAATCAAGGAGGTATTGCCCTCCAGGCGAGATGAGGCCCATTTCCGCTGAGGCTTCTCGAGGCTAATCACGTCTAACCACTGGAACTTCCAAAGGGACCTTCACAACCTTGCTGCAACTCAAGAAGTTCCCCGACATACCCGTCTCCACTCGAGAGGAAGCACGTGGGTCCCGCACACATCCAGGGGAGCCCCGTTTCCGCCTCCTAGCTCGAGATGAGGGATCCTTTCCCTGTTTCGTAGGGAAAGAATTCCCGGCGTTCCCGTCGCATCTCAAGAGGAGGCGCTCTCCACAGGAAAGGCGAGAGGAACTCCAGGGTCGTGCCACCATTCCAAGAGTCCCCCAGATGTGTCAGTCCATTCCCGAGGAACCTGTTTTCCCTGCACTGCCTAGACGTTCAAGCCGAGGATCGACTCCCACCACGTGTGCACGTGGGACAGCCCTGTGGGAAAGCCTCGTGGGAAAGCCTCGTGGGAAAGACTCGAGGGAAAACCATAGATCCTTTGATCCACGCGGCGGACTGCGTGACACTGCTGCTACCGCTCTGGAGGAAAGCGCAAGTGCATGACCGCATTCGAGACGAGGACTGACTCCCCTGGGGAGACTCCAGAAGTACCCCAAGATCCATGTCAGCACTGGAGAGGAATCCTCAGGTTCAGGCCCCGACTCCACACAAGGTCTTAGGCCCCGGCATCGACGGGAGAGGAATCCAAAGAGGCCCCCGAGGAACTCGCATGGGGACTGGCCTTTCCTGAGGCCACCAAAGCGGGTCCCTGAGGTCCCCGTAGTAAGTCGAGAGCACCTGCCGCAACTCGAGGAAATCCAGGAGGTTTTGCCCTCCAGGAGAGATGAGGCCCATTTCCGCTGAGGCTTCTCGAGGCCAATCACATCTAACCAATGGAACTTCCAAAGGGTCCTTCACACCCTTGCTGCAACTCAAGAAGTTCCCCGACATACCCGTCTCCACTCGAGAGGAAGCACGTGGTGTCCCGCACACATCCAGGGGAGCCCCGTTTCCGCCTCCTAGCTCGAGATGAGGGATCCTTTCCCTGTTTCGTAGGGAAAGAATTCCCGGCGTTCCCGTCGCATCTCAAGAGGAGGCGATTACCACAGGAAAGGCGAGAGGAATCCAGGGTCGTGCCACCATTCCAAGAGTCCCCCACATGTGTCAGTCCATTCCAGAGGAACCTGTTTTCCCTGCACTGCCTTGACGTTCAAGCCGAGGATCGACTCCCACCACGTGTGCACGTGGGACAGCCCTGTGGGAAAGCCTCGTGGGAAAGCCTCGTGGGAAAGACTCGAGGGAAAACCATAGATCCTTTGATCCACGCGGCGGACTGCGTGACACTGCTGCTACCGCTCTGGAGGAAAGCGCAAGTGCATGCCCGCATTCGAGACGAGGACTGACTCCCCTGGGGAGACTCCAGAAGTACCCCAAGATCCATGTCAGCACTGGAGAGGAATCCTCAGGTTCCGGCCCCGACTCCACACAAGGTCTTAGGCCCCGGCATCGACGGGAGAGGAATCCCGAGAGGCCCCCGTGGAACTCGCATGGGGACTGGCCTTTCCTGGGGCCATCAGAGCGGGTCCCTGAGGTCCCCGTCGTAAGTCGAGAGCACCTGCCGCAACTCGAGAAAATCCAGGAGGTTTTGCCCTCCAGGCGAGATGAGGCCCATTTCCGCTGAGGCTTCTCGAGGCCAATCACATCTAACCACTGGAACTTCCAAAGGATCCTTCACACCATTGCTGCAACTCAAGAAGTTCCCCGACATACCCGTCTCCACTCGAGAGGAAGCACGAGGGTCCCGCACACATCCAGGGGAGCCCCGTTTCCGCCTCCTAGCTTGAGATGAGGGATCCTTTCCCTGTTTCGTAGGGAAAGAATTCCCGGCGTTCCCGTCGCATCTCAAGAGGAGGCGCTCTCCACAGGAAAGGCGAGAGGAACTCCAGGGTCGTGCCACCATTCCAAGAGTCGCCCAGATGTGTCAGTCCATTCCAGAGGAACAGGTTTTCCCTGCACTGCCTTGACGTTCAAGCCGAGGATCGACTCCCACCACGTGTGCACGTGGGACAGCCCTGTGGGAAAGCCTCGTGGGAAAGCCTCGTGGGAAAGACTCGAGGGAAAACCATAGATCCTTTGATCCACGCGGCGGACTGGGTGACACTGCTGCTACCTCCCTGGAGGAAAGCGCAAGTGCATGCCCGCATTCGAGACGAGGACTGACTCCCCTGGGGAGACTCCAGAAGTACCCCAAGATCCATGTCAGCACTGGAGAGGAATCCTCAGGTTCCGGCCCCGACTCCACACAAGGTCTTAGGCCCCGGCATCGACGGGAGAGGAATCCCGAGAGGCCCCCGAGGAACTCGCATGGGGACTGGCCTTTCCTGAGGCCACCAGAGCGGGTCCCTGAGGTCCCCGTCGTAAGTCGAGAGCACTTGCCGCAACTCGAGAAAATCCAGGAGGTTTTGCCCTCCAGGCGAGATGAGGCACATTTCCGCTGAGGCTTCTCGAGGCTAATCACGTCTAACCACTGGAACTTCCAAAGGGTCCTTCACACCCTTGCTGCAACTCAAGAAGTTCCCGGACATACCCGTCTCCACTCGAGAGGAAGCACGTGGGGTCCCGCACACATCCAGGGGAGCCCCGTTTCCGCCTCCTAGCTCGAGATGAGGGATCCTTTCCCTGTTTCGTAGGTAAAGAATTCCCGGCGTTCCCGTCGCATCTCAAGAGGAGGCGCTCTCCACAGGAAAGGCGAGAGGAACTCCAGGGTCGTGCCACCATTCCAAGAGTCCCCCAGATGTGTCAGTCCATTCCAGAGGAACCTGTTTTCCCTGCACTGCCTTGACGTTCAAGCCGAGGATCGACTCCTACCACGTGTGCACGTGAGACAGCCCTGTGGGAAAGCCTCGTGGGAAAGCCTCGTGGGAAAGACTCGAGGGAAAACCATAGATCCTTTGATCCACGCGGCGGACTGCGTGACACTGCTGCTACCGCCCTGGAGGAAAGCGCAAGTGCATGCCCGCATTTGAAACGAGGACTGACTCCCCTGGGGAGACTCCAGAAGTACTCCAAGATCCATGTCAGCACTGGAGAGTAATCCTCAGGTTCCGGCCCCGATTCCACACAAGGTCTTAGGCCCCGGCATCGACGGGAGAGGAATCGCGAGAGGCCCCCGAGGAACTCGCATGGGGACTGGCCTTTCCTGAGGCCACCAGAGCGGGTCCCTGAGGTCCCCGTCGTAAGTCGAGAGCACCTGCCGCAACTCGAGAAAATCCAGGAGGTTTTGCCCTCCAGGCGAGATGAGGCCCATTTCTGCTGAGGCTTCTCGAGGCTAATCACATCTAACTACTGGAACATCCAAAGGGTCCTTCTCACCCTTGCTGCAACTCAAGAAGTTCCCCGACATACACGTCTCCACTCGAGAGGAAGCACGTGGGGTCCCGCACACATCCAGGGGAGCCCCGTTTCCGCCTCCTAACTCGAGATGAATGATCCTTTCCCTGTTTCGTAGGGAAAGAATTCCCGGCGTTCCCGTCGCATCTCAAGAGGAGGCGCTCTCCACAGGAAAGGCGAGAGGAACTCCAGGGTCGTGCCACCATTCCAAGAGTCCCCCAGATGTGTCAGTCCATTCCAGAGGAACCTGTTTTCCCTGCACTGCCTTGACGTTCAAGCCGAGGATCGACTCCCACCACGTGTGCACGTGGGACAGCCCTGTGGGAAAGCCTCGTGGGAAAGACTCGAGGGAAAACCATAGATCCTTTGATCCACGCGGCGGACTGCGTGACACTGCTGCTACCGCCCTGGAGGAAAGCGCAAGTGCATGCCCGCATTCGAGACGAGGACTGACTCCCCTGGGGAGACTCCAGAAGTACCCCAAGATCCATGTCAGCACTGGAGAGGAATCCTCAGGTTCCGGCCCCGACTCCACACAAGGTCTTAGGCCCCGGCATCGACGGGAGAGGAATCCCGAGAGGCCCCCGAGGAACTCGCATGAGGACTGGCCTTTCCTGAGGCCACCAGAGCGGGTCCCTGAGGTCCCCGTCGTAAGTCGAGAGCACCTGCCGCAACTCGAGAAAATCCAGGAGGTTTTGCCCTCCAGGCGAGATGAGGCCCATTTCCGCTGATGCTTCTCGAGGCTAAACACATCTAACCACTGGAACATCCAAAGGGTCCTTCTCACCCTTGCTGCAACTCAAGAAGTTCCCCGACATACCCGTCTCCACTCGAGAGGAAGCACGAGGGTCCCGCACACATCCAGGGGAGCCCCGTTTCCGCCTCCTAGCTCGAGATGAGGGATCCTTTCCCTGTTTCGTAGGGAAAGAATTCCCGGCGTTCCCGTCGCATCTCAAGAGGAGGCGCTCTCCACAGGAAAGGCGAGAGGAACTCCAGGGTCGTGCCACCATTCCAAGAGTCCCCCAGATGTGTCAGTCCATTCCAGAGGAACCTGTTTTCCCTGCACTGCCTTGACGTTCAAGCCGAGGATCGACTCCCACCACGTGTGCACGTGGGACAGCCCTGTGGGAAAGCCTCGTGGGAAAGACTCGAGGGAAAACCATAGATCCTTTGATCCACGCGGCGGACTGCGTGACACTGCTGCTACCACTCTGGAGGAAAGCGCAAGTGCATGCCCGCATTCGAGACGAGGACTGAGTCCCCTCGGGAGACTCCAGAAGTACCCCAAGATCCATGTCAGCACTGGAGAGGTATCCTCAAGTTCCGACCCTGACTCCACACAAGGTCTTAGGCCCCGGCATCGACGGGAGAGGAATCCCGAGAGGCCCCCGAGGAACTCGCATGGGGACTGGCCTTTCCTGAGGCCACCAGAGCGGGTCCCTGAGGTCCCCGTCGTAAGTCGAGAGCACCTGCCGCAACTCGAGAAAATCCAGGAGGTTTTGCCCTCCAGGCGAGATGAGGCCCATTTCCGCTGAGGCTTCTCGAGGCTAATCACATCTAACCACTGGAACTTCCAAAGGGTCCTTCACACCCTTCCTGCAACTCAAGATGTTCCCCGACATACCCATCTCCACCCGAGAGGAAGCACGTGGGGTCCCGCACATATCCAGGGGAACCCCGTTTCCGCCTCCTAGCTCGAGATGAGGGATCCTTTCCCTGTTCCTTAGGGAAAGAATTCCCGGCATTCCCGTCGCATCTCAAGAGGAGGCGCTCTCCACAGGAAAGGCGAGAGGAACTCCAGGGTCGTGCCACCATTCCAAGAGGCCCCAGATATGTCAGTTCATTACAGAGGAAGCTGTTTTCCCTGCACTGCCTTGACGTTCAAGCCGAGGATCAACTCCCACCACGTGTGCACGTGGGACAGCCCTGTGGGAAAGCCTCGTGGGAAAGACTCGAGGGAAAACCATAGATCCTTTGATCCACGCAGCGGACTGCATGAAACTGCTGCTACCGCTCTGGAGGAAAGCGCAAGTGCAGGCCCGCATTCGAGACGAGGACTGACTCCCCTGGGGAGACTCCAGAAGTACCCCAAGATCCATGTCAGCACTGGAGAGGAATCCTCAGGTTCCGGCCCCGACTCCACACAAGGTCTTAGGCCCCGGCATCGACGGGAGAGGAATCCCGAGAGGCCCCCGAGGAACTCGCATGGGGACTGGCCTTTCCTGAGGCCGCCATAGCGGGTCCCTGAGGTCCCCGTCGTAAGTCGAGAGCACCTGCCACAACTCGAGAAAATCCAGGAGGTTTTGCCCTCCAGGCGAGATGAGGCCCATTTCCGCTGAGGCTTCTCGAGGCCAATCACATCTAACCACTGGAACTTCCAAAGGGTCCTTCACACCCTTGCTGCAACTCAAGAATTTCCCCGACATACCCGTCTCCACTCGAGAGGAAGCACGTGGGGTCCCGCACACATCCAGGGGAGCCCCGTTTCCGCCTCCTAGCTCGAGATGAGGGATCCTTTCCCTGTTTCGTAGGGAAAGAATTCCCAGCGTTCCCGTCGTATCTCAAGAGGAGGCGCTCTCCACAGGAAAGGCGAGAGGAACTCCAGGGTCGAGACACCATTCCAAGAGTCCCCCAGATGTGTCAGTCCATTCCAGAGGAACATATTTTCCCTGCACTGCCTTGACGTTCAAGCCGAGGATCGACTCCCACCACGTGTGCACGTGGGACAGCCCTGTGGGAAAGCCTCGTGGGAAAGCCTCGTGGGAAAGACTCGAGGGAAAACCATAGATCCTTTGATCCACGCGGCGGACTGCGTGACACTGCTGCTACCGCTCTGGAGGAAAGCGCAAGGGCATGCCCGCATTCGAGACGAGGACTGATTCCCCTGGGGAGACTCCAGAAGTACTCCATAATCCATGTCAGCACTGGAGAGGAATCCTCAGGTTCCGGCCCCGACTCCACACAAGGTCTTAGGCCCCGGCATCGACGGGAGAGGAATCCCGAGAGGCCCCCGAGGAACTCGCATGGGGACTGGCCTTTCCTGAGGCCACCAGAGCGGGTCCCTGAGGTCCCCGTCGTACGTCGAGAGCACCTGCGGCAACTCGAGAAAATCCAGGAGGTTTTGCCCTCCAGGCGAGATGAGGCCCATTTCCGCTGAGGCTTCTCGAGGCTAATCACGTCTAAACACTGGAACTTCCAAAGGGTCATTCACACCCTTGCTGCAACTCAAGAAGTTCCCCGACATACCCGTCTCCACTCGAGAGGAAGCACGTGGGGTCCCGCACATATCCAGGGGAGCCCCGTTTCCGCCTTCTAGCTCGAGATGAGGGATCCTTTCCCTGTTTCGTAGGGAAAGAATTCCCGGCGTTCCCGTCGCATCTCAAGAGGAGGCGCTCTCCACAGGAAAGGCGAGAGGAACTCCAGGGTCGTGCCACCATTCCAAGAGTCCCCCAGATGTGTCAGTCCATTCCAGAGGAACCTGTTTTCCCTGCACTGCCTTGACGTTCAAGCCGAGGATCGACTCCCACCACGTGTGCACGTGGGACAGCCCTGTGGGAAAGCCTCGTGGGAAAGTCTCGTGGGAAAGACTCGAGGGAAAACCATAGATCCTTTGATCCACGCGGCGGACTGCGTGACACTGCTGCTACCGCTCTGGAGGAAAGCGCAAGTGCATGCCCGCATTCGAGACGAGGACTGACTCCCCTGGGGAGACTCGAGAAGTACCCAAAGATCCATGTCAGCACTGGAGAGGAATCCTCAGGTTCCGGCCCCGACTCCACACAAGGTCTTAGGCCCCGGCATCGACGGGAGAGGAATCCCGAGAGGCCCCCGAGGAACTCGCATGGGGACTGGCCTTTCCTGAGGCCACCAGAGCGGGTCCCTGAGGTCCCCGTCGTAAGTCGAGAGCACCTGCCGCAACTCGAGAAAATCCAGGAGGTTTTGCCCTCCAGGCGAGATGAGGCCCATTTCCGCTGAGGCTTCTCGAGGCTAATCACGTCTAAACACTGGAACTTCCAAAGGGTCATTCACACCCTTGCTGCAACTCAAGAAGTTCCCCGACATACCCGTCTCCACTTGAGAGGAAGCACGTGGGTCCCGCACACATCCAGGGGAGTCCCGTTTCCGCCTCCTAGCTCGAGATGAGGGATCCTTTCCCTGTTTCGTAGGGAAAGAATTCCCGGCGTTCCCGTCGCATCTCAAGAGGAGGCGCTCTCCACAGGAAAGGCGAGAGGAACTCCAGGGTCATGCCACCATTCCAAGAGTCCCCCAGATGTGTCAGTCCATTCCAGAGGAACCTGTTTTCCCTGCACTGCCTTGACGTTCAAGCCGAGGATCGACTCCCACCACGTGTGCACGTGGGACAGCCCTGTGGGAAAGCCTCGTGGGAAAGCCTCGTGGGAAAGACTCGAGGGAAAACCATAGATCCTTTGATCCACGCGGCGGACTGCGTGACACTGCTGCTACCGCTCTGGAGGAAAGCGCAAGTGCAGGCCCGCATTCGAGACGAGGACTGACTCCCCTGGGGAGACTCCAGAAGTACCCCGAGATCCA
Source organism: Ovis canadensis (assembly GCF_042477335.2). Lineage (NCBI taxonomy): Eukaryota > Metazoa > Chordata > Mammalia > Artiodactyla > Bovidae > Ovis > Ovis canadensis. Next base: position 4,599,171 of record NC_091252.1, read on the forward strand.
TATCAGCACTGGAGAGGAATCCTCAGGTTCCGGCCCCGACTCCACACAAGGACTTAGGCCCCGCCATCGACGGGAGAAGAATCCCGAGAGGCCCCCGAGGAACTCGCATCGGGACTGGCCTTACCTGAGGCCACCAGAGCGGGTCCCTGAGGTCCCCGTCGTAAGTCGAGAGCACCTGCCGCAACTCGAGAAAATCCAGGAGGTTTTGCCCTCCAGGCGAGATGAGGCCCATTTCCGCTGAGGCTTCTCGAGGCCAATCACATCTAACCACTGGAACTTCCAAAGGGTCCTTCACACCCTTGCTGCAACTCAAGAAGTTCCCCGATATACCCGTCTCCACTCGAGAGGAAGCACGTGGTGTCCCGCACACATCCAGGGGAGCCCCGTTTCCGCCTCCTAGCTCGAGATGAGGGATCCTTTCCCTGTTTCGTAGGGAAAGAATTCCCAAATTTCCCGTCGTATCTCAAGAGGAGGCGCTCTCCACAGGAAAGGCGAGAGGAACTCCAGGGTCGTGCCACCATTTCAAGAGTCCCCCAGATGTGTCAGTCCATTCCAGAGGAACCTGTTTTCCCTGCACTGCCTTGACGTTCAAGCCGAGGATCGACTCCCACCACGTGTGCACGTGGGACAGCCCTGTGGGAAAGCCTCGTGAGAAAGCCTCGTGGGAAAGACTCAAGGGAAAACCATAGATCCTTTGATCCACGCGGCGGACTGCGTGACACTGCTGCTACCGCTCTGGAGGAAAGCGCAAGTGCATGCCCGCATTCGAGACGAGGACTGACTCCCCTGGGGTGACTCCAGAAGTACACCAAGATCCCTGTCAGCACTGGAGAGGAATCCTCAGGTTCCGGCCCCGACTCCACACAAGGTCTTAGGCCCCGGCATCGACGGGAGAGGAATCCCGAGAGGCCCCCGAGGAACTCGCATGGGGACTGGCCTTTCCTGAGGCCACCAGAGCGGGTCCCTGAGGTCCCCGTCGTAAGTCGAGAGCACCTGCCGCAACTCGAGAAAATCCAGGAGGTTTTGCCCTCCAGGCGAGATGATGCCCATTTCCGCTGAGGCTTCTCAAGGCTAATCACATCTAACCACTGGAACTTCCAAAGGGTCCTTCACACCCTTGCTGCAAATCAAGAAGTTCCCCGACATACCCGTCTCCACTCGAGTGGAAGCACGTGGGTCCCGCACACATCCAGGGGAGCCCCGATTCCGCCTCCTAGCTCGAGATGAGGGATCCTTTCCCTGTTTCGTAGGGAAAGAATTCCCGGCGTTCCCGTCGCATCTCAAGAGGAGGCGCTCTCCACAGGAAAGGCGAGAGGAACTCCAGGGTCGTGCCACCATTCCAAGAGTCCCCCAGATGTGTCAGTCCATTCCAGAGGAACCTGTTTTTCCTGCACTGCCTTGACGTTCAAGCCGAGGATCGACTAACACCACGTGTGCACGTGGGACAGCCCTGTGGGAAAGCCTCGTGGGAAAGCCTCGTGGGAAAGACTCGAGGGAAAAACATAGATCCTTTGATCCACGCGGCGGACTGCGTGACACTGCTGCTACCGCTCTGGAGGAAAGCGCAAGTGCATGCCCGCATTCGAGTCTAGGACTGACTCCCCTGGGGAGACTCCAGAAGTACCCCAAGATCCATGTCAGCACTGGAGAGGAATCCTCAGGTTCCGGCCCCGACTCCACACAAGGTCTTAGGCCCCGGCATCGATGGGAGAGGAATCCCGAGACGCCCCCGAGGAACTCGCATGGGGACTGGCCTTTCCTGAGGCCACCAGAGCGGTTCCCTGAGGTCCCCGTCGTAAGTCGAGAGCACCTGTCGCAACTCGAGAAAATCCAGGAGGTTTTGCCCTCCAGGCGAGATGAGGCCCATTTCCGCTGAGGCTTCTCGAGGCCAATCACATCTAACCACTGGAACTTCCAAAGAGTCCTTCACACCCTTGCTGCAACTCAAGAAGTTCCCCGACATACCCGTCTCCACTCGAGAGGAAGCACGTGGGTCCAGCACACATCCAGGGGAGCCCCGTTTCCGCCTCCTAGCTCGAGATGAGGGATCCTTTCCCTGTTTCGTAGGGAAAGAATTCCCGGCGTTCCCGTCGCATCTCAAGAGGAGGTGCTCTCCACTGGAAAGGCAAGAGGAACTCCAGGGTCATGCCACCATTCCAAGAGTCCCCCAGATGTGTCAATCCATTCCAGAGGAACCTGTTTTCCCTGCACTGCCTTGACGTTCAAGCCGAGGATCGACTCCCACCACGTGTTCACCTGGGACAGCCCTGTGGGAAAGCCTCGTGGGAAAGCCTCGTGGGAAAGACTCGAGGGAAAACCATAGATCCTTTGATCCACGCGGCGGACTGCGTGACACTGCTGCTACCGCTCTGGAGGAAAGCGCAAGTGCATGCCCGCATTCGAGTCTAGGACTGACTCCCCTGGGGAGACTCCAGAAGTACCCCAAGATCCATGTCAGCACTGGAGAGCAATCCTCAGGTTCCGGCCCCGACTCCACACAAGGTCTTAGGCCCCGGCATCGACGGGAGAGGAATCCCGAGACGCCCCCGAGGAACTCGCATGGGGACTGGCCTTTCCTGAGGCCACCAGAGCGGGTCCCTGAGGTCCCCGTCGTAAGTCGAGAGCACCTGCCGCAACTCGAGAAAATCCAGGAGGTTTTCACCTCCAGGCGAGATTAGGCCCATTTCCGCTGAGGCTTCTCGAGGCCAATCACATTTAACCACTGGAACTTCCAAAGGGTCCTTCACACCCTTGCTGCAACTCAAGAAGTTCCCCGACATACCCGTCTGCACTCGAGAGGAAGCACGGGGTGTCCCGCACACATCCAGGGGAGCCCCGTTTCCGCCTCCTAGCTCGAGATGAGGGATCCTTTCCCTGTTTCGTAGGGAAAGAATTCCCGGCGTTCCCGTCGCATCTCAAGAGGAGGCGCTCTCCACAGGAAAGGCGAGAGGAACTCCAGGGTCGTGCCACCATTCCAAGAGTCCCCCAGATGTGTCAGTCCATTCCAGAGGAACCTGTTTTCCCTGCACTGCCTTGACGTTCAAGCCGAGGATCGACTCCCACCACGTGTGCACGTGGGACAGCCCTGTGGGAAAGCCTCGTGGGAAAGCCTCGTGGGAAAGACTCGAGGGAAAACCATAGATCCTTTGATCCACGCGGCGGACTGCGTGACACTGCTGCTACCGCTCTGGAGGAAAGCGCAAGTGCATGCCCGCATTCGAGACGAGGACTGACTCCCCTGGGGAGACTCCAGAGGTACCCCAAGATCCATGTCAGCACTGGAGAGGAATCCTCAGGTTCCGGCCCCGACTCCACACAAGGTCTTAGGCCCCGGCATCGACGGGAGAGGAATCCCGAGACGCCCCCGAGGAACTCACATGGGGACTGGCCTTTCCTGAGGCCACCAGAGCGGTTCCCTGAGGTCCCCGTCGTAAGTCGAGAGCACCTGTCGCAACTCGAGAAAATCCAGGAGGTTTTGCCCTCCAGGCGAGATGAGGCCCATTTCCGCTGAGGTTTCTCGAGGCCAATCACATCTAACCACTGGAACTTCCAAAGGGTCCTTCACACCCTTGCTGCAACTCAAGAAGTTCCCCGACATACCCGTCTCCACTCGAGAGGAAGCACGTGGTGTCCCGCACACATCCAGGGGAGCCCCGTTTCCGCCTCCTAGCTCGAGATGAGGGATCCTTTCCCTGTTTCGTAGGGAAAGAATTCCCGGGGTTCCCGTCGCATCTCAAGAGGAGGCGCTCTCCACAGGAAAGGCGAGAGGAACTCCAGGGTCGTGCCACCATTCCAAGAGTCCCCCAGATGTGTCAGTCCATTCCAGAGGAACCTGTTTTCCCTGCACTGCCTTGACGTTCAAGCCGAGGATCGACTCCCACCACGTGTGCACGTGGGACAGCCCTGTGGGAAAGCCTCGTGGGAAAGCCTCGTGGGAAAGACTCGAGGGAAAACCATAGATCCTTTGATCCACGCGGCGGACTGCGTCACACTGATGCTACCGCTCTGGAGGAAAGCGTAAGTGCATGCCCGCATTCGAGACGAGGACTGACTTCCCTGGGGAGACTCCAGAAGTACCCCAAGATCCATGTCAGCACTGGAGAGGAATCCTCAGGTTCCGGCCACGACTCCACACAAGGTCTTAGGCCCCGGCATCGACGGGAGAGGAATTCCGAGACGCCCCCGAGGAACTCGCATGGGGACTGGCCTTTCCTGAGGCCACCAGAGCGGTTCCCTGAGGTCCCCGTCGTAAGTCGAGAGCACCTGCCGCAACTCGAGAAAATCCAGGAGGTTTTGCCCTCCAGGCGAGATGAGGCCCATTTCCGCTGAGGCTTCTCGAGGCCAATCACATCTAACCACTGGAACTTCCAAAGGATCCTTCACACCATTGCTGCAACTCAAGAAGTTCCCCGACATACCCGTCTCCACTCGAGAGGAAGCAGGTGGTGTCCCGCACACATCCAGGGGAGCACCGTTTCCGCCTCCTAGCTCGAGATGAGGGATCCTTTCCCTGTTTCGTAGGGAAAGAATTCCCGGCGTTCCCGTCGCATCTCAAGAGGAGGCGCTCTCCAAAGGAAAGGCGAGAGGAACTCCAGGGTCGTGCCACCATTCCAAGAGTTCCCCAGATGTGTCAGTCCATTCCAGAGGAACCTGTTTTTCCTGCACTGCCTTGACGTTCAAGCCGAGGATCGACTAACACCACGTGTGCACGTGGGACAGCCCTGTGGGAAAGCCTCGTGGGAAAGCCTCGTGGGAAAGACTCGAGGGAAAAACATAGATCCTTTGATCCACGCGGCGGACTGCGTGACACTGCTGCTACCGCTCTGGAGGAAAGCGCAAGTGCATGCCCGCATTCGAGTCTAGGACTGACTCCCCTGGGGAGACTCCAGAAGTACCCCAAGATCCATGTCAGCACTGGAGAGGAATCCTCAGGTTCTGGCCCCGACTCCACACAAGGTCTTAGGCCCCGGCATCGATGGGAGAGGAATCCCGAGACGCCCCCGAGGAACTCGCATGGGGACTGGCCTTTCCTGAGGCCACCAGAGCGGTTCCCTGAGGTCCCCGTCGTAAGTCGAGAGCACCTGTCGCAACTCGAGAAAATCCAGGAGGTTTTGCCCTCCAGGCGAGATGAGGCCCATTTCCGCTGAGGCTTCTCGAGGCCAATCACATCTAACCACTGGAACTTCCAAAGAGTCCTTCACACCCTTGCTGCAACTCAAGAAGTTCCCCGACATACCCGTCTCCACTCGAGAGGAAGCACGTGGGTCCAGCACACATCCAGGGGAGCCCCGTTTCCGCCTCCTAGCTCGAGATGAGGGATCCTTTCCCTGTTTCGTAGGGAAAGAATTCCCGGCGTTCCCGTCGCATCTCAAGAGGAGGTGCTCTCCACTGGAAAGGCAAGAGGAACTCCAGGGTCATGCCACCATTCCAAGAGTCCCCCAGATGTGTCAATCCATTCCAGAGGAACCTGTTTTCCCTGCACTGCCTTGACGTTCAAGCCGAGGATCGACTCCCACCACGTGTTCACATGGGACAGCCCTGTGGGAAAGCCTCGTGGGAAAGCCTCGTGGGAAAGACTCGAGGGAAAACCATAGATCCTTTGATCCACGCGGCGGACTGCGTGACACTGCTGCTACCGCTCTGGAGGAAAGCGCAAGTGCATGCCCGCATTCTAGTCTAGGACTGACTCCCCTGGGGAGACTCCAGAAGTACCCCAAGATCCATGTCAGCACTGGAGAGCAATCCTCAGGTTCCGGCCCCGACTCCACACAAGGTCTTAGGCCCCGGCATCGACGGGAGAGGAATCCCGAGAGGCCCCCGAGGAACTCGCATGGGGACTGGCCTTTCCTGAGGCCACCAGAGCGGGTCCATGAGGTCCCCGTCGTAAGTCGTGAGCACCTGCCGCAACTCGAGAAAATCCAGGAGGTTTTCACCTCCAGGCGAGATTAGGCCCATTTCCGCTGAGGCTTCTCGAGGCCAATCACATCTAACCACTGGAACTTCCAAAGGGTCCTTCACACCCTTGCTGCAACTCAAGAAGTTCCCCGACATACCCGTCTGCACTCGAGAGGAAGCACGGGGTGTCCCGCACACATCCAGGGGAGCCCCGTTTCCGCCTCCTAGCTCGAGATGAGGGATCCTTTCCCTGTTTCGTAGGGAAAGAATTCCCGGCGTTCCCGTCGCATCTCAAGAGGAGGCGCTCTCCACAGGAAAGGCGAGAGGAACTTCAGGGTCGTGCCACCATTCCAAGAGTCCCCCAGATGTGTCAGTCCATTCCAGAGGAACCTGTTTTCCCTGCACTGCCTTGACGTTCAAGCCGAGGATCGACTCCCACCACGTGTGCACGTGGGACAGCCCTGTGGGAAAGCCTCGTGGGAAAGCCTCGTGGGAAAGACTCGAGGGAAAACCATAGATCCTTTGATCCACGCGGCGGACTGCGTGACACTGCTGCTACCGCTCTGGAGGAAAGCGCAAGTGCATGCCCGCATTCGAGACGAGGACTGACTCCCCTGGGGAGACTCCAGAAGTACCCCAAGATCCATGTCAGCACTGGAGAGGAATCCTCAGGTTCCGGCCACGACTCCACACAAGGTCTTAGGCCCCGGCATCGACGGGAGAGGAATCCCGAGACGCCCCCGAGGAACTCACATGGGGACTGGCCTTTCCTGAGGCCACCAGAGCGGTTCCCTGAGGTCCCCGTCGTAAGTCGAGAGCACCTGTCGCAACTCGAGAAAATCCAGGAGGTTTTGCCCTCCAGGCGAGATGAGGCCCATTTCCGCTGAGGTTTCTCGAGGCCAATCACATCTAACCACTGGAACTTCCAAAGGGTCCTTCACACCCTTGCTGCAACTCAAGAAGTTCCCCGACATACCCGTCTCCACTCGAGAGGAAGCACGTGGTGTCCCGCACACATCCAGGGGAGCCCCGTTTCCGCCTCCTAGCTCGAGATGAGGGATCCTTTCCCTGTTTCGTAGGGAAAGAATTCCCGGGGTTCCCGTCGCATCTCAAGAGGAGGCGCTCTCCACAGGAAAGGCGAGAGGAACTCCAGGGTCGTGCCACCATTCCAAGAGTCCCCCAGATGTGTCAGTCCATTCCAGAGGAACCTGTTTTCCCTGCACTGCCTTGACGTTCAAGCCGAGGATCGACTCCCACCACGTGTGCACGTGGGACAGCCCTGTGGGAAAGCCTCGTGGGAAAGCCTCGTGGGAAAGACTCGAGGGAAAACCATAGATCTTTTGATCCACGCGGCGGACTGCGTGACACTGATGCTACCGCTCTGGAGGAAAGCGTAAGTGCATGCCCGCATTCGAGACGAGGACTGACTTCCCTGGGGAGACTCCAGAAGTACCCCAAGATCCATGTCAGCACTGGAGAGGAATCCTCAGGTTCCGGCCACGACTCCACACAAGGTCTTAGGCCCCGGCATCGACGGGAGAGGAATCCCGAGACGCCCCCGAGGAACTCGCATGGGGACTGGCCTTTCCTGAGGCCACCAGAGCGGTTCCCTGAGGTCCCCGTCGTAAGTCGAGAGCACCTGCCGCAACTCGAGAAAATCCAGGAGGTTTTGCCCTCCAGGCGAGATGAGGCCCATTTCCGCTGAGGCTTCTCGAGGCCAATCACATCTAACCACTGGAACTTCCAAAGGATCCTTCACACCATTGCTGCAACTCAAGAAGTTCCCCGACATACCCGTCTCCACTCGAGAGGAAGCAGGTGGTGTCCCGCACACATCCAGGGGAGCACCGTTTCCGCCTCCTAGCTCGAGATGAGGGATCCTTTCCCTGTTTCGTAGGGAAAGAATTCCCGGCGTTCCCGTCGCATCTCAAGAGGAGGCGCTCTCCAAAGGAAAGGCGAGAGGAACTCCAGGGTCGTGCCACCATTCCAAGAGTTCCCCAGATGTGTCAGTCCATTCCAGAGGAACCTGTTTTTCCTGCACTGCCTTGACGTTCAAGCCGAGGATCGACTAACACCACGTGTGCACGTGGGACAGCCCTGTGGGAAAGCCTCGTGGGAAAGCCTCGTGGGAAAGACTCGAGGGAAAAACATAGATCCTTTGATCCACGCGGCGGACTGCGTGACACTGCTGCTACCGCTCTGGAGGAAAGCGCAAGTGCATGCCCGCATTCGAGTCTAGGACTGACTCCCCTGGGGAGACTCCAGAAGTACCCCAAGATCCATGTCAGCACTGGAGAGGAATCCTCAGGTTCCGGCCCCGACTCCACACAAGGTCTTAGGCCCTGGCATCGACGGGAGAGGAATCCCGAGAGGCCCCCGAGGAACTCGCATGGGGACTGGCCTTTCCTGAGGCCACCAGAGCGGGTCCCTGAGGTCCCCGTCGTAAGTCGAGAGCACCGGCCGCAACTCGAGAAAATCCAGGAGGTTTTCACCTCCAGGCGAGATTAGGCCCATTTCCGCTGAGGCTTCTCGAGGCCAATCACATCTAACCACTGGAACTTCCAAAGGGTCCTTCACACCCTTGCTGCAACTCAAGAAGTTCCCCGACATACCCGTCTGCACTCGAGAGGAAGCACATGGGGTCCCGCACACATCCAGGGGAGCCCCGTTTCCGCCTCCTAGCTCGAGATGAGGGATCCTTTCCCTGTTTCGTAGGAAAAGAATTCCCGGCGTTCCCGTCGCATCTCAAGAGGAGGCGCTCTCCACAGGAAAGGCGAGAGGAACTCCAGGGTCGTGCCACCATTCCAAGAGTCCCCCAGATGTGTCAGTCCATTCCAGAAAAACCTGTTTTCCCTGCACTGCCTTGACGTTCAAGCCGAGGATCGACTCCCACCACGTGTGCACGTGGGACAGCCCTGTGGGAAAGCCTCGTGGGAAAGCCTCGTGGGAAAGACTCGAGGGAAAACCATAGATCCTTTGATCCACGCGGCGGACTGCGTGACACTGCTGCTACCGCTCTGGAGGAAAGCGCAAGTGCATGCCCGCATTCGAGACGAGGACTGACTCCCCTGGGGAGACTCCAGAAGTACCCCAAGATCCATGTCAGCACTGGAGAGGAATCCTCAGGTTCCGGCCCCGACTCCACACAAGGTCTTAGGCCCCGGCATCGACGGGAGAGGAATCCCGAGACGCCCCCGAGGAACTCGCATCGGGACTGGCCTTTCCTGAGGCCACCAGAGCGGTTCCCTGAGGTCCCCGTCGTAAGTCGAGAGCACCTGTCGCAACTCGAGAAAATCCAGGAGGTTTTGCCCTCCAGGCGAGATGAGGCCCATTTCCGCTGAGGCTTCTCGAGGCCAATCACATCTAACCACTGGAACTTCCAAAGGGTCCTTCACACCCTTGCTGCAACTCAAGAAGTTCCCCGACATACCCGTCTGCACTCGAGAGGAAGCACGTGGTGTCCCGCACACATCCAGGGGAGCCCCGTTTCCGCCTCCTAGCTCGAGATGAGGGATCCTTTCCCTGTTTCGTAGGGAAAGAATTCCCGGCGTTCCCGTCGCATCTCAAGAGGAGGCGCTCTCCACAGGAAAGGCGAGAGGAACTCCAGGGTCGTGCCACCATTCCAAGAGTCCCCCACATGTGTCAGTCCATTCCAGAGGAACCTGTATTCCCTGCACTGCCTTGACGTTCAAGCCGAGGATCGACTCCCACCACGTGTGCACGTGGGTCAGCCCTGTGGGAAAGCCTCGTGGGAAAGCCTCGTGGGAAAGACTCGAGGGAAAACCATAGATCCTTTGATCCACGCGGCGGACTGCGTGACACTGCTGCTACCGCTCTGGAGGAAAGCGCAAGTGCATGCCCGCATTCGAGATGAGGACTGACTTCCCTGGGGAGACTCCAGAAGTACCCCAAGATCCATGTCAGCACTGGAGAGGAATCCTCAGGTTCCGGCCCCGACTTCACACAAGGTCTTAGGCCCCGGCATTGACGGGAGAGGAATCCCGAGACGCCCCCGAGGAACTCGCATGGGGACTGGCCTTTCCTGAGGCCACCAGAGCGGTTCCCTGAGGTCCCCGTCGTAAGTCGAGAGCACCTGCCGCAACTCGAGAAAATCCAGGAGGTTTTGCCCTCCAGGCGAGATGAGGCCCATTTCCGCTGAGGCTTCTCGAGGCTAATCACATCTAACCACTGGAACATCCAAAGGGTCCTTCTCACCCTTGCTGCAACTCAAGAAGTTCCCCAACATACCCGTCTCCACTCGAGAGGAAGCACGAGGGTGCCGCACACATCCAGGGGAGCCCCGTTTCCGCCTCCTAGCTCGAGATGAGGGATCCTTTCCCTGTTTAGTAGGGAAAGAATTCCCGGCGTTCCCGTCGCATCTCAAGAGGAGGCGATTACCACAGGAAAGGCGAGAGGAATCCAGGGTCGTGCCACCATTCCAAGAGTCCCCCACATGTGTCAGTCCATTCCAGAGGAACCTGTTTTCCCTGCACTGCCTTGACGTTCAAGCCGAGGATCGACTCCCACCACGTGTGCACGTGGGACAGCCCTGTTGGAAAGCCTCGTGGGAAAGCCTCGTGGGAAAGACTCGAGGGAAAACCATAGATCCTTTGATCCACGCGGCGGACTGCGTGACACTGCTGCTACCGCTCTGGAGGAAAGCGCAAGTGCATGCCCGCATTCGAGACGAGGACTGACTCCCCTGGGGAGACTCCAGAAGTACCCCAAGATCCATGTCAGCACTGGAGAGGAATCCTCAGGTTCCGGCCCCGACTCCACACAAGGTCTTAGGCCCCGGCATCGACGGGAGAGGAATCCCGAGAGGCCCCCGTGGAACTCGCATGGGGACTGGCCTTTCCTGGGGCCATCAGAGCGGGTCCCTGAGGTCCCCGTCGTAAGTCGAGAGCACCTGCCGCAACTCGAGAAAATCCAGGAGGTTTTGCCCTCCAGGCGAGATGAGGCCCATTTCCGCTGAGGCTTCTCGAGGCCAATCACATCTAACCACTGGAACTTCCAAAGGATCCTTCACACCATTGCTGCAACTCAAGAAGTTCCCCGACATACCCGTCTCCACTCGAGAGGAAGCACGAGGGTCCCGCACACATCCAGGGGAGCCCCGTTTCCGCCTCCTAGCTTGAGATGAGGGATCCTTTCCCTGTTTCGTAGGGAAAGAATTCCCGGCGTTCCCGTCGCATCTCAAGAGGAGGCGCTCTCCACAGGAAAGGCGAGAGGAACTCCAGGGTCGTGCCACCATTCCAAGAGTCGCCCAGATGTGTCAGTCCATTCCAGAGGAACAGGTTTTCCCTGCACTGCCTTGACGTTCAAGCCGAGGATCGACTCCCACCACGTGTGCACGTGGGACAGCCCTGTGGGAAAGCCTAGTGGGAAAGCCTCGTGGGAAAGACTCGAGGGAAAACCATAGATCCTTTGATCCACGCGGAGGACTGGGTGACACTGCTGCTACCTCCCTGGAGGAAAGCGCAAGTGCATGCCCGCATTCGAGACGAGGACTGACTCCCCTGGGGAGACTCCAGAAGTACCCCAAGATCCATGTCAGCACTGGAGAGGAATCCTCAGGTTCCGGCCCCGACTCCACACAAGGTCTTAGGCCCCGGCATCGACGGGAGAGGAATCCCGAGAGGCCCCCGAGGAACTCGCATGGGGACTGGCCTTTCCTGAGGCCACCAGAGCGGGTCCCTGAGGTCCCCGTCGTAAGTCGAGAGCACTTGCCGCAACTCGAGAAAATCCAGGAGGTTTTGCCCTCCAGGCGAGATGAGGCACATTTCCGCTGAGGCTTCTCGAGGCTAATCACGTCTAACCACTGGAACTTCCAAAGGGTCCTTCACACCCTTGCTGCAACTCCAGAAGTTCCCGGACATACCCGTCTCCACTCGAGAGGAAGCACGTGGGGTCCCGCACACATCCAGGGGAGCCCCGTTTCCGCCTCCTAGCTCGAGATGAGGGATCCTTTCCCTGTTTCGTAGGTAAAGAATTCCCGGCGTTCCCGTCGCATCTCAAGAGGAGGCGCTCTCCACAGGAAAGGCGAGAGGAACTCCAGGGTCGTGCCACCATTCCAAGAGTCCCCCAGATGTGTCAGTCCATTCCAGAGGAACCTGTTTTCCCTGCACTGCCTTGACGTTCAAGCCGAGGATCGACTCCTACCACGTGTGCACGTGGGACAGCCCTGTGGGAAAGCCTCGTGGGAAAGCCTCGTGGGAAAGACTCGAGGGAAAACCATAGATCCTTTGATCCACGCGGCGGACTGCGTGACACTGCTGCTACCGCCCTGGAGGAAAGCGCAAGTGCATGCCCGCATTCGAAACGAGGACTGACTCCCCTGGGGAGACTCCAGAAGTACTCCAAGATCCATGTCAGCACTGGAGAGTAATCCTCAGGTTCCGGCCCCGATTCCACACAAGGTCTTAGGCCCCGGCATCGACGGGAGAGGAATCGCGAGAGGCCCCCGAGGAACTCGCATGGGGACTGGCCTTTCCTGAGGCCACCAGAGCGGGTCCCTGAGGTCCCCGTCGTAAGTCGAGAGCACCTGCCGCAACTCGAGAAAATCCAGGAGGTTTTGCCCTCCAGGCGAGATGAGGCCCATTTCTGCTGAGGCTTCTCGAGGCTAATCACATCTAACTACTGGAACATCCAAAGGGTCCTTCTCACCCTTGCTGCAACTCAAGAAGTTCCCCGACATACACATCTCCACTCGAGAGGAAGCACGTGGGGTCCCGCACACATCCAGGGGAGCCCCGTTTCCGCCTCCTAACTCGAGATGAATGATCCTTTCCCTGTTTCGTAGGGAAAGAATTCCCGGCGTTCCCGTCGCATCTCAAGAGGAGGCGCTCTCCACAGGAAAGGCGAGAGGAACTCCAGGGTCGTGCCACCATTCCAAGAGTCCCCCAGATGTGTCAGTCCATTCCAGAGGAACCTGTTTTCCCTGCACTGCCTTGACGTTCAAGCCGAGGATCGACTCCCACCACGTGTGCACGTGGGACAGCCCTGTGGGAAAGCCTCGTGGGAAAGACTCGAGGGAAAACCATAGATCCTTTGATCCACGCGGCGGACTGCGTGACACTGCTGCTACCGCCCTGGAGGAAAGCGCAAGTTCATGCCCGCATTCGAGACGAGGACTGACTCCCCTGGGGAGACTCCAGAAGTACCCCAAGATCCATGTCAGCACTGGAGAGGAATCCTCAGGTTCCGGCCCCGACTCCACACAAGGTCTTAGGCCCCGGCATCGACGGGAGAGGAATCCCGAGAGGCCCCCGAGGAACTCGCATGAGGACTGGCCTTTCCTGAGGCCACCAGAGCGGGTCCCTGAGGTCCCCGTCGTAAGTCGAGAGCACCTGCCGCAACTCGAGAAAATCCAGGAGGTTTTGCCCTCCAGGCGAGATGAGGCCCATTTCCGCTGATGCTTCTCGAGGCTAAACACATCTAACCACTGGAACATCCAAAGGGTCCTTCTCACCCTTGCTGCAACTCAAGAAGTTCCCCGACATACCCGTCTCCACTCGAGAGGAAGCACGAGGGTCACGCACACATCCAGGGGAGCCCCGTTTCCGCCTCCTAGCTCGAGATGAGGGATCCTTTCCCTGTTTCGTAGGGAAAGAATTCCCGGCGTTCCCGTCGCATCTCAAGAGGAGGCGCTCTCCACAGGAAAGGCGAGAGGAACTCCAGGGTCGTGCCACCATTCCAAGAGTCCCCCAGATGTGTCAGTCCATTCCAGAGGAACCTGTTTTCCCTGCACTGCCTTGACGTTCAAGCCGAGGATCGACTCCCACCACGTGTGCACGTGGGACAGCCCTGTGGGAAAGCCTCGTGGGAAAGACTCGAGGGAAAACCATAGATCCTTTGATCCACGCGGCGGACTGCGTGACACTGCTGCTACCGCTCTGGAGGAAAGCGCAAGTGCATGCCCGCATTCGAGACGAGGACTGACTCCCCTGGGGAGACTCCAGAAGTACCCCAAGATCCATGTCAGCACTGGAGAGGAATCCTCAGGTTCCGGCCCCAACTCCACCCAAGGTCTTAGGCCCCGGCATCGACGGGAGAGGAATCCCGAGAGGCCCCAGAGGAACTCGCATGGGGACTGGTCTTTCCTGACGCCACCAGAGCGGGTCCCTGAGGTCCCCGTCGTAAGTCGAGTGCACCTGCCGCAACTCGAGAAAATCCAGGAGATTTTGCCCTCCAGGCGAGATGAGGCCCATTACCGCTGAGGCTTCTCGAGGCTAATCACGTCTAACCACTGGAACTTCCAAAGGGTCCTTCACACCCTTGCTGCAACTCAAGCAGTTCCGCGACATACCCGTCTCCACTCGAGAGGAAGCACGAGGGTCCCGCACACATCCAGGGGAGCCCCGTTTCCGCCTCCTAGCTCGAGATGAGGGATCCTTTCCCTGTTTCGTAGGGAAAGAATTCCCGGCGTTCCCGTCGCATCTCAAGAGAGGGCGCTCTCCACAGGAAAGGCGAGAGGAACTCCAGGGTCGTGGCACCATTCCAAGACACCCCCAGTTGTGTCAGTCCATTCCAGAGGAACCTGTTTTCCCTGCACTGCCTTGACGTTCAAGCCGAGGATCGACTCCCACCACGTGTGCACGTGGGACAGCCCTGTGGGAAAGCCTCGTGGGAAAGCCTCGTGGGAAAGACTCGAGGGAAAACCATAGATCCTTTGATCCACGCGGCGGACGGAGTGACACTGCTGCTACCGCTCTGGAGGAAAGCGCAAGTGCATGCCCGCATTCGAGACGAGGACTGACTCCCCTGGGGAGACTCCAGAAGTACCCCAAGATCCATGTCAGCACTGGAGAGGAATCCTCAGGTTCCGGCCCCGACTCCACACAAGGTCTTAGGCCCCGGCATCGACGGGAGAGGAATCCGGAGAGGCCCCCGAGGAACTCGCATGGGGACTGGCCTTTCCTGAGGCCACCAGAGCGGGTCCCTGAGGTCCCCGTCGTAAGTCGAGAGCACCTGCCGCAACTCGAGAAAATCCAGGAGGTTTTGCCCTCCAGGCGAGATGAGGCCCATTTCCGCTGAGGTTTCTCGAGGCTAATCACATCTAACCATTGGAACTTCCAAAGGGTCCTTCACACCCTTGCTGCAACTCAAGAAGTTCCCCGACATACCCGTGTCCACTCGAGAGGAAGCACGAGGGTCCCGCACACATCCAGGGGAGCCCCGTTTCCGCCTCCTTGCTCGAGATGAGGGATCCTTTCCCTGTTTCGTAGGGAAAGAATTCCCGGCGTTCCCGTCGCATCTCAAGAGGAGGCGCTCTCCACAGGAAAGGCGAAAGGAACTCCAGGGTCGTGCCACCATTCCAAGAGTCCCCCAGATGTGTCAGTCCATTCCAGAGGAACCTGTTTTCCCTGCACTGCCTTGACGTTCAAGCCGAGGATCGACTCCCACCACGTGTGCACGTGGGACAGCCCTGTGGGAAAGCCTCGTGGGAAAGACTCGAGGGAAAACCATAGATCCTTTGATCCACGCGGCGGACTGCGTGACACTGCTGCTACCACTCTGGAGGAAAGCGCAAGTGCATGCCCGCATTCGAGACGAGGACTGAGTCCCCTCGGGAGACTCCAGAAGTACCCCAAGATCCATGTCAGCACTGGAGAGGTATCCTCAAGTTCCGACCCTGACTCCACACAAGGTCTTAGGCCCCGGCATCGACGGGAGAGGAATCCCGAGAGGCCCCCGAGGAACTCGCATGGGGACTGGCCTTTCCTGAGGCCACCAGAGCGGGTCCCTGAGGTCCCAGTCGTAAGTCGAGAGCACCTGCCGCAACTCGAGAAAATCCAGGAGGTTTTGCCCTCCAGGCGAGATGAGGCCCATTTCCGCTGAGGCTTCTCGAGGCTAATCACATCTAACCACTGGAACTTCCAAAGGGTCCTTCACACCCTTCCTGCAACTCAAGAAGTTCCCCGACATACCCATCTCCACCCGAGAGGAAGCACGTGGGGTCCCGCACATATCCAGGGGAGCCCCGTTTCCGCCTCCTAGCTCGAGATGAGGGATCCTTTCCCTGTTCCTTAGGGAAAGAATTCCCGGCATTCCCGTCGCATCTCAAGAGGAGGCGCTCTCCACAGGAAAGGCGAGAGGAACTCCAGGGTCGTGCCACCATTCCAAGAGGCCCCAGATATGTCAGTTCATTACAGAGGAAGCTGTTTTCCCTGCACTGCCTTGACGTTCAAGCCGAGGATCAACTCCCACCACGTGTGCACGTGGGACAGCCCTGTGGGAAAGCCTCGTGGGAAAGACTCGAGGGAAAACCATAGATCCTTTGATCCACGCGGCGAACTGCATGACACTGCTGCTACCACTCTGGAGGAAAGCGCAAGTGCATGCCCGCATTCGAGACGAGGACTGAGTCCCCTCGGGAGACTCCAGAAGTACCCCAAGATCCATGTCAGCACTGGAGAGGTATCCTCAAGTTCCGACCCTGACTCCACACAAGGTCTTAGGCCCCGGCATCGACGGGAGAGGAATCCCGAGAGGCCCACGAGGAACTCGCATGGGGACTGGCCTTTCCTGAGGCCACCAGAGCGGGTCCCTGAGGTCCCAGTCGTAAGTCGAGAGCACCTGCCGCAACTCGAGAAAATCCAGGAGGTTTTGCCCTCCAGGCGAGATGAGGCCCATTTCCGCTGAGGCTTCTCGAGGCTAATCACATCTAACCACTGGAACTTCCAAAGGGTCCTTCACACCCTTCCTGCAACTCAAGAAGTTCCCCGACATACCCATCTCCACCCGAGAGGAAGCACGTGGGGTCCCGCACACATCCAGGGGAGCCCCGTTTCCGCCTCCTAGCTCGAGATGAGGGATCCTTTCCCTGTTCCTTAGGGAAAGAATTCCCGGCATTCCCGTCGCATCTCAAGAGGAGGCGCTCTCCACAGGAAAGGCGAGAGGAACTCCAGGGTCGGGCCACCATTCCAAGAGGCCCCAGATATGTCAGTTCATTACAGAGGAAGCTGTTTTCCCTGCACTGCCTTGACGTTCAAGCCGAGGATCGACTCCCACCACGTATGCACGTGGGACAGCCCTGTGGGAAAGCCTCGTGGGAAAGACTCGAGGGAAAACCATAGATCCTTTGATCCACGCGGCGGACTGCGTGACACTGCTGCTACCGCTCTGGAGGAAAGCGCAAGTGCATGCCCGCATTCGAGACGAGGACTGACTCCCCTGGGGAGACTCCAGAAGTACCCCAAGATCCATGTCAGCACTGGAGAGGAATCCTCAGGTTCCGGCCCCGACTCCACACAAGGTCTTAGGCCCCGGCATCGACGGGAGAGGAATCCCGAGAGGCCCCCGTGGAACTCGCATGGGGACTGGCCTTTCCTGGGGCCATCAGAGCGGGTCCCTGAGGTCCCCGTCGTAAGTCGAGAGCACCTGCCGCAACTCGAGAAAATCCAGGAGGTTTTGCCCTCCAGGCGAGATGAGGCCCATTTCCGCTGAGGCTTCTCGAGGCCAATCACATCTAACCACTGGAACTTCCAAAGGATCCTTCACACCATTGCTGCAACTCAAGAAGTTCCCCGACATACCCGTTTCCACTCGAGAGGAAGCACGAGGGTCCCGCACACATCCAGGGGAGCCCCGTTTCCGCCTCCTAGCTTGAGATGAGGGATCCTTTCCCTGTTTCGTAGGGAAAGAATTCCCGGCGTTCCCGTCGCATCTCAAGAGGAGGCGCTCTCCACAGGAAAGGCGAGAGGAACTCCAGGGTCGTGCCACCATTCCAAGAGTCGCCCAGATGTGTCAGTCCATTCCAGAGGAACAGGTTTTCCCTGCACTGCCTTGACGTTCAAGACGAGGATCGACTCCCACCACGTGTGCACGTGGGACAGCCCTGTGGGAAAGCCTCGTGGGAAAGCCTCGTGGGAAAGACTCGAGGGAAAACCATAGATCCTTTGATCCACGCGGCGGACTGCGTGACTCTGCTGCTACCGCTCTGGAGGAAAGCGCAAGTGCATGCCCGCAGTCGAGACGAGGACTGACTCCCCTGGGGAGACTCCAGAAGTAACCCAAGATCCATGTCCGCACTGGAGAGGAATCCTCAGGTTCCGGCCCCGACTCCACACAAGGTCTTAGGCCCCGACATCGACGGGAGAGGATCCCGAGAGGCCCCCAGGAACTCGCATGGGGACTGGCCTTTCCTGAGGCCACCAGAGCGGGACTCTAGGTCCCCGTCGTAAGTCGAGAGCACCTGCCGCAACTCGAGAAAATCCAGGAGGTTTTGCCCTCCAGGCGAGATGAGGCCCATTTCCGCTGAGGCTTCTCGAGGCTAATCACGTCTAACCACTGGAACTTCCAAAGGGTCCTTCACACCCTTGCTGCAACTCAAGAAGTTTCCCGACATACCCGTCTCCACTCGAGAGGAAGCACGTGGGGTCCCGCACACATCCAGGGGAGCCCCGTTTCCGCCTCCTAGCTCGAGATGATGGATCCTTTCCCTGTTTCGTAGGTAAAGAATTCCCGGCGTTCCCGTCGCATCTCAAGAGGAGGCGCTCTCCACAGAAAAGGCGAGAGGAACTCCAGGGTCGTGCCACCATTCCAAGAGTCCCCCAGATGTGTCAGTCCATTCCAGAGGAACCTGTTTTCCCTGCACTGCCTTGACGTTCAAGCCGAGGATCGACTCCCACCACGTGTGCACGTGGGACAGACCTGTGGGAAAGCCTCGTGGGAAAGCCTCGTGGGAAAGACTCGAGGGAAAACCATAGATCCTTTGATCCACGGGGAGGACTGGGTGACACTGCTGCTACCTCCCTGGAGGAAAGCGCAAGTGCATGCCCGCATTCGAGACGAGGACTGACTCCCCTGGGGAGACTCCAGAAGTACTCCAAGATCCATGTCAGCACTGGAGAGTAATCCTCAGGTTCCGGCCCCGATTCCACACAAGGTCTTAGGCCCCGGCATCGACGGGAGAGGAATCGCGAGAGGCCCCCGAGGAACTCGCATGGGGACTGGCCTTTCCTGAGGCCACCAGAGCGGGTCCCTGAGGTCCCCGTCGTAAGTCGAGAGCACCTGCCGCAACTCGAGAAAATCCAGGAGGTTTTGCCCTCCAGGCGAGATGAGGCCCATTTCCGCTGAGGCTTCTCGAGGCTAATCACATCTAACTACTGGAACATCCAAAGGGTCCTTCTCACCCTTGCTGCAACTCAAGAAGTTCCCCGACATACACGTCTCCACTCGAGAGGAAGCACGTGGGGTCCCGCACACATCCAGGGGAGCCCCGTTTCCGCCTCCTAACTCGAGATGAATGATCCTTTCCCTGTTTCGTAGGGAAAGAATTCCCGGCGTTCCCGTCGCATCTCAAGAGGAGGCGCTCTCCACAGGAAAGGCGAGAGGAACTCCAGGGTCGTGCCACCATTCCAAGAGTCCCCCAGATGTGTCAGTCCATTCCAGAGGAACCTGTTTTCCCTGCACTGCCTTGACGTTCAAGCCGAGGATCGACTCCCACCACGTGTGCACGTGGGACAGCCCTGTGGGAAAGCCTCGTGGGAAAGACTCGAGGGAAAACCATAGATCCTTTGATCCACGCGGCGGACTGCGTGACACTGCTGCTACCGCCCTGGAGGAAAGCGCAAGTTCATGCCCGCATTCGAGACGAGGACTGACTCCCCTGGGGAGACTCCAGAAGTACCCCAAGATCCATGTCAGCACTGGAGAGGAATCCTCAGGTTCCGGCCCCGACTCCACACAAGGTCTTAGGCCCCGGCATCGACGGGAGAGGAATCCCGAGAGGCCCCCGAGGAACTCGCATGAGGACTGGCCTTTCCTGAGGCCACCAGAGCGGGTCCCTGAGGTCCCCGTCGTAAGTCGAGAGCACCTGCCGCAACTCGAGAAAATCCAGGAGGTTTTGCCCTCCAGGCGAGATGAGGCCCATTTCCGCTGATGCTTCTCGAGGCTAAACACATCTAACCACTGGAACATCCAAAGGGTCCTTCTCACCCTTGCTGCAACTCAAGAAGTTCCCCGACATACCCGTCTCCACTCGAGAGGAAGCACGAGGGTCACGCACACATCCAGGGGAGCCTCGTTTCCGCCTCCTAGCTCGAGATGAGGGATCCTTTCCCTGTTTCGTAGGGAAAGAATTCCCGGCGTTCCCGTCGCATCTCAAGAGGAGGCGCTCTCCACAGGAAAGGCGAGAGGAACTCCAGGGTCGTGCCACCATTCCAAGAGTCCCCCAGATGTGTCAGTCCATTCCAGAGGAACCTGTTTTCCCTGCACTGCCTTGACGTTCAAGACGAGGATCGACTCCCACCACGTGTGCACGTGGGACAGCCCTGTGGGAAAGCCTCGTGGGAAAGCCTCGTGGGAAAGACTCGAGGGAAAACCATAGATCCTTTGATCCACGCGGCGGACTGCGTGACTCTGCTGCTACCGCTCTGGAGGAAAGCGCAAGTGCATGCCCGCAGTCGAGACGAGGACTGACTCCCCTGGGGAGACTCCAGAAGTACCCCAAGATCCATGTCCGCACTGGAGAGGAATCCTCAGGTTCCGGCCCCGACTCCACACAAGGTCTTAGGCCCCGACATCGACGGGAGAGGATCCCGAGAGGCCCCCAGGAACTCGCATGGGGACTGGCCTTTCCTGAGGCCACCAGAGCGGGACTCTAGGTCCCCGTCGTAAGTCGAGAGCACCTGACACAACTCGAGAAAATCCAGGAGGTTTTGCCCTCCAGGCGAGATGAGGCCCATTTCCGCTGAGGCTTCTCGAGGCTAATCACGTCTAACCACTGGAACTTCCAAAGGGTCCTTCACACCCTTGCTGCAACTCAAGAAGTTTCCCGACATACCCGTCTCCACTCGAGAGGAAGCACGTGGGGTCCCGCACACATCCAGGGGAGCCCCGTTTCCGCCTCCTAGCTCGAGATGATGGATCCTTTCCCTGTTTCGTAGGTAAAGAATTCCCGGCGTTCCCGTCGCATCTCAAGAGGAGGCGCTCTCCACAGAAAAGGCGAGAGGAACTCCAGGGTCGTGCCACCATTCCAAGAGTCCCCCAGATGTGTCAGTCCATTCCAGAGGAACCTGTTTTCCCTGCACTGCCTTGACGTTCAAGCCGAGGATCGACTCCCACCACGTGTGCACGTGGGACAGACCTGTGGGAAAGCCTCGTGGGAAAGCCTCGTGGGAAAGACTCGAGGGAAAACCATAGATCCTTTGATCCACGCGGAGGACTGGGTGACACTGCTGCTACCTCCCTGGAGGAAAGCGCAAGTGCATGCCCGCATTCGAGACGAGGACTGACTCCCCTGGGGAGACTCCAGAAGTACCCCAAGATCCATGTCAGCACTGGAGAGTAATCCTCAGGTTCCGGCCCCGACTCCACACAAGGTCTTAGGCCCCGGCATCGACGGGAGAGGAATCGCGAGAGGCCCCCGAGGAACTCGCATGCGGACTGGCCTTTCCTGAGGCCACCAGAGCGGGTCCCTGAGGTCCCCGTCGTAAGTCGAGAGCACCTGCCGCAACTCGAGAAAATCCAGGAGGTTTTGCCCTCCAGGCGAGATGAGGCCCATTTCTGCTGAGGCTTCTCGAGGCTAATCACATCTAACTACTGGAACATCCAAAGGGTCCTTCTCACCCTTGCTGCAACTCAAGAAGTTCCCCGACATACACGTCTCCACTCGAGAGGAAGCACGTGGGGTCCCGCACACATCCAGGGGAGCCCCGTTTCCGCCTCCTAACTCGAGATGAATGATCCTTTCCCTGTTTCGTAGGGAAAGAATTCCCGGCGTTCCCGTCGCATCTCAAGAGGAGGCGCTCTCCACAGGAAAGGCGAGAGGAACTCCAGGGTCGTGCCACCATTCCAAGAGTCCCCCAGATGTGTCAGTCCATTCCAGAGGAACCTGTTTTCCCTGCACTGCCTTGACGTTCAAGCCGAGGATCGACTCCCACCACGTGTGCACGTGGGACAGCCCTGTGGGAAAGCCTCGTGGGAAAGACTCGAGGGAAAACCATAGATCCTTTGATCCACGCGGCGGACTGCGTGACACTGCTGCTACCGCCCTGGAGGAAAGCGCAAGTTCATGCCCGCATTCGAGACGAGGACTGACTCCCCTGGGGAGACTCCAGAAGTACCCCAAGATCCATGTCAGCACTGGAGAGGAATCCTCAGGTTCCGGCCCCGACTCCACACAAGGTCTTAGGCCCCGGCATCGACGGGAGAGGAATCCCGAGAGGCCCCCGAGGAACTCGCATGAGGACTGGCCTTTCCTGAGGCCACCAGAGCGGGTCCCTGAGGTCCCCGTCGTAAGTCGAGAGCACCTGCCGCAACTCGAGAAAATCCAGGAGGTTTTGCCCTCCAGGCGAGATGAGGCCCATTTCCGCTGATGCTTCTCGAGGCTAAACACATCTAACCACTGGAACATCCAAAGGGTCCTTCTCACCCTTGCTGCAACTCAAGAAGTTCCCCGACATACCCGTCTCCACTCGAGAGGAAGCACGAGGGTCACGCACACATCCAGGGGAGCCCCGTTTCCGCCTCCTAGCTCGAGATGAGGGATCCTTTCCCTGTTTCGTAGGGAAAGAATTCCCGGCGTTCCCGTCGCATCTCAAGAGGAGGCGCTCTCCACAGGAAAGGCGAGAGGAACTCCAGGGTCGTGCCACCATTCCAAGAGTCCCCCAGATGTGTCAGTCCATTCCAGAGGAACCTGTTTTCCCTGCACTGCCTTGACGTTCAAGCCGAGGATCGACTCCCACCACGTGTGCACGTGGGACAGCCCTGTGGGAAAGCCTCGTGGGAAAGACTCGAGGGAAAACCATAGATCCTTTGATCCACGCGGCGGACTGCGTGACACTGCTGCTACCGCTCTGGAGGAAAGCGCAAGTGCATGCCCGCATTCGAGACGAGGACTGACTCCCCTGGGGAGACTCCAGAAGTACCCCAAGATCCATGTCAGCACTGGAGAGGAATCCTCAGGTTCCGGCCCCAACTCCATACAAGGTCTTAGGCCCCGGCATCGACGGGAGAGGAATCCCGAGAGGCCCCAGAGGAACTCGCATGGGGACTGGCCTTTCCTGACGCCACCAGAGCGGGTCCCTGAGGTCCCCGTCGTAAGTCGAGTGCACCTGCCGCAACTCGAGAAAATCCAGGAGATTTTGCCCTCCAGGCGAGATGAGGCCCATTACCGCTGAGGCTTCTCGAGGCTAATCACGTCTAACCACTGGAACTTCCAAAGGGTCCTTCACACCCTTGCTGCAACTCAAGCAGTTCCGCGACATACCCGTCTCCACTCGAGAGGAAGCACGAGGGTCCGGCAAACATCCAGGGGAGCCCCGTTTCCGCCTCCTAGCTCGAGATGAGGGATCCTTTCCCTGTTTCGTAGGGAAAGAATTCCCGGCGTTCCCGTCGCATCTCAAGAGAGGGCGCTCTCCACAGGAAAGGCGAGAGGAACTCCAGGGTCGTGGCACCATTCCAAGACACCCCCAGTTGTGTCAGTCCATTCCAGAGGAACCTGTTTTCCCTGCACTGCCTTGACGTTCAAGCCGAGGATCGACTCCCACCACGTGTGCACGTGGGACAGCCCTGTGGGAAAGCCTCGTGGGAAAGCCTCGTGGGAAAGACTCGAGGGAAAACCATAGATCCTTTGATCCACGCGGCGGACGGAGTGACACTGCTGCTACCGCTCTGGAGGAAAGCGCAAGTGCATGCCCGCATTCGAGACGAGGACTGACTCCCCTGGGGAGACTCCAGAAGTACCCCAAGATCCATGTCAGCACTGGAGAGGAATCCTCAGGTTCCGGCCCCGACTCCACACAAGGTCTTAGGCCCCGGCATCGATGGGAGAGGAATCCGGAGAGGCCCCCGAGGAACTCGCATGGGGACTGGCCTTTCCTGAGGCCACCAGAGCGGGTCCCTGAGGTCCCCGTCGTAAGTCGAGAGCACCTGCCGCAACTCGAGAAAATCCAGGAGGTTTTGCCCTCCAGGCGAGATGAGGCCCATTTCCGCTGATGCTTCTCGAGGCTAAACACATCTAACCACTGGAACATCCAAAGGGTCCTTCTCACCCTTGCTGCAACTCAAGAAGTTCCCCGACATACCCGTCTCCACTCGAGAGGAAGCACGAGGGTCCCGCACACATCCAGGGGAGCCCCGTTTCCGCCTCCTAGCTCGAGATGAGGGATCCTTTCCCTGTTTCGTAGGGAAAGAATTCCCGGCGTTCCCGTCGCATCTCAAGAGGAGGCGCTCTCCACAGGAAAGGCGAAAGGAACTCCAGGGTCGTGCCACCATTCCAAGAGTCCCCCAGATGTGTCAGTCCATTCCAGAGGAACCTGTTTTCCCTGCAGTGCCTTGACGTTCAAGCCGAGGATCGACTCCCACCACGTGTGCACGTGGGACAGCCCTGTGGGAAAGCCTCGTGGGAAAGACTCGAGGGAAAACCATAGATCCTTTGATCCACGCGGCGGACTGCGTGACACTGCTGCTACCACTCTGGAGGAAAGCGCAAGTGCATGCCCGCATTCGAGACGAGGACTGAGTCCCCTCGGGAGACTCCAGAAGTACCCCAAGATCCATGTCAGCACTGGAGAGGTATCCTCAAGTTCCGACCCTGACTCCACACAAGGTCTTAGGCCCCGGCATCGACGGGAGAGGAATCCCGAGAGGCCCCCGAGGAACTCGCATGGGGACTGGCCTTTCCTGAGGCCACCAGAGCGGGTCCCTGAGGTCCCCGTCGTAAGTCGAGAGCACCTGCCGCAACTCGAGAAAATCCAGGAGGTTTTGCCCTCCAGGCGAGATGAGGCCCATTTCCGCTGAGGCTTCTCGAGGCTAATCACATCTAACCACTGGAACTTCCAAAGGGTCCTTCACACCCTTCCTGCAACTCAAGAAGTTCCCCGACATACCCATCTCCACCCGAGAGGAAGCACGTGGGGTCCCGCACATATCCAGGGGAGCCCCGTTTCCGCCTCCTAGCTCGAGATGAGGGATCCTTTCCCTGTTCCTTAGGGAAAGAATTCCCGGCATTCCCGTCGCATCTCAAGAGGAGGCGCTCTCCACAGGAAAGGCGAGAGGAACTCCAGGGTCGTGCCACCATTCCAAGAGGCCCCAGATATGTCAGTTCATTACAGAGGAAGCTGTTTTCCCTGCACTGCCTTGACGTTCAAGCCGAGGATCAACTCCCACCACGTGTGCACGTGCGACAGCCCTGTGGGAAAGCCTCGTGGGAAAGACTCGAGGGAAAACCATAGATCCTTTGATCCACGCGGCGAACTGCATGACACTGCTGCTACCACTCTGGAGGAAAGCGCAAGTGCATGCCCGCATTCGAGACGAGGACTGAGTCCCCTCGGGAGACTCCAGAAGTACCCCAAGATCCATGTCAGCACTGGAGAGGTATCCTCAAGTTCCGACCCTGACTCCACACAAGGTCTTAGGCCCCGGCATCGACGGGAGAGGAATCCCGAGAGGCCCCCGAGGAACTCGCATGGGGACTGGCCTTTCCTGAGGCCACCAGAGCGGGTCCCTGAGGTCCCAGTCGTAAGTCGAGAGCACCTGCCGCAACTCGAGAAAATCCAGGAGGTTTTGCCCTCCAGGCGAGATGAGGCCCAGTTCCGCTGAGGCTTCTCGAGGCTAATCACATCTAACCACTGGAACTTCCAAAGGGTCCTTCACACCCTTCCTGCAACTCAAGAAGTTCCCCGACATACCCATCTCCACCCGAGAGGAAGCACGTGGGGTCCCGCACACATCCAGGGGAGCCCCGTTTCCGCCTCCTAGCTCGAGATGAGGGATCCTTTCCCTGTTCCTTAGGGAAAGAATTCCCGGCATTCCCGTCGCATCTCAAGAGGAGGCGCTCTCCACAGGAAAGGCGAGAGGAACTCCAGGGTCGTGCCACCATTCCAAGAGGCCCCAGATATGTCAGTTCATTACAGAGGAAGCTGTTTTCCCTGCACTGCCTTGACGTTCAAGCCGAGGATCGACTCCCACCACGTATGCACGTGGGACAGCCCTGTGGGAAAGCCTCGTGGGAAAGACTCGAGGGAAAACCATAGATCCTTTGATCCACGCGGCGGACTGCGTGACACTGCTGCTACCGCTCTGGAGGAAAGCGCAAGTGCATGCCCGCATTCGAGACGAGGACTGACTCCCCTGGGGAGACTCCAGAAGTACCCCAAGATCCATGTCAGCACAGGAGAGCAATCCTCAGGTTCCGGCCCCGACTCCACAAAAGGTCTTAGGCCCCGGCATCGAAGGGAGAGGAAACCCGAGAGGCCCCCGAGGAACTCGCATGGGGACTGGCCTTTCCTGAGGCCACCAGAGCGGGTCCCTGAGGTCCCGGTCGTAAGTCGAGAGCACCTGCCGCAACTCGAGAAAATCCAGGAGGTTTTGCCCTCCAGGCGAGATGAGACCCATTTCCGCTGAGGCTTCTCGAGGCTAATCACGTCTAACCACTGGAACTTCCAAAGGGTCCTTCACACCCTTGCTGCAACTCAAGTTGTTCCCCGACATACCCGTCTCCACTCGAGAGGAAGTACGTGGGGTCCCGCACACATCCAGGGGAGCCCCGTTTCCGCCTCCTAGCTCGAGATGAGGGATCCTTTCCCTGTTTCGTAGGGAAAGAATTCCTGGCGTTCCCGTCGCATCTCAAGAGGAGGCGCTCTGCACAGGAAAGGCGAGAGGAACTCCAGGGTCGTGCCACCATTCCAAGAGACCCCCAGATGTGTCAGTCCATTCCAGAGGAACCTGTTTTCCCTGCACTGCCTTGAGTTCAAGCCGAGGATCGACTCCCACCACGTGTGCACGTGGGACAGCCCTGTGGGAAAAGCCTCGTGGGAAAGCCTCGTGGGAAAGACTCGAGGGAAAACCATAGATCCTTTGATCCACGCGGCGGACTGCGTGACACTGCTGCTACCGCTCTGGAGGAAAGCGCAAGTGCATGCCCATATTCGAGACGAGGACTGACTCCCCTGGGGAGACTCCAGAAGTACCCCAAGATCCATGTCAGCACTGGAGAGGAATCCTCAGGTTCCGGCCCCGACTCGACACAAGGTCTTAGGCCCCGGCATCGACGGGAGAGGAATCCCGAGAGGCCC
Source organism: Ovis canadensis (assembly GCF_042477335.2). NCBI lineage: Eukaryota > Metazoa > Chordata > Mammalia > Artiodactyla > Bovidae > Ovis > Ovis canadensis. Next base: position 4,626,092 of record NC_091252.1, read on the forward strand.
CCGAGGAACTCCCATGGGGACTGGCCTTTCCTGAGGCCACCAGAGCAGGTCCGTGAGGTCCCCGTCGTAAGTCGAGAGCACCTGCCGCAACTCGAGAAATTCCACGAGGTTTTGCCCTCCAGGCGAGTTGAGGCCCATTTCCGCTGAGGCTTCTCGAGGCTAATCACGTCTAACCACTGGAACTTCCAAAGGGTCCTTCACACCCTTGCTGCAACTCAAGCAGTTCCGCGACATACCCGTCTCCACTCGAGAGGAAGCACGTGGGGTCCCGCACACATCCAGGGGAGCCCCGTTTCCACCTCCTAGCTCGAGATGAGGGATCCTTTCCCTGTTTCGTAGGGAAAGAATTCCCGGCGTTCCCGTCGCATCTCAAGAGGAGGCGCTCTCCACAGGAAAGGCGAGAGGAACTCCAGGGTCGTGCCACCATTCCAAGAGTCCCCCAGATGTGTCAGTCCATTCCAGAGGAACCTGTTTTCCCTGCACTGCCTTGACGTTCAAGCCGAGGATCGACTCCCACCACGTGTGCACGTGGGACAGCCCTGTGGGAAAGCCTCGTGGGTAAGCCTCGTGGGAAAGACTCGAGGGAAAACCATAGATCCTTTGATCCACGCTGCGGACTGCGTGACACTGCTGCTACGCTCTGGAGGAAAGCGCAAGTGCATGCCCGCATTCGAGACGAGGACTGACTCCCCTGGGGAGACTCCAGAAGTACCCCAAGATCCATGTCAGCACAGGAGAGCAATCCTCAGGTTCCGGCCCCGACTCCACAAAAGGTCTTAGGCCCCGGCATCGAAGGGAGAGGAAACCCGAGAGGCCCCCGAGGAACTCGCATGGGGACTGGCCTTTCCTGAGGCCACCAGAGCGGGTCCCTGAGGTCCCGGTCGTAAGTCGAGAGCACCTGCCGCAACTCGAGAAAATCCAGGAGGTTTTGCCCTCCAGGCGAGATGAGACCCATTTCCGCTGAGGCTTCTCGAGGCTAATCACGTCTAACCACTGGAACTTCCAAAGGGTCCTTCACACCCTTGCTGCAACTCAAGTTGTTCCCCGACATACCCGTCTCCACTCGAGAGGAAGCACGTGGGGTCCCGCACACATCCAGGGGAGCCCCGTTTCCGCCTCCTAGCTCGAGATGAGGGATCCTTTCCCTGTTTCCTAGGGAAAGAATTCCCGGCGTTCCCGTCGCATCTCAAGAGGTGGCGCTCTCCACAGGAAAGGCGAGAGGAACTCCAGGGTCGTGCCACCATTCCAAGAGTCCCCCAGATGTGTCAGTCCATTCCAGAGGAACCTGTTTTCCCTGCTCTGCCTTGACGTTCAAGCCGAGGATCGACTCCCACCACGTGTGACGTGGGACAGCCCTGTGGGAAAGCCTCGTTGGAAAGCCTCGTGGGAAAGACTCGAGGGAAAACCATGAATCCTTTGATCCACGCGGCGGACTGCGTGACACTGCTGCTACCGCTCTGGAGGAACGCGCAAGTGAATGCCCGCATTCGAGACGAGGACTGACTTCCCTGGGGAGACTCCAGAAGTACCCCAAGATCCATGTCAGCACTGGAGAGGAATCCTCAGGTTCCAGACCCGACTCCACACAAGGTCTTAGGCCCCGGCATCGATGGGAGAGGAATCCCGAGAGGCCCCCGAGGAACTCGCATGGGGACTGGCCTTTCCTGACGCCACCAGAGCGGGTCCCTGAGGTCCCCGTCGTAAGTCGAGAGCACCTGCCGCAACTCGAGAAAATCCAGGAGGTTTTGCCCTCCAGGCGAGATGAGGCCCATTTCCGCTGAGGCTTCTCGAGGCTAATCACATCTAACCACTGGAACTTCCAAAGGGTCCTTCACACCCTTGCTGCAACTCAAGAAGTTCCCCGACATACCCGTCTCCACTCGAGAGGAAGCACGAGGGTCCCGCACACATCCAGGGGAGCCCCGTTTCCGCCTACTAGGTCGAGATGAGGGATCCTTTCCCTGTTTCTTAGGGAAAGAATTCCTGGCGTTCCCGTCGCATCTCAAGAGGAGGCGCTCTCCACAGGAAAGGCGAGAGGAACTCCAGGGTCGTGCCACCATTCCAAGAGACCCCCAGATGTGTCAGTCCATTCCAGAGGAACCTGTTTTCCCTGCACTGCCTTGACGTTCAAGCCGAGGATCGACTCCCACCACGTGTGCACTTGGGACAGCCCTGTGGGAAAGCCTCGTGGGAAAGCCTCGTGGGAAAGACTCGAGGGAAAACCATAGATCCTTTGATCCACGCGGCGGACTGCGTGACACTGCTGCTACCGCTCTGGAGGAAAGCGCAAGTGCATGACCGCATTCGAGACGAGGACTGACTCCCCTGGGGAGACTCCAGAAGTACCCCAAGATCCATGTCAGCACTGGAGAGGAATCCTCAGGTTCCGGCCCCGACTCCACACAAGGTCTTAGGCCCCGGCATCGACGGGAGAGGAATCCCGAGAGGCCCCCGAGGAACTCCCATGGGGACTGGCCTTTCCTGAGGCCACCAGAGCAGGTCCCTGAGGTCCCCGTCCTAAGTCGAGAGCACCTGCCGCAACTCGAGAAATTCCACGAGGTTTTGCCCTCCAGGCGAGTTGAGGCCCATTTCCGCTGAGGCTTCTCGAGGCTAATCACGTCTAACCACTGGAACTTCCAAAGGGTCCTTCACACCCTTGCTGCAACTCAAGCAGTTCCGCCACATACCCGTCTCCACTCGAGAGGAAGCACGTGGGGTCCCGCACACATCCAGGGGAGACCCGTTTCCGCCTCCTAGCTCGAGATGAGGGATCCTTTCCCTGTTTCGTAGGGAAAGAATTCCCGGCGTTCCCGTCGCATCTCAAGAGGAGGCGCTCTCCACAGGAAAGGCGAGAGGAACTCCAGGGTCGTGCCACCATTCCAAGACTCCCCCGGATGTGTCAGTCCATTCCAGAGGAACCTGTTTTCCCTGCACTGCCTTGACGTTCAAGCCGAGGATCGACTCCCAACACGTGTGCACGTGAGACAGCCCTGTGGGAAAGCCTCGTGGGAAAGCCTCGTGTGAAAGACTCGAGGGAAAACCATAGATCTTTGATCCAGGCTGCGGACTGCGTGACACTGCTGCTACCGCTCTGGAGGAAAGCGCAAGTGCATGCCCGCATTCGAGACGAGGACTGACTCCCCTGGGGAGACTCCAGAAGTACCCCAAGATCCATGTCAGCACTGGAGAGCAATCCTCAGGTTCCGGCCCCGGCTCCACACAAGGTCTTAGGCCCCGGCATCGAAGGGAGAGGAAACCCGAGAGTCCCCCGAGGAACTCGCATGGGGACTGGTCTTTCCTGAGGCCACCAGAGCGGGTCCCTGAGGTCCCGGTCGTAAGTCGAGAGCACCTGCCGCAACTCGAGAAAATCCAGGAGGTTTTGCCCTCCAGGCGAGATGAGGCCCATTTCCGCTGAGGCTTCTCGAGGCTAATCACGTCTAACCACTGGAACTTCCAAAGGGTCCTTCACACCCTTGCTGCAACTCAAGTTGTTCCCCGACATACCCGTCTCCACTCGAGAGGAAGCACGAGGGTCCCGCACACATCCAGGGGAGCCCCGTTTCCGCCTCCTAGCTCGAGATGAGGGATCCTTTCCCTGTTTCGTAGGGAAAGAATTCCTGGCGTTCCCGTCGCATCTCAAGAGGAGGCGCTCTCCACAGGAAAGGCAAGAGGAACTCCAGCGTCGTGCCACCATTCCAAGAGACCCCCAGATGTGTCAGTCCATTCCAGAGGAACCTGTTTTCCCTGCACTGCCTTGAGTTCAAGCCGAGGATCGACTCCCACCACGTGTGCACGTGGGACAGCCCTGTGGGAAAAGCCTCGTGGGAAAGCCTCGTGGGAAAGACTCGAGGGAAAACCATAGATCCTTTGATCCACGCCGCGGACTGCGTGACACTGCTGCTACCGCTCTGGAGGAAAGCGCAAGTGCATGCCCGCATTCGAGACGAGGACTGACTCCCCTGGGGAGACTCCAGAAGTACCCCAAGATCCATGTCAGCACTGGAGAGGAATCCTCAGGTTCCGGCCCCGACTCCACACAAGGTCTTAGGCCCCGGCATCGACGGGAGAGGAATCCCGAGAGGCCCCCGAGGAACTCGCATGGGGACTGGCCTTTCCTGAGGCCACCAGAGCGGGTCCCTGAGGTCCCCGTCGTAAGTCGAGAGCACCTGCCGCAACTCGAGAAAATCCAGGAGGTTTTGCCCTCCAGGCGAGATGAGGCCCATTTCCGCTGAGGCTTCTCGAGGCTAATCACATCTAACCACTGGAACTTCCAAAGGGTCCTTCACACCCTTCCTGCAACTCAAGAAGTTCCCCGACATACCCATCTCCACCCGAGTGGAAGCACGTGGGGTCCCGCACATATCCAGGGGAGCCCCGTTTCCGCCTCCTAGCTCGAGATGAGGGATCCTTTCCCTGTTCCTTAGGGAAAGAATTCCCGGCATTCCCGTCGCATCTCAAGAGGAGGCGCTCTCCACAGGAAAGGCGAGAGGAACTCCAGGGTCGTGCCACCATTCCAAGAGGCCCCAGATATGTCAGTTCATTACAGAGGAAGCTGTTTTCCCTGCACTGCCTTGACGTTCAAGCCGAGGATCAACTCCCACCACGTGTGCACGTGCGACAGCCCTGTGGGAAAGCCTCGTGGGAAAGACTCGAGGGAAAACCATAGATCCTTTGATCCACGCGGCGAACTGCATGACACTGCTGCTACCACTCTGGAGGAAAGCGCAAGTGCATGCCCGCATTCGAGACGAGGACTGAGTCCCCTCGGGAGACTCCAGAAGTACCCCAAGATCCATGTCAGCACTGGAGAGGTATCCTCAAGTTCCGACCCTGACTCCACACAAGGTCTTAGGCCCCGGCATCGACGGGAGAGGAATCCCGAGAGGCCCCCGAGGAACTCGCATGGGGACTGGCCTTTCCTGAGGCCACCAGAGCGGGTCCCTGAGGTCCCAGTCGTAAGTCGAGAGCACCTGCCGCAACTCGAGAAAATCCAGGAGGTTTTGCCCTCCAGGCGAGATGAGGCCCATTTCCGCTGAGGCTTCTCGAGGCTAATCACATCTAACCACTGGAACTTCCAAAGGGTCCTTCACACCCTTCCTGCAACTCAAGAAGTTCCCCGACATACCCATCTCCACCCGAGAGGAAGCACGTGGGGTCCCGCACACATCCAGGGGAGCCCCGTTTCCGCCTCCTAGCTCGAGATGAGGGATCCTTTCCCTGTTCCTTAGGGAAAGAATTCCCGGCATTCCCGTCGCATCTCAAGAGGAGGCGCTCTCCACAGGAAAGGCGAGAGGAACTCCAGGGTCGTGCCACCATTCCAAGAGGCCCCAGATATGTCAGTTCATTACAGAGGAAGCTGTTTTCCCTGCACTGCCTTGACGTTCAAGCCGAGGATCGACTCCCACCACGTATGCACGTGGGACAGCCCTGTGGGAAAGCCTCGTGGGAAAGACTCGAGGGAAAACCATAGATCCTTTGATCCACGCGGCGGACTGCGTGACACTGCTGCTACCGCTCTGGAGGAAAGCGCAAGTGCATGCCCGCATTCGAGACGAGGACTGACTCCCCTGGGGAGACTCCAGAAGTACCCCAAGATCCATGTCAGCACAGGAGAGCAATCCTCAGGTTCCGGCCCCGACTCCACAAAAGGTCTTAGGCCCCGGCATCGAAGGGAGAGGAAACCCGAGAGGCCCCCGAGGAACTCGCATGGGGACTGGCCTTTCCTGAGGCCACCAGAGCGGGTCCCTGAGGTCCCGGTCGTAAGTCGAGAGCACCTGCCGCAACTCGAGAAAATCCAGGAGGTTTTGCCCTCCAGGCGAGATGAGACCCATTTCCGCTGAGGCTTCTCGAGGCTAATCACGTCTAACCACTGGAACTTCCAAAGGGTCCTTCACACCCTTGCTGCAACTCAAGTTGTTCCCCGACATACCCGTCTCCACTCGAGAGGAAGTACGTGGGGTCCCGCACACATCCAGGGGAGCCCCGTTTCCGCCTCCTAGCTCGAGATGAGGGATCCTTTCCCTGTTTCGTAGGGAAAGAATTCCTGGCGTTCCCGTCGCATCTCAAGAGGAGGCGCTCTGCACAGGAAAGGCGAGAGGAACTCCAGGGTCGTGCCACCATTCCAAGAGACCCCCAGATGTGTCAGTCCATTCCAGAGGAACCTGTTTTCCCTGCACTGCCTTGAGTTCAAGCCGAGGATCGACTCCCACCACGTGTGCACGTGGGACAGCCCTGTGGGAAAAGCCTCGTGGGAAAGCCTCGTGGGAAAGACTCGAGGGAAAACCATAGATCCTTTGATCCACGCGGCGGACTGCGTGACACTGCTGCTACCGCTCTGGAGGAAAGCGCAAGTGCATGCCCATATTCGAGACGAGGACTGACTCCCCTGGGGAGACTCCAGAAGTACCCCAAGATCCATGTCAGCACTGGAGAGGAATCCTCAGGTTCCGGCCCCGACTCGACACAAGGTCTTAGGCCCCGGCATCGACGGGAGAGGAATCCCGAGAGGCCCCCGAGGAACTCCCATGGGGACTGGCCTTTCCTGAGGCCACCAGAGCAGGTCCGTGAGGTCCCCGTCGTAAGTCGAGAGCACCTGCCGCAACTCGAGAAATTCCACGAGGTTTTGCCCTCCAGGCGAGTTGAGGCCCATTTCCGCTGAGGCTTCTCGAGGCTAATCACGTCTAACCACTGGAACTTCCAAAGGGTCCTTCACACCCTTGCTGCAACTCAAGCAGTTCCGCGACATACCCGTCTCCACTCGAGAGGAAGCACGTGGGGTCCCGCACACATCCAGGGGAGCCCCGTTTCCACCTCCTAGCTCGAGATGAGGGATCCTTTCCCTGTTTCGTAGGGAAAGAATTCCCGGCGTTCCCGTCGCATCTCAAGAGGAGGCGCTCTCCACAGGAAAGGCGAGAGGAACTCCAGGGTCGTGCCACCATTCCAAGAGTCCCCCAGATGTGTCAGTCCATTCCAGAGGAACCTGTTTTCCCTGCACTGCCTTGACGTTCAAGCCGAGGATCGACTCCCACCACGTGTGCACGTGGGACAGCCCTGTGGGAAAGCCTCGTGGGTAAGCCTCGTGGGAAAGACTCGAGGGAAAACCATAGATCCTTTGATCCACGCTGCGGACTGCGTGACACTGCTGCTACGCTCTGGAGGAAAGCGCAAGTGCATGCCCGCATTCGAGACGAGGACTGACTCCCCTGGGGAGACTCCAGAAGTACCCCAAGATCCATGTCAGCACAGGAGAGCAATCCTCAGGTTCCGGCCCCGACTCCACAAAAGGTCTTAGGCCCCGGCATCGAAGGGAGAGGAAACCCGAGAGGCCCCCGAGGAACTCGCATGGGGACTGGCCTTTCCTGAGGCCACCAGAGCGGGTCCCTGAGGTCCCGGTCGTAAGTCGAGAGCACCTGCCGCAACTCGAGAAAATCCAGGAGGTTTTGCCCTCCAGGCGAGATGAGACCCATTTCCGCTGAGGCTTCTCGAGGCTAATCACGTCTAACCACTGGAACTTCCAAAGGGTCCTTCACACCCTTGCTGCAACTCAAGTTGTTCCCCGACATACCCGTCTCCACTCGAGAGGAAGCACGTGGGGTCCCGCACACATCCAGGGGAGCGCCGTTTCCGCCTCCTAGCTCGAGATGAGGGATCCTTTCCCTGTTTCCTAGGGAAAGAATTCCCGGCGTTCCCGTCGCATCTCAAGAGGTGGCGCTCTCCACAGGAAAGGCGAGAGGAACTCCAGGGTCGTGCCACCATTCCAAGAGTCCCCCAGCTGTGTCAGTCCATTCCAGAGGAACCTGTTTTCCCTGCTCTGCCTTGACGTTCAAGCCGAGGATCGACTCCCACCACGTGTGACGTGGGACAGCCCTGTGGGAAAGCCTCGTTGGAAAGCCTCGTGGGAAAGACTCGAGGGAAAACCATGAATCCTTTGATCCACGCGGCGGACTGCGTGACACTGCTGCTACCGCTCTGGAGGAACGCGCAAGTGAATGCCCGCATTCGAGACGAGGACTGACTTCCCTGGGGAGACTCCAGAAGTACCCCAAGATCCATGTCAGCACTGGAGAGGAATCCTCAGGTTCCGGCCCCGACTCCACACAAGGTCTTAGGCCCCGGCATCGATGGGAGAGGAATCCCGAGAGGCCCCCGAGGAACTCGCATGGGGACTGGCCTTTCCTGACGCCACCAGAGCGGGTCCCTGAGGTCCCCGTCGTAAGTCGAGAGCACCTGCCGCAACTCGAGAAAATCCAGGAGGTTTTGCCCTCCAGGCGAGATGAGGCCCATTTCCGCTGAGGCTTCTCGAGGCTAATCACATCTAACCACTGGAACTTCCAAAGGGTCCTTCACACCCTTGCTGCAACTCAAGAAGTTCCCCGACATACCCGTCTCCACTCGAGAGGAAGCACGAGGGTCCCGCACACATCCAGGGGAGCCCCGTTTCCGCCTACTAGGTCGAGATGAGGGATCCTTTCCCTGTTTCTTAGGGAAAGAATTCCTGGCGTTCCCGTCGCATCTCAAGAGGAGGCGCTCTCCACAGGAAAGGCGAGAGGAACTCCAGGGTCGTGCCACCATTCCAAGAGACCCCCAGATGTGTCAGTCCATTCCAGAGGAACCTGTTTTCCCTGCACTGCCTTGACGTTCAAGCCGAGGATCGACTCCCACCACGTGTGCACTTGGGACAGCCCTGTGGGAAAGCCTCGTGGGAAAGCCTCGTGGGAAAGACTCGAGGGAAAACCATAGATCCTTTGATCCACGCGGCGGACTGCGTGACACTGCTGCTACCGCTCTGGAGGAAAGCGCAAGTGCATGACCGCATTCGAGACGAGGACTGACTCCCCTGGGGAGACTCCAGAAGTACCCCAAGATCCATGTCAGCACTGGAGAGGAATCCTCAGGTTCCGGCCCCGACTCCACACAAGGTCTTAGGCCCCGGCATCGACGGGAGAGGAATCCCGAGAGGCCCCCGAGGAACTCCCATGGGGACTGGCCTTTCCTGAGGCCACCAGAGCAGGTCCCTGAGGTCCCCGTCCTAAGTCGAGAGCACCTGCCGCAACTCGAGAAATTCCACGAGGTTTTGCCCTCCAGGCGAGTTGAGGCCCATTTCCGCTGAGGCTTCTCGAGGCTAATCACGTCTAACCACTGGAACTTCCAAAGGGTCCTTCACACCCTTGCTGCAACTCAAGCAGTTCCGCCACATACCCGTCTCCACTCGAGAGGAAGCACGTGGGGTCCCGCACACATCCAGGGGAGACCCGTTTCCGCCTCCTAGCTCGAGATGAGGGATCCTTTCCCTGTTTCGTAGGGAAAGAATTCCCGGCGTTCCCGTCGCATCTCAAGAGGAGGCGCTCTCCACAGGAAAGGCGAGAGGAACTCCAGGGTCGTGCCACCATTCCAAGACTCCCCCGGATGTGTCAGTCCATTCCAGAGGAACCTGTTTTCCCTGCACTGCCTTGACGTTCAAGCCGAGGATCGACTCCCAACACGTGTGCACGTGAGACAGCCCTGTGGGAAAGCCTCGTGGGAAAGCCTCGTGTGAAAGACTCGAGGGAAAACCATAGATCTTTGATCCAGGCTGCGGACTGCGTGACACTGCTGCTACCGCTCTGGAGGAAAGCGCAAGTGCATGCCCGCATTCGAGACGAGGACTGACTCCCCTGGGGAGACTCCAGAAGTACCCCAAGATCCATGTCAGCACTGGAGAGCAATCCTCAGGTTCCGGCCCCGGCTCCACACAAGGTCTTAGGCCCCGGCATCGAAGGGAGAGGAAACCCGAGAGTCCCCCGAGGAACTCGCATGGGGACTGGTCTTTCCTGAGGCCACCAGAGCGGGTCCCTGAGGTCCCGGTCGTAAGTCGAGAGCACCTGCCGCAACTCGAGAAAATCCAGGAGGTTTTGCCCTCCAGGCGAGATGAGGCCCATTTCCGCTGAGGCTTCTCGAGGCTAATCACGTCTAACCACTGGAACTTCCAAAGGGTCCTTCACACCCTTGCTGCAACTCAAGTTGTTCCCCGACATACCCGTCTCCACTCGAGAGGAAGCACGAGGGTCCCGCACACATCCAGGGGAGCCCCGTTTCCGCCTCCTAGCTCGAGATGAGGGATCCTTTCCCTGTTTCGTAGGGAAAGAATTCCTGGCGTTCCCGTCGCATCTCAAGAGGAGGCGCTCTCCACAGGAAAGGCAAGAGGAACTCCAGCGTCGTGCCACCATTCCAAGAGACCCCCAGATGTGTCAGTCCATTCCAGAGGAACCTGTTTTCCCTGCACTGCCTTGAGTTCAAGCCGAGGATCGACTCCCACCACGTGTGCACGTGGGACAGCCCTGTGGGAAAAGCCTCGCGGGAAAGCCTCGTGGGAAAGACTCGAGGAAAAACCATAGATCCTTTGATCCACGCCGCGGACTGCGTGACACTGCTGCTACCGCTCTGGAGGAAAGCGCAAGTGCATGCCCGCATTCGAGACGAGGACTGACTCCCCTGGGGAGACTCCAGAAGTACCCCAAGATCCATGTCAGCACTGGAGAGGAATCCTCAGGTTCCGGCCCCGACTCCACACAAGGTCTTAGGCCCCGGCATCGACGGGAGAGGAATCCCGAGAGGCCCCCGAGGAACTCCCATGGGGACTGGCCTTTCCTGAGGCCACCAGAGCAGGTCCCTGAGGTCCCCGTCGTAAGTCGAGAGCACCTGCCGCAATTCGAGAAATTCCACGAGGTTTTGCCCTCCAGGCGAGTTGAGGCCCATTTCCGCTGAGGCTTCTCGAGGCTAATCACATCTAACCACTGGAACATCCAAAGGGTCCTTCTCACCCTTGCTGCAACTCAAGAAGTTCCCCGACATACCCGTCTCCACTCGAGAGGAAGCACGAGGGTCCCGCACACATCCAGGGGAGCCCCGTTTCCGCCTCCTAGCTCGAGATGAGGGATCCTTTCCCTGTTTCGTAGGGAAAGAATTCCCGGCGTTCCCGTCGCATCTCAAGAGGAGGCGCTCTCCACAGGAAAGGCGAGAGGAACTCCAGGGTCGTGTCACCATTCCAAGACTCCCCCGGATGTGTCAGTCCATTCCAGAGGAACCTGTTTTCCCTGCACTGCCTTGACGTTCAAGCCGAGGATCGACTCCCACCACGTGTGCACGTGGGACAGCCCTGAGGGAAAGCCTCGTGGGAAAGCCTCGTGGGAAAGACTCGAGGGAAAACCATAGATCCTTTGATCCACGCGGCGGACTGCGTGACACTGCTGTTACCGCTCTGGAGGAAAGCGCAATTGCATGCCCGCATTCGAGACGTGGACTGACTCCCCTGGGGAGACTCCAGAAGTACCCCAAGATCCATGTCAGCACTGGAGAGCAATCCTCAGGTTCTGGCCCCGACTCCACACAAGGTCTTAGGCCCCGGCATCGCCGGGAGAGGAATCCCGAGAGGCCCCCGAGGAACTCGCATGGGGACTGGCCTTTCCTGAGGCCACCAGAGCGGGTCCCTGAGGTCCCAGTCGTAAGTCGAGAGCACCTGCCGCAACTCGAGAAAATCCAGAAGGTTTTGCCCTCCAGGCGAGATGAGGCCCATTTCCGCTGAGGCTTCTCGAGGCTAATCACGTCTAACCACTGGAACTTCCAAAGGGTCCTTCACACCCTTGCTGCAACTCAAGAAGTTCCCCGACATACCCGTCTCCACTCGAGAGGAAGCACGTGGGGTCCCGCACACATCCAGGGGAGCCCCGTTTCCGCCTCCTAGCTCGAGATGAGGGATCCTTTCCCTGTTTCGTAGGGAAAGAATTCCCGGCGTTCCCGTCGCATCTCAAGAGGAGGCGCTCTCCACAGGAAAGGCGAGAGGAACTCCAGCGTCGTGCCACCATTCCAAGACTCCCCCGGATGTGTCAGTCCATTCCAGAGGAACCTGTTTTCCCTGCACTGCCTTGACGTTCAAGCCGAGGATCGACTCCCACCACGTGTGCACGTGGGACAGCCCTGTGGGAAAGCCTCGTGGGAAAGCCTCGTTGGAAAGACTCGAGGGATAACCATAGATCCTTTGATCCACGCGGCGGACTGCGTGACACTGCTGCTACCGCTGTGGAGGAAAGCGCAAGTGCATGCCCGCATTCGAGAGGAGGACTGACTCCCCTGGGGAGACTCCAGAAGTACCCCAAGATCCATGTCAGCACTGGAGAGGAATCCTCAGGTTCCGGCCCCTACTCCACACAAGGTCTTAGGCCCCGGCATCGACGGGAGAGGAATCCCGAAAGGCCCCCGAGGAACTCGCATGGGGACTTGCCTTTCCTGAGGCCACCAGAGCGGGTCCCTGAGGTCCCCGTCGTAAGTCGAGAGCACCTGCCGCAACTCGAGAAAATCCAGGAGGTTTTGCCCTCCAGGCGAGATGAGGCCCATTTCCTCTGAGGCTTCTCGAGGCTAATCACATCTAACCACTGGAACATCCAAAGGGTCCTTCTCACCCTTGCTGCAACTCAAGAAGTTCCCCGACATACCCGTCTCCACTCGAGAGGAAGCACGAGGGTCCCGCACACATCCAGGGGAGCCCCGTTTCCGCCTCCTAGCTCGAGATGAGGGATCCTTTCCCTGTTTCGTAGGGAAAGAATTACCGGCGTTCCCGTCGCATCTCAAGAGGAGGCGCTCTCCACAGGAAAGGCGAGAGGAACTCCAGGGTCGTGCCACCATTCCAAGACTCCCCCGGATGTGTCAGTCCATTCCAGAGGAACCTGTTTTCCCTGCACTGCCTTGACGTTCAAGCCGAGGATCGACTCCCACCACGTGTGCACGTGGGACAGCCCTGTGGGAAAGCCTCGTGGGAAAGCCTCGTGGGAAAGACTCGAGGGAAAACCATAGATCCTTTGATCCATGCGGCGGACTGCGTGACACTGCTGTTACCGCTCTGGAGGAAAGCGCAAGTGAATGCCCGCATTCGAGACGAGGACTGACTCCCCTGGGGAGACTCCAGAAGTACCCCAAGATCCATGTCAGCACTGGAGAGCAATCCTCAGGTTCTGGCCCCGACTCCACACAAGGTCTTAGGCCCCGGCATCGACGGGAGAGGAATCCCGAGAGGCCCCCGAGGAACTCGCATGGGGACTGGCCTTTCCTGAGGCCACCAGAGCGGGTCCCTGAGGTCCCAGTCGTAAGTCGAGAGCACCTGCCGCAACTCGAGAAAATCCAGAAGGTTTTGCCCTCCAGGCGAGATGAGGCCCATTTCCGCTGAGGCTTCTTGAGGCTAATCACGTCTAACCACTGGAACTTCCAAAGGGTCCTTCACACCCTTGCTGCAACTCAAGAAGTTCCCCGACATACCCGTCTCCACTCGAGAGGAAGCACGTGGGGTCCCGCACACATCCAGGGGAGCCCCGTTTCCGCCTCCTAGCTCGAGATGAGGGATCCTTTCCCTGTTTCGTAGGGAAAGAATTCCCGGCGTTCCCGTCGCATCTCAAGAGGAGGCGCTCTCCACAGGAAAGGCGAGAGGAACTCCACGGTCGTGCCACCATTCCAAGACTCCCCCGGATGTGTCAGTCCATTCCAGAGGAACCTGTTTTCCCTGCACTGCCTTGACGTTCAAGCCGAGGATCGACTCCCACCACGTGTGCACGTGGGACAGCCCTATGGGAAAGCCTCGTGGGAAAGCCTCGTGGGAAAGACTCGAGGGAAAACCATAGATCCTTTGATCCACGCGGCGGACTGCGTGACACTGCTGCTACCGCCCTGGAGGAAAGCGCAATTGCATGCCCGCATTCGAGACGAGGACTGACTCCCCTGGGGAGACTCCAGAAGTACCCCAAGATCCATGTCAGCACTGGAGAGGAATCCTCAGGTTCCGGCCCCGACTCCACACAAGGTCTGAGGCCCCGGCATCGATGGGAGAGGAATCCCGAGAGGCCCCCGAGGAACTCGCATGAGGACTGGCCTTTCCTGAGGCCAACAGAGCGGGTCCCTGTGGTCCCTGTCGTAAGTCGAGAGCACCTGCCGCAACTCGAGAAAATCCAGGAGGTTTTGCCCTCCAGGCGAGATGAGGCCCATTTCCGCTGAGGCTTCTCGAGGCTAATCACGTCTAACCACTGGAACTTCCAAAGGGTCCTTCTCACCCTTGCTGCAACTCAAGAAGTTCCCCGACATACCCCTCTCCACTCGAGAGAAAGCACGAGGGTCCCGCACACATCCAGGGGAGCCCCGTTTCCGCCTGCTAGCTCGAGATGAGGGATCCTTTCCCTGTTTCGTAGGGAAAGAATTCCCGGCGTTCCCGTCGCATCTCAAGAGGAGGCGCTCTCCACAGGAAAGGCGAGAGGAACTCCAGGGTCGTGCCACCATTCCAAGAGTCCCCCAGATGTGTCAGTCCATTCCAGACGAACCTGTTTTCCCTGCACTGCCTTGACGTTCAAGCTGAGGATCGACTCCCACCACGTGTGCACGTGGGACAGCCCTGTGGGAAAGCCTCGTGGGAAAGCCTCGTGGGAAAGACTCGAGGGAAAACAATAGATCCTTTGATCCACGCGGCGGATTGCGTGACACTGCTGCTACCACTCTGGGGGAAAGCGCAAGTGCATGCCCGCATTCGAGACGAGGACTGACTCCCCTGGGGAGACTCCAGAAGTACCCCAAGAACCATGTCAGCACTGGAGAGGAATCCTCAGGTTCCGGCCCCGACTCCACACAAGGTCTTAGGCCCCGGCATCGAAGGGAGAGGAATCCTGAGAGGCCCCCGAGGAACTCGCATGGGGACTGGCCTTTCCTGAGGCCACCAGAGCGGGGCCCCGAGGTCCCCGTCGTAAGTCGAGAGCACCTGCCGCAACTCGAGAAAATCCAGGAGGTTTTGCCCTCCAGGCGAGATGAGGCCCATTTCCGCTGAGGCTTCTCGAGGCTAATCAAATCTAACCACTGGAACTTCCAAAGTGTCCTTCACACCCTTGCTGCAACTCAAGAAGTTCCCCGACCTGCCCGTCTCCACTCGAGAGGAAGCACGAGGGTCCCGCACACATCCAGGGGAGCCCCGTTTCCGCCTCCTAGCTCGAGATGAGGGATCCTTTCCCTGTTTCGTAGGGAAAGAATTCCCGGCGTTCCCGTCGCATCTCAAGAGGAGGCGCTCTCCACAGGAAAGGCGAGAGGAACTCCAGGGTCGTGCCACCATTCCAAGAGTCCCCCAGATGTGTCAGTCCATTGCAGAGGAACCCGTTTTCCCTGCACTGCCTCGACGTTCAAGCCGAGGATCGACTCCCACCACGTGTGCACGTGGGACAGCCCTGTGGGAAAGCCTCGTGGGAAAGCCTCGTGGGAAAGACTCGAGGGAAAACCATAGATCCTTTGATCCACGCGGCGGACTGCGTGACACTGCTGCTACCGCCCTGGAGGAAAGCGCAAGTGCATGCCCGCATTCGAGACGAGGACTGACTCCCCTGGGGAGACTCCAGAAGTACCCCAAGATCCATGTCAGCACTGGAGAGGAATCCTCAGGTTCCGGCCCCGATTCCACACAAGGTCTTAGGCCCCGGCATCGACGGGAGAGGAATCCCGAGAGGCCCCCGAGGAACTCGCATGGGGACTGGCCTTTCCTGAGGCCACCAGAGCGGGTCCCTGAGGTCCCAGTCGTAAGTCGAGAGCACCTGCCGCAACTCGAGAAAATCCAGAAGGTTTTGCCCTCCAGGCGAGATGAGGCCCATTTCCGCTGAGGCTTCTCGAGGCTAATCACGTCTAACCACTGGAACTTCCAAAGGGTCCTTCACACCCTTGCTGCAACTCAAGAAGTTCCCCGACATACCCGTCTCCACTCGAGAGGAAGCACGTGGGGTCCCGCACACATCCAGGGGAGCCCCGTTTCCGCCTCCTAGCTCGAGATGAGGGATCCTTTCCCTGTTTCGTAGGGAAAGAATTCCCGGCGTTCCCGTCGCATCTCAAGAGGAGGCGCTCTCCACAGGAAAGGCGAGAGGAACTCCAGGGTCGTGCCACCATTCCAAGAGTCCCCCAGATGTGTCAGTCCATTCCAGAGGAACCCGTTTTCCCTGCACTGCCTCGACGTTCAAGCCGAGGATCGACTCCCACCACGTGTGCACGTGGGACAGCCCTGTGGGAAAGCCTCGTGGGAAAGCCTCGTGGGAAAGACTCGAGGGAAAACCATAGATCCTTTGATCCACGCGGCGGAGTGCGTGACACTGCTGCTACCGCCCTGGAGGAAAGCGCAAGTGCATGCCCGCATTCGAGACGAGGACTGACTCCCCTGGGGAGACTCCAGAAGTACCCCAAGATCATGTCAGCACTGGAGAGGAATCCTCAGGTTCCGGCCCCGATTCCACAAAAGGTCTTAGGCCCCGGCATCGACGGGAGAGGAATCCCGAGAGGCCCCCGAGGAACTCGCATGGGGACTGGCCTTTCCTGAGGCCACCAGAGCGGGTCCCTGAGGTCCCCGTCGTAAGTCGAGAGCACCTGCCGCAACTCGAGAAAATCCAGGAGGTTTTGCCCTCCAGGCGAGATTAGGCCCATTTCTGCTGAGGCTTCTCGAGGCTAATCACATCTAACCACTAGAACATCCAAAGGGTCCTTCTCACCCTTGCTGCAACTCAAGAAGTTCCCCGACATACCCGTCTCCACTCGAGAGGAAGCACGAGGGTTCCGCACACATCCAGGGGAGCCCCGTTTCCGCCTCCTAGCTCGAGATGAGGGATCCTTTCCCTGTTTCTTAGGGAAAGAATTCCCGGCGTTTCCGTCGCATCTCAAGAGGAGGCGCTCTCCACAGGAAAGGCGAGGGGAACTCCAGGGTCGTGCCACCATTCCAAGAGGCCCCAGATATGTCAGTCCATTACAGAGGAAGCTGTTTTCCCTGCACTGTCTTGACGTTCAAGCCGAGGATCGACTCCCACCACGTGTGCACGTGGGACAGCCCTGTGAGAAAGCCTCGTGGGAAAGCCTCGTGGAAAAGACTCGAGGGAAAACCATACATCCTTTGATCCACGCGGCGGACTGCGTGACACTGCTGCTACCGCTCTGGAGGAAAGCGCAAGTGCATGTCCGCATTCGAGACGAGGACTGACTCCCATGGGGAGACTCCAGAAGTACCCGAAGATCCATGTCAGCACTGGAGAGGAATCCTCAGGTTCCGGCCCCGACTCCACACAAGGTCTTAGGCCATGGCATCGACGGGAGAGGAATCCCGAGAGGCCCCCGAGGAACTCGCATGGGGACTGGCCTTTCCTGAGGCCACCAGAGCGGGTCCCTGAGGTCCCCGTCGTAAGTCGAGAGCACCTGCCGCAACTCGAGAAAATCCAGGAGGTTTTGCCCTCCAGGCGAGATGAGGCCCATTTCCGCTGAGGCTTCTCGAGGCTAATCACGTCTAACCACTGGAACTTCCAAAGGGTCCTTCACACCCTTGCTGCAACTCAAGTTGTTCCCCGACATACCCGTCTCCACTCGAGAGGAAGCACGTGGGGTCCCGCACACATCCAGGGGAGCCCCGTTTCCGCCTCCTAGCTCGAGATTAGGGATCTTTTCCCTGTTTAGTAGGGAAAGAATTCCCGGCGTTCCCGTCGCATCTCAAGAGGAGGCCCTCTCCACAGGAAAGGCGAGAGGAACTCCAGGGTCGTGGCACCATTCCAAGACACCCCCAGTTGTGTCAGTCCATTCCAGAGGAACCTGTTTTCCCTGCACTGCCTTGACGTTCAAGCCGAGGATCGACTCCCACCATGTGTGCACGTGGGACAGCCCTGTGGGAAAGCCTCGGGGGAAAGCCTCGTGGGAAAGACTCGAGGGAAAACCATAGATCCTTTGATCCACGCGGCGGACTGCGTGACACTGCTGCTACCGCTCTGGAGGAAAGCGCAAGTGGATGCCCGCATTCGAGACGGGGACTGACTCCCCTGAGGAGACTCCAGAAGTACCCCAAGATCCATGTCAGCACTGGAGAGGAATCCTCAGGTTCCGGCCCCAACTCCACACAAGGTCTTAGGCCCCGGCATCGACGGGAGAGTAATCCCGAGAGGCCCCCGAGGAACTCGCATGGGGACTGGCCTTTCCTGAGGCCACCAGAGCGGGTCCCTGAGGTCCCCGTCGTAAGTCGAGAGCACCTGCCGCAACTCGAGAAAATCCAGGAGGTTTTGCCCTCCAGGCGAGATGAGGCCCATTTCCGCTGAGGCTTCTCGAGGCTAATCACATCTAACTACTGGAACATCCAAAGGGTCCTTCTCACCCTTGCTGCAACTCAAGAAGTTCCCCGACATACACGTCTCCACTCGAGAGGAAGCACGTGGGGTCCCGCACACATCCAGGGGAGCCCCGTTTCCGCCTCCTAACTCGAGATGAATGATCCTTTCCCTGTTTCGTAGGGAAAGAATTCCCGGCGTTCCCGTCGCATCTCAAGAGGAGGCGCTCTCCACAGGAAAGGCGAGAGGAACTCCAGGGTCGTGCCACCATTCCAAGAGTCCCCCAGATGTGTCAGTCCATTCCAGAGGAACCTGTTTTCCCTGCACTGCCTTGACGTTCAAGCCGAGGATCGACTCCCACCACGTGTGCACGTGGGACAGCCCTGTGGGAAAGCCTCGTGGGAAAGACTCGAGGGAAAACCATAGATCCTTTGATCCACGCGGCGGACTGCGTGACACTGCTGCTACCGCCCTGGAGGAAAGCGCAAGTTCATGCCCGCATTCGAGACGAGGACTGACTCCCCTGGGGAGACTCCAGAAGTACCCCAAGATCCATGTCAGCACTGGAGAGGAATCCTCAGGTTCCGGCCCCGACTCCACACAAGGTCTTAGGCCCCGGCATCGACGGGAGAGGAATCCCGAGAGGCCCCCGAGGAACTCGCATGAGGACTGGCCTTTCCTGAGGCCACCAGAGCGGGTCCCTGAGGTCCCCGTCGTAAGTCGAGAGCACCTGCCGCAACTCGAGAAAATCCAGGAGGTTTTGCCCTCCAGGCGAGATGAGGCCCATTTCCGCTGATGCTTCTCGAGGCTAAACACATCTAACCACTGGAACATCCAAAGGGTCCTTCTCACCCTTGCTGCAACTCAAGAAGTTCCCCGACATACCCGTCTCCACTCGAGAGGAAGCACGAGGGTCACGCACACATCCAGGGGAGCCCCGTTTCCGCCTCCTAGCTCGAGATGAGGGATCCTTTCCCTGTTTCGTAGGGAAAGAATTCCCGGCGTTCCCGTCGCATCTCAAGAGGAGGCGCTCTCCACAGGAAAGGCGAGAGGAACTCCAGGGTCGTGCCACCATTCCAAGAGTCCCCCAGATGTGTCAGTCCATTCCAGAGGAACCTGTTTTCCCTGCACTGCCTTGACGTTCAAGACGAGGATCGACTCCCACCACGTGTGCACGTGGGACAGCCCTGTGGGAAAGCCTCGTGGGAAAGCCTCGTGGGAAAGACTCGAGGGAAAACCATAGATCCTTTGATCCACGCGGCGGACTGCGTGACTCTGCTGCTACCGCTCTGGAGGAAAGCGCAAGTGCATGCCCGCAGTCGAGACGAGGACTGACTCCCCTGGGGAGACTCCAGAAGTACCCCAAGATCCATGTCCGCACTGGAGAGGAATCCTCAGGTTCCGGCCCCGACTCCACACAAGGTCTTAGGCCCCGACATCGACGGGAGAGGATCCCGAGAGGCCCCCAGGAACTCGCATGGGGACTGGCCTTTCCTGAGGCCACCAGAGCGGGACTCTAGGTCCCCGTCGTAAGTCGAGAGCACCTGCCGCAACTCGAGAAAATCCAGGAGGTTTTGCCCTCCAGGCGAGATGAGGCCCATTTCCGCTGAGGCTTCTCGAGGCTAATCACGTCTAACCACTGGAACTTCCAAAGGGTCCTTCACACCCTTGCTGCAACTCAAGAAGTTTCCCGACATACCCGTCTCCACTCGAGAGGAAGCACGTGGGGTCCCGCACACATCCAGGGGAGCCCCGTTTCCGCCTCCTAGCTCGAGATGATGGATCCTTTCCCTGTTTCGTAGGTAAAGAATTCCCGGCGTTCCCGTCGCATCTCAAGAGGAGGCGCTCTCCACAGAAAAGGCGAGAGGAACTCCAGGGTCGTGCCACCATTCCAAGAGTCCCCCAGATGTGTCAGTCCATTCCAGAGGAACCTGTTTTCCCTGCACTGCCTTGACGTTCAAGCCGAGGATCGACTCCCACCACGTGTGCACGTGGGACAGACCTGTGGGAAAGCCTCGTGGGAAAGCCTCGTGGGAAAGACTCGAGGGAAAACCATAGATCCTTTGATCCACACGGAGGACTGGGTGACACTGCTGCTACCTCCCTGGAGGAAAGCGCAAGTGCATGCCCGCATTCGAGACGAGGACTGACTCCCCTGGGGAGACTCCAGAAGTACTCCAAGATCCATGTCAGCACTGGAGAGTAATCCTCAGGTTCCGGCCCCGATTCCACACAAGGTCTTAGGCCCCGGCATCGACGGGAGAGGAATCGCGAGAGGCCCCCGAGGAACTCGCATGGGGACTGGCCTTTCCTGAGGCCACCAGAGCGGGTCCCTGAGGTCCCCGTCGTAAGTCGAGAGCACCTGCCGCAACTCGAGAAAATCCAGGAGGTTTTGCCCTCCAGGCGAGATGAGGCCCATTTCTGCTGAGGCTTCTCGAGGCTAATCACATCTAACTACTGGAACATCCAAAGGGTCCTTCTCACCCTTGCTGCAACTCAAGAAGTTCCCCGACATACACGTCTCCACTCGAGAGGAAGCACGTGGGGTCCCGCACACATCCAGGGGAGCCCCGTTTCCGCCTCCTAACTCGAGATGAATGATCCTTTCCCTGTTTCGTAGGGAAAGAATTCCCGGCGTTCCCGTCGCATCTCAAGAGGAGGCGCTCTCCACAGGAAAGGCGAGAGGAACTCCAGGGTCGTGCCACCATTCCAAGAGTCCCCCAGATGTGTCAGTCCATTCCAGAGGAACCTGTTTTCCCTGCACTGCCTTGACGTTCAAGCCGAGGATCGACTCCCACCACGTGTGCACGTGGGACAGCCCTGTGGGAAAGCCTCGTGGGAAAGACTCGAGGGAAAACCATAGATCCTTTGATCCACGCGGCGGACTGCGTGACACTGCTGCTACCGCCCTGGAGGAAAGCGCAAGTTCATGCCCGCATTCGAGACGAGGACTGACTCCCCTGGGGAGACTCCAGAAGTACCCCAAGATCCATGTCAGCACTGGAGAGGAATCCTCAGGTTCCGGCCCCGACTCCACACAAGGTCTTAGGCCCCGGCATCGACGGGAGAGGAATCCCGAGAGGCCCCCGAGGAACTCGCATGAGGACTGGCCTTTCCTGAGGCCACCAGAGCGGGTCCCTGAGGTCCCCGTCGTAAGTCGAGAGCACCTGCCGCAACTCGAGAAAATCCAGGAGGTTTTGCCCTCCAGGCGAGATGAGGCCCATTTCCGCTGATGCTTCTCGAGGCTAAACACATCTAACCACTGGAACATCCAAAGGGTCCTTCTCACCCTTGCTGCAACTCAAGAAGTTCCCCGACATACCCGTCTCCACTCGAGAGGAAGCACGAGGGTCACGCACACATCCAGGGGAGCCCCGTTTCCGCCTCCTAGCTCGAGATGAGGGATCCTTTCCCTGTTTCGTAGGGAAAGAATTCCCGGCGTTCCCGTCGCATCTCAAGAGGAGGCGCTCTCCACAGGAAAGGCGAGAGGAACTCCAGGGTCGTGCCACCATTCCAAGAGTCCCCCAGATGTGTCAGTCCATTCCAGAGGAACCTGTTTTCCCTGCACTGCCTTGACGTTCAAGCCGAGGATCGACTCCCACCACGTGTGCACGTGGGACAGCCCTGTGGGAAAGCCTCGTGGGAAAGACTCGAGGGAAAACCATAGATCCTTTGATCCACGCGGCGGACTGCGTGACACTGCTGCTACCGCTCTGGAGGAAAGCGCAAGTGCATGCCCGCATTCGAGACGAGGACTGACTCCCCTGGGGAGACTCCAGAAGTACCCCAAGATCCATGTCAGCACTGGAGAGGAATCCTCAGGTTCCGGCCCCAACTCCATACAAGGTCTTAGGCCCCGGCATCGACGGGAGAGGAATCCCGAGAGGCCCCAGAGGAACTCGCATGGGGACTGGCCTTTCCTGACGCCACCAGAGCGGGTCCCTGAGGTCCCCGTCGTAAGTCGAGTGCACCTGCCGCAACTCGAGAAAATCCAGGAGATTTTGCCCTCCAGGCGAGATGAGGCCCATTACCGCTGAGGCTTCTCGAGGCTAATCACGTCTAACCACTGGAACTTCCAAAGGGTCCTTCACACCCTTGCTGCAACTCAAGCAGTTCCGCGACATACCCGTCTCCACTCGAGAGGAAGCACGAGGGTCCCGCAAACATCCAGGGGAGCCCCGTTTCCGCCTCCTAGCTCGAGATGAGGGATCCTTTCCCTGTTTCGTAGGGAAAGAATTCCCGGCGTTCCCGTCGCATCTCAAGAGAGGGCGCTCTCCACAGGAAAGGCGAGAGGAACTCCAGGGTCGTGGCACCATTCCAAGACACCCCCAGTTGTGTCAGTCCATTCCAGAGGAACCTGTTTTCCCTGCACTGCCTTGACGTTCAAGCCGAGGATCGACTCCCACCACGTGTGCACGTGGGACAGCCCTGTGGGAAAGCCTCGTGGGAAAGCCTCGTGGGAAAGACTCGAGGGAAAACCATAGATCCTTTGATCCACGGGGCGGACGGAGTGACACTGCTGCTACCGCTCTGGAGGAAAGCGCAAGTGCATGCCCGCATTCGAGACGAGGACTGACTCCCCTGGGGAGACTCCAGAAGTACCCCAAGATCCATGTCAGCACTGGAGAGGAATCCTCAGGTTCCGGCCCCGACTCCACACAAGGTCTTAGGCCCCGGCATCGATGGGAGAGGAATCCGGAGAGGCCCCCGAGGAACTCGCATGGGGACTGGCCTTTCCTGAGGCCACCAGAGCGGGTCCCTGAGGTCCCCGTCGTAAGTCGAGAGCACCTGCCGCAACTCGAGAAAATCCAGGAGGTTTTGCCCTCCAGGCGAGATGAGGCCCATTTCCGCTGATGCTTCTCGAGGCTAAACACATCTAACCACTGGAACATCCAAAGGGTCCTTCTCACCCTTGCTGCAACTCAAGAAGTTCCCCGACATACCCGTCTCCACTCGAGAGGAAGCACGAGGGTCCCGCACACATCCAGGGGAGCCCCGTTTCCGCCTCCTAGCTCGAGATGAGGGATCCTTTCCCTGTTTCGTAGGGAAAGAATTCCCGGCGTTCCCGTCGCATCTCAAGAGGAGGCGCTCTCCACAGGAAAGGCGAAAGGAACTCCAGGGTCGTGCCACCATTCCAAGAGTCCCCCAGATGTGTCAGTCCATTCCAGAGGAACCTGTTTTCCCTGCACTGCCTTGACGTTCAAGCCGAGGATCGACTCCCACCACGTGTGCACGTGGGACAGCCCTGTGGGAAAGCCTCGTGGGAAAGACTCGAGGGAAAACCATAGATCCTTTGATCCACGCGGCGGACTGCGTGACACTGCTGCTACCACTCTGGAGGAAAGCGCAAGTGCATGCCCGCATTCGAGACGAGGACTGAGTCCCCTCGGGAGACTCCAGAAGTACCCCAAGATCCATGTCAGCACTGGAGAGGTATCCTCAAGTTCCGACCCTGACTCCACACAAGGTCTTAGGCCCCGGCATCGACGGGAGAGGAATCCCGAGAGGCCCCCGAGGAACTCGCATGGGGACTGGCCTTTCCTGAGGCCACCAGAGCGGGTCCCTGAGGTCCCCGTCGTAAGTCGAGAGCACCTGCCGCAACTCGAGAAAATCCAGGAGGTTTTGCCCTCCAGGCGAGATGAGGCCCATTTCCGCTGAGGCTTCTCGAGGCTAATCACATCTAACCACTGGAACTTCCAAAGGGTCCTTCACACCCTTCCTGCAACTCAAGAAGTTCCCCGACATACCCATCTCCACCCGAGAGGAAGCACGTGGGGTCCCGCACATATCCAGGGGAGCCCCGTTTCCGCCTCCTAGCTCGAGATGAGGGATCCTTTCCCTGTTCCTTAGGGAAAGAATTCCCGGCATTCCCGTCGCATCTCAAGAGGAGGCGCTCTCCACAGGAAAGGCGAGAGGAACTCCAGGGTCGTGCCACCATTCCAAGAGGCCCCAGATATGTCAGTTCATTACAGAGGAAGCTGTTTTCCCTGCACTGCCTTGACGTTCAAGCCGAGGATCAACTCCCACCACGTGTGCACGTGCGACAGCCCTGTGGGAAAGCCTCGTGGGAAAGACTCGAGGGAAAACCATAGATCCTTTGATCCACGCGGCGAACTGCATGACACTGCTGCTACCACTCTGGAGGAAAGCGCAAGTGCATGCCCGCATTCGAGACGAGGACTGAGTCCCCTCGGGAGACTCCAGAAGTACCCCAAGATCCATGTCAGCACTGGAGAGGTATCCTCAAGTTCCGACCCTGACTCCACACAAGGTCTTAGGCCCCGGCATCGACGGGAGAGGAATCCCGAGAGGCCCCCGAGGAACTCGCATGGGGACTGGCCTTTCCTGAGGCCACCAGAGCGGGTCCCTGAGGTCCCAGTCGTAAGTCGAGAGCACCTGCCGCAACTCGAGAAAATCCAGGAGGTTTTGCCCTCCAGGCGAGATGAGGCCCATTTCCGCTGAGGCTTCTCGAGGCTAATCACATCTAACCACTGGAACTTCCAAAGGGTCCTTCACACCCTTCCTGCAACTCAAGAAGTTCCCCGACATACCCATCTCCACCCGAGAGGAAGCACGTGGGGTCCCGCACACATCCAGGGGAGCCCCGTTTCCGCCTCCTAGCTCGAGATGAGGGATCCTTTCCCTGTTCCTTAGGGAAAGAATTCCCGGCATTCCCGTCGCATCTCAAGAGGAGGCGCTCTCCACAGGAAAGGCGAGAGGAACTCCAGGGTCGTGCCACCATTCCAAGAGGCCCCAGATATGTCAGTTCATTACAGAGGAAGCTGTTTTCCCTGCACTGCCTTGACGTTCAAGCCGAGGATCGACTCCCACCACGTATGCACGTGGGACAGCCCTGTGGGAAAGCCTCGTGGGAAAGACTCGAGGGAAAACCATAGATCCTTTGATCCACGCGGCGGACTGCGTGACACTGCTGCTACCGCTCTGGAGGAAAGCGCAAGTGCATGCCCGCATTCGAGACGAGGACTGACTCCCCTGGGGAGACTCCAGAAGTACCCCAAGATCCATGTCAGCACAGGAGAGCAATCCTCAGGTTCCGGCCCCGACTCCACAAAAGGTCTTAGGCCCCGGCATCGAAGGGAGAGGAAACCCGAGAGGCCCCCGAGGAACTCGCATGGGGACTGGCCTTTCCTGAGGCCACCAGAGCGGGTCCCTGAGGTCCCGGTCGTAAGTCGAGAGCACCTGCCGCAACTCGAGAAAATCCAGGAGGTTTTGCCCTCCAGGCGAGATGAGACCCATTTCCGCTGAGGCTTCTCGAGGCTAATCACGTCTAACCACTGGAACTTCCAAAGGGTCCTTCACACCCTTGCTGCAACTCAAGTTGTTCCCCGACATACCCGTCTCCACTCGAGAGGAAGTACGTGGGGTCCCGCACACATCCAGGGGAGCCCCGTTTCCGCCTCCTAGCTCGAGATGAGGGATCCTTTCCCTGTTTCGTAGGGAAAGAATTCCTGGCGTTCCCGTCGCATCTCAAGAGGAGGCGCTCTGCACAGGAAAGGCGAGAGGAACTCCAGGGTCGTGCCACCATTCCAAGAGACCCCCAGATGTGTCAGTCCATTCCAGAGGAACCTGTTTTCCCTGCACTGCCTTGAGTTCAAGCCGAGGATCGACTCCCACCACGTGTGCACGTGGGACAGCCCTGTGGGAAAAGCCTCGTGGGAAAGCCTCGTGGGAAAGACTCGAGGGAAAACCATAGATCCTTTGATCCACGCGGCGGACTGCGTGACACTGCTGCTACCGCTCTGGAGGAAAGCGCAAGTGCATGCCCATATTCGAGACGAGGACTGACTCCCCTGGGGAGACTCCAGAAGTACCCCAAGATCCATGTCAGCACTGGAGAGGAATCCTCAGTTTCCGGCCCCGACTCGACACAAGGTCTTAGGCCCCGGCATCGACGGGAGAGGAATCCCGAGAGGCCCCCGAGGAACTCCCATGGGGACTGGCCTTTCCTGAGGCCACCAGAGCAGGTCCGTGAGGTCCCCGTCGTAAGTCGAGAGCACCTGCCGCAACTCGAGAAATTCCACGAGGTTTTGCCCTCCAGGCGAGTTGAGGCCCATTTCCGCTGAGGCTTCTCGAGGCTAATCACGTCTAACCACTGGAACTTCCAAAGGGTCCTTCACACCCTTGCTGCAACTCAAGCAGTTCCGCGACATACCCGTCTCCACTCGAGAGGAAGCACGTGGGGTCCCGCACACATCCAGGGGAGCCCCGTTTCCACCTCCTAGCTCGAGATGAGGGATCCTTTCCCTGTTTCGTAGGGAAAGAATTCCCGGCGTTCCCGTCGCATCTCAAGAGGAGGCGCTCTCCACAGGAAAGGCGAGAGGAACTCCAGGGTCGTGCCACCATTCCAAGAGTCCCCCAGATGTGTCAGTCCATTCCAGAGGAACCTGTTTTCCCTGCACTGCCTTGACGTTCAAGCCGAGGATCGACTCCCACCACGTGTGCACGTGGGACAGCCCTGTGGGAAAGCCTCGTGGGTAAGCCTCGTGGGAAAGACTCGAGGGAAAACCATAGATCCTTTGATCCACGCTGCGGACTGCGTGACACTGCTGCTACGCTCTGGAGGAAAGCGCAAGTGCATGCCCGCATTCGAGACGAGGACTGACTCCCCTGGGGAGACTCCAGAAGTACCCCAAGATCCATGTCAGCACAGGAGAGCAATCCTCAGGTTCCGGCCCCGACTCCACAAAAGGTCTTAGGCCCCGGCATCGAAGGGAGAGGAAACCCGAGAGGCCCCCGAGGAACTCGCATGGGGACTGGCCTTTCCTGAGGCCACCAGAGCGGGTCCCTGAGGTCCCGGTCGTAAGTCGAGAGCACCTGCCACAACTCGAGAAAATCCAGGAGGTTTTGCCCTCCAGGCGAGATGAGACCCATTTCCGCTGAGGCTTCTCGAGGCTAATCACGTCTAACCACTGGAACTTCCAAAGGGTCCTTCACACCCTTGCTGCAACTCAAGTTGTTCCCCGACATACCCGTCTCCACTCGAGAGGAAGCACGTGGGGTCCCGCACACATCCAGGGGAGCCCCGTTTCCGCCTCCTAGCTCGAGATGAGGGATCCTTTCCCTGTTTCCTAGGGAAAGAATTCCCGGCGTTCCCGTCGCATCTCAAGAGGTGGCGCTCTCCACAGGAAAGGCGAGAGGAACTCCAGGGTCGTGCCACCATTCCAAGAGTCCCCCAGATGTGTCAGTCCATTCCAGAGGAACCTGTTTTCCCTGCTCTGCCTTGACGTTCAAGCCGAGGATCGACTCCCACCACGTGTGACGTGGGACAGCCCTGTGGGAAAGCCTCGTTGGAAAGCCTCGTGGGAAAGACTCGAGGGAAAACCATGAATCCTTTGATCCACGCGGCGGACTGCGTGACACTGCTGCTACCGCTCTGGAGGAACGCGCAAGTGAATGCCCGCATTCGAGACGAGGACTGACTTCCCTGGGGAGACTCCAGAAGTACCCCAAGATCCATGTCAGCACTGGAGAGGAATCCTCAGGTTCCGGCCCCGACTCCACACACGGTCTTAGGCCCCGGCATCGATGGGAGAGGAATCCCGAGAGGCCCCCGAGGAACTCGCATGGGGACTGGCCTTTCCTGACGCCACCAGAGCGGGTCCCTGAGGTCCCCGTCGTAAGTCGAGAGCACCTGCCGCAACTCGAGAAAATCCAGGAGGTTTTGCCCTCCAGGCGAGATGAGGCCCATTTCCGCTGAGGCTTCTCGAGGCTAATCACATCTAACCACTGGAACTTCCAAAGGGTCCTTCACACCCTTGCTGCAACTCAAGAAGTTCCCCGACATACCCGTCTCCACTCGAGAGGAAGCACGAGGGTCCCGCACACATCCAGGGGAGCCCCGTTTCCGCCTACTAGGTCGAGATGAGGGATCCTTTCCCTGTTTCTTAGGGAAAGAATTCCTGGCGTTCCCGTCGCATCTCAAGAGGAGGCGCTCTCCACAGGAAAGGCGAGAGGAACTCCAGGGTCGTGCCACCATTCCAAGAGACCCCCAGATGTGTCAGTCCATTCCAGAGGAACCTGTTTTCCCTGCACTGCCTTGACGTTCAAGCCGAGGATCGACTCCCACCACGTGTGCACTTGGGACAGCCCTGTGGGAAAGCCTCGTGGGAAAGCCTCGTGGGAAAGACTCGAGGGAAAACCATAGATCCTTTGATCCACGCGGCGGACTGCGTGACACTGCTGCTACCGCTCTGGAGGAAAGCGCAAGTGCATGACCGCATTCGAGACGAGGACTGACTCCCCTGGGGAGACTCCAGAAGTACCCCAAGATCCATGTCAGCACTGGAGAGGAATCCTCAGGTTCCGGCCCCGACTCCACACAAGGTCTTAGGCCCCGGCATCGACGGGAGAGGAATCCCGAGAGGCCCCCGAGGAACTCCCATGGGGACTGGCCTTTCCTGAGGCCACCAGAGCAGGTCCCTGAGGTCCCCGTCCTAAGTCGAGAGCACCTGCCGCAACTCGAGAAAATCCAGGAGGTTTTGCCCTCCAGGCGAGTTGAGGCCCATTTCCGCTGAGGCTTCTCGAGGCTAATCACGTCTAACAACTGGAACTTCCAAAGGGTCCTTCACACCCTTGCTGCAACTCAAGCAGTTCCGCCACATACCCGTCTCCACTCGAGAGGAAGCACGTGGGGTCCCGCACACATCCAGGGGAGACCCGTTTCCGCCTCCTAGCTCGAGATGAGGGATCCTTTCCCTGTTTCGTAGGGAAAGAATTCCCGGCGTTCCCGTCGCATCTCAAGAGGAGGCGCTCTCCACAGGAAAGGCGAGAGGAACTCCAGGGTCGTGCCACCATTCCAAGACTCCCCCGGATGTGTCAGTCCATTCCAGAGGAACCTGTTTTCCCTGCACTGCCTTGACGTTCAAGCCGAGGATCGACTCCCAACACGTGTGGACGTGAGACAGCCCTGTGGGAAAGCCTCGTGGGAAAGCCTCGTGTGAAAGACTCGAGGGAAAACCATAGATCTTTGATCCAGGCTGCGGACTGCGTGACACTGCTGCTACCGCTCTGGAGGAAAGCGCAAGTGCATGCCCGCATTCGAGACGAGGACTGACTCCCCTGGGGAGACTCCAGAAGTACCCCAAGATCCATGTCAGCACTGGAGAGCAATCCTCAGGTTCCGGCCCCGGCTCCACACAAGGTCTTAGGCCCCCGCATCGAAGGGAGAGGAAACCCGAGAGTCCCCCGAGGAACTCGCATGGGGACTGGTCTTTCCTGAGGCCACCAGAGCGGGTCCCTGAGGTCCCGGTCGTAAGTCGAGAGCACCTGCCGCAACTCGAGAAAATCCAGGAGGTTTTGCCCTCCAGGCGAGATGAGGCCCATTTCCGCTGAGGCTTCTCGAGGCTAATCACGTCTAACCACTGGAACTTCCAAAGGGTCCTTCACACCCTTGCTGCAACTCAAGTTGTTCCCCGACATACCCGTCTCCACTCGAGAGGAAGCACGAGGGTCCCGCACACATCCAGGGGAGCCCCGTTTCCGCCTCCTAGCTCGAGATGAGGGATCCTTTCCCTGTTTCGTAGGGAAAGAATTCCTGGCGTTCCCGTCGCATCTCAAGAGGAGGCGCTCTCCACAGGAAAGGCAAGAGGAACTCCAGCGTCGTGCCACCATTCCAAGAGACCCCCAGATGTGTCAGTCCATTCCAGAGGAACCTGTTTTCCCTGCACTGCCTTGAGTTCAAGCCGAGGATCGACTCCCACCACGTGTGCACGTGGGACAGCCCTGTGGGAAAAGCCTCGTGGGAAAGCCTCGTGGGAAAGACTCGAGGGAAAACCATAGATCCTTTGATCCACGCCGCGGACTGCGTGACACTGCTGCTACCGCTCTGGAGGAAAGCGCAAGTGCATGCCCGCATTCGAGACGAGGACTGACTCCCCTGGGGAGACTCCAGAAGTACCCCAAGATCCATGTCAGCACTGGAGAGGAATCCTCAGGTTCCGGCCCCGACTCCACACAAGGTCTTAGGCCCCGGCATCGACGGGAGAGGAATCCCGAGAGGCCCCCGAGGAACTCCCATGGGGACTGGCCTTTCCTGAGGCCACCAGAGCAGGTCCCTGAGGTCCCCGTCGTAAGTCGAGAGCACCTGCCGCAATTCGAGAAATTCCACGAGGTTTTGCCCTCCAGGCGAGTTGAGGCCCATTTCCGCTGAGGCTTCTCGAGGCTAATCACATCTAACCACTGGAACATCCAAAGGGTCCTTCTCACCCTTGCTGCAACTCAAGAAGTTCCCCGACATACCCGTCTCCACTCGAGAGGAAGCACGAGGGTCCCGCACACATCCAGGGGAGCCCCGTTTCCGCCTCCTAGCTCGAGATGAGGGATCCTTTCCCTGTTTCGTAGGGAAAGAATTCCCGGCGTTCCCGTCGCATCTCAAGAGGAGGCGCTCTCCACAGGAAAGGCGAGAGGAACTCCAGGGTCGTGTCACCATTCCAAGACTCCCCCGGATGTGTCAGTCCATTCCAGAGGAACCTGTTTTCCCTGCACTGCCTTGACGTTCAAGCCGAGGATCGACTCCCACCACGTGTGCACGTGGGACAGCCCTGAGGGAAAGCCTCGTGGGAAAGCCTCGTGGGAAAGACTCGAGGGAAAACCATAGATCCTTTGATCCACGCGGCGGACTGCGTGACACTGCTGTTACCGCTCTGGAGGAAAGCGCAATTGCATGCCCGCATTCGAGACGTGGACTGACTCCCCTGGGGAGACTCCAGAAGTACCCCAAGATCCATGTCAGCACTGGAGAGCAATCCTCAGGTTCTGGCCCCGACTCCACACAAGGTCTTAGGCCCCGGCATCGCCGGGAGAGGAATCCCGAGAGGCCCCCGAGGAACTCGCATGGGGACTGGCCTTTCCTGAGGCCACCAGAGCGGGTCCCTGAGGTCCCAGTCGTAAGTCGAGAGCACCTGCCGCAACTCGAGAAAATCCAGAAGGTTTTGCCCTCCAGGCGAGATGAGACCCATTTCCGCTGAGGCTTCTCGAGGCTAATCACGTCTAACCACTGGAACTTCCAAAGGGTCCTTCACACCCTTGCTGCAACTCAAGAAGTTCCCCGACATACCCGTCTCCACTCGAGAGGAAGCACGTGGGGTCCCGCACACATCCAGGGGAGCCCCGTTTCCGCCTCCTAGCTCGAGATGAGGGATCCTTTCCCTGTTTCGTAGGGAAAGAATTCCCGGCGTTCCCGTCGCATCTCAAGAGGAGGCGCTCTCCACAGGAAAGGCGAGAGGAACTCCAGCGTCGTGCCACCATTCCAAGACTCCCCCGGATGTGTCAGTCCATTCCAGAGGAACCTGTTTTCCCTGCACTGCCTTGACGTTCAAGCCGAGGATCGACTCCCACCACGTGTGCACGTGGGACAGCCCTGTGGGAAAGCCTCGTGGGAAAGCCTCGTTGGAAAGACTCGAGGGATAACCATAGATCCTTTGATCCACGCGGCGGACTGCGTGACACTGCTGCTACCGCTGTGGAGGAAAGCGCAAGTGCATGCCCGCATTCGAGAGGAGGACTGACTCCCCTGGGGAGACTCCAGAAGTACCCCAAGATCCATGTCAGCACTGGAGAGGAATCCTCAGGTTCCGGCCCCGACTCCACACAAGGTCTTAGGCCCCGGCATCGACGGGAGAGGAATCCCGAAAGGCCCCCGAGGAACTCGCATGGGGACTTGCCTTTCCTGAGGCCACCAGAGCGGGTCCCTGAGGTCCCCGTCGTAAGTCGAGAGCACCTGCC
This sequence comes from Ovis canadensis, assembly GCF_042477335.2. Taxonomy (NCBI): domain Eukaryota; kingdom Metazoa; phylum Chordata; class Mammalia; order Artiodactyla; family Bovidae; genus Ovis; species Ovis canadensis. The sequence goes on from NC_091252.1 coordinate 4,657,942, forward strand.
GCAACTCGAGAAAATCCAGGAGGTTTTGCCCTCCAGGCGAGATGAGGCCCATTTCCTCTGAGGCTTCTCGAGGCTAATCACATCTAACCACTGGAACATCCAAAGGGTCCTTCTCACCCTTGCTGCAACTCAAGAAGTTCCCCGACATACCCGTCTCCACTCGAGAGGAAGCACGAGGGTCCCGCACACATCCAGGGGAGCCCCGTTTCCGCCTCCTAGCTCGAGATGAGGGATCCTTTCCCTGTTTCGTAGGGAAAGAATTCCCGGCGTTCCCGTCGCATCTCAAGAGGAGGCGCTCTCCACAGGAAAGGCGAGAGGAACTCCAGGGTCGTGCCACCATTCCAAGACTCCCCCGGATGTGTCAGTCCATTCCAGAGGAACCTGTTTTCCCTGCACTGCCTTGACGTTCAAGCCGAGGATCGACTCCCACCACGTGTGCACGTGGGACAGCCCTGTGGGAAAGCCTCGTGGGAAAGCCTCGTGGGAAAGACTCGAGGGAAAACCATAGATCCTTTGATCCATGCGGCGGACTGCGTGACACTGCTGTTACCGCTCTGGAGGAAAGCGCAAGTGAATGCCCGCATTCGAGACGAGGACTGACTCCCCTGGGGAGACTCCAGAAGTACCCCAAGATCCATGTCAGCACTGGAGAGCAATCCTCAGGTTCTGGCCCCGACTCCACACAAGGTCTTAGGCCCCGGCATCGACGGGAGAGGAATCCCGAGAGGCCCCCGAGGAACTCGCATGGGGACTGGCCTTTCCTGAGGCCACCAGAGCGGGTCCCTGAGGTCCCAGTCGTAAGTCGAGAGCACCTGCCGCAACTCGAGAAAATCCAGAAGGTTTTGCCCTCCAGGCGAGATGAGGCCCATTTCCGCTGAGGCTTCTTGAGGCTAATCACGTCTAACCACTGGAACTTCCAAAGGGTCCTTCACACCCTTGCTGCAACTCAAGAAGTTCCCCGACATACCCGTCTCCACTCGAGAGGAAGCACGTGGGGTCCCGCACACATCCAGGGGAGCCCCGTTTCCGCCTCCTAGCTCGAGATGAGGGATCCTTTCCCTGTTTCGTAGGGAAAGAATTCCCGGCGTTCCCGTCGCATCTCAAGAGGAGGCGCTCTCCACAGGAAAGGCGAGAGGAACTCCACGGTCGTGCCACCATTCCAAGACTCCCCCGGATGTGTCAGTCCATTCCAGAGGAACCTGTTTTCCCTGCACTGCCTTGACGTTCAAGCCGAGGATCGACTCCCACCACGTGTGCACGTGGGACAGCCCTGTGGGAAAGCCTCGTGGGAAAGCCTCGTGGGAAAGACTCGAGGGAAAACCATAGATCCTTTGATCCACGCGGCGGACTGCGTGACACTGCTGCTACCGCCCTGGAGGAAAGCGCAATTGCATGCCCGCATTCGAGACGAGGACTGACTCCCCTGGGGAGACTCCAGAAGTACCCCAAGATCCATGTCAGCACTGGAGAGGAATCCTCAGGTTCCGGCCCCGACTCCACACAAGGTCTGAGGCCCCGGCATCGACGGGAGAGGAATCCCGAGAGGCCCCCGAGGAACTCGCATGAGGACTGGCCTTTCCTGAGGCCACCAGAGCGGGTCCCTGTGGTCCCTGTCGTAAGTCGAGAGCACCTGCCGCAACTCGAGAAAATCCAGGAGGTTTTGCCCTCCAGGCGAGATGAGGCCCATTTCCGCTGAGGCTTCTCGAGGCTAATCACGTCTAACCACTGGAACTTCCAAAGGGTCCTTCTCACCCTTGCTGCAACTCAAGAAGTTCCCCGACATACCCCTCTCCACTCGAGAGAAAGCACGAGGGTCCCTCCCACATCCAGGGGAGCCCCGTTTCCGCCTGCTAGCTCGAGATGAGGGATCCTTTCCCTGTTTCGTAGGGAAAGAATTCCCGGCGTTCCCGTCGCATCTCAAGAGGAGGCGCTCTCCACAGGAAAGGCGAGAGGAACTCCAGGGTCGTGCCACCATTCCAAGAGTCCCCCAGATGTGTCAGTCCATTCCAGACGAACCTGTTTTCCCTGCACTGCCTTGACGTTCAAGCTGAGGATCGACTCCCACCACGTGTGCACGTGGGACAGCCCTGTGGGAAAGCCTCGTGGGAAAGCCTCGTGGGAAAGACTCGAGGGAAAACAATAGATCCTTTGATCCACGCGGCGGATTGCGTGACACTGCTGCTACCACTCTGGGGGAAAGCGCAAGTGCATGCCCGCATTCGAGACGAGGACTGACTCCCCTGGGGAGACTCCAGAAGTACCCCAAGAACCATGTCAGCACTGGAGAGGAATCCTCAGGTTCCGGCCCCGACTCCACACAAGGTCTTAGGCCCCGGCATCGAAGGGAGAGGAATCCTGAGAGGCCCCCGAGGAACTCGCATGGGGACTGGCCTTTCCTGAGGCCACCAGAGCGGGTCCCCGAGGTCCCCGTCGTAAGTCGAGAGCACCTGCCGCAACTCGAGAAAATCCAGGAGGTTTTGCCCTCCAGGCGAGATGAGGCCCATTTCCGCTGAGGCTTCTCGAGGCTAATCAAATCTAACCACTGGAACTTCCAAAGTGTCCTTCACACCCTTGCTGCAACTCAAGAAGTTCCCCGACCTGCCCGTCTCCACTCGAGAGGAAGCACGAGGGTCCCGCACACATCCAGGGGAGCCCCGTTTCCGCCTCCTAGCTCGAGATGAGGGATCCTTTCCCTGTTTCGTAGGGAAAGAATTCCCGGCGTTCCCGTCGCATCTCAAGAGGAGGCGCTCTCCACAGGAAAGGCGAGAGGAACTCCAGGGTCGTGCCACCATTCCAAGAGTCCCCCAGATGTGTCAGTCCATTGCAGAGGAACCCGTTTTCCCTGCACTGCCTCGACGTTCAAGCCGAGGATCGACTCCCACCACGTGTGCACGTGGGACAGCCCTGTGGGAAAGCCTCGTGGGAAAGCCTCGTGGGAAAGACTCGAGGGAAAACCATAGATCCTTTGATCCACGCGGCGGACTGCGTGACACTGCTGCTACCGCCCTGGAGGAAAGCGCAAGTGAATGCCCGCATTCGAGACGAGGACTGACTCCCCTGGGGAGACTCCAGAAGTACCCCAAGATCCATGTCAGCACTGGAGAGGAATCCTCAGGTTCCGGCCCCGATTCCACACAAGGTCTTAGGCCCCGGCATCGACGGGAGAGGAATCCCGAGAGGCCCCCGAGGAACTCGCATGGGGACTGGCCTTTCCTGAGGCCACCAGAGCGGGTCCCTGAGGTCCCAGTCGTAAGTCGAGAGCACCTGCCGCAACTCGAGAAAATCCAGAAGGTTTTGCCCTCCAGGCGAGATGAGGCCCATTTCCGCTGAGGCTTCTCGAGGCTAATCACGTCTAACCACTGGAACTTCCAAAGGGTCCTTCACACCCTTGCTGCAACTCAAGAAGTTCCCCGACATACCCGTCTCCACTCGAGAGGAAGCACGTGGGGTCCCGCACACATCCAGGGGAGCCCCGTTTCCGCCTCCTAGCTCGAGATGAGGGATCCTTTCCCTGTTTCGTAGGGAAAGAATTCCCGGCGATCCCGTCGCATCTCAAGAGGAGGCGCTCTCCACAGGAAAGGCGAGAGGAACTCCACGGTCGTGCCACCATTCCAAGACTCCCCCGGATGTGTCAGTCCATTCCAGAGGAACCTGTTTTCCCTGCACTGCCTTGACGTTCAAGCCGAGGATCGACTCCCACCACGTGTGCACGTGGGACAGCCCTGTGGGAAAGCCTCGTGGGAAAGCCTCGTGGGAAAGACTCGAGGGAAAACCATAGATCCTTTGATCCACGCGGCGGACTGCGTGACACTGCTGCTACCGCCCTGGAGGAAAGCGCAATTGCATGCCCGCATTCGAGACGAGGACTGACTCCCCTGGGGAGACTCCAGAAGTACCCCAAGATCCATGTCAGCACTGGAGAGGAATCCTCAGGTTCCGGCCCCGACTCCACACAAGGTCTGAGGCCCCGGCATCGACGGGAGAGGAATCCCGAGAGGCCCCCGAGGAACTCGCATGAGGACTGGCCTTTCCTGAGGCCACCAGAGCGGGTCCCTGTGGTCCCTGTCGTAAGTCGAGAGCACCTGCCGCAACTCGAGAAAATCCAGGAGGTTTTGCCCTCCAGGCGAGATGAGGCCCATTTCCGCTGAGGCTTCTCGAGGCTAATCAGGTCTAACCACTGGAACTTCCAAAGGGTCCTTCTCACCCTTGCTGCAACTCAAGAAGTTCCCCGACATACCCCTCTCCACTCGAGAGAAAGCACGACGGTCCCGCACACATCCAGGGGAGCCCCGTTTCCGCCTGCTAGCTCGAGATGAGGGATCCTTTCCCTGTTTCGTAGGGAAAGAATTCCCGGCGTTCCCGTCGCATCTCAAGAGGAGGCGCTCTCCACAGGAAAGGCGAGAGGAACTCCAGGGTCGTGCCACCATTCCAAGAGTCCCCCAGATGTGTCAGTCCATTCCAGACGAACCTGTTTTCCCTGCACTGCCTTGACGTTCAAGCTGAGGATCGACTCCCACCACGTGTGCACGTGGGACAGCCCTGTGGGAAAGCCTCGTGGGAAAGCCTCGTGGGAAAGACTCGAGGGAAAACAATAGATCCTTTGATCCACGCGGCGGATTGCGTGACACTGCTGCTACCACTCTGGGGGAAAGCGCAAGTGCATGCCCGCATTCGAGACGAGGACTGACTCCCCTGGGGAGACTCCAGAAGTACCCCAAGATCCATGTCAGCACTGGAGAGGAATCCTCAGGTTCCGGCCCCGACTCCACACAAGGTCTTAGGCCCCGGCATCGAAGGGAGAGGAATCCCGAGAGGCCCCCGAGGAACTCGCATGGGGACTGGCCTTTCCTGAGGCCACCAGAGCGGGTCCCCGAGGTCCCCGTCGTAAGTCGAGAGCACCTGCCGCAACTCGAGAAAATCCAGGAGGTTTTGCCCTCCAGGCGAGATGAGGCCCATTTCCGCTGAGGCTTCTCGAGGCTAATCAAATCTAACCACTGGAACTTCCAAAGTGTCCTTCACACCCTTGCTGCAACTCAAGAAGTTCCCCGACCTGCCCGTCTCCACTCGAGAGGAAGCACGAGGGTCCCGCACACATCCAGGGGAGCCCCGTTTCCGCCTCCTAGCTCGAGATGAGGGATCCTTTCCCTGTTTCGTAGGGAAAGAATTCCCGGCGTTCCCGTCGCATCTCAAGAGGAGGCGCTCTCCACAGGAAAGGCGAGAGGAACTCCAGGGTCGTGCCACCATTCCAAGAGTCCCCCAGATGTGTCAGTCCATTCCAGAGGAACCCGTTTTCCCTGCACTGCCTCGACGTTCAAGCCGAGGATCGACTCCCACCACGTGTGCACGTGGGACAGCCCTGTGGGAAAGCCTCGTGGGAAAGCCTCGTGGGAAAGACTCGAGGGAAAACCATAGATCCTTTGATCCACGCGGCGGACTGCGTGACACTGCTGCTACCGCCCTGGAGGAAAGCGCAAGTGCATGCCCGCATTCGAGACGAGGACTGACTCCCCTGGGGAGACTCCAGAAGTACCCCAAGATCATGTCAGCACTGGAGAGGAATCCTCAGGTTCCGGCCCCGATTCCACAAAAGGTCTTAGGCCCCGGCATCGACGGGAGAGGAATCCCGAGAGGCCCCCGAGGAACTCGCATGGGGACTGGCCTTTCCTGAGGCCACCAGAGCGGGTCCCTGAGGTCCCCGTCGTAAGTCGAGAGCACCTGCCGCAACTCGAGAAAATCCAGGAGGTTTTGCCCTCCAGGCGAGATTAGGCCCATTTCTGCTGAGGCTTCTCGAGGCTAATCACATCTAACCACTAGAACATCCAAAGGGTCCTTCTCACCCTTGCTGCAACTCAAGAAGTTCCCCGACATACCCGTCTCCACTCGAGAGGAAGCACGAGGGTTCCGCACACATCCAGGGGAGCCCCGTTTCCGCCTCCTAGCTCGAGATGAGGGATCCTTTCCCTGTTTCTTAGGGAAAGAATTCCCGGAGTTTCCGTCGCATCTCAAGAGGAGGCGCTCTCCACAGGAAAGGCGAGGGGAACTCCAGGGTCGTGCCACCATTCCAAGAGGCCCCAGATATGTCAGTCCATTACAGAGGAAGCTGTTTTCCCTGCACTGTCTTGACGTTCAAGCCGAGGATCGACTCCCACCACGTGTGCACGTGGGACAGCCCTGTGAGAAAGCCTCGGGGGAAAGCCTCGTGGAAAAGACTCGAGGGAAAACCATACATCCTTTGATCCACGCGGCGGACTGCGTGACACTGCTGCTACCGCTCTGGAGGAAAGCGCAAGTGCATGTCCGCATTCGAGACGAGGACTGACTCCCATGGGGAGACTCCAGAAGTACCCGAAGATCCATGTCAGCACTGGAGAGGAATCCTCAGGTTCCGGCCCCGACTCCACACAAGGTCTTAGGCCATGGCATCGACGGGAGAGGAATCCCGAGAGGCCCCCGAGGAACTCGCATGGGGACTGGCCTTTCCTGAGGCCACCAGAGCGGGTCCCTGAGGTCCCCGTCGTAAGTCGAGAGCACCTGCCGCAACTCGAGAAAATCCAGGAGGTTTTGCCCTCCAGGCGAGATGAGGCCCATTTCCGCTGAGGCTTCTCGAGGCTAATCACGTCTAACCACTGGAACTTCCAAAGGGTCCTTCACACCCTTGCTGCAACTCAAGTTGTTCCCCGACATACCCGTCTCCACTCGAGAGGAAGCACGTGGGGTCCCGCACACATCCAGGGGAGCCCCGTTTCCGCCTCCTAGCTCGAGATTAGGGATCTTTTCCCTGTTTCGTAGGGAAAGAATTCCCGGCGTTCCCGTCGCATCTCAAGAGGAGGCGCTCTCCACAGGAAAGGCGAGAGGAACTCCAGGGTCGTGGCACCATTCCAAGACACCCCCAGTTGTGTCAGTCCATTCCAGAGGAACCTGTTTTCCCTGCACTGCCTTGACGTTCAAGCCGAGGATCGACTCCCACCATGTGTGCACGTGGGACAGCCCTGTGGGAAAGCCTCGTGGGAAAGCCTCGTGGGAAAGACTCGAGGGAAAACCATAGATCCTTTGATCCACGCGGCGGACTGCGTGACACTGCTGCTACCGCTCTGGAGGAAAGCGCAAGTGGATGCCCGCATTCGAGACGGGGACTGACTCCCCTGAGGAGACTCCAGAAGTACCCCAAGATCCATGTCAGCACTGGAGAGGAATCCTCAGGTTCCGGCCCCAACTCCACACAAGGTCTTAGGCCCCGGCATCGACGGGAGAGTAATCCCGAGAGGCCCCCGAGGAACTCGCATGGGGACTGGCCTTTCCTGAGGCCACCAGAGCGGGTCCCTGAGGTCCCCGTCGTAAGTCGAGAGCACCTGTCGCAACTCGAGAAAATCCAGGAGGTTTTGCCCTCCAGGCGAGATGAGGCCCATTTCCGCTGAGGCTTCTCGAGGCTAAACACATCTAACCACTGGAACATCCAAAGGGTCCTTCTCAACCTTGCTGCAACTCAAGAAGTTCCCCGACATACCCGTCTCCACTCGAGAGGAAGCACGATGGTCCCGCACACATCCAGGGGAGCCCCGTTTCCGCCTCCTAGCTCGAGATGAGGGATCCTTTCCCTGGTTCGTAGGGAAAGAATTCCCGGCGTTCCCGTCGCACCTCAAGAGGAGGCGCTCTCCACAGGAAAGGCGAGAGGAACTCCAGGGTCGTGCCACCATTCCAAGAGTCCCCCAGATGTGTCAGTCCATTCCAGAGGAACCCGTTTTCCCTGCACTGCCTCGACGTTCAAGCCGAGGATCGACTCCCACCACGTGTGCACGTGGGACAGCCCTGTGGGAAAGCCTCGTGGGAAAGCCTCGTGGGAAAGACTCGAGGGAAAACCATAGATCCTTTGATCCACGCGGCGGACTGCGTGACACTGCTGCTACCGCTCTGGAGGAAAGCGCAAGTGCATGCCCGCATTCGAGACGAGGACTGACTCCCCTGGGGAGACTCCAGAAGTACCCCAAGATCCATGTCAGCACTGGAGAGGAATCCTCAGGTTCCGGCCCCGACTCCACACAAGGTCTTAGGCCCCGGCATCGACGGGAGAGGAATCCCGAGAGGCCCCCGAGGAACTCGCATGGGGACTGGCCTTTCCTGAGGCCACCAGAGCGGGTCCCTGAGGTCCCCGTCGTAAGTCGAGAGCACCTGCCGCAACTCGAGAAAATCCAGGAGGTTTTGCCCTCCAGGCGAGATGAGGCCCATTTCCGCTGAGGCTTCTGGAGGCTAATCACATCTAACCACTGGAACTTCCAAAGGGACCTTCACACCCTTGCTGCAACTCAAGAAGTTCCCCGACATACCCGTCTCCACTCGAGAGGAAGCACGTGGGGTCCCGCACACATCCAGGGGACCCCCGTTTCGGCCTCCTAGCTCGAGATGAGGGATCCTTTCCCTGTTTCGTAGGGAAAGAATTCGCGGGGTTCCCGTCGCATCTCAAGAGGAGGCGCTCTCCACAGGAAAGGCGAGAGGAACTCCAGGGTCGTGCCACCATTCCAAGAGTCCCCCAGATGTGTCAGTCCATTCCAGAGGAACCTGTTTTCCCTGCACTGCCTTGACGTTCAAGCCGAGGATCGACTCCCACCACGTGTGCACGTGGGACAGCCCTGTGGGAAAGCCTCGTGCGAAAGCCTCGTGGGAAAGACTCGAGGGAAAACCATAGATCCTTTGATCCACGCGGCGGATTGCGTCACACTGCTGCTACCGCTCTGGAGGAAAGCGCAAGTGCATGCCCGCATTCGAGACGAGGACTGACTCCCCTGGGAGGACTCCGGAAGTACCCCAAGATCCATGTCAGCACTGGAGAGCAATCCTCAGGTTACGGCCCCGACTCCACACAAGGTCTTAGGCCCCGGCATCGACGGGAGAGGAATCCCGAGAGGCCCCCTAGGAACTCGCATGGGGACTGGCCTTTCCTGAGGTCACCAGAGCGGGTCCCTGAGGTCCCCGTCGTAAGTCGAGAGCACCTGCCGCAACTCGAGAAAATCCAGGAGGTTTCGCCCTCCAGGCGAGATGAGGCCCATTTCCGCTGAGGCTTCTCGAGGCTAATCACATCTAACCACTGGAACTTCCAAAGGGTCCTTCACACCCTTGCTGCAACTCAAGAAGTTCCCCGACATACCCGTCTCCACTCGAGAGGAAGCACATGGGGTCCCGCACACATCCAGGGGAGCCCCGTTTCCGCCTCCTAGCTCGAGATGAGGGATCCTTTCCCTGTTTCGTAGGGAAAGAATTCCCGGCGTTCCCGTCGCATCTCAAGAGGAGGCGCTCTCCACAGGAAAGGCGAGAGGAACTCCAGGGTCGTGCCACCATTCCAAGAGTCCCCCAGATGTGTCAGTACATTCCAGAGGACCCTGTTTTCCCTGCACTGCCTTGACGTTCAAGCCGAGGATCGACTCCCACCACGTGTGCACGTGGGACAGCCCTGTGGGAAAGCCTCGTGGGAAAGCCTCGTGGGAAATACTCGAGGGAAAACCATAGATCCTTTGATCCACGCGGCGGATTGCGAGACACTGCTGCTACCGCTCTGTAGGAAAGCGCAAGTGCATGCCCGCATTCGAGACGAGGACTGACTCCCCTGGGGAGACTCCAGAAGTACCCCAAGATCCATGTCAGCACTGGAGAGGAATCCTTCAGGTTCCGGCCTCGACTCCACACAAGGTCTTAGGCCCCGGCATCGACGGGAGAGGAATCCCGAGAGGCCCCCGAGGAACTCGCATGGGGACTGGCCTTTCCTGAGGCCACCAGAGCGGGTCCCTGAGGTCCCCGTCGTAAGTCGAGAGCACCTGCCGCAACTCGAGAAAATCCAGGAGGTTTTGCCCTCCAGGCGAGATGAGGCCCATTTCCGCTGAGGTTTCTCCAGGCTAATCACGTCTAACCACTGGAACTTCCAAAGGGTCCTTCACACCCTTGCTGCAACTCAAGAAGTTCCCCGACATACCCGTCTCCACTCGAGAGGAAGCACGTGGGGTCCCGCACACATTCAGGGGAGCCCCGTTTCCGCCTCCTAGCTCGAGATGAGGGATCCTTTCCCTGTTTCGTAGGGAAAGAATTCCCGGCGTTCCCGTCGCATCTCAAGAGGAGGCTCTCTCCACAGGAAAGGCGAGAGGAAATCCAGGGTCGTGCCACCATTCCAAGAGTCCCCCAGATGTGTCAGTCCATTCCAGAGGAACCTGTTTTCCCTGCACTGCCTTGACGTTCAAGCCGATGATCGACTCCCACCACGTGTGCACGTGGGACAGCCCTGTGGGAAAGCCTCGTGGGAAAGCCTCGTGGGAAAGACTCGAGGGAAAACCATAGATCCTTTGATCCACGTGGCGGACTGCGTGAAACTGCTCCTACCGCCCTGGAGGAAAGCGCAAGTGCATGCCCGCATTCGAGACGAGGACTGACTCCCCTGGGGAGACTCCAGAAGTACCCCAAGATCCATGTCAGCACTGGAGAGGAATCCTCAGGTTCCGGCCCCGACTCCACACAAGGTGTTAAGCCCCGGCATCGAAGGGAGAGGAATCCCGAGAGGCCCCCGAGGAACTCGCATGGGGACTGGCCTTTCCTGAGGCCACCAGAGCGGGTCCCTGAGGTCCCCGTCGTAAGTCGAGAGCACCTGCCGCAACTCGAGAAAATCCAGGAGGTTTTGCCCTCCAGGCGAGATGAGGCCCATTTCCGCTGAGGCTTCTCCAGGCTAATCACATCTAACCACTGGAACATCCAAAGGGTCCTTCTCACCCTTGCTGCAATTCAAGAAGTTCCCCGACATACCCGTCTCCACTCGAGAGGAAGCACGTGGGGTCCCGCACACATCCAGGGGAGCCCCGTTTCCGCCTCCTAGCTCGAGATGAGGGATCTTTTCCCTGTTTCGTAGGGAAAGAATTCCCGGCGTTCCCGTCGCATCTCAAGAGGAGGCGCTCTCCACAGGAAAGGCGAGAGGAACTCCAGGGTCGTGCCACCATTCCAAGAGTCCCCCAGATGTGTCAGTCCATTCCAGAGGAACCTGTTTTCCCTGCACTGCCTTGACGTTCAAGCCGAGGATCGACTCCCACCACGTGTGCACGTGGGACAGCCGTGTGGGAAAGAATCGTGGGAAAGCCTCGTGGGAAAGACTCGAGGGAAAACCATAGATCCTTTGATCCACGCGGCGGACTGCGTGACACTGCTGCTACCGCTCTGGAGGAAAGCGCAAGTGCATGCCCGCATTCGAGTCGAGGACTGACTCCCCTGGGGAGACTCCAGAAGTACCCCAAGATCCATGTCAGCACTGGAGAGGAATCCTCAGGTTCCGGCCCCGACTCCACACAATGTCTTAGGCCCCGGCATCGACGGGAGAGGAATCCCGAGAGGCCCCCGAGGAACTCGCATGGGGACTGGCCTTTCCTGAGGCCACCAGAGCGGGTCCCTGAGGTCCCCGTCGTAAGTCGAGAGCACCTGCCGCAAGTCGAGAAAATCCAGGAGGTTTTGCCCTGCAGGCGAGATGAGGCCCATTTCCGCTGAGGCTTCTCGAGGCTAATCACATCTAACCACTGGAACTTCCCAAGGGTCCTTCACACCCTTGCTGCAACTCAAGAAGTTCCCCGACATACCCGTCTCCACTCGAGAGGAAGCACGTGGGGTCCCGCACACATCCAGGGGAGCCCCGTTTCGGCCTCCTAGCTCGAGATGAGGGATCCTTTCCCTGTTTCGTAGGGAAAGAATTCCCGGCGTTCCCGTCGCATCTCAAGAGGAGGCGCTCTCCACAGGAAAGGGGAGAGGAACTCCAGGGTCGTGCCACCATTCCAAGAGTCCCCCAGATGTGTCAGTCCATTCCAGAGGAACCTGTTTTCCCTGCACTGCCTTGACGTTCAAGCCGAGGATCGACTCCCACCACGTGTGCACGTGGGACAGCCGTGTGGGAAAGCCTCGTGGGAAAGCCTCGTGGGAAAGACTCGAGGGAAAACCATAGATCCTTTGATCCACGCGGCGGACTGCGGGACACTGCTGCTACCGCTCTGGAGGAAAGCGCAAGTGCATGCCCGCATTCGAGTCGAGGACTGACTCCCCTGGGGAGACTCCAGAAGTACCCCAAGATCCATGTCAGCACTGGAGAGGAATCCTCAGGTTCCGGCCCCGACTCCACACAATGTCTTAGGCCCCGGCATCGACGGGAGAGGAATCCCGAGAGGCCCCCGAGGAACTCGCATGGGGACTGGCCTTTCCTGAGGCCACCAGAGCGGGTCCCTGAGGTCCCCGTCGTAAGTCGAGAGCACCTGCCGCAACTCGAGAAAATCCAGGAGGTTTTGCCCTCCAGGCGAGATGAGGCACATTTCCGCTGAGGCTTCTCGAGGCTAATCAGGTCTAACCACTGGAACTTCCAAAGGGTCCTTCACACCCTTGCTGCAACTCAAGAAGTTCCCCGACATACCCGTCTCCACTCGAGAGGAAGCACGTGGGGTCCCGCACACATCCAGGGGAGCCCCGTTTCCGCCTCCTAGCTCGAGATGAGGGATCCTTTCCATGTTTCGTAGGGAAAGAATTCCCGGCGTTCCCGTCGCATCTCAAGAGGAGGCGCTCTCCACAGGAAAGGCGAGAGGAAATCCAGGGTCGTGCCACCATTCCAAGAGTCCCCCAGATGTGTCAGTCCATTCCAGAGGAACCTGTTTTCCCTGCACTGCCTTGACGTTCAAGCCGATGATCGACTCCCACCACGTGTGCACGTGGGACAGCCCTGTGGGAAAGCCTCGTGGGAAAGCCTCGTGGGAAAGACTCGAGGGAAAACCATAGATCCTTTGATCCACGCGGCGGACTGCGTGAAACTGCTCCTACCGCCCTGGAGGAAAGCGCAAGTGCATGCCCGCATTCGAGACTAGGACTGACTCCCCTGGGGAGACTCCAGAAGTACCCCAAGATCCATGTCAGCACTGGAGAGGAATCCTCAGGTTCCGGCCCCGACTCCACACTAGGTGTTAGGCCCCGGCATCGAAGGGAGAGGAATCCCGAGAGGCCCCCGAGGAACTCGCATGGGGACTGGCCTTTCCTGAGGCCACCAGAGCGGGTCCCTGAGGTCCCCGTCGTAAGTCGAGAGCACCTGCCGCAACTCGAGAAAATCCAGGAGGTTTTGCCCTCCAGGCGAGATGAGGCCCATTTCCGCTGAGGCTTCTCCAGGCTAATCACATCTAACCACTGGAACATCCAAAGGGTCATTCTCACCCTTGCTGCAACTCAAGAAGTTCCCCGACATACCCGTCTCCACAAGAGAGGAAGCACGAGGGTACCGCACACATCCAGGGGAGCCCCGTTTCCGCCTCCTAGCTCGAGATGAGGGATCCTTTCCCTGTTTCGTAGGGAAAGAATTCCCGGCGTTCCCGTTGCATCTCAAGAGGAGGAGCTCTCCACAGGAAAGGCGAGAGGAACTCAAGGGTCGTGCCACCATTCCAAGAGTCCCCCAGATGTGTCAGTCCATTCCAGAGGAAGCTGTTTTCCCTGCACTGCCTTGACGTTCAAGCCGAGGATCGACTCCCACCACGTGTGCACGTGGGACAGCCGTGTGGGAAAGCCTCGTGAGAAAGCCTCGTGGGAAAGACTCGAGGGAAAACCATAGATCCTTTGATCCACGCGGCGGACTGCGTGACACTGCTGCTACCGCTCTGGAGGAAAGCGCAAGTGCATGCCCGCATTCGAGTCGAGGACTGACTCCCCTGGGGAAACTCCAGAAGTACCCCAAGATCCATGTCAGCACTGGAGAGGAATCCTCAGGTTCCGGCCCCGACTCCACACAATGTCTTAGGCCCCGGCATCGACGGGAGAGGAATCCCGAGAGGCCCCCGAGGAACTCGCATGGGGACTGGCCTTTCCTGAGGCCACCAGAGCGGGTCCCTGAGGTCCCCGTGGTAAGTCGAGAGCACCTGCCGCAACTCGAGAAAATCCAGGAGGTTTTGCCCTCCAGGCGAGATGAGGCCCATTTCCGCTGAGGTTTCTCGAGGCTAATCACGTCTAACCACTGGAACTTCCAAAGGGTCCTTCACACCCTTGCTGCAACTCAAGAAGTTCCCCGACATACCCGTCTCCACTCGAGAGGAAGCACGTGGGGTCCCGCACACATCCAGGGGAGCCCCGTTTCCGCCTCCTAGCTCGAGATGAGGGATCCTTTCCCTGTTTCGTAGGGAAAGAATTCCCGGCGTTCCCGTCGCATCTCAAGAGGAGGCGCTCTCCACAGGAAAGGGGAGAGGAACTCCAGGGTCGTGCCACCATTCCAAGAGTCCCCCAGATGTGTCAGTCCATTCCAGAGGAACCTGTTTTCCCTGCACTGCCTTGACGTTCAAGCCGAGGATCGACTCCCACCACGTGTTCACGTGGGACAGCCGTGTGGGAAAGCCTCGTGGGAAAGCCTCGTGGGAAAGACTCGAGGGAAAACCATAGATCCTTTGATCCACGCGGCGGACTGCGTGACACTGCTGCTACCGCCCTGGAGGAAAGCGCAAGTGCATGCCCGCATTCGAGACGAGGACTGACTCCCCTGGGGAGACTTCAGAAGTACCCCAAGATCCATGTCAGCACTGGAGAGGAATCCTCAGGTTCCGGCCCCGACTCCACACAAGGTCTTAGGCCCCGGCATCGACGGGAGAGGAATCCCGAGAGGCCCCCTAGGAACTCGCATGGGGACTGGCCTTTCCTGAGGTCACCAGAGCGGGTCCCTGAGGTCCCCGTGGTAAGTCGAGAGCACCTGCCGCAACTCGAGAAAATCCAGGAGGTTTTGCCCTCCAGGCGAGATGAGGCCCATTTCCGCTGAGGCTTCTCGAGGCTAATCACATCTAACCACTGGAACTTCCAAAGGGTCCTTCACACCCTTGCTGCAACACAAGAAGTTCCCCGATATACCCGTCTCCACTCGAGAGGAAGCACGTGGGGTTCCGCACACATCCAGGGGAGCCCCGTTTCCGCCTCCTAGCTCGAGATGAGGGATCCTTTCCCTGTTTCGTAGGGAAAGAATTCCCGGCGTTCCCGTCGCATCTCAAGAGGAGGCGCTCTCCACAGGAAAGGCGAGAGGAACTCCAGGGTCGTGCCACCATTCCAGGAGTCCCCCAGATGTGTCAGTCCATTCCAGAGGAACCTGTTTTCCCTGCACTGCCTTGACGTTCAAGCCGAGGATCGACTCCCACCACGTGTGCACGTGGGACAGCCCTGTGGGAAAGCCTCGTGGGAAAGCCTCGTGGGAAAGACTCGAGGGAAAACCATAGATCCTTTGATCCACGCGGCGGACTGCGTGACACTGCTGCTACCGCTCTGGAGGAAAGCGCAAGTGCATGCCCGCATTCGAGACGAGGACTGACTCCCCTGGGGAGACTCCAGAAGTACCCCAAGATGCATGTCAGCACTGGAGAGGAATCCTCAGGTTCCGGCCCCGACTCCACACAAGGTCTTAGGCCCCGGCATCGACGGGAGAGGAATCCCGAGAGGCCCCCGAGGAACTCGCATGGGGACTGGCCTTTCCTGAGGCCACCAGAGCGGGTCCCTGAGGTCCCCGTCGTAAGTCGAGAGCACCTGCCGCAACTCGAGAAAATCCAGGAGGTTTCGCCCTCCAGGCGAGATGAGGCCCATTTCCGCTGAGGCTTCTCGAGGCTAATCAGGTCTAACCACTGGAACTTCCAAAGGGCCCTTCACACCCTTGCTGCAACTCAAGAAGTTCCCCGACATACCCGTCTCCACTCGAGAGGAAGCACGTGGGGTCCCGCACACATCCAGGGGAGCCCCGTTTCCGCCTCCTAGCTCGAGATGAGGGATCCTTTCCCTGTTTCGTAGGGAAAGAATTCCCGGCGTTCCCGTCGCATCTCAAGAGGAGGCGCTCTCCACAGGGAAGGCGAGAGGAACTCCAGGGTCGTGCCACCATTCCAAGAGTCCCCCAGATGTGTCAGTCCATTCCAGAGGAACCTGTTTTCCCTGCACTGCCTTGACGTTCAAGCTGAGGATCGACTCCCACCACGTGTGCACGTGGGACAGCCCTGTGGGAAAGCCTTGTGGGAAAGCCTCGTGGGAAAGACTCGAGGGAAAACCATAGATCCTTTGATCCACGCGGCGGATTGCGTGACACTGCTGCTACCGCTCTGTAGGAAAGCGCAAGTGCATGCCCGCATTCAAGACGAGGACTGACTCCCCTGGGGAGACTCCAGAAGTACCCCAAGATCCATGTCAGCACTGGAGAGGAATCCTCAGGTTCCGGCCCCGACTCCACACAAGGTCTTAGGCCCCGGCATCGACGGGAGAGGAATCCCGAGAGGCCCCCGAGGAACTCGCATGGGGACTTGCCTTTCTTGAGGCCACGAGAGCGGGTCCCTGAGGTCCCCGTCGTATGTCGAGAGCACCTGCCGCAACTCGAGAAAATCCAGGAGGTTTTGCCCTCCAGGCGAGATGAGGCCCATTTCTGCTGAGGCTTCTCGAGGCTAATCACATCTAACCACTGGAACATCCAAAGGGTCCTTCTCACCCTTGCTGCAACTCAAGAAGTTCCCCGACATACCCGTCTCCACTCGAGAGGAAGCACGAGGGTCCCGCACACATCCAGGGGAGCCCGGTTTCCGCCTCCTAGCTCGAGATGAGGGATCCTTTCCCTGTTTCGTAGGGAAAGAATTCCCGGGGTTCCCGTCGCATCTCAAGAGGAGGCGCTCTCCACAGGAAAGGCGAGAGGAACTCCAGGGTCGTGCCACCATTCCAAGAGTCCCTCAGATGTGTCAGTCCATTCCAGAGGAACCTGTTTTCCCTGCACTGCCTTGACGTTCAAGCTGAGGATCGACTCCCACCACGTGTGCACGTGGGACAGCCCTGTGGGAAAGCCTCGTGGGAAAGCCTCGTGGGAAAGACTCGAGGGAAAACCATAGATCCTTTGATCCACGCGGCGGATTGCGTGACACTGCTGCTACCGCACTGGAGGAAAGCGCAAGTGCATGCCCGCATTCGAGACGAGGACTGACTCCCCTGGGGAGACTCCAGAAGAACCCCAAGATCCATGTCAGCACTGGAGAGGAATCCTCAGGTTCCGGCCCCGACTCCACACAAGGTCTTAGGCCCCGGCATCGACGGGAGAGGAATCCCGAGAGGCCCCCGAGGAACTCGCATGGGGACTGGCCTTTCCTTAGGCCACCAGAGCGGGTCCGTGAGGTCCCCGTCGTAAGTCGAGAGCACCTGCCGCAACTCGAGAAAATCCAGGAGGTTTTGCCCTCCAGGCGAGATGAGGCCCATTTCCGCTGAGGCTTCTCGAGGCTAATCAGGTCTAACCACTGGAACTTCCAAAGGGTCCTTCACACCCTTGCTGCAACTCAAGAAGTTCCCCGACATACCCGTCTCCACTCGAGAGGAAGCACGTGGGGTCCCGCACACATCCAGGGGAGCCCCGTTTCCGCCTGCTAGCTCGAGATGAGGGATCCTTTCCCTGTTTCGTAGGGAAAGAATTCCCGGCGTTCCCGTCGCATCTCAAGAGGAGGCGCTCTCCACAGGAAAGGCGAGAGGAACTCCAGGGTCGTGCCACCATTCCAAGAGTCCCCCAGATGTGTCAGTCCATTCCAGAGGAACCTGTTTTCCCTGCACTGCCTTGACGTTCAAGCCGAGGATCGACTCCCACCACGTGTGCATGTGGCACAGCCTGTGGGAAAGCCTCGTGGGAAAGCCTCGTGGGAAAGACTCGAGGGAAAACCATAGATCCTTTAATCCACGCGGAGGACTGCGTGACACTGCTGCTACCGCTCTGGAGGAAAGGGAAAGTGCATGCCAGCATTCGAGACGAGGACTGACTCCCCTGGGGAGACTCCAGAAGTACCCCAAGATCCATGTCAGCACTGGAGAGGAATCCTCAGGTTCCGGCCCCGACTCCACACAAGGTCTTAGGCCCCGGCATCGACGGGAGAGGAATCCCGAGAGGCCCCCGAGGAACTCGCATGGGGACTGGCCTTTCCTGAGGCCACCAGAGCGGGTCCCTGAGGTCCCCGTCGTAAGTCGAGAGCACCTGCCGCAACTCGAGAAAATCCAGGAGGTTTTGCCCTCCAGGCGAGATGAGGCCCATTTCCGCTGAGGCTTCTCGAGGCTAATCACGTCTAACCACTGGAACTTCCAAAGGGTCCTTCACACCCTTGCTGCAACTCAAGAAGTTCCCCGACATACCCGTCTCCACTCGAGAGGAAGCACGTGGGGTCCCGCACACATCCAGGGGAGCCCCGTTTCCGCCTCCTAGCTCGAGATGAGGGATCCTGTCCCTGTTTCGTAGGGAAAGAATTCCCGGCGTTCCCGTCGCATCTCAAGAGGAGGCGCTCTCCACAGGAAAGGCGAGAGGAACTCCAGGGTCGTGCCACCATTCCAAGAGTCCCCCAGATGTGCCAGTCCATTACAGAGGACCCTGTTTTCCCTGCACTGCCTTGACGTTCAAGCCGAGGATCGACTCCCACCACGTGTGCACGTGGGACAGCCCTGTGGGAAAGCCTCGTGGGAAAGCCTCGTGGGAAAGACTCGAGGGAAAACCATAGATCCTTTGATCCACGCGGCGGACTGCGTGACACTGCTGCTACCGCCCTGGAGGAAAGCGCAAGTGCATGCCCGCATTCGAGACGAGGACTGACTCCCCTGGGGAGACTCCAGAAGTACCCCAAGATCCATGTCAGCACTGGAGAGGAATCCTCAGGTTCCGGCCCCGATTCCACACAAGGTCTTAGGCCCCGGCATCGACGGGAGAGGAATCCCGAGAGGCCCCCGAGGAACTAGCATGGGGACTGGCCTTTCCTGAGGCCACCAGAGCGGGTCCCTGAGGTTTCCGTCGTAAGTCGAGAGCACCTGCCGCAACTCGAGAAAATCCAGGAGGTTTTGCCCTCCAGGCGAGATGAGGCCCATTTCCGCTGAGGCTTCTCGAGGCTAATCACATCTAACCACTGGAACTTCCAAAGTGTCCTTCACACCCTTGCCTCAACTCAAGAAGTTCCCCACATACCCGTCTCCACTCGAGAGGAAGCACGAGGGTCCCGCACACATCCAGGGGAGCCCCGTTTCCGCCTCCTAGCTCGAGATGAGGGATCCTTTCCCTGTTTCGTAGGGAAAGAATTCCCGGCGTTCCCGTCGCATCTCAAGAGGAGGCGCTCTCCACAGGCAAGGCGAGAGGAACTCCAGGGTCGTGCCACCATTCCAAGAGTCCCACAGATGTGTCAGTCCATTCCAGAGGAACCTGTTTTCCCTGCACTGCCTTGACGTTCAAGCCGAGGATCGACTCCCACCACGTGTGCACGTGGGACAGCCGTGTGGGAAAGCCTCGTGGGAAAGCCTCGTGGGAAAGACTCGAGGGAAAACCATAGATCCTTTGATCCGCGCGGCGGACTGCGTGACACTGCTGCTACCGCGCTGGAGGAAAGCGCAAGTGCATGCCCGCATTCGAGACGAGGACTGACTCCCGTGGGGAGACTCCAGAAGTACCCCAAGATCCATGTCAGCACTGGAGAGGAATCCTCAGGTTCCGGCCCCGACTCCACACAAGGTGTTAGGCCCCGGCATCGAAGGGAGAGGAATCCCGAGAGGCCCCCGAGGAACTCGCATGGGGACTGGCCTTTCCTGAGGCCACCAGAGCGGGTCCCTGAGGTCCCCGTCGTAAGTCGAGAGCACCTGCCGCAACTCGAGAAAATCCAGGAGGTTTTGCCCTCCAGGCGAGATGAGGCCCATTTCCGCTGAGGCTTCTCGAGGCTAATCACATCTAACAACTGGAACATCCAAAGGGTCATTCTCACCCTTGCTGCAACTCAAGAAGTTCCCCGACATACCCGTCTCCAAAGAGAGGAAGCACGAGGGTCCCGCACACATCCAGGGGAGCCCCGTTTCCGCCTCCTAGCTCGAGATGTGGGATCCTTTCCCTGTTTCGTAGGGAAAGAATTCCCGGCGTTCCCGTCGCAACTCAAGAGGAGGCGCTCTCCACAGGAAAGGCGAGAGGAACTCCAGGGTCGTGCCACCATTCCAAGAGTCCCCCAGATCTGTCAGTCCATTCCAGAGGAACCTGTTTTCCCTGCACTGCCTTGACGTTCAAGCCGAGGATCGACTCCCACCACGTGTGCACGTGGGACAGCCCTGTGGGAAAGCCTCGTGGGAAAGCCTCGTTGGAAAGACTCGAGGGAAAACTATAGATCCTTTATTCCAGGCGGCGGACTGCGTGACACTGCTGCTACCGCCCTGGAGGAAAGCGCAAGTGCATGCCCGCATTCGAGACGACGAGGACTGACTCCCCTGGGGAGACTCCAGAAGTACCCCAAGATCCATGTCAGCACTGGAGAGGAATCCTCAGGTTCCGGCCCCGATTCCACACAAGGTCTTAGGCCCCGGCATCGACCGGTGAGGAATCCCGAAAGGCCCCCGAGGAACTCGCATGGGGACTGGCCTTTCCTGAGGCCACCAGAGCGGGTCCCTGAGGTCCCCGTCGTAAGTCGAGAGCACCTGCCACAACTCGAGAAAATCCAGGAGGTTTTGCCCTCCAGGCGAGATGAGGCCCATTTCCGCTGAGGCTTCTATAGGCTAATCACATCTAACCACTGGAACATCCAAAGGGTCCTTCTCACCCTTGCTGCAACTCAAGAAGTTCCCCGACATACCCGTCTCCACTCGAGAGGAAGCACGAGGGTCCCGCATACATCCAGGGGAGCCCCGTTTCCGCCTCCTAGCTCGAGATGAGGGATCCTTTCCCTGTTTCGTAGAGAAAGAATTCCCGGCGTTCCCGTCGCATCTCAAGAGGAGGTGCTCTCCACAGGAAAGGCGAGAGGAACTCCAGGGTCGTGCTACCATTCCAAGAGTCCCACAGATGTGTCAGTCCATTCCAGAGGAACCTGTTTTCCCTGCACTGCCTTGACGTTCAAGCCGAGGATCGACTCCCACCACGTGTGCACGTGGGACAGCCGTGTGGGAAAGCCTCGTGGGAAAGCCTCGTGGGAAAGACTCGAGGGAAAAACATAGATCCTTTGATCCACGCGGCGGACTGCGTGACACTGCTGCTACCGCTCTGGAGGAAAGCGCAAGTGCATGCCCGCATTCGAGTCGAGGACTGACTCCCCTGGGGGGACTCCAGAAGTACCCCAAGATCCATGTCAGCACTGGAGAGGAATCCTCAGGTTCCGGCCCCGACTCCACACAATGTCTTAGGCCCCGGCATCGACGGGAGAGGAATCCCGAGAGGCCCCCGAGGAACTCGCATGGGGACTGGCCTTTCCTGAGGCCAACAGAGCGGGTTCCTGAGTTCCCCGTCGTAAGTCGAGAGCACCTGCGGCAACTCGAGAAAATCCAGGAGGTTTTGCCCTCCAGGCGAGATGAGGCCCATTTCCGCAGAGGCTTCTGGAGGCTAATCACATCAAACCACTGGAACTTCCAAAGGGTCCTTCACACCCTTGCTGCAACTCAAGAAGTTCCCCGACATACCCGTCTCCACTCGAGAGGAAGCACGTGGGGTCCCACACACATCCAGGGGAGCCCCGTTTCCGCCTCCTAGCTCGAGATGAGGGATCCTTTCCCTGTTTCGTAGGGAAAGAATTCGCGGCGTTCCCGTCGAATCTCAAGTGGAGGCGCTCTCCACAGGAAATGAGAGAGGAACTCCAGGGTCGTGCCACCATTCCAAGAGTCCCCCAGATGTGTCAGTCCATTCCAGAGGAACCTGTTTTCCCTGCACTGCCTTGACGTTCAAGCCGAGGATCGACTCCCACCACGTGTGCATGTGGCACAGCCTGTGGGAAAGCCTCGTGGGAAAGCCTCGTGGGAAAGACTCGAGGGAAAACCATAGATCCTTTAATCCACGCGGAGGACTGCGTGACACTGCTGCTACCGCTCTGGAGGAAAGGGAAAGTGCATGCCAGCATTCGAGACGAGGACTGACTCCCCTGGGGAGACTCCAGAAGTACCCCAAGATCCATGTCAGCACTGGAGAGGAATCCTCAGGTTCCGGCCCCGACTCCACACAAGGTCTTAGGCCCCGGCATCGACGGGAGAGGAATCCCGAGAGGCCCCCGAGGAACTCGCATGGGGACTGGCCTTTCCTGAGGCCACCAGAGCGGGTCCCTGAGGTCCCCGTCGTAAGTCGAGAGCACCTGCCGCAACTCGAGAAAATCCAGGAGGTTTTGCCCTCCAGGCGAGATGAGGCCCATTTCCGCTGAGGCTTCTCGAGGCTAATCACGTCTAACCACTGGAACTTCCAAAGGGTCCTTCACACCCTTGCTGCAACTCAAGAAGTTCCCCGACATACCCGTCTCCACTCGAGAGGAAGCACGTGGGGTCCCGCACACATCCAGGGGAGCCCCGTTTCCGCCTCCTAGCTCGAGATGAGGGATCCTGTCCCTGTTTCGTAGGGAAAGAATTCCCGGCGTTCCCGTCGCATCTCAAGAGGAGGCGCTCTCCACAGGAAAGGCGAGAGGAACTCCAGGGTCGTGCCACCATTCCAAGAGTCCCCCAGATGTGTCAGTCCATTACAGAGGACCCTGTTTTCCCTGCACTGCCTTGACGTTCAAGCCAAGGATCGACTCCCACCACGTGTGCACGTGGGACAGCCCTGTGGGAAAGCCTCGTGGGAAAGCCTCGTGGGAAAGACTCGAGGGAAAACCATAGATCCTTTGATCCACGCGGCGGACTGCGTGACACTGCTGCTACCGCCCTGGAGGAAAGCGCAAATGCATGCCCGCATTCGAGACGAGGACTGACTCCCCTGGGGAGACTCCAGAAGTACCCCAAGATCCATGTCAGCACTGGAGAGGAATCCTCAGGTTCCGGCCCCGATTCCACACAAGGTCTTAGGCCCCGGCATCGACGGGAGAGGAATCCCGAGAGGCCCCCGAGGAACTAGCATGGGGACTGGCCTTTCCTGAGGCCACCAGAGCGGGTCCCTGAGGTTTCCGTCGTAAGTCGAGAGCACCTGCCGCAACTCGAGAAAATCCAGGAGGTTTTGCCCTCCAGGCGAGATGAGGCCCATTTCCGCTGAGGCTTCTCGAGGCTAATCACATCTAACCACTGGAACTTCCAAAGTGTCCTTCACACCCTTGCCTCAACTCAAGAAGTTCCCCACATACCCGTCTCCACTCGAGAGGAAGCACGAGGGTCCCGCACACATCCAGGGGAGCCCCGTTTCCGCCTCCTAGCTCGAGATGAGGGATCCTTTCCCTGTTTCGTAGGGAAAGAATTCCCGGCGTTCCCGTCGCATCTCAAGAGGAGGCGCTCTCCACAGGAAAGGCGAGAGGAACTCCAGGGTCGTGCCACCATTCCAACAGTCCCACAGATGTGTCAGTCCATTCCAGAGGAACCTGTTTTCCCTGCACTGCCTTGACGTTCAAGCCGAGGATCGACTCCCACCACGTGTGCACGTGGGACAGCCGTGTGGGAAAGCCTCGTGGGAAAGCCTCGTGGGAAAGACTCGAGGGAAAAACATAGATCCTTTGATCCACGCGGCGGACTGCGTGACACTGCTGCTACCGCTCTGGAGGAAAGCGCAAGTGCATGCCCGCATTCGAGTCGAGGACTGACTCCCCTGGGGGGACTCCAGAAGTACCCCAAGATCCATGTCAGCACTGGAAAGGAATCCTCAGGTTCCGGCCCCGACTCCACACAAGGTATTAGGCCCCGGCATCGACGGGAGAGGAATCCTGAGAGGCCCCCGAGGAACTCGCATGGGGACTGGCCTTTCCTGAGGCCAACAGAGCGGGTTCCTGAGTTCCCCGTCGTAAGTCGAGAGCACCTGCGGCAACTCGAGAAAATCCAGGAGGTTTTGCCCTCCAGGCGAGATGAGGCCCATTTCGGCTGAGGCTTCTGGAGGCTAATCACATCTAACCACTGGAACTTCCAAAGGGTCCTTCACACCCTTGCTGCAACTCAAGAAGGTCCCCGACCTACCCGTCTCCACTCGAGAGGATGCACGTGGGGTCCCGCACACATCAAGGGGAGCCCCGTTTCCGCCTCCTAGCTCGAGATGAGGGATCCTTTCCCTGTTTCGTAGGGAAAGAATTCGCGGCGTTCCCGTCGAATCTCAAGTGGAGGCGCTCTCCACAGGAAAGGAGAGAGGAACTCCAGGGTCGTGCCACCATTCCAAGAGTCCCCCAGATGTGTCAGTCCATTCCAGAGGAACCTGTTTTCCCTGCACTGCCTTGACGTTCAAGCCGAGGATCGACTCCCACCACGTGTGCATGTGGCACAGCCTGTGGGAAAGCCTCGTGGGAAAGCCTCGTGGGAAAGACTCGAGGGAAAACCATAGATCCTTTAATCCACGCGGAGGACTGCGTGACACTGCTGCTACCGCTCTGGAGGAAAGGGAAAGTGCATGCCAGCATTCGAGACGAGGACTGACTCCCCTGGGGAGACTCCAGAAGTACCCCAAGATCCATGTCAGCACTGGAGAGGAATCCTCAGGTTCCGGCCCCGACTCCACACAAGGTCTTAGGCCCCGGCATCGACGGGAGAGGAATCCCGAGAGGCCCCCGAGGAACTCGCATGGGGACTGGCCTTTCCTGAGGCCACCAGAGCGGGTCCCTGAGGTCCCCGTCGTAAGTCGAGAGCACCTGCCGCAACTCGAGAAAATCCAGGAGGTTTTGCCCTCCAGGCGAGATGAGGCCCATTTCCGCTGAGGCTTCTCGAGGCTAATCACGTCTAACCACTGGAACTTCCAAAGGGTCCTTCACACCCTTGCTGCAACTCAAGAAGTTCCCCGACATACCCGTCTCCACTCGAGAGGAAGCACGTGGGGTCCCGCACACATCCAGGGGAGCCCCGTTTCCGCCTCCTAGCTCGAGATGAGGGATCCTGTCCCTGTTTCGTAGGGAAAGAATTCCCGGCGTTCCCGTCGCATCTCAAGAGGAGGCGCTCTCCACAGGAAAGGCGAGAGGAACTCCAGGGTCGTGCCACCATTCCAAGAGTCCCCCAGATATGTCAGTCCATTACAGAGGACCCTGTTTTCCCTGCACTGCCTTGACGTTCAAGCCGAGGATCGACTCCCACCACGTGTGCACGTGGGACAGCCCTGTGGGAAAGCCTCGTGGGAAAGCCACGTGGGAAAGACTCGAGGGAAAACCATAGATCCTTTGATCCACGCGGCGGACTGCGTGACACTGCTGCTACCGCCCTGGAGGAAAGCCCAAGTGCATGCCCGCATTCGAGACGAGGACTGACTCCCCTGGGGAGACTCCAGAAGTACCCCAAGATCCATGTCAGCACTGGAGAGGAATCCTCAGGTTCCGGCCCCGATTCCACACAAGGTCTTAGGCCCCGGCATCGACGGGAGAGGAATCCCGAGAGGCCCCCGAGGAACTAGCATGGGGACTGGCCTTTCCTGAGGCCACCAGAGCGGGTCCCTGAGGTTTCCGTCGTAAGTCGAGAGCACCTGCCGCAACTCGAGAAAATCCAGGAGGTTTTGCCCGCCAGGCGAGATGAGGCCCATTTCCGCTGAGGCTTCTCGAGGCTAATCACATCTAACCACTGGAACTTCCAAAGTGTCCTTCACACCCTTGCCTCAACTCAAGAAGTTCCCCACATACCCGTCTCCACTCGAGAGGAAGCACGTGGGGTCCCGCACACATCCAGGGGAGCCCCGTTTCCGTCTCCTAGCTCGAGATGAGGGATCCTTTCCCTGTTTCGTAGGGAAAGAATTCCCGGCGTTCCCGACGCATCTCAAGAGGAGGTGCTCTCCACAGGAAAGGCGAGAGGAACTCAAGGGTCGTGCCACCATTCCAAGAGACCCCCAGATGTGTCAGTCCATTACAGAGGAAGCTGTTTTCCCTGCACTGCCTTGACGTTCAAGCCGAGGATCGACTCCCACCACGTGTGCACGTGGGACAGCCCTGTGGGAAAGCCTCGTGGGAAAGCCTCGTGGGAAAGACTCGAGGGAAAACCATAGATCCATTGATCCACGCGGCGGACTGCGTGAAACTGCTCCTACCGCCCTGGAGGAAAGCGCAAGTGCATGCCCGCATTCGAGACGAGGACTGACTCCCCTGGGGAGACTCCAGAAGTACCCCAAGGTCCATGTCAACACTGGAGATGAATCCTCAGGTTCCGGCCCCGACTCCACACAAGGTGTTAGGCCCCGGCATCGAAGGGAGAGGAATCCCGAGAGGCCCCCGAGGAACTCGCATGGGGACTGGCCTTTCCTGCGGTCACCAGAGCGGGTCCCTGTGGTCCCCGTCGTAAGTCGAGAGCACCTGCCGCAACTCGAGAAGATCCAGGAGGTTTTGCCCTCCAGGCGAGATGAGGCCCATTTCCGCTGAGGCTTCTCCAGGCTAATCACATCTAACCACTGGAACATCCAAAGGGTCATTCTCACCCTTGCTGCAACTCAAGAAGTTCCCCGACATACCCGTCTCCACAAGAGAGGAAGCACGAGGGTCCCGCACACATCCAGGGGAGCCCCGTTTCCGAATCCTAGCTCGAGATGAGGGATCCTTTCCCTGTTTAGTAGGGAAAGAATTCCCGGCGTTCCCGTCGCATCTCAAGAGTAGGCGCTCTCCACAGGAAAGGCGAGAGGAACTCCAGGGTCGTGCCACCATTCCAAGAGTCCCCCAGATGTGTCAGTCCATTCCAGAGAAACCTGTTTTCCCTGCACTGCCTTGACGTTCAAGCCGAGGATCGACTCCCACCACGTGTGCACGTGGGACAGCCCTGTGGGAAAGCCTCGTGGGAAAGCCTCGTGGGAAAGACTCGAGGGAAAACCATACATCCTTTGATCCACGCGGCGGATTGCGTGACACTGCTGCTACCGCTCTGGAGGAAAGCGCAAGTGCATGCCCGCATTCGAGATGAGGACTGACTCCCCTGGGGAGGCTCCAGAAGTACCCCAAGATCCATGTCAGCACTGGAGAGGAATCCTCAGGTTCCGGCCCCGACTCCACACAAGGTCTTAGGCCCCGGCATCGACGGGAGAGGAATCCCGAGAGGCCCCCGAGGAACTGGCATGGGGACTGGCCTTTCCTGAGGTCACCAGAGCGGGTCCCTGAGGTCCCCGTGGTAAGTCGAGAGCACCTGCCGCAACTCGAGAAAATCCAGGAGGTTTTGCCCTCCAGGCTAGATGAGGCCCATTTCCGCGGAGGCTTCTCGAGGCTAATCACATCTAACCACTGGAACTTCCAAAGGGTCCTTCACACCCTTGCTGCAACACAAGAAGTTCCCCGACATACCCGTCTCCACTCGAGAGGAAGCACGTGGGGTCCCGCACACATCCAGGGGAGCCCCGTTTCCGCCTCCTAGCTCGAGATGAGGGATCCTTTCCCTGTTTCGCAGGGAAAGAATTCCCGGCGTTCCCGTCGCATCTCAAGAGGAGGCGCTCTCCACAGGAAAGGCGAGAGGAACTCCAGGGTCGTGCCACCCTTCCAGGAGTCCCCCAGATGTGTCAGTCCATTCCAGAGGAACCTGTTTTCCCTGCACTGCCTTGAGGTTCAAGCCGAGGATCGACTCCCACCATGTGTGCACGTGGGACAGCCCTGTGGGAAAGCCTCGTGGGAAAGCCTCGTGGGAAAGACTCGAGGGAAAACCATAGATCCTTTGATCCACGCGGCGGACTGCGTGACACTGCTGCTACCGCTCTGGAGGAAAGCGCAAATGCATGCCCGCATTCGAGACGAGGACTGACTCCCCTGGGGAGACTCCAGAAGTACCCCAAGATCCATGTCAGCACTGGAGAGGAATCCTCAGGTTCCGGCCCCGACTCCACACAAGGTCTTAGGCCCCGGCATCGACGGGAGAGGAATCCCGAGAGGCCCCCGAGGAACTCGCATGGGGACTGGCCTTTCCTGAGGCCACCAGAGCGGGTCCGTGAGGTCCCCGTCGTAAGTCGAGAGCACCTGCCGCAACTCGAGAAAATCCAGGAGGTTTTGCCCTCCAGGCGAGATGAGGCCCATTTCCGCTGAGGCTTCTCGAGGCTAATCAGGTCTAACCACTGGAACTTCCAAAGGGTCCTTCACACCCTTGCTGCAACTCAAGAAGTTCCCCGACATACCCGTCTCCACTCGAGAGGAAGTACGTGGGGTCCCGCACACATCCAGGGGAGCCCCGTTTCCGCCTCCTAGCTCGAGATGAGGGATCCTTTCCCTGTTTCGTAGGGAAAGAATTCCCGGCGATCCCGTCGCATCTCAAGAGGAGGCGCTCTCCACAGGAAAGGCGAGAGGAACTCCAGGGTCGTGCCACCATTCCAAGAGTCCCCCAGATGTGTCAGTCCATTCCAGAGGAACCTGTTTTCCCTGCACTGCCTTGACGTTCAAGCTGAGGATCGACTCCCACCACGTGTCCACGTGGGACAGCCCTGTGGGAAAGCCTCGTGGGAAAGCCTCGTGGGAAAGACTCGAGGGAAAACCATAGATCCTTTGATCCACGCGGCGGATTGCGTGACACTGCTGCTACCGCTCTGTAGGAAAGCGCAAGTGCATGCCCGCATTCGAGACGAGGACTGACTCCCCTGGGGAGACTCCAGAAGTACCCCAAGATCCATGTCAGCACTGGAGAGGAATCCTCAGGTTCCGGCCCCGACTCCACACAAGGTCTTAGGCCCCGGCATCGACGGGAGAGGAATCCCGAGAGGCCCCCGAGGAACTCGCATGGGGACTTGCCTTTCCTGAGGCCACGAGAGCGGGTCCCTGAGGTCCCCGTCGTAAGTCGAGAGCACCTGCCGCAACTCGAGAAAATCCAGGAGGTTTTGCCCTCCAGGCGAGATGAGGCCCATTTCTGCTGAGGCTTCTCGAGGCTAATCACATCTAACCACTGGAACATCCAAAGGGTCCTTCTCACCCTTGCTGCAACTCAAGAAGTTCCCCGACATACCCGTCTCCACTCGAGAGGAAGCCCGAGGGTCCCGGACACATCCAGGGGAGCCCGGTTTCCGCCTCCTAGCTCGAGATGAGGGATCCTTTCCCTGTTTCTTAGGGAAAGAATTCCCGGCGTTCCTGTCGCATCTCAAGAGGAGGCGCTCTCCACAGGAAAGTTGAGAGGAACTCCAGGGTCGTGCCACAAATCCAAGAGTCCCCCAGATGTGTCAGTCCATTCCAGAGGAACCTGTTTTCCCTGCACTGCCTTGACGTTCAAGCTGAGGATCGACTCCCACCACGTGTGCACGTGGGACAGCCCTGTGGGAAAGCCTCGTGGGAAAGCCTCGTGGGAAAGACTCGAGGGAAAACCATAGATCCTTTGATCCACGCGGCGGATTGCGTGACTCTGCTGCTACCGCTCTGGAGGAAAGCGCAAGTGCATGCCCGCATTCGAGACGAGGACTGACTCCCCTGCGGAGACTCCAGAAGAACCCCAAGATCCATGTCAGCACTGGAGAGGAATCCTCAGGTTCCGGCCCCGACTCCACACAAGGTCTTAGTCCCCGGCATCGACAGGAGAGGAATCCCGAGAGGCCCCCGAGGAACTCGCATGGGGACTGGCCTTTCCTGAGGCCACCAGAGCGGGTCCCTGAGGTCCCCGTCGTAAGTCGAGAGCACCTGCCGCAACTCGAGAAAATCCAGGAGGTTTTGCCCTCCAGGTGAGATGAGGCCCATTTCCGCTGAGGCTTCTCGAGGCAAATCACATCTAACCACTGGAATTTCCAAAGGGTCCTTCACACCCTTGCTGCAACTCAAGAAGTTCCCGACATACCCGTCTCCACTCGAAAGGAAGCACTTGGGGTCCCGCACACATCCAGGGGAGCCCCGTTTCCGCCTCCTAGCTCGAGATGAGGGATCCTTTCCCTGTTTCGTAGGGAAAGAATTCCCGGCGTTCCCGTCGCATCTCAAGAGGAGGCGCTCTCCACAGGAAAGAGGAGAGGAACTCCAGGGTCGTGTCACCATTCCAAGAGACCCCCAGATGTGTCAGTCCATTCC
This sequence comes from Ovis canadensis, assembly GCF_042477335.2. Lineage (NCBI taxonomy): Eukaryota > Metazoa > Chordata > Mammalia > Artiodactyla > Bovidae > Ovis > Ovis canadensis. The sequence goes on from NC_091252.1 coordinate 4,687,743, forward strand.
AGAGGAACCTGTTTTCCCTGCACTGCCTTGGCGTTCAAGCCGAGGATCGACTCCCACCACGTGTGCACGTGGGACAGCCCTGTGGGAAAGCCTCGTGGGAAAGCCTCGTGGGAAAGACTCGAGGGAAAACCATAGATCCTTTGATCCGCGCGGCGGACTGCGTGACACTGCTGCTACCGCTCTGGAGGAAAGCGCAAGTGCATGCCCGCATTCGAGACGAGGACTGACTCCCCTGGGGAGACTCCAGAAGTACCCCAAGATCCATGTCAGCACTGGAGAGGAATCCTCAGGTTCCGGCCCCGACTCCACACAAGGTCTTAGGCCCCGGCATCGACGGGAGAGGAATCCCCAGAGGCCCCCGAGGAACTCGCATGGGGACTGGCCTTTCCTGAGGCCACCAGAGCGGGTCCCTGAGGTCCCCGTCGTAAGTCGAGAGCACCTGCCGCAACTCGAGAAAATCCAGGAGGTTTTGCCCTCCAGGCGAGATGAGGCCCATTTCCGCTGAGGCTTCTCGAGGCCAATCACATCTAACCACTGGAACTTTCAGAGGGTCCTTCACACCCTTGCTGCAACTCAAGAAGTTCCCCGACATACCCGTCTCCACTTGAGAGGAAGCACGTGGTGTCCCGCACACATCCAGGGGAGCCCCGTTTCCGCCTCCTAGCTCGAGATGAGGGATCCTTTCCCTGTTTCGTAGGGAAAGAATTCCCGGCGTTCCCGTCGCATCTCAAGAGGAGGCGCTCTCCACAGGAAAGGCGAGAGGAACTCCAGGGGTGTGACACCATTCCAAGAGTCCCCCAGATGTGTCAGTCCATTCCAGAGGAACCTGTTTTCCCTGCACTGCCTTGACGTTCAAGCCGAGGATCGACTCCCACCACGTGTGCACGTGGGACAGCCCTGTGGGAAAGCCTCGTGGGAAAGCCTCGTGGGAAAGACTCGAGGGAAAACCATAGATCCTTTGATCCACGCGGCGGACTGCGTGACACGGCTGCTACCGCTCTGGAGGAAAGCGCAAGTGCATGCCCGCATTCGAGACGAGGACTGACTTCCTTGGGGAGACTCCAGAAGTACCCCAAGATCCATGTCAGCACTGGAGAGGAATCCTCAGGTTCCGGCCCCGACTCCACACAAGGTCTTAGGCCCCGGCATCGACGGGAGAGGAATCCCGAGAGGCCCCCGAGGATCTCGCATGGGGACTGGCCTTTCCTGAGGCCACCAGAGCGGGTCCCTGAGGTCCCCGTCGTAAGTCGAGAGCACCTGCCGCAACACGAGAAAATCCGGTAGGTTTTGCCCTCCAGGCGAGATGAGTCCCATTTCCGCTGAGGATTTTCGAGGCTAATCACATCTAACCACTGGAACTTCCAAAGGGTCCTTCACACCCTTGCTGCAACTCAAGAAGTTCCCCGACATACCCGTCTCCACTCGAGAGGAAGCACGAGGGTCCCGCACACATCCAGGGGAGCCCCGTTTCCGCCTCCTAGCTCGAGATGAGGGATCCTTTCCCTGTTTCGTAGGGAAAGAATTCCCGGCGTTCCCGTCGCATCTCAAGAGGAGGCGCTCTCCACAGGAAAGGCGAGAGGAACTCCAGGGTCGTGCCACCATTCCAAGAGTCCCCCAGATGTGTCAGTCCATTCCAGAGGAACCTGTTTTCCCTGCACTGCCTTCAAGTTCAAGCCGAGGATCGACTCCCACCGCGTGTGCACGTGGGACCGCCCTGTGGGAAAGCCTCGTGGGAAAGACTCGAGGGAAAACCATAGATCCTTTGATCCACGCGGCGGACTGCGTGACACTGCTGCTACCGCTCTGGAGGAAAGCGCAAGTGCATGCCCGCATTCGAGACGAGCACTGACTCCCCTGGGGAGACTCCAGAAGTACCCCAAGATCCATGTCAGCACTGGAGAGGAATCCTCAGGTTCCGGCCCAGACTCCCCACAAGGTCTTAGGCCCCGGCATCGACGGGAGAGGAATCCCGAGAGGCCCACGAGGAACTCGCATGTGGACTGGCCTTTCCTGAGGCCACCAGAGCGGGTCCCTGAGGTTCCCGTCGTAAGTCGAGAGCACCTGCTGCAACTCGAGAAAATCCACGAGGTTTTGCCCTCCAGGCGAGATGAGGCCCATTTCCGCTGAGGCTTCTCGAGGCCAATCACATCTAACCACTGGAACTTCCAAAGGGTCCTTCACACCATTGCTGCAACTCAAGAAGTTCCCCGACATACCCGTCTCCACTCGAGAGGAAGCACGTGGGGTCCCAGACACATCCAGGGGAGCCCCGTTTCCGCCTCCTAGATCGAGATGAGGGATCCTTTCCCTGTTTCGTAGGGAAAGAATTCCCGGCGTTCCCGTCGCATCTCAAGAGGAGGCGCTCTCCACAGGAAAGGCGAGAGGAATTCCAGGGTCGTGCCACCATTCCAAGAGTCCCCCAGATGTGTCAGTCCATTCCAGAGGAACCTGTTTTCCCTGCACTGCCTTGACATTCAAGCCGAGGATCGACTCCCACCACGTGTGCACGTGGGACAGCCCTGTGGGAAAGCCTCGTGGGAAAGCCTCGTGGGAAAGACTCGAGGGAAAACCATAGATCCTTTGATCCACGCCTCGGACTGCGTGACACTGCTGCTACCGCTCTGGAGGAAAGCGCAAGTGCATGCCCGCATTCGAGACGAGGACTGACTCCCCTGGGGAGACTCCAGAAGTACCCCAAAATCCATGTCAGCACTGGAGAGGAATCCTCAGGTTCCGGCCCCGACTCCACACAAGGTCTTAGGCCCCGGCATCGACGGGAGAGGAATCCCGAGAGGCCCCCGAGGAACTCGCATGGGGACTGGCCTTTCCTGAGGCCACCAGAGCGGGTCCCTGAGGTACCCGTCGTAAGTCGAGAGCACCTGCCGCAACTCGAGAAAATCCAGGAGGTTTTGCCCTCCAGGCGAGATGAGGCCCATTTCCGCTGAGGCTTCTTGAGGCCAATCACATCTAACCACTGGAACTTCCAAAGGGTCCTTCACACCATTGCTGCAACTCAAGAAGTTCCCCGACATACCCGTCTCCACTCGAGAGGAAGCACGTGGGTCCCGCACGCATCCAGGGGAGCCCCGTTTCCCCCTCCTAGCTCGAGATGAGGGATCCTTTCCCTGTTTCGTAGGGAAAGAATTCCCGGCGTTCCAGTCGCATCTCAAGAGGAGGCGCTCTCCACAGGAAAGGCGAGAAGAACTCCAGGGTCGTGCCACCATTCCAAGAGTCCCCCCGATGTGTCAGTCCATTCCAGAGGAACCTGTTTTCCCTGCACTGCCTTGACGTTCAAGCCGAGGATCGAGTCCCACCACGTGTGCACGTGGGACACCCCTGTGGGAAAGCCTCGTGGGAAAGACTCGAGGGAAAACCATAGATTCTTTGATCCACGCGGCGGAGTGCGTGACACTGCTGCTACCGCTCTGGAGGAAAGCGCAAGTGCATGCCCGCATTCGAGAAAAGGACTGACTCCCCTGGGGAGACTCCAGAAGTACCCCAAGATCCATGTCAGCACTGGAGAGGAATCCTCAGGTTCCGGCCCCGACTCCACACAAGGTCTTAGGCCCCGGCATCGACGGGAGAGGAATCCCGAGAGGCCCCCGAGGAACTCGCATGGGGACTGGCCTTTCCTGCGGCCACCAGAGCGGGTCCCTGTGGTCCCCGTCGTAAGTCGAGAGCACCTGCCGCAACTCGAGAAAATCCAGGAGGTTTTGCCCTCAAGGCGAGATGAGGCCCATTTCCGCTGAGGCTTCTCCAGGCTAATCACATCTAACCACTGGAACATCCAAAGGGTCATTCTCACCCTTGCTGCAACTCAAGAAGTTCCCCGACATACCCGTCTCCACAAGAGAGGAAGCACGAGGGTCCCGCACACATCCAGGGGAGCCCCGTTTCCGAATCCTAGCTCGAGATGAGGGATCCTTTCCCTGTTTAGTAGGGAAAGAATTCCCGGCGTTCCCCTCGCATCTCAAGAGGAGGCGCTCTCCACAGGAAAGGCGAGAGGAACTCCAGGGTAGTGCCACCATTCCAAGAGTCCCCCAGATGTGTCAGTCCATTTCAGAGGAACCTGTTTTCCCTGCACTGCCTTGACGTTCAAGCCGAGGATCGAGTCCCACCACGTGTGCACGTGGGACAGCCCTGTGGGAAAGCCTCGTGGGAAAGCCTCGTGGGAAAGACTTGAGGGAAAACCATAGATCCTTTGATCCACGCGGCGGACTGCGTGACACTGCTGCTACCGCTCTGGAGGAAATCGCAAGTGCATGCGCGCATTCGAGACGAGGACTGACTCCCCTGGGGAGACTCCAGAAGTACCCCAAGATCCATGTCAGCACTGGAGAGGAATCCTCAGGTTCCGGCCCCGACTCCACACAAGGTCTTAGGCCCCGGCATCGACGGGAGAGGAATCCCGAGAGGCCCCCGAGGCACTCGCATGGGGACTGGCCTTTCCTGAGGCCACCAGAGCAGGTCCCTGAGGTCCCCATCGTAAGTCGAGGGCACCTGCCGCAACTCGAGAAAATCCAGGAGGTTTTGCCCTCCAGGCGAGATGAGGCCCATTTCCGCTGAGGCTTCTCGAGGCCAATCACATCTAACCACTGGAACTTCCAAAGGGTCCTTCACACCATTGCTGCAACTCAAGAAGTTCCCCGACATACCCGTCTCCACTCGAGAGGAAGCACGTGGGGTCCCGCACACATCCAGGGGAGCCCCGTTTCCGCCTCCTAGATCGAGATGAGGGATCCTTTCCCTGTTTCGTAGGGAAAGAATTCCCGGCGTTCCCGTCGCATCTAAAGAGGAGGCGCTCTCCAAGGGAAAGGCGAGAGGAACTCCAGGGTCGTGCCACCATTCCAAGAGTCCCCCAGATGTGTCAGTCCATTCCAGAGGAACCTGTTTTCCCTGCACTGCCTTGACGTTCAAGCCGAGGATCGACTCCCACCACGTGTGCACGTGGGACAGCCCTGTGGGAAAGCCTCGTGGGAAAGCCTCGTGGGAAAGACTCGAGGGAAAACCATAGATTCTTTGATCCACGCGGCGGACTGCGTGACACTGCTGCTACCGCTCTGGAGGAAAGCGCAAGTGCATGCCCGCATTCGAGACGAGGACTGACTCCCCTGGGGAGACTCCAGAAGTACCCCAAGATCCATGTCAGCACTGGAGAGGAATCCTCAGGTTCCGGCCCCGACTCCACACAAGGTCTTAGACCCCGGCATCGACGGGAGAGGAATCCCGAGAGGCCCCCGAGGAACTCGCATGGGGACTGGCCTTTCCTGAGGCCACCAGAGCGGGTCCCTGAGGTCCCCGTCGTAAGTCGAGAGCACCTGCCGCAACTCGATAAAATCCAGGAGGTTTTGCCCTCCAGGCGAGATGAGGCCCATTTCCGCTGAGGATTCTCCAGGCCAATCACATCTAACCACTGGAACTTCCAAAGGGTCCTTCACACCATTGCTGCAACTCAAGAAGTTCCCCGACATACCCGTCTCCACTCGAGAGGAAGCACGTGGGTCCCGCACACATCCAGGGGAGCCCCGTTTCCGCCTCCTAGCTCGAGATGAGGGATCCTTTCCCTGTTTCGTAGGGAAAGAATTCCCGGCGTTCCAGTCGCATCTCAAGAGGAGGCGCTCTCCACAGGAAAGGCGAGAAGAACTCCAGGGTCGTGCCACCATTCCAAGAGTCCCCCAGATGTGTCAGTCCATTCCAGAGGAACCTGTTTTCCCTGCACTGCCTTGACGTTCAAGCCGAGGATCGAGTCCCACCACGTGTGCCCGTGGGACACCCCTGTGGGAAAGCCTCGTGGGAAAGCCTCGTGGGAAAGACTCGAGGGAAAACCATAGATCCTTTGATCCACGCGGCGGACTGCGTGACACTGCTGCTACCGCTCTGGAGGAAAGCGCAAGTGCATGCCCGCATTCGAGACGAGGACTGACTCCCCTGGGGAGACTCCAGAAGTACCCCAAGATCCATGTCAGCACTGGAGAGGAATCCTCAGGTTCCGGCCCCGACTCCACACAAGGTCTTAGGCCCCGGCATCGACGGGAGAGGAATCCCGAGAGGCCCCCGAGGAACTCGCATGGGGACTGGCCTTTCCTGAGGCCACCAGAGCGGGTCCCTGAGGTTCCCGTCGTAAGTCGAGAGCACCTGCCGCAACTCGAGAAAATCCACGAGGTTTTGCCCTCCAGGCGAGATGAGGCCCATTTCCGCTGAGGCTTCTCGAGGCCAATCACATCTAACCACTGGAACTTCCAAAGGGTCCTTCACACCATTGCTGCAACTCAAGAAGTTCCCCGACATACCCGTCTCCACTCGAGAGGAAGCACGTGGGGTCCCGCACACATCCAGGGGAGCCCCGTTTCCGCCTCCTAGATCGAGATGAGGGATCCTTTCCCTGTTTCGTAGGGAAAGAATTCCCGGCGTTCCCGTCGCATCTCAAGAGGAGGCGCTCTCCACAGGAAAGGCGAGAGGAACTCCAGGGTCGTGCCACCATTCCAAGAGTCCCCGAGATGTGTCAGTCCATTCCAGAGGAACCTGTTTTCCCTGCACTGCCTTGACGTTCAAGAAGAGGATCGACTCCCACCACGTGCGCACGTGGGACAGCCCTGTGGGAAAGCCTCGTGGGAAAGCCTCGTGGGAAAGACTCGAGGGAAAACCATAGATCCTTTGATCCACACGGCGGACTGCGTGACACTGCTGCTACCGCTCTGGAGGAAAGCGCAAGTGCATGCCCGCATTCGAGACGAGGACTGACTCCCCTGGGGAGACTCCAGAAGTACCCCAAGATCCATGTCAGCACTGGAGAGGAATCCTCAGGTTCCGGCCCCGACTCCACACAAGGTCTTAGGCCCCGGCATCGACGGGAGAGGAATCCCGAGAGGCCCCCGAGGAACTCGCATGGGGACTGGCCTTTCCTGAGGCCACCAGAGCGGGTCCCTGAGGTCCCCGTCGTAAGTCGAGAGCACCTGCCGCAACTCGAGAAAATCCAGGAGGTTTTGCCCTCCAGGCGAGATGAGGCCCATTTCCACTGAGGCTTCTCGAGGCCAATCACGTCTAACCACTGGAACTTCCAAAGGGTCCTTCACACCATTGCTGCAACTCAAGAAGTTCCCCGACATACCCGTCTCCACTCGAGAGGAAGCACGTGGGGTCCCGCACACATCCAGGGGAGCCCCGTTTCCGCCTCCTAGCTCGAGATGAGGGATCCTTTCCCTGTTTCGTAGGGAAAGAATTCCCGGCGTTCCCGTCGCATCTAAAGAGGAGGCGCTCTCCAAGGGAAAGGCGAGAGGAACTCCAGGGTCGTGCCACCATTCCAAGAGTCCCCCAGATGTGTCAGTCCATTCCAGAGGAACCTGTTTTCCCTGCACTGCCTTGACGTTCAAGCCGAGGATCGACTCCCACCACGTGTGCACGTGGGACAGCCCTGTGGGAAAGCCTCGTGGGAAAGCCTCGTGGGAAAGACTCGAGGGAAAACCATAGATCCTTTGATCCACGCGGCGGAGTGCGTGACACTGCTGCTACCACTCTGGAGGAAAGCGCAAGTGCATGCCCGCATTCGAGACGAGGACTGACTCCCCTGGGGAGACTCCAGAAGTACCCCAAGATCCATGTCAGCACTGGAGAGGAATCCTCAGGTTCCGGCCCCGACTCCACACAAGGTCTTAGGCCCCGGCATCGACGGGAGAGGAATCCCGAGAGGCCCCCGAGGAACTCGCATGGGGACTGGCCTTTCCTGAGGCCACCAGAGCGGGTCCCTGAGGTTCCCGTCGTAAGTCGAGAGCACCTGCTGCAACTCGAGAAAATCCACGAGGTTTTGCCCTCCAGGCGAGATGAGGCCCATTTCCGCTGAGGCTTCTCGAGGCCAATCACATCTAACCACTGGAACTTCCAAAGGGTCCTTCACACCATTGCTGCAACTCAAGAATTTCCCCAACATACCCGTCTCCACTCGAGAGGAAGCACGTGGGGTCCCAGACACATCCAGGGGAGCCCCGTTTCCGCCTCCTGGATCGAGATGAGGGATCCTTTCCCTGTTTCGTAGGGAAAGAATTCCCGGCGTTCCCGTCGCATCTCAAGAGGAGGCGCTCTCCACAGGAAAGGCGAGAGGAACTCCAGGGTCGTGCCACCATTCCAAGAGTCCCCCAGATGTGTCAGTCCATTCCAGAGGAACCTGTTTTCCCTGCACTGCCTTGACATTCAAGCCGAGGATCGACTCCCACCACGTGTGCACGTGGGACAGCCCTGTGGGAAAGCCTCGTGGGAAAGCCTCGTGGGAAAGACTCGAGGGAAAACCATAGATCCTTTGATCCACGCCTCGGACTGCGTGACACTGCTGCTACCGCTCTGGAGGAAAGCGCAAGTGCATGCCCGCATTCGAGACGAGGACTGACTCCCCTGGGGAGACTCCAGAAGTACCCCAAGATCCATGTCAGCACTGGAGAGGAATCCTCAGGTTCCGGCCCCGACTCCACACAAGGTCTTAGGCCCCGGCATCGACGGGAGAGGAATCCCGAGAGGATCCCGAGGAACTCGCATGGGGACTGGCCTTTCCTGAGACCACCAGAGCGGGTCCCTGAGGTCCCCGTCGTAAGTCGAGAGCACCTGCCGCAACTCGAGAAAATCCAGGAGGTTTTGCCCTCCAGGCGAGATGAGGCCCATTTCCGCTGAGGCTTCTCGAGGCCAATCACATCTAACCACTGGAACTTCCAAAGGGTCCTTCACACCATTGCTGCAACTCAAGAAGTTCCCCGACATACCCGTCTCCACTCGAGAGGAAGCACGTGGGTCCCGCACACATCCAGGGGAGCCCCGTTTCCGCCTCCTAGTTCGAGATGAGGGATCCTTTCCCTGTTTCGTAGGGAAAGAATTCCCGGCGTTCCAGTCGCATCTCAAGAGGAGGCGCTCTCCACAGGAAAGGCGAGAAGAACTCCAGGGTCGTGCCACCATTCCAAGAGTCCCCCAGATGTGTCAGTCCATTCCAGAGGAACCTGTTTTCCCTGCACTGCCTTGACGTTCAAGCCGAGGATCGAGTCCCACCACGTGTGCACGTGGGACACCCCTGTGGGAAAGCCTCGTGGGAAAGCCTCGTGGGAAAGACTCGAGGGAAAACCATAGATCCTTTGATCCACGCGGCGGAGTGCGTGACACTGCTGCTACCGCTCTGGAGGAAAGCGCAAGTGCATGCCCGCATTCGAGACGAGGACTGACTCCCCTGGGGAGACTCCAGAAGTACCCCAAGATCCATGTCAGCACTGGAGAGGAATCCTCAGGTTCCGGCCCCGACTCCACACAAGGTCTTAGGCCCCGGCATCGACGGGAGAGGAATCCCGAGAGGCCCCTGAAGAACTCGCATGGGGACTGGCCTTTCCTGAGGCCACCAGAGCGGGTCCCTGAGGTTCCCGTCGTAAGTCGAGAGCACCTGCCGCAACTCGAGAAAATCCACGAGGTTTTGCCCTCCAGGCGAGATGAGGCCCATTTCCGCTGAGGCTTCTCGAGGCCAATCACATCTAACCACTGGAACTTCCAAAGGGTCCTTCACACCATTGCTGCAACTCAAGAAGTTCCCCGACATACCCGTCTCCACTCGAGAGGAAACACGTGGGTTCCTGCACACATCCAGGGGAGCCCCGTTTCCGCCTCCTAGCTCGAGATGAGGGATCCTTTCCCTGTTTCGTAGGGAAAGAATTCACGGCGTTCCCGTCGCATCTCAAGAGGAGGCGCTCTCCACAGGAAAGGCGAGAGGAACTCCAGGGTCATGCCACCATTCCAAGAGTCCCCCAGATGTGTAAGTCCATTCCAGAGGAACCTGTTTTCCCTGCACTGCCTTGACGTTAAAGCCGAGGATCGACTCCCACCACGTGTGCACGTGGGACAGCCCTGTGGGAAAGCCTCGTGGGAAAGCCTCGTGGGAAAGACTCGAGGGAAAACCATAGATCCTTTGATCCACGCGGCGGACTGCGTGACACTGCTGCTACCGCTCTGGAGGAAAGCGCAAGTGCATGCCCGCATTCGAGACGAGGACTGACTCCCCTGGGGAGACTCCAGAAATACCCCAAGATCCATGTCAGCCCTGGAGAGGAATCCTCAGGTTCCGGCCCCGACTCCACACAAGGTCTTAGGCCCCGGCATCGACGGGAGAGGAATCCCGAGAGGCCCCCGGGGAACTCGCATGGGGACTGGCCTTTCCTGAGGCCACCAGAGCGGGTCCCTGAGGTCCCCGTCGTAAGTCTAGAGCACCTGCCGCAACTCGAGAAAATCCAGGAGGTTTTGCCCTCCAGGCGAGATGAGGCCCATTTCCACTGAGGCTTCTCGAGGCTAATCACGTCTAACCACTGGAACTTCCAAAGGGTCCTTCACACCCTTGCTGCAACTCAAGAAGTTCCCCGACATACCCGTCTCCACTCGAGAGGAAGCACATGGGTCCTGCACACATCCAGGGGAGCCCCGTTTCCGCCTCCTAGCTCGAGATGAGGGATCCTTTCCCTGTTTCGTAGGGAAAGAATTCCCGGCGTTCTCCTCGCATCTCAAGAGGAGGCGCTCTCCACAGGAAAGGCGAGAGGAACTCCAGGGTCGTGCCACCATTCCAAGAGTCCCCCAGATGTGTCAGTCCATTCCAGAGGAACCTGTTTTCCCTGCCCTGCCTTGACGTTCAAGCCGAGGATCGACTCCCACCACGTGTGCACGTGGGACAGCCCTGTGGGAAAGGCTCGTGGGAAAGCCTCGTGGGAAAGACTCGAGGGAAAACCATAGATCCTTTGATCCACGCGGAGGACTGCGTGACACTGCTGCTACCGCTCTGGAGGAAAGTGCAAGTGCATGCCCGCATTCGAGACGAGGACTGACTCCCCTGGGGAGACTCCAGAAATACCCCAAGATCCATGTCAGCACTGGAGAGGAATCCTCAGGTTCCGGCCCCGACTCCACACAAGGTCTTAGGCCCTGGCATCGACGGGTGAGGAATCCCGAGAGGCCCCCGAGGAACTCGCATGGGGACTGGACTTTCCTGAGGCCACCAGAGCGTTTCCCTGAGGTCCCCGTCGTAAGTCGAGAGCACCTGCCGCAACTCGAGAAAATCCAGGAGGTTTTGCCCTCCCGGCGAGATGAGGCCCATTTCCACTGAGGCTTCTCGAGGCTAATCACGTCTAACCACTGGAACTTCCAAAGGGTCCTTCACACCCTTGCTGCAACTCAAGAAGTTCCCCGACATACCCGTCTCCACTCGAGAGGAAGCACGTGGGTCCCTCACACATCCAGGGGAGCCCCGTTTCCGCCTCCTAGCTCGAGATGAGGGATCCTTCCCTGTTTCGTAGGGAAAGACTTCCCGGCGTTCCAGTCGCATCTCAAGAGGAGGCGCTCTCAACAGGAAAGGCGAGAGGAACTCCAGGGTCGTGACACCATTCCAAGAGTCCCCCATATGTGTCAGTCCATTCCAGAGGAACCTTTTTTCCCTGCACTGCCTTGACGTTCAAGCCGAGGATCGACTCCCACCACGTGTGCACGTGGGACAGCCCTGTGGGAAAACCTCGTGGGAAAGCCTCGTGGGAAAGACTCGAGGGAAAACCATAGATCCTTTGATCCACGCGGCGGACTGCGTGACACTGCTGCTACCACTCTGGAGGAAAGCACAAGTGCATGCCCGCATTCGAGACGAGGACTGACTCCCCTGGGGAGACTCCAGAAGTACCCCAAGATCCATGTCAGCACTGGAGAGGAATCCTCAGGTTCCGGCCCCGACTCCACACAAGGTCTTAGGCCCCGGCATCGACGGGAGAGGAATCCCGAGAGGCCCCCGAGGAACTCGCATGGGGACTGGCCTTTCCTGAGGCCACCAGAGCGGGTCCCTGAGGTCCCCGTCGTAAGTCGAGAGCACCTGCCGCAACTCGAGAAAATCCAGGAGGTTTTGCCCTCCAGGCGAGATGAGGCCCATTTCCGCTGAGGCTTCTCGAGGCCAATCACATCTAACCACTGGAACTTCCAAAGGGTCCTTCACACCCTTGCTGCAACTCAAGAAGTTCCCCGACATAGCCGTCTCCACTCGAGAGGAAGCACGTGGGTTCCCGCACACATCCAGGGGAGCCCCGTTTCCGCCTCCTAGCTCGAGATGAGGGATCCTTTCCCTGTTTCGTAGGGAAAGAATTCCCGGCGTTCCCGTCGCATCTCAAGAGGAGGCGCTCTCCACAGGAAAGGCGAGAGGAACTCCAGGGTCGTGCCACCATTCCAAGAGTCCCCCAGATGTGTCAGTCCATTCCAGAGGAACCTGTTTTCCCTGCACTGCCTTGACGTTCAAGCCGAGGATCGACTCCCACCACGTGTGCACGTGGGACAGCCCTGTGGGAAAGCCTCGTGGGAAAGCCTCGTGGGAAAGACTCGAGGGAAAACCATAGATCCTTTGATCCACGCGGCGGACTGCGTGACACTGCTGCTACCGCTCTGGAGGAAAGCGCAAGTGCATGCCCGCATTCGTGACGAGGACTGACTCCCCTGGGGAGACTCCAGAAGTACCCCAAGATCCATGTCAGTCCTGGAGAGGAATCCTCAGGTTCCGGCCCCGACTCCACACAAGGCCTTAGGCCCCGGCATCGACGGGTGAGGAATCCCGAGAGGCCCCCGAGGAACTCGCATGGGGACTGGCCTTTCCTGAGGCCACCAGAGCGGTTCCCTCAGGTCCCCGTCGTAAGTCGAGAGCACCTGCCGCAACTCGAGAAAATCCAGGAGGTTTTGCCCTCCAGGCGAATGAGGCCCATTTCCGCTGAGGCTTCTCGAGGCCAATCACATCTAGCCACTGGAACTTCCAAAGGGTCCTTCACACCATTGCTGCAACTCAAGAAGTTCCCCGACATACCCGTCTCCACTCGAGAGGAAGCACGTGGTGTCCCGCACACATCCAGGGGAGGACCGTTTCGCTTCCTAGCTCGAGATGAGGGATCCTTTCCCTGTTTCGTAGGGAAAGAATTCCCGGCGTTTCCGTCGCATCTCAAGAGGAGGCGCTCTCCACAGGAAAGGCGAGAGGAACTGCAGGGCCGAGACACCATTCCAAGAGTCCCCCAGATTTGTCAGTCCATTCCAGAGGAACCTGTGTTCCCTGCACTGCCTTGACGTTCAAGCCGAGGATCGACTCCCACCACGTGTGCACGTGGGACAGCCCTGTGGGAAAGCCTCGTGGGAAAGCCTCGTGGGAAAGACTCGAGGGAAAACCATAGATCCTTTGATCCACGCGGCGGACTGCGTGACACTGCTGCTACCGCTCTGGAGGAAAGCGCAAGTGCATGCCCGCATTCGAGACGAGGACTGACTCCCCTGGGGAGACTCCAGAAGTACCCCAAGATTCATGTCAGCACTGGAGAGGAATCCTCAGGTTCCGGCCCCGACTCCACACAAGGTCTTAGGCCCCGGCATCGACGGGAGAGGAATCCCGAGAGGCCCCGAGGAACTCGCATGGGGACTGGCCTTTCCTGAGGCCACCAGAGCGGTTCCCTGAGGTCCCCGTCGTAAGTCGAGAGCACCTGCCGCAACTCGAGAAAATCCAGGAGGTTTTGCCCTCCAGGCGAGATGAGGCCCATTTCCGCTGAGGCTTCTCGAGGCTAATCACGTCTAACCACTGGAACTTCCAAAGGGTCCTTCACACACTTGCTGCAACTCAAGAAGTTCCCCGACATACCCGTCTCCACTCGAGAGGAAGCACGTGGTGTCCCGCCCACATCCAGGGGAGCCCCATTTCCGCCTCCTAGCTCGAGATGAGGGATCCTTTCCCTGTTTCGTACGGAAAGAATTCCCGGCGTTCCCGTCGCATCTCAAGAGGAGGCGCTCTCCACAGGAAAGGCGAGAGGAACTCCAGGGTCGTGACACCATTCCAAGAGTCCCCCAGATGTGTCAGTCCATTCCAGAGGAACCTGTTTTCCCTGCACTGCCTTGACGTTCAAGCCGAGGATCGACTCCCACCACGTGTGCACGTGGGACAGCCCTGTGGGAAAGCCTCGTGGGAAAGCCTCGTGGGAAAGACTCGAGGGAAAACCATAGATCCTTTGATCCATTCGGCGGACTGCGTGACACTGCTGCTACCGCTCTGGAGGAAAGCGAAATTGCATGCCCGCATTCGAGACGAGGACTGACTCCCCTTGGGAGACTCCAGAAGTACCCCAAGATCCATGTCAGCACTGGAGAGGAATCCTCAGGTTCCGGCCCCGACTCCACACAAGGTCTTAGGCCCCGGCATCGACGGGAGGGAAATCCCCAGAGGAACTCGCATGGGGACTGGCCTTTCCTGAGGCCACCAGAGCGGGTCCCTGAGGTCCTCGTCGTAATTCGAGAGCACCTGCCGCAACTCGAGAAAATCCAGGAGGTTTTGCCCTCCAGGCGAGATGAGGCCCATTTCCGCTGAGGCTTCTCGAGGCTAATCACGTCTAACCACTGGAACTTCCAAAGGGTCCTTCACACCCTTGCTGCAACTCAAGAAGGTCCCAGACCTACCCGTCTCCACTCGAGAGGATGGACGTGGGGTCCCGCACACATGCAGGGGAGACCCGTTTCCGCCTCCTAGCTCGAGATGAGGGATCCTTTCCCTGTTTCGTAGGGAAAGAATTCCCGGCGTTCCCGTCGCATCTCAAGAGGAGGCGCTCTCCACAGGAAAGGCGAGAGGAACTCCAGGGTCGTGCCACCATTCCAAGAGTCCCCCAGATGTGTCAGTCCATTCCAGAGGAACCTGTTTTCCCTTCACTGCCTTGACGTTCAAGCCGAGGATCGACTCCCACCACGTGTGCATGTGGGACAGCCCTGTGGGAAAGCCTCGTGGGAAAGCCTCGTGGGAAAGACTCGAGGGAAAACCACAGATCCTTTGAACCACGCGGCGGACTGCGTGACACTGCTGCTACCGCTCTGGAGGAAAGCGCAAGTGCATGTCCGCATTGGAGACGAGGACTGACTCCCCTGGGGAGACTCCAGAAGTACCCCAAGATCCATGTCAGCACTGGAGAGAAATCCTCTGGTTCCAGCCCCGACTCCACACAGGGTCTTAGGCCCCGGCATCGACGGGAGAGGAATCCCGAGAGGCCCCCGAGGAACTCGCATGGGGACTGGCCTTTCCTGAGGCCACCAGAGCGGGTCCCTGAGGTCCCCGTCGTAAGTCGAGAGCACCTGCCGCAACTCGAGAAAATCCAGGAGGTTTTGCCCTCCAGGCGAGATGAGGCCCATTTCCGCTGAGGCTTCTCGAGGCCAATCACATCTAACCACTGGAACTTCCAAAGGGTCCTTCACACCCTTGCTGCAACTCAAGAAGTTCCCCGACATACCCGTCTCCACTCGAGAGGTAGCACGTGGTGTCCCGCACACATCCAGGGGAGCCCCGTTTCCGCCTCCTAGCTCGAGATGAGGGATCCTTTCCCTGTTTCGTAGGGAAAGAATTCCCGGCGTTCCCGTCGCATCTCAAGAGGAGGCGCTCTTCACAGGAATGGCGAGAGGAACTCCAGGGTCGTGCCACCATTCCAAGAGTCCCCCAGATGTGTCAGTCCATTCCAGAGGAAACTGTTTTCCCTGCACTGCCTTGACGTTCAAGCCGAGGATCGACTCCCACCACGTGTGCACGTGGGACAGCCCTGTGGGAAAGCCTCGTGGGAAAGCCTCGTGGGAAAGACTCGAGGGAAAACCATAGATCCTTTGATCCACGCGGCGGACTGCGTGACACTGCTGCTACCGCTCTGGAGGAAAGCGCAAGTGCATGCCCGCATTTGAGACGAGGACTGACTCCCCTGGGGAGACTCCAGAAGTACCCCAAGATCCATGTCAGCACTGGAGAGGAATCCTCAGGTTCCGGCCCCGACTCCACACAAGGTCTTAGGCCCCGGCATCGACGGGAGAGGAATCCCGAGAGGCCCCCGAGGAACTCGCATGGGGACTGGCCTTTCCTGAGGCCACCAGAGCGGGTCCCTGAGGTCCCCGTCGTAAGTCGAGAGCACCTGCCGCAACTCGAGAAAATCCAGGAGGTTTTGCCCTCCAGGCGAGATGAGGCCCATTTCCGCTGAGGCTTCTCGAGGCCAATCACATCTAACCACTGGAACTTCCAAAGGGTCCTTCACACCGTTGCTGCAACTCAAGAAGTTCCCCGACATACCCGTCTCCACTCGAGAGGAAGCACGTGGGGTCCCGCACACATCCACGGGAGCCCCGTTTCCGCCTCCTAGCTCGAGATGAGGGATCCTTTCCCTGTTTCGTAGGGAAAGAATTCCCGGCGTTCCCGTCGCATCTCAAAAGGAGGCGCTCTCCACAGGAAAGGCGAGAGGAACTCCGGGGTCGTGCCACCATTCCAAGAGTCCCCCAGATGTGTCAGTCCATTCCAGAGGAACCTGTTTTCCCTGCACTGCCTTGACGTTCAAGCCGAGGATCGACTCCCACCACGTGTGCACGTGGGACAGCCCTGTGGGAAAGCCTCGTGGGAAAGCCTCGTGGGAAAGACTCGAGGGAAAACCATAGATCCTTTGATCCACGCGGCGGACTGCGTGACACTGCTGCTACCGCTCTGGAGGAAAGCGCAAGTGCATGCCCGCATTCGAGACGAGGACTGACTCCCCTGGGGAGACTCCAGAAGTACCCCAAGATCCATGTCAGCACTGGAGAGGAATCCTCAGGTTCCGGCCCCGACTCCACACAAGGTCTTAGGCCCCGGCATCGACGGGAGAGGAATCCCGAGAGGCCCCCGAGGAACTCGCATGGGGACGGGCCTTTCCTGAGGCCACCAGACCGGGTCCCTGAGGTCCCCGTCGTAAGTCGAGAGCACCTGCCGCAACTCGAGAAAATCCAGGAGGTTTTGCCCTCCAGGAGAGATGAGGCCCATTTCCGCTGAGGCTTCTCGAGGCCAATCACATCTAACCACTGGAACTTCCAAAGGGTCCTTCACACCATTGCTGCAACTCAAGAAGTTCCCCGACATACCCGTCTCCACTCGAGAGGAAGCACGTGGTGTCCCGCACACATCCAGGGGAGCCCCGTTTCGCCTCCTAGCTCGAGATGAGGGATCCTTTCCCTGTTTCGTAGGGAAAGAATTCCCGGGGTTCCCGTCGCATCTCAAGAGGAGGCGCTCTCCACAGGAAAGGCGAGAGGAACTCCAGGGTCGTGACACCATTCCAAGAGTCCCCCAGATGTGTCAGTCCATTCCAGAGGAACCTGTTTTCCCTGCACTGCCTTGACGTTCAAGCCGAGGATCGACTCCCACCACGTGTGCACGTGGGACAACCCTGTGGGAAAGCCTCGTGGGAAAGCCTCGTGGGAAAGACTCGAGGGAAAACCATAGATCCTTTGATCCACGCGGCGGACTGCGTGACACTGCTGCTACCGCTCTGGAGGAAAGCGCAAGTGCATGCCCGCATTCGAGACGAGGACTGACTCCCCTGGGGAGACTCCAGAAGTACCCCAAGATCCATGTCAGCACTGGAGAGGAATCCTCAGGTTCCGGCCCCGACTCCACACAAGGTCTTAGGCCCCGGCATCGACGGGAGAGGAATCCCGAGAGGCCCCCGAGGAACTCTCATGGGGACTGGCCTTTCCTGAGGCCACCAGAGCGGGTCCCTGAGGTCCCCGTCGTAAGTCTAGAGCACCTGCCGCAACTAGAGAAAATCCAGGAGGTTTTGCCCACCAGGCGAGATGAGGCCCATTTCCACTGAGGCTTCTCGAGACTAATCACGTCTAACCACTGGAACTTCCAAAGGGTCCTTCACACCCTTGCTGCAACTCAAGAAGTTCCCCGACATACCCGTCTCCACTCGAGAGGAAGCACGTGGGTCCCGCACACATCCAGGGGAGCCCCGTTTCCGCCTCCTAGCTCGAGATGAGGGATCCTTTCCCTGTTTCCTAGGGAAAGAATTCCCGGCGTTCTCGTCGCATCTCAATAGGAGGCGCTCTCCACAGGAAAGGCGAGAGGAACTCCAGGGTCGTGCCACCATTCCAAGAGTCCCCCAGATGTGTCAGTCCATTCCAGAGGAACCTGTTTTCCCTGCACTGCCTTCACGTTCAAGCCGAGGATCGACTCCCACCACGTGTGCACGTGGGACAGCCCTGTGGGAAAGCCTCGTGGGAAAGCCTCGTGGGAAAGACTCGAGGGAAAACCATAGATCCTTTGATCCATGCGGCGGACTGCGTGACACTGCTGCTACCGCTCTGGATGAAAGCGCAAGTGCATGCCCGCATTCGAGACGAGGACTGACTCCCCTGGGGAGACTCCAGAAGTACCCCAAGATCCATGTCAGCACTGGAGAGGAATCCTCAGGTTCCGGCCCCGACTCCACACAAGGTCTTAGGCCCCGGCATCGACGGGAGAGGAATCCCGAGAGGGCCCCGAGTAACTCGCATGGGGACTGGCCTTTCCTGAGGCCACCAGAGCGGGTCCCTGAGGTCCCCGTCGTAAGTCTAGAGCACCTGCCTCAACTCGAGAAAATCCAGGAGGTTTTGCCCTCCAGGCGAGATGAGGCCCATTTCCGCTGAGGCTTCTCGAGGCCAATCACATCTAACCACTGGAACTTCCAAAGGGTCCTTCACACCCTTGCTGCAACTCAAGAAGCTCCCCGACATACCCGTCTCCACTCGAGAGGAAGCACGTGGTGTCCCGCACACATCAAGGGGAGCCCCGTATTCGCCTCCTAGCTCGAGATGAGGGATCCTTTCCCTGTTTCGTAGGGAAAGAATTCCCGGCGTTCCCGTCGCATCTCAAGAGGAGGCGCTCTCCACAGGAAAGTCGAGAGGAACTCCAGGGTCGTGCCACCATTCCAAGAGTCCCCCAGATGTGTCAGTCCATTCCAGAGGAACCTGTTTTCCCTGCACTGCCTTGACGTTCAAGCCGAGGATCGACTCCCACCACGTGTGCACGTGGGACAGCCCTGTGGGAAAGCCTCGTGGGAAAGCCTCGTGGGAAAGACTCGAGGGAAAACCATAGATCCTTTGATCCACGCGGCGGACTGCGTGACACTGCTGCTACCGCTCTGGAGGAAAGCGCAAGTGCATGCCCGCATTCGAGACGAGGACTGACTCCCCTGGGGAGACTCCAGAAGTACCCCAAGATCCATGTCAGCACTGGAGAGGAATCCTCAGGTTCCGGCCCCGACTCCACACAAGGTCTTAGGCCCCGTCATCGACGGGAGAGGAATCCCGAGAGGGCCCCGAGGAACTCGCATGGGGACTGGCCTTTCCTGAGGCCACCAGAGCGGGTCCCTGAGGTCCCCGTCGAAAGTCTAGAGCACCTGCCTCAACTCGAGAAAATCCAGGAGGTTTTGCCCTCCAGGCTAGATGAGGCCCATTTCCGCTGAGGCTTCTCGAGGCCAATCACATCTAACCACTGGAACTTCCAAAGGGTCCTTCACACCATTGCTGCAACTCAAGAAGTTCCCCGACATACCCGTCTCCACTCGAGAGGAAGCACGTGGGTTCCCGCACACATCCAGGGGAGCCCCGTTTCCGCCTCCTAGCTCGAGATGAGGGATCCTTTCCCTGTTTCGTAGGGAAAGAATTCCCGGCGTTCCCGTCGCATCTCAAGAGGAGGCGCTCTCCACAGGAAAGGCGAGAGGAACTCCAGGGTCGTGCCACCATTCCAAGAGTCCCCCAGATGTGTCAGTCCATTCCAGAGGAAACTGTTTTCCCTGCACTGCCTTGACGTTCAAGCCGAGGATCGACTCCCACCACGTGTGCACGTGGGACAGCCCTGTGGGAAAGCCTCGTGGGAAAGCCTCGTGGGAAAGACTCGAGGGAAAACCATAGATCCTTTGATCCACGCGGCGGGCTGCGTGACACTGCTGCTACCGCTCTGGAGGAAAGCGCAAGTGCATGCCCGCATTCGAGACGAGGACTGACTCCCCTGGGGAGACTCCAGAAGTACCCCAAGATCCATGTCAGCACTGGAGAGGAATCCTCAGGTTCCGGCCCCGACTCCACACAAGGTCTTAGGCCCCGGCATCGACGGGAGAGGAATCCCGAGAGGCCCCCGAGGAACTCGCATGGGGACTGGCCTTTCCTGAGGCCACCAGAGCGGGTCCCTGAGGTCCCCATCGTAAGTCAAGAGCACCTGCCGCAACTCGAGAAAATCCAGGAGGTTTTGCCCTCCAGGCGAGATGAGGCCCATTTCCGCTGAGGCTTCTCGAGGCCAATCACATCTAACCACTGGAACTTCCAAAGGGTCCTTCACACCCTTGCTGCAACTCAAAAGTTCCCCGACATACCCGTCTCCACTCGAGAGGAAGCACGTGGGTTCCCGCACACATCCAGGGGAGCCCCGTTTCCGCCTCCTAGCTCGAGATGAGGTATCCTTTCCCTGTTTCGTAGGGAAAGAATTCCCGGCGTTCCCGTCGCATCTCAAGAGGAGGCGCTCTCCACAGGAAAGGCGAGAGGAACTCCAGGGTCGTGACACCATTCCAAGAGTCCCCCAGATGTGTCAGTCCATTCCAGAGGAACCTGTTTTTCCTGCACTGCCTTGACGTTCAAGCCGAGGATCGACTCCCACCACGTGTGCACGTGGGACAGCCCTGTGGGAAAGCCTCGTGGGAAAGACTCGAGGGAAAACCATAGATCCTTTGATCCACGCGGCAGACTGCGTGACACTGCTGCTACCGCTCTGGAGGAAAGCGCAAGTGCATGCCCGCATTCGAGACGAGGACTGACTCCCCTGGGGAGACTCCAGAAGTACCCCAAGATCCATGTCAGCACTGGAGAGGAATCCTCAGGTTCCGGCCCCGACTCCACACAAGGTCTTAGGCCCCGGCATCGACGGGAGAGGAATCCCGAGAGGCCCCCGAGGAACTCGCATGGGGACTGGCCTTTCCTGAGGCCACCAGAGCGGGTCCCTGAGGTCCCCGTCGTAAGTCGAGAGCACCTGCCGCAACTCGAGAAAATCCAGGAGGTTTTGCCCTCCAGGCGAGATGAGGCCCATTTCCGCTGAGGCTTCTCCAGGCCAATCACATCTAACCACTCGAACTTCCAAAGGGTCCATCACACCATTGCTGCAACTCAAGAAGTTCCCCGACATACCCGTCTCCACTCGAGAGGAAGCACGTGGTGTCCCTCACACATCCAGGGGAGCCCCGTATCCGCCTCCTAGCTCGAGATGAGGGATCCTTCCCTGTTTCGTAGGGAAAGACTTCCCGGCGTTCCAGTCGCATCTCAAGAGGAGGCGCTCTCAACAGGAAAGGCGAGAGGAACTCCAGGGTCGTGACACCATTCCAAGAGTCCCCCATATGTGTCAGTCCTTTCCAGAGGAACCTGTTTTCCCTGCACTGCATTGACGTTCAAGCCGAGGATCGACTCCCACCACGTGTTCACGTGGGACAGCCCTGTGGGAAAACCTCGTGGGAAAGCCTCGTGGGAAAGACTCGAGGGAAAACCATAGATCCTTTGATCCACGCGGCGGAGTGCGTGACACTGCTGCTACCGCTCTGGAGGAAAGCGCAAGTGCATGCCCGCATTCGAGACGAGGACTGACTCCCCTGGGGAGACTCCAGAAGTACCCCAAGATCCATGTCAGCCCTAGAGAGGAATCCTCAGGTTCCGGCCCCGACTCCACACAAGGTCTTAGGCCCCGGCATCGACGGGAGAGGAATCCCGAGAGGCCCCCGGGGAACTCGCATGGGGACTGGCCTTTCCTGAGGCCACCAGAGCGGGTCCCTGAGGTCCCCGTCGTAAGTTAAGAGCACCTGCCGCAACTCGAGAAAATCCAGTAGGTTTTGCCCCCCAGGCGAGATGAGGCCCATTTCCGCTGAGGCTTCTCGAGGCCAATCACATCTAACCACTGGAACTTCCAAAGGGTCCTTCACACCCTTGCTGCAACTCAAGAAGTTCCCCGACATACCCGTCTCCACTCGAGAGGAAGCACGTGGGTTCCCGCACACATCCAGGGGAGCCCCGTTTCCGCCTCCTAGCTCGAGATGAGGGATCCTTTCCCTGTTTCGTAGGGAAAGAATTCACGGCGTTCCCGTCGCATCTCAAGAGGAGGCGCTCTCCACAGGAAAGGCGAGAGGAACTCCAGGGTCGTGCCACCGTTCCAAGAGTCCCCCAGATGTGTCAGTCCATTCCAGAGGAACCTGTTTTCCCTGCACTGCCTTGACGTTCAAGCCGAGGATCGACTCTCACCACGTGTGCACGTGGGACAGCCCTGTGGGAAAGCCTCGTGGGAAAGCCTCGTGGGAAAGACTCGAGGGAAAACCATAGATCCTTTGATCCACGCGGCGGACTGCGTGACACTGCTGCTAACGCTCTGGAGGAAAGTGCAAGTGCATGCCCGCATTCGAGACGAGGACTGACTCCCCTGGGGAGACTCCAGAAGTACCCCAAGATCCATGTCAGTCCTGGAGAGGAATCCTCAGGTTCCGGCCCCGACTCCACACAAGGTCTTAGGCCCCGGCATCGACGGGTGAGGAATCGCGAGAGGCCCCCGAGGAACTCGCATGGGGACTGGCCTTTCCTGAGGCCACCAGAGCGGTTCCCTGAGGTCCCCGTCGTAAGTCGAGAGCACCTGCCACAACTCGAGAAAATCCAGGAGGTTTTGCCCTCCAGGCGAGATGAGGCCCATTTCCACTGAGGCTTCTCAAGGCTAATCACGTCTAACCACTGGAACTTCCAAAGGGTCCTTCACACCCTTGCTGCAACTCAAGAAGTTCCCCGACATACCCGTCTCCACTCGAGAGGAAGCACGTGGGTCCCGCACACATCCAGGGGAGCCCCGTTTCCGCCTCCTAGCTCGAGATGAGGGATCCTTCCCTGTTTCGTAGGGAAAGACTTCCCGGCGTTCCAGTCGCATCTCAAGAGGAGGCGCTCTCAACAGGAAAGGCGAGAGGAACTCCAGGGTCGTGACACCATTCCAAGAGTCCCCCATATGTGTCAGTCCATTCCAGAGGAACCTGTTTTCCCTGCACTGCCTTGACGTTCAAGCCGAGGATCGACTCCCACCACGTGTGCACGTGGGACAGCCCTGTGGGAAAACCTCGTGGGAAAGCCTCGTGGGAAAGACTCGAGGGAAAACCATAGATCCTTTGATCCACGCGGTGGACTGCGTGACACTGCTGCTACCTCTCTGGAGGAAAGCGCAAGTGCATGCCCGCATTCGAGACGAGGACTGACTCCCCTGGGGAGACTCCAGAAGTACCCCAAGATCCATGTCAGCACTGGAGAGGAATCCACAGGTTCCGGCCCCGACTCCACACAAGGTCTTAGGCCCCGGCATCGACGGGAGAGGAATCCCGAGAGGCCCACGAGGAACTCGCATGGGGACTGGCCTTTCCTTAGGCCACCAGAGCGGGTCCCTGAGGTCCCCGTCGTAACTCGAGAGCACCTGCTGCAACTCGAGAAAATCCTGAAGGTTTTGCCCTCCAGGCGAGATGAGGCCCATTGCCGCTGAGGCTTCGCGAGGCCAATCACATCTAACCACTGGACCTTCCCAAGGGTCCTTCACACCATTGCTGCAACTCAAGAAGTTCCCCGACATACCCGTCTCCACTCGAGAGGAAGCACGTGGGTTCCCGCACACATCCAGGGGAGCCCCGTTTCCGCCTCCTAGCTCGAGATGAGGGATCCTTTCCTGTTTCGTAGGGAAAGAATTCACGGCGTTCCCGTCGCATCTCAAGAGGAGGCGCTCTCCACAGGAAAGGCGAGAGGAACTCCAGGGTCATGCCACCATTCCAAGAGTCCCCCAGATGTGTAAGTCCATTCCAGAGGAACCTGTTTTCCCTGCACTGCCTTGACGTTAAAGCCGAGGATCGACTCCCACCACGTGTGCACGTGGGACAGCCCTGTGGGAAAGCCTCGTGGGAAAGCCTCGTGGGAAAGACTCGAGGGAAAACCATAGATCCTTTGATCCACGCGGCGGATTGCGTGACACTGCTGCTACCGCTCTGGAGGAAAGCGCAAGTGCATGCCCGCATTCGAGACGACGACTGACTCCCCTGGGGAGACTCCAGAAATACCCCAAGATCCATGTCAGCCCTGGAGAGGAATCCTCAGGTTCCGGCCCCGACTCCACACAAGGTCTTAGGCCCCGGCATCGACGGGAGAGGAATCCCGAGAGGCCCCCGGGGAACTCGCATTGGGACTGGCCTTTCCTGAGGCCACCAGAGCGGGTCCCTGAGGTCCCCGTCGTAAGTCTAGAGCACCTGCCGCAACTCGAGAAAATCCAGGAGGTTTTGCCCTCCAGGCGAGATGAGGCCCATTTCCACTGAGGCTTCTCGAGGCTAATCACGTCTAACCACTGGAACTTCCAAAGGGTCCTTCACACCCTTGCTGCAACTCAAGAAGTTCCCCGACATACCCGTCTCCACTCGAGAGGAAGCACGTGGGTCCCGCACACATCCAGGGTAGCCCCGTTTCCGCCTCCTAGCTCGAGATGAGGGATCCTTTCCCTGTTTCGTAGGGAAAGAATTCCCGGCGTTCTCCTCGCATCTCAAGAGGAGGCGCTCTCCACAGGAAAGGCGAGAGGAACTCCAGGGTCGTGCCACCATTCCAAGAGTCCCCCAGATGTGTCAGTCCATTCCAGAGGAACCTGTTTTCCCTGCACTGCCTTGACGTTCAAGCCGAGGATCGACTCCCACCACGTGTGCACGTGGGACAACCCTGTGGGAAAGGCTCGTGGGAAAGCCTCGTGGGAAAGACTCGAGGGAAAACCATAGATCCTTTGATCCACGCGGAGGACTGCGTGACACTGCTGCTACCGCTCTGGAGGAAAGTGCAAGTGCATGCCCGCATTCGAGACGAGGACTGACTCCCCTGGGGAGACTCCAGAAGTACCCCAAGATCCATGTCAGCACTGGAGAGTAATCCTCAGGTTCCGGCCCCGAATCCACACAAGGTCTTAGGCCCCGGCATCGACGGGTGAGGAATCCCGAGAGGCCCCCGGGGAACTCGCATGGGGACTGGCCTTTCCTGAGGCCACCAGAGCGGGTCCCTGAGGTCCCCGTCGTAAGTCGAGAGCACCTGCCGCAACTCGAGAAAATCCAGTAGGTTTTGCCCCCCAGGCGAGATGAGGCCCATTTCCGCTGAGGCTTCTTGAGGCCAATCACATCTAACCACTGGAACTTCCAAAGGGTCCTTCACACCCTTGCTGCAACTCAATAAGTTCCCCGACATACCCGTCTCCACTCGAGAGGAAGCACGTGGGTTCCCGCACACATCCAGGGGAGCCCCGTTTCCGCCTCCTAGCTCGAGATGAGGGATCCTTTCCCTGTTTCGTAGGGAAAGAATTCCCGGCGTTCCCGTCGCATCTCAAGAGGAGGCGCTCTCCACAGGAAAGGCGAGAGGAACTCCAGGGTCGTGCCACCATTCCAAGAGTCCCCCAGATGTGTCAGTCCATTCCAGAGGAACCTGTTTTCCCTGCACTGCCTTGACGTTCAAGCCGAGGATCGACTCTCACCACGTGTGCACGTGGGACAGCCCTGTGGGAAAGCCTCGTGGGAAAGCCTCGTGGGAAAGACTCGAGGGAAAACCATAGATCCTTTGATCCACGCGGCGGACTGCGTGACACTGCTGCTACCGCTCTGGAGGAAAGTGCAAGTGCATGCCCGCATTCGAGACGAGGACTGACTCCCCTGGGGAGACTCCAGAAGTACCCCAAGATCCATGTCAGTCCTGGAGAGGAATCCTCAGGTTCCGGCCCCGACTCCACACAAGGTCTTAGGCCCCGGCATCGACGGGTGAGGAATCCCGAGAGGCCCCCGAGGAACTCGCATGGGGACTGGCCTTTCCTGAGGCCACCAGAGCGGTTCCCTGAGGTTCCCGTCGTAAGACGAGAGCACCTACCGCAACTCGAGAAAATCCAGGAGGTTTTGCCCTCCAGGCGAGATGAGGCCCATTTCCACTGAGGCTTCTCGAGGCTAATCACGTCTAACCACTGGAACTTCCAAAGGGTCCTTCACACCCTTGCTGCAACTCAAGAAGTTCCCCGACATACCCGTCTCCACTCGAGAGGAAGCACGTGGGTCCCGCACACATCCAGGGGAGCCCCGTTTCCGCCTCCTAGCTCGAGATGAGGGATCCTTCCCTGTTTCGTAGGGAAAGACTTCCCGGCGTTCCAGTCGCATCTCAAGAGGAGGCGCTCTCAACAGGAAAGGCGAGAGGAACTCCAGGGTCGTGACACCATTCCAAGAGTCCCCCATATGTGTCAGTCCATTCCAGAGGACCCTGTTTTCCCTGCACTGCCTTGACTTTCAAGCCGAGGATCGACTCCCACCACGTGTGCACGTGGGACAGCCCTGTGGGAAAGCCTCGTGGGAAAGCCTCGTGGGAAAGACTCGAGGGAAAACCATAGATCCTTTGATCCACGCGGTGGACTGCGTGACACTGCTGTAACCGCTCTGGAGGAAAGCGCAAGTGCATGCCCGCATTCGAGACGAGGACTGACTCCCCTGGGGAGACTCCAGAAGTACCCCAAGATCCATGTCAGCACTGGAGAGGAATCCTCAGGTTCCGGCCCCGACTCCACACAAGGTCTTAGGCCCCGGCATCGACGGGAGAGGAATCCCGACAGGCCCCCGAGGAACTCGCATGGGGACTGGCCTTTCCTTAGGCCACCAGAGCGGGTCCCTGAGGTCCCCGTCGTAACTCGAGAGCACCTGCTGCAACTCTAGAAAATCCAGAAGGTGTTGCCCTCCAGGCGAGATGAGGCCCATTTCCGCTGAGGCTTCCCGAGGCCAATCACATCTAACCACTGGAACTTCCAAAGGGTCCTTCACACCATTGCTGCAACTCAAGAAGTTCCCCGACATACCCGTCTCCACTCGAGAGGAAGCACGTGGGTTCCCGCACACATCCAGGGGAGCCCCGTTTCCGCCTCCTAGCTCGAGATGAGGGATACTTTCCCTGTTTCGTAGGGAAAGAATTCACGGCGTTCCCGTCGCATCTCAAGAGGAGGCGCTCTCCACAGGAAAGGCGAGAGGAACTCCAGTGTCATGCCACCATTCCAAGAGTCCCCCAGATGTGTAAGTCCATTCCAGAGGAACCTGTTTTCCCTGCACTGCCTTGACGTTAAAGCCGAGTATCGACTCCCACCACTTGTGCACGTGGGACAGCCCTGTGGGAAAGCCTCGTGGGAAAGCCTCGTGGGAAAGACTCGAGGGAAAACCATAGATCCTTTGATCCACGCGGCGGACTGCGTGACACTGCTGCTACCGCTCTGGAGGAAAGCGCAAGTGCATGCCCGCATTCGAGACGAGGACTGACTCCCCTGGGGAGACTCCAGAAATACCCCAAGATCCATGTCAGCCCTGGAGAGGAATCCTCAGGTTCCGGCCCCGACTCCACACAAGGTCTTAGGCCCCGGCATCGACGGGAGAGGAATCCCGAGAGGCCCCCGGGGAACTCGCATGGGGACTGGCCTTTCCTGAGGCCACCAGAGCGGGTCCCTGAGGTCCCCGTCGTAAGTCTAGAGCACCTGCCGCAACTCGAGAAAATCCAGGAGGTTTTGCCCTCCAGGCGAGATGAGGCCCATTTCCACTGAGGCTTCTCGAGGCTAATCACGTCTAACCACTGGAACTTCCAAAGGGTCCTTCACACCCTTGCTGCAACTCAAGAAGTTCCCCGACATACCCGTCTCCACTCGAGAGGAAGCACGTGGGTCCCGCACACATCCAGGGGAGCCCCGTTTCCGCCTCCTAGCTCGAGATGAGGGATCCTTTCCCTGTTTCGTAGGGAAAGAATTCCCGGCGTTCTCCTCGCATCTCAAGAGGAGGCGCTCTCCACAGGAAAGGCGAGAGGAACACCAGGGTCGTGCCACCATTCCAAGAGTCCCCCATATGTGTCAGTCCATTCCAGAGGAACCTGTTTTCCCTGCACTGCCTTGACGTTCAAGCCGAGGATCCACTCCCACCACGTGTGCACGTGGGACAACCCTGTGGGAAAGGCTCGTGGGAAAGCCTCGTGGGAAAGACTCGAGGGAAAACCATAGATCCTTTGATCCACGCGGAGGACTGCGTGACACTGCTGCTACCGCTCTGGAGGAAAGTGCAAGTGCATGCCCGCATTCGAGACGAGGACTGACTCCCCTGGGGAGACTCCAGAAGTACCCCAAGATCCATGTCAGCACTGGAGAGGAATCCTCAGGTTCCGGCCCCGAATCCACACAAGGTCTTAGGCCCCGGCATCGACGGGTGAGGAATCCCGAGAGGCCCCCGGGGAACTCGCATGGGGACTGGCCTTTCCTGAGGCCACCAGAGCGGTTCCCTGAGGTCCCCGTCGTAAGTCGAGAGCACCTGCCGCAACTCGAGAAAATCCAGGAGGTTTTGCCCTCCAGGCGAGATGAGGCCCATTTCCACTGAGGCTTCTCGAGGCTAATCACGTCTAACCACTGGAACTTCCAAAGGGTCCTTCACACCCTTGCTGCAACTCAAGAAGTTCCCCGACATACCCGTCTCCACTCGAGAGGAAGCACGTGGGTCCCGCACACATCCAGGGGAGCCCCGTTTCCGCCTCCTAGCTCGAGATGAGGGATCCTTTCCCTGTTTCGTAGGGAAAGAATTCCCGGCGTTCTCCTCGCATCTCAAGAGGAGGCGCTCTCCACAGGAAAGGCGAGAGGAACTCCAGGGTCGTGCCACCATTCCAAGAGTCCCCCAGATGTGTCAGTCCATTCCAGAGGAACCTGTTTTCCCTGCACTGCCTTGACGTTCAAGCCGAGGATCGACTCCCACCACGTGTGCACGTGGGACAACCCTGTGGGAAAGGCTCGTGGGAAAGCCTCGTGGGAAAGACTCGAGGGAAAACCATAGATCCTTTGATCCACGCGGAGGACTGCGTGACACTGCTGCTACCGCTCTGGAGGAAAGTGCAAGTGCATGCCCGCATTCGAGACGAGGACTGACTCCCCTGGGGAGACTCCAGAAGTACCCCAAGATCCATGTCAGCACTGGAGAGGAATCCTCAGGTTCCGGCCCCGAATCCACACAAGGTCTTAGGCCCCGGCATCGACGGGTGAGGAATCCCGAGAGGCCCCCGGGGAACTCGCATGGGGACTGGCCTTTCCTGAGGCCACCAGAGCGGGTCCCTGAGGTCCCCGTCGTAAGTCGAGAGCACCTGCCGCAACTCGAGAAAATCCAGTAGGTTTTGCCCCCCAGGCGAGATGAGGCCCATTTCCGCTGAGGCTTCTTGAGGCCAATCACATCTAACCACTGGAACTTCCAAAGGGTCCTTCACACCCTTGCTGCAACTCAAGAAGTTCCCCGACATACCCGTCTCCACTCGAGAGGAAGCACGTGGGTTCCCGCACACATCCAGGGGAGCCCCGTTTCCGCCTCCTAGCTCGAGATGAGGGATCCTTTCCCTGTTTCGTAGGGAAAGAATTCCCGGCGTTCCCGTCGCATCTCAAGAGGAGGCGCTCTCCACAGGAAAGGCGAGAGGAACTCCAGGGTCGTGCCACCATTCCAAGAGTCCCCCAGATGTGTCAGTCCATTCCAGAGGAACCTGTTTTCCCTGCACTGCCTTGACGTTCAAGCCGAGGATCGACTCTCACCACTTGTGCACGTGGGACAGCCCTGTGGGAAAGCCTCGTGGGAAAGCCTCGTGGGAAAGACTCGAGGGAAAACCATAGATCCTTTGATCCACGCGGCGGACTGCGTGACACTGCTGCTACCGCTCTGGAGGAAAGTGCAAGTGCATGCCCGCATTCGAGACGAGGACTGACTCCCCTGGGGAGACTCCAGAAGTACCCCAAGATCCATGTCAGTCCTGGAGAGGAATCCTCAGGTTCCGGCCCCGACTCCACACAAGGTCTTAGGCCCCGGCATCGACGGGTGAGGAATCCCGAGAGGCCCCCGAGGAACTCGCATGGGGACTGGCCTTTCCTGAGGCCACCAGAGCGGTTCCCTGAGGTTCCCGTCGTAAGACGAGAGCACCTGCCGCAACTCGAGAAAATCCAGGAGGTTTTGCCCTCCAGGCGAGATGAGGCCCATTTCCACTGAGGCTTCTCGAGGCTAATCACGTCTAACCACTGGAACTTCCAAAGGGTCCTTCACACCCTTGCTGCAACTCAAGAAGTTCCCCGACATACCCGTCTCCACTCGAGAGGAAGCACGTGGGTCCCGCACACATCCAGGGGAGCCCCGTTTCCGCCTCCTAGCTCGAGATGAGGGATCCTTTCGCTGTTTCGTAGGGAAAGACTTCCCGGCGTTCCAGTCGCATCTCAAGAGGAGGCGCTCTCAACAGGAAAGGCGAGAGGAACTCCAGGGTCGTGACACCATTCCAAGAGTCCCCCATATGTGTCAGTCCATTCCAGAGGAACCTGTTTTCCCTGCACTGCCTTGACGTTCAAGCCGAGGATCGACTCCCACCACGTGTGCACGTGGGACAGCCCCGTGGGAAAACCTCGTGGGAAAGCCTCGTGGGAAAGACTCGAGGGAAAACCATAGATCCTTTGATCCACGCGGTGGACTGCGTGACACTGCTGCTACCGCTCTGGAGGAAAGCGCAAGTGCATGCCCGCATTCGAGACGAGGACTGACTCCCCTGGGGAGACTCCAGAAGTACCCCAAGATCCATGTCAGCACTGGAGAGGAATCCTCAGGTTCCGGCCCCGACTCCACACAAGGTCTTAGGCCCCGGCATCGACGGGAGAGGAATCCCGAGAGGCCCCCGAGGAACTCGCATGGGGACTGGCCTTTCCTTAGGCCACCAGAGCGGGTCCCTGAAGTCCCCGTCGTAACTCGAGAGCACCTGCTGCAACTCGAGAAAATCCAGAAGGTTTTGCCCTCCAGGCGAGATGAGGCCCATTTCCGCTGAGGCTTCTCGAGGCCAATCACATCTAACCACTGGAACTTCCAAAGGGTCCTTCACACCATTGCTGCAACTCAAGAAGTTCCCCGACATACCCGTCTCCACTCGAGAGGAAGCACGTGGGTTCCCGCACACATCCAGGGGAGCCCCGTTTCCGCCTCCTAGCTCGAGATGAGGGATCCTTTCCCTGTTTCGTAGGGAAAGAATTCACGGCGTTCCCGTCGCATCTCAAGAGGAGGCGCTCTCCACAGGAAAGGCGAGAGGAACTCCATGGTCTTGCCACCATTCCAAGAGTCCCCCAGATGTGTAAGTCCATTCCAGAGGAACCTGTTTTCCCTGCACTGCCTTGACGTTAAAGCCGAGGATCGACTCCCACCACTTGTGCACGTGGGACAGCCCTGTGGGAAAGCCTCGTGGGAAAGCCTCGTGGGAAAGACTCGAGGGAAAACCATAGATCCTTTGATCCACGCGGCGGACTGCGTGACACTGCTGCTACCGCTCTGGAGGAAAGCGCAAGTGCATGCCCGCATTCGAGACGAGGACTGACTCCCCTGGGGAGACTCCAGAAATACCCCAAGATCCATGTCAGCCCTGGAGAGGAATCCTCAGGTTCCGGCCCCGACTCCACACAAGGTCTTAGGCCCCGGCATCGACGGGAGAGGAATCCCGAGAGGCCCCCGGGGAACTCGCATGGGGACTGGCCTTTCCTGAGGCCACCAGAGCGGGTCCCTGAGGTCCCCGTCGTAAGTCTAGAGCACCTGCCGCAACTCGAGAAAATCCAGGAGGTTTTGCCCTCCAGGCGAGATGAGGCCCATTTCCACTGAGGCTTCTCGAGGCTAATCACGTCTAACCACTGGAACTTCCAAAGGGTCCTTCACACCCTTGCTGCAACTCAAGAAGTTCCCCGACATACCCGTCTCCACTCGAGAGGAAGCACGTGGGTCCCGCACACATCCAGGGGAGCCCCGTTTCCGCCTCCTAGCTCGAGATGAGGGATCCTTTCCCTGTTTCGTAGGGAAAGAATTCCCGGCGTTCTCCTCGCATCTCAAGAGGAGGCGCTCTCCACAGGAAAGGCGAGAGGAACACCAGGGTCGTGCCACCATTCCAAGAGTCCCCCAGATGTGTCAGTCCATTCCAGAGGAACCTGTTTTCCCTGCACTGCCTTGACGTTCAAGCCGAGGATCGACTCCCACCACGTGTGCACGTGGGACAACCCTGTGGGAAAGGCTCGTGGGAAAGCCTCGTGGGAAAGACTCGAGGGAAAACCATAGATCCTTTGATCCACGCGGCGGACTGCGTGACACTGCTGCTACCGCTCTGGAGGAAAGTGCAAGTGCATGCCCGCATTCGAGACGAGGACTGACTCCCCTGGGGAGACTCCAGAAGTACCCCAAGATCCATGTCAGCACTGGAGAGGAATCCTCAGGTTCCGGCCCCGACTCCACACAAGGTCTTAGGCCCCGGCATCGACGGGAGAGGAATCCCGAGAGGCCCCCGAGGAACTCGCATGGGGACTGGCCTTTCCTGAGGCCACCAGAGCGGGTCCCTGAGGTCCCCGTCGTAAGTCGAGAGCACCTGCCGCAACTCGAGAAAATCCAGGAGGTTTTGCCCTCCAGGCGAGATGAGGCCCATTTCCGCTGAGGCTTCTCGAGGCCAATCACATCTAACCACTGGAAATTCCAAAGGGTCCTTCACACCCTTGCTGCAACTCAAGAAGTTCCCCGACATACCTGTCTCCACTCGAGAGGAAGCACGTGGGGTCCCTCACACATCCAGGGGAACCCCGTTTCTGCCTCCTAGCTCGAGATGAGGGATCCTTCCCTGTTTCGTAGGGAAAGAATTCCCGGCGTTCCCGTCGCATCTCAAGAGGAGGCGCTCTCCACAGGCAAGGCGAGAGGAACTCCAGGGTCGTGACACCATTCCAAGAGTCCCCCAGATGTGTCAGTCCATTCCAGAGGAACCTGTTTTCCCTGCACTGCCTTGACGTTCAAGCCGAGGATCGACTCCCACCACGTGTGCACGTGGGACAGCCCTGTGGGAAAGCCTCGTGGGAAAGACTCGTGGGAAATACTCGAGGGAAAACCATAGATCCTTTGATCCACGCGGCGGGCTGCGTGACACTGCTGCTACCGCTCTGGAGGAAAGCGCAAGTGCATGCCCGCATTCGAGACGAGGACTGACTCCCCTGGGGAGACTCCAGAAGTACCCCAAGATCCATGTCAGCACTGGAGAGGAATCCTCAGGTTCCGGCCCCGACTCCACACAAGGTCTTAGGCCCCGGCATTGACGGGAGAGGAATCCCGAGACGCCCCTGAGGAACTCGCATGGGGACTGGCCTTTCCTGAGGCCACCAGAGCGGTTCCCTGAGGTCCCCGTAGTAAGTCCAGAGCACCTGCCGCAACTCGAGAAAATCCAGGAGGTTTTGCCCTCCAGGCGAGATGAGGCCCATTTCCGCTGAGGCTTCTCGAGGCCAATCACATCTAACCACTGGAACTTCCAAAGGGTCCTTCACACCATTGCTGCAACTCAAGAAGTTCCCCGACATACCCGTCTCCACTCGAGAGGAAGCACGTGGGTTCCCGCACACATCCAGGGGAGCCCCGTTTCCGCCTCCTAGCTCGAGATGAGGGATCCTTTCCCTGTTTCGTAGGGAAAGAATTCCCAGCGTTCCCGTCGCATCTCAAGAGGAGGCGCTCTCCACAGGAAAGGCGAGAGGAACTCCAGGGTCGTGACACCATTCCAAGAGTCCCCCAGATGTGTCAGTCCATTCCAGAGGAACCTGTTTTCCCTGCACTGCCTTGACGTTCAAGCTGAGGATCGACTCCCACCACGTGTGCACGTGGGACAGCCCTGTGGGAAAGCCTCGTGGGAAAGCCTCGTGGGAAAGACTCGAGGGAAAACCATAGATCCTTTGATCCACGCGAAGGACTGCGTGACACTGCTGCTACCGCTCTGGAGGAAAGCGCAAGTGCATGCCCGCATTCGAGACGAGGACTGACTCCCCTGGGGAGACTCCAGAAGTACCCCAAGATCCATGTCAGCACTGGAGAGGAATCCTCAGGTTCCGGCCCCGACTCCACACAAGTTCTTAGGCCCCGGCATCGACGGGAGAGGAATCCCGAGACGCCCCCGAGGAACTCGCATGGGGACTGGCCTTTCCTGAGGCCACCAGAGCGGGTCCCTGAGGTCCCCGTCGTAAGTCGAGAGCACCTGCCGCAACTCGAGAAAATCCAGGAGGTTTTGCCCTCCAGGCGAGATGAGGCCCATTTCCGCTGAGGCTTCTCGAGGCCAATCACATCTAACCACTGGAACTTACAAAGGGTCCTTCACACCATTGCTGCAACTCAAGAAGTTCCCCGACATACCCGTCTCCATTCGAGAGGAAGCACGTGGGGTCCCGCACACATCCAGGGGAGCCCCGTTTCCGCCTCCTAGCTCGAGATGAGGGATCCTTTCGCTGTTTCGTAGGGAAAGAATTCCCGGCGTTCTCGTCGCATCTCAAGAGGAGGCGCTCTCCACAGGAAAGGCGAGAGGAACTCCAGGGTCGTGACACCATTCCAAGAGTCCCCCAGATGTGTCAGTCCATTCCAGAGGAACCTGTTTTCCCTGTACTGCCTTGACGTTCAAGCCGAGGATCGACTCCCACCACGTGTGCACGTGGGACAGCCCTGTGGGAAAGCCTCGTGGGAAAGCCTCGTGGGAAAGACTCGAGGGAAAACCATAGATCCTTTGATCCACGCGGCGGACTGCGTGACACTGCTGCTACCGCTCTGGAGGAAAGCGCAAGCGCATGCCCGCATTCGAGACGAGGACTGACTCCCCTGGGGAGACTCCAGAAGTACCCCAAGATCCATGTCAGCACTGGAGAGGAATCCTCAGGTTCCGGCCCCGACTCCACACAAGGTCTTAGGCCCCGGCATCGACGGGAGAGGAATCCCGAGAGGCCCCCTAGGAACTCGCATGGGGACTGGCCTTTCCTGAGGCCACCAGAGCGGGTCCCTGAGGTCCCCGTCGTAAGTCGAGAGCACCTGCCGCAACTCGAGAAAATCCAGGAGGTTTTGCCCTCCAGGCGAGATGAGGCCCATTTCCGCTGAGGCTTCTCGAGGCCAATCACGTCTAACCACTGGAACTTCCAAAGGGTCCTTCACACCCTTGCTGCAACTCAAGAAGTTCCCCGACATACCCGTCTCCACTCGAGAGGAAGCATGTGGTGCCCCGCACACATCCAGGGGAGCGCCGTTTCCGCCTCCTAGCTCGAGATGAGGGATCCTTTCCCTGTTTCGTAGGGAAAGAATTCCCGGCGTTCCCGTCGCATCTCAAGAGGAGGCGCTCTCCACAGGAAAGGCGAGAGGAACTCCAGGGTCGTGCCACCATTCCAAGAGTCCCCCAGATGTGTCAGTCCATTCCAGAGAAACCTGTTTTCCCTGCACTGCCTTGACGTTCAAGCCTAGGATCGACTCCCACCACGTGTGCACGTGGGACAGCCCTGTGGGAAAGCCTCGTGGGAAAGCCTCGTGGGAAAGACTCGAGGGAAAACCATAGATCCTTTGATCCACGCGGCGGACTGCGTGACACTGCTGCTACCGCTCTGGAGGAAAGCGCAAGTGCATGCCCGCATTCGAGACGAGGACTGACTCCCCTGGGGAGACTCCAGAAGTACCCCAAGATCCATGTCAGCACTGGAGAGGAATCCTCAGGTTCCGGCCCCGACTCCACACAAGGTCTTAGGCCCCGGCATCGACGGGAGAGGAATCCCGAGACGCCCCCGAGGAACTCGCATGGGGACTGGCCTGTCCTGAGGCCACCAGAGTGGGTCCCTGAGGTCCCCGTCGTAAGTCGAGAGCACCTGCCGCCACTCGAGAAAATCCAGGAGGTTTTGCCCTCCAGGCGAGATGAGGCCCATTTCCGCTGAGGCTTCTCGAGGCCAATCACATCTAACCACTGGAACTTACAAAGGGTCCTTCACACCATTGCTGCAACTCAAGAAGTTCCCCGACATACCCGTCTCCATTCGAGAGGAAGCACGTGGGGTCCCGCACACATCCAGGGGAGCCCCGTTTCCGCCTCCTAGCTCGAGATGAGGGATCCTTTCGCTGTTTCGTAGGGAAAGAATTCCCGGCGTTCTCGTCGCATCTCAAGAGGAGGCGCTCTCCACAGGAAAGGCGAGAGGAACTCCAGGGTCGTGCCACCATTCCAAGAGTCCCCCAGATGTGTCAGTCCATTCCAGAGGAACCTGTTTTCCCTGCACTGCCTTGACGTTCAAGCCGAGGATCGACTCCCACCACGTGTGCACGTGGGACAGCCCTGTGGGAAAGCCTCGTGGGAAAGCCTCGTGGGAAAGACTCGAGGGAAAACCATAGATCCTTTGATCCACGCGGCGGACTGCGTGACACTGCTGCTACCGCTCTGGAGGAAAGCGCAAGTGCATGCCCGCATTCGAGACGAGGACTGACTCCCCTGGGGAGACTCCAGAAGTACCCCAAGATCCATGTCAGCACTGGAGAGGAATCCTCAGGTTCCGGCCCCGACTCCACACAAGGTCTTAGGCCCCGGCATTGACGGGAGAGGAATCCCGAGACGCCCCCGAGGAACTCGCATGGGGACTGGCCTTTCCTGAGGCCACCAGAGCGGGTCCCTGAGGTCCCCGTCGTAAGTCGAGAGCACCTGCCGCAACTCGAGAAAATCCAGGAGGTTTTGCCCTCCAGGCGAGATGAGGCCCATTTCCGCTGAGGCTTCTCGAGGCCAATCACATCTAACCACTGGAACTTACAAAGGGTCCTTCACACCATTGCTGCAACTCAAGAAGTTCCCCGACATACCCGTCTCCATTCGAGAGGAAGCACGTGGGGTCCCGCACACATCCAGGGGAGCCCCGTTTCCGCCTCCTAGCTCGAGATGAGGGATCCTTTCGCTGTTTCGTAGGGAAAGAATTCCCGGCGTTCTCGTCGCATCTCAAGAGGAGGCGCTCTCCACAGGAAAGGCGAGAGGAACTCCAGGGTCGTGACACCATTCCAAGAGTTCCCCAGATGTGTCAGTCCATTCCAGAGGAACCTGTTTTCCCTGTACTGCCTTGACGTTCAAGCCAAGGATCGACTCCCACCACGTGTGCACGTGGGACAGCCCTGTGGGAAAGCCTCGTGGGAAAGCCTCGTGGGAAAGACTCGAGGGAAAACCATAGATCCTTTGATCCACGCGGCGGACTGCGTGACACTGCTGCTACAGCTCTGGAGGAAAGCGAAAGCGCATGCCCGCATTCGAGACGAGGACTGACTCCCCTGGGGAGACTCCAGAAGTACCCCAAGATCCATGTCAGCACTGGAGAGGAATCCTCAGGTTCCGGCCCCGACTCCACACAAGGTCTTAGGCCCCGGCATCGACGGGAGAGGAATCCCGAGAGGCCCCCGAGGAACTCGCATGGGGACTGGCCTTTCCTGAGGCCACCAGAGCGGGTCCCTGAGGTCCCCGTCGTAAGTCGAGAGCACCTGCCGCAACTCGAGAAAATCCAGGAGGTTTTGCCCTCCAGGCGAGATGAGGCCCATTTCCGCTGAGGCTTCTCGAGGCCAATCACGTCTAACCACTGGAACTTCCAAAGGGTCCTTCACACCCTTGCTGCAACTCAAGAAGTTCCCCGACATACCCGTCTCCACTCGAGAGGAAGCATGTGGTGCCCCGCACACATCCAGGGGAGCGCCGTTTCCGCCTCCTAGCTCGAGATGAGGGATCCTTTCCCTGTTTCGTAGGGAAAGAATTCCCGGCGTTCCCCTCGCATCTCAAGAGGAGGCGCTCTCCACAGGAAAGGCGAGAGGAACTCCAGGGTCGTGCCACCATTCCAAGAGTCCCCCAGATGTGTCAGTCCATTCCAGAGGAACCTGTTTTCCCTGCACTGCCTTGACGTTCAAGCCGAGGAACGACTCCCACCACGTGTGCACGTGGGACAACCCTGTGGGAAAGCCTCGTGGGAAAGCCTCGTGGGAAAGACTCGAGGGAAAACCATAGATCCTTTGATCCACGCGGCGGACTGCGTGACACTGCTGCTACCGCTCTGGAGGAAAGTGCAAGTGCATGCCCGCATTCGAGACGAGGACTGACTCCCCTGGGGAGACTCCAGAAGTACCCCAAGATCCATGTCAGCACTGGAGAGGAATCCTCAGGTTCCGGCCCCGACTCCACACAAGGTCTTAGGCCCCGGCATCGACGGGAGAGGAATCCCGAGAGGCCCCCGAGGAACTCGCATGGGGACTGGCCTTTCCTGAGGCCACCAGAGCGGGTCCCTGAGGTCCCCGTCGTAAGTCGAGAGCACCTGCCGCAACTCTAGAAAATCCAGGAGGTTTTGCCCTCCAGGCGAGATGAGGCCCATTTCCGCTGAGGCTTCTCGAGGCCAATCACATCTAACCACTGGAACTTCCAAAGGGTCCTTCACACCATTGCTGCAACTCAAGAAGTTCCCTGACATACCCGTCTCCACTCGAGAGGAAGCACGTGGGGTCCCGCACACATCCAGGGGAGCCCCGTTTCCGCCTCCTAGCTCGAGATGAGGGATCCTTTCCCTGTTTCGTAGGGAAAGAATTCCCGGCGTTCCCGTCGCATCTCAAGAGGAGGCGCTCTCCACAGGAAAGGCCAGAGGAACTCCAGGGTCGTGACACCATTCCAAGAGTCCCCCAGATGTGTCAGTCCATTCCAGAGGAACCTGTTTTCCCTGCACTGCCTTGACGTTCAAGCCGAGGATCGACTCCCACCACGTGTGCACGTGGGACAGCCCTGTGGGAAAGCCTCGTGGGAAAGCCTCGTGGGAAAGTCTCGAGGGAAAACCATAGATCCTTTGATCCACGCGGCGGACTGCGTGACACTGCTGCTACCGCTCTGGAGGAAAGTGCAAGTGCATGCCCGCATTCGTGACGAGGACTGACTCCCCTGGGGAGACTGCAGAAGTACCCCAAGATCCATGTCAGTCCTGGAGAGGAATCCTCAGGTTCCGGCCCCGACTCCACACAAGGCCTTAGGCCCCGGCATTGACGGGTGAGGAATCCCGAGAGGCCCCCGAGGAACTCGCATGGGGACTGGCCTTTCCTGAGGCCACCAGAGCGGTTCCCTGAGGTCCCCGTCGTAAGTCGAGAGCACCTGCCGCAACTCGAGAAAATCCATGAGATTTTGCCCTCCAGGCGAGATGAGGCACATTTCCACTGAGGCTTCTCGAGGCTAATCACGTCTAACCACTGGAACTTCCAAAGGGTCCTTCACACCCTTGCTGCAACTCAAGAAGTTCCCCGACATACCCGTCTCCACTCGAGAGGAAGCACGTGGGTCCCGCACACATCCAGGGGAGCCCCGTTTCCGCCTCCTAGCTCGAGATGAGGGATCCTTCCCTGTTTCGTAGGGAAAGACTTCCCGGCGTTCCAGTCGCATCTCAAGAGGAGGCGCTCTCCACAGGAAAGGCGAGAGGAACTCCAGGGTCGTGACACCATTCCAAGAGTCCCCCATATGTTTCAGTCCATTCCAGAGGAACCTGTTTCCCCTGCACTGCCTTGACGTTCAAGCCGAGGATCGACTCCCACCACGTGTGCACGTGGGACAGCCCTGTGGGAAAACCTCGTGGGAAAGCCTCGTGGGAAAGACTCGAGGGAAAACCATAGATCCTTTGATCCACGCGGCGGACTTCGTGACACTGCTGCTACCGCTCTGGAGGAAAGCGCAAGTGCATGCCCGCA
Source organism: Ovis canadensis (assembly GCF_042477335.2). Taxonomy (NCBI): domain Eukaryota; kingdom Metazoa; phylum Chordata; class Mammalia; order Artiodactyla; family Bovidae; genus Ovis; species Ovis canadensis. The sequence continues at coordinate 4,727,141 of NC_091252.1, forward strand.
TTCGAGACGAGGACTGACTCCCCTGGGGAGACTCCAGAAGTACCCCAAGATCCATGTCAGCACTGGAGAGGAATCCTCAGGTTCCGGCCCCGACTCCACACAAGGTCTTAGGCCCCGGCATCGACGGGAGAGGAATCCCGAGAGGCCCCCGAGGAACTCGCATGGGGACTGGCCTTTCTTGAGGCCACCAGAGCGGGTCCCTGAGGTCCCCGTCGTAAGTCGAGAGCACCTGCCGCAACTCGAGAAAATCCAGAAGGTTTTGCCCTCCAGGCGAGATGAGGCCCATTTCCGCTGAGGCTTCTCGAGGCCAATCACATCTAACCACTGGAACTTCCAAAGGGTCCTTCACACCATTGCTGCAACTCAAGAAGTTCCCCGACATACCCGTCTGCACTCGAGAGGAAGCACGTGGGTTCCCGCACACATCCAGGGGAGCCCCGTTTCCGCCTCCTAGCTCGAGATGAGGGATCCTTTCCCTGTTTCGTAGGGAAAGAATTCACGGCGTTCCCGTCGCATCTCAAGAGGAGGCGCTCTCCACAGGAAAGGCGAGAGGAACTCCAGGGTCATGCCACCATTCCAAGAGTCCCCCAGATGTGTAAGTCCATTCCAGAGGAACCTGTTTTCCCTGCACTGCCTTGACGTTCAAGCCGAGGATCGACTCCCACCACGTGTGCACGTGGGACAGCCCTGTGGGAAAGCCTCGTGGGAAAGCCTCGTGGGAAAGTCTCGAGGGAAAACCATAGATCCTTTGATCCACGCGGCGGACTGCGTGACACTGCTGCTACCGCTCTGGAGGAAAGTGCAAGTGCATGCCCGCATTCGTGACGAGGACTGACTCCCCTGGGGAGACTGCAGAAGTACCCCAAGATCCATGTCAGTCCTGGAGAGGAATCCTCAGGTTCCGGCCCCGACTCCACACAAGGTCTTAGGCCCCGGCATCGACGGGAGAGGAATCCCGAGAGGCCCCCGAGGAACTCGCATGGGGACTGGCCTTTCTTGAGGCCACCAGAGCGGGTCCCTGAGGTCCCCGTCGTAAGTCGAGAGCACCTGCCGCAACTCGAGAAAATCCAGGAGGTTTTGCCCTCCAGGCGAGATGAGGCCCATTTCCGCTGAGGCTTCTCGAGGCCAATCACGTCTAACCACTGGAACTTCCAAAGGGTCCTTCACACCCTTGCTGCAACTCAAGAAGTTCCCCGACATACCCGTCTCCACTCGAGAGGAAGCATGTGGTGCCCCGCACACATCCAGGGGAGCGCCGTTTCCGCCTCCTAGCTCGAGATGAGGGATCCTTTCCCTGTTTCGTAGGGAAAGAATTCCCGGCGTTCCCGTCGCATCTCAAGAGGAGGCGCTCTCCACAGGAAAGGCGAGAGGAACTCCAGGGTCGTGCCACCATTCCAAGAGTCCCCCAGATGTGTCAGTCCATTCCAGAGAAACCTGTTTTCCCTGCACTGCCTTGACGTTCAAGCCTAGGATCGACTCCCACCACGTGTGCACGTGGGACAGCCCTGTGGGAAAGCCTCGTGGGAAAGCCTCGTGGGAAAGACTCGAGGGAAAACCATAGATCCTTTGATCCACGCGGCGGACTGCGTGACACTGCTGCTACCGCTCTGGAGGAAAGCGCAAGTGCATGCCCGCATTCGAGACGAGGACTGACTCCCCTGGGGAGACTCCAGAAGTACCCCAAGATCCATGTCAGCACTGGAGAGGAATCCTCAGGTTCCGGCCCCGACTCCACACAAGGTCTTAGGCCCCGGCATCGACGGGAGAGGAATCCCGAGACGCCCCCGAGGAACTCGCATGGGGACTGGCCTGTCCTGAGGCCACCAGAGTGGGTCCCTGAGGTCCCCGTCGTAAGTCGAGAGCACCTGCCGCCACTCGAGAAAATCCAGGAGGTTTTGCCCTCCAGGCGAGATGAGGCCCATTTCCGCTGAGGCTTCTCGAGGCCAATCACATCTAACCACTGGAACTTCCAAAGGGTCCTTCACACCATTGCTGCAACTCAAGAAGTTCCCCGACATTCCCGTCTCCACTCGAGAGGAAGCACGTGGGATCCCGCACACATCCAGGGGAGCCCCGTTTCCGCCTCCTAGCTCGAGAAGAGGGATCCTTTCCCTGTTTCGTAGGGAAAGAATTCCCGGCGTTCCCGTCGCATCTCAAGAGGAGGCGCTCTCCACAGGAAAGGCGAGAGGAACTCCAGGGTCGTGACACCATTCCAAGAGTCCCCCAGATGTGTCAGTCCATTCCAGAGGAACCTGTTTTCCCTGCACTGCCTTGACGTTCAAGCCGAGGATCGACTCCCACCACGTGTGCACGTGGGACAGCCCTGTGGGAAAGCCTCGTGGGAAAGCCTCGTGGGAAAGATTCGAGGGAAAACCATAGATCCTTTGATCCACGCGGCGGACTGCGTGACACTGCTGCTACCGCTCTGGAGGAAAGCGCAAGTGCATGCCCGCATTCGAGACGAGGACTGACTCCCCTGGGGAGACTCCAGAAGTACCCCAAGATCCATGTCAGCACTGGAGAGGAATCCTCAGGTTCCGGCCCCGACTCCACACAAGGTCTTAGGCCCCGGCATCGACGGGAGAGGAATCCCGAGAGGCCCCCGAGGAACTCGCATGGGGACTGGCCTTTCCTGAGGCCACCAGAGCGGGTCCCTGAGGTCCCCGTCGTAAGTCGAGAGCACCTGCCGCAACTCAAGAAAATCCAGGAGGTTTTGCCCTCCAGGCGAGATGAGGCCCATTTCCGCTGAGGCTTCTCGAGGCCAATCACATCTAACCACTGGAACTTCCAAAGGGTCCTTCACACCCTTGCTGCAACTCAAGAAGTTCCCCGACATACCCGTCTCCACTCGAGAGGAAGCACTTGGTGTCCCGCACACATCCAGGGGAGCCCCGTTTCCGCCTCCTAGCTCGAGATGAGGGATCCTTTCCCTGTTTCGTAGGGAAAGAATTCCTGGCGTTCCCGTCGCATCTCAAGAGGAGGCGCTCTCCACAGACAAGGCGAGAGGAACTCCAGGGTCGTGACACCATTCCAAGAGTCCCCCAGATGTGTCAGTCCATTCCAGAGGAACCTGTTTTCCCTGCACTGCCTTGACGTTCAAGCCGAGGATCGACTCCCACCACGTGTGCACGTGGGACAGCCCTGTGGGAAAGCCTCGTGGGAAAGACTCGTGGGAAATACTCGAGGGAAAACCATAGATCCTTTGATCCACGCGGCGGGCTGCGTGACACTGCTGCTACCGCTCTGGAGGAAAGCGCAAGTGCATGCCCGCATTCGAGACGAGGACTGACTCCCCTGGGGAGACTCCAGAAGTACCCCAAGATCCATGTCAGCACTGGAGAGGAATCCTCAGGTTCCGGCCCCGACTCCACACAAGGTCTTAGGCCCCGGCATTGACGGGAGAGGAATCCCGAGAGGCCCCCGAGGAACTCGCATGGGGACTGGCCTTTCCTGAGGCCACCAGAGCGGTTCCCTGAGGTCCCCGTAGTAAGTCCAGAGCACCTGCCGCAACTCGAGAAAATCCAGGAGGTTTTGCGCTCCAGGCGAGATGAGGCCCATTTCCGCTGAGGCTTCTCGAGGCCAATCACATCTAACCACTGGAACTTCCAAAGGGACCTTCACACCATTGCTGCAACTCAAGAAGTTCCCCGACATACCCGTCTCCACTCGAGAGGAAGCACGAGGGTTCCCGCACACATCCAGGGGAGCCCCGTTTCCGCCTCCTAGCTCGAGATGAGGGATCCTTTCCCTGTTTCGTAGGGAAAGAATTCCCAGCGTTCCCGTCGCATCTCAAGAGGAGGCGCTCTCCACAGGAAAGGCGAGAGGAACTCCAGGGTCGTGACACCATTCCAAGAGTCCCCCAGATGTGTCAGTCCATTCCAGAGGAACCTGTTTTCCCTGCACTGCCTTGACGTTCAAGCCGAGGATCGACTCCCACCACGTGTGCACGTGGGACAGCCCTGTGGGAAAGCCTCGTGGGAAAGCCTCGTGGGAAAGACTCGAGGGAAAACCATAGATCCTTTGATCCACGCGGCGGACTGCGTGACACTGCTGCTACCGCTCTGGAGGAAAGCGCAAGTGCATGCCCGCATTCGAGACGAGGACTGACTCCCCTGGGGAGACTCCAGAAGTACCCCAAGATCCATGTCAGCACTGGAGAGGAATCCTCAGGTTCCGGCCCCGACTCCACACAAGGTCTTAGGCCCCGGCATTGACGGGAGAGGAATCCCGAGACGCCCCCGAGGAACTCGCATGGGGACTGGCCTTTCCTGAGGCCACCAGAGCGGGTCCCTGAGGTCCCCGTCGTAAGTCGAGAGCACCTGCCGCAACTCGAGAAAATCCAGGAGGTTTTGCCCTCCAGGCGAGATGAGGCCCATTTCCGCTGAGGCTTCTCGAGGCCAATCACATCTAACCACTGGAACTTACAAAGGGTCCTTCACACCATTGCTGCAACTCAAGAAGTTCCCCGACATACCCGTCTCCATTCGAGAGGAAGCACGTGGGGTCCCGCACACATCCAGGGGAGCCCCGTTTCCGCCTCCTAGCTCGAGATGAGGGATCCTTTCGCTGTTTCGTAGGGAAAGAATTCCCGGCGTTCTCGTCGCATCTCAAGAGGAGGCGCTCTCCACAGGAAAGGCGAGAGGAACTCCAGGGTCGTGACACCATTCCAAGAGTTCCCCAGATGTGTCAGTCCATTCCAGAGGAACCTGTTTTCCCTGTACTGCCTTGACGTTCAAGCCAAGGATCGACTCCCACCACGTGTGCACGTGGGACAGCCCTGTGGGAAAGCCTCGTGGGAAAGCCTCGTGGGAAAGACTCGAGGGAAAACCATAGATCCTTTGATCCACGCGGCGGACTGCGTGACACTGCTGCTACAGCTCTGGAGGAAAGCGAAAGCGCATGCCCGCATTCGAGACGAGGACTGACTCCCCTGGGGAGACTCCAGAAGTACCCCAAGATCCATGTCAGCACTGGAGAGGAATCCTCAGGTTCCGGCCCCGACTCCACACAAGGTCTTAGGCCCCGGCATCGACGGGAGAGGAATCCCGAGAGGCCCCCGAGGAACTCGCATGGGGACTGGCCTTTCCTGAGGCCACCAGAGCGGGTCCCTGAGGTCCCCGTCGTAAGTCGAGAGCACCTGCCGCAACTCGAGAAAATCCAGGAGGTTTTGCCCTCCAGGCGAGATGAGGCCCATTTCCGCTGAGGCTTCTCGAGGCCAATCACGTCTAACCACTGGAACTTCCAAAGGGTCCTTCACACCCTTGCTGCAACTCAAGAAGTTCCCCGACATACCCGTCTCCACTCGAGAGGAAGCATGTGGTGCCCCGCACACATCCAGGGGAGCGCCGTTTCCGCCTCCTAGCTCGAGATGAGGGATCCTTTCCCTGTTTCGTAGGGAAAGAATTCCCGGCGTTCCCCTCGCATCTCAAGAGGAGGCGCTCTCCACAGGAAAGGCGAGAGGAACTCCAGGGTCGTGCCACCATTCCAAGAGTCCCCCAGATGTGTCAGTCCATTCCAGAGGAACCTGTTTTCCCTGCACTGCCTTGACGTTCAAGCCGAGGAACGACTCCCACCACGTGTGCACGTGGGACAACCCTGTGGGAAAGCCTCGTGGGAAAGCCTCGTGGGAAAGACTCGAGGGAAAACCATAGATCCTTTGATCCACGCGGCGGACTGCGTGACACTGCTGCTACCGCTCTGGAGGAAAGTGCAAGTGCATGCCCGCATTCGAGACGAGGACTGACTCCCCTGGGGAGACTCCAGAAGTACCCCAAGATCCATGTCAGCACTGGAGAGGAATCCTCAGGTTCCGGCCCCGACTCCACACAAGGTCTTAGGCCCCGGCATCGACGGGAGAGGAATCCCGAGAGGCCCCCGAGGAACTCGCATGGGGACTGGCCTTTCCTGAGGCCACCAGAGCGGGTCCCTGAGGTCCCCGTCGTAAGTCGAGAGCACCTGCCGCAACTCTAGAAAATCCAGGAGGTTTTGCCCTCCAGGCGAGATGAGGCCCATTTCCGCTGAGGCTTCTCGAGGCCAATCACATCTAACCACTGGAACTTCCAAAGGGTCCTTCACACCATTGCTGCAACTCAAGAAGTTCCCTGACATACCCGTCTCCACTCGAGAGGAAGCACGTGGGGTCCCGCACACATCCAGGGGAGCCCCGTTTCCGCCTCCTAGCTCGAGATGAGGGATCCTTTCCCTGTTTCGTAGGGAAAGAATTCCCGGCGTTCCCGTCGCATCTCAAGAGGAGGCGCTCTCCACAGGAAAGGCCAGAGGAACTCCAGGGTCGTGACACCATTCCAAGAGTCCCCCAGATGTGTCAGTCCATTCCAGAGGAACCTGTTTTCCCTGCACTGCCTTGACGTTCAAGCCGAGGATCGACTCCCACCACGTGTGCACGTGGGACAGCCCTGTGGGAAAGCCTCGTGGGAAAGCCTCGTGGGAAAGTCTCGAGGGAAAACCATAGATCCTTTGATCCACGCGGCGGACTGCGTGACACTGCTGCTACCGCTCTGGAGGAAAGTGCAAGTGCATGCCCGCATTCGTGACGAGGACTGACTCCCCTGGGGAGACTGCAGAAGTACCCCAAGATCCATGTCAGTCCTGGAGAGGAATCCTCAGGTTCCGGCCCCGACTCCACACAAGGCCTTAGGCCCCGGCATTGACGGGTGAGGAATCCCGAGAGGCCCCCGAGGAACTCGCATGGGGACTGGCCTTTCCTGAGGCCACCAGAGCGGTTCCCTGAGGTCCCCGTCGTAAGTCGAGAGCACCTGCCGCAACTCGAGAAAATCCAGGAGATTTTGCCCTCCAGGCGAGATGAGGCCCATTTCCACTGAGGCTTCTCGAGGCTAATCACGTCTAACCACTGGAACTTCCAAAGGGTCCTTCACACCCTTGCTGCAACTCAAGAAGTTCCCCGACATACCCGTCTCCACTCGAGAGGAAGCACTTGGGTCCCGCACACATCCAGGGGAGCCCCGTTTCCGCCTCCTAGCTCGAGATGAGGGATCCTTCCCTGTTTCGTAGGGAAAGACTTCCCGGCGTTCCAGTCGCATCTCAAGAGGAGGCGCTCTCCACAGGAAAGGCGAGAGGAACTCCAGGGTCGTGACACCATTCCAAGAGTCCCCCATATGTGTCAGTCCATTCCAGAGGAACCTGTTTCCCCTGCACTGCCTTGACGTTCAAGCCGAGGATCGACTCCCACCACGTGTGCACGTGGGACAGCCCTGTGGGAAAACCTCGTGGGAAAGCCTCGTGGGAAAGACTCGAGGGAAAACCATAGATCCTTTGATCCACGCGGCGGACTTCGTGACACTGCTGCTACCGCTCTGGAGGAAAGCGCAAGTGCATGCCCGCATTCGAGACGAGGACTGACTCCCCTGGGGAGACTCCAGAAGTACCCCAAGATCCATGTCAGCACTGGAGAGGAATCCTCAGGTTCCGGCCCCGACTCCACACAAGGTCTTAGGCCCCGGCATCGACGGGAGAGGAATCCCGAGAGGCCCCCGAGGAACTCGCATGGGGACTGGCCTTTCTTGAGGCCACCAGAGCGGGTCCCTGAGGTCCCCGTCGTAAGTCGAGAGCACCTGCCGCAACTCGAGAAAATCCAGAAGGTTTTGCCCTCCAGGCGAGATGAGGCCCATTTCCGCTGAGGCTTCTCGAGGCCAATCACATCTAACCACTGGAACTTCCAAAGGGTCCTTCACACCATTGCTGCAACTCAAGAAGTTCCCCGACATACCCGTCTGCACTCGAGAGGAAGCACGTGGGTTCCCGCACACATCCAGGGGAGCCCCGTTTCCGCCTCCTAGCTCGAGATGAGGGATCCTTTCCCTGTTTCGTAGGGAAAGAATTCACGGCGTTCCCGTCGCATCTCAAGAGGAGGCGCTCTCCACAGGAAAGGCGAGAGGAACTCCAGGGTCATGCCACCATTCCAAGAGTCCCCCAGATGTGTAAGTCCATTCCAGAGGAACCTGTTTTCCCTGCACTGCCTTGACGTTCAAGCCGAGGATCGACTCCCACCACGTGTGCACGTGGGACAGCCCTGTGGGAAAGCCTCGTGGGAAAGCCTCGTGGGAAAGTCTCGAGGGAAAACCATAGATCCTTTGATCCACGCGGCGGACTGCGTGACACTGCTGCTACCGCTCTGGAGGAAAGTGCAAGTGCATGCCCGCATTCGTGACGAGGACTGACTCCCCTGGGGAGACTGCAGAAGTACCCCAAGATCCATGTCAGTCCTGGAGAGGAATCCTCAGGTTCCGGCCCCGACTCCACACAAGGTCTTAGGCCCCGGCATCGACGGGAGAGGAATCCCGAGAGGCCCCCGAGGAACTCGCATGGGGACTGGCCTTTCTTGAGGCCACCAGAGCGGGTCCCTGAGGTCCCCGTCGTAAGTCGAGAGCACCTGCCGCAACTCGAGAAAATCCAGAAGGTTTTGCCCTCCAGGCGAGATGAGGCCCATTTCCACTGAGGCTTCTCGAGGCTAATCACGTCTAACCACTGGAACTTCCAAAGGGTCCTTCACACCCTTGCTGCAACTCAAGAAGTTCCCCGACATACCCGTCTCCACTCGAGAGGAAGCACGTGGGTCCCGCACACATCCAGGGGAGCCCCGTTTCCGCCTCCTAGCTCGAGATGAGGGATCCTTTCCCTGTTTCGTAGGGAAAGAATTCCCGGCGTTCTCCTCGCATCTCAAGAGGAGGCGCTATCCACAGGAAAGGCGAGAGGAACTCCAGGGTCGTGCCACCATTCCAAGAGTCCCCCAGATGTGTCAGTCCATTCCAGAGGAACCTGTTTTCCCTGCACTGCCTTGACGTTCAAGCCGAGGATCGACTCCCACCACGTGTGCACGTGGGACAACCCTGTGGGAAAGGCTCGTGGGAAAGCCTCGTGGGAAAGACTCGAGAGAAAACCATAGATCCTTTGATCCACGCGGAGGACTGCGTGACACTGCTGCTACCGCTCTGGAGGAAAGTGCAAGTGCATTCCCGCATTCGAGACGAGGACTGACTCCCCTGGGGAGACTCCAGAAGTACCCCAAGATCCATGTCAGCACTGGAGAGGAATCCTCAGGTTCCGGCCCCGACTCCACACAAGGTCTTAGGCCCCGGCATCGACGGGAGAGGAATCCCGAGAGGCCCCCGAGGAATTCGCATGGGGACTGGCCTTTCCTGAGGCCACCAGAGCGGGTCCCTGAGGTCCCCGTCGTAAGTCTAGAGCACCTGCCGCAACTCGAGAAAATCCAGGAGGTTTTGCCCTCCAGGCGAGATGAGGCCCGTTTCCGCTGAGGCTTCTCGAGGCTAATCACGTCTAACCACTGGAACTTCCAAAGGGTCCTTCACACCCTTGCTGCAACTCAAGAAGTTCCCCGACATACCCGTCTCCACTCGAGAGGAAGCACGTGGGTCCCGCACACATCCAGGGGAGCCCCGTTTCCGCCTCCTAGCTCGAGATGAGGGATCCTTTCCCTGTTTCGTAGGGAAAGAATTCCCGGCGTTCTCCTCGCATCTCAAGAGGAGGCGCTCTCCACAGGAAAGGCGAGAGGAACTCCAGGGTCGTGCCACCATTCCAAGAGTCCCCCAGATGTGTCAGTCCATTCCAGAGGAACCTGTTTTCCCTGCACTGCCTTGACGTTCAAGCCGAGGATCGACTCCCACCACGTGTGCACGTGGGACAACCCTGTGGGAAAGCCTCGTGGGAAAGCCTCGTGGGAAAGACTCGAGGGAAAACCATAGATCCTTTGATCCACGCGAAGGACTGCGTGACACTTCTGCTACCGCTCTGGAGGAAATTGCAAGTGCATGCCCGCATTCGAGACGAGGACTGACTCCCCTGGGGAGACTCCAGAAGTACCCCAAGATCCATGTCAGCCCTGGAGAGGAATCGTCAGGTTCCGGCCCCGACTCCACACAAGGTCTTAGGCCCCGGCATCGACGGGAGAGGAATCCCGAGAGGCCCCCGAGGAACTCGCATGGGGACTGGCCTTTCCTGAGGCCACCAGAGCGGGTCCCTGAGGTCCCCGTCGTAAGTCGAGAGCACCTGCCGCAACTAGAGAAAATCCAGGAGGTTTTGCCCTCCAGGCGAGATGAGGCCCATTTCCACTGAGGCTTCTCGAGGCTAATCACGTCTAAACACTGGAACTTCCAAAGGGTCATTCACACCCTTGCTGCAACTCAAGAAGTTCCCCGACATACCCGTCTCCACTCGAGAGGAAGCACGTGGGTCCCACACACATCCAGGGGAGCCCCGTTTCCGCCTCCTAGCTCGAGATGAGGGATCCTTTCCCTGTTTCATAGGGAAAGAATTCCCGGCGTTCTCGTCGCATCTCAAGAGGAGGCGCTCTCCACAGGAAAGGCGAGAGGAACTCCAGGGTCGTGCCACCATTCCAAGAGTCCCCCAGATGTGTCACTCCATTCAAGAGGAACCTGTTTTCCCTGCACTGCCTTGACGTTCAAGCCGAGGATCGACTCCCACCACGTGTGCACGTGGGACAACCCTGTGGGAAAGCTTCGTGGGAAAGCCTCGTGGGAAAGACTCGAGGGAAAACCATAGATCCTTTGATCCACGCGGCGGACTGCGTGACACTGCTGCTACCGCTCTGGAGGAAAGTGCAAGTGCATGCCCGCATTCGAGACGAGGACTGACTCCCCTGGGGAGACTCCAGAAGTACCCCAAGATCCATGTCAGCACTGGAGAGGAATCGTCAGCTTCCGGCCCCGACTCCACACAAGGTCTTAGGCCCTGGCATCGACGGGAGAGGAATCCCGAGAGGCCCCCGAGGAACTCGCATGGGGACTGGCCTTTCCTGAGGCCACCAGAGCGGGTCCCTGAGGTCCCGGTCGAAAGTCGAGAGCACCTGCCGCAACTCGAGAAAATCCAGGAGGTTTTGCCCTCCAGGCGAGATGAGGCCCATTTCCGCTGAGGCTTCTCAAGGCCAATCACATCTAACAACTCGAACTTCCAAAGGGTCCTTCACACCATTGCTGCAACTCAAGAAGTTCCCCGACATACCCGTCTCCACTCGAGAGGAAGCACGTGGTGTCCCTCACACATCCAGGGGAGCCCCGTATCCGCCTCCTAGCTCGAGATGAGGGATCCTTCCCTGTTTCGTAGGGAAAGACTTCCCGGCGTTCCAGTCGCATCTCAAGAGGAGGCGCTCTCAACAGGAAAGGCGAGAGGAACTCCAGGGTCGTGACACCATTCCAAGAGTCCCCCAGATGTGTCAGTCCATTCCAGAGGAACCTGTTTTCCCTGCACTGCCTTGACGTTCAAGCCGAGGATCGACTCCCACCACGTGTGCACGTGGGACAGCCCTGTGGGAAAACCTCGTGGGAAAGCCTCGTAGGAAAGACTCGAGGGAAAACCATAGATCCTTTGATCCACGCGGCGGAGTGCGTGACACTCCTGCTACCGCTCTGGAGGAAAGCGCAAGTGCATGCCCGCATTCGAGACGAGGACTGACTCCCCTGGGGAGACTCCAGAAGTACCCCAAGATCCATGTCAGCCCTAGAGAGGAATCCTCAGGTTCCGGCCCCGACTCCACACAAGGTCTTAGGCCCCGGCATCGACGGGAGAGGAATCCCGAGAGGCCCCCGGGGAACTCGCATGGGGACTGGCCTTTCCTTAGGCCACCAGAGCGGGTCCCTGACGTCCCCGTCGTAAGTCGAGAGCACCTGCCGCAACTCGAGAAAATCCAGGAGGTTTTGCCCTCCAGGCGAGATGAGGCCCATTTCCGCTGAGGCTTCTCGAGGCCAATCACATCTAACCACTGGAACTTCCAAAGGGTCCTTCACACCCTTGCTGCAACTCAAGAAGTTCCCCGACATACCCGTCTCCACTCGAGAGGAAGCACGTGGGTCGGCACACATCCAGGGGAGCCCCGTTTCCGCCTCCTAGCTCGAGATGAGGGATCCTTTCCCTGTTTCGTAGGGAAAGAATTCCCGGCGTTCTCCTCGCATCTCAAGAGGAGGCGCTCTCCACAGGAAAGGCGAGAGGAACTCCAGGGTCGTGCCACCATTCCAAGAGTCCCCCAGATGTGTCAGTGCATTCCAGAGGAACCTGTTTTCCCTGCACTGCCTTGACGTTCAAGCCGAGGATCGACTCCCACCACGTGTGCACGTGGGACAACCCTGTGGGAAAGGCTCGTGGGAAAGCCTCCTGGGAAAGACTCGAGGGAAAACCATAGATCCTCTGATCCACGCGGAGGACTGCGTGACACTGCTGCTACCGCTCTGGAGGAAAGTGCAAGTGCATGCCCGCATTCGAGACTAGGACTGACTCCCCTGGGGAGACTCCAGAAGTACCCCAAGATCCATGTCAGCACTGGAGAGGAATCCTCAGGTTCCGGCCCCGACTCCACACAAGGTCTTAGGCCCCGGCATCGACGAGAGAGGAATCCCGAGAGGCCCCCGAGGAACTCGCATGGGGACTGGCCTTTCCTGAGGCCACCAGAGCGGGTCCCTGAGGTCCCCGTCGTAAGTCGAGAGCACCAGCCGCAACTCGAGAAAATCCAGGAGGTTTTGCCCTCCAGGCAAGATGAGGCCCATTTCCGCTGAGGCTTCTCGAGGCCAATCACATCTAACCACTGGAAATTCCAAAGGGTCCTTCACACCATTGCTGCAACTCAAGAAGTTCCCCGACATACCCGTCTCCACTCGAGAGGAAGCACGTGGGGTCCCTCACACATCCAGGGGAGCCCCGTTTCTGCCTCCTAGCTCGAGGTGAGGGATCCTTCCCTGTTTCGTAGGGAAAGAATTCCCGGCGTTCCAGTCGCATCTCAAGAGGAGGCGCTCTCCACAGGAAAGGCGAGAGGAACTCCAGCGTCGTGACACCATTCCAAGAGTCCCCCAGATGTGTCAGTCCATTCCAGAGGAACCTGTTTTCCCTGCACTGCCTTGACGTTCAAGCCGAGGATCGACTCCCACCACGTGTGCACGTGGGACAGCCCTGTGGGAAAGCCTCGTGGGAAAGCCTCGTGGGAAAGACTCGAGGGAAAACCATAGATCCTTTGATCCACGCGGCGGACTGCGTGACACTGCTGCTACCGCTCTGGAGGAAAGTGCAAGTGCATGCCCGCATTCGAGACGAGGACTGACTCCCCTGGGGAGACTCCAGAAGTACCCCAAGATCCATGTCAGCACTGGAGAGGAATCCTCAGGTTCCGGCCCCGACTCCACACAAGGTCTTAGGCCCCGGCATCGACGGGAGAGGAATCCCGAGAGGCCCCCGAGGAACTCGCATGGGGACTGGCCTTTCCTGAGGCCACCAGAGCGGGTCCCTGAGGTCCCCGTCGTAAGTCGAGAGCACCTGCCGCAACTCTAGAAAATCCAGGAGGTTTTGCCCTCCAGGCGAGATGAGGCCCATTTCCGCTGAGGCTTCTCGAGGCCAATCACATCTAACCACTGGAACTTCCAAAGGGTCCTTCACACCATTGCTGCAACTCAAGAAGTTCCCTGACATACCCGTCTCCACTCGAGAGGAAGCACGTGGGGTCCCGCACACATCCAGGGGAGCCCCGTTTCCGCCTCCTAGCTCGAGATGAGGGATCCTTTCCCTGTTTCGTAGGGAAAGAATTCCCGGCGTTCCCGTCGCATCTCAAGAGGAGGCGCTCTCCACAGGAAAGGCGAGAGGAACTCCAGGGTCGTGACACCATTCCAAGAGTCCCCCAGATGTGTCAGTCCATTCCAGAGGAACCTGTTTTCCCTGCACTGCCTTGACGTTCAAGCCGAGGATCGACTCCCACCACGTGTGCACTTGGGACAGCCCTGTGGGAAAGCCTCGTGGGAAAGCCTCGTGGGAAAGACTCGAGAGAAAACCATAGATCCTTTGATCCACGCGGCGGACTGCGTGACACTGCTGCTATCGCTCTGGAGGAAAGCGCAAGTGCATGCCCGCATTCGAGACGAGGACTGACTCCCCTGGGGAGACTCCAGAAGTACCCCAAGATCCATGTCAGCACTGGAGAGGAATCCTCAGGTTCCGGCCCCGACTCCACACAAGGTCATAGGCCCCGGCATCGACGGGAGAGGAATCCCGAGAGGCCCCCGAGGAACTCGCATGGGGACTGGCCTGTCCTGAGGCCACCAGAGCGGGTCCCTGAGGTCCCCGTCGTAAGTCGAGAGCACCTGCCGCAACTCGAGAAAATCCAGGAGGTTTTGCCCTCCAGGCGAGATGAGGCCCGTTTCCGCTGAGGCTTCTCGAGGCCAATCACATCTAACCACTGGAACTTCCAAAGGGTCCTTCACACCCTTGCTGCAACTCAAGAAGTTCCCCGACATACCCGTCTCCACTCGAGAGGAAGCACGTGGGGTCCCGCACACATCCAGGGGAGCCCCGTTTCCGCCTCCTAGATCGAGATGAGGGATCCTTTCCCTGTTTCGTAGGGAAAGAATTCCCGGCGTTCCCGTCGCATCTCAAGAGGAGGCGCTCTCCACAGGAAAGGCGAGAGGAACTCCAGGGTCGTGACACCATTCCAAGAGTCCCCCAGATGTGTCAGTCCATTCCAGAGAAACCTGTTTTCCCTGCACTGCCTTGACGTTCAAGCCGAGGATCGACTCCCACCACGTGTGCACGTGGGACAGCCCTGTGGGAAAGCCTCGTGGGAAAGCCTCGTGGGAAAGACTCGAGGGAAAACCATAGATCCTTTGATCCACGCGGCGGACTGCGTGACACTGCTGCTACCGCTCTGGAGGAAAGCGCAAGTGCATGCCCGCATTCGAGACGAGGACTGACTCCCCTGGGGAGACTCCAGAAGTACCCCAAGATCCATGTCAGCACTGGAGAGGAATCCTCAGGTTCCGGCCCCGACTCCACACAAGGTCTTAGGCCCCGGCATCGACGGGAGAGGAATCCCGAGACGCCCCCGAGGAACTCGCATGGGGACTGGCCTTTCCTGAGGCCACCAGAGCGGGTCCCTGAGGTCCCCGTCGTAAGTCGAGAGCACCTGCCGCAACTCGAGAAAATCCAGGAGGTTTTGCCCTCCAGGCGAGATGAGGCCCATTTCCGCTGAGGCTTCTCGAGGCCAATCACATCTAACCACTGGAACTTCCAAAGGGTCCTTCACACCATTGCTGCAACTCAAGAAGTTCCCCGACATACCCGTCTCCACTCGAGAGGAAGCACGTGGGGTCCCGCACACATCCAGGGGAGCCCCGTTTCCGCCTTCTAGCTCGAGAAGAGGGATCCTTTCCCTGTTTCGTAGGGAAAGACTTCCCGGCGTTCCCGTCGCATCTCAAGAGGAGGCGCTCTCCACAGGAAAGGCGAGAGGAACTCCAGGGTCGTGACACCATTCCAAGAGTCCCCCAGATGTGTCAGTCCATTCCAGAGGAACCTGTTTTCCCTGCACTGCCTTGACGTTCAAGCCGAGGATCGACTCCCACCACGTGTGCACGTGGGACAGCCCTGTGGGAAAGCCTCGTGGGAAAGACTCGTGGGAAAGACTCGAGGGAAAACCATAGATCCTTTGATCCACGCGGCGGACTGCGTGACACTGCTGCTACCGCTCTGGAGGAAAGCTCAAGTGCATGCCCGCATTCGAGACGAGGACTGACTCCCCTGGGGAGACTCCAGAAGTACCCCAAGATCCATGTCAGCACTGGAGAGGAATCCTCAGGTTCCGGCCCCGACTCCACACAAGGTCTTAGGCCCCGGCATCGACGGGAGAGGAATCCCGAGACGCCCCCGAGGAACTCGCATGGGGACTGGCCTTTCCTGAGGCCACCAGAGCGGGTCCCTGAGGTCCCCGTCGTAAGTCGAGAGCACCTGCCGCAACTCGAGAAAATCCAGGAGGTTTTGCCCTCCAGGCGAGATGAGGCCCATTTCCGCTGAGGCTTCTCGAGGCCAATCACATCTAACCACTGGAACTTCCAAAGGGTCCTTTACACCCTTGCTGCAACTCAAGAAGTTCCCCGACATACCCGTCTCCACTCGAGAGGAAGCACTTGGTGTCCCGCACACATCCAGGGGAGCCCCGTTTCCGCCTCCTAGCTCGAGATGAGGGATCCTTTCCCTGTTTCGTAGGGAAAGAATTCCCGGCGTTCCCGTCGCATCTCAAGAGGAGGCGCTCTCCACAGGCAAGGCGAGAGGAACTCCAGGGTCGTGACACCATTCCAAGAGTCCCCCAGATGTGTCAGTCCATTCCAGAGGAACCTGTTTTCCCTGCACTGCCTTGACGTTCAAGCCAAGGATCGACTCCCACCACGTGTGCCCGTGGGACAGCCCTGTGGGAAAGCCTCGTGGGAAAGACTCGTGGGAAATACTCGAGGGAAAACCATAGATCCTTTGATCCACGCGGCGGGCTGCGTGACACTGCTGCTACCGCTCTGGAGGAAAGCGCAAGTGCATGCCCGCATTCGAGACGAGGACTGACTCCCCTGGGGAGACTCCAGAAGTACCCCAAGATCCATGTCAGCACTGGAGAGGAATCCTCAGGTTCCGGCCCCGACTCCACACAAGGTCTTAGGCCCCGGCATCGACGGGAGAGGAATCCCGAGACGCCCCCGAGGAACTCGCATGGGGACTGGCCTTTCCTGAGGCCACCAGAGCGGTTCCCTGAGGTCCCCGTAGTAAGTCGAGAGCACCTGCCGCAACTCGAGAAAATCCAGGAGGTTTTGCCCTCCAGGCGAGATGAGGCCCATTTCCGATGAGGCTTCTCGAGGCCAATCACATCTAACCACTGGAACTTCCAAAGGGTCCTTCACACCATTGCTGTAACTCAAGAAGTTCCCCGACATACCCGTCTCCACTCGAGAGGAAGCACGTGGGTTCCCGCACACATCCAGGGGAGCCCCGTTTCCACCTCCTAGCTCGAGATGAGGGATCCTTTCCCTGTTTCGTAGGGAAAGAATTCCCAGCGTTCCCGTCGCATCTCAAGAGGAGGCGCTCTCCACAGGAAAGGCGAGAGGAACTCCAGGGTCGTGACACCATTCCAAGAGTCCCCCAGATGTGTCAGTCCATTCCAGAGGAACCTGTTTTCCCTGCACTGCCTTGACGTTCAAGCCGAGGATCGACTCCCACCACGTGTGCACGTGGGACAGCCCTGTGGGAAAGCCTCGTGGGAAAGCCTCGTGGGAAAGACTCGAGGGAAAACCATAGATCCTTTGATCCACGCGGCGGACTGCGTGACACTGCTGCTACCGCTCTGGAGGAAAGCGCAAGTGCATGCCCGCATTCGAGACGAGGACTGACTCCCCTGGGGAGACTCCAGAAGTACCCCAAGATCCATGTCAGCACTGGAGAGGAATCCTCAGGTTCCGGCCCCGACTCCACACAAGGTCTTAGGCCCCGGCATCGACGGGAGAGGAATCCCGAGACGCCCCCGAGGAACTCGCATGGGGACTGGCCTTTCCTGAGGCCACCAGAGCGGGTCCCTGAGGTCCCCGTCGTAAGTCGAGAGCACCTGCCGCAACTCGAGAAAATCCAGGAGGTTTTGCCCTCCAGGCGAGATGAGGCCTATTTCCGCTGAGGCTTCTCGAGGCCAATCACATCTAACCACTGGAACTTCCAAAGGGTCCTTCACACCATTGCTGCAACTCAAGAAGTTCCCCGACATACCCGTCTCCATTCGAGAGGAAGCACGTGGGGTCCCGCACACATCCAGGGGAGCCCCGTTTCCGCCTCCTAGCTCGAGATGAGGGATCCTTTCGCTGTTTCGTAGGGAAAGAATTCCCGGCGTTCTCGTCGCATCTCAAGAGGAGGCGCTCTCCACAGGAAAGGCGAGAGGAACTCCAGGGTCGTGACACCATTCCAAGAGTCCCCCAGATGTGTCATTCCATTCCAGAGGAACCTGTTTTCCCTGTACTGCCTTGACGTTCAAGCCGAGGATCGACTCCCACCACGTGTGCACGTGGGACAGCCCTGTGTGAAAGCCTCGTGGGAAAGCCTCGTGGGAAAGACTCGAGGGAAAACCATAGATCCTTTGATCCACGCGGCGGACTGCGTGACACTGCTGCTACCGCTCTGGAGGAAAGCGCAAGCGCATGCCCGCATTCGAGACGAGGACAGACTCCCCTGGGGAGACTCCAGAAGTACCCCAAGATCCATGTCAGCACTGGAGAGGAATCCTCAGGTTCCGGCCCCGACTCCACACAAGGTCTTAGGCCCCGGCATCGACGGGAGAGGAATCCCGAGAGGCCCCCGAGGAACTCGCATGGGGACTGGCCTTTCCTGAGGCCACCAGAGCGGGTCCCTGAGGTCCCCGTCATAAGTCGAGAGCACCTGCCGCAACTCGAGAAAATCCAGGAGGTTTTGCCCTCCAGGCGAGATGAGGCCCATTTCCGCTGAGGCTTCTCGAGGCCAATCACGTCTAACCACTGGAACTTACAAAGGGTCCTTCACACCCTTGCTGCAACTCAAGAAGTTCCCCGACATACCCGTCTCCACTCGAGAGGAAGCATGTGGTGCCCCGCACACATCCAGGGGAGCGCCGTTTCCGCCTCCTAGCTCGAGATGAGGGATCCTTTCCCTGTTTCGTAGGGAAAGAATTCCCGGCGTTCCCGTCGCATCTCACGAGGAGGCGCTCTACACAGGAAAGGCGAGAGGAACTCCAGGGTCGTGCCACCATTCCAAGAGTCCCCCAGATGTGTCAGTCCATTCCAGAGGAACCTGTTTTCCCTGCACTGCCTTGACGTTCAAGCCGAGGATCGACTCCCAAAACGTGTGCACGTGGGACAGCCCTTTTGGAAAGCCTCGTGGGAAAGCCTCGTGGGAAAGACTCGAGGGAAAACCATAGATCCTTTGATCCACGCGGCGGACTGCGTGACACTGCTGCTACCGCTCTGGAGGAAAGCGCAAGTGCATGCCCGCATTCGAGACGAGGACTGACTCCCCTGGGGAGACTCCAGAAGTACCCCAAGATCCATGTCAGCACTGGAGAGGAATCCTCAGGTTCCGGCCCCGACTCCACACAAGGTCTTAGGCCCCGGCATCGACGGGAGAGGAATCCCGAGACGCCCCCGAGGAACTCGCATGGGGACTGGCCTTTCCTGAGGCCACCAGAGCGGGTCCCTGAGGTCCCCGTCGTAAGTCGAGAGCACCTGCCGCAACTCGAGAAAATCCAGGAGGTTTTGCTCTCCAGGCGAGATGAGGCCCATTTCCGCTGAGGCTTCTCGAGGCCAATCACATCTAACCACTGGAACTTCCAAAGGGTCCTTCACACCATTGCTGCAACTCAAGAAGT
This sequence comes from Ovis canadensis, assembly GCF_042477335.2. Taxonomy (NCBI): domain Eukaryota; kingdom Metazoa; phylum Chordata; class Mammalia; order Artiodactyla; family Bovidae; genus Ovis; species Ovis canadensis. The sequence goes on from NC_091252.1 coordinate 4,746,318, forward strand.
TCCCCGACATACCCGTCTCCACTCGAGAGGAAGCACGTGGGGTCCCGCACACATCCAGGGGAGCCCCGTTTCCGCCTTCTAGCTCGAGAAGAGGGATCCTTTCCCTGTTTCGTAGGGAAAGAATTCCCGGCGTTCCCGTCGCATCTCAAGAGGAGGCGCTCTCCACAGGAAAGGCGAGAGGAACTCCAGGGTCGTGACACCATTCCAAGAGTCCCCCAGATGTGTCAGTCCATTCCAGAGGAACCTGTTTTCCCTGCACTGCCTTGACGTTCAAGCCGAGGATCGACTCCCACCACGTGTGCACGTGGGACAGCCCTGTGGGAAAGCCTCGTGGGAAAGCCTCGTGGGAAAGACTCGAGGGAAAACCATAGATCCTTTGATCCACGCGGCGGACTGCGTGACACTGCTGCTACCGCTCTGGAGGAAAGCTCAAGTGCATGCCCGCATTCGAGACGAGGACTGACTCCCCTGGGGAGACTCCAGAAGTACCCCAAGATCCATGTCAGCACTGGAGAGGAATCCTCAGGTTCCGGCCCCGACTCCACACAAGGTCTTAGGCCCCGGCATCGACGGGAGAGGAATCCCGAGAGGCCCCCGAGGAACTCGCATGGGGACTGGCCTTTCCTGAGGCCACCAGAGCGGGTCCCTGAGGTCCCCGTCGTAAGTCGAGAGCACCTGCCGCAACTCGAGAAAATCCAGGAGGTTTTGCCCTCCAGGCGAGATGAGGCCCATTTCCGCTGAGGCTTCTCGAGGCCAATCACATCTAACCACTGGAACTTCCAAAGGGTCCTTTACACCCTTGCTGCAACTCAAGAAGTTCCCCGACATACCCGTCTCCACTCGAGAGGAAGCACTTGGTGTCCCGCACACATCCAGGGGAGCCCCGTTTCCGCCTCCTAGCTCGAGATGAGGGATCCTTTCCCTGTTTCGTAGGGAAAGAATTCCCGGCGTTCCCGTCGCATCTCAAGAGGAGGCGCTCTCCACAGGCAAGGCGAGAGGAACTCCAGGGTCGTGACACCATTCCAACAGTCCCCCAGATGTGTCAGTCCATTCCAGAGGAACCTGTTTTCCCTGCACTGCCTTGACGTTCAAGCCGAGGATCGACTCCCACCACGTGTGCCCGTGGGACAGCCCTGTGGGAAAGCCTCGTGGGAAAGACTCGTGGGAAATACTCGAGGGAAAACCATAGATCCTTTGATCCACGCGGCGGGCTGCGTGACACTGCTGCTACCGCTCTGGAGGAAAGCGCAAGTGCATGCCCGCATTCGAGACGAGGACTGACTCCCCTGGGGAGACTCCAGAAGTACCCCAAGATCCATGTCAGCACTGGAGAGGAATCCTCAGGTTCCGGCCCCGACTCCACACAAGGTCTTAGGCCCCGGCATCGACGGGAGAGGAATCCCGAGACGCCCCCGAGGAACTCGCATGGGGACTGGCCTTTCCTGAGGCTACCAGAGCGGTTCCCTGAGGTCCCCGTAGTAAGTCCAGAGCACCTGCCGCAACTCGAGAAAATCCAGGAGGTTTTGCACTCCAGGCGAGATGAGGCCCATTTCCGCTGAGGCTTCTCGAGGCCAATCACATCTAACCACTGGAACTTCCAAAGGGTCCTTCACACCATTGCTGTAACTCAAGAAGTTCCCCGACATACCCGTCTCCACTCGAGAGGAAGCACGTGGGTTCCCGCACACATCCAGGGGAGCCCCGTTTCCGCCTCCTAGCTCGAGATGAGGGATCCTTTCCCTGTTTCGTAGGGAAAGAATTCCCAGCGTTCCCGTCGCATCTCAAGAGGAGGCGCTCTCCACAGGAAAGGCGAGAGGAACTCCAGGGTCGTGACACCATTCCAAGAGTCCCCCAGATGTGTCAGTCCATTCCAGAGGAACCTGTTTTCCCTGCACTGCCTTGACGTTCAAGCCGAGGATCGACTCCCACCACGTGTGCACGTGGGACAGCCCTGTGGGAAAGCCTCGTGGGAAAGCCTCGTGGGAAAGACTCGAGGGAAAACCATAGATCCTTTGATCCACGCGGCGGACTGCGTGACACTGCTGCTACCGCTCTGGAGGAAAGCGCAAGTGCATGCCCGCATTCGAGACGAGGACTGACTCCCCTGGGGAGACTCCAGAAGTACCCCAAGATCCATGTCAGCACTGGAGAGGAATCCTCAGGTTCCGGCCCCGACTCCACACAAGGTCTTAGGCCCCGGCATCGACGGGAGAGGAATCCCGAGACGCCCCCGAGGAACTCGCATGGGGACTGGCCTTTCCTGAGGCCACCAGAGCGGGTCCCTGAGGTCCCCGTCGTAAGTCGAGAGCACCAGCCGCAACTCGAGAAAATCCAGGAGGTTTTGCCCTCCAGGCAAGATGAGGCCCATTTCCGCTGAGGCTTCTCGAGGCCAATCACATCTAACCACTGGAAATTCCAAAGGGTCCTTCACACCATTGCTGCAACTCAAGAAGTTCCCCGACATACCCGTCTCCACTCGAGAGGAAGCACGTGGGGTCCCTCACACATCCAGGGGAGCCCCGTTTCTGCCTACTAGCTCGAGGTGAGGGATCCTTCCCTGTTTCGTAGGGAAAGAATTCCCGGCGTTCCAGTCGCATCTCAAGAGGAGGCGCTCTCCACAGGAAAGGCGAGAGGAACTCCAGGGTCGTGACACCATTCCAAGAGTCCCCCAGATGTGTCAGTCCATTCCAGAGGAACCTGTTTTCCCTGCACTGCCTTGACGTTCAAGCCGAGGATCGACTCCCACCACGTGTGCACGTGGGACAGCCCTGTGGGAAAGCCTCGTGGGAAAGCCTCGTGGGAAAGACTCGAGGGAAAACCATAGATCCTTTGATCCACGCGGCGGACTGCGTGACACTGCTGCTACCGCTCTGGAGGAAAGTGCAAGTGCATGCCCGCATTCGAGACGAGGACTGACTCCCCTGGGGAGACTCCAGAAGTACCCCAAGATCCATGTCAGCACTGGAGAGGAATCCTCAGGTTCCGGCCCCGACTCCACACAAGGTCTTAGGCCCCGGCATCGACGGGAGAGGAATCCCGAGAGGCCCCCGAGGAACTCGCATGGGGACTGGCCTTTCCTGAGGCCACCAGAGCGGGTCCCTGAGGTCCCCGTCGTAAGTCGAGAGCACCTGCCGCAACTCTAGAAAATCCAGGAGGTTTTGCCCTCCAGGCGAGATGAGGCCCATTTCCGCTGAGGCTTCTCGAGGCCAATCACATCTAACCACTGGAACTTCCAAAGGGTCCTTCACACCATTGCTTCAACTCAAGAAGTTCCCCGGCATACCCGTCTCCACTCGAGAGGAAGCACTTGGTGTCCCGCACACATCCAGGGGAGCCCGGTTTCCGCCTCCTAGCTCGAGATGAGGGATCCTTTCCCTGTTTCGTAGGGAAAGAATTCCCGGCGTTCCCGTCGCATCTCAAGAGGAGGCGCTCTCCACAGGCAAGGCGAGAGGAACTCCAGGGTCGTGACACCATTCCAACAGTCCCCCAGATGTGTCAGTCCATTCCAGAGGAACCTGTTTTCCCTGCACTGCCTTGACGTTCAAGCCAAGGATCGACTCCCACCACGTGTGCCCGTGGGACAGCCCTGTGGGAAAGCCTCGTGGGAAAGACTCGTGGGAAATACTCGAGGGAAAACCATAGATCCTTTGATCCACGCGGCGGGCTGCGTGACACTGCTGCTACCGCTCTGGAGGAAAGCGCAAGTGCATGCCCGCATTCGAGACGAGGACTGACTCCCCTGGGGAGACTCCAGAAGTACCCCAAGATCCATGTCAGCACTGGAGAGGAATCCTCAGGTTCCGGCCCCGACTCCACACAAGGTCTTAGGCCCCGGCATCGACGGGAGAGGAATCCCGAGACGCCCCCGAGGAACTCGCATGGGGACTGGCCTTTCCTGAGGCCACCAGAGCGGTTCCCTGAGGTCCCCGTAGTAAGTCCAGAGCACCTGCCGCAACTCGAGAAAATCCAGGAGGTTTTGCCCTCCAGGCGAGATGAGGCCCATTTCCGCTGAGGCTTCTCGAGGCCAATCACATCTAACCACTGGAACTTCCAAAGGGTCCTTCACACCATTGCTGTAACTCAAGAAGTTCCCCGACATACCCGTCTCCACTCGAGAGGAAGCACGTGGGTTCCCGCACACATCCAGGGGAGCCCCGTTTCCGCCTCCTAGCTCGAGATGAGGGATCCTTTCCCTGTTTCGTAGGGAAAGAATTCCCAGCGTTCCCGTCGCATCTCAAGAGGAGGCGCTCTCCACAGGAAAGGCGAGAGGAACTCCAGGGTCGTGACACCATTCCAAGAGTCCCCCAGATGTGTCAGTCCATTCCAGAGGAACCTGTTTTCCCTGCACTGCCTTGACGTTCAAGCCGAGGATCGACTCCCACCACGTGTGCACGTGGGACAGCCCTGTGGGAAAGCCTCGTGGGAAAGCCTCGTGGGAAAGACTCGAGGGAAAACCATAGATCCTTTGATCCACGCGGCGGACTGCGTGACACTGCTGCTACCGCTCTGGAGGAAAGCGCAAGTGCATGCCCGCATTCGAGACGAGGACTGACTCCCCTGGGGAGACTCCAGAAGTACCCCAAGATCCATGTCAGCACTGGAGAGGAATCCTCAGGTTCCGGCCCCGACTCCACACAAGGTCTTAGGCCCCGGCATCGACGGGAGAGGAATCCCGAGACGCCCCCGAGGAACTCGCATGGGGACTGGCCTTTCCTGAGGCCACCAGAGCGGGTCCCTGAGGTCCCCGTCGTAAGTCGAGAGCACCTGCCGCAACTCGAGAAAATCCAGGAGGTTTTGCCCTCCAGGCGAGATGAGGCCTATTTCCGCTGAGGCTTCTCGAGGCCAATCACATCTAACCACTGGAACTTACAAAGGGTCCTTCACACCATTGCTGCAACTCAAGAAGTTCCCCGACATACCCGTCTCCATTCGAGAGGAAGCACGTGGGGTCCCGCACACATCCAGGGGAGCCCCGTTTCCGCCTCCTAGCTCGAGATGAGGGATCCTTTCGCTGTTTCGTAGGGAAAGAATTCCCGGCGTTCCCGTCGCATCTCAAGAGGAGGCGCTCTCCACAGGAAAGGCGAGAGGAACTCCAGGGTCGTGACACCATTCCAAGAGTCCCCCAGATGTGTCATTCCATTCCAGAGGAACCTGTTTTCCCTGTACTGCCTTGACGTTCAAGCCGAGGATCGACTCCCACCACGTGTGCACGTGGGACAGCCCTGTGTGAAAGCCTCGTGGGAAAGCCTCGTGGGAAAGACTCGAGGGAAAACCATAGATCCTTTGATCCACGCGGCGGACTGCGTGACACTGCTGCTACCGCTCTGGAGGAAAGCGCAGGCGCATGCCCGCATTCGAGACGAGGACAGACTCCCCTGGGGAGACTCCAGAAGTACCCCAAGATCCATGTCAGCACTGGAGAGGAATCCTCAGGTTCCGGCCCCGACTCCACACAAGGTCTTAGGCCCCGGCATCGACGGGAGAGGAATCCCGAGAGGCCCCCGAGGAACTCGCATGGGGACTGGCCTTTCCTGAGGCCACCAGAGCGGGTCCCTGAGGTCCCCGTCATAAGTCGAGAGCACCTGCCGCAACTCGAGAAAATCCAGGAGGTTTTGCCCTCCAGGCGAGATGAGGCCCATTTCCGCTGAGGCTTCTCGAGGCCAATCACGTCTAACCACTGGAACTTCCAAAGGGTCCTTCACACCCTTGCTGCAACTCAAGAAGTTCCCCGACATACCCGTCTCCACTCGAGAGGAAGCATGTGGTGCCCCGCACACATCCAGGGGAGCGCCGTTTCCGCCTCCTAGCTCGAGATGAGGGATCCTTTCCCTGTTTCGTAGGGAAAGAATTCCCGGCGTTCCCGTCGCATCTCACGAGGAGGCGCTCTACACAGGAAAGGCGAGAGGAACTCCAGGGTCGTGCCACCATTCCAAGAGTCCCCCAGATGTGTCAGTCCATTCCAGAGGAACCTGTTTTCCCTGCACTGCCTTGACGTTCAAGCCGAGGATCGACTCCCAAAACGTGTGCATGTGGGACAGCCCTGTGGGAAAGCCTCGTGGGAAAGCCTCGTGGGAAAGACTCGAGGGAAAACCATAGATCCTTTGATCCACGCGGCGGACTGCGTGACACTGCTGCTACCGCTCTGGAGGAAAGCGCAAGTGCATGCCCGCATTCGAGACGAGGACTGACTCCCCTGGGGAGACTCCAGAAGTACCCCAAGATCCATGTCAGCACTGGAGAGGAATCCTCAGGTTCCGGCCCCGACTCCACACAAGGTCTTAGGCCCCGGCATCGACGGGAGAGGAATCCCGAGACGCCCCCGAGGAACTCGCATGGGGACTGGCCTTTCCTGAGGCCACCAGAGCGGGTCCCTGAGGTCCCCGTCGTAAGTCGAGAGCACCTGCCGCAACTCGAGAAAATCCAGGAGGTTTTGCCCTCCAGGCGAGATGAGGCCCATTTCCGCTGAGGCTTCTCGAGGCCAATCACATCTAACCACTGGAACTTCCAAAGGGTCCTTCACACCATTGCTGCAACTCAAGAAGTTCCCCGACATACCCGTCTCCACTCGAGAGGAAGCACGTGGGGTCCCGCACACATCCAGGGGAGCCCCGTTTCCGCCTTCTAGCTCGAGAAGAGGGATCCTTTCCCTGTTTCGTAGGGAAAGAATTCCCGGCGTTCCCGTCGCATCTCAAGAGGAGGCGCTCTCCACAGGAAAGGCGAGAGGAACTCCAGGGTCGTGACACCATTCCAAGAGTCCCCCAGATGTGTCAGTCCATTCCAGAGGAACCTGTTTTCCCTGCACTGCCTTGACGTTCAAGCCGAGGATCGACTCCCACCACGTGTGCACGTGGGACAGCCCTGTGGGAAAGCCTCGTGGGAAAGCCTCGTGGGAAAGACTCGAGGGAAAACCATAGATCCTTTGATCCACGCGGCGAACTGCATGACACTGCTGCTACCGCTCTGGAGGAAAGCTCAAGTGCATGCCCGCATTCGAGACGAGGACTGACTCCCCTGGGGAGACTCCAGAAGTACCCCAAGATCCATGTCAGCACTGGAGAGGAATCCTCAGGTTCCGGCCCCGACTCCACACAAGGTCTTAGGCCCCGGCATCGACGGGAGAGGAATCCCGAGAGGCCCCCGAGGAACTCGCATGGGGACTGGCCTTTCCTGAGGCCACCAGAGCGGGTCCCTGAGGTCCCCGTCGTAAGTCGAGAGCACCTGCCGCAACTCGAGAAAATCCAGGAGGTTTTGCCCTCCAGGCGAGATGAGGCCCATTTCCGCTGAGGCTTCTCGAGGCCAATCACATCTAACCACTGGAACTTCCAAAGGGTCCTTTACACCCTTGCTGCAACTCAAGAAGTTCCCCGACATACCCGTCTCCACTCGAGAGGAAGCACTTGGTGTCCCGCACACATCCAGGGGAGCCCCGTTTCCGCCTCCTAGCTCGAGATGAGGGATCCTTTCCCTGTTTCGTAGGGAAAGAATTCCCGGCGTTCCCGTCGCATCTCAAGAGGAGGCGCTCTCCACAGGCAAGGCGAGAGGAACTCCAGGGTCGTGACACCATTCCAACAGTCCCCCAGATGTGTCAGTCCATTCCAGAGGAACCTGTTTTCCCTGCACTGCCTTGACTTTCAAGCCGAGGATCGACTCCCACCACGTGTGCCCGTGGGACAGCCCTGTGGGAAAGCCTCGTGGGAAAGACTCGTGGGAAATACTCGAGGGAAAACCATAGATCCTTTGATCCACGCGGCGGGCTGCGTGACACTGCTGCTACCGCTCTGGAGGAAAGCGCAAGTGCATGCCCGTATTCGAGACGAGGACTGACTCCCCTGGGGAGACTCCAGAAGTACCCCAAGATCCATGTCAGCACTGGAGAGGAATCCTCAGGTTCCGGCCCCAACTCCACACAAGGTCTTAGGCCCCGGCATCGACGGGAGAGGAATCCCGAGACGCCCCCGAGGAACTCGCATGGGGACTGGCCTTTCCTGAGGCCACCAGAGCGGTTCCCTGAGGTCCCCGTAGTAAGTCCAGAGCACCTGCCGCAACTCGAGAAAATCCAGGAGGTTTTGCCCTCCAGGCGAGATGAGGCCCATTTCCGCTGAGGCTTCTCGAGGCCAATCACATCTAACCACTGGAACTTCCAAAGGGTCCTTCACACCATTGCTGTAACTCAAGAAGTTCCCCGACATACCCGTCTCCACTCGAGAGGAAGCACGTGGGTTCCCGCACACATCCAGGGGAGCCCCGTTTCCGCCTCCTAGCTCGAGATGAGGGATCCTTTCCCTGTTTCGTAGGGAAAGAATTCCCAGCGTTCCCGTCGCATCTCAAGAGGAGGCGCTCTCCACAGGAAAGGCGAGAGGAACTCCAGGGTCGTGACACCATTCCAAGAGTCCCCCAGATGTGTCAGTCCATTCCAGAGGAACCTGTTTTCCCTGCACTGCCTTGACGTTCAAGCCGAGGATCGACTCCCACCACGTGTGCACGTGGGACAGCCCTGTGGGAAAGCCTCGTGGGAAAGCCTCGTGGGAAAGACTCGAGGGAAAACCATAGATCCTTTGATCCACGCGGCGGACTGCGTGACACTGCTGCTACCGCTCTGGAGGAAAGCGCAAGTGCATGCCCGCATTCGAGACGAGGACTGACTCCCCTGGGGAGACTCCAGAAGTACCCCAAGATCCATGTCAGCACTGGAGAGGAATCCTCAGGTTCCGGCCCCGACTCCACACAAGGTCTTAGGCCCCGGCATCGACGGGAGAGGAATCCCGAGACGCCCCCGAGGAACTCGCATGGGGACTGGCCTTTCCTGAGGCCACCAGAGCGGGTCCCTGAGGTCCCCGTCGTAAGTCGAGAGCACCTGCCGCAACTCGAGAAAATCCAGGAGGTTTTGCCCTCCAGGCGAGATGAGGCCTATTTCCGCTGAGGCTTCTCGAGGCCAATCACATCTAACCACTGGAACTTCCAAAGGGTCCTTCACACCATTGCTGCAACTCAAGAAGTTCCCCGACATACCCGTCTCCATTCGAGAGGAAGCACGTGGGGTCCCGCACACATCCAGGGGAGCCCCGTTTCCGCCTCCTAGCTCGAGATGAGGGATCCTTTCGCTGTTTCGTAGGGAAAGAATTCCGGGCGTTCCCGTCGCATCTCAAGAGGAGGCGCTCTCCACAGGAAAGGCGAGAGGAACTCCAGGGTCGTGACACCATTCCAAGAGTCCCCCAGATGTGTCATTCCATTCCAGAGGAACCTGTTTTCCCTGTACTGCCTTGACGTTCAAGCCGAGGATCGACTCCCACCACGTGTGCACGTGGGACAGCCCTGTGTGAAAGCCTCGTGGGAAAGCCTCGTGGGAAAGACTTGAGGGAAAACCATAGATCCTTTGATCCACGCGGCGGACTGCGTGACACTGCTGCTACCGCTCTGGAGGAAAGCGCAGGCGCATGCCCGCATTCGAGACGAGGACAGACTCCCCTGGGGAGACTCCAGAAGTACCCCAAGATCCATGTCAGCACTGGAGAGGAATCCTCAGGTTCCGGCCCCGACTCCACACAAGGTCTTAGGCCCCGGCATCGACGGGAGAGGAATCCCGAGAGGCCCCCGAGGAACTCGCATGGGGACTGGCCTTTCCTGAGGCCACCAGAGCGGGTCCCTGAGGTCCCCGTCATAAGTCGAGAGCACCTGCCGCAACTCGAGAAAATCCAGGAGGTTTTGCCCTCCAGGCAAGATGAGGCCCATTTCCGCGGAGGCTTCTCGAGGCCAATCACGTCTAACCACTGGAACTTCCAAAGGGTCCTTCACACCCTTGCTGCAACTCAAGAAGTTCCCCGACATACCCGTCTCCACTCGAGAGGAAGCATGTGGTGCCCCGCACACATCCAGGGGAGCGCCGTTTCCGCCTCCTAGCTCGAGATGAGGGATCCTTTCCCTGTTTCGTAGGGAAAGAATTCCCGGCGTTCCCGTCGCATCTCACGAGGAGGCGCTCTACACAGGAAAGGCGAGAGGAACTCCAGGGTCGTGCCACCATTCCAAGAGTCCCCCAGATGTGTCAGTCCAGTCCAGAGGAACCTGTTTTCCCTGCACTGCCTTGACGTTCAAGCCGAGGATCGACTCCCAAAACGTGTGCATGTGGGACAGCCCTGTGGGAAAGCCTCGTGGGAAAGCCTCGTGGGAAAGACTCGAGGGAAAACCATAGATCCTTTGATCCACGCGGCGGACTGCGTGACACTGCTGCTACCGCTCTGGAGGAAAGCGCAAGTGCATGCCCGCATTCGAGACGAGGACTGACTCCCCTGGGGAGACTCCAGAAGTACCCCAAGATCCATGTCAGCACTGGAGAGGAATCCTCAGGTTCCGGCCCCGACTCCACACAAGGTCTTAGGCCCCGGCATCGACGGGAGAGGAATCCCGAGACGCCCCCGAGGAACTCGCATGGGGACTGGCCTTTCCTGAGGCCACCAGAGCGGGTCCCTGAGGTCCCCGTCGTAAGTCGAGAGCACCTGCCGCAACTCGAGAAAATCCAGGAGGTTTTGCCCTCCAGGCGAGATGAGGCCCATTTCCGCTGAGGCTTCTCGAGGCCAATCACATCTAACCACTGGAACTTCCAAAGGGTCCTTTACACCCTTGCTGCAACTCAAGAAGTTCCCCGACATACCCGTCTCCACTCGAGAGGAAGCACTTGGTGTCCCGCACACATCCAGGGGAGCCCCGTTTCCGCCTCCTAGCTCGAGATGAGGGATCCTTTCCCTGTTTCGTAGGGAAAGAATTCCCGGCGTTCCCGTCGCATCTCAAGAGGAGGCGCTCTCCACAGGCAAGGCGAGAGGAACTCCAGGGTCGTGACACCATTCCAACAGTCCCCCAGATGTGTCAGTCCATTCCAGAGGAACCTGTTTTCCCTGCACTGCCTTGACGTTCAAGCCGAGGATCGACTCCCACCACGTGTGCCCGTGGGACAGCCCTGTGGGAAAGCCTCGTGGGAAAGACTCGTGGGAAATACTCGAGGGAAAACCATAGATCCTTTGATCCACGCGGCGGGCTGCGTGACACTGCTGCTACCGCTCTGGAGGAAAGCGCAAGTGCATGCCCGCATTCGAGACGAGGACTGACACCCCTGGGGAGACTCCAGAAGTACCCCAAGATCCATGTCAGCACTGGAGAGGAATCCTCAGGTTCCGGCCCCGACTCCACACAAGGTCTTAGGCCCCGGCATCGACAGTAGAGGAATCCCGAGACGCCCCCGAGGAACTCGCATGGGGACTGGCCTTTCCTGAGGCCACCAGAGCGGTTCCCTGAGGTCCCCGTAGTAAGTCCAGAGCACCTGCCGCAACTCGAGAAAATCCAGGAGGTTTTGCCCTCCAGGCGAGATGAGGCCCATTTCCGCTGAGGCTTCTCCAGGCCAATCACATCTAACCACTGGAACTTCCAAAGGGTCCTTCACACCATTGCTGTAACTCAAGAAGTTCCCCGACATACCCGTCTCCACTCGAGAGGAAGCACGTGGGTTCCCGCACACATCCAGGGGAGCCCCGTTTCCGCCTCCTAGCTCGAGATGAGGGATCCTTTCCCTGTTTCGTAGGGAAAGAATTCCCAGCGTTCCCGTCGCATCTCAAGAGGAGGCGCTCTCCACAGGAAAGGCGAGAGGAACTCCAGGGTCGTGACACCATTCCAAGAGTCCCCCAGATGTGTCAGTCCATTCCAGAGGAACCTGTTTTCCCTGCAATGCCTTGACGTTCAAGCCGAGGATCGACTCCCACCACGTGTGCACGTGGGACAGCCCTGTGGGAAAGCCTCGTGGGAAAGCCTCGTGGGAAAGACTCGAGGGAAAACCATAGATCCTTTGATCCACGCGGCGGACTGCGTGACACTGCTGCTACCGCTCTGGAGGAAAGCGCAAGTGCATGCCCGCATTCGAGACGAGGACTGACTCCCCTGGGGAGACTCCAGAAGTACCCCAAGATCCATGTCAGCACTGGAGAGGAATCCTCAGGTTCCGGCCCCGACTCCACACAAGGTCTTAGGCCCCGGCATCGACGGGAGAGGAATCCCGAGAGGCCCCCGAGGAACTCGCATGGGGACTGGCCTTTCCTGAGGCCACCAGAGCGGGTCCCTGAGGTCCCCGTCGTAAGTCGAGAGCACCTGCCGCAACTCGAGAAAATCCAGGAGGTTTTGCCCTCCAGGCGAGATGAGGCCTATTTCCGCTGAGGCTTCTCGAGGCCAATCACATCTAACCACTGGAACTTACAAAGGGTCCTTCACACCATTGCTGCAACTCAAGAAGTTCCCCGACATACCCGTCTCCATTCGAGAGGAAGCACGTGGGGTCCCGCACACATCCAGGGGAGCCCCGTTTCCGCCTCCTAGCTCGAGATGAGGGATCCTTTCGCTGTTTCGTAGGGAAAGAATTCCCGGCGTTCTCGTCGCATCTCAAGAGGAGGCGCTCTCCACAGGAAAGGCGAGAGGAACTCCAGGGTCGTGACACCATTCCAAGAGTCCCCCAGATGTGTCAGTCCATTCCAGAGGAACCTGTTTTCCCTGCACTGCCTTGACGTTCAAGCCGAGGATCGACTCCCACCACGTGTGCACGTGGGACAGCCCTGTGGGAAAGCCTCGTGGGAAAGCCTCGTGGGAAAGACTCGAGGGAAAACCATAGATCCTTTGATCCACGCGGCGGACTGCGTGACACTGCTGCTACCGCTCTGGAGGAAAGCGCAAGCGCATGCCCGCATTCGAGACGAGGACAGACTCCCCTGGGGAGACTCCAGAAGTACCCCAAGATCCATGTCAGCACTGGAGAGGAATCCTCAGGTTCCGGCCCCGACTCCACACAAGGTCTTAGGCCCCGGCATCGACGGGAGAGGAATCCCGAGAGGCCCCCGAGGAACTCGCATGGGGACTGGCCTTTCCTGAGGCCACCAGAGCGGATCCCTGAGGTCCCCGTCATAAGTCGAGAGCACCTGCCGCAACTCGAGAAAATCCAGGAGGTTTTGCCCTCCAGGCGAGATGAGGCCCATTTCCGCTGAGGCTTCTCGAGGCCAATCACGTCTAACCACTGGAACTTCCAAAGGGTCCTTCACACCCTTGCTGCAACTCAAGAAGTTCCCCGACATACCCGTCTCCACTCGAGAGGAAGCACGTGGGTTCCCGCACACATCCAGGGGAGCCCCGTTTCCGCCTCCTAGCTCGAGATGAGGGATCCTTTCCCTGTTTCGTAGGGAAAGAATTCCCAGCGTTCCCGTCGCATCTCAAGAGGAGGCGCTCTCCACAGGAAAGGCGAGAGCAATTCCAGGGTCGTGACACCATTCCAAGAGTCCCCCAGATGTGTCAGTCCATTCCAGAGAAACCTGTTTTCCCTGCACTGCCTTGACGTTCAAGCCGAGGATCGACTCCCACCACGTGTGCACGTGGGACAGCCCTGTGGGAAAGCCTCGTGGGAAAGCCTCGTGGGAAAGACTCCAGGGAAAACCATAGATCCTTTGATCCACGCGGCGGACTGCGTGACACTGCTGCTACCGCTCTGGAGGAAAGCGCAAGTGCATGCCCGCATTCGAGACGAGGACTGACTCCCCTGGGGAGACTCCAGAAGTACCCCAAGATCCATGTCAGCACTGGAGAGGAATCCTCAGGTTCCGGCCCCGACTCCACACAAGGTCTTAGGCCCCGGCATCGACGGGAGAGGAATCCCGAGACGCCCCCGAGGAACTCGCATGGGGACTGGCCTGTCCTGAGGCCACCAGAGCGGGTCCCTGAGGTCCCCGTCGTAAGTCGAGAGCACCTGCCGCAACTCGAGAAAATCCAGGAGGTTTTGCCCTCCAGGCGAGATGAGGCCCATTTCCGCTGAGGCTTCTCGAGGCCAATCACGTCTAACCACTGGAACTTCCAAAGGGTCCTTCACACCCTTGCTGCAACTCAAGAAGTTCCCCGACATACCCGTCTCCACTCGAGAGGAAGCATGTGGTGCCCCGCACACATCCAGGGGAGCGCCGTTTCCGCCTCCTAGCTCGAGATGAGGGATCCTTTCCCTGTTTCGTAGGGAAAGAATTCCCGGCGTTCCCGTCGCATCTCACGAGGAGGCGCTCTACACAGGAAAGGCGAGAGGAACTCCAGGGTCGTGCCACCATTCCAAGAGTCCCCCAGATGTGTCAGTCCATTCCAGAGGAACCTGTTTTCCCTGCACTGCCATGACGTTCAAGCCGAGGATCGACTCCCAAAACGTGTGCATGTGGGACAGCCCTGTGGGAAAGCCTCGTGGGAAAGCCTCGTGGGAAAGACTCGAGGGAAAACCATAGATCCTTTGATCCACGCGGCGGACTGCGTGACACTGCTGCTACCGCTCTGGAGGAAAGCGCAAGTGCATGCCCGCATTCGAGACGAGGACTGACTCCCCTGGGGAGACTCCAGAAGTACCCCAAGATCCATGTCAGCACCGGAGAGGAATCCTCAGGTTCCGGCCCCGACTCCACACAAGGTCTTAGGCCCCGGCATCGACGGGAGAGGAATCCCGAGAGGCCCCCGAGGAACTCGCATGGGGACTGGCCTTTCCTGAGGCCACCAGAGCGGGTCCCTGAGGTCCCCGTCGTAAGTCGAGAGCACCTGCCGCAACTCGAGAAAATCCAGGAGGTTTTGCCCTCCAGGCGAGATGAGGCCCATTTCCGCTGAGGCTTCTCGAGGCCAATCACATCTAACCACTGGAACTTCCAAAGGGTCCGTCACACCATTGCTGCAACTCAAGAAGTTCCCCGACATACCCGTCTCCACTCGAGAGGAAGCACGTGGGGTCCCGCACACATCCAGGGGAGCCCCGTTTCCGCCTTCTAGCTCGAGAAGAGGGATCCTTTCCCTGTTTCGTAGGGAAAGAATTCCCGGCGTTCCCGTCGCATCTCAAGAGGAGGCGCTCTCCACAGGAAAGGCGAGAGGAACTCCAGGGTCGTGACACCATTCCAAGAGTCCCCCAGATGTGTCAGTCCATTCCAGAGGAACCTGTTTTCCCTGCACTGCCTTGACGTTCAAGCCGAGGATCGACTCCCACCACGTGTGCACGTGGGACAGCCCTGTGGGAAAGCCTCCTGGGAAAGCCTCGTGGGAAAGACTCGAGGGAAAACCATAGATCCTTTGATCCACGCGGCGGACTGCATGACACTGCTGCTACCGCTCTGGAGGAAAGCTCAAGTGCATGCCCGCATTCGAGACGAGGACTGACTCCCCTGGGGAGACTCCAGAAGTACCCCAAGATCCATGTCAGCAATGGAGAGGAATCCTCAGGTTCCGGCCCCGACTCCACACAAGGTCTTAGGCCCCGGCATCGACGGGAGAGGAATCCCGAGAGGCCCCCGAGGAACTCGCATGGGGACTGGCCTTTCCTGAGGCCACCAGAGCGGGTCCCTGAGGTCCCCGTCGTAAGTCGAGAGCACCTGCCGCAACTCGAGAAAATCCAGGAGGTTTTGCCCTCCAGGCGAGATGAGGCCCATTTCCGCTGAGTCTTCTCGAGGCCAATCACATCTAACCACTGGAACTTCCAAAGGGTCCTTTACACCCTTGCTGCAACTCAAGAAGTTCCCCGACATACCCGTCTCCACTCGAGAGGAAGCACTTGGTGTCCCGCACACATCCAGGGGAGCCCCGTTTCCGCCTCCTAGCTCGAGATGAGGGATCCTTTCCCTGTTTCGTAGGGAAAGAATTCCCGGCGTTCCCGTCGCATCTCAAGAGGAGGCGCTCTCCACAGGCAAGGCGAGAGGAACTCCAGGGTCGTGACACCATTCCAACAGTCCCCCAGATGTGTCAGTCCATTCCAGAGGAACCTGTTTTCCCTGCACTGCCTTGACTTTCAAGCCGAGGATCGACTCCCACCACGTGTGCCCGTGGGACAGCCCTGTGGGAAAGCCTCGTGGGAAAGACTCGTGGGAAATACTCGAGGGAAAACCATAGATCCTTTGATCCACGCGGCGGGCTGCGTGACACTGCTGCTACCGCTCTGGAGGAAAGCGCAAGTGCATGCCCGCATTCGAGACGAGGACTGACTCCCCTGGGGAGACTCCAGAAGTACCCCAAGATCCATGTCAGCACTGGAAAGGAATCCTCAGGTTCCGGCCCCAACTCCACACAAGGTCTTAGGCCCCGGCATCGACGGGAGAGGAATCCCGAGACGCCCCCGAGGAACTCGCATGGGGACTGGCCTTTCCTGAGGCCACCAGAGCGGTTCCCTGAGGTCCCCGTAGTAAGTCCAGAGCACCTGCCGCAACTCGAGAAAATCCAGGAGGTTTTGCCCTCCAGGCGAGATGAGGCCCATTTCCGCTGAGGCTTCTCGAGGCCAATCACATCTAACCACTGGAACTTCCAAAGGGTCCTTCACACCATTGCTGTAACTCAAGAAGTTCCCCGACATACCCGTCTCCACTCGAGAGGAAGCACGTGGGTTCCCGCACACATCCAGGGGAGCCCCGTTTCCGCCTCCTAGCTCGAGATGAGGGATCCTTTCCCTGTTTCGTAGGGAAAGAATTCCCAGCGTTCCCGTCGCATCTCAAGAGGAGGCGCTCTCCACAGGAAAGGCGAGAGGAACTCCAGGGTCGTGACACCATTCCAAGAGTCCCCCAGATGTGTCAGTCCATTCCAGAGGAACCTGTTTTCCCTGCACTGCCTTGACGTTCAAGCCGAGGATCGACTCCCACCACGTGTGCACGTGGGACAGCCCTGTGGGAAAGCCTCGTGGGAAAGCCTCGTGGGAAAGACTCGAGGGAAAACCATAGATCCTTTGATCCACGCGGCGGACTGCGTGACACTGCTGCTACCGCTCTGGAGGAAAGCGCAAGTGCATGCCCGCATTCGAGACGAGGACTGACTCCCCTGGGGAGACTCCAGAAGTACCCCAAGATCCATGTCAGCACTGGAGAGGAATCCTCAGGTTCCGGCCCCGACTCCACACAAGGTCTTAGGCCCCGGCATCGACGGGAGAGGAATCCCGAGACGCCCCCGAGGAACTCGCATGGGGACTGGCCTTTCCTGAGGCCACCAGAGCGGGTCCCTGAGGTCCCCGTCGTAAGTCGAGAGCACCTGCCGCAACTCGAGAAAATCCAGGAGGTTTTGCCCTCCAGGCGAGATGAGGCCTATTTCCGCTGAGGCTTCTCGAGGCCAATCACATCTAACCACTGGAACTTACAAAGGGTCCTTCACACCATTGCTGCAACTCAAGAAGTTCCCCGACATACCCGTCTCCATTCGAGAGGAAGCACGTGGGGTCCCGCACACATCCAGGGGAGCCCCGTTTCCGCCTCCTAGCTCGAGATGAGGGATCCTTTCGCTGTTTCGTAGGGAAAGAATTCCCGGCGTTCCCGTCGCATCTCAAGAGGAGGCGCTCTCCACAGGAAAGGCGAGAGGAACTCCAGGGTCGTGACACCATTCCAAGAGTCCCCCAGATGTGTCATTCCATTCCAGAGGAACCTGTTTTCCCTGTACTGCCTTGACGTTCAAGCCGAGGATCGACTCCCACCACGTGTGCACGTGGGACAGCCCTGTGTGAAAGCCTCGTGGGAAAGCCTCGTGGGAAAGACTCGAGGGAAAACCATAGATCCTTTGATCCACGCGGCGGACTGCGTGACACTGCTGCTACCGCTCTGGAGGAAAGCGCAGGCGCATGCCCGCATTCGAGACGAGGACAGACTCCCCTGGGGAGACTCCAGAAGTACCCCAAGTTCCATGTCAGCACTGGAGAGGAATCCTCAGGTTCCGGCCCCGACTCCACACAAGGTCTTAGGCCCCGGCATCGACGGGAGAGGAATCCCGAGAGGCCCCCGAGGAACTCGCATGGGGACTGGCCTTTCCTGAGGCCACCAGAGCGGGTCCCTGAGGTCCCCGTCATAAGTCGAGAGCACCTGCCGCAACTCGAGAAAATCCAGGAGGTTTTGCCCTCCAGGCGAGATGAGGCCCATTTCCGCTGAGGCTTCTCGAGGCCAATCACGTCTAACCACTGGAACTTCCAAAGGGTCCTTCACACCCTTGCTGCAACTCAAGAAGTTCCCCGACATACCCGTCTCCACTCGAGAGGAAGCATGTGGTGCCCCGCACACATCCAGGGGAGCGCCGTTTCCGCCTCCTAGCTCGAGATGAGGGATCCTTTCCCTGTTTCGTAGGGAAAGAATTCCCGGCGTTCCCGTCGCATCTCACGAGGAGGCGCTCTACACAGGAAAGGCGAGAGGAACTCCAGGGTCGTGCCACCATTCCAAGAGTCCCCCAGATGTGTCAGTCCAGTCCAGAGGAACCTGTTTTCCCTGCACTGCCTTGACGTTCAAGCCGAGGATCGACTCCCAAAACGTGTGCATGTGGGACAGCCCTGTGGGAAAGCCTCGTGGGAAAGCCTCGTGGGAAAGACTCGAGGGAAAACCATAGATCCTTTGATCCACGCGGCGGACTGCGTGACACTGCTGCTACCGCTCTGGAGGAAAGCGCAAGTGCATGCCCGCATTCGAGACGAGGACTGACTCCCCTGGGGAGACTCCAGAAGTACCCCAAGATCCATGTCAGCACTGGAGAGGAATCCTCAGGTTCCGGCCCCGACTCCACACAAGGTCTTAGGCCCCGGCATCGACGGGAGAGGAATCCCGAGACGCCCCCGAGGAACTCGCATGGGGACTGGCCTTTCCTGAGGCCACCAGAGCGGGTCCCTGAGGTCCCCGTCGTAAGTCGAGAGCACCTGCCGCAACTCGAGAAAATCCAGGAGGTTTTGCCCTCCAGGCGAGATGAGGCCCATTTCCGCTGAGGCTTCTCGAGGCCAATCACATCTAACCACTGGAACTTCCAAAGGGTCCTTCACACCATTGCTGCAACTCAAGAAGTTCCCCGACATACCCGTCTCCACTCGAGAGGAAGCACGTGGGGTCCCGCACACATCCAGGGGAGCCCCGTTTCCGCCTTCTAGCTCGAGAAGAGGGATCCTATCCCTGTTTCGTAGGGAAAGAATTCCCGGCGTTCCCGTCGCATCTCAAGAGGAGGCGCTCTCCACAGAAAAGGCGAGAGGAACTCCAGGGTCGTGACACCATTCCAAGAGTCCCCCAGATGTGTCAGTCCATTCCAGAGGAACCTGTTTTCCCTGCACTGCCTTGACGTTCAAGCCGAGGATCGACTCCCACCACGTGTGCACGTGGGACAGCCCTGTGGGAAAGCCTCGTGGGAAAGCCTCGTGGGAAAGACTCGAGGGAAAACCATAGATCCTTTGATCCACGCGGCGGACTGCATGACACTTCTGCTACCGCTCTGGAGGAAAGCTCAAGTGCATGCCCGCATTCGAGACGAGGACTGACTCCCCTGGGGAGACTCCAGAAGTACCCCAAGATCCATGTCAGCACTGGAGAGGAATCCTCAGGTTCCGGCCCCGACTCCACACAAGGTCTTAGGCCCCGGCATCGACGGGAGAGGAATCCCGAGAGGCCCCCGAGGAACTCGCATGGGGACTGGCCTTTCCTGAGGCCACCAGAGCGGGTCCCTGAGGTCCCCGTCGTAAGTCGAGAGCACCTGCCGCAACTCGAGAAAATCCAGGAGGTTTTGCCCTCCAGGCGAGATGAGGCCCATTTCCGCTGAGGCTTCTCGAGGCCAATCACATCTAACCACTGGAACTTCCAAAGGGTCCTTTACACCCTTGCTGCAACTCAAGAAGTTCCCCGACATACCCGTCTCCACTCGAGAGGAAGCACTTGGTGTCCCGCACACATCCAGGGGTGCCCCGTTTCCGCCTCCTAGCTCGAGATGAGGGATCCTTTCCCTGTTTCGTAGGGAAAGAATTCCCGGCGTTCCCGTCGCATCTCAAGAGGAGGCGCTCTCCACAGGCAAGGCGAGAGGAACTCCAGGGTCGTGACACCATTCCAACAGTCCCCCAGATGTGTCAGTCCATTCCAGAGGAACCTGTTTTCCCTGCACTGCCTTGACGTTCAAGCCGAGGATCGACTCCCACCACGTGTGCACGTGGGACAGCCCTGTGGGAAAGCCTCGTGGGAAAGACTTGTGGGAAATACTCGAGGGAAAACCATAGATCCTTTGATCCACGCGGCGGGCTGCGTGACACTGCTGCTACCGCTCTGGAGGAAAGCGCAAGTGCATGCCCGCATTCGAGACGAGGACTGACTCCCCTGGGGAGACTCCAGAAGTACCCCAAGATCCATGTCAGCACTGGAGAGGAATCCTCAGGTTCCGGCCCCGACTCCACACAAGGTCTTAGGCCCCGGCATCGACGGGAGAGGAATCCCGAGACGCCCCCGAGGAACTCGCATGGGGACTGGCCTTTCCTGAGGCCACCAGAGCGGTTCCCTGAGGTCCCCGTAGTAAGTCCAGAGCACCTGCCGCAACTCGAGAAAATCCAGGAGGTTTTGCCCTCCAGGCGAGATGAGGCCCATTTCCGCTGAGGCTTCTCGAGGCCAATCACATCTAACCACTGGAACTTCCAAAGGGTCCTTCACACCATTGCTGTAACTCAAGAAGTTCCCCGACATACCCGTCTCCACTCGAGAGGAAGCACGTGGGTTCCCGCACACATCCAGGGGAGCCCCGTTTCCGCCTCCTAGCTCGAGATGAGGGATCCTTTCCCTGTTTCGTAGGGAAAGAATTCCCAGCGTTCCCGTCGCATCTCAAGAGGAGGCGCTCTCCACAGGAAAGGCGAGAGGAACTCCAGGGTCGTGACACCATTCCAAGAGTCCCCCAGATGTGTCAGTCCATTCCAGAGGAACCTGTTTTCCCTGCAATGCCTTGACGTTCAAGCCGAGGATCGACTCCCACCACGTGTGCACGTGGGACAGCCCTGTGGGAAAGCCTCGTGGGAAAGCCTCGTGGGAAAGACTCGAGGGAAAACCATAGATCCTTTGATCCACGCGGCGGACTGCGTGACACTGCTGCTACCGCTCTGGAGGAAAGCGCAAGTGCATGCCCGCATTCGAGACGAGGACTGACTCCCCTGGGGAGACTCCAGAAGTACCCCAAGATCCATGTCAGCACTGGAGAGGAATCCTCAGGTTCCGGCCCCGACTCCACACAAGGTCTTAGGCCCCGGCATCGACGGGAGAGGAATCCCGAGACGCCCCCGAGGAACTCGCATGGGGACTGGCCTTTCCTGAGGCCACCAGAGCGGTTCCCTGAGGTCCCCGTAGTAAGTCCAGAGCACCTGCCGCAACTCGAGAAAATCCAGGAGGTTTTGCCCTCCAGGCGAGATGAGGCCCATTTCCGCTGAGGCTTCTCGAGGCCAATCACATCTAACCACTGGAACTTCCAAAGGGTCCTTCACACCATTGCTGTAACTCAAGAAGTTCCCCGACATACCCGTCTCCACTCGAGAGGAAGCACGTGGGTTCCCGCACACATCCAGGGGAGCCCCGTTTCCGCCTCCTAGCTCGAGATGAGGGATCCTTTCCCTGTTTCGTAGGGAAAGAATTCCCAGCGTTCCCGTCGCATCTCAAGAGGAGGCGCTCTCCACAGGAAAGGCGAGAGGAACTCCAGGGTCGTGACACCATTCCAAGAGTCCCCCAGATGTGTCAGTCCATTCCAGAGGAACCTGTTTTCCCTGCAATGCCTTGACGTTCAAGCCGAGGATCGACTCCCACCACGTGTGCACGTGGGACAGCCCTGTGGGAAAGCCTCGTGGGAAAGCCTCGTGGGAAAGACTCGAGGGAAAACCATAGATCCTTTGATCCACGCGGCGGACTGCGTGACACTGCTGCTACCGCTCTGGAGGAAAGCGCAAGTGCATGCCCGCATTCGAGACGAGGACTGACTCCCCTGGGGAGACTCCAGAAGTACCCCAAGATCCATGTCAGCACTGGAGAGGAATCCTCAGGTTCCGGCCCCGACTCCACACAAGGTCTTAGGCCCCGGCATCGACGGGAGAGGAATCCCGAGACGCCCCCGAGGAACTCGCATGGGGACTGGCCTTTCCTGAGGCCACCAGAGCGGGTCCCTGAGGTCCCCGTCGTAAGTCGAGAGCACCTGCCGCAACTCGAGAAAATCCAGGAGGTGTTGCCCTCCAGGCGAGATGAGGCCTATTTCCGCTGAGGCTTCTCGAGGCCAATCACATCTAACCACTGGAACTTACAAAGGGTCCTTCACACCATTGCTGCAACTCAAGAAGTTCCCCGACATACCCGTCTCCATTCGAGAGGAAGCACGTGGGGTCCCGCACACATCCAGGGGAGCCCCGTTTCCGCCTCCTAGCTCGAGATGAGGGATCCTTTCGCTGTTTCGTAGGGAAAGAATTCCCGGCGTTCTCGTCGCATCTCAAGAGGAGGCGCTCTCCACAGGAAAGGCGAGAGGAACTCCAGGGTCGTGACACCATTCCAAGAGTCCCCCAGATGTGTCAGTCCATTCCAGAGGAACCTGTTTTCCCTGCACTGCCTTGACGTTCAAGCCGAGGATCGACTCCCACCACGTGTGCACGTGGGACAGCCCTGTGTGAAAGCCTCGTGGGAAAGCCTCGTGGGAAAGACTCGAGGGAAAACCATAGATCCTTTGATCCACGCGGAGGACTGCGTGACACTGCTGCTACCGCTCTGGAGGAAAGCGCAAGCGCATGCCCGCATTCGAGACGAGGACAGACTCCCCTGGGGAGACTCCAGAAGTACCCCAAGATCCATGTCAGCACTGGAGAGGAATCCTCAGGTTCCGGCCCCGACTCCACACAAGGTCTTAGGCCCCGGCATCGACGGGAGAGGAATCCCGAGAGGCCCCCGAGGAACTCGCATGGGGACTGGCCTTTCCTGAGGCCACCAGAGCGGGTCCCTGAGGTCCCCGTCATAAGTCGAGAGCACCTGCCGCAACTCGAGAAAATCCAGGAGGTTTTGCCCTCCAGGCGAGATGAGGCCCATTTCCGCTGAGGCTTCTCGAGGCCAATCATGTCTAACCACTGGAACTTCCAAAGGGTCCTTCACACCCTTGCTGCAACTCAAGAAGTTCCCCGACATACCCGTCTCCACTCGAGAGGAAGCATGTGGTGCCCCGCACACATCCAGGGGAGCGCCGTTTCCGCCTCCTAGCTCGAGATGAGGGATCCTTTCCCTGTTTCGTAGGGAAAGAATTCCCGGCGTTCCCGTCGCATCTCACGAGGAGGCGCTCTACACAGGAAAGGCGAGAGGAACTCCAGGGTCGTGCCACCATTCCAAGAGTCCCCCAGATGTGTCAGTCCATTCCAGAGGAACCTGTTTTCCCTGCACTGCCTTGACGTTCAAGCCGAGGATCGACTCCCAAAACGTGTGCATGTGGGACAGCCTTGTGGGAAAGCCTCGTGGGAAAGCCTCGTGGGAAAGACTCGAGGGAAAACCATAGATCCTTTGATCCACGCGGCGGACTGCGTGACACTGCTGCTACCGCTCTCGAGGAAAGCGCAAGTGCATGCCCGCATTCGAGACGAGGACTGACTCCCCTGGGGAGACTCCAGAAGTACCCCAAGATCCATGTCAGCACTGGAGAGGAATCCTCAGGTTCCGGCCCCGACTCCACACAAGGTCTTAGGCCCCGGCATCGACGGGAGAGGAATCCCGAGAGGCCCCCGAGGAACTCGCATGGGGACTGGCCTTTCCTGAGGCCACCAGAGCGGGTCCCTGAGGTCCCCGTCGTAAGTCGAGAGCACCTGCCGCAACTCGAGAAAATCCAGGAGGTTTTGCCCTCCAGGCGAGATGAGGCCCATTTCCGCTGAGGCTTCTCGAGGCCAATCACATCTAACCACTGGAACTTACAAAGGGTCCTTCACACCCTTGCTGCAACTCAAGAAGTTCCCCGACATACCCGTCTCCACTCCAGAGGAAGCACGTGGGTTCCCGCACACATCCAGGGGAGCCCCGTTTCCGCCTCCTAGCTCGAGATGAGGGATCCTTTCCCTGTTTCGTAGGGAAAGAATTCCCAGCGTTCCCGTCGCATCTCAAGAGGAGGCGCTCTCCATAGGAAAGGCGAGAGCAATTCCAGGGTCGTGACACCATTCCAAGAGTCCCCCAGATGTGTCAGTCCATTCCAGAGAAACCTGTTTTCCCTGCACTGCCTTGACGTTCAAGCCGAGGATCGACTCCCACCACGTGTGCACGTGGGACAGCCCTGTGGGAAAGCCTCGTGGGAAAGCCTCGTGGGAAAGACTCCAGGGAAAACCATAGATCCTTTGATCCACGCGGCGGACTGCGTGACACTGCTGCTACCGCTCTGGAGGAAAGCGCAAGTGCATGCCCGCATTCGAGACGAGGACTGACTCCCCTGGGGAGACTCCAGAAGTACCCCAAGATCCATGTCAGCACTGGAGAGGAATCCTCAGGTTCCGGCCCCGACTCCACACAAGGTCTTAGGCCCCGGCATCGACGGGAGAGGAATCCCGAGACGCCCCCGAGGAACTCGCATGGGGACTGGCCTGTCCTGAGGCCACCAGAGCGGGTCCCTGAGGTCCCCGTCGTAAGTCGAGAGCACCTGCCGCAATTCGAGAAAATTCAGAAGGTTTTGCCCTCCAGGCGAGATGAGGCCCATTTCCGCTGAGGCTTCTCGAGGCCAATCACATCTAACCACTGGAACTTCCAAAGGGTCCTTCACACCCTTGCTGCAACTCAAGAAGTTCCCCGACATACCCGTCTCCACTCGAGAGGAAGCACTTGGTGTCCCGCACACATCCAGGGGAGCCCCGTTTCCGCCTCCTATCTCGAGATGAGGGATCCTTTCCCTGTTTCGTAGGGAAAGAATTCCCGGCGTTCCCGTCGCATCTCAAGAGCAGGCGCTCTCCACAGGCAAGGCGAGAGGAACTCCAGGGTCGTGACACCATTCCAAGAGTCCCCAAGATGTGTCAGTCCATTCCAGAGGAACCTGTTTTCCCTGCACTGCCTTGACGTTCAAGCCGAGGATCGACTCCCACCACGTGTGCACGTGGGACAGCCCTGTGGGAAAGCCTCGTGGGAAAGACTCGTGGGAAATACTCGAGGGAAAACCATAGATCCTTTGATCCACGCGGCGGGCTGCGTGACACTGCTGCTACCGCTCTGGAGGAAAGCGCAAGTGCATGCCCGCATTCGAGACGAGGACTGACTCCCCTGGGGAGACTCCAGAAGTACCCCAAGATCCATGTCAGCACTGGAGAGGAATCCTCAGGTTCCGGCCCCGACTCCACACAAGGTCTTAGGCCCCGGCATCGACGGGAGAGGAATCCCGAGACGCCCCCGAGGAACTCGCATGGGGACTGGCCTGTCCTGAGGCCACCAGAGCGGGTCCCTGAGGTCCCCGTCGTAAGTCGAGAGCACCTGCCGCAACTCGAGAAAATCCAGGAGGTTTTGCCCTCCAGGCGAGATGAGGCCCATTTCCGCTGAGCCTTCTCGAGGCCAATCACATCTAACCACTGGAACTTCCAAAGGGTCCTTCACACCATTGCTGCAACTCAAGAAGTTCCCCGACATACCCGTCTCCACTCGAGAGGAAGCACGTGGGTTCCCGCACACATCCAGGGGAGCCCCGTTTCCGCCTCCTAGCTCGAGATGAGGGATCCTTTCCCTGTTTCGTAGGGAAAGAATTCCCGGCGTTCCCGTCGCATCTCAAGAGGAGGCGCTCTCCACAGGAAAGGCGAGAGGAACTCCAGGGTCGTGCCACCATTCCAAGAGTTCCCCAGATGTGTCAGTCCATTCCAGAGAAACCTGTTTTCCCTGCACTGCCTTGACGTTCAAGCCGAGGATCGACTCCCACCACGTGTGCACGTGGGACAGCCCTGTGGGAAAGCCTCGTGGGAAAGCCTCGTGGGAAAGACTCGAGGGAAAACCATAGATCCTTTGATCCACGCGGCGGACTGCGTGACACTGCTGCTACCGCTCTGGAGGAAAGCGCAAGTGCATGCCCACATTCGAGACGAGGACTGACTCCCCTGGGGAGACTCCAGAAGTACCCCAAGATCCATGTCAGCACTGGAGAGGAATCCTCAGGTTCCGGCCCCGACTCCACACAAGGTCTTAGGCCCCGGCATCGACGGGAGAGGAATCCCGAGAGGCCCCCGAGGAACTCGCATGGGGACTGGCCTTTCCTGAGGCCACCAGAGCGGGTCCCTGAGGTCCCCGTCGTAAGTCGAGAGCACCTGCCGCAACTCGAGAAAATCCAGGAGGTTTTGCCCTCCAGGCGAGATGAGGCCCATTTCCGCTGAGGCTTCTCGAGGCCAATCACATCTAACCACTGGAACTTCCAAAGGGTCCTTTACACCCTTGCTGCAACTCAAGAAGTTCCCCGACATACCCGTCTCCACTCGAGAGGAAGCACTTGGTGTCCCGCACACATCCAGGGGAGCCCCGTTTCCGCCTCCTAGCTCGAGAAGAGGGATCCTTTCCCTGTTTCGTAGGGAAAGAATTCCCGGCGTTCCCGTCGCATCTCAAGAGGAGGCGCTCTCCACAGGCAAGGCGAGAGGAACTCCAGGGTCGTGACACCATTCCAACAGTCCCCCAGATGTGTCAGTCCATTCCAGAGGAACCTGTTTTCCCTGCACTGCCTTGACGTTCAAGCCAAGGATCGACTCCCACCACGTGTGCCCGTGGGACAGCCCTGTGGGAAAGCCTCGTGGGAAAGACTCGTGGGAAATACTCGAGGGAAAACCATAGATCCTTTGATCCACGCGGCGGGCTGCGTGACACTGCTGCTACCGCTCTGGAGGAAAGCGCAAGCGCATGCCCGCATTCGAGACGAGGACAGACTCCCCTGGGGAGACTCCAGAAGTACCCCAAGATCCATGTCAGCACTGGAGAGGAATCCTCAGGTTCCGGCCCCGACTCCACACAAGGTCTTAGACCCCGGCATCGACGGGAGAGGAATCCCGAGAGGCCCCCGAGGAACTCGCATGGGGACTGGCCTTTCCTGAGGCCACCAGAGCGGGTCCCTGAGGTCCCCGTCATAAGTCGAGAGCACCTGCCGCAACTCGAGAAAATCCAGGAGGTTTTGCCCTCCAGGCGAGATGAGGCCCATTTCCGCTGAGGCTTCTCGAGGCCAATCATGTCTAACCACTGGAACTTCCAAAGGGTCCTTCACACCCTTGCTGCAACTCAAGAAGTTCCCCGACATACCCGTCTCCACTCGAGAGGAAGCATGTGGTGCCCCGCACACATCCAGGGGAGCGCCGTTTCCGCCTCCTAGCTCGAGATGAGGGATCCTTTCCCTGTTTCGTAGGGAAAGAATTCCCGGCGTTCCCGTCGCATCTCACGAGGAGGCGCTCTACACAGGAAAGGCGAGAGGAACTCCAGGGTCGTGCCACCATTCCAAGAGTCCCCCAGATGTGTCAGTCCATTCCAGAGGAACCTGTTTTCCCTGCACTGCCTTGACGTTCAAGCCGAGGATCGACTCCCAAAACGTGTGCATGTGGGACAGCCCTGTGGGAAAGCCTCGTGGGAAAGCCTCGTGGGAAAGACTCGAGGGAAAACCATAGATCCTTTGATCCACGCGGCGGACTGCGTGACACTGCTGCTACCGCTCTGGAGGAAAGCGCAAGTGCATGCCCGCATTCGAGACGAGGACTGACTCCCCTGGGGAGACTCCAGAAGTACCCCAAGATCCATGTCAGCACTGGAGAGGAATCCTCAGGTTCCGGCCCCGACTCCACACAAGGTCTTAGGCCCCGGCATCGACGGGAGAGGAATCCCGAGACGCCCCCGAGGAACTCGCATGGGGACTGGCCTTTCCTGAGGCCACCAGAGCGGGTCCCTGAGGTCCCCGTCGTAAGTCGAGAGCACCTGCCGCAACTCGAGAAAATCCAGGAGGTTTTGCCCTCCAGGCGAGATGAGGCCTATTTCCGCTGAGGCTTCTCGAGGCCAATCACATCTAACCACTGGAACTTACAAAGGGTCCTTCACACCATTGATGCAACTCAAGAAGTTCCCCGACATACCCGTCTCTATTCGAGAGGAAGCACGTGGGGTCCCGCACACATCCAGGGGAGCCCCGTTTCCGCCTCCTAGCTCGAGATGAGGGATCCTTTCGCTGTTTCGTAGGGAAAGAATTCCCGGCGTTCTCGTCGCATCTCAAGAGGAGGCGCTCTCCACAGGAAAGGCGAGAGGAACTCCAGGGTCGTGACACCATTCCAAGAGTCCCCCAGATGTGTCAGTCCATTCCAGAGGAACCTGTTTTCCCTGCACTGCCTTGACGTTCAAGCCGAGGATCGACTCCCACCACGTGTGCACGTGGGACAGCCCTGTGTGAAAGCCTCGTGGGAAAGCCTCGTGGGAAAGACTCGAGGGAAAACCATAGATCCTTTGATCCACGCGGCGGACTGCGTGACACTGCTGCTACCGCTCTGGAGGAAAGCGCAAGCGCATGCCCGCATTCGAGACGAGGACAGACTCCCCTGGGGAGACTCCAGAAGTACCCCAAGATCCATGTCAGCACTGGAGAGGAATCCTCAGGTTCCGGCCCCGACTCCACACAAGGTCTTAGGCCCCGGCATCGACGGGAGAGGAATCCCGAGAGGCCCCCGAGGAACTCGCATGGGGACTGGCCTTTCCTGAGGCCACCAGAGCGGGTCCCTGAGGTCCCCGTCATAAGTCGAGAGCACCTGCCGCAACTCGAGAAAATCCAGGAGGTTTTGCCCTCCAGGCGAGATGAGGCCCATTTCCGCTGAGGCTTCTCGAGGCCAATCACGTCTAACCACTGGAACTTCCAAAGGGTCCTTCACACCCTTGCTGCAACTCAAGAAGTTCCCCGACATACCCGTCTCCACTCGAGAGGAAGCATGTGGTGCCCCGCACACATCCAGGGGTGCGCCGTTTCCGCCTCCTAGCTCGAGATGAGGGATCCTTTCCCTGTTTCGTAGGGAAAGAATTCCCGGCATTCCCGTCGCATCTCACGAGGAGGCGCTCTACACAGGAAAGGCGAGAGGAACTCCAGGGACGTGCCACCATTCCAAGAGTCCCCCAGATGTGTCAGTCCATTCCAGAGGAACCTGTTTTCCCTGCACTGCCTTGACGTTCAAGCCGAGGATCGACTCCCACAACGTGTGCACGTGGGACAGCCCTGTAGGAAAGCCTCGTGGGAAAGCCTCGTGGGAAAGACTCGAGGGAAAACCATAGATCCTTTGATCCACGCGGCGGACTGCGTGACACTGCTGCTACCGCTCTCGAGGAAAGCGCAAGTGCATGCCCGCATTCGAGACGAGGACTGACTCCCCTGGGGAGACTCCAGAAGTACCCCAAGATCCATGTCAGCACTGGAGAGGAATCCTCAGGTTCCGGCCCCGACTCCACACAAGGTCTTAGGCCCCGGCATCGACGGGAGAGGAATCCTGAGACGCCCCCGAGGAACTCGCATGGGGACTGGCCTTTCCTGAGGCCACCAGAGCGGGTCCCTGAGGTCCCCGTCGTAAGTCGAGAGCACCTGCCGCAACTCGAGAAAATCCAGGAGGTTTTGCCCTCCAGGCCAGATGAGGCCCATTTCCGCTGAGGCTTCTCGAGGCCAATCACATCTAACCACTGGAACTTACAAAGGGTCCTTCACACCCTTGCTGCAACTCAAGAAGTTCCCCGACATACCCGTCTCCACTCGAGAGGAAGCACGTGGGTTCCCGCACACATCCAGGGGAGCCCCGTTTCCGCCTCCTAGCTCGAGATGAGGGATCCTTTCCCTGTTTCGTAGGGAAAGAATTCCCAGCGTTCCCGTCGCATCTCAAGAGGAGGCGCTCTCCATAGGAAAGGCGAGAGCAATTCCAGGGTCGTGACACCATTCCAAGAGTCCCCCAGATGTGTCAGTCCATTCCAGAGAAACCTGTTTTCCCTGCACTGCCTTGACGTTCAAGCCGAGGATCGACTCCCACCACGTGTGCACGTGGGACAGCCCTGTGGGAAAGCCTCGTGGGAAAGCCTCGTGGGAAAGACTCGAGGGAAAACCATAGATCCTTTGATCCACGCGGCGGACTGCGTGACACTGCTGCTACCGCTCTGGAGGAAAGCCCAAGCGCATGCCCGCATTCGAGACGAGGACTGACTCCCCTGGGGAGACTCCAGAAGTACCCCAAGATCCATGTCAGCACTGGAGAGGAATCCTCAGGTTCCGGCCCCGACTCCACACAAGGTCTTAGGCCCCGGCATCGACGGGAGAGGAATCCCGAGACGCCCCCGAGGAACTCGCATGGGGACTGGCCTGTCCTGAGGCCACCAGAGCGGGTCCCTGAGGTCCCCGTCGTAAGTCGAGAGCACCTGCCGCAACTCGAGAAAATCCAGGAGGTTTTGCCCTCCAGGCGAGATGAGGCCCATTTCCGCTGAGGCTTCTCGAGGCCAATCACGTCTAACCACTGGAACTTCCAAAGGGTCCTTCACACCCTTGCTGCAACTCAAGAAGTTCCCCGAAATACCCGTCTCCACTCGAGAGGAAGCATGTGGTGCCCCGCACACATCCAGGGGAGCGCCGTTTCCGCCTCCTAGCTCGAGATGAGGGATCCTTTCCCTGTTTCGTAGGGAAAGAATTCCCGGCGTTCCCGTCGCAACTCAAGAGGAGGCGCTCTCCACAGGAAAGGCGAGAGGAACTCCAGGGTCGTGCCACCATTCCAAGAGTCCCCCAGATGTGTCAGTCCATTCCAGAGGAACCTGTTTTCCCTGCACTGCCTTGTCGTTCAAGCCGAGGATCGACTCCCACCACGTGTGCACGTGGGACAGCCCTGTGGGAAAGCCTCGTGGGAAAGACTCGTGGGAAAGACTCGAGGGAAAACCATAGATCCTTTGATCCACGCGGCGGACTGCGTGACACTGCTGCTACCGCTCTGGAGGAAAGCGCAAGTGCATGCCCGCATTCGAGACGAGGACTGACTCCCCTGGGGAGACTCCAGAAGTACCCCAAGATCCATGTCAGCACTGGAGAGGAATCCTCAGGTTCCGGCCCCGACTCCACACAAGGTCTTAGGCCCCGGCATCGACGGGAGAGGAATCCCGAGACGCCCCGGAGGAACTCGCATGGGGACTGGCCTTTCCTGAGGCCACCAGAGCGGGTCCCTGAGGTCCCCGTCGTAAGTCGAGAGCACCTGCCGCAACTCGAGAAAATCCAGGAGGTTTTGCCCTCCAGGCGAGATGAGGCCCATTTCCGCTGAGGCTTCTCGAGGCCAATCACGTCTAACCACTGGAACTTCCAAAGGGTCCTTCACACCCTTGCTGCAACTCAAGAAGTTCCCCGACATACCCTTCTCCACTCGAGAGGAAGCATGTGGTGCCCCGCACACATCCAGGGGAGCGCCGTTTCCGCCTCCTAGCTCGAGATGAGGGATCCTTTCCCTGTTTCGTAGGGAAAGAATTCCCGGCGTTCCCGTCGCATCTCAAGAGGAGGCGCTCTCAACAGGAAAGGCGAGAGGAACTCCAGGGTCGTGCCACCATTCCAAGAGTCCCCCAGATGTGTCAGTCCATTCCAGAGGAACCTGTTTTCCCTGCACTGCCTTGACGTTCAAGCCGAGGATCGACTCCCACCACGTGTGCACGTGGGACAGCCCTGTGGGAAAGCCTCGTGGGAAAGACTCGTGGGAAAGACTCGAGGGAAAACCATAGATCCTTTGATCCACGCGGCGGACTGCGTGACACTGCTGCTACCGCTCTGGAGGAAAGCGCAAGTGCATGCCCGCATTCGAGACGAGGACTGACTCCCCTGGGGAGACTCCAGAAGTACCCCAAGATCCATGTCAGCACTGGAGAGGAATCCTCAGGTTCCGGCCCCGACTCCACACAGGTCTTAGGCCCCGGCATCGACGGGAGAGGAATCCTGAGACGCCCCCGAGGAACTCGCATGGGGACTGGCCTTTCCTGAGGCCACCAGAGCGGGTCCCTGAGATCCCCGTCGTAAGTCGAGAGCACCTGCCGCAACTCGAAAAAATCCAGGAGGTTTTGCCCTCCAGGCGAGATGAGGCCCATTTCCGCTGAGGCTTCTCGAGGCCAATCACATCTAACCACTGGAACTTCCAAAGGGTCCTTCACACCATTGCTGCAACTCAAGAAGTTCCCCGACATACCCGTCTCCACTCGAGAGGAAGCACGTAGGGTCCCGCACACATCCAGGGGAGCCCCGTTTCCGCCTCCTAGCTCGAGATGAGGGATCCTTTCCCTGTTTCGTAGGGAAAGAATTCCCGGCGTTCCCGTCGCATCTCAAGAGGAGGCGCTCTCCACAGGAAAGGCGAGAGGAACTCCAGGGTCGTGACACCATTCCAAGAGTCCCCCAGATGTGTCAGTCCATTCCAGAGGAACCTGTTTTCCCTGCATTGCCTTGACGTTCAAGCCGAGGATCGACTCCCACCACGTGTGCACGTGGGACTGCTCTGTGGGAAAGCCTCGTGGGAAAGCCTCGTGGGAAAGACTCGAGGGAAAACCATAGATCCTTTGATCCACGCGGCCGACTGCGTGACACTGCTGCTACCGCTCTGGAGGAAAGCGCAAGTGCATGCCCGCATTCGAGACGAGGACTGACTCCCCTGGGGAGACTCCAGAAGTACCCCAAGATCCATGTCAGCACTGGAGAGGATTCCTCAGGTTCCGGCCCCGACTCCACACAAGGTCTTAGGCCCCGGCATCGACGGGAGAGGAATCCCGAGACGCCCCCGAGGAACTCGCATGAGGACTGGCCTTTCCTGAGGCCACCAGAGCGGTTCCCTGAGGTCCCTGTCGTAAGTCGAGAGCACCTGCCGCAACTCGAGAAAATCCAGGAGGTTTTGCCCTCCAGGCGAGATGAGGCCCATTTCCGCAGAGGCTTCTCGAGGCCAATCACGTCTAACCACTGGAACTTCCAAAGGGTCCTTCACACCCTTGCTGCAACTCCAGAAGTTCCCCGACATACCCGTCTCCACTCGAGAGGAAGCATGTGGTGCCCCGCACACATCCAGGGGAGCGCCGTTTCCGCCTCCTAGCTCGAGATGAGGGATCCTTTCCCTGTTTCGTAGGGAAAGAATTCCCGGCGTTCCCGTCGCATCTCAAGAGGAGGCGCTCTCCACAGGAAATGCGAGAGGAACTCCAGGGTCGTGACACCATTCCAAGAGTCCCCCAGATGTGTCAGTCCATTCCAGAGGAACCTGTTTTCCCTGCACTGCCTTGACGTTCAAGCCGAGGATCGACTCCCACCACGTGTGCACGTGGGACAGCCCTGTGGGAAAGCCTCGTGGGAAAGCCTCGTGGGAAAGACTCGAGGGAAAACCATAGATCCTTTGATCCACGCGGCGGACTGCGTGACACTGCTGCTACCGCTCTGGAGGAAAGCGCAAGTGCATGCCCGCATTCGAGACGAGGACTGACTCCCCTGGGGAGACTGCAGAAGTACCCCAAGATCCATGTCAGCACTGGAGAGGAATCCTCAGGTTCCGGCCCCGACTCCACACAAGGTCTTAGGCCCCGGCATCGACGGGAGAGGAATCCCGAGACGCCCCCGAGGAACTCGCATGGGGACTGGCCTTTCCTTAGGCCACCAGAGCGGTTCCCTGAGGTCCCCGTAGTAAGTCCAGAGCACCTGCCGCAACTCGAGAAAATCCAGGAGGTTTTGCCCTCCAGGCGAGATGAGGCCCATTTCCGCTGAGGCTTCTCGAGGCCAATCACATCTAACCACTGGAACTTCCAAAGGGTCCTTCACACCATTGCTGTAACTCAAGAAGTTCCCCGACATACCCGTCTCCACTCGAGAGGAAGCACGTGGGTTCCCGCACACATCCAGGGGTGCCCCGTTTCCGCCTCCTAGCTCGAGATGAGGGATCCTTTCCCTGTTTCGTAGGGAAAGAATTCCCAGCGTTCCCGTCGCATCTCAAGAGGAGGCGCTCTCCACAGGAAAGGCGAGAGGAACTCCAGGGTCGTGACACCATTCCAAGAGTCCCCCAGATGTGTCAGTCCATTCCAGAGGAACCTGTTTTCCCTGCACTGCCTTGACGTTCAAGCCGAGGATCCACTCCCACCACGTGTGCACGTGGGACAGCCCTGTGGGAAAGCCTCGTGGGAAAGCCTCGTGGGAAAGACTCGAGGGAAAACCATAGATCCTTTGATCCACGCGGCGGACTGCGTGACACTGCTGCTACCGCTCTGGAGGAAAGCGCAAGTGCATGCCCGCATTCGAGACGAGGACTGACTCCCCTGGGGAGACTCCAGAAGTACCCCAAGATCCATGTCAGCACTGGAGAGGAATCCTCAGGTTCCGGCCCCGACTCCACACAAGGTCTTAGGCCCCGGCATCGACGGGAGAGGAATCCCGAGAGGCCCCCGAGGAACTCGCATGGGGACTGGCCTTTCCTGAGGCCACCAGAGCGGGTCCCTGAGGTCCCCGTCGTAAGTCGAGAGCACCTGCCGCAACTCGAGAAAATCCAGGAGGTTTTGCCCTCCAGGCGAGATGAGGCCCATTTCCGCTGAGGCTTCTCGAGGCCAATCACATCTAACCACTGGAACTTACAAAGGGTCCTTCACACCATTGCTGCAACTCAAGAAGTTCCCCGACATACCCGTCTCCATTTGAGAGGAAGCACGTGGGGTCCCGCACACATCCAGGGGAGCCCCGTTTCCGCCTCCTAGCTCGAGATGAGGGATCCTTTCGCTGTTTCGTAGGGAAAGAATTCCCGGCGTTCTCGTCGCATCTCAAGAGGAGGCGCTCTCCACAGGAAAGGCGAGAGGAACTCCAGGGTCGTGACACCATTCCAAGAGTCCCCCAGATGTGTCAGTCCATTCCAGAGGAACCTGTTTTCCCTGTACTGCCTTGACGTTCAAGCCGAGGATCGACTCCTACCACGTGTGCACGTGGGAGAGCCCTGTGGGAAAGCCTCGTGGGAAAGCCTCGTGGGAAAGAATCGAGGGAAAACCATAGATCCTTTGATCCACGCGGCGGACTGCGTGACACTGCTGCTACCGCTCTGGAGGAAAGCGCAAGCGCATGCCCGCATTCGAGACGAGGACTGACTCCCCTGGGGAGACTCCAGAAGTACCCCAAGGTCCATGTCAGCACTGGAGAGGAATCCTCAGGTTCCGGCCCCGACTCCACACAAGGTCTTAGGCCCCGGCATCGACGGGAGAGGAATCCCGAGAGGCCCCCGAGGAACTCGCATGGGGACTGGCCTTTCCTGAGGCCACCAGAGCGGGTCCCTGAGGTCCCCGTCGTAAGTCGAGAGCACCTGCCGCAACTCGAGAAAATCCAGGAGGTTTTGCCCTCCAGGCGAGATGAGGCCCATTTCCGCTGAGGCTTCTCGAGGCCAATCACATCTAACCACTGGAACTTACAAAGGGTCCTTCACACCATTGCTGCAACTCAAGAAGTTCCCCGACATACCCGTCTCCACTCGAGAGGAAGCACGTGGGGTCCCGCACACATCCAGGGAAGCCCCGTTTCCGCCTCCTAGCTCGAGATGAGGGATCCTTTCCCTGTTTCGTAGGGAAAGAATTCCCGGCGTTCTCGTCGCATCTCAAGAGGAGGCGCTCTCCACAGGAAAGGCGAGAGGAACTCCAGGGTCGTGACACCATTCCAAGAGTCCCCCAGATGTGTCAGTCCATTCCAGAGGAACCTGTTTTCCCTGTACTGCCTTGACGTTCAAGCCGAGGATCGACTCCCACCACGTGTGCACGTGGGACAGCCCTGTGGGAAAGCCTCGTGGGAAAGCCTCGTGGGAAAGACTCGAGGGAAAACCATAGATCCTTTGATCCACGCGGCGGACTGCGTGACACTGCTGCTACCGCTCTGGAGGAAAGCGCAAGCGCATGCCCGCATTCGAGACGAGGACTGACTCCCCTGGGGAGACTCCAGAAGTACCCCAAGATCCATGTCAGCACTGGAGAGGAATCCTCAGGTTCCGGCCCCGACTCCACACAAGGTCTTAGGCCCCGGCATCGACGGGAGAGGAATCCCGAGAGGCCCACGAGGAACTCGCATGGGGACTGGCCTTTCCTGAGGCCACCAGAGCGGGTCCCTGAGGTCCCCGTCGTAAGTCGAGAGCACCTGCCGCAACTCGAGAAAATCCAGGAGGTTTTGCCCTCCAGGCGAGATGAGGCCCATTTCCGCTGAGGCTTCTCGAGGCCAATCACGTCTAACCGCTGGAACTTCCAAAGGGTCCTTCACACCCTTGCTGCAACTCAAGAAGTTCCCCGACATACCCGTCTCCACTCGAGAGGAAGCATGTGGTGCCCCGCACACATCCAGGGGAGCGCCGTTTCCGCCTCCTAGCTCGAGATGAGGGATCCTTTCCCTGTTTCGTAGGGAAAGAATTCCCGGCGTTCCCGTCGCATCTCAAGAGGAGGCGCTCTCCACAGGAAAGGCGAGAGGAACTCCAGGGTCGTGACACCATTCCAAGAGTCCCCCAGATGTGTCAGTCCATTCCAGAGGAACCTGTTTTCCCTGCACTGCCTTGACGTTCAAGCCGAGGATCGACTCCCACCACGTGTGCACGTGGGACAGCCCTATGGGAAAGCCTCGTGGGAAAGCCTCGTGGGAAAGACTCGAGGGAAAACCATAGATCCTTTGATCCACGCGGCGGACTGCGTGACACTGCTGCTACCGCTCTCGAGGAAAGCGCAAGTGCATGCCCGCATTCGAGACGAGGACTGACTCCCCTGGGGAGACTGCAGAAGTACCCCAAGATCCATGTCAGCACTGGAGAGGAATCCTCAGGTTCCGGCCCCGACTCCACACAAGGTCTTAGGCCCCGGCATCGACGGGAGAGGAATCCCGAGACGCCCCCGAGGAACTCGCATGGGGACTGGCCTTTCCTTAGGCCACCAGAGCGGTTCCCTGAGGTCCCCGTAGTAAGTCCAGAGCACCTGCCGCAACTCGAGAAAATCCAGGAGGTTTTGCCCTCCAGGCGAGATGAGGCCCATTTCCGCTGAGGCTTCTCGAGGCCAATCACATCTAACCACTGGAACTTCCAAAGGGTCCTTCACACCATTGCTGTAACTCAAGAAGTTCCCCGACATACCCGTCTCCACTCGAGAGGAAGCACGTGGGTTCCCGCACACATCCAGGGGTGCCCCGTTTCCGCCTCCTAGCTCGAGATGAGGGATCCTTTCCCTGTTTCGTAGGGAAAGAATTCCCAGCGTTCCCGTCGCATCTCAAGAGGAGGCGCTCTCCACAGGAAAGGCGAGAGGAACTCCAGGGTCGTGACACCATTCCAAGAGTCCCCCAGATGTGTCAGTCCATTCCAGAGGAACCTGTTTTCCCTGCACTGCCTTGACGTTCAAGCCGAGGATCCACTCCCACCACGTGTGCACGTGGGACAGCCCTGTGTGAAAGCCTCGTGGGAAAGCCTCGTGGGAAAGACTCGAGGGAAAACCATACATCCTTTGATCCACGCGGCGGACTGCGTGACACTGCTGCTACCGCTCTGGAGGAAAGCGCAAGTGCATGCCCGCATTCGAGACGAGGACTGACTCCCCTGGGGAGACTCCAGAAGTACCCCAAGATCCATGTCAGCACTGGAGAGGAATCCTCAGGTTCCGGCCCCGACTCCACACAAGGTCTTAGGCCCCGGCATCGACGGGAGAGGAATCCCGAGAGGCCCCCGAGGAACTCGCATGGGGACTGGCCTTTCCTGAGGCCACCAGAGCGGGTCCCTGAGGTCCCCGTCGTAAGTCGAGAGCACCTGCCGCAACTCGAGAAAATCCAGGAGGTTTTGCCCTCCAGGCGAGATGAGGCCCATTTCCGCTGAGGCTTCTCGAGGCCAATCACATCTAACCACTGGAACTTACAAAGGGTCCTTCACACCATTGCTGCAACTCAAGAAGTTCCCCGACATACCCGTCTCCATTCGAGAGGAAGCACGTGGGGTCCCGCACACATCCAGGGGAGCCCCGTTTCCGCCTCCTAGCTCGAGATGAGGGATCCTTTCGCTGTTTCGTAGGGAAAGAATTCCCGGCGTTCTCGTCGCATCTCAAGAGGAGGCGCTCTCCACAGGAAAGGCGAGAGGAACTCCAGGGTCGTGACACCATTCCAAGAGTCCCCCAGATGTGTCAGTCCATTCCAGAGGAACCTGTTTTCCCTGTACTGCCTTGACGTTCAAGCCGAGGATCGACTCCCACCACGTGTGCACGTGGGACAGCCCTGTGGGAAAGCCTCGTGGGAAAGCCTCGTGGGAAAGAATCGAGGGAAAACCATAGATCCTTTGATCCACGCGGCGGACTGCGTGACACTGCTGCTACCGCTCTGGAGGAAAGCGCAAGCGCATGCCCGCATTCGAGACGAGGACTGACTCCCCTGGGGAGACTCCAGAAGTACCCCAAGATCCATGTCAGCACTGGAGAGGATTCCTCAGGTTCCGGCCCCGACTCCACACAAGGTCTTAGGCCCCGGCATCGACGGGAGAGGAATCCCGAGAGGCCCCCGAGGAACTCGCATGGGGACTGGCCTTTCCTGAGGCCACCAGAGCGGGTCCCTGAGGTCCCCGTCGTAAGTCGAGAGCACCTGCCGCAACTCGAGAAAATCCAGGAGGTTTTGCCCTCCAGGCGAGATGAGGCCCATTTCCGCTGAGGCTTCTCGAGGCCAATCACATCTAACCACTGGAACTTACAAAGGGTCCTTCACACCATTGCTGCAACTCAAGAAGTTCCCCGACATACCCGTCTCCACTCGAGAGGAAGCACGTGGGGTCCTGCACACATCCAGGGGAGCCCCGTTTCCGCCTCCTAGCTCGAGATGAGGGATCCTTTCGCTGTTTCGTAGGGAAAGAATTCCCGGCGTTCTCGTCGCATCTCAAGAGGAGGCGCTCTCCATAGGAAAGGCGAGAGGAACTCCAGGGTCGTGACACCATTCCAAGAGTCCCCCAGATGTGTCAGTCCATTCCAGAGGAACCTGTTTTCCCTGTACTGCCTTGACGTTCAAGCCGAGGATCGACTCCCACCACGTGTGCACGTGGGACAGCCCTGTGGGAAAGCCTCGTGGGAAAGCCTCGTGGGAAAGACTCGAGGGAAAACCATAGATCCTTTGATCCACGCGGCGGACTGCGTGACACTGCTGCTACCGCTCTGGAGGAAAGCGCAAGCGCATGCCCGCATTCGAGACGAGGACTGACTCCCCTGGGGAGACTCCAGAAGTACCCCAAGATCCATGTCAGCACTGGAGAGGAATCCTCAGGTTCCGGCCCCGACTCCACACAAGGTCTTAGGCCCCGGCATCGACGGGAGAGGAATCCCGAGAGGCCCCCGAGGAACTCGCATGGGGACTGGCCTTTCCTGAGGCCACCAGAGCGGGTCCCTGAGGTCCCCGTCGTAAGTCGAGAGCACCTGCCGCAACTCGAGAAAATCCAGGAGGTTTTGCCCTCCAGGCGAGATGAGGCCCATTTCCGCTGAGGCTTCTCGAGGCCAATCACGTCTAACCGCTGGAACTTCCAAAGGGTCCTTCACACCCTTGCTGCAACTCAAGAAGTTCCCCGACATACCCGTCTCCACTCGAGAGGAAGCATGTGGTGCCCCGCACACATCCAGGGGAGCGCCGTTTCCGCCTCCTAGCTCGAGATGAGGGATCCTTTCCCTGTTTCGTAGGGAAAGAATTCCCGGCGTTCCCGTCGCATCTCAAGAGGAGGCGCTCTCCACAGGAAAGGCGAGAGGAACTCCAGGGTCGTGACACCATTCCAAGAGTCCCCCAGATGTGTCAGTCCATTCCAGAGGAACCTGTTTTCCCTGCACTGCCTTGACGTTCAAGCCGAGGATCGACTCCCACCACGTGTGCACGTGGGACAGCCCTATGGGAAAGCCTCGTGGGAAAGCCTCGTGGGAAAGACTCGAGGGAAAACCATAGATCCTTTGATCCACGCGGCGGAATGCGTGACACTGCTGCTACCGCTCTCGAGGAAAGCGCAAGTGCATGCCCGCATTCGAGACGAGGACTGACTCCCCTGGGGAGACTCCAGAAGTACCCCAAGATCCATGTCAGCACTGGAGAGGAATCCTCAGGTTCCGGCCCCGACTCCACACAAGGTCTTAGGCCCCGGCATCGACGGGAGAGGAATCCCGAGACGCCCCCGAGGAACTCGCATGGGGACTGGCCTTTCCTGAGGCCACCAGAGCGGTTCCCTGAGGTCCCCGTAGTAAGTCGAGAGCACCTGCCGCAACTCGAGAAAATCCAGGAGGTTTTGCCCTCCAGGCGAGATGAGGCCCATTTCCGCTGAGGCTTCTCGAGGCCAATCACATCTAACCACTGGAACTTCCAAAGGGTCCTTCACACCCTTGCTGCAACTCAAGAAGTTCCCCGACATACCCGTCTCCACTCGAGAGGAAGCATGTGGTGCCCCGCACACATCCAGGGGAGCGCCGTTTCCGCCTCCTAGCTCGAGATGAGGGATCCTTTCCCTGTTTCGTAGGGAAAGAATTCCCGGCGTTCCCGTCGCATCTCAAGAGGAGGCGCTCTCCACAGGAAAGGCGAGAGGAACTCCAGGGTCGTGCCACCATTCCAAGAGTCCCCCAGATGTGTCAGTCCATTCCAGAGGAACCTGTTTTCCCTGCACTGCCTTGACGTTCAAGCCGAGGATCGACTCCCACCACGTGTGCACGTGGGACAGCCCTGTGGGAAAGCCTCGTGGGAAAGCCTCGTGGGAAAGACTCGAGGGAAAACCATAGATCCTTTGATCCACGCGGCGGACTGCGTGACACTGCTGCTACCGCTCTCGAGGAAAGCGCAAGTGCATGCCCGCATTCGAGACGAGGACTGACTCCCCTGGGGAGACTCCAGAAGTACCCCAAGATCCATGTCAGCACTGGAGAGGAATACTCAGGTTCCGGCCCCGACTCCACACAAGGTCTTAGGCCCCGGCATCGACGGGAGAGGAATCCCGAGACGCCCCCGAGGAACTCGCATGGGGACTGGCCTTTCCTGAGGCCACCAGAGCGGTTCCCTGAGGTCCCCGTAGTAAGTCGAGAGCACCTGCTGCAACTCGAGAAAATCCAGGAGGTTTTGCCCTCCAGGCGAGATGAGGCCCATTTCCGCTGAGGCTTCTCGAGGCCAATCACATCTAACCACTGGAACTTCCAAAGGGTCCTTCACACCATTGCTGCAACTCAAGAAGTTCCCCGACATACCTGTCTCCACTCGAGAGGAAGCACGTGAGTTCCCGCACACATCCAGGGGAGCCCTGTTTCCGCCTCCTAGCTCGAGATGAGGGATTCTTTCCCTGTTTCG
This sequence comes from Ovis canadensis, assembly GCF_042477335.2. NCBI lineage: Eukaryota > Metazoa > Chordata > Mammalia > Artiodactyla > Bovidae > Ovis > Ovis canadensis. The sequence continues at coordinate 4,787,328 of NC_091252.1, forward strand.
TAGGGAAAGAATTCCCGGCGTTCTCGTCGCATCTCAAGAGGAGGAGCTCTCCACAGGAAAGGCGAGAGGAACTCCAGGGTCGTGACACCATTCCAAGAGTCCCCCAGATGTGTCAGTCCATTCCAGAGGAACCTGTTTTCCCTGTACTGCCTTGACGTTCAAGCCGAGGATCGACTCCCACCACGTGTGCACGTGGGACAGCCCTGTGGGAAAGCCTCGTGGGAAAGCCTCGTGGGAAAGACTCGAGGGAAAACCATAGATCCTTTGATCCACGCGGCGGACTGCGTGACACTGCTGCTACCGCTCTGGAGGAAAGCGCAAGCGCATGCCCGCATTCGAGACGAGGACTGACTCCCCTGGGGAGACTCCAGAAGTACCCCAAGATCCATGTCAGCACTGGAGAGGAATCCTCAGGTTCCGGCCCCGACTCCACACAAGGTCTTAGGCCCCGGCATCGACGGGAGAGGAATCCCGAGAGGCCCCCGAGGAACTCGCATGGGGACTGGCCTTTCCTGAGGCCACCAGACCGGGTCCCTGAGGTCCCCGTCATAAGTCGAGAGCACCTGCCGCAACTCGAGAAAATCCAGGAGGTTTTGCCCTCCAGGCGAGATGAGGCCCATTTCCGCTGAGGCTTCTCGAGGCCAATCACGTCTAACCACTGGAACTTCCAAAGGGTCCTTCACACCCTTGCTGCAACTCAAGAAGTTCCCCGACATACCCGTCTCCACTCGAGAGGAAGCATGTGGTGCCCCGCACACATCCAGGGGAGCGCCGTTTCCGCCTCCTAGCTCGAGATGAGGGATCCTTTCCCTGTTTCGTAGGGAAAGAATTCCCGGCGTTCCCGTCGCATCTCAATAGTAGGCGCTCTCCACAGGAAAGGCGAGAGGAACTCCAGGGTCGTGCCACCATTCCAAGAGTCCCCCAGATGTGTCAGTCCATTCCAGAGGAACCTGTTTTCCCTGCACTGCCTTGACGTTCAAGCCGAGGATCGACTCCCACCACGTGTGCACGTGGGACAGCCCTGTGGGAAAGCCTCGTGGGAAAGCCTCGTGGGAAAGACTCCAGGGAAAACCATAGATCCTTTGATCCACGCGGCGGACTGCGTGACACTGCTGCTACCGCTCTCGAGGAAAGCGCAAGTGCATGCCCGCATTCGAGACGAGGACTGACTCCCCTGGGGAGACTCCAGAAGTACCCCAAGATCCATGTCAGCACTGGAGAGGAATCCTCAGGTTCCGGCCCCGACTCCACACAAGGTCTTAGGCCCCGGCATCGACGGGAGAGGAATCCCTAGACGCCCCCGAGGAACTCGCATGGGGACTGGCCTGTCCTGAGGCCACCAGAGCGGGTCCCTGAGGTCCCCGTCGTAAGTCGAGAGCACCTGCCGCAACTCGAGAAAATCCAGGAGGTTTTGCCCTCCAGGCGAGATGAGGCCCATTTCCGCTGAGGCTTCTCGAGGCCAATCACATCTAACCACTGGAACTTCCAAAGGGTCCTTCACACCCTTGCTGCAACTCAAGAAGTTCCCCGACATACCCGTCTCCACTCGAGAGGAAGCACTTGGTGTCCCGCACACATCCAGGGGAGCCCCGTTTCCGCCTCCTAGCTCGAGATGAGGGATCCTTTCCCTGTTTCGTAGGGAAAGAATTCCCGGCGTTCCCGTCGCATCTCAAGAGGAGGCGCTCTCCACAGGCAAGGCGAGAGGAACTCCAGGGTCGTGACACCATTCCAAGAGTCCCCCAGATGTGTAAGTCCATTCCAGAGGAACCTGTTTTCCCTGCACTGCCTTGACGTTCAAGCCGAGGATCGACTCCCACACGTGTGCACGTGGGACAGCCCTGTGGGAAAGCCTCGTGGGAAAGACTCGTGGGAAATACTCGAGGGAAAACCATAGATCCTTTGATCCACGCGGCGGGCTGCGTGACACTGCTGCTACCGCTCTGGAGGAAAGCGCAAGTGCATGCCCGCATTCGAGACGAGGACTGACTCCCCTGGGGAGACTCCAGAAGTACCCCAAGATCCATGTCAGCACTGGAGAGGAATCCTCAGGTTCCGGCCCCGACTCCACACAAGGTCTTAGGCCCCGGCATCGACGGGAGAGGAATCCCGAGACGCCCCCGAGGAACTCGCATGGGGACTGGCCTTTCCTGAGGCCACCAGAGCGGGTCCCTGAGGTCCCCGTCGTAAGTCGAGAGCACCTGCCGCAACTCGAGAAAATCCAGGAGGTTTTGCCCTCCAGGCGAGATGAGGCCCATTTCCGCTGAGGCTTCTCGAGGCCAATCACATCTAACCACTGGAACTTCCAAAGGGTCCTTCACACCATTGCTGCAACTCAAGAAGTTCCCCGACATACCCGTCTCCACTCGAGAGGAAGCACGTGGGTTCCCGCACACATCCAGGGGAGCCCCGTTTCCGCCTCCTAGCTCGAGATGAGGGATCCTTTCCCTGTTTCGTAGGGAAAGAATTCCCAGCGTTCCCGTCGCATCTCAAGAGGAGGCGCTCTCCACAGGAAAGGCGAGAGGAACTCCAGGGTCGTGACACCATTCCAAGAGTCCCCCAGATGTGTCAGTCCATTCCAGAGGAACCTGTTTTCCCTGCAATGCCTTGACGTTCAAGCCGAGGATCGACTCCCACCACGTGTGCACGTGGGACAGCCCTGTGGGAAAGCCTCGTGGGAAAGCCTCGTGGGAAAGACTCGAGGGAAAACCATAGATCCTTTGATCCACGCGGCGGACTGCGTGACACTGCTGCTACCGCTCTGGAGGAAAGCGCAAGTGCATGCCCGCATTCGAGACGAGGACTGACTCCCCTGGGGAGACTCCAGAAGTACCCCAAGATCCATGTCAGCACTGGAGAGGAATCCTCAGGTTCCGGCCCCGACTCCACACAAGGTCTTAGGCCCCGGCATCGACGGGAGAGGAATCCCGAGACGCCCCCGAGGAACTCGCATGGGGACTGGCCTTTCCTGAGGCCACCAGAGCGGGTCCCTGAGGTCCCCGTCGTAAGTCGAGAGCACCTGCCGCAACTCGAGAAAATCCAGGAGGTTTTGCCCTCCAGGCGAGATGAGGCCTATTTCCGCTGAGGCTTCTCGAGGCCAATCACATCTAACCACTGGAACTTACAAAGGGTCCTTCACACCATTGCTGCAACTCAAGAAGTTCCCCGACATACCCGTCTCTATTCGAGAGGAAGCACGTGGGGTCCCGCACACATCCAGGGGAGCCCCGTTTCCGCCTCCTAGCTCGAGATGAGGGATCCTTTCGCTGTTTCGTAGGGAAAGAATTCCCGGCGTTCTCGTCGCATCTCAAGAGGAGGCGCTCTCCACAGGAAAGGCGAGAGGAACTCCAGGGTCGTGACACCATTCCAAGAGTCCCCCAGATGTGTCAGTCCATTCCAGAGGAACCTGTTTTCCCTGCACTGCCTTGACGTTCAAGCCGAGGATCGACTCCCACCACGTGTGCACGTGGGACAGCCCTGTGTGAAAGCCTCGTGGGAAAGCCTCGTGGGAAAGACTCGAGGGAAAACCATAGATCCTTTGATCCACGCGGCGGACTGCGTGACACTGCTGCTACCGCTCTGGAGGAAAGCGCAAGCGCATGCCCGCATTCGAGACGAGGACAGACTCCCCTGGGGAGACTCCAGAAGTACCCCAAGATCCATGTCAGCACTGGAGAGGAATCCTCAGGTTCCGGCCCCGACTCCACACAAGGTCTTAGGCCCCGGCATCGACGGGAGAGGAATCCCGAGAGGCCCCCGAGGAACTCGCATGGGGACTGGCCTTTCCTGAGGCCACCAGAGCGGGTCCCTGAGGTCCCCGTCATAAGTCGAGAGCACCTGCCGCAACTCGAGAAAATCCAGGAGGTTTTGCCCTCCAGGCGAGATGAGGCCCATTTCCGCTGAGGCTTCTCGAGGCCAATCACGTCTAACCACTGGAACTTCCAAAGGGTCCTTCACACCCTTGCTGCAACTCAAGAAGTTCCCCGACATACCCGTCTCCACTCGAGAGGAAGCATGTGGTGCCCCGCACACATCCAGGGGTGCGCCGTTTCCGCCTCCTAGCTCGAGATGAGGGATCCTTTCCCTGTTTCGTAGGGAAAGAATTCCCGGCATTCCCGTCGCATCTCACGAGGAGGCGCTCTACACAGGAAAGGCGAGAGGAACTCCAGGGACGTGCCACCATTCCAAGAGTCCCCCAGATGTGTCAGTCCATTCCAGAGGAACCTGTTTTCCCTGCACTGCCTTGACGTTCAAGCCGAGGATCGACTCCCACAACGTGTGCACGTGGGACAGCCCTGTAGGAAAGCCTCGTGGGAAAGCCTCGTGGGAAAGACTCGAGGGAAAACCATAGATCCTTTGATCCACGCGGCGGACTGCGTGACACTGCTGCTACCGCTCTCGAGGAAAGCGCAAGTGCATGCCCGCATTCGAGACGAGGACTGACTCCCCTGGGGAGACTCCAGAAGTACCCCAAGATCCATGTCAGCACTGGAGAGGAATCCTCAGGTTCCGGCCCCGACTCCACACAAGGTCTTAGGCCCCGGCATCGACGGGAGAGGAATCCTGAGACGCCCCCGAGGAACTCGCATGGGGACTGGCCTTTCCTGAGGCCACCAGAGCGGGTCCCTGAGGTCCCCGTCGTAAGTCGAGAGCACCTGCCGCAACTCGAGAAAATCCAGGAGGTTTTGCCCTCCAGGCCAGATGAGGCCCATTTCCGCTGAGGCTTCTCGAGGCCAATCACATCTAACCACTGGAACTTACAAAGGGTCCTTCACACCCTTGCTGCAACTCAAGAAGTTCCCCGACATACCCGTCTCCACTCGAGAGGAAGCACGTGGGTTCCCGCACACATCCAGGGGAGCCCCGTTTCCGCCTCCTAGCTCGAGATGAGGGATCCTTTCCCTGTTTCGTAGGGAAAGAATTCCCAGCGTTCCCGTCGCATCTCAAGAGGAGGCGCTCTCCATAGGAAAGGCGAGAGCAATTCCAGGGTCGTGACACCATTCCAAGAGTCCCCCAGATGTGTCAGTCCATTCCAGAGAAACCTGTTTTCCCTGCACTGCCTTGACGTTCAAGCCGAGGATCGACTCCCACCACGTGTGCACGTGGGACAGCCCTGTGGGAAAGCCTCGTGGGAAAGCCTCGTGGGAAAGACTCGAGGGAAAACCATAGATCCTTTGATCCACGCGGCGGACTGCGTGACACTGCTGCTACCGCTCTGGAGGAAAGCGCAAGCGCATGCCCGCATTCGAGACGAGGACTGACTCCCCTGGGGAGACTCCAGAAGTACCCCAAGATCCATGTCAGCACTGGAGAGGAATCCTCAGGTTCCGGCCCCGACTCCACACAAGGTCTTAGGCCCCGGCATCGACGGGAGAGGAATCCCGAGACGCCCCCGAGGAACTCGCATGGGGACTGGCCTGTCCTGAGGCCACCAGAGCGGGTCCCTGAGGTCCCCGTCGTAAGTCGAGAGCACCTGCCGCAACTCGAGAAAATCCAGGAGGTTTTGCCCTCCAGGCGAGATGAGGCCCATTTCCGCTGAGGCTTCTCGAGGCCAATCACGTCTAACCACTGGAACTTCCAAAGGGTCCTTCACACCCTTGCTGCAACTCAAGAAGTTCCCCGACATACCCGTCTCCACTCGAGAGGAAGCATGTGGTGCCCCGCACACATCCAGGGGAGCGCCGTTTCCGCCTCCTAGCTCGAGATGAGGGATCCTTTCCCTGTTTCGTAGGGAAAGAATTCCCGGCGTTCCCGTCGCAACTCAAGAGGAGGCGCTCTCAACAGGAAAGGCGAGAGGAACTCCAGGGTCGTGCCACCATTCCAAGAGTCCCCCAGATGTGTCAGTCCATTCCAGAGGAACCTGTTTTCCCTGCACTGCCTTGTCGTTCAAGCCGAGGATCGACTCCCACCACGTGTGCACGTGGGACAGCCCTGTGGGAAAGCCTCGTGGGAAAGACTCGTGGGAAAGACTCGAGGGAAAACCATAGATCCTTTGATCCACGCGGCGGACTGCGTGACACTGCTGCTACCGCTCTGGAGGAAAGCGCAAGTGCATGCCCGCATTCGAGACGAGGACTGACTCCCCTGGGGAGACTCCAGAAGTACCCCAAGATCCATGTCAGCACTGGAGAGGAATCCTCAGGTTCCGGCCCCGACTCCACACAGGTCTTAGGCCCCGGCATCGACGGGAGAGGAATCCTGAGACGCCCCCGAGGAACTCGCATGGGGACTGGCCTTTCCTGAGGCCACCAGAGCGGGTCCCTGAGATCCCCGTCGTAAGTCGAGAGCACCTGCCGCAACTCGAAAAAATCCAGGAGGTTTTGCCCTCCAGGCGAGATGAGGCCCATTTCCGCTGAGGCTTCTCGAGGCCAATCACATCTAACCACTGGAACTTCCAAAGGGTCCTTCACACCATTGCTGCAACTCAAGAAGTTCCCCGACATACCCGTCTCCACTCGAGAGGAAGCACGTAGGGTCCCGCACACATCCAGGGGAGCCCCGTTTCCGCCTCCTAGCTCGAGATGAGGGATCCTTTCCCTGTTTCGTAGGGAAAGAATTCCCGGCGTTCCCGTCGCATCTCAAGAGGAGGCGCTCTCCACAGGAAAGGCGAGAGGAACTCCAGGGTCGTGACACCATTCCAAGAGTCCCCCAGATGTGTCAGTCCATTCCAGAGGAACCTGTTTTCCCTGCATTGCCTTGACGTTCAAGCCGAGGATCGACTCCCACCACGTGTGCACGTGGGACTGCTCTGTGGGAAAGCCTCGTGGGAAAGCCTCGTGGGAAAGACTCGAGGGAAAACCATAGATCCTTTGATCCACGCGGCCGACTGCGTGACACTGCTGCTACCGCTCTGGAGGAAAGCGCAAGTGCATGCCCGCATTCGAGACGAGGACTGACTCCCCTGGGGAGACTCCAGAAGTACCCCAAGATCCATGTCAGCACTGGAGAGGATTCCTCAGGTTCCGGCCCCGACTCCACACAAGGTCTTAGGCCCCGGCATCGACGGGAGAGGAATCCCGAGACGCCCCCGAGGAACTCGCATGAGGACTGGCCTTTCCTGAGGCCACCAGAGCGGTTCCCTGAGGTCCCTGTCGTAAGTCGAGAGCACCTGCCGCAACTCGAGAAAATCCAGGAGGTTTTGCCCTCCAGGCGAGATGAGGCCCATTTCCGCAGAGGCTTCTCGAGGCCAATCACGTCTAACCACTGGAACTTCCAAAGGGTCCTTCACACCCTTGCTGCAACTCAAGAAGTTCCCCGACATACCCGTCTCCACTCGAGAGGAAGCATGTGGTGCCCCGCACACATCCAGGGGAGCGCCGTTTCCGCCTCCTAACTCGAGATGAGGGATCCTTTCCCTGTTTCGTAGGGAAAGAATTCCCGGCGTTCCCGTCGCATCTCAAGAGGAGGCGCTCTCCACAGGAAATGCGAGAGGAACTCCAGGGTCGTGACACCATTCCAAGAGTCCCCCAGATGTGTCAGTCCATTCCAGAGGAACCTGTTTTCCCTGCACTGCCTTGACGTTCAAGCCGAGGATCGACTCCCACCACGTGTGCACGTGGGACAGCCCTGTGGGAAAGCCTCGTGGGAAAGCCTCGTGGGAAAGACTCGAGGGAAAACCATAGATCCTTTGATCCACGCGGCGGACTGCGTGACACTGCTGCTACCGCTCTGGAGGAAAGCGCAAGTGCATGCCCGCATTCGAGACGAGGACTGACTCCCCTGGGGAGACTGCAGAAGTACCCCAAGATCCATGTCAGCACTGGAGAGGAATCCTCAGGTTCCGGCCCCGACTCCACACAAGGTCTTAGGCCCCGGCATCGACGGGAGAGGAATCCCGAGACGCCCCCGAGGAACTCGCATGGGGACTGGCCTTTCCTTAGGCCACCAGAGCGGTTCCCTGAGGTCCCCGTAGTAAGTCCAGAGCACCTGCCGCAACTCGAGAAAATCCAGGAGGTTTTGCCCTCCAGGCGAGATGAGGCCCATTTCCGCTGAGGCTTCTCGAGGCCAATCACATCTAACCACTGGAACTTCCAAAGGGTCCTTCACACCATTGCTGTAACTCAAGAAGTTCCCCGACATACCCGTCTCCACTCGAGAGGAAGCACGTGGGTTCCCGCACACATCCAGGGGTGCCCCGTTTCCGCCTCCTAGCTCGAGATGAGGGATCCTTTCCCTGTTTCGTAGGGAAAGAATTCCCAGCGTTCCCGTCGCATCTCAAGAGGAGGCGCTCTCCACAGGAAAGGCGAGAGGAACTCCAGGGTCGTGACACCATTCCAAGAGTCCCCCAGATGTGTCAGTCCATTCCAGAGGAACCTGTTTTCCCTGCACTGCCTTGACGTTCAAGCCGAGGATCCACTCCCACCACGTGTGCACGTGGGACAGCCCTGTGGGAAAGCCTCGTGGGAAAGCCTCGTGGGAAAGACTCGAGGGAAAACCATAGATCCTTTGATCCACGCGGCGGACTGCGTGACACTGCTGCTACCGCTCTGGAGGAAAGCGCAAGTGCATGCCCGCATTCGAGACGAGGACTGACTCCCCTGGGGAGACTCCAGAAGTACCCCAAGATCCATGTCAGCACTGGAGAGGAATCCTCAGGTTCCGGCCCCGACTCCACACAAGGTCTTAGGCCCCGGCATCGACGGGAGAGGAATCCCGAGAGGCCCCCGAGGAACTCGCATGGGGACTGGCCTTTCCTGAGGCCACCAGAGCGGGTCCCTGAGGTCCCCGTCGTAAGTCGAGAGCACCTGCCGCAACTCGAGAAAATCCAGGAGGTTTTGCCCTCCAGGCGAGATGAGGCCCATTTCCGCTGAGGCTTCTCGAGGCCAATCACATCTAACCACTGGAACTTACAAAGGGTCCTTCACACCATTGCTGCAACTCAAGAAGTTCCCCGACATACCCGTCTCCATTTGAGAGGAAGCACGTGGGGTCCCGCACACATCCAGGGGAGCCCCGTTTCCGCCTCCTAGCTCGAGATGAGGGATCCTTTCGCTGTTTCGTAGGGAAAGAATTCCCGGCGTTCTCGTCGCATCTCAAGAGGAGGCGCTCTCCACAGGAAAGGCGAGAGGAACTCCAGGGTCGTGACACCATTCCAAGAGTCCCCCAGATGTGTCAGTCCATTCCAGAGGAACCTGTTTTCCCTGTACTGCCTTGACGTTCAAGCCGAGGATCGACTCCCACCACGTGTGCACGTGGGAGAGCCCTGTGGGAAAGCCTCGTGGGAAAGCCTCGTGGGAAAGAATCGAGGGAAAACCATAGATCCTTTGATCCACGCGGCGGACTGCGTGACACTGCTGCTACCGCTCTGGAGGAAAGCGCAAGCGCATGCCCGCATTCGAGACGAGGACTGACTCCCCTGGGGAGACTCCAGAAGTACCCCAAGGTCCATGTCAGCACTGGAGAGGAATCCTCAGGTTCCGGCCCCGACTCCACACAAGGTCTTAGGCCCCGGCATCGACGGGAGAGGAATCCCGAGAGGCCCCCGAGGAACTCGCATGGGGACTGGCCTTTCCTGAGGCCACCAGAGCGGGTCCCTGAGGTCCCCGTCGTAAGTCGAGAGCACCTGCCGCAACTCGAGAATATCCAGGAGGTTTTGCCCTCCAGGCGAGATGAGGCCCATTTCCGCTGAGGCTTCTCGAGGCCAATCACATCTAACCACTGGAACTTACAAAGGGTCCTTCACACCATTGCTGCAACTCAAGAAGTTCCCCGACATACCCGTCTCCACTCGAGAGGAAGCACGTGGGGTCCCGCACACATCCAGGGAAGCCCCGTTTCCGCCTCCTAGCTCGAGATGAGGGATCCTTTCCCTGTTTCGTAGGGAAAGAATTCCCGGCGTTCTCGTCGCATCTCAAGAGGAGGCGCTCTCCACAGGAAAGGCGAGAGGAACTCCAGGGTCGTGACACCATTCCAAGAGTCCCCCAGATGTGTCAGTCCATTCCAGAGGAACCTGTTTTCCCTGTACTGCCTTGACGTTCAAGCCGAGGATCGACTCCCACCACGTGTGCACGTGGGACAGCCCTGTGGGAAAGCCTCGTGGGAAAGCCTCGTGGGAAAGACTCGAGGGAAAACCATAGATCCTTTGATCCACGCGGCGGACTGCGTGACACTGCTGCTACCGCTCTGGAGGAAAGCGCAAGCGCATGCCCGCATTCGAGACGAGGACTGACTCCCCTGGGGAGACTCCAGAAGTACCCCAAGATCCATGTCAGCACTGGAGAGGAATCCTCAGGTTCCGGCCCCGACTCCACACAAGGTCTTAGGCCCCGGCATCGACGGGAGAGGAATCCCGAGAGGCCCACGAGGAACTCGCATGGGGACTGGCCTTTCCTGAGGCCACCAGAGCGGGTCCCTGAGGTCCCCGTCGTAAGTCGAGAGCACCTGCCGCAACTCGAGAAAATCCAGGAGGTTTTGCCCTCCAGGCGAGATGAGGCCCATTTCCGCTGAGGCTTCTCGAGGCCAATCACGTCTAACCGCTGGAACTTCCAAAGGGTCCTTCACACCCTTGCTGCAACTCAAGAAGTTCCCCGACATACCCGTCTCCACTCGAGAGGAAGCATGTGGTGCCCCGCACACATCCAGGGGAGCGCCGTTTCCGCCTCCTAGCTCGAGATGAGGGATCCTTTCCCTGTTTCGTAGGGAAAGAATTCCCGGCGTTCCCGTCGCATCTCAAGAGGAGGCGCTCTCCACAGGAAAGGCGAGAGGAACTCCAGGGTCGTGACACCATTCCAAGAGTCCCCCAGATGTGTCAGTCCATTCCAGAGGAACCTGTTTTCCCTGCACTGCCTTGACGTTCAAGCCGAGGATCGACTCCCACCACGTGTGCACGTGGGACAGCCCTATGGGAAAGCCTCGTGGGAAAGCCTCGTGGGAAAGACTCGAGGGAAAACCATAGATCCTTTGATCCACGCGGCGGACTGCGTGACACTGCTGCTACCGCTCTCGAGGAAAGCGCAAGTGCAAGCCCGCATTCGAGACGAGGACTGACTCCCCTGGGGAGACTGCAGAAGTACCCCAAGATCCATGTCAGCACTGGAGAGGAATCCTCAGGTTCCGGCCCCGACTCCACACAAGGTCTTAGGCCCCGGCATCGACGGGAGAGGAATCCCGAGACGCCCCCGAGGAACTCGCATGGGGACTGGCCTTTCCTTAGGCCACCAGAGCGGTTCCCTGAGGTCCCCGTAGTAAGTCCAGAGCACCTGCCGCAACTCGAGAAAATCCAGGAGGTTTTGCCCTCCAGGCGAGATGAGGCCCATTTCCGCTGAGGCTTCTCGAGGCCAATCACATCTAACCACTGGAACTTCCAAAGGGTCCTTCACACCATTGCTGTAACTCAAGAAGTTCCCCGACATACCCGTCTCCACTCGAGAGGAAGCACGTGGGTTCCCGCACACATCCAGGGGTGCCCCGTTTCCGCCTCCTAGCTCGAGATGAGGGATCCTTTCCCTGTTTCGTAGGGAAAGAATTCCCAGCGTTCCCGTCGCATCTCAAGAGGAGGCGCTCTCCACAGGAAAGGCGAGAGGAACTCCAGGGTCGTGACACCATTCCAAGAGTCCCCCAGATGTGTCAGTCCATTCCAGAGGAACCTGTTTTCCCTGCACTGCCTTGACGTTCAAGCCGAGGATCCACTCCCACCACGTGTGCACGTGGGACAGCCCTGTGTGAAAGCCTCGTGGGAAAGCCTCGTGGGAAAGACTCGAGGGAAAACCATACATCCTTTGATCCACGCGGCGGACTGCGTGACACTGCTGCTACCGCTCTGGAGGAAAGCGCAAGTGCATGCCCGCATTCGAGACGAGGACTGACTCCCCTGGGGAGACTCCAGAAGTACCCCAAGATCCATGTCAGCACTGGAGAGGAATCCTCAGGTTCCGGCCCCGACTCCACACAAGGTCTTAGGCCCCGGCATCGACGGGAGAGGAATCCCGAGAGGCCCCCGAGGAACTCGCATGGGGACTGGCCTTTCCTGAGGCCACCAGAGCGGGTCCCTGAGGTCCCCGTCGTAAGTCGAGAGCACCTGCCGCAACTCGAGAAAATCCAGGAGGTTTTGCCCTCCAGGCGAGATGAGGCCCATTTCCGCTGAGGCTTCTCGAGGCCAATCACATCTAACCACTGGAACTTACAAAGGGTCCTTCACACCATTGCTGCAACTCAAGAAGTTCCCCGACATACCCGTCTCCATTCGAGAGGAAGCACGTGGGGTCCCGCACACATCCAGGGGAGCCCCGTTTCCGCCTCCTAGCTCGAGATGAGGGATCCTTTCGCTGTTTCGTAGGGAAAGAATTCCCGGCGTTCTCGTCGCATCTCAAGAGGAGGCGCTCTCCACAGGAAAGGCGAGAGGAACTCCAGGGTCGTGACACCATTCCAAGAGTCCCCCAGATGTGTCAGTCCATTCCAGAGGAACCTGTTTTCCCTGTACTGCCTTGACGTTCAAGCCGAGGATCGACTCCCACCACGTGTGCACGTGGGACAGCCCTGTGGGAAAGCCTCGTGGGAAAGCCTCGTGGGAAAGACTCGAGGGAAAACCATAGATCCTTTGATCCACGCGGCGGACTGCGTGACACTGCTGCTACCGCTCTGGAGGAAAGCGCAAGCGCATGCCCGCATTCGAGACGAGGACTGACTCCCCTGGGGAGACTCCAGAAGTACCCCAAGATCCATGTCAGCACTGGAGAGGAATCCTCAGGTTCCGGCCCCGACTCCACACAAGGTCTTAGGCCCCGGCATCGACGGGAGAGGAATCCCGAGAGGCCCCCGAGGAACTCGCATGGGGACTGGCCTTTCCTGAGGCCACCAGAGCGGGTCCCTGAGGTCCCCGTCGTAAGTCGAGAGCACCTGCCGCAACTCGAGAAAATCCAGGAGGTTTTGCCCTCCAGGCGAGATGAGGCCCATTTCCGCTGAGGCTTCTCGAGGCCAATCACGTCTAACCGCTGGAACTTCCAAAGGGTCCTTCACACCCTTGCTGCAACTCAAGAAGTTCCCCGACATACCCGTCTCCACTCGAGAGGAAGCATGTGGTGCCCCGCACACATCCAGGGGAGCGCCGTTTCCGCCTCCTAGCTCGAGATGAGGGATCCTTTCCCTGTTTCGTAGGGAAAGAATTCCCGGCGTTCCCGTCGCATCTCAAGAGGAGGCGCTCTCCACAGGAAAGGCGAGAGGAACTCCAGGGTCGTGACACCATTCCAAGAGTCCCCCAGATGTGTCAGTCCATTCCAGAGGAACCTGTTTTCCCTGCACTGCCTTGACGTTCAAGCCGAGGATCGACTCCCACCACGTGTGCACGTGGGACAGCCCTATGGGAAAGCCTCGTGGGAAAGCCTCGTGGGAAAGACTCGAGGGAAAACCATAGATCCTTTGATCCACGCGGCGGAATGCGTGACACTGCTGCTACCGCTCTCGAGGAAAGCGCAAGTGCATGCCCGCATTCGAGACGAGGACTGACTCCCCTGGGGAGACTCCAGAAGTACCCCAAGATCCATGTCAGCACTGGAGAGGAATCCTCAGGTTCCGGCCCCGACTCCACACAAGGTCTTAGGCCCCGGCATCGACGGGAGAGGAATCCCGAGACGCCCCCGAGGAACTCGCATGGGGACTGGCCTTTCCTGAGGCCACCAGAGCGGTTCCCTGAGGTCCCCGTAGTAAGTCGAGAGCACCTGCCGCAACTCGAGAAAATCCAGGAGGTTTTGCCCTCCAGGCGAGATGAGGCCCATTTCCGCTGAGGCTTCTCGAGGCCAATCACATCTAACCACTGGAACTTCCAAAGGGTCCTTCACACCCTTGCTGCAACTCAAGAAGTTCCCCGACATACCCGTCTCCACTCGAGAGGAAGCATGTGGTGCCCCGCACACATCCAGGGGAGCGCCGTTTCCGCCTCCTAGCTCGAGATGAGGGATCCTTTCCCTGTTTCGTAGGGAAAGAATTCCCGGCGTTCCCGTCGCATCTCAAGAGGAGGCGCTCTCCACAGGAAAGGCGAGAGGAACTCCAGGGTCGTGCCACCATTCCAAGAGTCCCCCAGATGTGTCAGTCCATTCCAGAGGAACCTGTTTTCCCTGCACTGCCTTGACGTTCAAGCCGAGGATCGACTCCCACCACGTGTGCACGTGGGACAGCCCTGTGGGAAAGCCTCGTGGGAAAGCCTCGTGGGAAAGACTCGAGGGAAAACCATAGATCCTTTGATCCACGCGGCGGACTGCGTGACACTGCTGCTACCGCTCTCGAGGAAAGCGCAAGTGCATGCCCGCATTCGAGACGAGGACTGACTCCCCTGGGGAGACTCCAGAAGTACCCCAAGATCCATGTCAGCACTGGAGAGGAATACTCAGGTTCCGGCCCCGACTCCACACAAGGTCTTAGGCCCCGGCATCGACGGGAGAGGAATCCCGAGACGCCCCCGAGGAACTCGCATGGGGACTGGCCTTTCCTGAGGCCACCAGAGCGGTTCCCTGAGGTCCCCGTAGTAAGTCGAGAGCACCTGCTGCAACTCGAGAAAATCCAGGAGGTTTTGCCCTCCAGGCGAGATGAGGCCCATTTCCGCTGAGGCTTCTCGAGGCCAATCACATCTAACCACTGGAACTTCCAAAGGGTCCTTCACACCATTGCTGCAACTCAAGAAGTTCCCCGACATACCTGTCTCCACTCGAGAGGAAGCACGTGAGTTCCCGCACACATCCAGGGGAGCCCTGTTTCCGCCTCCTAGCTCGAGATGAGGGATTCTTTCCCTGTTTCGTAGGGAAAGAATTCCCGGCGTTCTCGTCGCATCTCAAGAGGAGGCGCTCTCCACAGGAAAGGCGAGAGGAACTCCAGGGTCGTGACACCATTCCAAGAGTCCCCCAGATGTGTCAGTCCATTCCAGAGGAACCTGTTTTCCCTGTACTGCCTTGACGTTCAAGCCGAGGATCGACTCCCACCACGTGTGCACGTGGGACAGCCCTGTGGGAAAGCCTCGTGGGAAAGCCTCGTGGGAAAGACTCGAGGGAAAACCATAGATCCTTTGATCCACGCGGCGGACTGCGTGACACTGCTGCTACCGCTCTGGAGGAAAGCGCAAGCGCATGCCCGCATTCGAGACGAGGACTGACTCCCCTGGGGAGACTCCAGAAGTACCCCAAGATCCATGTCAGCACTGGAGAGGAATCCTCAGGTTCCGGCCCCGACTCCACACAAGGTCTTAGGCCCCGGCATCGACGGGAGAGGAATCCCGAGAGGCCCCCGAGGAACTCGCATGGGGACTGGCCTTTCCTGAGGCCACCAGACCGGGTCCCTGAGGTCCCCGTCATAAGTCGAGAGCACCTGCCGCAACTCGAGAAAATCCAGGAGGTTTTGCCCTCCAGGCGAGATGAGGCCCATTTCCGCTGAGGCTTCTCGAGGCCAATCACGTCTAACCACTGGAACTCCCAAAGGGTCCTTCACACCCTTGCTGCAACTCAAGAAGTTCCCCGACAGACCCGTCTCCACTCGAGAGGAAGCATGTGGTGCCCCGCACACATCCAGGGGAGCGCCGTTTCCGCCTCCTAGCTCGAGATGAGGGATCCTTTCCCTGTTTCGTAGGGAAAGAATTCCCGGCGTTCCCGTCGCATCTCAATAGTAGGCGCTCTCCACAGGAAAGGCGAGAGGAACTCCAGGGTCGTGCCACCATTCCAAGAGTCCCCCAGATGTGTCAGTCCATTCCAGAGGAACCTGTTTTCCCTGCACTGCCTTGACGTTCAAGCCGAGGATCGACTCCCACCACGTGTGCACGTGGGACAGCCCTGTGGGAAAGCCTCGTGGGAAAGCCTCGTGGGAAAGACTCCAGGGAAAACCATAGATCCTTTGATCCACGAGGCGGACTGCGTGACACTGCTGCTACCGCTCTCGAGGAAAGCGCAAGTGCATGCCCGCATTCGAGACGAGGACTGACTCCCCTGGGGAGACTCCAGAAGTACCCCAAGATCCATGTCAGCACTGGAGAGGAATCCTCAGGTTCCGGCCCCGACTCCACACAAGGTCTTAGGCCCCGGCATCGACGGGAGAGGAATCCCTAGACGCCCCCGAGGAACTCGCATGGGGACTGGCCTGTCCTGAGGCCACCAGAGCGGGTCCCTGAGGTCCCCGTCGTAAGTCGAGAGCACCTGCCGCAACTCGAGAAAATCCAGGAGGTTTTGCCCTCCAGGCGAGATGAGGCCCATTTCCGCTGAGGCTTCTCGAGGCCAATCACATCTAACCACTGGAACTTCCAAAGGGTCCTTCACACCCTTGCTGCAACTCAAGAAGTTCCCCGACATACCCGTCTCCACTCGAGAGGAAGCACTTGGTGTCCCGCACACATCCAGGGGAGCCCCGTTTCCGCCTCCTAGCTCGAGATGAGGGATCCTTTCCCTGTTTCGTAGGGAAAGAATTCCCGGCGTTCCCGTCGCATCTCAAGAGGAGGCGCTCTCCACAGGCAAGGCGAGAGGAACTCCAGGGTCGTGACACCATTCCAAGAGTCCCCCAGATGTGTAAGTCCATTCCAGAGGAACCTGTTTTCCCTGCACTGCCTTGACGTTCAAGCCGAGGATCGACTCCCACCACGTGTGCACGTGGGACAGCCCTGTGGGAAAGCCTCGTGGGAAAGACTCGTGGGAAATACTCGAGGGAAAACCATAGATCCTTTGATCCACGCGGCGGGCTGCGTGACACTGCTGCTACCGCTCTGGAGGAAAGCGCAAGTGCATGCCCGCATTCGAGACGAGGACTGACTCCCCTGGGGAGACTCCAGAAGTACCCCAAGATCCATGTCAGCACTGGAGAGGAATCCTCAGGTTCCGGCCCCGACTCCACACAAGGTCTTAGGCCCCGGCATCGACGGGAGAGGAATCCCGAGACGCCCCCGAGGAACTCGCATGGGGACTGGCCTTTCCTGAGGCCACCAGAGCGGGTCCCTGAGGTCCCCGTCGTAAGTCGAGAGCACCTGCCGCAACTCGAGAAAATCCAGGAGGTTTTGCCCTCCAGGCGAGATGAGGCCCATTTCCGCTGAGGCTTCTCGAGGCCAATCACATCTAACCACTGGAACTTCCAAAGGGTCCTTCACACCATTGCTGCAACTCAAGAAGTTCCCCGACATACCCGTCTCCACTCGAGAGGAAGCACGTGAGTTCCCGCACACATCCAGGGGAGCCCCGTTTCCGCCTCCTAGCTCGAGATGAGGGATCCTTTCCCTGTTTCGTAGGGAAAGAATTCCCAGCGTTCCCGTCGCATCTCAAGAGGAGGCGCTCTCCACAGGAAAGGCGAGAGGAACTCCAGGGTCGTGACACCATTCCAAGAGTCCCCCAGATGTGTCAGTCCATTCCAGAGGAACCTGTTTTCCCTGCACTTCCTTGACGTTCAAGCCGAGGATCGACTCCCACCACGTGTGCACGTGGGACAGCCCTGTGGGAAAGCCTCGTGGGAAAGCCTCGTGGGAAAGACTCGAGGGAAAACCATAGATCCTTTGATCCACGCGGCGGACTGCGTGACACTGCTGCTACCGCTCTGGAGGAAAGCGCAAGTGCATGCCCGCATTCGAGACGAGGACTGACTCCCCTGGGGAGACTCCAGAAGTACCCCAAGATCCATGTCAGCACTGGAGAGGAATCCTCAGGTTCCGGCCCCGACTCCACACAAGGTCTTAGGCCCCGGCATCGACGGGAGAGGAATCCCGAGACGCCCCCGAGGAACTCGCATGGGGACTGGCCTGTCCTGAGGCCACCAGAGCGGGTCCCTGAGGTCCCCGTCGTAAGTCGAGAGCACCTGCCGCAACTCGAGAAAATCCAGGAGGTTTTGCCCTCCATGCGAGATGAGGCCCATTTCCGCTGAGGCTTCTCGAGGCCAATCACATCTAACCACTGGAACTTCCAAAGGGTCCTTCACACCATTGCTGCAACTCAAGAAGTTCCCCGACATACCCGTCTCCACTCGAGAGGAAGCACGTGGGGTCCCGCACACATCCAGGGGAGCCCCGTTTCCGCCTTCTAGCTCGAGAAGAGGGATCCTTTCCCTGTTTCGTAGGGAAAGAATTCCCGTCGTTCCCGTCGCATCTCAAGAGGAGGCGCTCTTTACAGGAAAGGCGAGAGGAACTCCAGGGTCGTGCCACCATTCCAAGAGTCCCCCAAATGTGTCAGTCCATTCCAGAGGAACCTGTTTTCCCTGTACTGCCTTGACGTTCAAGCCGAGGATCGACTCCCACCACGTGTGCACGTGGGACAGCCCTGTGGGAAAGCCTCGTGGGAAAGCCTCGTGGGAAAGACTCGAGGGAAAACCATAGATCCTTTGATCCACGCGGCGGACTGCGTGACACTGCTGCTACCGCTCTGGAGGAAAGCGCAAGCGCATGCCCGCATTCGAGACGAGGACTGACTCCCCTGGGGAGACTCCAGAAGTACCCCAAGATCCATGTCAGCACTGGAGAGGAATCCTCAGGTTCCGGCCCCGACTCCACACAAGGTCTTAGGCCCCGGCATCGACGGGAGAGGAATCCCGAGACGCCCCCGAGGAACTCGCATGGGGACTGGCCTTTCCTGAGGCGACCAGAGCGGGTCCCTGAGGTCCCCGTCGTAAGTCGAGAGCACCTGCCGCAACTCGAGAAAATCCAGGAGGTTTTGCCCTCCAGGCGAGATGAGGCCCATTTCCGCTGAGGCTTCTCGAGGCCAATCACGTCTAACCACTGGAACTTCCAAAGGGTCCTCCACACCCTTGCTGCAACTCAAGAAGTTCCCCGACATACCCGTCTCCACTCGAGAGGAAGCATGTGGTGTCCCTCACACATCCAGGGGAGCGCCGTTTCCGCCTCCTAGCTCGAGATGAGGGATCCTTTCCCTGTTTCGTAGGGAAAGAATTCCCGGCGTTCCCGTCGCATCTCAAGAGGAGGCGCTCTCAACAGGAAAGGCGAGAGGAACTCCAGGGTCGTGCCACCATTCCAAGAGTCCCCCAGATGTGTCAGTCCATTCCAGAGGAACCTGTTTTCCCTGCACTGCCTTGACGTTCAAGCCGAGGATCGACTCCCACCACGTGTGCACGTGGGACAGCCCTGTGGGAAAGCCTCGTGGGAACGCCTCGTGGGAAAGACTCGAGGGAAAACCATAGATCCTTTGATCCACGCGGCGGACTGCGTGACACTGCTGCTACCGCTCTGGAGGAAATCGCAAGTGCATGCCCGCATTCGAGACGAGGACTGACTCCCCTGGGGAGACTCCAGAAGAACCCCAAGATCCATGTCAGCACTGGAGAGGAATCCTAAGGTTCCGGCCCGACTCCACACAAGGTCTTAGGCCCCGGCATCGACGGGAAAGGAATCCCGAGAGGCCGCCGAGGAACTCCCATGGGGACTGGCCTTTCCTGAGGCCACCAGAGCGGGTCCCTGAGGTCCCCGTCGTAAGTCGAGAGCACCTGCCGCAACTCCAGAAAATCCAGGAGGTTTTGCCCTCCAGGCGAGATGAGGCCCATTTCCGATGAGGCTTCTCGAGGCCAATCACATCTAACCACTGGAACTTCCAAAGGGTCCTTCACACCCTTGCTGCAACTCAAGAAGTTCCCCGACATACCCGTCTGCACTCGAGAGGAAGCACGTGGTGTCCCGCACACATCCAGGGGAGCCCCGTTTCCGCCTCCTAGCTCGAGATGAGGGATCGTTTCCCTGTTTCGTAGGGAAAGAATTCCCGGCGTTCCCGTCGCATCTCAAGAGGAGGTGCTCTCCACAGGAAAGGCGAGAGGAACTCCAGGGTCGTGCCACCATTCCAAGAGTCCCCCAGATGTGTCAGTCCATTCCAGAGGAACCTGTTTTCCCTGCACTGCCTTGACGTTCAAGCCGAGGATCGACTCCCACCACGTGTGCACGTGGGACAGCCCTGTGGGAAAGCCTCGTGGGAAAGCCTCGTGGGAAAGACTCGAGGGAAAACCATAGATCCTTTGATCCACGCGGCGGACTGCGTGACACTGCTGCTACCGCTCTCGAGGAATGCGCAAGTGCATGCCCGCATTCGAGACGAGGACTGACTCCCCTGGGGAGACTCCAGAAGTACCCCAAGATCCATGTCAGCACTGGAGAGGAATCCTCAGGTTCCGGCCCCGACTCCACACAAGGTCTTAGGCCCCGGCATCGACGGGAGAGGAATCCTGAGACGCCCCCGAGGAACTCGCATGGGGACTGGCCTTTCCTGAGGCCACCAGAGCGGGTCCCTGAGGTCCCCGTCGTAAGTCGAGAGCACCTGCCGCAACTCGAGAAAATCCAGGAGGTTTTGCCCTCCAGGCGAGATGAGGCCCATTTCCGCTGAGGCTTCTCGAGGCCAATCACATCTAACCACTGGAACTTCCAAAGGGTCCTTCACACCCTTGCTGCAACTCAAGAAGTTCCCCGACATACCCGTCTCCACTCGAGAGGAAGCACGTGGGTTCCCGCACACATCCAGGGGAGCCCCGTTTCCGCCTCCTAGCTCGAGATGAGGGATCCTTTCCCTGTTTCGTAGGGAAAGAATTCCCAGCGTTCCCGTCGCATCTCAAGAGGAGGCGCTCTCCACAGGAAAGGCGAGAGCAATTCCAGGGTCGTGACACCATTCCAAGAGTCCCCCAGATGTGTCAGTCCATTTCAGAGAAACCTGTTTTCCCTGCACTGCCTTGACGTTCAAGCCGAGGATCGACTCCCACCACGTGTGCACGTGGGACAGCCCTGTGGGAAAGCCTCGTGGGAAAGCCTCATGGGAAAGACTCGAGGGAAAACCATAGATCCTTTGATCCACGCGGCGGACTGCGTGACACTGCTGCTACCGCTCTGGAGGAAAGCGCAAGTGCATGCCCGCATTCGAGACGAGGACTGACTCCCCTGGGGAGACTCCAGAAGTACCCCAAGATCCATGTCAGCACTGGAGAGGAATCCTCAGGTTCCGGCCCCGACTCCACACAAGGTCTTAGGCCCCGGCATCGACGGGAGAGGAATCCCGAGACGCCCCCGAGGAACTCGCATGGGGACTGGCCTGTCCTGAGGCCACCAGAGCGGTTCCCTGAGGTCCCCGTCGTAAGTCGAGAGCACCTGCCGCAACTCGAGAAAATCCAGGAGGTTTTGCCCTCCAGGCGAGATGAGGCCCATTTCCGCTGAGGCTTCTCGAGGCCAATCACATCTAACCACTGGAACTTCCAAAGGGTCCTTCACACCCTTGCTGCAACTCAAGAAATTCCCCGGCATACCCGTCTCCACTCGAGAGGAAGCACTTGGTGTCCCGCACACATCCAGGGGAGCCCCGTTTCCGCCTCCTAGCTCGAGATGAGGGATCCTTTCCCTGTTTCGTAGGGAAAGAATTCCCGGCGTTCCCGTCGCATCTCAAGAGGAGGCGCTCTCCGCAGGCAAGGCGAGAGGAACTCCAGGGTCGTGACACCATTCCAAGAGTCCCCCAGATGTGTCAGTCCATTCCAGAGGAACCTGTTTTCCCTGCACTGCCTTGACGTTCAAGCCGAGGATCGACTCCCACCACGTGTGCACGTGGGACAGCCCTGTGGGAAAGCCTCGTGGGAAAGACTCGTGGGAAATACTCGAGGGAAAACCATAGATCCTTTGATCCACGCGGCGGGCTGCGTGACACTGCTGCTACCGCTCTGGAGGAAAGCGCAAGTGCATGCCCGCATTCGAGACGAGGACTGACTCCCCTGGGGAGACTCCAGAAGTACCCCAAGATCCATGTCAGCACTGGAGAGGAATCCTCAGGTTCCGGCCCCGACTCCACACAAGGTCTTAGGCCCCGGCATCGACGGGAGAGGAATCCCGAGACGCCCCCGAGGAACTCGCATGGGGACTGGCCTTTCCTGAGGCCACCAGAGCGGTTCCCTGAGGTCCCCGTAGTAAGTCGAGAGCACCTGCCGCAACTCGAGAAAATCCAGGAGGTTTTGCCCTCCAGGCGAGATGAGGCCCATTTCCGCTGAGGCTTCTCGAGGCCAATCACATCTAACCACTGGAACTTCCAAAGGGTCCTTCACACCATTGCTGCAACTCAAGAAGTTCCCCGACATACCCGTCTCCACTCGAGAGGAAGCACGTGAGTTCCCGCACACATCCAGGGGAGCCCCGTTTCCGCCTCCTAGCTCGAGATGAGGGATCCTTTCCCTGTTTCGTAGGGAAAGAATTCCCAGCGTTCCCGTCGCATCTCAAGAGGAGGCGCTCTCCACAGGAAAGGCGAGAGGAACTCCAGGGTCGTGACACCATTCCAAAAGTCCCCCAGATGTGTCAGTCCATTCCAGAGGAACCTGTTTTCCCTGCACTGCCTTGACGTTCAAGCCGAGGATCGACTCCCACCACGTGTGCACGTGGGACAGCCCTGTGGGAAAGCTTCGTGGGAAAGCCTCGTGGGAAAGACTCGAGGGAAAACCATAGATCCTTTGATCCACGCGGCGGACTGCGTGACACTGCTGCTACCGCTCTGGAGGAAAGCGCAAGTGCATGCCCGCATTCGAGACGAGGACTGACTCCCCTGGGGAGACTCCAGAAGTACCCCAAGATCCATGTCAGCACTGGAGAGGAATCCTCAGGTTCCGGCCCCGACTCCACACAAGGTCTTAGGCCCCGGCATCGACGGGAGAGGAATCCCGAGACGCCCCCGAGGAACTCGCATGGGGACTGGCCTGTCCTGAGGCCATCAGAGCGGGTCCCTGAGGTCCCCTTCGTAAGTCGAGAGCACCTGCCGCAACTCGAGAAAATCCAGGAGGTTTTGCCCTCCAGGCGAGATGAGGCCCATTTCCGCTGAGGCTTCTCGAGGCCAATCACATCTAACCACTGGAACTTCCAAAGGGTCCTTCACACCCTTGCTGCAACTCAAGAAGTTCCCCGACATACCCGTCTCCACTCGAGAGGAAGCACTTGGTGTCCCGCACACATCCAGGGGAGCCCCGTTTCCGCCTAATAGCTCGAGATGAGGGATCCTTTCCCTGTTTCGTAGGGAAAGAATTCCCGGCGTTCCCGTCGCATCTCAAGAGGAGGCGCTCTCCACAGGCAAGGCGAGAGGAACTCCAGGGTCGTGACACCATTCCAAGAGTCCCCCAGATGTGTCAGTCCATTCCAGAGGAACCTGTTTTCCCTGCACTGCCTTGACGTTCAAGCCGAGGATCGACTCCCACCACGTGTGCACGTGGGACAGCCCTGTGGGAAAGCCTCGTGGGAAAGACTCGTGGGAAATACTCGAGGGAAAACCATAGATCCTTTGATCCACGCGGCGGGCTGCGTGACACTGCTGCTACCGCTCTGGAGGAAAGCGCAAGTGCATGCCCGCATTCGAGACGAGGACTGACTCCCCTGGGGAGACTCCAGAAGTACCCCAAGATCCATGTCAGCACTGGAGAGGAATCCTCAGGTTCCGGCCCCGACTCCACACAAGGTCTTAGGCCCCGGCATCGACGGGAGAGGAATCCCGAGACGCCCCCGAGGAACTCGCATTGGGACTGGCCTTTCCTGAGGCCACCAGAGCGGTTCCCTGAGGTCCCCGTAGTAAGTCGAGAGCACCTGCCGCAACTCGAGAAAATCCAGGAGGTTTTGCCCTCCAGGCGAGATGAGGCCCATTTCCGCTGAGGCTTCTCGAGGCCAATCACATCTAACCACTGGAACTTCCAAAGGGTCCTTCACACCATTGCTGCAACTCAAGAAGTTCCCCGACATACCCGTCTCCACTCGAGAGGAAGCACGTGAGTTCCCGCACACATCCAGGGGAGCCCCGTTTCCGCCTCCTAGCTCGAGATGAGGGATCCTTTCGCTGTTTCGTAGGGAAAGAATTCCCGGCGTTCTCGTCGCATCTCAAGAGGAGGCGCTCTCCATAGGAAAGGCGAGAGGAACTCCAGGGTCGTGACACCATTCCAAGAGTCCCCCAGATGTGTCAGTCCATTCCAGAGGAACCTGTTTTCCCTGTACTGCCTTGACGTTCAAGCCGAGGATCGACTCCCACCACGTGTGCACGTGGGACAGCCCTGTGGGAAAGCCTCGTGGGAAAGCCTCGTGGGAAAGACTCGAGGGAAAACCATAGATCCTTTGATCCACGCGGCGGACTGCGTGACACTGCTGCTACCGCTCTGGAGGAAAGCGCAAGCGCATGCCCGCATTCGAGACGAGGACTGACTCCCCTGGGGAGACTCCAGAAGTACCCCAAGATCCATGTCAGCACTGGAGAGGAATCCTCAGGTTCCGGCCCCGACTCCACACAAGGTCTTAGGCCCCGGCATCGACGGGAGAGGAATCCCGAGAGGCCCCCGAGGAACTCGCATGGGGACTGGCCTTTCCTGAGGCCACCAGAGCGGGTCCCTGAGGTCCCCGTCGTAAGTCGAGAGCACCTGCCGCAACTCGAGAAAATCCAGGAGGTTTTGCCCTCCAGGCGAGATGAGGCCCATTTCCGCTGAGGCTTCTCGAGGCCAATCACGTCTAACCGCTGGAACTTCCAAAGGGTCCTTCACACCCTTGCTGCAACTCAAGAAGTTCCCCGACATACCCGTCTCCACTCGAGAGGAAGCATGTGGTGCCCCGCACACATCCAGGGGAGCGCCGTTTCCGCCTCCTAGCTCGAGATGAGGGATCCTTTCCCTGTTTCGTAGGGAAAGAATTCCCGGCGTTCCCGTCGCATCTCAAGAGGAGGCGCTCTCCACAGGAAAGGCGAGAGGAACTCCAGGGTCGTGACACCATTCCAAGAGTCCCCCAGATGTGTCAGTCCATTCCAGAGGAACCTGTTTTCCCTGCACTGCCTTGACGTTCAAGCCGAGGATCGACTCCCACCACGTGTGCACGTGGGACAGCCCTATGGGAAAGCCTCGTGGGAAAGCCTCGTGGGAAAGACTCGAGGGAAAACCATAGATCCTTTGATCCACGCGGCGGAATGCGTGACACTGCTGCTACCGCTCTCGAGGAAAGCGCAAGTGCATGCCCGCATTCGAGACGAGGACTGACTCCCCTGGGGAGACTCCAGAAGTACCCCAAGATCCATGTCAGCACTGGAGAGGAATCCTCAGGTTCCGGCCCCGACTCCACACAAGGTCTTAGGCCCCGGCATCGACGGGAGAGGAATCCCGAGACGCCCCCGAGGAACTCGCATGGGGACTGGCCTTTCCTGAGGCCACCAGAGCGGTTCCCTGAGGTCCCCGTAGTAAGTCGAGAGCACCTGCCGCAACTCGAGAAAATCCAGGAGGTTTTGCCCTCCAGGCGAGATGAGGCCCATTTCCGCTGAGGCTTCTCGAGGCCAATCACATCTAACCACTGGAACTTCCAAAGGGTCCTTCACACCCTTGCTGCAACTCAAGAAGTTCCCCGACATACCCGTCTCCACTCGAGAGGAAGCATGTGGTGCCCCGCACACATCCAGGGGAGCGCCGTTTCCGCCTCCTAGCTCGAGATGAGGGATCCTTTCCCTGTTTCGTAGGGAAAGAATTCCCGGCGTTCCCGTCGCATCTCAAGAGGAGGCGCTCTCCACAGGAAAGGCGAGAGGAACTCCAGGGTCGTGCCACCATTCCAAGAGTCCCCCAGATGTGTCAGTCCATTCCAGAGGAACCTGTTTTCCCTGCACTGCCTTGACGTTCAAGCCGAGGATCGACTCCCACCACGTGTGCACGTGGGACAGCCCTGTGGGAAAGCCTCGTGGGAAAGCCTCGTGGGAAAGACTCGAGGGAAAACCATAGATCCTTTGATCCACGCGGCGGACTGCGTGACACTGCTGCTACCGCTCTCGAGGAAAGCGCAAGTGCATGCCCGCATTCGAGACGAGGACTGACTCCCCTGGGGAGACTCCAGAAGTACCCCAAGATCCATGTCAGCACTGGAGAGGAATACTCAGGTTCCGGCCCCGACTCCACACAAGGTCTTAGGCCCCGGCATCGACGGGAGAGGAATCCCGAGACGCCCCCGAGGAACTCGCATGGGGACTGGCCTTTCCTGAGGCCACCAGAGCGGTTCCCTGAGGTCCCCGTAGTAAGTCGAGAGCACCTGCTGCAACTCGAGAAAATCCAGGAGGTTTTGCCCTCCAGGCGAGATGAGGCCCATTTCCGCTGAGGCTTCTCGAGGCCAATCACATCTAACCACTGGAACTTCCAAAGGGTCCTTCACACCATTGCTGCAACTCAAGAAGTTCCCCGACATACCTGTCTCCACTCGAGAGGAAGCACGTGAGTTCCCGCACACATCCAGGGGAGCCCTGTTTCCGCCTCCTAGCTCGAGATGAGGGATTCTTTCCCTGTTTCGTAGGGAAAGAATTCCCGGCGTTCTCGTCGCATCTCAAGAGGAGGCGCTCTCCACAGGAAAGGCGAGAGGAACTCCAGGGTCGTGACACCATTCCAAGAGTCCCCCAGATGTGTCAGTCCATTCCAGAGGAACCTGTTTTCCCTGTACTGCCTTGACGTTCAAGCCGAGGATCGACTCCCACCACGTGTGCACGTGGGACAGCCCTGTGGGAAAGCCTCGTGGGAAAGCCTCGTGGGAAAGACTCGAGGGAAAACCATAGATCCTTTGATCCACGCGGCGGACTGCGTGACACTGCTGCTACCGCTCTGGAGGAAAGCGCAAGCGCATGCCCGCATTCGAGACGAGGACTGACTCCCCTGGGGAGACTCCAGAAGTACCCCAAGATCCATGTCAGCACTGGAGAGGAATCCTCAGGTTCCGGCCCCGACTCCACACAAGGTCTTAGGCCCCGGCATCGACGGGAGAGGAATCCCGAGAGGCCCCCGAGGAACTCGCATGGGGACTGGCCTTTCCTGAGGCCACCAGACCGGGTCCCTGAGGTCCCCGTCATAAGTCGAGAGCACCTGCCGCAACTCGAGAAAATCCAGGAGGTTTTGCCCTCCAGGCGAGATGAGGCCCATTTCCGCTGAGGCTTCTCGAGGCCAATCACGTCTAACCACTGGAACTTCCAAAGGGTCCTTCACACCCTTGCTGCAACTCAAGAAGTTCCCCGACATACCCGTCTCCACTCGAGAGGAAGCATGTGGTGCCCCGCACACATCCAGGGGAGCGCCGTTTCCGCCTCCTAGCTCGAGATGAGGGATCCTTTCCCTGTTTCGTAGGGAAAGAATTCCCGGCGTTCCCGTCGCATCTCAATAGTAGGCGCTCTCCACAGGAAAGGCGAGAGGAACTCCAGGGTCGTGCCACCATTCCAAGAGTCCCCCAGATGTGTCAGTCCATTCCAGAGGAACCTGTTTTCCCTGCACTGCCTTGACGTTCAAGCCGAGGATCGACTCCCACCACGTGTGCACGTGGGACAGCCCTGTGGGAAAGCCTCGTGGGAAAGCCTCGTGGGAAAGACTCCAGGGAAAACCATAGATCCTTTGATCCACGCGGCGGACTGCGTGACACTGCTGCTACCGCTCTCGAGGAAAGCGCAAGTGCATGCCCGCATTCGAGACGAGGACTGACTCCCCTGGGGAGACTCCAGAAGTACCCCAAGATCCATGTCAGCACTGGAGAGGAATCCTCAGGTTCCGGCCCCGACTCCACACAAGGTCTTAGGCCCCGGCATCGACGGGAGAGGAATCCCGAGACGCCCCCGAGGAACTCGCATGGGGACTGGCCTTTCCTGAGGCCACCAGAGCGGGTCCCTGAGGTCCCCGTCGTAAGTCGAGAGCACCTGCCGCAACTCGAGAAAATCCAGGAGGTTTTGCCCTCCAGGCGAGATGAGGCCCATTTCCGCTGAGGCTTCTCGAGGCCAATCACATCTAACCACTGGAACTTCCAAAGGGTCCTTCACACCATTGCTGCAACTCAAGAAGTTCCCCGACATACCCGTCTCCACTCGAGAGGAAGCACGTGAGTTCCCGCACACATCCAGGGGAGCCCCGTTTCCGCCTCCTAGCTCGAGATGAGGGATCCTTTCCCTGTTTCGTAGGGAAAGAATTCCCAGCGTTCCCGTCGCATCTCAAGAGGAGGCGCTCTCCACAGGAAAGGCGAGAGGAACTCCAGGGTCGTGACACCATTCCAAGAGTCCCCCAGATGTGTCAGTCCATTCCAGAGGAACCTGTTTTCCCTGCACTGCCTTGACGTTCAAGCCGAGGATCGACTCCCACCCCGTGTGCACGTGGGACAGCCCTGTGGGAAAGCCTCGTGGGAAAGCCTCGTGGGAAAGACTCGAGGGAAAACCATAGATCCTTTGATCCACGCGGCGGACTGCGTGACACTGCTGCTACCGCTCTGGAGGAAAGCGCAAGTGCATGCCCGCATTCGAGACGAGGACTGACTCCCCTGGGGAGACTCCAGAAGTACCCCAAGATCCATGTCAGCACTGGAGAGGAATCCTCAGGTTCCGGCCCCGACTCCACACAAGGTCTTAGGCCCCGGCATCGACGGGAGAGGAATCCCGAGACGCCCCCGAGGAACTCGCATGGGGACTGGCCTGTCCTGAGGCCACCAGAGCGGGTCCCTGAGGTCCCCGTCGTAAGTCGAGAGCACCTGCCGCAACTCGAGAAAATCCAGGAGGTTTTGCCCTCCATGCGAGATGAGGCCCATTTCCGCTGAGGCTTCTCGAGGCCAATCACATCTAACCACTGGAACTTCCAAAGGGTCCTTCACACCATTGCTGCAACTCAAGAAGTTCCCCGACATACCCGTCTCCACTCGAGAGGAAGCACGTGGGGTCCCGCACACATCCAGGGGAGCCCCGTTTCCGCCTTCTAGCTCGAGAAGAGGGATCCTTTCCCTGTTTCGTAGGGAAAGAATTCCCGTCGTTCCCGTCGCATCTCAAGAGGAGGCGCTCTTTACAGGAAAGGCGAGAGGAACTCCAGGGTCGTGCCACCATTCCAAGAGTCCCCCAAATGTGTCAGTCCATTCCAGAGGAACCTGTTTTCCCTGTACTGCCTTGACGTTCAAGCCGAGGATCGACTCCCACCACGTGTGCACGTGGGACAGCCCTGTGGGAAAGCCTCGTGGGAAAGCCTCGTGGGAAAGACTCGAGGGAAAACCATAGATCCTTTGATCCACGCGGCGGACTGCGTGACACTGCTGCTACCGCTCTGGAGGAAAGCGCAAGCGCATGCCCGCATTCGAGACGAGGACTGACTCCCCTGGGGAGACTCCAGAAGTACCCCAAGATCCATGTCAGCACTGGAGAGGAATCCTCAGGTTCCGGCCCCGACTCCACACAAGGTCTTAGGCCCCGGCATCGACGGGAGAGGAATCCCGAGACGCCCCCGAGGAACTCGCATGGGGACTGGCCTTTCCTGAGGCGACCAGAGCGGGTCCCTGAGGTC
The DNA here is from genome assembly GCF_042477335.2 of Ovis canadensis. Lineage (NCBI taxonomy): Eukaryota > Metazoa > Chordata > Mammalia > Artiodactyla > Bovidae > Ovis > Ovis canadensis. Next base: position 4,816,497 of record NC_091252.1, read on the forward strand.
CCCGTCGTAAGTCGAGAGCACCTGCCGCAACTCGAGAAAATCCAGGAGGTTTTGCCCTCCAGGCGAGATGAGGCCCATTTCCGCTGAGGCTTCTCGAGGCCAATCACGTCTAACCACTGGAACTTCCAAAGGGTCCTCCACACCCTTGCTGCAACTCAAGAAGTTCCCCGACATACCCGTCTCCACTCGAGAGGAAGCATGTGGTGTCCCTCACACATCCAGGGGAGCGCCGTTTCCGCCTCCTAGCTCGAGATGAGGGATCCTTTCCCTGTTTCGTAGGGAAAGAATTCCCGGCGTTCCCGTCGCATCTCAAGAGGAGGCGCTCTCAACAGGAAAGGCGAGAGGAACTCCAGGGTCGTGCCACCATTCCAAGAGTCCCCCAGATGTGTCAGTCCATTCCAGAGGAACCTGTTTTCCCTGCACTGCCTTGACGTTCAAGCCGAGGATCGACTCCCACCACGTGTGCACGTGGGACAGCCCTGTGGGAAAGCCTCGTGGGAACGCCTCGTGGGAAAGACTCGAGGGAAAACCATAGATCCTTTGATCCACGCGGCGGACTGCGTGACACTGCTGCTACCGCTCTGGAGGAAATCGCAAGTGCATGCCCGCATTCGAGACGAGGACTGACTCCCCTGGGGAGACTCCAGAAGAACCCCAAGATCCATGTCAGCACTGGAGAGGAATCCTAAGGTTCCGGCCCGACTCCACACAAGGTCTTAGGCCCCGGCATCGACGGGAAAGGAATCCCGAGATGCCGCCGAGGAACTCCCATGGGGACTGGCCTTTCCTGAGGCCACCAGAGCGGGTCCCTGAGGTCCCCGTCGTAAGTCGAGAGCACCTGCCGCAACTCCAGAAAATCCAGGAGGTTTTGCCCTCCAGGCGAGATGAGGCCCATTTCCGATGAGGCTTCTCGAGGCCAATCACATCTAACCACTGGAACTTCCAAAGGGTCCTTCACACCCTTGCTGCAACTCAAGAAGTTCCCCGACATACCCGTCTGCACTCGAGAGGAAGCACGTGGTGTCCCGCACACATCCAGGGGAGCCCCGTTTCCGCCTCCTAGCTCGAGATGAGGGATCGTTTCCCTGTTTCGTAGGGAAAGAATTCCCGGCGTTCCCGTCGCATCTCAAGAGGAGGCGCTCTCCACAGGAAAGGCGAGAGGAACTCCAGGGTCGTGCCACCATTCCAAGAGTCCCCCAGATGTGTCAGTCCATTCCAGAGGAACCTGTTTTCCCTGCACTGCCTTGACGTTCAAGCCGAGGATCGACTCCCACCACGTGTGCACGTGGGACAGCCCTGTGGGAAAGCCTCGTGGGAAAGCCTCGTGGGAAAGACTCGAGGGAAAACCATAGATCCTTTGATCCACGCGGCGGACTGCGTGACACTGCTGCTACCGCTCTCGAGGAATGCGCAAGTGCATGCCCGCATTCGAGACGAGGACTGACTCCCCTGGGGAGACTCCAGAAGTACCCCAAGATCCATGTCAGCACTGGAGAGGAATCCTCAGGTTCCGGCCCCGACTCCACACAAGGTCTTAGGCCCCGGCATCGACGGGAGAGGAATCCTGAGACGCCCCCGAGGAACTCGCATGGGGACTGGCCTTTCCTGAGGCCACCAGAGCGGGTCCCTGAGGTCCCCGTCGTAAGTCGAGAGCACCTGCCGCAACTCGAGAAAATCCAGGAGGTTTTGCCCTCCAGGCGAGATGAGGCCCATTTCCGCTGAGGCTTCTCGAGGCCAATCACATCTAACCACTGGAACTTCCAAAGGGTCCTTCACACCCTTGCTGCAACTCAAGAAGTTCCCCGACATACCCGTCTCCACTCGAGAGGAAGCACGTGGGTTCCCGCACACATCCAGGGGAGCCCCGTTTCCGCCTCCTAGCTCGAGATGAGGGATCCTTTCCCTGTTTCGTAGGGAAAGAATTCCCAGCGTTCCCGTCGCATCTCAAGAGGAGGCGCTCTCCACAGGAAAGGCGAGAGCAATTCCAGGGTCGTGACACCATTCCAAGAGTCCCCCAGATGTGTCAGTCCATTTCAGAGAAACCTGTTTTCCCTGCACTGCCTTGACGTTCAAGCCGAGGATCGACTCCCACCACGTGTGCACGTGGGACAGCCCTGTGGGAAAGCCTCGTGGGAAAGCCTCATGGGAAAGACTCGAGGGAAAACCATAGATCCTTTGATCCACGCGGCGGACTGCGTGACACTGCTGCTACCGCTCTGGAGGAAAGCGCAAGTGCATGCCCGCATTCGAGACGAGGACTGACTCCCCTGGGGAGACTCCAGAAGTACCCCAAGATCCATGTCAGCACTGGAGAGGAATCCTCAGGTTCCGGCCCCGACTCCACACAAGGTCTTAGGCCCCGGCATCGACGGGAGAGGAATCCCGAGACGCCCCCGAGGAACTCGCATGGGGACTGGCCTGTCCTGAGGCCACCAGAGCGGTTCCCTGAGGTCCCCGTCGTAAGTCGAGAGCACCTGCCGCAACTCGAGAAAATCCAGGAGGTTTTGCCCTCCAGGCGAGATGAGGCCCATTTCCGCTGAGGCTTCTCGAGGCCAATCACATCTAACCACTGGAACTTCCAAAGGGTCCTTCACACCCTTGCTGCAACTCAAGAAATTCCCCGGCATACCCGTCTCCACTCGAGAGGAAGCACTTGGTGTCCCGCACACATCCAGGGGAGCCCCGTTTCCGCCTCCTAGCTCGAGATGAGGGATCCTTTCCCTGTTTCGTAGGGAAAGAATTCCCGGCGTTCCCGTCGCATCTCAAGAGGAGGCGCTCTCCGCAGGCAAGGCGAGAGGAACTCCAGGGTCGTGACACCATTCCAAGAGTCCCCCAGATGTGTCAGTCCATTCCAGAGGAACCTGTTTTCCCTGCACTGCCTTGACGTTCAAGCCGAGGATCGACTCCCACCACGTGTGCACGTGGGACAGCCCTGTGGGAAAGCCTCGTGGGAAAGACTCGTGGGAAATACTCGAGGGAAAACCATAGATCCTTTGATCCACGCGGCGGGCTGCGTGACACTGCTGCTACCGCTCTGGAGGAAAGCGCAAGTGCATGCCCGCATTCGAGACGAGGACTGACTCCCCTGGGGAGACTCCAGAAGTACCCCAAGATCCATGTCAGCACTGGAGAGGAATCCTCAGGTTCCGGCCCCGACTCCACACAAGGTCTTAGGCCCCGGCATCGACGGGAGAGGAATCCCGAGACGCCCCCGAGGAACTCGCATGGGGACTGGCCTTTCCTGAGGCCACCAGAGCGGTTCCCTGAGGTCCCCGTAGTAAGTCGAGAGCACCTGCCGCAACTCGAGAAAATCCAGGAGGTTTTGCCCTCCAGGCGAGATGAGGCCCATTTCCGCTGAGGCTTCTCGAGGCCAATCACATCTAACCACTGGAACTTCCAAAGGGTCCTTCACACCATTGCTGCAACTCAAGAAGTTCCCCGACATACCCGTCTCCACTCGAGAGGAAGCACGTGAGTTCCCGCACACATCCAGGGGAGCCCCGTTTCCGCCTCCTAGCTCGAGATGAGGGATCCTTTCCCTGTTTCGTAGGGAAAGAATTCCCAGCGTTCCCGTCGCATCTCAAGAGGAGGCGCTCTCCACAGGAAAGGCGAGAGGAACTCCAGGGTCGTGACACCATTCCAAAAGTCCCCCAGATGTGTCAGTCCATTCCAGAGGAACCTGTTTTCCCTGCACTGCCTTGACGTTCAAGCCGAGGATCGACTCCCACCACGTGTGCACGTGGGACAGCCCTGTGGGAAAGCTTCGTGGGAAAGCCTCGTGGGAAAGACTCGAGGGAAAACCATAGATCCTTTGATCCACGCGGCGGACTGCGTGACACTGCTGCTACCGCTCTGGAGGAAAGCGCAAGTGCATGCCCGCATTCGAGACGAGGACTGACTCCCCTGGGGAGACTCCAGAAGTACCCCAAGATCCATGTCAGCACTGGAGAGGAATCCTCAGGTTCCGGCCCCGACTCCACACAAGGTCTTAGGCCCCGGCATCGACGGGAGAGGAATCCCGAGACGCCCCCGAGGAACTCGCATGGGGACTGGCCTGTCCTGAGGCCATCAGAGCGGGTCCCTGAGGTCCCCTTCGTAAGTCGAGAGCACCTGCCGCAACTCGAGAAAATCCAGGAGGTTTTGCCCTCCAGGCGAGATGAGGCCCATTTCCGCTGAGGCTTCTCGAGGCCAATCACATCTAACCACTGGAACTTCCAAAGGGTCCTTCACACCCTTGCTGCAACTCAAGAAGTTCCCCGACATACCCGTCTCCACTCGAGAGGAAGCACTTGGTGTCCCGCACACATCCAGGGGAGCCCCGTTTCCGCCTAATAGCTCGAGATGAGGGATCCTTTCCCTGTTTCGTAGGGAAAGAATTCCCGGCGTTCCCGTCGCATCTCAAGAGGAGGCGCTCTCCACAGGCAAGGCGAGAGGAACTCCAGGGTCGTGACACCATTCCAAGAGTCCCCCAGATGTGTCAGTCCATTCCAGAGGAACCTGTTTTCCCTGCACTGCCTTGACGTTCAAGCCGAGGATCGACTCCCACCACGTGTGCACGTGGGACAGCCCTGTGGGAAAGCCTCGTGGGAAAGACTCGTGGGAAATACTCGAGGGAAAACCATAGATCCTTTGATCCACGCGGCGGGCTGCGTGACACTGCTGCTACCGCTCTGGAGGAAAGCGCAAGTGCATGCCCGCATTCGAGACGAGGACTGACTCCCCTGGGGAGACTCCAGAAGTACCCCAAGATCCATGTCAGCACTGGAGAGGAATCCTCAGGTTCCGGCCCCGACTCCACACAAGGTCTTAGGCCCCGGCATCGACGGGAGAGGAATCCCGAGACGCCCCCGAGGAACTCGCATTGGGACTGGCCTTTCCTGAGGCCACCAGAGCGGTTCCCTGAGGTCCCCGTAGTAAGTCGAGAGCACCTGCCGCAACTCGAGAAAATCCAGGAGGTTTTGCCCTCCAGGCGAGATGAGGCCCATTTCCGCTGAGGCTTCTCGAGGCCAATCACATCTAACCACTGGAACTTCCAAAGGGTCCTTCACACCATTGCTGCAACTCAAGAAGTTCCCCGACATACCCGTCTCCACTCGAGAGGAAGCACGTGAGTTCCCGCACACATCCAGGGGAGCCCCGTTTCCGCCTCCTAGCTCGAGATGAGGGATCCTTTCCCTGTTTCGTAGGGAAAGAATTCCCGGCGTTCTCGTCGCATCTCAAGAGGAGGCGCTCTCCACAGGAAAGGCGAGAGGAACTCCAGGGTCGTGACACCATTCCAAGAGTCCCCCAGATGTGTCAGTCCATTCCAGAGGAACCTGTTTTCCCTGTACTGCCTTGACGTTCAAGCCGAGGATCGACTCCCACCACGTGTGCACGTGGGACAGCCCTGTGGGAAAGCCTCGTGGGAAAGACTCGAGGGAAAACCATAGATCCTTTGATCCACGCGGCGGACTGCGTGACACTGCTGCTACCGCTCTGGAGGAAAGCGCAAGCGCATGCCCGCATTCGAGACGAGGACTGACTCCCCTGGGGAGACTCCAGAAGTACCCCAAGATCCATGTCAGCACTGGAGAGGAATCCTCAGGTTCCGGCCCCGACTCCACACAAGGTCTTAGGCCCCGGCATCGACGGGAGAGGAATCCCGAGACGCCCCCGAGGAACTCGCATGGGGACTGGCCTTTCCTGAGGCCACCAGAGCGGGTCCCTGAGGTCCCCGTCGTAAGTCGAGAGCACCTGCCGCAACTCGAGAAAATCCAGGAGGTTTTGCCCTCCAGGCGAGATGAGGCCCATTTCCGCTGAGGCTTCTCGAGGCCAATCACATCAAACCACTGGAACTTACCAAGGGTCCTTCACACCATTGCTGCAACTCAAGAAGTTCCCCGACATACCCGTCACCACTCGAGAGGAAGCACGTGGGGTCCCGCACACATCCAGGGGAGCCCCGTTTCCGCCTCCTAGCTCGAGATTAGGGATCCTTTCCCTGTTTCGTAGGGAAAGAATTCCCGGCGTTCCCGTCGCATCTCAAGAGGAGGCGCTCTCCACAGGAAAGGCGAGAGGAACTCCAGGGTCGTGCCACCATTCCAAGAGTCCCCCAGATGTGTCAGTCCATTCCATAGGAACCTGTTTTCCCTGCACTGCCTTGACGTTCAAGCCGAGGATCGACTCCCACCACGTGTGCACGTGGGACAGCCCTGTGGGGAAGCCTCGTGGGAACGCCTCCTGGGAAAGACTCGAGGGAAAACCATAGATCCTTTGATCCACGCGGCGGACTGCGTGACACTGCTGCTACCGCTCTGGAGGAAATCGCAAGTGCATGCCCGCATTCGAGACGAGGACTGACTCCCCTGGGGAGACTCCAGAAGAACCCCAAGATCCATGTCAGCACTGGAGAGGAATCCTCAGGTTCCGGCCCGACTCCACACAAGGTCTTAGGCCCCGGCATCGACGGGAAAGGAATCCAGAGAGGCCGCCGAGGAACTCCCATGGGGACTGGCCTTTCCTGAGGCCACCAGAGCGGGTCCCTGAGGTCCCTGTCGTAAGTCGAGAGCACCTGCCGCAACTCCAGAAAATCCAGGAGGTTTTGCCCTCCAGGCGAGATGAGGCCCATTTCCGATGAGGCTTCTCGAGGCCAATCACATCTAACCACTGGAACTTCCAAAGGGTCCTTCACACCCTTGCTGCAACTCAAGAAGTTCCCCGACATACCCGTCTCCACTCGAGAGGAAGCACGTGGGGTCCCGCACACATCCAGGGGAGCCCCGTTTCCGCCTCCTAGCTCGAGATGAGGGATCCTTTCCCTGTTTCGTAGGGAAAGAATTCCCGGCGTTCCCGTCGCATCTCAAGAGGAGGCGCTCTCCACAGGAAAGGCGAGAGGAACTCCAGGGTCGTGCCACCATTCCAAGAGTCCCCCAGATGTGTCAGTCCATTCCAGAGGAACCTGTTTTCCCTGCACTGCCTTGACGTTCAAGCCGAGGATCGACTCCCACCACGTGTGCACGTGGGACAGCCCTGTGGGAAAGCCTCGTGGGAAAGCCTCGTGGGAAAGACTCGAGGGAAAACCATAGATCCTTTGATCCACGCGGCGGACTGCGTGACACTGCTGCTACCGCTCTCGAGGAAAGCGCAAGTGCATGCCCGCATTCGAGACGAGGACTGACTCCCCTGGGGAGACTCCAGAAGTACCCCAAGATCCATGTCAGCACTGGAGAGGAATCCTCAGGTTCCGGCCCCGACTCCACACAAGGTCTTAGGCCCCGGCATCGACGGGAGAGGAATCCTGAGACGCCCCCGAGGAACTCGCATGGGGACTGGCCTTTCCTGAGGCCACCAGAGCGGGTCCCTGAGGTCCCCGTCGTAAGTCGAGAGCACCTGCCGCAACTCGAGAAAATCCAGGAGGTTTTGACCTCCAGGCGAGATGAGGCCCATTTCCGCTGAGGCTTCTCGAGGCCAATCACATCTAACCCCTGGAACTTCCAAAGGGTCCTTCACACCCTTGCTGCAACTCAAGAAGTTCCCCGACATACCCGTCTCCACTCGAGAGGAAGCACGTGGGTTCCCGCACACATCCAGGGGAGCCCCGTTTCCGCCTCCTAGCTCGAGATGAGGGATCCTTTCCCTGTTTCGTAGGGAAAGAATTCCCAGCGTTCCCGTCGCATCTCAAGAGGAGGCGCTCTCCACAGGAAAGGCGAGAGCAATTCCAGGGTCGTGACACCATTCCAAGAGTCCCCCAGATGTGTCAGTCCATTTCAGAGAAACCTTTTTTCCCTGCACTGCCTTGACGTTCAAGCCGAGGATCGACTCCCACCACGTGTGCACGTGGGACAGCCCTGTGGGAAAGCCTCGTGGGAAAGCCTCGTTGGAAAGACTCGAGGGAAACCATAGATCCTTTGATCCACGCGGCGGACTGCGTGACACTGCTGCTACCGCTCTCGAGGAAAGCGCAAGTGCATGCCCGCATTCGAGACGAGGACTGACTCCCCTGGGGAGACTCCAGAAGTACCCCAAGATCCATGTCAGCACTGGAGAGGAATCCTCAGGTTCCGGCCCCGACTCCACACAAGGTCTTAGGCCCCGGCATCGACGGGAGAGGAATCCCGAGACGCCCCCGAGGAACTCGCATGGGGACTGGCCTTTCCTGAGGCCACCAGAGCGGGTCCCTGAGGTCCCCGTCGTAAGTCGAGAGCACCTGCCGCAACTCGAGAAAATCCAGGAGGTTTTGCCCTCCAGGCGAGATGAGGCCCATTTCCGCTGAGGCTTCTCGAGGCCAATCACGTCTAACCACTGGAACTTCCAAAGGGTCCTTCACACCCTTGCTGCAACTCAAGAAGTTCCCCGACATACCCGTCTCCACTCGAGAGGAAGCATGTGGTGCCCCGCACACATCCAGGGGAGCGCCGTTTCCGCCTCCTAGCTCGAGATGAGGGATCCTTTCCCTGTTTCGTAGGGAAAGAATTCCCGGCGTTCCCGTCGCATCTCAAGAGCAGGCGCTCTCCACAGGAAAGGCGAGAGGAACTCCAGGGTCGTGACACCATTCCAAGAGTCCCCCAGATGTGTCAGTCCATTCCAGAGGAACCTGTTTTCCCTGCACTGCCTTGACGTTCAAGCCGAGGATCGACTCCCACCACGTGTGCACGTGGGACAGCCCTGTGGGAAAGCCTCGTGGGAAAGCCTCGTGGGAAAGACTCGAGGGAAAACCATAGATCCTTTGATCCACGCGGCGGACTGCGTGACACTGCTGCTACCGCTCTCGAGGAAAGCGCAAGTGCATGCCCGCATTCGAGACGAGGACTGACTCCCCTGGGGAGACTCCAGAAGTACCCCAAGATCCATGTCAGCACTGGAGAGGAATCCTCAGGTTCCGGGCCCGACTCCACACAAGGTCTTAGGCCCCGGCATCGACGGGAGAGGAATCCTGAGACGCCCCCGAGGAACTCGCATGGGGACTGGCCTTTCCTGAGGCCACCAGAGCGGGTCCCTGAGGTCCCCGTCGTAAGTCGAGAGCACCTGCCGCAACTCGAGAAAATCCAGGAGGTTTTGCCCTCCAGGCGAGATGAGGCCCATTTCCGCTGAGGCTTCTCGAGGCCAATCACATCTAACCACTGGAACTTCCAAAGGGTCCTTCACACCCTTGCTGCAACTCAAGAAGTTCCCCGACATACCCGTCTCCACTCGAGAGGAAGCACGTAGGGTCCCGCACACATCCAGGGGAGCCCCGTTTCCGCCTCCTAGCTCGAGATGAGGGATCCTTTCCCTGTTTCGTAGGGAAAGAATTCCCGGCGTTCCCGTCGCATCTCAAGAGGAGGCGCTCTCCACAGGAAAGGCGAGAGGAACTCCAGGGTCGTGACACCATTCCAAGATTCCCCCAGATGTGTCAGTCCATTCCAGAGGAACCTGTTTTCCCTGCATTGCCTTGACGTTCAAGCCGAGGATCGACTCCCACCACGTGTGCACGTGGGACAGCCCTGTGGGAAAGCCTCGTGGGAAAGCCTCGTGGGAAAGACTCGAGGGAAAACCATAGATCCTTTGATCCACGCGGCCGACTGCGTGACACTGCTGCTACCGCTCTGGAGGAAAGCGCAAGTGCATGCCCGCATTCGAGACGAGGACTGACTCCCCTGGGGAGACTCCAGAAGTACCCCAAGATCCATGTCAGCACTGGAGAGGAATCCTCAGGTTCCGGCCCCGACTCCACACAAGGTCTTAGGCCCCGGCATCGACGGGAGAGGAATCCCGAGACGCCCCCGAGGAACTCGCATGGGGACTGGCCTTTCCTGAGGCCACCAGAGCGGGTCCCTGAGGTCCCTGTCGTAAGTCGAGAGCACCTGCCGCAACTCGAGAAAATCCAGGAGGTTTTGCCCTCCAGGCGAGATGAGGCCCATTTCCGCTGAGGCTTCTCGAGGCCAATCACGTCTAACCACTGGAACTTCCAAAGGGTCCTTCACACCCTTGCTGCAACTCAAGAAGTTCCCCGACATACCCGTCTCCACTCGAGAGGAAGCATGTGGTGCCCCGCACACATCCAGGGGAGCGCCGTTTCCGCCTCCTAGCTCGAGATGAGGGATCCTTTCCCTGTTTCGTAGGGAAAGAATTCCCGGCGTTCCCGTCGCATCTCAAGAGGAGGCGCTCTCAACAGGAAAGGCGAGAGGAACTCCAGGGTCGTGCCACCATTCCAAGAGTCCCCCAGATGTGTCAGTCCATTCCAGAGGAACCTGTTTTCCCTGCACTGCCTTGACGTTCAAGCCGAGGATCGACTCCCACCACGTGTGCACGTGGGACAGCCCTGTGGGAAAGCCTCGTGGGAAAGCCTCGTGGGAAAGACTCGAGGGAAAACCATAGATCCTTTGATCCACGCGGCGGACTGCGTGACACTGCTGCTACCGCTCTGGAGGAAAGCGCAAGCGCATGCCCGCATTCGAGACGAGGACTGACTCCCCTGGGGAGACTCCAGAAGTACCCCAAGATCCATGTCAGCACTGGAGAGGAATCCTCAGGTTCCGGCCCCGACTCCACACAAGGTCTTAGGCCCCGGCATCGACGGGAGAGGAATCCCGAGACGCCCCGGAGGAACTCGCATGGGGACTGGCCTTTCCTGAGGCCACCAGAGCGGTTCCCTGAGGTCCCCGTCGTAAGTCGAGAGCACCTGCCGCAACTTGAGAATATCCAGGAGGTTTTGCCCTCCAGGCGAGATGAGGCCCATTTCCGCTGAGGCTTCTCGAGGCCAATCACATCTAACCACTGGAACTTCCAAAGGGTCCTTCACACCATTGCTGCAACTCAAGAAGTTCCCCGACATACCCGTCTCCACTCGAGAGGAAGCACGTAGGGTCCCGCACACATCCAGGGGAGCCCCGTTTCCGCCTCCTAGCTCGAGATGAGGGATCCTTTCCCTGTTTCGTAGGGAAAGAATTCCCGGCGTTCCCGTCGCATCTCAAGAGGAGGCGCTCTCCACAGGAAAGGCGAGAGGAACTCCAGGGTCGTGACACCATTCCAAGAGTCCCCCAGATGTGTCAGTCCATTCCAGAGGAACCTGTTTTCCCTGCACTGCCTTGACGTTCAAGCCGAGGATCGACTCCCACCACGTGTGCACGTGGGACAGCCCTGTGGGAAAGCCTCGTGGGAAAGCCTCGTGGGAAAGACTCGAGGGAAAACCATAGATCCTTTGATCCACGCGGCCGACTGCGTGACACTGCTGCTACCGCTCTCGAGGAAAGCGCAAGTGCATGCCCGCATTCGAGACGAGGACTGACTCCCCTGGGGAGACTCCAGAAGTACCCCAAGATCCATGTCAGCACTGGAGAGGAATCCTCAGGTTCCGGCCCCGACTCCACACAAGGTCTTAGGCCCCGGCATCGACGGGAGAGGAATCCTGAGACGCCCCCGAGGAACTCGCATGGGGACTGGCCTTTCCTGAGGCCACCAGAGCGGGTCCCTGAGATCCCCGTCGTAAGTCGAGAGCACCTGCCGAAACTCGAGAAAATCCAGGAGGTTTTGCCCTCCAGGCGAGATGAGGCCCATTTCCGCTGAGGCTTCTCGAGGCCAATCACATCTAACCACTGGAAATTCCAAAGGGTCTTCACACCATTGCTGCAACTCAAGAAGTTCCCCGACATACCCGTCTCCACTCGAGAGGAAGCACGTAGGGTCCCGCACACATCCAGGGGAGCCCCGTTTCCGCCTCCTAGCTCGAGATGAGGGATCCTTTCCCTGTTTCGTAGGGAAAGAATTCCCGGCGTTCCCGTCGCATCTCAAGAGGAGGCGCTCTCCACAGGAAAGGCGAGAGGAACTCCAGGGTCGTGACACCATTCCAAGAGTCCCCCAGATGTGTCAGTCCATTCCAGAGGAACCTGTTTTCCCTGCATTGCCTTGACGTTCAAGCCGAGGATCGACTCCCACCACGTGTGCACGTGGGACAGCCCTGTGGGAAAGCCTCGTGGGAAAGCCTCGTGGGAAAGACTCGAGGGAAAACCATAGATCCTTTGATCCACGCGGCGGACTGCGTGAAACTGCTGCTACCGCTCTGGAGGAAAGCGCAAGTGCATGCCCGCATTCGAGACGAGGACTGACTCCCCTGGGGAGACTCCAGAAATACCCCAAGATCCATGTCTGCACTGGAGAGGAATCCTCAGGTTCCGGCCCCGACTCCACACAAGGTCTTAGGCCCCGGCATCGACGGGAGAGGAATCCCGAGACGCCCCCGAGGAACTCGCATGAGGACTGGCCTTTCCTGAGGCCACCAGAGCGGTTCCCTGAGGTCCCTGTCGTAAGTCGAGAGCACCTGCCGCAACTCGAGAAAATCCAGGAGGTTTTGCCATCCAGGCGAGATGAGGCCCATTTCCGCTGAGGCTTCTCGAGGCCAATCACGTCTAACCACTGGAACTTCCAAAGGGTCCTTCACACCCTTGCTGCAACTCAAGAAGTTCCCCGACATACCCGTCTCCACTCGAGAGGAAGCATGTGGTGCCCCGCACACATCCAGGGGAGCGCCGTTTCCGCCTCCTAGCTCGAGATGAGGGATCCTTTCCCTGTTTCGTAGGGAAAGAATTCCCGGCGTTCCCGTCGCATATCAAGAGGAGGCGCTCTCCACAGGAAAGGCGAGAGGAACTCCAGGGTCGTGACACCATTCCAAGAGTCCCCCAGATGTGTCAGTCCATTCCAGAGGAACCTGTTTTCCCTGCACTGCCTTGACGTTCAAGCCGAGGATCGACTCCCACCACGTGTGCACGTGGGACAGCCCTGTGGGAAAGCCTCGTGGGAAAGCCTCGTGGGAAAGACTCGAGGGAAAACCATAGATCCTTTGATCCACGCGGCGGACTGCGTGACACTGCTGCTACCGCTCTGGAGGAAAGCGCAAGTGCATGCCCGCATTCGAGACGAGGACTGACTCCCCTGGGGAGACTCCAGAAGTACCCCAAGATCCATGTCAGCACTGGAGAGGAATCCTCAGGTTCCGGCCCCGACTCCACACAAGGTCTTAGGCCCCGGCATCGACGGGAGAGGAATCCCGAGACGCCCCCGAGGAACTCGCATGGGGACTGGCCTTTCCTGAGGCCACCAGAGCGGGTCCCTGAGGTCCCCGTCGTAAGTCGAGAGCACCTGCCGCAACTCGAGAAAATCCAGGAGGTTTTGCCCTCCAGGCGAGATGAGGCCCATTTCCGCTGAGGCTTCTCGAGGCCAATCACATCTAACCACTGGAACTTACAAAGGGTCCTTCACACCATTGCTGCAACTCAAGAAGTTCCCCGACATACCCGTCTCCATTCGAGAGGAAGCACGTGGGGTCCCGCACACATCCAGGGGAGCCCCGTTTCCGCCGCCTAGCTCGAGATGAGGGATCCTTTCGCTGTTTCGTAGGGAAAGAATTCCCGGCGTTCTCGTCGCATCTGAAGAGGAGGCGCTCTCCACAGGAAAGGCGAGAGGAACTCCAGGGTCGTGACACCATTCCAAGAGTCCCCCAGATGTGTCAGTCCATTCCAGAGGAACCTGTTTTCCCTGTACTGCCTTGACGTTCAAGTCGAGGATCGACTCCCACCACGTGTGCACGTGGGACAGCCCTGTGGGAAAGCCTCGTGGGAAAGCCTCGTGGGAAAGACTCGAGGGAAAACCATAGATCCTTTGATCCACGCGGCGGACTGCGTGACACTGCTGCTACCGCTCTGGAGGAAAGCGCAAGCGCATGCCCGCATTCGAGTCGAGGACTGACTCCCCTGGGGAGACTCCAGAAGTACCCCAAGATCCATGTCAGCACTGGAGAGGAATCCTCAGGTTCCGGCCCCGACTCCACACAAGGTCTTAGGCCCCGGCATCGACGGGAGAGGAATCCCGAGAGGCCCCCGAGGAACTCGCATGGGGACTGGCCTTTCCTGAGGCCACCAGATCGGGTCCCTGAAGTCCCCGTCGTAAGTCGAGAGCACCTGCCGCAACTCGAGAAAATCCAGGAGGTTTTGCCCTCCAGGCGAGATGAGGCCCATTTCCGCTGAGGCTTCTCGAGGCCAATCACGTCTAACCACTGGAACTTCCAAAGGGTCCTTCACACCCTTGCTGCAACTCAAGAAGTTCCCCGACATACCCGTCTCCACTCGAGAGGAAGCACGTGGGTTCCTGCACACATCCAGGGGAGCCCCGTTTCCGCCTCCTAGCTCGAGATGAGGGATCCTTTCCCTGTTTCGTAGGGAAAGAATTCCCAGCGTTCCCGTCGCATCTCAAGAGGAGGCGCTCTCCACAGGAAAGGCGAGAGCAATTCCAGGGTCGTGACACCATTCCAAGAGTCCCCAAGATGTGTCAGTCCATTCCAGAGAAACCTGTTTTCCCTGCACTGCCTTGACGTTCAAGCCGAGGATCGACTCCCACCACGTGTGCACGTGGGACAGCCCTGTGGGAAAGCCTCGTGGGAAAGCCTCGTGGGAAAGACTCGAGGGAAAACCATAGATCCTTTGATCCACGCGGCGGACTGCGTGACACTGCTGCTACCGCTCTGGAGGAAAGCGCAAGTGCATGCCCGCATTCGAGACGAGGACTGACTCCCCTGGGGAGACTCCAGAAGTACCCCAAGATCCATGTCAGCACTGGAGAGGAATCCTCAGGTTCCGGCCCCGACTCCACACAAGGTCTTAGGCCCCGGCATCGACGGGAGAGGAATCCCGAGACGCCCCCGAGGAACTCGCATGGGGACTGGCCTATCCTGAGGCCACCAGAGCGGTTCCCTGAGGTCCCCGTCGTAAATCGAGAGCACCTGCCGCAACTCGAGAAAATCCAGGAGGTTTTGCCCTCCAGGCGAGATAAGGCCCATTTCCGCTGAGGCTTCTCGAGGCCAATCACATCTAACCACTGGAACTTACAAAGGGTCCTTCACACCCTTGCTGCAACTCAAGAAGTTCCCCGACATACCCGTCTCCACTCGAGAGGAAGCACTTGGTGTCCCGCACACATCCAGGGGAGCCCCGTTTCCGCCTCCTAGCTCGAGATGAGGGATCCTTTCCCTGTTTCGTAGGGAAAGAATTCCCGGCGTTCCCGTCGCATCTCAAGAGGAGGCGCTCTCCACAGGCAAGGCGAGAGGAACTCCAGGGTCGTGACACCATTCCAAGAGTCCCCCAGATGTGTCAGTCCATTCCAGAGGAACCTGTTTTCCCTGCACTGCCTTGACGTTCAAGCCGAGGATCGACTCCCACCACGTGTGCACGTGGGACAGCCCTGTGGGAAAGCCTCGTGGGAAAGACTCGTGGGAAATACTCGAGGGAAAACCATAGATCCTTTGATCCACGCGGCGGGCTGCGTGACACTGCTGCTACCGCTCTGGAGGAAAGCGCAAGTGCATGCCCGCATTCGAGACGAGGACTGACTCCCCTGGGGAGACTCCAGAAGTACCCCAAGATCCATGTCAGCACTGGAGAGGAATCCTCAGGTTCCGGCCCCGACTCCACACAAGGTCTTAGGCCCCGGCATCGACGGGAGAGGAATCCCGAGACGCCCCCGAGGAACTCGCATGGGGACTGGCCTGTCCTGAGGCCACCAGAGCGGGTCCCTGAGGTCCCCGTCGTAAGTCGAGAGCACCTGCCGCAACTCGAGAAAATCCAGGAGGTTTTGCCCTCCAGGCGAGATGAGGCCCATTTCCGCTGAGGCTTCTCGAGGCCAATCACATCTAACCACTGGAACTTCCAAAGGGTCCTTCACACCATTGCTGCAACTCAAGAAGTTCCCCGACATACCCGTCTCCACTCGAGAGGAAGCCCGTGGGGTCCCGCACACATCCAGGGGAGCCCCGTTTCCGCCTTCTAGCTCGAGAAGAGGGATCCTTTCCCTGTTTCGTAGGGAAAGAATTCCCGTCGTTCCCGTCGCATCTCAAGAGGAGGCGCTCTCCACAGGAAAGGCGAGAGGAACTCCAGGGTCGTGCCAACATTCCAAGAGTCCCCCAAATGTGTCAGTCCATTCCAGAGGAAACTGTTTTCCCTGTACTGCCTTGACGTTCAAGCCGAGGATCGACTCCCACCACGTGTGCACGTGGGACAGCCCTGTGGGAAAGCCTCGTGGGAAAGCCTCGTGGGAAAGACTCGAGGGAAAACCATAGATCCTTTGATCCACGCGGCGGACTGCGTGACACTGCTGCTACCGCTCTGGAGGAAAGCGCAAGCGCATGCCCGCATTCGAGACGAGGACTGACTCCCCTGGGGAGACTCCAGAAGTACCCCAAGATCCATGTCAGCACTGGAGAGGAATCCTCAGGTTCCGGCCCCGACTCCACACAAGGTCTTAGGCCCCGGCATCGACGGGAGAGGAATCCCGAGACGCCCCGGAGGAACTCGTATGGGGACTGGCCTTTCCTGAGGCCACCAGAGCGGGTCCCTGAGGTCCCCGTCGTAAGTCGAGAGCACCTGCCGCAACTCGAGAAAATCCAGGAGGTTTTGCCCTCCAGGCGAGATGAGGCCCATTTCCGCTGAGGCTTCTCGAGGCCAATCACGTCTAACCACTGGAACTTCCAAAGGGTCCTTCACACACTTGCTGCAACTCAAGAAGTTCCCCGACATACCCGTCTCCACTCGAGAGGAAGCATGTGGTGCCCCGCACACATCCAGGGGAGCGCCGTTTCCGCCTCCTAGCTCGAGATGAGGGATCCTTTCCCTGTTTCGTAGGGAAAGAATTCCCGGCGTTCCCGTCGCATCTCAAGAGGAGGCGCTCTCAACAGGAAAGGCGAGAGGAACTCCAGGGTCGTGCCACCATTCCAAGAGTCCCCCAGATGTGTCAGTCCATTCCAGAGGAACCTGTTTTCACTGCACTGCCTTGACGTTCAAGCCGAGGATCGACTCCCACCACGTGTGCACGTGGGACAGCCCTGTGGGAAAGCCTTGTGGGAAAGCCTCGTGGGAAAGACTCGAGGGAAAACCATAGATCCTTTGATCCACGCGGCGGACTGCGTGACACTGCTGCTACCGCTCTGGAGGAAAGCGCAAGTGCATGCCCGCATTCGAGACGAGGACTGACTCCCCTGGGGAGACTCCAGAAGTACCCCAAGATCCATGTCAGCACTGGAGAGGAATCCTCAGGTTCCGGCCCCGACTCCACACAAGGTCTTAGGCCCCGGCATCGACGGGAGAGGAATCCCGAGACGCCCCCGAGGAACTCGCATGGGGACTGGCCTTTCCTGAGGCCACCAGAGCGGGTCCCTGAGGTCCCTGTCGTAAGTCGAGAGCACCTGCCGCAACTCGAGAAAATCCAGGAGGTTTTGCCCTCCAGGCGAGATGAGGCCCATTTCCGCTGAGGCTTCTCGAGGCCAATCACGTCTAACCACTGGAACTTCCAAAGGGTCCTTCACACACTTGCTGCAACTCAAGAAGTTCCCCGACATACCCGTCTCCACTCGAGAGGAAGCATGTGGTGCCCCGCACACATCCAGGGGAGCGCCGTTTCCGCCTCCTAGCTCGAGATGAGGGATCCTTTCCCTGTTTCGTAGGGAAAGAATTCCCGGCGTTCCCGTCGCATCTCAGGAGGAGGCGCTCTCAACAGGAAAGGCGAGAGGAACTCCAGGGTCGTGCCACCATTCCAAGAGTCCCCCAGATGTGTCAGTCCATTCCAGAGGAACCTGTTTTCCCTGCACTGCCTTGACGTTCAAGCCGAGGATCGACTCCCACCACGTGTGCACGTGGGACAGCCCTGTGGGAAAGCCTCGTGGGAAAGCCTCGTGGGAAAGACTCGAGGGAAAACCATAGATCCTTTGATCCACGCGGCGGACTGCGTGACACTGCTGCTACCTCTCTGGAGGAAAGCGCAAGCGCATGCCCGCATTCGAGACGAGGACTGACTCCCCTGGGGAGACTCCAGAAGTACCCCAAGATCCATGTCAGCACTGGAGAGGAATCCTCAGGTTCCGGCCCCGACTCCACACAAGGTCTTAGGCCCCGGCATCGACGGGAGAGGAATCCCGAGACGCCCCGGAGGAACTCGCATGGGGACTGGCCTTTCCTGAGGCCACCAGAGCGGGTCCCTGAGGTCCCCGTCGTAAGTCGAGAGCACCTGCCGCAACTCGAGAAAATCCAGGAGGTTTTGCCCTCCAGGCGAGATGAGGCCCATTTCCGCTGAGGCTTCTCGAGGCCAATCACGTCTAACCACTGGAACTTCCAAAGGGTCCTTCACACCCTTGCTGCAACTCAAGAAGTTCCCCGACATACCCGTCTCCACTCGAGAGGAAGCATGTGGTGCCCCGCACACATCCAGGGGAGCGCCGTTTCCGCCTCCTAGCTCGAGATGAGGGATCCTTTCCCTGTTTCGTAGGGAAAGAATTCCCGGCGTTCCCGTCGCCTCTCAAGAGGAGGCGCTCTCAACAGGAAAGGCGAGAGGAACTACAGGGTCGTGCCACCATTCCAAGAGTCCCCCAGATGTGTCAGTCCATTCCAGAGGAACCTGTTTTCCCTGCACTGCCTTGACGTTCAAGCCGAGGATCTACTCCCACCACGTGTGCACGTGGGACAGCCCTGTGGGAAAGCCTCGTGGGAAAGCCTCGTGGGAAAGACTCGAGGGAAAACCATAGATCCTTTGATCCACGCGGCGGACTGCGTGACACTGCTGCTACCGCTCTCGAGGAAAGCGCAAGTGCATGCCCGCATTCGAGACGAGGACTGACTCCCCTGGGGAGACTCCAGAAGTACCCCAAGATCCATGTCAGCACTGGAGAGGAATCCTCAGGTTCCGGCCCCGACTCCACACAAGGTCTTAGGCCCCGGCATCGACTGGAGAGGAATCCGGAGACGCCCCCGAGGAACTCGCATGGGGACTGGCCTTTCCTGAGGCCACCAGAGCGGGTCCCTGAGATCCCCGTCGTAAGTCGAGAGCACCTGCCGCAACTCGAGAAAATCCAGGAGGTTTTGCCCTCCAGGCGAGATGAGGCCCATTTCCGCTGAGGCTTCTCGAGGCCAATCACGTCTAACCACTGGAACTTCCAAAGGGTCCTTCACACCCTTGCTGCAACTCAAGAAGTTCCCCGACATACCCGTCTCCACTCGAGAGGAAGCATGTGGTGCCCCGCACACATCCAGGGGAGCGCCGTTTCCGCCTCCTAGCTCGAGATGAGGGATCCTTTCCCTGTTTCGTAGGGAAAGAATTCCCGGCGTTCCCGTCGCATCTCAAGAGGAGGCGCTCTCAACAGGAAAGGCGAGAGGAACTCCAGGGTCGTGCCACCATTCCAAGAGTCCCCCAGATGTGTCAGTCCATTCCAGAGGAACCTGTTTTCCCTGCACTGCCTTGACGTTCAAGCCGAGGATCGACTCCCACCACGTGTGCACGTGGGACAGCCCTGTGGGAAAGCCTCGTGGGAAAGCCTCGTGGGAAAGACTCGAGGGAAAACCATAGATCCTTTGATCCACGCGGCGGACTGCGTGACACTGCTGCTACCGCTCTCGAGGAAAGCGCAAGTGCATGCCCGCATTCGAGACGAGGACTGACTCCCCTGGGGAGACTCCAGAAGTACCCCAAGATCCAGGTCAGCACTGGAGAGGAATCCTCAGGTTCCGGCCCCGACTCAACAGAAGGGCTTAGGCCCCGGCATCGACGGGAGAGGAATCCCGAGAGGCCCCCGTGGAACTCGCATGGGGACTGGCCTTTCCTGAGGCCACCAGAGCGGTTCCCTGAGGTCCCCGTCGTAAGTCGAGAGCACCTGCCGCAACTCGAGAAAATCCAGGAGGTTTTGCCCTCCAGGCGAGATGAGGCCCATTTCCGCTGAGGCTTCTCGAGGCCAATCACATCTAACCACTGGAACTTCCAAAGGGTCCTTCACACCCTTGCTGCAACTCAAGAAGTTCCCC
This sequence comes from Ovis canadensis, assembly GCF_042477335.2. NCBI lineage: Eukaryota > Metazoa > Chordata > Mammalia > Artiodactyla > Bovidae > Ovis > Ovis canadensis. The sequence goes on from NC_091252.1 coordinate 4,836,281, forward strand.
GACATACCCGTCTCCACTCGAGAGGAAGCATGTGGTGCCCCGCACACATCCAAGGGAGCCCCGTTTCAGCCTCCTAGCTCGAGATGAGGGATCCTTTCCCTGTTTCGTAGGGAAAGAATTCCCGGCGTTCCAGTCGCATCTCAAGAGGAGGCGCTCTCCACAGGAAAGGCGAGAGGAACTCCAGGGTCGTGACACCATTCCAAGAGTCCCCCAGATGTGTCAGTCCATTCCAGAGGAACCTGTTTTCCCTGCACTGCCTTGACGTTCAAGCCGAGGATCGACTCCCACCACGTGTGCACGTGGGACAGCCCTGTGGGAAAGCCTCGTGGGAAAGCCTCGTGGGAAAGACTCGAGGGAAAACCATAGATCCTTTGATCCACGCGGCGGACTGCGTGACACTGCTGCTACCGCTCTGGAGGAAAGCGCAAGTGCATGCCCGTATTCGAGACGAGGACTGACTCCCCTGGGGAGACTCCAGAAGTACCCCAAGATCCATGTCAGCACTGGAGAGGAATCCTCAGGTTCCGGCCCCGACTCCACACAAGGTCTTAGGCCCCGGCATCGACGGGAGAGGAATCCCGAGACGCCCCCGAGGAACTCGCATGGGGACTGGCCTTTCCTGAGGCCACCAGAGCGGGTCCCTGAGGTCCCCGTCGTAAGTCGAGAGCACCTGCCGCAACTCGAGAAAATCCAGGAGGTTTTGCCCTCCAGGCGAGATGAGGCCCATTTCCGCTGAGGCTTCTTGAGGCCAATCACATCAAACCACTGGAACTTACCAAGGGTCCTTCACACCATTGCTGCAACTCAAGAAGTTCCCCGACATACCCGTCACCACTCGAGAGGAAGCACGTGGGGTCCCGCACACATCCAGGGGAGCCCCGTTTCCGCGTCCTAGCTCGAGATGAGGGATCCTTTCCCTGTTTCGTAGGGAAAGAATTCCCGGCGTTCCCGTCGCATCTCAAGAGGAGGCGCTCTCCACAGGAAAGGCGAGAGGAACTCCAGGGTCGTGCCACCATTCCAAGAGTCCCCCAGATGTGTCAGTCCATTCCAGAGGAACCTGTTTTCCCTGCACTGCCTTGACGTTCAAGCCGAGGATCGACTCCCACCACGTGTGCACGTGGGACAGCCCTGTGGGAAAGACTCGTGGGAAAGCCTCGTGGGAAAGACTCGAGGGAAAACCATAGATCCTTTGATCCACGAGGCGGACTGCGTGACACTGCTGCTACCGCTCTGGAGGAAAGTGCAAGTGCATGCCCGCATTCGAGACGAGGACTGACTCCCCTGGGGAGACTCCAGAAGTACCCCCAGATCCATGTCAGCACTGGAGAGGAATCCTCAGGTTCCGGCCACGACTCCACACAAGGTCTTAGGCCCCGGCATCGACAGGAGTGGAATCCCGAGAGGCGCCCGCGGAACTCGCATGGGGACTGGCCTTTCCTGAGGCCACAAGAGCGGATCCCTGAGGTCCCCGTCGTAAGTCAAGAGCACCTGCCGCAACTCGAGAAAATCCAGGAGGTTTTGCCCTCCAGGCCAGATGAGGCCCATTTCCGCTGAGGCTTCTCGAGGCCAATCACATCTAACCACTGGAACTTTCAAAGGGTCCTTCACACCATTGCTGCAACTCAAGAAGTTTTCCGACATACCCGTCTCCACTCGAGAGGAAGCACGTGGTGTCCCGCACACATCCAGGGGAGCCCCGTTTCCGCCTCCTAGCTCGAGATGAGGGATCCTTTCCCTGTTTCGTAGGGAAAGAATTCCCGGCGTTCCCGTCGCATCTCAAGAGGAGGCGCTCTCCACAGGAAAGGCGAGAGGAACTCCAGGGTCGTGACACCATTCCAAGAGTCCCCCAGATGTATCAGTCCATTCCAGAGGAACCTGTTTTCCCTGCACTGCCTTGTCGTTCAAGCCGAGGATCGACTCCCACCACGTGTGCACCTGGGACAGCCCTGTGGGAAAGCCTCGTGGGAAAGCCTCGTGGGAAAGACTCGAGGGAAAACCATAGATCCTTTGATCCACGCGGCGGACTGCGTGACACTGCTGCTACCGCTCTGGTGGAAAGCGCAAGTGCATGCCCGCATTCGAGACGAGGACTGACTCCCCTGGGGAGACTCCAGAAGTACCCCAAGATCCATGTCAGCACTGGAGAGGAATCCTCAGGTTCCGGCCCCGACTCAACAGAAAGGCTTAGGCCCCGGCATCGACGGGAGAGGAATCCCGAGACGCCCCCGAGGAACTCGCATGGGGACTGGCCTTTCCTGAGGCCACCAGACCGGTTCCCTGAGGTCCCCGTCGTAAGTCGAGAGCACCTGCCGCAACTCGAGAAAATCCAGGAGGTTTTGCCCTCCAGGCCAGATGAGGGCCATTTCCGCTGAGGCTTCTCGAGGCCAATCACATCTAACCACTGGAACTTCCAAAGGGTCCTTCACACCATTGCTGCAACTCAAAAAGTTCCCCGACATACCCGTCTCCACTCGAGAGGAAGCATGTGGGGTCCCGCACACATCCAGGGGAGCCCCGTTTCCGCCTCCTAGCTCGAGATGAGGGATCCTTTCCCTGTTTCGTAGGGAAAGAATTCCCGGCTTTCCCGTCGCATCTCAAGAGGAGGCGCTCTCCACAGGAAAGGCGAGAGGAACTCCAGGGTCGTGACACCATTCCAAGAGTCCCCCAGATGTGTCAGTCCATTCCAGAGGAACCTGTTTTCCCTGCACTGCCTTGACGTTCAAGCCGAGGATCGACTCCCACCACGTGTGCACGTGGGACAGCCCTGTGGGAAAGCCTCGTGGGAAAGCCTCGTGGGAAAGACTCGAGGGAAAACCATAGATCCTTTGATCCACGCGGCGGACTGCGTGACACTGCTGCTACCGCTCTGGAGGAAAGCGCAAGTGCATGCCCGCATTCGAGACGAGGACTGACTCCCCTGGGGAGACTCCAGAAGTACCCCAAGATCCATGTCAGCACTGGAGAGGAATCCTCAGGTTCCGGCCCCGACTCCACACAAGGTCTTAGGCCCCGGCATCGACGGGAGAGGAATCCCGAGACGCCCCCGAGGAACTCGCATTGGGACTGGCCTTTCCTGAGGCCACCAGAGCGGGTCCCTGAGGTCCCCGTCGTAAGTCGAGAGCACCTGCCGCAACTCGTGAAAATCCAGGAGGTTTTGCCCTCCAGGCGAGATGAGGCCCATTTCCACTGAGGCTTCTAGAGGCCAATCACGTCTAACCACTGGAACTTCCAAAGGGTCCTTCACACCCTTGCTGCAACTCAAGAATTTCCCCGACATACCCGTCTCCACTCGAGAGGAAGCATGTGGTGCCCCGCACACATCCAAGGGAGCCCCGTTTCCGCCTCCTAGCTCGAGATGAGGGATCCTTTCCCTGTTTCGTAGGGAAAGAATTCCCGGGGTTCCCGTCGCATCTCAAGAGGACTCGCTCTCCACAGGAAAGGCGAGAGGAACTCCAGGGTCGTGCCACCATTCCAAGAGTCCCCCAGATGTGTCAGTCCATTCCAGAGGAACCTGTTTTCCCTGCACTGCCTTGACGTTTAAGCCGAGGATCGACTCCCACCACGTGTGCACGTGGGACAGCCCTGTGGGAAAGCCTCGTGGGAAAGCCTCGTGGGAAAGACTCTTGGGAAAACCATAGATCCTTTGATCCACGCGGCGGAGTGCGTGACACTGCTGCTACCGCTCTGGAGGAAAGCGCAAGTGCATGCCCGCATTCGAGACGAGGACTGACTCCCCTGGGGAGACTCCAGAAGTACCCCAAGATCCATGTCAGCACTGGAGAGGAATCCTCAGGTTCCGGCCTCGACTCCACACAAGGTCTTAGGCCCCGGCATCGACGGGAGAGGAATCCCGAGACGCCCCCGAGGAACTAGCATGGGGACTGGCCTTTCCTGAGGCCACCAGAGCGGGTCCCTGAGGTCCCCGTCGTAAGTCGAGAGCACCTGCCGCAACTCGAGAAAATCCAGGAGGTTTTGCCCTCCAGGCGAGATGAGGCCCATTTCCGCTGAGGCTTCTCGAGGCCAATCACATCTAACCACTGGAACTTACAAAGGGTCCTTCACACCATTGCTGCAACTCAAGAAGTTCCCCACATACCCGTCACCACTCGAGAGGAAGCACGTGGGGTCCCGCACACATCCAGGGGAGCCCCGTTTCCGCCTCCTAGCTCGAGATGAGGGATCCTTTCCCTGTTTCGTAGGGAAAGAATTCCCGGCGTTCCCGTCGCATCTCAAGAGGAGGCGCTCTCCACAGGAAAGGCGAGAGGAACTCCAGGGTCGTGCCACCATTCCAAGAGTCCCCCAGATGTGTCAGTCCATTCCATAGGAACCTGTTTTCCCTGCACTGCCTTGACGTTCAAGCCGAGGATCGACTCCCACCACGTGTGCACGTGGGACAGCCCTGTGGGGAAGCCTCGTGGGAACGCCTCGTGGGAAAGACTCGAGGGAAAACCATAGATCCTTTGATCCACGCGGCGGACTGCGTGACACTGCTGCTACCGCTTTGGAGGAAAGCGCAAGTGCATGCCCGCATTCGAGACGAGGACTGACTCCCCTGGGGAGACTCTAGAAGTACCCCAAGATCCATTTCAGCACTGGAGAGGAATCCTCAGGTTCCGGCCCGACTCCACACAAGGTCTTAGGCCCCGGCATCGACGGGAGAGGAATCCCGAGAGGCCCCCGAGGAACTCGCATGGGGACTGGCCTTTCCTGAGGCCACCAGAGCGGGTCCCTGAGGTCCCCGTCGTAAGTCGAGAGCACCTGCCGCAACTCCAGAAAATCCAGGAGGTTTTGCCCTCCAGGCGAGATGAGGCCCATTTCCGCTGAGGCTTCTCGAGGCCAATCACATCTAACCACTGGAACTTCCAAAGGGTCCTTCACACAATTGCTGCAACTCAAGAAGTTCCCCGACATACCCGTCTGCACTCGAGCGGAAGCACGTGGTGTCCCGCACACATCCAGGGGAGCCCCGTTTCCGCCTCCTAGCTCGAGATGAGGGTTCCTTTCCCTGTTTCGTAGGGAAAGAATTCCCGGCGTTCCCGTCGCATCTCAAGAGGAGGCGCTCTCCACAGGAAAGGCGAGAGGAACTCCAGGGTCGTGACACCATTCCAAGAGTCCCCCAGATGTGTCAGTCCATTCCAGAGGAACCTGTTTTCCCTGCACTGCCTTGACGTTCAAGCCGAGGATCGACTCCCACCACGTGTGCACGTGGGACAGCCCTGTGGGAAAGCCTCGTGGGAAAGCCTCGTGGGAAAGACTCTTGGGAAAACCATAGATCCTTTGATCCACGCGGCGGACTGCGTGACACTGCTGCTACCGCTCTGGAGGAAAGCGCAAGTGCATGCCCGCATTCGAGACGAGGACTGACTCCCCTGGGGAGACTCCAGAAGTACCCCAAGATCCATGTCAGCACTGGAGAGGAATCCTCAGGTTCCGGCCCCGACTCAACAGAAAGGCTTAGGCCCCGGCATCGACGGGAGAGGAATCCCGAGACGCCCCCGAGGAACTCGCATGGGGACTGGCCTTTCCTGAGGCCACCAGACCGGTTCCCTGAGGTCCCCGTCGTAAGTCGAGAGCACCTGCCGCAACTCGAGAAAATCCAGGAGGTTTTGCCCTCCAGGCCAGATGAGGGCCATTTCCGCTGAGGCTTCTCGAGGCCAATCACATCTAACCACTGGAACTTCCAAAGGGTCCTTCACACCATTGCTGCAACTCAAAAAGTTCCCCGACATACCCGTCTCCACTCGAGAGGAAGCATGTGGGGTCCCGCACACATCCAGGGGAGCCCCGTTTCCGCCTCCTAGCTCGAGATGAGGGATCCTTTCCCTGTTTCGTAGGGAAAGAATTCCCGGCTTTCCCGTCGCATCTCAAGAGGAGGCGCTCTCCACAGGAAAGGCGAGAGGAACTCCAGGGTCGTGACACCATTCCAAGAGTCCCCCAGATGTGTCAGTCCATTCCAGAGGAACCTGTTTTCCCTGCACTGCCTTGACGTTCAAGCCGAGGATCGACTCCCACCACGTGTGCACGTGGGACAGCCCTGTGGGAAAGCCTCGTGGGAAAGCCTCGTGGGAAAGACTCGAGGGAAAACCATAGATCCTTTGATCCACGCGGCGGACTGCGTGACACTGCTGCTACCGCTCTGGAGGAAAGCGCAAGTGCATGCCCGCATTCGAGACGAGGACTGACTCCCCTGGGGAGACTCCAGAAGTACCCCAAGATCCATGTCAGCACTGGAGAGGAATCCTCAGGTTCCGGCCCCGACTCCACACAAGGTCTTAGGCCCCGGCATCGACGGGAGAGGAATCCCGAGACGCCCCCGAGGAACTCGCATTGGGACTGGCCTTTCCTGAGGCCACCAGAGCGGGTCCCTGAGGTCCCCGTCGTAAGTCGAGAGCACCTGCCGCAACTCGTGAAAATCCAGGAGGTTTTGCCCTCCAGGCGAGATGAGGCCCATTTCCACTGAGGCTTCTAGAGGCCAATCACGTCTAACCACTGGAACTTCCAAAGGGTCCTTCACACCCTTGCTGCAACTCAAGAATTTCCCCGACATACCCGTCTCCACTCGAGAGGAAGCATGTGGTGCCCCGCACACATCCAAGGGAGCCCCGTTTCCGCCTCCTAGCTCGAGATGAGGGATCCTTTCCCTGTTTCGTAGGGAAAGAATTCCCGGGGTTCCCGTCGCATCTCAAGAGGAGGCGCTCTCCACAGGAAAGGCGAGAGGAACTCCAGGGTCGTGCCACCATTCCAAGAGTCCCCCAGATGTGTCAGTCCATTCCAGAGGAACCTGTTTTCCCTGCACTGCCTTGACGTTTAAGCCGAGGATCGACTCCCACCACGTGTGCACGTGGGACAGCCCTGTGGGAAAGCCTCGTGGGAAAGCCTCGTGGGAAAGACTCTTGGGAAAACCATAGATCCTTTGATCCACGCGGCGGACTGCGTGACACTGCTGCTACCGCTCTGGAGGAAAGCGCAAGTGCATGCCCGCATTCGAGACGAGGACTGACTCCCCTGGGGAGACTCCAGAAGTACCCCAAGATCCATGTCAGCACTGGAGAGGAATCCTCAGGTTCCGGCCTCGACTCCACACAAGGTCTTAGGCCCCGGCATCGACGGGAGAGGAATCCCGAGACGCCCCCGAGGAACTAGCATGGGGACTGGCCTTTCCTGAGGCCACCAGAGCGGGTCCCTGAGGTCCCCGTCGTAAGTCGAGAGCACCTGCCGCAACTCGAGAAAATCCAGGAGGTTTTGCCCTCCAGGCGAGATGAGGCCCATTTCCGCTGAGGCTTCTCGAGGCCAATCACATCTAACCACTGGAACTTACAAAGGGTCCTTCACACCATTGCTGCAACTCAAGAAGTTCCCCACATACCCGTCACCACTCGAGAGGAAGCACGTGGGGTCCCGCACACATCCAGGGGAGCCCCGTTTCCGCCTCCTAGCTCGAGATGAGGGATCCTTTCCCTGTTTCGTAGGGAAAGAATTCCCGGCGTTCCCGTCGCATCTCAAGAGGAGGCGCTCTCCACAGGAAAGGCGAGAGGAACTCCAGGGTCGTGCCACCATTCCAAGAGTCCCCCAGATGTGTCAGTCCATTCCATAGGAACCTGTTTTCCCTGCACTGCCTTGACGTTCAAGCCGAGGATCGACTCCCACCACGTGTGCACGTGGGACAGCCCTGTGGGGAAGCCTCGTGGGAACGCCTCGTGGGAAAGACTCGAGGGAAAACCATAGATCCTTTGATCCACGCGGCGGACTGCGTGACACTGCTGCTACCGCTTTGGAGGAAAGCGCAAGTGCATGCCCGCATTCGAGACGAGGACTGACTCCCCTGGGGAGACTCTAGAAGTACCCCAAGATCCATTTCAGCACTGGAGAGGAATCCTCAGGTTCCGGCCCGACTCCACACAAGGTCTTAGGCCCCGGCATCGACGGGAGAGGAATCCCGAGAGGCCCCCGAGGAACTCGCATGGGGACTGGCCTTTCCTGAGGCCACCAGAGCGGGTCCCTGAGGTCCCCGTCGTAAGTCGAGAGCACCTGCCGCAACTCCAGAAAATCCAGGAGGTTTTGCCCTCCAGGCGAGATGAGGCCCATTTCCGCTGAGGCTTCTCGAGGCCAATCACATCTAACCACTGGAACTTCCAAAGGGTCCTTCACACAATTGCTGCAACTCAAGAAGTTCCCCGACATACCCGTCTGCACTCGAGCGGAAGCACGTGGTGTCCCGCACACATCCAGGGGAGCCCCGTTTCCGCCTCCTAGCTCGAGAGGAGGGTTCCTTTCCCTGTTTCGTAGGGAAAGAATTCCCGGCGTTCCCGTCGCATCTCAAGAGGAGGCGCTCTCCACAGGAAAGGCGAGAGGAACTCCAGGGTCGTGACACCATTCCAAGAGTCCCCCAGATGTGTCAGTCCATTCCAGAGGAACCTGTTTTCCCTGCACTGCCTTGACGTTCAAGCCGAGGATCGACTCCCACCACGTGTGCACGTGGGACAGCCCTGTGGGAAAGACTCGTGGGAAAGCCTCGTGGGAAAGACTCGAGGGAAAACCATAGATCCTTTGATCCACGCGGCGGACTGCGTGACACTGCTGCTACCGCTCTGAGGAAAGCTCAAGTGCATGCCCGCATTCGAGACGAGGACTGACTCCCCTGGGGAGACTCCAGAAGTACCCCAAGATCCATGTCAGCACTGGAGAGGAATCCTCAGGTTCCGGCCCCGACTCCACACAAGGTCTTAGGCCCCGGCATCGACAGGAGAGGAATCCCGAGACGCCCCCGAGGAACTCGCATGGGGACTGGCCTTTCCTGAGGACACCAGAGCGGATCCCTGAGGTCCCCGTCGTAAGTCGAGAGCACCTGCCGCAACTCGAGAAAATCCAGGAGGTTTTGCCCTCCAGGCCAGATGAGGCCCATTTCCGCTGAGGCTTCTCGAGGCCAATCACATCTAACCACTGGAACTTCCAAAGGGTCCTTCACACCCTTGCTGCAACTCAAGAAGTTCCCCGACATACCCGTCTCCACTCGAGAGGAAGCACGTGGTGTCCCGCACACATCCAGGGGAGCCCCGTTTCCGCCTCCTAGCTCGAGATGAGGGATCCTTTCCCTGTTTCGTAGGGAAAGAATTCCCGGTGTTCCCGTCGCATCTCAAGAGGAGGCGCTCTCCACAGGAAAGGCGAGAGGAACGCCAGGGTCATGCCACCATTCCAAGAGTCCCCCAGATGTGTCAGTCCATTCCAGAGGAACCTGTTTTCCCTGCACTGCCTTGACGTTCAAGCCGAGGATCGACTCCCACCACGTGTGCACGTGGGACAGCCCTGTGGGAAACCTCGTGGGAAAGCCTCGTGGGAAAGACTCGAGGGAAAACCATAGATCCTTTGATCCACGCGGCGGACTGCGTGACACTGCTGCTACCGCTCTGGAGGAAAGCGCAAGTGCATGCCCGCATTCGAGACGAGGACTGACTCCCCTGGGGAGACTCCAGAAGTACCCCAAGATCCATGTCAGCACTGGAGAGGAATCCTCAGGTTCCGGCTCCGACTCCACACAAGGTCTTAGGCCCCGGCATCGACAGGAGAGGAATCCCGAGACGCCCCCGAGGAACTCGCATGGGGACTGGCCTTTCCTGAGGACACCAGAACGGATCCCTGAGGTCCCCGTCGTAAGTCGAGAGCACCTGCCGCAACTCGAGAAAATCCAGGAGGTTTTGCCCTCCAGGCCAGATGAGGCCCATTTCCGCTGAGGCTTCTCGAGGCCAATCACATCTAACCACTGGAACTTCCAAAGGGTCCTTCACACCCTTGCTGCAACTCAAGAAGTTCCCCGACATACCCGTCTCCACTCGAGAGGAAGCACGTGGTGTCCCGCACACATCCAGGGGAGCCCCGTTTCCGCCTCCTAGCTCGAGATGAGGGATCCTTTCCCTGTTTCGTAGGGAAAGAATTCCCGGTGTTCCCGTCGCATCTCAAGAGGAGGCGCTCTCCACAGGAAAGGCGAGAGGAACGCCAGGGTCGTGACACCATTCCAAGAGTTCCCCAGATGTGTCAGTCCATCCCAGAGGAACCTGTTTTCCCTGCACTGCCTTGACGTTCAAGCCGAGGATCGACTCCCACCACGTGTGCACGTGGGACAGCCCTGTGGGAAAGCCTCGTGGGAAAGCCTCGTGGGAAAGACTCGAGGGAAAACCATTGATCCTTTGATCCACGCGGCGGACTGCGTGACACTGCTGCTACCGCTCTGGAGGAAAGCGCAAGTGCATGACCGCATTCGAGACGAGGACTGACTCCCCTGGGGAGACTCCAGAAGTACCCCAAGATCCATGTCAGCACTGGAGAGGAATCCTCAGGTTCCGGCCCCGACTCCACACAAGGTCTTAGGCCCCGGCATCGACGGGAGATGAATCCCGAGAGGCCCCCGAGGAACTCGCATGGGGACTGGCCTTTCCTGAGGCCACCAGAGCGGGTCCCTGAGGTCCCCGTCGTAAGTCGAGAGCACCTGCCGCAACTCGTGAAAATCCAGGAGGTTTTGCCCTCCAGGCGAGATGAGGCCCATTTCCGCTGAGGCTTCTAGAGGCCAATCACGTCTAACCACTGGAACTTCCAAAGGGTCCTTCACACCCTTGCTGCAACTCAAGAAGTTCCCCGACATACCCGTCTCCACTCGAGAGGAAGCATGTGGTGCCCCGCATACATCCAAGGGAGCCCCGTTTCCGCCTCCTAGCTCGAGATGAGGGATCCTTTCCCTGTTTCGTAGGGAAAGAATTCCCGGCGTTCCCGTCGCATCTCAAGAGGAGGCGCTCTCCACAGGAAAGGCGAGAGGAACTCCAGGGTCGTGCCACCATTCCAAGAGTCCCCCAGATGTGTCAGTCCATTCCAGAGGAACCTGTTTTCCCTGCACTGCCTTGACGTTTAAGCCGAGGATCGACTCCCACCACGTGTGCACGTGGGACAGCCCTGTGGGAAAGCCTCGTGGGAAAGCCTCGTGGGAAAGACTCGAGGGAAAACCATAGATCCTTTGATCCACGCGGCGGACTGCGTGACACTGCTGCTACCGCTCTGGAGGAAAGCGCAAGTGCATGCCCGCATTCGAGACGAGGACTGACTCCCCTGGGGAGACTCCAGAAGTACCCCAAGATCCATGTCAGCACTGGAGAGGAATCCTCAGGTTCCGGCCTCGACTCCACACAAGGTCTTAGGCCCCGGCATCGACGGGAGAGGAATCCCGAGACGCCCCCGAGGAACTAGCATGGGGACTGGCCTTTCCTGAGGCCACCAGAGCGGGTCCCTGAGGTCCCCGTCGTAAGTCGAGAGCACCTGCCGCAACTCGAGAAAATCCAGGAGGTTTTGCCCTCCAGGCGAGATGAGGCCCATTTCCGCTGAGGCTTCTCGAGGCCAATCACATCTAACCACTGGAACTTACAAAGGGTCCTTCACACCATTGCTGCAACTCAAGAAGTTCCCCACATACCCGTCACCACTCGAGAGGAAGCACGTGGGGTCCCGCACACATCCAGGGGAGCCCCGTTTCCGCCTCCTAGCTCGAGATGAGGGATCCTTTCCCTGTTTCGTAGGGAAAGAATTCCCGGCGTTCCCGTCGCATCTCAAGAGGAGGCGCTCTCCACAGGAAAGGCGAGAGGAACTCCAGGGTCGTGCCACCATTCCAAGAGTCCCCCAGATGTGTCAGTCCATTCCATAGGAACCTGTTTTCCCTGCACTGCCTTGACGTTCAAGCCGAGGATCGACTCCCACCACGTGTGCACGTGGGACACCCCTGTGGGGAAGCCTCGTGGGAACGCCTCGTGGGAAAGACTCGAGGGAAAAACATAGATCCTTTGATCCACGCGGCGGACTGCGTGACACTGCTGCTACCGCTTTGGAGGAAAGCGCAAGTGCATGCCCGCATTCGAGACGAGGACTGACTCCCCTGGGGAGACTCTAGAAGTACCCCAAGATCCGTGTCAGCACTGGAGAGGAATCCTCAGGTTCCGGCCCGACTCCACACAAGGTCTTAGGCCCCGGCATCGACGGGAGAGGAATCCCGAGAGGCCCCCGAGGAACTCGCATGGGGACTGGCCTTTCCTGAGGCCACCAGAGCGGGTCCCTGAGGTCCCCGTCGTAAGTCGAGAGCACCTGCCGCAACTCCAGAAAATCCAGGAGGTTTTGCCCTCCAGGCGAGATGAGGCCCATTTCCGCTGAGGCTTCTCGAGGCCAATCACATCTAACCACTGGAACTTCCAAAGGGTCCTTCACACCCTTGCTGCAACTCAAGAAGTTCCCCGACATACCCGTCTGCACTCGAGCGGAAGCACGTGGTGTCCCGCACACATCCAGGGGAGCCCCGTTTCCGCTTCCTAGCTCGAGATGAGGGATCCTTTCCCTGTTTCGTAGGGAAAGAATTCCCGGCGTTCCCGTCGCATCTCAAGAGGAGGCGCTCTCCACAGGAAAGGCGAGAGGAACTCCAGGGTCGTGCCACCATTCCAAGAGTCCCCCAGATGTGTCAGTCCATTCCAGAGGAACCTGTTTTCCCTGCACTGCCTTGACGTTCAAGCCGAGGATCGACTCCCACCACGTGTGCACGTGGGACAGCCCTGTGGGAAAGCCTCGTGGGAAAGCCTCGTGGGAAAGACTCGAGGGAAAACCATAGATCCTTTGATCCACGCGGCGGACTGCGTGACACTGCTGCTACCGCTCTGAGGAAAGCTCAAGTGCATGCCCGCATTCGAGACGAGGACTGACTCCCCTGGGGAGACTCCAGAAGTACCCCAAGATCCATGTCAGCACTGGAGAGGAATCCTCAGGTTCCGGCCCCGACTCCACACAAGGTCTTAGGCCCCGGCATCGACAGGAGAGGAATCCCGAGACGCCCCCGAGGAACTCGCATGGGGACTGGCCTTTCCTGAGGACACCAGAGCGGATCCCTGAGGTCGCCGTCGTAAGTCGAGAGCACCTGCCGCAACTCGAGAAAATCCAGGAGGTTTTGCCCTCCAGGCCAGATGAGGCCCATTTCCGCTGAGGCTTCTCGAGGCCAATCACATCTAACCACTGGAACTTCCAAAGGGTCCTTCACACCCTTGCTGCAACTCAAGAAGTTCCCCGACATACCCGTCTCCACTCGAGAGGAAGCACGTGGTGTCCCGCACACATCCAGGGGAGCCCCGTTTCCGCCTCCTAGCTCGAGATGAGGGATCCTTTCCCTGTTTCGTAGGGAAAGAATTCCCGGTGTTCCCGTCGCATCTCAAGAGGAGGCGCTCTCCACAGGAAAGGCGAGAGGAACGCCAGGGTCGTGACACCATTCCAAGAGTCCCCCAGATGTGTCAGTCCATCCCAGAGGAACCTGTTTTCCCTGCACTGCCTTGACGTTCAAGCCGAGGATCGACTCCCACCACGTGTGCACGTGGGACAGCCCTGTGGGAAAGCCTCGTGGGAAAGCCTCGTGGGAAGACTCGAGGGAAAACCATTGATCCTTTGATCCACGCGGCGGACTGCGTGACACTGCTGCTACCGCTCTGGAGGAAAGCGCAAGTGCATGACCGCATTCGAGACGAGGACTGACTCCCCTGGGGAGACTCCAGAAGTACCCCAAGATCCATGTCAGCACTGGAGAGGAATCCTCAGGTTCCGGCCCCGACTCCACACAAGGTCTTAGGCCCCGGCATCGACGGGAGATGAATCCCGAGAGGCCCCCGAGGAACTCGCATGGGGACTGGCCTTTCCTGAGGCCACCAGAGCGGGTCCCTGAGGTCCCCGTCGTAAGTCGAGAGCACCTGCGGCAACTCGAGAAAATCCAGGAGGTTTTGCCTTCCAGGCGAGATGAGGCCCATTTCCGCTGAGGCTTCTCGAGGCCAATCACATCTAACCACTGGAACTTCCAAAGGGTCCTTCACACCCTTGCTGCAACTCAAGAAGTTCCCCGACATACCCGTCTGCACTCGAGAGGAAGCACGTGGTGTCCCGAACACATCCAGGGGAGCCCCGTTTCCGCCTCCTAGCTCGAGATGAGGGATCCTTTCCCTGTTTCGTAGGGAAAGAATTCCCGGCGTTCCCGTCGCATCTCAAGAGGAGGCGCTCTCCACAGGAAAGGCGAGAGGAACTCCAGGGTCATGCCACCATTCCAAGAGTCCCCCAGATGTGTCAGTCCATTCCAGAGGAACCTTTTTTCCCTGCACTGCCTTGACGTTGAAGCCGAGGATCGACTCCCACCACGTGTGCACGTGGGACAGCCCTGTGGGAAAGCCTCGTGGGAAAGTCTCGTGGGAAAGACTCGAGGGAAAACCATAGATCCTTTGATCCACGCGGCGGACTTCGTGACACTGCTGCTACCGCTCTGGAATGAAAGCGCAAGTGCATGCCCGCATTCGAGACGAGGACTGACTCCCCTGGGGAGACTCCAGAAGTACCCCAAGATCCTTGTCAGCACTGGAGAGGAAACCTCAGGTTCCGGCCCCGACTCCACACAAGGTCTTAGGCCCCAGCATCGACGGGAGAGGAATCCCGAGAGGCCCCCGAGGAACTCGCATGGGGACTGGCCTTTCCTGAGGCCACCAGAGCGGTTCCCTGAGGTCCCCGTCTTAAGTCGAGAGCACCTGCCGCAACTCGAGAAAATCCAGGAGGTTTTGCCCTCCAGGCGAGATGAGGCCCATTTCCGCTGAGGCTTCTCGAGGCCAATCACATCTAACCACTGGAACTTCCAAAGGGTCCTTCACACCCTTGCTGCAACTCAAGAAGTTCCCCGACATACCCGTCTGCACTCGAGAGGAAGCACGTGGTGTCCCGAACACATCCAGGGGAGCCCCGTTTCCGCCTCCTAGCTCGAGATGAGGGATCCTTTCCCTGTTTCGTAGGGAAAGAATTCCCGGCGTTCCCGTCGCATCTCAAGAGGAGGCGCTCTCCACAGGAAAGGCGAGAGGAACTCCAGTGTCATGCCACCATTCCAAGAGTCCCCCAGATGTGTCAGTCCATTCCAGAGGAACCTGTTTTCCCTGCACTGCCTTGACGTTCAAGCCGAGGATCGACTCCCACCACGTGTGCACGTGGGACAGCCCTGTGGGAAAGCCTCGTGGGAAAGTCTCGTGGGAAAGACTGGAGGGAAAACCATAGATCCTTTGATCCACGCGGAGGACTGCGTGAAACTGCTGCTACCGCTCTGGAGGAAAGCGCAAGTGCATGCCCGCATTCGAGACGAGGACTGACTCCCCCGGGGAGACTCCAGAAGTACCCCAAGATCCATGTCAGCACTGGAGAGGAATCCTCAGGTTCCGGCCCCGACTCCACACAAGGTCTTAGGCCCCGGCATCGACGGGAGAGGAATCCCGAGAGGCCCCCGAGGAACTCGCATGGGCACTGGCCTTTCCTGAGGCCACCAGAGCGGGTCCCTGAGGTCCCCGTCGTAAGTCGAGAGCATCTGCCACAACTCGAGAACATCCAGGAGGTTTTGCCCTCCAGGCGAGATGAGGCCCATTTCCGCTGAGGCTTCTCGAGGCCAATCACATCTAACCACTGGAACTTCCAAAGGGTCCTTCACACCCTTGCTGCAACTCAAGAAGTTCCCCGACATACCCGTCTGCACTCGAGAGGAAGCACGTGGTGTCCCGCACACATCCAGGGGAGCCACGTTTCCGCCTGCTAGCTCGAGATGAGGGATCCTTTCCCTGTTTCGTAGGGAAAGAATTCCCGGCGTTCCCGTCTCATCTCAAGAGGAGGCGCTCTCCACAGGAAAGGCGAGAGGAACTCCAGGGTCATGCCACCATTCCAAGAGTCCCCCAGATGTGTCAGTCCATTCCAGAGGAACCTGTTTTCCCTGCACTGACTTGACGTTCAAGCCGAGGATCGACTCCCACCACGTGTGCACGTGGGACAGCCCTGTGGGAAAGCCTCGTGGGAAAGCCTCGTGGGAAACACTCGAGGGAAAACCATAGATCCTTTGATCCACGGGGGGGACTGCGTGACACTGCTGCTACCGCTATGGAGGAAAGCGCAAGTGCATGCCCGCATTCGAGACGAGGACTGACTCCCCTGGGGAGACTCCAGAAGTACCCCAAGATCCATGTCAGCACTGGAGAGGAATCCTCAGGTTCCTTCCCCGACTTCACACAAGGTCTTAGGCCCCGGCATCGACGGGAGAGGAATCCCGAGCGACCCCCGAGGAACTCGCATGGGGACTGGCCTTTCCTGAGGCCACCAGAGCGCGTCCCTGAGGTCCCCGTCGTAAGTAGAGAGCACCTGCCGCAACTCGAGAAAATCCAGGAGGTTTTGCCCTCCAGGCGAGATGAGGCCCATTTCCACTGAGGCTTCTCGAGGCCAATCACATCTAACCACTGGAACTTCCAAAGGGTCCTTCACACCCTTGCTGCAACTCAAGAAGTTCCCCGACATACCCGTCTCCACTCGAGAAGAAGCACGTGGTGTCCCGCACACATCCAGAGGAGCCCCGTTTCCGCCTCCTAGCTCGAGATGAGGGATCCTTTCCCTGTTTCGTAGGGAAAGAATTCCGGCGTTCCTGTCGCATCTCAAGAGGAGGCGCTCTCCACAGGAAAGGCGAGAGGAACTCCAGGGTCATGCCACCATTCCAAGAGTCCCCCAGATGTGTCAGTCCATTCCAGAGGAACCTGTTTTCCCTGCACTGCCTTGACGTTCAAGCCGAGGATCGACTCCCACCACGTGTGCACGTGGGACAGCCCTGTGGGAAAGCCTCGTGGGAAAGCCTCGTGGGAAAGACTCGAGGGAAAACCATAGATACTTTGATCCACGCGGCGGACTGCGTGACACTGCTGCTACCGCTCTGGAGGAAAGCGCAAGTGCATGCCCGCATTCGAGACGAGGACTGACTCCCCTGGGGAGACTCCAGAAGTACCCCAAGATCCATGTCAGCCATGGAGAGGAATCCTCAGGTTCCGGCCACGACTCCACACAAGGTCTTAAGCCCCGGCATCGACGGGAGAGGAATCCCGAGAGGCCCCCGAGGAACTCGCATGGGGACTGGCCTTTCCTGAGGCCACCAGAGCGGGTCCCTGAGGTCCCCGTCGTAAGTCGAGAGCACCTGCCGCAATTCGAGAAAATCCAGGAGGTTTTGCCCTCCAGGCGAGATGAGGCCCATTTCCGCTGAGGCTTCTCGAGGCCAATCACATCTAACCACTGGAACTTCCAAAGGGTCCTTCACACCATTGCTGCAACTCAAGAAGTTCCCCGACATACCCGTCTGCACTCGAGAGGAAGCACTTGGGGTCCCGCACACATCCAGGGGAGCCCCGTTTCCGCCTCCTAGCTCGAGATGAGGGATCCTTCCCTGTTTCGTAGGGAAAGAATTCCCGGCATTCCCGTCGCATCTCAAGAGGAGGCGCTCTCCACAGGAAAGGCGAGAGGAACTCCAGGGTCGTGCCACCATTCCAAGAGTCCCCCAGATGTGTCAGTCCATTCCAGAGGAACCTGTTTTCCCTGCACTGCCTTGACGTTGAAGCCGAGGATCGACTCCCACCACGTGTGCACGTGGGACAGCCCTGTGGGAAAGCCTCGTGGGAAAGCCTCGTGGGAAAGACTCGAGGGAAAACCATAGATCCTTTGATCCACGCGGCGGACTGCGTGCCACTGCTGCTACCGCTCTGGAGGAAAGCGCAAGTGCATGCCCGCATTCGAGACGAGGCCTGACTCCCCTGGGGAGACTCTAGAAGTACCCCAAGATCCATGTCAGCACTGGAGAGGAATCCTCAGGTTCCGGCCCCGACTCCACACAAGGTCTTAGGCCCCGGCATCGACGGGAGAGGAATCCCGAGAGGCCCCCGAGGAACTCGCAAGGGGACTGGCCTTTCCTGAGGCCACCAGAGCGGGTCCCTGAGGTCCCCGTCGTAAGTCGAGAGCACCTGCCGCAACTCGAGAAAATCCAGGAGGTTTTGCCCTCCAGGCGAGATGAGGCCCATTTCCGCTGAGGCTTCTCGAGGCCAATCACATCTAACCACTGGAACTTCCAAAGGGTCCTTCACACCATTGCTGCAACTCAAGAAGTTCCCCGACATACCCGTCTCCACTCGAGAGGAAGCACGTGGGGTCCCGCACACATCCAGGGGAGCCCCGTTTCCGCCTCCTAGCTCGAGATGAGGGATCCTTTCCCTGTTTCGTAGGGAAAGAATTCCCGGCGTTCCCGTCGCATCTCAAGAGGAGGCGCTCTCCACAGGAAAGGCGAGAGGAACTCCAGGGTCATGCCACCATTCCAAGAGTCCCCCAGATGTGTCAGTCCATTCCAGAGGAACCTGTTTTCCCTGCACTGCCTTGACGTTCAAGCCGAGGATCGACTCCCACCACGTGTGCACGTGGGACAGCCGTGTGGGAAAGCCTCGTGGGAAAGCCTCGTGGGAAAGACTCGAGGGAAAACCATAGATCCTTTGATTCAGGCGGCGGACTGCGTGACACTGCTGCTACCGCTCTGGAGGAAAGCGCAAGTGCATGCCCGGTTTCGAGACGAGGACTGACTCCCCTGGGGAGACTCCAGAAGTACCCCAAGATCCATGTCAGCACTGGAGAGGAATCCTCAGGTTCCGGCCCCGACTCCACACAAGGTCTTAGGCCCCGGCATCGACGGGAGAGGAATGCAGAGACGCCCCTGAGGAACTCGCATGGGGACTGGCCTTTCCTGAGGCCACCAGAGCGGTTCCCTGAGGTCCCCGTCCTAAGTCGAGAGCACCTGCCGCAACTCGAGAAAATCCAGGAGGTTTTGCCCTCCAGGCCAGATGAGGCCCATTTCCGCTGAGGCTTCTCGAGACCAATCACATCTAACCACTGGAACTTCCAAAGGGTCCTCCACACCATTGCTGCAACTCAAGAAGTTCCCCGACATACCCGTCTCCACTCGAGAGGAAGCACGTGGGGTCCCGCACACATCCAGGGGAGTCCCGTTTCCGCCTCCTAGCTCGAGATGAGGGATCCTTTCCCTGTTTCGTAGGGAAAGAATTCCCGGCGTTCCCGTCGCATCTCAAGAGGAGGCGCTCTCCACAGGAAAGGCGAGAGGAACTCCAGTGTCGTGCCACCATTCCAAGAGTCCCCCAGATGTGTTAGTCCATTCCAGAGGAACCTGTTTTCCCTGCACTGCCTTGACGTTCAAGCCGAGGATCGACTCCCACCACGTGTGCACGTGGGACACCCCTGTGGGAAAGCCTCGTGGGAAAGCCTCGTGGGAAAGACTCGAGGGAAAACCATAGATCCTTTGATCCACGCGGCGGACTGCGTGACACTGCTGCTACCGCTCTGGAGGAAAGCGCAAGTGCATGCCCGCATTCGAGACGAGGACTGACTCCCCTGGGGAGACTCCAGAAGAAACCCAAGATCCATGTCAGCACTGGAGAGGAATCCTCAGGTTCCGGCCCCGACTCCACACAAGGTCTTAGGCCCCGGCATCGACGGGAGATGAATCCCGAGAGGCCCCCGAGGAACTCGCATGGGGACTGGCCTTTCCTGAGGCCACCAGAGCGGTTCCCTGAGGTCCCCGTCGTAAGTCGAGAGCACCTGCCGCAACTCGAGAAAATCCAGGAGGTTTTGCCCTCCAGGCGAGATGAGGCCCATTTCCGCTGAGGCTTCTCGAGGCCAATCACATCTAACCACTGGAACTTCCAAAGGGTCCTTCACACCCTTGCTGCAACTCAAGAAGTTCCCCGACATACCCGTCTGCACTCGAGAGGAAGCACGTGGTGTCCCGAACACATCCAGGGGAGCCCCGTTTCCGCCTCCTAGCTCGAGATGAGGGATCCTTTCCCTGTTTCGTAGGGAAAGAATTCCCGGCGTTCCCGTCGCATCTCAAGAGGAGGCGCTCTCCACAGGAAAGGCGAGAGGAACTCCAGTGTCATGCCACCATTCCAAGAGTCCCCCAGATGTGTCAGTCCATTCCAGAGGAACCTGTTTTCCCTGCACTGCCTTGACGTTCAAGCCGAGGATCGACTCCCACCACGTGTGCACGTGGGACAGCCCTGTGGGAAAGCCTCGTGGGAAAGTCTCGTGGGAAAGACTCGAGGGAAAACCATAGATCCTTTGATCCACGCGGCGGACTGCGTGAAACTGCTGCTACCGCTCTGGAGGAAAGCGCAAGTGCATGCCCGCATTCGAGACGAGGACTGACTCCCCCGGGGAGACTCCAGAAGTACCCCAAGATCCATGTCAGCACTGGAGAGGAATCCTCAGGTTCCGCCCCCGACTCCACACAAGGTCTTAGGCCCCGGCATCGACGGGAGAGGAATCCCGAGAGGCCCCCGAGGAACTCGCATGGGCACTGGCCTTTCCTGAGGCCACCAGAGCGGGTCCCTGAGGTCCCCGTCGTAAGTCGAGAGCACCTGCCACAACTCGAGAACATCCAGGAGGTTTTGCCCTCCAGGCGAGATGAGGCCCATTTCCGCTGAGGCTTCTCGAGGCCAATCACATCTAACCACTGGAACTTCCAAAGGGTCCTTCACACCCTTGCTGCAACTCAAGAAGTTCCCCGACATACCCGTCTGCACTCGAGAGGAAGCACGTGGTGTCCCGCACACATCCAGGGGAGCCCCGTTTCCGCCTGCTAGCTCGAGATGAGGGATCCTTTCCCTGTTTCGTAGGGAAAGAATTCCCGGCGTTCCCGTCTCATCTCAAGAGGAGGCGCTCTCCACAGGAAAGGCGAGAGGAACTCCAGGGTCATGCCACCATTCCAAGAGTCCCCCAGATGTGTCAGTCCATTCCAGAGGAACCTGTTTTCCCTGCACTGACTTGACGTTCAAGCCGAGGATCGACTCCCACTACGTGTGCACGTGGGACAGCCCTGTGGGAAAGCCTCGTGGGAAAGCCTCGTGGGAAACACTCGAGGGAAAACCATAGATCCTTTGATCCACGGGGGGGACTGCGTGACACTGCTGCTACCGCTATGGAGGAAAGCGCAAGTGCATGACCGCATTCGAGACGAGGACTGACTCCCCTGGGGAGACTCCAGAAGTACCCCAAGATCCATGTCAGCACTGGAGAGGAATCCTCAGGTTCCTTCCCCGACTTCACACAAGGTCTTAGGCCCCGGCATCGACGGGAGAGGAATCCCGAGCGACCCCCGAGGAACTCGCATGGGGACTGGCCTTTCCTGAGGCCACCAGAGCGCGTCCCTGAGGTCCCCGTCGTAAGTAGAGAGCACCTGCCGCAACTCGAGAAAATCCAGGAGGTTTTGCCCTCCAGGCGAGATGAGGCCCATTTCCACTGAGGCTTCTCGAGGCCAATCACATCTAACCACTGGAACTTCCAAAGGGTCCTTCACACCCTTGCTGCAACTCAAGAAGTTCCCCGACATACCCGTCTCCACTCGAGAAGAAGCACGTGGTGTCCCGCACACATCCAGAGGAGCCCCGTTTCCGCCTCCTAGCTCGAGATGAGGGATCCTTTCCCTGTTTCGTAGGGAAAGAATTCCGGCGTTCCTGTCGCATCTCAAGAGGAGGCGCTCTCCACAGGAAAGGCGAGAGGAACTCCAGGGTCATGCCACCATTCCAAGAGTCCCCCAGATGTGTCAGTCCATTCCAGAGGAACCTGTTTTCCCTGCACTGCCTTGACGTTCAAGCCGAGGATCGACTCCCACCACGTGTGCACGTGGGACAGCCCTGTGGGAAAGCCTCGTGGGAAAGCCTCGTGGGAAAGACTCGAGGGAAAACCATAGATACTTTGATCCACGCGGCGGACTGCGTGACACTGCTGCTACCGCTCTGGAGGAAAGCGCAAGTGCATGCCCGCATTCTAGACGAGGACTGACTCCCCTGGGGAGACTCCAGAAGTACCCCAAGATCCATGTCAGCCATGGAGAGGAATCCTCAGGTTCCGGCCACGACTCCACACAAGGTCTTAAGCCCCGGCATCGACGGGAGAGGAATCCCGAGAGGCCCCCGAGGAACTCGCATGGGGACTGGCCTTTCCTGAGGCCACCAGAGCGGGTCCCTGAGGTCCCCGTCGTAAGTCGAGAGCACCTGCCGCAATTCGAGAAAATCCAGGAGGTTTTGCCCTCCAGGCGAGATGAGGCCCATTTCCGCTGAGGCTTCTCGAGGCCAATCACATCTAACCACTGGAACTTCCAAAGGGTCCTTCACACCATTGCTGCAACTCAAGAAGTTCCCCGACATACCCGTCTGCACTCGAGAGGAAGCACTTGGGGTCCCGCACACATCCAGGGGAGCCCCGTTTCCGCCTCCTAGCTCGAGATGAGGGATCCTTCCCTGTTTCGTAGGGAAAGAATTCCCGGCATTCCCGTCGCATCTCAAGAGGAGGCGCTCTCCACAGGAAAGGCGAGAGGAACTCCAGGGTCGTGCCACCATTCCAAGAGTCCCCCAGATGTGTCAGTCCATTCCAGAGGAACCTGTTTTCCCTGCACTGCCTTGACGTTGAAGCCGAGGATCGACTCCCACCACGTGTGCACGTGGGACAGCCCTGTGGGAAAGCCTCGTGGGAAAGCCTCGTGGGAAAGACTCGAGGGAAAACCATAGATCCTTTGATCCACGCGGCGGACTGCGTGCCACTGCTGCTACCGCTCTGGAGGAAAGCGCAAGTGCATGCCCGCATTCGAGACGAGGCCTGACTCCCCTGGGGAGACTCTAGAAGTACCCCAAGATCCATGTCAGCACTGGAGAGGAATCCTCAGGTTCCGGCCCCGACTCCACACAAGGTCTTAGGCCCCGGCATCGACGGGAGAGGAATCCCGAGAGGCCCCCGAGGAACTCGCAAGGGGACTGGCCTTTCCTGAGGCCACCAGAGCGGGTCCCTGAGGTCCCCGTCGTAAGTCGAGAGCACCTGCCGCAACTCGAGAAAATCCAGGAGGTTTTGCCCTCCAGGCGAGATGAGGCCCATTTCCGCTGAGGCTTCTCGAGGCCAATCACATCTAACCACTGGAACTTCCAAAGGGTCCTTCACACCATTGCTGCAACTCAAGAAGTTCCCCGACATACCCGTCTCCACTCGAGAGGAAGCACGTGGGGTCCCGCACACATCCAGGGGAGCCCCGTTTCCGCCTCCTAGCTCGAGATGAGGGATCCTTTCCCTGTTTCGTAGGGAAAGAATTCCCGGCGTTCCCGTCGCATCTCAAGAGGAGGCGCTCTCCACAGGAAAGGCGAGAGGAACTCCAGGGTCATGCCACCATTCCAAGAGTCCCCCAGATGTGTCAGTCCATTCCAGAGGAACCTGTTTTCCCTGCACTGCCTTGACGTTCAAGCCGAGGATCGACTCCCACCACGTGTGCACGTGGGACAGCCGTGTGGGAAAGCCTCGTGGGAAAGCCTCGTGGGAAAGACTCGAGGGAAAACCATAGATCCTTTGATTCAGGCGGCGGACTGCGTGACACTGCTGCTACCGCTCTGGAGGAAAGCGCAAGTGCATGCCCGGTTTCGAGACGAGGACTGACTCCCCTGGGGAGACTCCAGAAGTACCCCAAGATCCATGTCAGCACTGGAGAGGAATCCTCAGGTTCCGGCCCCGACTCCACACAAGGTCTTAGGCCCCGGCATCGACGGGAGAGGAATGCAGAGACGCCCCTGAGGAACTCGCATGGGGACTGGCCTTTCCTGAGGCCACCAGAGCGGTTCCCTGAGGTCCCCGTCCTAAGTCGAGAGCACCTGCCGCAACTCGAGAAAATCCAGGAGGTTTTGCCCTCCAGGCCAGATGAGGCCCATTTCCGCTGAGGCTTCTCGAGACCAATCACATCTAACCACTGGAACTTCCAAAGGGTCCTCCAAACCATTGCTGCAACTCAAGAAGTTCCCCGACATACCCGTCTCCACTCGAGAGGAAGCACGTGGGGTCCCGCACACATCCAGGGGAGTCCCGTTTCCGCCTCCTAGCTCGAGATGAGGGATCCTTTCCCTGTTTCGTAGGGAAAGAATTCCCGGCGTTCCCGTCGCATCTCAAGAGGAGGCGCTCTCCACAGGAAAGGCGAGAGGAACTCCAGTGTCGTGCCACCATTCCAAGAGTCCCCCAGATGTGTTAGTCCATTCCAGAGGAACCTGTTTTCCCTGCACTGCCTTGACGTTCAAGCCGAGGATCGACTCCCACCACGTGTGCACGTGGGACAGCCCTGTGGGAAAGCCTCGTGGGAAAGCCTCGTGGGAAAGACTCGAGGGAAAACCATAGATCCTTTGATCCACGCGGCGGACTGCGTGACACTGCTGCTACCGCTCTGGAGGAAAGCGCAAGTGCATGCCCGCATTCGAGACGAGGACTGACTCCCCTGGGGAGACTCCAGAAGTACCCCAAGATCCATGTCAGCACTGGAGAGGAATCCTCAGGTTCCGGCCCCGACTCCACACAAGGTCTTAGGCCCCGGCATCGACGGGAGAGGAATCCCGAGAGGCCCCCGAGGAACTCGCATGGGGACTGGCCTTTCCTGAGGCCACCAGAGCGGGTCCCTGAGGTCCCCGTCGTAAGTCGAGAGCACCTGCCGCAATTCGAGAAAATCCAGGAGGTTTTGCCCTCCAGGCGAGATGAGGCCCATTTCCACTGAGGCTTCTCGAGGCCAATCACATCTAACCACTGGAACTTCCAAAGGGTCCTTCACACCCTTGCTGCAACTCAAGAAGTTCCCCGACATACCCGTCTGCACTCGAGAGGAAGCACGTGGTGTCCCGCACACATCCAGGGGAGCCCCGTTTCCGCCTCCTAGCTCGAGATGAGGGATCCTTTCCCTGTTTCGTAGGGAAAGAATTCCCGGCGTTCCCGTCGCATCTCAAGAGGAGGCGCTCTCCACAGGAAAGGCGAGAGGAACTCCAGGGTCATGCCACCATTCCAAGAGTCCCCCAGATGTGTCAGTCCATTCCAGAGTAACCTGTTTTCCCTGCACTGCCTTGACGTTCAAGCCGAGGATTGACTCCCACCACGTGTGCACGTGGGACAGCCCTGTGGAAAGCCTCGTGGGAAAGCCTCGTGGGAAAGACTCGAGGGAAAACCATAGATCCTTTGATCCACGCGGCGGACTGCGTGACACTGCTGCTACCGCTCTATAGGAAAGCGCAAGTGCATGGCCGCATTCGAGACGAGGACTGACTCCCCTGGGGAGACTCCAGAAGTACCCCAAGATCCATGTCAGCCATGGAGAGGAATCCTCAGGTTCCGGCCCCGACTCCACACCAGGTCTTAGGCCCCGGCATCGACGGGAGAGGAATCCCGAGACGCCCCCGAGGAACTCGCATGGGGACTGGCCTATCCTGAGGCCACCAGAGCGGTTCCCTGAGGTCCCCGTCGTAAGTCGAGAGCACCTGCCGCAACTCGAGAAAATCCAGGAGGTTTTGCCCTCCAGGCGAGATGAGGCCCATTTCCGCTGAGGCTTCTCGAGGCCAATCACATCTAACCACTGGAACTTCCAAAGGGTCCTTCACACCATTGCTGCAACTCAAGAAGTTCCCCGACATACCCGTCTGCACTCGAGAGGAAGCACGTGGGGTCCTGCACACATCCAGGGGAGCCCCGTTTCCGCCTCCTAGCTCGAGATGAGGGATCCTTCCCTGTTTCGTAGGGAAAGAATTCCCGGCGTTCCACTCGCATCTCAAGAGGAGGCGCTCTCCACAGGAAAGGCGAGAGGAACTCCAGTGTCGTGCCACCATTCCAAGAGACCCCCAGATGTGTCAGTCCATTCCAGAGGAACCTGTTTTCCCTGCACTGCCTTGACGTTCAAGCCGAGGATCGACTCCCACCACGTGTGCACGTGGGACAGCCCTGTGGGAAAGCCTCGTGGGAAAGCCTCGTGGGAAAGACTCGAGGGAAAACCATAGATCCTTTGATCCACACGGCGGACTGCGTGACACTGCTGCTACCGCTCTGGAGGAAAGTGCAAGTGCATGCCCGCATTCGAGACGAGGACTGACTCCCCTGGGGAGACTCCAGAAGTACCCCAAGATCCATGTCAGCCCTGGAGAGGAATCCTCACGTTCCGGCCCCGATCCACACAAGGTCTTAGGCCCCGGCATCGACGTGAGAGGAATCCCGAGAGGCCCCCGAGGAACTCGCATGGGGACTGGCCTTTCCTGAGGCCACCAGAGCGGGTCCCTGAGGTCCCCGTGGTAAGTCTAGAGCACCTGCCGCAACTCGAGAAAATCCAGGAGGTTTTGCCCTCCAGGCGAGATGAGGCCCATTTCCGCTGAGGCTTCTCCAGGCTAATCACGTCTAACCAATGGAACTTCCAAAGGGTCCTTCACACCCTTGCTGCAACTCAAGAAGTTCCCTGACATACCCTTCTCCACTCGAGAGGAAGCACGTGGGTCCCGCACACATCCAGGGGTGCCCCGTTTCCGCCTCCTAGCTCGAGATGAGGGATCCTTTCCCTGTTTCGTAGGGAAAGAATTCCCGGCGTTCCAGTCGCATCTCAAGAGGAGGCGCTCTCCACAGGAAAGGCGAGAGGAACTCCAGGGTCGTGACACCATTCCAAGAGTCCCCCAGATGTGTCAGTCCATTCCAGAGGACCCTGTTTTCCCAGCACTGCCTTGACGTTCAAGCCGAGGATCGACTCCTACCACGTGTGCACGTGGGACAGCCCTGTGGGAAAGCCTCGTGGGAAAGCCTCGTGGGAAAGACTCGAGGGAAAACCATAGATCCTTTGATCCACGCGGCGGACTGCGTGACACTGCTGCTACCGCTCTGGAGGAAAGCGCAAGTGCATGCCCGCTTTCGAGACGAGGACTGACTCCCCTGGGGAGACTCCAGAAGTACCCCAAGATCCATGTCAGCACTGGAGAGGAATCCTCAGGTTCCGGCCCCGACTCCACACAAGGTCTTAGGTCCCGGCATCGACGGGAGAGGTATCCCGAAAGGCCCCCGAGGAACTCGCATGGGGACTGGCCTTTCCTGAGGCCACCAGAGCGGTTCCCTGAGGTCCCCGTCGTAAGTCGAGAGCACCTGCCGCAACTCGAGAAAATCCAGGAGGTTTTGCCCTCCAGGCGAGATGAGGCCCATTTCCGCTGAGGCTTCTCGAGGCCAATCACATCTAACCACTGGAACTTTCAAAGGGTCCTTCACACCCTTGCTGCAACTCAAGAAGTTCCCCGACATACCCGTCTCCACTCGAGAGGAAGCACGTGGTGTCACGCACACATCCAGGGGAGCCCCGTTTCCGCCTCCTAGCTCGAGATGAGGGATCCTTTCCCTGTTACGTAGGGAAAGAATTCCCGGCGTTCCCGTCGCATCTCAAGAGGAGGCGCTCTCCACAGGAAAGGCGAGAGGAACTCCAGGGTCGTGCCACCATTCCAAGAGTCCCCCGGATGTGTCAGTCCATTCCAGAGGAACCTGTTTTCCCTGCACTGCCTTGACGTTCAAGCCGAAGATCGACTCCCACCACGTGTGCACGTGGGACAGCCCTGTGGGAAAGCCTCGTGGGAAAGCCTCGTGGGAAAGACTCGAGGGAAAACCATAGATCCTTTGATCCACGCGGCGGACTGCGTGACACTGCTGCTACCGCTCTGGAGGAAAGCGCAAGTGCATGCCCGCATTCGAGACGAGGACTGACTCCCCTGGGGAGACTCCAGAAGTACCCCAAGATCCATGTCAGCACTGGAGAGGAATCCTCAGGTTCCGGCCCCGACTCCACACAAGGTCTTAGGCCCCGGCATCGACTGGAGAGGAATCCCGAGAGGCCCCCGAGGAACTCGCATGGGGACTGGCCTTTCCTGAGGCCACCAGAGCGGGTCCCTGAGGTCCCCGTCGTAAGTCGAGAGCACCTGAAGCAACTCGAGAAAATCCAGGAGGTTTTGCCCTCCAGGCGAGATGAGGCCCATTTCCGCTGAGGCTTCTCGAGGCTAATCACGTCTAACCACTGGAACTTCCAAAGGGTCCTTCACACCCTTGCTGCAACTCAAGAAGTTCCCCGACATACCCGTCTCCACTCGAGAGGAAGCACGTGGTGTCCCGCACACATCCAGGGGAGCCTCGTTTCCGCCTCCTAGCTCGAGATGAGGGATCCTTTCCCTGTTTCGTAGGGAAAGAATTCCCGGCGTTCCCGTCGCATCTAAAGAGGAGGCGCTCTCCACAGGAAAGGCGAGAGGAACTCCAGGGTTGTGCCACCATTCCAAGAGTCCCCCAGATGGGTCAGTCCATTCCAGAGGAACCTGTTTTCCCTGCACTGCCTTGACGTTCAAGCCGAGGATCGACTCCCACCACGTGTGCACGTGGGACAGCCCTGTGGCAAAGCCTCGTGGGAAAGCCTCGTGGGAAAGACTCGAGGGAAAACCATAGATACTTTGATCCACGCGGCGGACTGCGTGACACTGCTGCTACCGCTCTGGAGGAAAGTACAAGTGCATGCCCGCATTCGAGACGAGGACTGACTCCCCTGGGGAGACTCCAGAAGTACCCCAAGATCCATGTCAGCACTGGAGAGGAATCCTCAGGTTCCGGCCCCGACTCCACACAAGGTCTTAGGCCCCGGCATCGACGGGAGAGGAATCCCGAGAGGCCCCCGAGGAACTCGCATGGGGACTGGCCTTTCCTGAGGCCACCAGAGCGGGTCCCTGAGGTCCCCGTCGTAAGTCGCGAGCACCTGCCGCAACTCGAGAAAATCCAGGAGGTTGCCCTCCAGGCGAGATGAGGCCCATTTCCGCTGAGGCTTCACGAGGCCAGTCACATCTAACCACTGCAACTTCCAAAGGGTCCTTCACACCATTGCTGCAACTCAAGAAGTTCCCCGACATACCCGTCTCCACTCGAGAGGAAGCACGTGGGGTCCCTCACACATCCAGGGGAGCCCCGTTTCCGCCTCCTAGTTCGAGATGTGGTATCCTTCCCTGTTTCGTAGGGAAAGAATTCCCGGCGTTCCAGTCGCATCTCAAGAGGAGGCGCTCTCCACAGGAAAGGTGAGAGGAACTCCAGGGTCGTGACACCATTCCAAGAGTCCCCCAGATGTGTCAGCCCATTCCAGAGGAACCTGTTTTCCCTGCACTGCCTTGACGTTCAAGCCGAGGATCGACTCCCACCACGTGTGCACGTGGGACAGCCCTGTGGGAAAGCCTCGTGGGAAAGCCTCGTGGGAAAGACTCGAGGGAAAACCATAGATCCTTTGATCCACGCGGCGGACTGCATGACACTGCTGCTACCACTTTGGAGGAAAGCGCAAGTGCATGCCCGCATTCGAGACGAGGTCTGACTCCCCTGGGGAGACTCCAGAAGTACCCCAAGATCCATGTCAGCACTGGAGAGGAATCCTCAGGTTCCGGCCCCGACTCCACACAAGGTCTTAGGCCCCGGCATCGACGGGAGAGGAATCCCGAGAGGCCCCCGAGGAACTCGCATGGGGACTGGCCTTTCCGTAGGTCACCAGAGCGGGTCCCTGAGGTCCCCGTCGTAAGTCGAGAGCACCTGCCGCAACTCGAGAAAATCCAGGAGGTTTTGCCCTCCAGGCGAGATGAGGCCCATTTCCGATGAGGCTTCTCGAGGCCAATCACATCTAAACACTGGAACTTCCAAAGGGTCCTTCACACCATTGCTGCAACTCAAGAAGTTCCCCGACATACCCGTCTCCACTCGAGAGGAAGCACGTGGGTTCCCGCACACATCCAGGGGAGCCCCGTTTCCGCCTCCTGGCTCGAGATGAGTGATCCTTTCCCTGTTTTGTAGGGAAAGAATTCCCGGCGTTCCCGTCGCATCTCAAGAGGAGGCGCTCTCCACAGAAAAGGCGAGAGCAACTCCAGGGTCATGCCACCATTCCAAGAGTCCCCCAGATGTGTCAGTCCATTCCAGAGGAACCTGTTTTCCCTGCACTGCCTTGACGTTCAAGCCGAGGATCGACTCCCACCACGTGTGCACGTGGGACAGCCCTGTGGGAAAGCCTCGTGGGAAAGCCTCGTGGTAAAGACTCCTGGGAAAACCATAGATCCTTTGATCCACGCGGCGGACTGCGTGACACTGCTGCTACCGCTCTGGAGGAAAGCGCAAGTGCATGCCCGCATTCGAGACGAGGACTGACTCCTCTTTCGAGACTCCAGAAGTACCCCAAGATCCATGTCAGCACTGGAGAGGAATCCTCAGGTTCCGGCCCCGACTCCACACAAGGTCTTAGGCACCGGCATCGACGGGAGAGGAATCCCGAGACGCCCCCGAGGAACTCGCATGGGGAATGGCCTTTCCTGAGGCCACCAGAGCGGTTCCCTGAGGTCCCCGTCGTAAGTCGCGAGCACCTGCCGCAACTCGAGAAAATCCAGGAGGTTTTGCCCTCCAGGCGAGATGAGGCCCATTTCCGCTGAGGCTTCTCGAGGCCAATCACCTCTAACCACTGGAACTTCCAAAGGGTCCTTCACACCCTTGCTGCAACTCAAGAAGTTCCCCGACATACCCGTCTCCACTCGAGAGGAAGCACGTGGGGTCCCTCACACATCCAGGGGAGCCCCGTTTCCGCCTCCTAGCTCGAGATGTGGTATCCTTCCCTGTTTCGTAGGGAAAGAATTCCAGGCGTTCCAGTCGCATCTCAAGAGGAGGCGCTCTCCACAGGAAAGGTGAGAGGAACTCCAGGGTCGTGACACCATTCCAAGAGTCCCCCAGATGTGTCAGCCCATTCCAGAGGAACCTGTTTTCCCTGCACTGCCTTGACGTTCAAGCCGAGGATCGACTCCCACCACGTGTGCACGTGGGACAGCCCTGTGGGAAAGCCTCGTAGGAAAGCCTCGTGGGAAAGACTCGAGGGAAAACCAGAGATCCTTTGATCCACGCGGCGGACTGCATGACACTGCTGCTACCACTCTGGAGGAAAGCGCAAATGCATGCCCGCATTCGAGACGAGGACTGACTCCCCTGGGGAGACTCCAGAAGTACCCCAAGATCCATGTCAGCACTGGAGAGGAATCCTCAGGTTCCGGCCCCGACTCCACACAAGGTCTTAGGCCCCGGCATCGACGGGAGAGGAATCCCGAGAGGCCCCCGAGGAACTCGCATGGGGACTGGCCTTTCCGTAGGTCACCAGAGCGGGTCCCTGAGGTCCCCGTCGTAAGTCGAGAGCACCTGCCGCAACTCGAGAAAATCCAGGAGGTTTTGCCCTCCAGGCGAGATGAGGCCCATTTCCGCTGAGGCTTCTCGAGGCCAATCACCTCTAACCACTGGAACTTCCAAAGGGTCCTTCACACCCTTGCTGCAACTCAAGAAGTTCCCCGACATACCCGTCTCCACTCGAGAGGAAGCACGTGGGGTCCCTCACACATCCAGGGGAGCCCCGTTTCCGCCTCCTAGCTCGAGATGTGGTATCCTTCCCTGTTTCGTAGGGAAAGAATTCCAGGCGTTCCAGTCGCATCTCAAGAGGAGGCGCTCTCCACAGGAAAGGTGAGAGGAACTCCAGGGTCGTGACACCATTCCAAGAGTCCCCCAGATGTGTCAGCCCATTCCAGAGGAACCTGTTTTCCCTGCACTGCCTTGACGTTCAAGCCGAGGATCGACTCCCACCACGTGTGCACGTGGGACAGCCCTGTGGGAAAGCCTCGTAGGAAAGCCTCGTGGGAAAGACTCGAGGGAAAACCAGAGATCCTTTGATCCACGCGGCGGACTGCATGACACTGCTGCTACCACTCTGGAGGAAAGCGCAAATGCATGCCCGCATTCGAGACGAGGACTGACTCCCCTGGGGAGACTCCAGAAGTACCCCAAGATCCATGTCAGCACTGGAGAGGAATCCTCAGGTTCCGGCCCCGACTCCACACAAGGTCTTAGGCCCCGGCATCGACGGGAGAGGAATCCCGAGAGGCCCCCGAGGAACTCGCATGGGGACTGGCCTTTCCGTAGGTCACCAGAGCGGGTCCCTGAGGTCCCCGTCGTAAGTCGAGAGCACCTGCCGCAACTCGAGAAAATCCAGGAGGTTTTGCCCTCCAGGCGAGATGAGGCCCATTTCCGATGAGGCTTCTCGAGGCCAATCACATCTAAACACTGGAACTTCCAAAGGGTCCTTCACACCCTTGCTGCAACTCAAGAAGTTCCCCGACATACCCGTCTCCACTCGAGAGGAAGCACGTGGGTTCCCGCACACATCCAGGGGAGCCCCGTTTCCGCCTCCTGGCTCGAGATGAGGGATCCTTTCCCTGTTTTGTAGGGAAAGAATTCCCGGCGTTCCCGTCGCATCTAAAGAGGAGGCGCTCTCCACAGGGAAGGCGAGAGGAACTCCAGGGTTGTGCCACCATTCCAAGAGTCCCCCAAATGGGTCAGTCCATTCCAGAGGAACCTGTTTTCCCTGCACTGCCTTGACGTTCAAGCCGAGGATCGACTCCCACCACGTGTGCACGTGGGACAGCCCTGTGGGAAAGCCTCGTGGGAAAGCCTCGTGGGAAAGACTCGAGGGAAAACCATAGATCCTTTGATCCACGCGGCGGACTGCGTGACACTGCTGCTACCGCTCTGGAGGAAAGCGCAAGTGCATGCCCGCATTCGAGACGAGGACTGACTCCCCTGGGGAGACTCCAGAAGTACCCCAAGATCCATGTCAGCACTGGAGAGGAATCCTCAGGTTCCGGCCCCGACTCCACACAAGGTCTTAGGCCCCGGCATCGACGGGAGAGGAATCCCGAGAGGCCCCCGAGGAACTCGCATGGGGACTGGCCTTTCCTGAGGCCACCAGAGCGGGTCCCTGAGGTCCCCGTCGTAAGTCGAGAGCACCTGCCGCAACTCGAGAAAATCCAGGAGGTTTTGCCCTCCAGGCGAGATGAGGCCCATTTCCGCTGAGGCTTCTCGAGGCCAATCACATCTAACCACTGGAACTTCCAAAGGGTCTTTCACACCCTTGCTGCAACTCAAGAAGTTCCCCGACATACCCGTCTCCACTCGAGAGGAAGCACGTGGTGTCCCGCACACATCCAGGGGAGCCCCGTTTCCGCCTCCTAGCTCGAGATGAGGGATCCTTTCCCTGTTTCGTAGGGAAAGAATTCCCGGCGTTCCCGTCGCATCTCAAGAGGAGGCGCTCTCCACAGGAAAGGCGAGAGGAACTCCAGGGTCGTGACACCATTCCAAGAGTCCCCCAGATGTGTCAGCCCATTCCAGAGGAACCTGTTTTCCCTGCACTGCCTTGACGTTCAAGCCGAGGATCGACTCCCACCACGTGTGCACGTGGGACAGCCCTGTGGGAAAGCCTCGTGGGAAAGCCTCGTGGGAAAGACTCGAGGGAAAACCATAGATCCTTTGATCCACGCGGCGGACTGCGTGACACTGCTGCTACCGCTCTGGAGGAAAGCGCAAGTGCATGCCCGCATTCGAGACGAGGACTGACTCCCCTGGGGAGACTCCAGAAGTACCCCAAGATCCATGTCAGCACTGGAGAGGAATCCTCAGGTTCCGGCCCCGACTTCACACAAGGTCATAGGCCCCGGCATCGACGGGAGAGGAATCCCGAGAGGCCCCCGAGGAACTCCCATCGGGACTGGCCTTTCCTGAGGCCACCAGAGCGGGTCCCTGAGGTCCCCGTCGTAAGTCGAGAGCACCTGCCGCAACTCGAGAAAATCCAGGAGGTTTTGCCCTCCAGGCGAGATGAGGCCCATTTCAGCTGAGGCTTCTCGAGGCTAATCACGTCTAACCACTGGAACTTCCAAAGGGTCCTTCACACCCTTGCTGCAACTCAAGAAGTTCCCCGACATACACGTCTCCACTCGAGAGGAAGAACGTGGGTCCCGCACACATCCAGGGGAGACCCGTTTCCGCCTCCTAGCTCGAGATGAGGGATCCTTTCCCTGTTTCGTAGGGAAAGAATTCCCGGCGTTCCCGTCGCATCTCAAGAGGAGGCGCTCTCCACAGGAAAGGCGAGAGGAACTCCAGGGTCGTGCCACCATTCCAAGAGTCCCCCAGATGTGTCAGTCCATTCCAGAGGAACCTGTTTTCCCTGCACTGCCTTGACGTTCAAGCCGAGGATCGACTCCCACCACGTGTGCACGTGGGACAGCCCTGTGGGAAAGCCTCGTGGGAAAGCCTCGTGGGAAAGACTCGAGGGAAAACCATAGATCCTTTGATCCACGCGGCGGACTGCGTGACACTGCTGCTACCGCTCTGGAGGAAAGCGCAAGTGCATGCCCGCATTCGAGACGAGGACTGACTCCCCTGGGGAGACTCCAGAAGTACCCCAAGATCCATGTCAGCACTGGAGAGGAATCCTCAGGTTCCGGCCCCGACTCCACACAAGGTCTTAGGCCCCGGCATCGACGGGAGAGGAATCCCGAGAGGCCCCCGTGGAACTCGCATGGGGACTGGCCTTTCCTGAGGCCACCAGAGCGGGTCCCTGAGGTCCCCGTCGTAAGTCGAGAGCACCTGCCGCAACTCGAGAAAATCCAGGAGGTTTTGCCCTCCAGGCGAGATGAGGCCCATTTCCGCTGAGGCTTCTCGAGGCCAATCACATCTAACCACTGGAACTTCCAAAGGGTCTTTCACACCCCTGCTGCAACTCAAGAAGTTCCCCGACATACCCGTCTCCACTCGAGAGGAAGCACGTGGTGTCCCGCACACATCCAGGGGAGCCCCGTTTCCTCCTCCTAGCTCGAGATGAGGGATCCTTTCCCTGTTTCGTAGGGAAAGAATTCCCGGAGTTCCCGTCGCATCTAAAGAGGAGGCGCTCTCCACAGGAAAGGCGAGAGGAACTCCAGGGTTGTGCCACCATTCCAAGAGTCCCCCAGATGTGTCAGCCCATTCCAGAGGAACCTGTTTTCCCTGCACTGCCTTGACGTTCAAGCCGAGGATCGACTCCCACCACGTGTGCACGTGGGACAGCCCTGTGGGAAAGCCTCGTGGGAAAGCCTCGTGGGAAAGACTCGAGGGAAAACCATAGATCCTTTGATCCACGCGGCGGACTGCGTGACACTGCTGCTACCGCTCTGGAGGAAAGCGCAAGTGCATGCCCGCATTCGAGACGAGGACTGACTCCCCTGGGGAGACTCCAGAAGTACCCCAAGATCCATGTCAGCACTGGAGAGGAATCCTCAGGTTCCGGCACCGACTCCACACAAGGTCTTAGGCCCCGGCATCGACGGGAGAGGAATCCCGAGAGGCCCCCGAGGAACTCGCATGGGGACTGGCCTTTCCTGAGGCCACCAGAGCGGGTCCCTGAGGTCCCCGTCGTAAGTCGAGAGCACCTGCCGCAACTCGAGAAAATCCAGGAGGTTTTGCCCTCCAGGCGAGATGAGGCCCATTTCCGCTGAGGCTTCTCGAGGCCAATCACATCTAACCACTGGAACTTCCAAAGGGTCTTTCACACCCTTGCTGCAACTCAAGAAGTTCCCCGACATACCCGTCTCCACTCGAGAGGAAGCACGTGGTGTCCCGCACACATCCAGGGGAGCCCCGTTTCCGCCTCCTAGCTCGAGATGAGGGATCCTTTCCCTCTTTCGTAGGGAAAGAATTCCCGGCGTTCCCGTCGCATCTCAAGAGTAGGCGCTCTCCACAGGAAAGGCGAGAGGAACTCCAGGGTCTTGCCACCATTCCAAGAGTCCCCCAGATGTGTCAGTCCATTCCAGAGGAACCTGTTTTCCCTGCACTGCCTTGACGTTCAAGCCGAGGATCGACTCCCACCACGTGTGCACGTGGGACAGCCCTGTGGGAAAGCCTCGTGGGAAAGACTCGAGGGAAAACCATAGATCCTTTGATCCACGCGGCGGACTGCGTGACACTGCTGCTACCGCTCTGGAGGAAAGCGCAAGTGCATGCCCGCATTCGAGACGAGGACTGACTCCCCTGGGGAGACTGCAGAAGTACCCCAAGATCCATGTCAGCACTGGAGAGGAATCCTCAGGTTCCGGCCCCGACTTCACACAAGGTCATAGGCCCCGGCATCGACGGGAGAGGAATCCCGAGAGGCCCCCGAGGAACTCGCATCGGGACTGGCCTTTCCTGAGGCCACCAGAGCGGGTCCCTGAGGTCCCCGTCGTAAGTCGAGAGCACCTGCCGCAACTCGAGAAAATCCAGGAGGTTTTGCCCTCCAGGCGAGATGACGCCCATTTCCGCTGAGGCTTCTCGAGGCTAATCACGTCTAACCACTGGAACTTCCAAAGGGTCCTTCACACCATTGCTGCAACTCAAGAAGTTCCCCGACATACCCGTCTCCACTCGAGAGGAAGCACGTGGGTCCCGCACACATCCAGGGGAGCCCCGTTTCCGCCTCCTAGCTCGAGATGAGGGATCCTTTCCCTGTTTCGTAGGGAAAGAATTCCCGGCGTTCCCGTCGCATCTCAAGAGGAGGCGCTCTCCCCAGGAAAGGCGAGAGGAACTCCAGGGTCGTGCCACCATTCCAAGAGTCCCCCAGATGTGTCAGCCCATTCCAGAGGAACCTGTTTTCCCTGCACTGCCTTGACGTTCAAGCCGAGGATCGACTCCCACCACGTGTGCACGTGGGACAGCCCTGTGGGAAAGCCTCGTGGGAAAGACTCGAGGGAAAACCATAGATCCTTTGATCCACGCGGCGGACTGCGTGACACTGCTGCTACCGCTCTGGAGGAAAGCGCAAGTGCATGCCCGCATTCGAGACGAGGACTGACTCCCCTGGGGAGACTGCAGAAGTACCCCAAGATCCATGTCAGCACTGGAGAGGAATCCTCAGGTTCCGGCCCCGACTTCACACAAGGTCATAGGCCCCGGCATCAACGGGAGAGGAATCCCGAGAGGCCCCCGAGGAACTCGCATCGGGACTGGCCTTTCCTGAGGCCACCAGAGCGGGTCCCTGAGGTCCCCGTCGTAAGTCGAGAGCACCTGCCGCAACTCGAGAAAATCCAGGAGGTTTTGCCCTCCAGGCGAGATGAGGCCCATTTCCGCTGAGGCTTCTCGAGGCCAATCACATCTAACCACTGGAACTTCCAAAGGGTCTTTCACACCCTTGCTGCAACTCAAGAAGTTCCCCGACATACCCGTCTCCACTCGAGAGGAAGCACGTGGTGTCCCGCACACATCCAGGGGAGCCCCGTTTCCGCCTCCTAGCTCGAGATGAGGGATCCTTTCCCTGTTTCGTAGGGAAAGAATTCCCGGCGTTCCCGTCGCATCTCAAGAGGAGGCGCTCTCCACAGGAAAGGCGAGAGGAACTCCAGGGTCGTGCCACCATTCCAAGAGTCCCCCAAATGTGTCAGCCCATTCCAGAGGAACCTGTTTTCCCTGCACTGCCTTGACGTTCAAGCCGAGGATCGACTCCCACCACGTGTGCACGTGGGACAGCCCTGTGGGAAAGCCTCGTGGGAAAGCCTCGTGGGAAAGACTCGAGGGAAAACCATAGATCCTTTGATCCACGCGGCGGACTGCGTGACACTGCTGCTACCGCTCTGGAGGAAAGTGCAAGTGCATGCCCGCATTCGAGACGAGGACTGACTCCCCTGGGGAGACTCCAGAAGTACCCCAAGATCCATGTCCGCACTGGAGAGGAATCCTCAGGTTACGGCCCCGACTCCACACAAGGTCTTAGGCCCCGGCATCGACGGGAGAGGAATCCCGAGACGCCCCCGAGGAACTCGCATGGGGACTGGCCTTTCCTGAGGCCACCAGAGCGGGTCCCTGAGGTCCCCGTCGTAAGTCGCGAGCACCTGCCGCAACTCGAGAAAATCCAGGAGGTTTTGCCCTCCAGGCGAGATGAGGCCCATTTCCGCTGAGGCTTCTCGAGGCCAATCACATCTAACCACTGGAAATTCCAAAGGGTCCTTCACACCATTGCTGCAAATCAAGAAGTTCCCCGACATACCCGTCTCCACTCGAGAGGAAGCACGTGGGGTCCCGCACACATCCAGGGGAGCCCCGTTTCCGCCTCCTAGCTCGAGATGAGGGATCCTTCCCTGTTTCGTAGGGAAAGAATTCCCGGCGTTCCAGTCGCATCTCAAGAGGAGGCGCTCTCCACAGGAAAGGTGAGAGGAACTCCAGTGTCGTGACACCATTCCAAGAGTCCCCCAGATGTGTCAGCCCATTCCAGAGGATCCTGTTTTCCCTGCACTGCCTTGACGTTCAAGCCGAGGATCGACTCCCACCACGTGTGCACGTGGGACAGCCCTGTGGGAAAGCCTCGTGGGAAAGCCTCGTGGGAAAGACTCGAGGGAAAACCATAGATCCTTTGATCCACGCGGCGGACTGCGTGACACTGCTGCTACCGCTCTGGAGGAAAGTGCAAGTGCATGCCCGCATTCGAGACGAGGACTGACTCCCCTGGGGAGACTCCAGAAGTACCCCAAGATCCATGTCCGCACTGGAGAGGAATCCTCAGGTTACGGCCCCGACTCCACACAAGGTCTTAGGCCCCGGCATCGACGGGAGAGGAATCCCGAGACGCCCCCGAGGAACTCGCATGGGGACTGGCCTTTCCTGAGGCCACCAGAGCGGTTCCCTGAGGTCCCCGTCGTAAGTCGCGAGCACCTGCCGCAACTCGAGAAAATCCAGGAGGTTTTGCCCTCCAGGCGAGATGAGGCCCATTTCCGCTGAGGCTTCTCGAGGCCAATCACATCTAACCACTGGAAATTCCAAAGGGTCCTTCACACCATTGCTGCAAATCAAGAAGTTCCCCGACATACCCGTCTCCACTCGAGAGGAAGCACGTGGGGTCCCTCACACATCCAGGGGAGCCCCGTTTCCGCCTCCTAGCTCGAGATGAGGGATCCTTCCCTGTTTCGTAGGGAAAGAATTCCCGGCGTTCCAGTCGCATCTCAAGAGGAGGCGCTCTCCACAGGAAAGGTGAGAGGAACTCCAGTGTCGTGACACCATTCCAAGAGTCCCCCAGATGTGTCAGCCCATTCCAGAGGATCCTGTTTTCCCTGCACTGCCATGACGTTCAAGCCGAGGATCGACTCCCACCACGTGTGCACGTGGGACAGCCCTGTGGGAAAGCCTCGTGGGAAAGCCTCGTGGGAAAGACTCGAGGGAAAACCATAGATCCTTTGATCCACGCGGCGGACTGCGTGACACTGCTGCTACCGCTCTGGAGGAAAGCGCAAGTGCATGCCCGCATTCGAGACGAGGACTGACTCCCCTGGGGAGACTCCAGAAGTACCCCAAGATCCATGTCAACACTGGAGAGGAATCCTCAGGTTACGGCCCCGACTCCACACAAGGTCTTAGGCCCCGGCATCGACGGGAGAGGAATCCCGTGAGGCCCCCGAGGAACTCGCATGGGGACTGGCTTTTCCTGAGGCCACCAGAGCGGGTCCCTGAGGTCCCCGTCGTAAGTCGAGAGCACCTGCCGCAACTCGAGAAAATCCAGGAGGTTTTGCCCTCCAGGCGAGATGAGGCCCATTTCCGCTGAGGCTTCTCGAGGACAATCACATCTAACCACTGGAACTTCCAAAGGGTCCTTCACACCATTGCTGCAACTCAAGAAGTTCCCCGACATACCCGTCTCCACTCGAGAGGAAGCACGTGGGTTCCCGCACACATCCAGGGGAGCCCCGTTTCCGCCTCCTAGCTCGAGATGAGGGATCCTTTCACTGTTTCGTAGGGAAAGAATTCCCGGCGTTCCCGTCGCATCTCAAGAGGAGGCGCTCTCCACAGAAAAGGCGAGAGGAACTCCAGTGTCGAGACACCATTCCAAGAGTCCCCCAGATGTGTCAGTCCATTCCAGAGGAACCTGTTTTCCCTGCACTGCCTTGACGTTCAAGCCGAGGATCGACTCCCACCACGTGTGCACGTGGGACAGCCCTGTGGGAAAGCCTCGTGGGAAAGCCTCGTGGGAAAGTCTGGAGGGAAAACCATAGATCCTTTGATCCACGTGGCGGACTGCGTGACACTGCTGCTACCGCTCTGGAGGAAAGCGCAAGTGCATGCCCGCATTCGAGACGAGGACTGACTCCCTGGGGAGACTCCAGAAGTACCCCAAGATCCATGTCAGCACTGGAGAGGAATCCTCAGGTTCCGGCCCCGACTCCACACAAGGTCTTAGGCCCCGGCATCGACGGGAGAGGAATCCCGAGAGGCCCCCGAGGAACTCGCATGGGGACTGGCCTTTCCTGAGGCCACCAGAGCGGGTCCCTGAGGTCCCCGTCGTAAGTCGAGAGCACCTGCCGCAACTCGAGAAAATCCAGGAGGTTTTGCCCTCCCGGCGAGATGAGTCCCATTTCCGCTGAGGCTTCTCGAGGCTAATCACGTCTAACCACTGGAACTTCCAAAGGGTCCTTCACACCCTTGCTGCAACTCAAGAAGTTCCCCGACATACCCGTCTCCACTCGAGAGGAAGCACGTGGGTCCCGCACACATCCAGGGGAGCCCCGTTTCCGCCTCCTAGCTCGAGATGAGGGATCCTTTCCCTGTTTCCTAGGGAAAGAATTCCCGGCGTTTCCGTCGCATCTCAAGAGGAGGCGCTCTCCACAGGAAAGGCGAGAGGAACTCCAGGGTCGTGCCACCATTCCAAGAGTCCCCCAAATGTGTCAGCCCATTCCAGAGGAACCTGTTTTCCCTGCACTGCCTTGACGTTCAAGCCGAGGATCGACTCCCACCACGTGTGCACGTGGGACAGCCCTGTGGGAAAGCCTCGTGGGAAAGCCTCGTGGGAAAGACTCGAGGGAAAACCATAGATCCTTTGATCCACGCGGCGGACTGCGTGACACTGCTGCTACCGCTCTGGAGGAAAGTGCAAGTGCATGCCCGCATTCGAGACGAGGACTGACTCCCCTGGGGAGACTCCAGAAGTACCCCAAGATCCATGTCCGCACTGGAGAGGAATCCTCAGGTTCCGGCCCCGACTCCACACAAGGTCTTAGGCCCCGGCATCGACGGGAGAGGAATCCCGAGACGCCCCCGAGGAACTCGCATGGGGACTGGCCTTTCCTGAGGCCACCAGAGCGGTTCCCTGAGGTCCCCGTCGTAAGTCGCGAGCACCTGCCGCAACTCGAGAAAATCCAGGAGGTTTTGCCCTCCAGGCGAGATGAGGCCCATTTCCGCTGAGGCTTCTCGAGGCCAATCACATCTAACCACTGGAAATTCCAAAGGGTACTTCACACCATTGCTGCAAATCAAGAAGTTCCCCGACATACCCGTCTCCACTCGAGAGGAAGCACGTGGGGTCCCTCACACATCCAGGGGAGCCCCGTTTCCGCTTCCTAGCTCGAGATGAGGGATCCTTCCCTGTTTCGAAGGGAAAGAATTCCCGGCGTTCCAGTCGCATCTCAAGAGGAGGCGCTCTCCACAGGAAAGGTGAGAGGAACTCCAGTGTCGTGACACCATTCCAAGAGTCCCCCAGATGTGTCAGCCCATTCAAGAGGATCCTGTTTTCCCTGCACTGCCTTGACGTTCAAGCCGAGGATCGACTCCCACCACGTGTGCACGTGGGACAGCCCTGTGGGAAAGCCTCGTGGGAAAGCCTCGTGGGAAAGACTCGAGGGAAAACCATAGATCCTTTGATCCACGCGGCGGACTGCGTGACACTGCTGCTACCGCTCTGGAGGAAAGCGCAAGTGCATGCCCGCATTCGAGACGAGGACTGACTCCCCTGGGGAGACTCCAGAAGTACCCCAAGATCCATGTCAGCACTGGAGAGGAATCCTCAGGTTACGGCCCCGACTCCACACAAGGTCTTAGGCCCCGGCATCGACGGGAGAGGAATCCCGTGAGGCCCCCGAGGAACTCGCATGGGGACTGGCCTTTCCTGAGGCCACCAGAGCGGGTCCCTGAAGTCCCCGTCGTAAGTCGAGAGCACCTGCCGCAACTCGAGAAAATCCAGGAGGTTTTGCCCTCCAGGCGAGATGAGGCAGATTTCCGCTGAGGCTTCTCGAGGCCAATCACATCTAACCACTGGAAATTCCAAAGGGTCCTTCACACCATTGCTGCAACTCAAGAAGTTCCCCGACATACC
Organism: Ovis canadensis; assembly: GCF_042477335.2. Lineage (NCBI taxonomy): Eukaryota > Metazoa > Chordata > Mammalia > Artiodactyla > Bovidae > Ovis > Ovis canadensis. The sequence continues at coordinate 4,877,952 of NC_091252.1, forward strand.
CGTCTCCACTCGAGAGGAAGCACGTGGGTTCCCGCACACATCCAGGGGAGCCCCGTTTCCGCCTCCTAGCTCGAGATGAGGGATCCTTTCACTGTTTCGTAGGGAAAGAATTCCCGGCGTTCCCGTCGCATCTCAAGAGGAGGCGCTCTCCACAGAAAAGGCGAGAGGAACTCCAGTGTCGAGACACCATTCCAAGAGTCCCCCAGATGTGTCAGTCCATTCCAGAGGAACCTGTTTTCCCTGCACTGCCTTGACGTTCAAGCCGAGGATCGACTCCCACCACGTGTGCACGTGGGACAGCCCTGTGGGAAAGCCTCGTGGGAAAGCCTCGTGGGAAAGTCTGGAGGGAAAACCATAGATCCTTTGATCCACGTGGCGGACTGCGTGACACTGCTGCTACCGCTCTGGAGGAAAGCGCAAGTGCATGCCCGCATTCGAGACGAGGACTGACTCCCTGGGGAGACTCCAGAAGTACCCCAAGATCCATGTCAGCACTGGAGAGGAATCCTCAGGTTCCGGCCCCGACTCCACACAAGGTCTTAGGCCCCGGCATCGACGGGAGAGGAATCCCGAGAGGCCCCCGAGGAACTCGCATGGGGACTGGCCTTTCCTGAGGCCACCAGAGCGGGTCCCTGAGGTCCCCGTCGTAAGTCGAGAGCACCTGCCGCAACTCGAGAAAATCCAGGAGGTTTTGCCCTCCCGGCGAGATGAGTCCCATTTCCGCTGAGGCTTCTCGAGGCTAATCACGTCTAACCACTGGAACTTCCAAAGGGTCCTTCACACCCTTGCTGCAACTCAAGAAGTTCCCCGACATACCCGTCTCCACTCGCGAGGAAGCACGTGGGTCCCGCACAGATCCAGGGGAGCCCCGTTTCCGCCTCCTAGCTCGAGATGAGGGATCCTTTCCCTGTTTCCTAGGGAAAGAATTCCCGGCGTTTCCGTCGCATCTCAAGAGGAGGCGCTCTCCACAGGAAAGGCGAGAGGAACTCCAGGGTCGTGCCACCATTCCAAGAGTCCCCCAAATGTGTCAGCCCATTCCAGAGGAACCTGTTTTCCCTGCACTGCCTTGACGTTCAAGCCGAGGATCGACTCCCACCACGTGTGCACGTGGGACAGCCCTGTGGGAAAGCCTCGTGGGAAAGCCTCGTGGGAAAGACTCGAGGGAAAACCATAGATCCTTTGATCCACGCGGCGGACTGCGTGACACTGCTGCTACCGCTCTGGAGGAAAGTGCAAGTGCATGCCCGCATTCGAGACGAGGACTGACTCCCCTGGGGAGACTCCAGAAGTACCCCAAGATCCATGTCCGCACTGGAGAGGAATCCTCAGGTTCCGGCCCCGACTCCACACAAGGTCTTAGGCCCCGGCATCGACGGGAGAGGAATCCCGAGACGCCCCCGAGGAACTCGCATGGGGACTGGCCTTTCCTGAGGCCACCAGAGCGGTTCCCTGAGGTCCCCGTCGTAAGTCGCGAGCACCTGCCGCAACTCGAGAAAATCCAGGAGGTTTTGCCCTCCAGGCGAGATGAGGCCCATTTCCGCTGAGGCTTCTCGAGGCCAATCACATCTAACCACTGGAAATTCCAAAGGGTCCTTCACACCATTGCTGCAAATCAAGAAGTTCCCCGACATACCCGTCTCCACTCGAGAGGAAGCACGTGGGGTCCCTCACACATCCAGGGGAGCCCCGTTTCCGCTTCCTAGCTCGAGATGAGGGATCCTTCCCTGTTTCGAAGGGAAAGAATTCCCGGCGTTCCAGTCGCATCTCAAGAGGAGGCGCTCTCCACAGGAAAGGTGAGAGGAACTCCAGTGTCGTGACACCATTCCAAGAGTCCCCCAGATGTGTCAGCCCATTCCAGAGGATCCTGTTTTCCCTGCACTGCCTTGACGTTCAAGCCGAGGATCGACTCCCACCACGTGTGCACGTGGGACAGCCCTGTGGGAAAGCCTCGTGGGAAAGCCTCGTGGGAAAGACTCGAGGGAAAACCATAGATCCTTTGATCCACGCGGCGGACTGCGTGACACTGCTGCTACCGCTCTGGAGGAAAGCGCAAGTGCATGCCCGCATTCGAGACGAGGACTGACTCCCCTGGGGAGACTCCAGTAGTACCCCAAGATCCATGTCAGCACTGGAGAGGAATCCTCAGGTTACGGCCCCGACTCCACACAAGGTCTTAGGCCCCGGCATCGACGGGAGAGGAATCCCGTGAGGCCCCCGAGGAACTCGCATGGGGACTGGCCTTTCCTGAGGCCACCAGAGCGGGTCCCTGAAGTCCCCGTCGTAAGTCGAGAGCACCTGCCGCAACTCGAGAAAATCCAGGAGGTTTTGCCCTCCAGGCGAGATGAGGCCCATTTCCGCTGAGGCTTCTCGAGGACAATCACATCTAACCACTGGAACTTCCAAAGGGTCCTTCACACCATTGCTGTAACTCAAGAAGTTCCCCGACATACCCGTCTCCACTCGAGAGGAAGCACCTGGGTTCCCGCACACATCCAGGGGAGCCCCGTTTCCGCCTCCTAGCTCGAGATGAGGGATCCTTTCACTGTTTCGTAGGGAAAGAATTCCCGGCGTTCCCGTCGCATCTCAAGAGGAGGCGCTCTCCACAGAAAAGGCGAGAGGAACTCCAGGGTCGAGACACCATTCCAAGAGTCCCCCAGATGTGTCAGTCCATTCCAGAGGAACCTGTTTTCCCTGCACTGCCTTGACGTTCAAGCCGAGGATCGACTCCCACCACGTGTGCACGTGGGACAGCCCTGTGGGAAAGCCTCGTGGGAAAGCCTCGTGGGAAAGTCTCGAGGGAAAACCATAGATCCTTTGATCCACGTGGCGGACTGCGTGACACTGCTGCTACCGCTCTGGAGGAAAGCGCAAGTGCATGCCCGCATTCGAGACGAGGACTGACTCCCTGGGGAGACTCCAGAAGTACCCCAAGATCCATGTCAGCACTGGAGAGGAATCCTCAGGTTCCGGCCCCGACTCCACACAAGGTCTTAGGCCCCGGCATCGACGGGAGAGGAATCCCGAGAGGCCCCCGAGGAACTCGCATGGGGACTGGCCTTTCCTGAGGCCACCAGAGCGGGTCCCTGAGGTCCCCGTCGTAAGTCGAGAGCACCTGCCGCAACTCGAGAAAATCCAGGAGGTTTTGCCCTCCAGGCGAGATGAGTCCCATTTCCGCTGAGGCTTCTCGAGGCTAATCACGTCTAACCACTGGAACTTCCAAAGGGTCCTTCACACCCTTGCTGCAACTCAAGAAGTTCCCCGACATACCCGTCTCCACTCGAGAGGAAGCACGTGGGTCCCGCACACATCCAGGGGAGCCCCGTTTCCGCCTCCTAGCTCGAGATGAGGGATCCTTTCCCTGTTTCGTAGGGAAAGAATTCCCGGCGTTTCCGTCGCATCTCAAGAGGAGGCGCTCTCCACAGGAAAGGCGAGAGGAACTCCAGGGTCGTGCCACCATTCCAAGAGTCCCCCAGATGTGTCAGTCCATTCCAGAGGAACCTGTTTTCCCTGCACTGCCTTGACGTTCAAGCCGAGGATCGACTCCCACCACGTGTGCACGTGGGACAGCCCTTTGGCAAAGCCTCGTGGGAAAGCCTCGTGGGAAAGACTCGAGGGAAAACCATAGATCCTTTGATCCACGCGGCGGACTGCGTGACACTGCTGCTACCGCTCTGGAGGAAAGCGCAAGTGCATGCCCGCATTCGAAACGAGGACTGACTCCCCTGGGGAGACTCCAGAAGTACCCCAAGATCCATGTCAGCACTGGAGAGGAATCCTCAGGTTCCGACCCCGACTCCACACAAGGTCTTAGGCCCCGGCATCGACGGGAGAGGAATCCCGAGAGGCCCCCGAGGAACTCGCATGGGGACTGGCCGTTCCTGAGGCCACCAGAGCGGGTCCCTGAGGTCCCCGTCGTAAGTCGAGAGCACCTGCCGCACCTCGAGAAAATCCAGGAGGTTTTGCCCTCCAGGCGAGATGAGGCCCATTTCCGCTGAGGCTTCTCGAGGCCAATCACATCTAACCACTGGAACTTCCAAAGGGTCCTTCACACCATTGCTACAACTCAAGAAGTTCCCCGACATACCCGTCTCCACTCGAGAGGAAGCACGTGGGGTCCCGCACACATCCAGGGGAGCCCCGTTTCCGCCTCCTAGATCGAGATGAGGGATCCTTTCCCTGTTTCGTAGGGAAAGAATTCCCGGCATTCCCGTCGCATCTCAAAAGGAGGCGCTCTCCACAGGAAAGTCGAGAGGAACTCCAGGGTCGTGCCACCATTCCAAGAGTCCCCCAGATGTGTCAGTCCATTCCAGAGGAACCTGTTTTCCCTGCACTGCCTTGACGTTCAAGCCGAGGATCGACTCCCACCACGTGTGCACGTGGGACAGCCCTGTGGGAATGCCTCGTGGGAAAGCCTCGTGGGAAAGACTCGAGGGAAAACCATAGATCCTTTGATCCACGCGGCGGACTGCGTGACACTGCTGCTACCGCTCTGGAGGAAAGCGCAAGTGCATGCCCGCATTCGAGACGAGGACTGACTCCCCTGGGGAGACTCCAGAAGTACCCCAAGACCCATGTCAGCACTGGAGAGGAATCCTCAGGTTCCGGCCACTACTCCACACAAGGTCTTAGGCCCCGGCATCGACGGGAGAGGAATCCCGAGAGGCCCCTGAGGAACTCGCATGGGGACTGGCCTTTCCTGAGGCCACCAGAGCGGGTCCCTGAGGTCCCCGTCGTAAGTCGAGAGCACCTGCCGCAACTCGAGAAAATCCAGGAGGTTTTGCTCTCCAGGCGAGAGGAGGCCCATTTCCGCTGAGGCTTCTCGAGGCCAATCACATCTAACCACTGGAACTTCCAAAGGGTCCTTCACAGCCTTGCTGCAACTCAAGAAGTTCCCCGACATACCCGTCTCCACTCGAGAGGAAGCACGTGGTGTCCCGCACACATCCAGGGGAGCCCCGTTTCCGCCTCCTAGCTCGAGATGAGGGATCCTTTCCCTGTTTCGTAGGGAAAGAATTCCCGGCGTTCCCGTCGCATCTCAAGAGGAGGCGCTCTCCACAGGAAAGGCGAGAGGAACTCCAGGGTCGTGACACCATTCCAAGAGTCCCCCAGATGTGTCAGTCCATTCCAGAGGAACCTGTTTTCCCTGCAATGCCTTGACGTTCAAGCCGAGGATCGACTCCCACCACGTGTGCACGTGGGACAGCCCTGTGGGAAAGCCTCGTGGGAAAGCCTCGAGGGAAAGACTCGAGGGAAAACCATAGATCCTTTGATCCACGCGGCGGACTGCGTGACACTGCTGCTACCGCTCTGGAGGAAAGCGCAAGTGCATGCCCGCATTCGAAACGAGGACTGACTCCCCTGGGGAGACTCCAGAAGTACCCCAAGATCCATGTCAGCACTGGAGAGGAATCCTCAGGTTCCGACCCCGACTCCACACAAGGTCTTAGGCCCCGGCATCGACGGGAGAGGAATCCCGAGAGGCCCCCGAGGAACTCGCATGGGGACTGGCCGTTCCTGAGGCCACCAGAGCGGGTCCCTGAGGTCCCCGTCGTAAGTCGAGAGCACCTGCCGCACCTCGAGAAAATCCAGGAGGTTTTGCCCTCCAGGCGAGATGAGGCCCATTTCCGCTGAGGCTTCTCGAGGCCAATCACATCTAACCACTGGAACTTCCAAAGGGTCCTTCACACCATTGCTACAACTCAAGAAGTTCCCCGACATACCCGTCTCCACTCGAGAGGAAGCACGTGGGGTCCCGCACACATCCAGGGGAGCCCCGTTTCCGCCTCCTAGATCGAGATGAGGGATCCTTTCCCTGTTTCGTAGGGAAAGAATTCCCGGCATTCCCGTCGCATCTCAAAAGGAGGCGCTCTCCACAGGAAAGTCGAGAGGAACTCCAGGGTCGTGCCACCATTCCAAGAGTCCCCCAGATGTGTCAGTCCATTCCAGAGGAACCTGTTTTCCCTGCACTGCCTTGACGTTCAAGCCGAGGATCGACTCCCACCACGTGTGCACGTGGGACAGCCCTGTGGGAATGCCTCGTGGGAAAGCCTCGTGGGAAAGACTCGAGGGAAAACCATAGATCCTTTGATCCACGCGGCGGACTGCGTGACACTGCTGCTACCGCTCTGGAGGAAAGCGCAAGTGCATGCCCGCATTCGAGACGAGGACTGACTCCCCTGGGGAGACTCCAGAAGTACCCCAAGACCCATGTCAGCACTGGAGAGGAATCCTCAGGTTCCGGCCACTACTCCACACAAGGTCTTAGGCCCCGGCATCGACGGGAGAGGAATCCCGAGAGGCCCCTGAGGAACTCGCATGGGGACTGGCCTTTCCTGAGGCCACCAGAGCGGGTCCCTGAGGTCCCCGTCGTAAGTCGAGAGCACCTGCCGCAACTCGAGAAAATCCAGGAGGTTTTGCTCTCCAGGCGAGAGGAGGCCCATTTCCGCTGAGGCTTCTCGAGGCCAATCACATCTAACCACTGGAACTTCCAAAGGGTCCTTCACAGCCTTGCTGCAACTCAAGAAGTTCCCCGACATACCCGTCTCCACTCGAGAGGAAGCACGTGGTGTCCCGCACACATCCAGGGGAGCCCCGTTTCCGCCTCCTAGCTCGAGATGAGGGATCCTTTCCCTGTTTCGTAGGGAAAGAATTCCCGGCGTTCCCGTCGCATCTCAAGAGGAGGCGCTCTCCACAGGAAAGGCGAGAGGAACTCCAGGGTCGTGACACCATTCCAAGAGTCCCCCAGATGTGTCAGTCCATTCCAGAGGAACCTGTTTTCCCTGCAATGCCTTGACGTTCAAGCCGAGGATCGACTCCCACCACGTGTGCACGTGGGACAGCCCTGTGGGAAAGCCTCGTGGGAAAGCCTCGAGGGAAAGACTCGAGGGAAAACCATAGATCCTTTGATCCACGCGGCGGACTGCGTGACACTGCTGCTACCGCTCTGGAGGAAAGTGCAAGTGCATGCCCGCATTCGAGACGAGGACTGACTCCCCTGGGGAGACTCCAGAAGTACCCCAAGATCCATGTCAGCACTGGAGAGGAATCCTCAGGTTCCGGCCCCGCCTCCACACAAGGTCTTAGGCCCCGGCATCGACGGGAGAGGAATCCCGAGAGGCCCCCGAGGAACTCGCATGGGGACTGGCCTTTCCTGAGGCCACCAGAGCGGTTCCCTGAGGTCCCCGTCGTAAGTCGAGAGCACCTGCCGCAACTCGAGAAAATCCAGGAGGTTTTGCCCTCCAGGCGAGATGAGGCCCATTTCCGCTGAGGCTTCTCGAGGCCAATCACATCTAACCACTGGAACTTCCAAAGGGTCCTTCACACCATTGCTGCAACTCAAGAAGTTCCCCGACATACCCGTCTCCACTCGAGAGGAAGCACGTGGGGTCCCGCACACATCCAGGGGAGCCCCGTTTCCGCCTCCTAGCTCGAGATGAGGGATCCTTTCCCTGTTTCGTAGGGAAAGAATTCCCGGCGTTCCCGGCGAATCTCAAGAGGAGGCGCTCTCCAAAGGAAAGGCGAGAGGAACTCCAGGGTCGTGCCACCATTCCAAGAGTCCCCCAGATGTGTCAGTCCATTCCAGAGGAACCTGTTTTCCCTGCACTGCCTTGACGTTCAAGCCGAGGATCGACTCCCACCACCTGTGCACGTGGGACAGCCCTGTGGGAAAGCCTCGTGGGAAAGCCTCGTGGGAAAGACTCGAGGGAAAACCATAGATCCTTTGATCCAAGCGGCGGACTGCGTGACACTGCTGCTACCGCTCTGGAGGAAAGCGCAAGTGCATGCCCGCATTCGAGACGAGGACTGACTCCCCTGGAGAGACTCCAGAAGTACCCCAAGATCCATGTCAGCACTGGAGAGGAATCCTCAGGTTCCGGCCCCGACTCCACACAAGGTCTTAGGCCCCGGCATCGACGGGAAAGGAATCCCGAGGGGCCCCCGTGGAACTCGCATGGGGACTGGCCTTTCCTGAGGCCACCAGAGCGGTTCCCTGAGGTCCCCGTCGTAAGTCGAGAGCACCTGCCGCAACTCGAGAAAATCCAGGAGGTTTTGCCCTCCAGGCGAGATGAGGCCCATTTCCGCTGAGGCTTCTCGAGGCCAATCACATCTAACCACTGGAACTTCCAAAGGGTCCTTCACACCATTGCTGCAACTCAAGAAGTTCCCCGACATACCCGTCTCTACTCGAGAGGAAGCACGTGGGGTCCCGCACACATCCAGGGGAGCTCCGTTCCCACCCCCTAGCTCGAGATGAGGGATCCTTTCCCTGTTTCGTAGGGAAAGAATTCCCGGCGTTCCCGTCGCATCTCAAGAGGAGACGCTCTCCACAGGAAAGGCGAGAGGAACTCCAGGGTCGTGACACCATTCCAAGAGTCCCCCAGATATGTCAGTCCATTCCAGAGGAACCAGTTTTCCCTGCACTGCCTTGACGTTCAAGCCGAGGATCGAATCCCACCACGTGTGCACGTGGGACAGCCCTGTGGGAAAGCCTCGTGGGAAAGCCTCGTGGGAAAGACTCGAGGGAAAAACATAGATCCGTTGATCCACTCGGCGGACTGCGTGACACTGCTGCCACCACTCTGGAGGAAAGCGCAAGTGCATGCCCGCATTCGAGACGAGGACTGACTCCCCTGGGGAGACTCCAGAAGTACCCCAAGATCCATGTCAACACTGGAGAGGAATCCTCAGTTTCCGGCCCCGACTCCACACAAGGTCTTAGGCCCCGGCATCGACGGGAGAGGAATCCCGAGAGGCCCCGAGGAACTCGCATGGGGACTGGCCTTTCCTGAGGCCACCAGAGCGGTTCCCTGAGGTCCCCGTCGTAAGTCGAGAGCACCTGCCGCAACTCGAAAAAATCCAGGAGGTTTTGCCCTCCAGGCGAGATGAGGCCCATTTCCGCTGAGGCTTCTCGAGGCTAATCACGTCTAACCACTGGAACTTCCAAAGGGTCCTTCACACCCTTGCTGCAACTCAAGAAGTTCCCCGACATACCCGTCTCCACTCGAGAGGAAGCACGTGGTGTCCCGCCCACATCCAGGGGAGCCCCGATTCCGCCTCCTAGCTCGAGATGAGGGATCCTTTCCCTGTTTCGTAGGGAAAGAATTCCCGGCGTTCCCGTCGCATCTCAAGAGGAGGCGCTCTCCACAGGAAAGGCGAGAGGAACTCCAGGGTCGTGCCACCATTCCAAGAGTCCCCCAGATGTGTCAGTCCATTCCAGAGGAACCTGTTTTCCCTGCACTGCCTTGACGTTCAAGCCGAGGATCGACTCCCACCACGTGTGCACGTGGGACAGCCCTGTGGGAAAGCCTCGTGGGAAAGCCTCGTGGGAAAGACTCGAGGGAAAACCATAAATCCTTTGATCCATGCGGCGGACTGCGTGACACTGCTGCTACCGCTCTGGAGGAAAGCGCAAGTGCATGCCCGCATTCGAGACGAGGACTGACTCCCCTGGGGAGACTCCAGAAGTACCCCAAGATCCATGTCAGCACTGGAGAGGAATCCTCAGGTTCCGGCCCCGACTCTACACAAGGTCTTAGGCCCCGGCATCGACGGGAGAGAAATCCCCAGAGGAACTCGCATGGCGACTGGCCTTTCCTGAGGCCACCAGAGCGGGTCCATGTGGTCCCCGTCGTAAGTCGAGAGCACATGCCTCAACTCGAGAAAATCCAGGAGGTTTTGCCCTCCAGGCGAGATGAGGCCCATTTCCGCTGAGGCTTCTCGAGGCCAATCACATCTAACCACTGGACATTCCAAAGGGTCCTTCACACCATTGCTGCAACTCAAGAAGTTCCCCGACATACCCGTCTGCACTCGAGAGGAAGCATGTGGTGTCCCGCACACATCCAGGGGAGCCCTGTTTCCGCCTCCTAACTCGAGATGAGGGATCCTTTCCCTGTTTCGTAGGGAAAGAATTCCCGGCGTTCCCGTCGCATCTCAAGAGGAGGCGCTCTCCACAGGAAAGGCGAGAGGAACTCCAGGGTCGTGACACCATTCCAAGAGTCCCCCAGATGTGTCAGTCCATTCCAGAGGAACCTGTTTTCCCTGCACTGCCTTGACGTTCAAGCCGAGGATCGAATCCCACCACGAGTGCACGTGGGACAGCCCTGTGGGAAAGCCTCGTGGGAAAGCCTCGTGGGAAAGCCTCGTGGGAAAGACTCGAGGGAAAACCATAGATCCTTTGATCCACGCGGCGGACTGCGTGACACTGCTGCTACCGCTCTGGAGGAAAGCGCAAGTGCATGCCCGCATTCGAGACGAGGACTGACTCCCCTGGGGAGACTCCAGAAGTACCCCAAGATCCATGTCAGCACTGGAGAGGAATCCTCAGGTTCCGGACCCGACTCCACACAAGGTCTTAGGCCCCGGCATCGACGGGAGAGGAATCCCGAGAGGCCCCCGAGGAACTCGCATGGGGACTGGCCTTTCCTGAGGCCACCAGAGCGGGTCCCTGAGGTCCCCGTCGTAAGTCGAGAGCACCTGTCACAACTCGAGAAAATCCAGGAGGTTTTGCCCTCCAGGCGAGATGAGACCCATTTCCGCTGAGGCTTCTCGAGGCCAATCACATCTAACCACTGGAACTTCCAAAGGGACCTTCACACCGTTGCTGCAACTCAAGAAGTTCCCCGACATACCCGTCTCCACTCGAGAGGAAGCACGTGGGGTCCCGCACACATCCAGGGGAGCCCCGTTTCCGCCTCCGAGCTCGAGATGAGGGATCCTTTCCCTGTTTCGTAGGGAAAGAATTCCCGGCGTTCCCGTCGCATCTCAAGAGGAGGCGCTCTCCACAGGAAAGGCGAGAGGAACTCCAGGGTCGTGACACCATTCCAAGAGTCCCCCAGATATGTCAGTCCATTCCAGAGGAACCAGTTTTCCCTGCACTGCCTTGACGTTCAAGCCGAGGATCGAATCCCACCACGTGTGCACGTGGGACAGCCCTGTGGGAAAGCCTCGTGGGAAAGCCTCGTGGGAAAGACTCGAGGGAAAAACATAGATCCGTTGATCCACTCGGCGGACTGCGTGACACTGCTGCCACCACTCTGGAGGAAAGCGCAAGTGCATGCCCGCATTCGAGACGAGGACTGACTCCCCTGGGGAGACTCCAGAAGTACCCCAAGATCCATGTCAACACTGGAGAGGAATCCTCAGTTTCCGGCCCCGACTCCACACAAGGTCTTAGGCCCCGGCATCGACGGGAGAGGAATCCCGAGAGGCCCCGAGGAACTCGCATGGGGACTGGCCTTTCCTGAGGCCACCAGAGCGGTTCCCTGAGGTCCCCGTCGTAAGTCGAGAGTACCTGCCGCAACTCGAAAAAATCCAGGAGGTTTTGCCCTCCAGGCGAGATGAGGCCCATTTCCGCTGAGGCTTCTCGAGGCTAATCACGTCTAACCACTGGAACTTCCAAAGGGTCCTTCACACCCTTGCTGCAACTCAAGAAGTTCCCCGACATACCCGTCTCCACTCGAGAGGAAGCACGTGGTGTCCCGCCCACATCCAGGGGAGCCCCGATTCCGCCTCCTAGCTCGAGATGAGGGATCCTTTCCCTGTTTCGTAGGGAAAGAATTCCCGGCGTTCCCGTCGCATCTCAAGAGGAGGCGCTCTCCACAGGAAAGGCGAGAGGAACTCCAGGGTCGTGCCACCATTCCAAGAGTCCCCCAGATGTGTCAGTCCATTCCAGAGGAACCTGTTTTCCCTGCACTGCCTTGACGTTCAAGCCGAGGATCGACTCCCACCACGTGTGCACGTGGGACAGCCCTGTGGGAAAGCCTCGTGGGAAAGCCTCGTGGGAAAGACTCGAGGGAAAACCATAGATCCTTTGATCCATGCGGCGGACTGCGTGACACTGCTGCTACCGCTCTGGAGGAAAGCGCAAGTGCATGCCCGCATTCGAGACGAGGACTGACTCCCCTGGGGAGACTCCAGAAGTACCCCAAGATCCATGTCAGCACTGGAGAGGAATCCTCAGGTTCCGGCCCCGACTCTACACAAGGTCTTAGGCCCCGGCATCGACGGGAGAGAAATCCCCAGAGGAACTCGCATGGGGACTGGCCTTTCCTGAGGCCACCAGAGCGGGTCCATGTGGTCCCCGTCGTAAGTCGAGAGCACATGCCTCAACTCGAGAAAATCCAGGAGGTTTTGCCCTCCAGGCGAGATGAGGCCCATTTCCGCTGAGGCTTCTCGAGGCCAATCACATCTAACCACTGGACATTCCAAAGGGTCCTTCACACCATTGCTGCAACTCAAGAAGTTCCCCGACATACCCGTCTGCACTCGAGAGGAAGCATGTGGTGTCCCGCACACATCCAGGGGAGCCCCGTTTCCGCCTCCTAACTCGAGATGAGGGATCCTTTCCCTGTTTCGTAGGGAAAGAATTCCCGGCGTTCCCGTCGCATCTCAAGAGGAGGCGCTCTCCACAGGAAAGGCGAGAGGAACTCCAGGGTCGTGACACCATTCCAAGAGTCCCCCAGATGTGTCAGTCCATTCCAGAGGAACCTGTTTTCCCTGCACTGCCTTGACGTTCAAGCCGAGGATCGAATCCCACCACGAATGCACGTGGGACAGCCCTGTGGGAAAGCCTCGTGGGAAAGCCTCGTGGGAAAGCCTCGTGGGAAAGACTCGAGGGAAAACCATAGATCCTTTGATCCACGCGGCGGACTGCGTGACACTGCTGCTACCGCTCTGGAGGAAAGCGCAAGTGCATGCCCGCATTCGAGACGAGGACTGACTCCCCTGGGGAGACTCCAGAAGTACCCCAAGATCCATGTCAGCACTGGAGAGGAATCCTCAGGTTCCGGACCCGACTCCACACAAGGTCTTAGGCCCCGGCATCGACGGGAGAGGAATCCCGAGAGGCCCCCGAGGAACTCGCATGGGGACTGGCCTTTCCTGAGGCCACCAGAGCGGGTCCCTGAGGTCCCCGTCGTAAGTCGAGAGCACCTGTCACAACTCGAGAAAATCCAGGAGGTTTTGCCCTCCAGGCGAGATGAGACTCATTTCCGCTGAGGCTTCTCGAGGCCAATCACATCTAACCACTGGAACTTCCAAAGGGACCTTCACACCGTTGCTGCAACTCAAGAAGTTCCCCGACATACCCGTCTCCACTCGAGAGGAAGCACGTGGGGTCCCGCACACATCCAGGGGAGCCCCGTTTCCGCCTCCGAGCTCGAGATGAGGGATCCTTTCCCTGTTTCGTAGGGAAAGAATTCCCGGCGTTCCCGTCGCATCTCAAGAGGAGGCGCTCTCCACAGGAAAGGCGAGAGGAACTCCAGGGTCGTGACACCATTCCAAGAGTCCCCCAGATGTGTCAGTCCATTCCAGAGGAAACTGTTTTCCCTGCACTGCCTTGACGTTCAAGCCGAGGATCGACTCCCACCACGTGTGCACGTGGGACAGCCCTGTGGGAAAGCCTCGTGGGAAAGCCTCGTGGGAAAGACTCGAGGGAAAACCATAGATCCTTTGATCCACGCGGCGGACTGCGTGACACTGCTGCTACCGCTCTGGAGGAAAGCGCAAGTGCATGCCCGCATTTGAGACGAGGACTGACTCCCCTGGGGAGACTCCAGAAGTACCCCAAGATCCATGTCAGCACTGGAGAGGAATCCTCAGGTTCCGGCCCCGACTCCACACAAGGTCTTAGGCCCCGGCATCGAAGGGAGAGGAATCCCGAGAGGCCCCCGAGGAACTCGCATGGGGACTGGCCTTTCCTGAGGCCACCAGAGCGGGTCCCTGAGGTCCCCGTCGTAAGTCGAGAGCACCTGCCGCAACTCGAGAAAATCCAGGAGGTTTTGCCCTCCAGGCGAGATGAGGCCCATTTCCGCTGAGGCTTCTCGAGGCCAATCACATCTAACCACTGGAACTTCCAAAGGGTCCTTCACACCCTTGCTGCAACTCAAGAAGTTCCCCGACATACCCGTCTCCACTCGAGAGGAAGCACGTGGTGTCCCGCACACATCCAGGGGAGCCCGGTTTCCGCCTCCTAGCTCGAGATGAGGGATCCTTTCCCTGTTTCGTAGGGAAAGAATTCCCGGCGTTCCCGTCGCATCTCAAGAGGAGGCGCTCTCCACAGGAAAGGCGAGAGGAACTCCAGGGTCGTGCCACCATTCCAAGAGTCCCCCAGATGTGTCAGTCCATTCCAGAGGAACCTGTTTTCCCTGCACTGCCTTGACGTTCAAGCCGAGGATCGACTCCCACCACGTGTGCACGTGGGACAGCCCTGTGGGAAAGCCTCGTGGGAAAGACTCGAGGGAAAACCATAGATCCTTTGATCCACGCGGCGGACTGCGTGACACTGCTGCTACCGCTCTGGAGGAAAGCGCAAGTGCATGCCCGCATTCGAGACGAGGACTGACTCCCCTGGGGAGACTCCAGAAGTACCCCAAGATCCATGTCAGCACTGGAGAGGAATCCTCAGGTTCCGGCCCCGACTCCACACAAGGTCTTAGGCCCCGGCATCGACGGGAGAGGAATCCCGAGAGGCCCCCGAGGAACTCGCATGGGGACTGGCCTTTCCTGAGGCCACCAGAGCGGGTCCCTGAGGTCCCCGTCGTAAGTCTAGAGCACCTGCCGCAACTCGAGAAAATCCAGGAGGTTTTGCCCACCAGGCGAGATGAGGCCCATTTCCACTGAGGCTTCTCGAGGCTAATCACGTCTAACCACTGGAACTTCCAAAGGGTCCTTCACACCCTTGCTGCAACTCAAGAAGTTCCCCGACATACCCGTCTCCACTCGAGAGGAAGCACGTGGGTCCCGCACACATCCAGGAGAGCCCGGTTTCCGCCTCCTAGCTCGAGATGAGGGATCCTTTCCCTGTTTCCTAGGGAAAGAATTCCCGGCGTTCTCGTCGCATCTCAAGAGGAGGCGCTCTCCAAAGGAAAGGCGAGAGGAACTCCAGGGTCGTGCCACCATTCCAAGAGTCCCCCAGATGTGTCAGTCCATTCCAGAGGAACCTGTTTTCCCTGCACTGCCTTGACGTTCAAGCCGAGGATCGACTCCCACCACGTGTGCACGTGGGACAGCCCTGTGGGAAAGCCTCGTGGGAAAGCCTCGTGGGGAAGACTCGAGGGAAAACCATAGATCCTTTGATCCATGCGGCGGACTGCGTGACACTGCTGCTACCGCTCTGGAGGAAAGCGCAAGTGCATGCCCGCATTCGAGACGAGGACTGACTCCCCTGGGGAGACTCCAGAAGTACCCCAAGATCCATGTCAGCACTGGAGAGGAATCCTCAGGTTCCGGCCCCGACTCCACACAAGGTCTTAGGCCCCGGCATCGACGGGAGAGGAATCCCGAGAAGGCCCCGATTAACTCGCATGGGGACTGGCCTTTCCTGAGGCCACCAGAGCGGGTCCCTGAGGCCCCCGTCGTAAGTCTAGAGCACCTGCCTCAACTCGAGAAAATCCAGGAGGTTTTGCCCTCCAGGCGAGATGAGGCCCATTTCCGCTGAGGCTTCTCGAGGCCAATCACATCTAACCACTGGAACTTCCAAAGGGTCCTTCACACCCTTGCTGCAACTCAAGAAGCTCCCCGACATACCCGTCTCCACTCGAGAGGAAGCACGTGGTGTCCCGCACACATCAAGGGGAGCCCCGTATCCGCCTCCTAGCTCGAGATGAGGGATCCTTTCCCTGTTTCATAGGGAAAGAATTCCCGGCGTTCCCGTCGCATCTCAAGAGGAGGCGCTCTCCACAGGAAAGGCGAGAGGAACTCCAGGGTCGTGCCACCATTCCAAGAGTCCCCCAGTTGTGTCAGCCCATTCCAGAGGAACCTGTTTTCCCTGCACTGCCTTGACGTTCAAGCCGAGGATCGACTCCCACCACGTGTGCACGTGGGACAGCCCTGTGGGAAAGCCTCGTGGGAAAGCCTCGTGGGAAAGACTCGAGGGAAAACCATAGATCCTTTGATCCACGCGGCGGACTGCGTGACACTGCTGCTACCGCTCTGGAGGAAAGCGCAAGTGCATGCCCGCATTCGAGACGAGGACTGACTCCCCTGGGGAGACTCCAGAAGTACCCCAAGATCCATGTCAGCACTGGAGAGGAATCCTCAGGTTCCGGCCCCGACTCCACACAAGGTCTTAGGCCCCGGCATCGACGGGAGAGGAATCCCGAGAGGCCCCCGAGGAACTCGCATGGGTACTGGTCTTTCCTGAGGCCACCAGAGCGGGTCCCTGAGGTCCCCGTCGTAAGTCGAGAGCACCTGCCGCAACTCGAGAAAATCCAGGAGGTTTTGCCCTCCAGGCGAGATGAGGCCCATTTCCGCTGAGGCTTCTCGAGGCCAATCACATCTAACCACTGGAACTTCCAAAGGGTCCTTCACACCATTGCTGCAACTCAAGAAGTTCCCCGACATACCCGTCTCCACTCGAGAGGAAGCACGTGGGTTCCCGCACACATCCAGGGGAGCCCCGTTTCCGCCTCCTAGCTCGAGATGAGGGATCCTTTCCCTGTTTCGTAGGGAAAGAATTCCCGGCGTTCCCGTCGCATCTCAAGAGGAGGCGCTCTCCACAGGAAAGGCGAGAGGAACTCCAGGGTCATGCCACCATTCCAAGAGTCCCCCTGATGTGTCAGTCCATTCCAGAGGAACCTGTTTTCCCTGCACTGCCTTGACGTTCAAGCCGAGGATCGACTCCCACCACGTGTGCACGTGGGACAGCCCTGTGGGAAAGCCTCGTGGGAAAGCCTCGTGGGAAAGACTCGAGGGAAAACCATAGATCCTTTGATCCATGCGGCGGACTGCGTGACACTGCTGCTACCGCTCTGGATGAAAGCGCAAGTGCATGCCCGCATTCGAGACGAGGACTGACTCCCCTGGGGAGACTCCAGAAGTACCCCAAGATCCATGTCAGCACTGGAGAGGAATCCTCAGGTTCCGGCCCCGACTCCACACAAGGTCTTAGGCCCCGGCATCGACGGGATAGGAATCCCGAGAGGGCCCCGAGGAACTCGCATGGGGACTGGCCTTTCCTGAGGCCACCAGAGCGGGTCCCTGAGGTCCCCGTCGAAAGTCTAGAGCACCTGCCTCAACTCGAGAAAATCCAGGAGGTTTTGCCCTCCAGGCGAGATGAGGCCCATTTCCGCTGAGGCTTCTCGAGGCCAATCACATCTAACCACTGGACTTTCCAAAGGGTCCTTCACACCATTGCTGCAACTCAAGAAGTTCCCCGACATACCCGTCTGCACTCGAGAGGAAGCACGTGGTTGTCCGCACACATCCAGGGGAGCCCCGTATCCCCCTCCTAGCTCGAGATGAGGGATCCTTTCCCTGTTTCGTAGGGAAAGAATTCCCGGCGTTCCCGTCGCATCTCAAGAGGAGGCGCTCTCCACAGGAAAGGCGAGAGGAACTCCAGGGTCGTGCCACCATTCCAAGAGTCCCCCAGATGTGTCAGTCCATTCCAGAGGAACCTGTTTTCCCTGCACTGCCTTGACGTTCAAGCCGAGGATCGACTCCCACCACGTGTGCACGTGGGACAGCCCTGTGGGAAAGCCTCGTGGGAAAGCCTCGTGGGAAAGACTCGAGGGAAAACCATAGATCCTTTGATCCACGCGGCGGACTGCGTGACACTGCTGCTACCGCTCTGGAGGAAAGCGCAAGTGCATGCCCGCATTCGAGACGAGGACTGACTCCCCTGGGGAGACTCCAGAAGTACCCCAAGATCCATGTCAGCACTGGAGTGCAATCCTCAGGTTCCGGCCCCGACTCCACACAAGGTCTTAGGCCCCGGCATCGACGGGAGAGGAATCCCGAGAGGCCCCCGAGGAACTCGCATGGGGACTGGCCTTTCCTGAGGCCACCAGAGCGGGTCCCTGAGGTCCCCGTCGTAAGTCGAGAGCACCTGCCGCAACTCGAGAAAATCCAGGAGGTTTTGCCCTCCAGGCGAGATGAGACCCATTTCCGCTGAGGCTTCTCGAGGCCAATCACATCTAACCACTGGAACTTCCAAAGGGACCTTCACACCGTTGCTGCAACTCAAGAAGTTCCCCGACATACCCGTCTCCACTCGAGAGGAAGCACGTGGGGTCCCGCACACATCCAGGGGAGCCCCGTTTCCGCCTCCGAGCTCGAGATGAGGGATCCTTTCCCTGTTTCGTAGGGAAAGAATTCCCGGCGTTCCCGTCGCATCTCAAGAGGAGGCGCTCTCCACAGGAAAGGCGAGAGGAACTCCAGGGTCGTGACACCATTCCAAGAGTCCCCCAGATATGTCAGTCCATTCCAGAGGAACCAGTTTTCCCTGCACTGCCTTGACGTTCAAGCCGAGGATCGAATCCCACCACGTGTGCACGTGGGACAGCCCTGTGGGAAAGCCTCGTGGGAAAGCCTCGTGGGAAAGACTCGAGGGAAAAACATAGATCCGTTGATCCACTCGGCGGACTGCGTGACACTGCTGCCACCACTCTGGAGGAAAGCGCAAGTGCATGCCCGCATTCGAGACGAGGACTGACTCCCCTGGGGAGACTCCAGAAGTACCCCAAGATCCATGTCAACACTGGAGAGGAATCCTCAGTTTCCGGCCCCGACTCCACACAAGGTCTTAGGCCCCGGCATCGACGGGAGAGGAATCCCGAGAGGCCCCGAGGAACTCGCATGGGGACTGGCCTTTCCTGAGGCCACCAGAGCGGTTCCCTGAGGTCCCCGTCGTAAGTCGAGAGTACCTGCCGCAACTCGAAAAAATCCAGGAGGTTTTGCCCTCCAGGCGAGATGAGGCCCATTTCCGCTGAGGCTTCTCGAGGCTAATCACGTCTAACCACTGGAACTTCCAAAGGGTCCTTCACACCCTTGCTGCAACTCAAGAAGTTCCCCGACATACCCGTCTCCACTCGAGAGGAAGCACGTGGTGTCCCGCCCACATCCAGGGGAGCCCCGATTCCGCCTCCTAGCTCGAGATGAGGGATCCTTTCCCTGTTTCGTAGGGAAAGAATTCCCGGCGTTCCCGTCGCATCTCAAGAGGAGGCGCTCTCCACAGGAAAGGCGAGAGGAACTCCAGGGTCGTGCCACCATTCCAAGAGTCCCCCAGATGTGTCAGTCCATTCCAGAGGAACCTGTTTTCCCTGCACTGCCTTGACGTTCAAGCCGAGGATCGACTCCCACCACGTGTGCACGTGGGACAGCCCTGTGGGAAAGCCTCGTGGGAAAGCCTCGTGGGAAAGACTCGAGGGAAAACCATAGATCCTTTGATCCATGCGGCGGACTGCGTGACACTGCTGCTACCGCTCTGGAGGAAAGCGCAAGTGCATGCCCGCATTCGAGACGAGGACTGACTCCCCTGGGGAGACTCCAGAAGTACCCCAAGATCCATGTCAGCACTGGAGAGGAATCCTCAGGTTCCGGCCCCGACTCTACACAAGGTCTTAGGCCCCGGCATCGACGGGAGAGAAATCCCCAGAGGAACTCGCATGGGGACTGGCCTTTCCTGAGGCCACCAGAGCGGGTCCATGTGGTCCCCGTCGTAAGTCGAGAGCACATGCCTCAACTCGAGAAAATCCAGGAGGTTTTGCCCTCCAGGCGAGATGAGGCCCATTTCCGCTGAGGCTTCTCGAGGCCAATCACATCTAACCACTGGACATTCCAAAGGGTCCTTCACACCATTGCTGCAACTCAAGAAGTTCCCCGACATACCCGTCTGCACTCGAGAGGAAGCATGTGGTGTCCCGCACACATCCAGGGGAGCCCCGTTTCCGCCTCCTAACTCGAGATGAGGGATCCTTTCCCTGTTTCGTAGGGAAAGAATTCCCGGCGTTCCCGTCGCATCTCAAGAGGAGGCGCTCTCCACAGGAAAGGCGAGAGGAACTCCAGGGTCGTGACACCATTCCAAGAGTCCCCCAGATGTGTCAGTCCATTCCAGAGGAACCTGTTTTCCCTGCACTGCCTTGACGTTCAAGCCGAGGATCGAATCCCACCACGAGTGCACGTGGGACAGCCCTGTGGGAAAGCCTCGTGGGAAAGCCTCGTGGGAAAGCCTCGTGGGAAAGACTCGAGGGAAAACCATAGATCCTTTGATCCACGCGGCGGACTGCGTGACACTGCTGCTACCGCTCTGGAGGAAAGCGCAAGTGCATGCCCGCATTCGAGACGAGGACTGACTCCCCTGGGGAGACTCCAGAAGTACCCCAAGATCCATGTCAGCACTGGAGAGGAATCCTCAGGTTCCGGACCCGACTCCACACAAGGTCTTAGGCCCCGGCATCGACGGGAGAGGAATCCCGAGAGGCCCCCGAGGAACTCGCATGGGGACTGGCCTTTCCTGAGGCCACCAGAGCGGGTCCCTGAGGTCCCCGTCGTAAGTCGAGAGCACCTGTCACAACTCGAGAAAATCCAGGAGGTTTTGCCCTCCAGGCGAGATGAGACTCATTTCCGCTGAGGCTTCTCGAGGCCAATCACATCTAACCACTGGAACTTCCAAAGGGACCTTCACACCGTTGCTGCAACTCAAGAAGTTCCCCGACATACCCGTCTCCACTCGAGAGGAAGCACGTGGGGTCCCGCACACATCCAGGGGAGCCCCGTTTCCGCCTCCGAGCTCGAGATGAGGGATCCTTTCCCTGTTTCGTAGGGAAAGAATTCCCGGCGTTCCCGTCGCATCTCAAGAGGAGGCGCTCTCCACAGGAAAGGCGAGAGGAACTCCAGGGTCGTGACACCATTCCAAGAGTCCCCCAGATGTGTCAGTCCATTCCAGAGGAAACTGTTTTCCCTGCACTGCCTTGACGTTCAAGCCGAGGATCGACTCCCACCACGTGTGCACGTGGGACAGCCCTGTGGGAAAGCCTCGTGGGAAAGCCTCGTGGGAAAGACTCGAGGGAAAACCATAGATCCTTTGATCCACGCGGCGGACTGCGTGACACTGCTGCTACCGCTCTGGAGGAAAGCGCAAGTGCATGCCCGCATTTGAGACGAGGACTGACTCCCCTGGGGAGACTCCAGAAGTACCCCAAGATCCATGTCAGCACTGGAGAGGAATCCTCAGGTTCCGGCCCCGACTCCACACAAGGTCTTAGGCCCCGGCATCGAAGGGAGAGGAATCCCGAGAGGCCCCCGAGGAACTCGCATGGGGACTGGCCTTTCCTGAGGCCACCAGAGCGGGTCCCTGAGGTCCCCGTCGTAAGTCGAGAGCACCTGCCGCAACTCGAGAAAATCCAGGAGGTTTTGCCCTCCAGGCGAGATGAGGCCCATTTCCGCTGAGGCTTCTCGAGGCCAATCACATCTAACCACTGGAACTTCCAAAGGGTCCTTCACACCCTTGCTGCAACTCAAGAAGTTCCCCGACATACCCGTCTCCACTCGAGAGGAAGCACGTGGTGTCCCGCACACATCCAGGGGAGCCCGGTTTCCGCCTCCTAGCTCGAGATGAGGGATCCTTTCCCTGTTTCGTAGGGAAAGAATTCCCGGCGTTCCCGTCGCATCTCAAGAGGAGGCGCTCTCCACAGGAAAGGCGAGAGGAACTCCAGGGTCGTGCCACCATTCCAAGAGTCCCCCAGATGTGTCAGTCCATTCCAGAGGAACCTGTTTTCCCTGCACTGCCTTGACGTTCAAGCCGAGGATCGACTCCCACCACGTGTGCACGTGGGACAGCCCTGTGGGAAAGCCTCGTGGGAAAGACTCGAGGGAAAACCATAGATCCTTTGATCCACGCGGCGGACTGCGTGACACTGCTGCTACCGCTCTGGAGGAAAGCGCAAGTGCATGCCCGCATTCGAGACGAGGACTGACTCCCCTGGGGAGACTCCAGAAGTACCCCAAGATCCATGTCAGCACTGGAGAGGAATCCTCAGGTTCCGGCCCCGACTCCACACAAGGTCTTAGGCCCCGGCATCGACGGGAGAGGAATCCCGAGAGGCCCCCGAGGAACTCGCATGGGGACTGGCCTTTCCTGAGGCCACCAGAGCGGGTCCCTGAGGTCCCCGTCGTAAGTCTAGAGCACCTGCCGCAACTCGAGAAAATCCAGGAGGTTTTGCCCACCAGGCGAGATGAGGCCCATTTCCACTGAGGCTTCTCGAGGCTAATCACGTCTAACCACTGGAACTTCCAAAGGGTCCTTCACACCCTTGCTGCAACTCAAGAAGTTCCCCGACATACCCGTCTCCACTCGAGAGGAAGCACGTGGGTCCCGCACACATCCAGGAGAGCCCGGTTTCCGCCTCCTAGCTCGAGATGAGGGATCCTTTCCCTGTTTCCTAGGGAAAGAATTCCCGGCGTTCTCGTCGCATCTCAAGAGGAGGCGCTCTCCAAAGGAAAGGCGAGAGGAACTCCAGGGTCGTGCCACCATTCCAAGAGTCCCCCAGATGTGTCAGTCCATTCCAGAGGAACCTGTTTTCCCTGCACTGCCTTGACGTTCAAGCCGAGGATCGACTCCCACCACGTGTGCACGTGGGACAGCCCTGTGGGAAAGCCTCGTGGGAAAGCCTCGTGGGGAAGACTCGAGGGAAAACCATAGATCCTTTGATCCATGCGGCGGACTGCGTGACACTGCTGCTACCGCTCTGGATGAAAGCGCAAGTGCATGCCCGCATTCGAGACGAGGACTGACTCCCCTGGGGAGACTCCAGAAGTACCCCAAGATCCATGTCAGCACTGGAGAGGAATCCTCAGGTTCCGGCCCCGACTCCACACAAGGTCTTAGGCCCCGGCATCGACGGGAGAGGAATCCCGAGAAGGCCCCGATTAACTCGCATGGGGACTGGCCTTTCCTGAGGCCACCAGAGCGGGTCCCTGAGGCCCCCGTCGTAAGTCTAGAGCACCTGCCTCAACTCGAGAAAATCCAGGAGGTTTTGCCCTCCAGGCGAGATGAGGCCCATTTCCGCTGAGGCTTCTCGAGGCCAATCACATCTAACCACTGGAACTTCCAAAGGGTCCTTCACACCCTTGCTGCAACTCAAGAAGCTCCCCGACATACCCGTCTCCACTCGAGAGGAAGCACGTGGTGTCCCGCACACATCAAGGGGAGCCCCGTATCCGCCTCCTAGCTCGAGATGAGGGATCCTTTCCCTGTTTCATAGGGAAAGAATTCCCGGCGTTCCCGTCGCATCTCAAGAGGAGGCGCTCTCCACAGGAAAGGCGAGAGGAACTCCAGGGTCGTGCCACCATTCCAAGAGTCCCCCAGTTGTGTCAGCCCATTCCAGAGGAACCTGTTTTCCCTGCACTGCCTTGACGTTCAAGCCGAGGATCGACTCCCACCACGTGTGCACGTGGGACAGCCCTGTGGGAAAGCCTCGTGGGAAAGCCTCGTGGGAAAGACTCGAGGGAAAACCATAGATCCTTTGATCCACGCGGCGGACTGCGTGACACTGCTGCTACCGCTCTGGAGGAAAGCGCAAGTGCATGCCCGCATTCGAGACGAGGACTGACTCCCCTGGGGAGACTCCAGAAGTACCCCAAGATCCATGTCAGCACTGGAGAGGAATCCTCAGGTTCCGGCCCCGACTCCACACAAGGTCTTAGGCCCCGGCATCGACGGGAGAGGAATCCCGAGAGGCCCCCGAGGAACTCGCATGGGTACTGGTCTTTCCTGAGGCCACCAGAGCGGGTCCCTGAGGTCCCCGTCGTAAGTCGAGAGCACCTGCCGCAACTCGAGAAAATCCAGGAGGTTTTGCCCTCCAGGCGAGATGAGGCCCATTTCCGCTGAGGCTTCTCGAGGCCAATCACATCTAACCACTGGAACTTCCAAAGGGTCCTTCACACCATTGCTGCAACTCAAGAAGTTCCCCGACATACCCGTCTCCACTCGAGAGGAAGCACGTGGGTTCCCGCACACATCCAGGGGAGCCCCGTTTCCGCCTCCTAGCTCGAGATGAGGGATCCTTTCCCTGTTTCGTAGGGAAAGAATTCCCGGCGTTCCCGTCGCATCTCAAGAGGAGGCGCTCTCCACAGGAAAGGCGAGAGGAACTCCAGGGTCATGCCACCATTCCAAGAGTCCCCCTGATGTGTCAGTCCATTCCAGAGGAACCTGTTTTCCCTGCACTGCCTTGACGTTCAAGCCGAGGATCGACTCCCACCACGTGTGCACGTGGGACAGCCCTGTGGGAAAGCCTCGTGGGAAAGCCTCGTGGGAAAGACTCGAGGGAAAACCATAGATCCTTTGATCCATGCGGCGGACTGCGTGACACTGCTGCTACCGCTCTGGATGAAAGCGCAAGTGCATGCCCGCATTCGAGACGAGGACTGACTCCCCTGGGGAGACTCCAGAAGTACCCCAAGATCCATGTCAGCACTGGAGAGGAATCCTCAGGTTCCGGCCCCGACTCCACACAAGGTCTTAGGCCCCGGCATCGACGGGATAGGAATCCCGAGAGGGCCCCGAGGAACTCGCATGGGGACTGGCCTTTCCTGAGGCCACCAGAGCGGGTCCCTGAGGTCCCCGTCGAAAGTCTAGAGCACCTGCCTCAACTCGAGAAAATCCAGGAGGTTTTGCCCTCCAGGCGAGATGAGGCCCATTTCCGCTGAGGCTTCTCGAGGCCAATCACATCTAACCACTGGACTTTCCAAAGGGTCCTTCACACCATTGCTGCAACTCAAGAAGTTCCCCGACATACCCGTCTGCACTCGAGAGGAAGCACGTGGTTGTCCGCACACATCCAGGGGAGCCCCGTATCCCCCTCCTAGCTCGAGATGAGGGATCCTTTCCCTGTTTCGTAGGGAAAGAATTCCCGGCGTTCCCGTCGCATCTCAAGAGGAGGCGCTCTCCACAGGAAAGGCGAGAGGAACTCCAGGGTCGTGCCACCATTCCAAGAGTCCCCCAGATGTGTCAGTCCATTCCAGAGGAACCTGTTTTCCCTGCACTGCCTTGACGTTCAAGCCGAGGATCGACTCCCACCACGTGTGCACGTGGGACAGCCCTGTGGGAAAGCCTCGTGGGAAAGCCTCGTGGGAAAGACTCGAGGGAAAACCATAGATCCTTTGATCCACGCGGCGGACTGCGTGACACTGCTGCTACCGCTCTGGAGGAAAGCGCAAGTGCATGCCCGCATTCGAGACGAGGACTGACTCCCCTGGGGAGACTCC
The DNA here is from genome assembly GCF_042477335.2 of Ovis canadensis. Lineage (NCBI taxonomy): Eukaryota > Metazoa > Chordata > Mammalia > Artiodactyla > Bovidae > Ovis > Ovis canadensis. The sequence goes on from NC_091252.1 coordinate 4,902,936, forward strand.
AGAAGTACCCCAAGATCCATGTCAGCACTGGAGTGCAATCCTCAGGTTCCGGCCCCGACTCCACACAAGGTCTTAGGCCCCGGCATCGACGGGAGAGGAATCCCGAGAGGCCCCCGAGGAACTCGCATGGGGACTGGCCTTTCCTGAGGCCACCAGAGCGGGTCCCTGAGGTCCCCGTCGTAAGTCGAGAGCACCTGCCGCAACTCCAGAAAATCCAGGAGGTTTTGCCCTCCAGGCGAGATGAGGCCCATTTCCGCTGAGGCTTCTCGAGGCCAATCACATCTAACCACTGGAACTTCCAAAGGGTCCTTCACACCCTTGCAGCAACTCAAGAAGTTCCCCGACATACCCGTCTCCACTCGAGAGGAAGCACGTGGGTTCCCGCACACATCCAGGGGAGCCCCGTTTCCGCCTCCTAGCTCGAGATGAGGGATCCTTTCCCTGTTTCGTAGGGAAAGAATTCCCGGCGTTCCCGTCGCATCTCAAGAGGAGGCGCTCTCCACAGGAAAGGCGAGAGGAACTCCAGGGTCGTGACACCATTCCAAGAGTCCCCCAGATGTGTCAGTCCATTCAAGAGGAATCTGTTTTTCCTGCACTGCCTTGACGTTCAAGCCGAGGATCGACTCCCACCACGTGTGCACGTGGGACAGCCCTGTGGGAAAGCCTCGTGGGAAAGACTCGAGGGAAAACCATAGATCCTTTGATCCACGCGGCGGACTGCGTGACACTGCTGCTACCGCTCTGGAGGAAAGCGCAAGTGCATGCCCGCATTCGAGACGAGGACTGACTCCCCTGGGGAGACTCCAGAAGTACCCCAAGATCCATGTCAGCACTGGAGAGGAATCCTCAGGTTCCGGCCCCGACTCCACACAAGGTCTTAGGCCCCGGCATCGACGGGAGAGGAATCCCGAGAGGCCCCCGAGGAACTCGCATGCGGACTGGCCTTTCCTGAGGCCACAAGAGCGGGTCCCTGAGGTCCCCGTCGTAAGTCGAGAGCACCTGCCGCAACTCGAGAAAATCTTGGAGGTTTTGCCCTCCAGGAGAGATGAGGCCCATTAGCGCTGAGGCTTCTCGAGGCCAATCACATCTAACCACTGGAACTTCCAAAGGGTCCTTCACACCATTGCTGCAACTCAAGAAGTTCCCCGACATACCCGTCTCTACTCGAAAGGAAGCACGTGGTGTCCCGCACACATCCAGGGGAGCCCCGTTTCCGCCTCCTAGCTCGAGATGAGGGATCCTTTCCCTGTTTCGTAGGGAAAGAATTCCCAGCGTTCCCGTCGCATCTCAAGAGGAGGCGCTCTCCACAGGAAAGGCGAGAGGAACTCCAGGGTCGTGCCACCATTCCAAGAGTCCCCCAGATGTGTCAGTCCATTCCAGAGGAAACTGTTTTCCCTGCACTGCCTTGACGTTCAAGCCGAGGATCGACTCCCACCACGTGTGCACTTGGGACAGCCCTGTCGGAAAGCCTCGTGGGAAAGCCTCATGGGAAAGACTCGAGGGAAAACCATAGATCCTTTGATCCACGCGGCGGACTGCGTGCCACTGCTGCTACCGCTCTGGAGGAAAGCGCAAGTGCATGCCCGCTTTCGAGACGAGGACTGACTCCCCTGGGGAGACTCCAGAAGTACCCCAAGATCCATGTCAGCACTGGAGAGGAATCCTCAGGTTCCGGCCCCGACTCCACACAAGGTTTTAGGCCCCGGCATCGACGGGAGAGGAATCCCGAGAGGCCCCCGAGGAACTCGCATGGGGACTGGCCTTTCCTGAGGCCACCAGAGCGGGTCCCTGAGGTCCCCGTCGTAAGTCGAGAGCACCTGCCGCAACTCGAGAAAATCCAGGAGGTTTTGCCCTCCAGGCGAGATGAGGCCCATTTCCGCTGAGGATTCTCGAGGCCAATCACATCTAACCACTGGACATTCCAAAGGGTCCTTCACACCATTGCTGCAACTCAAGAAGTTCCCCGACATACCCGTCTCCACTCGAGAGGAAGCACGTGGTGTCCCGCACACATCCAGGCGAGCCCCGTTTCGCCTCCTAGCTCGAGATGAGGGATCCTTTCCCTGTTTCGTAGGGAAAGAATTCCCGGCGTTCCCGTCGCATCTCAAGAGGAGGCGCTCTCCACAGGAAAGGCGAGAGGAACTCCAGGGTCGTGCCACCATTCCAAGAGTCCCCCAGATGTGTCAGTCCATTCCAGAGGAACCTGTTTTCCCTGCACTGCCTTGACGTTCAAGCCGAGGATCGACTCCCACCACGTGTGCACGTGGGACAGCCCTGTGGGAAAGCCTCGTGGGAAAGCCTCGTGGGAAAGACTCGAGGGAAAACCATAGATCCTTTGATCCACGCGGCGGACTGCGTGACACTGCTGCTACCGCTCTGGAGGAAAGCGCAAGTGCATGCCCGCATTCGAGACGAGGACTGACTCCCCTGGGGAGACTCCAGAAGTACCCCAAGATCCATGTCAGCACTGGAGAGGAATCCTCAGGTTCCGGACCCGACTCCACACAAGGTCTTAGGCCCCGGCATCGACGGGAGAGGAATCCCGAGAGGCCCCCGAGGAACTCGCATGGGGACTGGCCTTTCCTGAGGCCACCAGAGCGGGTCCCTGAGGTCCCCGTCGTAAGTCGAGAGCACCTGTCACAACTCGAGAAAATCCAGGAGGTTTTGCCCTCCAGGCGAGATGAGACCCATTTCCGCTGAGGCTTCTCGAGGCCAATCACATCTAACCACTGGAACTTCCAAAGGGACCTTCACACCGTTGCTGCAACTCAAGAAGTTCCCCGACATACCCGTCTCCACTCGAGAGGAAGCACGTGGGGTCCCGCACACATCCAGGGGAGCCCCGTTTCCGCCTCCGAGCTCGAGATGAGGGATCCTTTCCCTGTTTCGTAGGGAAAGAATTCCCGGCGTTCCCGTCGCATCTCAAGAGGAGGCGCTCTCCACAGGAAAGGCGAGAGGAACTCCAGGGTCGTGACACCATTCCAAGAGTCCCCCAGATGTGTCAGTCCATTCCAGAGGAACCTGTTTTCCCTGCACTGCCTTGACGTTCAAGCCGAGGATCGACTCCCACCACGTGTGCACGTGGGACAGCCCTGTGGGAAAGCCTCGTGGGAAAGCCTCGTGGGAAAGACTCGAGGGAAAACCATAGATCCTTTGATCCACGCGGCGGACTGCGTGACACTGCTGCTACCGCTCTGGAGGAAAGCGCAAGTGCATGCCCGCATTTGAGACGAGGACTGACTCCCCTGGGGAGACTCCAGAAGTACCCCAAGATCCATGTCAGCACTGGAGAGGAATCCTCAGGTTCCGGCCCCGACTCCACACAAGGTCTTAGGCCCCGGCATCGAAGGGAGAGGAATCCCGAGAGGCCCCCGAGGAACTCGCATGGGGACTGGCCTTTCCTGAGGCCACCAGAGCGGGTCCCTGAGGTCCCCGTCGTAAGTCGAGAGCACCTGCCGCAACTCGAGAAAATCCAGGAGGTTTTGCCCTCCAGGCGAGATGAGGCCCATTTCCGCTGAGGCTTCTCGAGGCCAATCACATCTAACCACTGGAACTTCCAAAGGGTCCTTCACACCCTTGCTGCAACTCAAGAAGTTCCCCGACATACCCGTCTCCACTCGAGAGGAAGCACGTGGTGTCCCGCACACATCCAGGGGAGCCCGGTTTCCGCCTCCTAGCTCGAGATGAGGGATCCTTTCCCTGTTTCGTAGGGAAAGAATTCCCGGCGTTCCCGTCGCATCTCAAGAGGAGGCGCTCTCCACAGGAAAGGCGAGAGGAACTCCAGGGTCGTGACACCATTCCAAGAGTCCCCCAGATGTGTCAGTCCATTCCAGAGGAACCTGTTTTCCCTGCACTGCCTTGACGTTCAAGCCGAGGATCGACTCCCACCACGTGTGCACGTGGGACAGCCCTGTGGGAAAGCCTCGTGGGAAAGACTCGAGGGAAAACCATAGATCCTTTGATCCACGCGGCGGACAGCGTGACACTGCTGCTACCGCTCTGGAGGAAAGCGCAAGTGCATGCCCGCATTCGAGACGAGGACTGACTCCCCTGGGGAGACTCCAGAAGTACCCCAAGATCCATGTCAGCACTGGAGAGGAATCCTCAGGTTCCGGCCCCGACTCCACACAAGGTCTTAGGCCCCGGCATCGACGGGAGAGGAATCCCGAGAGGCCCCCGAGGAACTCGCATGGGGACTGGCCTTTCCTGAGGCCACCAGAGCGGGTCCCTGAGGTCCCCGTCGTAAGTCTAGAGCACCTGCCGCAACTCGAGAAAATCCAGGAGGTTTTGCCCACCAGGCGAGATGAGGACCATTTCCACTGAGGCTTCTCGTGGCTAATCACGTCTAACCACTGGAACTTCCAAAGGGTCCTTCACACCCTTGCTGCAACTCAAGAAGTTCCCCGACATACCCGTCTCCACTCGAGAGGAAGCACGTGGGTCCCGCACACATCCAGGGGAGCCCGGTTTCCGCCTCCTAGCTCGAGATGAGGGATCCTTTCCCTGTTTCCTAGGGAAAGAATTCCCGGCGTTCTCGTCGCATCTCAAGAGGAGGCGCTCTCCAAAGGAAAGGCGAGAGGAACTCCAGGGTCGTGCCACCATTCCAAGAGTCCCCCAGATGTGTCAGTCCATTCCAGAGGAACCTGTTTTCCCTGCACTGCCTTGACGTTCAAGCCGAGGATCGACTCCCACCACGTGTGCACGTGGGACAGCCCTGTGGGAAAGCCTCGTGGGAAAGCCTCGTGGGGAAGACTCGAGGGAAAAACATAGATCCTTTGATCCATGCGGCGGACTGCGTGACACTGCTGCTACCGCTCTGGATGAAAGCGAAAGTGCATGCCCGCATTCGAGACGAGGACTGACTCCCCTGGGGAGACTCCAGAAGTACCCCAAGATCCATGTCAGCACTGGAGAGGAATCCTCAGGTTCCGGCCCCGACTCCACACAAGGTCTTAGGCCCCGGCATCGACGGGAGAGGAATCCCGAGAAGGCCCCGAGTAACTCGCATGGGGACTGGCCTTTCCTGAGGCCACCAGAGCGGGTCCCTGAGGCCCCCGTCGTAAGTCTACAGCACCTGCCTCAACTCGAGAAAATCCAGGAGGTTTTGCCCTCCAGGCGAGATGAGGCCCATTTCCGCTGAGGCTTCTCGAGGCCAATCACATTTAACCACTGGAACTTCCAAAGGGTCCTTCACACCCTTGCTGCAACTCAAGAAGCTCCCCGACATACCCGTCTCCACTCGAGAGGAAGCACGTTGTGTCCCGCACACATCAAGGGGAGCCCCGTATCCGCCTCCTAGCTCGAGATGAGGGATCCTTTCCCTGTTTCATAGGGAAAGAATTCCCGGCGTTCCCGTCGCATCTCAAGAGGAGGCGCTCTCCACAGGAAAGGCGAGAGGAACTCCAGGGTCGTGCCACCATTCCAAGAGTCCCCCAGTTGTGTCAGCCCATTCCAGAGGAACCTGTTTTCCCTGCACTGCCTTGACGTTCAAGCCGAGGATCGACTCCCACCACGTGTGCACGTGGGACAGCCCTGTGGGAAAGCCTCGTGGGAAAGCCTCGTGGGAAAGACTCGAGGGAAAACCATAGATCCTTTGATCCATGCGGCGGACTGCGTGACACTGCTGCTACCGCTCTGGAGGAAAGCGCAAGTGCATGCCCGCATTCGAGACGAGGACTGACTCCCCTGGGGAGACTCCAGAAGTACCCCAAGATCCATGTCAGCACTGGAGAGGAATCCTCAGGTTCCGGCCCCGACTCCACACAAGGTCTTAGGCCCCGGCATCGACGGGAGAGGAATCCCGAGAGGCCCCCGAGGAACTCGCATGGGTACTGGTCTTTCCTGAGGCCACCAGAACGGGTCCCTGAGGTCCCCGTCGTAAGTCGAGAGCACCTGCCGCAACTCGAGAAAATCCAGGAGGTTTTGCCCTCCAGGCGAGATGAGGCCCATTTCCGCTGAGGCTTCTCGAGGCCAATCACATCTAACCACTGGAACTTCCAAAGGGTCCTTCACACCATTGCTGCAACTCAAGAAGTTCCCCGACATACCCGTCTCCACTCGAGAGGAAGCACGTGGGTTCCCGCACACATCCAGGGGAGCCCCGTTTCCGCCTCCTAGCTCGAGATGAGGGATCCTTTCCCTGTTTCGTAGGGAAAGAATTCCCGGCGTTCCCATCGCATCTCAAGAGGAGGCGCTCTCCACAGGAAAGGCGAGAGGAACTCCAGGGTCATGCCACCATTCCAAGAGTCCCCCAGATGTGTCAGTCCATTCCAGAGGAACCTGTTTTCCCTGCACTGCCTTGACGTTCAAGCCGAGGATCGACTCCCACCACGTGTGCACGTGGGACAGCCCTGTGGGAAAGCCTCGTGGGAAAGCCTCGTGGGAAAGACTCGAGGGAAAACCATAGATCCTTTGATCCATGCGGCGGACTGCGTGACACTGCTGCTACCGCTCTGGATGAAAGCGCAAGTGCATGCCCGCATTCGAGACGAGGACTGACTCCCCTGGGGAGACTCCAGAAGTACCCCAAGATCCATGTCAGCACTGGAGAGGAATCCTCAGGTTCCGGCCCCGACTCCACACAAGGTCTTAGGCCCCGGCATCGACGGGATAGGAATCCCGAGAGGGCCCCGAGGAACTCGCATGGGGACTGGCCTTTCCTGAGGCCACCAGAGCGGGTCCCTGAGGTCCCCGTCGAAAGTCTAGAGCACCTGCCTCAACTCGAGAAAATCCAGGAGGTTTTGCCCTCCAGGCGAGATGAGGCCCATTTCCGCTGAGGCTTCTCGAGGCCAATCACATCTAACCACTGGACTTTCCAAAGGGTCCTTCACACCATTGCTGCAACTCAAGAAGTTCCCCGACATACCCGTCTGCACTCGAGAGGAAGCACGTGGTTGTCCGCACACATCCAGGGGAGCCCCGTATCCCCCTCCTAGCTCGAGATGAGGGATCCTTTCCCTGTTTCGTAGGGAAAGAATTCCCGGCGTTCCCGTCGCATCTCAAGAGGAGGCGCTCTCCACAGGAAAGGCGAGAGGAACTCCAGGGTCGTGCCACCATTCCAAGAGTCCCCCAGATGTGTCAGTCCATTCCAGAGGAACCTGTTTTCCCTGCACTGCCTTGACGTTCAAGCCGAGGATCGACTCCCACCACGTGTGCACGTGGGACAGCCCTGTGGGAAAGCCTCGTGGGAAAGACTCGAGGGAAAACCATAGATCCTTTGATCCACGCGGCGGACTGCGTGACACTGCTGCTACCGCTCTGGAGGAAAGCGCAAGTGCATGCCCGCATTCGAGACGAGGACTGACTCCCCTGGGGAGACTCCAGAAGTACCCCAAGATCCATGTCAGCACTGGAGAGGAATCCTCAGGTTCCGGCCCCGACTCCACACAAGGTCTTAGGCCCCGGCATCGACGGGAGAGGAATCCCGAGAGGCCCCCGAGGAACTCGCATGCGGACTGGCCTTTCCTGAGGCCACAAGAGCGGGTCCCTGAGGTCCCCGTCGTAAGTCGAGAGCACCTGCCGCAACTCGAGAAAATCCAGGAGGTTTTGCCCTCCAGGAGAGATGAGGCCCATTTCCGCTGAGGCTTCTCGAGGCCAATCACATCTAACCACTGGAACTTCCAAAGGGTCCTTCACACCATTGCTGCAACTCAAGAAGTTCCCCGACATACCCGTCTCTACTCGAAAGGAAGCACGTGGTGTCCCGCACACATCCAGGGGAGCCCCGTTTCCGCCTCCTAGCTCGAGATGAGGGATCCTTTCCCTGTTTCGTAGGGAAAGAATTCCCAGCGTTCCCGTCGCATCTCAAGAGGAGGCGCTCTCCACAGGAAAGGCGAGAGGAACTCCAGGGTCGTGCCACCATTCCAAGAGTCCCCCAGATGTGTCAGTCCATTCCAGAGGAAACTGTTTTCCCTGCACTGCCTTGACGTTCAAGCCGAGGATCGACTCCCACCACGTGTGCACTTGGGACAGCCCTGTCGGAAAGCCTCGTGGGAAAGCCTCATGGGAAAGACTCGAGGGAAAACCATAGATCCTTTGATCCACGCGGCGGACTGCGTGCCACTGCTGCTACCGCTCTGGAGGAAAGTGCAAGTGCATGCCCGCTTTCGAGACGAGGACTGACTCCCCTGGGGAGACTCCAGAAGTACCCCAAGATCCATGTCAGCACTGGAGAGGAATCCTCAGGTTCCGGCCCCGACTCCACACAAGGTTTTAGGCCCCGGCATCGACGGGAGAGGAATCCCGAGAGGCCCCCGAGGAACTCGCATGGGGACTGGCCTTTCCTGAGGCCACCAGAGCGGGTCCCTGAGGTCCCCGTCGTAAGTCGAGAGCACCTGCCGCAACTCGAGAAAATCCAGGAGGTTTTGCCCTCCAGGCGAGATGAGGCCCATTTCCGCTGAGGATTCTCGAGGCCAATCACATCTAACCACTGGACATTCCAAAGGGTCCTTCACACCATTGCTGCAACTCAAGAAGTTCCCCGACATACCCGTCTCCACTCGAGAGGAAGCACGTGGTGTCCCGCACACATCCAGGCGAGCCCCGTTTCGCCTCCTAGCTCGAGATGAGGGATCATTTCCCTGTTTCGTAGGGAAAGAATTCCCGGGGTTCCCGTCGCATCTCAAGAGGAGGCGCTCTCAACAGGAAAGGCGAGAGGAACTCCAGGGTCGTGACACCATTCCAAGAGTCCCCCAGATGTGTCAGTCCATTCCAGAGGAACCTGTTTTCCCTGCACTGCCTTGACGTTCAAGCCGAGGATCGACTCCCACCACGTGTGCAAGTGGGACAGCCCTGTGGGAAAGCCTCGTGGGAAAGCCTCGTGGGAAAGACTCGAGGGAAAACCATAGATCCTTTGATCCACGCGGCGGACTGCATGACACTGCTGCTACCGCTGTGGAGGAAAGCGCAAGTGCATGCCCGCATTCGAGACGAGGACTGACTCCCCTGGGGAGACTCCAGAAGTACCCCAAGATCCATGTCAGCACTGGAGAGGAATCCTCAGGTTCCGGCACCGACTCCACACAAGGTCTTAGGCCCCGGCATCGACGGGAGAGGAATCCCGAGAGGCCCCCTAGGAACTCGCATGGGGACTGGCCTTTCCTGAGGCCACCAGAGCGGGTCCATGTGGTCCCCGTCGTAAGTCGAGAGCACCTGCCGCAACTCGAGAAAATCCAGGAGATTTTGCCCTCCAGGCGAGATGAGGCCCATTTCCGCTGAGGCTTCTCGAGGCCAATCACATCTAACCACTGGACTTTCCAAAGGGTCCTTCACACCATTGCTGCGACTCAAGAAGTTCCCCGACATACCCGTCTGCACTCGAGAGGAAGCACGTGGTGTCCCGCACACATCCAGGGGAGCCCCGTTTCCGCCTCCTAGCTCGAGATGAGGGATCCTTTCCCTGTTTCGTAGGGAAAGAATTCCCGGCGTTCCCGTCGCATCTCAAGAGGAGGCGCTCTCCACAGGAAAGGCGAGAGGAACTCCAGGGTCGTGACACCATTCCAAGAGTCCCCCAGATGTGTCAGTCCATTAAAGAGGAACCTGTTTTCCCTGCACTGCCTTGACGTTCAAGCCGAGGATCGAATCCCACCACGAGTGCACGTGGGACAGCCCTGTGGGAAAGCCTCGTGGGAAAGCCTCGTGGGAAAGCCTCGTGGGAAAGACTCGAGGGAAAACCATAGATCCTTTGATCCACGCGGCGGACTGCGTGACACTGCTGCTACCGCTCTGGAGGAAAGCGCAAGTGCATGTCCGCATTCGAGACGAGGACTGACTCCCCTGGGGAGACTCCAGAAGTACCACAAGATCCATGTCAGCACTGGAGAGGAATCCTCAGGTTCCGGCCCCGACTCCACACAAGGTCTTAGGCCCCGGCATCGACGGGAGAGGAGTCCCGAGAGGCCCCCGAGGAAATCGCATGGGGACTGGCCTTTCCTGAGGCCACCAGAGCGGGTCCCTGAGGTCCCCGTCGTAAGTCTAGAGCCCCTCCGCAACTCGAGAAAATCCAGGAGGTTTTGCCCACCAGGCGAGATTAGGCCCATTTCCACTGAGGCTTCTCGAGGCTAATCACATCTAACCACTGGAACTTCCAAAGGGTCCTTCACACCCTTGCTGCAACTCAAGAAGTTCCCCGACATACCCGTCTCCACTCGAGAGGAAGCACGTGGGTCCCGCACACATCCAGGGGATCCCCGTTTCCGCCTCCTAGCTCGAGATGAGGGATCCTTTCCCTGTTTCCTAGGGAAAGAATTCCCGGCGTTCTCGTCGCATCTCAAGAGGAGACGCTCTCCACAGGAAAGGCGAGAGGAACTCCAGGGTCGTGCCACCATTCCAAGAGTCCCCCAGATGTGTCAGTCCATTCCAGAGGAACCTGTTTTCCCTGCACTGCCTTGACGTTCAAGCCGAGGATCGACTCCCACCACGTGTGCACGTGGGACAGCCCTGTGGGAAAGCCTCGTGGGAAAGCCTCGTGGGAAAGACTCGAGGGAAAACCATAGATCCTTTGATCCATGCGGCGGGCTGCGTGACACTGCTGCTACCGCTCTGGATGAAAGCGCAAGTGCATGCCCGCATTCGAGACGAGGACTGACTCCCCTGGGGAGACTCCAGAAGTACCCCAAGATCCATGTCAGCACTGGAGAGGAATCCTCAGGTTCCGGCCCCGACTCCACACAAGGTCTTAGGCCCCGGCATCGACGGGAGAGGAATCCCGAGAGGGCCCCGAGTAACTCGCATGGGGACTGGCCTTTCCTGAGGCCACCAGAGCGGGTCCCTGACGTCCCCGTCGTAAGTCTAGAGCACCTGCCTCAACTCGAGAAAATCCAGGAGGTTTTGCCCTCCAGGCGAGATGAGGCCCATTTCCGCTGAGGCTTCTCGAGGCCAATCACATCTAACCACTGGAACTTCCAAAGGGTCCTTCACACCCTTGCTGCAACTCAAGAAGCTCCCCGACATACCCGTCTCCACTCGAGAGGAAGCACGTGGTGTCCCGCACACATCAAGGGGAGCCCCGTATCCGCCTCCTAGCTCGAGATGAGGGATCCTTTCCCTGTTTCGTAGGGAAAGAATTCCCGGCGTTCCCGTCGCATCTCAAGAGGAGGCGCTCTCCACAGGAAAGGCGAGAGGAACTCCAGGGTCGTGCCACCATTCCAAGAGTCCCCCAGATGTGTCAGTCCATTCCAGAGGAACCTGTTTTCCCTGCACTTCCTTGACGTTCAAGCCGAGGATCGACTCCCACCACGTGTGCACGTGGGACAGCCCTGTGGGAAAGCCTCGTGGGAAAGCCTCGTGGGAAAGACTCGAGGGAAAACCATAGATCCTTTGATCCACGCGGCGGACTGCGTGACACTGCTGCTACCGCTCTGGAGGAAAGCGCAAATGCATGCCCGCATTCGAGACGAGGACTGACTCCCCTGGGGAGACTCCAGAAGTACCCCAAGATCCATGTCAGCACTGGAGAGGAATCCTCAGGTTCCGGCCCCGACTCCACACAAGGTCTTAGGCCCCGGCATCGACGGGAGAGGAATCCCGAGAGGCCCCCGAGGAACTCGCATGGGGACTGGCCTTTCCTGAGGCCACAAGAGCGGGTCCCTGAGGTCCCCGTCGTAAGTCGAGAGCACCTGCCGCAACTCAAGAAAATCCAGGAGGTTTTGCCCTCCAGGAGAGATGAGGCCCATTTCCGCTGAGGCTTCTCGAGGCCAATCACATCTAACCACTGGAACTTCCAAAGGGTCCTTCACACCATTGCTGCAACTCAAGAAGTTCCCCGACATACCCGTCTCTACTCGAAAGGAAGCACGTGGTGTCCCGCACACATCCAGGGGAGCCCCGTTTCCGCCTCCTAGCTCGAGATGAGGGATCCTTTCCCTGTTTCGTAGGGAAAGAATTCCCAGCGTTCCCGTCGCATCTCAAGAGGAGGCGCTCTCCACAGGAAAGGCGAGAGGAACTCCAGGGTCGTGCCACCATTCCAAGAGTCCCCCAGATGTGTCAGTCCATTCCAGAGGAAACTGTTTTCCCTGCACTGCCTTGACCTTCAAGCCGAGGATCGACTCCCACCACGTGTGCACTTGGGACAGCCCTGTCGGAAAGCCTCGTGGGAAAGCCTCGTGGGAAAGACTCGAGGGAAAACCATAGATCCTTTGATCCACGCGGAGGACTGCGTGACACTGCTGCTACCGCTCTGGAGGAAAGCGCAAGTGCATGCCCGCATTCGAGACGAGGACTGACTCCCCTGGGGAGACTCCAGAAGTACCCCAAGATCCATGTCAGCACTGGAGAGGAATCCTCAGGTTCCGGCCCTGACTCCACACAAGGTCTTAGGCCCCGGCATCGACGGGAGAGGAATCCCGAGAGGCCCCCGAGGAACTCGCATGGGGACTGGCCTTTCCTGAGGCCATCAGAGCGGGTCCCTGAGGTCCCCGTCGTAAGTCGAGAGCACCTGCCGCAACTCGAGAAAATCCAGGAGGTTTTGCCCTCCAGGCGAGATGAGGCCCATTTCCGCTGAGGCTTCTCGAGGCCAATAACATCTAACCTCTGGAACTTCCAAAGGGTCCCTCACACCCTTGCTGCAACTCAAGAAGTTCCCCGACATACCCGTCTCCACTCGAGAGGAAGCACGTGGTGTCCCTCACACATCCAGGGGAGCCCCGTATCCGCCTCCTAGCTCGAGATGAGGGATCCTTCCCTGTTTCGTAGGGAAAGACTTCCCGGCGTTCCAGTCGCATCTCAAGAGGAGGCGCTCTCAGCAGGAAAGGCGAGAGGAACTCCAGGGTCGTGACACCATTCCAAGAGTCCCCCATATGTGTCAGTCCTTTCCAGAGGAACCTGTTTTCCCTGCACTGCCTTGACGTTCAAGCCGAGGATCGACTCCCACCACGTGTGCACGTGGGACAGCCCTGTGGGCAAACCTCGTGGGAAAGCCTCGTGGGAAAGACTCGAGGGAAAACCATAGATCCTTTGATCCACGCGGCGGAGTGCGTGACACTGCTGCTACCGCTCTGGAGGAAAGCGCAAGTGCATGCCCGCATTCGAGACGAGGACTGACTCCCCTGGGGAGACTCCAGAAGTACGCCAAGATCCATGTCAGCCCTAGAGAGGAATCCTCAGGTTCCGGCCCCGACTCCACACAAGGTCTTAGGCCCCGGCATCGACGGGAGAGGAATCCCGAGAGGCCCCCGGGGAACTCGCATGGGGACTGGCCTTTCCTGAGGCCACCAGAGCGGGTCCCTGAGGTCCCCGTCGTAAGTCGAGAGCACCTGCCGCAACTCGAGAAAATCCAGTAGGTTTTGCCCCCCAGGCGAGATGAGGCCCATTTCCGCTGAGGCTTCTCGAGGCCAATCACATCTAACCACTGGAACTTCCAAAGGGTCCTTCACACCCTTGCTGCAACTCAAGAAGTTCCCCGACATACCCGTCTCCACTCGAGAGGAAGCACGTGGGTTCCCGCACACATCCAGGGGAGCCCCGTTTCCGCCTCCTAGCTCGAGATGAGGGATCCTTTCCCTGTTTCGTAGGGAAAGAATTCCCGGCGTTCCCGTCGCATCTCAAGAGGAGGCGCTCTCCACAGGAAAGGCGAGAGGAACTCCAGGGTCGTGCCACCATTCCAAGAGTCCCCCAGATGTGTCAGTCCATTCCAGAGGAACCTGTTTTCCCTGCACTGCCTTGACGTTCAAGCCGAGGATCGACTCTCACCACGTGTGCACGTGGGACAGCCCTGTGGGAAAGCCTCGTGGGAAAGACTCAAGGGAAAACCATAGATCCTTTGATCCACGCGGCGGACTGCGTGACACTGCTGCTACCGCTCTGGAGGAAAGTGCAAGTGCATGCCCGCATTCGAGACGAGGACTGACTCCCCTGGGGAGACTCCAGAAGTACCCCAAGATCCATGTCAGCCCTAGAGAGGAATCCTCAGGTTCCGGCCCCGACTCCACACAAGGTCTTAGGCCCTGGCATCGACGGGAGAGGAATCCCGAGAGGCCCCCGGGGAACTCGCATGGGGACTGGCCTTTCCTGAGGCCACCAGAGCGGGTCCCTGAGGTCCCCGTCGTAAGTCGAGAGCACCTGCCGCAACTCGAGAAAATCCAGGAGGTTTTGCCCTCCAGGCGAGATGAGGCCCATTTCCGCTGAGGCTTCTCGAGGCCAATCACATCTAACCACTGGAACTTCCAAAGGGTCCTTCACACCCTTGCTGCAACTCAAGAAGTTCCCCGACATACCCGTCTCCACTCGAGAGGAAGCACGTGGGTTCCCGCACACATCCAGGGGAGCCCCGTTTCCGCCTCCGAGCTCGAAATGAGGGATCCTTTCCCTGTTTCGTAGGGAAAGAATTCCCGGCGTTCCCGTCGCATCTCAAGAGGAGGCGCTCTCCACAGGAAAGGCGAGAGGAACTCCAGGGTCGTGCCACCATTCCAAGAGTCCCCCAGATGTGTCAGTCCATTCCAGAGGAACCTGTTTTCCCTGCACTGCCTTGACGTTCAAGCCGAGGATCGACTCCCACCACGTGTGCATGTGGGACAGCCCTGTGGGAAAGCCTCGTGGGAAAGCCTCGTGGGAAAGACTCGAGGGAAAACCATAGATGCTTTGATCCACGCGGCGGACTGCGTGACACTGCTGCTACCGCTATGGAGGAAAGCGCAAGTGCATGCCCGCATTTGAGACGAGGACTGACTCCCCTGGGGAGACTCCAGAAGTACCCCAAGACCCATGTCAGCACTGGAGAGGAATCCTCAGGTTCCGGCCACTACTCCACACAAGGTCTTAGGCCCCGGCATCGACGGGAGAGGAATCCCGAGAGGCCCCTGAGGAACTCGCATGGGGACTGGCCTTTCCTGAGGCCACCAGAGCGGGTCCCTGAGGTCCCCGTCGTAAGTCGAGAGCACCTGCCGCAACTCGAGAAAATCCAGGAGGTTTTGCTCTCCAGGCGAAAGGAGGCCCATTTCCGCTGAGGCTTCTCGAGGCCAATCACATCTAACCACTGGAACTTCCAAAGGGTCCTTCACAGCCTTGCTGCAACTCAAGAAGTTCCCCGACATACCCGTCTCCACTCGAGAGGAAGCACGTGGTGTCCCGCACACATCCAGGGGAGCCCCGTTTCCGCCTCCTAGCTCGAGATGAGGGATCCTTTCCCTGTTTCGTAGGGAAAGAATTCCCGGCGTTCCCGTCGCATCTCAAGAGGAGGCGCTCTCCACAGGAAAGGCGAGAGGAACTCCAGGGTCGTGACACCATTCCAAGAGTCCCCCAGATGTGTCAGTCCATTCCAGAGGAACCTGTTTTCCCTGCAATGCCTTGACGTTCAAGCCGAGGATCGACTCCCACCACGTGTGCACGTGGGACAGCCCTGTGGGAAAGCCTCGTGGGAAAGCCTCGAGGGAAAGACTCGAGGGAAAACCATAGATCCTTTGATCCACGCGGCGGACTGCGTGACACTGCTGCTACCGCTCTGGAGGAAAGTGCAAGTGCATGCCCGCATTCGAGACGAGGACTGACTCCCCTGGGGAGACTCCAGAAGTACCCCAAGATCCATGTCAGCACTGGAGAGGAATCCTCAGGTTCCGGCCCCGCCTCCACACAAGGTCTTAGGCCCCGGCATCGACGGGAGAGGAATCCCGAGAGGCCCCCGAGGAACTCGCATGGGGACTGGCCTTTCCTGAGGCCACCAGAGCGGTTCCCTGAGGTCCCCGTCGTAAGTCGAGAGCACCTGCCGCAACTCGAGAAAATCCAGGAGGTTTTGCCCTCCAGGCGAGATGAGGCCCATTTCCGCTGAGGCTTCTCGAGGCCAATCACATCTAACCACTGGAACTTCCAAAGGGTCCTTCACACCATTGCTGCAACTCAAGAAGTTCCCCGACATACCCGTCTCCACTCGAGAGGAAGCACGTGGGGTCCCGCACACATCCAGGGGAGCCCCGTTTCCGCCTCCTAGCTCGAGATGAGGGATCCTTTCCCTGTTTCGTAGGGAAAGAATTCCCGGCGTTCCCGGCGAATCTCAAGAGGAGGCGCTCTCCAAAGGAAAGGCGAGAGGAACTCCAGGGTCGTGCCACCATTACAAGAGTCCCCCAGATGTGTCAGTCCATTCCAGAGGAACCTGTTTTCCCTGCACTGCCTTGACGTTCAAGCCGAGGATCGACTCCCACCACCTGTGCACGTGGGACAGCCCTGTGGGAAAGCCTCGTGGGAAAGCCTCGTGGGAAAGACTCGAGGGAAAACCATAGATCCTTTGATCCAAGCGGCGGACTGCGTGACACTGCTGCTACCGCTCTGGAGGAAAGCGCAAGTGCATGCCCGCATTCGAGACGAGGACTGACTCCCCTGGAGAGACTCCAGAAGTACCCCAAGATCCATGTCAGCACTGGAGAGGAATCCTCAGGTTCCGGCCCCGACTCCACACAAGGTCTTAGGCCCCGGCATCGACGGGAAAGGAATCCCGAGGGGCCCCCGTGGAACTCGCATGGGGACTGGCCTTTCCTGAGGCCACCAGAGCGGTTCCCTGAGGTCCCCGTCGTAAGTCGAGAGCACCTGCCGCAACTCGAGAAAATCCAGGAGGTTTTGCCCTCCAGGCGAGATGAGGCCCATTTCCGCTGAGGCTTCTCGAGGCCAATCACATCTAACCACTGGAACTTCCAAAGGGTCCTTCACACCATTGCTGCAACTCAAGAAGTTCCCCGACATACCCGTCTCTACTCGAGAGGAAGCACGTGGGGTCCCGCACACATCCAGGGGAGCTCCGTTCCCACCCCCTAGCTCGAGATGAGGGATCCTTTCCCTGTTTCGTAGGGAAAGAATTCCCGGCGTTCCCGTCGCATCTCAAGAGGAGACGCTCTCCACAGGAAAGGCGAGAGGAACTCCAGGGTCGTGCCACCATTCCAAGAGTCCCCCAGATGTGTCAGTCCATTCCAGAGGAACCTGTTTTCCCTGCACTGCCTTGACGTTCAAGCCGAGGATCGACTCCCACCACGTGTGCACGTGGGACAGCCCTGTGGGAAAGCCTCGTGGGAAAGCCTCGTGGGAAAGACTCGAGGGAAAACCATAGATCCTTTGATCCATGCGGCGGACTGCGTGACACTGCTGCTACCGCTCTGGAGGAAAGCGCAAGTGCATGCCCGCATTCGAGACGAGGACTGACTCCCCTGGGGAGACTCCAGAAGTACCCCAAGATCCATGTCAGCACTGGAGAGGAATCCTCAGGTTCCGGCCCCGACTCTACACAAGGTCTTAGGCCCCGGCATCGACGGGAGAGAAATCCCCAGAGGAACTCGCATGGGGACTGGCCTTTCCTGAGGCCACCAGAGCGGGTCCATGTGGTCCCCGTCGTAAGTCGAGAGCACATGCCTCAACTCGAGAAAATCCAGGAGGTTTTGCCCTCCAGGCGAGATGAGGCCCATTTCCGCTGAGGCTTCTCGAGGCCAATCACATCTAACCACTGGACATTCCAAAGGGTCCTTCACACCCTTGCTGCAACTCAAGAAGTTCCCCGACATACCCGTCTGCACTCGAGAGGAAGCATGTGGTGTCCCGCACACATCCAGGGGAGCCCCGTTTCCGCCTCCTAACTCGAGATGAGGGATCCTTTCCCTGTTTCGTAGGGAAAGAATTCCCGGCGTTCCCGTCGCATCTCAAGAGGAGGCGCTCTCCACAGGAAAGGCGAGAGGAACTCCAGGGTCGTGACACCATTCCAAGAGTCCCCCAGATGTGTCAGTCCATTCCAGAGGAACCGGTTTTCCCTGCACTGCCTTGACGTTCAAGCCGAGGATCGAATCCCACCACGAGTGCACGTGGGACAGCCCTTTGGGAAAGCCTCGTGGGAAAGCCTCGTGGGAAAGCCTCGTGGGAAAGACTCGAGGGAAAACCATAGATCCTTTGATCCACGCGGCGGACTGCGTGACACTGCTGCTACCGCTCTGGAGGAAAGCGCAAGTGCATGCCCGCATTCGAGACGAGGACTGACTCCCCTGGGGAGACTCCAGAAGTACCCCAAGATCCATGTCAGCACTGGAGAGGAATCCTCAGGTTCCGGACCCGACTCCACACAAGGTCTTAGGCCCCGGCATCGACGGGAGAGGAATCCCGAGAGGCCCCCGAGGAACTCGCATGGGGACTGGCCTTTCCTGAGGCCACCAGAGCGGGTCCCTGAGGTCCCCGTCGTAAGTCGAGAGCACCTGTCACAACTCGAGAAAATCCAGGAGGTTTTGCCCTCCAGGCGAGATGAGACCCATTTCCGCTGAGGCTTCTCGAGGCCAATCACATCTAACCACTGGAACTTCCAAAGGGACCTTCACACCGTTGCTGCAACTCAAGAAGTTCCCTGACATACCCGTCTCCACTCGAGAGGAAGCACGTGGGGTCCCGCACACATCCAGGGGAGCCCCGTTTCCGCCTCCGAGCTCGAGATGAGGGATCCTTTCCCTGTTTCGTAGGGAAAGAATTCCCGGCGTTCCCGTCGCATCTCAAGAGGAGGCGCTCTCCACAGGAAAGGCGAGAGGAACTCCAGGGTCGTGACACCATTCCAAGAGTCCCCCAGATGTGTCAGTCCATTCCAGAGGAACCTCTTTTCCCTGCACTGCCTTGACGTTCAAGCCGAGGATCGACTCCCACCACGTGTGCACGTGGGACAGCCCTGTGGGAAAGCCTCGTGGGAAAGACTCGAGGGAAAACCATAGATCCTTTGATCCACGCGGCGGACTGCGTGACACTGCTGCTACCGCTCTGGAGGAAAGCGCAAGTGCATGCCCGCATTCGAGACGAGGACTGACTCCCCTGGGGAGACTCCAGAAGTACCCCAAGATCCATGTCAGCACTGGAGAGGAATCCTCAGGTTCCGGCCCCGACTCCACACAAGGTCTTAGGCCCCGGCATCGACGGGAGAGGAATCCCGAGAGGCCCCCGAGGAACTCGCATGGGGACTGGCCTTTCCTGAGGCCACCAGAGCGGGTCCCTGAGGTCCCCGTCGTAAGTCTAGAGCACCTGCCGCAACTCGAGAAAATCCAGGAGGTTTTGCCCACCAGGCGAGATGAGGCCCATTTCCACTGAGGCTTCTCGAGGCTAATCACGTCTAACCACTGGAACTTCCAAAGGGTCCTTCACACCCTTGCTGCAACTCAAGAAGTTCCCCGACATACCCGTCTCCACTCGAGAGGAAGCACGTGGGTCCCGCACACATCCAGGAGAGCCCGGTTTCCGCCTCCTAGCTCGAGATGAGGGATCCTTTCCCTGTTTCCTAGGGAAAGAATTCCCGGCGTTCTCGTCGCATCTCAAGAGGAGGCGCTCTCCAAAGGAAAGGCGAGAGGAACTCCAGGGTCGTGCCACCATTCCAAGAGTCCCCCAGATGTGTCAGTCCATTCCAGAGGAACCTGTTTTCCCTGCACTGCCTTGACGTTCAAGCCGAGGATCGACTCCCACCACGTGTGCACGTGGGACAGCCCTGTGGGAAAGCCTCGTGGGAAAGCCTCGTGGGGAAGACTCGAGGGAAAACCATAGATCCTTTGATCCATGCGGCGGACTGCGTGACACTGCTGCTACCGCTCTGGATGAAAGCGCAAGTGCATGCCCGCATTCGAGACGAGGACTGACTCCCCTGGGGAGACTCCAGAAGTACCCCAAGATCCATGTCAGCACTGGAGAGGAATCCTCAGGTTCCGGCCCCGACTCCACACAAGGTCTTAGGCCCCGGCATCGACGGGAGAGGAATCCCGAGAAGGCCCCGAGTAACTCGCATGGGGACTGGCCTTTCCTGAGGCCACCAGAGCGGGTCCCTGAGGCCCCCGTCGTAAGTCTAGAGCACCTGCCTCAACTCGAGAAAATCCAGGAGGTTTTGCCCTCCAGGCGAGATGAGGCCCATTTCCGCTGAGGCTTCTCGAGGCCAATCACATCTAACCACTGGAACTTCCAAAGGGTCCTTCACACCCTTGCTGCAACTCAAGAAGCTCCCCGACATACCCGTCTCCACTCGAGAGGAAGCACGTGGTGTCCCGCACACATCAAGGGGAGCCCCGTATCTGCCTCCTAGCTCGAGATGAGGGATCCTTTCCCTGTTTCATAGGGAAAGAATTCCCGGCGTTCCCGTCGCATCTCAAGAGGAGGCGCTCTCCACAGGAAAGGCGAGAGGAACTCCAGGGTCGTGCCACCATTCCAAGAGTCCCCCAGTTGTGTCAGCCCATTCCAGAGGAACCTGTTTTCCCTGCACTGCCTTGACGTTCAAGCCGAGGATCGACTCCCACCACGTGTGCACGTGGGACAGCCCTGTGGGAAAGCCTCGTGGGAAAGCCTCGTGGGAAAGACTCGAGGGAAAACCATAGATCCTTTGATCCACGCGGCGGACTGCGTGACACTGCTGCTACCGCTCTGGAGGAAAGCGCAAGTGCATGCCCGCATTCGAGACGAGGACTGACTCCCCTGGGGAGACTCCAGAAGTACCCCAAGATCCATGTCAGCACTGGAGAGGAATCCTCAGGTTCCGGCCCCGACTCCACACAAGGTCTTAGGCCCCGGCATCGACGGGAGAGGAATCCCGAGAGGCCCCCGAGGAACTCGCATGGGTACTGGTCTTTCCTGAGGCCACCAGAGCGGGTCCCTGAGGTCCCCGTCGTAAGTCGAGAGCACCTGCCGCAACTCGAGAAAATCCAGGAGGTTTTGCCCTCCAGGCGAGATGAGGCCCATTTCCGCTGAGGCTTCTCGAGGCCAATCACATCTAACCACTGGAACTTCCAAAGGGTCCTTCACACCATTGCTGCAACTCAAGAAGTTCCCCGACATACCCGTCTCCACTCGAGAGGAAGCACGTGGGTTCCCGCACACATCCAGGGGAGCCCCGTTTCCGCCTCCTAGCTCGAGATGAGGGATCCTTTCCCTGTTTCGTAGGGAAAGAATTCCCGGCGTTCCCGTCGCATCTCAAGAGGAGGCGCTCTCCACAGGAAAGGCGAGAGGAACTCCAGGGTCATGCCACCATTCCAAGAGTCCCCCAGATGTGTCAGTCCATTCCAGAGGAACCTGTTTTCCCTGCACTGCCTTGACGTTCAAGCCGAGGATCGACTCCCACCACGTGTGCACGTGGGACAGCCCTGTGGGAAAGCCTCGTGGGAAAGCCTCGTGGGAAAGACTCGAGGGAAAACCATAGATCCTTTGATCCATGCGGCGGACTGCGTGACACTGCTGCTACCGCTCTGGATGAAAGCGCAAGTGCATGCCCGCATTCGAGACGAGGACTGACTCCCCTGGGGAGACTCCAGAAGTACCCCAAGATCCATGTCAGCACTGGAGAGGAATCCTCAGGTTCCGGCCCCGACTCCACACAAGGTCTTAGGCCCCGGCATCGACGGGATAGGAATCCCGAGAGGGCCCCGAGGAACTCGCATGGGGACTGGCCTTTCCTGAGGCCACCAGAGCGGGTCCCTGAGGTCCCCGTCGAAAGTCTAGAGCACCTGCCTCAACTCGAGAAAATCCAGGAGGTTTTGCCCTCCAGGCGAGATGAGGCCCATTTCCGCTGAGGCTTCTCGAGGCCAATCACATCTAACCACTGGACTTTCCAAAGGGTCCTTCACACCATTGCTGCAACTCAAGAAGTTCCCCGACATACCCGTCTGCACTCGAGAGGAAGCACGTGGTTGTCCGCACACATCCAGGGGAGCCCCGTATCCCCCTCCTAGCTCGAGATGAGGGATCCTTTCCCTGTTTCGTAGGGAAAGAATTCCCGGCGTTCCCGTCGCATCTCAAGAGGAGGCGCTCTCCACAGGAAAGGCGAGAGGAACTCCAGGGTCGTGCCACCATTCCAAGAGTCCCCCAGATGTGTCAGTCCATTCCAGAGGAACCTGTTTTCCCTGCACTGCCTTGACGTTCAAGCCGAGGATCGACTCCCACCACGTGTGCACGTGGGACAGCCCTGTGGGAAAGCCTCGTGGGAAAGCCTCGTGGGAAAGACTCGAGGGAAAACCATAGATCCTTTGATCCACGCGGCGGACTGCGTGACACTGCTGCTACCGCTCTGGAGGAAAGCGCAAGTGCATGCCCGCATTCGAGACGAGGACTGACTCCCCTGGGGAGACTCCAGAAGTACCCCAAGATCCATGTCAGCACTGGAGAGCAATCCTCAGGTTCCGGCCCCGACTCCACACAAGGTCTTAGGCCCCGGCATCGACGGGAGAGGAATCCCGAGAGGCCCCCGAGGAACTCGCATGGGGACTGGCCTTTCCTGAGGCCACCAGAGCGGGTCCCTGAGGTCCCCGTCGTAAGTCGAGAGCACCTGCCGCAACTCCAGAAAATCCAGGAGGTTTTGCCCTCCAGGCGAGATGAGGCCCATTTCCGCTGAGGCTTCTCGAGGCCAATCACATCTAACCACTGGAACTTCCAAAGGGTCCTTCACACCATTGCTGCAACTCAAGAAGTTCCCCGACATACCCGTCTCTACTCGAGAGGAAGCACGTGGGGTCCCGCACACATCCAGGGGAGCTCCGTTCCCACCCCCTAGCTCGAGATGAGGGATCCTTTCCCTGTTTCGTAGGGAAAGAATTCCCGGCGTTCCCGTCGCATCTCAAGAGGAGACGCTCTCCACAGGAAAGGCGAGAGGAACTCCAGGGTCGTGACACCATTCCAAGAGTCCCCCAGATATGTCAGTCCATTCCAGAGGAACCAGTTTTCCCTGCACTGCCTTGACGTTCAAGCCGAGGATCGACTCCCACCACGTGTGCACGTGGGACAGCCCTGTGGGAAAGCCTCGTGGGAAAGCCTCGTGGGAAAGACTCGAGGGAAAAACATAGATCCGTTGATCCACTCGGCGGACTGCGTGACACTGCTGCCACCACTCTGGAGGAAAGCGCAAGTGCATGCCCGCATTCGAGACGAGGACTGACTCCCCTGGGGAGACTCCAGAAGTACCCCAAGATCCATGTCAGCACTGGAGAGGAATCCTCAGTTTCCGGCCCCGACTCCACACAAGGTCTTAGGCCCCGGCATCGACGGGAGAGGAATCCCGAGAGGCCCCGAGGAACTCGCATGGGGACTGGCCTTTCCTGAGGCCACCAGAGCGGTTCCCTGAGGTCCCCGTCGTAAGTCGAGAGCACCTGCCGCAACTCGAAAAAATCCAGGAGGTTTTGCCCTCCAGGCGAGATGAGGCCCATTTCCGCTGAGGCTTCTCGAGGCTAATCACGTCTAACCACTGGAACTTCCAAAGGGTCCTTCACAACCTTGCTGCAACTCAAGAAGTTCCCCGACATACCCGTCTCCACTCGAGAGGAAGCACGTGGTGTCCCGCCCACATCCAGGGGAGCCCCGATTCCGCCTCCTAGCTCGAGATGAGGGATCCTTTCCCTGTTTCGTAGGGAAAGAATTCCCGGCGTTCCCGTCGCATCTCAAGAGGAGGCGCTCTCCACAGGAAAGGCGAGAGGAACTCCAGGGTCGTGCCACCATTCCAAGAGTCCCCCAGATGTGTCAGTCCATTCCAGAGGAACCTGTTTTCCCTGCACTGCCTTGACGTTCAAGCCGAGGATCGACTCCCACCACGTGTGCACGTGGGACAACCCTGTGGGAAAGCCTCGTGGGAAAGCCTCGTGGGAAAGACTCGAGGGAAAACCATAGATCCTTTGATCCACGCGGCGGACTGCGTGACACTGCTGCTACCGCTCTGGAGGAAAGCGCAAGTGCATGCCCGCATTCGAGACGAGGACTGACTCCCCTGGGGAGACTCCAGAAGTACCCCAAGATCCATGTCAGCACTGGAGAGGAATCCTCAGGTTCCGGACCCTACTCCACACAAGGTCTTAGGCCCCGGCATCGACGGGAGAGGAATCCCGAGAGGCCCCCGAGGAACTCGCATGGGGACTGGCCTTTCCTGAGGCCACCAGAGCGGGTCCCTGAGGTCCCCGTCGTAAGTCGAGAGCACCTGTCACAACTCGAGAAAATCCAGGAGGTTTTGCCCTCCAGGCGAGATGAGACCCATTTCCGCTGAGGCTTCTCGAGGCCAATCACATCTAACCACTGGAACTTCCAAAGGGACCTTCACACCGTTGCTGCAACTCAAGAAGTTCCCCGACATACCCGTCTCCACTCGAGAGGAAGCACGTGGGGTCCCGCACACATCCAGGGGAGCCCCGTTTCCGCCTCCGAGCTCGAGATGAGGGATCCTTTCCCTGTTTCGTAGGGAAAGAATTCCCGGCGTTCCCGTCGCATCTCAAGAGGAGGCGCTCTCCACAGGAAAGGCGAGAGGAACTCCAGGGTCGTGACACCATTCCAAGAGTCCCCCAGATGTGTCAGTCCATTCCAGAGGAACCTGTTTTCCCTGCACTGCCTTGACGTTCAAGCCGAGGATCGACTCCCACCACGTGTGCACGTGGGACAGCCCTGTGGGAAAGCCTCGTGGGAAAGCCTCGTGGGAAAGACTCGAGGGAAAACCATAGATCCTTTGATCCACGCGGCGGACTGCGTGACACTGCTGCTACCGCTCTGGAGGAAAGCGCAAGTGCATGCCCGCATTTGAGACGAGGACTGACTCCCCTGGGGAGACTCCAGAAGTACCCCAAGATCCATGTCAGCACTGGAGAGGAATCCTCAGGTTCCGGCCCCGACTCCACACAAGGTCTTAGGCCCCGGCATCGAAGGGAGAGGAATCCCGAGAGGCCCCCGAGGAACTCGCATGGGGACTGGCCTTTCCTGAGGCCACCAGAGCGGGTCCCTGAGGTCCCCGTCGTAAGTCGAGAGCACCTGCCGCAACTCGAGAAAATCCAGGAGGTTTTGCCCTCCAGGCGAGATGAGGCCCATTTCCGCTGAGGCTTCTCGAGGCCAATCACATCTAACCACTGGAACTTCCAAAGGGTCCTTCACACCCTTGCTGCAACTCAAGAAGTTCCCCGACATACCCGTCTCCACTCGAGAGGAAGCACGTGGTGTCCCGCACACATCCAGGGGAGCCCGGTTTCCGCCTCCTAGCTCGAGATGAGGGATCCTTTCCCTGTTTCGTAGGGAAAGAATTCCCGGCGTTCCCGTCGCATCTCAAGAGGAGGCGCTCTCCACAGGAAAGGCGAGAGGAACTCCAGGGTCGTGACACCATTCCAAGAGTCCCCCAGATGTGTCAGTCCATTCCAGAGGAACCTGTTTTCCCTGCACTGCCTTGACGTTCAAGCCGAGGATCGACTCCCACCACGTGTGCACGTGGGACAGCCCTGTGGGAAAGCCTCGTGGGAAAGACTCGAGGGAAAACCATAGATCCTTTGATCCACGCGGCGGACTGCGTGACACTGCTGCTACCGCTCTGGAGGAAAGCGCAAGTGCATGCCCGCATTCGAGACGAGGACTGACTCCCCTGGGGAGACTCCAGAAGTACCCCAAGATCCATGTCAGCACTGGAGAGGAATCCTCAGGTTCCGGCCCCGACTCCACACAAGGTCTTAGGCCCCGGCATCGACGGGAGAGGAATCCCGAGAGGCCCCCGAGGAACTCGCATGGGGACTGGCCTTTCCTGAGGCCACCAGAGCGGGTCCCTGAGGTCCCCGTCGTAAGTCTAGAGCACCTGCCGCAACTCGAGAAAATCCAGGAGGTTTTGCCCACCAGGCGAGATGAGGCCCATTTCCACTGAGGCTTCTCGTGGCTAATCACGTCTAACCACTGGAACTTCCAAAGGGTCCTTCACACCCTTGCTGCAACTCAAGAAGTTCCCCGACATACCCGTCTCCACTCGAGAGGAAGCACGTGGGTCCCGCACACATCCAGGGGAGCCCGGTTTCCGCCTCCTAGCTCGAGATGAGGGATCCTTTCCCTGTTTCCTAGGGAAAGAATTCCCGGCGTTCTCGTCGCATCTCAAGAGGAGGCGCTCTCCAAAGGAAAGGCGAGAGGAACTCCAGGGTCGTGCCACCATTCCAAGAGTCCCCCAGATGTGTCAGTCCATTCCAGAGGAACCTGTTTTCCCTGCACTGCCTTGACGTTCAAGCCGAGGATCGACTCCCACCACGTGTGCACGTGGGACAGCCCTGTGGGAAAGCCTCGTGGGAAAGCCTCGTGGGGAAGACTCGAGGGAAAAACATAGATCCTTTGATCCATGCGGCGGACTGCGTGACACTGCTGCTACCGCTGTGGAGGAAAGCGCAAGTGCATGCCCGCATTCGAGACGAGGACTGACTCCCCTGGGGAGACTCCAGAAGTACCCCAAGATCCATGTCAGCACTGGAGAGGAATCCTCAGGTTCCGGCACCGACTCCACACAAGGTCTTAGGCCCCGGCATCGACGGGAGAGGAATCCCGAGAGGCCCCCTAGGAACTCGCATGGGGACTGGCCTTTCCTGAGGCCACCAGAGCGGGTCCATGTGGTCCCCGTCGTAAGTCGAGAGCACCTGCCGCAACTCGAGAAAATCCAGGAGATTTTGCCCTCCAGGCGAGATGAGGCCCATTTCCGCTGAGGCTTCTCGAGGCCAATCACATCTAACCACTGGACTTTCCAAAGGGTCCTTCACACCATTGCTGCGACTCAAGAAGTTCCCCGACATACCCGTCTGCACTCGAGAGGAAGCACGTGGTGTCCCGCACACATCCAGGGGAGCCCCGTTTCCGCCTCCTAGCTCGAGATGAGGGATCCTTTCCCTGTTTCGTAGGGAAAGAATTCCCGGCGTTCCCGTCGCATCTCAAGAGGAGGCGCTCTCCACAGGAAAGGCGAGAGGAACTCCAGGGTCGTGACACCATTCCAAGAGTCCCCCAGATGTGTCAGTCCATTAAAGAGGAACCTGTTTTCCCTGCACTGCCTTGACGTTCAAGCCGAGGATCGAATCCCACCACGAGTGCACGTGGGACAGCCCTGTGGGAAAGCCTCGTGGGAAAGCCTCGTGGGAAAGCCTCGTGGGAAAGACTCGAGGGAAAACCATAGATCCTTTGATCCACGCGGCGGACTGCGTGACACTGCTGCTACCGCTCTGGAGGAAAGCGCAAGTGCATGTCCGCATTCGAGACGAGGACTGACTCCCCTGGGGAGACTCCAGAAGTACCACAAGATCCATGTCAGCACTGGAGAGGAATCCTCAGGTTCCGGCCCCGACTCCACACAAGGTCTTAGGCCCCGGCATCGACGGGAGAGGAATCCCGAGAGGCCCCCGAGGAAATCGCATGGGGACTGGCCTTTCCTGAGGCCACCAGAGCGGGTCCCTGAGGTCCCCGTCGTAAGTCTAGAGCCCCTCCGCAACTCGAGAAAATCCAGGAGGTTTTGCCCACCAGGCGAGATGAGGCCCATTTCCACTGAGGCTTCTCGAGGCTAATCACATCTAACCACTGGAACTTCCAAAGGGTCCTTCACACCCTTGCTGCAACTCAAGAAGTTCCCCGACATACCCGTCTCCACTCGAGAGGAAGCACGTGGGTCCCGCACACATCCAGGGGATCCCCGTTTCCGCCTCCTAGCTCGAGATGAGGGATCCTTTCCCTGTTTCCTAGGGAAAGAATTCCCGGCGTTCTCGTCGCATCTCAAGAGGAGACGCTCTCCACAGGAAAGGCGAGAGGAACTCCAGGGTCGTGCCACCATTCCAAGAGTCCCCCAGATGTGTCAGTCCATTCCAGAGGAACCTGTTTTCCCTGCACTGCCTTGACGTTCAAGCCGAGGATCGACTCCCACCACGTGTGCACGTGGGACAGCCCTGTGGGAAAGCCTCGTGGGAAAGCCTCGTGGGAAAGACTCGAGGGAAAACCATAGATCCTTTGATCCATGCGGCGGGCTGCGTGACACTGCTGCTACCGCTCTGGATGAAAGCGCAAGTGCATGCCCGCATTCGAGACGAGGACTGACTCCCCTGGGGAGACTCCAGAAGTACCCCAAGATCCATGTCAGCACTGGAGAGGAATCCTCAGGTTCCGGCCCCGACTCCACACAAGGTCTTAGGCCCCGGCATCGACGGGAGAGGAATCCCGAGAGGGCCCCGAGTAACTCGCATGGGGACTGGCCTTTCCTGAGGCCACCAGAGCGGGTCCCTGACGTCCCCGTCGTAAGTCTAGAGCACCTGCCTCAACTCGAGAAAATCCAGGAGGTTTTGCCCTCCAGGCGAGATGAGGCCCATTTCCGCTGAGGCTTCTCGAGGCCAATCACATCTAACCACTGGAACTTCCAAAGGGTCCTTCACACCCTTGCTGCAACTCAAGAAGCTCCCCGACATACCCGTCTCCACTCGAGAGGAAGCACGTGGTGTCCCGCACACATCAAGGGGAGCCCCGTATCCGCCTCCTAGCTCGAGATGAGGGATCCTTTCCCTGTTTCGTAGGGAAAGAATTCCCGGCGTTCCCGTCGCATCTCAAGAGGAGGCGCTCTCCACAGGAAAGGCGAGAGGAACTCCAGGGTCGTGCCACCATTCCAAGAGTCCCCCAGATGTGTCAGTCCATTCCAGAGGAACCTGTTTTCCCTGCACTGCCTTGACGTTCAAGCCGAGGATCGACTCCCACCACGTGTGCACGTGGGACAGCCCTGTGGGAAAGCCTCGTGGGAAAGCCTCGTGGGAAAGACTCGAGGGAAAACCATAGATCCTTTGATCCACGCGGCGGACTGCGTGACACTGCTGCTACCGCTCTGGAGGAAAGCGCAAGTGCATGCCCGCATTCGAGACGAGGACTGACTCCCCTGGGGAGACTCCAGAAGTACCCCAAGATCCATGTCAGCACTGGAGAGGAATCCTCAGGTTCCGGCCCCGACTCCACACAAGGTCTTAGGCCCCGGCATCGACGGGAGAGGAATCCCGAGAGGCCCCCGAGGAACTCGCATGGGGACTGGCCTTTCCTGAGGCCACAAGAGCGGGTCCCTGAGGTCCCCGTCGTAAGTCGAGAGCACCTGCCGCAACTCAAGAAAATCCAGGAGGTTTTGCCCTCCAGGAGAGATGAGGCCCATTTCCGCTGAGGCTTCTCGAGGCCAATCACATCTAACCACTGGAACTTCCAAAGGGTCCTTCACACCATTGCTGCAACTCAAGAAGTTCCCCGACATACCCGTCTCTACTCGAAAGGAAGCACGTGGTGTCCCGCACACATCCAGGGGAGCCCCGTTTCCGCCTCCTAGCTCGAGATGAGGGATCCTTTCCCTGTTTCGTAGGGAAAGAATTCCCAGCGTTCCCGTCGCATCTCAAGAGGAGGCGCTCTCCACAGGAAAGGCGAGAGGAACTCCAGGGTCGTGCCACCATTCCAAGAGTCCCCCAGATGTGTCAGTCCATTCCAGAGGAAACTGTTTTCCCTGCACTGCCTTGACCTTCAAGCCGAGGATCGACTCCCACCACGTGTGCACTTGGGACAGCCCTGTCGGAAAGCCTCGTGGGAAAGCCTCGTGGGAAAGACTCGAGGGAAAACCATAGATCCTTTGATCCACGCGGAGGACTGCGTGACACTGCTGCTACCGCTCTGGAGGAAAGCGCAAGTGCATGCCCGCATTCGAGACGAGGACTGACTCCCCTGGGGAGACTCCAGAAGTACCCCAAGATCCATGTCAGCACTGGAGAGGAATCCTCAGGTTCCGGCCCTGACTCCACACAAGGTCTTAGGCCCCGGCATCGACGGGAGAGGAATCCCGAGAGGCCCCCGAGGAACTCGCATGGGGACTGGCCTTTCCTGAGGCCATCAGAGCGGGTCCCTGAGGTCCCCGTCGTAAGTCGAGAGCACCTGCCGCAACTCGAGAAAATCCAGGAGGTTTTGCCCTCCAGGCGAGATGAGGCCCATTTCCGCTGAGGCTTCTCGAGGCCAATAACATCTAACCTCTGGAACTTCCAAAGGGTCCCTCACACCCTTGCTGCAACTCAAGAAGTTCCCCGACATACCCGTCTCCACTCGAGAGGAAGCACGTGGTGTCCCTCACACATCCAGGGGAGCCCCGTATCCGCCTCCTAGCTCGAGATGAGGGATCCTTCCCTGTTTCGTAGGGAAAGACTTCCCGGCGTTCCAGTCGCATCTCAAGAGGAGGCGCTCTCAGCAGGAAAGGCGAGAGGAACTCCAGGGTCGTGACACCATTCCAAGAGTCCCCCATATGTGTCAGTCCTTTCCAGAGGAACCTGTTTTCCCTGCACTGCCTTGACGTTCAAGCCGAGGATCGACTCCCACCACGTGTGCACGTGGGACAGCCCTGTGGGCAAACCTCGTGGGAAAGCCTCGTGGGAAAGACTCGAGGGAAAACCATAGATCCTTTGATCCACGCGGCGGAGTGCGTGACACTGCTGCTACCGCTCTGGAGGAAAGCGCAAGTGCATGCCCGCATTCGAGACGAGGACTGACTCCCCTGGGGAGACTCCAGAAGTACCCCAAGATCCATGTCAGCCCTAGAGAGGAATCCTCAGGTTCCGGCCCCGACTCCACACAAGGTCTTAGGCCCTGGCATCGACGGGAGAGGAATCCCGAGAGGCCCCCGGGGAACTCGCATGGGGACTGGCCTTTCCTGAGGCCACCAGAGCGGGTCCCTGAGGTCCCCGTCGTAAGTCGAGAGCACCTGCCGCAACTCGAGAAAATCCAGTAGGTTTTGCCCCCCAGGCGAGATGAGGCCCATTTCCGCTGAGGCTTCTCGAGGCCAATCACATCTAACCACTGGAACTTCCAAAGGGTCCTTCACACCCTTGCTGCAACTCAAGAAGTTCCCCGACATACCCGTCTCCACTCGAGAGGAAGCACGTGGGTTCCCGCACACATCCAGGGGAGCCCCGTTTCCGCCTCCTAGCTCGAGATGAGGGATCCTTTCCCTGTTTCGTAGGGAAAGAATTCCCGGCGTTCCCGTCGCATCTCAAGAGGAGGCGCTCT
This sequence comes from Ovis canadensis, assembly GCF_042477335.2. Taxonomy (NCBI): domain Eukaryota; kingdom Metazoa; phylum Chordata; class Mammalia; order Artiodactyla; family Bovidae; genus Ovis; species Ovis canadensis. Next base: position 4,933,641 of record NC_091252.1, read on the forward strand.
CCACAGGAAAGGCGAGAGGAACTCCAGGGTCGTGCCACCATTCCAAGAGTCCCCCAGATGTGTCAGTCCATTCCAGAGGAACCTGTTTTCCCTGCACTGCCTTGACGTTCAAGCCGAGGATCGACTCTCACCACGTGTGCACGTGGGACAGCCCTGTGGGAAAGCCTCGTGGGAAAGACTCAAGGGAAAACCATAGATCCTTTGATCCACGCGGCGGACTGCGTGACACTGCTGCTACCGCTCTGGAGGAAAGTGCAAGTGCATGCCCGCATTCGAGACGAGGACTGACTCCCCTGGGGAGACTCCAGAAGTACCCCAAGATCCATGTCAGTCCTGGAGAGGAATCCTCAGGTTCCGGCCCCGACTCCACACAAGGTCTTAGGCCCCGGCATCGACGGGTGAGGAATCCCGAGAGGCCCCCGAGGAACTCACATGGGGACTGGCCTTTCCTGAGGCCACCAGAGCGGGTCCCTGAGGTCCCCGTCGTAAGTCGAGAGCACCTGCCGCAACTAGAGAAAATCCAGGAGGTTTTGCCCTCCAGGCGAGATGAGGCCCATTTCCACTGAGGCTTCTCGAGGCTAATCACGTCTAACCACTGGAACTTCCAAAGGGTCCTTCACACCCTTGCTGCAACTCAAGAAGTTCCCCGACATACCCGTCTCCACTCGAGAGGAAGTACGTGGGTCCCGCACACATCCAGGGGAGCCCCGTATCCGCCTCCTAGCTCGAGATGAGGGATCCTTCCCTGTTTCGTAGGGAAAGACTTCCCGGCGTTCCAGTCGCATCTCAAGAGGAGGCGCTCTCAACAGGAAAGGCGAGAGGAACTCCAGGGTCGTGACACCATTCCAAGAGTCCCCCATATGTGTCAGTCCATTCCAGAGGTACCTGTTTTCCCTGCACTGCCTTGACGTTCAAGCCGAGGATCGACTCCCACCACGTGTGCACGTGGGACAGCCCTGTGGGAAAACCTCGTGGGAAAGCCTCGTGGGAAAGACTCGAGGGAAAACCATAGATCCTTTGATCCACGCGGCGGACTGCGTGACACTGCTGCTACCGCTCTGGAGGAAAGCGCAAGTGCATGCCCGCATTCGAGACGAGGACTGACTCCCCTGGGGAGACTCCAGAAGTACCCCAAGATCCATGTCAGCACTGGAGAGGAATCCTCAGGTTCCGGCCCCGACTCCACACAAGGTCTTAGGCCCCGGCATCGACGGGAGAGGAATCCCGAGAGGCCCCCGAGGTACTCGCATGGGGACTGGCCTTTCCTGAGGCCACCAGAGCGGGTCCCTGAGGTCCCCGTCGTAAGTCGAGAGCACCTGCCGCAACTCCAGAAAATCCAGGAGGTTTTGCCCTCCAGGCGAGATGAGGCCCATTTCCGCTGAGGATTCTCGAGGCCAATCACATCTAACCACTGGAACTTCCAAAGGGTCCTTCACATCCTTGCTGCAACTCAAGAAGCTCCCCGACATACCCGTCTCCACTCGAGAGGAATCACGTGGGGTCCCTCACACATCCAGGGGAACCCCGTTTCTGCCTCCTAGCTCGAGATGAGGGATCCTTCCCTGTTTCGTAGGGAAAGAATTCCCGGCGTTCCAGTCGCATCTCAAGAGGAGGCGCTCTCCACAGGAAAGGCGAGAGGAACTCCAGGGTCGTGACACCATTCCAAGAGTCCCCCAGATGTGTCAGTCCATTCCAGAGGAACCTGTTTTCCCTGCACTGCCTTGACGTTCAAGCCGAGGATCGACTCCCACCACGTGTGCACGTGGGACAGCCCTGTGGGAAAGCCTCGTGGGAAAGCCTCGTGGGAAAGACTCGAGGGACAACCATAGATCCTTTGATCCACGCGGCGGACTGCGTGACACTGCTGCTACCGCTATGGAGGAAAGCGCAAGTGCATGCCCGCATTCGAGACGAGGACTGACTCCCCTGGGGAGACTCCAGAAGTACCCCAAGATCCATGTCAGCCCTGGAGAGGAATCCTCAGGTTCCGGCCCCGACTCCACACAAGGTCTTAGGCCCCGGCATCGACGGGAGAGGAATCCCGAGAGGCCCCCGAGGAACTCGCATGGGGACTGGCCTTTCCTGAGGCCACCAGAGCGGGTCCCTGAGGTCCCCGTCGAAAGTCGAGAGCACCTGCCGCAACTCGAGAAAATCCAGGAGGTTTTGCCCTCCAGGCGAGATGAGGCCCATTTCCGCTGAGGCTTCTCGAGGCCAATCACATCTAACCACTGGAACTTCCAAAGGGTCCTTCACACCCTTGCTGCAACTCAAGAAGTTCCCCGACATACCCGTCTCCACTCGAGAGGAAGCACGTGGGTTCCCGCACACATCCAGGGGAGCCCCGTTTCCGCCTCCTAGCTCGATATGAGGGATCCTTTCCCTGTTTCGGAAGGAAAGAATTCCCGGCGTTCCCGTCGCATCTCAAGAGGAGGCGCTCTCCACAGGAAAGGCGAGAGGAACTCCAGCGTCATGCCACCATTCCAAGAGTCCCCCAGATGTGTCAGTCCATTCCAGAGGAACCTGTTTTCCCTGCACTGCCTTGACGTTCAAGCCGAGGAACGACTCCCACCACGTGTGCACGTGGGACAACCCTGTGGGAAAGCCTCGTGGGAAAGCCTCGTGGGAAAGACTCGAGGGAAAACCATAGATCCTTTGATCCACGCGGAGGACTGCGTGACACTGCTGCTACCACTCTGGAAGAAAGTGCAAGTGCATGCCCGCATTCGAGACGAGGACTGACTCCCCTGGGGAGACTCCAGAAGTACCCCAAGATCCATGTCAGCACTGGAGAGGAATCCTCAGGTTCCGGCCCCGACTCCACACAAGGTCTTAGGCCCCGGCATCGACGGGAGAGGAATCCCGAGAGGCCCCCGAGGAACTCGCATGGGGACTGGCCTTTCCTGAGGCCACCAGAGCGGGTCCCTGTGGTCCCCGTCGTAAGTCGAGAGCACCTGCCGCAACTCGAGAAAATCCAGGAGGTTTTGCCCTCCAGGCGAGATGAGGCCCATTTCCGCTGAGGCTTCTCGAGGCCAATCACATCTAACCACTCGAACTTCCAAAGGGTCCTTCACACCATTGCTGCAACTCAAGAAGTTCCCCGACATACCCGTCTCCACTCGAGAGGAAGCACGTGGTGTCCCTCACACATCCAGGGGAGCCCCGTATCCGCCTCCTAGCTCGAGATGAGGGATCCTTCCCTGTTTCGTAGGGAAAGACTTCCCGGCGTTCTAGTCGCATCTCAAGAGGAGGCGCTCTCAACAGGAAAGGCGAGAGGAACTCCAGGGTCGTGACACCATTCCAAGAGTCCCCCATATGTGTCAGTCCATTCCAGAGGAACCTGTTTTCCCTGCACTGCCTTGACGTTCAAGCCGAGGATCGACTCCCACCACGTGTGCACGTGGGACAGCCCTGTGGGAAAACCTCGTGGGAAAGCCTCGTGGGAAAGACTCGAGGGAAAACCATAGATCCTTTGAACCACGCGGCGGAGTGCGTGACACTGCTGCTACCGCTCTGGAGGAAAGCGCAAGTGCATGCCGCATTCGAGACGAGGACTGACTCCCCTGGGGAGACTCCAGAAGTACCCCAAGATCCATGTCAGCCCTAGAGAGGAATCCTCAGGTTCCGGCCCCGACTCCACACAAGGTCTTAGGCCCCGGCATCGACGGGAGAGGAATCCCGAGAGGCCCCCGGGGAACTCGCATGGGGACTGGCCTTTCCTGAGGCCACCAGAGCGGGTCCCTGAGGTCCCCGTCGTAAGTCGAGAGCACCTGCCGCAACTCGAGAAAATCCAGGAGGTTTTGCCCTCCAGGCGAGATGAGGCCCATTTCCGCTGAGGCTTCTCGAGGCCAATCACATCTAACCACTGGAACTTCCAAAGGGTCCTTCACACCCTTGCTGCAACTCAAGAAGTTCCCCGACATACCCGTCTCCACTCGAGAGGAAGCACGTGGGTTCCCGCACACATCCAGGGGAGCCCCGTTTCCGCCTCCGAGCTCGAAATGAGGGATCCTTTCCCTGTTTCGTAGGGAAAGAATTCCCGGCGTTCCCGTCGCATCTCAAGAGGAGGCGCTCTCCACAGGAAAGGCGAGAGGAACTCCAGGGTCGTGCCACCATTCCAAGAGTCCCCCAGATGTGTCAGTCCATTCCAGAGGAACCTGTTTTCCCTGCACTGCCTTGACGTTCAAGCCGAGGATCGACTCCCACCACGTGTGCATGTGGGACAGCCCTGTGGGAAAGCCTCGTGGGAAAGCCTCGTGGGAAAGACTCGAGGGAAAACCATAGATCCTTTGATCCACGCGGCGGACTGCGTGACACTGCTGCTACCGCTATGGAGGAAAGCGCAAGTGCATGCCCGCATTTGAGACGAGGACTGACTCCACTGGGGAGACTCCAGAAGTACCCCAAGATCCATGTCAGCACTGGAGAGGAATCCTCAGGTTCCGGCCCCGACTCCACACAAGGTCTTAGGTCCCGGCATCGACGGGAGAGGAATCCCGAGAGGCCCCCGAGGAACTCGCATGGGGACTGGCCTTTCCTGAGGCCACCAGAGCGGGTCCCTGAGGTCCCCGTCGTAAGTCGAGAGCACCTGCCGCAACTAGAGAAAATCCAGGAGGTTTTGCCCTCCAGGCGAGATGAGGCCCATTTCCACTGAGGCTTCTCGAGGCTAATCACGTCTAACCACTGGAACTTCCAAAGGGTCCTTCACACCCTTGCTGCAACTCAAGAAGTTCCCCGACATACCCGTCTCCACTCGAGAGGAAGCACGTGGGTCCCGCACACATCCAGGGGAGCCCCGTTTCCGCCTCCTAACTCGAGATGAGGGATCCTTTCCCTGTTTCGTAGGGAAAGAATTCCCGGCGTTCTCGTCGCATCTCAAGAGGAGGCGCTCTCCACAGGAAAGGCGAGAGGAACTCCAGGGTCGTGCCACCATTCCAAGAGTCCCCCAGATGTGTCAGTCCATTCCAGAGGAACCTGTTTTCCCTGCACTGCCTTGACGTTCAAGCCGAGGATCGACTCCCACCACCTGTGCACGTGGGACAGCCCTGTGGGAAAGCCTCGTGGGAAAGCCTCGCGGGAAAGACTCGAGGGAAAACCATAGATCCTTTGATCCAAGCGGCGTAATGCGTGACACTGCTGCTACCGCTCTGGAGGAAAGCGCAAGTGCATGCCCGCATTCGAGACGAGGACTTACTCCCCTGGAGAGACTCCAGAAGTACCCCAAGATCCATGTCAGCACTGGAGAGGAATCCTCAGGTTCCGGCCCCGACTCCACACAAGGTCTTAGGCCCCGGCATCGACGGGAGAGGAATCCCGAGAGGCCCCCGTGGAACTCGCAAGGGGACTGGCCTTTCCTGAGGCCACCAGAGCGGTTCCCTGAGGTCCCCGTCGTAAGTCGAGAGCACCTGCCGCAACTCGAGAAAATCCTGGAGGTTTTGCCCTCCAGGCGAGATGAGGCCCATTTCCACTGAGGCTTCTCGAGGCTAATCACATCTAACCACTGGAACTTCCAAAGGGTCCTTCACACCATTGCTGCAACTCAAGAAGTTCCCCGACATACCCGTCTCCAATCGAGAGGAAGCACGTGGGGTCCTGCACATATCCAGGGGAGCTCCGTTTCCGCCCCCTATCTCGAGATGAGGGATCCTTTCCGTTTCGTAGGGAAAGAATTCCCGGCGTTCCCGTCGAATCTCAAGAGGAGACGCTCTCCACAGGAAAGGCGAGAGGAACTCCAGGGTCGTGACACCATTCCAAGAGTCCCCCAGATGTGTCAGTCCATTCCAGAGGAACCTGTTTCCCTGCACTGCCTTGACGTTCAAGCCGAGGATCGACTCCCACCACGTGTGCACGTGGGACAGCCCTGTGGGAAAGCCTCGTGGGAAAGCCTCGTGGGAAAGACTCGAGGGAAAACCATAGATCCTTTGATCCACGCGGCGGACTGCGTGACACTGCTGCTACCTCTCTGGAGGAAAGCGCAAGTGCATGCCCGCATTCGAGACGAGGACTGACTCCCCTGGGGAGACTCCAGAAGTACCCCAAGATCCATGTCAGCACTGCAGAGGAATCCTCAGGTTCCGGCCCCGACTCCACACAAGGTCTTAGGCCCCGGCATCGACGGGAGTGGAATCCTGAGAGGCCCCCGAGGAACTCGCATGGGGACTGGCCTTTCCTGAGGCCACCAGAGCGGGTCCCTGAGGTCCCCGTCGTAAGTCGAGAGCACCTGCCGCAACTCGAGAAAATCCAGGAGGTTTTGCCCTCCAGGCGAGATGAGGCCCATTTCCGCTGAGGCTTCTCGAGGCCAATCACATCTAACCACTGGAACTTCCAAAGGGTCCTTCACACCATTGCTGCAACTCAAGAAGTTCCCCGACATACCCGGCTCCACTCGAGAGGAAGCACGTGGTGTCCCGCACACATCCAGGGGAGCCCGGTTTCCGCCTCCTAGCTCGAGATGAGGGATCCTTTCCCTGTTTCGTAGGGAAAGAATTCCCGGCGTTCCCGTCGCATCTCAAGAAGAGGCGCTCTCCACAGGAAAGGCGAGAGGAACTCCAGGGTCGTGACACCATTCCAAGAGTCCCCCAGATGTGTCAGTCCATTCCAGAGGAACCTGTTTTTCCTGCACTGCCTTGACGTTCAAGCCGAGGATCGACTCCCACCACGTGTGCACGTGGGACAGCCCTGTGGGAAAGCCTCGTGGGAAAGACTCGAGGGAAAACCATAGATCCTTTGATCCACGCGGCGGAGTGCGTGACACTGCTGCTACCGCTCTGGAGGAAAGCGCAAGTGCATGTCCGCATTGGAGACGAGGACTGACTCCCCTGGGGAGACTCCAGAAGTACCCCAAGATCCATGTCAGCACTGGAGAGGAATCCTCAGGTTCCGGCCCCGACTCTACACAAGGTCTTAGGCCCCGGCATCGACGGGAGAGAAATCCCCAGAGGAACTCGCATGGGGACTGGCCTTTCCTGAGGCCACCAGAGCGGGTCCCTGAGGTCCTCGTCGATAGTCGAGAGCACCTGCCGCAACTCGAGAAAATCCAGGAGGTTTTGCCCTCCAGGCGAGATGAGGCCCATTTCCGCTGAGGCTTCTCGAGGCTAATCACGTCTAACCACTGGAACTTCCAAAGGGTCCTTCACACCCTTGCTGCAACTCAAGAAGGTCCCCGACCTACCCGTCTCCACTCGAGAGGATGGACGTGGGGTCCCGCACACATGCAGGGGAGCCCCGTTTCCGCCTCCTAGCTCGAGATGAGGGATCCTTTCCCTGTTTCGTAGGGAAAGAATTCCCGGCGTTCCCGTCGCATCTCAAGAGGAGGCGCTCTCCACAGGAAAGGCGAGAGAAACTCCAGGGTCGTGACACCATTCCAAGAGTCCCCCAGATGTGTCAGTCCATTCCAGAGGAACCTGTTTTCCCTTCACTGCCTTGACGTTCAAGCCGAGGATCGACTCCCACCACTTGTGCACGTGGGACAGCCCTGTGGGAAAGCCTCGTGGGAAAGCCTCGTGGGAAAGACTCGAGGGAAAACCACAGATCCTTTGATCCACGCGGCGGAGTGCGTGACACTGCTGCTACCGCTCTGGAGGAAAGCGCAAGTGCATGTCCGCATTGGAGACGAGGACTGACTCCCCTGGGGAGACTCCAGAAGTCCCCCAAGATCCATGTCAGCACTGGAGAGGAATCCTCTGGTTCCAGCCCCGACTGCACACAGGGTCTTAGGCCCCGGCATCGACGGGAGAGGAATCCCAAGAGGCCCCCGAGGAACTCGCATGGGGACTGGCCTTTCCTGAGGCCACCAGAGCGGGTCCCTGAGGTCCCCGTCGTAAGTCGAGAGCACCTGCCGCAACTCGAGAAAATCCAGGAGGTTTTGCCCTCCAGGCGAGATGAGGCCCATTTCCGCTGAGGCTTCTCGAGGCCAATCACATCTAACCACTGGAACTTCCAAAGGGTCCTTCACACCCTTGCTGCAACTCAAGAAGTTCCCCGACATACCCGTCTCCACTCGAGAGGAAGCACGTGGGTCCCGCACACATCCAGGGGAGCCCCGTTTCCGCCTCCTAGCTCGAGATGAGGGATCCTTTCCCTGTTTCCTAGGGAAAGAATTCCCGGCGTTCTCGTCGCATCTCAAGAGGAGGCGCTCTCCACAGGAAAGGCGAGAGGAACTCCAGGGTCGTGCCACCATTCCAAGAGTCCCCCAGATGTGTCAGTCCATTCCAGAGGAACCTGTTTTCCCTGCACTGCCTTGACGTTCAAGCCGAGGATCGACTCCCACCAAGTGTGCACGTGGGACAGCCCTGTGGGAAAGCCTCGTGGGAAAGCCTCGTGGGAAAGACTCGAGGGAAAACCATAGATCCTTTGATCCACGCGGCGGACTGCGTGACACTGCTGCTACCGCTCTGGAGGAAAGCGCAAGTGCATGCCCGCATTCGAGACGAGGACTGACTCCCCTGGGGAGACTCCAGAAGTACCCCAAGATCCATGTCAGCACTGCAGAGGAATCCTCAGGTTCCGGCCCCGACTCCACACAAGGTCTTAGGCCCCGGCATCGACGGGAGAGGAATCCCGAGAGGCCCCCGAGGAACTCGCATGGGGACTGGCCTTTCCTGAGGCCACCAGAGCGGGTCCCTGAGGTCCCCGTCGTAAGTCGAGAGCACCTGCCGCAACTAGAGAAAATCCAGGAGGTTTTGCCCTCCAGGCGAGATGAGGCCCATTTCCGCTGAGGCTTCTTGAGGCCAATCACATCTAACCACTGGAACTTCCAAAGGGTCCTTCACACCGTTGCTGCAACTCAAGAAGGTCCCCGACATACCCGTCTCCACTCGAGAGGAAGCACGTGGGGTCCCGCACACATCCAGGGGAGCCCCGTTTCCGCCTCCTAGCTCGAGATGAGGGATCCTTTCCCTGTTTCGTAGGGAAAGAATTCCCGGCGTTCCCGTCGCATCTCAAGAGGAGGCGCTCTCCACAGGAAAGGCGAGAGGAACTCCAGGGTCGTGACACCTTTCCAAGAGTCCCCCAGATGTGTCAGTCCATTCCAGAGGAACCTGTTTTTCCTGCACTGCCTTGACGTTCAAGCCGAGGATCGACTCCCACCACGTGTGCACGTGGGACAGCTCTGTGGGAAAGCCTCGTGGGAAAGACTCGAGGGAAAACCATAGATCCTTTGATCCATGTGGCGGACTGCGTGACACTGCTGCTACCGCTCTGGAGGAAAGCGCAAGTGCATGCCCGCATTCGAGACGAGGACTGACTCCCCTTGGGAGACTCCAGAAGTACCCCAAGATCCATGTCAGCACTGGAGAGGAATCCTCAGGTTCCGGCCCCGACTCCACACAAGGTCTTAGGCCCCGGCATCGACGGGAGAGGAATCCCGAGAGGCCCCCGAGGAACTCGCATGGGGACTGGCCTTTCCTGAGGCCACCAGAGTGGGTCCCTGAGGTCCCCGTCGTAAGTCGAGAGCACCTGCCGCAACTCGAGAAAATCCAGGAGGTTTTGCCCTCCAGGAGAGATGAGGCCCATTTCCGCTGAGGCTTCTCGAGGCCAATCACATCTAACCACTGGAACTTCCAAAGTGTCCTTCACACCATTGCTGCAACTCAAGAAGTTCCCCGACATACCCGTATCTACTCGAGAAGAAGCACGTGGTGTCCCGCACACATCCAGGGGAGCCCCGTTTACGCCTCCTAGCTCGAGATGAGGGATCCTTTCCCTGTTTCGTAGGGAAAGAATTCCCAGCGTTCCCGTCGCATCTCAAGAGGAGGCGCTCTCCACAGGAAAGGCGAGAGGAACTCCAGGGTCGTGACACCATTCCAAGAGTCCCCCAGATGTGTCAGTCCATTCCAGAGGAACCTGTTTTCCCTGCACTGCCTTAACGTTCAAGCCGAGGATCGACTCCCACCACGTGTGCACGTGGGACAGCCCTGTGGGAAAGCCTCGTGGGAAAGCCTCGTGGGAAAGACTCGAGGGAAAACCATAGATCCTTTGATCCACGCGGCGGACTGCATGACACTGCTGCTACCGCTGTGGAGGAAAGCGCAAGTGCATGCCCACATTCGAGACGATTACTGACTCCCCTGGGGAGACTCCAGAAGTACCCCAAGATCCATGTCAGCACTGGAGAGGAATCCTCAGGTTCCGGCACCGACTCCACACAAGGTCTTAGGCCCCGGCATCGACGGGAGAGGAATCCCGAGAGGCCCCCTAGGAACTCGCATGGGGACTGGCCTTTCCTGAGGTCACCAGAGCGGGTCCATGTGGTCCCCGTCGTAAGTCGAGAGCACATGCCTCAACTCGAGAAAATCCAGGAGGTTTTGCCCTCCAGGCGAGATGAGGCCCATTTCCGCTGAGGCTTCTCGAGGCCAATCACATCTAACCACTGGACATTCCAAAGGGTCCTTCACACCATTGCTGCAACTCAAGAAGTTCCCCGACATACCCGTCTGCACTCGAGAGGAAGCACGTGGTGTCCCGCACACATCCAGGGGAGCCCCGTTTCCGCCTCCTAGCTCGAGATGAGGGATCCTTTCCCTGTTTCGTAGGGAAAGAATTCCCGGCGTTCCCGTCGCATCTCAAGAGGAGGCGCTCTCCACAGGAAAGGCGAGAGGAACTCCAGGGTCGTGACACCATTCCAAGAGTCCCCCAGATGTGTCAGTCCATTCCAGAGGAACCTGTTTTCCCTGCACTGCCTTGACGTTCAAGCCGAGGATCGACTCCCACCACGAGTGCACGTGGGACAGCCCTGTGGGAAAGCCTCGTGGGAAAGCCTCGTGGGAAAGCCTCGTGGGAAAGACTCGAGGGAAAACCATAGATCCTTTGATCCACGCGGCGGACTGCGTGACACTGCTGCTACCGCTCTGGAGGAAAGCGCAAGTGCATGCCCGCATTCGAGACGAGGACTGACTCCCCTGGGGAGACTCCAGAAGTACCCCAAGATCCATGTCAGCACTGGAGAGGAATCCTCAGGTTCCGGCCCCGACTCCACACAAGGTCTTAGGCCCCGGCATCGACGGGATAGGAATCCAGAGAGGGCCCCGAGGAACTCGCATGGGGACTGGCCTTTCCTGAGGCCACCAGAGCGGGTCCCTGAGGTCCCCGTCGTAAGTCGAGAGCACCTGCCGCAACTCGAGAAAATCCAGGAGGTTTTGCCCTCCAGGCGAGATGAGGCCCATTTCCGCTGAGGCTTCTCGAGGCCAATCACATCTAACCACTGGAACTTCCAAAGGGTCCTTCACACCCTTGCTGCAACTCAAGAAGCTCCCCGACATACCCGTCTCCACTCGAGAGGAAGCACGTGGTGTCCCGCACACATCCAGGGGAGCCCCGTATCCGCCTCCTAGCTCGAGATGAGGGATCCTTTCCCTGTTTCGTAGGGAAAGAATTCCCAGCGTTCCCGTCGCATCTCAAGAGGAGGCGCTCTCCACAGGAAAGGCGAGAGGAACTCCAGGGTCGTGCCACCATTCCAAGAGTCCCCCAGATGTGTCAGTCCATTCCAGAGGAAACTGTTTTCCCTGCACTGCCTTGACGTTCAAGCCGAGGATCGACTCCCACCACGTGTGCACTTGGGACAGCCCTGTGGGAAAGCCTCGTGGGAAAGCCTCATGGGAAAGACTCGAGGGAAAACCATAGATCCTTTGATCCACCCGGCGGACTGCGTGACACTGCTGCTACCGCTCTGGAGGAAAGTGCAAGTGCATGCCCGCTTTCGAGACGAGGACTGACTCCCCTGGGGAGACTCCAGAAGTACCCCAAGATCCATGTCAGCACTGGAGAGGAATCCTCAGGTTCCGGCCCCGACTCCACACAAGGTTTTAGGCCCCGGCATCGACGGGAGAGGAATCCCGAGAGGCCCCCGAGGAACTCGCATGGGGACTGGCCTTTCCTGAGGCCACCAGAGCGGGTCCCTGAGGTCCCCGTCGTAAGTCGAGAGCACCTGCCGCAACTCGAGAAAATCCAGGAGGTTTTGCCCTCCAGGCGAGATGAGGCCCATTTCCGCTGAGGATTCTCGAGGCCAATCACATCTAACCACTGGACATTCCAAAGGGTCCTTCACACCATTGCTGCAACTCAAGAAGTTCCCCGACATACCCGTCTCCACTCGATAGGAAGCACGTGGTGTCCCGCACACATCCAGGGGAGCCCCGTTTCGCCTCCTAGCACGAGATGAGGGATCCTTTCCCTGTTTCGTAGGGAAAGAATTCCCGGGGTTCCCGTCGCATCTCAAGAGGAGGCGCTCTCAACAGGAAAGGCGAGAGGAACTCCAGGGTCGTGACACCATTCCAAGAGTCCCCCAGATGTGTCAGTCCATTCCAGAGGAACCTGTTTTCCCTGCACTGCCTTGACGTTCAAGCCGAGGATCGACTCCCACCACGTGTGCACGTGGGACAGCCCTGTGGGAAAGCCTCGTGGGAAAGCCTCGTGGGAAAGACTCGAGGGAAAACCATAGATCCTTTGATCCACGCGGCGGACTGCGTGACACTGCTGCTACCGCTCTGGAGGAAAGCGCAAGTGCATGCCCGCATTCGAGACGAGGACTGACTCCCCTGGGGAGACTCCAGAAGTACCCCAAGATCCATGTCAGCACTGGAGAGGAATCCTCAGGTTCCGGCACCGACTCCACACAAGGTCTTAGGCCCCGGCATCGACGGGAGAGGAATCCCGAGAGGCCCCCTAGGAACTCGCATGGGGACTGGCCTTTCCTGAGGCCACCAGACCGGGTCCATGTGGTCCCCGTCGTAAGTCGAGAGCACATGCCTCAACTCGAGAAAATCCAGGAGGTTTTGCCCTCCAGGCGAGATGAGGTCCATTTCCGCTGAGGCTTCTCGAGGCCAATCACATCTAACCACTGGACATTCCAAAGGGTCCTTCACACCATTGCTGCAACTCAAGAAGTTCCCCGACATACCCGTCTGCACTCGAGAGGAAGCACATGGTGTCCCGCACACATCCAGGGGAGCCCCGTTTCCGCCTCCTAGCTCGAGATGAGGGATCCTTTCCCTGTTTCGTAGGGAAAGAATTCCCGGCGTTCCCGTCGCATCTCAAGAGGAGGCGCTCTCCACAGGAAAGGCGAGAGGAACTCCAGGGTCGTGACACCATTCCAAGAGTCCCCCAGATGTGTCAGTCCATTCCAGAGGAACCTGTTTTCCCTGCACTGCCTTGACGTTCAAGCCGAGGATCGAATCCCACCACGAGTGCACGTGGGACAGCCCTGTGGGAAAGCCTCGTGGGAAAGCCTCGTGGGAAAGCCTCGTGGGAAAGACTCGAGGGAAAACCATAGATCCTTTGATCCACGCGGCGGACTGCGTGACACTGCTGCTACCGCTCTGGAGGAAAGCGCAAGTGCATGCCCGCATTCGAGACGAGGACTGACTCCCCTGGGGAGACTCCAGAAGTACCACAAGATCCATGTCAGCACTGGAGAGGAATCCTCAGGTTCCGGCCCCGACTCCACACAAGGTCTTAGGCCCCGGCATCGACGGGAGAGGAATCCCGAGAGGCCCCCGAGGAACTCGCATGGGGACTGGCCTTTCCTGAGGCCACCAGAGCGGGTCCCTGAGGTCCCCGTCGTAAGTCTAGAGCACCTGCCGCAACTCGAGAAAATCCAGGAGGTTTTGCCCACCAGGCGAGATGAGGCCCATTTCCACTGAGGCTTCTCGAGGCTAATCACGTCTAACCACTGGAACTTCCAAAGGGTCCTTCACACCCTTGCTGCAACTCAAGAAGTTCCCCGACATACCCGTCTCCACTCGAGAGGAAGCACGTGGGTCCCGCACACATCCAGGGGAGCCCCGTTTCCGCCTCCTAGCTCGAGATGAGGGATCCTTTCCCTGTTTCCTAGGGAAAGAATTCCCGGCGTTCTCGTCGCATCTCAAGAGGAGGCGCTCTCCACAGGAAAGGCGAGAGGAACTCCAGGGTCGTGACACCATTCCAAGAGTCCCCCAGATGTGTCAGTCCATTCCAGAGGAACCTGTTTTCCCTGCACTGCCTTGACGTTCAAGCCGAGGATCGACTCCCACCACGTGTGCACGTGGGACAGCCCTGTGGGAAAGCCTCGTGGGAAAGCCTCGTGGGAAAGACTCGAGGGAAAACCATAGATCCTTTGATCCATGCGGCGGACTGCGTGACACTGCTGCTACCGCTCTGGATGAAAGCGCAAGTGCATGCCCGCATTCGAGACGAGGACTGACTCCCCTGGGGAGACTCCAGAAGTACCTCAAGATCCATGTCAGCACTGGAGAGGAATCCTCAGGTTCCGGACCCGACTCCACACAAGGACTTAGGCCCCGGCATCGACGAGAGAGGAATCCCGAGAGGGCCCCGAGTAACTCGCATGGGGACTGGCCTTTCCTGAGGCCACCAGAGCGGGTCCCTGAGGTCCCCGTCGTAAGTCTAGAGCACCTGCCTCAACTCGAGAAAATCCAGGAGGTTTTGCCCTCCAGGCGAGATGAGGCCCATTTCCGCTGAGGCTTCTCGAGGCCAATCACATCTAACCACTGAAACTTCCAAAGGGTCCTTCACACCCTTGCTGCAACTCAAGAAGCTCCCCGACATACCCGTCTCCACTCGAGAGGAAGCACGTGGTGTCCCGCACACATCAAGGGGAGCCCCGTATCCGCCTCCTAGCTCGAGATGAGGGATCCTTTCCCTGTTTCGTAGGGAAAGAATTCCCGGCGTTCCCGTCGCATCTCAAGAGGAGGCGCTCTCCACAGGAAAGGCGAGAGGAACTCCAGGGTCGTGCCACCATTCCAAGAGTCCCCCAGATGTGTCAGTCCATTCCAGAGGAACCTGTTTTCCCTGCACTGCCTTGACGTTCAAGCCCAGGATCGACTCCCACCACGTGTGCACGTGGGACAGCCCTGTGGGAAAGCCTCGTGGGAAAGCCTCGTGGGAAAGACTCGAGGGAAAACCATAGATCCTTTGATCCATGCGGCGGACTGCGTGACACTGCTGCTACCGCTCTGGAGGAAAGCGCAAGTGCATGCCCGCAGTCGAGACGAGGACTGACTCCCCTGGGGAGACTCCAGAAGTACCCCAAGATCCATGTCAGCACTGGAGAGGAATCCTCAGGTTCCGGCCCCGACTCCACACAAGGTTTTAGGCCCCGGCATCGACGGGAGAGGAATCCCGAGAGGCCCCCGAGGAACTCGCATGGGGACTGGCCTTTCCTGAGGCCACCAGAGCGGGTCCCTGAGGTCCGCGTCGTAAGTCGAGAGCACCTGCCGCAACTCGAGAAAATCCAGGAGGTTTTGCCCTCCAGGCGAGATGAGGCCCATTTCCGCTGAGGATTCTCGAGGCCAATCACATCTAACCACTGGACATTCCAAAGGGTCATTCACACCATTGCTGCAACTCAAGAAGTTCCCCGACATACCCGTCTCCACTCGATAGGAAGCACGTGGTGTCCCGCACACATCCAGGGGAGCCCCGTTTCGCCTCCTAGCACGAGATGAGGGATCCTTTCCCTGTTTCGTAGGGAAAGAATTCCCGGGGTTCCCGTCGCATCTCAAGAGGAGGCGCTCTCAACAGGAAAGGCGAGAGGAACTCCAGGGTCGTGACACCATTCCAAGAGTCCCCCAGATGTGTCAGTCCATTCCAGAGGAACCTGTTTTCCCTGCACTGCCTTGACGTTCAAGCCGAGGATCGACTCCCACCACGTGTGCACGTGGGACAGCCCTGTGGGAAAGCCTCGTGGGAAAGCCTCGTGGGAAAGACTCCAGGGAAAACCATAGATCCTTTGATCCACGCGGCGGACTGCGTGACACTGCTGCTACCGCTCTCGAGGAAAGCGCAAGTGCATGCCCGCATTCGAGACGAGGACTGACTCCCCTGGGGAGACTCCAGAAGTACCCCAAGATCCATGTCAGCACTGGAGAGGAATCCTCAGGTTCCGGCCCCGACTCCACACAAGGTCTTAGGCCCCGGCATCGACGGGAGAGGAATCCCGAGACGCCCCCGAGGAACTCGCATTGGGACTGGCCTTTCCTGAGGCCACCAGAGCGGTTCCCTGAGGTCCCCGTAGTAAGTCGAGAGCACCTGCCGCAACTCGAGAAAATCCAGGAGGTTTTGCCCTCCAGGCGAGATGAGGCCCATTTCCGCTGAGGCTTCTCGAGGCCAATCACATCTAACCACTGGAACTTCCAAAGGGTCCTTCACACCATTGCTGCAACTCAAGAAGTTCCCCGACATACCCGTCTCCACTCGAGAGGAAGCACGTGAGTTCCCGCACACATCCAGGGGAGCCCCGTTTCCGCCTCCTAGCTCGAGATGAGGGATCCTTTCGCTGTTTCGTAGGGAAAGAATTCCCGGCGTTCTCGTCGCATCTCAAGAGGAGGCGCTCTCCATAGGAAAGGCGAGAGGAACTCCAGGGTCGTGACACCATTCCAAGAGTCCCCCAGATGTGTCAGTCCATTCCAGAGGAACCTGTTTTCCCTGTACTGCCTTGACGTTCAAGCCGAGGATCGACTCCCACCACGTGTGCACGTGGGACAGCCCTGTGGGAAAGCCTCGTGGGAAAGCCTCGTGGGAAAGACTCGAGGGAAAACCATAGATCCTTTGATCCACGCGGCGGACTGCGTGACACTGCTGCTACCGCTCTGGAGGAAAGCGCAAGCGCATGCCCGCATTCGAGACGAGGACTGACTCCCCTGGGGAGACTCCAGAAATACCCCAAGATCCATGTCAGCACTGGAGAGGAATCCTCAGGTTCCGGCCCCGACTCCACACAAGGTCTTAGGCCCCGGCATCGACGGGAGAGGAATCCCGAGAGGCCCCCGAGGAACTCGCATGGGGACTGGCCTTTCCTGAGGCCACCAGAGCGGGTCCCTGAGGTCCCCGTCGTAAGTCGAGAGCACCTGCCGCAACTCGAGAAAATCCAGGAGGTTTTGCCCTCCAGGCGAGATGAGGCCCATTTCCGCTGAGGCTTCTCGAGGCCAATCACGTCTAACCGCTGGAACTTCCAAAGGGTCCTTCACACCCTTGCTGCAACTCAAGAAGTTCCCCGACATACCCGTCTCCACTCGAGAGGAAGCATGTGGTGCCCCGCACACATCCAGGGGAGCGCCGTTTCCGCCTCCTAGCTCGAGATGAGGGATCCTTTCCCTGTTTCGTAGGGAAAGAATTCCCGGCGTTCCCGTCGCATCTCAAGAGGAGGCGCTCTCCACAGGAAAGGCGAGAGGAACTCCAGGGTCGTGACACCATTCCAAGAGTCCCCCAGATGTGTCAGTCCATTCCAGAGGAACCTGTTTTCCCTGCACTGCCTTGACGTTCAAGCCGAGGATCGACTCCCACCACGTGTGCACGTGGGACAGCCCTATGGGAAAGCCTCGTGGGAAAGCCTCGTGGGAAAGACTCGAGGGAAAACCATAGATCCTTTGATCCACGCGGCGGAATGCGTGACACTGCTGCTACCGCTCTCGAGGAAAGCGCAAGTGCATGCCCGCATTCGAGACGAGGACTGACTCCCCTGGGGAGACTCCAGAAGTACCCCAAGATCCATGTCAGCACTGGAGAGGAATCCTCAGGTTCCGGCCCCGACTCCACACAAGGTCTTAGGCCCCGGCATCGACGGGAGAGGAATCCCGAGACGCCCCCGAGGAACTCGCATGGGGACTGGCCTTTCCTGAGGCCACCAGAGCGGTTCCCTGAGGTCCCCGTAGTAAGTCGAGAGCACCTGCCGCAACTCGAGAAAATCCAGGAGGTTTTGCCCTCCAGGCGAGATGAGGCCCATTTCCGCTGAGGCTTCTCGAGGCCAATCACATCTAACCACTGGAACTTCCAAAGGGTCCTTCACACCCTTGCTGCAACTCAAGAAGTTCCCCGACATACCCGTCTCCACTCGAGAGGAAGCATGTGGTGCCCCGCACACATCCAGGGGAGCGCCGTTTCCGCCTCCTAGCTCGAGATGAGGGATCCTTTCCCTGTTTCGTAGGGAAAGAATTCCCGGCGTTCCCGTCGCATCTCAAGAGGAGGCGCTCTCCACAGGAAAGGCGAGAGGAACTCCAGGGTCGTGCCACCATTCCAAGAGTCCCCCAGATGTGTCAGTCCATTCCAGAGGAACCTGTTTTCCCTGCACTGCCTTGACGTTCAAGCCGAGGATCGACTCCCACCACGTGTGCACGTGGGACAGCCCTGTGGGAAAGCCTCGTGGGAAAGCCTCGTGGGAAAGACTCGAGGGAAAACCATAGATCCTTTGATCCACGCGGCGGACTGCGTGACACTGCTGCTACCGCTCTCGAGGAAAGCGCAAGTGCATGCCCGCATTCGAGACGAGGACTGACTCCCCTGGGGAGACTCCAGAAGTACCCCAAGATCCATGTCAGCACTGGAGAGGAATACTCAGGTTCCGGCCCCGACTCCACACAAGGTCTTAGGCCCCGGCATCGACGGGAGAGGAATCCCGAGACGCCCCCGAGGAACTCGCATGGGGACTGGCCTTTCCTGAGGCCACCAGAGCGGTTCCCTGAGGTCCCCGTAGTAAGTCGAGAGCACCTGCTGCAACTCGAGAAAATCCAGGAGGTTTTGCCCTCCAGGCGAGATGAGGCCCATTTCCGCTGAGGCTTCTCGAGGCCAATCACATCTAACCACTGGAACTTCCAAAGGGTCCTTCACACCATTGCTGCAACTCAAGAAGTTCCCCGACATACCTGTCTCCACTCGAGAGGAAGCACGTGAGTTCCCGCACACATCCAGGGGAGCCCTGTTTCCGCCTCCTAGCTCGAGATGAGGGATTCTTTCCCTGTTTCGTAGGGAAAGAATTCCCGGCGTTCTCGTCGCATCTCAAGAGGAGGCGCTCTCCACAGGAAAGGCGAGAGGAACTCCAGGGTCGTGACACCATTCCAAGAGTCCCCCAGATGTGTCAGTCCATTCCAGAGGAACCTGTTTTCCCTGTACTGCCTTGACGTTCAAGCCGAGGATCGACTCCCACCACGTGTGCACGTGGGACAGCCCTGTGGGAAAGCCTCGTGGGAAAGCCTCGTGGGAAAGACTCGAGGGAAAACCATAGATCCTTTGATCCACGCGGCGGACTGCGTGACACTGCTGCTACCGCTCTGGAGGAAAGCGCAAGCGCATGCCCGCATTCGAGACGAGGACTGACTCCCCTGGGGAGACTCCAGAAGTACCCCAAGATCCATGTCAGCACTGGAGAGGAATCCTCAGGTTCCGGCCCCGACTCCACACAAGGTCTTAGGCCCCGGCATCGACGGGAGAGGAATCCCGAGAGGCCCCCGAGGAACTCGCATGGGGACTGGCCTTTCCTGAGGCCACCAGACCGGGTCCCTGAGGTCCCCGTCATAAGTCGAGAGCACCTGCCGCAACTCGAGAAAATCCAGGAGGTTTTGCCCTCCAGGCGAGATGAGGCCCATTTCCGCTGAGGCTTCTCGAGGCCAATCACGTCTAACCACTGGAACTTCCAAAGGGTCCTTCACACCCTTGCTGCAACTCAAGAAGTTCCCCGACATACCCGTCTCCACTCGAGAGGAAGCATGTGGTGCCCCGCACACATCCAGGGGAGCGCCGTTTCCGCCTCCTAGCTCGAGATGAGGGATCCTTTCCCTGTTTCGTAGGGAAAGAATTCCCGGCGTTCCCGTCGCATCTCAATAGTAGGCGCTCTCCACAGGAAAGGCGAGAGGAACTCCAGGGTCGTGCCACCATTCCAAGAGTCCCCCAGATGTGTCAGTCCATTCCAGAGGAACCTGTTTTCCCTGCACTGCCTTGACGTTCAAGCCGAGGATCGACTCCCACCACGTGTGCACGTGGGACAGCCCTGTGGGAAAGCCTCGTGGGAAAGCCTCGTGGGAAAGACTCCAGGGAAAACCATAGATCCTTTGATCCACGCGGCGGACTGCGTGACACTGCTGCTACCGCTCTCGAGGAAAGCGCAAGTGCATGCCCGCATTCGAGACGAGGACTGACTCCCCTGGGGAGACTCCAGAAGTACCCCAAGATCCATGTCAGCACTGGAGAGGAATCCTCAGGTTCCGGCCCCGACTCCACACAAGGTCTTAGGCCCCGGCATCGACGGGAGAGGAATCCCTAGACGCCCCCGAGGAACTCGCATGGGGACTGGCCTGTCCTGAGGCCACCAGAGCGGGTCCCTGAGGTCCCCGTCGTAAGTCGAGAGCACCTGCCGCAACTCGAGAAAATCCAGGAGGTTTTGCCCTCCAGGCGAGATGAGGCCCATTTCCGCTGAGGCTTCTCGAGGCCAATCACATCTAACCACTGGAACTTCCAAAGGGTCCTTCACACCCTTGCTGCAACTCAAGAAGTTCCCCGACATACCCGTCTCCACTCGAGAGGAAGCACTTGGTGTCCCGCACACATCCAGGGGAGCCCCGTTTCCGCCTCCTAGCTCGAGATGAGGGATCCTTTCCCTGTTTCGTAGGGAAAGAATTCCCGGCGTTCCCGTCGCATCTCAAGAGGAGGCGCTCTCCACAGGCAAGGCGAGAGGAACTCCAGGGTCGTGACACCATTCCAAGAGTCCCCCAGATGTGTAAGTCCATTCCAGAGGAACCTGTTTTCCCTGCACTGCCTTGACGTTCAAGCCGAGGATCGACTCCCACCACGTGTGCACGTGGGACAGCCCTGTGGGAAAGCCTCGTGGGAAAGACTCGTGGGAAATACTCGAGGGAAAACCATAGATCCTTTGATCCACGCGGCGGGCTGCGTGACACTGCTGCTACCGCTCTGGAGGAAAGCGCAAGTGCATGCCCGCATTCGAGACGAGGACTGACTCCCCTGGGGAGACTCCAGAAGTACCCCAAGATCCATGTCAGCACTGGAGAGGAATCCTCAGGTTCCGGCCCCGACTCCACACAAGGTCTTAGGCCCCGGCATCGACGGGAGAGGAATCCCGAGACGCCCCCGAGGAACTCGCATGGGGACTGGCCTTTCCTGAGGCCACCAGAGCGGGTCCCTGAGGTCCCCGTCGTAAGTCGAGAGCACCTGCCGCAACTCGAGAAAATCCAGGAGGTTTTGCCCTCCAGGCGAGATGAGGCCCATTTCCGCTGAGGCTTCTCGAGGCCAATCACATCTAACCACTGGAACTTCCAAAGGGTCCTTCACACCATTGCTGCAACTCAAGAAGTTCCCCGACATACCCGTCTCCACTCGAGAGGAAGCACGTGAGTTCCCGCACACATCCAGGGGAGCCCCGTTTCCGCCTCCTAGCTCGAGATGAGGGATCCTTTCCCTGTTTCGTAGGGAAAGAATTCCCAGCGTTCCCGTCGCATCTCAAGAGGAGGCGCTCTCCACAGGAAAGGCGAGAGGAACTCCAGGGTCGTGACACCATTCCAAGAGTCCCCCAGATGTGTCAGTCCATTCCAGAGGAACCTGTTTTCCCTGCACTGCCTTGACGTTCAAGCCGAGGATCGACTCCCACCACGTGTGCACGTGGGACAGCCCTGTGGGAAAGCCTCGTGGGAAAGCCTCGTGGGAAAGACTCGAGGGAAAACCATAGATCCTTTGATCCACGCGGCGGACTGCGTGACACTGCTGCTACCGCTCTGGAGGAAAGCGCAAGTGCATGCCCGCATTCGAGACGAGGACTGACTCCCCTGGGGAGACTCCAGAAGTACCCCAAGATCCATGTCAGCACTGGAGAGGAATCCTCAGGTTCCGGCCCCGACTCCACACAAGGTCTTAGGCCCCGGCATCGACGGGAGAGGAATCCCGAGACGCCCCCGAGGAACTCGCATGGGGACTGGCCTGTCCTGAGGCCACCAGAGCGGGTCCCTGAGGTCCCCGTCGTAAGTCGAGAGCACCTGCCGCAACTCGAGAAAATCCAGGAGGTTTTGCCCTCCATGCGAGATGAGGCCCATTTCCGCTGAGGCTTCTCGAGGCCAATCACATCTAACCACTGGAACTTCCAAAGGGTCCTTCACACCATTGCTGCAACTCAAGAAGTTCCCCGACATACCCGTCTCCACTCGAGAGGAAGCACGTGGGGTCCCGCACACATCCAGGGGAGCCCCGTTTCCGCCTTCTAGCTCGAGAAGAGGGATCCTTTCCCTGTTTCGTAGGGAAAGAATTCCCGTCGTTCCCGTCGCATCTCAAGAGGAGGCGCTCTTTACAGGAAAGGCGAGAGGAACTCCAGGGTCGTGCCACCATTCCAAGAGTCCCCCAAATGTGTCAGTCCATTCCAGAGGAACCTGTTTTCCCTGTACTGCCTTGACGTTCAAGCCGAGGATCGACTCCCACCACGTGTGCACGTGGGACAGCCCTGTGGGAAAGCCTCGTGGGAAAGCCTCGTGGGAAAGACTCGAGGGAAAACCATAGATCCTTTGATCCACGCGGCGGACTGCGTGACACTGCTGCTACCGCTCTGGAGGAAAGCGCAAGCGCATGCCCGCATTCGAGACGAGGACTGACTCCCCTGGGGAGACTCCAGAAGTACCCCAAGATCCATGTCAGCACTGGAGAGGAATCCTCAGGTTCCGGCCCCGACTCCACACAAGGTCTTAGGCCCCGGCATCGACGGGAGAGGAATCCCGAGACGCCCCCGAGGAACTCGCATGGGGACTGGCCTTTCCTGAGGCGACCAGAGCGGGTCCCTGAGGTCCCCGTCGTAAGTCGAGAGCACCTGCCGCAACTCGAGAAAATCCAGGAGGTTTTGCCCTCCAGGCGAGATGAGGCCCATTTCCGCTGAGGCTTCTCGAGGCCAATCACGTCTAACCACTGGAACTTCCAAAGGGTCCTCCACACCCTTGCTGCAACTCAAGAAGTTCCCCGACATACCCGTCTCCACTCGAGAGGAAGCATGTGGTGTCCCTCACACATCCAGGGGAGCGCCGTTTCCGCCTCCTAGCTCGAGATGAGGGATCCTTTCCCTGTTTCGTAGGGAAAGAATTCCCGGCGTTCCCGTCGCATCTCAAGAGGAGGCGCTCTCAACAGGAAAGGCGAGAGGAACTCCAGGGTCGTGCCACCATTCCAAGAGTCCCCCAGATGTGTCAGTCCATTCCAGAGGAACCTGTTTTCCCTGCACTGCCTTGACGTTCAAGCCGAGGATCGACTCCCACCACGTGTGCACGTGGGACAGCCCTGTGGGAAAGCCTCGTGGGAACGCCTCGTGGGAAAGACTCGAGGGAAAACCATAGATCCTTTGATCCACGCGGCGGACTGCGTGACACTGCTGCTACCGCTCTGGAGGAAATCGCAAGTGCATGCCCGCATTCGAGACGAGGACTGACTCCCCTGGGGAGACTCCAGAAGAACCCCAAGATCCATGTCAGCACTGGAGAGGAATCCTAAGGTTCCGGCCCGACTCCACACAAGGTCTTAGGCCCCGGCATCGACGGGAAAGGAATCCCGAGAGGCCGCCGAGGAACTCCCATGGGGACTGGCCTTTCCTGAGGCCACCAGAGCGGGTCCCTGAGGTCCCCGTCGTAAGTCGAGAGCACCTGCCGCAACTCCAGAAAATCCAGGAGGTTTTGCCCTCCAGGCGAGATGAGGCCCATTTCCGATGAGGCTTCTCGAGGCCAATCACATCTAACCACTGGAACTTCCAAAGGGTCCTTCACACCCTTGCTGCAACTCAAGAAGTTCCCCGACATACCCGTCTGCACTCGAGAGGAAGCACGTGGTGTCCCGCACACATCCAGGGGAGCCCCGTTTCCGCCTCCTAGCTCGAGATGAGGGATCGTTTCCCTGTTTCGTAGGGAAAGAATTCCCGGCGTTCCCGTCGCATCTCAAGAGGAGGCGCTCTCCACAGGAAAGGCGAGAGGAACTCCAGGGTCGTGCCACCATTCCAAGAGTCCCCCAGATGTGTCAGTCCATTCCAGAGGAACCTGTTTTCCCTGCACTGCCTTGACGTTCAAGCCGAGGATCGACTCCCACCACGTGTGCACGTGGGACAGCCCTGTGGGAAAGCCTCGTGGGAAAGACTCGTGGGAAATACTCGAGGGAAAACCATAGATCCTTTGATCCACGCGGCGGGCTGCGTGACACTGCTGCTACCGCTCTGGAGGAAAGCGCAAGTGCATGCCCGCATTCGAGACGAGGACTGACTCCCCTGGGGAGACTCCAGAAGTACCCCAAGATCCATGTCAGCACTGGAGAGGAATCCTCAGGTTCCGGCCCCGACTCCACACAAGGTCTTAGGCCCCGGCATCGACGGGAGAGGAATCCCGAGACGCCCCCGAGGAACTCGCATGGGGACTGGCCTTTCCTGAGGCCACCAGAGCGGTTCCCTGAGGTCCCCGTAGTAAGTCGAGAGCACCTGCCGCAACTCGAGAAAATCCAGGAGGTTTTGCCCTCCAGGCGAGATGAGGCCCATTTCCGCTGAGGCTTCTCGAGGCCAATCACATCTAACCACTGGAACTTCCAAAGGGTCCTTCACACCATTGCTGCAACTCAAGAAGTTCCCCGACATACCCGTCTCCACTCGAGAGGAAGCACGTGAGTTCCCGCACACATCCAGGGGAGCCCCGTTTCCGCCTCCTAGCTCGAGATGAGGGATCCTTTCCCTGTTTCGTAGGGAAAGAATTCCCAGCGTTCCCGTCGCATCTCAAGAGGAGGCGCTCTCCACAGGAAAGGCGAGAGGAACTCCAGGGTCGTGACACCATTCCAAAAGTCCCCCAGATGTGTCAGTCCATTCCAGAGGAACCTGTTTTCCCTGCACTGCCTTGACGTTCAAGCCGAGGATCGACTCCCACCACGTGTGCACGTGGGACAGCCCTGTGGGAAAGCTTCGTGGGAAAGCCTCGTGGGAAAGACTCGAGGGAAAACCATAGATCCTTTGATCCACGCGGCGGACTGCGTGACACTGCTGCTACCGCTCTGGAGGAAAGCGCAAGTGCATGCCCGCATTCGAGACGAGGACTGACTCCCCTGGGGAGACTCCAGAAGTACCCCAAGATCCATGTCAGCACTGGAGAGGAATCCTCAGGTTCCGGCCCCGACTCCACACAAGGTCTTAGGCCCCGGCATCGACGGGAGAGGAATCCCGAGACGCCCCCGAGGAACTCGCATGGGGACTGGCCTGTCCTGAGGCCATCAGAGCGGGTCCCTGAGGTCCCCTTCGTAAGTCGAGAGCACCTGCCGCAACTCGAGAAAATCCAGGAGGTTTTGCCCTCCAGGCGAGATGAGGCCCATTTCCGCTGAGGCTTCTCGAGGCCAATCACATCTAACCACTGGAACTTCCAAAGGGTCCTTCACACCCTTGCTGCAACTCAAGAAGTTCCCCGACATACCCGTCTCCACTCGAGAGGAAGCACTTGGTGTCCCGCACACATCCAGGGGAGCCCCGTTTCCGCCTAATAGCTCGAGATGAGGGATCCTTTCCCTGTTTCGTAGGGAAAGAATTCCCGGCGTTCCCGTCGCATCTCAAGAGGAGGCGCTCTCCACAGGCAAGGCGAGAGGAACTCCAGGGTCGTGACACCATTCCAAGAGTCCCCCAGATGTGTCAGTCCATTCCAGAGGAACCTGTTTTCCCTGCACTGCCTTGACGTTCAAGCCGAGGATCGACTCCCACCACGTGTGCACGTGGGACAGCCCTGTGGGAAAGCCTCGTGGGAAAGACTCGTGGGAAATACTCGAGGGAAAACCATAGATCCTTTGATCCACGCGGCGGGCTGCGTGACACTGCTGCTACCGCTCTGGAGGAAAGCGCAAGTGCATGCCCGCATTCGAGACGAGGACTGACTCCCCTGGGGAGACTCCAGAAGTACCCCAAGATCCATGTCAGCACTGGAGAGGAATCCTCAGGTTCCGGCCCCGACTCCACACAAGGTCTTAGGCCCCGGCATCGACGGGAGAGGAATCCCGAGACGCCCCCGAGGAACTCGCATTGGGACTGGCCTTTCCTGAGGCCACCAGAGCGGTTCCCTGAGGTCCCCGTAGTAAGTCGAGAGCACCTGCCGCAACTCGAGAAAATCCAGGAGGTTTTGCCCTCCAGGCGAGATGAGGCCCATTTCCGCTGAGGCTTCTCGAGGCCAATCACATCTAACCACTGGAACTTCCAAAGGGTCCTTCACACCATTGCTGCAACTCAAGAAGTTCCCCGACATACCCGTCTCCACTCGAGAGGAAGCACGTGAGTTCCCGCACACATCCAGGGGAGCCCCGTTTCCGCCTCCTAGCTCGAGATGAGGGATCCTTTCCCTGTTTCGTAGGGAAAGAATTCCCGGCGTTCTCGTCGCATCTCAAGAGGAGGCGCTCTCCACAGGAAAGGCGAGAGGAACTCCAGGGTCGTGACACCATTCCAAGAGTCCCCCAGATGTGTCAGTCCATTCCAGAGGAACCTGTTTTCCCTGTACTGCCTTGACGTTCAAGCCGAGGATCGACTCCCACCACGTGTGCACGTGGGACAGCCCTGTGGGAAAGCCTCGTGGGAAAGACTCGAGGGAAAACCATAGATCCTTTGATCCACGCGGCGGACTGCGTGACACTGCTGCTACCGCTCTGGAGGAAAGCGCAAGCGCATGCCCGCATTCGAGACGAGGACTGACTCCCCTGGGGAGACTCCAGAAGTACCCCAAGATCCATGTCAGCACTGGAGAGGAATCCTCAGGTTCCGGCCCCGACTCCACACAAGGTCTTAGGCCCCGGCATCGACGGGAGAGGAATCCCGAGACGCCCCCGAGGAACTCGCATGGGGACTGGCCTTTCCTGAGGCCACCAGAGCGGGTCCCTGAGGTCCCCGTCGTAAGTCGAGAGCACCTGCCGCAACTCGAGAAAATCCAGGAGGTTTTGCCCTCCAGGCGAGATGAGGCCCATTTCCGCTGAGGCTTCTCGAGGCCAATCACATCAAACCACTGGAACTTACCAAGGGTCCTTCACACCATTGCTGCAACTCAAGAAGTTCCCCGACATACCCGTCACCACTCGAGAGGAAGCACGTGGGGTCCCGCACACATCCAGGGGAGCCCCGTTTCCGCCTCCTAGCTCGAGATTAGGGATCCTTTCCCTGTTTCGTAGGGAAAGAATTCCCGGCGTTCCCGTCGCATCTCAAGAGGAGGCGCTCTCCACAGGAAAGGCGAGAGGAACTCCAGGGTCGTGCCACCATTCCAAGAGTCCCCCAGATGTGTCAGTCCATTCCATAGGAACCTGTTTTCCCTGCACTGCCTTGACGTTCAAGCCGAGGATCGACTCCCACCACGTGTGCACGTGGGACAGCCCTGTGGGGAAGCCTCGTGGGAACGCCTCCTGGGAAAGACTCGAGGGAAAACCATAGATCCTTTGATCCACGCGGCGGACTGCGTGACACTGCTGCTACCGCTCTGGAGGAAATCGCAAGTGCATGCCCGCATTCGAGACGAGGACTGACTCCCCTGGGGAGACTCCAGAAGAACCCCAAGATCCATGTCAGCACTGGAGAGGAATCCTCAGGTTCCGGCCCGACTCCACACAAGGTCTTAGGCCCCGGCATCGACGGGAAAGGAATCCAGAGAGGCCGCCGAGGAACTCCCATGGGGACTGGCCTTTCCTGAGGCCACCAGAGCGGGTCCCTGAGGTCCCTGTCGTAAGTCGAGAGCACCTGCCGCAACTCCAGAAAATCCAGGAGGTTTTGCCCTCCAGGCGAGATGAGGCCCATTTCCGATGAGGCTTCTCGAGGCCAATCACATCTAACCACTGGAACTTCCAAAGGGTCCTTCACACCCTTGCTGCAACTCAAGAAGTTCCCCGACATACCCGTCTCCACTCGAGAGGAAGCACGTGGGGTCCCGCACACATCCAGGGGAGCCCCGTTTCCGCCTCCTAGCTCGAGATGAGGGATCCTTTCCCTGTTTCGTAGGGAAAGAATTCCCGGCGTTCCCGTCGCATCTCAAGAGGAGGCGCTCTCCACAGGAAAGGCGAGAGGAACTCCAGGGTCGTGCCACCATTCCAAGAGTCCCCCAGATGTGTCAGTCCATTCCAGAGGAACCTGTTTTCCCTGCACTGCCTTGACGTTCAAGCCGAGGATCGACTCCCACCACGTGTGCACGTGGGACAGCCCTGTGGGAAAGCCTCGTGGGAAAGCCTCGTGGGAAAGACTCGAGGGAAAACCATAGATCCTTTGATCCACGCGGCGGACTGCGTGACACTGCTGCTACCGCTCTCGAGGAAAGCGCAAGTGCATGCCCGCATTCGAGACGAGGACTGACTCCCCTGGGGAGACTCCAGAAGTACCCCAAGATCCATGTCAGCACTGGAGAGGAATCCTCAGGTTCCGGCCCCGACTCCACACAAGGTCTTAGGCCCCGGCATCGACGGGAGAGGAATCCTGAGACGCCCCCGAGGAACTCGCATGGGGACTGGCCTTTCCTGAGGCCACCAGAGCGGGTCCCTGAGGTCCCCGTCGTAAGTCGAGAGCACCTGCCGCAACTCGAGAAAATCCAGGAGGTTTTGACCTCCAGGCGAGATGAGGCCCATTTCCGCTGAGGCTTCTCGAGGCCAATCACATCTAACCCCTGGAACTTCCAAAGGGTCCTTCACACCCTTGCTGCAACTCAAGAAGTTCCCCGACATACCCGTCTCCACTCGAGAGGAAGCACGTGGGTTCCCGCACACATCCAGGGGAGCCCCGTTTCCGCCTCCTAGCTCGAGATGAGGGATCCTTTCCCTGTTTCGTAGGGAAAGAATTCCCAGCGTTCCCGTCGCATCTCAAGAGGAGGCGCTCTCCACAGGAAAGGCGAGAGCAATTCCAGGGTCGTGACACCATTCCAAGAGTCCCCCAGATGTGTCAGTCCATTTCAGAGAAACCTTTTTTCCCTGCACTGCCTTGACGTTCAAGCCGAGGATCGACTCCCACCACGTGTGCACGTGGGACAGCCCTGTGGGAAAGCCTCGTGGGAAAGCCTCGTTGGAAAGACTCGAGGGAAACCATAGATCCTTTGATCCACGCGGCGGACTGCGTGACACTGCTGCTACCGCTCTCGAGGAAAGCGCAAGTGCATGCCCGCATTCGAGACGAGGACTGACTCCCCTGGGGAGACTCCAGAAGTACCCCAAGATCCATGTCAGCACTGGAGAGGAATCCTCAGGTTCCGGCCCCGACTCCACACAAGGTCTTAGGCCCCGGCATCGACGGGAGAGGAATCCCGAGACGCCCCCGAGGAACTCGCATGGGGACTGGCCTTTCCTGAGGCCACCAGAGCGGGTCCCTGAGGTCCCCGTCGTAAGTCGAGAGCACCTGCCGCAACTCGAGAAAATCCAGGAGGTTTTGCCCTCCAGGCGAGATGAGGCCCATTTCCGCTGAGGCTTCTCGAGGCCAATCACGTCTAACCACTGGAACTTCCAAAGGGTCCTTCACACCCTTGCTGCAACTCAAGAAGTTCCCCGACATACCCGTCTCCACTCGAGAGGAAGCATGTGGTGCCCCGCACACATCCAGGGGAGCGCCGTTTCCGCCTCCTAGCTCGAGATGAGGGATCCTTTCCCTGTTTCGTAGGGAAAGAATTCCCGGCGTTCCCGTCGCATCTCAAGAGCAGGCGCTCTCCACAGGAAAGGCGAGAGGAACTCCAGGGTCGTGACACCATTCCAAGAGTCCCCCAGATGTGTCAGTCCATTCCAGAGGAACCTGTTTTCCCTGCACTGCCTTGACGTTCAAGCCGAGGATCGACTCCCACCACGTGTGCACGTGGGACAGCCCTGTGGGAAAGCCTCGTGGGAAAGCCTCGTGGGAAAGACTCGAGGGAAAACCATAGATCCTTTGATCCACGCGGCGGACTGCGTGACACTGCTGCTACCGCTCTCGAGGAAAGCGCAAGTGCATGCCCGCATTCGAGACGAGGACTGACTCCCCTGGGGAGACTCCAGAAGTACCCCAAGATCCATGTCAGCACTGGAGAGGAATCCTCAGGTTCCGGGCCCGACTCCACACAAGGTCTTAGGCCCCGGCATCGACGGGAGAGGAATCCTGAGACGCCCCCGAGGAACTCGCATGGGGACTGGCCTTTCCTGAGGCCACCAGAGCGGGTCCCTGAGGTCCCCGTCGTAAGTCGAGAGCACCTGCCGCAACTCGAGAAAATCCAGGAGGTTTTGCCCTCCAGGCGAGATGAGGCCCATTTCCGCTGAGGCTTCTCGAGGCCAATCACATCTAACCACTGGAACTTCCAAAGGGTCCTTCACACCCTTGCTGCAACTCAAGAAGTTCCCCGACATACCCGTCTCCACTCGAGAGGAAGCACGTAGGGTCCCGCACACATCCAGGGGAGCCCCGTTTCCGCCTCCTAGCTCGAGATGAGGGATCCTTTCCCTGTTTCGTAGGGAAAGAATTCCCGGCGTTCCCGTCGCATCTCAAGAGGAGGCGCTCTCCACAGGAAAGGCGAGAGGAACTCCAGGGTCGTGACACCATTCCAAGATTCCCCCAGATGTGTCAGTCCATTCCAGAGGAACCTGTTTTCCCTGCATTGCCTTGACGTTCAAGCCGAGGATCGACTCCCACCACGTGTGCACGTGGGACAGCCCTGTGGGAAAGCCTCGTGGGAAAGCCTCGTGGGAAAGACTCGAGGGAAAACCATAGATCCTTTGATCCACGCGGCCGACTGCGTGACACTGCTGCTACCGCTCTGGAGGAAAGCGCAAGTGCATGCCCGCATTCGAGACGAGGACTGACTCCCCTGGGGAGACTCCAGAAGTACCCCAAGATCCATGTCAGCACTGGAGAGGAATCCTCAGGTTCCGGCCCCGACTCCACACAAGGTCTTAGGCCCCGGCATCGACGGGAGAGGAATCCCGAGACGCCCCCGAGGAACTCGCATGGGGACTGGCCTTTCCTGAGGCCACCAGAGCGGGTCCCTGAGGTCCCTGTCGTAAGTCGAGAGCACCTGCCGCAACTCGAGAAAATCCAGGAGGTTTTGCCCTCCAGGCGAGATGAGGCCCATTTCCGCTGAGGCTTCTCGAGGCCAATCACGTCTAACCACTGGAACTTCCAAAGGGTCCTTCACACCCTTGCTGCAACTCAAGAAGTTCCCCGACATACCCGTCTCCACTCGAGAGGAAGCATGTGGTGCCCCGCACACATCCAGGGGAGCGCCGTTTCCGCCTCCTAGCTCGAGATGAGGGATCCTTTCCCTGTTTCGTAGGGAAAGAATTCCCGGCGTTCCCGTCGCATCTCAAGAGGAGGCGCTCTCAACAGGAAAGGCGAGAGGAACTCCAGGGTCGTGCCACCATTCCAAGAGTCCCCCAGATGTGTCAGTCCATTCCAGAGGAACCTGTTTTCCCTGCACTGCCTTGACGTTCAAGCCGAGGATCGACTCCCACCACGTGTGCACGTGGGACAGCCCTGTGGGAAAGCCTCGTGGGAAAGCCTCGTGGGAAAGACTCGAGGGAAAACCATAGATCCTTTGATCCACGCGGCGGACTGCGTGACACTGCTGCTACCGCTCTGGAGGAAAGCGCAAGCGCATGCCCGCATTCGAGACGAGGACTGACTCCCCTGGGGAGACTCCAGAAGTACCCCAAGATCCATGTCAGCACTGGAGAGGAATCCTCAGGTTCCGGCCCCGACTCCACACAAGGTCTTAGGCCCCGGCATCGACGGGAGAGGAATCCCGAGACGCCCCGGAGGAACTCGCATGGGGACTGGCCTTTCCTGAGGCCACCAGAGCGGTTCCCTGAGGTCCCCGTCGTAAGTCGAGAGCACCTGCCGCAACTTGAGAATATCCAGGAGGTTTTGCCCTCCAGGCGAGATGAGGCCCATTTCCGCTGAGGCTTCTCGAGGCCAATCACATCTAACCACTGGAACTTCCAAAGGGTCCTTCACACCATTGCTGCAACTCAAGAAGTTCCCCGACATACCCGTCTCCACTCGAGAGGAAGCACGTAGGGTCCCGCACACATCCAGGGGAGCCCCGTTTCCGCCTCCTAGCTCGAGATGAGGGATCCTTTCCCTGTTTCGTAGGGAAAGAATTCCCGGCGTTCCCGTCGCATCTCAAGAGGAGGCGCTCTCCACAGGAAAGGCGAGAGGAACTCCAGGGTCGTGACACCATTCCAAGAGTCCCCCAGATGTGTCAGTCCATTCCAGAGGAACCTGTTTTCCCTGCACTGCCTTGACGTTCAAGCCGAGGATCGACTCCCACCACGTGTGCACGTGGGACAGCCCTGTGGGAAAGCCTCGTGGGAAAGCCTCGTGGGAAAGACTCGAGGGAAAACCATAGATCCTTTGATCCACGCGGCCGACTGCGTGACACTGCTGCTACCGCTCTCGAGGAAAGCGCAAGTGCATGCCCGCATTCGAGACGAGGACTGACTCCCCTGGGGAGACTCCAGAAGTACCCCAAGATCCATGTCAGCACTGGAGAGGAATCCTCAGGTTCCGGCCCCGACTCCACACAAGGTCTTAGGCCCCGGCATCGACGGGAGAGGAATCCTGAGACGCCCCCGAGGAACTCGCATGGGGACTGGCCTTTCCTGAGGCCACCAGAGCGGGTCCCTGAGATCCCCGTCGTAAGTCGAGAGCACCTGCCGAAACTCGAGAAAATCCAGGAGGTTTTGCCCTCCAGGCGAGATGAGGCCCATTTCCGCTGAGGCTTCTCGAGGCCAATCACATCTAACCACTGGAAATTCCAAAGGGTCTTCACACCATTGCTGCAACTCAAGAAGTTCCCCGACATACCCGTCTCCACTCGAGAGGAAGCACGTAGGGTCCCGCACACATCCAGGGGAGCCCCGTTTCCGCCTCCTAGCTCGAGATGAGGGATCCTTTCCCTGTTTCGTAGGGAAAGAATTCCCGGCGTTCCCGTCGCATCTCAAGAGGAGGCGCTCTCCACAGGAAAGGCGAGAGGAACTCCAGGGTCGTGACACCATTCCAAGAGTCCCCCAGATGTGTCAGTCCATTCCAGAGGAACCTGTTTTCCCTGCATTGCCTTGACGTTCAAGCCGAGGATCGACTCCCACCACGTGTGCACGTGGGACAGCCCTGTGGGAAAGCCTCGTGGGAAAGCCTCGTGGGAAAGACTCGAGGGAAAACCATAGATCCTTTGATCCACGCGGCGGACTGCGTGACACTGCTGCTACCGCTCTGGAGGAAAGCGCAAGTGCATGCCCGCATTCGAGACGAGGACTGACTCCCCTGGGGAGACTCCAGAAATACCCCAAGATCCATGTCTGCACTGGAGAGGAATCCTCAGGTTCCGGCCCCGACTCCACACAAGGTCTTAGGCCCCGGCATCGACGGGAGAGGAATCCCGAGACGCCCCCGAGGAACTCGCATGAGGACTGGCCTTTCCTGAGGCCACCAGAGCGGTTCCCTGAGGTCCCTGTCGTAAGTCGAGAGCACCTGCCGCAACTCGAGAAAATCCAGGAGGTTTTGCCATCCAGGCGAGATGAGGCCCATTTCCGCTGAGGCTTCTCGAGGCCAATCACGTCTAACCACTGGAACTTCCAAAGGGTCCTTCACACCCTTGCTGCAACTCAAGAAGTTCCCCGACATACCCGTCTCCACTCGAGAGGAAGCATGTGGTGCCCCGCACACATCCAGGGGAGCGCCGTTTCCGCCTCCTAGCTCGAGATGAGGGATCCTTTCCCTGTTTCGTAGGGAAAGAATTCCCGGCGTTCCCGTCGCATATCAAGAGGAGGCGCTCTCCACAGGAAAGGCGAGAGGAACTCCAGGGTCGTGACACCATTCCAAGAGTCCCCCAGATGTGTCAGTCCATTCCAGAGGAACCTGTTTTCCCTGCACTGCCTTGACGTTCAAGCCGAGGATCGACTCCCACCACGTGTGCACGTGGGACAGCCCTGTGGGAAAGCCTCGTGGGAAAGCCTCGTGGGAAAGACTCGAGGGAAAACCATAGATCCTTTGATCCACGCGGCGGACTGCGTGACACTGCTGCTACCGCTCTGGAGGAAAGCGCAAGTGCATGCCCGCATTCGAGACGAGGACTGACTCCCCTGGGGAGACTCCAGAAGTACCCCAAGATCCATGTCAGCACTGGAGAGGAATCCTCAGGTTCCGGCCCCGACTCCACACAAGGTCTTAGGCCCCGGCATCGACGGGAGAGGAATCCCGAGACGCCCCCGAGGAACTCGCATGGGGACTGGCCTTTCCTGAGGCCACCAGAGCGGGTCCCTGAGGTCCCCGTCGTAAGTCGAGAGCACCTGCCGCAACTCGAGAAAATCCAGGAGGTTTTGCCCTCCAGGCGAGATGAGGCCCATTTCCGCTGAGGCTTCTCGAGGCCAATCACATCTAACCACTGGAACTTACAAAGGGTCCTTCACACCATTGCTGCAACTCAAGAAGTTCCCCGACATACCCGTCTCCATTCGAGAGGAAGCACGTGGGGTCCCGCACACATCCAGGGGAGCCCCGTTTCCGCCGCCTAGCTCGAGATGAGGGATCCTTTCGCTGTTTCGTAGGGAAAGAATTCCCGGCGTTCTCGTCGCATCTGAAGAGGAGGCGCTCTCCACAGGAAAGGCGAGAGGAACTCCAGGGTCGTGACACCATTCCAAGAGTCCCCCAGATGTGTCAGTCCATTCCAGAGGAACCTGTTTTCCCTGTACTGCCTTGACGTTCAAGTCGAGGATCGACTCCCACCACGTGTGCACGTGGGACAGCCCTGTGGGAAAGCCTCGTGGGAAAGCCTCGTGGGAAAGACTCGAGGGAAAACCATAGATCCTTTGATCCACGCGGCGGACTGCGTGACACTGCTGCTACCGCTCTGGAGGAAAGCGCAAGCGCATGCCCGCATTCGAGTCGAGGACTGACTCCCCTGGGGAGACTCCAGAAGTACCCCAAGATCCATGTCAGCACTGGAGAGGAATCCTCAGGTTCCGGCCCCGACTCCACACAAGGTCTTAGGCCCCGGCATCGACGGGAGAGGAATCCCGAGAGGCCCCCGAGGAACTCGCATGGGGACTGGCCTTTCCTGAGGCCACCAGATCGGGTCCCTGAAGTCCCCGTCGTAAGTCGAGAGCACCTGCCGCAACTCGAGAAAATCCAGGAGGTTTTGCCCTCCAGGCGAGATGAGGCCCATTTCCGCTGAGGCTTCTCGAGGCCAATCACGTCTAACCACTGGAACTTCCAAAGGGTCCTTCACACCCTTGCTGCAACTCAAGAAGTTCCCCGACATACCCGTCTCCACTCGAGAGGAAGCACGTGGGTTCCTGCACACATCCAGGGGAGCCCCGTTTCCGCCTCCTAGCTCGAGATGAGGGATCCTTTCCCTGTTTCGTAGGGAAAGAATTCCCAGCGTTCCCGTCGCATCTCAAGAGGAGGCGCTCTCCACAGGAAAGGCGAGAGCAATTCCAGGGTCGTGACACCATTCCAAGAGTCCCCAAGATGTGTCAGTCCATTCCAGAGAAACCTGTTTTCCCTGCACTGCCTTGACGTTCAAGCCGAGGATCGACTCCCACCACGTGTGCACGTGGGACAGCCCTGTGGGAAAGCCTCGTGGGAAAGCCTCGTGGGAAAGACTCGAGGGAAAACCATAGATCCTTTGATCCACGCGGCGGACTGCGTGACACTGCTGCTACCGCTCTGGAGGAAAGCGCAAGTGCATGCCCGCATTCGAGACGAGGACTGACTCCCCTGGGGAGACTCCAGAAGTACCCCAAGATCCATGTCAGCACTGGAGAGGAATCCTCAGGTTCCGGCCCCGACTCCACACAAGGTCTTAGGCCCCGGCATCGACGGGAGAGGAATCCCGAGACGCCCCCGAGGAACTCGCATGGGGACTGGCCTATCCTGAGGCCACCAGAGCGGTTCCCTGAGGTCCCCGTCGTAAATCGAGAGCACCTGCCGCAACTCGAGAAAATCCAGGAGGTTTTGCCCTCCAGGCGAGATAAGGCCCATTTCCGCTGAGGCTTCTCGAGGCCAATCACATCTAACCACTGGAACTTACAAAGGGTCCTTCACACCCTTGCTGCAACTCAAGAAGTTCCCCGACATACCCGTCTCCACTCGAGAGGAAGCACTTGGTGTCCCGCACACATCCAGGGGAGCCCCGTTTCCGCCTCCTAGCTCGAGATGAGGGATCCTTTCCCTGTTTCGTAGGGAAAGAATTCCCGGCGTTCCCGTCGCATCTCAAGAGGAGGCGCTCTCCACAGGCAAGGCGAGAGGAACTCCAGGGTCGTGACACCATTCCAAGAGTCCCCCAGATGTGTCAGTCCATTCCAGAGGAACCTGTTTTCCCTGCACTGCCTTGACGTTCAAGCCGAGGATCGACTCCCACCACGTGTGCACGTGGGACAGCCCTGTGGGAAAGCCTCGTGGGAAAGACTCGTGGGAAATACTCGAGGGAAAACCATAGATCCTTTGATCCACGCGGCGGGCTGCGTGACACTGCTGCTACCGCTCTGGAGGAAAGCGCAAGTGCATGCCCGCATTCGAGACGAGGACTGACTCCCCTGGGGAGACTCCAGAAGTACCCCAAGATCCATGTCAGCACTGGAGAGGAATCCTCAGGTTCCGGCCCCGACTCCACACAAGGTCTTAGGCCCCGGCATCGACGGGAGAGGAATCCCGAGACGCCCCCGAGGAACTCGCATGGGGACTGGCCTGTCCTGAGGCCACCAGAGCGGGTCCCTGAGGTCCCCGTCGTAAGTCGAGAGCACCTGCCGCAACTCGAGAAAATCCAGGAGGTTTTGCCCTCCAGGCGAGATGAGGCCCATTTCCGCTGAGGCTTCTCGAGGCCAATCACATCTAACCACTGGAACTTCCAAAGGGTCCTTCACACCATTGCTGCAACTCAAGAAGTTCCCCGACATACCCGTCTCCACTCGAGAGGAAGCCCGTGGGGTCCCGCACACATCCAGGGGAGCCCCGTTTCCGCCTTCTAGCTCGAGAAGAGGGATCCTTTCCCTGTTTCGTAGGGAAAGAATTCCCGTCGTTCCCGTCGCATCTCAAGAGGAGGCGCTCTCCACAGGAAAGGCGAGAGGAACTCCAGGGTCGTGCCAACATTCCAAGAGTCCCCCAAATGTGTCAGTCCATTCCAGAGGAAACTGTTTTCCCTGTACTGCCTTGACGTTCAAGCCGAGGATCGACTCCCACCACGTGTGCACGTGGGACAGCCCTGTGGGAAAGCCTCGTGGGAAAGCCTCGTGGGAAAGACTCGAGGGAAAACCATAGATCCTTTGATCCACGCGGCGGACTGCGTGACACTGCTGCTAC
This sequence comes from Ovis canadensis, assembly GCF_042477335.2. NCBI lineage: Eukaryota > Metazoa > Chordata > Mammalia > Artiodactyla > Bovidae > Ovis > Ovis canadensis. The sequence continues at coordinate 4,970,650 of NC_091252.1, forward strand.
CGCTCTGGAGGAAAGCGCAAGCGCATGCCCGCATTCGAGACGAGGACTGACTCCCCTGGGGAGACTCCAGAAGTACCCCAAGATCCATGTCAGCACTGGAGAGGAATCCTCAGGTTCCGGCCCCGACTCCACACAAGGTCTTAGGCCCCGGCATCGACGGGAGAGGAATCCCGAGACGCCCCGGAGGAACTCGTATGGGGACTGGCCTTTCCTGAGGCCACCAGAGCGGGTCCCTGAGGTCCCCGTCGTAAGTCGAGAGCACCTGCCGCAACTCGAGAAAATCCAGGAGGTTTTGCCCTCCAGGCGAGATGAGGCCCATTTCCGCTGAGGCTTCTCGAGGCCAATCACGTCTAACCACTGGAACTTCCAAAGGGTCCTTCACACACTTGCTGCAACTCAAGAAGTTCCCCGACATACCCGTCTCCACTCGAGAGGAAGCATGTGGTGCCCCGCACACATCCAGGGGAGCGCCGTTTCCGCCTCCTAGCTCGAGATGAGGGATCCTTTCCCTGTTTCGTAGGGAAAGAATTCCCGGCGTTCCCGTCGCATCTCAAGAGGAGGCGCTCTCAACAGGAAAGGCGAGAGGAACTCCAGGGTCGTGCCACCATTCCAAGAGTCCCCCAGATGTGTCAGTCCATTCCAGAGGAACCTGTTTTCCCTGCACTGCCTTGACGTTCAAGCCGAGGATCGACTCCCACCACGTGTGCACGTGGGACAGCCCTGTGGGAAAGCCTTGTGGGAAAGCCTCGTGGGAAAGACTCGAGGGAAAACCATAGATCCTTTGATCCACGCGGCGGACTGCGTGACACTGCTGCTACCGCTCTGGAGGAAAGCGCAAGTGCATGCCCGCATTCGAGACGAGGACTGACTCCCCTGGGGAGACTCCAGAAGTACCCCAAGATCCATGTCAGCACTGGAGAGGAATCCTCAGGTTCCGGCCCCGACTCCACACAAGGTCTTAGGCCCCGGCATCGACGGGAGAGGAATCCCGAGACGCCCCCGAGGAACTCGCATGGGGACTGGCCTTTCCTGAGGCCACCAGAGCGGGTCCCTGAGGTCCCTGTCGTAAGTCGAGAGCACCTGCCGCAACTCGAGAAAATCCAGGAGGTTTTGCCCTCCAGGCGAGATGAGGCCCATTTCCGCTGAGGCTTCTCGAGGCCAATCACGTCTAACCACTGGAACTTCCAAAGGGTCCTTCACACACTTGCTGCAACTCAAGAAGTTCCCCGACATACCCGTCTCCACTCGAGAGGAAGCATGTGGTGCCCCGCACACATCCAGGGGAGCGCCGTTTCCGCCTCCTAGCTCGAGATGAGGGATCCTTTCCCTGTTTCGTAGGGAAAGAATTCCCGGCGTTCCCGTCGCATCTCAAGAGGAGGCGCTCTCAACAGGAAAGGCGAGAGGAACTCCAGGGTCGTGCCACCATTCCAAGAGTCCCCCAGATGTGTCAGTCCATTCCAGAGGAACCTGTTTTCCCTGCACTGCCTTGACGTTCAAGCCGAGGATCGACTCCCACCACGTGTGCACGTGGGACAGCCCTGTGGGAAAGCCTCGTGGGAAAGCCTCGTGGGAAAGACTCGAGGGAAAACCATAGATCCTTTGATCCACGCGGCGGACTGCGTGACACTGCTGCTACCGCTCTGGAGGAAAGCGCAAGCGCATGCCCGCATTCGAGACGAGGACTGACTCCCCTGGGGAGACTCCAGAAGTACCCCAAGATCCATGTCAGCACTGGAGAGGAATCCTCAGGTTCCGGCCCCGACTCCACACAAGGTCTTAGGCCCCGGCATCGACGGGAGAGGAATCCCGAGACGCCCCGGAGGAACTCGCATGGGGACTGGCCTTTCCTGAGGCCACCAGAGCGGGTCCCTGAGGTCCCCGTCGTAAGTCGAGAGCACCTGCCGCAACTCGAGAAAATCCAGGAGGTTTTGCCCTCCAGGCGAGATGAGGCCCATTTCCGCTGAGGCTTCTCGAGGCCAATCACGTCTAACCACTGGAACTTCCAAAGGGTCCTTCACACCCTTGCTGCAACTCAAGAAGTTCCCCGACATACCCGTCTCCACTCGAGAGGAAGCATGTGGTGCCCCGCACACATCCAGGGGAGCGCCGTTTCCGCCTCCTAGCTCGAGATGAGGGATCCTTTCCCTGTTTCGTAGGGAAAGAATTCCCGGCGTTCCCGTCGCCTCTCAAGAGGAGGCGCTCTCAACAGGAAAGGCGAGAGGAACTACAGGGTCGTGCCACCATTCCAAGAGTCCCCCAGATGTGTCAGTCCATTCCAGAGGAACCTGTTTTCCCTGCACTGCCTTGACGTTCAAGCCGAGGATCTACTCCCACCACGTGTGCACGTGGGACAGCCCTGTGGGAAAGCCTCGTGGGAAAGCCTCGTGGGAAAGACTCGAGGGAAAACCATAGATCCTTTGATCCACGCGGCGGACTGCGTGACACTGCTGCTACCGCTCTCGAGGAAAGCGCAAGTGCATGCCCGCATTCGAGACGAGGACTGACTCCCCTGGGGAGACTCCAGAAGTACCCCAAGATCCATGTCAGCACTGGAGAGGAATCCTCAGGTTCCGGCCCCGACTCCACACAAGGTCTTAGGCCCCGGCATCGACTGGAGAGGAATCCGGAGACGCCCCCGAGGAACTCGCATGGGGACTGGCCTTTCCTGAGGCCACCAGAGCGGGTCCCTGAGATCCCCGTCGTAAGTCGAGAGCACCTGCCGCAACTCGAGAAAATCCAGGAGGTTTTGCCCTCCAGGCGAGATGAGGCCCATTTCCGCTGAGGCTTCTCGAGGCCAATCACGTCTAACCACTGGAACTTCCAAAGGGTCCTTCACACCCTTGCTGCAACTCAAGAAGTTCCCCGACATACCCGTCTCCACTCGAGAGGAAGCATGTGGTGCCCCGCACACATCCAGGGGAGCGCCGTTTCCGCCTCCTAGCTCGAGATGAGGGATCCTTTCCCTGTTTCGTAGGGAAAGAATTCCCGGCGTTCCCGTCGCATCTCAAGAGGAGGCGCTCTCAACAGGAAAGGCGAGAGGAACTCCAGGGTCGTGCCACCATTCCAAGAGTCCCCCAGATGTGTCAGTCCATTCCAGAGGAACCTGTTTTCCCTGCACTGCCTTGACGTTCAAGCCGAGGATCGACTCCCACCACGTGTGCACGTGGGACAGCCCTGTGGGAAAGCCTCGTGGGAAAGCCTCGTGGGAAAGACTCGAGGGAAAACCATAGATCCTTTGATCCACGCGGCGGACTGCGTGACACTGCTGCTACCGCTCTCGAGGAAAGCGCAAGTGCATGCCCGCATTCGAGACGAGGACTGACTCCCCTGGGGAGACTCCAGAAGTACCCCAAGATCCAGGTCAGCACTGGAGAGGAATCCTCAGGTTCCGGCCCCGACTCAACAGAAGGGCTTAGGCCCCGGCATCGACGGGAGAGGAATCCCGAGAGGCCCCCGTGGAACTCGCATGGGGACTGGCCTTTCCTGAGGCCACCAGAGCGGTTCCCTGAGGTCCCCGTCGTAAGTCGAGAGCACCTGCCGCAACTCGAGAAAATCCAGGAGGTTTTGCCCTCCAGGCGAGATGAGGCCCATTTCCGCTGAGGCTTCTCGAGGCCAATCACATCTAACCACTGGAACTTCCAAAGGGTCCTTCACACCCTTGCTGCAACTCACGAAGTTCCCCGACATACCCGTCTCCACTCGAGAGGAAGCATGTGGTGTCCCGCACACATCCAAGGGAGCCCCGTTTCCGCCTCCTAGCTCGAGATGAGGGATCCTTTCCCTGTTTCGTAGGGAAAGAATTCCCGGCGTTCCAGTCGCATCTCAAGAGGAGGCGCTCTCCACAGGAAAGGCGAGAGGAACTCCAGGGTCGTGACACCATTCCAAGAGTCCCCCAGATGTGTCAGTCCATTCCAGAGGAACCTGTTTTCCCTGCACTGCCTTGACGTTCAAGCCGAGGATCGACTCCCACCACGTGTGCACGTGGGACAGCCCTGTGGGAAAGCCTCGTGGGAAAGCCTCGTGGGAAAGACTCGAGGGAAAACCATAGATCCTTTGATCCACGCGGCGGACTGCGTGACACTGCTGCTACCGCTCTGGAGGAAAGCGCAAGTGCATGCCCGTATTCGAGACGAGGACTGACTCCCCTGGGGAGACTCCAGAAGTACCCCAAGATCCATGTCAGCACTGGAGAGGAATCCTCAGGTTCCGGCCCCGACTCCACACAAGGTCTTAGGCCCCGGCATCGACGGGAGAGGAATCCCGAGACGCCCCCGAGGAACTCGCATGGGGACTGGCCTTTCCTGAGGCCACCAGAGCGGGTCCCTGAGGTCCCCGTCGTAAGTCGAGAGCACCTGCCGCAACTCGAGAAAATCCAGGAGGTTTTGCCCTCCAGGCGAGATGAGGCCCATTTCCGCTGAGGCTTCTTGAGGCCAATCACATCAAACCACTGGAACTTACCAAGGGTCCTTCACACCATTGCTGCAACTCAAGAAGTTCCCCGACATACCCGTCACCACTCGAGAGGAAGCACGTGGGGTCCCGCACACATCCAGGGGAGCCCCGTTTCCGCCTCCTAGCTCGAGATGAGGGATCCTTTCCCTGTTTCGTAGGGAAAGAATTCCCGGCGTTCCCGTCGCATCTCAAGAGGAGGCGCTCTCCACAGGAAAGGCGAGAGGAACTCCAGGGTCGTGCCACCATTCCAAGAGTCCCCCAGATGTGTCAGTCCATTCCAGAGGAACCTGTTTTCCCTGCACTGCCTTGACGTTCAAGCCGAGGATCGACTCCCACCACGTGTGCACGTGGGACAGCCCTGTGGGAAAGACTCGTGGGAAAGCCTCGTGGGAAAGACTCGAGGGAAAACCATAGATCCTTTGATCCACGAGGCGGACTGCGTGACACTGCTGCTACCGCTCTGGAGGAAAGTGCAAGTGCATGCCCGCATTCGAGACGAGGACTGACTCCCCTGGGGAGACTCCAGAAGTACCCCAAGATCCATGTCAGCACTGGAGAGGAATCCTCAGGTTCCGGCCACGACTCCACACAAGGTCTTAGGCCCCGGCATCGACAGGAGTGGAATCCCGAGAGGCGCCCGCGGAACTCGCATGGGGACTGGCCTTTCCTGAGGCCACAAGAGCGGATCCCTGAGGTCCCCGTCGTAAGTCAAGAGCACCTGCCGCAACTCGAGAAAATCCAGGAGGTTTTGCCCTCCAGGCCAGATGAGGCCCATTTCCGCTGAGGCTTCTCGAGGCCAATCACATCTAACCACTGGAACTTTCAAAGGGTCCTTCACACCATTGCTGCAACTCAAGAAGTTTTCCGACATACCCGTCTCCACTCGAGAGGAAGCACGTGGTGTCCCGCACACATCCAGGGGAGCCCCGTTTCCGCCTCCTAGCTCGAGATGAGGGATCCTTTCCCTGTTTCGTAGGGAAAGAATTCCCGGCGTTCCCGTCGCATCTCAAGAGGAGGCGCTCTCCACAGGAAAGGCGAGAGGAACTCCAGGGTCGTGACACCATTCCAAGAGTCCCCCAGATGTATCAGTCCATTCCAGAGGAACCTGTTTTCCCTGCACTGCCTTGTCGTTCAAGCCGAGGATCGACTCCCACCACGTGTGCACCTGGGACAGCCCTGTGGGAAAGCCTCGTGGGAAAGCCTCGTGGGAAAGACTCGAGGGAAAACCATAGATCCTTTGATCCACGCGGCGGACTGCGTGACACTGCTGCTACCGCTCTGGTGGAAAGCGCAAGTGCATGCCCGCATTCGAGACGAGGACTGACTCCCCTGGGGAGACTCCAGAAGTACCCCAAGATCCATGTCAGCACTGGAGAGGAATCCTCAGGTTCCGGCCCCGACTCAACAGAAAGGCTTAGGCCCCGGCATCGACGGGAGAGGAATCCCGAGACGCCCCCGAGGAACTCGCATGGGGACTGGCCTTTCCTGAGGCCACCAGACCGGTTCCCTGAGGTCCCCGTCGTAAGTCGAGAGCACCTGCCGCAACTCGAGAAAATCCAGGAGGTTTTGCCCTCCAGGCCAGATGAGGGCCATTTCCGCTGAGGCTTCTCGAGGCCAATCACATCTAACCACTGGAACTTCCAAAGGGTCCTTCACACCATTGCTGCAACTCAAAAAGTTCCCCGACATACCCGTCTCCACTCGAGAGGAAGCATGTGGGGTCCCGCACACATCCAGGGGAGCCCCGTTTCCGCCTCCTAGCTCGAGATGAGGGATCCTTTCCCTGTTTCGTAGGGAAAGAATTCCCGGCTTTCCCGTCGCATCTCAAGAGGAGGCGCTCTCCACAGGAAAGGCGAGAGGAACTCCAGGGTCGTGACACCATTCCAAGAGTCCCCCAGATGTGTCAGTCCATTCCAGAGGAACCTGTTTTCCCTGCACTGCCTTGACGTTCAAGCCGAGGATCGACTCCCACCACGTGTGCACGTGGGACAGCCCTGTGGGAAAGCCTCGTGGGAAAGCCTCGTGGGAAAGACTCGAGGGAAAACCATAGATCCTTTGATCCACGCGGCGGACTGCGTGACACTGCTGCTACCGCTCTGGAGGAAAGCGCAAGTGCATGCCCGCATTCGAGACGAGGACTGACTCCCCTGGGGAGACTCCAGAAGTACCCCAAGATCCATGTCAGCACTGGAGAGGAATCCTCAGGTTCCGGCCCCGACTCCACACAAGGTCTTAGGCCCCGGCATCGACGGGAGAGGAATCCCGAGACGCCCCCGAGGAACTCGCATTGGGACTGGCCTTTCCTGAGGCCACCAGAGCGGGTCCCTGAGGTCCCCGTCGTAAGTCGAGAGCACCTGCCGCAACTCGTGAAAATCCAGGAGGTTTTGCCCTCCAGGCGAGATGAGGCCCATTTCCACTGAGGCTTCTAGAGGCCAATCACGTCTAACCACTGGAACTTCCAAAGGGTCCTTCACACCCTTGCTGCAACTCAAGAATTTCCCCGACATACCCGTCTCCACTCGAGAGGAAGCATGTGGTGCCCCGCACACATCCAAGGGAGCCCCGTTTCCGCCTCCTAGCTCGAGATGAGGGATCCTTTCCCTGTTTCGTAGGGAAAGAATTCCCGGGGTTCCCGTCGCATCTCAAGAGGAGGCGCTCTCCACAGGAAAGGCGAGAGGAACTCCAGGGTCGTGCCACCATTCCAAGAGTCCCCCAGATGTGTCAGTCCATTCCAGAGGAACCTGTTTTCCCTGCACTGCCTTGACGTTTAAGCCGAGGATCGACTCCCACCACGTGTGCACGTGGGACAGCCCTGTGGGAAAGCCTCGTGGGAAAGCCTCGTGGGAAAGACTCTTGGGAAAACCATAGATCCTTTGATCCACGCGGCGGACTGCGTGACACTGCTGCTACCGCTCTGGAGGAAAGCGCAAGTGCATGCCCGCATTCGAGACGAGGACTGACTCCCCTGGGGAGACTCCAGAAGTACCCCAAGATCCATGTCAGCACTGGAGAGGAATCCTCAGGTTCCGGCCTCGACTCCACACAAGGTCTTAGGCCCCGGCATCGACGGGAGAGGAATCCCGAGACGCCCCCGAGGAACTAGCATGGGGACTGGCCTTTCCTGAGGCCACCAGAGCGGGTCCCTGAGGTCCCCGTCGTAAGTCGAGAGCACCTGCCGCAACTCGAGAAAATCCAGGAGGTTTTGCCCTCCAGGCGAGATGAGGCCCATTTCCGCTGAGGCTTCTCGAGGCCAATCACATCTAACCACTGGAACTTACAAAGGGTCCTTCACACCATTGCTGCAACTCAAGAAGTTCCCCACATACCCGTCACCACTCGAGAGGAAGCACGTGGGGTCCCGCACACATCCAGGGGAGCCCCGTTTCCGCCTCCTAGCTCGAGATGAGGGATCCTTTCCCTGTTTCGTAGGGAAAGAATTCCCGGCGTTCCCGTCGCATCTCAAGAGGAGGCGCTCTCCACAGGAAAGGCGAGAGGAACTCCAGGGTCGTGCCACCATTCCAAGAGTCCCCCAGATGTGTCAGTCCATTCCATAGGAACCTGTTTTCCCTGCACTGCCTTGACGTTCAAGCCGAGGATCGACTCCCACCACGTGTGCACGTGGGACAGCCCTGTGGGGAAGCCTCGTGGGAACGCCTCGTGGGAAAGACTCGAGGGAAAACCATAGATCCTTTGATCCACGCGGCGGACTGCGTGACACTGCTGCTACCGCTTTGGAGGAAAGCGCAAGTGCATGCCCGCATTCGAGACGAGGACTGACTCCCCTGGGGAGACTCTAGAAGTACCCCAAGATCCATTTCAGCACTGGAGAGGAATCCTCAGGTTCCGGCCCGACTCCACACAAGGTCTTAGGCCCCGGCATCGACGGGAGAGGAATCCCGAGAGGCCCCCGAGGAACTCGCATGGGGACTGGCCTTTCCTGAGGCCACCAGAGCGGGTCCCTGAGGTCCCCGTCGTAAGTCGAGAGCACCTGCCGCAACTCCAGAAAATCCAGGAGGTTTTGCCCTCCAGGCGAGATGAGGCCCATTTCCGCTGAGGCTTCTCGAGGCCAATCACATCTAACCACTGGAACTTCCAAAGGGTCCTTCACACAATTGCTGCAACTCAAGAAGTTCCCCGACATACCCGTCTGCACTCGAGCGGAAGCACGTGGTGTCCCGCACACATCCAGGGGAGCCCCGTTTCCGCCTCCTAGCTCGAGATGAGGGTTCCTTTCCCTGTTTCGTAGGGAAAGAATTCCCGGCGTTCCCGTCGCATCTCAAGAGGAGGCGCTCTCCACAGGAAAGGCGAGAGGAACTCCAGGGTCGTGACACCATTCCAAGAGTCCCCCAGATGTGTCAGTCCATTCCAGAGGAACCTGTTTTCCCTGCACTGCCTTGACGTTCAAGCCGAGGATCGACTCCCACCACGTGTGCACGTGGGACAGCCCTGTGGGAAAGCCTCGTGGGAAAGCCTCGTGGGAAAGACTCTTGGGAAAACCATAGATCCTTTGATCCACGCGGCGGACTGCGTGACACTGCTGCTACCGCTCTGGAGGAAAGCGCAAGTGCATGCCCGCATTCGAGACGAGGACTGACTCCCCTGGGGAGACTCCAGAAGTACCCCAAGATCCATGTCAGCACTGGAGAGGAATCCTCAGGTTCCGGCCCCGACTCAACAGAAAGGCTTAGGCCCCGGCATCGACGGGAGAGGAATCCCGAGACGCCCCCGAGGAACTCGCATGGGGACTGGCCTTTCCTGAGGCCACCAGACCGGTTCCCTGAGGTCCCCGTCGTAAGTCGAGAGCACCTGCCGCAACTCGAGAAAATCCAGGAGGTTTTGCCCTCCAGGCCAGATGAGGGCCATTTCCGCTGAGGCTTCTCGAGGCCAATCACATCTAACCACTGGAACTTCCAAAGGGTCCTTCACACCATTGCTGCAACTCAAAAAGTTCCCCGACATACCCGTCTCCACTCGAGAGGAAGCATGTGGGGTCCCGCACACATCCAGGGGAGCCCCGTTTCCGCCTCCTAGCTCGAGATGAGGGATCCTTTCCCTGTTTCGTAGGGAAAGAATTCCCGGCTTTCCCGTCGCATCTCAAGAGGAGGCGCTCTCCACAGGAAAGGCGAGAGGAACTCCAGGGTCGTGACACCATTCCAAGAGTCCCCCAGATGTGTCAGTCCATTCCAGAGGAACCTGTTTTCCCTGCACTGCCTTGACGTTCAAGCCGAGGATCGACTCCCACCACGTGTGCACGTGGGACAGCCCTGTGGGAAAGCCTCGTGGGAAAGCCTCGTGGGAAAGACTCGAGGGAAAACCATAGATCCTTTGATCCACGCGGCGGACTGCGTGACACTGCTGCTACCGCTCTGGAGGAAAGCGCAAGTGCATGCCCGCATTCGAGACGAGGACTGACTCCCCTGGGGAGACTCCAGAAGTACCCCAAGATCCATGTCAGCACTGGAGAGGAATCCTCAGGTTCCGGCCCCGACTCCACACAAGGTCTTAGGCCCCGGCATCGACGGGAGAGGAATCCCGAGACGCCCCCGAGGAACTCGCATTGGGACTGGCCTTTCCTGAGGCCACCAGAGCGGGTCCCTGAGGTCCCCGTCGTAAGTCGAGAGCACCTGCCGCAACTCGTGAAAATCCAGGAGGTTTTGCCCTCCAGGCGAGATGAGGCCCATTTCCACTGAGGCTTCTAGAGGCCAATCACGTCTAACCACTGGAACTTCCAAAGGGTCCTTCACACCCTTGCTGCAACTCAAGAATTTCCCCGACATACCCGTCTCCACTCGAGAGGAAGCATGTGGTGCCCCGCACACATCCAAGGGAGCCCCGTTTCCGCCTCCTAGCTCGAGATGAGGGATCCTTTCCCTGTTTCGTAGGGAAAGAATTCCCGGGGTTCCCGTCGCATCTCAAGAGGAGGCGCTCTCCACAGGAAAGGCGAGAGGAACTCCAGGGTCGTGCCACCATTCCAAGAGTCCCCCAGATGTGTCAGTCCATTCCAGAGGAACCTGTTTTCCCTGCACTGCCTTGACGTTTAAGCCGAGGATCGACTCCCACCACGTGTGCACGTGGGACAGCCCTGTGGGAAAGCCTCGTGGGAAAGCCTCGTGGGAAAGACTCTTGGGAAAACCATAGATCCTTTGATCCACGCGGCGGACTGCGTGACACTGCTGCTACCGCTCTGGAGGAAAGCGCAAGTGCATGCCCGCATTCGAGACGAGGACTGACTCCCCTGGGGAGACTCCAGAAGTACCCCAAGATCCATGTCAGCACTGGAGAGGAATCCTCAGGTTCCGGCCTCGACTCCACACAAGGTCTTAGGCCCCGGCATCGACGGGAGAGGAATCCCGAGACGCCCCCGAGGAACTAGCATGGGGACTGGCCTTTCCTGAGGCCACCAGAGCGGGTCCCTGAGGTCCCTGTCGTAAGTCGAGAGCACCTGCCGCAACTCGAGAAAATCCAGGAGGTTTTGCCCTCCAGGCGAGATGAGGCCCATTTCCGCTGAGGCTTCTCGAGGCCAATCACATCTAACCACTGGAACTTACAAAGGGTCCTTCACACCATTGCTGCAACTCAAGAAGTTCCCCACATACCCGTCACCACTCGAGAGGAAGCACGTGGGGTCCCGCACACATCCAGGGGAGCCCCGTTTCCGCCTCCTAGCTCGAGATGAGGGATCCTTTCCCTGTTTCGTAGGGAAAGAATTCCCGGCGTTCCCGTCGCATCTCAAGAGGAGGCGCTCTCCACAGGAAAGGCGAGAGGAACTCCAGGGTCGTGCCACCATTCCAAGAGTCCCCCAGATGTGTCAGTCCATTCCATAGGAACCTGTTTTCCCTGCACTGCCTTGACGTTCAAGCCGAGGATCGACTCCCACCACGTGTGCACGTGGGACAGCCCTGTGGGGAAGCCTCGTGGGAACGCCTCGTGGGAAAGACTCGAGGGAAAACCATAGATCCTTTGATCCACGCGGCGGACTGCGTGACACTGCTGCTACCGCTTTGGAGGAAAGCGCAAGTGCATGCCCGCATTCGAGACGAGGACTGACTCCCCTGGGGAGACTCTAGAAGTACCCCAAGATCCATTTCAGCACTGGAGAGGAATCCTCAGGTTCCGGCCCGACTCCACACAAGGTCTTAGGCCCCGGCATCGACGGGAGAGGAATCCCGAGAGGCCCCCGAGGAACTCGCATGGGGACTGGCCTTTCCTGAGGCCACCAGAGCGGGTCCCTGAGGTCCCCGTCGTAAGTCGAGAGCACCTGCCGCAACTCCAGAAAATCCAGGAGGTTTTGCCCTCCAGGCGAGATGAGGCCCATTTCCGCTGAGGCTTCTCGAGGCCAATCACATCTAACCACTGGAACTTCCAAAGGGTCCTTCACACAATTGCTGCAACTCAAGAAGTTCCCCGACATACCCGTCTGCACTCGAGCGGAAGCACGTGGTGTCCCGCACACATCCAGGGGAGCCCCGTTTCCGCCTCCTAGCTCGAGATGAGGGTTCCTTTCCCTGTTTCGTAGGGAAAGAATTCCCGGCGTTCCCGTCGCATCTCAAGAGGAGGCGCTCTCCACAGGAAAGGCGAGAGGAACTCCAGGGTCGTGACACCATTCCAAGAGTCCCCCAGATGTGTCAGTCCATTCCAGAGGAACCTGTTTTCCCTGCACTGCCTTGACGTTCAAGCCGAGGATCGACTCCCACCACGTGTGCACGTGGGACAGCCCTGTGGGAAAGACTCGTGGGAAAGCCTCGTGGGAAAGACTCGAGGGAAAACCATAGATCCTTTGATCCACGCGGCGGACTGCGTGACACTGCTGCTACCGCTCTGAGGAAAGCTCAAGTGCATGCCCGCATTCGAGACGAGGACTGACTCCCCTGGGGAGACTCCAGAAGTACCCCAAGATCCATGTCAGCACTGGAGAGGAATCCTCAGGTTCCGGCCTCGACTCCACACAAGGTCTTAGGCCCCGGCATCGACAGGAGAGGAATCCCGAGACGCCCCCGAGGAACTCGCATGGGGACTGGCCTTTCCTGAGGACACCAGAGCGGATCCCTGAGGTCCCTGTCGTAAGTCGAGAGCACCTGCCGCAACTCGAGAAAATCCAGGAGGTTTTGCCATCCAGGCCAGATGAGGCCCATTTCCGCTGAGGCTTCTCGAGGCCAATCACATCTAACCACTGGAACTTCCAAAGGGTCCTTCACACCCTTGCTGCAACTCAAGAAGTTCCCCGACATACCCGTCTCCACTCGAGAGGAAGCATGTGGTGCCCCGCATACATCCAAGGGAGCCCCGTTTCCGCCTCCTAGCTCGAGATGAGGGATCCTTTCCCTGTTTCGTAGGGAAAGAATTCCCGGCGTTCCCGTCGCATCTCAAGAGGAGGCGCTCTCCACAGGAAAGGCGAGAGGAACTCCAGGGTCGTGCCACCATTCCAAGAGTCCCCCAGATGTGTCAGTCCATTCCAGAGGAACCTGTTTTCCCTGCACTGCCTTGACGTTTAAGCCGAGGATCGACTCCCACCACGTGTGCACGTGGGACAGCCCTGTGGGAAAGCCTCGTGGGAAAGCCTCGTGGGAAAGACTCGAGGGAAAACCATAGATCCTTTGATCCACGCGGCGGACTGCGTGACACTGCTGCTTCCGCTCTGGAGGAAAGCGCAAGTGCATGCCCGCATTCGAGACGAGGACTGACTCCCCTGGGGAGACTCCAGAAGTACCCCAAGATCCATGTCAGCACTGGAGAGGAATCCTCAGGTTCCGGCCTCGACTCCACACAAGGTCTTAGGCCCCGGCATCGACGGGAGAGGAATCCCGAGACGCCCCCGAGGAACTAGCATGGGGACTGGCCTTTCCTGAGGCCACCAGAGCGGGTCCCTGAGGTCCCCGTCGTAAGTCGAGAGCACCTGCCGCAACTCGAGAAAATCCAGGAGGTTTTGCCCTCCAGGCGAGATGAGGCCCATTTCCGCTGAGGCTTCTCGAGGCCAATCACATCTAACCACTGGAACTTACAAAGGGTCCTTCACACCATTGCTGCAACTCAAGAAGTTCCCCACATACCCGTCACCACTCGAGAGGAAGCACGTGGGGTCCCGCACACATCCAGGGGAGCCCCGTTTCCGCCTCCTAGCTCGAGATGAGGGATCCTTTCCCTGTTTCGTAGGGAAAGAATTCCCGGCGTTCCCGTCGCATCTCAAGAGGAGGCGCTCTCCACAGGAAAGGCGAGAGGAACTCCAGGGTCGTGCCACCATTCCAAGAGTCCCCCAGATGTGTCTGTCCATTCCATAGGAACCTGTTTTCCCTGCACTGCCTTGACGTTCAAGCCGAGGATCGACTCCCACCACGTGTGCACGTGGGACACCCCTGTGGGGAAGCCTCGTGGGAACGCCTCGTGGGAAAGACTCGAGGGAAAAACATAGATCCTTTGATCCACGCGGCGGACTGCGTGACACTGCTGCTACCGCTTTGGAGGAAAGCGCAAGTGCATGCCCGCATTCGAGACGAGGACTGACTCCCCTGGGGAGACTCTAGAAGTACCCCAAGATCCATGTCAGCACTGGAGAGGAATCCTCAGGTTCCGGCCCGACTCCACACAAGGTCTTAGGCCCCGGCATCGACGGGAGAGGAATCCCGAGAGGCCCCCGAGGAACTCGCATGGGGACTGGCCTTTCCTGAGGCCACCAGAGCGGGTCCCTGAGGTCCCCGTCGTAAGTCGAGAGCACCTGCCGCAACTCCAGAAAATCCAGGAGGTTTTGCCCTCCAGGCGAGATGAGGCCCATTTCCGCTGAGGCTTCTCGAGGCCAATCACATCTAACCACTGGAACTTCCAAAGGGTCCTTCACACCCTTGCTGCAACTCAAGAAGTTCCCCGACATACCCGTCTGCACTCGAGCGGAAGCACGTGGTGTCCCGCACACATCCAGGGGAGCCCCGTTTCCGCTTCCTAGCTCGAGATGAGGGATCCTTTCCCTGTTTCGTAGGGAAAGAATTCCCGGCGTTCCCGTCGCATCTCAAGAGGAGGCGCTCTCCACAGGAAAGGCGAGAGGAACTCCAGGGTCGTGCCACCATTCCAAGAGTCCCCCAGATGTGTCAGTCCATTCCAGAGGAACCTGTTTTCCCTGCACTGCCTTGACGTTCAAGCCGAGGATCGACTCCCACCACGTGTGCATGTGGGACAGCCCTGTGGGAAAGACTCGTGGGAAAGCCTCGTGGGAAAGACTCGAGGGAAAACCATAGATCCTTTGATCCACGCGGCGGACTGCGTGACACTGCTGCTACCGCTCTGAGGAAAGCTCAAGTGCATGCCCGCATTCGAGACGAGGACTGACTCCCCTGGGGAGACTCCAGAAGTACCCCAAGATCCATGTCAGCACTGGAGAGGAATCCTCAGGTTCCGGCCCCGACTCCACACAAGGTCTTAGGCCCCGGCATCGACAGGAGAGGAATCCCGAGACGCCCCCGAGGAACTCGCATGGGGACTGGCCTTTCCTGAGGACACCAGAGCGGATCCCTGAGGTCCCCGTCGTAAGTCGAGAGCACCTGCCGCAACTCGAGAAAATCCAGGAGGTTTTGCCCTCCAGGCCAGATGAGGCCCATTTCCGCTGAGGCTTCTCGAGGCCAATCACATCTAACCACTGGAACTTCCAAAGGGTCCTTCACACCCTTGCTGCAACTCAAGAAGTTCCCCGACATACCCGTCTCCACTCGAGAGGAAGCACGTGGTGTCCCGCACACATCCAGGGGAGCCCCGTTTCCGCCTCCTAGCTCGAGATGAGGGATCCTTTCCCTGTTTCGTAGGGAAAGAATTCCCGGTGTTCCCGTCGCATCTCAAGAGGAGGCGCTCTCCACAGGAAAGGCGAGAGGAACGCCAGGGTCATGCCACCATTCCAAGAGTCCCCCAGATGTGTCAGTCCATTCCAGAGGAACCTGTTTTCCCTGCACTGCCTTGACGTTCAAGCCGAGGATCGACTCCCACCACGTGTGCACGTGGGACAGCCCTGTGGGAAACCTCGTGGGAAAGCCTCGTGGGAAAGACTCGAGGGAAAACCATAGATCCTTTGATCCACGCGGCGGACTGCGTGACACTGCTGCTACCGCTCTGGAGGAAAGCGCAAGTGCATGCCCGCATTCGAGACGAGGACTGACTCCCCTGGGGAGACTCCAGAAGTACCCCAAGATCCATGTCAGCACTGGAGAGGAATCCTCAGGTTCCGGCTCCGACTCCACACAAGGTCTTAGGCCCCGGCATCGACAGGAGAGGAATCCCGAGACGCCCCCGAGGAACTCGCATGGGGACTGGCCTTTCCTGAGGACACCAGAACGGATCCCTGAGGTCCCCGTCGTAAGTCGAGAGCACCTGCCGCAACTCGAGAAAATCCAGGAGGTTTTGCCCTCCAGGCCAGATGAGGCCCATTTCCGCTGAGGCTTCTCGAGGCCAATCACATCTAACCACTGGAACTTCCAAAGGGTCCTTCACACCCTTGCTGCAACTCAAGAAGTTCCCCGACATACCCGTCTCCACTCGAGAGGAAGCACGTGGTGTCCCGCACACATCCAGGGGAGCCCCGTTTCCGCCTCCTAGCTCGAGATGAGGGATCCTTTCCCTGTTTCGTAGGGAAAGAATTCCCGGTGTTCCCGTCGCATCTCAAGAGGAGGCGCTCTCCACAGGAAAGGCGAGAGGAACGCCAGGGTCGTGACACCATTCCAAGAGTCCCCCAGATGTGTCAGTCCATCCCAGAGGAACCTGTTTTCCCTGCACTGCCTTGACGTTCAAGCCGAGGATCGACTCCCACCACGTGTGCACGTGGGACAGCCCTGTGGGAAAGCCTCGTGGGAAAGCCTCGTGGGAAAGACTCGAGGGAAAACCATTGATCCTTTGATCCACGCGGCGGACTGCGTGACACTGCTGCTACCGCTCTGGAGGAAAGCGCAAGTGCATGACCGCATTCGAGACGAGGACTGACTCCCCTGGGGAGACTCCAGAAGTACCCCAAGATCCATGTCAGCACTGGAGAGGAATCCTCAGGTTCCGGCCCCGACTCCACACAAGGTCTTAGGCCCCGGCATCGACGGGAGATGAATCCCGAGAGGCCCCCGAGGAACTCGCATGGGGACTGGCCTTTCCTGAGGCCACCAGAGCGGGTCCCTGAGGTCCCCGTCGTAAGTCGAGAGCACCTGCCGCAACTCGTGAAAATCCAGGAGGTTTTGCCCTCCAGGCGAGATGAGGCCCATTTCCGCTGAGGCTTCTAGAGGCCAATCACGTCTAACCACTGGAACTTCCAAAGGGTCCTTCACACCCTTGCTGCAACTCAAGAAGTTCCCCGACATACCCGTCTCCACTCGAGAGGAAGCATGTGGTGCCCCGCATACATCCAAGGGAGCCCCGTTTCCGCCTCCTAGCTCGAGATGAGGGATCCTTTCCCTGTTTCGTAGGGAAAGAATTCCCGGCGTTCCCGTCGCATCTCAAGAGGAGGCGCTCTCCACAGGAAAGGCGAGAGGAACTCCAGGGTCGTGCCACCATTCCAAGAGTCCCCCAGATGTGTCAGTCCATTCCAGAGGAACCTGTTTTCCCTGCACTGCCTTGACGTTTAAGCCGAGGATCGACTCCCACCACGTGTGCACGTGGGACAGCCCTGTGGGAAAGCCTCGTGGGAAAGCCTCGTGGGAAAGACTCGAGGGAAAACCATAGATCCTTTGATCCACGCGGCGGACTGCGTGACACTGCTGCTACCGCTCTGGAGGAAAGCGCAAGTGCATGCCCGCATTCGAGACGAGGACTGACTCCCCTGGGGAGACTCCAGAAGTACCCCAAGATCCATGTCAGCACTGGAGAGGAATCCTCAGGTTCCGGCCTCGACTCCACACAAGGTCTTAGGCCCCGGCATCGACGGGAGAGGAATCCCGAGACGCCCCCGAGGAACTAGCATGGGGACTGGCCTTTCCTGAGGCCACCAGAGCGGGTCCCTGAGGTCCCCGTCGTAAGTCGAGAGCACCTGCCGCAACTCGAGAAAATCCAGGAGGTTTTGCCCTCCAGGCGAGATGAGGCCCATTTCCGCTGAGGCTTCTCGAGGCCAATCACATCTAACCACTGGAACTTACAAAGGGTCCTTCACACCATTGCTGCAACTCAAGAAGTTCCCCACATACCCGTCACCACTCGAGAGGAAGCACGTGGGGTCCCGCACACATCCAGGGGAGCCCCGTTTCCGCCTCCTAGCTCGAGATGAGGGATCCTTTCCCTGTTTCGTAGGGAAAGAATTCCCGGCGTTCCCGTCGCATCTCAAGAGGAGGCGCTCTCCACAGGAAAGGCGAGAGGAACTCCAGGGTCGTGCCACCATTCCAAGAGTCCCCCAGATGTGTCAGTCCATTCCATAGGAACCTGTTTTCCCTGCACTGCCTTGACGTTCAAGCCGAGGATCGACTCCCACCACGTGTGCACGTGGGACACCCCTGTGGGGAAGCCTCGTGGGAACGCCTCGTGGGAAAGACTCGAGGGAAAAACATAGATCCTTTGATCCACGCGGCGGACTGCGTGACACTGCTGCTACCGCTTTGGAGGAAAGCGCAAGTGCATGCCCGCATTCGAGACGAGGACTGACTCCCCTGGGGAGACTCTAGAAGTACCCCAAGATCCGTGTCAGCACTGGAGAGGAATCCTCAGGTTCCGGCCCGACTCCACACAAGGTCTTAGGCCCCGGCATCGACGGGAGAGGAATCCCGAGAGGCCCCCGAGGAACTCGCATGGGGACTGGCCTTTCCTGAGGCCACCAGAGCGGGTCCCTGAGGTCCCCGTCGTAAGTCGAGAGCACCTGCCGCAACTCCAGAAAATCCAGGAGGTTTTGCCCTCCAGGCGAGATGAGGCCCATTTCCGCTGAGGCTTCTCGAGGCCAATCACATCTAACCACTGGAACTTCCAAAGGGTCCTTCACACCCTTGCTGCAACTCAAGAAGTTCCCCGACATACCCGTCTGCACTCGAGCGGAAGCACGTGGTGTCCCGCACACATCCAGGGGAGCCCCGTTTCCGCTTCCTAGCTCGAGATGAGGGATCCTTTCCCTGTTTCGTAGGGAAAGAATTCCCGGCGTTCCCGTCGCATCTCAAGAGGAGGCGCTCTCCACAGGAAAGGCGAGAGGAACTCCAGGGTCGTGCCACCATTCCAAGAGTCCCCCAGATGTGTCAGTCCATTCCAGAGGAACCTGTTTTCCCTGCACTGCCTTGACGTTCAAGCCGAGGATCGACTCCCACCACGTGTGCACGTGGGACAGCCCTGTGGGAAAGCCTCGTGGGAAAGCCTCGTGGGAAAGACTCGAGGGAAAACCATAGATCCTTTGATCCACGCGGCGGACTGCGTGACACTGCTGCTACCGCTCTGAGGAAAGCTCAAGTGCATGCCCGCATTCGAGACGAGGACTGACTCCCCTGGGGAGACTCCAGAAGTACCCCAAGATCCATGTCAGCACTGGAGAGGAATCCTCAGGTTCCGGCCCCGACTCCACACAAGGTCTTAGGCCCCGGCATCGACAGGAGAGGAATCCCGAGACGCCCCCGAGGAACTCGCATGGGGACTGGCCTTTCCTGAGGACACCAGAGCGGATCCCTGAGGTCGCCGTCGTAAGTCGAGAGCACCTGCCGCAACTCGAGAAAATCCAGGAGGTTTTGCCCTCCAGGCCAGATGAGGCCCATTTCCGCTGAGGCTTCTCGAGGCCAATCACATCTAACCACTGGAACTTCCAAAGGGTCCTTCACACCCTTGCTGCAACTCAAGAAGTTCCCCGACATACCCGTCTCCACTCGAGAGGAAGCACGTGGTGTCCCGCACACATCCAGGGGAGCCCCGTTTCCGCCTCCTAGCTCGAGATGAGGGATCCTTTCCCTGTTTCGTAGGGAAAGAATTCCCGGTGTTCCCGTCGCATCTCAAGAGGAGGCGCTCTCCACAGGAAAGGCGAGAGGAACGCCAGGGTCATGCCACCATTCCAAGAGTCCCCCAGATGTGTCAGTCCATTCCAGAGGAACCTGTTTTCCCTGCACTGCCTTGACGTTCAAGCCGAGGATCGACTCCCACCACGTGTGCACGTGGGACAGCCCTGTGGGAAACCTCGTGGGAAAGCCTCGTGGGAAAGACTCGAGGGAAAACCATAGATCCTTTGATCCACGCGGCGGACTGCGTGACACTGCTGCTACCGCTCTGGAGGAAAGCGCAAGTGCATGCCCGCATTCGAGACGAGGACTGACTCCCCTGGGGAGACTCCAGAAGTACCCCAAGATCCATGTCAGCACTGGAGAGGAATCCTCAGGTTCCGGCCCCGACTCCACACAAGGTCTTAGGCCCCGGCATCGACAGGAGAGGAATCCCGAGACTCCCCCGAGGAACTCGCATGGGGACTGGCCTTTCCTGAGGACACCAGAACGGATCCCTGAGGTCCCCGTCGTAAGTCGAGAGCACCTGCCGCAACTCGAGAAAATCCAGGAGGTTTTGCCCTCCAGGCCAGATGAGGCCCATTTCCGCTGAGGCTTCTCGAGGCCAATCACATCTAACCACTGGAACTTCCAAAGGGTCCTTCACACCCTTGCTGCAACTCAAGAAGTTCCCCGACATACCCGTCTCCACTCGAGAGGAAGCACGTGGTGTCCCGCACACATCCAGGGGAGCCCCGTTTCCGCCTCCTAGCTCGAGATGAGGGATCCTTTCCCTGTTTCGTAGGGAAAGAATTCCCGGTGTTCCCGTCGCATCTCAAGAGGAGGCGCTCTCCACAGGAAAGGCGAGAGGAACGCCAGGGTCGTGACACCATTCCAAGAGTCCCCCAGATGTGTCAGTCCATCCCAGAGGAACCTGTTTTCCCTGCACTGCCTTGACGTTCAAGCCGAGGATCGACTCCCACCACGTGTGCACGTGGGACAGCCCTGTGGGAAAGCCTCGTGGGAAAGCCTCGTGGGAAAGACTCGAGGGAAAACCATTGATCCTTTGATCCACGCGGCGGACTGCGTGACACTGCTGCTACCGCTCTGGAGGAAAGCGCAAGTGCATGACCGCATTCGAGACGAGGACTGACTCCCCTGGGGAGACTCCAGAAGTACCCCAAGATCCATGTCAGCACTGGAGAGGAATCCTCAGGTTCCGGCCCCGACTCCACACAAGGTCTTAGGCCCCGGCATCGACGGGAGATGAATCCCGAGAGGCCCCCGAGGAACTCGCATGGGGACTGGCCTTTCCTGAGGCCACCAGAGCGGTTCCCTGAGGTCCCCGTCGTAAGTCGAGAGCACCTGCCGCAACTCGAGAAAATCCAGGAGGTTTTGCCCTCCAGGCGAGATGAGGCCCATTTCCGCTGAGGCTTCTCGAGGCCAATCACATCTAACCACTGGAACTTCCAAAGGGTCCTTCACACCCTTGCTGCAACTCAAGAAGTTCCCCGACATACCCGTCTGCACTCGAGAGGAAGCACGTGGTGTCCCGAACACATCCAGGGGAGCCCCGTTTCCGCCTCCTAGCTCGAGATGAGGGATCCTTTCCCTGTTTCGTAGGGAAAGAATTCCCGGCGTTCCCGTCGCATCTCAAGAGGAGGCGCTCTCCACAGGAAAGGCGAGAGGAACTCCAGGGTCATGCCACCATTCCAAGAGTCCCCCAGATGTGTCAGTCCATTCCAGAGGAACCTTTTTTCCCTGCACTGCCTTGACGTTGAAGCCGAGGATCGACTCCCACCACGTGTGCACGTGGGACAGCCCTGTGGGAAAGCCTCGTGGGAAAGTCTCGTGGGAAAGACTCGAGGGAAAACCATAGATCCTTTGATCCACGCGGCGGACTTCGTGACACTGCTGCTACCGCTCTGGAATGAAAGCGCAAGTGCATGCCCGCATTCGAGACGAGGACTGACTCCCCTGGGGAGACTCCAGAAGTACCCCAAGATCCTTGTCAGCACTGGAGAGGAAACCTCAGGTTCCGGCCCCGACTCCACACAAGGTCTTAGGCCCCAGCATCGACGGGAGAGGAATCCCGAGAGGCCCCCGAGGAACTCGCATGGGGACTGGCCTTTCCTGAGGCCACCAGAGCGGTTCCCTGAGGTCCCCGTCTTAAGTCGAGAGCACCTGCCGCAACTCGAGAAAATCCAGGAGGTTTTGCCCTCCAGGCGAGATGAGGCCCATTTCCGCTGAGGCTTCTCGAGGCCAATCACATCTAACCACTGGAACTTCCAAAGGGTCCTTCACACCCTTGCTGCAACTCAAGAAGTTCCCCGACATACCCGTCTGCACTCGAGAGGAAGCACGTGGTGTCCCGAACACATCCAGGGGAGCCCCGTTTCCGCCTCCTAGCTCGAGATGAGGGATCCTTTCCCTGTTTCGTAGGGAAAGAATTCCCGGCGTTCCCGTCGCATCTCAAGAGGAGGCGCTCTCCACAGGAAAGGCGAGAGGAACTCCAGTGTCATGCCACCATTCCAAGAGTCCCCCAGATGTGTCAGTCCATTCCAGAGGAACCTGTTTTCCCTGCACTGCCTTGACGTTCAAGCCGAGGATCGACTCCCACCACGTGTGCACGTGGGACAGCCCTGTGGGAAAGCCTCGTGGGAAAGTCTCGTGGGAAAGACTGGAGGGAAAACCATAGATCCTTTGATCCACGCGGCGGACTGCGTGAAACTGCTGCTACCGCTCTGGAGGAAAGCGCAAGTGCATGCCCGCATTCGAGACGAGGACTGACTCCCCCGGGGAGACTCCAGAAGTACCCCAAGATCCATGTCAGCACTGGAGAGGAATCCTCAGGTTCCGGCCCCGACTCCACACAAGGTCTTAGGCCCCGGCATCGACGGGAGAGGAATCCCGAGAGGCCCCCGAGGAACTCGCATGGGCACTGGCCTTTCCTGAGGCCACCAGAGCGGGTCCCTGAGGTCCCCGTCGTAAGTCGAGAGCATCTGCCACAACTCGAGAACATCCAGGAGGTTTTGCCCTCCAGGCGAGATGAGGCCCATTTCCGCTGAGGCTTCTCGAGGCCAATCACATCTAACCACTGGAACTTCCAAAGGGTCCTTCACACCCTTGCTGCAACTCAAGAAGTTCCCCGACATACCCGTCTGCACTCGAGAGGAAGCACGTGGTGTCCCGCACACATCCAGGGGAGCCACGTTTCCGCCTGCTAGCTCGAGATGAGGGATCCTTTCCCTGTTTCGTAGGGAAAGAATTCCCGGCGTTCCCGTCTCATCTCAAGAGGAGGCGCTCTCCACAGGAAAGGCGAGAGGAACTCCAGGGTCATGCCACCATTCCAAGAGTCCCCCAGATGTGTCAGTCCATTCCAGAGGAACCTGTTTTCCCTGCACTGACTTGACGTTCAAGCCGAGGATCGACTCCCACCACGTGTGCACGTGGGACAGCCCTGTGGGAAAGCCTCGTGGGAAAGCCTCGTGGGAAACACTCGAGGGAAAACCATAGATCCTTTGATCCACGGGGGGGACTGCGTGACACTGCTGCTACCGCTATGGAGGAAAGCGCAAGTGCATGCCCGCATTCGAGACGAGGACTGACTCCCCTGGGGAGACTCCAGAAGTACCCCAAGATCCATGTCAGCACTGGAGAGGAATCCTCAGGTTCCTTCCCCGACTTCACACAAGGTCTTAGGCCCCGGCATCGACGGGAGAGGAATCCCGAGCGACCCCCGAGGAACTCGCATGGGGACTGGCCTTTCCTGAGGCCACCAGAGCGCGTCCCTGAGGTCCCCGTCGTAAGTAGAGAGCACCTGCCGCAACTCGAGAAAATCCAGGAGGTTTTGCCCTCCAGGCGAGATGAGGCCCATTTCCACTGAGGCTTCTCGAGGCCAATCACATCTAACCACTGGAACTTCCAAAGGGTCCTTCACACCCTTGCTGCAACTCAAGAAGGTCCCCGACATACCCGTCTCCACTCGAGAAGAAGCACGTGGTGTCCCGCACACATCCAGAGGAGCCCCGTTTCCGCCTCCTAGCTCGAGATGAGGGATCCTTTCCCTGTTTCGTAGGGAAAGAATTCCGGCGTTCCTGTCGCATCTCAAGAGGAGGCGCTCTCCACAGGAAAGGCGAGAGGAACTCCAGGGTCATGCCACCATTCCAAGAGTCCCCCAGATGTGTCAGTCCATTCCAGAGGAACCTGTTTTCCCTGCACTGCCTTGACGTTCAAGCCGAGGATCGACTCCCACCACGTGTGCACGTGGGACAGCCCTGTGGGAAAGCCTCGTGGGAAAGCCTCGTGGGAAAGACTCGAGGGAAAACCATAGATACTTTGATCCACGCGGCGGACTGCGTGACACTGCTGCTACCGCTCTGGAGGAAAGCGCAAGTGCATGCCCGCATTCGAGACGAGGACTGACTCCCCTGGGGAGACTCCAGAAGTACCCCAAGATCCATGTCAGCCATGGAGAGGAATCCTCAGGTTCCGGCCACGACTCCACACAAGGTCTTAAGCCCCGGCATCGACGGGAGAGGAATCCCGAGAGGCCCCCGAGGAACTCGCATGGGGACTGGCCTTTCCTGAGGCCACCAGAGCGGGTCCCTGAGGTCCCCGTCGTAAGTCGAGAGCACCTGCCGCAATTCGAGAAAATCCAGGAGGTTTTGCCCTCCAGGCGAGATGAGGCCCATTTCCGCTGAGGCTTCTCGAGGCCAATCACATCTAACCACTGGAACTTCCAAAGGGTCCTTCACACCATTGCTGCAACTCAAGAAGTTCCCCGACATACCCGTCTGCACTCGAGAGGAAGCACTTGGGGTCCCGCACACATCCAGGGGAGCCCCGTTTCCGCCTCCTAGCTCGAGATGAGGGATCCTTCCCTGTTTCGTAGGGAAAGAATTCCCGGCATTCCCGTCGCATCTCAAGAGGAGGCGCTCTCCACAGGAAAGGCGAGAGGAACTCCAGGGTCGTGCCACCATTCCAAGAGTCCCCCAGATGTGTCAGTCCATTCCAGAGGAACCTGTTTTCCCTGCACTGCCTTGACGTTGAAGCCGAGGATCGACTCCCACCACGTGTGCACGTGGGACAGCCCTGTGGGAAAGCCTCGTGGGAAAGCCTCGTGGGAAAGACTCGAGGGAAAACCATAGATCCTTTGATCCACGCGGCGGACTGCGTGCCACTGCTGCTACCGCTCTGGAGGAAAGCGCAAGTGCATGCCCGCATTCGAGACGAGGCCTGACTCCCCTGGGGAGACTCTAGAAGTACCCCAAGATCCATGTCAGCACTGGAGAGGAATCCTCAGGTTCCGGCCCCGACTCCACACAAGGTCTTAGGCCCCGGCATCGACGGGAGAGGAATCCCGAGAGGCCCCCGAGGAACTCGCAAGGGGACTGGCCTTTCCTGAGGCCACCAGAGCGGGTCCCTGAGGTCCCCGTCGTAAGTCGAGAGCACCTGCCGCAACTCGAGAAAATCCAGGAGGTTTTGCCCTCCAGGCGAGATGAGGCCCATTTCCGCTGAGGCTTCTCGAGGCCAATCACATCTAACCACTGGAACTTCCAAAGGGTCCTTCACACCATTGCTGCAACTCAAGAAGTTCCCCGACATACCCGTCTCCACTCGAGAGGAAGCACGTGGGGTCCCGCACACATCCAGGGGAGCCCCGTTTCCGCCTCCTAGCTCGAGATGAGGGATCCTTTCCCTGTTTCGTAGGGAAAGAATTCCCGGCGTTCCCGTCGCATCTCAAGAGGAGGCGCTCTCCACAGGAAAGGCGAGAGGAACTCCAGGGTCATGCCACCATTCCAAGAGTCCCCCAGATGTGTCAGTCCATTCCACAGGAACCTGTTTTCCCTGCACTGCCTTGACGTTCAAGCCGAGGATCGACTCCCACCACGTGTGCACGTGGGACAGCCGTGTGGGAAAGCCTCGTGGGAAAGCCTCGTGGGAAAGACTCGAGGGAAAACCATAGATCCTTTGATTCAGGCGGCGGACTGCGTGACACTGCTGCTACCGCTCTGGAGGAAAGCGCAAGTGCATGCCCGGTTTCGAGACGAGGACTGACTCCCCTGGGGAGACTCCAGAAGTACCCCAAGATCCATGTCAGCACTGGAGAGGAATCCTCAGGTTCCGGCCCCGACTCCACACAAGGTCTTAGGCCCCGGCATCGACGGGAGAGGAATGCAGAGACGCCCCTGAGGAACTCGCATGGGGACTGGCCTTTCCTGAGGCCACCAGAGCGGTTCCCTGAGGTCCCCGTCCTAAGTCGAGAGCACCTGCCGCAACTCGAGAAAATCCAGGAGGTTTTGCCCTCCAGGCCAGATGAGGCCCATTTCCGCTGAGGCTTCTCGAGACCAATCACATCTAACCACTGGAACTTCCAAAGGGTCCTCCACACCATTGCTGCAACTCAAGAAGTTCCCCGACATACCCGTCTCCACTCGAGAGGAAGCACGTGGGGTCCCGCACACATCCAGGGGAGTCCCGTTTCCGCCTCCTAGCTCGAGATGAGGGATCCTTTCCCTGTTTCGTAGGGAAAGAATTCCCGGCGTTCCCGTCGCATCTCAAGAGGAGGCGCTCTCCACAGGAAAGGCGAGAGGAACTCCAGTGTCGTGCCACCATTCCAAGAGTCCCCCAGATGTGTTAGTCCATTCCAGAGGAACCTGTTTTCCCTGCACTGCCTTGACGTTCAAGCCGAGGATCGACTCCCACCACGTGTGCACGTGGGACACCCCTGTGGGAAAGCCTCGTGGGAAAGCCTCGTGGGAAAGACTCGAGGGAAAACCATAGATCCTTTGATCCACGCGGCGGACTGCGTGACACTGCTGCTACCGCTCTGGAGGAAAGCGCAAGTGCATGCCCGCATTCGAGACGAGGACTGACTCCCCTGGGGAGACTCCAGAAGAAACCCAAGATCCATGTCAGCACTGGAGAGGAATCCTCAGGTTCCGGCCCCGACTCCACACAAGGTCTTAGGCCCCGGCATCGACGGGAGATGAATCCCGAGAGGCCCCCGAGGAACTCGCATGGGGACTGGCCTTTCCTGAGGCCACCAGAGCGGTTCCCTGAGGTCCCCGTCGTAAGTCGAGAGCACCTGCCGCAACTCGAGAAAATCCAGGAGGTTTTGCCCTCCAGGCGAGATGAGGCCCATTTCCGCTGAGGCTTCTCGAGGCCAATCACATCTAACCACTGGAACTTCCAAAGGGTCCTTCACACCCTTGCTGCAACTCAAGAAGTTCCCCGACATACCCGTCTGCACTCGAGAGGAAGCACGTGGTGTCCCGAACACATCCAGGGGAGCCCCGTTTCCGCCTCCTAGCTCGAGATGAGGGATCCTTTCCCTGTTTCGTAGGGAAAGAATTCCCGGCGTTCCCGTCGCATCTCAAGAGGAGGCGCTCTCCACAGGAAAGGCGAGAGGAACTCCAGTGTCATGCCACCATTCCAAGAGTCCCCCAGATGTGTCAGTCCATTCCAGAGGAACCTGTTTTCCCTGCACTGCCTTGACGTTCAAGCCGAGGATCGACTCCCACCACGTGTGCACGTGGGACAGCCCTGTGGGAAAGCCTCGTGGGAAAGTCTCGTGGGAAAGACTCGAGGGAAAACCATAGATCCTTTGATCCACGCGGCGGACTGCGTGAAACTGCTGCTACCGCTCTGGAGGAAAGCGCAAGTGCATGCCCGCATTCGAGACGAGGACTGACTCCCCCGGGGAGACTCCAGAAGTACCCCAAGATCCATGTCAGCACTGGAGAGGAATCCTCAGGTTCCGCCCCCGACTCCACACAAGGTCTTAGGCCCCGGCATCGACGGGAGAGGAATCCCGAGAGGCCCCCGAGGAACTCGCATGGGCACTGGCCTTTCCTGAGGCCACCAGAGCGGGTCCCTGAGGTCCCCGTCGTAAGTCGAGAGCATCTGCCACAACTCGAGAACATCCAGGAGGTTTTGCCCTCCAGGCGAGATGAGGCCCATTTCCGCTGAGGCTTCTCGAGGCCAATCACATCTAACCACTGGAACTTCCAAAGGGTCCTTCACACCCTTGCTGCAACTCAAGAAGTTCCCCGACATACCCGTCTGCACTCGAGAGGAAGCACGTGGTGTCCCGCACACATCCAGGGGAGCCCCGTTTCCGCCTGCTAGCTCGAGATGAGGGATCCTTTCCCTGTTTCGTAGGGAAAGAATTCCCGGCGTTCCCGTCTCATCTCAAGAGGAGGCGCTCTCCACAGGAAAGGCGAGAGGAACTCCAGGGTCATGCCACCATTCCAAGAGTCCCCCAGATGTGTCAGTCCATTCCAGAGGAACCTGTTTTCCCTGCACTGACTTGACGTTCAAGCCGAGGATCGACTCCCACTACGTGTGCACGTGGGACAGCCCTGTGGGAAAGCCTCGTGGGAAAGCCTCGTGGGAAACACTCGAGGGAAAACCATAGATCCTTTGATCCACGGGGGGGACTGCGTGACACTGCTGCTACCGCTATGGAGGAAAGCGCAAGTGCATGACCGCATTCGAGACGAGGACTGACTCCCCTGGGGAGACTCCAGAAGTACCCCAAGATCCATGTCAGCACTGGAGAGGAATCCTCAGGTTCCTTCCCCGACTTCACACAAGGTCTTAGGCCCCGGCATCGACGGGAGAGGAATCCCGAGCGACCCCCGAGGAACTCGCATGGGGACTGGCCTTTCCTGAGGCCACCAGAGCGCGTCCCTGAGGTCCCCGTCGTAAGTAGAGAGCACCTGCCGCAACTCGAGAAAATCCAGGAGGTTTTGCCCTCCAGGCGAGATGAGGCCCATTTCCACTGAGGCTTCTCGAGGCCAATCACATCTAACCACTGGAACTTCCAAAGGGTCCTTCACACCCTTGCTGCAACTCAAGAAGTTCCCCGACATACCCGTCTCCACTCGAGAAGAAGCACGTGGTGTCCCGCACACATCCAGAGGAGCCCCGTTTCCGCCTCCTAGCTCGAGATGAGGGATCCTTTCCCTGTTTCGTAGGGAAAGAATTCCGGCGTTCCTGTCGCATCTCAAGAGGAGGCGCTCTCCACAGGAAAGGCGAGAGGAACTCCAGGGTCATGCCACCATTCCAAGAGTCCCCCAGATGTGTCAGTCCATTCCAGAGGAACCTGTTTTCCCTGCACTGCCTTGACGTTCAAGCCGAGGATCGACTCCCACCACGTGTGCACGTGGGACAGCCCTGTGGGAAAGCCTCGTGGGAAAGCCTCGTGGGAAAGACTCGAGGGAAAACCATAGATACTTTGATCCACGCGGCGGACTGCGTGACACTGCTGCTACCGCTCTGGAGGAAAGCGCAAGTGCATGCCCGCATTCTAGACGAGGACTGACTCCCCTGGGGAGACTCCAGAAGTACCCCAAGATCCATGTCAGCCATGGAGAGGAATCCTCAGGTTCCGGCCACGACTCCACACAAGGTCTTAAGCCCCGGCATCGACGGGAGAGGAATCCCGAGAGGCCCCCGAGGAACTCGCATGGGGACTGGCCTTTCCTGAGGCCACCAGAGCGGGTCCCTGAGGTCCCCGTCGTAAGTCGAGAGCACCTGCCGCAATTCGAGAAAATCCAGGAGGTTTTGCCCTCCAGGCGAGATGAGGCCCATTTCCGCTGAGGCTTCTCGAGGCCAATCACATCTAACCACTGGAACTTCCAAAGGGTCCTTCACACCATTGCTGCAACTCAAGAAGTTCCCCGACATACCCGTCTGCACTCGAGAGGAAGCACTTGGGGTCCCGCACACATCCAGGGGAGCCCCGTTTCCGCCTCCTAGCTCGAGATGAGGGATCCTTCCCTGTTTCGTAGGGAAAGAATTCCCGGCATTCCCGTCGCATCTCAAGAGGAGGCGCTCTCCACAGGAAAGGCGAGAGGAACTCCAGGGTCGTGCCACCATTCCAAGAGTCCCCCAGATGTGTCAGTCCATTCCAGAGGAACCTGTTTTCCCTGCACTGCCTTGACGTTGAAGCCGAGGATCGACTCCCACCACGTGTGCACGTGGGACAGCCCTGTGGGAAAGCCTCGTGGGAAAGCCTCGTGGGAAAGACTCGAGGGAAAACCATAGATCCTTTGATCCACGCGGCGGACTGCGTGCCACTGCTGCTACCGCTCTGGAGGAAAGCGCAAGTGCATGCCCGCATTCGAGACGAGGCCTGACTCCCCTGGGGAGACTCTAGAAGTACCCCAAGATCCATGTCAGCACTGGAGAGGAATCCTCAGGTTCCGGCCCCGACTCCACACAAGGTCTTAGGCCCCGGCATCGACGGGAGAGGAATCCCGAGAGGCCCCCGAGGAACTCGCAAGGGGACTGGCCTTTCCTGAGGCCACCAGAGCGGGTCCCTGAGGTCCCCGTCGTAAGTCGAGAGCACCTGCCGCAACTCGAGAAAATCCAGGAGGTTTTGCCCTCCAGGCGAGATGAGGCCCATTTCCGCTGAGGCTTCTCGAGGCCAATCACATCTAACCACTGGAACTTCCAAAGGGTCCTTCACACCATTGCTGCAACTCAAGAAGTTCCCCGACATACCCGTCTCCACTCGAGAGGAAGCACGTGGGGTCCCGCACACATCCAGGGGAGCCCCGTTTCCGCCTCCTAGCTCGAGATGAGGGATCCTTTCCCTGTTTCGTAGGGAAAGAATTCCCGGCGTTCCCGTCGCATCTCAAGAGGAGGCGCTCTCCACAGGAAAGGCGAGAGGAACTCCAGGGTCATGCCACCATTCCAAGAGTCCCCCAGATGTGTCAGTCCATTCCAGAGGAACCTTTTTTCCCTGCACTGCCTTGACGTTCAAGCCGAGGATCGACTCCCACCACGTGTGCACGTGGGACAGCCGTGTGGGAAAGCCTCGTGGGAAAGCCTCGTGGGAAAGACTCGAGGGAAAACCATAGATCCTTTGATTCAGGCGGCGGACTGCGTGACACTGCTGCTACCGCTCTGGAGGAAAGCGCAAGTGCATGCCCGGTTTCGAGACGAGGACTGACTCCCCTGGGGAGACTCCAGAAGTACCCCAAGATCCATGTCAGCACTGGAGAGGAATCCTCAGGTTCCGGCCCCGACTCCACACAAGGTCTTAGGCCCCGGCATCGACGGGAGAGGAATGCAGAGACGCCCCTGAGGAACTCGCATGGGGACTGGCCTTTCCTGAGGCCACCAGAGCGGTTCCTTGAGGTCCCCGTCCTAAGTCGAGAGCACCTGCCGCAACTCGAGAAAATCCAGGAGGTTTTGCCCTCCAGGCCAGATGAGGCCCATTTCCGCTGAGGCTTCTCGAGACCAATCACATCTAACCACTGGAACTTCCAAAGGGTCCTCCAAACCATTGCTGCAACTCAAGAAGTTCCCCGACATACCCGTCTCCACTCGAGAGGAAGCA
The DNA here is from genome assembly GCF_042477335.2 of Ovis canadensis. Classification (NCBI taxonomy): domain Eukaryota; kingdom Metazoa; phylum Chordata; class Mammalia; order Artiodactyla; family Bovidae; genus Ovis; species Ovis canadensis. The sequence continues at coordinate 5,001,340 of NC_091252.1, forward strand.
CGTGGGGTCCCGCACACATCCAGGGGAGTCCCGTTTCCGCCTCCTAGCTCGAGATGAGGGATCCTTTCCCTGTTTCGTAGGGAAAGAATTCCCGGCGTTCCCGTCGCATCTCAAGAGGAGGCGCTCTCCACAGGAAAGGCGAGAGGAACTCCAGTGTCGTGCCACCATTCCAAGAGTCCCCCAGATGTGTTAGTCCATTCCAGAGGAACCTGTTTTCCCTGCACTGCCTTGACGTTCAAGCCGAGGATCGACTCCCACCACGTGTGCACGTGGGACAGCCCTGTGGGAAAGCCTCGTGGGAAAGCCTCGTGGGAAAGACTCGAGGGAAAACCATAGATCCTTTGATCCACGCGGCGGACTGCGTGACACTGCTGCTACCGCTCTGGAGGAAAGCGCAAGTGCATGCCCGCATTCGAGACGAGGACTGACTCCCCTGGGGAGACTCCAGAAGTACCCCAAGATCCATGTCAGCACTGGAGAGGAATCCTCAGGTTCCGGCCCCGACTCCACACAAGGTCTTAGGCCCCGGCATCGACGGGAGAGGAATCCCGAGAGGCCCCCGAGGAACTCGCATGGGGACTGGCCTTTCCTGAGGCCACCAGAGCGGGTCCCTGAGGTCCCCGTCGTAAGTCGAGAGCACCTGCCGCAATTCGAGAAAATCCAGGAGGTTTTGCCCTCCAGGCGAGATGAGGCCCATTTCCACTGAGGCTTCTCGAGGCCAATCACATCTAACCACTGGAACTTCCAAAGGGTCCTTCACACCCTTGCTGCAACTCAAGAAGTTCCCCGACATACCCGTCTGCACTCGAGAGGAAGCACGTGGTGTCCCGCACACATCCAGGGGAGCCCCGTTTCCGCCTCCTAGCTCGAGATGAGGGATCCTTTCCCTGTTTCGTAGGGAAAGAATTCCCGGCGTTCCCGTCGCATCTCAAGAGGAGGCGCTCTCCACAGGAAAGGCGAGAGGAACTCCAGGGTCATGCCACCATTCCAAGAGTCCCCCAGATGTGTCAGTCCATTCCAGAGTAACCTGTTTTCCCTGCACTGCCTTGACGTTCAAGCCGAGGATTGACTCCCAACACGTGTGCACGTGGGACAGCCCTGTGGAAAGCCTCGTGGGAAAGCCTCGTGGGAAAGACTCGAGGGAAAACCATAGATCCTTTGATCCACGCGGCGGACTGCGTGACACTGCTGCTACCGCTCTATAGGAAAGCGCAAGTGCATGGCCGCATTCGAGACGAGGACTGACTCCCCTGGGGAGACTCCAGAAGTACCCCAAGATCCATGTCAGCCATGGAGAGGAATCCTCAGGTTCCGGCCCCGACTCCACACCAGGTCTTAGGCCCCGGCATCGACGGGAGAGGAATCCCGAGACGCCCCCGAGGAACTCGCATGGGGACTGGCCTATCCTGAGGCCACCAGAGCGGTTCCCTGAGGTCCCCGTCGTAAGTCGAGAGCACCTGCCGCAACTCGAGAAAATCCAGGAGGTTTTGCCCTCCAGGCGAGATGAGGCCCATTTCCGCTGAGGCTTCTCGAGGCCAATCACATCTAACCACTGGAACTTCCAAAGGGTCCTTCACACCATTGCTGCAACTCAAGAAGTTCCCCGACATACCCGTCTGCACTCGAGAGGAAGCACGTGGGGTCCTGCACACATCCAGGGGAGCCCCGTTTCCGCCTCCTAGCTCGAGATGAGGGATCCTTCCCTGTTTCGTAGGGAAAGAATTCCCGGCGTTCCACTCGCATCTCAAGAGGAGGCGCTCTCCACAGGAAAGGCGAGAGGAACTCCAGTGTCGTGCCACCATTCCAAGAGACCCCCAGATGTGTCAGTCCATTCCAGAGGAACCTGTTTTCCCTGCACTGCCTTGACGTTCAAGCCGAGGATCGACTCCCACCACGTGTGCACGTGGGACAGCCCTGTGGGAAAGCCTCGTGGGAAAGCCTCGTGGGAAAGACTCGAGGGAAAACCATAGATCCTTTGATCCACACGGCGGACTGCGTGACACTGCTGCTACCGCTCTGGAGGAAAGTGCAAGTGCATGCCCGCATTCGAGACGAGGACTGACTCCCCTGGGGAGACTCCAGAAGTACCCCAAGATCCATGTCAGCCCTGGAGAGGAATCCTCAGGTTCCGGCCCCGATCCACACAAGGTCTTAGGCCCCGGCATCGACGTGAGAGGAATCCCGAGAGGCCCCCGAGGAACTCGCATGGGGACTGGCCTTTCCTGAGGCCACCAGAGCGGGTCCCTGAGGTCCCCGTGGTAAGTCTAGAGCACCTGCCGCAACTCGAGAAAATCCAGGAGGTTTTGCCCTCCAGGCGAGATGAGGCCCATTTCCGCTGAGGCTTCTCCAGGCTAATCACGTCTAACCAATGGAACTTCCAAAGGGTCCTTCACACCCTTGCTGCAACTCAAGAAGTTCCCTGACATACCCTTCTCCACTCGAGAGGAAGCACGTGGGTCCCGCACACATCCAGGGGTGCCCCGTTTCCGCCTCCTAGCTCGAGATGAGGGATCCTTTCCCTGTTTCGTAGGGAAAGAATTCCCGGCGTTCCAGTCGCATCTCAAGAGGAGGCGCTCTCCACAGGAAAGGCGAGAGGAACTCCAGGGTCGTGACACCATTCCAAGAGTCCCCCAGATGTGTCAGTCCATTCCAGAGGACCCTGTTTTCCCAGCACTGCCTTGACGTTCAAGCCGAGGATCGACTCCTACCACGTGTGCACGTGGGACAGCCCTGTGGGAAAGCCTCGTGGGAAAGCCTCGTGGGAAAGACTCGAGGGAAAACCATAGATCCTTTGATCCACGCGGCGGACTGCGTGACACTGCTGCTACCGCTCTGGAGGAAAGCGCAAGTGCATGCCCGCTTTCGAGACGAGGACTGACTCCCCTGGGGAGACTCCAGAAGTACCCCAAGATCCATGTCAGCACTGGAGAGGAATCCTCAGGTTCCGGCCCCGACTCCACACAAGGTCTTAGGTCCCGGCATCGACGGGAGAGGTATCCCGAAAGGCCCCCGAGGAACTCGCATGGGGACTGGCCTTTCCTGAGGCCACCAGAGCGGTTCCCTGAGGTCCCCGTCGTAAGTCGAGAGCACCTGCCGCAACTCGAGAAAATCCAGGAGGTTTTGCCCTCCAGGCGAGATGAGGCCCATTTCCGCTGAGGCTTCTCGAGGCCAATCACATCTAACCACTGGAACTTTCAAAGGGTCCTTCACACCCTTGCTGCAACTCAAGAAGTTCCCCGACATACCCGTCTCCACTCGAGAGGAAGCACGTGGTGTCACGCACACATCCAGGGGAGCCCCGTTTCCGCCTCCTAGCTCGAGATGAGGGATCCTTTCCCTGTTACGTAGGGAAAGAATTCCCGGCGTTCCCGTCGCATCTCAAGAGGAGGCGCTCTCCACAGGAAAGGCGAGAGGAACTCCAGGGTCGTGCCACCATTCCAAGAGTCCCCCGGATGTGTCAGTCCATTCCAGAGGAACCTGTTTTCCCTGCACTGCCTTGACGTTCAAGCCGAAGATCGACTCCCACCACGTGTGCACGTGGGACAGCCCTGTGGGAAAGCCTCGTGGGAAAGCCTCGTGGGAAAGACTCGAGGGAAAACCATAGATCCTTTGATCCACGCGGCGGACTGCGTGACACTGCTGCTACCGCTCTGGAGGAAAGCGCAAGTGCATGCCCGCATTCGAGACGAGGACTGACTCCCCTGGGGAGACTCCAGAAGTACCCCAAGATCCATGTCAGCACTGGAGAGGAATCCTCAGGTTCCGGCCCCGACTCCACACAAGGTCTTAGGCCCCGGCATCGACGGGAGAGGAATCCCGAGAGGCCCCCGAGGAACTCGCATGGGGACTGGCCTTTCCTGAGGCCACCAGAGCGGGTCCCTGAGGTCCCCGTCGTAAGTCGAGAGCACCTGAAGCAACTCGAGAAAATCCAGGAGGTTTTGCCCTCCAGGCGAGATGAGGCCCATTTCCGCTGAGGCTTCTCGAGGCTAATCACGTCTAACCACTGGAACTTCCAAAGGGTCCTTCACACCCTTGCTGCAACTCAAGAAGTTCCCCGACATACCCGTCTCCACTCGAGAGGAAGCACGTGGTGTCCCGCACACATCCAGGGGAGCCCCGTTTCCGCCTCCTAGCTCGAGATGAGGGATCCTTTCCCTGTTTCGTAGGGAAAGAATTCCCGGCGTTCCCGTCGCATCTAAAGAGGAGGCGCTCTCCACAGGAAAGGCGAGAGGAACTCCAGGGTTGTGCCACCATTCCAAGAGTCCCCCAGATGGGTCAGTCCATTCCAGAGGAACCTGTTTTCCCTGCACTGCCTTGACGTTCAAGCCGAGGATCGACTCCCACCACGTGTGCACGTGGGACAGCCCTGTGGCAAAGCCTCGTGGGAAAGCCTCGTGGGAAAGACTCGAGGGAAAACCATAGATACTTTGATCCACGCGGCGGACTGCGTGACACTGCTGCTACCGCTCTGGAGGAAAGTACAAGTGCATGCCCGCATTCGAGACGAGGACTGACTCCCCTGGGGAGACTCCAGAAGTACCCCAAGATCCATGTCAGCACTGGAGAGGAATCCTCAGGTTCCGGCCCCGACTCCACACAAGGTCTTAGGCCCCGGCATCGACGGGAGAGGAATCCCGAGAGGCCCCCGAGGAACTCGCATGGGGACTGGCCTTTCCTGAGGCCACCAGAGCGGGTCCCTGAGGTCCCCGTCGTAAGTCGCGAGCACCTGCCGCAACTCGAGAAAATCCAGGAGGTTGCCCTCCAGGCGAGATGAGGCCCATTTCCGCTGAGGCTTCACGAGGCCAGTCACATCTAACCACTGCAACTTCCAAAGGGTCCTTCACACCATTGCTGCAACTCAAGAAGTTCCCCGACATACCCGTCTCCACTCGAGAGGAAGCACGTGGGGTCCCTCACACATCCAGGGGAGCCCCGTTTCCGCCTCCTAGTTCGAGATGTGGTATCCTTCCCTGTTTCGTAGGGAAAGAATTCCCGGCGTTCCAGTCGCATCTCAAGAGGAGGCGCTCTCCACAGGAAAGGTGAGAGGAACTCCAGGGTCGTGACACCATTCCAAGAGTTCCCCAGATGTGTCAGCCCATTCCAGAGGAACCTGTTTTCCCTGCACTGCCTTGACGTTCAAGCCGAGGATCGACTCCCACCACGTGTGCACGTGGGACAGCCCTGTGGGAAAGCCTCGTGGGAAAGCCTCGTGGGAAAGACTCGAGGGAAAACCATAGATCCTTTGATCCACGCGGCGGACTGCATGACACTGCTGCTACCACTTTGGAGGAAAGCGCAAGTGCATGCCCGCATTCGAGACGAGGTCTGACTCCCCTGGGGAGACTCCAGAAGTACCCCAAGATCCATGTCAGCACTGGAGAGGAATCCTCAGGTTCCGGCCCCGACTCCACACAAGGTCTTAGGCCCCGGCATCGACGGGAGAGGAATCCCGAGAGGCCCCCGAGGAACTCGCATGGGGACTGGCCTTTCCGTAGGTCACCAGAGCGGGTCCCTGAGGTCCCCGTCGTAAGTCGAGAGCACCTGCCGCAACTCGAGAAAATCCAGGAGGTTTTGCCCTCCAGGCGAGATGAGGCCCATTTCCGATGAGGCTTCTCGAGGCCAATCACATCTAAACACTGGAACTTCCAAAGGGTCCTTCACACCATTGCTGCAACTCAAGAAGTTCCCCGACATACCCGTCTCCACTCGAGAGGAAGCACGTGGGTTCCCGCACACATCCAGGGGAGCCCCGTTTCCGCCTCCTGGCTCGAGATGAGTGATCCTTTCCCTGTTTTGTAGGGAAAGAATTCCCGGCGTTCCCGTCGCATCTCAAGAGGAGGCGCTCTCCACAGAAAAGGCGAGAGCAACTCCAGGGTCATGCCACCATTCCAAGAGTCCCCCAGATGTGTCAGTCCATTCCAGAGGAACCTGTTTTCCCTGCACTGCCTTGACGTTCAAGCCGAGGATCGACTCCCACCACGTGTGCACGTGGGACAGCCCTGTGGGAAAGCCTCGTGGGAAAGCCTCGTGGTAAAGACTCCTGGGAAAACCATAGATCCTTTGATCCACGCGGCGGACTGCGTGACACTGCTGCTACCGCTCTGGAGGAAAGCGCAAGTGCATGCCCGCATTCGAGACGAGGACTGACTCCTCTTTCGAGACTCCAGAAGTACCCCAAGATCCATGTCAGCACTGGAGAGGAATCCTCAGGTTCCGGCCCCGACTCCACACAAGGTCTTAGGCACCGGCATCGACGGGAGAGGAATCCCGAGACGCCCCCGAGGAACTCGCATGGGGAATGGCCTTTCCTGAGGCCACCAGAGCGGTTCCCTGAGGTCCCCGTCGTAAGTCGCGAGCACCTGCCGCAACTCGAGAAAATCCAGGAGGTTTTGCCCTCCAGGCGAGATGAGGCCCATTTCCGCTGAGGCTTCTCGAGGCCAATCACCTCTAACCACTGGAACTTCCAAAGGGTCCTTCACACCCTTGCTGCAACTCAAGAAGTTCCCCGACATACCCGTCTCCACTCGAGAGGAAGCACGTGGGGTCCCTCACACATCCAGGGGAGCCCCGTTTCCGCCTCCTAGCTCGAGATGTGGTATCCTTCCCTGTTTCGTAGGGAAAGAATTCCAGGCGTTCCAGTCGCATCTCAAGAGGAGGCGCTCTCCACAGGAAAGGTGAGAGGAACTCCAGGGTCGTGACACCATTCCAAGAGTCCCCCAGATGTGTCAGCCCATTCCAGAGGAACCTGTTTTCCCTGCACTGCCTTGACGTTCAAGCCGAGGATCGACTCCCACCACGTGTGCACGTGGGACAGCCCTGTGGGAAAGCCTCGTAGGAAAGCCTCGTGGGAAAGACTCGAGGGAAAACCAGAGATCCTTTGATCCACGCGGCGGACTGCATGACACTGCTGCTACCACTCTGGAGGAAAGCGCAAATGCATGCCCGCATTCGAGACGAGGACTGACTCCCCTGGGGAGACTCCAGAAGTACCCCAAGATCCATGTCAGCACTGGAGAGGAATCCTCAGGTTCCGGCCCCGACTCCACACAAGGTCTTAGGCCCCGGCATCGACGGGAGAGGAATCCCGAGAGGCCCCCGAGGAACTCGCATGGGGACTGGCCTTTCCGTAGGTCACCAGAGCGGGTCCCTGAGGTCCCCGTCGTAAGTCGAGAGCACCTGCCGCAACTCGAGAAAATCCAGGAGGTTTTGCCCTCCAGGCGAGATGAGGCCCATTTCCGATGAGGCTTCTCGAGGCCAATCACATCTAAACACTGGAACTTCCAAAGGGTCCTTCACACCCTTGCTGCAACTCAAGAAGTTCCCCGACATACCCGTCTCCACTCGAGAGGAAGCACGTGGGTTCCCGCACACATCCAGGGGAGCCCCGTTTCCGCCTCCTGGCTCGAGATGAGGGATCCTTTCCCTGTTTTGTAGGGAAAGAATTCCCGGCGTTCCCGTCGCATCTAAAGAGGAGGCGCTCTCCACAGGGAAGGCGAGAGGAACTCCAGGGTTGTGCCACCATTCCAAGAGTCCCCCAAATGGGTCAGTCCATTCCAGAGGAACCTGTTTTCCCTGCACTGCCTTGACGTTCAAGCCGAGGATCGACTCCCACCACGTGTGCACGTGGGACAGCCCTGTGGGAAAGCCTCGTGGGAAAGCCTCGTGGGAAAGACTCGAGGGAAAACCATAGATCCTTTGATCCACGCGGCGGACTGCGTGACACTGCTGCTACCGCTCTGGAGGAAAGCGCAAGTGCATGCCCGCATTCGAGACGAGGACTGACTCCCCTGGGGAGACTCCAGAAGTACCCCAAGATCCATGTCAGCACTGGAGAGGAATCCTCAGGTTCCGGCCCCGACTCCACACAAGGTCTTAGGCCCCGGCATCGACGGGAGAGGAATCCCGAGAGGCCCCCGAGGAACTCGCATGGGGACTGGCCTTTCCTGAGGCCACCAGAGCGGGTCCCTGAGGTCCCCGTCGTAAGTCGAGAGCACCTGCCGCAACTCGAGAAAATCCAGGAGGTTTTGCCCTCCAGGCGAGATGAGGCCCATTTCCGCTGAGGCTTCTCGAGGCCAATCACATCTAACCACTGGAACTTCCAAAGGGTCTTTCACACCCTTGCTGCAACTCAAGAAGTTCCCCGACATACCCGTCTCCACTCGAGAGGAAGCACGTGGTGTCCCGCACACATCCAGGGGAGCCCCGTTTCCGCCTCCTAGCTCGAGATGAGGGATCCTTTCCCTGTTTCGTAGGGAAAGAATTCCCGGCGTTCCCGTCGCATCTCAAGAGGAGGCGCTCTCCACAGGAAAGGCGAGAGGAACTCCAGGGTCGTGACACCATTCCAAGAGTCCCCCAGATGTGTCAGCCCATTCCAGAGGAACCTGTTTTCCCTGCACTGCCTTGACGTTCAAGCCGAGGATCGACTCCCACCACGTGTGCACGTGGGACAGCCCTGTGGGAAAGCCTCGTGGGAAAGCCTCGTGGGAAAGACTCGAGGGAAAACCATAGATCCTTTGATCCACGCGGCGGACTGCGTGACACTGCTGCTACCGCTCTGGAGGAAAGCGCAAGTGCATGCCCGCATTCGAGACGAGGACTGACTCCCCTGGGGAGACTCCAGAAGTACCCCAAGATCCATGTCAGCACTGGAGAGGAATCCTCAGGTTCCGGCCCCGACTTCACACAAGGTCATAGGCCCCGGCATCGACGGGAGAGGAATCCCGAGAGGCCCCCGAGGAACTCCCATCGGGACTGGCCTTTCCTGAGGCCACCAGAGCGGGTCCCTGAGGTCCCCGTCGTAAGTCGAGAGCACCTGCCGCAACTCGAGAAAATCCAGGAGGTTTTGCCCTCCAGGCGAGATGAGGCCCATTTCAGCTGAGGCTTCTCGAGGCTAATCACGTCTAACCACTGGAACTTCCAAAGGGTCCTTCACACCCTTGCTGCAACTCAAGAAGTTCCCCGACATACACGTCTCCACTCGAGAGGAAGAACGTGGGTCCCGCACACATCCAGGGGAGACCCGTTTCCGCCTCCTAGCTCGAGATGAGGGATCCTTTCCCTGTTTCGTAGGGAAAGAATTCCCGGCGTTCCCGTCGCATCTCAAGAGGAGGCGCTCTCCACAGGAAAGGCGAGAGGAACTCCAGGGTCGTGCCACCATTCCAAGAGTCCCCCAGATGTGTCAGTCCATTCCAGAGGAACCTGTTTTCCCTGCACTGCCTTGACGTTCAAGCCGAGGATCGACTCCCACCACGTGTGCACGTGGGACAGCCCTGTGGGAAAGCCTCGTGGGAAAGCCTCGTGGGAAAGACTCGAGGGAAAACCATAGATCCTTTGATCCACGCGGCGGACTGCGTGACACTGCTGCTACCGCTCTGGAGGAAAGCGCAAGTGCATGCCCGCATTCGAGACGAGGACTGACTCCCCTGGGGAGACTCCAGAAGTACCCCAAGATCCATGTCAGCACTGGAGAGGAATCCTCAGGTTCCGGCCCCGACTCCACACAAGGTCTTAGGCCCCGGCATCGACGGGAGAGGAATCCCGAGAGGCCCCCGTGGAACTCGCATGGGGACTGGCCTTTCCTGAGGCCACCAGAGCGGGTCCCTGAGGTCCCCGTCGTAAGTCGAGAGCACCTGCCGCAACTCGAGAAAATCCAGGAGGTTTTGCCCTCCAGGCGAGATGAGGCCCATTTCCGCTGAGGCTTCTCGAGGCCAATCACATCTAACCACTGGAACTTCCAAAGGGTCTTTCACACCCCTGCTGCAACTCAAGAAGTTCCCCGACATACCCGTCTCCACTCGAGAGGAAGCACGTGGTGTCCCGCACACATCCAGGGGAGCCCCGTTTCCTCCTCCTAGCTCGAGATGAGGGATCCTTTCCCTGTTTCGTAGGGAAAGAATTCCCGGAGTTCCCGTCGCATCTAAAGAGGAGGCGCTCTCCACAGGAAAGGCGAGAGGAACTCCAGGGTTGTGCCACCATTCCAAGAGTCCCCCAGATGTGTCAGCCCATTCCAGAGGAACCTGTTTTCCCTGCACTGCCTTGACGTTCAAGCCGAGGATCGACTCCCACCACGTGTGCACGTGGGACAGCCCTGTGGGAAAGCCTCGTGGGAAAGCCTCGTGGGAAAGACTCGAGGGAAAACCATAGATCCTTTGATCCACGCGGCGGACTGCGTGACACTGCTGCTACCGCTCTGGAGGAAAGCGCAAGTGCATGCCCGCATTCGAGACGAGGACTGACTCCCCTGGGGAGACTCCAGAAGTACCCCAAGATCCATGTCAGCACTGGAGAGGAATCCTCAGGTTCCGGCACCGACTCCACACAAGGTCTTAGGCCCCGGCATCGACGGGAGAGGAATCCCGAGAGGCCCCCGAGGAACTCGCATGGGGACTGGCCTTTCCTGAGGCCACCAGAGCGGGTCCCTGAGGTCCCCGTCGTAAGTCGAGAGCACCTGCCGCAACTCGAGAAAATCCAGGAGGTTTTGCCCTCCAGGCGAGATGAGGCCCATTTCCGCTGAGGCTTCTCGAGGCCAATCACATCTAATCACTGGAACTTCCAAAGGGTCTTTCACACCCTTGCTGCAACTCAAGAAGTTCCCCGACATACCCGTCTCCACTCGAGAGGAAGCACGTGGTGTCCCGCACACATCCAGGGGAGCCCCGTTTCCGCCTCCTAGCTCGAGATGAGGGATCCTTTCCCTCTTTCGTAGGGAAAGAATTCCCGGCGTTCCCGTCGCATCTCAAGAGTAGGCGCTCTCCACAGGAAAGGCGAGAGGAACTCCAGGGTCTTGCCACCATTCCAAGAGTCCCCCAGATGTGTCAGTCCATTCCAGAGGAACCTGTTTTCCCTGCACTGCCTTGACGTTCAAGCCGAGGATCGACTCCCACCACGTGTGCACGTGGGACAGCCCTGTGGGAAAGCCTCGTGGGAAAGACTCGAGGGAAAACCATAGATCCTTTGATCCACGCGGCGGACTGCGTGACACTGCTGCTACCGCTCTGGAGGAAAGCGCAAGTGCATGCCCGCATTCGAGACGAGGACTGACTCCCCTGGGGAGACTGCAGAAGTACCCCAAGATCCATGTCAGCACTGGAGAGGAATCCTCAGGTTCCGGCCCCGACTTCACACAAGGTCATAGGCCCCGGCATCGACGGGAGAGGAATCCCGAGAGGCCCCCGAGGAACTCGCATCGGGACTGGCCTTTCCTGAGGCCACCAGAGCGGGTCCCTGAGGTCCCCGTCGTAAGTCGAGAGCACCTGCCGCAACTCGAGAAAATCCAGGAGGTTTTGCCCTCCAGGCGAGATGACGCCCATTTCCGCTGAGGCTTCTCGAGGCTAATCACGTCTAACCACTGGAACTTCCAAAGGGTCCTTCACACCATTGCTGCAACTCAAGAAGTTCCCCGACATACCCGTCTCCACTCGAGAGGAAGCACGTGGGTCCCGCACACATCCAGGGGAGCCCCGTTTCCGCCTCCTAGCTCGAGATGAGGGATCCTTTCCCTGTTTCGTAGGGAAAGAATTCCCGGCGTTCCCGTCGCATCTCAAGAGGAGGCGCTCTCCCCAGGAAAGGCGAGAGGAACTCCAGGGTCGTGCCACCATTCCAAGAGTCCCCCAGATGTGTCAGCCCATTCCAGAGGAACCTGTTTTCCCTGCACTGCCTTGACGTTCAAGCCGAGGATCGACTCCCACCACGTGTGCACGTGGGACAGCCCTGTGGGAAAGCCTCGTGGGAAAGACTCGAGGGAAAACCATAGATCCTTTGATCCACGCGGCGGACTGCGTGACACTGCTGCTACCGCTCTGGAGGAAAGCGCAAGTGCATGCCCGCATTCGAGACGAGGACTGACTCCCCTGGGGAGACTGCAGAAGTACCCCAAGATCCATGTCAGCACTGGAGAGGAATCCTCAGGTTCCGGCCCCGACTTCACACAAGGTCATAGGCCCCGGCATCAACGGGAGAGGAATCCCGAGAGGCCCCCGAGGAACTCGCATCGGGACTGGCCTTTCCTGAGGCCACCAGAGCGGGTCCCTGAGGTCCCCGTCGTAAGTCGAGAGCACCTGCCGCAACTCGAGAAAATCCAGGAGGTTTTGCCCTCCAGGCGAGATGAGGCCCATTTCCGCTGAGGCTTCTCGAGGCCAATCACATCTAACCACTGGAACTTCCAAAGGGTCTTTCACACCCTTGCTGCAACTCAAGAAGTTCCCCGACATACCCGTCTCCACTCGAGAGGAAGCACGTGGTGTCCCGCACACATCCAGGGGAGCCCCGTTTCCGCCTCCTAGCTCGAGATGAGGGATCCTTTCCCTGTTTCGTAGGGAAAGAATTCCCGGCGTTCCCGTCGCATCTCAAGAGGAGGCGCTCTCCACAGGAAAGGCGAGAGGAACTCCAGGGTCGTGCCACCATTCCAAGAGTCCCCCAAATGTGTCAGCCCATTCCAGAGGAACCTGTTTTCCCTGCACTGCCTTGACGTTCAAGCCGAGGATCGACTCCCACCACGTGTGCACGTGGGACAGCCCTGTGGGAAAGCCTCGTGGGAAAGCCTCGTGGGAAAGACTCGAGGGAAAACCATAGATCCTTTGATCCACGCGGCGGACTGCGTGACACTGCTGCTACCGCTCTGGAGGAAAGTGCAAGTGCATGCCCGCATTCGAGACGAGGACTGACTCCCCTGGGGAGACTCCAGAAGTACCCCAAGATCCATGTCCGCACTGGAGAGGAATCCTCAGGTTACGGCCCCGACTCCACACAAGGTCTTAGGCCCCGGCATCGACGGGAGAGGAATCCCGAGACGCCCCCGAGGAACTCGCATGGGGACTGGCCTTTCCTGAGGCCACCAGAGCGGGTCCCTGAGGTCCCCGTCGTAAGTCGCGAGCACCTGCCGCAACTCGAGAAAATCCAGGAGGTTTTGCCCTCCAGGCGAGATGAGGCCCATTTCCGCTGAGGCTTCTCGAGGCCAATCACATCTAACCACTGGAAATTCCAAAGGGTCCTTCACACCATTGCTGCAAATCAAGAAGTTCCCCGACATACCCGTCTCCACTCGAGAGGAAGCACGTGGGGTCCCGCACACATCCAGGGGAGCCCCGTTTCCGCCTCCTAGCTCGAGATGAGGGATCCTTCCCTGTTTCGTAGGGAAAGAATTCCCGGCGTTCCAGTCGCATCTCAAGAGGAGGCGCTCTCCACAGGAAAGGTGAGAGGAACTCCAGTGTCGTGACACCATTCCAAGAGTCCCCCAGATGTGTCAGCCCATTCCAGAGGATCCTGTTTTCCCTGCACTGCCTTGACGTTCAAGCCGAGGATCGACTCCCACCACGTGTGCACGTGGGACAGCCCTGTGGGAAAGCCTCGTGGGAAAGCCTCGTGGGAAAGACTCGAGGGAAAACCATAGATCCTTTGATCCACGCGGCGGACTGCGTGACACTGCTGCTACCGCTCTGGAGGAAAGTGCAAGTGCATGCCCGCATTCGAGACGAGGACTGACTCCCCTGGGGAGACTCCAGAAGTACCCCAAGATCCATGTCCGCACTGGAGAGGAATCCTCAGGTTACGGCCCCGACTCCACACAAGGTCTTAGGCCCCGGCATCGACGGGAGAGGAATCCCGAGACGCCCCCGAGGAACTCGCATGGGGACTGGCCTTTCCTGAGGCCACCAGAGCGGTTCCCTGAGGTCCCCGTCATAAGTCGCGAACACCTGCCGCAACTCGAGAAAATCCAGGAGGTTTTGCCCTCCAGGCGAGATGAGGCCCATTTCCGCTGAGGCTTCTCGAGGCCAATCACATCTAACCACTGGAAATTCCAAAGGGTCCTTCACACCATTGCTGCAAATCAAGAAGTTCCCCGACATACCCGTCTCCACTCGAGAGGAAGCACGTGGGGTCCCTCACACATCCAGGGGAGCCCCGTTTCCGCCTCCTAGCTCGAGATGAGGGATCCTTCCCTGTTTCGTAGGGAAAGAATTCCCGGCGTTCCAGTCGCATCTCAAGAGGAGGCGCTCTCCACAGGAAAGGTGAGAGGAACTCCAGTGTCGTGACACCATTCCAAGAGTCCCCCAGATGTGTCAGCCCATTCCAGAGGATCCTGTTTTCCCTGCACTGCCATGACGTTCAAGCCGAGGATCGACTCCCACCACGTGTGCACGTGGGACAGCCCTGTGGGAAAGCCTCGTGGGAAAGCCTCGTGGGAAAGACTCGAGGGAAAACCATAGATCCTTTGATCCACGCGGCGGACTGCGTGACACTGCTGCTACCGCTCTGGAGGAAAGCGCAAGTGCATGCCCGCATTCGAGACGAGGACTGACTCCCCTGGGGAGACTCCAGAAGTACCCCAAGATCCATGTCAACACTGGAGAGGAATCCTCAGGTTACGGCCCCGACTCCACACAAGGTCTTAGGCCCCGGCATCGACGGGAGAGGAATCCCGTGAGGCCCCCGAGGAACTCGCATGGGGACTGGCTTTTCCTGAGGCCACCAGAGCGGGTCCCTGAGGTCCCCGTCGTAAGTCGAGAGCACCTGCCGCAACTCGAGAAAATCCAGGAGGTTTTGCCCTCCAGGCGAGATGAGGCCCATTTCCGCTGAGGCTTCTCGAGGACAATCACATCTAACCACTGGAACTTCCAAAGGGTCCTTCACACCATTGCTGCAACTCAAGAAGTTCCCCGACATACCCGTCTCCACTCGAGAGGAAGCACGTGGGTTCCCGCACACATCCAGGGGAGCCCCGTTTCCGCCTCCTAGCTCGAGATGAGGGATCCTTTCACTGTTTCGTAGGGAAAGAATTCCCGGCGTTCCCGTCGCATCTCAAGAGGAGGCGCTCTCCACAGAAAAGGCGAGAGGAACTCCAGTGTCGAGACACCATTCCAAGAGTCCCCCAGATGTGTCAGTCCATTCCAGAGGAACCTGTTTTCCCTGCACTGCCTTGACGTTCAAGCCGAGGATCGACTCCCACCACGTGTGCACGTGGGACAGCCCTGTGGGAAAGCCTCGTGGGAAAGCCTCGTGGGAAAGTCTGGAGGGAAAACCATAGATCCTTTGATCCACGTGGCGGACTGCGTGACACTGCTGCTACCGCTCTGGAGGAAAGCGCAAGTGCATGCCCGCATTCGAGACGAGGACTGACTCCCTGGGGAGACTCCAGAAGTACCCCAAGATCCATGTCAGCACTGGAGAGGAATCCTCAGGTTCCGGCCCCGACTCCACACAAGGTCTTAGGCCCCGGCATCGACGGGAGAGGAATCCCGAGAGGCCCCCGAGGAACTCGCATGGGGATGGCCTTTCCTGAGGCCACCAGAGCGGGTCCCTGAGGTCCCCGTCGTAAGTCGAGAGCACCTGCCGCAACTCGAGAAAATCCAGGAGGTTTTGCCCTCCCGGCGAGATGAGTCCCATTTCCGCTGAGGCTTCTCGAGGCTAATCACGTCTAACCACTGGAACTTCCAAAGGGTCCTTCACACCCTTGCTGCAACTCAAGAAGTTCCCCGACATACCCGTCTCCACTCGAGAGGAAGCACGTGGGTCCCGCACACATCCAGGGGAGCCCCGTTTCCGCCTCCTAGCTCGAGATGAGGGATCCTTTCCCTGTTTCCTAGGGAAAGAATTCCCGGCGTTTCCGTCGCATCTCAAGAGGAGGCGCTCTCCACAGGAAAGGCGAGAGGAACTCCAGGGTCGTGCCACCATTCCAAGAGTCCCCCAAATGTGTCAGCCCATTCCAGAGGAACCTGTTTTCCCTGCACTGCCTTGACGTTCAAGCCGAGGATCGACTCCCACCACGTGTGCACGTGGGACAGCCCTGTGGGAAAGCCTCGTGGGAAAGCCTCGTGGGAAAGACTCGAGGGAAAACCATAGATCCTTTGATCCACGCGGCGGACTGCGTGACACTGCTGCTACCGCTCTGGAGGAAAGTGCAAGTGCATGCCCGCATTCGAGACGAGGACTGACTCCCCTGGGGAGACTCCAGAAGTACCCCAAGATCCATGTCCGCACTGGAGAGGAATCCTCAGGTTCCGGCCCCGACTCCACACAAGGTCTTAGGCCCCGGCATCGACGGGAGAGGAATCCCGAGACGCCCCCGAGGAACTCGCATGGGGACTGGCCTTTCCTGAGGCCACCAGAGCGGTTCCCTGAGGTCCCCGTCGTAAGTCGCGAGCACCTGCCGCAACTCGAGAAAATCCAGGAGGTTTTGCCCTCCAGGCGAGATGAGGCCCATTTCCGCTGAGGCTTCTCGAGGCCAATCACATCTAACCACTGGAAATTCCAAAGGGTACTTCACACCATTGCTGCAAATCAAGAAGTTCCCCGACATACCCGTCTCCACTCGAGAGGAAGCACGTGGGGTCCCTCACACATCCAGGGGAGCCCCGTTTCCGCTTCCTAGCTCGAGATGAGGGATCCTTCCCTGTTTCGAAGGGAAAGAATTCCCGGCGTTCCAGTCGCATCTCAAGAGGAGGCGCTCTCCACAGGAAAGGTGAGAGGAACTCCAGTGTCGTGACACCATTCCAAGAGTCCCCCAGATGTGTCAGCCCATTCAAGAGGATCCTGTTTTCCCTGCACTGCCTTGACGTTCAAGCCGAGGATCGACTCCCACCACGTGTGCACGTGGGACAGCCCTGTGGGAAAGCCTCGTGGGAAAGCCTCGTGGGAAAGACTCGAGGGAAAACCATAGATCCTTTGATCCACGCGGCGGACTGCGTGACACTGCTGCTACCGCTCTGGAGGAAAGCGCAAGTGCATGCCCGCATTCGAGACGAGGACTGACTCCCCTGGGGAGACTCCAGAAGTACCCCAAGATCCATGTCAGCACTGGAGAGGAATCCTCAGGTTCCGGCCCCGACTCCACACAAGGTCTTAGGCCCCGGCATCGACGGGAGAGGAATCCCGTGAGGCCCCCGAGGAACTCGCATGGGGACTGGCCTTTCCTGAGGCCACCAGAGCGGGTCCCTGAAGTCCCCGTCGTAAGTCGAGAGCACCTGCCGCAACTCGAGAAAATCCAGGAGGTTTTGCCCTCCAGGCGAGATGAGGCAGATTTCCGCTGAGGCTTCTCGAGGCCAATCACATCTAACCACTGGAAATTCCAAAGGGTCCTTCACACCATTGCTGCAACTCAAGAAGTTCCCCGACATACCCGTCTCCACTCGAGAGGAAGCACGTGGGTTCCCGCACACATCCAGGGGAGCCCCGTTTCCGCCTCCTAGCTCGAGATGAGGGATCCTTTCACTGTTTCGTAGGGAAAGAATTCCCGGCGTTCCCGTCGCATCTCAAGAGGAGGCGCTCTCCACAGAAAAGGCGAGAGGAACTCCAGTGTCGAGACACCATTCCAAGAGTCCCCCAGATGTGTCAGTCCATTCCAGAGGAACCTGTTTTCCCTGCACTGCCTTGACGTTCAAGCCGAGGATCGACTCCCACCACGTGTGCACGTGGGACAGCCCTGTGGGAAAGCCTCGTGGGAAAGCCTCGTGGGAAAGTCTGGAGGGAAAACCATAGATCCTTTGATCCACGTGGCGGACTGCGTGACACTGCTGCTACCGCTCTGGAGGAAAGCGCAAGTGCATGCCCGCATTCGAGACGAGGACTGACTCCCTGGGGAGACTCCAGAAGTACCCCAAGATCCATGTCAGCACTGGAGAGGAATCCTCAGGTTCCGGCCCCGACTCCACACAAGGTCTTAGGCCCCGGCATCGACGGGAGAGGAATCCCGAGAGGCCCCCGAGGAACTCGCATGGGGACTGGCCTTTCCTGAGGCCACCAGAGCGGGTCCCTGAGGTCCCCGTCGTAAGTCGAGAGCACCTGCCGCAACTCGAGAAAATCCAGGAGGTTTTGCCCTCCCGGCGAGATGAGTCCCATTTCCGCTGAGGCTTCTCGAGGCTAATCACGTCTAACCACTGGAACTTCCAAAGGGTCCTTCACACCCTTGCTGCAACTCAAGAAGTTCCCCGACATACCCGTCTCCACTCGCGAGGAAGCACGTGGGTCCCGCACACATCCAGGGGAGCCCCGTTTCCGCCTCCTAGCTCGAGATGAGGGATCCTTTCCCTGTTTCCTAGGGAAAGAATTCCCGGCGTTTCCGTCGCATCTCAAGAGGAGGCGCTCTCCACAGGAAAGGCGAGAGGAACTCCAGGGTCGTGCCACCATTCCAAGAGTCCCCCAAATGTGTCAGCCCATTCCAGAGGAACCTGTTTTCCCTGCACTGCCTTGACGTTCAAGCCGAGGATCGACTCCCACCACGTGTGCACGTGGGACAGCCCTGTGGGAAAGCCTCGTGGGAAAGCCTCGTGGGAAAGACTCGAGGGAAAACCATAGATCCTTTGATCCACGCGGCGGACTGCGTGACACTGCTGCTACCGCTCTGGAGGAAAGTGCAAGTGCATGCCCGCATTCGAGACGAGGACTGACTCCCCTGGGGAGACTCCAGAAGTACCCCAAGATCCATGTCCGCACTGGAGAGGAATCCTCAGGTTCCGGCCCCGACTCCACACAAGGTCTTAGGCCCCGGCATCGACGGGAGAGGAATCCCGAGACGCCCCCGAGGAACTCGCATGGGGACTGGCCTTTCCTGAGGCCACCAGAGCGGTTCCCTGAGGTCCCCGTCGTAAGTCGCGAGCACCTGCCGCAACTCGAGAAAATCCAGGAGGTTTTGCCCTCCAGGCGAGATGAGGCCCATTTCCGCTGAGGCTTCTCGAGGCCAATCACATCTAACCACTGGAAATTCCAAAGGGTCCTTCACACCATTGCTGCAAATCAAGAAGTTCCCCGACATACCCGTCTCCACTCGAGAGGAAGCACGTGGGGTCCCTCACACATCCAGGGGAGCCCCGTTTCCGCTTCCTAGCTCGAGATGAGGGATCCTTCCCTGTTTCGAAGGGAAAGAATTCCCGGCGTTCCAGTCGCATCTCAAGAGGAGGCGCTCTCCACAGGAAAGGTGAGAGGAACTCCAGTGTCGTGACACCATTCCAAGAGTCCCCCAGATGTGTCAGCCCATTCCAGAGGATCCTGTTTTCCCTGCACTGCCTTGACGTTCAAGCCGAGGATCGACTCCCACCACGTGTGCACGTGGGACAGCCCTGTGGGAAAGCCTCGTGGGAAAGCCTCGTGGGAAAGACTCGAGGGAAAACCATAGATCCTTTGATCCACGCGGCGGACTGCGTGACACTGCTGCTACCGCTCTGGAGGAAAGCGCAAGTGCATGCCCGCATTCGAGACGAGGACTGACTCCCCTGGGGAGACTCCAGTAGTACCCCAAGATCCATGTCAGCACTGGAGAGGAATCCTCAGGTTACGGCCCCGACTCCACACAAGGTCTTAGGCCCCGGCATCGACGGGAGAGGAATCCCGTGAGGCCCCCGAGGAACTCGCATGGGGACTGGCCTTTCCTGAGGCCACCAGAGCGGGTCCCTGAAGTCCCCGTCGTAAGTCGAGAGCACCTGCCGCAACTCGAGAAAATCCAGGAGGTTTTGCCCTCCAGGCGAGATGAGGCCCATTTCCGCTGAGGCTTCTCGAGGACAATCACATCTAACCACTGGAACTTCCAAAGGGTCCTTCACACCATTGCTGTAACTCAAGAAGTTCCCCGACATACCCGTCTCCACTCGAGAGGAAGCACCTGGGTTCCCGCACACATCCAGGGGAGCCCCGTTTCCGCCTCCTAGCTCGAGATGAGGGATCCTTTCACTGTTTCGTAGGGAAAGAATTCCCGGCGTTCCCGTCGCATCTCAAGAGGAGGCGCTCTCCACAGAAAAGGCGAGAGGAACTCCAGGGTCGAGACACCATTCCAAGAGTCCCCCAGATGTGTCAGGCCATTCCAGAGGAACCTGTTTTCCCTGCACTGCCTTGACGTTCAAGCCGAGGATCGACTCCCACCACGTGTGCACGTGGGACAGCCCTGTGGGAAAGCCTCGTGGGAAAGCCTCGTGGGAAAGTCTCGAGGGAAAACCATAGATCCTTTGATCCACGTGGCGGACTGCGTGACACTGCTGCTACCGCTCTGGAGGAAAGCGCAAGTGCATGCCCGCATTCGAGACGAGGACTGACTCCCTGGGGAGACTCCAGAAGTACCCCAAGATCCATGTCAGCACTGGAGAGGAATCCTCAGGTTCCGGCCCCGACTCCACACAAGGTCTTAGGCCCCGGCATCGACGGGAGAGGAATCCCGAGAGGCCCCCGAGGAACTCGCATGGGGACTGGCCTTTCCTGAGGCCACCAGAGCGGGTCCCTGAGGTCCCCGTCGTAAGTCGAGAGCACCTGCCGCAACTCGAGAAAATCCAGGAGGTTTTGCCCTCCAGGCGAGATGAGTCCCATTTCCGCTGAGGCTTCTCGAGGCTAATCACGTCTAACCACTGGAACTTCCAAAGGGTCCTTCACACCCTTGCTGCAACTCAAGAAGTTCCCCGACATACCCGTCTCCACTCGAGAGGAAGCACGTGGGTCCCGCACACATCCAGGGGAGCCCCGTTTCCGCCTCCTAGCTCGAGATGAGGGATCCTTTCCCTGTTTCGTAGGGAAAGAATTCCCGGCGTTTCCGTCGCATCTCAAGAGGAGGCGCTCTCCACAGGAAAGGCGAGAGGAACTCCAGGGTCGTGCCACCATTCCAAGAGTCCCCCAGATGTGTCAGTCCATTCCAGAGGAACCTGTTTTCCCTGCACTGCCTTGACGTTCAAGCCGAGGATCGACTCCCACCACGTGTGCACGTGGGACAGCCCTTTGGCAAAGCCTCGTGGGAAAGCCTCGTGGGAAAGACTCGAGGGAAAACCATAGATCCTTTGATCCACGCGGCGGACTGCGTGACACTGCTGCTACCGCTCTGGAGGAAAGCGCAAGTGCATGCCCGCATTCGAAACGAGGACTGACTCCCCTGGGGAGACTCCAGAAGTACCCCAAGATCCATGTCAGCACTGGAGAGGAATCCTCAGGTTCCGACCCCGACTCCACACAAGGTCTTAGGCCCCGGCATCGACGGGAGAGGAATCCCGAGAGGCCCCCGAGGAACTCGCATGGGGACTGGCCGTTCCTGAGGCCACCAGAGCGGGTCCCTGAGGTCCCCGTCGTAAGTCGAGAGCACCTGCCGCACCTCGAGAAAATCCAGGAGGTTTTGCCCTCCAGGCGAGATGAGGCCCATTTCCGCTGAGGCTTCTCGAGGCCAATCACATCTAACCACTGGAACTTCCAAAGGGTCCTTCACACCATTGCTACAACTCAAGAAGTTCCCCGACATACCCGTCTCCACTCGAGAGGAAGCACGTGGGGTCCCGCACACATCCAGGGGAGCCCCGTTTCCGCCTCCTAGATCGAGATGAGGGATCCTTTCCCTGTTTCGTAGGGAACGAATTCCCGGCATTCCCGTCGCATCTCAAAAGGAGGCGCTCTCCACAGGAAAGTCGAGAGGAACTCCAGGGTCGTGCCACCATTCCAAGAGTCCCCCAGATGTGTCAGTCCATTCCAGAGGAACCTGTTTTCCCTGCACTGCCTTGACGTTCAAGCCGAGGATCGACTCCCACCACGTGTGCACGTGGGACAGCCCTGTGGGAATGCCTCGTGGGAAAGCCTCGTGGGAAAGACTCGAGGGAAAACCATAGATCCTTTGATCCACGCGGCGGACTGCGTGACACTGCTGCTACCGCTCTGGAGGAAAGCGCAAGTGCATGCCCGCATTCGAGACGAGTACTGACTCCCCTGGGGAGACTCCAGAAGTACCCCAAGACCCATGTCAGCACTGGAGAGGAATCCTCAGGTTCCGGCCACTACTCCACACAAGGTCTTAGGCCCCGGCATCGACGGGAGAGGAATCCCGAGAGGCCCCTGAGGAACTCGCATGGGGACTGGCCTTTCCTGAGGCCACCAGAGCGGGTCCCTGAGGTCCCCGTCGTAAGTCGAGAGCACCTGCCGCAACTCGAGAAAATCCAGGAGGTTTTGCTCTCCAGGCGAGAGGAGGCCCATTTCCGCTGAGGCTTCTCGAGGCCAATCACATCTAACCACTGGAACTTCCAAAGGGTCCTTCACAGCCTTGCTGCAACTCAAGAAGTTCCCCGACATACCCGTCTCCACTCGAGAGGAAGCACGTGGTGTCCCGCACACATCCAGGGGAGCCCCGTTTCCGCCTCCTAGCTCGAGATGAGGGATCCTTTCCCTGTTTCGTAGGGAAAGAATTCCCGGCGTTCCCGTCGCATCTCAAGAGGAGGCGCTCTCCACAGGAAAGGCGAGAGGAACTCCAGGGTCGTGACACCATTCCAAGAGTCCCCCAGATGTGTCAGTCCATTCCAGAGGAACCTGTTTTCCCTGCAATGCCTTGACGTTCAAGCCGAGGATCGACTCCCACCACGTGTGCACGTGGGACAGCCCTGTGGGAAAGCCTCGTGGGAAAGCCTCGAGGGAAAGACTCGAGGGAAAACCATAGATCCTTTGATCCACGCGGCGGACTGCGTGACACTGCTGCTACCGCTCTGGAGGAAAGTGCAAGTGCATGCCCGCATTCGAGACGAGGACTGACTCCCCTGGGGAGACTCCAGAAGTACCCCAAGATCCATGTCAGCACTGGAGAGGAATCCTCAGGTTCCGGCCCCGCCTCCACACAAGGTCTTAGGCCCCGGCATCGACGGGAGAGGAATCCCGAGAGGCCCCCGAGGAACTCGCATGGGGACTGGCCTTTCCTGAGGCCACCAGAGCGGTTCCCTGAGGTCCCCGTCGTAAGTCGAGAGCACCTGCCGCAACTCGAGAAAATCCAGGAGGTTTTGCCCTCCAGGCGAGATGAGGCCCATTTCCGCTGAGGCTTCTCGAGGCCAATCACATCTAACCACTGGAACTTCCAAAGGGTCCTTCACACCATTGCTGCAACTCAAGAAGTTCCCCGACATACCCGTCTCCACTCGAGAGGAAGCACGTGGGGTCCCGCACACATCCAGGGGAGCCCCGTTTCCGCCTCCTAGCTCGAGATGAGGGATCCTTTCCCTGTTTCGTAGGGAAAGAATTCCCGGCGTTCCCGGCGAATCTCAAGAGGAGGCGCTCTCCAAAGGAAAGGCGAGAGGAACTCCAGGGTCGTGCCACCATTACAAGAGTCCCCCAGATGTGTCAGTCCATTCCAGAGGAACCTGTTTTCCCTGCACTGCCTTGACGTTCAAGCCGAGGATCGACTCCCACCACCTGTGCACGTGGGACAGCCCTGTGGGAAAGCCTCGTGGGAAAGCCTCGTGGGAAAGACTCGAGGGAAAACCATAGATCCTTTGATCCAAGCGGCGGACTGCGTGACACTGCTGCTACCGCTCTGGAGGAAAGCGCAAGTGCATGCCCGCATTCGAGACGAGGACTGACTCCCCTGGAGAGACTCCAGAAGTACCCCAAGATCCATGTCAGCACTGGAGAGGAATCCTCAGGTTCCGGCCCCGACTCCACACAAGGTCTTAGGCCCCGGCATCGACGGGAAAGGAATCCCGAGGGGCCCCCGTGGAACTCGCATGGGGACTGGCCTTTCCTGAGGCCACCAGAGCGGTTCCCTGAGGTCCCCGTCGTAAGTCGAGAGCACCTGCCGCAACTCGAGAAAATCCAGGAGGTTTTGCCCTCCAGGCGAGATGAGGCCCATTTCCGCTGAGGCTTCTCGAGGCCAATCACATCTAACCACTGGAACTTCCAAAGGGTCCTTCACACCATTGCTGCAACTCAAGAAGTTCCCCGACATACCCGTCTCTACTCGAGAGGAAGCACGTGGGGTCCCGCACACATCCAGGGGAGCTCCGTTCCCACCCCCTAGCTCGAGATGAGGGATCCTTTCCCTGTTTCGTAGGGAAAGAATTCCCGGCGTTCCCGTCGCATCTCAAGAGGAGACGCTCTCCACAGGAAAGGCGAGAGGAACTCCAGGGTCGTGACACCATTCCAAGAGTCCCCCAGATATGTCAGTCCATTCCAGAGGAACCAGTATTCCCTGCACTGCCTTGACGTTCAAGCCGAGGATCGAATCCCACCACGTGTGCACGTGGGACAGCCCTGTGGGAAAGCCTCGTGGGAAAGCCTCGTGGGAAAGACTCGAGGGAAAAACATAGATCCGTTGATCCACTCGGCGGACTGCGTGACACTGCTGCCACCACTCTGGAGGAAAGCGCAAGTGCATGCCCGCATTCGAGACGAGGACTGACTCCCCTGGGGAGACTCCAGAAGTACCCCAAGATCCATGTCAACACTGGAGAGGAATCCTCAGTTTCCGGCCCCGACTCCACACAAGGTCTTAGGCCCCGGCATCGACGGGAGAGGAATCCCGAGAGGCCCCGAGGAACTCGCATGGGGACTGGCCTTTCCTGAGGCCACCAGAGCGGTTCCCTGAGGTCCCCGTCGTAAGTCGAGAGCACCTGCCGCAACTCGAAAAAATCCAGGAGGTTTTGCCCTCCAGGCGAGATGAGGCCCATTTCCGCTGAGGCTTCTCGAGGCTAATCACGTCTAACCACTGGAACTTCCAAAGGGTCCTTCACACCCTTGCTGCAACTCAAGAAGTTCCCCGACATACCCGTCTCCACTCGAGAGGAAGCACGTGGTGTCCCGCCCACATCCAGGGGAGCCCCGATTCCGCCTCCTAGCTCGAGATGAGGGATCCTTTCCCTGTTTCGTAGGGAAAGAATTCCCGGCGTTCCCGTCGCATCTCAAGAGGAGGCGCTCTCCACAGGAAAGGCGAGAGGAACTCCAGGGTCGTGCCACCATTCCAAGAGTCCCCCAGATGTGTCAGTCCATTCCAGAGGAACCTGTTTTCCCTGCACTGCCTTGACGTTCAAGCCGAGGATCGACTCCCACCACGTGTGCACGTGGGACAGCCCTGTGGGAAAGCCTCGTGGGAAAGCCTCGTGGGAAAGACTCGAGGGAAAACCATAAATCCTTTGATCCATGCGGCGGACTGCGTGACACTGCTGCTACCGCTCTGGAGGAAAGCGCAAGTGCATGCCCGCATTCGAGACGAGGACTGACTCCCCTGGGGAGACTCCAGAAGTACCCCAAGATCCATGTCAGCACTGGAGAGGAATCCTCAGGTTCCGGCCCCGACTCTACACAAGGTCTTAGGCCCCGGCATCGACGGGAGAGAAATCCCCAGAGGAACTCGCATGGCGACTGGCCTTTCCTGAGGCCACCAGAGCGGGTCCATGTGGTCCCCGTCGTAAGTCGAGAGCACATGCCTCAACTCGAGAAAATCCAGGAGGTTTTGCCCTCCAGGCGAGATGAGGCCCATTTCCGCTGAGGCTTCTCGAGGCCAATCACATCTAACCACTGGACATTCCAAAGGGTCCTTCACACCATTGCTGCAACTCAAGAAGTTCCCCGACATACCCGTCTGCACTCGAGAGGAAGCATGTGGTGTCCCGCACACATCCAGGGGAGCCCTGTTTCCGCCTCCTAACTCGAGATGAGGGATCCTTTCCCTGTTTCGTAGGGAAAGAATTCCCGGCGTTCCCGTCGCATCTCAAGAGGAGGCGCTCTCCACAGGAAAGGCGAGAGGAACTCCAGGGTCGTGACACCATTCCAAGAGTCCCCCAGATGTGTCAGTCCATTCCAGAGGAACCTGTTTTCCCTGCACTGCCTTGACGTTCAAGCCGAGGATCGAATCCCACCACGAGTGCACGTGGGACAGCCCTGTGGGAAAGCCTCGTGGGAAAGCCTCGTGGGAAAGCCTCGTGGGAAAGACTCGAGGGAAAACCATAGATCCTTTGATCCACGCGGCGGACTGCGTGACACTGCTGCTACCGCTCTGGAGGAAAGCGCAAGTGCATGCCCGCATTCGAGACGAGGACTGACTCCCCTGGGGAGACTCCAGAAGTACCCCAAGATCCATGTCAGCACTGGAGAGGAATCCTCAGGTTCCGGACCCGACTCCACACAAGGTCTTAGGCCCCGGCATCGACGGGAGAGGAATCCCGAGAGGCCCCCGAGGAACTCGCATGGGGACTGGCCTTTCCTGAGGCCACCAGAGCGGGTCCCTGAGGTCCCCGTCG
The DNA here is from genome assembly GCF_042477335.2 of Ovis canadensis. Taxonomy (NCBI): domain Eukaryota; kingdom Metazoa; phylum Chordata; class Mammalia; order Artiodactyla; family Bovidae; genus Ovis; species Ovis canadensis. The sequence continues at coordinate 5,027,280 of NC_091252.1, forward strand.
TAAGTCGAGAGCACCTGTCACAACTCGAGAAAATCCAGGAGGTTTTGCCCTCCAGGCGAGATGAGACCCATTTCCGCTGAGGCTTCTCGAGGCCAATCACATCTAACCACTGGAACTTCCAAAGGGACCTTCACACCGTTGCTGCAACTCAAGAAGTTCCCCGACATACCCGTCTCCACTCGAGAGGAAGCACGTGGGGTCCCGCACACATCCAGGGGAGCCCCGTTTCCGCCTCCGAGCTCGAGATGAGGGATCCTTTCCCTGTTTCGTAGGGAAAGAATTCCCGGCGTTCCCGTCGCATCTCAAGAGGAGGCGCTCTCCACAGGAAAGGCGAGAGGAACTCCAGGGTCGTGACACCATTCCAAGAGTCCCCCAGATATGTCAGTCCATTCCAGAGGAACCAGTTTTCCCTGCACTGCCTTGACGTTCAAGCCGAGGATCGAATCCCACCACGTGTGCACGTGGGACAGCCCTGTGGGAAAGCCTCGTGGGAAAGCCTCGTGGGAAAGACTCGAGGGAAAAACATAGATCCGTTGATCCACTCGGCGGACTGCGTGACACTGCTGCCACCACTCTGGAGGAAAGCGCAAGTGCATGCCCGCATTCGAGACGAGGACTGACTCCCCTGGGGAGACTCCAGAAGTACCCCAAGATCCATGTCAACACTGGAGAGGAATCCTCAGTTTCCGGCCCCGACTCCACACAAGGTCTTAGGCCCCGGCATCGACGGGAGAGGAATCCCGAGAGGCCCCGAGGAACTCGCATGGGGACTGGCCTTTCCTGAGGCCACCAGAGCGGTTCCCTGAGGTCCCCGTCGTAAGTCGAGAGTACCTGCCGCAACTCGAAAAAATCCAGGAGGTTTTGCCCTCCAGGCGAGATGAGGCCCATTTCCGCTGAGGCTTCTCGAGGCTAATCACGTCTAACCACTGGAACTTCCAAAGGGTCCTTCACACCCTTGCTGCAACTCAAGAAGTTCCCCGACATACCCGTCTCCACTCGAGAGGAAGCACGTGGTGTCCCGCCCACATCCAGGGGAGCCCCGATTCCGCCTCCTAGCTCGAGATGAGGGATCCTTTCCCTGTTTCGTAGGGAAAGAATTCCCGGCGTTCCCGTCGCATCTCAAGAGGAGGCGCTCTCCACAGGAAAGGCGAGAGGAACTCCAGGGTCGTGCCACCATTCCAAGAGTCCCCCAGATGTGTCAGTCCATTCCAGAGGAACCTGTTTTCCCTGCACTGCCTTGACGTTCAAGCCGAGGATCGACTCCCACCACGTGTGCACGTGGGACAGCCCTGTGGGAAAGCCTCGTGGGAAAGCCTCGTGGGAAAGACTCGAGGGAAAACCATAGATCCTTTGATCCATGCGGCGGACTGCGTGACACTGCTGCTACCGCTCTGGAGGAAAGCGCAAGTGCATGCCCGCATTCGAGACGAGGACTGACTCCCCTGGGGAGACTCCAGAAGTACCCCAAGATCCATGTCAGCACTGGAGAGGAATCCTCAGGTTCCGGCCCCGACTCTACACAAGGTCTTAGGCCCCGGCATCGACGGGAGAGAAATCCCCAGAGGAACTCGCATGGGGACTGGCCTTTCCTGAGGCCACCAGAGCGGGTCCATGTGGTCCCCGTCGTAAGTCGAGAGCACATGCCTCAACTCGAGAAAATCCAGGAGGTTTTGCCCTCCAGGCGAGATGAGGCCCATTTCCGCTGAGGCTTCTCGAGGCCAATCACATCTAACCACTGGACATTCCAAAGGGTCCTTCACACCATTGCTGCAACTCAAGAAGTTCCCCGACATACCCGTCTGCACTCGAGAGGAAGCATGTGGTGTCCCGCACACATCCAGGGGAGCCCCGTTTCCGCCTCCTAACTCGAGATGAGGGATCCTTTCCCTGTTTCGTAGGGAAAGAATTCCCGGCGTTCCCGTCGCATCTCAAGAGGAGGCGCTCTCCACAGGAAAGGCGAGAGGAACTCCAGGGTCGTGACACCATTCCAAGAGTCCCCCAGATGTGTCAGTCCATTCCAGAGGAACCTGTTTTCCCTGCACTGCCTTGACGTTCAAGCCGAGGATCGAATCCCACCACGAGTGCACGTGGGACAGCCCTGTGGGAAAGCCTCGTGGGAAAGCCTCGTGGGAAAGCCTCGTGGGAAAGACTCGAGGGAAAACCATAGATCCTTTGATCCACGCGGCGGACTGCGTGACACTGCTGCTACCGCTCTGGAGGAAAGCGCAAGTGCATGCCCGCATTCGAGACGAGGACTGACTCCCCTGGGGAGACTCCAGAAGTACCCCAAGATCCATGTCAGCACTGGAGAGGAATCCTCAGGTTCCGGACCCGACTCCACACAAGGTCTTAGGCCCCGGCATCGACGGGAGAGGAATCCCGAGAGGCCCCCGAGGAACTCGCATGGGGACTGGCCTTTCCTGAGGCCACCAGAGCGGGTCCCTGAGGTCCCCGTCGTAAGTCGAGAGCACCTGTCACAACTCGAGAAAATCCAGGAGGTTTTGCCCTCCAGGCGAGATGAGACTCATTTCCGCTGAGGCTTCTCGAGGCCAATCACATCTAACCACTGGAACTTCCAAAGGGACCTTCACACCGTTGCTGCAACTCAAGAAGTTCCCCGACATACCCGTCTCCACTCGAGAGGAAGCACGTGGGGTCCCGCACACATCCAGGGGAGCCCCGTTTCCGCCTCCGAGCTCGAGATGAGGGATCCTTTCCCTGTTTCGTAGGGAAAGAATTCCCGGCGTTCCCGTCGCATCTCAAGAGGAGGCGCTCTCCACAGGAAAGGCGAGAGGAACTCCAGGGTCGTGACACCATTCCAAGAGTCCCCCAGATGTGTCAGTCCATTCCAGAGGAAACTGTTTTCCCTGCACTGCCTTGACGTTCAAGCCGAGGATCGACTCCCACCACGTGTGCACGTGGGACAGCCCTGTGGGAAAGCCTCGTGGGAAAGCCTCGTGGGAAAGACTCGAGGGAAAACCATAGATCCTTTGATCCACGCGGCGGACTGCGTGACACTGCTGCTACCGCTCTGGAGGAAAGCGCAAGTGCATGCCCGCATTTGAGACGAGGACTGACTCCCCTGGGGAGACTCCAGAAGTACCCCAAGATCCATGTCAGCACTGGAGAGGAATCCTCAGGTTCCGGCCCCGACTCCACACAAGGTCTTAGGCCCCGGCATCGAAGGGAGAGGAATCCCGAGAGGCCCCCGAGGAACTCGCATGGGGACTGGCCTTTCCTGAGGCCACCAGAGCGGGTCCCTGAGGTCCCCGTCGTAAGTCGAGAGCACCTGCCGCAACTCGAGAAAATCCAGGAGGTTTTGCCCTCCAGGCGAGATGAGGCCCATTTCCGCTGAGGCTTCTCGAGGCCAATCACATCTAACCACTGGAACTTCCAAAGGGTCCTTCACACCCTTGCTGCAACTCAAGAAGTTCCCCGACATACCCGTCTCCACTCGAGAGGAAGCACGTGGTGTCCCGCACACATCCAGGGGAGCCCGGTTTCCGCCTCCTAGCTCGAGATGAGGGATCCTTTCCCTGTTTCGTAGGGAAAGAATTCCCGGCGTTCCCGTCGCATCTCAAGAGGAGGCGCTCTCCACAGGAAAGGCGAGAGGAACTCCAGGGTCGTGACACCATTCCAAGAGTCCCCCAGATGTGTCAGTCCATTCCAGAGGAACCTGTTTTCCCTGCACTGCCTTGACGTTCAAGCCGAGGATCGACTCCCACCACGTGTGCACGTGGGACAGCCCTGTGGGAAAGCCTCGTGGGAAAGACTCGAGGGAAAACCATAGATCCTTTGATCCACGCGGCGGACTGCGTGACACTGCTGCTACCGCTCTGGAGGAAAGCGCAAGTGCATGCCCGCATTCGAGACGAGGACTGACTCCCCTGGGGAGACTCCAGAAGTACCCCAAGATCCATGTCAGCACTGGAGAGGAATCCTCAGGTTCCGGCCCCGACTCCACACAAGGTCTTAGGCCCCGGCATCGACGGGAGAGGAATCCCGAGAGGCCCCCGAGGAACTCGCATGGGGACTGGCCTTTCCTGAGGCCACCAGAGCGGGTCCCTGAGGTCCCCGTCGTAAGTCTAGAGCACCTGCCGCAACTCGAGAAAATCCAGGAGGTTTTGCCCACCAGGCGAGATGAGGCCCATTTCCACTGAGGCTTCTCGAGGCTAATCACGTCTAACCACTGGAACTTCCAAAGGGTCCTTCACACCCTTGCTGCAACTCAAGAAGTTCCCCGACATACCCGTCTCCACTCGAGAGGAAGCACGTGGGTCCCGCACACATCCAGGAGAGCCCGGTTTCCGCCTCCTAGCTCGAGATGAGGGATCCTTTCCCTGTTTCCTAGGGAAAGAATTCCCGGCGTTCTCGTCGCATCTCAAGAGGAGGCGCTCTCCAAAGGAAAGGCGAGAGGAACTCCAGGGTCGTGCCACCATTCCAAGAGTCCCCCAGATGTGTCAGTCCATTCCAGAGGAACCTGTTTTCCCTGCACTGCCTTGACGTTCAAGCCGAGGATCGACTCCCACCACGTGTGCACGTGGGACAGCCCTGTGGGAAAGCCTCGTGGGAAAGCCTCGTGGGGAAGACTCGAGGGAAAACCATAGATCCTTTGATCCATGCGGCGGACTGCGTGACATTGCTGCTACCGCTCTGGATGAAAGCGCAAGTGCATGCCCGCATTCGAGACGAGGACTGACTCCCCTGGGGAGACTCCAGAAGTACCCCAAGATCCATGTCAGCACTGGAGAGGAATCCTCAGGTTCCGGCCCCGACTCCACACAAGGTCTTAGGCCCCGGCATCGACGGGAGAGGAATCCCGAGAAGGCCCCGAGTAACTCGCATGGGGACTGGCCTTTCCTGAGGCCACCAGAGCGGGTCCCTGAGGCCCCCGTCGTAAGTCTAGAGCACCTGCCTCAACTCGAGAAAATCCAGGAGGTTTTGCCCTCCAGGCGAGATGAGGCCCATTTCCGCTGAGGCTTCTCGAGGCCAATCACATCTAACCACTGGAACTTCCAAAGGGTCCTTCACACCCTTGCTGCAACTCAAGAAGCTCCCCGACATACCCGTCTCCACTCGAGAGGAAGCACGTGGTTGTCCGCACACATCCAGGGGAGCCCCGTATCCCCCTCCTAGCTCGAGATGAGGGATCCTTTCCCTGTTTCGTAGGGAAAGAATTCCCGGCGTTCCCGTCGCATCTCAAGAGGAGGCGCTCTCCACAGGAAAGGCGAGAGGAACTCCAGGGTCGTGCCACCATTCCAAGAGTCCCCCAGATGTGTCAGTCCATTCCAGAGGAACCTGTTTTCCCTGCACTGCCTTGACGTTCAAGCCGAGGATCGACTCCCACCACGTGTGCACGTGGGACAGCCCTGTGGGAAAGCCTCGTGGGAAAGCCTCGTGGGAAAGACTCGAGGGAAAACCATAGATCCTTTGATCCACGCGGCGGACTGCGTGACACTGCTGCTACCGCTCTGGAGGAAAGCGCAAGTGCATGCCCGCATTCGAGACGAGGACTGACTCCCCTGGGGAGACTCCAGAAGTACCCCAAGATCCATGTCAGCACTGGAGTGCAATCCTCAGGTTCCGGCCCCGACTCCACACAAGGTCTTAGGCCCCGGCATCGACGGGAGAGGAATCCCGAGAGGCCCCCGAGGAACTCGCATGGGGACTGGCCTTTCCTGAGGCCACCAGAGCGGGTCCCTGAGGTCCCCGTCGTAAGTCGAGAGCACCTGCCGCAACTCCAGAAAATCCAGGAGGTTTTGCCCTCCAGGCGAGATGAGGCCCATTTCCGCTGAGGCTTCTCGAGGCCAATCACATCTAACCACTGGAACTTCCAAAGGGTCCTTCACACCCTTGCAGCAACTCAAGAAGTTCCCCGACATACCCGTCTCCACTCGAGAGGAAGCACGTGGGTTCCCGCACACATCCAGGGGAGCCCCGTTTCCGCCTCCTAGCTCGAGATGAGGGATCCTTTCCCTGTTTCGTAGGGAAAGAATTCCCGGCGTTCCCGTCGCATCTCAAGAGGAGGCGCTCTCCACAGGAAAGGCGAGAGGAACTCCAGGGTCGTGACACCATTCCAAGAGTCCCCCAGATGTGTCAGTCCATTCAAGAGGAATCTGTTTTTCCTGCACTGCCTTGACGTTCAAGCCGAGGATCGACTCCCACCACGTGTGCACGTGGGACAGCCCTGTGGGAAAGCCTCGTGGGAAAGACTCGAGGGAAAACCATAGATCCTTTGATCCACGCGGCGGACTGCGTGACACTGCTGCTACCGCTCTGGAGGAAAGCGCAAGTGCATGCCCGCATTCGAGACGAGGACTGACTCCCCTGGGGAGACTCCAGAAGTACCCCAAGATCCATGTCAGCACTGGAGAGGAATCCTCAGGTTCCGGCCCCGACTCCACACAAGGTCTTAGGCCCCGGCATCGACGGGAGAGGAATCCCGAGAGGCCCCCGAGGAACTCGCATGCGGACTGGCCTTTCCTGAGGCCACAAGAGCGGGTCCCTGAGGTCCCCGTCGTAAGTCGAGAGCACCTGCCGCAACTCGAGAAAATCTTGGAGGTTTTGCCCTCCAGGAGAGATGAGGCCCATTTCCGCTGAGGCTTCTCGAGGCCAATCACATCTAACCACTGGAACTTCCAAAGGGTCCTTCACACCATTGCTGCAACTCAAGAAGTTCCCCGACATACCCGTCTCTACTCGAAAGGAAGCACGTGGTGTCCCGCACACATCCAGGGGAGCCCCGTTTCCGCCTCCTAGCTCGAGATGAGGGATCCTTTCCCTGTTTCGTAGGGAAAGAATTCCCAGCGTTCCCGTCGCATCTCAAGAGGAGGCGCTCTCCACAGGAAAGGCGAGAGGAACTCCAGGGTCGTGCCACCATTCCAAGAGTCCCCCAGATGTGTCAGTCCATTCCAGAGGAAACTGTTTTCCCTGCACTGCCTTGACGTTCAAGCCGAGGATCGACTCCCACCACGTGTGCACTTGGGACAGCCCTGTCGGAAAGCCTCGTGGGAAAGCCTCATGGGAAAGACTCGAGGGAAAACCATAGATCCTTTGATCCACGCGGCGGACTGCGTGCCACTGCTGCTACCGCTCTGGAGGAAAGCGCAAGTGCATGCCCGCTTTCGAGACGAGGACTGACTCCCCTGGGGAGACTCCAGAAGTACCCCAAGATCCATGTCAGCACTGGAGAGGAATCCTCAGGTTCCGGCCCCGACTCCACACAAGGTTTTAGGCCCCGGCATCGACGGGAGAGGAATCCCGAGAGGCCCCCGAGGAACTCGCATGGGGACTGGCCTTTCCTGAGGCCACCAGAGCGGGTCCCTGAGGTCCCCGTCGTAAGTCGAGAGCACCTGCCGCAACTCGAGAAAATCCAGGAGGTTTTGCCCTCCAGGCGAGATGAGGCCCATTTCCGCTGAGGATTCTCGAGGCCAATCACATCTAACCACTGGACATTCCAAAGGGTCCTTCACACCATTGCTGCAACTCAAGAAGTTCCCCGACATACCCGTCTCCACTCGAGAGGAAGCACGTGGTGTCCCGCACACATCCAGGCGAGCCCCGTTTCGCCTCCTAGCTCGAGATGAGGGATCCTTTCCCTGTTTCGTAGGGAAAGAATTCCCGGGGTTCCCGTCGCATCTCAAGAGGAGGCGCTCTCAACAGGAAAGGCGAGAGGAACTCCAGGGTCGTGACACCATTCCAAGAGTCCCCCAGATGTGTCAGTCCATTCCAGAGGAACCTGTTTTCCCTGCACTGCCTTGACGTTCAAGCCGAGGATCGACTCCCACCACGTGTGCAAGTGGGACAGCCCTGTGGGAAAGCCTCGTGGGAAAGCCTCGTGGGAAAGACTCGAGGGAAAACCATAGATCCTTTGATCCACGCGGCGGACTGCATGACACTGCTGCTACCGCTGTGGAGGAAAGCGCAAGTGCATGCCCGCATTCGAGACGAGGACTGACTCCCCTGGGGAGACTCCAGAAGTACCCCAAGATCCATGTCAGCACTGGAGAGGAATCCTCAGGTTCCGGCACCGACTCCACACAAGGTCTTAGGCCCCGGCATCGACGGGAGAGGAATCCCGAGAGGCCCCCTAGGAACTCGCATGGGGACTGGCCTTTCCTGAGGCCACCAGAGCGGGTCCATGTGGTCCCCGTCGTAAGTCGAGAGCACCTGCCGCAACTCGAGAAAATCCAGGAGATTTTGCCCTCCAGGCGAGATGAGGCCCATTTCCGCTGAGGCTTCTCGAGGCCAATCACATCTAACCACTGGAACTTCCAAAGGGTCCTTCACACCATTGCTGCAACTCAAGAAGTTCCCCGACATACCCGTCTGCACTCGAGAGGAAGCACGTGGTGTCCCGCACACATCCAGGGGAGCCCCGTTTCCGCCTCCTAGCTCGAGATGAGGGATCCTTTCCCTGTTTCGTAGGGAAAGAATTCCCGGCGTTCCCGTCGCATCTCAAGAGGAGGCGCTCTCCACAGGAAAGGCGAGAGGAACTCCAGGGTCGTGACACCATTCCAAGAGTCCCCCAGATGTGTCAGTCCATTAAAGAGGAACCTGTTTTCCCTGCACTGCCTTGACGTTCAAGCCGAGGATCGAATCCCACCACGAGTGCACGTGGGACAGCCCTGTGGGAAAGCCTCGTGGGAAAGCCTCGTGGGAAAGCCTCGTGGGAAAGACTCGAGGGAAAACCATAGATCCTTTGATCCACGCGGCGGACTGCGTGACACTGCTGCTACCGCTCTGGAGGAAAGCGCAAGTGCATGTCCGCATTCGAGACGAGGACTGACTCCCCTGGGGAGACTCCAGAAGTACCCCAAGATCCATGTCAGCACTGGAGAGGAATCCTCAGGTTCCGGCCCCGACTCCACACAAGGTCTTAGGCCCCGGCATCGACGGGAGAGGAATCCCGAGAGGCCCCCGAGGAAATCGCATGGGGACTGGCCTTTCCTGAGGCCACCAGAGCGGGTCCCTGAGGTCCCCGTCGTAAGTCGAGAGCACCTGCCGCAACTCGAGAAAATCCAGGAGGTTTTGCCCTCCAGGCGAGATGAGGCCCATTTCCGCTGAGGCTTCTCGAGGCCAATCACATCTAACCACTGGAACTTCCAAAGGGTCCTTCACACCATTGCTGCAACTCAAGAAGTTCCCCGACATACCCGTCTCTACTCGAGAGGAAGCACGTGGGGTCCCGCACACATCCAGGGGAGCTCCGTTCCCACCCCCTAGCTCGAGATGAGGGATCCTTTCCCTGTTTCGTAGGGAAAGAATTCCCGGCGTTCCCGTCGCATCTCAAGAGGAGACGCTCTCCACAGGAAAGGCGAGAGGAACTCCAGGGTCGTGACACCATTCCAAGAGTCCCCCAGATATGTCAGTCCATTCCAGAGGAACCAGTTTTCCCTGCACTGCCTTGACGTTCAAGCCGAGGATCGAATCCCACCACGTGTGCACGTGGGACAGCCCTGTGGGAAAGCCTCGTGGGAAAGCCTCGTGGGAAAGACTCGAGGGAAAAACATAGATCCGTTGATCCACTCGGCGGACTGCGTGACACTGCTGCCACCACTCTGGAGGAAAGCGCAAGTGCATGCCCGCATTCGAGACGAGGACTGACTCCCCTGGGGAGACTCCAGAAGTACCCCAAGATCCATGTCAGCACTGGAGAGGAATCCTCAGTTTCCGGCCCCGACTCCACACAAGGTCTTAGGCCCCGGCATCGACGGGAGAGGAATCCCGAGAGGCCCCGAGGAACTCGCATGGGGACTGGCCTTTCCTGAGGCCACCAGAGCGGTTCCCTGAGGTCCCCGTCGTAAGTCGAGAGCACCTGCCGCAACTCGAAAAAATCCAGGAGGTTTTGCCCTCCAGGCGAGATGAGGCCCATTTCCGCTGAGGCTTCTCGAGGCTAATCACGTCTAACCACTGGAACTTCCAAAGGGTCCTTCACAACCTTGCTGCAACTCAAGAAGTTCCCCGACATACCCGTCTCCACTCGAGAGGAAGCACGTGGTGTCCCGCCCACATCCAGCGGAGCCCCGATTCCGCCTCCTAGCTCGAGATGAGGGATCCTTTCCCTGTTTCGTAGGGAAAGAATTCCCGGCGTTCCCGTCGCATCTCAAGAGGAGGCGCTCTCCACAGGAAAGGCGAGAGGAACTCCAGGGTCGTGCCACCATTCCAAGAGTCCCCCAGATGTGTCAGTCCATTCCAGAGGAACCTGTTTTCCCTGCACTGCCTTGACGTTCAAGCCGAGGATCGACTCCCACCACGTGTGCACGTGGGACAGCCCTGTGGGAAAGCCTCGTGGGAAAGCCTCGTGGGAAAGACTCGAGGGAAAACCATAGATCCTTTGATCCACGCGGCGGACTGCGTGACACTGCTGCTACCGCTCTGGAGGAAAGCGCAAGTGCATGCCCGCATTCGAGACGAGGACTGACTCCCCTGGGGAGACTCCAGAAGTACCCCAAGATCCATGTCAGCACTGGAGAGGAATCCTCAGGTTCCGGACCCGACTCCACACAAGGTCTTAGGCCCCGGCATCGACGGGAGAGGAATCCCGAGAGGCCCCCGAGGAACTCGCATGGGGACTGGCCTTTCCTGAGGCCACCAGAGCGGGTCCCTGAGGTCCCCGTCGTAAGTCGAGAGCACCTGTCACAACTCGAGAAAATCCAGGAGGTTTTGCCCTCCAGGCGAGATGAGACCCATTTCCGCTGAGGCTTCTCGAGGCCAATCACATCTAACCACTGGAACTTCCAAAGGGACCTTCACACCGTTGCTGCAACTCAAGAAGTTCCCCGACATACCCGTCTCCACTCGAGAGGACGCACGTGGGGTCCCGCACACATCCAGGGGAGCCCCGTTTCCGCCTCCGAGCTCGAGATGAGGGATCCTTTCCCTGTTTCGTAGGGAAAGAATTCCCGGCGTTCCCGTCGCATCTCAAGAGGAGGCGCTCTCCACAGGAAAGGCGAGAGGAACTCCAGGGTCGTGACACCATTCCAAGAGTCCCCCAGATGTGTCAGTCCATTCCAGAGGAACCTGTTTTCCCTGCACTGCCTTGACGTTCAAGCCGAGGATCGACTCCCACCACGTGTGCACGTGGGACAGCCCTGTGGGAAAGCCTCGTGGGAAAGCCTCGTGGGAAAGACTCGAGGGAAAACCATAGATCCTTTGATCCACGCGGCGGACTGCGTGACACTGCTGCTACCGCTCTGGAGGAAAGCGCAAGTGCATGCCCGCATTTGAGACGAGGACTGACTCCCCTGGGGAGACTCCAGAAGTACCCCAAGATCCATGTCAGCACTGGAGAGGAATCCTCAGGTTCCGGCCCCGACTCCACACAAGGTCTTAGGCCCCGGCATCGAAGGGAGAGGAATCCCGAGAGGCCCCCGAGGAACTCGCATGGGGACTGGCCTTTCCTGAGGCCACCAGAGCGGGTCCCTGAGGTCCCCGTCGTAAGTCGAGAGCACCTGCCGCAACTCGAGAAAATCCAGGAGGTTTTGCCCTCCAGTCGAGATGAGGCCCATTTCCGCTGAGGCTTCTCGAGGCCAATCACATCTAACCACTGGAACTTCCAAAGGGTCCTTCACACCCTTGCTGCAACTCAAGAAGTTCCCCGACATACCCGTCTCCACTCGAGAGGAAGCACGTGGTGTCCCGCACACATCCAGGGGAGCCCGGTTTCCGCCTCCTAGCTCGAGATGAGGGATCCTTTCCCTGTTTCGTAGGGAAAGAATTCCCGGCGTTCCCGTCGCATCTCAAGAGGAGGCGCTCTCCACAGGAAAGGCGATAGGAACTCCAGGGTCGTGACACCATTCCAAGAGTCCCCCAGATGTGTCAGTCCATTCCAGAGGAACCTGTTTTCCCTGCACTGCCTTGACGTTCAAGCCGAGGATCGACTCCCACCACGTGTGCACGTGGGACAGCCCTGTGGGAAAGCCTCGTGGGAAAGACTCGAGGGAAAACCATAGATCCTTTGATCCACGCGGCGGACAGCGTGACACTGCTGCTACCGCTCTGGAGGAAAGCGCAAGTGCATGCCCGCATTCGAGACGAGGACTGACTCCCCTGGGGAGACTCCAGAAGTACCCCAAGATCCATGTCAGCACTGGAGAGGAATCCTCAGGTTCCGGCCCCGACTCCACACAAGGTCTTAGGCCCCGGCATCGACGGGAGAGGAATCCCGAGAGGCCCCCGAGGAACTCGCATGGGGACTGGCCTTTCCTGAGGCCACCAGAGCGGGTCCCTGAGGTCCCCGTCGTAAGTCTAGAGCACCTGCCGCAACTCGAGAAAATCCAGGAGGTTTTGCCCACCAGGCGAGATGAGGCCCATTTCCACTGAGGCTTCTCGTGGCTAATCACGTCTAACCACTGGAACTTCCAAAGGGTCCTTCACACCCTTGCTGCAACTCAAGAAGTTCCCCGACATACCCGTCTCCACTCGAGAGGAAGCACGTGGGTCCCGCACACATCCAGGGGAGCCCGGTTTCCGCCTCCTAGCTCGAGATGAGGGATCCTTTCCCTGTTTCCTAGGGAAAGAATTCCCGGCGTTCTCGTCGCATCTCAAGAGGAGGCGCTCTCCAAAGGAAAGGCGAGAGGAACTCCAGGGTCGTGCCACCATTCCAAGAGTCCCCCAGATGTGTCAGTCCATTCCAGAGGAACCTGTTTTCCCTGCACTGCCTTGACGTTCAAGCCGAGGATCGACTCCCACCACGTGTGCACGTGGGACAGCCCTGTGGGAAAGCCTCGTGGGAAAGCCTCGTGGGGAAGACTCGAGGGAAAAACATAGATCCTTTGATCCATGCGGCGGACTGCGTGACACTGCTGCTACCGCTCTGGATGAAAGCGAAAGTGCATGCCCGCATTCGAGACGAGGACTGACTCCCCTGGGGAGACTCCAGAAGTACCCCAAGATCCATGTCAGCACTGGAGAGGAATCCTCAGGTTCCGGCCCCGACTCCACACAAGGTCTTAGGCCCCGGCATCGACGGGAGAGGAATCCCGAGAAGGCCCCGAGTAACTCGCATGGGGACTGGCCTTTCCTGAGGCCACCAGAGCGGGTCCCTGAGGCCCCCGTCGTAAGTCTACAGCACCTGCCTCAACTCGAGAAAATCCAGGAGGTTTTGCCCTCCAGGCGAGATGAGGCCCATTTCCGCTGAGGCTTCTCGAGGCCAATCACATTTAACCACTGGAACTTCCAAAGGGTCCTTCACACCCTTGCTGCAACTCAAGAAGCTCCCCGACATACCCGTCTCCACTCGAGAGGAAGCACGTTGTGTCCCGCACACATCAAGGGGAGCCCCGTATCCGCCTCCTAGCTCGAGATGAGGGATCCTTTCCCTGTTTCATAGGGAAAGAATTCCCGGCGTTCCCGTCGCATCTCAAGAGGAGGCGCTCTCCACAGGAAAGGCGAGAGGAACTCCAGGGTCGTGCCACCATTCCAAGAGTCCCCCAGTTGTGTCAGCCCATTCCAGAGGAACCTGTTTTCCCTGCACTGCCTTGACGTTCAAGCCGAGGATCGACTCCCACCACGTGTGCACGTGGGACAGCCCTGTGGGAAAGCCTCGTGGGAAAGCCTCGTGGGAAAGACTCGAGGGAAAACCATAGATCCTTTGATCCATGCGGCGGACTGCGTGACACTGCTGCTACCGCTCTGGAGGAAAGCGCAAGTGCATGCCCGCATTCGAGACGAGGACTGACTCCCCTGGGGAGACTCCAGAAGTACCCCAAGATCCATGTCAGCACTGGAGAGGAATCCTCAGGTTCCGGCCCCGACTCCACACAAGGTCTTAGGCCCCGGCATCGACGGGAGAGGAATCCCGAGAGGCCCCCGAGGAACTCGCATGGGTACTGGTCTTTCCTGAGGCCACCAGAACGGGTCCCTGAGGTCCCCGTCGTAAGTCGAGAGCACCTGCCGCAACTCGAGAAAATCCAGGAGGTTTTGCCCTCCAGGCGAGATGAGGCCCATTTCCGCTGAGGCTTCTCGAGGCCAATCACATCTAACCACTGGAACTTCCAAAGGGTCCTTCACACCATTGCTGCAACTCAAGAAGTTCCCCGACATACCCGTCTCCACTCGAGAGGAAGCACGTGGGTTCCCGCACACATCCAGGGGAGCCCCGTTTCCGCCTCCTAGCTCGAGATGAGGGATCCTTTCCCTGTTTCGTAGGGAAAGAATTCCCGGCGTTCCCATCGCATCTCAAGAGGAGGCGCTCTCCACAGGAAAGGCGAGAGGAACTCCAGGGTCATGCCACCATTCCAAGAGTCCCCCAGATGTGTCAGTCCATTCCAGAGGAACCTGTTTTCCCTGCACTGCCTTGACGTTCAAGCCGAGGATCGACTCCCACCACGTGTGCACGTGGGACAGCCCTGTGGGAAAGCCTCGTGGGAAAGCCTCGTGGGAAAGACTCGAGGGAAAACCATAGATCCTTTGATCCATGCGGCGGACTGCGTGACACTGCTGCTACCGCTCTGGATGAAAGCGCAAGTGCATGCCCGCATTCGAGACGAGGACTGACTCCCCTGGGGAGACTCCAGAAGTACCCCAAGATCCATGTCAGCACTGGAGAGGAATCCTCAGGTTCCGGCCCCGACTCCACACAAGGTCTTAGGCCCCGGCATCGACGGGATAGGAATCCCGAGAGGGCCCCGAGGAACTCGCATGGGGACTGGCCTTTCCTGAGGCCACCAGAGCGGGTCCCTGAGGTCCCCGTCGAAAGTCTAGAGCACCTGCCTCAACTCGAGAAAATCCAGGAGGTTTTGCCCTCCAGGCGAGATGAGGCCCATTTCCGCTGAGGCTTCTCGAGGCCAATCACATCTAACCACTGGACTTTCCAAAGGGTCCTTCACACCATTGCTGCAACTCAAGAAGTTCCCCGACATACCCGTCTGCACTCGAGAGGAAGCACGTGGTTGTCCGCACACATCCAGGGGAGCCCCGTATCCCCCTCCTAGCTCGAGATGAGGGATCCTTTCCCTGTTTCGTAGGGAAAGAATTCCCGGCGTTCCCGTCGCATCTCAAGAGGAGGCGCTCTCCACAGGAAAGGCGAGAGGAACTCCAGGGTCGTGCCACCATTCCAAGAGTCCCCCAGATGTGTCAGTCCATTCCAGAGGAACCTGTTTTCCCTGCACTGCCTTGACGTTCAAGCCGAGGATCGACTCCCACCACGTGTGCACGTGGGACAGCCCTGTGGGAAAGCCTCGTGGGAAAGACTCGAGGGAAAACCATAGATCCTTTGATCCACGCGGCGGACTGCGTGACACTGCTGCTACCGCTCTGGAGGAAAGCGCAAGTGCATGCCCGCATTCGAGACGAGGACTGACTCCCCTGGGGAGACTCCAGAAGTACCCCAAGATCCATGTCAGCACTGGAGAGGAATCCTCAGGTTCCGGCCCCGACTCCACACAAGGTCTTAGGCCCCGGCATCGACGGGAGAGGAATCCCGAGAGGCCCCCGAGGAACTCGCATGCGGACTGGCCTTTCCTGAGGCCACAAGAGCGGGTCCCTGAGGTCCCCGTCGTAAGTCGAGAGCACCTGCCGCAACTCGAGAAAATCCAGGAGGTTTTGCCCTCCAGGAGAGATGAGGCCCATTTCCGCTGAGGCTTCTCGAGGCCAATCACATCTAACCACTGGAACTTCCAAAGGGTCCTTCACACCATTGCTGCAACTCAAGAAGTTCCCCGACATACCCGTCTCTACTCGAAAGGAAGCACGTGGTGTCCCGCACACATCCAGGGGAGCCCCGTTTCCGCCTCCTAGCTCGAGATGAGGGATCCTTTCCCTGTTTCGTAGGGAAAGAATTCCCAGCGTTCCCGTCGCATCTCAGGAGGAGGCGCTCTCCACAGGAAAGGCGAGAGGAACTCCAGGGTCGTGCCACCATTCCAAGAGTCCCCCAGATGTGTCAGTCCATTCCAGAGGAAACTGTTTTCCCTGCACTGCCTTGACGTTCAAGCCGAGGATCGACTCCCACCACGTGTGCACTTGGGACAGCCCTGTCGGAAAGCCTCGTGGGAAAGCCTCATGGGAAAGACTCGAGGGAAAACCATAGATCCTTTGATCCACGCGGCGGACTGCGTGCCACTGCTGCTACCGCTCTGGAGGAAAGCGCAAGTGCATGCCCGCTTTCGAGACGAGGACTGACTCCCCTGGGGAGACTCCAGAAGTACCCCAAGATCCATGTCAGCACTGGAGAGGAATCCTCAGGTTCCGGCCCCGACTCCACACAAGGTTTTAGGCCCCGGCATCGACGGGAGAGGAATCCCGAGAGGCCCCCGAGGAACTCGCATGGGGACTGGCCTTTCCTGAGGCCACCAGAGCGGGTCCCTGAGGTCCCCGTCGTAAGTCGAGAGCACCTGCCGCAACTCGAGAAAATCCAGGAGGTTTTGCCCTCCAGGCGAGATGAGGCCCATTTCCGCTGAGGATTCTCGAGGCCAATCACATCTAACCACTGGACATTCCAAAGGGTCCTTCACACCATTGCTGCAACTCAAGAAGTTCCCCGACATACCCGTCTCCACTCGAGAGGAAGCACGTGGTGTCCCGCACACATCCAGGCGAGCCCCGTTTCGCCTCCTAGCTCGAGATGAGGGATCCTTTCCCTGTTTCGTAGGGAAAGAATTCCCGGGGTTCCCGTCGCATCTCAAGAGGAGGCGCTCTCAACAGGAAAGGCGAGAGGAACTCCAGGGTCGTGACACCATTCCAAGAGTCCCCCAGATGTGTCAGTCCATTCCAGAGGAACCTGTTTTCCCTGCACTGCCTTGACGTTCAAGCCGAGGATCGACTCCCACCACGTGTGCAAGTGGGACAGCCCTGTGGGAAAGCCTCGTGGGAAAGCCTCGTGGGAAAGACTCGAGGGAAAACCATAGATCCTTTGATCCACGCGGCGGACTGCGTGACACTGCTGCTACCGCTCTGGAGGAAAGCGCAAGTGCATGTCCGCATTCGAGACGAGGACTGACTCCCCTGGGGAGACTCCAGAAGTACCACAAGATCCATGTCAGCACTGGAGAGGAATCCTCAGGTTCCGGCCCCGACTCCACACAAGGTCTTAGGCCCCGGCATCGACGGGAGAGGAATCCCGAGAGGCCCCCGAGGAAATCGCATGGGGACTGGCCTTTCCTGAGGCCACCAGAGCGGGTCCCTGAGGTCCCCGTCGTAAGTCTAGAGCCCCTCCGCAACTCGAGAAAATCCAGGAGGTTTTGCCCACCAGGCGAGATGAGGCCCATTTCCACTGAGGCTTCTCGAGGCTAATCACATCTAACCACTGGAACTTCCAAAGGGTCCTTCACACCCTTGCTGCAACTCAAGAAGTTCCCCGACATACCCGTCTCCACTCGAGAGGAAGCACGTGGGTCCCGCACACATCCAGGGGATCCCCGTTTCCGCCTCCTAGCTCGAGATGAGGGATCCTTTCCCTGTTTCCTAGGGAAAGAATTCCCGGCGTTCTCGTCGCATCTCAAGAGGAGACGCTCTCCACAGGAAAGGCGAGAGGAACTCCAGGGTCGTGCCACCATTCCAAGAGTCCCCCAGATGTGTCAGTCCATTCCAGAGGAACCTGTTTTCCCTGCACTGCCTTGACGTTCAAGCCGAGGATCGACTCCCACCACGTGTGCACGTGGGACAGCCCTGTGGGAAAGCCTCGTGGGAAAGCCTCGTGGGAAAGACTCGAGGGAAAACCATAGATCCTTTGATCCATGCGGCGGGCTGCGTGACACTGCTGCTACCGCTCTGGATGAAAGCGCAAGTGCATGCCCGCATTCGAGACGAGGACTGACTCCCCTGGGGAGACTCCAGAAGTACCCCAAGATCCATGTCAGCACTGGAGAGGAATCCTCAGGTTCCGGCCCCGACTCCACACAAGGTCTTAGGCCCCGGCATCGACGGGAGAGGAATCCCGAGAGGGCCCCGAGTAACTCGCATGGGGACTGGCCTTTCCTGAGGCCACCAGAGCGGGTCCCTGAGGTCCCCGTCGTAAGTCTAGAGCACCTGCCTCAACTCGAGAAAATCCAGGAGGTTTTGCCCTCCAGGCGAGATGAGGCCCATTTCCGCTGAGGCTTCTCGAGGCCAATCACATCTAACCACTGGAACTTCCAAAGGGTCCTTCACACCCTTGCTGCAACTCAAGAAGCTCCCCGACATACCCGTCTCCACTCGAGAGGAAGCACGTGGTGTCCCGCACACATCAAGGGGAGCCCCGTATCCGCCTCCTAGCTCGAGATGAGGGATCCTTTCCCTGTTTCGTAGGGAAAGAATTCCCGGCGTTCCCGTCGCATCTCAAGAGGAGGCGCTCTCCACAGGAAAGGCGAGAGGAACTCCAGGGTCGTGCCACCATTCCAAGAGTCCCCCAGATGTGTCAGTCCATTCCAGAGGAACCTGTTTTCCCTGCACTGCCTTGACGTTCAAGCCGAGGATCGACTCCCACCACGTGTGCACGTGGGACAGCCCTGTGGGAAAGCCTCGTGGGAAAGCCTCGTGGGAAAGACTCGAGGGAAAACCATAGATCCTTTGATCCACGCGGCGGACTGCGTGACACTGCTGCTACCGCTCTGGAGGAAAGCGCAAATGCATGCCCGCATTCGAGACGAGGACTGACTCCCCTGGGGAGACTCCAGAAGTACCCCAAGATCCATGTCAGCACTGGAGAGGAATCCTCAGGTTCCGGCCCCGACTCCACACAAGGTCTTAGGCCCCGGCATCGACGGGAGAGGAATCCCGAGAGGCCCCCGAGGAACTCGCATGGGGACTGGCCTTTCCTGAGGCCACAAGAGCGGGTCCCTGAGGTCCCCGTCGTAAGTCGAGAGCACCTGCCGCAACTCAAGAAAATCCAGGAGGTTTTGCCCTCCAGGAGAGATGAGGCCCATTTCCGCTGAGGCTTCTCGAGGCCAATCACATCTAACCACTGGAACTTCCAAAGGGTCCTTCACACCATTGCTGCAACTCAAGAAGTTCCCCGACATACCCGTCTCTACTCGAAAGGAAGCACGTGGTGTCCCGCACACATCCAGGGGAGCCCTGTTTCCGCCTCCTAGCTCGAGATGAGGGATCCTTTCCCTGTTTCGTAGGGAAAGAATTCCCAGCGTTCCCGTCGCATCTCAAGAGGAGGCGCTCTCCACAGGAAAGGCGAGAGGAACTCCAGGGTCGTGCCACCATTCCAAGAGTCCCCCAGATGTGTCAGTCCATTCCAGAGGAAACTGTTTTCCCTGCACTGCCTTGACCTTCAAGCCGAGGATCGACTCCCACCACGTGTGCACTTGGGACAGCCCTGTCGGAAAGCCTCGTGGGAAAGCCTCGTGGGAAAGACTCGAGGGAAAACCATAGATCCTTTGATCCACGCGGAGGACTGCGTGACACTGCTGCTACCGCTCTGGAGGAAAGCGCAAGTGCATGCCCGCATTCGAGACGAGGACTGACTCCCCTGGGGAGACTCCAGAAGTACCCCAAGATCCATGTCAGCACTGGAGAGGAATCCTCAGGTTCCGGCCCTGACTCCACACAAGGTCTTAGGCCCCGGCATCGACGGGAGAGGAATCCCGAGAGGCCCCCGAGGAACTCGCATGGGGACTGGCCTTTCCTGAGGCCATCAGAGCGGGTCCCTGAGGTCCCCGTCGTAAGTCGAGAGCACCTGCCGCAACTCGAGAAAATCCAGGAGGTTTTGCCCTCCAGGCGAGATGAGGCCCATTTCCGCTGAGGCTTCTCGAGGCCAATAACATCTAACCTCTGGAACTTCCAAAGGGTCCCTCACACCCTTGCTGCAACTCAAGAAGTTCCCCGACATACCCGTCTCCACTCGAGAGGAAGCACGTGGTGTCCCTCACACATCCAGGGGAGCCCCGTATCCGCCTCCTAGCTCGAGATGAGGGATCCTTCCCTGTTTCGTAGGGAAAGACTTCCCGGCGTTCCAGTCGCATCTCAAGAGGAGGCGCTCTCAGCAGGAAAGGCGAGAGGAACTCCAGGGTCGTGACACCATTCCAAGAGTCCCCCATATGTGTCAGTCCTTTCCAGAGGAACCTGTTTTCCCTGCACTGCCTTGACGTTCAAGCCGAGGATCGACTCCCACCACGTGTGCACGTGGGACAGCCCTGTGGGCAAACCTCGTGGGAAAGCCTCGTGGGAAAGACTCGAGGGAAAACCATAGATCCTTTGATCCACGCGGCGTAGTGCGTGACACTGCTGCTACCGCTCTGGAGGAAAGCGCAAGTGCATGCCCGCATTCGAGACGAGGACTGACTCCCCTGGGGAGACTCCAGAAGTACCCCAAGATCCATGTCAGCCCTAGAGAGGAATCCTCAGGTTCCGGCCCCGACTCCACACAAGGTCTTAGGCCCCGGCATCGACGGGAGAGGAATCCCGAGAGGCCCCCGGGGAACTCGCATGGGGACTGGCCTTTCCTGAGGCCACCAGAGCGGGTCCCTGAGGTCCCCGTCGTAAGTCGAGAGCACCTGCCGCAACTCGAGAAAATCCAGTAGGTTTTGCCCCCCAGGCGAGATGAGGCCCATTTCCGCTGAGGCTTCTCGAGGCCAATCACATCTAACCACTGGAACTTCCAAAGGGTCCTTCACACCCTTGCTGCAACTCAAGAAGTTCCCCGACATACCCGTCTCCACTCGAGAGGAAGCACGTGGGTTCCCGCACACATCCAGGGGAGCCCCGTTTCCGCCTCCTAGCTCGAGATGAGGGATCCTTTCCCTGTTTCGTAGGGAAAGAATTCCCGGCGTTCCCGTCGCATCTCAAGAGGAGGCGCTCTCCACAGGAAAGGCGAGAGGAACTCCAGGGTCGTGCCACCATTCCAAGAGTCCCCCAGATGTGTCAGTCCATTCCAGAGGAACCTGTTTTCCCTGCACTGCCTTGACGTTCAAGCCGAGGATCGACTCTCACCACGTGTGCACGTGGGACAGCCCTGTGGGAAAGCCTCGTGGGAAAGACTCAAGGGAAAACCATAGATCCTTTGATCCACGCGGCGGACTGCGTGACACTGCTGCTACCGCTCTGGAGGAAAGTGCAAGTGCATGCCCGCATTCGAGACGAGGACTGACTCCCCTGGGGAGACTCCAGAAGTACCCCAAGATCCATGTCAGCCCTAGAGAGGAATCCTCAGGTTCCGGCCCCGACTCCACACAAGGTCTTAGGCCCCGGCATCGACGGGAGAGGAATCCCGAGAGGCCCCCGGGGAACTCGCATGGGGACTGGCCTTTCCTGAGGCCACCAGAGCGGGTCCCTGAGGTCCCCGTCGTAAGTCGAGAGCACCTGCCGCAACTCGAGAAAATCCAGGAGGTTTTGCCCTCCAGGCGAGATGAGGCCCATTTCCGCTGAGGCTTCTCGAGGCCAATCACATCTAACCACTGGAACTTCCAAAGGGTCCTTCACACCCTTGCTGCAACTCAAGAAGTTCCCCGACATACCCGTCTCCACTCGAGAGGAAGCACGTGGGTTCCCGCACACATCCAGGGGAGCCCCGTTTCCGCCTCCGAGCTCGAAATGAGGGATCCTTTCCCTGTTTCGTAGGGAAAGAATTCCCGGCGTTCCCGTCGCATCTCAAGAGGAGGCGCTCTCCACAGGAAAGGCGAGAGGAACTCCAGGGTCGTGCCACCATTCCAAGAGTCCCCCAGATGTGTCAGTCCATTCCAGAGGAACCTGTTTTCCCTGCACTGCCTTGACGTTCAAGCCGAGGATCGACTCCCACCACGTGTGCATGTGGGACAGCCCTGTGGGAAAGCCTCGTGGGAAAGCCTCGTGGGAAAGACTCGAGGGAAAACCATAGATCCTTTGATCCACGCGGCGGACTGCGTGACACTGCTGCTACCGCTATGGAGGAAAGCGCAAGTGCATGCCCGCATTTGAGACGAGGACTGACTCCCCTGGGGAGACTCCAGAAGTACCCCAAGACCCATGTCAGCACTGGAGAGGAATCCTCAGGTTCCGGCCACTACTCCACACAAGGTCTTAGGCCCCGGCATCGACGGGAGAGGAATCCCGAGAGGCCCCTGAGGAACTCGCATGGGGACTGGCCTTTCCTGAGGCCACCAGAGCGGGTCCCTGAGGTCCCCGTCGTAAGTCGAGAGCACCTGCCGCAACTCGAGAAAATCCAGGAGGTTTTGCTCTCCAGGCGAAAGGAGGCCCATTTCCGCTGAGGCTTCTCGAGGCCAATCACATCTAACCACTGGAACTTCCAAAGGGTCCTTCACAGCCTTGCTGCAACTCAAGAAGTTCCCCGACATACCCGTCTCCACTCGAGAGGAAGCACGTGGTGTCCCGCACACATCCAGGGGAGCCCCGTTTCCGCCTCCTAGCTCGAGATGAGGGATCCTTTCCCTGTTTCGTAGGGAAAGAATTCCCGGCGTTCCCGTCGCATCTCAAGAGGAGGCGCTCTCCACAGGAAAGGCGAGAGGAACTCCAGGGTCGTGACACCATTCCAAGAGTCCCCCAGATGTGTCAGTCCATTCCAGAGGAACCTGTTTTCCCTGCAATGCCTTGACGTTCAAGCCGAGGATCGACTCCCACCACGTGTGCACGTGGGACAGCCCTGTGGGAAAGCCTCGTGGGAAAGCCTCGAGGGAAAGACTCGAGGGAAAACCATAGATCCTTTGATCCACGCGGCGGACTGCGTGACACTGCTGCTACCGCTCTGGAGGAAAGTGCAAGTGCATGCCCGCATTCGAGACGAGGACTGACTCCCCTGGGGAGACTCCAGAAGTACCCCAAGATCCATGTCAGCACTGGAGAGGAATCCTCAGGTTCCGGCCCCGCCTCCACACAAGGTCTTAGGCCCCGGCATCGACGGGAGAGGAATCCCGAGAGGCCCCCGAGGAACTCGCATGGGGACTGGCCTTTCCTGAGGCCACCAGAGCGGGTCCATGTGGTCCCCGTCGTAAGTCGAGAGCACATGCCTCAACTCGAGAAAATCCAGGAGGTTTTGCCCTCCAGGCGAGATGAGGCCCATTTCCGCTGAGGCTTCTCGAGGCCAATCACATCTAACCACTGGACATTCCAAAGGGTCCTTCACACCATTGCTGCAACTCAAGAAGTTCCCCGACATACCCGTCTGCACTCGAGAGGAAGCATGTGGTGTCCCGCACACATCCAGGGGAGCCCCGTTTCCGCCTCCTAACTCGAGATGAGGGATCCTTTCCCTGTTTCGTAGGGAAAGAATTCCCGGCGTTCCCGTCGCATCTCAAGAGGAGGCGCTCTCCACAGGAAAGGCGAGAGGAACTCCAGGGTCGTGACACCATTCCAAGAGTCCCCCAGATGTGTCAGTCCATTCCAGAGGAACCTGTTTTCCCTGCACTGCCTTGACGTTCAAGCCGAGGATCGAATCCCACCACGAGTGCACGTGGGACAGCCCTTTGGGAAAGCCTCGTGGGAAAGCCTCGTGGGAAAGCCTCGTGGGAAAGACTCGAGGGAAAACCATAGATCCTTTGATCCACGCGGCGGACTGCGTGACACTGCTGCTACCGCTCTGGAGGAAAGCGCAAGTGCATGCCCGCATTCGAGACGAGGACTGACTCCCCTGGGGAGACTCCAGAAGTACCCCAAGATCCATGTCAGCACTGGAGAGGAATCCTCAGGTTCCGGACCCGACTCCACACAAGGT
Organism: Ovis canadensis; assembly: GCF_042477335.2. NCBI lineage: Eukaryota > Metazoa > Chordata > Mammalia > Artiodactyla > Bovidae > Ovis > Ovis canadensis. Next base: position 5,050,849 of record NC_091252.1, read on the forward strand.
CTTAGGCCCCGGCATCGACGGGAGAGGAATCCCGAGAGGCCCCCGAGGAACTCGCATGGGGACTGGCCTTTCCTGAGGCCACCAGAGCGGGTCACTGAGGTCCCCGTCGTAAGTCGAGAGCACCTGTCACAACTCGAGAAAATCCAGGAGGTTTTGCCCTCCAGGCGAGATGAGACCCATTTCCGCTGAGGCTTCTCGAGGCCAATCACATCTAACCACTGGAACTTCCAAAGGGACCTTCACACCGTTGCTGCAACTCAAGAAGTTCCCTGACATACCCGTCTCCACTCGAGAGGAAGCACGTGGGGTCCCGCACACATCCAGGGGAGCCCCGTTTCCGCCTCCGAGCTCGAGATGAGGGATCCTTTCCCTGTTTCGTAGGGAAAGAATTCCCGGCGTTCCCGTCGCATCTCAAGAGGAGGCGCTCTCCACAGGAAAGGCGAGAGGAACTCCAGGGTCGTGACACCATTCCAAGAGTCCCCCAGATGTGTCAGTCCATTCCAGAGGAACCTCTTTTCCCTGCACTGCCTTGACGTTCAAGCCGAGGATCGACTCCCACCACGTGTGCACGTGGGACAGCCCTGTGGGAAAGCCTCGTGGGAAAGCCTCGTGGGAAAGACTCGAGGGAAAACCATAGATCCTTTGATCCACGCGGCGGACTGCGTGACACTGCTGCTACCGCTCTGGAGGAAAGCGCAAGTGCATGCCCGCATTTGAGACGAGGACTGACTCCCCTGGGGAGACTCCAGAAGTACCCCAAGATCCATGTCAGCACTGGAGAGGAATCCTCAGGTTCCGGCCCCGACTCCACACAAGGTCTTAGGCCCCGGCATCGAAGGGAGAGGAATCCCGAGAGGCCCCCGAGGAACTCGCATGGGGACTGGCCTTTCCTGAGGCCACCAGAGCGGGTCCCTGAGGTCCCCGTCGTAAGTCGAGAGCACCTGCCGCAACTCGAGAAAATCCAGGAGGTTTTGCCCTCCAGGCGAGATGAGGCCCATTTCCGCTGAGGCTTCTCGAGGCCAATCACATCTAACCACTGGAACTTCCAAAGGGTCCTTCACACCCTTGCTGCAACTCAAGAAGTTCCCCGACATACCCGTCTCCACTCGAGAGGAAGCACGTGGTGTCCCGCACACATCCAGGGGAGCCCGGTTTCCGCCTCCTAGCTCGAGATGAGGGATCCTTTCCCTGTTTCGTAGGGAAAGAATTCCCGGCGTTCCCGTCGCATCTCAAGAGGAGGCGCTCTCCACAGGAAAGGCGAGAGGAACTCCAGGGTCGTGACACCATTCCAAGAGTCCCCCAGATGTGTCAGTCCATTCCAGAGGAACCTGTTTTCCCTGCACTGCCTTGACGTTCAAGCCGAGGATCGACTCCCACCACGTGTGCACGTGGGACAGCCCTGTGGGAAAGCCTCGTGGGAAAGACTCGAGGGAAAACCATAGATCCTTTGATCCACGCGGCGGACTGCGTGACACTGCTGCTACCGCTCTGGAGGAAAGCGCAAGTGCATGCCCGCATTCGAGACGAGGACTGACTCCCCTGGGGAGACTCCAGAAGTACCCCAAGATCCATGTCAGCACTGGAGAGGAATCCTCAGGTTCCGGCCCCGACTCCACACAAGGTCTTAGGCCCCGGCATCGACGGGAGAGGAATCCCGAGAGGCCCCCGAGGAACTCGCATGGGGACTGGCCTTTCCTGAGGCCACCAGAGCGGGTCCCTGAGGTCCCCGTCGTAAGTCTAGAGCACCTGCCGCAACTCGAGAAAATCCAGGAGGTTTTGCCCACCAGGCGAGATGAGGCCCATTTCCACTGAGGCTTCTCGAGGCTAATCACGTCTAACCACTGGAACTTCCAAAGGGTCCTTCACACCCTTGCTGCAACTCAAGAAGTTCCCCGACATACCCGTCTCCACTCGAGAGGAAGCACGTGGGTCCCGCACACATCCAGGAGAGCCCGGTTTCCGCCTCCTAGCTCGAGATGAGGGATCCTTTCCCTGTTTCCTAGGGAAAGAATTCCCGGCGTTCTCGTCGCATCTCAAGAGGAGGCGCTCTCCAAAGGAAAGGCGAGAGGAACTCCAGGGTCGTGCCACCATTCCAAGAGTCCCCCAGATGTGTCAGTCCATTCCAGAGGAACCTGTTTTCCCTGCACTGCCTTGACGTTCAAGCCGAGGATCGACTCCCACCACGTGTGCACGTGGGACAGCCCTGTGGGAAAGCCTCGTGGGAAAGCCTCGTGGGGAAGACTCGAGGGAAAACCATAGATCCTTTGATCCATGCGGCGGACTGCGTGACACTGCTGCTACCGCTCTGGATGAAAGCGCAAGTGCATGCCCGCATTCGAGACGAGGACTGACTCCCCTGGGGAGACTCCAGAAGTACCCCAAGATCCATGTCAGCACTGGAGAGGAATCCTCAGGTTCTGGCCCCGACTCCACACAAGGTCTTAGGCCCCGGCATCGACGGGAGAGGAATCCCGAGAAGGCCCCGAGTAACTCGCATGGGGACTGGCCTTTCCTGAGGCCACCAGAGCGGGTCCCTGAGGCCCCCGTCGTAAGTCTAGAGCACCTGCCTCAACTCGAGAAAATCCAGGAGGTTTTGCCCTCCAGGCGAGATGAGGCCCATTTCCGCTGAGGCTTCTCGAGGCCAATCACATCTAACCACTGGAACTTCCAAAGGGTCCTTCACACCCTTGCTGCAACTCAAGAAGCTCCCCGACATACCCGTCTCCACTCGAGAGGAAGCACGTGGTGTCCCGCACACATCAAGGGGAGCCCCGTATCTGCCTCCTAGCTCGAGATGAGGGATCCTTTCCCTGTTTCATAGGGAAAGAATTCCCGGCGTTCCCGTCGCATCTCAAGAGGAGGCGCTCTCCACAGGAAAGGCGAGAGGAACTCCAGGGTCGTGCCACCATTCCAAGAGTCCCCCAGTTGTGTCAGCCCATTCCAGAGGAACCTGTTTTCCCTGCACTGCCTTGACGTTCAAGCCGAGGATCGACTCCCACCACGTGTGCACGTGGGACAGCCCTGTGGGAAAGCCTCGTGGGAAAGCCTCGTGGGAAAGACTCGAGGGAAAACCATAGATCCTTTGATCCACGCGGCGGACTGCGTGACACTGCTGCTACCGCTCTGGAGGAAAGCGCAAGTGCATGCCCGCATTCGAGACGAGGACTGACTCCCCTGGGGAGACTCCAGAAGTACCCCAAGATCCATGTCAGCACTGGAGAGGAATCCTCAGGTTCCGGCCCCGACTCCACACAAGGTCTTAGGCCCCGGCATCGAAGGGAGAGGAATCCCGAGAGGCCCCCGAGGAACTCGCATGGGGACTGGCCTTTCCTGAGGCCACCAGAGCGGGTCCCTGAGGTCCCCGTCGTAAGTCGAGAGCACCTGCCGCAACTCGAGAAAATCCAGGAGGTTTTGCCCTCCAGGCGAGATGAGGCCCATTTCCGCTGAGGCTTCTCGAGGCCAATCACATCTAACCACTGGAACTTCCAAAGGGTCCTTCACACCCTTGCTGCAACTCAAGAAGTTCCCCGACATACCCGTCTCCACTCGAGAGGAAGCACGTGGTGTCCCGCACACATCCAGGGGAGCCCGGTTTCCGCCTCCTAGCTCGAGATGAGGGATCCTTTCCCTGTTTCGTAGGGAAAGAATTCCCGGCGTTCCCGTCGCATCTCAAGAGGAGGCGCTCTCCACAGGAAAGGCGAGAGGAACTCCAGGGTCGTGACACCATTCCAAGAGTCCCCCAGATGTGTCAGTCCATTCCAGAGGAACCTGTTTTCCCTGCACTGCCTTGACGTTCAAGCCGAGGATCGACTCCCACCACGTGTGCACGTGGGACAGCCCTGTGGGAAAGCCTCGTGGGAAAGCCTCGTGGGAAAGACTCGAGGGAAAACCATAGATCCTTTGATCCACGCGGCGGACTGCGTGACACTGCTGCTACCGCTCTGGAGGAAAGCGCAAGTGCATGCCCGCATTCGAGACGAGGACTGACTCCCCTGGGGAGACTCCAGAAGTACCCCAAGATCCATGTCAGCACTGGAGAGCAATCCTCAGGTTCCGGCCCCGACTCCACACAAGGTCTTAGGCCCCGGCATCGACGGGAGAGGAATCCCGAGAGGCCCCCGAGGAACTCGCATGGGGACTGGCCTTTCCTGAGGCCACCAGAGCGGGTCCCTGAGGTCCCCGTCGTAAGTCGAGAGCACCTGCCGCAACTCCAGAAAATCCAGGAGGTTTTGCCCTCCAGGCGAGATGAGGCCCATTTCCGCTGAGGCTTCTCGAGGCCAATCACATCTAACCACTGGAACTTCCAAAGGGTCCTTCACACCATTGCTGCAACTCAAGAAGTTCCCCGACATACCCGTCTCTACTCGAGAGGAAGCACGTGGGGTCCCGCACACATCCAGGGGAGCTCCGTTCCCACCCCCTAGCTCGAGATGAGGGATCCTTTCCCTGTTTCGTAGGGAAAGAATTCCCGGCGTTCCCGTCGCATCTCAAGAGGAGACGCTCTCCACAGGAAAGGCGAGAGGAACTCCAGGGTCGTGACACCATTCCAAGAGTCCCCCAGATATGTCAGTCCATTCCAGAGGAACCAGTTTTCCCTGCACTGCCTTGACGTTCAAGCCGAGGATCGACTCCCACCACGTGTGCACGTGGGACAGCCCTGTGGGAAAGCCTCGTGGGAAAGCCTCGTGGGAAAGACTCGAGGGAAAAACATAGATCCGTTGATCCACTCGGCGGACTGCGTGACACTGCTGCCACCACTCTGGAGGAAAGCGCAAGTGCATGCCCGCATTCGAGACGAGGACTGACTCCCCTGGGGAGACTCCAGAAGTACCCCAAGATCCATGTCAGCACTGGAGAGGAATCCTCAGTTTCCGGCCCCGACTCCACACAAGGTCTTAGGCCCCGGCATCGACGGGAGAGGAATCCCGAGAGGCCCCGAGGAACTCGCATGGGGACTGGCCTTTCCTGAGGCCACCAGAGCGGTTCCCTGAGGTCCCCGTCGTAAGTCGAGAGCACCTGCCGCAACTCGAAAAAATCCAGGAGGTTTTGCCCTCCAGGCGAGATGAGGCCCATTTCCGCTGAGGCTTCTCGAGGCTAATCACGTCTAACCACTGGAACTTCCAAAGGGTCCTTCACAACCTTGCTGCAACTCAAGAAGTTCCCCGACATACCCGTCTCCACTCGAGAGGAAGCACGTGGTGTCCCGCCCACATCCAGGGGAGCCCCGATTCCGCCTCCTAGCTCGAGATGAGGGATCCTTTCCCTGTTTCGTAGGGAAAGAATTCCCGGCGTTCCCGTCGCATCTCAAGAGGAGGCGCTCTCCACAGGAAAGGCGAGAGGAACTCCAGGGTCGTGCCACCATTCCAAGAGTCCCCCAGATGTGTCAGTCCATTCCAGAGGAACCTGTTTTCCCTGCACTGCCTTGACGTTCAAGCCGAGGATCGACTCCCACCACGTGTGCACGTGGGACAACCCTGTGGGAAAGCCTCGTGGGAAAGCCTCGTGGGAAAACTCGAGGGAAAACCATAGATCCTTTGATCCACGCGGCGGACTGCGTGACACTGCTGCTACCGCTCTGGAGGAAAGCGCAAGTGCATGCCCGCATTCGAGACGAGGACTGACTCCCCTGGGGAGACTCCAGAAGTACCCCAAGATCCATGTCAGCACTGGAGAGGAATCCTCAGGTTCCGGACCCGACTCCACACAAGGTCTTAGGCCCCGGCATCGACGGGAGAGGAATCCCGAGAGGCCCCCGAGGAACTCGCATGGGGACTGGCCTTTCCTGAGGCCACCAGAGCGGGTCCCTGAGGTCCCCGTCGTAAGTCGAGAGCACCTGTCACAACTCGAGAAAATCCAGGAGGTTTTGCCCTCCAGGCGAGATGAGACCCATTTCCGCTGAGGCTTCTCGAGGCCAATCACATCTAACCACTGGAACTTCCAAAGGGACCTTCACACCGTTGCTGCAACTCAAGAAGTTCCCCGACATACCCGTCTCCACTCGAGAGGAAGCACGTGGGGTCCCGCACACATCCAGGGGAGCCCCGTTTCCGCCTCCGAGCTCGAGATGAGGGATCCTTTCCCTGTTTCGTAGGGAAAGAATTCCCGGCGTTCCCGTCGCATCTCAAGAGGAGGCGCTCTCCACAGGAAAGGCGAGAGGAACTCCAGGGTCGTGACACCATTCCAAGAGTCCCCCAGATGTGTCAGTCCATTCCAGAGGAACCTGTTTTCCCTGCACTGCCTTGACGTTCAAGCCGAGGATCGACTCCCACCACGTGTGCACGTGGGACAGCCCTGTGGGAAAGCCTCGTGGGAAAGCCTCGTGGGAAAGACTCGAGGGAAAACCATAGATCCTTTGATCCACGCGGCGGACTGCGTGACACTGCTGCTACCGCTCTGGAGGAAAGCGCAAGTGCATGCCCGCATTTGAGACGAGGACTGACTCCCCTGGGGAGACTCCAGAAGTACCCCAAGATCCATGTCAGCACTGGAGAGGAATCCTCAGGTTCCGGCCCCGACTCCACACAAGGTCTTAGGCCCCGGCATCGAAGGGAGAGGAATCCCGAGAGGCCCCCGAGGAACTCGCATGGGGACTGGCCTTTCCTGAGGCCACCAGAGCGGGTCCCTGAGGTCCCCGTCGTAAGTCGAGAGCACCTGCCGCAACTCGAGAAAATCCAGGAGGTTTTGCCCTCCAGGCGAGATGAGGCCCATTTCCGCTGAGGCTTCTCGAGGCCAATCACATCTAACCACTGGAACTTCCAAAGGGTCCTTCACACCCTTGCTGCAACTCAAGAAGTTCCCCGACATACCCGTCTCCACTCGAGAGGAAGCACGTGGTGTCCCGCACACATCCAGGGGAGCCCGGTTTCCGCCTCCTAGCTCGAGATGAGGGATCCTTTCCCTGTTTCGTAGGGAAAGAATTCCCGGCGTTCCCGTCGCATCTCAAGAGGAGGCGCTCTCCACAGGAAAGGCGAGAGGAACTCCAGGGTCGTGACACCATTCCAAGAGTCCCCCAGATGTGTCAGTCCATTCCAGAGGAACCTGTTTTCCCTGCACTGCCTTGACGTTCAAGCCGAGGATCGACTCCCACCACGTGTGCACGTGGGACAGCCCTGTGGGAAAGCCTCGTGGGAAAGACTCGAGGGAAAACCATAGATCCTTTGATCCACGCGGCGGACTGCGTGACACTGCTGCTACCGCTCTGGAGGAAAGCGCAAGTGCATGCCCGCATTCGAGACGAGGACTGACTCCCCTGGGGAGACTCCAGAAGTACCCCAAGATCCATGTCAGCACTGGAGAGGAATCCTCAGGTTCCGGCCCCGACTCCACACAAGGTCTTAGGCCCCGGCATCGACGGGAGAGGAATCCCGAGAGGCCCCCGAGGAACTCGCATGGGGACTGGCCTTTCCTGAGGCCACCAGAGCGGGTCCCTGAGGTCCCCGTCGTAAGTCTAGAGCACCTGCCGCAACTCGAGAAAATCCAGGAGGTTTTGCCCACCAGGCGAGATGAGGCCCATTTCCACTGAGGCTTCTCGTGGCTAATCACGTCTAACCACTGGAACTTCCAAAGGGTCCTTCACACCCTTGCTGCAACTCAAGAAGTTCCCCGACATACCCGTCTCCACTCGAGCGGAAGCACGTGGGTCCCGCACACATCCAGGGGAGCCCGGTTTCCGCCTCCTAGCTCGAGATGAGGGATCCTTTCCCTGTTTCCTAGGGAAAGAATTCCCGGCGTTCTCGTCGCATCTCAAGAGGAGGCGCTCTCCAAAGGAAAGGCGAGAGGAACTCCAGGGTCGTGCCACCATTCCAAGAGTCCCCCAGATGTGTCAGTCCATTCCAGAGGAACCTGTTTTCCCTGCACTGCCTTGACGTTCAAGCCGAGGATCGACTCCCACCACGTGTGCACGTGGGACAGCCCTGTGGGAAAGCCTCGTGGGAAAGCCTCGTGGGGAAGACTCGAGGGAAAAACATAGATCCTTTGATCCATGCGGCGGACTGCGTGACACTGCTGCTACCGCTCTGGATGAAAGCGCAAGTGCATGCCCGCATTCGAGACGAGGACTGACTCCCCTGGGGAGACTCCAGAAGTACCCCAAGATCCATGTCAGCACTGGAGAGGAATCCTCAGGTTCCGGCCCCGACTCCACACAAGGTCTTAGGCCCCGGCATCGACGGGAGAGGAATCCCGAGAAGGCCCCGAGTAACTCGCATGGGGACTGGCCTTTCCTGAGGCCACCAGAGCGGGTCCCTGAGGCCCCCGTCGTAAGTCTACAGCACCTGCCTCAACTCGAGAAAATCCAGGAGGTTTTGCCCTCCAGGCGAGATGAGGCCCATTTCCGCTGAGGCTTCTCGAGGCCAATCACATCTAACCACTGGAACTTCCAAAGGGTCCTTCACACCCTTGCTGCAACTCAAGTAGCTCCCCGACATACCCGTCTCCACTCGAGAGGAAGCACGTTGTGTCCCGCACACATCAAGGGGAGCCCCGTATCCGCCTCCTAGCTCGAGATGAGGGATCCTTTCCCTGTTTCATAGGGAAAGAATTCCCGGCGTTCCCGTCGCATCTCAAGAAGAGGCGCTCTCCACAGGAAAGGCGAGAGGAACTCCAGGGTCGTGCCACCATTCCAAGAGTCCCCCAGTTGTGTCAGCCCATTCCAGAGGAACCTGTTTTCCCTGCACTGCCTTGACGTTCAAGCCGAGGATCGACTCCCACCACGTGTGCACGTGGGACAGCCCTGTGGGAAAGCCTCGTGGGAAAGCCTCGTGGGAAAGACTCGAGGGAAAACCATAGATCCTTTGATCCATGCGGCGGACTGCGTGACACTGCTGCTACCGCTCTGGAGGAAAGCGCAAGTGCATGCCCGCATTCGAGACGAGGACTGACTCCCCTGGGGAGACTCCAGAAGTACCCCAAGATCCATGTCAGCACTGGAGAGGAATCCTCAGGTTCCGGCCCCGACTCCACACAAGGTCTTAGGCCCCGGCATCGACGGGAGAGGAATCCCGAGAGGCCCCCGAGGAACTCGCATGGGTACTGGTCTTTCCTGAGGCCACCAGAGCGGGTCCCTGAGGTCCCCGTCGTAAGTCGAGAGCACCTGCCGCAACTCGAGAAAATCCAGGAGGTTTTGCCCTCCAGGCGAGATGAGGCCCATTTCCGCTGAGGCTTCTCGAGGCCAATCACATCTAACCACTGGAACTTCCAAAGGGTCCTTCACACCATTGCTGCAACTCAAGAAGTTCCCCGACATACCCGTCTCCACTCGAGAGGAAGCACGTGGGTTCCCGCACACATCCAGGGGAGCCCCGTTTCCGCCTCCTAGCTCGAGATGAGGGATCCTTTCCCTGTTTCGTAGGGAAAGAATTCCCGGCGTTCCCGTCGCATCTCAAGAGGAGGCGCTCTCCACAGGAAAGGCGAGAGGAACTCCAGGGTCATGCCACCATTCCAAGAGTCCCCCAGATGTGTCAGTCCATTCCAGAGGAACCTGTTTTCCCTGCACTGCCTTGACGTTCAAGCCGAGGATCGACTCCCACCACGTGTGCACGTGGGACAGCCCTGTGGGAAAGCCTCGTGGGAAAGCCTCGTGGGAAAGACTCGAGGGAAAACCATAGATCCTTTGATCCATGCGGCGGACTGCGTGACACTGCTGCTACCGCTCTGGATGAAAGCGCAAGCGCATGCCCGCATTCGAGACGAGGACTGACTCCCCTGGGGAGACTCCAGAAGTACCCCAAGATCCATGTCAGCACTGGAGAGGAATCCTCATGTTCCGGCCCCGACTCCACACAAGGTCTTAGGCCCCGGCATCGACGGGATAGGAATCCCGAGAGGGCCCCGAGGAACTCGCATGGGGACTGGCCTTTCCTGAGGCCACCAGAGCGGGTCCCTGAGGTCCCCGTCGAAAGTCTAGAGCACCTGCCTCAACTCGAGAAAATCCAGGAGGTTTTGCCCTCCAGGCGAGATGAGGCCCATTTCCGCTGAGGCTTCTCGAGGCCAATCACATCTAACCACTGGACTTTCCAAAGGGTCCTTCACACCATTGCTGCAACTCAAGAAGTTCCCCGACATACCCGTCTGCACTCGAGAGGAAGCACGTGGTTGTCCGCACACATCCAGGGGAGCCCCGTATCCCCCTCCTAGCTCGAGATGAGGGATCCTTTCCCTGTTTCGTAGGGAAAGAATTCCCGGCGTTCCCGTCGCATCTCAAGAGGAGGCGCTCTCCACAGGAAAGGCGAGAGGAACTCCAGGGTCGTGCCACCATTCCAAGAGTCCCCCAGATGTGTCAGTCCATTCCAGAGGAACCTGTTTTCCCTGCACTGCCTTGACGTTCAAGCCGAGGATCGACTCCCACCACGTGTGCACGTGGGACAGCCCTGTGGGAAAGCCTCGTGGGAAAGCCTCGTGGGAAAGACTCGAGGGAAAACCATAGATCCTTTGATCCACGCGGCGGACTGCGTGACACTGCTGCTACCGCTCTGGAGGAAAGCGCAAGTGCATGCCCGCATTCGAGACGAGGACTGACTCCCCTGGGGAGACTCCAGAAGTACCCCAAGATCCATGTCAGCACTGGAGAGGAATCCTCAGGTTCCGGCCCCGACTCCACACAAGGTCTTAGGCCCCGGCATCGACGGGAGAGGAATCCCGAGAGGCCCCCGAGGAACTCGCATGGGGACTGGCCTTTCCTGAGGCCACCAGAGCGGGTCCCTGAGGTCCCCGTCGTAAGTCGAGAGCACCTGCCGCAACTCCAGAAAATCCAGGAGGTTTTGCCCTCCAGGCGAGATGAGGCCCATTTCCGCTGAGGCTTCTCGAGGCCAATCACATCTAATCACTGGAACTTCCAAAGGGTCCTTCACACCCTTGCAGCAACTCAAGAAGTTCCCCGACATACCCGTCTCCACTCGAGAGGAAGCACGTGGGTTCCCGCACACATCCAGGGGAGCCCCGTTTCCGCCTCCTAGCTCGAGATGAGGGATCCTTTCCCTGTTTCGTAGGGAAAGAATTCCCGGCGTTCCCGTCGCATCTCAAGAGGAGGCGCTCTCCACAGGAAAGGCGAGAGGAACTCCAGGGTCGTGACACCATTCCAAGAGTCCCCCAGATGTGTCAGTCCATTCCAGAGGAACCTGTTTTCCCTGCACTGCCTTGACGTTCAAGCCGAGGATCGACTCCCACCACGTGTGCACGTGGGACAGCCCTGTGGGAAAGCCTCGTGGGAAAGACTCGAGGGAAAACCATAGATCCTTTGATCCACGCGGCGGACTGCGTGACACTGCTGCTACCGCTCTGGAGGAAAGCGCAAGTGCATGCCCGCATTCGAGACGAGGACTGACTCCCCTGGGGAGACTCCAGAAGTACCCCAAGATCCATGTCAGCACTGGAGAGGAATCCTCAGGTTCCGGCCCCGACTCCACACAAGGTCTTAGGCCCCGGCATCGACGGGAGAGGAATCCCGAGAGGCCCCCGAGGAACTCGCATGGGGACTGGCCTTTCCTGAGGCCACAAGAGCGGGTCCCTGAGGTCCCCGTCGTAAGTCGAGAGCACCTGCCGCAACTCGAGAAAATCCAGGAGGTTTTGCCCTCCAGGAGAGATGAGGCCCATTTCCGCTGAGGCTTCTCGAGGCCAATCACATCTAACCACTGGAACTTCCAAAGGGTCCTTCACACCATTGCTGCAACTCAAGAAGTTCCCCGACATACCCGTCTCTACTCGAAAGGAAGCACGTGGTGTCCCGCACACATCCAGGGGAGCCCCGTTTCCGCCTCCTAGCTCGAGATGAGGGATCCTTTCCCTGTTTCGTAGGGAAAGAATTCCCAGCGTTCCCGTCGCATCTCAAGAGGAGGCGCTCTCCACAGGAAAGGCGAGAGGAACTCCAGGGTCGTGCCACCATTCCAAGAGTCCCCCAGATGTGTCAGTCCATTCCAGAGGAAACTGTTTTCCCTGCACTGCCTTGACGTTCAAGCCGAGGATCGACTCCCACCACGTGTGCACTTGGGACAGCCCTGTCGGAAAGCCTCGTGGGAAAGCCTCATGGGAAAGACTCGAGGGAAAACCATAGATCCTTTGATCCACGCGGCGGACTGCGTGCCACTGCTGCTACCGCTCTGGAGGAAAGCGCAAGTGCATGCCCGCTTTCGAGACGAGGACTGACTCCCCTGGGGAGACTCCAGAAGTACCCCAAGATCCATGTCAGCACTGGAGAGGAATCCTCAGGTTCCGGCCCCGACTCCACACAAGGTTTTAGGCCCCGGCATCGACGGGAGAGGAATCCCGAGAGGCCCCCGAGGAACTCGCATGGGGACTGGCCTTTCCTGAGGCCACCAGAGCGGGTCCCTGAGGTCCCCGTCGTAAGTCGAGAGCACCTGCCGCAACTCGAGAAAATCCAGGAGGTTTTGCCCTCCAGGCGAGATGAGGCCCATTTCCGCTGAGGATTCTCGAGGCCAATCACATCTAACCACTGGACATTCCAAAGGGTCCTTCACACCATTGCTGCAACTCAAGAAGTTCCCCGACATACCCGTCTCCACTCGAGAGGAAGCACGTGGTGTCCCGCACACATCCAGGCGAGCCCCGTTTCGCCTCCTAGCTCGAGATGAGGGATCCTTTCCCTGTTTCGTAGGGAAAGAATTCCCGGGGTTCCCGTCGCATCTCAAGAGGAGGCGCTCTCAACAGGAAAGGCGAGAGGAACTCCAGGGTCGTGACACCATTCCAAGAGTCCCCCAGATGTGTCAGTCCATTCCAGAGGAACCTGTTTTCCCTGCACTGCCTTGACGTTCAAGCCGAGGATCGATTCCCACCACGTGTGCAAGTGGGACAGCCCTGTGGGAAAGCCTCGTGGGAAAGCCTCGTGGGAAAGACTCGAGGGAAAACCATAGATCCTTTGATCCACGCGACGGACTGCATGACACTGCTGCTACCGTTGTGGAGGAAAGCGCAAGTGCATGCCCGCATTCGAGACGAGGACTGACTCCCCTGGGGAGACTCCAGAAGTACCCCAAGATCCATGTCAGCACTGGAGAGGAATCCTCAGGTTCCGGCACCGACTCCACACAAGGTCTTAGGCCCCGGCATCGACGGGAGAGGAATCCCGAGAGGCCCCCTAGGAACTCGCATGGGGACTGGCCTTTCCTGAGGCCACCAGAGCGGGTCCATGTGGTCCCCGTCGTAAGTCGAGAGCACCTGCCGCAACTCGAGAAAATCCAGGAGATTTTGCCCTCCAGGCGAGATGAGGCCCATTTCCGCTGAGGCTTCTCGAGGCCAATCACATCTAACCACTGGACTTTCCAAAGGGTCCTTCACACCATTGCTGCGACTCAAGAAGTTCCCCGACATACCCGTCTGCACTCGAGAGGAAGCACGTGGTGTCCCGCACACATCCAGGGGAGCCCCGTTTCCGCCTCCTAGCTCGAGATGAGGGATCCTTTCCCTGTTTCGTAGGGAAAGAATTCCCGGCGTTCCCGTCGCATCTCAAGAGGAGGCGCTCTCCACAGGAAAGGCGAGAGGAACTCCAGGGTCGTGACACCATTCCAAGAGTCCCCCAGATGTGTCAGTCCATTAAAGAGGAACCTGTTTTCCCTGCACTGCCTTGACGTTCAAGCCGAGGATCGAATCCCACCACGAGTGCACGTGGGACAGCCCTGTGGGAAAGCCTCGTGGGAAAGCCTCGTGGGAAAGCCTCGTGGGAAAGACTCGAGGGAAAACCATAGATCCTTTGATCCACGCGGCGGACTGCGTGACACTGCTGCTACCGCTCTGGAGGAAAGCGCAAGTGCATGTCCGCATTCGAGACGAGGACTGACTCCCCTGGGGAGACTCCAGAAGTACCACAAGATCCATGTCAGCACTGGAGAGGAATCCTCAGGTTCCGGCCCCGACTCCACACAAGGTCTTAGGCCCCGGCATCGACGGGAGAGGAATCCCGAGAGGCCCCCGAGGAAATCGCATGGGGACTGGCCTTTCCTGAGGCCACCAGAGCGGGTCCCTGAGGTCCCCGTCGTAAGTCTAGAGCCCCTCCGCAACTCGAGAAAATCCAGGAGGTTTTGCCCACCAGGCGAGATGAGGCCCATTTCCACTGAGGCTTCTCGAGGCTAATCACATCTAACCACTGGAACTTCCAAAGGGTCCTTCACACCCTTGCTGCAACTCAAGAAGTTCCCCGACATACCCGTCTCCACTCGAGAGGAAGCACGTGGGTCCCGCACACATCCAGGGGATCCCCGTTTCCGCCTCCTAGCTCGAGATGAGGGATCCTTTCCCTGTTTCCTAGGGAAAGAATTCCCGGCGTTCTCGTCGCATCTCAAGAGGAGACGCTCTCCACAGGAAAGGCGAGAGGAACTCCAGGGTCGTGCCACCATTCCAAGAGTCCCCCAGATGTGTCAGTCCATTCCAGAGGAACCTGTTTTCCCTGCACTGCCTTGACGTTCAAGCCGAGGATCGACTCCCACCACGTGTGCACGTGGGACAGCCCTGTGGGAAAGCCTCGTGGGAAAGCCTCGTGGGAAAGACTCGAGGGAAAACCATAGATCCTTTGATCCATGCGGCGGGCTGCGTGACACTGCTGCTACCGCTCTGGATGAAAGCGCAAGTGCATGCCCGCATTCGAGACGAGGACTGACTCCCCTGGGGAGACTCCAGAAGTACCCCAAGATCCATGTCAGCACTGGAGAGGAATCCTCAGGTTCCGGCCCCGACTCCACACAAGGTCTTAGGCCCCGGCATCGACGGGAGAGGAATCCCGAGAGGGCCCCGAGTAACTCGCATGGGGACTGGCCTTTCCTGAGGCCACCAGAGCGGGTCCCTGACGTCCCCGTCGTAAGTCTAGAGCACCTGCCTCAACTCGAGAAAATCCAGGAGGTTTTGCCCTCCAGGCGAGATGAGGCCCATTTCCGCTGAGGCTTCTCGAGGCCAATCACATCTAACCACTGGAACTTCCAAAGGGTCCTTCACACCCTTGCTGCAACTCAAGAAGCTCCCCGACATACCCGTCTCCACTCGAGAGGAAGCACGTGGTGTCCCGCACACATCAAGGGGAGCCCCGTATCCGCCTCCTAGCTCGAGATGAGGGATCCTTTCCCTGTTTCGTAGGGAAAGAATTCCCGGCGTTCCCGTCGCATCTCAAGAGGAGGCGCTCTCCACAGGAAAGGCGAGAGGAACTCCAGGGTCGTGCCACCATTCCAAGAGTCCCCCAGATGTGTCAGTCCATTCCAGAGGAACCTGTTTTCCCTGCACTGCCTTGACGTTCAAGCCGAGGATCGACTCCCACCACGTGTGCACGTGGGACAGCCCTGTGGGAAAGCCTCGTGGGAAAGCCTCGTGGGAAAGACTCGAGGGAAAACCATAGATCCTTTGATCCACGCGGCGGACTGCGTGACACTGCTGCTACCGCTCTGGAGGAAAGCGCAAGTGCATGCCCGCATTCGAGACGAGGACTGACTCCCCTGGGGAGACTCCAGAAGTACCCCAAGATCCATGTCAGCACTGGAGAGGAATCCTCAGGTTCCGGCCCCGACTCCACACAAGGTCTTAGGCCCCGGCATCGACGGGAGAGGAATCCCGAGAGGCCCCCGAGGAACTCGCATGGGGACTGGCCTTTCCTGAGGCCACAAGAGCGGGTCCCTGAGGTCCCCGTCGTAAGTCGAGAGCACCTGCCGCAACTCAAGAAAATCCAGGAGGTTTTGCCCTCCAGGAGAGATGAGGCCCATTTCCGCTGAGGCTTCTCGAGGCCAATCACATCTAACCACTGGAACTTCCAAAGGGTCCTTCACACCATTGCTGCAACTCAAGAAGTTCCCCGACATACCCGTCTCTACTCGAAAGGAAGCACGTGGTGTCCCGCACACATCCAGGGGAGCCCTGTTTCCGCCTCCTAGCTCGAGATGAGGGATCCTTTCCCTGTTTCGTAGGGAAAGAATTCCCAGCGTTCCCGTCGCATCTCAAGAGGAGGCGCTCTCCACAGGAAAGGCGAGAGGAACTCCAGGGTCGTGCCACCATTCCAAGAGTCCCCCAGATGTGTCAGTCCATTCCAGAGGAAACTGTTTTCCCTGCACTGCCTTGACCTTCAAGCCGAGGATCGACTCCCACCACGTGTGCACTTGGGACAGCCCTGTCGGAAAGCCTCGTGGGAAAGCCTCGTGGGAAAGACTCGAGGGAAAACCATAGATCCTTTGATCCACGCGGAGGACTGCGTGACACTGCTGCTACCGCTCTGGAGGAAAGCGCAAGTGCATGCCCGCATTCGAGACGAGGACTGACTCCCCTGGGGAGACTCCAGAAGTACCCCAAGATCCATGTCAGCACTGGAGAGGAATCCTCAGGTTCCGGCCCTGACTCCACACAAGGTCTTAGGCCCCGGCATCGACGGGAGAGGAATCCCGAGAGGCCCCCGAGGAACTCGCATGGGGACTGGCCTTTCCTGAGGCCATCAGAGCGGGTCCCTGAGGTCCCCGTCGTAAGTCGAGAGCACCTGCCGCAACTCGAGAAAATCCAGGAGGTTTTGCCCTCCAGGCGAGATGAGGCCCATTTCCGCTGAGGCTTCTCGAGGCCAATAACATCTAACCTCTGGAACTTCCAAAGGGTCCCTCACACCCTTGCTGCAACTCAAGAAGTTCCCCGACATACCCGTCTCCACTCGAGAGGAAGCACGTGGTGTCCCTCACACATCCAGGGGAGCCCCGTATCCGCCTCCTAGCTCGAGATGAGGGATCCTTCCCTGTTTCGTAGGGAAAGACTTCCCGGCGTTCCAGTCGCATCTCAAGAGGAGGCGCTCTCAGCAGGAAAGGCGAGAGGAACTCCAGGGTCGTGACACCATTCCAAGAGTCCCCCATATGTGTCAGTCCTTTCCAGAGGAACCTGTTTTCCCTGCACTGCCTTGACGTTCAAGCCGAGGATCGACTCCCACCACGTGTGCACGTGGGACAGCCCTGTGGGCAAACCTCGTGGGAAAGCCTCGTGGGAAAGACTCGAGGGAAAACCATAGATCCTTTGATCCACGCGGCGGAGTGCGTGACACTGCTGCTACCGCTCTGGAGGAAAGCGCAAGTGCATGCCCGCATTCGAGACGAGGACTGACTCCCCTGGGGAGACTCCAGAAGTACCCCAAGATCCATGTCAGCCCTAGAGAGGAATCCTCAGGTTCCGGCCCCGACTCCACACAAGGTCTTAGGCCCCGGCATCGACGGGAGAGGAATCCCGAGAGGCCCCCGGGGAACTCGCATGGGGACTGGCCTTTCCTGAGGCCACCAGAGCGGGTCCCTGAGGTCCCCGTCGTAAGTCGAGAGCACCTGCCGCAACTCGAGAAAATCCAGTAGGTTTTGCCCCCCAGGCGAGATGAGGCCCATTTCCGCTGAGGCTTCTCGAGGCCAATCACATCTAACCACTGGAACTTCCAAAGGGTCCTTCACACCCTTGCTGCAACTCAAGAAGTTCCCCGACATACCCGTCTCCACTCGAGAGGAAGCACGTGGGTTCCCGCACACATCCAGGGGAGCCCCGTTTCCGCCTCCTAGCTCGAGATGAGGGATCCTTTCCCTGTTTCGTAGGGAAAGAATTCCCGGCGTTCCCGTCGCATCTCAAGAGGAGGCGCTCTCCACAGGAAAGGCGAGAGGAACTCCAGGGTCGTGCCACCATTCCAAGAGTCCCCCAGATGTGTCAGTCCATTCCAGAGGAACCTGTTTTCCCTGCACTGCCTTGACGTTCAAGCCGAGGATCGACTCTCACCACGTGTGCACGTGGGACAGCCCTGTGGGAAAGCCTCGTGGGAAAGACTCAAGGGAAAACCATAGATCCTTTGATCCACGCGGCGGACTGCGTGACACTGCTGCTACCGCTCTGGAGGAAAGTGCAAGTGCATGCCCGCATTCGAGACGAGGACTGACTCCCCTGGGGAGACTCCAGAAGTACCCCAAGATCCATGTCAGTCCTGGAGAGGAATCCTCAGGTTCCGGCCCCGACTCCACACAAGGTCTTAGGCCCCGGCATCGACGGGTGAGGAATCCCGAGAGGCCCCCGAGGAACTCACATGGGGACTGGCCTTTCCTGAGGCCACCAGAGCGGGTCCCTGAGGTCCCCGTCGTAAGTCGAGAGCACCTGCCGCAACTCGAGAAAATCCAGGAGGTTTTGCCCTCCAGGCGAGATGAGGCCCATTTCCACTGAGGCTTCTCGAGGCTAATCACGTCTAACCACTGGAACTTCCAAAGGGTCCTTCACACCCTTGCTGCAACTCAAGAAGTTCCCCGACATACCCGTCTCCACTCGAGAGGAAGTACGTGGGTCCCGCACACATCCAGGGGAGCCCCGTATCCGCCTCCTAGCTCGAGATGAGGGATCCTTCCCTGTTTCGTAGGGAAAGACTTCCCGGCGTTCCAGTCGCATCTCAAGAGGAGGCGCTCTCAACAGGAAAGGCGAGAGGAACTCCAGGG
Organism: Ovis canadensis; assembly: GCF_042477335.2. NCBI lineage: Eukaryota > Metazoa > Chordata > Mammalia > Artiodactyla > Bovidae > Ovis > Ovis canadensis. Next base: position 5,069,253 of record NC_091252.1, read on the forward strand.
TCGTGACACCATTCCAAGAGTCCCCCATATGTGTCAGTCCATTCCAGAGGTACCTGTTTTCCCTGCACTGCCTTGACGTTCAAGCCGAGGATCGACTCCCACCACGTGTGCACGTGGGACAGCCCTGTGGGAAAACCTCGTGGGAAAGCCTCGTGGGAAAGACTCGAGGGAAAACCATAGATCCTTTGATCCACGCGGCGGACTGCGTGACACTGCTGCTACCGCTCTGGAGGAAAGCGCAAGTGCATGCCCGCATTCGAGACGAGGACTGACTCCCCTGGGGAGACTCCAGAAGTACCCCAAGATCCATGTCAGCACTGGAGAGGAATCCTCAGGTTCCGGCCCCGACTCCACACAAGGTCTTAGGCCCCGGCATCGACGGGAGAGGAATCCCGAGAGGCCCCCGAGGAACTCGCATGGGGACTGGCCTTTCCTGAGGCCACCAGAGCGGGTCCCTGAGGTCCCCGTCGTAAGTCGAGAGCACCTGCCGCAACTCCAGAAAATCCAGGAGGTTTTGCCCTCCAGGCGAGATGAGGCCCATTTCCGCTGAGGATTCTCGAGGCCAATCACATCTAACCACTGGAACTTCCAAAGGGTCCTTCACATCCTTGCTGCAACTCAAGAAGCTCCCCGACATACCCGTCTCCACTCGAGAGGAATCACGTGGGGTCCCTCACACATCCAGGGGAACCCCGTTTCTGCCTCCTAGCTCGAGATGAGGGATCCTTCCCTGTTTCGTAGGGAAAGAATTCCCGGCGTTCCAGTCGCATCTCAAGAGGAGGCGCTCTCCACAGGAAAGGCGAGAGGAACTCCAGGGTCGTGACACCATTCCAAGAGTCCCCCAGATGTGTCAGTCCATTCCAGAGGAACCTGTTTTCCCTGCACTGCCTTGACGTTCAAGCCGAGGATCGACTCCCACCACGTGTGCACGTGGGACAGCCCTGTGGGAAAGCCTCGTGGGAAAGCCTCGTGGGAAAGACTCGAGGGACAACCATAGATCCTTTGATCCACGCGGCGGACTGCGTGACACTGCTGCTACCGCTATGGAGGAAAGCGCAAGTGCATGCCCGCATTCGAGACGAGGACTGACTCCCCTGGGGAGACTCCAGAAGTACCCCAAGATCCATGTCAGCCCTGGAGAGGAATCCTCAGGTTCCGGCCCCGACTCCACACAAGGTCTTAGGCCCCGGCATCGACGGGAGAGGAATCCCGAGAGGCCCCCGAGGAACTCGCATGGGGACTGGCCTTTCCTGAGGCCACCAGAGCGGGTCCCTGAGGTCCCCGTCGAAAGTCGAGAGCACCTGCCGCAACTCGAGAAAATCCAGGAGGTTTTGCCCTCCAGGCGAGATGAGGCCCATTTCCGCTGAGGCTTCTCGAGGCCAATCACATCTAACCACTGGAACTTCCAAAGGGTCCTTCACACCCTTGCTGCAACTCAAGAAGTTCCCCGACATACCCGTCTCCACTCGAGAGGAAGCACGTGGGTTCCCGCACACATCCAGGGGAGCCCCGTTTCCGCCTCCTAGCTCGATATGAGGGATCCTTTCCCTGTTTCGGAGGGAAAGAATTCCCGGCGTTCCCGTCGCATCTCAAGAGGAGGCGCTCTCCACAGGAAAGGCGAGAGGAACTCCAGCGTCATGCCACCATTCCAAGAGTCCCCCAGATGTGTCAGTCCATTCCAGAGGAACCTGTTTTCCCTGCACTGCCTTGACGTTCAAGCCGAGGAACGACTCCCACCACGTGTGCACGTGGGACAACCCTGTGGGAAAGCCTCGTGGGAAAGCCTCGTGGGAAAGACTCGAGGGAAAACCATAGATCCTTTGATCCACGCGGAGGACTGCGTGACACTGCTGCTACCACTCTGGAAGAAAGTGCAAGTGCATGCCCGCATTCGAGACGAGGACTGACTCCCCTGGGGAGACTCCAGAAGTACCCCAAGATCCATGTCAGCACTGGAGAGGAATCCTCAGGTTCCGGCCCCGACTCCACACAAGGTCTTAGGCCCCGGCATCGACGGGAGAGGAATCCCGAGAGGCCCCCGAGGAACTCGCATGGGGACTGGCCTTTCCTGAGGCCACCAGAGCGGGTCCCTGTGGTCCCCGTCGTAAGTCGAGAGCACCTGCCGCAACTCGAGAAAATCCAGGAGGTTTTGCCCTCCAGGCGAGATGAGGCCCATTTCCGCTGAGGCTTCTCGAGGCCAATCACATCTAACCACTCGAACTTCCAAAGGGTCCTTCACACCCTTGCTGCAACTCAAGAAGTTCCCCGACATACCCGTCTCCACTCGAGAGGAAGCACGTGGTGTCCCTCACACATCCAGGGGAGCCCCGTATCCGCCTCCTAGCTCGAGATGAGGGATCCTTCCCTGTTTCGTAGGGAAAGACTTCCCGGCGTTCTAGTCGCATCTCAAGAGGAGGCGCTCTCAACAGGAAAGGCGAGAGGAACTCCAGGGTCGTGACACCATTCCAAGAGTCCCCCATATGTGTCAGTCCATTCCAGAGGAACCTGTTTTCCCTGCACTGCCTTGACGTTCAAGCCGAGGATCGACTCCCACCACGTGTGCACGTGGGACAGCCCTGTGGGAAAACCTCGTGGGAAAGCCTCGTGGGAAAGACTCGAGGGAAAACCATAGATCCTTTGAACCACGCGGCGGAGTGCGTGACACTGCTGCTACCGCTCTGGAGGAAAGCGCAAGTGCATGCCGCATTCGAGACGAGGACTGACTCCCCTGGGGAGACTCCAGAAGTACCCCAAGATCCATGTCAGCCCTAGAGAGGAATCCTCAGGTTCCGGCCCCGACTCCACACAAGGTCTTAGGCCCCGGCATCGACGGGAGAGGAATCCCGAGAGGCCCCCGGGGAACTCGCATGGGGACTGGCCTTTCCTGAGGCCACCAGAGCGGGTCCCTGAGGTCCCCGTCGTAAGTCGAGAGCACCTGCCGCAACTCGAGAAAATCCAGGAGGTTTTGCCCTCCAGGCGAGATGAGGCCCATTTCCGCTGAGGCTTCTCGAGGCCAATCACATCTAACCACTGGAACTTCCAAAGGGTCCTTCACACCCTTGCTGCAACTCAAGAAGTTCCCCGACATACCCGTCTCCACTCGAGAGGAAGCACGTGGGTTCCCGCACACATCCAGGGGAGCCCCGTTTCCGCCTCCGAGCTCGAAATGAGGGATCCTTTCCCTGTTTCGTAGGGAAAGAATTCCCGGCGTTCCCGTCGCATCTCAAGAGGAGGCGCTCTCCACAGGAAAGGCGAGAGGAACTCCAGGGTCGTGCCACCATTCCAAGAGTCCCCCAGATGTGTCAGTCCATTCCAGAGGAACCTGTTTTCCCTGCACTGCCTTGACGTTCAAGCCGAGGATCGACTCCCACCACGTGTGCATGTGGGACAGCCCTGTGGGAAAGCCTCGTGGGAAAGCCTCGTGGGAAAGACTCGAGGGAAAACCATAGATCCTTTGATCCACGCGGCGGACTGCGTGACACTGCTGCTACCGCTATGGAGGAAAGCGCAAGTGCATGCCCGCATTTGAGACGAGGACTGACTCCACTGGGGAGACTCCAGAAGTACCCCAAGATCCATGTCAGCACTGGAGAGGAATCCTCAGGTTCCGGCCCCGACTCCACACAAGGTCTTAGGTCCCGGCATCGACGGGAGAGGAATCCCGAGAGGCCCCCGAGGAACTCGCATGGGGACTGGCCTTTCCTGAGGCCACCAGAGCGGGTCCCTGAGGTCCCCGTCGTAAGTCGAGAGCACCTGCCGCAACTAGAGAAAATCCAGGAGGTTTTGCCCTCCAGGCGAGATGAGGCCCATTTCCACTGAGGCTTCTCGAGGCTAATCACGTCTAACCACTGGAACTTCCAAAGGGTCCTTCACACCCTTGCTGCAACTCAAGAAGTTCCCCGACATACCCGTCTCCACTCGAGAGGAAGCACGTGGGTCCCGCACACATCCAGGGGAGCCCCGTTTCCGCCTCCTAACTCGAGATGAGGGATCCTTTCCCTGTTTCGTAGGGAAAGAATTCCCGGCGTTCTCGTCGCATCTCAAGAGGAGGCGCTCTCCACAGGAAAGGCGAGAGGAACTCCAGGGTCGTGCCACCATTACAAGAGTCCCCCAGATGTGTCAGTCCATTCCAGAGGAACCTGTTTTCCCTGCACTGCCTTGACGTTCAAGCCGAGGATCGACTCCCACCACCTGTGCACGTGGGACAGCCCTGTGGGAAAGCCTCGTGGGAAAGCCTCGCGGGAAAGACTCGAGGGAAAACCATAGATCCTTTGATCCAAGCGGCGTAATGCGTGACACTGCTGCTACCGCTCTGGAGGAAAGCGCAAGTGCATGCCCGCATTCGAGACGAGGACTTACTCCCCTGGAGAGACTCCAGAAGTACCCCAAGATCCATGTCAGCACTGGAGAGGAATCCTCAGGTTCCGGCCCCGACTCCACACAAGGTCTTAGGCCCCGGCATCGACGGGAGAGGAATCCCGAGAGGCCCCCGTGGAACTCGCAAGGGGACTGGCCTTTCCTGAGGCCACCAGAGCGGTTCCCTGAGGTCCCCGTCGTAAGTCGAGAGCACCTGCCGCAACTCGAGAAAATCCTGGAGGTTTTGCCCTCCAGGCGAGATGAGGCCCATTTCCACTGAGGCTTCTCGAGGCTAATCACATCTAACCACTGGAACTTCCAAAGGGTCCTTCACACCCTTGCTGCAACTCAAGAAGTTCCCCGACATACCCGTCTCCAATCGAGAGGAAGCACGTGGGGTCCTGCACATATCCAGGGGAGCTCCGTTTCCGCCCCCTATCTCGAGATGAGGGATCCTTTCCGTTTCGTAGGGAAAGAATTCCCGGCGTTCCCGTCGAATCTCAAGAGGAGACGCTCTCCACAGGAAAGGCGAGAGGAACTCCAGGGTCGTGACACCATTCCAAGAGTCCCCCAGATGTGTCAGTCCATTCCAGAGGAACCTGTTTCCCTGCACTGCCTTGACGTTCAAGCCGAGGATCGACTCCCACCACGTGTGCACGTGGGACAGCCCTGTGGGAAAGCCTCGTGGGAAAGCCTCGTGGGAAAGACTCGAGGGAAAACCATAGATCCTTTGATCCACGCGGCGGACTGCGTGACACTGCTGCTACCTCTCTGGAGGAAAGCGCAAGTGCATGCCCGCATTCGAGACGAGGACTGACTCCCCTGGGGAGACTCCAGAAGTACCCCAAGATCCATGTCAGCACTGCAGAGGAATCCTCAGGTTCCGGCCCCGACTCCACACAAGGTCTTAGGCCCCGGCATCGACGGGAGTGGAATCCTGAGAGGCCCCCGAGGAACTCGCATGGGGACTGGCCTTTCCTGAGGCCACCAGAGCGGGTCCCTGAGGTCCCCGTCGTAAGTCGAGAGCACCTGCCGCAACTCGAGAAAATCCAGGAGGTTTTGCCCTCCAGGCGAGATGAGGCCCATTTCCGCTGAGGCTTCTCGAGGCCAATCACATCTAACCACTGGAACTTCCAAAGGGTCCTTCACACCATTGCTGCAACTCAAGAAGTTCCCCGACATACCCGGCTCCACTCGAGAGGAAGCACGTGGTGTCCCGCACACATCCAGGGGAGCCCGGTTTCCGCCTCCTAGCTCGAGATGAGGGATCCTTTCCCTGTTTCGTAGGGAAAGAATTCCCGGCGTTCCCGTCGCATCTCAAGAAGAGGCGCTCTCCACAGGAAAGGCGAGAGGAACTCCAGGGTCGTGACACCATTCCAAGAGTCCCCCAGATGTGTCAGTCCATTCCAGAGGAACCTGTTTTTCCTGCACTGCCTTGACGTTCAAGCCGAGGATCGACTCCCACCACGTGTGCACGTGGGACAGCCCTGTGGGAAAGCCTCGTGGGAAAGACTCGAGGGAAAACCATAGATCCTTTGATCCACGCGGCGGAGTGCGTGACACTGCTGCTACCGCTCTGGAGGAAAGCGCAAGTGCATGTCCGCATTGGAGACGAGGACTGACTCCCCTGGGGAGACTCCAGAAGTACCCCAAGATCCATGTCAGCACTGGAGAGGAATCCTCAGGTTCCGGCCCCGACTCTACACAAGGTCTTAGGCCCCGGCATCGACGGGAGAGAAATCCCCAGAGGAACTCGCATGGGGACTGGCCTTTCCTGAGGCCACCAGAGCGGGTCCCTGAGGTCCTCGTCGATAGTCGAGAGCACCTGCCGCAACTCGAGAAAATCCAGGAGGTTTTGCCCTCCAGGCGAGATGAGGCCCATTTCCGCTGAGGCTTCTCGAGGCTAATCACGTCTAACCACTGGAACTTCCAAAGGGTCCTTCACACCCTTGCTGCAACTCAAGAAGGTCCCCGACCTACCCGTCTCCACTCGAGAGGATGGACGTGGGGTCCCGCACACATGCAGGGGAGCCCCGTTTCCGCCTCCTAGCTCGAGATGAGGGATCCTTTCCCTGTTTCGTAGGGAAAGAATTCCCGGCGTTCCCGTCGCATCTCAAGAGGAGGCGCTCTCCACAGGAAAGGCGAGAGGAACTCCAGGGTCGTGACACCATTCCAAGAGTCCCCCAGATGTGTCAGTCCATTCCAGAGGAACCTGTTTTCCCTTCACTGCCTTGACGTTCAAGCCGAGGATCGACTCCCACCACTTGTGCACGTGGGACAGCCCTGTGGGAAAGCCTCGTGGGAAAGCCTCGTGGGAAAGACTCGAGGGAAAACCACAGATCCTTTGATCCACGCGGCGGAGTGCGTGACACTGCTGCTACCGCTCTGGAGGAAAGCGCAAGTGCATGTCCGCATTGGAGACGAGGACTGACTCCCCTGGGGAGACTCCAGAAGTCCCCCAAGATCCATGTCAGCACTGGAGAGGAATCCTCTGGTTCCAGCCCCGACTGCACACAGGGTCTTAGGCCCCGGCATCGACGGGAGAGGAATCCCAAGAGGCCCCCGAGGAACTCGCATGGGGACTGGCCTTTCCTGAGGCCACCAGAGCGGGTCCCTGAGGTCCCCGTCGTAAGTCGAGAGCACCTGCCGCAACTCGAGAAAATCCAGGAGGTTTTGCCCTCCAGGCGAGATGAGGCCCATTTCCGCTGAGGCTTCTCGAGGCCAATCACATCTAACCACTGGAACTTCCAAAGGGTCCTTCACACCCTTGCTGCAACTCAAGAAGTTCCCCGACATACCCGTCTCCACTCGAGAGGAAGCACGTGGGTCCCGCACACATCCAGGGGAGCCCCGTTTCCGCCTCCTAGCTCGAGATGAGGGATCCTTTCCCTGTTTCCTAGGGAAAGAATTCCCGGCGTTCTCGTCGCATCTCAAGAGGAGGCGCTCTCCACAGGAAAGGCGAGAGGAACTCCAGGGTCGTGCCACCATTCCAAGAGTCCCCCAGATGTGTCAGTCCATTCCAGAGGAACCTGTTTTCCCTGCACTGCCTTGACGTTCAAGCCGAGGATCGACTCCCACCAAGTGTGCACGTGGGACAGCCCTGTGGGAAAGCCTCGTGGGAAAGCCTCGTGGGAAAGACTCGAGGGAAAACCATAGATCCTTTGATCCACGCGGCGGACTGCGTGACACTGCTGCTACCGCTCTGGAGGAAAGCGCAAGTGCATGCCCGCATTCGAGACGAGGACTGACTCCCCTGGGGAGACTCCAGAAGTACCCCAAGATCCATGTCAGCACTGCAGAGGAATCCTCAGGTTCCGGCCCCGACTCCACACAAGGTCTTAGGCCCCGGCATCGACGGGAGAGGAATCCCGAGAGGCCCCCGAGGAACTCGCATGGGGACTGGCCTTTCCTGAGGCCACCAGAGCGGGTCCCTGAGGTCCCCGTCGTAAGTCGAGAGCACCTGCCGCAACTAGAGAAAATCCAGGAGGTTTTGCCCTCCAGGCGAGATGAGGCCCATTTCCGCTGAGGCTTCTTGAGGCCAATCACATCTAACCACTGGAACTTCCAAAGGGTCCTTCACACCGTTGCTGCAACTCAAGAAGGTCCCCGACATACCCGTCTCCACTCGAGAGGAAGCACGTGGGGTCCCGCACACATCCAGGGGAGCCCCGTTTCCGCCTCCTAGCTCGAGATGAGGGATCCTTTCCCTGTTTCGTAGGGAAAGAATTCCCGGCGTTCCCGTCGCATCTCAAGAGGAGGCGCTCTCCACAGGAAAGGCGAGAGGAACTCCAGGGTCGTGACACCTTTCCAAGAGTCCCCCAGATGTGTCAGTCCATTCCAGAGGAACCTGTTTTTCCTGCACTGCCTTGACGTTCAAGCCGAGGATCGACTCCCACCACGTGTGCACGTGGGACAGCTCTGTGGGAAAGCCTCGTGGGAAAGACTCGAGGGAAAACCATAGATCCTTTGATCCATGTGGCGGACTGCGTGACACTGCTGCTACCGCTCTGGAGGAAAGCGCAAGTGCATGCCCGCATTCGAGACGAGGACTGACTCCCCTTGGGAGACTCCAGAAGTACCCCAAGATCCATGTCAGCACTGGAGAGGAATCCTCAGGTTCCGGCCCCGACTCCACACAAGGTCTTAGGCCCCGGCATCGACGGGAGAGGAATCCCGAGAGGCCCCCGAGGAACTCGCATGGGGACTGGCCTTTCCTGAGGCCACCAGAGTGGGTCCCTGAGGTCCCCGTCGTAAGTCGAGAGCACCTGCCGCAACTCGAGAAAATCCAGGAGGTTTTGCCCTCCAGGAGAGATGAGGCCCATTTCCGCTGAGGCTTCTCGAGGCCAATCACATCTAACCACTGGAACTTCCAAAGGGTCCTTCACACCATTGCTGCAACTCAAGAAGTTCCCCGACATACCCGTATCTACTCGAGAAGAAGCACGTGGTGTCCCGCACACATCCAGGGGAGCCCCGTTTCCGCCTCCTAGCTCGAGATGAGGGATCCTTTCCCTGTTTCGTAGGGAAAGAATTCCCAGCGTTCCCGTCGCATCTCAAGAGGAGGCGCTCTCCACAGGAAAGGCGAGAGGAACTCCAGGGTCGTGACACCATTCCAAGAGTCCCCCAGATGTGTCAGTCCATTCCAGAGGAACCTGTTTTCCCTGCACTGCCTTAACGTTCAAGCCGAGGATCGACTCCCACCACGTGTGCACGTGGGACAGCCCTGTGGGAAAGCCTCGTGGGAAAGCCTCGTGGGAAAGACTCGAGGGAAAACCATAGATCCTTTGATCCACGCGGCGGACTGCATGACACTGCTGCTACCGCTGTGGAGGAAAGCGCAAGTGCATGCCCACATTCGAGACGATTACTGACTCCCCTGGGGAGACTCCAGAAGTACCCCAAGATCCATGTCAGCACTGGAGAGGAATCCTCAGGTTCCGGCACCGACTCCACACAAGGTCTTAGGCCCCGGCATCGACGGGAGAGGAATCCCGAGAGGCCCCCTAGGAACTCGCATGGGGACTGGCCTTTCCTGAGGTCACCAGAGCGGGTCCATGTGGTCCCCGTCGTAAGTCGAGAGCACATGCCTCAACTCGAGAAAATCCAGGAGGTTTTGCCCTCCAGGCGAGATGAGGCCCATTTCCGCTGAGGCTTCTCGAGGCCAATCACATCTAACCACTGGACATTCCAAAGGGTCCTTCACACCATTGCTGCAACTCAAGAAGTTCCCCGACATACCCGTCTGCACTCGAGAGGAAGCACGTGGTGTCCCGCACACATCCAGGGGAGCCCCGTTTCCGCCTCCTAGCTCGAGATGAGGGATCCTTTCCCTGTTTCGTAGGGAAAGAATTCCCGGCGTTCCCGTCGCATCTCAAGAGGAGGCGCTCTCCACAGGAAAGGCGAGAGGAACTCCAGGGTCGTGACACCATTCCAAGAGTCCCCCAGATGTGTCAGTCCATTCCAGAGGAACCTGTTTTCCCTGCACTGCCTTGACGTTCAAGCCGAGGATCGAATCCCACCACGAGTGCACGTGGGACAGCCCTGTGGGAAAGCCTCGTGGGAAAGCCTCGTGGGAAAGCCTCGTGGGAAAGACTCGAGGGAAAACCATAGATCCTTTGATCCACGCGGCGGACTGCGTGACACTGCTGCTACCGCTCTGGAGGAAAGCGCAAGTGCATGCCCGCATTCGAGACGAGGACTGACTCCCCTGGGGAGACTCCAGAAGTACCCCAAGATCCATGTCAGCACTGGAGAGGAATCCTCAGGTTCCGGCCCCGACTCCACACAAGGTCTTAGGCCCCGGCATCGACGGGATAGGAATCCAGAGAGGGCCCCGAGGAACTCGCATGGGGACTGGCCTTTCCTGAGGCCACCAGAGCGGGTCCCTGAGGTCCCCGTCGTAAGTCGAGAGCACCTGCCGCAACTCGAGAAAATCCAGGAGGTTTTGCCCTCCAGGCGAGATGAGGCCCATTTCCGCTGAGGCTTCTCGAGGCCAATCACATCTAACCACTGGAACTTCCAAAGGGTCCTTCACACCCTTGCTGCAACTCAAGAAGCTCCCCGACATACCCGTCTCCACTCGAGAGGAAGCACGTGGTGTCCCGCACACATCCAGGGGAGCCCCGTATCCGCCTCCTAGCTCGAGATGAGGGATCCTTTCCCTGTTTCGTAGGGAAAGAATTCCCAGCGTTCCCGTCGCATCTCAAGAGGAGGCGCTCTCCACAGGAAAGGCGAGAGGAACTCCAGGGTCGTGCCACCATTCCAAGAGTCCCCCAGATGTGTCAGTCCATTCCGGAGGAAACTGTTTTCCCTGCACTGCCTTGACGTTCAAGCCGAGGATCGACTCCCACCACGTGTGCACTTGGGACAGCCCTGTGGGAAAGCCTCGTGGGAAAGCCTCATGGGAAAGACTCGAGGGAAAACCATAGATCCTTTGATCCACCCGGCGGACTGCGTGACACTGCTGCTACCGCTCTGGAGGAAAGTGCAAGTGCATGCCCGCTTTCGAGACGAGGACTGACTCCCCTGGGGAGACTCCAGAAGTACCCCAAGATCCATGTCAGCACTGGAGAGGAATCCTCAGGTTCCGGCCCCGACTCCACACAAGGTTTTAGGCCCCGGCATCGACGGGAGAGGAATCCCGAGAGGCCCCCGAGGAACTCGCATGGGGACTGGCCTTTCCTGAGGCCACCAGAGCGGGTCCCTGAGGTCCCCGTCGTAAGTCGAGAGCACCTGCCGCAACTCGAGAAAATCCAGGAGGTTTTGCCCTCCAGGCGAGATGAGGCCCATTTCCGCTGAGGATTCTCGAGGCCAATCACATCTAACCACTGGACATTCCAAAGGGTCCTTCACACCATTGCTGCAACTCAAGAAGTTCCCCGACATACCCGTCTCCACTCGATAGGAAGCACGTGGTGTCCCGCACACATCCAGGGGAGCCCCGTTTCGCCTCCTAGCACGAGATGAGGGATCCTTTCCCTGTTTCGTAGGGAAAGAATTCCCGGGGTTCCCGTCGCATCTCAAGAGGAGGCGCTCTCAACAGGAAAGGCGAGAGGAACTCCAGGGTCGTGACACCATTCCAAGAGTCCCCCAGATGTGTCAGTCCATTCCAGAGGAACCTGTTTTCCCTGCACTGCCTTGACGTTCAAGCCGAGGATCGACTCCCACCACGTGTGCACGTGGGACAGCCCTGTGGGAAAGCCTCGTGGGAAAGCCTCGTGGGAAAGACTCGAGGGAAAACCATAGATCCTTTGATCCACGCGGCGGACTGCGTGACACTGCTGCTACCGCTCTGGAGGAAAGCGCAAGTGCATGCCCGCATTCGAGACGAGGACTGACTCCCCTGGGGAGACTCCAGAAGTACCCCAAGATCCATGTCAGCACTGGAGAGGAATCCTCAGGTTCCGGCACCGACTCCACACAAGGTCTTAGGCCCCGGCATCGACGGGAGAGGAATCCCGAGAGGCCCCCTAGGAACTCGCATGGGGACTGGCCTTTCCTGAGGCCACCAGACCGGGTCCATGTGGTCCCCGTCGTAAGTCGAGAGCACATGCCTCAACTCGAGAAAATCCAGGAGGTTTTGCCCTCCAGGCGAGATGAGGTCCATTTCCGCTGAGGCTTCTCGAGGCCAATCACATCTAACCACTGGACATTCCAAAGGGTCCTTCACACCATTGCTGCAACTCAAGAAGTTCCCCGACATACCCGTCTGCACTCGAGAGGAAGCACATGGTGTCCCGCACACATCCAGGGGAGCCCCGTTTCCGCCTCCTAGCTCGAGATGAGGGATCCTTTCCCTGTTTCGTAGGGAAAGAATTCCCGGCGTTCCCGTCGCATCTCAAGAGGAGGCGCTCTCCACAGGAAAGGCGAGAGGAACTCCAGGGTCGTGACACCATTCCAAGAGTCCCCCAGATGTGTCAGTCCATTCCAGAGGAACCTGTTTTCCCTGCACTGCCTTGACGTTCAAGCCGAGGATCGAATCCCACCACGAGTGCACGTGGGACAGCCCTGTGGGAAAGCCTCGTGGGAAAGCCTCGTGGGAAAGCCTCGTGGGAAAGACTCGAGGGAAAACCATAGATCCTTTGATCCACGCGGCGGACTGCGTGACACTGCTGCTACCGCTCTGGAGGAAAGCGCAAGTGCATGCCCGCATTCGAGACGAGGACTGACTCCCCTGGGGAGACTCCAGAAGTACCACAAGATCCATGTCAGCACTGGAGAGGAATCCTCAGGTTCCGGCCCCGACTCCACACAAGGTCTTAGGCCCCGGCATCGACGGGAGAGGAATCCCGAGAGGCCCCCGAGGAACTCGCATGGGGACTGGCCTTTCCTGAGGCCACCAGAGCGGGTCCCTGAGGTCCCCGTCGTAAGTCTAGAGCACCTGCCGCAACTCGAGAAAATCCAGGAGGTTTTGCCCACCAGGCGAGATGAGGCCCATTTCCACTGAGGCTTCTCGAGGCTAATCACGTCTAACCACTGGAACTTCCAAAGGGTCCTTCACACCCTTGCTGCAACTCAAGAAGTTCCCCGACATACCCGTCTCCACTCGAGAGGAAGCACGTGGGTCCCGCACACATCCAGGGGAGCCCCGTTTCCGCCTCCTAGCTCGAGATGAGGGATCCTTTCCCTGTTTCCTAGGGAAAGAATTCCCGGCGTTCTCGTCGCATCTCAAGAGGAGGCGCTCTCCACAGGAAAGGCGAGAGGAACTCCAGGGTCGTGACACCATTCCAAGAGTCCCCCAGATGTGTCAGTCCATTCCAGAGGAACCTGTTTTCCCTGCACTGCCTTGACGTTCAAGCCGAGGATCGACTCCCACCACGTGTGCACGTGGGACAGCCCTGTGGGAAAGCCTCGTGGGAAAGCCTCGTGGGAAAGACTCGAGGGAAAACCATAGATCCTTTGATCCATGCGGCGGACTGCGTGACACTGCTGCTACCGCTCTGGATGAAAGCGCAAGTGCATGCCCGCATTCGAGACGAGGACTGACTCCCCTGGGGAGACTCCAGAAGTACCTCAAGATCCATGTCAGCACTGGAGAGGAATCCTCAGGTTCCGGACCCGACTCCACACAAGGACTTAGGCCCCGGCATCGACGAGAGAGGAATCCCGAGAGGGCCCCGAGTAACTCGCATGGGGACTGGCCTTTCCTGAGGCCACCAGAGCGGGTCCCTGAGGTCCCCGTCGTAAGTCTAGAGCACCTGCCTCAACTCGAGAAAATCCAGGAGGTTTTGCCCTCCAGGCGAGATGAGGCCCATTTCCGCTGAGGCTTCTCGAGGCCAATCACATCTAACCACTGAAACTTCCAAAGGGTCCTTCACACCCTTGCTGCAACTCAAGAAGCTCCCCGACATACCCGTCTCCACTCGAGAGGAAGCACGTGGTGTCCCGCACACATCAAGGGGAGCCCCGTATCCGCCTCCTAGCTCGAGATGAGGGATCCTTTCCCTGTTTCGTAGGGAAAGAATTCCCGGCGTTCCCGTCGCATCTCAAGAGGAGGCGCTCTCCACAGGAAAGGCGAGAGGAACTCCAGGGTCGTGCCACCATTCCAAGAGTCCCCCAGATGTGTCAGTCCATTCCAGAGGAACCTGTTTTCCCTGCACTGCCTTGACGTTCAAGCCCAGGATCGACTCCCACCACGTGTGCACGTGGGACAGCCCTGTGGGAAAGCCTCGTGGGAAAGCCTCGTGGGAAAGACTCGAGGGAAAACCATAGATCCTTTGATCCATGCGGCGGACTGCGTGACACTGCTGCTACCGCTCTGGAGGAAAGCGCAAGTGCATGCCCGCAGTCGAGACGAGGACTGACTCCCCTGGGGAGACTCCAGAAGTACCCCAAGATCCATGTCAGCACTGGAGAGGAATCCTCAGGTTCCGGCCCCGACTCCACACAAGGTTTTAGGCCCCGGCATCGACGGGAGAGGAATCCCGAGAGGCCCCCGAGGAACTCGCATGGGGACTGGCCTTTCCTGAGGCCACCAGAGCGGGTCCCTGAGGTCCGCGTCGTAAGTCGAGAGCACCTGCCGCAACTCGAGAAAATCCAGGAGGTTTTGCCCTCCAGGCGAGATGAGGCCCATTTCCGCTGAGGATTCTCGAGGCCAATCACATCTAACCACTGGACATTCCAAAGGGTCCTTCACACCATTGCTGCAACTCAAGAAGTTCCCCGACATACCCGTCTCCACTCGATAGGAAGCACGTGGTGTCCCGCACACATCCAGGGGAGCCCCGTTTCACCTCCTAGCACGAGATGAGGGATCCTTTCCCTGTTTCGTAGGGAAAGAATTCCCGGGGTTCCCGTCGCATCTCAAGAGGAGGCGCTCTCAACAGGAAAGGCGAGAGGAACTCCAGGGTCGTGACACCATTCCAAGAGTCCCCCAGATGTGTCAGTCCATTCCAGAGGAACCTGTTTTCCCTGCACTGCCTTGACGTTCAAGCCGAGGATCGACTCCCACCACGTGTGCACGTGGGACAGCCCTGTGGGAAAGCCTCGTGGGAAAGCCTCGTGGGAAAGACTCGAGGGAAAACCATAGATCCTTTGATCCACGCGGCGGACTGCGTGACACTGCTGCTACCGCTCTGGAGGAAAGCGCAAGTGCATGCCCGCATTCGAGACGAGGACTGACTCCCCTGGGGAGACTCCAGAAGTACCCCAAGATCCATGTCAGCACTGGAGAGGAATCCTCAGGTTCCGGCACCGACTCCACACAAGGTCTTAGGCCCCGGCATCGACGGGAGAGGAATCCCGAGAGGCCCCCTAGGAACTCGCATGGGGACTGGCCTTTCCTGAGGCCACCAGACCGGGTCCATGTGGTCCCCGTCGTAAGTCGAGAGCACATGCCTCAACTCGAGAAAATCCAGGAGGTTTTGCCCTCCAGGCGAGATGAGGTCCATTTCCGCTGAGGCTTCTCGAGGCCAATCACATCTAACCACTGGACATTCCAAAGGGTCCTTCACACCATTGCTGCAACTCAAGAAGTTCCCCGACATACCCGTCTGCACTCGAGAGGAAGCACATGGTGTCCCGCACACATCCAGGGGAGCCCCGTTTCCGCCTCCTAGCTCGAGATGAGGGATCCTTTCCCTGTTTCGTAGGGAAAGAATTCCCGGCGTTCCCGTCGCATCTCAAGAGGAGGCGCTCTCCACAGGAAAGGCGAGAGGAACTCCAGGGTCGTGACACCATTCCAAGAGTCCCCCAGATGTGTCAGTCCATTCCAGAGGAACCTGTTTTCCCTGCACTGCCTTGACGTTCAAGCCGAGGATCGAATCCCACCACGAGTGCACGTGGGACAGCCCTGTGGGAAAGCCTCGTGGGAAAGCCTCGTGGGAAAGCCTCGTGGGAAAGACTCGAGGGAAAACCATAGATCCTTTGATCCACGCGGCGGACTGCGTGACACTGCTGCTACCGCTCTGGAGGAAAGCGCAAGTGCATGCCCGCATTCGAGACGAGGACTGACTCCCCTGGGGAGACTCCAGAAGTACCACAAGATCCATGTCAGCACTGGAGAGGAATCCTCAGGTTCCGGCCCCGACTCCACACAAGGTCTTAGGCCCCGGCATCGACGGGAGAGGAATCCCGAGAGGCCCCCGAGGAACTCGCATGGGGACTGGCCTTTCCTGAGGCCACCAGAGCGGGTCCCTGAGGTCCCCGTCGTAAGTCTAGAGCACCTGCCGCAACTCGAGAAAATCCAGGAGGTTTTGCCCACCAGGCGAGATGAGGCCCATTTCCACTGAGGCTTCTCGAGGCTAATCACGTCTAACCACTGGAACTTCCAAAGGGTCCTTCACACCCTTGCTGCAACTCAAGAAGTTCCCCGACATACCCGTCTCCACTCGAGAGGAAGCACGTGGGTCCCGCACACATCCAGGGGAGCCCCGTTTCCGCCTCCTAGCTCGAGATGAGGGATCCTTTCCCTGTTTCCTAGGGAAAGAATTCCCGGCGTTCTCGTCGCATCTCAAGAGGAGGCGCTCTCCACAGGAAAGGCGAGAGGAACTCCAGGGTCGTGACACCATTCCAAGAGTCCCCCAGATGTGTCAGTCCATTCCAGAGGAACCTGTTTTCCCTGCACTGCCTTGACGTTCAAGCCGAGGATCGACTCCCACCACGTGTGCACGTGGGACAGCCCTGTGGGAAAGCCTCGTGGGAAAGCCTCGTGGGAAAGACTCGAGGGAAAACCATAGATCCTTTGATCCATGCGGCGGACTGCGTGACACTGCTGCTACCGCTCTGGAGGAAAGCGCAAGTGCATGCCCGCAGTCGAGACGAGGACTGACTCCCCTGGGGAGACTCCAGAAGTACCTCAAGATCCATGTCAGCACTGGAGAGGAATCCTCAGGTTCCGGACCCGACTCCACACAAGGACTTAGGCCCCGGCATCGACGAGAGAGGAATCCCGAGAGGGCCCCGAGTAACTCGCATGGGGACTGGCCTTTCCTGAGGCCACCAGAGCGGGTCCCTGAGGTCCCCGTCGTAAGTCTAGAGCACCTGCCTCAACTCGAGAAAATCCAGGAGGTTTTGCCCTCCAGGCGAGATGAGGCCCATTTCCGCTGAGGCTTCTCGAGGCCAATCACATCTAACCACTGAAACTTCCAAAGGGTCCTTCACACCCTTGCTGCAACTCAAGAAGCTCCCCGACATACCGGTCTCCACTCGAGAGGACGCACGTGGTGTCCCGCACACATCAAGGGGAGCCCCGTATCCGCCTCCTAGCTCGAGATGAGGGATCCTTTCCCTGTTTCGTAGGGAAAGAATTCCCGGCGTTCCCGTCGCATCTCAAGAGGAGGCGCTCTCCACAGGAAAGGCGAGAGGAACTCCAGGGTCGTGCCACCATTCCAAGAGTCCCCCAGATGTGTCAGTCCATTCCAGAGGAACCTGTTTTCCCTGCACTGCCTTGACGTTCAAGCCGAGGATCGACTCCCACCACGTGTGCACGTGGGACAGCCCTGTGGGAAAGCCTCGTGGGAAAGCCTCGTGGGAAAGACTCGAGGGAAAACCATAGATCCTTTGATCCATGCGGCGGACTGCGTGACACTGCTGCTACCGCTCTGGAGGAAAGCGCAAGTGCATGCCCGCAGTCGAGACGAGGACTGACTCCCCTGGGGAGACTCCAGAAGTACCCCAAGATCCATGTCAGCACTGGAGAGGAATCCTCAGGTTCCGGCCCCGACTCCACACGAGGTCTTAGGCCCCGGCATCGACGGGATAGGAATCCCGAGAGGGCCCCGAGGAACTCGCATGGGGACTGGCCTTTCCTGAGGCCACCAGAGCGGGTCCCTGAGGTCCCCGTCGTAAGTCTAGAGCACCTGCCTCAACTCGAGAAAATCCAGGAGGTTTTGCCCTCCAGGCGAGATGAGGCCCATTTCCGCTGAGGCTTCTCGAGGCTCATCACATCTAACCACTGGAACTTAAAAAGGGTCCTTCACACCCTTGCTGCAACTCAAGAAGTTCCCCGACATACCCGTCTCCACTTGGGAGGAAGCACGAGGGTCGCACACACATCCAGGGGAGCCCCGATTCCGCCTCCTAGCTCGAGATGAGGGATCCTTTCCCTGTTTCATAGGGAAAGATTTCCCGGCATTCCCGTCGCATCTCAAGAGGAGGCGCTCTCCACAGGAAAGGCGAGAGGAACTCCAGGGTCATGCCACCATTCCAAGAGTCCCCCAGATGTGTCAGTCCATTCCAGAGGAACCTGTTTTCCCTGCACTGCCTTGACGTTCAAGCCGAGGATCGACTCCCACCACGTGTGCACGTGGGACAGCCCTGTGGGAAAGCCTCGTGAGAAAGCCTCGTGGGAAAGACTCGAGGGAAAACCATAGATCCTTTGATCCCCGCGGCGGACTGCCTGACACTGCTGCTACCGCTCTGGAGGAAAGCGCAAGTGCATGCCCGCAATCGAGAAGAGGACTGACTCCCCTGGGGAGACTCCAGAAGTACCCCACGATCCATGTCAGCACTGGAGAGGAATCCTCAGGTTCCGGCCCCGACTCCACACAAGGTCTTAGGCCCCGACATCGACGGGAGAGGAATCCCGAGAGGCCCCCGAGGAACTCGCATTGGGACTGGCCTTTCCTGAGGCCACCAGAGCGTACCCCGAGGTCCCCGTCGTAACTCGAGAGCACCTGCCGCAACTCGAGAAAATCCAGGAGGTTTTGGCCTGCAGGCGAGATGAGGCCCATTTCCGCTGAGGCTTCTCGAGGCTAATCACATCTAACAACTGGAACTTCCAAAGGGTCCTTCAAACCCTTGCTGCAACTCAAGAAGTTCCCCTACATACCCGTCTCCACTCGAGTGGAAGCACGAGGGTCCCGCACACATCCAGGGGAGCCCCGTTTCCGCCTCCTAGCTCGAGATGAGGGATCCTTTCCCTGTTTCGTAGGCAAAGAATTCCCGGCGTTCCCGTCGCATCTCAAGAGGAGGCGCTCTCCACAGGAAAGGCGAGAGGAACTCCAGGGTCGTGCCACCATTCCAAGAGTCCCCCAGATGTGTCAGTCCATTCCAGACGAACCTGTTTTCCCTGTACTGCCTTGACGTTCAAGCCGAGGATCGACTCCCACCACGTGTGCACGTGGGACAGCCCTGTGGGAAAGCCTCGTGGGAAAGCCTCGTGTGAAAGACTCGAGGGAAAACCATAGATCCTTTGATCCACGCGGCGGACTGCGTGACACTGCTGCTACTGCTCTGGAGGAAAGCGCAAGTGTATGCCCGCATTAGAGGCGAGGACTGAACCCCTGTGCAGACTACAGAAGTACCCCAAGATCCATGTCAGCACAGGAGAGGAATCCTCAGGTTTGGCCCCGACTCCACACAAGGTCGTAGGCCCCGGCATCGACGGGAGAGGAATCCCGAGAGGCCCCCGAGGAACTCGCATGGCGACTGGCCTTTCCTGAGGCCACCAGAGCGGGTCCCTGAGGTCCCCGTCGTAAGTCGAGAGCACCTGCCGCAACTCGAGAAAATCCAGGAGGTTTTGTCCTCCAGGCGAGATGAGGCCCTTTTCCGCTGAGGCTTCTCGAGGCTAATCACATCTAACCACTGGAACTTCCAAAGGTTCCTTCACACCCTTGCTGCAAGTCCAGAAGTTCCCCGACATACCCGTCTCCACTCGAGAGGAAGCACGAGGGTCCCGCACACATCCAGGGGAGCCCCGTTTCCGCCTCCTAGCTCGAGATGAGGGATCCTTTCCCTGTTTCGTAGGCAAAGAATTCCCGGCGTTCCCGTCGCATCTCAAGAGGAGGCGCTCTCCACAGGAAAGGCGAGAGGAACTCCAGGGTCGTGCCACCATTCCAAGAGTCCCCCAGATGTGTCAGTCCATTCCAGACGAACCAGTTTTCCCTGCACTGCCTTGACGTTCAAGCCGAGGATCCACTCCCACCACGTGTGCACGTGGGACAGCCCTGTGGGAAAGCCTCGTGGGAAAGCCTCGTGGGAAAGACTTGAGGGAAAACCATAGATCCTTTGATCCACGCGGCGGACTGCGTGACACTGCTGCTACCGCTCTGGAGGAAAGCGCAAGTGCATGCCCGCATTCGAGAGGAGGACTGACTCCCCTGGGACACTCCAGAAGTACCCCATGATCCATGTCAGCACTGGAGAGGAATCCTCAGGTTCCGGCCCCGACTCCACACAAGGACTTAGGCCACGGCATCGACGGGAGAGGAATCCCGAGAGGCCCCCGAGGAACTCGCATGGGGACTGGCGTTTCCTGAGGCCACCAGAGCGGGCCCCGAGGTCCCCGTCGTAAGTCGAGAGCACCTGCCGCAACTCGAGAAAATCCAGGAGGTTTTGGCCTCCAGGCGAGATGAGGCCCATTTCCACTGAGGCTTCTCGAGGCTAATCACATCTAACCACTGGAACTTCCAAAGGGTCCTTCACACCCTTGCTGCAACTCAAGAAGTTCCCCGACGTACCCGTCTCCACTCGAGAGGAAGCACGAAGGTACCGCACACATCAAGGGGATCCCCTTTCCGCCTCCTAGCTCGAGATGAGTGATCCTTTCCCTGTTTCATAGGGAAAGAATTCAAGGCGTTCCCGTCAAATCTCAAGAGGAGGCGCTCTCCACAGGAAAGGCGAGAAGAACTCCAGGGTCGTGCCACCATTCCAAGAGTACCCCAGATGTGTCAGTCCATTCCAGAGGAACCTGTTTTCCCTGCACTGCCTTGACGTTCAAGACGAGGATCGACTCCCACCACGTGTGCACGTGGGACAGCCCTGTGGGAAAGCCTCGGGGGAAAGACTCATGGGAAAGACTCGAGGGAAAACCATAGAAACTTTGATCCACGCGGCGGACTGTGTGACACTGCTGCTACCGCTCTCGAGGAAAGCGCAAGTGCATGCCCGTATTCGAGACGAGGACTGACTCCCCTTGGGAAACTCCAGAAGTACCCCAAGATCCATGTCAGCACTGGAGAGGAATCCTCAGGTTCCGGCCCTGACTCCACACAAGGTCTTAGGCCCCGGCATCAACGGGAGAAGAATCCCGAGAGGGCCCCGAGGAACTCGCATGGGGACTGGCCTTTCCTGAGGCCACCAGAGCGGGTCCCTGATCTCCCCGTCGTAAGTCGAGGGCACCTGCCGCAACTCGAGAAAATCCAGGAGGTTTTGGCCTCCAGGCGAGATGAGGCCCATTTCCGCTGAGGCTTCTCGAGGCTAATCACATCTAACCACTGGAACTTCAAAAGGGTCCATCACACCCTTGCTGCAACTCAAGAAATTCCCCGACATACCCCTCTCCACTCGAGAGGAAGCACGAGGGTCCCGCACACATCCAGGGGAGCCCCGTTTCCGCCTCCTAGCTCGAGATGAGGGATCCTTTCCCTGTTTCGTAGGGAAAGAATTCCCGGCGTTCCTGTCGCATCTCAAGAGGAGGCGCTCTCCACAGGAAAGGCGAGAGGAACTCCAGGGTCGTGCCACCATTCCAAGAGTCCCCCAGATGTGTCAGTCCATTCCAGAGGAACCTGATTTCCCTGCACTGCCTTGACGTTCAAGCCGAGGATCCACTCCCACCACGTGTGCACGTGGGACAGCCCTGTGGGAAAGCCTGGTGGGTAAGCCTTGTTGGAAAGACTCGAGGGAAAACCATAGATCCTATGATCGACGCGGCGGACTGCGTGACACTGCTGCTACCGCTCTGGAGGAAAGCGCAAGTGCATGCCCGCATTCGAGTCGGGGACTGACTCCCCTGGGGGACTCCAGAAGAACCCCAAGATCCATGTGAGCACTGGAGAGGAATCCTCAGGTTCCGGCCCCGACTCCACACAAGGTCCTAGGCCCCGGCATCGACGAGAGAGGAATCCCGAGAGGCCCCCGAGGAACTCGCATGGCGACTGGCCTTTCCTGAGGCCACCAGAGCGGGCGCCAAGTTCCCCGTCGTAAGTTGAGAGCACCTGTCGCAACTCCAGAAAATCCAGGAGGCTTTGGCCTCCAGGCGAGATGAGGGCCATTTCCGCTGAGGCTTCTCGAGGCTAATCACATCTAACCACTGGAACTTCCAAAGGGTCCTTCACACCCTTGCTGCAACTCAAGAAGTTCCCCGACATACCCGTCTCCACTCGAGAGGAAGCTCGAGGGTCCCGCACACATCCAGGGGAGCCCCGTTTCCGCCTCCTAGCTCGAGATGAGGGATCCTTTCCCTGTTTCATAGGGAAAGAATTCCCGGTGTTTCCGTCGCATTTAAAGAGGAGGCGTTCTCCACAGGAAAGGCGAGAGGAACTCCAGGGTCGTGCCACCAATCCAAGAGTCCCCCAGATGTGTCAGTCCATTCCAGAGGAACCTGTTTTCCCTGCACTGCCTTGACGTTCAAGCCGAGGATCGAATCTCACCACGTGTGCACGTGGGACAGCCCTGTGGGAAAGCCTGTTGGGAAAGCCTCATGGTAAAGACTCGAGGGAAAAACATAGATCCTTTGATCCACGCTGCGGACTGGGTGACACTGCTGCTACCGCTCTGGAGGAAAGCGCAAGTGCATGCCCGCATTCGAGACGAGGACTGACTCCCCTGGGGAGACTCCAGAAGTACCCCAAGATCCATGTCAGCATGGAAAGGAATCATCAGGTTCCGGCCCCGACTCCACACAAGGTCTTAGGCCCCGGCATCGACGGGAGAAGAATCTCGAGAGGCCCCCGAGGAACTCGCATGGGGACTGGCCTTTCCTGAGGCCACCAGAGCGGGTCCCTGAGGTCCCCGTCGTAAGTCGAGAGCACCTGACGCAACTCGAGAAAATCCAGGAGGTTTTGCCCTCCAGGCGAGATGAGGCCCATTCCCGCTGAGGCTTCTCGAGGCTAATCACATCTAACCACTGGAACTTCCAAAGGGTCCTTCACACCCTTGCTGCAACTCAAGAAGTTCCCCGACATACCCCTCTCCACTGAGAGGAAGCACGAGTGTCCCGCACACATCCAGGGGAGCCCCGTTTAAGCATCCTAGCTCGAGATGAGGGATCCTTTCCCTGTTTCGTAGGGAAAGAATTACCGGCGTTCGCGTCGCATCTCAAGAGGAGGCGCTCTCGACAGGAAAGGCGAGAGGAACTCCAGGGTCGTGCCACCATTCCAAGAGTCCCCCAGATATGTCATTCCATTCCAGAGGAACCTGTTTTCCCTGCACTGCCTTGACGTTCAAGCCGAGGATCGACTACCACCACGTGTGCACGTGGGAAAGCCCTGTGGGAAAGCCTCGTGGGAAAGCCTCGTAGGAAAGACTTGAGGGAAAATCATAGATCCTTTGATCCACGTGGCGGCCTGCGTGACACTGCTGCTACCGCTCTGGAGGAAAGCGCAAGTGCATCCCGGCATTCGAGACGAGGACTGACTCCCCTGGGAGACTCCAGAAGTACCGCAAGATCCATGTCAGCACTGGAGAGGAATCCTCAGGTTCCGGCCCCGACTCCACACAAGGTCTTAGGCCCTGGCATCGACGGGAGAGGAATCCCGAAAGGCTCCCGAGGAACTCGCATGGGGACTGGCCTTTCCTGAGGCCACCAGAGCTGGTCCCTGAGGTCCCCGTCGTAAGTCGAGAGCACCTGCCGCAACTTGAGAAAATCCAGGAGGTTTTGCCCTCCAGGCGAGATGAGGCCCATTTCCGCTGAGGCTTCTCGAGGCTAATCACATCTAACGACTGGAACTTCCAAAGGGTCCTTCACACCTTGCTGTCAAGTCAAGAAGGTCCCCGACATACCCGTCTCCACTCGAGAGGAAGCACGAGGGTCCCGCACACATCCAGGGGAGCCCCGTTTCCGCCTCCTAGCTCGAGATGAGGGATCCTTTCCCTGTTTCGTAGGGAAAGAATTCCGGGCGTTCCCGTCGCATCTCAAGAGGAGGCGCTCTCCACAGGAAAGGCGAGAGGAACTCCAGGGTCATGCCACCATTCCAAGAGTCCCCCAGATGTGTCAGTTCATTGCCGAGGAACCTGTTTTCCTTGCACTACCTTGACGTTCAAGCCGAGGATCGACTCCCACCACGTGTGCACGTGGGACAGCCCTGTGGAAAGCCTCGTGGGAAAGCCTCGTGGGAAAGCCTCGTTGGAATGCCTCGTGGGAAAGACTCGAGGGAAAACCATAGATCCTTTGATCCACGCGGCGGACTGCGTGACACTGCTGCTACCGCTCTGGAGGAAAGCGCAAGTGCATGCCCGCATTCGAGACGAGGACTGACTCCCCTGGGGAGACTCCAGAAATACCCCAAGCTCCATGTCAGCACTGGAGAGGAATCCTCAGGTTCCGAGCCCGACTCCACACAAGGTCTTAGGCCCCGGCATCGATGGGAGATGAATCCCGAGAGGCCCCCGAGGAACTCGCATGGGGACTGGCCTTTCCTGAGACCACCAGAGCGGGTCCCTGAGGTCCCCGTCGTAAGTCGAAAGCACCTGCGGCAACTCGAGAAAATCCAGCAGGTTTTGCCCTCCAGGCGAGATGAGGCCCATTTCCGCTGAGGCTTCTCGAGGCTAATCATATCTAACCACTGGAACTTCTAAAGGGTCCTTCACTCCCTTGCTGCAACTCAAGAAGTTCCCCGACATACCCGTCTCCACTCGAGAGGAAGCACGAGGGTCCCGCACACATCCAGGGGAGACCCGTTTCCGCCTCCTAGCTCGAGATGAGGGATCCTTTCCCTGTTTCGTAGGGAAAGAATTACCGGCGTTCCCGTCGCATCTCAAGAGGAGGCGCTCTCCACAGGAAAGGCGAGAGGAACTCCAGGGTCGTGCCACCATTCCAAGAGTCACTCAGATGTGTCAGTCCATTCCAGAGGAACGTATTTTCCCTGCACTGCCTCGACGTTCATTCCGAGGATCGACTCCCACCACGGTGGCACGTGGGACAGCCCTGTGGGAAAGCCTCGTGGGAAAGCCTCGAGGGAAAGCCATAGATTCCTTGATCCACGCGGCGGAATGCCTGACACTGCTGCTACCTCTCTGGAGGAAAGCGCACGTGCATGCCCGCATTCGAGACGAGGACTGACTTCCCTGGGGAGACTCCAGAAGTACCCCAAGATCCATGTCAGCACTGGAGAGGAATCCTCAGGTTCCGGCCCCGACTCCACACAAGGTCTTAGGCCCTGGCATCGACGGGAGAGGAATCCCGAAAGGCTCCCGAGGAACTCGCATGGGGACTGGCCTTTCCTGAGGCCACCAGAGCTGGTCCCTGAGGTCCCCGTCGTAAGTCGAGAGCACCTGCCGCAACTCGAGAAAATCCATGAGGTTTTGCCCTCCAGGCGAGATGAGGCCCATTTCCGCTGAGGCTTCTCGAGGCTAATCACATCTAACCACTGGAACTTCCAAAGGGTCCTTCACACCCTTGCTGCAACTCAAGAAGTTCCCCGACATACCCGTCTCCACTCGGGAGGAAGCACGAGGGTCGCGCACACATCCAGGGGAGCCCCGATTCCGCCTCCTAGCTCGAGATGAGGGATCCTTTCCCTGTTTGGTAGGGAAAGAATTCCCGGCGTTCCCGTCGCATCTCAAGACGAGGCGCTCTCCACAGGAAAGGCGAGAGGAACTCCAGGGTCGTGCCACCATTCCAAGAGTCCCCCAGATGTGTCAGTCCATTCCAGAGGAACCTGTTTTCCCTGCACTGCCTTGACGTGCAAGCCGAGGATCGACTCCCACCACGTGTGCTCGTGGGACAGCCCTGTGGGAAAGCCTCGTGAGAAAGCCTCGTGGGAAAGACTCGAGGGAAAACCATAGATCCTTTGATCCACGCGGCGGCCTGCGTGACACTGCTGCTCTCGCTCTGGAGGAAAGCGCAAGAGCATGCCCGCATTCGAGACGAGGACTGCCTCCCCTGGGGAGACTCCAGAAGCACCCCAAGATCCATGTCAGCACTGGAGAGGAATCCTCAGGTTCCGGCCCCGACTCCACACAAGGTCTTAGGCCCTGCCATCGCCGGGAGAGGAATCCCGAGAGGCCCCCGAGGAACTCGCATGGGGACTGGCCTTTCCTGAGGCCACCAGAGCGGGTCCCCGAGGTCCCCGTCGTAAGTCGAGAGCACCTGCCACAACTCGAGAAAATCCAGGAGGTTTTGCCCTCCAGGCGAGATGAGGCCCATTTCCGCTGAGGCTTCTCGAGGCTAATCACATCTAACCACTGGAACTTCCAAAGGGTCCTTCACACCCTTGCTGCAACTCAAGAAGTTCCCCGACATACCCGTCTCCACTCGAGAGGAAGCACGAGGGTCCCGCACACATCCAGGGGAGCCCTGTTTCCGCCTCCTAGCTCGAGATGAGTGATCCTTTCCCTGTTTCGTAGGGAAAGAATTCCCGGCGTTCCCGTCGCATCTCAAGAGGAGGCGCTCTCCACAGGAAAGGCGAGATTAACTCCAGGGTCGTGCCACCATTCCAAGAGTCCCCCAGATGTGTCAGTCCATTCCAGAGGAATGTATTTTCCCTGCACTGCCTCGACATTCATGCCGAGGATCGACTCCCACCACGGTGGCAATTGGGACAGCCCTGTGGGAAAGCCTCGTGGGAAAGCCTCGAGGGAAAGTTATAGATCCCTTGATCCCGCGGCGGAATGCGTGACACTGATGCTACCACTCTGGAGGAAAGCGCAAGTGCATGCCCGCATTTGAGACGAGGACTGACTCCCCTGGGGAGACTCCAGAACTACCCCAAGATCCATATCAGCACTGGAGAGGAATCCTCAGGTTCCGAACCCGACTCCACACAAGGTCTTAGGCCCCGGTATCGACGGGAGAGGAATCCCGAGAGGCCCCCGAGGAACTCGCATGGGCACTGGCCTTTCCTGAGGCCACCAGAGCAGGTCCCTGAGGTCCCCGTGGTAAGTCGAGAGCACCTGCCGCAACTCGAGAAAATCCAGGAGGTTTTGCCCTCCAGGCGAGATGAGGCCCATTTCCGCTGAGGCTTCTCGAGGCTAATCACATCTAACCAATGGAAGTTCCAAAGGGTCCTTCACACCCTTATTGCAAGTCAAGAAGTTCCCCGACATAGCCGCCTCCACTCAAGAGGAAGCACGAGGGTCACGCACACATCCAGGGGAGCCCCGTTTCCGACTCCTAGCTCGAGATGAGGGATCCTTTCCCTGTTTCGTAGGGAAAGAATTCCCGGCGTTCCCGACGCATCTCAAGAGGAGGCGCTCTCCACAGGAAAGGCGAGAGGAACTCCAGGGTCGTGCCACGATTCAAGTGTCCCCCAGATGTGTCAGTTCTTTCCAGAGGAACCGCTTTACCCTGCACTGCCTTGACGTTCTAGCTTAGGATCGACTCCCAACTCGTGTGCACGTGAGTGAGCCCTGTGTGACAGCCCTGTGGGAAAGCCTCGTGGGAAAGCCTCTTGGGAAAGACTCGAGGGAAAACCATAGATCCTTTGATCCACGCGGCGGAATGCGTGACACTGCTGCTACCGCTCTGGAGGAAAGCGCAAGTGCATGCCCGCATAAGAGACGAGGACTGACTCCACTGGGGAGACTCCAGAACTACCCCAAGATCCATGTCAGCACTAGAGAGGAATCCTCAGGTTCCGGCCCCAACTCCACAGAAGGACTTGGCCCCGGCATCGACGGGAGAGGAATCCCGAGAGGCCCCCGAGGAACTCGCATGGGGACTGGCCTTTCCTGAGGCCACCAGAGCGGGTCCCTGAGGTCCCCAATGTAAGTTGAGAGCACCTGCCGCAACTTGAGAAAATCCAGGAGGTTTTGCCCTCCAGGCGAGATGAGGCCCATTTCCGCTGAGGCTTCTCGAGGCTAATCACATCTAACGACTGGAACTTCCAAAGGGTCCTTCACACCTTGCTGTCAAGTCAAGAAGGTCCCCGACATACCCGTCTCCACTCGAGAGGAAGCACGAGGGTCCCGCACACATCCAGGGGAGCCCCGTTTCCGCCTCCTAGCTCGAGATGAGGGATCCTTTCCCTGTTTCGTAGGGAAAGAATTCCGGGCGTTCCCGTCGCATCTCAAGAGGAGGCGCTCTCCACAGGAAAGGCGAGAGGAACTCCAGGGTCATGCCACCATTCCAAGAGTCCCCCAGATGTGTCAGTTCATTGCCGAGGAACCTGTTTTCCTTGCACTGCCTTGACGTTCAAGCCGAGGATCGACTCCCACCACGTGTGCACGTGGGACAGCCCTGTGGAAAGCCTCGTGGGAAAGCCTCGTGGGAAAGCCTCGTTGGAATGCCTCGTGGGAAAGACTCGAGGGAAAACCATAGATCCTTTGATCCACGCGGCGGACTGCGTGACACTGCTGCTACCGCTCTGGAGGAAAGCGCAAGTGCATGCCCGCATTCGAGACGAGGACTGACTCCCCTGGGGAGACTCCAGAAATACCCCAAGATCCATGTCAGCACTGGAGAGGAATCCTCAGGTTCCGGCCCCGTATCCACACAAGGTCTTAGGCCCCGGCATCGACGGGAGAGGAATCCCGAGAGGCCCCCGAGGAACTCGCATGGGGACTGGCCTTTCCTGAGGCCACCAGAGCTGGTCCCTGAGGTCCCCGTCGTAAGTCGAGAGCACCTGCCGCAACTCGAGAAAATCCAGGAGGTTTTGCCCTCCAGGCGAGATGAGGCCCATTTCCGCTGAGGCTTCTCGAGGCTAATCACATCTAACCACTGGAACTTCCAAAGGGTCCTTCACACCCTTGCTGCAACTCAAGAAGTTCCCCGACATACCCGTCTCCACTCGAAAGGAAGCACGAGGGTCCCGCACACATCCAGGGGAGCCCCGTTTCCGCCTCCTAGCCCGAGATGAGGGATCCTTTCCCTGTTTCGTAGGGAAGGAATTCCCGGCGTTCCCGTCGCATCTCAAGAGGAGGCGCTCTCCACAGGAAAGGCGAGAGGAACTCCAGGGTCGTGCCACCATTCCAAGAGTCCCGCAGATGTGTCCGTCCATTCCAGAGGAACCTGTTTTCCCTGCACTGCCTTGACGTTCAAGCCGAGGAACGACTCCCACCACATGTGCACGTGGGACAGCCCTGTGGGAAAGCCTCGTGGGAAAGCCTCGAGGGAAAGCCATAGATCCTTTGATCCACGCGGCGGACTGCGTGACACTGCTGCTACCGCTCTGGAGGAAAGCGCAAGTGCATGCCCGCATTCGAGACGAGGACTGACTCACCTCGGGAGCCTCCAGAAGTACCCCAAGATCCATGTCAGCACTGGAGAGGAATCCTCAGGTTCCGAGCCCGACTCCACACAAGGTCTTAGGCCCCGGCATCGATGGGAGATGAATCCCGAGAGGCCCCCGAGGAACTCGCATGGGGACTGGCCTTTCCTGAGGCCACCAGAGCGGGTCCCTGAGGTCCCCGTCGTAAGTCGAAAGCACCTGCGGCAACTCGAGAAAATCCAGCAGGTTTTGCCCTCCAGGCGAGATGAGGCCCATTTCCGCTGAGGCTTCTCGAGGCTAATCATATCTAACCACTGGAACTTCTAAAGGGTCCTTCACTCCCTTGCTGCAACTCAAGAAGTTCCCCGACATACCCGTCTCCACTCGAGAGGAAGCACGAGGGTCCCGCACACATCCAGGGGAGACCCGTTTCCGCCTCCTAGCTCGAGATGAGGGATCCTATCCCTGTTTCGTAGGGAAAGAATTCCCGGCGTTCCCGTCGCATCTCAAGAGGAGGCGCTCTCCACAGGAAAGGCGAGAGGAACTCCAGGGTCGTGCCACCATTCCAAGAGTCACTCAGATGTGTCAGTCCATTCCAGAGGAACGTATTTTCCCTGCACTGCCTCGACGTTCATTCCGAGGATCGACTCCCACCACGGTGGCACGTGGGACAGCCCTGTGGGAAAGCCTCGTGGGAAAGCCTCGAGGGAAAGCCATAGATTCCTTGATCCACGCGGCGGAATGCCTGACACTGCTGCTACCTCTCTGGAGGAAAGCGCACGTGCATGCCCGCATTCGAGACGAGGACTGACTTCCCTGGGGAGACTCCAGAAGTACCCCAAGATCCATGTCAGCACTGGAGAGGAATCCTCAGGTTCCGGCCCCGACTTCACACAAGGTCATAGGCCCCGGCATCGACGGGAGAGGAATCCCGAGAGGCCCCCGAGGAACTCCCATCGGGACTGGCCTTTCCTGAGGCCACCAGAGCGGGTCCCTGAGGTCCCCGTCGTAAGTCGAGAGCACCTGCCGCAACTCGAGAAAATCCATGAGGTTTTGCCCTCCAGGCGAGATGAGGCCCATTTCCGCTGAGGCTTCTCGAGGCTAGTCACATCTAACCACTGGAACTTCCAAAGGGTCCTTCACACCCTTGTTGCAACTCAAGAAGCTCCCCGACATACCCGTCTCCACTCGGGAGGAAGCACGAGGGTCGCGCACACATCCAGGGGAGCCCAGATTCCGCCTCCTAGCTCGAGATGAGGGATCCTTTCCCTGTTTGGTAGGGAAAGAATTCCCGGCGTTCCCGTCGCATCTCAAGACGAGGCGCTCTCCACAGGAAAGGCGAGAGGAACTCCAGGGTCGTGCCACCATTCCAAGAGTCCCCCAGATGTGTCAGTCCATTCCAGAGGAACCTGTTTTCCCTGCACTGCCTTGACGTTCAAGCCGAGGATCGACTCCCACCACGTGTGCTCGTGGGACAGCCCTGTGGGAAAGCCTCGTGGGAAAGCCTCGTGGGAAAGACTCGAGGGAAAACCATAGATCCTTTGATCCACGCGGCGGCCTGCGTGACACTGCTGCTCTCTCTCTGGAGGAAAGCGCAAGAGCATGCCCGCATTCGAGACGAGGACTGCCTCCCCTGGGGAGACTCCAGAAGCACCCCAAGATCCATGTCAGCACTTGAGAGGAATCCTCAGGTTCCGGCCCCGACTCCACACAAGGTCTTAGGCCCTGGCATCGGCGGGAGAGGAATCCCGAGAGGCCCCCGAGGAACTCGCATGGGGACTGGCCTTTCCTGAGGCCACCAGAGCGGGTCCCCGAGGTCCCCGTCGTAAGTCGAGAGCACCTGCCACAACTCGAGAAAATCCAGGAGGTTTTGCCCTCCAGGCGAGATGAGGCCCATTTCCGCTGAGGCTTCTCGAGGCTAATCACATCTAACCACTGGAACTTCCAAAGGGTCCTTCACACCCTTGCTGCAACTCAAGAAGTTCCCCGACATACCCGTCTCCACTCGAGAGGAAGCACGAGGGTCCCGCACACATCCAGGGGAGCCCTGTTTCCGCCTCCTAGCTCGAGATGAGTGATCCTTTCCCTGTTTCGTAGGGAAAGAATTCCCGGCGTTCCCGTCGCATCTCAAGAGGAGGCGCTCTCCACAGGAAAGGCGAGATTAACTCCAGGGTCGTGCCACCATTCCAAGAGTCCCCCAGATGTGTCAGTCCATTCCAGAGGAATGTATTTTCCCTGCACTGCCTCGACATTCATGCCGAGGATCGACTCCCACCACGGTGGCAATTGGGACAGCCCTGTGGGAAAGCCTCGTGGGAAAGCCTCGAGGGAAAGTTATAGATCCCTTGATCCCGCGGCGGAATGCGTGACACTGATGCTACCACTCTGGAGGAAAGCGCAAGTGCATGCCCGCATTTGAGACGAGGACTGACTCCCCTGGGGAGACTCCAGAACTACCCCAAGATCCATATCAGCACTGGAGAGGAATCCTCAGGTTCCGAACCCGACTCCACACAAGGTCTTAGGCCCCGGTATCGACGGGAGAGGAATCCCGAGAGGCCCCCGAGGAACTCGCATGGGCACTGGCCTTTCCTGAGGCCACCAGAGCAGGTCCCTGAGGTCCCCGTGGTAAGTCGAGAGCACCTGCCGCAACTCGAGAAAATCCAGGAGGTTTTGCCCTCCAGGCGAGATGAGGCCCATTTCCGCTGAGGCTTCTCGAGGCTAATCACATCTAACCAATGGAAGTTCCAAAGGGTCCTTCACACCCTTATTGCAAGTCAAGAAGTTCCCCGACATAGCCGCCTCCACTCAAGAGGAAGCACGAGGGTCACGCACACATCCAGGGGAGCCCCGTTTCCGACTCCTAGCTCGAGATGAGGGATCCTTTCCCTGTTTCGTAGGGAAAGAATTCCCGGCGTTCCCGTCGGATCTCAAGAGGAGGCGCTCTTCACAGGATAGGCGAGAGGAACTCCAGGGTCGTGCCACCATTCCAAGAGTCCCCCAGATGTGTCAGTCCATTCCAGAGGAACCTGTTTTCCCTGCACTGCCTTGACGTTCAAGCCGAGGATCGACTCCCACCACGTGTGCACGTGGGACAGCCCTGTGGGAAAGCCTCTTGGGAAAGCCTCGTGGGAAAGCCTCGTGGGAAAGACTCGAGGAAAAACCATAGATCCCTTGATCCAGGCAGCGGAATGCGTGACACTGCTGCTACCGCTCTGGAGGAAAGCGCAAGTGCAAGCCCGCATTCGAGACGAGCACTGACTCCCCTGGGGAGACTCCAGAAGTACCCCAAGATCCATGTCAGCACTGGAGAGGAATCCTCAGGTTCCGGCCCCGACTCCACACAAGGTCTTAGGCCCCGGCATCGACGGGAGAGGAATCCCGAGACGCCCCTGAGGAACTTGCATGGGGACTGGCCTTTCCTGAGGCCACCAGAGCGGGTCCCTGAGGTCCCCGTCGTAAGTCGAGAGCACCTGCCGCAACTCGAGAAAATCCAGTAGGTTTTGCCCTCCAGGCGAGATGAGGCCCATTTCCGCTGAGGCTTCTCGAGGCTAATCACATCTAACCACTGGAACTTCCAAAGGGTCCTTCACACCCTTGCTGCAACTCAAGAAGTTCCCCGACATACCCGTCTCCACTCGAGAGGAAGCACGAGGGTCCCGCACACATCCAGGGGAGCCCTGTTTCCGCCTCCTAGCTCGAGATGAGTGATCCTTTCCCTGTTTCGTAGGGAAAGAATTCCCGGCGTTCCCGTCGCATCTCAAGAGGAGGCGCTCTCCACAGGAAAGGCGAGATTAACTCCAGGGTCGTGCCACCATTCCAAGAGTCCCCCAGATGTGTCAGTCCATTCCAGAGGAATGTATTTTCCCTGCACTGCCTCGACATTCATGCCGAGGATCGACTCCCACCACGGTGGCAATTGGGACAGCCCTGTGGGAAAGCCTCGTGGGAAAGCCTCGAGGGAAAGTTATAGATCCCTTGATCCCGCGGCGGAATGCGTGACACTGATGCTACCACTCTGGAGGAAAGCGCAAGTGCATGCCCGCATTTGAGACGAGGACTGACTCCCCTGGGGAGACTCCAGAACTACCCCAAGATCCATATCAGCACTGGAGAGGAATCCTCAGGTTCCGAACCCGACTCCACACAAGGTCTTAGGCCCCGGTATCGACGGGAGAGGAATCCCGAGAGGCCCCCGAGGAACTCGCATGGGCACTGGCCTTTCCTGAGGCCACCAGAGCAGGTCCCTGAGGTCCCCGTGGTAAGTCGAGAGCACCTGCCGCAACTCGAGAAAATCCAGTAGGTTTTGCCCTCCAGGCGAGATGAGGCCCATTTCCGCTGAGGCTTCTCGAGGCTAATCACATCTAACCAATGGAAGTTCCAAAGGGTCCTTCACACCCTTATTGCAAGTCAAGAAGTTCCCCGACATAGCCGCCTCCACTCAAGAGGAAGCACGAGGGTCACGCACACATCCAGGGGAGCCCCGTTTCCGACTCCTAGCTCGAGATGAGGGATCCTTTCCCTGTTTCGTAGGGAAAGAATTCCCGGCGTTCCCGACGCATCTCAAGAGGAGGCGCTCTCCACAGGAAAGGCGAGAGGAACTCCAGGGTCGTGCCACGATTCAAGTGTCCCCCAGATGTGTCAGTTCTTTCCAGAGGAACCGCTTTACCCTGCACTGCCTTGACGTTCTAGCTTAGGATCGACTCCCAACTCGTGTGCACGTGAGTGAGCCCTGTGTGACAGCCCTGTGGGAAAGCCTCGTGGGAAAGCCTCTTGGGAAAGACTCGAGGGAAAACCATAGATCCTTTGATCCACGCGGCGGAATGCGTGACACTGCTGCTACCGCTCTGGAGGAAAGCGCAAGTGCATGCCCGCATAAGAGACGAGGACTGACTCCACTGGGGAGACTCCAGAACTACCCCAAGATCCATGTCAGCACTAGAGAGGAATCCTCAGGTTCCGGCCCCAACTCCACAGAAGGACTTAGGCCCCGGCATCGACGGGAGAGGAATCCCGAGAGGCCCCCGAGGAACTCGCATGGGGACTGGCCTTTCCTGAGGCCACCAGAGCGGGTCCCTGAGGTCCCCAATGTAAGTTGAGAGCACCTGCCGCAACTTGAGAAAATCCAGGAGGTTTTGCCCTCCAGGCGAGATGAGGCCCATTTCCGCTGAGGCTTCTCGAGGCTAATCACATCTAACGACTGGAACTTCCAAAGGGTCCTTCACACCTTG
The DNA here is from genome assembly GCF_042477335.2 of Ovis canadensis. NCBI lineage: Eukaryota > Metazoa > Chordata > Mammalia > Artiodactyla > Bovidae > Ovis > Ovis canadensis. Next base: position 5,103,367 of record NC_091252.1, read on the forward strand.
CTGTCAAGTCAAGAAGGTCCCCGACATACCCGTCTCCACTCGAGAGGAAGCACGAGGGTCCCGCACACATCCAGGGGAGCCCCGTTTCCGCCTCCTAGCTCGAGATGAGGGATCCTTTCCCTGTTTCGTAGGGAAAGAATTCCGGGCGTTCCCGTCGCATCTCAAGAGGAGGCGCTCTCCACAGGAAAGGCGAGAGGAACTCCAGGGTCATGCCACCATTCCAAGAGTCCCCCAGATGTGTCAGTTCATTGCCGAGGAACCTGTTTTCCTTGCACTGCCTTGACGTTCAAGCCGAGGATCGACTCCCACCACGTGTGCACGTGGGACAGCCCTGTGGAAAGCCTCGTGGGAAAGCCTCGTGGGAAAGCCTCGTTGGAATGCCTCGTGGGAAAGACTCGAGGGAAAACCATAGATCCTTTAATCCACGCGGCGGACTGCGTGACACTGCTGCTACCGCTCTGGAGGAAAGCGCAAGTGCATGCCCGCATTCGAGACGAGGACTGACTCCCCTGGGGAGACTCCAGAAATACCCCAAGATCCATGTCAGCACTGGAGAGGAATCCTCAGGTTCCGGCCCCGTATCCACACAAGGTCTTAGGCCCCGGCATCGACGGGAGAGGAATCCCGAGAGGCCCCCGAGGAACTCGCATGGGGACTGGCCTTTCCTGAGGCCACCAGAGCTGGTCCCTGAGGTCCCCGTCGTAAGTCGAGAGCACCTGCCGCAACTCGAGAAAATCCAGGAGGTTTTGCCCTCCAGGCGAGATGAGGCCCATTTCCGCTGAGGCTTCTCGAGGCTAATCACATCTAACCACTGGAACTTCCAAAGGGTCCTTCACACCCTTGCTGCAACTCAAGAAGTTCCCCGACATACCCGTCTCCACTCGAAAGGAAGCAGGAGGGTCCCGCACACATCCAGGGGAGCCCCGTTTCCGCCTCCTAGCCCGAGATGAGGGATCCTTTCCCTGTTTCGTAGGGAAGGAATTCCCGGCGTTCCCGTCGCATCTCAAGAGGAGGCGCTCTCCACAGGAAAGGCGAGAGGAACTCCAGGGTCGTGCCACCATTCCAAGAGTCCCGCAGATGTGTCCGTCCATTCCAGAGGAACCTGTTTTCCCTGCACTGCCTTGACGTTCAAGCCGAGGAACGACTCCCACCACATGTGCACGTGGGACAGCCCTGTGGGAAAGCCTCGTGGGAAAGCCTCGAGGGAAAGCCATAGATCCTTTGATCCACGCGGCGGACTGCGTGACACTGCTGCTACCGCTCTGGAGGAAAGCGCAAGTGCATGCCCGCATTCGAGACGAGGACTGACTCCCCTCGGGAGCCTCCAGAAGTACCCCAAGATCCATGTCAGCACTGGAGAGGAATCCTCAGGTTCCGAGCCCGACTCCACACAAGGTCTTAGGCCCCGGCATCGATGGGAGATGAATCCCGAGAGGCCCCCGAGGAACTCGCATGGGGACTGGCCTTTCCTGAGGCCACCAGAGCGGGTCCCTGAGGTCCCCGTCGTAAGTCGAAAGCATCTGCGGCAACTCGAGAAAATCCAGCAGGTTTTGCCCTCCAGGCGAGATGAGGCCCATTTCCGCTGAGGCTTCTCGAGGCTAATCATATCTAACCACTGGAACTTCTAAAGGGTCCTTCACTCCCTTGCTGCAACTCAAGAAGTTCCCCGACATACCCGTCTCCACTCGAGAGGAAGCACGAGGGTCCCGCACACATCCAGGGGAGACCCGTTTCCGCCTCCTAGCTCGAGATGAGGGATCCTATCCCTGTTTCGTAGGGAAAGAATTCCCGGCGTTCCCGTCGCATCTCAAGAGGAGGCGCTCTCCACAGGAAAGGCGAGAGGAACTCCAGGGTCGTGCCACCATTCCAAGAGTCACTCAGATGTGTCAGTCCATTCCAGAGGAACGTATTTTCCCTGCACTGCCTCGACGTTCATTCCGAGGATCGACTCCCACCACGGTGGCACGTGGGACAGCCCTGTGGGAAAGCCTCGTGGGAAAGCCTCGAGGGAAAGCCATAGATTCCTTGATCCACGCGGCGGAATGCCTGACACTGCTGCTACCTCTCTGGAGGAAAGCGCACGTGCATGCCCGCATTCGAGACGAGGACTGACTTCCCTGGGGAGACTCCAGAAGTACCCCAAGATCCATGTCAGCACTGGAGAGGAATCCTCAGGTTCCGGCCCCGACTCCACACAAGGTCTTAGGCCCTGGCATCGACGGGAGAGGAATCCCGAAAGGCTCCCGTGGAATTCGCATGGGGACTGGCCTTTCCTGAGGCCACCAGAGCTGGTCCCTGAGGTCCCCGTCGTAAGTCGAGAGCACCTGCCGCAACTCGAGAAAATCCATGAGGTTTTGCCCTCCAGGCGAGATGAGGCCCATTTCCGCTGAGGCTTCTCGAGGCTAGTCACTTCTAACCACTGGAACTTCCAAAGGGTCCTTCACACCCTTGTTGCAACTCAAGAAGTTCCCCGACATACCCGTCTCCACTCGGGAGGAAGCACGAGGGTCGCGCACACATCCAGGGGAGCCCAGATTCCGCCTCCTAGCTCGAGATGAGGGATCCTTTCCCTGTTTCGTAGGGAAAGAATTCCCGGCGTTCCCGTCGCATCTCAAGACGAGGCGCTCTCCACAGGAAAGGCGAGAGGAACTCCAGGGTCGTGCCACCATTCCAAGAGTCCCCGAGATGTGTCAGTCCATTCCAGAGGAACCTGTTTTCCCTGCACTGCCTTGACGTTCAAGCCGAGGATCGACTCCCACCACGTGTGCTCGTGGGACAGCCCTGTGGGAAAGCCTCGTGAGAAAGCCTCGTGGGAAAGACTCGAGGGAAAACCATAGATCCTTTGATCCACGCGGCGGCCTGCGTGACACTGCTGCTCTCTCTCTGGAGGAAAGCGCAAGAGCATGCCCGCATTCGAGACGAGGACTGCCTCCCCTGGGGAGACTCCAGAAGCACCCCAAGATCCATGTCAGCACTTGAGAGGAATCCTCAGGTTCCGGCCCCGACTCCACACAAGGTCTTAGGCCCTGGCATCGCCGGGAGAGGAATCCCGAGAGGCCCCCGAGGAACTCGCATGGGGACTGGCCTTTCCTGAGGCCACCAGAGCGGGTCCCCGAGGTCCCCGTCGTAAGTCGAGAGCACCTGCCACAACTCGAGAAAATCCAGGAGGTTTTGCCCTCCAGGCGAGATGAGGCCCATTTCCGCTGAGGCTTCTCGAGGCTAATCACATCTAACCACTGGAACTTCCAAAGGGTCCTTCACACCCTTGCTGCAACTCAAGAAGTTCCCCGACATACCCGTCTCCACTCGAGAGGAAGCACGAGGGTCCCGCACACATCCAGGGGAGCCCTGTTTCCGCCTCCTAGCTCGAGATGAGTGATCCTTTCCCTGTTTCGTAGGGAAAGAATTCCCGGCGTTCCCGTCGCATCTCAAGAGGAGGCGCTCTCCACAGGAAAGGCGAGATTAACTCCAGGGTCGTGCCACCATTCCAAGAGTCCCCCAGATGTGTCAGTCCATTCCAGAGGAATGTATTTTCCCTGCACTGCCTCGACATTCATGCCGAGGATCGACTCCCACCACGGTGGCAATTGGGACAGCCCTGTGGGAAAGCCTCGTGGGAAAGCCTCGAGGGAAAGTTATAGATACCTTGATCCCGCGGCGGAATGCGTGACACTGATGCTACCACTCTGGAGGAAAGCGCAAGTGCATGCCCGCATTTGAGACGAGGACTGACTCCCCTGGGGAGACTCCAGAACTACCCCAAGATCCATATCAGCACTGGAGAGGAATCCTCAGGTTCCGAACCCGACTCCACACAAGGTCTTAGGCCCCGGTATCGACGGGAGAGGAATCCCGAGAGGCCCCCGAGGAACTCGCATGGCCACTGGCCTTTCCTGAGGCCACCAGAGCAGGTCCCTGAGGTCCCCGGGGTAAGTCGAGAGCACCTGCCGCAACTCGAGAAAATCCAGGAGGTTTTGCCCTCCAGGCGAGATGAGGCCCATTTCCGCTGAGGCTTCTCGAGGCTAATCACATCTAACCAATGGAAGTTCCAAAGGGTCCTTCACACCCTTATTGCAAGTCAAGAAGTTCCCCGACATAGCCGCCTCCACTCAAGAGGAAGCACGAGGGTCACGCACACATCCAGGGGAGCCCCGTTTCCGACTCCTAGCTCGAGATGAGGGATCCTTTCCCTGTTTCGTAGGGAAAGAATTCCCGGCGTTCCCGTCGGATCTCAAGAAGAGGCGCTCTTCACAGGATAGGCGAGAGGAACTCCAGGGTCGTGCCACCATTCCAAGAGTCCCCCAGATGTGTCAGTCCATTCCAGAGGAACCTGTTTTCCCTGCACTGCCTTGACGTTCAAGCCGAGGATCGACTCCCACCACGTGTGCACGTGGGACAGCCCTGTGGGAAAGCCTCTTGGGAAAGCCTCGTGGGAAAGCCTCGTGGGAAAGCCTCGAGGGAAAGCCATAGATCCCTTGATCCACGCGGCGGAATGCGTGACACTGCTGCTACCGCTCTGGAGGAAAGCGCAAGTGCATGCCCGCATTAGAGGCGAGGACTGACTCCCCTGGGGAGACTCCAGAAGTACCCCAAGATCCATGTCAGCACTGGAGAGGAATCCTCAGGTTCCGGCCCCGACTCCACACAAGGTCTTAGGCCCCGGCATCGACGGGAGAGGAATCCCGAGACGCCCCTGAGGAACTAGCATGGGGACTGGCCTTTCCTGAGGCCACCAGAGCGGGTCCCTGAGGTCCCCGTCGTAAGTCGAGAGCACCTGCCGCAACTCGAGAAAATCCAGTAGGTTTTGCCCTCCAGGCGAGATGAGGCCCATTTCCGCTGAGGCTTCTGGAGGCTAATCACATCTAACCACTGGAACTTCCAAAGGGTCCTTCACACCATTGCTGCAACTCAAGAAGGTCCCCGACATAGCCGTCTCCACTCGAGAGGAAGCACGAGGGTCCCGCACACATCCAGGAGTGCCCCGTTTCCGCCTCCTTGCTCGAGATGAGGGATCCTTTCCCTGTTTCGTAGGGAAAGAATTCCCGGCATTCCCGTCGTATCTTAAGAGGAGGCGCTCTCCACAGGAAAGGCGAGAGGAACTCCAGGGTCGTGCCACCATTCCAAGAGTCCCCCAGATGTGTCAGTCCATTCCAGAGGAAACTTTTTTCCCTGCACTGCCTTGACGTTCAAGCCGAGGATCGACTCCCACTACGTGTGCACGTGGGACAGCCCTGTGGGAAAGCCTCGTGGGAAAGCCTCGAGGGAAAGCCATAGATCCCTTGATCCACGCGGCGGAATGCCTGACACTGCTGCTACCGCTCTGGAGGAAAGCGCAAGTGCATGCCCGCATTAGAGGCGAGGACTGACTCCCCTGGGGAGACTCCAGAAGTACCCCAAGATCCATGTCAGCACTGGAGAGGAATCCTCAGGTTCCGGCCCCGACTCCACACAAGGTCTTAGGCCCCGGCATCGCCGGGAGAGGAATCCCGAGAGGCCCCCGAGGAACTCGCATGGGGACTGGCCTTTCCTGAGGTCACCAGAGCGGGCCCCGAGGTCCCCGTCGTAAGTCGAGAGCACCTGGGGCAACTCGAGAAAATCCAGGAGGTTTTGGCCTCCAGGCGAGATGAGGCCCATTTCCGCTGAAGCTTCTCGTGGCTAATCACAACTAACCACTGGAACTTCCAAAGGGTCCTTCACACCCTTGCTGCAACTCAAGAAGTTCCCCGACATACCCGTCTCCACTCGACAGGAAGCACGAGGGTCCCGCACACATCCAGGGGAGCCCCGTTTCCGCCTCCTAGCTCGAGATGAGGGATCCTTTCCCTGTTTCATAGGGAAAGATTTCCCGGTGTTCCCGTCGCATTTCAAGAGGAGGCGCTCTCCACAGGAAAGGCGAGAGGAACTCCAGGGTTGTGCCACCATTCCAAGAGTACCCCAGATGTGTCAGTCCATTCCAGAGGAACCTGATTTCCCTGCACTGCCTTGACGTTCAAGCCGAGGATCGACTCCCACCACGTGTGCACGTGGGACAGCCCTGTGGGAAAGCCTCGGGGGAAAGCCTCGTGGGAAAGATTCGAGGGAAAACCATATATCCTTTGATCCACGCGGCGGACTGCGAGACACTGCTGCTACCGCTCTGGAGGAAAGCGCAAGTGCATGCCCGCATTCGAGACGAGGACTGAGTCCCCTGGGGAAACTCCAGAAGTACCCCAAGATCCATGTCAGCACTGGAGAGGAATCCTCAGGTTCCGGCCCCGACTCCACACAAGGTCTTAGGCCCGGGCATCGACGGGAGAAGAATCTCGAGAGGCCCCCGAGGAACTCGCATGGGGACTGGCCTTTCCTGAGGCCACCAGAGCGGGTCCCCGAGGTCCCCGTCGTAAGTCGAGAGCACCTGCCGCCACTCGAGAAAATCCAGGAGGTTTTGCCCTCCAGGCGAGATGAGGCCCATTTCCGCTGAGGCTTCTCGAGGCTAATCACATCTAACCACTGGAACTTCCAAAGGGTCCTTCACACCCTTGCTGCAACTCAAGAAGTTCCCCGACATACCCATCTACACTCGGGAGGAAGCACGAGGGTCGCGCACACATCCAGGGGAGCCCCGATTCCGCCTCCTAGCTCGAGATGAGGGATCCTTTCCCTGTTTCGTAGGGAAAGAATTCCCGTCGTTCCCGTCGCATCTCAAGAGGAGGCGCTCTCGACAGGAAAGTGGAGAGGAACTCCAGGGTCGTGCCACCATTCCAAGAGTCCCCCAGATGTGTCAGTCCATTCCAGAGGAACCTGTTTTCCCTGCACTGCCTTGACGTTCAAGCCGAGGATCGACTCCCACCACGTGTGCACGTGGGACAGCCCTGTGGGAAAGCCTCGTGAGAGAGCCTCGTGGGAAAGATTCGAGGGAAAACCATAGAACCTTTGATCCACGCGACGGAATGCATAACACTGCTGCTACCGCTCTGGAGGAAAGCGCAAGTGCATGCCCGCATTCGAGACGAGGACTGTCTCCCCTGGGGAGACTCCAGAAGTACCCCAAGATCCATGTCAGCACTGGAGAGGAATCCTCAGGGTCCCGCCCCGACTCCGCACAAGGTCTTAGGCCCCGGCATTTCCGGGAGAGGAATCCCGAGAGGCCCCCGAGGAACTCACATGGGGACTGGCCTTTCCTGAGGCCACCAGAGCGGGTCCCTGAGGTCCCCGTCGTAAGTCGAGAGCACTTGGCGCAACTCGAGAAAATCCAGGAGGTTTTGCCCTCCAGGCGAGATGAGGCCCATTTCCGCTGAGGCTTCTCGAGGCTAATCACATCTAACCACTGGAACTTCCAAAGGGTCCTTCACACCCTTGCTGCAACTCAAGAAGTTCCCCGACATACCCGTCTCCACTTGGGAGGAAGCACGAGGGTCACGCACACATCCAGGGGAGCCCCGATTCCGCCTCCTAGCTCGAGATGAGGGATCCTTTCCCTGTTTCGTAGGGAAAGATTTCCCGGCATTCCCGTCGCATCTCAAGAGGAGGCGCTCTCCACAGGAAAGGCGAGAGGAACTCCAGGGTCGTGCCACCATTCCAAGAGTCCGCCAGATGTGTCAGTACATTCCAGAGGAACCTGTTTTCCCTGCACTGCCTTGACGTTCAAGCCGAGGATCGACTCCCACCACGTGTGCACGTGGGACAGCCCTGTGGGAAAGCCTCGTGAGAAAGCCTCGTGGGAAAGACTCGAGGGAAAACCATAGATCCTTTGATCCACGCGGCGGACTGCCTGACACTGCTGCTACCGCTCTGGAGGAAAGCGCAAGTGCATGCCCGCAATCGAGACGAGGACTGACTCCCCTGGGGAGACTCCAGAAGTACCCCAAGATCCATGTCAGCACTGGAGAGGAATCCTCAGGTTCCGGCCCCGAATCCACACAAGGTCTTAGGCCCCGACATCGACGGGAGAGGAATCCCGAGAGGCCCCCGAGGAACTCGCATTGGGACTGGCCTTTCCTGAGGCCACCAGAGCGGGCCCCGAGGTCCCCGTCGTAACTCGAGAGCACCTGCCGCAACTCGAGAAAATCCAGGAGGTTTTGGCCTCCAGGCGAGATGAGGCCCATTTCCGCTGAGGCTTCTCGAGGCTAATCACATCTAACAACTGGAACTTCCAAAGGGTCCTTCAAACCCTTGCTGCAACTCAAGAAGTTCCCCTACATACCCGTCTCCACTCGAGTGGAAGCACGAGGGTCCCGCACACATCCAGGGGAGCCCCGTTTCCGCCTCCTAGCTCGAGATGAGGGATCCTTTCCCTGTTTCCTAGAGAAAGAATTCCCGGCGTTCCCGTCGCATCTCAAGAGGAGGCGCTCTCCACAGGAAAGGCGAGAGGAACTTCATGGTCGTGCCACCATTCCAAGAGTCCCCCAGATGTGTCAGTCCATTCCAGACGAACCTGTTTTCCCTGTACTGCCTTGACGTTTAAGCCGAGGATCGACTCCCACCACGTGTGCACGTGGGACAGCCCTGTGGGAAAGCCTCGGGGGAAAGCCTCGTGTGAAAGACTCGAGGGAAAACCATAGATCCTTTGATCCACGCGGCGGACTGCGTCACACTGCTGCTACTGCTCTGGAGGAAAGCGCAAGTGCATGCCCGCATTAGAGGCGAGGACTGAACCCCTGTGCAGACTACAGAAGTACCCCAAGATCCATGTCAGCACAGGAGAGGAATCCTCAGGTTCTGGCCCCGACTCCACACAAGGTCGTAGGCCCCGGCATCGACGGGAGAGGAATCCCGAGAGGCCCCCGAGGAACTCGCATGGCGACTGGCCTTTCCTGAGGCCACCAGAGCGGGTCCCTGAGGTCCCCGTCGTAAGTCGAGAGCACCTGCCGCAACTCGAGAAAATCCAGGAGGTTTTGTCCTCCAGGCGAGATGAGGCCCTTTTCCGCTGAGGCTTCTCGAGGCTAATCACATCTAACCACTGGAACCTCCAAAGGGTCCTTCACACCCTTGCTGCAAGTCCAGAAGTTCCCCGACATACCCGTCTCAACTCGAGAGGAAGCACGAGGGTCCCGCACACATCCAGGGGAGCCCCGTTTCCGCCTCCTAGCTCGAGATGAGGGATCCTTTCCCTGTTTCGTAGGCAAAGAATTCCCGGCGTTCCCGTCGAATCTCAAGAGGAGGCGCTCTCCACAGGAAAGGCGAGAGGAACTCCAGGGTCGTGCCACCACTCCAAGAGTCCCCCAGATGTGTCAGTCCATTCCAGACGAACCAGTTTTCCCTGCACTGCCTTGACGTTCAAGCCGAGGATCCACTCCCACCACGTGTGCACGTGGGACAGCCCTGTGGGAAAGCCTCGTGGGAAAGCCTCGTGGGAAAGACTTGAGGGAAAACCATAGATCCTTTGATCCACGCGGCAGACTGCGTGACACTGCTGCTAACGCTCTGGAGGAAAGCGCAAGTGCATGCCCGCATTCGAGACGAGGACTGACTCCCCTGGGACACTCCAGAAGTACCCCATGATCGATGTCAGCACTGGAGAGGAATCCTCAGGTTCCGGCCCCGACTCCACACAAGGACTTAGGCCCCGGCATCGACGGGAGAGGAATCCCGAGAGGCCCCCGAGGAACTCGCATGGGGACTGTCCTTTCCTGAGGCCACCAGAGCGGGCCCCGAGGTCCCCGTCGTAATTCGAGAGCACCTGCCGCAACTCGAGAAAATCCAGGAGGTTTTGGCCTCCAGGCGAGATGAGGCCCATTTCCAATGAGGCTTCTCGAGGCTAATCACATCTAACCACTGGAACTTCCAAAGGGTCCTTCACACCCTTGCTGCAACTCAAGAAGTTCCCCGACGTACCCGTCTCCACTCGAGAGGAAGCACGAAGGTACCGCACACATCAAGGGGATCCCCTTTCCGCCTCCTAGCTCGAGATGAGTGATCCTTTCCCTGTTTCATAGGGAAAGAATTCAAGGCGTTCCCGTCACATCTCAAGAGGAGGCGCTCTCCACAGGAAAGGCGAGAGGAACTCCAGGGTCGTGCCACCATTCCAAGAGTACCCCAGATGTGTCAGTCCATTCCAGAGGAACCTGTTTTCCCTGCACTGCCTTGACGTTCAAGACGAGGATCGACTCCCACCACGTGTGCACGTGGGACAGCCCTGTGGGAAAGCTTCGGGGGAAAGCCTCATGGGAAAGACTCGAGGGAAAACCATAGAAACTTTGATCCACGCGGCGAACTGTGTGACACTGCTGCTACCGCTCTCGAGGAAAGCGCAAGTGCATGCCCGCATTCGAGACGAGGACTGACTCCCCTGGGGAAACTCCAGAAGTACCCCAAGATTCATGTAAGCACTGGAGAGGAATCCTCAGGTTCCGGCCCCGACTCCACACAAGGTCTTAGGCCCCGGCATCAACGGGAGAAGAATCCCGAGAGGGCCCCGAGGAACTCGCATGGGGACTGGCCTTTCCTGAGGCCACCAGAGCGGGTCCCTGAGGTCCCCGTCGTAAGTCGAGAGCACCTGCTGCAACTCGAGAAAATCCAGGAGGTTTTGGCCTCCAGGCGAGATGAGGCCCATTTCCGCTGAGGCTTCTCGAGGCTAATCACATCTAACCACTGGAACTTCAAAAGGGTCCTTCACACCCTTGCTGCAACTCAAGAAATTCCCCGACATACCCCTCTCCACTCGAGAGGAAGCACGAGGGTCCCGCACACATCCAGGGGAGCCCCGTTTCCGCCTCCTAGCTCGAGATGAGGGATCCTTTCCCTGTTTCGTAGGGAAAGAATTCCCGGCGTTCCCGTCGCATCTCAAGAGGAGGCGCTCTCCACAGGAAAGGCGAGAGGAACTCCAGGGTCGTGCCACCATTCCAAGAGTCCCCCAGATGTGTCAGTCCATTCCAGAGGAACCTGATTTCCCTGCACTGCCTTGACGTTCAAGCCGAGGATCCACTCCCACCACGTGTGCACGTGGGACAGCCCTGTGGGAAAGCCTGGTGGGAAAGCCTTGTTGGAAAGACTCGAGGGAAAACCATAGATCCTATGATCGACGCGGCGGACTGCGTGACACTGCTGCTACCGCTCTGGAGGAAAGCGCAAGTGCATGCCCGCATTCGAGTCGAGGACTGACTCCCCTGGGGAGACTCCAGAAGTACCCCAAGATCCATGTGAGCACTGGAGAGGAATCCTCAGGTTCCGGCCCCGACTCCACACAAGGTCCTAGGCCCCGGCATCGACGAGAGAGGAATCCCGAGAGGCCCCCGAGGAACTCGCATGGCGACTGGCCTTTCCTGAGGATACCAGAGCGGGCGCCAAGTTCCCCGTCGTAAGTTGAGAGCACCTGTCGCAACTCCAGAAAATCCAGGAGGCTTTGGCCTCCAGGCGAGATGAGGGCCATTTCCGCTGAGGCTTCTCGAGGCTAATCACATCTAACCACTGGAACTTCCAAAGGGTCCTTCCCACCCTTGCTGCAACTCAAGAAGTTCCCCGACATACCCGTCTCCACTCGAGAGGAAGCTCGAGGGTCCCGCACACATCCAGGGGAGCCCCGTTTCCGCCTCCTAGCTCGAGATGAGGGATCCTTTCCCTGATTCATAGGGAAAGAATTCCCGGTGTTTCCGTCGCATTTAAAGAGGAGGCGTTCTCCACAGGAAAGGCGAGCGGAACTCCAGGGTCGTGCCACCAATCCAAGAGTCCCCGAGATGTGTCAGTCCATTCCAGAGGAACCTGTTTTCCCTGCACTGCCTTGACGTTCAAGCCGAGGATCAAATCCCACCACGTGTGCACGTGGGACAGCCCTGTGGGAAAGCCTGGTGGGAAAGCCTCATGGTAAAGACTCGAGGGAAAAACATAGATCCTTTGATCCACGCCGCGGACTGCGTGACACTGCTGCTACCGCTCTGGAGGAAGCGCAAGTGCATGCCCGCATTCGAGACGAGGACTGACTCCCCTGGGGAGACTCCAGAAGTACCCCAAGATCCATGTCAGCACTGGAGAGGAATCCTCAGGTTCCGGCCCCGACTCCACAAAAGGTCTTAGGCCCCGGCATCGACGGGAGAGGAATCCCGAGAGGCCCCCGAGGAACTCGCATGGGGACTGGCCTTTCCTGAGGCCACCAGAGCGGGTCCCTGAGGTCCCCGTCGTAAGTCGAGAGCACCTGCCGCAACTCGAGAAAATCCAGGAGGTTTTGCCCTCCAGGCGAGATGAGGCCCATTTCCGCTGAGGCTTCTCTAGGCTAAACACATCTAACCACTGGAACTTCCAAAGGGTCCTTCACACCCTTGGTGCAACTCAAGAAGTTCCCCGACGTACCCGTCTCCACTCGAGAGGAAGCACGAGTGTACCGCACAAATCAAGGGGAGCCCCGTTTCCGCCTCCTAGCTCGAGATGAGGGATCCTGTCCCTGTTTCATAGGGAAAGAATTCAAGGCGTTCCTGTCACATCTCAAGAGGAGGCGCTCTCCACAGGAAAGGCGAGAGGAACTCCAGGGTCGTGCCACCATTCCAAGAGTCCCCCAGATGTGTCAGTCCATTCCAGAGGAACCTGTTTTCAATGAACTGCCTTGACGTTCAAGACGAGGATCGACTCCCACCACGTGTGCACGTGGGACAGCCCTGTGGGAAAGCCTCGGGGGAAAGCCTCGTGGGAAAGATTCGAGGGAAAACCATAGATCCTTAGATCCACGCGGCGGACTGCGTGACACTGCTGCTACCGCTCTGGAGGAAAGCGCAAGTGCATGCCCGCATTCGAGACGAGGACTGAATCCCCTGGGGAAACTCCAGAATTACCCCAAGATCCATGTCAGCACTGGAAAGGAATCCTCAGGTTCCGGCCCCGACTCCACACAAGGTCTTAGGCCCCGGCATCGACGGGAGAAGAATCTCGAGAAGCCCCCGAGGAACTCGCATGGGGACTGGCCTTTCCTGAGGCCACCAGAGCGGGTCCCTGAGCTCCCCGTCGTAAGTCGAGAGCACCTGACGCAACTCGAGAAAATCCAGGAGGTTTTGCCCTCCAGGCGAGATGAGGCCCATTCCCGCTGAGGCTTCTCGAGGCTAATCACATCTAACCACTGGAACTTCCAAAGGGTCCTTCACAACCTTGCTGCAACTCAAGAAGTTCCCCGACATGTGATTAGCCTCGAGTATCCTCTCCACTGAGAGGAAGCACGAGTGTCCCGCACACATCCAGGGGAGCCCCGTTTCCGCATCCTAGCTCGAGATGAGGGATCCTTTCCCTGTTTCGTAGGGAAAGAATTACCGGCGTTCGCGTCGCATCTCAAGAGGAGGCGCTCTCCACAGGAAAGGCGAGAGGAACTCCAGGGTCGTGCCACCATTCCAAGAGTCCCCCAGATATGTCAGTCCATTCCAGAGGAACCTGTTTTCCCTGCACTGCCTTGACGTTCAAGCCGAGGATCGACTACCACCACGTGTGCACGTGGGAAAGCCCTGTGGGAAAGCCTCGTGGGAAAGCCTCGTAGGAAAGACTTGAGGGAAAACCATAGATCCTTTGATCCACGTGGCGGCCTGCGTGACACTGCTGCTACCGCTCTGGAGGAAAGCGCAAGTGCATCCCGGCATTCGAGACGAGGACTGACTCCCCTGGGAGACTCCAGAAGTACCGCAAGATCCATGTCAGCACTGGAGAGGAATCCTCAGGTTCCGGCCCCGACTCCACACAAGGTCTTAGGCCCTGGCATCGACGGGAGAGGAATCCCGAAAGGCTCCCGAGGAACTCGCATGGGGACTGGCCTTTCCTGAGGCCACCAGAGCTGGTCCCTGAGGTCCCCGTCGTAAGTCTAGAGCACCTGCCTCAACTCGAGAAAATCCATGAGGTTTTGCCCTCCAGGCGAGATGAGGCCCATTTCCGCTGAGGCTTCTCGAGGCTAATCACATCTAACCACTGGAACTTCCAAAGGGTCCTTCACACCCTTGCTGCAACTCAAGAAGTTCCCCGACATACCCGTCTCCACTCGGGAGGAAGCACGAGGGTCGCGCACACATCCAGGGGAGCCCAGATTCCGCCTCCTAGCTCGAGATGAGGGATCCTTTCCCTGTTTCGTAGGGAAAGAATTCCCGGCGTTCCCGTCGCATCTCAAGACGAGGCGCTCTCCACAGGAAAGGCGAGAGGAACTCCAGGGTCGTGCCACCATTCCAAGAGTCCCCCAGATGTGTCAGTCCATTCCAGAGGAACCTGTTTTCCCTGCACTGCCTTGACGTTCAAGCCGAGGATCGACTCCCACCACGTGTGCTCGTGGGACAGCCCTGTGGGAAAACCTCGTGGGAAAGCCTCGAGGGAAAGCCATAGAACCTTTGATCCACGCGGCGGACTGCGTGACACTGCTGCTACCGCTCTGGAGGAAAGCGCAAGTGCATGCCCGCATTCGAGACGAGGACTGACTCCCCTCGGGAGCCTCCAGAAGTACCCCAAGATCCATGTGAGCACTGGAGAGGAATCCTCAGGTTCCGAGCCCGACTCCACACAAGGTCTTAGGCCCTGGCATCGATGGGAGATGAATCCCGAGTGGACCTCGAGGAACTCGCATGGGGACTGGCCTTTCCTGAGGCCACCAGAGCGGGTCCCTGAGGTCCCCGTCGTAAGTCGAAAGCACCTGCGGCAACTCGAGAAAATCCAGCAGGTTTTGCCCTCCAGGCGAGATGAGGCCCATTTCCGCTGAGGCTTCTCGAGGCTAATCATATCTAACCACTGGAACTTCTAAAGGGTCCTTCACTCCCTTGCTGCAACTCAAGAAGTTCCCCGAAATACCCGTCTCCACTCGAGAGGAAGCACGAGGGTCCCGCACACATCCAGGGGAGACCCGTTTCCGCCTCCTAGCTCGAGATGAGGGATCCTTTCCCTGTTTCGTAGGGAAAGAATTCCCGGCGTTCCCGTCGCATCTCAAGAGGAGGCGCTCTCCACAGGAAAGGCGAGAGGAACTCCAGGGTCGTGCCACCATTCCAAGAGTCACTCAGATGTGTCAGTCCATTCCAGAGGAACGTATTTTCCCTGCACTGCCTCGACGTTCATTCCGAGGATCGACTCCCACCACGGTGGCACGTGGGACAGCCCTGTGGGAAAGCCTCGTGGGAAAGCCTCGAGGGAAAGCCATAGATTCCTTGATCCACGCGGCGGAATGCCTGACACTGCTGCTACCTCTCTGGAGGAAAGCGCACGTGCATGCCCGCATTCGAGACGAGGACTGACTCCCCTGGGGAGACTCCAGAAGTACCCCAAGATCCATGTCCGCACTTGAAAGGAATCCTCAGGTTCCGGCCCCGACTCCACACAAGGTCTTAGGCCCCGGCATCGACGGGAGAGGAACCCCGAGAGGCCCCCGAGGAACTCGCATGGGGACTGGCCTTTCCTGAGGCCACCAGAGCGGGTCCCTGAGGTCCCCGTCGTAAGTCGAGAGCACCTGCCGCAACTAGAGAAAATCCAGGAGGTTTTGCCCTCCAGGCGAGATGAGGCCCATTTCCGCTGAGGCTTCTCGAGGCTAATCACATCTAACGACTGGAACTTCCAAAGGGTCCTTCGCACCTTGCTGCAAGTCAAGAAGGTCCCCGACATAACCGTCTCCACTCGAGAGGAAGCACGAGGGTCCCGCACACATCCAGGGGAGCCCCGTTTCCGCCTCCTAGCTCGAGATGAGGGATCCTTTCCCTGTTTCGTAGGGAAAGAATTCCCGGCGCTCCCGTCGCATCTCAAGAGGAGGCGCTCTTCACAGGAAAGGCGAGAGGAACTCCAGGGTCGTGCCACCATTCCAAGAGTCCCCCAGATGTGTCAGTCCATTCCAGAGGAACCTGTTTTCCCTGCACTGCCTTGACGTTCAAGCCGAGGATCGACTCCCACCACGTGTGCACATGGGACAGCCCTGTGGGAAAGCCTCGTGGGAAAGCCTCGTGGGAAAGACTTGAGGGAAAACCATAGATCCTTTGATCCACGCGGCAGACTGCGTGACACTGCTGCTACCTCTCTGGAGGAAAGCGCACGTGCATGCCCGCATTCGAGACGAGGACTGACTCCCCTGGGACACTCCAGAAGTACCCCATGATCCATGTCAGCACTGGAGAGGAATCCTCAGGTTCCGGCCCCGACTTCACACAAGGACTTAGGCCCCGGCATCGACGGGAGAGGAATCCCGAGAGGCCCCCGAGGAACTCGCATGGGGACTGGCCTTTCCTGAGGCCACCTGAGCGGGCCCCGAGGTCCCCGTCGTAAGTCGAGAGCACCTGCCGCAACTCGAGAAAATCAAGGAGGTTTTGGCCTCCAGGCGAAATGAGGCCCATTTCCACTGAGGCTTCTCGAGGCTAATCACATCTAACCACTGGAACTTCCAAAGGGTCCTTCACACCCTTGCTGCAACTCAAGAAGTTCCCCGACGTACCCGTCTCAACTCGACAGGAAGCACGAAGTTACCGCACACATCAAGGGGATCCCCTTTCCGCCTCCTAGCTCGAGATGAGTGATCCTTTCCCTGTTTCATAGGGAAAGAATTCAAGGCGTTCCCGTCACATCTCAAGAGGAGGCGCTCTCCACAGGAATGGCGAGAGGAACTCCAGGGTCGTGCCACCATTCCAAGAGTACCCCAGATGTGTCAGTCCATTCCAGAGGAACCTGTTTTCCCTGCACTGCCTTGACGTTCAAGACGAGGATCGACTCCCACCACGTGTGCACGTGGGACAGCCCTGTGAGATAGCCTCGGGGGAAAGCCTCATGGGAACGACTCGAGGGAAAACCATAGAAACTTTGATCCACGCGGCGGACTGTGTGACACTGCTTGTACCGCTCTCGAGGAAAGCGCAAGTGCATGCCCGCATTCGAGACGAGGACTGACTCCCCTGGGGAAACTCCAGAAGTACCCCAAGATCCATGTCAGCACTGGAGAGGAATCCTCAGGTTCCGGCCCCGACTCCACACAAGGTCTTAGGCCCCGGCATCAACGGGAGAAGAATCCCGAGAGGGCCCCGAGGAACTCGCATGGGGACTGGCCTTTCCTGAGGCCACCAGAGCGGGTCCCTGAGCTCCCCGTCGTAAGTCGAGAGCACCTGCCGCAACTCGAGAAAATCCAGGAGGTTTT
Organism: Ovis canadensis; assembly: GCF_042477335.2. NCBI lineage: Eukaryota > Metazoa > Chordata > Mammalia > Artiodactyla > Bovidae > Ovis > Ovis canadensis. The sequence continues at coordinate 5,120,390 of NC_091252.1, forward strand.
GGTCTCCAGGCGAGATGAGGCCCATTTCCGCTGAGGCTTCACGAGGCTAATCACATCTAACCACTGGAACTTCCAAAGGGTCCTTCACACCCTTGCTGCAACTCAAGAAGTTCCCCGACATACCCGTCTCCACTCGAGAGGAAGCTCGAGGGTCCCGCACACATCCAGGGGAGCCCCGTTTCCGCCTCCTAGCTCGAGATGAGGGATCCTTTCCCTGTTTCATAGGGAAAGAATTCCCGGTGTTTCCGTCGCATTTAAAGAGGAGGCGTTCTCCACAGGAAAGGCGAGAGGAACTCCAGGGTCGTGCCACCAATCCAAGAGTCCCCGAGATGTGTCAGTCCATTCCAGAGGAACCTGTTTTCCCTGCACTGCCTTCACGTTCAAGCCGAGGATCGAATCCCACCACGTGTGCACGTGGGACAGCCCTGTGGGAAAGCCTGGTGGGAAAGCCTCATGGTAAAGACTCGAGGGAAAAACATAGATCTTTTGATCCACGCCGCGGACTGCGTGACACTGCTGCTACCGCTCTGGAGGAAAGCGCAAGTGCATGCCCGCATTCGAGACGAGGACTGACTCCCCTGGGGAGACTCCAGAAGTAACCCAAGATCCATTTCAGCACTGGAGAGGAATCCTCAGGTTCCGGCCCCGACTCCACACAAGGTCTTAGGCCCCGGCATCGACGGGAGAGGACCCCGAGAGGCCCCCGAGGACCTCGCATGGGGACTGGCCTTTCCTGAGGCCACCAGAGCGGGTCCCTGAGGTCCCCGTCGTAAGTCGAGAGCACCTGCCGCAACTCGAGATAATCCAGGAGGTTTTGCCCTCCAGGCGAGATGAGGCCCATTTCCGCTGAGGCTTCTCTAGGCTAAACACATCTAACCACTGGAACTTCCAAAGGGTCCTTCACACCCTTGCTGCAACTCAAGAAGTTCCCCGACGTACCCGTCTCCACTCGAGAGGAAGCACGAGTGTACCGCACAAATCAAGGGGAGCCCCGTTTCCGCCTCCTAGCTCGAGATGAGGGATCCTTTCCCTGTTTCGTAGGGAAAGAATTACCGGCGTTCGCGTCGCATCTCAACAGGAGGCGCTCTCCACAGGAAAGGCGAGAGGAACTCCAGGGTCGTGCCACCATTCCATGAGTCCCCCAGATATGTCAGTCCATTCCAGAGGAACCTGTTTTCCCTGCACTGCCTTGACGTTCAAGCCGAGGATCGACTACCACCACGTGTGCACGTGGGAAAGCCCTGTGGGAAAGCCTCGTGGGAAAGCCTCGTAGGAAAGACTCGAGGGAAAACCATAGATCCTTTGATCCACGTGGCGGCCTGCGTGACACTGCTGCTCTCGCTCTGGAGGAAAGCGCAAGTGCATCCCGGCATTCGAGACGAGGACTGCCTCCCCTAGGGGACTCCAGAAGTACCCCAAGATCCATGTCAGCACTGGAGAGGAATCCTCAGGTTCCGGCCCCGACTCCACACAAGGTCTTAGGCCCTGGCATCGCCGGGAGAGGAATCCCGAGAGGCCCCCGAGGAACTCGCATGGGGACTGGCCTTTCCTGAGGCCACCAGAGCGGGTCCCCGAGGTCCCCGTCGTAAGTCGAGAGCACCTGCCGCAACTCGAGAAAATCCAGGAGGTTTTGCCCTCCAGGCGAGATGAGGCCCATTTCCGCTGAGGCTTCTCGAGGCTAATCACATCTAACCACTGGAACTTCCAAAGGGTCCTTCACACCCTTGCTGCAACTCAAGAAGTTCCCCGACATACCCGTCTCCACTCGAGAGGAAGCACGAGGGTCCCGCACACATCCAGGGGAGCCCTGTTTCCGCCTCCTAGCTCGAGATGAGTGATCCTTTCCCTGTTTCGTAGGGAAAGAATTCCCGGCGTTCCCGTCGCATCTCAAGAGGAGGCGCTCTCCACAGGAAAGGCGAGATTAACTCCAGGGTCGTGCCACCATTCCAAGAGTCCCCCTGATGTGTCAGTCCATTCCAGAGGAATGTATTTTCCCTGCACTGCCTCGACAATCATGCTGAGGTCGACTCCCACCACGGTGGCAATTGGGACAGCCCTGTGGGAAAGCCTCGTCGGAAAGCCTCGAGGGAAAGTTATAGATCCCTTGATCCCGCGGCGGAATGCGTGACACTGCTGCTACCACTCTGGAGGAAAGCGCAAGTGCATGCCCGCATTTGAGACGAGGACTGACTCCCCTGGGGAGACTCCAGAACTACCCCAAGATCCATATCAGCACTGGAGAGGAATCCTCAGGTTCTGACCCCTTCTCCACACAAGGTCTTAGGCCCCGGTATCGACGGGAGAGGAATCCCGAGAGGCCCCCGAGGAACTCGCATGGGCACTGGCCTTTCCTGAGGCCACCAGAGCAGGTCCCTGAGGTCCCCGTGGTAAGTCGAGAGCACCTGCCGCAACTCGAGAAAATCCAGGAGGTTTTGCCCTCCAGGCGAGATGAGGCCCATTTCCGCTGAGGCTTCTCGAGGCTAATCACATCTAACCAATGGAAGTTCCAAAGGGTCCTTCACACCCTTATTGCAAGTCAAGAAGTTCCCCGACATAGCCGCCTCCACTCAAGAGGAAGCACGAGGGTCACGCACACATCCAGGGGAGCCCCGTTTCCGACTCCTAGCTCGAGATGAGGGATCCTTTCCCTGTTTCGTAGGGAAAGAATTCCCGCCGTTCCCGACGCATCTCAAGAGGAGGCGCTCTCCACAGGAAAGGCGAGAGGAACTCCAGGGTCGTGCCACGATTCAAGAGTCCCCCAGATGTGTCAGTTCTTTCCAGAGGAACCTGTTTTCCCTGCACTGCCTTGACGTTCTAGCTTAGGATCGACTCCCAACTCGTGTGCACGTGAGTGAGCCCTGTGTGACAGCCCTGTGGGAAAGCCTCGTGGGAAAGCCTCTTGGGAAAGACTCGAGGGAAAACCATAGATCTTTGATCCACGCGGCGGAATGCGTGACACTGCTGCTACCGCTCTGGAGGAAAGCGCAAGTGCATGCCCGCATAAGAGACGAGGACTGACTCCACTGGGGAGACTCCAGAACTACCCCAAGATCCATGTCAGCACTAGAGAGGAATCCTCAGGTTCCGGCCCCAACTCCACAGAAGGACTTAGGCCCCGGCATCGACGGGAGAGGAATCCCGAGAGGCCCCCGAGGAACTCGCATGGGGACTGGCCTTTCCTGAGGCCACCAGAGCGGGTCCCCGAGGTCCCCAATGTAAGTTGAGAGCACCTGCCGCAACTCGAGAAAATCCAGGAGGTTTTGCCCTCCAGGCGAGATGAGGCCCATTTCCGCTGAGGCTTCTCGAGGCTAATCACATCTAACGACTGGAACTTCCAAAGGGTCCTTCACACCTTGCTGCAAGTCAAGAAGGTCCCCGACATACCCGTCTCCACTCGAGAGGAAGCACGAGGGTCCCGCACACATCCAGGGGAGCCCCGTTTCCGCCTCCTAGCTCGAGATGAGGGATCCTTTCCCTGTTTCGTAGGGAAAGAATTCCGGGCGTTCCCGTCGCATCTCAAGAGGAGGCGCTCTCCACAGGAAAGGCGAGAGGAACTCCAGGGTCATGCCACCATTCCAAGAGTCCCCCAGATGTGTCAGTTCATTGCAGAGGAACCTGTTTTCCTTGCACTGCCTTGACGTTCAAGCCGAGGATCGACTCCCACCACGTGTGCACGTGGGACAGCCCTGTGGAAAGCCTCGTGGGAAAGCCTCGTGGGAAAGCCTCGTTGGAATGGCTCGTGGGAAAGACTCGAGGGAAACCATAGATCCCTTGATCCACGCGGCGGACTGCGTGACACTGCTGCTACCGCTCTGGAGGAAAGCGCAGGTGCATGCCCGCATTCGAGACGAGGACTGAATCCCCTGGGGAGACTCCAGAAGTACCCCAAGATCCATGTCAGCACTGGAGAGGAATCCTCAGGTTCCGGCCCCGACTCCACACGAGGTCTTAGGCCCCGGCATCAAAGGCAGAGGAATCCCAAGATGCCCGCGAGAAACCTGCATGGGGACTGGCCTTTCTTGAGGCCACCAGATCGTTTCCCTGAGGTCCCCGTGGTAAGTCGAAAGCACCAGCCCCAACTCGAAAAAATCCAGGAGGTTTTGCCCTCCAGGCGAGATGAGTCCCATTTCCGCTGATGCTTCTCGAGGCTAATCACACCTAACCTCTGGAACTTCCAAAAGTTCCTTCACTCCCTTGTTGCCACTGAAGAAGTTCCCCGACTTACCCGTCTCCACTCAGGAGGAAGCACGAATGTCCCACCCACATCTAGAGGGGCCCCGTTTCCGTCTCGTACCTCAAGATGAGGGAATTTTTCCCTGCTTGGTCGGAAAAAAATTCCCGGCCTTCCCTTCACATTTCAAGAGGAGGCGCTCTCCACAGGAAAGGGAGAGGATCTCCAGCGTCGTTCCACCATTCCAAGAGTCCCCCAGATGTCTCAGTGCATTCCAGAGGAACCTGGTTTCCCTGCACTGCCTCGACTTTCACGCCGAGGATCGACTGCCACCAAGGTGGCACGTGGGACAGCCCTGTGCGAAAGCCTCGTGGGACAGCCCTGTGGGAAAGCCTCGTGGGAAAGACTCGTGGAAAATCCTGGAGGGAAAGCCACAGATCCCATGACTCACGAGATGGGAAGCGTGACACTGCTGCTACAGATCAGGAGGAAAGCGCACCTGCATGCCCCCTCTCGAGACGAGGACTGACTCCCCTGGGGAGACTCCATAATTACCCCAAGATCTATGTCCGCATTGGTGAGGAATCCTCAGGTTCCGGCCCCGACTCCACACAACGTCTTAGGCCCCGGCACCGACGGGAGAGGAATCACGAGAGGCCCCCTAGCAACACGCATGATGACTGGCCTTTCCTGAGGCCGCCAGAGAGGGTCCCTGAAGTCCCCGTGGTAACTCGAGAGCACCTGCTGAAACTGGGGAATATCCAGAAGCCTCTCCATTCCAGGCGACATGAGGCCCATTTCTGCTGAGGCATCTCGAGACTAACCACACCTAACCTCTGGAACTTCGAAAGGGTCCTTCACACCTTTGCTGCAACTCAAGAAGTTCCCCGACATACGCTTTCCTCTTCCCATTCTGCCATAATGGTGGTGACATCTGCATATCTAAGTGTATTGATATTTCTTCCGGCAATCTTGATTCCAGCTCACGTATCTTCCATCCCAGCATTTTTCATGATGTAGTCTGCATATAAGTTAAATAAACAGGGTGACAATATACAGCCTTGACATACTCCTTTTCCTTTTTGGAACCAGTATGTTGTTCCATGTCCTGCTCTAACTGTTGCTTCCTGACCTTCATACAGATTTCTCAAGAGGCAGGTTAGGTGGTCTAGTATTCCCTTCTCTTTCAGAATTGTGGCTAAAACAACAGTATAAGGACCTTTCCGATGTCAGGCCAAGGAATTGTGTTTCCAGTCATTGAGCCACACCTGATCACTGAGCACAAATTCATGAATCTGTTCCTCAAGGGGGAATGATATTTTTTTTTACACAAACTTAGTTACCTGATTTATTACCTTACCTAATTGTTCCAGCTGCTGTGAAATCCCACCTCCTTACTTGTGGCAAATCTGCTAACACCTGCCTCATTTGGGGTGGGGGGTTCTCCCATAGAAAATTTCATAAGGACAACAACTATGGGAACGTGCAGTTACCCGTAATATGAGTAAGTCTGCCAGAAGCAAGCCCATCCATGTACAGTCAGTCTCTATGATCCATTTTGAAAGAGTCTCTTCAAGAGTTTGGTTGTTTCTTTCCACCATTCCAGAACACTGGGGCCTATATGCTGTATGTAATTTCCACTGATATTTAGAGCTTCACATACCTGTTAATTAACGCGGCTACAAAGACAGGGCCATTGTCGGATTCTATACTGGTTGGAAACCCAAGTCTGGGAATTATTTCTCAAATCAGCGAGCTACTTCATTTTCTTTTTCAGATCAGGTAGGGAAGGCCTCTGCCCAACCAGAGAAGGTACCTACTATTCTAGTAAGTAATGATAACAGGTGACTGCCTTTGCTTCCCCGAAGGGACACTCGCTTTCCCTGCATCCTGAGAACTCCACGTCTCAGCCAGTTGGAAAAGCGCTTCTTGGAGGTCATTATTCAGGGGCAATTTCCCCTGGAGCCCGGGGCCATAGGGAGCGGCTCCACACTCCCAGGGAAAGGCAGAGCCACAGCCACACATCTGTCCCATCCCCTTTGCTCTGTAGGAGAGCTCTAGTGAGCCTAGGTCTGTCAGGAAAATTCTTGGCTCCTATGGGGACACATTCTATGTGTGAAACTGCATACAGGACCGAGGGGCCACAGGGCGCCTGTTTCTCTCGGGGCCAGAGGGGTGGGGGGCCTGAAGCAGTGCGGCCCAGCAACAGCTTCCACATCCATCCAATTGCTCTTTTCTTACCTCTGATAGAACTAGCTTTGTTCCAGCCTTTGGCAATTTGGAGGCAAGCGGGCCCCACTTCCTCCCCAAGGAGGCATGGGACCTACTTTGAGTGGAAAGGCCCCTCACGGAGCTGAACCCAGGAAGGCACCCAGTCATGTCTGACACATTCCTGCATCCTGCTTCTTCATGAGCAATACCGCTATAAGCTAGGAATGTCTTTCCAAGGCTCAGAAAGGACAGGGGAGATGCATGGTGCTGCCTCTGGAATTTCGGTCCTCTGAGCAGACCTGGAGGTCTCCCCTTGAAGAAGCAAACCAGTTTCTTCCAAATACAGGCTTGCAAACACACACTGGGTGGCTGCCTCTTCTTCCCTGAAGGACGATCACTTTCCCCACATCCTGTGAACTCTGCATCCCAGCCTGCTGGAAAAGCGCTTCTTGGAGGTCATTTTTCAGGGACAATTTTCCCTGGAGCCCGGGGCCGTAGGGAGGGCCCCATGCTCGCTGGGAAAGGCAGAGTCACATCCACAGTCTGTTCTATCCCTTTTGCCCTGTAGGAGAGCTCTAGTGAGCCTAGGTCTGTCAGGAAAATTCTTGGCTCCTATGGGGACACATCCTGTGTGTTAACCTGCATATGGGACCTAGGGGCCACAGGGCGCCTGCTCCTCTCGGGGGGAAACCTGAAGTGGTGCGGCCCAGCAACAGCCTGAACATCCATCTAATTGCTCTTTTCTTCCTTCTGATAGAGCTAGCTTTGCTTCTCGCTTTGGCATTTCGGAAGCCAGGGGGAGCCCCACCGCTGTTGTCCTGGGGTCTATTGGAGGTACCAGGTCTATTGGACCCCAGCATGGCACCCGACCCCCTCAGACACACTCCCGCAGCCTCCTTCCCCATGGGCAGGACTGTTCTGACCTAGGAATGTGTTCCCAAGGCTCAGAAAATGCAGGGAGACACACGGCCCTGACTCTGGAACTGAGGCCGTTGGAGCAGGCCTGGAGGTCTGACGTCTGAGACGGCAAACGCTTGCTGCGAGATACAGGTGTGAAAACACACTCTCTGGGGCTGCCTTTCCTTCCTCCAAGGAAGATAGCTTTTCCAGTCTCCTCCGTGCTGAGTCATACAAGGCTGGAAAGGTCTGGCTTAGAGGGCATTTCTCAGCGGCAATGGCCCCTGAGGCCCTGCACCCAGGGAGGGGTCCTACCCTCCCAGGGGAAGTCAAAGCAACCTCCAAACAGCTGTTCTATCATGTTTCCTCTGCAGGAGGGAGCTAGTGAGCCCAGGTCTGTCTGGAACGTTCTTGGATCCTGCGGGGAAATCATCCTGGGAGCCCACCTGGATACCAGTCGTAGGGGCTAACATCTGCATTTTTCTTCCTTGGAGCCCTAACGCAGTACAGCCTAGCAACTGCTTGAAAATCCATCCTGTTGCTGTTTTCTTCCCTCTGACAGAGCGAGCTTTGCTCCCCACTTTGGGATTTCAGAAGCAAGGTGGTGGCCTGCAACTCCTTGCCTGGGGTCCATTGGAGGTGCAAGGTGCCCTCGACCAGGTGACCCCAGCATGGCACCTGGCCCCCTCAGACACACTCCCGCAGCCTGCTTCCCCATGGGCAGGACTGCTCTCCCCTAGGAATGTGTTTGCGAGGCCAGGAAACTGCAGGGAGACACAAGGCCCTGATTCTGGAATGGAGTCTGTTGGAGCAGGCCTGCAGGTCTTATGTCTAACAAGCCAAACACTTGCTGCAAGATACAGGCCTGAAAACACACTCTTGGGCTGCCTTTCCTTCCTCCAAGGAAGAGAGTTTTCTCAGCCTCCTGTGGGCTGAGAGTCACACAGGGCTGAAAAGCACTTACTGGGAGATTAGTTTTCATTGGCCATGGCCCCTGAGGCCCTGTGCTCAGGGAGGGCTCCCTCCCTCCCAGGGAAAGTCAAAGGAAGCTCCAAACGGCTGTTCAATCATGTTTCGGAGAGAGTCATTGCCAAGGCAGGTTTATAAGAAGTTCAAGGGTCCCCAAGGAGAGAGGGGTCTAGAATTCTCAAGGAGGAAGAAAGGGCACACTTTTTTTCCCTCTACATTCCTTAGGATTATATAACAATCATGCATCCTTCTTGAGGACGGTCTCTGGAAAAACCTTCTGGCTAATCCTGTTATCTTAAAATGTAAATGATGGGAGTAGGTCTAGTGAGTCTTTACAACCTCCAGACATTCTTTTGTTCGTTGTAATAACTTATTGGAGAGTATATAACTCCATTACTAACACTAGCAAGGGGGTACGCTTTCTGCCCCTTGTGATGTCTCTGTCAGAAGCTTTCTCTATCTCCTTTCTACTTGAATAAAACTCGATTGCACAAAAGCTCTGAGCAATCAAGCCTCATCTTGGGCCCTGGATTGAATTCTTCTCCTCCATAAGCCAAGAATCCCAGCATCTTTTCGTGGTTCAGCAACAATATTTCATTTCCTCTGCAGGAGAGATCTAGTGAGCTTAGGTCTGTCTGGAACATTCTTGGATCCTGTGGGGAAAATATCCTGTGCACACATCTGGATACTGGGCCTAGAGGCCAAAATTCGCATTTCTTTCCCGCGGAGCCCTCACGTGGTGTGACTTAGCAACTGCTTGAAAATCCATCCCATTGCTGTTTTCCTCCTCCTGACAGAGCTAGCTTTGTTCCCTGCTTTGGGATATCTCAACCGAGGGGCCGGTCCATAGCTACTCGCCTGGGGCCCATTGGATGTGCAAGGTGCCCTCGACTAGGTGACCCTAGCATGGCACTCAGCCCGCTCAGACACACTCCCGAGGCTTCTTTCTCATGGGAAGCACTGCTCCAACCTAGGAATGTGTCTGCAATGCTTGGAAAGTGCAGTGAGACACACAGCCCTGACTCTGGAATTGAGGCCCTCAGAGCAAGCCTGCAGCTCTGATGTCTGAGAAGCAAAACACTTGCTGCAAAGAGAGGCCTGAAAACACACTCTCTGTGGATGACTTTCCTTCCTCTAAGGAAGACAGTTTTCCCAGTCTCCTGCTTCCTGCATGTCACACAGCTGGAATGCGCTTGCTTGGATGTCATGATTCAGTGGCAATGACCCCTGAGGCCCTTTGCCCAGGGAGGGCTCCCACACTCATAGGCAAATCAAAGCAACTTCCAAGTGAGTCAGCTCTTCACATCAAGTGGCCAAAGTATTGGAGTTTCAGGTTCAGTATTAGTCCTTCCAATGGATATTCAGACCTGATTTCCTTTAGGATGGAGTGGTTGCGTCTCCTTGTAGTCTAAGCGACCTACAAGCATCTTCTCCAACACCACTGTACAAAAGCATCAAATTTTCAGCTGTCACTTTCTTTATAGTACATCTTTCATATCCATCCATGACATATGGAAAAACCATAGCCTTGACCGGATGGGTCTTTGTTGGCAAAGCAACGTCTCGGCTTTTTAATATGCTGTCTAGTTTGGTCATCACTTTTCTTCCAAGTCATAAATATGTTTTAAGTTCATGGAGGCAGCCATCACCTGCAGTGATTTCCAAGCCCCCCAAAATAGTCTGCTGCTGTTTCCAATGTTTTCCCATCTATTTGCCATGAAGTGATGAGACTGGATGCAATGATTGTAGTTTTCTGAATGCTGAGCTTTAAGCTAACTTTTTCACTCTCCTCTTTCACTTTCATCAGGAGACTCTTTAGCTCTTCTTCACTTTCTGCCATAAGGGTGGTGTCATCTGAATATCTGAGATTATTGATATTTCTCCCAGCAACCTTGATTCCAGCGTGTGCTTCCTCCAGCCCAGTGTTTCTCATGCTGTACTCTGCATATAAGTTAAATAAGCAGGGTGACAATATACAGCCTTGACATGTTCCTTTTCCTATGTAGAACCAGTCTGTTGTTCCATGTCCAGTTCGAACTGTTTCTTCCTGACCTGCATACAGGTTTCTCAAGAGACAGGTCAGGTGGTCTGGTATTCCCATCTCTTTCAGAATTTTTCCCAGTTTCTTGTGATCCACACAGTCAAAGGCTTTGGCATTGTCAATAAAGCAGAAATAGATGGTTTTTTTTTTCCGGAACTCTCTTGCTTTTTCAATGATCCAGTGGATGTTGGCAATTTGATCTCTGGTTTCTCTGCATTTTTTAAATCCCTCTTGAACATCTGGAAGTTCACAGTTCATGTGAACTTGGAGAATTTTGAGCATTACTTTACTAGTGTGTGAGATGAGTGCAATTGTGCAGCAGCTTGAATAGTCTTTGTCATTGCCTTTCTTTGGGATTGGAATGAAAACTGACCTAATGACTAGATGTTTTCAATTGCATATGCTGAAAGAACTGGGTGTGCAGTTTTGAAGGAAAAAAAAATCATTTTAACCCATTTTCTCTGAAGTGCAAGGCATATCATGGCCATCCCTGAATCATAAAGTCACCTTTTCTTTATGTAGTCATAGTTTCATGCCTAAATTATAGGCCAACTCGTGCTCAACTTGACTCTGATGTCAGGGGCAGATCAACTGATAAAAAGCTTGGATTGTCCCTCTGGAGGAAAGTGAGATCTTGGTCCCACGAGAAGAATCTGAAGGGTTAAGGGAACTTGCAAGGGTGGGGAAAGCTTAGTCCATCCTACATGTACCAAAATCTTAAATAAGGCTTATTTACTTTACCGAAGTAAAAAAACAGATGATGAAAACAATTATAAATCAATGAAAGGTAGAGAAACTCATAGTCTGTGATCAAAAATTGCATTCTAAGAAAACTTAGTTCTCTTAACCTAGAGAGGAGACTAAATTCCATCTGGTAGCAGCTTACCAGAAGACAAGCAAACAAACAAACAAATTATCAGTAAGCTTAAAAAAAGTATTTTCCATGTATCTTGAAGTAGCAGTATTTCTGCAAAGGCATCAGTGTGAAACCACAGAGGACATGGTTAAAACCTGATGAAATAGAAATTGACAATGTCATCTGGTCACTGCTGCGACTTGAAATGCTTTAATATGATAACTAGAATGATAACTGACAGCATTTGACCAGGACATATCAGATTTTCACGGATGTCATATCATTTCTAGGATATCTATATTAGGAACTGAAGGAATCTTTGAACCTAGGAAAGAAAACAACAGTCTCAAAGGCCCTTGCTGAGTCATCTAGCAGCAAGGAATGTCTTTGCAAGGATCGCAAAGTGAAGGGAAGATACACCGACCTGCCTCTGCAACTTCGGTCCTCTGAGCAGATCTGGAGGTCTCCCTTTGTATAAGCTAACCTGTTCCTTCCAAATAGAGGTTTGCAACACAAAACAAGTGGCCGCCTATTCTTCCCCGAAGGAGGCTCTCTTTCCCCACATCCTGCAAACTCCCTTTCCCAGCCTCCTGGAAAAGTGCTTCTTGCAGTTCCTTTCAGAAAATCCTATGGACAGAGAAGCCTGGTAGGCTGCAGTCCATGGGGTCGCTGAGGGTCGGACACGACTGAGCGACTGCACTTTCATTTTCACTTTCATGCATTGGAGAAGGCAATGGCAACCCACTTACTGTTCTTGCCTGGAGAATCCCAGGGACGGGGGAGCCTAGTGGGCTACCGTCTATGGCGTCGCACAGAGTCGAACACGACTGAACCAACTTAGCAGCAGCAGCAGCAGCAGCAGCAGCAGCAGCAGCAGTTCCTTTCTTAGGGGCAGTTATCCCTGAGATTGGGACCTGGAAAGGCAGAGCCACCTCCACACACACATCTTTTCTGTCCCCTTTCCTCTGGAGGAGAGCTCTAGTGAGCCTAGGTCTGTCAGGAAAATTCTTGGCTTTGACGGGATCACACCCGGTGTGTGAACCTGCATACCCGACCTAGGGGCCACAGGGCACCTGTTTTGCTCGAGTGGGTCCTGGAGGGGTGCAGCATAGCAAGAGCTTAAAGATCCATCCAATTTGTCTTTCTTTTACCTCGGAGAGAACGAGTTTGCTCCACCTCCACCCTTTGGCAGTGTGGAGGGAAGAGGGCACAACCCTCTCCCAAAGGGGACATAGGGCCTACCAGGAGAGAAAGGCCCCTTGAGGAGCTGAGCCCAGGTAGGCAGCCAGTGATGTCAAGCACACTCCCGCTGCTTGCTTCTTCATGGGCACTCCGACAATCTGCTAGGAATGTCTTGGCAAGGATCTCAAAGGGAAGGGGAGATACATGGCCCTGTCTCTGGAACTTCAGTCCTCTGAGCAGATCTGGAGGTCTTGAGTTGTATAAGCAAACGTGTTCCTTCCAAATAGAGGCTTGCGAACACACCCCCGGTGGTTGCCTCTTCTTCCCCGAAGAAGTCTTTCTTTCCCCACATGCTGCGAACTCCCTGTCCCAACCTCCAAGATTAGCGCTTCTTGCCATTCCTTTCTTAGAGGCAGTTATCCCTGAGCTTGGGGCCGTAGGGAGTAGCCCCACACTCACAGGGAAAGGCAAAGACTCCTCCATACATCTCCTCTATCCCCTTTGCTCTGGAGGAGAGCTTTAGTGAGCCTAGGTCTTTCAGGAAAATTGTTGGCTTGGACAGGATCTCACCCTGTTTGTGAACCTGCATACCCAACCGGGGGCCACAGAGCACCTGTTTCAGTAAAGTGGGCCCTGAAAGGGTGCAGCCTAGCAAGAGCTTGAAAATCCATTCAATTGCTGTTTTTGTACCTCTGACAGAGCGAGCTTTGCTCCACCCTTTGGCAGTGTGGAGAAAAGAGGCATGACACCCTCCCCAAGGGGACATGGGGCCTACTTCGAGAGGAAAGGCCCCTTGTGGAGTTGAGGCACACAGTCGTGTCAAACACACTCCCACTGCTTGCTTCTTCATGGGCACTCCCGCTATCAGCTAGGAATGTCTTTGCAATGATCACAAAGGGAAGGGGAGATACACAGCCCTGCCTCTGGACCTCCGGTGCTCTGAGCAAATCTGGACTGCCGTTGTTGGTCAAGTTCAAGTTCAAGTTCAAGGTCAAGTTCAAGTTCAAGGTCAAAGTCAAGGTCAAGTTCAAGTTCAAGGTTAAGGTCAAGGTCAAGGTCAAGTTCAAGTTCAAGGTCAAGTTCAAGTTCAAGGTCAAAGTCAAGGTCAAGTTTAAGTTTAAGGGCAAGGACAAGGTAAGGCCAAGGACAAGGTAAGGCCAAGGACAAGGCCTAGGGAAGGCCAAGCCCAAGGCCAAGGGCAAGGGCAAGGGCAACGCCAAGGGTAAGGCCAAGGCTCAGGCCAGGGCCAAGGCCAAGGCCGCCAAAGTGAAGCCCAAACCCCGTAACGCCTGACAGAAGGCAGAAGGCACTAGGCCCCTGTGCAGAGGAAGCCACTGAAGGCGGCAAGGCCACAGAGCTCCCCGACTCCCGTTCCCACAGGAAGATGTGAGGATAAAGGGCCTCATCCCAGCACAGCACCCGCTCCCACCGGCCCCCGACCCCCGCAGCGCACCCCCTAAAACAACACTGTCTTCCCAGAAAAGAGAACGGAGAAGCCATGTGTGTGCCAAAGGAGCAAGATGAACGAACGATGCCACGCCCTCCAACTTTGGGCACACCTGACGCCTGGGAACCCCAGGCCCGGCCGATGGGTCCCCGCCGTTCTCGGGCGGGAAGGGGGGTCGACACGTGGGCCGAGAGCCCTTGCCCAGGCCACCCACAAATCCCCTGAGACGTGATCCGACCCCAGGGACCGAGGGCAAACGTACCGCTTGAGGTGCTGGAGGAGCCGGACGGAGACATGGTGGGAGAGGCACACGGGAGCACTGCAGACTGCTGGCCCAGTGGGCGGGGACCCAGCAGCCCAGGACTCTGGAGAGCGGGAGGCGTCTCCGCCCCCATTGACGTCAATAGGGTTTGGGTGCGTAGATGGAGGGGGCCGCCCCTGGCCTCTTTCCAAGCAGAGACCCTGGCCGGAGTCCCGTGGAGTGAGTGGGCTTTTCCCAGGCACAGCTGTGCCCCGGACCGCCAAGATCCCCGTCGGGGTGGGTGGGCAGTTCGGGGGCTTTGGTTTGTGGCCATCCCTCGCAGCGGATGGTGGGATCAACCCCGGGTGGATCAATCAGGGGCCCTCAGCAGTGCCAAGGGAGCTCACCGCCCAGGAAACGCCCCCTAGGTCCCTTTGAATTGGCCGCCCACGCCCCCTTTCCCAGCCTGCCTTGTTCTGGGGTTTCCCACCTTTTCACATACCACAGGTCCCTGGGCCTGGACTGTCCCCCGCTGGCTCCTCCGAGGCATTCCGGGACAACGAACGCTCTCTCCAGCGCCTCCACCTAGATCCCACGCTGTCCTCGCCTCCATATGCCCCCTGCGCCTCCCCAACTCCTCCGTGGGCTCCTGGCGCCCTTTCCCTACAGCAGTCCCAGAGCGCCAGCCCCGAGGGCTTTGAGTTGCCTGGAGCCCAAGGCTGCGGCCAGAGACCTGAGGGGCCAGCATCTGGACCGGCAGCTAATGCCATTAGGAGCTTTTCTCATGTGGAGCCTGAGGCCAACATCCGTGGGCAACCCCCAAGCGCGAATGCCCTGGAGATACACGCCCAAGGGGACAGTGTACCCCCTATGTGGGAAGGAGGTTCCTGTTTTCCCAGCACTGCATGGTGGCACGTGGAATAGCCCTGTGGGAAAGCCCCATGGAAAAGCCTCGAGGGAAAGACACAGATCCCTTGATCCACGAGACGGGAAGCGAGAAACTGCTGCTACTGCTCAGGAGGAAAGCACACGTGCATGACCCCACTCGAGACGAGGTCTGACGCCCCTTGGGAGACTCCAGAAGTACGCCAAGATCCATGTCAGCCCGGGAGAGGAATCCTCAGGTTCTGGTCCGACTCCATACAAGGTCTTAGGCGCCTGCATTGACGGGCGAGGAATCCTCAGAGGCCACCGAGCAACTCGCATGGGGAATGACCTATCCTGAGGCCAACAGAGTGGGTCCATGAGGTCCCCGTCGTAAGTCGAGAGCACAAGCCGCAACTCGAGAAAACAAGGAGGTTCAACCCTCCAGGCGAGATGTGGCCCATTTTGGCTGAGGCGTCTCGAGGCTAATCATATCTAACCTCTGGAACTTCCAAAGGGTCCTTGACACCCTTACTGCAACTCAAGAAGATCCCTGACATACCCATCTCCAGTCGAAAGAAAGCACGAGGTTCGGTCCACATCCAGAGGAGCCCCGTTTCCACCTCGTAGCTCGAGATGAGGGATCCTTTCCCTGCTTGGTCGGGAAAGAATTCCCGGCGTTCCCGTCGCATCTCAAGAGCAGGCGCTCTCCACAGGAAAGGCGAGAGGAACTCCAGGGTCGTGCCACCATTCCAAGAGTCCCCCAGATGTCCCAGTCCATTCCAGAGGAACCTCTTTTCCCTGCACTGCCTCGACTTTCACGCCGAGGATCGACTCACACCACGGTGGCACGTGAGACAGCCCTGTGGGAAAGCCTCGTAGGAAAGCCTCCTGGGAAAGCCTCGAGGGAAAGCCACAGATCCCATGATCGACACGACGGGAAGCGTGACACTGCTACTACAGCTCGGGAGGAAAGCGCACGTGCATGCCCCCTCTCGAGACGAGGACTGACTCTCCTGGGCAGACTCCAGAAGTACCCCAAGATCCATGTCAGCACTGGAGAGGAATCCTCAGGTTCCGCCTCCGACCCCACACAAGGTCTTAGGCCCCGGATCGAAGGGAGAGGAATCCCGAGCGGCCCCCGAGCAACTCGAATGGGGACTGGCCAGTCCTGAGGCCACCAGAGAGGGTGCCTTAAGTCACCGTCGTAAGACGAGAGCACCTGCCGCAACTCGAGAAAATCAAGGAGGTACTCCCCTCCAGGGGAAATGAGGCCCATTTCCGCCGATGCTTCTCGACACTAATCACAACTAACCTCTGGAACTTCCAAAAGGTCCTTCACAACCTTGCTGCAACTCAAGAAGTTCCCCGACTACCCCTGTCCACTCTAGAGGAAGCACAATGGTCCCGCCCACATCAAGAGGAGCCCCGTTTCCGCATTGTAGTTCCAGATGAGGGATCCTTTCCCTGCTTGGTCGGGAAAGAATTCTGGGCGTTCCTGTCGCATCTCAAGAGGAGGCGCTCTCCACAGGAAAGGCGAGAGGAACTCCAGGGTCGTGCCACCATTCTCAGAGTCCCCCAGATGTCCCAGTCCATTCCAGAGGAAGGTGTTTTCCCTCTACTGCCTCGACTTTAACGCTGCAGATCGACTCACACCACGGTGGCACATGGGACAGCCCTGTGGGAAAGCCTCATGGGAAAGCCTTGTGGGAAAACCTCGAGGGAAACCCACAGATCCCATGAACGACGTGACGGGAAGCGTGAAACTGCTGCTACTGCTCTGGAGGAAAGCGCACGTGCATGCCCCCATTCGAGACAAGGACTGACTCCACTGGGGAGAGTCCAGAAGTACCCCAAGAACCATGTCAGCACTGGAGAGGAATCCTCAGTTTCCGTGGAAAACGCCACACGGGGTCTTAGGCCCCGGCATCGACGGGAGAGGAATCCCAAGAGGTCCCCGAGAAGCTCGAATGGGGTCTGGCCAGGCCTGAGGCCACCAGAGCGGGTCCCTTAGGTCTCCGTCGTAACACTAGAGCACCTGCCGCAACTCGGGAAAATCCAGGAGGATCTCCCCTCCAGGCTAGATGAGGCACATGTGCGCTGCGGCTTCTCGAGGCTAATCACACCTAACATCTGGAACTTCCAAAAGGTCCTTCACATCCTTGCTGCAACTCAAGAAGTTCCCCGAAATACCCCTCTCCACTCTAAAGGAAGCACGAGGGTCCCGCACACATCCAGTGGAGCGCCATTTCCGCCTCGTAGCTACATATGAGGGATCCTTTCCCGGTTTGGTCGGGAAAAATTCTGGGCGTTCCCGTCGCATCTCAAGAGAAGGCTCTCTCCACAGGAAAGGCGAGAGGAACTCCAGGATAGTGCCACCATTCCCAGAGTCCCCCAGATGTGTCAGGCCATTCCAGAGGAACCAGTTTTCCCTGCACTGCCATGACGTTCAAGCCGAGGATCGACTCCCACCACGTGTGCACGTGGGACAGCCCTGTGGGAAAGCCTCGTGGGAAAGCCTTGTGGGAAAGAATCGAGGGAAAACCATAGATCCTTTGATCCACGCGGCGGACTGCGTGAAACTGCTGCTACCGCTCTGGAGGAAAGCGCAAGTGCATGCCCGCATTCGAGACGAGGACTGACTCCCCTGGGGAGACTCCAGAAGTACCCCAAGATCCATGTCAGCACTGGAGAGGAATCCTCAGGTTCCGGCCCGACTCCACACAAGGTCTTCGGCCCCGGCATCGACGGTAGAGGAATCCCGAGAGGCAACCGAGGAACTCGCATGGGAACTGGCCTTTCCTGAGGCCACCAGAGTGGGTCCCTGAGGTCCCCGTCGTAAGTCGAGAGCACATGCAGCAACTCGAGAAAATCCAGTAGGTTTTGCCCTCCAGGCGAGATGAGGCCTATTTCCGCTGAGGCTTCTCGAGGCTAATCACATCTAACCACTGGAACTTCCAAAGGGTCCTTCACACCCTTGCTGCAACTCAAGAAGTTCCCCGACATACCCCTCTCCACTCGAGAGGAAGCACGAGGGTCCCGCACACATCCAGGGGAGCCCCGTTTCCGCCTCCTAGCTCGAGATGAGGGATCCTTTCCCTGTTTCGTAGGGAAAGAATTCCCGGCGTTCCCGTCGCATCTCAAGAGGAGGCGCTCTCGACAGGAAAGGCGAGAGGAACTCCAGGGTCGTGCCACCGTTCCAAGACTCCCCCAGATGTGTCAGTCCATTCCAGAGGAACCTGTTTTCCCTGCACTGCCTTGACGTTCAAGCCGAGGATCGACTCCCACCACGTGTGCACGTGGGACAGCCCTGTGGGAAAGCCTCGTGGGAAAGCCTCAAGGAAAAGCCATAGATCCCTTGATCCACGCGGCGGAATGCGTGACACTGCTGCTACCGCTCTAGAGGAAAGCGCAAGTGCATGCCCGCATTTGAGACGAGGACTAACTCCCCTGGGGAGACTCCAGAAGGACCCCAAGATCCATGTCAGCACTGGAGAGGAATCCTCAGGTTCCGGCCCCGACTCCACACAAGGTCTTAGGCCCCAGCATCGACGGGAGAGGAATCCCGAGAGGCCCCCGAGGAACTTGCATGGGGTCTGGCCTTTCCTGAGGCCACCAGAGCGTGTCCCTGAGGTCCCCGTCGTAAGTCGAGAGCACCTGCCGCAACTCGAGAAACTCCAGGAGGTTTTGCCCTCCAGGCGAGATGAGGCCCATTACCGCTGAGGCTTCTCGAGCCTATTCACATCTAACCACTGGAACTTCCAAAGGGTCCTTCACACCCTTGCTGCAAGTCCAGAATTTCCCCGACATAGCCGTCTCTACTGAAGAGGAAGCAGGAGCGTCCCGCACACATCCAGGGGAAACCCGTTTCCGCCTCCTAGCTCGAGATGAGGGATCCTTTCCCTGTTTCGTAGGGAAAGAATTCCCGGCGTTCCCGTCGCATCTCAAGAGGAGGCGCTCTCAACAGGAAAAGCGAGAGGAACTCCAGGGTCGTGCCACCAATCCAAGAGTCCCCCAGATGTGTCAGTACATTCCAGAGGAACCTGTTTTCCCTGCACTGCCTGTACGTTCAAGCCGAGGATCGACTCCCGCCATGTGTGCACGTTGACAGCCCTGTGGGAAAGCCTCGTGGGAAAGCCTCGTGGGAAAGACTCGAGGAAAAACCATAGATCCTTTGATCCACGCGGCGGACTGCGTGACACTGCTGCTACCGCTCTGGAGGAAAGCGCAAGTGCATGCCCCCATTCGAGACGAGGACTGACTCCCCTGGGGAGCCTCCAGAAGTACCCCAAGATCCATGTCAGCACTGGAGAGGAATACTCAGTTTCCGGCCCCGACTCCACACAAGGTCTTAGGCCCCGGCATCGACGGGAGAGGAATCCCGAGAGGCCCCCGAGGAACTGGCATGGGGACTGGCCTTTCCTGAGGCCACCAGAGCGGGTCCCTGATGTCCCCGTCGTTAGTCGAGAGCACCTGCCGCAACTCGAGAAACTCCAGGAGGTTTTGCCCTCCAGGCGAGATGAGGCCCATTTCCCCTGAGGCTTCTCGAGGCTAATCACATCTAACCACTGGAACTTCCAAAGGGTCCTTCACACCCTTGTTGCAACTCAAAAAGTTCCCCGACATAGCCGTCTCCACTGGAGAGGAAGCACGAGGGTCCCGCACACATCCAGGGGAACCCCGTTTCCGCCTCCGAGCTCGAGATGAGGGATCCTTTCCCTGTTTCGTAGAGAAAGAATTCCCGGCGTTCCCTTCGCATCTCAAGAGGAGGCGCTCTCCACAGGAAAAGCGAGAGGAACTCCAGGGTCATGCCACCAATCCAAGAGTCCCCCAGATGTGTCAGTCCATTCCAGAGGAACCTGTTTTCCCTTCACTGAGTTGACGTTCAAGCCGAGGATCGACTCCCAACACGTGTGCACGTGGGACACCCCTCTGGGAAAGCCTCGTGGGAAAGCCTCGTGGGAAAGACTCGAGGGAAAACCATAGATCCTTTGATCCACGCGGCGGACTGCGTGACACTGCTGCTACAGCTCTTGACTAAAGCGCAAGTGCATGCCCGCATTCGAGACGAGGACTGACTCCCCTGGGTAGACTCCAGAAATACCCCAAGATCCATGTCAGCACTGGAGAGGAATCCTCAGGTTCCGCCCCCGACTCCACACAAGGTCTTAGGCCCCGGCATCGACGGGAGAAGAATCCCGAGAGGCCCCCGAGGAACTCGCATGGGGACTGGCCTTTCCTGAGGCCACCAGAGCGGGTCCCTGAGGTCCCCGTCATAAGTCGAGAGCACCTGCCGCAACTCGAGAAAATCCTGGAGGTTTTGCCCTCCAGGCGAGATGAGGCCCATTTCCGCTGAGGCTTCTCGAGGCTATTCACATCTAACCACTGGAACTTCCAAAGGGTCCTTCACACCCTTGTTGCAACTCAAAAAGTTCCCCGACATAGCCGTCTCCACTCGAGAGGAAGCACGAGGGTCCCGCACACATCCAGGGGAGCCCCGTTTCCGCCTCCTAGCTCGAGATGAGGGATCCTTTCCCTGTTTCGTAAGGAAAGAATTCCCGGGGTTCCCGACGCATCTCAAGAGGAGACGCTCTCCACAGGAAAAGCGAGAGGAACTCCAGGGTCGTGCCACCAATCCAAGAGTCCCCCAGATGTGTCAGTCCATTCCAGAGGAACCTGTTTTCCCTTCACTGCCTTGACGTTCAAGCCGAGGATCGACTCCCAACACGTGTGCACGTGGGACAGCCCTGTGGGAAAGCCTCGTGGGAAAGCCTCGTGGGAAAGACTCGAGGGAAAACCATAGATCCTTTGATCCACGCGGCGGACTGTGTGACACTGCCTCTATACCGCTCTTGACTAAAGCGCAAGTGCATGCCCCATTCGAGACGAGGACTGACTCCACTGGGGAGACTCCAGAAGTACCCCAAGATCCATGTCAGCACTGGAGAGGATTCCTCAGGTTCCGTCCCCGAATCCACACAAGGTCTTAGGCCCCGGCATCGACGGGAGAGGAATCCCGAGAGGCCCCCGAGGAACTCGCATGGGGACTGGCCTTTCCTGAGGCCACCAGAGCGGGTCCCTGAGGTCCCCGTCGTAAGTCTAGAGCACCTGCCGCAACTCGAGAAACTCCAGGAGGTTTTGCCCTCCAGGCGAGATGAGGCCCATTACCGCTGAGGCTTCTCGAGCCTATTCACATCTAACCACTGGAACTTCCAAAGGGTCCTTCACACCCTTGCTGCAAGTCCAGAATTTCCCCGACATAGCCGTCTCTACTGAAGAGGAAGCAGGAGCGTCCCGCACACATCCAGGGGAAACCCGTTTCCGCCTCCTAGCTCGAGATGAGGGATCCTTTCCCTGTTTCGTAGGGAAAGAATTCCCGGCGTTCCCGTCGCATCTCAAGAGGAGGCGCTCTCAACAGGAAAAGCGAGAGGAACTCCAGGGTCGTGCCACCAATCCAAGAGTCCCCCAGATGTGTCAGTACATTCCAGAGGAACCTGTTTTCCCTGCACTGCCTGTACGTTCAAGCCGAGGATCGACTCCCGCCATGTGTGCACGTTGACAGCCCTGTGGGAAAGCCTCGTGGGAAAGCCTCGTGGGAAAGACTCGAGGAAAAACCATAGATCCTTTGATCCACGCGGCGGACTGCGTGACACTGCTGCTACCGCTCTGGAGGAAAGCGCAAGTGCATGCCCCCATTCGAGACGAGGACTGACTCCCGTGGGGAGCCTCCAGAAGTACCCCAAGATCCATGTCAGCACTGGAGAGGAATACTCAGTTTCCGGCCCCGACTCCACACAAGGTCTTAGGCCCCGGCATCGACGGGAGAGGAATCCCGAGAGGCCCCCGAGGAACTGGCATGGGGACTGGCCTTTCCTGAGGCCACCAGAGCGGGTCCCTGATGTCCCCGTCGTTAGTCGAGAGCACCTGCCGCAACTCGAGAAACTCCAGGAGGTTTTGCCCTCCAGGCGAGATGAGGCCCATTTCCCCTGAGGCTTCTCGAGGCTAATCACATCTAACCACTGGAACTTCCAAAGGGTCCTTCACACCCTTGTTGCAACTCAAAAAGTTCCCCGACATAGCCGTCTCCACTGGAGAGGAAGCACGAGGGTCCCGCACACATCCAGGGGAACCCCGTTTCCGCCTCCGAGCTCGAGATGAGGGATCCTTTCCCTGTTTCGTAGAGAAAGAATTCCCGGCGTTCCCTTCGCATCTCAAGAGGAGGCGCTCTCCACAGGAAAAGCGAGAGGAACTCCAGGGTCATGCCACCAATCCAAGAGTCCCCCAGATGTGTCAGTCCATTCCAGAGGAACCAGTTTTCCCTTCACTGAGTTGACGTTCAAGCCGAGGATCGACTCCCAACACGTGTGCACGTGGGACACCCCTCTGGGAAAGCCTCGTGGGAAAGCCTCGTGGGAAAGACTCGAGGGAAAACCATAGATCCTTTGATCCACGCGGCGGACTGCGTGACACTGCTGCTACAGCTCTTGACTAAAGCGCAAGTGCATGCCCGCATTCGAGACGAGGACTGACTCCCCTGGGTAGACTCCAGAAATACCCCAAGATCCATGTCAGCACTGGAGAGGAATCCTCAGGTTCCGCCCCCGACTCCACACAAGGTCTTAGGCCCCGGCATCGACGGGAGAAGAATCCCGAGAGGCCCCCGAGGAACTCGCATGGGGACTGGCCTTTCCTGAGGCCACCAGAGCGGGTCCCTGAGGTCCCCGTCATAAGTCGAGAGCACCTGCCGCAACTCGAGAAAATCCTGGAGGTTTTGCCCTCCAGGCGAGATGAGGCCCATTTCCGCTGAGGCTTCTCGAGGCTATTCACATCTAACCACTGGAACTTCCAAAGGGTCCTTCACACCCTTGTTGCAACTCAAAAAGTTCCCCGACATAGCCGTCTCCACTCGAGAGGAAGCACGAGGGTCCCGCACACATCCAGGGGAGCCCCGTTTCCGCCTCCTAGCTCGAGATGAGGGATCCTTTCCCTGTTTCGTAAGGAAAGAATTCCCGGGGTTCCCGACGCATCTCAAGAGGAGACGCTCTCCACAGGAAAAGCGAGAGGAACTCCAGGGTCGTGCCACCAATCCAAGAGTCCCCCAGATGTGTCAGTCCATTCCAGAGGAACCTGTTTTCCCTTCACTGCCTTGACGTTCAAGCCGAGGATCGACTCCCAACACGTGTGCACGTGGGACAGCCCTGTGGGAAAGCCTCGTGGGAAAGCCTCGTGGGAAAGACTCGAGGGAAAACCATAGATCCTTTGATCCACGCGGCGGACTGTGTGACACTGCCTCTATACCGCTCTTGACTAAAGCGCAAGTGCATGCCCCATTCGAGACGAGGACTGACTCCACTGGGGAGACTCCAGAAGTACCCCAAGATCCATGTCAGCACTGGAGAGGATTCCTCAGGTTCCGTCCCCGAATCCACACAAGGTCTTAGGCCCCGGCATCGACGGGAGAGCAATCCCGAGAGGCCCCCGTGGAACTCGCATGGGGACTGGCCTTTTCTGAGGCCACCAGAGCGGGTCCCTGTGGTCCCCGTCGTAAGTCGAGAGCACCTGCCGCAACTCGAGAAAATCCAGGAGGTTTTGCCCTCCAGGCGAGATGAGGCCCATTTCCGCTGAGGCTTCTCGAGGCTAATCATATCTAACCACTGGAACTTCCAAAGGGTCCTTCACACCCTTGCTGCAACTCAAGAAGTTCCCCGACATAGCCGTTTCCACTCGAGAGGAAGCACGAGGGTCCCGCACACATCCAGGGGAGCCCAGTTTCCGCCTCCTAGCTCGAGATGAGGGATCCTTTCCCTGTTTCGTAGGGAAAGAATTCCCGGCGTTCCCGTCGCATCTCAAGAGGAGGCACTCTCCACAGGAAAGGCGAGAGGAAGTCCAGGGTCGTGCCACCATTCCAAGAGTCCCCCAGATGTGTCAGTCCATTCCAGAAGAACCTGTTTTCCCTGCACTGCCTTGACGTTCAAGCCGAGGATCGGCTCCCACCACGTGTGCACGTGGGACAGCCCTGTGGGACAGCCTCGTGGGAAAGCCTCGTGGGAAAGACTCGAGGGAAAACGTTAGATCCTTTGATCCACGCCGCGGACTGCGTGACACTGCTGCCACCGCTCTTGACTAAAGCGTAAGAGCATGCCCGCATTCGAGACGAGGACTGACTCCCCTGGGGAGACTCCAGAAGTACCCCAAGATCCATGTCAGCACTGGAGAGGAATCCTCAGGTTCCGGCCCCGACTCCACACAAGGTCTTAGGCCCCGGCATCGACGGGAGAAGAATCCCGAGAGGCCTCTGAGGAACTCGCATGGCGACTGGCCTTTCCTGAGGCCACCAGAGCGGGTCCCTGAGGTCCCCGTCGTAAGTCGAGAGCACCTGCCGCAACTCGAGAAACTCCAGGAGGTTTTGCCCTCCAGGCGAGATGAGGCCCATTACCGCTGAGGCTTCTCGAGCCTATTCACATCTAACCACTGGAACTTCCAAAGGGTCCTTCACACCCTTGCTGCAAGTCCAGAATTTCCCCGACATAGCCGTCTCTACTGAAGAGGAAGCAGGAGCGTCCCGCACACATCCAGGGGAACCCCGTTTCCGCCTCCTAGCTCGAGATGAGGGATCCTTTCCCTGTTTCGTAGGGAAAGAATTCCCGGCGTTCCCGTCGAATCTCAAGAGGAGGCGCTCTCCACAGGAAAAGCGAGAGGAACTCCAGGGTCGTGCCACCAATCCAAGAGTCCCCCAGATGTGTCAGTACATTCCAGAGGAACCTGTTTTCCCTGCACTGCCTGTACGTTCAAGCCGAGGATCGACTCCCGCCATGTGTGCACGTTGACAGCCCTGTGGGAAAGCCTCGTGGGAAAGCCTCGTGGGAAAGACTCGAGGAAAAACCATAGATCCTTTGTTCCACGCGGCGGACTGCGTGACACTACTGCTACCGCTCTGGAGGAAAGCGCAAGTGTATGCCCCCATTCGAGACGAGGACTGACTCCCCTGGGGAGCCTCCAGAAGTACCCCAAGATCCATGTCAGCACTGGAGAGGAATACTCAGTTTCCGGCCCCGACTCCACACAAGGTCTTAGGCCCCGGCACCGACGGGAGAGGAATCCCGAGAGGCCCCCGAGGAACTGGCATGGGGACTGGCCTTTCCTGAGGCCACCAGAGCGGGTCCCTGATGTCCCCGTCGTTAGTCGAGAGCACCTGCCGCAACTCGAGAAACTCCAGGAGGTTTTGCCCTCCAGGCGAGATGAGGCCCATTTCCCCTGAGGCTTCTCGAGGCTAATCACATCTAACCACTGGAACTTCCAAAGGGTCCTTCACACCCTTGTTGCAACTCAAAAAGTTCCCCGACATAGCCGTCTCCACTGGAGAGGATGCACGAGGGTCCCGCACACATCCAGGGGAACCCCGTTTCTGCCTCCGAGCTCGAGATGAGGGATCCTTTCCCTGTTTCGTAGAGAAAGAATTCCCGGCGTTCCCTTCGCATCGCAAGAGGAGGCGCTCTCCACAGGAAAAGCGAGAGGAAGTCCAGGGTAGTGCCACCATTGCAAGAGTCCCCCAGATGTCTCAGTCCATTCCAGAGGAACCTGTTTTCCCTGCACTGCCTTGACGATCAAGCCGAGGATCGAATCCCACCACCTGTGCACGTGGAACAGCCCTGTGGGAAAGCCTCGTGGGAAAGCCTCGTGGGAAAGACACGAGGGAAAATCATAGATCCTTTGCTCTACGCAGCGGAGTGCGTGACACTGCTTCTACCCCTCTGGAGAAAAGCGCAAGTGCATACCCGCATTCGAGACGAGGACTGACTCCCCTGGGGAGACTCCAGAAGTACCCCAAGATCCATGTTAGCACTGGAGAGGAATCCTCAGGTTCCGGCCCCGACTCCACACAAGGTCTTAGGCCCCGGCATCGACGGGAGACGAAACCCCAGAGGCCCCCGAGGAACTCGCATGGGGACTGGCCTTTCCTGAGACCACCACAGTGGGTCCCTGAGGTCCCCGTCGTAAGTCGAGACCACCTGCCGCAACTCGAGAAAATCCAGGAGGTTTTGCCCTTCAGGCGAGATGAGGCCCATTTTCGCTGAGTCTTCTAGAGGCTAATCACATCTAACCACTGGAACTTCCAAAGGGTCCTTCACACCCTTGCTGCAACACAAGAAGTTCCCCGACACAGCCGTCTCCACTCGAGAGGAAGCACGAGGGTCCCGCACACATCCAGCGGAGACCCGTTTCCGCCTCCTAGCTCGAGATGCGGGATCCTTTCCCTGTTTCGTAGGGAAAGAATTCCCGGCGTTCCCGTCGCATCTCAAGAGGAGGCGCTCTCCACAGGAAAGGCGAGAGGAACTCCAGGGTCCTGCCACCATTCCAAGAGTCCCCCAGATGTGTCAGTCCATTCCAGAGGAACCTGTTTTCCCTGCACTGCCTTAACGTTCAAGCCAAGGATCGACTCCCATCACGTGTGCTCGTGGGACAGCCCTGTGGGAAAGCCTCGTGGGAAAGCCTCGTGGGAAAGACTCGAGGGAAAACCATAGATCCTTTGATCCACGCGGCGGACTGAGTGACACTGCTGCTACCGCTCTGGAGGAAAGCGCAAGTGCTTGCCCGCATTCGAGACGAGGACTGACTCCCCTGGGGAGACTCCAGAAGTACCCCAAGATCCATGTCAGCACTGGAGAGGAATCCTCAGGTTCCGGCCCCGACTCCACACAAGGTCTTAGGCCCCGGCATCGACGGGAGAGGAATCCCGAGAGGCCCCCGAGGAACTCGCATGGGGACTGGCCTTTCCTGAGGCCACCAGAGCGGGTCCCTGAGGTCCCCGTCGTAAGTCGAGAGCACCTGCCGCAACTCGAGAAAATCCAGGAGGTTTTGCCCTCCATGCGAGATGAGGCCCATTTCCGCTGAGGCTTCTCGAGGCCAATCACGTCTAACCACTGGAACTTCCAAAGGGTCCTTCACACCCTTGCTGCAACTCAAGAAGTTCCCCGACATACCCGTCTCCACTCGAGAGGAAGCACGTGGGGTCCCGCACACATCCAGGGGAGCCCCGTTTCCGCCTCCTAGCTCGAGATGAGGGATCCTTTCCCTGTTTCGTAGGGAAAGTATTCCCGGCATTCCCGTCGCATCTCAAGAGGAGGCGCTCTCCACAGGAAAGGCGAGAGGAACTCCAGGGTCATGCCTCCATTCCAAGAGTCCCCCAGATGTGTCAGTCCATTCCAGAGGAACCTGTTTTCCCTGCACTGCCTTGACGTTCAAGCCGAGGATCGACTCCCACCACGTGTGCACGTGGGACAGCCCTGTGGGAAAGCCTCGTGGGAAAGCCTCGTGGGAAAGACTCGAGGGAAAACCATAGATCCTTTGATCCACGCGGCGGACTGCGTGACACTGCTGCTACCGCTCTGGAGGAAAGCGCAAGTGCATGCCCGCATTCGAGACGAGGACTGACTCCCCTGGGGAGACTCCAGAAGTACCCCAAGATCCATGTCAGCACTGGAGAGGAATCCTCAGGTTCCGGCCCCGACTCCACACAAGGTCTTAGGCCCCGGCATCGACGGGAGAGGAATCCCGAGAGGACCCCGAGGAACTCGCATGGGGACTGGCCTTTCCTGAGGCCACCAGAGCGGGTCCCTGAGGTCCCCATCGTAAGTCGAGAGCACCTGCCGCAACTCGAGAAAATCCAGGAGGTTTTGCCCTCCAGGCGAGATGAGGCCCATTTCCGCTGAGGCTTCTCGAGGCCAATCACATCTAACCAGTGGAACTTCCAAAGGGCCCTTCACACCCTTGCTGCAACTCAAGAAGTTCCCCGACATGCCCGTCTCCACTCGAGAGGAAGCACGTGCTGTCCCGCACACATCCAGGGGAGCCCCGTTTCCGCCTCCTATCTCGAGATGAGGGATCCTTTCCCTGTTTCTTAGGGAAAGTATTCCCGGCGTTCCCGTCGCATCTCAAGAGGAGGCGCTCTCCACAGGAAAGGCGAGAGGAACTCCAGGGTCGTGCCACCATTCCAAGAGTCCCCCAGATGTGTCAGTCCATTCCAGAGGAACCTGTTTTCCCTGCACTGTCTTGACGTTCAAGCCGAGGATCGACTCCCACCACGTGTGCACGTGGGACAGCCCTGTGGGAAAGCCTCGTGGGAAATCCTCGTGGGAAAGACTCGAGGGAAAACCTTAGATTCTTTGATCCACGCGGCGGACTGCGTGACACTGCTGCTACCGCTCTGGAGGAAAGCGCAAGTGCATGCCCGCATTCGAGACGAGGACTGACTCCCCTGGGGAGACTCCAGAAGTACCCCAAGATCCATGTCAGCACTGGAGAGGAATCCTCAGGTTCCGGCCCCGACTCCACACAAGGTCTTAGGCCCCGGCATCGACGGGAGAGGAATCCCGAGAGGCCCCCGAGGAACTCGCATGGAGACTGGCCTTTCCTCAGGCCACCAGAGCGGGTCCCTGACCTCCCCGTCGTAAGTCGAGAGCACCTGCCGCAACTCGAGAAAATCCAGGAGGTTTTGCCCTCCAGGCGAGATGAGGCCCATTTCCGCTGAGGCTTCTCGAGGCCAATCACATCTAACCACTGGAACTTCCAAAGGGTCCTTCACACCCTTGCTGCAACTCAAGAAGTTCCCCGACATACCCGTCTCCACTCGAGAGGAAGCACGTGGTGTCCCGCACACATCCAGGGGAGCCCCGTTTCCGCCTCCTAGCTCGAGATGAGGGATCCTTTCCCTGTTTCGTAGGGAAAGAATTCCCGGCGTTCCCGTCGCATCTCAAGAGGAGGCGCTCTCCACAGGAAAGGCGAGAGGAACTCCAGGGTCGTGCCACCATTCCAAGAGTCCCCCAGATGTGTCAGTCCATTCCAGAGGAACCTGTTTTCCCTGCACTGCCTTGACGTTCAAGCCGAGGATCGACTCCCACCACGTGTGCACGTTTGACAGCCCTGTGGGAAAGCCTCGTGGGAAAGCCTCGTGGGAAAGACTCGAGGGAAAACCATAGATCCTTTGATCCACGCGGCGGACTGCGTGACACTGCTGCTACCGCTCTGGAGGAAAGCGCAAGTGCATGCCCGCATTCGAGACGAGGACTGACTCCCCTGGGGAGACTCCAGAAGTACCCCAAGATCCATGTCAGCACTGGAGAGGAATCCTCAGGTTCCTGCCCCGACTCCACACAAGGTCTTAGGCCCCGCCATCGACGGGAGAGGAATCCCGAGAGGCCCCCGAGGAACTCGCATGGGGACTGGCCTTTCCTGAGGCCACCAGAGCGGGTCCCTGAGGTCCCCGTCGTAAGTCGAGAGCACCTGCCGCAACTCGAGAAAATACAGGAGGTTTTGCCCTCCAGGCGAGATGAGGCCCATTTCCGCTGAGGCTTCTCGAGGCCAATCACATCTAACCACTGAAACTTCCAAAGGGTCCTTCACACCATTGCTGCAACTCAAGAAGTTCCACGACATACCCGTCTCCACTCGAGAGGAAGCACGTGGGGTCGCGCACACATCCAGGGGAGCCCCGTTTCCGCCTCCTAGCTCGAGATGAGGGATCCTTTCCCTGTTTCGTAGGGAAAGAATTCCCGGCGTTCCCGTCGCATCTCAAGAGGAGGCGCTCTCCTCAGGAAAGGCGAGAGGAACTCCAGGGTCATGACACCATCCCAAGAGTCCCCCAGATGTGTCAGTCCATTCCAGAGGAACCTGTTTTCAATGCACTGCCTTGACGTTCAAGCCGAGGATCGACTCCCACCACGTGTGCACGTGGGACAGCCCTGTGGGAAAGCCTCGTGGGAAAGCCTCGTGGGAAAGACTCGAGGGAAAACCATAGATCCTTTGATCCACGCGGCGGACTGCGTGACACTGCTGCTACCGCTCTGGAGGAAAGCGCAAGTGCATGCCCGCATTCGAGACGAGGACTGACTCCCCTGGGGAGACTCCAGAAGTACCCCAAGATCCATGTCAGCACTGGAGAGGAATCCTCAGGTTCCGGCCCCGACTCCACACAAGGTCTTAGGCCCCGGCATCGACGGGAGAGGAATCCCGAGAGGCCCCCGAGGAACTCGAATGGGGACTGGCCTTTCCTCAGGCCACCAGAGCGGGTCCCTGAGGTCCCCGTCGTAAGTCGAGAGCACCTGCCGCAACTCGAGAAAATCCAGGAGGTTTTGCCCTCCAGGCGAGATGAGGCCCATTTCCGCTGAGGCTTCTCGAGGCCAATCACATCTAACCACTGGAACTTCCAAAGGGTCCTTCACACCCTTGCTGCAACTCAAGAAGTTCATCGACATACCCGTCTCCACTCGAGAGGAAGCACGTGGGGTCCCGCACACATCCAGGGGAGCCCCGTTTCCGCCTCCTAGCTCGAGATGAGGGATCCTTTCCCTGTTTCGTAGGGAAAGAATTCCCGGCGTTCCCGTTGCATCTCAAGAGGAGGCGCTCTCCACAGGAAAGGCGAGAGGAACTCCAGGGTCGTGCCACCGTTCCAAGAGTCCCCCAGATGTGTCAGTCCATTCCAGAGGAACCTGTTTTCCCTGCACTGCCTTGACGTTCAAGCCGAGGATCGACTCCCACCACGTGTGCACGTGGGACAGCCCTGTGGGAAAGCCTCGTGGGAAAGCCTCGTGGGAAAGACTCGAGGGAAAACCATAGATCCTTTGATCCACGCGGCGGACTGCGTGACACTGCTGCTACCGCTCTGGAGCAAAGCGCAAGTGCATGCCCGCATTCGAGACGAGGACTGACTCCCCTGGGGAGACTCCAGAATACCCCAAGATCCATGTCAGCACTGGAGAGGAAACCTCAGGTTCCGGCCCCGACTCCACACAAGGTCTTAGGCCCCGGCATCGACGGGAGAGGAATCCCGAGAGGCCCCCGAGGAACTCGCATGGGGACTGGCCTTTCCTGAGGCCACCAGAGCGGGTCCCTGAGGTCCCCGTCGTAAGTCGAGAGCACCTGCCGCAACTCGAGAAAATCCAGGAGGTTTTGCCCTCCAGGCGAGATGAGGCCCATTTCCGCTGAGGCTTCTCGAGGCCAATCACGTCTAACCACTGGAACTTCCAAAGGGTCCTTCACACCCTTGCTGCAACTCAAGAAGTTCCCCGACATACCCGTCTCCACTCGAGAGGAAGCACGTGGTGTCCCGCACACATCCAGGGGAGCCCCGTTTCCGCCTCCTAGCTCGAGATGAGGGATCCTTTCCCTGTTTCGTAGGGAAAGTATTCCCGGCATTCCCGTCGCATCTCAAGAGGAGGCGCTCTCCACAGGAAAGGCGAGAGGAACTCCAGGGTCATGCCTCCATTCCAAGAGTCCCCCAGATGTGTCAGTCCATTCCAGAGGAACCTGTTTTCCCTGCACTGCCTTGACGTTCAAGCCGAGGATCGACTCCCACCACGTGTGCACGTGGGACAGCCCTGTGGGAAAGCCTCGTGGGAAAGCCTCGTGGGAAAGACTCGAGGGAAAACCATAGATCCTTTGATCCACGCGGCGGACTGCGTGACACTGCTGCTACCGCTCTGGAGGAAAGCGCAAGTGCATGCCCGCATTCGAGACGAGGACTGACTCCCCTGGGGAGACTCCAGAAGTACCCCAAGATCCATGTCAGCACTGGAGAGGAATCCTCAGGTTCCGGCCCCGACTCCACACAAGGTCTTAGGCCCCGGCATCGACGGGAGAGGAATCCCGAGAGGACCCCGAGGAACTCGCATGGGGACTGGCCTTTCCTGAGGCCACCAGAGCGGGTCCCTGAGGTCCCCATCGTAAGTCGAGAGCACCTGCCGCAACTCGAGAAAATCCAGGAGGTTTTGCCCTCCAGGCGAGATGAGGCCCATTTCCGCTGAGGCTTCTCGAGGCCAATCACATCTAACCAGTGGAACTTCCAAAGGGCCCTTCACACCCTTGCTGCAACTCAAGAAGTTCCCCGACATGCCCGTCTCCACTCGAGAGGAAGCACGTGCTGTCCCGCACACATCCAGGGGAGCCCCGTTTCCGCCTCCTATCTCGAGATGAGGGATCCTTTCCCTGTTTCTTAGGGAAAGTATTCCCGGCGTTCCCGTCGCATCTCAAGAGGAGGCGCTCTCCACAGGAAAGGCGAGAGGAACTCCAGGGTCGTGCCACCATTCCAAGAGTCCCCCAGATGTGTCAGTCCATTCCAGAGGAACCTGTTTTCCCTGCACTGTCTTGACGTTCAAGCCGAGGATCGACTCCCACCACGTGTGCACGTGGGACAGCCCTGTGGGAAAGCCTCGTGGGAAATCCTCGTGGGAAAGACTCGAGGGAAAACCTTAGATCCTTTGATCCACGCGGCGGACTGCGTGACACTGCTGCTACCGCTCTGGAGGAAAGCGCAAGTGCATGCCCGCATTCGAGACGAGGACTGACTCCCCTGGGGAGACTCCAGAAGTACCCCAAGATCCATGTCAGCACTGGAGAGGAATCCTCAGGTTCCGGCCCCGACTCCACACAAGGTCTTAGGCCCCGGCATCGACGGGAGAGGAATCCCGAGAGGCCCCCGAGGAACTCGCATGGAGACTGGCCTTTCCTCAGGCCACCAGAGCGGGTCCCTGACCTCCCCGTCGTAAGTCGAGAGCACCTGCCGCAACTCGAGAAAATCCAGGAGGTTTTGCCCTCCAGGCGAGATGAGGCCCATTTCCGCTGAGGCTTCTCGAGGCCAATCACATCTAACCACTGGAACTTCCAAAGGGTCCTTCACACCCTTGCTGCAACTCAAGAAGTTCCCCGACATACCCGTCTCCACTCGAGAGGAAGCACGTGGTGTCCCGCACACATCCAGGGGAGCCCCGTTTCCGCCTCCTAGCTCGAGATGAGGGATCCTTTCCCTGTTTCGTAGGGAAAGAATTCCCGGCGTTCCCGTCGCATCTCAAGAGGAGGCGCTCTCCACAGGAAAGGCGAGAGGAACTCCAGTATAGTGCTACCATTCCAAGAGTCCCCCAGATGTGTCAGTCCATTCCAGAGGAACCTGTTTTCCCTGCACTGCCTTGACGTTCAAGCCGAAGATCAACTCCCACCACGTGTGCACGTGGGACAGCCCTGTGGGAAAGCCTCCTGGGAAAGCCTCGTGGGAAAGACTCGAGGGAAAACCATAGATCCTTTGATCCACGCGGCGGACTGCGTGACACTGCTGCTACCGCTATGGAGGAAAGCGCAAGTGCATTCCCGCATTCGAGACGAGGACTGACTCCCCTGGGGAGACTCCAGAAGTACCCCAATATCCATGTCAGCACTGGAGAGGAAACCTCAGTTTCCGGCCCCGACTCCACACAAGGTCTTAGGCCCCGGCATCGACGGGAGAGGAATCCCGAGAGGCCCCCGAGGAACTCGCATGGGGACTGGCCTTTCCTGAGGCCACCAGAGCGGGTCCCTGAGGTCCCCGTCGTAAGTCGAGAGCACCTGCCGCAACTCGAGAAAATCCAGGAGGTTTTGCCCTCCAGGCGAGATGAGGCCCATTTCCGCTGAGGCTTTTCGAGGCCAATCACATCTAACCACTGGAACTTCCAAAGGGTCCTTCACACCCTTGCTGCAAATCAAGAAGTTCCCCGACATACCCGTCTCCACTCGAGAGGAAGAACGTGGTGTCCCGCACACATCCAGGGGAGCCCCGTTTCCGCCTCCTAGCTCGAGATGAGGGATCCTTTCCCTCTTTCGTAGGGAAAGAATTCCCGGCGTTCCCGTCGCATCTCAAGAGGAGGCGCTCTCCACAGGAAAGGTGAGAGGAACTCCAGGGTCGTGCCACCATTCCCAGAGTCCCCCAGTTGTGTCAGTCCATTCCAGAGGAACCTGTTTTCCCTGCACTGCCTTGACGTTCAAGCCGAGGATCGACTCCCACCACGTGTGCACGTGGGACAGCCCTGTGGGAAAGCCTCGTGGGAAAGCCTCGTGGGAAAGACTCGAGGGAAAACCATAGATCCTTTGATCCACGCGGCGGACTGCGTGACACTGCTGCTACCGCTCTGGAGGAAAGCGCAAGTGCATGCCTGCATTCGAGACGAGGACTGACTCCCCTGGGGAGACTCCAGAAGTACCCCAAGATCCATGTCAGCACTGGAGAGGAATCCTCAGGTTCCGGCCCCGACTCCACACAAGGTCTTAGGCCCCGGCATCGACGGGAGAGGAATCCCGAGAGGCCCCCGAGGAACTCGCATGGGGACTGGCCGTTCCTGAGGCCACCAGAGCGGGTCCCTGAGGTCCCCGTCGTAAGTCGAGAGCACCTGCCGCAACTCGAGAAAATCCAGGAGGTTTTGCCCTCCAGGCGAGACGAGGCCCATTTCCGCTGAGGCTTCTCGAGGCCAATACGTCTAACCACTGGAACTTCCAAAGGGTCCTTCACACCCTTGCTGCAACTCAAGAAGTTCCCCGACATACCCGTCTCCACTCGAGAGGAAGCACGTGGGGTCCCGCACACATCCAGGGGAGCCCCGTTTCCGCCTCCTAGCTCGAGATGAGGGATCCTTTCCCTGTTTCGTAGGGAAAGAATTCCCGGCGTTCCCGTCGCATCTCAAGAGGAGGCGCTCTCCACAGGAAAGGTGAGAGGAACTCCAGGGTCGTGCCACCATTCCAAGAGTCCCCCAGATGTGTCAGTCCATTCCAGAGGAACCTGTTTTCCCTGCACTGCCTTGACGTTCAAGCCGAGGATCGACTCCCACCACGTGTGCACGTGGGACAGCCCTGTGGGAAAGCCTCGTGGGAAAGCCTCGTGGGAAAGACTCGAGGGAAAACCATAGATCCTTTGATTCACGCGGCGGACTGCGTGACACTGCTGCTACCGCTCTGCAGGAAAGCGCAAGTGCATGCCCGCATTCGAGACGAGGACTGACTCCCCTGGGGAGACTCCAGAAGTACCCCAAGATCCATGTCAGCACTGGAGAGGAATCCTCAGTTTCCGGCCCCGACTCCACACAAGGTCTGAGGCCCCGGCATCGACGGGAGAGGAATCCCAAGAGGCCCCCGAGGAACTCGCATGGGGACTGACCTTTCCTGAGGCCACCAGACCGGGTCCCTGAGGTCCCCGTCGTAAGTCGAGAGCACCTGCCGCAACTCGAGACAATCCAGGAGGTTTTGCCCTCCAGGCGAGATGAGGCCCATTTCCGCTGAGACTTCTCGAGGCCAATCACATCTAACCACTGGAACTTCCAAAGGGTCCTTCACACCCTTGCTGCAACTCAAGAAGTTCATCGACATACCCGTCTCCACTCGAGAGGAAGCACGTGGATCCCGCACACATCCAGGGGAGCCCCGTTTCCGCCTCCTAGCTCGAGATGAGGGATCCTTTCCCTGTTTCGTAGGGAAAGAATTCCCGGCGTTCCCGTCGCATCTCAAGAGGAGGCGCTCTCCACAGGAAAGGCGAGAGGAACTCCAGGGTCGTGCCACCATTCCAAGAGTCCCCCAGATGTGTCAGTCCATTCCAGAGGAACCTGTTTTCCCTGCACTGCCTTGACGTTCAAGCCGAGGATCGACTCCCACCACGTGTGCACGTGGGACAGCCCTGTGGGAAAGCCTCGTGGGAAAGCCTCGTGGGAAAGACTCGAGGGAAAACCATAGATCCTTTGATCCACGCGGCGGACTGCGTGACACTGCTGCTACCGCTCTGGAGGAAAGTGCAAGTGCATTCCCGCATTCGAGACGAGGACTGACTCCCCTGGGGAGACTCCAGAAGTACCCTAAGATCCATGTCAGCACTGGAGAGGAAACCTCAGGTTCCTGCCCCGACTCCACACAAGGTCTTAGGCCCCGGCATCGACGGGAGAGGAATCCCGAGAGGCCCCCGAGGAACTCGCATGGGGACTGGCCTTTCCTGAGGCCACAAGAGCGTGTCCCTGAGGTCCCCGTCGTAAGTCGAGAGCACCTGCCGCAACTCGAGACAATCCAGGAGGTTTTGCCCTCCAGGCGAGATGAGGCCCATTTCCGCTGAGGCTTCTCGAGGCCAATCACATCTAACCATTGGAATTTCCAAAGGGTCCTTCACACCCTTGCTGCAACTCAAGAAGTTCCCCGACATACCCGTCTCCACTCGAGAGGAAGCACGTGGTGTCCCGCACACATCCAGAGGAGCCCCGTTTCCGCCTCCTAGCTCGAGATGAGGGATCCTTTCCCTGTTTCGTAGGGAAAGAATTCCCGGCGTTCCCGTCGCATCTCAAGAGGAGGCGCTCTCCACAGGAAAGGTGAGAGGAACTCCAGGGTCGTGCCACCATTCCAAGAGTCCCCCAGATGTGTCAGTCCATTCCAGAGGAACCTGTTTTCCCCGCACAGCCTTGACGTTCAAGCCGAGGATCGACTCCCACCACGTGTGCACGTGGGACAGCCCTGTGGGAAAGCCTCGTGGGAAAGCCTCGTGGGAAAGACTCGAGGGAAAACCATAGATCCTTTGATCCACGCAGCGGACTGCGTGACACTGCTGCTACCGCTCTGGAGGAAAGCGCAAGTGCATGCCCGCATTCGAGACGAGGACTGACTCCCCTGGGGAGACTCCAGAAGTACCCCAAGATCCATGTCAGCACTGGAGAGGAAACCTCAGGTTCCGGCCCCGACTCCACACAAGGTCTTAGGCCCCGCCATCGACGGGAGAGGAATCCCGAGAGGCCCCCGAGGAACTCGCATGGGGACTGGCCTTTCCTGAGGCCACCAGAGCGGGTCCCTGAGGTCCCCGTCGTAAGTGGAGAGCACCTGCCGCAACTCGAGAAAATCCAGGAGGTTTTGCCCTCCAGGCGAGACGAGGCCCATTTCCGCTGAGGCTTCTCGAGGCCAATACGTCTAACCACTGGAACTTCCAAAGGGTCCTTCACACCCTTGCTGCAACTCAAGAAGTTCCCCGACATACCCGTCTCCACTCGAGAGGAAGCACGTGGGGTCCCGCACACATCCAGGGGAGCCCCGTTTCCGCCTCCTAGCTCGAGATGAGGGATCCTTTCCCTGTTTCGTAGGGAAAGAATTCCCGGCGTTCCCGTCGCATCTCAAGAGGAGGCGCTCTCCACAGGAAAGGCGAGAGGAACTCCAGGGTCGTGCCACCATTCCAAGAGTCCCCCAGATGTGTCAGTCCATTCCAGAGGAACCTGTATTCCCTGCACTGCCTTGACGTTCAAGCCGAGGATCGACTCCCACCACGTGTGCACGTGGGACAGCCCTGTGGGAAAGCCTCGTGGGAAAGCCTCGTGGGAAAGACTCGAGGGAAAACCATAGATCCTTTGATCCACGCGGCGGACTGCGTGAAACTGCTGCTACAGCTCTGGAGGAAAGCGCAAGTGCATGCCCGCATTCGAGACGAGGACTGACTCCCCTGGGGAGACTCCAGAAGTACCCCAAGATCCATGTCAGCACTGGAGAGGAATCCTCAGGTTCCGGCCCCGACTCTACACAAGTTCTTAGGCCCCGGCATCGACGGGAGAGGAATTCCGAGAGGCCCCCGAGGAACTCGCATGGGGACTGGCCTTTCCTGAGGCCACCAGAGCGGGTCCCTGAGGTCCCCGTCGTAAGTCGAGTGCACCTGCCGCAACTCGAGAAAATCCAGGAGGTTTTGCCCTCCAGGCGAGATGAGGCCCATTTCCGCTGAGGCTTCTCGAGGCCAATCACATCTAACCACTGGAACTTCCAAAGGGTCCTTCACACCCTTGCTGCAACTCAAGAAGTTCATCGACATGCCCGTCTCCACTCGAGAGGAAGCACGTGGGTCCCGCACACATCCAGGGGAGCCCCGTTTCCGCCTCCTATCTCGAGATGAGGGATCCTTTCCCTGTTTCGTAGGGAAAGAATTCCCGGCGTTCCCGTCGCATCTCAAGAGGAGGCGCTCTCCACAGGAAAGGCGAGAGGAACTCCAGGGTCGTGCCACCATTCCAAGAGTCCCCCAGATGTGTCAGTCCATTCCAGAGGAACCTGTTTTCCCTGCACTGCCTTAACGTTCAAGCCAAGGATCGACTCCCATCACGTGTGCTCGTGGGACAGCCCTGTGGGAAAGCCTCGTGGGAAATCCTCGTGGGAAAGACTCGAGGGAAAACCATAGATCCTTTGATCCACGCGGCGGACTGCGTGACACTGCTGCTACCGCTCTGGAGGAAAGCGCAAGTGCTTGCCCGCATTCGAGACGAGGACTGACTCCCCTGGGGAGACTCCAGAAGTACCCCAAGATCCATGTCAGCACTGGAGAGGAATCCTCAGGTTCCGGCCCCGACTCCACACAAGGTCTTAGGCCCCGGCATCGACGGGAGAGGAATCCCGAGAGGCCCCCGAGGAACTCGCATGGGGACTGGCCTTTCCTGAGGCCACCAGAGCGGGTCCCTGAGGTCCCCGTCGTAAGTCGAGAGCACCTGCCGCAACTCGAGAAAATCCAGGAGGTTTTGCCCTCCAGGCGAGATGAGGCCCATTTCCGCTGAGGCTTCTCTACGCTAAACACATCTAACCACTGGAACTTCCAAAGGGTCCTTCACACCCTTGCTGCAACTCAAGAAGTTCCCCGACATACCCGTCTCCACTCGAGGAAAAGCACGAGGGTCCCGCACACATCCAGGGGAGACCCGTTTCCGCCTCTTAGCTCGAGATGAGGGATCCATTCCCTGTTTCGTAGGGAAAGAATTCCCGGCGTTCCCGTCGCATCTCAAGAGGAGGCGCTCCCACAGGAAAGGCGAGAGGAACTCAAGGGTCGTGCCACCATTCCAAGAGACCCCAGATGTGTCAGTCCATTCCAGAGGAACCTGTTTTCCCTGCACTGCCTTGACGTTCAAGCCGAGGATCGACTCCCATCACGTGTGCTCGTGGGACAGCCCTGTGGGAAAGCCTCGTGGGAAAGCCTCGTGGGAAAGACTGAAGGGAAAACCATAGATCCTTTGATCCACCCGGCCGACTGCGTGACACGGCTGCTACCGCTCTGGAGGAAAGCGCAAGTGCATGCCCGCTTTTGAGTCGAGGACTGACTCCCCTGGGGAGACTCCAGAAGTACCCCAAGATCCATGTCAGCACTGGAGAGGAATCCTCAGGTTCCGGCCCCGACTCCACACAAGGTCTTAGGCCCCAGCATCGACGGGAGAGGAATCCCGAGAGGCCCCCGAGGAACTCGCATGGGGACTGGCCTTTCCTGAGGCCACCAGAGCGGGTCCCTGAGGTCCCCGTCGTAAGTCGATGGCACCTGCCGCAACTCTAGAAAATCCAGGAGGTTTTGCCCTCCAGGCGAGATGAGGCCCATTTCCGCTGAGGCTTCTCGAGGCTAATCACATCTAACCACTGGAACTTCCAAAGGGTCCTTCACACCCTTGCTGCAACTCAAGCAGTTCCGCGACATACCCGTCTCCACTCGAGAGGAAGCACGTGGGGTCCCGCACACATCCAGCTGAGCCCCATTTCCGCCTCCTAGCTCGAGATGAGGGATCCTTTCCCTGTTTCGTAGGGAAAGAATTCCCGGCGTTGCCGTCGCATCTCAAGAGGAGGCGCTCTCCACAGGAAAGGCGAGAGGAACTCCAGGGTCATGCCACCATTCCAAGAGACCCCCAGATGTGTCAGTCCATTCCAGAGGAACCTGTTTTCCCTGCACTGCCTTGACGTTCAAGCCGAGGATCGACTCCCACCACGTGTGCACATGGGACAGCCCTGTGGGAAAGCCTCGTGGGAAAGCCTCGTGGGAAAGACTAGAGGGAAAACCATAGATCCTTTGCTCCACGCGGCGGACTGCGTGACACTGCTGCTACCGCTCTGGAGGAAAGCGCAAGTGCATGCCCGCATTCGAGACGAGGACTGACTCCCCTGGGGAGACTCCAGAAGTACCCCAAGATCCATGTCAGCACTGGAGAGGAATCCTCAGGTTCCGGCCCCGACTCCACACAAGGTCTTAGGCCCCGGCATCGACGGGAGAGGAATCCCGAGAGGCCCCCGAGGAACTCGCATGGGGACTGGCCTTTCCTGAGGCCACCAGAGCGGGTCCCTGAGGTCCCCGTCGTAAGTCGAGAGCACCTGCCGCAACTCGAGAAAATCCAGGAGGTTTTGCCCTCCAGGCGAGATGAGGCCCATTTCCGCTGAGGCTTCTCTAGGCTAAACAGATCTAACCACTGGAACTTCCAAAGGGTCCTTCACACCCTTGCTGCAACTCAAGAAGTTCCCCGACATACCCGTCTCCACTCGAGCGAAAGCACGAGGGTCCCGCACACATCCAGGGGAGCCCCGTTTCCGCCTCCTAGCTCGAGATGAGGGATCCTTTCTCTGTTTCTTAGGGCAAGAATTCCCGGCGTTCCCGACCCATCTCAAGAGAAGGCGCTATCCACAGGAAAGGCGAGAGGAACTCCAGGGTCGTGTCACCATTCTAAGAGTCCCCCAAATGTGTCAGTCCATTCCAGAGGAACCTGTTTTCCCTGCACTGCGTTGACGTTCAAACCGAGGATCGACTCCCACCACCTGTGCACGTGGGACAGCCCTGTGGGAAACCCTCGTGGGAAAGCCTGGTGGGAAAGACTCGAGGGAAAACCAAAGATCCTTTGCTCCACGCGGCGGACTGCGTGACACTGCTGCTACCGCTCTGGAGGAAAGCGCAAGTGCATGCCCGCATCCGAGACGAGGACTGACTCCCCTGGGGAGACTCCAGAAGTACCCCAAGATCCATGTCAGCACTGGAGAGGAATCCTCAGTTTCCGGCCCCGACTCCACACAAGGTCTTAGGCCCCGGCATCGACGGGAGAGGAATCCCGAGAGGCCCCCGAGGAACTCGCATGGGGACTGGCCTTTCCTGAGGCCACCAGAGCGGGTCCCTGAGGTCCCCGTCGTAAGTCGTGAGCACCTGCGACAACTCGAGTAAATCCAGGAGGTTTTGCCCTCCAGGCGAGATGAGGCCCTTTTTGGCTGAGGCTTCTCGAGGCTAATCACATCTAACCACTGGAACTTCCAAAGGGTCCTTCACACCCTTGCTGCAACTCAAGAAGTTCCTCGACATACCCGTCTCCACTCGAGAGGAAGCACGAGGGTCCCGCACACATCCAGGGGAGACCCGTTTCCGCCTCCTAGCGCGAGATGAGGGATCATTTCCCTGTTTCGTAGGGAAAGAATTCCCGGCGTTCCCGTCGCATCTCAAGAGGAGGCGCTCTCCACAGGAAAGGAGAGAGGAACTCCAGGGTAGTGCCACCATTGCAAGAGTCCCCCAGATGTCTCAGTCCATTCCAGAGGAACCTGTTTTCCCTGCACTGCCTTGGCGATCAAGCCGAGGATCGAATCCCACCACCTGTGCACGTGGAACAGCCCTGTGGGAAAGCCTCGTGGGAAAGCCTCGTGGGAAAGACTCGAGGGAAAATCATAGATCCTTTGCTCTACGCAGCGGAGT
Organism: Ovis canadensis; assembly: GCF_042477335.2. Lineage (NCBI taxonomy): Eukaryota > Metazoa > Chordata > Mammalia > Artiodactyla > Bovidae > Ovis > Ovis canadensis. The sequence goes on from NC_091252.1 coordinate 5,161,529, forward strand.
GCGTGACACTGCTTCTACCGCTCTGGAGAAAAGCGCAAGTGCATGCCCGCATCCGAGACGAGGACTGACTCCCCTGGGGAGACTCCAGAAGTACCCCAAGATCCATGTCAGCACTGGAGAGGAATCCTCAGGTTCCGGCCCCGACTCCACACAAGGTCTTAGGCCCCGGCATCGACGGGAGAGGAATCCCGAGAGGCCCCCGAGGAACTCGCCTGGGGACTGGCCTTTCCTGAGGCCACCAGAGCGGGTCCCTGAGGTCCCCGTCGTAAGTCAAGAGCACCTGCCGCAACTCGAGAAAATCCAGGAGGTTTTGCCCTCCAGGCGAGATGAGGCCCATTTCCGCTGAGCCTTCTCGAGGTCAATCACATCTAACCACTGGAACTTCCAAAGGGTCCTTCACACCCTTGCTGCAACTCAAGAAGTTCCCCGACATGCCCGTCTCCACTCGAGAGGAGGCACGTGGTGTCCCGCACACATCCAGGGTAGCCCCGTTTCCGCCTCCTATCTCGAGATGAGGGATCCTTTCCCTGTTTCGTAGGGAAAGAATTCCCGGCGTTCCCGTCGCATCTCAAGAGGAGGCGCTCTCCACAGGAAAGGCGAGAGGAACTCCAGGGTCGTGCCACCATTCCAAGAGTCCCCCAGATGTGTCAGTCCATTCCAGAGGAACCTGTTTTCCCTGCACTGCCTTGACGTTCAAGCCGAGGATCGACTCCCACCACGTGTGCACGTGGGACAGCCCTGTGGGAAAGCCTCGTGGGAAAGCCTCGTGGGAAAGACTCGAGGGAAAACCATAGATCCTTTGATCCACGCGGCGGACTGCGTGACACTGCTGCTACCGCTCTGGAGGAAAGCGCAAGTGCATGCCCGCATTCGAGACGAGGACTGACTCCCCTGGGGAGACTCCAGAAGTACCCCAAGATCCATGTCAGCACTGGAGAGGAATCCTCAGGTTCCGGCCCCGACTCCACACAAGGTCTTAGGCCCCGGCATCGACGGGAGAGGAATCCCGAGACGCCCCCGAGGAACTCGCATGGGGACTGGCCTTTCCTGAGGCCACCAGAGCGGGTCCCTGAGGTCCCCGTCGTAAGTCGATGGCATCTGCCGCAACTCTAGAAAATCCAGGAGGTTTTGCCCTCCAGGCGAGATGAGGCCCATTTCCGCTGAGGCTTCTCGAGGCCAATCACATATAACCACTGGAACTTCCAAAGGGTCCTTCACACCCTTGCTGCAACTCAAGCAGTTCCGCGACATACCCGTCTCCACTCGAGAGGAAGCACGTGGGGTCCCGCACACATCCAGGTGAGCCCCATTTCCGCCTCCTAGCTCGAGATGAGGGATCCTTTCCCTGTTTCGTAGGGAAAGAATTCCCGGCGTTGCCGTCGCATCTCAAGAGGAGGCGCTCTCCACAGGAAAGGCGAGAGGAACTCCAGGGTCATGCCACCATTCCAAGAGACCCCCAGATGTGTCAGTCCATTCCAGAGGAACCTGTTTTCCCTGCACTGCCTTGACGTTCAAGCCGAGGATCGACTCCCACCACGTGTGCACATGGGACAGCCCTGTGGGAAAGCCTCGTGGGAAAGCCTCGTGGGAAAGACTAGAGGGAAAACCATAGATCCTTTGCTCCACGCGGCGGACTGCGTGACACTGCTGCTACCGCTCTGGAGGAAAGCGCAAGTGCATGCCCGCATTCGAGACGAGGACTGACTCCCCTGGGGAGACTCCAGAAGTACCCCAAGATCCATGTCAGCACTGGAGAGGAATCCTCAGGTTCCGGCCCCGACTCCACACAAGGTCTTAGGCCCCGGCATCGACGGGAGAGGAATCCCGAGAGGCCCCCGAGGAACTCGCATGGGGACTGGCCTTTCCTGAGGCCACCAGAGCGGGTCCCTGAGGTCCCCGTCGTAAGTCGAGAGCACCTGCCGCAACTCGAGAAAATCCAGGAGGTTTTGCCCTCCAGGCGAGATGAGGCCCATTTCCGCTGAGGCTTCTCTAGGCTAAACAGATCTAACCACTGGAACTTCCAAAGGGTCCTTCACACCCTTGCTGCAACTCAAGAAGTTCCCCGACATACCCGTCTCCACTCGAGCGAAAGCACGAGGGTCCCGCACACATCCAGGGGAGCCCCGTTTCCGCCTCCTAGCTCGAGATGAGGGATCCTTTCTCTGTTTCTTAGGGCAAGAATTCCCGGCGTTCCCGACCCATCTCAAGAGAAGGCGCTATCCACAGGAAAGGCGAGAGGAACTCCAGGGTCGTGTCACCATTCTAAGAGTCCCCCAAATGTGTCAGTCCATTCCAGAGGAACCTGTTTTCCCTGCACTGCGTTGACGTTCAAACCGAGGATCGACTCCCACCACCTGTGCACGTGGGACAGCCCTGTGGGAAACCCTCGTGGGAAAGCCTGGTGGGAAAGACTCGAGGGAAAACCAAAGATCCTTTGCTCCACGCGGCGGACTGCGTGACACTGCTTCTACCGCTCTGGAGGAAAGCGCAAGTGCATGCCCGCATCCGAGACGAGGACTGACTCCCCTGGGGAGACTCCAGAAGTACCCCAAGATCCATGTCAGCACTGGAGAGGAATCCTCAGTTTCCGGCCCCGACTCCACACAAGGTCTTAGGCCCCGGCATCGACGGGAGAGGAATCCCGAGAGGCCCCCGAGGAACTCGCATGGGGACTGGCCTTTCCTGAGGCCACCAGAGCGGGTCCCTGAGGTCCCCGTCGTAAGTCGTGAGCACCTGCGACAACTCGAGTAAATCCAGGAGGTTTTGCCCTCCAGGCGAGATGAGGCCCTTTTTGGCTGAGGCTTCTCGAGGCTAATCACATCTAACCACTGGAACTTCCAAAGGGTCCTTCACACCCTTGCTGCAACTCAAGAAGTTCCTCGACATACCCGTCTCCACTCGAGAGGAAGCACGAGGGTCCCGCACACATCCAGGGGAGACCCGTTTCCGCCTCCTAGCGCGAGATGAGGGATCATTTCCCTGTTTCGTAGGGAAAGAATTCCCGGCGTTCCCGTCGCATCTCAAGAGGAGGCGCTCTCCACAGGAAAGGAGAGAGGAACTCCAGGGTAGTGCCACCATTGCAAGAGTCCCCCAGATGTCTCAGTCCATTCCAGAGGAACCTGTTTTCCCTGCACTGCCTTGGCGATCAAGCCGAGGATCGAATCCCACCACCTGTGCACGTGGAACAGCCCTGTGGGAAAGCCTCCTGGGAAAGCCTCGTGGGAAAGACTCGAGGGAAAATCATAGATCCTTTGCTCTACGCAGCGGAGTGCGTGACACTGCTTCTACCGCTCTGGAGAAAAGCGCAAGTGCATGCCCGCATCCGAGACGAGGACTGACTCCCCTGGGGAGACTCCAGAAGTACCCCAAGATCCATGTCAGCACTGGAGAGGAATCCTCAGGTTCCGGCCCCGACTCCACACAAGGTCTTAGGCCCCGGCATCGACGGGAGAGGAATCCCGAGAGGCCCCCGAGGAACTCGCATGGGGACTGGCCTTTCCTGAGGCCACCAGAGCGGGTCCCTGAGGTCCCCGTCGTAAGTCAAGAGCACCTGCCGCAACTCGAGAAAATCCAGGAGGTTTTGCCCTCCAGGCGAGATGAGGCCCATTTCCGCTGAGCCTTCTCGAGGTCAATCACATCTAACCACTGGAACTTCCAAAGGGTCCTTCACACCCTTGCTGCAACTCAAGAAGTTCCCCGAAATGCCCGTCTCCACTCGAGAGGAGGCACGTGGTGTCCCGCACACATCCAGGGGAGCCCCGTTTCCGCCTCCTATCTCGAGATGAGGGATCCTTTCCCGGTTTCGTAGGGAAAGAATTCCCGGCGTTCCCGTCGCATCTCAAGAGGAGGCGCTCTCCACAGGAAAGGCGAGAGGAACTCCAGGGTCGTGCCACCATTCCAAGAGTCCCCCAGATGTGTCAGTCCATTCCAGAGGAACCTGTTTTCCCTGCACTGCCTTGACGTTCAAGCCGAGGATCGACTCCCACCACGTGTGCACGTGGGACAGCCCTGTGGGAAAGCCTCGTGGGAAAGCCTCGTGGGAAAGACTCGAGGGAAAACCATAGATCCTTTGATCCACGCGGCGGACTGCGTGACACTGCTGCTACCGCTCTGGAGGAAAGCGCAAGTGCATGCCCGCATTCGAGACGAGGACTGACTCCCCTGGGGAGACTCCAGAAGTACCCCAAGATCCATGTCAGCACTGGAGAGGAATCCTCAGGTTCCGGCCCCGACTCCACACAAGGTCTTAGGCCCCGGCATCGACGGGAGAGGAATCCCGAGAGGCCCCCGAGGAACTCGCATGGGGACTGGCCTTTCCTCAGGCCACCAGAGCGGGTCCCTGAGGTCCCCGTCGTAAGTCGAGAGCACCTGCCGCAACTCGAGAAAATCCAGGAGGTTTTGCCCTCCAGGCGAGATGAGGCCCATTTCCCCTGAGGCTTCTCGAGGCCAATCACATCTAACCACTGGAACTTCCAAAGGGTCCTTCACACCCTTGCTGCAACTCAAGTAGTTCCCCGACATACCCGTCTCCACTCGAGAGGAAGCACGTGGTGTCCCGCACACATCCAGGGGAGCCCCGTTTCCGCCTCCTAGCTCGAGATGAGGGATCCTTTCCCTGTTTCGTAGGGAAAGAATTCCCGGCGTTCCCGTCGCATCTCAAGAGGAGGCGCTCTCCACAGGAAAGGCGAGAGGAACTCCAGGGTCGTGCCACCATTCCAAGAGTCCCCCAGATGTGTCAGTCCATTCCAGAGGAACCTGTTTTCCCTGCACTGCCTTGACGTTCAAGCCGAGGATCGACTCCCACCACGTGTGCACGTGGGACAGCCCTGTGGGAAAGCCTCGTGGGAAAGCCTCGTGGGAAAGACTCGAGGGAAAACCATAGATCCTTTGATCCACGCGGCGGACTGCGTGACACTGCTGCTACCGCTCTGGAGGAAAGCGCAAGTGCATGCCCGCATTCGAGACGAGGACTGACTCCCCTGGGGAGACTCCAGAAGTACCCCAAGATCCATGTCAGCACTGGAGAGGAATCCTCAGGTTCCTGCCCCGACTCCACACAAGGTCTTAGGCCCCGCCATCGACGGGAGAGGAATCCCGAGAGGCCCCCGAGGAACTCGCATGGGGACTGGCCTTTCCTGAGGCCACCAGAGCGGGTCCCTGAGGTCCCCGTCGTAAGTCGAGAGCACCTGCCGCAACTCGAGAAAATCCAGGAGGTTTTGCCCTCCAGGCGAGATGAGGCCCATTTCCGCTGAGGCTTCTCGAGGCCAATCACATCTAACCACTGAAACTTCCAAAGGGTCCTTCACACCATTGCTGCAACTCAAGAAGTTCCCCGACATACCCGTCTCCACTCCAGAGGAAGCACGTGGGGTCGCGCACACATCCAGGGGAGCCCCGTTTCCGCCTCCTAGCTCGAGATGAGGGATCCTTTCCCTGTTTCGTAGGGAAAGAATACCCGGCGTTCCCGTCGCATCTCAAGAGGAGGCGCTCTCCTCAGGAAAGGCGAGAGGAACTCCAGGGTCATGACACCATCCCAAGAGTCCCCCAGATGTGTCAGTCCATTCCAGAGGAACCTGTTTTCAATGCACTGCCTTGACGTTCAAGCCGAGGATCGACTCCCACCACGTGTGCACGTGGGACAGCCCTGTGGGAAAGCCTCGTGGGAAAGCCTCGTGGGAAAGACTCGAGGGAAAACCATAGATCCTTTGATCCACGCGGCGGACTGCGTGACACTGCTGCTACCGCTCTGGAGGAAAGCGCAAGTGCATGCCCGCATTCGAGACGAGGACTGACTCCCCTGGGGAGACTCCAGAAGTACCCCAAGATCCATGTCAGCACTGGAGAGGAATCCTCAGGTTCCGGCCCCGACTCCACACAAGGTCTTAGGCCCCGGCATCGACGGGAGAGGAATCCCGAGAGGCCCCCGAGGAACTCGCATGGGGACTGGCCTTTCCTCAGGCCACCAGAGCGGGTCCCTGAGGTCCCCGTCGTAAGTCGAGAGCACCTGCCGCAACTCGAGAAAATCCAGGAGGTTTTGCCCTCCAGGCGAGATGAGGCCCATTTCCGCTGAGGCTTCTCGAGGCCAATCACATCTAACCACTGGAACTTCCAAAGGGTCCTTCACACCCTTGCTGCAACTCAAGAAGTTCATCGACATACCCGTCTCCACTCGAGAGGAAGCACGTGGGGTCCCGCACACATCCAGGGGAGCCCCGTTTCCGCCTCCTAGCTCGAGATGAGGGATCCTTTCCCTGTTTCGTAGGGAAAGAATTCCCGGCGTTCCCGTCGCATCTCAAGAGGAGGCGCTCTCCACAGGAAAGGCGAGAGGAACTCCAGGGTCGTGCCACCGTTCCAAGAGTCCCCCAGATGTGTCAGTCCATTCCAGAGGAACCTGTTTTCCCTGCACTGCCTTGACGTTCAAGCCGAGGATCGACTCCCACCACGTGTGCACGTGGGACAGCCCTGTGGGAAAGCCTCGTGGGAAAGCCTCGTGGGAAAGACTCGAGGGAAAACCATAGATCCTTTGATCCACGCGGCGGACTGCGTGACACTGCTGCTACCGCTCTGGAGGAAAGCGCAAGTGCATGCCCGCATTCGAGACGAGGACTGACTCCCCTGGGGAGACTCCAGAATACCCCAAGATCCATGTCAGCACTGGAGAGGAAACCTCAGGTTCCGGCCCCGACTCCACACAAGGTCTTAGGCCCCGGCATCGACGGGAGAGGAATCCCGAGAGGCCCCCGAGGAACTCGCATGGGGACTGGCCTTTCCTGAGGCCACCAGAGCGGGTCCCTGAGGTCCCCGTCGTAAGTCGAGAGCACCTGCCGCAACTCGAGAAAATCCAGGAGGTTTTGCCCTCCATGCGAGATGAGGCCCATTTCCGCTGAGGCTTCTCGAGGCCAATCACGTCTAACCACTGGAACTTACAAAGGGTCCTTCACACCCTTGCTGCAACTCAAGAAGTTCCCCGACATACCCGTCTCCACTCGAGAGGAAGCACGTGGTGTCCCGCACACATCCAGGGGAGCCCCGTTTCCGCCTCCTAGCTCGAGATGAGGGATCCTTTCCCTGTTTCGTAGGGAAAGTTTTCCCGGCATTCCCGTCGCATCTCAAGAGGAGGCGCTCTCCACAGGAAAGGCGAGGTGAACTCCAGGGTCATGCCTCCATTCCAAGAGTCCCCCAGATGTGTCAGTCCATTCCAGAGGAACCTGTTTTCCCTGCACTGCCTTGACGTTCAAGCCGAGGATCGACTCCCACCACGTGTGCACGTGGGACAGCCCTGTGGGAAAGCCTCGTGGGAAAGCCTCGTGGGAAAGACTCGAGGGAAAACCATAGATCCTTTGATCCACGCGGCGGACTGCGTGACACTGCTGCTACCGCTCTGGAGGAAAGCGCAAGTGCATGCCCGCATTCGAGACGAGGACTGACTCCCCTGGGGAGACTCCAGAAGTACCCCAAGATCCATGTCAGCACTGGAGAGGAATCCTCAGGTTCCGGCCCCGACTCCACACAAGGTCTTAGGCCCCGGCATCGACGGGAGAGGAATCCCGAGAGGACCCCGAGGAACTCGCATGGGGACTGGCCTTTCCTGAGGCCACCATAGCGGGTCCCTGAGGTCCCCATCGTAAGTCGAGAGCACCTGCCGCAACTCGAGAAAATCCAGGAGGTTTTGCCCTCCAGGCGAGATGAGGCCCATTTCCGCTGAGGCTTCTCGAGGCCAATCACATCTAACCAGTGGAACTTCCAAAGGGTCCTTCACACCCTTGCTGCAACTCAAGAAGTTCCCCGACATGCCCGTCTCCACTCGAGAGGAAGCACGTGCTGTCCCGCACACATCCAGGGGAGCCCCGTTTCCGCCTCCTATCTCGAGATGAGGGATCCTTTCCCTGTTTCTTAGGGAAAGTATTCCCGGCGTTCCCGTCGCATCTCAAGAGGAGGCGCTCTCCACAGGAAAGGCGAGAGGAACTCCAGGGTCGTGCCACCATTCCAAGAGTCCCCCAGATGTGTCAGTCCATTCCAGAGGAACCTGTTTTCCCTGCACTGTCTTGACGTTCAAGCCGAGGATCGACTCCCACCACGTGTGCACGTGGGACAGCCCTGTGGGAAAGCCTCGTGGGAAATCCTCGTGGGAAAGACTCGAGGGAAAACCTTAGATCCTTTGATCCACGCGGCGGACTGCGTGACACTGCTGCTACCGCTCTGGAGGAAAGCGCAAGTGCATGCCCGCATTCGAGACGAGGACTGACTCCCCTGGGGAGACTCCAGAAGTACCCCAAGATCCATGTCAGCACTGGAGAGGAATCCTCAGGTTCCGGCCCCGACTCCACACAAGGTCTTAGGCCCCGGCATCGACGGGAGAGGAATCCCGAGAGGCCCCCGAGGAACTCGCATGGAGACTGGCCTTTCCTCAGGCCACCAGAGCGGGTCCCTGACCTCCCCGTCGTAAGTCGAGAGCACCTGCCGCAACTCGAGAAAATCCAGGAGGTTTTGCCCTCCAGGCGAGATGAGGCCCATTTCCGCTGAGGCTTCTCGAGGCCAATCACATCTAACCACTGGAACTTCCAAAGGGTCCTTCACACCCTTGCTGCAACTCAAGAAGTTCCCCGACATACCCGTCTCCACTCGAGAGGAAGCACGTGGGGTCCCGCACACATCCAGGGGAGCCCCGTTTCCGCCTCCTAGCTCGAGATGAGGGATCCTTTCCCTGTTTCGTAGGGAAAGAATTCCCGGCGTTCCCGTCGCATCTCAAGAGGAGGCGCTCTCCACAGGAAAGGCGAGAGGAACTCCAGTATAGTGCTACCATTCCAAGAGTCCCCCAGATGTGTCAGTCCATTCCAGAGGAACCTGTTTTCCCTGCACTGCCTTGACGTTCAAGCCGAAGATCAACTCCCACCACGTGTGCACGTGGGACAGCCCTGTGGGAAAGCCTCGTGGGAAAGCCTCGTGGGAAAGACTCGAGGGAAAACCATAGATCCTTTGATCCACGCGGCGGACTGCGTGACACTGCTGCTACCGCTATGGAGGAAAGCGCAAGTGCATTCCCGCATTCGAGACGAGGACTGACTCCCCTGGGGAGACTCCAGAAGTACCCCAATATCCATGTCAGCACTGGAGAGGAAACCTCAGTTTCCGGCCCCGACTCCACACAAGGTCTTAGGCCCCGGCATCGACGGGAGAGGAATCCCGAGAGGCCCCCGAGGAACTCGCATGGGGACTGGCCTTTCCTGAGGCCACCAGAGCGGGTCCCTGAGGTCCCCGTCGTAAGTCGAGAGCACCTGCCGCAACTCGAGAAAATCCAGGAGGTTTTGCCCTCCAGGCGAGATGAGGCCCATTTCCGCTGAGGCTTTTCGAGGCCAATCACATCTAACCACTGGAACTTCCAAAGGGTCCTTCACACCCTTGCTGCAAATCAAGAAGTTCCCCGACATACCCGTCTCCACTCGAGAGGAAGAACGTGGTGTCCCGCACACATCCAGGGGAGCCCCGTTTCCGCCTCCTAGCTCGAGATGAGGGATCCTTTCCCTCTTTCGTAGGGAAAGAATTCCCGGCGTTCCCGTCGCATCTCAAGAGGAGGCGCTCTCCACAGGAAAGGTGAGAGGAACTCCAGGGTCGTGCCACCATTCCCAGAGTCCCCCAGTTGTGTCAGTCCATTCCAGAGGAACCTGTTTTCCCTGCACTGCCTTGACGTTCAAGCCGAGGATCGACTCCCACCACGTGTGCACGTGGGACAGCCCTGTGGGAAAGCCTCGTGGGAAAGCCTCGTGGGAAAGACTCGAGGGAAAACCATAGAACCTTTGATCCACGCGGCGGACTGCGTGACACTGCTGCTACCGCTCTGGAGGAAAGCGCAAGTGCATGCCTGCATTCGAGACGAGGACTGACTCCCCTGGGGAGACTCCAGAAGTACCCCAAGATCCATGTCAGCACTGGAGAGGAATCCTCAGGTTCAGGCCCCGACTCCACACAAGGTCTTAGGCCCCGGCATCGACGGGAGAGGAATCCCGAGAGGCCCCCGAGGAACTCGCATGGGGACTGGCCGTTCCTGAGGCCACCAGAGCGGGTCCCTGAGGTCCCCGTCGTAAGTCGAGAGCACCTGCCGCAACTCGAGAAAATCCAGGAGGTTTTGCCCTTCAGGCGAGACGAGGCCCATTTCCGCTGAGGCTTCTCGAGGCCAATACGTCTAACCACTGGAACTTCCAAAGGGTCCTTCACACCCTTGCTGCAACTGAAGAAGTTCCCCGACATACCCGTCTCCACTCGAGAGGAAGCACGTGGGGTCCCGCACACATCCAGGGGAGCCCCGTTTCCGCCTCCTAGCTCGAGATGAGGGATCCTTTCCCTGTTTCGTAGGGAAAGAATTCCCGGCGTTCCCGTCGCATCTCAAGAGGAGGCGCTCTCCACAGGAAAGGTGAGAGGAACTCCAGGGTCGTGCCACCATTCCAAGAGTCCCCCAGATGTGTCAGTCCATTCCAGAGGAACCTGTTTTCCCTGCACTGCCTTGACGTTCAAGCCGAGGATCGACTCCCACCACGTGTGCACGTGGGACAGCCCTGTGGGAAAGCCTCGTGGGAAAGCCTCGTGGGAAAGACTCGAGGGAAAACCATAGATCCTTTGATCCACGCGGCGGACTGCGTGACACTGCTGCTACCGCTCTGGAGGAAAGCGCAAGTGCATGCCCGCATTCGAGACGAGGACTGACTCCCCTGGGGAGACTCCAGAAGTACCCCAAGATCCATGTCAGCACTGGAGAGGAATCCTCAGTTTCCGGCCCCGACTCCACACAAAGTCTGAGGCCCCGGCATCGACGGGAGAGGAATCCCGAGAGGCCCCCGAGGAACTCGCATGGGGACTGACCTTTCCTGAGGCCACCAGAGCGGGTCCCTGAGGTCCCCGTCGTAAGTCGAGAGCACCTGCCGCAACTCGAGACAATCCAGGAGGTTTTGCCCTCCAGGCGAGATGAGGCCCATTTCCGCTGAGACTTCTCGAGGCCAATCACATCTAACCACTGGAACTTCCAAAGGGTCCTTCACACCCTTGCTGCAACTCAAGAAGTTCATCGACATACCCGTCTCCACTCGAGAGGAAGCACGTGGATCCCGCACACATCCAGGGGAGCCCCGTTTCCGCCTCCTAGCTCGAGATGAGGGATCCTTTCCCTGTTTCGTAGGGAAAGAATTCCCGGCGTTCCCGTCGCATCTCAAGAGGAGGCGCTCTCCACAGGAAAGGCGAGAGGAACTCCAGGGTCGTGCCACCATTCCAAGAGTCCCCCAGATGTGTCAGTCCATTCCAGAGGAACCTGTTTTCCCTGCACTGCCTTGACGTTCAAGCCGAGGATCGACTCCCACCACGTGTGCACGTGGGACAGCCCTGTGGGAAAGCCTCGTGGGAAAGCCTCGTGGGAAAGACTCGAGGGAAAACCATAGATCCTTTGATCCACGCGGCGGACTGCGTGACACTGCTGCTACCGCTCTGGAGGAAAGCGCAAGTGCATTCCCGCATTCGAGACGAGGACTGACTCCCCTGGGGAGACTCCAGAAGTAACCTAAGATCCATGTCAGCACTGGAGAGGAAACCTCAGGTTCCTGCCCCGACTCCACACAAGGTCTTAGGCCCCGGCATCGACGGGAGAGGAATCCCGAGAGGCCCCCGAGGAACTCGCATGGGGACTGGCCTTTCCTGAGGCCACAAGAGCGTGTCCCTGAGGTCCCCGTCGTAAGTCGAGAGCACCTGCCGCAACTCGAGACAATCCAGGAGGTTTTGCCCTCCAGGCGAGATGAGGCCTATTTCCGCTGAGGCTTCTCGAGGCCAATCACATCTAACCATTGGAATTTCCAAAGGGTCCTTCACACCCTTGCTGCAACTCAAGAAGTTCCCCGACATACCCGTCTCCACTCGAGAGGAAGAACGTGGTGTCCCGCACACATCCAGAGGAGCCCCGTTTCCGCCTCCTAGCTCGAGATGAGGGATCCTTTCCCTGTTTCGTAGGGAAAGAATTCCCGGCGTTCCCGTCGCATCTCAAGAGGAGGCGCTCTCCACAGGAAAGGTGAGAGGAACTCCAGGGTCGTGCCACCATTCCAAGAGTCCCCCAGATGTGTCAGTCCATTCCAGAGGAACCTGCTTTCCCTGCACTGCCTTGACGTTCAAGCCGAGGATCGACTCCCACCACGTGTGCACGTGGGACAGCCCTGTGGGAAAGCCTCGTGGGAAAGCCTCGTGGGAAAGCCTCGTGGGAAAGACTCGAGGGAAAACCATAGATCCTTTGATCCACGCGGCGGACTGCGTGACACTGCTGCTACCGCTCTGGAGGAAAGCGCAAGTGCATGCCCGCATTCGAGACGAGGACTGACTCCCCTGGGGAGACTCCAGAAGTACCCCAAGATCCATGTCAGCACTGGAGAGGAAACCTCAGGTTCCGGCCCCGACTCCACACAAGGTCTTAGGCCCCGCCATCGACGGGAGAGGAATCCCGAGAGGCCCCCGAGGAACTCGCATGGGGACTGGCCTTTCCTGAGGCCACAAGAGCGGGTCCCTGAGGTCCCTGTCGTAAGTGGAGAGCACCTGCCGCAACTCGAGAAAATCCAGGAGGTTTTGCCCTCCAGGCGAGATGAGGCCCATTTCCGCTGAGGCTTCTCGAGGCCAATCACGTCTAACCACTGGAACTTCCAAAGGGTCCTTCACACCCTTGCTGCAACTCAAGAAGTTCCCCGACATACCCGTCTCCACTCGAGAGGAAGCACGTGGGGTCCCGCACACATCCAGGGGAGCCCCGTTTCCGCCTCCTAGCTCGAGATGAGGGATCCTTTCCCTGTTTCGTAGGGAAAGAATTCCCGGCGTTCCCGTCGCATCTCAAGAGGAGGCGCTCTCCACAGGAAAGGCGAGAGGAACTCCATGGTCATGCCACCATTCCAAGAGTCCCCCAGATGTGTCAGTCCATTCCAGAGGAACCTGTTTTCCCTGCACTGCCTTGACGTTCAAGCGGAGGATCGACTCCCAACACGTGTGCACGTGGGACAGCCCTGTGGGAAAGCCTCGTGGGAAAGCCTCCTGGGAAAGACTCGAGGGAAAACCATAGATCCTTTGATCCACGCGGCGGACTGCGTGACACTGCTGCTACCGCTCTGGAGGAAAGCGCAAGTGCATGCCCGCATTCGAGACGAGGACTGACTCCCCTGGGGAGACTCCAGAAGTACCTCAAGATCCATGTCAGCACTGGAGAGGAATCCTCAGGTTCCGGCCCCGACTCCACACAAGGTCTTAGGCCCCGGCATCGACGGGAGAGGAATCCCGAGAGGCCCCCGAGGAACTCGCATGGGGACTGGCCTTTCCTGAGGCCACGAGAGCGGGTCCCTGAGGTCCCCGTCGTAAGTCGAGAGCACCTGCCGCAACTCGAGAAAATCCAGGAGGTTTTGCCCTCCAGGCGAGATGAGGCCCATTTCCGCTGAGGCTTCTCGAGGCCAATCACATCTAACAACTGGAACTTCCAAAGGGTGATTCACACCCTTGCTGCAACTCAAGAAGTTCATCGACATACCCGTCTCCACTCGAGAGGAAGCACGTGGGGTCCCGCACACATCCAGGGGAGCCCCGTTTCCGCCTCCTAGCTCGAGATGAGGGATCCTTTCCCTGTTTCGTAGGGGAAGAATTCCCGGCGTTCCCATCGCATCTCAAGAGGAGGCGCTCTCCACAGGAAAGGCGAGAGGAACTCCAGGGTCGTGACACCATTCCAAGAGTCCCCCAGATGTGTCAGTCCATTCCAGAGGAACCTGTTTTCCCTGCACTGCCTTGACGTTCAAGCCGAGGATCGACTCCCACCACGTGTGCACGTGGGACAGCCCTGTGGGAAAGCCTCGTGGGAAAGCCTCGTGGGAAAGACTCGAGGGAAAACCATAGATCCTTTGATCCACGCGGCGGACTGCGTGACAATGCTGCTACCGCTCTGGAGGAAAGCGCAAGTGCATGCCCGCATTCGAGACGAGGACTGACTCCCCTGGGGAGACTCCAGAAGTACCCCAAGATCCATGTCAGCACTGGAGAGGAAACCTCAGGTTCCGGCCCCGACTCCACACAAGGTCTTAGGCCCCGGCATCGACGGGAGAGGAATCCCGAGAGGCCCCCGAGGAACTCGCATGGGGACTGGCCTTTCCTGAGGCCACCAGAGCGGGTCCCTGAGGTCCCCTTCGTAAGTCGAGAGCACCTGCCGCAACTCGAGAAAATCCAGGAGGTTTTGCCCTCCAGGCGAGATGAGGCCCATTTCCGCTGAAGCTTCTCGAGGCCAATCACATCTAACCACTGGAACTTCCAAAGGGTCCTTCACACCCTTGCTGCAACTCAAGAAGTTCCCCGACATGCCCGTCTCCACTCGAGAGGAAGCACGTGGTGTCCCGCACACATCCAGGGGAGCCCCGTTTCCGCCTCCTATCTCGAGATGAGGGATCCTTTCCCTGTTTCGTAGGGAAAGAATTCCCGGCGTTCCCGTCGCATCTCAAGAGGAGGCGCTCTCCACAGGAAAGGCGAGAGGAACTCCAGGGTCGTGCCACCATTCCAAGAGTCCCCCAGATGTGTCAGTCCATTCCAGAGGAACCTGTTTTCCCTGCACTGCCTTGACGTTCAAGCCGAGGATCGACTCCCACCACGTGTGCACGTGGGACAGCCCTGTGGGAAAGCCTCGTGGGAAAGCCTCGTGGGAAAGACTCGAGGGAAAACCATAGATGCTTTGATCCACGCGGCGGAGTGCGTGACACTGCTGCTACCGCTCTGGAGGAAAGCGCAAGTGCATGCGCGCATTCGAGACGAGGACTGACTCCCCTGGGGAGACTCAAGAAGTACCGCAAGATCCATGTCAGCACTGGAGAGGAATCCTCAGGTTCCGGCCCCGACTCCACACAAGGTCTTAGGCCCCGGCATCGACGGGAGAGGAATCCCGAGAGGCCCCCGAGGAACTCGCATGGGGACTGGCCTTTCCTGAGGCCACCAGAGCGGGTCCCTGAGGTCCCCGTCGTAAGTCGAGAGCACCTGCCGCAACTCGAGAAAATCCAGGAGGTTTTGCCCTCTAGGCGAGATGAGGCCCATTTCCGCTGTGGCTTCTAGAGGCCAATCACATCTAACCACTGGAACTTCCAAAGGGTCCTTCACACCATTACTGCAACTCAAGAAGTTCCCCGACATACCCGTCTCCACTCGAGAGGAAGCACGTGGGGTCCCGCACACATCCAGGGGAGCCCCGTTTCCGCCTCTTGGCTCGAGATGAGGGATCCTTTCCCTGTTTCGTAGGGAAAGAATTCCCGGTGTTCCCGTCGCATCTCAAGAGGAGGCGCTCTCCACAGGAAAGGTGAGAGGAACTCCAGGGTCGTGCCACCATTCCAAGAGTCCCCCAGATGTGTCAGTCCATTCCAGAGGAACCTGCTTTCCCTGCACTGCCTTGACGTTCAAGCCGAGGATCGACTCCCACCACGTGTGCACGTGGGACAGCCCTGTGAGAAAGCCTCGTGGGAAAGCCTCGTGGGAAAGACTCGAGGGAAAACCATAGATCCTTTGATCCACGCGGCGGACTGCGTGACACTGCTGCTACCGCTCTGGAGGAAAGCGCAAGTGCATGCCCGCATTCGAGACGAGGACTGACTCCCCTGGGGAGACTCCAGAAGTACCCCAAGATCCATGTCAGCACTGGAGAGGAATCCTCTGGTTCCGGCCCCGACTCCACACAAGGTCTTAGGCCCCGGCATCGACGGGAGAGGAATCCCGAGAGGCCCCCGAGGAACTCGCATGGGGACTGGCCTTTCCTGATTCCACCAGAGCGGGTCCCTGAGGTCCCCGTCGTAAGTCGAGAGCACCTGCCGCAACTCGAGAAAATCCAGGAGGTTTTGCCCTCCAGGCGAGATGAGGCCCATTTCCGCTGAGGCTTCTCGAGGCCAATCACATCTAACCACTGGAACTTCCAAAGGGTCCTTCACACCATTGCTGCAACTCAAGAAATTCCCCGACATACCCGTCTCCACTCGAGAGGAAGCACGTGGGGTCCCGCACACATCCAGGGGAGCCCCGTTTCCGCCTCCTAGCTCGAGATGAGGGATCCTTTCCCTGTTTCGTAGGGAAAGAATTCCCGGCGTTCCCGTCGCATCTCAAGAGGAGGCGCTCTCCACAGGAAAGGCGAGAGGAATTCCAGGGTCGTGCCACCATTCCAAGAGTCCCCCAGATGTGTCAGTCCATTCCAGAGGAACCTGTTTTCCCTGCACTGCCTTGACGTTCAAGCCGAGGATCGACTCCCACCACGTGTGCACGTGGGACAGCCCTGTGGGAAAGCCTCGTGGGAAAGCCTCGAGGGAAAGACTCGAGGGAAAACCATACATCCTTTGATCCACGCGGCGGACTGCGTGACACTGCTGCTACCGCTCTGGAGGAAAGCGCAAGTGCATGCACGCATTCGAGACCAGGACTGACTTCCCTGGGGAGACTCCGGAAGTACGCCAAGATCCATGTCAGCACTGGAGAGGAATCCTCAGGTTCCGGCCCCGACTCCACACAAGGTCTTAGGCCCCGGCATCGACGGGAGAGGAATCCCGAGAGGCCCCCGAGGAACTCGCATGGGGACTGGCCTTTCCTGAGGCCACCAGAGCGGGTCCCTGAGGTCCCCGTCGTAAGTCGAGAGCACCTGCCGCAACTCGAGAAAATCCAGGAGGTTTTGCCCTCCAGGCGATATGAGGCCCATTTCCGCTGAGGCTTCTCGAGGCCAATCACATCTAACCACTGGAACTTCCAAAGGGTCCTTCACACCATTGCTGCAACTCAAGAAGTTCCCCGACATACCCGTCTCCACTCGAGAGGAAGCACGTGGGGTCCCGCACACATCCAGGGGAGCCCCGTTTCCGCCTCCTAGCTCGAGATGAGGGATCCTTTCCCCGTTTCGTAGGAAAAAATTCCCGGCGTTCCCGTCGCATCTCAAGAGGAGGCGCTCTCCACAGGAAAGGCGAGAGGAACTCCAGGGTCGTGCCACCATTCCAAGAGTCCCCCAGATGTGTCAGTCCATTCCAGAGGAACCTGTTTTCCCTGCACTGCCTTGACGTTCAAGCCGAGGATCGACTCCCAACACGTGTGCACGTGGGACAGCCCTGTGGGAAAGCCTCGTGGGAAAGCCTCGTGGGAAAGTCTCGAGGGAAAACCATAGATCCTTTGATCCACGCGGCGGACTGCGTGACACTGCTGCTACCGCTCTGGAGGAAAGCGCAAGTGCATGCCCGCATTCGAGACGAGGACTGACTCCCCTGGGGAGACTCCAGAAGTACCCCAAGATCCATGTCAGCACTGGAGAGGAATCCTCAGGTTCCGGCCCCGACTCCACACAAGGTCTTAGGCCCAGGCATCGACGGGAGAGGAATCCCGAGTGGCCCCCGAGGATCTCGCAGGGGGACTGGCCTTTCCTGAGGCCACCAGAGCGGGTCCCTGAGGTCCCCGTCGTAAGTCGAGAGCACCTGCCGCAACTCGAGAAAATCCAGGAGGTTTTGCCCTCCAGGCGAGATGAGGCCCATTTCCGCTGAGGCTTCTCGAGGCCAATCACGTCTAACCACTGGAACTTCCAAAGGGTCCTTCACACCCTTGCTGCAACTCAAGAAGTTCCCCGACATACCCGTCTCCACTCGAGACGAAGCAAGTGGGGTCCCGCACACATCCAGGGGAGCCCCGTTTCCGCCTCCTAGCTCGAGATGAGGGATCCTTTCCCTGTTTCGTAGGGAAAGAATTCCCGGCGTTCCCGTCGCATCTCAAGAGGAGGCGCTCTGCACAGGAAAGGCGAGAGGAACTCCAGGGTCGTGACACCATTCCAAGAGTCCCCCAGATGTGTCAGTCCATTCCAGAGGAACCTGTTTTCCCTGCACTGCCTTGACGTTCAAGCCGAGGATCGACTCCCACCACGTGTGCACGTGGGACAGCCCTGTGGGAAAGCCTCGTGGGAAAGCCTCGTGGGAAAGACTCGAGGGAAAACCATAGATCCTTTGATCCACGCGGCGGACTGCGTGACACTGCTGATACCGCTCTGGAGGAAAGCGCAAGTGCATGCCCGCATTCGAGACGAGGACTGACTCCCCTGGGGAGACTCCAGAAGTACCCCAAGATCCATGTCAGCACTGGAGAGGAATCCTCAGGTTCAGGCCCCGACTCCACACAAGGTCTTAGACCCCGGCATCGACGGGAGAGGAATCCCGAGACGCCCACGAGGAACTCGCATGGGGACTGGCCTTTCCTGAGGCCACCAGAGCGGGTCCCTGAGGTCCCCGTCGTAAGTCGAGAGCCCCTGCCGCAACTCGAGAAAATCCAGGAGGTTTTGCCCTCCAGGCGAGATGAGGCCCATTTCCGCTGAGGCTTCTCGAGGCCAATCACATCTAACCACTGGAACTTCCAAAAGGTTCTTCACACCCTTGCTGCAACTCAAGAAGTTCCCCGACATACCCGTCTCCACTCGAGAGGAAGCACGTGGGGTCCCGCACACATCCAGGGGAGCCCCGTTTCCGCCTCCTAGCTCGAGATGAGGGATCCTTTCCCTGTTTCGTAGGGAAAGAATTCCCGGCGTTCCCGTCGCATCTCAAGAGGAGGCGCTCTCCACAGGAAAGGCGAGAGGAACTCCAGGGTCGTGCCACCATTCCAAGAGTCCCCCAGATGTGTCAGTCCATTCCAGAGGAACCTGTTTTCCCTGCACTGCCTTGACGTTCAAGCCGAGGATCGACTCCCACCACGTGTGCACGTGGGACAGCCCTGTGGGAAAGCCTCGTGGGAAATCCTCGTGGGAAAGACTCGAGGGAAAACCATAGATCCTTTGATCCACGCGGCGGACTGCGTGACACTGCTGCTACCGCTCTGGAGGAAAGCGCAAGTGCATGCCCGCATTCGAGACGAGGACTGACTCCCCTGGGGAGACTCCAGAAGTACCCCAATATCCATGTCAGCACTGGAGAGGAATCCTCAGGTTCCGGCCCCGACTCCACACAAGGTCTTAGGCCCCGGCATCGACGGGAGAGGAATCCCGAGAGGCCCCCGAGGAACTCGCATGGGGACTGGCCTTTCCTGAGGCCACCAGAGCGGGTCCCTGAGGTCCCCGTCGTAAGTCGAGAGCACCTGCCGCAACTTGAGAAAATCCAGGAGGTTTTGCCCTCCAGGCGAGATGAGGCCCATTTCCGCTGAGGCTTCTCGAGGCCAATCACATCTAACCACTGGAACTTCCAAAGGGTCCTTCACACCCTTGCTGCAACTCAGGAAGTTCCCCGACATACCCGTCTCCACTCGAGAGGAAGCACGTGGGGTCCCGCACACATCCAGGGGAGCCCCGTTTCCGCCTCCTAGCTCGAGATGAGGGATCCTTTCCCTGTTTCGTAGGGAAAGAATACCCGGCGTTCCCGTCGCATCTCAAGAGGAGGCGCTCTCCACAGGAAAGGCGAAAGGAACTCCAGGGTCGTTACACCATTCCAAGAGTCCCCCAGATGTGTCAGTCCATTCCAGAGGAACCTGTTTTCCCTGCACTGCCTTGACGTTCAAGCCGAGGATCGACTCCCACCACGTGTGCACGTGCGACAGCCCTGTGGGAAAGCCTCGTGGGAAACCCTCGTGGGAAAGACTCGAGGGAAAACCGTAGATCCTTTGATCCAGGCCGCGGACTGCGTGACACTGCTGCTACCGCTCTGGAGGAAAGCGCAAGTGCATGCCCGCATTCGAGACGAGGACTGACTCCCCTGGGGAGACTCCAGAAGTACCCAAAGATCCATGTCAGCACAGGAGAGGAATCCTCAGGTTCCGGCCCCGACTCCACACAAGGTCTTAGGCCCCGGCATTGACGGGAGAGGAATCCCGAGAGGCCCCCGAGGAACTCGCATGGGGACTGGCCTTTCCTGAGGCCACCAGAGCGGGTCCCTGAGGTCCCCGTCGTAAGTCGAGAGCACCTGCCGCAACTCGAGAAAATCCAGGAGGTTTTGCCCTCCAGGCGAGATGAGGCCCATTTCCGCTGAGGCTTCTCGAGGCCAATACGTCTAACCACTGGAACTTCCAAAGGGTCCTTCACACCATTGCTGCAACTCAAGAAGTTCCCCGACATACCCGTCTCCACTCGAGAGGAAGCACGTGGTGTCCCGCAAACATCCAGGGGAGCCCCGTTTCCGCCTCCTAGCTCGAGAGGAGGGATCCTTTCCCTGTTTCGTAGGGAAAGAATTCCCGGCGTTCCCGTCGCATCTCAAGAGGAGGCGCTCTCCACAGGAAAGGCGAGAGGAACTCCAGGGTCGTGCCACCATTCCAAGAGTCCCCCAGATGTGTCAGTCCATTCCAGAGGAACCTGTTTTCCCTGCAGTGCCTTGACGTTGAAGCCGAGGATCGACTCCCACCACGTGTGCACGTGGGACAGCCCTGTGGGAAAGCCTCGTGGGAAAGCCTCGTGGGAAAGACTCGAGGGAAAACCATAGATCCTTTGATCCACGCGGCGGACTGCGTGACACTGCTGCTACCGCTCTGGAGGAAAGCGCAAGTGCATGCCCGCATTCGAGACGAGGACTGACTCCCCTGGGGAGACTCCAGAAGTACCCCAAGATCCATGTCAGCACTGGAGAGGAATCCTCAGGTTCCGGCCCCGACTCCACACAAGGTCTTAGGCCCCGGCATCGACGGGAGAGGAATCCCGAGAGGCCACCGAGGAACTCGCATGGGGACTGGCCTTTCCTGAGGCCACCAGAGCGGGTCCCTGAGGTCCCCTTCGTAAGTCGAGAGAACCTGCCGCAACTCGAGAAAATCCAAGAGGTTTTGCCCTCCAGGCGAGATGAGGCCCATTTCCACTGAGGCTTCTCGAGGCCAATCACATCTAACCACTGGAACTTCCAAAGGGTCCTTCACACCCTTGCTGCAACTCAAGAAGTTCCCCGACATAGCCGTCTCCACTCGAGAGGAAGCACGTGGGGTCCCGCACACATCCAGGGGAGCCCCGTTTCCGCCTCCTAGCTCGAGATGAGGGATCCTTTCCCTGTTTCGTAGGGAAAGAATTCCCGGCGTTCCCGTCGCACCTCAAGAGGAGGCGCTCTCCAAAGGAAAGGCGAGAGGAACTCCAGGGTCGTGCCACCATTCCAAGAGTCCCCCAGATGTGTCAGTCCATTCCAGAGGAACCTGTTTTCCCTGCACTGCCTTGACGTTCAAGCCGAGGATCGACTCCCACCACGTGTGCACGTGGGACAGCCCTGTGGGAAAGCCTCGTGCGAAAGCCTCCTGGGAAAGACTCGAGGGAAAACCACAGATCCTTTGATCCACGCGGCGGACTGCGTGACACTGCTGCTACCGCTCTGGAGGAAAGCGCATGTGCATGCCCGCATTCGAGACGAGGACTGACTCCCCTGGGGAGACTCCAGAAGTACCCCAAGATCCATGTCAGCACTGGAGAGGAATCCTCAGGTTCCGGCCCCGACTCCACACAAGGTCTTAGGCCCCGGCATCGACGGGAGAGGAATCCCGAGAGGCCCCCGAGGAACTCGCATGGGGACTGGCCTTTCCTGAGGCCACCAGAGCGGGTCCCTGAGGTCCCCGTCGTAAGTCGAGAGCACCTGCCGCAACTCGAGAAAATCCAGGAGGTTTTGCCCTCAAGGCGAGATGAGGCCCATTTCCGCTGAGGCTTCTCGAGGCCAATCACATCTAACCACTGGAACTTCCAAAGGGTCCTTCACACCATTGCTGCAACTCAAGAAGTTCCCCGACATAGCCGTCTCCACTAGAGAGGAAGCACGTGGTGTCCCGCACACTTCCAGGGGAGCCCCGTTTCCGCCTCCTAGCTCGAGATGAGGGATCCTTTCCCTGTTTCGTAGGGAAAGAATTCCCGGCGTTCCCATCGCATCTCAAGAGGAGGCGCTCTCCACAGGAAAGGCGAGAGGAACTCCAGGGTCGTGCCACCATTCCAAGAGTCCCCCAGATGTTTCAGTCCATTCCAGAGGAACCTGTTTTCCCTGCACTGCCTTGACGTTCAAGCCGAGGATCCACTCCCACCACGTGTGCACGTGGGACAGCCCTGTGGGAAAGCCTCGTGGGAAAGCCTCGTGGGAAAGACTCGAGGGAAAACCATAGATCCTTTGATCCACGCGGCGGACTGCGTGACACTGCTGCTACCGCTCTGGAGGAAAGCGCATGTGCATGCCCGCATTCGAGAGGAGGACTGACTCCCCTGGGGAGACTCCAGAAGTACCCCAAGATCCATGTCAGCACTGGAGAGGAATCCTCAGGTTCCGGCCCCGACTCCACACAAGGTCTTAGGCACCGGCATCGACGGGAGAGGAATCCCGAGAGGCCCCCGAGGAACTCGCATGGGGACTGGCCTTTCCTGAGGCCACCAGAGCGGGTCCCTGAGGTCCCCGTCGTAAGTCGAGAGCACCTGCCGCAACTCGAGAAAATCCAGGAGGTTTTGCCCTCCAGGCGAGATGAGGCCCATTTCCGCTGAGGCTTCTCGAGGCCAATCACATCTAACCACTGGAACTTCCAAAGGGTCCTTCACACCCTTGCTGCAACTCAAGAAGTTCCCCGACATACCCGTCTCCACTCGAGAGGAAGCACGTGGGGTCCCGCACACATCCAGGGGAGCCCCGTTTCCGCCTCCTAGCTCGAGATGAGGGATCCTTTCCCTGTTTCGTAGGGAAAGAATTCCCGGCGTTCCCGTCGCATCTCAAGAGGAGGCGCTCTCCACAGGAAAGGCGAGAGGAACTCCAGGGTCGTGCCACCATTCCAAGAGTCCCCCAGATGTGTCAGTCCATTCCAGAGGAACCTGTTTTCCCTGCACTGCCTTGACGTTCAAGCCGAGGATCCACTCCCACCACGTGTGCACGTGGGACAGCCCTGTGGGAAAGCCTCGTGCGAAAGCCTCGTGGGAAAGACTCGAGGGAAAACCATAGATCCTTTGATCCACGCGGCGGACTGCGTGACACTGCTGCTACCGCTCTGGAGGAAAGCGCATGTGCATGCCCGCATTCGAGACGAGGACTGACTCCCCTGGGGAGACTCCAGAAGTACCCCAAGATCCATGTCAGCACTGGAGAGGAATCCTCAGGTTCCGGCCCCGACTCCACACAAGGTCTTAGGCACCGGCATCGACGGGAGAGGAATCCCGAGAGGCCCCCGAGGAACTCGCATGGGGACTGGCCTTTCCTGAGGCCACCAGAGCGGGTCCCTGAGGTCCCCGTCGTAAGTCGAGAGCACCTGCCGCAACTCGAGAAAATCCAGGAGGTTTTGCCCTCCAGGCGAGATGAGGCCCATTTCCGCTGAGGCTTCTCGAGGCCAATCACATCTAACCACTGGAACTTCCAAAGGGTCCTTCACACCCTTGCTGCAACTCAAGAAGTTCCCCGACATACCCGTCTCCACTCGAGAGGAAGCACGTGGGGTCCCGCACACATCCAGGGGAGCCCCGTTTCCGCCTCCTAGCTCGAGATGAGGGATCCTTTCCCTGTTTCGTAGGGAAAGAATTCCCGGCGTTCCCGTCGCATCTCAAGAGGAGGCGCTCTCCACAGGAAAGGCGAGAGGAACTCCAGGGTCGTGCCACCATTCCAAGAGTCCCCCAGATGTGTCAGTCCATTCCAGAGGAACCTGTTTTCCCTGCACTGCCTTGACGTTCAAGCCGAGGATCGACTCCCACCACGTGTGCACGTGGGACAGCCCTGTGGGAAAGCCTCGTGGGAAAGCCTCGTGGGAAAGACTCGAGGGAAAACCATAGATCCTTTGATCTACGCGGCGGACTGCGTGACACTGCTGCTACCGCTCTGGAGGAAAGCGCAAGTGCATGCCCGCATTCGAGACGAGGACTGACTCCCCTGGGGAGACTCCAGAAGTACCCCAATATCCATGTCAGCACTGGAGAGGAATCCTCAGGTTCCGGCCCCGACTCCACACAAGGTCTTAGGCACCGGCATCGACGGGAGAGGAATCCCGAGAGGCCCCCGAGGAACTCGCATGGGGACTGGCCTTTCCTGAGGCCACCAGAGCGGGTCCCTGAGGTCCCCGTCGTAAGTCGAGAGCACCTGCCGCAACTCGAGAAAATCCAGGAGGTTTTGCCCTCCAGGCGAGATGAGGCCCATTTCCGCTGAGGCTTCTGGAGGCCAATCACATCTAACCACTGGAACTTCCAAAGGGTCCTTCACACCATTGCTGCAACTCAAGAAGTTCCCCGACATACCCGTCTCCACTCGAGAGGAAGCACGTGGGGTCCCGCACACATCCAGGGGAGCCCCGTTTCCGCCTCCTAGCTCGAGATGAGGGATCCTTTCCCTGTTTCGTAGGGAAAGAATACCCGGCGTTCCCGTCGCATCTCAAGAGGAGGCGCTCTCCACAGGAAAGGCGAAAGGAACTCCAGGGTCGTGACACCATTCCAAGAGTCCCCCAGATGTGTCAGTCCATTCCAGAGGAACCTGTTTTCCCTGCACTGCCTTGACGTTCAAGCCGAGGATCGACTCCCACCACGTGTGCACGTGCGACAGCCCTGTGGGAAAGCCTCGTGGGAAACCCTCGTGGGAAAGACTCGAGGGAAAACCATAGATCCTTTGATCCACGCCGCGGACTGCGTGACACTGCTGCTACCGCTCTGGAGGAAAGCGCAAGTGCATGACCGCATTCGAGACGAGGACTGACTCCCCTGGGGAGACTCCAGAAGTACCCCAAGATCCATGTCAGCACAGGAGAGGAATCCTCAGGTTCCGGCCCCGACTCCACACAAGGTCTTAGGCCCCGGCATTGACGGGAGAGGAATCCCGAGAGGCCCCCGAGGAACTCGCATGGGGACTGGCCTTTCCTGAGGCCACCAGAGCGGGTCCCTGAGGTCCCCGTCGTAAGTCGAGAGCACCTGCCGCAACTCGAGAAAATCCAGGAGGTTTTGCCCTCCAGGCGAGATGAGGCCCATTTCCGCTGAGGCTTCTCGAGGCCAATACGTCTAACCACTGGAACTTCCAAAGGGTCCTTCACACCATTGCTGCAACTCAAGAAGTTCCCCGACATACCCGTCTCCACTCGAGAGGAAGCACGTGGTGTCCCGCACACATCCAGGGGAGCCCCGTTTCCGCCTCCTAGCTCGAGATGAGGGATCCTTTCCCTGTTTCGTAGGGAAAGAATTCCCGGCGTTCCCGTCGCATCTCAAGAGGAGGCGCTCTCCACAGGAAAGGCGAGAGGAACTCCAGGGTCGTGCCACCATTCCAAGAGTCCCCCAGATGTGTCAGTCCATTCGAGAGGAACCTGTTTTCCCTGCAGTGCCTTGACGTTGAAGCCGAGGATCGACTCCCACCACGTGTGCACGTGGGACAGCCCTGTGGGAAAGCCTCGTGGGAAAGCCTCGTGGGAAAGACTCGAGGGAAAACCATAGATCCTTGGATCCACGCGGCGGACTGCGTGACACTGCTGCTACCGCTCTGGAGGAAAGCGCAAGTGCATGCCCGCATTCGAGACGAGGACTGACTCCCCTGGGGAGACTCCAGAAGTACCCCAAGATCCATGTCAGCACTGGAGAGGAATCCTCAGGTTCCGGCCCCGACTCCACACAAGGTCTTAGGCCCCGGCATCGACGGGAGAGGAATCCCGAGAGGCCACCGAGGAACTCGCATGGGGACTGGCCTTTCCTGAGGCCACCAGAGCGGGTCCCTGAGGTCCCCTTCGTAAGTCGAGAGCACCTGCCGCAACTCGAGAAAATCCAGGAGGTTTTGCCCTCCAGGCGAGATGAGGCCCAATTCCGCTGAGGGTTCTCGAGGCCAATCACATCTAACCACTGGAACTTCCAAAGGGTCCTTCACACCCTTGCTGCAACTCAAGAAGTTCCCCGACATAGCCGTCTCCACTCGAGAGGAAGCACGTGGGGTCCCGCACACATCCAGGGGAGCCCCGTTTCGGCCTCCTAGCTCGAGATGAGGGATCCTTTCCCAGTTTCGTAGGGAAAGAATTCCCGGCGTTCCCGTCGCACCTCAAGAGGAGGCGCTCTCCAATGGAAAGGCGAGAGGAACTCCAGGGTCGTGCCACCATTCCAAGAGTCCCCCAGATGTGTCAGTCCATTCCAGAGGAACCTGTTTACCCTGCACTGCCTTGACGTTCAAGCCGAGGATCGACTCCCACCACGTGTGCACGTGGGACAGCCCTGTGGGAAAGCCTCGTGCGAAAGCCTCCTGGGAAAGACTCGAGGGAAAACCATAGATCCTTTGATCCACGCGGCGGACTGCGTGACACTGCTGCTACCGCTCTGGAGGAAAGCGCATGTGCATGCCCGCATTCGAGACGAGGACTGACTCCCCTAGGGAGACTCCAGAAGTACCCCAAGATCCATGTCAGCACTGGAGACGAATCCTCAGGTTCCGGCCCCGACTCCACACAAGGTCTTAGGCCCCGGCATCGACGGGAGAGGAATCCCGAGAGGCCCCCGAGGAACTCGCATGGGGACTGGCCTTTCCTGAGGCCACCAGAGCGGGTCCCTGAGGTCCCCGTCGTAAGTCGAGAGCACCTGCCGCAACTCGAGAAAATCCAGGAGGTTTTGCCCTCCAGGCGAGATGAGGCCCATTTCCGCTGAGGCTTCTCGAGGCCAATCACATCTAACCACTGGAACTTCCAAAGGGTCCTTCACACCATTGCTGCAACTCAAGAAGTTCCCCGACATACCCGTCTCCACTCGAGAGGAAGCACGTGGGGTCCCGCACACTTCCAGGGGAGCCCCGTTTCCGCCTCCTAGCTCGAGATGAGGGATCCTTTCCCTGTTTCGTAGGGAAAGAATTCCCGGCGTTCCCATCGCATCTCAAGAGGAGGCGCTCTCCACAGGAAAGGCGAGAGGAACTCCAGGGTCGTGCCACCATTCCAAGAGTCCCCCAGATGTGTCAGTCCATTCCAGAGGAACCTGTTTTCCTTGCACTGCCTTGACGTTCAAGCCGAGGATCCACTCCCACCACGTGTGCACGTGGGACAGCCCTGTGGGAAAGCCTCGTGGGAAAGCCTCGTGGGAAAGACTCGAGGGAAAAACATAGATCCTTTGATCCACGCGGCGGACTGCGTGACACTGCTGCTACCGCTCTGGAGGAAAGCGCATGTGCATGCCCGCATTCGAGACGAGGACTGACTCCCCTGGGGAGACTCCAGAAGTACCCCAAGATCCATGTCAGCACTGGAGAGGAATCCTCAGGTTCCGGCCCCGACTCCACACAAGGTCTTAGGCCCCGGCATCGACGGGAGAGGAATCCCGAGAGGCCCCCGTGGAACTCGTATGGGGACTGGCCTTTCCTGAGGCCACCAGAGCGGGTCCCTGAGGTCCCCGTCGTAAGTCGAGAGCACCTGCCGCAACTCGAGAAAATCCAGGAGGTTTTGCCCTCCAGGCGAGATGAGGCCCATTTCCGCTGAGGCTTCTCGAGGCCAATCACGTCTAACCACTGGAACTTCCAAAGGGTCCTTCACACCATTGCTGCAACTCAAGAAGTTCCCCGACATACCCGTCTCCACTCGAGAGGAAGCACGTGGGGTCCCGCACACATCCAGGGGAGACCCGTTTCCGCCTCCAAGCTCGAGATGAGGGATCCTTTCCCTGTTTCGTAGGGAAAGAATTCCCGGCGTTGCCGTCGCACCTCAAGAGGAGGCGCTCTCCTCAGGAAAGGCGAGAGGAACTCCAGGGTCGTGACACCATTCCAAGAGTCCCCCAGATGTGTCAGTCCATACCAGAGGAACCTGTTTTCCCTGCACTGCCTTGACGTTCAAGCCGAGGATCGACTCCCAACACGTGTGCACGTGGGACAGCCCTGTGGGAAAGCCTCGTGGGAAAGCCTCGTGGGAAAGACTCGAGGGAAAACCATAGATCCTTTGATCCACGCGGCGGACTGCGTGACACTGCTGCTACCGCTCTGGAGGAAAGCGCAAGTGCATGCCCGCATTCGAGACGAGGACTGACTCCCCTGGGGAGACTCCAGAAGTACCCCAAGATCCATGTCAGCACTGGAGAGGAATCCTCAGGTTCCGGCCCCGACTCCACACAAGGTCTTAGACCCCGGCATCGACGGGAGAGGAATCCCGAGACGCCCCCGAGGAACTCGCATGGGGACTGGCCTTTCCTGAGGCCACCAGAGCGGGTCCCTGAGGTCCCAGTCGTAAGTCGAGAGCCCCTGCCGCAACTCGAGAAAATCCAGGAGGTTTTGCCCTCCAGGCGAGATGAGGCCCATTTCCGCTGAGGCTTCTCGAGGCCAATCACATATAACCACTGGAACTTCCAAAGGGTTCTTCACACCCTTGCTGCAACTCAAGAAGTTCCCCGACATACCCGTCTCCCCTCGAGAGGAAGCACGTGGGGTCCCGCACACATCCAGGGGACCCCCGTTTCCGCCTCCTAGCTCGAGATGAGGGATCCTTTCCCTGTTTCGTAGGGAAAGAATTCCCGGCGTTCCCGTCGCATCTCAAGAGGAGGCGCTCTCCACAGGAAAGGCGAGAGGAACTCCAGGGTCGTGCCACCATTCCAAGAGTCCCCCAGATGTGTCAGTCCATTCGAGAGGAACCTGTTTTCCCTGCACTGCCTTGACGTTCAAGCCGAGGATCGACTCCCACCACGTGTGCACGTGCGACAGCCCTGTGGGAAAGCCTCGTGGGAAACCCTCGTGGGAAAGACTCGAGGGAAAACCATAGATCCTTGGATCCACGCGGCGGACTGCGTGACACTGCTGCTACCGCTCTGGAGGAAAGCGCAAGTGCATGCCCGCATTCGAGACGAGGACTGACTCCCCTGGGGAGACTCCAGAAGTACCCCAAGATCCATGTCAGCACAGGAGAGGAATCCTCAGGTTCCGGCCCCGACTCCACACAAGGTCTTAGGCCCCGGCATTGACGGGAGAGGAATCCCGAGAGGCCCCCGAGGAACTCGCATGGGGACTGGCCTTTCCTGAGGCCACCAGAGCGGGTCCCTGAGGTCCCCGTCGTAAGTCGAGAGCACCTGCCGCAACTCGAGAAAATCCAGGAGGTTTTGCCCTCCAGGCGAGATGAGGCCCATTTCCGCTGAGGTTTCTCGAGGCCAATACGTCTAACCACTGGAACTTCCAAAGGGTCCTTCACACCATTGCTGCAACTCAAGAATTTCCCCGACATACCCGTCTCCACTCGAGAGGAAGCACGTGGTGTCCCGCACACATCCAGGGGAGCCCCGTTTCCGCCTCCTAGCTCGAGATGAGGGATCCTTTCCCTGTTTCGTAGGGAAAGAATTCCCGGCGTTCCCGTCGCATCTCAAGAGGAGGCGCTCTCCACAGGAAAGGCGAGAGGAACTCCAGGGTCGTGCCACCATTCCAAGAGTCCCCCAGATGTGTCAGTCCATTCGAGAGGAACCTGTTTTCCCTGCAGTGCCTTGACGTTGAAGCCGAGGATCGACTCCCACCACGTGTGCACGTGGGACAGCCCTGTGGGAAAGCCTCGTGGGAAAGCCTCGTGGGAAAGACTCGAGGGAAAACCATAGATACTTTGATCCACGCGGCGGACTGCGTGACACTGCTGCTACCGCTCTGGAGGAAAGCGCAAGTGCATGCCCGCATTCGAGACGAGGACTGACTCCCCTGGGGAGACTCCAGAAGTACCCCAAGATCCATGTCAGCAGTGGAGAGGAATCCTCAGGTTCCGGCCCCGACTCCACACAAGGTCTTAGGCCCCGGCATCGACGGGAGAGGAATCCCGAGAGGCCCCCGAGGAACTCGCATGGGGACTGGCCTTTCCTGAGGCCACCAGAGCGGGTCCCTGAGGTCCCCGTCGTAAGTCGAGAGCACCTGCCGCAACTCGAGAAAATCCAGGAGGTTTTGCCCTCAAGGCGAGATGAGGCCCATTTCCGCTGAGGCTTCTCGAGGCCAATCACATCTAACCACTGGAACTTCCAAAGGGTCCTTCACACCATTGCTGCAACTCAAGAAGTTCCCCGACATAGCCGTCTCCACTAGAGAGGAAGCACGTGGTGTCCCGCACACTTCCAGGGGAGCCCCGTTTCCGCCTCCTAGCTCGAGATGAGGGATCCTTTCCCTGTTTCGTAGGGAAAGAATTCCCGGCGTTCCCATCGCATCTCAAGAGGAGGCGCTCTCCACAGGAAAGGCGAGAGGAACTCCAGGGTCGTGCCACCATTCCAAGAGTCCCCCAGATGTTTCAGTCCATTCCAGAGGAACCTGTTTTCCCTGCACTGCCTTGACGTTCAAGCCGAGGATCCACTCCCACCACGTGTGCACGTGGGACAGCCCTGTGGGAAAGCCTCGTGGGAAAGCCTCGTGGGAAAGACTCGAGGGAAAACCATAGATCCTTTGATCCACGCGGCGGACTGCGTGACACTGCTGCTACCGCTCTGGAGGAAAGCGCATGTGCATGCCCGCATTCGAGAGGAGGACTGACTCCCCTGGGGAGACTCCAGAAGTACCCCAAGATCCATGTCAGCACTGGAGAGGAATCCTCAGGTTCCGGCCCCGACTCCACACAAGGTCTTAGGCACCGGCATCGACGGGAGAGGAATCCCGAGAGGCCCCCGAGGAACTCGCATGGGGACTGGCCTTTCCTGAGGCCACCAGAGCGGGTCCCTGAGGTCCCCGTCGTAAGTCGAGAGCACCTGCCGCAACTCGAGAAAATCCAGGAGGTTTTGCCCTCCAGGCGAGATGAGGCCCATTTCCGCTGAGGCTTCTCGAGGCCAATCACATCTAACCACTGGAACTTCCAAAGGGTCCTTCACACCCTTGCTGCAACTCAAGAAGTTCCCCGACATACCCGTCTCCACTCGAGAGGAAGCACGTGGGGTCCCGCACACATCCAGGGGAGCCCCGTTTCCGCCTCCTAGCTCGAGATGAGGGATCCTTTCCCTGTTTCGTAGGGAAAGAATTCCCGGCGTTCCCGTCGCATCTCAAGAGGAGGCGCTCTCCACAGGAAAGGCGAGAGGAACTCCAGGGTCGTGCCACCATTCCAAGAGTCCCCCAGATGTGTCAGTCCATTCCAGAGGAACCTGTTTTCCCTGCACTGCCTTGACGTTCAAGCCGAGGATCCACTCCCACCACGTGTGCACGTGGGACAGCCCTGTGGGAAAGCCTCGTGCGAAAGCCTCGTGGGAAAGACTCGAGGGAAAACCATAGATCCTTTGATCCACGCGGCGGACTGCGTGACACTGCTGCTACCGCTCTGGAGGAAAGCGCATGTGCATGCCCGCATTCGAGACGAGGACTGACTCCCCTGGGGAGACTCCAGAAGTACCCCAAGATCCATGTCAGCACTGGAGAGGAATCCTCAGGTTCCGGCCCCGACTCCACACAAGGTCTTAGGCACCGGCATCGACGGGAGAGGAATCCCGAGAGGCCCCCGAGGAACTCGCATGGGGACTGGCCTTTCCTGAGGCCACCAGAGCGGGTCCCTGAGGTCCCCGTCGTAAGTCGAGAGCACCTGCCGCAACTCGAGAAAATCCAGGAGGTTTTGCCCTCCAGGCGAGATGAGGCCCATTTCCGCTGAGGCTTCTCGAGGCCAATCACATCTAACCACTGGAACTTCCAAAGGGTCCTTCACACCCTTGCTGCAACTCAAGAAGTTCCCCGACATACCCGTCTCCACTCGAGAGGAAGCACGTGGGGTCCCGCACACATCCAGGGGAGCCCCGTTTCCGCCTCCTAGCTCGAGATGAGGGATCCTTTCCCTGTTTCGTAGGGAAAGAATTCCCGGCGTTCCCGTCGCATCTCAAGAGGAGGCGCTCTCCACAGGAAAGGCGAGAGGAACTCCAGGGTCGTGCCACCATTCCAAGAGTCCCCCAGATGTGTCAGTCCATTCCAGAGGAACCTGTTTTCCCTGCACTGCCATGACGTTCAAGCCGAGGATCGACTCCCACCACGTGTGCACGTGGGACAGCCCTGTGGGAAAGCCTCGTGGGAAAGCCTCGTGGGAAAGACTCGAGGGAAAACCATAGATCCTTTGATCTACGCGGCGGACTGCGTGACACTGCTGCTACCGCTCTGGAGGAAAGCGCAAGTGCATGCCCGAATTCGAGACGAGGACTGACTCCCCTGGGGAGACTCCAGAAGTACCCCAATATCCATGTCAGCACTGGAGAGGAATCCTCAGGTTCCGGCCCCGACTCCACACAAGGTCTTAGGCACCGGCATCGACGGGAGAGGAATCCCGAGAGGCCCCCGAGGAACTCGCATGGGGACTGGCCTTTCCTGAGGCCACCAGAGCGGGTCCCTGAGGTCCCCGTCGTAAGTCGAGAGCACCTGCCGCAACTCGAGAAAATCCAGGAGGTTTTGCCCTCCAGGCGAGATGAGGCCCATTTCCGCTGAGGCTTCTGGAGGCCAATCACATCTAACCACTGGAACTTCCAAAGGGTCCTTCACACCATTGCTGCAACTCAAGAAGTTCCCCGACATACCCGTCTCCACTCCAGAGGAAGCACGTGGGGTCCCGCACACATCCAGGGGAGCCCCGTTTCCGCCTCCTAGCTCGAGATGAGGGATCCTTTCCCTGTTTCGTAGGGAAAGAATACCCGGCGTTCCCGTCGCATCTCAAGAGGAGGCGCTCTCCACAGGAAAGGCGAAAGGAACTCCAGGGTCGTGACACCATTCCAAGAGTCCCCCAGATGTGTCAGTCCATTCCAGAGGAACCTGTTTTCCCTGCACTGCCTTGACGTTCAAGCCGAGGATCGACTCCCACCACGTGTGCACGTGCGACAGCCCTGTGGGAAAGCCTCGTGGGAAACCCTCGTGGGAAAGACTCGAGGGAAAACCATAGATCCTTTGATCCACGCCGCGGACTGCGTGACACTGCTGCTACCGCTCTGGAGGAAAGCGCAAGTGCATGCCCGCATTCGAGACGAGGACTGACTCCCCTGGGGAGACTCCAGAAGTACCCCAAGATCCATGTCAGCACAGGAGAGGAATCCTCAGGTACCGGCCCCGACTCCACACAAGGTCTTAGGCCCCGGCATTGACGGGAGAGGAATCCCGAGAGGCCCCCGAGGAACTCGCATGGGGACTGGCCTTTCCTGAGGCCACCAGAGCGGGTCCCTGAGGTCCCCGTCGTAAGTCGAGAGCACCTGCCGCAACTCGAGAAAATCCAGGAGGTTTTGCCCTCCAGGCGAGATGAGGCCCATTTCCGCTGAGGCTTCTCGAGGCCAATACGTCTAACCACTGGAACTTCCAAAGGGTCCTTCACACCATTGCTGCAACTCAAGAAGTTCCCCGACATACCCGTCTCCACTCGAGAGGAAGCACGTGGTGTCCCGCACACATCCAGGGGAGCCCCGTTTCCGCCTCCTAGCTCGAGATGAGGGATCCTTTCCCTGTTTCGTAGGGAAAGAATTCCCGGCGTTCCCGTCGCATCTCAAGAGGAGGCGCTCTCCACAGGAAAGGCGAGAGGAACTCCAGGGTCGTGCCACCATTCCAAGAGTCCCCCAGATGTGTCAGTCCATTCGAGAGGAACCTGTTTTCCCTGCAGTGCCTTGACGTTGAAGCCGAGGATCGACTCCCACCACGTGTGCACGTGGGACAGCCCTGTGGGAAAGCCTCGTGGGAAAGCCTCGTGGGAAAGACTCGAGGGAAAACCATAGATCCTTGGATCCACGCGGCGGACTGCGTGACACTGCTGCTACCGCTCTGGAGGAAAGCGCAAGTGCATGCCCGCATTCGAGACGAGGACTGACTCCCCTGGGGAGACTCCAGAAGTACCCCAAGATCCATGTCAGCACTGGAGAGGAATCCTCAGGTTCCGGCCCCGACTCCACACAAGGTCTTAGGCCCCGGCATCGACGGGAGAGGAATCCCGAGAGGCCACCGAGGAACTCGCATGGGGACTGGCCTTTCCTGAGGCCACCAGAGCGGGTCCCTGAGGTCCCCTTCGTAAGTCGAGAGCACCTGCCGCAACTCGAGAAAATCCAGGAGGTTTTGCCCTCCAGGCGAGATGAGGCCCAATTCCGCTGAGGGTTCTCGAGGCCAATCACATCTAACCACTGGAACTTCCAAAGGGTCCTTCACACCCTTGCTGCAACTCAAGAAGTTCCCCGACATAGCCGTCTCCACTCGAGAGGAAGCACGTGGGGTCCCGCACACATCCAGGGGAGCCCCGTTTCGGCCTCCTAGCTCGAGATGAGGGATCCTTTCCCAGTTTCGTAGGGAAAGAATTCCCGGCGTTCCCGTCGCACCTCAAGAGGAGGCGCTCTCCAATGGAAAGGCGAGAGGAACTCCAGGGTCGTGCCACCATTCCAAGAGTCCCCCAGATGTGTCAGTCCATTCCAGAGGAACCTGTTTACCCTGCACTGCCTTGACGTTCAAGCCGAGGATCGACTCCCACCACGTGTGCACGTGGGACAGCCCTGTGGGAAAGCCTCGTGCGAAAGCCTCCTGGGAAAGACTCGAGGGAAAACCATAGATCCTTTGATCCACGCGGCGGACTGCGTGACACTGCTGCTACCGCTCTGGAGGAAAGCGCATGTGCATGCCCGCATTCGAGACGAGGACTGACTCCCCTAGGGAGACTCCAGAAGTACCCCAAGATCCATGTCAGCACTGGAGACGAATCCTCAGGTTCCGGCCCCGACTCCACACAAGGTCTTAGGCCCCGGCATCGACGGGAGAGGAATCCCGAGAGGCCCCCGAGGAACTCGCATGGGGACTGGCCTTTCCTGAGGCCACCAGAGCGGGTCCCTGAGGTCCCCGTCGTAAGTCGAGAGCACCTGCCGCAACTCGAGAAAATCCAGGAGGTTTTGCCCTCCAGGCGAGATGAGGCCCATTTCCGCTGAGGCTTCTCGAGGCCAATCACATCTAACCACTGGAACTTCCAAAGGGTCCTTCACACCATTGCTGCAACTCAAGAAGTTCCCCGACATACCCGTCTCCACTCGAGAGGAAGCACGTGGGGTCCCGCACACTTCCAGGGGAGCCCCGTTTCCGCCTCCTAGCTCGAGATGAGGGATCCTTTCCCTGTTTCGTAGGGAAAGAATTCCCGGCGTTCCCATCGCATCTCAAGAGGAGGCGCTCTCCACAGGAAAGGCGAGAGGAACTCCAGGGTCGTGCCACCATTCCAAGAGTCCCCCAGATGTGTCAGTCCATTCCAGAGGAACCTGTTTTCCTTGCACTGCCTTGACGTTCAAGCCGAGGATCCACTCCCACCACGTGTGCACGTGGGACAGCCCTGTGGGAAAGCCTCGTGGGAAAGCCTCGTGGGAAAGACTCGAGGGAAAAACATAGATCCTTTGATCCACGCGGCGGACTGCGTGACACTGCTGCTACCGCTCTGGAGGAAAGCGCATGTGCATGCCCGCATTCGAGACGAGGACTGACTCCCCTGGGGAGACTCCAGAAGTACCCCAAGATCCATGTCAGCACTGGAGAGGAATCCTCAGGTTCCGGCCCCGACTCCACACAAGGTCTTAGGCCCCGGCATCGACGGGAGAGGAATCCCGAGAGGCCCCCGTGGAACTCGTATGGGGACTGGCCTTTCCTGAGGCCACCAGAGCGGGTCCCTGAGGTCCCCGTCGTAAGTCGAGAGCACCTGCCGCAACTCGAGAAAATCCAGGAGGTTTTGCCCTCCAGGCGAGATGAGGCCCATTTCCGCTGAGGCTTCTCGAGGCCAATCACGTCTAACCACTGGAACTTCCAAAGGGTCCTTCACACCATTGCTGCAACTCAAGAAGTTCCCCGACATACCCGTCTCCACTCGAGAGGAAGCACGTGGGGTCCCGCACACATCCAGGGGAGACCCGTTTCCGCCTCCAAGCTCGAGATGAGGGATCCTTTCCCTGTTTCGTAGGGAAAGAATTCCCGGCGTTGCCGTCGCACCTCAAGAGGAGGCGCTCTCCTCAGGAAAGGCGAGAGGAACTCCAGGGTCGTGACACCATTCCAAGAGTCCCCCAGATGTGTCAGTCCATACCAGAGGAACCTGTTTTCCCTGCACTGCCTTGACGTTCAAGCCGAGGATCGACTCCCAACACGTGTGCACGTGGGACAGCCCTGTGGGAAAGCCTCGTGGGAAAGCCTCGTGGGAAAGACTCGAGGGAAAACCATAGATCCTTTGATCCACGCGGCGGACTGCGTGACACTGCTGCTACCGCTCTGGAGGAAAGCGCAAGTGCATGCCCGCATTCGAGACGAGGACTGACTCCCCTGGGGAGACTCCAGAAGTACCCCAAGATCCATGTCAGCACTGGAGAGGAATCCTCAGGTTCCGGCCCCGACTCCACACAAGGTCTTAGACCCCGGCATCGACGGGAGAGGAATCCCGAGACGCCCCCGAGGAACTCGCATGGGGACTGGCCTTTCCTGAGGCCACCAGAGCGGGTCCCTGAGGTCCCAGTCGTAAGTCGAGAGCCCCTGCCGCAACTCGAGAAAATCCAGGAGGTTTTGCCCTCCAGGCGAGATGAGGCCCATTTCCGCTGAGGCTTCTCGAGGCCAATCACATATAACCACTGGAACTTCCAAAGGGTTCTTCACACCCTTGCTGCAACTCAAGAAGTTCCCCGACATACCCGTCTCCCCTCGAGAGGAAGCACGTGGGGTCCCGCACACATCCAGGGGACCCCCGTTTCCGCCTCCTAGCTCGAGATGAGGGATCCTTTCCCTGTTTCGTAGGGAAAGAATTCCCGGCGTTCCCGTCGCATCTCAAGAGGAGGCGCTCTCCACAGGAAAGGCGAGAGGAACTCCAGGGTCGTGCCACCATTCCAAGAGTCCCCCAGATGTGTCAGTCCATTCGAGAGGAACCTGTTTTCCCTGCAGTGCCTTGACGTTCAAGCCGAGGATCGACTCCCACCACGTGTGCACGTGCGACAGCCCTGTGGGAAAGCCTCGTGGGAAACCCTCGTGGGAAAGACTCGAGGGAAAACCATAGATCCTTGGATCCACGCGGCGGACTGCGTGACACTGCTGCTACCGCTCTGGAGGAAAGCGCAAGTGCATGCCCGCATTCGAGACGAGGACTGACTCCCCTGGGGAGACTCCAGAAGTACCCCAAGATCCATGTCAGCACAGGAGAGGAATCCTCAGGTTCCGGCCCCGACTCCACACAAGGTCTTAGGCCCCGGCATTGACGGGAGAGGAATCCCGAGAGGCCCCCGAGGAACTCGCATGGGGACTGGCCTTTCCTGAGGCCACCAGAGCGGGTCCCTGAGGTCCCCGTCGTAAGTCGAGAGCACCTGCCGCAACTCGAGAAAATCCAGGAGGTTTTGCCCTCCAGGCGAGATGAGGCCCATTTCCGCTGAGGTTTCTCGAGGCCAATACGTCTAACCACTGGAACTTCCAAAGGGTCCTTCACACCATTGCTGCAACTCAAGAAGTTCCCCGACATACCCGTCTCCACTCGAGAGGAAGCACGTGGTGTCCCGCACACATCCAGGGGAGCCCCGTTTCCGCCTCCTAGCTCGAGATGAGGGATCCTTTCCCTGTTTCGTAGGGAAAGAATTCCCGGCGTTCCCGTCGCATCTCAAGAGGAGGCGCTCTCCACAGGAAAGGCGAGAGGAACTCCAGGGTCGTGCCACCATTCCAAGAGTCCCCCAGATGTGTCAGTCCATTCGAGAGGAACCTGTTTTCCCTGCAGTGCCTTGACGTTGAAGCCGAGGATCGACTCCCACCACGTGTGCACGTGGGACAGCCCTGTGGGAAAGCCTCGTGGGAAAGCCTCGTGGGAAAGACTCGAGGGAAAACCATAGATACTTTGATCCACGCGGCGGACTGCGTGACACTGCTGCTACCGCTCTGGAGGAAAGCGCAAGTGCATGCCCGCATTCGAGACGAGGACTGACTCCCCTGGGGAGACTCCAGAAGTACCCCAAGATCCATGTCAGCAGTGGAGAGGAATCCTCAGGTTCCGGCCCCGACTCCACACAAGGTCTTAGGCCCCGGCATCGACGGGAGAGGAATCCCGAGAGGCCACCGAGGAACTCGCATGGGGACTGGCCTTTCCTGAGGCCACCAGAGCGGTTCCCTGAGGTCCCCGTCGTAAGTCGAGAGCACCTGCCGCAACTCGAGAAAATCCAGGAGGTTTTGCCCTCCAGGCGAGATGAGGCCCATTTCCGCTGAGGGTTCTCGAGGCCAATCACATCTAACCACTGGAACTTCCAAAGGGTCCTTCACACCCTTGCTGCAACTCAAGAAGTTCCCCGACATAGCCGTCTCCACTCGAGAGGAAGCACGTGGGGTCCCGCACACATCCAGGGGAGCCCCGTTTCCGCCTCCTAGCTCGAGATGAGGGATCCTTTCCCTGTTTCGTAGGGAAAGAATACCCGGCGTTCCCGTCGCATCTCAAGAGGAGGCGCTCTCCACAGGAAAGGCGAGAGGAACTCCAGGGTCTTGCCACCATTCCAAGAGTACCCCAGATGTGTCAGTCCATTCCAGAGGAACCTGTTTTCCCTGCACTGCCTTGACGTTCAACCCGAGGATCGACTCCCACCACGTGTGCACGTGGGACAGCCCTGTGGGAAAGCCTCGTGGGAAAGCCTCGTGGGAAAGACTCGAGGGGAAACCATAGATCCTTTGATCCACGCGGCGGACTTCGTGACACTGCTGCTACCGCTCTGGAGGAAAGCGCAAGTGCATGTCCGCATTCGAGACGAGGACTGACTCCCCTGGGGAGACTCCAGAAGTACCCCAAGATCCATGTCAGCACTGGAGAGGAATCCTCAGGTTCCGGCCCCGACTCCACACAAGGTCTTAGGCCCCGGCATCGACGGGAGAGGAATCCCGAGAGGCCCCCGAGGAACTCGCATGGGGACTGGCCTTTCCTGAGGCCACCAGAGCGGGTCCCTGAGGTCCCCGTCGTAAGTCGAGAGCACCTGCCGCAACTCGAGAAAATCCAGGAGGTTTTGCCCTCCAGGCGAGATGAGGCCCATTTCCGCTGAGGCTTCTCGAGGCCAATCACGTCTAACCACTGGAACTTCCAAAGGGTCCTTCACACCATTGCTGCAACTCAAGAAGTTCCCCGACATACCCGTCTCCACTCGAGAGGAAGCACGTGGGGTCCCGCACACATCCAGGGGAGCCCCGTTTCCGCCTCCTAGCTCGAGATGAGGGATCCTTTCCCTGTTTCGTAGGGAAAGAATTCCCGGCGTTACCGTCGCATCTCAAGAGGAGGCACTCTCCTCAGGAAAGGCGAGAGGAACTCCAGGGTCGTCACACCATTCCAAGAGTCCCCAAGATGTGTCAGTCCATTCCAGAGGAACCTGTTTTCCCTGCACTGCCTTGACGTTCAAGCCGAGGATCGACTCCCACCACGTGTGCACGTGGGACAGCCCTGTTGGAAAGCCTCGTGGGAAAGCCTCGTGGGAAAGACTCGAGGGAAAACAATAGATCCTTTGATCCACGCGGCGGACTGCGTGACACTGCTGCTACCGCTCTGGAGGAAAGCGCAAGTGCATGCCCGCATTCGAGACGAGGACTGACTCCCCTGGGGAGACTCCAGAAGTACCCCAAGATCCATGTCAGCACTGGAGAGGAATCCTCAGGTTCCGGCCCCGACTCCACACAAGGTCTTAGGCCCCGGCATCGACGGGAGAGGAATCCCGAGAGGCCCCCGAGGAACTCGCATGGGGACTGGCCTTTCCTGAGGCCACAAGAGCGGGTCCCTGAGGTCCCCGTCGTAAGTCGATGGCACCTGCCGCAACTCGAGAAAATCCAGGAGGTTTTGCCCTCCAGGCGAGATGAGGCCCATTTCCGCTGAGGCTTCTCGGGGCCAATCACATCTAACCAATGGAACTTCCAAAGGGTCCTTCACACCCTTGCTGCAACTCAAGAAGTTCCCCGACATACCCGTCTCCACTCGAGAGGAAGCACGTGGGGTCCCGCACACATCCAGGGGAGCCCCGTTTCCGCCTCCTAGCTCGAGATGAGGGATCCTTTCCCTGTTTCGTAGGGAAAGAATTCCCGGCGTTCCCGTCGCACCTCAAGAGGAGGCACTCTCCAAAGGAAAGGCGAGAGGAACTCCAGGGTCCTGCCACCATTCCAAGAGTCCCCCAGATGTGTCAGTCCATTCCAGAGGAACCTGTTTTCCCTGCACTGCCTTGACGTTCAAGCCGAGGATCGACTCCCACCACGTGTGCACGTGGGACAGCCCTGTGGGAAAGCCTCGTGCGAAAGCCTCCTGGGAAAGACTCGAGGGAAAACCATAGATCCTTTGATCCACGCGGCGGACTGCGTGACACTGCTGCTACCGCTCTGGAGGAAAGCGCATGTGCATGCCCGCATTCGAGACGAGGACTGACTCCCCTGGGGAGACTCCAGAAGTACCCCAAGATCCATGTCAGCACTGGAGAGGAATCCTCAGGTTCCGGCCCCGACTCCACACAAGGTCTTAGGCCCCGGCATCGACGGGAGAGGAATCCCGAGAGGCCCCCGTGGAACTCGCATGGGGACTGGCCTTTCCTGAGGCCACCAGAGCGGGTCCCTGAGGTCCCCGTCGTAAGTCGAGAGCACCTGCCGCAACTCGAGAAAATCCAGGAGGTTTTGCCCTCCAGGCGAGATGAGGCCCATTTCCGCTGAGGCTTCTCGAGGCCAATCACATCTAACCACTGGAACTTCCAAAGGGTCCTTCACACCATTGCTGCAACTCAAGAAGTTCCCCGACATACCCATCTCCACTCGAGAGGAAGCACGTGGGGTCCCGCACACATCCAGGGGAGCCCCGTTTCCGCCTCCTAGCTCGAGATGAGGGATCCTTTCCCTGTTTCGTAGGGAAAGAATTCCCGGCGTTCCCGTCGCATCTGAAGAGGAGGTGCTCTCCACAGGAAAGGCGAGAGGAACTCCCGGGTCGTGCCACCATTCCAAGAGTCCCCCAGATGTGTCAGTCCATTCCAGAGGAACCTGTTTTCCCTGCACTGCCTTGACGTTCAAGCCGAGGATCGACTCCCACCACGTGTGCACGTGGGACAGCCCTGTGGGAAAGCCTCGTGGGAAAGCCTCGTGGGAAAGACTCGAGGGAAAACCATAGATCCTTTGATCCACGCGGCGGACTGCGTGACACTGCTGCTACCGCTCTGGAGGAAAGCGCAAGTGCATGCCCGCATTCGAGACGAGGACTGACTCCCCTGGGGAGACTCCAGAAGTACCCCAAGATCCATGTCAGCACTGGAGAGGAATCCTCAGGTTCCGGCCCCGACTCCACACAAGGTCTTAGGCCCCGGCATCGACGGGAGAGGAATCCCGAGAGGCCCCCGAGGAACTCGTATGGGGACTGGCCTTTCCTGAGGCCACCAGAGCGGGTCCCTGAGGTCCCCGTCGTAAGTCGAGAGCACCTGCCACAACTCGAGAAAATCCAGGAGGTTTTGCCCTCCAGGCGAGATGAGGCCCATTTCCGCTGAGGCTTCTCGAGGCCAATCACGTCTAAGCACTGGAACTTCCAAAGGGTCCTTCACACCATTGCTGCAACTCAAGAAGTTCCCCGACATACCCGTCTCCACTCGAGAGGAAGCACGTGGGGTCCCGCACACATCCAGGGGAGACCCGTTTCCGCCTCCAAGCTCGAGATGAGGGATCCTTTCCCTGTTTCATAGGGAAAGAATTCCCGGCGTTGCCGTCGCACTTCAAGAGGAGGCGCTCTCCTCAGGAAAGGCGAGAGGAACTCCAGGGTCGTGACACCATTCCAAGAGTCCCCCAGATGTGTCAGTCCATTCCAGAGGAACCTGTTTTCCCTGCACTGCCT
The DNA here is from genome assembly GCF_042477335.2 of Ovis canadensis. Classification (NCBI taxonomy): domain Eukaryota; kingdom Metazoa; phylum Chordata; class Mammalia; order Artiodactyla; family Bovidae; genus Ovis; species Ovis canadensis. The sequence goes on from NC_091252.1 coordinate 5,203,118, forward strand.
TGACGTTCAAGCCGAGGATCGACTCCCACCACGTGTGCACGTGGGACAGCCCTGTGGGAAAGCCTCGTGGGAAAGCCTCTTGGGAAAGACTCGAGGGAAAACCATAGATCCTTTGATCCAGGCGGCGGACTGCGTGACACTGCTGCTACCACTCTGGAGGAAAGCGCATGTGCATGCCCGCATTCGAGACGAGGACTGACTCCCCTGGGGAGACTCCAGAAGTACCCCAAGATCCATGTCAGCACTGGAGAGGAATCCTCAGGTTCCGGCCCCGACTCCACACAAGGTCTTAGGCCCCGGCATCGACGGGAGAGGAATCCCGAGTGGCCCCCGAGGAACTCGCATGGGGACTGGCCTTTCCTGAGGCCACCAGAGCGAGTCCCTGAGGTCCCCGTCGTAAGTCGAGAGCACCTGCCGCAACTGGAGAAAATCCAGGAGGTTTTGCCCTCCAGGCGAGATGAGGCCCATTTCCGCTGAGGTTTCTCGAGACCAATCACATCTAACCACTTGAACTTCCAAAGGGTCCTTCACACCCTTGCTGCAACTCAAGAAGTTCCCCGACATACCCGTCTCCACTCGAGAGGAAGCAAGTGGGGTCCCGCACACATCCAGGGGAGCCCCGTTTCCGCCTCCTAGCTCGAGATGAGGGATCCTTTCCCTGTTTCGTAGGGAAAGAATTCCCGGCGTTCCCGTCGCATCTCAACAAGAGGCGCTCTCCACAGGAAAGGCGAGAGGAACTCCAGGGTCGTGCCACCATTCCAAGAGTCCCCCAGATGTGTCAGTCCATTCCAGAGGAACCTGTTTTCCCTGCACTGCCTTGACGTTCAAGTCGAGGATCGACTCCCACCACCTGTGCACGTGGGACAGCCCTGTGGGAAAGCCTCGTGGGAAAGCCTCGTGGGAAAGACTCGAGGGAAAACCATAGATCCTTTGATCCACGCGGCGGACTGCGTGACACTGCTGCTACCGCTCTGGAGGAAAGCGCAAGTGCATGCCCGCATTCGAGACGAGGACTGACTCCCCTGGGGAGACTCCAGAATTACCCCAAGATCCATGTCAGCACTGGAGAGGAATCCTCAGGTTCCGGCCCCGACTCCACACAAGGTCTTAGGCCCCGGCATCGACGGGAGAGGAATCCCGAGAGGCCCCCGAGGAACTCGTATGCGGACTGGCCTTTCCTGAGGCTACCAGAGCGGGTCCCTGAGGTCCCCGTCGTAAGTCGAGAGCACCTGACGCAACTCGAGAAAATCCAGGAGGTTTTGCCCTCCAGGCGAGATGAGGCCCATTTCCGCTGAGGCTTCTCGAGGCCAATCACGTCTAACCACTGGAACTTCCAAAGGGTCCTTCACACCATTGCTGCAACTCAAGAAGTTCCCCGACATAGCCGTCTCCACTCGAGAGGAAGCACGTGGGGTCCCGCACACATCCAGGGGAGCCCCGTTTCCGCCTCCTAGCTCGAGATGAGGGATCCTTTCCCTGTTTCGTAGGGAAAGAATTCCCGGCGTTCCCGTCGCACCTCAAGAGGAGGCGCTCTCCACAGGAAAGGCGAGAGGAACTCCAGGGTCGTGCCACCATTCCAAGAGTCCCCCAGATGTGTCAGTCCATTCCAGAGGAACCTGTTTTCCCTGCACTGCCTTGACGTTCAAGCCGAGGAACGACTCCCACCACGTGTGCACGTGGGACAGCCCTGTGGGAAAGCCTCGTGGGAAAGCCTCTTGGGAAAGACTCGAGGGAAAACCATAGATCCTTTAATCCACGCGGCGGACTGCGTGACACTGCTGCTACCGCTCTGGAGGAAAGCGCATGTGCATGCCCGCATTCGAGACGAGGACTGACTCCCCTGGGGAGACTCCAGAAGTACCCCAAGATCCATGTCAGCACTGGAGAGGAATCCTCAGGTTCCGGCCCCGACTCCACACAAGGTCTTAGGCCCCGGCATCGACGGGAGAGGAATCCCGAGAGGCCCCCGAGGAACTCGCATGGGGACTGGCCGTTCCTGAGGCCACCAGAGCGGGTCCCTGAGGTCCCCGTCGTAAGTCGAGAGCACCTGCCGCAACTCGAGAAAATCCAGGAGGTTTTGCCCTCCAGGCGAGATGAGGCCCATTTCCGCTGAGGCTTCTCGAGGCCAATCACATCTAACCACTGGAACTTCCAAAGGGTCCTTCACACCCTTGCTGCAACTCAAGAAGTTCCCCGACATACCCGTCTCCACTCGAGAGGAAGCACGTGGGGTCCCGCACACATCCAGGGGAGCCCCGTTTCCGCCTCCTAGCTCGAGATGAGGGATCCTTTCCCTGTTTCGTAGGGAAAGAATTCCCGGCGTTCCCGTCGCATCTCAAGAAGAGGCGCTCTCCACAGGAAAGGCGAGAGGAACTCCAGGGTCGTGCCACCATTCCAAGAGTCCCCCAGATGTGTCAGTCCATTCCAGAGGAACCTGTTTTCCCTGCACTGCCTTGACGTTCAAGCCGAGGATCGACTCCCACCACGTGTGCACGTGGGACAGCCCTGTGGGAAAGCCTCGTGGGAAAGCCTCGTGGGAAAGACTCGAGGGAAAACCATAGATCCTTTGATCCACGCGGCGGACTGCGTGACACTGCTGCTACCGCTCTGGAGGAAAGCGCAAGTGCATGCCCGCATTCGAGACGAGGACTGACTCCCCTGGGGAGACTCCAGAAGTACCCCAAGATCCATGTCAGCACTGGAGAGGAATCCTCAGGTTCCGGCCCCGACTCCACACAAGGTCTTAGGCCCCGGCATCGACGGGAGAGGAATCCCGAGAGGCCCCCGAGGAACTCGTATGGGGACTGGCCTTTCCTGAGGCCACCAGAGCGGGTCCCTGAGGTCCCCGTCGTAAGTCGAGAGCACCTGCCACAACTCGAGAAAATCCAGGAGGTTTTGCCCTCCAGGCGAGATGAGGCCCATTTCCGCTGAGGCTTCTCGAGGCCAATCACGTCTAACCACTGGAACTTCCAAAGGGTCCTTCACACCATTGCTGCAACTCAAGAAGTTCCCCGACATACCCGTCTCCACTCGAGAGGAAGCACGTGGGGTCCCGCACACATCCAGGGGAGACCCGTTTCCGCCTCCAAGCTCGAGATGAGGGATCCTTTCCCTGTTTCGTAGGGAAAGAATTCCCGGCGTTGCCGTCGCACCTCAAGAGGAGGCGCTCTCCTCAGGAAAGGCGAGAGGAACTCCAGGGTCGTGCCACCATTCCAAGAGTCCCCCAGATGTGTCAGTCCATTCCAGAGGAACCTGTTTTCCCTGCACTGCCTTGACGTTCAAGCCGAGGATCGACTCCCACCACGTGTGCACGTGGGACAGCCCTGTGGGAAAGCCTCGTGGGAAAGCCTCTTGGGAAAGACTCGAGGGAAAACCATAGATCCTTTGATCCAGGCGGCGGACTGCGTGACACTGCTGCTACCGCTCTGGAGGAAAGCGCATGTGCATGCCCGCATTCGAGACGAGGACTGACTCCCCTGGGGAGACTCCAGAAGTACCCCAAGATCCATGTCAGCACTGGAGAGGAATCCTCAGGTTCCGGCCCCGACTCCACACAAGGTCTTAGGCCCCGGCATCGACGGGAGAGGAATCCCGAGAGGCCCCCGAGGAACTCGCATGGGGACTGGCCTTTCCTGAGGCCACCAGAGCGAGTCCCTGAGGTCCCCGTCGTAAGTCGAGAGCACCTGCCGCAACTCGAGAAAATCCAGGAGGTTTTGTCCTCCAGGCGAGATGAGGCCCATTTCCGCTGAGGCTTCTCGAGGCCAATCACATCTAACCACTGGAACTTCCAAAGGGTCCTTCACACCCTTGCTGCAACTCAAGAAGTTCCCCGACATACCCGTCTCCACTCGAGAGGAAGCACATGGGGTCCCGCACACATCCAGGGGAGCCCCGTTTCCGCCTCCTAGCTCGAGATGAGGGATCCTTTCCCTGTTTCGTAGGGAAAGAATTCCCGGCGTTCCCGTCGCATCTCAACAAGAGGCACTCTCCACAGGAAAGGCGAGAGGAACTCCAGGGTCGTGCCACCATTCCAAGAGTCCCCCAGATGTGTCAGTCCATTCCAGAGGAACCTGTTTTCCCTGCACTGCCTTGACGTTCAAGCCGAGGATCGACTCCCACCACCTGTGCACGTGGGACAGCCCTGTGGGAAAGCCTCGTGGGAAAGCCTCGTGGGAAAGACTCGAGGGAAAACCATAGATCCTTTGATCCACGCGGTGGACTGCGTGACACTGCTGCTACCGCTCTGGAGGAAAGCGCAAGTGCATGCCCGCATTCGAGACGAGGACTGACTCCCCTGGGGAGACTCCAGAAGTACCCCAAGATCCATGTCAGCACTGGAGAGGAATCCTCAGGTTCCGGCCCCGACTCCACACAAGGTCTTAGGCCCCGGCATCGACGGGAGAGGAATCCCGAGAGGCCCCCGAGGAACTCGTATGCGGACTGGCCTTTCCTGAGGCTACCAGAGCGGGTCCCTGAGGTCCCCGTCGTAAGTCGAGAGCACCTGCCGCAACTCGAGAAAATCCAGGAGGTTTTGCCCTCCAGGCGAGATGAGGCCCATTTCCGCTGAGGCTTCTCGAGGCCAATCACGTCTAACCACTGGAACTTCCAAAGGGTCCTTCACACCATTGCTGCAACTCAAGAAGTTCCCCGACATACCCGTTTCCACTCGAGAGGAAGCACGTGGGGTCCCGCACACATCCAGGGGAGACCCGTTTCCGCCTCCTAGCTCGAGATGAGGGATCCTTTCCCTGTTTCGTAGGGAAAGAATTCCCGGCCTTGCCGTCGCATCTCAAGAGGAGGCGCTCTCCACAGGAAAGGCGAGAGGAACTCCAGGGTCGTGACACCATTCCAAGAGTCCCCCAGATGTGTCAGTCCATTCCAGAGGAACCAGTTTTCCCTGCACTGCCTTGACGTTCAAGCCGAGGATCGACTCCCACCACGTGTGCACGTGGGACAGCCCTGTGGGAAAGCCTCGTGGGAAAGCCTCGTGGGAAAGACTCGAGGGAAAACCATAGATCCTTTGATCCCTGCGGCGGACTGCGTGACACTGCTGCTACCGCTCTGGAGGAAAGCGCATGTGCATGCCCGCATTCGAGACGAGGACTGACTCCCCTGGCGAGACTCCAGAAGTACCCCAAGATCCATGTCAGCACTGAAGAGGAATCCTCAGGTTCCGGCCCCGACTCCACACAAGGTCTTAGGCCCCGTCATCGACGGGAGAGGAATCCCGAGAGGCCCCCGAGGAACTCGCATGGGGACTGGCCTTTCCTGAGGCCACCAGAGCGGGTCCCTGAGGTCCCCGTCGTAAGTCGAGAGCACCTGCCGCAACTCGAGAAAATCCAGGAGGTTTTGCCCTCCAGGCGAGATGAGGCCCATTTCCGCTGAGGCTTCTCGAGGCCAATCACATCTAACCACTGGAACTTCCAATGGGTCCTTCACACCCTTGCTGCAACTCAAGAAGTTCCCCGACATACCCGTCTCCACTCGAGAGGAAGCACGTGGGGTCCCGCACACATCCAGGGGAGCCCCGTTTCCGCCTCCTAGCTCGAGATGAGGGATCCTTTCCCTGTTTCGTAGGGAAAGAATTCCCGGCGTTCCCGTCGCATCTCAAGAAGAGGCGCTCTCCACAGGAAAGGCGAGAGGAACTCCATGGTCGTGCCACCATTCCAAGAGTCCCCCAGATGTGTCAGTCCATTCCAGAGGAACCTGTTTTCCCTGCACTGCCTTGACGTTCAAGCCGAGGATCGACTCCCACCACGTGTGCACGTGGGACAGCCCTGTGGGAAAGCCTCGTGGGAAAGCCTCGTGGGAAAGACTCGAGGGAAAACCATAGATCCTTTGATCCACGCGGCGGACTGCGTGACACTGCTGCTACCGCTCTGGAGGAAAGCGCAAGTGCATGCCCGCATTCGAGACGAGGACTGACTCCCCTGGGGAGACTCCAGAAGTACCCCAAGATCCATGTCAGCACTGCAGAGGAATCCTCAGGTTCCGGCCCCGACTCCACACAAGGTCTTAGGCCGCGGCATCGACGGGAGAGGAATCCCGAGAGGCCCCCGAGGAACTCGCATGGGGACTGGCCTTTCCTGAGGCCACCAGAGCGGGTCCCTGAGGTCCCCGTCGTAAGTCGAGAGCACCTGCCGCAACTCGAGAAAATCCAGGAGGTTTTGCCCTCCAGGCGAGATGAGGCCCATTTCCGCTGAGGCTTCTCGAGGCCAATCACGTCTAACCACTGGAACTTCCAAAGGGTCCTTCACACCATTGCTGCAACTCAAGAAGTTCCCCGACATACCCGTCTCCACTCGAGAGGAAGCACGTGGGGTCCCGCACACATCCAGGGGAGACCCGTTTCCGCCTCCTAGCTCGAGATGAGGGATCCTTTCCCTGTTTCGTAGGGAAAGAATTCCCGGCGTTCCCGTCGCACCTCAAGAGGAGGCGCTCTCCAAAGGAAAGGCGAGAGGAACTCCAGGGTCGTGCCACCATTCCAAGAGTCCCCCAGATGTGTCAGTCCATTCCAGAGGAACCTGTTTTCCCTGCACTGCCTTGACGTTCAAGCCGAGGATCGACTCCCACCACGTGTGAACGTGGGACAGCCCTGTGGGAAAGCCTCGTGGGAATGCCTCGTGGGAAAGACTCGAGGGAAAACCATAGATCCTTTGATCCACGCGGCGGACTGCGTGACACTGCTGCTACCGCTCTGGAGGAAAGCACAAGTGCATGCCCGCATTCGAGACGAGGACTGAACCCCTGGGGAGACTCCAGAAGTACCCCAAGATCCATGTCAGCACTGGAGAGGAATCCTCAGGTTCCGGCCCCGACTCCACACAAGGTCTTAGGCCCCGGCATCGACGGGAGAGGAATCCCGAGAGGCCCCCGAGGAACTCGAATGGGGACTGGCCTTTCCTAAGGCCACCAGAGCGGGTCCCTGAGGTCCCCGTCGTAAGTCGAGAGCACCTGCCGCAACTCGAGAAAATCCAGGAGGTTTTGCCCTCCAGGCGAGATGAGGCCCATTTCCGCTGAGGCTTCTCGAGGCCAATCACATCTAACCAATGGAACTTCCAAAGGGTCCTTCACACCCTTGCTGCAACTCAAGAAGTTCCCCGACATACCCGTCTCCACTCGAGAGGAAGCACGTGGGGTCCCTCCCACATCCAGGGGAGCCCCGTTTCCGCCTCCTAGCTCGAGATGAGGGATCCTTTCCCTGTTTCGTAGGGAAAGAATTCCCGGCGTTCCCGTCGCATCTCAAGAGGAGGCGCTCTCCACAGGAAAGGCGAGAGGAACTCCAGGGTCGTGCCACCATTCCAAGAGTCCCCCAGATGTGTCAGTCCATTCCAGAGGAACCTGTTTTCCCTGCACTGCCTTGACGTTCAAGCCGAGGATCGACTCCCACCACGTGTGCACGTGGGACAGCCCTGTGGGAAAGCCTCGTGGGAAAGCCTCGTGGGAAAGACTCGAGGGAAAACCATAGATCCTTTGATCCACGCGGCGGACTGCGTGACACTGCTGCTACCGCTCTGGAGGAAAGCGCAAGTGCATGCCCGCATTCGAGACGAGGACTGACTCCCCTGGGGAGACTCCAGAAGTACCCCAAGATACATGTCAGCACTGGAGAGGAATCCTCAGGTTCCGGCCCCGACTCCACACAAGGTCTTAGGCCCCGGCATCGACGGGAGAGGAATCCCGAGAGGCCCCCGAGGAACTCGCATGGGGACTGGCCTTTCCTGAGGCCACCAGAGCGGGTCCCTGAAGTCCCCGTCGTAAGTCGAGAGCACCTGCGGCAACTCGAGAAAATCCAGGAGGTTTTGCCCTCCAGGCGAGATGAGGCCCATTTCCACTGAGGCTTCTCGAGGCCAATCACATCTAACCACTGAACTTCCAAAGGGTCCTTCACACCATTGCTGCAACTCAAGAAGTTCCCCGACATACCCGTCTCCACTCGAGAGGAAGCACGTGGGTCCCGCACACATCCAGGGGAGCCCCGTTTCCGCCTCCTAGCTCGAGATGAGGGATCCTTTCCCTGTTTCGTAGGGAAAGAATTCCCGGCGTTCCCGTCGCATCTCAAGAGGAGGCGCTCTCCACAGGAAAGGCGAGAGGAACTCCAGGGTCGTGCCACCATTCCAAGAGTCCCCCAGATGTGTCAGTCCATTCCAGAGGAACCTGTTTTCCTTGCACTGCCTTGACGTTCAAGCCGAGGATCCACTCCCACCACGTGTGCACGTGGGACAGCCCTGTGGGAAAGCCTCGTGGGAAAGCCTCGTGGGAAAGACTCGAGGGAAAACCATAGATCCTTTGATCCACGCGGCGGACTGCGTGACACTGCTGCTACCGCTCTGGAGGAAAGCGCATGTGCATGCCCGCATTCGAGACGAGGACTGACTCCCCTGGGGAGACTCCAGAAGTACCCCAAGATCCATGTCAGCACTGGAGAGGAATCCTCAGGTTCCGGCCCCGACTCCACACAAGGTCTTAGGCCCCGGCATCGACGGGAGAGGAATCCCGAGAGGCCCCCGAGGAACTCGTATGGGGACTGGCCTTTCCTGAGGCCACCAGAGCGGGTCCCTGAGGTCCCCGTCGTAAGTCGAGAGCACCTGCCGCAACTCGAGAAAATCCAGGAGGTTTTGCCCTCCAGGCGAGATGAGGCCCATTTCCGCTGAGGCTTCTCGAGGCCAATCACGTCTAACCACTGGAACTTCCAAAGGGTCTTTCACACCATTGCTGCAACTCAAGAAGTTCCCCGACATACCCGTCTCCACTCGAGAGGAAGCACGTGGGGTCCCGCACACATCCAGGGGAGACCCGTTTCCGCCTCCAAGCTCGAGATGAGGGATCCTTTCCCTGTTTCGTAGGGAAAGAATTCCCGGCGTTGCCGTCGCACCTCAAGAGGAGGCGCTCTCCTCAGGAAAGGCGAGAGGAACTCCAGGGTCGTGACACCATTCCAAGAGTCCCCCAGATGTGTCAGTCCATACCAGAGGAACCTGTTTTCCCTGCACTGCCTTGACGTTCAAGCCGAGGATCGACTCCCACCACGTGTGCACGTGGGACAGCCCTGTGGGAAAGCCTCGTGGGAAAGCCTCGTGGGAAAGACTCGAGGGAAAACCATAGATCCTTTGATCCACGCGGCGGACTGCGTGACACTGCTGCTACCGCTCTGGAGGAAAGCGCAAGTGCATGCCCGCATTCGAGACGAGGACTGACTCCCCTGGGGAGACTCCAGAAGTACCCCAAGATCCATGTCAGCACTGGAGAGGAATCCTCAGGTTCCGGCCCCGACTCCACACAAGGTCTTAGACCCCGGCATCGACGGGAGAGGAATCCCGAGACGCCCCCGAGGAACTCGCATGGGGACTGGCCTTTCCTGAGGCCACCAGAGCGGGTCCCTGAGGTCCCAGTCGTAAGTCGAGAGCCCCTGCCGCAACTCGAGAAAATCCAGGAGGTTTTGCCCTCCAGGCGAGATGAGGCCCATTTCCGCTGAGGCTTCTCGAGGCCAATCACATATAACCACTGGAACTTCCAAAGGGTTCTTCACACCCTTGCTGCAACTCAAGAAGTTCCCCGACATACCCGTCTCCCCTCGAGAGGAAGCACGTGGGGTCCCGCACACATCCAGGGGACCCCCGTTTCCGCCTCCTAGCTCGAGATGAGGGATCCTTTCCCTGTTTCGTAGGGAAAGAATTCCCGGCGTTCCCGTCGCATCTCAAGAGGAGGCGCTCTCCACAGGAAAGGCGAGAGGAACTCCAGGGTCGTGCCACCATTCCAAGAGTCCCCCAGATGTGTCAGTCCATTCGAGAGGAACCTGTTTTCCCTGCAGTGCCTTGACGTTCAAGCCGAGGATCGACTCCCACCACGTGTGCACGTGCGACAGCCCTGTGGGAAAGCCTCGTGGGAAACCCTCGTGGGAAAGACTCGAGGGAAAACCATAGATCCTTGGATCCACGCGGCGGACTGCGTGACACTGCTGCTACCGCTCTGGAGGAAAGCGCAAGTGCATGCCCGCATTCGAGACGAGGACTGACTCCCCTGGGGAGACTCCAGAAGTACCCCAAGATCCATGTCAGCACAGGAGAGGAATCCTCAGGTTCCGGCCCCGACTCCACACAAGGTCTTAGGCCCCGGCATTGACGGGAGAGGAATCCCGAGAGGCCCCCGAGGAACTCGCATGGGGACTGGCCTTTCCTGAGGCCACCAGAGCGGGTCCCTGAGGTCCCCGTCGTAAGTCGAGAGCACCTGCCGCAACTCGAGAAAATCCAGGAGGTTTTGCCCTCCAGGCGAGATGAGGCCCATTTCCGCTGAGGCTTCTCGAGGCCAATACGTCTAACCACTGGAACTTCCAAAGGGTCCTTCACACCATTGCTGCAACTCAAGAAGTTCCCCGACATACCCGTCTCCACTCGAGAGGAAGCACGTGGTGTCCCGCACACATCCAGGGGAGCCCCGTTTCCGCCTCCTAGCTCGAGATGAGGGATCCTTTCCCTGTTTCGTAGGGAAAGAATTCCCGGCGTTCCCGTCGCATCTCAAGAGGAGGCGCTCTCCACAGGAAAGGCGAGAGGAACTCCAGGGTCGTGCCACCATTCCAAGAGTCCCCCAGATGTGTCAGTCCATTCGAGAGGAACCTGTTTTCCCTGCAGTGCCTTGACGTTGAAGCCGAGGATCGACTCCCACCACGTGTGCACGTGGGACAGCCCTGTGGGAAAGCCTCGTGGGAAAGCCTCGTGGGAAAGACTCGAGGGAAAACCATAGATACTTTGATCCACGCGGCGGACTGCGTGACACTGCTGCTACCGCTCTGGAGGAAAGCGCAAGTGCATGCCCGCATTCGAGACGAGGACTGACTCCCCTGGGGAGACTCCAGAAGTACCCCAAGATCCATGTCAGCAGTGGAGAGGAATCCTCAGGTTCCGGCCCCGACTCCACACAAGGTCTTAGGCCCCGGCATCGACGGGAGAGGAATCCCGAGAGGCCACCGAGGAACTCGCATGGGGACTGGCCTTTCCTGAGGCCACCATAGCGGTTCCCTGAGGTCCCCGTCGTAAGTCGAGAGCACCTGCCGCAACTCGAGAAAATCCAGGAGGTTTTGCCCTCCAGGCGAGATGAGGCCCATTTCCGCTGAGGGTTCTCGAGGCCAATCACATCTAACCACTGGAACTTCCAAAGGGTCCTTCACACCCTTGCTGCAACTCAAGAAGTTCCCCGACATAGCCGTCTCCACTCGAGAGGAAGCACGTGGGGTCCCGCACACATCCAGGGGAGCCCCGTTTCCGCCTCCTAGCTCGAGATGAGGGATCCTTTCCCTGTTTCGTAGGGAAAGAATACCCGGCGTTCCCGTCGCATCTCAAGAGGAGGCGCTCTCCACAGGAAAGGCGAGAGGAACTCCAGGGTCTTGCCACCATTCCAAGAGTACCCCAGATGTGTCAGTCCATTCCAGAGGAACCTGTTTTCCCTGCACTGCCTTGACGTTCAACCCGAGGATCGACTCCCACCACGTGTGCACGTGGGACAGCCCTGTGGGAAAGCCTCGTGGGAAAGCCTCGTGGGAAAGACTCGAGGGGAAACCATAGATCCTTTGATCCACGCGGCGGACTTCGTGACACTGCTGCTACCGCTCTGGAGGAAAGCGCAAGTGCATGTCCGCATTCGAGACGAGGACTGACTCCCCTGGGGAGACTCCAGAAGTACCCCAAGATCCATGTCAGCACTGGAGAGGAATCCTCAGGTTCCGGCCCCGACTCCACACAAGGTCTTAGGCCCCGGCATCGACGGGAGAGGAATCCCGAGAGGCCCCCGAGGAACTCGCATGGGGACTGGCCTTTCCTGAGGCCACCAGAGCGGGTCCCTGAGGTCCCCGTCGTAAGTCGAGAGCACCTGCCGCAACTCGAGAAAATCCAGGAGGTTTTGCCCTCCAGGCGAGATGAGGCCCATTTCCGCTGAGGCTTCTCGAGGCCAATCACGTCTAACCACTGGAACTTCCAAAGGGTCCTTCACACCATTGCTGCAACTCAAGAAGTTCCCCGACATACCCGTCTCCACTCGAGAGGAAGCACGTGGGGTCCCGCACACATCCAGGGGAGCCCCGTTTCCGCCTCCTAGCTCGAGATGAGGGATCCTTTCCCTGTTTCGTAGGGAAAGAATTCCCGGCGTTACCGTCGCATCTCAAGAGGAGGCACTCTCCTCAGGAAAGGCGAGAGGAACTCCAGGGTCGTCACACCATTCCAAGAGTCCCCAAGATGTGTCAGTCCATTCCAGAGGAACCTGTTTTCCCTGCACTGCCTTGACGTTCAAGCCGAGGATCGACTCCCACCACGTGTGCACGTGGGACAGCCCTGTTGGAAAGCCTCGTGGGAAAGCCTCGTGGGAAAGACTCGAGGGAAAACCATAGATCCTTTGATCCACGCGGCGGACTGCGTGACACTGCTGCTACCGCTCTGGAGGAAAGCGCAAGTGCATGCCCGCATTCGAGACGAGGACTGACTCCCCTGGGGAGACTCCAGAAGTACCCCAAGATCCATGTCAGCACTGGAGAGGAATCCTCAGGTTCCGGCCCCGACTCCACACAAGGTCTTAGGCCCCGGCATCGACGGGAGAGGAATCCCGAGAGGCCCCCGAGGAACTCGCATGGGGACTGGCCTTTCCTGAGGCCACAAGAGCGGGTCCCTGAGGTCCCCGTCGTAAGTCGATGGCACCTGCCGCAACTCGAGAAAATCCAGGAGGTTTTGCCCTCCAGGCGAGATGAGGCCCATTTCCGCTGAGGCTTCTCGGGGCCAATCACATCTAACCAATGGAACTTCCAAAGGGTCCTTCACACCCTTGCTGCAACTCAAGAAGTTCCCCGACATACCCGTCTCCACTCGAGAGGAAGCACGTGGGGTCCCGCACACATCCAGGGGAGCCCCGTTTCCGCCTCCTAGCTCGAGATGAGGGATCCTTTCCCTGTTTCGTAGGGAAAGAATTCCCGGCGTTCCCGTCGCACCTCAAGAGGAGGCACTCTCCAAAGGAAAGGCGAGAGGAACTCCAGGGTCCTGCCACCATTCCAAGAGTCCCCCAGATGTGTCAGTCCATTCCAGAGGAACCTGTTTTCCCTGCACTGCCTTGACGTTCAAGCCGAGGATCGACTCCCACCACGTGTGCACGTGGGACAGCCCTGTGGGAAAGCCTCGTGCGAAAGCCTCCTGGGAAAGACTCGAGGGAAAACCATAGATCCTTTGATCCACGCGGCGGACTGCGTGACACTGCTGCTACCGCTCTGGAGGAAAGCGCATGTGCATGCCCGCATTCGAGACGAGGACTGACTCCCCTGGGGAGACTCCAGAAGTACCCCAAGATCCATGTCAGCACTGGAGAGGAATCCTCAGGTTCCGGCCCCGACTCCACACAAGGTCTTAGGCCCCGGCATCGACGGGAGAGGAATCCCGAGAGGCCCCCGTGGAACTCGCATGGGGACTGGCCTTTCCTGAGGCCACCAGAGCGGGTCCCTGAGGTCCCCGTCGTAAGTCGAGAGCACCTGCCGCAACTCGAGAAAATCCAGGAGGTTTTGCCCTCCAGGCGAGATGAGGCCCATTTCCGCTGAGGCTTCTCGAGGCCAATCACATCTAACCACTGGAACTTCCAAAGGGTCCTTCACACCATTGCTGCAACTCAAGAAGTTCCCCGACATACCCATCTCCACTCGAGAGGAAGCACGTGGGGTCCCGCACACATCCAGGGGAGCCCCGTTTCCGCCTCCTAGCTCGAGATGAGGGATCCTTTCCCTGTTTCGTAGGGAAAGAATTCCCGGCGTTCCCGTCGCATCTGAAGAGGAGGTGCTCTCCACAGGAAAGGCGAGAGGAACTCCCGGGTCGTGCCACCATTCCAAGAGTCCCCCAGATGTGTCAGTCCATTCCAGAGGAACCTGTTTTCCCTGCACTGCCTTGACGTTCAAGCCGAGGATCGACTCCCACCACGTGTGCACGTGGGACAGCCCTGTGGGAAAGCCTCGTGGGAAAGCCTCGTGGGAAAGACTCGAGGGAAAACCATAGATCCTTTGATCCACGCGGCGGACTGCGTGACACTGCTGCTACCGCTCTGGAGGAAAGCGCAAGTGCATGCCCGCATTCGAGACGAGGACTGACTCCCCTGGGGAGACTCCAGAAGTACCCCAAGATCCATGTCAGCACTGGAGAGGAATCCTCAGGTTCCGGCCCCGACTCCACACAAGGTCTTAGGCCCCGGCATCGACGGGAGAGGAATCCCGAGAGGCCCCCGAGGAACTCGTATGGGGACTGGCCTTTCCTGAGGCCACCAGAGCGGGTCCCTGAGGTCCCCGTCGTAAGTCGAGAGCACCTGCCACAACTCGAGAAAATCCAGGAGGTTTTGCCCTCCAGGCGAGATGAGGCCCATTTCCGCTGAGGCTTCTCGAGGCCAATCACGTCTAAGCACTGGAACTTCCAAAGGGTCCTTCACACCATTGCTGCAACTCAAGAAGTTCCCCGACATACCCGTCTCCACTCGAGAGGAAGCACGTGGGGTCCCGCACACATCCAGGGGAGACCCGTTTCCGCCTCCAAGCTCGAGATGAGGGATCCTTTCCCTGTTTCATAGGGAAAGAATTCCCGGCGTTGCCGTCGCACTTCAAGAGGAGGCGCTCTCCTCAGGAAAGGCGAGAGGAACTCCAGGGTCGTGACACCATTCCAAGAGTCCCCCAGATGTGTCAGTCCATTCCAGAGGAACCTGTTTTCCCTGCACTGCCTTGACGTTCAAGCCGAGGATCGACTCCCACCACGTGTGCACGTGGGACAGCCCTGTGGGAAAGCCTCGTGGGAAAGCCTCTTGGGAAAGACTCGAGGGAAAACCATAGATCCTTTGATCCAGGCGGCGGACTGCGTGACACTGCTGCTACCACTCTGGAGGAAAGCGCATGTGCATGCCCGCATTCGAGACGAGGACTGACTCCCCTGGGGAGACTCCAGAAGTACCCCAAGATCCATGTCAGCACTGGAGAGGAATCCTCAGGTTCCGGCCCCGACTCCACACAAGGTCTTAGGCCCCGGCATCGACGGGAGAGGAATCCCGAGTGGCCCCCGAGGAACTCGCATGGGGACTGGCCTTTCCTGAGGCCACCAGAGCGAGTCCCTGAGGTCCCCGTCGTAAGTCGAGAGCACCTGCCGCAACTGGAGAAAATCCAGGAGGTTTTGCCCTCCAGGCGAGATGAGGCCCATTTCCGCTGAGGCTTCTCGAGACCAATCACATCTAACCACTTGAACTTCCAAAGGGTCCTTCACACCCTTGCTGCAACTCAAGAAGTTCCCCGACATACCCGTCTCCACTCGAGAGGAAGCAAGTGGGGTCCCGCACACATCCAGGGGAGCCCCGTTTCCGCCTCCTAGCTCGAGATGAGGGATCCTTTCCCTGTTTCGTAGGGAAAGAATTCCCGGCGTTCCCGTCGCATCTCAACAAGAGGCGCTCTCCACAGGAAAGGCGAGAGGAACTCCAGGGTCGTGACACCATTCCAAGAGTCCCCCAGATGTGTCAGTCCATTCCAGAGGAACCTGTTTTCCCTGCACTGCCTTGACGTTCAAGTCGAGGATCGACTCCCACCACCTGTGCACGTGGGACAGCCCTGTGGGAAAGCCTCGTGGGAAAGCCTCGTGGGAAAGACTCGAGGGAAAACCATAGATCCTTTGATCCACGCGGCGGACTGCGTGACACTGCTGCTACCGCTCTGGAGGAAAGCGCAAGTGCATGCCCGCATTCGAGACGAGGACTGACTCCCCTGGGGAGACTCCAGAATTACCCCAAGATCCATGTCAGCACTGGAGAGGAATCCTCAGGTTCCGGCCCCGACTCCACACAAGGTCTTAGGCCCCGGCATCGACGGGAGAGGAATCCCGAGAGGCCCCCGAGGAACTCGTATGCGGACTGGCCTTTCCTGAGGCTACCAGAGCGGGTCCCTGAGGTCCCCGTCGTAAGTCGAGAGCACCTGCCGCAACTCGAGAAAATCCAGGAGGTTTTGCCCTCCAGGCGAGATGAGGCCCATTTCCGCTGAGGCTTCTCGAGGCCAATCACGTCTAACCACTGGAACTTCCAAAGGGTCCTTCACACCATTGCTGCAACTCAAGAAGTTCCCCGACATAGCCGTCTCCACTCGAGAGGAAGCACGTGGGGTCCCGCACACATCCAGGGGAGCCCCGTTTCCGCCTCCTAGCTCGAGATGAGGGATCCTTTCCCTGTTTCGTAGGGAAAGAATTCCCGGCGTTCCCGTCGCACCTCAAGAGGAGGCGCTCTCCACAGGAAAGGCGAGAGGAACTCCAGGGTCGTGCCACCATTCCAAGAGTCCCCCAGATGTGTCAGTCCATTCCAGAGGAACCTGTTTTCCCTGCACTGCCTTGACGTTCAAGCCGAGGAACGACTCCCACCACGTGTGCACGTGGGACAGCCCTGTGGGAAAGCCTCGTGGGAAAGCCTCTTGGGAAAGACTCGAGGGAAAACCATAGATCCTTTAATCCACGCGGCGGACTGCGTGACACTGCTGCTACCGCTCTGGAGGAAAGCGCATGTGCATGCCCGCATTCGAGACGAGGACTGACTCCCCTGGGGAGACTCCAGAAGTACCCCAAGATCCATGTCAGCACTGGAGAGGAATCCTCAGGTTCCGGCCCCGACTCCACACAAGGTCTTAGGCCCCGGCATCGACGGGAGAGGAATCCCGAGAGGCCCCCGAGGAACTCGCATGGGGACTGGCCTTTCCTGAGGCCACCAGAGCGGGTCCCTGAGGTCCCCGTCGTAAGTCGAGAGCACCTGCCGCAACTCGAGAAAATCCAGGAGGTTTTGCCCTCCAGGCGAGATGAGGCCCATTTCCGCTGAGGCTTCTCGAGGCCAATCACATCTAACCACTGGAACTTCCAAAGGGTCCTTCACACCCTTGCTGCAACTCAAGAAGTTCCCCGACATACCCGTCTCCACTCGAGAGGAAGCACGTGGGGTCCCGCACACATCCAGGGGAGCCCCGTTTCCGCCTCCTAGCTCGAGATGAGGGATCCTTTCCCTGTTTCGTAGGGAAAGAATTCCCGGCGTTCCCGTCGCATCTCAAGAAGAGGCGCTCTCCACAGGAAAGGCGAGAGGAACTCCAGGGTCGTGCCACCATTCCAAGAGTCCCCCAGATGTGTCAGTCCATTCCAGAGGAACCTGTTTTCCCTGCACTGCCTTGACGTTCAAGCCGAGGATCGACTCCCACCACGTGTGCACGTGGGACAGCCCTGTGGGAAAGCCTCGTGGGAAAGCCTCGTGGGAAAGACTCGAGGGAAAACCATAGATCCTTTGATCCACGCGGCGGACTGCGTGACACTGCTGCTACCGCTCTGGAGGAAAGCGCAAGTGCATGCCCGCATTCGAGACGAGGACTGACTCCCCTGGGGAGACTCCAGAAGTACCCCAAGATCCATGTCAGCACTGGAGAGGAATCCTCAGGTTCCGGCCCCGACTCCACACAAGGTCTTAGGCCCCGGCATCGACGGGAGAGGAATCCCGAGAGGCCCCCGAGGAACTCGTATGGGGACTGGCCTTTCCTGAGGCCACCAGAGCGGGTCCCTGAGGTCCCCGTCGTAAGTCGAGAGCACCTGCCACAACTCGAGAAAATCCAGGAGGTTTTGCCCTCCAGGCGAGATGAGGCCCATTTCCGCTGAGGCTTCTCGAGGCCAATCACGTCTAACCACTGGAACTTCCAAAGGGTCCTTCACACCATTGCTGCAACTCAAGAAGTTCCCCGACATACCCGTCTCCACTCGAGAGGAAGCACGTGGGGTCCCGCACACATCCAGGGGAGACCCGTTTCCGCCTCCAAGCTCGAGATGAGGGATCCTTTCCCTGTTTCGTAGGGAAAGAATTCCCGGCGTTGCCGTCGCATCTCAAGAGGAGGCGCTCTCCACAGGAAAGGCGAGAGGAACTCCAGGGTCGTGCCACCATTCCAAGAGTCCCCCAGATGTGTCAGTCCATTCCAGAGGAACCTGTTTTCCCTGCACTGCCTTGACGTTCAAGCCGAGGATCGACTCCCACCACCTGTGCACGTGGGACAGCCCTGTGGGAAAGCCTCGTGGGAAAGCCTCGTGGGAAAGACTCGAGGGAAAACCATAGATCCTTTGATCCACGCGGCGGACTGCGTGACACTGCTGCTACCGCTCTGGAGGAAAGCGCAAGTGCATGCCCGCATTCGAGACGAGGACTGACTCCCCTGGGGAGACTCCAGAAGTACCCCAAGATCCATGTCAGCACTGGAGAGGAATCCTCAGGTTCCGGCCCCGACTCCACACAAGGTCTTAGGCCCCGGCATCGACGGGAGAGGAATCCCGAGAGGCCCCCGAGGAACTCGTATGCGGACTGGCCTTTCCTGAGGCTACCAGAGCGGGTCCCTGAGGTCCCCGTCGTAAGTCGAGAGCACCTGCCGCAACTCGAGAAAATCCAGGAGGTTTTGCCCTCCAGGCGAGATGAGGCCCATTTCCGCTGAGGCTTCTCGAGGCCAATCACGTCTAACCACTGGAACTTCCAAAGGGTCCTTCACACCATTGCTGCAACTCAAGAAGTTCCCCGACATACCCGTCTCCACTCGAGAGGAAGCACGTGGGGTCCCGCACACATCCAGGGGAGACCCGTTTCCGCCTCCTAGCTCGAGATGAGGGATCCTTTCCCTGTTTCGTAGGGAAAGAATTCCCGGCCTTGCCATCGCATCTCAAGAGGAGGCGCTCTCCACAGGAAAGGCGAGAGGAACTCCAGGGTCGTGACAACATTCCAAGAGTCCCCCAGATGTGTCAGTCCATTCCAGAGGAACCAGTTTTCCCTGCACTGCCTTGACGTTCAAGCCGAGGATCGACTCCCACCACGTGTGCACGTGGGACAGCCCTGTGGGAAAGCCTCGTGGGAAAGCCTCGTGGGAAAGACTCGAGGGAAAACCATAGATCCTTTAATCCACGCGGCGGACTGCGTGACACTGCTGCTACCGCTCTGGAGGAAAGCGCATGTGCATGCCCGCATTCGAGACGAGGACTGACTCCCCTGGCGAGACTCCAGAAGTACCCCAAGATCCATGTCAGCACTGAAGAGGAATCCTCAGGTTCCGGCCCCGACTCCACACAAGGTCTTAGGCCCCGTCATCGACGGGAGAGGAATCCCGAGAGGCCCCCGAGGAACTCGCATGGGGACTGGCCTTTCCTGAGGCCACCAGAGCGGGTCCCTGAGGTCCCCGTCGTAAGTCGAGAGCACCTGCCGCAACTCGAGAAAATCCAGGAGGTTTTGCCCTCCAGGCGAGATGAGGCCCATTTCCGCTGAGGCTTCTCGAGGCCAATCACATCTAACCACTGGAACTTCCAATGGGTCCTTCACACCCTTGCTGCAACTCAAGAAGTTCCCCGACATACCCGTCTCCACTCGAGAGGAAGCACGTGGGGTCCCGCACACATCCAGGGGAGCCCCGTTTCCGCCTCCTAGCTCGAGATGAGGGATCCTTTCCCTGTTTCGTAGGGAAAGAATTCCCGGCGTTCCCGTCGCATCTCAAGAAGAGGCGCTCTCCACAGGAAAGGCGAGAGGAAATCCATGGTCGTGCCACCATTCCAAGAGTCCCCCAGATGTGTCAGTCCATTCCAGAGGAACCTGTTTTCCCTGCACTGCCTTGACGTTCAAGCCGAGGATCGACTCCCACCACGTGTGCACGTGGGACAGCCCTGTGGGAAAGCCTCGTGGGAAAGCCTCGTGGGAAAGACTCGAGGGAAAACCATAGATCCTTTGATCCACGCGGCGGACTGCGTGACACTGCTGCTACCGCTCTGGAGGAAAGCGCAAGTGCATGCCCGCATTCGAGACGAGGACTGACTCCCCTGGGGAGACTCCAGAAGTACCCCAAGATCCATGTCAGCACTGGAGAGGAATCCGCAGGTTCCGGCCCCGACTCCACACAAGGTCTTAGGCCGCGGCATCGACGGGAGAGGAATCCCGAGAGGCCCCCGAGGAACTCGCATGGGGACTGGCCTTTCCTGAGGCCACCAGAGCGGGTCCCTGAGGTCCCCGTCGTAAGTCGAGAGCACCTGCCGCAACTCGAGAAAATCCAGGAGGTTTTGCCCTCCAGGCGAGATGAGGCCCATTTCCGCTGAGGCTTCTCGAGGCCAATCACGTCTAACCACTGGAACTTCCAAAGGGTCCTTCACACCATTGCTGCAACTCAGGAAGTTCCCCGACATACCCGTCTCCACTCGAGAGGAAGCACGTGGGGTCCCGCACACATCCAGGGGAGACCCGTTTCCGCCTCCTAGCTCGAGATGAGGGATCCTTTCCCTGTTTCGTAGGGAAAGAATTCCCGGCGTTGCCGTCGCATCTCAAGAGGAGGCGCTCTCCTCAGGAAAGGCGAGAGGAACTCCAGGGTCGTGACACCATTCCAAGAGTCCCCCAGATGTGTCAGTCCATTCCAGAGGAACCTGTTTTCCCTGCACTGCCTTGACGTTCAAGCCGAGGATCGACTCCCACCACGTGTGCACGTGGGACAGCCCTGTGGGAAAGCCTCGTGGGAAAGCCTCGTGGGGAAGACTCGAGGGAAAACCATAGATCCTTTGATCCACGCGGCGGACTGCGTGACACTGCTGCTACCGCTCTGGAGGAAAGCGCAAGTGCATGCCCGCATTCGAGACGAGGACTGAACCCCTGGGGAGACTCCAGAAGTACCCCAAGATCCATGTCAGCACTGGAGAGGAATCCTCAGGTTCCGGCCCCGACTCCACACAAGGTCTTAGGCCCCGGCATCGACGGGAGAGGAATCCCGAGAGGCCCCCGAGGAACTCGAATGGGGACTGGCCTTTCCTGAGGCCACCAGAGCGGGTCCCTGAGGTCCCCGTCGTAAGTCGAGAGCACCTGCCGCAACTCGAGAAAATCCAGGAGGTTTTGCCCTCCAGGCGAGATGAGGCCCATTTCCGCTGAGGCTTCTCGAGGCCAATCACATCTAACCAATGGAACTTCCAAAGGGTCCTTCACACCCTTGCTGCAACTCAAGAAGTTCCCCTACATACCCGTCTCCACTCGAGAGGAAGCACGTGGGGTCCCGCACACATCCAGGGGAGCCCCGTTTCCGCCTCCTAGCTCGAGATGAGGGATCCTATCCCTGTTTCGTAGGGAAAGAATTCCCGGCGTTCCCGTCGCACCTCAAGAGGAGGCGCTCTCCAAAGGAAAGGCGAGAGGAACTCCAGGGTCGTGCCACCATTCCAAGAGTCCCCCAGATGTGTCAGTCCATTCCAGAGGAACCTGTTTTCCCTGCACTGCCTTGACGTTCAAGCCGAGGATCGACTCCCACCACGTGTGAACGTGGGACAGCCCTGTGGGAAAGCCTCGTGGGAAAGCCTCGTGGGAAAGACTCGAGGGAAAACCATAGATCCTTTGATCCACGCGGCGGACTGCGTGACACTGCTGCTACCGCTCTGGAGGAAAGCACAAGTGCATGCCCGCATTCGAGACGAGGACTGAACCCCTGGGGAGACTCCAGAAGTACCCCAAGATCCATGTCAGCACTGGAGAGGAATCCTCAGGTTCCGGCCCCGACTCCACACAAGGTCTTAGGCCCCGGCATCGACGGGAGAGGAATCCCGAGAGGCCCCCGAGGAACTCGAATGGGGACTGGCCTTTCCTAAGGCCACCAGAGCGGGTCCCTGAGGTCCCCGTCGTAAGTCGAGAGCACCTGCCGCAACTCGAGAAAATCCAGGAGGTTTTGCCCTCCAGGCGAGATGAGGCCCATTTCCGCTGAGGCTTCTCGAGGCCAATCACATCTAACCAATGGAACTTCCAAAGGGTCCTTCACACCCTTGCTGCAACTCAAGAAGTTCCCCGACATACCCGTCTCCACTCGAGAGGAAGCACGTGGGGTCCCTCCCACATCCAGGGGAGCCCCGTTTCCGCCTCCTAGCTCGAGATGAGGGATCCTTTCCCTGTTTCGTAGGGAAAGAATTCCCGGCGTTCCCGTCGCATCTCAAGAGGAGGCGCTCTCCACAGGAAAGGCGAGAGGAACTCCAGGGTCGTGCCACCATTCCAAGAGTCCCCCAGATGTGTCAGTCCATTCCAGAGGAACCTGTTTTCCCTGCACTGCCTTGACGTTCAAGCCGAGGATCGACTCCCACCACGTGTGCACGTGGGACAGCCCTGTGGGAAAGCCTCGTGGGAAAGCCTCGTGGGAAAGACTCGAGGGAAAACCATAGATCCTTTGATCCACGCGGCGGACTGCGTGACACTGCTGCTACCGCTCTGGAGGAAAGCGCAAGTGCATGCCCGCATTCGAGACGAGGACTGACTCCCCTGGGGAGACTCCAGAAGTACCCCAAGATCCATGTCAGCACTGGAGAGGAATCCTCAGGTTCCGGCCCCGACTCCACACAAGGTCTTAGGCCCCGGCATCGACGGGAGAGGAATCCCGAGAGGCCCCCGAGGAACTCGCATGGGGACTGGCCTTTCCTGAGGCCACCAGAGCGGGTCCCTGAAGTCCCCGTCGTAAGTCGAGAGCACCTGCGGCAACTCGAGAAAATCCAGGAGGTTTTGCCCTCCAGGCGAGATGAGGCCCATTTCCACTGAGGCTTCTCGAGGCCAATCACATCTAACCACTGAACTTCCAAAGGGTCCTTCACACCATTGCTGCAACTCAAGAAGTTCCCCGACATACCCGTCTCCACTCGAGAGGAAGCACGTGGGTCCCGCACACATCCAGGGGAGCCCCGTTTCCGCCTCCTAGCTCGAGATGAGGGATCCTTTCCCTGTTTCGTAGGGAAAGAATTCCCGGCGTTCCCGTCGCATCTCAAGAGGAGGCGCTCTCCATAGGAAAGGCGAGAGGAACTCCAGGGTCGTGCCACCATTCCAAGAGTCCCCCAGATGTGTCAGTCCATTCCAGAGGAACCTGTTTTCCCTGCACTGCCTTGACGTTCAAGCCGAGGATCGACTCCCACCACGTGTGCACGTGGGACAGCCCTGTGGGAAAGCCTCGTGGGAAAGCCTCGTGGGAAAGACTCGAGGGAAAACCATAGATCCTTTGATCCACGCGGCGGACTGCGTGACACTGCTGCTACCGCTCTGGAGGAAAGCGCAAGTGCATGCCCGCATTCGAGACGAGGACTGACTCCCCTGGGGAGACTCCAGAAGTACCCCAAGATCCATGTCAGCACTGGAGAGGAATCCTCAGGTTCCGGCCCCGACTCCACACAAGGTCTTAGGCCCCGGCATCGACGGGAGAGGAATCCCGAGAGGCCCCCGAGGAACTCGCATGGGGACTGGCCTTTCCTGAGGCCACCAGAGCGGGTCCCTGAAGTCCCCGTCGTAAGTCGAGAGCACCTGCCGGAACTCGAGAAAATCCAGGAGGTTTTGCCCTCCAGGCGAGATGAGGCCCATTTCCGCTGAGGCTTCTCGAGGCCAATCACATCTAACCACTGGAACTTCCAAAGGGTCCTTCACACCATTGCTGCAACTCAAGAAGTTCCCCGACATACCCGTCTCCACTCGAGAGGAAGCACGTGGGTCCCGCACACATCCAGGGGAGCCCCGTTTCCGCCTCCTAGCTCGAGATGAGGGATCCTTTCCCTGTTTCGTAGGGAAAGAATTCCCGGCGTTCCCGTCGCATCTCAAGAGGAGGCGCTCTCCACAGGAAAGGCGAGAGGAACTCCAGGGTCGTGCCACCATTCCAAGAGTCCCCCAGATGTGTCAGTCCATTCCAGAGGAACCTGTTTTCCCTGCACTGCCTTGACGTTCAAGCCGAGGATCGACTCCCACCACGTGTGCACGTGGGACAGCCCTGTGGGAAAGCCTCGTGGGAAAGCCTCGTGGGAAAGACTCGAGGGAAAACCATAGATCCTTTGATCCACGCGGCAGACTGCGTGACACTGCTGCTACCGCTCTGGAGGAAAGCGCAAGTGCATGCCCGCATTCGAGACGAGGACTGACTCCCCTGGGGAGACTCCAGAAGTACCCCAAGATCCATGTCAGCACTGGAGAGGAATCCTCAGGTTCCGGCCCCGACTCCACACAAGGTCTTAGGCCCCGGCATCGACGGGAGAGGAATCCCGAGAGGCCCCCGAGGAACTCGCATGGGGACTGGCCTTTCCTGAGGCCACCAGAGCGGGTCCCTGAGGTCCCCGTCGTAAGTCGAGAGCACCTGCCGCAACTCGAGAAAATCCAGGAGGTTTTGCCCTCCAGGCGAGATGAGGCCCATTTCCGCTGAGGCTTCTCGAGTCCAATCACGTCTAACCACTGGAACTTCCAAAGGGTCCTTCACAACCTTGCTGCAACTCAAGAAGTTCCCCGACATACCCGTCTCCACTCGAGAGGAAGCACGTGGGGTCCCGCACACATCCAGGGGAGCCCCGTTTCCGCCTCCTAGCTCGAGATGAGGGATCCTTTCCCTGTTTCGTAGGGAAAGAATTCCCGGCGTTCCCATCGCATCTCAAGAGGAGGCGCTCTCCACAGGAAAGGCGAGAGGAACTCCAGGGTCGTGCCACAATTCCAAGAGCCCCCAGATGTGTCAGTCCATTCCAGAGGAACCTGTTTTCCCTGCACTGCCTTGACGTTCAAGCCGAGGATCGACTCCCACCACGTGTGCACGTGGGACACCCCTGTGGGAAAGCCTCGTGGGAAAGCCTCGTGGGAAAGAGTCGAGGGAAAACCATACATCCTTTGATCCACGCGGCGGACTGTGTGACACTGCTGCTACCGCTCTGGAGGAAAGCGCAAGTGCATGCCCGCATTCGAGACGAGGACTGACTCCCCTGGGGAGGCTCCAGAAGTACCCCAAGATCCATGTCAGCACTGGAGAGGAATCCTCAGGTTCCGGCCCCAACTCCACACAAGGTCTTAGGCCCCGGCATCGACGGGACAGGAATCCCGAGAGGCCCCCGAGGAACTCGCATGGGGACTGGCCTTTCCTGAGGCCACCAGAGCGGGTCCCTGAGGTTCCCGTCGTAAGTCGAGAGCACCTGCCGCAACTCGAGAAAATCCAGGAGGTTTTGCCCTCCAGGCGAGATGAGGCCCATTTCCGCTGAGGCTTCTCGAGGCCAATCACATCTAACCACTGGAACTTCCAAAGGGTCCTTCACACCATTGCTGCAACTCAAGAAGTTCCCAGACATACCCGTCTCCACTCGAGAGGAAGCCCGTGGGGTCCCGCACACATCCAGGGGAGCCCCGTTTCCGCCTCCTAGCTCGAGATGAGGGATCCTTTCCCTGTTTCGTAGGGAAAGAATTCCCGGCGTTCCCGTCGCATCTCAAGAGGAGGCGCTCTCCACAGGAAAGGCGAGAGGAACTCCAGGGTCGTGCCACCATTCCAAGAGTCCCCCAGATGTGTCAGTCCATTCCAGAGGAACCTGTTTTCCCTGCACTGCCTTGACGTTCAAGCCGAGGATCGACTCCCACCACGTGTGCACGTGGGACAGCCCTGTGGGAAAGCCTCGTGGGAAAGCCTCGTGGGAAAGAGTCGAGGGAAAACCATAGATCCTTTGATCCACGCGGCAGACTGCGTGACACTGCTGCTACCGCTCTGGAGGAAAGCGCAAGTGCATGCCCGCATTCGAGACGAGGACTGACTCCCCTGGGGAGACTCCAGAAGTACCCCAAGATCCATGTCAGCACTGGAGAGGAATCCTCAGGTTCCGGCCCCGACTCCACACAAGGTCTTAGGCCCCGGCATCGACGGGAGAGGAATCCCGAGAGGCCCCCGAGGAACTCGCATGGGGACTGGCCTTTCCTGAGGCCACCAGAGCGGGTCCCTGAAGTCCCCGTCGTAAGTCGAGAGCACCTGCGGCAACTCGAGAAAATCCAGGAGGTTTTGCCCTCCAGGCGAGATGAGGCCCATTTCCGCTGAGGCTTCTCGAGGCCAATCACATCTAACCACTGAACTTCCAAAGGGTCCTTCACACCATTGCTGCAACTCAAGAAGTTCCCCGACATACCCGTCTCCACTCGAGAGGAAGCACGTGGGTCCCGCACACATCCAGGGGAGCCCCGTTTCCGCCTCCTAGCTCGAGATGAGGGATCCTTTCCCTCTTTCGTAGGGAAAGAATTCCCGGCGTTCCCGTCGCATCTCAAGAGGAGGCGCTCTCCATAGGAAAGGCGAGAGGAACTCCAGGGTCGTGCCACCATTCCAAGAGTCCCCCAGATGTGTCAGTCCATTCCAGAGGAACCTGTTTTCCCTGCACTGCCTTGACGTTCAAGCCGAGGATCGACTCCCACCACGTGTGCACGTGGGACAGCCCTGTGGGAAAGCCTCGTGGGAAAGCCTCGTGGGAAAGACTCGAGGGAAAACCATAGATCCTTTGATCCACGCGGCGGACTGCGTGACACTGCTGCTACCGCTCTGGAGGAAAGCGCAAGTGCATGCCCGCATTCGAGACGAGGACTGACTCCCCTGGGGAGACTCCAGAAGTACCCCAAGATCCATGTCAGCACTGGAGAGGAATCCTCAGGTTCCGGCCCCGACTCCACACAAGGTCTTAGGCCCCGGCATCGACGGGAGAGGAATCCCGAGAGGCCCCCGAGGAACTCGCATGGGGACTGGCCTTTCCTGAGGCCACCAGAGCGGGTCCCTGAAGTCCCCGTCGTAAGTCGAGAGCACCTGCCGGAACTCGAGAAAATCCACGAGGTTTTGCCCTCCAGGCGAGATGAGGCCCATTTCCGCTGAGGCTTCTCGAGGCCAATCACATCTAACCACTGGAACTTCCAAAGGGTCCTTCACACCATTGCTGCAACTCAAGAAGTTCCCCGACATACCCGTCTCCACTCGAGAGGAAGCACGTGGGTCCCGCACACATCCAGGGGAGCCCCGTTTCCGCCTCCTAGCTCGAGATGAGGGATCCTTTCCCTGTTTCGTAGGGAAAGAATTCCCGGCGTACCCGTCGCATCTCAAGAGGAGGCGCTCTCCACAGGAAAGGCGAGAGGAACTCCAGGGTCGTGCCACCATTCCAAGAGTCCCCCAGATGTGTCAGTCCATTCCAGAGGAACCTGTTTTCCCTGCACTGCCTTGACGTTCAAGCCGAGGATCGACTCCCACCACGTGTGCACGTGGGACAGCCCTGTGGGAAAGCCTCGTGGGAAAGCCTCGTGGGAAAGACTCGAGGGAAAACCATAGATCCTTTGATCCACGCGGCAGACTGCGTGACACTGCTGCTACCGCTCTGGAGGAAAGCGCAAGTGCATGCCCGCATTCGAGACGAGGACTGACTCCCCTGGGGAGACTCCAGAAGTACCCCAAGATCCATGTCAGCACTGGAGAGGAATCCTCAGGTTCCGGCCCCGACTCCACACAAGGTCTTAGGCCCCGGCATCGACGGGAGAGGAATCCCGAGAGGCCCCCGTGGAACTCGCATGGGGACTGGCCTTTCCTGAGGCCACCAGAGCGGGTCCCTGAGGTCCCCGTCGTAAGTCGAGAGCACCTGCCGCAACTCGAGAAAATCCAGGAGGTTTTGCCCTCCAGGCGAGATGAGGCCCATTTCCGCTGAGGCTTCTCGAGGCCAATCACGTCTAACCACTGGAACTTCCAAAGGGTCCTTCACAACCTTGCTGCAACTCAAGAAGTTCCCCGACATACCCGTCTCCACTCGAGAGGAAGCACGTGGGGTCCCGCACACATCCAGGGGAGCCCCGTTTCCGCCTCCTAGCTCGAGATGAGGGATCCTTTCCCTGTTTCGTAGGGAAAGAATTCCCGGCGTTCCCATCGCATCTCAAGAGGAGGCGCTCTCCACAGGAAAGGCGAGAGGAACTCCAGGGTCGTGCCACAATTCCAAGAGTCCCCCAGATGTGTCAGTCCATTCCAGAGGAACCTGTTTTCCCTGCACTGCCTTGACGTTCAAGCCGAGGATCGACTCCCACCACGTGTGCACGTGGGACACCCCTGTGGGAAAGCCTCGTGGGAAAGCCTCGTGGGAAAGAGTCGAGGGAAAACCATACATCCTTTGATCCACGCGGCGGACTGTGTGACACTGCTGCTACCGCTCTGGAGGAAAGCGCAAGTGCATGCCCGCATTCGAGATGAGGACTGACTCCCCTGGGGAGGCTCCAGAAGTACCCCAAGATCCATGTCAGCACTGGAGAGGAATCCTCAGGTTCCGGCCCCAACTCCACACAAGGTCTTAGGCCCCGGCATCGACGGGACAGGAATCCCGAGAGGCCCCCGAGGAACTCGCATGGGGACTGGCCTTTCCTGAGGCCACCAGAGCGGGTCCCTGAGGTTCCCGTCGTAAGTCGAGAGCACCTGCCGCAACTCGAGAAAATCCAGGAGGTTTTGCCCTCTAGGCGAGATGAGGCCCATTTCCGCTGAGGCTTCTCGAGGCCAATCACATCTAACCACTGGAACTTCCAAAGGGTCCTTCACACCATTGCTGCAACTCAAGAAGTTCCCAGACATACCCGTCTCCACTCGAGAGGAAGCCCGTGGGGTCCCGCACACATCCAGGGGAGCCCCGTTTCCGCCTCCTAGCTCGAGATGAGGGATCCTTTCCCTGTTTCGTAGGGAAAGAATTCCCGGCGTTCCCGTCGCATCTCAAGAGGAGGCGCTCTCCACAGGAAAGGCGAGAGGAACTCCAGGGTCGTGCCACCATTCCAAGAGTCCCCCAGATGTGTCAGTCCATTCCAGAGGAACCTGTTTTCCCTGCACTGCCTTGACGTTCAAGCCGAGGATCGACTCCCACCACGTGTGCACTTGGGACAGCCCTGTGGGAAAGCCTCGTGGGAAAGCCTCGTGGGAAAGACTCGAGGGAAAACCATAGATCCTTTGATCCACGCGGCAGACTGCGTGACACTGCTGCTACCGCTCTGGAGGAAAGCGCAAGTGCATGCCCGCATTCGAGACGAGGACTGACTCCCCTGGGGAGACTCCAGAAGTACCCCAAGATCCATGTCAGCACTGGAGAGGAATCCTCAGGTTCCGGCCCCGACTCCACACAAGGTCTTAGGCCCCGGCATCGACGGGAGAGGAATCCCGAGAGGCCCCCGAGGAACTCGCATGGGGACTGGCCTTTCCTGAGGCCACCAGAGCGGGTCCCTGAGGTCCCCGTCGTAAGTCGAGAGCACCTGCCGCAACTCGAGAAAATCCAGGAGGTTTTGCCCTCCAGGCGAGATGAGGCCCATTTCCGCTGAGGCTTCTCGAGGCCAATCACGTCTAACCACTGGAACTTCCAAAGGGTCCTTCACAACCATGCTGCAACTCAAGAAGTTCCCCGACATACCCGTCTCCACTCGAGAGGAAGCACGTGGGGTCCCGCACACATCCAGGGGAGCCCCGTTTCCGCCTCCTAGCTCGAGATGAGGGATCCTTTCCCTGTTTCGTAGGGAAAGAATTCCCGGCGTTCCCATCGCATCTCAAGAGGAGGCGCTCTCCACAGGAAAGGCGAGAGGAACTCCAGGGTCGTGCCACCATTCCAAGAGTCCCCCAGATGTGTCAGTCCATTCCAGAGGAACCTGTTTTCCCTGCACTGCCTTGACGTTCAAGCCGAGGATCGACTCCCACCACGTGTGCACGTGGGACAGCCCTGTGGGAAAGCCTCGTGGGAAAGCCTCGTGGGAAAGACTCGAGGGAAAACCATAGATCCTTTGATCCACGCGGCGAACTGCGTGACACTGCTGCTACCGCTCTGGAGGAAAGGGCAAGTGCATGCCCGCATTCGAGACGAGGACTGACTCCCCTGGGGAGACTCCAGAAGTACCCCAAGATCCATGTCAGCACTGGAGAGGAATCCTCAGGTTCCGGCCCCGACTCCACACAAGGTCTTAGGCCCCGGCATCGACGGGAGAGGAATCCCGAGAGGCCCCCGAGGAACTCGCATGGGGACTGGCCTTTCCTGAGGCCACCAGTGCGGGTCCCAGAGGTCCCCGTCGTAAGTAGGGAACCTGCCGCAACTCGAGAAAATCCAGGAGGTTTTGCCCTCCAGGCGAGATGAGGCCCATTTCCAATGAGGCTTCTCGAGGCCAATCACGTCTAACCACTGGAACTTCCAAAGGGTCCTTCACACCATTGCTGCAACTCAAGAAGATCCCCGACATACCAGTCTCCACTCGAGAGGAATCACGTGGTGTCCCGCACACATCCAGGGGAGCCCCGTTTCCGCCTCCTAGCTCGAGATGAGGGATCCTTTCCCTGTTTCGTAGGGAAAGAATTCCCGGCGTTCCCGTCGCATCTCAAGAGGAGGCGCTCTCCACAGGAAAGGCGAGAGGAACTCCAGGGTCGTGCCACCATTCCAAGAGTCCCCCAGATGTGTCAGTCCATTCCAGAGGAACCTGTTTTCCCTGCACTGCCTTGACGTTCAAGCCGAGGATCGACTCCCACCACGTGTGCACGTGGGACACCCCTGTGGGAAAGCCTCGTGGGAAAGCCTCGTGGGAAAGAGTCGAGGGAAAACCATACATCCTTTGATCCACGCGGCGGACTGTGTGACACTGCTGCTACCGCTCTGGAGGAAAGCGCAAGTGCATGCCCGCATTCGAGACGAGGACTGACTCCCCTGGGGAGACTCCAGAAGTACCCCAAGATCCATGTCAGCACTGGAGAGGAATCCTCAGGTTCCGGCCCCAACTCCACACAAGGTCTTAGGCCCCGGCATCGACGGGAGAGGAATCCCGAGAGGCCCCCGAGGAACTCGCATGGGGACTGGCCTTTCCTGAGGCCACCAGAGCGGGTCCCTGAGGTTCCCGTCGTAAGTCGAGAGCACCTGCCGCAACTCGAGAAAATCCAGGAGGTTTTGCCCTCCAGGCGAGATGAGGCCCATTTCCGCTGAGGCTTCTCGAGGCCAATCACATCTAACCACTGGAACTTCCAAAGGGTCCTTCACACCATTGCTGCAACTCAAGAAGTTCCCAGACATACCCGTCTCCACTCGAGAGGAAGCCCGTGGGGTCCCGCACACATCCAGGGGAGCCCCGTTTCCGCCTCCTAGCTCGAGATGAGGGATCCTTTCCCTGTTTCGTAGGGAAAGAATTCCCGGCGTTCCCGTCGCATCTCAAGAGGAGGCGCTCTCCACAGGAAAGGCGAGAGGAACTCCAGGGTCGTGCCACCATTCCAAGAGTCCCCCAGATGTGTCAGTCCATTCCAGAGGAACCTGTTTTCCCTGCACTGCCTTGACGTTCAAGCCGAGGATCGACTCCCAACACGTGTGCACGTGGGACAGCCCTGTGGGAAAGCCTCGTGGGAAAGCCTCGTGGGAAAGACTCGAGGGAAAACCATAGATCCTTTGATCCACGCGGCGGACTGCGTTACACTGCTGCTACCGCTCTGGAGGAAAGCGCAAGTGCATGCCCGCATTCGAGACGAGGACTGACTCCCCTGGGGAAACTCCAGAAGTACCCCAAGATCCATGTCAGCACTGGAGAGGAATCCTCATGTTCCGGCCCCGACTCCACACAAGGTCTTAGGCCCCGGCATCGACGGGAGAGGAATCCCGAGAGGCCCCCGAGGAACTCGCATGGGGACTGGCCTTTCCTGAGGCCACCAGAGCGGGTCCCTGAGGTCCCCGTCGTAAGTCGAGAGCACCTGCCGCAACTCGATAAAATCGAGGAGGTTTTGCCCTCCAGGCGAGATGAGGCCCATTTCCAATGAGGCTTCTCGAGGCCAATCACATCTAACCACTGGAACTTCCAAAGGGTCCTTCACACCATTGCTGCAACTCAAGAAGATCCCAGACATACCCGTCTCCAATCGAGAGGAATCACGTGGTGTCCCGCACACATCCAGGGGAGCCCCGTTTCCGCCTCCTAGCTCGAGATGAGGGATCCTTTCCCTGTTTCGTAGGGAAAGAATTCCCGGCGTTCCCGTCGCATCTCAAGAGGAGGCGCTCTCCACAGGAAAGGCGAGAGGAACTCCAGGGTCGTGCCACCATTCCAAGAGTCCCCCAGATGTGTCAGTCCATTCCAGAGGAACCTGTTTTCCCTGCACTGCCTTGACGTTCAAGCCGAGGATCGACTCCCACCACGTGTGCACGTGGGACACCCCTGTGGGAAAGCCTCGTGGGAAAGCCTCGTGGGAAAGAGTCGAGGGAAAACCATAGATCCTTTGATCCACGCGGCGGACTGCGTGACACTGCTGCTACCGCTCTGGAGGAAAGTGCAAGTGCATGCCCGCATTCGAGACGAGGACTGACTCCCCTGGGGAGACTCCAGAAGTACCCCAAGATCCATGTCAGCACTGGAGAGGAATCCTCAGGTTCCGGCCCCGACTCCACACAAGGTCTTAGGCCCCGGCATCGATGGGAGAGGAATCCCGAGAGGCCCCCGAGGAACTCGCATGGGGACTGGCCTTTCCTGAGGCCACCAGAGCGGGTCCCTGAGGTCCCCGTCGTAAGTCGAGGGCACCTGCCGCAACTCGAGAAAATCCAGGAGGTTTTGCCCTCCAGGCGAGATGAGGCCCATTTCCAATGAGGCTTCTCGAGGCCAATCACATCTAACCACTGGAACTTCCAAAGGGTCCTTCACACCATTGCTGCAACTCAAGAAGATCCCCGACATACCAGTCTCCACTCGAGAGGAATCACGTGGTGTCCCGCACACATCCAGGGGAGCCCCGTTTCCGCCTCCTAGCTCCAGATGAGGGATCCTTTCCCTGTTTCGTAGGGAAAGAATTCCCGGCGTTCCCGTCGCATCTCAAGAGGAGGCGCTCTCCACAGGAAAGGCGAGAGGAACTCCAGGGTCGTGCCACCATTCCAAGAGTCCCCAAGATGTGTCAGTCCATTCCAGAGGAACCTGTTTTCCCTGCACTGCCTTGACGTTCAAGCCGAGGATCGACTCCCACCACGTGTGCACGTGGGACACCCCTGTGGGAAAGCCTCGTGGGAAAGCCTCGTGGGAAAGAGTCGAGGGAAAACCATACATCCTTTGATCCACGCGGCGGACTGTGTGACACTGCTCCTACCGCTCTGGAGGAAAGCGCAAGTGCATGCCCGCATTCGAGACGAGGACTGACCCCCCTGGGGAGACTCCAGAAGTACCCCAAGATCGATGTCAGCACTGGAGAGGAATCCTCAGGTTCCGGCCCCGACTCCACACAAGGTCTTAGGCTCCGGCATCGACGGGAGAGGAATCCCGAGAGGCCCCCGAGGAACTCGCATGGGGACTGGCCTTTCCTGAGGCCACCAGAGCGGGTCCCTGAGGTTCCCGTCGTAAGTCGAGAGCACCTGCCGCAACTCGAGAAAATCCAGGAGGTTTTGCCCTCCAGGCGAGATGAGGTCCATTTCCGGTGAGGCTTCTCGAGGCCAATCACATCTAACCACTGGAACTTCCAAAGGGTCCTTCACACCATTGCTGCAACTCAAGAAGTACCCCGACATACCCGTCTCCACTGGAGAGGAAGCACGTGGGGTCCCGCACACATCCAGGGGAGCCCCGTTTCCGCCTCCTAGCTCGAGATGAGGGATCCTTTCCCTGTTTTGTAGGGAAAGAATTCCCGGCGTTCCCGTCGCATCTCAAGAGGAGGCGCTCTCCACAGGAAAGGCGAGAGGAACTCCAGGGAAGTGACACCATTCCAAGAGTCCCCCAGATGTGTCAGTCCATTCCAGAGGAACCTGTTTTCCCTGCACTGCCTTGACGTTCAAGCCGAGGATCGACTCCCACCACGTGTGCACGTGGGACACCCCTGTGGGAAAGCCTCGTGGGAAAGCCTCGTTGGAAAGACTCGAGGGAAAACCATAGATCCTTTGATCCACGCGGCAGACTGCGTGACACTGCTGCTACCGCTCTGGAGGAAAGCGCAAGTGCATGCCCGCATTCGAGACGAGGACTGACTCCCCTGGGGAGACTCCAGAAGTACCCCAAGATCCATGTCAGCACTGGAGAGGAATCCTCAGGTTCCGGCCCCGACTCCACACAAGGTCTTAGGCCCCGGCATCGACGGGAGAGGAATCCCGAGAGGCCCCCGAGGAACTCGCATGGGGACTGGCCTTTCCTGAGGCCACCAGAGCGGGTCCCTGAGGTCCCCGTCGTAAGTCGAGAGCACCTGCCGCAACTCGAGAAAATCCAGGAGGTTTTGCCCTCCAGGCGAGATGAGGCCCATTTCCGCTGAGGCTTCTCGAGGCCAATCACGTCTAACCACTGGAACTTCCAAAGGGTCCTTCACAACCTTGCTGCAACTCAAGAAGTTCCCCGACATACCCGTCTCCACTCGAGAGGAAGCACGTGGGGTCCCGCACACATCCAGGGGAGCCCCGTTTCCGCCTCCTAGCTCGAGATGAGGGATCCTTTCCCTGTTTCGTAGGGAAAGAATTCCCGGCGTTCCCATCGCATCTCAAGAGGAGGCGCTCTCCACAGGAAAGGCGAGAGGAACTCCAGGGTCGTGCCACCATTCCAAGAGTCCCCCAGATGTGTCAGTCCATTCCAGAGGAACCTGTTTTCCCTGCACTGCCTTGACGTTCAAGCCGAGGATCGACTCCCACCACGTGTGCACGTGGGACAGCCCTGTGGGAAAGCCTCGTGGGAAAGCCTCGTGGGAAAGACTCGAGGGAAAACCATAGATCCTTTGATCCACGCGGCGAACTGCGTGACACTGCTGCTACCGCTCTGGAGGAAAGGGCAAGTGCATGCCCGCATTCGAGACGAGGACTGACTCCCCTGGGGAGACTCCAGAAGTACCCCAAGATCCATGTCAGCACTGGAGAGGAATCCTCAGGTTCCGGCCCCGACTCCACACAAGGTCTTAGGCCCCGGCATCGACGGGAGAGGAATCCCGAGAGGCCCCCGAGGAACTCGCATGGGGACTGGCCTTTCCTGAGGCCACCAGTGCGGGTCCCAGAGGTCCCCGTCGTAAGTAGGGAACCTGCCGCAACTCGAGAAAATCCAGGAGGTTTTGCCCTCCAGGCGAGATGAGGCCCATTTCCAATGAGGCTTCTCGAGGCCAATCACGTCTAACCACTGGAACTTCCAAAGGGTCCTTCACACCATTGCTGCAACTCAAGAAGATCCCCGACATACCAGTCTCCACTCGAGAGGAATCACGTGGTGTCCCGCACACATCCAGGGGAGCCCCGTTTCCGCCTCCTAGCTCGAGATGAGGGATCCTTTCCCTGTTTCGTAGGGAAAGAATTCCCGGCGTTCCCGTCGCATCTCAAGAGGAGGCGCTCTCCACAGGAAAGGCGAGAGGAACTCCAGGGTCGTGCCACCATTCCAAGAGTCCCCCAGATGTGTCAGTCCATTCCAGAGGAACCTGTTTTCCCTGCACTGCCTTGACGTTCAAGCCGAGGATCGACTCCCACCACGTGTGCACGTGGGACACCCCTGTGGGAAAGCCTCGTGGGAAAGCCTCGTGGGAAAGAGTCGAGGGAAAACCATACATCCTTTGATCCACGCGGCGGACTGTGTGACACTGCTGCTACCGCTCTGGAGGAAAGCGCAAGTGCATGCCCGCATTCGAGACGAGGACTGACTCCCCTGGGGAGACTCCAGAAGTACCCCAAGATCCATGTCAGCACTGGAGAGGAATCCTCAGGTTCCGGCCCCAACTCCACACAAGGTCTTAGGCCCCGGCATCGACGGGAGAGGAATCCCGAGAGGCCCCCGAGGAACTCGCATGGGGACTGGCCTTTCCTGAGGCCACCAGAGCGGGTCCCTGAGGTTCCCGTCGTAAGTCGAGAGCACCTGCCGCAACTCGAGAAAATCCAGGAGGTTTTGCCCTCCAGGCGAGATGAGGCCCATTTCCGCTGAGGCTTCTCGAGGCCAATCACATCTAACCACTGGAACTTCCAAAGGGTCCTTCACACCATTGCTGCAACTCAAGAAGTTCCCAGACATACCCGTCTCCACTCGAGAGGAAGCCCGTGGGGTCCCGCACACATCCAGGGGAGCCCCGTTTCCGCCTCCTAGCTCGAGATGAGGGATCCTTTCCCTGTTTCGTAGGGAAAGAATTCCCGGCGTTCCCGTCGCATCTCAAGAGGAGGCGCTCTCCACAGGAAAGGCGAGAGGAACTCCAGGGTCGTGCCACCATTCCAAGAGTCCCCCAGATGTGTCAGTCCATTCCAGAGGAACCTGTTTTCCCTGCACTGCCTTGACGTTCAAGCCGAGGATCGACTCCCAACACGTGTGCACGTGGGACAGCCCTGTGGGAAAGCCTCGTGGGAAAGCCTCGTGGGAAAGACTCGAGGGAAAACCATAGATCCTTTGATCCACGCGGCGGACTGCGTTACACTGCTGCTACCGCTCTGGAGGAAAGCGCAAGTGCATGCCCGCATTCGAGACGAGGACTGACTCCCCTGGGGAAACTCCAGAAGTACCCCAAGATCCATGTCAGCACTGGAGAGGAATCCTCATGTTCCGGCCCCGACTCCACACAAGGTCTTAGGCCCCGGCATCGACGGGAGAGGAATCCCGAGAGGCCCCCGAGGAACTCGCATGGGGACTGGCCTTTCCTGAGGCCACCAGAGCGGGTCCCTGAGGTCCCCGTCGTAAGTCGAGAGCACCTGCCGCAACTCGATAAAATCGAGGAGGTTTTGCCCTCCAGGCGAGATGAGGCCCATTTCCAATGAGGCTTCTCGAGGCCAATCACATCTAACCACTGGAACTTCCAAAGGGTCCTTCACACCATTGCTGCAACTCAAGAAGATCCCAGACATACCCGTCTCCAATCGAGAGGAATCACGTGGTGTCCCGCACACATCCAGGGGAGCCCCGTTTCCGCCTCCTAGCTCGAGATGAGGGATCCTTTCCCTGTTTCGTAGGGAAAGAATTCCCGGCGTTCCCGTCGCATCTCAAGAGGAGGCGCTCTCCACAGGAAAGGCGAGAGGAACTCCAGGGTCGTGCCACCATTCCAAGAGTCCCCCAGATGTGTCAGTCCATTCCAGAGGAACCTGTTTTCCCTGCACTGCCTTGACGTTCAAGCCGAGGATCGACTCCCACCACGTGTGCACGTGGGACACCCCTGTGGGAAAGCCTCGTGGGAAAGCCTCGTGGGAAAGAGTCGAGGGAAAACCATAGATCCTTTGATCCACGCGGCGGACTGCGTGACACTGCTGCTACCGCTCTGGAGGAAAGTGCAAGTGCATGCCCGCATTCGAGACGAGGACTGACTCCCCTGGGGAGACTCCAGAAGTACCCCAAGATCCATGTCAGCACTGGAGAGGAATCCTCAGGTTCCGGCCCCGACTCCACACAAGGTCTTAGGCCCCGGCATCGATGGGAGAGGAATCCCGAGAGGCCCCCGAGGAACTCGCATGGGGACTGGCCTTTCCTGAGGCCACCAGAGCGGGTCCCTGAGGTCCCCGTCGTAAGTCGAGGGCACCTGCCGCAACTCGAGAAAATCCAGGAGGTTTTGCCCTCCAGGCGAGATGAGGCCCATTTCCAATGAGGCTTCTCGAGGCCAATCACATCTAACCACTGGAACTTCCAAAGGGTCCTTCACACCATTGCTGCAACTCAAGAAGATCCCCGACATACCAGTCTCCACTCGAGAGGAATCACGTGGTGTCCCGCACACATCCAGGGGAGCCCCGTTTCCGCCTCCTAGCTCCAGATGAGGGATCCTTTCCCTGTTTCGTAGGGAAAGAATTCCCGGCGTTCCCGTCGCATCTCAAGAGGAGGCGCTCTCCACAGGAAAGGCGAGAGGAACTCCAGGGTCGTGCCACCATTCCAAGAGTCCCCAAGATGTGTCAGTCCATTCCAGAGGAACCTGTTTTCCCTGCACTGCCTTGACGTTCAAGCCGAGGATCGACTCCCACCACGTGTGCACGTGGGACACCCCTGTGGGAAAGCCTCGTGGGAAAGCCTCGTGGGAAAGAGTCGAGGGAAAACCATACATCCTTTGATCCACGCGGCGGACTGTGTGACACTGCTCCTACCGCTCTGGAGGAAAGCGCAAGTGCATGCCCGCATTCGAGACGAGGACTGACCCCCCTGGGGAGACTCCAGAAGTACCCCAAGATCGATGTCAGCACTGGAGAGGAATCCTCAGGTTCCGGCCCCGACTCCACACAAGGTCTTAGGCTCCGGCATCGACGGGAGAGGAATCCCGAGAGGCCCCCGAGGAACTCGCATGGGGACTGGCCTTTCCTGAGGCCACCAGAGCGGGTCCCTGAGGTTCCCGTCGTAAGTCGAGAGCACCTGCCGCAACTCGAGAAAATCCAGGAGGTTTTGCCCTCCAGGCGAGATGAGGTCCATTTCCGGTGAGGCTTCTCGAGGCCAATCACATCTAACCACTGGAACTTCCAAAGGGTCCTTCACACCATTGCTGCAACTCAAGAAGTACCCCGACATACCCGTCTCCACTGGAGAGGAAGCACGTGGGGTCCCGCACACATCCAGGGGAGCCCCGTTTCCGCCTCCTAGCTCGAGATGAGGGATCCTTTCCCTGTTTTGTAGGGAAAGAATTCCCGGCGTTCCCGTCGCATCTCAAGAGGAGGCGCTCTCCACAGGAAAGGCGAGAGGAACTCCAGGGAAGTGACACCATTCCAAGAGTCCCCCAGATGTGTCAGTCCATTCCAGAGGAACCTGTTTTCCCTGCACTGCCTTGACGTTCAAGCCGAGGATCGACTCCCACCACGTGTGCACGTGGGACACCCCTGTGGGAAAGCCTCGTGGGAAAGCCTCGTTGGAAAGACTCGAGGGAAAACCATAGATCCTTTGATCCACGCGGCAGACTGCGTGACACTGCTGCTACCGCTCTGGAGGAAAGCGCAAGTGCATGCCCGCATTCGAGACGAGGACTGACTCCCCTGGGGAGACTCCAGAAGTACCCCAAGATCCATGTCAGCACTGGAGAGGAATCCTCAGGTTCCGGCCCCGACTCCACACAAGGTCTTAGGCCCCGGCATCGACGGGAGAGGAATCCCGAGAGGCCCCCGAGGAACTCGCATGGGGACTGGCCTTTCCTGAGGCCACCAGAGCGGGTCCCTGAGGTCCACGTCGTAAGTCGAGAGCACCTGCCGCAACTCGAGAAAATCCAGGAGGTTTTGCCCTCCAGGCGAGATGAGGCCCATTTCCGCTGAGGCTTCTCGAGGCCAATCACGTCTAACCACTGGAACTTCCAAAGGGTCCTTCACAACCTTGCTGCAACTCAAGAAGTTCCCCGACATACCCGTCTCCACTCGAGAGGAAGCACGTGGGGTCCCGCACACATCCAGGGGAGCCCCGTTTCCGCCTCCTAGCTCGAGATGAGGGATCCTTTCCCTGTTTCGTAGGGAAAGAATTCCCGGCGTTCCCATCGCATCTCAAGAGGAGGCGCTCTCCACAGGAAAGGCGAGAGGAACTCCAGGGTCGTGCCACCATTCCAAGAGTCCCCCAGATGTGTCAGTCCATTCCAGAGGAACCTGTTATCCCTGCACTGCCTTGACGTTCAAGCCGAGGATCGACTCCCACCACGTGTGCACGTGGGACAGCCCTGTGGGAAAGCCTCGTGGGAAAGCCTCGTGGGAAAGACTCGAGGGAAAACCATAGATCCTTTGATCCACGCGGCGAACTGCGAGACACTGCTGCTACCGCTCTGGAGGAAAGCGCAAGTGCATGCCCGCATTCGAGACGAGGACTGACTCCCCTGGGGAGACTCCAGAAGTACCCCAAGATCCATGTCAGCACTGGAGAGGAATCCTCAGGTTCCGGCCCCGACTCCACACAAGGTCTTAGGCCCCGGCATCGACGGGAGAGGAATCCCGAGAGGCCCCCGAGGAACTCGCATGGGGACTGGCCTTTCCTGAGGCCACCAGAGCGGGTCCCAGAGGTCCCCGTCGTAAGTCGAGGGAACCTGCCGCAACCTGAGAAAATCCAGGAGGTTTTGCCCTCCAGGCGAGATGAGGCCCATTTCCAATGAGGCTTCTCGAGGCCAATCACATCTAACCACTGGAACTTCCAAAGGGTCCTTCACACCATTGCTGCAACTCAAGAAGATCCCCGACATACCAGTCTCCACTCGAGAGGAATCACGTGGTGTCCCGCACACATCCAGGGGAGCCCCGTTTCCGCCTCCTAGCTCGAGATGAGGGATCCTTTCCCTGTTTCGTAGGGAAAGAATTCCCGGCGTTCCCGTCGCATCTCAAGAGGAGGCGCTCTCCACAGGAAAGGCGAGAGGAACTCCAGGGTCGTGCCACCATTCCAAGAGTCCCCCAAATGTGTCAGTCCATTCCAGAGGAACCTGTTTTCCCTGCACTGCCTTGACGTTCAAGCCGAGGATCGACTCCCACCACGTGTGCACGTGGGACACCCCTGTGGGAAAGCCTCGTGGGAAAGCCTCGTGGGAAAGAGTCGAGGGAAAACCATACATCCTTTGATCCACGCGGCGGACTGTGTGACACTGCTGCTACCGCTCTGGAGGAAAGCGCAAGTGCATGCCCGCATTCGAGACGAGGACTGACTCCCCTGGGGAGACTCCAGAAGTACCCCAAGATCCATGTCAGCACTGGAGAGGAATCCTCAGGTTCCGGCCCCAACTCCACACAAGGTCTTAGGCCCCGGCATCGACGGGAGAGGAATCCCGAGAGGCCCCCGAGGAACTCGCATGGGGACTGGCCTTTCCTGAGGCCACCAGAGCGGGTCCCTGAGGTTCCCGTCGTAAGTCGAGAGCACCTGCCGCAACTCGAGAAAATCCAGGAGGTTTTGCCCTCCAGGCGAGATGAGGCCCATTTCCGCTGAGGCTTCTTGAGGCCAATCACATCTAACCACTGGAACTTCCAAAGGGTCCTTCACACCATTGCTGCAACTCAAGAAGTTCCCAGACATACCCGTCTCCACTCGAGAGGAAGCCCGTGGGGTCCCACACACATCCAGGGGAGCCCCGTTTCCGCCTCCTAGCTCGAGATGAGGGATCCTTTCCCTGTTTCGTAGGGAAAGAATTCCCGGCGTTCCCGTCGCATCTCAAGAGGAGGCGCTCTCCACAGGAAAGGCGAGAGGAACTCCAGGGTCGTGCCACCATTCCAAGAGTCCCCCAGATGTGTCAGTCCATTCCAGAGGAACCTGTTTTCCCTGCACTGCCTTGACGTTCAAGCCGAGGATCGACTCCCAACACGTGTGCACGTGGGACAGCCCTGTGGGAAAGCCTCGTGGGAAAGCCTCGTGGGAAAGACTCGAGGGAAAACCATAGATCCTTTGATCCACGCGGCGGACTGCGTTACACTGCTGCTACCGCTCTGGAGGAAAGCGCAAGTGCATGCCCGCATTCGAGACGAGGACTGACTCCCCTGGGGAGACTCCAGAAGTACCCCAAGATCCATGTCAGCACTGGAGAGGAATCCTCATGTTCCGGCCCCGACTCCACACAAGGTCTTAGGCCCCGGCATCGACGGGAGAGGAATCCCGAGAGGCCCCCGAGGAACTCGCATGGGGACTGGCCTTTCCTGAGGCCACCAGAGCGGTTCCCTGAGGTCCCCGTCGTAAGTCGAGAGCACCTGCCGCAACTCGATAAAATCCAGGAGGTTTTGCCCTCCAGGCGAGATGAGGCCCATTTCCAATGAGGCTTCTCGAGGCCAATCACATCTAACCACTGGAACTTCCAAAGGGTCCTTCACACCATTGCTGCAACTCAAGAAGATCCCCGACATACCAGTCTCCAATCGAGAGGAATCACGTGGTGTCCCGCACACATCCAGGGGAGCCCCGTTTCCGCCTCCTAGCTCGAGATGAGGGATCCTTTCCCTGTTTCGTAGGGAAAGAATTCCCGGCGTTCCCGTCGCATCTCAAGAGGAGGCGCTCTCCACAGGAAAGGCGAGAGGAACTCCAGGGTCGTGCCACCATTCCAAGAGTCCCCCAGATGTGTCAGTCCATTCCAGAGGAACCTGTTTTCCCTGCACTGCCTTGACGTTCAAGCCGAGGATCGACTCCCACCACGTGTGCACGTGGGACACCCCTGTGGGAAAGCCTCGTGGGAAAGCCTCGTGGGAAAGAGTCGAGGGAAAACCATACATCCTTTGATCCACGCAGCGGACTGCGTGACACTGCTGCTACCGCTCTGGAGGAAAGCGCAAGTGCATGCCCGCATTCGAGACGAGGACTGACTCCCCTGGGGAGACTCCAGAAGTACCCCAAGATCCATGTCAGCACTGGAGAGGAATCCTCAGGTTCCGGCCCCGACTCCACACAAGGTCTTAGGCCCCGGCATCGATGGGAGAGGAATCCCGAGAGGCCCCCGAGGAACTCGCATGGGGACTGGCCTTTCCTGAGGCCACCAGAGCGGGTCCCTGAGGTCCCCGTCGTAAGTCGAGGGCACCTGCCGCAACTCGAGAAAATCCAGGAGGTTTTGCCCTCCAGGCGAGATGAGGCCCATTTCCAATGAGGCTTCTCGAGGCCAATCACGTCTAACCACTGGAACTTCCAAAGGGTCCTTCACACCATTGCTGCAACTCAAGAAGATCCCCGACATACCAGTCTCCACTCGAGAGGAATCACGTGGTGTCCCGCACACATCCAGGGGAGCCCCGTTTCCGCCTCCTAGCTCCAGATGAGGGATCCTTTCCCTGTTTCGTAGGGAAAGAATTCCCGGCGTTCCCGTCGCATCTCAAGAGGAGGCGCTCTCCACAGGAAAGGCGAGAGGAACTCCAGGGTCGTGCCACCATTCCAAGAGTCCCCCAGATGTGTCAGTCCATTCCAGAGGAACCTGTTTTCCCTGCACTGCCTTGACGTTCAAGCCGAGGATCGACTCCCACCACGTGTGCACGTGGGACACCCCTGTGGGAAAGCCTCGTGGGAAAGCCTCGTGGGAAAGAGTCGAGGGAAAACCATACATCCTTTGATCCACGCGGCGGACTGTGTGACACTGCTGCTACCGCTCTGGAGGAAAGCGCAAGTGCATGCCCGCATTCGAGACGAGGACTGACCCCCCTGGGGAGACTCCAGAAGTACCCCAAGATCCATGT
Organism: Ovis canadensis; assembly: GCF_042477335.2. Lineage (NCBI taxonomy): Eukaryota > Metazoa > Chordata > Mammalia > Artiodactyla > Bovidae > Ovis > Ovis canadensis. The sequence goes on from NC_091252.1 coordinate 5,245,876, forward strand.
CAGCACTGGAGAGGAATCCTCAGGTTCCGGCCCCGACTCCACACAAGGTCTTAGGCTCCGGCATCGACGGCAGAGGAATCCCGAGAGGCCCCCGCGGAACTCGCATGGGGACTGGCCTTTCCTGAGGCCACCAGAGCGGGTCCCTGAGGTTCCCGTCGTAAGTCGAGAGCACCTGCCGCAACTCGAGAAAATCCAGGAGGTTTTGCCCTCCAGGCGAGATGAGGCCCATTTCCGGTGAGGCTTCTCGAGGCCAATCACATCTAACCACTGGAACTTCCAAAGGGTCCTTCACACCATTGCTGCAACTCAAGAAGTACCCCGACATACCCGTCTCCACTGGAGAGGAAGCACGTGGGGTCCCGCACACATCCAGGGGAGCCCCGTTTCCGCCTCCTAGCTCGAGATGAGGGATCCTTTCCCTGTTTCGTAGGGAAAGAATTCCCGGCGTTCCCGTCGCATCTCAAGAGGAGGCGCTCTCCACAGGAAAGGCGAGAGGAACTCCAGGGAAGTGACACCATTCCAAGAGTCCCCCAGATGTGTCAGTCCATTCCAGAGGAACCTGTTTTCCCTGCACTGCCTTGACGTTCAAGCCGAGGATCGAGTCCCACCACGTGTGCACGTGGGACAGCCCTGTGGGAAAGCCTCGTGGGAAAGCCTCGTGGGAAAGACTCGAGGGAAAACCATAGATCCTTTGATCCACGCGGCGGAGTGCGTGACACTGCTGCTACCGCTCTGGAGGAAAGCGCAAGTGCATGCCCTCATTCGAGACGAGGACTGACTCCCCTGGGGAGACTCCAGAAGTACCCCAAGATCCATGTCAGCACTGGAGAGGAATCCTCAGGTTCCGGCCCCAACTCCACACAAGGTCTTAGGCCCCGGCATCGACGGGAGAGGAATCCCGAGAGGCCCCCGAGGAACTCGCATGGGGACTGGCCTTTCCTGAGGCCACCAGAGCGGGTCCCTGAGGTTCCCGTCGTAAGTCGAGAGCACCTGCCGCAACTCGATAAAATCCAGGAGGTTTTGCCCTCCAGGCGAGATGAGGCCCATTTCCAATGAGGCTTCTCGAGGCCAATCACATCTAACCACTGGAACTTCCAAAGGGTCCTTCACACCATTGCTGCAACTCAAGAAGTTCCCAGACATACCCGTCTCCACTCGAGAGGAAGCCCGTGGGGTCCCGCACACATCCAGGGGAGCCCCGTTTCCGCCTCCTAGCTCGAGATGAGGGATCCTTTCCCTGTTTCGTAGGGAAAGAATTCCCGGCGTTCCCGTCGCATCTCAAGAGGAGGCGCTCTCCACAGGAAAGGCGAGAGGAACTCCAGGGTCGTGCCACCATTCCAAGAGTCCCCCAGATGTGTCAGTCCATTCCAGAGGAACCTGTTTTCCCTGCACTGCCTTGACGTTCAAGCCGAGGATCGACTCCCAACACGTGTGCACGTGGGACAGCCCTGTGGGAAAGCCTCGTGGGAAAGCCTCGTGGGAAAGACTCGAGGGAAAACCATAGATCCTTTGATCCACGCGGCGGACTGCGTTACACTGCTGCTACCGCTCTGGAGGAAAGCGCAAGTGCATGCCCGCATTCGAGACGAGGACTGACTCCCCTGGGGAGACTCCAGAAGTACCCCAAGATCCATGTCAGCACTGGAGAGGAATCCTCATGTTCCGGCCCCGACTCCACACAAGGTCTTAGGCCCCGGCATCGACGGGAGAGGAATCCCGAGAGGCCCCCGAGGAACTCGCATGGGGACTGGCCTTTCCTGAGGCCACCAGAGCGGTTCCCTGAGGTCCCCGTCGTAAGTCGAGAGCACCTGCCGCAACTCGATAAAATCCAGGAGGTTTTGCCCTCCAGGCGAGATGAGGCCCATTTCCAATGAGGCTTCTCGAGGCCAATCACATCTAACCACTGGAACTTCCAAAGGGTCCTTCACACCATTGCTGCAACTCAAGAAGATCCCCGACATACCAGTCTCCAATCGAGAGGAATCACGTGGTGTCCCGCACACATCCAGGGGAGCCCCGTTTCCGCCTCCTAGCTCGAGATGAGGGATCCTTTCCCTGTTTCGTAGGGAAAGAATTCCCGGCGTTCCCGTCGCATCTCAAGAGGAGGCGCTCTCCACAGGAAAGGCGAGAGGAACTCCAGGGTCGTGCCACCATTCCAAGAGTCCCCCAGATGTGTCAGTCCATTCCAGAGGAACCTGTTTTCCCTGCACTGCCTTGACGTTCAAGCCGAGGATCGACTCCCACCACGTGTGCACGTGGGACACCCCTGTGGGAAAGCCTCGTGGGAAAGCCTCGTGGGAAAGAGTCGAGGGAAAACCATACATCCTTTGATCCACGCAGCGGACTGCATGACACTGCTGCTACCGCTCTGGAGGAAAGCGCAAGTGCATGCCCGCATTCGAGACGAGGACTGACTCCCCTGGGGAGACTCCAGAAGTACCCCAAGATCCATGTCAGCACTGGAGAGGAATCCTCAGGTTCCGGCCCCGACTCCACACAAGGTCTTAGGCCCCGGCATCGATGGGAGAGGAATCCCGAGAGGCCCCCGAGGAACTCGCATGGGGACTGGCCTTTCCTGAGGCCACCAGAGCGGTTCCCTGAGGTCCCCGTCGTAAGTCGAGGGCACCTGCCGCAACTCGAGAAAATCCAGGAGGTTTTGCCCTCCAGGCGAGATGAGGCCCATTTCCAATGAGGCTTCTCGAGGCCAATCACATCTAACCACTGGAACTTCCAAAGGGTCCTTCACACCATTGCTGCAACTCAAGAAGATCCCCGACATACCTGTCTCCACTCGAGAGGAATCACGTGGTGTCCCGCACACATCCAGGGGAGCCCCGTTTCCGCCTCCTAGCTCCAGATGAGGGATCCTTTCCCTGTTTCGTAGGGAAAGAATTCCCGGCGTTCCCGTCGCATCTCAAGAGGAGGCGCTCTCCACAGGAAAGGCGAGAGGAACTCCAGGGTCGTGCCACCATTCCAAGAGTCCCCCAGATGTGTCAGTCCATTCCAGAGGAACCTGTTTTCCCTGCACTGCCTTGACGTTCAAGCCGAGGATCGACTCCCACCACGTGTGCACGTGGGACACCCCTGTGGGAAAGCCTCGTGGGAAAGCCTCGTGGGAAAGAGTCGAGGGAAAACCATACATCCTTTGATCCACGCGGCGGACTGTGTGACACTGCTGCTACCGCTCTGGAGGAAAGCGCAAGTGCATGCCCGCATTCGAGACGAGGACTGACCCCCCTGGGGAGACTCCAGAAGTACCCCAAGATCCATGTCAGCACTGGAGAGGAATCCTCAGGTTCCGGCCCCGACTCCACACAAGGTCTTAGGCTCCGGCATCGACGGCAGAGGAATCCCGAGAGGCCCCCGCGGAACTCGCATGGGGACTGGCCTTTCCTGAGGCCACCAGAGCGGGTCCCTGAGGTTCCCGTCGTAAGTCGAGAGCACCTGCCGCAACTCGAGAAAATCCAGGAGGTTTTGCCCTCCAGGCGAGATGAGGCCCATTTCCGGTGAGGCTTCTCGAGGCCAATCACATCTAACCACTGGAACTTCCAAAGGGTCCTTCACACCATTGCTGCAACTCAAGAAGTACCCCGACATACCCGTCTCCACTGGAGAGGAAGCACGTGGGGTCCCGCACACATCCAGGGGAGCCCCGTTTCCGCCTCCTAGCTCGAGATGAGGGATCCTTTCCCTGTTTCGTAGGGAAAGAATTCCCGGCGTTCCCGTCGCATCTCAAGAGGAGGCGCTCTCCACAGGAAAGGCGAGAGGAACTCCAGGGAAGTGACACCATTCCAAGAGTCCCCCAGATGTGTCAGTCCATTCCAGAGGAACCTGTTTTCCCTGCACTGCCTTGACGTTCAAGCCGAGGATCGAGTCCCACCACGTGTGCACGTGGGACAGCCCTGTGGGAAAGCCTCGTGGGAAAGCCTCGTGGGAAAGACTCGAGGGAAAACCATAGATCCTTTGATCCACGCGGCGGAGTGCGTGACACTGCTGCTACCGCTCTGGAGGAAAGCGCAAGTGCATGCCCTCATTCGAGACGAGGACTGACTCCCCTGGGGAGACTCCAGAAGTACCCCAAGATCCATGTCAGCACTGGAGAGGAATCCTCAGGTTCCGGCCCCAACTCCACACAAGGTCTTAGGCCCCGGCATCGACGGGAGAGGAATCCCGAGAGGCCCCCGAGGAACTCGCATGGGGACTGGCCTTTCCTGAGGCCACCAGAGCGGGTCCCTGAGGTTCCCGTCGTAAGTCGAGAGCACCTGCCGCAACTCGAGAAATTCCAGGAGGTTTTGCCCTCCAGGCGAGATGAGGCCCATTTCCGCTGAGGCTTCTCGAGGCCAATCACATCTAACCACTGGAACTTCCAAAGGGTCCTTCACACCATTGCTGCAACTCAAGAAGTTCCCAGACATACCCGTCTCCACTCGAGAGGAAGCCCGTGGGGTCCCGCACACATCCAGGGGAGCCCCGTTTCCGCCTCCTAGCTCGAGATGAGGGATCCTTTCCCTGTTTCGTAGGGAAAGAATTCCCGGCGTTCCCGTCGCATCTCAAGAGGAGGCGCTCTCCACAGGAAAGGCGAGAGGAACTCCAGGGTCGTGCCACCATTCCAAGAGTCCCCCAGATGTGTCAGTCCATTCCAGAGGAACCTGTTTTCCCTGCACTGCCTTGACGTTCAAGCCGAGGATCGACTCCCAACACGTGTGCACGTGGGACAGCCCTGTGGGAAAGCCTCGTGGGAAAGCCTCGTGGGAAAGACTCGAGGGAAAACCATAGATCCTTTGATCCACGCGGCGGACTGGGTGACACTGCTGCTACCGCTCTGGAGGAAAGCGCAAGTGCATGCCCGCATTCGATACGAGAACTGACTCCCCTGGGGAGACTCCAGAAGTACCCCAAGATCCATGTCAGCACTGGAGAGGAATCCTCAGGTTCCGGCCCGACTCCACACAAGGTCTTAGGCCCCGGCATCGACGGGAGAAGAATCCCGAGAGGCCCCCGAGGAACTCACATGGGGACTGGCCTTTCCTAAGGCCACCAGAGCGGTTCCCTGAGGTCCCCGTCGTAAGTCGAGAGCACCTGCCGCAACTCGAGAAAATCCAGGAGGTTTTGCCCTCCAGGCGTGATGAGGCCCATTTCCGCTGAGGCTTCTCGAGGCCAATCACATCTAACCACTGGAACTTCCAAAGGGTCCTTCACACCCTTGCTGCAACTCAAGAAGTTCCCCGACATACCCGTCTCCACTCGAGAGGAAGCACGTGGGGTCCCGCACACATCCAGGGGAGCCCCGTTTCCGCCTTCAAGCTCGAGATGAGGGATCCTTTCCCTGTTTCGTAGGGAAAGAATTCCCGGCGTTCCCGTCACATCTCAAGACGAGGCGCTCTCCACAGGAAAGGCGAGAGGAACTCCAGGGTCGTGCCACCATTCCAAGAGTCCCCCAGATGTGTCAGTCCATTCCAGAGGAACCTGTTTTCCCTGCACTACCTTGACGTTCAAGCCGAGGATCGACTCCCACCACGTGTGCACGTGGGACAGCCCTGTGGGAAAGCCTCGTGGGAAAGCCTCGTGGGAAAGACTCGAGGGAAAACCATAGATCCTTTCATCCACGCGGCGGACTGCGTGACACTGCTGCTACCGCTCTGGAGGAAAGTGCAAGTGCATGCCCGCATTCGAGACGAGGACTGACCCCCCTGGGGAGACTCCAGAAGTACCCCAAGATCCATGTCAGCACTGGAGAGGAATCCTCAGGTTCCGGCCCCGACTCCACACAAGGTCTTAGGCCCCGGCATCGACGGGAGAGGAATCCCGAGAGGCCCCCGAGGAACTCGCATGGGGACTGGCCTTTCCTGAGGCCACCAGAGCGGGTCCCTGAGGTCCCCGTCGTAAGTCGAGAGCACCTGCCGCAACTCGAGAAAATCCAGGAGGTTTTGCCCTCCAGGCTAGATGAGGCCCATTTCCGCTGAGGCTTCTCGAGGCCAATCACGTCTAACCACTGGAACTTCCAAAGGGTCCTTCACACCCTTGCTGCAACTCAAGAAGTTCCCAGACATACCCGTCTCCACTCGAGAGGAAGCACGTGGTGTCCCGCACACATCCAGCGGAGCCCCGTTTCCCCCTCCTAGCTCGAGATGAGGTATCCTTTCCCTGTTTCGTAGGGAAAGAATTCCCGGCGTTCCCGTCGCATCTCAAGAGGAGGCGCTCTCCACAGGAAAGGCGAGAGGAACTCCAGGGTCATGCCACCATTCCAAGAGCCCCCCAGATGTGTCAGTCCATTCCAGAGGAACCTGTTTTCCCTGCACTGCCTTGACGTTCAAGCCGAGGATCGACTCCCACCACGTGTGCACGTGGGACAGCCCTGTGGGAAAGCCTCGTGGGAAAGCCTCGTGGGAAAGACTCGAGGGAAAACCATAGATCCTTTGATCCACGCGGCGGACTGCGTGACACTGCTGCTACCGCTCTGGAGGAAAGCGCAAGTGCATGCCCGCATTCGAGACGAGGACTGACTCCCCTGGGGAGACTCCAGAAGTACCCCAAGATCCATGTCAGCACTGGAGAGGAATCCTCAGGTTCCGGCCCCGACTCCACACAAGGACTTAGGCCCCGGCATTGACGGGAGAGGAATCCCGAGAGGCCCCCGAGGAACTCGCATGGGGACTGGCCTTTCCTGAGGCCACGAGAGCGGGTCCCTGAGGTCCCCGTCGTAAGTCGAGAGCACCTGCCGCAACTCGAGAAAATCCAGGAGGTTTTGCCCTCCAGGCGAGATGAGGCCCATTTCCGCTGAGGCTTCTCGAGGCCAATCACATCTAACCACTGGAACTTCCAAAGGGTCCTTCACACCCTTGCTGCAACTCAAGAAGTTCCCCGACATACCCGTCTCCACTCGAGAGGAAGCACGTGATGTCCCGCACACATCCAGGGGAGCCCCGTTTCCGCCTCCTAGCTCGAGATGAGGGATCCTTTCCCTGTTTCGTAGGGAAAGAATTCCCGGCGTTCCCGTCGCATCTCAAGAGGAGGCGCTCTCCACAGGAAAGGCGAGAGGAACTCCATGGTCGTGACACCATTCCAAGAGTCCCCCAGATGTGTCAGTCCATTCCAGAGGAACCTTTTTTCCCTGCACTGCCTTGACGTTCAAGCCGAGGATCGACTCCCACCACGTGTGCACGTGGGACAGCCCTGTGGGAAAGCCTCGTGGGAAAGCCTCGTGGGAAAGACTCGAGGGAAAACCATAGATCCTTTGATCCACGCGGCGGACTGCGTGACACTGCTGCTACCACTCTGGAGGAAAGCGCAAGTGCACGCCGCATTCGAGACGAGGACTGACTCCCCTGGGGAGACTCCAGAATTACCCCAAGATTCATGTCAGCACTGGAGAGGAATCCTCAGGTTCCGGCCCCGACTCCACACAAGGTCTTAGGCCCCGGCATCGACGGGATAGGAATCCCGAGAGGCCCCCGAGGAACTCGCATGGGGACTGGCCTTTCCTGAGGCCACCAGAGCGGGTCCCTGTGGTCCTCGTCGTAAGTCGAGAGCACCTGCCGCAACTCGAGAAAATCCAGGAGGTTTTGCCCTCCAGGCGAGATGAGGGCCATTTCCGCTGAGGCTTCTCGAGGCTAATCACATCTAACCACTGGAACTTCCAAAAGGTCCTTCACACCCTTGCTGCAACTCAAGAAGTTCCCCGACATACCCGTCTCCACTCGAGAGGAAGCACGTGGGGTCCCGCACACATCCAGGTGAGCCCCGTTTCCGCCTCCTAGCTCGAGATGAGGGATCCTTTCCCTGTTTCATAGGGAAAGAATTCCGGCGTTCCCGTCGCATCTCAAGAGGAGGCCCTCTCCACAGGAAAGGCGAGAAGAACTCCAGGGTCGTGACACCATTCCAAGAGTCCCGCAGATGTGTCAGTCCATTCCAGAGGAACATGTTTTCCCTGCACTGCCTTGACGTTCAAGCCGAGGATCGACTTCGACCACGTGTGCACGTGGGACAGCCCTGTGAGAAAGCCTTGTATGAAAGCCTCGTGGGAAAGACTCGAGGGAAAACCATAGATACTTTGATCCACGCGGCGGACTGCGTGACACTGCTGCTACCGCTCTGGAGGAAAGCGCAAGTGCATGCCCGCATTCGAGACGAGGACTGACTCCCCTGGGGAGACTCCAGAAGTACCCCAAGATCCATGTCAGCACTGGAGAGGAATCCTCAGGTTCCGGCCCCGTCTCCACACAAGGTCTTAGGTCCCTCATCGACGGGAGAGGAATCCCCAGAGGCCCCCGAGGAACTCGCATGGGGACTGGCCTTTCCTGAGGCCACCAGAGCGGGTCCCTGTGGTCCCCATCGTAAGTCGAGAGCACCTGCCGCAACTCGAGAAAATCCAGGAGGTTTTGCCCTCCAGGCGAGATGAGGCCCATTTCCCCTGAGGCTTCTCGAGGCCAATCACATCTAACCACTGGAACTTCCAAAGGGTCCTTCACACCATTGCTGCAACTCAAGAAGTTCCCCGACATAACCGTCTCCACTCGAGAGGAAGCACGTGGGGTCCCGCACACATCCAGGGGAGCCCCGTTTCCGCCTCCTAGCTCGAGATGAGGGATCCTTTCCCTGTTTCGTAGGGAAAGAATTCCCGGCGTTCCCGTCGCATCTCAAGAGGAGGCGCTCTCCACAGGAAAGGCGAGAGGAACTCCAGGGTCGTGCCACCATTCCAAGATTCCCCCAGATGTGTCAGTCCATTCCAGAGGAACCTGTTTTCCCTGCACTGCCTTGACGTTCAAGCCGAGGATCGACTCCCACCACGTGTGCACGTGGGACAGCCCTGTGGGAAAGCCTCGTGGGAAAGCCTCGTGGGAAAGACTCGAGGGAAAACCATAGATCCTTTGTTCCACGCGGCGGACTGCGTGACACTGCTGCTACCGCTCTGGAGGAAAGCGCAAGTGCATGCCCGCATTCGATACGAGAACTGACTCCCCTGGGGAGACTCCAGAAGTACCCCAAGATCCATGTCAGCACTGGAGAGGAATCCTCAGGTTCCGGCCCGACTCCACACAAGGTCTTAGGCCCCGGCATCGACGGGAGAAGAATCCCGAGAGGCCCCCGAGGAACTCACATGGGGACTGGCCTTTCCTAAGGCCACCAGAGCGGTTCCCTGAGGTCCCCGTCGTAAGTCGAGAGCACCTGCCGCAACTCGAGAAAATCCAGGAGGTTTTGCCCTCCAGGCGAGATGAGGCCCATTTCCGCTGAGGCTTCTCGAGGCCAATCACATCTAACCACTGGAACTTCCAAAGGGTCCTTCACACCCTTGCTGCAACTCAAGAAGTTCCCCGACATACCCTTCTCCACTCGAGAGGAAGCACGTGGGGTCCCGCACACATCCAGGGGAGCCCCGTTTCCGCCTTCAAGCTCGAGATGAGGGATCCTTTCCCTGTTTCGTAGGGAAAGAATTCCCGGCGTTCCCGTCACATCTCAAGACGAGGCGCTCTCCACAGGAAAGGCGAGAGGAACTCCAGGGTCGTGCCACCATTCCAAGAGTCCCCCAGATGTGTCAGTCCATTCCAGAGGAACCTGTTTTCCCTGCACTGCCTTGACGTTCAAGCCGAGGATCGACTCCCACCACGTGTGCACGTGGGACAGCCCTGTGGGAAAGCCTCGTGGGAAAGCCTCGTGGGAAAGACTCGAGGGAAAACCATAGATCCTTTCATCCACGCGGCGGACTGCGTGACACTGCTGCTACCGCTCTGGAGGAAAGTGCAAGTGCATGCCCGCATTCGAGACGAGGACTGACCCCCCTGGGGAGACTCCAGAAGTACCCCAAGATCCATGTCAGCACTGGAGAGGAATCCTCAGGTTCCGGCCCCGACTCCACACAAGGTCTTAGGCCCCGGCATCGACGGGAGAGGAATCCCGAGAGGCCCCCGAGGAACTCGCATGGGGACTGGCCTTTCCTGAGGCCACCAGAGCGGGTCCCTGAGGTCCCCGTCGTAAGTCGAGAGCACCTGCCGCAACTCGAGAAAATCCAGGAGGTTTTGCCCTCCAGGCTAGATGAGGCCCATTTCCGCTGAGGCTTCTCGAGGCCAATCACGTCTAACCACTGGAACTTCCAAAGGGTCCTTCACACCCTTGCTGCAACTCAAGAAGTTCCCAGACATACCCGTCTCCACTCGAGAGGAAGCACGTGGTGTCCCGCACACATCCAGCGGAGCCCCGTTTCCCCCTCCTAGCTCGAGATGAGGTATCCTTTCCCTGTTTCGTAGGGAAAGAATTCCCGGCGTTCCCGTCGCATCTCAAGAGGAGGCGCTCTCCACAGGAAAGGCGAGAGGAACTCCAGGGTCATGCCACCATTCCAAGAGCCCCCCAGATGTGTCAGTCCATTCCAGAGGAACCTGTTTTCCCTGCACTGCCTTGACGTTCAAGCCGAGGATCGACTCCCACCACGTGTGCACGTGGGACAGCCCTGTGGGAAAGCCTCGTGGGAAAGCCTCGTGGGAAAGACTCGAGGGAAAACCATAGATCCTTTGATCCACGCGGCGGACTGCGTGACACTGCTGCTACCGCTCTGGAGGAAAGCGCAAGTGCATGCCCGCATTCGAGACGAGGACTGACTCCCCTGGGGAGACTCCAGAAGTACCCCAAGATCCATGTCAGCACTGGAGAGGAATCCTCAGGTTCCGGCCCCGACTCCACACAAGGACTTAGGCCCCGGCATTGACGGGAGAGGAATCCCGAGAGGCCCCCGAGGAACTCGCATGGGGACTGGCCTTTCCTGAGGCCACGAGAGCGGGTCCCTGAGGTCCCCGTCGTAAGTCGAGAGCACCTGCCGCAACTCGAGAAAATCCAGGAGGTTTTGCCCTCCAGGCGAGATGAGGCCCATTTCCGCTGAGGCTTCTCGAGGCCAATCACATCTAACCACTGGAACTTCCAAAGGGTCCTTCACACCCTTGCTGCAACTCAAGAAGTTCCCCGACATACCCGTCTCCACTCGAGAGGAAGCACGTGATGTCCCGCACACATCCAGGGGAGCCCCGTTTCCGCCTCCTAGCTCGAGATGAGGGATCCTTTCCCTGTTTCGTAGGGAAAGAATTCCCGGCGTTCCCGTCGCATCTCAAGAGGAGGCGCTCTCCACAGGAAAGGCGAGAGGAACTCCATGGTCGTGACACCATTCCAAGAGTCCCCCAGATGTGTCAGTCCATTCCAGAGGAACCTTTTTTCCCTGCACTGCCTTGACGTTCAAGCCGAGGATCGACTCCCACCACGTGTGCACGTGGGACAGCCCTGTGGGAAAGCCTCGTGGGAAAGCCTCGTGGGAAAGACTCGAGGGAAAACCATAGATCCTTTGATCCACGCGGCGGACTGCGTGACACTGCTGCTACCACTCTGGAGGAAAGCGCAAGTGCACGCCGCATTCGAGACGAGGACTGACTCCCCTGGGGAGACTCCAGAATTACCCCAAGATTCATGTCAGCACTGGAGAGGAATCCTCAGGTTCCGGCCCCGACTCCACACAAGGTCTTAGGCCCCGGCATCGACGGGATAGGAATCCCGAGAGGCCCCCGAGGAACTCGCATGGGGACTGGCCTTTCCTGAGGACACCAGAGCGGGTCCCTGTGGTCCTCGTCGTAAGTCGAGAGCACCTGCCGCAACTCGAGAAAATCCAGGAGGTTTTGCCCTCCAGGCGAGATGAGGGCCATTTCCGCTGAGGCTTCTCGAGGCTAATCACATCTAACCACTGGAACTTCCAAAAGGTCCTTCACACCCTTGCTGCAACTCAAGAAGTTCCCCGACATACCCGTCTCCACTCGAGAGGAAGCACGTGGGGTCCCGCACACATCCAGGTGAGCCCCGTTTCCGCCTCCTAGCTCGAGATGAGGGATCCTTTCCCTGTTTCATAGGGAAAGAATTCCGGCGTTCCCGTCGCATCTCAAGAGGAGGCCCTCTCCACAGGAAAGGCGAGAAGAACTCCAGGGTCGTGACACCATTGCAAGAGTCCCGCAGATGTGTCAGTCCATTCCAGAGGAACATGTTTTCCCTGCACTGCCTTGACGTTCAAGCCGAGGATCGACTTCGACCACGTGTGCACGTGGGACAGCCCTGTGAGAAAGCCTCGTGGGAAAGCCTCGTGGGAAAGACTCGAGGGAAAACCATAGATACTTTGATCCACGCGGCGGACTGCGTGACACTGCTGCTACCGCTCTGGAGGAAAGCGCAAGTGCATGCCCGCATTCGAGACGAGGACTGACTCCCCTGGGGAGACTCCAGAAGTACCCCAAGATCCATGTCAGCACTGGAGAGGAATCCTCAGGTTCCGGCCCCGTCTCCACACAAGGTCTTAGGTCCCTCATCGACGGGAGAGGAATCCCCAGAGGCCCCCGAGGAACTCGCATGGGGACTGGCCTTTCCTGAGGCCACCAGAGCGGGTCCCTGTGGTCCCCATCGTAAGTCGAGAGCACCTGCCGCAACTCGAGAAAATCCAGGAGGTTTTGCCCTCCAGGCGAGATGAGGCCCATTTCCCCTGAGGCTTCTCGAGGCCAATCACATCTAACCACTGGAACTTCCAAAGGGTCCTTCACACCATTGCTGCAACTCAAGAAGTTCCCCGACATAACCGTCTCCACTCGAGAGGAAGCACGTGGGGTCCCGCACACATCCAGGGGAGCCCCGTTTCCGCCTTCAAGCTCGAGATGAGGGATCCTTTCCCTGTTTCGTAGGGAAAGAATTCCCGGCGTTCCCGTCACATCTCAAGACGAGGCGCTCTCCACAGGAAAGGCGAGAGGAACTCCAGGGTCGTGCCACCATTCCAAGAGTCCCCCAGATGTGTCAGTCCATTCCAGAGGAACCTGTTTTCCCTGCACTGCCTTGACGTTCAAGCCGAGGATCGACTCCCACCACGTGTGCACGTGGGACAGCCCTGTGGGAAAGCCTCGTGGGAAAGCCTCGTGGGAAAGACTCGAGGGAAAACCATAGATCCTTTCATCCACGCGGCGGACTGCGTGACACTGCTGCTACCGCTCTGGAGGAAAGTGCAAGTGCATGCCCGCATTCGAGACGAGGACTGACCCCCCTGGGGAGACTCCAGAAGTACCCCAAGATCCATGTCAGCACTGGAGAGGAATCCTCAGGTTCCGGCCCCGACTCCACACAAGGTCTTAGGCCCCGGCATCGACGGGAGAGGAATCCCGAGAGGCCCCCGAGGAACTCGCATGGGGACTGGCCTTTCCTGAGGCCACCAGAGCGGGTCCCTGAGGTCCCCGTCGTAAGTCGAGAGCACCTGCCGCAACTCGAGAAAATCCAGGAGGTTTTGCCCTCCAGGCTAGATGAGGCCCATTTCCGCTGAGGCTTCTCGAGGCCAATCACGTCTAACCACTGGAACTTCCAAAGGGTCCTTCACACCCTTGCTGCAACTCAAGAAGTTCCCAGACATACCCGTCTCCACTCGAGAGGAAGCACGTGGTGTCCCGCACACATCCAGCGGAGCCCCGTTTCCCCCTCCTAGCTCGAGATGAGGTATCCTTTCCCTGTTTCGTAGGGAAAGAATTCCCGGCGTTCCCGTCGCATCTCAAGAGGAGGCGCTCTCCACAGGAAAGGCGAGAGGAACTCCAGGGTCATGCCTCCATTCCAAGAGCCCCCCAGATGTGTCAGTCCATTCCAGAGGAACCTGTTTTCCCTGCACTGCCTTGACGTTCAAGCCGAGGATCGACTCCCACCACGTGTGCACGTGGGACAGCCCTGTGGGAAAGCCTCGTGGGAAAGCCTCGTGGGAAAGACTCGAGGGAAAACCATAGATCCTTTGATCCACGCGGCGGACTGCGTGACACTGCTGCTACCGCTCTGGAGGAAAGCGCAAGTGCATGCCCGCATTCGAGACGAGGACTGACTCCCCTGGGGAGACTCCAGAAGTACCCCAAGATCCATGTCAGCACTGGAGAGGAATCCTCAGGTTCCGGCCCCGACTCCACACAAGGACTTAGGCCCCGGCATTGACGGGAGAGGAATCCCGAGAGGCCCCCGAGGAACTCGCATGGGGACTGGCCTTTCCTGAGGCCACGAGAGCGGGTCCCTGAGGTCCCCGTCGTAAGTCGAGAGCACCTGCCGCAACTCGAGAAAATCCAGGAGGTTTTGCCCTCCAGGCGAGATGAGGCCCATTTCCGCTGAGGCTTCTCGAGGCCAATCACATCTAACCACTGGAACTTCCAAAGGGTCCTTCACACCCTTGCTGCAACTCAAGAAGTTCCCCGACATACCCGTCTCCACTCGAGAGGAAGCACGTGATGTCCCGCACACATCCAGGGGAGCCCCGTTTCCGCCTCCTAGCTCGAGATGAGGGATCCTTTCCCTGTTTCGTAGGGAAAGAATTCCCGGCGTTCCCGTCGCATCTCAAGAGGAGGCGCTCTCCACAGGAAAGGCGAGAGGAACTCCATGGTCGTGACACCATTCCAAGAGTCCCCCAGATGTGTCAGTCCATTCCAGAGGAACCTTTTTTCCCTGCACTGCCTTGACGTTCAAGCCGAGGATCGACTCCCACCACGTGTGCACGTGGGACAGCCCTGTGGGAAAGCCTCGTGGGAAAGCCTCGTGGGAAAGACTCGAGGGAAAACCATAGATCCTTTGATCCACGCGGCGGACTGCGTGACACTGCTGCTACCACTCTGGAGGAAAGCGCAAGTGCACGCCGCATTCGAGACGAGGACTGACTCCCCTGGGGAGACTCCAGAATTACCCCAAGATTCATGTCAGCACTGGAGAGGAATCCTCAGGTTCCGGCCCCGACTCCACACAAGGTCTTAGGCCCCGGCATCGACGGGATAGGAATCCCGAGAGGCCCCCGAGGAACTCGCATGGGGACTGGCCTTTCCTGAGGCCACCAGAGCGGGTCCCTGTGGTCCTCGTCGTAAGTCGAGAGCACCTGCCGCAACTCGAGAAAATCCAGGAGGTTTTGCCCTCCAGGCGAGATGAGGGCCATTTCCGCTGAGGCTTCTCGAGGCTAATCACATCTAACCACTGGAACTTCCAAAAGGTCCTTCACACCCTTGCTGCAACTCAAGAAGTTCCCCGACATACCCGTCTCCACTCGAGAGGAAGCACGTGGGGTCCCGCACACATCCAGGTGAGCCCCGTTTCCGCCTCCTAGCTCGAGATGAGGGATCCTTTCCCTGTTTCATAGGGAAAGAATTCCGGCGTTCCCGTCGCATCTCAAGAGGAGGCCCTCTCCACAGGAAAGGCGAGAAGAACTCCAGGGTCGTGACACCATTGCAAGAGTCCCGCAGATGTGTCAGTCCATTCCAGAGGAACATGTTTTCCCTGCACTGCCTTGACGTTCAAGCCGAGGATCGACTTCGACCACGTGTGCACGTGGGACAGCCCTGTGAGAAAGCCTCGTGGGAAAGCCTCGTGGGAAAGACTCGAGGGAAAACCATAGATACTTTGATCCACGCGGCGGACTGCGTGACACTGCTGCTACCGCTCTGGAGGAAAGCGCAAGTGCATGCCCGCATTCGAGACGAGGACTGACTCCCCTGGGGAGACTCCAGAAGTACCCCAAGATCCATGTCAGCACTGGAGAGGAATCCTCAGGTTCCGGCCCCGTCTCCACACAAGGTCTTAGGTCCCTCATCGACGGGAGAGGAATCCCCAGAGGCCCCCGAGGAACTCGCATGGGGACTGGCCTTTCCTGAGGCCACCAGAGCGGGTCCCTGTGGTCCCCATCGTAAGTCGAGAGCACCTGCCGCAACTCGAGAAAATCCAGGAGGTTTTGCCCTCCAGGCGAGATGAGGCCCATTTCCCCTGAGGCTTCTCGAGGCCAATCACATCTAACCACTGGAACTTCCAAAGGGTCCTTCACACCATTGCTGCAACTCAAGAAGTTCCCCGACATAACCGTCTCCACTCGAGAGGAAGCACGTGGGGTCCCGCACACATCCAGGGGAGCACCGTTTCCGCCTCCTAGCTCGAGATGAGGGATCCTTTCCCTGTTTCGTAGGGAAAGAATTCCCGGCGTTCCCGTCGCATCTCAAGAGGAGGCGCTCTCCACAGGAAAGGCGAGAGGAACTCCAGGGTCGTGCCACCATTCCAAGATTCCCCCAGATGTGTCAGTCCATTCCAGAGGAACCTGTTTTCCCTGCACTGCCTTGACGTTCAAGCCGAGGATCGACTCCCACCACGTGTGCACGTGGGACAGCCCTGTGGGAAAGCCTCGTGGGAAAGCCTCGTGGGAAAGACTCGAGGGAAAACCATAGATCCTTTGTTCCACGCGGCGGACTGCGTGACACTGCTGCTACCGCTCTGGAGGAAAGCGCAAGTGCATGCCCGCATTCGATACGAGAACTGACTCCCCTGGGGAGACTCCAGAAGTACCCCAAGATCCATGTCAGCACTGGAGAGGAATCCTCAGGTTCCGGCCCGACTCCACACAAGGTCTTAGGCCCCGGCATCGACGGGAGAAGAATCCCGAGAGGCCCCCGAGGAACTCACATGGGGACTGGCCTTTCCTAAGGCCACCAGAGCGGTTCCCTGAGGTCCCCGTCGTAAGTCGAGAGCACCTGCCGCAACTCGAGAAAATCCAGGAGGTTTTGCCCTCCAGGCGAGATGAGGCCCATTTCCGCTGAGGCTTCTCGAGGCCAATCACATCTAACCACTGGAACTTCCAAAGGGTCCTTCACACCCTTGCTGCAACTCAAGAAGTTCCCCGACATACCCTTCTCCACTCGAGAGGAAGCACGTGGGGTCCCGCACACATCCAGGGGAGCCCCGTTTCCGCCTTCAAGCTCGAGATGAGGGATCCTTTCCCTGTTTCGTAGGGAAAGAATTCCCGGCGTTCCCGTCACATCTCAAGACGAGGCGCTCTCCACAGGAAAGGCGAGAGGAACTCCAGGGTCGTGCCACCATTCCAAGAGTCCCCCAGATGTGTCAGTCCATTCCAGAGGAACCTGTTTTCCCTGCACTGCCTTGACGTTCAAGCCGAGGATCGACTCCCACCACGTGTGCACGTGGGACAGCCCTGTGGGAAAGCCTCGTGGGAAAGCCTCGTGGGAAAGACTCGAGGGAAAACCATAGATCCTTTCATCCACGCGGCGGACTGCGTGACACTGCTGCTACCGCTCTGGAGGAAAGTGCAAGTGCATGCCCGCATTCGAGACGAGGACTGACCCCCCTGGGGAGACTCCAGAAGTACCCCAAGATCCATGTCAGCACTGGAGAGGAATCCTCAGGTTCCGGCCCCGACTCCACACAAGGTCTTAGGCCCCGGCATCGACGGGAGAGGAATCCCGAGAGGCCCCCGAGGAACTCGCATGGGGACTGGCCTTTCCTGAGGCCACCAGAGCGGGTCCCTGAGGTCCCCGTCGTAAGTCGAGAGCACCTGCCGCAACTCGAGAAAATCCAGGAGGTTTTGCCCTCCAGGCGAGATGAGGCCCATTTCCGCTGAGGCTTCTCGAGGCCAATCACGTCTAACCACTGGAACTTCCAAAGGGTCCTTCACACCCTTGCTGCAACTCAAGAAGTTCCCAGACATACCCGTCTCCACTCGAGAGGAAGCACGTGGTGTCCCGCACACATCCAGCGGAGCCCCGTTTCCCCCTCCTAGCTCGAGATGAGGTATCCTTTCCCTGTTTCGTAGGGAAAGAATTCCCGGCGTTCCCGTCGCATCTCAAGAGGAGGCGCTCTCCACAGGAAAGGCGAGAGGAACTCCAGGGTCATGCCACCATTCCAAGAGCCCCCCAGATGTGTCAGTCCATTCCAGAGGAACCTGTTTTCCCTGCACTGCCTTGACGTTCAAGCCGAGGATCGACTCCCACCACGTGTGCACGTGGGACAGCCCTGTGGGAAAGCCTCGTGGGAAAGCCTCGTGGGAAAGACTCGAGGGAAAACCATAGATCCTTTGATCCACGCGGCGGACTGCGTGACACTGCTGCTACCGCTCTGGAGGAAAGCGCAAGTGCATGCCCGCATTCGAGACGAGGACTGACTCCCCTGGGGAGACTCCAGAAGTACCCCAAGATCCATGTCAGCACTGGAGAGGAATCCTCAGGTTCCGGCCCCGACTCCACACAAGGACTTAGGCCCCGGCATTGACGGGAGAGGAATCCCGAGAGGCCCCCGAGGAACTCGCATGGGGACTGGCCTTTCCTGAGGCCACGAGAGCGGGTCCCTGAGGTCCCCGTCGTAAGTCGAGAGCACCTGCCGCAACTCGAGAAAATCCAGGAGGTTTTGCCCTCCAGGCGAGATGAGGCCCATTTCCGCTGAGGCTTCTCGAGGCCAATCACATCTAACCACTGGAACTTCCAAAGGGTCCTTCACACCCTTGCTGCAACTCAAGAAGTTCCCCGACATACCCGTCTCCACTCGAGAGGAAGCACGTGATGTCCCGCACACATCCAGGGGAGCCCCGTTTCCGCCTCCTAGCTCGAGATGAGGGATCCTTTCCCTGTTTCGTAGGGAAAGAATTCCCGGCGTTCCCGTCGCATCTCAAGAGGAGGCGCTCTCCACAGGAAAGGCGAGAGGAACTCCATGGTCGTGACACCATTCCAAGAGTCCCCCAGATGTGTCAGTCCATTCCAGAGGAACCTTTTTTCCCTGCACTGCCTTGACGTTCAAGCCGAGGATCGACTCCCACCACGTGTGCACGTGGGACAGCCCTGTGGGAAAGCCTCGTGGGAAAGCCTCGTGGGAAAGACTCGAGGGAAAACCATAGATCCTTTGATCCACGCGGCGGACTGCGTGACACTGCTGCTACCACTCTGGAGGAAAGCGCAAGTGCACGCCGCATTCGAGACGAGGACTGACTCCCCTGGGGAGACTCCAGAATTACCCCAAGATTCATGTCAGCACTGGAGAGGAATCCTCAGGTTCCGGGCCCGACTCCACACAAGGTCTTAGGCCCCGGCATCGACGGGAGAGGAATCCCGAGAGGCCCCCGAGGAACTCGCATGGGGACTGGCCTTTCCTGAGGCCACCAGAGCGGGTCCCTGTGGTCCTCGTCATAAGTCGAGAGCACCTGCCGCAACTCGAGAAAATCCAGGAGGTTTTGCCCTCCAGGCGAGATGAGGGCCATTTCCGCTGAGGCTTCTCCAGGCTAATCACATCTAACCACTGGAACTTCCAAAAGGTCCTTCACACCCTTGCTGCAACTCAAGAAGTTCCCCGACATACCCGTCTCCACTCGAGAGGAAGCACGTGGGGTCCCGCACACATCCAGGTGAGCCCCGTTTCCGCCTCCTAGCTCGAGATGAGGGATCCTTTCCCTGTTTCATAGGGAAAGAATTCCGGCGTTCCCGTCGCATCTCAAGAGGAGGCCCTCTCCACAGGAAAGGCGAGAAGAACTCCAGGGTCGTGACACCATTGCAAGAGTCCCGCAGATGTGTCAGTCCATTCCAGAGGAACATGTTTTCCCTGCACTGCCTTGACGTTCAAGCCGAGGATCGACTTCGACCACGTGTGCACGTGGGACAGCCCTGTGAGAAAGCCTCGTGGGAAAGCCTCGTGGGAAAGACTCGAGGGAAAACCATAGATACTTTGATCCACGCGGCGGACTGCGTGACACTGCTGCTACCGCTCTGGAGGAAAGCGCAAGTGCATGCCCGCATTCGAGACGAGGACTGACTCCCCTGGGGAGACTCCAGAAGTACCCCAAGATCCATGTCAGCACTGGAGAGGAATCCTCAGGTTCCGGCCCCGTCTCCACACAAGGTCTTAGGTCCCTCATCGACGGGAGAGGAATCCCCAGAGGCCCCCGAGGAACTCGCATGGGGACTGGCCTTTCCTGAGGCCACCAGAGCGGGTCCCTGTGGTCCCCATCGTAAGTCGAGAGCACCTGCCGCAACTCGAGAAAATCCAGGAGGTTTTGCCCTCCAGGCGAGATGAGGCCCATTTCCCCTGAGGCTTCTCGAGGCCAATCACATCTAACCACTGGAACTTCCAAAGGGTCCTTCACACCATTGCTGCAACTCAAGAAGTTCCCCGACATAACCGTCTCCACTCGAGAGGAAGCACGTGGGGTCCCGCACACATCCAGGGGAGCCCCGTTTCCGCCTCCTAGCTCGAGATGAGGGATCCTTTCCCTGTTTCGTAGGGAAAGAATTCCCGGCGTTCCCGTCGCATCTCAAGAGGAGGCGCTCTCCACAGGAAAGGCGAGAGGAACTCCAGGGTCGTGCCACCATTCCAAGATTCCCCCAGATGTGTCAGTCCATTCCAGAGGAACCTGTTTTCCCTGCACTGCCTTGACGTTCAAGCCGAGGATCGACTCCCACCACGTGTGCACGTGGGACAGCCCTGTGGGAAAGCCTCGTGGGAAAGCCTCGTGGGAAAGACTCGAGGGAAAACCATAGATCCTTTGTTCCACGCGGCGGACTGCGTGACACTGCTGCTACCGCTCTGGAGGAAAGCGCAAGTGCATGCCCGCATTCGATACGAGAACTGACTCCCCTGGGGAGACTCCAGAAGTACCCCAAGATCCATGTCAGCACTGGAGAGGAATCCTCAGGTTCCGGCCCGACTCCACACAAGGTCTTAGGCCCCGGCATCGACGGGAGAAGAATCCCGAGAGGCCCCCGAGGAACTCACATGGGGACTGGCCTTTCCTAAGGCCACCAGAGCGGTTCCCTGAGGTCCCCGTCGTAAGTCGAGAGCACCTGCCGCAACTCGAGAAAATCCAGGAGGTTTTGCCCTCCAGGCGAGATGAGGCCCATTTCCGCTGAGGCTTCTCGAGGCCAATCACATCTAACCACTGGAACTTCCAAAGGGTCCTTCACACCCTTGCTGCAACTCAAGAAGTTCCCCGACATACCCTTCTCCACTCGAGAGGAAGCACGTGGGGTCCCGCACACATCCAGGGGAGCCCCGTTTCCGCCTTCAAGCTCGAGATGAGGGATCCTTTCCCTGTTTCGTAGGGAAAGAATTCCCGGCGTTCCCGTCACATCTCAAGACGAGGCGCTCTCCACAGGAAAGGCGAGAGGAACTCCAGGGTCGTGCCACCATTCCAAGAGTCCCCCAGATGTGTCAGTCCATTCCAGAGGAACCTGTTTTCCCTGCACTGCCTTGACGTTCAAGCCGAGGATCGACTCCCACCACGTGTGCACGTGGGACAGCCCTGTGGGAAAGCCTCGTGGGAAAGCCTCGTGGGAAAGACTCGAGGGAAAACCATAGATCCTTTGATCCACGCGGCGGACTGCGTGACACTGCTGCTACCGCTCTGGAGGAAAGTGCAAGTGCATGCCCGCATTCGAGACGAGGACTGACCCCCCTGGGGAGACTCCAGAAGTACCCGAAGATCCATGTCAGCACTGGAGAGGAATCCTCAGGTTCCGGCCCCGACTCCACACAAGGTCTTAGGCCCCGGCATCGACGGGAGAGGAATCCCGAGAGGCCCCCGAGGAACTCGCATGAGGACTGGCCTTTCCTGAGGCCACCAGAGCGGGTCCCTGAGGTCCCCGTCGTAAGTCGAGAGCACCTGCCGCAACTCGAGAAAATCCAGGAGGTTTTGCCCTCCAGGCTAGATGAGGCCCATTTCCGCTGAGGCTTCTCGAGGCCAACCACGTCTAACCACTGGAACTTCCAAAGGGTCCTTCACACCCTTGCTGCAACTCAAGAAGTTCCCAGACATACCCTTCTCCACTCGAGAGGAAGCACGTGGGGTCCCGCACACATCCAGGGGAGCCCCGTTTCCGCCTTCAAGCTCGAGATGAGGGATCCTTTCCCTGTTTCGTAGGGCACGAATTCCCGGCGTTCCCGTCACATCTCAAGACGAGGCGCTCTCCACAGGAAAGGCGAGAGGAACTCCAGGGTCGTGCCACCATTCCAAGAGTCCCCCAGATGTGTCAGTCCATTCCAGAGGAACCTGTTTTCCCTGCACTGCCTTGACGTTCAAGCCGAGGATCGACTCCCACCACGTGTGCACGTGGGACAGCCCTGTGGGAAAGCCTCGTGGGAAAGCCTCGTGGGAAAGACTCGAGGGAAAACCATAGATCCTTTCATCCACGCGGCGGACTGCGTGACACTGCTGCTACCGCTCTGGAGGAAAGTGCAAGTGCATGCCCGCATTCGAGACGAGGACTGACCCCCCTGGGGAGACTCCAGAAGTACCCCAAGATCCATGTCAGCACTGGAGAGGAATCCTCAGGTTCCGGCCCCGACTCCACACAAGGTCTTAGGCCCCGGCATCGACGGGAGAGGAATCCCGAGAGGCCCCCGAGGAACTCGCATGGGGACTGGCCTTTCCTGAGGCCACCAGAGCGGGTCCCTGAGGTCCCCGTCGTAAGTCGAGAGCACCTGCCGCAACTCGAGAAAATCCAGGAGGTTTTGCCCTCCAGGCGAGATGAGGCCCATTTCCGCTGAGGCTTCTCGAGGCCAATCACGTCTAACCACTGGAACTTCCAAAGGGTCCTTCACACCCTTGCTGCAACTCAAGAAGTTCCCAGACATACCCGTCTCCACTCGAGAGGAAGCACGTGGTGTCCCGCACACATCCAGCGGAGCCCCGTTTCCCCCTCCTAGCTCGAGATGAGGTATCCTTTCCCTGTTTCGTAGGGAAAGAATTCCCGGCGTTCCCGTCGCATCTCAAGAGGAGGCGCTCTCCACAGGAAAGGCGAGAGGAACTCCAGGGTCATGCCACCATTCCAAGAGCCCCCCAGATGTGTCAGTCCATTCCAGAGGAACCTGTTTTCCCTGCACTGCCTTGACGTTCAAGCCGAGGATCGACTCCCACCACGTGTGCACGTGGGACAGCCCTGTGGGAAAGCCTCGTGGGAAAGCCTCGTGGGAAAGACTCGAGGGAAAACCATAGATCCTTTGATCCACGCGGCGGACTGCGTGACACTGCTGCTACCGCTCTGGAGGAAAGCGCAAGTGCATGCCCGCATTCGAGACGAGGACTGACTCCCCTGGGGAGACTCCAGAAGTACCCCAAGATCCATGTCAGCACTGGAGAGGAATCCTCAGGTTCCGGCCCCGACTCCACACAAGGACTTAGGCCCCGGCATTGACGGGAGAGGAATCCCGAGAGGCCCCCGAGGAACTCGCATGGGGACTGGCCTTTCCTGAGGCCACGAGAGCGGGTCCCTGAGGTCCCCGTCGTAAGTCGAGAGCACCTGCCGCAACTCGAGAAAATCCAGGAGGTTTTGCCCTCCAGGCGAGATGAGGCCCATTTCCGCTGAGGCTTCTCGAGGCCAATCACATCTAACCACTGGAACTTCCAAAGGGTCCTTCACACCCTTGCTGCAACTCAAGAAGTTCCCCGACATACCCGTCTCCACTCGAGAGGAAGCACGTGATGTCCCGCACACATCCAGGGGAGCCCCGTTTCCGCCTCCTAGCTCGAGATGAGGGATCCTTTCCCTGTTTCGTAGGGAAAGAATTCCCGGCGTTCCCGTCGCATCTCAAGAGGAGGCGCTCTCCACAGGAAAGGCGAGAGGAACTCCATGGTCGTGACACCATTCCAAGAGTCCCCCAGATGTGTCAGTCCATTCCAGAGGAACCTTTTTTCCCTGCACTGCCTTGACGTTCAAGCCGAGGATCGACTCCCACCACGTGTGCACGTGGGACAGCCCTGTGGGAAAGCCTCGTGGGAAAGCCTCGTGGGAAAGACTCGAGGGAAAACCATAGATCCTTTGATCCACGCGGCGGACTGCGTGACACTGCTGCTACCACTCTGGAGGAAAGCGCAAGTGCACGCCGCATTCGAGACGAGGACTGACTCCCCTGGGGAGACTCCAGAATTACCCCAAGATTCATGTCAGCACTGGAGAGGAATCCTCAGGTTCCGGGCCCGACTCCACACAAGGTCTTAGGCCCCGGCATCGACGGGAGAGGAATCCCGAGAGGCCCCCGAGGAACTCGCATGGGGACTGGCCTTTCCTGAGGCCACCAGAGCGGGTCCCTGTGGTCCTCGTCATAAGTCGAGAGCACCTGCCGCAACTCGAGAAAATCCAGGAGGTTTTGCCCTCCAGGCGAGATGAGGGCCATTTCCGCTGAGGCTTCTCCAGGCTAATCACATCTAACCACTGGAACTTCCAAAAGGTCCTTCACACCCTTGCTGCAACTCAAGAAGTTCCCCGACATACCCGTCTCCACTCGAGAGGAAGCACGTGGGGTCCCGCACACATCCAGGTGAGCCCCGTTTCCGCCTCCTAGCTCGAGATGAGGGATCCTTTCCCTGTTTCATAGGGAAAGAATTCCGGCGTTCCCGTCGCATCTCAAGAGGAGGCCCTCTCCACAGGAAAGGCGAGAAGAACTCCAGGGTCGTGACACCATTGCAAGAGTCCCGCAGATGTGTCAGTCCATTCCAGAGGAACATGTTTTCCCTGCACTGCCTTGACGTTCAAGCCGAGGATCGACTTCGACCACGTGTGCACGTGGGACAGCCCTGTGAGAAAGCCTCGTGGGAAAGCCTCGTGGGAAAGACTCGAGGGAAAACCATAGATACTTTGATCCACGCGGCGGACTGCGTGACACTGCTGCTACCGCTCTGGAAGAAAGCGCAAGTGCATGCCCGCATTCGAGACGAGGACTGACTCCCCTGGGGAGACTCCAGAAGTACCCCAAGATCCATGTCAGCACTGGAGTGGAATCCTCAGGTTCCGGCCCCGTCTCCACACAAGGTCTTAGGTCCCTCATCGACGGGAGAGGAATCCCCAGAGGCCCCCGAGGAACTCGCATGGGGACTGGCCTTTCCTGAGGCCACCAGAGCGGGTCCCTGTGGTCCCCATCGTAAGTCGAGAGCACCTGCCGCAACTCGAGAAAATCCAGGAGGTTTTGCCCTCCAGGCGAGATGAGGCCCATTTCCCCTGAGGCTTCTCGAGGCCAATCACATCTAACCACTGGAACTTCCAAAGGGTCCTTCACACCATTGCTGCAACTCAAGAAGTTCCCCGACATAACCGTCTCCACTCGAGAGGAAGCACGTGGGGTCCCGCACACATCCAGGGGAGCCCCGTTTCCGCCTCCTAGCTCGAGATGAGGGATCCTTTCCCTGTTTCGTAGGGAAAGAATTCCCGGCGTTCCCGTCGCATCTCAAGAGGAGGCGCTCTCCACAGGAAAAGCGAGAGGAACTCCAGGGTCGTGCCACCATTCCAAGATTCCCCCAGATGTGTCAGTCCATTCCAGAGGAACCTGTTTTCCCTGCACTGCCTTGACGTTCAAGCCGAGGATCGACTCCCACCACGTGTGCACGTGGGACAGCCCTGTGGGAAAGCCTCGTGGGAAAGCCTCGTGGGAAAGACTCGAGGGAAAACCATAGATCCTTTGTTCCACGCGGCGGACTGCGTGACACTGCTGCTACCGCTCTGGAGGAAAGCGCAAGTGCATGCCCGCATTCGATACGAGAACTGACTCCCCTGGGGAGACTCCAGAAGTACCCCAAGATCCATGTCAGCACTGGAGAGGAATCCTCAGGTTCCGGCCCGACTCCACACAAGGTCTTAGGCCCCGGCATCGACGGGAGAAGAATCCCGAGAGGCCCCCGAGGAACTCACATGGGGACTGGCCTTTCCTAAGGCCACCAGAGCGGTTCCCTGAGGTCCCCGTCGTAAGTCGAGAGCACCTGCCGCAACTCGAGAAAATCCAGGAGGTTTTGCCCTCCAGGCGAGATGAGGCCCATTTCCGCTGAGGCTTCTCGAGGCCAATCACATCTAACCACTGGAACTTCCAAAGGGTCCTTCACACCCTTGCTGCAACTCAAGAAGTTCCCCGACATACCCTTCTCCACTCGAGAGGAAGCACGTGGGGTCCCGCACACATCCAGGGGAGCCCCGTTTCCGCCTTCAAGCTCGAGATGAGGGATCCTTTCCCTGTTTCGTAGGGAAAGAATTCCCGGCGTTCCCGTCACATCTCAAGACGAGGCGCTCTCCACAGGAAAGGCGAGAGGAACTCCAGGGTCGTGCCACCATTCCAAGAGTCCCCCAGATGTGTCAGTCCATTCCAGAGGAACCTGTTTTCCCTGCACTGCCTTGACGTTCAAGCCGAGGATCGACTCCCACCACGTGTGCACGTGGGACAGCCCTGTGGGAAAGCCTCGTGGGAAAGCCTCGTGGGAAAGACTCGAGGGAAAACCATAGATCCTTTGATCCACGCGGCGGACTGCGTGACACTGCTGCTACCGCTCTGGAGGAAAGTGCAAGTGCATGCCCGCATTCGAGACGAGGACTGACCCCCCTGGGGAGACTCCAGAAGTACCCGAAGATCCATGTCAGCACTGGAGAGGAATCCTCAGGTTCCGGCCCCGACTCCACACAAGGTCTTAGGCCCCGGCATCGACGGGAGAGGAATCCCGAGAGGCCCCCGAGGAACTCGCATGGGGACTGGCCTTTCCTGAGGCCACCAGAGCGGGTCCCTGAGGTCCCCGTCGTAAGTCGAGAGCACCTGCCGCAACTCGAGAAAATCCAGGAGGTTTTGCCCTCCAGGCTAGATGAGGCCCATTTCCGCTGAGGCTTCTCGAGGCCAACCACGTCTAACCACTGGAACTTCCAAAGGGTCCTTCACACCCTTGCTGCAACTCAAGAAGTTCCCAGACATACCCGTCTCCACTCGAGAGGAAGCACGTGGTGTCCCGCACACATCCAGCGGAGCCCCGTTTCCCCCTCCTAGCTCGAGATGAGGTATCCTTTCCCTGTTTCGTAGGGAAAGAATTCCCGGCGTTCCCGTCGCATCTCAAGAGGAGGCCCTCTCCACAGGAAAGGCGAGAGGAACTCCAGGGTCGTGCCACCATTCCAAGAGTCCCCCAGATGTGTCAGTCCATTCCAGAGGAACCTGTTTTCCCTGCACTGCCTTGACGTTCAAGCCGAGGATCGACTCCCACCACGTGTGCACGTGGGACAGCCCTGTGGGAAAGCCTCGTGGGAAAGACTCGTGGGAAAGACTCGAGGGAAAACCATAGATCCTTTGATCCACGCGGCGGACTGCGTGACACTGCTGCTACCGCTCTGGAGGAAAGCGCAAGTGCATGCCCGCATTCGAGACGAGGACTGACTCCCCTGGGGAGACTCCAGAAGTACCCCAAGATCCATGTCAGCACTGGAGTGGAATCCTCAGGTTCCGGCCCCGACTCCACACAAGGACTTAGGCCCCGGCATTGACGGGAGAGGAATCCCGAGAGGCCCCCGAGGAACTCGCATGGGGACTGGCCTTTCCTGAGGACACGAGAGCGGGTCCCTGAGGTCCCCGTCGTAAGTCGAGAGCACCTGCCGCAACTCGAGAAAATCCAGGAGGTTTTGCCCTCCAGGCGAGATGAGGCCCATTTCCGCTGAGGCTTCTCGAGGCCAATCACATCTAACCACTGGAACTTCCAAAGGGTCCTTCACACCCTTGCTGCAACTCAAGAAGTTCCCCGACATACCCGTCTCCACTCGAGAGGAAGCACGTGGGTCCCGCACACATCCAGGGGAGCCCCGTTTCCGCCTCCTAGCTCGAGATGAGGGATCCTTTCCCTGTTTCGTAGGGAAAGAATTCCCGGCGTTCCCGTCGCATCTCAAGAGGAGGCGCTCTCCACAGGAAAGGTGAGAGGAACTCCATGGTCGTGACACCATTCCAAGAGTCCCCCAGATGTGTCAGTCCATTCCAGAGGAACCTTTTTTCCCTGCACTGCCTTGACGTTCAAGCCGAGGATCGACTCCCACCACGTGTGCACGTGGGACAGCCCTGTGGGAAAGCCTCGTGGGAAAGCCTCGTGGGAAAGACTCGAGGGAAAACCATAGATCCTTTGATCCACGCGGCGGACTGCGTGACACTGCTGCTACCGCTCTGGAGGAAAGCGCAAGTGCATGCCGCATTCGAGACGAGGACTGACTCCCCTGGGGAGACTCCAGAATTACCCCAAGATTCATGTCAGCACTGGAGAGGAATCCTCAGGTTCCGGGCCCGACTCCACACAAGGTCTTAGGCCCCGGCATCGACGGGAGAGGAATCCCGAGAGGCCCCCGAGGAACTCGCATGGGGACTGGCCTTTCCTGAGGCCACCAGAGCGGGTCCCTGTGGTCCTCGTCGTAAGTCGAGAGCACCTGCCGCAACTCGAGAAAATCCAGGAGGTTTTGCCCTCCAGGCGAGATGAGGGCCATTTCCGCTGAGGCTTCTCGAGGCTAATCACATCTAACCACTGGAACTTCCAAAAGGTCCTTCACACCCTTGCTGCAACTCAAGAAGTTCCCCGACATACCCGTCTCCACTCGAGAGGAAGCACGTGGGGTCCCGCACACATCCAGGTGAGCCCCGTTTCCGCCTCCTAGCTCGAGATGAGGGATCCTTTCCCTGTTTCATAGGGAAAGAATTCCGGCGTTCCCGTCGCATCTCAAGAGGAGGCCCTCTCCACAGGAAAGGCGAGAAGAACTCCAGGGTCGTGACACCATTCCAAGAGTCCCGCAGATGTGTCAGTCCATTCCAGAGGAACATGTTTTCCCTGCACTGCCTTGACGTTCAAGCCGAGGATCGACTTCGACCACGTGTGCACGTGGGACAGCCCTGTGAGAAAGCCTCGTGGGAAAGCCTCGTGGGAAAGACTCGAGGGAAAACCATAGATCCTTTGATCCACGCGGCGGACTGCGTGACACTGCTGCTACCGCTCTGGAGGAATGCGCAAGTGCATGCCCGCATTCGAGACGAGGACTGACTCCCCTGGGGAGACTCCAGAAGTACCCCAAGATCCATGTCAGCACTGGAGAGGAATCCTCAGGTTCCGGCCCCGACTCCACACAAGGTCTTAGGTCCCTCATCGACGGGAGAGGAATCCCCAGAGGCCCCCGAGGAACTCGCATGGGGACTGGCCTTTCCTGAGGCCACCAGAGCGGGTCCCTGAGGTCCCCGTCGTAAGTCGAGAGCACCTGCCGCAACTCGAGAAAATCCAGGAGGTTTTGCCCTGCAGGCGAGATGAGGCCCATTTCCGCTGAGGCTTCTCGAGGCTAATCACATCTAACCACTGAAACTTCCAAAGGGTCCTTCACACCCTTGCTGCAACTGAAGCAGTTCCGCGACATACCCGTCTCCACTCGAGAGGAAGCACGTGGGGTCCCGCACACATCCAGGGGAGCCCTGTTTCCGCCTCCTAGCTCGAGATGAGGGATCCTTTCCCTGTTTCGTAGGGAAAGAATTCCCGCCGTTCCCGTCGCATCTCAAGAGGAGGCGCTCTCCGCAGGAAAGGCGAGAGGAACTCCAGGGTCGTGGCACCATTCCAAGAGACCCCCAGATGTGTCAGTCCATTCCAGAGGAACCTGTTTTCCCTGCACTGCCTTGACGTTCAAGCCGAGGATCGACTCCCACCACGTGTGCACGTGGGACAGCCCTGTGGGAAAGCCTCGTGGGAAAGCCTCGTGGGAAAGACTCGAGGGAAAACCATAGATCCTTTGATCCACGCGGTGGACTGCGTGACACTGCTGCTACCGCTCTGGAGGAAAGCGCAAGTGCATGCCCGCATTCGAGACGAGGACTGACTCCCCTGGGGAGACTCCAGAAGTACCCCAAGATCCATGTCAGCACTGGAGAGGAATCCTCAGGTTCCGGCCCCGACTCCACACAAGGTCTTAGGCCCCGGCATCGACGGGAGAGGAATGCCGAGAGGCCCCCGAGGAACTCGCATGGGGACTGGCCTTTCCTGAGGCCACCAGAGCGGGTCCCTGAGGTCCCCGTCGTAAGTCGAGAGCACCTGCCGCAACTCGAGAAAATCCAGGAGGTTTTGCCCTCCAGGCGAGATGAGGCCCATTTCCGCTGAGGCTTCTCGAGGCTAATTACATCTAACCACTGGAACTTCCAAAGGGTCCTTCACACCCTTGCTGTAACTCAAGAAGTTCCCCGACAAACCCGTCTCCACTCGAGAGGAAGCACGAGGGTCCCGCACACATCCAGGGGAGCCCCGTTTCCGCCTCCTAGCTCGAGATGAGTGATCCCTTCCCTGTTTCGTAGGGAAAGAATTCCCGGCGTTCCCGTCGCATCTCAAGAGGAGGCGCTCTCCACAGGAAAGGCGAAAGAAACTCCAGGGTCGTGCCACCATTCCAAGAGCCCCCAGATGTGTCAGTCCATTCCAGAGGAACCTGTTTTCCCTGCACTGCCTTGACGTTCTTGCCGAGGATGGACTCCCACAACAGTGGCACGTGGGACAGCCCTGTGGGAAAGCCTCGTGGGAAAGCCTCGTGGGAAAGACTCGAGGGAAAACCAATAGATCCTTTGATCCACGCGGTGGAATGCGTGACACTGCTGCTACCGTTCTGGAGGACAGCGCAAGTGCATGCCCGCATTCGAGACGAGGACTGACTCCCCTGGGGAGACCCCAGAAGTACCCCAAGATCCATGTCAGCACTGGAGAGGAATCCTCAGGTTCCGGCCCCAAATCCACACAAGGTCTTAGGCCCTGGCATGAACGGGAGAGCAATCCCGAGAGGCCCCGGAGGAACTCGCATGGGGACTGGCCTTTCCTGAGGCCACCAGAGCGGGTCCCTAGGTCCCCGTCGTAAGTCGAGAGCACCTGCCGCAACTCGAGAAAATCCAGGAGGTTATGCCCTTCAGGCGAGATGAGGCTCATTTCCGCTGAGGCTTCTGGAGGCTAATCACATCTAACCACTGAAACTTCCAAAGGATCCTTCACACCCTTGCTGCAACAGAAGAAGTTCCCCGACATAGCCGTCTCCACTCGAGAGGAAGCACGAGGGTCACGCACACATCCAGCGGAGCCCCGTTTCCGCCTCCTAGCTCGAGATGAGGGATCCTTTCCCTGTTTCGTAGGGAAAGAATTCCCGGCGTTCCCGTCGCATCTCAAGAGGAGGCGCTCTCCACAGGAAAGGCGAGAGGAACTCCAGGGTCGTGCCGCCATTCCAAGAGTCCCCCAGATGTGTCAGTCCATTCCAGAGGAACCTGTTTTCCCTGCACTGCCATGACGTTCAAGCCGAGGATCGACTCCCACCACGTGTGCAGGTGGGACAGCCCTGTGGGAAAGCCTCGTGGGAAAGCCTCGTGGGAAAGACTCGAGGGAACAACATAGATCCCTTGATCGAAGCGGCGGAGTGCGTGACACTGCTGCTACCGCTCTGGAGGAAAGGGCAAGTGCATGCCCGCATTCGAGACCAGGACTGACTCCCCTGGGGAGACTCCAGAAGTACCCCAAGATCCATGTCAGCACTGGAGAGGAATCCTCAGGTTCCGGCCCCGACTCCACACAAGGTCTTAGGCCCCGGGAACGACGGGAGAGGAATCCCGAGAGGCCCCCGAGGAACTCGCATGGGGACTGGCCTTTCCTGAGGCCACCAGAGCGGGTCCCTGAGGTCCCCGTCGTAAGTCGAGAGCACCTGCCGCAACTCTAGAAAATCCAGGAGGTTTTGCCCTTCAGGCGAGATGAGGCCCATTTCCGCTGAGGCTTCTCGAGGCTAATCACATCAAACCACTGGAACTTCCAAAGGGTCCTTCACACCCTTGCTGCAACTCAAGAAGTTCCCCAACATACCCGTCTCCACTCGAGAGGAAGCACGAGGGTCCCGCACACATCAGGGGAGCCCCGTTTCCGCCTCCTAGCTCGAGATGAGGGATCCTTTCCCTGTTTCGTAGGGAAAGAATTCCCGGCGTTCCCGTCGCATCTCAAGAGGAGGCGCTCTCCGCAGGAAAGACGAGAGGAACTCCAGGGTCGTGCCACCATTTCAAGAGTCCCCCAGATGTGTCAGTTCATTCCAGAGGAACCTGTTTTCCCTGCACTGCCTTAACGTTCAAGCCGAGGATCGACTCCCACCACGAGTGAACGTGGACAGCGCTGTGGGAAAGCCTCGGGGGAAAGACTCGAGGGAAAGTCATCGATCCCTTGATCCACGAGGCGGAATGCGTAACACTGCTGCTACCGCTCTGGAGGACAGCGCAAGTGCATGCCCGCATTCGAGACGAGGACTGACTCCCATGGGGAGACTCCAGAAGTACCCCAAGATTCATGTCAGCACTGGAGAGGAATCCTCAGGTTCCGTCCCCGACTCCACACAAGGTCTTAGGCCCCGGCATCTACGGGAGAGGAATCCCGAGAGGCCCCCGAGGAACTCGCATGGGGACTGGCCTTTCCTGTGGCCACCAGAGCGGATCCCTGAGGTCCCCGTCGTAAGTTGAGAGCACCTGCCGCAACTCGAGAAAATCCCGGAGGTTTTGCCCTCCAGGCGAGATGAGGCCCATTTCCGCTGAGGCTTCTCGAGGCTAATCACATCTAACCACTGGAACTGGGTTCTCCAGGCTAATCACATCTAACCACTGGAACTTCCAAAGGGTCCTTCACACCCTTGCTGCAACTCAAGAAGTTCCCCGACATACCCGTCTCCACTCGAGAGGAAGCACGAGGGTCCCGCACACATCCAGGGGAGCCCCGTTTCCGCCTCCTAGCTCGAGATGAGGGATCCTTTCCCTGTTTCGTAGGGAAAGAATTCCCGGCGTTCCCGTCGCATCTCAAGAGGAGGCGCTCTCCACAGGATAGGCGAGAGGAACTCCAGGGTCGTGCCACCATTCCAAGAGTCCCCCAGATGTGTCAGTCCATTCCAGAGGAACATGTTTTCCCTGCACTGCCTTGACGTTCAAGCCGAGGATCCACTCCCACCACGTGTGCACGTGGGACAACCCTGTGGGAAAGCCTCGTGGGAAAACCTCGTGGGAAAGACACGAGGGAAAACAATAGATCCTTTGATCCACGCGGCGGACTGGGTGACACTTCTGCTACCGCTCTGGAGGAAAGCGCAAGTGCATGCCCGCATTCGAGACGAGGACTGACTCCCCTGTGGAGACTCCAGAAGTACCCCAAGATCCATGTCAGCACTGGAGAGGAATACTCAGGTTCCGGCCCCGACTCCACACAAGGTCTTAGGCCCCGGCATCGACGGGAGAGGAATCCCGAGAGGCCCCCGAGGAACTCGCATGGGGACTGGCCTTTCCTGAGGCCAACAGAGCGGGTCCCTGTGGTCCCCATCGTAAGTCGAGAGCATCTGCCGCAACTCGAGAAAATCCAGGAGGTTTTGCCCTCCAGGCGAGATGAGGCCCATTTCCGCTGAGGCTTCTCGAGGCTAATCATGTCTAACCACTGGAACTTCCAAAGGGTCCTTCACACCCTTGCTGCAACTCAAGAAGTTCCCCGACATACCCGTTTCCACTCGAGAGGAAGCACGAGGGTCCCGCACACATCCAGGGGAGCCCCGTTTCCGCCTCCTAGCTCGAGATGAGGGATCCTTTCCCTGTTTCATAGGGAAAGAATTCCCGGCATTCCCGTCGCATCTCAAGAGGAGGCGCTCTCCACAGGAAAGGCGAGAGGACTCCAGCGTCGTGCCACCATTCAAAGAGTCCCCCAGATATGTCAGTCCATTCCAGAGAACATGTTTTCCCTGCACTGCCTTGACGTTCAAGCCGAGGATCGACTTCGACCACGTGTGCACGTGGGACAGCCCTGTGAGAAAGCCTCGTGGGAAAGCCTCGTGGGAAAGACTCGAGGGAAAACCATAGATCCTTTGATCCACGCGGCGGACTGCGTGACACTGCTGCTACCGCTCTGGAGGAATGCGCAAGTGCATGCCCGCATTCGAGACGAGGACTGACTCCCCTGGGGAGACTCCAGAAGTACCCCAAGATCCATGTCAGCACTGGAGAGGAATCCTCAGGTTCCGGCCCCGACTCCACACAAGGTCTTAGGTCCCTCATCGACGGGATAGGAATCCCCAGAGGCCCCCGAGGAACTCGCATGGGGACTGGCCTTTCCTGAGGCCACCAGAGCGGGTCCCTGAGGTCCCCGTCGTAAGTCGAGAGCACCTGCCGCAACTCGAGAAAATCCAGGAGATTTTGCCCTGCAGGCGAGATGAGGCCCATTTCCGCTGAGGCTTCTCGAGGCTAATCACATCTAACCACTGGAACTTCCAAAGGGTCCTTCACACCCTTGCTGCAACTGAAGCAGTTCCGCGACATACCCGTCTCCACTCGAGAGGAAGCACGTGGGGTCCCGCACACATCCAGGGGAGCCCTGTTTCCGCCTCCTAGCTCGAGATGAGGGATCCTTTCCCTGTTTCGTAGGGAAAGAATTCCCGCCGTTCCCGTCGCATCTCAAGAGGAGGCGCTCTCCGCAGGAAAGGCGAGAGGAACTCCAGGGTCGTGGCACCATTCCAAGAGACCCCCAGATGTGTCAGTCCATTCCAGAGGAACCTGTTTTCCCTGCACTGCCTTGACGTTCAAGCCGAGGATCGACTCCCACCACGTGTGCACGTGGGACAGCCCTGTGGGAAAGCCTCGTGGGAAAGCCTCGTGGGAAAGACTCGAGGGAAAACCATAGATCCTTTGATCCACGCGGCGGACTGCGTGACACTGCTGCTACCGCTCTGGAGGAAAGTGCAATTGCATGCCCGCATTCGAGACGAGGACTGACTCCCCTGGGGAGACTCCAGAATTACCCCAAGATTCATGTCAGCACTGGAGAGGAATCCTTAGGTTCCGGCCCCGACTCCACACAAGGTCTTAGGCCCCGGCATCGACGGGAGAGGAATCCCGAGAGGCCCCCGAGGAACTCGCATGGGGACTGGCCTTTCCTGAGGCCACCAGAGCGGGTCCCTGTGGTCCTCGTCGTAAGTCGAGAGCACCTGCCGCAACTCGAGAAAATCCAGGAGGTTTTGCCCTCCAGGCGAGATGAGGGCCATTTCCGCTGAGGCTTCTCGAGGCTAATCACATCTAACCACTGGAACTTCCAAAAGGTCCTTCACACCCTTGCTGCAACTCAAGAAGTTCCCCGACATACCCGTCTCCTCTCGAGAGGAAGCACGTGGGGTCCCGCACACATCCAGGTGAGCCCCGTTTCCGCCTCGTAGCTCGAGATGAGGTATCCTTTCCCTGTTTCATAGGGAAAGAATTCCGGCGTTCCCGTCGCATCTCAAGAGGAGGCCCTCTCCACAGGAAAGGCGAGAAGAACTCCAGGGTCGTGACACCATTCCAAGAGTCCCGCAGATGTGTCAGTCCATTCCAGAGGAACATGTTTTCCCTGCACTGCCTTGACGTTCAAGCCGAGGATCGACTTCGACCACGTGTGCACGTGGGACAGCCCTGTGAGAAAGCCTCGTGGGAAAGCCTCGTGGGAAAGACTCGAGGGAAAACCATAGATCCTTTGATCCACGCGGCGGACTGCGTGACACTGCTGCTACCGCTCTGGAGGAAAGCGCAAGTGCATGCCCGCATTCGAGACGAGGACTGACTCCCCTGGGGAGACTCCAGAAGTACCCCAAGATCCATGTCAGCACTGGAGAGGAATCCTCAGGTTCCGGCCCCGACTCCACACAAGGTCTTAGGTCCCTCATCGACGGGAGAGGAATCCCCAGAGGCCCCCGAGGAACTCGCATGGGGACTGGCCTTTCCTGAGGCCACCAGAGCGGGTCCCTGAGGTCCCCGTCGTAAGTCGAGAGCACCTGCCGCAACTCGAGAAAATCCAGGAGGTTTTGCCCTGCAGGCGAGATGAGGCCCATTTCCGCTGAGGCTTCTCGAGGCTAATCACATCTAACCACTGAAACTTCCAAAGGGTCCTTCACACCCTTGCTGCAACTGAAGCAGTTCCGCGACATACCCGTCTCCACTCGAGAGGAAGCACGTGGGGTCCCGCACACATCCAGGGGAGCCCTGTTTCCGCCTCCTAGCTCGAGATGAGGGATCCTTTCCCTGTTTCGTAGGGAAAGAATTCCCGCCGTTCCCGTCGCATCTCAAGAGGAGGCGCTCTCCGCAGGAAAGGCGAGAGGAACTCCAGGGTCGTGGCACCATTCCAAGAGACCCCCAGATGTGTCAGTCCATTCCAGAGGAACCTGTTTTCCCTGCACTGCCTTGACGTTCAAGCCGAGGATCGACTCCCACCACGTGTGCACGTGGGACAGCCCTGTGGGAAAGCCTCGTGGGAAAGCCTCGTGGGAAAGACTCGAGGGAAAACCATAGATCCTTTGATCCACGCGGTGGACTGCGTGACACTGCTGCTACCGCTCTGGAGGAAAGCGCAAGTGCATGCCCGCATTCGAGACGAGGACTGACTCCCCTGGGGAGACTCCAGAAGTACCCCAAGATCCATGTCAGCACTGGAGAGGAATCTTCAGGTTCCGGCCCCGACTCCACACAAGGTCTTAGGCCCCGGCATCGACGGGAGAGGAATGCCGAGAGGCCCCCGAGGAACTCGCATGGGGACTGGCCTTTCCTGAGGCCACCAGAGCGGGTCCCTGAGGTCCCCGTCGTAAGTCGAGAGCACCTGCCGCAACTCGAGAAAATCCAGGAGGTTTTGCCCTCCAGGCGAGATGAGGCCCATTTCCGCTGAGGCTTCTCGAGGCTAATCACATCTAACCACTGGAACTTCCAAAGGGTCCTTCACACCCTTGCTGTAACTCAAGAAGTTCCCCGACAAACCCGTCTCCACTCGAGAGGAAGCACGAGGGTCCCGCACACATCCAGGGGAGCCCCGTTTCCGCCTCCTAGCTCGAGATGAGTGATCCCTTCCCTGTTTCGTAGGGAAAGAATTCCCGGCGTTCCCGTCGCATCTCAAGAGGAGGCGCTCTCCACAGGAAAGGCGAAAGGAACTCCAGGGTCATGCCACCATTCCAAGAGCCCCCAGATGTGTCAGTCCATTCCAGAGGAACCTGTTTTCCCTGCACTGCCTTGACGTTCATGCCGAGGATGGACTCCCACAACGGTGGCACGTGGGACAGCCCTGTGGGAAAGCCTCGTGGGAAAGCCTCGTGGGAAAGACTCGAGGGAAAACCAATAGATCCTTTGATCCACGCGGTGGAATGCGTGACACTGCTGCTACCGTTCTGGAGGACAGCGCAAGTGCATGCCCGCATTCGAGACGAGGACTGACTCCCCTGGGGAGACCCCAGAAGTACCCCAAGATCCATGTCAGCACTGGAGAGGAATCCTCAGGTTCCGGCCCCAAATCCACACAAGGTCTTAGGCCCTGGCATGAACGGGAGAGCAATCCCGAGAGGCCCCGGAGGAACTCGCATGGGGACTGGCCTTTCCTGAGGCCACCAGAGCGGGTCCCTAGGTCCCCGTCGTAAGTCGAGAGCACCTGCCGCAACTCGAGAAAATCCAGGAGGTTATGCCCTTCAGGCGAGATGAGGCTCATTTCCGCTGAGGCTTCTGGAGGCTAATCACATCTAACCACTGAAACTTCCAAAGGATCCTTCACACCCTTGCTGCAACAGAAGAAGTTCCCCGACATAGCCGTCTCCACTCGAGAGGAAGCACGAGGGTCACGCACACATCCAGCGGAGCCCCGTTTCCGCCTCCTAGCTCGAGATGAGGGATCCTTTCCCTGTTTCGTAGGGAAAGAATTCCCGGCGTTCCCGTCGCATCTCAAGAGGAGGCGCTCTCCACAGGAAAGGCGAGAGGAACTCCAGGGTCGTGCCGCCATTCCAAGAGTCCCCCAGATGTGTCAGTCCATTCCAGAGGAACCTGTTTTCCCTGCACTGCCATGACGTTCAAGCCGAGGATCGACTCCCACCACGTGTGCACGTGGGACAGCCCTGTGGGAAAGCCTCGTGGGAAAGCCTCGTGGGAAAGACTCGAGGGAACAACATAGATCCCTTGATCGAAGCGGCGGAGTGCGTGACACTGCTGCTACCGCTCTGGAGGAAAGGGCAAGTGCATGCCCGCATTCGAGACCAGGACTGACTCCCCTGGGGAGACTCCAGAAGTACCCCAAGATCCATGTCAGCACTGGAGAGGAATCCTCAGGTTCCGGCCCCGACTCCACACAAGGTCTTAGGCCCCGGGAACGACGGGAGAGGAATCCCGAGAGGCCCCCGAGGAACTCGCATGGGGACTGGCCTTTCCTGAGGCCACCAGAGCGGGTCCCTGAGGTCCCCGTCGTAAGTCGAGAGCACCTGCCGCAACTCTAGAAAATCCAGGAGGTTTTGCCCTTCAGGCGAGATGAGGCCCATTTCCGCTGAGGCTTCTCGAGGCTAATCACATCAAACCACTGGAACTTCCAAAGGGTCCTTCACACCCTTGCTGCAACTCAAGAAGTTCCCCAACATACCCGTCTCCACTCGAGAGGAAGCACGAGGGTCCCGCACACATCAGGGGAGCCCCGTTTCCGCCTCCTAGCTCGAGATGAGGGATCCTTTCCCTGTTTCGTAGGGAAAGAATTCCCGGCGTTCCCGTCGCATCTCAAGAGGAGGCGCTCTCCGCAGGAAAGACGAGAGGAACTCCAGGGTCGTGCCACCATTTCAAGAGTCCCCCAGATGTGTCAGTTCATTCCAGAGGAACCTGTTTTCCCTGCACTGCCTTAACGTTCAAGCCGAGGATCGACTCCCACCACGAGTGAACGTGGACAGCGCTGTGGGAAAGCCTCGGGGGAAAGACTCGAGGGAAAGTCATCGATCCCTTGATCCACGAGGCGGAATGCGTGACACTGCTGCTACCGCTCTGGAGGACAGCGCAAGTGCATGCCCGCATTCGAGACGAGGACTGACTCCCATGGGGAGACTCCAGAAGTACCCCAAGATTCATGTCAGCACTGGAGAGGAATCCTCAGGTTCCGTCCCCGACTCCACACAAGGTCTTAGGCCCCGGCATCTACGGGAGAGGAATCCCGAGAGGCCCACGAGGAACTCGCATGGGGACTGGCCTTTCCTGTGGCCACCAGAGCGGATCCCTGAGGTCCCCGTCGTAAGTTGAGAGCACCTGCCGCAACTCGAGAAAATCCCGGAGGTTTTGCCCTCCAGGCGAGATGAGGCCCATTTCCGCTGAGGCTTCTCGAGGCTAATCACATCTAACCACTGGAACTGGGTTCTCCAGGCTAATCACATCTAACCACTGGAACTTCCAAAGGGTCCTTCACACCCTTGCTGCAACTCAAGAAGTTCCCCGACATACCCGTCTCCACTCGAGAGGAAGCACGAGGGTCCCGCACACATCCAGGGGAGCCCCGTTTCCGCCTCCTAGCTCGAGATGAGGGATCCTTTCCCTGTTTCGTAGGGAAAGAATTCCCGGCGTTCCCGTCGCATCTCAAGAGGAGGCGCTCTCCACAGGATAGGCGAAAGGAACTCCAGGGTCGTGCCACCATTCCAAGAGTCCCCCAGATGTGTCAGTCCATTCCAGAGGAACATGTTTTCCCTGCACTGCCTTGACGTTCAAGCCGAGGATCCACTCCCACCACGTGTGCACGTGGGACAACCCTGTGGGAAAGCCTCGTGGGAAAACCTCGTGGGAAAGACACGAGGGAAAACAATAGATCCTTTGATCCACGCGGCGGACTGGGTGACACTTCTGCTACCGCTCTGGAGGAAAGCGCAAGTGCATGCCCGCATTCGAGACGAGGACTGACTCCCCTGGGGAGACTCCAGAAGTACCCCAAGATCCATGTCAGCACTGGAGAGGAATACTCAGGTTCCGGCCCCGACTCCACACAAGGTCTTAGGCCCCGGCATCGACGGGAGAGGAATCCCGAGAGGCCCCCGAGGAACTCGCATGGGGACTGGCCTTTCCTGAGGCCAACAGAGCGGGTCCCTGTGGTCCCCATCGTAAGTCGAGAGCATCTGCCGCAACTCGAGAAAATCCAGGAGGTTTTGCCCTCCAGGCGAGATGAGGCCCATTTCCGCTGAGGCTTCTCGAGGCTAATCATGTCTAACCACTGGAACTTCCAAAGGGTCCTTCACACCCTTGCTGCAACTCAAGAAGTTCCCCGACATACCCGTTTCCACTCGAGAGGAAGCACGAGGGTCCCGCACACATCCAGGGGAGCCCCGTTTCCGCCTCCTAGCTCGAGATGAGGGATCCTTTCCCTGTTTCATAGGGAAAGAATTCCCGGCATTCCCGTCGCATCTCAAGAGGAGGCGCTCTCCACAGGAAAGGCGAGAGGACTCCAGCGTCGTGCCACCATTCAAAGAGTCCCCCAGATATGTCAGTCCATTCCAGAGGACATGTTTTCCCTGCACTGCCTTGACGTTCAAGCCGAGGATCGACTCCGACCACGTGTGCACGTGGGACAGCCCTGTGGGAAAGCCTCGTGGGAAAGCCTCGTGGGAAAGACTCGAGGGAAAACCATAGATCCTTTGATGCACGCGGCGGACTGGGTGACACTGCTGCTACCGCTCTGGAGGAAAGCGCAAGTGCATGCCCGCATTCGAGACGAGGACTGACTCCCCTGGGGAGACTCCAGAAGTACCCCAAGATCCATGTCAGCACTGGAGAGGAATCCTCAGGTTCCGGCCCCGACTCCACACAAGGACTTAGGCCCCAGCATCGACGGGAGAGGAATCCCGAGAGGACCCGAGGAACTCGCATGGGGACTGGCCTTTCCTGAGGCCACCAGAGCGGGTCCCTGAGGTCCCCATCGAAGTCGAGAGCACCTGCCGCAACTCGAGAAAATCCAGGAGGTTTTGCCCTCCAGGCGAGATGAGGCCCATTTCCGCTGAGGCTTCTCGAGGCCAATCACATCTAACCACTGGAACTTCCAAAGGGTCCTTCACATCCTTTCTGCAACTCAAGAAGTTCCCCGACATACCCGTCTCCACTCGAGAGGAAGCACGTGGGGTCCCGCACACATCCAGGGGAGCCCCGTTTCCGCCTCCTAGCTCGAGATGAGGGATCCTTTCCGTGTTTCGTAGGGAAAGAATTCCCGGCGTTCCCGTCGCATCTCAAGAGGAGGCGCTCTCCACAGGAAAGGCGAGAGAAACTCCAGGGTCGTGACACCATTCGAAGAGTTCCCCAGATGTGTCAGTCCATTCCAGAGGAACCTGTTTTCCCTGCACTGCCTTGACGTTCAAGCCGAGGATCGACTCCCACCACGTGTGCACGTGGGACAGCCCTGTGGGAAAGCCTCGTGGGAAAGCCTCGTGGGAAAGACTCGAGGGAAAACCATAGATCCTTTGATCCACGTGCGGACTGTGTGACACTGCTGCTACCGCTCTGGAGGAAAGCGCAAGTGCATGCCCGCATTCGAGACGAGGACTGACTCCCCTGGGGAGACTCCAGAAGTACCCCAAGATCCATGTCAGCACTGGAGAGGAATCCTCAGGTTCCGGCCCCGACTCCACACAAGGGCTTAGGCCCCGGCATCGACGGGAGAGGAATCCCGAGAGGCCCCCGAGGAACTCGCATGGGGACTGGCCTTTCCTGAGGCCACCAGAGCGGGTCCCTGAGGTCCCCGTCGTAAGTCGAGATCACCTGCCGCAACTCGAGAAAATCCAGGAGGTTTTGCCCTCCAGGCGAGATGAGGCCCATTTCCGCTGAGGCTTCTCGAGGCCAATCACATCTAACCGCTGGAACTTTCAAAGGGTCCTTCACACCCTTGCTGCAACTCAAGAAGTTCCCCGACATACCCGTCTCCACTCGAGAGGAAGCACGTGGGGTCCCGAACACATCCAGGGGAGCCCCGTTTCCGCCTCCTAGCTCGAGATGAGGGATCCTTTCCCTGTTTCGTATGGAAAGAATTCCCGGCGTTCCCGTCGCATCTCAAGAGGAGGCGCTCTCCACAGGAAAGGCGAGAGGAACTCCAGGGTCGTGCCACCATTCCAAGAGTCCCCCAGATGTGTCAGTCCATTCCAGAGGAACCTGATTTCCCTGCACTGCCTTGACGTTCAAGCCGAGGATCGACTCCCACCACGTGTGCACGTGGGACAGCCCTGTGGTAAAGCCTCGTGGCAAAGCCTCGTGGGAAAGACTCGAGGGAAAAGCATAGATCCTTTGATCCACGCGGCGGACTGCGTGACACTGCTGCTACCGCTCTGGAGGAAAGCGCAAGTGCATGCCCGCATTCGAGACGAGGACTGATTCCCCTGGGGAGACTCCAGAAGTACCCCAAGATCCATGTCAGCACTGGAGAGGAATACTCAGGTTCCGGCCCCGACTCCACACAAGGTCTAAGGCCCCGGCATCGACGGGAGAGGAATCCCGAGAGGCCCCCGAGGAACTCGCATGGGGACTGGCCTTTCCTGAGGCCACCAGAGCGGGTCCCTGAGGTCCCCGTCGTAAGTCGAGAGCACCTGCCGCAACTCGAGAAAATCCAGGAGGTTTTGCCCTCCAGGCGAGATGAGGCCCATTTCCGCTGAGGCTTCTCGAGGCCAATCACATCTAACCACTGGAACTTCCAAAGGGTCTTTCACACCATTGCTGCAACTCAAGAAGTTCCCCGACATACCCGTCTCCACTCGAGAGGAAGCACGTGGGGTCCCGCACACATCCAGGGGAGCCCCGTTTCTGCCTCCTAGCTCGAGATGAGGGATCCTTTCCCTGTTTCGTAGGGAAAGAATTCCCGGCGTTCCCGTCGCATCTCAAGAGGAGGCACTCTCCACAGGAAAGGCGAGAAAAACTCCAGGGTCGTGCCACCATTCCAAGAGTCCCCCAGATGTGTCAGTCCATTCCAGAGGAACCTGTTTTCCCTGCACTGCCTTGACGTTCAAGCCGAGGATCGACTCCCACCACGTGTGCACGTGGGACAGCCCTGTGGGAAAGCCTCGTGGGAAAGCCTCGTGGGAAAGACTCGAGGGAAAACCATAGATCCTTTGATTCACGCGGCGGACTGCGTGACACTGCTGCTACCGCTCTGGAGGAAAGCGCAAGTGCATGCCCGCATTCGAGACGAGGACTGACTCCCCTGGGGAGACTCCAGAAGTAGCCCAAGATCCATGTCAGCACTGGAGAGGAATCCTCAGGTTCCGGCCCCGACTCCACACAAGGTCTTAGGCCCTGGCATCGACGGGAGAGGAATCCCGAGAGGCCCCCGAGGAACTCGCATGGGGACTGGCCTTTCCTGAGGCCACCAGAGCGGGTCCCTGAGGTCCCCGTCGTAAGTCGAGAGCACCTGCCACAACACGAGAAAATCCAGGAGGTTTTGCCCTCCAGGCCAGATGAGGCCCATTTCCGCTGAGGCTTCACGAGGCCAATCACATCTAACCACTGGAACTTCCAAAGGGTCCTTCACACCATTGCTGCAACTCAAGAAGTTCCCCGACATACCCGTCTCCACTCGAGAGGAAACACGTGGGTCCCGCACACATCCAGGGGAGCCCCGTTTCCGCCTCCTAGCTCGAGATGAGGGAT
Organism: Ovis canadensis; assembly: GCF_042477335.2. Classification (NCBI taxonomy): domain Eukaryota; kingdom Metazoa; phylum Chordata; class Mammalia; order Artiodactyla; family Bovidae; genus Ovis; species Ovis canadensis. The sequence goes on from NC_091252.1 coordinate 5,288,821, forward strand.
CCTTTCCCTGTTTCGTAGGGAAAGAATTCCCAGCGTTCCCGTCGCATCTCAAGAGGAGGCGCTCTCCACAGGAAAGGCGAGAGGAACTCCAGGGTCGTGCCACCATTCCAAGAGTCCCCCAGATGTGTCAGTCCATTCCAGAGGAACCTGTTTTCCCTGCACTGCCTTGACGTTCAAGCCGAGTATCGACTCCCACCACGTGTGCACGTGGGACAGCCCTGTGGGAAAGCCTCGTGGGAAAGCCTCGTGGAAAAGACTCGAGGGAAAACCATAGATCCTTTGATCCACGCGGCGGACTGCGTGACACTGCTGCTACCGCTCTGGAGGAAAGCGTAAGTGCATGCCCGCATTCGAGACGAGGACTGACTCCCCTGGGGAGACTCCAGAAGTACCCCAAGATCCATGTCAGCACTGGAGAGGAATCCTCAGGTTCCGGCCCCGACTCCACACAAGGTCTTAGGCCCCGGCATCGACGGGAGAGGAATCCCGAGAGGCCCTTGAGGAACTCGCATGGGGACTGGCCTTTCCTGAGGCCACCAGAGCGGTTCCCTGAGGTCCCCGTCGTAAGTCGAGAGCACCTGCCGCAACTCGAGAAAATCCAGGAGGTTTTGCCCTCCAGGCGAGATGAGGCCCATTTCCGCTGAGGCTTCTCGAGGCCAATCACATCTAACCACTGGAACTTCCAAAGGGTCCTTCACACCATTGCTGCAACTCAAGAAGTTCCCCGACATACCCGTCTCCACTCGAGAGGAAGCACGTGGGGTCCCTCACACATCCAGGGGAGCCCCGTTTCCACCTCCTAGCTCGAGATGAGGGATCCTTCCCTGTTTCGTAGGGAAAGAATTCCCGGCGTTCCCGTCGCATCTCAAGAGGAGGCGCTCTCCACAGGAAAGGCGAGAGGAACTCCAGGGTCGAGACACCATTCCAAGAGTCCCCCAGATGTGTCAGTCCATTCCAGAGGAACCTGTTTTCCCTGCACTGCCTTGACGTTCAAGCCGAGGATCGACTCCCACCACGTGTGCACGTGGGACAGCCCTGTGGGAAAGCCTCGTGGGAAAGCCTCGTGGGAAAGACTCGAGGGAAAACCATAGATCCTTTGATCCACGCGGCAGACTGCGTGACACTGCTGCTACCACTCTGGAGGAAAGCGCAAGTGCATGCCCGCATTCGAGACGAGGACTGACTCCCCTGGGGAGACTCCAGAAGTACCCCAAGATCCATGTCAGCACTGGAGAGGAATCCTCAGGTTCCGGCCCCGACTCCACACAAGGTCTTAGGCCCTGGCATCGACGGGAGAGGAATCCCGAGAGGCCCCCGAGGAACTCGCATGGGGACTGGCCTTTCCTGAGGCCACCAGAGCGGGTCCCTGAGGTCCCCGTCGTAAGTCGAGAGCACCTGCCACAACTCGAGAAAATCCAGGAGGTTTTGCCCTCCAGGCGAGATGAGGCCCATTTCCGCTGAGGCTTCTCGAGGCCAATCACATCTAACCACTGGAACTTCAAAGGGTCCTTCACACCATTGCTGCAACTCAAGAAGTTCCCCGACATACCCGTCTCCACTCGAGAGGAAGCACGTGGTGTCCCGCACACATCCAGGGGAGCCCCGTTTCGCCTCCTAGCTCGAGATGAGGGATCCTTTCCCTGTTTCGTAGGGAAAGAATTCCCGGCGTTCCCGTCGCTTCTCAAGAGGAGGCGCTCTCCACAGGAAAGGCGAGAGGAACTCCAGGGTCGTGCCACCATTCCAAGAGTCCCCCAGATGTGTCAGTCCATTCCAGAGGAACCTGTTTTCCCTGCACTGCCTTGACGTTCAAGCCGAGGATCGACTCCCACCACATGTGCACGTGGGACAGCCCTGTGGGAAAGCCTCGTGGGAAAGCCTCGTGGGAAAGACTCGAGGGAAAACCATAGATCCTTTGATCCACGCGGCGGACTGCGTGACACTGCTGCTACCGCTCTGGAGGAAAGCGCAAGTGCATGCCCGCATTCGAGACGAGGACTGACTCCCCTGGGGAGACTCCAGAAGTACCCCAAGATCCATGTCAGCACTGGAGAGGAATCCTCAGGTTCCGGCCCCGACTCCACACAAGGTCTTAGGCCCCGGCATCGACGGGAGAGGAATCCCGAGAGGCCCCCGAGGAACTCGCATGAGGACTGGCCTTTCCTGAGGCCACCAGAGCGGGTCCCTGAGGTCCCCGTTGTAAGTCGAGAGCACCTGCCGCAACTCGAGAAAATCCAGGAGGTTTTGCCCTCCAGGCGAGATGAGGCCCATTTCCGCTGAGGCTTCTCTAGGCTAATCACGTCTAACCACTGGAACTTCCAAAGGGTCCTTCACACCCTTGCTGCAACTCAAGAAGTTCCCCGACATACCCGTCTCCACTCGAGAGGAAGCACGTGGGTCCCACACACATCCTGGGGAGCCCCGTTTCCGCCTCCTAGCTCGAGATGAGGGATCCTTTCCCTGTTTCGTAGGGAAAGAATTCCCGGCGTTTCCGTCGCATCTCAAGAGGAGGCGCTCTCCACAGGAAAGGCGAGAGGAACTCCAGGGTCGTGCCACCATTCCAAGAGTCCCCCAGATGTGTCAGTCCATTCCAGAGGAACCTGTTTTCCCTGCACTTCCTTGACGTTCAAGCCGAGGATCGACTCCCACCACGTGTGCACGTGGGACAGCCCTGTGGGAAAGCCTCGTGCGAAAGCCTCGTGGGAAAGACTCGAGGGAAAACCATAGATCCTTTGATCCACGCGGCGGACTGCGTGACACTGCTGCTACCGCTCTGGAGGAAAGCGCAAGTGCATGCCCGCATTCGAGACGAGGACTGACTCCCCTGGGGAGACTCCAGAAGTACCCCAAGATCCATGTCAGCACTGGAGAGGAATCCTCAGGTTCCGGCCCCGACTCCACACAAGGTCTTAGGCCCCGGCATCGACGGGAGAGGAATCCCGAGAGGCCCCCGAGGAGCTCGCATGGGGACTGACCTTTCCTGAGGCCACCAGAGCGGGTCCCTGAGGTCCCCGTCGTAAGTCGAGAGCACCTGCCGCAACTCGAGAAAATCCAGGAGGTTTTCCCCTCCAGGCGAGATGAGGCCCATTTCCGCTGAGGCTTCTCAAGGCCAATCACATCTAACCACTGGAACTTCCAAAGGGTCCTTCACACCCTTGCTGCAACTCAAGAAGTTCCCCGACATACCCGTCTCCACTCGAGAGGAAGCACGTGGTGTCCCGCACACATCCAGTGGAGCCCCGTTTCGCCTCCTAGCTCGAGATGAGGGATCCTTTCCCTGTTTCGTAGGGAAAGAATTCCCGGCGTTCCCGTCGCATCTCAAGAGGAGGCGCTCTCCACAGGAAAGGCGAGAGGAACTCCAGGGTCGTGCCACCATTCCAAGAGTCCCCCAGATGTGTCAGTCCATTCCAGAGGAACCTGTTTTCCCTGCACTGCCTTGACGTTCAAGCCGAGGATCGACTCCCACCACGTGTGCACGTGGGACAGCCCTGTGGGAAAGCCTCGTGGGAAAGCCTCGTGGGAAAGACTCGAGGGAAAACCATAGATCCTTTGATCCACGCGGCGGACTGCGTGACACTGCTGCTACCGCTCTGGAGGAAAGCGCAAGTGCATGCCCGCATTCGAGACGAGGACTGACTCCCCTGGGGAGACTCCAGAAGTACCCCAAGATCCATGTCAGCACTGGAGAGGAATCCTCAGGTTCCGGCCCCGACTCCACACAAGGTCTTAGGCCCCGGCATCGACGGGAGAGGAATCCTGAGAGGCCCCCGAGGAACTCGCATGGGGACTGGCCTTTCCTGAGGCCACCAGAGCGGGTCCCTGAGGTCCTCGTCGTAAGTCGAGAGCACCTGCCGCAACTCGAGAAAATCCAGGAAGTTTTGCCCTCCAGGCGAGATGAGGCCCATTTCCGCTGAGGCTTCTCGAGGCCAATCACATCTAACCACTGGAACTTCCAAAGGGTCCTTCACACCCTTGCTGCAACTCAAGAAGCTCCCCGACATACCCGTCTCCACTCGAGAGGAAGCACGTGGTGTCCCGCACACATCCAGGGGAGCCCCGTTTCGCCTCCTAGCTCGAGATGAGGGATCCTTTCCCTGTTTCGTAGGGAAAGAATTCCCGGCGTTCCCGTCGCATCTCAAGAGGAGGCGCTCTCCACAGGAAAGGCGAGAGGAACTCCAGGGTCGTGCCACCATTCCAAGAGTCCCCCAGATGTGTCAGTCCATTCCAGAGGAACCTGTTTTCCCTGCACTGCCTTGACGTTCAAGCCAAGGATCGACTCCCACCACGTGTGCACGTGGGACAGCCCTGTGGGAAAGCCTCGTGGGAAAGCCTCGTGGAAAAGACTCGAGGGAAAACCATAGATCCTTTGATCCACGCGGCGGACTGCGTGACACTGCTGCTACCGCTCTGGAGGAAAGCGCAAGTGCATGCCCGCATTCGAGACGAGGACTGACTCCCCTGGGGAGACTCCAGAAGTACCCCAAGATCCATGTCAGCACTGGAGAGGAATCCTCAGGTTCCAGCCCCGACTCCACACAAGGTCTTAGGCCCCGGCATCGACGGGAGAGGAATCCCGAGAGGCCCCCGAGGAAATCGCATGGGGACTGGCCTTTCCTGAGGCCACCAGAGCGGGTCCCTGAGGTCCCCGTCGTAAGTCGAGAGCACCTGCCGCAACTCGAGAAAATCCAGGAGGTTTTCCCCTCCAGGCGAGATGAGGCCCATTTCCGCTGAGGCTTCTCGAGGCCAATCATATCTAACCACTGGAACTTCCAAAGGGTCCTTCACACCCTTGCTGCAACTCAAGAAGTTCCCCGACATACCCGTCTCCACTCGATAGGAAGCACGTGGTGTCCCGCACACATCCAGGGGAGCCCCGTTTCGCCTCCTATTTCGAGATGAGGGATCCTTTCCCTGTTTCGTAGGGAAAGAATTCCCGGCGTTCCCGTCGCTTCTCAAGAGGAGGCGCTCTCCACAGGAAAGGCGAGAGGAACTCCAGGGTCGTGCCACCATTCCAAGAGTCCCCCAGATGTGTCAGTCCATTCCAGAGGAACCTGTTTTCCCTGCACTGCCTTGACGTTCAAGCCGAGGATCGACTCCCACCACGTGTGCACGTGGGACAGCCCTGTGGGAAAGCCTCGTGGGAAAGCCTCGTGGGAAAGACTCGAGGGAAAACCATAGATCCTTTGATCCACGCGGCGGACTGCGTGACACTGCTGCTACCGCTCTGGAGGAAAGCGCAAGTGCATGCCCGCATTCGAGACGAGGACTGACTCCCCTGGGGAGACTCCAGAAGTACCCCAAGATCCATGTCAGCACTGGAGAGGAATCCTCAGGTTCCGGCCCCGACTCCACACAAGGTCTTAGGCCCCGGCATCGACGGGAGAGGAATCCCGAGAGGCCCCCGAGGAACTCGCATGAGGACTGGCCTTTCCTGAGGCCACCAGAGCGGGTCCCTGAGGTCCCCGTTGTAAGTCGAGAGCACCTGCCGCAACTCGAGAAAATCCAGGAGGTTTTGCCCTCCAGGCGAGATGAGGCCCATTTCCGCTGAGGCTTCTCTAGGCTTATCACGTCTAACCACTGGAACTTCCAAAGGGTCCTTCACACCCTTGCTGCAACTCAAGAAGTTCCCCGACATACCCGTCTCCACTCGAGAGGAAGCACGTGGGTCCCACACACATCCTGGGGAGCCCCGTTTCCGCCTCCTAGCTCGAGATGAGGGATCCTTTCCCTGTTTCGTAGGGAAAGAATTCCCGGCGTTCCCGTCGCATCTCAAGAGGAGGCGCTCTCCACAGGAAAGGCGAGAGGAACTCCAGGGTCGTGCCACCATTCCAAGAGTCCCCCAGATGTGTCAGTCCATTCCAGAGGAACCTGTTTTCCCTGCACTTCCTTGACGTTCAAGCCGAGGATCGACTCCCACCACGTGTGCACGTGGGACAGCCCTGTGGGAAAGCCTCGTGGGAAAGCCTCGTGGGAAAGACTCGAGGGAAAACCATAGATCCTTTGATCCACGCGGCGGACTGCGTGACACTGCTGCTACCGCTCTGGAGGAAAGCGCAAGTGCATGCCCGCATTCGAGACGAGGACTGACTCCCCTGGGGAGACTTCAGAAGTACCCCAAGATCCATGTCAGCACTGGAGAGGAATCCTCAGGTTCCGGCCCCGACTCCACACAAGGTCTTAGGCCCCGGCATCGACGGGAGAGGAATCCAGAGAGGCCCCCGAGGAACTCGCATGGGGACTGGCCTTTCCTGAGGCCACCAGAGCGGGTCCCTGAGGTCCTCGTCGTAAGTCGAGAGCACCTGCCGCAACTCGAGAAAATCCAGGAAGTTTTGCCCTCCAGGCGAGATGAGGCCCATTTCCGCTGAGGCTTCTCGAGGCCAATCACATCTAACCACTGGAACTTCCAAAGGGTCCTTCACACCCTTGCTGCAACTCAAGAAGCTCCCCGACATACCCGTCTCCACTCGAGAGGAAGCACGTGGTGTCCCGCACACATCCAGGGGAGCCCCGTTTCGCCTCCTAGCTCGAGATGAGGGATCCTTTCCCTGTTTCGTAGGGAAAGAATTCCCGGCGTTCCCGTCGCATCTCAAGAGGAGGCGCTCTCCACAGGAAAGGCGAGAGGAACTCCAGGGTCGTGACACCATTCCAAGAGTCCCCCAGATGTGTCAGTCCATTCCAGAGGAACCTGTTTTCCCTGCACTGCCTTGACGTTCAAGCCGAGGATCGACTCCCACCACGTGTGCACGTGGGACAGCCCTGTGGGAAAGCCTCGTGGGAAAGCCTCGTGGGAAAGACTCGAGGGAAAACCATAGATCCTTTGATCCACGCGGCGGACTGCGTGACACTGCTGCTACCGCTCTGGAGGAAAGCGCAAGTGCATGCCCGCATTCGAGACGAGGACTGACTGCCCTGGGGAGACTCCAGAAGTACCCCAAGATCCATGTCAGCACTGGAGAGGAATCCTCAGGTTCCGGCCCCGACTCCACACAATGTCTTAGGCCCCGGCATCGACGGGAGAGGAATCCCAAGAGGCCCCCGAGGAACTCGCATGGGGACTGGCCTTTCCTGAGGCCACCAGAGCGGGTCCCTGAGGTCCCCGTCGTAAGTCGAGAGCACCTGCCGCAACTCGAGAAAATCCAGGAGGTTTTGCCCTCCAGGCGAGATGAGGCCCATTTCCGCTGAGGCTTCTCGAGGCCAATCACATCTAACCAATGGAACTTCCAAAGGGTCCTTCACACCATTGCTGCAACTCAAGAAGTTCCCCGACATACCCGTCTCCACTCGAGAGGAAGCACGTGGGGTCCCGCACACATCCAGCGGAGCCCCATTTCCGCCTCCTAGCTCGAGATGAGGGATCCTTTCCCTGTTTCGTAGGGAAAGAATTCCCGGCGTTCCTGTCGCATCTCAAGAGGAGGCGCTCTCCACAGGAAAGGCGAGAGGAACTCCAGGGTCGTGCCACCATTCCAAGAGTCCCCCAGATGTGTCAGTCCATTCCAGAGGAACCTGTTTTCCCTGCACTGCCTTGACGTTCAAGCCGAGGATCGACTCCCACCACGTGTGCACGTGGGACAGCCCTGTGGGAAAGCCTCGTGGGAAAGCCTCGTGGAAAAGACTCGAGGGAAAACCAGAGATCCTTTGATCCAGGCGGCGGACTGCGTGACACTGCTGCTACCGCTCTGGAGGAAAGCGCAAGTGCATGCCCGCATTCGAGACGAGGACTGACTCCACTGGGGAGACTCCAGAAATACCCCAAGATCCATGTCAGCACTGGAGAGGAATCCTCAGGTTTCGGCCCCGACTCCACACAAGGTCTTAGGCCCCGGCATCGACGGGAGAGGAATCCCGAGAGCCCCCCGAGGAACTCGCATGGGGACTGGCCTTTCCTGAGGCCACCAGAGCGGGTCCCTGAGGTCCCCGTCGTAAGTCGAGAGCACCTGCCGCAACTCGAGAAAATCCAGGAGGTTTTGCCCTCCAGGCGAGATGAGGCCCATTTCCGCTGAAGCTTCTCGAGGCCAATCACATCGAACCACTGGAACTTCCAATGGGTCCTTCACACCCTTGCTGCAACTCAAGAAGTTCCCGGACATACCCGTCTGCACTCGAGAGGAAGCACGTGGTGTCCCGCACACATCCAGGGGAGCCCCGTTTCCGCCTCCTAGCTCGAGATGAGGGATCCTTTCCCTGTTTCGTAGGGAAAGAATTCCCGGCGTTCCCGTCGCATCTCAAGAGGAGGCGCTCTCCACAGGAAAGGCGAGAGGAACTCCAGGGTCGTGCCACCATTCCAAGAGTCCCCCAGATGTGTCAGTCCATTCCAGAGGAACCTGTTTTCCCTGCACTGCCTTGACGTTCAAGCCGAGGATCGACTCCCACCACGTGTGCACGTGGGACAGCCCTGTGGGAAAGCCTCGTGGCAAAGCCTCGTGGGACAGACTCGAGGGAAAACCATAGATCCTTTGATCCACGTGGCAGACTGCGTGACACTGCTGTTACCGCTCTGGAGGAAAGCGCAAGTGCATGCCCGCATTCGAGACGAGGACTGACTCCCCTGGGGAGACTCCAGAAGTACCCCAAGATCCATGTCAGCACTGGAGAGGAATCCTCAGGTTCCGGCCCCGACTCCACACAAGGTCTTAGGCCCCGGCATCGACGGGAGAGGAATCCCGAGAGGCCCCTGAGGAACTCGCATGGGGACTGGCCTTTCCTGAGGCCACCAGAGCGGGTCCCTGAGGTCCCCGTCGTAAGTCGAGAGCACCTGCCGCAACTCGAGAAAATCCAGGAGGTTTTGCCCTCCAGGCGAGATGAGGCCCATTTCCGCTGAGGCTTCTCGAGGCCAATCACATCTAACCACTGGAACTTCCAAAGGGTCCTTCACACCCTTGCTGCAACTCAAGAAGTTCCCCGACATACCCGTCTCCACTCGAGAGGAAGCACGTGGGGTCCCGCACACATCCAGGGGAGCCCCGTTTCGCCTCCTAGCTCGAGATGAAGGATCCTTTCCCTGTTTCGTAGGGAAAGAATTCCCGGCGTTCCCGTCGCATCTCAAGAGTAGGCGCTCTCCACAGGAAAGGCGAGAGGAACTCCAGGGTCGTGCCACCATTCCAAGAGTCCCCCAGATGTGTCAGTCCATTCCAGAGGAACCTGTTTTCCCTGCACTGCCTTGACGTTCAAGCCGAGGATCGACTCCCACCACGTGTGCACGTGGGACAGCCCTGTGGGAAAGCCTCGTGGGAAAGCCTCGTGGAAAAGACTCGAGGGAAAACCATAGATCCTTTGATCCAGGCGGCGGACTGCGTGACACTGCTGCTACCGCTCTGGAGGAAAGCGCAAGTGCATGCCCGCATTCGAGACGAGGACTGACTCCACTGGGGAGACTCCAGAAATACCCCAAGATCCATGTCAGCACTGGAGAGGAATCCTCAGGTTTCGGCCCCGACTCCACACAAGGTCTTAGGCCCCGGCATCGACGGGAGAGGAATCCCGAGAGCCCCCCGAGGAACTCGCATGGGGACTGGCCTTTCCTGAGGCCACCAGAGCGGGTCCCTGAGGTCCCCGTCGTAAGTCGAGAGCACCTGCCGCAACTCGAGAAAATCCAGGAGGTTTTGCCCTCCAGGCGAGATGAGGCCCATTTCCGCTGAGGCTTCTCGAGGCCAATCACATCGAACCACTGGAACTTCCAATGGGTCCTTCACACCCTTGCTGCAACTCAAGAAGTTCCCGGACATACCCGTCTGCACTCGAGAGGAAGCACGTGGTGTCCCGCACACATCCAGGGGAGCCCCGTTTCCGCCTCCTAGCTCGAGATGAGGGATCCTTTCCCTGTTTCGTAGGGAAAGAATTCCCGGCGTTCCCGTCGCATCTCAAGAGGAGGCGCTCTCCACAGGAAAGGCGAGAGGAACTCCAGGGTCGTGCCACCATTCCAAGAGTCCCCCAGATGTGTCAGTCCATTCCAGAGGAACCTGTTTTCCCTGCACTGCCTTGACGTTCAAGCCGAGGATCGACTCCCACCACGTGTGCACGTGGGACAGCCCTGTGGGAAAGCCTCGTGGCAAAGCCTCGTGGGACAGACTCGAGGGAAAACCATAGATCCTTTGATCCACGTGGCAGACTGCGTGACACTGCTGTTACCGCTCTGGAGGAAAGCGCAAGTGCATGCCCGCATTCGAGACGAGGACTGACTCCCCTGGGGAGACTCCAGAAGTACCCCAAGATCCATGTCAGCACTGGAGAGGAATCCTCAGGTTCCGGCCCCGACTCCACACAAGGTCTTAGGCCCCGGCATCGACGGGAGAGGAATCCCGAGAGGCCCCTGAGGAACTCGCATGGGGACTGGCCTTTCCTGAGGCCACCAGAGCGGGTCCCTGAGGTCCCCGTCGTAAGTCGAGAGCACCTGCCGCAACTCGAGAAAATCCAGGAGGTTTTGCCCTCCAGGCGAGATGAGGCCCATTTCCGCTGAGGCTTCTCGAGGCCAATCACATCTAACCACTGGAACTTCCAAAGGGTCCTTCACACCCTTGCTGCAACTCAAGAAGTTCCCCGACATACCCGTCTCCACTCGAGAGGAAGCACGTGGGGTCCCGCACACATCCAGGGGAGCCCCGTTTCGCCTCCTAGCTCGAGATGAAGGATCCTTTCCCTGTTTCGTAGGGAAAGAATTCCCGGCGTTCCCGTCGCATCTCAAGAGTAGGCGCTCTCCACAGGAAAGGCGAGAGGAACTCCAGGGTCGTGCCACCATTCCAAGAGTCCCCCAGATGTGTCAGTCCATTCCAGAGGAACCTGTTTTCCCTGCACTGCCTTGACGTTCAAGCCGAGGATCGACTCCCACCACGTGTGCACGTGGGACAGCCCTGTGGGAAAGCCTCGTGGGAAAGCCTCGTGGAAAAGACTCGAGGGAAAACCATAGATCCTTTGATCAACGCGGCGGACTGCGTGACACTGCTGCTACCGCTCTGGAGGAAAGCGCAAGTGCATGCCCGCATTCGAGACGAGGACTGACTCCCCTGGGGAGACTCCAGAAGTACCCCAAGATCCATGTCAGCACTGGAGAGGAATCCTCAGGTTCCGGCCCCGACTCCACACAAGGTCTTAGGCCCCGGCATCGACGGGAGAGGAATCCCGAGAGGCCCCCGAGGAACTCGCATGGGGACTGGCCTTTCCTGAGGCCACCAGAGCGGGTCCCTGAGGTCCCCGTCGTAAGTCGAGAGCACCTGCCGCAACTCGAGAAAATCCAGGAGGTTTTGCCCTCCAGGCGAGATGAGGCCCATTTCCGCTGAGGCTTCTCGAGGCCAATCACATCTAACCACTGGAACTTCCAAAGGGTCCTTCACACCCTTGCTGCAACTCAAGAAGTTCCCCGACATACCCGTCTCCACACGAGAGGAAGCACGTGGTGTCCCGCACACATCCAGGGGAGCCCCGTTTCGCCTCCTAGCTCGAGATGAGGGATCCTTTCCCTGTTTCGTAGGGAAAGAATTCCCGGCGTTCCCGTCGCATCTCAAGAGGAGGCGCTCTCCACAGGAAAGGCGAGAGGAACTCCAGGGTCGTGCCACCATTCCAAGAGTCCCCCAGATGTGTCAGTCCATTCCAGAGGAACCTGTTTTCCCTGCACTTCCTTGACGTTCAAGCCGAGGATCGACTCACACCACGTGTGCACGTGGGACAGCCCTGTGGGAAAGCCTCGTGGGAAAGCCTCGTGGGAAAGACTCGAGGGAAAACCATAGATCCTTTGATCCACGCGGCGGACTGCGTGACACTGCTGCTACCGCTCTGGAGGAAAGCGCAAGTGCATCCCCGCATTTGAGACGAGGACTGACTCCCCTGGGGAGACTCCAGAAGTACCCCAAGATCCATGTCAGCACTGGAGAGGAATCCTCAGGTTCCGGCCCCGACTCCACACAAGGTCTTAGGCCCCGGCATCGACGGGAGAGGAATCCCGAGAGGCCCCCGAGGAACTCGCATGGGGACTGACCTTTCCTGAGGCCACCAGAGCGGGTCCCTGAGGTCCCCGTCGTAAGTCGAGAGCACCTGCCGCAACTCGAGAAAATCCAGGAGGTTTTCCCCTCCAGGCGAGATGAGGCCCATTTCCGCTGAGGCTTCTCAAGGCCAATCACATCTAACCACTGGAACTTCCAAAGGGTCCTTCACACCCTTGCTGCAACTCAAGAAGTTCCCCGACATACCCGTCTCCACTCGAGAGGAAGCACGTGGTGTCCCGCACACATCCAGTGGAGCCCCGTTTCGCCTCCTAGCTCGAGATGAGGGATCCTTTCCCTGTTTCGTAGGGAAAGAATTCCCGGCGTTCCCGTCGCATCTCAAGAGGAGGCGCTCTCCACAGGAAAGGCGAGAGGAACTCCAGGGTCGTGCCACCATTCCAAGAGTCCCCCAGATGTGTCAGTCCATTCCAGAGGAACCTGTTTTCCCTGCACTGCCTTGACGTTCAAGCCGAGGATCGACTCCCACCACGTGTGCACGTGGGACAGCCCTGTGGGAAAGCCTCGTGGGAAAGCCTCGTGGGAAAGACTCGAGGGAAAACCATAGATCCTTTGATCCACGCGGCGGACTGCGTGACACTGCTGCTACCGCTCTGGAGGAAAGCGCAAGTGCATGCCCGCATTCGAGACGAGGACTGACTCCCCTGGGGAGACTCCAGAAGTACCCCAAGATCCATGTCAGCACTGGAGAGGAATCCTCAGGTTCCGGCCCCGACTCCACACAAGGTCTTAGGCCCCGGCATCGACGGGAGAGGAATCCCGAGAGGCCCCCGAGGAACTCGCATGGGGACTGGCCTTTCCTGAGGCCACCAGAGCGGGTCCCTGAGGTCCTCGTCGTAAGTCGAGAGCACCTGCCGCAACTCGAGAAAATCCAGGAAGTTTTGCCCTCCAGGCGAGATGAGGCCCATTTCCGCTGAGGCTTCTCGAGGCCAATCACATCTAACCACTGGAACTTCCAAAGGGTCCTTCACACCCTTGCTGCAACTCAAGAAGCTCCCCGACATACCCGTCTCCACTCGAGAGGAAGCACGTGGTGTCCCGCACACATCCAGGGGAGCCCCGTTTCGCCTCCTAGCTCGAGATGAGGGATCCTTTCCCTGTTTCGTAGGGAAAGAATTCCCGGCGTTCCCGTCGCATCTCAAGAGGAGGCGCTCTCCACAGGAAAGGCGAGAGGAACTCCAGGGTCGTGACACCATTCCAAGAGTCCCCCAGATGTGTCAGTCCATTCCAGAGGAACCTGTTTTCCCTGCACTGCCTTGACGTTCAAGCCGAGGATCGACTCCCACCACGTGTGCACGTGGGACAGCCCTGTGGGAAAGCCTCGTGGGAAAGCCTCGTGGGAAAGACTCGAGGGAAAACCATAGATCCTTTGATGCACGCGGCGGACTGCTTGACACTGCTGCTACCGCTCTGGAGGAAAGTGCAAGTGCATGCCCGCATTCGAGACGAGGACTGACTCCCCTGGGGAGACTCCAGAAGTAGCCCAAGATCCATGTCAGCACTGGAGAGGAATCCTCAGGTTCCGGCCCCAACTCCACACAAGGTCTTAGGCCCCGGCATCGACGGGAGAGGAATCCCGAGAGGCCCCCGAGGAACTCGCATGGGGACTGGCCTTTCCTGAGGCCACCAGAGCGGGTCCCTGAGGTCCCCGTCGTAAGTCGAGAGCACCTGCCGCAACTCGAGAAAATCCAGGAGGTTTTGCCCTCCTGGCGAGATGAGGCCCATTTCCGCTGAGGCTTCTCGTGGCCAATCACATCTAACCACTGGAACTTCCAAAGGGTCCTTCACACCCTTGCTGCAACTCAAGAAGTTCCCCGACATACCCGTCTCCACTCGAGAGGAAGCACGTGGGGTCCCGCACACATCCAGGGGAGCCCCGTTTCGCCTCCTAGCTCGAGATGAAGGATCCTTTCCCTGTTTCGTAGGGAAAGAATTCCCGGCGTTCCCGTCGCATCTCAAGAGGAGGCGCTCTCCACAGGCAAGGCGAGAGGAACTCCAGGGTCGTGCCACCATTCCAAGAGTCCCCCAGATGTGTCAGTCCATTCCAGAGGAACCTGTTTTCCCTGCACTGCCTTGACGTTCAAGCCGAGGATCGACTCCCACCACGTGTGCACGTGGGACAGCCCTGTGGGAAAGCCTCGTGGGAAAGCCTCGTGGAAAAGACTCGAGGGAAAACCATAGATCCTTTGATCAACGCGGCGGACTGCGTGACACTGCTGCTACCGCTCTGGAGGAAAGCGCAAGTGCATGCCCGCATTCGAGACGAGGACTGACTCCCCTGGGGAGACTCCAGAAGTACCCCAAGATCCATGTCAGCACTGGAGAGGAATCCTCAGGTTCCGGCCCCGACTCCACACAAGGTCTTAGGCCCCGGCATCGACGGGAGAGGAATCCCGAGAGGCCCCCGAGGAACTCGCATGGGGACTGGCCTTTCCTGAGGCCACCAGAGCGGGTCCCTGAGGTCCCCGTTGTAAGTCGAGAGCACCTGCCGCAACTCGAGAAAATCCAGGAGGTTTTGCCCTCCAGGCGAGATGAGGCCCATTTCCGCTGAGGCTTCTCGAGGCCAATCACATCTAACCACTGGAACTTCCAAAGGGTCCTTCACACCCTTGCTGCAACTCAAGAAGTTCCCCGACATACCCGTCTCCACACGAGCGGAAGCACGTGGTGTCCCGCACACATCCAGGGGAGCCCCGTTTCGCCTCCTAGCTCGAGATGAGGGATCCTTTCCCTGTTTCTTAGGGAAAGAATTCCCGGCGTTCCCGTCGCATCTCAAGAGGAGGCGCTCTCCACAGGAAAGGCGAGAGGAACTCCAGGGTCGTGACACCATTCCAAGAGTCCCCCAGATGTGTCAGTCCATTCCAGAGGAACCTGTTTTCCCTGCACTACCTTGACGTTCAAGCCGAGGATCGACTCCCACCACGTGTGCACGTGGGACAGCCCTGTGGGAAAGCCTCGTGGGAAAGCCTCGTGGGAAAGACTCGAGGGAAAACCATAGATCCTTTGATCCACGCGGCGGACTGCGTGACACTGCTGCTACCGCTCTGGAGGAAAGTGCAAGTGCATGCCCGCATTCGAGACAAGGACTGACTCCCCTGGGGAGACTCCAGAAGTACCCCAAGATCCATGTCAGCACTGGAGAGGAATCCTCAGGTTCCGGCCCCGACTCCACACAAGGTCTTAGGCCCCGGCATCGACGGGAGAGGAATCCCGAGAGGCCCCCGAGGAACTCGCATGGGGACTGGCCTTTCCTGAGGCCACCAGAGCGGGTCCCTGAGGTCCTCGTCGTAAGTCGAGAGCACCTGCCGCAACTCGAGAAAATCCAGGAAGTTTTGCCCTCCAGGCGAGATGAGGCCCATTTCCGCTGAGGCTTCTCGAGGCCAATCACATCTAACCACTGGAACTTCCAAAGGGTCCTTCACACCCTTGCTGCAACTCAAGAAGCTCCCCGACATACCCGTCTCCACTCGAGAGGAAGCACGTGGTGTCCCGCACACATCCAGGGGAGCCCCGTTTCGCCTCCTAGCTCGAGATGAGGGATCCTTTCCCTGTTTCGTAGGGAAAGAATTCCCGGCGTTCCCGTCGCATCTCAAGAGGAGGCGCTCTCCACAGGAAAGGCGAGAGGAACTCCAGGGTCGTGCCACCATTCCAAGAGTCCCCCAGATGTGTCAGTCCATTCCAGAGGAACCTGTTTTCCCTGCACTGCCTTGACGTTCAAGCCGAGGATCGACTCCCACCACGTGTGCACGTGGGACAGCCCTGTGGGAAAGCCTCGTGGGAAAGCCTCGTGGAAAAGACTCGAGGGAAAACCATAGATCCTTTGATCCACGCGGCGGACTGCGTGACACTGTTGCTACCGCTCTGGAGGAAAGCGCAAGTGCATGCCCGCATTCGAGACGAGGACTGACTCCCCTGGGGAGACTCCAGAAGTACCCCAAGATCCATGTCAGCACTGGAGAGGAATCCTCAGGTTCCAGCCCCGACTCCACACAAGGTCTTAGGCCCCGGCATCGACGGGAGAGGAATCCCGAGAGGCCCCCGAGGAAATCGCATGGGGACTGGCCTTTCCTGAGGCCACCAGAGCGGGTCCCTGAGGTCCCCGTCGTAAGTCGAGAGCACCTGCCGCAACTCGAGAAAATCCAGGAGGTTTTCCCCTCCAGGCGAGATGAGGCCCATTTGCGCTGAGGCTTCTCGAGGCCAATCATATCTAACCACTGGAACTTCCAAAGGGTCCTTCACACCCTTGCTGCAACTCAAGAAGTTCCCCGACATACCCGTCTCCACTCGATAGGAAGCACGTGGTGTCCCGCACACATCCAGGGGAGCCCCGTTTCGCCTCCTAGCTCGAGATGAGTGATCCTTTCCCTGTTTCGTAGGGAAAGAATTCCCGGCGTTCCCGTCGCTTCTCAAGAGGAGGCGCTCTCCACAGGAAAGGCGAGAGGAACTCCAGGGTCGTGCCACCATTCCAAGAGTCCCCCAGATGTGTCAGTCCATTCCAGAGGAACCTGTTTTCCCTGCACTGCCTTGACGTTCAAGCCGAGGATCGACTCCCACCACGTGTGCACGTGGGACAGCCCTGTGGGAAAGCCTCGTGGGAAAGCCTCGTGGGAAAGACTCGAGGGAAAACCATAGATCCTTTGATGCACGCGGCGGACTGCGTGACACTGCTGCTACCGCTCTGGAGGAAAGCGCAAGTGCATGCCCGCATTCGAGACGAGGACTGACTCCCCTGGGGAGACTCCAGAAGTACCCCAAGATCCATGTCAGCACTGGAGAGGAATCCTCAGGTTCCGGCCCCGACTCCACACAAGGTCTTAGGCCCCGGCATCGACGGGAGAGGAATCCCGAGAGGCCCCCGAGGAACTCGCATGGGGACTGGCCTTTCCTGAGGCTACCAGAGCGGGTCCCTGAGGTCCTCGTCGTAAGTCGAGAGCACCTGCCGCAACTCGAGAAAATCCAGGAAGTTTTGCCCTCCAGGCGAGATGAGGCCCATTTCCGCTGAGGCTTCTCGAGGCCAATCACATCTAACCACTGGAACTTCCAAAGGGTCCTTCACACCCTTGCTGCAACTCAAGAAGCTCCCCGACATACCCGTCTCCACTCGAGAGGAAGCACGTGGTGTCCCGCACACATCCAGGGGAGCCCCGTTTCGCCTCCTAGCTCGAGATGAGGGATCCTTTCCCTGTTTCGTAGGGAAAGAATTCCCGGCGTTCCCGTCGCATCTCAAGAGGAGGCGCTCTCCACAGGAAAGGCGAGAGGAACTCCAGGGTCGTGACACCATTCCAAGAGTCCCCCAGATGTGTCAGTCCATTCCAGAGGAACCTGTTTTCCCTGCACTGCCTTGACGTTCAAGCCGAGGATCGACTCCCACCACGTGTGCACGTGGGACAGCCCTGTGGGAAAGCCTCGTGGGAAAGCCTCGTGGGAAAGACTCGAGGGAAAACCATAGATCCTTTGATGCACGCGGCGGACTGCTTGACACTGCTGCTACCGCTCTGGAGGAAAGTGCAAGTGCATGCCCGCATTCGAGACGAGGACTGACTCCCCTGGGGAGACTCCAGAAGTAGCCCAAGATCCATGTCAGCACTGGAGAGGAATCCTCAGGTTCCGGCCCCAACTCCACACAAGGTCTTAGGCCCCGGCATCGACGGGAGAGGAATCCCGAGAGGCCCCCGAGGAACTCGCATGGGGACTGGCCTTTCCTGAGGCCACCAGAGCGGGTCCCTGAGGTCCCCGTCGTAAGTCGAGAGCACCTGCCGCAACTCGAGAAAATCCAGGAGGTTTTGCCCTCCAGGCGAGATGAGGCCCATTTCCGCTGAGGCTTCTCGAGGCCAATCACATCTAACCACTGGAACTTCCAAAGGGTCCTTCACACCCTTGCTGCAACTCAAGAAGTTCCCCGACATACCCGTCTCCACTCGAGAGGAAGCACGTGGGGTCCCGCACACATCCAGGGGAGCCCCATTTCCGCCTCCTAGCTCGAGATGAGGGATCCTTTCCCTGTTTCGTAGGGAAAGAATTCCCGGCGTTCCCGTCGCATCTCAAGAGGAGGCGCTCTCCACAGGAAAGGCGAGAGGAACTCCAGGGTCGTGCCACCATTCCAAGAGTCCCACAGATGTGTCAGTCCATTCCAGAGGAACCTGTTTTCCCTGCACTGCCTTGACGTTCAAGCCGAGGATCGACTCCCACCACGTGTGCACGTGGGACAGCCCTGTGGGAAAGCCTCGTGGGAAAGCCTCGTGGAAAAGACTCGAGGGAAAACCATAGATCCTTTGATCCACGCGGCGGACTGCGTGACACTGCTGCTACCGCTCTGGAGGAAAGCGCAAGTGCATGCCCGCATTCGAGACGAGGACTGACTGCCCTGGGGAGACTCCAGAAGTACCCCAAGATCCATGTCAGCACTGGAGAGGAATCCTCAGGTTCCGGCCCCGACTCCACACAAGGTCTTAGGCCCCGGCATCGACGGGAGAGGAATCCCAAGAGGCCCCCGAGGAACTCGCATGGGGACTGGCCTTTCCTGAGGCCACCAGAGCGGGTCCCTGAGGTCCCCGTCGTAAGTCGAGAGCACCTGCCGCAACTCGAGAAAATCCAGGAGGTTTTGCCCTCCAGGCCAGATGAGGCCCATTTCCGCTGAGGCTTCTCGAGGCCAATCACATCTAACCACTGGAACTTCCAAAGGGTCCTTCACACCATTGCTGCAACTCAAGAAGTTCCCCGACATACCCGGCTCCACTCGAGAGGAAGCACGTGGGGTCCCGCACACATCCAGCGGAGCCCCATTTCCGCCTCCTAGCTCGAGATGAGGGATCCTTTCCCTGTTTCGTAGGGAAAGAATTCCCGGCGTTCCTGTCGCATCTCAAGAGGAGGCGCTCTCCACAGGAAAGGCGAGAGGAACTCCAGGGTCGTGCCACCATTCCAAGAGTCCCCCAGATGTGTCAGTCCATTCCAGAGGAACCTGTTTTCCCTGCACTGCCTTGACGTTCAAGCCGAGGATCGACTCCCACCACGTGTGCACGTGGGACAGCCCTGTGGGAAAGCCTCGTGGGAAAGCCTCGTGGAAAAGACTCGAGGGAAAACCATAGATCCTTTGATCCACGCGGCGGACTGCGTGACACTGCTGCTACCGCTCTGGAGGAAAGCGCAAGTGCATGCCCGCATTCGAGACGAGGACTGACTCCACTGGGGAGACTCCAGAAATACCCCAAGATCCATGTCAGCACTGGAGAGGAATCCTCAGGTTTCGGCCCCGACTCCACACAAGGTCTTAGGCCCCGGCATCGACGGGAGAGGAATCCCGAGAGCCCCCCGAGGAACTCGCATGGGGACTGGCCTTTCCTGAGGCCACCAGAGCGGGTCCCTGAGGTCCCCGTCGTAAGTCGAGAGCACCTGCCGCAACTCGAGAAAATCCAGGAGGTTTTGCCCTCCAGGCGAGATGAGGCCCATTTCCGCTGAGGCTTCTCGAGGCCAATCACATCTAACCACTGGAACTTCCAATGGGTCCTTCACACCCTTGCTGCAACTCAAGAAGTTCCCGGACATACCCGTCTGCACTCGAGAGGAAGCACGTGGTGTCCCGCACACATCCAGGGGAGCCCCGTTTCCGCCTCCTAGCTCGAGATGAGGGATCCTTTCCCTGTTTCGTAGGGAAAGAATTCCCGGCGTTCCCGTCGCATCTCAAGAGGAGGCGCTCTCCACAGGAAAGGCGAGAGGAACTCCAGGGTCGTGCCACCATTCCAAGAGTCCCCCAGATGTGTCAGTCCATTCCAGAGGAACCTGTTTTCCCTGCACTGCCTTGACGTTCAAGCCGAGGATCGACTCCCACCACGTGTGCACGTGGGACAGCCCTGTGGGAAAGCCTCGTGGCAAAGCCTCGTGGGACAGACTCGAGGGAAAACCATAGATCCTTTGATCCACGTGGCGGACTGCGTGACACTGCTGCTACCGCTCTGGAGGAAAGCGCAAGTGTATGCCCGCATTCGAGACGAGGACTGACTCCCCTGGGGAGACTCCAGAAGTACCCCAAGATCCATGTCAGCACTGGAGAGGAATCCTCAGGTTCCGGCCCCGACTCCACACAAGGTCTTAGGCCCCGGCATCGACGGGAGAGGAATCCCGAGAGGCCCCTGAGGAACTCGCATGGGGACTGGCCTTTCCTGAGGCCACCAGAGCGGGTCCCTGAGGTCCCCGTCGTAAGTCGAGAGCACCTGCCGCAACTCGAGAAAATCCAGGAGGTTTTGCCCTCCAGGCGAGATGAGGCCCATTTCCGCTGAGGCTTCTCGAGGCCAATCACATCTAACCACTGGAACTTCCAAAGGGTCCTTCACACCCTTGCTGCAACTCAAGAAGTTCCCGGACATACCCGTCTGCACTCGAGAGGAAGCACGTGGTGTCCCGCACACATCCAGGGGAGCCCCGTTTCCGCCTCCTAGCTCGAGATGAGGGATCCTTTCCCTGTTTCGTAGGGAAAGAATTCCCGGCGTTCCCGTCGCATCTCAAGAGGAGGCGCTCTCCACAGGAAAGGCGAGAGGAACTCCAGGGTCGTGACACCATTCCAAGAGTCCCCCAGATTTGTCAGTCCATTCCAGAGGAACCTGTTTTCCCTGCACTGCCTTGACGTTCAAGCCGAGGATCGACTCCCACCACGTGTGCACGTGGGACAGCCCTGTGGGAAAGCCTCGTGGGAAAGCCTCGTGGGAAAGACTCGAGGGAAAACCATAGATCCTTTGATGCACGCGGCGGACTGCGTGACACTGCTGCTACCGCTCTGGAGGAAAGTGCAAGTGCATGCCCGCATTCGAGACGAGGACTGACTCCCCTGGGGAGACTCCAGAAGTACCCCAAGATCCATGTCAGCACTGGAGAGGAATCCTCAGGTTCCGGCCCCAACTCCACACAAGGTCTTAGGCCCCGGCATCGACGGGAGAGGAATCCCGAGAGGCCCCCGAGGAACTCGCATGGGGACTGGCCTTTCCTGAGGCCACCAGAGCGGGTCCCTGAGGTCCCCGTCGTAAGTCGAGAGCACCTGCCGCAACTCGAGAAAATCCAGGAGGTTTTGCCCTCCAGGCGAGATGAGGCCCATTTCCGCTGAGGCTTCTCGAGGCCAATCACATCTAACCACTGGAACTTCCAAAGGGTCCTTCACACCCTTGCTGCAACTCAAGAAGTTCCCCGACATACCCGTCTCCACTCGAGAGGAAGCACGTGGGGTCCCGCACACATCCAGGGGAGCCCCATTTCCGCCTCCTAGCTCGAGATGAGGGATCCTTTCCCTGTTTCGTAGGGAAAGAATTCCCGGCGTTCCCGTCGCATCTCAAGAGGAGGCGCTCTCCACAGGAAAGGCGAGAGGAACTCCAGGGTCGTGCCACCATTCCAAGAGTCCCACAGATGTGTCAGTCCATTCCAGAGGAACCTGTTTTCCCTGCACTGCCTTGACGTTCAAGCCGAGGATCGACTCCCACCACGTGTGCACGTGGGACAGCCCTGTGGGAAAGCCTCGTGGGAAAGCCTCGTGGAAAAGACTCGAGGGAAAACCATAGATCCTTTGATCCACGTGGCGGACTGCGTGACACTGCTGCTACCGCTCTGGAGGAAAGCGCAAGTGCATGCCCGCATTCGAGACGAGGACTGACTGCCCTGGGGAGACTCCAGAAGTACCCCAAGATCCATGTCAGCACTGGAGAGGAATCCTCAGGTTCCGGCCCCGACTCCACACAAGGTCTTAGGCCCAGGCATCGACGGGAGAGGAATCCCAAGAGGCCCCCGAGGAACTCGCATGGGGTCTGGCCTTTCCTGAGGCCACCAGAGCGGGTCCCTGAGGTCCCCGTCGTAAGTCGAGAGCACCTGCCGCAACTCGAGAAAATCCAGGAGGTTTTGCCCTCCAGGCGAGATGAGGCCCATTTCCGCTGAGGCTTCTCGAGGCCAATCACATCTAACCACTGGAACTTCCAAAGGGTCCTTCACACCATTGCTGCAACTCAAGAAGTTCCCCGACATACCCGTCTCCACTCGAGAGGAAGCACGTGGGGTCCCGCACACATCCAGCGGAGCCCCATTTCCGCCTCCTAGCTCGAGATGAGGGATCCTTTCCCTGTTTCGTAGGGAAAGAATTCCCGGCGTTCCTGTCGCATCTCAAGAAGAGGCGCTCTCCACAGGAAAGGCGAGAGGAACTCCAGGGTCGTGCCACCATTCCAAGAGTCCCCCAGATGTGTCAGTCCATTCCAGAGGAACCTGTTTTCCCTGCACTGCCTTGACGTTCAAGCCGAGGATCGACTCCCACCACGTGTGCACGTGGGACAGCCCTGTGGGAAAGCCTCGTGGGAAAGCCTCGTGGAAAAGACTCGAGGGAAAACCATAGATCCTTTGATCCACGCGGCGGACTGCGTGACACTGCTGCTACCGCTCTGGAGGAAAGCGCAAGTGCATGCCCGCATTCGAGACGAGGACTGACTCCACTGGGGAGACTCCAGAAATACACCAAGATCCATGTCAGCACTGGAGAGGAATCCTCAGGTTTCGGCCCCGACTCCACACAAGGTCTTAGGCCCCGGCATCGACGGGAGAGGAATCCCGAGAGCCCCCCGAGGAACTCGCATGGGGACTGGCCTTTCCTGAGGCCACCAGAGCGGGTCCCCGAGGTCCCCGTCGTAAGTCGAGAGCACCTGCCGCAACTCGAGAAAATCCAGGAGGTTTTGCCCTCCAGGCGAGATGAGGCCCATTTCCGCTGAGGCTTCTCGAGGCCAATCACATCTAACCACTGGAACTTCCAATGGGTCCTTCACACCCTTGCTGCAACTCAAGAAGTTCCCGGACATACCCGTCTGCACTCGAGAGGAAGCACGTGGTGTCCCGCACACATCCAGGGGAGCCCAGTTTCCGCCTCCTAGCTCGAGATGAGGGATCCTTTCCCTGTTTCGTAGGGAAAGAATTCCCGGCGTTCCCGTCGCATCTCAAGAGGAGGCGCTCTCCACAGGAAAGGCGAGAGGAACTCCAGGGTCGTGCCACCATTCCAAGAGTCCCCCAGATGTGTCAGTCCATTCCAGAGGAACCTGTTTTCCCTGCACTGCCTTGACGTTCAAGCCGAGGATCGACTCCCACCACGTGTGCACGTGGGACAGCCCTGTGGGAAAGCCTCGTGGCAAAGCCTCGTGGGACAGACTCGAGGGAAAACCATAGATCCTTTGATCCACGTGGCGGACTGCGTGACACTGCTGCTACCGCTCTGGAGGAAAGCGCAAGTGCATGCCCGCATTCGAGACGAGGACTGACTCCCCTGGGGAGACTCCAGAAGTACCCCAAGATCCATGTCAGCACTGGAGAGGAATCCTCAGGTTCCGGCCCCGACTCCACACAAGGTCTTAGGCCCCGGCATCGACGGGAGAGGAATCCCGAGAGGCCCCTGAGGAACTCGCATGGGGACTGGCCTTTCCTGAGGCCACCAGAGCGGGTCCCTGAGGTCCCCGTCGTAAGTCGAGAGCACCTGCCGCAACTCGAGAAAATCCAGGAGGTTTTGCCCTCCAGGCGAGATGAGGCCAATTTCCGCTGAGGCTTCTCGAGGCCAATCACATCTAACCACTGGAACTTCCAAAGGGTCCTTCACACCCTTGCTGCAACTCAAGAAGTTCCCGGACATACCCGTCTGCACTCGAGAGGAAGCACGTGGTGTCCCGCACACATCCAGGGGAGCCCCGTTTCCGCCTCCTAGCTCGAGATGAGGGATCCTTTCCCTGTTTCGTAGGGAAAGAATTCCCGGCGTTCCCGTCGCATCTCAAGAGGAGGCGCTCTCCACAGGAAAGGCGAGAGGAACTCCAGGGTCGTGACACCATTCCAAGAGTCCCCCAGATTTGTCAGTCCATTCCAGAGGAACCTGTTTTCCCTGCACTGCCTTGACGTTCAAGCCGAGGATCGACTCCCACCACGTGTGCACGTGGGACAGCCCTGTGGGAAAGCCTCGTGGGAAAGCCTCGTGGAAAAGACTCGAGGGAAAACCATAGATCCTTTGATCCACGCGGCGGACTGCGTGACACTGCTGCTACCGCTCTGGAGGAAAGCGCAAGTGCATGCCCGCATTCGAGACGAGGACTGACTGCCCTGGGGAGACTCCAGAAGTACCCCAAGATCCATGTCAGCACTGGAGAGGAATCCTCAGGTTCCGGCCCCGACTCCACACAAGGTCTTAGGCCCCGGCATCGACGGGAGAGGAATCCCAAGAGGCCCCCGAGGAACTCGCATGGGGTCTGGCCTTTCCTGAGGCCACCAGAGCGGGTCCCTGAGGTCCCCGTCGTAAGTCGAGAGCACCTGCCGCAACTCGAGAAAATCCAGGAGGTTTTGCCCTCCAGGCGAGATGAGGCCCATTTCCGCTGAGGCTTCTCGAGGCCAATCACATCTAACCACTGGAACTTCCAAAGGGTCCTTCACAACCTTGCTGCAACTCAAGAAGTTCCCCGACATACCCGTCTCCACCCGAGAGGAAGCACGTGGGGTCCCGCACACATCCAGCGGAGCCCCATTTCCGCCTCCTAGCTCGAGATGAGGGATCCTTTCCCTGTTTCGTAGGGAAAGAATTCCCGGCGTTCCTGTCGCATCTCAAGAAGAGGCGCTCTCCACAGGAAAGGCGAGAGGAACTCCAGGGTCGTGCCACCATTCCAAGAGTCCCCCAGATGTGTCAGTCCATTCCAGAGGAACCTGTTTTCCCTGCACTGCCTTGACGTTCAAGCCGAGGATCGACTCCCACCACGTGTGCACGTGGGACAGCCCTGTGGGAAAGCCTCGTGGGAAAGCCTCGTGGAAAAGACTCGAGGGAAAACCATAGATCCTTTGATCCACGCGGCGGACTGCGTGACACTGCTGCTACCGCTCTGGAGGAAAGCGCAAGTGCATGCCCGCATTCGAGACGAGGACTGACTCCCCTGGGGAGACTCCAGAAGTACCCCAAGATCCATGTCAGCACTGGAGAGGAATCCTCAGGTTCCAGCCCCGACTCCACACAAGGTCTTAGGCCCCGGCATCGACGGGAGAGGAATCCCGAGAGGCCCCCGAGGAAATCGCATGGGGATTGGCCTTTCCTGAGGCCACCAGAGCGGGTCCCTGAGGTCCCCGTCGTAAGTCGAGAGCACCTGCCGCAACTCGAGAAAATCCAGGAGGTTTTCCCCTCCAGGCGAGATGAGGCCCATTTCCGCTGAGGCTTCTCGAGGCCAATCATATCTAACCACTGGAACTTCCAAAGGGTCCTTCACACCCTTGCTGCAACTCAAGAAGTTCCCCGACATACCCGTCTCCACTCGATAGGAAGCACGTGGTGTCCCGCACACATCCAGGGGAGCCCCGTTTCGCCTCCTAGCTCGAGATGAGGGATCCTTTCCCTGTTTCGTAGGGAAAGAATTCCCGGCGTTCCCGTCGCTTCTCAAGAGGAGGCGCTCTCCACAGGAAAGGCGAGAGGAACTCCAGGGTCGTGCCACCATTCCAAGAGTCCCCCAGATGTGTCAGTCCATTCCAGAGGAACCTGTTTTCCCTGCACTGCCTTGACGTTCAAGCCGAGGATCGACTCCCACCACGTGTGCACGTGGGACAGCCCTGTGGGAAAGCCTCGTGGGAAAGCCTCGTGGGAAAGACTCGAGGGAAAACCATAGATCCTTTGATCCACGCGGCGGACTGCGTGACACTGCTGCTACCGCTCTGGAGGAAAGCGCAAGTGCATGCCCGCATTCGAGACGAGGACTGACTCCCCTGGGGAGACTCCAGAAGTACCCCAAGATCCATGTCAGCACTGGAGAGGAATCCTCAGGTTCCGGCCCCGACTCCACACAAGGTCTTAGGCCCCGGCATCGACGGGAGAGGAATCCCGAGAGGCCCCCGAGGAACTCGCATGGGGACTGACCTTTCCTGAGGCCACCAGAGCGGGTCCCTGAGGTCCCCGTCGTAAGTCGAGAGCACCTGCCGCAACTCGAGAAAATCCAGGAGGTTTTCCCCTCCAGGCGAGATGAGGCCCATTTCCGCTGAGGCTTCTCAAGGCCAATCACATCTAACCACTGGAACTTCCAAAGGGTCCTTCACACCCTTGCTGCAACTCAAGAAGTTCCCCGACATACCCGTCTCCACTCGAGAGGAAGCACGTGGTGTCCCGCACACATCCAGTGGAGCCCCGTTTCGCCTCCTAGCTCGAGATGAGGGATCCTTTCCCTGTTTCGTAGGGAAAGAATTCCCGGCGTTCCCGTCGCATCTCAAGAGGAGGCGCTCTCCACAGGAAAGGCGAGAGGAACTCCAGGGTCGTGCCACCATTCCAAGAGTCCCCCAGATGTGTCAGTCCATTCCAGAGGAACCTGTTTTCCCTGCACTGCCTTGACGTTCAAGCCGAGGATCGACTCCCACCACGTGTGCACGTGGGACAGCCCTGTGGGAAAGCCTCGTGGGAAAGCCTCGTGGGAAAGACTCGAGGGAAAACCATAGATCCTTTGATCCACGCGGCGGACTGCGTGACACTGCTGCTACCGCTCTGGAGGAAAGCGCAAGTGCATGCCCGCATTCGAGACGAGGACTGACTCCCCTGGGGAGACTCCAGAAGTACCCCAAGATCCATGTCAGCACTGGAGAGGAATCCTCAGGTTCCGGCCCCGACTCCACACAAGGTCTTAGGCCCCGGCATCGACGGGAGAGGAATCCCGAGAGGCCCCCGAGGAACTCGCATGGGGACTGGCCTTTCCTGAGGCTACCAGAGCGGGTCCCTGAGGTCTTCGTCGTAAGTCGAGAGCACCTGCCGCAACTCGAGAAAATCCAGGAAGTTTTGCCCTCCAGGCGAGATGAGGCCCATTTCCGCTGAGGCTTCTCGAGGCCAATCACATCTAACCACTGGAACTTCCAAAGGGTCCTTCACACCCTTGCTGCAACTCAAGAAGCTCCCCGACATACCCGTCTCCACTCGAGAGGAAGCACGTGGTGTCCCGCACACATCCAGGGGAGCCCCGTTTCGCCTCCTAGCTCGAGATGAGGGATCCTTTCCCTGTTTCGTAGGGAAAGAATTCCCGGCGTTCCCGTCGCATCTCAAGAGGAGGCGCTCTCCACAGGAAAGGCGAGAGGAACTCCAGGGTCGTGACACCATTCCAAGAGTCCCCCAGATGTGTCAGTCCATTCCAGAGGAACCTGTTTTCCCTGCACTGCCTTGACGTTCAAGCCGAGGATCGACTCCCACCACGTGTGCACGTGGGACAGCCCTGTGGGAAAGCCTCGTGGGAAAGCCTCGTGGAAAAGACTCGAGGGAAAACCATAGATCCTTTGATCCACGTGGCGGACTGCGTGACACTGCTGCTACCGCTCTGGAGGAAAGCGCAAGTGCATGCCCGCATTCGAGACGAGGACTGACTGCCCTGGGGAGACTCCAGAAGTACCCCAAGATCCATGTCAGCACTGGAGAGGAATCCTCAGGTTCCGGCCCCGACTCCACACAAGGTCTTAGGCCCAGGCATCGACGGGAGAGGAATCCCAAGAGGCCCCCGAGGAACTCGCATGGGGTCTGGCCTTTCCTGAGGCCACCAGAGCGGGTCCCTGAGGTCCCCGTCGTAAGTCGAGAGCACCTGCCGCAACTCGAGAAAATCCAGGAGGTTTTGCCCTCCAGGCGAGATGAGGCCCATTTCCGCTGAGGCTTCTCGAGGCCAATCACATCTAACCACTGGAACTTCCAAAGGGTCCTTCACACCATTGCTGCAACTCAAGAAGTTCCCCGACATACCCGTCTCCACTCGAGAGGAAGCACGTGGGGTCCCGCACACATCCAGCGGAGCCCCATTTCCGCCTCCTAGCTCGAGATGAGGGATCCTTTCCCTGTTTCGTAGGGAAAGAATTCCCGGCGTTCCTGTCGCATCTCAAGAAGAGGCGCTCTCCACAGGAAAGGCGAGAGGAACTCCAGGGTCGTGCCACCATTCCAAGAGTCCCCCAGATGTGTCAGTCCATTCCAGAGGAACCTGTTTTCCCTGCACTGCCTTGACGTTCAAGCCGAGGATCGACTCCCACCACGTGTGCACGTGGGACAGCCCTGTGGGAAAGCCTCGTGGGAAAGCCTCGTGGAAAAGACTCGAGGGAAAACCATAGATCCTTTGATCCACGCGGCGGACTGCGTGACACTGCTGCTACCGCTCTGGAGGAAAGCGCAAGTGCATGCCCGCATTCGAGACGAGGACTGACTCCACTGGGGAGACTCCAGAAATACACCAAGATCCATGTCAGCACTGGAGAGGAATCCTCAGGTTTCGGCCCCGACTCCACACAAGGTCTTAGGCCCCGGCATCGACGGGAGAGGAATCCCGAGAGCCCCCCGAGGAACTCGCATGGGGACTGGCCTTTCCTGAGGCCACCAGAGCGGGTCCCCGAGGTCCCCGTCGTAAGTCGAGAGCACCTGCCGCAACTCGAGAAAATCCAGGAGGTTTTGCCCTCCAGGCGAGATGAGGCCCATTTCCGCTGAGGCTTCTCGAGGCCAATCACATCTAACCACTGGAACTTCCAATGGGTCCTTCACACCCTTGCTGCAACTCAAGAAGTTCCCGGACATACCCGTCTGCACTCGAGAGGAAGCACGTGGTGTCCCGCACACATCCAGGGGAGCCCAGTTTCCGCCTCCTAGCTCGAGATGAGGGATCCTTTCCCTGTTTCGTAGGGAAAGAATTCCCGGCGTTCCCGTCGCATCTCAAGAGGAGGCGCTCTCCACAGGAAAGGCGAGAGGAACTCCAGGGTCGTGCCACCATTCCAAGAGTCCCCCAGATGTGTCAGTCCATTCCAGAGGAACCTGTTTTCCCTGCACTGCCTTGACGTTCAAGCCGAGGATCGACTCCCACCACGTGTGCACGTGGGACAGCCCTGTGGGAAAGCCTCGTGGCAAAGCCTCGTGGGACAGACTCGAGGGAAAACCATAGATCCTTTGATCCACGTGGCGGACTGCGTGACACTGCTGCTACCGCTCTGGAGGAAAGCGCAAGTGCATGCCCGCATTCGAGACGAGGACTGACTCCCCTGGGGAGACTCCAGAAGTACCCCAAGATCCATGTCAGCACTGGAGAGGAATCCTCAGGTTCCGGCCCCGACTCCACACAAGGTCTTAGGCCCCGGCATCGACGGGAGAGGAATCCCGAGAGGCCCCTGAGGAACTCGCATGGGGACTGGCCTTTCCTGAGGCCACCAGAGCGGGTCCCTGAGGTCCCCGTCGTAAGTCGAGAGCACCTGCCGCAACTCGAGAAAATCCAGGAGGTTTTGCCCTCCAGGCGAGATGAGGCCAATTTCCGCTGAGGCTTCTCGAGGCCAATCACATCTAACCACTGGAACTTCCAAAGGGTCCTTCACACCCTTGCTGCAACTCAAGAAGTTCCCGGACATACCCGTCTGCACTCGAGAGGAAGCACGTGGTGTCCCGCACACATCCAGGGGAGCCCCGTTTCCGCCTCCTAGCTCGAGATGAGGGATCCTTTCCCTGTTTCGTAGGGAAAGAATTCCCGGCGTTCCCGTCGCATCTCAAGAGGAGGCGCTCTCCACAGGAAAGGCGAGAGGAACTCCAGGGTCGTGACACCATTCCAAGAGTCCCCCAGATTTGTCAGTCCATTCCAGAGGAACCTGTTTTCCCTGCACTGCCTTGACGTTCAAGCCGAGGATCGACTCCCACCACGTGTGCACGTGGGACAGCCCTGTGGGAAAGCCTCGTGGGAAAGCCTCGTGGAAAAGACTCGAGGGAAAACCATAGATCCTTTGATCCACGCGGCGGACTGCGTGACACTGCTGCTACCGCTCTGGAGGAAAGCGCAAGTGCATGCCCGCATTCGAGACGAGGACTGACTGCCCTGGGGAGACTCCAGAAGTACCCCAAGATCCATGTCAGCACTGGAGAGGAATCCTCAGGTTCCGGCCCCGACTCCACACAAGGTCTTAGGCCCCGGCATCGACGGGAGAGGAATCCCAAGAGGCCCCCGAGGAACTCGCATGGGGTCTGGCCTTTCCTGAGGCCACCAGAGCGGGTCCCTGAGGTCCCCGTCGTAAGTCGAGAGCACCTGCCGCAACTCGAGAAAATCCAGGAGGTTTTGCCCTCCAGGCGAGATGAGGCCCATTTCCGCTGAGGCTTCTCGAGGCCAATCACATCTAACCACTGGAACTTCCAAAGGGTCCTTCACAACCTTGCTGCAACTCAAGAAGTTCCCCGACATACCCGTCTCCACCCGAGAGGAAGCACGTGGGGTCCCGCACACATCCAGCGGAGCCCCATTTCCGCCTCCTAGCTCGAGATGAGGGATCCTTTCCCTGTTTCGTAGGGAAAGAATTCCCGGCGTTCCTGTCGCATCTCAAGAAGAGGCGCTCTCCACAGGAAAGGCGAGAGGAACTCCAGGGTCGTGCCACCATTCCAAGAGTCCCCCAGATGTGTCAGTCCATTCCAGAGGAACCTGTTTTCCCTGCACTGCCTTGACGTTCAAGCCGAGGATCGACTCCCACCACGTGTGCACGTGGGACAGCCCTGTGGGAAAGCCTCGTGGGAAAGCCTCGTGGAAAAGACTCGAGGGAAAACCATAGATCCTTTGATCCACGCGGCGGACTGCGTGACACTGCTGCTACCGCTCTGGAGGAAAGCGCAAGTGCATGCCCGCATTCGAGACGAGGACTGACTCCCCTGGGGAGACTCCAGAAGTACCCCAAGATCCATGTCAGCACTGGAGAGGAATCCTCAGGTTCCAGCCCCGACTCCACACAAGGTCTTAGGCCCCGGCATCGACGGGAGAGGAATCCCGAGAGGCCCCCGAGGAAATCGCATGGGGATTGGCCTTTCCTGAGGCCACCAGAGCGGGTCCCTGAGGTCCCCGTCGTAAGTCGAGAGCACCTGCCGCAACTCGAGAAAATCCAGGAGGTTTTCCCCTCCAGGCGAGATGAGGCCCATTTCCGCTGAGGCTTCTCGAGGCCAATCATATCTAACCACTGGAACTTCCAAAGGGTCCTTCACACCCTTGCTGCAACTCAAGAAGTTCCCCGACATACCCGTCTGCACTCGATAGGAAGCACGTGGTGTCCCGCACACATCCAGGGGAGCCCCGTTTCGCCTCCTAGCTCGAGATGAGGGATCCTTTCCCTGTTTCGTAGGGAAAGAATTCCCGGCGTTCCCGTCGCTTCTCAAGAGGAGGCGCTCTCCACAGGAAAGGCGAGAGGAACTCCAGGGTCGTGCCACCATTCCAAGAGTCCCCCAGATGTGTCAGTCCATTCCAGAGGAACCTGTTTTCCCTGCACTGCCTTGACGTTCAAGCCGAGGATCGACTCCCACCACGTGTGCACGTGGGACAGCCCTGTGGGAAAGCCTCGTGGGAAAGCCTCGTGGGAAAGACTCGAGGGAAAACCATAGATCCTTTGATCCACGCGGCGGACTGCGTGACACTGCTGCTACCGCTCTGGAGGAAAGCGCAAGTGCATGCCCGCATTCGAGACGAGGACTGACTCCCCTGGGGAGACTCCAGAAGTACCCCAAGATCCATGTCAGCACTGGAGAGGAATCCTCAGGTTCCGGCCCCGACTCCACACAAGGTCTTAGGCCCCGGCATCGACGGGAGAGGAATCCCGAGAGGCCCCCGAGGAACTCGCATGGGGACTGACCTTTCCTGAGGCCACCAGAGCGGGTCCCTGAGGTCCCCGTCGTAAGTCGAGAGCACCTGCCGCAACTCGAGAAAATCCAGGAGGTTTTCCCCTCCAGGCGAGATGAGGCCCATTTCCGCTGAGGCTTCTCAAGGCCAATCACATCTAACCACTGGAACTTCCAAAGGGTCCTTCACACCCTTGCTGCAACTCAAGAAGTTCCCCGACATACCCGTCTCCACTCGAGAGGAAGCACGTGGTGTCCCGCACACATCCAGTGGAGCCCCGTTTCGCCTCCTAGCTCGAGATGAGGGATCCTTTCCCTGTTTCGTAGGGAAAGAATTCCCGGCGTTCCCGTCGCATCTCAAGAGGAGGCGCTCTCCACAGGAAAGGCGAGAGGAACTCCAGGGTCGTGCCACCATTCCAAGAGTCCCCCAGATGTGTCAGTCCATTCCAGAGGAACCTGTTTTCCCTGCACTGCCTTGACGTTCAAGCCGAGGATCGACTCCCACCACGTGTGCACGTGGGACAGCCCTGTGGGAAAGCCTCGTGGGAAAGCCTCGTGGGAAAGACTCGAGGGAAAACCATAGATCCTTTGATCCACGCGGCGGACTGCGTGACACTGCTGCTACCGCTCTGGAGGAAAGCGCAAGTGCATGCCCGCATTCGAGACGAGGACTGACTCCCCTGGGGAGACTCCAGAAGTACCCCAAGATCCATGTCAGCACTGGAGAGGAATCCTCAGGTTCCGGCCCCGACTCCACACAAGGTCTTAGGCCCCGGCATCGACGGGAGAGGAATCCCGAGAGGCCCCCGAGGAACTCGCATGGGGACTGGCCTTTCCTGAGGCTACCAGAGCGGGTCCCTGAGGTCTTCGTCGTAAGTCGAGAGCACCTGCCGCAACTCGAGAAAATCCAGGAAGTTTTGCCCTCCAGGCGAGATGAGGCCCATTTCCGCTGAGGCTTCTCGAGGCCAATCACATCTAACCACTGGAACTTCCAAAGGGTCCTTCACACCCTTGCTGCAACTCAAGAAGCTCCCCGACATACCCGTCTCCACTCGAGAGGAAGCACGTGGTGTCCCGCACACATCCAGGGGAGCCCCGTTTCGCCTCCTAGCTCGAGATGAGGGATCCTTTCCCTGTTTCGTAGGGAAAGAATTCCCGGCGTTCCCGTCGCATCTCAAGAGGAGGCGCTCTCCACAGGAAAGGCGAGAGGAACTCCAGGGTCGTGACACCATTCCAAGAGTCCCCCAGATGTGTCAGTCCATTCCAGAGGAACCTGTTTTCCCTGCACTGCCTTGACGTTCAAGCCGAGGATCGACTCCCACCACGTGTGCACGTGGGACAGCCCTGTGGGAAAGCCTCGTGGGAAAGCCTCGTGGGAAAGACTCGAGGGAAAACCATAGATCCTTTGATCCACGCGGCGGACTGCGTGACACTGCTGCTACCGCTCTGGAGGAAAGCGCAAGTGCATGCCCGCATTCGAGACGAGGACTGACTCCCCTGGGGAGACTCCAGAAGTACCCCAAGATCCATGTCAGCACTGGAGAGGAATCCTCAGGTTCCGGCCCCGACTCCACACAAGGTCTTAGGCCCCGGCATCGACGGGAGAGGAATCCCGAGAGGCCCCCGAGGAACTCGCATGGGGACTGGCCTTTCCTGAGGCTACCAGAGCGGGTCCCTGAGGTCTTCGTCGTAAGTCGAGAGCACCTGCCGCAACTCGAGAAAATCCAGGAAGTTTTGCCCTCCAGGCGAGATGAGGCCCATTTCCGCTGAGGCTTCTCGAGGCCAATCACATCTAACCACTGGAACTTCCAAAGGGTCCTTCACACCCTTGCTGCAACTCAAGAAGCTCCCCGACATACCCGTCTCCACTCGAGAGGAAGCACGTGGTGTCCCGCACACATCCAGGGGAGCCCCGTTTCGCCTCCTAGCTCGAGATGAGGGATCCTTTCCCTGTTTCGTAGGGAAAGAATTCCCGGCGTTCCCGTCGCATCTCAAGAGGAGGCGCTCTCCACAGGAAAGGCGAGAGGAACTCCAGGGTCGTGACACCATTCCAAGAGTCCCCCAGATGTGTCAGTCCATTCCAGAGGAACCTGTTTTCCCTGCACTGCCTTGACGTTCAAGCCGAGGATCGACTCCCACCACGTGTGCACGTGGGACAGCCCTGTGGGAAAGCCTCGTGGGAAAGCCTCGTGGGAAAGACTCGAGGGAAAACCATAGATCCTTTGATGCACGCGGCGGACTGCTTGACACTGCTGCTACCGCTCTGGAGGAAAGTGCAAGTGCATGCCCGCATTCGAGACGAGGACTGACTCCCCTGGGGAGACTCCAGAAGTAGCCCAAGATCCATGTCAGCACTGGAGAGGAATCCTCAGGTTCCGGCCCCAACTCCACACAAGGTCTTAGGCCCCGGCATCGACGGGAGAGGAATCCCGAGAGGCCCCCGAGGAACTCGCATGGGGACTGGCCTTTCCTGAGGCCACCAGAGCGGGTCCCTGAGGTCCCAGTCGTAAGTCGAGAGCACCTGCCGCAACTCGAGAAAATCCAGGAGGTTTTGCCCTCCAGGCGAGATGAGGCCCATTTCCGCTGAGGCTTCTCGAGGCCAATCACATCTAACCACTGGAACTTCCAATGGGTCCTTCACACCCTTGCTGCAACTCAAGAAGTTCCCGGACATACCCGTCTGCACTCGAGAGGAAGCACGTGGTGTCCCGCACACATCCAGGGGAGCCCCGTTTCCGCCTCCTAGCTCGAGATGAGGGATCCTTTCCCTGTTTCGTAGGGAAAGAATTCCCGGCGTTCCCGTCGCATCTCAAGAGGAGGCGCTCTCCACAGGAAAGGCGAGAGGAACTCCAGGGTCGTGCCACCATTCCAAGAGTCCCCCAGATGTGTCAGTCCATTCCAGAGGAACCTGTTTTCCCTGCAGTGCCTTGACGTTCAAGCCGAGGATCGACTCCCACCACGTGTGCACGTGGGACAGCCCTGTGGGAAAGCCTCGTGGCAAAGCCTCGTGGGACAGACTCGAGGGAAAACCATAGATCCTTTGATCCACGTGGCAGACTGTGTGACACTGCTGCTACCGCTCTGGAGGAAAGCGCAAGTGCATGCCCGCATTCGAGACGAGGACTGACTCCCCTGGGGAGACTCCAGAAGTACCCCAAAATCCATGTCAGCACTGGAGAGGAATCCTCAGGTTCCGGCCCCGACTCCACACAAGGTCTAAGGCCCCGGCATCGACGGGAGAGGAATCCCGAGAGGCCCCTGAGGAACTCGCATGGGGA
Source organism: Ovis canadensis (assembly GCF_042477335.2). Classification (NCBI taxonomy): domain Eukaryota; kingdom Metazoa; phylum Chordata; class Mammalia; order Artiodactyla; family Bovidae; genus Ovis; species Ovis canadensis. Next base: position 5,323,668 of record NC_091252.1, read on the forward strand.
CTGGCCTTTCCTGAGGCCACCAGAGCGGGTCCCTGAGGTCCCCGTCGTAAGTCGAGAGCACCTGCCGCAACTCGAGAAAATCCAGGAGGTTTTGCCCTCCAGGCGAGATGAGTCCCATTTCCGCTGAGGCTTCTCGAGGCCAATCACATCTAACCACTGGAACTTCCAAAGGGTCCTTCACACCCTTGCTGCAACTCAAGAAGTTCCCCGACATACCCGTCTCCACTCGAGAGGAAGCACGTGGGGTCCCGCACACATCCAGGGGAGCCCCGTTTCGCCTCCTAGCTCGAGATGAAGGATCCTTTCCCTGTTTCGTAGGGAAAGAATTCCCGGCGTTCCCGTCGCATCTCAAGAGGAGGCGCTCTCCACAGGCAAGGCGAGAGGAACTCCAGGGTCGTGCCACCATTCCAAGAGTCCCCCAGATGTGTCAGTCCATTCCAGAGGAACCTGTTTTCCCTGCACTGCCTTGACGTTCAAGCCGAGGATCGACTCCCACCACGTGTGCACGTGGGACAGCCCTGTGGGAAAGCCTCGTGGGAAAGCCTCGTGGAAAAGACTCGAGGGAAAACCATAGATCCTTTGATCAACGCGGCGGACTGCGTGACACTGCTGCTACCGCTCTGGAGGAAAGCGCAAGTGCATGCCCGCATTCGAGACGAGGACTGACTCCCCTGGGGAGACTCCAGAAGTACCCCAAGATCCATGTCAGCACTGGAGAGGAATCCTCAGGTTCCGGCCCCGACTCCACACAAGGTCTTAGGCCCCGGCATCGACGGGAGAGGAATCCCGAGAGGCCCCCGAGGAACTCGCATGGGGACTGGCCTTTCCTGAGGCCACCAGAGCGGGTCCCTGAGGTCCCCGTTGTAAGTCGAGAGCACCTGCCGCAACTCGAGAAAATCCAGGAGGTTTTGCCCTCCAGGCGAGATGAGGCCCATTTCCGCTGAGGCTTCTCGAGGCCAATCACATCTAACCACTGGAACTTCCAAAGGGTCCTTCACACCCTTGCTGCAACTCAAGAAGTTCCCCGACATACCCGTCTCCACACGAGAGGAAGCACGTGGTGTCCCGCACACATCCAGGGGAGCCCCGTTTCGCCTCCTAGCTCGAGATGAGGGATCCTTTCCCTGTTTCTTAGGGAAAGAATTCCCGGCGTTCCCGTCGCATCTCAAGAGGAGGCGCTCTCCACAGGAAAGGCGAGAGGAATTCCAGGGTCGTGACACCATTCCAAGAGTCCCCCAGATGTGTCAGTCCATTCCAGAGGAACCTGTTTTCCCTGCACTACCTTGACGTTCAAGCCGAGGATCGACTCCCACCACGTGTGCACGTGGGACAGCCCTGTGGGAAAGCCTCGTGGGAAAGCCTCGTGGGAAAGACTCGAGGGAAAACCATAGATCCTTTGATCCACGCGGCGGACTGCGTGACACTGCTGCTACCGCTCTGGAGGAAAGTGCAAGTGCATGCCCGCATTCGAGACGAGGACTGACTCCCCTGGGGAGACTCCAGAAGTACCCCAAGATCCATGTCAGCACTGGAGAGGAATCCTCAGGTTCCGGCCCCGACTCCACACAAGGTCTTAGGCCCCGGCATCGACGGGAGAGGAATCCCGAGAGGCCCCCGAGGAACTCGCATGGGGACTGGCCTTTCCTGAGGCCACCAGAGCGGGTCCCTGAGGTCCTCGTCGTAAGTCGAGAGCACCTGCCGCAACTCGAGAAAATCCAGGAAGTTTTGCCCTCCAGGCGAGATGAGGCCCATTTCCGCTGAGGCTTCTCGAGGCCAATCACATCTAACCACTGGAACTTCCAAAGGGTCCTTCACACCCTTGCTGCAACTCAAGAAGCTCCCCGACATACCCGTCTCCACTCGAGCGGAAGCACGTGGTGTCCCGCACACATCCAGGGGAGCCCCGTTTCGCCTCCTAGCTCGAGATGAGGGATCCTTTCCCTGTTTCGTAGGGAAAGAATTCCCGGCGTTCCCGTCGCATCTCAAGAGGAGGCGCTCTCCACAGGAAAGGCGAGAGGAACTCCAGGGTCGTGCCACCATTCCAAGAGTCCCCCAGATGTGTCAGTCCATTCCAGAGGAACCTGTTTTCCCTGCACTGCCTTGACGTTCAAGCCAAGGATCGACTCCCACCACGTGTGCACGTGGGACAGCCCTGTGGGAAAGCCTCGTGGGAAAGCCTCGTGGAAAAGACTCGAGGGAAAACCATAGATCCTTTGATCCACGCGGCGGACTGCGTGACACTGTTGCTACCGCTCTGGAGGAAAGCGCAAGTGCATGCCCGCATTCGAGACGAGGACTGACTCCCCTGGGGAGACTCCAGAAGTACCCCAAGATCCATGTCAGCACTGGAGAGGAATCCTCAGGTTCCAGCCCCGACTCCACACAAGGTCTTAGGCCCCGGCATCGACGGGAGAGGAATCCCGAGAGGCCCCCGAGGAAATCGCATGGGGATTGGCCTTTCCTGAGGCCACCAGAGCGGGTCCCTGAGGTCCCCGTCGTAAGTCGAGAGCACCTGCCGCAACTCGAGAAAATCCAGGAGGTTTTCCCCTCCAGGCGAGATGAGGCCCATTTCCGCTGAGGCTTCTCGAGGCCAATCATATCTAACCACTGGAACTTCCAAAGGGTCCTTCACACCCTTGCTGCAACTCAAGAAGTTCCCCGACATACCCGTCTCCACTCGATAGGAAGCACGTGGTGTCCCGCACACATCCAGGGGAGCCCCGTTTCGCCTCCTAGCTCGAGATGAGGGATCCTTTCCCTGTTTCGTAGGGAAAGAATTCCCGGCGTTCCCGTCGCTTCTCAAGAGGAGGCGCTCTCCACAGGAAAGGCGAGAGGAACTCCAGGGTCGTGCCACCATTCCAAGAGTCCCCCAGATGTGTCAGTCCATTCCAGAGGAACCTGTTTTCCCTGCACTGCCTTGACGTTCAAGCCGAGGATCGACTCCCACCACGTGTGCACGTGGGACAGCCCTGTGGGAAAGCCTCGTGGGAAAGCCTCGTGGGAAAGACTCGAGGGAAAACCATAGATCCTTTGATCCACGCGGCGGACTGCGTGACACTGCTGCTACCGCTCTGGAGGAAAGCGCAAGTGCATGCCCGCATTCGAGACGAGGACTGACTCCCCTGGGGAGACTCCAGAAGTACCCCAAGATCCATGTCAGCACTGGAGAGGAATCCTCAGGTTCCGGCCCCGACTCCACACAAGGTCTTAGGCCCCGGCATCGACGGGAGAGGAATCCCGAGAGGCCCCCGAGGAACTCGCATGGGGACTGGCCTTTCCTGAGGCTACCAGAGCGGGTCCCTGAGGTCCTCGTCGTAAGTCGAGAGCACCTGCCGCAACTCGAGAAAATCCAGGAAGTTTTGCCCTCCAGGCGAGATGAGGCCCATTTCCGCTGAGGCTTCTCGAGGCCAATCACATCTAACCACTGGAACTTCCAAAGGGTCCTTCACACCCTTGCTGCAACTCAAGAAGCTCCCCGACATACCCGTCTCCACTCGAGAGGAAGCACGTGGTGTCCCGCACACATCCAGGGGAGCCCCGTTTCGCCTCCTAGCTCGAGATGAGGGATCCTTTCCCTGTTTCGTAGGGAAAGAATTCCCGGCGTTCCCGTCGCATCTCAAGAGGAGGCGCTCTCCACAGGAAAGGCGAGAGGAACTCCAGGGTCGTGACACCATTCCAAGAGTCCCCCAGATGTGTCAGTCCATTCCAGAGGAACCTGTTTTCCCTGCACTGCCTTGACGTTCAAGCCGAGGATCGACTCCCACCACGTGTGCACGTGGGACAGCCCTGTGGGAAAGCCTCGTGGGAAAGCCTCGTGGGAAAGACTCGAGGGAAAACCATAGATCCTTTGATCCACGCGGCGGACTGCTTGACACTGCTGCTACCGCTCTGGAGGAAAGTGCAAGTGCATGCCCGCATTCGAGACGAGGACTGACTCCCCTGGGGAGACTCCAGAAGTAGCCCAAGATCCATGTCAGCACTGGAGAGGAATCCTCAGGTTCCGGCCCCAACTCCACACAAGGTCTTAGGCCCCGGCATCGACGGGAGAGGAATCCCGAGAGGCCCCCGAGGAACTCGCATGGGGACTGGCCTTTCCTGAGGCCACCAGAGCGGGTCCCTGAGGTCCCCGTCGTAAGTCGAGAGCACCTGCCGCAACTCGAGAAAATCCAGGAGGTTTTGCCCTCCAGGCGAGATGAGGCCCATTTCCGCTGAGGCTTCTCGAGGCCAATCACATCTAACCACTGGAACTTCCAAAGGGTCCTTCACACCCTTGCTGCAACTCAAGAAGTTCCCCGACATACCCGTCTCCACTCGAGAGGAAGCACGTGGGGTCCCGCACACATCCAGGGGAGCCCCATTTCCGCCTCCTAGCTCGAGATGAGGGATCCTTTCCCTGTTTCGTAGGGAAAGAATTCCCGGCGTTCCCGTCGCATCTCAAGAGGAGGCGCTCTCCACAGGAAAGGCGAGAGGAACTCCAGGGTCGTGACACCATTCCAAGAGTCCCCCAGATGTGTCAGTCCATTCCAGAGGAACCTGTTTTCCCTGCACTACCTTGACGTTCAAGCCGAGGATCGACTCCCACCACGTGTGCACGTGGGACAGCCCTGTGGGAAAGCCTCGTGGGAAAGCCTCGTGGGAAAGACTCGAGGGAAAACCATAGATCCTTTGATCCACGCGGCGGACTGCGTGACACTGCTGCTACCGCTCTGGAGGAAAGTGCAAGTGCATGCCCGCATTCGAGACGAGGACTGACTCCCCTGGGAAGACTCCAGAAGTACCCCAAGATCCATGTCAGCACTGGAGAGGAATCCTCAGGTTCCGGCCCCGACTCCACACAAGGTCTTAGGCCCCGGCATCAACGGGAGAGGAATCCCGAGAGGCCCCCGAGGAACTCGCATGGGGACTGGCCTTTCCTGAGGCCACCAGAGCGGGTCTCTGAGGTCCCCGTCGTAAGTCGAGAGCACCTGCCGCAACTCGAGAATATCCAGGAGGTTTTGCCCTCCAGGCGAGATGAGGCCCATTTCCGCTGAGGCTTCTCGAGGCCAATCACATCTAACCACTGGAACTTCCAAAGGGTCCTTCACACCATTGCTGCAACTCAAGAAGTTCCCCGACATACCCGTCTCCACTCGAGAGGAAGCACGTGGGGTCCCGCACACATCCAGGGGAGCCCCATTTCCGCCTCCTAGCTCGAGATGAGGGATCCTTTCCCTGTTTCGTAGGGAAAGAATTCCCGGCGTTCCCGTCGCATCTCAAGAGGAGGCGCTCTCCACAGGAAAGGCGAGAGGAACTCCAGGGTCGTGCCACCATTCCAAGAGTCCCCCAGATGTGTCAGTCCATTCCAGAGGAACCTGTTTTCCCTGCACTGCCTTGACGTTCAAGCCGAGGATCGACTCCCACCACGTGTGCACGTGGGACAGCCCTGTGGGAAAGCCTCGTGGGAAAGCCTCGTGGAAAAGACTCGAGGGAAAACCATAGATCCTTTGATCCACGCGGCGGACTGCGTGACACTGCTGCTACCGCTCTGGAGGAAAGCGCAAGTGCATGCCCGCATTCGATACGAGGACTGACTCCCCTGGGGAGACTCCAGAAGTACCCCAAGATCCATGTCAGCACTGGAGAGGAATCCTCAGGTTTCGGCCCCGACTCCACACAAGGTCTTAGGCCCCGGCATCGACGGGAGATGAATCCCGAGAGGCCCCCGAGGAACTCGCATGGGGACTGGCCTTTCCTGAGGCCACCAGAGCGGGTCCCTGAGGTCCCCGTCGTAAGTCGAGAGCACCTGCCGCAACTCGAGAAAATCCAGGAGGTTTTGCCCTCCAGGCGAGATGAGGCCCATTTCCGCTGAGGCTTCTCGAGGCCAATCACATCTAACCACTGGAACTTCCAAAGGGTCCTTCACACCCTTGCTGCAACTCAAGAAGTTCCCGGACATACCCGTCTGCACTCGAGAGGAAGCACGTGGTGTCCCGCACACATCCAGGGGAGCCCCGTTTCCGCTTCCTAGCTCGAGATGAGGGATCCTTTCCCTGTTTCGTAGGGAAAGAATTCCCGGCGTTCCCGTCGCATCTCAAGAGGAGGCGCTCTCCACAGGAAAGGCGAGAGGAACTCCAGGGTCGTGCCACCATTCCAAGAGTCCCCCAGATGTGTCAGTCCATTCCAGAGGAACCTGTTTTCCCTGCACTGCCTTGACGTTCAAGCCGAGGATCGACTCCCACCACGTGTGCACGTGGGACAGCCCTGTGGGAAAGCCTCGTGCGAAAGCCTCCTGGGAAAGACTCGAGGGAAAACCATAGATCCTTTGATCCACGCGGCAGACTGCGTGACACTGCTGCCACCGCTCTGGAGGAAAGCGCAAGTGCATGCCCGCCTTCGAGACGAGGACTGACTCCCCTGGGGAGACTCCAGAAGTACCCCAAGATCCATGTCAGCACTGGAAAGGAATCCTCAGGTTTCGGCCCCGACTCCACACAAGGTCTTAGGCCCCGGCATCGACGGGAGATGAATCCCGAGAGGCCCCCGAGGAACTCGCATGGGGACTGGCCTTTCCTGAGGCCACCAGAGCGGGTCCCTGAGGTCCCCGTCGTAAGTCGAGAGCACCTGCCGCAACTCGAGAAAATCCAGGAGGTTTTGCCCTCCAGGCGAGATGAGGCCCATTTCCGCTGAGGCTTCTCGAGGCCAGTCACATCTAACCACTGGAACTTCCAAAGGGTCCTTCACACCCTTGCTGCAACTCAAGAAGTTCCCGGACATACCCGTCTGCACTCGAGAGGAAGCACGTGGTGTCCCGCACACATCCAGGGGAGCCCCGTTTCCGCTTCCTAGCTCGAGATGAGGGATCCTTTCCCTGTTTCGTAGGGAAAGAATTCCCGGCGTTCCCGTCGCATCTCAAGAGGAGGCGCTCTCCACAGGAAAGGCGAGAGGAACTCCAGGGTCGTGCCACCATTCCAAGAGTCCCCCAGATGTGTCAGTCCATTCCAGAGGAACCTGTTTTCCCTGCACTGCCTTGACGTTCAAGCCGAGGATCGACTCCCACCACGTGTGCACGTGGGACAGCCCTGTGGGAAAGCCTCGTGCGAAAGCCTCCTGGGAAAGACTCGAGGGAAAACCATAGATCCTTTGATCCACGCGGCAGACTGCGTGACACTGCTGCCACCGCTCTGGAGGAAAGCGCAAGTGCATGCCCGCCTTCGAGACGAGGACTGACTCCCCTGGGGAGACTCCAGAAGTACCCCAAGATCCATGTCAGCACTGGAGAGGAATCCTCAGGTTCCTGCCCCGACTCCACACAAGGTCTTAGGCCCCGGCATCGACGGGAGAGGAATCCCGAGAGGCCCCTGAGGAACTCGCATGGGGACTGGCCTTTCCTGAGGCCACCAGAGCGGGTCCCTGAGGTCCCCGTCGTAAGTCGAGAGCACCTGCCGCAACTCGAGAAAATCCAGGAGGTTTTGCCCTCCAGGCGAGATGAGGCCCATTTCCGCTGAGGCTTCTCGAGGCCAATCACATCTAACCACTGGAACTTCCAAAGGGTCCTTCACACCCTTGCTGCAACTCAAGAAGTTCCCCGACATACCCGTCTCCACTCGAGAGGAAGCACGTGGGGTCCCGCACACATCCAGGGGAGCCCCGTTTCGCCTCCTAGCTCGAGATGAGGGATCCTTTCCCTGTTTCGTAGGGAAAGAATTCCCGGCGTTGCCGTCGCATCTCAAGAGGAGGCGCTCTCCACAGGAAAGGCGAGAGGAACTCCAGGGTCGTGGCACCATTCCAAGAGTCCCCCAGATGTGTCAGTCCATTCCAGAGGAACCTGTTTTCCCTGCACTGCCTTGACGTTCAAGCCGAGGATCGACTCCCACCACGTGTGCACGTGGGACAGCCCTGTGGGAAAGCCTCGTGGCAAAGCCTCGTGGGAAAGACTCGAGGGAAAACCATAGATCCTTTGATCCACGCGGCGGACTGCGTGACACTGCTGCCACCGCTCTGGAGGAAAGCGCAAGTGCATGCCCGCATTCGAGACGAGGACTGACTCCCCTGGGGAGACTCCAGAAGTACCCCAAGATCCATGTCAGCACTGGAGAGGAATCCTCAGGTTCCGGCCCCGACTCCACACAAGGTCTTAGGCCCCGGCATCGACGGGAGAGGAATCCCGAGAGGCCCCCGAGGAACTCACATGGGGACTGGCCTTTCCTGAGGCCACCAGAGCGGGTCCCTGAGGTCCCCGTCGTAAGTGGAGAGCACCTGCCGCAACTCGAATAAATCCAGGAGGTTTTGCCCTCCAGGCGAGATGAGGCCCATTTCCGCTGAGGCTTCTCGAGGCCAATCACATCTAACCACTGGAACTTCCAAAGGGTCCTTCACACCATTGCTGCAACTCAAGAAGTTCCCCGACATACCCGTCTCCATTTGAGAGGAAGCACGTGGGGTCCCGCACACATCCAGGGGAGCCCCGTTTCCGCCTCCTAGCTCGAGATGAGGGATCCTTTCCCTGTTTCGTAGGGAAAGAATTCCCGGCGTTCCCGTCGCATCTCAAGAGGAGGCGCTCTCCACAGGAAAGGCGAGAGGAACTCCAGGGTCGTGCCACCATTCCAAGAGTCCCCCAGATGTGTCAGTCCATTCCAGAGGAACCTGTTTTCCCTGCACTGCCTTGTCGTTCAAGCCGAGGATCGACTCCCACCACGTGTGCACGTGGGACAGCCCTGTGGGAAAGCCTCGTGGGAAAGCCTCGTGGGAAAGACTCGAGGGAAAACCATAGATCCTTTGATCCACGCGGCGGACTGCGTGACACTGCTGCCACCGCTCTGGAGGAAAGCGCAAGTGCATGCCCGCATTCGAGACGAGGACTGACTCCCCTGGGGAGACTCCAGAAGTACCCCAAGATCCATGTCAGCACTGGAGAGTAATCCTCAGGTTCAGGCCCCGACTCCACACAAGGTCTTAGGCCCCGGCATCGACGGGAGAGGAATCCCGAGAGGCCCCCGAGGAACTCGCATGGGGACTGGCCTTTCCTGAGGCCACCAGAGCGGGTCCCTGAGGTCCCCGTCGTAAGTCGAGAGCACCTGCAGCAACTCGAGAAAATCCAGGAGGTTTTGCCCTCCAGGCGAGATGAGGCCCATTTCCGCTGAGGCTTCTCGAGGCCAGTCACATCTAACCACTGGAACTTCCAAAGGGTCCTTCACACCCTTGCTGCAACTCAAGAAGTTCCCGGACATACCCGTCTGCACTCGAGAGGAAGCACGTGGTGTCCCGCACACATCCAGGGGAGCCCCGTTTCCGCCTCCTAGCTCGAGATGAGGGATCCTTTCCCTGTTTCGTAGGGAAAGAATTCCCGGCGTTCCCGTCGCATCTCAAGAGGAGGCGCTCTCCACAGGAAAGGCGAGAGGAACTCCAGGGTCGTGCCACCATTCCAAGAGTCCCCCAGATGTGTCAGTCCATTCCAGAGGAACCTGTTTTCCCTGCACTGCCTTGACGTTCAAGCCGAGGATCAACTCCCACCACGTGTGCACGTGGGACAGCCCTGTGGGAAAGCCTCGTGGGAAAGCCTCGTGGGAAAGACTCGAGGGAAAACCATAGATCCTTTGATCCACGCGGCGGACTGCGTGACACTGCTGATACCGCTCTGGAGGAAAGCGCAAGTGCATGCCCGCATTCGAAACGAGGACTGACTCCCCTGGGGAGACTCCAGAAGTACCCCAAGATCGATGTCAGCACTGGAGAGGAATCCTCAGGTTCCGGCCCCGACTCCACACAAGGTCTTAGGCCCCGGCATCGACGGGAGAGGAATCCCCAGAGGCCCCCGAGGAACTCGCATGGGGACTGGCCTTTCCTGAGGCCACCAGAGCGGGTCCCTGAGGTCCCCGTCGTAAGTCGAGAGCACCTGCCGCAACTCGAGAAAATCCAGGAGGTTTTGCCCTCCAGGCGAGATGAGGCCCATTTCCGCTGAGGCTTCTCGAGGCCAATCACATCTAACCACTGGAACTTCCAAAGGGTCCTTCACACCATTGCTGCAACTCAAGAAGTTCCCCGACATACCCGTCTCCATTCGAGAGGAAGCACGTGGGGTCCCGCACACATCCAGGGGAGCCCCGTTTCCGCCTCCTAGCTCGAGATGAGGGATCCTTTCCCTGTTTCGTAGGGAAAGAATTCCCGGCGTTCCCGTCGCATCTCAAGAGGAGGCGCTCTCCACAGGAAAGGCGAGAGGAACTCCAGGGTCGTGCCACCATTCCAAGAGTCCCCCAGATGTGTCAGTCCATTCCAGAGGAACCTGTTTTCCCTGCACTGCCTTGTCGTTCAAGCCGAGGATCGACTCCCACCACGTGTGCACGTGGGACATCCCTGTGGGAAAGCCTCGTGGGAAAGCCTCGTGGGAAAGACTCGAGGGAAAACCATAGATCCTTTGATCCACGCGGCGGACTGCGTGACACTGCTGCCACCGCTCTGGAGGAAAGCGCAAGTGCATGCCCGCATTCGAGACGAGGACTGACTCCCCTGGGGAGACTCCAGAAGTACCCCAAGATCCATGTCAGCACTGGAGAGGAATCCTCAGGTTCCGGCCCCGACTCCACACAAGGTCTTAGGCCCCGGCATCGACGGGAGAGGAATCCCGAGAGGCCCCCGAGGAACTCGCATGGGGACTGGCCTTTCCTGAGGCCACCAGAGCGGGTCCCTGAGGTCCCCGTCGTAAGTCGAGAGCACCTGCAGCAACTCGAGAAAATCCAGGAGGTTTTGCCCTCCAGGCGAGATGAGGCCCATTTCCGCTGAGGCTTCTCGAGGCCAATCACATCTAACCACTGGAACTTCCAAAGGGTCCTTCACACCCTTGCTGCAACTCAAGAAGTTCCCGGACATACCCGTCTGCACTCGAGAGGAAGCACGTGGTGTCCCGCACACATCCAGGGGAGCCCCGTTTCCGCCTCCTAGCTCGAGATGAGGGATCCTTTCCCTGTTTCGTAGGGCAAGAATTCCCGGCGTTCCCTTCGCATCTCAAGAGGAGGCGCTCTCCACAGGAAAGGCGAGAGGAACTCCAGCGTCGTGCCACCATTCCAAGAGTCGGCTAGATGTCTTAGTCCATTCCAGAGGAATCTGTTTTCCCTGCACTGCCTCGACATTCAAGCTGAGGATCGACTCACAACTCGGTGGCACGTGGGACAGCCCTGTGGGAAGGACTGGTGGGAACACCTCGTGGGAAATCCTCAAGGGAAAGGCACAGATCACTTGATGTAGGCGATGGGAAGAATGACTCTGCTGCTACAGCTGTTGAGGAAAGCGCACGTGCATGCCCCCATTCGAGACGAGGACTTACTCCAATGGGGAGACTCCAGACGTACCCGAAAATCCATGTCAGCACTGCAGAGGAATCCTCAGGTCCTGGGCCCGACTCCACACAAGGACTTAGGCCCCGGCATCGACGGGAAAGTAATCCCGAGAGGCCCCCGAGCAACTCGATTGGGGACTGGCCAGTCCTGAGTCCACCAGAGCAGGTCCCTGATGTCCCCGCCTTAAGTCGAGAGCACCTGCCACAACTCGAGAAAATCCAAGCGGTTTTGCCCTCCAGGCGAGATGAGGCCCATTTCTGCTGAGGCTTCTCGAGGCTAATCACACCTAACCTCTGGAACTTCCAAAAGGTACTTCACACCCTTGCTGCAACTCAAGAAGTTCCCCGACATCTCCGTCTCCACTGTAGAGGAAGCACGACGTTCCCGCCCACATCCAGAGGAGCCCCCGTTTACGCCTTGTAGCTCGAGATGAGGGATCCTTCCCATGCTTCCTCGGAAAGAATTCCCGGGGTTCCCATCGCATCTCAAGAGGAGGCGCTCTCGACAGCAAAAGCGAGGGGAAATCGAGGGCCGTGCCGCTATCCCAAAGTCCCCCAGATATCACAGTCCATTCAAGAGGAACATGTTTTCCTTGCACTGCAACGACTTTCACGCTGAGGATCTACTCACACAATGGTCGCACGTGGGACAGCCCTGTTGGATAGCCTCGTGAGAACACCTCGCGTGAAAGCCTCGAGGGAAAGATACAGATCCCTTGATCCAGGCGATGGGAAGCGTGACACTGCTGGTACAGTCTTGAGGAAAGCGCTCGTGCATGCCGCCATTCGAGACGAGGACTTACTCCCCTGGGGAGACTCCAGAAGTACCCCAAGATCCATGTCAGCACAGGAGAGGAATCCTAAGGTTCCGGGCCCGACACCACACAAGGACTTAGGCCACGGCATCGAAAGGAGAGGAATCCCGAGAGGCCCCCGAGCAACTCGCATTGGGACTGGCCTTTCCTGAGGCCACCAGAGCGGGTCCCTGAGGTCCCCGTTGTAAGTCGAGAGAACCTGCCACAACTCGAGAAAATCTAGGAGGTTTTGCCCTCCAGGCGAGATGAGGCCCATTTCCACTGAGGCTTCTCGAGGCTAATCACACCTAACCTCTGGAACTTCCGAAAGGTCCTTCACACCCTTGCTGCAACTCAAGATGTTCCCTGACATACCCGTCTCCAATCTAGAGGAAGCACGAGGGTCCCGGCCACATTCAGAGAAGCCCTGTTTCCGCCTCGTACCTCGAGATGAGTGATCCTTTCGCGGCTTGGACGGGAAAGAATTCTTGGCATTCCCGTCGCTTCTCAAGAGGAGCCGCTCTCCACAGGAAAGGCGAGAGGAACTCCAGCGTCGTGCCACCATTCCAAGAGTCCCCCAGAATTCTAGGTCCATTCCAGAGGAACCTGTTTTCCCTGCACTGCCTCGACTTTCTCGCCGAGGTACGACTCCACCATGGTGGCACGTGGGACAGCCCTGTGGGAAAGCCTCGTGGGAAAGCCTCGTGGGAAAGCCTCGAGGGAAAGCCACAGATCCCTTGAACCACGCAACGGGAAGCGTGACATTGCTGCTACCCTCGGGAGGAAAGGGCACGTGCATGCCCCCATTCGAGACGAGGACTTACTCCCCTGGGGAGACTCCAGAAGTACCCCAAGATCCATGTCAGCACTGGAGAGGAATCCTCAGGTTCCAGCCCCAACTCCACGCAATGTCTTAGGCCCCGTTATAGAAGGTAGAGGAATCATGAGAGGTCCCCTTTCAACTCGCATGGGGACTGGCCTTTCCTGAGGCCACCAGAGTGTGTCCCTGAGGTCCCCGTCGTAAGTCGAGAGCACCTGCCGCAACTCGAGTAAATCCAGGAGGTTTTGCCCTCCAGGAGAGATGGGGCCGATTTCCTCGGAGGTTTCTCAAGGCTAATCACATCTAAGCTCTGGAACTTCCAAAAGTTCCTTCACACCCTTGCTGCAACTCAAGAAGTTCCCCGACATACCCGTCTCCCTTCGAGCGGAAGCACGAGGGTCCCGCCCACATCCAGAGGAGCCCCGTTTCCGCCTCGTAGCTCGAGATGAGGGATCCTTTCACTGCTTTGTCGGGAAAGAATTCTGGGCATTCCCGTCCAATCTCAAGAGGAGGCGGTCTCCACAGGAAACGCGGGAGGAACTACAGCATCGTTCCACCATTCCAAGAGTCCTCCAGAAGTCTCAGTCCATTCCAGAGGAACCTGTTTTCCCTGCAGTGCCTCGACTTTCAAGCCGAGGTTCGACTCCCACCTCGGTGATACGTGGGAGAGCACTGTGGGAGAGCCTGTTGGGAAAGTCTCGTGGGAAATCCTCAAAGGAAAACCAGAGATCCCATGATCAACGCGACAGGAAACGTGACACTGCTGGTACTGCTCGGGAGGACAGCACACGTGAATACCCCCTCTGGAGACAATGACTGACTCCCCTGGGGAGACTCCAGAAGTACCCCAAGATCCATGTCAGCACTGGGGAGGAATCCGCAGGTTCCGGCCCCAACTCCACACAAGGTCTTGAGTCCCGGCATCGATGGTACAGGAATCCCGAGAGGCCCCTGAGCAACTCGCATACGGACTGGCCTTTCCTGAGGCCACTAGAGAGGGTCCCTGAGGTCGCCGTGGTAAGTCGAGAGCAGCTGCCACAACTGGATAAAATCCAGGAAGTTTTGCCCTCCAGGCGAGGTGATGCCCATTTCCACTGAGGCTTCTCGAAGCTAATGACACCTAAACTCTGGAACTTCAAAAAGGTCCTTAACACCCTTGCTTCAACTCACGAGGTTCCCTGACATAACCGTTTACACTAGAGAGGAAGCACGAGGGTCCTGGCCACATCCAGAAGAGCCCCGTTTCCGCCTCGTAGCTCGAGATGAGGGATCCTTTCCCTGCTTGGTCGAGAAAGAATTCGGGGCATTCCCATCGCATCTTAAGAGGAGAAGCTCTCCACAGGAAAGGAGAGAAGAACTCCAGTGTCGTGCGACCATTCCCAGAGTCCCCCAGATGTCTTCGCCCATTCCAGAGGAACCTGTTTTCCCTGCACTGCCTTGACTTTCACGCCGAGGATCGACTCCCACCACAGTGGCACTTGGGACCGCCCTGTGGGAAAGCCTCGTGGAAAATCCTCGTTGGAAAACCTCGAGGGAAAGCCACAGATCTCATGATCCATGCTCCTGGAACCAGACACTGCTGCTACCGTTCTGGAGGAAAGCGCACGTGCATGACCCCCTCTCGAGACGAGGACTTACTCCCCTGGGGAGACTCCAGAAGTTCCCCCAAGATCCATGTCAGCACTGAAGAGGAATCCTCATGTTCCGCCCCGACGCCACACAAGGTCTCAGGCCCCGGCATCGAAGCGAGAGGAATCCCGAGAGGCACCCGAGCAACTCGCATGAGGACTGGCATTGCCTGAGGCCACCAGAGCGAGTCCCTGAGGTCCCCGTCGTAAATCGAGAGCACCTGCCGCAACTCGAAAAAATCTAGGAGGTATTGCCCTCCAGGCGAGAAGAGCCCATTTCCGCTGAGGCTTCTCGAAGCTAATCAAACCTAACCTCTGTAACTTCCAAAAGTTCCTTCACACCCTTGCTGTAACTCAAGAAGTTGCCTGACATACCCGTCTCCACTCTATAGGAAGCACAAGGGTCCCGGCCACATCCAGAGGAGACCCGTTTCCGCCTCGAGATGAGGGACATTTCGCTGCTTTGTCGGGAAAGAATTCCCGGCGTTCCACTCTCACCTCAAGAGGAGGTGCTCTCCACAGGAAAGGCGAGAGGAACTCCAGCGTCGTGCCACCATTCCAAGAGTTCCCCAGAAGTCTCAGTCCATTCCAGTGGAACCTGTTTTCCCTGCACTGCCTCGACTTTCACGCCGAGGATTGACTCCCATCAGAGTGGCACGTGTGACAGCCCTGTGGGAAAGCCTCATGGGAAAGCCTCGAGGGAAAGCCACAGATCCCTTGTTCCAGGCGATGGAAAGCATGACACTGCTGCTACTGCTCTGGAGGAAAGCACACGTGCATGCCCCCATTTGAGACGAGGACTTACTCCCCTGGGGAGACTCCAGAATTACCCCATTATCCATGTGAGCACTGGAGAGGAATCCTCCGATTCCGGCCCCGCCTCCACACAAGGTATTAGGCGCAGGCATCGAAGGGAGAGGTATCCCGAGAGGCCCACGTGCAACTCGCATGGGGACTGGCCTTTCCTGAGGCCACCAGAGCGGGTCCCAGAGGTCCCCGTCGTATGTCGAGAGCACCTGCGGCAACTTCAGAAAATCCAGGAGGATTTGCCCTCCAGGCGAGATGAGGACCATTTCCGCTGAGGCTTCTCAAGGCTAATCACACCTAAGCTCTGGAACTTTCAAAGGGTCCTTGACACCCTTGCTGCAACTCAAGAAGTTCCCCGAGATATCCTCTCCACTCGAGAGGAAGCACGTGGGTCCCACCCACATCCAGAAGAGCTCCATTTCTGCCTCGTAGGTCGAGATGAGGAATCCTTTCGCTGCTTGTTCAGGAGAGATTCCTGGGCGTTCCCGTCGCATCTCAAGAGTAGGGGCTCTCCACAGGAAAGCTGAGAGCAACTCCAGCGTAGTGCCACCATTCCAAGAGTCCCCCAGATGTCTCAGAACATTCCTGAGGAAACTGTTTTCCCTGCACTGCCTTGACTTTCACGAGGAGGATCGACTCCAACCACGGTCTCACGTGGGACAGCCCTGTGGGAAAGCCTCGTGGGAAAGCCTCGAGGGAAAGCCACAGATCCCTTGATCCACGCGACAGGAATCGTGACGCTGGTGCTACAGCTCGGAGGAAAGCGCACGTGCATGCCCCCATTCGAGACGAGGACTTACTCCCTTGGGGAGACTCCAAAAGTACTCCAAGATCCATGTCAGTACTGGAGAGGAATCCTCATGTTCCGGCCCCGACTCCACACAAGGACTTAGGCCCCGGCATCTACGGAAGAGGAAACCCGAGAGGACCCCGAGCAATTTGGATGGGGACGGGCCAGTCTTGAGGCCACAAGAGCTGGTCCCTAAAGTCCCCGTCGTAAGTCGAGAGCACCTGCGGCAACTCGGGAAAATCAAGGAGGTTTGGCACTCCAGGCGAGATGACGCCCATTTCCGCTGAGGCTTCTGAAAGGTAATCACATCTAACCTCTGGAACTTCTAAAAGGTCCTTCACACCCTTGCTGCAACTCAAGAAGTTCCCTAACATACCCATCTCCACTCGAGAGGAAGCACGACGGTCCCGCCCACATCCAGAGGAGCCCCGTGTCCGCCTCGTAGCTCAAGATGAGGGATCCTTTCGCAGCTTTTTCGGGAAATAATTCTGGGAGTTCCTGTTGCATCTCAAGTGGAGGCGCTCCCCACAGGAAAGGCGAGAGGAACTCCAGCGTCGTGCCACCATTCCCAGAGTCCCCCAGATATCTCAGTCCATTCCAGAGGAACCTGTTTTCCCTGCATTGCCTCGAGTTTCACACCGAGCATTGACTCACACCACGGTGGCACGTGGGACAGCCCTGTGGGAAAGCCTCATGGGAAAGCCTCGTGGGTAAGCCACAGATCCCATGATCGGCGTGCCGGGAGGCGTGACACTGTTGTTACACCTCGGGATGAAAGCGAACGTGCATGCCCCCTCTAAGGACGAGTACTGCCTCCCCTCGGGGGACTTCAGAAGAACCCCAAGATCCATGCCAGCACTGGAGTGGAATCTTCACTTTCCGGCCCCGACTCCACACAAGGTCTTAGACCCCGGCAAGGACGGGAGAGGAATCCCGAGAGGCCCCCGAGCAACTCGCATGGGGACTGGCCTTTCCTGAAGTCACCAGAGCGGGTCCCTGAGGTCCCCATCGTAAGTCGAGAGCACCTGCCCCAACTCGAGAAAATCCAGGATGTTTTGCCCTCCAGGCGAGATGAGGCCCATTTCCTCTGAGGCTTCTCAAGGCTAATCACACCTAATTTGTGGAAATTCTAAAAGGTCCTTCACACACTTGCCGCAACTCAAGAAGGACCCCGACATACCTGTATCCACTCTAGAGGGAGCACGAGGCTCCCTCGCACATCCAGGGGAGCCCCGTTTCTGCCTCATAGCTCGAGATGAGGGATCCTTTCCCTGCTTGGTTGGGAAAGAATTCGCGTCGTTCCCGTTGCATCTCAAGAGGAGGCCGTCTCCACAGGAAAGGCAAGAGGAACTCCAGGGCCGCGCCACCATTCCGAGTCCCCCAGATTTCTCAGTTCATTTCAGAGGAACCTGTTTTCCCTGCACTGCCTCGACTTTCTCGCCGAGGATCGACAGCCACAACGTGGGCACGTGAAGCAGCCCTGTGGGAAAGCCTAGTGGAAAGCCTCGTGGGAAAGCCTCGAGGGAAAGCCACAGATCCCTTGATCCACGGGACGGGAAGAGTGACACTGCAGCTACAGCTCTGGAGGAAAGCACACGTGCATGCACCCATTCGAGACGAGGACTTACTCCCCTGGGGAGACTCCAGAAGTACCCCACGATCCATGTCAGCACTGGAGAGGAAACCTCATGTTCCAGGCACGACTCCACACAAGGTCTTAGGCCCCGGCTTCGAAGGGAAAGTTATCCTGAGTGGCCCCCGTGCAACTCGCATAGGGACTGGCCTTTCCTGAGGCAACCAGAGCGGGTCCATGAGGTCCCCGTCGGAAGTTGAGAGCACCTGCCGCAACTCGACAGAATCCAAGAGGTTTTGCCCTCCAGGCGAGATTAGGCCCATTTCCGCTGAAGCTTCTCAAGGCTAATCACATCTAAGCCCTGGAACTTCCAAAAGGTCCTTCACACCCTTGCTGCAACTCAAGACGTTCCCCGACTTCCCTGTCTCCACTCTAGAGGAAGCATGAGGGTCCCGCCCACATCCAGAGGAGCCCTGTTTCTTCCTCGTAGCTCAAGATGAGGGACACTTTCCCTGCTTGGTCGGGAAAGAATTCTGGGCATTCCTGTCGCATTTCAAGAGGAGGCGCTCTCCACAGCAAAGGCGAGCGGATCTCCAGCATCGTGCCACCATTCCAAGAGTCCCCCAAATATCTCAGTCATTTCAGAGGAACCTGTTTTCCCTGCACTGCCTCGACTTTCACGCCGAGGATCGACTCAAACAAGGTGGCACGTGGGACCCCTGTGGGGAAGCCTCATGAGAAAGCCTCCTGGGAAAGCCTGGAGTGAAAGTCACAGATCCCTTGATCCAGGCGATGGAAAGCGTGACACTGCTGCTAGAGCTCTGGAGGAAAGCGCAGGTGCATGTCCCCATTCGAGATGAGGACTTACTCCCCTGAGGAGACTCCAGAAGTACCCCAAGATCCATGTCAGCATAGGAGAGGAATCCTCAGGTTCCGGCCCCGCCTCCACACAGGCCTTAGGCCCCGGCATCGAAGGGAGAGGAATCCCCAAAGGCACCCGAGCAACTCGCAGGGGACTGGCCTTTCCTGAGGCCACCAGAGCGGGTCCCTGAGGTCCCCGACATAAGTCGAGAGCACCTGCCGCAACTCGAAAAAATCTAGGAGGTATTGCCCTCCAGGCGAGATGGGGCCCATTTCCGATGAGGCGTCTCAAGGCTAATCACACCTAACATCTGGGACTTTCAAAAGGTCCTTCACACCCTTGCTGCAACTCAAGAAGTTCCCCGACATACCTGTCTCCACTCGAGAGGAAGCACGAGGGTCCCGCCCACATCCAGAGGAGCCCCGTTTCCGCCTCCTAGCTCGACATGAGGGATCCTTTGGCTGCTTGATCGGGAAAGAATTCTGGGCATTCCCGTCCCATCTCAAGAGGATGCGTTTTACACAGGAAAGGCGAAAGGAACACCATCATCGTGTCACCAAACCAAGAGTCCCCCATTGTCTCAGTCCATTTCAGAGGAACCTGTTTTCCATGCACTGCCTCGACTTTCACGCCGAGGATCGACTCCCACCACGGTGGCACATGGGACAGCCCTGTGGGAAAGCCTCGTGGGAAAGCCTGGTGGGAAAGCCTCGAGGGAAAGCCACAGATCCCTTGATCCACGCGACGGGAAGCGTGACACTGCTGCTACAGGTCGGAAGGAAAGCGCACGTGCATGCCCCCTCTCGAGACGAGGACTCACTCCCCTGGGGAGACTCCAGAAGTGACCCAAGATCCATTTCAACACTGGAGAGGAATCCTCATGTTCCGGGCCCAACACCACACAAGGTCTTAGGCCCCGGCATCAAAGTGAGAGGAATCCCAAGATGCCCACGAGAAACCTGCATGGGGACTGGCCTTTCCTGAGGCCACCAGATCGTGTCCCTGAGGTCCCCGTGGTAAGTCGAGAGCACCAGCCGCAACTCGAAAAAATCCAGGAGGTTTTGCCCTCCAGGCGAGAAGAGTCCCATTTCCACTGATGCTTCTCGAGGCTAATCACACCTAACCTCTGGAACTTCCAAAAGGTCCTTCACTCCCTTGCTGCCACTCGAGAAGTTCCCCGGCTTACCCGTCTCCACTCTAGAGGAAGCACGAGGGTCCTGGGCACACCCAGAGGAGCCTCGTTTCCGCCTAGTGGCTCGAGATGAGGCATCCTTTCGCTTCTTGGTCGGGGAAGAATTCTCAGCGTTCCCGTTGCATTTCAAGAGGAGGCGGTCGCAATAGGAAAGGCGAGAGGAACTCCGGCGTTGTGCCACCATTCCGAGAGCCCCCAGATGTCTCAGTCCATTCCAGAGGAACCTATTTTCCATGCACTGCCTCGAATTTCACGCCGAGGATCGACTCCCACCACGGTGGCAGGTGGGACAGCCCTGTGTTAAAGCCTCGTGGGAAAGCCACGTGGGAAAGCCTCGTGGGAAAGCCACGTGGGAAAACCTCGTGGGAAAGCCTCGAGGGAAAGCCACAGATCCCTTGATCCACGCGATAGGAAGCGTGACACTGCTGCTACTGCTCTGGAGGAAAGCGCACGTGCATGCCCCCATTCGAGACGAGGACTTACTCTCCTGGGGAGACTCCAGAAGTACCCCAAGATCCATGTCAGCCCTGGAGAGGAATCCTCAGGTTCTGGCCCCAACTCCACACAAGGTCTTAGGCCCCGGCATCGAACGGAGAGGAATGCCGAGAGGCCCCCGAGCAACTCGCATGGGGACTGGCCTTTCCTAAGGCCACCGGAGAGTGTCCCTGAGGTCCCCGTCTTATGTCGAGAGCACCTGCCGCAACTCGAGAAAATCCAGGAGGTTTTTCCCTCCAGGCGAGATGAGGCCCATTTCCGTTGAGGCTTCTCGAAGCTAATCAAACCTAAAGTCTGTAACTTCCAAAAGGTCCTTCACACCCTTGCTGCAACTCAAGAAGTTGCCTGACATACCCGTCTCCACTCGAGAGGAAGCACGAGGGTCCGGCCCACCTCCAGAAGAGCCCCGTTTCCGCTCGTAGCTCGTGATGAGGGATCCTTTCGCTGGTGGTCGGGAAAGAATTCTGGGCGTTCCCGTCGCATCTCAAGAGGAGGCGCTCTCCACAGGAAAGGCGAGAGGTATGCCAGCGTCGTTCCACCATTCCAAGAGTCCCCCAGATGTCTCAGTCCATTCCAGAGGAACCTGTTTTCCCTGCACTGCCTCGACTTTCACGCCGAGGATCGACTGCCACCAAGGTGGCACGTGAGACAGCCCTGTGCGAAAGCCTAGTGGGACAGCCCTGTGGGAAAGCCTCGTGGGAAAGCCTCGTGGAAAATCCTGGAGGGAAAGCCGCAGATCCCATGACTCACGAGATGGGAAGCGTGACACTGCTGCTACAGATCAGGAGGAAAGCGCACCTGCATGCCCCCTCTCGAGACGAGGACTGACTCCCCTGGGGAGACTCCATAATTACCCCATGATCCATGTCAGCATTGGTGAGGAATCCTCAGGTACCGGCCCCGACTCCACACAACTTCTTAGGCCCCGGCACCGACGGGAGAGGAATCACGAGAGGCCCCCTAGCAACACGCATGATGACTGGCCTTTCCTGAGGCCGCCAGAGCGGGTCCCTGAAGTCCCCGTGGTAACTTGAGAGCACCTGCTGAAACTGGGGAATATCTAGAAGCCTCTCCATTCCAGGCGCCATGAGGCCCATTTCTGCTGAGGCATCTCGAGACTAACCACACCTAACCTCTGGAACTTCGAAAGGGTCCTTCACACCTTTGCTGCAACTCAAGAAGTTCCCCGACATACGCGTTCCTCTTCCCATTCTGCCATAATGGTGGTGACATCTGCATATCTAAGTTTATTGCTATTTCTTCCGGCAATCTTGATTCCAGCTCAGGTATCTTCCATCCCAGCATTTTTCATGATGTAGTCTGCATATAAGCTAAATAAACAGGGTGACAATATACAGCCTTGACATACTCCTTTTCCTTTTTGGAACCAGTATGTTGTTCCATGTCCTGCTCTAACTGTTGCTTCCTGACCTTCATACAGATTTCTCAAGAGGCAGGTTAGGTGGTCTAGTATTCCCTTCTCTTTCAGAATTGTGGCTAAAACAACAGTATAAGGACCTTTCCGATGTCAGGCCAAGGAATTGTGTTTCCAGTCATTGAGCCACACCTGATCACTGAGCACAAATTCATGAATCTGTTCCTCAAGGGGGAATGATATTTTTTTTACACAAACTTAGTTACCTGATTTATTACCTTACCTAATTGTTCCAGCTGCTGTGAAATCCCACCTCCTTACTTGTGGCAAATCTGCTAACACCTGCCTCATTTGGGGTGGGGGGTTCTCCCATAGAAAATTTCATAAGGACAACAACAATGGGAACGTGCAGCTACCCGTAATATGAGTAAGTCTGCCAGAAGCAAGCCCATCCATGTACAGTCAGTCTCTATGATCCATTTTGAAAGAGTCTCTTCAAGAGTTTGGTTGTTTCTTTCCACCATTCCAGAACACTGGGGCCTATATGCTGTATGTAATTTCCACTGATATTTAGAGCTTCACATACCTGTTAATTAACGCGGCTACAAAGACAGGGCCATTGTCGGATTCTATACTGGTTGGAAACCCAAGTCTGGGAATTATTTCTCAAATCAGCGAGCTACTTCATTTTCTTTTTCAGATCAGGTAGGGAAGGCCTCTGCCCAACCAGAGAAGGTACCTACTATTCTAGTAAGTAATGATAACAGGTGACTGCCTTTGCTTCCCCGAAGGGACACTCGCTTTCCCTGCATCCTGAGAACTCCACGTCTCAGCCAGTTGGAAAAGCGCTTCTTGGAGGTCATTATTCAGGGGCAATTTCCCCTGGAGCCCGGGGCCATAGGGAGTGGCTCCACACTCCCAGGGAAAGGCAGAGCCACAGCCACACATCTGTCCCATCCCCTTTGCTCTGTAGGAGAGCTCTAGTGAGCCTAGGTCTGTCAGGAAAATTCTTGGCTCCTATGGGGACACATTCTATGTGTGAAACTGCATACAGGACCGAGGGGCCACAGGGCGCCTGTTTCTCTCGGGGCCGGAGGGGTGGGGGGCCTGAAGCAGTGCGGCCCAGCAACAGCTTCCACATCCATCCAATTGCTCTTTTCTTACCTCTGATAGAACTAGCTTTGTTCCAGCCTTTGGCAATTTGGAGGCAAGCGGGCCCCACTTCCTCCCCAAGGAGGCATGGGACCTACTTTGAGTGGAAAGGCCCCTCACGGAGCTGAACCCAGGAAGGCACCCAGTCATGTCTGACACATTCCTGCATCCTGCTTCTTCATGAGCAATACCGCTATAAGCTAGGAATGTCTTTCCAAGGCTCAGAAAGGACAGGGGAGATGCATGGTGCTGCCTCTGGAATTTCGGTCCTCTGAGCAGACCTGGAGGTCTCCCCTTGAAGAAGCAAACCAGTTTCTTCCAAATACAGGCTTGCAAACACACACTGGGTGGCTGCCTCTTCTTCCCTGAAGGACGATCACTTTCCCCACATCCTGTGAACTCTGCATCCCAGCCTGCTGGAAAAGCGCTTCTTGGAGGTCATTTTTCAGGGACAATTTTCCCTGGAGCCCGGGGCCGTAGGGAGGGCCCCATGCTCGCTGGGAAAGGCAGAGTCACATCCACAGTCTGTTCTATCCCTTTTGCCCTGTAGGAGAGCTCTAGTGAGCCTAGGTCTGTCAGGAAAATTCTTGGCTCCTATGGGGACACATCCTGTGTGTTAACCTGCATATGGGACCGAGGGGCCACAGGGCGCCTGCTCCTCTCGGGGGGTAACCTGAAGTGGTGCGGCCCAGCAACAGCCTGAACATCCATCTAATTGCTCTTTTCTTCCTTCTGATAGAGCTAGCTTTGCTTCTCGCTTTGGCATTTCGGAAGCCAGGGGGAGCCCCACCGCTGTTGTCCTGGGGTCTATTGGAGGTACCAGGTCTACTGGACCCCAGCATGGCACCCGACCCCCTCAGACACACTCCCGCAGCCTCCTTCCCCATGGGCAGGACTGTTCTGACCTAGGAATGTGTTCCCAAGGCTCAGAAAATGCAGGGAGACACACGGCCCTGACTCTGGAACTGAGGCCGTTGGAGCAGGCCTGGAGGTCTGACGTCTGAGACGGCAAACGCTTGCTGCGAGATACAGGTGTGAAAACACACTCTCTGGGGCTGCCTTTCCTTCCTCCAAGGAAGATAGCTTTTCCAGTCTCCTCCGTGCTGAGTCATACAAGGCTGGAAAGGTCTGGCTTAGAGGGCATTTCTCAGCGGCAATGGCCCCTGAGGCCCTGCACCCAGGGAGGGATCCTACCCTCCCAGGGGAAGTCAAAGCAACCTCCAAACAGCTGTTCTATCATGTTTCCTCTGCAGGAGGGAGCTAGTGAGCCCAGGTCTGTCTGGAACGTTCTTGGATCCTGCGGGGAAATCATCCTGGGAGCCCACCTGGATACCAGTCGTAGGGGCTAACATCTGCATTTTTCTTCCTTGGAGCCCTAACGCAGTACAGCCTAGCAACTGCTTGAAAATCCATCCTGTTGCTGTTTTCTTCCCTCTGACAGAGCGAGCTTTGCTCCCCACTTTGGGATTTCAGAAGCAAGGTGGTGGCCTGCAACTCCTTGCCTGGGGTCCATTGGAGGTGCAAGGTGCCCTCGACCAGGTGACCCCAGCATGGCACCTGGCCCCCTCAGACACACTCCCGCAGCCTGCTTCCCCATGGGCAGGACTGCTCTCCCCTAGGAATGTGTTTGCGAGGCCAGGAAACTGCAGGGAGACACAAGGCCCTGATTCTGGAATGGAGTCTGTTGGAGCAGGCCTGCAGGTCTTATGTCTAACAAGCCAAACACTTGCTGCAAGATACAGGCCTGAAAACACACTCTTGGGCTGCCTTTCCTTCCTCCAAGGAAGAGAGTTTTCTCAGCCTCCTGTGGGCTGAGAGTCACACAGGGCTGAAAAGCACTTACTGGGAGATTAGTTTTCATTGGCCATGGCCCCTGAGGCCCTGTGCTCAGGGAGGGCTCCCTCCCTCCCAGGGAAAGTCAAAGGAAGCTCCAAACGGCTGTTCAATCATGTTTCGGAGAGAGTCATTGCCAAGGCAGGTTTATAAGAAGTTCCAGGGTCCCCAAGGAGAGAGGGGTCTAGAATTCTCAAGGAGGAAGAAAGGGCACACTTTTTTCCCTCTACATTCCTTCGGATTACATAACAATCATGCATCCTTCTTGAGGACGGTCTCTGGAAAAACCTTCTGGCTAATCCTGTTATCTTAAAATGTAAATGATGGGAGTAGGTCTAGTGAGTCTTTACAACCTCCAGACATTCTTTTGTTCGTTGTAATAACTTATTGGAGAGTATATAACTCCATTACTAACACTAGCAAGGGGGTACACTTTCTGCCCCTTGTGATGTCTCTGTCAGAAGCTTTCTCTATCTCCTTTCTACTTGAATAAGACTCGATTGCACAAAAGCTCTGAGCAATCAAGCCTCGTCTTGGGCCCTGGATTGAATTCTTCTCCTCCATAAGCCAAGAATCCCAGCATCTTTTCGTGGTTCAGCAACAATATTTCATTTCCTCTGCAGGAGAGAGCTAGTGAGCTTAGGTCTGTCTGGAACATTCTTGGATCCTGTGGGGAAAATATCCTGTGCACACATCTGGATACTGGGCCTAGAGGCCAAAATTCGCATTTCTTTCCCGCGGAGCCCTCACGTGGTGTGACTGAGCAACTGCTTGAAAATCCATCCCATTGCTGTTTTCCTCCTTCTGACAGACAGAGCTAGCTTTGTTCCCTGCTTTGGGATATCTCAACCGAGGGGCCGGTCCATAGCTACTCGCCTGGGGCCCATTGGATGTGCAAGGTGCCCTCGACTAGGTGACCCTAGCATGGCACTCAGCCCGCTCAGACACACTCCCGAGGCTTCTTTCTCATGGGAAGCACTGCTCCAACCTAGGAATGTGTCTGCAATGCTTGGAAAGTGCAGTGAGACACACAGCCCTGACTCTGGAATTGAGGCCCTCAGAGCAAGCCTGCAGCTCTGATGTCTGAGAAGCAAAACACTTGCTGCAAAGAGAGGCCTGAAAACACACTCTCTGTGGATGACTTTCCTTCCTCTAAGGAAGACAGATGTCCCAGTCTCCTGCTTCCTGCATGTCACACAGCTGGAATGCGCTTGCTTGGATGTCATGATTCAGTGGCAATGACCCCTGAGGCCCTTTGCCCAGGGAGGGCTCCCACACTCATAGGCAAATCAAAGCAACTTCCAAGTGAGTCAGCTCTTCACATCAAGTGGCCAAAGTATTGGAGTTTCAGGTTCAGTATTAGTCCTTCCAATGGATATTCAGACCTGATTTCCTTTAGGATGGAGTGGTTGCGTCTCCTTGTAGTCTAAGCGACCTACAAGCATCTTCTCCAACACCACTGTTCAAAAGCATCAAATTTTCAGCTGTCACTTTCTTTATAGTACATCTTTCATATCCATCCATGACATATGGAAAAACCATAGCCTTGACCGGATGGGTCTTTGTTGGCAAAGCAACGTCTCGGCTTTTTAATATGCTGTCTAGTTTGGTCATCACTTTTCTTCCAAGTCATAAATATGTTTTAAGTTCATGGAGGCAGCCATCACCTGCAGTGATTTCCAAGCCCCCCAAAATAGTCTGCTGCTGTTTCCAATGTTTTCCCATCTATTTGCCATGAAGTGATGAGACTGGATGCAATGATTGTAGTTTTCTGAATGCTGAGCTTTAAGCTAACTTTTTCACTCTCCTCTTTCACTTTCATCAGGAGACTCTTTAGCTCTTCTTCACTTTCTGCCATAAGGGTGGTGTCATCTGAATATCTGAGATTATTGATATTTCTCCCAGCAACCTTGATTCCAGCGTGTGCTTCCTCCAGCCCAGTGTTTCTCATGCTGTACTCTGCATATAAGTTAAATAAGCAGGGTGACAATATACAGCCTTGACATGTTCCTTTTCCTATGTAGAACCAGTCTGTTGTTCCATGTCCAGTTCGAACTGTTTCTTCCTGACCTGCATACAGGTTTCTCAAGAGACAGGTCAGGTGGTCTGGTATTCCCATCTCTTTCAGAATTTTTCCCAGTTTCTTGTGATCCACACAGTCAAAGGCTTTGGCATTGTCAATAAAGCAGAAATAGATGTTTTTTTTTTTTTCCGGAACTCTCTTGCTTTTTCAATGATCCAGTGGATGTTGGCAATTTGATCTCTGGTTTCTCTGCATTTTTTAAATCCCTCTTGAACATCTGGAAGTTCACAGTTCATGTGAACTTGGAGAATTTTGAGCATTACTTTACTAGTGTGTGAGATGAGTGCAATTGTGCAGCAGCTTGAATAGTGTTTGTCATTGCCTTTCTTTGGGATTGGAATGAAAACTGACCTAATGACTAGATGTTTTCAATTGCATATGCTGAAAGAACTGGGTGTGCAGTTTTGAAGGAAAAAAAAAATCATTTTAACCCATTTTCTCTGAAGTGCAAGGCATATCATGGCCATCCCTGAATCATAAAGTCACCTTTTCTTTATGTAGTCATAGTTTCATGCCTAAATTATAGGCCAACTCGTGCTCAACTTGACTCTGATGTCAGGGGCAGATCAACTGATAAAAAGCTTGGATTGTCCCTCTGGAGGAAAGTGAGATCTTGGTCCCACGAGAAGAATCTGAAGGGTTAAGGGAACTTGCAAGAGTGGGGAAAGCTTAGTCCATCCTACATGTACCAAAATCTTAAATAAGGCTTATTTACTTTACCGAAGTAAAAAAACAGATGATGAAAACAATTATAAATCAATGAAAGGTAGAGAAACTCATAGTCTGTGATCAAAAATTGCATTCTAAGAAAACTTAGTTCTCTTAACCTAGAGAGGAGACTAAATTCCATCTGGTAGCAGCTTACCAGAAGACAAGCAAACAAACAAACAAATTATCAGTAAGCTTAAAAAAAGTATTTTCCATATATCTTGAAGTAGCAGTATTTCTGCAAAGGCATCAGTGTGAAACCACAGAGGACATGGTTAAAACCTGATGAAATAGAAATTGACAATGTCATCTGGTCACTGCTGCGACTTGAAATGCTTTAATATGATAACTAGAATGATAACTGACAGCATTTGACCAGGACATATCAGATTTTCACGGATGTCATATCATTTCTAGGATATCTATATTAGGAACTGAAGGAATCTTTGAACCTAGGAAAGAAAACAACAGTCTCAAAGGCCCTTGCTGAGTCATCTAGCAGCAAGGAATGTCTTTGCAAGGATCGCAAAGTGAAGGGAAGATACACCGACCTGCCTCTGCAACTTCGGTCCTCTGAGCAGATCTGGAGGTCTCCCTTTGTATAAGCTAACCTGTTCCTTCCAAATAGAGGTTTGCAACACAAAACAAGTGGCCGCCTATTCTTCCCCGAAGGAGGCTCTCTTTCCCCACATCCTGCAAACTCCCTTTCCCAGCCTCCTGGAAAAGTGCTTCTTGCAGTTCCTTTCAGAAAATCCTATGGACAGAGAAGCCTGGTAGGCTGCAGTCCATGGGGTCGCTGAGGGTCGGACACGACTGAGCGACTGCACTTTCATTTTCACTTTCATGCATTGGAGAAGGCAATGGCAACCCACTTACTGTTCTTGCCTGGAGAATCCCAGGGACGGGGGAGCCTAGTGGGCTACCGTCTATGGCGTCGCACAGAGTCGAACACGACTGAACCAACTTAGCAGCAGCAGCAGCAGCAGCAGCAGCAGCAGCAGCAGCAGCAGCAGCAGCAGCAGTTCCTTTCTTAGGGGCAGTTATCCCTGAGATTGGGACCTGGAAAGGCAGAGCCACCTCCACACACACATCTTTTCTGTCCCCTTTCCTCTGGAGGAGAGCTCTAGTGAGCCTAGGTCTGTCAGGAAAATTCTTGGCTTTGACGGGATCACACCCGGTGTGTGAACCTGCATACCCGACCTAGGGGCCACAGGGCACCTGTTTTGCTCGAGTGGGTCCTGGAGGGGTGCAGCATAGCAAGAGCTTAAAGATCCATCCAATTTGTCTTTCTTTTACCTCGGAGAGAACGAGTTTGCTCCACCTCCACCCTTTGGCAGTGTGGAGGGAAGAGGGCACAACCCTCTCCCAAAGGGGACATAGGGCCTACCAGGAGAGAAAGGCCCCTTGAGGAGCTGAGCCCAGGTAGGCAGCCAGTGATGTCAAGCACACTCCCGCTGCTTGCTTCTTCATGGGCACTCCGACAATCTGCTAGGAATGTCTTGGCAAGGATCTCAAAGGGAAGGGGAGATACATGGCCCTGTCTCTGGAACTTCAGTCCTCTGAGCAGATCTGGAGGTCTTGAGTTGTATAAGCAAACGTGTTCCTTCCAAATAGAGGCTTGCGAACACACCCCCGGTGGTTGCCTCTTCTTCCCCGAAGAAGTCTTTCTTTCCCCACATGCTGCGAACTCCCTGTCCCAACCTCCAAGATTAGCGCTTCTTGCCATTCCTTTCTTAGAGGCAGTTATCCCTGAGCTTGGGGCCGTAGGGAGTAGCCCCACACTCACAGGGAAAGGCAAAGACTCCTCCATACATCTCCTCTATCCCCTTTGCTCTGGAGGAGAGCTTTAGTGAGCCTAGGTCTTTCAGGAAAATTGTTGGCTTGGACAGGATCTCACCCTGTTTGTGAACCTGCATACCCAACCGGGGGCCACAGAGCACCTGTTTCAGTAAAGTGGGCCCTGAAAGGGTGCAGCCTAGCAAGAGCTTGAAAATCCATTCAATTGCTGTTTTTGTACCTCTGACAGAGCGAGCTTTGCTCCACCCTTTGGCAGTGTGGAGAAAAGAGGCATGACACCCTCCCCAAGGGGACATGGGGCCTACTTCGAGAGGAAAGGCCCCTTGTGGAGTTGAGGCACACAGTCGTGTCAAACACACTCCCACTGCTTGCTTCTTCATGGGCACTCCCGCTATCAGCTAGGAATGTCTTTGCAATGATCACAAAGGGAAGGGGAGATACACGGCCCTGCCTCTGGACCTCCGGTGCTCTGAGCAAATCTGGTCTCCAGTTGTTGGTCAAGTTCAAGTTCAAGGTCAAGGTCAAGTTCAAGATCAAGGTCAAAGTCAAGGTCAAGTTCAAGGTCAAAGTCAAGTTCAAGTTCAAGGTCAAAGTCAAGTTCAAGTTCAAGGTCAAAGTCAAGGTCAAGTTCAAGTTCAAGTTCAAGTTCAAGTTCAAGGTCAAAGTCAAGTTCAAGTTCAAGTTCAAGTTCAAGTTCAAGGTCAAAGTCAAGGTCAAGTTCAAGTTCAAGGTCAAAGTCAAGGTCAAGTTTAAGTTTAAGGGCAAGCAAAAGGTAAGGGCAAGGACAAGGTAAGGCCAAGGACAAGGCCTACGGAAGGCCAAGCCGAAGGCCAAGGGCAAGGGCAAGGGCAACGCCAAGGGTAAGGCCAAGGCCCAGGCCAGGGCCAAGGCCAAGGCCGCCAAAGCGAAGCCCAAACCCCGTAACGACTGACAGAAGGCAGAAGGCACTAAGCCCGTGTGCAGAGGAAGCCACTGAAGGCGGCAAGGCCACAGAGCTCCCCGACTCCCGTTCCCACAGGAAGATGTGAGGATAAAGGGCCTCATCCCAGCACAGCACCCGCTCCCACCGGCCCCTGACTCCCGCAGCACGCCCCCTAAAACAACACTGTCTTCCC
The DNA here is from genome assembly GCF_042477335.2 of Ovis canadensis. Classification (NCBI taxonomy): domain Eukaryota; kingdom Metazoa; phylum Chordata; class Mammalia; order Artiodactyla; family Bovidae; genus Ovis; species Ovis canadensis. The sequence continues at coordinate 5,354,000 of NC_091252.1, forward strand.
AGAAAAGAGAACGGAGAAGCCATGTGTGTGCCAAAGGAGCAAGATGAACGAACGATGCAACGCCCTCCAACTTTGGGCACACCTGACGCCTGGGAACCCCGGGCCCGGCCGATGGGTCCCCGCCGTTCTCGGGCGGGAGCGGGGGTCGACACGTGGGCCGAGAGCCCTTGCCCGGGCCACCCGCAAATCCCCTGAGACGTGATCCGACCCCAGGGACCGAGGGCAAACGTACCGCTTGAGGTGCTGGAGGAGCTGGACGAAGCCATGGTGGGAGAGGCACACAGGAGCGCTGCAGACTGCTGGCCGAGTGGGCGGGGACCCAGCAGCCCAGGACTCTGGAGAGCGGGAGGCGTCTCCACCCCCATTGACGTCAATAGGGTTTGGGTGCGTAGATGGAGGGGGCCGCCCCTGGCCTCTTTCCAAGCAGAGACCCTGGACGGAGTCCCGTGGAGTGAGTGGGCTTTTCCCGGGCACAGCTGTGCCCCGGACCGCCAAGATCCCCGTTGGGGTGGGTGGGCAGTTCGGGGGCTTTGGTTTGTGGCCCTCCCTCGCAGCGGATGGTGGGATCAACCCCGGGTGGATCAATCAGGGGCCCTCAGCAGTGCCAAGGCAGCTCACCGCCCAGGAAACGCCCCCTAGGTCCCTTTGAATTGGCCGCCCACGCCCCCTTTCCCAGCCTGCCTTGTTCTGGGGTTTCCCACCTTTTCACATACCACAGGTCCCTGGGCCTGGACTGTCCCCCGCTGGCTCCTCCGAGGCATTCCGGGACAACGGACGCTCTCTCCAGCGCCTCCACCTAGATCCCACGCTGTCCTCGCCTCCATATGCCACCTGCGCCTCCCCAACTCCTCCGTGGGCTCCTGGCGTCCTTTCCCTACAGCAGTCCCAGAGCACCAGCCCCGAGGGCTTTGAGTTGCCTGGAGCCCAAGGCTCCGGCCAGAGACCTGAGGGGCCAGCGTCTGGACCGGCAGCTAATGCCATTAGGGGCTTTTCTCATGTGGAGCCTGAGGCCAACATCCGTGGCAACACCCAAGCGCGAATGCCCCGGAGATACACGCCCAAGGGGACAGTGTACCCCCTATGTGGGGAAGGAGGTTCCTGTTTTCCCAGCACTGCATGGTGGCACGTGGAATAGCCCTGTGGGAAAGCCCATGGAAAAGCCTCGAGGGAAAGACACAGATCCCTTGATCCACAAGACGGGAAGCGAGACACTGCTGCTACTGCTCAGGAGGAAAGCACACCTGCATGACCCCACTCGAGACGAGGACTGACGCCCCTTGGGAGACTCCAGAAGTACGCCAAGATCCATGTGAGCACGGGAGAGGAATCCTCAGGTTCTGGTCCGACTCCACACAAGGTCTTAGGCGCCGGCATCGACGGGCGAGGAATCCTGAGAGGCCACCGAGCAACTCGCATGGGGAATGACCTTTCCTGAGGCCAACAGAGCGGGTCCATGAGGTCCCCGTCGTAAGTCGAGAGCACAAGCCGCAACTCGAGAAAACCAGGAGGTTCCCCCCTCCAGGCGAGATGTGGCCCATTTTGGCTGAGGCGTCTCGAGGCTAATCACATCTAACCTCTGGAACTTCCAAAGGGTCCTTGACACCCTTACTGCAACTCAAGAAGTTCCCCGACATACCCGTCTCCAGTCGAAAGAAAGCACGGGGTTCGGCCCACATCCAGAGGAGCCCCGTTTCCACCTCGTAGCTCGAGATGAGGGATCCTTTCCCTGCTTGGTCGGGAAAGAATTCCCGGAGTTCCCGTCGCATCTCAAGAGCAGGCGCTCTCCAAAGGAAAGGCGAGAGGAACTCCAGGGTCGTGCCACCATTCCCAGAGTCCCCCAGATGTCCCAGTCCATTCCAGAGGAACCTCCTTTCCCTGCACTGCCTCGACTTTCACGCCGAGGATCGAATCACACCAGGGTGGCACGTGAGACAGCCCTGTGGGAAAGCCTCGTGGGAAAGCCTCGTGTGAAAGCCTCGAGGGAAAGCCACAGATCCCATGATCGACGCGACGGGAAGCGTGACACTGCTACTACAGCTCGGGAGGAAAGCGCACGTGCATGCCCCCTCTCGAGACGAGGACTGACTCTCCTGGGCAGACTCCAGAAGTACCCCAAGATCCATGTCAGCACTGGAGAGGATTCCTCAGGTTCCGGGCCCGACTCCACACAAGGTCTTAGTCTCCAGCATCCAAGGGAGAGGAATCCCGAGAGGCCTGAGACCAACTCACATGGGGACTGGCCTTTCCTGAGGCCACCAGAGCGGGTCCCTGAGGTCCCTATCATAAGTACAGAGCACCTGCCACAACTCGAGAAAATCCAGGAGGTTTTGCCCTCCAGGCAAGATGAGGCCCATTTCCGCTGTTCCTTTTGAAGGCTACTCACACCTAACCTCTGGAACTTCCAAAAGGTCCTTCACACCCTTGCTGCAACTCAAGAAGCTCCCCTACATACCCGTGTCCACTCGAGAGGAAGCACGCGGGTCCTGCACACATCCAGAGGAGCCCCGTTTCCGCCTCCTAGCTCGAGATGAGGGATCCTCTCGCTGCTTGCCCGGGAAAGATTTCTGGGCGTTCCTGGCGCATCTCAAGAGGAGGCGCTCTCCACAGGAAAGGTGAGAGGAACTCCAGGGTCGTTGCGCCATTCCGGAGTCCCCCCGATGTCTCAGTCCATTCCAGCGGAACCTGTTTTCCCTGCACTGCCTCGACTTTCACGCCGAGGATCGACTCCCACCACGGTGGCACGTGGGACAGACCTGTGGGAAAGCCTCGTGGGAAAGCCTCGAGGCAAAGCCACAGATCCCTTGATCCACGCGACGGGAAGCGTGACATTGCTGCTGCCACTCTGGAGGAAAGCGCACGTGCATGCCCCCATTCGAGATGAGGACTTACTCCCCTGGGGAGACTCCAGAAGTATCCCCAAGGTCCATGTCAGCACTGGAGAGGAATCCTCAGGTTCCAGTCCCGCCTGCACACAAGGTCTTAGGCCCCGGCATCAAAGGGAGAAGAATCCCAAGAGGCCCCCGAGCAACTCGCCTGGGGACTGGCCTTTCCTGAGACCACCAGAGCGGGTCTCTGAGGTCCCCGTCATAAGTCGAGAGCACCTGCCACAACTCGAGATAATCCACGAGGTTTTGCCCTCCAGGCGGGATGAGGCCCATTTCCGCTGAGGCTTCTCGAGGCTAATCACACCTAACATCTGGAACTTCCAAAAGGTCCTTCACACCCTTGCTGCAACTCAAGAAGTTCCCCGACATCCCTGTCTCCGCTTTAGAGGAAGCACGAGGGTCCCGCCCACATCCAAAGTAGCGCCGTTTCCGCCTCGTAGCTCAAGATGAGGATTCCTTTCGCTGCTTTGTCGGGAAAGAATTCTGGGCATTCCCGTCCCATCTCAAGAGAAGCCGCTCTCGACAGGAAAGTCGAGAGGAACTCAGGCGTTATGCCACCATGCCAAGAGTCCCCCAGATATCTCACTCTATTCCAAAAGAACCTGTTTTCCCTGCACTGTCTCGACTTTCGCGCCGAGGATCCACTCCCATCAAGGTGGCACGTGGGACAGCCCTGTGGGAAAGCCGCGTGGGAAAGCAGCGAGGGAAAGCCACAGATCCCTTGATCCTCGCGACAGGAAGTGTGACACTGCTGCTACAGATCGGGAGGAAAGTGCACGTGCATGCCCCCATTCGAGACGAGGACTTACTCCCCTGGGGAGACTCCAGAAGTACCCCAAGATCCATGTCAGCACTGGAGAGGAATCCTCAGTTTCCGGCGCCGCCTCCACTCAAGTTCTTTGGCGCCGGCATCGAAGGAAGAGGAATCCCGAGAGGCCCGGAGGAACTCACATGGGAACTGGCCTTGCCTGAGGCCACCAGAGCGTGTCCCTGAGTTCCCCGTCGTAAGTCGAGAGCACCTTCCAAAACTCGAGAAGATCCAGGAGGTTTTGCCCTCCAGGCGAGATGAGGCCCATTTTCGCAGAGGCTTCACAATGCTAATCACATCTAAGCTCTGGAATTCCAAAAGGTCCATCACACCCTTGCTGCAAATCAAGAAGTTCCCTGACATACCCGTCTCCACTATAGAGGAAGCACGAGGGTCCCGCCCACATCGAGAGGAGCCCCGTTTCCGCCTCGTAGCTTGAGATGAGGGATTCTTTCCCTGCTTGGTCGGGAAAGAATTCTGGGCATTCCCCTCGCATCTCAAGAGGAGGCGCTCTCCACAGGAAAGGCGAGAGGAACTCCAGGGTCGTGCCACCATTCCAAGAGTCCCCCAGAAGTCTCAGTCCATTGCAGAGGAACCTGTTTTCCCTGCACTGCCTCGACTTTCACGGTGAGGATCGACTCCCACCATGGTGGCACGTGGGACAGCCCTGTGGGTAAGCCTCGTGGGAAAGTCTCGAGGGAAAGCCACAGATCCCTTGATCAAGGCGAAGGGAAGCATGACACGGCTGCTGCCGATCTGGAGGAAAGCACACGTGCATGCCCCCATTCGAAACGAGGACTTACTCCCCTGGGGAGACTCCAGAAGTACCCCAAGATCAATGTGAGCACTGGAGAGGAACCCTCAGGTCCCGGACCTGACTCCACACAAGGACTTAGGCCCTGGCATCGAAGGTAGAGGAACCCCGAGAGGCCCCCGAGCAACTCGCATGGGGACTGGCCTTTCCTGAGGCCACCAGAGCGGGTCCCTGAGGTCCCCGTCGTGAGTCGAGAGCACCTGCCGCAACTCGAGAAAATCCAGGAGGTTTTGCCCTCCAGGTCAGATGAGGCCCATTTCCACTGAGGCTTCTCAAGGCTAATCACATCTAATCTCTGGAACTTCCAAAAGGTCCTTCACACCCTTGCTGCAACTCAAGAAGTTCCCGGACATCCCGGTCTCCACTCTAGTGGAAGCATGAGGGTCCCACTCACATCCAGAGGAGCCCCGTATCCACCTCGTAGCTCGAGATGCGGGATCCTTTCCCTTCTTGGTCGCGAAAGAATTCCCGGCGTTCCCGTCACTTCTCAAGAGAAGGCGTTCTCCACAGGGAAGGCGAGAGGAACTCCAGCGTCCTGCCACCATTCCAAGAGTCCCCCGGATGTCTCAGTCCATTCCAGAGGAACCTGTTTTCCCTGCACTGCCTCGAATTTCATGCCGAGGATCGACTCCCACCACGGTGGCACGTGGGACATCCCTGTGTGAAAGCCTCGTCAGAAAGCCTCGTGGGAAAGCCTCGAGGGAAAGCCTCGAAGGAAAGCCAGAGATCCCTTAATCCAGGTGATGGGAAGCGTGACACTGCTGCTACCGCTCTGGAGGAAAGCGCACGTGCATGCCCCTATTCGAGACGAGGACTTACTCCCCAGGGGAGACTCCAGAAGTATCCCCAAGGTCCATGTCAGCACTGGAGAGGAATCCTCAGGTACCGGCCCCGACTTAACACAAGGTCTTAGGCCCGGGCATCGAAGGGAGAGGAATCCCGAGAGGCCCGCGAGCCACTTGCATGGGGACTGGCATTTCGTGAGGCCACCAGAGCAGGTCCCTGAGGTCCCCGTCGTAAGTCGAGAGCACCTGCCAAAACTCGAGAAAATCCACGAGGTTTTGCCCTGCAGGCGAGATGAGTCCCATTTCCGCTGAGGCTTCTCGAGGCTAATCACATCTAACCTCTGGATCTTCCAAAAGGTCCTTCACACCCTTGCTGCAATTCAAGAAGTTCTCCTACATCCCCGTCTCCACTCGAGAGGAAGCAAGAGGGTCCCGCCCACATCCAGAGGAGCCCAGTTTCCGCCTTGTAACTGGACATGGGGGATCCTTTCCCTGCTTGGTCGGGAAATAATTCCTGGGTTTCCCGGCGTATCTCAAGAGGAGGCACTCTCCACAGGAAAGGCGACAGGAACTCCAAGGTCGTGCCACCATTCCCAGAGTCCCCCAGATGTCTCAGTCCATTCCAGAGGAACCTGTTTTCCCTGCACTGCCTTTACTTTCACGCCGAGGATCGACTCACACCACAGTGGCACGTGGGACAGCCCTGTGGGAAAGCCTCGTGGGAAAGCTTCGTGGAAAATCCTTGAGGAAAAGACACAGATCCCATGACTGACGCGACGGAAAGCATGATACTGGTGCTACAGCTCGGGAGGAAAGCACACGTGCATGCACCCTCTCGAAACGAGAACTTACTCTCCTGGGGAGACTCCCGAAGTACCGCAAGTTCCATGAGAGCACTGGAGAGGAATCCTCAGGTTCGGGCCCCGACTCCACACAAAGTCTTAGGCTCTGGCATCGAAGGGAGAGGAATCCCGAGAGGCCCGCGAACAACTCGCAATGGGACTGGCCTTTCCTGAGGCCACCAGAGCGGGTCCCTGAAGTCCCCGACCAAAGTCTAGAGCACCTACCGCAACACGAGAAATTCCGGAGGATTTGCCCTCCAGGCCAGATGAGGCCCATTTCCGCTGAGGCTTCTCGAGTCTAATCACACCTAACCTCTGGAATCTCCAAAAAGTCCTTCACACCCTTGCTGCCACTCAAGAGTTCCCCGACATACAGTCTCCATTCGAGAGGAAGCACGATGGTCCCGCGAACATCCAGAGGAGCCCCGTTGCCGCCTCGCAGCTCGAGATGAGGGATCCTTTCCCTGCGTGGTCGGGAAAGATTTCCCGGCGTTCCCGTCGCATCTCAAGTGGAGGTGCTCTCCACAGGAAATGGGAGAGGAACTCCAGGGTCGTGCCAACATTCCCAGAGTCCCCTAGATGTCTCAGTTCGTTCCAACGGAACCTGTTTTCCCTGCACTGCCTCGACTTTCATGCAGAGGATCGACTCACACCAAGGTGGCACGTGGGACAGCCCTGTGGGAAAGCCCTGTGGGAAAGCCTCGTGGGAAAGTCTCGAGGGAAAGCTACAGATCCCTTGATCCAGGCGATGGGAAACGTGACACTGCTGCTACAGTCTTGAGGAAAGATCACGTGCATGCGCCCATTCCAGACGAGGACTTACTCCCCTGGGGAGACTCAAGAAGTACCCCAATATCCATGGCAGTACTGGAGAGGAATCCTCAGGTTCCGGGCCCGACTCCACACAAGGTCTTAGGCCCCGGCATCGACGGGAAAGGAATCCCGAGAGGCCCCCGAGCAACTCGCATGCGGACTGTCCTTTCCTGAGGCCACCAGAGTGGGTCCCTGCGGTCCCCGTCGGAAGTCGAGTGCACCTGCCGCAACTCGAGAAAATCCAGGAGGTTTTACTCTCCAGGCGAGATCAGGCCCATTTCCACTGAGGCTTCTCGAGGCTAATCACACCTAACCTCTGGAATTTCCAAAAGGTTCTTCACACCCTTGCTGCAACTCAAGAAGTTCCCTCACATACCCGTCTCCACTCTAGAGGAAGCACGAGGGTCCCGCACACATCCAGAGGAGCCCCGTTTCCGCCTCGTAGCTCGAGATGAGGGATCCTTTCGCTGCTTGCCCGGGAAAGATTTCTGGGCGTTCCTGGCGCACCTCAAGAGGAGGCGCTCTCCACAGGAAAGGTGAGAGGAACTCCAGGGTCGTTGCGCCATTCCGGAGTCCCCCAGATGTCTCAGTCCATTCCAGCGGAACCTGTTTTCCCTGCACTGCCTCGACTTTCACGCCGAGGATCGACTCCCACCACGGTGGCACGTGGGACAGACCTGTGGGAAAGCCTCGTGGGAAAGCCTCGAGGCAAAGCCACAGATCCCTTGATCCACGCGACGGGAAGCGTGACATTGCTGCTGCCACTCTGGAGGAAAGCGCACGTGCATGCCCCCATTCGAGATGAGGACTTACTCCCCTGGGGAGACTCCAGAAGTATCCCCAAGGTCCATGTCAGCACTGGAGAGGAATCCTCAGGTTCCAGTCCCGCCTGCACACAAGGTCTTAGGCCCCGGCATCAAAGGGAGATGAATCCCAAGAGGCCCCCGAGCAACTCGCCTGGGGACTGGCCTTTCCTGAGACCACCAGAGCGGGTCTCTGAGGTCCCCGTCATAAGTCGAGAGCACCTGCCACAACTCGAGATAATCCACGAGGTTTTGCCCTCCAGGCGGGATGAGGCCCATTTCCGCTGAGGCTTCTCGAGGCTAATCACACCTAACATCTGGAACTTCCAAAAGGTCCTTCACACCCTTGCTGCAACTCAAGAAGTTCCCCGACATCCCTGTCTCCGCTTTAGAGGAAGCACGAGGGTCCCGCCCACATCCAAAGTAGCGCCGTTTCCGCCTCGTAGCTCAAGATGAGGATTCCTTTCGCTGCTTTGTCGGGAAAGAATTCTGGGCATTCCCGTCCCATCTCAAGAGAAGCCGCTCTCGACAGGAAAGTCGAGAGGAACTCAGGCGTCATGCCACCATGCCAAGAGTCCCCCAGATATCTCACTCTATTCCAAAAGAACCTGTTTTCCCTGCACTGTCTCGACTTTCGCGCCGAGGATCCACTCCCATCAAGGTGGCACGTGGGACAGCCCTGTGGGAAAGCCGCGTGGGAAAGCAGCGAGGGAAAGCCACAGATCCCTTGATCCTCGCGACAGGAAGTGTGACACTGCTGCTACAGATCGGGAGGAAAGTGCACGTGCATGCCCCCATTCGAGACGAGGACTTACTCCCCTGGGGAGACTCCAGAAGTACCCCAAGATCCATGTCAGCACTGGAGAGGAATCCTCAGTTTCCGGCGCCGCCTCCACTCAAGTTCTTTGGCGCCGGCATCGAAGGAAGAGGAATCCCGAGAGGCCCGGAGGAACTCACATGGGAACTGGCCTTGCCTGAGGCCACCAGAGCGTGTCCCTGAGTTCCCCGTCGTAAGTCGAGAGCACCTTCCAAAACTCGAGAAGATCCAGGAGGTTTTGCCCTCCAGGCGAGATGAGGCCCATTTTCGCAGAGGCTTCACAATGCTAATCACATCTAAGCTCTGGAATTCCAAAAGGTCCATCACACCCTTGCTGCAAATCAAGAAGTTCCCTGACATACCCGTCTCCACTATAGAGGAAGCACGAGGGTCCCGCCCACATCGAGAGGAGCCCCGTTTCCGCCTCGTAGCTTGAGATGAGGGATTCTTTCCCTGCTTGGTCGGGAAAGAATTCTGGGCATTCCCCTCGCATCTCAAGAGGAGGCGCTCTCCACAGGAAAGGCGAGAGGAACTCCAGGGTCGTGCCACCATTCCAAGAGTCCCCCAGAAGTCTCAGTCCATTGCAGAGGAACCTGTTTTCCCTGCACTGCCTCGACTTTCACGGTGAGGATCGACTCCCACCATGGTGGCACGTGGGACAGCCCTGTGGGTAAGCCTCGTGGGAAAGTCTCGAGGGAAAGCCACAGATCCCTTGATCAAGGCGAAGGGAAGCATGACACGGCTGCTGCCGATCTGGAGGAAAGCACACGTGCATGCCCCCATTCGAAACGAGGACTTACTCCCCTGGGGAGACTCCAGAAGTACCCCAAGATCAATGTGAGCACTGGAGAGGAACCCTCAGGTCCCGGACCTGACTCCACACAAGGACTTAGGCCCTGGCATCGAAGGTAGAGGAACCCCGAGAGGCCCCCGAGCAACTCGCATGGGGACTGGCCTTTCCTGAGGCCACCAGAGCGGGTCCCTGAGGTCCCCGTCGTGAGTCGAGAGCACCTGCCGCAACTCGAGAAAATCCAGGAGGTTTTGCCCTCCAGGTCAGATGAGGCCCATTTCCACTGAGGCTTCTCAAGGCTAATCACATCTAATCTCTGGAACTTCCAAAAGGTCCTTCACACCCTTGCTGCAACTCAAGAAGTTCCCGGACATCCCGGTCTCCACTCTAGTGGAAGCATGAGGGTCCCACTCACATCCAGAGGAGCCCCGTATCCACCTCGTAGCTCGAGATGCGGGATCCTTTCCCTTCTTGGTCGCGAAAGAATTCCCGGCGTTCCCGTCGCTTCTCAAGAGAAGGCGTTCTCCACAGGGAAGGCGAGAGGAACTCCAGCGTCCTGCCACCATTCCAAGAGTCCCCCGGATGTCTCAGTCCATTCCAGAGGAACCTGTTTTCCCTGCACTGCCTCGAATTTCATGCCGAGGATCGACTCCCACCACGGTGGCACGTGGGACATCCCTGTGTGAAAGCCTCGTCAGAAAGCCTCGTGGGAAAGCCTCGAGGGAAAGCCTCGAAGGAAAGCCAGAGATCCCTTAATCCAGGTGATGGGAAGCGTGACACTGCTGCTACCGCTCTGGAGGAAAGCGCACGTGCATGCCCCTATTCGAGACGAGGACTTACTCCCCAGGGGAGACTCCAGAAGTACACCAAGATCCATGTCAGCACTGGAGAGGAATCCTCAGGTACCGGCCCCGACTCAACACAAGGTCTTAGGCCCGGGCATCGAAGGGAGAGGAATCCCGAGAGGCCCGCGAGCCACTTGCATGGGGACTGGCATTTCGTGAGGCCACCAGAGCAGGTCCCTGAGGTCCCCGTCGTAAGTCGAGAGCACCTGCCAAAACTCGAGAAAATCCACGAGGTTTTGCCCTGCAGGCGAAATGAGTCCCATTTCCGCTGAGGCTTCTCGAGGCTAATCACATCTAACCTCTGGATCTTCCAAAAGGCCCTTCACACCCTTGCTGCAACTCAAGAAGTTCCCCGACATACCCGTCTCCACTCGAGAGGAAGCAAGAGGGTCCCGCCCACATCCAGAGGAGCCCAGTTTCCGCCTTGTAACTGGACATGGGGGATCCTTTCCCTGCTTGGTCGGGAAATAATTCCTGGGTTTCCCGGCGTATCTCAAGAGGAGGCACTCTCCACAGGAAAGGCGACAGGAACTCCAAGGTCGTGCCACCATTCCCAGAGTCCCCCAGATGTCTCAGTCCATTCCAGAGGAACCTGTTTTCCCTGCACTGCCTTTACTTTCACGCCGAGGATCAACTCACACCACAGTGGCACGTGGGACAGCCCTGTGGGAAAGCCTCGTGGGAAAGCTTCGTGGAAAATCCTTGAGGAAAAGACACAGATCCCATGACTGACGCGACGGAAAGCATGATACTGGTGCTACAGCTTGGGAGGAAAGCACACGTGCATGCACCCTCTCGAAACGAGAACTTACTCTCCTGGGGAGACTCCCGAAGTACCGCAAGTTCCATGAGAGCACTGGAGAGGAATCCTCAGGTTCGGGCCCCGACTCCACACAAAGTCTTAGGCTCTGGCATCGAAGGGAGAGGAATCCCGAGAGACCCGCGAACAACTCGCAATGGGACTGGCCTTTCCTGAGGCCACCAGAGCGGGTCCCTGAAGTCCCCGACCAAAGTCTAGAGCACCTACCGCAACACGAGAAATTCCGGAGGATTTGCCCTCCAGGCCAGATGAGGCCCATTTCCGCTGAGGCTTCTCGAGTCTAATCACGCCTAACCTCTGGAATCTCCAAAAAGTCCTTCACACCCTTGCTGCCACTCAAGAGTTCCCCGACATACAGTCTCCATTCGAGAGGAAGCACGATGGTCCCGCGAACATCCAGAGGAGCCCCGTTGCCGCCTCGCAGCTCGAGATGAGGGATCCTTTCCCTGCGTGGTCGGGAAAGATTTCCCGGCGTTCCCGTCGCATCTCAAGTGGAGGTGCTCTCCACAGGAAATGGGAGAGGAACTCCAGGGTCGTGCCAACATTCCCAGAGTCCCCTAGATGTCTCAGTTCGTTCCAACGGAACCTGTTTTCCCTGCACTGCCTCGACTTTCATGCAGAGGATCGACTCACACCAAGGTGGCACGTGGGACAGCCCTGTGGGAAAGCCCTGTGGGAAAGCCTCGTGGGAAAGTCTCGAGGGAAAGCTACAGATCCCTTGATCCAGGCGATGGGAAACGTGACACTGCTGCTACAGTCTTGAGGAAAGATCACGTGCATGCGCCCATTCCAGACGAGGACTTACTCCCCTGGGGAGACTCAAGAAGTACCCCAAGATCCATGGCAGTACTGGAGAGGAATCCTCAGGTTCCGGGCCCGACTCCACACAAGGTCTTAGGCCCCGGCATCGACGGGAAAGGAATCCCGAGAGGCCCCCGAGCAACTCGCATGCGGACTGTCCTTTCCTGAGGCCACCAGAGTGGGTCCCTGCGGTCCCCGTCGGAAGTCGAGTGCACCTGCCGCAACTCGAGAAAATCCAGGAGGTTTTACTCTCCAGGCGAGATCAGGCCCATTTCCACTGAGGCTTCTCGAGGCTAATCACACCTAACCTCTGGAATTTCCAAAAGGTTCTTCACACCCTTGCTGCAACTCAAGAAGTTCCCTCACATACCCGTCTCCACTCTAGAGGAAGCACGAGGGTCCCGCACACATCCATGGGAGCCCCGTTTCCGCCTCGTAACTCGAGATAAGGGATCCTTTCGCTGCTTGGTCGGGAAAGTGTTCTGGGCATTCCCGTCGCATCTCAAGAGGAGCCGCTCTCCACAGGAAAGGCGAGTGGAACTCCAGCGTCGTGCCACCATTCCAAGAGTCCCCCAGATGCCTTAGTCCATTCCAGAGGAACATGTTTTCTCTGCACTGCCTCGACTTTCACCCGAGGATCGACTCCCACAACGGTGGCACGTGGGAAAGCCCAGTGGGAAAGCCTCGAGGGAAAGCCACAGATCCCTTGATCCACGCATCGGGAAGCGTGACACTGCTGCTACCGCTATGGAGGAAAGCGCACGTGCATGCCCCCTTCGAGAGGAGGACTTACTCCCCTGGGGAGACTCCAGAATTAGCCCAAGATCCATGTCAGCACTGGAGAGGAATCCTCAGGTTCCGGTGCCGCATCCACACAAGGTCTTTGGTCCTGGCATTGAAGGGAGAGGAATCCAGAGAGGCCCGCGAGTAATTCGCATGTGGACTGTCTTTTCCTGAGGCCACCAGAGCGGGTCCCTGCGGTCCCCGTCGTAAGTTGAGAGCACCTGCTGCAACTCGAGAAAATCCAGGAGATTTTGCCCTCCAGGCGAGATCAGGCCCATTTCCACTGAGGCGTCTCGAGACTATTCACACCTAACCTCTGGAATTTCCAAAAGGTCCTTCACACACTTGCTGCAACTGAAGAAGTACCCCAACATCCCCGTCTCCACTCTAGAGGAAACACGAGGGTCCCGCCCACATCGAGAGGAGCCCCGTTTCCAACTCGTAGCTCGTGATGAGGGATCCTTTCCCTGCTTGGTCGGGAAAGAATTTCCCGCGTTCCCGTCTCATTTCAAGAGGAGGCGCTCTCCACAGGAAAGGCGAGAGGAACTCCAGCGTCGTACCACCATTCCAGGAGTCCCCCAGATGTTTCAGTCCTTTCCAGAGGAACCTGTTTTCCCTGCACTGCCTCGACTTTCACGTCGAGGATCAACTCACACCATGGTGGCACGTGGGACAGCCCTGTGGGAAAGCCTCGTGGGAAGCCTCGAGGATAAGCCACAGATCCCTTGATCCAGGCGATGGGAAGCCTGACACTGCTGCTAAAGCTCCTGAGGAAAGTACACGTGCATGCCCCCATTCGACACGAGGACTTAACCCCTGGGGAGACTCCAGACGTACCCCAAGGTCCATGTCAGCACTGCAGAGGAATCCTCAGGTTCTGGGCCCGACTCCACACAAGGTCTTAGGCCGGGCATCGAAGAGAGAGGAATCCCGAGAGGACCCCGAGCAACTCGCATGGGGACTGGCCTTTCCTGAGCCCACCAGAGCGGGTCCCTGAGGTCCCCGTCATAAGTCAAGAGCACGTGCCGCAACTCGAGAAAATCCAGGAGGTTTTGCCCTCCAGGCGAGATGAGGCCCATTTCCGCTGAGGCTTCTCGAAGCTAATCACACCTAACCTCTGGAACTTCCAAAAGGTCCTTCACACCCTTGCTCCAATTCAAGCAGGTTCCTGACATACCCGACTCCATTCTAGAGGAAGTACGAGGGTCCCTGCCACATCCAGAGGAGCCCTGTTTCCGACTCGTTGCTCGATATGAGGGAACATTCGCTGCTTTGTCGGGAAAGAATTCTGGGCATTCCCGTCCCATCTCAAGGGGAGGAGCTCTCCACAGGAAAGGCGAGAGAAACTCCAGCATCGTGCCACCATTCCAAGAGTCCCCCAGAAGTCTCAGTCCATTCCAGAGGAACCTGTTTTCCCTGCACTGCCTTGATGTTCAAGCCGAGGATCGACTCCCACCAGTGTGCACGTGGGATGCCCTGTGGGAAAGCCTCGTGGGAAAGCCTCGTGGGAAAGACTCGAGGGAAAAGCATAGATCCTTTGATCCAGGCGGCGGACTGCGTGACACTGCTGCTACCGCTCTGGAGTAAAGCGCACGTGCATGCCCCCTCTCGAGACGAGGACTTACTCCCCTGGAGAGACTCCAGAAGTTCCCCCAAGATCCATGTCAGCACTGGGGAGGAATCCTCATGTTCCGCCCCGACTTCACACAAGATCTCAGGCCCCGGCATCGAAGGGAGAGGAATCCCGAGAGGCACCCAAGCAACTCGCATGGGGACTGGCATTGCCTGAGGCCACCAGAGCGAGTCCCTGAGGTCCCCGTCGTAAATCGAGAGCACCTGCCGCAACTCGAAAAAATCCAGGAGGTTTTGCCCTCCAGGCGAGAAGAGCCCATTTCCGCTGAGGCTTCTCGAAGCTAATCAAACCTAACTTCTGGAACTTCCAAAAGTTCCTTCACACCCTTGCTGTAACTCAAGAAGTTGCCTGACATACCCGTCTCCACTCTAGAGGAAGCACAAGGGTCCCGGCCACATCCAGAGGAGACCCGTTTCCGCCTCGCAGCTCGAGATGAGGGACATTTCGCTGCTTTGTGGGGAAAGAATTCCCGGCGTTCCACTCTCACCTCAAGAGGAGGTGCTCTCCACAGGAAAGGCAAGAGGAACTCCAGCGTCGTGCCACCATTCCAAGAGTCCCCCAGAAGTCTCAGTCCATTCCAGAGGAACCTGTTTTCCCTGCACTGCCTCGACTTTCACACCGATGATTGACTCCCACCACAGTGGCACGTGTGACAGCCCTGTGGGACAGCCTCGTAGGAAAGCCTCGAGGGAAAGCCACAGATCCCTTGTTCCAGGTGATGGAAAGCATGACACTGCTGCTACTGCTCTGGAGGAAAGCGCACGTGCATGCCGCCATTTGAGACGAGGACTTACTCCCCTGGGGAGACTCCAGAATTACCCCAAGATCTATGTCAGCACTGGAGAGGAATCCTCAGGTTCCGGCCCCGCCTCCACACAAGGTATTAGGCCCTGGCATCGAAGGGAGAGGTATTCCGAGAGGCCCACGTGCAACTCGCATGGGGACTGGCCTTTCCTGAGGCAACCAGAGCGGGTCCCAGAGGTCCCCGTCATATGTCGAGAGCACCTGCCGCAACTCGAGAAAATCCATTAGGATTTGCCCTCCAGGCGAGATGAGGACCATTTCCGCTGAGGCTTCTCAAGGCTAATCACACCTAAGCTCTGGAACTTCCAAAGGGTCCTTGACACCCTTGCTGCAACTCAAGAAGTTCCCCTATATACCCCTCTCCACTCGAGAGGAAGCACGCATGTCCCACCCACATCCAGAAGAGCTCCGTTTCCGCCTCGTAGGTCGAGATGAGGGATCCGTTCGCTGCTTGTTCAGGAGAGATTCCTTGGCGTTCCCATCGCATCTCAAGTGTAGGGGCTCTCCACAGGAAAGGTGAGAGCAACTCCAGCGTCGTGCCACCATTCCAAGAGTCCCCCAGATGTCTCAGTCCATTCCTGAGGATACTGTTTTCCCTGCACTGCCTTGACTTTAACGAGGAGGATCGACTCCCACCACGGTCTCACGTGGGACAGCCCTGTGGGAAAGCCTCATGGGAAAGCCTCGAGGGAAAGCCACAGATCCCTTGATCCACGCGACAGGAATCGTGACGCTGGTGCTACAGCTCGGAGGAAAGCGCACGTGCATGCCCCCATTCGAGACGAAGACTGACTCCCCTGGGGAGACTCCAAAAGTACTCCAAGATCCATGTCAGTACTGGAGAGGAATCCTCAGGTTCCGGCCCCGACTCCACACAAGGACTTAGGCCCCGGCATCGACGGAAGATGAATCCCGAGAGGACCCCGAGCAATTCGAATGGGGACGGGCCAGTATTGAGGCCACCAGAGCGGGTCCCTAAAATCCCCGTCGTAAGTCAAGAGCACCTGCCGCAACTCGAGAAAATCAAGGAGGTTTTGCACTCCAGCTGAGTGAGGCCCATTTCCGCTGAGGCTTCTGGAAGCTAATCACACCTAACCTCTGGAACTTCTAAAAGGTCCTTCACACCCTTGCTGCAACTCAAGAAGTTCCCTAACATTCCCGTCTCCACTCGAGAGGAAGCACGAGGGTCCCGCCCACATCCAGGGGAGCCCCGTGTCCGCCTCGTAGCTCAAGATGAGGGATCCTTTCACAGCTTTTTCGGGAAATAATTCTGGGAGTTCCCGTTGCATCTCAAGTGGAGGCGCTCCTCACAGGAAAGGCGAGAGGAACTCCAGGGTCGTGCCACCGTTCCCAGAGTCCCCCAGATATCTCAGTCCATTCCAGAGGAACCTGTTATCCCTGCACTGCCTCGAGTTTCACGCCGAGCATCGACTCACACCACGGTGACATGTGGGACAGTCCTGTGGGAAAGCCTCGTGGGAAAGCCTCGTGGGAAAGCCACAGATCCCATGATCGGCGCGCCGGGAGGCATGACAGTGTTGTTACAGCTCTGGAGGAAAGCGCACGTGCATGCCCCCATTCGAGACGGGGACTTACTCCCCTGGGGAAACACCAGAAGTACTCCACGATCCATGTTAGCACTGGAGAGGAAACCTCATGTTCCAGACACGACTCCACACAAGGTCTTAGGCTCTGGCATCGAAGGGAGCGGAATCCCGAGAGGCTCCCGAGCCACTGGAATGGAGACTGGCCAGTCCTGAGGCCACCAGAGCGCGTCCCTTAGGTCACCGTCGTAAGTCGAGAGCACCTGCCGCAACTCGAGAAAATCCAGGAGGTTTTTCCCTCCAGGCGAGATGAGGCCCATTTCCGCTGAGGCTTCTCCAGGCTAATCACGTCTAGCCTCTGGAACTTCCAAAAGGTCCTTCACACCCTTGCTGCAACTCAAGAAGTTGCCTGACATACCCGTCTCCACTCTAGAAGAAGCACGAGGATCCCATCCACATCCAGAGGAGCCCCGTTTCCGCCTCAAAGCTCGAGATGAGGGACATTTCGCTGCTTTGTCCGGAAAGAAATCCCGACGTTTCCCTCTCACCTCAAGAGGAGGCGCTCTCCACAGGAAAGGCGAGAGGAACTCCAGCATCGTGCCACCATTCCAAGAGTCCCCCAGATGTCTCAGTCCATTCAGAGGAACCTGTTTGCCCTACACTACCTCGGCTTTCACGCCGAGGATCGACTCCCACGCCGAGGATCGACTCCCACCACGCTGGCACGTGGGACAGCCCTGTGGGACAGCCCTGTGGGAAAGCCTCGTGGGAAAGCCTCATGGGATAGACTCGAGGGAAAACCATAGATCCTTTGATCCACGCGGCGGACAGCGTGACACTGCTGCTACCGCTCTGGAGGAAAGCGCAAGTGCATGCCCGCATTCGAGACGAGGACTGACTCCCCTAGGGAGACCCCAGAAGTACCCCAAGATCCATATCAGCACTGGAGAGGAATCCTCAGGTTCCGTTCCCGACTCCACACAACGTCTTAGGCCCCGGCATGAACGGGAGAGGAATCCCGAGAGGACCCCGAGGAACTCGCATGGGGACTGGCCTTTCCTGAGGCCACCAGAGCGGGTCCCTGAGGTCCCCGTCGTAAGTTGAGAGCACCTGCCGCAACTCGAGAAAATCCAGGAGGTTTTGCCCTCCAGGCGAGATGAGGCCCATTTCCGCTGAGGCTTCTCGAGGCTAATCACATCTAACCACTGGAACTTCCAAAGGGTCCTTCACACCCTTGCTGCAACTCAAGAAGTTCCCCCACATACCCGTCTCCACTCGAGAGGAAGCACGAGGGTCCCGCACACATCCAGGGGACCCCGTTTCCGCCTCCTAGCTCGAGATGAGGGATCCTTTCCCTGTTTAGTAGGGAAAGAATTCGCGGTGTTCCCGTCGCATCTCAAGAGGAGGCGCTCTCCACAGGAAAGGCGAGAGGAACTCCAGGGTCGTGCCACCATTCCAAGAGCCCCCAGATGTGTCAGTCCATTCCAGAGGAACCTGTTTTCCCGGCATTGCCTTGACGTTCAAGCCGAGGATCGACCCCCACCACGTGTGCACGTGGGACAGACCTGTGGGAAAGCCTCGTGGGAAAGACTCGAGGGAAAACCATAGATCCTTTGATCCACGCGGCGGACTGCGTGACACTGCTGCTACGGCTCTGGAGGAAAGAGCAAGTGCATGCCAGCATTCGAGACGAGGAATGACTCCCCTGGGATGACTCCAGAAGTACCCCAAGATCCATGTCAGCACTGGAGAGGAATCCTCATGTTCCGGCCCCGACTCCACACAAGGTCTTAGGCCCCGGCATCGACGGGAGAGGAATCCCGAGAGGCCCCCGAGGAACTCGCATGGGGACTGGCCTTTCCTGAGGCCACCAGAGCGGGTCCCTGAGGTCCCCGTCGTAAGTCGAGAGCACCTGCCGCAACTCGAGAAAATCCAGGAGGTTTTGCCCTGCAGGCGAGATGAGGCCCATTTCCGCTGAGGCTTCTCAAGGCTAATCACACCTAAGCTCTGGAACTTCCAAAGGGTCCTTGACACCCTTGCTGCAACTCAAGAAGTTCCCCTATATACCCCTCTCCACTCGAGAGGAAGCACGCATGTCCCACCCACATCCAGAAGAGCTCCGTTTCCGCCTCGTAGGTCGAGATGAGGGATCCGTTCGCTGCTTGTTCAGGAGAGATTCCTTGGCGTTCCCATCGCATCTCAAGTGTAGGGGCTCTCCACAGGAAAGGTGAGAGCAACTCCAGCGTCGTGCCACCATTCCAAGAGTCCCCCAGATGTCTCAGTCCATTCCTGAGGATACTGTTTTCCCTGCACTGCCTTGACTTTAACGAGGAGGATCGACTCCCACCACGGTCTCACGTGGGACAGCCCTGTGGGAAAGCCTCATGGGAAAGCCTCGAGGGAAAGCCACAGATCCCTTGATCCACGCGACAGGAATCGTGACGCTGGTGCTACAGCTCGGAGGAAAGCGCACGTGCATGCCCCCATTCGAGACGAAGACTGACTCCCCTGGGGAGACTCCAAAAGTACTCCAAGATCCATGTCAGTACTGGAGAGGAATCCTCAGGTTCCGGCCCCGACTCCACACAAGGACTTAGGCCCCGGCATCGACGGAAGTTGAATCCCGAGAGGACCCCGAGCAATTCGAATGGGGACGGGCCAGTATTGAGGCCACCAGAGCGGGTCCCTAAAGTCCCCGTCGTAAGTCAAGAGCACCTGCCGCAACTCGAGAAAATCAAGGAGGTTTTGCACTCCAGCTGAGTGAGGCCCATTTCCGCTGAGGCTTCTGGAAGCTAATCACACCTAACCTCTGGAACTTCTAAAAGGTCCTTCACACCCTTGCTGCAACTCAAGAAGTTCCCTAACATACCCGTCTCCACTCGAGAGGAAGCACGAGGGTCCCGCCCACATCCAGGGGAGCCCCGTGTCCGCCTCGTAGCTCAAGATGAGGGATCCTTTCACAGCTTTTTCAGGAAATAATTCTGGGAGTTCCCGTTGCATCTCAAGTGGAGGCGCTCCTCACAGGAAAGGCGAGAGGAACGCCAGGGTCGTGCCACCGTTCCCAGAGTCCCCCAGATATCTCAGTCCATTCCAGAGGAACCTGTTATCCCTGCACTGCCTCGAGTTTCACGCCGAGCATCGACTCACACCACGGTGACACGTGGGACAGTCCTGTGGGAAAGCCTCGTGGGAAAGCCTCGTGGGAAAGCCACAGATCCCATGATCGGCGCGCCGGGAGGCATGACAGTGTTGTTACAGCTCTGGAGGAAAGCGCACGTGCATGCCCCCATTCGAGACGGGGACTTACTCCCCTGGGGAAACACGAGAAGTACTCCACGATCCATGTTAGCACTGGAGAGGAAACCTCATGTTCCAGACACGACTCCACACAAGGTCTTAGGCTCTGGCATCGAAGGGAGCGGAATCCCGAGAGGCTCCCGAGCCACTGGAATGGGGACTGGCCAGTCCTGAGGCCACCAGAGCGCGTCCCTTAGGTCACCGTCGTAAGTCGAGAGCACCTGCCGCAACTCGAGAAAATCCAGGAGGTTTTTCCTTCCAGGCGAGATGAGGCCCATTTCCGCTGAGGCTTCTCCAGGCTAATCACGTCTAGCCTCTGGAACTTCCAAAAGGTCCTTCACACCCTTGCTGCAACTCAAGAAGTTGCCTGACATACCCGTCTCCACTCTAGAAGAAGCACGAGGATCCCATCCACATCCAGAGGAGCCCCGTTTCCGCCTCGTAGCTCGAGATGAGGGACATTTCGCTGCTTTGTCTGGAAAGAAATCCCGACGTTTCCCTCTCACCTCAAGAGGAGGCGCTCTCCACAGGAAAGGCGAGAGGAACTCCAGCATCGTGCCACCATTCCAAGAGTCCCCCAGATGTCTCAGTCCATTCAGAGGAACCTGTTTGCCCTGCACTACCTCGGCTTTCACGCCGAGGATCGACTCCCACGCCGAGGATCGACTCCCACCACGCTGGCACGTGGGACAGCCCTGTGGGACAGCCCTGTGGGAAAGCCTCGTGGGAAAGCCTCATGGGATAGACTCGAGGGAAAACCATAGATCCTTTGATCCACGCGGCGGACAGCGTGACACTGCTGCTACTGCTCTGGAGGAAAGCGCAAGTGCATGCCCGCATTCGAGACGACGACTGACTCCCCTGGGGAGACTCCAGAAGTACCCCAAGATCCATATCAGCACTGGAGAGGAATCCTCAGGTTCCGTTCCCGACTCCACACAACGTCTTAGGCCCCGGCATGGACGGGAGAGGAATCCCGAGAGGACCCCGAGGAACTCGCATGGGGACTGGCCTTTCCTGAGGCCACCAGAGCGGGTCCCTGAGGTCCCCGTCGTAAGTCGAGAGCACCTGCCGCAACTCGAGAAAATCCAGGAGGTTTTGCCCTGCAGGCGAGATGAGGCCCATTTCCGCTGAGGCTTCTCAAGGCTAATCACACCTAAGCTCTGGAACTTCCAAAGGGTCCTTGACACCCTTGCTGCAACTCAAGAAGTTCCCCTATATACCCCTCTCCACTCGAGAAAAAGCACGCATGTCCCACCCACATCCAGAAGAGCTCCGTTTCCGCCTCGTAGGTCGAGATGAGGGATCCGTTCGCTGCTTGTTCAGGAGAGATTCCTTGGCGTTCCCATCGCATCTCAAGTGTAGGGGCTCTCCACAGGAAAGGTGAGAGCAACTCCAGCGTCGTGCCACCATTCCAAGAGTCCCCCAGATGTCTCAGTCCATTCCTGAGGATACTGTTTTCCCTGCACTGCCTTGACTTTAACGAGGAGGATCGACTCCCACCACGGTCTCACGTGGGACAGCCCTGTGGGAAAGCCTCATGGGAAAGCCTCGAGGGAAAGCCACAGATCCCTTGATCCACGCGACAGGAATCGTGACGCTGGTGCTACAGCTCGGAGGAAAGCGCACGTGCATGCCCCCATTCGAGACGAAGACTGACTCCCCTGGGGAGACTCCAAAAGTACTCCAAGATCCATGTCAGTACTGGAGAGGAATCCTCAGGTTCCGGCCCCGACTCCACACAAGGACTTAGGCCCCGGCATCGACGGAAGTTGAATCCCGAGAGGACCCCGAGCAATTCGAATGGGGACGGGCCAGTATTGAGGCCACCAGAGCGGGTCCCTAAAGTCCCCGTCGTAAGTCAAGAGCACCTGCCGCAACTCGAGAAAATCAAGGAGGTTTTGCACTCCAGCTGAGTGAGGCCCATTTCCGCTGAGGCTTCTGGAAGCTAATCACACCTAACCTCTGGAACTTCTAAAAGGTCCTTCACACCCTTGCTGCAACTCAAGAAGTTCCCTAACATACCCGTCTCCACTCGAGAGGAAGCACGAGGGTCCCGCCCACATCCAGGGGAGCCCCGTGTCCGCCTCGTAGCTCAAGATGAGGGATCCTTTCACAGCTTTTTCAGGAAATAATTCTGGGAGTTCCCGTTGCATCTCAAGTGGAGGCGCTCCTCACAGGAAAGGCGAGAGGAACGCCAGGGTCGTGCCACCGTTCCCAGAGTCCCCCAGATATCTCAGTCCATTCCAGAGGAACCTGTTATCCCTGCACTGCCTCGAGTTTCACGCCGAGCATCGACTCACACCACGGTGACACGTGGGACAGTCCTGTGGGAAAGCCTCGTGGGAAAGCCTCGTGGGAAAGCCACAGATCCCATGATCGGCGCGCCGGGAGGCATGACAGTGTTGTTACAGCTCTGGAGGAAAGCGCACGTGCATGCCCCCATTCGAGACGGGGACTTACTCCCCTGGGGAAACACGAGAAGTACTCCACGATCCATGTTAGCACTGGAGAGGAAACCTCATGTTCCAGACACGACTCCACACAAGGTCTTAGGCTCTGGCATCGAAGGGAGCGGAATCCCGAGAGGCTCCCGAGCCACTGGAATGGGGACTGGCCAGTCCTGAGGCCACCAGAGCGCGTCCCTTAGGTCACCGTCGTAAGTCGAGAGCACCTGCCGCAACTCGAGAAAATCCAGGAGGTTTTTCCCTCCAGGCGAGATGAGGCCCATTTCCGCTGAGGCTTCTCCAGGCTAATCACGTCTAGCCTCTGGAACTTCCAAAAGGTCCTTCACACCCTTGCTGCAACTCAAGAAGTTGCCTGACATACCCGTCTCCACTCTAGAAGAAGCACGAGGATCCCATCCACATCCAGAGGAGCCCCGTTTCCGCCTCGTAGCTCGAGATGAGGGACATTTCGCTGCTTTGTCCGGAAAGAAATCCCGACGTTTCCCTCTCACCTCAAGAGGAGGCGCTCTCCACAGGAAAGGCGAGAGGAACTCCAGCATCGTGCCACCATTCCAAGAGTCCCCCAGATGTCTCAGTCCATTCAGAGGAACCTGTTTGCCCTGCACTACCTCGGCTTTCACGCCGAGGATCGACTCCCACGCCGAGGATCGACTCCCACCACGCTGGCACGTGGGACAGCCCTGTGGGACAGCCCTGTGGGAAAGCCTCGTGGGAAAGCCTCATGGGATAGACTCGAGGGAAAACCATAGATCCTTTGATCCACGCGGCGGACAGCGTGACACTGCTGCTACTGCTCTGGAGGAAAGCGCAAGTGCATGCCCGCATTCGAGACGACGACTGACTCCCCTGGGGAGACTCCAGAAGTACCCCAAGATCCATATCAGCACTGGAGAGGAATCCTCAGGTTCCGTTCCCGACTCCACACAACGTCTTAGGCCCCGGCATGGACGGGAGAGGAATCCCGAGAGGACCCCGAGGAACTCGCATGGGGACTGGCCTTTCCTGAGGCCACCAGAGCGGGTCCCTGAGGTCCCCGTCGTAAGTCGAGAGCACCTGCCGCAACTCGAGAAAATCCAGGAGGTTTTGCACTCCAGGCGAGATGAGGCCCATTTCCGCTGAGGCTTCTCGAGGCTAATCACATCTAACCACTGGAACTTCCAAAGGGTCCTTCACACCCTTGCTGCAACTCAAGAAGTTCCCCCACATACCCGTCTCCACTCGAGAGGAAGCACGTGGGGTCCCGCACACATCCAGGGGACCCCGTTTCCGCCTCCTAGCTCGAGATGAGGGATCCTTTCCCTGTTTCGTAGGGAAAGAATTCCCGGCGTTCCCGTCGCATCTCAAGAGGAGGCGCTCTCCACAGGAAAGGCGAGAGGAACTCCAGGGTCGTGCCACCATTCCAAGAGTCCCCCAGATGTGTCAGTCCATTCCAGAGGAACCTGTTTTCCCTGCACTGCCTTGACGTTCAAGCCGAGGATCGACTCCCACCACGTGTGCACGTGGGACAGACCTGTGGGAAAGCCTCGTGGGAAAGACTCGAGGGAAAACCATAGATCCTTTGATCCACGCGGCGGACTGCGTGACACTGCTGCTACGGCTCTGGAGGAAAGAGCAAGTGCATGCCAGCATTCGAGACGAGGAATGACTCCCCTGGGATGACTCCAGAAGTACCCCAAGATCCATGTCAGCACTGGAGAGGAATCCCCAGGTTCCGGCCCCGACTCCACACAAGGTCTTAGGCCCCGGCATCGAGGGGAGAGGAATCCCGAGAGGCCCCCGAGGAACTCGCATGGGGACTGGCCTTTCCTGAGGCCACCAGAGCGGGTCCCTGAGGTCCCCGTCGTAAGTCGAGAGCACCTGCCGCAACTAGAGAAAATC
This sequence comes from Ovis canadensis, assembly GCF_042477335.2. Lineage (NCBI taxonomy): Eukaryota > Metazoa > Chordata > Mammalia > Artiodactyla > Bovidae > Ovis > Ovis canadensis. The sequence goes on from NC_091252.1 coordinate 5,378,230, forward strand.
CAGGAGGTTTTGCCCTGCAGGCGAGATGAGGCCCATTTCCGCTGAGGCTTCTCAAGGCTAATCACACCTAAGCTCTGGAACTTCCAAAGGGTCCTTGACACCCTTGCTGCAACTCAAGAAGTTCCCCTATATACCCCTCTCCACTCGAGAGGAAGCACGCATGTCCCACCCACATCCAGAAGAGCTCCGTTTCCGCCTCGTAGGTCGAGATGAGGGATCCGTTCGCTGCTTGTTCAGGAGAGATTCCTTGGCGTTCCCATCGCATCTCAAGTGTAGGGGCTCTCCACAGGAAAGGTGAGAGCAACTCCAGCGTCGTGCCACCATTCCAAGAGTCCCCCAGATGTCTCAGTCCATTCCTGAGGATACTGTTTTCCCTGCACTGCCTTGACTTTAACGAGGAGGATCGACTCCCACCACGGTCTCACGTGGGACAGCCCTGTGGGAAAGCCTCGTGGGAAAGCCTCCAGGGAAAGCCACAGATCCCATGATCCACGCGAAAGGAATCGTGACGCTGGTGCTACAGCTCGGAGGAAAGCGCACGTGCATGCCCCCATTCGAGACGAAGACTGACTCCCCTGGGGAGACTCCAAAAGTACTCCAAGATCCATGTCAGTACTGGAGAGGAATCCTCAGGTTCCGGCCCCGACTCCACACAAGGACTTAGGCCCCGGCATCGACGGAAGATGAATCCCGAGAGGACCCCGAGCAATTCGAATGGGGACGGGCCAGTATTGAGGCCACCAGAGCGAGTGCCTAAAGTCCCCGTCGTAAGTCAAGAGCACCTGCCGCAAATCGAGAAAATCAAGGAGGTTTTGCACTCCAGCTGAGTGAGGCCCATTTCCGCTGAGGCTTCTGGAAGCTAATCACACCTAACCTCTGGAACTTCTAAAAGGTCCTTCACACCCTTGCTGCAACTCAAGAAGTTCCCTAACACACCCGTCTCCACTCGAGAGGAAGCACGAGGGTCCCGCCCACATCCAGGGGAGCCCCGTGTTCGCCTCGTAGCTCAAGATGAGGGATCCTTTCACAGCTTTTTCGGGAAATAATTCTGGGAGTTCCCGTTGCATCTCAAGTGGAGGCGCTCCTCACAGGAAAGGCGAGAGGAACTCCAGGGTCGTGCCACCGTTCCCAGAGTCCCCCAGATATCTCAGTCCATTCCAGAGGAACCTGTTGTCCCTGCACTGCCTCGAGTTTCACGCCGAGCATCGACTCACACCACGGTGACACGTGGGACAGTCCTGTGGGAAAGTCTCGTGGGAAAGCCTCGTGGGAAAGCCACAGATCCCATGATCGGCGCGCCGGGAGGCATGACAGTGTTGTTACAGCTCTGGAGGAAAGCACACGTGCATGCCCCCATTCGAGACGGGGACTTACTCCCCTGGGGAAACACCAGAAGTACTCCACGATCCATGTCAGCACTGGAGAGGAAACCTCATGTTCCAGACACGACCCACACAAGGTCTTAGGCTCTGGCATCGAAGGGAGCGGAATCCCGAGAGGCTCCCGAGCCATTGGAATGGGGACTGGCCAGTCCTGAGGGCACCAGAGCGCGTCCCTTAGGTCACCGTCGTAAGTCGAGAGCACCTGCCGCAACTCGAGAAAATCCAGGAGGTTTTTCCCTCCAGGCGAGATGAGGCCCATTTCCGCTGAGGCTTCTCCAGGCTAATCACATCTAAACACTGGAACTTCCAAAGGGTCCTTCACACCCTTGCTGCAACTCAAGAAGCTCCCCCACATACCCGTCTCCACTCGAGAGGAAGCACGAGGGTCCCGCACACATCCAGGGGAACCCGTTTCCGCCTCCTAGCTCGAGATGAGGGATCCTTTCCCTGTTTCGTAGGGAAAGAATTCGCGGCGTCCCGGTCGCATCTCAAGAGGAGGCGCTCTCCACAGGAAAGGCGAGAGGAACTCCAGGGTCGTGCCACCATTCCAAGAGTCCCCCAGATGTGTCAGTCCATTCCAGAGGAACCTGTTTTCCCTGCACTGCCTTGACGTTCAATCCGAGGATCGACTCCCAACACGTGTGCACGTGGGACAGCCCTGTGGGAAAGCCTCGTGGGAAAGCCTCGTGGGAAAGACTCGAGGGAAAACCATAGATCCTTTGATCCATGCGGCGGACTGCGTGACACTGCTGCTACCGCTCTGCAGGAAAGCGCAAGTGCATGCCCACATTCGAGACGAGGACTGACTCCCCTGAGGAGACTCCAGAAATACCCCAAGATCCATGTCAGCACTGGAGAGGAATCCTCAGGTTCCGGCCCCGACTCCACACAAGGTCTTAGGCCCCGGCATCGACGGGAGAGGAATCCCGAGAGTCCCCCGAGGGACTCGCATGGGGACTGGCCTTTCCTGAGGCCACCAGAGCGGGTCCCTGAGGTCCCCGAGGTCCCCGTCGTAAGTCGAGAGCACTTTCCGCAACTCGAGAAAATCCAGGAGGTTTTGCCCTCCAGGCGAGACGAGGCCCATTTCCGCTGAGGCTTCTCGAGGCTAATCACATCTAACCACTGGAACTTCCAAAGGGTCCTTCACACCCTTGCTGCATCTCAAGAAGTTCCCCGACATACCCGTCTCCACTCGAGAGGAAGCATGAGGGTCCGGCACACTTCCAGGGGAGCCCCGTTTCCACCTCCTAGCTCGAGATGAGGGATCATTTCCCTGTTTCGTAGGGAAAGAATTGCCGGCGTTCCCGTCGCATCTCAAGACGAGGCGCTCTCCACAGGAAAGGCGAGAGGAACTTCAGGGTCGTGCCACCATTCCAAGAGTCCCCCAGATGTGTCAGTCCATTCCAGAGGAACCAGTTTTCCCTGCACTGCCTTGACGTTCAAGCCGAGGATCGACTCCCACCACGTGTGCACGTGGGGCAGCCCTGTGGGAAAGCCTCGTGGGAACGCCTCGTGGGAAAGACTCGAGGGAAAACCATAGATCCTTTGATCCATGCGGCGGACTGCGTGACACTGCTGCTACCGCTCTGGAGGAAAGCGCAAGTGCATGCCCGCATTCGAGACGAGGACCGTCTCCCCTGGGGAGACTCCAGAAGTACCCGAAGATCCATGTCAGCACTGGAGAGGAATCCTCAGGTTCCGGCCCCGACTCCACACAAGGTCTTAGGCCCCGGCATCAACGGGAGAGGAATCCCGAGAAGCCCCCGAGGAACTTGCATGAGGACTGGCCTTTCCTGAGGCCACCAGAGCGGGTCCCTGAGGTCCCCGTCGTAAGTCGAGAGCACCTGCCGCAACTCGAGAAAATCCAGGAGGTTTTGCCCTCCAGGCGAGATGAGGCCCATTTGCGCTGAGGCTTCTCGAGGCTAATCACATCTAACCCCTGGAACTTCCAAAGGGTCCTTCACACCCTTGCTGCAAGTCCAGAAGTTCCCCAACATACCCGTCTCCACTCGAGAGGAAGCACGAGGGTCCCGCACACATCCAGGGGAGCCCCGTTTCCGCCTCCTAGCTCGAGATGAGGGATCCTTTCCCTGTTTCGTAGGGAAAGAATTCCCGGCGTTCCCGTCGCATCTCAAGACGAGGCGCTCTCCACAGGAAAGGCGAGAGGAACTCCAGGGTCGTGCCACCATTCCAAGAGTCCCCCAGATGTGTCAGTCCATTCCAGAGGAACCTCTTTTCCCTGGACTGCCTTGACGTTCAAGCCGAGGATCGACTCCCACCACGTGTGAACATGGGACAGCCCTGTGGGAAAGCCTCGTGGGAAAGCCTCGTGGGAAAGACTCGAGGGAAAACCATAGATCCATTGATCCACGCGGAGGACTGCGTGACACTGCTGCTACCGCTCTGGAGGAAAGCGCAAGTGCATGCCCGCATCCGAGACGAGGACTGACTCCAATGGGGAGACTCCAGAAGTACCCCAAGATCCATGTCAGCACTGGAGAGGAATCCTCAGGTTCCGGCCCCGACCCCACACAAGGTCTTAGGCCCCGGGATCAACGGGAGAGGAATCCCGAGAAGCCCCCGAGGAACTCGCATGAGGACTGGCCTTTCCTGAGGTCACCAGAGCGGGTCCCTGAGGTCCCCGTCGTAAGTCGAGAGCACCTGCCGCAACTCGAGAAAATCCAGGAGGTTTTGCCCTCCTGGCGAGATGAGGCCCATTTCCGCTGAGGCTTCTCGAGGCTAATCACATCTAACCCCTGGAACTTACAAAGGGTCCTTCACACCCTTGCTGCAAGTCCAGAAGTTCCCCGACATACCCGTCTCCACTCGAGAGGAAGCACGAGGGTCCCGCACGCATCCAGGGGAGCCCCGTTTCCGCCTCCTAGCTCGAGATGAGGGATCCTTTCCCTGTTTCGTAGGGAAAGAATTCCCGGCGTTCCCGTCGCAAATCAAGATGAGGCGCTCTCCACAGGAACGGCGAGAGGAACTCCAGGGTCGTGCCACCATTCCAAGAGTCACCCAGATGTGTCAGTCCGTTCCAGAGGAACCTGTTTTCCCTGCACTGCCTTGACATTCAAGCCGAGGATCGACTCCCACCACGTGGGCACGTGGGACAGCCCTGTGGGAAAGCCTCGTGGGAAAGCCTCGTGGGAAAGACTCGAGGGAAAACCATAGATCCTTGGATCCACGCGGCGGACTGCGTGACACTGCTGCTACCGCTCTGCAGGAAAGCGCAAGTGCATGCCCGCATTTGAGACGAGGACTGACTCCCCTGGGGAGACTCCAGAAGTACCCCAAGATCCATGTAGGCACTGGAGAGGAATCCTCAGGTTTCGGCCCCGACTCCACACAAGGTCGTAGGCCCCAGCAACGACGGGAGAGGAATCCCGAAAGGCCCCCGAGGAACTCGCATGGGGACTGGCCTTTCCTGAGGCCCCCAGACCGGGTCCCTGAGGTCCCCGTCGTAGGTCGAGAGCACCTGCCGCAACTCCAGAAAATCCAGGAGGTTTTGCCATCCAGGCGAGATGAGGCCCATTTCCGCTGAGGCTTCTCGAGGCTAATCACATCTAACCACTGGAACTTCCAAAGGGTCCTTCACACCCTAGCTGCAAGTCCAGAAGTTCCCCGACATACCCGTCTCCACTCGAGAGGAAGCACGAGGGTCCTGCACACATCCAGGGGAGCCCCGTTTCCGCCTCCTAGCTCGAGATTAGGGATCCTTTCCCTGTTTCCTAGGGAATGAATTCCCGGCGTTCCCTTCGCATCTCAAGAGGAGGCGCTCTCCACAGGAAAGGCGAGAGGAACTCAGGGTCGTGCCACCATTCCAAAAGTCCCCCAGATGTGTCAGTCCATTCCAGAGGAACCTGTTTTCCCTGCACTGCCTTGACGTTCAAGCCGAGGATCGACTTCCACAATGTGTGCATGTTGGACAGCCCTGTGGGAAAGCCTCGTGGGAAAGCCTCGTGGGAAGGACTCGAGGGAAAACGATAGATCCTTTGATCCACGCGGCGGACTGCGTGACACTGCTGCTACCGCTCTGGAGGAAAGCGGAAGTGCATGCCCGCATTAGAGGCGAGGAATGACTCCCCTGGGGAGACTCCAGAAGTACCCCAAGATCCATGTCAGCACTGGAGAGGAATCCTCAGGTTCCGGCCCCCACTCCACACAAGGTCTTAGGCCCCGGCATCGACAGGAGAGAAATCCCGAGAGGCCCCTGAGGTACTCGCATGGGGGCTGGCCTTTCCTGAGGCCACCAGAGCGGGTCCCTGAGGTCCCCGTCGTAAGACGAGAGCACCTGCCGCAACTCGAGAAAATCCAGGAGGTTTTGCCCTCCAGGCGAGATGAGGCCCATTTCCGCTGAGGTTTCTCGAGGCTAATCACATCTAACCACTGGAACTTCCAAAGGGTCCTTCACACCCTTGCTGCAACTCAAGAAGTTCCCCGAAATACCCATCTTCCCTCGAGAGGAAGCACGAGGGTCCGGCACACATCCAGGGGAGCCCCGTTTCCGCCTCCTAGCTCGAGATGAGGGATCCTTTCCCTGTTTCGTAGGGAAAGAATTCCCGGCGTTCCCGTCGCATCTCAAGAGGAGGCGCTCTCCACAGGAAAGGCGAGAGGAACTCCAGGGTCGTGCCACCATTCCAAAAGTCCCCCAGATGTGTCAGTCCATTCCAGAGGAACCTGTTTTCCCTGCACTACCTTCACGTTCAAGCCGAGGATCGACTTCCACAATGTGTGCATGTTGGACAGCCCTGTGGGAAAGCCTCCTGGGAAAGCGTCGTGGGATAGCCTCGTGAGAAAGACTCGAGGGAAAACCATAGATCCTTTTATCCAAGCGGCTGACTGCTTGACACTGCTGCTTCGGCTCTGGAGGAAAGAGCAAGTGCATGCCAGCATTCGAGACGAGGAATGACTCCCCTGGGATGACTCCAGAAGTACCCCAAGATCCATGTCAGCACTGGAGAGGAATCCTCAGGTTCCGGCCCCGACTCCACACAAGGTCTTAGGCCCCAGCATCGAGGGGAGAGGAATCCCGAGAGGCCCCCGAGGAACTCGCATGGGGACTGGCCTTTCCTGAGGCCACCAGAGCGGGTCCCTGAGGTCCCCGTCGTAAGTCGAGAGCACCTGCCGCAACTCGAGAAAATCCAGGAGGTTTTGCCCTGCAGGCGAGATGAGGCCCATTTCCGCTGAGGCTTCTCAAGGCTAATCACACCTAAGCTCTGGAACTTCCAAAGGGTCCTTGACACCCTTGCTGCAACTCAAGAAGTTCCCCTATATACCCCTCTCCACTCGAGAAAAAGCACGCATGTCCCACCCACATCCAGAAGAGCTCCGTTTCCGCCTCGTAGGTCGAGATGAGGGATCCGTTCGCTGCTTGTTCAGGAGAGATTCCTTGGCGTTCCCATCGCATCTCAAGTGTAGGGGCTCTCCACAGGAAAGGTGAGAGCAACTCCAGCGTCGTGCCACCATTCCAAGAGTCCCCCAGATGTCTCAGTCCATTCCTGAGGATACTGTTTTCCCTGCACTGCCTTGACTTTAACGAGGAGGATCGACTCCCACCACGGTCTCACGTGGGACAGCCCTGTGGGAAAGCCTCATGGGAAAGCCTCGAGGGAAAGCCACAGATCCCTTGATCCACGCGACAGGAATCGTGACGCTGGTGCTACAGCTCGGAGGAAAGCGCACGTGCATGCCCCCATTCGAGACGAAGACTGACTCCCCTGGGGAGACTCCAAAAGTACTCCAAGATCCATGTCAGTACTGGAGAGGAATCCTCAGGTTCCGGCCCCGACTCCACACAAGGACTTAGGCCCCGGCATCGACGGAAGTTGAATCCCGAGAGGACCCCGAGCAATTCGAATGGGGACGGGCCAGTATTGAGGCCACCAGAGCGGGTCCCTAAAGTCCCCGTCGTAAGTCAAGAGCACCTGCCGCAACTCGAGAAAATCAAGGAGGTTTTGCACTCCAGCTGAGTGAGGCCCATTTCCGCTGAGGCTTCTGGAAGCTAATCACACCTAACCTCTGGAACTTCTAAAAGGTCCTTCACACCCTTGCTGCAACTCAAGAAGTTCCCTAACATACCCGTCTCCACTCGAGAGGAAGCACGAGGGTCCCGCCCACATCCAGGGGAGCCCCGTGTCCGCCTCGTAGCTCAAGATGAGGGATCCTTTCACAGCTTTTTCAGGAAATAATTCTGGGAGTTCCCGTTGCATCTCAAGTGGAGGCGCTCCTCACAGGAAAGGCGAGAGGAACGCCAGGGTCGTGCCACCGTTCCCAGAGTCCCCCAGATATCTCAGTCCATTCCAGAGGAACCTGTTATCCCTGCACTGCCTCGAGTTTCACGCCGAGCATCGACTCACACCACGGTGACACGTGGGACAGTCCTGTGGGAAAGCCTCGTGGGAAAGCCTCGTGGGAAAGCCACAGATCCCATGATCGGTGCGCCGGGAGGCATGACAGTGTTGTTACAGCTCTGGAGGAAAGCGCACGTGCATGCCCCCATTCGAGACGGGGACTTACTCCCCTGGGGAAACACGAGAAGTACTCCACGATCCATGTTAGCAATGGAGAGGAAACCTCATGTTCCAGACACGACTCCACACAAGGTCTTAGGCTCTGGCATCGAAGGGAGCGGAATCCCGAGAGGCTCCCGAGCCACTGGAATGGGGACTGGCCAGTCCTGAGGCCACCAGAGCGCGTCCCTTAGGTCACCGTCGTAAGTCGAGAGCACCTGCCGCAACTCGAGAAAATCCAGGAGGTTTTTCCCTCCAGGCGAGATGAGGCCCATTTCCGCTGAGGCTTCTCCAGGCTAATCACGTCTAGCCTCTGGAACTTCCAAAAGGTCCTTCACACCCTTGCTGCAACTCAAGAAGTTGCCTGACATACCCGTCTCCACTCTAGAGGAAGCACGAGGATCCCATCCACATCCAGAGGAGCCCCGTTTCCGCCTCGTAGCTAGAGATGAGGGACATTTCGCTGCTTTGTCCGGAAAGAAATCCCGACGTTTCCCTCTCACCTCAAGAGGAGGCGCTCTCCACAGGAAAGGCGAGAGGAACTCCAGCATCGTGCCACCATTCCAAGAGTCCCCCAGATGTCTCAGTCCATTCAGAGGAACCTGTTTGCCCTGCACTACCTCGGCTTTCACGCCGAGGATCGACTCCCACGCCGAGGATCGACTCACACCACGCTGGCACGTGGGACAGCCCTGTGGGACAGCCCTGTGGGAAAGACTCGTGGGAAAGCCTCATGGGATAGACTCGAGGGAAAACCATAGATCCTTTGATCCACGCGGCGGACAGCGTGACACTGCTGCTACTGCTCTGGAGGAAAGCGCAAGTGCATGCCCGCATTCGAGACGACGACTGACTCCCCTGGGGAGACTCCAGAAGTACCCCAAGATCCATATCAGCACTGGAGAGGAATCCCCAGGTTCCGTTCCCGACTCCACACAACGTCTTAGGCCCCGGCATGGACGGGAGAGGAATCCCGAGAGGACCCCGAGGAACTCGCATGGGGACTGGCCTTTCCTGAGGCCACCAGAGCGGGTCCCTGAGGTCCCCGTCGTAAGTCGAGAGCACCTGCCGCAACTCGAGAAAATCCAGGAGGTTTTGCACTCCAGGCGAGATGAGGCCCATTTCCGCTGAGGCTTCTCGAGGCTAATCACATCTAACCACTGGAACTTCCAAAGGGTCCTTCACACCCTTGCTGCAACTCAAGAAGTTCCCCCACATACCCGTCTCCACTCGAGAGGAAGCACGTGGGGTCCCGCACACATCCAGGGGACCCCGTTTCCGCCTCCTAGCTCGAGATGAGGGATCCTTTCCCTGTTTCGTAGGGAAAGAATTCGCGGCGTTCCCGTCGCATCTCAAGAGGAGGCGCTCTCCACAGGAAAGGCGAGAGGAACTCCAGGGTCGTGCCACCATTCCAAGAGTCCCCCAGATGTGTCAGTCCATTCCAGAGGAACCTGTTTTCCCTGCACTGCCTTGACGTTCAAGCCGAGGATCGACTCCCACCACGTGTGCACGTGGGACAGACCTGTGGGAAAGCCTCGTGGGAAAGACTCGAGGGAAAACCATAGATCCTTTGATCCACGCGGCGGACTGCGTGACACTGCTGCTACGGCTCTGGAGGAAAGAGCAAGTGCATGCCAGCATTCGAGACGAGGAATGACTCCCCTGGGATGACTCCAGAAGTACCCCAAGATCCATGTCAGCACTGGAAAGGAATCCTCAGGTTCCGGCCCCGACTCCACACAAGGTCTTAGGCCCCGGCATCGAGGGGAGAGGAATCCCGAGAGGCCCCCGAGGAACTCGCATGGGGACTGGCCTTTCCTGAGGCCACCAGAGCGGGTCCCTGAGGTCCCCGTCGTAAGTCGAGAGCACCTGCCGCAACTAGAGAAAATCCAGGAGGTTTTGCCCTGCAGGCGAGATGAGGCCCATTTCCGCTGAGGCTTCTCAAGGCTAATCACACCTAAGCTCTGGAACTTCCAAAGGGTCCTTGACACCCTTGCTGCAACTCAAGAAGTTCCCCTATATACCCCTCTCCACTCGAGAGGAAGCACGCATGTCCCACCCACATCCAGAAGAGCTCCGTTTCCGCCTCGTAGGTCGAGATGAGGGATCCGTTCGCTGCTTGTTCAGGAGAGATTCCTTGGCGTTCCCATCGCATCTCAAGTGTAGGGGCTCTCCACAGGAAAGGTGAGAGCAACTCCAGCGTCGTGCCACCATTCCAAGAGTCCCCCAGATGTCTCAGTCCATTCCTGAGGATACTGTTTTCCCTGCACTGCCTTGACTTTAACGAGGAGGATCGACTCCCACCACGGTCTCACGTGGGACAGCCCTGTGGGAAAGCCTCGTGGGAAAGCCTCGAGGGAAAGCCACAGATCCCTTGATCCACGCGACAGGAATCGTGACGCTGGTGCTACAGCTCGGAGGAAAGCGCACGTGCATGCCCCCATTCGAGACGAAGACTGACTCCCCTGGGGAGACTCCAAAAGTACTCCAAGATCCATGTCAGTACTGGAGAGGAATCCTCAGGTTCCGGCCCCGACTCCACACAAGGACTTAGGCCCCGGCATCGACGGAAGTTGAATCCCGAGAGGACCCCGAGCAATTCGAATGGGGACGGGCCAGTATTGAGGCCACCAGAGCGGGTCCCTAAAGTCCCCGTCGTAAGTCAAGAGCACCTGCCGCAACTCGAGAAAATCAAGGAGGTTTTGCACTCCAGCTGAGTGAGGCCCATTTCCGCTGAGGCTTCTGGAAGCTAATCACACCTAACCTCTGGAACTTCTAAAAGGTCCTTCACACCCTTGCTGCAACTCAAGAAGTTCCCTAACATACCCGTCTCCACTCGAGAGGAAGCACGAGGGTCCCGCCCACATCCAGGGGAGCCCCGTGTCCGCCTCGTAGCTCAAGATGAGGGATCCTTTCACAGCTTTTTCAGGAAATAATTCTGGGAGTTCCCGTTGCATCTCAAGTGGAGGCGCTCCTCACAGGAAAGGCGAGAGGAACGCCAGGGTCGTGCCACCGTTCCCAGAGTCCCCCAGATATCTCAGTCCATTCCAGAGGAACCTGTTATCCCTGCACTGCCTCGAGTTTCACGCCGAGCATCGACTCACACCACGGTGACACGTGGGACAGTCCTGTGGGAAAGCCTCGTGGGAAAGCCTCGTGGGAAAGCCACAGATCCCATGATCGGTGCGCCGGGAGGCATGACAGTGTTGTTACAGCTCTGGAGGAAAGCGCACGTGCATGCCCCCATTCGAGACGGGGACTTACTCCCCTGGGGAAACACGAGAAGTACTCCACGATCCATGTTAGCAATGGAGAGGAAACCTCATGTTCCAGACACGACTCCACACAAGGTCTTAGGCTCTGGCATCGAAGGGAGCGGAATCCCGAGAGGCTCCCGAGCCACTGGAATGGGGACTGGCCAGTCCTGAGGCCACCAGAGCGCGTCCCTTAGGTCACCGTCGTAAGTCGAGAGCACCTGCCGCAACTCGAGAAAATCCAGGAGGTTTTTCCCTCCAGGCGAGATGAGGCCCATTTCCGCTGAGGCTTCTTCAGGCTAATCACGTCTAGCCTCTGGAACTTCCAAAAGGTCCTTCACACCCTTGCTGCAACTCAAGAAGTTGCCTGACATACCCGTCTCCACTCTAGAAGAAGCACGAGGATCCCATCCACATCCAGAGGAGCCCCGTTTCCGCCTCGTAGCTAGAGATGAGGGACATTTCGCTGCTTTGTCCGGAAAGAAATCCCGACGTTTCCCTCTCACCTCAAGAGGAGGCGCTCTCCACAGGAAAGGCGAGAGGAACTCCAGCATCGTGCCACCATTCCAAGAGTCCCCCAGATGTCTCAGTCCATTCAGAGGAACCTGTTTGCCCTGCACTACCTCGGCTTTCACGCCGAGGATCGACTCCCACGCCGAGGATCGACTCACACCACGCTGGCACGTGGGACAGCCCTGTGGGACAGCCCTGTGGGAAAGCCTCGTGGGAAAGCCTCATGGGATAGACTCGAGGGAAAACCATAGATCCTTTGATCCACGCGGCGGACAGCGTGACACTGCTGCTACTGCTCTGGAGGAAAGCGCAAGTGCATGCCCGCATTCGAGACGACGACTGACTCCCCTGGGGAGACTCCAGAAGTACCCCAAGATCCATATCAGCACTGGAGAGGAATCCCCAGGTTCCGTTCCCGACTCCACACAACGTCTTAGGCCCCGGCATGGACGGGAGAGGAATCCCGAGAGGACCCCGAGGAACTCGCATGGGGACTCGCCTTTCCTGAGGCCACCAGAGCGGGTCCCTGAGGTCCCCGTCGTAAGTCGAGAGCACCTGCCGCAACTCGAGAAAATCCAGGAGGTTTTGCACTCCAGGCGAGATGAGGCCCATTTCCGCTGAGGCTTCTCGAGGCTAATCACATCTAACCACTGGAACTTCCAAAGGGTCCTTCACACCCTTGCTGCAACTCAAGAAGTTCCCCCACATACCCGTCTCCACTCGAGAGGAAGCACGTGGGGTCCCGCACACATCCAGGGGACCCCGTTTCCGCCTCCTAGCTCGAGATGAGGGATCCTTTCCCTGTTTCGTAGGGAAAGAATTCGCGGCGTTCCCGTCGCATCTCAAGAGGAGGCGCTCTCCACAGGAAAGGCGAGAGGAACTCCAGGGTCGTGCCACCATTCCAAGAGTCCCCCAGATGTGTCAGTCCATTCCAGAGGAACCTGTTTTCCCTGCACTGCCTTGACGTTCAAGCCGAGGATCGACTCCCACCACGTGTGCACGTGGGACAGACCTGTGGGAAAGCCTCGTGGGAAAGACTCGAGGGAAAACCATAGATCCTTTGATCCACGCGGCGGACTGCGTGACACTGCTGCTACGGCTCTGGAGGAAAGAGCAAGTGCATGCCAGCATTCGAGACGAGGAATGACTCCCCTGGGATGACTCCAGAAGTACCCCAAGATCCATGTCAGCACTGGAGAGGAATCCTCAGGTTCCGGCCCCGACTCCACACAAGGTCTTAGGCCCCGGCATCGAGGGGAGAGGAATCCCGAGAGGCCCCCGAGGAACTCGCATGGGGACTGGCCTTTCCTGAGGCCACCAGAGCGGGTCCCTGAGGTCCCCGTCGTAAGTCGAGAGCACCTGCCGCAACTAGAGAAAATCCAGGAGGTTTTGCCCTGCAGGCGAGATGAGGCCCATTTCCGCTGAGGCTTCTCAAGGCTAATCACACCTAAGCTCTGGAACTTCCAAAGGGTCCTTGACACCCTTGCTGCAACTCAAGAAGTTCCCCTATATACCCCTCTCCACTCGAGAGGAAGCACGCATGTCCCACCCACATCCAGAAGAGCTCCGTTTCCGCCTCGTAGGTCGAGATGAGGGATCCGTTCGCTGCTGGTTCAGGAGAGATTCCTTGGCGTTCCCATCGCATCTCAAGTGTAGGGGCTCTCCACAGGAAAGGTGAGAGCAACTCCAGCGTCGTGCCACCATTCCAAGAGTCCCCCAGATGTCTCAGTCCATTCCTGAGGATACTGTTTTCCCTGCACTGCCTTGACTTTAACGAGGAGGATCGACTCCCACCACGGTCTCACGTGGGACAGCCCTGTGGGAAAGCCTCGTGGGAAAGCCTCGAGGGAAAGCCACAGATCCCTTGATCCACGCGACAGGAATTGTGACGCTGGTGCTACAGCTCGGAGGAAAGCGCACGTGCATGCCCCCATTCGAGACGAAGACTGACTCCCCTGGGGAGACTCCAAAAGTACTCCAAGATCCATGTCAGTACTGGAGAGGAATCCTCAGGTTCCGGCCCCGACTCCACACAAGGACTTAGGCCCCGGCATCGACGGAAGATGAATCCCGAGAGGACCCCGAGCAATTCGAATGGGGACGGGCCAGTATTGAGGCCACCAGAGCGGGTCCCTAAAGTCCCCGTCGTAAGTCAAGAGCACCTGCCGCAACTCGAGAAAATCAAGGAGGTTTTGCACTCCAGCTGAGTGAGGCCCATTTCCGCTGAGGCTTCTGGAAGCTAATCACACCTAACCTCTGGAACTTCTAAAAGGTCCTTCACACCCTTGCTGCAACTCAAGAAGTTCCCTAACATACCCGTCTCCACTCGAGAGGAAGCACGAGGGTCCCGCCCACATCCAGGGGAGCCCCGTGTCCGCCTCGTAGCTCAAGATGAGGGATCCTTTCACAGCTTTTTCAGGAAATAATTCTGGGAGTTCCCGTTGCATCTCAAGTGGAGGCGCTCCTCACAGGAAAGGCGAGAGGAACGCCAGGGTCGTGCCACCGTTCCCAGAGTCCCCCAGATATCTCAGTCCATTCCAGAGGAACCTGTTATCCCTGCACTGCCTCGAGTTTCACGCCGAGCATCGACTCACACCACGGTGACACGTGGGACAGTCCTGTGGGAAAGCCTCGTGGGAAAGCCTCGTGGGAAAGCCACAGATCCCATGATCGGCGCGCCGGGAGGCATGACAGTGTTGTTACAGCTCTGGAGGAAAGCGCACGTGCATGCCCCCATTCGAGACGGGGACTTACTCCCCTGGGGAAACACGAGAAGTACTCCACGATCCATGTTAGCACTGGAGAGGAAACCTCATGTTCCAGACACGACTCCACACAAGGTCTTAGGCTCTGGCATCGAAGGGAGCGGAATCCCGAGAGGCTCCCGAGCCACTGGAATGGGGACTGGCCAGTCCTGAGGCCACCAGAGCGCCTCCCTTAGGTCACCGTCGTAAGTCGAGAGCACCTGCCGCAACTCGAGAAAATCCAGGAGTTTTTTCCCTCCAGGCGAGATGAGGCCCATTTCCGCTGAGGCTTCTCCAGGCTAATCACGTCTAGCCTCTGGAACTTCCAAAAGGTCCTTCACACCCTTGCTGCAACTCAAGAAGTTGCCTGACATACCCGTCTCCACTCTAGAAGAAGCACGAGGATCCCATCCACATCCAGAGGAGCCCCGTTTCCGCCTCGTAGCTCGAGATGAGGGACATTTCGCTGCTTTGTCCGGAAAGAAATCCCGACGTTTCCCTCTCACCTCAAGAGGAGGCGCTCTCCACAGGAAAGGCGAGAGGAACTCCAGCATCGTGCCACCATTCCAAGAGTCCCCCAGATGTCTCAGTCCATTCAGAGGAACCTGTTTGCCCTGCACTACCTCGGCTTTCACGCCGAGGATCGACTCCCACGCCGAGGATCGACTCACACCACGAAGGCACGTGGGACAGCCCTGTGGGACAGCCCTGTGGGAAAGCCTCGTGGGAAAGCCTCATGGGATAGACTCGAGGGAAAACCATAGATCCTTTGATCCACGCGGCGGACAGCGTGACACTGCTGCTACTGCTCTGGAGGAAAGCGCAAGTGCATGCCCGCATTCGAGACGACGACTGACTCCCCTGGGGAGACTCCAGAAGTACCCCAAGATCCATATCAGCACTGGAGAGGAATCCTCAGGTTCCGTTCCCGACTCCACACAACGTCTTAGGCCCCGGCATGGACGGGAGAGGAATCCCGAGAGGACCCCGAGGAACTCGCATGGGGACTGGCCTTTCCTGAGGCCACCAGAGCGGGTCCCTGAGGTCCCCGTCGTAAGTCGAGAGCACCTGCCGCAACTCGAGAAAATCCAGGAGGTTTTGCACTCCAGGCGAGATGAGGCCCATTTCCGCTGAGGCTTCTCGAGGCTAATCACATCTAACCACTGGAACTTCCAAAGGGTCCTTCACACCCTTGCTGCAACTCAAGAAGTTCCCCCACATACCCGTCTCCACTCGAGAGGAAGCACGTGGGGTCCCGCACACATCCAGGGGACCCCGTTTCCGCCTCCTAGCTCGAGATGAGGGATCCTTTCCCTGTTTCGTAGGGAAAGAATTCGCGGCGTTCCCGTCGCATCTCAAGAGGAGGCGCTCTCCACAGGAAAGGCGAGAGGAACTCCAGGGTCGTGCCACCATTCCAAGAGTCCCCCAGATGTGTCAGTCCATTCCAGAGGAACCTGTTTTCCCTGCACTGCCTTGACGTTCAAGCCGAGGATCGACTCCCACCACGTGTGCACGTGGGACAGACCTGTGGGAAAGCCTCGTGGGAAAGACTCGAGGGAAAACCATAGATCCTTTGATCCACGCGGCGGACTGCGTGACACTGCTGCTACGGCTCTGGAGGAAAGAGCAAGTGCATGCCAGCATTCGAGACGAGGAATGACTCCCCTGGGATGACTCCAGAAGTACCCCAAGATCCATGTCAGCACTGGAGAGGAATCCTCAGGTTCCGGCCCCGACTCCACACAAGGTCTTAGGCCCCGGCATCGAGGGGAGAGGAATCCCGAGAGGCCCCCGAGGAACTCGCATGGGGACTGGCCTTTCCTGAGGCCACCAGAGCGGGTCCCTGAGGTCCCCGTCGTAAGTCGAGAGCACCTGCCGCAACTAGAGAAAATCCAGGAGGTTTTGCCCTGCAGGCGAGATGAGGCCCATTTCCGCTGAGGCTTCTCAAGGCTAATCACACCTAAGCTCTGGAACTTCCAAAGGGTCCTTGACACCCTTGCTGCAACTCAAGAAGTTCCCCTATATACCCCTCTCCACTCGAGAGGAAGCACGCATGTCCCACCCACATCCAGAAGAGCTCCGTTTCCGCCTCGTAGGTCGAGATGAGGGATCCGTTCGCTGCTTGTTCAGGAGAGATTCCTTGGCGTTCCCATCGCATCTCAAGTGTAGGGGCTCTCCACAGGAAAGGTGAGAGCAACTCCAGCGTCGTGCCACCATTCCAAGAGTCCCCCAGATGTCTCAGTCCATTCCTGAGGATACTGTTTTCCCTGCACTGCCTTGACTTTAACGAGGAGGATCGACTCCCACCACGGTCTCACGTGGGACAGCCCTGTGGGAAAGCCTCGTGGGAAAGCCTCGAGGGAAAGCCACAGATCCCTTGATCCACGCGACAGGAATCGTGACGCTGGTGCTACAGCTCGGAGGAAAGCGCACGTGCATGCCCCCATTCGAGACGAAGACTGACTCCCCTGGGGAGACTCCAAAAGTACTCCAAGATCCATGTCAGTACTGGAGAGGAATCCTCAGGTTCCGGCCCCGACTCCACACAAGGACTTAGGCCCCGGCATCGACGGAAGATGAATCCCGAGAGGACCCCGAGCAATTCGAATGGGGACGGGCCAGTATTGAGGCCACCAGAGCGAGTGCCTAAAGTCCCCGTCGTAAGTCAAGAGCACCTGCCGCAAATCGAGAAAATCAAGGAGGTTTTGCACTCCAGCTGAGTGAGGCCCATTTCCGCTGAGGCTTCTGGAAGCTAATCACACCTAACCTCTGGAACTTCTAAAAGGTCCTTCACACCCTTGCTGCAACTCAAGAAGTTCCCTAACATACCCGTCTCCACTCGAGAGGAAGCACGAGGGTCCCGCCCACATCCAGGGGAGCCCCGTGTTCGCCTCGTAGCTCAAGATGAGGGATCCTTTCACAGCTTTTTCGGGAAATAATTCTGGGAGTTCCCGTTGCATCTCAAGTGGAGTCGCTCCTCACAGGAAAGGCGAGAGGAACTCCAGGGTCGTGCCACCGTTCCCAGAGTCCCCCAGATATCTCAGTCCATTCCAGAGGAACCTGTTGTCCCTGCACTGCCTCGAGTTTCACGCCGAGCATCGACTCACACCACGGTGACACGTGGGACAGTCCTGTGGGAAAGTCTCGTGGGAAAGCCTCGTGGGAAAGCCACAGATCCCATGATCGGCGCGCCGGGAGGCATGACAGTGTTGCTACAGCTCTGGAGGAAAGCGCACGTGCATGCCCCCATTCGAGACGGGGACTTACTCCCCTGGGGAAACACCAGAAGTACTCCACGATCCATGTCAGCACTGGAGAGGAAACCTCATGTTCCAGACACGACCCACACAAGGTCTTAGGCTCTGGCATCGAAGGGAGCGATATCCTGAGAGGCTCCCGAGCCATTGGAATGGGGACTGGCCAGTCCTGAGGGCACCAGAGCGCGTCCCTTAGGTCACAGTCGTAAGTCGAGAGCACCTGCCGCAACTCGAGAAAATCCAGGAGGTTTTGCACTCCAGGCGAGATGAGGCCCATTTCCGCTGAGGCTTCTCGAGGCTAATCACATCTAAACACTGGAACTTCCAAAGGGTCCTTCACACCCTTGCTGCAACTCAAGAAGCTCCCCCACATACCCGTCTCCACTCGAGAGGAAGCACGAGGGTCCCGCACACATCCAGGGGACCCCGTTTCCGCCTCCTAGCTCGAGATGAGGGATCCTTTCCCTGTTTCGTAGGGAAAGAATTCGCGGCGTCCCGGTCGCATCTCAAGAGGAGGCGCTCTCCACAGGAAAGGCGAGAGGAACTCCAGGGTCGTGCCACCATTCCAAGAGTCCCCCAGATGTGTCAGTCCATTCCAGAGGAACCTGTTTTCCCTGCACTGCCTTGACGTTCAATCCGAGGATCGACTCCCAACACGTGTGCACGTGGGACAGCCCTGTGGGAAAGCCTCGTGGGAAAGCCTCGTGGGAAAGACTCGAGGGAAAACCATAGATCCTTTGATCCATGCGGCGGACTGCGTGACACTGCTGCTACCGCTCTGCAGGAAAGCGCAAGTGCATGCCCACATTCGAGACGAGGACTGACTCCCCTGAGGAGACTCCAGAAATACCCCAAGATCCATGTCAGCACTGGAGAGGAATCCTCAGGTTCCGGCCCCGACTCCACACAAGGTCTTAGGCCCCGGCATCGACGGGAGAGGAATCCCGAGAGTCCCCCGAGGGACTCGCATGGGGACTGGCCTTTCCTGAGGCCACCAGAGCGGGTCCCTGAGGTCCCCGAGGTCCCCGTCGTAAGTCGAGAGCACCTGCCGCAACTCGAGAAAATCCAGGAGGTTTTGCCCTCCAGGCGAGACGAGGCCCATTTCCGCTGAGGCTTCTCGAGGCTAATCACATCTAACCACTGGAACTTCCAAAGGGTCCTTCACACCCTTGCTGCATCTCAAGAAGTTCCCCGACATACCCGTCTCCACTCGAGAGGAATCATGAGGGTCCGGCACACTTCCAGGGGAGCCACGTTTCCACCTCCTAGCTCGAGATGAGGGATCATTTCCCTGTTTCGTAGGGAAAGAATTGCCGGCGTTCCCGTCGCATCTCAAGACGAGGCGCTCTCCACAGGAAAGGCGAGAGGAACTTCAGGGTCGTGCCACCATTCCAAGAGTCCCCCAGATGTGTCAGTCCATTCCAGAGGAACCAGTTTTCCCTGCACTGCCTTGACGTTCAAGCCGAGGATCGACTCCCACCACGTGTGCACGTGGGGCAGCCCTGTGGGAAAGCCTCGTGGGAACGCCTCGTGGGAAAGACTCGAGGGAAAACCATAGATCCTTTGATCCACGCGGCGGACTGCGTGACACTGCTGCTACCGCCCTGGAGGAAAGCGCAAGTGCATGCCCGCATTCGAGACGAGGACTGACTCCCCTGGGGAGACTCCAGAAGTACCCCAAGATCCATGTCAGCACTGGAGAGGAATCCTCAGGTTCCGGCCCCGACTCCACACAAGGTCTTAGGCCCCGGCATCAACGGGAGAGGAATCCCGAGAAGCCCCCGAGGAACTTGCATGAGGACTGGCCTTTCCTGAGGCCACCAGAGCGGGTCCCTGAGGTCCCCGTCGTAAGTCGAGAGCACCTGCCGCAACTCGAGAAAATCCAGGAGGTTTTGCCCTCCAGGCGAGATGAGGCCCATTTGCGCTGAGGCTTCTCGAGGCTAATCACATCTAACCCCTGGAACTTCCAAAGGGTCCTTCACACCCTTGCTGCAAGTCCAGAAGTTCCCCAACATACCCGTCTCCACTCGAGAGGAAGCACGAGGGTCCCGCCCACATCCAGGGGAGCCCCGTGTCCGCCTCGTAGCTCAAGATGAGGGATCCTTTCACAGCTTTTTCAGGAAATAATTCTGGGAGTTCCCGTTGCATCTCAAGTGGAGGCGCTCCTCACAGGAAAGGCGAGAGGAACGCCAGGGTCGTGCCACCGTTCCCAGAGTCCCCCAGATATCTCAGTCCATTCCAGAGGAACCTGTTATCCCTGCACTGCCTCGAGTTTCACGCCGAGCATCGACTCACACCACGGTGACACGTGGGACAGTCCTGTGGGAAAGCCTCGTGGGAAAGCCTCGTGGGAAAGCCACAGATCCCATGATCGGCGCGCCGGGAGGCATGACAGTGTTGTTACAGCTCTGGAGGAAAGCGCACGTGCATGCCCCCATTCGAGACGGGGACTTACTCCCCTGGGGAAACACGAGAAGTACTCCACGATCCATGTTAGCACTGGAGAGGAAACCTCATGTTCCAGACACGACTCCACACAAGGTCTTAGGCTCTGGCATCGAAGGGAGCGGAATCCCGAGAGGCTCCCGAGCCACTGGAATGGGGACTGGCCAGTCCTGAGGCCACCAGAGCGCGTCCCTTAGGTCACCGTCGTAAGTCGAGAGCACCTGCCGCAACTCGAGAAAATCCAGGAGGTTTTTCCCTCCAGGCGAGATGAGGCCCATTTCCGCTGAGGCTTCTCCAGGCTAATCACGTCTAGCCTCTGGAACTTCCAAAAGGTCCTTCACACCCTTGCTGCAACTCAAGAAGTTGCCTGACATACCCGTCTCCACTCTAGAAGAAGCACGAGGATCCCATCCACATCCAGAGGAGCCCCGTTTCCGCCTCGTAGCTCGAGATGAGGGACATTTCGCTGCTTTGTCCGGAAAGAAATCCCGACGTTTCCCTCTCACCTCAAGAGGAGGCGCTCTCCACAGGAAAGGCGAGAGGAACTCCAGCATCGTGCCACCATTCCAAGAGTCCCCCAGATGTCTCAGTCCATTCAGAGGAACCTGTTTGCCCTGCACTACCTCGGCTTTCACGCCGAGGATCGACTCCCACGCCGAGGATCGACTCACACCACGCTGGCACGTGGGACAGCCCTGTGGGACAGCCCTGTGGGAAAGCCTCGTGGGAAAGCCTCATGGGATAGACTCGAGGGAAAACCATAGATCCTTTGATCCACGCGGCGGACAGCGTGACACTGCTGCTACTGCTCTGGAGGAAAGCGCAAGTGCATGCCGGCATTCGAGACGACGACTGACTCCCCTGGGGAGACTCCAGAAGTACCCCAAGATCCATATCAGCACTGGAGAGGAATCCTCAGGTTCCGTTCCCGACTCCACACAACGTCTTAGGCCCCGGCATGGACGGGAGAGGAATCCCGAGAGGACCCCGAGGAACTCGCATGGGGACTGGCCTTTCCTGAGGCCACCAGAGCGGGTCCCTGAGGTCCCCGTCGTAAGTCGAGAGCACCTGCCGCAACTCGAGAAAATCCAGGAGGTTTTGCACTCCAGGCGAGATGAGGCCCATTTCCGCTGAGGCTTCTCGAGGCTAATCACATCTAACCACTGGAACTTCCAAAGGGTCCTTCACACCCTTGCTGCAACTCAAGAAGTTCCCCCACATACCCGTCTCCACTCGAGAGGAAGCACGTGGGGTCCCGCACACATCCAGGGGACCCCGTTTCCGCCTCCTAGCTCGAGATGAGGGATCCTTTCCCTGTTTCGTAGGGAAAGAATTCGCGGCGTTCCCGTCGCATCTCAAGAGGAGGCGCTCTCCACAGGAAAGGCGAGAGGAACTCCAGGGTCGTGCCACCATTCCAAGAGTCCCCCAGATGTGTCAGTCCATTCCAGAGGAACCTGTTTTCCCTTCACTGCCTTGACGTTCAAGCCGAGGATCGACTCCCACCACGTGTGCACGTGGGACAGACCTGTGGGAAAGCCTCGTGGGAAAGACTCGAGGGAAAACCATAGATCCTTTGATCCACGCGGCGGACTGCGTGACACTGCTGCTACGGCTCTGGAGGAAAGAGCAAGTGCATGCCAGCATTCGAGACGAGGAATGACTCCCCTGGGATGACTCCAGAAGTACCCCAAGATCCATGTCAGCACTGGAGAGGAATCCTCAGGTTCCGGCCCCGACTCCACACAAGGTCTTAGGCCCTGGCATCGAGGGGAGAGGAATCCCGAGAGGCCCCCGAGGAACTCGCATGGGGACTGGCCTTTCCTGAGGCCAACAGAGCGGGTCCCTGAGGTCCCCGTCGTAAGTCGAGAGCACCTGCCGCAACTAGAGAAAATCCAGGAGGTTTTGCCCTGCAGGCGAGATGAGGCCCATTTCCGCTGAGGCTTCTCAAGGCTAATCACACCTAAGCTCTGGAACTTCCAAAGGGTCCTTGACACCCTTGCTGCAACTCAAGAAGTTCCCCTATATACCCCTCTCCACTCGAGAGGAAGCACGCATGTTCCACCCACATCCAGAAGAGCTCCGTTTCCGCCTCGTAGGTCGAGATGAGGGATCCGTTCGCTGCTTGTTCAGGAGAGATTCCTTGGCGTTCCCATCGCATCTCAAGTGTAGGGGCTCTCCACAGGAAAGGTGAGAGCAACTCCAGCGTCGTGCCACCATTCCAAGAGTCCCCCAGATGTCTCAGTCCATTCCTGAGGATACTGTTTTCCCTGCACTGCCTTGACTTTAACGAGGAGGATCGACTCCCACCACGGTCTCACGTGGGACAGCCCTGTGGGAAAGCCTCGTGGGAAAGCCTCCAGGGAAAGCCACAGATCCCTTGATCCACGCGACAGGAATCGTGACGCTGGTGCTACAGCTCGGAGGAAAGCGCACGTGCATGCCCCCATTCGAGACGAAGACTGACTCCCCTGGGGAGACTCCAAAAGTACTCCAAGATCCATGTCAGTACTGGAGAGGAATCCTCAGGTTCCGGCCCCGACTCCACACAAGGACTTAGGCCCCGGCATCGACGGAAGATGAATCCCGAGAGGACCCCGAGCAATTCGAATGGGGACGGGCCAGTATTGAGGCCACCAGAGCGAGTGCCTAAAGTCCCCGTCGTAAGTCAAGAGCACCTGCCGCAAATCGAGAAAATCAAGGAGGTTTTGCACTCCAGCTGAGTGAGGCCCATTTCCGCTGAGGCTTCTGGAAGCTAATCACACCTAACCTCTGGAACTTCTAAAAGGTCCTTCACACCCTTGCTGCAACTCAAGAAGTTCCCTAACATACCCGTCTCAACTCGAGAGGAAGCACGAGGGTCCCGCCCACATCCAGGGGAGCCCCGTGTTCGCCTCGTAGCTCAAGATGAGGGATCCTTTCACAGCTTTTTCGGGAAATAATTCTGGGAGTTCCCGTTGCATCTCAAGTGGAGGCGCTCCTCACAGGAAAGGCGAGAGGAACTCCAGGGTCGTGCCACCGTTCCCAGAGTCCCCCAGATATCTCAGTCCATTCCAGAGGAACCTGTTGTCCCTGCACTGCCTCGAGTTTCACGCCGAGCATCGACTCACACCACGGTGACATGTGGGACAGTCCTGTGGGAAAGCCTCGTGGGAAAGCCTCTTGGGAAAGCCACAGATCCCATGATCGGCGCGCCGGGAGGCATGACAGTGTTGTTACAGCTCTGGAGGAAAGCACACGTGCATGCCCCCATTCGAGACGGGGACTTACTCCCCTGGGGAAACACCAGAAGTACTCCACGATCCATGTCAGCACTGGAGAGGAAACCTCATGTTCCAGACACGACCCACACAAGGTCTTAGGCTCTGGCATCGAAGGGAGCGGAATCCCGAGAGGCTCCCGAGCCATTGGAATGGGGACTGGCCAGTCCTGAGGGCACCAGAGCGCGTCCCTTAGGTCACCGTCGTAAGTCGAGAGCACCTGCCGCAACTCGAGAAAATCCAGGAGGTTTTGCACTCCAGGCGAGATGAGGCCCATTTCCGCTGAGGCTTCTGGAGGCTAATCACATCTAAACACTGGAACTTCCAAAGGGTCCTTCACACCCTTGCTGCAACTCAAGAAGCTCCCCCACATACCCGTCTCCACTCGAGAGGAAGCACGTGGGGTCCCGCACACATCCAGGGGACCCCGTTTCCGCCTCCTAGCTCGAGATGAGGGATCCTTTCCCTGTTTCGTAGGGAAAGAATTCGCGGCGTTCCCGTCGCATCTCAAGAGGAGGCGCTCTCCACAGGAAAGGCGAGAGGAACTCCAGGGTCGTGCCACCATTCCAAGAGTCCCCCAGATGTGTCAGTCCATTCCAGAGGAACCTGTTTTCCCTTCACTGCCTTGACGTTCAAGCCGAGGATCGACTCCCACCACGTGTGCACGTGGGACAGACCTGTGGGAAAGCCTCGTGGGAAAGACTCGAGGGAAAACCATAGATCCTTTGATCCACGCGGCGGACTGCGTGACACTGCTGCTACGGCTCTGGAGGAAAGAGCAAGTGCATGCCAGCATTCGAGACGAGGAATGACTCCCCTGGGATGACTCCAGAAGTACCCCAAGATCCATGTCAGCACTGGAGAGGAATCCTCAGGTTCCGGCCCCGACTCCACACAAGGTCTTAGGCCCTGGCATCGAGGGGAGAGGAATCCCGAGAGGCCCCCGAGGAACTCGCATGGGGACTGGCCTTTCCTGAGGCCACCAGAGCGGGTCCCTGAGGTCCCCGTCGTAAGTCGAGAGCACCTGCCGCAACTAGAGAAAATCCAGGAGGTTTTGCCCTGCAGGCGAGATGAGGCCCATTTCCGCTGAGGCTTCTCAAGGCTAATCACACCTAAGCTCTGGAACTTCCAAAGGGTCCTTGACACCCTTGCTGCAACTCAAGAAGTTCCCCTATATACCCCTCTCCACTCGAGAGGAAGCACGCATGTTCCACCCACATCCAGAAGAGCTCCGTTTCCGCCTCGTAGGTCGAGATGAGGGATCCGTTCGCTGCTTGTTCAGGAGAGATTCCTTGGCGTTCCCATCGCATCTCAAG
This sequence comes from Ovis canadensis, assembly GCF_042477335.2. Classification (NCBI taxonomy): domain Eukaryota; kingdom Metazoa; phylum Chordata; class Mammalia; order Artiodactyla; family Bovidae; genus Ovis; species Ovis canadensis. The sequence goes on from NC_091252.1 coordinate 5,402,910, forward strand.
TGTAGGGGCTCTCCACAGGAAAGGTGAGAGCAACTCCAGCGTCGTGCCACCATTCCAAGAGTCCCCCAGATGTCTCAGTCCATTCCTGAGGATACTGTTTTCCCTGCACTGCCTTGACTTTAACGAGGAGGATCGACTCCCACCACGGTCTCACGTGGGACAGCCCTGTGGGAAAGCCTCGTGGGAAAGCCTCCAGGGAAAGCCACAGATCCCTTGATCCACGCGACAGGAATCGTGACGCTGGTGCTACAGCTCGGAGGAAAGCGCACGTGCATGCCCCCATTGGAGACGAAGACTGACTCCCCTGGGGAGACTCCAAAAGTACTCCAAGATCCATGTCAGTACTGGAGAGGAATCCTCAGGTTCCGGCCCCGACTCCACACAAGGACTTAGGCCCCGGCATCGACGGAAGATGAATCCCGAGAGGACCCCGAGCAATTCGAATGGGGACGGGCCAGTATTGAGGCCACCAGAGCGAGTGCCTAAAGTCCCCGTCGTAAGTCAAGAGCACCTGCCGCAAATCGAGAAAATCAAGGAGGTTTTGCACTCCAGCTGAGTGAGGCCCATTTCCGCTGAGGCTTCTGGAAGCTAATCACACCTAACCTCTGGAACTTCTAAAAGGTCCTTCACACCCTTGCTGCAACTCAAGAAGTTCCCTAACATACCCGTCTCAACTCGAGAGGAAGCACGAGGGTCCCGCCCACATCCAGGGGAGCCCCGTGTTCGCCTCGTAGCTCAAGATGAGGGATCCTTTCACAGCTTTTTCGGGAAATAATTCTGGGAGTTCCCGTTGCATCTCAAGTGGAGGCGCTCCTCACAGGAAAGGCGAGAGGAACTCCAGGGTCGTGCCACCGTTCCCAGAGTCCCCCAGATATCTCAGTCCATTCCAGAGGAACCTGTTGTCCCTGCACTGCCTCGAGTTTCACGCCGAGCATCGACTCACACCACGGTGACATGTGGGACAGTCCTGTGGGAAAGCCTCGTGGGAAAGCCTCTTGGGAAAGCCACAGATCCCATGATCGGCGCGCCGGGAGGCATGACAGTGTTGTTACAGCTCTGGAGGAAAGCACACGTGCATGCCCCCATTCGAGACGGGGACTTACTCCCCTGGGGAAACACCAGAAGTACTCCACGATCCATGTCAGCACTGGAGAGGAAACCTCATGTTCCAGACACGACCCACACAAGGTCTTAGGCTCTGGCATCGAAGGGAGCGGAATCCCGAGAGGCTCCCGAGCCATTGGAATGGGGACTGGCCAGTCCTGAGGGCACCAGAGCGCGTCCCTTAGGTCACCGTCGTAAGTCGAGAGCACCTGCCGCAACTCGATAAAATCCAGGAGGTTTGGCACTCCAGGCGAGATGAGGCCCATTTCCGCTGAGGCTTCTCGAGGCTAATCACATCTAAACACTGGAACTTCCAAAGGGTCCTTCACACCCTTGCTGCAACTCAAGAAGCTCCCCCACATACCCGTCTCCACTCGAGAGGAAGCACGAGGGTCCCGCACACATCCAGGGGACCCCGTTTCCGCCTCCTAGCTCGAGATGAGGGATCCTTTCCCTGTTTCGTAGGGAAAGAATTCGCGGCGTCCCGGTCGCATCTCAAGAGGAGGCGCTCTCCACAGGAAAGGCGAGAGGAACTCCAGGGTCGTGCCACCATTCCAAGAGTCCCCCAGATGTGTCAGTCCATTCCAGAGGAACCTGTTTTCCCTGCACTGCCTTGACGTTCAATCCGAGGATCGACTCCCAACACGTGTGCACGTGGGACAGCCCTGTGTGAAAGCCTCGTGGGAAAGCCTCGTGGGAAAGACTCGAGGGAAAACCATAGATCCTTTGATCCATGCGGCGGACTGCGTGACACTGCTGCTACCGCGCTGCAGGAAAGCGCAAGTGCATGCCCACATTCGAGACGAGGACTGACTCCCCTGAGGAGACTCCAGAAATACCCCAAGATCCATGTCAGCACTGGAGAGGAATCCTCAGGTTCCGGCCCCGACTCCACACAAGGTCTTAGGCCCCGGCATCGACGGGAGAGGAATCCCGAGAGGCCCCCGAGGAACTCGCATGGGGACTGGCCTTTCCTGAGGCCACCAGAGCGGGTCCCTGAGGTCCCCGAGGTCCCCGTCGTAAGTCGAGAGCACCTGCCGCAACTCGAGAAAATCCAGGAGGTTTTGCCCTCCAGGCGAGACGAGGCCCATTTCCGCTGAGGCTTCTCGAGGCTAATCACATCTAACCCCTGGAACTTCCAAAGGGTCCTTCACACCCTTGCTGCAAGTCCAGAAGTTCCCCAACATACCCGTCTCCACTCGAGAGGAAGCACGAGGGTCCCGCACACATCCAGGGGAGCCCCGTTTCCGCCTCCTAGCTCGAGATGAGGGATCCTTTCCCTGTTTCGTAGGGAAAGAATTCCCGGCGTTCCCGTCGCATCTCAAGACGAGGCGCTCTCCACAGGAAAGGCGAGAGGAACTCCAGGGTCGTGCCACCATTCCAAGAGTCCCCCAGATGTGTCAGTCCATTCCAGAGGAACCTGTTTTCCCTGCACTGCCTTGACGTTCAAGCCGAGGATCGACTCCCACCACGTGTGCACGTGGGACAGCCCTGTGGGAAAGCCTCGTGGGAAAGCATAGTGGGAAAGACTCGAAGGAAAACCATAGATCCTTTGATCCACGCGGCGGACTGCGTGATACTGCTGCTACCGCTCTGGAGGAAAGCGCAAGTGCATGCCCGCATTCGAGACGAGGACTGACTCCCCTGGGGAAACTCCAGAAGTACCCCAAGATCCATGGCAGCACTGGAGAGGAATCCTCAGGTTCCGGCCCCGACTCCACACAAGGTCTTAGGCCCCGGCATCGACGGGAGAGGAATCCCGAGAGGCCCCCGAGGAACTCGCATGGGGACTGGCCTTTCCTGAGGCCACCAGAGCGGGTCCCTGAGGTCCCCGTCGTAAGTCGAGAGCACCTGCCGCAACTCGAGAAAATCAAGGAGGTTTTGCCCTCCAGGCGAGATGAGGCCCATTTCCGCTGAGGCTTTTCGAGGCTAATCACATCTAACCACTGGAACTTCCAAAGGGTCCTTCACACCCTTGCTGCAACTCAAGAAGTTCCCCGACATACCGTCTCCACTCGAGAGGAAGCACGAGGGTCCCGCACACATCCAGGGGAGCCCCGTTTCCGCCTCCTAGCTCGAGATGAGGGATCCTTTCCCTGTTTCGTAGGGAAAGAATTCCCGGCGTTCCCGTCGCATCTCAAGAGGATGCGCTCTCCACAGGAAAGGCGAGAGGAACTCCAGGGTCGTGCCTCCATTCCAAGAGTCCCCCAGATGTGTCAGTCCATTCCAGAGGAACCTGTTTTCCCTGCACTGCCTTGACGTTCAAGCCGAGGATCGACTCCCACCACGTGTGCACGTGGGACAGCCCTGTGGGAAAGCCTCGTGGGAAAGCCTCGTGGGAAAGACTCGAAGGAAAACCATAGATCCTTTGATCCACGCGGCGGACTGCGAGACACTGCTGCTACCGCTCTGGAGGAAAGCGCAAGTGCATGCCCGCATTCGAGACGAGGACTGACTTCCCTGGGGAGACTCCAGAAGTACCCCAAGATCCATGTCAGCACTGGAGAGGAATCCTCAGGTTCCGGCCCCGACTCCACACAAGGTCTTAGGCCCCGGCATCGATGGGAGAGGAATCCCGAGAGGCCCCCGAGGAACTCGCATGGGGACTGGCCTTTCCTGAGGTCACCAGTGCGGGTCCCCGAGGTCCCCGTCGTAAGTCGAGAGCACCTGCCGCAACTCGAGAAAATCCAGGAGGTTTTGCCCCCCAGGCGAGATGAGGCCCATTTCCGCTGAGGCTTCTCGAGGTCAATCACATCCAACCACTGGAACTTCCAAAGGGTCCTTCACACCCTTGCTGCAACTCAAGAAGTTCCCCGACATACCTGTCTCCACTCGAGAGGAAGCACGTGGGGTCCCGCACACATCCAGGGGAGCCCCGTTTCCGCCTTCTAGCTAGAGATAAGGGATCCTTTCCCTGTTTCGTAGGGAAAGAATTCCCGGCGTTCCCGTCGCATCTCAAGAGGAGGCGCTCTCCACAGGAAAGGCGAGAGGAACTCCAGGGTCGTGCCACCATTCCAAGAGTCCCCCAGATGTGTCAGTCCATTCCAGAGGAACCTGTTTTCCCTGCACTGCCTTGACGTTCAAGCCGAGGATCGAGTCCCACCACGTGTGCACGTGGGACAGCCCTGTGGAAAGCCTCGTGGGAAAGCCTCGTGGGAAAGACTCGAGGGAAAACCATAGATCATTTGATCCACGCGGCGGACTGCGTGACACTGCTGCTACCGCTCTGGGGGAAAGCGCAAGTGCATGCCCGCATTCGAGACGAGGACTCACTCCCCTGGGGAGACTCCAGAAGTACCCCAAGATCCATGTCAGCACTGGAGAGGAATCCTCAGGTCCCGGCCCCGACTCCACACAAGGTCTTAGGCCCCGGCATCGACGGGAGAGGAATCCCGAGAGGCCCCCGCGGAACTCGCATCGGGACTGGCCTTTCCTGAGGTCACCAGAACGGGTCCCTGAGGTCCCCGTCGTAAGTCGTGAGCACCTGCCGCAACTCGAGAAAATCCAGGAGGTTTTGCCCTCCAGGCGAGATGAGGCCCATTTCCGCTGAGGCTTCTAGAGGCTAATCACGTCTAACCACTGGAACTTCCAAAGGGTCCTTCACACCCTTGCTGCAACTCAAGAAGTTCCGCGACATACCCGTCTCCACTCGAGAGGAAGCATGTGGGGTCCCGCACACATTCAGGGGAGCCCCGTTTCCGCCTCCTAGCTCGAGATGAGGGATCCTTTCCCTGTTTCGTAGGGAAAGAATTCCCGGCGTTCCCGTCGCATCTCAAGAGGAGGCGCTCTCCACAGGAAAGGCGAGAGGAACTCCAGGGTCGTGCCACATTCCAAGAGTCCCCCAGATGTGTCAGTCCATTCCAGAGGAACATGTTTTCCCTGCACTGCCTTGACGTTCAAGCCGAGGATCCACTCCCACCACGTGTGCACGTGGGACAGCCCTGTGGGAAAGCCTCGTGGGAAAGCCTCGTGGGAAAGTCTCGAGGGAAAACCATAGATCCTTTGATCCACGCGGCGGACTGCGTGACACTGATGCTACCGCTCTGGAGGAAAGTGCAAGTGCATGCCCGCATTCGAGACGAGTACTGACTCCCCTTGGAAGACTCCAGAAGTACCCCAAGATCCATGTCAGCACTGGAGAGGAATCCTCAGGTTCCGGCCCCGACTGCACACAAGGTCTTAGGCCCCGGCATCTACGGGAGAGGAATCCCGAGAGGCCCCCGAGGAACTCGCATGGGGACTGGCCTTTCCTGAGACCACCAGAGCGGGTCCCTGAGGTCCCCATCGTAAGTCGAGAGCACCTGCCGCAACTCGAGAAAATCCAGGAGGTTTTGCCCTCCAGGCGAGATGAGGCCCATTTCCGCTGAGGCTTCTCGAGGCCAATCACATCTAACCGCTGGAACTTCCAAAGGGTCCTTCACACCCTTGCTGCAACTCAAGAAGTTCCCCGACATACCCGTCTCCACTCGAGAGGAAGCACGAGGGTCCCGCACACATCCAGGGGAGCCCCGTTTCCGCCTCCTAGCTCGAGATGAGGGATCCTTTCCCTGTTTCGTAGGGAAAGAATTCCCGGCGTTCCCGTCGCATCTCAAGAGGAGGCGCTCTCCACAGGAAAGGCGAGAGGACTCCAGCGTCGTGCCACCATTCAAAGAGTCCCCCAGATATGTCAGTCCATTCCAGAGGAACATGTTTTCCCTGCACTGCCTTGACGTTCAAGCCGAGGATCGAGTCCCACCACGTGTGCACGTGGGACAGCCCTGTGGAAAGCCTCGTGGGAAAGCCTCGTGGGAAAGACTCGAGGGAAAACCATAGATCATTTGATCCACGCGGCGGACTGCGTGACACTGCTGCTACCGCTCTGGAGGAAAGCGAAAGTGCATGCCCGCATTCGAGACGAGGACTCACTCCCCTGGGGAGACTCCAGAAGTACCCCAAGATCCATGTCAGCACTGGAAAGGAATCCTCAGGTCCCGGCCCCGACTCCACACAAGGTCTTAGGCCCCGGCATCGACGGGAGAGGAATCCCGAGAGGCCCCCGCGGAACTCGCATCGGGACTGGCCTTTCCTGAGGTCACCAGAACGGGTCCCTGAGGTCCCCGTCGTAAGTCGTGAGCACCTGCCGCAACTCGAGAAAATCCAGGAGGTTTTGCCCTCCAGGCGAGATGAGGCCCATTTCCGATGAGGCTTCTCGAGGCTAATCACATCTAACCACTGGAACTTCCAAAGGGTCCTTCTCACCCTTGCTGCAACTCAAGCAGTTCTGCGACATACCCGTATCCACTCGAGAGGAAGCAAGTTGGGTCCCGCACACATCGAGGGGAGCCCGGTTTCCGACTCCTAACTCGAGATGAGGGATCCTTTCCCTGTTTTAGGGAAAGAATTCCCGGCATTCCCGTCGCATCTCAAGAGGAGGCGCTCTCCACAGGAAAGGCGAGAGGAACTCCAGGGTCGTGCCACCATTCCAAGAGTCCCCCAGATGTGTCAGTCCATTCCAGAGGAACCTGTTTTCCCTGCACTGCCTTGACGTTCAAGCCGAGGATCGACTCCCACCACGTGTGCACGTGGGACAGCCCTGTGGGAAAGCCTCGTGGGAAAGCCTCGTGGGAAAGACTCGAGGGAAAACCATAGATCCTTTGATCCACGCGGCGGACTGCGTGACACTGCTGCTACCGCACTGGAGGAAAGCGCAAGTGCATGCCCGCATTCGAGACGAGGACTGACTCCCCTGGGGAGACTCCAGAAGTACCCCAAGATCCATGTCAGCACTGGAGAGGAATCCTCAGGTTCCGGCCCCGACTCCACACAAGGTCTTAGGCCCCGGCATCGACGGGAGAGGAATGCCGAGAGGTCCCCGAGGAACTCGCATGGGGACTGGCCTTTCCTGAGGCCACCAGAGCGGGTCCCTGAGGTCCCCGTCGTAAGTCGAGAGCACCTGCCGCAACTCGAGAAAATCCAGGAGGTTTTGCCCTCCAGGCGAGATGAGGCCCATTTCCGCTGAGGCTTCTCGAGGCTAATCACGTCTAACCACTGGAACTTCCAAAGGGTCCTTCACACCCTTGCTGCACCTCAAGAAGTTCCGCGACATACCCGTCTCCACTCGAGAGGAAGCATGTGGGGTCCCGCACACATCCAGGGGAGCCCTGTTTCCGCCTCCTAGCTCGAGATGAGGGATCCTTTCCCTGTTTCGTAGGGAAAGAATTCCCGGCGTTCCCGTCGCATCTCAAGAGGAGGCGCTCTCCACAGGAAAGGCGAGAGGAACTCCAGGGTCGTGCCACCATTCCAAGAGTCCCCCAGATGTGTCAGTCCATTCCAGAGGAACCTGTTTTCCCTGCACTGCCTTGACGTTCAAGCCGAGGATCAACTCCCACCAAGTGTGCACGTGGGACAGCCCTGTGGGAAAGCCTCGTGGGAAAGCCTCGTGGGAAAGACTCGAGGGAAAACCATAGATCCTTTGATCCACGCAGCGGACTGCGTGACACTGCTGCTACCGCTCTGGAGGAAAGCACAAGTGCATGCCCGCATTCGAGACGAGGACTGACTCCCCTGGGGAGACTCCAGAAGTACCCCAAGATCCATGTCAGCACTGGAGAGGAATCCTCAGGTTCCGGCCCCGACTCCACACAAGGTCTTAGGCCCCGGCATCGACGGGAGAGGAATCCCGAGAGGCCCCCGAGGAACTCGCATGGGGACTGGCCTTTCCTGAGGCCACCAGAGCGTGCCCCTGAGGTTCCCGTCATAAGTCGAGAGCACCTGCCGCAACTCGAGAAAATCCAGGAGGTTTTGCCCTCCAGGCGAGATGAGGCCCATTTCCGCTGAGGCTTCCCGAGGCTAATCACGTCTAACCACTGGAACTTCCAAAGGGTCCTTCACACCCTTGCTGCAACTCAAGAAGTTCCCCGACATACCCGTCTCCACTCGAGAGGAAGCACGTGGGGTCCCGCACACATCCAGGGGAGCCCCGTTTCCGCCTCCTAGCTCGAGATGAGGGATCCTTTCCCTGTTTCGTAGGGAAAGAATTCCCGGCGTTCCCGTCGCATCTCAAGAGGAGTCGCTCTCCACAGGAAAGGCGAGAGGAACTCCAGGGTCGTCCCACATTCCAAGAGTCCCTCAGATGTGTCAGTCCATTCCAGAGGAACCTGTTTTCCCTACACTGCCTTGTCGTTCAAGCCGAGGATCGACTCCCACCACGTGTGCACGTGGGACAGCCCTGTGGGAAAGCCTCGTGGGAAAGCCTCGTGGGAAAGACTCGAGGGAAAACCATAGATCCTTTGATCCTCGCGGCGGACTGCGTGACACTGCTGCTACCTCTCTGGAGGAAAGCGCAAGTGCATGCCCGCATTCGAGACGAGGACTGACTCCCCTGGGGAGACTCCAGAAGTACCCCAATATCCATGTCAGCACTGGAGAGGAATCCTCAGGTTCCGGCCCGACTCCACACAAGGTCTTAGGCCCCGGCATCGACGGGAGAGGAATGCCGAGAGGCCCCTGAGGAACTCGCATGGGGACTGGCCTTTCCTGAGGCCACCAGAGCGGGTCCCTGAGGTCCCCGTCGTAAGTCGAGAGCACCTGCCGCAACTCGAGAAAATCCAGGAGGTTTTGCCCTCCAGGCGAGATGAGGCCCATTTCCACTGAGGCTTCTCGAGGCTAATCACGTCTAACCACTGGAACTTCCAAAGGGTCCTTCACACCCTTGCTGCAACTGAAGCAGTTCCGCGACATACCCGTCTCCACTCGAGAGGAAGCACGTGGGGTCCCGCACACATCCAGGGGAGCCCCGTATCCGCCTCCTAGCTCGAGATGAGGGATCCTTTCCCTGTTTCGTAGGGAAAGAATTCCCGGCATTCCCGTCGCATCTCAAGAGGAGTCGCTCTCCACAGGAAAGGCGAGAGGAACTCCAGGGTCGTCCCACATTCCAAGAGTCCCCCAGATGTGTCAGTCCATTCCAGAGGAACCTGTTTTCCCTGCACTGCCTTGTCGTTCAAGCCGAGGATCGACTCCCACCACGTGTGCACGTGTGACAGCCCTGTGGGAAAGCCTCGTGGGAAAGCCTCGTGGGAAAGCCTCGTGGGAAAGACTCGAGGGAAAACCATAGATCCTTTGATCCACGCGGCGGACTGCGTGACACTGCTGCTACCGCTCTGGAGGAAAGCGCAAGTGCATGCCCGCATTCGAGACGAGGACTGACTCCCCTGGGGAGACTCCAGAAGTACCCCAAGATCCATGTCAGCACTGGAGAGGTATCCTCAGGTTCCGGCCCGACTCCACACAAGGTCTTAGGCCCCGGCATCGACGGGAGAGGAATGCCGAGAGGCCCCCGAGGAAGTCGCATGGGGACTGGCCTTTCCTGAGGCCACCAGAGCGGGTCCCTGAGGTCCCCGTCGTAAGTCGAGAGCACTTGCCGCAACTCGAGAAAATCCAGTAGGTTTGGCCCTCCAGGCGAGATGAGGCCCATTTCCGCTGAGGCTTCTCGAGGCTAATCACATCTAACCACTGGAACTTCCAAAGGGTCCTTCACACCCTTGGTGCAACTGAAGCAGTTCCGCGACATACCCGTCTCCACTCGAGAGGAAGCACGTGGGGTTCCGCACACATCCAGGGGAGCCCCGTTTCCGCCTCCTAGCTCGAGATGAGGGATCCTTTCCCTGTTTCGTAGGGAAAGAATTCCCGGCGTTCCCGTCGCATCTCAAGAGGAGGCGCTCTCCACAGGAAAGGCGAGAGGAACTCCAGGGTCGTGCCACCATTCCAAGAGTCCCCCAGATGTGTCAGTCCATTCCAGAGGAACCAGTTTTCCCTGCACTGCCTTGACGTTCAAGCCGAGGATCGACTCCCACCACGTGTGCACGTGGGACAGCCCTGTGGGAAAGCCTCGTGGGAAAGCCTCGTGGGAAAGACTCGAGCGAAAACCATAGATCCTTTGATCCACGCGGAGGACTGCGGGACACTGCTGCTACCTCTCTGGAGGAAAGCGCAAGTGCATGCTCGCATTCGAGACGAGGACTGACTCCCCTGGGGAGACTCCAGAAGTACCCCAAGATCCATGTCAGCACTGGAGAGGAATCCTCAGGTTCCGGCCCCGACTCCACACAAGGTCTTAGGCCCCGGCATCGACGGGAGAGGAATCCCGAGAGGCCCCCGAGGAACTCGCATGGGGACTGGCCTTTCCTGAGGCCACCAGAGCGGGTCCCTGAGGTCCTCGTCGTAAGTCGAGAGCACCTGCCGCAACTCCAGAAAATCCAGGAGGTTTTGCCCTCCAGGCGAGATGAGACCCATTTCCGCTGACGCTTCTCGAGGCTAATCACGTCTAAATACTGGAACTTCCAAAGGGTCCTTCACACCCTTGCTGCAACTCAAGAAGTTTCCCGACATACCCGTCTCCAATCGAGAGGAAGCACGTGGGGTCCCGCACACATCCAGGGGAGCCCCGTTTTCGCCTCCTAGCTCGAGATGAGGGATCCTTTCCCTGTTTCGTAGGGAAAGAATTCCCAGCATTCCCGTCGCATCTCAAGAGGAGGCGCTCTCCACAGTAAAGGCGAAAGGAACTCCACGGTCGTGCCACCATTCCAAGAGTCCCCCAGATGTGTCAGTCCATTCCAGAGGAACCTGTTTTCCCTGCACTGCCTTGACGTTCAAGCCGAGGATCGACTCCCACCACGTGTGCACGTGGGACAGCCCTGTGGGAAAGCCTCGTGGGAAAGCCTCGTGGGAAAGACTCGAGGGAAAACCATAGATCCGTTGATCCACGCGGCGGACTGCGTGACACTGCTGCTACCGCTCTGGAGGAAAGCGCAAGTGCATGCCCGCATTCGAGACGAGGACTGACTCCCCTGGGGAGACTCCAGAAGTACCCCAAGATCCATGTCAGCACTGGAGAGGAATCCTCAGGTTCCGGCCCCGACTCCACACAAGGTCTTAGGCCCCGGCATCGACGGGAGAGGAATCTTGAGAGGCCCCCGAGGAACTCGCATGGGGACTGGGCTTTCCTGAGGCCACCAGAGCGGTTCCCTGAGGTCCCCGTCGTAAGTCTAGAGCACCTGCCGCAACTCGAGAAAATCCAGGAGGTTTTGCCCTCCAGGCGAGATGAGGACCATTTCCGCTGAGGCTTCTCTAGGCCAATCACATCTAACCACTGGAACTTCCAAAGGGTCCTTCACACCATTGCTGCAACTCAAGAAGTTCCCCGACATACCCGTCTCCACTCGAGAGGAAGCACGTGGGGTCCCGCACACATCCAAGGGAGCCCCGTTTCCGCCTCCTACCTCTAGATGAGTGATCCCTTCCCTGTTTCTTAGGGAAAGAATTCCCGGCGTTCCCGTCGCATCTCAAGAGGAGGCGCTCTCCACAGGAAAGGCGAGAGGAACTCGAGCGTCGTGCCACCATTCCAAGAGTCCCCCAGATGTGTCAGTCCATTCCAGAGGAACCAGTTTTCCCTGCACTGCCTCGACGTTCAGGCCGAGGATCGACTCCCACAACGTGTGCACGTGGGACCGCCCTGTGGGAAAGCCTCGTGGGAAAGCCGCGTGGGAAAGACTCGAGGGAAAACCATAGATAATTTGATCCACGCGGCGGACTGTGTGACACTGCTGCTACCGCTCTGGAGGAAAGCGCAAGTGCATGCCCGCATTCCAGACGAGCACTGACTCCCCTGGGGAGACTCCAGAAGTACCCCAAGATCCATGTCAGCACTGGAGAGGAAACCTCAGGTTCTGGCCCCGACTCCACACAAGGTCTTAGGCCCCGGCATCGACGGGAGAGGAATCCCGAGAGGCCCCCGAGGAACTCGCATGGGGACTGGCCTTTCCTTAGGCCACCAGAGCGGGTCCCTGAGGTCCCCGTCGTAAGTCGAGAGCACCTGCCGCAACTCGAGAAAATCCAGGAGGTTTTGCCCTCCAGGCGAGATGAGGCCCATTTCCGCTGAGGCTTCTCGAGGCTAATCACATCTAAACACTGGAACTTCCAAAGGGTCCTTCACACCCTTGCTGCAACTCAAGAAGTTCCCCGACATACCCGTCTGCACTCGAGAGGAAGCACGAGGGTCCCGCACACATCCAGGGGAGCCCCGTTTCCGCCTCCTAGTTCGAGATGAGGGATCTTTTCCCTGTTTCGTAGGGAAAGAATTCCCGGCGTTCCCGTCGCATCTCAAGAGGAGGCGCTCTCCACAGGAAAGGCGAGAGGAACTCCAGGGTCGTGCCACCATTCCAAGAGTCCCCCAGATGTGTCAGTCCATTCCAGAGGAACCTGTTTTCCCTGCACTGCCTTGACGTTCAAGCCGAGGATCGACTCCCACCATGTGTGCACGTGGGACAACCCTGTGGGAAAGCCTCGTGAGAAAGCATCGTGGGAAAGACTCGAGGGAAAACCATAGATCCTTTGATCCACGCGGCGGACTGGGTGACACTGCTGCTACCGCTCTGGAGGAAAGCGCAAGTGCATGCCCGCATTCGAGACGAGGACTGACTCCCCTGGGGAGACTCCAGAAGTACCCCAAGATCCATGTCAGCACTGGAGAGGAATCCTCAGGTTCCGGCCCCGACTCCACACAAGGTCGTAGGCCCCGGCATCGACGGGAGAGGAATCCCGAGAGGCCCCCGAGGAACTTGCATCGGGACTGGCCTTTCCTGAGCCCACCAGAGCGGGTCCCTGAGGTCCCCGTCGTAAGACGAGAGCACCTGCCGCAACTCGAGAAAATCCAGGAGGTTTTGCCCTCCAGGCGAGATGAGGCCCATTTCCACTGAGGCTTCTCGAGGCTAATCACATCTAACCACTGGAACTTCCAAAGGGTCCTTCATACCCTTGCTGCAACTCAAGAAGTTCCCCGACATACCCGTCTCCACTCGAGAGGAAGCACGAGGGTCCCGCACACATCCAGGGGAGCCCCGTTTCCGCCTCCTAGCTCGAGATGAGGGATCCTTTCCCTGTTTCGTAGGGAAAGAATTCCCGGCGTTCCCGTCGCATATCAAGAGGCGCTCTCCACAGGAAAGGCGAGAGGAACTACAGGGTCGTGCCACCCTTCAAAGAGTCCACCAGGTGTCAGTCCATTCCAGAGGAGCCTGTTTTCCCTGCACTGCCTTGACGTTCACGCCGAGGATGGACTCCCAGCACGTGTGCACGTGGGACCGCCCTGTGGGAAAGCCTCGTCGGAAAGCCTCGTGGGAAAGACTCGAGGGAAAACCATAGATCCTTTGATCCACTCGGCGGACTGCGTGACACTGCTGCTACCGCTCTGGAGGAAAGCGCAAGTGCATGCCCGCATTCGAAACGAGGACTGACTCCCCTGGGGAGACTCCAGAAATACCCCAAGATCCATGTCAGCACTGGAGAGGAATACTCATGTTCCGGCCCCGACTCCACACAAGGTCTTAGGCCCTGGCATCGACGGGAGAGGAATCCCGAGAGGCCCCCGAGGAACTCGCATGGGGACTGGCCTTTCCTGAGGCCACCAGAGCGGGTCCCTGAGGTCCCCGTCGTAAGTCGAGAGCACCTGCCGCAACTCGAGAAAATCCAGGAGATTTTGCCCTACGGGCGAGATGAGGCCCATTTCCACTGAGGCTTCTCGAGGCTAATCACATCTAACCACTGGAACTTCCAAAGGGTCCTTCACACCCTTGCTGCAAGTCCAGAAGTTCCCAGACATACCCGTCTCCACTCGAGAGGAAGCACGAGGGTCCCGCACACATCCAGGGGAGCCCCGTTTCCGCCTCCTAGCTCGAGATGAGGGATCCTTTCCCTGTTTCATAGGGAAAGAATTCCCGGCGATCCCGTCGCATCTCAAGAGGAGGCGCTCTCCACAGGAAGGGCGAGAGGAACTCCAGGGTCATGCCACCATTCCAAGAGTCCCCCAGATGTGTCAGTCCATTCCAGAGGAACCTGTTTTCCCTGCTCTGCCTTGACGTTCAAGCCGAGGTTCGACTCCCACCACCTGTGCACATGGGACAGCCCTGTGGGAAAGCCTCCTTGGAAAGCCTCCTGGGAAAGACTCGAGGGAAAACCATAGATCCTTTGATCCACGGGGCGGACTGCGTGACACTGCAGCTACCGCTCTGGAGGAAAGAGCAAGTGCATGCCCGCATTCGAGACGAGCACTGACTCCCCTGGGGAGACTCCAGAAGTACCCCAAGATCCATGTCAGCACTGGAGAGGAATCCTGAGGTTCCGGCCCCAACTCCACACAAGGTATTAGGCCCCGGCATCGAAGGGAGAAGAATCCCGAGAGGCCCCCGAGGAACTCGCATGGGGACTGGCCTTTCCTGAGGCCACCAGAGCGGGTCCCTGAGGTCCCCGTCGTAATTCGAGAGCACCTGCCTCAACTCGAGAAAATCCAGGAGGTTTTGCCCTCCAGGCGAGATGAGGCCCATTTCCGCTGAGGCTTCTCGAGGCTAATCACATCTAACCACTGGAACTTCCAAAGGGTCCTTCACACCCTTGCTGCAACTCAAGAAGTTCCCTGACATACCCGTCTCCACTCGAGAGGAAGCACGAGGGTCCCGCACACATCCAGGGAAGCCCCGTTTCCGCCTCCTAGCTCGAGATGAGGGATCCTTTCCCTGTTTCGTAGGGAAAGAATTCCCAGCGTTCCCGTCGCATCTCAAGAGGCGCTCTCCACAGGAAAGGCGAGAGGAACTCCAGGGTCGTGCCACCATTCCAAGAGTCCCCCAGATGTGTCAGTCCATTCCAGAGAAACCTGTTTTCCCTGCACTGCCTTGACGTTCAAGCCGAGGATGGACTCCCAGCACGTGTGCACTGGGACCGCCCTGTGGGAAAGCCTCGTCGGAAGCCTCGTGGGAAAGACTCGAGGGAAAATCATAGATCCTTTGATCCACGCGGCGGACTGCGTGACACTGCTACTACCGCTCTGGAGGAAAATGCAAGTGCATGCCCGCATTCGAGACGAGCACTGACTCCCCTGGGGAGACTCCAGAAGTACCCCAAGATCCATGTCAGCACTGGAGAGGAATCCTCAGGTTCCGGCCCCGACTCCACCCAAGGTCTTAGGCCCCGGCATCGACGGCAGAGGAATCCCGAGAGGCCCCCGAGGAACTCGCATGGGGACTGGCCTTTCCTGAGGCCACCAGAGCGGGTCCCTGAGGTCCCCGTCGTAAGTCGAGAGCACCTGCCGCAACTCGAGAAAATCCAGGAGGTTTTGCCCTCCAGGCGAGATGAGGCCCATTTCCGCTGAGGCTTCTCGAGGCTAATCACATCTAACCACTGGAACTTCCAAAGGGTCCTTCACACCCTTGCTGCAACTCAAGAAGTTCCCCAACATACCCGTCTCCACTCGAGAGGAAGCACGAGGGTCCCGCACACATCCAGGGGAGCCCCGTTTCCGTCTCCTAGCTCGAGATGAGGGATCCTTTCCCTGTTTCGTAGGGAAAGATTTCCCGGCGTTCCCGTCGCATCTCAAGAGGAGGCGCTCTCCACAGGAAAGGCGAGAGGAACTCCAGGGTCGTGCCACCATTCCAAGAGTCCCCCAGATGTGTCAGTCCATCCCAGAGGAACCTGTTTTCCCTGCACTGCCTTGACGTTCAAGCCGAGGATCGACTCCCACCACGTGTGCACGTGGGACAGCCCTGTGGGAATGCCTCGTGGGATAGCCTCGTGGGAAAGACTCGAGGGAAAACCATAGATCCTTTGATCCACGCGGCGGACTGCGTGACACTGCTGCTACCGCTCTGGAGGAAAATGCAAGTGCATGCCCGCATTCGAGACGAGCACTGACTCCCCTGGGGAGACTCCAGAAGTACCCCAAGATCCATGTCAGCACTGGAGAGGAATCCTCAGGTCCCGGCCCCGACTCCACACAAGGTCTTAGGCCCCGGCATCGACGGCAGAGGAATCCCGAGAGGCCCCCGAGGAACTCGCATGGGGACTGGCCTTTCCTGAGGCCACCAGAGCGGGTCCCTGAGGTCCCCGTCGTAAGTCGAGAGCACCTGCCGCAACTCGAGGAAATCCGGGAGGTTTTGCCCTCCAGGCGAGATGAGGGCCATTTCCGCTGAGGCTTCTCGAGGCTCATCACATCTAACCCATGGAACTTCCAAAGGGTCCTTCACACCCTTGCTGCAACTCAAGAAGTTCCCCGACATACCCGTCTCCACTCGAGAGGAAGCACGAGGGTCCCGCACACATCCAGGGGAGCCCCGTTTCCGCCTCCTAGCTCGAGATGAGGGATCATTTCCCTGTTTCGTAGGGAAAGAATTCCCGGCATTCCCGTCGCATCTCAAGAGGAGGCGCTCTCCACAGGAAAGTCGAGAGGAACTCAAGTGACGTGCCACCATTCCAAGAGACCCCAGATGTGTCAGTCCATTCCAGAGGAACCAGTTTTCCCTGCACTGCCTCGACGTTCAGGCCGAGGATCGACTCCCACCACGTGTGCACGTGGGACCGCCCTGTGGGAAAGCCTCGTGGGAAAGCCGCGTGGGAAAGACTCGAGGGAAAACCATAGATCCTTTGATCCACGCGGCGGACTGCGTGACACTGCTGCTACCGCTCTGGAGGAAAGCGCAAGTGCATGCCCGCATTCGAGACGAGCATTGACTCCCCTGGGGAGACTCCAGAAGTACCCCAAGATCCATGTCAGCACTGGAGAGGAATCCTCAGGTTCCGGCCCCGACTCCATACAACGTCTTAGGCCCCGGCATCGACGGGAGAGGAATCCCGAGAGGCCCCCGAGGAACTCGCATGGGGACTGGCCTTTCCTGAGGCCACCAGAGCGGGTCCCTGTGGTCCCCGTCGTAAGTCGAGAGCACCTGCCGCAACTCGAGAAAATCCAGGAGGTTTTGCCCTCCAGGCGAGATGAGGCCCATTTCCGCTGAGGCTTCTCGAGGCTAATCACATCTAACCACTGGAACTTCCAAAGGGTCCTTCACACCCTTGCTGCAACTCAAGAAGTTCCCCGACATACCCGTCTCCACTCGAGAGGAAGCACGAGGGTCCGGCACACACCCAGGGGAGCCCCGTTTCCGCCTCCTAGCTCGAGATGAGGGATCCTTTCCCTGTTTCGTAGGGAAAGAATTCCCGGCGTTCCCGTCGCATCTCAAGAGGCGCTCTACACAGGAAAGGCGATAGGAACTCCAGGGTCGTGCCACCCTTCAAAGAGTCCACCAGGTGTGTCAGTCCATTCCAGAGGAACCTGTTTTCCCTGCACTGCCTTGACGTTCACGCCGAGGATGGACTCCCAGCACGTGTGCACGTGGGACCGCCCTGTGGGAAAGCCTCGTCGGAAAGCCTCGTGGGAAAGACTCGAGGGAAAACCATAGATCCTTTGATCCACTCGGCGGACTGCGTGATACTGCTGCTACCGCTCTGGAGGAAAGTGCAAGTGCATGCCCGCATTCGAGACGAGGACTGACTCCCCTGGGGAGACTCCAGAAGTACCCCAAGATCCATGTCAGCACTGGAGAGGAATCCTGAGGTTCCCGCCCCGACTCCACACAAGGTCTTAGGCCCCGGCATCGACGGGAGAGGAATCCCGAGAGGCCCGCGAGGAACTCGCATGGGGACTGGCCTTTCCTGAGGCCACCAGAGCGGGTCCCTGAGGTCCCCGTTGTAAGTCGAGAGCAGCTGCCGCAACTCGAGAAAATCCAGGAGGTTTTGCCCTCCAGGCGAGATGAGGCCCATTTCCACTGAGGCTTCTCGAGGCTAATCACATCTAATCACTGGAACTTCCAAATGGTCCTTCACACCCTTGCTGCAACTCAAGCAGTTCCCCGACATACCCGTCTCCACTCGAGAGGAAGCACGAGGGTCCCGCACACATCCAGGGGAGCCCCGTTTCCGCCTCCTAGCTCGAGATGAGGGATCCTTTCCCTGTTTCGTAGGTAAAGAATTCCCGGCGTTCCCGTCGCATCTCAAGAGGAGGCGCTCTCCACAGGAAAGGCGAGAGGAACTCAAGGGACGTGCCACCATTCCAAGAGACCCCAGATGTGTCAGTCCATTCCAGAGGAACCAGTTTTCCCTGCACTGCCTCGACGTTCAGGCCGAGGATCGACACCCACAACGTGTGCACGTGGGACCGCCCTGT
Organism: Ovis canadensis; assembly: GCF_042477335.2. NCBI lineage: Eukaryota > Metazoa > Chordata > Mammalia > Artiodactyla > Bovidae > Ovis > Ovis canadensis. The sequence goes on from NC_091252.1 coordinate 5,421,028, forward strand.
GGGAAAGCCTCGTGGGAAAGCCGCGTGGGAAAGACTCGAGGGAAAACCATAGATAATTTGATCCACGCGGCGGACTGTGTGACACTGCTGCTACCGCTCTGGAGGAAAGCGCAAGTGCATGCCCGCATTCCAGACGAGCACTGACTCCCCTGGGGAGACTCCAGAAGTACCCCAAGATCCATGTCAGCACTGGAGAGGAATCCTCAGGTTCCGGCCCCGACTCCACACAACGTCTTAGGCCCCGGCATCGACGGGAGAGGAATTCCGAGAGGCCCCCGAGGAACTCGCATGGGGACTGGCCTTTCCTGAGGCCACCAGAGCGGGTCCCTGTGATCCCCGTCGTAAGTCGAGAGCACCTGCCGCAACTCGAGAAAATCCAGGAGGTTTTGCCCTCCAGGCGAGATGAGGCCCATTTCCGCTGAGGCTTCTCGAGGCTAATCACATCTAACCACTGGAACTTCCAAAGGGTCCTTCACACCCTTGCTGCAACTCAAGAAGTTCCCCGACATACCCGTCTCCACTCGAGAGGAAGCACGAGGGTCCCGCACACACCCAGGGGAGCCCCGTTTCCGCCTCCTTGCTCGAGATGAGGGATCCTTTCCCTGTTTCGTAGGGAAAGAATTCCCGGCGTTCCCGTCGCATCTCAAGAGGAGGCGCTCTCCACAGGAAAGGCGAGAGGAACTCGAGGATCGTGCCACGATTCCAAGAGTCCCCCAGATGTGTCAGTCCATTCCAGAGGAACCTGTTTTCCCTGCACTGCCTTGACGTTCAAGCCGCGGATCGACTCCCACCACGTGTGCACGTGGGACAGCCCTGTGGGACAGCCTCGTGGGAAAGCCTCGTGGGAAAGACACGAGGGACAACCATAGATCCTTTGATCCACGCGGCGGACTGCGTGACACTGCTGCTAGCGCTCTGCAGGAAAGCACAAGTGCATGCCCGCATTCGAGACGAGCACTGACTCCCCTGGGGAGACTCCAGAAGTACCCCAAGATCCATGTCAGCACTGGAGAGGAAACCTCAGGTTCTGGCCCCGACTCCACACAAGGTCTTAGGCCCCGGCATCGACGGGAGAGGAATCCCGAGAGGCCCCCGAGGAACTCGCATGGGGACTGGCCTTTCCTTAGGCCACCAGAGCGGGTCCCTGAGGTCCCCGTCGTAAGTCGAGAGCACCTGCCGCAACTCGAGAAAATCCAGGAGGTTTTGCCCTCCAGGCGAGATGAGGCCCATTTCCGCTGAGGCTTCTCGAGGCTAATCACATCTAAACACTGGAACTTCCAAAGGGTCCTTCACACCCTTGCTGCAACTCAAGAAGTTCCCCGACATACCCGTCTGCACTCGAGAGGAAGCACGAGGGTCCCGCACACATCCAGGGGAGCCCCGTTTCCGCCTCCTAGTTCGAGATGAGGGATCTTTTCCCTGTTTCGTAGGGAAAGAATTCCCGGCGTTCCCGTCGCATCTCAAGAGGAGGCGCTCTCCACAGGAAAGGCGAGAGGAACTCCAGGGTCGTGCCACCATTCCAAGAGTCCCCCAGATGTGTCAGTCCATTCCAGAGGAACCTGTTTTCCCTGCACTGCCTTGACGTTCAAGCCGAGGATCGACTCCCACCATGTGTGCACGTGGGACAACCCTGTGGGAAAGCCTCGTGGGAAAGCATCGTGGGAAAGACTCGAGGGAAAACCATAGATCCTTTGATCCACGCGGCGGACTGGGTGACACAGATGCTATCGCTCTGGAGGAAAGCGCAAGTGCATGCCCGCATTCGAGACGAGGACTGACTCCCCTGGGGAGACTCCAGAAGTACCCCAAGATCCATGTCAGCACTGGAGAGGAATCCTCAGGTTCCGGCCCCGACTCCACACAAGGTCGTAGGCCCCGGCATCGACGGGAGAGGAATCCCGAGAGGCCCCCGAGGAACTTGCATCGGGACTGGCCTTTCCTGAGCCCACCAGAGCGGGTCCCTGAGGTCCCCGGCGTAAGACGAGAGCACCTGCCGCAACTCGAGAAAATCCAGGAGGTTTTGCCCTCCAGGCGAGATGAGGCCCATTTCCGCTGAGGCTTCTCGAGGCTAATCACATCTAACCACTGGAACTTCCAAAGGGTCCTTCATACCCTTGCTGCAACTCAAGAAGTTCCCCGACATACCCGTCTCCACTCGAGAGGAAGCACGAGGGTCCCGCACACATCCAGGGGAGCCCCGTTTCCGCCTCCTAGCTCGAGATGAGGGATCCTTTCCCTGTTTCGTAGGGAAAGAATTCCCGGCGTTCCCGTCGCATCTCAAGAGGCGCTCTCCACAGGAAAGGCGAGAGGAACTACAGGGTCGTGCCACCCTTCAAAGAGTCCACCAGGTGTCAGTCCATTCCAGAGGAGCCTGTTTTCCCTGCACTGCCTTGACGTTCACGCCGAGGATGGACTCCCAGCACGTGTGCACGTGGGACCGCCCTGTGGGAAAGCCTCGTCGGAAAGCCTCGTGGGAAAGACTCGAGGGAAAACCATAGATCCTTTGATCCACTCGGCGGACTGCGTGACACTGCTGCTACCGCTCTGGAGGAAAGCGCAAGTGCATGCCCGCATTCGAGACGAGGACTGACTCCCCTGGGGAGACTCCAGAAATACCCCAAGATCCATGTCAGCACTGGAGAGGAATACTCAGGTTCCGGCCCCGACTCCACACAAGGTCTTAGGCCCTGGCATCGACGGGAGAGGAATCCCGAGAGGCCCCCGAGGAACTCGCATGGGGACTGGCCTTTCCTGAGGCCACCAGAGCGGGTCCCTGAGGTCCCCGTCGTAAGTCGAGAGCACCTGCCGCAACTCGAGAAAATCCAGGAGATTTTGCCCTACAGGCGAGATGAGGCCCATTTCCACTGAGGCTTCTCGAGGCTAATCACATCTAACCACTGGAACTTCCAAAGGGTCCTTCACACCCTTGCTGCAAGTCCAGAAGTTCCCAGACATACCCGTCTCCACTCGAGAGGAAGCACGAGGGTCCCGCACACATCCAGGGGAGCCCCGTTTCCGCCTCCTAGCTCGAGATGAGGGATCCTTTCCCTGTTTCGTAGGGAAAGAATTCCCGGCGATCCCGTCGCATCTCAAGAGGAGGCGCTCTCCACAGGAAAGGCGAGAGGAACTCCAGGGTCATGCCACCATTCCAAGAGTCCCCCAGATGTGTCAGTCCATTCCAGAGGAACCTGTTTTCCCTGCTCTGCCTTGACGTTCAAGCCGAGGTTCGACTCCCACCACCTGTGCACGTGGGACAGCCCTGTGGGAAAGCCTCCTTGGAAAGCCTCCTGGGAAAGACTCGAGGGAAAACCATAGATCCTTTGATCCACGCGGCGGACTGCGTGACACTGCAGCTACCGCTCTGGAGGAAAGTGCAAGTGCATGCCCGCATTCGAGACGAGCACTGACTCCCCTGGGGAGACTCCAGAAGTACCCCAAGATCCATGTCAGCACTGGAGAGGAATCCTGAGGTTCCGGCCCCAACTCCACACAAGGTATTAGGCCCCGGCATCGAAGGGAGAAGAATCCCGAGAGGCCCCCGAGGAACTCGCATGGGGACTGGCCTTTCCTGAGGCCACCAGAGCGGGTCCCTGAGGTCCCCGTCGTAATTCGAGAGCACCTGCCTCAACTCGAGAAAATCCAGTAGGTTTTGCCCTCCAGGCGAGATGAGGCCCATTTCCGCTGAGGCTTCACGAGGCTAATCACATCTAACCACTGGAACTTCCAAACGGTCCTTCTCACCCTTGCTGCAACTCAAGAAGTTCCCCGACATACCCGTCTCCACTCGAGAGGAAGCACGAGGGTCCCGCACACATCCAGGGGAGTCCCGTTTCCGCCTCCTAGCTCGAGATGAGGGATCCTTTCCCTCTTTCGTAAGGAAAGAATTCCCGGCGTTCCCGTCGCATCTCAAGAGGAGGCGCTCTCCACAGGAAAGGCGAGAGGAACTCCAGGGTCGTGCCACCATTCCAAGAGTCCCCCAGATGTGTCAGTCCATTCCAGAGGAACCTGTTTTCCCTGCACTGCCTTGACGTTCAAGCCGAGGATCGACTCCCACCACGTGTGCACGTGGGACCGCCCTGTGGGAAAGCCTCGTCGGAAGCCTCGTGGGAAAGACTCGAGGGAAAACCATAGATCCTTTGATCCACGCGGCGGACTTCGTGACACTGCTGCTACCGCTCTGGAGGAAAATGCAAGTGCATGCCCGCATTCGAGACGAGCACTGACTCCCCTGGGGAGACTCCAGAAGTACCCCAAGATCCATGTCAGCACTGGAGAGGAATCCTCAGGTCCCGGCCCCGACTCCACACAAGGTCTTAGGCCCCGGCATCGACGGCAGAGGAATCCCGAGAGGCCCCCGAGGAACTCGCATGGGGACGGGCCTTTCCTGAGGCCACCAGAGCGGGTCCCTGAGGTCCCCGTCGTAAGTCGAGAGCACCTGCCGCAACTCGAGGAAATCCGGGAGGTTTTGCCCTCCAGGCGAGATGAGGGCCATTTCCGCTGAGGCTTCTCGAGGCTCATCACATCTAACCCATGGAACTTCCAAAGGGTCCTTCACACCCTTGCTGCAACTCAAGAAGTTCCCCGACATACCCGTCTCCACTCGAGAGGAAGCACGAGGGTCCCGCACACATCCAGGGGAGCCCCGTTTCCGCCTCCTAGCTCGAGATGAGGGATCCTTTCCCTCTTTCGTAAGGAAAGAATTCCCGGCGTTCCCGTCGCATCTCAAGAGGAGGCGCTCTCCACAGGAAAGGCGAGAGGAACTCCAGGGTCGTGCCACCATTCCAAGAGTCCCCCAGATGTGTCAGTCCATTCCAGAGGTACCTGTTTTCCCTGCACTGCCTTGACGTTCAAGCCGAGGATCGACTCCCACCACGTGTGCACGTGGGACAGCCCTGTGGCAAAGCCTCGTGGGAAAGCCTCGTGGGAAAGACTCGAGGGAAAACCATAGATCCTTTTATCCACACGGCAGGCTGTGTGACACTGCTGCTACCGCTCTTCAGGAAAGCGCAAGAGCATGCTCGCATTCGAGACGAGCACTGACTCCCCTGGGGAGACTCCAGAAATACCCCAAGATCCATGTCAGCACTGGAGAGGAATCCTCAGGTTCCGGCCCCGACTCCACACAAGGTCTTAGGCCCCGTCATCGACGGCAGAGGAATCCCGAGAGGACCCCGCGGAACTCGCATGGGGACTGGCCTTTCCTGAGGCCACCAGAGCGGGTCCCTGAGGTCCCCGTCGTAAGTCGAGAGCACCTGCCGCAACTCGAGAACATCCAGGAGGTTTTGCCCTCCTGGCGAGATGAGGCCCATTTCCGCTGAGGCTTCTCGAGGCTAATCACATCTAAACACTGGAACTTCCAAAGGGTCCTTCACACCCTTGCTGCAACTCAAGAAGTTCCCCGACATACCCGTCTCCACTCGAGAGGAAGCACGAGGTTCCCGCACACATCCAGGGGAGCCCCGTTTCCGCCTCCTAACTCGAGATGAGGGATCTTTTCCCTGTTTCGTAGGGAAAGAATTCCCGGCGTTCCCGTCGCATCTCAAGAGGAGGCGCTCTCCACAGGAAAGGCGAGAGGAACTCCAGGGTCGAGCCACCATTCCAAGAGTCCCCCAGATGTGTCAGTCCATTCCAGAGGAACCTGTTTTCCCTGCACTGCCTTGACGTTCAAGCCGAGGATCGACTCCCACCACGTGTGCACGTGGGACCGCCCTTTGGGAAAGCCTCGTCGGAAAGCCTCGTGGGAAAGACTCGATTGAAAACCATAGATCCTTTGATCCTCGCGGCGGACTGTGTGACACTGCTGCTACCGCTCTGGAGGAAAGCGCAAGTGCATGCCCGCATTCGAGACGAGCACTGACTCCCCTGGGGAGACTCCAGAAGTACTCCAAGATCCATGTCAGCACTGGAGAGGAATCCTCAGGTTCCGGCCCCGACTCCACACAAGGTCTTAGGCCCCGGCATCGACGGGAGAGGAATCCCGAGAGGCCCGCAAGGAACTCGCATGGGGACTGGCCTTTCCTGAGGCCACCAGAGCGGGTCCCTGAGGTCCCCGTCGTAAGTCGAGAGCACCTGCCGCAACTCGAGAAAATCCAGGAGATTTTGCCCTACAGGCGAGATGAGGCCCATTTCCACTGAGGCTTCTCGAGGCTAATCACATCTAACCACTGGAACTTCCAAAGGGTCCTTCACACCCTTGCTGCAAGTCCAGAAGTTCCCAGACATACCCGTCTCCACTCGAGAGGAAGCACGAGGGTCCCGCACACATCCAGGGGAGCCCCGTTTCCGCCTCCTAGCTCGAGATGAGGGATCCTTTCCCTGTTTCGTAGGGAAAGAATTCCCGGCGATCCCGTCGCATCTCAAGAGGAGGCGCTCTCCACAGGAAAGGCGAGAGGAACTCCAGGGTCATGCCACCATTCCAAGAGTCCCCCAGATGTGTCAGTCCATTCCAGAGGAACCTGTTTTCCCTGCTCTGCCTTGACGTTCAAGCCGAGGTTCGACTCCCACCACCTGTGCACGTGGGACAGCCCTGTGGGAAAGCCTCCTTGGAAAGCCTCCTGGGAAAGACTCGAGGGAAAACCATAGATCCTTTGATCCACGCGGCGGACTGCGTGACACTGCAGCTACCGCTCTGGAGGAAAGCGCAAGTGCATGCCCGCATTCGAGACGAGGACTGACTCCCCTGGGGAGACTCCAGAAGTACCCCAAGATCCATGTCAGCACTGGAGAGGAATCCTGAGGTTCCGGCCCCAACTCCACACAAGGTATTAGGCCCCGGCATCGAAGGGAGAAGAATCCCGAGAGGCCCCCGAGGAACTCGCATGGGGACTGGCCTTTCCTGAGGCCACCAGAGCGGGTCCCTGAGGTCCCCGTCGTAATTCGAGAGCACCTGCCTCAACTCGAGAAAATCCAGTAGGTTTTGCCCTCCAGGCGAGATGAGGCCCATTTCCGCTGAGGCTTCACGAGGCTAATCACATCTAACCACTGGAACTTCCAAACGGTCCTTCTCACCCTTGCTGCAACTCAAGAAGTTCCCCGACATACCCGTCTCCAATCGAGAGGAAGCACGAGGGTCCCGCACACATCCAGGGGAGTCCCGTTTCCGCCTCCTAGCTCGAGATGAGGGATCCTTTCCCTCTTTCGTAAGGAAAGAATTCCCGGCGTTCCCGTCGCATCTCAAGAGGAGGCGCTCTCCACAGGAAAGGCGAGAGGAACTCCAGGGTCGTGCCACCATTCCAAGAGTCCCCCAGATGTGTCAGTCCATTCCAGAGGAACCTGTTTTCCCTGCACTGCCTTGACGTTCAAGCCGAGGATCGACTCCCACCACGTGTGCACGTGGGACCGCCCTGTGGGAAAGCCTCGTCGGAAGCCTCGTGGGAAAGACTCGAGGGAAAACCATAGATCCTTTGATCCACGCGGCGGACTTCGTGACACTGCTGCTACCGCTCTGGAGGAAAATGCAAGTGCATGCCCGCATTCGAGACGAGCACTGACTCCCCTGGGGAGACTCCAGAAGTACCCCAAGATCCATGTCAGCACTGGAGAGGAATCCTCAGGTCCCGGCCCCGACTCCACACAAGGTCTTAGGCCCCGGCATCGACGGCAGAGGAATCCCGAGAGGCCCCCGAGGAACTCGCATGGGGACTGGCCTTTCCTGAGGCCACCAGAGCGGGTCCCTGAGGTCCCCGTCGTAAGTCGAGAGCACCTGCCGCAACTCGAGGAAATCCGGGAGGTTTTGCCCTCCAGGCGAGATGAGGGCCATTTCCGCTGAGGCTTCTCGAGGCTCATCACATCTAACCCATGGAACTTCCAAAGGGTCCTTCACACCCTTGCTGCAACTCAAGAAGTTCCCCGACATACCCGTCTCCACTCGAGAGGAAGCACGAGGGTCCCGCACACATCCAGGGGAGCCCCGTTTCCGCCTCCTAGCTCGAGATGAGGGATCCTTTCCCTCTTTCGTAAGGAAAGAATTCCCGGCGTTCCCGTCGCATCTCAAGAGGAGGCGCTCTCCACAGGAAAGGCGAGAGGAACTCCAGGGTCGTGCCACCATTCCAAGAGTCCCCCAGATGTGTCAGTCCATTCCAGAGGTACCTGTTTTCCCTGCACTGCCTTGACGTTCAAGCCGAGGATCGACTCCCACCACGTGTGCACGTGGGACAGCCCTGTGGCAAAGCCTCGTGGGAAAGCCTCGTGGGAAAGACTCGAGGGAAAACCATAGATCCTTTTATCCACACGGCAGGCTGTGTGACACTGCTGCTACCGCTCTTCAGGAAAGCGCAAGAGCATGCTCGCATTCGAGACGAGCACTGACTCCCCTGGGGAGACTCCAGAAATACCCCAAGATCCATGTCAGCACTGGAGAGGAATCCTCAGGTTCCGGCCCCGACTCCACACAAGGTCTTAGGCCCCGTCATCGACGGCAGAGGAATCCCGAGAGGACCCCGCGGAACTCGCATGGGGACTGGCCTTTCCTGAGGCCACCAGAGCGGGTCCCTGAGGTCCCCGTCGTAAGTCGAGAGCACCTGCCGCAACTCGAGAACATCCAGGAGGTTTTGCCCTCCTGGCGAGATGAGGCCCATTTCCGCTGAGGCTTCTCGAGGCTAATCACATCTAAACACTGGAACTTCCAAAGGGTCCTTCACACCCTTGCTGCAACTCAAGAAGTTCCCCGACATACCCGTCTCCACTCGAGAGGAAGCACGAGGTTCCCGCACACATCCAGGGGAGCCCCGTTTCCGCCTCCTAACTCGAGATGAGGGATCTTTTCCCTGTTTCGTAGGGAAAGAATTCCCGGCGTTCCCGTCGCATCTCAAGAGGAGGCGCTCTCCACAGGAAAGGCGAGAGGAACTCCAGGGTCGAGCCACCATTCCAAGAGTCCCCCAGATGTGTCAGTCCATTCCAGAGGAACCTGTTTTCCCTGCACTGCCTTGACGTTCAAGCCGAGGATCGACTCCCACCACGTGTGCACGTGGGACCGCCCTTTGGGAAAGCCTCGTCGGAAAGCCTCGTGGGAAAGACTCGATTGAAAACCATAGATCCTTTGATCCTCGCGGCGGACTGTGTGACACTGCTGCTACCGCTCTGGAGGAAAGCGCAAGTGCATGCCCGCATTCGAGACGAGCACTGACTCCCCTGGGGAGACTCCAGAAGTACTCCAAGATCCATGTCAGCACTGGAGAGGAATCCTCAGGTTCCGGCCCCGACTCCACACAAGGTCTTAGGCCCCGGCATCGACGGGAGAGGAATCCCGAGAGGCCCGCAAGGAACTCGCATGGGGACTGGCCTTTCCTGAGGCCACCAGAGCGGGTCCCTGAGGTCCCCGTCGTAAGTCGAGAGCACCTGCCGCAACTCGAGAAAATCCAGGAGGTTTTGCCCTCCAGGCGAGATGAGGCCCATTTCCACTGAGGCTTCTCGAGGCTAATCACATCTAATCACTGGAACTTCCAAATGGTCCTTCACACCCTTGCTGCAACTCAAGAAGTTCCCCGACATACCCGTCTCCACTCGAGAGGAAGCACGAGGGTCCCGCACACATCCAGGGGAGCCCCGTTTCCGCCTCCTAGCTCGAGATGAGGGATCCTTTCCCTGTTTCGTAGTGAAAGAATTCCCGGCATTCCCGTCGCATCTCAAGAGGAGGCGCTCTCCACAGGAAAGTCGAGAGGAACTCAAGTGACGTGCCACCATTCCAAGAGACCCCAGATGTGTCAGTCCATTCCAGAGGAACCAGTTTTCCCTGCACTGCCTCGACGTTCAGGCCGAGGATCGACTCCCACCACGTGTGCACGTGGGACCGCCCTGTGGGAAAGCCTCGTGGGAAAGCCGCGTGGGAAAGACTCGAGGGAAAACCATAGATCCTTTGATCCACGCGGCGGACTGCGTGACACTGCTGCTACCGCTCTGGAGGAAAGCGCAAGTGCATGCTCGCATTCGAGACGAGCACTGACTCCCCTGGGGAGACTCCAGAAATACCCCAAGATCCATGTCAGCACTGGAGAGGAATCCTCAGGTTCCGGCCCCAACTCCACACAAGGTCTTAGGCCCCGGCATCGACGGGAGAGAAATCCCGAGAGGCCCCCGAGGAACTCGCATGGGGACTGGCCTTTCCTGAGGCCACCAGAGCGGGTCCCTGAGGTCCCCATCGTAAGTCGAGAGCACCTGCCTCAACTCGAGAAAATCCAGGAGGTTTTACCCTCCAGGCGAGATGAGGCCCATTTCCACTGAGGCTTCTCTAGGCTAATCACATCTAACCACTGGAACTTCCAAAGGGTCCTTCACACCCTTGCTGCAACTCAAGAAGTTCCCCGACATACCCGTCTCCACTCGAGAGGAAGCACGAGGGTCCCGCACACATCCAGGGGAGCCCCGTTTCCGCCTCCTAGCTCGAGATGAGGGATCCTTTCCCTGTTTCGTAGGGAAAGAATTCCCGGCGTTCCCGTCGCATCTCAAGAGGCGCTCTACACAGGAAAGGCGAGAGGAACTCCAGGGTCTTGCCACCATTCCAAGAGTTCCCCTGATGTGTCAGTCCATTCCAGAGGAACCTGTTTTCCCTGCACTGCCTTGACGTTCAAGCCGAGGATCGACTCCCACCACGAGTGCACGTGGGACCGCCCTTTGGGAAAGCCTCGTCGGAAAGCCTCGTGGGAAAGACTCGATTGAAAGCCATAGATCCTTTGATCCACTCGGCGGACTGCGTGACACTGCTGCTACCGCTCTGGAGGAAAGCGCAAGTGCATGCCCGCATTCGAGACGAGCACTGACTCCCCTGGGGAGACTCCAGAAGTACCCCAAGATCCATGTCAGCACTGGAGAGGAATCCTCAGGTTCCCGCCCCGACTCCACACAAGGTCTTAGGCCCCGGCATCGACGGGAGAGGAATCCCGAGAGGCCCGCGAGGAACTCGCATGGGGACTGGCCTTTCCTGAGGCCACCAGAGCGGGTCCCTGAGGTCCCCGTTGTAAGTCGAGAGCAGCTGCCGCAACTCCAGAAAATCCAGGAGGTTTTGCCCTCCAGGCGAGATGAGGCCCATTTCCACTGAGGCTTCTCGAGGCTAATCACATCTAATCACTGGAACTTCCAAATGGTCCTTCACACCCTTGCTGCAACTCAAGAAGTTCCCCGACATACCCGTCTCCACTCGAGAGGAAGCACGAGGGTCCCGCACATATCCAGGGGAGCCCCGTTTCCGCCTCCTAGCTCGAGATGAGGGATCCTTTCCCTGTTTCGTAGGTAAAGAATTCCCGGCGTTCCCGTCGCATCTCAAGAGGAGGCGCTCTCCACAGGAAAGGCGAGAGGAACTCAAGGGACCTGCCACCATTCCAAGAGACCCCAGATGTGTCAGTCCATTCCAGAGGAACCAGTTTTCCCTGCACTGCCTCGACGTTCAGGCCGAGGATCGATTCCCACAACGTGTGCACGTGGGACCGCCCTGTGGGAAAGCCTCTTGGGAAAGCCGCGTGGGAAAGACTCGAGGGAAAACCATAGATAATTTGATCCACGCGGCGGACTGTGTGACACTGCTGCTACCGCTCTGGAGGAAAGCGCAAGTGCATGCCCGCATTCGAGACGAGCACTGACTCCCCTGGGGAGACTCCAGAAGTACCCCAAGATCCATGTCAGCACTGGAGAGGAATCCTCAGGTTCCGGCCCCGACTCCACACAACGTCTTAGGCCCCGGCATCGACGGGAGAGGAATTCCGAGAGGCCCCCGAGGAACTCGCATGGGGACTGGCCTTTCCTGAGGCCACCAGAGCGGGTCCCTGTGATCCCCGTCGTAAGTCGAGAGCACCTGCCGCAACTCGAGAAAATCCAGGAGGTTTTGCCCTCCAGGCGAGATGAGGCCCATTTCCGCTGAGGCTTCTCGAGGCTAATCACATCTAACCACTGGAACTTCCAAAGGGTCCTTCACACCCTTGCTGCAACTCAAGAAGTTCCCCGACATACCCGTCTCCACTCGAGAGGAAGCACGAGGGTCCCGCACACACCCAGGGGAGCCCCGTTTCCGCCTCCTTGCTCAAGATGAGGGATAATTTCCCTGTTTCGTAGGGAAAGAATTCCCGGCGTTCCCGTCGCATCTCAAGAGGAGGCGCTCTCCACAGGAAAGGCCAGAGGAACTCGAGGATCGTGCTACGATTCCAAGAGTCCCCCAGATGTGTCAGTCCATTCCAGAGGAACCTGTTTTCCCTGCACTGCCTTGACGTTCAAGCCGCGGATCGACTCCCACCACGTGTGCACGTGGGACAGCCCTGTGGGAAAGCCTCGTGGGAAAGCATCGTGGGAAAGACTCGAGGGAAAACCATAGATCCTTTGATCCACGCGGCGGACTGGGTGACACTGCTGCTACCGCTCTGGAGGAAAGCGCAAGTGCATGCCCGCATTCGAGACGAGGACTGACTCCCCTGGGGAGACTCCAGAAGAACCCCAAGATCCATGTCAGCACTGGAGAGGAATCCTCAGGTTCCGGCCCCGACTCCACACAAGGTCGTAGGCCCCGGCATCGACGGGAGAGGAATCCCGAGAGGCCCCCGAGGAACTTGCATCGGGACTGGCCTTTCCTGAGCCCACCAGAGCGGGTCCCTGAGGTCCCCGTCGTAAGACGAGAGCACCTGCCGCAACTCGAGAAAATCCAGGAGGTTTTGCTCTCCAGGCGAGATGAGGCCCATTTCTGCTGAGGCTTCTCGAGGCTAATCACATCTAACCACTGGAACTTCCAAAGGGTCCTTCATACCCTTGCTGCAACTCAAGAAGTTCCCCGACATACCCGTCTCCACTCGAGAGGAAGCACGAGGGTCCCGTACACATCCAGGGGAGCCCCGTTTCCGCCTCCTAGCTCGAGATGAGGGATCCTTTCCCTGTTTCGTAGGGAAAGAATTCCCGGCGTTCCCGTCGCATCTCAAGAGGCGCTCTCCACAGGAAAGGCGAGAGGAACTACAGGGTCGTGCCACCCTTCAAAGAGTCCACCAGGTGTCAGTCCATTCCAGAGGAGCCTGTTTTCCCTGCACTGCCTTGACGTTCACGCCGAGGATGGACTCCCAGCACGTGTGCACGTGGGACCGCCCTGTGGGAAAGCCTCGTCGGAAAGCCTCGTGGGAAAGACTCGAGGAAAAACCATAGATCCTTTGATCCACTCGGCGGACTGCGTGACACTGCTGCTACCGCTCTGGAGGAAAGCGCAAGTGCATGCCCGCATTCGAGACGAGGACTGACTCCCCTGGGGAGACTCCAGAAATACCCCAAGATCCATGTCAGCACTGGAGAGGAATACTCAGGTTCCGGCCCCGACTCCACACAAGGTCTTAGGCCCCGGCATCGACGGGAGAGGAATCCCGAGAGGCCCCCGAGGAACTCGCATGGGGACTGGCCTTTCCTGAGGCCACCAGAGCGGGTCCCTGAGGTCCCTGTCGTAAGTCGAGAGCACCTGCCGCAACTCGAGAAAATCCAGGAGATTTTGCCCTACAGGCGAGATGAGGCCCATTTCCACTGAGGCTTCTCGAGGCTAATCACATCTAACCACTGGAACTTCCAAAGGGTCCTTCACACCCTTGCTGCAAGTCCAGAAGTTCCCAGACATACCCGTCTCCACTCGAGAGGAAGCACGAGGGTCCCGCACACATCCAGGGGAGCCCCGTTTCCGCCTCCTAGCTCGAGATGAGGGATCCTTTCCCTGTTTCGTAGGGAAAGAATTCCCGGCGATCCCGTCGCATCTCAAGAGGAGGCGCTCTCCACAGGAAAGGCGAGAGGAACTCCAGGGTCATGCCACCATTCCAAGAGTCCCCCAGATGTGTCAGTCCATTCCAGAGGAACCTGTTTTCCCTGCACTGCCTTGACGTTCATGCCGAGGATCGACTCCCACCACGTGTGCACGTGGGACCGCCCTGTGGGAAAGCCTCGTCAGAAAGCCTCGTGGGAAAGACTCGAGGGAAAATCATAGATCCTTTGATCCACGCGGCGGACTGCGTGACACTGCTGCTACCGCTCTGGAGGAAAGCGCAAGTGCAAGCCCGCATTCGAGACGAGCTCTGACTCCCCTGGGGAGACTCCAGAAGTACCCCAAGATCCATGTCAGCACTGCAGAGGAATACACAGGTTCCGGCCCCGACTCCACACAACGTCTTAGGACCCGGCATCGACGGCAGAGGAATCCCGAGAGGCCCCAAAGGAACTCGCATAAGGACTGGCCTTTCCTGAGGCCACCAGAGCGGGTCCCTGAGGTCCCCGTCGTAATTCGTGAGCACCTGCCGCAACTCGAGAAAATCCAGGAGGTTTTGCCCTCCAGGCGAGATGAGGCCCATTTCCACTGAGGCTTCTCGAGGCTAATCACATCTAACCACTGGAACTTCCAAAGGGTCCTTCACACCCTTGCTGCAACTCAAGAAGTTCCCCGACACACCCGTCTACACTCGAGAGGAAGCACGAGGGTCCCGCACACATCCAGGGGAGCCCCGTTTCCGCCTCCTAGCTCGAGATGAGGGATCCCTTCCCTGTTTCGTAGCGAAAGAATTCCCGGCGATCCCGTGGCATCTCAAGAGGAGGCGCTCTCCACAGGAAAGGCGAGAGGAACTTCAGGGTCGTGCCACCATTCCAAGAGTCCCCCAGATGTGTCAGTCCATTCCAGAGGAACCTGTTTTCCCTGCACTGCCTTGACGTTCAAGCCGAGGATCGACTCCCACCACGTGTGCACGTGGGACAGCCCTGTGGGAAAGCCTCGTGGGAAAGCCTCGTGGGAAAGACTCGAGGGAAAACCATAGATCCTTTGATCCACGCGGCGGACTGCGTGACACTGCTGCTACCGCTCTGGAGGAAAATGCAAGTGCATTCCCGCATTCGAGACGAGCACTGACTCCTCTGGGGAGATTCCAGAAGTACCCCAAGATCCATGTCAGCAGTGGAGAGGAATCCTCAGGTTCCGGCCCCGAATCCACAGAAGGTCTTAGGCCCCGGCATCGACGGCAGAGGAATCCCGAGAGGCCCCCGAGGAAACTCGCATGGGGACTGGCCTTTCCTGAGGCCACCAGAGCGGGTCCCTGAGGTCCCCGTCGTAAGTCGAGAGCACCTGCCTCAACTCGAGAAAATCCAGGAGGTTTTGCCCTCCAGGCGAGATGAGGCCCATTTCCGCTGAGGCTTCTCGAGGCTAATCACATCTAACCACTCGAACTTCCAAAGGGTCCTTCACACCCTTGCTGCAACTCAAGAAGTTCCCCGACATACCCGTCTCCACTCGAGAGGAAGCACGAGGGTCCCGCACACATCCAGGGGAGCCCCGTTTCTGCCTCCTAGCTCGAGATGAGGGATCCTTTCCCTGTTTGGTAGGGAAAGAATTCCCAGCGTTTCCGTCGCATCTCAAGAGGCGCTCTCCACAGGAAAGGCGAGAGGAACTCCAGGGTCGTGCCACCCTTCAAAGAGTCCCCCTGATGTGTCAGTCCATTCCAGAGGAACCTGTTTTCCCTGCACTGCCTTGACGTTCAAGCCGAGGATGGACTCCCACCACGTGTGCACGTGGGACCGCCCTGTGGGAAAGCCTCGTCAGAAAGCCTCGTGGGAAAGACTCGAGGGAAAACCATAGATCCTTTGATCCACGCGGCGGACTGCGTGACACTGCTGCTACCGCTCTGGAGGAAAGCGCAAGTGCATGCCCGCATTCGAGACGAGGACTGACTCCCCTGGGGAGACTCCAGAAGTACCCCAAGATCCATGTCAGCACTGGAGAGGAATCCTCAGGTTCCGGCCCCGACTCCACACAAGGTCGTAGGCCCCGGCATCGACGGGAGAGGAATCCCGAGAGGCCCCCGAGGAACTTGCATGGGGACTGGCCTTTCCTGAGCCCACCAGAGCGGGTCCCTGAGGTCCCCGTCGTAAGTCGAGAGCACCTGCCGCAACTCGAGAAAATCCAGGAGGTTTTGCGCTCCAGGCGAGATGAGGCCCATTTCCGCTGAGGCTTCTCGAGGCTAATCACATCTAAACACTGGAACTTCCAAAGGGTCCTTCACACCCTTGCTGCAACTCAAGAAGTTCCCTGACATACCCGTCTCCACTCGAGAGGAAGCACGAGGGTCCCGCACACATCCAGGGGAGCCCCGTTTCCGCCTCCTAGCTCGAGATGAGGGATCCTTTCCCTGTTTCGTAGGGAAAGAATTCCCGGCGTTCCCGTCGCATCTCAAGAGGCGCTCTCCACAGGAAAGGCGAGAGGAACTCCAGGGTCGTGCCACCCTTCAAAGAGTCCACCAGGTGTCAGTCCATTCCAGAGGAACCTGTTTTCCCTGCACTGCCTTGACGTTCAAGCCGAGGATCGACTCCCACCACGTGTGCACGTGGGACAGCCCTGTGGGAAAGCCTCGTGGGAAAGCCTCGAGGGAAAGACTCGAGGGAAAACCATAGATCCTTTGATCCACGCGGCGGACTGCGTGACACTGCTGCTACCGCTCTGGAGGAAAGCGCAAGTGCATGCCCGCATTCGAGACGAGGACTGACTCCCCTGGGGAGACTCCAGAAGTACCCCAAGATCCATGTCAGCACTGGAGAGGAATCCTCAGGTTCCGGCCCCGACTCCAAACAAGGTCTTAGGCCCCGGCATCGACGGGAGAGGAATCCCGAGAGGCCCCCGAGGAACTCGCATGGGGACTGGCCTTTCCTGAGGCCACCAGAGCGGGTCCCTGAGGTCCTCGTCGTAAGTCGAGAGCACCTGCCGCAACTCGAGAAAATCCAGGAGGTTTTGCCCTCCAGGCTAGATGAGGCCCATTTCCGCTGAGGCTTCTCGAGGCCAATCACATCTAACCACTGGAACTTCCAAAGGGTCCTTCACACCCTTGCTGCAACTCAAGAAGTTCCCCGACATACCCGTCTCCACTCGAGAGGAAGCACGAGGGTCCCGCACACATCCAGGGGAGCCCCGTTTCCGCCTCCTAGCTCGAGATGAGGGTTCCTTTCCCTGTTTCATAGGGAAAGAATTCCCGGCGTTCCCGTCGCATCTCAAGAGGTGGCGCTCTACACAGGAAAGGCGAGAGGAACTCCAGGGTCATGCCACCATTCCAAGAGTCCCCCAGATGTGTCAGTCCATTCCAGAGGAACCTGTTTTCCCTGCACTCCCTTGACGTTCAAGCCGAGGATCGACTCCCACCATGTGTGCACGTGGGACAGCCCTGTGGGAAAGCCTCGTGGGAAAGCCTCGTGGGAAATACTCGAGGGAAAACCATAGATCCTTTGATCCACGCGGCGGACTGCGTGACACTGCTGCTACCGCTCTGGAGGAAAGCGCAAGTGCATGCCCGCATTCGAGACGAGGACTGACTCCCCTGGGGAGACTCCAGAAGTACCCCAAGATCAATGTCAGCACTGGAGAGGAATCCTCAGGTTCCGGCCCCGACTCCACACAAGGTCTTAGGCCCCGGCATCGACGGGAGAGGAATCCCCAGAGGCCCCCGAGGAACTCTCATGGGGACTGGCCTTTCCTGAGGCCACCAGAGCGGGTCCCTGAGGTCCCCGTCGTAAGTCGAGAGCACCTGCCGCAACTCGAGAAAATCCAGGAGGTTTTGCCCTCCAGGCGAGATGAGGCCCATTTCCGCTGAGGCTTCTCGAGGCTAACCACATCTATCCACTGGAACTTCCAAAGGGTCCTTCACACCCTTGCTGCAACTCAAGAAGGTCCGCGACATACCCGTCTGCACTCGAGAGGAAGCACGTGGGGTCCCGCACACATCCAGGGGAGCCCCGTTTCCGCCTCGTAGCTCGAGATGAGGGATCCTTTCCCTGTTTCGTAGGGAAAGAATTCCCGGCGTTCCCGTCGCATCTCAAGAGGCGGCGCTCTCCACAGGAAAGGCGAGAGGAACTCCAGGGTCGTGCCACCATTCCAAGAGTCCCCCAGATGTGTCAGTCCATTCCAGAGGAACCTGTTTTCCCTGCACTGCCTGGACGTTCAAGCCGAGGATCGACTCCCACCACGTGTGCACGTGGGACAGCCCTGTGGTAAAGCCTCGTGGGAAAGCCTCGAGGGAAAAACATAGATCCTTTGATCCACGCGGCGGACTGCGTGACACTGCTGCTACCGCTCTGGAGGAAAGCGCAAGTGCATGCCCGCATTCGAGACGAGGACTGACTCCCCTGGGGAGACTCCAGAAGTACCCCAAGATCCATGTCCGCACTGGAGAGGAATCCTCATGTTCCGGCCCCGACTCCACACAAGATCTTAGGCCCCGGCATTGACGGGAGAGGAATCCCGAGAGGCCCCCGAGGAACTCGCATGGGGAATGGCCTTTCCTGAGGCCACCAGAGCGGGTCCCTGAGGTCCCCGTCGTAAGTCGAGAGCACCTGCCGCAACTCGAGAAAATCCAGGAGGTTTTGCCCTTCAGGCGAAATGAGGCCCATTTCCGCTGAGGCTTCTCGAGGCTAATCACATCTAACCACTGGAACTTCCAAAGGGTCCTTCACACCCTTGCTGCAACTCAAGAAGTTCCCCGACATACACGTCTCCACTCGAGAGGAAGCACGAGGGTCCTGCACACATCCAGGGGAACCCGTTTCCGCCTCCTAGCTCCAGATGAGGGATCCTTTCCCTGTTTCGTAGGGAAAGAATTCCTGCCGTTCCCGTCGCATCTCAAGTGGAGGCGCTCGCCACAGGAAAGGCGAGAGGATCTCCAGGGTCGTGCCACCATTCCAAGAGCCCCCAGATGTGTTAGTCCATTCCAGAGGAACCTGTTTTCCCTGCACTGCCTTGACGTTGAAGCCGAGGATCGACTCCCACCACGTGTGCACGTGGGACAGCCCTGAGGGAAAGCCTCGTGGGAAAGCCTCGTGGGAAATACTCGAGGGAAAACCATAGATCCTTTGATCCACGCGGCGGAATAGGTGACACTGCTGCTACCGCTCTGGAGGAAAGCGCAAGTGCATGCCTGCATTCGAGACGAGGACTGACACCCTGGGCAGACTCCAGAAGTACCCCAAGATCCATGTCAGCCCTGGAGAGGAATCCTCAGGTTCCGGCCCCGACTCCACACAAGGTCTTAGGCCCCGGCATCGACGGGAGAGGAATCCCGAGAGGCCCCCGAGGAACTCGCATGGGGACTGGCCTGTCCTGAGGCCACCAGATCCGGTCCCTGAGGTCCCCGTCGTAAGTCGAGAGCACCCGCCGCAACTCGAGAAAATCCAGGAGGTTTTGTCCTCCAGGCGAGATCAGGCCCATTTCCCATGAGGCTTTTCGAGGCTAATCATATCTAACCACTGGAACTTCCAAAGGGTCCTTCACACCCTTGCTGCAACTCAAGAAGTTCCCCGACATAACCGTCTTCACTCGAGAGGAAGCATGAGGGTCCCGCACTCATCCAGGGGAGCCCCGTTTCCGCCTCCTAGCTCGAGATGAGGGATCCTTTCCCTGTTTCGTAGGGAAAGAATTCCCGGCGTTCCCGTCGCATCTCAAGAGGAGGCGCTCTCCACAGGAAAGGCGAGAGGAACTCCAGGGTCGTGCCACCATTCCAAGAGTCCCCCAGATGTGTCAGTCCATTCCAGAGGAACCTGTTTTCCCTGCACTGCCTTGACGTTCAAGCCGAGGATCGACTCCCACCACGTGTGCGCGTGGGACAGCCCTGTGGGAAAGCCTCGTGGGAAAGCCTCGAGGGAAAGACTCGAGGGAAAACCATAGATCCTTTGATCCACGCGGCGGACTGCGTGACACTGCTGCTACCGCTCTGGAGGAAAGCGCAAGTGCATGCCCGCATTCGAGACGAGGACTGACTCCCCTGGGGAGACTCCAGAAGTACCCCAAGATCCATGTCAGCACTGGAGAGGAATCCTCAGGTTCCGGCCCCGACTCCACACAAGGTCTTAGGCCCCGGCATCGACGGGAGAGGAATCCCGAGAGGCCCCCGAGGAACTCGCATGGGGACTGGCCTTTCCTTAGGCCACCAGAGCGGGTCCCTGAGGTCCCCGTCGTAAGTCGAGAGCACCTGCCGCAACTCGAGAAAATCCAGGAGGTTTTGCCCTCCAGGCTAGATGAGGCCCATTTCCGCTGAGGCTTCTCGAGGCCAATCACATCTACCCACTGGAACTTCCAAAGGGTCCTTCACACCCTTGCTGCAACTCAAGAAGTTCCCCGACATACCCATCTCCACTCGAGAGGAAGCACGAAGGTCCCGCACACATCCAGGGGAGCCCCGTTTCCGCCTCCTAGCTCGAGATGAGGGATCCTTTCCCTGTTTCATAGGGAAAGAATTCCCGGCGTTCCCGTCGCATCTCAAGAGGAGGCGCTCTACACAGGAAAGGCGAGAGGAACTCCAGGGTCATGCCACCATTCCAAGAGTCCCCCAGATGTGTCAGTCCATTCCAGAGGAACCTGTTTTCCCTGCACTGCCTTGACGTTCAAGCCGAGGATCGACTCCCACCACGTGTGCACGTGGGACAGCCCTGTGAGAAAGCCTCGTGGGAAAGCCTCGTGGGAAAGACTCGAGGGAAAACCATAGATCCTTTGATCCACGAGGCGGACTGCGTGACACTGCTGCTACCGCTCTGGAGGAAAGCGCAAGTGCATGCCCGCATTCGAGACGAGGACTGACTCCCCTGGGGAGACTCCAGAAGTACCCCAAGATCAATGTCAGCACTGGAGAGGAATCCTCAGGTTCCGGCCCCGACTCCACACAAGGTCTTAGGCCCCGGCATCGACGGGAGAGGGATCCCGAGAGGCCCCCGAGGAACTCGCATGGGGACTGGCTTTTCCTGAGGCCACCAGAGCGGGTCCCTGAGGTCCCCGTCGTAAGTCGAGATCACCTGCCGCAACTCGAGAAAATCCAGGAGGTTTTGCCCTCCAGGCGAGATGAGGATCATTTCCGCTGAGGCTTCTCGAGGCTAATCACGTCTAAACACTGGAACTTCCAAAGGGTCCTTCACACCCTTGCTGCAACTCAAGAAGTTCCCCGACATACCCGTCTGCACTCGAGAGGAAGCACGTGGGGTCCCGCACACATCCAGGGGAGCCCCGTTTCCGCCTGCTAGCTCGAGTTGAGGGATCCTTTCCCTGTTTCGTAGGGAAAGAATTCCCGGCGTTCCTGTCGCATTTCAAGAGGAGGCGCTCTCCACAGGAAAGGCGAGAGGAACTCCAGGGTCGTGCCACCATTCCAAGAGTCCCCCAGATGTGTCAGTCCATTCCAGAGGAACCTGTTTTCCCTGAACTGCCTTGACGTTCAAGCCGAGGATCGACTCCCACCACGTGTGCACGTGGGACAGCCCTGTGGGAAAGCCTCGTGGGAAAGCCTCGTGGGAAAGACTCGAGGGAAAACCATAGATCCTTTGATCCATGCGGCGGACTGCGTGACACTGCTGCTACCGCTCTGGAGGTAAGCGCAAGTGCATGCCCGCATTCGAGACGAGGACTGACTCCCCTGGGGAGACTCCAGAAGTACCCCAAGATCCATGTCAGCACTGGAGAGGAATCCTCAGGTTCCGGCCCCGACTCCACACAAGGACTTAGGCCCTGGCATTGACGGGAGAGGAATCCCCAGAGGCCCCCGAGGAACTCGCATGGGGACTGGCCTTTCCTGAGGCCACCAGAGCGGGTCCCTGAGGTCCCCGTCGTAAGTCGAGAGCACCTGCCGCAACTTGAGAAAATCCAGGAGGTTTTGCCCTCCAGGCGAGCTGAGGCCCATTTCCGCTGAGGCTTCTCGAGGCTAACCACATCTAACCACTGGAACTTCCAAAGGGTCCTTCACACCCTTGCTGCAACTCAAGAAGGTCCGCGACATACCCGTCTGCACTCGAGAGGAAGCACGTGGGGTCCCGCACACATCCAGGGGAGCCCCGTTTCCGCCTCGTAGCTCGAGATGAGGGATCCTTTCCCTGTTTCGTAGGGAAAGAATTCCCGGCGTTCCCGTCGCATCTCAAGAGGCGGCGCTCTCCACAGGAAAGGCGAGAGGAACTCCAGGGTCGTGCCACCATTCCAAGAGTCCCCCAGATGTGTCAGTCCATTCCAGAGGAACCTGTTTTCCCTGCACTGCCTTGACGTTCAAGCCGAGGATCGACTCCCACCACGTGTGCACGTGGGACAGCCCTGTGGGAAAGCCTCGTGGGAAAGCCTCGTGGGAAAGACTCGAGGGAAAACCATAGATCCTTTGATCCCCGCGGCGGACTGCGTGACACTGCTTCTACCGCTCTGGAGGAAAGAGCAAGTGCATGCCAGCATTCGAGACGAGGACTGACTCCCCTGGGGAGACTCCAGAAGTACCCCAAGATCCATGTCAGCACTGGAGAGGAATCCTCAGGTTCCGGCCCCGACTCCACACAAGGTCTTAGGCCCCGGCATCGACGGGAGAGGAATCCCGAGACGCCCCCGAGGAACTCGCATGGGGACTGGCCTTTCCTGAGGCCACCAGAGCGGGTCCCTGAGGTCCCCGTCGTAAGTCGAGAGCACCTGCCGCAACTCGAGAAAATCCAGGAGGGTTTGCCCTCCAGGGGAGATGAGGCCCATTTCCGCTGAGGCTTCTCGAGGCCAATCACATCTAAACACTGGAACTTCCAAAGGGTCCTTCACACCCTTGCTGCAACTCAAGAAGTTCCCCGACATACCCGTCTCCACTCGAGAGGAAGCACGTGGGGTCCCGCACACATCCAGGGGAGCCCCGTTTCCGCCTCCTAGCTCGAGATGAGGGATCCTTTCCCTGTTTCGTAGGGAAAGAATTCCCGGCGTTCCCGTCGCATCTCAAGAGAAGGCGCTTTCCACAGGAAAGGCGAGAGGAACTCCAGGGTCGTGACACCATTCCAAGAGTCCCCCAGATGTGTCAGTCCATTCCAGAGGAACCTGTTTTCCCTGCACTGCCTGGACGTTCAAGCCGAGGATCGACTCCCACCACGTGTGCACGTGGGACAGCCCTGTGGGAAAGCCTCGTGGGAAAGCCTCGAGGGAAAGACTCGAGGGAAAACCATAGATCCTTTGATCCACGCGGCGGACTGCGTGACACTGCTGCTACCGCTCTGGAGGAAAGCGCAAGTGCATGCCCGCATTCGAGACGAGGACTGACTCCCCTGGGGAGACTCCAGAAGTACCCCAAGATCCATGTCAGCACTGGAGAGGAATCCTCAGGTTCCGGCCCCGACTCCACACAAGGTCTTAGGCCCCGGCATCGACGGGAGAGGAATCCCGAGAGGCCCCCGAGGAACTCGCATGGGGACTGGCCTTTCCTGAGGCCACCAGAGCGGGTCCCTGTGGTCCCCGTCGTAAGTCGAGAGCACCTGCCGCAACTCGAGAAAATCCAGGAGGATTTTCCCTCCAGGCGAGATGAGGCCCATTTCCGCTGAGGCTTCTCGAGGCTAATCACATCTAACCACTGGAACTTCCAAAGGGTCCTTCACACCCTTGCTGCAACTCAAGAAGTTCCCCGACCTACACGTATCCACTCGAGAGGAAGCACGAGGGTCCTGCACACATCCAGGGGAACCCGTTTCCGCCTCCTAGCTCCAGATGAGGGATCCTTTCCCTGTTTCGTAGGGAAAGAATTCCTGCCGTTCCCGTCGCATCTCAAGAGGAGGCGCTCTCCACAGGAAAGGCGAGAGGAACTCCAGGGTCGTGCCACCATTCCAAGAGCCCCCAGATGTGTTAGTCCATTCCAGAGGAACCTGTTTTCCCTGCACTGCCTTGACGTTGAAGCCGAGGATCGACTCCCACCACGTGTGCACGTGGGACAGCCCTGAGGGAAAGCCTCGTGGGAAAGCCTCGTGGGAAATACTCGAGGGAAAACCATAGATCCTTTGATCCACGCGGCGGAATACGTGACACTGCTGCTAGCGCTCTGGAGGAAAGCGCAAGTGCATGCCTGCATTCGAGACGAGGACTGACACCCTGGGCAGACTCCAGAAGTACCCCAAGATCCATGTCAGCCCTGGAGAGGAATCCTCAGGTTCCGAACCCGACTCCACACAAGGTCTTAGGCCCCGGCATCGACGGGAGAGGAATCCCGAGAGGCCCCCGAGGAACTCGCATGGGGACTGGCCTGTCCTGAGGCCACCAGAGCCGGTCCCTGAGGTCCCCGTCGTAAGTCGAGAGCACCCGCCGCAACTCGAGAAAATCCAGGAGGTTTTGTCCTCCAGGCGAGATCAGGCCCATTTCCCATGAGGCTTTTCGAGGCTAATCACATCTAACCACTGGAACTTCCAAAGGGTCCTTCACACCCTTGCTTCAACTCAAGAAGTTCCCCGACATAACCGTCTCCACTCGAGAGGAAGCATGAGGGTCCCGCACTCATCCAGGGGAGCCCCGTTTCCGCCTCCTAGCTCGAGATGAGGGATCCTTTCCCTGTTTCGTAGGTAAAGAATTCCCGGCGTTCCCGTCGCATCTCAAGAGGAGGCGCTCTCCACAGGAAAGGCGAGAGGAACTCCAGGGTCGTGCCACCATTCCAAGAGTCCACCAGATGTGTCAGTCCATTCCAGAGGAACCTGTTTTCCCTGCACTGCCTGGACGTTCAAGCCGAGGATCGACTCCCACCACGTGTGCACGTGGGACAGCCCTGTGGGAAAGCCTCGTGGGAAAGCCTCGAGGGAAAGACTCGAGGGAAACCATAGATCCTTTGATCCACGCGGCGGACTGCGTGACACTGCTGCTACCGCTCTGGAGGAAAGAGCAAGTGCATGCCCGCATTCGAGACGAGGACTGACTCCCCTGGGGAGACTCCAGAAGTACCCCAAGATCCATGTCAGCACTGGAGAGGAATCCTCAGGTTCCGGCCCCGACTCCACACAAGGTCTTAGGCCCCGGCATCGACGGGAGAGGAATCCCGAGACGCCCCCGAGGAACTCGCATGGGGACTGGCCTTTCCTGAGGCCACCAGAGCGGGTCCCTGAGGTCCCCGTCGTAAGTCGAGAGAACCTGCCGCAACTCGAGAAAATCAAGGAGGATTTGCCACCTAGGCGAGATGAGGCCCATTTCCGCTGAGGCTTCTCGAGGCCAATCACATCTAACCACTGGAACTTCCAAAGGGTCCTTCACACCCTTGCTGCAACTCAAGAAGTTCCCCGACATACCCGTCTGCACTCGAGAGGAAGCACGTGGTGTCCCGCACACATCCAAGGGAGCCCCGTTTCCGCCTCCTAGCTCGAGATGAGGGATCCTTTCCCTGTTTCATAGGGAAAGAATTCCCGGCGTTCCCGTCGCATCTCAAGAGGGGGCGCTCTCCACAGGAAAGGCGAGAGGAACTCCAGGGTCATGCCACCATTCCAAGAGTCCCCCAGATGTGTCAGTCCATTCCAGAGGAACCTGTTTTCCCTGCACTGCCTTGACGTTCAAGCCGAGGATCGACTCCCACCACGTGTGCACGTGGGACAGCCCTGTGGTAAAGCCTCGTGGGAAAGCCTCGAGGGAAAAACATAGATCCTTTGATCCACGTGGCGGACTGCGTGACACTGCTGCTACCGCTCTGGAGGAAAGCGCAAGTGCATGCCCGCATTCGAGACGAGGACTGACTCCCCTGGGGAGACTACAGAAGTACCCCAAGATCCATGTCCGCACTGGAGAGGAATCCTCATGTTCCGGCCCCGACTCCACACAAGATCTTAGTCCCCGGCATTGACGGGAGAGGAATCCCGAGAGGCCCCCGAGGAACTCGCATGGGGACTGGCCTTTCCTGAGGCCACCAGAGCGGGTCCCTGAGGTCCCCGTCGTAAGTCGACAGCACCTGCCGCAACTCGAGAAAATCCAGGAGGTTTTGCCCTTCAGGCGAAATGAGGCCCATTTCCGCTGAGGCTTCTCGAGGCTAATCACATCTAATCACTGGAACTTCCAAAGGGTCCTTCACACCCTTGCTGCAACTCAAGAAGTTCCCCGACATACACGTCTCCACTCGAGAGGAAGCACGAGGGTCCTGCACACATCCAGGGGAACCCGTTTCCGCCTCCTAGCTCCAGATGAGGGATCCTTTCCCTGTTTCGTAGGGAAAGAATTCCTGCCGTTCCCGTCGCATCTCAAGTGGAGGTGCTCTCCACAGGAAAGGCGAGAGGAACTCCAGGGTCGTGCCACCATTCCAAGAGCCCCCAGATGTGTTAGTCCATACAGAGGAACCTGTTTTCCCTGCACTGCCTTGACGTTGAGGTCGAGGATCGACTCCCACCACGTGTGCACGTGGGACAGCCCTGAGGGAAAGCCTCGTGGGAAAGCCTCGTGGGAAATACTCGAGGGAAAACTATAGATCCTTTGATCCACGCGGCGGAATACGTGACACTGCTGCTACCGCTCTGGAGGAAAGCGCAAGTGCATGCCTGCATTCGAGACGAGGACTGACACCCTGGGCAGACTCCAGAAGTACCCCAAGATCCATGTCAGCCCTGGAGAGGAATCCTCAGGTTCCGGCCCCGACTCCACACAAGGTCTTAGGCCCCGGCATCGACGGGAGAGGAATCCCGAGAGGCCCCCGAGGAACTCGCATGGGGACTGGCCTGTCCTGAGGCCACCAGAGCGGGTCCCTGAGGTCCCCGTCGTAAGTCGAGAGCACCTGCCGCAACTCGAGAAAATCCAGGAGGTTTTGTCCTCCAGGCGAGATGAGGCCCATTTCCGCTGAGGCTTCTCGAGGCTAATCACATCTAACCACTGGAACTTCCAAAGGGTCCTTCACACCCTTGCTGCAACTCAAGAAGTTCCCCGACATAACCGTCTCCACTCGAGAGGAAGCATGAGGGTCCCGCACTCATCCAGGGGAGCCCCGTTTCCGCCTCCTAGCTCGAGATGAGGGATCCTTTCCCTGTTTCGTAGGGAAAGAATTCCCGGCGTTCCCGTCGCATCTCAAGAGGAGGCGCTCTCCACAGGAAAGGCGAGAGGAACTCCAGGGTCGTGCCACCATTCCAAGAGTCCCCCAGATGTGTCAGTCCATTCCAGAGGAACCTGTTTTCCCTGCACTGCCTTGACGTTCAAGCCGAGGATCGACTCCCACCACGTGTGCACGTGGGACAGCCCTGTGGGAAAGCCTCGTGGGATAGACTCGAGGGAAAACCATAGATCCTTTGCTCCACGCCGCGGACTGCGTGACACTGCTGCTCCCGCTCTGGAGGAAAGCGCAAGTGCATGCCCGCATTCGAGACGAGGACTGACTCCCCTGGGGAGACTCCAGAAGTACCCCAAGAACCATGTCAGCACTGGAGAGGAATCCTCAGGTTCCAGCCCCGACTCCACACAAGGTCTTAGGCCCCGGCATCGACGGGAGAGGAATCTCGAGAGGCTCCCGAGGAACTCGCATGGGGACTGGCCTTTCCTTAGGCCACCAGAGCGGGTCCCTGAGGTCCCCGTCGTAAGTCGAGAGCACCTGCCGCAACTCGAGAAAATCCAGGAAGTTTTACCCTACAGGCTAGATGAGGCCCATTTCCGCTGAGGCTTCTCGAGGCTAATCGCATCTAAACACTGGAACTTCCAAAGGGTCCTTCACACCCTTGCTGCAACTCAAGAAGTTCCCCGACATAACCGTCTCCACTCGAGAGGAAGCACGAGGGTCCCGCACACATCCAGGGGAG
The DNA here is from genome assembly GCF_042477335.2 of Ovis canadensis. NCBI lineage: Eukaryota > Metazoa > Chordata > Mammalia > Artiodactyla > Bovidae > Ovis > Ovis canadensis. Next base: position 5,448,481 of record NC_091252.1, read on the forward strand.
ACCCGTTTCCGCCTCCTAGCTCGAGATGAGGGATCCTTTCCCTGTTTCGTAGGGAAAGAATTCCCGGCGATCCCGGCGCATCTCAAGAGGAGGCGCTCTCCACAGGAAAGGCGAGAGGAGCTCCAGGGTCGTGACACCATTCCAAGAGTCCCCCAGATGTGTCAGTCCATTCCAGAGGAACCTGTTTTCCCTGCACTGCCTTGACGTTCAAGCCGAGGATCGAGTCCCACCACGTGTGCACGTGGGACAGCCCTGTGGGAAAGCCTCGTGGGAAAGCCTCGTGGGATAGACTCGAGGGAAAAACATAGATCCTTTGCTCCACGCGGCGGACTGCGTGACACTGCTGCTCCCGCTCTGGAGGAAAGCGCAAGTGCATGCCCGCATTCGAGACGACGACTGACTCCCCTGGGGAGACTCCAGAAGTACCCAAAGATCCATGTCAGCACTGGAGAGGAATCCTCAGGTTCCGGCCCCGACTCCACACTAGGTCTTAGGCCCCGGCATCGACGGGAGAGGAATCCCTAGAGGCCCCCGAGGAACTCGCATGGGGACTGGCCTTTCCTTAGGCCACCAGAGCGGGTGCCTGAGGTCCCCGTCGTAAGTCGAGAGCACCTGCCGCAACTCGAGAAAATCCAGGAGGTTTTACCCTACAGCCTAGATGAGGCCCATTTCCGCTGAGGCTTCTCGAGGCTAATGGCATCTAAACACTGGAACTTCCAAAGGGTCCTTAACACCCTTGCTGCAACTCAAGAAGTTCACCGACATAACCGTCTCCACACGAGAGGAAGCACGAGGGTCCCGCACACATCCAGGGGAGCCGCGTTTCCGCCTCCTAGCTCGAGATGAGGGATCCTTTCCCTGTTTCGAAGGGAAAGAATTCCCGGCGATCCCGGCGCATCTCAAGAGGAGGCGCTCTCCACAGGAAAGGCGAGAGGAACTCCATGGTCGTTCCACCATTCCAAGAGTCCCCCAGATGTGTCAGTCCATTCCAGAGGAACCTGTTTTGCCTGCACTGCCTTGATGTTCAAGCCAAGGATCGACTCCCTCCACGTGTGCACATGGGACAGACCTGAGGGAAAGCCTCGTGGGAAAGCCTCGTGGGAAAGACTCGAGGGATAACCATAGATCCTTTGATCCACGCAGCGGAATACGTGACACTGATGCTACCGCTCTGGAGGAAAGCGCAAGTGCATGCCCGCATTCGAGACGAGGACTGACACCCTGGGCAGACTCCAGAAGTACCCCAAGATCCATGTCAGCCCTGGAGAGGAATCCTCAGGTTCCGGCCCCGACTCCACACAAGGTCTTAGGCCCCGGCATCGACGGGAGAGGAATCCCGAGAGGCCCCCGAGGAACTCGCATGGGGACTGGCCTTTCCTGAGGCCACCAGAGCGGGTCCCAGAGGTCCCCGTCGTAAGTCGAGAGCACCTGCCGCAACTCGAGAAAATCCAGGAGTTTTTGCCCTCCAGGCGAGATGAGGCCCATTTCCGCTGAGGCTTTTCGAGGCTAATCGCATCTAACCACTGGAACTTCCAAAGGGTCCTTCACACCCTTGCTGCAACTCAAGAAGTTCCCCGACATACCCGTCTCCACTCGAGAGGAAGCACGAGGGTCCCGCACACCTCCAGGGGAGCCCCGTTTCCGCCTCCTAGCTCGAGATGAGGGATGCTTTCCCAGTTTCGTAGGGAAGGAATTCCCGGCGTTCCCATCGCATCTCAAGAGGAGGCGCTCCACACAGGAAAGGCGAGAGGAACTCCAGGGTCGTGCCACCATTCCAAGAGTCCCCCAGATGCGTCAGTCCACTCCAGAGGAAAGTATGTTCCCTGCACTGCCTCGACTTTCATGCCGAGGATCGACTACCACCACGTGTGCACCTGGGACAGCCCTGTGGGAAAGCCTCGTGGGAAAGAATCGAGGGAAAAACATAGATCCTTTGATCCACGCGGCGGACTGCGTGACACTGCTGCTACCGCTCTGGAGGAAAGCGCAAGTGCATGCCCGCATTCGAGACGAGGACTGACTCCCCTGGGGAGACTCCAGAAGTATCCCAAGATCCATGCCAACACTGGAGAGGAATCCTCAGGTTCCGGTCCCGAATCCATACAAGGTCTTATGCGCCGGCATGGCCGGGAGAGGAATCCCGAGAGGCCCCCGAGGAACTTGCATGGGGACTGGCCTTTCCTGAGGCCACCAGAGCCAGTCCCTGAGGTCCCCGTCGTAAGTCGAGAGCACCTGCCGCAACTCGAGAAAATCCATGAGGTTTTGTCCTCCAGGCGAGATGAGGCCCATTTCCCCTGAGGCTTTTCGAGGCTAATCACATCTAACCACTGGAAATTCGAAAGGGTCCTTCTCACCTTTGCTGCAACTCAAGAAGTTCCCCGACATACCCGTCTCCACTCGAGAGGAAGCACGAGGGTCCCGCACACATCCAGGGGAGCCCCGTTTCCGCCTCCTAGCTCGAGATGAGGGATCCTTTCCCTGTTTCGTAGGGAAAGAATTCCCGGCATTCCCGTCGCATCTCAAGAGGAGGCGCTGTCCACAGGAAAGGCGAGAGGAACTCCAGGGTTGTGCCACCATTCCAAGAGTCCCCCAGATGTGTCAGTCCATTCCAGAGGAACCTGTTTTCCCTGCACTGCCTTGACGTTCAAGCCGAGGATCGACTCCCACCACGTGTGCACGTGGGACAGCCCTGTGGGAAAGCCTCGTGGGAAAGCCTCGTGGGATAGACTCGAGGGAAAACCATTGATCCTTTGATCCACGCTGCGGACTGCGTGACACTGCTGCTACCGCTCTGGAGGAAAGCGCAAGTGCATGCCCGCATTCGAGACGAGGACTGACTCCCCTGGGGAGACTCAAGAAGTACCCCAAGATCCATTTCAACACTGGAGAGGAATCCTCAGGTTCCGGCCCCGACTCGACACAGGTCTTAGGCCCCGGCATCGACGGGAGAGGAATCCCGAGAGGCCCCCGAAGAACTCGCATGGGGACTGGCCTTTCCTGAGGCCACCAGAGCGGGTCCCAGAGGTTCCCGTCGTAAGTCGAGAGCACCTGCCGCAACTCGAGAAAATCCAGGAGGTTTTGCCCTCCAGGCGAGATGAGGCCCATTTCCGCTAAGGCTTCTCGAGGCTAATCACATCTAACCACTGGAACTTCCAAAGGGTCCTTCACACCCTTGCCCCAACTCAAGAAGTTCCCCGACATACTCGTCTGCACTCGAGAGGAAGCACGAGGTCCAGCACACATCCAGGGGAGCCCCGTTTCCGCCTCCTAGCTCGAGATGAGGGATCCTTTCCCTGTTTCATAGGGAAAGAATTCCCGGCGTTCCCGTCGCATCTCAAGAGGAGGCGGTCTTCACAGGAAAGGGGAGAGGAACTCCAGTGTCGTCCCACCTTTCCAAGAGTCCCCGAGTTGTGTCAGTCCATTGCAGAGGAACCTGATTTCACTGCACTGCCTTGACGTTCAAGCCGAGGAACGATTCCCACCACGAGTGCACGTGTGACAGCCCTGTGGGAAAGCCTCGTGGGAAAGCCTCGTGGGAAAGACTGGAGGGAAAACCATAGATCCTTTGCTCCACGCGGCGGATGCGTGACACTGCTGCTACCGCTCTGGAGGAAAGCGCAAGTGCATGCCCGCATTCGAGACGAGGACTGACTCCCCTGGGGAGACTCCAGAAGTACCCCAAGATCCATGTCAGCACTGGAGAGGAATCCTCAGGTTCCAGCCCCAACTCCACACAATGTCTTAGGCCCCGTTATAGAAGGTAGAGGAATCATGAGAGGTCCCCGTTCAACTCGCATGGGGACTGGCCTTTCCTGAGGCCACCAGAGCGTGTCCCTGAGGTCCCCGTCGTAAGTCGAGAGCACCTGCCGCAACTCGAGTAAATCCAGGAGGTTTTGCCCTCCAGGAGAGATGGGGCCGATTTCCTCGGAGGTTTCTCAAGGCTAATCACATCTAAGCTCTGGAACTTCCAAAAGTTCCTTCACACCCTTGCTGCAACTCAAGAAGTTCCCCGACATATCCGTCTCCCTTCGAGAGGAAGCACGAGGGTCCCTCCCACATCCAGAGGAGCCCCGTTTCCGCCTCCTAGCTCGAGATGAGGGATCCTTTCACTGCTTTTTCGGGAAAGAATTCTGAGCATTCCCGTCCAATCTCAAGAGGAGGCGGTCTCCACAGGAAACGCGGGAGGAACTACAGCACCGTTCCACCATTCCAAGAGTCCTCCAGAAGTGACAGTCCATTCCAGAGGAACCTGTTTTCCCTGCACTGCCTCGACTTTCAAGCCGAGGTTCGACTCCCACCTCGGTGATACGTGGGAGAGCACTGTTGGAGAGCCTGTTGGGAAAGCCTCGTGGGAAATCCTCAAAGGAAAACCAGAGATCCCATGATCAACGCGACAGGAAACGTGACACTGCTGCTACAGCTCGGGAGGACAGCACACGTGAATACCCCCTCTGGAGACAATGACTGACTCCCCTGGGGAGACTCCAGAAGTACCCCAAGATCCATGTCAGCACTGGGGAGGAATCCGCAGGTTCCGGCCCCACCTCCACACAAGGTCTTGAGTCCCGGCATCGATGGTACAGGAATCCCGAGAGGCCCCTGAGCAACTCGCATACGGACTGGACTTTTCTGAGGCCACCAGAGAGGGTCCCTGAGGTCCCCGTGGTAAGTCGAGAGCAGCTGCCACAACTGGATAAAATCCAGGAAGTTTTGCCCTCCAGGCGAGGTGATGCCCATTTCCACTGAGGCTTCTCGAAGCTAATGACACCTAAACTCTGGAACTTCAAAAAGGTCCTTCACACCCTTGCTTCAACTCACGAGGTTCCCTGACATAACCGTTTACACTAGAGAGGAAGCACGAGGGTCCTGGCCACATCCAGAAGAGCCCCGTTTCCGCCTCGTAGCTCGAGATGAGGGAGCCTTTCCCTGCTTGGTCGAGAAAGAATTCGGGGCATTCCCGTCGCATCTTAAGAGGAGAAGCTCTCCACAGGAAAGGAGAGAAGAACTCCAGTGTCGTGCGACCATTCCCAGAGTCCCCCAGATGTCTTCGTACATTCCAGAGGAACCTGTTTTCCCTGCACTGCCTTGACTTTCACGCCGAGGATCGACTCCCACCACAGTGGCACTTGGGACCGCCCTGTGGGAAAGCCTCGTGGAAATCCTCGTTGGAAAACCTCGCGGGAAAGCCACAGATCTCATGATCCATGCTCCTGGAACCAGACACTGCTGCTACCGTTCTGGAGGAAAGCGCACGTGCATGACCCCCTCTCGAGACGAGGACTTACTCCCCTGTGGAGACTCCAGAAGTTCCCCCAAGATCCATGTCAGCACTGAAGAGGAATGCTCATGTTCCGCCCCGACGCCACACAAGGTCTCAGGCCCCGGCATCGAAGCGAGAGGAATCCCGAGAGGCACCCGAGCAACTCGCATGAGGACTGGCATTGCCTGAGGCCAGCAGAGCGAGTCCCTGAGGTCCCCGTCGTAAATCGAGAGCACCTGCCGCAACTCGAAAAAATCTAGGAGGTATGGCCCTCCAGGCTAGAAGATCCCATTTCGGCTGAGGCTTCTCGAAGCTAATCAAACCTAACCTCTGGAACTTCCAAAAGTTCCTTCACACCCTTGCTGTAACTCAAGAAGTTGCCTGACATACCCGTCTCCACTCTAGAGGAAGCACAAGGGTCCCGGCCACATCCAGAGGAGACCCGTTTCCGCCTCGTAGCTCGAGATGAGGGACATTTCGCTGCTTTGTCGGGAAAGAATTCCCGGCGTTCCACTCTCACCTCAAGAGGAGGTGCTCTCCACAGGAAAGGCGAGAGGAACTCCAGCGTCGTGCCACCATTCCAAGAGTTCCCCAGAAGTCTCAGTCCATTCCAGCGGAACCTGTTTTCCCTGCACTGCCTCGACTTTCACGCCGAGGATTGACTCCCACCACAGTGGCACGTGTGACAGCCCTGTGGGAAAGCCTCGTGGGAAAGCCTCGAGGGAAAGCCACAGATCCCTTGTTCCAGGCGATGGAAAGCATGACACTGCTGCTACTGCTCTGGAGGAAAGCACACGTGCATGCCCCCATTTGAGACGAGGACTTACTCCCCTGGGGAGACTCCAGAATTACCCCATTATCCATGTCAGCACTGGAGAGGAATACTCAGGTTCCGGCCCCGACTCCACACAAGGTCTTAGGCCCCGGCATCGACGGGAGAGGTATCCCGAGAGGCCCACGTGCAACTCGCATGGGGACTGGCCTTTCCTGAGGCCACCAGAGCGGGTCCCAGAGGTCCCCGTCGTATGTCGAGAGCACCTGCCGCAACTCGAGAAAATCCAGGAGGATTTGCCCTCCAGGCGAGATGAGGCCCATTTCCGCTGAGGCTTCTCAAGGCTAATCACACCTAAGCTCTGGAACTTCCAAAGGGTCCTTGATACCCTTGCTGCAACTCAAGAAGTTCCCCGAGATACCCCTCTCCACTCGAGAGGAAGCACGTGGGTCCCACCCACATCCAAAAGAGCTCCATTTCCGCCTCGTAGGTCGAGATGAGGAATCCTTTCGCTGCTTGTTCAGGAGAGATTTCTGGGCGTTCCCGTCACATCTCAAGAGTAGGGGCTCTCCACAGGAAAGCTGAGAGCAACTCCAGTGTCGTGCCACCATTCCAAGAGTCCCCCAGATGTCTCAGAACATTCCTGAGGAAACTGTTTTCCCTGCACTGCCTTGACTTTCACGAGGAGGATCGACTCCCACCACGGTCTCACGTGGGACAGCCCTGTGGGAAAGCCTCGTGGAAAAGCCTCGAGGGAAAGCCACAGATCCCTTGATCCACGCGACAGGAATCGTGACGCTGGTGCTACAGCTCGGAGGAAAGCACACGTGCATGCCCCCATTCGAGACAAGGACTTACTCCCTTGGGGAGACTCCAAAATTACTCCAAGATCCATGTCAGTACTGGAGAGGAATCCTCATGTTCCGGCCCCGACTCCACACAAGGACTTAGGCCCCGGCATCTACGGAAGAGGAAACCCGAGAGGACCCCGAGCAATTCGGATGGGGACGGGCCAGTCTTGAGGCCACCAGAGCGGGTCCCTAAAGTCCCCATCGTAAGTCGAGAGCACCTGCGGCAACTCGAGAAAATCAAGGAGGTTTGGCACTCCAGGCGAGATGACGCCCATTTCCGCTGAGGCTTCTGGAAGGTAATCACATCTAAACTCTGGAACTTCTAAAAGGTCCTTCACAGCCTTGCTGCAACTCAGAAGTTCCCTAACATACCCATCTCCACTCGAGAGGAAGCACGACGGTCCCGCCTACATCCAGAGGAGCCCCGTGTCCGCCTCGTAGCTCAAGATGAGGGATCCTTTCGCAGCTTTTTCGGGAAATAATTCTGGGAGTTCCTGTTGCATCTCAAGTGGAGGCGCTCCCCACAGGAAAGGCGAGAGGAACTCCAGCGTCGTGCCACCATTCCCAGAGTCCCCCAGATATCTCAGTCCATTCCAGAGGAACCTGTTTTCCGTGCATTGCCTCGAGTTTCACACCGAGCATGGACTCACACCACAGTGGCACTTGGGACAGCCCTGTGGGAAAGCCTCGTGGGCAAGACTCGAGGGAAAGCCATCGATCCTTTGATCCACGCGGCGGACTGCGTGACACTGCTGCTACCGCTCTGGAGGAATGCGCAAGTGCATGCCCGCATTCGAGACGAGGACTGACTCCCCTGGGGAGACTCCAGAAGTACCCCAAGATCCATGTCAGCACTGGAGAGGAATCCTCAGTTTCCGGCCCCGAATCCACACAAGGTCTTAGGCCCCGGCATCGACGGGAGAGGAATCCCGAGAGGCCCCCGAGCAACTCGCATGGGGACTGGCCTTTCCTGAGGTCACCAGAGCGGGTCCCTGAGGTCCCCATCGTAAGTCGAGAGCACCTGCCCCAACTCGAGAAAATTCAGGAGGTTTTGCCCTCCAGGCGAGATGAGGCCCATTTCCTCTGAGGCTTCTCAAGGCTAATCACACCTAATTTGTGGAAATTCTAAAAGGTCCTTCACACACTTGCTGCAACTCAAGAAGGACCCCGACATACCTGTCTCCACTCTAGAGGGAGCACGAGGCTCCCTCGCACATCCAGGGGAGCCCCGTTTCTGCCTCATAGCTCGAGATGAGGGATCCTTTCCCTGCTTGGTTGGGAAAGAATTCCCGTCGTTCCCGTTGCATCTAAAGAGGAGGCCGTCTCCACAGGAAAGGCAAGAGGAACTCCAGGGCCGCGCCACCATTCCGAGTCCCCCAGATTTCTCAGTTCATTTCAGAGGAACCTGTTTTCCCTGCACTGCCTCGACTTTCTCGCCGAGGATCGACAGCCACAACGGTGGCACGTGAAGCAGCCCTGTGGGAAAGCCTAGTGGAAAGCCTCGTGGGAAAGCCTCGAGGGAAAGCCACAGATCCCTTGATCCACGCGACGGGAAGCGTGACACTGCAGCTACAGCTCTGGAGGAAAGCGCACGTGCATGCCCCCATTCGAGACGAGGACTTACTCCCCTGGGAAGACCCCAGAAGTACCCCAAGATCCATGTGAGCACTGGAGAGGAATCCTCAGGTTCCGGCCCCGCTTCTACACAAGTCTTAGCCCTGGCATCAAAGGGAAAGGAATCCAGAGAGGCCCCCGAGCCACTCGCATTGGGACTGGCCTTTCCTGAGGCCACAAGAGCGGGTCCCTGAGGTCTCCGTCGTAAGTCAAGAGCACCTGCCGTAACTCGAGAAAATCCAGGAGGTTTTGCCCTCCAGTCGAGATGAGGCCCATTTCCGCTGAGGCTTCTCAAGGCTAATCACATCTAACCTCTGGAACTTCCAAAAGGTCCTTCACACCCTTGCTGGAACTCAAGAAGTTCCCCGACATACCCGTCTCCACTCTAGAGGAAGCACGAGGGTCCCACCCACATCCAGAGGAGCTCCGTTTCTGCCTCGTAGCTCGAGATGAGGGATCCTTTCGCTGCTTGGTCGGGAAAGAATTCCCGGGGTTCCCTTCGCACCTCAGAGGAGGCGCTCTCCACAGCAAAGGCGAGAGGAACTCCAGCGTCTTGCCACCATTCCAAGAGTCCCCCAGATGTCTTAGTCCATTCTAGAGGAACCTGTTTTCCCTGAACTGCCTCGAATTTCACGCCGAGGAGAGACTCCCACCACGGTGGCACGTGGAACATCCCTGTGGGAAAGCCTCGTGGGAAAGCCTAGCAGGAAAGACACAGATCCCTTGATCCAGGCGATGGGAAGCGTGACACTGCTGCTACAGCTCTGGAGGAAAGCGCACGTGCATGCCCCCATTAGAGACGAGGACTTACTCCCCTGGGGAGACTCCAGAAGTACCCCAAGATCCATGTCAGCATTGAAGAGGAATCCTCAGGTTCAGGGCCCGACACCACACAAGGTCTTAGGCCCTGGCATCGAACGGAGATGAATCCCGAGAGGTCCCCGAGCAACTCGCATGGGAATGCCCTTTACTGAGGCCACAAGAGCGGGTCCCTGAGGTCTCCATTGTAAGTCGAGAGCACTTGCCGCAACTCAAGAAAATCCAGGAGGTTTTGCTCTCCAGGCGAGATGAGGCCCATTTCCATGAGGCTTCTCGAGGCTAATCACACCTAAACTCTGGAACTTCCAAAAGGTCCTTCACACCCTTGCTGCAACTCAAGAAGTTCCCCGACATCCTCGTCTCCACTCTAGAGGAAGCACGAGAGTCCCGGCACCATCCAGAGGAGCCCCGTTTCCGCCTTGTAGATCGAGATGAGGGATCCTTTCCCTGCTTGGTCGGGAAAGAATTCCCGGTATTCCCGTCGCACCTCAGAGGAGGTGCTCTCCATAGGAAAGGCGAGAGGAACTCCATCGTCGTTCCACCATTCCAAGAGTCCCCTTGATGTCTCAGTCCATTCTAGAGGAACCTGTTTCTCTGCACTGCCTCGAATTTCACGCCGAGGATCGACTCCCACCACAGTCTCACGTGGGACAGCCCTGTGGGAAAGCCTCGTGGGAAAGCCTCAGGGAAAGCCACAGATCCCTAGATCCACGCGACGGGAAGCCGGACACTGCTGCTACAGGTTGGAAGGAAAGCGCACGTGCATGCCCCCTCTTGAGACGAGGACTCACTCCCCTGGGGAGACTCCAGAAGTGACCCAAGATCCATTTCAACACTAGAGAGGAATCCTCATGTTCCGGGCCCGACTCCACACAAGGTCTTAGGCCCCGGCATCAAAGGGAGAGTAATCCCCACAAGCCCCCGAACAACTCGAATGGGGACTGACCAGTCCTGAGGCCACCAGAGTCAGTCCCTTTCGTCACCGTCATAAGACGAGAGCATCAGCCACAACTTGAGAAAATCCAGGACGTTCTCACCTAAAGGATAGATGAGGCCCATTTCCACTGAGGCATCTCTAGGATAATCACATCTAACCCTGGAGAGTAGAAAGGGTAATTCACAGCCTTGCTGCAACTCAAGAAGTTCCCCGACATACCCGTCTCCACTCGAGAGGAAGCAGGAGGGTCCTGGCCACATCCAGAGGAGCCCAGTTTCCGACTCGTAGCTCGAGATGAGGGATAATTTCGCTGCTTGTTCGGGAAAGAATTCTGGGAATTCCCGGCGCGTCTCAAGAGGAAGTGCTCTCCACAGGAAAGGCGAAAACTCCAGCGTCGTGCAACCATTCCCAGAGACCCCTAGATGTCTCAGTCCATTCCAGAGGAAGCTGTTTTCCCTGCACTGCCTTGACTTTCACGCCGAGGATCGACTCCCACCACTGTCTCACGTGGGACAGCCCTGCGGGAAAGCCTCGTGGGAAAGCCTCGTGGGAAAGCATCGAAGGAAAGCCACAGATCCCTTGATCCACGCGACGGGAAGCATGGCACTACTTCTACTGCTCTGGAGGAAAGCGCACGTGCATGCCCCCATTCGAGACGAGGACTTACTCCCCTGGGAGACTCCAGAAGTACCCCAAGATCCATGTCAGCACTGGAGAGGAATCCTCAGGTCCCGGTCTCGACTCCACACAAGGTCTTAGGCCCCGGAATGGAAGGGAGAAGAATCCCGAGAGGCCCCCGAGCAACTCGCATGGGTACTAGCCTTTCCTGAGGCCACCAGAGCGGGTCCCTGAGGTCCCCGTCATAAGTCGAGAGCACCTGCACAACTCGAGAAAATCCAGAAGGTTTTGCCCTCCAGGCGAGATGAGACCCATTTCCGCTGAGCCTTCTCAATGCTAATCACACCTAACTTCTCGAAATTCCAAAAGGTCCTTCACACACTTGCTTCAACTCAAGAAGTTTCCCGACATACAGGTCTCCATTCTAGAGGAAGAACGAGGGTCCCGCCCACATCCAGAGGAGCCCCGTTTCCGCCTCGTATCCGAGATGAGGGATCCTTTCCCTGCTTGGTTGGGAAAGCATTCCCAGCGTTCACGTCGCATCTGAAGAGGAGGCGCTCTCCACAGGAAAGGCGAGAGTAACTCCAGGGTCGTGTCCACATTCCAAGAGTCCAGCAGATGTCTCAGTCCATTCCAGAGGAAACTGTTTTGCTCCACTGCCTCGACTTTCATGCTGAGGATGGACTCCCACCACGGTGGCACGTGGGACAGCCCTGTGGGAAAGCCTCCTGGGAAAGCCTCGGGGGAAAGCCTCGAGGGAAAGACACAGATCCCATGATCGACCCGACGGGAAGCGTGATATTTCTGCTCCAGCGCGGGAGGAAAGCCCATTTGCATGTCCCCTCTAGAGACGAGGACTGACTCCCCTGGGGAGACTCCAGAAGTACCCAAAGTTCCATGTCAGCACTGGAGAGGAATCCTTAGGATCCGGCCCTGACTCCACACAAGGTCTTAGGCCCGGCATCGACGGGAGAGGAATCCCGAGAGGCTCCCGAGCCACTGGAATGGGTACTGGCCAGTCCTGAGGCCACCAGAGCGGGTCCCTTAGGTCACCGTCGTAAGACGAGAGCACCTGCCGCAACTCGAGTAAATCCAGGAGGTTTTTCTCTCCAGGCGAGATGAGGCCCATTTCCGCTGAGGCTTCTCCAGGCTAATCACTTCTAGCCTCTGGAACTTCCAAAAGGTCCTTCACACCCTTGCTGCAACTCAAGAAGTTGCCTGACATGCGCGTCTCCACTCTAGAGGAAGCACGAGTCTCCCATCCACATCCAGAGGAGCCCCGTTTCTGCCTCGTAGCTCGAGATGAGGGACATTTCGCTGCTTTGTCCGGAAAGAATTCCCGGCGTTCCCCTCTCACCACAAGAGGAGGCGCTCTCCACAGGAAAGGCGAGAGGAACTCCAGCGTCGTGCCACCATTCCAAGAGTCCCCGAGATGTCTCAGTCCATTCCAGAGGAACCTTTTTGCCCTGCACTGCCTCGGCTTTCACGCCGAGGATCGACTCCCACGCAGAGGATCGACTCCCACCACGCTGGCACGTGTGACAGCCCAGTGGTAAAGCCACGTGGAAAAGCCTCGTGGGAAAGCCTCTAGGGAAAGCCACAGATATCTTGATCCAGGAGATGGGAAGCGTGACACTGCTGCTGCGCTATGGAGGAAAGCGCACGTGCATGCCCCCATTTGAGACGAGGACTTACTCCCCTGGGGAGACTCCAGAAGTACCCCAAGATCCATGTCAGCACTGGAGAGGAATCCTCAGGTTCCGGCCCCGACTCCACACAAGGTCTTAGGCCCCGGCATCGACGGGAGAGGAATCCCGAGAGGCCCCCGAGGAACTCGCATTGGGACTGGCCTTTCCTGAGGCCACAAGAGCGGGTCCCTGAGGTCCCCGTCGTAAGTCGACGGCACCTGCCACAACTCGAGAAAATCCAGGAGGTTTTGCCCTCCAGGCGAGATTAGGCCCATTTCCACTGAGGCTTCGCAAGGCTAATCACATCTAAGCCCTGGAACTTCCAAAAGGTCCTTCAAACCCTTGCTGCAACTCAAGACGTTCCCCGACTTCCCTGTCTGCACTCTAGAGGAAGCATGAGGGTCCTGAACACATCCAGAGGAGCCCCGTTTCTTCCTCGTAGCTCAAGATGAGGGACACTTTCCCTGCTTGGTCGGGAAAGAATTCTGGGCATTCCTGTCGCATTTCAAGAGGAGGCGCTCTCCACAGCAAAGGCGAGCGGAACTCCAGCATCGTGCCACCATTCCAAGAGTCCCCCAAATATCTCAGTCCATTTCAGAGGAACCTGTTTTCCCTGCACTGCCTCGACTTTCACTCCGAGGATAGACTCAAACCAAGGTGGCACGTGGGACCCCTGTGGGGAAGCCTCGTGAGAAAGCCTCCTGGGAAAGCCTGGAGTGAAAGTCACAGATCCCTTGATCCAGGCGATGGAAAGCGTGACACTGCTGCTAGAGCTCTGGAGGAAAGCGCAGGTGCATGTCCCCATTCGAGATGAGGACTTACTCCCCTGAGGAGACTCCAGAAGTACCCCAAGATCCATGTCAGCACAGGAGAGGAATCCTCAGGTTCCGGCCCCGCATCCACACACGCCTTACGCCCCGGCATCGAAGGGAGAGGAATCCCCAAAGGCACCCGAGCAACTCGCAGGGGACTGGCCTTTCCTGAGGCCACCAGAGCGGGTCCCTGAGGTCCCCGACGTAAGTCGAGAGCACCTGCCGCAACTCGAGAAAATCCAGGAGGTTTTGCCCTCCAGGCGAGATGGGGCCCATTTCGGCTGAGGCGTCTCAAGGCTAATCACACCTAACATCTGGGACTTTCAAAAGGTCCTTCACACCCTTGCTGCAACTCAAGAAGTTCCCCGACATACCTGTCTCCACTCGAGAGGAGGCACGAGGGTCCCGCCCACATCCAGAGGAGCCCCGTTTCCGCCTCTAGCTCGACATGAGGGATCCTTTGGCTGCTTGATCGGGAAAGAATTCTGGGCATTCCCGTTCCATCTCAAGAGGATGCGTTTTACACAGGAAAGGCGAAAGGAACACCATCGTCGTGTCACCAAACCAAGAGTCCCCCATTGTCTCAGTCCATTTCAGAGGAACCTGTTTTCCATGCACTGCCTCGACTTTCACGCCGAGGATCGACTCCCACCACGGTGGCACATGGGAGAGCCCTGTGGGAAAGCCTCGTGGGAAAGCCTGGTGGGAAAGCCTCCAGGGAAAGCCACAGATCCCTTGATAAACGCGACCGGAAACATGACACTGCTGCTACCGATCAGGAGGAAAGCGCACGTGCATGACCCCATTCGAGACGAGGACTTACTCCCCTGGGGAGACTCCAGAAGTAGCCCAAGATCCATGTCAGCACTGGAGAGGAATCCTCAGGTTCCGGCCCCGACTCCACAGAAGGTCTTAGGCCCTGGCATCGATGGGAGAGGAATCCCGAGAGGCTCCCTATCAACTCGCATGCGGACTGGCCTTTCCTGAGGCCACCAGAGCCGGTCCCGGAGGACCCCGTTGTAAGTCTTGAGCACCTGCCGAAACTCGAGAAAATCCAGGAGGTTTTGGCCTCCATGCGAGATGAGGACCATTTCCAGTGAGGCTTCTCCAGGCTAATCACACCTAACCTCTGGAACTTCCAAAAGGTCCTTCACACCCTTGCTGCAACTCAAGAAGTTCCCCGACATCCCCTTCTCCACTCGAGAGGAAGCACGAGGGTCCCGCCCACCTCCAGAGGAGCCCGTTTCCGCCTTGTAGCTCGAGATGAGGGATCCTTTCCCTGCTTGGTCGGGAAAGAATTCCCGGCGTTCCCGTCGCATCTCAAGAGGAGGCGCTCTCCACAGGAAAGGCGAGAGGAACAAGAGCGTCGTGCCACCATTCCAAGAGTCCCCCATATGTCTCCGCCCATTCCAGAGGAACCTGTTTTCCCTGCACTGACTGGACTTTCACGCCAAGGATCGACTCCAACCACGGGGGCACATGGGACAGACCTGTGGGAAAGCCTCTTGGGAAAGCCTCGTGGGAAAACCTCGAGGTATAGCCACAGATCCCTTGATCCACGCGACGGGAAGCGTGACGCTGCTGCTGCCGCTCTGGAGGAAAGCGCACGTGCATGCCCCCATTCGAGACGAGGACTTACTCCGCTGAGGAGACTCCAGAAGTACCCCAAGATCCGTGTCAGCACTGGAGAGGAATCCTCAGGTTCCGGCCCCGACTCCACACAAGGTCTTAGGATCCGGCATCCAACGGTGAGGAATCCCCAGAGGCCCGCGAGCAACTCGCATGGGGACTGGCCTTTCCTGAGGCCACCAGAGCGGATCCCTGAGATCCCCGACGTAAGTCGACAGCACCTGCCGCAACTCGAGAAAATCCAGGAGGTTTTGCCCTGCAGGCGAGATGAGGCCCATTTTCGCTGAGGAGTCTCGAGGCTAATCACACCTAAACTCTGGAACTTCCAAAAGGTCCTTCACACCCTTGCTGCAACTCAAGTAGTTCCCCAACATACCCCTCTCCACTCTAGAGGAAGCACGAGGGTCCCGCCCACATCCAGAGGAGCCCCATTTCCGCCTCGCCCCTTGAGATGAGGGATCCTTTCCCTGCTTGGTCGGGAAAGAATTCTGGGCATTCCCGTCGCATCTCAAGAGGAGGCACTCTCCACAGGAAAGGCGAGAGGAACTCCAGCGTCGTGCCGCCATTCCAAGAGTCCCCCAAATATCTCAGTCCATTCTAGAGGAACCTGTTTTCCCTGCACTGCCTCGACTTTCACGCCGAGGATCGACTACCACCACGGTGGCACGTGGGAGAGCCCTGTGGGAAAGCCTCGTGGGAAAGCTTCGAGGGAAAGCCACAGATCCCTTGATCCACGCGACGGTAGCGTGACACTGCTGCTACCACTCTGGAGGAAAGCGCACGTGCATGCCCCCATTGGAGACGAGGACTTACTCCCCTGGGAAGACTCCAGAAGTACCCCACGATCCATGTCAGCACTGGAGAGGAATCCTCAGGTTCCGGCCCGGATTCCACACAAGGTTTTAGGCCCTGGCATCGAAGGGAGAGGAATCCTGTGAGGCCCCCGAGAAACTCGCATGGGGACTGGCCTTTCCTGAGGCCACCAGAGCGGGTCCCTGAGGTCCCCTTCGTAAGTCGAGAGCACCTGCCGCAACTCGAGAAAATCCACGAGGTTTTGCCCTCCAGGTGAGATGAGGCCCATTTCCGCTGAGGCGTTTCGAGGCTAATCACACCTAACATCTGGGACTTTCAAAAGGTCCTTCACACCCTTGCTGCAACTGAAGAAGTTCCCCGACATACCTGTCTCCACTCGAGAGGAAGCACGAAGGTCCCGCCCACATCCAGAGGAGCCCCGTTTCCGCCTCCTAGCTTGACATGAGGGATCCTTTCCCTGCTTGGTCGGGAAAGAATTCTGGGCATTCCCGTCCCATCTCAAGAGGATGCGTTCTCCACATGAAACGCGAAAGGAACACCAGGGTCGTGTCACCAAACCAAGAGTCCCCCATTGTCTCAGTCCATTCCAGAGGACCTGTTTTCCCTGTGCTGCCTCTACTTTCACGCCGAGGATCGACTCCGACCACGGTGGCACGTTGGACAGCTCTGTACGAAATCCTCGTCTGAAAGCCTCGAGGGAAATCCTCGAGGGAAAGCCATAGATCCCATGATCAACGTGATGGCAAGCGTCACACTGCTGCTACAGCTCGGGAGGAAAGCGCACGTGCATGTCCCTTAGAGCGGAGGGCTGACTTCCCTGGGGAGACTCCAGAATTACCCCAATATCCATTTCAGCACTGGAGAGGAATTCTCAGGTTCCGGCCCCGACTCCACACAACACCTTAGGCCCTGGCATCGACGGGAGTGTAATCCCAGGAGGCCACCGAACAAGTCGTATGGGGACTGGCCAGTCCTGAGGTCACCAGAGCGGGTTCCTTAGGTCACCGTGGTAAGACGAGACCACCTGTCAAAACTCGAGAAAATCCAGGAAGTTCTCCCATCCAGGCTCGATGAGGCCCATTTCCGCTGAGGCATCTCGAGGCTAATCACATCTAACCTCTGGAACTTCCAAAGGGTCCTTCACACCCTTGTTGCAACTCAAGAAGTTCCCCGACATACCCCTCTCCACTCGAGAGAAAGCACGTGGGTCCCGCCCACATCCAGAAGAGCTCCGTTTCCGCCTCGTAGGTGAAGATGAGGGATCCTTTCGCTGATTGTTCGGGAGAGAATCCTGGGCGTTCCCGTCTCATCGCAAGAGGAGGTGCTCTCCACAGGAAAGGTGAGAGCAACTCCAGTGTCGTGCCACCATTCCAAGAGTCCCCCAGATGTCTCAGTCCATTCCGGAGGAACCTGTTTTCCCTGCACTGCCTCGACTTTCACGCCGAGGATCGACTCCCACCACAGTCTCACGTGGGACAGCCCTGTGGGAAAGCCTCGTGGGAAAGCCTCGAGGGAAAGCCACAGATCCCTTGATCCACGCGACGGGAAGTGTGACACTGCTGCTACAGGTCGGAAGGAAAGCGCACGTGCATGCCCCCTCTCGAGACGAGGACTCACTCCCCTGGGGAGACTCCAGAAGTGACCCAAGATCCATTTCAACACTGGAGAGGAATCCTCATGTTCCGGGCCCAACTCCACACAAGGTCTTAGGCCCCGGCATCAAAGTGAGAGGAATCCCAAGATGCCCGCGAGAAACCTGCATGGGGACTGGCCTTTCCTGAGGCCACCAGATCGTGTCCCTGAGGTCCCCGTGGTAAGTCGAGAGCACCAGCCGCAACTCGAAAAAATCCAGGAGGTTTTGCCCTCCAGGCGAGAAGAGACCCATTTCCACTGATGCTTCTCGAGGCTAATCACACCTAACCTCTGGAACTTCCAAAAGGTCCTTCACTCCCTTGCTGCCACTCGAGAAGTTCCCCGACTTACCCGTCTCCACTCTAGAGGAAGCACGAGGGTCCTGGGCACATCCAGAGGAGCCTCGTTTCCGCCTAGTGGCTCGAGATGAGGCATCCTTTCGCTTCTTGTTCGGGGAAGAATTCTCGGCGTTCCCGCTGCATTTCAAGAGGAGGCGGTCGCAATAGGAAAGGCGAGAGGAACTCCAGCGTCGTGCCACCATTCCGAGAGCCCCCAGATGTCTCAGTCCATTCCAGAGGAACCTATTTTCCATGCACTGCCTAGACTTTCACGCCGAGGATCGACTCCCACCACGGTGGCAGGTGGGACAGCCCTGTGTTAAAGCCTCGTGGGAAAGCCACGTGGGAAAGCCTCGTGGGAAAGCCACGTGGGAAAACCTCGTGGGAAAGCCTCGAGGGAAAGCCACAGATCCCTTGATCCACGCGACAGGAAGCGTGACACTGCTGCTACTGCTCTGGAGGAAAGCGCACGTGCATGCCCCCATTCGAGACGAGGACTTACTCTCCTGGGGAGACTCCAGAAGTACCCCAAGATCCATGTCAGCCCTGGAGAGGAATCCTCAGGTTCTGGCCCCGACTCCACACAAGGTCTTAGGCCCCGGCATCGAACGGAGAGGAATGCCGAGAGGCCCCCGAGCAACTCGCATGGGGACTGGCCTTTCCTAAGGCCACCAGAGAGTGTCCCTGTAGTCCCCGTCGTAAGTCGAGAGCACCTGCCGCAACTCGAGAAAATCCAGGAGGTTTTGCCCTCCAGGCGAGATGAGGCCCATTTTCGTTGAGGCTTCTCGAAGCTAATCAAACCTAAAGTCTGTAACTTCCAAAAGGTCCTTCACACCCTTGCTGCAACTCAAGAAGTTGCCTGACATACCTGTCTCCACTCGAGAGGAAGCACGAGGGTCCGGCCCACATCCAGAAGAGCCCCGTTTCCGCTCGTAGCTCGTGATGAGGGATCCTTTCGCTGGTGGCCGGGAAAGAATTCTGGGCGTTCCCGTCACATCTCAAGAGGAGGCGCTCTCCACAGGAAAGGCGAGAGGTATGCCAGCGTCGTTCCACCATTCCAAGAGTCCCCCAGATGTCTCAGTCCATTCCAGAGGAACCTGTTTTCCCTGCACTGCCTCGACTTTCACGCCGAGGATCGACTGCCACCAAGGTGGCACGTGAGACAGCCCTGTGCGAAAGCCTAGTGGGACAGCCCTGTGGGAAAGCCTCGTGGGAAAGCCTCGTGGAAAATCCTGGAGGGAAAGCCGCAGATCCCATGACTCACGAGATGGGAAGCGTGACACTGCTGCTACAGATCAGGAGGAAAGCGCACCTGCATGCCCCCTCTCGAGACGAGGACTGACTCCCCTGGGGAGACTCCATAATTACCCCATGATCCATGTCAGCATTAGTGAGGAATCCTCAGGTTCCGGCCCCGACTCCACACAACTTCTTAGGCCCCGGCACCGACGGGAGAGGAATCACGAGAGGCCCCCTAGCAACACGCATGATAACTGGCCTTTCCTGAGGCCGCCAGAGCGGGTCCCTGAAGTCCCCGTGGTAACTTGAGAGCACCTGCTGAAACTGGGGAATATCCAGAAGCCTCTCCATTCCAGGCGACATGAGGCCCATTTCTGCTGAGGCATCTCGAGACTAATCACACCTAACCTCTGGAACTTCGAAAGGGTCCTTCACACCTTTGCTGCAACTCAAGAAGTTCCCCGACATACGCGTTTCTCTTCCCATTCTGCCATAATGGTGGTGACATCTGCATATCTAAGTTTATTGCTATTTCTTCCGGCAATCTTGATTCCAGCTCAGGTATCTTCCATCCCAGCATTTTTCATAATGTAGTCTGCATATAAGTTAAATAAACAGGGTGACAATATACAGCCTTGACATACTCCTTTTCCTTTTTGGAACCAGTATGTTGTTCCATGTCCTGCTCTATCTGTTGCTTCCTGACCTTCATACAGATTTCTCAAGAGGCAGGTTAGGTGGTCTAGTATTCCCTTCTGTTTCAGAATTGTGGCTAAAACAACAGTATAAGGACCTTTCCGATGTCAGGCCAAGGAATTGTGTTTCCAGTCATTGAGCCACACCTGATCACTGAGCACAAATTCATGAATCTGTTCCTCAAGGGGGAATGATATTTTTTTTTACACAAACTTAGTTACCTGATTTATTACCTTACCTAATTGTTCCAGCTGCTGTGAAATCCCACCTCCTTACTTGTGGCAAATCTGCTAACACCTGCCTCATTTGGGGTGGGGGGTTCTCCCATAGAAAATTTCATAAGGACAACAACTATGGGAACGTGCAGTTACCCGTAATATGAGTAAGTCTGCCAGAAGTAAGCCCATCCATGTACAGTCAGTCTCTATGATCCATTTTGAAAGAGTCTCTTCAAGAGTTTGGTTGTTTCTTTCCACCATTCCAGAACACTGGGGCCTATATGCTGTATGTAATTTCCACTGATATTTAGAGCTTCACATACCTGTTAATTAACGCGGCTACAAAGACAGGGCCATTGTCGGATTCTATACTGGTTGGAAACCCAAGTCTGGGAATTATTTCTCAAATCAGCGAGCTACTTCATTTTCTTTTTCAGATCAGGTAGGGAAGGCCTCTGCCCAACCAGAGAAGGTACCTACTATTCTAGTAAGTAATGATAACAGGTGACTGCCTTTGCTTCCCCGAAGGGACACTCGCTTTCCCTGCATCCTGAGAACTCCACGTCTCAGCCAGTTGGAAAAGCGCTTCTTGGAGGTCATTATTCAGGGGCAATTTCCCCTGGAGCCCGGGGCCATAGGGAGTGGCTCCACACTCCCAGGGAAAGGCAGAGCCACAGCCACACATCTGTCCCATCCCCTTTGCTCTGTAGGAGAGCTCTAGTGAGCCTAGGTCTGTCAGGAAAATTCTTGGCTCCTATGGGGACACATTCTATGTGTGAAACTGCATACAGGACCGAGGGGCCACAGGGCGCCTGTTTCTCTCGGGGCCGGAGGGGTGGGGGGCCTGAAGCAGTGCGGCCCAGCAACAGCTTCCACATCCATCCAATTGCTCTTTTCTTACCTCTGATAGAACTAGCTTTGTTCCAGCCTTTGGCAATTTGGAGGCAAGCGGGCCCCACTTCCTCCCCAAGGAGGCATGGGACCTACTTTGAGTGGAAAGGCCCCTCACGGAGCTGAACCCAGGAAGGCACCCAGTCATGTCTGACACATTCCTGCATCCTGCTTCTTCATGAGCAATACCGCTATAAGCTAGGAATGTCTTTCCAAGCCTCAGAAAGGACAGGGGAGATGCATGGTGCTGCCTCTGGAATTTCGGTCCTCTGAGCAGACCTGGAGGTCTCCCCTTGAAGAAGCAAACTAGTTTCTTCCAAATACAGGCTTGCAAACACACACTGGGTGGCTGCCTCTTCTTCCCTGAAGGACGATCATTTTCCCCACATCCTGTGAACTCTGCATCCCAGCCTGCTGGAAAAGCGCTTCTTGGAGGTCATTTTTCAGGGACAATTTTCCCTGGAGCCCGGGGCCGTAGGGAGGGCCCCATGCTCGCTGGGAAAGGCAGAGTCACATCCACAGTCTGTTCTATCCCTTTTGCCCTGTAGGAGAGCTCTAGTGAGCCTAGGTCTGTCAGGAAAATTCTTGGCTCCTATGGGGACACATCCTGTGTGTTAACCTGCATATGGGACCTAGGGGCCACAGGGCGCCTGCTCCTCTCGGGGGGAAACCTGAAGTGGTGCGGCCCAGCAACAGCCTGAACATCCATCTAATTGCTCTTTTCTTCCTTCTGATAGAGCTAGCTTTGCTTCTCGCTTTGGCATTTCGGAAGCCAGGGGGACCCCCACCGCTGTTGTCCTGGGGTCTATTGGAGGTACCAGGTCTATTGGACCCCAGCATGGCACCCGACCCCCTCAGACACACTCCCGCAGCCTCCTTCCCCATGGGCAGGACTGTTCTGACCTAGGAATGTGTTCCCAAGGCTCAGAAAATGCAGGGAGACACACGGCCCTGACTCTGGAACTGAGGCCGTTGGAGCAGGCCTGGAGGTCTGACGTCTGAGACGGCAAACGCTTGCTGCGAGATACAGGTGTGAAAACACACTCTCTGGGGCTGCCTTTCCTTCCTCCAAGGAAGATAGCTTTTCCAGTCTCCTCCGTGCTGAGTCATACAAGGCTGGAAAGGTCTGGCTTAGAGGGCATTTCTCAGCGGCAATGGCCCCTGAGGCCCTGCACCCAGGGAGGGATCCTACCCTCCCAGGGGAAGTCAAAGCAACCTCCAAACAGCTGTTCTATCATGTTTCCTCTGCAGGAGGGAGCTAGTGAGCCCAGGTCTGTCTGGAACGTTCTTGGATCCTGCGGGGAAATCATCCTGGGAGCCCACCTGGATACCAGTCGTAGGGGCTAACATCTGCATTTTTCTTCCTTGGAGCCCTAACGCAGTACAGCCTAGCAACTGCTTGAAAATCCATCCTGTTGCTGTTTTCTTCCCTCTGACAGAGCGAGCTTTGCTCCCCACTTTGGGATTTCAGAAGCAAGGTGGTGGCCTGCAACTCCTTGCCTGGGGTCCATTGGAGGTGCAAGGTGCCCTCGACCAGGTGACCCCAGCATGGCACCTGGCCCCCTCAGACACACTCCCGCAGCCTGCTTCCCCATGGGCAGGACTGCTCTCCCCTAGGAATGTGTTTGCGAGGCCAGGAAACTGCAGGGAGACACAAGGCCCTGATTCTGGAATGGAGTCTGTTGGAGCAGGCCTGCAGGTCTTATGTCTAACAAGCCAAACACTTGCTGCAAGATACAGGCCTGAAAACACACTCTTGGGCTGCCTTTCCTTCCTCCAAGGAAGAGAGTTTTCTCAGCCTCCTGTGGGCTGAGAGTCACACAGGGCTGAAAAGCACTTACTGGGAGATTAGTTTTCATTGGCCATGGCCCCTGAGGCCCTGTGCTCAGGGAGGGCTCCCTCCCTCCCAGGGAAAGTCAAAGGAAGCTCCAAACGGCTGTTCAATCATGTTTCGGAGAGAGTCATTGCCAAGGCAGGTTTATAAGAAGTTCGAGGGTCCCCAAGGAGAGAGGGGTCTAGAATTCTCAAGGAGGAAGAAAGGGCACACTTTTTTCCCTCTACATTCCTTCGGATTATATAACAATCATGCATCCTTCTTGAGGACGGTCTCTGGAAAAACCTTCTGGCTAATCCTGTTATCTTAAAATGTAAATGATGGGAGTAGGTCTAGTGAGTCTTTACAACCTCCAGACATTCTTTTGTTCGTTGTAATAACTTATTGGAGAGTATATAACTCCATTACTAACACTAGCAAGGGGGTACACTTTCTGCCCCTTGTGATGTCTCTGTCAGAAGCTTTCTCTATCTCCTTTCTACTTGAATAAAACTCGATTGCACAAAAGCTCTGAGCAATCAAGCCTCGTCTTGGGCCCTGGATTGAATTCTTCTCCTCCATAAGCCAAGAATCCCAGCATCTTTTCGTGGTTCAGCAACAATATTTCATTTCCTCTGCAGGAGAGAGCTAGTGAGCTTAGGTCTGTCTGGAACATTCTTGGATCCTGTGGGGAAAATATCCTGTGCACACATCTGGATACTGGGCCTAGAGGCCAAAATTCGCATTTCTTTCCCGCGGAGCCCTCACGTGGTGTGACTTAGCAACTGCTTGAAAATCCATCCCATTGCTGTTTTCCTCCTTCTGACAGAGCTAGCTTTGTTCCCTGCTTTGGGATATCTCAACCGAGGGGCCGGTCCATAGCTACTCGCCTGGGGCCCATTGGATGTGCAAGGTGCCCTCGACTAGGTGACCCTAGCATGGCACTCAGCCCGCTCAGACACACTCCCGAGGCTTCTTTCTCATGGGAAGCACTGCTCCAACCTAGGAATGTGTCTGCAATGCTTGGAAAGTGCAGTGAGACACACAGCCCTGACTCTGGAATTGAGGCCCTCAGAGCAAGCCTGCAGCTCTGATGTCTGAGAAGCAAAACACTTGCTGCAAAGAGAGGCCTGAAAACACACTCTCTGTGGATGACTTTCCTTCCTCTAAGGAAGACAGTTTTCCCAGTCTCCTGCTTCCTGCATGTCACACAGCTGGAATGCGCTTGCTTGGATGTCATGATTCAGTGGCAATGACCCCTGAGGCCCTTTGCCCAGGGAGGGCTCCCACACTCATAGGCAAATCAAAGCAACTTCCAAGTGAGTCAGCTCTTCACATCAAGTGGCCAAAGTATTGGAGTTTCAGGTTCAGTATTAGTCCTTCCAATGGATATTCAGACCTGATTTCCTTTAGGATGGAGTGGTTGCGTCTCCTTGTAGTCTAAGCGACCTACAAGCATCTTCTCCAACACCACTGTTCAAAAGCATCAAATTTTCAGCTGTCACTTTCTTTATAGTACATCTTTCATATCCATCCATGACATATGGAAAAACCATAGCCTTGACCGGATGGATCTTTGTTGGCAAAGCAACGTCTCGGCTTTTTAATATGCTGTCTAGTTTGGTCATCACTTTTCTTCCAAGTCATAAATATGTTTTAAGTTCATGGAGGCAGCCATCACCTGCAGTGATTTCCAAGCCCCCCAAAATAGTCTGCTGCTGTTTCCAATGTTTTCCCATCTATTTGCCATGAAGTGATGAGACTGGATGCAATGATTGTAGTTTTCTGAATGCTGAGCTTTAAGCTATCTTTTTCACTCTCCTCTTTCACTTTCATCAGGAGACTCTTTAGCTCTTCTTCACTTTCTGCCATAAGGGTGGTGTCATCTGAATATCTGAGATTATTGATATTTCTCCCAGCAACCTTGATTCCAGCGTGTGCTTCCTCCAGCCCAGTGTTTCTCATGCTGTACTCTGCATATAAGTTAAATAAGCAGGGTGACAATATACAGCCTTGACATGTTCCTTTTCCTATGTAGAACCAGTCTGTTGTTCCATGTCCAGTTCGAACTGTTTCTTCCTGACCTGCATACAGGTTTCTCAAGAGACAGGTCAGGTGGTCTGGTATTCCCATCTCTTTCAGAATTTTTCCCAGTTTCTTGTGATCCACACAGTCAAAGGCTTTGGCATTGTCAATAAAGCAGAAATAGATGTTTTTTTTTTTTTTTTTTTTTTTCCGGAACTCTCTTGCTTTTTCAATGATCCAGTGGATGTTGGCAATTTGATCTCTGGTTTCTCTGCATTTTTTAAATCCCTCTTGAACATCTGGAAGTTCACAGTTCATGTGAACTTGGAGAATTTTGAGCATTACTTTACTAGTGTGTGAGATGAGTGCAATTGTGCAGCAGCTTGAATATTCTTCGTCATTGCCTTTCTTTGGGATTGGAATGAAAACTGACCTAATGACTAGATGTTTTCAATTGCATATGCTGAAAGAACTGGGTGTGCAGTTTTGAAGGAAAAAAAAAATCATTTTAACCCATTTTCTCTGAAGTGCAAGGCATATCATGGCCATCCCTGAATCATAAAGTCACCTTTTCTTTATGTAGTCATAGTTTCATGCCTAAATTATAGGCCAACTCGTGCTCAACTTGACTCTGATGTCAGGGGCAGATCAACTGATAAAAAGCTTGGATTGTCCCTCTGGAGGAAAGTGAGATCTTGGTCCCACGAGAAGAATCTGAAGGGTTAAGGGAACTTGCAAGAGTGGGGAAAGCTTAGTCCATCCTACATGTACCAAAATCTTAAATAAGGCTTATTTACTTTACCGAAGTAAAAAAACAGATGATGAAAACAATTATAAATCAATGAAAGGTAGAGAAACTCATAGTCTGTGATCAAAAATTGCATTCTAAGAAAACTTAGTTCTCTTAACCTAGAGAGGAGACTAAATTCCATCTGGTACCAGCTTACCAGAAGACAAGCAAACAAACAAACAAATTATCAGTAAGCTTAAAAAAAGTATTTTCCATATATCTTGAAGTAGCAGTATTTCTGCAAAGGCATCAGTGTGAAACCACAGAGGACATGGTTAAAACCTGATGAAATAGAAATTGACAATGTCATCTGGTCACTGCTGCGACTTGAAATGCTTTAATATGATAACTAGAATGATAACTGACAGCATTTGACCAGGACATATCAGATTTTGACGGATGTCATATCATTTCTAGGATATCTATATTAGAAACTGAAGGAATCTTTGAACCTAGGAAAGAAAACAACAGTCTCAAAGGCCCTTGCTGAGTCATCTAGCAGCAAGGAATGTCTTTGCAAGGATCGCAAAGTGAAGGGAAGATACACCGACCTGCCTCTGCAACTTCGGTCCTCTGAGCAGATCTGGAGGTCTCCCTTTGTATAAGCTAACCTGTTCCTTCCAAATAGAGGTTTGCAACACAAAACAAGTGGCCGCCTATTCTTCCACGAAGGAGGCTCTCTTTCCCCACATCCTGCAAACTCCCTTTCCCAGCCTCCTGGAAAAGTGCTTCTTGCAGTTCCTTTCAGAAAATCCTATGGACAGAGAAGCCTGGTAGGCTGCAGTCCATGGGGTCGCTGAGGGTCGGACACGACTGAGCGACTGCACTTTCATTTTCACTTTCATGCATTGGAGAAGGCAATGGCAACCCACTTACTGTCCTTGCCTGGAGAATCCCAGGGACGGGGGAGCCTAGTGGGCTACCGTCTATGGCGTCGCACAGAGTCGAACACGACTGAACCAACTTAGCAGCAGCAGCAGCAGCAGCAGCAGCAGCAGCAGTTCCTTTCTTAGGGGCAGTTATCCCTGAGATTGGGACCTGGAAAGGCAGAGCCACCTCCACACACACATCTTTTCTGTCCCCTTTCCTCTGGAGGAGAGCTCTAGTGAGCCTAGGTCTGTCAGGAAAATGCTTGGCTTTGACGGGATCACACCCGGTGTGTGAACCTGCATACCCGACCTAGGGGCCACAGGGCACCTGTTTTGCTCGAGTGGGTCCTGGAGGGGTGCAGCATAGCAAGAGCTTAAAGATCCATCCAATTTGTCTTTCTTTTACCTCGGAGAGAACGAGTTTGCTCCACCTCCACCCTTTGGCAGTGTGGAGGGAAGAGGGCACAACCCTCTCCCAAAGGGGACATAGGGCCTACCAGGAGAGAAAGGCCCCTTGAGGAGCTGAGCCCAGGTAGGCAGCCAGTGATGTCAAGCACACTCCCGCTGCTTGCTTCTTCATGGGCACTCCGACAATCTGCTAGGAATGTCTTGGCAAGGATCTCAAAGGGAAGGGGAGATACATGGCCCTGTCTCTGGAACTTCAGTCCTCTGAGCAGATCTGGAGGTCTTGAGTTGTATAAGCAAACGTGTTCCTTCCAAATAGAGGCTTGCGAACACACCCCCGGTGGTTGCCTCTTCTTCCCCGAAGAAGTCTTTCTTTCCCCACATGCTGCGAACTCCCTGTCCCAACCTCCAAGATTAGCGCTTCTTGCCATTCCTTTCTTAGAGGCAGTTATCCCTGAGCTTGGGGCCGTAGGGAGTAGCCCCACACTCACAGGGAAAGGCAAAGACTCCTCCATACATCTCCTCTATCCCCTTTGCTCTGGAGGAGAGCTTTAGTGAGCCTAGGTCTTTCAGGAAAATTGTTGGCTTGGACAGGATCTCACCCTGTTTGTGAACCTGCATACCCAACCGGGGGCCACAGAGCACCTGTTTCAGTAAAGTGGGCCCTGAAAGGGTGCAGCCTAGCAAGAGCTTGAAAATCCATTCAATTGCTGTTTTTGTACCTCTGACAGAGCGAGCTTTGCTCCACCCTTTGGCAGTGTGGAGAAAAGAGGCATGACACCCTCCCCAAGGGGACATGGGGCCTACTTCGAGAGGAAAGGCCCCTTGTGGAGTTGAGGCACACAGTCGTGTCAAACACACTCCCACTGCTTGCTTCTTCATGGGCACTCCCGCTATCAGCTAGGAATGTCTTTGCAATGATCACAAAGGGAAGGGGAGATACACGGCCCTGCCTCTGGACCTCCGGTGCTCTGAGCAAATCTGGTCTCCCGTTGTTGGTCAAGTTCAAGTTCAAGGTCAAGGTCAAGGTCAAGTTCAAGGTCAAGTTCAAGGTCAAAGTCAAGGTCAAGTTCAAGTTCAAGTTCAAGGTCAAAGTCAAGGTCAAGTTCAAGTTCAAGTTCAAGGTCAAGGTCAAGTTCAAGTTCAAGGTGAAAGTCAAGGTCAAGTTCAAGTTCAAGTTCAAGGTCAAGGTCAAAGTCAAGTTCAAGTTCAAGGTCAAAGTCAAGTTCAAGTTCAAGTTCAAGGTCAAAGTCAAGGTCAAGGTCAAGTTCAAGTTCAAGGTCAAAGTGAAGTTCAAGGTCAAGTGCAAGGTCAAAGTCAAGGCCAAGTTTAAGTTTAAGGGCAAGGACAAGGTAAGGGCAAGGACAAGGTAAGGCCAAGGACAAGGCCTAGGGAAGGCCAAGCCGACGGCCAAGGGCAAGGGCAAGGGCAACGCCAAGGGTAAGGCCAAGGCCCAGGCCAGGGCCAAGGCCAAGGCCGCCAAAGAGAAGCCCAAACCCCGTAACGCCTGACAGAAGGCAGAAGGCACTAGGCCCCTGTGCAGAGGAAGCCACTGAAGGCGGCAAGGCCACAGAGCTCCCCGACTCCCGTTCCCACAGGAAGATGTGAGGATAAAGGGCCTCATCCCAGCACAGCACCCGCTCCCACCGGCCCCTGACCCCCGCAGCACGCCCCCTAAAACAACACTGTCTTCCCAGAAAAGAGAACGGAGAAGCCATGTGTGTGCCAAAGGAGCAAGATGAACGAACGATGCAACGCCCTCCAACTTTGGGCACACCTGACGCCTGGGAACCCCGGGCCCGGCCGATGGGTCCCCGCCGTTCTCGGGCGGGAGCGGGGGTCGACACGTGGGCCGAGAGCCCTTGGCCAGGCCACCCGCAAATCCCCTGAGACGTGATCCGACCCCAGGGACCGAGGGCAAACGTACCGCTTGAGGTGCTGGAGGAGCCGGACGAAGCCATGGTGGGAGAGGCACACAGGAGCGCTGCAGACTGCTGGCCGAGTGGGCGGGGACCCAGCAGCCCAGGACTCTGGAGAGCGGGAGGCGTCTCCACCCCCATTGACGTCAATAGGGTTTGGGTGCGTAGATGGAGGGGGCCGCCCCTGGCCTCTTTCCAAGCAGAGACCCTGGACGGAGTCCCGTGGAGTGAGTGGGCTTTTCCCGGGCACAGCTGTGCCCCGGACCGCCAAGATCCCCGTTGGGGTGGGTGGGCAGTTCGGGGGCTTTGGTTTGTGGCCCTCCCTCACAGCGGATGGTGGGATCAACCCCGGGTGGATCAATCAGGGGCCCTCAGCAGTGCCAAGGGAGCTCACCGCCCAGGAAACGCCCCCTAGGTCCCTTTGAATTGGCCGCCCATGCCCCCTTTCCCAGCCTGCCTTGTTCTGGGGTTTCCCACCTTTTCACATACCACAGGTCCCTGGGCCTGGACTGTCCCCCGCTGGCTCCTCCGAGGCATTCCGGGACAACGGACGCTCTCTCCAGCGCCTCCACCTAGATCCCACGCTGTCCTCGCCTCCATATGCCACCTGCGCCTCCCCAATTCCTCCGTGGGCTCCTGGCGTCCTTTCCCTACAGCAGTCCCAGAGCACCAGCCCCGAGGGCTTTGAGTTGCCTGGAGCCCAAGGCTCCGGCCAGAGACCTGAGGGGCCAGCGTCTGGACCGGCAGCTAATGCCATTAGGGGCTTTTCTCATGTGGAGCCTGAGGCCAACATCCGTGGGCAACCCCCAAGCGCGAATGCCCTGGAGATACACGCCCAAGGGGACAGTGTACCCCCTATGTGGGGAAGGAGGTTCCTGTTTTCCCAGCACTGCATGGTGGCACGTGGAATAGCCCTGTGGGAAAGCCCATGGAAAAGCCTCGAGGGAAGGACACAGATCCCTTGATCCACAAGACGGGAAGCGAGACACTGCTGCTACTGCTCAGGAGGAAAGCACACCTGCATGACCCCACTCGAGACGAGGACTGACGCCCCTTGGGAGACTCCAGAAGTACGCCAAGATCCATGTGAGCACGGGAGAGGAATCCTCAGGTTCTGGTCCGACTCCACACAAGGTCTTAGGCGCCGGCATCGACGGGCGAGGAATCCTGAGAGGCCACCGAGCAACTCGCATGGGGAATGAACTTTCCTGAGGCCAACAGAGCGGGTCCAAGAGGTCCCCGTCGTAAGTCGAGAGCACAAGCCGCAACTCGAGAAAACCAGGAGGTCCCCCCTCCAGGCGAGATGTGGCCCATTTTGGCTGAGGCGTCTCGAGGCTAATCACATCTAACCTCTGGAACTTCCAAAGGGTCCTTGACACCCTTACTGCAACTCAAGAAGTTCCCTGACATACCCGTCTCCAGTCGAAAGAAAGCACGAGGTTCGGCCCACATCCAGAGGAGCCCCGTTTCCACCTCGTAGCTCGAGATGAGGGATCCTTTCCCTGCTTGGTCGGGAAAGAATTCCCGGCGTTCCCGTCGCATCTCAAGAGCAGGCGCTCTCCAATGGAAAGGCGAGAGGAACTCCAGGGTCGTGCCACCATTCCCAGAGTCCCCCAGATGTCCCAGTCCATTCCAGAGGAACCTCCTTTCCCTGCACTGCCTCGACTTTCACGCCGAGGATCGACTCACACCAGGGTGGCACGTGAGACAGCCCTGTGGGAAAGCCTCGTGGGAAAGCCTCGTGGGAAAGCCTCGAGGGAAAGCCACAGATCCCATGATCGACACGACGGGAAGCATGACACTGCTACTACAGCTCGGGAGGAAAGCGCACGTGCATGCCCCCTCTCGAGACGAGGACTGACTCTCCTGGGCAGACTCCAGAAGTACCGCAAGATCCATTTCAGCACTGGAGAGGAATCCTCAGGTTCCGGGCCCGACCCACACAAGGTCTTAGGCTCCAAAATCCAAGGGAGAGGAATCCCGAGAGGCCTGCGACCAACTCACATGGGGACTGGCCTTTCCTGAGGCCACCAGAGCGGGTCCCTGAGGTCCCTATCATAAGTAGAGAGCACCTGCCACAACTCGAGAAAATCCAGGAGTTTTTGCCCTCCAGGCAAGATGAGGCCCATTTCCGCTGTTCCTTTTGAAGGCTACTCACACCTAACCTCTGGAACTTCCAAAAGGTCCTTTACACCCTTGCTGCAACTCAAGAAGCTCCCCGACATACCCGTCTCCACTCGAGAGGAAGCACGCGGGTCCTGCACACATCCAGAGGAGACCCGTTTCCGCCTCGTAGCTCGAGATGAGGGATCCTTTCGCTGCTTGCCCGGGAAAGATTTCTGGGCGTTCCTGGCGAATCTCAAGAGGAGGCGCTCTCCACAGGAAAGGCGAGAGGAACTCCAGGGTCGTTGTGCCATTCCGGAGTCCCCCAGATGTCTCAGTCCATTCCAGCGGAACCTGTTTACCCTGCACTGCCTCGACTCTCACGCCGAGGATCGACTCCCACCACGGTGGCACGTGGGACAGACCTGTGGGAAAGCCTCATGGGAAAGCCTCGAGGCAAAGCCACAGATCCCTTGATCCACGCGACGGGAAGCGTGACATTGCTGCTGCAACTCTGGAGGAAAGCGCACGTGCCTGCCCCCATTCGAGATGAGGACTTACTCCCCTGGGGAGACTCCAGAAGTATCCCCAAGGTCCATGTCAGCACTGGAGTGGAATCCTCAGGTTCCAGTCCCGCCTGCACACAAGGTCTTAGGCCCCGGCATCAAAGGGAGAAGAATCCCAAGAGGCCCCCGAGCAACTCGCCTGGGGACTGGCCTTTCCTGAGACCACCAGAGCGGGTCTCTCAGGGCCCCGTCATAAGTCGAGAGCACCTGCCACAACTCGAGATAATCCACGAGGTTTTGCCCTCCAGGCGGGATGAGGCCCATTTCCGCTGAGGCTTCTCGAGGCTAATCACACCTAACATCTGGAACTTCCAAAAGGTCCTTCACACCCTTGCTGCAACTCAAGAAGTTCCCCGACATCCCTGTCTCCGCTTTAGAGTAAGCACGAGGGTCCCGCCCACATCCAAAGTAGCGCCGTTTCCGCCTCGTAGCTCAAGATGAGGATTCCTTTCGCTGCTTTGTCGGGAAAGAATTCTGGGCATTCCCGTCCCAACTCAAGAGAAGCCGCTCTCGACAGGAAAGTCGAGAGGAACTCAGGCGTCATGCCACCATGCCAAGAGTCCCCCAGATATCTCACTCTATTCCAAAAGAACCTGTTTTCCCTGCACTGTCTCGACTTTCACGCAAAGGATCCACTCCCATCAAGGTGGCACGTGGGACAGCCCTGTGGGAAAGCCGCGTGGGAAAGCCGCGAGGGAAAGCCACAGATCCCTTGATCCACGCGACAGGAAGTGTGACACTGCTGCTACAGATCGGGAGGAAAGTGCACGTGCATGCCCCCATTCGAGACGAGGACTGACTCCCCTGGGGAGACTCCAGAAGTGCCCCAAGATCCATTTCAACACTGGAGAGGAAACCTCATGTTCCGGGCCCGACTCCACACAAGGTCTTAGGCCCCGGCATCAAAGGGAGAGGCATTCCCAGAAGCCCCCGAACAACTCGAATGGGGACTGACCAGTCCTGAGGCCACCCGAGTCGGTCCCTTTCGTCACCGTTATAAGACGAGAGCACCTGCCACAACTTGAGAAAATCCAGGACGTTCTCACCTCCAGGATAGATGAGGCCCATTTCCGCTGAGGCGTCTCGAGGATAATCACATCTAACCTCTGGATCTTCCAAAAGGCCCTTCACACCCTTGCTGCAACTCAAGAAGTTCCCCGACATACCCGTCTCCACTCGAGAGGAAGCAAGAGGGTCCCGCCCACATCCAGAGGAGCCCAGTTTCCGACTTGTAACTGGACATGGGGGGTCCTTTCCCTGCTTGGTCGGGAAATAATTCCTGGGTTTCCCGGCGTATCTCAAGAGGAGGCACTCTCCACAGGAAAGGCGACAGGAACTCCAAGGTCGTGCCACCATTCCCAGAGTCCCCCAGATGTCTCAGTCCATTCCAGAGGAACCTGTTTTCCCTGCACTGCCTTTACTTTCACGCCGAGGATCGATTCACACCACGGTGGCACGTGGGACAGCCCTGTGGGAAAGCCTCGTGGGAAAGCTTCGTGGAAAATCCTTGAGGAAAAGACACAGATCCCATGATTGACGCGACGGAAAGCATGATACTGGTGCTACAGCTCGGGAGGAAAGCACACGTGCATGCACCCTCTCGAAACGAGAACTTACTCTCCTGGGGAGACTCCCGAAGTACCGCAAGTTCCATGAGAGCACTGGAGAGGAATCCTCAGGTTCGGGCCCCGACTCCACACAAAGTCTTAGGCTCTGGCATCGAAGGGAGAGGAATCCCGAGAGGCCCGCGAACAACTCGCAATGGGACTGGCCTTTCCTGAGGCCACCAGAGCGGGTCCCTGAAGTCCCCGACCAAAGTCTAGAGCACCTACCGCAACACGAGAAATTCCGGAGGATTTGCCCTCCAGGCCAGATGAGGCCCATTTCCGCTGAGGCTTCTCGAGTCTAATCACACCTAACCTCTGGAACCTCCAAAAATTCCTTCACACCCTTGCTGCCACTCAAGAGTTCCCCGACATACAGTCTCCATTCGAGAGGAAGCACGATGGTCCCGCGAACATCCAGAGGAGCCCCGTTGCCTCCTCGCAGCTCGAGATGAGGGATCCTTTCCCTGCGTGGTCGGGAAAGATTTCCCGGCATTCCCGTCGCATCTCAAGAGGAGGTGCTCTCCACAGGAAATGGGAGAGGAACTCCAGGGTCGTGCCAACATTCCCAGAGTCCCCTAGATGTCTCAGTTCATTCCAACGGAACCTGTTTTCCCTGCACTGCCTTTACTTTCACACCGAGGATCGACTCACACCACGGTGGAACGTGGGACAGCCCTGTGGGAAAGCCCTGTGGGAAAGCCTCATGGGAAAGTCTCGAGGGAAAGCTACTGATCCCTTGATCCAGGCGATGGGAAACGTGACACTGCTGCTACAGTCTTGAGGAAAGATCACGTGCATGCGCCCATTCCAGACGAGGACTTACTCCCCTGGGGAGACTCAAGAAGTACCCCAAGATCCATGGCAGTACTGGAGAGGAATCCTCAGGTTCTGGGCCCGACTCCACACAAGGTCTTAGGCCCTGGCATCGAAGCGAGAGGAATCCCGAGAGGCCCCCGAGCAACTCGCATTGGGACTGTCCTTTCCTGAGGCCACCAGAGTGGGTCCCTGCGGTCCCCGTCGGAAGTCGAGTGCACCTGCCGCAACTCGACAAAATCCAGGAGGTTTTACTCTCCAGGCGAGATCAGGCCCATTTCCACTGAGGCTTCTCGAGGCTAATCACACCTAACCTCTGGAATTTCCAAAAGGTTCTTCACACCCTTGCTGCAACTCAAGAAGTTCCCTCACATACCCGTCTCCACTCTAGAGGAAGCACGAGGGTCCCGCACACATCCATGGGAGCCCCGTTTCCGCCTCGTAACTCGAGATGAGGGATCCTTTCGCTGCTTGGTCGGGAAAGAGTTCTGGGCATTCCCGTCGCATCTCAAGAGGAGGCGCTCTCCACAGGAAAGGCGAGTGGAACTCCAGCGTCGTGCCACCATTCCTAGAGTCCCCCAGATGCCTTAGTCCATTCCAGAGGAACATGTTTTCCCTGCACTGCCTCGACTTTCACCCGAGGATCGACTCCCACAACGGTGGCACGTGGGAAAGCCCAGTGGGAAAGCCTCGAGGGAAAGCCACAGATCCCTTGATCCACGCGTCGGGAAGCGTGACACTGCTGCTACCGCTATGGAGGAAAGCGAACGTGCATGTCCCCTTCGAGAGGAGGACTTACTCCCCTGGGGAGACTCCAGAATTAGCCCAAGATCCATGTCAGCACTGGAGAGGAATCCTCAGGTTCCGGTCCCGCATCCACACAAGGTCTTTGGTCCCGGCATTGAAGGGAGAGGAATCCAGAGAGGCCCGCGAGTAATTCGCATGTGGACTGTCTTTTCCTGAGGCCACCAGAGCGGGTCCCTGCGGTCCCCGTCGTAAGTTGAGAGCACCTGCTGCAACTCGAGAAAATCCAGGAGATTTTGCCCTCCAGGCGAGATCAGGCCCATTTCCACTGAGGCGTCTCGAGAATATTCACACCTAACCTCTGGAATTTCCAAAAGGTCCTTCACACCCTTGCTGCAACTGAAGAAGTACCCCGACATCCCCGTCTCCACTCTAGAGGAAACACGAGGTTCCCGCCCACATCCAGAGGAGCCCCGTTTCCAACTCGTAGCTCGAGATGAGGGATCCTGTCCCTGCTTGGTCGGGAAAGAATTTCCGGCGTACCCGTCTCATTTCAAGAGGAGGCGCTCTCCACAGGAAAGGCGAGAGGAACTCCAACGTCGTACCACCATTCCAGCAGTCCCCCAGATGTTTCAGTCCTTTCCAGAGGAACCTGTTTTCCCTGCACTGCCTCGACTTTCACGTCGAGGATCAACTCACACCATGGTGGCACGTGGGACAGCCCTGTGGGAAAGCCTTGTGGGAAGCCTCGAGGTTAATCCACAGATCCCTTGATCCAGGCGATGGGAAGCCTGACACTGCTGCTAAAGCTCCTGAGGAAAGTGCACGTGCATGCCCCCATTCGACACGAGGACTTAACCCCTGGGGAGACTCCAGACGTACCCCAAGGTCCATGTCAGCACTGCAGAGGAATCCTCAGGTTCTGGGCCCAACTCCACACAAGGTCTTAGGGCCGGGCATCGAAGAGAGAGGAATCCCGAGAGGACCCCGAGCAACTCGTATGCGGACTGGCCTTTCCTGAGGCCACCAGAGCGGGTCCCTGAGGTCCCCGTCATAAGTCGAGAGCACGTGCCACAACTCGAGAAAATCTAGGAGGTTTTGCCCTCCAGGCGAGATGAGGCCCATTTCCGCTGAGGCTTCTCGAATCTAATCACACCTAACCTCTGGAACTTCCAAAAGGTCCTTCACACCCTTGCTGCAACTCAAGCAGGTTCCTGACATACCCAACTCCATTCTACAGGAAGTACGAGGGTCCCTGCCACATCCAGAGGAGCCCCGTTTCCGACTCGTTGCTCGATATGAGGGAACTTTCGCTGCTTTGTTGGGAAAGAATTCTGGGCATTCCCGTCCCATCTCAAGGGGAGGAGCTCTCCACAGGAAAGGCGAGAGAAACTCCAGCATCGTGCCACCATTCCAAGAGTCCCCCAGAAGTCTCAGTCCATTCCAGAGGAACCTGTTTTCCCTGCACTGCCTCGACTTTCACGCGGAGGATCGCCTCCAACCATGGTGTCATGTTCGACAGCCCTGTGGGAAATCCTCGTGGGAAAGCGTCGAGGGAAATCCACAGATCCCTTGATCCACGCGACTGGAAGCATGACACTGCTGCTACCCCTCTGGAGGAAAGCGCACGTGCATGCCCCCTTCGAGAGGAGGACTTACTCCGCTGGGGAGACTCCAGAAGTAGCCCAAGAACCATGTCAGCACTGGAGAGGAATCCTCAGGTTCCGGTCCCGCATCCACACAAGGTCTTTGGCCCCGGCATTGAAGGGAGAGGAATCCAGAGAGGCCCTCGGGCAATTCGCATGTGGACTGTCCTTTCCTGAGGCCACCAGAGCGGGTCCCTGCGGTCCCCGTCGTAAGTTGAGAACACCTGCCGCAACTCGAGAAAATCCAGGAGGTTTTGCCCTCCAGGCGAGATGAGGCCCATTTCCGCTGAGGCTACTCAAGGCTAATCACATCTAAGCTCTGGATCTTCCAAAAGGTCCTTCACACCCTTGCTGCAACTGAAGAAATTCCCCGACATACCCGTCTCCACTCTAGAGGAAGCACGAGGGTCCCGCCCATATCCAGAGGAGCCCCGTTTCCGCCTCGTAGCTCCAGTTGAGGTATCCTTTCCCTGCTTGGTCGGGAAAGAATTCTGAGCATTCCCGTCGCATCTCAAGAGGAGGCACTCTCCACAGGAAAGGCGAGAGGAACTCCAGGGTCCTGCCACCATTCCAAGAGTCCCTCAGAAGTCTCAGCCCATTCCAGAGAAACCTGTTTTCCCTGCAATGCCTCGACTTTCACGCCGAGATTCGACTCACACCACTGTGGCACGTAGAACAGCCCTGTGGGAAAGCCTCGAGAGAAAGCCGCAGATCCCTTGATCCAGGCGATGGGAAACGTGACACTGCTGCTACAGTCTTGAGGAAAGATCACGAGCATGCGCCCATTCCAGACGAGGATTTACTCCCCTTGGGAGACTCCAGAAGTACCCCAAGATCCATGTCAGCACTGGAGAGGAATCCTCAGTTTCCGGGCTCGACTCCACACAAGGTGTTAGGCCCCAGCATAGAAAGGAGAGGAATCCCGAGAGGCCCCCAAACAACTCGCATGCGGACTGTCCTTTCCTGATGCCACCAGAGCGTGTCCCTGTGGTCCCCGTCGTAAGTCAAGTGCACCTGCCGCAACTCGAGAAAATCCAGGAGGTTTTGCCCTCCAGGCGAAATCAGGCCCATTTCCACTGAGGCTTCTCGAGGCTAATCACACCTAACGTCTGGAATTTCCAAAAGGTCCTTCCCACCCTTGCTGCAACTCAAGAAGTTCCCTGACAAACCCGTCTCCACTCTATAGGAAGCACTAGGGTCCCGGCTACATCCAGAGTAGACCCGTTTCCGACTCATAACTTGAGATGAGGGATCCTTTCGCTGCTTGGTCGGGAAAGAGTTCTGGGCATTCCCGTCGCATCTCAAGAGGAGCCACTCTCCACAGGAAAGGCGAGAGGAACTCCAGCGTCGTGCCACCATCCCAAAGTCCACCAGATATCTCAGTCCATTCAAGAGGAACGTCTTTTCCCTGCACTGCCTCGACATTCACGGCGAGGATCGACTCACACTACGGTGGCACGTGGGACAGCCCTGTGGGAAAGCTACGTGAGAAAGCCTTGAGGGGAAGCCACAGATCCCTTGATGCAGGCGATGGGAAGCGTGACACTGCTGCTACATCTCTTGAGGAAAGTGCACGTGCATGCCCCCATTTGAGACGAGGACTTATTCCCCTGGGGAGACTCCAGATGTACCCGAATATCCATGTCAGCACTGGAGAGGAATCCTCAGGTTCCAGGCTCGACTCCACACCAGGTCTTAGGCCCCGGCATCTAAGGCAGAGGAATCCCGAGAGGCCCCCGAGCATCTCGCATGGGGATTGGCCATTCCTGAGGCCACCAGAGCGGGTCCCTGAGGTCCCCGTCATAAGTCGAGAGCACCTGCCGCAACTCGAGAAAATCCAGGAGGTTTTGCCCTCCAGGCGAGATGAGGCCCATTTCCACTGAGGCTTCTCGAGGCTAATCACACCTAACCTCTGAAACTTCCAAAAGGTCCTTCACACCCTTGCTACAACTCAAGAAGTTCCCTGACATCCCCGTCTCCACTGTAGAGGAAGCACGAGGGTCCCGCCCACATCCAGAGGAGCCCCGTTTCTGCCTCGTAGCTCGAGATGAGGGATCCTTTCGCTGCTTTGTCGGGAAAGAATTCTGGGCATTCCTGTCCCATCTCAAGAGGAGGCGGTCTCCACAGGAAACGCGGGAGGAACTCCAACATCGTTCCACCATTCCAAGAGTCCTCCAGAATTCTCAGTCCATTCCAGAGGAAATTGTTTTCCCTGCACTGCCTCGAATTTCAAGCCGAGGATCGACTCCCACCTCGGTGATACGTGGGAGAGCACTGTGGGAGAGCCTGTTGGGAAAGCCTCATGGGAAATCCTCGAAGGAAAACCAGATATCCCATGATCGACGCGACAGGAAACGTGACACTGCTGCTACAGCTCGGGAGGAAAGCACACGTGAATGCCCCCTCTGGAGACAATGACTGACTCCCCTGGGGAGACTCCAGAAGTACCGAAAGATCCATGTCAGCACTGGGGAGGAATCCTCAGGTTCCGGCCCCAACTCCACACAAGGTCTTGAGTCCCGGCATCGACGGTACAGGAATCCCGAGAAGCCCCTGAGCAACTCACATAGGGACTGGCCTTTCCTGAGGCCACCGGAGAGGGTCCCTGAGGTCCCCGTCGTAAGTCGAGAGCACCTGCCACAACTGGAGAAAATCCAGGAAGTTTTGCCCTCCAGGCGAGGTGATGCCCATTTCCACTGAGGCTTCTCGAAGCTAATGACACCTAACCTCTGGAACTGCAAAAAGGTCCTTCACACCCTTGCTTCAACTCACGAAGTTCCCTGACATAACCGTTTCCACTAGGGAGGAAGCACGAGGGTCCCGGCCACATCCTGAGGAGCCCCGTTTCCGCCTCGTAGCACGAGATGAGGGATCGTTTCCCTGCTTGGTCGGGAAAGAATTCTGGGCATTCCCGTCGCATCTCAAGAGGAGATGCTCTCCACAGGAAAGGAGAGAAGAACTTCAGTGTCGTGCGACCATTCCAAGAGTCCCCCAGATGTCTTCGTCCATTCCAGAGGAACCTGTTTTCCCTGCACTGCCTTGACTTTCACGCCGAAGATCGACTCCCACCACAGTGTCACGTAGGACAGCCCTGTGGGAAAGCCTCGTGGAAAATCCTCGTTGGAAAACCTCTCCTGAAAGCCACAGATCCCATGATCCATGCTCCTGGATCTAGACACTGCTGCTACCGTTCTGGAGTAAAGCGCACGTGCATGCCCCCTCTCGAGACGAGGACTTACTCCCCTGGAGAGACTCCAGAAGTTCCCCCAAGATCCATGTCAGCACTGGGGAGGAATCCTCATGTTCCGCCCCGACTCCACACAAGGTCTCAGGCCCCGGCATCGAAGGGAGAGGAATCCCGAGAGGCCCCCGAGGAACTCGCATGGG
Source organism: Ovis canadensis (assembly GCF_042477335.2). Lineage (NCBI taxonomy): Eukaryota > Metazoa > Chordata > Mammalia > Artiodactyla > Bovidae > Ovis > Ovis canadensis. The sequence continues at coordinate 5,487,995 of NC_091252.1, forward strand.
GACTGGCATTGCCTGAGGCCACCAGAGCGAGTCCCTGAGGTCCCCGTCGTAAATCGAGAGCACCTGCCGCAACTCGAGAAAATCCAGGAGGTTTTGCCCTCCAGGCGAGAAGAGCCCATTTCCGCTGAGGCTTCTCGAAGCTAATCAAACCTTACCTCTGGAACTTCCAAAAGTTCCTTCACACCCTTGCTGTAACTCAAGAAGTTGCCTGACATACCCGTCTCCACTCTAGAGGAAGCACAAGGGTCCCGGCCACATCCAGAGGAGACCCGTTTCCGTCTCGCAGCTCGAGATGAGGGACATTTCGCTGCTTTGTGGGGAAAGAATTCCCGGCGTTCCACTCTCACCTCAAGAGGAGGTGCTTTCCACAGGAAAGGCAAGAGGAACTCCAGCGTCGTGCCACCATTCCAAGAGTCCCCCAGAAGTCTCAGTCCATTCCAGCGGAACCTGTTTTCCCTGCACTGCCTCGACTTTCACACCGATGATTGACTCCCACCACAGTGGCACGTGTGACAGCCCTGTGGGAAAGCCTCGTGGGAAAGCCTCGAGGGAAAGCCACAGATCCCTTGATCAACGCGACAGGAATCGTGACGCTGGTGCTACAGCTCGGAGGAAAGCGCACGTGCATGCCCCCATTCGAGACGAGGACTGACTCCCCTGGGGAGACTCCAAAAGTACTCCAAGATCCATGTCAGTACTGGAGAGGAATCCTCAGGTTCCGGCCCCGACTCCACACAAGGACTTAGGCCCCGGCATCGATGGAAGATGAATCCCGAGAGGACCCCGAGCAATTCGAATGGGGACGGGCCAGTATTGAGGCCACCAGAGCGGGACCCTAAAGTCCCTGTCGTAAGTCAAGAGCACCTGCCGCAACTCGAGAAAATCAAGGAGGTTTTGCACTCCAGCTGAGATGGGGCCCATTTCCGCTGAGGCTTCTGGAAGCTAATCACACCTAACCTCTGGAACTTCTAAAAGGTCCTTCACACCCTTGCTGCAACTCAAGAATTTCCCTAACATACCTGTCTCCACTCTAGAGGAAGCACGAGGGTCCCGCCCACATCCAGGGGAGCCCCGTGTCCGCCTCGTAGCTCAAGATGAGGGATCCTTTCACAGCTTTTTCGGGAAGTAATTCTGGGAGTTCCCGTTGCATCTCAAGTGGAGGCGCTCCTCACAGGAAAGGCGAGAGGAACTCCAGGGTCGTGCCACCGTTCCCTGAGTCCCCCGGATACCTCAGTCCATTCCAGAGGAACCTGTTTTCCCTGCACTGCCTCGAGTTTCACGCCGAGCATCGACTCACACCACGGTGACACGTGGGACAGTCCTGTGGGAAAGCCTCGTGGGAAAGCCTCGTGGGAAAGCCACAGATCCCATGATCGGCGCGCCGGGAGGCATGACAGTGTTGTTACAGCTCGGGAGGAAAGCGCACGTGCATGCCCCCATTCCAGACGGGGACTTACTCCCCTGGGGAAACACTAGAAGTACCCCACGATCCATGTCAGCACTGGAGAGGAAACCTCATGTTCCAGGCACGACTCCACACAAGGTCTTAGGCTCTGGCATCAAAGGGAGCGGAATCCCGAGAGGCTCCCGAGCCACTGGAATGGGGACTGGCCAGTCCTGAGGCAACCAGAGCGCGTACCTTAGGTCACCGTCGTAAGACGAGAGCACCTGCCGCAACTCGAGAAAATCCAGGAGGTTTTTCCCTCCAGGCGAGATGAGGCCCATTTCCGCTGAGGCTTCTCCAGGCTAATTACGTCTAGCCTGTGGAACTTCCAAAAGGTCCTTCACACCCTTGCTGCAACTCAAGAAGTTGCCTGACATACCCGTCTCCACTCTAGAGGAAGCACGAGGATCCCATCCACATCCAGAGGAGCCCCGTTTCCGCCTCGTAGCTCGAGATGAGGGACATTTCGCTGCTTTGTCCGGAAAGAAATCCCGACGTTTCCCTCTCACCTCAAGAGGAGGCGCTCTCCACAGGAAAGGCGAGAGGAACTCCAGCATCGTGCCACCATTCCAAGAGTCTCCCAGATGTGTCAGTCCAATCCAGAGGAACCTGTTTTCCCTGCACTGCCTTGACCTTCAAGCCGAGGATCGACTCCCACCACGTGTGCACGTGGGACAGCCCTGTGGGAAAGCCTCGTAGGAAAGCCTGGTGGGAAAGACTCGAGGGAAAACCATAGATCCTTTGATCCACACGGCGGACTGCGTGACACTGCTGCTACCGCTCTGGAGGAAAGCGAAAGTGCATGCCCGCATTCGAGACGAGGACTGACGCCCCTGGGGAGACTCCAGAAGTACCCCAAGATCCATGATTTCACTGGAGAGGAATCCTCAGGTTCCGGCCCCGACTCCACACAAGGTCTTATGCCCCGGCATCGAAGCAAGAGGAATCCCGAGAGGCCCCCGAGGAACTCGCATGGGTACTGGCCTTTCCTGAGGCCACCAGAGCGGGTCCCTGAGGTCCCCGTCGTAAGTCGAGAGCACCTGCCGCAACTCGAGAAAATCCAGGAGGTTCTGCCCTCCAGGCGAGATGAGGCCCATTTCCGCTGAGGCTTCTCGAGGCTAATCACATCTAACCACTGGAACTTCCAAAGGGTCCTTCACACCCTTGCTGCAACTCAAGAAGTTCCCCGACATACTCGTCTCCACTCGAGAGGAAGCACGAGGGTCCCGCACACATCCAGGGGAGGCCCTTTTCTGCCTCCGAGCTCGAGATGAGGGATCCTTTCCCTGTTTCTTAGGAAAAGAATTCCTGGCGTTCCCGTCGCATCTCAAGAGGAGGCACTCTCCACAGGAAAGGCGAGAGGAACTCCAGGGTCGTGCCACCATTCCAAGAGTCCCCCAGATGTGTCAGTCCATTCCAGAGGAACCTGTTTTCCCTGCACTGCCTTGACGTTCAAGCCGAGGATCGACTCCCACCTCGTGTGCACGTGGGACAGCCCTGTGGGAAAGCCTCGTGGGAAAGCCTCGAGGAAAAAACATAGATCCTTTGATCCACGCGGCGGACTGCGTGACACTGCTGCTACCGCTCTGGAGGAAAGCGCAAGTGCATGCCCACATTCCAGACGAGGACTGACTCCCCTGGGGAGACTCCAGAAGTACCCCAAGTTCCATGTCAGCACTGGAGAGGAATCCTCAGGTTCCGGCCCCGACTCCACACAAGGTCTTAGGCCCCGGCATCAATGGGAGAACAATCTCGAGAGGCCCCCGAGGAACTCGCATGGGGACTGGCCTTTCCTGAGGCCACCAGAGCGGGTCCCTGAGGTCCCCGTCATAAGTTGAGAGCACCTGCCGCAACTCGAGAAAATCCAGGAGTTTTTGCCCTCCAGGCGAGATGAGGCCCATTTCCGCTGAGGCTTCTCGAGGCTAAGCACATCTAACCACTGGAAATTCCAAAGTGTCCTTCACACCCTTGCTGCAACTCAAGAAGTTCCCCGACATACCCGTCTCCACTCGAGTGGAAGCACGAGGGTCCCGCACACATCCAGGGGAGACCCGTTTCCGCCTCCTGGCTCGAGATGAGGGATTGTTTCTCTGTTTCGTAGGGAAAGAATTCCCAGCGTTCCCGTCGCATCAAAGAGGAGGCGCTCTCCACAGGAAAGGGGAGAGAAACTCCAGGGTCCTGCCACCATTCCAAGAGTCCCCCAGATGTGTCAGTCCATTCCAGAGGAACCTGTTTTCCGAGCACTGCCTTGACGTTCAAGCCGAAGATCGACTCCCACCACGCGTGCCCGTGGACAGCCCTGTGGGAAAGCATCGAGGGAAAGTCTTGTGGGAAAGACTCGAGGGAAAACCATAGATCCTTTGCTCCAAGAGGTGGACTGCGTGACACTGCTGCTACCGCTCTGGAGGAAAGCGCAAGTGCATGCCCGCATTCGAGACGAGGACTGACTTCCCTGGGAAGACTCCAGAAGTACCCCAAGATCCATGTCAGCACTGGAGAGGAATCCTCAGGTTCCGGCCCCGACTCCACACAAGGTCTTATTCCCCGGCATCGACGGGAGAGCAATCCCGAGAGGCCCCCGAGGAACTCGCATGGGGACTGGCCTTTCGTGAGGCCACGAGAGCGGGTCCCTGAGGGCAAAGTTGTAAGACGAGAGCAACTGCCGCAACTCGATAAAATCCAGGAGGTTTTGCCCTCCAGGCGGGATGAGGCCCATTTGCGCTGAGGCTTCTCGAGGCTAATCACACCTAACCTCTGGAACTTCCAAAGGGTCCTTCACACCCTTGCTGCAACTCAAGAAGTTCCCCGACATACCTGTCTCCACTCGAGAGGAAGCAAGAGGGTCCCGTACACATCCAGGGGAGCCCCGTTTCCGCATCCTAGCTCGAGATGAGGGATCCTTTCCCTGTTTCGTAGGGAAAGAATTCCCGGCGTTCCCGTCGCATTTCAAGAGGAGGCCTCTCCACAGGAAAGGCGAGAGGATTTCCAGGGTCGTGCCACCATTCCAAGAGTCCCCCAGATGTGTCAGTCCATTACAGAGGAACCTGTTTTCCCTGCACTGCCTTGACGTTCAAGCCGAGGATCGACTCCCACCACGTGTGCAAGTGGGACAGCCCTGTGGGAACGCCTCGTGGGAAAGCCTCGTGGGAAAGACTCGAGGGAAAACCATAGATCCTTTAATCCACGCGGCGGACTGCCTGACACTGCTGCTACCGCTCTGGAGGAAAGCGCAAGTGCATCCCCGCATTCGAGACGAGGACTGACTCCCCTGGGGAGACTCCAGAAGTACCCCAAGATCCATTCAGCACTGGAGAGGAATCCTCAGGTTCCGGCCCCGACTCCACACAAGGTCTTAGGCCCCGGCATCGACGGGAGAGGAATCCCGAGAGGCCCCCGAGGAACTCGCATGGGGACTGGCCTTTCCTGAAGCCACCAAAGCGGGTCCCTGAGGTCCACGTCGTAAGTCGAGAGCACCTGCCGCAACTCGAGAAAATCCAGGAGGTTTTGCCCTCCAGGCGAGATGAGGCCCATTTCCGCTGAGGCTTCTCGAGGCTAACCACATCTAACCACTGGAACTTCCAAAGGGTCCTTCACACCCTTGCTGCAACTCAAGAAGTTCCCTGACTTACCCGTCTCCACTCGCGAGGAAGCACGAGGGTCCCGCACACATCCAGGGGAGCCCGTTTCCGCCTCCTAGCTCGAGATGAAGGATCCTTTCCCTGTTTCCTAGGGAAAGAATTCCCGGCGTTCCCGTCGCATCTGAAGAGGAGTGGCTCTCCACAGGAAAGGCGAGAGGAACTCCAGGATCGTGCCACCATTCCAAGACTCCCCCAGATGTGTCAGTCCATTCCAGAGGAACCTGTTTTCCCTGCACTGCCTTGAAGTTCAAGCCGAGGATCGACTCCCACCACGTGTGCACGTGGGACAGCCCTGTGTGAAAGCCTCGTGGGAAAGCCTCGTGGGAAAGACCCGAGGGAAAACCATAGATCCTTTGATCCACGCGGCGGACCGCGTAACACTGTTGCTACCGCTCTGGAGGAAAGCGCAAGTGCATGCCCGCATTCGAGACGAGGACTGACTCCCCTGGGGAGACTCCAGAAGTACCCCAAGATCCATGTCAGCACTGGAGAGGAATCCTCAGGTTCCGGCCCCTACTCCACACTAGATCTTAGGCCTCAGCATCGACGGGAGGGGAATCCCGAGAGGCCTCCGAGGAACTCGCATGGGGACTGGCCTTTCCTGAGGCCACCAGAGCGGGTCCCTGAGGGCCCCGTCGAGAGTCTAGAGCACCTGCCGCAACTCGAGAAAATCCAGGAGGTTTTGCCCTCCAGGCGAGTTGAGGCCCATTTCTGCTGAGGCTTTTCGAGGCTAATCACATCTAAACACTGGAACTTCCAAAGGGTCCTTCACACCCTTGCTGCAACTCAAGAAGTTCCCCGACATACCCGTCTCCACTCGAGAGGAAGCACGAGGATCCCACACACATCGAGGGGAGCCCCGTTTCCGCGTCCTAGCTTGAGATGAGGGATCCTTTCCCTGTTTCATAGGGAAAGAAATCCCGGCGTTACCGTCGCATTTCAAGAGGAGGCGTTCTCCACAGGAAAGGCGAGAGGAACTCCAGGGTCGTGCCACCATTCCAAGAGTCCCCCAGATGTGTCAGTCCATTCCAGAGGAACATGTCTTCCCTGCACTGCCTTGACGTTCAAGCCGAGGATCGACTCCCACCACGTGTGCACGTGGGACAGCCCTGTGGGAAAGCCTCGTGGGAAAGATCTGAGGGAAAAACATAGATCCTTTCATCCACGCGGCGGACTGCGTGACACTGTTGCTACCGCTCTGGAGGAAATCGCAAGTGCAGGCCCGCTCGAGACGAGCACTGACTCACCTGGGGAGACTCCAGAGGTACCCCAAGATCCATGTCAGCACTGGAGAGGAATCCTCAGGTTCCGGCCCCGACTCCACACATGATCTTATGCCTCAGCATCGACGGGAGAGGCATCCCGAGAGGCCCCCGAAGAACTCGCATGGGGACTGGCCTTTCCTGAGGCCACCAGAGCGGGTCCCTGAGGTCCCCGTCGTACGTCGAGAGCACCTGCCGCAACTCGAGAAAATCCAGGAGGTTTTGCCCTCCAGGCGAGATGAGGCCCATTTCCGCTGAGGCTTCTCGAGGCTAATCACGTCTAACCACTGGAACTTCCAAAGGGTCCTTCACACCCTTGCTGCAACTCAAGAAGTTCCCCGACATACCCGTCTCCACTCGAGAGGAAGCACCAGCGTCCCGCACACATCCAGCGGAGCTCCGTTTCCGCCTCCTAGCTCGAGATGAGGGATCCTTTCCCTGTTTCGTAGGGAAAGAATTCCCGGCGTTCCCGTCGCATCTGAAGTGGAGGCGCTCTCCACAGGAAAGGCGAGAGGAACTCCAGGGTCGTATCACCATTCCAAGAGTCCCCCAGATGTGTCACTGGATTCCAGAGGAATCTGTATTCCCTGCACTGCCTTGACGTTCAAGCCGAGGATCGACTCTCACCACGTGTGCACGTGGGACAGCCCTGTGGGAAAGCCTCGTGGGAAATCCTGGAGGGAAAGCCATAGATCCCTTGATCCACGCGGCGGAATGCGTGACACTGCTGCTACCGCTCTGGAGGAAAGCACAAGTGCATGCCCGCATTCGAGACGAGGACTGACTTCCCTGGGGAGACTCCAGAAGTACCCCAAGATCCATGTCAGCACAGGAGAGCAATCCTCAAGTTCCGGCCCCGACTCCACACAAGGTTTAAGGCCCCGGAATCGACGGGACAGGAATCCCGAGAGGCCCCCGAGGAACTCGCATGGGGACTGGCCTTTCCTGAGGCCACCAGAACGGGTCCCTGAGGTCCCCGTCGAAAGTCGAGAGCACCTGCCGCAACTCGAGAAAATCCAGGAGGTTTTCCCCTCCATGCGAGATGAGGCCCATTTCGGCTGAGGCTTCCTGAGGCAAATCACATCTAACAACTGGAACTTCCAAAGGGTTCTTGACACCCTTGCTGCAACTCAAGAAGTTCCCCGACATACCCGTCTCCACTCGAGAGGAAGCACGAGGGTCCCACACAAATCCAGGGGAACCCCGTTTCCACCTCCTAGCTCGAGATGAGGGATCCTTTCCCTCTTTCGTAGGGAAAGAATTCCCGGCTTTCCCGTCGCATCTCAAGAGGAGGCGCTCTCCATAGGAAAGGCGAGAGGAACTCCAGGGTCGTGCCACCATTCCAAGAGACCCCCAGTTATGTCAGTCCATTCCAGACGAACCTTTTTTCCCTGCACTGCCTTGACGTTCAAGCCGAGGATCGACTCCCACCACGTGTGCACGTGGGACAGCCCTGTGGGAAAGCCTCGTGGGAAAGCCTCGTGGGAAAGACTCGAGGGAAAACCATAGATCCTTTGATCCACGCGGCGGACTGCGTGACACTGCTGCTACCGCTCTGCAGGAAAGTGCAAGTGCATGCCCGCATTCGAGACGAGGACTGACTCCCCTGGGGAGACTCCAGAAGTACCCCAAGATCCATGTCAGCACTGGAGAGGAATCCTCAGGTTCCGGCCCCGAGTCCACACAAGGTCTTAGGCCCCGGCATCGACGGGAGAGGAATCCCAAGAAGCCCCCGAGGAACTCCCATGGGGACTGGCCTTTCCTGAGGCCACCAGAGCGGGTCCCTGAGGGCCCCGTCGTAAGTCGAGAGCACCTGCCGCAACTCGAGAAAATCCAGGAGGTTTTGCCCTCCAGGCGAGATGAGGCCCATTTCCGCTGAGGCTTCTCGAGGCTAATCACATCTAACCACTGGAACTTCCAAAGGGTCCTTCACACCCTTGCTGCAACTCAAAAAGTTCCCCGACATACCCGTCTCCACTAGAGAGGAAGCACGAGGGTCCCGCACACATCCAGGGGAGCCGCGGGTTCGCGTCCTAGCTCGAGATGAGGGATCCTTTCCCTGTTTCGTAGGGAAAGAATTCCCGGCGTTCCCGTCGGATCTCAAGAGGAGGCGCTCTCCACAGAAAGGCGAGAGGAACTCCAGTGTCGTGCCACCATTCCAAGAATCCCCAAGGTGTGTCAGTCCATTCCAGAGGAAACTGTTTTCCCTGCCTCCCTTGACGTTCAAGCCGAGGATCGACTCCCACCACGTGTGCACGTGGGACAGCCCTGTGGGAAAGCCTCGTGGGAAAGCCTCGTGGGAAAGACTCGAAGGAAGACCATAGATCCTTTGATCCACGCGGCGAAATGCGTGACACTGCTGCTACCGCTCTGGAGGAAAGCGCCAGTGCATGCCCGCATTCGAGACGAGGACTGACTCCCCTGGGGAGACTCCTGAAGTACCCCAAGATCCATGTCAGCACTGGAGAGGAATCCTCACGTTCCGGCCCGACTCCACACAAGGTCATAGGCCCCGGCATCGACGGGAGAGGAATCCCGAGAGGCCCCCGAGGAACTCGCATGGGAACTGGTCTTTCCTGAGGCCACCAGAGCGGGTCCCTGAGGTCCCCGTCTTAAGTCGAGAGCACCTGCCGCAACTCGAGAAAATCCAGGAGGGTTTGACCTCCAGGCGAGATGAGGCCCATTTTTGCTGAGGCTTCTCAAGGCTAATCACATTTAACCACTGGAACTTCCAAAGGGTCCTTCACACCCTTGCTGCAACTCAAGAAGTTCCCCGACATACCCGTCTCCACTCGAGAGGAAGCACTAGGGTCCCGCACACATCCAGGGGAGCCGCGTGTTGGCCTCCTAGCTCGAGATGAGGGATCCTTTCCCTGTTTCGTAGGGAAAGAAATCCCGGCGTTCCCGTCGCATCTCAAGAGGAGGCGCTCTCCACAGGAAAGGCGAGAGGAACTCCAGTGTCGTGCCACCATTTCAAGAGTCCCCCAGATGTGTCAGTCCATTCCAGAGGAACCTGTTTTCCCTGCACTGCCTTGACGTTCAAGCCGAGGATCGACTCCCAACACGTGTGCACGTGGGACAGCCCTGTGGGAAAGCCTCGTGGGAAAGCCTCGTGGGAAAGACTCGAGGGAAAACCGCAGATCCTTTGATCCTCGCGGCGAAATGCGTGACACTGCTGCTACCGCTCTGGAGGAAAGCGCCAGTGCATGAACGCATTCGAGACGAGGACTGACTCCCCTGGGGAGACTCCAGAAGTACCCCAAGATCCATGTCAGCACTGGCGAGGAATCCTCAGGTTCCGGCCCCGACTCCACACAAGGTCTTAGGCCCCGGCATCGACGGGAGAGTAATCCCGAGAGGCCCCCGAGGAACTCGCATGGGGACTGGCCTTTCCTGAGGCCACCAGAGCGGGTCCCTGAGGTCCCCGTCGTAAGTCGAGAGCACCTGCCGCAACTCGAGAAAATCCAGGATGTTTTCCCCTCCATGCGAGATGAGGCCCATTTCCGCTGAGGCTTCTTGAGGCTAATCACATCTAACAACTGGAATTTCCAAAGGGTCCTTGACACCCTTGCTGCAACTCAAGAAGTTCCCCGACATACCCGTCTCCACTCGAGAGGATGCACGAGGGTCCCACACACATCCAGGGGAGCCCCGTTTCCACCTCCTAGCTCGAGATGATGGATCCTTTCCCTCTTTCGTAGGGAAAGAATTCCCGGCGTTCCCGTCGCATCTCAAGAGGAGGCGCTCTCCACAGGAAAGGCGAGAGGAACTCCAGGGTCGTGCCACCATTCCAAGAGTCCCCCAGATGTGTCAGTCCATTGCAGAGGAACCTGTTTTCCCTGCACTGCCTTGACGTTCAAGCCTAGGATCGACTCCCACCACATGTGCACGTGGGACAGCCCTGTGGGAAAGCTCGTCGGAAAGACGCGTGGGAAAGACTCGAGGGAAAACCATAGATCCTTTGATCCACGTGGCGGACTAGGTGACACTGCTGCTACCGCTCTGGAGGAAAGCGCAAGTGCATGCCCGCATTCGAGACGAGGACTGACTCCCCTGGGGAGACTCCAGAAGTACCCCAAGATCCATTTCTGCACTGGAGAGGAATCCTCAGGTTCCGGCCCCGACTGCACACAAGGTCTTAGGCCCCGGCATCGATGGGAGAGGAATCCCGAGAGGCCCCCGAGGAACTCGCATGGGGACTGGCCTTTCCTGAGGCCACCAGTGTGGGTCCCTGAGGGCCCCGTCGTAAGTCGAGAGCACCTGCCGCAACTCGAGAAAATCCAGGAGGTTTTGCCCTCCAGGCGAGATGAGGCCCATTTCCGCTGAGGCTTCTTGAGCCTACTCACATCTAACCACTGGAACTTCCAAAGGGTCCTTCACACCCTTGCTGCAACTCAAGAAGTTCCCCGACATACCAATCTCCACTCGAGAGGAAGCACGAGGGTCCCGCACACATCCAGGGGAGCCCCGTTTCCGCCTCCTAGCTCGACATGAGGGATCCTTTCCCTGTTTCGTAGGGAAAGAACTCCCGGCGTTCCCGTTGCATCTCAAGAGGAGGCGCTCTCCACAGGAAAGGCGAGAGGAACTCCAGGGTCGTGCCACCATTCCAAGAGTCCCCCAGATGTGTCAGTCCATTCCAGAGGAACCTGTTTTCCCTGCACTGCCTTGACGTTCAAGCCGAGGATCGACTCCCACCACGTGTGCACGTGGGACAGCCCTGTGGGAAAGCCTCGTGGGAAAGCCTCGTGGGAAAGACTCGAGGGAAAACCGCAGATCCTTTGATCCTCGCGCGGGAATGCGTGAAACTGCTGTTACCGCTCTGGAGGAAAGCACAAGTGCATGCCCGCATTTGAGACGAGGACTGACTTCCCTGGGGAGACTCCAGAAGTACCCCAAGATCCATGTCAGCACAGGAGAGGAATCCTCAAGTTCCGGCCCCGACTCCACACAAGGTTTTAGGCCCCGGAATCGACGGGACAGGAATCCCGAGAGGCCCCCGAGGAACTCGCATGGGGACTGGCCTTTCCTGAGGCCACCAGAGCGGGTCCCTGAGGGCCCCGTCGTAAGTCGAGAGCACCTGCCGCAACTCGAGAAAATCCAGGAGGTTTTGCCCTCCAGGCGAGATGAGGCCCATTTCCGCTGAGGCTTCTCGAGGCTAATCACATCTAACCACTGGAACTTCCAAAGGGTCCTTCACACCCTTGCTGCAACTCAAGAAGTTCCCCGACATACCCGTCTCCACTCGAGAGGAAGCACGAGGTTCCCGCACACATCCAGGGGATCCCCGTTTCCTCCTCCTAGCTCGAGATGAGGGATCCTTTCCCTGTTTCGTAGGGAAAGAATTCCCGGCGTTCCCGTCGCATCTCAAGAGGAGGCACTCTCCACAGGAAAGGCGAGAGGAACTCCAGGGTCGTGCCACCATTCCAAGAGTCCCCCAGATGTGTCAGTCCATTGCAGAGGAACCTGTTTTCCTTGCACTGCCTTGACGTTCAAGCCGAGGATCGACTCCCACCACGTGTGCACGTGGGACAGGCCTGTGGGAAAGCCTCGTGGGCAAGCCTCGTGGGCAAGACTCGAGGGAAAGCCATCGATCCTTTGATCCACGCGGCGGAATGCGTGACACTGCTGCTACCGCTCTGGAGGAATGCACAAGTGCATGCCCGCATTCGAGACGAGGACTGACTCCCCTGGGGAGACTCCAGAAGTACCCCAAGATCCATGTCAGCACTGGAGAGGAATCCTCAGGTTCCGGCCCCGACTCCACACAAGGTCTTAGGCCCCGGCATCGACGGGAGAGGAATCCCGAGAGGCCCCCGAGGAACTCGTATGGGAACTGGTCTTTCCTGAGGCCACCAGAGCGGGTCCCTGAGGTCCCCGTCTTAAGTCGAGAGCACCTGCCGCAACTCGAGAAAATCCAGGAGGGTTTGACCTCCAGGCGAGATGAGGCCCATTTTTGCTGAGGCTTCTCGAGGCTAATCACATTTAACCACTGGAACTTCCAAAGGGTCCTTCACACCCTTGCTGCAACTCAAGAAGTTCCCCGACATACCCGTCTCCACTCGAGAGGAAGCACTAGGGTCCCGCACACATCCAGGGGAGCCGCGTGTTGGCCTCCTAGCTCGAGATGAGGGATCCTTTCCCTGTTTCGTAGGGAAAGAAATCCCGGCGTTCCCGTCGCATCTCAAGAGGAGGCGCTCTCCGCAGGAAAGGCGAGAGGGACTCCAGTGTCGTGCCACCATTTCAAGAGTCCCCCAGATGTGTCAGTCCATTCCAGAGGAACATGTTTTCCCTGCACTGCCTTGACGTTCAAGCCGAGGATCGACTCCCACCACGTGTGCACGTGGGACAGCCCTGTGGGAAAGCCTCGTGGGAAAGCCTCGTGGGAAAGACTCGAGGGAAAACCGCAGATCCTTTGATCCTCGCGCGGGAATGCGTGAAACTGCTGTTACCGCTATGGAGGAAAGCACAAGTGCATGCCCGCATTCGAGACGAGGACTGACTTCCCTGGGGAGACTCCAGAAGTACCCCAAGATCCATGTCAGCACAGGAGAGCAATCCTCAAGTTCCGGCCCCGACTCCACACAAGGTTTTAGGCCCCGGAATCGACGGGACAGGAATCCCGAGAGGCCCCCGAGGAACTCGCATGGGGACTGGCCTTTCCTGAGGCCACCAGAGCGGGTCCCTGAGGTCCCCGTCGTAAGTCGAGAGCACCTGCCGCAACTCGAGAAAATCCAGGAGGTTTTGCCCTCCAGGCGAGATGAGGCCCATTTCCGCTGAGGCTTTTCGAGGCTAATCACATCTAACCACTGGAACTTCCAAAGGGTCCTTCACACCCTTGCTGCAACTCAAAAAGTTCCCCGACATACCCGTCTCCACTAGAGAGGAAGCACGAGGGTCCCGCACACATTCAGGGGAGCCGCGTGTTCGCGTCCTAGCTCGAGATGAGGGATCCTTTCCCTGTTTCGTAGGGAGAGAATTCCCGGCGTTCCCGTCGGATCTCAAGAGGAGGCGCTCTCCACAGAAAGGCGAGAGGAACTCCAGTGTCGTGCCACCATTCCAAGAATCCCCAAGTTGTGTCAGTCCATTCCAGAGGAAACTGTTTTCCCTGCCTGCCTTGACGTTCAAGCCGAGGATCGACTCCCACCACGTGTGCACGTGGGACAGCCCTGTGGGAAAGCTCGTCGGAAAGATGCGTGGGAAAGACTCGAGGGAAAACCATAGATCCTTTGATCCACGTGGCGGACTAGGTGACACTGCTGCTACCGCTCTGGAGGAAAGCGCAAGTGCATGCCCGCATTCGAGACGAGGACTGACTCCCCTGGGGAGACTCCAGAAGTACCCCAAAATCCATGTCAGCACTGGAGAGGAATCCTCAGGTTCCGGTCCCGACTGCACACAAGGTCTTAGGCCCCGGCATCGATGGGAGAGGAATCCCGAGAGGCCCCCGAGGAACTCGCATGGGGACTGGCCTTTCCTGAGGCCACCAGAGCGGGTCCCTGAGGGCCCCGTCGTAAGTCGAGAGCACCTGCCGCAACTCGAGAAAATCCAGGAGGTTTTGCCCTCCAGGCGAGATGAGGCCCATTTCCGCTGTGGCTTCTCCAGGCTAATCACATCTAACCACTGGAACTTGCTAAGGGTCCTACACACCCTTGCTGCAACTCAAGAAGTTCCCCGACATACCCGTCTCCACTCGAGAGGAAGCACGAGGGTCCCGCACACATCCAGGGGAGCCCCGTTTCCGCCTCCTAGCTCGAGATGAGGGATCCTTTCCCTGTTTCGTAGGGAAAGAACTCCCGGCGTTCCCGTCGCATCTCAAGAGGAGGCGCTCTCCACAGGAAAGGTGAGAGGAACTCCAAGGTCGTGCCACCATTCCAAGAGTCCCCCAGATGTGTCAGTCCATTCCGGAGGAACCTGTTTTCCCTGCACTGCCTTGACGTTCAAGCCGAGGATCGACTCCCACCACGTGTGCACGTGGGACAGCCCTGTGGGAAAGCCTCGTGGGAAAGACTGGAGGGAAAGCCATAGATCCTTTGATCTATGTGATGGACTGCGTGACACTGCTGCTACCTCTCTAGAGGAAAGCGCAAGTGCATGCCCGCATTCGAGACGAGGACTGACTCCCCTGGGGAGACTGCAGAAGTACCCCAAGATCCATGTCAGCACTGGAGAGGAATCCTCAGGTTCCGGCCCCGACTCCACACAAGGTCTGAGGCCCCGGCATCAACGGGAGAGAAATCCTGAGAGGCCCCCGAGGAACTCGCATGGGGACTATCCTTTCCTGAGGCCACCAGAGCGGGGCCCTGAGGTCCCCGTCGTAAGTCCAGAGCACCTGCCGCGAACTGAGAAAATCCAGGAGGTTTTGTCCTCCAGGCGAGATGAGGCCTATTTCCGCTGAGGCTTCTCGAGGCTAATCACACCTAACCTCTGGAACTTCCAAAAGGTCCTTCACACCCTTGCTGCAACTCAAGTAGTTCCCCGACATACCCCTCTCCAATCTAGCGGAAACACGAGGGCCCCGCCCACATCCAGAGGAGCCCCATTTCCGCCTCGCCCCTTGAGATACGGGGTCCTTTCCCTGCTTGGTCGGGAAAGAATTCTGGGCATTCCCGTCACATCTCAAGAGGAGGCACTCTAAACAGGAAAGGCGAGAGGAACTCCAGCGTCGTGCCACCATTCCAAGAGTCCCCTAGAAGTCTCTGTCAATTCCAAAGGAACCTGTTTTCCCTGCACTGCCTCGACTTTCACGCCGAGGATCGACTCCCACCACTGTGGCACGTGGGGCAGCCCTGTGGGAAAGCCTCCTGGGAAAGCTTCGAGGGAAAGCCTAGATGTAAAGCCACATATCCCTTGTTCCAGGCGATGGGAAGTCTGCCACTGCTGCTACAGCTCTGGAGGAAAGTGCACGTGCATTCCCCCATTCGAGACGAGGACTTACTCTAGTGGGGTGAGTCCAGAAGTACCCCAAGATCCATGTCAGCACTGGAGAGGAATCCTCAGGTTCCGGCCCCGACTCCACACAAGGTCTTAGGCACTGTCATCAAAGGGAGAGGAACCCCTAGAGGCCCCTGAGCAACTCGCATGGGGCCTGGCTTTTCCTGAGGCCACTAGAGCGGGTCCCTGAGGTCCCCGAAGTAAGTCGAGAGCACCTGCCGCTACTCGAGAAAATCCAGGAGGTTTTGCCCTCCAGGCGAGATGAGGCCCATTTCCGCTGAGGCTTCTCAAGGCTAATCACATCTAACCACTGGAACTTCCAAAGGGTCCTTCACACCCTTGCTGCAACTCAAGAAGTTCCCCGACATACCCGTCTCCACTCGAGAGGAAACACGAGGTTCCCGCACAGATCCAGGGGATCCCCGTTTCCGCCTCCTAGCTCGAGATGAGGGATCCTTTCCCTGATTCGTAGGAAAGAATTCCCGGCGTTCCCGTCGCATCTCAAGAGGAGGCGCTCTCCACAGGAAAGGAGAGAGGAACTCCAGGGTCGTGCCACCATTCCAAGAGTCCCCCAGATGTGTCAGTCCATTGCAGAGGAACCTGTTTTCCCTGCACTGCCTTGACGTTCAAGCCGAGGATCGACTCCCACCACGTGTGCACGTGGGACAGGCCTGTGGGAAAGCCTCGTGGGCAAGCCTCGTGGGCAAGACTCGAGGGAAAGCCATCGATCCTTTGATCCACGCGACGGAATGCGTGACACTGCTGCTACCGCTCTGGAGGAATGCACAAGTGCATGCCCGCATTCGAGACGAGGACTGACTCCCCTGGGGAGACTCCAGATGTACCCCAAGATCCATGTCAGCACGGGAGAGGAATCCTCAGGTTCCGGCCCCGACTCCACACAAGGTCTTAGGCCCCGGCATCGACGGGAGAGGAATCCCGAGAGGCCCCCGAGGAACTCGCATGGGAACTGGTCTTTCCTGAGGCCACCAGAGCGGGTCCCTGAGGTCCCCGTCATAAGTCGAGAGCACCTGCCGCAACTCGAGAAAATCCAGGAGGGTTTGACCTCCAGGCGAGATGAGGCCCATTTTTGCTGAGGCTTCTCAAGGCTAATCACATTTAACCACTGGAACTTCCAAAGGGTCCTTCACACCCTTGCTGCAACTCAAGAAGTTCCCCGACATACCCGTCTCCACTAGAGAGGAAGCACGAGGGTCCCGCACACATCCAGGGGAGCCGCGTGTTGGCCTCCTAGCTCGAGATGAGGGATCCTTTCCCTGTTTCGTAGGGAAAGAATTCCCGGCGTTCCCGTCGCATCTCAAGAGGAGGCGCTCTCCACAGGAAAGGCGAGAGGAACTCCAGTGTCGTGCCACCATTTCAAGAGTCCACCAGATGTGTCAGTCCATTCCAGAGGAACCTGTTTTCCCTGCACTGCCTTGACGTTCAAGCCGAGGATCGACTCCCACCACGTGTGCACGTGGGACAGCCCTGTGGGAAAGCCTCGTGTGAAAGCCTCGTGGGAAAGACACGAGGGAAAACCGCAGATCCTTTGATCCTCGCGCGGGAATGCGTGAAACTGCTGTTACCGCTCTGGAGGAAAGCACAAGTGCATGCCCGCATTCGAGACGAGGACTGACTTCCCTGGGGAGACACCAGAAGTACCCCAAGATCCATGTCAGCACAGGAGGGGAATCCTCAAGTTCGGCCCCGACTCCACACAAGGTTTTAGGCCCCGGAATCGACGGGAAAGGAATCCCGAGAGGCCCCCGAGGAACTCGCATGGGGACTGGCCTTTCCTGAGGCCACCAGAGCGGGTCCCTGAGGTCCCCGTCGTAAGTCGAGAGCACCTGCCGCAACTCGAGAAAATCCAGGAGGTTTTCCCCTCCATGCGAGATGAGGCCCATTTTGGCTGAGGCTTCTTGAGGCAAATCACATCTAACAACTGGAACTTCCAAAGGGTTCTTGACACCCTTCCTGCAACTCAAGAAGTTCCCCGACATACCCGTCTCCACTCGAGAGGAAGCACGAGGGTCCCACACACATCCAGGGGAGCCCCGTTTCCACCTCCTAGCTCGAGATGAGGGATCCTTTTCCTCTTTAGTAGGGAAAGAATTCCCGGCGTTCCCGTCGGATCTCAAGAGGAGGCGCTCTCCACAGGAAAGGCGAGAGGAACTCCAGGGTCGTGCCACCATTCCAAGAGTCCCCCAGATGTGTCAGTCCATTCCAGACGAACCTTTTTTCCCTGCACTGCCTTGACGTTCAAGCCGAGGATCGACTCCCACCACGTGTGCACGTGGGACAGCCCTGTGGGAAAGTCTCGTGGGAAAGACTCGAGGGAAAGACTCGAGGGAAAACCATAGATCATTTGATCAAGGAAGCGGACTGCGTGACACTGCTGCTTCCGCTCTGGAGGAAAGCCCACGTGCATGCCCCCATTCGAGACGAGGACTGACTCCCCGGGGGAGACTCCAGAAGTTCCCCAAGATCCATGTCAGCACTGGAGAGGAATCCTCTGGTTCCGTTCCCGACTCCACACAAGGTCTTACGACCCGGCATCGACGGGAGAGGAATCCCGAGAGGCCCCCGAGGAACACGAATGGGGACTGGCCTTTCCTGAGGCCACCAGAGCGGGTCCCTGAGGTCCCCGTCGTAAGTCGAGAGCACCTGCCGCAACTCGAGAAAATCCAGGAGGTTTTGCCCTCCAGGCGAGATGAGGCCCATTTCCGCTGTGGCTTCTCCAGGCTAATCACATCTAACCACTGGAACTTCCAAAGGGTCCTTCACACCCTTGCTGCAACTCAAGAAGTTCCCCGACATACCCGTCTCCACTCGAGAGGAAGCACGAGGGTCCCACACACATCCAGGGGAGCCCCGTTTCCGCCTCCTAGCTCGAGATGAGGGATCCTTTCCCTGTTTCGTAGGGAAAGAACTCCCGGCGTTCCCGTCGCATCTCAAGAGGAGGCGCTCTCCACAGGAAAGGTGAGAGGAACTCCAGGGTCGTGCCACCATTCCAAGAGTCCCCCAGATGTGTCAGTCCATTCCAGAGGAACCTGTTTTCCCTGCACTGCCTTGTCGTTCAAGCCGAGGATCGACTCCCACCACGTGTGCACGTGGGACAGCCCTGTGGGAAAGCCTCGTGGGAAAGACTGGAGGGAAAGCCATAGATCCTTTGATCTATGCGATGGACTGCGTGCCACTGCTGCTACCACTCTGGAGGAAAGCGCACGTGCATGCCCCCATTGGAGACGAGGACTTACTCCCCTGGGAAGACTCCAGAAGTACCCCACGATCCATGTCAGCACTGGAGAGCAATCCTCAGGTTCCGGCCCGGATTCCACACAAGGTTTTAGGCCCTGGCATCGAAGGGAGAGGAATCCTGAGAGGCCCCCGAGAAACTCGCATGGGGACTGGCCTTTCCTGAGGCCACCAGAGCGGGACCCTGAGGTCCCCGTCGTAAGTCGAGAGCACCTGCCACAACTCGAGAAAATCCACGAGGTTTTGCCCTCCAGGCGAGATGAGGCCCATTTCCGCTGAGGCGTCTCGAGGCTAATCACACCTAACATCTGGGACTTTCAAAAGGTCCTTCACACCCTTGCTGCAACTCAAGAAGTTCCCCGACATACCTGTCTCCACTCGAGAGGAAGCACGAGGGTCCCGCACACATCCAGAGGAGCCCCGTTTCTGCCTCCCAGCTCGACATGAGGGATCCTTTCCCTGCTTGTTCGGGAAAGAATTCTGGGCATTCCCGTCCCATCTCAAGAGGATGCGTTCTCCACAGGAAACGCGAAAGGAACACCAGGGTCGTGCCACCAAACAAGAGTCCCCCATTGTCTCAGTCCATTCCAGAGGACCTGTTTTCCCTGTGCTGCCTCTACTTTCACGCCAAGGATCGACTCCGACCACGGTGGCACGTTGGACAGCTCTGTACGAAATCCTCGTGAGAAAGCCTCGAGGGAAATCCTCGAGGGAAAGCCACTGATCCCATGATCGACGCGATGGCAAGCGTCACACTGCTGCTATAGCTCGGGAGGAAAGCGCACGTGCATGTCCCTTCTCGAGCGCAGGGCTGACTTCCCTGGGGAGACTCCAGAATTACCCCAATATCCATTTCAGCACTGGAGAGGAATTCTCAGGTTCCGGCCCCGACTCCACACAACATCTTAGGCCCCGGCATCGACGGGAGTGTAATCCCAGGAGGCCACCGAACAAGTCGTATGGGGACTGGCCAGTCCTGAGGTCACCAGAGCGGGTTCCTTAGGACACCGTCCTAAGACGAGACCACCTGCCAAAACTCGAGAAAATCCAGGAAGTTCTCCCATCCAGGCTCGATGAGGCCCATTTCCGCTGAGGCGTCTCGAGGCTAATCACATCTAACCTCTGGAACTTCCAAAGGGTCCTTCACACCCTTGAGGCAACTCAAGAAGTTCCCCGACATACCCCTCTCCACTCGAGAGGAAGCACGTGGGTCCCACCCACATCCAGAAGAGCTCCGTTTCCGCCTCGTAGGTGGAGATGAGGGATCCTTTCGCTGATTGTTCGGGAGAGAATCCTGGGCGTTCCCGTCGCATCGCAAGAGGAGGTGCTCTCCACAGTAAAGGTGAGAGCAACTCCAGCGTCGTGCCACCATTCCAAGAGTCCCCCAGATGTCTCAGTCCATTCCGGAGGAACCTGTTTTCCCTGCCCTGCCTCGACTTTCACGCCGAGGATCGACTCCCACCACAGTCTCACGTGGGACAGCCCTGTGGGAAAGCCTCCTGGGAAAGCCTCGAGGGAAAGCCACAGATCCCTTGATCCACGCGACGGGAAGCGTGACACTGCTGCTACAGGTCGGAAGGAAAGCGCACGTGCATGCCCCCTCTCGAGACCAGGACTCACTCCCCTGGGGAGACTCCAGAAGTGACCCAAGATCCATTTCAACACTGGAGAGGAAACCTCATATTCCGGCCCCGACTCCACACAAGGTCTTAGGCCCCGGCATCAAAGTGAGAGGAATCCCAAGATGCCCGCGAGAAACCTGCATGGGGACTGGCCTTTCCTGAGGCCACCAGATCGTGTCCCTGGGGTCCCCGTGGTAAGTCGAGAGCACCAGCCGCAACTCGAAAAAATCCAGGAGGTTTTGCCCTCCAGGCGAGAAGAGTCCCATTTCCACTGATGCTTCTCGTGGCTAATCACACCTAACCTCTGGAACTTCCAAAAGGTCCTTCACACCCTTGCTGCCACTCGAGAAGTTCCCCGACTTACCCGTCTCCACTCTAGAGGAAGCACGAGGGTCCTGGGCACATCCAGAGGAGCCTCGTTTCCGCCTAGTAGCTCGAGATGAGGCATCCTTTCGCTGGTGGCCGGGAAAGAATTCTGGGCGTTCCCGTCGCATCTCAAGAGGAGGCGCTCTCCACAGGAAAGGCGAGAGGTACGCCAGCGTCGTTCCACCATTCCAAGAGTCCCCCAGATGTCTCAGTCCATTCCAGAGGAACCTGTTTTCCCTGCACTGCCTCGACTTTCACGCCGAGGATCGACTGCCACCAAGGTGGCACGTGGGACAGCCCTGTGCGAAAGCCTAGTGGGACAGCCCTGTGGGAAAGCCTCGTGGGAAAGCCTCGTGGAAAATCCTGGAAGGAAAGCCGCAGATCCCATGACTCACGTGATGGGAAGCGTGACACTGCTGCTATAGATCAGGAGGAAAGCGCACCTGCATGCCCCCTCTCGAGACGAGGACTGACTCCCCTGGGGAGACTCCATAATTACCCCATGATCCATGTCAGCATTGGTGAGGAATCCTCAGGTTCCGGCCCCGACTCCACACAACGTCTTAGGCCCCGGCACCGACGGGAGAGGAATCACGAGAGGCCCCCTAGCAACACGCATGATGACTGGCCTTTCCTGAGGCCGCCAGAGCGGGTCCCTGAAGTCCCCGTGGTAACTTGAGAGCACCTGCTGAAACTGGGGAATATCTAGAAGCCTCTCCATTCCAGGCGCCATGAGGCCCATTTCTGCTGAGGCATCTCGAGACTAACCACACCTAACCTCTGGAACTTCGAAAGGGTCCTTCACACCTTTACTGCAACTCAAGAAGTTCCCCGACATACGCGTTCCTCTTCCCATTCTGCCATAATGGTGGTGACATCTGCATATCTAAGTTTATTGCTATTTCTTCCGGCAGTCTTGATTCCAGCTCAGGTATCTTCCATCCCAGCATTTTTCATGATGTAGTCTGCATATAAGTTAAATAAACAGGGTGACAATATACAGCCTTGACATACTCCTTTTCCTTTTTGGAACCAGTATGTTGTTCCATGTCCTGCTCTAACTGTTGCTTCCTGACCTTCATACAGATTTCTCAAGAGGCAGGTTAGGTGGTCTAGTATTCCCTTCTCTTTCAGAATTGTGGCTAAAACAACAGTATAAGGACCTTTCCGATGTCAGGCCAAGGAATTGTGTTTCCAGTCATTGAGCCACACCTGATCACTGAGCACAAATTCATGAATCTGTTCCTCAAGGGGGAATGATATTTTTTTTTACACAAACTTAGTTACCTGATTTATTACCTTACCTAATTGTTCCAGCTGCTGTGAAATCCCACCTCCTTACTTGTGGCAAATCTGCTAACACCTGCCTCATTTGGGGTGGGGGGTTCTCCCATAGAAAATTTCATAAGGACAACAACTATGGGAACGTGCAGTTACCCGTAATATGAGTAAGTCTGCCAGAAGCAAGCCCATCCATGTACAGTCAGTCTCTATGATCCATTTTGAAAGAGTCTCTTCAAGAGTTTGGTTGTTTCTTTCCACCATTCCAGAACACTGGGGCCTATATGCTGTATGTAATTTCCACTGATATTTAGAGCTTCACATACCTGTTAATTAACGCGGCTACAAAGACAGGGCCATTGTCGGATTCTATACTGGTTGGAAACCCAAGTCTGGGAATTATTTCTCAAATCAGCGAGCTACTTCATTTTCTTTTTCAGATCAGGTAGGGAAGGCCTCTGCCCAACCAGAGAAGGTACCTACTATTCTAGTAAGTAATGATAACAGGTGACTGCCTTTGCTTCCCCGAAGGGACACTCGCTTTCCCTGCATCCTGAGAACTCCACGTCTCAGCCAGTTGGAAAAGCGCTTCTTGGAGGTCATTATTCAGGGGCAATTTCCCCTGGAGCCCGGGGCCATAGGGAGCGGCTCCACACTCCCAGGGAAAGGCAGAGCCACAGCCACACATCTGTCCCATCCCCTTTGCTCTGTAGGAGAGCTCTAGTGAGCCTAGGTCTGTCAGGAAAATTCTTGGCTCCTATGGGGACACATTCTATGTGTGAAACTGCATACAGGACCGAGGGGCCACAGGGCGCCTGTTTCTCTCGGGGCCGGAGGGGTGGGGGGCCTGAAGCAGTGCGGCCCAGCAACAGCTTCCACATCCATCCAATTGCTCTTTTCTTACCTCTGATAGAACTAGCTTTGTTCCAGCCTTTGGCAATTTGGAGGCAAGCGGGCCCCACTTCCTCCCCAAGGAGGCATGGGACCTACTTTGAGTGGAAAGGCCCCTCACGGAGCTGAACCCAGGAAGGCACCCAGTCATGTCTGACACATTCCTGCATCCTGCTTCTTCATGAGCAATACCGCTATAAGCTAGGAATGTCTTTCCAAGGCTCAGAAAGGACAGGGGAGATGCATGGTGCTGCCTCTGGAATTTCGGTCCTCTGAGCAGACCTGGAGGTCTCCCCTTGAAGAAGCAAACCAGTTTCTTCCAAATACAGGCTTGCAAACACACACTGGGTGGCTGCCTCTTCTTCCCTGAAGGACGATCATTTTCCCCACATCCTGTGAACTCTGCATCCCAGCCTGCTGGAAAAGCGCTTCTTGGAGGTCATTTTTCAGGGACAATTTTCCCTGGAGCCCGGGGCCGTAGGGAGGGCCCCATGCTCGCTGGGAAAGGCAGAGTCACATCCACAGTCTGTTCTATCCCTTTTGCCCTGTAGGAGAGCTCTAGTGAACCTAGGTCTGTCAGGAAAATTCTTGGCTCCTATGGGGACACATCCTGTGTGTTAACCTGCATATGGGACCTAGGGGCCACAGGGCGCCTGCTCCTCTCGGGGGGAAACCTGAAGTGGTGCGGCCCAGCAACAGCCTGAACATCCATCTAATTGCTCTTTTCTTCCTTCTGATAGAGCTAGCTTTGCTTCTCGCTTTGACATTTCGGAAGCCAGGGGGAGCCCCACCGCTGTTGTCCTGGGGTCTATTGGAGGTACCAGGTCTATTGGACCCCAGCATGGCACCCGACCCCCTCAGACACACTCCCGCAGCCTCCTTCCCCATGGGCAGGACTGTTCTGACCTAGGAATGTGTTCCCAAGGCTCAGAAAATGCAGGGAGACACACGGCCCT
This sequence comes from Ovis canadensis, assembly GCF_042477335.2. NCBI lineage: Eukaryota > Metazoa > Chordata > Mammalia > Artiodactyla > Bovidae > Ovis > Ovis canadensis. The sequence continues at coordinate 5,511,641 of NC_091252.1, forward strand.
GACTCTGGAACTGAGGCCGTTGGAGCAGGCCTGGAGGTCTGACGTCTGAGACGGCAAACGCTTGCTGCGAGATACAGGTGTGAAAACACACTCTCTGGGGCTGCCTTTCCTTCCTCCAAGGAAGATAGCTTTTCCAGTCTCCTCCGTGCTGAGTCATACAAGGCTGGAAAGGTCTGGCTTAGAGGGAATTTCTCAGTGGCAATGGCCCCTGAGGCCCTGCACCCAGGGAGGGATCCTACCCTCCCAGGGGAAGTCAAAGCAACCTCTAAACAGCTGTTCTATCATGTTTCCTCTGCAGGAGGGAGCTAGTGAGCCCAGGTCTGTCTGGAACGTTCTTGGATCCTGTGGGGAAATCATCCTGGGAGCCCACCTGGATACCAGTCGTAGGGGCTAACATTTGCATTTTTCTTCCTTGGAGCCCTAACGCAGTACAGCCTAGCAACTGCTTGAAAGTCCATCCTGTTGCTGTTTTCTTCCCTCTGACAGAGCGAGCTTTGCTCCCCACTTTGGGATTTCAGAAGCAAGGTGGTGGCCTGCAACTCCTTGCCTGGGGTCCATTGGAGGTGCAAGGTGCCCTCGACCAGGTGACCCCAGCATGGCACCTGGCCCCCTCAGACACACTCCCGCAGCCTGCTTCTCCATGGGCAGGACTGCTCTCCCCTAGGAATGTGTTTGCGAGGCCAGGAAACTGCAGGGAGACACAAGGCCCTGATTCTGGAATGGAGTCTGTTGGAGCAGGCCTGCAGGTCTTATGTCTAACAAGCCAAACACTTGCTGCAAGATACAGGCCTGAAAACACACTCTTGGGCTGCCTTTCCTTCCTCCAAGGAAGAGAGTTTTCTCAGCCTCCTGTGGGCTGAGAGTCACACAGGGCTGAAAAGCACTTACTGGGAGATTAGTTTTCATTGGCCATGGCCCCTGAGGCCCTGTGCTCAGGGAGGGCTCCCTCCCTCCCAGGGAAAGTCAAAGGAAGCTCCAAACGGCTGTTCAATCATGTTTCGGAGAGAGTCATTGCCAAGGCAGGTTTATAAGAAGTTCGAGGGTCCCCAAGGAGAGAGGGGTCTAGAATTCTCAAGGAGGAAGAAAGGGCACACTTTTTTCCCTCTACATTCCTTCGGATTATATAACAATCATGCATCCTTCTTGAGGACGGTCTCTGGAAAAACCTTCTGGCTAATCCTGTTATCTTAAAATGTAAATGATGGGAGTAGGTCTAGTGAGTCTTTACAACCTCCAGACATTCTTTTGTTCGTTGTAATAACTTATTGGAGAGTATATAACTCCATTACTAACACTAGCAAGGGGGTACACTTTCTGCCCCTTGTGATGTCTCTGTCAGAAGCTTTCTCTATCTCCTTTCTACTTGAATAAAACTCGATTGCACAAAAGCTCTGAGCAATCAAGCCTCGTCTTGGGCCCTGGATTGAATTCTTCTCCTCCATAAGCCAAGAATCCCAGCATCTTTTCGTGGTTCAGCAACAATATTTCATTTCCTCTGCAGGAGAGAGCTAGTGAGCTTAGGTCTGTCTGGAACATTCTTGGATCCTGTGGGGAAAATATCCTGTGCACACATCTGGATACTGGGCCTAGAGGCCAAAATTCGCATTTCTTTCCCGCGGAGCCCTCACGTGGTGTGACTTAGCAACTGCTTGAAAATCCATCCCATTGCTGTTTTCCTCCTTCTGACAGACAGAGCTAGCTTTGTTCCCTGCTTTGGGATATCTCAACCGAGGGGCCGGTCCATAGCTACTCGCCTGGGGCCCATTGGATGTGCAAGGTGCCCTCGACTAGGTGACCCTAGCATGGCACTCAGCCCGCTCAGACACACTCCCGAGGCTTCTTTCTCATGGGAAGCACTGCTCCAACCTAGGAATGTGTCTGCAATGCTTGGAAAGTGCAGTGAGACACACAGCCCTGACTCTGGAATTGAGGCCCTCAGAGCAAGCCTGCAGCTCTGATGTCTGAGAAGCAAAACACTTGCTGCAAAGAGAGGCCTGAAAACACACTCTCTGTCGATGACTTTCCTTCCTCTAAGGAAGACAGTTTTCCCAGTCTCCTGCTTCCTGCATGTCACACAGCTGGAATGTGCTTGCTTGGATGTCATGATTCAGTGGCAATGACCCCTGAGGCCCTTTGCCCAGGGAGGGCTCCCACACTCATAGGCAAATCAAAGCAACTTTCAAGTGAGTCAGCTCTTCACATCAAGTGGCCAAAGTATTGGAGTTTCAGGTTCAGTATTAGTCCTTCCAATGGATATTCAGACCTGATTTCCTTTAGGATGGAGTGGTTGCGTCTCCTTGTAGTCTAAGCGACCTACAAGCATCTTCTCCAACACCACTGTTCAAAAGCATCAAATTTTCAGCTGTCACTTTCTTTATAGTACATCTTTCATATCCATCCATGACATATGGAAAAACCATAGCCTTGACCGGAAGGATCTTTGTTGGCAAAGCAACGTCTCGGCTTTTTAATATGCTGTCTAGTTTGGTCATCACTTTTCTTCCAAGTCATAAATATGTTTTAAGTTCATGGAGGCAGCCATCACCTGCAGTGATTTCCAAGCCCCCCAAAATAGTCTGCTGCTGTTTCCAATGTTTTCCCATCTATTTGCCATGAAGTGATGAGACTGGATGCAATGATTGTAGTTTTCTGAATGCTGAGCTTTAAGCTAACTTTTTCACTCTCCTCTTTCACTTTCATCAGGAGACTCTTTAGCTCTTCTTCACTTTCTGCCATAAGGGTGGTGTCATCTGAATATCTGAGATTATTGATATTTCTCCCAGCAACCTTGATTCCAGCGTGTGCTTCCTCCAGCCCAGTGTTTCTCATGCTGTACTCTGCATATAAGTTAAATAAGCAGGGTGACAATATACAGCCTTGACATGTTCCTTTTCCTATGTAGAACCAGTCTGTTGTTCCATGTCCAGTTCGAACTGTTTCTTCCTGACCTGCATACAGGTTTCTCAAGAGACAGGTCAGGTGGTCTGGTATTCCCATCTCTTTCAGAATTTTTCCCAGTTTCTTGTGATCCACACAGTCAAAGGCTTTGGCATTGTCAATAAAGCAGAAATAGATGGGTTTTTTTTTTCTGGAACTCTCTTGCTTTTTCAATGATCCAGTGGATGTTGGCAATTTGATCTCTGGTTTCTCTGCATTTTTTAAATCCCTCTTGAACATCTGGAAGTTCACAGTTCATGTGAACGTGGAGAATTTTGAGCATTACTTTACTAGTGTGTGAGATGAGTGCAATTGTGCAGCAGCTTGAATATTCTTCGTCATTGCCTTTCTTTGGGATTGGAATGAAAACTGACCTAATGACTAGATGTTTTCAATTGCATATGCTGAAAGAACTGGGTGTGCAGTTTTGAAGGAAAAAAAAAATCATTTTAACCCATTTTCTCTGAAGTGCAAGGCATATCATGGCCATCCCTGAATCATAAAGTCACCTTTTCTTTATGTAGTCATAGTTTCATGCCTAAATTATAGGCCAACTCGTGCTCAACTTGACTCTGATGTCAGGGGCAGATCAACTGATAAAAAGCTTGGATTGTCCCTCTGGAGGAAAGTGAGATCTTGGTCCCACGAGAAGAATCTGAAGGGTTAAGGGAACTTGCAAGAGTGGGGAAAGCTTAGTCCATCCTACATGTACCAAAATCTTAAATAAGGCTTATTTACTTTACCGAAGTAAAAAAACAGATGATGAAAACAATTATAAATCAATGAAAGGTAGAGAAACTCATAGTCTGTGATCAAAAATTGCATTCTAAGAAAACTTAGTTCTCTTAACCTAGAGAGGAGACTAAATTCCATCTGGTACCAGCTTACCAGAAGACAAGCAAACAAACAAACAAATTATCAGTAAGCTTAAAAAAAGTATTTTCCATATATCTTGAAGTAGCAGTATTTCTGCAAAGGCATCAGTGTGAAACCACAGAGGACATGGTTAAAACCTGATGAAATAGAAATTGACAATGTCATCTGGTCACTGCTGCGACTTGAAATGCTTTAATATGATAACTAGAATGATAACTGACAGCATTTGACCAGGACATATCAGATTTTCACGGATGTCATATCATTTCTAGGATATCTATATTAGGAACTGAAGGAATCTTTGAACCTAGGAAAGAAAACAACAGTCTCAAAGGCCCTTGCTGAGTCATCTAGCAGCAAGGAATGTCTTTGCAAGGATCGCAAAGTGAAGGGAAGATACACCGACCTGCCTCTGCAACTTCGGTCCTCTGAGCAGATCTGGAGGTCTCCCTTTGTATAAGCTAACCTGTTCCTTCCAAATAGAGGTTTGCAACACAAAACAAGTGGCCGCCTATTCTTCCCCGAAGGAGGCTCTCTTTCCCCACATCCTGCGAACTCCCTTTCCCAGCCTCCTGGAAAAGTGCTTCTTGCAGTTCCTTTCAGAAAATCCTATGGACAGAGAAGCCTGGTAGGCTGCAGTCCATGGGGTCGCTGAGGGTCGGACACGACTGAGCGACTGCACTTTCATTTTCACTTTCATGCATTGGAGAAGGCAATGGCAACCCACTTACTGTCCTTGCCTGGAGAATCCAGGGACGGGGGAGCCTAGTGGGCTACCGTCTATGGCGTCGCACAGAGTCGAACACGACTGAACCAACTTAGCAGCAGCAGCAGCAGCAGCAGCAGCAGCAGCAGCAGCAGCAGCAGCAGCAGCAGCAGTTCCTTTCTTAGGGGCAGTTATCCCTGAGATTGGGACCTGGAAAGGCAGAGCCACCTCCACACACACATCTTTTCTGTCCCCTTTCCTCTGGAGGAGAGCTCTAGTGAGCCTAGGTCTGTCAGGAAAATTCTTGGCTTTGACGGGATCACACCCGGTGTGTGAACCTGCATACCCGACCTAGGGGCCACAGGGCACCTGTTTTGCTCGAGTGGGTCCTGGAGGGGTGCAGCATAGCAAGAGCTTAAAGATCCATCCAATTTGTCTTTCTTTTACCTCGGAGAGAACGAGTTTGCTCCACCTCCACCCTTTGGCAGTGTGGAGGGAAGAGGGCACAACCCTCTCCCAAAGGGGACATAGGGCCTACCAGGAGAGAAAGGCCCCTTGAGGAGCTGAGCCCAGGTAGGCAGCCAGTGATGTCAAGCACACTCCCGCTGCTTGCTTCTTCATGGGCACTCCGACAATCTGCTAGGAATGTCTTGGCAAGGATCTCAAAGGGAAGGGGAGATACATGGCCCTGTCTCTGGAACTTCAGTCCTCTGAGCAGATCTGGAGGTCTTGAGTTGTATAAGCAAACGTGTTCCTTCCAAATAGAGGCTTGCGAACACACCCCCGGTGGTTGCCTCTTCTTCCCCGAAGAAGTCTTTCTTTCCCCACATGCTGCGAACTCCCTGTCCCAACCTCCAAGATTAGCGCTTCTTGCCATTCCTTTCTTAGAGGCAGTTATCCCTGAGCTTGGGGCCGTAGGGAGTAGCCCCACACTCACAGGGAAAGGCAAAGACTCCTCCATACATCTCCTCTATCCCCTTTGCTCTGGAGGAGAGCTTTAGTGAGCCTAGGACTTTCAGGAAAATTGTTGGCTTGGACAGGATCTCACCCTGTTTGTGAACCTGCATACCCAACCGGGGGCCACAGAGCACCTGTTTCAGTAAAGTGGGCCCTGAAAGGGTGCAGCCTAGCAAGAGCTTGAAAATCCATTCAATTGCTGTTTTTGTACCTCTGACAGAGCGAGCTTTGCTCCACCCTTTGGCAGTGTGGAGAAAAGAGGCATGACACCCTCCCCAAGGGGACACGGGGCCTACTTCGAGAGGAAAGGCCCCTTGTGGAGTTGAGGCACACAGTCGTGTCAAACACACTCCCACTGCTTGCTTCTTCATGGGCACTCCCGCTATCAGCTAGGAATGTCTTTGCAATGATCACAAAGGGAAGGGGAGATACACGGCCCTGCCTCTGGACCTCCGGTGCTCTGAGCAAATCTGGTCTCCCGTTGTTGGTCAAGTTCAAGTTCAAGGTCAAGGTCAAGGTCAAGGTCAAGGTCAAAGTCAAGGTCAAGTTCAAGTTCAAGGGCAAAGTCAAGGTCAAGTTCAAGGTCAAAGTCAAGGTCAAGTTCAAGTTCAAGGTCAAGGTCAAAGTCAAGTTCAAGTTCAAGGTCAAGGTCAAGGTCAAGTTCAAGTTCAAGGTCAAGTTCAAGGTCAAAGTCAAGTTCAAGTTCAAGGTCAAAGTCAAGGTCAAGTTCAAGGTCAAAGTCAAGTTCAAGTTCAAGTTCAAGGTCAAAGTCAAGGTCAAGTTTAAGTTTAAGGGCAAGGACAAGGTAAGGGCAAGGACAAGGTAAGGCCAAGGACAAGGCCTAGGGAAGGCCAAGCCGAAGGCCAAGGGCAAGGGCAAGGGCAACGCCAAGGGTAAGGCCAAGGCCCAGGCCAGGGCCAAGGCCAAGGCCGCCAAAGCGAAGCCCAAACCCCGTAACGCCTGACAGAAGGCAGAAGGCACTAGGCCCCTGTGCAGAGGAAGCCACTGAAGGCGGCAAGGCCACAGAGCTCCCCGACTCCCGTTCCCACAGGAAGATGTGAGGATAAAGGGCCTCATCCCAGCACAGCACCCGCTCCCACCGGCCCCTGACCCCCGCAGCACGCCCCCTAAAACAACACTGTCTTCCCAGAAAAGAGAACGGAGAAGCCATGTGTGTGCCAAAGGAGCAAGATGAACGAACGATGCCACGCCCTCCAACTTTGGGCACACCTGACGCCTGGGAACCCCGGGCCCGGCCGATGGGTCCCCGCCGTTCTCGGGCGGGAGCGGGGGTCAACATGTGGGCCGAGAGCCCTTGCCCGGGCCACCCGCAAATCCCCTGAGACGTGATCCGACCCCAGGGACCGAGGGCAAACGTACCGCTTGAGGTGCTGTAGCAGCCGGATGAAGCCATGGTGGGAGAGGCACACAAGAGCTCTGCAGACTGCTGGCCGAGTGGGCGGGGACCCAGCAGCCCAGGACTCTGGAGAGCGGGAGGTGTCTCCGCCCCCATTGACGTCAATAGGGTTTGGGTGCATAGATGGAGGGGGCCGCCCCTGGCCTCTTTCCAAGCAGAGACCCTGGATGGAGTCCCGTGGAGTGAGTGGGCTTTTCCCGGGCACAGCTGTGCCCCGGACCGCCAAGATCCCCGTTGGGGTGGGTGGGCAGTTCGGGGGCTTTGGTTTGTGGCCCTCCCTCGCAGCAGATGGTGGGATCAAACCCGGGTGGATCAATCAGGGGCCCTCAGCAGTGCCAAGGGAGCTCACCGCCCAGGAAACGCCCCCTAGGTCCCTTTGAATTGGCCGCCCACGCCCCCTTTCCCAGCCTGCCTTGTTCTGGGGTTTCCCACCTTTTCACATACCACAGGTCCCTGGGCCTGGACTGTCCCCCGCTGGCTCCTCCGAGGCATTCCGGGACAACGGACGCTCTCTCCAGCGCCTCCACCTAGATCCCACGCTGTCCTCGCCTCCATATGCCACCTGCGCCTCCCCAATTCCTCCGTGGGCTCCTGGCGTCCTTTCCCTACAGCAGTCCCAGAGCACCAGCCCCGAGGGCTTTGAGTTGCCTGGAGCCCAAGGCTCCGGCCAGAGACCTGAGGGGCCAGCGTCTGGACCGGCAGCTAATGCCATTAGGGGCTTTTCTCATGTGGAGCCTGAGGCCAACATCCGTGGGCAACCCCCAAGCGCGAATGCCCTGGAGATACACGCCCAAGGGGACAGTGTACCCCCTATGTGGGGAAGGAGGTTCCTGTTTTCCCAGCACTGCATGGTGGCACGTGGAATAGCCCTGTGGGAAAGCCCATGGAAAAGCCTCGAGGGAAAGACACAGATCCCTTGATCCACAAGACGGGAAGCGAGACACTGCTGCTACTGCTCAGGAGGAAAGCACACCTGCATGACCACACTCGAGACGAGGACTGACGCCCCTTGGGAGACTCCAGAAGTACGCCAAGATCCATGTGAGCACGGGAGAGGAATCCTCAGGTTCTGGTCCGACTCCACACAAGGTCTTAGGCGCCGGCATCGACGGGCGAGGAATCCTGAGAGGCCACCGAGCAACTCGCATGGGGAATGACCTTTCCTGAGGCCAACAGAGCGGGTCCATGAGGTCCCCGTCTTAAGTCGAGAGCACAAGCCGCAACTCGAGAAAACCAGGAGGTTTTGCCCTCCAGGCGAGATGAGGCCCATTTTGGCTGAGGCGTCTCGAGGCTAATCACATCTAACCTCTGGAACTTCCAAAGGGTCCTTGACACCCTTACTGCAACTCAAGAAGTTCCCCGACATACCCGTCTCCAGTCGAAAGAAAGCACGAGGTTCGGCCCACATCCAGAGGAGCCCCGTTTCCACCTCGTAGCTCGAGATGAGGGATCCTTTCCCTTCTTGGTCGGAAAAGAATTCCCGGCGTTCCCGTCGCATCTCAAGAGCAGGCCCTCTCCAAAGGAAAGGCGAGAGGAACTCCAGGGTCGTGCCACCATTCCCAGAGTCCCCCAGATGTCCCAGTCCATTCCAGAGGAACCTCCTTTCCCTGCACTGCCTCGACTTTCACGCCAAGGATCGACTCACACCAGGGTGGCACGTGAGACAGCCCTGTGGGAAAGCCTTGTGGGAAAGCCACAGATCCCATGATCGACACGACGGGAAGCGTGACACTGCTACTACAGCTCGGGAGGAAAGCGCACGTGCATGCCCCCTCTCGAGACGAGGACTGACTCTCCTGGGCAGACTCCAGAAGTACCGCAAGATCCATGTCAGCACTGGAGAGGAATCCTCAGGTTCCGCCTCCGACTCCACACAAGGTCTTAGGCCCCGGCATCGAAGGGAGAGGAATCCCGAGCGGCCCCCGAGCAACTCGAATGGGGACTGGCCAGTCCTGAGGCCACCAGAGCGGGTGCCTTAAGTCACCATCGTAAGACGAGAGCACCTGCCGCAACTCAAGAAAATCCAGGAGGTACTCCCCTCCAGGCGAAATGAGGCCCATTTCCGCCGATGCTTCTCGACACTAATCACAACTAACCTCTGGAACTTCCAAAAGGTCCTTCACACCCTTGCTGCAACTCAAGAAGTTTCCCGACTACCCCTGTCCACTCTAGAGGAAGCACAATGGTCCCGCCCACATCAAGAGGAGCCCCGTTTCCGCATTGTAGTTCCAGATGAGGGATCCTTTCCCTGCTTGGTCGGGAAAGAATTCTGGGCGTTCCTGTCGCATCTCAAGAGGAGGCGCTCTCCACAGGAAAGGCGAGAGGAACTCCAGGGTCGTGCCACCATTCTCAGTGTCCCCCAGATGTCCCAGTCCATTCCAGAGGAAGGTGTTTTCCCTCCACTGCCTTGACTTTCACGCCGCAGATCGACTCACACCACGGTGGCACATGGGACAGCCCTGTGGGAAAGCCTCATGGGAAAGCCTTGTGGGAAAACATCGAGGGAAAGCCACAGATACCATGATCCAGTTGATAGGAAGCGTGACACTGCTGCTACAGCTCTGGAGGAAAGGGCACGTGCATGCCCCCATTCGAAACGAGGACTTACTTCCCTGGGGAGACTCCAGAAGTACCCCAAGATCCATGTCAGCACTTGAGAGGAATCCTCAGGGTCCGGGCCCGACTCCACACAAGGTCTTAGGCTCCAGCATCCAAGGGAGAGGAATCCGGAGAGGCCCGCGAACAACTCACATGGGGACTTGCCTTTCCTGAGGCCACCAGAGCGGGTCCCTGAGGTTCCTGTCATAAGTAGAGAGCACCTGCCGCAACTCGAGAAAATCCGGGAGGCTTTGCCCTCCAGGCGAGATGAGGCCCATTGCCGCTGAGGCGACTCAGGCTAATCACGTCTAACCTCTCGAACTTCCAAAGGGTCCTTCACACCCTTGCTGCAACTCAAGAAGTTCCCCGAAATTCGCGTCTCCACTCGAGAGGAAGCACGAGGGTCCCGCCCACATCCAGAGGAGCCCCGTTTCCGCCTCGTAGTTCGAGATAAAGGATCCTTTCCCTGCTTGGTCGGGAAAGAATTCCCTGCGTTCCCTTCGCATTTCAAGAGGAGGCGCTCTCCACAGAAAAGGTGAGAGGAACTCCAGGGTCATTTCACCATTCCCAGAGTCCCCCAGATGTCTCAGTCCATTCCAGAGGAATCTGTTTGCCCTGCACTTTCTCGATTTACTCGCCGAGGATCGACTGACACCATGGTGACTCGTGGGACAGCCCTGTGGGAGAGCGTCGTCAGAAAGCCTCGTGGGAAAATCTCGAAGGAAAGCCACAGATCCTATGATTGACGCGATGGGAAGTGTGACACTGCTGCTACAGCTCAGGAGGAAAGCGCACCTGCATGCCCCCTCTCGAGATGAGGACTCACTCCCCTGGGGAGACTCCAGAAGTACCCCAAGTTCCATGTCAGCACTGGAGAAGAAACCTCAGGTTCAGGCCACGATTCCACACAAGGTCTTAGGCCCCGGCATCGAAGGGAGAGGAATCCCGAGACGCCCCCGAGCAACTCGCATGAGGACAGGCCTTTCCTGAGGCCATCAGAGCGGGTCCCTGTGGTCCCCATCGTAAGTCGAGAGCACCTCCCGCAACTCCAGAAAATCCACGAGGGTTTGCCCCCCAGGCAAGATGAGGCCCATTTCCGCTGAGGCTTCTCAAGGCTAATCACATCTAAACTCTGGCACTTCCAAAAGGTCCTTCACACCCTTGTTGCAACTCAAGAAGTTCCCGGACATACCAGTCTCCATTCTAGAGGAAGCATGAGGGTCCCGTCCACATCCAGAGGAGCCCCGTTTCCGCCTCGTAGATCGAGATAAGGGATCCTTTCTCTGCTTGGTCGGGAAAGAATTCCCGGCGTTCCCTTCGCACCTGAAGAGGAGGATCTCTCCATAGGAAAGGCGAGAGGAACTCTAGCGTCGTGCCACCATTCCAAGAGTCCCCCGGAAGTCTCAGTCCATTCTAGAGGAACCTGTTTTCTCTGCACTGCCTCGACTTTCACGCCGAGGATCGACTCCCACCACGGTGGCACGTGGGACATCCCTGTGGGAAAGCCTCGTGGGAAAGCCTCGAGGGAAAGCCACAGATCCCTTGATCCAGGCGATGGGAAGAGTGACACTGCTGCTACAGCACTGGAGGAAAGCAAACGTGCATGCCCCCATTTCAGATGAGCACTACTCCCATGGGGACACTCGAGAAGTACCCCGAGATCCATGTCAACACTGGAGAGGAATCCTCAGGTTCTGGCCCCGCCTCCACAAAAGGTCTTAGGCTCTGGCATCCAAGGGAGAGGAATCCCAAGAGGCCCGCGTGCAACTCGCATGGGGACTGGCCTTTCATGAGGCCACCAGAGCGGGGCCCTGAGGTTCCCATCTTAAGTCGAGAGCATCTGCCGCAACTCGAGAAAATCCAGGATGTTTTGCCCTGCACGCGAGATGAGGCCCATTTCCACTGAGGCTTCTCAAGGCTAATCACATCTAATCTCTGGAACTTCCAAAAGGTCCTTCACACCCTTGCTGCAACTCAAGAAGTTCCCGGACATCCCGGTCTCCACTCTAGTGGAAGCATGAGCGTCCCACTCACATCCAGATGAGCCCCGTATCCACCTCGTAGCTCGAGATGAGGGATCCTTTCCCTTCTTGGTCGCGAAAGAATTCCCGGCGTTCCCGTCGCTTCTCAAGAGAAGGCGCTCTCCACAGGGAAGGCGAGAGGTATTCCAGCGTCGTGCCACCATTCCAAGAGTCCCCCGGATGTCTCAGTCCATTCCAGACGAACCTGTTTTCACTGCACTGACTCGAATTTCATGCCAAGGATCGACTCCCACCACGGTGGCACGTGGGAAATCTCTGTGTGAAACCCTCGTCATAAAGCCTCGTGGGAAAGCCTCGAGGGAAAGCCTCGAAGGAAAACCACAGATCCCTTAATCCAGGCGATGGGAAGCGTGACACTGCTGCTACTGCTCTGGAGGAAAGCGCACGTGCATGCCCCTATTCGAGACGAGGACTTACTCCCCAGGGGAGACTCCAGAAGTACACCAAGATCCATGTGAGCACTGGAGAGGAATCCTCAGGTACCGGCCCCGACTCCACACAAGGTCTTAGGCCCGGGCATCGAAGGGAGAGGAATCCCGAGTGGCCCGCGAGCAACTCGCATGGGGACTGGCCTTTCATGAGGCCACGAGAGCGGGTCCCTGAGGTCCCCGTCGTAAGTAGAGAGCACATGCCAAAACTCAAGAAAATCCACGAGGTTTTGCCCTGCAGGCGAGATGAGGCACATTTCTGCTGAGGCTTCTCAAGGCTAATCAAATCTAAGCTCTGGAACTTCCAAAAGTTCCTTCACACCCTTGCTGCAATTCAAGAAGTTCCCCGACATCCCCGTCTCCACTCTTGAGGAATCACGAGGGTCCCGCCCACATCCAGGGGAGCCCCGTTTTCGCCTGGTAGCTCGAGATGAGTGATCCTTTCCTTGCTTGGTCGGGAAGGAATTCCCGGGGTTCCCGTCGCTTCTCAAGAGGAGGCGCTCTCCACAGGAAAGGCGAGAGGAACTCCAGCGTCGCGCCACCATTCCTGAGTCCCCCGGATGTCTCAGTCCATTCCAGAGGAACCTGTTTTCCCTGCACTGCCTCGACTTTCTCGCCGCGGATGGACACCCACCACGGTGGTATGTGAAGCAGCCCTGTGGGAAAGCCTCGTGGGAATGCCTCGAGGGAAAGACACAGATCCCTTGATCCACGCGACGGGAAGCGTGACACTGCTGCTACAGGTCAGAAGGAAAGCGAACGTGCATGCCCCCTCTCGAGACGAGGACTCACTCCCCTGGGCAGACTCCAGAAGTGCCCCAAGATCCATTTCAACACTGGAGAGGAATCCTCAGGTTCCGGCCCCGACTCCACACAAGGTCTTAGGCCCCGGAATCAAAGGGAGAGGCATTCCCAGAAGCCCCCGAGGAACTCGAATGGGGACTGACCAGTCCTGAGGCCACCAGAGTCAGTCCCTTTCGTCACGGTCATAAGACGAGAGCACCTGCCACAACTTGAGAAAATCCAGGACGTTCTCAACTCCAGGATAGATGAGGCCCATTTCTGCTGAGGCGTCTCGAGGATAATCACATCTAACCCTGGAAAGTCCAAAGGATCATTGACACCCTTGCTGCAACTCAAGAAGTTCCCCAACATACCCGACTCCACTCGAGAGGAAGCACGAGGGTCCCGCCCATATCCAGAGCAGCCCCGTTTCCGCCTCGTTGCTCGAGATGAGGGATCCTTTCGCTGCTTGTTTCGGAAAAAATTCTGGGCATTCGCCTCACATCTCAGGAGGAGGTGCACTCCACAGGAAAGGCGAGAACTTCAGCGTCATGCAACCATTCCCAGAGACCCCCAGATGTCTCAGTCCATTCCAGAGGAACCTGTTTTCCCTGCACTGCCTCGACTTACACGCCGAGGATCGACTCACACCACGGTGACCCGTGGGACAGCCATTTGGGAAAGCCTCGTGGGAAAGCCTCGTGGGAAAGCCTCGAGGGAAAGCCACAGATCCCTTGATCCAGGCGAGGGGAAGTGTGACACTGCTGCTAACGCTCTGGAGGAAAGCGCACGTGATGCCCCCATTTGAGTCGAGGACTTACTCCCCTGGGGAGACTCCAGAGGAAGCCCAAGATTCATGTGAGCACTGGAGAGGAATCCTCAGGTTCCAGCCCTGCCTCCACACAAGGCCTTAGGCCCCGGCATCGAAGGGACAGAAATCCCTAGAGGCCCCTGAGCATCTCACATGGGGACTGGCCTTTCCTGAGGCCATAAGAGCGGGTCCCTGAGGTTCCCGTCGTAAGTCGAGAGCACCTTCCGCAACTCGAGATAATCCAGGAGGTTTTGCCCACCAGGCGAGATGAGGCCCATTTCCGCTGAAGCTTCACAAGGCTAATCACATCTAAGCTCTGGAACTTCCAAAAGGTCCTTCACACCCTTGCTGCAACTCAAGAAGTTCCCCGACATCCCCAACTCCACTATAGAGGAAGCACGAGGGTCCCGGCCACATCCAGAGGACCCCGTTTCTGCCTCGTAGATCGAGATGAGGGATTTTTTCGCTGTTTGTTCGGAAAAGAATGCCCGACGTTACCCTTCCATCTCAAGAGGAGGCGCTCTTCACAGGAAAGGCGAGAGGAACTCCAGCGTCGTGCCACCATTCCTTGAGTCCCCCAGATGTCTCAGTCCATTCCAGAGGAACCTGTTTTCCCTGCACTGCCTCGACTTTCACGCCGAGGATCGAATCCCTTCACGGTGGCAGGTGGGACACCCCTGTGGGAATGCCTCGTGGGAAAACCTGGAGGGAAAGCCACAGATCCCTTGATCCAGGTGATGGGAAGCGTGACACTGCTGCTGCCACTACGGAGGAAAGTGCACGTGCATGCCGCCATTCGAGACGAGGACTTACTCCCCTGGGGAGACTCCACAAGTACACCAAGATCAATGTGAGCACTGGAGAGGAATCCTCAGGTTCCGGACCTGACTCCACACAAGGTCTTAGGCCCCGGTATCGAAGGGAGAGGAACCCCGAGAGGCCCCCGAGCAACTCGCATGGAGACTGGCCTTTCCTGAGGCCACCGGAGCGGGTCCCTGAGGTCCCCGTCGTAAGTCGAGAGCCCTTGCCGCAACTCTAGAAAATCCAGGAGGTTGTGCCCTTCAGGCGAGATGAGGCCAATTTCCGCTGAGGCTTTTCAAGGTTAATCACATCTAACCTCTGGAACTTCAAAAGGGTCCTTCACACCCTTGCTGCAACTCAAGAACTTCCTCGTCATCCCCGCCTCCACTCAGTAGGAAGCACGAAGTTCCCGGCCACATCCAGAGGAGCCCCGTTTCGTCCTCGTACCTCAAGATGAGGGATTCTTTCCCTGCTTGGTCGGGAAATAATTCTGGGCATTCCTCTAGTATCTCAAGAGGAGGCGCTCTCCACATGAAAGGCGAGAGGAACTCCAGCGTCGTGCCACCATTCCAAGAGTGCCCCAGAAGTCTCAGTCCATTCCAGGGGAACCTGATTTCCCTGCACTGCCTCGACTTTCACGCCGAGGATCGACTCCCACCACGGTGGCACGTGGGACAGCCCTGTGTGTAAGACTCGTGGGAAAGCCTCGAGGCAAATCCACAGATCCCTTGATCCACGCGACGGGAAGCGTGAGATTGCTGCTGCCACTTTGGAGGAAAGCGCACGTGCATGCCCTGATTCGAGATGAGGACTTACTCCCCTGGGGAGACTCCAGAAGTACCCCCCAAGGTCCATGTGAGCACTGGAGAGGAATCCTCAGGTTCCAGTCCCGCCTGCGCACAAGGTCTTAGGCCCGGCATCGAAGGGAGAAGAATCCCAAGAGGCCCCCGAGCAACTTGCCTGGGGACTGGCCTTTCCTGAGGCCAACAGAGCGGGTCTCTGAGGTCCCTATCATAAGTAGAGAGCACCTGCCACAACTCGAGATAATCCACGAGGTTTTGCCCTCCAGGCGGGATGAGGCCCATTTCCGCTGAGGCTTCTCGAGGCTAATCACACCTAACATCTGGAACTTCCAAAAGGTCCTTCACACCCTTGCTGCAACTCAAGAAGTTCCCTGACATCCCTGTCTCCGTTTTAGAGGAAGCACGAGGGTCCCGCCCACATCCAAATTAGCGCCGTTTCCGCCTCGTAGCTCAAGATGAGGGATCCTTTCGCTGCTTGGTCGGGAAATAATTCTGGGCATTCCCGTCCCATCTCAAGAGAAGGCGCTCTCGACAGGAAAGTCGAGAGGAACTCACGCGTCATCCCACCATGCCAAGAGTCCCCCAGATACCTCACTCTATTCCAAAAGAACCTGTTTTCCCTGCACTGTCTCGACTTTCGCGCCGAGAATCCACTCCCACCAAGGTGGCACGTGGGACAGCCCTGTGGGAAAGCCGCGTGGGAAAGCCACGAGGGAAAGCCACAGATCCCTTGATCCACGCGACAGGAAGTGTGACACTGCTGCTACAGATCGGGAGGAAAGTGCACGTGCATGCGCCCATTCGAGACGAGGACTTACTCCCCTGGGGAGACTCCAGAAGTACCCCAAGATCCATGTCAGCACTGGAGAGGAATCCTCAGTTTCCGGCCCCACCTCCACTCAAGTTCTTTGGCGCCGGCATTAAAGGAAGAGGAATCCCAAGAGGCCCGCGAGCAACTCGCATGGGAACTGGCCTTGCCTGAGGCCACCAGAGCGTGTCGCTGAGGTCCCCGTCGTAAGTCGAGAGCGCCTGCCGCAACTCGAGAAAATCCAGGAGGTTTTGCCCTCCAGGCGAGATGAGGCCCATTTCCGCTGAGGCTTCTCGAGGCTAATCACATCTAACCACTAGAACTTCCAAGGGTCCTTCACACCCTTGCTGCAACTCAAGAAGTTCCCCGACATACCCGTCTCCACTCGAGAGGAAGCACGAGGGTCCCGCACACATCCAGGGGAGCCCCGTTTCCGCCTCCTAGATCGAGATGAGGGATCCTTTCCCTGTTTCGTAGGGAAAGAACTCCCGGCGTTCCCGTCGCTTCTCAAGAGGAGGCGCTCTCCACAGGAAAGGCGAGAGGAACTCCAGGGTCGTGCCACCATTCCAAGAGTCACCCAGATGTGTCAGTCCATTCCAGAGGAACCTTTTTCCCTGCACTGCCTTGACGTTCAAGCCGAGGATCGACTCCCACCACGTGTGCACGTGGGACAGCCCTGTGGGAAAGCCTCGTGGGAAAGCCTCGTGGGAAAGACTAGAGGGAAAACCATAGATCCTTTGATCCACGAGGCGGAATGCGTGACAATGCTGCTACCGCTCTGGAGGAAAGCGCAAGTGCATGCCCGCATTCGAGACGAGGACTGACTCCCCTGGGGAGACTCCAGAAGGACCCCAAGATCCATGTCAGCACTGGAGAGGAATCCTCAGGTTCCGGCCCCGACTCCACACAAGGACTTAGGCCCCAGCATCGAAGGGAGAGGAATCCCGAGAGGCCCCCGAGGAACTCGCATGGGGACTGGCCTTTCCTGAGGCCACCAGAGCGGGTCCCTGAGGTCCCCGTCGTAAGTCGAGAGCACATGCCGCAACTCGAGAAAATCCAGGAGGTTTTGCCCTCCAGGCGAGATGAGGCCCATTTCCGCTGAGGCTTCTCGAGGCTAATCACATCTAACCACTGGAACTTCCAAAGGGTCCTTCACACCCTTGCTGCAACTCAAGAAGTTCCCCGACATACCCGTCTCCACTCGAGAGGAAGCACGAGGGTCATGCACACATCCAGGGGAGACCAGTTTCCGCCTCCTAGCTCGAGATAAGGGAACCTTTCCCTGTTTCGTAGGGAAGGAATTCCCGGTGTTCCCGTCGCATCTCAAGAGGAGGCGCTCTCCACAGGAAAGGCGAGAATAACTCCAGGGTCGTGCCACCATTCCAAGAGTC
Organism: Ovis canadensis; assembly: GCF_042477335.2. Taxonomy (NCBI): domain Eukaryota; kingdom Metazoa; phylum Chordata; class Mammalia; order Artiodactyla; family Bovidae; genus Ovis; species Ovis canadensis. The sequence goes on from NC_091252.1 coordinate 5,528,999, forward strand.
CCCCAGATGTGTCATTCCATTCCAGAGGAATGTATTTTCCCTGCACTTCCTCGACGTTCATGCCGAGGATCGACTCCCACCACGGTGGCAGGTGGGACAGGCCTGTGGGAAAGCCTCGTGGGAAAGCCTCATTGGGAAGACTCGAGGGAAAACCATACATCCTTTGATCCACGCAGCGGACTGCGTGACACTGCTGCTACCGCTCTCCAGGGAAGCGCAAGTGCATGCCCGCATTCGAGAGGGGGACTGACTCCCCTGGGGAGACGACAGAAGTACCCCAAGATCCATGTCAGCACTGGAGAGGAATCCTCAGGTTCTGGCCCGACTCCACAAAAGTTCTTAGGACATGGCATGGACAGTTGCGGAACCCGAGAGGCCCCCGAGGAACTCTCATGGGGACTGGCCTTTCCTGAGGCCACCAGAGCGGGTCTCTGAGGTCCCCGTCGTAAGTCGAGAGCACCTGCCCCAACTCGAGAAAATCCAGGAGGTTTTGCCCTCCAGGTGAGATGAGGCCCATTTCCGCTGAGGCTTCTCGAGGCTAATCACATCTAACCACTGGAACTTCCAAAGGGACCTTCACACCCTTGCTGCAACTCAAGAAGTTCCCCGACATACCCGTCTCCACTCGAGAGGAAGCACGAGTGTCCCGCGAACATCGAGGGGAGCCCCGTTTCCGCCTCCTAGCTCGAGATAAGGGATCCTTTCCCTGTTTCGTAGGGAAAGAATTCCCGGCGTTCCCGTCGCATCTCAAGAGGAGGCGCTCTCCTCAGGAAAGGCGACAGTAACTCCAGGGTCGTGCCACCATTCCAAGAGACCCCAGATGTGTCAGTCCATTCCAGAGGAACCTGTTTTCCCTGCACTGCCTTGACGTTCAAGCCGAGGATCGACTCCCAAAACGTGTGCACGTGGGACAGCCCTGTGGGAAAGCCTCCTGGGAAAGCCTCGTGGGAAAGACTCGAAGGAAAACCGTAGATCCTTTGATCCACGCGGCGGACTGCGTGACACTGCTGCTACCGCTCTGGAGGAAAGCGCAAGTGCATGCCCGCATTCGAGACGAGGAATGACTCCCCTGGGGAGACTCCAGAAATACCCCAAGATCCATGTCAGCACTGAAGAGGAATCCTCAGGTTCCGGCACCGACTCCACACAAGGTCTTAGGCCCTGGCATCGACGGGAGAGGAATCCCGAGAGGCCCCCGAGGAACTCGCATGGGGACTGGCCTTTCCTGAGGCCACCAGAGTGGGTCCCTGAGGGCCCCGTCGTAAGTCTAGAGCACCTGCCGCAACTCGAGAAAATCCAGGAGGTTTTGCCCTCCAGGCGAGATGAGGCCCATTTCCGCTGAGGCTTCTCGAGGCTAATCACATCTAACCACTGGAACTTCCAAAGGGTCCTTCACACCCTTGCTGCAACTCAAGAAGTTCCCCGACATACCCGTCTCCACTCGAGAGGAAGCACGAGGGTCCCGCACACATCCAGGGGAGCCCCGTTTCAGCCTCCTAGCTCCAGATGAGGTATCCTTTCCCTGTTTCGTAGGGAAAGAATACCCGGCGTTTCCGTCGCATCTCAAGAGGAGGAGCTCTCCACAGGAAAGGCGAGAGGAACTCCAGGGTCGTGCCACCATTCCAAGAGTCCCCCAGATGTGTCAGTCCATTTCAGAGGAACGTGTTTTCCCTGAACTGCCTTGACGTTCAAGCCGAGGATCGACTCCCACCACGTGTGCACGTGGGACAGCCCTGTGGGAAAGCCTCGTGGGAAAGCCTCGTGGGAAAGGCTCCAGGGAAAACCATAGATCCTTTGATCCACGCGGCGGACTGCGGGACACTGCTGCTACCGCTCTGGAGGAAAGCGCAAGTGCATGCCCGCATTCGAGACGGGGACTGACTCCCCTGGGGAGACTCCAGAAGTACCCCAAGATCCATGTCAGCACTGGAGAGGAATCCTCAGGTTCGGGCCCCGACTCCACACAAGGTCTTAGGCCCCGGCATCGACGGGAGAGGAATCCCGAGAGGCCCCGGAGGAACTCGCATGGGGACAGGCCTTTCCTGAGGCCACCAGAGCGGGTCCCTGAGGGCCGCGTCGTAAGTCGAGAGCACCTGCCGCAACTCGAGAAAACCCAGGAGGTTTTGCCCTCCAGGCGAGATGAGGTCCATTTCCGCTGAGGCTTCTCGAGGCTAATCACATCTAACCACTGGAACTTCCAAAGGGTCCTTCACACCCTTGCTGCAACTCAAGAAGTTCCCCGAACTAGACGTCTCCACACTAGAAGAAGCACGAGGGTCCCGCACACATCCAGCGGAGCCCCATTTCCGCCTCCTAGCTCGAGATGAGGGATTCTTTCCCTGTTTCTTAGGGAAAGAATTCCCGGCGTTCCCGTCGCATCTCAAGAGGAGGCGCTCTCCACAGGAAAGGCGAGAGGAACTCCAGGGTCCTGCCACCATTCCAAGATTCCCCCAGATGTGTCAGTCCAATCCAGAGGAATCTGTTTTCCCTGCACTGCCTTGACGTTCAAGCCGAGGATCGACTCCCACGACGTGTGCACGTGGGACAGCCCTGTGGGAAAGCCTCGTGGGAAAGACTCCAGGGAAAACCATAGATCCTTCGATCCACGCGGAGAACTGCGAGACACTGCTGCTACCGCTCTGGAGGAAAGCGCAAGTGCATGCCCGCATTCGAGACGAGGACTGACTCCCCTGGGGAGACTCCAGAAGTACCCCAAGATCAATGTCAGCACTGGAGAGAAATCCTCAGGTTCCGGCCCCGACTCCACACAAGGTCTTAGGCCCCGGCATCGACGGGAGAGGAATCCCGAGAGGCCCCCGAGGAACTTGAATGGGGACTGGCCTTTCCTGAAGCCACCAGAGCGCGTCCCTGAGGGCCCCGTCGTAAGTCGAGCGCACCTGCCGCAACTCGAGAAAATCCAGGAGGTTTTGCCCTCCAGGCTAGATGAGGCCCATTTCCGCTGAGGCTTCTCGAGGCTAATCACATCTAACCACTGGAACTTCCAAAGGGTCCTTCACACCATTGCTGCAACTCAAGAAGTTCCCCGACATACCCGTCTTAACTCGAGAGGAAACACGAGGGTCCCGCACACATCCAAGGGAGACCCGATTCCGCCTCCTTGCTCAAGAAGAGGGATCCTTTCCCTGTTTCGTAGAGAAAGAACTCCCGGCGTTCCCATCGCATCTCAAGAGAAGGCGCTCTCCACAGGAACGGCGAGAGGAACTCCAGGGTCTTGCCACCATTCCAAGAGTCCCCCAGATGTGTCAGTCCATTCCAGACGAACCTGTTTTCCCTGCACTGCCTTGACGTTCAAGCCGAGGATCGACTCCCACCACGTGTGCACGTGGGACAGCCCTGTGGGAAATCCTCGTGGGAAAGACTCGAGGGAAAACCATAGATCCTTTGCTCTACGCGTCGAACTGCGTGACACTGCTGCTACCGCTCTGGAGGAAAGCGCAAGTGCATGCCCGCATTCGAGACGAGGAATGACTCCCCTGGGGAGACTCCAGAAATACCCCAAGATCCATGTCAGCACTGGAGAGGAATCCTCAGGTTACGGCTCCGACTCCACACAAGGTCTTAGGCCCAGGCATCGACGGGAGAGGAATCCCGAGAGGCCCCCAAGGAACTCGCATGGGGACTGGCCATTCCTGAGGCCACCAGAGCGTGTCCCTGAAGTCCCCGTCGTAAGTCGAGCGCACCTGCCGCAACTCGAGAAAATCCAGGAGGTTTTGCCCTCCAGGCGAGATGAGGCCCATTTCCGCTGAGGCTTCTCGAGGCTAATCACATCTAACCACTGGAACTTCCAAAGGGTCCTTCACACCATTGCTGCAACTCAAGAAGTTCCCCGACATACCCGTCTTAACTCGAGAGGAAGCACGAGGGTCCGGCACACATCCAAGGGAGACCCGATTCCGCCTCCTTGCTCAAGAAGAGGGATCCTTTCCCTGTTTCGTAGAGAAAGAACTCCCGGCGTTCCCATCGCATCTCAAGAGAAGGCGCTCTCCACAGGAACGGCGAGAGGAACTCCAGGGTCTTGCCACCATTCCAAGAGTCCCCCAGATGTGTCAGTCCATTCCAGACGAACCTGTTTTCCCTGCACTGCCTTGACGTTCAAGCCGAGGATCGACTCCCACCACGTGTGCACGTGGGACAGCCCTGTGGGAAAGCCTCGTGGGAAAGACTCGAGGGAAAACCATAGATCCTTTGCTCTACGCGGCGGACTGCGTGACACTGCTGCTACCGCTCTGGAGGAAAGCGCAAGTGCATGCCCGCATTCGAGACGAGGAATGACTCCCCTGGGGAGACTCCAGAAATACCCCAAGATCCATGTCAGCACTGGAGAGGAATCCTCAGGTTACGGCTCCGACTCCACACAAGGTCTTAGGCCCCGGCATCGACGGGAGAGGAATCACGAGAGGCCCCCGAGGAACTCGCATGGGGACTGGCCTTTCCTGAGGCCACCAGAGTGGGTCCCTGAGGTCCCCGTCGTAAGTCGAGAGCACCTGCCGCAACTCGAGAAAATCCAGGAGGTTTTGCCCTCCAGGCGAGATGAGGCCCATTTCCGCTGAGGCTTCTCGAGGCTAATCACATCTAACCACTGGAACTTCCAAAGGGTACTTCACACCCTTGCTGCAACTCAAGAAATTCCCCGAACTAGACGTCTCCACTCGAGAGGAAGCACGAGGGTCCCGTACACATCCAGGGGAGCCCCGTTTCCGCCTCCTAGCTCGAGATGAGGGATCCTTTCCCTCTTTCCTAGGGAAAGAATTCCCGGTGTTCCCGTGGCATTTCAAGAGGAGGCGCTCTCCACAGGAAAGGCGAGAGGAACTCCAGGGTCGTGCCACCATTCCAAGAGTCCCCCAGATGTGTCAGTCTATTCCAGAGGAACCAGTTTTCCCTGCACTGCCTTGACGTTCAAGCCGAGGATAGACTCCCACCACGTGTGCACGTGGGACAGCCCTGTGGGAAAGCCTCGTGGGAAAACCTCGTGGGAAAGACTCGAGGGAAAACCAAAGATCCTTTGATCCACGCGGCGGACTGCGTGACACTGCTGCTACCGCTCTAGAGGAAAGCGCAAGTGCATGCCCGCATTCGAGACGAGGACTGACTCCCCTGGGGAGACTCCAGAAGTACCCCAAGATCCATGTCAGCACTGGGGAGGAATCCTCAGGTTCGGGCCCCAACTCCACACAAGGTCTTAGGCCCCAGCATCGACGGGAGAGGAATTCCGAGAGGCCCCCGAGGAACTTGAATGGGGATTGGCCTTTCCTGAGGCCACCAGAGCGGGTCCCTGAGCTCCCCGTCGAAAGTCGAGAGCACCTGCCACAACTCGTAAAAATCCAGGACGTTTTGCCCTCCAGGCGAGATGAGTCCCATTTCCGTTGAGGCTTCTCGAGGCTAATCACATCTAACCACTGGAACTTCCAAAGGGTCCTTCACACCCTTGCTGCAACTCAGGAATTTCCCCGACATACCCGTCTCCACTTGAGAGAAAGCACGAGGGTCCCGCACACATCCAGGGGAGCCCCGTTTCCGCTTCCTAGCTCGAGATGAGGGATCCTTTCCCTCTTTCGTAGGGAAAGAATTCCCGGTGTTCCCGTCGCATCTCAAGAGGAGGCGCTCTCCACAGGAAAGGCGAGAGGAACTCCAGGGACGTGCCACCATTACAAGAGTCCCTCAAATGTGTCAGTCCATTCCAGAGGAACCTGTTTTCCCTGCACTGCCTTGAAGTTCAAGCCGAAGATCGACTCCCACCACGTGTTCACGTGGGACAGCCCTATGGGAAAGCCTCGTGGGAAAGCCTCGTGGGAAAGACTCGAGGGAAAAAATAGATCCTTTGATCCACGCGGCGGACTGCGTGACACTGCTGCTACCGCTCTGGAGGAAAGCTCAGGTGCATACCCCCATTCGAGACGAGGACTTACTCCCCTGGGGAGACTCCAGAAGTACCCCAAGATCCATGTCAGCACTGGAGAGGAATCCTGAGGTTCCGGCCCCGACTCCACACAAGGTCCTAGGCCCCGGCTTCGAAGGGAAAGGAATCCTGAGAGGCCCCCGTGCAACTCGCATAGGGACTGGCCTTTCATGAGGCAACCAGAGCGGGTCCATGAGGTCCCCGTCGGAAGTTGAGAGCACCTGCCGCAACTCGAAAGAATCCAGGAGGTTTTGCCCTCCAGGAGAGATGAGGCCCATTTCCACTGAGGCTTTCCGAAGCTAATCACACCTAACCATTGGAATTTCCAAAAGGTCCTTCACACCCTTGCTGCAACTCAAGAAGTTGCCTGACATACCCGTATCCCGTCTAGAGGAAACACGAGGGTCCCGGCCACATCCAGAGGAGCCCCGTTTCGCTACGTAGCTCGAGATGAGGGATCCTTTCGCTGCGTGTTTGGGAAAGAATTCTGTGCATTCCTGTCGCATCTCAATTAGGAGGTGCTCTCCACAGGAAAGGCTAGAACTCCAGCGTCGTGCCACCATTCCCAGAAACCCCCAGATGTTTCATTCCATTCTAGAGGAACCTGTTTTCCCTGCAATGCCTCGACTTCCACGCCGAGGATCGACTCCCACCACGGTGGCACATGTGACAGCCCTGTGGGAAAGCCTCGTGGAAAAACCTCGTGGGAAAGCCTCTAGGGAGAGCCACAGATCCCTTGATCCAGGCGATGGGAAGCGTGACACTGCTGCTACCGCTCTCTAGGAAAGCGCACGTGCATGCCCCCATTCGAGACGAGGACTTACACCCCTGGGGAGACTCCAGAAGTACCCCAAGATCCATGTCAGCACTGGAGAGGAATCCTCAGGTTCCAGCCCCGCCTCCACACAAGGTCTTAGGCCCCGGCATCAAAGGGAGAGGAATCCCGAGAGGCCCCTGAGCAACTCGCATTGGGAATGGCCTTTCCTGAGGCCACAAGAGCGGGTCCCTTAGGTCCCCGTCATAAGTCGACAGCACCTGCCGCAACTCGAGAAAATCCAGGAGGTTTTGCCCTCCAGGCGAGATGAGGCCCATTTCCGCTGAGGCTTCTCAAGGCTAATCACATCTAAGTCCTGGAACTTCCAAAAGGTCCTTCACACCCTTGCTGCAACTCAAGATGTTCCCCGACTTCCCCGTCTCCACTCGAGAGGAAGCACGAGGGTCCCAAACACATCCAGGGGAGCCCCGTTTCCGCCTCCTAGCTCGAGATGAGGGATCCTTTCCCTGTTTCGTAGGGAAAGAATTCCCGGCGTTCCCGCCGCATCTCAAGAGGAGGCGCTCTCCACAGGAAAGGCGAGAGGAACTCCAGGGTCGTGCCACCATTCCAAGAGTCCCCCAGATGTGTCAGTCCATTCCAGAGGAACCTGTTTTCCCTGCACTGCCTTGACGTTCAAGCCGAGGATCGACTCCCACCACGTGTGCACGTGGGACACCCCTGTGGGAAAGCCTCGTGGGAAAGCCTCGTGGGAAAGACTCGACGGAAAACCATAGATCCTTTGATCCACGCAGCAGACTGCGTGACACTGCTGCTACCGGTCTGGAGGAAAGCGCAAGTGCATGCCCGCATTCGAGACGAGGACTGACTCCCCTGGGGAGACTCCAGAAGTACCCCAAGATCCATGTCAGCACTGGAGAGGAATCCTCAGGTTCTGGCCCCGACTCCACACAAGGTCTTAGGCCCCGGCATCGACAGGAAAGGAATCCCGAGAGGCCCCCGTGGAACTCGCATGGGGACTGGCCTTTCCTGAGGCCACCAGAGCGGGTTCCCGAGGTCCCCGTCGTAAGTCGAGAGCACCTGCCACAACTCGAGAAAATCAAGGAGGTTTGGCTCTCCAGGCGAGATGAGGCCCATTTCCGCTGAGGCTTCTCGAGGCTAATCACATCTAACCACGGCCACTTCCAAAGGGTCCTTCACACCCTTGCTGCAACTCAAGAAGTTCCCCAACATACCCGTCTCCACGCGAGAGGAAGCACTAGGGTCCCGCACACATCCAGGGGAGCCCCGTTTCCGCCTTCTAGCTCGAGATGAGTGACCAATTCCCTGTTTCGTAGGGAAAGAATTCCCGGCATTCCCGTCGCATCTCAGAGGAGGTGCTCTCCAAGGAAAGGGGAGAGGATCTCCAGGGTCGTGCCACCATTCCAAGAGTCCCCCAGATGTGTCAGTCCATTCGAGAGAAACCTATTTTCCCTGCACTGCCTCGAAGTTCATGGCGAGGATCGACTCCCACCACGGTGGCACGTGGGACAGCCCGGTGGGAAAGCCTAGTGGGAAAGCCTCGTGGGAAAGACTCGAGGGAAAACCATAGATCCTTTGATCCACGCGGCGGACTGCGTGACACTGCTGCTACCGCGCTGGAGGAAAGCTCAAGTGCATGCCCGCATTCGAGACGGGGACTGACTCCCCTGGGGAGACTCCAGAACTACCCCAAGATCCATGTCAGCACTGGAGAGGAATCCTCAGGTTCCGGCCTCGACTCCACACAAGGTCGTAGGCCCCGACATCGACGGGAGAGGAATCCCGAGAGGCCCCCGTGGAACTCGCATGGGTACTGGCCTTTCCTGATGCCCCCAGAGCGGGTTCCCGAGGTCCCCGTCGTAAGTCTAGAGCACCTGCCGCAACTCGAGAAAATCCAGGAGGTTTTGCCCTCCAGGCGAGATGAGGCCCATTTCCGCTGAGGCTTCTCAAGGCTAATCACATCTAACCACTGGAACTTCCTAAGGGTCCTTCATACCCTTGCTGCAACTCAAGAAGTTCCCCGACATACCCGTCTCCACTCGAGAGGAAGCACGAGGGTCCCGCACACATCCAGGGGAGCCCCGTTTCCGCCTCCTAGCTCGGGATGAGGGATCCTTTCCCTGTTTCGTAGGGAAAGAATTCCCGGCGTTCCCGTTGCATCTCAAGAGGAGGCGCTCTCCACAGGAAAGGCGAGAGGAACTCCAGGGTCGTGCCACCATTCCAAGAGACCCCCAGATTTGTCAGTCCATTCCAGAGGAACGTATTTTCCCTGCACTGCCTCGACGTTCATGGCGAGGATCGACTCCCACCACGGTGGCACGTGGGACAGCCCTGTGGGAAAGCCTCTTGGGAAAGCTTCGAGGGAAAGCCATAAATCTCTTGATCCACGTGATTGAAAGTGTGACACTGCTGCTACCGCTCTGGAGGAAAGCACTCGTGCATGCCCGCATTCGAGACGAGGACTGACTCCCCTGGGGAGACTCCAGAAGTACCCCAAGATCCATGTCAGCACTGGAGAGGAATCCTCAGGTCCCGGCCCCGAATCCACAAAGGGCTTAGTCCCGGTCATCGAAGGTAGATGAATCCCGAGAGGCCCCCGAGCAACTCGCACGGGGACTGGCCTTTCCTGAGGCCACCAGAGCGGGTTCTTGAGTTCGCCGTCATAAGTTGAGACCACCTGCCGAAACTCGAGAAAATCTAGGAGGTTTCGCCCTCCAGGTGAGGTGAGGCCCATTTCCGCTGAGGCTTCTCTAGGCTAATCACACCTCACCTCTGGAACTTCCAGAAGGTCCTTCACACCCTGGCTGCAACTCAGGAAGTTCCCCGACATACCCGTCTCCACTATAGAGGAAGCACGAGGGTCCCCCCCACATCCAGAGGAGACCAGTTTCAGCCTCGTAGCCCCAGATGAGGGATTCTTTCCCTGCTTTCTCCGGAAAGAATTCTGGGCGTTCAGGTCCCTACTCAAGAGGAGACGCTCTCCACATGAAAGGCGAGAGGAACTCCAGCGTCGTGCCACCATTCCAAGAGTCCCCCAGATGTCTCAGTCCATTGCAGAGGAACCTGTTTTCCCTGCACTGCCTCGACTTTCACGCCGAGGATCGACTCACACCACGGTGCCACGTGGGACAGCCCTTTGGGAAAGCATCGTGGGAAAGCATCTTTGGAAAGCCTCGAAGGTAAGCCACAGATCCCTTGATCCAGGCGATGGGAAACGTGACACTGCTGCTACAGCTCTGAAGGAAAATGCACGTGCATGCCCCCATTCGAGACGAGCACTTACTCCCCTGGGGAGACTCCAGAATTACCCCAATATCCATTTCAGCACTGCAGAGGAATCCTACGGTTCCGGCCCCACTTCCACACAAGGTTTTAGGCCCTGGCATCGAAGGGAGAGGAATCCCGAGAGTCCCCCGAGAAACTCACATGGGGACTGGCCTTTCCTGAGGCCACAAGAGCGGGTCCCTGAGGTCCCCGTCGTAAGTCGAGAGCACCTGCCGCAACTCGAGAAAATCCAAGACGTTTTGCCCTCCAGGCGAGATGAGGCCCATTTCCGCTGAGGCGTCTCGAGGCTAATCACACCTAACATCTGGGACTTTCAAAAGGTCCTTCACACCCTTGCTGCAACTCAAGAAGTTCCCCGACATACCTGTCTCCACTCGAGAGGAAGCACGAGGGTACCGCCCACATCCAGAGGAGCCCCGTTTCCGCCTCCTAGCTCGACATGAGGGATCCTTTCCCTGCTTGGTCGGGAAAGAATTCTGGGCATTCCCGTCCCATCTCAAGAGGATGCGTTCTCCACAGGAAACGCGAAAGGAACACCAGGTTCGTGCCACCAAACCAAGAGTCCCCCATTGTCTCAGTCCATTCCAGAGGACCTGTTTTCCCTGTGCTGCCTCTACTTTCACGCCGAGGATCGACTCCGACCACGGTGGCACGTTGGACAGCTCTGTACGAAATCCTCGTGTGAAAGCCTCGAGGGAAATCCTCGAGGGAAAGCCACAGATCCCATGATCGACGCGATGGCAAGCGTCACACTGCTGCTACAGCTCAGGAGGAAAGCGCACTTGCATGCCCCTTCTCGAGAGGAGGACTGACTTCCCTGGGGAGACTCCAGAATTACCCCAATATCCATTTCAGCACTGGAGAGGAATCCTCAGGTTCCGGTCCCGACTCCACACAACATCTTAGGCCCCGGCATCGATGGGAGTGTAATCCCAGGAGGCCACCAAACAAGTCGTGTGGGGACTGGCCAGTCCTGAGGTCACCAGAGCTGGTTCCCTAGGTCACCGTGGTAAGAGGAGACCACCTGCCAAAACTCGAGAAATTTCAGGAAGTTCTCCCATCCAGGCTTCATGAGGCCCATTTCTGCTGAGGCGTCTCAAGGCTAATCACATCTAACCCTGGAACTTCCAAAGGGTCCTTCACACCCTTGTTGCAACTCAAGAAATTCCCCGACATACCCCTCTCCATTCGAGAGGAAGCACGTGGGTCCCGCCCACATCCAGAAGAGCTCCGTTTCCACCTCGTAGGTCGAGATGAGGGATCCTTTCGCTGCTTGTTCGGGAGAGAATCCTGGGCGTTCCCGTCGCATCGCAAGAGGAGGTGCTCTTCACAGGAAAGGTGAGAGCAACTCCAGCGTCGTGCCACCATTCCAAGAGTCCTCCAGATGTCTCAGTCCATTCCGGAGGAACCTGTTTTCCCTGCACTGCCTCGACTTTCACGCCGAGGATCTACTCCCACCACAGTCTCACGTGGGACAGCGCTGTGGGACAGCCTCGTGGGAGAGCCTCGAGGGAAAGCCACAGATCCCTTGATCCACGCGACGGGAAGCGGGACACTGCTGCTACAGGTTGGAAGGAAAGCGCACGTGCATGCTCCCTCGCGAGACGAGGACTCACTCCCCTGGGGAGACTCCAGAAGTGACCCAAGATCCATTTCAACACTGGAGAGGAATCCTCATGTTCCGGGCCCGACTCCACACAAGGTCTTAGGCCCCGGCATCAACGGAGAGGAATCCCCAGAAGCCCCTGAACAACTCGAATGGGGACAGACCAGTCCTGAGGCCACCGGAGACGGTCCCTTTCGTCACCGTCATAAGACGAGAGCACCTGCCACAACTTGAGAAAATCCAGGACGTACTCACCTAAAGGATAGATGAGGCCCATTTCCACTGAGGCGTCTCTAGGATAATCACATCTAACCCTGGAAAGTACAAAGGGTGCTTCACAGCCTTGCTGCAACTCAAGAAGTTCCCCGACATACCCGTCTCCACTCGAGAGGAAGCACGAGGGTCCCGGCCACATCCAGAGGAGACCAGTTTCCGCCTCGTTGCTCGAGATGAGGGATACTTTCGCTGCTTGTTCGGGAAAGAATTCTGTGCATTCCCGTCGCGTCTCAAGAGGAGGTGCACTCCACAGGAAAGGCGAGAACTCCAGCGTCGTGCAACCATTCCCGGAGACCCCTAGATGTCTCAGTCCATTCCAGAGGAACCTGTTTTCCCTGCACTGCCTCGACTTTCTCGCCGAGGATCGACACCCACCACGGTGGCAAGTGAAGCAGCCCTGTGGGAAAGCCTCGTGGGAAAGCCTCGTGGGAAAGCCTCGAGGGAAAGCCACAGATCCCTTGATCCACGCGACGGGAAGCGTGGCACTACTGCTACTGCTCTGGAGGAAAGCGCACGTGCATGCCCCCATTCGAGACGAGGACTTACTCCCCTGGGGAGACTCCAGAAGTACCCCAAGATCCATGTCAGCACTGGAGAGGAATCCTGAGTTTCCGGCCCCGACTCCACACAAGGTCTTAGGCCCCGGCATCGAAGGGAGAAGAATCCCGAGAGGCCGCCGAGCAACTTGCATGGGGACTGGCCTTTCCTGAGGCCACCAGAGCGGGTCCCTGAGTCCCCGTCGTAAGTCGAGAGCACCTGCCCCAACTGGAGAAAATCCAGCAGGTTTTGCCCTCCAGGCGAGATGAGACCCATTTCCGCTGAGCCTTCTCAATGCTAATCACACCTAACTTCTGGAACTTCCAAAAGGTCCTTCACACATTTGCTGCAACTCAAGAAGTTTCCCGACATACAGGTCTCCATTCTAGAGGAAGAACAAGGTCCCACCCACATCCAGAGTAGCCGCGTTTCCGCCTCGTAGCTCGAGATGAGGGATCCTTTCCCTGCTTGGTTCGGAAAGCATTCCCGGCGTTCCCGTCGCATCTGAAGAGGAGGTGATCTCCACAGGAAAGGCGAGAGTAACTCCAGGGTCGTGTCCCCATTCCAAGAGTCCCGCAGATGTCTCAGACCATTCCAGAGGAACCTGTTTTGCTCCACTGCCTCGACTTTCACTCCGAGGATGGACTCCCACCACGGTGGCACGTGGGACAGCCCTGTGGGAAAGACTCGTGGGAAAGACTCGGGGGAAATCCTCGAGGGAAAGCCACAGGTCACATGATCGACCCGACGGGAAGCATGACATAGCTGCTCCAGCGCGGGAGGAAAGCCCAATTCCATGTCCCCTCTGGAGATGAGGACTGACTCCCCTGGGGAGACTCCAGAAGTACGCAAAGTTCCATGTCAGCACTGGAGAGGAATCCTCAGGATCCGGCCCTGACTCCACACAAAGTCTTAGGCCCGGCATCGACGGGAGAGGAATCCCGAGAGGCTCCCGAGCCAGTGAATTGGGGACTGTCCAGTCCTGAGGCCACCAGAGCGGGTCCCTTAGGTCACCGTCGTAAGACGAGAGCACCTGCCGCAACTCGAGAAAATCCAGGAGGTTTTTCCCTCTAGGCGAGATGAGGCCCATTTCCGCTGAGGCTTCTCCAGGCTAATCACGTCTAGCCTCTGGAACTTCCAAAAGGTCCTTCACACCCTTGCTGCAACTCAAGAAGTTGCCTGACATACCCGTCTCCACTCTAGAGGAAGCAAGAGGATCCCATCCACATCCAGAGGAGCCCCGTTTCCGCCTTGTAACTCGAGATGAGGGACATTTCGCTGCTTTGTCCGGAAAGAATTCCCAGCGTTCCCCTCTCACCTCAAGATGAGGCGCTCTCCACAGGAAAGGCTAGAGGTACACCAGCGTCGTGCCACCATTCCAAGAGTCCCCCAGATGTCTCAGTCCATTCCAGAGGAACCTGTTTGCCCTGCACTACCTCGGCTTTCACGCCGAGGATCGACTCCCATGCCGAGGATCGACTCCCACCACGCTGGCACGTGGAACAGCCCTGTGGGAAAGCCTCGTGGGAAAGCCTCGAGGGGAAGCCACAGATCCCTTGATCCAGGCGATGGGAAGCGTGACACTGCTGCTACCGCTCTGGAGGAAAGCTCACTTGCCTGCCTCCATTCGAGACGAGGACTTACTCCCCTGGGGAGACTCCAGAAGTACCCCAAGATTCATGTCAGCACTGGAGAGGAATCCTGAGGTTCTGGCCCCGACTCCACACAAGGTCTTAGGCCCTGGCTTCGAAGGGAAATGAATCCTGAGAGGCCCCCGTGCAACTCTCATTGGGACTGGCCTTTCCTGAGGCAACCAGAGCGGGTCCATGAGGTCCCCGTCGGAAGTTGAGAGCACCTGCCGCAACTCGACAGAATCCAGGAGGTTTTGCCCTCCAGGAGAGATGAGGCCCATTTCCACTGAGGCTTTCCGAAGCTAATCACACCTAACCTCTGGAATTTCCAAAAGGTCCTTCACACCATTGCTGCAACTCAAGAAGTTGCCTGACATACCCGTATCCCGTCTAGAGGAAACACGAGGGTCCCGGCCACATCCAGAGGAGCCCCGTTTCCGCTACGCAGCTCGAGATGAGGGATCCTTTCGCTGCGTGTTCGGAAAAGAATTCTGTGCATTCCTGTCGCATCTCAATTAGGAGGTGCTCTCCACAGGAAAGGCTAGAACTCCAGCGTCGTGCCACCATTCCCAGAAACCCCCAGATGTTTCATTCCATTCTAGAGGAACCTGGTTTCCCTGCACTGCCTCGACTTTCACACCGAGGATATACTCCCACCACGGTGGCACGTGTGACAGCCCTGTGGTAAAGCCTCGTGGAAAAGCCTCGTGGGAAAGCCTCTAGGGAAAGCCACAGATCCCTTGATCCAGGCGATGGGAAGCGTGACACTGCTGCTACCGCTCTGGAGGAAAGCGCACGTGCATGCCCCCATTCGAGACGAGGACTTACTCCCGTCGGGAGACTCCAGACCTACACCAAGATCCATGTCAGCACTGGAGAGGAATCCTCAGGTTGCGGGCTCGACTCCACACAAGGTCTTAGGCCCCGGCATCGAAGGGAGAGGAATCCCAAGAGGCCCCCGAGCAACTCGCATGCGGACTGGCCTTTCCTGAGGCCACCAGAGCGGGTCCCTGAGGTCCCCGTTGTAATTCGAGAGCACCTGCTGCAACTCGCGAAAATCCAGGTTTTGGCCTCTAGGCGAGATGAGTCCCATATCCCCTGAGGCTTCTCGAGGATAATCACACCTAAACTCTGGAACTTCCAAAAGGTTCTTCACACCATTGCTGCAACTCAAGAAGTTCCCTGACATACCCGTCTCCACTCTAGAGGAAGCACGAAGGTCCCGGGCACATCCACAGGAGCCCCGTTTCCGCCTCTTACCTCGAGATGAGGAATCTTTTCCCTGCTTTGTTGGGAAAGAATTCTGGGCATTCCCGTCGCATCTCAAGATGAGGCACTCTCCACAGGAAAGGTGAGAGGAACACCAGCATCGGGCCGCCATTCCAAGAGTCCCGCAGATGTCTCAGTCCATTCTAGAATAACCTGTTTTCCCTGCACTGCCTCGACTTTCACGGTGAGGATCAACTCCCACCACAGTGGCACGAGGGACATCCCTGTGGCAAAGCCACGTGGGAAACCCTCGAGGGAAAGCCACATTTCCCTTGATCCAGGCGATGGGAAGCGTGACACTGCTGCTACAGCTCTGGAGGAAAGCGCACGTGCATGCCCCCATTCGAGACGAGGACTTACTCCCCTAGGGAGACTCCAGACCTACCCCAAGATCCATGTCAGCACTGGAGAGGATTCCTCAGGTTCCGGGACCGACTCCACACAAGGTCTTAGGCCCCGGCATTGAAGGGAGAGGAATCCCGAGAGGTCCCCGAGCAACTCGCATCGAGAATGGCCAGTCCTGCGACCACAAGAGCGGGTCCCTGAGGTCCCCTTTGTAAGTCGAGAGCACCTACCGCAACTCGGGAAAGTCCAGGAGGTTTTGCTCTCCAGGCGAGATGAGGCCCATTTCCACTGAGGCTTCTCGAGGCTAATCACACCTAAACTCTTGAACTTCCGAAAGGTCCTTCACACCCTTGCTGCAACTCAAGAAGCTCCCTGACATCCCCGTCTCCAGTCTAGAGGAAGCACGAGGGTCCCGGGAACATCCAGAGGAGCCCCGTTTCCGCCTCGTAGCTGGAGATGAGGGATCCTTTCCCTGCTGGTCTGGAAAGAATTTCCGGGGTTCCCGTCAGATCTCAAGAGGAGGTGCTCTCCACAGGAAAGGCGAGAGGAACTCCAGGGTCGTGCCACCATTCCCAGAGTCCCCCAGATGTCTCATTCCATTCTAGAGGAAACTCTTTTCCCTGCACTGCCTCCACTTTCACGCCGAGGATCGACTCCCACCACGGTGGCAGGTGGGACAGCCCTGTGGAAAAGCCTCGTGGGAAAGCCTTGTGGGAAATCCTTGAGGGAAAGCCACAGATTCCATGATAGACGCGCCGGGAAGCAGTACACTGCTGCTACAGCTCTGGAGGAAAGCGCATGCGCATGCCACCTCTCGAAGCAAGGACTGACTTCCCTGGGGAGACTCCAGAAGTACCCAAAGATCTATGTAAGCACTGGAGAGAAATCCTCAGGTTCCGGGCCCGACTCCACACAAGGTCTTAGGCACCGCATCGAAAGCAGAGGAATTCCGAGAGTCCACTGATCTACTCGCATGGGGACTGGCCTTTCCTGAGGCCACAAGAGCGGGTCCGTGAGATCCCCGACGTAAGTCGAGAACACCTGCCGCAAATCGAGAAAATCCATGAGGTTTTGCCCTCCAAGCGAGATGAGGCCCATTTGCAAAGAGGCTTCACGAGGATAATCACAACTCACCTCCGGAACTTCCAAAAAGTTCTTCACCCCATTGCTGCAACTCAAGAAGTTCCACGACCTACCCGTTTCCACTCGAGAGAAAAGACGAGGGTCGCGCCCACATCCAGAGGAGCCCCATTTTCGCCTCCTAGCTCGAGTTGAGGGATCCTTTTCCTGCTTTGTTGGGAAAGAATTCTGTCGTTCCGGTCATATCTCAAGAGGAGGCACTCTGCACAGGATAGGCGAGAGGAACTCCAGTTTCATGCCACTATTTCAAGAGTCCCCAGATGTCGCAGTCCATTCCAGAGGAACCTGTTTTCCCTGCACTGCCTCGACTTTCACGCCGAGGATCGACTACCACCACGGTGTCACGTGGGACAGCCCTGTGGCAAAGCCTCGTGTGAAAGCCTTTTGGGAAAGCCTCGAGGGAAAGCCACAGATCCCATGATCGACCATAAGGGAAGCGTGACACTGCTGCTACAGGTCGGAAAGAAAGCGCACGTAATGCCCCCACTCGAGATGAGGACTGACTCCCCTGGGGAGCCTCCAGAAGTACCCGAAGATCCATGTCAGCACTGTACAGGAATCCTCAGGTTCCCGCCCCGACTCCACCCAAGGTCTTAGGCCCCAGGATCGAAGGGAGAGGAATCCCGAGAGGCCCCCGAGCAACTCGAATGGGGACTGGCCAGTCCTGCGACCACAAGAGCGGGTCCCTGAAATCCACGTCGTAAGTCGAAAGCACCTGCCGCAACTCGAGAAAATCCAGGAGGTTTTGCCTTCAGGCGAGTAGAGGCCCATTTCCCCTGAGGCGACTCAGGCTAATCACATCTAACCTCTGGAACGTCCAAAGGGTCCTTCACACCCTTGCTGCAACTCAACAAGTTCCCCGACATAGCCGACTCCACTCGAGAGGAAGCAGGAGGGTCCCGCCCACATCCAGAGGAGTCCCGTTTCCGCCTCGTAGTTCGAGATGAGGGATCCTTTCCCTGCTTGGTCGGGAAAGAATTCCCGGCGTTCCCGTCACATCTCAAGAGGAGGCGCTCTCCACAGGAAAGGCGAGAAGAACTCCAGGGTCGTGCCACCATTCCCAGAGTCCCCCTGATGTCTCAGTACATTCCAGAGGAATCTGTTTGCCCTGCACTGTCTCGACTTACTCGGCGAGGATCCACTGACACCACGGTGGCACGTGGGACAGCCTTGTGGGAAAGCCTCGTGGGAAAGCCTCGAGGGAAAATCACAGATCCCTTGGTCCACGCGACGTGAAGCGTGACACTGCTGCTTCCACTATGGAGGAAAACGCTCATGCATGTTCCTATTCTAGACGAGGACTTCCCCCCCGTGGGAGACTCCAGAAGTACCCCAAGATCCATGTCAACATTGGAGAGGAATCCACAGGTTCCGGCCCCGACTCCACACAAGGTCTTAGGCCCCGTCATCGAAGGGAGAGGCCTCCACACAAGGTCTTAAGCCCCGGCATCGAAGGGAGAGGAACCCCGAGAGGCCCCCGAGCAACTCGCATGGGGACTGGCCTTTCGTGAGTCCACCAGAGCGGATCCTTAGGTCACCGTCGTCAGACGAGGGCACCTGCCTCAACTCGAGAAAATCCAGGAGGTTTTGCCCTCCAGGCGAGATGAGGCCCATTTCCGCTGAGGCTTCTCGAGGCTAATCACACCTAACCGCTGGAACTTCCAAAAGGTCCTTCAAACACTTGCTGCAACTGAAGAAGTTCCCCGACATACCCGTTCCACTCGAGCAGAAGCACGAGGGTCCCGCCCACATCCAGAGGAGCCCCGTTTCCGCCTCGTAGCTCGAGATCAGGGATCCTTTCCCGGCCTGGTCGGGAAAGAATTCCCGGCGTTCCCGTCGCATTTCAGGAGGAGGCGCTCTCAACAGGAAAGTCGGGAGGAACTACAGGGTCGTGCCACCATTCCCAGAGTCCCCCAGATGTCTCAGTCCATTCCAAAGGAACCTGTTTTCCCTGCACTGCCTCGACTTTCACGCCGAGGATCGACTCCCACCACTGTGGCACGTGGGACAGCCCTGTGTGAAAGCCTCGAGGGAAAGCCTCCAGGGAAAGCCACATTTCCCTTGATCCAGGCGACGGGAAGCGTGACACTGCTGCTACAGCTCTGGAGGAAAGCGCACGTGCATGCCCCCATTGGAGACGAGGAGTTACTCCCCTGGGAGACTCCACAAGTACCCCAAGATCCATGTCAGCACTGGAGAGGAATCCTCAGGTTCCGGCCCCGACTCCACACAACGTCTTAGGCCCCGGCATAGAAGGTAGAGGAATCCTGAGAGGCCACCGTTCAACTCATATGGGTATTGGCCTTTCCTGAGGCCACCAGAGGGGTTCCCTGAGGTCCCCGTCGTAAGTCGAGAGCACCTGCCGCAACTCGAGAAAATCCAGAAGGTTTTGCCCTCCAGGCGAGGTGAGGCCCATTTCCGCTGAGG
The DNA here is from genome assembly GCF_042477335.2 of Ovis canadensis. Lineage (NCBI taxonomy): Eukaryota > Metazoa > Chordata > Mammalia > Artiodactyla > Bovidae > Ovis > Ovis canadensis. The sequence goes on from NC_091252.1 coordinate 5,548,225, forward strand.
CTTCTCGAGGCTAATCACACCTAACGTCTGGAACTTCCAAAAGGTCCTTCACACCCTTGCTGCAACTCAAGAAGTTCCCTGACATACCGGTCTCCAATCTAGAGGAAGCACGAGAGTCCCGGCCACATCCAGAGGAGCCCCGTTTCCGCCTCGTAGCTCGAGATGAGGGATCCTTTCGCTGCTTGTTCGGGAAAGAATTCTGGGCATTCCCGTCGCATCTCAAGAGGAGGCGCTCTCCACAGCAAAGGCGAGAGGAACTCCAGCGTCGTGCCACCATTCCAAGAGTCCCCCAGAAATCTCAGTCCATTCCAGAGGAAACTGTTTTCCCTGCACTGCCTCGACTTTCTCTCCGAGGTACAACTCCCACCACGTGTGCACGTGGGACAGCCCTGTGGGAAAGCCTCGTGGGAAAGCCTCTAGGGAAAGCCACAGATCCCTTGATCCACGTGCCGGGAAGCGTGACACTGTTGCTACAGCTCGGGAGAAAAGCACACGTGCATGCCCCCATTCTAAACGAGGACTTACTCCCCTGGGGAGACTCCAGAAGTACCCCAAGATCCATGTCAGCACTGGAGAGGAATCCTCAGGTTCCGGCCCCGACTCCACACAAGGTCTTAGGCCCCGGCATCGACGGGTAAGAATCCCAAGAGGCCCCTAGCAACTCGATTGGGGACTGGCCAGTCCTGTGGCCACCAGAGCCCGTCCCTGATGTCTCCGCCTTAAGCCGAGAGCACCTGCCACAACTCGAGAAAATCCAGGCGGTTTTGCCCTCCAGTCGAGATGAGGCCCATTTCCGCTGAGGCTTCTCCAGGCTAATCACACCTAACATCTGGAACTTCCAAAAGGTCCTTCACACCCTTGCTGCAACTTAAGAAGTTCCCCGACATTCCCGTCTGCACTGTAGAGGAAGCACGAGGGTCCCGCCCACATCCAGAGGAGCCCCGTTTCCGCCTCGTAGATCGAGATGAGGGATCCTTCCCCTGCTTCCTCGGGAAGAATTCCCGGCGATCCCGTCGCATCACAAGGGGAGTCGCTCTCGATAGTAAAATCGAGGGGAAATCGAGGGTCGTGCCACCATCCCAAAGTCCACCAGATATCTCAGTCCATTCAAGAGGAACGTGTTTTCCCTGCACTGCCTCGACTTTCACTCCAAGGATCGACTCCCACCACGGTGGCACGTGGGACAGCCCTGTGGGAAAGCCTCGTGGGAACACCTCGTGGGAAAGCCTCGAGGAAGAGCCACAGATCCCTTGATCCACGTGACGGGAAGCGTGAGACTGCTGCTACAGCTCGGGAGGAAAGCGCTTGTGCATGCCCCCTCTCGAGTCGAGGACTGACTCCCCTTTGGAGACTTCAGAAGTACCCCAAAATCCATGTCAGCAGTGGAGAGGAATCCTCAGGTTCCAGCCCCATCTCCCGAAAAGGTTTTAGGCCCCAGCATCGACGGGAGATGTATCCCGAGAGGCCCCCTAGCAAGTCGCATGAGGACTGGCCTTTCCTGAGGCCATAAGAGTGGGTCCCTGAGGTCACCGTCGTAAGTGGAGATCACCTGCCACAACTCGAGAAAATCCAGGAGGTTCACTTCTCCAGGCGAGATGAGGCCCATTTCCACTGATGCGTCTCGAGGCTAATCACAGCTAAACTCTGGAACTCCCAAAGGTCCTTCACACCCTTGCTGCAACTCAAGAAGATCCCTGACATACTCGTCTCCACTCGAGAGGAAGCAGAGGGTAACATCCACATCCAAAGGAGCCCCGTTTCCGCCTCGAACCTCGAGAGGAGGGATCCTTTCCCTCCATGTTCAGGAAAGAATTTCTTGCCTTCCTGTCGCATCTCAAGGGAAGGCTCTCTCCACAGGAAAGGCGAGAGGAACTCCAGTGTCGTGCCACCATTCCAAGAGTCCCCCAGATATCTCAGTCCATTCCAGAGGAACCTGTTTTCCCTTCACTGCCTCGAGTTTCACGCCAAGGGTCGACTCCCACCACGCTGGCACGTGGGACAGCCCTGTGGGAAAGCCAAGTGGGAAAGCCTCGTGGCAAAGATTCGAGGGAAATCCACAGATCCCTTGATCCACGCGACAGGAAACGTGACACTGCTACTACCACTCGGGAGGAAAGGGCATGTGCATGCCCCCACTCGAGATGAGGACTGACTCCCCTCTGGAGACTCCAGAAGTACCCCAAGTTCCATGTCTGCACTGGAGAGGAATCCTAATTTTCTGTCCCCAACTCCACCCAAGGTCTTAGGCCCCGGCATCGATGGGAGAGGAATCCCGAGAGGCCCCCTAGCAACTCGCATAAGGACTGGCCTTTCCTGAGGCCATAGAGAGGGTCCCTGAGGTCCCCATCGTAAGCCAAGAGCACCTGCCACACCTCAAGAACATCCAGGAGGTTCTCCCCTCCAGGTGAGATGAGGCCCATTTCCGCTGAAGCATCTCCAGCCTAAGCATACCTAACCTCTGGCACTTCCAAAGGTTTCCTAACACCCTTGATGCAACGCAAGCAGTTCCCCGACATACCTATCTCCACTCGAGAGGAAGCACTAGGGTCCCGCCCACATCCAGAGGAGCCCCGTTTCCCCCTCGTAGCTCGAGAAGAGGGATTATTTCCCTGCTTGTTCAGGAAAAAATTCCCGGCGTTCCCCTGGCATCTCAAGAGGAGGTGCTCTCCACTGGAAAGGCGAAAGGAACTTCAGGGTCGTGTCAGCATTCCACGAGTCCCCCAGATGTCTCAGTCCATTCCAGAGGAACCTGTTTCCCTGTACTGCCTCGACTTTCACACCGAGGATCGACTCACATCAAGGTGGCACGTGGGACAGCCCTGTGGGAAAGCCTCGTGGGAAAACCTCGTGGGAAAGCCTCGAGGGAAAGACACAGATCCCTTGATCCACGCGATGGGAAGTGTGACACTGCTGCTGCAGCTCGGAAGGAAAGCGCTCGTGCATGCCCCCACTTGAGACGAGGACTGACTCCCCTTTGGATTCTCCAGAAGTACCCCAAGATCCATTTCAGCACAGGGGAGGAATCCTTAGGTTCCGGCCCCGACTCCTCACCAGGTCTTAGACCCCGGCATCGACAGATCGGAATCCCGAGAGGCCCCTAGGAACTCACATGGGGACTGGCCTTTCCTGAGGACATCTGAGCAGGTCCCTGAGGTCCTCGTCGTAAGTCGAGTGCACCTGCTGCACCTAGAGAAATCCAGGAGGTTCTCCCCTCCAGGCGAGATGAGGCCCGTTTCCGCTGAGGCGTCACGAGGCTAATGTCACCTAACCTGTGGACCTTCCATAGGGTCCTTCGCACCCTTGCTGCAACTCAAGAAGTTCCCCGACATACCCGTCTCCACTCGAGAGGAAGCAAGCGGGTCCTGCCCACATCCAGAGGAGCCCCGTTTTCACCTTGTAGCTCGATATGAGGGATCATTTACCTGCATGGTCGGGTAAGATTTCCCGGCGTTCTTGTCACATGTCAAGTGGAGGCGCTCTCCACAGGAAAGGCGAGAGGAACTCCAGCTTTGTGCCACGTTTCCAAGAGTCCCCCAGATATCTCCGTCCATTCCAGAGGAACATGTTTTTCCTGGACTGCCTCGAATTTCACGCCGAGGATCGACTCACACCAAGATGGGACGTGGGACAGCCCTTTGGGAAAGCCTCGTGGGAAAGCCTCGAGGGTAAGCCACAGATCCTTTGATCGAGGCGACGGGAAGCATGACACTGCTGCTACAACTCCAGAGAAAAGCGCTCGTTCATGCCCCTACTCGAGCCGAGGACCTACTTCCCTGTGGAGACTCAAGAAGTACCCCATGATCCATGTCAGCACTGGAGAGGAGTCCTCAGGTTCCGGCCACGAATCCACACAAGGTCTTAGGAACCAGCAACGACGGGAGTGGAATCATGAGAGGCCCCCGAGCAACAAGCATGGGGACTGACTTTTCCTGAGGCCACCAGAGCGGGTCCCTGAGGTCCCATCGTAAGTCGAGAGCACCTGCTGCAACTCGAGAAAATCCACGAGGTTCTCCCCTCCAGGCGAGATGAGGCCCATTTCCGCTGAGGCGTCTCGAGGCTAAGCACACCTAAAGTCTGGAACTTCGGAAGGGTCCTTCACACCCTTGCTGAAACTAAAAAGTTCCCCGACATATCCGTCTCCACTCGAGAGAAAGCACGAGGGTCCCGCCCACATCCATAGGAGCCCCGATTCCACCTCATAGCTTTAGTTTAGGGATCTTTCCGTACATCGTCGGGAAAAAAATGCCCGGCATTACCGTCGCATCACAAGAGGAGGCACTCTCAACAGGAAAGCCGAGAGGAATTCCAGGGTCATGCCACAATAACAAGAGTCCCCCAGATGTCTCAGTCCATACCAGAGGAAACTCTTTTCCCGGCACTGCCTCGACTTTCACGCGGAGGATCGACTCACACAATGGGGGTAATTGGGACCGCCCTGTAGGAAAGCCTCCTGGGTAAGCCTCGAGGGAAAGCCACAGATCCCTTGATCCACGCTTCAGGAAGCAAGTCGCAACTGCTACAGCTCGGGAGGAAAGCGCAAGCGCATGCACCCACTGCAGACCAGGTATGACTCCCCTGTGAAGACGCCAGAAGTACCCCCAAGATCCATGTCAGCACTGGAGAGGACGCCTGAGGCTCTGACCCCGACTCCACAGAAGGTCTTAGGACCCGGAATCGTCTTCAGAGGAATGCCGAGAGGCCCCATAGTTACTCGCATGGGGACTGGCCTTTCCTGAGGCAAACAGATCCCGTACTTGATGTCCCACTCGTAACTTGAGAGCACCTCTCCCAACCCAGGAAAATCCAGGAGGTTCTCCCCTCCAGTCGAGATGAGGTCCATTTCCTCTGAGGCGTCTCGAGGCTAATCACACTTAACCTCTGGAAATACAAAAGGGTCCTTCACACCCTTGCTACAAATCAAGAAGTTCCCTGACAGTCCCGTCTCCACTCCGGAGTAAAAACGAGGCACCAGCCCACATTCAGAGGATCCCCTTTTCCGCATTTTTGCGGCCGATGAGTGACCCTTACACATCAGCTGAACTTTCGGGACTACTCTCCAGACCATGCCGAGGCCTAAGAACTGGTGTTGAGTCAGGGCCCAAATCTGATGATTCGCATGGAGGGGAGAACCTCCTGGATTTTCTCGAGTTGCGGCAGGTGAGAGGAGAGAGCACTTACGACGGGGACCTCAGGGACCCGCTCTGGTGGCCTCAGAAAGGCCAGCCCCATGCGAGTTGCTCGGGGGCCTCTAGGGATTCCTCTACCGTCGATGCCGGGGCCTAAGACCGTGTGTGGAGTCGGGCCCAGAACCTGAGGATTCATCTGCAGTGCTGACAAAGACCTTTGGGTACCTCTGGGATCTCCACATGGGACTCAGTCCTCGTCTCTAGTGTGGGCTTGCACGTGCGCTTTCCTGACAAGCTGTAGCAGCAATATCACGCTTCCCGTCGTGTCGATCAAGGGATCTGTGGCTTTCCCTTGAGGCTTTCCCAGGGGGCTTTCGCACGAGGCTTTCCCACAGGGCTGTCCCACGTGCCACCGTGGTGGGAGTCGATCATCGGCGTGAATGTCGAGGCAGTGCAGGGAAAACAGGTTCCTCTTGAATGGACTGAGACATCTTGGGGACATTGGAATGGTGGCACGACCCTGGAGTTCGTCTCGCCTTTCCTGTGGAGAGCGCCTCCTCTTGAGATGCGACGGAAACGCCGGGAATTCTTTGACGACCAAAAAGGGAAAGGATCCCTCATCTCGAGCTACGAGGTGGTAACGGGGCTCCTTTGGATGTGGGCGGGACCCTCGTGCTTCCTCTCGAGTGGAGACGGGTATGTCGGGGAACTTCTTGAGTTGTAGCAAGGGTGTGAAGGACCCTTTGGAATTTCCAGATGTTTTCTGTGATTAGCCTCGAGGCGCCTCAGCGGAAATGCGCCTCATCTCGCCTGGAGGGGAGAACCTCTCGGATTTCTCGAGTTGCGGCAGGTGCTCTCGACTTTCGACGGGGACCTCAGGGACCCGCTCTGGTGGCCTCAGGAAAGGCCAGGCCTCATGCGAGTTGCTAGGGGGCCTCTCGGGATTCCTCTCCCGTCGATGCCGGGGCCTAAGACCTTGTGTGGAGTCGGGGCCGGAACCTGAGGATTCCTCTCCAGTGCTGACATGAATCTTTGGGTACCTCTGGAGTTTCCCCAGGGGCATCAGTCTTCGTGTCGAGTGGGGCATGCACGTGCGCTTCTAGCAGCAGAGTCACGCTTCCCATCGTGTCGATCAAGGAATCTGTGGATTTCCCTCGAGGCTTTCCCACGAGGCTTTCCCACATGGCTGTCCCACATGCCACCGTGGTGTGAGTCGATCCTCTGCGTGAATGTCGAGGCAGTGCAGGGAAAACAGGTTCCTCTGTAATGGACTGAGACATCCGGGGGACACTTGGAATGGTGGCACGACCCTGGAGTCCCTCTCGCTTTTCCTCTGGAGAGTGTTTCCTCTTGAGATGCGATGTGAATGCCGGGAATTCTTACCCCACCAAGCAGGGAAAGGATCCCACATCTCGAGCGATAAGGAGGAAACGGTGCTCCTCTGGATGTGGGCGGGACACTCGTGTTTTCCTGGAGTGGAGACGGCTACATCGGGGAACTTCTTGAGTTGCAGCAAGGGTGTGAAGGACCCTTTGGAAGTTCCAGTGGTTAGATGTGATTAGCCTCGAGAAGCCTCAGCGGAAATGGGCCTCATGTCGCCTGGAGGGCAAAACCTCCTGGATTTTCTCGAGTTGCGGCAGGTGCTCTCGACTTACGACGGGGACCTCAGGGACCGGCTCTGGTGGCCTCAGGAAAGGCCAGTCCCCATGCGAGCTCCTCGGGGGCCTCTGGGGATTCCTCTCCCGTCGATGCTGGGGCCTAAGACCTTGTGTGGAGTCGGGGCCGGAACCTGAGGATTCCTCTCCAGTGCTGACATGGATCTTGGGGGTACTTCTGGAGTCTCCCCAGGGGAGTCAGTCCTCGTCTCAAATGCGGGCATGCACTTGCGCTTTCCTCCAGAGCGGTAGAAGCAGTGTCACGCAGTCCGCCGTGTGGAGCAAAGGATCTATTGTTTTCCCTCGAGTCTTTCCCACGAGGCTTTCCCAAGAGGCTTTCCCACAGGGCTGTCCCACGTGAACACGTTGTCTGAGTCGATCTCGGCTTCAACGTCAAGGCAGTGCAGGGAAAACTGGTTCCTCTCGAATGGACTGACACATCTGGGGGACTCTTGCAATGGTGGCACGACCCTGGAGTTCCTCTCGCCTTTCCTGTGGAGAGCGCCTCCTCTTGAGATGCGACGGGAACGCCGGGAATTCTTTCCCTACGAAACAGGGAAAGGATCCCTCATCTCGAGCTAGGAGGCGGAAACGGGGCTCCCCTAGATGTGTGCGGGACCCTCGTACTTCCTCTCGAGTGGAGACGGGTATGTCGGGGAACTTCTTGAGTTGCAGCAAGGGTGTGAAGGACCCTTTGGAAGTTCCAGTGGTTAGATGTGATTAGCCTCGAGAAGCCTCAGCGGAAATGGGCCTCATTTCGCCTGGAGGGCAAAACCTCCTGGATTTTCTCGAGTTGCGGCAGGTGCTCTCGACTTACGATGGGGACCTCAGGGACCCGCACTGGTGGCCTCAGGAAAGGCCAGTCCCCAAGCGAGTTCCTCGGGGGCCTCTCGGGAACCCTCTCCCGTCGATGCCGGGTCCTAAGACCTTGTGTGGAGTCGGGGCCGGAGCCTGAGGATTATTCTCCCGTGCTACATGGATCTTGGGGTATTTCTGGAGTCTCTCCAGGTGAGTTAGTCCTCGTCTCGAATGCGGGCATGCACTTGCGCTTTCCTCCAGAGCGGTAGCAGCAGTGTCACGCAGTCCGACGTGTGGATCAAAGGATCTATGGTTTTCCCTCGAGTCTTTCCCACGAGGCTCTCCCACGAGGCTTTCCCACAGGGCTCTCCCACATGCATACGTGGTGGGAGTCGATCCTCGGCTTGAACGTCAAGGCAGTGCAGAGAAAACAGGTTCCTGTGGAATGGACTGACACATCTGGGGGACTCTTGGAATGGTGGCACGACCCTGGAGTTCCTCTCGCCTTTCCTGTGGAGAGAGCCTCCTCTTGAGATGCGACGGGAACGCCGGGAATTCTTTCCCTACGAAACAGGGAAAGGATTGCTCATCTCGAGCTAGGAGCCGGAAACGGGTCTCCCCTGGATGTGTGCGGGACCCTCGTGCTTCCTCTCGAGTGGAGACGGGTATGTCGGGGAACTTCTTGAGTTGCAGCAAGGGTGTGAAGGACCCTTTGGAAGTTACAGTGGTTAGATGTGATTAGCCTCAAGAAGCCTCAGCGGAAATGGGCCTCATCTCGCCTGGAGGGCAAAACCTCCTGGATTTTCTCGAGCTGTGGCAGGTGCTCTCGACTTACGACGGGGACCTCAGGGACCCGCTCTGGTGTCCGCAGGAAAGGCCAGTCCCCATGGAAGTTCCTCGGGGGCCTCTCGGGATTCCTCTCCCGTCGATGCCGGGGCCTAAGACCTTGTGTGGAGTCGGGGCCGGAACCTGAGGATTACTCTCCAGTGCTGACATGGATCTTGGGGTACTTCTGGAGTCTCCCCAGGGGAGTCAGTCCCCGTCTCGAATGCGGGCATGCCCTTGCGCTTTCCTCCAGAGCGGTAGCAGCAGTGTCACGCAGTCCGCCGCGTGGAGCAAAGGATCTATGGTTGTCCTTCGAGTCGTTCCCACGAGGCTTTCCCACGAGGCTTTCCCGCAGGGCTGTCCCACGTGCACACGTGGTGGGAGCCGATCCTCGGCTTGAACGTCAAGGCAGTGCAGGGAAAACAGGTTCCTCTGGAATGGACTGACACATCTGGGGGACTCTTGGAATGGTGGCACGACCCTGGAGTTCCTCTCGCCTTTCCTGTGGAGAGCGCCTCCTCTTGAGATGCGACGGGAACGCCGGGAATTCTTTCCCTATGAAACAGGGAAAGGATCGCTCATCTCGAGCTAGGAGCCGGAAACGGGTCTCCCCTGGATGTGTGCGGGACCCTCGTGCTTCCTCTCGAGTGGAGACGGGTATGTCGGGGAACTTCTTGAGTTGCAGCAAGGGTGTGAAGGACCCTTTGGAACTTCCAGTCGTTAGATGTGATTAGCCTCAAGAATCCTTGTCGGAAATGGGCCTCATCTCTCCTGGGGTGCAAAACCTCCTGCATTTTCTCGAGTTGCGGCAGGTGTTCTCGACTTACGACGGGGCCCTCAGGGACCCGCTCTGGTGGCCTCAGGAAAGGCCAGTCCCCATGCGTGTTCCTCGGGGGCCTCTCGGGATTCCTCTCCCGTCGATGCCGGGGCCTAAGACCTTGTGTGGAGTCGGGGCCGGAACCTGAGGATTATTCTCCCGTGCTGACATGGATCTTGGGGTACTTCTGGAGTCTCCCCAGGGGAGTCAGTCCCCGTCTCGAATGCGGGCATGCACTTGCGCTTTCCTCCAGAGCGGTAGCAGCAGTGTCACGCAGTCCGCCGCGTGGAGCAAAGGATCTATGGTTGTCCCTCGAGTCCTTCCCACGAGGCTTTCCCACGAGGCTTTCCCGCAGGGCTGTCCCACGTGCACACGTGGTGGGAGACGATCCTCGGCTTGAACGTCAAGGCAGTGCAGGGAAAACAGGTTCATCTGGAATGGACTGACACATCTGGGGGACTCTTGGAATGGTGGCACGACCCTGGAGTTCCTCTCGCCTTTCCTGTGGAGAGCGCATCCTCTTGAGATGCGACGGGAACGCCGTGAATTCTTTCCCTATGAAACAGGGAAAGGATCGCTCATCTCGAGCTAGGAGCCGGAAACGGGTCTCCCCTGGATGTGTGCGGGACCCTCGTGCTTCCTCTCGAGTGGAGACGGGTATGTCGGGGAACTTCTTGGGTTGCAGCAAGGGTGTGAAGGACCCTGTGGAAGTTGCAGTAGTTAGATGTGATTAGCCTGGAGAAGCCTCAACGGAAATGGGCCTCATCTCGCCTGGAGGGCGAAACCTCCTGGATTTTCTCGAGTTGCGGCAGGTGCTCTCGACTTACGACGGGGACCTCAGGGACCCGCTCTGGTGGCCTCAGGATAGTCCAGTCCCCATGCGAGTTCCTCGGGGGCCACTCGGGATTCCTCTCCCATCGATGCCGGGGCCTAAGACCTTGTGTGGAGTCGGGGCCGGAACCTGAGGATTCCTCTCCAGTGCTGACATGGATCTTGGGGTACTTCTGGAGTCTCCCCAGGGGAGTCAGTCGTCGTCTAGAATGTGGGCATGCACTTGCACTTTCCTCCAGTGCGGTAGCAGCAGTGTCACGCAGTCCGCCGTGTGGATCAAAGGATCTATGGTTTACCCTCGAATCTTACCCACGAGGCTTTCCCACGAGGCTTTCCCACAGGGATGTCCCACGTGCACACGTGGTGGGAGTCGATCCTCGGCTTGAACGTCAAGGCAGTGCAGGGAAAACAGGATCCTCTGGAATGGACTGACACATCTGGGGGACTCTTGGAATGGTGGCACGACCCTGGAGTTCCTCTCGCCTTTCCTGTGGAGAGCTCCTCCTCTTGAGATGCGACGGGAACGCCGGGAATTCTTTCCCTACGAAACAGGGAAAGGATCGCTCATCTCGAGCTAGGAGCCTGAAACGGGTCTCCCCTGGATGTGTGCGGGACCCTCGTGCTTCCTCTAGAGTGGAGACGGGTATGTCGGGGAACTTCTTGAGTTGCAGCAAGGGTGTGAAGGACCCTTTGGAAGTTCCAGTGGTTAGATGTGATTAGCCTCGAGAAGCCTCAGCTGAAATGGGCCTCATCTCGCCTGGAGGGCAAAACCTCCTGGATTTTCTCGAGTTGTGGCAGGTGCTCTCGACTTACGACGGGGACTTCAGGGACCCGCTCTGGTGGCGGCAGGAAAGGCCAGTCCCCATGGAAGTTCCTCGGGGGCCTGTCGGGATTCCTCTCCCGTCGATGCCGGTGCCTAAGACCTTGTGTGGAGTCGGGGCCGGAACCTGAGGATTCCTCTCCAGTGCTGACATGGATCTTGGGGTACTTCTGGAGTCTCCCCAGGGGAGTCAGTCCTCGTCTAGAATGCGGGCATGCACTTGTGCTTTCCTCCAGAGTGGTATCAGCAGTGTCACGCAGTCCGCCATGTGGATCAAAGGATCTATGGTTTACCCTCGAATCTTTCCCACAAGGCTTTCCCACGAGGCTTTCCCACAGGGATGTCCCACGTGCACACGTGGTGGGAGTCGATCCTCGGCTTGAACGTCAAGGCAGTGCAGGGAAAACAGGTTCCTCTGGAATGGACTGACACATCTGGGGGACTCTTGGAATGGTGGCACGACCCTGGAGTTCCTCTCGCCTTTCCTGTGGAGAGCGCCTCCTCTTGAGATGCGACGGGAACGCCGGGAATTCTTTCCCTACGAAACAGGGAAAGGATCCCTCATCTCGAGCTAGGAGGCAGAAACGAGTTCCCCTGGATGTGTGCCGGACCCTCGTGCTTCCTCTCGAGTGGAGACGGGTATGTCGGGGAACTTCTTGTGTTGCAGCAAGGGTGTGAAGGACCCTTTGGAAGTTCCAGTGGTTAAATGTGATTAGCCTCGAGAAGCCTCAGCGGAAATGGGCCTCATTTCGCTTGGAGGGCAAAACCTCCTGGATTTTCTCGAGTTGCGGCAGGTGCTCTCGACTTACGATGGGGACCTCAGGGACCCGCTCTGGTGGCCTCAGGAAAGGCCAGTCCCCTAGCGAGTTCCTCGGGTCCTCTCGGGATTCCTCTCCCTTCGATGCCGGGGCCTAAAACCTTGTGTGGAGTCGGGGCCGGAACCTGAGGATTATTCTCCCGTGCTGACATGGATCTTGGGGTACTTCTGGAGTCTCTCCAGGTGAGTTAGTCCTCGTCTCGAATGCGGGCATGCACTTGCACTTTCCTCCAGAGTGGTAGCAGCAGTGTCACGCAGTCCGACGTGTGGATCAAAGGATCTATGGTTTTCCCTCGAGTCTTTCCCACGAGGCTTTCCAACGAGTCTTTCCCAGAGGGCTCTCCCACATGCATACGAGGTGGGATTCAATCCTCGGCTTGAACGTCAAGGCAGTGCAGGGAAAACAGGTTCCTGTGGAATGGACTGACACATCTGGGGGACTCTTGGAATGGTGGCACGACCCTGGAGTTCCTCTCGCCTTTCCTGTGGAGAGCGCCTCCTCTTGAGATGGGACGGGAACGCCGGGAATTCTTTCCCTACGAAACAGGGAAAGTATCGCTCATCTCGAGCTAGGAGCCGGAAACGGGTCTCCCCTGGATGTGTGCGGGACCCTCGTGTTTCCTCTCGAGTGGAGCCGGGTATGTCGGGGAACTTCTTGAGTTGCAGCAAGGGTGTGAAGGACCCTTTGGAAGTGCCAGTGGTTAGATGTGATTAGCCTCGAGAAGCCTCAGCGGAAATGGGCCTCATCTCGCCTGGAGGGCAAAACCTCCTGGATTTTCTCGAGTTGTGGCAGGTGCTCTCGACTTACGACGGGGACCTCAGGGACCCGCTCTGGTGGCCGCAGGAAAGGCCAGTCCACATGGAAGTTCCTCGGGGGCCTGTCGGGATTCCTCTCCCGTCGATGCCGGGGCCTAAGACCTTGTGTGGATTCGGGGCCGGAACCTGAGGATTCCTCTCCAGTGCTGACATGGATCTTGGGGTACTTCTGGAGTCTCCCCAGGGGAGTCAGTCCCCGTCTCGAATGCGGGCATGCACTTGCGCTTTCCTCCAGAGCGGTAGCAGCAGTGTCACGCAGTCCGCCGCGTGGAGCAAAGGATCTATGGTTTTCCCTCGAGTCTTTCCCACGAGGCTTTCCCACGAGGCTTTCCCGCATGGCTGTCCCACGTTCACACGTGGTGGGAGTCGATCCTCGGCTTCAACGTCAAGGCAGTGCAGGGAAAACAGGTTCCTCTGGAATGGACTTACACATCTGGGGGACTCTTGAAATGGTGGCATGACCCTGGAGTTCCTCTCGCCGTTCCTGTGAAGAGCGCCTCCACTTGAGATGCGACGGGAACGCCGGGAATTCTTTCCCTACGAAACAGGGAAAGGATCGCTCATCTCGAGCTAGGAGGCGGAAACGGGGCTGCCCTGGACGTGTGCGGGACCCTCGTGCTTCCTCTCGAGTGGATACGGGTATGTCGGGGAACTTCTTGAGTTGCAGCAAGGGTGTGAAGGACCCTTTGGAAGTTCCAGTCGTTAGATGTGATTAGCCTCAAGAATCCTTGGCGGAAATGGGCCTCATCTCTCCAGGGGTGCAAAACCTCCTGCATTTTCTCGAGTTGCGGCAGGTGCTCTCGACTTACGAAGGGGCCCTCAGGGACCCGCTCTGGTGGCCTCAGGAAAGGCCAGTCCCCATGCGAGTTCCTCTGGGGCCTCTCGGGATTCCGCTCCCGTCGATGCCGGGGCCTAAGACCTTGTGTGGAGTCGGGGCCGGAACCTGAGGATTCCTCTCCAGTGCTGACATGGATCTTGGGGTACTTCTGGAGTCTCCCCAGGGGAGTCAGTCCTCGTCTAGAATGCGGGCATGCACTTGCGCTTTCCTGCAGAGCGGTAGCAGCAGTGTCACGCAGTCCGCCGCGTGGAGCAAAGGATCTATGGTTTTCCCTCGAGTCTTTCCCATGTGGCTTTCCCACGAGGCTTTCCCACAGGGCTGTCCCACGTGCACACGTGGTGGGAGTCGATCCTCGGCTTGAACGTCAAGGCAGTGCATGGAAAACAGGTTCCTGTGGAATGGACTGACACATCTGGGGGCTCTTGGAATGGTGGCACGACCCTGGAGTTCCTCTCGCCTTTCCTGTGGAGAGCGCCTCCTCTTGATATGCGACGGGAACGCCGGGAATTCTTTCCCTACGAAACAGGGAAAGGATCCCTCATCTCGAGCTAGGAGGCAAAAACGGGGCTCCCCTGGATGTGTGCGGGACCTTCGTGCTTCCTCTCGAGTGGAGACGGGTATGTTGGGGAACTTCTTGAGTTGCAGCAAGGGTGTGAAGTACCCTTTGGAAGTTACAGTGATTAGATGTGATTAGCCTGGAGAAGCCTCAGCGGAAATGGGCCTCATCTCGCCTGGAGGGCAAAACCTCCTGGATTTTCTCGAGTTGCGGCAGGTGCTCTCGACTTACGCCGGGGACCTCAGGGACCCGCTCTGGTGGCCTCAGGAAAGGCCAGTCCCAACGCGAGTTCCTCGGGGGCCTCTCGGGATTCCTCTCCCGTCGATGCCGGGGCCTAAGACCTTGTGTGGAGTCGTGGCCAGAACCTGAGGATTCCTCTCCAGTGCTGACATGGATCTTGGGGTACTTCTGGAGTCTCCCCAGGGGAGTCAGTCCTCGTCTCGAATGTGGACATGCACTTGCGCTTTCCTCCAGAGCGGTAGCAGCAGCGTCACGCAGTCCGCCACGTGGACCAAGGATCTATGGTTTTCCCTCGAGTCTTTCCCACGAGGCTTTCCCACGAGGCTTTCCCACAGGGCTGTCCCACGTGCACACGTGGTGGGAGTCGATCTTGGCTTCAACGTCAAGGCAGTGCAGGGAAAACAGGTTCCTCTGGAATGGACTGACACATCTGGGGGACTCTTGGAATGGTGGCACGACCCTGGAGTTCCTCTCGCCTTTCCTGTGGAGAGCGCCTCCTCTTGAGATGCGACAGGAACGCCGGGAATTCTTTCCCTACGAAACAGGGAAAGGATCCCTCATCTCGAGCTAGGAGGCGGAAACGGGGCTCCCCTGGATGTGTGCGGGACCCCACGTGCTTCCTCTCGAATGGAGACGGGTATGTCGGGGAACTTCTTGAGTTGCAGCAAGGGTGTGAAGGACCCTTTGGAAGTTCCAGTGGTTAGATGTGAATAGCCTCGAGAAGCCTCAGCGGAAATGGGCCTCATCTCGCCTGGAGGGCAAAACCTCCTGGATTTTCTCGAGTTGCGGCAGGTGCTCTCGACTTACGCCGGGGACCTCAGGGACCCGCTCTGGTGGCCTCAGGAAAGTCCAGTCCCCATGCGAGTTCCTCGAGGGCCTCTCGGTATTTCTCTCCCGTCGATGCCGGGTCCTAAGACCTTGTGCGGAGTCGCGGCGGGAACCTCAGGATTCCTCTCCAGTGCTGACATGGATCTTGGGGTACTTCTGGAGTCTCCCCAGGGGAGTCAGTGCTCGTCTCGAATGCGGGCATGCACTTGCGCTTTCCTCCAGAGCGGTAGCAGCAGTGTCACGCAGTCCGCCGCGTGGATCAAAGGATCTATGGTTTTCCCTCGAGTCTTTCCCACGAGGCTTTCCCACGAGGCTTTCCCACAGGGCTGTCCCACGTGCACACGTGGTGGGAGTCGATCCTCGGTTTGAACGTCGAGGCAATGCAGGGAAAACAGGTTCTTCTGGAATGGACTGACACATCTGGGGGACTCTTGGAATGGTGGCACGACCCTGGAGTTCCTCTCGCCTTTCCTGTGGAGAGCGCCTCCTCATGAGATGCGACAGGAACGCCGGGAATTCTTTCCCTACGAAACAGGGAAAGGATCCCTCTTCTCGAGCTAGGAGGCGGAAACGGGGCTCCCCTGGATGTGTGCGGGACCCTCGTGCTTCCTCTCGAGTGGAGACGGGTATGTCGGGGAACTTCTTGAGTTGCAGCAAGGGTGTGAGGGACCCTTTGGAAGTTCCAGTGGTTAGATGTGATTAGCCTCGAGAAGCCTCAGCGGAAATGGGCCTCATCTCGCCTGGAGGGCAAAACCTCCTGGATTTTCTCGAGTTGCGGGAGGTGCTCTCGACTTACGACGGGGACCTAAGGGACCCGCTCTGGTGGCCTCAGGAAAGGCCAGTCCCCATGCGAGTTCCTCGGGGGCCTCTCGGGATTCCTCTCCCGTCGATGCCGGGGCCTAAGACCTTGTGTGGAGTCGGGGCCGGAACCTGAGGATTCCTCTCCAGTGCTGACATGGATCTTGGGGTACTTCTGGAGTCTCCCCAGGGGAGTCAGTCCTCGTCTCGAATGCGGGCATGCACTTGCGCTTTCCTCCAGAGAGGTAGCAGCAGTGTCACGCAGTCCACCGCGTGGATCAAAGGATCTATGGTTTTCCCTCGAGTCTTTCCCAGGAGGCTTTCCCACGAGGCTTTCCCACAGGCCTGTCCCACGTGCACACGTGGTGGGAGTCGATCCTCGGCTTGAAGGTCAAGGCAGTGCAGGGAAAACAGGTTCCTCTGGAATGGACTGACACATCTGGGGGACTCTTGGAATCGTGGCACGACCCTGGAGTTCCTCACGCCTTTCCTGTGGAGAGCGCCTCCTCTTGAGATGCGACGGGAATGCCGGGAATTCTTTCCCTACGAAACAGGGAAAGGATCCCTCATCTCGAGCTAGAAGGCGGAAACGGGGATCCCCTGGATTTGTGCGGGACCCTCGTGCTTCCTCTCGAGTGGAGACGGGTTTGTCGGGGAACTTCTTGAGTTGCAGCAAGGCTGTGAAGAACCCTTTGGAAGTTTCAGTGGTTAGATGTGATTAACCTCGAGAAGCCTCAGCGGAAATGGGCCTCATCTCGCCTGGAGGGCAAAACCTCCTGGATTTTCTCGAGTTGTGGCAGGTGCTCTCGACTTACGGGGGGCCTCAGGGACCCGCTCTGTGGCCTCAGGAAAGGCCAGTCCCCATGCGAGTTCCTCGGGGGCCTCTCGGGATTCCTCTCCCGTCGATGCCGGGTCCTAAGACCTTGTGTGGAGTCGGGGCGGGAACCTCAGGATTCCTCTCCAGTGCTGACATGGATCTTGGGGTACTTCTGGAGTCTCCCCAGGGGAGTCAGTCCTTGTCTCGAATGCGGGCAAGCACTTGCGATTTCCTCCAGAGCGGTAGCAGCAGTGTCAAGGAGTCCGCCGCGTGGATCAAAGGATCTATGGTTTTTCCTCGAGTCTTTCCCACCAGGCTTTCCCACGAGGCTTTCCCACAGGGCTGTACCACGTGCACACGTGGTGGAAGTCGATCCTCGGCTTGAACGTCAAGGCAGTGCAGGGAAAACAGGTTACTCTGGAATGGACTGACACATCTGGGGGACTCTTGGAATGGTGGCACGACCCTGGAGTTCCTCTCGCCTTTCCTGTGGAGTGCGCTTCTTCTTGAGATGCGACGGGAATGCCGGGAATTCTTTCCCTACGAAACAGGGAAAGGATCCGTCATCTCGAGCTAGGAGGCGGAAACTGGGCTCCCCTGGGTGTGTGCAGGACACTCGTGCTTCCTCTCCAGTGGAGACGGGTATGTTGGGGAACTTCTTGAGTTGCAGCAAGGGTGTGAAGGACCCTTTGGAAGTTCCAGTGGTTAGATGTGATTAGCCTCGAGAAGCCTCAGCGGAAATGGGCCTCATCTCGCCTGGAGGGCAAAACCTCCTGGATTTTCTCGAGTTGCGGCAGGTGCTCTCGACTTACGCCGGGGACCTCAGGGACCCGCTCTGGTGGCCTCAGGAAAGGCCAGTCCCCATGCGAGTTCCTCGGGGGCCTCTCGGGATTCCTCTCCCGTCGATGCCGGGGCCTAAGACCTTGTGTGGAGGCCGGAACCTGAGGATTCCTCTCCAGTGCTGACATGGATCTTGGGGTACTTCTGGAGTCTCCCCAGGGGAGTCAGTCCTCGTCTCGAATGCTGGCATGCACTTGCGCTTTCCTCCAGAACGGTAGCAGCAGTGTCACGCAGTCCGCCGCGTGGATCAAAGGATCTATGGTTTTCCCTCGAGTCTTTCCCACGAGGCTTTCCCACGAGGCTTTCCCACAGGGCTGTCCCCCGTGCACACGTGGTGGGAGTCGATCCTCGGCTTGAACGTCGAGGCAGTGCAGGGAAAGCAGGTTCCGCTGGAATGGACTGACACATCTGGGGGACTCTTGGAATGGTGGCAAGACCCTGGAGTTCCTCTCGCCTTTCCTGTTTAGAGCGCCTCCTCTGGAGATGCGACGGGAACGCCGGGAATTCTTTCCCTACGAAACAGGGAAAGGATCCCTCATCTCGAGCTAGGAGGCGGAAACGGGGCTCCCCTGGGTGTGTGCAGGACACTCGTGCTTCCTCTCCGGGGGGACGGGTATGTTGGGGAACTTCTTGAGTTGCAGCAAGGGTGTGAAGGACCCTTTGGAAGTTCCAGTGGTTAGATGTGATTAGCCTCGAGAAGCCTCAGCGGAAATGGGCCTCATCTCGCCTGGAGGGCAAAACCTCCTGGATTTTCTCGAGTTGCGGCAGGTGCTCTCGACTTACGCCGGGGACCTCAGGGACGCGCTCTGGTGGCCTCAGGAAAGGCCAGTCCCCATGCGAGTTCCTCGAGGGCCTCTCGGGATTCCTCTCCCGTTGATGCCGGGGCCTAAGACCTTGTGTGGAGTCAGGGCCGGAAACTGAGGATTCATCTGCAGTGCTGACATGGATCTTGGGGTACTTCTGGAGTATCCCCAGGGGAGTCAGTCCTCGTCTCGAATGCGGGCATGCACTTGCGCTTTCCTCCAGAGCGGTAGCAGCAGTGTCACGCAGTCCGCCGCGTGGATCTAAGGATCTATGGTTTTCCCTCGAGACTTTCCCAGGAGGCTTTCCCAGGAGGCTTTCCCACAGGTCTGTCCCACGTGCACACGTGGTGGGAGTCGATCCTCGGCTTGAACGTCAAGGCAGTGCAGGGAAAACAGGTTACCCTGGAATGGACTGACACATCTGGGGGACTCTTGGAATGGTGGCACGACCCTGGAGTTCCTCTCGCCTTTCCTGTGGAGAGTGCCTCCTCTTGAGATGCGACGGGAACTCCGGGAATTCTTTCCCGACGAAACAGGGAAAGGATCCCTCATCTCGAGCTAGGAGGCGGAAACGGGGCTCCCCTGGATGTGTGCGGGACCCTCGTGCTTCCTCTCGAGTGGAGACGGCTATGTCGGGGAACTTCGTGAGTTGCAGCAAGGGTGTGAAGGACCCTTTGGAAGTTCCAGTGGTTAGATGTGATTAGCCTCGAGAAGCCTCAGGGGAAATGGGCCTCATCTCGCCTGGAAGGCAAAACCTCCTGGATTTTCTCGAGTTGCGGCAGGTGCTCTCGACTTATGACGGGGACCTCAGGGACCCGCTCTGCTGGCCTCAGGAAAGGCCAGTCCCCATGCGAGTTCCTCGGGGGCCTCTCGGGATTCCTCTGCCGTCGATGCCGGGGCCTAAGACCTTGTGTGGTGTCGGGGCCGGAACCTGAGTATTCCTCTCCAGTGCTGACATGGATCTTGGGGTACTTCTGGAGTCTCCCCAGGGGAGTCAGTGCTCGTCTCGGATGCGGGCATGCACTTGCGCTTTCCTCCAGAGCGGTAGCAGCAGTGTCACGCAGTCCGCCGCGTGGAACAAAGGATCTATGGTTTTCCCTCGAGTCTTTCCCAGGAGGCTTTCCCACGAGGCTTTCCCACAGGGCTGTCCAACGTGCACACCTGGTGGGAGTCGATCCTCGGCTTGAACGTCAAGGCAGTGCAGGGAAAACAGGTTCCTCTGGAATGGACTGACACATCTGGGGGACTCTTGGAATGGTGGCACGACCCTGGAGTTCCTCTCGCCTTTCCTGTGGAGAGCGCCTCCTCTTGAGATGCGACGGGAACGCCGGGAATTCTTTCCCTACGAAACAGGGAAAGGATCCCTCATCTCGAGCTAGGAGGCGGAAACAGGGCTCCCCTGGATGTGTGCGGGACCTTCGTGCTTCCTCTCGAGTGGAGACGGGTATGTCGGGGAACTTCTTGAGTTGCAGCAAGGGTGTGAAGGACCCTTTGGAAGTTCCAGTGGTTAGATGTGATTAGCCTGGAGAAGCCTCAGCGGAAATGAGCCTCATCTCGCCTGGAGGGCGAAACCTCCTGGATTTTCTCGAGTTGCGGCAGGTGCTCTCGACTTACGACGGGGACCTCAGGGACCCGCTCTGGTGGCCTCAGGAAAGGCCAGTCCCCATGCGAGCTCCTCGGGGGCCTCTCGGGATTCCTCTCCCGTCGATGCCGGGGCCTAAGACCTTGTGTGGAGTCGGGGCCGGAACCTCAGGATTCCTCTCCAGTGCTGACATGGATCTTGGGGTACTTCTGGAGTCTCCCCAGGGGAGTCAGTGCTCGTCTCAAATGCGGGCATGCACTTGCGCTTTCGTGCAGAGCGGTAGCAGCAGTGTCACGCAGTCCGCCGCGTGGATCAAAGGATCTATGGTTTTCCCTCGAGTCTTTCCCACGAGGCTTTCCCACAGGGCTGTCCCACGTTCACACGTGGTGGGAGTCGATCCTCGGCTTGAACGTCAAGGCAGTGCAGGGAAAACAGGTTCCTCTGGAATGGACTGACACATCTGGGGGACTCTTGGAATGGTGTCACGACCCTGGAGTTCCTCTCGACTTTCCTGTGGAGAGCGCCTCCTCTTGAGATGCGACGGGAACGCCGGGAATTCTTTCCCTACGAAACAGGGAAAGGATCCCTCATCTCGAGCTAGGAGGCGGAAACGGGGCTCCCCTGGATGTGTGCGGGACCCCACGTGCTTACTCTCGAGTGCAGACGTGTATGTCGGGGAACTTCTTGAGTTGCAGCAATGGTGTGAAGGACCCTTTGGAAGTTCCAGTGGTTAGATGTGATTGGCCTCGAGAAGCCTCAGCGGAAATGGGCCTCATCTCGCCTGGAGGGCAAAACCTCCTGGATTTTCTCGAGTTGCGGCAGGTGCTCTCGACTTACGACGGGGACCTCAGGGACCCGCTCTGGTGGCCTCAAGAAAGGCCAGTCCCCATGCGAGTTCCTCGGGGGCCTCTCGGGATTCCTCTCCCGTCGATGCCGGGGCCTAAGACCTTGTGTGGAGTCGGGGCCGGAAACTGAGGATTCTTCTCCAGTGCTGACATGGATCTTGGGGTACTTCTGGAGTCTCCCCAGGGGAGTCAGTCCTCGTCTCGAATGCGGGCATGCACTTGCGCTTTCCTCCAGAGCGGTAACAGCAGTGTCACGCAGTATGCCGCGTGGATCAAAGGATCTATGATTTTCCCTCGAGTCTTTCCCACGAGGCTTTCCCACGAGGCTTTCCCACAGAGCTGTACCACGTGCACACGTGGTGGGAGTCGATCCTCGGCTTGAACGTCAAGGCAGTGCAGGGAAAACAGGTTCCTCTGGAATGGACTGACACATCTGGGGGACTCTTGGAATGGTGTCACGACCCTGGAGTTCCTCTCGCCTTTCCTGTGGAGAGCGCCTCCTCTTGAGATGCGACGGGAACGCCGGGAATTCTTTCCCTACGAAACAGGGAAAGGATCCCTCATCTCGAGCTAGGAGGCGGAAACGGGGCTCCCCTGGATGTGTGCGGGACACCACGTGCTTCCTCTCGAGTGCAGACGGGTATGTCGGGGAACTTCTTGAGTTGCAGCAATGGTGTGAAGGACCCTTTGGAAGTTCCAGTGGTTAGATGTGATTGGCCTCGAGAAGCCTCAGCGGAAATTGGCCTCATCTCGCCTGGAGGGCAAAACCTCCTGGATTTTCTCGAGTTGCGGCAGGTGCTTTCGACTTACGACGGGGACCTCAGGGAACCGCTCTGGTGGCCTCAGGAAAGGCCAGTCCCCATGCGAGTTCCTCGGGGGCCTCTCGGGATTCCTCTCCCGTCGATGCCGGGGCCTAAGACCTTGTGTGGAGTCGGGGCCGGAACCTGAGGATTCCTCTCCAGTGCTGACATGGATCTTGGGGTACTTCTGGAGTCTCCCCAGGGGAGTCAGTCCTCGTCTCGAATGCGGGCATGCACTTGCGCTTCCTCCAGAGCGGTAGCAGCAGTGTCACGCAGTCCGCCGCGTGGATCAAAGGATCTATGGTTTTCCCTCGAGTCTTTCCCACGAGGCTTTCCCACGAGGCTTTCCCACAGGGCTGTCCCACGTGCACACGTGGTGGGAGTCGATCCTCGGCTTGAACGTCAAGGCAGTGCAGGGAAAACAGGTTCCTCTGGAATGGACTGACACATCTGGGGGACTCTTGGTACGGTGGCATGACCCTGGAGTTCCTCTCGCCTTTCCTGTGGAGAGCGCCTCCTCTTGAGATGCGACGGGAACGCCGGGAATTCTTTCCCTACGAAACAGGGAAAGGATCCCTCATCTCGAGCTAGGAGGCGGAAACGGGGCTCCCCTGGATGTGTGCGGGACCCCACGTGCTTCCTCTCGAGTGGAGACGGCTATGTCGGGGAACTTCTTGAGTTGCAGCAACGGTGTGAAGGACCCTTTGGAAGTTCCAGTGGTTAGATGTGATTGGCCTCGAGAAGCCTCAGCGGAAATGGGCCTCATCTCGCCTGGAGGGCAGAACCTCCTGGATTTTCTCGAGTTGCGGCAGGTGCTCTCGACTTACGACGGGGACCTCAGGGACCCGCTCTGGTGGCCTCAGGAAAGGCCTGTCCCAATGCGAGTTCCTCGTGGGCCTCTCGGGATTCCTCTCCCGTCGATGCCGGGGCCTAAGACCTTGTGTGGAGTCGGGGCCGGAACCTGAGGATTCCTCTCCAGTGCTGACATGGATCTTGGGGTACTTCTGGAGTCTCCTCAGGGGAGTCAGTCCTCGTCTCGAATGCGGGCATGCACTTGCGCTTTCCTCCACAGCGGTAGCAGCATTGTCATGCAGTCCGCCGCGGGGATCAAAGGATCTATGGTTTTCCCTCGAGTCTTTCCCACGAGGCTTTCCCACGAGGCTTTCCCACAGGGCTGTCCCACGTGCACACGTGGTGGGAGTCGATCCTCGGCTTGAACGTCACGGCAATGCAGGGAAAACAGGTTCCTCTGGAATGGACTGACACATCTGGGGGACTCTTGGAATGGTGTCACGACCCTGGAGTTCCTCTCGCCTTTCCTGTGGAGAGCGCCTCCTCTTGAGATGGGACGGGAACGCCGGGAATTCTTTCCCTAAGAAACAGGGAAAGGATCCCTCATCTCGAGCTAGGAGGCGGAAACAGGGCTCCCATGGATGTGTGCGGGACACCACGTGCTTCCTCTAGAGTGGAGACAGGTATGTCGGGGAACTTCTTGAGTTGCAGCAAGGGTGTGAAGGACCCTTTGGAATGTCCAGTGGTTAGATGTGATTGGCCTCGAGAAGCCTCAGCGGAAATGGGCCTCATCTCGCCTGGAGGGCAAAACCTCCTGGATTTTCTCGAGTTGCGGCAGGTGCTCTCGACTTACGACGGGGACCTCAGGGACCCGCTTTGGTGGCCTCAGGAAAGGACAGTCCTCATGGGAGTTCCTCGGGGGCCTCTCGGGATTCCTCTCCCGTCGATGCCGGGGCCTAAGACCTTGTGTGGAGTCGGGGCCGGAACCTGAGGATTCCTCTCCAGTGCTGACATGGACCTTGGGGTACTTCTGGAGTCTCCCCAGGGGAGTCAGTCCTCGTCTCGAATTCGGGCATGCACTTGCGCTTTCCTCCAGAGCGGTAGCAGCAGTGTCACGCAGTCCGCCGCGTGGATCAAAGGATCTATGGTTTTCCCTCCAGTCTTTCCCACGAGGCTTTCCCACGAGGCTTTCCCACAGGGCTGTCCCACGTGCACACGTGGTGGGAGTCGTCCTCGTCTTGAACGTCACGGCAGTGCAGGGAAAACAGGTTCCTCTGGAATGGACTGACACATCTGGGGGACTCTTGGAATGGTGTCACGACCCTGGAGTTCCTCTCGCCTTTCCTGTGGAGAGCGCCTCCTCTTGAGATGAGACGGGAACGCTGGGAATTCTTTCCCTACGAAACAGGGAAAGGATCCCTCATCTCGAGCTAGGAGGCGGAAACGGGGCTACCCTGGATGTGTGCGGGACCCCACGTGCTTCCTCTCGAGTGGAGACGGGTATGTCGTGGAACTTCTTGAGTTGCAGCAATGGTGTGAAGAACCCTTTGGAAGTTCCAGTGGTTAGATGTGATTGGCCTCGAGAAGCCTCAGCGGAAATGGGCCTCATCTCGCCTGGAGGGCAAAACCTCCTGGATTTTCTCCAGTTGCGGCAGGTGCTCTCGACTTACGACGGGGACCTCAGGGAACCGCTCTGGTGGCCTCAGGAAAGGCCAGTCCCCATGCGAGTTCCTCGGGGGCGTCTCGGGATACCTCTCCCGTCGATGCCGGGGCCTAAGACCTTGTGTGGAGTCGGGGCCGGAACCTGAGGATTCCTCTCCAGTGATGACATGGATCTTGGGGTATTTCTGGAGTCTCCCCAGGGGAGTCAGTCCTCGTCTCGAATGCGGGCATGCACTTGCGCTTTCCTCCAGAGCGGTAGCAGCAGTGTCACGCAGTCTGCCGCGTGGATCAAAGGATCTATGGTTTTCCCTCGAGTCTTTCCCACGAGGCTTTCCCACGAGGCTGTCCCACAGGGCTGTCCCACGTGCACACGTGGTCGGAGTTGATCCTCGGCTTGAACGTCAAGGCAGTGCAGGGAAAACAGGTTCCTCTGGAATGGACTGACACATCTGGGCGACTCTTGGAATGGTGGCATGACCCTGGAGTTCCTCTCGCCTTTCCTGTGGAGAGCGTCTCCTCTTGAGATGCGACGGGAACGCCGGGAATTCTTTCCCTACGTAACACGGAAAGGATCCCTCATCTCGAGCTAGGAGGCGGAAACGGGGCTCCCCTGGATGTGTGCGGGACACCACCTGCTTCCTCTCGAGTGCAGACGGGTATGTCGGGGAACTTCTTGAGTTGCAGCAAGGGTGTGAAGGACCCTTTGGAAGTTCCAGTGGTTAGATGTGATTGGCCTCGAGAAGCCTCAGCGGAAATGGGCCTCATCTCGCCTGGAGGGCAAAACCTCCTGGATTTTCTCGAGTTGCGGCAGGTGCTCTCGACTTATGACGGGGACCTCAGGGACCCGCTTGGTGGCCTCAGGAAAGGCCAGTCCCCATGCGAGTTCCTCGGGGGCCTCTCGGGATTCCTCTCCCATCGATGCCGGGGCCTAAGACCTTGTGTGGAGTCGGGGCCGGAACCTGAGGATTCCTCCCCAGTGCTGACATGGATCTTGGGGTACTTCTGGAGTCTCCCCAGGGGAGTCAGTCCTCGTCTCGAATGCGGGCATGCACTTGCGCTTTCCTCCAGAGCGGTAGCAGCAGTGTCACGCAGTCTGCCGCGTGGATCAAAGGATCTATGGTTTTCCCTCGAGTCTTTCCCACGAGGCTTTCCCAGGAGGCTGTCCCACAGGGCTGTCCCACGTGCACACGTGGTCGGAGTTGATCCTCGGCTTGAACGTCAAGGCAGTGCAGGGAAAACAGGTTCCTCTGGAATGGACTGACACATCTGGGCGACTCTTGGAATGGTGGCATGACCCTGGAGTTCCTCTCGCCTTTCCTGTGGAGAGCGTCTCCTCTTGAGATGCGACGGGAACGCCGGGAATTCTTTCCCTACGTAACACGGAAAGGATCCCTCATCTCGAGCTAGGAGGCGGAAACGGGGCTCCCCTGGATGTGTGCGGGACACCACGTGCTTCCTCTCGAGTGCAGACGGGTATGTCGGGGAACTTCTTGAGTTGCAGCAAGGGTGTGAAGGACCCTTTGGAAGTTCCAGTGGTTAGATGTGATTGGCCTCGAGAAGCCTCAGCGGAAATGGGCCTCATCTCGCCTGGAGGGCAAAACCTCCTGGATTTTCTCGAGTTGCGGCACGTGCTCTCGACTTACGACGGGGACCTCAGGGACCCGCTTGGTGGCCTCAGGAAAGGCCAGTCCCCATGCGAGTTCCTCGGGGGCCTCTCGGGATTCCTCTCCCGTCGATGCCGGGGCCTAAGACCTTGTGTGGAGTCGGGGCCGGAACCTGAGGATTCCTCCCCAGTGCTGACATGGATCTTGGGGTACTTCTGGAGTCTCCCCAGGGGAGTCAGTCCTCGTCTCGAATGCGGGCATGCACTTGCGCTTTCCTCCATAGCGGTAGCAGCAGTGTCACGCAGTCCGCCGCGTGGATCAAAGCATCTATGGTTTTCCCTCGAGTCTTTCCCACGAGGCTTTCCCACGAGGCTTTCCCACAGGGCTGTCCCACTTGCACACGTGGTGGGAGTCGATCCTCGGCTTGAACGTCAAGGCAGTTCAGGGAAAACAGGTTCCTCTGGAATGGACTGACACATCTGGGGGACTCTTGGAATGGTGTCACGACCCTGGAGTTCCTCTCGCCTTTCCTGTGGAGAGCGCCTCCTCTTGAGATGCGACGGGAACGCCGGGAATTCTTTCCCTACGAAACAGGGAAAGGATCCCTCATCTCGAGCTAGGAGGCGGAAACGGGGCTTCCCTGGATGTGTGCGGGACACCACGTGCTTCCTCTCGAGTGCAGACGGGTATGTCGGGGAACTTCTTGAGTTGCAGCAATGGTGTGAAGGACCCTTTGGAAGTTCCAGTGGTTAGATGTGATTGGCCTCGAGAAGCCTCAGCGGAAATGGGCCTCATCTCGCCTGGAGGGCAAAACCTCCTGGATTTTCTCGAGTTGCGGCAGGTGCTCTCGACTTACGACGGGGACCTCAGGGAACCGCTCTGGTGGCCTCAGGAAAGGCCAGTCCCCATGCGAGTTCCTCGGGGGCCTCTCGGGATTCCTCTCCCGTCGATGCCGGGGCCTAAGACCTTGTGTGGAGTAGGGGCCGGAACCTGAGGATTCCTCTCCAGTGCTGACATGGATCTTGGGGTACTTCTGGAGTCTCCCCAGGGGAGTCAGTCCTCGTCTCGAATGCGGGCATGCACTTGCGCTTCCTCCAGAGCGGTAGCAGCAGTGTCACGCAGTCCGCCGCGTGGATCAAAGGATCTATGTTTTTCCCACGAGTCTTTCCCACGAGGCTTTCCCACGGAGGCTTTCCCACAAGGCTGTCCCACGTGCACACGTGGTGGGAGTCGATCCTCGGCTTGAACGTCACGGCAGTGCAGGGAAAACAGGTTCCTCTGGAATGGACTGACACATCTGGGGGACTCTTGGAATGGTGGCACGACCCTGGAGTTCCTCTCGCCTTTCCTGTGGAGAGCGCCTCCTCTTGAGATGCGACGGGAACACCGGGAATTCTTTCCCTACGAAACAGGGAAAGGATCCCTCATCTCGAGCTAGGAGGCGGAAACGGGGCTCCCCTGGATGTGTGCGGGACACCACGTGCTTCCTCTCGAGTGCAGACGGGTATGTCGGGGAACTTCTTGAGTTGCAGCAATGGTGTGAAGGACCCTTTGGAAGTTCCAGTGGTTAGATGTGATTGGCCTCGAGAAGCCTCAGCGGAAATGGGCCTCATCTCGCCTGGAGGGCGAAACCTCCTGGATTTTCTCGAGTTGCGGCAGGTGCTCTCGACTTACGACGGGGACCTCAGGGAACCGCTCTGGTGGCCTCAGGAAAGGCCAGTCACCATGCGAGTTCCTCGGGGCATCTCGGGATACCTCTCCCGTCGATCCTGGGGCCTAAGACCTTGTGTGGAGTCGGGGCCGGAACCTGAGGATTCCTATCCAGTGCTGACATGGATCTTGGGGTACTTCTGGAGTCTCCCCAGGGGAGTCAGTCCTCGTCTCGAATGCGGGCATGCACTTGCGCTTTCCTCCAGAGCGGTAGCAGCAGTGTCACGCAGTCCGCCGCGTGGATCAAAGGATCTATGGTTTTCCCTCGAGTCTTTCCCACGAGGCTTTCCCACGAGGCTTTCCCACAGGGCTGTCCCACGTGCACACGTGGTGGTAGTCAATCCTCGGCTTCAACGTCAAGGCAGTGCAGGGCAAACAGGTTTCTCTGGAATGGACTGACACATCTGGGGGACTCTTGGAATGGTGACATGACCCTGGAGTTCCTCTCGCCTTTCCTGTGGAGAGCGCCTCCTCTTGAGATGCGACGGGAACGCCGGGAATTCTTTCCCTACGAAACAGGGAAAGGATCCCTCATCTCGAGCTAGGAGGCGGAAACGGGGCTCCCCTGGATGTGTGCGGGACCCCACGTGCTTCCCTTCGAGTGGAGACGGGTATGTCTGGGAACTTCTTGAGTTGCAGCAAGGGTGTGAAGGACCCTTTGGAAGTTCCAGTGGTTAGATGTGATTGGCCTCGAGAAGCCTCAGCGGAAATGGGCCTCATCTCGCCTGGAGGGCAAAACCTCCTGGATATTCTCAAGTTGCGGCAGGTGCTCTCGACTTACGACGGGGACCTCAGGGACCCGCTCTGGTGGCCTCAAGAAAGGCCAGTCCCCATGCGAGTTCCTCGGGGGCCTCTCGGGATTCCTCTCCCATCGATGCCGGGGCCTAAGACCTTGTGTGGAGTCGGGGCCGGAACCTGAGGATTCCTCTCCAGTGCTGACATGGATCTTGGGGTACTTCTGGAGTCTCCCCAGGGGAATCAGTCCTCGTCTCGAATGCGGGCATGCACTTGCGCTTTCCTCCAGAGCGGTAGCAGCAGTGTCACGCAGTCCGCCGCGTGGATCAAAGGATCTATGGTTTTCCCTCGAGTCTTTCCCACGAGGCTTTCCCACGAGGCTTTCCCACAGGGCTGTCCCACGTGCACACGTGGTGGGAGTCGATCCTCGGTTTGAACGTCACGGCAGTGCAGGGAAAACAGGTTCCTCTGGAATGGACTGACACATCTGGGGGACTCTTGGAATGGTGTCACGACCCTGGAGTTCCTCTCGCCTTTCCTGTGGAGAGCGCCTCCTCTTGAGATGCGACGGGAACGCCGGGAATTCTTTCCCTACGAAACAGGGAAAGGATCCCTCATCTCGAGCTAGGAGGCGGAAACGGGGCTTCCCTGGATGTGTGCGGGACACCACGTGCTTCCTCTCGAGTGCATACGGGTGTGTCGGGGAACTTCTTGAGTTGCAGCAATGGTGTGAAGGACCCTTTGGAAGTTCCAGTGGTTAGATGTGATTGGCCTCGAGAAGCCTCAGCGGAAATGGGCCTCATCTCGCCTGGAGGGCAAAACCTCCTGGATTTTCTCTAGTTGCGGCAGGTGCTCTCGACTTACGACGGGGACCTCAGGGAACCGCTCTGGTGGCCTCAGGAAAGGCCAGTCCCCATGCGAGTTCCTCGGGGGCCTCTCGGGATTCCTCTCCCGTCGATGCCGGGGCCTAAGACCTTGTGTGGAGTCGGGGCCGGAACCTGAGGATTCCTCTCCAGTGCTGACATGGATCTTGGGGTACTTCTGGAGTCTCGCCAGGGGAGTCAGTCCTCGTCTCGAATGCGGGCATGCACTTGCGCTTCCTCCAGAGCGGTAGCAGCAGTGTCACGCAGTCCGCCGCGTGGATCAAAGGATCTATGGTTTTCCCTCGAGTCTTTCCCACGAGACTTTCCCACGAGGCTTTCCCACAGGGCTGTCCCACGTGCACACGTGGTGGGAGTCGATCCTCGGCTTGAACGTCACGGCAGTGCAGGGAAAACAGGTTCCTCTGGAATGGACTGACACATCTGGGGGACTCTTGGAATGGTGTAACGACCCTGGAGTTCCTCTCGCCTTTCCTGTGGAGAGCGCCTCCTCTTGAGATGCGACGGGAACGCCGGGAATTCTTTCCCTACGAAACAGGGAAAGGATCCCTCATCTCGAGCTAGGAGGCGGAAACGGGGCTCCCCTGGATGTGTGCGGGACACCACGTGCTTCCTCTCGAGTGCAGACGGGTATGTCGGGGAACTTCTTGAGTTGCAGCAATGGTGTGAAGGACCCTTTGGAAGTTCCAGTGGTTAGATGTGATTGGCCTCGAGAAGCCTCAGCGGAAATGGGCCTCATCTCGCCTGGAGGGCGAAACCTCCTGGATTTTCTCGAGTTGCGGCAGGTGCTCTCGACTTACGACGGGGACCTCAGGGAACCGCTCTGGTGGCCTCAGGAAAGGCCAGTCACCATGCGAGTTCCTCGGGGCATCTCGGGATACCTCTCCCGTCGATCCCGGGGCCTAAGACCTTGTGTGGAGTCGGGGCCGGAACCTGAGGATTCCTATCCAGTGCTGACATGGATCTTGGGGTACTTCTGGAGTCTCCCCAGGGGAGTCAGTCCTCGTCTCGAATGCGGGCATGCACTTGCGCTTTCCTCCAGAGCGGTAGCAGCAGTGTCACGCAGTCCGCCGCGTGGATCAAAGGATCTATGGTTTTCCCTCGAGTCTTTCCCACGTGGCTTTCCCACGAGGCTTTCCCACAGGGCTGTCCCACGTGCACACGTGGTGGTAGTCAATCCTCGGCTTGAACGTCAAGGCAGTGCAGGGAAAACAGGTTTCTCTGGAATGGACTGACACGTCTGGGGGACTCTTGGAATGGTGACATGACCCTGGAGTTCCTCTCGCCTTTCCTGTGGAGAGCGCCTCCTCTTGAGATGCGACGGGAACGCCGGGAATTCTTTCCCTACGAAACAGGGAAAGGATCCCTCATCTCGAGCTATGAGGCGGAAACGGGGCTCCCCTGGATGTGTGCGGGACCCCACGTGCTTCCCCTCGAGTGGAGACGGGTATGTCTGGGAACTTCTTGAGTTGCAGCAAGGGTGTGAAGGACCCTTTGGAAGTTCCAGTGGTTAGATGTGATTGGCCTCGAGAAGCCTCAGCGGAAATGGGCCTCATCTCGCCTGGAGGGCAAAACCTCCTGGATTTTCTCAAGTTGCGGCAGGTGCTCTCGACGTACGACGGGGACCTCAGGGACCCGCTCTGGTGGCCTCAAGAAAGGCCAGTCCCCATGCGAGTTCCTCGGGGGCCTCTCGGGATTCCTCTCCCGTCGATGCCGGGGCCTAAGACCTTGTGTGGAGTCGGGGCCGGAACCTGAGGATTCCTCTCCAGTGCTGACATGGATCTTGGGGTACTTCTGGAGTCTCCCCAGGGGAATCAGTCCTCGTCTCGAATGCGGGCAAGCACTTGCGGTTTCCTCCAGAGCGGTAACAGCAGTGTCACGCAGTCCGCCGCGTGGATCAAAGGATCTATGGTTTTCCCTCGAGTCTTTCCCACGAGGCTTTCCCACGAGGCTTTCCCACAGGGCTGTCCCACGTGCACACGTGGTGGGAGTCGATCCTCGGTTTGAACGTCGCGGCAGTGCAGGGAAAACAAGTTCCTCTGGAATGGACTGACACATCTGGGGGACTCTTGGAATGGTGTCACGACCCTGGAGTTCCTCTCGCCTTTCCTGTGGAGAGCGCCTCCTCTTGAGATGCGACGGGAACGCCGGGAATTCTTTCCCTACGAGACAGGGAAAGGATCCCTCATCTCGAGCTAGGAGGCGGAAACGGGGCTTCCCTGGATGTGTGCGGGACCCCAGGTGCTTCCTCTCGAGTGGAGACGGGTATGTCGGGGAACTTCTTGAGTTGCAGCAATGGTGTGAAGGACCCTTTGGAAGTTCCAGTGGTTAGATGTGATTGGCCTCGAGAAGCCTCAGCGGAAATGGGCCTCATTTCGCCTGGAGGGCAAAACCTCCTGGATTATCTCGAGTTGCGGCAGGTGCTCTCGACTTACGACGGGGACCTCAGGGAACCGCTCTGGTGGCCTCAGGAAAGGCCAGTCCCCATGCGAGTTCCTCGGGGGCCTCTCGGGATTCCTCTCCCGTCGATGCCGGGGCCTAAGACCTTGTGTGGAGTCGGGGCCGGAACCTGAGGATTCCTCTCCAGTGCTGACATGGATCTTGGGGTACTTCTGGAGTCTCCCCAGGGGAATCAGTCCTCGTCTCGAATGCGGGCATGCACTTGCGCTTTCCTCCAGAGCGGTAGCATCAGTGTCACGCAGTCCGCCGCGTGGATCAAAGGATCTATGGTTTTCCCTCGAGTCTTTCCCACGAGGCTTTCCCACGAGGCTTTCCCACAGGGCTGTCCCACGTGCACACGTGGTGGGAGTCGATCCTCGGCTTGAACGTCACGGCAGTGCAGGGAAAACAGGTTCCTCTGGAATGGACTGACACATCTGGGGGACTCTTGGAATGGTGGCACGACCCTGGAGTTCCTCTCGCCTTTCCTGAGGAGAGCGCCTCCTCTTGAGATGCGACGGGAACGCCGGGAATTCTTTCCCTACGAAACAGGGAAAGGATCCCTCATCTCGAGCTAGGAGGCGGAAACGGGGCTCCCCTGGATGTGTGCGGGACCCCACGTGCTTCCTCTCGAGTGGAGACGGGTATGTCGGGGAACTTCTTGAGTTGCAGCAATGGTGTGAAGGACCCTTTGGAAGTTCCAGTGGTTAGATGTGATTGGCCTCGAGAAGCCTCAGCGGAAATGGGCCTCATCTCGCCTGGAGGGCAAAACCTCCTGGATTTTCTCGAGTTGCGGCAGGTGCTCTCGACTTACGACGGGGACCTCAGGGAACCGCTCTGGTGGCCTCAGGAAAGGCCAGTCCCCATGCGAGTTCCTCGGGGGCGTCTCGGGATACCTCTCCCGTCGATGCCGGGGCCAAAGACCTTGTGTGGAGTCGGGGCCGGAACCTGAGGATTCCTCTCCAGTGCTGACATGGATCTTGGGGTACTTCTGGAGTCTCCCCAGGGGAGTCAGTCCTCGTCTCGAATGCGGGCATGCACTTGCGCTTTCCTCCAGAGCGGTAGCAGCAGTGTCACGCAGTCTGCCGCGTGGATCAAAGGATCTATGGTTTTCCCTCGAGTCTTTCCCACGAGGCTTTCCCACGAGGCTTTCCCACGAGGCTTTCCCACAGGGCTGTCCCACGTGCACACGCGGTGGGAGTCGATCCTCGGCTTGAACGTCAAGGCAGTGCAGGGAAAACAGGTTCCTCTGGAATGGACTGACACACCTGGGGGACTCTTGGAATGGTGTCACGACCCTGGAGTTCCTCTCGCCTTTCCTGTGGAGAGCGCCACCTCTTGAGATGCGACGGGAACGCCGGGAATTCTTTCCCTTCGAAACAGGGAAAGGATCCCTCATCTCGAGCTAGGAGGCGGAAACGGGGCTCTCCTGGATGTGTGCGGGACCCCACGTGCTTCCCCTCGAGTGGAGACGGGTATGTCGGGGAACTTCTTGAGTTGCAGCAATGGTGTGAAGGACCCTTTGGAATTTCCAGTGGTTAGATGTGATTGGCCTCGAGAAGCCTCAGCGGAAATGGGCCTCATCTCGCCTGGAGGGCAAAACCTCCTGGATTTTCTCAAGTTGCGGCAGGTGCTCTCGACTTACGACGGGGACCTCAGGGACCCGCTCTGGTGGCCTCAAGAAAGGCCAGTCCCCATGCGAGTTCCTCGGGGGCCTCTCGGGATTCCTCTCCCGTCGATGCCAGGGCCTAAGACCTTGTGTGGAGTCGGGGCCGGAACCTGAGGATTCCTCTCCAGTGCTGACATGGATCTTGGGGTACTTCTGGAGTCTCCCCAGGGGAATCAGTCCTCGTCTCGAATGGGGGCATGCACTTGCGCTTTCCTCCAGAGCGGTAGCAGCAGTGTCACGCAGTCCGCCGCGTGGATCAAAGGATCTATGGTTTTCCCTCGAGTCTTTCCCACGAGGCTTTCCCATGAGGCTTTCCCACAGGGCTATCCCACGTGCACACGTGGTCGGAGTCGATCCTCGGCTTGAACGTCAAGGCAGTGCAGGGAAAACAGGTTCCTCTGGAATGGACTGACACATCTGGGGGACTCTTGGAATGGTGTCACGACCCTGGATTTCCTCTCGCCTTTCCTGTGTAGAACGCCTCCTCTTGAGATGCGACGGGAACGCCGGGAATTCTTTCCCTACGAAACAGGGAAAGGATCCCTCATCTCGAGCTAGGAGGCGGAAACGGGGCTCCCCTGGATGTGTGCGGGACCCCAAGTGCTTCCTCTCGAGTGGAGACGGGTATGTCGGGGAACTTCTTGAGTTGCAGCAATGGTGTGAAGGACCCTTTGGAAGTTCCAGTGGTTAGATGTGATTGGCCTCGAGAAGCCTCAGCGGAAATGGGCCTCATCTCGCCTGGAGGGCAAAACCTCCTGGATTTTCTCGAGTTGCGGCAGGTGCTCTCGACTTACGACGGGGACGTCAGGGAACCGCTCTGGTGGCCTCAGGAAAGGCCAGTCCCCATGCGAGTTCCTCGGGGGCGTCTCGGGATACCTCTCCCGTCGATGCCGGGGCCTAAGACCTTCTGTGGAGTCGGGGCCGGAACCTGAGGATTCCTCTCCAGTGCTGACATGGATCTTGGGGTACTTCTGGAGTCTCCCCAGGGGAGTCAGTCCTCGTCTCGAATGCGGGCATGCACTTGCGCTTTCCTCCAGAGCGGTAGCAGCAGTCTCACCCAGTCTGCCGCGTGGATCAAAGGATCTATGGTTTTCCCTCTAGTCTTTCTCACGAGGCTTTCCCACGAGGCTTTCCCACAGGGCTGTCCCACGTGCACACGTGGTCGGAGTCGATCCTCGGCTTGAACGTCAAGGCAATGCAGGGAAAACAGGTTCCTCTGGAATGGACTGACACATCTGGGGGACTCTTGGAATGGTGGCATGACCCTGGAGTTCCTCTCGCCTTTCCTGTGGAGAGCGCCTCCTCTTGAGATGCGACGGGAACGCCGGGAATTCTTTCCCTACGAAACAGGGAAAGGATCCCTCATCTCGAGCTAGGGGGCGGAAACGGGGCTCCCCTGGATGTGTGCGGGACCCCACGTGCTTCCTCTCGAGTGGAGACGGGTATGTCGGGGAACTTCTTGAGTTGCAGCAAGGGTGTGAAGGACCCTTTGGAAGTTCCAGTGGTTAGATGTGATTGGCCTCGAGAAGCCTCAGCGGAAATGGGCCTCATCTCGCCTGGAGGGCAAAACCTCCTGGATTTTCTCGAGTTGCGGCAGGTGCTCTCGACTTACGACGGGGACCTCAGGGACCCGCTTGGTGGCCTCAGGAAAGGCCAGTCCCCATGCGAGTTCCTCGGGGGCCTCTCGGGATTCCTCTCCCGTCGATGCCGGGGCCTAAGACCTTGTGTGGAGTCGGGGCCGGAACCTGAGGATTCCTCTCCAGTGCTGACATGGATCTTGGGGTACTTCTGGAGTCTCCCCAGGGGAATCAGTCCTCGTCTCGAATGCGGGCATGCACTTGCGCTTTCCTCCAGAGCGGTAGCATCAGTGTCACGCAGTCCGCCGCGTGGATCAAAGGATCTATGGTTTTCCCTCGAGTCTTTCCCACGAGGCTTTCCCACGAGGCTTTCCCACAGGGCTGTCCCACGTGCACACGTGGTGGGAGTCGATCCTCGGCTTGAACGTCACGGCAGTGCAGGGAAAACAGGTTCCTCTGGAATGGACTGACACATCTGGGGGACTCTTGGAATGGTGTCACGACCCTGGAGTTCCTCTCGCCTTTCCTGAGGAGAGCGCCTCCTCTTGAGATGCGACGGGAACGCCGGGAATTCTTTCCCTACGAAACAGGGAAAGGATCCCTCATCTCGAGCTAGGAGGCGGAAACGGGGCTCCCCTGGATGTGTGCGGGACCCCACGTGCTTCCTCTCGAGTGGAGACGGGTATGTCGGGGAACTTCTTGAGTTGCAGCAATGGTGTGAAGGACCCTTTGGAAGTTCCAGTGGTTAGATGTGATTGGCCTCGAGAAGCCTCAGCGGAAATGGGCCTCATCTCGCCTGGAGGGCAAAACCTCCTGGATTTTCTCGAGTTGCGGCAGGTGCTCTCGACTTACGACGGGGACCTCAGGGAACCGCTCTGGTGGCCTCAGGAAAGGCCAGTCCCCATGCGAGTTCCTCGGGGGCGTCTCGGGATACCTCTCCCGTCGATGCCGGGGCCAAAGACCTTGTGTGGAGTCGGGGCCGGAACCTGAGGATTCCTCTCCAGTGCTGACATGGATCTTGGGGTACTTCTGGAGTCTCCCCAGGGGAGTCAGTCCTCGTCTCGAATGCGGGCATGCACTTGCGCTTTCCTCCAGAGCGGTAGCAGCAGTGTCACGCAGTCTGCCGCGTGGATCAAAGGATCTATGGTTTTCCCTCGAGTCTTTCCCACGAGGCTTTCCCACGAGGCTTTCCCACGAGGCTTTCCCACAGGGCTGTCCCACGTGCACACGCGGTGGGAGTCGATCCTCGGCTTGAACGTCAAGGCAGTGCAGGGAAAACAGGTTCCTCTGGAATGGACTGACACACCTGGGGGACTCTTGGAATGGTGTCACGACCCTGGAGTTCCTCTCGCCTTTCCTGTGGAGAGCGCCACCTCTTGAGATGCGACGGGAACGCCGGGAATTCTTTCCCTTCGAAACAGGGAAAGGATCCCTCATCTCGAGCTAGGAGGCGGAAACGGGGCTCTCCTGGATGTGTGCGGGACCCCACGTGCTTCCCCTCGAGTGGAGACGGGTATGTCGGGGAACTTCTTGAGTTGCAGCAATGGTGTGAAGGACCCTTTGGAATTTCCAGTGGTTAGATGTGATTGGCCTCGAGAAGCCTCAGCGGAAATGGGCCTCATCTCGCCTGGAGGGCAAAACCTCCTGGATTTTCTCAAGTTGCGGCAGGTGCTCTCGACTTACGACGGGGACCTCAGGGACCCGCTCTGGTGGCCTCAAGAAAGGCCAGTCCCCATGCGAGTTCCTCGGGGGCCTCTCGGGATTCCTCTCCCGTCGATGCCAGGGCCTAAGACCTTGTGTGGAGTCGGGGCCGGAACCTGAGGATTCCTCTCCAGTGCTGACATGGATCTTGGGGTACTTCTGGAGTCTCCCCAGGGGAATCAGTCCTCGTCTCGAATGGGGGCATGCACTTGCGCTTTCCTCCAGAGCGGTAGCAGCAGTGTCACGCAGTCCGCCGCGTGGATCAAAGGATCTATGGTTTTCCCTCGAGTCTTTCCCACGAGGCTTTCCCATGAGGCTTTCCCACAGGGCTATCCCACGTGCACACGTGGTCGGAGTCGATCCTCGGCTTGAACGTCAAGGCAGTGCAGGGAAAACAGGTTCCTCTGGAATGGACTGACACATCTGGGGGACTCTTGGAATGGTGTCACGACCCTGGATTTCCTCTCGCCTTTCCTGTGTAGAACGCCTCCTCTTGAGATGCGACGGGAACGCCGGGAATTCTTTCCCTACGAAACAGGGAAAGGATCCCTCATCTCGAGCTAGGAGGCGGAAACGGGGCTCCCCTGGATGTGTGCGGGACCCCAAGTGCTTCCTCTCGAGTGGAGACGGGTATGTCGGGGAACTTCTTGAGTTGCAGCAATGGTGTGAAGGACCCTTTGGAAGTTCCAGTGGTTAGATGTGATTGGCCTCGAGAAGCCTCAGCGGAAATGGGCCTCATCTCGCCTGGAGGGCAAAACCTCCTGGATTTTCTCGAGTTGCGGCAGGTGCTCTCGACTTACGACGGGGACGTCAGGGAACCGCTCTGGTGGCCTCAGGAAAGGCCAGTCCCCATGCGAGTTCCTCGGGGGCGTCTCGGGATACCTCTCCCGTCGATGCCGGGGCCTAAGACCTTCTGTGGAGTCGGGGCCGGAACCTGAGGATTCCTCTCCAGTGCTGACATGGATCTTGGGGTACTTCTGGAGTCTCCCCAGGGGAGTCAGTCCTCGTCTCGAATGCGGGCATGCACTTGCGCTTTCCTCCAGAGCGGTAGCAGCAGTCTCACCCAGTCTGCCGCGTGGATCAAAGGATCTATGGTTTTCCCTCTAGTCTTTCTCACGAGGCTTTCCCACGAGGCTTTCCCACAGGGCTGTCCCACGTGCACACGTGGTCGGAGTCGATCCTCGGCTTGAACGTCAAGGCAATGCAGGGAAAACAGGTTCCTCTGGAATGGACTGACACATCTGGGGGACTCTTGGAATGGTGGCATGACCCTGGAGTTCCTCTCGCCTTTCCTGTGGAGAGCGCCTCCTCTTGAGATGCGACGGGAACGCCGGGAATTCTTTCCCTACGAAACAGGGAAAGGATCCCTCATCTCGAGCTAGGGGGCGGAAACGGGGCTCCCCTGGATGTGTGCGGGACCCCACGTGCTTCCTCTCGAGTGGAGACGGGTATGTCGGGGAACTTCTTGAGTTGCAGCAAGGGTGTGAAGGACCCTTTGGAAGTTCCAGTGGTTAGATGTGATTGGCCTCGAGAAGCCTCAGCGGAAATGGGCCTCATCTCGCCTGGAGGGCAAAACCTCCTGGATTTTCTCGAGTTGCGGCAGGTGCTCTCGACTTACGACGGGGACCTCAGGGACCCGCTTGGTGGCCTCAGGAAAGGCCAGTCCCCATGCGAGTTCCTCGGGGGCCTCTCGGGATTCCTCTCCCGTCGATGCCGGGGCCTAAGACCTTGTGTGGAGTCGGGGCCGGAACCTGAGGATTCCTCTCCAGTGCTGACATGGATCTTGGGGTACTTCTGGAGTCTCCCCAGGGGAGTCAGTCCTCGTCTCGAATGCGGGCATGCACTTGCGCTTTCCTCCAGAGCGGTAGCAGCAGTGTCACGCAGTCCGCCGCGTGGATCAAAGGATCTATGGTTTTCCCTCGAGTCTTTCCCACGAGGCTTTCCCATGAGGCTTTCCCACAGGGCTGTCCCACGTGCACACGTGGTCGGAGTCGATCCTCGGCTTGAACGTCAAGGCAGTGCAGGGAAAACAGGTTCCTCTGGAATGGACTGACACATCTGGGGGACTCTTGGAATGGTGTCACGACCCTGGAGTTCCTCTCGCCTTTCCTGTGGAGAGCGCCTCCTCTTGAGATGCGACGGGAACGCCGGGAATTCTTTCCCTACGAAACAGGGAAAGGATCCCTCATCTCGAGCTAGGAGGCGGAAACGGGGCTCCCCTGGATGTGTGCGGGACCCCAGGTGCTGCCTCTCGAGTGGAGACGGATATGTCGGGGAACTTCTTGAGTTGCAGCAATGGTGTGAAGGACCCTTTGGAAGTTCCAGTGGTTAGATGTGATTGGCCTCGAGAAGCCTCAGGGGAAATGGGCCTCATCTCGCCTCTAGGGCAAAACCTCCTGGATTTTCTCGAGTTGCGGCAGGTGCTCTCGACTTACGACGGGGACCTCAGGGAACCGCTCTGGTGGCCTCAGGAAAGGCCAGTCCCCATGCGAGTTCCTCGGGGGCGTCTCGGGATACCTCTCCCGTCGATGCCGGGGCCTAAGACCTTGTGTGGAGTCGGGGCCGGAACCTGAGGATTCCTCTCCAGTGCTGACATGGATCTTGGGGTACTTCTGGAGTCTCCCCAGGGGAGTCAGTCCTCGTCTCGAAATGGGCATGCACTTGCGCTTTCCTCCAGAGCGGTAGCAGCAGTCTCACCCAGTCTGCCGCGTGGATCAAAGGATCTATGGTTTTCCCTCTAGTCTTTCTCACGAGGCTTTCCCACGAGGCTTTCCCACAGGGCTGTCCCACGTGCACACGTGGTCGGAGTCGATCCTCGGCTTGAACGTCAAGGCAGTGCAGGGAAAACAGGTTCCTCTGGAATGGACTGACACATCTGGGGGACTCTTGGAATGGTGGCATGACCCTGGAGTTCCTCTCGCCTTTCCTGTGGAGAGCGCCTCCTCTTGAGATGCGACGGGAACGCCGGGAATTCTTTCCCTACGAAACAGGGAAAGGATCCCTCATCTCGAGCTAGAAGGCGGAAACGGGGCTCCCCTGGATGTGTGCGGGACCCCACGTGCTTCCTCGCGAGTGGAGACGGGTATGTCGGGGAACTTCTTGAGTTGCAGCAAGGGTGTGAAGGACCCTTTGGAAGTTCCAGTGGTTAGATGTGATTGGCCTCGAGAAGCCTCAGCGGAAATGGGCCTCATCTCGCCTGGAGGGCAAAACCTCCTGGATTTTCTCGAGTTGCGGCAGGTGCTCTCGACTTACGACGGGGACCTCAGGGACCGCTTGGTGGCCTCAGGAAAGGCCAGTCCCCATGCGAGTTCCTCGGGGGCCTCTCGGGATTCCTCTCCCTTCGATGCCGGGGCCTAAGACCTTGTGTGGAGTCGGGGCCGGAACCTGAGGATTCCTCTCCAGTGCTGACATGGATCTTGGGGTACTTCTAGAGTCTCCCCAGGGGAGTCAGTCCTCGTCTCGAATGCGGGCATGCACTTGCGCTTTCCTCCAGAGCGGTAGCAGCAGTGTCACGCAGTCCGCCGCGTGGATCAAAGGATCTATGGTTTCCCTCGAGTCTTTCCCACGAGGCTTTCCCACGAGGCTTTCCCACGAGGCTTTCCCACAGGGCTGTCCCACGTGCACACGTGGTGGGAGTCGATCCTCGGCTTGAACGTCAAGGCAGTGCAGGGAAAACAGGTTCCTCTGGAATGGACTGACACACCTGGTGGACTCTTGGAATGGTGTCACGACCCTGGAGTTCCTCTCGCCTTTCCTGTGGAGAGCGCCTCCTCTTGATATGCGACGGGAACGCCGGGAATTCTTTCCCTACGAAACAGGGAAAGGATCCCTCATCTCGAGCTAGGAGGCGGAAACGGGGCTCCCCTGGATGTGTGCGGGACCCCACGTGCTTCCCCTCGAGTGGAGACGGGTATGTCGGGGAACTTCTTGAGTTGCAGCAAGGGTGTGAAGGACCCTTTGGAATTTCCAGTGGTTAGATGTGATTGGCCTCGAGAAGCCTCAGCGGAAATGGGCCTTATCTCGCCTGGAGGGCAAAACCTCCTGGATTTTCTCGAGTTGCGGCAGGTGCTCTCGACTTACGACGGGGACCTCAGGGACCCGCTCTGGTGGCCTCAAGAAAGGCCAGTCCCCATGCGAGTTCCTCGGGGGCCTCTCGGGATTCCTCTCCCGTCGATGCCAGGGCCTAAGACCTTGTGTGGAGTCGGGGCCGGAACCTGAGGATTCCTCTCCAGTGCTGACATGGATCTTGGGGTACTTCTGGAGTCTCCCCAGGGGAATCAGTCCTTGTCTCGAATGCGGGCATGCACTTGCGCTTTCCTCCAGAGCGGTAGCAGCAGTCTCACCCAGTCTGCCGCTTGGATCAAAGGATCTATGGTTTTCCCTCTAGTCTTTCTCACGAGGCTTTCCCACGAGGCTTTCCCACAGGGCTGTCCCACGTGCACACGTGGTCGGAGTCGATCCTCGGCTTGAACGTCAAGGCAGTGCAGGGAAAACAGGTTCCTCTGGAATGGACTGACACATCTGGGGGACTCTTGGAATGGTGGCATGACCCTGGAGTTCCTCTCGCCTTTCCTGTGGAGAGCGCCTCCTCTTGATATGCGACGGGAACGCCGGGAATTCTTTCCCTACGAAACAGGGAAAGGATCCCTCATCTCGAGCTAGAAGGCGGAAACGGGGCTCCCCTGGATGTGTGCGGGACCCCACGTGCTTCCTCTCGAGTGGAGACGGGTATGTCGGGGAACTTCTTGAGTTGCAGCAAGGGTGTGAAGGACCCTTTGGAAGTTCCAGTGGTTAGATGTGATTGGCCTCGAGAAGCCTCAGCGGAAATGGGCCTCATCTCGCCTGGAGGGCAAAACCTCCTGGATTTTCTCGAGTTGCGGCAGGTGCTCTCGACTCACGACGGGGACCTCAGGGACCCGCTTGGTGGCCTCAGGAAAGGCCAGTCCCCATGCGAGTTCCTCGGGGGCGTCTCGGGATTCCTCTCCCTTCGATGCCGGGGCCTAAGACCTTGTGTGGAGTCGGGGCCGGAACCTGAGAATTCCTCTCCAGTGCTGACATGGATCTTGGGGTATTTCTGGAGTCTCCCCAGGGGAGTCAGTCCTCGTCTCGAATGCGGGCATGCACTTGCGCTTTCCTCCAGAGCGGTAGCAGCAGTGTCACGCAGTCCGCCGCGTGGATCAAAGGATCTATGGTTTTCCCTCGAGTCTTTCCCACGAGGCTTTCCCACGAGGCTTTCCCACGAGGCTTTCCCACAGGGCTGTCCCACGTGCACACGTGGTGGGAGTCGATCCTCTGCTTGAACGTCAAGGCAGTGCAGGGAAAACAGGTTCCTCTGGAATGGACTGACACACCTGGGGGACTCTTGGAATGGTGTCACGACCCTGGAGTTCCTCTCGCCTTTCCTGTGGAGAGCGCCTCCTCTTGAGATGCGACGGGAACGCCGGGAATTCTTTCCCTACGACACAGGGAAAGGATCCCTCATCTCGAGCTAGGAGGCGGAAACGGGGATCGCCTGGATGTGTGCGGGACCCCACGTGCTTCCCCTCGAGTGGAGACGGGTATGTCGGGGAACTTCTTGAGTTGCAGCAATGGTGTGAAGGACCCTTTGGAAGTTCCAGTGGTTAGATGTGATTGGCCTCGAGAAGCCTCAGCGGAAATGGGCCTCATCTCGCCTGGAGGGCAAAACCTCCTGGATTTTCTCGAGTTGCGGCAGGTGCTCTCGACTTACGACGGGGACTTCAGGGAACCGCTTGGTGGCCTTAGGAAAGGCCAGTCCCCATGCGAGGTCCTCGGGGGCGTCTCGGGAATGCTCTCCCGTCGATACCGGGGCCTAAGACCTTGTGTGGAGTCGGGGCCGGAACCTGAGGATTCCTCTCCAGTGCTGACATGGATCTTGGGGTACTTCTGGAGTCTCCCCAGGGGAGTCAGTCCTCGTCTCGAATGCGGGCATGCACTTGCGCTTTCCTCCAGAGCGGTAGCAGCAGTGTCACGCAGACCGCCGCGTGGATCAAAGGATCTATGGTT
Organism: Ovis canadensis; assembly: GCF_042477335.2. Lineage (NCBI taxonomy): Eukaryota > Metazoa > Chordata > Mammalia > Artiodactyla > Bovidae > Ovis > Ovis canadensis. The sequence continues at coordinate 5,590,471 of NC_091252.1, forward strand.
TTCCCTCGAGTCTTTCCCACGAGGCTTTCCCACGAGGCTTTCCCACAGGGCTGTCCCACGTTCACACGTGGTGGGAGTCGATCCTCGGCTTGAAAGTCAAGGCAGTGCAGGGAAAACAGGTTCCTCTGGAATGGACTGACACATCTGGGGGACTCTTGGAATGGTGGCATGACTCTGGAGTTCCTCTCGCCTTTCCTGTGGAGAGCGCCTCCTCTTGAGATGAGACGGGAATGCCGGGAATTCTTTCCCTACGAAACTGGGAAAGGATCCCTCATCTCGAGCTATGAGGCGGAAACGGGGCTCCCCTGGATGTGTGCGGGACACCACGTGCTTCCTCTCGAGGGCAGACGGGTATGTCGGGGAACTTCTTGAGTTGCAGCAAGGGTGTGAAGGACCCTTTGGAAGTTCCAGTGGTTAGATGTGATTGGCCTCGAGAAGCCTCAGCGGAAATGGGCCTCATCTCGCCTGGAGGGCAAAACCTCCTGGATTTTCTCGAGTTGCGGCAGGTGCTCTCGACTTACGACGGGGACCTCAGGGACCCGCTCTGGTGGCCTCAGGAAAGGCCAGTCCCCATGCGAGTTCCTCGGGGGCCTCTCGGGATTCCTCTCCCATCGATGCCGGGGCCTAAGACCTTGTGTGGAGTCGGGGCCGGAACCTGAGGATTCCTCTCCAGTGCTGACATGGATCTTGGGGTACTTCTGGAGTCTCCCCAGGGGAGTCAGTCCTCGTCTCGAATGCGGGCATGCACTTGCGCTTTCCTCCAGAGCGGTAGCAGCAGTGTCACGCAGTCCGCCGCGTGGATCAAAGGATCTATGGTTTTCCCTCGAGTCTTTCCCACGAGGATTTCCCATGAGGCTTTCCCACGAGGCTTTCCCACAGGGCTGTCCCACGTGCACACGTGGTGGGAGTCGATCCTCGGCTTGAACGTCAAGGCAGTGCAGGGAAAACAGGTTCCTCTGGAATGGACTGACACACCTGGGGGACTCTTGGAATGGTGTCACGACCCTGGAGTTCCTCTCGCCTTTCCTGTGGAGAGCGCCTCCTCTTGAGATGCGACGGGAACGCCGGGAATTCTTTCCCTACGAAACAGGGATAGGATCCCTCATCTCGAGCTAGGAGGCGGAAACGGGGATCGCCTGGATGTGTGCGGGACCCCACGTGCTTCCCCTCGTGTGGAGACGGGTATGTCGGGGAACTTCTTGAGTTGCAGCAATGGTGTGAAGGACCCTTTGGAAGTTCCAGTGGTTAGATATGATTGGCCTCGAGAAGCCTCAGCGGAAATGGGCCTCATCTCGCCCGGAGGGCAAAACCTCCTGGATTTTCTCGAGTTGCGGCAGGTGCTCTCGACTTACGAAGGGGACCTCAGGGAACCGCTTGGTGGCCTCAGGAAAGGCCAGTCCCATGCGAGTTCCTCGGGGGCATCTCGGGAATGCTCTCCCGTCGATGCCGGGGCCTAAGACCTTGTGTGGAGTCGGGGCCGGAACCTGAGGATTCCTCTCCAGTGCTGACATGGATCTTGGGGTACTTCTGGAGTCTCCCCAGGGGAGTCAGTCCTCGTCTCGAATGCGGGCATGCACTTGCGCTTTCCTCCAGAGCGGAAGCAGCAGTGTCACGCAGTCCGCCGCGTGGATCAAAGGATCTATGGTTTTCCCTCGAGTCTTTCCCACGAGGCTTTCCCACGAGGCTTTCCCACAGGGCTGTCCCACGTGCACACGTGGTGGGAGTCGATCCTCGGCTTGAACGTCAAGGCAGTGCAGGGAAAACAGGTTCCTCTGGAATGGACTGACACATCTGGGGGACTCTTGGAATGGTGGCATGACTCTGGAGTTCCTCTCGCCTTTCCTGTGGAGATCGCCTCCTCTTGAGATGCGACGGGAACGCCGGGAATTCTTTCCCTACGAAACAGGGAAAGGATCCCTCATCTCGAGCTAGGAGGCGGAAACGGGGCTCCCCTGGATGTGTGCGGGACACCACGTGCTTCCTCTCGAGGGCAGACGGGTATGTCGGGGACCTTCTTGAGTTGCAGCAAGGGTGTGAAGGACCCTTTGGAAGTTCCAGTGGTTAGATGTGATTGGCCTCGAGAAGCCTCAGCGGAAATGGGCCTCATCTCGCCTGGAGGGCAAAACCTCCTGGATTTTCTCGAGTTGCGGCAGGTGCTCTCGACTTACGACGGGGACCTCAGGGACCCGCTCTGGTGGCCTCAGGAAAGGCCAGTCCCCATGCGAGTTACTCGGGGGCCTCTCGGCATTCCTCTCCCGTCGATGCCGGGGCCTAAGACCTTGTGTGGAGTCGGGGCCGGAAACTGAGGATTCCTCTCCAGTGCTGACATGGATCTTGGGGTACTTCTGGAGTCTCCCCAGGGGGGTCAGTCCTCGTCTCGAATGCGGGCATGCACTTGCGCTTTCCTCCAGAGCGGTAGCAGCAGTGTCACGCAGTCCGCCGCGTGGATCAAAGGATCTATGGTTTTCCCTCGAGTCTTTCCCACGAGGCTTTCCCACGAGGCTTTCCCACAGGGCTGTCCCACGTGCACACGTGGTGGGAGTCGATCCTCGGCTTGAACGTCAAGGCAGTGCAGGGAAAACAGGTTCCTCTGGAATGGACTGACACATCTGGGGGACTCTTGGAATGGTGTCACGACCCTGGAGTTCCCCTAGCCTTTCCTGTGGAGAGCGCCTCCTCTTGAGATGCGACGGGAACGCCGGGAATTATTTCCCTACGAAACAAGGAAAGGATCCCTCATCTCGAGCTAGGAGGCGGAAACGGGGCTCCCCTGGATGTGTGCGGGACACCTCGTGCTTCCTCTCGAGTGGAGACGGGTATGTCGGGGAACTTCTTGAGTTGCAGCAAGGGTGCGAAGGACCCTTTGGAAGTTCCAGTGGTTAGACGTGATTGGCCTCGAGAAGCCTCAGCGGAAATGGGCCTCATTTCGCCTGGAGGGCAAAACCTCCTGGATTTTCTCGAGTTGCGGCAGGTGCTCTCGACTTACGACGGGGACCTCAGGGACCCGCTCTGGTGGCCTCAGGAAAGGCCAGTCCCCATGCGAGTTCCTCGGGGGCCTCTCGGGATTCCTCTCCCGTCGATGCCGGGGCCTAAGACCTTGTGTGGAGTCGGGGCCGGAACCTGAGGATTCCTCTCCAGTGCTGACATGGATCTTGGGATACTTCTGGAGTCTCCCCAGGGGAGTCAGTCCTCGTCTCGAATGCGGGCATGCACTTGCGCTTTCCTCCAGAGCGGTAGCAGCAGTGTCACGCAGTCTGCCGCGTGGATCAAAGATCTATGGTTTTCCCTCGAGTCTTTCCCACGAGGCTTTCCCACGAGGCTTTCCCACAGGGCTGTCCCACGTGCACTCGTGGTGGGAGTCGATCCACGGCTTGAACGTCACGGCAGTGCAGGGAAAACAGGTTCCTCTGGAATGGACTGACACATCTGGGGGACTCTTGGAATGGTGTCACGACCCTGGAGTTCCTCTCGCATTTCCTGTGGAGAGCGCCTCCTCTTGAGATGCGACGGGAATGCCGGGAATTCTTTCCCTACGAAACAGGGAAAGGATCCCTCATCTCGAGCTAGGAGGCGGAAACGGGGCTCATCTGGATGTGTGCGGGACACCACGTGCTTCCTCTCGAGTGCAGACGGGTATGTCTGGGAACTTCTTGAGTTGCAGCAAGGGTGTGAGGACCCTTTGGAAGTTCCAGTGGTTAGATGTGATTGGCCTCGAGAAGCCTCAGCGGAAATGGGCCTCATCTCGCCTGGAGGGCAAAACCTCCTGGATTTTCTCGAGTTGCGGCAGGTGCTCTCGACTTACGACGGGGACCTCAGGGACCCGCTCTGGTGGCCTCAGGAAAGGCCAGTCCCCATGCGAGTTCCTCGGGGCCCTTTCGGGATTCCTCTCCCGTCGATGCCGGGGCCTAAGACCTTGTGTGGAGTCGGGGCCGGAACCTGAGGATTCCTCTCCAGTGCTGACATGGATCTTGGGGTACTTCTGGAGTCTCCCCAGGGGAGTCAGTCCTCGTCTCGAATGCGGGCATGCACTTGCGCTTTCCTCCAGAGCGGTAGCAGCAGTGTCACGCAGTCCGCCGCGTGGATCAAAGGATCTATGGTTTTCGCTCGAGTCTTTCCCACGAGGCTTTCCCACGAGGCTTTCCCACAGGGCTGTCCCACGTGCACACGTGGTGGGAGTCGATCCTCGGCTTGAACGTCAAGGCAGTGCAGGGAAAACAGGTTCCTCTGGAATCGACTGACACATCTGGGGGACTCTTGGAATGGTGGCACGACCCAGGAGTTCCTCTCGCCTTTCCTGTGGAGAGCGCCTCCTCTTGAGATGCGACGGGAACGCTGGGAATTCTTTCCCTACGAAACAGGGAAAGGATCCCTCATCTCGAGCTAGGAGGCGGAAACGGGGCCCTGGATGTGTGCGGGACCCCACGTGCTTCCTCTCTAGTGGAGACGGGTATGTCGGGGAACTTCTTGAGTTGCAGCGAGGGTGTGAAGGACCCTTTGGAAGTTCCAGTGGTTAGACGTGATTAGCCTCGAGAAGACTCAGCGGAAAGGGGCCTCATCTCGCCTGGAGGGCAAAACCTCCTGTATTTTCTCGAGTTGCGGCAGGTGCTCTCGACTTACGACGGGGACCTCAGGGACCCGCTCTGGTGGCCTCAGGAAAGGCCAGTCCCCATGCGAGTTCCTCGGGGGCCTCTCGGGATTCCTCTCCCGTCGATGCCGGGGCCTAAGTCCTTGTGTGGAGTCGGGGCCGGAACCTGAGGATTCCTCTCCAGTGCTGACATGGATCTTGGGGTACTTCTGGAGTCTCCCCAGGGGAGTCAGTCCTCGTCTCGAATGCGGGCATGCACTTGCGCTTTCCTCCAGAGCGGTAGCAGCAGTGTCACGCAGTCCGCCGCGTGGATCAAAGGATCTATGGTTTTCCCTTGAGTCTTTCCCACGAGGCTTTCCCACGAGGCTTTCCCACAGGGCTGTCCCACGTGCACACGTGGTGGGAGTCGATCCTCGGCATGAACGTCAAGGCAGTGCAGGGAAAACAGGTTCCTCTGGAATGGACTGACACATCTGGGGGACTCTTGGAATGGTGGCATGACCCTGGAGTTCCTCTCGCCTTTCCTGTGGAGAGCGCCTCCTCTTGAGATGCGACGGGAACGCCGGGAATTCTTTCCCTACGAAACAGGGAAAGGATCCCTCATCTCGAGCTAGGAGGCGGAAACAGGGGTCCCCTGGATGTTTGCGGGACACCAAGTGCTTCCTCTCGAGTGGAGACGGGTATGTCGGGGAACTTCTTGAGTTGCAGCAAGGGTGTGAAGGACCCTTTGGAAGTTCCAGTGGTTAGATGTGATTGGCCTCGAGAAGCCTCAGCGGAAATGGGCCTCATCTCGCCTGGAGGGCAAAACCTCCTGGATTTTCTCGAGTTGCGGCAGGTGCTCTCGACTTACGACGGGGACCTCAGGGACCCGCTCTGGTGGCCTCAGGAAAGGCCAGTCCCCATGCAAGTTCCTCGGGGGCCTCTCGGGATTCCTCTCCCGTCGATGCCGGGGCCTAAGACCTTGTGTGGAGTCGGGGCCGGAACCTGAGGATTCCTCTCCAGTGCTGACATGGATCTTGGGGTACTTCTGGAGTCTCCCCAGGGGAGTCAGTCCTCGTCTTGAATGCGGGCATGCACTTGCCCTTTCCTCCAGAGCGGTAGCAGCAGTGTCACGCTGTCCGCCGCGTGGATCAAAGGATCTATGGTTTTCCCTCGAGTCTTTCCCACGAGGCTTTCCCACGAGGCTTTCCCACAGGGCTGTCCCACGTGCACACGTGGTGGGAGTCGATCCTCGGCTTGAACGTCAAGGCAGTGCAGGGAAAACAGGTTCCTCTGGAATGGACTGACACATCTGGGGGACTCTTGGAATGGTGTCACGACCCTGGAGTTCCTCTCGCCTTTCCTGTGGAGAGCGCCTCCTCTTGAGATGCGACGGAAACGCCGGGAATTCTTTCCCTACGAAACAGGGAAAGGATCCCTCATCTCGAGCTAGGAGGCTGAAACGGGGCTCCCCTGGATGTGTGCGGGACCCACGTGCTTCCTCTCAAGTGGAGACGGGTATGTCGGGGAACTTCTTGAGTTGCAGCAAGGGTGTGAAGGACCCTTTGGAAGTTCCAGTGGTTAGACGTGATTAGCCTCGAGAAGCCTCATCGGAAATGGGCCTCATCTCGCCTGGAGGGCAAAACCTCCTGGATTTTCTCGAGTTGCGGCAGGTGCTCTCGACTTACGACGGGGACCTCAGGGACCCGCTCTGGTGGCCTCAGGAAAGGCCAGTCCCCATGCGAGTTCCTCGGGGGCCTCTCGGGATTACTCTCCCGTCGATGCCGGGGCCTAAGACCTTGTGTGGAGTCGGGGCCGGAACCTGAGGATTCCTCTCCAGTGCTGACATGGATCTTGGGGTACTTCTGGAGTCTCCCCAGGGGAGTCAGTCCTCGTCTCGAATGCGGGCATGCACTTGCGATTTCCTCCAGAGCGGTAGCAGCAGTGTCACGCAGTCCGCCGCGTGGATCCAAGGATCTATGGTTTTCCCTCGAGTCTTTCCCACGAGGCTTTCCCACGAGGCTTTCCCACAGGGCTGTTCCACGTGCACACGTGGTGGGAGTCGATCCTCGGCTTGAACGTCAAGGCAGTGCAGGGAAAACAGGTTCCTCTGGAATGGACTGACACATCTGGGGGACTCTTGGAATGGTGGCAAGACCCTGGAGTTCCTCTCGCCTTTCCTGTGGAGAGCGTCTCCTCTTGAGATGCGACGGGAACGCCGGGAATTCTTTCCCTACGAAACAGGGAAAGGATCCCTCATCTCGAGCTAGGAGGCGGAAACAGGGCTCCCCTGGATGTTTGCGGGACACCAAGTGCTTCCTCTCGAGTGGAGACGGGTATGTCGGGGAACTTCTTGAGTTGCAGCAAGGGTGTGAAGGACCCTTTGGAAGTTCCAGTGGTTAGACGTGATTGGCCTCGAGAAGCCTCAGCGGAAATGTGCCTCATCTCGCCTGGAGGGCAAAACCTCCTGGATTTTCTCGAGTTGCGGCAGGTGCTCTCGACTTACGACGGGGACCTCAGGGACCCGCTCTGGTGGCCTCAGGAAAGGCCAGTCCCCATGCGAGTTCCTCGGGGGCCTCTCGGGATTCCTCTCCCGTCGATGCCGGGGCCTAAGACCTTGTGTGGAGTCGGGGCCGGAACCTGAGGATTCCTCTCCAGTGCTGACATGGATCTTGGGGTACTTCTGGAGTCTCCCCAGGGGAGTCAGTCCTCGTCTTGAATGCGGGCATGCACTTGCCCTTTCCTCCAGAGCGGTAGCAGCAGTGTCACGCTGTCCGCCGCGTGGATCAAAGGATCTATGGTTTTCCCTCGAGTCTTTCCCACGAGGCTTTCCCATGATGCTTTCCCACAGGGCTGTCCCACGTGCACACGTGGTGGGAGTCGATCCTCGGCTTGAACGTCAAGGCAGTGCAGGGAAAACAGATTCCTCTAGAATGGACTGACACATCTGGGGGACTCTTGGAATGGTGTCACGAACCTGGAGTTCCTCTCGCCTTTCCTGTGGAGAGCGCCTCCTCTTGAGATGCGACGGGAACGCCGGGAATTCTTTCCCTACGAAACAGGGAAAGGATCCCTCATCTCGAGCTAGGAGGCGGAAACGGGGCTACCCTGGATGTGTGCGGGACACCACGTGTTTCCTCTCGAGTGGAGACGGGTATGTCGGGGAACTTCTTGAGTTGCAGCAATGGTGTGAAGGACCCTTTGGAAGTTCCAGTGGTTAGATGTGATTGGCCTCGAGAAGCCTCAGCGGAAATGGGCCTCATCTCGCCTGGAGGGCAAAACCTCCTGGATTTTCTCGAGTTGCGGCAGGTGCTCTCGACTTACGACGGGGACCACAGGGACCCGCTCTGGTGGCCTCAGGAAAGGCCAGTCCCCATGCGAGTTCCTCGGGGTCCTCTCGGGATTCCTCTCCCATCGATGCCGGGGCCTAAGACCTTGTGTGGAGTCGGGGCCGGAACCTGAGGATTCCTCTCCAGTGCTGACATGGATCTTGGGGTATTTCTGGAGTCTCCCCAGGGGAGTCAGTCCTCGTCTCGAATGCGGGCATGCACTTGCGCTTTCCTCCAGAGCGGTAGCAGCAGTGTCACGCAGTCCGCCGCGTGGATCAAAGGATCTATGGTTTTCCCTCGAGTCTTTCCCACGAGGCTTTCCCACGAGGCTTTCCCACAGGGCTGTCCCACGTGCACACGTGGTGGGAGTCGATCCTCGGCTTGAACGTCAAGGCAGTGCAGGGAAAACCGGTTCCTCTGGAATGGACTGACACATCTGGGTGACTCTTGGAATGGTGGCACGACCCTGGAGTTCCTCTCGCCTTTCCTGTGGAGAGCGCCTCCTCTTGAGATGCGACGGGAACGCCGGGAATTCTTTCCCTACGAAACAGGGAAAGGATCCCTCATCTCGAGCTAGGAGGCGAAAACGGGGCTCCCCTGGATGTGTGCGGGACCCACGTGCTTCCTCTCGAGTGGAGACGGGTATGTCGGGGAACTTCTTGAGTTGCTGCAAGGGTGTGAAGGACCCTTTGGAAGTTCCAGTGGTTAGATGTGATTGGCCTCGAGAAGCCTCAGCGGAAATGGGCCTCATCTCGCCTGGAGGGCAAAACCTCCTGGATTTTCTCGAGTTGCGGCAGGTGCTCTCGACTTACGACGGGGACCTCAGGGACCCGCTCTGGTGGCCTCAGGAAAGGCCAGTCCCCATGCGAGTTCCTCGGGGGCCTCTCGGGATTCCTCTCCCGTCGATGCCGGTGCCTAAGACCTTGTGTGGAGTCGGGGCCGGAACCTGAGGATTCCTCTCCAGTGCTGACATGGATCTTGGGGTACTTCTGGAGTCTCCCCAGGGGAGTCAGTCCTCGTCTCGAATGCGGGCATGCACTTGCGCTTTCCTCCAGAGCGGTAGCAGCAGTGTCACGCAGTCCGCCGCGTGGATCCAAGGATCTATGGTTTTCCCTCGAGTCTTTCCCACGAGGCTTTCCCACGAGGCTTTCCCACAGGGCTGTCCCACGTGCACACGTCGTGGGAGTCGATCCTCGGCTTGAACGTCAAGGCAGTGCAGGGAAAACAGGTTCCTCTGGAATGGACTGACACATCTGGGGGACTCTTGGAATGGTGGCACGACCCTGGAGTTCCTCTCGCCTTTCCTGTGGAGAGCGCCTCCTCTTGAGATGCGACGGGAACGCCGGGAATTCTTTCCCTACGAAACAGGGAAAGGATCCCTCATCTCGAGCTAGGAGGCGGAAACGAGGCTCCCCTGGATGTGTGCGGGACCCACGTGCTTCCTCTCGAGTGCAGACGGGTATGTCGGGGAACTTCTTGAGTTGCAGCAAGGGTGTGAAGGACCCTTTGGAAGTTCCAGTGGTTAGACGTGATTAGCCTCGAGAAGCCTCAGCGGAAATGGGCCTCATCTCGCCTGGAGGGCAAAACCTCCTGGATTTTCTCGAGTTGCGGCAGGTGCTCTCGACTTACGACGGGGACCTCAGGGACCCGCTCCGGTGGCCTCAGGAAAGGCCAGTCCCCATGCGAGTTCCTCGGGGGCCTCTCGGGATTCCTCTCCCGTCGATGCCGGGGCCTAAGACCTTGTGTGAAGTCGGGGCCGGAACCTGAGGATTCCTCTCCAGTACTGACATGGATCTTGGGGTACTTCTGGAGTCTCCCCAGGGGAGTCAGTCCTCGTCTCGAATGCGGGCATGCACTTGCGCTTTCCTCCAGAGCGGTAGCAGCAGTGTCACGCAGTCCGCCGCGTGGATCAAAGGATCTATGGTTTTCCCTCGAGTCTTTCCCACGAGGCTTTCCCACGAGGCTTTCCCACAGGGCTGTCCCACGTGCACACGTGGTGGGAGTCGATCCCCGGCTTGAACGTCAAGGCAGTCAGGGAAAACAGGTTCCTCTGGAATGGACTGACACATCTGGGGGACTCTTGGAATGGTGTCACGACCCTGGAGTTCCTCTCGCCTTTCCTGTGGAGAGCGCCTCCTCTTGAGATGCGACGGGAACGCCGGGAATTCTTTCCCTACGAAACAGGGAAAGGATCCCTCATCTCGAGCGAGGAGGCGGAAACGGGGCTCCCCTGGATGTGTGCGGGACACCACGTGCTTCCTCTCGAGTGCAGACGGGTATGTCGGGGAACTTCTTGAGTTGCAGCAAGGGTGTGAAGGACCCTTTGGAAGTTCCAGTGGTTAGATGTGATTGGCCTCGAGAAGCCTCAGCGGAAATGGGCCTCATCTCGCCTGGAGGGCAAAACCTCCTGGATTTTCTCGAGTTGCGGCAGGTGCTCTCGACTTACGACGGGGACCTCAGGGACCCGCTCTGGTGGCCTCAGGAAACGCCAGGCCCCATGCGAGTTCCTCGGGGGCGTCTAGGGATTCCTCTCCCGTCGATGCCGGGGCCTAAGACCTTGTGTGGAGCGGGGCCGGAACCTGAGGATTCCTCTCCAGTGCTGACATGATCTTGGGGTACTTCTGGAGTCTCCCCAGGGTAGTCAGTCCTCGTCTCGAATGCGGGCATGCACTTCCGCTTTCCTCCAGAGCGGTAGCAGCAGTGTCACGCAGTCCGCCGCGTGGATCAAAGGATGTATGGTTTTCCCTCGAGTCTTTCCCACGAGGCTTTCCCACGAGGCTTTCCCACAGGGCTGTCCCACGTGCACACGTGGTGGGAGTCGATCCTCGGCTTGAACGTCAAGGCAGTGCAGGGAAAACAGGTTCCTCTGGAATGGACTGGCACATCTGGGGGACTCTTGGAATGGTGGCACGACCCTGGAGTTCCTCTCGCTTTTCCTGTGGAGAGCGCCTCCTCTTGAGATGCGACGGGAACGCCGGGAATTCTTTCCCTACGAAACAGGGAAAGGATCCCTCATCTCGAGCTAGGAGGCGGAAACGGGGCTCCCCTGGATGTGTGCGGGACCCACGTGCGTCCTCTCGAGTGGAGACGGGTATGTCGGGGAACTTCATGAGTTGCAGCAAGGGTGAGAAGAACCCTTTGGAAGTTCCAGTGGTTAGACGTGATTAGCCTCGAGAAACCTCAGCGGAAATGGGCCTCATCTCGCCTGGAGGGCAAAACCTCCTGGATTTTCACGAGTTGCGGCAGGTGCTCTCGACTTACGACGGGGACCTCAGGGACCCGCTCTGGTGGCCTCAGGAAAGGCCAGTCCCCATGCAAGTTCCTCGGGGGCCTCTCGGGATTCCTCTCCCGTCGATGCCGGGGCCTAAGACCTTGTGTGGAGTCGGGGCCGGAAACTGAGGATTCCTCTACAGTGCTGACATGGATCTTGGGGTACTTCTGGAGTCTCCCCAGGGGAGTCAGTCCTCGTCTCGAATGCGGGCATGCACTTGCGCTTTCCTCCAGAGCGGTAGCAGCAGTGTCACGCAGTCCGCCGCGTGGATCAAAGGATCTATGGTTTTCCCTCGAGTCTTTCCCACGAGGCTTTCCCACGAGGCTTTCCCACAGGGCTGTCCCACGTGCACACGTGGTGGGAGTCGATCCCCGGCTTGAACGTCAAGGCAGTCAGGGAAAACAGGTTCCTCTGGAATAGACTGACACATCTGGGGGACTCTTGGAATGGTGTCACGACCCTGGAGTTCCTCTCGCCTTTCCTTTGGAGAGTGCCTCCTCTTGAGATGCGACGGGAACGCCGGGAATTCTTTCCCTACGAAACAGGGAAAGGATCCCTCATCTCGAGCTAGGAGGCGGAAACGGGGCTCCCCTGGATGTGTGCGGGACACCACGTGCTTCCTCTCGAGTGCAGACGGGTATGTCGGGGAACTTCTTGAGTTGCAGCAAGGGTGTGAAGGACCCTTTGGAAGTTCCAGTGGTTAGATGTGATTGGCCTCGAGAAGCCTCAGCGGAAATGGGCCTCATCTCGCCTGGAGGGCAAAACCTCCTGGATTTTCTCGAGTTGCGGCAGGTGCTCTAGACTTACGACGGGGACCTCAGGGACCCGCTCTGGTGGCCTCAGGAAAGGCCAGTCCCCATGCGAGTTCCTCGGGGGCCTCTCGGGATTCCTCTCCCGTCGATGCCGGGGCCTAAAACCTTGTGTGGAGCTGGGCCGGAACCTGAGGATTCCTCTCCAGTGCTGACATGGATCTTGGGGTACTTCTGGAGTCTCCCCAGGGGAGTCAGTCCTCGTCTCGAATGCGGGCATGCACTTGCGCTTTCCTCCAGAGCGGTAGCAGCAGTGTCACGCAGTCCGCCGCGTGGATCAAAGGATCTATGGTTTTCCCTCGAGTCTTTCCCACGAGGCTTTCCCACGAGGCTTTCCCACAGGGCTTTCCCACGTGCACACGTGGTGGGAGTCGATCCTCGGCTTGAACGTCAAGGCAGTGCAGGGAAAACAGTTTCCTCTGGAATTGACTGACACATCTGGGGGACTCTTGGAATGGTGGCATGACCCTGGAGTTCCTCTCGCCTTTCCTGTGGAGAGCGCCTCCTCTTGAGATGCGACGGGAACGCCGGGAATTCTTTCCCTACGAAACAGGGAAAGGATCCCTCATCTCGAGCTAGGAGGCGGAAACGGGTCTCCCCTGGATGTGTGGGGGACACCACGTGCTTCCTCTCGAGTGCAGACGGGTATGTCGGGGAACTTCTTGAGTTGCAGCAAGGGTGTGAAGGACCCTTTGGAAGGTCCAGTGGTTAGACCTGATTAGCCTCGAGAAGCCTCAGCGGAAATGGGCCTCATCTCGCCTGGAGGGCAAAACCTCCTGGATTTTCTCGAGTTGCGGCAGGTGCTCTCGACTTACGACGGGGACCTCAGGGAACCGCTCTGGTGGCCTCAGGAAAGGCCAGTCCCCATGCGAGTTCCTCGGGGGCCTCTCGGGATTCCTCTCCCGTCGATGCCGGGGCCTAAGACCTTGTGTGGAGTCGGGGCCGGAACCTGAGTACTCCTCTCCAGTGCTGACATGGATCTTGGGGTACTTCTGTAGTCTCCCCAGGGGAATCAGTCCTCGTCTCGAGTGCGGGCATGCATTGCGCTTTCCTCCGGAGCGGTAGCAGCAGTGTCACGCAGTCTGCCGCGTGGATCAAAGGATCTATGGTTTTCCCTCGAGTCTTTCCCACGAGGCTTTCCCACGAGGCTTTCCCACAGGGCTGTCCCACGTGCACACGTGGTGGGAGTCGATCCTCGGCTTGAACGTCAAGGCAGTGCAGGGAAAACAGTTTCCTCTGGAATGGACTGACACATCTGGGTGACTCTTGGAATGGTGGCACGACCCTGGAGTTCCTCTCGCCTTTCCTGTGGAGAGCGCCTCCTCTTGAGATGCGACGGGAACGCCGGGAATTATTTCCCTACGAAACAAGGAAAGGATCCCTCATCTCGAGCTAGGAGGCGGAAACGGGGCTCCCCTGGATGTGTGCGGGACACCTCGTGCTTCCTCTCGAGTGGAGACGGGTATGTCGGGGAACTTCTTGAGTTGCAGCAAGGGTGCGAAGGACCCTTTGGAAGTTCCAGTGGTTAGACGTGATTGGCCTCGAGAAGCCTCAGCGGAAATGGGCCTCATTTCGCCTGGAGGGCAAAACCTCCTGGATTTTCTCGAGTTGCGGCAGGTGCTCTCGACTTACGACGGGGACCTCAGGGACCCGCTCTGGTGGCCTCAGGAAAGGCCAGTCCCCATGCGAGTTCCTCGGGGGCCTCTCGGGATTCCTCTCCCGTCGATGCCGGGGCCTAAGACCTTGTGTGGAGTCGGGGCCGGAACCTGAGGATTCCTCTCCAGTGCTGACATGGATCTTGGGGTACTTCTGGAGTCTCCCCAGGGGAGTCAGTCCTCGTCTCGAATGCGGGCATGCACTTGCGCTTTCCTCCAGAGCGGTAGCAGCAGTGTCACGCAGTCTGCCGCGTGGATCAAAGATCTATGGTTTTCCCTCGAGTCTTTCCCACGAGGCTTTCCCACGAGGCTTTCCCACAGGGCTGTCCCACGTGCACACGTGGTGGGAGTCGATCCTCGGCTTGAACGTCACGGCAGTGCAGGGAAAACAGGTTCCTCTGGAATGGACTGACACATCGGGGGGACTCTTGGAATGGTGGCACGACCCTGGAGTTCCTCTCGCCTTTCCTGTGGAGAGCGCCTCCTCTTGAGATGCGACGGGAACGCCGGGAATTCTTTCCCTACGAAACAGGGAAAGGATCCCTCATCTCGAGCTAGGAGGCGGAAACGGGGCTCCCCTGGATGTGTGCGGGACACCACGTGCTTCCTCTCGAGTGGAGACGGGTATGTCGTGGAACTTCTTGAGTTGCAGTAAGGGTGTGAAGGACCCTTTGGAAGTTCCAGTGGTTAGATGTGATTGGCCTCGAGAAGCCTCAGGGGAAATGAGCCTCATCTCGCCTGGAGGGCAAAACCTCCTGGATTTTCTCGAGTTGCGGCAGGTGCTCTCGACTTACGACGGGGACCTCAGGGACCCGCTCTGGTGGCCTCAGGAAAGGCCAGTCCCCATGCGAGTTACTCGGGGGCCTCTCGGCATTCCTCTCCCGTCGATGCCGGGGCCTAAGACCTTGTGTGGAGTCGGGGCCGGAAACTGAGTATTCCTCTCCAGTGCTGACATGGATCTTGGGGTACTTCTGGAGTCTCCCCAGGGGAGTCAGTCCTCGTCTCGAATGCGGGCATGCACTTGCGCTTTCCTCCAGAGCGGTAGCAGCAGTGTCACGCAGTCCGCTGCGTGGATCAAAGGATCTATGGTTTTCCCTCGAGTCTTTCCCACGAGGCTTTCCCACGAGGCTTTCCCACAGGGCTGTCCCACGTGCACACGTGGTGGGAGTCGATCCTCGGCTTGAACGTCAAGGCAGTGCAGGGAAAACAGGTTCCTCTGGAATGGACTGACACATCTGGGGGACTCTTGGAATGGTGGCAGGACCCTGGAGTTCCTCTCGCCTTTCCTGTGGAGAGCGCCTCCTCTTGAGATGCGACGGGAACGCCGGGAATTCTTTCCCTACGAAACAGGGAAAGGATCCCTCATCTAGAGCTAGGAGGCGGAAACGGGGCTCCCCTGGATTTGTGCGGGACACCACGTGCTTCCTCTCGAGTGCAGACGGGTATGTCGGGGAACTTCTTGAGTTGCAGCAAGGGTGTGAAGGACCCTTTGGAAGTTCCAGTGGTTAGATGTGATTGGCCTCGAGAAGCCTCAGCGGAAATGGGCCTCATCTCGCCTGGAGGGCAAAACCTCCTGGATTTTCTCGAGTTGCGGCAGGTGCTCTCGACTTACGACGGGGAACTCAGGGACCCGCTCTGGTGGCCTCAGGAAAGGCCAGTCCCCATGCGAGTTCCTAGGGGGCCTCTCGGGATTCCTCTCCCGTCGATGCCGGGGCCTAAGACCTTGTGTGGAGTCGGGGCCGGAACCTGAGGATTCCTCTCCAGTGATGACATGGATCTTGGGGTACTTCTGGAGTCTCCCCAGGGGAGTCAGTCCTCGTCTCGAATGCGGGCATGCACTTGCGCTTTCCTCCAGAGCGGTAGCAGCAGTGTCACGGAGTCTGCCGCGTGGATCAAAGATCTATGGTTTTCCCTCGAGTCTTTCCCACGAGGCTTTCCCACGAGGCTTTCCCACATGGCTGTCCCACGTGCACACGTGGTGGGAGTCGATCCTCGGCTTGAACGTCAAGGCAGTGCAGGGAAAACAGGTTCCTCTGGAATGGACTGACACATCTGGGGGACTCTTGGAATGGTGTCACGACCCTGGAGTTCCTCTCGCCTTTCCTGTGGAGAGCGCCTCCTCTTGAGATGCGACGGGAACGCAGGGAATTATTTCCCTACGAAACAGGGAAAGGATCCCTCATCTCGAGCTAGGAGGCGGAAACGGGGCTCCCCTGGATGTGTGCGGGACCCCACGTGCTTCCTCTCGAGTGCAGACGGGTATTTCGGGGAACTTCTTGAGTTGCAGCAAGGGTGTGAAGGACCCTTTGGAAGTTCCAGTGGTTAGATGTGATTGGCCTCGAGAAGCCTCAGGGGAAGTGGGCCTCATCTCGCCTGGAGGGCAAAACCTCCTGGATTTTCTCGAGTTGCGGCAGGTGCTCTCGACTTACGACGGGGACCTCAGGGACCCGCTCTGGTGGCCTCAGGAAAGGCCAGTCCCCATGCGAGTTCCTCGGGGGCCTCTCGGGATTCCTCTCCCGTCGATGCCGGGGCCTAAGACCTTGTGTGGAGTCGGGGCCGGAACCTGAGGATTCCTCTCCAGTGCTGACATGGATCTTGGGGTACTTCTGGAGTCTCCCCAGGGGAGTCAGTCCTCGTCTCGAATGCGGGCATGCACTTGCGCTTTCCTCCAGAGCGGTAGCAGCAGTGTCACGCAGTCCGCCGCGTGGATCAAAGGATCTATGGTTTTCCCTCGAGTCTTTCCCACGAGGCTTTCCCACGAGGCTTTCCCACAGGGCTGTCCCACGTGCACACGTGGTGGGAGTCGATCCTCGGCTTGAACGTCAAGGCAGTGCAGGGAAAACAGGTTCCTCTGGAATGGACTGACACATCTGGGGGACTCTTGGAATGGTGTCACGACCCTGGAGTTCCTCTCGCATTTCCTGTGGAGAGCGCCTCCTCTTGAGATGCGACGGGAATGCCGGGAATTCTTTCCCTACGAAACAGGGAAAGGATCCCTCATCTCGAGCTAGGAGGCGGAAACGGGGCTCATCTGGATGTGTGCGGGACACCACGTGCTTCCTCTCGAGTGCAGACGGGTATGTCTGGGAACTTCTTGAGTTGCAGCAAGGGTGTGAGGACCCTTTGGAAGTTCCAGTGGTTAGATGTGATTGGCCTCGAGAAGCCTCAGCGGAAATGGGCCTCATCTCGCCTGGAGGGCAAAACCTCCTGGATTTTCTCGAGTTGCGGCAGGTGCTCTCGACTTACGACGGGGACCTCAGGGACCCGCTCTGGTGGCCTCAGGAAAGGCCAGTCCCCATGCGAGTTCCTCGGGGCCCTCTCGGGATTCCTCTCCCGTCGATGCCGGGGCCTAAGACCTTGTGTGGAGTCGGGGCCGGAACCTGAGGATTCCTCTCCAGTGCTGACATGGATCTTGGGGTACTTCTGGAGTCTCCCCAGGGGAGTCAGTCCTCGTCTCGAATGCGGGCATGCACTTGCGCTTTCCTCCAGAGCGGTAGCAGCAGTGTCACGCAGTCCGCCGCGTGGATCAAAGGATCTATGGTTTTCCCTCGAGTCTTTCCCACGAGGCTTTCCCACGAGGCTTTCCCACAGGGCTGTCCCACGTGCACACGTGGTGGGAGTCGATCCTCGGCTTGAACGTCAAGGCAGTGCAGGGAAAACAGGTTCCTCTGGAATCGACTGACACATCTGGGGGACTCTTGGAATGGTGGCACGACCCAGGAGTTCCTCTCGCCTTTCCTGTGGAGAGCGCCTCCTCTTGAGATGCGACGGGAACGCTGGGAATTCTTTCCCTACGAAACAGGGAAAGGATCCCTCATCTCGAGCTAGGAGGCGGAAACGGGGCCCTGGATGTGTGCGGGACCCCACGTGCTTCCTCTCTAGTGGAGACGGGTATGTCGGGGAACTTCTTGAGTTGCAGCGAGGGTGTGAAGGACCCTTTGGAAGTTCCAGTGGTTAGACGTGATTAGCCTCGAGAAGACTCAGCGGAAAGGGGCCTCATCTCGCCTGGAGGGCAAAACCTCCTGTATTTTCTCGAGTTGCGGCAGGTGCTCTCGACTTACGACGGGGACCTCAGGGACCCGCTCTGGTGGCCTCAGGAAAGGCCAGTCCCCATGCGAGTTCCTCGGGGGCCTCTCGGGATTCCTCTCCCGTCGATGCCGGGGCCTAAGTCCTTGTGTGGAGTCGGGGCCGGAACCTGAGGATTCCTCTCCAGTGCTGACATGGATCTTGGGGTACTTCTGGAGTCTCCCCAGGGGAGTCAGTCCTCGTCTCGAATGCGGGCATGCACTTGCGCTTTCCTCCAGAGCGGTAGCAGCAGTGTCACGCAGTCCGCCGCGTGGATCAAAGGATCTATGGTTTTCCCTTGAGTCTTTCCCACGAGGCTTTCCCACGAGGCTTTCCCACAGGGCTGTCCCACGTGCACACGTGGTGGGAGTCGATCCTCGGCATGAACGTCAAGGCAGTGCAGGGAAAACAGGTTCCTCTGGAATGGACTGACACATCTGGGGGACTCTTGGAATGGTGGCATGACCCTGGAGTTCCTCTCGCCTTTCCTG
This sequence comes from Ovis canadensis, assembly GCF_042477335.2. NCBI lineage: Eukaryota > Metazoa > Chordata > Mammalia > Artiodactyla > Bovidae > Ovis > Ovis canadensis. The sequence continues at coordinate 5,608,655 of NC_091252.1, forward strand.
TGGAGAGCGCCTCCTCTTGAGATGCGACGGGAACGCCGGGAATTCTTTCCCTACGAAACAGGGAAAGGATCCCTCATCTCGAGCTAGGAGGCGGAAACAGGGGTCCCCTGGATGTTTGCGGGACACCAAGTGCTTCCTCTCGAGTGGAGACGGGTATGTCGGGGAACTTCTTGAGTTGCAGCAAGGGTGTGAAGGACCCTTTGGAAGTTCCAGTGGTTAGATGTGATTGGCCTCGAGAAGCCTCAGCGGAAATGGGCCTCATCTCGCCTGGAGGGCAAAACCTCCTGGATTTTCTCGAGTTGCGGCAGGTGCTCTCGACTTACGACGGGGACCTCAGGGACCCGCTCTGGTGGCCTCAGGAAAGGCCAGTCCCCATGCAAGTTCCTCGGGGGCCTCTCGGGATTCCTCTCCCGTCGATGCCGGGGCCTAAGACCTTGTGTGGAGTCGGGGCCGGAACCTGAGGATTCCTCTCCAGTGCTGACATGGATCTTGGGGTACTTCTGGAGTCTCCCCAGGGGAGTCAGTCCTCGTCTTGAATGCGGGCATGCACTTGCCCTTTCCTCCAGAGCGGTAGCAGCAGTGTCACGCTGTCCGCCGCGTGGATCAAAGGATCTATGGTTTTCCCTCGAGTCTTTCCCACGAGGCTTTCCCACGAGGCTTTCCCACAGGGCTGTCCCACGTGCACACGTGGTGGGAGTCGATCCTCGGCTTGAACGTCAAGGCAGTGCAGGGAAAACAGGTTCCTCTGGAATGGACTGACACATCTGGGGGACTCTTGGAATGGTGTCACGACCCTGGAGTTCCTCTCGCCTTTCCTGTGGAGAGCGCCTCCTCTTGAGATGCGACGGAAACGCCGGGAATTCTTTCCCTACGAAACAGGGAAAGGATCCCTCATCTCGAGCTAGGAGGCTGAAACGGGGCTCCCCTGGATGTGTGCGGGACCCACGTGCTTCCTCTCAAGTGGAGACGGGTATGTCGGGGAACTTCTTGAGTTGCAGCAAGGGTGTGAAGGACCCTTTGGAAGTTCCAGTGGTTAGACGTGATTAGCCTCGAGAAGCCTCATCGGAAATGGGCCTCATCTCGCCTGGAGGGCAAAACCTCCTGGATTTTCTCGAGTTGCGGCAGGTGCTCTCGACTTACGACGGGGACCTCAGGGACCCGCTCTGGTGGCCTCAGGAAAGGCCAGTCCCCATGCGAGTTCCTCGGGGGCCTCTCGGGATTACTCTCCCGTCGATGCCGGGGCCTAAGACCTTGTGTGGAGTCGGGGCCGGAACCTGAGGATTCCTCTCCAGTGCTGACATGGATCTTGGGGTACTTCTGGAGTCTCCCCAGGGGAGTCAGTCCTCGTCTCGAATGCGGGCATGCACTTGCGATTTCCTCCAGAGCGGTAGCAGCAGTGTCACGCAGTCCGCCGCGTGGATCCAAGGATCTATGGTTTTCCCTCGAGTCTTTCCCACGAGGCTTTCCCACGAGGCTTTCCCACAGGGCTGTCCCACGTGCACACGTGGTGGGAGTCGATCCTCGGCTTGAACGTCAAGGCAGTGCAGGGAAAACAGGTTCCTCTGGAATGGACTGACACATCTGGGGGACTCTTGGAATGGTGGCATGACCCTGGAGTTCCTCTCGCCTTTCCTGTGGAGAGCGTCTCCTCTTGAGATGCGACGGGAACGCCGGGAATTCTTTCCCTACGAAACAGGGAAAGGATCCCTCATCTCGAGCTAGGAGGCGGAAACAGGGCTCCCCTGGATGTTTGCGGGACACCAAGTGCTTCCTCTCGAGTGGAGACGGGTATGTCGGGGAACTTCTTGAGTTGCAGCAAGGGTGTGAAGGACCCTTTGGAAGTTCCAGTGGTTAGACGTGATTGGCCTCGAGAAGCCTCAGCGGAAATGTGCCTCATCTCGCCTGGAGGGCAAAACCTCCTGGATTTTCTCGAGTTGCGGCAGGTGCTCTCGACTTACGACGGGGACCTCAGGGACCCGCTCTGGTGGCCTCAGGAAAGGCCAGTCCCCATGCGAGTTCCTCGGGGGCCTCTCGGGATTCCTCTCCCGTCGATGCCGGGGCCTAAGACCTTGTGTGGAGTCGGGGCCGGAACCTGAGGATTCCTCTCCAGTGCTGACATGGATCTTGGGGTACTTCTGGAGTCTCCCCAGGGGAGTCAGTCCTCGTCTTGAATGCGGGCATGCACTTGCCCTTTCCTCCAGAGCGGTAGCAGCAGTGTCACGCTGTCCGCCGCGTGGATCAAAGGATCTATGGTTTTCCCTCGAGTCTTTCCCACGAGGCTTTCCCATGATGCTTTCCCACAGGGCTGTCCCACGTGCACACGTGGTGGGAGTCGATCCTCGGCTTGAACGTCAAGGCAGTGCAGGGAAAACAGATTCCTCTAGAATGGACTGACACATCTGGGGGACTCTTGGAATGGTGTCACGAACCTGGAGTTCCTCTCGCCTTTCCTGTGGAGAGCGCCTCCTCTTGAGATGCGACGGGAACGCCGGGAATTCTTTCCCTACGAAACAGGGAAAGGATCCCTCATCTCGAGCTAGGAGGCGGAAACGGGGCTACCCTGGATGTGTGCGGGACACCACGTGTTTCCTCTCGAGTGGAGACGGGTATGTCGGGGAACTTCTTGAGTTGCAGCAATGGTGTGAAGGACCCTTTGGAAGTTCCAGTGGTTAGATGTGATTGGCCTCGAGAAGCCTCAGCGGAAATGGGCCTCATCTCGCCTGGAGGGCAAAACCTCCTGGATTTTCTCGAGTTGCGGCAGGTGCTCTCGACTTACGACGGGGACCACAGGGACCCGCTCTGGTGGCCTCAGGAAAGGCCAGTCCCCATGCGAGTTCCTCGGGGTCCTCTCGGGATTCCTCTCCCATCGATGCCGGGGCCTAAGACCTTGTGTGGAGTCGGGGCCGGAACCTGAGGATTCCTCTCCAGTGCTGACATGGATCTTGGGGTATTTCTGGAGTCTCCCCAGGGGAGTCAGTCCTCGTCTCGAATGCGGGCATGCACTTGCGCTTTCCTCCAGAGCGGTAGCAGCAGTGTCACGCAGTCCGCCGCGTGGATCAAAGGATCTATGGTTTTCCCTCGAGTCTTTCCCACGAGGCTTTCCCACGAGGCTTTCCCACAGGGCTGTCCCACGTGCACACGTGGTGGGAGTCGATCCTCGGCTTGAACGTCAAGGCAGTGCAGGGAAAACCGGTTCCTCTGGAATGGACTGACATATCTGGGTGACTCTTGGAATGGTGGCACGACCCTGGAGTTCCTCTCGCCTTTCCTGTGGAGAGCGCCTCCTCTTGAGATGCGACGGGAACGCCGGGAATTCTTTCCCTACGAAACAGGGAAAGGATCCCTCATCTCGAGCTAGGAGGCGGAAACGGGGCTCCCCTGGATGTGTGCGGGACACCACGTGCTTCCTCTCGAGTGCAGACGGGTATGTCGGGGAACTTCTTGAGTTGCAGCAAGGGTGTGAAGGACCCTTTGGAAGTTCCAGTGGTTAGATGTGATTGGCCTCGAGAAGCCTCAGCGGAAATGGGCCTCATCTCGCCTGGAGGGCAAAACCTCCTGGATTTTCTCGAGTTGCGGCAGGTGCTCTCGACTTACGACGGGGACCTCAGGGACCCGCTCTGGTGGCCTCAGGAAACGCCAGGCCCCATGCGAGTTCCTCGGGGGCGTCTAGGGATTCCTCTCCCGTCGATGCCGGGGCCTAAGACCTTGTGTGGAGCGGGGCCGGAACCTGAGGATTCCTCTCCAGTGCTGACATGATCTTGGGGTACTTCTGGAGTCTCCCCAGGGTAGTCAGTCCTCGTCTCGAATGCGGGCATGCACTTCCGCTTTCCTCCAGAGCGGTAGCAGCAGTGTCACGCAGTCCGCCGCGTGGATCAAAGGATCTATGGTTTTCCCTCGAGTCTTTCCCACGAGGCTTTCCCACGAGGCTTTCCCACAGGGCTGTCCCACGTGCACACGTGGTGGGAGTCGATCCTCGGCTTGAACGTCAAGGCAGTGCAGGGAAAACAGGTTCCTCTGGAATGGACTGGCACATCTGGGGGACTCTTGGAATGGTGGCACGACCCTGGAGTTCCTCTCGCTTTTCCTGTGGAGAGCGCCTCCTCTTGAGATGCGACGGGAACGCCGGGAATTCTTTCCCTACGAAACAGGGAAAGGATCCCTCATCTCGAGCTAGGAGGCGGAAACGGGGCTCCCCTGGATGTGTGCGGGACCCACGTGCTTCCTCTCGAGTGGAGACGGGTATGTCGGGGAACTTCATGAGTTGCAGCAAGGGTGAGAAGAACCCTTTGGAAGTTCCAGTGGTTAGACGTGATTAGCCTCGAGAAACCTCAGCGGAAATGGGCCTCATCTCGCCTGGAGGGCAAAACCTCCTGGATTTTCACGAGTTGCGGCAGGTGCTCTCGACTTACGACGGGGACCTCAGGGACCCGCTCTGGTGGCCTCAGGAAAGGCCAGTCCCCATGCAAGTTCCTCGGGGGCCTCTCGGGATTCCTCTCCCGTCGATGCCGGGGCCTAAGACCTTGTGTGGAGTCGGGGCCGGAAACTGAGGATTCCTCTACAGTGCTGACATGGATCTTGGGGTACTTCTGGAGTCTCCCCAGGGGAGTCAGTCCTCGTCTCGAATGCGGGCATGCACTTGCGCTTTCCTCCAGAGCGGTAGCAGCAGTGTCACGCAGTCCGCCGCGTGGATCAAAGGATCTATGGTTTTCCCTCGAGTCTTTCCCACGAGGCTTTCCCACGAGGCTTTCCCACAGGGCTGTCCCACGTGCACACGTGGTGGGAGTCGATCCCCGGCTTGAACGTCAAGGCAGTCAGGGAAAACAGGTTCCTCTGGAATAGACTGACACATCTGGGGGACTCTTGGAATGGTGTCACGACCCTGGAGTTCCTCTCGCCTTTCCTTTGGAGAGCGCCTCCTCTTGAGATGCGACGGGAACGCCGGGAATTCTTTCCCTACGAAACAGGGAAAGGATCCCTCATCTCGAGCTAGGAGGCGGAAACGGGGCTCCCCTGGATGTGTGCGGGACACCACGTGCTTCCTCTCGAGTGCAGACGGGTATGTCGGGGAACTTCTTGAGTTGCAGCAAGGGTGTGAAGGACCCTTTGGAAGTTCCAGTGGTTAGATGTGATTGGCCTCGAGAAGCCTCAGCGGAAATGGGCCTCATCTCGCCTGGAGGGCAAAACCTCCTGGATTTTCTCGAGTTGCGGCAGGTGCTCTAGACTTACGACGGGGACCTCAGGGACCCGCTCTGGTGGCCTCAGGAAAGGCCAGTCCCCATGCGAGTTCCTCGGGGGCCTCTCGGGATTCCTCTCCCGTCGATGCCGGGGCCTAAAACCTTGTGTGGAGCTGGGCCGGAACCTGAGGATTCCTCTCCAGTGCTGACATGGATCTTGGGGTACTTCTGGAGTCTCCCCAGGGGAGTCAGTCCTCGTCTCGAATGCGGGCATGCACTTGCGCTTTCCTCCAGAGCGGTAGCAGCAGTGTCACGCAGTCCGCCGCGTGGATCAAAGGATCTATGGTTTTCCCTCGAGTCTTTCCCACGAGGCTTTCCCACGAGGCTTTCCCACAGGGCTTTCCCACGTGCACACGTGGTGGGAGTCGATCCTCGGCTTGAACGTCAAGGCAGTGCAGGGAAAACAGTTTCCTCTGGAATTGACTGACACATCTGGGGGACTCTTGGAATGGTGGCATGACCCTGGAGTTCCTCTCGCCTTTCCTGTGGAGAGCGCCTCCTCTTGAGATGCGACGGGAACGCCGGGAATTCTTTCCCTACGAAACAGGGAAAGGATCCCTCATCTCGAGCTAGGAGGCGGAAACGGGTCTCCCCTGGATGTGTGCGGGACACCACGTGCTTCCTCTCGAGTGCAGACGGGTATGTCGGGGAACTTCTTGAGTTGCAGCAAGGGTGTGAAGGACCCTTTGGAAGGTCCAGTGGTTAGACCTGATTAGCCTCGAGAAGCCTCAGCGGAAATGGGCCTCATCTCGCCTGGAGGGCAAAACCTCCTGGATTTTCTCGAGTTGCGGCAGGTGCTCTCGACTTACGACGGGGACCTCAGGGAACCGCTCTGGTGGCCTCAGGAAAGGCCAGTCCCCATGCGAGTTCCTCGGGGGCCTCTCGGGATTCCTCTCCCGTCGATGCCGGGGCCTAAGACCTTGTGTGGAGTCGGGGCCGGAACCTGAGTACTCCTCTCCAGTGCTGACATGGATCTTGGGGTACTTCTGGAGTCTCCCCAGGGGAATCAGTCCTCGTCTCGAGTGCGGGCATGCATTGCGCTTTCCTCCGGAGCGGTAGCAGCAGTGTCACGCAGTCTGCCGCGTGGATCAAAGGATCTATGGTTTTCCCTCGAGTCTTTCCCACGAGGCTTTCCCACGAGGCTTTCCCACAGGGCTGTCCCACGTGCACACGTGGTGGGAGTCGATCCTCGGCTTGAACGTCAAGGCAGTGCAGGGAAAACAGGTTCCTCTGGAATGGACTGACACATCTGGGTGACTCTTGGAATGGTGGCACGACCCTGGAGTTCCTCTCGCCTTTCCTGTGGAGAGCGCCTCCTCTTGAGATGCGACAGGAACGCCGGGAATTCTTTCCCTACGAAACAGGGAAAGGATCCCTCATCTCGAGCTAGGAGGCGGAAACGGGGCTCCCCTGGATGTGTGCGGGAACCACGTGCTTCCTCTCGAGTGCAGACGGGTATGTCGGGGAACTTCTTGAGTTGCAGCAAGGGTGTGAAGGACCCTTTGGAAGTTCCAGTGGTTAGACGTGATTAGCCTCGAGAAGCCTCAGCGGAAATGGGCCTCATCTCGCCTGGAGAGCAAAACCTCCTGGATTTTCTCGAGTTGCGGCAGGTGCTCTCGACTTACGACGGGGACCTCAGGGACACGCTCTGGTGGCCTCAGGAAAGGCCAGTCCCCATGCGAGTTCCTCGGGGGCCTCTCGGGATTCCTCTCCCGTCGATGCCGGGGCCTAAGACCTTGTGTGGAGTCGGGGCCGGAACCTGAGGATTCCTCTCCAGTGCTGACATGGATCTTGGGGTACTTCTGGAGTCTCCCCAGGGGAGTCAGTCCTCGTCTCGAATGCGGGCATGCACTTGCGCTTTCCTCCAGAGCGGTAGCAGCAGTGTCACGCAGTCCGCCGCGTGGATCAAAGGATCTATGGTTTTCCCTCGAGTCTTTCCCACGAGGCTTTCCCACGAGGCTTTCCCACAGGGCTGTCCTACGTGCACACGTGGTGGGAGTCGATCCTCGGCATGAACGTCAAGGCAGTGCAGGGAAACAGGTTCCTCTGGAATGGACTGACACATCTGGGGGACTCTTGGAATGGTGGCATGACCCTGGAGTTCCTCTCGCCTTTCCTGTGGAGAGCGCCTCCTCTTGAAATGCAACGGGAACGCCGGGAATTCTTTCCCTACGAAACAGGGAAAGGATCCCTCATCTCGAGCTAGGAGGCGGAAACGGGGCTCCCCTGGATGTGTGCGGGACACCACGTGCTTCCTCTCGAGTGGAGACGGGTATGTCTGGGAACTTCTTGAGTTGCAGCAAGGGTGTGAGGACCCTTTGGAAGTTCCAGTGGTTAGATGTGATTGGCCTCGAGAAGCCTCAGCGGAAATGGGCCTCATCTCGCCTGGAGGGCAAAACCTCCTGGATTTTCTCGAGTTGCGGCAGGTGCTCTCGACTTACGACGGGGACCTCAGGGACCCGCTCTGGTGGCCTCAGGAAAGGCCAGTCCCCATGTGAGTTCCTCGGGGGCCTCTCGGGATTCCTCTCCCGTCGATGCCGGGGCCTAAGACCTTGTGTGGAGTCGGGGCCGGAACCTGAGGATTCCTCTCCAGTGCTGACATGGATCTTGGGGTACTTCTGGAGTCTCCCCAGGGGAGTCAGTCCTCGTCTCGAATGCGGGCATGCACTTGCGCTTTCCTCCAGAGCGGTAGCAGCAGTGTCACGCAGTCCGCCGCGTGGATCAAAGGATCTATGGTTTTCGCTCGAGTCTTTCCCACGAGGCTTTCCCACGAGGCTTTCCCACAGGGCTGTCCCACGTGCACACGTGGTGGGAGTCGACCCTCGGCTTGAACGTCAAGGCAGTGCAGGGAAAACAGGTTCCTCTGGAATCGACTGACACATCTGGGGGACTCTTGGAATGGTGGCACGACCCAGGAGTTCCTCTCGCCTTTCCTGTGGAGAGCGCCTCCTCTTGAGATGCGACGGGAACGCTGGGAATTCTTTCCCTACGAAACAGGGAAAGGATCCCTCATCTCGAGCTAGGAGGCGGAAACTGGGCCCTGGATGTGTGCGGGACCCCACGTGCTTCCTCTCTAGTGGAGACGGGTATGTCGGGGAACTTCTTGAGTTGCAGCGAGGGTGTGAAGGACCCTTTGGAAGTTCCAGTGGTTAGACGTGATTAGCCTCGAGAAGACTCAGCGGAAAGGGGCCTCATCTCGCCTGGAGGGCAAAACCTCCTGTATTTTCTCGAGTTGCGGCAGGTGCTCTCGACTTACGACGGGGACCTCAGGGACCTGCTCTGGTGGCCTCAGGAAAGGCCAGTCCCCATGCGAGTTCCTCGGGGGCCTCTCGGGATTCCGCTCCCGTCGATGCCGGGGCCTAAGACCTTGTGTGGAGTCGGGGCCGGGACCTGAGGATTCCTCTCCAGTGCTGACATGGATCTTGGGGTACTTCTGGAGTCTCCCCAGGGGAGTCAGTCCTCGTCTCGAATGCGGGCATGCACTTCCGCTTTCCTCCAGAGCGGTAGCAGCAGTGTCACGCAGTCCGCCGCGTGGATCAAAGGATCTATGGTTTTCGCTCGAGTCTTTCCCACGAGGCTTTCCCACGAGGCTTTCCCACAGGGCTGTCCCACGTGCACACGTGGTGGGAGTCGATCCTCGGCATGAACGTCAAGGCAGTGCAGGGAAAACAGGTTCCTCTGGAATGGACTGACACATCTGGGGGACTCTTGGAATGGTGGCATGACCCTGGAGTTCCTCTCGCCTTTCCTGTGGAGAGCGCCTCCTCTTGAAATGCGACGGGAACGCCGGGAATTCTTTCCCTACGAAACAGGGAAAGGATCCCTCATCTCGAGCTAGGAGGCGGAAACGGGGCTCCCCTGGATGTTTGCGGGACACCACGTGCTTCCTCTCGAGTGCAGACGGGTATGTCGGGGAACTTCTTGAGTTGCAGCAAGGGTGTGAGGACCCTTTGGAAGTTCCAGTGGTTAGATGTGATTGGCCTCGAGAAGCCTCAGCGGAAATGGGCCTCATCTCGCCTGGAGGGCAAAACCTCCTGGATTTTCTCGAGTTGCGGCAGGTGCTCTCGACTTACGACGGGGACCTCAGGGACCCGCTCTGGTGGCCTCAGGAAAGGCCAGTCCCCATGCGAGTTCCTCGGGGGCCTCTCGGGATTCCTCTCCCGGCGATGCCGGGGCCTAAGACCTTGTGTGGAGTCGGGGCCGGAACCTGAGGTTTCCTCTCCAGTGCTGACATGGATCGTGGGGTACTTCTGGAGTCTCCCCAGGGGAATCAGTCCTCGTCTCGAATGCGGGCATGCATTGCGCTTTCCTCCAGAGCGGTAGCAGCAGTGTCACGCAGTCTGCCGCGTGGATCAAAGGATCTATGGTTTTCCCTCGAGTCTTTCCCACCAGGCTTTCCCACGAGGCTTTCCCACAGGGCTGTCCCACGTGCACACGTGGTGGGAGTCGATCCTCGGCTTGAACGTCAAGGCAGTGCAGGGAAAACAGGTTCCTCTGGAATGGACTGACACATCTGGGGGACTCTTGGAATGGTAGCACGACCCTGGAGTTCCTCTCGCCTTTCCTGTGGAGAGCGCCTCCTCTTGAGATGCGACGGGAACGCCGGGAATTCTTTCCCTACGAAACAGGGAAAGGATCCCTCATCTCGAGCTAGGAGGCGGAAACGGGGCTCCCCTGGATGTGTGCGGGACCCACGTGCTTCCTCTCGAGTGCAGACGGGTATGTCGAGGAACTTCTTGAGTTGCAGCAAGGGTGTGAAGGACCCTTTGGAAGTTCCAGTGGTTAGACGTGATTAGCCTCGAGAAGCCTCAGCGGAAATGGGCCTCATCTCGCCTGGAGGGCAAAACCTCCTGGATTTTCTCGAGTTGCGGCAGGTGCTCTCGACTTACGACGGGGACCTCAGGGACCCGCTCTGGTGGCCTCAGGAAAGGCCAGTCCCCATGCGAGTTCCTCGGGGGCCTCTCGGGATTCCTCTCCCTTCGATGCCGGGGCCTAAGACCTTGTGTGGAGTCGGGGCCGGAACCTGAGGATTCCTCTCCAGTGCTGACATGGATCTTGGGGTACTTCTGGAGTCTCCCCAGGGGAGTCAGTCCTCGTCTCGAATGCGGGCATGCACTTGCGCTTTCCTCCAGAGCGGTAGCAGCAGTGTCACGCATTCCGCCGCGTGGATCCAAGGATCTATGGTTTTCCCTCGAGTCTTTCCCACGAGGCTTTCCCACGAGTCTTTCCCACATGGCTGTCCCACGTGCACACGTGGTGGGAGTCGATCCTCGGCTTGAACGTCAAGGCAGTGCAGGGAAAACAGGTTCCTCTGGAATGGACTGACACATCTGGGGGACTCTTGGAATGGTGTCATGACCCTGGAGTTCCTCTCGCCTTTCCTGTGGAGAGCGCCTCCTCTTGAGATGCGACGGGAACGCCGGGAATTCTTTCCCTACGAAACAGGGAAAGGATCCCTCATCTCGAGCTAGGAGGCGGAAACAGGGGTCCCCTGGATGTTTGCGGGACACCAAGTGCTTCCTCTCGAGTGGAGACGGGTATGTCGGGGAACTTCTTGAGTTGCAGCAAGGGTGTGAAGGACCCTTTGGAAGTTCCAGTGGTTAGATGTGATTGGCCTCGAGAAGCCTCAGCGGAAATGGGCCTCATCTCGCCTGGAGGGCAAAACCTCCTGGATTTTCTCGAGTTGCGGCAGGTGCTCTCGACTTACGACGGGGACCTCAGGGACCCGCTCTGGTGGCCTCAGGAAAGGCCAGTCCCCATGCAAGTTCCTCGGGGGCCTCTCGGGATTCCTCTCCCGTCGATGCCGGGGCATAAGACCTTGTGTGGAGTCGGGGCCGGAACCTGAGGATTCCTCTCCAGTGCTGACATGGATCTTGGGGTACTTCTGGAGTCTCCCCAGGGGAGTCAGTCCTCGTCTTGAATGCGGGCATGCACTTGCCCTTTCCTCCAGAGCGGTAGCAGCAGTGTCACGCTGTCCGCCGCGTGGATCAAAGGATCTATGGTTTTCCCTCGAGTCTTTCCCACGAGGCTTTCCCACGAGGCTTTCCCACAGGGCTGTCCCACGTGCACACGTGGTGGGAGTCGATCCTCGCTTGAACGTCAAGGCAGTGCAGGGAAAACAGGTTCCTCTGGAATGGACTGACACATCTGGGGGACTCTTGGAATGGTGTCACGACCCTGGAGTTCCTCTCGCCTTTCCTGTGGAGAGCGCCTCCTCTTGAAATGCGACGGGAACGCCGGGAATTCTTTCCCTACGATACAGGGAAAGGATCCCTCATCTCGAGCTAGGAGGCGGAAACGGGGCTCCCCTGGATGTTTGCGGGACACCACGTGCTTCCTCTCGAGTGCAGACGGGTATGTCGGGGAACTTCTTGAGTTGCAGCAAGGGTGTGAGGACCCTTTGGAAGTTCCAGTGGTTAGATGTGATTGGCCTCGAGAAGCCTCAGCGGAAATGGGCCTCATCTCGCCTGGAGGGCAAAACCTCCTGGATTTTCTCGAGTTGCGGCAGGTGCTCTCGACTTACGACGGGGACCTCAGGGACCCGCTCTGGTGGCCTCAGGAAAGGCCAGTCCCCATGCGAGTTCCTCGGGGGCCTCTCGGGATTCCTCTCCTGGCGATGCCGGGGCCTAAGACCTTGTGTGGAGTCTGGGCCGGAACCTGAGGTTTCCTCTCCAGTGCTGACATGGATCGTGGGGTACTTCTGGAGTCTCCCCAGGGGAATCAGTCCTCGTCTCGAATGCGGGCATGCATTGCGCTTTCCTCCAGAGCGGTAGCAGCAGTGTCACGCAGTCTGCCGCGTGGATCAAAGGATCTATGGTTTTCCCTCGAGTCTTTCCCACCAGGCTTTCCCACGAGGCTTTCCCACAGGGCTGTCCCACGTGCACACGTGGTGGGAGTCGATCCTCGGCTTGAACGTCAAGGCAGTGCAGGGAAAACAGGTTCCTCTGGAATGGACTGACACATCTGGGGGACTCTTGGAATGGTAGCACGACCCTGGAGTTCCTCTCGCCTTTCCTGTGGAGAGCGCCTCCTCTTGAGATGCGACGGGAACGCCGGGAATTCTTTCCCTACGAAACAGGGAAAGGATCCCTCATCTCGAGCTAGGAGGCGGAAACGGGGCTCCCCTGGATGTGTGCGGGACCCACGTGCTTCCTCTCGAGTGCAGACGGGTATGTCGAGGAACTTCTTGAGTTGCAGCAAGGGTGTGAAGGACCCTTTGGAAGTTCCAGTGGTTAGACGTGATTAGCCTCGAGAAGCCTCAGCGGAAATGGGCCTCATCTCGCCTGGAGGGCAAAACCTCCTGGATTTTCTCGAGTTGCGGCAGGTGCTCTCGACTTACGACGGGGACCTCAGGGACCCGCTCTGGTGGCCTCAGGAAAGGCCAGTCCCCATGCGAGTTCCTCGGGGGCCTCTCGGGATTCCTCTCCCTTCGATGCCGGGGCCTAAGACCTTGTGTGGAGTCGGGGCCGGAACCTGAGGATTCCTCTCCAGTGCTGACATGGATCTTGGGGTACTTCTGGAGTCTCCCCAGGGGAGTCAGTCCTCGTCTCGAATGCGGGCATGCACTTGCGCTTTCCTCCAGAGCGGTAGCAGCAGTGTCACGCATTCCGCCGCGTGGATCCAAGGATCTATGGTTTTCCCTCGAGTCTTTCCCACGAGGCTTTCCCACGAGTCTTTCCCACATGGCTGTCCCACGTGCACACGTGGTGGGAGTCGATCCTCGGCTTGAACGTCAAGGCAGTGCAGGGAAAACAGGTTCCTCTGGAATGGACTGACACATCTGGGGGACTCTTGGAATGGTGTCATGACCCTGGAGTTCCTCTCGCCTTTCCTGTGGAGAGCGCCTCCTCTTGAGATGCGACGGGAACGCCGGGAATTCTTTCCCTACGAAACAGGGAAAGGATCCCTCATCTCGAGCTAGGAGGCGGAAACAGGGGTCCCCTGGATGTTTGCGGGACACCAAGTGCTTCCTCTCGAGTGGAGACGGGTATGTCGGGGAACTTCTTGAGTTGCAGCAAGGGTGTGAAGGACCCTTTGGAAGTTCCAGTGGTTAGATGTGATTGGCCTCGAGAAGCCTCAGCGGAAATGGGCCTCATCTCGCCTGGAGGGCAAAACCTCCTGGATTTTCTCGAGTTGCGGCAGGTGCTCTCGACTTACGACGGGGACCTCAGGGACCCGCTCTGGTGGCCTCAGGAAAGGCCAGTCCCCATGCAAGTTCCTCGGGGGCCTCTCGGGATTCCTCTCCCTTCGATGCCGGGGCCTAAGACCTTGTGTGGAGTCGGGGCCGGAACCTGAGGATTCCTCTCCAGTGCTGACATGGATCTTGGGGTACTTCTGGAGTCTCCCCAGGGGAGTCAGTCCTCGTCTTGAATGCGGGCATGCACTTGCCCTTTCCTCCAGAGCGGTAGCAGCAGTGTCACGCTGTCCGCCGCGTGGATCAAAGGATCTATGGTTTTCACTCGAGTCTTTCCCACGAGGCTTTCCCACGAGGCTTTCCCACAGGGCTGTCCCACGTGCACACGTGGTGGGAGTCGATCCTCGCTTGAACGTCAAGGCAGTGCAGGGAAAACAGGTTCCTCTGGAATGGACTGACACATCTGGGGGACTCTTGGAATGGTGTCACGACCCTGGAGTTCCTCTCGCCTTTCCTGTGGAGAGCGCCTCCTCTTGAGATGCGACGGAAACGCCGGGAATTCTTTCCCTACGAAACAGGGAAAGGATCCCTCATCTCGAGCTAGGAGGCTGAAACGGGGCTCCCCTGGATGTGTGCGGGACCCACGTGCTTCCTCTCAAGTGGAGACGGGTATGTCGGGGAACTTCTTGAGTTGCAGCAAGGGTGTGAAGGACCCTTTGGAAGTTCCAGTGGTTAGACGTGATTAGCCTCGAGAAGCCTCATCGGAAATGGGCCTCATCTCGCCTGGAGGGCAAAACCTCCTGGATTTTCTCGAGTTGCGGCAGGTGCTCTCGACTTACGACGGGGACCTCAGGGACCCGCTCTGGTGGCCTCAGCAAAGGCCAGTCCCCATGCGAGTTCCTCGGGGGCCTCTCGGGATTACTCTCCCGTCGATGCCGGGGCCTAAGACCTTGTGTGGAGTCGGGGCCGGAACCTGAGGATTCCTCTCCACTGCTGACATGGATCTTGGGGTACTTCTGGAGTCTCCCCAGGGGAGTCAGTCCTCGTCTCGAATGCGGGCATGCACTTGCGATTTCCTCCAGAGCGGTAGCAGCAGTGTCACGCAATCCGCCGCGTGGATCCAAGGATCTATGGTTTTCCCTCGAGTCTTTCCCACGAGGCTTTCCCACGAGGCTTTCCCACAGGGCTGTCCCACGTGCACACGTGGTGGGAGTCGATCCTCGGCTTGAACGTCAAGGCAGTGCAGGGAAAACAGGTTCCTCTGGAATGGACTGACACATCTGGGGGACTCTTGGAATGGTGGCATGACCCTGGAGTTCCTCTCGCCTTTCCTGTGGAGAGCGTCTCCTCTTGAGATGCGACGGGAACGCCGGGAATTCTTTCCCTATGAAACAGGGAAAGGATCCCTCATCTCGAGCTAGGAGGCGGAAACAGGGCTCCCCTGGATGTTTGCGGGACACCAAGTGCTTCCTCTCGAGTGGAGACGGGTATGTCGGGGAACTTCTTGAGTTGCAGCCAGGGTGTGAAGGACCCTTTGGAAGTTCCAGTGGTTAGACGTGATTAGCCTCGAGAAGCCTCAGCGGAAATGGGCCTCATCTCGCCTGGAGGGCAAAACCTCCTGGATTTTCTCGAGTTGCGGCAGGTGCTCTCGACTTACGACGGGGACCTCAGGGACCCGCTCTGGTGGCCTCAGGAAAGGCCAGTCCCCATGCGAGTTTCTCGGGGGCCTCTCGGGATTCCTCTCCCGTCGATGCCGGGGCCTAAGACCTTGTGTGGAGTCGGGGCCGGAACCTGAGGATTCCTCTCCAGTGCTGACATGGATCTTGGGGTACTTCTGGAGTCTCCCCAGGGGAGTCAGTCCTCGTCTTGAATGCGGGCATGCACTTGCCCTTTCCTCCAGAGCGGTAGCAGCAGTGTCACGCTGTCCGCCGCGTGGATCAAAGGATCTATGGTTTTCCCTCGAGTCTTTCCCACGAGGCTTTCCCATGAGGCTTTCCCACAGGGCTGTCCCACGTGCACACGTGGTGGGAGTCGATCCTCGGCTTGAACGTCAAGGCAGTGCAGGGAAAACAGATTCCTCTGGAATGGACTGACACATCTGGGGGACTCTTGGAATCGTGTCACGAACCTGGAGTTCCTCTCGCCTTTCCTGTGGAGAGCGCCTCCTCTTGAGATGCGATGGGAACGCCGGGAATTCTTTCCCTACGAAACAGGGAAAGGATCCCTCATCTCGAGCTAGGAGGCGGAAACGGGGCTACCCTGGATGTGTGCGGGACACCACGTGTTTCCTCTCGAGTGGAGACGGGTATGTCGGGGAACTTCTTGAGTTGCAGCAATGGTGTGAAGGACCCTTTGGAAGTTCCAGTGGTTAGATGTGATTGGCCTCGAGAAGCCTCAGCGGAAATGGGCCTCATCTCGCCTGGAGGGCAAAACCTCCTGGATTTTCTCGAGTTGCGGCAGGTGCTCTCGACTTACGACGGGGACCACAGGGACCCGCTCTGGTGGCCTCAGGAAAGGCCAGTCCCCATGCGAGTTCCTCGGGGTCCTCTCGGGATTCCTCTCCCATCGATGCCGGGGCCTAAGACTTTGTGTGGAGTCGGGGCCGGAACCTGAGGATTCCTCTCCAGTGCTGACATGGATCTTGGGGTATTTCTGGAGTCTCCCCAGGGGAGTCAGTCCTCGTCTCGAATGCGGGCATGCACTTGCGCTTTCCTCCAGAGCGGTAGCAGCAGTGTCACGCAGTCCGCCGCGTGGATCAAAGGATCTATGGTTTTCCCTCGAGTCTTTCCCACGAGGCTTTCCCACGAGGCTTTCCCACAGGGCTGTCCCACGTGCACACGTGGTGGGAGTCGATCCTCGGCTTGAACGTCAAGGCAGTGCAGGGAAAACCGGTTCCTCTGGAATGGACTGACACATCTGGGTGACTCTTGGAATGGTGGCACGACCCTGGAGTTCCTCTCGCCTTTCCTGTGGAGAGCGCCTCCTCTTGAGATGCGACGGGAACGCCGGGAATTCTTTCCCTACGAAACAGGGAAAGGATCCCTCATCTCGAGCTAGGAGGCGGAAACGGGGCTCCCCTGGATGTGTGCGGGACCCACGTGCTTCCTCTCGAGTGGAGACGGGTATGTCGGGGAACTTCTTGAGTTGCTGCAAGGGTGTGAAGGACCCTTTGGAAGTTCCAGTGGTTAGATGTGATTGCACTCGAGAAGCCTCAGCGGAAATGGGCCTCATCTCGCCTGGAGGGCAAAACCTCCTGGATTTTCTCGAGTTGCGGCAGGTGCTCTCTACTTACGACGGGGACCTCAGGGACCCGCTCTGGTGGCCTCAGGAAAGGCCAGTCCCCATGCGAGTTCCTCGGGGGCCTCTCGGGATTCCTCTCCCGTCGATGCCGGGGCCTAAGACCTTGTGTGGAGTCGGGGCCGGAACCTGAGGATTCCTCTCCAGTGCTGACATGGATCTTGGGGTACTTCTGGAGTCTCCCCAGGGGAGTCAGTCCTCGTCTCGAATGCGGGCATGCACTTTCGCTTTCCTCCAGAGCGGTAGCAGCAGTGTCACGCAGTCCGCCGCGTGGATCAAAGGATCTATGGTTTTCCCTCGAGTCTTTCCCACGAGGCTTTCCCACGAGGCTTTCCCACAGGGCTGTCCCACGTGCACACGTGGTGGGAGTCGATCCTCGGCTTGAACGTCAAGGCAGTGCAGGGAAAACAGGTTCCTCTGGAATGGACTGACACATCTGGGGGACTCTTGGAATGGTGTCACGACCCTGGAGTTCCTCTCGCCTTTCCTGTGGAGAGCGCCTCCTCTTGAGATGCGACGGGAACGCCGGGAATTCTTTCCCTACGAAACAGGGAAAGGATCCCTCATCTCGAGCTAGGAGGCGGAAACGGGGCTCCCCTGGATGTGTGCGGGACCCCACGTGCTTCCTCTCGAGTGGAGACGGGTATGTCGGGGAACTTCTTGAGTTGCAGCAATGGTGTGAAGGACCCTTTGGAAGTTCCAGTGGTTAGATGTGATTGGCCTCGAGAAGCCTCAGCGGAAATGGGCCTCATCTCGCCTGGAGGGCAAAACCTCCTGGATTTTCTCGAGTTGCGGCAGGTGCTCTAGACTTACGAACGGGACCTCAGGGAACCGCTCTGGTGGCCTCAGGAAAGTCCAGTCCCCATGCGAGTTCCTCGGGGGCCTCTCGGGATTCCTCTCCCGTCGATGCCGGGGCCTAAGACCTTGTGTGGAGTCGGGGCCGGAACCTGAGGATTCCTCTCCAATGCTGACATGGATCTTGGGGTACTTCTGGAGTCTCCCCAGGGGAGTCAGTCCTCGTCTCGAATGCGGGCATGCACTTGCGCTTTCCTCCAGAGCGGTAGCAGCAGTGTCACGCAGTCCGCCGCGTGGATCAAAGGATCTATGGTTTTCCCTCGAGTCTTTCCCACGAGGCTTTCCCACGAGGCTTTCCCACAGGGCTGTCCCACGTGCACACGTGGTGGGAGTCGATCCTCGGCTTGAACGTCAAGGCAGTGCAGGGAAAACAGGTTCCTCTGGAATGGACTGACATATCTGGGTGACTCTTGGAATGGTGTCACGACCCTGGAGTTCCTCTCGCCTTTCCTGTGGAGAGCGCCTCCTCTTGAGATGCGACGGGAACGCCGGGAATTCTTTCCCTACGAAACAGGGAAAGGATCCCTCATCTCGAGCTAGGAGGCCGAAACGGGGCTCCCCTGGATGTGTGCGGGACCCCACGTGCTTCCTCTCGAGTGGAGACGGGTATGTCGGGGAACTTCTTGAGTTGCAGCAAGGGTGTGAAGGACCCTTTGGAAGTTCCAGTGGTTAGACGTGATTAGCCTCGGAAGCCTCAGCGGAAATGGGCCTCATCTCGCCTGGAGGGCAAAACCTCCTGGATTTTCTCGAGTTGTGGCAGGTACTCTCGACTTACGACGGGGACCTCAGGGACCCGCTCTGGTGGCCTCAGGAAAGGCCAGTCCCCATGCGAGTTCCTCGGGGGCCTCTCGGGATTCCTCTCCCGTCGATGCCGGGGCCTAAGACCTTGTGTGGAGTCGGGGCCGGAACCTGAGGATTCCTCTCCAGTGCTGACATGGATCTTGGGGTACTTCTGGAGTCTCCCCAGGGGAGTCAGTCCTCGTCTCGAATGCGGGCATGCACTTGCGCTTTCCTCCAGAGCGGTAGCAGCAGTGTCACGCAGTCCGCCGCGTGGATTAAAGGATCTATGGTTTTCCCTCGAGTCTTTCCCACGAGGCTTTCCCACGAGGCTTTCCCACAGGGCTGTCCCACGTGTACACGTGGTGGGAGTCGATCCTCGGCTTGAACGTCAAGGCAGTGCAGGGAAAACAGGTTCCTCTGGAATGGACTGACACATCTGGGGGACTCTTGGAATGGTGGCACGACCCTGGAGTTCCTCTCGCCTTTCCTGTGGAGAGCGCCTCCTCTTGAGATGCGACGGGAACGCCGGGAATTCTTTCCCTACGAAACAGGGAAAGGATCCCTCATCTCGAGCTAGGAGGCGGAAACGGGGCTCCCCTGGATGTGTGCGGGACCCCACGTGCTTCCTCTCGAGTGGAGACGGGTATGTCGGGGAACTTCTTGAGTTGCAGCAATGGTGTGAAGGACCCTTTGGAAGTTCCAGTGGTTAGATGTGATTGGCCTCGAGAAGCCTCAGCGGAAATGGGCCTCATCTCGCCTGGAGGGCAAAACCTCCTGGATTTTCTCGAGTTGCGGCAGGTGCTCTAGACTTACGAACGGGACCTCAGGGAACCGCTCTGGTGGCCTCAGGAAAGTCCAGTCCCCATGCGAGTTCCTCGGGGGCCTCTCGGGATTCCTCTCCCGTCGATGCCGGGGCCTAAGACCTTGTGTGGAGTCGGGGCCGGAACCTGAGGATTCCTCTCCAATGCTGACATGGATCTTGGGGTACTTCTGGAGTCTCCCCAGGGGAGTCAGTCCTCGTCTCGAATGCGGGCATGCACTTGCGCTTTCCTCCAGAGCGGTAGCAGCAGTGTCACGCAGTCCGCCGCGTGGATCAAAGGATCTATGGTTTTCCCTCGAGTCTTTCCCACGAGGCTTTCCCACGAGGCTTTCCCACAGGGCTGTCCCACGTGCACACGTGGTGGGAGTCGATCCTCGGCTTGAACGTCAAGGCAGTGCAGGGAAAACAGGTTCCTCTGGAATGGACTGACATATCTGGGTGACTCTTGGAATGGTGTCACGACCCTGGAGTTCCTCTCGCCTTTCCTGTGGAGAGCGCCTCCTCTTGAGATGCGACGGGAACGCCGGGAATTCTTTCCCTACGAAACAGGGAAAGGATCCCTCATCTCGAGCTAGGAGGCCGAAACGGGGCTCCCCTGGATGTGTGCGGGACCCCACGTGCTTCCTCTAGAGTGGAGACGGGTATGTCGGGGAACTTCTTGAGTTGCAGCAAGGGTGTGAAGGACCCTTTGGAAGTTCCAGTGGTTAGACGTGATTAGCCTCGGAAGCCTCAGCGGAAATGGGCCTCATCTCGCCTGGAGGGCAAAACCTCCTGGATTTTCTCGAGTTGTGGCAGGTACTCTCGACTTACGACGGGGACCTCAGGGACCCGCTCTGGTGGCCTCAGGAAAGGCCAGTCCCCATGCGAGTTCCTCGGGGGCCTCTCGGGATTCCTCTCCCGTCGATGCCGGGGCCTAAGACCTTGTGTGGAGTCGGGGCCGGAACCTGAGGATTCCTCTCCAGTGCTGACATGGATCTTGGGGTACTTCTGGAGTCTCCCCAGGGGAGTCAGTCCTCGTCTCGAATGCGGGCATGCACTTGCGCTTTCCTCCAGAGCGGTAGCAGCAGTGTCACGCAGTCCGCCGCGTGGATCAAAGGATCTATGGTTTTCCCTCGAGTCTTTCCCACGAGGCTTTCCCACGAGGCTTTCCCACAGGGCTGTCCCACGTGTACACGTGGTGGGAGTCGATCCTCGGCTTGAACGTCAAGGCAGTGCAGGGAAAACAGGTTCCTCTGGAATGGACTGACACATCTGGGGGACTCTTGGAATGGTGGCACGACCCTGGAGTTCCTCTCGCCTTTCCTGTGGAGAGCGCCTCCTCTTGAGATGCGACGGGAACGCCGGGAATTCTTTCCCTACGAAACAGGGAAAGGATCCCTCATCTCGAGCTAGGAGGCGGAAACGGGGCTCCCCTGGATGTGTGCGGGACCCCACGTGCTTCCTCTCGAGTGGAGACGGGTATGTCGGGGAACTTCTTGAGTTGCAGCAATGGTGTGAAGAACCCTTTGGAAGTTCCAGTGGTTAGATGTGATTGGCCTCGAGAAGCCTCAGCGGAAATGGGCCTCATCTCGCCTGGAGGGCAAAACCTCCTGGATTTTCTCGAGTTGCGGCAGGTGCTCTCGACTTACGACGGGGACCTCAGGGAACCGCTCTGGTGGCCTCAGGAAAGGCCAGTCCCCATGCGAGTTCCTCGGGGGCCTCTCGGGATTCCTCTCCCGTCGATGCCGGGGCCTAAGACCTTGTGTGGAGTCGGGGCCGGAACCTGAGGATTCCTCTCCAGTGCTGACATGGATCTTGGGGTACTTCTGGAGTCTTCCCAGGGAAGTCAGTCCTCGTCTCGAATGCGGGCATGCACTTGCGCTTTCCTCCAGAGCGGTAGCAGCAGTGTCACGCAGTCCGCCGCGTGGATCAAAGGATCTATGGTTTTCCCTCGAGTCTTTCCCACGAGGCTTTCCCACGAGGCTTTCCCACAGGGCTGTCCCACGTGCACACGTGGTGGGAGTCGATCCTCGGCTTGAACGTCAAGGCAGTGCAGGGAAAACAGGTTCCTCTGGAATGGACTG
This sequence comes from Ovis canadensis, assembly GCF_042477335.2. Classification (NCBI taxonomy): domain Eukaryota; kingdom Metazoa; phylum Chordata; class Mammalia; order Artiodactyla; family Bovidae; genus Ovis; species Ovis canadensis. Next base: position 5,629,838 of record NC_091252.1, read on the forward strand.
ACATATCTGGGTGACTCTTGGAATGGTGTCACGACCCTGGAGTTCCTCTCGCCTTTCCTGTGGAGAGCGCCTCCTCTTGAGATGCGACGGGAACGCCGGGAATTCTTTCCCTACGAAACAGGGAAAGGATCCCTCATCTCGAGCTAGGAGGCCGAAACGGGGCTCCCCTGGATGTGTGCGGGACCCCACGTGCCTCTCGAGTGGAGACGGGTATGTCGGGGAACTTCTTGAGTTGCAGCAAGGGTGTGAAGGACCCTTTGGAAGTTCCAGTGGTTAGACGTGATTAGCCTCGAGAAGCCTCAGCGGAAATGGGCCTCATCTCGCCTGGAGGGCAAAACCTCCTGGATTTTCTCGAGTTGCGGCAGGTGCTCTCGACTTACGACGGGGACCTCAGGGAGCCGCTCTGGTGGCCTCAGGAAAGGCCAGTCCCCATGCGAGTTCCTCGGGGACCTCTCGGCATTCCTCTCCCGTCGATGCCGGGGCCTAAGACCTTGTGTGGAGTCGGGGCCGGAACCTGAGGATTCCTCTCCAGTGCTGACATGGATCTTGGGGTACTTCTGGAGTCTCCCCAGGGGAGTCAGTCCTCGTCTCGAATGCGGGCATGCACTTGCGCTTTCCTCCAGAGCAGTAGCAGCCGTGTCTCGCATTCCGCCGCGTGGATCAAAGCATCTATGGTTTTCCCTCGAGTCTTTCCCACGAGGCTTTCCCACGAGGCTTTCCCACAGGGCTGTCCCACGTGCACACGTGGTGGGAGTGGATCCTCGGCTTGAACGTCAAGGCAGTGCAGGGAAAACAGGTTCCTCTGGAATGGACTGACACATCTGGGGGACTCTTGGAATGGTGGCACGACCCTGGAGTTCCTCTCGCCTTTCCTGTGGAGAGCGCCTCCTCTTGAGATGCGACGGGAACGCCGTGAATTCTTTCCCTACCAAACAGGGAAAGGATCCCTCATCTCGAGCTAGGAGGCGGAAACGGGGCTCCCCTGGATGTGTGCGGGACCCCACGTGCTTCCTCTCGAGTGGAGACGGGTATGTCGGGAAACTTCTTGAGTTGCAGCAAGGGTGTGAAGGACCCTTTGGAAGTTCCAGTGGTTAGACGTGATTAGCCTCGAGAAGTCTCAGCGGAAATGGGCCTCATCTCGCCTGGAGGGCAAAACCTCCTGGATTTTCTCGAGTTGCGGCAGGTGCTCTCGACTTACGACGGGGACCTCAGGGACCCGCTCTGGTGGCCTCAGGAAAGGCCAGTCCCCATGCGAGTTCCTCGGGGGCCTCTCGGGATTCCTCTCCCGTCGATGCCGGGGCCTAGGACCTTGTGTGGAGTCGGGGCCGGAACCTGAGGATTCCTCTCCAGTGCTGACATGGATCTTGGAGTACTTCTGGAGTCTCCCCAGGGGAGTCAGTCCTCGTCTCGAATGCGGGCATGCACTTGCGCTTTCCTCCAGAGCGGTAGCAGCAGTGTCACGCAGTCCGCCGCGTGGATCAAAGGATCTATGTTTTTCCCTCGAGTCTTTCCCACGAGGCATTCCCAGGAGGCTTTCCCACAGGGCTGTCCCACGTGCACACGTGGTGGGAGAGGATCCTCGGCTTGAACGTCAAGGCAGTGCAGGGAAAACAGGTTCCTCTGGAATGGACTGACATATCTGGGGGACTCTTGGAATGGTGGCACGACCATGGAGTTCCTCTCGCCTTTCCTGTGGAGAGCGCCTCCTCTTGAGATGCGACGGGAACGCCGGGAATTCTTTCCCTACGAAACAGGGAAAGGATCCCTCATCTCGAGCTAGGAGGCGGAAACGGGGCTCCCCTGGATGTGTGCGGGACCCCACGTGCTTCCTCTCGAGTGGAGACGGGTATGTCGGGGAACTTCTTGAGTTGCAGCAATGGTGTGAAGGACCCTTTGGAAGTTCCAGTGGTTAGACGTGATTAGCCTCGATAAGCCTCAGCGGAAATGGGCCTCATCTCGCCTGGAGGGCAAAACCTCCTGGATTTTCTCGAGTTGCGGCAGGTGCTCTCGACATACGACGGGGACCTCAGGGACCCGCTCTGGTGGCCTCAGGAAAGGCCAGTCCCCATGCGAGTTCCTCGGGGGCCTCTCGGGATTCCTCTCCCGTCGATGCCGGGGCCTAAGACCTTGTGTGGAGTCGGGGCCGGAACCTGAGGATTCCTCTCCAGTGCTGACATGGATCTTGGGGTACTTCTGGAGTCTCCCCAGGGAAGACAGTCCTCGTCTCGAATGCGGGCATGCACTTTCGCTTTCCTCCAGAGCGGTAGCAGCAGTGTCACGCAGTCCGCCGCGTGGATCAAAGGATCTATGGTTTTCCCTCGAGTCTTTCCCACGAGGCTTTCCCACGAGGCTTTCCCACAGGGCTGTCCCACGTGCACACGTGGTGGGAGTCGATCCTCGGCTTGAACGTCAAGGCAGTGCAGGGAAAACAGGTTCCTCTGGAATGGACTGACACATCTGGGGGACTCTTGGAATGGTGTCACGACCCTGGAGTTCCTCTCGCCTTTCCTGTGGAGAGCGCCTCCTCTTGAGATGCGACGGGAACGCCGGGAATTCTTTCCCTACGAAACAGGGAAAAGATCCCTCATCTCGAGCTAGGAGGCGGAAACGGGGCTCCCCTGGATGTGTGCGGGACCCCACGTGCTTCCTCTCGAGTGGAGACGGGTATGTCGGGGAACTTCTTGAGTTGCAGCAATGGTGTGAAGGACCCTTTGGAAGTTCCAGTGGTTAGATGTGATTGGCCTCGAGAAGCCTCAGCGGAAATGGGCCTCATCTCGCCTGGAGGGCAAAACCTCCTGGATTTTCTCGAGTTGCGGCAGGTGCTCTAGACTTACGACGGGGACCTCAGGGAACCGCTCTGGTGGCCTCAGGAAAGTCCAGTCCCCATGCGAGTTCCTCGGGGGCCTCTCGGGATTCCTCTCCCGTCGATGCCGGGGCCTAAGACCTTGTGTGGAGTCGGGGCCGGAACCTGAGGATTCCTCTCCAATGCTGACATGGATCTTGGGGTACTTCTGGAGTCTCCCCAGGGGAGTCAGTCCTCGTCTCGAATGCGGGCATGCACTTGCGCTTTCCTCCAGAGCGGTAGCAGCAGTGTCACGCAGTCCGCCGCGTGGATCAAAGGATCTATGGTTTTCCCTCGAGTCTTTCCCACGAGGCTTTCCCACGAGGCTTTCCCACAGGGCTGTCCCACGTGCACACGTGGTGGGAGTCGATCCTCGGCTTGAACGTCAAGGCAGTGCAGGGAAAACAGGTTCCTCTGGAATGGACTGACATATCTGGGTGACTCTTGGAATGGTGTCACGACCCTGGAGTTCCTCTCGCCTTTCCTGTGGAGAGCGCCTCCTCTTGAGATGCGACGGGAACGCCGGGAATTCTTTCCCTACGAAACAGGGAAAGGATCCCTCATCTCGAGCTAGGAGGCCGAAACGGGGCTCCCCTGGATGTGTGCGGGACCCCACGTGCTTCCTCTCGAGTGGAGACGGGTATGTCGGGGAACTTCTTGAGTTGCAGCAAGGGTGTGAAGGACCCTTTGGAAGTTCCAGTGGTTAGACGTGATTATCCTCGGAAGCCTCAGCGGAAATGGGCTTCATCTCGCCTGGAGGGCAAAACCTCCTGGATTTTCTCGAGTTGTGGCAGGTGCTCTCGACTTACGACGGGGACCTCAGGGACCCGCTCTGGTGGCCTCAGGAAAGGCCAGTCCCCATGCGAGTTCCTCGGGGGCCTCTCGGGATTCCTCTCCCGTCGATGCCGGGGCCTAAGACCTTGTGTGGAGTCGGGGCCGGAACCTGAGGATTCCTCTCCAGTGCTGACATGGATCTTGGGGTACTTCTGGAGTCTCCCCAGGGGAGTCAGTCCTCGTCTCGAATGCGGGCATGCACTTGCGCTTTCCTCCAGAGCGGTAGCAGCAGTGTCACGCAGTCCGCCGCGTGGATCAAAGGATCTATGGTTTTCCCTCGAGTCTTTCCCACGAGGCTTTCCCACGAGGCTTTCCCACAGGGCTGTCCCACGTGCACACGTGGTGGGAGTCGATCCTCGGCTTGAACGTCAAGGCAGTGCAGGGAAAACAGGTTCCTCTGGAATGGACTGACACATCTGGGGGACTCTTGGAATGGTGGCACGACCCTGGAGTTCCTCTCGCCTTTCCTGTGGAGAGCGCCTCCTCTTGAGATGCGACGGGAACGCCGGGAATTCTTTCCCTACGAAACAGGGAAAGGATCCCTCATCTCGAGCTAGGAGGCGGAAACGGGGCTCCCCTGGATGTGTGCGGGACCCCACGTGCTTCCTCTCGAGTGGAGACGGGTATGTCGGGGAACTTCTTGAGTTGCAGCAATGGTGTGAAGAACCCTTTGGAAGTTCCAGTGGTTACATGTGATTGGCCTCGGGAAGCCTCAGCGGAAATGGGCCTCATCTCGCCTGGAGGGCAAAACCTCCTGGATTTTCTCGAGTTGCGGCAGGTGCTCTCGACTTACGACGGGGACCTCAGGGAACCGCTCTGGTGGCCTCAGGAAAGGCCAGTCCCCATGCGAGTTCCTCGGGGGCCTCTCGGGATTCCTCTCCCGTCGATGCCGGGGCCTAAGACCTTGTGTGGAGTCGGGGCCGGAACCTGAGGATTCCTCTCCAGTGCTGACATGGATCTTGGGGTACTTCTGGAGTCTCCCCAGGGAAGTCAGTCCTCGTCTCGAATGCGGGCATGCACTTTCGCTTTCCTCCAGAGCGGTAGCAGCAGTGTCACGCAGTCCGCCGCGTGGATCAAAGGATCTATGGTTTTCCCTCGAGTCTTTCCCACGAGGCTTTCCCACGAGGCTTTCCCACAGGGCTGTCCCACGTGCACACGTGGTGGGAGTCGATCCTCGGCTTGAACGTCAAGGCAGTGCAGGGAAAACAGGTTCCTCTGGAATGGACTGACACATCTGGGGGACTCTTGGAATGGTGGCACGACCCTGGAGTTCCTCTCGCCTTTCCTGTGGAGAGCGCCTCCTCTTGAGATGCGACGGGAACGCCGGGAATTCTTTCCCTACGAAACAGGGAAAGGATCCCTCATCTCGAGCTAGGAGGCGGAAACGGGGCTCCCCTGGATGTGTGCGGGACCCCACGTGCTTCCTCTCGAGTGGAGACGGGTATGTCGGGGAACTTCTTGAGTTGCAGCAATGGTGTGAAGGACCCTTTGGAAGTTCGAGTGGTTAGATGTGATTGGCCTCGAGAAGCCTCAGCGGAAATGGGCCTCATCTCGCCTGGAGGGCAAAACCTCCTGGATTTTCTCGAGTTGCGGCAGGTGCTCTAGACTTACGACGGGGACCTCAGGGAACCGCTCTGGTGGCCTCAGGAAAGTCCAGTCCCCATGCGAGTTCCTCGGGGGCCTCTCGGGATTCCACTCCCGTCGATGCCGGGGCCTAAGACCTTGTGTGGAGTCGGGGCCGGAACCTGAGGATTCCTCTCCAATGCTGACATGGATCTTGGGGTACTTCTGGAGTCTCCCCAGGGGAGTCAGTCCTCGTCTCGAATGCGGGCATGCACTTGCGCTTTCCTCCAGAGCGGTAGCAGCAGTGTCACGCAGTCCGCCGCGTGGATCAAAGGATCTATGGTTTTCCCTCGAGTCTTTCCCACGAGGCTTTCCCACGAGGCTTTCCCACAGGGCTGTCCCACGTGCACACGTGGTGGGAGTCGATCCTCGGCTTGAACGTCAAGGCAGTGCAGGGAAAACAGGTTCCTCTGGAATGGACTGACACATCTGGGGGACTCTTGGAATGGTGTCACGACCCTGGAGTTCCTCTCGCCTTTCCTGTGGAGAGCGCCTCCTCTTGAGATGCGACGGGAACGCCGGGAATTCTTTCCCTACGAAACAGGGAAAGGATCCCTCATCTCGAGCTAGGAGGCCGAAACGGGGCTCCCCTGGATGTGTGCGGGACCCCACGTGCCTCTCGAGTGGAGACGGGTATGTCGGGGAACTTCTTGAGTTGCAGCAAGGGTGTGAAGGACCCTTTGGAAGTTCCAGTGGTTAGACGTGATTAGCCTCGAGAAGCCTCAGCGGAAATGGGCCTCATCTCGCCTGGAGGGCAAAACCTCCTGGATTTTCTCGAGTTGCGGCAGGTGCTCTCGACTTACGACGGGGACCTCAGGGAGCCGCTCTGGTGGCCTCAGGAAAGGCCAGTCCCCATGCGAGTTCCTCGGGGGCCTCTCGGCATTCCTCTCCCGTCGATGCCGGGGCCTAAGACCTTGTGTGGAGTCGGGGCCGGAACCTGAGGATTCCTCTCCAGTGCTGACATGGATCTTGGGGTACTTCTGGAGTCTCCCCAGGGGAGTCAGTCCTCGTCTCGAATGCGGGCATGCACTTGCGCTTTCCTCCAGAGCGGTAGCAGCCGTGTCTCGCAGTCCGCCGCGTGGATCAAAGGATCTATGGTTTTCCCTCGAGTCTTTCCCACGAGGCTTTCCCACGAGGCTTTCCCACAGGGCTGTCCCACGTGCACACGTGGTGGGAGTGGATCCTCGGCTTGAACGTCAAGGCAGTGCAGGGAAAACAGGTTCCTCTGGAATGGACTGACACATCTGGGGGACTCTTGGAATGGTGGCACGACCCTGGAGTTCCTCTCGCCTTTCCTGTGGAGAGCGCCTCCTCTTGAGATGCGACGGGAACGCCGGGAATTCTTTCCCTACGAAACAGGGAAAGGATCCCTCATCTCGAGCTAGGAGGCGGAAACGGGGCTCCCCTGGATGTGTGCGGGACCCCACGTGCTTCCTCTCGAGTGGAGACGGGTATGTCGGGAAACTTCTTGAGTTGCAGCAAGGGTGTGAAGGACCCTTTGGAAGTTCCAGTGGTTAGACGTGATTAGCCTCGAGAAGCCTCAGTGGAAATGGGCCTCATCTCGCCTGGAGGGCAAAACCTCCTGGATTTTCTCGAGTTGCGGCAGGTGCTCTCGACTTACGACGGGGACCTCAGGGACCCGCTCTGGTGGCCTCAGGAAAGGCCAGTCCCCATGCGAGTTCCTCGGGGGCCTCTCGGGATTCCTCTCCCGTCGATGCCGGGGCCTAGGACCTTGTGTGGAGTCGGGGCCGGAACCTGAGGATTCCTCTCCAGTGCTGACATGGATCTTGGAGTACTTCTGGAGTCTCCCCAGGGGAGTCAGTCCTCGTCTCGAATGCGGGCATGCACTTGCGCTTTCCTCCAGAGCGGTAGCAGCAGTGTCACGCAGTCCGCCGCGTGGATCAAAGGATCTATGTTTTTCCCTCGAGTCTTTCCCACGAGTCATTCCCAGGAGGCTTTCCCACAGGGCTGTCCCACGTGCACACGTGGTGGGAGTGGATCCTCGGCTTGAACGTCAAGGCAGTGCAGGGAAAACAGGTTCCTCTGGAATGGACTGACACATCTGGGGGACTCTTGGAATGGTGGCACGACCCTGGAGTTCCTCTCGCCTTTCCTGTGGAGAGCGCCTCCTCTTGAGATGCGACGGGAACGCCGGGAATTCTTTCCCTACGAAACAGGGAAAGGATCCCTCATCTCGAGCTAGGAGGCGGAAACGGGGCTCCCCTGGATGTGTGCGGCACCCCACGTGCTTCCTCTCGAGTGGAGACGGGTATGTCGGGGAACTTCTTGAGTTGCAGCAAGGGTGTGAAGGACCCTTTGGAAGTTCCAGTGGTTAGATGTGATTGGCCTGGAGAAGACTCAGCGGAAATGGGCCTCATCTCGCCTGGAGGGCAAAACCTCCTGGATTTTCTCGAGTTGCGCCAGGTGCTCTCGACTTACGACGGGGACCTCAGGGACCTGCTCTGGTGGCCTCAGGAAAGGCCAGTCCCCATGCGAGTTCCTCGGGGGCCTCTCGGGATTCCTCTCCCGTCGATGCCGGGGCCTAAGACCTTGTGTGGAGTCGGGGCCGGAACCTGAGGATTCCTCTCCAGTGCTGACATGGATCTTGGGGTACTTCTGGAGTCTCCACAGGGGAGTCAATCCTCGTCTCGATTGCGGGCATGCATTGCGCTTTCCTCCAGAGCGGTAGCAGCAGTGTCACGCAGTCCGCAGCGTGGATCAAAGGATCTATGGTTTTCCCTCGAGTCTTTCCCACGAGGCTTTCCCACGAGGCTTTCCCACAGGGCTGTCCCACGTGCACACGTGGTGGGAGTCGATCCTCGGCTTGAACGTCAAGGCAGTGCAGGGAAAACAGGTTCCTCTGGAATGGACTGACACATCTGGGGGACTCTTGGAATGGTGGCACGACACTGGAGTTCCTCTCGCCTTTTCTGTGGAGAGCGCCTCCTCTTGAGATGCGACGGGAACGCCGGGAATTCTTTCCCTACGAAACAGGGAAAGGATCCCTCATCTCGAGCTAGGAGGCGGAAACGGGGCTCCCCTGGATGTGTGCGGGACACCACGTGCTTCCTCTCGAGTGCAGACGGGTATGTCGGGGAACTTCTTGAGTTGCAGCAAGGGTGTGAAGGACCCTTTGGAAGGTCCAGTGGTTAGATCTGATTGGCCTCGAGAAGCCTCAGCGGAAATGGGCCTCATCACGCCTGGAGAGCAAAACCTCCTCGATTTTCTCGACTTGCGGCAGGTGCTCTCGTCTTACGACGGGGACCTCAGGGAACCGCACTGGTGGCCACAGGAAAGGCCAGTCCCCATGCGAGTTCCTCGGGGGCCTCTCGGGATTCCTCTCCCGTCGATGCCGGGGCCTAAGACCTTGTGTGGAGTCGGGGCCGGAACCTGAGGATTCCTCTCCAGTGCTGACATGGATCTTGGGGTACTTCTGGAGTCTCCCCAGTGGAGTCAGTCCTCGTCTCGAATGCGGGCATGCACTTGCGCTTTCCTCCAGAGCGGTAGCAGCAGTGTCACGCAGTCCGCCGCGTGGATCAAAGGATCTATGGTTTTCCCTCGAGTCTTTCCCACGAGGCTTTCCCACGAGGCTTTCCCACAGGGCTGTCCCACGTGCACACGTGGTGGGAGTCGATCCTCGGCTTGAACGTCAAGGCAGTGCAGGGAAAACAGGTTTCTCTGGAATGGACTGACACATCTGGGGGACTCTTGGAATGGTGTCACGATCCTGGAGTTCCTCTCGCCTTTCCTGTGGAGAGCGCCTCCTCTTGAGATGCGACGGGAACGCCGGGAATTCTTTCCCTACGAAACAGGGAAAGGATCCCTCACCTCGAGCAAGGAGGTGGAAACGGAGCTCCCCTGGATGTGTGCGGGACCCCACGTGCTTCCTCTCGAGTGCAGACGGGTATGTCGGGGAACTTCTTGAGTTGCAGCAAGGGTGTGAAGGACCCTTTGGAAGTTCCAGTGGTTAGATGTGATTGGCCTCGAGAAGCCTAAGCGGAAATGGGCCTCCTCTCGCCTGGAGGGAAAAACCTCCTGGATTTTCTCGAGTTGCGGCAGGTGCTCTCGACTTACGACGGGGACCTCAGGGACCCGCTCTGGTGGCCTCAGGAAAGGCCAGTCCCCATGCGAGTTCCTCGGGGGCCTCTCGGGATTCCTCTCCCGTCGATGCCGGGGCCTAAGACCTTGTGTGGAGTCGGGGCCGGAACCTGAGGATTCCTCTCCAGTGCTGACATGGATCTTGGGGTACTTCTGGAGTCTCCCCAGGGGAGTCAGTCCCCGTCTCGAATGCGGGCATGCACTTGCGCTTTTCTCCAGAGCGGTAGCAGCAGTGTCACGCAGTCCGCCGCGTGGATCAAAGGATCTATGGTTTTCCCTCGACTCTTTCCCACGAGGCTTTCCCACGAGGCTTTCCCACAGGGCTGTCCCACGTGCACACGTGGTGGGAGTCGATCCTCGGCTTGAACGTCAAGGCAGTGCAGGGAAAACAGGTTCCTCTGGAATGGACTGACACATCTGGGGGACTCTTGGAATGGTGGCACGACCCTGGAGTTCCTCTCGCCTTTCCTGTGGAGAGCGCCTCCTCTTGAGATGCGACGGGAACGCCGGGAATTCTTTCCCTACGAAACAGGGAAAGGATCCCTCATCTCGAGCTAGGAGGCGGAAACGGGGCTCCCCTGGATGTGTGCGGGACCCCACGTGCTTCCTCTCGAGTGGAGACGGGTATGTCGGGGAACTTCTTGAGCTGCAGCAAGGGTGTGAAGGACCCTTTGGAAGTTCCAGTGGTTAGACGTGATTAGCCTCGGAAGCCTCAGCGGAAATGGGCCTCATCTCGCCTGGAGGGCAAAACCTCCTGGATTTTCTCGAGTTGTGGCAGGTGCTCTCGACTTACGACGGGGACCTCAGAGACCCGCTCTGGTGGCCTCAGGAAAGTCCAGTCCCCATGCGAGTTCCTCGGGGGCCTCTCGGGTTTCCTCTCCCGTCGATGCCGGGGCCTAAGACCTTGTGTGGAGTCGGGGCCGGAACCTGAGGATTCCTCTCCAGTGCTGACATGGATCTTGGGGTACTTCTGGAGTCTCCCCAGGGGAGTCAGTCCTCGTCTCGAATGCGGGCATGCACTTGCGCTTTCCTCCAGAGCGGTAGCAGCAGTGTCACGCAGTCCGCCGCGTGGATCAAAGGATCTATGGTTTTCCCTCGAGTCTTTCCCACAAGGCTTTCCCACGAGGCTTTCCCACAGGGCTGTCCCACGTGCACACGTGGTGGGAGTCGATCCTCGGCTTGAACGTCAAGGCAGTGCAGGGAAAACAGTTTCCTCTGGAATGGACTGACACATCTGGGGGACCTTGGAATGGTGGCACGACCCTGGAGTTCCTCTCGCCTTTCCTGTGGAGAGCGCCTCCTCTTGAGATGCGACGGGAACGCCGGGAATTCTTTCCCTACGAAACAGGGAAAGGATCCCTCATCTCGAGCTAGGAGGCGGAAACGGGCTCCCCTGGATGTGTGCGGGACCCCACGTGCCTCCTCTCGAGTGGAGACGGGTATGTCGGGAACTTCTTGAGTTGCAGCAAGGGTGTGAAGGACCCTTTGGAAGTTCCAGTGGTTAGACGTGATTGGCCTGGAGAAGACTCAGCGGAAATGGGCCTCAACTCGCCTGGAGGGCAAAACCTCCTGGATTTTCTCGAGTTGCGGCAGGTGCTCTCGACTTACGACGGGGACCTCAGGGAAACGTTCTGGTGGCCTCAGGAAAGGCCAGTCCCCATGCGAGTTCCTCGGGGGCCTCTCGGGATTCCTCTCCCGTCGATGCCAGGGCCTAAGACCTTGTGTGGAGTCGGGGCCGGAACCTGAGGATTCCTCTCCAGTGCTGACATGGATCTTGGGGTACTTCTGGAGTCTCCCCAGGGGAGTCAGTCTTCGTCTCGAATGCGGGCATGCACTTGCGCTTTCCTCCAGAGCGGTAGCAGCAGTGTCACGCAGTCCGCCGCGTGGATCAAAGGATCTATGGTTTTCCCTCGAGTCTTTCCCACGAGGCTTTCCCACGAGGCTTTCCCACAGGGCTGTCCCACGTGCACACGTGTTGGGAGTCGATCCTCGGCTTGAACGTCAAGGCAGTGCAGGGAAAACAGGTTCCTCTGGAATGGACTGACACATCTGGGGGACTCTTGGAATGGTGGCACGACCCTGGAGTTCCTCTCGCCTTTCCTGTGGAGAGCGCCTCCTCTTGAGATGCGACGGGAACGCCGGGAATTCTATCCCTACGAAACAGGGAAAGGATCCCTCATCTCGAGCTAGGAGGCGGAAACGGGGCTCCCCTGGATGTGTGCGGGACCCCACGTGCCTCCTCTCGAGTGGAGACGGGTATGTCGGTTAACTTCTTGAGTTGCAGCAAGGGTGTGAAGGACCCTTTGGAAGGTCCAGTGGTTAGACGTGATTAGCCTCGAGAAGCCTCAGCGGAAATGGGCCTCATCTCGCCTGGAGGGCAAAACCTCCTGGATTTTCTCGAGTTGCGGCAGGTGCTCTCGACTTACGACGGGGACCTCAGGGAGCCGCTCTGGTGGCCTCAGGAAAGGCCAGTCCCCATGCGAGTTCCTCGGGGGCCTCTCGGCATTCCTCTCCCGTCGATGCCGGGGCCTAAGACCTTGTGTGGAGTCGGGGCCGGAACCTGAGGATTCCTCTCCAGTGCTGACATGGATCTTGGGGTACTTCTGGAGTCTCCCCAGGGGAGTCAGTCCTCGTCTCAAATGCGGGCATGCACTTGAGCTTTCCTCCAGAGCGGTAGCAGCCGTGTCTCGCAGTCCGCCGCGTGGATCAAAGGATCTATGGTTTTCCCTCGAGTCTTTCCCACGAGGCTTTCCCACGAGGCTTTCCCATAGGGCTGTCCCACGTGCACACGTGGTGGGAGTGGATCCTCGGCTTGAACGTCAAGGCAGTGCAGGGAAAACAGGTTCCTCTGGAATGGACTGACACATCTGGGGGACTCTTGGAATGGTGGCACGACCCTGGAGTTCCTCTCGCCTTTCCTGTGGAGAGCGCCTCCTCTTGAGATGCGACGGGAACGCCGGGAATTCTTTCCCTACGAAACAGGGAAAGGATCCCTCATCTCGAGCTAGGAGGCGGAAACGGGGCTCCCCTGGATGTGTGCGGGACCCCACGTGCTTCCTCTCGAGTGGAGACGGGTATGTCGGGAAACTTCTTGAGTTGCAGCAAGGGTGTGAAGGACCCTTTGGAAGTTCCAGTGGTTAGACGTGATTAGCCTCGAGAAGCCTCAGCGGAAATGGGCCTCATCTCGCCTGGAGGGCAAAACCTCCTGGATTTTCTCGAGTTGCGGCAGGTGCTCTCGACTTACGACGGGGACCTCAGGGACCCGCTCTGGTGGCCTCAGGAAAGGCCAGTCCCCATGCGAGTTCCTCGGGGGCCTCTCGGGATTCCTCTCCCGTCGATGCCGGGGCCTAGGACCTTGTGTGGAGTCGGGGCCGGAACCTAAGGATTCCTCTCCAGTGCTGACATGGATCTTGGAGTACTTCTGGAGTCTCCCCAGGGGAGTCAGTCCTCGTCTCGAATGCGGGCATGCACTTGCGCTTTCCTCCAGAGCGGTAGCAGCAGTGTCACGCAGTCCGCCGCGTGGATCAAAGGATCTATGTTTTTCCCTCGAGTCTTTCCCACGAGGCTTTCCCAGGAGGCTTTCCCACAGGGCTGTCCCACGTGCACACGTGGTGGGAGTGGATCCTCGGCTTGAACGTCAAGGCAGTGCAGGGAAAACAGGTTCCTCTGGAATGGACTGACACATCTGGGGGACTCTTGGAATGGTGGCACGACCATGGAGTTCCTCTCGCCTTTCCTGTGGAGAGCGCCTCCTCTTGAGATGCGACGGGAACGCCGGGAATTCTTTCCCTACGAAACAGGGAAAGGATCCCTCATCTCGAGCTAGGAGGCAGAAACGGGGCTCCCCTGGATGTGTGCGGGACCCCACGTGCTTCCTCTCGAGTGGAGACGGGTATGTCGGGGAACTTCTTGAGCTGCAGCAAGGGTGTGAAGGACCCTTTGGAAGTTCCAGTGGTTAGACGTGATTAGCCTCGGAAGCCTCAGCGGAAATGGGCCTCATCTCGCCTGGAGGGCAAAACCTCCTGGATTTTCTCGAGTTGTGGCAGGTGCTCTCGACTTACGACGGGGACCTCAGAGACCCGCTCTGGTGGCCTCAGGAAAGTCCAGTCCCCATGCGAGTTCCTCGGGGGCCTCTCGGGATTCCTCTCCCGTCGATGCCGGGGCCTAAGACCTTGTGTGGAGTCGGGGCCGGAACCTGAGGATTCCTCTCCAGTGCTGACATGGATCTTGGGGTACTTCTGGAGTCTCCCCAGGGGAGTCAGTCCTCGTCTCGAATGCGGGCATGCACTTGCGCTTTCCTCCAGAGCGGTAGCAGCAGTGTCACGCAGTCCGCCGCGTGGATCAAAGGATCTATGGTTTTCCCTCGAGTCTTTCCCACGAGGCTTTCCCACGAGGCTTTCCCACAGGGCTGTCCCACGTGCACACGTGGTGGGAGTCGATCCTCGGCTTGAACGTCAAGGCAGTGCAGGGAAAACAGGTTCCTCTGGAATGGACTGACACATCTGGGGGACTCTTGGAATGGTGGCACGACCCTGGAGTTCCTCTCGCCTTTCCTGTGGAGAGCGCCTCCTCTTGAGATGCGACGGGAACGCCGGGAATTCTTTCCCTACGAAACAGGGAAAGGATCCCTCATCTCGAGCTAGGAGGCGGAAACGGCCTCCCCTGGATGTGTGCGGGACCCCACGTGCCTCCTCTCGAGTGGAGACGGGTATGTCGGGAACTTCTTGAGTTGCAGCAAGGGTGTGAAGGACCCTTTGGAAGTTCCAGTGGTTAGACGTGATTGGCCTGGAGAAGACTCAGCGGAAATGGGCCTCATCTCGCCTGGAGGGCAAAACCTCCTGGATTTTCTCGAGTTGCGGCAGGTGCTCTCGACTTACGACGGGGACCTCAGGGAAACGTTCTGGTGGCCTCAGGAAAGGCCAGTCCCCATGCGAGTTCCTCGGGGGCCTCTCGGGATTCCTCTCCCGTCGATGCCAGGGCCTAAGACCTTGTGTGGAGTCGAGGCCGGAACCTGAGGATTCCTCTCCAGTGCTGACATGGATCTTGGGGTACTTCTGGAGTCTCCCCAGGGGAGTCAGTCCTCGTCTCGAATGCGGGCATGCACTTGCGCTTTCCTCCAGAGCGGTAGCAGCAGTGTCACGCAGTCCGCCGCGTGGATCAAAGGATCTATGGTTTTCCCTCGAGTCTTTCCCACGAAGCTTTCCCACGAGGCTTTCCCACAGGGCTGTCCCACGTGCACACGTGGTGGGAGTCGATCCTCGGCTTGAACGTCAAGGCAGTGCAGGGAAAACAGGTTCCTCTGGAATGGACTGACACATCTGGGGGACTCTTGGAATGGTGGCACGACCCTGGAGTTCCTCTCGCCTTTCCTGTGGAGAGCGCCTCCTCTTGAGATGCGATGGGAACGCCGGGAATTCTATCCCTACGAAACAGGGAAAGGATCCCTCATCTCGAGCTAGGAGGCGGAAACGGGGCTCCCCTGGATGTGTGCGGGACACCACGTGCCTCCTCTCGAGTGGAGACGGGTATGTCGGGGAACTTCTTGAGTTGCAGCAAGGGTGTGAAGGACCCTTTGGAAGTTCCAGTGGTTAGACGTGATTAGCCTCGAGAAGCCTCAGCGGAAATGGGCCTCATCTCGCCTGGAGGGCAAAACCTCCTGGATTTTCTCGAGTTGCGGCAGGTGCTCTCGACTTACGACGGGGACCTCAGGGAGCCGCTCTGGTGGCCTCAGGAAAGGCCAGTCCCCATGCGAGTTCCTCGGGGGCCTCTCGGGATTCCTCTCCCGTCGATGCCGGGGCCTAAGACCTTGTGTGGAGTCGGGGCCGGAACCTGAGGATTCCTCTCCAGTGCTGACATGGATCTTGGGGTACTTCTGGAGTCTCCCCAGGGGAGTCAGTCCTCGTCTCGAATGCGGGCATGCACTTGCGCTTTCCTCCAGAGCGGTAGCAGCAGTGTCACGCAGTCCGCCGCGTGGATCAAAGGATCTATGGTTTTCCCTCGACTCTTTCCCACGAGGCTTTCCCACGAGGCTTTCCCACAGGGCTGTCCCACGTGCACACGTGGTGGGAGTCGATCCTCGGCTTGAACGTCAAGGCAGTGCAGGGAAAACAGGTTCCTCTGGAATGGACTGACACATCTGGGGGACTCTTGGAATGGTGGCACGACCCTGGAGTTCCTCTCGCCTTTCCTGTGGAGAGCGCCTCCTCTTGAGATGCGACGGGAACGCCGGGAATTTTTTCCCTACGAAACAGGGAAAGGATCCCTCATCTCGAGCTAGGAGGCGGAAACGGGGCTCCCCTGGATGTGTGCGGGACCCCACGTGCTTCCTCTCGAGTGGAGACGGGTATGTCGGGGAACTTCTTGAGTTGCAGCAATGGTGTGAAGGACCCTTTGGAAGTTCCAGTGGTTAGATGTGATTGGCCTCGAGAAGCCTCAGCGGAAATGGGCCTCATCTCGCCTGGAGGGCAAAACCTCCTGGATTTTCTCGAGTTGCGGCAGGTGCTCTCGACTTACGACGGGGACCTCAGGGAACCGCTCTGGTGGCCTCAGGAAAGGCCAGTCCCCATGCGAGTTCCTCGGGGGCCTCTCGGGATTCCTCTCCCGTCGATGCCGGGGCCTAAGACCTTGTGTGGAGTCGGGGCCGGAACCTGAGGATTCCTCTCCAGTGCTGACATGGATCTTGGGGTACTTCTGGAGTCTCCCCAGGGGAGTCAGTCCTCGTCTCGAATGCGGGCATGCACTTTCGCTTTCCTCCAGAGCGGTAGCAGCAGTGTCACGCAGTCCGCCGCGTGGATCAAAGGATCTATGGTTTTCCCTCGAGTCTTTCCCACGAGGCTTTCCCACGAGGCTTTCCCACAGGGCTGTCCCACGTGCACACGTGGTGGGAGTCGATCCTCGGCTTGAACGTCAAGGCAGTGCAGGGAAAACAGGTTCCTCTGGAATGGACTGACACATCTGGGGGACTCTTGGAATGGTGTCACGACCCTGGAGTTCCTCTCGCCTTTCCTGTGGAGAGCGCCTCCTCTTGAGATGCGACGGGAACGCCGGGAATTCTTTCCCTACGAAACAGGGAAAGGATCCCTCATCTCGAGCTAGGAGGCGGAAACGGGGCTCCCCTGGATGTGTGCGGGACCCCACGTGCTTCCTCTCGAGTGGAGACGGGTATGTCGGGGAACTTCTTGAGTTGCAGCAAGGGTGTGAAGGACCCTTTGGAAGTTCCAGTGGTTAGACGTGATTAGCCTCGGAAGCCTCAGCGGAAATGGGCCTCATCTCGCCTGGAGGGCAAAACCTCCTGGATTTTCTCGAGTTGTGGCAGGTGCTCTCGACTTACGACGGGGACCTCAGGGACCCGCTCTGGTGGCCTCAGGAAAGGCCAGTCCCCATGCGAGTTCCTCGGGGGCCTCTTGGGATTCCTCTCCCGTTGATGCCGGGGCCTAAGACCTTGTGTGGAGTCGGGGCCGGAACCTGAGGATTCCTCTCCAGTGCTGACATGGATCTTGGGGTACTTCTGGAGTCTCCCCAGGGGAGTCAGTCCTCGTCTCGAATGCGGGCATGCACTTGCGCTTTCCTCCAGAGCGGTAGCAGCAGTGTCACGCAGTCCGCCGCATGGATCAAAGGATCTATGGTTTTCCCTCGACTCTTTCCCACGGGGCTTTCCCACGAGGCTTTCCCACAGGGCTGTCCCACGTGCACACGTGGTGGGAGTCGATCCTCGGCTTGAACGTCAAGGCAGTGCAGGGAAAACAGGTTCCTCTGGAATGGACTGACACATCTGGGGGACTCTTGGAATGGTGGCACGACCCTGGAATTCATCTCGCCTTTCCTGTGGAGAGCGCCTCCTCTTGAGATGCGACGGGAACGCCGGGAATTCTTTCCCTACGAAACAGGGAAAGGATCCCTCATCTCGAGCTAGGAGGCGGAAACGGGGCTCCCCTGGATGTGTGCGGGACCCCACGTGCTTCCTCTCGAGTGGAGACGGGTATGTCGGGGAACTTCTTGAGTTGCAGCAATGGTGTGAAGGACCCTTTGGAAGTTCCAGTGGTTAGATGTGATTGGCCTCGAGAAGCCTCAGCGGAAATGGGCCTCCTCTCGCCTGGAGGGAAAAACCTCCTGGATTTTCTCGAGTTGCGGCAGGTGCTCTCGACTTACGACGGGGACCTCAGGGAGCCGTTCTGGTGGCCTCAGGAAAGGCCAGTCCCCATGCGAGTTCCTCGGGGGCCTCTCGGCATTCCTCTCCCGTCGATGCCGGGGCCTAAGACCTTGTGTGGAGTCGGGGCCGGAACCTGAGGATTCCTCTCCAGTGCTGACATGGATCTTGGGGTACTTCTGGAGTCTCCCCAGGGGAGTCAGTCCTCGTCTCAAATGCGGGCATGCACTTGCGCTTTCCTCCAGAGCGGTAGCAGCCGTGTCTCGCAGTCCGCTTCGTGGATCAAAGGATCTATGGTTTTCCCTCGAGTCTTTCCCACGAGGCTTTCCCACGAGGCTTTCCCACAGGGCTGTCCCACGTGCACACGTGGTGGGAGTGGATCCTCGGCTTGAACGTCAAGGCAGTGCAGGGAAAACAGGTTCCTCTGGAATGGACTGACACATCTGGGGGACTCTTGGAATGGTGGCACGACCCTGGAGTTCCTCTCGCCTTTCCTGTGGAGAGCGCCTCCTCTTGAGATGCGACGCGAACGCCGGGAATTCTTTCCCTGCGAAACAGGGAAAGGATCCCTCATCTCGAGCTAGGAGGCGGAAACGGGGCTCCCCTGGATGTGTGCGGGACCCCACGTGCTTCCTCTCGAGTGGAGACGGGTATGTCGGGAAACTTCTTGAGTTGCAGCAAGGGTGTGAAGGACCCTTTGGAAGTTCCAGTGGTTAGACGTGATTAGCCTCGAGAAGCCTCAGCGGAAATGGGCCTCATCTCGCCTGGAGGGCAAAACCTCCTGGATTTTCTCGAGTTGCGGCAGGTGCTCTCGACTTACGACGGGGACCTCAGGGACCCGCTCTGGTGGCCTCAGGAAAGGCCAGTCCCCATGCGAGTTCCTCGGGGGCCTCTCGGGATTCCTCTCCCGTCGATGCCCGGGCCTAGGACCTTGTGTGGAGTCGGGGCCGGAACCTAAGGATTCCTCTCCAGTGCTGACATGGATCTTGGAGTACTTCTGGAGTCTCCCCAGGGGAGTCAGTCCTCGTCTCGAATGCGGGCATGCACTTGCGCTTTCCTCCAGAGCGGTAGCAGCAGTGTCACGCAGTCCGCCGCGTGGATCAAAGGATCTATGTTTTTCCCTCGAGTCTTTCCCACGAGGCTTTCCCAGGAGGCTTTCCCACAGGGCTGTCCCACGTGCACACGTGGTGGGAGTGGATCCTCGGCTTGAACGTCAAGGCAGTGCAGGGAAAACAGGTTCCTCTGGAATGGACTGACACATCTGGGGGACTCTTGGAATGGTGGCACGACCATGGAGTTCCTCTCGCCTTTCCTGTGGAGAGCGCCTCCTCTTGAGATGCGACGGGAACGCCGGGAATTCTTTCCCTACGAAACAGGGAAAGGATCCCTCATCTCGAGCTAGGAGGCGGAAACGGGGCTCCCCTGGATGTGTGCGGGACCCCACGTGCTTCCTCTCGAGTGGAGACGGGTATGTCGGGGAACTTCTTGAGTTGCAGCAAGGGTGTGAAGGACCCTTTGGAAGTTCCAGTGGTTAGACGTGATTGGCCTCGAGAAGCCTCAGCGGAAATGGGCCTCATCTCGCCTGGAGGGCAAAACCTCCTGGATTTTCTCGAGTTGCGGCAGGTGCTCTCGACTTACGACGGGGACCTCAGGGACCCGCTCTGGTGGCCTCAGGAAAGGCCAGTCCCCATGCGAGTTCCTCGGGGGCCTCTCGGGATTCCTCTCCCGTCGATGCCGGGGCCTAAGACCTTGTGTGGAGTCGGGGCCGGAACCTGAGGATTCCTCTCCAGTGCTGACATGGATCTTGGGGTACTTCTGGAGTCTCCCCAGGGGAGTCAGTCCTCGTGTCGATTGCGGGCATGCATTGCGCTTTCCTCCAGAGCGGTAGCAGCAGTGTCACGCAGTCCGCAGCGTGGATCAAAGGATCTATGGTTTTCCCTCGAGTCTTTCCCACGAGGCTTTCCCACGAGGCTTTCCCACAGGGCTGTCCCACGTGCACACGTGGTGGGAGTCGATCCTCGGCTTGAACGTCAAGGCAGTGCAGGGAAAACCGGTTCCTCTGGAATGGACTGACACATCTGGGGGACTCTTGGAATGGTGGCACGACACTGGAGTTCCTCTCGCCTTTCCTGTGGAGAGCGCCTCCTCTTGAGATGCGACGGGAACGCCAGGAATTCTTTCCCTACGAATCAGGGAAAGGATCCCTCATCTCGAGCTAGGAGGCGGAAACGGGGCTCCCCTGGATGTGTGCGGGACACCACGTGCTTCCTCTCGAGTGCAGACGGGTATGTCGGGGAACTTCTTGAGTTGCAACAAGGGTGTGAAGGACCCTTTGGAAGGTCCAGTGGTTAGATGTGATTGGCCTCGAGAAGCCTCAGCGGAAATGGGCCTCATCTCGCCTGGAGGGCAAAACCTCCTGGATTTTCTCGAGTTGCGGCAGGTGCTCTCGACTTACGACGGGGACCTCAGGGAACCGCACTGGTGGCCACAGGAAAGGCCAGTCCCCATGCGAGTTCCTCGGGGGCCTCTCGGGTTTCCTCTCCCGTCGATGCCGGGGCCTAAGACCTTGTGTGGAGTCGGGGCCGGAACCTGAGGATTCCTCTCCAGTGCTGACATGGATCTTGGGGTACTTCTGGAGTCTCCCCAGGGGAGTCAGTCCTCGTCTCGAATGCGGGCATGCACTTGCGCTTTCCTCCAGAGCGGTAGCAGCAGTGTCTCGCAGTCCGCCGCGTGGATCAAAGGATCTATGGTTTTCCCTCGAGTCTTTCCCACGAGGCTTTCCCAAGAGGCTTTCCCACAGGGCTGTCCCACGTGCACACGTGGTGGGAGTCGATCCTCGGCTTGAACGTCAAGGCAGTGCAGGGAAAACAGGTTCCTCTGGAATGGACTGACACATCTGGGGGACTCTTGGAATGGTGGCACGACCCTGGAGTTCCTCTCGCCTTTCCTGTGGAGAGCGCCTCCTCTTGAGATGCGACGGGAACGCCGGGAATTCTTTCCCTACGAAACAGGGAAAGGATCCCTCATCTCGAGCTAGGAGGCGGAAACGGGGCTCCCCTGGATGTGTGCGGGACCCCACGTGCTTCCTCTCGAGTGGAGACGGGTATGTCGGGAAACTTCTTGAGTTGCAGCAAGGGTGTGAAGGACCCTTTGGAAGTTCCAGTGGTTAGACGTGATTAGCCTCGAGAAGCCTCAGCGGAAATGGGCCTCATCTCGCCTGGAGGGCAAAACCTCCTGGATTTTCTCGAGTTGCGGCAGGTGCTCTCGACTTACGACGGGGACCTCAGGGACCCGCTCTGGTGGCCTCAGGAAAGGCCAGTCCCCATGCGAGTTCCTCGGGGGCCTCTCGGGATTCCTCTCCCGTCAATGCCAGGGCCTAGGACCTTGTGTGGAGTCGGGGCCTGAACCTGAGGATTCCTCTCCAGTGCTGACATGGATCTTGGAGTACTTCTGGAGTCTCCCCAGGGGAGTCAGTCCTCGTCTCGAATGCGGGCATGCACTTGCGCTTTCCTCCATAGCGGTAGCAGCAGTGTCACGCAGTCCGCCGCGTGGATCAAAGGATCTATGGTTTTCCCTCGAGTCTTTCCCACGAGTCTTTCCCACGAGGCTTTCCCACAGGGCTGTCCCACGTACACACGTGGTGGGAGTGGATCCTCGGCTTGAACGTCAAGGCAGTGCAGGGAAAACAGTTTCCTCTGGAATGGACTGACACATCTGGGGGACTCTTGGAATGGTGGCACGACCATGGAGTTCCTCTCGCCTTTCCTGTGGAGAGCGCCTCCTCTTGAGATGCGACGGGAACGCCGGGAATTCTTTCCCTACGAAACAGGGAAAGGATCCCTCATCTCGAGCTAGGAGGCGGAAACGGGGCTCCCCTGGATGTGTGCGGGACCCCACGTGCTTCCTCTCGAGTGGAGACGGGTATGTCGGGGAACTTCTTGAGTTGCAGCAAGGGTGTGAAGGACCCTTTGGAAGTTCCAGTGGTTAAGCGTGATTAGCCTCGAAAAGCCTCAGCGGAAATGGGCCTCATCTCGCCTGGAGGGCAAAACCTCCTGGATTTTCTCGAGTTGCGGCAGGTGCTCTCGACATACGACGGGGACCTCAGGGACCCGCTCTGGTGGCCTCAGGAAAGGCCAGTCCCCATGCGAGTTCCTCGGGGGCCTCTCGGGATTCCTCTCCCGTCGATGCCGGGGCCTAAGACCTTGTGTGGAGTCGGGGCCGGAACCTGAGGATTCCTCTCCAGTGCTGACATGGATCTTGGGGTACTTCTGGAGTCTCCCCAGGGGAGTCAGTCCTCGTCTCGAATGCGGGCATGCACTTGCGCTTTCCTCCAGAGCGGTAGCAGCAGTGTCACGCAGTCCGCCGCGTGGAACAAAGGATCTATGGTTTTCCCTCGTGTCTTTCCCACGAGGCTTTCCCACGAGGCTTTCCCACAGAGCTGTCCCACGTGCACACGTGGTGGGAGTCGATCCTCGGCTTGAACGTCAAGGCAGTGCAGGGAAAACAGGTTCCTCTGGAATGGACTGACACAGCTGGGGGACTCTTGGAATGGTGGCACGACCCTGGAGTTCCTCTCGCCTTTCCTGTGGAGAGCGCCTCCTCTTGAGATGCGACGGGAATGCCGGGAATTCTTTCCCTACGAAACAGGGAAAGGATCCCTCATCTCGAGCTAGGAGGCGGAAACGGGGCTCCCCTGGATATCTGCGGGACCCCACGTGCTTCCTCTCGAGTGGAGACGGGTATGTTGGGGAACTTCTTGAGTTGCAGCAAGGGTGTGAAGGACCCTTTGGAAGTTCCAGTGGTTAGACATGATTAGCCTCGAGAAGCCTCAGCGGAAATGGGCCTCATCTCGCCTGGAGGGCAAAACCTCCTGGATTTTCTCGAGTTGCGGCAGGTGCTCTCGACTTACGACGGGGACCTCAGGGACCCGCTCTGGTGGCCTCAGGAAAGGCCAGTCCCCATGTGAGTTCCTCGGGGGCCTCTCGGGATTCCTCTCCCGTCGATGCCGGGGCCTAAGACCTTGTGTGGAGTCGGGGCCGGAACCTGAGGATTCCTCTCCAGTGCTGACATGGATCTTGGGGTACTTCTGGAGTCTCCCCAGGGGAGTCAGTCCTCGTCTCGAATGCGGGCATGCACTTGCGCTTTCCTCCAGAGCGGTAGCAGCCGTGTCACGCAGTCCACCGCGTGGATCAAAGGATCTATTGTTTTCCCTCGTGTCTTTCCCACGAGGCTTTCCCACGAGGCTTTCCCACAGGGCTGTCCCACGTGCACACGTGGTGGGAGTCGATCCTCGGCTTGAACGTCAAGGCAGTGCAGGGAAAACAGGTTCCTCTGTAATGGACTGACACATCTGGGCGTCTCTTGGAATGGTGGCACGACCCTGGAGTTCCTCTCGCCTCTCCTGTGGAGAGCGCCTCCTCTTGAGATGCGACGGGAACGCCGGGAATTCTTTCCCTACGAAACAGGGAAAGGATCCCTCATCTCGAGCTAGGAGGCGGAAACGGGGCTCCCCTGGATGTGTGCGGGAACCCACGTGCTTCCTCTCGAGTGGAGATGGGTATGTCGGGGAACTTCTTGAGTTGCAGCAAGGGTGTGAAGGACCCTTTGGAAGGTCCAGTGGTTAGATGTGATTGGCCTCGAGAAGCCTCAGCGGAAATGGGCCTCATCTCGCCTGGAGGGCAAAACCTCCTGGATTTTCTCGAGTTGCGGCAGGTGCTCTCGACTTACGACGGGGACCTCAGGGACCCGCTCTGGTGGCCTCAGGAAAGGCCAGTCCCCATGCGAGTTCCTCGGGGGCCTCTCGGGATTCCTCTCCCGTCGATGCTGGGGCCTAAGACCTTGTGTGGAGTCCGGGGCGGAACCTGAGGATTCCTCTCCAATGCTGACATGGATCTTGGGGTACTTCTGGAGTCTCCCCAGTGGAGTCAGTCCTCGTCTCGAATGCGGTCATGCACTTGCGCTTTCCTCCAGAGCGGTAGCAGCAGTGTCACGCAGTCCGCCGCGTGGATCAAAGGATCTATGGTTTTCCCTCGAGTCTTTCCCACGAGGCTTTCCCACGAGGCTTTCCCACAGGGCTGTCCCACGTGCACACGTGGTGGGAGTCGATCCTCGGCTTGAACGTCAAGGCAGTGCAGGGAAAACAGGTTCCTGTGGAATGAACTGACACATCTGGGGGACTCTTGGAATGGTGGCACGACCCTGGAGTTCCTCTCGCCTTTCCTGTGGAGAGCGCCTCCTCTTGAGATGCGACGGGAACGCCGGGAATTCTTTCCCTACGAAACAGGGAAAGGATCCCTCATCTCGAGCTAGGAGGCGGAAACGGGGCTCCCCTGGATGTGTGTGGGACCCCACGTGCTTCCTCTCGAGTGAAGACGGGTATGTCGGGGAACGTCTTGAGTTGCAGCAATGGTGTGAAGGACCCTTTGGAAGTTACAGTGGTTAGATGTGATTGGCCTCGAGAAGCCTCAGCGGAAATGGGCCTCATCTCGCCTGGAGGGCAAAACCTCCTGGATTTTCTCGAGTTGCGCCAGGTGCTCTCGACTTACGACGGGGACCTCAGGGACCCGCTCTGGTGGCCTCAGGAAAGGCCAGTCCCCATGCGAGTTCCTCGGGGGCCTCTCGGGATTCCTCTCCCGTCGATGCCGCGGCCTAAGACCTTGTGTGGAGTCGGGGCCGGAACCTGAGGATTCCTCTCCAGTGCTGACATGGATCTTGGGGTACTTCTGGAGTCTCCCCAGGGGAGTCAGTCCTCGTCTCGAATGCGGGCATGCACTTGCGCTTTCCTCCAGAGCGGTAGCAGCAGTGTCACGCAGTCCGCCGCGTGGATCAAAGGATCTATGGTTTTCCCTCGAGTCTTTCCCACGAGGCTTTCCCACAAGGCTTTCCCACAGGGCTGTCCCACGTGCACACGTGGTGGGAGTGGATCCTCGGCTTGAACGTCAAGGCAGTGCAGGGAAAACAGGTTCCTCTGGAATGGACTGACACATCTGGGGGACTCTTGGAATGGTGTCACGACCCTGGAGTTCCTCTCGCCTTTCCTGTGGAGAGCGCCTCCTCTTGAGATGCGACGGGAACGCCGGGAATTCTTTCCCTAAGAAACAGGGAAAGGATCCCTCATCTCGAGCTAGGAGGCGGAAACGGGGCTCCCCTGGATGTGTGCGGGACCCCACGTGCTTCCTCTCGAGTGGAGACGGGTATGTCGGGGAACTTCTTGAGTTGCAGCAAGGGTGTGAAGGACCCTTTGGAAGTTCCAGTGGTTAGACGTGATTAGCCTCGAGAAGCCTCAGCGGAAATGGGCCTCATCTCGCCTGGAGGGCAAAACCTCCTGGATTTTCTCGAGTTGCGGCAGGTGCTCTCGACTTACGACCGGGACCTCAGGGACCCGCTCTGGTGGCCTCAGGAAAGGCCAGTCCCCATGCGAGTTCCTCGGGGGCCTCTCGGGATTCCTCTCCCGTCGATGCTGGGGCCTAAGACCTTGTGTGGAGTCCGGGCCGGAACCTGAGGATTCCTCTCCAATGCTGACATGGATCTTGGGGTACTTCTGGAGTCTCCCCAGTGGAGTCAGTTCTCGTCTCGAATGCGGTCATGCACTTGCGCTTTCCTCCAGAGCGGTAGCAGCAGTGTCACGCAGTCCGCCGCGTGGATTAAAGGATCTATGGTTTTCCCTCGAGTCTTTCCCACGAGGCTTTCCCACGAGGCTTTCCCACAGGGCTGTCCCACGTGCACACGTGGTGGGAGTCGATCCTCGGCTTGAACGTCAAGGCAGTGCAGGGAAAACAGGTTCCTCTGGAATGGACTGACACATCTGGGGGACTCTTGGAATGGTGGCATGACCCTGGAGTTCCTCTCGCCTTTCCTGTGGAGAGCGCCTCCTCTTGAGATGCGACGGGAACGCCGGGAATTCTTTCCCTACGAAACAGGGAAAGGATCCCTCATCTCGAGGTAGGAGGCGGAAACAGGGCTCCCCTGGATGTGTGCGGGACACCACGTGCTTCCTCTCGAGTGCAGACGGGTATGTCGGGGAACTTCTTGAGTTGCAGCAAGGGTGTGAAGGACCCTTTGGAAGGTCCAGTGGTTAGATGTGGTTGGCCTCGAGAAGCCTCAGCGGAAATGGGCCTCATCTCGCCTGGAGGGCAAATCCTCCTGGATTTTCTCGAGTTGCGGCAGGTGCTCTCGACTTACGACGGGGACCTCAGGGAACCGCTCTGGTGGCCTCAGGAAAGGCCAGTCCCCATGCGAGTTCCTCGGGGGCGTCTCGGGATTCCTCTCCCGTCGATGCCGGGGCCTAAGACCTTGTGTGGAGTCGGGGCCGGAACCTGAGGATTCCTCTCCAGTGCTGACATGGATCTTGGGGTACTTCTGGAGTCTCCCCAGGGGAGTCAGTCCTCGTCTCGAATGCGGGCATGCACTTGCGCTTTCCTCCAGAGCGGTAGCAGCAGTGTCACGCAGTCCGCCGCGTGGATCAAAGGATCTATGGTTTTCCCTCGAGTCTTTCCCACGAGGCTTTCCCACGAGGCTTTCCCACAGGGCTGTCCCACGTGCACACGTGATGGGAGTCGATCCTCGGCTTGAACGTCAAGGCAGTGCAGGGAAAACAGGTTCCTCTGGAATGGACTGACACATCTGGGGGACTCTTGGAATGGTGTCACGACCCTGGAGTTCCTCTCGCCTTTCCTGTGGAGAGCGCCTCCTCTTGAGATGCGACGGGAACGCCGGGAATTCTTTCCCTACGAAACAGGGAAAGGATCCCTCATCTTGAGCTAGGAGGCGGAAACGGGGCTCCCCTGGATGTGTGCGGGACCCCACGTGCTTCCTCTCGAGTGGAGACGGGTATGTCGGGGAACTTCTTGAGTTGCAGCAATGGTGTGAAGGACCCTTTGGAAGTTCCAGTAGTTAGATGTGATTGGCCTAGAGAAGCCTCAGCGGAAATGGGCCTCATCTCGCCTGGAGGGCAAAACCTCCTGGATTTTCTCGAGTTGCGGCAGGTGCTCTAGACTTACGACGGGGACCTCAGGGAACCGCTCTGGTGGCCTCAGGAAAGTCCAGTCCCCATGCGAGTTCCTCGGGGGCCTCTCGGGATTCCTCTCCCGTCGATGCCGGGGCCTAAGACCTTGTGTGGAGTCGGGGCCGGAACCTGAGGATTCCTCTCCAATGCTGACATGGATCTTGGGGTACTTCTGGAGTCTCCCCAGGGGAGTCAGTCCTCGTCTCGAATGCGGGCATGCACTTGCGCTTTCCTCCAGAGCGGTAGCAGCAGTGTCACGCAGTCCGCCGCGTGGATCAAAGGATCTATGGTTTTCCTTCGAGTCTTTCCCACGAGGATTTCCCACAAGGCTTTCCCACAGGGCTGTCCCACGTGCACACGTGGTGGGAGTCGATCCTCGGCTTGAACGTCAAGGCAGTGCAGGGAAAACAGGTTCCTCTGGAATGGACTGACATATCTGGGTGACTCTTGGAATGGTGTCACGACCCTGGAGTTCCTCTCGCCTTTCCTGTGGAGAGCGCCTCCTCTTGAGATGCGACGGGAACGCCGGGAATTCTTTCCCTACGAAACAGGGAAAGGATCCCTCATCTCGAGCTAGGAGGCGGAAACGGGGCTCCCCTGGATGTGTGCGGGACCCCACGTGCTTCCTCTCGAGTGGAGACGGGTATGTCGGGGAACTTCTTGAGTTGCAGCAAGGGTGTGAAGGACCCTTTGGAAGTTCCAGTGGTTAGACGTGATTAGCCTCGGAAGCCTCAGCGGAAATGGGCCTCATCTCGCCTGGAGGGCAAAACCTCCTGGATTTTCTCGAGTTGTGGCAGGTGCTCTCGACTTACGACGGGGACCTCAGGGACCCGCTCTGGTGGCCTCAGGAAAGGCCAGTCCCCATGCGAGTTCCTCGGGGGCCTCTTGGGATTCCTCTCCCGTCGATGCCGGGGCCTAAGACCTTGTGTGGAGTCGGGGCCGGAACCTGAGGATTCCTCTCCAGTGCTGACATGGATCTTGGGGTACTTCTGGAGTCTCCCCAGGGGAGTCAGTCCTCGTCTCGAATGCGGGCATGCACTTGCGCTTTCCTCCAGAGCGGTAGCAGCAGTGTCACGCAGTCCGCCGCATGGATCAAAGGATCTATGGTTTTCCCTCGACTCTTTCCCACGAGGCTTTCCCACGAGGCTTTCCCACAGGGCTGTCCCACGTGCACACGTGGTGGGAGTCGATCCTCGGCTTGAACGTCAAGGCAGTGCAGGGAAAACAGGTTCCTCTGGAATGGACTGACACATCTGGGGGACTCTTGGAATGGTGGCACGACCCTGGAGTTCCTCTCGCCTTTCCTGTGGAGAGCGCCTCCTCTTGAGATGCGACGGGAACGCCGGGAATTCTTTCCCTACGAAACAGGGAAAGGATCCCTCATCTCGAGCTAGGAGGCGGAAACGGGGCTCCCCTGGATGTGTGCGGGACCCCACGTGCCTCCTCTCGAGTGGAGACGGGTATGTCGGGGAACTTCTTGAGTTGCAGCAAGGGTGTTAAGGACCCTTTGGAAGTTCCAGTGGTTAGACGTGATTAGCCTCGAGAAGCCTCAGCGGAAAAGGGCCTCATCTCGCCTGGAGGGCAAAACCTCCTGGATTTTCTCGAGTTGCGGCAGGTGCTCTCGACTTACGACGGGGACCTCAGGGAGCCGCTCTGGTGGCCTCAGGAAAGGCCAGTCCCCATGCGAGTTCCTCGGGGGCCTCTCGGCATTCCTCTCCCGTCGATGCCGGGGCCTAAGACCTTGTGTGGAGTCGGGGCCGGAACCTGAGGATTCCTCTCCAGTGCTGACATGGATCTTGGGGTACTTCTGGAGTCTCCCCAGGGGAGTCAGTCCTCGTCTCGAATGCGGGCATGCACTTGCGCTTTCCTCCAGAGCGGTAGCAGCCGTGTCTCGCAGTCCGCCGCGTGGATCAAAGGATCTATGGTTTTCCCTCGAGTCTTTCCCACGAGGCTTTCCCACGAGGCTTTCCCACAGGGCTGTCCCACGTGCACACGTGGTGGGAGTGGATCCTCGGCTTGAACGTCAAGGCAGTGCAGGGAAAACAGGTTCCTCTGGAATGGACTGACACATCTGGGGGACTCTTGGAATGGTGGCACGACCCTGGAGTTCCTCTCGCCTTTCCTGTGGAGAGCGCCTCCTCTTGAGATGCGACGGGAACGCCGGGAATTCTTTCCCTACGAAACAGGGAAAGGATCCCTCATCTCGAGCTAGGAGGCGGAAACGGGGCTCCCCTGGATGTGTGCGGGACACCACGTGCTTCCTCTCGAGTGGAGACGGGTATGTCGGGAAACTTTTTGAGTTGCAGCAAGGGTGTGAAGGACCCTTTGGAAGTTCCAGTGGTTAGACGTGATTAGCCTCGAGAAGCCTCAGCGGAAATGGGCCTCATCTCGCCTGGAGGGCAAAACCTCCTGGATTTTCTCGAGTTGCGGCAGGTACTCTCGACTTACGACGGGGACCTCAGGGACCCGCTCTGGTGGCCTCAGGAAAGGCCAGTCCCCATGCGAGTTCCTCGGGGGCCTCTCGGGATTCCTCTCCCGTCGATGCCGGGGCCTAGGACCTTGTGTGGAGTCGGGGCCGGAACCTGAGGATTCCTCTCCAGTGCTGACATGGATCTTGGAGTACTTCTGGAGTCTCCCCAGGGGAGTCAGTCCTCGTCTCGAATGCGGGCATGCACTTGCGCTTTCCTCCAGAGCGGTAGCAGCCGTGTAACTCAGTCCGCCGCGTGGATCAAAGGATCTATTGTTTTCCCTCGTGTCTTTCCCACGAGGCTTTCCCACGAGGCTTTCCCACAGGGCTGTCCCACGTGCACACGTGGTGGGAGTCGATCCTCGGCTTGAACGTCAAGGCAGTGCAGGGAAAACAGGTTCCTCTGTAATGGACTGACACATCTGGGCGTCTCTTGGAATGGTGGCACGACCCTGGAGTTCCTCTCGCCTCTCCTGTGGAGAGCGCCTCCTCTTGAGATGCGACGGGAACGCCGGGAATTCTTTCCCTACGAAACAGGGAAAGGATCCCTCATCTCGAGCTAGGAGGCGGAAACGGGGCTCCCCTGGATGTGTGCGGGACCCCACGTGCTTCCTCTCGAGTGGAGATGGGTATGTCGGGGAACTTCTTGAGTTGCAGCAAGGGTGTGAAGGACCCTTTGGAAGGTCCAGTGGTTAGATGTGATTGGCCTCGAGAAGCCTCAGCGGAAATGGGCCTCATCTCGCCTGGAGGGCAAAACCTCCTGGATTTTCTCGAGTTGCGGCAGGTGCTCTCGACTTACGACGGGGACCTCAGGGACCCGCTCTGGTGGCCTCAGGAAAGGCCAGTCCCCATGCGAGTTCCTCGGGGGCCTCTCGGGATTCCTCTCCCATCGATGCTGGGGCCTAAGACCTTGTGTGGAGTCCGGGGCGGAACCTGAGGATTCCTCTCCAATGCTGACATGGATCTTGGGGTACTTCTGGAGTCTCCCCAGTGGAGTCAGTCCTCGTCTCGAATGCGGTCATGCACTTGCGCTTTCCTCCAGAGCGGTAGCAGCAGTGTCACGCAGTCCGCCGCGTGGATCAAAGGATCTATGGTTTTCCCTCGAGTCTT
Organism: Ovis canadensis; assembly: GCF_042477335.2. Taxonomy (NCBI): domain Eukaryota; kingdom Metazoa; phylum Chordata; class Mammalia; order Artiodactyla; family Bovidae; genus Ovis; species Ovis canadensis. The sequence continues at coordinate 5,659,962 of NC_091252.1, forward strand.
TCCCACGAGGCTTTCCCACGAGGCTTTCCCACAGGGCTGTCCCACGTGCACACGTGGTGGGAGTCGATCCTCGGCTTGAACGTCAAGGCAGTGCAGGGAAAACAGGTTCCTCTGGAATGGACTGACACATCTGGGGGACTCTTGGAATGGTGGCACGACCCTGGAGTTCCTCTCGCCTTTCCTGTGGAGAGCGCCTCCTCTTGAGATGCGACGGGAACGCCGGGAATTCTTTCCCTACGAAACAGGGAAAGGATCCCTCATCTCGAGCTAGGAGGCGGAAACGGGGCTCCCCTGGATGTGTGTGGGACCCCACGTGCTTCCTCTCGAGTGAAGACGGGTATGTCGGGGAACTTCTTGAGTTGCAGCAATGGTGTGAAGGACCCTTTGGAAGTTCCAGTGGTTAGATGTGATTGGCCTCGAGAAGCCTCAGCGGAAATGGGCCTCATCTCGCCTGGAGGGCAAAACCTCCTGGATTTTCTCGAGTTGCGCCAGGTGCTCTCGACTTACGACGGGGACCTCAGGGACCCGCTCTGGTGGCCTCAGGAAAGGCCAGTCCCCATGCGAGTTCCTCGGGGGCCTCTCGGGATTCCTCTCCCGTCGATGCCGCGGCCTAAGACCTTGTGTGGAGTCGGGGCCGGAACCTGAGGATTCCTCTCCAGTGCTGACATGGATCTTGGGGTACTTCTGGAGTCTCCCCAGGGGAGTCAGTCCTCGTCTCGAATGCGGGCATGCACTTGCACTTTCCTCCAGAGCGGTAGCAGCAGTGTCACGCAGTCCGCCGCGTGGATCAAAGGATCTATGGTTTTCCCTCGAGTCTTTCCCACGAGGCTTTCCCACAAGGCTTTCCCACAGGGCTGTCCCACGTGCACACGTGGTGGGAGTGGATCCTCGGCTTGAACGTCAAGGCAGTGCAGGGAAAACAGGTTCCTCTGGAATGGACTGACACATCTGGGGGACTCTTGGAATGGTGGCACGACCCTGGAGTTCCTCTCGCCTTTCCTGTGGAGAGCGCCTCCTCTTGAGATGCGACGGGAACGCCGGGAATTCTTTCCCTACGAAACAGGGAAAGGATCCCTCATCTCGAGCTAGGAGGCGGAAACGGGGCTCCCCTGGATGTGTGCGGGACCCCACGTGCTTCCTCTCGAGTGGAGACGGGTATGTCGGGAAACTTCTTGAGTTGCAGCAAGGGTGTGAAGGACCCTTTGGAAGTTCCAGTGGTTAGACGTGATTAGCCTCGAGAAGCCTCAGCGGAAATGGGCCTCATCTCGCCTGGAGGGCAAAACCTCCTGGATTTTCTCGAGTTGTGGCAGGTGCTCTCGACTTACGACGGGGACCTCAGGGACCCGCTCTGGTGGCCTCAGGAAAGGCCAGTCCCCATGCGAGTTCCTCGGGGGCCTCTCGGGATTCCTCTCCCGTCGATGCCGGGGCCTAGGACCTTGTGTGGAGAAGGGGCCGGAACCTGAGGATTCCTCTCCAGTGCTGACATGGATCTTGGAGTACTTCTGGAGTCTCCCCAGGGGAGTCAGTCCTCGTCTCGAATGCGGGCATGCACTTGCGCTTTCCTCCATAGCGGTAGCAGCAGTGTCACGCAGTCCGCCGCGTGGATCAAAGGATCTATGTTTTTCCCTCGAGTCTTTCCCACGAGGCTTTCCCACGAGGCTTTCCCACAGGGCTGTCCCACGTGCACACGTGGTGGGAGTGGATCCTCGGCTTGAACGTCAAGGCAGTGCAGGGAAAACAGGTTCCTCTGGAATGGACTGACACATCTGGGGGACTCTTGGAATGGTGGCACGACCATGGAGTTCCTCTCGCCTTTCCTGTGGAGAGCGCCTCCTCTTGAGATGCGACGGGAACGCCGGGAATTCTTTCCCTACGAAACAGGGAAAGGATCCCTCATCTCGAGCTAGGAGGCGGAAACGGGGCTCCCCTGGATGTGTGCGGGACCCCACGTGCTTCCTCTCGAGTGGAGACGGGTATGTCGGGGAACTTCTTGAGTTGCAGCAAGGGTGTGAAGGACCCTTTGGAAGTTCCAGTGGTTAGACGTGATTAGCCTCGAGAAGCCTCAGCGGAAATGGGCCTCATCTCGCCTGGAGGGCAAAACCTCCTGGATTTTCTCGAGTTGCGGCAGGTGCTCTCGACATACGACGGGGACCTCAGGGACCCGCTCTGGTGGCCTCAGGAAAGGCCAGTCCCCATGCGAGTTCCTCGGGGGCCTCTCGGGATTCCTCTCCCGTCGATGCCGGGGCCTAAGACCTTGTGTGGAGTCGGGGCCGGAACCTGAGGATTCCTCTCCAGTGCTGACATGGATCTTGGGGTACTTCTGGAGTCTCCCCAGGGGAGTCAGTCCTCGTCTCGAATGCGGGCATGCACTTGCGCTTTCCTCCAGAGCGGTAGCAGCCGTGTCTCGCAGTCCGCCGCGTGGATCAAAGGATCTATGGTTTTCCCTCGAGTCTTTCCCACGAGGCTTTCCCACGAGGCTTTCCCACAGGGCTGTCCCACGTGCACACGTGGTGGGAGTGGATCCTCGGCTTGAACGTCAAGGCAGTGCAGGGAAAACAGGTTCCTCTGGAATGGACTGACACATCTGGGGGACTCTTGGAATGGTGGCACGACCCTGGAGTTCCTCTCGCCTTTCCTGTGGAGAGCGCCTCCTCTTGAGATGCGACGGGAACGCCGGGAATTCTTTCCCTACGAAACAGGGAAAGGATCCCTCATCTCGAGCTAGGAGGCGGAAACGGGGCTCCCCTGGATGTGTGCGGGACACCACGTGCTTCCTCTCGAGTGGAGACGGGTATGTCGGGAAACTTCTTGAGTTGCAGCAAGGGTGTGAAGGACCCTTTGGAAGTTCCAGTGGTTAGACGTGATTAGCCTCGAGAAGCCTCAGCGGAAATGGGCCTCATCTCGCCTGGAGGGCAAAACCTCCTGGATTTTCTCGAGTTGCGGCAGGTACTCTCGACTTACGACGGGGACCTCAGGGACCCGCTCTGGTGGCCTCAGGAAAGGCCAGTCCCCATGCGAGTTCCTCGGGGGCCTCTCGGGATTCCTCTCCCGTCGATGCCGGGGCCTAGGACCTTGTGTGGAGTCGGGGCCGGAACCTGAGGATTCCTCTCCAGTGCTGACATGGATCTTGGAGTACTTCTGGAGTCTCCCCAGGGGAGTCAGTCCTCGTCTCGAATGCGGGCATGCACTTGCGCTTTCCTCCAGAGCGGTAGCAGCCGTGTAACGCAGTCGGCCGCGTGGATCAAAGGATCTATTGTTTTCCCTCGTGTCTTTCCCACGAGGCTTTCCCACGAGGCTTTCCCACAGGGCTGTCCCACGTGCACACGTGGTGGGAGTCGATCCTCGGCTTGAACGTCAAGGCAGTGCAGGGAAAACAGGTTCCTCTGTAATGGACTGACACATCTGGGCGTCTCTTGGAATGGTGGCACGACCCTGGAGTTCCTCTCGCCTCTCCTGTGGAGAGCGCCTCCTCTTGAGATGCGACGGGAACGCCGGGAATTCTTTCCCTACGAAACAGGGAAAGGATCCCTCATCTCGAGCTAGGAGGCGGAAACGGGGCTCCCCTGGATGTGTGCGGGACCCCACGTGCTTCCTCTCGAGTGGAGATGGGTATGTCGGGGAACTTCTTGAGTTGCAGCAAGGGTGTGAAGGACCCTTTGGAAGGTCCAGTGGTTAGATGTGATTGGCCTCGAGAAGCCTCAGCGGAAATGGGCCTCATCTCGCCTGGAGGGCAAAACCTCCTGGATTTTCTCGAGTTGCGGCAGGTGCTCTCGACTTACGACGGGGACCTCAGGGACCCGCTCTGGTGGCCTCAGGAAAGGCCAGTCCCCATGCGAGTTCCTCGGGGGCCTCTCGGGATTCCTCTCCCATCGATGCTGGGGCCTAAGACCTTGTGTGGAGTCCGGGGCGGAACCTGAGGATTCCTCTCCAATGCTGACATGGATCTTGGGGTACTTCTGGAGTCTCCACAGTGGAGTCAGTCCTCGTCTCGAATGCGGTCATGCACTTGCGCTTTCCTCCAGAGCGGTAGCAGCAGTGTCACGCAGTCCGCCGCGTGGATCAAAGGATCTATGGTTTTCCCTCGAGTCTTTCCCACGAGGCTTTCCCACGAGGCTTTCCCACAGGGCTGTCCCACGTGCACACGTGGTGGGAGTCGATCCTCGGCTTGAACGTCAAGGCAGTGCAGGGAAAACAGGTTCCTCTGGAATGGACTGACACATCTGGGGGACTCTTGGAATGGTGGCACGACCCTGGAGTTCCTCTCGCCTTTCCTGTGGAGAGCGCCTCCTCTTGAGATGCGACGGGAACGCCGGGAATTCTTTCCCTACGAAACAGGGAATGGATCCCTCATCTCGAGCTAGGAGGCGGAAACGGGGCTCCCCTGGATGTGTGTGGGACCCCACGTGCTTCCTCTCGAGTGAAGACGGGTATGTCGGGGAACTTCTTGAGTTGCAGCAATGGTGTGAAGGACCCTTTGGAAGTTCCAGTGGTTAGATGTGATTGGCCTCGAGAAGCCTCAGCGGAAATGGGCCTCATCTCGCCTGGAGGGCAAAACCTCCTGGATTTTCTCGAGTTGCGCCAGGTGCTCTCGACTTACGACGGGGACCTCAGGGACCCGCTCTGGTGGCCTCAGGAAAGGCCAGTCCCCATGCGAGTTCCTCGGGGGCCTCTCGGGATTCCTCTCCCGTCGATGCCGCGGCCTAAGACCTTGTGTGGAGTCGGGGCCGGAACCTGAGGATTCCTCTCCAGTGCTGACATGGATCTTGGGGTACTTCTGGAGTCTCCCCAGGGGAGTCAGTCCTCGTCTCGAATGCGGGCATGCACTTGCACTTTCCTCCAGAGCGGTAGCAGCAGTGTCACGCAGTCCGCCGCGTGGATCAAAGGATCTATGGTTTTCCCTCGAGTCTTTCCCACGAGGCTTTCCCACAAGGCTTTCCCACAGGGCTGTCCCACGTGCACACGTGGTGGGAGTGGATCCTCGGCTTGAACGTCAAGGCAGTGCAGGGAAAACAGGTTCCTCTGGAATGGACTGACACATCTGGGGGACTCTTGGAATGGTGGCACGACCCTGGAGTTCCTCTCGCCTTTCCTGTGGAGAGCGCCTCCTCTTGAGATGCGACGGGAACGCCGGGAATTCTTTCCCTACGAAACAGGGAAAGGATCCCTCATCTCGAGCTAGGAGGCGGAAACGGGGCTCCCCTGGATGTGTGCGGGACCTCACGTGCTTCCTCTCGAGTGGAGACGGGTATGTCGGGGAACTTCTTGAGTTGCAGCAATGGTGTGAAGGACCCTTTGGAAGTTCCAGTGGTTAGATGTGATTGGCCTCGAGAAGCCTCAGCGGAAATGGGCCTCATCTCGCCTGGAGGGCAAAACCTCCTGGATTTTCTCGAGTTGCGGCAGGTGCTCTCGACTTACGACGGGGACCTCAGGGAACCGCTCTGGTGGCCTCAGGAAAGGCCAGTCCCCATGCGAGTTCCTCGGGGGCCTCTCGGGATTTCTCTCCCTTCGATGCCGGGGCCTAAGACCTTGTGTGGAGTCGGAGCCGGAACCTGAGGATTCCTCTCCAGTGCTGACATGGATCTTGGGGTACTTCTGGAGTCTCCCCAGGGGAGTCAGTCCTCGTCTCGAATGCGGGCATGCACTTGCGCTTTCCTCCAGAGCGGTAGCAGCAGTGTCACGCAGTCCGCCGCGTGGATCAAAGGATCTATGGTTTTCCCTCGAGTCTTTCCCACGAGGCTTTCCCACGAGGCTTTCCCACAGGGCTGTCCCACGTTCACACGTGGTGGGAGTCGATCCTCGGCTTGAACGTCAAGGCAGTGCAGGGAAAACAGGTTCCTCTGGAATGGACTGACACATCTGGGGGACTCTTGGAATGGTGGCACGACCCTGGAGTTCCTCTCGCCTTTCCTGTGGAGAGCGCCTCCTCTTGAGATGCGACGGGAACGCCGGGAATACTTTCCCTACGAAACAGGGAAAGGATCCCTCATCTCGAGCTAGGAGGCGGAAACGGGGCTCCCCTGGATGTGTGCGGGACCCACGTGCTTCCTCTCGAGTGGAGACGGGTATGTCGGGGAACTTCTTGAGTTGCAGCAAGGGTGTGAAGGACCCTTTGGAAGTTCCAGTGGTTAGATGTGATTGGCCTCGAGAAGCCTCAGTGGAAATGGGCCTCATCTCGCCTGGAGGGCAAAACCTCCTGGATTTTCTCGAGTTGCGGCAGGTGCTCTCGACTTACGACGGGGACCTCAGGGAACCGCTCTGGTGGCCTCAGGAAAGGCCAGTCCCCATGCGAGTTCCTCGGGGGCCTCTCGGGATTCCTCTCCCGTCGATGCCGCGGCCTAAGACCTTGTGTGGAGTCGGGGCCGGAACCTGAGGATTCCTCTCCAGTGCTGACATGGATCTTGGGGTACTTCTGGAGTCTCCCCAGGGGAGTCAGTCCTCGTCTCGAATGCGGGCATGCACTTGCGCTTTCCTCCAGAGCGGTAGCAGCAGTGTCACGCAGTCCGCCGCGTGGATCAAAGGATCTATGGTTTTCCCTCGAGTCTTTCCCACGAGGCTTTCCCACGAGGCTTTCCCACAGGGCTGTCCCACGTGCACACGTGGTGGGAGTCGATCCTCGGCTTGAACGTCAAGGCAGTGCAGGGAAAACAGGTTCCTCTGGAATGGACTGACACATCTGGGGGACTCTTGGAATGGTGTCACGACCCTGGAGTTCCTCTCGCCTTTCCTGTGGAGAGCGCCTCCTCTTGAGATGCGACGGGAACGCCGGGAATTCCTTCCCTACGAAACAGGGAAAGGATCCCTCATCTCGAGCTAGGAGGCGGAAACGGAGCTCCCCTGGATGTGTGCGGGACCCCACGTGCTTCCTCTCGAGTGGAGACGGGTATGTCGGGGCACTTCTTGAGTTGCAGCAATGGTGTGAAGGACCCTTTGGAAGTTCCAGTGGTTAGATGTGATTGGTCTCGAGAAGCCTCAGCGGAAATGGGCCTCATCTCGCCTGGAGGGCAAAACCTCCTGGATTTTCACGAGTTGCGGCAGGTGCTCTCGACTTACGACGGGGACCTCAGGGAACCGCTCTGGTGGCCTCAGGAAAGGCCAGTCCCCATGCGAGTTCCTCGGGGGCCTCTCGGGATTCCTCTCCCGTCGATGCCGGGGCATAAGACCTTGTGTGGAGTCGGGGCCGGAACCTGAGGATTCCTCTCCAGTGCTGACATGGATCTTGGGGTACTTCTGGAGTCTCCCCAGGGGAGTCAGTCCTCGTCTCGAATGCGGGCATGCACTTGCGCTTTCCTCCAGAGCGGTAGCAAAGGTGTCTGCAGTCCGCCGCGTGGATCAAAGGATCTGTGGTTTTCCCTCGAGTCTTTCCTATGAGGCTTTCCCACGAGGCTTTCCCACAGGGCTGTCCCACGTGCCACCGTGGTGGGAGTCGATCCTCGGCGTGAAACTCGAGGCAGTGCAGGGAAAACAAGTTCCGCTGGAATGGACTGAGACATCTGAGGGACTCTGGGAATGGCGCAACGACCCTGGAGTTCCTCTCGCCTTTCCTGTGGAGAGCGCCTCCTCCGAGATGCGCCCAGAACGCCCAGAAATCTTTCCCGATCAAGCAGCGAAAGGATCCCTCATCTCGAGCTACGAGGCGGAAACGGGACTCCTCTGGATGTGTGCAGGACCCGCGTGCTTCCTCTCGAGTGGAGACGGGTATGTCAGGCAACTTCTTGAGTTGCAGCAAGGGTGTGAAGGACCTTTTGGAAGTTACAGACTTTAGGTTTGATTGGCTTCGAGAAGCCTCAACGGAAATGGGCCTCATCTCGCCTGGAGGGCAAAACCTCCTGGATTTTCTGGAGTTGCGGCAGGTGCTCTCGACTTACGACGGGGACCTCAGGGACCCTCTCTGGTGGCCTCAGGAAAGGCCAATCCCCATGCGAGTTGCTCGGGGGCCTCTCGGCATTCCTCTCCTTTCGATGCCGGGGCCTAAGACCTTGTGTGGAGTCGGGGCCAGAACCTGAGGATTCCTCTCCAGGGCTGACATGGATCTTGGGGTACTTCTGGAGTCTCCCCAGGGGAGTAAGTCCTCGTCTCGAATGGGGGCATGCACGTGCGCTTTCCTCCAGAGCAGTAGCAGCAGTGTCACCCTTCCTGTCGCGTGGATCAAGGAATCTGTGGCTTTCCCACGAGGCTTTCCCACAGGGCTGTCCCACGTGCCACCGTGGTGGGAGTCGATCCTCGGCGTGAAACTCGAGGCAGTGCAGGGAAAACAGGTTCCGCTGGAATGGTCTGAGACATCTGGGGGACTCTGGCAATGGCGCAACGACCCTGGAGTTCCTCTCGCCTTTCCTGTGGAGAGCGCCTCCTCTTGAGATGCGCCAGGAACGCCCAGAAATCTTTCCCGGGCAAGCAGCGAAAGGATCCCTCATCTCGAGCTACGAGGCGGAAACGGGACTCCTCTGGATGTGTGCAGGACCCGCGTGCTTCCTCTCGAGTGGAGACGGGTATGTCGGGGAGCTTCTTGAGTTGCAGCAAGGGTGTGAAGGACCTTTTGGAAGTTCCAGAGGTTAGGTGTGACTAGCCTTCAAAAGGAACAGCGGAAATGGGCCTCATCTTGCCTGGAGGGCAAAACCTCCTGGATTTTCTCGAGTTGCGGCAGGTGCTCTCTACTTATGACAGGGACCTCAGGGACCCGCTCTGGTGGCCTCAGGAAAGGCCAGTCCCCATGTGAGTTGGTCGCGGGCCTCTCGGGATTCCTCTCCCTTGGATGCTGGAGCCTAAGACCTTGTGTGGAGTCGGGCCCGGAACCTGAGGATTCCTCTCCAGTGCTGACATGGATCTTGGGGTACTTCTGGAGTCTCCCCAGGGAAGTAAGTCCTCGTTTCGAATGGGGGCATGCACGTGCCCTTTCCTCCAGAGCTGTAGCAGCAGTGTCACGCTTCCTATCAACTGCATCATGGTATCTGTGGCTTTCCCTCGAGGTTTTCCCACAAGGCTTTCCCATGAGGCTTTCCCACAGGGCTGTCCCATGTGCCACGGTGGTGTGAGTCGATCTGCGGCGTGAAAGTCGAGGCAGTGGAAGGAAAACACCTTCCTCTGGAATGGACTGGGACATCTGGGGGACTCTGAGAATGGTGGCACGACCCTGGAGTTCCTCTCGCCTTTCCTGTGGAGAGCGCCTCCTCTTGAGATGCGACAGGAACGCCCAGAATTCTTTCCCGACCAAGCAGGGAAAGGATCCCTCATCTGGAACTACAATGCGGAAACGGGGCTCCTCTTGATGTGGGCGGGACCATTGTGCTTCCTCTAGAGTGGACAGGGGTAGTCGGGGAACTTCTTGAGTTGCAGCAAGGGTGTGAAGGACCTTTTGGAAGTTCCAGAGGTTAGTTGTGATTAGTGTCGAGAAGCATCGGCGGAAATGGGCCCCTTTTCGCCTGGAGGCGAGTACCTCCTGGATTTTCTCGAGTTGCGGCAAGTGCTCTCGTCTTACGACGGTGACTTAAGGCACCCGCTCTGGTGGCCTCAGGACTGGCCAGTTCCCATTCGACTTGCTCGGGGGCCGCTCGGGATTCCTCTCCCTTCGATGCCGGGGCCTAAGACCTTGTGTGGAGTCGGAGGCGGAACCTGAGGATTCCTCTCCAGTGCTGACATGGATCTTGCGGTACTTCTGGAGTCTGCCCAGGAGAGTCAGTCCTCGTCTCGAGAGGGGGCATGCACGTGCGCTTTCCTCCCGAGCTGTAGTAGCAGTGTCACGCTTCCCGTCGTGTCGATCATGGGATCTGTGGCTTTCCCTCGAGGCTTTCCCACGAGGCTTTCCCACGAGGCTTTCCCACAGGGCTGTCTCACGTGCCACCCTGGTGTGAGTCGATCCTCGGCGTGAAAGTCGAGGCAGTGCAGGGAAAGGAGGTTCCTCTGGAATGGACTGGGACATCTGGGGGACTCTGGGAATGGTGGCACGACCCTGGAGTTCCTCTCGCCTTTCCTTTGGAGAGCGCCTGCTCTTGAGATGCGACGGGAACGCCGGGAATTCTTTCCCGACCAAGCAGGGAAAGGATCCCTCATCTGGAGCTACGAGGTGGAAACGGGGCTCCTCTGGATGTGGGCCGAACCCCGTGCTTTCTTTCGACTGGAGACGGGTATGTCGGGGAACTTCTTGAGTTGCAGTAAGGGTGTCAAGGACCCTTTGGAAGTTCCAGAGGTTAGATGTGATTAGCCTCGAGACGCCTCAGCCAAAATGGGCCACATCTCGCCCGGAGGGGGGAACCTCCTGGTTTTCTCGAGTTGCGGCTTGTGCTCTCGACTTACGACGGGGACCTCATGGACCCGCTCTGTTGGCCTCAGGAAAGGTCATTCCCCATGCGAGTTGCTCGGTGGCCTCTCAGGATTCCTGCCCGTCGATGCCGGCGCCTAAGACCTTGTGTGGAGTCGGACCAGAACCTGAGGATTCCTCTCCCGTGCTCACATGGATCTTGGCGTACTTCTGGAGTCTCCCAAGGGGCGTCAGTCCTCGTCTCGAGTGGGGTCATGCAGGTGTGCTTTCCTCCTGAGCAGTAGCAGCAGTGTCTCGCTTCCCGTCTTGTGGATCAAGGGATCTGTGTCTTTCCCTCGAGGCTTTTCCATGGGCTTTCCCACAGGGCTATTCCACGTGCCACCATGCAGTGCTGGGAAAACAGGAACCTCCTTCCCCACATAGGGGGTACACTGTCCCCTTGGGCGTGTATCTCCGGGGCATTCGCGCTTGGGGGTTGCCACGGATGTTGGCCTCAGGCTCCACATGAGAAAAGCCCCTAATGGCATTAGCTGCCGGTCCAGACGCTGGCCCCTCAGGTCTCTGGCCGGAGCCTTGGGCTCCAGGCAACTCAAAGCCCTCGGGGCTGGTGCTCTGGGACTGCTGTAGGGAAAGGACGCCAGGAGCCCACGGAGGAGTTGGGGAGGCGCAGGTGGCATATGGAGGCGAGGACAGCGTGGGATCTAGGTGGAGGCGCTGGAGAGAGCGTCCGTTGTCCCGGAATGCCTCGGAGGAGCCAGCGGGGGACAGTCCAGGCCCAGGGACCTGTGGTATGTGAAAAGGTGGGAAACCCCAGAACAAGGCAGGCTGGGAAAGGGGGCGTGGGCGGCCAATTCAAAGGGACCTAGGGGGCGTTTCCTGGGCGGTGAGCATCCTTGGCACTGCTGAGGGCCCCTGATTGATCCACCCGGGGTTGATCCCACCATCCGCTGCGAGGGAGGGCCACAAACCAAAGCCCCCGAACTGCCCACCCACCCCAACGGGGATCTTGGCGGTCCGGGGCACAGCTGTGCCCGGGAAAAGCCCACTCACTCCACGGGACTCCGTCCAGGGTCTCTGCTTGGAAAGAAGCCAGGGGCGGCCCCCTCCATCTACGCACCCAAACCCTATTGACGTCAATGGGGGTGGAGACGCCTCCCGCTCTCCAGAGTCCTGGGCTGCTGGGTCCCCGCCCACTCGACCAGCAGTCTGCAGCGCTCCTGTGTGCCTCTCCCACCATGGCTTCGTCCAGCTCCTCCAGCACCTCAAGCGGTACGTTTGCCCTCGGTCCCTGGGGTCGGATCACGTCTCAGGGGATTTGCGGGTGGCCCGGGCAAGGGCTCTCGGCCCACGTGTCGACCCCCGCTCCCGCCCGAGAACGGCGGGGACCCATCGGCCGGGCCCGGGGTTCCCAGGCGTCAGGTGTGCCCAAAGTTGGAGGGCGTTGCATCGTTCGTTCATCTTACTCCTTTGGCACACACATGGCTTCTCCGTTCTCTTTTCTGGGAAGACAGTGTTGTTTTAGGGGGCGTGCTGCGGGAGTCAGGGGCTGGTGGGAGCGGGTGCTGTGCTGGGATGAGGCCCTTTATCCTCACATCTTCCTGTGGGAACGGGAGTCGGGGAGCTCTGTGGCCTTGCCGCCTTCAGTGGCTTCCTCTGCACACGGGCTTAGTGCCTTCTGCCTTCTGTCAGTCGTTACGGGGTTTGGGCTTCGCTTTGGCGGCCTTGGCCTTGGCCCTGGCCTGGGCCTTGGCCTTACCCTTGGCGTTGCCCTTGCCCTTGCCCTTGGCCTTCGGCTTGGCCTTCCCTAGGCCTTGTCCTTGGCCTTACCTTGTCCTTGCCCTTACCTTTTCCTTGCCCTTAAACTTAAACTTGACCTTGACTTTGACCTTGACCTTGAACTTGACCTTGAACTTGAACTTGAACTTGACCTTGAACTTGACCTTGAACTTGACCTTGACTTTGACCTTGAACTTGAACTTGAACTTGACCTTGACTTTGACCTTGAACTTGAACTTGAACTTGACCTTGACTTCGACCTTGAACTTGACCTTGAACTTGACCTTGACCTTGACCTTGAACTTGAACTTGACCAACAACGGGAGACCAGATTTGCTCAGAGCACCGGAGGTCCAGAGGCAGGGCCGTGTATCTCCCCTTCCCTTTGTGATCATTGCAAAGACATTCCTAGCTGATAGCGGGAGTGCCCATGAAGAAGCAAGCAGTGGGAGTGTGTTTGACACGACTGTGTGCCTCAACTCCACAAGGGGCCTTTCCTCTCGAAGTAGGCCCCATGTCCCCTTGGGGAGGGTGTCATGCCTCTTTTCTCCACACTGCCAAAGGGTGGAGCAAAGCTCGCTCTGTCAGAGGTACAAAAACAGCAATTGAATGGATTTTCAAGCTCTTGCTAGGCTGCACCCTTTCAGGGCCCACTTTACTGAAACAGGTGCTCTGTGGCCCCCGGTTGGGTATGCAGGTTCACAAACAGGGTGAGATCCTGTCCAAGCCAACAATTTTCCTGAAAGACCTAGGCTCACTAAAGCTCTCCTCCAGAGCAAAGGGGATAGAGGAGATGTATGGAGGAGTCTTTGCCTTTCCCTGTGAGTGTGGGGCTACTCCCTACGGCCCCAAGCTCAGGGATAACTGCCTCTAAAAAAGGAATGGCAAGAAGCGCTAATCTTGGAGGTTGGGACAGGGAGTTCGCAGCATGTGGGGAAAGAAAGACTTCTTCGGGGAAGAAGAGGCAACCACCGGGGGTGTGTTCGCAAGCCTCTATTTGGAAGGAACACGTTTGCTTATACAACTCAAGACCTCCAGATCTGCTCAGAGGACTGAAGTTCCAGAGACAGGGCCATGTATCTCCCCTTCCCTTTGAGATCCTTGCCAAGACATTCCTAGCAGATTGTCGGAGTGCCCATGAAGAAGCAAGCAGCGGGAGTGTGCTTGACATCACTGGCTGCCTACCTGGGCTCAGCTCCTCAAGGGGCCTTTCTCTCCTGGTAGGCCCTATGTCCCCTTTGGGAGAGGGTTGTGCCCTCTTCCCTCCACACTGCCAAAGGGTGGAGGTGGAGCAAACTCGTTCTCTCCGAGGTAAAAGAAAGACAAATTGGATGGATCTTTAAGCTCTTGCTATGCTGCACCCCTCCAGGACCCACTCGAGCAAAACAGGTGCCCTGTGGCCCCTAGGTCGGGTATGCAGGTTCACACACCGGGTGTGATCCCGTCAAAGCCAAGCATTTTCCTGACAGACCTAGGCTCACTAGAGCTCTCCTCCAGAGGAAAGGGGACAGAAAAGATGTGTGTGTGGAGGTGGCTCTGCCTTTCCAGGTCCCAATCTCAGGGATAACTGCCCCTAAGAAAGGAACTGCTGCTGCTGCTGCTGCTGCTGCTGCTGCTGCTGCTGCTGCTGCTGCTGCTGCTGCTGCTGCTGCTGCTGCTAAGTTGGTTCAGTCGTGTTCGACTCTGTGCGACGCCATAGACGGTAGCCCACTAGGCTCCCCCGTCCCTGGGATTCTCCAGGCAAGAACAGTAAGTGGGTTGCCATTGCCTTCTCCAATGCATGAAAGTGAAAATGAAAGTGCAGTCGCTCAGTCGTGTCCGACCCTCAGCGACCCCATGGACTGCAGCCTACCAGGCTTCTCTGTCCATAGGATTTTCTGAAAGGAACTGCAAGAAGCACTTTTCCAGGAGGCTGGGAAAGGGAGTTTGCAGGATGTGGGGAAAGAGAGCCTCCTTCGGGGAAGAATAGGCGGCCACTTGTTTTGTGTTGCAAACCTCTATTTGGAAGGAACAGGTTAGCTTATACAAAGGGAGACCTCCAGATCTGCTCAGAGGACCGAAGTTGCAGAGGCAGGTCGGTGTATCTTCCCTTCACTTTGCGATCCTTGCAAAGACATTCCTTGCTGCTAGATGACTCAGCAAGGGCCTTTGAGACTGTTGTTTTCTTTCCTAGGTTCAAAGATTCCTTCAGTTCCTAATATAGATATCCTAGAAATGATATGACATCCGTGAAAATCTGATATGTCCTGGTCAAATGCTGTCAGTTATCATTCTAGTTATCATATTAAAGCATTTCAAGTCGCAGCAGTGACCAGATGACATTGTCAATTTCTATTTCATCAGGTTTTAACCATGTCCTCTGTGGTTTCACACTGATGCCTTTGCAGAAATACTGCTACTTCAAGATATATGGAAAATACTTTTTTTAAGCTTACTGATAATTTGTTTGTTTGTTTGCTTGTCTTCTGGTAAGCTGCTACCAGATGGAATTTAGTCTCCTCTCTAGGTTAAGAGAACTAAGTTTTCTTAGAATGCAATTTTTGATCACAGACTATGAGTTTCTCTACCTTTCATTGATTTATAATTGTTTTCATCATCTGTTTTTTTACTTCGGTAAAGTAAATAAGCCTTATTTAAGATTTTGGTACATGTAGGATGGACTAAGCTTTCCCCACTCTTGCAAGTTCCCTTAACCCTTCAGATTCTTCTCGTGGGACCAAGATCTCACTTTCCTCCAGAGGGACAATCCAAGCTTTTTATCAGTTGATCTGCCCCTGACATCAGAGTCAAGTTGAGCACGAGTTGGCCTATAATTTAGGCATGAAACTATGACTACATAAAGAAAAGGTGACTTTATGATTCAGGGATGGCCATGATATGCCTTGCACTTCAGAGAAAATGGGTTAAAATGATTTTTTTTCCTTCAAAACTGCACACCCAGTTCTTTCAGCATATGCAATTGAAAACATCTATTCATTAGGTCAGTTTTCATTCCAATCCCAAAGAAAGGCAATGACAAAGACTATTCAAGCTGCTGCACAATTGCACTCATCTCACACACTAGTAAAGTAATGCTCAAAATTCTCCAAGTTCACATGAACTGTGAACTTCCAGATGTTCAAGAGGGATTTAAAAAATGCAGAGAAACCAGAGATCAAATTGCCAACATCCACTGGATCATTGAAAAAGCAAGAGAGTTCCGGAAAAAAAAAAAAAACCATCTATTTCTGCTTTATTGACAATGCCAAAGCCTTTGACTGTGTGGATCACAAGAAACTGGGAAAAATTCTGAAAGAGATGGGAATACCAGACCACCTGACCTGTCTCTTGAGAAACCTGTATGCAGGCCAGGAAGAAACAGTTCGAACTGGACATGGAACAACAGACTGGTTCTACATAGGAAAAGGAACATGTCAAGGCTGTATATTGTCACCCTGCTTATTTAACTTATATGCAGAGTACAGCATGAGAAACACTGGGCTGGAGGAAGCACACGCTGGAATCAAGGTTGCTGGGAGAAATATCAATAATCTCAGATATTCAGATGACACCACCCTTATGGCAGAAAGTGAAGAAGAGCTAAAGAGTCTCCTGATGAAAGTGAAAGAGGAGAGTGAAAAAGTTAGCTTAAAGCTCAGCATTCAGAAAACTACAATCATTGCATCCAGTCTCATCACTTCATGGCAAATAGATGGGAAAACATTGGAAACAGCAGCAGACTATTTTGGGGGGCTTGGAAATCACTGCAGGTGATGGCTGCCTCCATGAACTTAAAACATATTTATGACTTGGAAGAAAAGTGATGACCAAACTAGACAGCATATTAAAAAGCCGAGACGTTGCTTTGCCAACAAAGATCCATCCGGTCAAGGCTATGGTTTTTCCATATGTCATGGATGGATATGAAAGATGCACTATAAAGAAAGTGACAGCTGAAAATGTGATGCTTTTGAACTGTGGTGTTGGAGAAGATGCTTGTAGGTCGCTTAGACTACAAGGAGACGCAACCACTCCATCCTAAAGGAAATCAGGTCTGAATATCCATTGGAAGGACTAATACTGAACCTGAAACTCCAATACTTTGGCCACTTGATGTGAAGAGCTGACTCACTTGGAAGTTGCTTTGATTTGCCTATGAGTGTGGGAGCCCTCCCTGGGCAAAGGGCCTCAGGGGTCATTGCCACTGAATCATGACATCCAAGCAAGCGCATTCCAGCTGTGTGACATGCAGGAAGCAGGAGACTGGGACATCTGTCTTCCTTAGAGGAAGGAAAGTCATCCACAGAGAGTGTGTTTTCAGGCCTCTCTTTGCAGCAAGTGTTTTGCTTCTCAGACATCAGAGCTGCAGGCTTGCTCTGAGGGCCTCAATTCCAGAGTCAGGGCTGTGTGTCTCACTGCACTTTCCAAGCATTGCAGACACATTCCTAGGTTGGAGCAGTGCTTCCCATGAGAAAGAAGCCTCGGGAGTGTGTCTGAGCGGGCTGAGTGCCATGCTAGGGTCACCTAGTCGAGGGCACCTTGCACATCCAATGGGCCCCAGGCGAGTAGCTATGGACCGGCCCCTCGGTTGAGATATCCCAAAGCAGGGAACAAAGCTAGCTCTGTCTGTCAGAAGGAGGAAAACAGCAATGGGATGGATTTTCAAGCAGTTGCTAAGTCACACCACGTGAGGGCTCCGCGGGAAAGAAATGCGAATTTTGGCCTCTAGGCCCAGTATCCAGATGTGTGCACAGGATATTTTCCCCACAGGATCCAAGAATGTTCCAGACAGACCTAAGCTCACTAGCTCTCTCCTGCAGAGGAAATGAAATATTGTTGCTGAGCCACGAAAAGATGCTGGGATTCTTGGCTTATGGAGGAGAAGAATTCAATCCAGGGCCCAAGACGAGGCTTGATTGCTCAGAGCTTTTGTGCAATCGAGTCTTATTCAAGTAGAAAGGAGATAGAGAAAGCTTCTGACAGAGACATCACAAGGGGCAGAAAGTGTACCCCCTTGCTAGTGTTAGTAATGGAGTTATATACTCTCCAATAAGTTATTACAACGAACAAAAGAATGTCTGGAGGTTGTAAAGACTCACTAGACCTACTCCCATCATTTACATTTTAAGATAACAGGATTAGCCAGAAGGTTTTTCCAGAGACCATCCTCAAGAAGGATGCATGATTGTTATGTAATCCGAAGGAATGTAGAGGGAAAAAAGTGTGCCCTTTCTTCCTCCTTGAGAATTCTAGACCCCTCTCTCCTTGGGGACCCTCGAACTTCTTATAAACCTGCCTTGGCAATGACTCTCTCCGAAACATGATTGAACAGCCGTTTGGAGCTTCCTTTGACTTTCCCTGGGAGGGAGGGAGCCCTCCCTGAGCACAGGGCCTCAGGGGCCATGGCCAATGAAAACTAATCTCCCAGTAAGTGCTTTTCAGCCCTGTGTGACTCTCAGCCCACAGGAGGCTGAGAAAACTCTCTTCCTTGGAGGAAGGAAAGGCAGCCCAAGAGTGTGTTTTCAGGCCTGTATCTTGCAGCAAGTGTTTGGCTTGTTAGACATAAGACCTGCAGGCCTGCTCCAACAGACTCCATTCCAGAATCAGGGCCTTGTGTCTCCCTGCAGTTTCCTGGCCTCGCAAACACATTCCTAGGGGAGAGCAGTCCTGCCCATGGGGAAGCAGGCTGCGGGAGTGTGTCTGAGGGGGCCAGGTGCCATGCTGGGGTCACCTGGTCGAGGGCACCTTGCACCTCCAATGGACCCCAGGCAAGGAGTTGCAGGCCACCACCTTGCTTCTGAAATCCCAAAGTGGGGAGCAAAGCTCGCTCTGTCAGAGGGAAGAAAACAGCAACAGGATGGATTTTCAAGCAGTTGCTAGGCTGTACTGCGTTAGGGCTCCAAGGAAGAAAAATGCAGATGTTAGCCCCTACGACTTGTATCCAGGTGGGCTCCCAGGATGATTTCCCCGCAGGATCCAAGAACGTTCCAGACAGACCTGGGCTCACTAGCTCCCTCCTGCAGAGGAAACATGATAGAACAGCTGTTTGGAGGTTGCTTTGACTTCCCCTGGGAGGGTAGGATCCCTCCCTGGGTGCAGGGCCTCAGGGGCCATTGCCGCTGAGAAATGCCCTCTAAGCCAGACCTTTCCAGCCTTGTATGACTCAGCACGGAGGAGACTGGAAAAGCTATCTTCCTTGGAGGAAGGAAAGGCAGCCCCAGAGAGTGTGTTTTCACACCTGTATCTCGCAGCAAGCGTTTGCCGTCTCAGACGTCAGACCTCCAGGCCTGCTCCAACGGCCTCAGTTCCAGAGTCAGGGCCGTGTGTCTCCCTGCATTTTCTGAGCCTTGGGAACACATTCCTAGGTCAGAACAGTCCTGCCCATGGGGAAGGAGGCTGCGGGAGTGTGTCTGAGGGGGTCGGGTGCCATGCTGGGGTCCAGTAGACCTGGTACCTCCAATAGACCCCAGGACAACAGCGGTGGGGCTCCCCCTGGCTTCCGAAATGTCAAAGCGAGAAGCAAAGCTAGCTCTATCAGAAGGAAGAAAAGAGCAATTAGATGGATGTTCAGGCTGTTGCTGGGCCACACCACTTCAGGTTACCCCCCGAGAGGAGCAGGCGCCCTGTGGCCCCTCGGTCCCATATGCAGGTTAACACACAGGATGTGTCCCCATAGGAGCCAAGAATTTTCCTGACAGACCTAGGCTCACTAGAGCTCTCCTACAGGGCAAAAGGGATAGAACAGACTGTGGATGTGACTCTGCCTTTCCCAGCGAGCATGGGGCCCTCCCTACGGCCCCGGGCTCCAGGGAAAATTGTCCCTGAAAAATGACCTCCAAGAAGCGCTTTTCCAGCAGGCTGGGATGCAGAGTTCACAGGATGTGGGGAAAGTGATCGTCCTTCAGGGAAGAAGAGGCAGCCACCCAGTGTGTGTTTGCAAGCCTGTATTTGGAAGAAACTGGTTTGCTTCTTCAAGGGGAGACCTCCAGGTCTGCTCAGAGGACCGAAATTCCAGAGGCAGCACCATGCATCTCCCCTGTCCTTTCTGAGCCTTGGAAAGACATTCCTAGCTTATAGCGGTATTGCTCATGAAGAAGCAGGATGCAGGAATGTGTCAGACATGACTGGGTGCCTTCCTGGGTTCAGCTCCGTGAGGGGCCTTTCCACTCAAAGTAGGTCCCATGCCTCCTTGGGGAGGAAGTGGGGCCCGCTTGCCTCCAAATTGCCAAAGGCTGGAACAAAGCTAGTTCTATCAGAGGTAAGAAAAGAGCAATTGGATGGATGTGGAAGCTGTTGCTGGGCCGCACTGCTTCAGGCCCCCCACCCCTCCGGCCCCGAGAGAAACAGGCGCCCTGTGGCCCCTCGGTCCTGTATGCAGTTTCACACATAGAATGTGTCCCCATAGGAGCCAAGAATTTTCCTGACAGACCTAGGCTCACTAGAGCTCTCCTACAGAGCAAAGGGGATGGGACAGATGTGTGGCTGTGGCTCTGCCTTTCCCTGGGAGTGTGGAGCCACTCCCTATGGCCCCGGGCTCCAGGGGAAATTGCCCCTGAATAATGACCTCCAAGAAGCGCTTTTCCAACTGGCTGAGACGTGGAGTTCTCAGGATGCAGGGAAAGCGAGTGTCCCTTCGGGGAAGCAAAGGCAGTCACCTGTTATCATTACTTACTAGAATAGTAGGTACCTTCTCTGGTTGGGCAGAGGCCTTCCCTACCTGATCTGAAAAAGAAAATGAAGTAGCTCGCTGATTTGAGAAATAATTCCCAGACTTGGGTTTCCAACCAGTATAGAATCCGACAATGGCCCTGTCTTTGTAGCCGCGTTAATTAACAGGTATGTGAAGCTCTAAATATCAGTGGAAATTACATACAGCATATAGGCCCCAGTGTTCTGGAATGGTGGAAAGAAACAACCAAACTCTTGAAGAGACTCTTTCAAAATGGATCATAGAGACTGACTGTACATGGATGGGCTTGCTTCTGGCAGACTTACTCATATTACGGGTAACTGCACGTTCCCATAGTTGTTGTCCTTATGAAATTTTCTATGGGAGAACCCCCCACCCCAAATGAGGCAGGTGTTAGCAGATTTGCCACAAGTAAGGAGGTGGGATTTCACAGCAGCTGGAACAATTAGGTAAGGTAATAAATCAGGTAACTAAGTTTGTGTAAAAAAAAATATCATTCCCCCTTGAGGAACAGATTCATGAATTTGTGCTCAGTGATCAGGTGTGGCTCAATGACTAGAAACACAATTCCTTGGCCTGACATCGGAAAGGTCCTTATACAGTTGTTTTAGCCACAATTCTGAAAGAGAAGGGAATACTAGACCACCTAACCTGCCTCTTGAGAAATCTGTATGAAGGTCAGGAAGCAACAGTTAGAGCAGGACATGGAACAACATACTGGTTCCAAAAAGGAAAAGGAGTATGTCAAGGCTGTATATTGTCACCCTGTTTATTTAGCTTATATGCAGACTACATCATGAAAAATGCTGGGATGGAAGATACCTGAGCTGGAATCAAGATTGCCGGAAGAAATAGCAATAAACTTAGATATGCAGATGTCACCACCATTATGGCAGAATGGGAAGAGGAACGCGTATGTCGGGGAACTTCTTGAGTTGCAGCAATGTGTGAAGGACCCTTTCGAATTCCAGAGGTTAGGTGTGGTTAGTCTCGAGATGCCTCAGCAGAAATGGGCCTCATGTCGCCTGGAATGGAGAGGCTTCTGGATATTCCCCAGTTTCAGCAGGTGCTCTCAAGTTACCACGGGGACTTCAGGGACCCGCTCTGGCGGCCTCAGGAAAGGCCAGTCATCATGCGTGTTGCTAGGGGGCCTCTCGTGATTCCTCTCCCGTCGGTGCCGGGGCCTAAGAAGTTGTGTGGAGTCGGGGCCGGAACCTGAGGATTCCTCACCAATGCTGACATGGATCATGGGGTAATTATGGAGTCTCCCCAGGGGAGTCAGTCCTCGTCTCGAGAGGGGGCATGCAGGTGCGCTTTCCTCCTGATCTGTAGCAGCAGTGTCACGCTTCCCATCTCGTGAGTCATGGGATCTGCGGCTTTCCCTCCAGGATTTTCCACGAGGCTTTCCCACGAGGCTTTCCCACAGGGCTGTCCCACGAGGCTTTCGCACAGGGCTGTCTCACGTGCCACCTTGGTGGCAGTCGATCCTCGGCGTGAAAGTCGAGGCAGTGCAGGGAAAACAGGTTCCTCTGGAATGGACTGAGACATCTGGGAGATTCTTGGAATGGTGGAACGACGCTGGCATACCTCTCGCCTTTCCTGTGGAGAGCGCCTCCTCTTGAGATGCGACGGGAACGCCGGGAATTCTTTCCCGGCCACCAGCGAAAGGATCCCTCATCACGAGCTACGAGCGGAAACGGGGCGCTTCTGGATGTGGGCCGGACCCTCGTGCTTCCTCTCGAGTGGAGACAGGTATGTCAGGCAACTTCTTGAGTTGCAGCAAGGGTGTGAAGGACCTTTTGGAAGTTACAGACTTTAGGTTTGATTAGCTTCGAGAAGCCTCAACGGAAATGGACCTCATCTCGCCTGGAGGGCAAAACCTCCTGGATTTTCTCGAGTTGCGGCAGGTGCTCTCGACTTACGACGGGGACCTCAGGGACACTCTCCGGTGGCCTTAGGAAAGGCCAGTCCCCATGCGAGTTGCTCGGGGGCCTCTCGGCATTCCTCTCCGTTCGATGCCGGGGCCTAAGACCTTGTGTGGAGTCGGGGCCAGAACCTGAGGATTCCTCTCCAGGGCTGACATGGATCTTGGGGTACTTCTGGAGTCTCCCCAGGGGAGTAAGTCCTCGTCTCGAATGGGGGCATGCACGTGCGCTTTCCTCCAGAGCAGTAGCAGCAGTGTCACGCTTCCTATCGCGTGGATCAAGGGATCTGTGGCTTTCCCTCGAGGCTTTCCCACGAGGTTTTCCCACGTGGCTTTCCCACGAGGCTTTCCCACGAGGCTTTAACACAGGGCTGTCCCACCTGCCACCGTGGTGGGAGTCGATCCTCGGCGTGAAAGTCGAGGCAGTGCATGGAAAATAGGTTCCTCTGGAATGGACTGAGACATCTGGGGGCTCTCGGAATGGTGGCACGACGCTGGAGTTCCTCTCGCCTTTCCTATTGCGACCGCCTCCTTTTGAAATGCAACGGGAACGCCGAGAATTCTTCCCCGACCAAGAAGCGAAAGGATGCCTCATCTCGAGCCACTAGGCGGAAACGAGGCTCCTCTGGATGTGCCCAGGACCCTCGTGCTTCCTCTAGAGTGGAGACGGGTAAGTCGGGGAACTTCTCGAGTGGCAGCAAAGGAGTGAAGGACCTTTTGGAAGTTCCAGAGGTTAGGTGTGATTAGCCTCGAGAAGCATCATTGGAAATGGGACTCTTCTCGCCTGGAGGGCAAAACCTCCTGGATTTTTTCGAGTTGCGGCTGGTGCTCTCGACTTACCACGGGGACCTCAGGGACACGATCTGGTGGCCTCAGGAAAGGCCAGTCCCCATGCAGGTTTCTCGTGGGCATCTTGGATTCCTCTCACTTTGATGCCGGGGCCTAAGACCTTGTGTGGAGTTGGGCCCGGAACATGAGGATTCCTCTCCAGTGTTGAAATGGATCTTGGGTCACTTCTGGAGTCTCCCCAGGGGAGTGAGTCCTCGTCTCGAGAGGGGGCATGCACGTGCGCTTTCCTTCCGACCTGTAGCAGCAGTGTCACGCTTCCCGTCGCGTGGATCAAGGGATCTGTGGCTTTCACTCGAGGCTTTCCCACGAGGCTTTCCCACAGGGCTGTCCCACGTGAGACTGTGGTGGGAGTCGATCCTCGGCGTGAAAGTCGAGGCAGTGCAGGGAAAACAGGTTCCTCCGGAATGGACTGAGACATCTGGGGGACTCTTGGAATGGTGGCACGACACTGGAGTTGCTCTCACCTTTCCTGTGGAGAGCACCTCCTCTTGCGATGCGACGGGAACGCCCAGGATTCTCTCCCGAACAATCAGCGAAAGGATCCCTCATCTCCAGCTACGAGGCGGAAACGGAGCTCTTCTGGATGTGGGCGGGACCCACGTGCTTTCTCTCGAGTGGAGAGGGGTATGTCGGGGAACTTCTTGAGTTGCAACAAGGGTGTGAAGGACCCTTTGGAAGTTCCAGAGGTTAGATGTGATTAGCCTCGAGACGCCTCAGCGGAAATGGGCCTCATCGAGCCTGGATGGGAGAACTTCCTGTATTTTCTCGAGTTTTGGCAGGTGGTCTCGTCTTACGACGGTGACCTAAGGAACCCGCTCTGGTGACCTCAGGACTGGCCAGTCCCCATACGACTTGTTCGGTGGCCTCCTGGGATTACACTCCCGTCGATGCCAGGGCCTAAGGTGTTGTGTGGAGTCGGGGCCGGAACCTGAGAATTCCTCTCCAGTGCTGAAATGGATATTGGGGTAATTCTGGAGTCTCCCCAGGGAAGTCAGCCCTCCACTCTAAGGGACATGCACGTGCGCTTTCCTCCCGAGCTGTAGCAGCAGTGTGACGCTTGACATCGCGTCGATCATGGGATCTGTGGCTTTCCCTCGAGGATTTCCCTCGAAGCTTTCTCACGAGGATTTCGTACAGAGCTGTCCAACGTGCTACCGTGGTCGGAGTCGATCCTCGGCGTGAAAGTAGAGGCAGCACAGGGAAAACAGGTCCTCTGGAATGGACTGAGACAATGGGGGACTCTTGGTTTGGTGGCACGACCCTGGTGTTCCTTTCGCGTTTCCTGTGGAGAACGCATTCTCTTGAGATGGGACGGGAATGCCCAGAATTCTTTCCCGACCAAGCAGGGAAAGGATCCCTCATGTCAAGCTAGGAGGCGGAAACGGGGCTCCTCTGGATGTGGGCGGGACCTTCGTGCTTCCTCTCGAGTGGAGACAGGTAAGTCGGGGAACTTCTTCAGTTGCAGCAAGGGTGTGAAGGACCTTTTGAAAGTCCCAGATGTTAGGTGTGATTAGCCTCGAAACGCCTCAGCGGAAATGGGCCTCATCTCACCTGGAGGGCAAAACCTCGTGGATTTTCTCGAGTTGCGGCAGGTGCTCTCGACTTACGACGGGGACCTCAGGGACCCGCTCTGGTGGCCTCAGGAAAGGCCAGTCCCCATGCGAGTTTCTCGGGGTCCTCTCAGGATTCCTCTCCCTTTGATGCCAGGGCCTAAAACCTTGTGTGGAATCCGGGCCGGAACCTGAGGATTCCTCTCCAGTGCTGACATGGATCTTGGGGTACTTCTGGAGTCTTCCCAGGGGAGTAAGTCCTCGTCTCCAATGGGGGCATGCACGTGCGCTTTCCTCCAGAGTGGTAGCAGCAGTGTCACGCTACCGTCGCGTGGATCAAGGGATCTGTGGCTTTCCCTCAAAGCTTTCCCACGAGGCTTTCCCACAGGGCTCTCCCACGTGCCACCGTGGTGGTAGTCGATCCTCGGCGTGAAAGTCGAGGCAGTGCAGGGAAACAGGTTCCTCTAGAATGGACTGAGATATTTGGGGGACTCTTGGAATGGCGGCACGACGCTGGAGTTCCTCTCGCCTTTCCTGTGGAGAGTGCCTCCTCTTGAGATGCGATGGGAATGCCCAGAATTCTTTCCCGACCAAGCAGGGAAAGGATCCCTCATCTCAAGGGGCGAGGCGGAAATGGGGCTCCTCTGGATGTGGGCGGGACCCTCGTGCTTCCTCTAGAGTGGAGAGGGGTATGTCGGGGAACTACTTGAGTTGCAGCAAGGGTGTGAAGGACCTTTTGGAAGTTCCAGAGGTTAGGTGTGATTAGCCTAGAGACTCCTCAGCGAAATGGGCCTCATCTCGCCTGCAGGGCAAAACCTCCTGGATTTTCTCGAGTTGCGGCAGGTGCTGTCGAATTACGTCGGGGACCTCAGGGACCCGCTCTTGTGGCCTCAGGAAAGGCCAGTCCCCATGCGAGTTGCTCGCGGGCCTCTGGGGATTCCTCACCGTTGGATGCCGGATCCTAAGACCTTGTGTGGAGTCGGGGCCGGAACCTGAGGATTCCTCTCCAGTGCTGACACGGATCTTGGGGTACTTCTGGAGTCTCCTCAGCGGAGTAAGTCCTTGTCTCGAATGGGGGCATGCACATGCGCTTTCCTCCAGAGCGGCAGCAGCAGCGTCACGCTTCCCGTCGCGTGGACAAGGGATCTGTGGCTATACCTCGAGGTTTTCCCACGAGGCTTTCGCAAGAGGCTTTCCCACAGGTCTGTCCCATGTGCCCCCGTGGTTGGAGTCGATCCTTGGCGTGAAAGTCGAGTCAGTGCAGGGAAAACAGGTTCCTCTGGAATGGGCGGAGACATATGGGGGACTCTTGGAATGGTGGCACGACGCTGATGTTCCTCTCGCCTTTCCTGTGGAGAGCGCCTCCTCTTGAGATGCGACGGGAACGCCGGGAATTCTTTCCCGACCAAGCAGGGAAAGGATCCCTCATCTCGAGCTACAAGGCGGAAACGGGCTCCTCTGGAGGTGGGCGGGACCCTCGTGCTTTCTCTAGAGTGGAGACGGGGATGTCGGGGAAATTCTTGAGTTGAAGCAAGGGAGTGAAGGACCTTTTGGAAGTTCCAGAGGTTAGGTGTGATTAGCCTCGAGAAGCCTCACTGGAAATGGTCCTCATCTCGCATGGAGGCCAAAACCTCCTGGATTTTCTCGAGTTTCGGCAGGTGCTCAAGACTTATAACGGGGTCCTCCGGGACCGGCTCTGGTGGCCTCAGGAAAGGCCAGTCAGCATGCGAGTTCCTCGGGGGCCTCTCGGGAATCCTCTCCAGTCCATGCCGGGGCCTAAGACCTTGTGTGGAGTCGGGGCCTGAACCTGCGGATTCCTCTCCAGTGCTGACATGGATCTTGTGGTACTTCTGGAGGCTCCCCAGGGGAGTAAGTCCTCGTCTCGAATGGGGTCATGCACGTGCGCTTTCCTCCCGTTCGGTAGCAGCAGTGTCACGCTTCCGGTCGCGTTTATCAAGGGATCTGTGGCTTTCCCTGGAGGCTTTCCCACCAGGCTTTCCCACGAGGCTTTCCCACAGGGCTGTCCCATGTGCCACCGTGGTGGGAGTCGATCCTCGGCGTGAAAGTCGAGGCAGTGCATGGAAAACAGGTTCCTCTGAAATGGACTGAGACAATGGGGGACTCTTGGTTTGGTGACACGACGATGGTGTTCCTTTCGCCTTTCCTGTGTAAAACGCATCCTCTTGAGATGGGCCGGGAATGCCCAGAATTCTTTCCCGATCAAGCAGCCAAAGGATCCCTCATGTCGAGCTAGGAGGCGGAAACGGGGCTCCTCTGGATGTGGGCGGGACCCTCGTGCTTCCTCTCGAGTGGAGACAGGTATGTCGGGGAACTTCTTGAGTTGCAGCAAGGGTGTGAAGGACCTTTTGAAAGTCCCAGATGTTAGGTGTGATTAGCCTTGAGACGCCTCAGCGGAAATGGGCCCCATCTCGCCTGGAGGGCAAAACCTCCTGGATTTTCTCGAGTTGCCCCAGGTGCTCTCGACTTACGACGGGGACCTCAGGGACCCTGTCTGGTGGCCTCAGGAAAGGCCAGTCCCCATGCGAGTTCCTCGGGGTCCTCTCGGGATTCCTCTCCCTTCGATTCCAGGGCCTAAGACCTTGTGTGGAGTCGGGGCCGGAACCTGAGGATTCCTCTCCAGTGCTGACAAGGATCTTGGGGTACTTCTGAAGTCTCCCCAGGGGAGTCAGTCCTCGTCTCGAATGCGGGCATGCACTTGCGCTTTCCTCCAGAGCGGTAGCAGCCGTGTCTCGCAGTCCGCCGCGTGGATCAAAGGATCTATGGTTTTCCCTCGAGTCTTTCCCACGAGGCTTTCCCACGAGGCTTTCCCACAGGGCTGTCCCACGTGCACACGTGGTGGGAGTCGATTCTCGGCTTGAAAGTCAAGGCAGTGCAGGGAAAACAGGTTCCTCTGGAATGGGCTGACACATCTGGGGGACTTTTGGAATGGTGGCACGACCCTGGAGTTCCTCTCGCCTTTCCTGTGGAGAGCGCCTCCTCTTGAGATGCGATCGGAACGCCTGGAATACTTTCCCTACGAAACAGGGAAAGGATCCCTCATCTCGAGCTAGGAGGCGGAAACGGGGCTCCCCTGGATGTGTGCGGAACCCTCGTGCTTCCTCTCGAGTGGAGACGGGTATGTCGGGGAACTTCTTGAGTTGCAGCAAGGGTGTGAAGGACCCTTTGGAAGTTCCAGTGGTTAGATTTGATTAGCCTCGAGAAGCCTCAGCGGAAATGGGCCTCATCTCGCCTGGAGGGCAAAACCTCCTGGATTTTCTCGAGTTGCGGCAGGTGCTCTCGACTTACGACGGGGACCTCAGGGACCCGCTCTGGTGACCTCAGGACTGACCAGTCCCCATACGACTTGTTCCGTGGCCTCCTGGGATTACACTCCCGTCGATGCCAGGGCCTAAGTTGTTGTGTGGAGTCGGGGCCGGAACCTGAGAATTCCTCTCCAGTGCTGAAATGGATATTGGGGTAATTCTGGAGTCTCCCCAGGGAAGTCAGCCCTCCGCTCTAAGGGACATGCACGTGCGCTTTCCTCCCGAGCTGTAGCAGCAGTGTGACGCTTGCCATCGCGTCGATCATGGGATCTGTGGCTTTCCCTCGAGGATTTCCCTCGAAGCTTTCTCACGAGGATTTCGTACAGAGCTGTCCAACGTGCTACCGTGGTCGCAGTCGATCCTCGGCGTGAAAGTAGAGGCAGCACAGGGAAAACAGGTCCTCTAGAATGGACTGAGACAATGGGGGACTCTTGGTTTGGTGGCACGACCCTGGTGTTCCTTTCGCGTTTCCTGTGGAGAACGCATTCTCTTGAGATGGGACGGGAATGACCAGAATTCTTTCCCGACCAAGCAGGGAAAGGATCCCTCATGTCAAGCTAGGAGGCGGAAACGGGGCTCCTCTGGATGTGGGCGGGACCTTCGTGGTTCCTCTCGAGTGGAGACAGGTAAGTCGGGGAACTTCTTCAGTTGCAGCAAGGGTGTGAAGGACCTTTTGAAAGTCCCAGATGTTAGGTGTGATTAGCCTCGAAACGCCTCAGCGGAAATGGGCCTCATCTCACCTGGAGGGCAAAACCTCGTGGATTTTCTCGAGTTGCGGCAGGTGCTCTCGACTTACGACGGGGACCTCAGGGACCCGCTCTGGTGGCCTCAGGAAAGGCCAGTCCCCATGCGAGTTTCTCGGGGTCCTCTCAGGATTCCTCTCCCTTTGATGCCAGGGCCTAAAACCTTGTGTGGAATCCGGGCCGGAACCTGAGGATTCCTCTCCAGTGCTGACATGGATCTTGGGGTACTTCTGGAGTCTTCCCAGGGGAGTAAGTCCTCGTCTCCAATGGGGGCATGCACGTGCGCTTTCCTCCAGAGTGGTAGCAGCAGTGTCACGCTACCGTCGCGTGGATCAAGGGATCTGTGGCTTTCCCTCAAAGCTTTCCCACGAGGCTTTCCCACAGGGCTCTCCCACGTGCCACCGTGGTGGTAGTCGATCCTCGGCGTGAAAGTCGAGGCAGTGCAGGGAAACAGGTTCCTCTAGAATGGACTGAGATATTTGGGGGACTCTTGGAATGGCGGCACGACGCTGGAGTTCCTTTCGCCTTTCCTGTGGAGAGTGCCTCCTCTTGAGATGCGACGGGAATGCCCAGAATTCTTTCCCGACCAAGCA
Source organism: Ovis canadensis (assembly GCF_042477335.2). Lineage (NCBI taxonomy): Eukaryota > Metazoa > Chordata > Mammalia > Artiodactyla > Bovidae > Ovis > Ovis canadensis. The sequence goes on from NC_091252.1 coordinate 5,688,641, forward strand.
GGGAAAGGATCCCTCATCTCAAGGGGCGAGGCGGAAATGGGGCTCCTCTGGATGTGGGCGGGACCCTCGTGCTTCCTCTAGAGTGGAGAGGGGTATGTCGGGGAACTACTTGAGTTGCAGCAAGGGTGTGAAGGACCTTTTGGAAGTTCCAGAGGTTAGGTGTGATTAGCCTAGAGACTCCTCAGCGAAATGGGCCTCATCTCGCCTGCAGGGCAAAACCTCCTGGATTTTCTCGAGTTGCGGCAGGTGCTGTCGAATTACGTCGGGGACCTCAGGGACCCGCTCTTGTGGCCTCAGGAAAGGCCAGTCCCCATGCGAGTTGCTCGCGGGCCTCTGGGGATTCCTCACCGTTGGATGCCGGATCCTAAGACCTTGTGTGGAGTCGGGGCCGGAACCTGAGGATTCCTCTCCAGTGCTGACACGGATCTTGGGGTACTTCTGGAGTCTCCTCAGCGGAGTAAGTCCTTGTCTCGAATGGGGGCATGCACATGCGCTTTCCTCCAGAGCGGCAGCAGCAGCGTCACGCTTCCCGTCGCGTGGACAAGGGATCTGTGGCTATACCTCGAGGTTTTCCCACGAGGCTTTCGCAAGAGGCTTTCCCACAGGTCTGTCCCATGTGCCCCCGTGGTTGGAGTCGATCCTTGGCGTGAAAGTCGAGTCAGTGCAGGGAAAACAGGTTCCTCTGGAATGGGCGGAGACATATGGGGGACTCTTGGAATGGTGGCACGACGCTGATGTTCCTCTCGCCTTTCCTGTGGAGAGCGCCTCCTCTTGAGATGCGACGGGAACGCTGGGAATTCTTTCCCGACCAAGCAGGGAAAGGATCCCTCATCTCGAGCTACAAGGCGGAAACGGGCTCCTCTGGAGGTGGGCGGGACCCTCGTGCTTTCTCTAGAGTGGAGACGGGGATGTCGGGGAAATTCTTGAGTTGAAGCAAGGGTGTGAAGGACCTTTTGGAAGTTCCAGAGGTTAGGTGTGATTAGCCTCGAGAAGCCTCACTGGAAATGGTCCTCATCTCGCATGGAGGCCAAAACCTCCTGGATTTTCTCGAGTTGCGGCAGGTGCTCTCAACTTACGACGGGGACCTCATGGACCCGCTCTGGTGGCCTCAGGAAAGGCCAGTCCCCATGCGAGTTCCTCGGGGGCCTCTCGGGATTCCTCTCCAGTCCATGCCGGGGCCTAAGACCTTGTGTGGAGTCGGGGCCTGAACCTGCGGATTCCTCTCCAGTGCTGACATGGATCTTGGGGTACTTGTGGAGGCTCCCCAGGGGAGTAAGTCCTCGTCTCGAATGGGGTCATGCACGTGCGCTTTCCTCCCGTTCGGTAGCAGCAGTGTCACGCTTCCGGTCGCGTTTATCAAGGGATCTGTGGCTTTCCCTGGAGGCTTTCCCACCAGGCTTTCCCACGAGGCTTTCCCACAGGGCTGTCCCATGTGCCACCGTGGTGGGAGTCGATCCTCGGCGTGAAAGTCGAGGCAGTGCATGGAAAACAGGTTCCTCTGAAATGGACTGAGACAATGGGGGACTCTTGGTTTGGTGACACGACGATGGTGTTCCTTTCGCCTTTCCTGTGTAAAACGCATCCTCTTGAGATGGGCCGGGAATGCCCAGAATTCTTTCCCGATCAAGCAGCCAAAGGATCCCCCATGTCGAGCTAGGAGGCGGAAACGGGGCTCCTCTGGATGTGGGCGGGACCCTCGTGCTTCCTCTCGAGTGGAGACAGGTATGTCGGGGAACTTCTTGAGTTGCAGCAAGGGTGTGAAGGACCTTTTGAAAGTCCCACATGTTAGGTGTGATTAGCCTTGAGACGCCTCAGCGGAAATGGGCCCCATCTCGCCTGAAGGGCAAAACCTCCTGGATTTTCTCGAGTTGCCCCAGGTGCTCTCGACTTACGACGGGGCCTCAGGGACCCTGTCTGGTGGCCTCAGGAAAGGCCAGTCCCCATGCGAGTTCCTCGGGGGCCTCTCGGGATTGCTCTCCCGTCGATGCCGGGGCCTAAGACCTTGTGTGGAGTCGGGGCCGGAACCTGAGGATTCCTCTCCAGTGCTGACATGGATCTTGGGGTACTTCTGGAGTCTCCCCAGGGGAGTCAGTCCTCGTTTCGAATGCGGGCATGCACTTGCGCTTTCCTCCAGAGCGGTAGCAGCAGTGTCACGCAGTCCGCCGCGTGGAGCAAAGGATCTATGGTTTTCCCTTGAGTCTTTCCCATGAGGTTTCCCACGAGGCTTTTGCACAGGGCAGTCCCACGTGCACACGTGGTGGGAGTCGATCCTCGGCTTGAACGTCAAGGCAGTGCAAGGAAAACAGGTTCCTCTGGAATGGACTGACACATCTGGGGGATTCTTGGAATGGTGGCACGACCCTGGAGTTCCTCTCGCCTTTCCTGTGGAGAGCGCCTCCTCTTGAGATGCGACGGGAACGCCGGGAATTCTTTCCCTACGAAACAGGGAAAGGATCCCTCATCTCGAGCTAGGAGGCGGAAACGGGGCTCCCCTTGATGTGTGCGGGACCCTGGTGCTTCCTCTCGAGTGGAGACGGGTAAGGCGGGGAACTTCTTGAGTTGCAGCAAGGGTGTGAAGGACCTTTTGGAAGTTACAGACTTTAGGTTTGATTAGCTTCGAGAAGCCTCAACGGAAATGGACCTCATCTCGCCTGGAGGGCAAAACCTCCTGGATTTTCTCGAGTTGCGGCAGGTGCTCTCGACTTACGACGGGGACCTCAGGGACACTCTCCGGTGGCCTTAGGAAAGGCCAGTCCCCATGCGAGTTGCTCGGGGGCCTCTCGGCATTCCTCTCCGTTCGATGCCGGGGCCTAAGACCTTGTGTGGAATCGGGGCCAGAACCTGAGGATTCCTCTCCAGGGCTGACATGGATCTTGGGGTACTTCTGGAGTCTCCCCAGGGGAGTAAGTCCTCGTCTCGAATGGGGGCATGCACGTGCGCTTTCCTCCAGAGCAGTAGCAGCAGTGTCACGCTTCCTATCGCGTGGATCAAGGGATCTGTGGCTTTCCCTCGAGGCTTTCCCACGAGGTTTTCCCACGTGGCTTTCCCACGAGGCTTTCCCACGAGGCTTTAACACAGGGCTGTCCCACCTGCCACCGTGGTGGGAGTCGATCCTCGGCGTGAAAGTCGAGGCAGTGCATGGAAAATAGGTTCCTCTGGAATGGACTGAGACATCTGGGGGCTCTCGGAATGGTGGCACGACGCTGGAGTTCCTCTCGCCTTTCCTATTGCGACCGTCTCCTTTTGAAATGCAACGGGAACGCCGAGAATTCTTCCCCGACCAAGAAGCGAAAGGATGCCTCATCTCGAGCCACTAGGCGGAAACGAGGCTCCTCTGGATGTGCCCAGGACCCTCGTGCTTCCTCTAGAGTGGAGACGGGTAAGTCGGGGAACTTCTCGAGTGGCAGCAAAGGAGTGAAGGACCTTTTGGAAGTTCCAGAGGTTAGGTGTGATTAGCCTCGAGAAGCATCATTGGAAATGGGACTCTTCTCGCCTGGAGGGCAAAACCTCCTGGATTTTTTCGAGTTGCGGCTGGTGCTCTCGACTTACCACGGGGACCTCAGGGACACGATCTGGTGGCCTCAGGAAAGGCCAGTCCCCATGCAGGTTTATCGTGGGCATCTTGGATTCCTCTCACTTTGATGCCGGGGCCTAAGACCTTGTGTGGAGTTGGGCCCGGAACATGAGGATTCCTCTCCAGTGTTGAAATGGATCTTGGGTCACTTCTGGAGTCTCCCCAGGGGAGTGAGTCCTCGTCTCGAGAGGGGGCATGCACGTGCGCTTTCCTTCCGACCTGTAGCAGCAGTGTCACGCTTCCCGTCGCGTGGATCAAGGGATCTGTGGCTTTCACTCGAGGCTTTCCCACGAGGCTTTCCCACAGGGCTGTCCCACGTGAGACTGTGGTGGGAGTCGATCCTCGGCGTGAAAGTCGAGGCAGTGCAGGGAAAACAGGTTCCTCCGGAATGGACTGAGACATCTGGGGGACTCTTGGAATGGTGGCACGACACTGGAGTTGCTCTCACCTTTCCTGTGGAGAGCACCTCCTCTTGCGATGCGACGGGAACGCCCAGGATTCTCTCCCGAACAATCAGCGAAAGGATCCCTCATCTCCAGCTACGAGGCGGAAACGGAGCTCTTCTGGATGTGGGCGGGACCCACGTGCTTTCTCTCGAGTGGAGAGGGGTATGTCGGGGAACTTCTTGAGTTGCAACAAGGGTGTGAAGGACCCTTTGGAAGTTCCAGAGGTTAGATGTGATTAGCCTCGAGACGCCTCAGCGGAAATGGGCCTCATCGAGCCTGGATGGGAGAACTTCCTGTATTTTCTCGAGTTTTGGCAGGTGGTCTCGTCTTACGACGGTGACCTAAGGAACCCGCTCTGGTGACCTCAGGACTGGCCAGTCCCCATACGACTTGTTCGGTGGCCTCCTGGGATTACACTCCCGTCGATGCCAGGGCCTAAGGTGTTGTGTGGAGTCGGGGCCGGAACCTGAGAATTCCTCTCCAGTGCTGAAATGGATATTGGGGTAATTCTGGAGTCTCCCCAGGGAAGTCAGCCCTCCGCTCTAAGGGACATGCACGTGCGCTTTCCTCCCGAGCTGTAGCAGCAGTGTGACGCTTGACATCGCGTCGATCATGGGATCTGTGGCTTTCCCTCGAGGATTTCCCTCGAAGCTTTCTCACGAGGATTTCGTACAGAGCTGTCCAACGTGCTACCGTGGTCGGAGTCGATCCTCGGCGTGAAAGTAGAGGCAGCACAGGGAAAACAGGTCCTCTGGAATGGACTGAGACAATGGGGGACTCTTGGTTTGGTGGCACGACCCTGGTGTTCCTTTCGCGTTTCCTGTGGAGAACGCATTCTCTTGAGATGGGACGGGAATGCCCAGAATTCTTTCCCGACCAAGCAGGGAAAGGATCCCTCATGTCAAGCTAGGAGGCGGAAACGGGGCTCCTCTGGATGTGGGCGGGACCTTCGTGCTTCCTCTCGAGTGGAGACAGGTAAGTCGGGGAACTTCTTCAGTTGCAGCAAGGGTGTGAAGGACCTTTTGAAAGTCCCAGATGTTAGGTGTGATTAGCCTCGAAACGCCTCAGCGGAAATGGGCCTCATCTCACCTGGAGGGCAAAACCTCGTGGATTTTCTCGAGTTGCGGCAGGTGCTCTCGACTTACGACGGGGACCTCAGGGACCCGCTCTGGTGGCCTCAGGAAAGGCCAGTCCCCATGCGAGTTTCTCGGGGTCCTCTCAGGATTCCTCTCCCTTTGATGCCAGGGCCTAAAACCTTGTGTGGAATCCGGGCCGGAACCTGAGGATTCCTCTCCAGTGCTGACATGGATCTTGGGGTACTTCTGGAGTCTTCCCAGGGGAGTAAGTCCTCGTCTCCAATGGGGGCATGCACGTGCGCTTTCCTCCAGAGTGGTAGCAGCAGTGTCACGCTACCGTCGCGTGGATCAAGGGATCTGTGGCTTTCCCTCAAAGCTTTCCCACGAGGCTTTCCCACAGGGCTCTCCCACGTGCCACCGTGGTGGTAGTCGATCCTCGGCGTGAAAGTCGAGGCAGTGCAGGGAAACAGGTTCCTCTAGAATGGACTGAGATATTTGGGGGACTCTTGGAATGGCGGCACGACGCTGGAGTTCCTCTCGCCTTTCCTGTGGAGAGTGCCTCCTCTTGAGATGCGATGGGAATGCCCAGAATTCTTTCCCGACCAAGCAGGGAAAGGATCCCTCATCTCAAGGGGCGAGGCGGAAATGGGGCTCCTCTGGATGTGGGCGGGACCCTCGTGCTTCCTCTAGAGTGGAGAGGGGTATGTCGGGGAACTACTTGAGTTGCAGCAAGGGTGTGAAGGACCTTTTGGAAGTTCCAGAGGTTAGGTGTGATTAGCCTAGAGACTCCTCAGCGAAATGGGCCTCATCTCGCCTGCAGGGCAAAACCTCCTGGATTTTCTCGAGTTGCGGCAGGTGCTGTCGAATTACGTCGGGGACCTCAGGGACCCGCTCTTGTGGCCTCAGGAAAGGCCAGTCCCCATGCGAGTTGCTCGCGGGCCTCTGGGGATTCCTCACCGTTGGATGCCGGATCCTAAGACCTTGTGTGGAGTCGGGGCCGGAACCTGAGGATTCCTCTCCAGTGCTGACACGGATCTTGGGGTACTTCTGGAGTCTCCTCAGCGGAGTAAGTCCTTGTCTCGAATGGGGGCATGCACATGCGCTTTCCTCCAGAGCGGCAGCAGCAGCGTCACGCTTCCCGTCGCGTGGACAAGGGATCTGTGGCTATACCTCGAGGTTTTCCCACGAGGCTTTCGCAAGAGGCTTTCCCACAGGTCTGTCCCATGTGCCCCCGTGGTTGGAGTCGATCCTTGGCGTGAAAGTCGAGTCAGTGCAGGGAAAACAGGTTCCTCTGGAATGGGCGGAGACATATGGGGGACTCTTGGAATGGTGGCACGACGCTGATGTTCCTCTCGCCTTTCCTGTGGAGAGCGCCTCCTCTTGAGATGCGACGGGAACGCCGGGAATTCTTTCCCGACCAAGCAGGGAAAGGATCCCTCATCTCGAGCTACAAGGCGGAAACGGGCTCCTCTGGAGGTGGGCGGGACCCTCGTGCTTTCTCTAGAGTGGAGACGGGGATGTCGGGGAAATTCTTGAGTTGAAGCAAGGGTGTGAAGGACCTTTTGGAAGTTCCAGAGGTTAGGTGTGATTAGCCTCGAGAAGCCTCACTGGAAATGGTCCTCATCTCGCATGGAGGCCAAAACCTCCTGGATTTTCTCGAGTTTCGGCAGGTGCTCAAGACTTATAACGGGGTCCTCCAGGACCGGCTCTGGTGGCCTCAGGAAAGGCCAGTCAGCATGCGAGTTCCTCGGGGGCCTCTCGGGATTCCTCTCCAGTCCATGCCGGGGCCTAAGACCTTGTGTGGAGTCGGGGCCTCAACCTGCGGATTCCTCTCCAGTGCTGACATGGATCTTGTGGTACTTCTGGAGGCTCCCCAGGGGAGTAAGTCCTCGTCTCGAATGGGGTCATGCACGTGCGCTTTCCTCCCGTTCGGTAGCAGCAGTGTCACGCTTCCGGTCGCGTTTATCAAGGGATCTGTGGCTTTCCCTGGAGGCTTTCCCACCAGGCTTTCCCACGAGGCTTTCCCACAGGGCTGTCCCATGTGCCACCGTGGTGGGAGTCGATCCTCGGCGTGAAAGTCGAGGCAGTACATGGAAAACAGGTTCCTCTGAAATGGACTGAGACAATGGGGGACTCTTGGTTTGGTGACACGACGATGGTGTTCCTTTCGCCTTTCCTGTGTAAAACGCATCCTCTTGAGATGGGCCGGGAATGCCCAGAATTCTTTCCCGATCAAGCAGCCAAAGGATCCCTCATGTCGAGCTAGGAGGCGGAAACGGGGCTCCTCTGGATGTGGGCGGGACCCTCGTGCTTCCTCTCGAGTGGAGACAGGTATGTCGGGGAACTTCTTGAGTTGCAGCAAGGGTGTGAAGGACCTTTTGAAAGTCCCAGATGTTAGGTGTGATTAGCCTTGAGACGCCTCAGCGGAAATGGGCCCCATCTCGCCTGGAGGGCAAAACCTCCTGGATTTTCTAGAGTTGCCCCAGGTGCTCTCGACTTACGACGGGGACCTCAGGGACCCTGTCTGGTGGCCTCAGGAAAGGCCAGTCCCCATGCGAGTTCCTCGGGGTCCTCTCGGGATTCCTCTCCCTTCGATTCCAGGGCCTAAGACCTTGTGTGGAGTCGGGGCCGGAACCTGAGGATTCCTCTCCAGTGCTGACAAGGATCTTGGGGTACTTCTGGAGTCTCCCCAGGGGAGTCAGTCCTCGTCTCGAATGCGGGCATGCACTTGCGCTTTCCTCCAGAGCGGTAGCAGCCGTGTCTCGCAGTCCGCTGCGTGGATCAAAGGATCTATGGTTTTCCCTCGAGTCTTTCCCACGAGGCTTTCCCACGAGGCTTTCCCACAGGGCTGTCCCACGTGCACACGTGGTGGGAGTCGATTCTCGGCTTGAAAGTCAAGGCAGTGCAGGGAAAACAGGTTCCTCTGGAATGGGCTGACACATCTGGGGGACTTTTGGAATGGTGGCACGACCCTGTAGTTCCTCTCGCCTTTCCTGTGGAGAGCGCCTCCTCTTGAGATGCGATCGGAACGCCTGGAATTCTTTCCCTACGAAACAGGGAAAGGATCCCTCATCTCGAGCTAGGAGGCGGAAACGGGGCTCCCCTGGATGTGTGCGGAACCCTCGTGCTTCCTCTCGAGTGGAGACGGGTATGTCGGGGAACTTCTTGAGTTGCAGCAAGGGTGTGAAGGACCCTTTGGAAGTTCCAGTGGTTAGATTTGATTAGCCTCGAGAAGCCTCAGCGGAAATGGGCCTCATCTCGCCTGGAGGGCAAAACCTCCTGGATTTTCTCGAGTTGCGGCAGGTGCTCTCGACTTACGACGGGGACCTCAGGGACCCGCTCTGGTGACCTCAGGACTGGCCAGTCCCCATACGACTTGTTCCGTGGCCTCCTGGGATTACACTCCCGTCGATGCCAGGGCCTAAGTTGTTGTGTGGAGTCGGGGCCGGAACCTGAGAATTCCTCTCCAGTGCTGAAATGGATATTGGGGTAATTCTGGAGTCTCCCCAGGGAAGTCAGCCCTCCGCTCTAAGGGACATGCACGTGCGCTTTCCTCCCGAGCTGTAGCAGCAGTGTGACGCTTGACATCGCGTCGATCATGGGATCTGTGGCTTTCCCTCGAGGATTTCCCTCGAAGCTTTCTCACGAGGATTTCGTACAGAGCTGTCCAACGTGCTACCGTGGTCGCAGTCGATCCTCGGCGTGAAAGTAGAGGCAGCACAGGGAAAACAGGTCCTCTAGAATGGACTGAGACAATGGGGGACTCTTGGTTTGGTGGCACGACCCTGGTGTTCCTTTCGCGTTTCCTGTGGAGAACGCATTCTCTTGAGATGGGACGGGAATGCCCAGAATTCTTTCCCGACCAAGCAGGGAAAGGATCCCTCATGTCAAGCTAGGAGGCGGAAACGGGGCTCCTCTGGATGTGGGCGGGACCTTCGTGCTTCCTCTCGAGTGGAGACAGGTAAGTCGGGGAACTTCTTCAGTTGCAGCAAGGGTGTGAAGGACCTTTTGAAAGTCCCAGATGTTAGGTGTGATTAGCCTCGAAACGCCTCAGCGGAAATGGGCCTCATCTCACCTGGAGGGCAAAACCTCGTGGATTTTCTCGAGTTGCGGCAGGTGCTCTCGACTTACGACGGGGACCTCAGGGACCCGCTCTGGTGGCCTCAGGAAAGGCCAGTCCCCATGCGAGTTTCTCGGGGTCCTCTCAGGATTCCTCTCCCTTTGATGCCAGGGCCTAAAACCTTGTGTGGAATCCGGGCCGGAACCTGAGGATTCCTCTCCAGTGCTGACATGGATCTTGGGGTACTTCTGGAGTCTTCCCAGGGGAGTAAGTCCTCGTCTCCAATGGGGGCATGCACGTGCGCTTTCCTCCAGAGTGGTAGCAGCAGTGTCACGCTACCGTCGCCTGGATCAAGGGATCTGTGGCTTTCCCTCAAAGCTTTCCCACGAGGCTTTCCCACAGGGCTCTCCCACGTGCCACCGTGGTGGTAGTCGATCCTCGGCGTGAAAGTCGAGGCAGTGCAGGGAAACAGTTTCCTCTAGAATGGACTGAGATATTTGGGGGACTCTTGGAATGGCGGCACGACGCTGGAGTTCCTTTCGCCTTTCCTGTGGAGAGTGCCTCCTCTTGAGATGCGATGGGAATGCCCAGAATTCTTTCCCGACCAAGCAGGGAAAGGATCCCTCATCTCAAGGGGCGAGGCGGAAATGGGGCTCCTCTGGATGTGGGCGGGACCCTCGTGCTTCCTCTAGAGTGGAGAGGGGTATGTCGGGGAACTACTTGAGTTGCAGCAAGGGTGTGAAGGACCTTTTGGAAGTTCCAGAGGTTAGGTGTGATTAGCCTAGAGACTCCTCAGCGAAATGGGCCTCATCTCGCCTGCAGGGCAAAACCTCCTGGATTTTCTCGAGTTGCGGCAGGTGCTGTCGAATTACGTCGGGGACCTCAGGGACCCGCTCTTGTGGCCTCAGGAAAGGCCAGTCCCCATGCGAGTTGCTCGCGGGCCTCTGGGGATTCCTCACCGTTGGATGCCGGATCCTAAGACCTTGTGTGGAGTCGGGGCCGGAACCTGAGGATTCCTCTCCAGTGCTGACACGGATCTTGGGGTACTTCTGGAGTCTCCTCAGCGGAGTAAGTCCTTGTCTCGAATGGGGGCATGCACATGCGCTTTCCTCCAGAGCGGCAGCAGCAGCGTCACGCTTCCCGTCGCGTGGACAAGGGATCTGTGGCTATACCTCGAGGTTTTCCCACGAGGCTTTCGCAAGAGGCTTTCCCACAGGTCTGTCCCATGTGCCCCCGTGGTTGGAGTCGATCCTTGGCGTGAAAGTCGAGTCAGTGCAGGGAAAACAGGTTCCTCTGGAATGGGCGGAGACATATGGGGGACTCTTGGAATGGTGGCACGACGCTGATGTTACTCTCGCCTTTCCTGTGGAGAGCGCCTCCTCTTGAGATGCGACGGGAACGCTGGGAATTCTTTCCCGACCAAGCAGGGAAAGGATCCCTCATCTCGAGCTACAAGGCGGAAACGGGCTCCTCTGGAGGTGGGCGGGACCCTCGTGCTTTCTCTAGAGTGGAGACGGGGATGTCGGGGAAATTCTTGAGTTGAAGCAAGGGTGTGAAGGACCTTTTGGAAGTTCCAGAGGTTAGGTGTGATTGGCCTCGAGAAGCCTCACTGGAAATGGTCCTCATCTCGCATGGAGGCCAAAACCTCCTGGATTTTCTCGAGTTGCGGCAGGTGCTCTCGACTTACGACGGGGACCTCAGGGACCCGCTCTGGTGGCCTCAGGAAAGGCCAGTCCCCATGCGAGTTCCTCGGGGGCCTCTCGGGATTCCTCTCCAGTCCATGCCGGGGCCTAAGACCTTGTGTGGAGTCGGGGCCTGAACCTGCGGATTCCTCTCCAGTGCTGACATGGATCTTGGGGTACTTGTGGAGGCTCCCCAGGGGAGTAAGTCCTCGTCTCGAATGGGGTCATGCACGTGCGCTTTCCTCCCGTTCGGTAGCAGCAGTGTCACGCTTCCGGTCGCGTTTATCAAGGGATCTGTGGCTTTCCCTGGAGGCTTTCCCACCAGGCTTTCCCACGAGGCTTTCCCACAGGGCTGTCCCATGTGCCACCGTGGTGGGAGTCGATCCTCGGCGTGAAAGTCGAGGCAGTGCATGGAAAACAGGTTCCTCTGAAATGGACTGAGACAATGGGGGACTCTTGGTTTGGTGACACGACGATGGTGTTCCTTTCGCCTTTCCTGTGTAAAACGCATCCTCTTGAGATGGGCCGGGAATGCCCAGAATTCTTTCCCGATCAAGCAGCCAAAGGATCCCCCATGTCGAGCTAGGAGGCGGAAACGGGGCTCCTCTGGATGTGGGCGGGACCCTCGTGCTTCCTCTCGAGTGGAGACAGGTATGTCGGGGAACTTCTTGAGTTGCAGCAAGGGTGTGAAGGACCTTTTGAAAGTCCCAGATGTTAGGTGTGATTAGCCTTGAGACGCCTCAGCGGAAATGGGCCCCATCTCGCCTGGAGGGCAAAACCTCCTGGATTTTCTCGAGTTGCCCCAGGTGCTCTCGACTTACGACGGGGACCTCAGGGACCCTGTCTGGTGGCCTCAGGAAAGGCCAGTCCCCATGCGAGTTCCTCGGGGGCCTCTCGGGATTGCTCTCCCGTCGATGCCGGGGCCTAAGACCTTGTGTGGAGTCGGGGCCGGAACCTGAGGATTCCTCTCCAGTGCTGACATGGATCTTGGGGTACTTCTGGAGTATCCCCAGGGGAGTCAGTCTTCGTTTCGAATGCGGGCATGCACTTGCGCTTTCCTCCAGAGCGGTAGCAGCAGTGTCATGCAGTCCGCCGCGTGGAGCAAAGGATCTATGGTTTTCCCTTGAGTCTTTCCCACGGAGGTTTCCCACGAGGCTTTTGCACAGGGCAGTCCCACGTGCACACGTGGTGGGAGTCGATCCTCGGCTTGAACGTCAAGGCAGTGCATTGAAAACAGGTTCCTCTTGAATGGACTGACACATCTGGGGGACTCTTGGAATGGTGGCACGACCCTGGAGTTCCTCTCGCCTTTCCTGTGGAGAGCGCCTCCTCTTGAGATGCGACGGGAACGCCGGGAATTCTTTCCCTACGAAACAGGGAAAGGATCCCTCATCTCGAGCTAGGAGGCGGAAACGGGGCTCCCCTGGATGTGTGCGGGACCCCAAGTGCTTCCTCTCGAGTGGAGACGGGTATGTCGGGGAACTTCTTGAGTTGCAGCAAGGGTGTGAAGGACCCTTTGGAAGTTCCAGTGGTTAGATTTGATTAGCCTCGAGAAGCCTCAGCGGAAATGGGCCTCATCTCGCCTGGAGGGCAAAACCTCCTGGATTTTCTCGAGTTGCGGCAGGTGCTCTCGACTTACGACGGGGACCTCAGGGACCCGCTCTGGTGACCTCAGGACTGGCCAGTCCCCATACGACTTGTTCCGTGGCCTCCTGGGATTACACTCCCGTCGATGCCAGGGCCTAAGTTGTTGTGTGGAGTCGGGGCCGGAACCTGAGAATTCCTCTCCAGTGCTGAAATGGATATTGGGGTAATTCTGGAGTCTCCCCAGGGAAGTCAGCCCTCCGCTCTAAGGGACATGCACGTGCGCTTTCCTCCCGAGCTGTAGCAGCAGTGTGACGCTTGCCATCGCGTCGATCATGGGATCTGTGGCTTTCCCTCGAGGATTTCCCTCGAAGCTTTCTCACGAGGATTTCGTACAGAGCTGTCCAACGTGCTACCGTGGTGCAGTCGATCCTCGGCGTGAAAGTAGAGGCAGCACAGGGAAAACAGGTCCTCTAGAATGGACTGAGACAATGGGGGACTCTTGGTTTGGTGGCACGACCCTGGTGTTCCTTTCGCGTTTCCTGTGGAGAACGCATTCTCTTGAGATGGGACGGGAATGCCCAGAATTCTTTCCCGACCAAGCAGGGAAAGGATCCCTCATGTCAAGCTAGGAGGCGGAAACGGGGCTCCTCTGGATGTGGGCGGGACCTTCGTGCTTCCTCTCGAGTGGAGACAGGTAAGTCGGGGAACTTCTTCAGTTGCAGCAAGGGTGTGAAGGACCTTTTGAAAGTCCCAGATGTTAGGTGTGATTAGCCTCGAAACGCCTCAGCGGAAATGGGCCTCATCTCACCTGGAGGGCAAAACCTCGTGGATTTTCTCGAGTTGCGGCAGGTGCTCTCGACTTACGACGGGGACCTCAGGGACCCGCTCTGGTGGCCTCAGGAAAGGCCAGTCCCCATGCGAGTTTCTCGGGGTCCTCTCAGGATTCCTCTCCCTTTGATGCCAGGGCCTAAAACCTTGTGCGGAATCCGGGCCGGAACCTGAGGATTCCTCTCCAGTGCTGACATGGATCTTGGGGTACTTCTGGAGTCTTCCCAGGGGAGTAAGTCCTCGTCTCCAATGGGGGCATGCACGTGCGCTTTCCTCCAGAGTGGTAGCAGCAGTGTCACGCTACCGTCGCGTGGATCAAGGGATCTGTGGCTTTCCCTCAAAGCTTTCCCACGAGGCTTTCCCACAGGGCTCTCCCACGTGCCACCGTGGTGGTAGTCGATCCTCGGCGTGAAAGTCGAGGCAGTGCAGGGAAACAGGTTCCTCTAGAATGGACTGAGATATTTGGGGGACTCTTGGAATGGCGGCACGACGCTGGAGTTCCTTTCGCCTTTCCTGTGGAGAGTGCCTCCTCTTGAGATGCGACGGGAATGCCCAGAATTCTTTCCCGACCAAGCAGGGAAAGGATCCCTCATCTCAAGGGGCGAGGCGGAAATGGGGCTCCTCTGGATGTGGGCGGGACCCTCGTGCTTCCTCTAGAGTGGAGAGGGGTATGTCGGGGAACTACTTGAGTTGCAGCAAGGGTGTGAAGGACCTTTTGGAAGTTCCAGAGGTTAGGTGTGATTAGCCTAGAGACTCCTCAGCGAAATGGGCCTCATCTCGCCTGCAGGGCAAAACCTCCTGGATTTTCTCGAGTTGCGGCAGGTGCTGTCGAATTACGTCGGGGACCTCAGGGACCCGCTCTTGTGGCCTCAGGAAAGGCCAGTCCCCATGCGAGTTGCTCGCGGGCCTCTGGGGATTCCTCACCGTTGGATGCCGGATCCTAAGACCTTGTGTGGAGTCGGGGCCGGAACCTGAGGATTCCTCTCCAGTGCTGACACGGATCTTGGGGTACTTCTGGAGTCTCCTCAGCGGAGTAAGTCCTTGTCTCGAATGGGGGCATGCACATGCGCTTTCCTCCAGAGCGGCAGCAGCAGCGTCACGCTTCCCGTCGCGTGGACAAGGGATCTGTGGCTATACCTCGAGGTTTTCCCACGAGGCTTTCGCAAGAGGCTTTCCCACAGGTCTGTCCCATGTGCCCCCGTGGTTGGAGTCGATCCTTGGCGTGAAAGTCGAGTCAGTGCAGGGAAAACAGGTTCCTCTGGAATGGGCGGAGACATATGGGGGACTCTTGGAATGGTGGCACGACGCTGATGTTCCTCTCGCCTTTCCTGTGGAGAGCGCCTCCTCTTGAGATGCGACGGGAACGCCGGGAATTCTTTCCCGACCAAGCAGGGAAAGGATCCCTCATCTCGAGCTACAAGGCGGAAACGGGCTCCTCTGGAGGTGGGCGGGACCCTCGTGCTTTCTCTAGAGTGGAGACGGGGATGTCGGGGAAATTCTTGAGTTGAAGCAAGGGTGTGAAAGACCTTTTGGAAGTTCCAGAGGTTAGGTGTGATTGGCCTCGAGAAGCCTCACTGGAAATGGTCCTCATCTCGCATGGAGGCCAAAACCTCCTGGATTTTCTCGAGTTGCGGCAGGTGCTCTCGACTTACGACGGGGACCTCAGGGACCCGCTCTGGTGGCCTCAGGAAAGGCCAGTCCCCATGCGAGTTCCTCGGGGGCCTCTCGGGATTCCTCTCCAGTCCATGCCGGGGCCTAAGACCTTGTGTGGAGTCGGGGCCTGAACCTGCGGATTCCTCTCCAGTGCTGACATGGATCTTGGGGTACTTGTGGAGGCTCCCCAGGGGAGTAAGTCCTCGTCTCGAATGGGGTCATGCACGTGCGCTTTCCTCCCGTTCGGTAGCAGCAGTGTCACGCTTCCGGTCGCGTTTATCAAGGGATCTGTGGCTTTCCCTGGAGGCTTTCCCACCAGGCTTTCCCACGAGGCTTTCCCACAGGGCTGTCCCATGTGCCACCGTGGTGGGAGTCGATCCTCGGCGTGAAAGTCGAGGCAGTGCATGGAAAACAGGTTCCTCTGAAATGGACTGAGACAATGGGGGACTCTTGGTTTGGTGACACGACGATGGTGTTCCTTTCGCCTTTCCTGTGTAAAACGCATCCTCTTGAGATGGGCCGGGAATGCCCAGAATTCTTTCCCGATCAAGCAGCCAAAGGATCCCCCATGTCGAGCTAGGAGGCGGAAACGGGGCTCCTCTGGATGTGGGCGGGACCCTCGTGCTTCCTCTCGAGTGGAGACAGGTATGTCGGGGAACTTCTTGAGTTGCAGCAAGGGTGTGAAGGACCTTTGGAAGTTCCAGTGTTTAGACGTGATTAGCCTCGAGAAGCCTCAGCGGAAATGAGCCTCATCTCGCCTGGAGGGCAAAACCTCCTGGATTTTCTCGAGTTGCGGCAGGTGATCTCGACTTACGACGGGGACCTCAGGGACCCGCTCTGGTGGCCTCAGGAAAAGCCAGTCCCCATGCGAGTTACTCGGGGGTCTCTCGGGATCCCTCTCCCGTCGATGCCGGGGCCTAAGTCCTTGTGTGGAGTCGGGGCCGGAACCTGAGGATTCCTCTCCAGTGCTGACATGGATCTTGGGGTACTTCTGGAGTCTCCCCAGGGGAGTCAGTCCTCGTCTCGAATGCGGGCATGCACTTGCGCTTTCCTCCAGAGCGGTAGCAGCAATGTCACGCAGTCCGCCGCGTGGATCAAAGGATCTATGGTTTTCCCTCGAGTCTTTCCCACGATGCTTTCCCACGAGGCTTTTCCACAGGGCTGTCCCACGTGCACACGTGGTGGGAGTCGATCCTCGGCTTGAACGTCAAGGCAGTGCATTGAAAACAGGTTCCTCTTGAATGGACTGACACATCTGGGGGACTCTTGGAATGGTGGCACGACCCTGGAGTTCCTCTCGCCTTTCCTGTGGAGAGCGCCTCCTCTTGAGATGCGACGGGAACGCCGGGAATTCTTTCCCTACGAAACAGGGAAAGGATCCCTCATCTCGAGCTAGGAGGCGGAAACGGGGCTCCCCTGGATGTGTGCGGGACCCCAAGTGCTTCCTCTCGAGTGGAGACGGGTATGTCGGGGAACTTCTTGAGTTGCAGCAAGGGTGTGAAGGACCCTTTGGAAGTTCCAGTGGTTAGATTTGATTAGCCTCGAGAAGCCTCAGCGGAAATGGGCCTCATCTCGCCTGGAGGGCAAAACCTCCTGGATTTTCTCGAGTTGCGGCAGGTGCTCTCGACTTACGACGGGGACCTCAGGGACCCGCTCTGGTGACCTCAGGACTGGCCAGTCCCCATACGACTTGTTCCGTGGCCTCCTGGGATTACACTCCCGTCGATGCCAGGGCCTAAGTTGTTGTGTGGAGTCGGGGCCGGAACCTGAGAATTCCTCTCCAGTGCTGAAATGGATATTGGGGTAATTCTGGAGTCTCCCCAGGGAAGTCAGCCCTCCGCTCTAAGGGACATGCACGTGCGCTTTCCTCCCGAGCTGTAGCAGCAGTGTGACGCTTGCCATCGCGTCGATCATGGGATCTGTGGCTTTCCCTCGAGGATTTCCCTCGAAGCTTTCTCACGAGGATTTCGTACAGAGCTGTCCAACGTGCTACCGTGGTGCAGTCGATCCTCGGCGTGAAAGTAGAGGCAGCACAGGGAAAACAGGTCCTCTAGAATGGACTGAGACAATGGGGGACTCTTGGTTTGGTGGCACGACCCTGGTGTTCCTTTCGCGTTTCCTGTGGAGAACGCATTCTCTTGAGATGGGACGGGAATGCCCAGAATTCTTTCCCGACCAAGCAGGGAAAGGATCCCTCATGTCAAGCTAGGAGGCGGAAACGGGGCTCCTCTGGATGTGGGCGGGACCTTCGTGCTTCCTCTCGAGTGGAGACAGGTAAGTCGGGGAACTTCTTCAGTTGCAGCAAGGGTGTGAAGGACCTTTTGAAAGTCCCAGATGTTAGGTGTGATTAGCCTCGAAACGCCTCAGCGGAAATGGGCCTCATCTCACCTGGAGGGCAAAACCTCGTGGATTTTCTCGAGTTGCGGCAGGTGCTCTCGACTTACGACGGGGACCTCAGGGACCCGCTCTGGTGGCCTCAGGAAAGGCCAGTCCCCATGCGAGTTTCTCGGGGTCCTCTCAGGATTCCTCTCCCTTTGATGCCAGGGCCTAAAACCTTGTGCGGAATCCGGGCCGGAACCTGAGGATTCCTCTCCAGTGCTGACATGGATCTTGGGGTACTTCTGGAGTCTTCCCAGGGGAGTAAGTCCTCGTCTCCAATGGGGGCATGCACGTGCGCTTTCCTCCAGAGTGGTAGCAGCAGTGTCACGCTACCGTCGCGTGGATCAAGGGATCTGTGGCTTTCCCTCAAAGCTTTCCCACGAGGCTTTCCCACAGGGCTCTCCCACGTGCCACCGTGGTGGTAGTCGATCCTCGGCGTGAAAGTCGAGGCAGTGCAGGGAAACAGGTTCCTCTAGAATGGACTGAGATATTTGGGGGACTCTTGGAATGGCGGCACGACGCTGGAGTTCCTTTCGCCTTTCCTGTGGAGAGTGCCTCCTCTTGAGATGCGACGGGAATGCCCAGAATTCTTTCCCGACCAAGCAGGGAAAGGATCCCTCATCTCAAGGGGCGAGGCGGAAATGGGGCTCCTCTGGATGTGGGCGGGACCCTCGTGCTTCCTCTAGAGTGGAGAGGGGTATGTCGGGGAACTACTTGAGTTGCAGCAAGGGTGTGAAGGACCTTTTGGAAGTTCCAGAGGTTAGGTGTGATTAGCCTAGAGACTCCTCAGCGAAATGGGCCTCATCTCGCCTGCAGGGCAAAACCTCCTGGATTTTCTCGAGTTGCGGCAGGTGCTGTCGAATTACGTCGGGGACCTCAGGGACCCGCTCTTGTGGCCTCAGGAAAGGCCAGTCCCCATGCGAGTTGCTCGCGGGCCTCTGGGGATTCCTCACCGTTGGATGCCGGATCCTAAGACCTTGTGTGGAGTCGGGGCCGGAACCTGAGGATTCCTCTCCAGTGCTGACACGGATCTTGGGGTACTTCTGGAGTCTCCTCAGCGGAGTAAGTCCTTGTCTCGAATGGGGGCATGCACATGCGCTTTCCTCCAGAGCGGCAGCAGCAGCGTCACGCTTCCCGTCGCGTGGACAAGGGATCTGTGGCTATACCTCGAGGTTTTCCCACGAGGCTTTCGCAAGAGGCTTTCCCACAGGTCTGTCCCATGTGCCCCCGTGGTTGGAGTCGATCCTTGGCGTGAAAGTCGAGTCAGTGCAGGGAAAACAGGTTCCTCTGGAATGGGCGGAGACATATGGGGGACTCTTGGAATGGTGGCACGACGCTGATGTTCCTCTCGCCTTTCCTGTGGAGAGCGCCTCCTCTTGAGATGCGACGGGAACGCCGGGAATTCTTTCCCGACCAAGCAGGGAAAGGATCCCTCATCTCGAGCTACAAGGCGGAAACGGGCTCCTCTGGAGGTGGGCGGGACCCTCGTGCTTTCTCTAGAGTGGAGACGGGGATGTCGGGGAAATTCTTGAGTTGAAGCAAGGGTGTGAAGGACCTTTTGGAAGTTCCAGAGGTTAGGTGTGATTGGCCTCGAGAAGCCTCACTGGAAATGGTCCTCATCTCGCATGGAGGCCAAAACCTCCTGGATTTTCTCGAGTTGCGGCAGGTGCTCTCGACTTACGATGGGGACCTCAGGGACCCGCTCTGGTGGCCTCAGGAAAGGCCAGTCCCCATGCGAGTTCCTCGGGGGCCTCTCGGGATTCCTCTCCAGTCCATGCCGGGGCCTAAGACCTTGTGTGGAGTCGGGGCCTGAACCTGCGGATTCCTCTCCAGTGCTGACATGGATCTTGGGGTACTTGTGGAGGCTCCCCAGGGGAGTAAGTCCTCGTCTCGAATGGGGTCATGCACGTGCGCTTTCCTCCCGTTCGGTAGCAGCAGTGTCACGCTTCCGGTCGCGTTTATCAAGGGATCTGTGGCTTTCCCTGGAGGCTTTCCCACCAGGCTTTCCCACGAGGCTTTCCCACAGGGCTGTCCCATGTGCCACCGTGGTGGGAGTCGATCCTCGGCGTGAAAGTCGAGGCAGTGCATGGAAAACAGGTTCCTCTGAAATGGACTGAGACAATGGGGGACTCTTGGTTTGGTGACACGACGATGGTGTTCCTTTCGCCTTTCCTGTGTAAAACGCATCCTCTTGAGATGGGCCGGGAATGCCCAGAATTCTTTCCCGATCAAGCAGCCAAAGGATCCCCCATGTCGAGCTAGGAGGCGGAAACGGGGCTCCTCTGGATGTGGGCGGGACCCTCGTGCTTCCTCTCGAGTGGAGACAGGTATGTCGGGGAACTTCTTGAGTTGCAGCAAGGGTGTGAAGGACCTTTGGAAGTTCCAGTGTTTAGACGTGATTAGCCTCGAGAAGCCTCAGCGGAAATGAGCCTCATCTCGCCTGGAGGGCAAAACCTCCTGGATTTTCTCGAGTTCCGGCAGGTGATCTCGACTTACGACGGGGACCTCAGGGACCCGCTCTGGTGGCCTCAGGAAAAGCCAGTCCCCATGCGAGTTACTCGGGGGTCTCTCGGGATCCCTCTCCCGTCGATGCCGGGGCCTAAGTCCTTGTGTGGAGTCGGGGCCGGAACCTGAGGATTCCTCTCCAGTGCTGACATGGATCTTGGGGTACTTCTGGAGTCTCCCCAGGGGAGTCAGTCCTCGTCTCGAATGCGGGCATGCACTTGCGCTTTCCTCCAGAGCGGTAGCAGCAATGTCACGCAGTCCGCCGCGTGGATCAAAGGATCTATGGTTTTCCCTCGAGTCTTTCCCACGATGCTTTCCCACGAGGCTTTTCCACAGGGCTGTCCCACGTGCACACGTGGTGGGAGTCGATCCTCGGCTTGAACGTCAAGGCAGTGCATTGAAAACAGGTTCCTCTTGAATGGACTGACACATCTGGGGGACTCTTGGAATGGTGGCACGACCCTGGAGTTCCTCTCGCCTTTCCTGTGGAGAGCGCCTCCTCTTGAGATGCGACGGGAACGCCGGGAATTCTTTCCCTACGAAACAGGGAAAGGATCCCTCATCTCGAGCTAGGAGGCGGAAACGGGGCTCCCCTGGATGTGTGCGGGACCCCAAGTGCTTCCTCTCGAGTGGAGACGGGTATGTCGGGGAACTTCTTGAGTTGCAGCAAGGGTGTGAAGGACCCTTTGGAAGTTCCAGTGGTTAGATTTGATTAGCCTCGAGAAGCCTCAGCGGAAATGGGCCTCATCTCGCCTGGAGGGCAAAACCTCCTGGATTTTCTCGAGTTGCGGCAGGTGCTCTCGACTTACGACGGGGACCTCAGGGACCCGCTCTGGTGACCTCAGGACTGGCCAGTCCCCATACGACTTGTTCCGTGGCCTCCTGGGATTACACTCCCGTCGATGCCAGGGCCTAAGTTGTTGTGTGGAGTCGGGGCCGGAACCTGAGAATTCCTCTCCAGTGCTGAAATGGATATTGGGGTAATTCTGGAGTCTCCCCAGGGAAGTCAGCCCTCCGCTCTAAGGGACATGCACGTGCGCTTTCCTCCCGAGCTGTAG
This sequence comes from Ovis canadensis, assembly GCF_042477335.2. Classification (NCBI taxonomy): domain Eukaryota; kingdom Metazoa; phylum Chordata; class Mammalia; order Artiodactyla; family Bovidae; genus Ovis; species Ovis canadensis. The sequence goes on from NC_091252.1 coordinate 5,709,489, forward strand.
CAGCAGTGTGACGCTTGCCATCGCGTCGATCATGGGATCTGTGGCTTTCCCTCGAGGATTTCCCTCGAAGCTTTCTCACGAGGATTTCGTACAGAGCTGTCCAACGTGCTACCGTGGTGCAGTCGATCCTCGGCGTGAAAGTAGAGGCAGCACAGGGAAAACAGGTCCTCTAGAATGGACTGAGACAATGGGGGACTCTTGGTTTGGTGGCACGACCCTGGTGTTCCTTTCGCGTTTCCTGTGGAGAACGCATTCTCTTGAGATGGGACGGGAATGCCCAGAATTCTTTCCCGACCAAGCAGGGAAAGGATCCCTCATGTCAAGCTAGGAGGCGGAAACGGGGCTCCTCTGGATGTGGGCGGGTCCTTCGTGCTTCCTCTCGAGTGGAGACAGGTAAGTCGGGGAACTTCTTCAGTTGCAGCAAGGGTGTGAAGGACCTTTTGAAAGTCCCAGATGTTAGGTGTGATTAGCCTCGAAACGCCTCAGCGGAAATGGGCCTCATCTCACCTGGAGGGCAAAACCTCGTGGATTTTCTCGAGTTGCGGCAGGTGCTCTCGACTTACGACGGGGACCTCAGGGACCCGCTCTGGTGGCCTCAGGAAAGGCCAGTCCCCATGCGAGTTTCTCGGGGTCCTCTCAGGATTCCTCTCCCTTTGATGCCAGGGCCTAAAACCTTGTGCGGAATCCGGGCCGGAACCTGAGGATTCCTCTCCAGTGCTGACATGGATCTTGGGGTACTTCTGGAGTCTTCCCAGGGGAGTAAGTCCTCGTCTCCAATGGGGGCATGCACGTGCGCTTTCCTCCAGAGTGGTAGCAGCAGTGTCACGCTACCGTCGCGTGGATCAAGGGATCTGTGGCTTTCCCTCAAAGCTTTCCCACGAGGCTTTCCCACAGGGCTCTCCCACGTGCCACCGTGGTGGTAGTCGATCCTCGGCGTGAAAGTCGAGGCAGTGCAGGGAAACAGGTTCCTCTAGAATGGACTGAGATATTTGGGGGACTCTTGGAATGGCGGCACGACGCTGGAGTTCCTTTCGCCTTTCCTGTGGAGAGTGCCTCCTCTTGAGATGCGACGGGAATGCCCAGAATTCTTTCCCGACCAAGCAGGGAAAGGATCCCTCATCTCAAGGGGCGAGGCGGAAATGGGGCTCCTCTGGATGTGGGCGGGACCCTCGTGCTTCCTCTAGAGTGGAGAGGGGTATGTCGGGGAACTACTTGAGTTGCAGCAAGGGTGTGAAGGACCTTTTGGAAGTTCCAGAGGTTAGGTGTGATTAGCCTAGAGACTCCTCAGCGAAATGGGCCTCATCTCGCCTGCAGGGCAAAACCTCCTGGATTTTCTCGAGTTGCGGCAGGTGCTGTCGAATTACGTCGGGGACCTCAGGGACCCGCTCTTGTGGCCTCAGGAAAGGCCAGTCCCCATGCGAGTTGCTCGCGGGCCTCTGGGGATTCCTCACCGTTGGATGCCGGATCCTAAGACCTTGTGTGGAGTCGGGGCCGGAACCTGAGGATTCCTCTCCAGTGCTGACACGGATCTTGGGGTACTTCTGGAGTCTCCTCAGCGGAGTAAGTCCTTGTCTCGAATGGGGGCATGCACATGCGCTTTCCTCCAGAGCGGCAGCAGCAGCGTCACACTTCCCGTCGCGTGGACAAGGGATCTGTGGCTATACCTCGAGGTTTTCCCACGAGGCTTTCGCAAGAGGCTTTCCCACAGGTCTGTCCCATGTGCCCCCGTGGTTGGAGTCGATCCTTGGCGTGAAAGTCGTGTCAGTGCAGGGAAAACAGGTTCCTCTGGAATGGGCGGAGACATATGGGGGACTCTTGGAATGGTGGCACGACGCTGATGTTCCTCTCGCCTTTCCTGTGGAGAGCGCCTCCTCTTGAGATGCGACGGGAACGCCGGGAATTCTTTCCCGACCAAGCAGGGAAAGGATCCCTCATCTCGAGCTACAAGGCGGAAACGGGCTCCTCTGGAGGTGGGCGGGACCCTCGTGCTTTCTCTAGAGTGGAGACGGGGATGTCGGGGAAATTCTTGAGTTGAAGCAAGGGTGTGAAGGACCTTTTGGAAGTTCCAGAGGTTAGGTGTGATTAGCCTCGAGAAGCCTCACTGGAAATGGTCCTCATCTCGCATGGAGGCCAAAACCTCCTGGATTTTCTCGAGTTGCGGCAGGTGCTCTCGACTTACGACGGGGACCTCAGGGACCCGCTCTGGTGGCCTCAGGAAAGGCCAGTCCCCATGCGAGTTCCTCGGGGGCCTCTCGGGATTCCTCTCCAGTCCATGCCGGGGCCTAAGACCTTGTGTGGAGTCGGGGCCTGAACCTGCGGATTCCTCTCCAGTGCTGACATGGATCTTGGGGTACTTGTGGAGGCTCCCCAGGGGAGTAAGTCCTCGTCTCGAATGGGGTCATGCACGTGCGCTTTCCTCCCGTTCGGTAGCAGCAGTGTCACGCTTCCGGTCGCGTTTATCAAGGGATCTGTGGCTTTCCCTGGAGGCTTTCCCACCAGGCTTTCCCACGAGGCTTTCCCACAGGGCTGTCCCATGTGCCACCGTGGTGGGAGTCGATCCTCGGCGTGAAAGTCGAGGCAGTGCATGGAAAACAGGTTCCTCTGAAATGGACTGAGACAATGGGGGACTCTTGGTTTGGTGACACGACGATGGTGTTCCTTTCGCCTTTCCTGTGTAAAACGCATCCTCTTGAGATGGGCCGGGAATGCCCAGAATTCTTTCCCGATCAAGCAGCCAAAGGATCCCCCATGTCGAGCTAGGAGGCGGAAACGGGGCTCCTCTGGATGTGGGCGGGACCCTCGTGCTTCCTCTCGAGTGGAGACAGGTATGTCGGGGAACTTCTTGAGTTGCAGCAAGGGTGTGAAGGACCTTTGGAAGTTCCAGTGTTTAGACGTGATTAGCCTCGAGAAGCCTCAGCGGAAATGAGCCTCATCTCGCCTGGAGGGCAAAACCTCCTGGATTTTCTCGAGTTGCGGCAGGTGATCTCGACTTACGACGGGGACCTCAGGGACCCGCTCTGGTGGCCTCAGGAAAAGCCAGTCCCCATGCGAGTTACTCGGGGGTCTCTCGGGATCCCTCTCCCGTCGATGCCGGGGCCTAAGTCCTTGTGTGGAGTCGGGGCCGGAACCTGAGGATTCCTCTCCAGTGCTGACATGGATCTTGGGGTACTTCTGGAGTCTCCCCAGGGGAGTCAGTCCTCGTCTCGAATGCGGGCATGCACTTGCGCTTTCCTCCAGAGCGGTAGCAGCAATGTCACGCAGTCCGCCGCGTGGATCAAAGGATCTATGGTTTTCCCTCGAGTCTTTCCCACGATGCTTTCCCACGAGGCTTTTCCACAGGGCTGTCCCACGTGCACACGTGGTGGGAGTCGATCCTCGGCTTGAACGTCAAGGCAGTGCATTGAAAACAGGTTCCTCTTGAATGGACTGACACATCTGGGGGACTCTTGGAATGGTGGCACGACCCTGGAGTTCCTCTCGCCTTTCCTGTGGAGAGCGCCTCCTCTTGAGATGCGACGGGAACGCCGGGAATTCTTTCCCTACGAAACAGGGAAAGGATCCCTCATCTCGAGCTAGGAGGCGGAAACGGGGCTCCCCTGGATGTGTGCGGGACCCCAAGTGCTTCCTCTCGAGTGGAGACGGGTATGTCGGGGAACTTCTTGAGTTGCAGCAAGGGTGTGAAGGACCCTTTGGAAGTTCCAGTGGTTAGATTTGATTAGCCTCGAGAAGCCTCAGCGGAAATGGGCCTCATCTCGCCTGGAGGGCAAAACCTCCTGGATTTTCTCGAGTTGCGGCAGGTGCTCTCGACTTACGACGGGGACCTCAGGGACCCGCTCTGGTGACCTCAGGACTGGCCAGTCCCCATACGACTTGTTCCGTGGCCTCCTGGGATTACACTCCCGTCGATGCCAGGGCCTAAGTTGTTGTGTGGAGTCGGGGCCGGAACCTGAGAATTCCTCTCCAGTGCTGAAATGGATATTGGGGTAATTCTGGAGTCTCCCCAGGGAAGTCAGCCCTCCGCTCTAAGGGACATGCACGTGCGCTTTCCTCCCGAGCTGTAGCAGCAGTGTGACGCTTGCCATCGCGTCGATCATGGGATCTGTGGCTTTCCCTCGAGGATTTCCCTCGAAGCTTTCTCACGAGGATTTCGTACAGAGCTGTCCAACGTGCTACCGTGGTGCAGTCGATCCTCGGCGTGAAAGTAGAGGCAGCACAGGGAAAACAGGTCCTCTAGAATGGACTGAGACAATGGGGGACTCTTGGTTTGGTGGCACGACCCTGGTGTTCCTTTCGCGTTTCCTGTGGAGAACGCATTCTCTTGAGATGGGACGGGAATGCCCAGAATTCTTTCCCGACCAAGCAGGGAAAGGATCCCTCATGTCAAGCTAGGAGGCGGAAACGGGGCTCCTCTGGATGTGGGCGGGACCTTCGTGCTTCCTCTCGAGTGGAGACAGGTAAGTCGGGGAACTTCTTCAGTTGCAGCAAGGGTGTGAAGGACCTTTTGAAAGTCCCAGATGTTAGGTGTGATTAGCCTCGAAACGCCTCAGCGGAAATGGGCCTCATCTCACCTGGAGGGCAAAACCTCGTGGATTTTCTCGAGTTGCGGCAGGTGCTCTCGACTTACGACGGGGACCTCAGGGACCCGCTCTGGTGGCCTCAGGAAAGGCCAGTCCCCATGCGAGTTTCTCGGGGTCCTCTCAGGATTCCTCTCCCTTTGATGCCAGGGCCTAAAACCTTGTGTGGAATCCGGGCCGGAACCTGAGGATTCCTCTCCAGTGCTGACATGGATCTTGGGGTACTTCTGGAGTCTTCCCAGGGGAGTAAGTCCTCGTCTCCAATGGGGGCATGCACGTGCGCTTTCCTCCAGAGTGGTAGCAGCAGTGTCACGCTACCGTCGCGTGGATCAAGGGATCTGTGGCTTTCCCTCAAAGCTTTCCCACGAGGCTTTCCCACAGGGCTCTCCCACGTGCCACCGTGGTGGTAGTCGATCCTCGGCGTGAAAGTCGAGGCAGTGCAGGGAAACAGGTTCCTCTAGAATGGACTGAGATATTTGGGGGACTCTTGGAATGGCGGCACGACGCTGGAGTTCCTTTCGCCTTTCCTGTGGAGAGTGCCTCCTCTTGAGATGCGACGGGAATGCCCAGAATTCTTTCCCGACCAAGCAGGGAAAGGATCCCTCATCTCAAGGGGCGAGGCGGAAATGGGGCTCCTCTGGATGTGGGCGGGACCCTCGTGCTTCCTCTAGAGTGGAGAGGGGTATGTCGGGGAACTACTTGAGTTGCAGCAAGGGTGTGAAGGACCTTTTGGAAGTTCCAGAGGTTAGGTGTGATTAGCCTAGAGACTCCTCAGCGAAATGGGCCTCATCTCGCCTGCAGGGCAAAACCTCCTGGATTTTCTCGAGTTGCGGCAGGTGCTGTCGAATTACGTCGGGGACCTCAGGGACCCGCTCTTGTGGCCTCAGGAAAGGCCAGTCCCCATGCGAGTTGCTCGCGGGCCTCTGGGGATTCCTCACCGTTGGATGCCGGATCCTAAGACCTTGTGTGGAGTCGGGGCCGGAACCTGAGGATTCCTCTCCAGTGCTGACACGGATCTTGGGGTACTTCTGGAGTCTCCTCAGCGGAGTAAGTCCTTGTCTCGAATGGGGGCATGCACATGCGCTTTCCTCCAGAGCGGCAGCAGCAGCGTCACGCTTCCCGTCGCGTGGACAAGGGATCTGTGGCTATACCTCGAGGTTTTCCCACGAGGCTTTCGCAAGAGGCTTTCCCACAGGTCTGTCCCATGTGCCCCCGTGGTTGGAGTCGATCCTTGGCGTGAAAGTCGAGTCAGTGCAGGGAAAACAGGTTCCTCTGGAATGGGCGGAGACATATGGGGGACTCTTGGAATGGTGGCACGACGCTGATGTTCCTCTCGCCTTTCCTGTGGAGAGCGCCTCCTCTTGAGATGCGACGGGAACGCCGGGAATTCTTTCCCGACCAAGCAGGGAAAGGATCCCTCATCTCGAGCTACAAGGCGGAAACGGGCTCCTCTGGAGGTGGGCGGGACCCTCGTGCTTTCTCTAGAGTGGAGACGGGGATGTCGGGGAACTTCTTGAGTTGAAGCAAGGGTGTGAAGGACCTTTTGGAAGTTCCAGAGGTTAGGTGTGATTGGCCTCGAGAAGCCTCACTGGAAATGGTCCTCATCTCGCATGGAGGCCAAAACCTCCTGGATTTTCTCGAGTTGCGGCAGGTGCTCTCGACTTACGACGGGGCCTCAGGGACCCGCTCTGGTGGCCTCAGGAAAGGCCAGTCCCCATGCGAGTTCCTCGGGGGCCTCTCGGGATTCCTCTCCAGTCCATGCCGGGGCCTAAGACCTTGTGTGGAGTCGGGGCCTGAACCTGCGGATTCCTCTCCAGTGCTGACATGGATCTTGGGGTACTTGTGGAGGCTCCCCAGGGGAGTAAGTCCTCGTCTCGAATGGGGTCATGCACGTGCGCTTTCCTCCCGTTCGGTAGCAGCAGTGTCACGCTTCCGGTCGCGTTTATCAAGGGATCTGTGGCTTTCCCTGGAGGCTTTCCCACCAGGCTTTCCCACGAGGCTTTCCCACAGGGCTGTCCCATGTGCCACCGTGGTGGGAGTCGATCCTCGGCGTGAAAGTCGAGGCAGTGCATGGAAAACAGGTTCCTCTGAAATGGACTGAGACAATGGGGGACTCTTGGTTTGGTGACACGACGATGGTGTTCCTTTCGCCTTTCCTGTGTAAAACGCATCCTCTTGAGATGGGCCGGGAATGCCCAGAATTCTTTCCCGATCAAGCAGCCAAAGGATCCCCCATGTCGAGCTAGGAGGCGGAAACGGGGCTCCTCTGGATGTGGGCGGGACCCTCGTGCTTCCTCTCGAGTGGAGACAGGTATGTCGGGGAACTTCTTGAGTTGCAGCAAGGGTGTGAAGGACCTTTTGAAAGTCCCAGATGTTAGGTGTGATTAGCCTTGAGACGCCTCAGCGGAAATGGGTCCCATCTCGCCTGGAGGGCAAAACCTCCTGGATTTTCTCGAGTTGCCCCAGGTGCTCTCGACTTACGACGGGGACCTCAGGGACCCTGTCTGGTGGCCTCAGGAAAGGCCAGTCCCCATGCGAGTTCCTCGGGGGCCTCTCGGGATTGCTCTCCCGTCGATGCCGGGGCCTAAGACCTTGTGTGGAGTCGGGGCCGGAACCTGAGGATTCCTCTCCAGTGCTGACATGGATCTTGGGGTACTTCTGGAGTCTCCCCAGGGGAGTCAGTCCTCGTTTCGAATGCGGGCATGCACTTGCGCTTTCCTCCAGAGCGGTAGCAGCAGTGTCACGCAGTCCGCCGCGTGGAGCAAAGGATCTATGGTTTTCCCTCGAGTCTTTCCCATGAGGTTTCCCACGAGGCTTTTGCACAGGGCAGTCCCACGTGCACACCTGGTGGGAGTCGATCCTCGGCTTGAACGTCAAGGCAGTGCAAGGAAAACAGGTTCCTCTGGAATGGACTGACACATCTGGGGGATTCTTGGAATGGTGGCACGACCCTGGAGTTCCTCTCGCCTTTCCTGTGGAGAGCGCCTCCTCTTGAGATGCGACGGGAACGCCGGGAATTCTTTCCCTACGAAACAGGGAAAGGATCCCTCATCTCGAGCTAGGAGGCGGAAACGGGGCTCCCCTTGATGTGTGCGGGACCCTGGTGCTTCCTCTCGAGTGGAGACGGGTAAGGCGGGGAACTTCTTGAGTTGCAGCAAGGGTGTGAAGGACCCTTTGGAAGTTCCAGTGGTTAGATGTGATTAGCCTCGAGAAGCCTCAGCGGAAATGGGCCTCATCTCGCCTGGAGGGCAAAACCTCCTGGATTTTCTCGAGTTGCGGCAGGTGCTCTCGACTTACGACGGGGACCTCAGGGAAACGTTCTGGTGGCCTCAGGAAAGGCCAGTCCCCATGCGAGTTCCACGGGGGCCTCTCGGGATTCCTCTCCCGTCGATGCCGGGGCCTAAGACCTTGTGTGGAGTCGGGGCCGTAACCTGAGGATTCCTCTCCAGTGCTGACATGGATCTGGGGGTACTTCTGAAGTCTCCCCAGGGGAGTCAGTCCTCGTCTCGAATGCGGGCATGCACTTGCGCTTTCCTCCAGAGCGGTAGCAGCAGTGTCACGCAGTCCACCGCGTGGAGCAAAGGATCTATGGTTTTCCCTCGAGTCTTTCCCTCGAGGCTTTCCCACGAGGCTTTCGCACAGGGCTGTCCCACGTGCACACGTGGTGGGAGTCGATCCTCGGCTTGAACGTCAAGGCAGTGCAGGGAAAACAGGTTCCTCTGGAATGGACTGACACATCTGGGGGACTCTTGGAATGGTGGAACGACCCTGGAGTTCCTCTCGCCTTTCCTGTGGAGAGCGCCTCCTCTTGAGATGCGACGGGAACGCCGGGAATTCTTTCCCTACGAAACAGGGAAAGGATCCCTCATCTCGAGCTAGGAGGCGGAAACGGGGCTCCCCTGGATGGGTGCGGGACCTTCGTGCTTCCTCTCGAGTGGAGACGGCTATGTCGGGGAACTTCTTGAGTGGCAGCAAGGGTGTGAAGGACCCTTTGGAAGTTCCAGTGGTTAGATGTGATTACCCTCGAGAAGCCTCAGCGGAAATGGGCCTCATCTCGCCTGGAGGGCAAAACCTCCTGGATTTTCTCGAGTTGCGGCAGGTGCTCTCGACTTACGACGGGGACCTCAGGGACCCGCTCTGGTGGCCTCAGGAAAAGCCAGTCCCCATGCGAGTTACTCGGGGGCCTCTCGGGATCCCTCTCCCGTCGATGCCGGGGCCTAAGACCTTGTGTGGAGTCGGGGCCGGAACCTGAGGATTCCTCTCCAGTGCTGACATGGATCTTGGGGTACTTCTGGAGTCTCCCCAGGGGAGTCAGTCCTCGTCTCGAATGCGGGCATGCACTTGCGCTTTCCTCCAGAGCGGTAGCAGCAGTGTCACGTAGTCCGCCCAATGGATCAAAGGATCTATGTTTTTCCCTCGAGTCTTTCCCACGAGGCTTTCCCACGAGGCGTTCCCTCAGGGCTGTCCCACGTGCACACGTGGTGGGAGTCGATCCTTGGCTTGAACGTCAAGGCAGTGCAGGGAAAACAGGTTCCTCTGGAATGGACTGACACATCTGGGGGACTCTTGGAATGGTGGCACGACCCTGGAGTTCCTCTCGCCTTTCCTGTGGAGAGCGCCTCCTCTTGAGATGCGACGGGAACGCCGGGAATTCTTTCCCTACGAAACAGGGAAAGGATACCTCATCTCGAGCTAGGAGGCGGAAACGGGTCTCCCATGGATGTGTGCGGGACCCCACGTGCTTCCTCTCGAGTGGAGACGGGTATGTCGGGGAACTTCTTGAGTTGCAGCAAGGTTGTGAAGGACCTTTGGAAGTTCCAGTGCTTAGACGTGATTAGCCTCGAGAAGCCTCAGCGGAAATGAGCCTCATCTCGCCTGGAGGGCAAAACCTCCTGGATTTTCTCGAGTTGCGGCAGGTGATCTCGACTTACGACGGGGACCTCAGGGACCCGCTCTGGTGGCCTCAGGAAAAGCCAGTCCCCATGCGAGTTACTCGGGGGTCTCTCGGGATCCCTCTCCCGTCGATGCCGGGGCCTAAGTCCTTGTGTGGAGTCGGGGCCGGAACCTGAGGATTCCTCTCCAGTGCTGACATGGATCTTGGGGTACTTCTGGAGTCTCCCCAGGGGAGTCAGTCCTCGTCTCGAATGCGGGCATGCACTTGCGCTTTCCTCCAGAGCGGTAGCAGCAATGTCACGCAGTCCGCCGCGTGGATCAAAGGATCTATGGTTTTCCCTCGAGTCTTTCCCACGATGCTTTCCCACGAGGCTTTTCCACAGGGCTGTCCCACGTGCACACGTGGTGGGAGTCGATCCTCGGCTTGAAAGTCAAGGCAGTGCATTGAAAACAGGTTCCTCTTGAATGGACTGACACATCTGGGGGACTCTTGGAATGGTGGCACGACCCTGGAGTTCCTCTCGCCTTTCCTGTGGAGAGCGCCTCCTCTTGAGATGCGACGGGAACGCCGGGAATTCTTTCCCTACGAAACAGGGAAAGGATCCCTCATCTCGAGCTAGGAGGCGGAAACGGGGCTCCCCTGGATGTGTGCGGGACCCCAAGTGCTTCCTCTCGAGTGGAGACGGGTATGTCGGGGAACTTCTTGAGTTGCAGCAAGGGTGTGAAGGACCCTTTGGAAGTTCCAGTGGTTAGATTTGATTAGCCTCGAGAAGCCTCAGCGGAAATGGGCCTCATCTCGCCTGGAGGGCAAAACCTCCTGGATTTTCTCGAGTTGCGGCAGGTGCTCTCGACTTACGACGGGGACCTCAGGGACCCGCTCTGGTGACCTCAGGACTGGCCAGTCCCCATACGACTTGTTCCGTGGCCTCCTGGGATTACACTCCCGTCGATGCCAGGGCCTAAGTTGTTGTGTGGAGTCGGGGCCGGAACCTGAGAATTCCTCTCCAGTGCTGAAATGGATATTGGGGTAATTCTGGAGTCTCCCCAGGGAAGTCAGCCCTCCGCTCTAAGGGACATGCACGTGCGCTTTCCTCCCGAGCTGTAGCAGCAGTGTGACGCTTGCCATCGCGTCGATCATGGGATCTGTGGCTTTCCCTCGAGGATTTCCCTCGAAGCTTTCTCACGAGGATTTCGTACAGAGCTGTCCAACGTGCTACCGTGGTGCAGTCGATCCTCGGCGTGAAAGTAGAGGCAGCACAGGGAAAACAGGTCCTCTAGAATGGACTGAGACAATGGGGGACTCTTGGTTTGGTGGCACGACCCTGGTGTTCCTTTCGCGTTTCCTGTGGAGAACGCATTCTCTTGAGATGGGACGGGAATGCCCAGAATTCTTTCCCGACCAAGCAGGGAAAGGATCCCTCATGTCAAGCTAGGAGGCGGAAACGGGGCTCCTCTGGATGTGGGCGGGACCTTCGTGCTTCCTCTCGAGTGGAGACAGGTAAGTCGGGGAACTTCTTCAGTTGCAGCAAGGGTGTGAAGGACCTTTTGAAAGTCCCAGATGTTAGGTGTGATTAGCCTCGAAACGCCTCAGCGGAAATGGGCCTCATCTCACCTGGAGGGCAAAACCTCGTGGATTTTCTCGAGTTGCGGCAGGTGCTCTCGACTTACGACGGGGACCTCAGGGACCCGCTCTGGTGGCCTCAGGAAAGGCCAGTCCCCATGCGAGTTTCTCGGGGTCCTCTCAGGATTCCTCTCCCTTTGATGCCAGGGCCTAAAACCTTGTGTGGAATCCGGGCCGGAACCTGAGGATTCCTCTCCAGTGCTGACATGGATCTTGGGGTACTTCTGGAGTCTTCCCAGGGGAGTAAGTCCTCGTCTCCAATGGGGGCATGCACGTGCGCTTTCCTCCAGAGTGGTAGCAGCAGTGTCACGCTACCGTCGCGTGGATCAAGGGATCTGTGGCTTTCCCTCAAAGCTTTCCCACGAGGCTTTCCCACAGGGCTCTCCCACGTGCCACCGTGGTGGTAGTCGATCCTCGGCGTGAAAGTCGAGGCAGTGCAGGGAAACAGGTTCCTCTAGAATGGACTGAGATATTTGGGGGACTCTTGGAATGGCGGCACGACGCTGGAGTTCCTTTCGCCTTTCCTGTGGAGAGTGCCTCCTCTTGAGATGCGACGGGAATGCCCAGAATTCTTTCCCGACCAAGCAGGGAAAGGATCCCTCATCTCAAGGGGCGAGGCGGAAATGGGGCTCCTCTGGATGTGGGCGGGACCCTCGTGCTTCCTCTAGAGTGGAGAGGGGTATGTCGGGGAACTACTTGAGTTGCAGCAAGGGTGTGAAGGACCTTTTGGAAGTTCCAGAGGTTAGGTGTGATTAGCCTAGAGACTCCTCAGCGAAATGGGCCTCATCTCGCCTGCAGGGCAAAACCTCCTGGATTTTCTCGAGTTGCGGCAGGTGCTGTCGAATTACGTCGGGGACCTCAGGGACCCGCTCTTGTGGCCTCAGGAAAGGCCAGTCCCCATGCGAGTTGCTCGCGGGCCTCTGGGGATTCCTCACCGTTGGATGCCGGATCCTAAGACCTTGTGTGGAGTCGGGGCCGGAACCTGAGGATTCCTCTCCAGTGCTGACACGGATCTTGGGGTACTTCTGGAGTCTCCTCAGCGGAGTAAGTCCTTGTCTCGAATGGGGGCATGCACATGCGCTTTCCTCCAGAGCGGCAGCAGCAGCGTCACGCTTCCCGTCGCGTGGACAAGGGATCTGTGGCTATACCTCGAGGTTTTCCCACGAGGCTTTCGCAAGAGGCTTTCCCACAGGTCTGTCCCATGTGCCCCCGTGGTTGGAGTCGATCCTTGGCGTGAAAGTCGAGTCAGTGCAGGGAAAACAGGTTCCTCTGGAATGGACTGACACATCTGGGGGACTCTTGGAATGGTGGCACGACCCTGGAGTTCCTCTCGCCTTTCCTGTGGAGAGCGCCTCCTCTTGAGATGCGAAGGGAACGCAGGGAATTCTTTCCCTACGAAACAGGGAAAGGATCCCTCATCTCGAGGTAGGAGGCGGAAACGGGGCTCCCCTGGATGTGTGCGGGACGCTCGTGCTTCCTCTCGAGTGGACACGGGTATGTCGGGGAACTTCTGGAGTTGCAGTAAGGGTGTGAAGGACCCTTTGGAAGTTCCAGTGGTTAGATGTGATTAGCCTCGAGAAGCCTCAGTGGAAATGGGCCTCATCTCGCCTGGAGGTGAAAACCTCCTGGATTTTCTCGAGTTGCGGCAGGTGCTCTCGACTTACGACGGGGACCTCAGGGACCCGCTCTGGTGGCCTCAGGAAAGGCCAGTCCCCATGCGAGTTCCTCGGGGGCCTCTCGGGATTCCTCTCCCGTCGATGCCGGGGCCTAAGACCTTGTGTGGAGTCGGGGCCAGAACCTGAGGATTCCTCTCCAGTGCTGACATGGATCTTGGGGTACTTCTGGAGTCTCCCAAGGGGAGTCAGTCCTCGTCTCGAATGTGGGCATGCACTTGCGCTTTCCTCCAGAGCGGTAGCAGCAGTGTCACGCAGTCCGCCGCGTGGGTCAAAGGATCTATGCTTTTCCCTCGATTCTTTCCCACGAGGTTTCCCACAGGGCTGTCCCACGTGCACACGTGGTGGGAGTCGATCCTCGGCATGAACGTCAAGGCAGTGCAGGGAAAACAGGTTCCTCTGGAATGGACTGACACATCTGGGGGACTCTTGGAATGGTGGCACGACCCTGGAGTTCCTCTCGCCTTTCCTGTGGAGAGCGCCTCCTCTTGAGATGCGAAGGGAACGCAGGGAATTCTTTCCCTACGAAACAGGGAAAGGATCCCTCATCTCGAGGTAGGAGGCGGAAACGGGGCTCCCCTGGATGTGTGCGGGACGCTCGTGCTTCCTCTCGAGTGGACACGGATATGTCGGGGAACTTCTGGAGTTGCAGTAAGGGTGTGAAGGACCCTTTGGAAGTTCCAGTGGTTAGATGTGATTAGCCTCGAGAAGCCTCAGTGGAAATGGGCCTCATCTCGCCTGGAGGGCAAAACCTCCTGGATTTTCTCGAGTTGCGGCAGGTGCTCTCGACTTACGACGGGGACCTCAGGGACCCGCTCTGGTGGCCTCAGGAAAGGCCAGTCCCCATGCGAGTTCCTCGGGGGCCTCTCGGGATTCCTCTCCCGTCGATGCCGGGGCCTAAGACCTTGTGTGGAGTCGGGGCCAGAACCTGAGGATTCCTCTCCAGTGCTGACATGGATCTTGGGGTACTTCTGGAGTCTCCCAAGGGGAGTCAGTCCTCGTCTCGAATGCGGGCATGCACTTGCGCTTTCCTCCAGAGCGGTAGCAGCAGTGTCACGCAGTCCGCCGCGTGGATCAAAGGATCTATGGTTTTCCCTCGAGTCTTTCCCACCAGGCTTTCCCACAGGGCTGTCCCACGTGCCAGCGTGGTGGGAGTCGATCCTCTGCGTGGGAGTCGATCCTCGGCGTGAAAGCCGAGGTATTGCAGGGCAAACAGGTTCCTCTGAATGGACTGAGACATCTGGGGGACTCTTGGAATGGTGGCACGATGCTGGAGTTCCTCTCGCCTTTCCTGTGGAGAGCGCTTCCTCTTGAGGTGAGAGGGAAACGTCGGGATTTCTTTCCGGACAAAGCAGCGAAATGTCCCTCATCTCGAGCTACGAGGCGGAAACGGGGCTCCTCTGGATGTGGATGGGATCCTCGTGCTTCTTCTAGAGTGGAGACGGGTATGTCAGGCAACTTCTTGAGTTGCAGCAAGGGTGTGAAGGACCTTTTGGAAGTTCCAGAGGCTAGACGTGATTAGCCTGGAGAAGCCTCAGTGGAAATGGGCCTCATCTCGCCTGGAGGGAAAAACCTCCTGGATTTTCTCGAGTTGCGGCAGGTGCTCTCGACTTACGACGGTGACCTAAGGGACGCGCTCTGGTGGCCTCAGGACTGGCCAGTCCCCATTCCAGTGGCTCGGGAGCCTCTCGGGATTCCGCTCCCTTCGATGCCAGAGCCTAAGACCTTGTGTGGAGTCGTGTCTGGAACATGAGGTTTCCTCTCCAGTGCTGACATGGATCGTGGAGTACTTCTGGTGTTTCCCCAGGGGAGTAAGTCCCCGTCTCGAATGGGGGCATGCACGTGCGCTTTCCTCCAGAGCTGTAATAACACTGTCATGCCTCCCGGCGCGACGATCATGGGATCTGTGGCTTTCCCACGAGGCTTTCCCACGAGGCTTTCCCACAGGTCTGTCCCACGTGTCACCGTGGTGTGAGTCGATGCTCGGCGTGATACTCGAGGCAGTGCAGGGAAAACAGGTTCCTCTGGAATGGACTGAGATATCTGGGGGACTCTGGGAACGGTGGCACGACCCTGGGTTCCTCTCGCCTTTCCTGTGAGGAGCGCCTCCACTTGAGATGCAACGGGAACTCCCAGAATTATTTCCCGAAAAAGCTGTGAAAGGATCCCTCATCTTGAGCTACGAGGCGGACACGGGGCTCCCCTGGATGTGGGCGGGACCCTCGTGCTTCCTCTCGAGTAGAGACGAGTATGTTAGGGAAATTCTTGAGTTGCAGCA
This sequence comes from Ovis canadensis, assembly GCF_042477335.2. NCBI lineage: Eukaryota > Metazoa > Chordata > Mammalia > Artiodactyla > Bovidae > Ovis > Ovis canadensis. Next base: position 5,724,528 of record NC_091252.1, read on the forward strand.
AGTGTGTGAAGGACCTTTTAGAAGTTCCAGAGGTTAGGCGTGATTAGCTTCCAGAAGCCTCAGTGGAAATGGGCCTCACTCAGCTGGAGTGCAAAACCTCCTTGATTTTCTCGAGTTGCGGCAGGTTCTCTTGACTTACGACGGGGACTTTAGGGACCCGCTCTGGTGGCCTCAATACTGGCCCGTCCCCATTCGAATTGCTCGGGGTCCTCTCGGGATTCATCTTCCGTCGATGCCGGGGCCTAAGTCCTTGTGTGGAGTCGGGGCCGGAACCTGAGGATTCCTCTCCAGTACTGACATGGATCTTGGAGTACTTTTGGAGTCTCCCCAGGGGAGTCAGTCTTCGTCTCGAATGGGGGCATGCACGTGCGCTTTCCTCCGAGCTGTAGCACCAGCGTCACGATTCCTGTCGCGTGGATCAAGGGATCTGTGGCTTTCCCTCGAGGCTTTCCCACGAGGCTTTCCCACAGGGCTGTCCCACGTGAGACCGTGGTGGGAGTCGATCCTCCTCGTTAAAGTCAAGGCAGTGCAGGGAAAACAGTTTCCTCAGGAATGGACTGAGACATCTGGGGGACTCTTGGAATGGTGGCACGACGCTGGAGTTGCTCTCACCTTTCCTGTGGAGAGCCCCTACTCTTGAGATGCGATGGGAACGCCAAGGAATCTCTCCTGAACAAGCAGCGAACGGATCCCTCATCTCGACCTACGAGGCGGAAACGGAGCTCTTCTGGATGTGGGTGGGACATGCGTGCTTCCTCTCGAGTGGAGAGGGGTATATAGGGGAACTTCTTGAGTTGCAGCAAGGGTGTCAAGGACCCTTTGGAAGTTCCAGAGCTTAGGTGTGATTAGCTTCGAGAAGCCTCAGCGGAAATGGGCCTCATCTCGCCTGGAGGGCAAAACCTCCTGGATTTTCTCGAGTTGCGGCACGTGCTCTTGACTTATGACGGGGACCTCAGGGACCCGCTCTGGTGGCCTCAGGAAAGGCCAGTCCGCATGCGAGTTGCTCGGGGTCCTCTCGGGATTCCTCTCTCTTCGATGCCCGGCCCTAAGACCTTGTGTGGAGTCGGGCCCAGAACCTGAGGATTCCTCTGCAGTGCTGACATGGACCTTGGGGTACGTCTGGAGTCTCCCCAGGGGTTAAGTCCTCGTGTCGAATGGGGGCATGCACGTGCACTTTCCTCAGGAGCTTTAGCAGCAGTGTCAGGCTTCCCATCGCCTGGATCAAGGGATCTGTGGCTTATCCTCGAGGCTTCCCACGAGGCTTTCCCACAGGGCTGTCCCACGTGCCACCATGGTGTGAGTTGATCCTCGACGTGAAAGTCGAGGCAGTGCAGGGAAAACAGGTTCCTCTGGAAAGGACTGAAACATCTGGGGGACTCCTGGAATGGTGGTACGACGCTGGAGTTCCTCTCGCCTTTACTGTGGAGAGCGCCTCCTCTTGAAATGAGACGGGAACGCCGGAAATTCTTTCCCGACCAAGCAGGGAAAGGATCCCTCGTCTCGAGCTACGAGTTGGAAACGGGGCTCCTCTGGATGTGGGCGGGACCCTCGTGTTTCCTCTAGAGTGGAGATGGGGATGTCGGGGTACTTCTTCAGTTGCAGCAAGGGTGTGAAGGACCTTTTGGAAATTCCAGAGGTTAGGTGTGAATAGTCTCGAGACGCCTCATTGGAAATGGGCCTGATCTCGCCTGGAGGGCAAAATCTCCTGGATTTTCTCGAGTTGCAGCAGGTGCTCTCAACTTACGACGGGGACCGCAGGGACCCGCTCTGGTGGCCTCAGGAAAAGACAGTCCACATGCGAACTACTCGCGGGCCTCTCTGGATTCCTCTCCCTTCAATGCCAGGACCAAAGACCTTGTGTGGATGCGGCACCGGAACCTGAGGATTCCTCTCCAGTGCTGACATGGATCTTGGGCTAATTCTGGAGTCTCCCCAGGGGAGTAAGTCCTCCTCTCGAAGGGGGCATGCACGTGCGCTTTCTTCCATAGCGGTAGCAGCAGTGTCACGCTTCCCGATGCGTGGATCAAGGGATCTGTGGCTTTCCCTCGAGGCTTTCCCACTGGGATTTCCCACGTGCCACCGTTGTTGGAGTCGATCCTCGGGTGAAAGTCGAGGCAGTGCAGAGAAAACATGTTCCTCTGGAATGGACTAAGGCATCTGGGGGACTCTTGGAATGGTGGCACGACGCTGGAGTTCCACTCGCCTTTCCTGTGGAGAGCGGCTCCTCTTGAGATGCGACAGGAATGCCCAGAACTCTTTCCCGACCAAGCAGCGAAAGGATCCCTTATCTCGAGTTACGAGGCGGAAACGGGGCTCCCATGGATGTGTGCGGGACCCTCGTGCTTCCTCTAGAGTGGAGACGGGTATGTGAGGGAACTTCTTAAGTTGCAGCAAGGGTGTGAAGAACCTTTTGGAAATTCCAGAGGTTAGGTGTGATTAGCCTCGAGAAGCCTCAGTGGAAATGGGCCTGATCTCGCCTGGAGTGTAAAACCTCCTGGATTTTCTCGAGTTGCGGCAGGTGCACTCGACTTCCGACGGGGACCGCAGGGACCCACTCTGGTGGCCTCAGGAAAGGACAGTCCGCATGCGAGTTGCTCGGGGGCCTCTCGGGATTCCTCTCCCGTCGTTGCCGGGGCCTAAGACCTTGTGTGGAGTCGGGCCCGGAACCTGAGGATTCCTCTCCAGTACTGCCATGGATCTTGGGGTACTTCTTGAGTCTCCCCAGGGGAGTAAGTCCTCGTCTGGAATGGGCGCATGCACGTGATCTTTCCTCAAGACTGTAGCAGCAGTGTCACGTTTCCCATCGCCTGGATCAAGGGATCTGTAGCTTTCCCTCGAGACTTTCCCACGAGGCTTTCCCACAGGGCTTTCCCACAGGGCTGTCCCACGTGCCACCTTGGTGTGAGTCGATCCTCTGCATGAAATTCGAGGCAGTGCAGGGAAAACAGGTTCCGTTGGAATGAACTGAGACATCTAGGGGACTCTGGGAATGTTGGCACGACCCTGGAGTTCCTCTCCCATTTCCTGTGGAGAGCACCTCCACTTGAGATGCGACGGGAACGCCGGGAAATCTTTCCCGACCACGCAGGGAAAGGATCCCTCATCTCGAGCTGCGAGGCGGCAACGGGGCTCCTCTGGATGTTCGCGGGACCATCGTGCTTCCTCTCGAATGGAGACTGTATGTCGGGGAACTCTTGAGTGGCAGCAAGTGTGTGAAGGACTTTTTGGAGATTACAGAGGTTAGGTGTGATTAGACTCGAGAAGCCTCAGCGGAAATGGGCCTCATCTGGCCTGGAGGGCAAATCCTCCGGAATTTCTCGTGTTGCGGTAGGTGCTCTCGACTTTGGTCGGGGACTTCAGGGACCCGCTCTGGTGGCCTCAGGAAAGGCCAGTCCCATTGTGAGTTGTTCGCGGGCCTCTCGGGATTGCTCTCCCTTCGATGCCAGAGCCTAAGACTTTGTGTGGAGTCGGGGCCCGAACCTGAGGATTCCTCTCCAGTGCTGACATGGATCTTGGTGTACTTCTGGAGTCTCCCCTGGGGAGTAAGTCCTCGTCTCGAATAGGGGCATGCACGTGCGCTTTCCTCCAGAGCGGTAGCAGCAGTGTCACGCTTCCCATCACCTGGATTAAGGGATCTCTGGCTTTCCTTCGAGGCTTTCCCTCGAGGCTTTCCCACGAGGCTTTCTGACGAGGCTTTCACACAGGGATGTCCCACGTGCCACCGTGGTGGGAGTCGATCCTCGGCATGAAATTCGAGACAGTGCAGGGAAAACAGGTTCCTCTGGAATGGACTGAGACATCCGGGGGACTCTTGGAATGGTGGCAGGACGCTGGAGTTCCTCTCGCCTTCCCTGTGGAGAACGCCTTCTCTTGAGAAGCGACGGGAACGCCGGGAATTCTTTCGCGACCAAGAAGGGAAAGGATCCCGCATCTCGAGCTACGAGGTGGATACGGGGATCCTCTGGATGTGAGTGGGACCCTCATGCTTCCTCTCGAGTGGAGACGGGTATGTCGGGGAGCTTCTTGAGTTGCAGCAAGGGTGTAAAGGACCTTTTGGAAGTTCCAGAGGTTAGGTGTGAGTAGCCTTCAAAAGGAACAGCGGAAATGGGCCTCATCTTGCCTGGAGGGCAAAACCTCCTTGATTTTCTCGAGTTGTGGCAGGTGCTCTCTACTTATGATAGGGACCTCAGGGACCCGCTCTGGTGGCCTCAGGAAATGCCAGTCCCCATGTGAGTTGGTCGCGGGCCTCTCGGGATTCCTCTCCCTTGGATGCTGGAGCCTAAGACCTTGTGTGGAGTCGGGCCCGGAACCTGAGGATTCCTCTCCAGTGCTGACATGGATCTTGGGGTACTTCTGGAGTCTGCCCAGGAGAGTCAGTCCTCGTCTCGAGAGGGGGCATGCACGTGCCCTTTCCTCCCGAGCTGTAGTAGCAGTGTCACGCTTCCCGTCGTGTCGATCATGGGATCTGTGGCTTTCCCTCGAGGCTTTCCCACGAGGCTTTCCCACGAGGCATTCCCACAGGGCTGTCTCACGTGCCACCCTGGTGTGAGTCGATCCTCGGCGTGAAAGTCGAGGCAGTGCAGGGAAAGGAGGTTCCTCTGGAATGGACTGGGACCTCTGGGGGACTCTGGGAATGGTGGCACGACCCTGGAGTTCCTCTCGCCTTTCCTTTGGAGAGCGCCTGCTCTTGAGATGCGACGGGAACGCTTGGAATTCTTTCCCAACCAAGCAGGGAAAGGATCCCTCATCTCCATCTCGAGGTGGAAACGGGGCTCCTCTGGATGTGGGCCGAACCCCGTGCTTTCTTTCGACTGGAGACGGGTATGTCGGGGAACTTCTTGAGTTGCAGTAAGGGTGTCAAGGACCCTTTGGAAGTTCCAGAGGTTAGATGTGATTAGCCTCGAGATGCCTCAGCCAAAATGGGCCACATCTCGCCTGGAGGGGGGAACCTCCTGGTTTTCTCGAGTTGCGGCTTGTGCTCTCGACTTACGACGGGGACCTCATGGACCCGCTCTGTTGGCCTCAGGAAAGGTCATTCCCCATGCGAGTTGCTCGGTGGCCTCTCAGGATTCCTCGCCCGTCGATGCCGGCGCCTAAGACCTTGTGTGGAGTCGGACCAGAACCTGAGGATTCCTCTCCCGTGCTCACATGGATCTTGGCGTACGTCTGGAGTCTCCCAAGGGGCGTCAGTCCTCGTCTCGAGTGGGGTCATGCAGGTGTGCTTTCCTCCTGAGCAGTAGCTGCAGTGTCTCACTTCCCGTCTTGTGGATCAAGGGATCTGTGTCTTTCCCTCGAGGCTTTTCCATGGGCTTTCCCACAGGGCTATTCCACGTGCCACCATGCAGTGCTGGGAAAACAGGAACCTCCTTCCCCACATAGGGGGTACACTGTCCCCTTGGGCGTGTATCTCCGGGGCATTCGCGCTTGGGGGTTGCCACGGATGTTGGCCTCAGGCTCCACATGAGAAAAGCCCCTAATGGCATTAGCTGCCGGTCCAGACGCTGGCCCCTCAGGTCTCTGGCCGGAGCCTTGGGCTCCAGGCAACTCAAAGCCCTCGGGGCTGGTGCTCTGGGACTGCTGTAGGGAAAGGACGCCAGGAGCCCACGGAGGAGTTGGGGAGGCGCAGGTGGCATATGGAGGCGAGGACAGCGTGGGATCTCGGTGGAGGCGCTGGAGAGAGCGTCCGTTGTCCCGGAATGCCTCGGAGGAGCCAGCGGGGGACAGTCCAGGCCCAGGGACCTGTGGTATGTGAAAAGGTGGGAAACCCCAGAACAAGGCAGGCTGGGAAAGGGGGCGTGGGCGGCCAATTCAAAGGGACCTAGGGGGCGTTTCCTGGGCGGTGAGCATCCTTGGCACTGCTGAGGGCCCCTGATTGATCCACCCGGGGTTGATCCCACCATCCGCTGCGAGGGAGGGCCACAAACCAAAGCCCCCGAACTGCCCACCCACCCCAACGGGGATCTTGGCGGTCCGGGGCACAGCTGTGCCCGGGAAAAGCCCACTCACTCCACGGGACTCCGTCCAGGGTCTCTGCTTGGAAAGAGGCCAGGGGCGGCCCCCTCCATCTACGCACCCAAACCCTATTGACGTCAATGGGGGCGGAGACGCCTCCCGCTCTCCAGAGTCCTGGGCTGCTGGGTCCCCGCCCACTCGGCCAGCAGTCTGCAGCGCTCCTGTGTGCCTCTCCCACCATGGCTTCGTCCAGCTCCTCCAGCACCTCAAGCGGTACGTTTGCCCTCGGTCCCTGGGGTCGGATGACGTCTCAGGGGATTTGCGGGTGGCCCGGGCAAGGGCTCTCGGCCCACGTGTCGACCCCCGCTCCCGCCCGAGAACGGCGGGGACCCATCGGCCGGGCCCGGGGTTCCCAGGCGTCAGGTGTGCCCAAAGTTGGAGGGCGTTGCATCGTTCGTTCATCTTGCTCCTTTGGCACACACATGGCTTCTCTGTTCTCTTTTCTGGGAAGACAGTGTTGTTTTAGGGGGCGTGCTGCGGGGGTCAGGGACCGGTTGGAGCGGGTGCTGTGCTGGGATGAGGCCCTTTATCCTCACATCTTCCTGTGGGAACGGGAGTCGGGGAGCTTTGTGGCCTTGCCGCCTTCAGTGGCTTCCTCTGCACAGGGGCCTAGTGCCTTCTGCCTTCTGTCAGGCGTTACGGGGTTTGGGCTTCGCTTTGGCGGCCTTGGCCTTGGCCGTGGCCTGGGCCTTGGCCTTACCCTTGGCGTTGCCCTTGCCCTTGCTCTTGGCCTTCGGCTTGGCCTTCCCTAGGCCTTGTCCTTGGCCTTACCTTGTCCTTGCCCTTACCTTTTCCTTGCCCTTAAACTTAAACTTGACCTTGAATTTGACCTTGAACTTGAACTTGACCTTGACCTTGACTTTGAACTTGAACTTGAACTTGACCTTGACTTTGACCTTGAACTTGACCTTGAACTTGAACATGACCTTGAACTTGACCTTGACCTTGACTTTGACCTTGAACTTAAACTTGACCTTGAACTTGAACTTGAACTTGACTTTGACCTTAAAGTTGAACTTGACCTTGACTTTGATCTTGAACTTGAACTTGACCTTGAACTTGAGCTTGACCTTGACCTTGACCTTGAACTTGAACTTGACCAACAACGGGAGACCAGATTTGCTCAGAGCACCGGAGGTCCAGAGGCAGGGCCGTGTATCTCCCCTTCCCTTTGTGATCATTGCAAAGACATTCCTAGCTGATAGCGGGAGTGCCCATGAAGAAGCAAGCAGTGGGAGTGTGTTTGACACGACTGTGTGCCTCAACTCCACAAGGGGCCTTTCCTCTCGAAGTAGGCCCCATGTCCCCTTGGGGAGGGTGTCATGCCTCTTTTCTCCACACTGCCAAAGGGTGGAGCAAAGCTCGCTCTGTCAGAGGTACAAAAACAGCAATTGAATGGATTTTCAAGCTCTTGCTAGGCTGCACCCTTTCAGGGCCCACTTTACTGAAACAGGTGCTCTGTGGCCCCCGGTTGGGTATGCAGGTTCACAAACAGGGTGAGATCCTGTCCAAGCCAACAATTTTCCTGAAAGACCTAGGCTCACTAAAGCTCTCCTCCAGAGCAAAGGGGATAGAGGAGATGTATGGAGGAGTCTTTGCCTTTCCCTGTGAGTGTGGGGCTACTCCCTACGGCCCCAAGCTCAGGGATAACTGCCTCTAAGAAAGGAATGGCAAGAAGCGCTAATCTTGGAGGTTGGGACAGGGAGTTCGCAGCATGTGGGGAAAGAAAGACTTCTTCGGGGAAGAAGAGGCAACCACCGGGGGTGTGTTCGCAAGCCTCTATTTGGAAGGAACACGTTTGCTTATACAACTCAAGACCTCCAGATCTGCTCAGAGGACTGAAGTTCCAGAGACAGGGCCATGTATCTCCCCTTCCCTTTGAGATCCTTGCCAAGACATTCCTAGCAGATTGTCGGAGTGCCCATGAAGAAGCAAGCAGCGGGAGTGTGCTTGACATCACTGGCTGCCTACCTGGGCTCAGCTCCTCAAGGGGCCTTTCTCTCCTGGTAGGCCCTATGTCCCCTTTGGGAGAGGGTTGTGCCCTCTTCCCTCCACACTGCCAAAGGGTGGAGGTGGAGCAAACTCGTTCTCTCCGAGGTAAAAGAAAGACAAATTGGATGGATCTTTAAGCTCTTGCTATGCTGCACCCCTCCAGGACCCACTCGAGCAAAACAGGTGCCCTGTGGCCCCTAGGTCGGGTATGCAGGTTCACACACCGGGTGTGATCCCGTCAAAGCCAAGCATTTTCCTGACAGACCTAGGCTCACTAGAGCTCTCCTCCAGAGGAAAGGGGACAGAAAAGATGTGTGTGTGGAGGTGGCTCTGCCTTTCCAGGTCCCAATCTCAGGGATAACTGCCCCTAAGAAAGGAACTGCTGCTGCTGCTGCTGCTGCTGCTGCTGCTGCTGCTGCTGCTGCTGCTGCTGCTAAGTTGGTTCAGTCGTGTTCGACTCTGTGCGACGCCATAGACGGTAGCCCACTAGGCTCCCCCGTCCCTGGGATTCTCCAGGCAAGAACAGTAAGTGGGTTGCCATTGCCTTCTCCAATGCATGAAAGTGAAAATGAAAGTGCAGTCGCTCAGTCGTGTCCGACCCTCAGCGACCCCATGGACTGCAGCCTACCAGGCTTCTCTGTCCATAGGATTTTCTGAAAGGAACTGCAAGAAGCACTTTTCCAGGAGGCTGGGAAAGGGAGTTTGCAGGATGTGGGGAAAGAGAGCCTCCTTCGGGGAAGAATAGGCGGCCACTTGTTTTGTGTTGCAAACCTCTATTTGGAAGGAACAGGTTAGCTTATACAAAGGGAGACCTCCAGATCTGCTCAGAGGACCGAAGTTGCAGAGGCAGGTCGGTGTATCTTCCCTTCACTTTGCGATCCTTGCAAAGACATTCCTTGCTGCTAGATGACTCAGCAAGGGCCTTTGAGACTGTTGTTTTCTTTCCTAGGTTCAAAGATTCCTTCAGTTCCTAATATAGATATCCTAGAAATGATATGACATCCGTGAAAATCTGATATGTCCTGGTCAAATGCTGTCAGTTATCATTCTAGTTATCATATTAAAGCATTTCAAGTCGCAGCAGTGACCAGATGACATTGTCAATTTCTATTTCATCAGGTTTTAACCATGTCCTCTGTGGTTTCACACTGATGCCTTTGCAGAAATACTGCTACTTCAAGATATATGGAAAATACTTTTTTTAAGCTTACTGATAATTTGTTTGTTTGTTTGCTTGTCTTCTGGTAAGCTGCTACCAGATGGAATTTAGTCTCCTCTCTAGGTTAAGAGAACTAAGTTTTCTTAGAATGCAATTTTTGATCACAGACTATGAGTTTCTCTACCTTTCATTGATTTATAATTGTTTTCATCATCTGTTTTTTTACTTCGGTAAAGTAAATAAGCCTTATTTAAGATTTTGGTACATGTAGGATGGACTAAGCTTTCCCCACTCTTGCAAGTTCCCTTAACCCTTCAGATTCTTCTCGTGGGACCAAGATCTCACTTTCCTCCAGAGGGACAATCCAAGCTTTTTATCAGTTGATCTGCCCCTGACATCAGAGTCAAGTTGAGCACGAGTTGGCCTATAATTTAGGCATGAAACTATGACTACATAAAGAAAAGGTGACTTTATGATTCAGGGATGGCCATGATATGCCTTGCACTTCAGAGAAAATGGGTTAAAATGATTTTTTTTCCTTCAAAACTGCACACCCAGTTCTTTCAGCATATGCAATTGAAAACATCTATTCATTAGGTCAGTTTTCATTCCAATCCCAAAGAAAGGCAATGACAAAGACTATTCAAGCTGCTGCACAATTGCACTCATCTCACACACTAGTAAAGTAATGCTCAAAATTCTCCAAGTTCACATGAACTGTGAACTTCCAGATGTTCAAGAGGGATTTAAAAAATGCAGAGAAACCAGAGATCAAATTGCCAACATCCACTGGATCATTGAAAAAGCAAGAGAGTTCCGGAAAAAAAAAAAACCCATCTATTTCTGCTTTATTGACAATGCCAAAGCCTTTGACTGTGTGGATCACAAGAAACTGGGAAAAATTCTGAAAGAGATGGGAATACCAGACCACCTGACCTGTCTCTTGAGAAACCTGTATGCAGGTCAGGAAGAAACAGTTCGAACTGGACATGGAACAACAGACTGGTTCTACATAGGAAAAGGAACATGTCAAGGCTGTATATTGTCACCCTGCTTATTTAACTTATATGCAGAGTACAGCATGAGAAACACTGGGCTGGAGGAAGCACACGCTGGAATCAAGGTTGCTGGGAGAAATATCAATAATCTCAGATATTCAGATGACACCACCCTTATGGCAGAAAGTGAAGAAGAGCTAAAGAGTCTCCTGATGAAAGTGAAAGAGGAGAGTGAAAAAGTTAGCTTAAAGCTCAGCATTCAGAAAACTACAATCATTGCATCCAGTCTCATCACTTCATGGCAAATAGATGGGAAAACATTGGAAACAGCAGCAGACTATTTTGGGGGGCTTGGAAATCACTGCAGGTGATGGCTGCCTCCATGAACTTAAAACATATTTATGACTTGGAAGAAAAGTGATGACCAAACTAGACAGCATATTAAAAAGCCGAGACGTTGCTTTGCCAACAAAGATCCATCCGGTCAAGGCTATGGTTTTTCCATATGTCATGGATGGATATGAAAGATGCACTATAAAGAAAGTGACAGCTGAAAATGTGATGCTTTTGAACTGTGGTGTTGGAGAAGATGCTTGTAGGTCGCTTAGACTACAAGGAGACGCAACCACTCCATCCTAAAGGAAATCAGGTCTGAATATCCATTGGAAGGACTAATACTGAACCTGAAACTCCAATACTTTGGCCACTTGATGTGAAGAGCTGACTCACTTGGAAGTTGCTTTGATTTGCCTATGAGTGTGGGAGCCCTCCCTGGGCAAAGGGCCTCAGGGGTCATTGCCACTGAATCATGACATCCAAGCAAGCGCATTCCAGCTGTGTGACATGCAGGAAGCAGGAGACTGGGACATCTGTCTTCCTTAGAGGAAGGAAAGTCATCCACAGAGAGTGTGTTTTCAGGCCTCTCTTTGCAGCAAGTGTTTTGCTTCTCAGACATCAGAGCTGCAGGCTTGCTCTGAGGGCCTCAATTCCAGAGTCAGGGCTGTGTGTCTCACTGCACTTTCCAAGCATTGCAGACACATTCCTAGGTTGGAGCAGTGCTTCCCATGAGAAAGAAGCCTCGGGAGTGTGTCTGAGCGGGCTGAGTGCCATGCTAGGGTCACCTAGTCGAGGGCACCTTGCACATCCAATGGGCCCCAGGCGAGTAGCTATGGACCGGCCCCTCGGTTGAGATATCCCAAAGCAGGGAACAAAGCTAGCTCTGTCTGTCAGAAGGAGGAAAACAGCAATGGGATGGATTTTCAAGCAGTTGCTAAGTCACACCACGTGAGGGCTCCGCGGGAAAGAAATGCGAATTTTGGCCTCTAGGCCCAGTATCCAGATGTGTGCACAGGATATTTTCCCCACAGGATCCAAGAATGTTCCAGACAGACCTAAGCTCACTAGCTCTCTCCTGCAGAGGAAATGAAATATTGTTGCTGAGCCACGAAAAGATGCTGGGATTCTTGGCTTATGGAGGAGAAGAATTCAATCCAGGGCCCAAGACGAGGCTTGATTGCTCAGAGCTTTTGTGCAATCGAGTCTTATTCAAGTAGAAAGGAGATAGAGAAAGCTTCTGACAGAGACATCACAAGGGGCAGAAAGTGTACCCCCTTGCTAGTGTTAGTAATGGAGTTATATACTCTCCAATAAGTTATTACAACGAACAAAAGAATGTCTGGAGGTTGTAAAGACTCACTAGACCTACTCCCATCATTTACATTTTAAGATAACAGGATTAGCCAGAAGGTTTTTCCAGAGACCATCCTCAAGAAGGATGCATGATTGTTATGTAATCCGAAGGAATGTAGAGGGAAAAAAGTGTGCCCTTTCTTCCTCCTTGAGAATTCTAGACCCCTCTCTCCTTGGGGACCCTCGAACTTCTTATAAACCTGCCTTGGCAATGACTCTCTCCGAAACATGATTGAACAGCCGTTTGGAGCTTCCTTTGACTTTCCCTGGGAGGGAGGGAGCCCTCCCTGAGCACAGGGCCTCAGGGGCCATGGCCAATGAAAACTAATCTCCCAGTAAGTGCTTTTCAGCCCTGTGTGACTCTCAGCCCACAGGAGGCTGAGAAAACTCTCTTCCTTGGAGGAAGGAAAGGCAGCCCAAGAGTGTGTTTTCAGGCCTGTATCTTGCAGCAAGTGTTTGGCTTGTTAGACATAAGACCTGCAGGCCTGCTCCAACAGACTCCATTCCAGAATCAGGGCCTTGTGTCTCCCTGCAGTTTCCTGGCCTCGCAAACACATTCCTAGGGGAGAGCAGTCCTGCCCATGGGGAAGCAGGCTGCGGGAGTGTGTCTGAGGGGGCCAGGTGCCATGCTGGGGTCACCTGGTCGAGGGCACCTTGCACCTCCAATGGACCCCAGGCAAGGAGTTGCAGGCCACCACCTTGCTTCTGAAATCCCAAAGTGGGGAGCAAAGCTCGCTCTGTCAGAGGGAAGAAAACAGCAACAGGATGGATTTTCAAGCAGTTGCTAGGCTGTACTGCGTTAGGGCTCCAAGGAAGAAAAATGCAGATGTTAGCCCCTACGACTGGTATCCAGGTGGGCTCCCAGGATGATTTCCCCGCAGGATCCAAGAACGTTCCAGACAGACCTGGGCTCACTAGCTCCCTCCTGCAGAGGAAACATGATAGAACAGCTGTTTGGAGGTTGCTTTGACTTCCCCTGGGAGGGTAGGATCCCTCCCTGGGTGCAGGGCCTCAGGGGCCATTGCCGCTGAGAAATGCCCTCTAAGCCAGACCTTTCCAGCCTTGTATGACTCAGCACGGAGGAGACTGGAAAAGCTATCTTCCTTGGAGGAAGGAAAGGCAGCCCCAGAGAGTGTGTTTTCACACCTGTATCTCGCAGCAAGCGTTTGCCGTCTCAGACGTCAGACCTCCAGGCCTGCTCCAACGGCCTCAGTTCCAGAGTCAGGGCCGTGTGTCTCCCTGCATTTTCTGAGCCTTGGGAACACATTCCTAGGTCAGAACAGTCCTGCCCATGGGGAAGGAGGCTGCGGGAGTGTGTCTGAGGGGGTCGGGTGCCATGCTGGGGTCCAGTAGACCTGGTACCTCCAATAGACCCCAGGACAACAGCGGTGGGGCTCCCCCTGGCTTCCGAAATGCCAAAGCGAGAAGCAAAGCTAGCTCTATCAGAAGGAAGAAAAGAGCAATTAGATGGATGTTCAGGCTGTTGCTGGGCCGCACCACTTCAGGTTACCCCCCGAGAGGAGCAGGCGCCCTGTGGCCCCTCGGTCCCATATGCAGGTTAACACACAGGATGTGTCCCCATAGGAGCCAAGAATTTTCCTGACAGACCTAGGCTCACTAGAGCTCTCCTACAGGGCAAAAGGGATAGAACAGACTGTGGATGTGACTCTGCCTTTCCCAGCGAGCATGGGGCCCTCCCTACGGCCCCGGGCTCCAGGGAAAATTGTCCCTGAAAAATGACCTCCAAGAAGCGCTTTTCCAGCAGGCTGGGATGCAGAGTTCACAGGATGTGGGGAAAGTGATCGTCCTTCAGGGAAGAAGAGGCAGCCACCCAGTGTGTGTTTGCAAGCCTGTATTTGGAAGAAACTGGTTTGCTTCTTCAAGGGGAGACCTCCAGGTCTGCTCAGAGGACCGAAATTCCAGAGGCAGCACCATGCATCTCCCCTGTCCTTTCTGAGCCTTGGAAAGACATTCCTAGCTTATAGCGGTATTGCTCATGAAGAAGCAGGATGCAGGAATGTGTCAGACATGACTGGGTGCCTTCCTGGGTTCAGCTCCGTGAGGGGCCTTTCCACTCAAAGTAGGTCCCATGCCTCCTTGGGGAGGAAGTGGGGCCCGCTTGCCTCCAAATTGCCAAAGGCTGGAACAAAGCTAGTTCTATCAGAGGTAAGAAAAGAGCAATTGGATGGATGTGGAAGCTGTTGCTGGGCCGCACTGCTTCAGGCCCCCCACCCCTCCGGCCCCGAGAGAAACAGGCGCCCTGTGGCCCCTCGGTCCTGTATGCAGTTTCACACATAGAATGTGTCCCCATAGGAGCCAAGAATTTTCCTGACAGACCTAGGCTCACTAGAGCTCTCCTACAGAGCAAAGGGGATGGGACAGATGTGTGGCTGTGGCTCTGCCTTTCCCTGGGAGTGTGGAGCCGCTCCCTATGGCCCCGGGCTCCAGGGGAAATTGCCCCTGAATAATGACCTCCAAGAAGCGCTTTTCCAACTGGCTGAGACGTGGAGTTCTCAGGATGCAGGGAAAGCGAGTGTCCCTTCGGGGAAGCAAAGGCAGTCACCTGTTATCATTACTTACTAGAATAGTAGGTACCTTCTCTGGTTGGGCAGAGGCCTTCCCTACCTGATCTGAAAAAGAAAATGAAGTAGCTCGCTGATTTGAGAAATAATTCCCAGACTTGGGTTTCCAACCAGTATAGAATCCGACAATGGCCCTGTCTTTGTAGCCGCGTTAATTAACAGGTATGTGAAGCTCTAAATATCAGTGGAAATTACATACAGCATATAGGCCCCAGTGTTCTGGAATGGTGGAAAGAAACAACCAAACTCTTGAAGAGACTCTTTCAAAATGGATCATAGAGACTGACTGTACATGGATGGGCTTACTTCTGGCAGACTTACTCATATTACGGGTAACTGCACGTTCCCATAGTTGTTGTCCTTATGAAATTTTCTATGGGAGAACCCCCCACCCCAAATGAGGCAGGTGTTAGCAGATTTGCCACAAGTAAGGAGGTGGGATTTCACAGCAGCTGGAACAATTAGGTAAGGTAATAAATCAGGTAACTAAGTTTGTGTAAAAAAAAAATATCATTCCCCCTTGAGGAACAGATTCATGAATTTGTGCTCAGTGATCAGGTGTGGCTCAATGACTGGAAACACAATTCCTTGGCCTGACATCGGAAAGGTCCTTATACTGTTGTTTTAGCCACAATTCTGAAAGAGAAGGGAATACTAGACCACCTAACCTGCCTCTTGAGAAATCTGTATGAAGGTCAGGAAGCAACAGTTAGAGCAGGACATGGAACAACATACTGGTTCCAAAAAGGAAAAGGAGTATGTCAAGGCTGTATATTGTCACCCTGTTTATTTAACTTATATGCAGACTACATCATGAAAAATGCTGGGATGGAAGATACCTGAGCTGGAATCAAGATTGCCGGAAGAAATAGCAATAAACTTAGATATGCAGATGTCACCACCATTATGGCAGAATGGGAAGAGGAACGCGTATGTCGGGGAACTTCTTGAGTTGCAGCAAAGGTGTGAAGGACCCTTTCGAAGTTCCAGAGGTTAGGTGTGGTTAGTCTCGAGATGCCTCAGCAGAAATGGGCCTCATGGCGCCTGGAATGGAGAGGCTTCTAGATATTCCCCAGTTTCAGCAGGTGCTCTCAAGTTACCACGGAGACTTCAGGGACCCGCTCTGGCGGCCTCAGGAAAGGCCAGTCATCATGCGTGTTGCTAGGGGGCCTCTCGTGATTCCTCTCCCGTCGGTGCCGGGGCCTAAGACGTTGTGTGGAGTCGGGGCCGGAACCTGAGGATTCCTCACCAATGCCGACATGGATCTTGGGGTAATTATGGAGTCTCCCCAGGGGAGTCAGTCCTCGTCTCGAGAGGGGGCATGCATGTGCGCTTTCCTCCTGATCTGTAGCAGCAGTGTCACGCTTCCCATCTCGTGAGTCATGGGATCTGTGGCTTTCCCTCCAGGATTTTCCACGAGGCTTTCCCACAAGGCTTTCCCACAGGGCTGTCCCACGAGGCTTTCGCACAGGGCTGTCTCACGTGCCACCTTGGTGGCAGTCGATCCTCGGCGTGAAAGTCGAGGCAGTGCAGGGAAAACAGGTTCCTCTGGAATGGACTGAGACATCTGGGGGACTCTTGGAATGGTGGAACGACGCTGGCGTACCTCTCGCCTTTCCTGTGGAGAGCGCCTCCTCTTGAGATGCGACGGGAACGCCCAGAATTCTTTCCCGGCCACCAGCGAAAGGATCCCTCATCACGAGCTACGAGCGGAAACGGGGCTCTTCTGGATGTGGGCCGGACCCTAGTGCTTCCTCTCGAGTGGAGACGGGTATGTCAGGCAACTTCTTGAGTTGCAGCAAGGGTGTGAAGGACCTTTTGGAGGTTCCAGAGGTTAGGTGTGACTAGCCTTCAAAAGGAACAGCGGAAATGGGCCTCATCTTGCCTGGAGGGCAAAACCTCCTGGATTTTCTCGAGTTGCGGCAGGTGCTCTCTACTTATGACAGGGACCTCAGGGACCCGCTCTGGTGGCCTCAGGAAAGGCCAGTCCCCATGTGAGTTGGTCGCGGCCCTCTCGGGATTCCTCTCCCTTGGATGCTGGAGCCTAAGACCTTGTGTGGAGTCGGGCCCGGAACCTGAGGATTCCTCTCCAGTGCTGACATGGATCTTGCGGTACTTCTGGAGTCTCCCCAGGGAAGTAAGTCCTCGTTTCGAATGGGGGCATGCACGTGCCCTTTCCTCCAGAGCTGTAGCAGCAGTGTCACGCTTCCTATCAACTGCATCATGGTATCTGTGGCTTTCCCTCGAGGTTTTCCCACAAGGCTTTCCCATGAGGCTTTCCCACAGGGCTGTCCCATGTGCCACCGTGGTGTGAGTCGATCTGCGGCGTGAAAGTCGAGGCAGTGGAGGGAAACCACCTTCCTCTGGAATGGACTGGGACATCTGGGGGACTCTGAGAATGGTGACACGACCCTGGAGTTCCTCTCGCCTTTCCTGTGGAGAGCGCCTCCTCTTGAGATGCGACAGGAACGCCCAGAATTCTTTCCCGACCAAGCAGGGAAAGGATCCCTCATCTGGAACTACAATGCGGAAACGGAGCTCCTCTTGATGTGGGCGGGACCATTGTGCTTCCTCTAGAGTGGACAGGGGTAGTCGGGGAACTTCTTGAGTTGCAGCAAGGGTGTCAAGGACCTTTTGGAAGTTCCAGAGGTTAGTTGTGATTAGTGTCGAGAAGCATCGGCGGAAATGGGCCTCATTTCGTCTGGAGGGGAGTACCTCCTGGATTTTCTCGAGTTGCGGCAGGTGCTCTCGTCTTACGACGGTGACTTAAGGCACCCGCTCTGGTGGCCTCAGGACTGGCCAGTCCCCATTCGACTTACTCGGGGGCCGCTCGAGATTCCTCTCCCTTCGATGCCGGGGCCTAAGACCTTGTGTGGAGTCGGAGGCGGAACCTGAGGATTCCTCTCCAGTGCTGACATGGATCTTGCGGTACTTCTGGAGTCTGCCCAGGAGAGTCAGTCCTCGTCTCGAGAGGGGGCATGCACGTGCGCTTTCCTCCCGAGCTGTAGTAGCAGTGTCACGCTTCCCGTCGTGTCGATCATGGGATCTGTGGCTTTCCCTCGAGGCTTTCCCACGAGGCTTTCCCACGAGGCTTTCCCACAGGGCTGTCTCACGTGCCACCCTGGTGTGAGTCGATCCTCGGCGTGAAAGTCGAGGCAGTGCAGGGAAAGGAGGTTCTTCTGGAATGGACTGGGACATCTGGGGGACTCTGGGAATGGTGGCACGACCCTGGAGTTCCTCTCGCCTTTCCTTTGGAGAGCGCCTGCTCTTGAGATGCGACGGGAACGCCGGGAATTCTTTCCCGACCAAGCAGGGAAAGGATCCCTCATCTGGAGCTACGAGGTGGAAACGGGGCTCCTCTGGATGTGGGCCGAACCCCGTGCTTTCTTTCGACTGGAGACGGGTATGTCGGGGAACTTCTTGAGTTGCAGTAAGGGTGTCAAGGACCCTTTGGAAGTTCCAGAGGTTAGATGTGATTAGCCTCGAGACGCCTCAGCCAAAATGGGCCACATCTCGCCCGGAGGGGGGAACCTCCTGGTTTTCTCGAGTTGCGGCTTGTGCTCTCGACTTACGACGGGGACCTCATGGACCCGCTCTGTTGGCCTCAGGAAAGGTCATTCCCCATGCGAGTTGCTCGGTGGCCTCTCAGGATTCCTCGCCCGTCGATGCCGGCGCCTAAGACCTTGTGTGGAGTCGGACCAGAACCTGAGGATTCCTCTCCCGTGCTCACATGGATCTTGGCGTACTTCTGGAGTCTCCCAAGGGGCGTCAGTCCTCGTCTCGAGTGGGGTCATGCAGGTGTGCTTTCCTCCTGAGCAGTAGCAGCAGTGTCTCGCTTCCCGTCTTGTGGATCAAGGGATCTGTGTCTTTCCCTCGAGGCTTTTCCATGGGCTTTCCCACAGGGCTATTCCACGTGCCACCATGCAGTGCTGGGAAAACAGGAACCTCCTTCCCCACATAGGGGGTACACTGTCCCCTTGGGCGTGTATCTCCGGGGCATTCACGCTTGGGGGTTGCCACGGATGTTGGCCTCAGGCTCCACATGAGAAAAGCCCCTAATGGCATTAGCTGCCGGTCCAGACGCTGGCCCCTCAGGTCTCTGGCCGGAGCCTTGGGCTCCAGGCAACTCAAAGCCCTCGGGGCTGGTGCTCTGGGACTGCTGTAGGGAAAGGACGCCAGGAGCCCACGGAGGAGTTGGGGAGGCGCAGGTGGCATATGGAGGCGAGGACAGCGTGGGATCTAGGTGGAGGCGCTGGAGAGAGCGTCCGTTGTCCCGGAATGCCTCGGAGGAGCCAGCGGGGGACAGTCCAGGCCCAGGGACCTGTGGTATGTGAAAAGGTGGGAAACCCCAGAACAAGGCAGGCTGGGAAAGGGGGCGTGGGCGGCCAATTCAAAGGGACCTAGGGGGCGTTTCCTGGGCGGTGAGCTCCCTTGGCACTGCTGAGGGCCCCTGATTGATCCACCCGGGGTTGATCCCACCATCCGCTGCGAGGGAGGGCCACAAACCAAAGCCCCCGAACTGCCCACCCACCCCAACGGGGATCTTGGCGGTCCGGGGCACAGCTGTGCCCGGGAAAAGCCCACTCACTCCACGGGACTCCGTCCAGGGTCTCTGCTTGGAAAGAGGCCAGGGGCGGCCCCCTCCATCTACGCACCCAAACCCTATTGACGTCAATGGGGGCGGAGACGCCTCCCGCTCTCCAGAGTCCTGGGCTGCTGGGTCCCCGCCCACTCGGCCAGCAGTCTGCAGCGCTCCTGTGTGCCTCTCCCACCATGGCTTCGTCCAGCTCCTCCAGCACCTCAAGCGGTACGTTTGCCCTCGGTCCCTGGGGTCGGATGACGTCTCAGGGGATTTGCGGGTGGCCCGGGCAAGGGCTCTCGGCCCACGTGTCGACCCCCGCTCCCGCCCGAGTACGGCGGGGACCCATCGGCCGGGCCCGGGGTTCCCAGGCGTCAGGTGTGCCCAAAGTTGGAGGGCGTTGCATCGTTCGTTCATCTTGCTCCTTTGGCACACACATGGCTTCTCCGTTCTCTTTTCTGGGAAGACAGTGTTGTTTTAGGGGGCGTGCTGCGGGAGTCAGGGGCCGGTGGGAGCGGGTGCTGTGCTGGGATGAGGCCCTTTATCCTCACATCTTCCTGTGGGAACGGGAGTCGGGGAGCTCTGTGGCCTTGCCGCCTTCAGTGGCTTCCTCTGCACACGGGCTTAGTGCCTTCTGCCTTCTGTCAGTCGTTACGGGGTTTGGGCTTCGCTTTGGCGGCCTTGGCCTTGGCCCTGGCCTGGGCCTTGGCCTTACCCTTGGCGTTGCCCTTGCCCTTGCCCTTGGCCTTCGGCTTGGCCTTCCCTAGGCCTTGTCCTTGGCCTTACCTTGTCCTTGCCCTTACCTTTTCCTTGCCCTTTAACTTGAACTTGACCTTGACTTTGACCTTGAACTTGAACTTGACCTTGACTTTGACCTTGAACTTGAACTTGACCTTGACTTTGACCTTGAACTTGAACTTGATCTTGACTTTGACCTTGAACTTGACCTTGACTTTGACCTTGACCTTGAACTTGACCTTGAACTTGACCTTGACCTTGACTTTGACCTTGAACTTGAACTTGACCTTGAACTTGACCTTGAACTTGACCTTGACCTTGACCTTGACCTTGAACTTGAACTTGACTTTGACCTTGACCTTGAACTTGAACTTGAACTTGACTTTGACCTTGAACTTGAACTTGACCTTGACCTTGACCTTGAACTTGACCAACAACGGGAGACCAGATTTGCTCAGAGCACCGGAGGTCCAGAGGTAGGGCCGTGTATCTCCCCTTCCCTTTGTGATCATTGCAAAGACATTCCTAGCTGATAGCGGGAGTGCCCATGAAGAAGCAAGCAGTGGGAGTGTGTTTGACACGACTGTGTGCCTCAACTCCACAAGGGGCCTTTCCTCTCGAAGTAGGCCCCATGTCCCCTTGGGGAGGGTGTCATGCCTCTTTTCTCCACACTGCCAAAGGGTGGAGCAAAGCTCGCTCTGTCAGAGGTACAAAAACAGCAATTGAATGGATTTTCAAGCTCTTGCTAGGCTGCACCCTTTCAGGGCCCACTTTACTGAAACAGGTGCTCTGTGGCCCCCGGTTGGGTATGCAGGTTCACAAACAGGGTGAGATCCTGTCCAAGCCAACAATTTTCCTGAAAGACCTAGGCTCACTAAAGCTCTCCTCCAGAGCAAAGGGGATAGAGGAGATGTATGGAGGAGTCTTTGCCTTTCCCTGTGAGTGTGGGGCTACTCCCTACGGCCCCAAGCTCAGGGATAACTGCCTCTAAGAAAGGAATGGCAAGAAGCGCTAATCTTGGAGGTTGGGACAGGGAGTTCGCAGCATGTGGGGAAAGAAAGACTTCTTCGGGGAAGAAGAGGCAACCACCGGGGGTGTGTTCGCAAGCCTCTATTTGGAAGGAACACGTTTGCTTATACAACTCAAGACCTCCAGATCTGCTCAGAGGACTGAAGTTCCAGAGACAGGGCCATGTATCTCCCCTTCCCTTTGAGATCCTTGCCAAGACATTCCTAGCAGATTGTCGGAGTGCCCATGAAGAAGCAAGCAGCGGGAGTGTGCTTGACATCACTGGCTGCCTACCTGGGCTCAGCTCCTCAAGGGGCCTTTCTCTCCTGGTAGGCCCTATGTCCCCTTTGGGAGAGGGTTGTGCCCTCTTCCCTCCACACTGCCAAAGGGTGGAGGTGGAGCAAACTCGTTCTCTCCGAGGTAAAAGAAAGACAAATTGGATGGATCTTTAAGCTCTTGCTATGCTGCACCCCTCCAGGACCCACTCGAGCAAAACAGGTGCCCTGTGGCCCCTAGGTCGGGTATGCAGGTTCACACACCGGGTGTGATCCCGTCAAAGCCAAGCATTTTCCTGACAGACCTAGGCTCACTAGAGCTCTCCTCCAGAGGAAAGGGGACAGAAAAGATGTGTGTGTGGAGGTGGCTCTGCCTTTCCAGGTCCCAATCTCAGGGATAACTGCCCCTAAGAAAGGAACTGCTGCTGCTGCTGCTGCTGCTGCTGCTGCTGCTGCTGCTGCTGCTGCTAAGTTGGTTCAGTCGTGTTCGACTCTGTGCGACGCCATAGACGGTAGCCCACTAGGCTCCCCCGTCCCTGGGATTCTCCAGGCAAGAACAGTAAGTGGGTTGCCATTGCCTTCTCCAATGCATGAAAGTGAAAATGAAAGTGCAGTCGCTCAGTCGTGTCCGACCCTCAGCGACCCCATGGACTGCAGCCTACCAGGCTTCTCTGTCCATAGGATTTTCTGAAAGGAACTGCAAGAAGCACTTTTCCAGGAGGCTGGGAAAGGGAGTTTGCAGGATGTGGGGAAAGAGAGCCTCCTTCGGGGAAGAATAGGCGGCCACTTGTTTTGTGTTGCAAACCTCTATTTGGAAGGAACAGGTTAGCTTATACAAAGGGAGACCTCCAGATCTGCTCAGAGGACCGAAGTTGCAGAGGCAGGTCGGTGTATCTTCCCTTCACTTTGCGATCCTTGCAAAGACATTCCTTGCTGCTAGATGACTCAGCAAGGGCCTTTGAGACTGTTGTTTTCTTTCCTAGGTTCAAAGATTCCTTCAGTTCCTAATATAGATATCCTAGAAATGATATGACATCCGTGAAAATCTGATATGTCCTGGTCAAATGCTGTCAGTTATCATTCTAGTTATCATATTAAAGCATTTCAAGTCGCAGCAGTGACCAGATGACATTGTCAATTTCTATTTCATCAGGTTTTAACCATGTCCTCTGTGGTTTCACACTGATGCCTTTGCAGAAATACTGCTACTTCAAGATATATGGAAAATACTTTTTTTAAGCTTACTGATAATTTGTTTGTTTGTTTGCTTGTCTTCTGGTAAGCTGCTACCAGATGGAATTTAGTCTCCTCTCTAGGTTAAGAGAACTAAGTTTTCTTAGAATGCAATTTTTGATCACAGACTATGAGTTTCTCTACCTTTCATTGATTTATAATTGTTTTCATCATCTGTTTTTTTACTTCGGTAAAGTAAATAAGCCTTATTTAAGATTTTGGTACATGTAGCTTTCCCCACTCTTGCAAGTTCCCTTAACCCTTCAGATTCTTCTCGTGGGACCAAGATCTCACTTTCCTCCAGAGGGACAATCCAAGCTTTTTATCAGTTGATCTGCCCCTGACATCAGAGTCAAGTTGAGCACGAGTTGGCCTATAATTTAGGCATGAAACTATGACTACATAAAGAAAAGGTGACTTTATGATTCAGGGATGGCCATGATATGCCTTGCACTTCAGAGAAAATGGGTTAAAATGATTTTTTTTTTCCTTCAAAACTGCACACCCAGTTCTTTCAGCATATGCAATTGAAAACATCTAGTCATTAGGTCAGTTTTCATTCCAATCCCAAAGAAAGGCAATGACAAAGACTATTCAAGCTGCTGCACAATTGCACTCATCTCACACACTAGTAAAGTAATGCTCAAAATTCTCCAAGTTCACATGAACTGTGAACTTCCAGATGTTCAAGAGGGATTTAAAAAATGCAGAGAAACCAGAGATCAAATTGCCAACATCCACTGGATCATTGAAAAAGCAAGAGAGTTCCGGAAAAAAACCATCTATTTCTGCTTTATTGACAATGCCAAAGCCTTTGACTGTGTGGATCACAAGAAACTGGGAAAAATTCTGAAAGAGATGGGAATACCAGACCACCTGACCTGCCTCTTGAGAAACCTGTATGCAGGTCAGGAAGAAACAGTTCGAACTGGACATGGAACAACAGACTGGTTCTACATAGGAAAAGGAACATGTCAAGGCTGTATATTGTCACCCTGCTTATTTAACTTATATGCAGAGTACAGCATGAGAAACACTGGGCTGGAGGAAGCACACGCTGGAATCAAGGTTGCTGGGAGAAATATCAATAATCTCAGATATTCAGATGACACCACCCTTATGGCAGAAAGTGAAGAAGAGCTAAAGAGTCTCCTGATGAAAGTGAAAGAGGAGAGTGAAAAAATTAGCTTAAAGCTCAGCATTCAGAAAACTACAATCATTGCATCCAGTCTCATCACTTCATGGCAAATAGATGGGAAAACATTGGAAACAGCAGCAGACTATTTTGGGGGGCTTGGAAATCACTGCAGGTGATGGCTGCCTCCATGAACTTAAAACATATTTATGACTTGGAAGAAAAGTGATGACCAAACTAGACAGCATATTAAAAAGCCGAGACGTTGCTTTGCCAACAAAGATCCATCCGGTCAAGGCTATGGTTTTTCCATATGTCATGGATGGATATGAAAGATGCACTATAAAGAAAGTGACAGCTGAAAATGTGATGCTTTTGAACTGTGGTGTTGGAGAAGATGCTTGTAGGTCGCTTAGACGACAAGGAGACGCAACCACTACATCCTAAAGGAAATCAGGTCTGAATATCCATTGGAAGGACTAATACTGAACCTGAAGCTCCAATACTTTGGCCACTTGATGTGAAGAGCTGACTCACTTGGAAGTTGCTTTGATTTGCCTATGAGTGTGGGAGCCCTCCCTGGGCAAAGGGCCTCAGGGGTCATTGCCACTGAATCATGACATCCAAGCAAGCGCATTCCAGCTGTGTGACATGCAGGAAGCAGGAGACTGGGAAAACTGTCTTCCTTAGAGGAAGGAAAGTCATCCACAGAGAGTGTGTTTTCAGGCCTCTCTTTGCAGCAAGTGTTTTGCTTCTCAGACATCAGAGCTGCAGGCTTGCTCTGAGGGCCTCAATTCCAGAGTCAGGGCTGTGTGTCTCACTGCACTTTCCAAGCATTGCAGACACATTCCTAGGTTGGAGCAGTGCTTCCCATGAGAAAGAAACCTCGGGAGTGTGTCTGAGCGGGCTGAGTGCCATGCTAGGGTCACCTAGTCGAGGGCACCTTGCACATCCAATGGGCCCCAGGCGAGTAGCTATGGACCGGCCCCTCGGTTGAGATATCCCAAAGCAGGGAACAAAGCTAGCTCTGTCTGTCAGAAGGAGGAAAACAGCAATGGGATGGATTTTCAAGCAGTTGCTAAGTCACACCACGTGAGGGCTCCGCGGGAAAGAAATGCGAATTTTGGCCTCTAGGCCCAGTATCCAGATGTGTGCACAGGATATTTTCCCCACAGGATCCAAGAATGTTCCAGACAGACCTAAGCTCACTAGCTCTCTCCTGCAGAGGAAATGAAATATTGTTGCTGAGCCACGAAAAGATGCTGGGATTCTTGGCTTATGGAGGAGAAGAATTCAATCCAGGGCCCAAGACGAGGCTTGATTGCTCAGAGCTTTTGTGCAATCGAGTCTTATTCAAGTAGAAAGGAGATAGAGAAAGCTTCTGACAGAGACATCACAAGGGGCAGAAAGTGTACCCCCTTGCTAGTGTTAGTAATGGAGTTATATACTCTCCAATAAGTTATTACAACGAACAAAAGAATGTCTGGAGGTTGTAAAGACTCACTAGACCTACTCCCATCATTTACATTTTAAGATAACAGGATTAGCCAGAAGGTTTTTCCAGAGACCGTCCTCAAGAAGGATGCATGATTGTTATGTAATCCGAAGGAATGTAGAGGGAAAAAAGTGTGCCCTTTCTTCCTCCTTGAGAATTCTAGACCCCTCTCTCCTTGGGGACCCTCGAACTTCTTATAAACCTGCCTTGGCAATGACTCTCTCCGAAACATGATTGAACAGCCGTTTGGAGCTTCCTTTGACTTTCCCTGGGAGGGAGGGAGCCCTCCCTGAGCACAGGGCCTCAGGGGCCATGGCCAATGAAAACTAATCTCCCAGTAAGTGCTTTTCAGCCCTGTGTGACTCTCAGCCCACAGGAGGCTGAGAAAACTCTCTTCCTTGGAGGAAGGAAAGGCAGCCCAAGAGTGTGTTTTCAGGCCTGTATCTTGCAGCAAGTGTTTGGCTTGTTAGACATAAGACCTGCAGGCCTGCTCCAACAGACTCCATTCCAGAATCAGGGCCTTGTGTCTCCCTGCAGTTTCCTGGCCTCGCAAACACATTCCTAGGGGAGAGCAGTCCTGCCCATGGGGAAGCAGGCTGCGGGAGTGTGTCTGAGGGGGCCAGGTGCCATGCTGGGGTCACCTGGTCGAGGGCACCTTGCACCTCCAATGGACCCCAGGCAAGGAGTTGCAGGCCACCACCTTGCTTCTGAAATCCCAAAGTGGGGAGCAAAGCTCGCTCTGTCAGAGGGAAGAAAACAGCAACAGGATGGATTTTCAAGCAGTTGCTAGGCTGTACTGCGTTAGGGCTCCAAGGAAGAAAAATGCAGATGTTAGCCCCTACGACTGGTATCCAGGTGGGCTCCCAGGATGATTTCCCCGCAGGATCCAAGAACGTTCCAGACAGACCTGGGCTCACTAGCTCCCTCCTGCAGAGGAAACATGATAGAACAGCTGTTTGGAGGTTGCTTTGACTTCCCCTGGGAGGGTAGGATCCCTCCCTGGGTGCAGGGCCTCAGGGGCCATTGCCGCTGAGAAATGCCCTCTAAGCCAGACCTTTCCAGCCTTGTATGACTCAGCACGGAGGAGACTGGAAAAGCTATCTTCCTTGGAGGAAGGAAAGGCAGCCCCAGAGAGTGTGTTTTCACACCTGTATCTCGCAGCAAGCGTTTGCCGTCTCAGACGTCAGACCTCCAGGCCTGCTCCAACGGCCTCAGTTCCAGAGTCAGGGCCGTGTGTCTCCCTGCATTTTCTGAGCCTTGGGAACACATTCCTAGGTCAGAACAGTCCTGCCCATGGGGAAGGAGGCTGCGGGAGTGTGTCTGAGGGGGTCGGGTGCCATGCTGGGGTCCAGTAGACCTGGTACCTCCAATAGACCCCAGGACAACAGCGGTGGGGCTCCCCCTGGCTTCCGAAATGCCAAAGCGAGAAGCAAAGCTAGCTCTATCAGAAGGAAGAAAAGAGCAATTAGATGGATGTTCAGGCTGTTGCTGGGCCGCACCACTTCAGGTTACCCCCCGAGAGGAGCAGGCGCCCTGTGGCCCCTCGGTCCCATATGCAGGTTAACACACAGGATGTGTCCCCATAGGAGCCAAGAATTTTCCTGACAGACCTAGGCTCACTAGAGCTCTCCTACAGGGCAAAAGGGATAGAACAGACTGTGGATGTGACTCTGCCTTTCCCAGCGAGCATGGGGCCCTCCCTACGGCCCCGGGCTCCAGGGAAAATTGTCCCTGAAAAATGACCTCCAAGAAGCGCTTTTCCAGCAGGCTGGGATGCAGAGTTCACAGGATGTGGGGAAAGTGATCGTCCTTCAGGGAAGAAGAGGCAGCCACCCAGTGTGTGTTTGCAAGCCTGTATTTGGAAGAAACTGGTTTGCTTCTTCAAGGGGAGACCTCCAGGTCTGCTCAGAGGACCGAAATTCCAGAGGCAGCACCATGCATCTCCCCTGTCCTTTCTGAGCCTTGGAAAGACATTCCTAGCTTATAGCGGTATTGCTCATGAAGAAGCAGGATGCAGGAATGTGTCAGACATGACTGGGTGCCTTCCTGGGTTCAGCTCCGTGAGGGGCCTTTCCACTCAAAGTAGGTCCCATGCCTCCTTGGGGAGGAAGTGGGGCCCGCTTGCCTCCAAATTGCCAAAGGCTGGAACAAAGCTAGTTCTATCAGAGGTAAGAAAAGAGCAATTGGATGGATGTGGAAGCTGTTGCTGGGCCGCACTGCTTCAGGCCCCCCACCCCTCCGGCCCCGAGAGAAACAGGCGCCCTGTGGCCCCTCGGTCCTGTATGCAGTTTCACACATAGAATGTGTCCCCATAGGAGCCAAGAATTTTCCTGACAGACCTAGGCTCACTAGAGCTCTCCTACAGAGCAAAGGGGATGGGACAGATGTGTGGCTGTGGCTCTGCCTTTCCCTGGGAGTGTGGAGCCGCTCCCTATGGCCCCGGGCTCCAGGGGAAATTGCCCCTGAATAATGACCTCCAAGAAGCACTTTTCCAACTGGCTGAGACGTGGAGTTCTCAGGATGCAGGGAAAGCGAGTGTCCCTTCGGGGAAGCAAAGGCAGTCACCTGTTATCATTACTTACTAGAATAGTAGGTACCTTCTCTGGTTGGGCAGAGGCCTTCCCTACCTGATCTGAAAAAGAAAATGAAGTAGCTCGCTGATTTGAGAAATAATTCCCAGACTTGGGTTTCCAACCAGTATAGAATCCGACAATGGCCCTGTCTTTGTAGCCGCGTTAATTAACAGGTATGTGAAGCTCTAAATATCAGTGGAAATTACATACAGCATATAGGCCCCAGTGTTCTGGAATGGTGGAAAGAAACAACCAAACTCTTGAAGAGACTCTTTCAAAATGGATCATAGAGACTGACTGTACATGGATGGGCTTACTTCTGGCAGACTTACTCATATTACGGGTAACTGCACGTTCCCATAGTTGTTGTCCTTATGAAATTTTCTATGGGAGAACCCCCCACCCCAAATGAGGCAGGTGTTAGCAGATTTGCCACAAGTAAGGAGGTGGGATTTCACAGCAGCTGGAACAATTAGGTAAGGTAATAAATCAGGTAACTAAGTTTGTGTAAAAAGAAATATCATTCCCCCTTGAGGAACAGATTCATGAATTTGTGCTCAGTGATCAGGTGTGGCTCAATGACTGGAAACACAATTCCTTGGCCTGACATCGGAAAGGTCCTTATACTGTTGTTTTAGCCACAATTCTGAAAGAGAAGGGAATACTAGACCACCTAACCTGCCTCTTGAGAAATCTGTATGAAGGTCAGGAAGCAACAGTTAGAGCAGGACATGGAACAACATACTGGTTCCAAAAAGGAAAAGGAGTATGTCAAGGCTGTATATTGTCACCCTGTTTATTTAACTTATATGCAGACTACATCATGAAAAATGCTGGGATGGAAGATACCTGAGCTGGAATCAAGATTGCCGGAAGAAATAGCAATAAACTTAGATATGCAGATGTCACCACCATTATGGCAGAATGGGAAGAGGAACGCGTATGTCGGGGAACTTCTTGAGTTGCAGCAAAGGTGTGAAGGACCCTTTCGAAGTTCCAGAGGTTAGGTGTGGTTAGTCTCGAGATGCCTCAGCAGAAATGGGCCTCATGGCGCCTGGAATGGAGAGGCTTCTAGATATTCCCCAGTTTCAGCAGGTGCTCTCAAGTTACCACGGAGACTTCAGGGACCCGCTCTGGCGGCCTCAGGAAAGGCCAGTCATCATGCGTGTTGCTAGGGGGCCTCTCGTGATTCCTCTCCCGTCGGTGCCGGGGCCTAAGACGTTGTGTGGAGTCGGGGCCGGAACCTGAGGATTCCTCACCAATGCCGACATGGATCTTGGGGTAATTATGGAGTCTCCCCAGGGGAGTCAGTCCTCGTCTCGAGAGGGGGCATGTAGGTGCGCTTTCCTCCTGATCTGTAGCAGCAGTGTCACGCTTCCCATCTCGTGAGTCATGGGATCTGTGGCTTTCCCTCCAGGATTTTCCACGAGGCTTTCCCACGAGCCTTTCCCACAGGGCTGTCCCACGAGGCTTTCGCACAGGGCTGTCTCACGTGCCACCTTGGTGGCAGTCGATTCTCGGCGTGAAAGTCGAGGCAGTGCAGGGAAAACAGGTTCCTCTGGAATGGACTGAGACATCTGGGGGACTCTTGGAATGGTGGAACGACGCTGGCGTACCTCTCCCCTTTCCTGTGGAGAGCGCCTCCTCTTGAGATGCGACGGGAACGCCCAGAATTCTTTCCAGGCCACCAGCGAAAGGATCCCTCATCACGAGCTACGAGCGGAAACGGGGCTCTTCTGGATGTGGGCCGGACCCTCGTGCTTCCTCTCGAGTGGAGACGGGTATGTCAGGCAACTTCTTGAGTTGCAGCAAGGGTGTGAAGGACCTTTTGGAAGTTACAGATTTAGGTTTGATTAGCTTCGAGAAGCCTCAACGGAAATGGGCCTCATCTCGCCTGGAGGGCAAAACCTCCTGGATTTTCTCGAGTTGCGGCAGGTGCTCTCGACTTACGACGGGGACCTCAGGGACCCTCTCTGGTGGCCTCAGGAAAGGCCAATCCCCATGCGAGTTGCTCGGGGGCCTCTCGGGATTCCTCTCCCGTCGATGCCGGGGCCTAAGACCTTGTGTGGAGTCGGGGCCAGAACCTGAGGATTCCTCTCCAGGGCTGACATGGATCTTGGGGTACTTCTGGAGTCTCCGCAGGGGAGTAAGTCCTCGTCTCGAATGGGGGCATGCACGTGCGCTTTCCTCCAGAGCAGTAGCAGCAGTGTCACCCTTCCTGTCGCGTGGATCAAGGAATCTGTGGCTTTCCCACGAGGCTTTCCCACAGGGCTGTCCCACGTGCCACCGTGGTGGGAGTCGATCCTGGACGTGAAACTCGAGGCAGTGCAGGGAAAACAGGTTCCGCTGGAATGGACTGAGACATCTGGGGGACTCTGGGAATGGCGCAACGACCCTGGAGTTCCTCTCGCCTTTCCTGTGGAGAGCGCCTCCTCTTGAGATGCGCCAGGAAAGCCCAGAAATCTTTCCCGGGCAAGCAGCGAAAGGATCCCTCATCTCGAGCTAGGAGGCGGAAACGGGACTCCTCTGGATGTGTGCAGGACCCGCGTGCTTCCTCTCGAGTGGAGACGGGTATGTCGGGGAGCTTCTTGAGTTGCAGCAAGGGTGTGAAGGACCTTTTGGAAGTTCCAGAGGTTAGGTGTGACTAGCCTTCAAAAGGAACAGCGGAAATGGGCCTCATCTTGCCTGGAGGGCAAAACCTCCTGGATTTTCTCGAGTTGCGGCAGGTGCTCTCTACTTATGACAGGGACCTCAGGGACCCGCTCTGGTGGCCTCAGGAAAGGCCAGTCCCCATGTGAGTTGGTCGCGGGCCTCTCGGGATTCCTCTCCCTTGGATGCTGGAGCCTAAGACCTTGTGTGGAGTCGGGCCCGGAACCTGAGGATTCCTCTCCAGTGCTGACATGGATCTTGGGGTACTTCTGGAGTCTCCCCAGGGAAGTAAGTCCTCGTTTCGAATGGGGGCATGCACGTGCCCTTTCCTCCAGAGCTGTAGCAGCAGTGTCACGCTTCCTATCAACTGCATCATGTTATCTGTGGCTTTCCCTCGAGGTTTTCCCACAAGGCTTTCCCATGAGGCTTTCCCACAGGGCTGTCCCATGTGCCACCGTGGTGTGAGTCGATCTGCGGCGTGAAAGTCGAGGCAGTGGAGGGAAAACACCTTCCTCTGGAATGGACTGGGACATCTGGGGGACTCTGAGAATGGTGGCACGACCCTGGAGTTCCTCTCGCCTTTCCTGTGGAGAGCGCCTCCTCTTGAGATGCGACAGGAACGCCCAGAATTCTTTCCCGACCAAGCAGGGAAAGGATCCCTCATCTGGAACTACAATGCGGAAACGGGGCTCCTCTTGATGTGGGCGGGACCATTGTGCTTCCTCTAGAGTGGACAGGGGTAGTCGGGGAATTTCTTGAGTTGCAGCAAGGGTGTGAAGGACCTTTTGGAAGTTCCAGAGGTTAGTTGTGATTAGTGTCGAGAAGCATCGGCGGAAATGGGCCTCATTTCGCCTGGAGGGGAGTACCTCCTGGATTTTCTCGAGTTGCGGCAGGTGCTCTCGTCTTACGACGGTGACTTAAGGCACCCGCTCTGGTGGCCTCAGGACTGGCCAGTCCCCATTCGACTTGCTCGGGGGCCCCTCGAGAATCCTCTCCCTTCGATGCCAGGGCCTAAGACCTTGTGTGGAGTCGGAGGCGGAACCTGAGGATTCCTCTCCAGTGCTGACATGGATCTTGCGGTACTTCTGGAGTCTGCCCAGGAGAGTCAGTCCTCGTCTCGAGAGGGGGCATGCACGTGCGCTTTCCTCCAGAGCGGTAGCAGCAGTGTCACGCAGTCCGCCGCGTGGATCAAAGGATCTATGGTTTTCCCTCGAGTCTTTCCCACGATGCTTTCCCACGAGGCTTTCCCACAGGGCTGTCCCACGTGCACACGTGGTGGGAGTCGATCCTCGGCTTGAACGTCAAGGCAGTGCAGGGAAAACAGGTTCCTCTGGAATGGACTGACACATCTGGGGGACTCTTGGAATGGTGGCACGACCCTGGAGTTCCTCTCGCCTTTCCTGTGGAGAGCGCCTCCTCTTGAGATGCGACGGGAACGCCGGAAATTCTTTCCCTACGAAACAGGGAAAGGATCCCTCATCTCGAGCTAGGAGGCGGAAACGGGGCTCCCCTGGATGTGTGTGGGACCCCACGTGCTTCCTCTCGAGTGGAGACGGGTATGTCGGGGAACTTCTTGAGTTGCAGCAAGGGTGTGAAGGACCCTTTGGAAGTTCCAGTGGTTAGATGTGATTGGCCTCGAGAAGCCTCAGCGGAAATGGGCCTCATCTCGCCTGGAGGGCAAAACCGCCTGGATTTTCTCGAGTTGCGGCAGGTGCTCTCGACTTACGACGGGGATCTCAGGGACCCGCTCTGGTGGCCTCAGGAAAGGCCAGTCCCCATGCGAGTTCCTCTGGGGATTCCTCTCCCGTCGATGCCGGGTCCTAAGACCTTGTGTGAAGTCGGGGCCGGAACCTGAGGATTCCTCTCCAGTGCTGACATGGATCTTGGGGTACTTCTGGAGTCTCCCCAGGGGAGTCAGTCCTCGTCTCGAATGCGGGCATGCACTTGCGCTTTCCTCCAGAGCGGTAGCAGCAGTGTCACGCAGTCCGCCGCGTGGATCAAAGGATCTATGGTTTTCCCTCGAGTCTTTCCCACGAGGCTTTCCCACGAGGCTTTCCCACAGGGCTGTCCCACGTGCACACGTGGTGGGAGTCGATCCTCGGCTTGAACGTCAAGGCAGTGCAGGGAAAACAGGTTCCTCTGGAATGGACTGACACATCTGGGGGACTCTTGGAATGGTGGCACGACCCTGGAGTTCCTCTCGCCTTTCCTGTGGAGAGCGCCTCCTCTTGAGATGCGACGGGAACGCCGGGAATTCTTTCCCTACGAAACAGGGAAAGGATCCCTCATCTCGAGATAGGAGGCGGAAACGGGGCTCCCCTGGATGTGTGCGGGACCCCACGTTCTTCCTCTCGAGTGGAGACGGGTATGTCGGGGAACTTCTTGAGTTGCAGCAAGGGTGTGAAGGACCTTTTGGAAGTTAAAGCGGTTAGATGTGATTTGCCTCGAGAAGCCTCAGCGGAAATGGGCCTCATCTCGCCTGGAGGGCAAAACCTCCTGGATTTTCTCGTGTTGCGGCAGGTGCTCTCGACTTACGACGGGGAACTCAGGGAACCGCTCTGGTGGCCTCAGGAAAGGCCAGTCCCCATGCGAGTTCCTCGGGGGCCTCTGGGGATTCCTCTCCCGTCGATGCCGGGGCCTAAGACCTTGTGTGGAGTCGGGGCCGGAACCTGAGGATTCCTCTCCAGTGCTGTCATGGATCTTGGGGTACTTCTGGAGTCTCCCCAGGGGAGTCAGTCCTCGTCTCGAATGCGGGCATGCACTTGCGCTTTCCTCCAGAGCGGTAGCAGCAGTGTCACGCAGTCCGCCGCGTGGATCAAAGGATCTATGGTTTTCCCTCGAGTCTTTCCCACGAGGCTTTCCCACGAGGCTTTCCCACAGGGCTGTCCCACGTGCACACGTGGTGGGAGTCGATCCTCGGCTTGAACGTCAAGGCAGTGCAGGGAAAACAGGTTCCTCTGGAATGGACTGACACATCCTGGGGACTCTTGGAATGGTGGCACGACCCTGGAGTTCCTCTCGCCTTTCCTGTGGAAAGCGCCTCCTCTTGAGATGCGACGGGAATGCCGGGAATTCTTTCCCTACGAAACAGGGAAAGGATCGCTCATCTCGAGCTAGGAGGCGGAAACGGGGCTCCCCTGGATGTGTGCGGGACCCCACGTGCTTCCTCTCTAGTGGAGACGGGTATGTCGGGGAACTTCTTCAGTTGCAGCAAGGGTGTGAAGGACCTTTTGGAAGTTAAAGCGGTTAGATGTGATTGGCCTCGAGAAGCCTCAGCGGAAATGGGCCTCATCTCGCCTGGAGGGCAAAACCTCCTGGATTTTCCGGAGTTGCGGCAGGTGCTCTCGACTTACGACGGGGACCTCAGGGACCCGCTCTGGTGGCCTCAGGAAAGGCCAGTCCCCATGCGAGTTCCTCGGGAGCCTCTGGGAATTCCTCTCCCGTCGATGCCGGGCCTAAGTCCTTGTGTGGAGTCGGGGCCGGAACCTGAGGATTCCTCTCCAGTGCTGACATGGATCTTGGGGTACTTCTGGAGTCTCCCCAGGGGAGTCAGTCTTCGTCTCGAATGCGGGCATGCACTTGCGCTTTCCCCAGAGCGGTAGCAGCAGTGTCACGCAGTCCGCCGCGTGGATCAAAGGATCTATGGTTTTCCCTCGAGTCTTTTCCACGAGGCTTTCCCACGAGGCTTTCCCACAGGGCTGTCGCACGTGCACACGTGGTGGGAGTCGATCCTTGGCTTGAACGTCAAGGCAGTGCAGGGAAAACAGGTTCCTCTGGAATGGACTGACACATCTGGGGGACTCTTGGAATGGTGGCACGACCCTGGAGTTCCTCTCGCCTTTCCTGTGGAGAGCGCCTCCTCTTGAGATGCGACGGGAACGCCGGGAATTCTTTCCCTACGAAACAGGGAAAGGATCCCTCATCTCGAGCTAGGAGGCGGAAACGGAGCTCCCCTGGATGTGGGCGGGACACCACGTGCTTCCTCTCGAGTGGAAACGGGTATGTCGGGGAACTTCTTGAGTTGCAGCAAGGGTGTGAAGGACCCTTTGGAAGTTCCAGTGGTTATACGTGATTAGCCTCGAGAAGCCTCAGCGGAAATGGGCCTCATCTCGCCTGGAGGGCAAAACCTCCTGGATTTTCTCGAGTTGCGGCAGGTGCTCTCGACTTACGACGGGGACCTCAGGGACCCGCTCTTGTGGCCTCAGGAAAGGCCAGTCCGCATGCGAGTTCCTCGGGGGCCTCTCGGGATTCCTCTCCCGTCGATGCCGGGGCCTAAGACCTTGTGTGGAGTAGGGGCCGGAAACTGAGGATTCCTCTCCAGTGCTGACATGGATCTTGGGGTACTTCTGGAGTCTCCCCAGGGGAGTCAGTCCTCGTCTCGATTGCTGGCATGCACTTGCGCTTTCCTCCAGAGCGGTAGCAGCATTGTCACGCAGTCCGCAGCGTGGATCAAAGGATCTATGGTTTTCCCTCGAGTCTTTCCCACGAGGCTTTCCCACGAGGCTTTCCCACAGGGCTGTCCCACGTGCACACGTGGTGGGAGTCGATCCTCGGCTTGAACGTCAAGGCAGTGCAGGGAAAACAGGTTCCTCTGGAATGGACTGACACATCTGGGGGACTCTTGGAATGGTGGCACGACCCTGGAGTTCCTCTCGCCTTTCCTGTCGAGAGCGCCTCCTCTTGAGATGCGACGGGAACGCCGGGAATTCTTTCCCTACGAAACAGGGAAAGGATCCCTCATCTTGAGCTAGGAGGCGGAAACGGGGCTCCCCTGGATGTGTGCGGGACCCACGTGCTTCCTCTCGAGTGGAGACGGGTATGTCGGGGAACTTCTTGAGTTGCAGCAAGGGTGTCAAGGGCTCTTTGGAAGTTCCAGTGGTTAGATGTGATTGGCCTCGAGAAGCCTCAGCGGAAATGGGCCTCATCTCGCCTGGAGGGCAAAACCTCCTGGATTTTCTCGAGTTGCGGCAGGTGCTCTCGACTTACGACGGGGACCTCAGGGAACCGCTCTGGTGGCCTCAGGAAAGGCCAGTCCCCATGCGAGTTCCTCGGGGGCTTCTCGGGATTCCTCTCCCGTCGATGCCGGGGCCTAAGACCTTGTGTGGAGTCGGGGCCGGAACCTGAGGATTCCTCTCCAGTGCTGACATGGATCTTGGGGTACTTCTGGAGTCTCCCCAGGGGAGTCAGTCCTCGTCTCGAATGCGGGCATGCATTGCGCTTTCCTCCAGAGCGGTAGCAGCAGTGTCACGCAGTCCGCCGCGTGGATCAAAGGATCTATGGTTTTCCCTCGAGTCTTTCCCACGATGCTTTCCCACGAGGCTTTCCC
Source organism: Ovis canadensis (assembly GCF_042477335.2). Classification (NCBI taxonomy): domain Eukaryota; kingdom Metazoa; phylum Chordata; class Mammalia; order Artiodactyla; family Bovidae; genus Ovis; species Ovis canadensis. The sequence goes on from NC_091252.1 coordinate 5,759,971, forward strand.
ACAGGGCTGTCCCACGTGCACACGTGGTGGGAGTCGATCCTCGGCTTGAACGTCAAGGCAGTGCAGGGAAAACAGGTTCCTCTGGAATGGACTGACACATCTGGGGGACTCTTGGAATGGTGGCACGACCCTGGAGTTCCTCTCGCCTTTCCTGTGGAGAGCGCCTCCTCTTGAGATGCGACGGGAACGCCGGAAATTCTTTCCCTACGAAACAGGGAAAGGATCCCTCATCTCGAGCTAGGAGGCGGAAACGGGGCTCCCCTGGATGTGTGCGGGACCCCACGTGCTTCCTCTCGAGTGGAGACGGGTATGTCGGGGAACTTCTTGAGTTGCAGCAAGGGTGTGAAGGACCCTTTGGAAGTTCCAGTGGTTAGATGTGATTGGCCTCGAGAAGCCTCAGCGGAAATGGGCCTCATCTCGCCTGGAGGGCAAAACCGCCTGGATTTTCTCGAGTTGCGGCAGGTGCTCTCGACTTACGACGAGGACCTCAGGGACCCGCTCTGGTGGCCTCAGGAAAGGCCAGTCCCCATGCGAGTTCCTCTGGGGATTCCTCTCCCGTCGATGCCGGGTACTAAGACCTTGTGTGAAGTCGGGGCCGGAACCTGAGGATTCCTCTCCAGTGCTGACATGGATCTTGGGGTACTTCTGGAGTCTCCCCAGGGGAGTCAGTCCTCGTCTCGAATCCGGGCATGCACTTGCGCTTTCCTCCAGAGCGGTAGCAGCAGTGTCACGCAGTCCGCCGCGTGGATCAAAGGATCTATGGTTTTCCCTCGAGTCTTTCCCACGAGGCTTTCCCACGAGGCTTTCCCACAGGGCTGTCCCACGTGCACACGTGGTGGGAGTCGCTCCTCGGCTTGAACGTCAAGGCAGTGCAGGGAAAACAGGTTCCTCTGGAATGGACTGACACATCTGGGGGACTCTTGGAATGGTGGCACGACCCTGGAGTTCCTCTCGCCTTTCCTGTGGAGAGCGCCTCCTCTTGAGATGCGACGGGAACGCCGGGAATTCTTTCCCTACGAAACAGGGAAAGGATCCCTCATCTCGAGCTAGGAGGCGGAAACGGGGCTCCCCTGGATGTGTGCGGGACACCACGTGCTTCCTCTCGAGTGGAGACGGGTATGTCGGGGAACTTCTTCAGTTGCAGCAAGGGTGTGAAGGACTCTTTGGAATGTCCAATGGTTAGATGTGATTGGCCTTGAGAAGCCTCAGCGGAAATGGGCCTCATCTCGCCTGGAGGGCAAAACCTCCTGGATTTTCTCGAGTTGCGGCAGGTGCTCTCGACTTACGACGGGGACCTCAGGGACCCGCTCTGGTGGCCTCAGGAAAGGCCAGTCCCCATGCGAGTTCCTCGGGGGCCTCTCGGGATTCCTCTCCCGTCGATGCCGGGGCCTAAGACCTTGTGTGGAGTCGGGGCCGGAACCTGAGGATTCCTCTCCAGTGCTGACATGGATCTTGGGGTACTTCTGGAGTCTCCCCAGGGGAGTCAGTCCTCGTCTCGAATGCGGGCATGCATTGCGCTTTCCTCCAGAGCGGTAGCAGCAGTGTCACGCAGTCCGCCGCGTGGATCAAAGGATCTATGGTTTTCCCTCGAGTCTTTCCCACGAGGCTTTCCCACGAGGCTTTCCCACAGGGCTGTCCCACGTGCACACGTGGTGGGAGTCGATCCTCGGCTTGAAAGTCAAGGCAGTGCAGGGAAAACAGGTTCCTCTGGAATGGACTGACACATCTGGGGGACTCTTGGAATGGTGGCACGACCCTGGAGTTCCTCTCGCCTTTCCTGTGGAGAGCGCCTCCTCTTGAGATGCGACGGGAACGCCGGGAATTCTTTCCCTACGAAACAGGGAAAGGATCCCTCATCTCGAGCTAGGAGGCGGAAACGGGGCTCCCCTGGATGTGTGCGGGACCCACGTGCTTCCTCTCGAGTGGAGACGGGTGTGTCGGGGACCTTCTTGAGTTGCAGCAAGGGTGTGAAGGACCCTTTGGAAGTTCCAGTGGTTAGATGTGATTGGCCTCGAGAAGCCTCAGCGGAAATGGGCCTCATCTCGCCTGGAGGGCAAAACCTCCTGGATTTTCTCGAGTTGCGGCAGGTGCTCTCGACTTACGACGGGGACCTCAGGGACCCGCTCTGGTGGCCTCAGGAAAGGCCAGTCCCCATGCGAGTTCCTCGGGGGCCTCTCGGGATTCCTCTCCCGTCGATGCCGGGGCCTAAGACCTTGTGTGGAGTCGGGGCCGGAACCTGAGGATTCCTCTCCAGTGCTGACATGGATCTTGGGGTACTTCTGGAGTCTCCCCAGGGGAGTCAGTCCTCGTCTCGAATGCGGGCATGCACTTGCGCTTTCCTCCAGAGCGGTAGCAGCAGTGTCACGCAGTCCGCCGCGTGGATCAAAGGATCTATGGTTTTCCCTCGAGTCTTTCCCACGAGGCTTTCCCACGAGGCTTTCCCACAGGGCTGTCCCACGTGCACACGTGGTGGGAGTCGATCCTCGGCTTGAACGTCAAGGCAGTGCAGGGAAAACAGGTTTCTCTGGAATGGACTGACACATCTGGGGGACTCTTGGAATGGTGGCACGACCCTGGAGTTCCTCTCGCCTTTCCTGTGGAGAGCGCCTCCTCTTGAGATGCGACGGGAACGCCGGGAATTCTTTCCCTACGAAACAGGGAAAGGATCCCTCATCTCGAGCTAGGAGGCGGAAACGGGGCTCCCCTGGATGTGTGCGGGACCCCACGTGCTTCCTCTCGAGTGGAGACGGGTATGTCGGGGACCTTCTTGAGTTGCAGCAAGGGTGTGAAGGACCATTTGGAAGTTCCAGTGGTTAGATGTGATTGGCCTCGAGAAGCCTCAGCGGAAATGGGCCTCATCTCGCCTGGAGGGCAAAACCTCCTGGATTTTCTCGAGTTGCGGCAGGTGCTCTCGACTTACGACGGGGACCTCAGGGACACGCTCTGGTGGCCTCAGGAAAGGCCAGTCCCCATGCGAGTTCCTCGGGGGCCTCTCGGGATTCCTCTCCCGTCGATGCCGGGGCCTAAGACCTTGTGTGGAGTCGGGGCCGGAACCTGAGGATTCCTCTCCAGTGCTGACATTGATCTTGGGGTACTTCTGGAGTCTCCCCAGGGGAGTCAGTCCTCGTCTCGAATGCGGGCATGCACTTGCGCTTTCCTCCAGAGCGGTAGCAGCAGTGTCACGCAGTCCGCCGCGTGGATCAAAGGATCTATGGTTTTGCCTCGAGTCTTTCCCACGAGGCTTTCCCACGAGGCTTTCCCACAGGGCTGTCCCACGTGCACACGTGGTGGGAGTCGATCCTCGGCTTGAACGTCAAGGCAGTGCAGGGAAAACAGGTTCCTCTGGAATGGGCTGACACATCTGGGGGACTCTTGGAATGTTGGCACGACCCTGGAGTTCCTCTCGCCTTTCCAGTGGAGAGCGCCTCCTCTTGAGATGCGACGGGAACGCCGGGAATTCTTTCCCTACGAAACAGGGAAAGGATCCCTCATCTCGAGCTAGGAGGCGGAAACGGGTCTCCCCTGGATGTGTGCGGGACCCACGTGCTTCCTCTCGAGTGGAGACGGGTATGTCGGGGAACTTCTTGAGTTGCAACAAGGGTGTGAAGGACCCTTTGGAAGTTCCAGTGGTTAGACGTGATTAACCTCGAGAAGCCTCAGCGGAAATGGGCCTCATCTCGCTTGGAGGGCAAAACCTCCTGGATTTTCTCGAGTTGCGGCAGGTGCTCTCGACTTACGACGGGGACCTCAGGGACCCGCTCTGGTGGCCTCAGGAAAGGCCAGTCCCCATGCGAGTTCCTCGGGGGCCTCTCGGGATTCCTCTCCCGTCGATGCCGGGGCCTAAGACCTTGTGTGGAGTCGGGGCCGGAACCTGAGGATTCCTCTCCAGTGCTGACATGGATCTTGGGGTACTTCTGGAGTCTCCCCAGGGGAGTCAGTCCTCGTCTCGAATGCGGGCATGCACTTGCGCTTTCCTCCAGAGCGGTAGCAGCAGTGTCACGCAGTCCGCCGCGTGGATCAAAGGATCTATGGTTTTCCCTCGAGTCTTTCCCACGAGGCTTTCCCACGAGGCTTTCCCACAGGGCTGTCCCACGTGCACACGTGGTGGGAGTCGATCCTCGGCTTGAACGTCAAGGCAGTGCAGGGAAAACAGGTTCCTCTGGAATGGACTGACACATCTGGGGGACTCTTGGAATGGTGGCACGACCCTGGAGTTCCTCTCGCCTTTCCTGTGGAGAGCGCCTCCTCTTGAGATGCGACGGGAACGCCGGGAATTCTTTCCCTACGAAACAGGGAAAGGATCCCTCATCTCGAGCTAGGAGGCGGAAACGGGTCTCCCCTGGATGTGTGCGGGACACCACGTGCTTCCTCTCGAGTGGAGACGGGTATGTAGGGGAACTTCTTGAGTTGCAGCAAGGGTGTGAAGGACCCTTTGGAAGTTCCAGTGGTTAGATGTGATTGGCCTTGAGAAGCCTCAGCGGAAATGGGCCTCATCTCGCCTGGAGGGCAAAACCTCCTGGATTTTCTCGAGTTGCGGCAGGTGCTCTCGACTTACGACGGGGACCTCAGGGACCCGCTCTGGTGGCCTCAGGAAAGGCCAGTCCCCATGCGAGTTCCTCGGGGGCCTCTCGGGATTCCTCTCCCGTCGATGCCGGGGCCTAAGACATTGTGTGGAGTCTGGGCCGGAACCTGAGGATTCCTCTCCAGTGCTGACATGGATCTTGGGGTACTTCTGGAGTCTCCCCAGGGGAGTCAGTCCTCGTCTTGAATGCGGGCATGCACTTGCACTTTCCTCCAGAGCGGTAGCAGCAGTGTCACGCAGTCCGCCGCGAGGATCAAAGGATCTATGGTTTTCCCTCGAGTCTTTCCCACGAGGCTTTCCCACGAGGCTTTCCCACAGGGCTGTCCCACGTGCACACGTGGTGGGAGTCGATCCTCGGCTTGAACGTCAAGGCAGTGCAGGGAAAACAGGTTCCTCTGGAATGGACTGACACATCTGGGGGACTCTTGGAATGGTGGCACGACCCTGGAGTTCCTCTCGCCTTTCCTGTGGAGAGCGCCTCCTCTTGAGATGCGACGGGAACGCCGGGAATTCTTTCCCTACGAAACAGGGAAAGGATCCCTCATCTCGAGCTAGGAGGCGGAAACGGGGCTCCCCTGGATGTGTGCGGGACCCCACGTGCTTCCTCTCGAGTGGAGACGGGTATGTCGGGGAACTTCTCGAGTTGCAGCAAGGGTGTGAAGGACCCTTTGGAAGTTCCAGTGGTTAGATGTGATTGGCCTCGAGAAGCCTCAGTGGAAATGGGCCTCATCTCGCCTGGAGGGCAAAACCTCCTGGTTTTTCTCGAGTTGCGGCAGGTGCTCTCGACTTACGACGGGGACCTCAGGGACCCGCTCTGGTGGCCTCAGGAGAGGCCAGTCCCCATGCGAGTTCCTCGGGGGCCTCTCGGGATTCCTCTCCCGTCGATGCCGGGGCCTAAGACCTTGTGTGGAGTCGGGGCCGGAACCTGAGGATTCCTCTCCAGTGCTGACATGGATCTTGGGGTACTTCTGGAGTCTCCCCAGGGGAGTCAGTCCTCGTCTCGAATGCGGGCATGCACTTGCGCTTTCCTCCAGAGCGGTAGCAGCAGTGTCACGCAGTCCGCCGCATGGATCAAAGGATCTATGGTTTTCCCTCGAGTCTTTCCCACGAGGCTTTCCCACGAGGCTTTCCCACAGGGCTGTCCCACGTGCACACGTGGTGGGAGTCGATCCTCGGCTTGAACGTCAAGGCAGTGCAGGGAAAACAGGTTCCTCTGGAATGGACTGACACATCTGGGGGACTCTTCGAATGGTGGCACGACCCTGGAGTTCCTCTCGCCTTTCCTGTGGAGAGCGCCTCCTCTTGAGATGCGACGGGAACGCCGGGAATTCTTTCCCTACGAAACAGGGAAAGGATCCCTCATCTCGAGCTAGGAGGCGGAAACGGGGCTCCCCTGGATGTGTGCGGGACCCACGTGCTTCCTCTCGAGTGGAGACGGGTATGTCGGGGAACTTCTTGAGTTGCAGCAATGGTGTGAAGGACCCTTTGGAAGTTCCAGTGGTTAGACGTGATTAGCCTCGAGAAGCCTCAGCGGAAATGGGCCTCATCTCGCCTGGAGGGCAAAACCTCCTGGATTTTCTCGAGTTGCGGCAGGTGCTCTCGACTTACGACGGGGACCTCAGGGAACCGCTCTGGTGGCCTCAGGAAAGGCCAGTCCCCATGCGAGTTCCTCGGGGGCCTCTCGGGATTCCTCTCCCGTCGATGCCGGGGCCTAAGACCTTGTGTGGAGTCGGGGCCGGAACCTGAGGATTCCTCTCCAGTGCTGACATGGATCTTGGGGCACTTCTGGAGTCTCCCCAGGGGAGTCAGTCCTCGTCTCGAATGCGGGCATGCACTTGCGCTTTCCTCCAGAGCGGTAGCAGCAGTGTCACGCAGTCCGCCGCGTGGATCAAAGGATGTATGGTTTTCCCTCGAGTCTTTCCCACGAGGCTTTCCCACAGGGCTGTCCCACGTGCACACGTGGTGGGAGTCGATCCTCGGCTTGAACGTCAAGGCAGTGCAGGGAAAAGAGGTTCCTCTGGAATGGACTGACACATCTGGGGGACTCTTGGAATGGTGGCACGACCCTGGAGTTCCTCTCGCCTTTCCTGTGGAGAGCGCCTCCTCTTGAGATGCGACAGGAACGCCGGGAATTCTTTCCCTACGAAACAGGGAAAGGATTCCTCATCTCGAGCTAGGAGGCGGAAACGGGGCTCCCCTGGATGTGTGCGGGACACCACGTGCTTCCTCTCGAGTGCAGACGGGTATGTCGGGGAACTTCTTGAGTTGCAGCAAGGGTGTGAAGGACCCTTTGGAAGTTCCAGTGGTTAGACGTGATTGGCCTCGAGAAGCCTCAGCGGAAATGGGCCTCATCTCGCCTGGAGGGCAAAACCTCCTGGATTTTCTCGAGTTGCGGCAGGTGCTCTCGACTTACGACGGGGACCTCAGGGACCCGCTCTGGTGGCCTCAGGAAAGGCCAGTCCCCATGCGAGTTCCTCGGGGGCCTCTCGGGATTCCTCTCCCGTCGATGCCGTGGCCTAAGACCTTGTGTGGAGTCGGGGCCGGAACCTGAGGATTCCTCTCCAGTGCTGACATGGATCTTGGGGTACTTCTGGAGTCTCCCCAGGGGAGTCAGTCCTCGTCTCGAATGCGGGCATGCACTTGCGCTTTCCCCCAGAGCGGTAGCAGCAGTGTCACGCAGTCCGCCGCGTGGATCAAAGGATGTATCGTTTTCCCTCAAGTCTTTCCACGAGGCTTTCCCACGAGGCTTTCCCACAGGGCTGTCCCACGTGCACACGTGGTGGGAGTCGATCCTCGGCTTGAACGTCAAGGCAGTGCAGGGAAAACAGGTTCCTCTGGAATGGACTGACACATCTGGGGGACTCTTGGATTGGTGGCACGACCCTGGAGTTCCTCTCGCCTTTCCTGTGGAGAGAGCCTCCTCTTGAGATGCGACGGGAACGCCGGGAATTCTTTCCCTACGAAACAGGGAAACGATCCCTCATCTCGAGCTAGGAGGCGGAAACGGGGCTCCCCTGGATGTGTGCGGACCCCACGTGCTTCCTCTCGAGTGGAGACGGGTATGTCGGGGAACTTCTTGAGTTGCAGCAAGGGTGTGAAGGACCCTTTGGAAGTTCCACTGGTTAAACGTGATTGGCCTCGAGAAGACTCAGCGGAAATGGGACTCATCTCGCCTGGAGGGCAAAACCTCCTGGATTTTCTGGAGTTGCGGCATGTGCTCTCGACTTACGACGGGGACCTCAGGGACACGCTCTGGTGGCATCAGGAAAGGCCAGTCCCCATGCGAGTTCCTCGGGGGCCTCTCGGGATTCCTCTCCCGTCGATGCCGGGGCCTAAGACCTTGTGTGGAGTCGGGGCCGGGACCTGAGGATTCCTCTCCAGTGCTGACATGGATCTTGGGGTACTTCTGGAGTCTCCCCAGGGGAGTCAGTCCTCGTCTCGAATGCGGGCATGCACTTGCGCTTTCCTCCAGAGCGGTAGCAGCAGTGTCACGCAGTCCGCCGCGTGGATCAAAGGATCTATGGTTTTCCCTCGAGTCTTTCCCACGAGGCTTTCCCACGAGGCTTTCCCACAGGGCTGTCCCACGTGCACACGTGGTGGGAGTCGATCCTCGGCTTGAACGTCAAGGCAGTGCAGGGAAAACAGGTTCCTCTGGAATGGACTGACACATCTGGGGGACTCTTGGAATGGTGGCACGACCCTGGAGTTCCTCTCGCCTTTCCTGTGGAGAGCGCCTCCTCTTGAGATGCGACGGGAACGCCGGGAATTCTTTCCCTACGAAACAGGGAAAGGATCCCTCATCTCGAGCTAGGAGGCGGAAACGGGGCTCCCCTGGATGTGTGCGGGAGCCACGTGCTTCCTCTCGAGTGGAGACGGGTGTGTCGGGGACCTTCTTGAGTTGCAGCAAGGGTGTGAAGGACCCTTTGGAAGTTCCAGTGGTTAGATGTGATTGGCCTCGAGAAGCCTCAGCGGAAATGGGCCTCATCTCGCCTGGAGGGCAAAACCTCCTGGATTTTCTCGAGTTGCGGCAGGTGCTCTCGACTTACGACGGGGACCTCAGGGACCCGCTCTGGTGGCCTCAGGAAAGGCCAGTCCCCATGCGAGTTCCTCGGGGGCCTCTCGGGATTCCTCTCCCGTCGATGCCGGGGCCTAAGACCTTGTGTGGAGTCGGGGCCGGAACCTGAGGATTCCTCTCCAGTGCTGACATGGATCTTGGGGTACTTCTGGAGTCTCCCCAGGGGAGTCAGTCCTCGTCTCGAATGCGGGCATGCACTTGCGCTTTCCTCCAGAGCGGTAGCAGCAGTGTCACGCAGTCCGCCGCGTGGATCAAAGGATCTATGGTTTTCCCTCGAGTCTTTCCCACGAGGCTTTCCCACGAGGCTTTCCCACAGGGCTGTCCCACGTGCACACGTGGTGGGAGTCGATCCTCGGCTTGAACGTCAAGGCAGTGCAGGGAAAACAGGTTCCTCTGGAATGGACTGACACATCTGGGGGACTCTTGGAATGGTGGCACGACCCTGGAGTTCCTCTCGCCTTTCCTGTGGAGAGCGCCTCCTCTTGAGATGCGACGGGAACGCCGGGAATTCTTTCCCTACGAAACAGGGAAAGGATCCCTCATCTCGAGCTAGGAGGCGGAAACGGGGCTCCCCTGGATGTGTGCGGGACCCCACGTGCTTCCTCTCGAGTGGAGACGGGTATGTCGGGGAACTTCTCGAGTTGCAGCAAGGGTGTGAAGGACCCTTTGGAAGTTCCAGTGGCTAGATGTGATTGGCCTCGAGAAGCCTCAGTGGAAATGGGCCTCATCTCGCCTGGAGGGCAAAACCTCCTGGATTTTCTCGAGTTGCGGCAGGTGCTCTCGACTTACGACGGGGACCTCAGGGACCCGCTCTGGTGGCCTCAGGAGAGGCCAGTCCCCATGCGAGTTCCTCGGGGGCCTCTCGGGATTCCTCTCCCGTCGATGCCGGGGCCTAAGACCTTGTGTGGAGTCGGGGCCGGAACCTGAGGATTCCTCTCCAGTGCTGACATGGATCTTGGGGTACTTCTGGAGTCTCCCCAGGGGAGTCAGTCCTCGTCTCGAATGCGGGCATGCACTTGCGCTTTCCTCCAGAGCGGTAGCAGCAGTGTCACGCAGTCCGCCGCATGGATCAAAGGATCTATGGTTTTCCCTCGAGTCTTTCCCACGAGGCTTTTCCACGAGGCTTTCCCACAGGGCTGTCCCACGTGCACACGTGGTGGGAGTCGATCCTCGGCTTGAACGTCAAGGCAGTGCAGGGAAAACAGGTTCCTCTGGAATGGACTGACACATCTGGGGGACTCTTCGAATGGTGGCACGACCCTGGAGTTCCTCTCGCCTTTCCTGTGGAGAGCGCCTCCTCTTGAGATGCGACGGGAACGCCGGGAATTCTTTCCCTACGAAACAGGGAAAGGATCCCTCATCTCGAGCTAGGAGGCGGAAACGGGGCTCCCCTGGATGTGTGCGGGACCCACGTGCTTCCTCTCGAGTGGAGACGGGTATGTCGGGGAACTTCTTGAGTTGCAGCAATGGTGTGAAGGACCCTTTGGAAGTTCCAGTGGTTAGACGTGATTAGCCTCGAGAAGCCTCAGCGGAAATGGGCCTCATCTCGCCTGGAGGGCAAAACCTCCTGGATTTTCTCGAGTTGCGGCAGGTGCTCTCGACTTACGACGGGGACCTCAGGGAACCGCTCTGGTGGCCTCAGGAAAGGCCAGTCCCCATGCGAGTTCCTCGGGGGCCTCTCGGGATTCCTCTCCCGTCGATGCCGGGGCCTAAGACCTTGTGTGGAGTCGGGGCCGGAACCTGAGGATTCCTCTCCAGTGCTGACATGGATCTTGGGGCACTTCTGGAGTCTCCCCAGGGGAGTCAGTCCTCGTCTCGAATGCGGGCATGCACTTGCGCTTTCCTCCAGAGCGGTAGCAGCAGTGTCACGCAGTCCGCCGCGTGGATCAAAGGATCTATGGTTTTCCCTCGAGTCTTTCCCACGAGGCTTTCCCACAGGGCTGTCCCACGTGCACACGTGGTGGGAGTCGATCCTCGGCTTGAACGTCAAGGCAGTGCAGGGAAAAGAGGTTCCTCTGGAATGGACTGACACATCTGGGGGACTCTTGGAATGGTGGCACGACCCTGGAGTTCCTCTCGCCTTTCCTGTGGAGAGCGCCTCCTCTTGAGATGCGACAGGAACGCCGGGAATTCTTTCCCTACGAAACAGGGAAAGGATTCCTCATCTCGAGCTAGGAGGCGGAAACGGGGCTCCCCTGGATGTGTGCGGGACACCACGTGCTTCCTCTCGAGTGCAGACGGGTATGTCGGGGAACTTCTTGAGTTGCAGCAAGGGTGTGAAGGACCCTTTGGAAGTTCCAGTGGTTAGACGTGATTGGCCTCGAGAAGCCTCAGCGGAAATGGGCCTCATCTCGCCTGGAGGGCAAAACCTCCTGGATTTTCTCGAGTTGCGGCAGGTGCTCTCGACTTACGACGGGGACCTCAGGGACCCGCTCTGGTGGCCTCAGGAAAGGCCAGTCCCCATGCGAGTTCCTCGGGGGCCTCTCGTGATTCCTCTCCCGTCGATGCCGGGGCCTAAGACCTTGTGTGGAGTCGGGGCCGGAACCTGAGGATTCCTCTCCAGTTCTGACATGGATCTTGGGGTACTTCTGGAGTCTCCCCAGGGGAGTCAGTCCTCGTCTCGAATGCGGGCATGCACTTGCGCTTTCCCCCAGAGCGGTAGCAGCAGTGTCACGCAGTCCGCCGCGTGGATCAAAGGATGTATCGTTTTCCCTCAAGTCTTTCCACGAGGCTTTCCCACGAGGCTTTCCCACAGGGCTGTCCCACGTGCACACGTGGTGGGAGTCGATCCTCGGCTTGAACGTCAAGGCAGTGCAGGGAAAACAGGTTCCTCTGGAATGGACTGACACATCTGGGGGACTCTTGGATTGGTGGCACGACCCTGGAGTTCCTCTCGCCTTTCCTGTGGAGAGAGCCTCCTCTTGAGATGCGACGGGAACGCCGGGAATTCTTTCCCTACGAAACAGGGAAACGATCCCTCATCTCGAGCTAGGAGGCGGAAACGGGGCTCCCCTGGATGTGTGCGGACCCCACGTGCTTCCTCTCGAGTGGAGACGGGTATGTCGGGGAACTTCTTGAGTTGCAGCAAGGGTGTGAAGGACCCTTTGGAAGTTCCACTGGTTAAACGTGATTGGCCTCGAGAAGACTCAGCGGAAATGGGACTCATCTCGCCTGGAGGGCAAAACCTCCTGGATTTTCTGGAGTTGCGGCATGTGCTCTCGACTTACGACGGGGACCTCAGGGACACGCTCTGGTGGCATCAGGAAAGGCCAGTCCCCATGCGAGTTCCTCGGGGGCCTCTCGGGATTCCTCTCCCGTCGATGCCGGGGCCTAAGACCTTGTGTGGAGTCGGGGCCGGGACCTGAGGATTCCTCTCCAGTGCTGACATGGATCTTGGGGTACTTCTGGAGTCTCCCCAGGGGAGTCAGTCCTCGTCTCGAATCCGGGCATGCACTTGCGCTTTCCTCCAGAGCGGTAGCAGCAGTGTCACGCAGTCCGCCGCGTGGATCAAAGGATCTATGGTTTTCCCTCGAGTCTTTCCCACGAGGCTTTCCCACGAGGCTTTCCCACAGGGCTGTCCCACGTGCACACGTGGTGGGAGTCGATCCTCGGCTTGAACGTCAAGGCAGTGCAGGGAAAACAGGTTCCTCTGGAATTGACTGACACATCTGGGGGACTCTTGGAATGGTGGCACGACCCTGGAGTTCCTCTCGCCTTTCCTGTGGAGAGCGCCTCCTCTTGAGATGCGACGGGAACGCCGGGAATTCTTTCCCTACGAAACAGGGAAAGGATCCCTCATCTCGAGCTAGGAGGCGGAAACGGGTCTCCCCTGGATGTGTGCGGGACACCACGTGCTTCCTCTCGAGTGGAGACGGGTATGTCGGGGAACTTCTTGAGTTGCAGCAATGGTGTGAAGGACCCTTTGGAAGTTCCAGTGGTTAGATGTGATTGGCCTTGAGAAGCCTCAGCGGAAATGGGCCTCATCTCGCCTGGAGGGCAAAACCTCCTGGATTTTCTCGAGTTGCGGCAGGTGCTCTCGACTTACGACGGGGACCTCAGGGACCCTCTCTGGTGGCCTCAGGAAAGGCCAGTCCCCATGCGAGTTCCTCAGGGGCCTCTCGGGATTCCTCTCCCGTCGATGCCGGGGCCTAAGACCTTGTGTGGAGTCTGGGCCGGAACCTGAGGATTCCTCTCCAGTGCTGACATGGATCTTGGGGTACTTCTGGAGTCTCCCCAGGGGAGTCAGTCCTCGTCTTGAATGCGGGCATGCACTTGCACTTTCCTCCATAGCGGTAGCAGCAGTGTCACGCAGTCCGCCGCGAGGATCAAAGGATCTATGGTTTTCCCTCGAGTCTTTCCCACGAGGCTTTCCCACGAGGCTTTCCCACAGGGCTGTCCCACGTGCACACGTGGTGGGAGTCGATCCTCGGCTTGAACGTCAAGGCAGTGCAGGGAAAACAGGTTCCTCTGGAATGGACTGACACATCTGGGGGACTCTTGGAATGGTGGCACGACCCTGGAGTTCCTCTCGCCTTTCCTGTGGAGAGCGCCTCCTCTTGAGATGCGACGGGAACGCCGGGAATTCTTTCCCTACGAAACAGGGAAAGGATCCCTCATCTCGAGCTAGGAGGCGGAAACGGGGCTCCCCTGGATGTGTGCGGGACCCCACGTGCTTCCTCTCGAGTGGAGACGGGTATGTCGGGGAACTTCTCGAGTTGCAGCAAGGGTGTGAAGGACCCTTTGGAAGTTCCAGTGGTTAGATGTGATTGGCCTCGAGAAGCCTCAGTGGAAATGGGCCTCATCTCGCCTGGAGGGCAAAACCTCCTGGATTTTCTCGAGTTGCGGCAGGTGCTCTCGACTTACGACGGGGACCTCAGGGACCCGCTCTGGTGGCCTCAGGAGAGGCCAGTCCCCATGCGAGTTCCTCGGGGGCCTCTCGGGATTCCTCTCCCGTCGATGCCGGGGCCTAAGACCTTGTGTGGAGTCGGGGCCGGAACCTGAGGATTCCTCTCCAGTGCTGACATGGATCTTGGGGTACTTCTGGAGTCTCCCCAGGGGAGTCAGTCCTCGTCTCGAATGCGGGCATGCACTTGCGCTTTCCTCCAGAGCGGTAGCAGCAGTGTCACGCAGTCCGCCGCATGGATCAAAGGATCTATGGTTTTCCCTCGAGTCTTTCCCACGAGGCTTTCCCATGAGGCTTTCCCACAGGGATGTCCCACGTGCACACGTGGTGGGAGTCGATCCTCGGCTTGAACGTCAAGGCAGTGCAGGGAAAACAGGTTCCTCTGGAATGGACTGACACATCTGGGGGACTCTTCGAATGGTGGCACGACCCTGGAGTTCCTCTCGCCTTTCCTGTGGAGAGCGCCTCCTCTTGAGATGCGACGGGAACGCCGGGAATTCTTTCCCTACGAAACAGGGAAAGGATCCCTCATCTCGAGCTAGGAGGCGGAAACGGGGCTCCCCTGGATGTGTGCGGGACCCACGTGCTTCCTCTCGAGTGGAGACGGGTATGTCGGGGAACTTCTTGAGTTGCAGCAATGGTGTGAAGGACCCTTTGGAAGTTCCAGTGGTTAGACGTGATTAGCCTCGAGAAGCCTCAGCGGAAATGGGCCTCATCTCGCCTGGAGGGCAAAACCTCCTGGATTTTCTCGAGTTGCGGCAGGTGCTCTCGACTTACGACGGGGACCTCAGGGAACCGATCTGGTGGCCTCAGGAAAGGCCAGTCCCCATGCGAGTTCCTCGGGGGCCTCTCGGGATTCCTCTCCCGTCGATGCCGGGGCCTAAGACCTTGTGTGGAGTCGGGGCCGGAACCTGACGATTCCTCTCCAGTGCTGACATGGATCTTGGGGCACTTCTGGAGTCTCCCCAGGGGAGTCAGTCCTCGTCTCGAATGCGGGCATGCACTTGCGCTTTCCTCCAGAGCGGTAGCAGCAGTGTCACGCAGTCCGCCGCGTGGATTAAAGGATGTATGGTTTTCCCTCGAGTCTTTCCCACGAGGCTTTCCCACAGGGCTGTCCCACGTGCACACGTGGTGGGAGTCGATCCTCGGCTTGAACGTCAAGGCAGTGCAGGGAAAACAGGTTCCTCTGGAATGGACTGACACATCTGGGGGACTCTTGGTTTGGTGGCACGAACCTGGAGTTCCTCTCGCCTTTCCTGTGGAGAGAGCCTCCTCTTGAGATGCGACGGGAACGCCGGGAATTCTTTCCCTACGAAACAGGGAAAGGATCCCTCATCTCGAGCTAGGAGGCGGAAACGGGGCTCCCCTGGATGTGTGCGGACCCCACGTGCTTCCTCTCGAGTGGAGACGGGTATGTCGGGGAACTTCTTGAGTTGCAGCAAGGGTGTGAAGGACCCTTTGGAAGTTCCACTGGTTAAACGTGATTGGCCTCGAGAAGACTCAGCGGAAATGGGACTCATCTCGCCTGGAGGGCAAAACCTCCTGGATTTTCTGGAGTTGCGGCATGTGCTCTCGACTTACGACGGGGACCTCAGGGACACGCTCTGGTGGCATCAGGAAAGGCCAGTCCCCATGCGAGTTCCTCGGGGGCCTCTCGGGATTCCTCTCCCGTCGATGCCGGGGCCTAAGACCTTGTGTGGAGTCGGGGCCGGGACCTGAGGATTCCTCTCCAGTGCTGACATGGATCTTGGGGTACTTCTGGAGTCTCCCCAGGGGAGTCAGTCCTCGTCTCGAATGCGGGCATGCACTTGCGCTTTCCTCCAGAGCGGTAGCAGCAGTGTCACGCAGTCCGCCGCGTGGATCAAAGGATCTATGGTTTTCCCTCGAGTCTTTCCCACGAGGCTTTCCCACGAGGCTTTCCCACAGGGCTGTCCCACGTGCACACGTGGTGGGAGTCGATCCTCGGCTTGAACGTCAAGGCAGTGCAGGGAAAACAGGTTCCTCTGGAATGGACTGACACATCTGGGGGACTCTTCGAATGGTGGCACGACCCTGGAGTTCCTCTCGCCTTTCCTGTGGAGAGCGCCTCCTCTTGAGATGCGACGGGAACGCCGGGAATTCTTTCCCTACGAAACAGGGAAAGGATCCCTCATCTCGAGCTAGGAGGCGGAAACGGGGCTCCCCTGGATGTGTGCGGGACCCACGTGCTTCCTCTCGAGTGGAGACGGGTATGTCGGGGAACTTCTTGAGATGCAGCAATGGTGTGAAGGACCCTTTGGAAGTTCCAGTGTTTAGACGTGATTGGCCTCGAGAAGCCTCAGCGGAAATGGGCCTCATCTCGCCTGGAGGGCAAAACCTCCTGGATTTTCTCGAGTTGCGGCATGTGCTCTCGACTTACGACGGGGACCTCAGGGACCCGCTCTGGTGGCATCAGGAAAGGCCAGTCCCCATGCGAGTTCCTCGGGGGCCTCTCGGGATTCCTCTCCCGTCAATGCCGGGGCCTAAGACCTTGTGTGGAGTCGGGGCCGGAACCTGAGGATTCCTCTCCAGTGCTGACATGGATCTTGGGGTACTTCTGGAGTCTCCCCAGGGGAGTCAGTCCTCGTCTTGAATGCGGGCATGCACTTGCGCTTTCCTCCAGAGCGGTAGCAGCAGTGTCACGCAGTCCGCCGCGTGGATCAAAGGATCTATGGTTTTCCCTCGAGTCTTTCCCACGAGGCTTTCCCACGAGGCTTTCCCACAGGGCTGTCCCACGTGCACACGTGGTGGGAGTCGATCCTCGGCTTGAACGTCAAGGCAGTGCAGGGAAAACAGGTTCCTCTGGAATGGACTGACACATCTGGGGGACTCTTCGAATGGTGGCACGACCCTGGAGTTCCTCTCGCCTTTCCTGTGGAGAGCGCCTCCTCTTGAGATGCGACGGGAACGCCGGGAATTCTTTCCCTACGAAACAGGGAAAGGATCCCTCATCTCGAGCTAGGAGGCGGAAACGGGGCTCCCCTGGATGTGTGCGGGACCCACGTGCTTCCTCTCGAGTGGAGACGGGTATGTCGGGGAACTTCTTGAGTTGCAGCAATGGTGTGAAGGACCCTTTGGAAGTTCCAGTGTTTAGACGTGATTGGCCTCGAGAAGCCTCAGCGGAAATGGGCCTCATCTCGCCTGGAGGGCAAAACCTCCTGGATTTTCTCGAGTTGCGGCAGGTGTTCTCGACTTACTACGGGGACCTCAGGGACCCGCTCTGTTGGCCTCAGGAAAGGCCAGTCCCCATGCGAGTTCCTCGGGGGCCTCTCGGGATTCCTCTCCCGTCGATGCCGGGGCCTAAGACCTTGTGTGGAGTCGGGGCCGGAACCTGAGGATTCCTCTCCAGTGCTGACATGGATATTGGGGTACTTCTGGAGTCTCCCCAGGGGAGTCAGTCCTCGTCTCGAATGCGGGCATGCACTTGCCCTTTCCTCCAGAGCGGTAGCAGCAGTGTCACGCAGTCTGCCGCGTGGATCAAAGGATGTATGGTTTTCCCTCAAGTCTTTCCCACGAGGCTTTCCCACGAGGCTTTCTCACAGGGCTGTCCCACGTGCACACGTGGTGGGAGTCGATCCTTGGCTTGAACGTCAAGGCAGTGCAGGGAAAACAGGTTCCTCTGGAATGGACTGACACATCTGGGGGACTCTTGGAATGGTGGCACGACCCTGGATTTCCTCTCGCCTTTCCTGTGGAGAGCGCCTCCTCTTGAGATGCGACGGGAACGCAGGGAATTCTTTCCATACGAAACAGGGAAAGGATCCCTCATCTCGAGCTAGGAGGCGGAAACGGGGCTCCCCTGGATGTGTGTGGGACCCCACGTGCTTCCTCTCGAGTGGAGACGGGTATGTCGGGGAACTTCTTGAGTTGCAGCAAGGGTGTGAAAGACCCTTTGGAAGTTCCAGTGGTTAGATGTGATTGGCCTCGAGAAGCCTCAGCGGAAATGGGCCTCATCTCGCCTGGAGGGCAAAACCTCCTGGATTTTCTCGAGTTGCGGCAGGTGCTCGCGACTTACGACGGGGACCTCAGGGATCCGCTCTGGTGACCTCAGGAAAGGCCAGTCCCCATGCGAGTTCCTCGGGGGCCTCTCGGGATTCCTCTCCCGTCGATGCCGGGGCCTAAGACCTTGTGTGGAGTCGGGGCCGGAACCTGAGGATTCACTCCAGTGCTGACATGGATCTTGGGGTACTTCTGGAGTCTCCCCAGGGGAGTCAGTCCTCGTCTCGAATGCGGGCATGCACTTGCGCTTTCCTCCAGAGCGGAAGCAGCAGTGTCACGCAGTCCGCCGCGTGGATCAAAGGATGTATGGTTTTCCCTCGAGTCTTTCCCACGAGGCTTTCCCACGAGGCTTTCCCACAGGGCTGTCCCACGTGCACACGTGGTGGGAGTCGATCCTCGGCTTGAACGTCAAGGCAGTGCAGGGAAAACAGGTTCCTCTGGAATGGACTGACACATCTGGGGGACTCTTGGAATGGTGGCACGACCCTGGAGTTCCTCTCTCCTTTCCTGTGGAGAGCGCCTCCTCTTGAGATGCGACGGGAACTCCGGGAATTCTTTCCCTACGAAACAGGGAAAGGATCCCTCATCTCGAGCTAGGAGGCGGAAATGGGGCTCCCCTGGATGTGTGAGGGGCCCCACGTGCTTCCTCTCGAGTGAAGACGGGTATGTCGGGGAACTTCTTGAGTTGCAGCAAGGGTGTGAAGGACCCTTTGGAAGTTCCATTGGTTAGACGTGATTGGCCTCGAGAAGACTCAGCGGAAATGGGCCTCATCTCGCCTGGAGGGCAAAACCTCCTGGATTTTCTCGAGTTGCGGCAGGTGCTCTCGACTTACGACGGGGACCTCAGGGACCCGCTCTGGTGGCCTCAGGAAAGGCCAGTCCCCATGCGAGTTCCTCGGGGGCCTCTCGGGATTCCTCTCCCGTCGATGCCGGGGCCTAAGACCTTGTGTGGAGTCGGGGCAGGAACCTGAGGATTCCTCTCCAGTGCTGACATGGATCTTGGGGTACTTCTGGAGTCTCCCCAGGGGAGTCAGTCCTCGTCTCGAATGCGGGCATGCACTTGCGCTTTCCCCCAGAGCGGTAGCAGCAGTGTCACGCAGTCCGCCGCGTGGATCAAAGGATGTATCGTTTTCCCTCAAGTCTTTCCCACGATGCTTTCCCACGAGGCTTTCCCACAGGGCTGTCCCACGTGCACACGTGGTGGGAGTCGATCCTCGGCTTGAACGTCAAGGCAGTGCAGGGAAAACAGGTTCCTCTGGAATGGACTGACACATCTGGGGGACTCTTTGATTGGTGGCACGACCCTGGAGTTCCTCTCGCCTTTCCTGTGGAGAGCGCCTCCTCTTGAGATGCGACGGGAACGCCGGGAATTCTTTCCCTACAAAACAGGGAAAGGATCCCTCATCTCGAGCTAGGAGGCGGAAACGGGGCTCCCCTGGATGTGTGCGGACACCACGTGCTTCCTCTCGAGTGGAGACGGGTATGTCGGGGAACTTCTTGAGTTGCAGCAAGGGTGTGAAGGACCCTTTGGAAGTTCCACTGGTTAGACGTGATTGGCCTCGAGAAGACTCAGCGGAAATGGGCCTCATCTCGCCTGGAGGGCAAAACCTCCTGGATTTTCTGGAGTTGCGGCATGTGCTCTCGACTTACGACGGGGACCTCAGGGACCCGCTCTGGTGGCCTCAGGAAAGGCCAGTCCCCATGCGAGTTCCTCGGGGGCCTCTCGGGAGTCCTCTCCCGTCGATGCCGGGGCCTAAGACCTTGTGTGGAGTCGAGGCCGGAACCTGAGGATTCCTCTCCAGTGCTGACATTGTTCTTGGGGTACTTCTGGAGTCTCCCCAGGGGAGTCAGTCCTCGTCTCGAATGCGGGCATGCACTTGCGCTTTCCTCCAGAGCGGTAGCAGCAGTGTCACGCAGTCCGCCGCGTGGATCAAAGGATCTATGGTTTTCCCTCGACTCTTTCCCACGAGGCTTTCCCACGAGGCTTTCCCACAGGGCTGTCCCACGTGCACACGTGGTGGGAGTCGATCCTCGGCTTGAACGTCAAGGCAGTGCAGGGAAAACAGGTTCCTCTGGAATGGACTGACACATCTGGGGGACTCTTGGAATGGTGTCACGACCCTGGAGTTCCTCTCGCCTTTCCTGTGGAGAGCGCCTCCTCTTGAGATGCGACGGGAACGCCGGGAATTCTTTCCCTACGAAACAGGGAAAGGATCCCTCATCTGGAGCAAGGAGGCGGAAACGAGGCTCCCCTGGATGTGTGAGGGACCCCACGTGCTTCCTCTAGAGTGAAGACAGGTATGTCGGGGAACTTCTTGAGTTGCAGCAAGGGTGTGAAGGACCCTTTGGAAGTTCCAGTGGTTAGACGTGATTGGCCTCGAGAAGACTCAGCGGAAATGGGCCTCATCTCGCCTGGAGGGCAAAACCTCCTGGATTTTCTCGAGTTGCGGCAGGTGCTCTCGACTTACGACGGGGACCGCAGGGACCCGCTCTGGTGGCCTCAGGAAAGGCCAGACCCCATGCGAGTTCCTCGGGGGCCTCTCGGGATTCCTCTCCCGTCGATGCCGGGGCCTAAGACCTTGTGTGGAGTCGGGGCCGGAACCTGAGGATTCCTCTCCAGTGCTGACATGGATCTTGGGGTACTTCTGGAGTCTCCCCAGGGGAGTCAGTCCTCGTCTCGAATGCGGGCATGCACTTGCGCTTTCCTCCAGAGCGGTAGCAGCAGTGTCACGCAGTCCGCCGCGTGGATCAAAGGATGTATCGTTTTCCCTCGAGTCTTTCCCACGAGGCTTTCCCACGAGGCTTTCCCACAGGGCTGTCCCACGTGCACACGTGGTGGGAGTCGATCCTCGGCTTGAACGACAAGGCAGTGGAGGGAAAACAGGTTCCTCTGGAATGGACTGACACATCTGGGGGACTCTTGCATTGGTGACACGACCCTGGAGTTCCTCTCGCCTTTCCTGTGGAGAGCTCCTCCTCTTGAGATGCGACGGGAACGCCGGGAATTCTTTCCCTACGAAACAGGGAAAGGATCCCTCATCTCGAGCTAGGAGGCGGAAACGGGGCTCCCCTGGATGTGTGCGGACCCCAAGTGCTTCCTCTCTAGTGGAGACGGGTATGTCGGGGAACTTCTTGAGTTGCAGCAATGGTGTGAAGGACCCTTTAGAATTTCCAGTGGTTAGATGTGATTGGCCTCGAGAAGCCTCAGCGGAAATGGGCCTCATCTCGCCTGGAGGGCAAAACCTCCTGGATTTTCTGGAGTTGCGGCATGTGCTCGCGACTTACGACGGGGACCTCAGGGACCCGCTCTGGTGGCCTCAGGAAAGGCCAGTCCCCATGCGAGTTCCTCGGGGGCCTCTCGGGATTCCTCTCCCGTCGATGCCGGGGCCTAAGACCTTGTGTGGAGTCGGGGCCGGAACCTGAGGATTCCTCTCCAGTGCTGACATGGATCTTGGGGTACTTCTGGAGTCTCCCCAGGGGAGTCAGTCCTCGTCTCGAATGCGGGCTTGCACTTGCGCTTTCCTCCGGAGCGGTAGCAGCAGTGTCACGCAGTCCGCCGCGTGGATCAAAGGATCTATGGTTTTCCCTCGAGTCTTTCCCACGAGGCTTTCCCACGAGGCTTTCCCACAGGGCTGTCCCACGTGCACACGTGGTGGGAGTCGATCCTCGGCTTGAACGTCAAGGCAGTGCAGGGAAAACAGGTTCCTCTGGAATGGACTGACACATCTGGGGGACTCTTCGAATGGTGGCACGACCCTGGAGTTCCTCTCGCCTTTCCTGTGGAGAGCGCCTCCTCTTGAGATGCGACTGGAACGCCGGGAATTCTTTCCCTACGAAACAGGGAAAGGATCCCTCATCTCGAGCTAGGAGGCGGAAACGGGGCTCCCCTGGATGTGTGCGGGACCCACGTGCTTCCTCTCGAGTGGAGACGGGTATGTCGGGGAACTTCTTGAGTTGCAGCAATGGTGTGAAGGACCCTTTGGAAGTTCCAGTGTTTAGACGTGATTGGCCTCGAGAAGCCTCAGCGGAAATGGGCCTCATCTCGCCTGGAGGGCAAAACCTCCTGGATTTTCTCGAGTTGCGGCAGGTGCTCTCGACTTACGACGGGGACCTCAGGGACCCGCTCTGGTGGCCTCAGGGAAGGCCAGTCCCCATGCGAGTTCCTCGGGGGCCTCTCGGGATTCCTCTCCCGTCGATGCCAGTGCCTAAGACCTTGTGTGGAGTCGGGGCCGGAACCTGAGGATTCCTCTCCAGTGCTGACATGGATATTGGGGTACTTCTGGAGTCTCCCCAGGGGAGTCAGTTCTCGTCTCGAATGCGGGCATGCACTTGCGCTTTCCTCCAGAGCGGTAGCAGCAGTGTCACGCAGTCCGCCGCGTGGATCAAAGGATCTATGGTTTTCCCTCGAGTCTTTCCCACGAGGCTTTCCCACGAGGCTTTCCCACAGGGCTGTCCCACGTGCACACGTGGTGGGAGTCGATCCTCGGCTTGAACGTCAAGGCAGTGCAGGGAAAACAGGTTCCTCTGGAATGGACTGACACATCTGGGGGACTCTTCGAATGGTGGCACGACCCTGGAGTTCCTCTCGCCTTTCCTGTGGAGAGCGCCTCCTCTTGAGATGCGACGGGAACGCCGGGAATTCTTTCCATACGAAACAGGGAAAGGATCCCTCATCTCGAGCTAGGAGGCGGAAACGGGGCTCCCCTGGATGTGTGTGGGACCCCACGTGCTTCCTCTCGAGTGGAGACGGGTATGTCAGGGAACTTCTTGAGTTGCAGCAAGGGTGTGAAAGACCCTTTGGAAGTTCCAGTGGTTAGATGTGATTGGCCTCGAGAAGCCTCAGCGGAAAAGGGCCTCATCTCGCCTGGAGGGCAAAACCTCCTGGATTTTCTCGAGTTGCGGCAGGTGCTCTCGACTTACGACGGGGACCTCAGGGACCCGCTCTGGTGGCCTCAGGAAAGGCCAGTCCCCATGCGAGTTCCTCGGGGGCCTCTCGGGATTCCTCTCCCGTCGATGCCGGGGCCTAAGACCTTGTGTGGAGTCGGGGCCGGAACCTGAAGATTCCTCTCCAGTGCTGACATGGATCTTGGGGTACTTCTGGAGTCTCCCCAGGGGAGTCAGTCCTCGTCTCGAATGCGGGCATGCACTTGCGCTTTCCTCCAGAGCGGAAGCAGCAGTGTCAGGCAGTCCGCCGCGTGGATCAAAGGATCTATGGTTTTCCCTCGAGTCTTTCCCACGAGGCTTTCCCACGAGGCTTTCCCACAGGGCTGTCCCACGTGCACACGTAGTGGGAGTCGATCCTCGGCTTGAACGTCAAGGCAGTGCAGGGAAAACAGGTTCCTCTGGAATGGACTGACACATCTGGGGGACTCTTGGAATGGTGGCACGACCCTGGAGTTCCTCTCGCCTCTCCTGTGGAGAGCGCCTCCTCTTGAGATGCGACGGGAACGCCGGGAATTCTTTCCCTACGAAACAGGGAAAGGATCCCTCATCTCGAGCTAGGAGGTGGAAACGGGGCTCCCCTGGATGTGTGAGGGACCCCACGTGCTTCCTCTCGAGTGAAGACGGGTATGTGGGGGAACTTCTTGAGTTGCAGCAAGGGTGTGAAGGACCCTTTGGAAGTTCCAGTGGTTAGACGTGATTGGCCTCGAGAAGAGTAGGCGGTAATGGGCCTCATCTCGCCTGGAGGGCAAAAACTCCTGGATTTTCTCGAGTTGCGTCAGGTGCTCTCGACTTACGACGTGGACCTCAGGGACCCGCTCTGGTGGCCTCAGGAAAGGCCAGACCCCATGCGAGTTCCTCGGGTCCTCTCGGGATTCCTCTCCCGTCGATGCCGGGGCCTAAGACCTTGTGTGGAGTAGGGGCCGGAAACTGAGGATTCCTCTCCAGTGCTGACATGGATCTTGGGGTACTTCTGGAGTCTCCCCAGGGGAGTCAGTCCTCGTCTCGAATGCGGGCATGCAATTGCGCTTTCCTCCAGAACGGTAGCAGCAGTGTCACGCAGCCCGCCGCGTGGATCAAAGGATGAATCGTTTTCCCTCAAGTCTTTCCCACGAGGCTTTCCCACGAGGCTTTCCCACAGGGCTGTCCCAAGTGCACACGTGGTGGGAGTCGATCCTCGGCTTGAACGTCAAGGCAGTGCAGGGAAAACAGGTTCCTCTGGAATGGACTGACACATCTGGGGGACTCTTGGAATGGTGGCACGACCCTGGAGTTCCTCTCGCCTTTCCTGTGGAGAGCGCATCCTCTTGAGATGCGACGGGAACGCCGGGAATTCTTTCCCTACGAAACAGGGAAAGGATCCCTCATCTCGAGCTAGGAGGCGGAAACGGGGCTCCCCTGGATGTGTGCGGACCCCACGTGCTTCCTCTCGAGTGGAGACGGGTATGTCGGGGAACTTCTTGAGTTGCAGCAAGGGTGTGAAGGACCCTTTGGAAGTTCCAGTGGTTAGACGTGATTGGCCTCGAGAAGACTCAGCGGGAATGGGACTCATCTCGCCTGGAGGGCAAAACCTCCTGGACTTTCTGGAGTTGCGGCATGTGCTCGCGACTTACGACGGGGACCTCAGGGACCCGCTCTGGTGGCCTCAGGAAAGGCCAGTCCCCATGCGAGTTCCTCGGGGGCCTCTCGGGATTCCTCTCCCGTCGATGCCGGGGCCTAAGACCTTGTGTGGAGTCGGGGCCGGAACCTGAGGATTCCTCTCCAGTGCTGACATGGATCTTGGGGTACTTCTGGAGTCTCCCCAGGGGAGTCAGTCCTCGTCTCGAATGCGGGCATGCACTTGCGCTTTCCTCCAGAGCGGTAGCAGCAGTGTCACGCAGTCCGCCGCGTGGATCAAAGGATCTATGGTTTTCCCTCGAGTCTTTCCCACGAGGCTTTCCCACGAGGCTTTCCCACAGGGCTGTCCCACGTGCACACGTGGTGGGAGTCGATCCTCGGCTTGAACGTCAAGGCAGTGCAGGGAAAACAGGTTCCTCTGGAATGGACTGACACATCTGGGGGACTCTTCGAATGGTGGCACGACCCTGGAGTTCCTCTCGCCTTTCCTGTGGAGAGCGCCTCCTCTTGAGATGCGACTGGAACGCCGGGAATTCTTTCCCTACGAAACAGGGAAAGGATCCCTCATCTCGAGCTAGGAGGCGGAAACGGGGCTCCCCTGGATGTGTGCGGGACCCACGTGCTTCCTCTCGAGTGGAGACGGGTATGTCGGGGAACTTCTTGAGTTGCAGCAATGGTGTGAAGGACCCTTTGGAAGTTCCAGTGTTTAGACGTGATTGGTCTCGAGAAGCCTCAGCGGAAATGGGCCTCATCTCGCCTGGAGGGCAAAACCTCCTGGATTTTCTCGAGTTGCGGCAGGTGCTCTCGACTTACGACGGGGACCTCAGGGACCCGCTCTGGTGGCCTCAGGAAAGGCCAGTCCCCATGCGAGTTCCTCGGGGGCCTCTCGGGATTCCTCTCCCGTCGATGCCAGGGCCTAAGACCTTGTGTGGAGTCGGGGCCGGAACCTGAGGATTCCTCTCCAGTGCTGACATGGATATTGGGGTACTTCTGGAGTCTCCCCAGGGGAGTCAGTTCTCGTCTCGAATGCGGGAATGCACTTGCGCTTTCCTCCAGAGCGGTAGCAGCAGTGTCAAGCAGTCCGCCGCGTGGATCAAAGGATCTATGGTTTTCCCTCGAGTCTTTCCCACGAGGCTTTCCCACGAGGCTTTCCCACAGGGCTGTCCCACGTGCACACGTGGTGGGAGTCGATCCTCGGCTTGAACGTCAAGGCAGTGCAGGGAAAACAGGTTCCTCTGGAATGGACTGACACATCTGGGGGACTCTTGGAATGGTGGCACGACCCTGGATTTCCTCTCGCCTTTCCTGTGGAGAGCGCCTCCTCTTGAGTTGCGACGGGAACGCCGGGAATTCTTTCCATACGAAACAGGGAAAGGATCCCTCATCTCGAGCTAGGAGGCGGAAACGGGGCTCCCCTGGATGTGTGTGGGACCCCACGTGCTTCCTCTCGAGTGGAGACGGGTATGTCGGGGAACTTCTTGAGTTGCAGCAAGGGTGTGAAAGACCCTTTGGAAGTTCCAGTGGTTAGATGTGATTGGCCTCGAGAAGCCTCAGCGGAAATGGGCCTCATCTCGCCTGGAGGGCAAAACCTCCTGGATTTTCTCGAGTTGCGGCAGGTGCTCTCGACTTACGACGGGGACCTCAGGGATCCGCTCTGGTGACCTCAGGAAAGGCCAGTCCCCATGCGAGTTCCTCGGGGGCCTCTCGGGATTCCTCTCCCGTCGATGCCGGGGCCTAAGACCTTGTGTGGAGTCGGGGCCGGAACCTGAGGATTCACTCCAGTGCTGACATGGATCTTGGGGTACTTCTGGAGTCTCCCCAGGGGAGTCAGTCCTCGTCTCGAATGCGGGCATGCACTTGCGCTTTCCTCCAGAGCGGAAGCAGCAGTGTCACGCAGTCCGCCGCGTGGATCAAAGGATGTATGGTTTTCCCTCGAGTCTTTCCCACGAGGCTTTCCCACGAGGCTTTCCCACAGGGCTGTCCCACGTGCACACGTGGTGGGAGTCGATCCTCGGCTTGAACGCCAAGGCAGTGCAGGGAAAACAGGTTCCTCTGGAATGGACTGACACATCTGGGGGACTCTTCGAATGGTGGCACGACCCTGGAGTTCCTCTCGCCTTTCCTGTGGAGAGCGCCTCCTCTTGAGATGCGACGGGAACGCCGGGAATTCTTTCCCTACAAAACAGGGAAAGGATCCCTCATCTCGAGCTAGGAGGCGGAAACGGGGCTCCCCTGGATGTGTGCGGACCCCACGTGCTTCCTCTCGAGTGGAGACGGGTATGTCGGGGAACTTCTTGAGTTGCAGCAAGGGTGTGAAGGACCCTTTGGAAGTTCCACTGATTAGACGTGATTGGCCTCGAGAAGACTCAGCGGAAATGGGACTCATCTCGCCTGGAGGGCAAAACCTCCTGGATTTTCTGGAGTTGCGGCATGTGCTCTCGACTTACGACGGGGACCTCAGGGACCCGCACTGGTGGCCTCAGGAAAGGCCAGTCCCCATGCGAGTTCCTCGGGGGCCTCTCGGGATTCCTCTCCCGTCGATGCCGGGGCCTAAGACCTTGTGTGGTGTCGAGGCCGGAACCTGAGGATTCCTCTCCAGTGCTGACATTGTTCTTGGGGTACTTCTGGAGTCTCCCCAGGGGAGTCAGTCCTCGTCTCGAATGCGGGCATGCACTTGCGCTTTCCTCCAGAGCGGTAGCAGCAGTGTCACGCAGTCCGCCGCGTGGATCAAAGGATCTATGGTTTTCCCTCGACTCTTTCCCACGAGGCTTTCCCACGAGGCTTTCCCACAGGGCTGTCCCACGTGCACACGTGGTGGGAGTCGATCCTCGGCTTGAACGTCAAGGCAGTGCAGGGAAAACAGGTTCCTCTGGAATGGACTGACACATCTGGGGGACTCTTGGAATGGTGTCACGACCCTGGAGTTCCTCTCGCCTTTCCTGTGGAGAGCGCCTCCTCTTGAGATGCGACGGGAACGCCGGGAATTCTTTCCCTACGAAACAGGGAAAGGATCCCTCATCTGGAGCAAGGAGGCGGAAACGGGGCTCCCCTGGATGTGTGAGGGACCCCACGTGCTTCCTCTAGATTGAAGACAGGTATGTCGGGGAACTTCTTGAGTTGCAGCAAGGGTGTGAAGGACCCTTTGGAAGTTCCAGTGGTTAGACGTGATTGGCCTCGAGAAGACTCAGCGGAAATGGGCCTCATCTCGCCTGGAGGGCAAAACCTCCTGGATTTTCTCGAGTTGCGGCAGGTGCTCTCGACTTACGACGGGGACCGCAGGGACCCGCTCTGGTGGCCTCAGGAAAGGCCAGACCCCATGCGAGTTCCTCGGGGGCCTCTCGGGATTCCTCTCCCGTCGATGCCGGGGCCTAAGACCTTGTGTGGAGTCGGGGCCGGAACCTGAGGATTCCTCTCCAGTGCTGACATGGATCTTGGGGTACTTCTGGAGTCTCCCCAGGGGAGTCAGTCCTCGTCTCGAATGCGGGCATGCACTTGCGCTTTCCTCCAGAGCGGTAGCAGCAGTGTCACGCAGTCCGCCGCGTGGATCAAAGGATGTATCGTTTTCCCTCGAGTCTTTCCCACGAGGCTTTCCCACGAGGCTTTCCCACAGGGCTGTCCCACGTGCACACGTGGTGGGAGTCGATCCTCGGCTTGAACGACAAGGCAGTGGAGGGAAAACAGGTTCCTCTGGAATGGACTGACACATCTGGGGGACTCTTGCATTGGTGACACGACCCTGGAGTTCCTCTCGCCTTTCCTGTGGAGAGCGCCTCCTCTTGAGATGCGACGGGAACGCCGGGAATTCTTTCCCTACAAAACAGGGAAAGGATCCCTCATCTCGAGCTAGGAGGCGGAAACGGGGCTCCCCTGGATGTGTGCGGACACCACGTGCTTCCTCTCGAGTGGAGACGGGTATGTCGGGGAACTTCTTGAGTTGCAGCAAGGGTGTGAAGGACCCTTTGGAAGTTCCACTGGTTAGACGTGATTGGCCTCGAGAAGACTCAGCGGGAATGGGACTCATCTCGCCTGGAGGGCAAAACCTCCTGGATTTTCTGGAGTTGCGGCATGTGCTCTCGACTTACGACGGGGACCTCAGGGACCCGCTCTGGTGGCCTCAGGAAAGGCCAGTCCCCATGCGAGTTCCTCGGGGGCCTCTCGGGATTCCTCTCCCGTCGATGCCGGGGCCTAAGACCTTGTGTGGAGTCGAGGCCGGAACCTGAGGATTCCTCTCCAGTGCTGACATTGTTCTTGGGGTACTTCTGGAGTCTCCCCAGGGGAGTCAGTCCTCGTCTCGAATGCGGGCATGCACTTGCGCTTTCCTCCAGAGCGGTAGCAGCAGTGTCACGCAGTCCGCCGCGTGGATCAAAGGATCTATGGTTTTCCCTCGAGTCTTTCCCACGAGGCTTTCCACGAGGCTTTCCCACAGGGCTGTCCCACGTGCACACGTGGTGGGAGTCGATCCTCGGCTTGAACGTCAAGGCAGTGCAGGGAAAACAGGTTCCTCTGGAATGGACTGACACATCTGGGGGACTCTTGGAATGGTGTCACGACCCTGGAGTTCCTCTCGCCTTTCCTGTGGAGAGCGCCTCCTCTTGAGATGCGACGGGAACGCCGGGAATTCTTTCCCTACGAAACAGGGAAAGGATCCCTCATCTGGAGCAAGGAGGCGGAAACGAGGCTCCCCTGGATGTGTGAGGGACCCCACGTGCTTCCTCTAGAGTGAAGACAGGTATGTCGGGGAACTTCTTGAGTTGCAGCAAGGGTGTGAAGGACCCTTTGGAAGTTCCAGTGGTTAGACGTGATTGGCCTCGAGAAGACTCAGCGGAAATGGGCCTCATCTCGCCTGGAGGGCAAAACCTCCTGGATTTTCTCGAGTTGCGGCAGGTGCTCTCGACTTACGACGGGGACCGCAGGGACCCGCTCTGGTGGCCTCAGGAAAGGCCAGACCCCATGCGAGTTCCTCGGGGGCCTCTCGGGATTCCTCTCCCGTCGATGCCGGGGCCTAAGACCTTGTGTGGAGTCGGGGCCGGAACCTGAGGATTCCTCTCCAGTGCTGACATGGATCTTGGGGTACTTCTGGAGTCTCCCCAGGGGAGTCAGTCCTCGTCTCGAATGCGGGCATGCACTTGCGCTTTCCTCCAGAGCGGTAGCAGCAGTGTCACGCAGTCCGCCGCGTGGATCAAAGGATGTATCGTTTTCCCTCGAGTCTTTCCCACGAGGCTTTCCCACGAGGCTTTCCCACAGGGCTGTCCCACGTGCACACGTGGTGGGAGTCGATCCTCGGCTTGAACGACAAGGCAGTGGAGGGAAAACAGGTTCCTCTGGAATGGACTGACACATCTGGGGGACTCTTGCATTGGTGACACGACCCTGGAGTTCCTCTCGCCTTTCCTGTGGAGAGCTCCTCCTCTTGAGATGCGACGGGAACGCCGGGAATTCTTTCCCTACGAAACAGGGAAAGGATCCCTCATCTCGAGCTAGGAGGCGGAAACGGGGCTCCCCTGGATGTGTGCGGACCCCAAGTGCTTCCTCTCTAGTGGAGACGGGTATGTCGGCGAACTTCTTGAGTTACAGCAATGGTGTGAAGGACCCTTTAGAATTTCCAGTGGTTAGATGTGATTGGCCTCGAGAAGCCTCAGCGGAAATGGGCCTCATCTCGCCTGGAGGGCAAAACCTCCTGGATTTTCTGGAGTTGCGGCATGTGCTCGCGACTTACGACGGGGACCTCAGGGACCCGCTCTGGTGGCCTCAGGAAAGGCCAGTCCCCATGCGAGTTCCTCGGGGGCCTCTCGGGATTCCTCTCCCGTCGATGCCGGGGCCTAAGACCTTGTGTGGAGTCGGGGCCGGAACCTGAGGATTCCTCTCCAGTGCTGACATGGATCTTGGGGTACTTCTGGAGTCTCCCCAGGGGAGTCAGTCCTCGTCTCGAATGCGGGCATGCACTTGCGCTTTCCTCCGGAGCGGTAGCAGCAGTGTCACGCAGTCCGCCGCGTGGATCAAAGGATCTATGGTTTTCCCTCGAGTCTTTCCCACGAGGCTTTCCCACGAGGCTTTCCCACAGGGCTGTCCCACGTGCACACGTGGTGGGAGTCGATCCTCGGCTTGAACGTCAAGGCAGTGCAGGGAAAACAGGTTCCTCTGGAATGGACTGACACATCTGGGGGACTCTTCGAATGGTGGCACGACCCTGGAGTTCCTCTCGCCTTTCCTGTGGAGAGCGCCTCCTCTTGAGATGCGACTGGAACGCCGGGAATTCTTTCCCTACGAAACAGGGAAAGGATCCCTCATCTCGAGCTAGGAGGCGGAAACGGGGCTCCCCTGGATGTGTGCGGGACCCACGTGCTTCCTCTCGAGTGGAGACGGGTATGTCGGGGAACTTCTTGAGTTGCAGCAATGGTGTGAAGGACCCTTTGGAAGTTCCAGTGTTTAGACGTGATTGGCCTCGAGAAGCCTCAGCGGAAATGGGCCTCATCTCGCCTGGAGGGCAAAACCTCCTGGATTTTCTCGAGTTGCGGCAGGCGCTCTCGACTTACGACGGGGACCTCAGGGACCCGCTCTGGTGGCCTCAGGGAAGGCCAGTCCCCATGCGAGTTCCTCGGGGGCCTCTCGGGATTCCTCTCCCGTCGATGCCAGGGCCTAAGACCTTGTGTGGAGTCGGGGCCGGAACCTGAGGATTCCTCTCCAGTGCTGACATGGATATTGGGGTACTTCTGGAGTCTCCCCAGGGGAGTCAGTTCTCGTCTCGAATGCGGGCATGCACTTGCGCTTTCCTCCAGAGCGGTAGCAGCAGTGTCACGCAGTCCGCCGCGTGGATCAAAGGATCTATGGTTTTCCCTCGAGTCTTTCCCACGAGGCTTTCCCACGAGGCTTTCCCACAGGGCTGTCCCACGTGCACACGTGGTGGGAGTCGATCCTCGGCTTGAACGTCAAGGCAGTGCAGGGAAAACAGGTTCCTCTGGAATGGACTGACACATCTGGGGGACTCTTCGAATGGTGGCACGACCCTGGAGTTCCTCTCGCCTTTCCTGTGGAGAGCGCCTCCTCTTGAGATGCGACGGAAACGCCGGGAATTCTTTCCATACGAAACAGGGAAAGGATCCCTCATCTCGAGCTAGGAGGCGGAAACGGGGCTCCCCTGGATGTGTGTGGGACCCCACGTGCTTCCTCTCGAGTGGAGACGGGTATGTCAGGGAACTTCTTGAGTTGCAGCAAGGGTGTGAAAGACCCTTTGGAAGTTCCAGTGGTTAGATGTGATTGGCCTCGAGAAGCCTCAGCGGAAAAGGGCCTCATCTCGCCTGGAGGGCAAAACCTCCTGGATTTTCTCGAGTTGCGGCAGGTGCTCTCGACTTACGACGGGGACCTCAGGGACCCGCTCTGGTGGCCTCAGGAAAGGCCAGTCCCCATGCGAGTTCCTCGGGGGCCTCTCGGGATTCCTCTCCCGTCGATGCCGGGGCCTAAGACCTTGTGTGGAGTCGGGGCCGGAACCTGAGGATTCCTCTCCAGTGCTGACATGGATCTTGGGGTACTTCTGGAGTCTCCCCAGGGGAGTCAGTCCTCGTCTCGAATGCGGGCATGCACTTGCGCTTTCCTCCAGAGCGGAAGCAGCAGTGTCAGGCAGTCCGCCGCGTGGATCAAAGGATCTATGGTTTTCCCTCGAGTCTTTCCCACGAGGCTTTCCCACGAGGCTTTCCCACAGGGCTGTCCCACGTGCACACGTAGTGGGAGTCGATCCTCGGCTTGAACGTCAAGGCAGTGCAGGGAAAACAGGTTCCTCTGGAATGGACTGACACATCTGGGGGACTCTTGGAATGGTGGCACGACCCTGGAGTTCCTCTCGCCTCTCCTGTGGAGAGCGCCTCCTCTTGAGATGCGACGGGAACGCCGGGAATTCTTTCCCTACGAAACAGGGAAAGGATCCCTCATCTCGAGCTAGGAGGTGGAAACGGGGCTCCCCTGGATGTGTGAGGGACCCCACGTGCTTCCTCTCGAGTGAAGACGGGTATGTGGGGGAACTTCTTGAGTTGCAGCAAGGGTGTGAAGGACCCTTTGGAAGTTCCAGTGGTTAGACGTGATTGGCCTCGAGAAGAGTAGGCGGTAATGGGCCTCATCTCGCCTGGAGGGCAAAACCTCCTGGATTTTCTCGAGTTGCGTCAGGTGCTCTCGACTTACGACGTGGACCTCAGGGACCCGCTCTGGTGGCCTCAGGAAAGGCCAGACCCCATGCGAGTTCCTCGGGTCCTCTCGGGATTCCTCTCCCGTCGATGCCGGGGCCTAAGACCTTGTGTGGAGTAGGGGCCGGAACCTGAGGATTCCTCTCCAGTGCTGACATGGATCTTGGGGTACTTCTGGAGTCTCCCCAGGGGAGTCAGTCCTCGTCTCGAATGCGGGCATGCACTTGCGCTTTCCTCCAGAACGGTAGCAGCAGTGTCACGCAGCCCGCCGCGTGGATCAAAGGATGAATCGTTTTCCCTCAAGTCTTTCCCACGAGGCTTTCCCACGAGGCTTTCCCACAGGGCTGTCCCAAGTGCACACGTGGTGGGAGTCGATCCTCGGCTTGAACGTCAAGGCAGTGCAGGGAAAACAGGTTCCTCTGGAATGGACTGACACATCTGGGGGACTCTTGGAATGGTGGCACGACCCTGGAGTTCCTCTCGCCTTTCCTGTGGAGAGCGCATCCTCTTGAGATGCGACGGGAACGCCGGGAATTCTTTCCCTACGAAACAGGGAAAGGATCCCTCATCTCGAGCTAGGAGGCGGAAACGGGGCTCCCCTGGATGTGTGCGGACCCCACGTGCTTCCTCTCGAGTGGAGACGGGTATGTCGGGGAACTTCTTGAGTTGCAGCAAGGGTGTGAAGGACCCTTTGGAAGTTCCAGTGGTTAGACGTGATTGGCCTCGAGAAGACTCAGCGGGAATGGGACTCATCTCGCCTGGAGGGCAAAACCTCCTGGACTTTCTGGAGTTGCGGCATGTGCTCGCGACTTACGACGGGGACCTCAGGGACCCGCTCTGGTGGCCTCAGGAAAGGCCAGTCCCCATGCGAGTTCCTCGGGGGCCTCTCGGGATTCCTCTCCCGTCGATGCCGGGGCCTAAGACCTTGTGTGGAGTCGGGGCCGGAACCTGAGGATTCCTCTCCAGTGCTGACATGGATCTTGGGGTACTTCTGGAGTCTCCCCAGGGGAGTCAGTCCTCGTCTCGAATGCGGGCATGCACTTGCGCTTTCCTCCAGAGCGGTAGCAGCAGTGTCACGCAGTCCGCCGCGTGGATCAAAGGATCTATGGTTTTCCCTCGAGTCTTTCCCACGAGGCTTTCCCACGAGGCTTTCCCACAGGGCTGTCCCACGTGCACACGTGGTGGGAGTCGATCCTCGGCTTGAACGTCAAGGCAGTGCAGGGAAAACAGGTTCCTCTGGAATGGACTGACACATCTGGGGGACTCTTCGAATGGTGGCACGACCCTGGAGTTCCTCTCGCCTTTCCTGTGGAGAGCGCCTCCTCTTGAGATGCGACTGGAACGCCGGGAATTCTTTCCCTACGAAACAGGGAAAGGATCCCTCATCTCGAGCTAGGAGGCGGAAACGGGGCTCCCCTGGATGTGTGCGGGACCCACGTGCTTCCTCTCGAGTGGAGACGGGTATGTCGGGGAACTTCTTGAGTTGCAGCAATGGTGTGAAGGACCCTTTGGAAGTTCCAGTGTTTAGACGTGATTGGCCTCGAGAAGCCTCAGCGGAAATGGGCCTCATCTCGCCTGGAGGGCAAAACCTCCTGGATTTTCTCGAGTTGCGGCAGGTGCTCTCGACTTACGACGGGGACCTCAGGGACCCGCTCTGGTGGCCTCAGGAAAGGCCAGTCCCCATGCGAGTTCCTCGGGGGCCTCTCGGGATTCCTCTCCCGTCGATGCCAGGGCCTAAGACCTTGTGTGGAGTCGGGGCCGGAACCTGAGGATTCCTCTCCAGTGCTGACATGGATATTGGGGTACTTCTGGAGTCTCCCCAGGGGAGTCAGTCCTCGTCTCGAATGCGGGCATGCACTTGCGCTTTCCTCCAGAGCGGTAGCAGCAGTGTCACGCAGTCCGCCGCGTGGATCAAAGGATTTATGGTTTTCCCTCGAGTCTTTCCCACGAGGCTTTCCCACGAGGCTTTCCCACAGGGCTGTCCCACGTGCACACGTGGTGGGAGTCGATCCTCGGCTTGAACGTCAAGGCAGTGCAGGGAAAACAGGTTCCTCTGGAATGGACTGACACATCTGGGGGACTCTTGGAATGGTGGCACGACCCTGGAGTTCCTCTCGCCTTTCCTGTGGAGAGCGCCTCCTCTTGAGATGCGACGGTAACGCCGGGAATTCTTTCCATACGAAACAGGGAAAGGATCCCTCATCTCGAGCTAGGAGGCGGAAACGGGGCTCCCCTGGATGTGTGCGGGACCACACGTGCTTCCTCTCGAGTGGAGACGGGTATGTCGGGGAACTTCTTGAGTTGCAGCAAGGGTGTGAAGGACCCTTTGGAAGTTCCAGTGGTTAGATGTGATTGGCCTCGAGAAGCCTCAGCGGAAATGGGCCTCATCTCGCCTGGAGGGCAAAACCTCCTGGATTTTCTCGAGTTGCGGCAGGTGCTCTCGACTTACGACGGGGACCTCAGGGACCCGCTCTGGTGGCCTCAGGAAGGCCAGTCCCCATGCGAGTTCCTCGGGGGCCTCTCGGGATTCCTCTCCCGTCGATGCCGGGGCCTAAGACCTTGAGTGGAGTCGGGGCCGGAACCTGAGGATTCCTCTCCAGTGCTGACATGGATCTTGGGGTACTTCTGGAGTCTCCCCAGGGGAGTCAGTCCTCGTCTCGAATGCGGGCATGCACTTGCGCTTTCCTCCAGAGCGGAAGCAGCAGTGTCACGCAGTCCGCCGCGTGGATCAAAGGATCTATGGTTTTCCCTCGAGTCTTTCCCACGAGGCTTTCCCACGAGGCTTTCCCACAGGGCTGTCCCACGTGCACACGTGGTGGGAGTCGATCCTCGGCTTGAACGTCAAGGCAGTGCAGGGAAAACAGGTTCCTCTGGAATGGACTGACACATCTGGGGGACTCTTGGAATGGTGGCACGACCCTGGAGTTCCTCTCGCCTTTCCTGTGGAGAGCGCCTCCTCTTGAGATGCGACGGGAACGCCGGGAATTCTTTCCCTACGAAACAGGGAAAGGATCCCTCATCTCGAGCTAGGAGGCGGAAACGGGGCTCCCCTGGATGTGTGAGGGACCCCACGTGCTTCCTCTCGAGTGGAGACGGGTATATCGGGGAACTTCTTGAGTTGCAGCAAGGGTGTGAAGGACCCTTTGGAAGTTCCAGTGGTTAGACGGGATTAGCCTCGAGAAGCCTCAGCGGAAATGGGCCTCATCGCGCCTGGAGGGCAAAACCTCCTGGATTTTCTCGAGTTGCGGCAGGTGCTCTCGACTTACGACAGGGACCTCAGGGACCCGCTCTGGTGGCCTCAGGAAAGGCCAGTCCCCATGCGAGTTCCTCGGGGGCCTCTCGGGATTCCTCTCCCGTCGGTGCCGGGGCCTAAGACCTTGTGTGGAGTCGGGGCCGGAACCTGAGGATTCCTCCCCAGTGCTGACATGGATCTTGGGGTACTTCTGGAGTCTCCCCAGGGGAGTCAGTCCTCGTCTCGAATGCGGGCATGCACTTGCGCTTTCCTCCAGAGCGGAAGCAGCAGTGTCACGCAGTCCGCCGCGTGGATCAAAGGATCTATGGTTTTCCCTCGAGTCTTTCCCACGAGGCTTTCCCACGAGGCTTTCCCACAGGGCTGTCCCACGTGCACACGTGGTGGGAGTCGATCCTCGGCTTGAACGTCAAGGCAGTGCAGGGAAAACAGGTTCCTCTGGAATGGACTGACACATCTGGGGGAGTCTTGGAATGGTGGCACGACCCTGGAGTTCCTCTCGCCTTTCCTGTGGAGAGCGCATCCTCTTGAGATGCGACGGGAACGCCGGGAATTCTTTCCCTACGAAACAGGGAAAGGATCCCTCATCTCGAGCTAGGAGGCGGAAACGGGGCTCCCCTGGATGTGTGCGGGACCCCACGTGCTTCCTCTCGAGTGGAGACGGGTATGTCGGGGAACTTCTTGAGTTGCAGCAATGGTGTGAAGGACCCTTTGGAAGTTCCAGTGGTTAGATGTGATTGGCCTCGAGAAGCCTCAGCGGAAATGGGCCTCATCTCGCCTGGAGGGTAAAACCTCCTGGATTTTCTCGAGTTGCGGCAGGGGATCTCGACTTATGACGGGGACCTCAGGGACCCGCTCTGGTGGCCTCAGGAAAGGCCAGTCCCCATGCGAGTTCCTCGGGGGCCTCTCGGGATTCCTCTCCCGTCGATGCCGGGGCCTAAGACCTTGTGTGGAGTCGGGGCCGGAACCTGAGGATTCCTCTCCAGTGCTGACATGGATCTTGGGGTACTTCTGGAGTCTCCCCAGGGGAGTCAGTCCTCGTCTCGAATGCGGGCATGCACTTGCGCTTTCCTCCAGAGCGGTAGCAGCAGTGTCACGCAGTCCGCCGCGTGGATCAAAGGATCTATGGTTTTCCCTCGAGTCTTTCCCACGAGGCTTTCCCACGAGGCTTTCCCACAGGGCTGTCCCACGTGCACACGTGGTGGGAGTCGATCCTCGGCTTGAACGTCAAGGCAGTGCAGGGAAAACAGGCTCCTCTGGAATGGACTGACACATCTGGGGGACTTTTGGAATGGTGGCACGACCCTGGAGTTCCTCTCGCCTTTCCTGTGGAGAGCGCCTCCTCTTGAGATGCGACGGGAACGCCGGGAATTCTTTCCCTACGAAACAGGGAAAGGATCCCTCATCTCGAGCTAGGAGGCGGAAACGGGGCTCCCCTGGATGTGTGCGGGACCCACGTGCTTCCTCTCGAGTGCAGACGGGTATGTCGGGGAACTTCTTGAGTTGCAGCAATGGTGTGAAGGACCCTTTGGAAGTTCCAGTGGTTAGATGTGATTGGCCTCGAGAAGCCTCAGCGAAAATGGGCCTCATCTCGCCTGGAGGGCAAAACCTCCTGGATTTTCTCGAGTTGCGGCATGTGCTCTCGACTTACGACGGGGACCTCAGGGAACCGATCTGGTGGCCTCAGGAAAGGCCAGTCCCCATGCGAGTTCCTCGTGGGCCTCTCGGGATTCCTCTCCCGTCGATGCCGGGGCCTAAGACCTTGTGTGGAGTCGGGGCCGGAACCTGAGGATTCCTCTCCAGTGCTGACATGGATCTTGGGGTACTTCTGGAGTCTCCCCAGGGGAGTCAGTCCTCGTCTCGAATGCGGGCATGCACTTGCGCTTTCCTCCAGAGCGGTAGCAGCAGTGTCACGCAGTCCGCCGCGTGTATCAAAGGATCTATGGTTTTCCCTCGAGTCTTTCCCACTAGGCTTTCCCACGAGGCTTTCCCACAGGGCTGTCCCACGTGCACACGTGGTGGGAGTCGATCCTCGGCTTGAACGTCAAGGCAGTGCAGGGAAAACAGGTTCCTCTGGAATGGACTGACACATCTGGGGGACTCTTGGAATGGTGGCATGACCCTGGAGTTCCTCTCGCCTTTCCTGTGGAGAGCGCCTCCTCTGGAGATGCGACGGGAACGCCGGGAATTCTTTCCCTACGAAACAGGGAAAGGATCCCTCATCTCGAGCTAGGAGTCGGAAACGGGGCTCCCCTGGATGTGTGCGGGACCCACGTGCTTCCTCTCGAGTGGAGACGGGTATGTCGGGGATCTTCTTGAGTTGCAGCAAGGGTGTGAAGGACCCTTTGGAAGTTCCATTGGTTAGACGTGATTGGCCTCGATAAGCCTCAGCGAAAATGGGCCTCATCTCGCCTGGAGGGCAAAACCTCCTGGATTTTCTCGAGTTGCGGCTGGTGCTCTCGACTTACGACGGGGACCTCAGGGACCCGCTCTGGTGTCCTCAGGAGAGGCCAGTCCCCATGCGAGTTCCTCGGGGGCCTCTCGGGATTCCTCTCCCGTCGATGCCGGGGCCTAAGACCTTGTGTGGAGTCGGGGCCGGAACCTGAGGATTCCTCTCCAGTGCTGACGTGGATCTTGGGGTACTTCTGGAGTCTCCCCAGGGGAGTCAGTCCTCGTCTCGAATGCGGGCATGCACTTGCGCTTTCCTCCAGAGCGGTAGCAGCAGTGTCACGCAGTCCGCCGCGTGGATCAAAGGATCTATGGTTTTCCCTCGAGTCTTTCCCACGAGGCTTTCCCACGAGGCTTTCCCACAGGGCTGTCCCACGTACACACGTGGTGGGAGTCGATCCTCGGCTTGAACGTCAAGGCAGTGCAGGGAAAACAGGCTCCTCTGGAATGGACTGACACATCTGGGGGACTCTTCGAATGGTGGCACGACCCTGGAGTTCCTCTCGCCTTTCCTGTGGAGAGCGCCTCCTCTTGAGATGCGACGGGAACGCCGGGAATTCTTTCCCTACGAAACAGGGAAAGGATACCTCATCTCGAGCTAGGAGGCGGAAACGGAGCTCCCCTGGATGGGTGCGGGACCCCACGTGCTTCCTCTCGAGTGGAGACGGGTATGTCGGGGAACTTCTTGAGTTGCAGCAATGGTGTGAAGGACCCTTTGGAAGTTCCAGTGGTTAGATGTGATTGGCCTCGAGAAGCCTCAGCGGAAATGGGCCTCATCTCGCCTGGAGGGCAAAACCTCCTGGATTTTCTCGAGTTGCGGCAGGTGCTCTCGACTTACGACGGGGACCTCAGGGAACCGCTCTGGTGGCCTCATGAAAGGCCAGTCCCCATGCGAGTTCCTCGGGGGCCTCTCGGGATTCCTCTCCCGTCGATGCCGGGGCCTAAGACCTTGTGTGGAGTCGGGGCCGGAACCTGAGGATTCCTCTCCAGTGCTGACATGGATCTTGGGGTACTTCTGGAGTCTCCCCAGGGGAGTCAGTCCTCGTCTCGAATGCGGGCATGCAATTGCGCTTTCCTCCAGAGCGGTAGCAGCAGTGTCACGCATTCCGCCGCGTGGATCAAAGGATCTATGGTTTTCCCTCGAGTCTTTCCCACGAGGCTTTCCCACGAGGCTTTCCCACAGGGCTGTCCCACGTGCACACGTGGTGGGAGTCGATCCTCGGCTTGAACGTCAAGGCAGTGCAGGGAAAACAGGTTCCTCTGGAATGGACTGACACATCTGGGGGACTCTTCGAATGATGGCACGACCCTGGAGTTCCTCTCGCCTTTCCTGTGGAGAGCGCCTCCTCTTGAGATGCGACGGGAACGCCGGGAATTCTTTCCCTACGAAACAGGGAAAGGATCCCTCATCTCGAGCTAGGAGGCGGAAACGGGGCTCCCCTGGATGTGTGCGGGACCCACGTGCTTCCTCTCGAGTGCAGACCGGTATGTCGGGGAACTTCTTGAGTTGCAGCAAGGGTGCGAAGGACCCTTTGGAAGTTCCAGTGGTTAGACGTGATTGGCCTCGAGAAGCCTCAGCGGAAATGGGCCTCATCTCGCCTGGAGAGCAAAACATCCTGGATTTTCTCGAGTTGCGGCAGGTGCTCTCGACTTACGACGGGGACCTCAGGGACCCGCTCTGGTGGCCTCAGGAAAGGCCAGTCCCCATGCGAGTTCCTCGGGGGCCTCTCGGGATTCCTCTCCCGTCGATGCCGGGGCCTAAGACCTTGTGTGGAGTCGGGGCCGGAACCTGAGGATTCCTCTCCAGTGCTGACATGGATCTTGGGGTACTTCTGGAGTCTCCCCAGGGGAGTCAGTCCTCGTCTCGAATGCGGGCATGCACTTGCGCTTTCCTCCAGAGCGGTAGCAGCAGTGTCACGCAGTCCGCCTCGTGGATCAAAGGATGTATGGTTTTCCCTTGAGTCTTTCCCAAGAGGCTTTCCCACAGGGCTGTCCCACGTGCACACGTGGTGGGAGTCGATCCTCGGCTTGAACGTCAAGGCAGTGCAGGGAAAACAGGTTCCTCTGGAATGGACTGACACATCTGGGGGACTCTTGGAATGGTGGCATGACCCTGGAGTTCCTCTCGCCTTTCCTGTGGAGAGCGCCTCCTCTTGAGATGCGACGGGAACGCCGGGAATTCTTTCCCTACGAAACAGGGAAAGGATCCCTCATCTCGAGCTAGGAGGCGGAAACGGGGCTCCCCTGGATGTGTGCGGGACACCACGTGCTTCCTCTAGAGTGCAGACGGGTGTGTCGGGGAACTTCTTGAGTTGCAGCAAGGGTGTGAAGGACCCTTTGGAAGTTCCAGTGGTTAGACGTGATTGGCCTCGAGAAGCCTCAGCGGAAATGGGCCTCATCTCGCCTGGAGGGCAAAACCTCCTGGATTTTCTCGAGTTGCGGCAGGTGCTCTCGACTTTCGACGGGGACCTCAGGGACTCGCTCTGGTGGCCTCAGGAAAGGCCAGTCCCCATGCGAGTTCCTCGGGGGCCTCTCGGGATTCCTCTCCCGTCGATGCCGGGGCCTAAGACCTTGTGTGGAGTCGGGGCCGGAACCTGAGGATTCCTCTCCAGTGCTGACATGGATCTTAGGGTACTTCTGGAGTCTCCCCAGGGGAGTCAGTCCTCGTCTCGAATGCGGGCATGCACTTGCGCTTTCCTCCAGAGCTGTAGCAGCAGTGTCACGCAGTCCACCGCGTGGAGCAAAGGATCTATGGTTTTCCCTCGAGTCTTTCCCACGAGGCTTTCCCACGATGCTTTCCCACAGGGCTGTCCCACGTGCACACGTGGTGGGAGTCGATCCTCGGCTTGAACGTCAATGCAGTGTAGGGAAAACAGGTTCCTCTGGAATGGACTGACACATCTGGGGGACTCTTGGAATGGTGTCACGACCCTGGAGTTCCTCTCGCCTTTCCTGTGGAGAGCGCCTCCTCTTGAGATGCGACGGGAACGCCGGGAATTCTTTCCCTACGAAACAGGGAAAGGATCCCTCATCTCGAGCTAGGAGGCGGAAACGGAGCTCCCCTGGATGGGTGCGGGACCCCACGTGCTTCCTCTCGAGTGGAGACGGGTATGTCGGGGAACTTCTTGAGTTGCAGCAATGGTGTGAAGGACCCTTTGGAAGTTCCAGTGGTTAGATGTGATTGGCCTCGAGAAGCCTCAGCGGAAATGGGCCTCATCTCGCCTGGAGGGCAAAACCTCCTGGATTTTCTCGAGTTGCGGCAGGTGCTCTCGACTTAGGACGGGGACCTCAGGGAACCGCTCTGGTGGCCTCAGGAAAGGCCAGTCCCCATGCGAGTTCCTCGGGGGCCTCTCGGGATTCCTCTCCCGTCGATGCCGGGGCCTAAGACCTTGTGTGGAGTCGGGGCCGGAACCTGAGGATTCCTCTCCAGTGCTGACGTGGATCTTGGGGTACTTCTGGAGTCTCCCCAGGGGAGTCAGTCCTCGTCTCGAATGCGGGCATGCACTTGCGCTTTCCTCCAGAGCGGTAGCAGCAGTGTCACGCAGTCCGCCGCGTGGATCAAAGGATCTATGGTTTTCCCTCGAGTCTTTCCCACGAGGCTTTCCCACGAGGCTTTCCCACAGGGCTGTCCCACGTGCACACGTGGTGGGAGTCGATCCTCGGCTTGAACGTCAAGGCAGTGCAGGGAAAACAGGTTCCTCTGGAATGGACTGACACATCTGGGGGACTCTTCGAATGGTGGCACGACCCTGGAGTTCCTCTCGCCTTTCCTGTGGAGAGCGCCTCCTCTTGAGATGCGACGGGAACGCCGGGAATTCTTTCCCTACGAAACAGGGAAAGGATCCCTCATCTCGAGCTAGGAGGCGGAAACGGGGCTCCCCTGGATGTGTGCGGGACACCACGTGCTTCCTCTCGAGTGCAGACCGGTATGTCGGGGAACTTCTTGAGTTGCAGCAAGGGTGCGAAGGACCCTTTGGAAGTTCCAGTGGTTAGACGTGATTGGCCTCGAGAAGCCTCAGCGGAAATGGGCCTCATCTCGCCTGGAGAGCAAAACATCCTGGATTTTCTCGAGTTGCGGCAGGTGCTCTCGACTTACGTCGGGGACCTCAGGGACCCGCTCTGGTGGCCTCAGGAAAGGCCAGTCCCCATGCGAGTTCCTCGGGGGCCTCTCGGGATTCCTCTCCCGTCGATGCCGGGTCCTAAGACCTTGTGTGGAGTCGGGGCCGGAACCTGAGGATTCCTCTCCAGTGCTGACATGGATCTTGGGGTACTTCTGGAGTCTCCCCAGGGGAGTCAGTCCTCGTCTCGAATGCGGGCATGCACTTGCGCTTTCCTCCAGAGCGGTAGCAGCAGTATCACGCAGTCCGCCTCCTGGATCAAAGGATGTATGGTTTTCCCTTGAGTCTTTCCCACGAGGCTTTCCCACAGGGCTGTCCCACGTGCACACGTGGTGGGAGTCGATCCTCGGCTTGAACGTCAAGGCAGTGCAGGGAAAACAGGTTCCTCTGGAATGGACTGACACATCTGGGGGACTCTTGGAATGGTGGCACGACCCTGGAGTTCCTCTCGCCTTTCCTGTGGAGAGCGCCTCCTCTTGAGATGCGACGGGAACGCCGGGAATTCTTTCCCTACGAAACAGGGAAAGGATCCCTCATCTCGAGCTAGGAGGCGGAAACGGGGCTCCCCTGGATGTGTGCGGGACCCACGTGCTTCCTCTCGAGTGGAGACGGGTATGTCGGGGAACTTCTTGAGTTGCAGCAAGGGTGTGAAGAAACCGTTGGAAGTTCCAGTGGTTAGACGTGATTAGCC
Source organism: Ovis canadensis (assembly GCF_042477335.2). Classification (NCBI taxonomy): domain Eukaryota; kingdom Metazoa; phylum Chordata; class Mammalia; order Artiodactyla; family Bovidae; genus Ovis; species Ovis canadensis. Next base: position 5,802,784 of record NC_091252.1, read on the forward strand.
TCGAGAAGCCTCAGCGGAAATGGGCCTCATCTCGCCTGGAGGGTAAAACCTCCTGGATTTTCTCGATTTGCGGCAGGGGATCTCGACTTACGACGGGGACCTCAGGGACCCGCTCTGGTGGCCTCAGGAAAGGCCAGTCCCCATGCGAGTTCCTCGGGGGCCTCTCGGGATTCCTCTCCCGTCGATGCCGGGGCCTAAGACCTTGTGTGGAGTCGGGGCCGGAACCTGAGGATTCCTCTCCAGTGCTGACATGGATCTTGGGGTACTTCTGGAGTCTCCCCAGGGGAGTCAGTCCTCGTCTCGAATGCGGGCATGCACTTGCGCTTTCCTCCAGAGCGGTAGCAGCAGTGTCACGCAGTCCGCCGCGTGGATCAAAGGATCTATGGTTTTCCCTCGAGTCTTTCCCACGAGGCTTTCCCACGAGGCTTTCCCACAGGGCTGTCCCACGTGCACACGTGGTGGGAGTCGATCCTCGGCTTGAACGTCAAGGCAGTGCAGGGAAAACAGGTTCCTCTGGAATGGACTGACACATCTGGGGGACTTTTGGAATGGTGGCACGACCCTGGAGTTCCTCTCGCCTTTCCTGTGGAGAGCGCCTCCTCTTGAGATGCGACGGGAACGCCGGGAATTCTTTCCCTACGAAACAGGGAAAGGATCCCTCATCTCGAGCTAGGAGGCAGAAACGGGGCTCCCCTGGATGTGTGCGGGACCCACGTGCTTCCTCTCGAGTGCAGACGGGTATGTCGGGGAACTTCTTGAGTTACAGCAATGGTGTGAAGGACCCTTGGGAAGTTCCAGTGGTTAGATGTGATTGGCCTCGAGAAGCCTCAGCGGAAATGGGCCTCATCTCGCCTGGAGGGCAAAACCTCCTGGATTTTCTCGAGTTGCGGCAGGTGCTCTCGACTTACGACGGGGACCTCAGTTACCCGCTCTGGTGGCCTCAGGAAAGGCCAGTCCCCATGCGAGTTCCTCGGGGGCCTCTCGGGATTCCTCTCCCGTCGATGCCGGGGCCTAAGACCTTGTGTGGAGTCGGGGCCGGAACCTGAGGATTCCTCTCCAGTGCTGACATGGATCTTGGGGTACTTCTGGAGTCTCCCCAGGGGAGTCAGTCCTCGTCTCGAATGCGGGCATGCACTTGCGCTTTCCTCCAGAGCGGTAGCAGCAGTGTCACGCAGTCCTCCGCGTGGATCAAAGGATCTATGGTTTTCCCTCGAGTCTCTCCCACGAGGCTTTCCCACGAGGCTTTCCCACAGGGCTGTCCCACGTGCACACGTGGTGGGAGTCGATCCTCGGCTTGAACGTCAAGGCAGTGTAGGGAAAACAGGTTCCTCTGGAATGGACTGACACATCTGGGGGACTCTTGGAATGGTGTCATGACCCTGGAGTTCCTCTCGCCTTTCCTGTGGAGAGCGCCTCCTCTTGAGATGCGACGGGAACGCCGGGAATTCTTTCCCTACGAAACAGGGAAAGGATCCCTCATCTCGAGATAGGAGGCGGAAACGGGGCTCCCCTGGATGTGTGCGGGACCCCACGTGCTTCCTCTCGAGTGTAGACGGGTGTGTCGGGGAACTTCTTGAGTTGCAGCAAGGGTGTGAAGGACCCTTTGGAAGTTCCAGTGGTTAGATGTGATGGCCACGAGAAGCCTCAGCGGAAATGGGCCTCATCTCGCCTGGAGGGCAAAACCTCCTGGATTTTCTCGAGTTGCGGCAGGTGCTCTCGACTTTCGACGGGGACCTCAGGGACCCGCTCTGGTGGCCTCAGGAAAGGCCAGTCCCCATGCGAGTTCCTCGGGGGCCTCTCGGGATTCCTCTCCCGTCGATGCCGGGGCCTAAGACCTTGTGTGGAGTCGGGGCCGGAACCTGAGGATTCCTCTCCAGTGCTGACATGGATCTTAGGGTACTTCTGGAGTCTCCCCAGGGGAGTCAGTCCTCGTCTCGAATGCGGGCATGCACTTGCGCTTTCCTCCAGAGCTGTAGCAGCAGTGTCACGCAGTCCGCCGCGTGGATCAAAGGATCTATGGTTTTCCCTCGAGTCTTTCCCACGAGGCTTTCCCACGATGCTTTCCCACAGGGCTGTCCCACGTGCACACGTGGTGGGAGTCGATCCTCGGCTTGAACGTCAATGCAGTGTAGGGAAAACAGGTTCCTCTGGAATGGACTGACACATCTGGGGGACTCTTGGAATGGTGTCACGACCCTGGAGTTCCTCTCGCCTTTCCTGTGGAGAGCGCCTCCTCTTGAGATGCGACGGGAACGCCAGGAATTCTTTCCCTACGAAACAGGGAAAGGATCCCTCATCTCGAGCTAGGAGGCGGAAACGGAGCTCCCCTGGATGGGTGCGGGACCCCACGTGCTTCCTCTCGAGTGGAGACGGGTATGTCGGGGAACTTCTTGAGTTGCAGCAATGGTGTGAAGGACCCTTTGGAAGTTCCAGTGTTTAGATGTGATTGGCCTCGAGAAGCCTCAGAGGAAATGGGCCTCATCTCGCCTGGAGGGCAAAACCTCCTGGATTTTCTCGAGTTGCGGCAGGTGCTCTCGACTTACGACGGGGACATCAGGGAACCGCTCTGGTGGCCTCAGGAAAGGCCAGTCCCCATGCGAGTTCCTCGGGGGCCTCTCGGGATTCCTCTCTCGTCGATGCCGGGGCCTAAGACCTTGTGTGGAGTCGGGGCCGGAACCTGAGGATTCCTCTCCAGTGCTGACATGGATCTTGGGGTACTTCTGGAGTCTCCCCAGGGGAGTCAGTCCTCGTCTCGAATGCGGGCATGCACTTGCGCTTTCCTCCAGAGCGGTAGCAGCAGTGTCACGCAGTCCGCCGCGTGGATCAAAGGATCTATGGTTTTCCCTCGAGTCTTTCCCACTAGGCTTTCCCACGAGGCTTTCCCACAGGGCTGTCCCACGTGCACACGTGGTGGGAGTCGATCCTCGGCTTGAACGTCAAGGCAGTGCAGGGAAAACAGGTTCCTCTGGAATGGACTGACACATCTGGGGGACTCTTGGAATGGTGGCATGACCCTGGAGTTCCTCTCGCCTTTCCTGTGGAGAGCGCCTCCTCTGGAGATGCGACGGGAACGCCGGGAATTCTTTCCCTACGAAACAGGGAAAGGATCCCTCATCTCGAGCTAGGATGCGGAAACGGGGCTCCCCTGGATGTGTGCGGGACACCACGTGCTTCCTCTCGAGTGCAGACGGGTATGTGGGGGAACTTCTTGAGTTGCAGCAAGGGTGTGAAGGACCCTTTGGAAGTTCCAGTGGTTAGATGTGATTGGCCTCGAGAAGCCTCAGCGGAAATGGGCTATATCTCGCCTGGAGGGCAAAACCTCCTGGATTTTCTCGAGTTGCGGCAGGTGCTCTCGACTTACGACGGGGACCTCAGTTACCCGCTCTGGTGGCCTCAGGAAAGGCCAGTCCCCATGCGAGTTCCTCGGGGGCGTCTCGGGATTCCTCTCCCGTCGATGCCGGGGCCTAAGAGATTGTGTGGAGTGGGGCCCGGAACCTGAGGATTCCTCTCCAGTGCTGACATGGATCTTGGGGTACTTCTGGAGTCTCCCCAGGGGAGTCAGTCCTCGTCTCGAATGCGGGCATGCACTTGCGCTTTCCTCCAGAGCGGTAGCAGCAGTGTCACGCAGTCCGCCGCGTGGATCAAAGGATCTATGGTTTTCCCTCGAGTCTCTCCCACGAGGCTTTCCCACGAGGCTTTCCCACAGCGCTGTCCCACGTGCACACGTGGTGGTAGTCGATTCTCGGCTTGAACGTCAAGGCAGTGGAGGGAAAACAGGTTCCTCTGGAATGGACTGACACATCTGGGGGACTCTTGGAATGGTGTCATGACCCTGGAGTTCCTCTCGCCTTTCCTGTGGAGAGCGCCTCCTCTTGAGATGCGACGGGAACGCCGGGAATTCTTTCCCTACGAAACAGGGAAAGGATCCCTCATCTCGAGCTAGGAGGCGGAAACGGGGCTCCCCTGGATGTGTGCGGGACACCACGTGCTTCCTCTAGAGTGCAGACGGGTGTGTCGGGGAACTTCTTGAGTTGCAGCAAGGGTGTGAAGGACACTTTGGAAGTTCCAGTGGTTAGATGTGATTGGCCACGAGAAGCCTCAGCGGAAATGGGCCTCATCTCGCCTGGAGGGCAAAACCTCCTGGATTTTCTCGAGTTGCGGCAGGTGCTCTCGACTTTCGACGGGGACCTCAGGGACCCGCTCTGGTGGCCTCAGGAAAGGCCAGTCCCCATGCGAGTTCCTCGGGGGCCTCTCGGGATTCCTCTCCCGTCGATGCCGGTTCCTAAGACCTTGTGTGGAGTCGGGGCCGGAACCTGAGGATTCCTCTCCAGTGCTGACATGGATCTTAGGGTACTTCTGGAGTCTCCCCAGGGGAGTCAGTCCTCGTCTCGAATGCGGGCATGCACTTGCGCTTTCCTCCAGAGCGGTAGCAGCAGTGTCACGCAGTCCGCCGCGTGGATCAAAGGATCTATGGTTTTCCCTCGAGTCTTTCCCACGAGGCTTTCCCACGAGGCTTTCCCACAGGGCTGTCCCACGTGCACACGTGGTGGGAGTCGATCCTCGGCTTGAACGTCAAGGCAGTGCAGGGAAAACAGGTTCCTCTGGAATGTACTGACACATCTGGGGGACTCTTGCAATGGTGGCACGACCCTGGAGTTCCTCTCGCCTTTCCTGTGGAGAGCGCCTCCTCTTGAGATGCGACGGGAACGCCGGGAATTCTTTCCCTACGAAACAGGGAAAGGATCCCTCATCTCGAGTTAGGAGGCGGAAACGGGGCTCCCCTGGATGTCTGCGGGACACCACGTGCTTCCTCTCGAGTGCAGACGGGTATGTCGGGGAACTTCTTGAGTTGCAGCAAGGGTGTGAAGGACCCTTTGGAAGGTCCAGTGGTTAGATGTGGTTGGCCTCGAGAAGCCTCAGCGGAAATGGGCCTCATCTCGCCTGGAGGGCAAAACCTCCTGGATTTTCTCGAGTTGCGGCAGGTGCTCTCGACTTACGACGGGGACCTCAGGGACCCGCTCTGGTGGCCTCAGGAAAGGCCAGTCCCCATGCGATTTCCTCGGGGGCCTCTCGGGACTCCTCTCCCGTCGATGCCGTGGCCTAAGACCTTGTGTGGAGTCGGGGCCGGAACCTGAGGATTCCTCTCCAGTGCTGACATGGATCTGGGGTACTTCTGGAGTCTCCCCAGGGGAGTCAGTCCTCGTCTCGAATGCGGGCATGCACTTGCGCTTTCCTCCTGAGCGAGAGCAGCAGTGTCACGCAGTCCGCCGCGTGGATCAAAGGATCTATGGTTTTCCCTCGAGTCTTTCCCACGAGGCTTTCCCACGAGGCTTTCCCACGAGGCTTTCCCACAGGGCTGTCCCACGTGCACACGTGGTGGGAGTCCATCCTCGGCTTGAACGTCAAGGCAGTGCAGGGAAAACAGGTTCCTCTGGAATTGACTGACACATCTGGGGGACTCTTGGAATGGTGGCATGACCCTGGAGTTCCTCTCGCCTTTCCTGTGGAGAGCGCCTCCTCTGGAGATGCGACGGGAACGCCGGGAATTCTTTCCCTACGAAACAGGGAAAGGATCCCTCATCTCGAGCTAGGAGGCGGAAACGGGGCTCCCCTGGATGTGTGCGGGACACCACGTGCTTCCTCTCGAGTGCAGACGGGTGTGTCGGGGAACTTCTTGAGTTGCAGCAAGGGTGTGAAGGACCCTTTGGAAGTTCCAGTGGTTAGATGTGATTGGCCTCGAGAAGCCTCAGCGGAAATGGGCCTCATCTCGCCTGGAGGGCAAAACCTCCTGGATTTTCTCGAGTTGCGGCAGGTGCTCTCGACTTACGTCGGGGACCTCAGGGACCCGCTCTGGTGGCCTCAGGAAAGGCCACTCCCCATGCGAGTTCCTCGGGGGCCTCTCGGGATTCCTCTCCCGTCGATGCCGGGGCCTAAGACCTTGTGTGGAGTCGGGGCCGGAACCTGAGGATTCCTCTCCAGTGCTGACATGGATCTTGGGGTACTTCTGGAGTCTCCCCAGGGGAGTCAGTCCTCGTCTCGAATGCGGGCATGCACTTGCGCTTTCCTCCAGAGCGGTAGCAGCAGTGTCACGCAGTCCGCCGCGTGGTCAAAGGATCTATGGTTTTCCCTCGAGTCTTTCCCACGAGGCTTTCCCACGAGGCTTTCCCACAGGGCTGTCCCACGTCCACACGTGGTGGGAGTCGATCCTCGGCTTGAACGTCAAGGCAGTGCAGGGAAAACAGGTTCCTCTGGAATGGACTGACACATCTGGGGGACTCTTGGAATGGTGGCATGACCCTGGAGTTCCTCTCGCCTTTCCTGTGGAGAGCGCCTCCTCTTGAGATGCGACGGGAATGCCGGGAATTCTTTCCCTACGAAACAGGGAAAGGATCCCTCATCTCGAGCTAGGAGGCGGAAACGGGGCTCCCCTGGATGTGTGCGGGACACCACGTGCTTCCTCTGGAGTGCAGACGGGTGTGTCGGGGAACTTCTTGAGTTGCAGCAAGGGTGTGAAGGACCCTTTGGAAGTTCCAGTGGTTAGATGTGATTGGCCTCGAGAAGCCTCAGCGGAAATGCGCCTCATCTCGCCTGGAGGGCAAAACCTCCTGGATTTTCTCGAGTTGCGGCAGGTGCTCTCGACTTTCGACCGGGACCTCAGGGACCCGCTCTGGTGGCCTCAGGAAAGGCCAGTCCCCATGCGAGTTCCACGGGGGCCTCTCGGGATTCCTCTCCCGTCGATGCCGGGGCCTAAGACCTTGTGTGGAGTCGGGGCCGGAACCTGAGGATTCCTCTCCAGTGCTGACATGGATCTTGGGGTACTTCTGGAGTCTCCCCAGGGGAGTCAGTCCTCGTCTCGAATGCGGGCATGCACTTGCGCTTTCCTCCAGAGCTGTAGCAGCAGTGTCACGCAGTCCGCCGCGTGGATCAAAGGATCTATGGTTTTCCCTCGAGTCTTTCCCACGAGGCTTTCCCACGATGCTTTCCCACAGGGCTGTCCCACGTGCACACGTGGTGGGAGTCGATCCTCGGCTTGAACGTCAATGCAGTGCAGGGAAAACAGGTTCCTCTGGAATGGACTGACACATCTGGGGGACTCTTGGAATGGTGGCACGACCCTGGAGTTCCTCTCGCCTTTCCTGTGGAGAGCGCCTCCTCTTGAGATGCGACGGGAACGCCGGGAATTCTTTCCCTACGAAACAGGGAAAGGATCCCTCATCTCGAGCTAGGAGGCGGAAACGGAGCTCCCCTGGATGGTTGCGGGACCCCACGTGCTTCCTCTCGAGTGGAGACTGGTATGTCGGGGAACTTCTTGAGTTGCAGCAATGGTGTGAAGGACCCTTTGTAAGTTCCAGTGGTTAGATGTGATTGGCCTCGAGAAGCCTCAGCGGAAATGGGCCTCATCTCGCCTGGAGGGCAAAACCTCCTGGATTTTCTCGAGTTGCGGCAGGTGCTCTCGACTTACGACGGGGACCTCAGGGACACGCTCTGGTGGCCTCAGGAAAGGCCAGTCCCCATGCGAGTTCCTCGGGGGCCTCTCGGGATTCCTCTCCCGTCGATGCCGGGGCCTAAGACCTTGTGTGGAGTCGGGGCCAGAACCTGAGGATTCCTCTCCAGTGCTGACATGGATCTTGGGGTACTTCTGGAGTCTCCCCAGGGGAGTCAGTCCTCGTCTCGAATGCGGGCATGCACTTGCGCTTTCCTCCAGAGCGGTAGCAGCAGTGTCACGCAGTCCGCCGCGTGGATCAAAGGATCTATGGTTTTCCCTCGAGTCTTTCCCACGAGGCTTTCCCACGAGGATTTCCCACAGGGCTGTCCCACGTGCACACGTGGTGGGAGTCGATCCTCGGCTTGAACGTCAAGGCAGTGCAGGGAAAACAGGTTCCTCTGGAATGGACTGACACATCTGGGGGACTCTTGGAATGGTGGCACGACCCTGGAGTTCCTCTCGCCTTTCCTGTGGAGAGCGCCTCCTCTTGAGATGCGACGGGAACGCCGGGAATTCTTTCCCTACGAAAAAGGGAAAGGTTCCCTCATCTCGAGCTAGGAGGCGGAAACGGGGCTCCCCTGGATGTGTGCAGGACCCACGTGCTTCCTCTCGAGTGGAGACGGGTATGTCGGGGAACTTCTTGAGTTGCAGCAAGGGTGTGAATGACCCTTTGGAAGTTCCAGTGGTTAGACGTGATTAGCCTCGAGAAGCCTCAGCGGAAATGGGCCTCATCTCGCCTGGAGGGCAAAACCTCCTGGATTTTCTCGAGTTGCGGCAGGTGCTCTCGACTTACGACGGGGACCTCAGGGACCCGCTCTGGTGGCCTCAGGAAAGGCCAGTCTCCATGCGAGTTCCTCGGGGGCCTCTCGGGATTCCTCTCCCGTCGATGCCGGGGCCTAAGACCTTGTGTGGAGTCGGGGCCAGAACCTGAGGATTCCTCTCCAGTGCTGACATGGATCTTAGGGTACTTCTGGAGTCTCCCCAGGGGAGTCAGTCCTTGTCTCGAATGCGGGCATGCACTTGCGCTTTCGTCCAGAGCGGTAGCAGCAGTGTCACGCAGTCCGCCGCGTGGATCAAAGGATCCATGGTTTTCCCTCGAGTCTTTCCCACGAGGCTTTCCCACGAGGCTTTCCCACAGGGCTGTCCCACGTGCACACGTGGTGGGAGTCGATCCTCGGCTTGAACGTCAAGGCAGTGCAGGGAAAACAGGTTCCTCTGGAATGGACTGACACATCTGGGGGACTCTTGGAATGGTGGCATGACCCTGGAGTTCCTCTCGCCTTTCCTGTGGAGAGCGCCTCCTCTTGAGATGCGACGAGAACGCCGGGAATTCTTTCCCTACGAAACAGGGAAAGAATCCCTCATCTCGAGCTAGGAGGCGGAAACGGAGCTCCCCTGGATGTGTGCGGGACACCACATGCTTCCTCTCGAGTGCAGCCGGGTGTGTCGGGGAACTTCTTGAGTTGCAGCAAGGGTGTGAAGGACCCTTTGGAAGTTCCAGTGGTTAGATGTGATTGGCCTCGAGAAGCCTCAGCGGAAAAGGGCCTCATCTCGCCTGGAGGGCAAAACCTCCTGGATTTTCTCGAGTTGCGGCAGGTGCTCTCGACTTACGACGGGGACCTCAGGGACACGCTCTGGTGGCCTCAGGAAAGGCCAGTCCCCATGCGAGTTCCACGGGGGCCTCTCGGGATTCCTCTCCCGTCGATGCCGGGGCCTAAGACCTTGTGTGGAGTCGGGGGCGGAACCTGAGGATTCCTCTCCAGTGCTGACATGGATCTTGGGGTACTTCTGGAGTCTCCCCAGGGGAGTCAGTCCTCGTCTCGAATGCGGGCATGCACTTGCGCTTTCCTCCAGAGCGGTAGCAGCAGTGTCACGCAGTCCGCCGCGTGGATCAAAGGATCTATGGTTTTCCCTCGAGTCTTTCCCACGAGGCTTTCCCACGAGGCTTTCCCACAGGGCTGTCCCACGTGCACACGTGGTGGGAGTCGATCCTCGGCTTGAACGTCAAGGCAGTGCAGGGAAAACAGGTTCCTCTGGAATGTACTGACACATCTGGGGGACTCTTGCAATGGTGGCACGACCCTGGAGTTCCTCTCGCCTTTCCTGTGGAGAGCGCCTCCTCTTGAGATGCGACGGGAACGCCGGGAATTCTTTCCCTACGAAACAGGGAAAGGATCACTCATCTCGAGGTAGGAGGCGGAAACGGGGCTCCCCTGGATGTCTGCGGGACACCACGTGCTTCCTCTCGAGTGCAGACGGGTATGTCGGGGAACTTCTTGAGTTGCAGCAAGGGTGTGAAGGACCCTTTGGAAGGTCCAGTGGTTAGATGTGGTTGGCCTCGAGAAGCCTCAGCGGAAATGGGCCTCATCTCGCCTGGAGGGCAAAACCTCCTGGATTTTCTCGAGTTGCGGCAGGTGCTCTCGACTTACGACGGGGACCTCAGGGACCCGCTCTGGTGGCCTCAGGAAAGGCCAGTCCCCATGCGATTTCCTCGGGGGCCTCTCGGGATTCCTCTCCCGTCGATGCTGTGGCCTAAGACCTTGTGTGGAGTTGGGGCCGGAACCTGAGGATTCCTCTCCAGTGCTGACATGGATCTGGGGTACTTCTGGAGTCTCCCCAGGGGAGTCAGTCCTCGTCTCGAATGCGGGCATGCACTTGCACTTTCCTCCAGAGCGAGAGCAGCAGTGTCACGCAGTCCGCCGCGTGGATCAAAGGATCTATGGTTTTCCCTCGAGTCTTTCCCACGAGGCTTTCCCACGAGGCTTTCCCACGAGGCTTTCCCACAGGGCTGTCCCACGTGCACACGTGGTGGGAGTCCATCCTCGGCTTGAACGTCAAGGCAGTGCAGGGAAAACAGGTTCCTCTGGAATGGACTGACACATCTGGGGGACTCTTGGAATGGTGGCATGACCCTGGAGTTCCTCTCGCCTTTCCTGTGGAGAGCGCCTCCTCTTGAGATGCGACGGGAACGCCGGGAATTCTTTCCCTACGAAACAGGGAAAGGATCCCTCATCTCGAGCTAGGAGGCGGAAACGGAGCTCCCCTGGATGGTTGCGGGACCCCACGTGCTTCCTCTCGAGTGGAGACGGGTATGTCGGGGAACTTCTTGAGTTGCAGCAAGGGTGTGAAGGACCCTTTGGAAGTTCCAGTGGTTAGATGTGATTGGCCTCGAGAAGCCTCAGCGGAAATGGGCCTCATCTCGCCTGGAGGGCAAAACCTCCTGGATTTTCTCGAGTTGCGGCAGGTGCTCTCGACTTACGACGGGGACCTCAGGGACACGCTCTGGTGGCCTCAGGAAAGGCCAGTCCCCATGCGAGTTCCTCGGGGGCCTCTCGGGATTCCTCTCCCGTCGATGCCGGGGCCTAAGACCTTGTGTGGAGTCGGGGCCGGAACCTGAGGATTCCTCTCCAGTGCTGACATGGATCTTGGGGTACTTCTGGAGTCTCCCCAGGGGAGTCAGTCCTCGTCTCGAATGCGGGCATGCACTTGCGCTTTCCTCCAGAGCGGTAGCAGCAGTGTCACGCAGTCCGCCGCGTGGATCAAAGGATCTATGGTTTTCCCTCGAGTCTTTCCCACGAGGCTTTCCCACGAGGCTTTCCCACAGGGCTGTCCCACGTGCACACGTGGTGGGAGTCGATCCTCGGCTTGAACGTCAAGGCAGTGCAGGGAAAACAGGTTCCTCTGGAATGGACTGACACATCTGGGGGACTCTTGGAATGGTGGCACGACCCTGGAGTTCCTCTCGCCTTTCCTGTGGAGAGCGCCTCCTCTTGAGATGCGACGGGAACGCCGGGAATTCTTTCCCTACGAAAAAGGGAAAGGTTCCCTCATCTCGAGCTAGGAGGCGGAAACGGGGCTCCCCTGGATGTGTGCAGGACCCACGTGCTTCCTCTCGAGTGGAGACGGGTATGTCGGGGAACTTCTTGAGTTGCAGCAAGGATGTGAATGACCCTTTGGAAGTTCCAGTGGTTAGACGTGATTAGCCTCGAGAAGCCTCAGCGGAAATGGGCCTCATCTCGCCTGGAGGGCAAAACCTCCTGGATTTTCTCGAGTTGCGGCAGGTGCTCTCGACTTACGACGGGGACCTCAGGGACCCGCTCTGGTGGCCTCAGGAAAGGCCAGTCCCCATGCGAGTTCCTCGGGGGCCTCTCGGGATTCCTCTCCCGTCGATGCCGGGGCTTAAGACCTTGTGTGGAGTCGGGGCCGGAACCTGAGGATTCCTCTCCAGTGCTGACATGGATCTTGGGGTACTTCTGGAGTCTCCCCAGGGGAGTCAGTCCTCGTCTCGAATGCGGGCATGCACTTGCGCTTTCCTCCAGAGCGGTAGCAGCAGTGTCACGCAGTCCGCCGCGTGGATCAAAGGATCTATGGTTTTCCCTCGAGTCTTTCCCACGAGGCTTTCCCACGAGGCTTTCCCACAGGGCTGTCCCACGTGCACACGTGGTGGGAGTCGATCCTCGGCTTGAATGTCAAGGCAGTGCAGGGAAAACAGGTTCCTCTGGAATGGACTGACACATCTGGGGGACTCTTGGAATGGTGGCACGACCCTGGAGTTCCTCTCGCCTTTCCTGTGGAGAGCGCCTCCTCTTGAGATGCGACGGGAACACCGGGAATTCTTTCCCTACGAAACAGGGAAAGGATCCCTCATCTCGAGCTAGGAGGCGGAAACGGAGCTCCCCTGAATGGGTGCGGGACCCCACGTGCTTCCTCTCGAGTGCAGACGGGTGTGTCGGGGAACTTCTTGAGTTGCAGCAAGGGTGTGAAGGACCCTTTGGAAGTTCCAGTGGTTAGATGTGATTGGCCTCGAGAAGCCTCAGCGGAAATGCGTCTCATCTCGCCTGGAGGGCAAAACCTCCTGGATTTTCTCGAGTTGCGGCAGGTGCTCTCGACTTTCGACGGGGACCTCAGGGACCCGCTCTGGTGGCCTCAGGAAAGGCCAGTCCCCATGCGAGTTCCTCGGGGGCCTCTCGGGATTCCTCTCCCGTCGATGCCGGGGCCTAAGACCTTGTGTGGAGTCGGGGCCGGAACCTGAGGATTCCTCTCCAGTGCTGACATGGATCTTGGGGTACTTCTGGAGTCTCCCCAGGGGCGTCAGTCCTCGTCTCGAATGCGGGCATGCACTTGCGCTTTCCTCCAGAGCCGTAGCAGCAGTGTCACGCAGTCCGCCGCGTGGATCAAAGGATCTATGGTTTTCCCTCGAGTCTTTCCCAAGAGGCTTTCCCACGAGGCTTTCCCACAGGACTGTCCCACGTGCACACGTGGTGGGAGTCGATCCTCGGCTTGAACGTCAAGGCAGTGCAGGGAAAACAGGTTCCTCTGGAATGGACTGACACATCTGGGGGACTCTTCGAATGGTGGCACGACCCTGGAGTTCCTCTCGCCTTTCCTGTGGAGAGCGCCTCCTCTTGAGATGCGACGGGAACGCCGGGAATTCTTTCCCTACGAAACAGGGAAAGGATCCCTCATCTCGAGCTAGGAGGCGGAAACGGGGCTCCGCTGGATGTGTGCGGGACACCACGTGCTTCCTCTCGAGTGGAGACGGGTATGTCGGGGAACTTCTTGAGTTGCAGTAAGGGTGTGAAGGACCCTTTGGAAGTTCCAGTGGTTAGATGTGATTGGCCTTGAGAAGCCTCAGCGGAAATGGGCCTCATCTCGCCTGGAGGGCAAAACCTCCTGGATTTTCTCGAGTTGCGGCAGGTGCTCTCGACTTACGACGGGGACATCAGGGAACCGCTTGGTGGCCTCAGGAAAGGCCAGTTCCCATGCGAGTTCCTCGGGGGCCTCTCGGGATTCCTCTCCCGTCGATGCCGGGGCCTAAGACCTTGTGTGGAGTCGGGGCCGGAACCTGAGGATTCCTCTCCAGTGCTGACATGGATCTTGGGGTACTTCTGGAGTCTCCCCAGGGGAGTCAGTCCTCGTCTCGAATGCGGGCATGCACTTGCGCTTTCCTCCAGAGCGGTAGCAGCAGTGTCACGCAGTCCGCCGCGTGGATCAAAGGATCTATGGTTTTCCCTCGAGTCTTTCCCACGAGGCTTTCCCACGAGGCTTTCCCACAGGGCTGTCCCACGTGCACACGTGGTGGGAGTCGATCCTCGGCTTGAACGTCAAGGCAGTGCAGGGAAAACAGGTTCCTCTGGAATGGACTGACACATCTGGGGGACTCTTGGAATGGTGTCACGACCCTGGAGTTCCTCTCGCCTTTCCTATGGAGAGCGCCTCCTCTTGAGATGCGACGGGAATGCCGGGAATTCTTTCCCTACGAAACAGGGAAAGGATCCCTCATCTCGAGCTAGGAGGCGGAAACGGGGCTCCCCTGGATGTGTGCGGGACCCCACGTGCTTCCTCACGAGTGGAGACGGGTATGTCGGGGAACTTCTTGAGTTGCAGCAATGGTGTGAAGGACCCTTTGGAAGTTCCAGTGGTTAGATGTGATTGGCCTCGAGAAGCCTCAGCGGAAATGGGCCTCATCTTGAATGGAGGGCAAAACCTCCTGGATTTTCTCCAGTTGCGGCAGGTGCTCTCGACTTACGACGCGGACCTCAGGGAACCGCTCTGGTGGCCTCAGGAAAGGCCAGTCCCCATGCGAGTTCCTCGGGGGCCTCTCGGGATTCCTCTCCCTTCGATGCCGGGGCCTAAGACCTTGTGTGGAGTCGGGGCCGGAACCTGAGGATTCCTCTCCAGTGCTGACATGGATCTTGGGGTACTTCTGGAGTCTCCCCAGGGGAGTCAGTCCTCGTCTCGAATGCGGGCATGCACTTGCGCTTTCCTCCAGAGCGGTAGCAGCAGTGTCACGCAGTCCGCCGCGTGGATCAAAGGATCTATGATTTTCCCTCGAGTCTTTCCCACGAGGCTTTCCCACGAGGCTTTCCCACAAGGCTGTCCCAAGTGCACACGTGGTGGGAGTCGATCCTCGGCTTCAATGTCAAGGCAGTGCAGGGAAAACAGGTTCCTCTGGAATGGACTGACACATCTGGGGGACTCTTGGAATGGTGGCACGACCCTGGAGTTCCTCTCGCCTTTCCTGTGGAGAGCGCCTCCTCTTGAGATGCGACGGGAACGCCGGGAATTCTTTCCCTACGAAACAGGGAAAGGATCCCTCATCTCGAGCTAGGAGGCGGAAACGGGGCTCCCCTGGATGTGTGCGGGACCCACGTGCTTCCTCTCGAGTGGAGACGGGTATGTCGGGGAACTTCTTGAGTTGCAGCAAGGGTGTGAAGGACCCTTTGGAAGTTCAGGTGGTTAGACGTGATTAGCCTCGAGAAGCCTCAGCGGAAATGGGCCTCATCTCGCCTGGAGGGCAAAACCTCCTGGATTTTCTCGAGTTGCGGCATGTGCTCTCGACTTACGACGGGGACCTCAGGGAACCGATCTGGTGGCCTCAGGAAAGGCCAGTCCCCATGCGAGTTCCTCATGGGCCTCTCGGGATTCCTCTCCCGTCGATGCCGGGGCCTAAGACCTTGTGTGGAGGCGGGGCCGGAACCTGAGGATTCCTCCCCAGTGCTTACATGGATCTTGGGGTACTTCTGGAGTCTCCCCAGGGGAGTCAGTCCTCGTCTCGAATGCGGGCATGCACTTGCGCTTGCCTCCAGAGCGGTAGCAGCAGTGTCACGCAGTCCGCCGCGTGGATCAAAGGATCTATGGTTTTCCCTCGAGTCTTTCCCACGAGGCTTTCCCACGAGGCTTTCCCACAGGGCTGTCCCACGTGCACACGTGGTGGGAGTCGGTCCTCGGCTTGAACGTCAAGGCAGTGCAGGGAAAACAGGTTCCTCTGGAATGGACTGACACATCTGGGGGACTCTTGGAATGGTGGCATGACCCTGGAATTTCTCTCGCCTTTCCTGTGGAGAGTGCCTCCTCTTGAGATGCGACGGGAACGCCGGGAATTCTTTCCCTACGAAACAGGGAAAGGATCCCTCATCTCGAGCTAGGAGGCGGAAACGGGGCTCCCCTGGATGTCTGCGGGACACCACGTGCTTCCTCTCGAGTGCAGACGGGTATGTCGGGGAACTTCTTGAGTTGCAGCAAGGCTGTGAAGGACCCTTTGGAAGGTCCAGTGGTTAGATGTGGTTGGCCTCGAGAAGCCTCAGCAGAAATGGGCCTCATCTCGCCTGGAGGGCAAAACCTCCTGGATTTTCTCGAGTTGCGGCAGGTGCTCTCGACTTACGACGGGGACATCAGGGACCCGCTCTGGTGGCCTCAGGAAAGGCCAGTCCCCATGCGATTTCCTCGGGGGCCTCTCGGGATTCCTCTCCCGTCGATGCCGTGGCCTAAGACCTTGTGTGGAGTCGGGGCCGGAACCGGAGGATTCCTCTCCAGTGCTGACATGGATCTGGGGTACTTCTGGAGTCTCCCCAGGGGAGTCAGTCCTCGTCTCGAATGCGGGCATGCACTTGCACTTTCCTCCAGAGCGAGAGCAGCAGTGTCACGCAGTCCGCCGCGTGGATCAAAGGATCTATGGTTTTCCCTCGAGTCTTTCCCACGAGGCTTTCCCACGAGGCTTTCCCACGAGGCTTTCCCACAGGGCTGTCCCACGTGCACACGTGGTGGGAGTCGATCCTCGGCTTGAACGTCAAGGCAGTGCAGCGAAAACAGGTTCCTCTGGAATGGACTGACACATCTGGGGGACTCTTGGAATGGTGGCATGACCCTGGAGTTCCTCTCGCCTTTCCTGTGGAGAGCGCCTCCTCTTGAGATGCGACGGGAACGCCGGGAATTCTTTCCCTACGAAACAGGGAAAGGATCCCGCATCTCGAGCTAGGAGGCGGAAACGGGGCTCCCCTGGATGTCTGCGGGACATCACGTGCTTCCTCTGGAGTGCAGACGGGTGTGTCGTGGAACTTCTTGAGTTGCAGCAAGGGTGTGAAGGACCCTTTGGAAGTTCCAGTGGTTAGATGTGATTGGCCTCGAGAAGCCTCAGCGGAAATGGGCCTCATCTCGCCTGGAGGGCAAAACCTCCTGGATTTTCTCGAGTTGCGGCAGGTGCTCTCGACTTTCGACGGGGACCTCATGGACCCGCTCTGGTGGCCTCAGGAAAGGCCAGTCCCCATGCGAGTCCTCGGGGGCCTCTCGGGATTCCTCTCCCGTCGATGCCGGGGCCTAAGACCTTGTGTGGAGTCGGGGCCGGAACCTGAGGATTCCTCTCCAGTGCTGACATGGATCTTGGGGTACTTCTGGAGTCTCCCCAGGGGAGTCAGTCCTCGTCTCGAATGCGGGCATGCAATTGCGCTTTCCTCCAGAGCGGTAGCAGCAGTGTCACGCAGTCCGCCGCGTGGATCAAAGGATCTATGGTTTTCCCTCGAGTCTTTCCCACGAGGCTTTCCCACGAGGCTTTCCCACAGGGCTGTCCCACGTGCACACGTGGTGGGAGTCGATCCTCGGCTTGAACGTCAAGGCAGTGCAGGGAAAACAGGTTCCTCTGGAATGGACTGACACATCTGGGGGACTCTTGGAATGGTGGCACGACCCTGGAGTTCCTCTCGCCTTTCCTGTGGAGAGCGCCTCCTCTTGAGATGCGACGGGAACACCGGGAATTCTTTCCCTAAGAAACAGGGAAAGGATCCCTCATCTCGAGCTAGGAGGCGGAAACGGAGCTCCCCTGGATGGGTGCGGGACCCCACGTGCTTCCTCTCGAGTGGAGACGGGTATGTCGGGGAACTTCTTGAGTTGCAGCAATGGTGTGAAGGACCCTTTGTAAGTTCCAGTGGTTAGATGTGATTGGCCTCGAGAAGCCTCAGCGGAAATGGGCCCCATCTCGCCTGGAGGGCAAAACCTCCTGGATTTTCTCGAGTTGCGGCAGGTGCTCTCGAGTTACGACGGGGACCTCAGGGACCCGCTCTGGTGGCCTCAGGAAAGGCCAGTCCCCATGCGAGTTCCTCGGGGGCCTCTCGGGATTCCTCTCCCGTCGATGCCGGGGCCTAAGACCTTGTGTGGAGTCGGGGCAGGAACCTGAGGATTCCTCTCCAGTGCTGACATGGATCTTGGGATACTTCTGGAGTCTCCCCAGGGGAGTCAGTCCTCGTCTCGAATGCGGGCATGCACTTGCGCTTTCCTCCAGAGCGGTAGCAGCAGTGTCACGCAGTCCGCCGCGTGGATCAAAGGATCGATGGTTTTCCCTCGAGTCTTTCCCACGAGGCTTTCCCACGAGGCTTTCCCACAGGGCTGTCCCACGTGCACACGTGGTGGGAGTCGATCCTCGGTTTGAACGTCAAGGCAGTGCAGGGAAAACAGGTTCCTCTGGAATGGACTGACACATCTGGGGGACTCTTGGAATGGTGGCACGACCCTGGAGTTCCTCTCGCCTTACCTGTGGAGAGCACCTCCTCTTGAGATGCGATGGGAACGCCGGGAATTCTTTCCCTACGAAACAGGGAAAGGATCCCTCATCTCGAGCTAGGAGGCGGAAACGGGGCTCCCCTGGATGTGTGCCGGACCCACGTGCTTCCTCTCGAGTGGAGACGGGTATGTCGGGGAACTTCTTGAGTTGCAGCAAGGGTGTGAAGGACCCTTTGGAAGTTCCAGTGGTTAGACGTGATTAGCCTCGAGAAGCCTCAGCGGAAATGGGCCTCATTTCGCCTGGAGGGCAGAACCTCCTGGATTTTCTCGAGTTGCGGCAGGTGCTCTCGACTTACGACGGGGACCTCAGGGACCCGCTCTGGTGGCCTCAGGAAAGGCCAGTCTCCATGCGAGTTCCTCGGGGGCCTCTCGGGATTCCTCTCCCGTCGATGCCGGGGCCTAAGACCTTGTGTGGAGTCGGGGCCGGAACCTGAGGATTCCTCTCCAGTGCTGACATGGATCTTGGGGTACTTCTGGAGTCTCCCCAGGGGAGTCAGTCCTCGTCTCGAATGCGGGCATGCACTTGCGCTTTCCTCCAGAGCGGTAGCAGCAGTGTCACGCAGTCCGCCGCGTGGATCAAAGGATCTATGGTTTTCCCTCGAGTCTTTCCCACGAGGCTTTCCCACAGGGCTGTCCCACGTGCACACGTGGTGGGAGTCGATCCTCGGCTTGAACGTCAAGGCAGTGCAGGGAAAACAGGTTCCTCTGGAATGGACTGACACTTCTGGGGGACACTTGGAATGGTGGCACGACCCTGGAGTTCCTCTCGCCTTTCCTGTGGAGAGCGCCTCCTCTTGAGATGCGACGGGAACACCGGGAATTCTTTCCCTACGAAACAGGGAAAGGATCCCTCATCTCGAGCTAGGAGGCGGAAACGGGGCTCCCCTGGATGTGTGCGGGACACCACGTGCTTCCTCTCGAGTGGAGACGGGTATGTCGGGGAACTTCTTGAGTTGCAGCAATGGTGTGAAGGACCCTTTGTAAGTTCCAGTGGTTAGATGTGATTGGCCTCGAGAAGCCTCAGCGGAAATGGGCCTCATCTCGCCTGGAGGGCAAAACCTCCTGGATTTTCTCGAGTTGCGGCAGGTGCTCTCGACTTACGACGCGGACCTCAGGGACCCGCTCTGGTGGCCTCAGGAAAGGCCAGTCCCCATGCGAGTTCCTCGGGGGCCTCTCGGGATTCCTCTCCCGTCGATGCCGGGGCCTAAGACCTTGTGTGGAGTCGGGGCCGGAACCTGAGGATTCCTCTCCAGTGCTGACATGGATCTTGGGATACTTCTGGAGTCTCCCCAGGGGAGTCAGTCCTCGTCTCGAATGCGGGCATGCACTTGCGCTTTCCTCCAGAGCGGTAGCAGCAGTGTCACGCAGTCCGCCGCGTGGATCAAAGGATCTATGGTTTTCCCTCGAGTCTTTCCCACGAGGCTTTCCCACGAGGCTTTCCCACAGGGCTGTCCCACGTGCACACGTGGTGGGAGTCGATCCTCGGCTTGAACGTCAAGGCAGTGCAGGGAAAACAGGTTCCTCTGGAATGGACTGACACATCTGGGGGACTCTTGGAATGGTGGCACGACCCTGGAGTTCCTCTCGCCTTTCCTGTGGAGAGCGCCTCCTCTTGAGATGCGACGGGAACGCCGGGAATTCTTTCCCTACGAAAAAGGGAAAGGATCCCTCATCTCGAGCTAGGAGGCGGAAACGGGGCTCCCCTGGATGTGTGCCGGACCCACGTGCTTCCTCTCGAGTGGAGACGGGTATGTCGGGGAACTTCTTGAGTTGCAGCAAGGGTGTGAAGGACCCTTTGGAAGTTCCAGTGGTTAGACGTGATTAGCCTCGAGAAGCCTCAGCGGAAATGGGCCTCATTTCGCCTGGAGGGCAGAACCTCCTGGATTTTCTCGAGTTGCGGCAGGTGCTCTCGACTTACGAAGGGGACCTCAGGGACCCGCTCTGGTGGCCTCAGGAAAGGCCAGTCCCCATGCGAGTTCCTCGGGGGCCTCTCGGGATTCCTCTCCCGTCGATGCCGGGGCCTAAGACCTTGTGTGGAGTCGGGGCCGGAACCTGAGGATTCCTCTCCAGTGCTGACATGGATCTTGGGGTACTTCTGGAGTCTCCCCAGGGGAGTCAGTCCTCGTCTCGAATGCGGGCATGCACTTGCGCTTTCCTCCAGAGCGGTAGCAGCAGTGTCACGCAGTCCGCCGCGTGGATCAAAGGATCTATGGTTTTCCCTCGAGTCTTTCCCACGAGGCTTTCCCACGAGGCTTTCCCACAGGGCTGTCCCACGTGCACACGTGGTGGGAGTCGATCCTCGGCTTGAACGTCAAGGCAGTGCAGGGAAAACAGGTTCCTCTGGAATGGACTGACACATCTGGGGGACTCTTGGAATGGTGGCACGACCCTGGAGTTCCTCTCGCCTTTCCTGTGGAGAGCGCCTCCTCTTGAGATGCGACGGGAACGCCGGGAATTCTTTCCCTACGAAAAAGGGAAAGGATCCCTCATCTCGAGCTAGGAGGCGGAAACGGGGCTCCCCTGGATGTGTGCCGGACCCACGTGCTTCCTCTCGAGTGGAGACGGGTATGTCGGGGAACTTCTTGAGTTGCAGCAAGGGTGTGAAGGACCCTTTGGAAGTTCCAGTGGTTAGACGTGATTAGCCTCGAGAAGCCTCAGCGGAAATGGGCCTCATTTCGCCTGGAGGGCAGAACCTCCTGGATTTTCTCGAGTTGCGGCAGGTGCTCTCGACTTACGAAGGGGACCTCAGGGACCCGCTCTGGTGGCCTCAGGAAAGGCCAGTCCCCATGCGAGTTCCTCGGGGGCCTCTCGGGATTCCTCTCCCGTCGATGCCGGGGCCTAAGACCTTGTGTGGAGTCGGGGCCGGAACCTGAGGATTCCTCTCCAGTGCTGACATGGATCTTGGGGTACTTCTGGAGTCTCCCCAGGGGAGTCAGTCCTCGTCTCGAATGCGGGCATGCACTTGCGCTTTCCTCCAGAGCGGTAGCAGCAGTGTCACGCAGTCCGCCGCGTGGATCAAAGGATCTATGGTTTTCCCTCGAGTTTTTCCCACGAGGCTTTCCCACGAGCCTTTCCCACAGGGCTGTCCCACGTGCACACGTGGTGGGAGTCGATCCTCGACTTGAACGTCAAGGCAGTGCAGGGAAAACAGGTTCCTCTGGAATGGACTGACACATCTGGGGGACTCTTGGAATGGTGGCACGACCCTGGAGTTCCTCTCGCCTTTCCTGTGGAGAGCGCCTCCTCTTGAGATGCGACGGGAACACCGGGAATTCTTTCCCTACGAAACAGGGAAAGGATCCCTCATCTCGAGCTAGGAGGCGGAAACGGGGCTCCCCTGGATGTGTGCCGGACCCACGTGCTTCCTCTCGAGTGGAGACGGGTATGTCGGGGAACTTCTTGAGTTGCAGCAAGGGTGTGAAGGACCCTTTGAAGTTCCAGTGGTTAGACGTGATTAGCCTCGAGAAGCCTCAGCGGAAATGGGCCTCATTTCGCCTGGAGGGCAGAACCTCCTGGATTTTCTCGAGTTGCGGCAGGTGCTCTCGACTTACGAAGGGGACCTCAGGGACCCGCTCTGGTGGCCTCAGGAAAGGCCAGTCCCCATGCGAGTTCCTCGGGGGCCTCTCGGGATTCCTCTCCCGTCGATGCCGGGGCCTAAGACCTTGTGTGGAGTCGGGGCCAGAACCTGAGGATTCCTCTCCAGTGCTGACATGGATCTTGGGGTACTTCTGGAGTCTCCCCAGGGGAGTCAGTCTTCGTTTCGAATGCGGGCATGCACTTGCGCTTTCCTCCAGAGCGGTAGCAGCAGTGTCACGCAGTCCGCCGCGTGGATCAAAGGATCTATGGTTTTCCCTCGAGTCTTTCCCACGAGGCTTTCCCACGAGGCTTTCCCACAGGGCTGTCCCACGTGCACACGTGGTGGGAGTCGATCCTCGGCTTGAACATCAAGGCAGTGCAGGGAAAACAGGTTCCTCTGGAATGGACTGACACATCTGGGGGACTCTTGGAATGGTGGCACGACCCTGGAGTTCCTCTCGCCTTTCCTGTGGAGAGCGCCTCCTCTTGAGATGCGACGGGAACGCCGGGAATTCTTTCCCTACGAAAAAGGGAAAGGATCCCTCATCTCGAGCTAGGAGGCGGAAACGGGGCTTCCCTGGATGTGTGCCGGACCCACGTGCTTCCTCTCGAGTGGAGACGGGTATGTCGGGGAACTTCTTGAGTTGCAGCAAGGGTGTGAAGGACCCTTTGGAAGTTCCAGTGGTTAGACGTGATTAGCCTCGAGAAGCCTCAGCGGAAATGGGCCTCATTTCGCCTGGAGGGCAGAACCTCCTGGATTTTCTCGAGTTGCGGCAGGTGCTCTCGACTTACGACGGGGACCTCAGGGAACCGGTCTCATGGCCTCAGGAAAGGCCAGTCCCCATGCGAGTTCCTCGGGGGCCTCTCGGGATTCCTCTCCCGTTGTTGCCGGGGCCTAAGACCTTGTGTGGAGTCGGGGCCGGAACCTGAGGATTCCTCTCCAGTGCTGACATGGATCTTGGGGTACTTCTGGAGTCTCCCCAGGGGAGTCAGTCCTCGTCTCGAATGCGGGCATGCACTTGCGCTTTCCTCCAGAGCGGTAGCAGCAGTGTCACGCAGTCCGCCGCGTGGATCAAAGGATCTATGGTTTTCCCTCGAGTCTTTCCCACGAGGCTTTCCCACGAGGCTTTCCCACAGGGCTGTCCCACGTGCACACGTGGTGGGAGTCGATCCTCGGCTTGAACGTCAAGGCAGTGCAGGGAAAACAGGTTCCTCTGGAATGGACTGACATATCTGGGGGACTCTTGGAATGGTGGCACGACCCTGGAGTTCCTCTCGCCTTTCCTGTGGAGAGCGCCTCCTCTTGAGATGCGACGGGAACGCCGGGAATTCTTTCCCTACGAAACAGGGAAAGGATCCCTCATCTCGAGCTAGGAGGCGGAAACGGGGCTCCCCTGGATGTGTGCGGGACACCACGTGCTTCCTCTCGAGTGCAGACGGGTATGTCGGGGAACTTCTTGAGTTGCAGAAAGGGTGTGAAGGACCCTTTGGAAGTTCCAGTGGTTAGATGTGATTGGCCTCGAGAAGACTCAGCGGAAATGGGCCGCATCTCGCCTGGAGGGCAGAACCTCCTGGATTTTCTCGAGTTGCGGCAGGTGCTCTCGACTTACGACGGGGACCTCAGGGACCCGCTCTGGTGGCCTCAGGAAAGGCCAGTCTCCATGCGAGTTCCTCGGGGGCCTCTCGGGATTCCTCTCCCGTCGATGCCGGGGCCTAAGACCTTGTGTGGAGTCGGGGCCGGAACCTGAGGATTCCTCTCCAGTGCTGACATGGATCTTGGGGTACTTCTGGAGTCTCCCCAGGGGAGTCAGTCCTCGTCTCGAATGCGGGCATGCACTTGCGCTTTCCTCCAGAGCGGTAGCAGCAGTGTCACGCAGTCCGCCGCGTGGATCAAAGGATCTATGGTTTTCCCTCGAGTCTTTCCCACGAGGCTTTCCCACGAGGCTTTCCCACAGGGCTGTCCCACGTGCACACGTGGTGGGAGTCGATCCTCGGCTTGAACGTCAAGGCAGTGCAGGGAAAACAGGTTCCTCTGGAATGGACTGACACTTCTGGGGGACTCTTGGAATGGTGGCACGACCCTGGAGTTCCTCTCGCCTTTCCTGTGGAGAGCGCCTCCTCTTGAGATGCGACGGGAACACCGGGAATTCTTTCCCTACGAAACAGGGAAAGGATCCCTCATCTCGAGCTAGGAGGCGGAAACGGGGCTCCCCTGGATGTGTGCGGGACACCACGTGCTTCCTCTCGAGTGGAGACGGGTATGTCGGGGAACTTCTTGAGTTGCAGCAATGGTGTGAAGGACCCTTTGTAAGTTCCAGTGGTTAGACGTGATTAGCCTCGAGAAGCCTCAGCGGAAATGGGCCTCATCTCGCCTGGAGGGCAGAACCTCCTGGATTTTCTCGAGTTGCGGCAGGTGCTCTCGACTTACGAAGGGGACCTCAGGGACCCGCTCTGGTGGCCTCAGGAAAGGCCAGTCCCCATGCGAGTTCCTCGGGGGCCTCTCGGGATTCCTCTCCCGTCGATGCCGGGGCCTAAGACCTTGTGTGGAGTCGGGGCCGGAACCTGAGGATTCCTCTCCAGTGCTGACATGGATCTTGGGGTACTTCTGGAGTCTCCCCAGGGGAGTCAGTCCTCGTCTCGAATGCGGGCATGCACTTGCGCTTTCCTCCAGAGCGGTAGCAGCAGTGTCACGCAGTCCGCCGCGTGGATCAAAGGATCTATGGTTTTCCCTCGAGTCTTTCCCACGAGGCTTTCCCACGAGGCTTTCCCACAGGGCTGTCCCACGTGCACACGTGGTGGGAGTCGATCCTCGGCTTGAACGTCAAGGCAGTGCAGGGAAAACAGGTTCCTCTGGAATGGACTGACACATCTGGGGGACTCTTGGAATGGTGGCACGACCCTGGAGTTCCTCTCGCCTTTCCTGTGGAGAGCGCCTCCTCTTGAGATGCGACGGGAACGCCGGGAATTCTTTCCCTACGAAAAAGGGAAAGGATCCCTCATCTCGAGCTAGGAGGCGGAAACGGGGCTCCCCTGGATGTGTGCCGGACCCACGTGCTTCCTCTCGAGTGGAGACGGGTATGTCGGGGAACTTCTTGAGTTGCAGCAAGGGTGTGAAGGACCCTTTGGAAGTTCCAGTGGTTAGACGTGATTAGCCTCGAGAAGCCTCAGCGGAAATGGGCCTCATTTCGCCTGGAGGGCAGAACCTCCTGGATTTTCTCGAGTTGCGGCAGGTGCTCTCGACTTACGAAGGGGACCTCAGGGACCCGCTCTGGTGGCCTCAGGAAAGGCCAGTCCCCATGCGAGTTCCTCGGGGGCCTCTCGGGATTCCTCTCCCGTCGATGCCGGGGCCTAAGACCTTGTGTGGAGTCGGGGCCGGAACCTGAGGATTCCTCTCCAGTGCTGACATGGATCTTGGGGTACTTCTGGAGTCTCCCCAGGGGAGTCAGTCCTCGTCTCGAATGCGGGCATGCACTTGCGCTTTCCTCCAGAGCGGTAGCAGCAGTGTCACGCAGTCCGCCGCGTGGATCAAAGGATCTATGATTTTCCCTCGAGTTTTTCCCACGAGGCTTTCCCACGAGCCTTTCCCACAGGGCTGTCCCACGTGCACACGTGGTGGGAGTCGATCCTCGACTTGAACGTCAAGGCAGTGCAGGGAAAACAGGTTCCTCTGGAATGGACTGACACATCTGGGGGACTCTTGGAATGGTGGCACGACCCTGGAGTTCCTCTCGCCTTTCCTGTGGAGAGCGCCTCCTCTTGAGATGCGACGGGAACACCGGGAATTCTTTCCCTACGAAACAGGGAAAGGATCCCTCATCTCGAGCTAGGAGGCGGAAACGGAGCTCCCCTGGATGTGTGCGGGACCCCACGTGCTTCCTCTCGAGTGGAGACGGGTATGTCGGGGAACTTCTTGAGTTGCAGCAATGGTGTGAAGGACCCTTTGGAAGTTCCAGTGGTTAGATGTGATTGGCCTCGAGAAGCCTCAGCGGAAATGGGCCTCATCTCGCCTGGAGGGCAAAACCTCCTGGATTTTCTCGAGTTGCGGCAGGTGCTCTCGACTTACGACGGGGACCTCAGGGACCCGCTCTGGTGGCCTCAGGAAAGGCCAGTCCCCATGCGAGTTCCTCGGGGGCCTCTCGGGATTCCTCTCCCGTCGATGCCGGGGCCTAAGACCTTGTGTGGAGTCGGGGCCGGAACCTGAGGATTCCTCTCCAGTGCTGACATGGATCTTGGGGTACTTCTGGAGTCTCCCCAGGGGAGTCAGTCTTCGTCTCGAATGCGGGCATGCACTTGCGCTTTCCTCCAGAGCGGTAGCAGCAGTGTCACGCAGTCCGCCGCGTGGATCAAAGGATCTATGGTTTTCCCTCGAGTCTTTCCCACGAGGCTTTCCCACGAGGCTTTCCCACAGGGCTGTCCCACGTGCACACGTGGTGGGAGTCGATCCTCGGCTTGAACGTCAAGGCAGTGCAGGGAAAACAGGTTCCTCTGGAATGGACTGACACATCTGGGGGACTCTTGGAATGGTGGCACGACCCTGGAGTTCCTCTCGCCTTTCCTGTGGAGAGCGCCTCCTCTTGAGATGCGACGGGAACGCCGGGAATTCTTTCCCTACGAAAAAGGGAAAGGATCCCTCATCTCGAGCTAGGAGGCGGAAACGGGGCTCCCCTGGATGTGTGCCGGACCCACGTGCTTCCTCTCGAGTGGAGTCGGGTATGTCGGGGAACTTCTTGAGTTGCAGCAAGGGTGTGAAGGACCCTTTGGAAGTTCCAGTGGTTAGATGTGATTAGCCTCGAGAAGCCTCAGCGGAAATGGGCCTCATTTCGCCTGGAGGGCAGAACCTCCTGGATTTTCTCGAGTTGCGGCAGGTGCTCTCGACTTACGAAGGGGACCTCAGGGACCCGCTCTGGTGGCCTCAGGAAAGGCCAGTCCCCATGCGAGTTCCTCGGGGGCCTCTCGGGATTCCTCTCCCGTCGATGCCGGGGCCTAAGACCTTGTGTGGAGTCGGGGCCGGAACCTGAGGATTCCTCTCCAGTGCTGACATGGATCTTGGGGTACTTCTGGAGTCTCCCCAGGGGAGTCAGTCCTCGTCTCGAATGCGGGCATGCACTTGCGCTTTCCTCCAGAGCGGTAGCAGCAGTGTCACGCAGTCCGCCGCGTGGATCAAAGGATCTATGATTTTCCCTCGAGTTTTTCCCACGAGGCTTTCCCACGAGCCTTTCCCACAGGGATGTCCCACGTGCACACGTGGTGGGAGTCGATCCTCGACTTGAACGTCAAGGCAGTGCAGGGAAAACAGGTTCCTCTGGAATGGACTGACATATCTGGGGGACTCTTGGAATGGTGGCACGACCCTGGAGTTCCTCTCGCCTTTCCTGTGGAGAGCGCCTCCTCTTGAGATGCGACGGGAACACCGGGAATTCTTTCCCTACGAAACAGGGAAAGGATCCCTCATCTCGAGCTAGGAGGCGGAAACGGAGCTCCCCTGGATGTGTGCGGGACCCCACGTTCTTCCTCTCGAGTGGAGACGGGTATGTCGGGGAACTTCTTGAGTTGCAGCAATGGTGTGACGGACCCTTTGGAAGTTCCAGTGGTTAGATGTGATTGGCCTCGAGAAGCCTCAGCGGAAATGGGCCTCATCTCGCCTGGAGGGCAAAACCTCCTGGATTTTCTCGAGTTGCGGCAGGTGCTCTCGACTTACGACGGGGACCTCAGGGACCCGCTCTGGTGGCCTCAGGAAAGGCCAGTCCCCATGCGAGTTCCTCGGGGGCCTCTCGGGATTCCTCTCCCGTCGATGCCGGGGCCTAAGACCTTGTGTGGAGTCGGGGCCGGAACCTGAGGATTCCTCTCCAGTGCTGACATGGATCTTGGGGTACTTCTGGAGTCTCCCCAGGGGAGTCAGTCTTCGTCTCGAATGCGGGCATGCACTTGCGCTTTCCTCCAGAGCGGTAGCAGCAGTGTCACGCAGTCCGCCGCGTGGATCAAAGGATCTATGGTTTTCCCTCGAGTCTTTCCCACGAGGCTTTCCCACGAGGCTTTCCCACAGGGCTGTCCCACGTGCACACGTGGTGGGAGTCGATCCTCGGCTTGAACGTCAAGGCAGTGCAGGGAAAACAGGTTCCTCTGGAATGGACTGACACATCTGGGGGACTCTTGGAATGGTGGCACGACCCTGGAGTTCCTCTCGCCTTTCCTGTGGAGAGCGCCTCCTCTTGAGATGCGACGGGAACGCCGGGAATTCTTTCCCTACGAAAAAGGGAAAGGATCCCTCATCTCGAGCTAGGAGGCGGAAACGGGGCTCCCCTGGATGTGTGCCGGACCCACGTGCTTCCTCTCGAGTGGAGTCGGGTATGTCGGGGAACTTCTTGAGTTGCAGCAAGGGTGTGAAGGACCCTTTGGAAGTTCCAGTGGTTAGATGTGATTAGCCTCGAGAAGCCTCAGCGGAAATGGGCCTCATTTCGCCTGGAGGGCAGAACCTCCTGGATTTTCTCGAGTTGCGGCAGGTGCTCTCGACTTACGAAGGGGACCTCAGGGACCCGCTCTGGTGGCCTCAGGAAAGGCCAGTCCCCATGCGAGTTCCTCGGGGGCCTCTCGGGATTCCTCTCCCGTCGATGCCGGGGCCTAAGACCTTGTGTGGAGTCGGGGCCGGAACCTGAGGATTCCTCTCCAGTGCTGACATGGATCTTGGGGTACTTCTGGAGTCTCCCCAGGGGAGTCAGTCCTCGTCTCGAATGCGGGCATGCACTTGCGCTTTCCTCCAGAGCGGTAGCAGCAGTGTCACGCAGTCCGCCGCGTGGATCAAAGGATCTATGGTTTTCCCTCGAGTTTTTCCCACGATTCTTTCCCACGAGCCTTTCCCACAGGGCTGTCCAACGTGCACACGTGGTGGGAGTCGATCCTCGACTTGAACGTCAAGGCAGTGCAGGGAAAACAGGTTCCTCTGGAATGGACTGACACATCTGGGGGACTCTTGGAATGGTGGCACGACCCTGGAGTTCCTCTCGCCTTTCCTGTGGAGAGCGCCTCCTCTTGAGATGCGACGGGAACACCGGGAATTCTTTCCCTACGAAACAGGGAAAGGATCCCTCATCTCGAGCTAGGAGGCGGAAACGGAGCTCCCCTGGATGGGTGCGGGACCCCACGTGCTTCCTCTCGAGTGGAGACGGGTATGTCGGGGAACTTCTTGAGTTGCAGCAATGGTGTGAAGGACCCTTTGGAAGTTCCAGTGGTTAGATGTGATTGGCCTCGAGAAGCCTCAGCGGAAATGGGCCTCATCTCGCCTGGAGGGCAAAACCTCCTGGATTTTCTCGAGTTGCGGCAGGTGCTCTCGACTTACGACGGGGACCTCAGGGACCCGCTCTGGTGGCCTCAGGAAAGGCCAGTCCCCATGCGAGTTCCTCGGGGGCCTCTCGGGATTCCTCTCCCGTCGATGCCGGGGCCTAAGACCTTGTGTGGAGTCGGGGCCAGAACCTGAGGATTCCTCTCCAGTGCTGACATGGATCTTGGGGTACTTCTGGAGTCTCCCCAGGGGAGTCAGTCTTCCTCTCGAATGCTGGCATGCACTTGCGCTTTCCTCCAGAGCGGTAGCAGCAGTGTCACGCAGTCCGCCGCGTGGATCAAAGGATCTATGGTTTTCCCTCGAGTCTTTCCCACGAGGCTTTCCCACGAGGCTTTCCCACAGGGCTGTCCCACGTGCACACGTGGTGGGAGTCGATCCTCGGCTTGAACATCAAGGCAGTGCAGGGAAAACAGGTTCCTCTGGAATGGACTGACACATCTGGGGGACTCTTGGAATGGTGGCACGACCCTGGAGTTCCTCTCGCCTTTCCTGTGGAGAGCGCCTCCTCTTGAGATGCGACGGGAACGCCGGGAATTCTTTCCCTACGAAAAAGGGAAAGGATCCCTCATCTCGAGCTAGGAGGCGGAAACGGGGCTTCCCTGGATGTGTGCCGGACCCACGTGCTTCCTCTCGAGTGGAGACGGGTATGTCGGGGAACTTCTTGAGTTGCAGCAAGGGTGTGAAGGACCCTTTGGAAGTTCCAGTGGTTAGACGTGATTAGCCTCGAGAAGCCTCAGCGGAAATGGGCCTCATTTCGCCTGGAGGGCAGAACCTCCTGGATTTTCTCGAGTTGCGGCAGGTGCTCTCGACTTACGACGGGGACCTCAGGGAACCGGTCTCATGGCCTCAGGAAAGGCCAGTCCCCATGCGAGTTCCTCGGGGGCCTCTCGGGATTCCTCTCCCGTTGTTGCCGGGGCCTAAGACCTTGTGTGGAGTCGGGGCCGGAACCTGAGGATTCCTCTCCAGTGCTGACATGGATCTTGGGGTACTTCTGGAGTCTCCCCAGGGGAGTCAGTCCTCGTCTCGAATGCGGGCATGCACTTGCGCTTTCCTCCAGAGCGGTAGCAGCAGTGTCACGCAGTCCGCCGCGTGGATCAAAGGATCTATGGTTTTCCCTCGAGTCTTTCCCACGAGGCTTTCCCACGAGGCTTTCCCACAGGGCTGTCCCACGTGCACACGTGGTGGGAGTCGATCCTCGGCTTGAACGTCAAGGCAGTGCAGGGAAAACAGGTTCCTCTGGAATGGACTGACATATCTGGGGGACTCTTGGAATGGTGGCACGACCCTGGAGTTCCTCTCGCCTTTCCTGTGGAGAGCGCCTCCTCTTGAGATGCGACGGGAACGCCGGGAATTCTTTCCCTACGAAACAGGGAAAGGATCCCTCATCTCGAGCTGGGAGGCGGAAACGGGGCTCCCCTGGATGTGTGCGGGACACCACGTGCTTCCTCTCGAGTGCAGACGGGTATGTCGGGGAACTTCTTGAGTTGCAGAAAGGGTGTGAAGGACCCTTTGGAAGTTCCAGTGGTTAGATGTGATTGGCCTCGAGAAGACTCAGCGGAAATGGGCCGCATCTCGCCTGGAGGGCAAAACCTCCTGGATTTTCTCGAGTTGCGGCAGGTGCTCTCGACTTACGACGGGGACCTCAGGGACCCGCTTGGTGGCCTCAGGAAATGCCAGTCCCCATGCGAGTTCCTCGGGGGCCTCTCTGGATTCCTCTCCCGTCGATGCCGGGGCCTAAGACCTTGTGTGGAGTCGGGGCCGGAACCTGAGGATTCCTCTCCAGTGCTGACATGGATCTTGGGGTACTTCTGGAGTCTCCCCAGGGGAGTCAATTCTCGTCTCGAATGCGGGCATGCACTTGCGCTTTCCTCCAGAGCGGTAGCAGCAGTGTCACGCATTCCATCGCGTGGATCAAAGGATCTATGGTTTTCCCTCAAGTCTTTCCCACGAGGCTTTCCCACGAGGCTTTCCCACAGGGCTGTCCCAAGTACACACGTGGTCGGAGTCGATCCTCGGCTTGAACGTCAAGGCAGTGCAGGGAAAACAGGTTCCTCTGGAATGGACTGACACATCTGGGGGACTCTTGGAATGGTGTCACGGCCCTGGAATTCCTCTCGCCTTTCCTGTGGAGAGCGCCTCCTCTTGAGATGCGACGGGAACGCCGGGAATTCTTTCCCTACGAAACAGGGAAAGGATCCCTCACCTCGAGCTAGGGGGCGGAAACGGAGCTCCCCTGGATGTGTGCGGGACCCGAAGTGCTTCCTCTCGAGTGGAGACGGGTATGTCGGGGAACTTCTTGAATTGCAGCAATGGTGTGAAGGACCCTTTGGAAGTTCCAGTGGTTAGATGTGATTGGCCTCGAGAAGCCTCAGCGGAAATGGGCCTCATCTCGCCTGGAGGGCAAAACCTCCTGGATTTTCTCGAGTTGCGGCAGGTGCTCTCGACTTACGACGGGGACCTCAGGGACCCGCTCTGGTGGCCTCAGGAAAGGCCAGTCCCCATGCGAGTTCCTCGGGGGCCTCTCGGGATTCCTCTCCCGTCGATGCCGGGGCCTAAGACCTTGTGTGGAGTCGGGGCCAGAACCTGAGGATTCCTCTCCAGTGCTGACATGGATCTTGGGGTACTTCTGGAGTCTCCCCAGGGGAGTCAGTCTTCGTCTCGAATGCTGGCATGCACTTGCGCTTTCCTCCAGAGCGGTAGCAGCAGTGTCACGCAGTCCGCCGCGTGGATCAAAGGATCTATGGTTTTCCCTCGAGTCTTTCCCACGAGGCTTTCCCACGAGGCTTTCCCACAGGGCTGTCCCACGTGCACACGTGGTGGGAGTCGATCCTCAGCTTGAACATCAAGGCAGTGCAGGGAAAACAGGTTCCTCTGGAATGGACTGACACATCTGGGGGACTCTTGGAATGGTGGCACGACCCTGGAGTTCCTCTCGCCTTTCCTGTGGAGAGCGCCACCTCTTGAGATGCGACGGGAACGCCGGGAATTCTTTCCCTACGAAAAAGGGAAAGGATCCCTCATCTCGAGCTAGGAGGCGGAAACGGGGCTTCCCTGGATGTGTGCCGGACCCACGTGCTTCCTCTCGAGTGGAGACGGGTATGTCGGGGAACTTCTTGAGTTGCAGCAAGGGTGTGAAGGACCCTTTGGAAGTTCCAGTGGTTAGACGTGATTAGCCTCGAGAAGCCTCAGCGGAAATGGGCCTCATTTCGCCTGGAGGGCAGAACCTCCTGGATTTTCTCGAGTTGCGGCAGGTGCTCTCGACTTACGACGGGGACCTCAGGGAACCGGTCTCATGGCCTCAGGAAAGGCCAGTCCCCATGCGAGTTCCTCGGGGGCCTCTCGGGATTCCTCTCCCGTTGTTGCCGGGCCTAAGACCTTGTGTGGAGTCGGGGCCGGAACCTGAGGATTCCTCTCCAGTGCTGACATGGATCTTGGGGTACTTCTGGAGTCTCCCCAGGGGAGTCAGTCCTCGTCTCGAATGCGGGCATGCACTTGCGCTTTCCTCCAGAGCGGTAGCAGCAGTGTCACGCAGTCCGCCGCGTGGATCAAAGGATCTATGGTTTTCCCTCGAGTCTTTCCCACGAGGCTTTCCCACGAGGCTTTCCCACAGGGCTGTCCCACGTGCACACGTGGTGGGAGTCGATCCTCGGCTTGAACGTCAAGGCAGTGCAGGGAAAACAGGTTCCTCTGGAATGGACTGACATATCTGGGGGACTCTTGGAATGGTGGCACGACCCTGGAGTTCCTCTCGCCTTTCCTGTGGAGAGCGCCTCCTCTTGAGATGCGACGGGAACACCGGGAATTCTTTCCCTACGAAACAGGGAAAGGATCCCTCATCTCGAGCTAGGAGGCGGAAACGGAGCTCCCCTGGATGGGTGCGGGACCCCACGTGCTTCCTCTCGAGTGGAGACGGGTATGTCGGGGAACTTCTTGAATTGCAGAAAGGGTGTGAAGGACCCTTTGGAAGTTCCAGTGGTTAGATGTGATTGGCCTCGAGAAGACTCAGCGGAAATGGGCCGCATCTCGCCTGGAGGGCAAAACCTCCTGGATTTTCTCGAGTTGCGGCAGGTGCTCTCGACTTACGACGGGGACCTCAGGGACCCGCTTGGTGGCCTCAGGAAATGCCAGTCCCCATGCGAGTTCCTCGGGGGCCTCTCTGGATTCCTCTCCCGTCGATGCCGGGGCCTAAGACCTTGTGTGGAGTCGGGGCCGGAACCTGAGGATTCCTCTCCAGTGCTGACATGGATCTTGGGGTACTTCTGGAGTCTCCCCAGGGGAGTCAATTCTCGTCTCGAATGCGGGCATGCACTTGCGCTTTCCTCCAGAGCGGTAGCAGCAGTGTCACGCATTCCATCGCGTGGATCAAAGGATCTATGGTTTTCCCTCAAGTCTTTCCCACGAGGCTTTCCCACGAGGCTTTCCCACAGGGCTGTCCCAAGTACACACGTGGTCGGAGTCGATCCTCGGCTTGAACGTCAAGGCAGTGCAGGGAAAACAGGTTCCTCTGGAATGGACTGACACATCTGGGGGACTCTTGGAATGGTGTCACGGCCCTGGAATTCCTCTCGCCTTTCCTGTGGAGAGCGCCTCCTCTTGAGATGCGACGGGAACGCCGGGAATTCTTTCCCTACGAAACAGGGAAAGGATCCCTCACCTCGAGCTAGGGGGCGGAAACGGAGCTCCCCTGGATGTGTGCGGGACCCGAAGTGCTTCCTCTCGAGTGGAGACGGGTATGTCGGGGAACTTCTTGAATTGCAGCAATGGTGTGAAGGACCCTTTGGAAGTTCCAGTGGTTAGATGTGATTGGCCTCGAGAAGCCTCAGCGGAAATGGGCCTCATCTCGCCTGGAGGGCAAAACCTCCTGGATTTTCTCGAGTTGCGGCAGGTGCTCTCGACTTACGACGGGGACCTCAGGGACCCGCTCTGGTGGCCTCAGGAAAGGCCAGTCCCCATGCGAGTTCCTCGGGGGCCTCTCGGGATTCCTCTCCCGTCGATGCCGGGGCCTAAGACCTTGTGTGGAGTCGGGGCCAGAACCTGAGGATTCCTCTCCAGTGCTGACATGGATCTTGGGGTACTTCTGGAGTCTCCCCAGGGGAGTCAGTCTTCGTCTCGAATGCTGGCATGCACTTGCGCTTTCCTCCAGAGCGGTAGCAGCAGTGTCACGCAGTCCGCCGCGTGGATCAAAGGATCTATGGTTTTCCCTCGAGTCTTTCCCACGAGGCTTTCCCACGAGGCTTTCCCACAGGGCTGTCCCACGTGCACACGTGGTGGGAGTCGATCCTCGGCTTGAACATCAAGGCAGTGCAGGGAAAACAGGTTCCTCTGGAATGGACTGACACATCTGGGGGACTCTTGGAATGGTGGCACGACCCTGGAGTTCCTCTCGCCTTTCCTGTGGAGAGCGCCTCCTCTTGAGATGCGACGGGAACGCCGGGAATTCTTTCCCTACGAAAAAGGGAAAGGATCCCTCATCTCGAGCTAGGAGGCGGAAACGGGGCTTCCCTGGATGTGTGCCGGACCCACGTGCTTCCTCTCGAGTGGAGACGGGTATGTCGGGGAACTTCTTGAGTTGCAGCAAGGGTGTGAAGGACCCTTTGGAAGTTCCAGTGGTTAGACGTGATTAGCCTCGAGAAGCCTCAGCGGAAATGGGCCTCATTTCGCCTGGAGGGCAGAACCTCCTGGATTTTCTCGAGTTGCGGCAGGTGCTCTCGACTTACGACGGGGACCTCAGGGAACCGGTCTCATGGCCTCAGGAAAGGCCAGTCCCCATGCGAGTTCCTCGGGGGCCTCTCGGGATTCCTCTCCCGTTGTTGCCGGGGCCTAAGACCTTGTGTGGAGTCGGGGCCGGAACCTGAGGATTCCTCTCCAGTGCTGACATGGATCTTGGGGTACTTCTGGAGTCTCCCCAGGGGAGTCAGTCCTCGTCTCGAATGCGGGCATGCACTTGCGCTTTCCTCCAGAGCGGTAGCAGCAGTGTCACGCAGTCCGCCGCGTGGATCAAAGGATCTATGGTTTTCCCTCGAGTCTTTCCCACGAGGCTTTCCCACGAGGCTTTCCCACAGGGCTGTCCCACGTGCACACGTGGTGGGAGTCGATCCTCGGCTTGAACGTCAAGGCAGTGCAGGGAAAACAGGTTCCTCTGGAATGGACTGACATATCTGGGGGACTCTTGGAATGGTGGCACGACCCTGGAGTTCCTCTCGCCTTTCCTGTGGAGAGCGCCTCCTCTTCAGATGCGACGGGAACGCCGGGAATTCTTTCCCTACGAAACAGGGAAAGGATCCCTCATCTCGAGCTAGGAGGCGGAAACGGGGCTCCCCTGGATGTGTGCGGGACACCACGTGCTTCCTCTCGAGTGCAGACGGGTATGTCGGGGAACTTCTTGAGTTGCAGAAAGGGTGTGAAGGACCCTTTGGAAGTTCCAGTGGTTAGATGTGATTGGCCTCGAGAAGACTCAGCGGAAATGGGCCGCATCTCGCCTGGAGGGCAAAACCTCCTGGATTTTCTCGAGTTGCGGCAGGTGCTCTCGACTTACGACGGGGACCTCAGGGACCCGCTTGGTGGCCTCAGGAAATGCCAGTCCCCATGCGAGTTCCTCGGGGGCCTCTCTGGATTCCTCTCCCGTCGATGCCGGGGCCTAAGACCTTGTGTGGAGTCGGGGCCGGAACCTGAGGATTCCTCTCCAGTGCTGACATGGATCTTGGGGTACTTCTGGAGTCTCCCCAGGGGAGTCAATTCTCGTCTCGAATGCGGGCATGCACTTGCGCTTTCCTCCAGAGCGGTAGCAGCAGTGTCACGCATTCCATCGCGTGGATCAAAGGATCTATGGTTTTCCCTCAAGTCTTTCCCACGAGGCTTTCCCACGAGGCTTTCCCACAGGGCTGTCCCAAGTACACACGTGGTCGGAGTCGATCCTCGGCTTGAACGTCAAGGCAGTGCAGGGAAAACAGGTTCCTCTGGAATGGACTGACACATCTGGGGGACTCTTGGAATGGTGGCACGACCCTGGAATTCCTCTCGCCTTTCCTGTGGAGAGGGCCTCCTCTTGAGATGCGACGGGAACGCCGGGAATTCTTTCCCTACGAAACAGGGAAAGGATCCCTCACCTCGAGCTAGGGGGCGGAAACGGAGCTCCCCTGGATGTGTGCGGGACCCGAAGTGCTTCCTCTCGAGTGGAGACGGGTATGTCGGGGAACTTCTTGAATTGCAGCAATGGTGTGAAGGACCCTTTGGAAGTTCCAGTGGTTAGATGTGATTGGCCTCGAGAAGCCTCAGCGGAAATGGGCCTCATCTCGCCTGGAGGGCAAAACCTCCTGGATTTTCTCGAGTTGCGGCAGGTGTTCTCGACTTACGACGGGGACCTCAGGGAACCGCTCTGGTGTCCTCAGGAAAGGCCAGTCCCCATGCGAGTTCCACGGGGGTCTCTCGGGATTCCTCTCCCGTCGATGCCGGGGCCTAAGACCTTGTGTGGAGTCGGTGCCGGAACCTGAGGATTCCTCTCCAGTGCTGACATGCATCTTGGGGTACTTCTGGAGTCTCCCCAGGGGAGTCAGACCTCGTCTCGAATGCGGGCATGCACTTGCGCTTTCCTCCAGAGCGGTAGCAGCAGTGTCACGCAGTCCGCCGCGTGGATCAAAGGATCTATGGTTTTCCCTCGAGTCTTTCCCACGAGGCTTTCCCACGAGGCTTTCCCACAGGGCTGTCCCACGTGCACACGTGGTGGGAGTCGATCCTCGGCTTGAACGTCAAGGCAGTGCAGGGAAAACAGGTTCCTCTGGAATGGACTGACACATCTGGGGGACTCTTGGAATGGTGTCACGACCCTGGAGTTCCTCTCGCCTTTCCTGTGGAGAGCGCCTCCTCTTGAGATGCGACGGGAATGCCGGGAATTCTTTCCCTACGAAACAGGGAAAGGATCCCTCATCTCGAGCTAGGAGCTGGAAACGGGGCTCCCCTGGATGTGTGCGGGACTCCACGTGCTTCCTCTCGAGTGGAGACGGGTATGTCGGGGAACTTCTTGAGTTGCAGCAAGGGTGTGAATGACCCTTTGGAAGGTCCAGTGGTTAGATGTGATTGGCCTCGAGAAGCCTCAGCGGAAATGGGCCTCATCTCGCCTCGAGGGCAAAACCTCCTGGATTTTTTTGAGTTGCGGCAGGTGCTCTCGACTTACGACGGGGACCTCAGGGAACCGCTCTGGTGGCCTCAGGAAAGGCCAGTCCCCATGCGAGTTCCTCGGGGGCCTCTCGGGATTCCTCTCCCGTCGATGCCGGGGCCTAAGACCTTGTGTGGAGTCGGGGCCGGAACCTGAGGATTCCTCTCCAGTGCTGACATGGATCTTGGGGTACTTCTGGAGTCTCCCCAGGGGAGTCAGTCCTCGTCTCGAATCCGGGCATGCACTTGCGCTTTCCTCCAGAGCGGTAGCAGCAGTGTCACGCAGTCCGCCGCGTGGATCAAAGGATCTATGGTTTTCCCTCGAGTCTTTCCCACGAGGCTTTCCCACGAGGCTTTCCCACAGGGCTGTCCCACGTGCACACGTGGTGGGAGTCGATCCTCGGCTTGAACGTCAAGGCAGTGCAGGGAAAACAGGTTCCTCTGGAATGGACTGACACATCTGGGGGACTCTTGGAATGGTGGCACGACCCTGGAGTTCCTCTCGCCTTTCCTGTGGAGAGCGCTTCCTCTTGAGATGCGACGGGAATGCCGGGAATTCTTTCCCTACGAAACAGGGAAAGGATCCCTCATCTCGAGCTAGGAGGCGGAAACGGGGCCACCCTGGATGTGTGCGGGACCCCACGTGCTTCCTCACGAGTGGAGACGGGTATGTCGGGGAACTTCTTGAGTTGCAGCAATGGTGTGAAGGACCCTTTGGAAGTTCCAGTGGTTAGATGTGATTGGCCTCGAGAAGCCTCAGCGGAAATGGGCCTCATCTCGCCTGGAGGGCAAAACCTCCTGGATTTTCTCGAGTTGCGGCAGGTGCTCTCGACTTACGAAGCGGACCTCAGGGAACCACTCTGGTGGCCTCAGGAAAGGCCAGTCCCCATGCGAGTTCCTCGGGGGCCTCTCGGGATTCCTCTCCCGTCGATGCCGGGGCCTAAGACCTTGTGTGGAGGCGGGGCCGGAACCTGAGGATTCCTCTCCAGTGCTGACATGGATCTTGGGGTACTTCTGGAGTCTCCCCAGGGGAGTCAGTCCTCGTCTCGAATGCGGGCATGCACTTGCGCTTTCCTCCAGAGCGGTAGCAGCAGTGTCACGCAGTCCGCCGCGTGGATCAAAGGATCTATGATTTTCCCTCGAATCTTTCCCACGAGGCTTTCCCACGAGGCTTTCCCACAGGGCTGTCCCAAGTGCACACGTGGTGGGAGTCGATCCTCGGCTTCAACGTCAAGGCAGTGCAGGGAAAACAGGTTCCTCTGGAATGGACTGACACATCTGGGGGACTCTTGGAATGGTGGCACGACCCTGGAGTTCCTCTCGCCTTTCCTGTGGAGAGCGCCTCCTCTTGAGATGCGACGGGAACGCCGGGAATTCTTTCTCTACGAAACAGGGAAAGGATCCCTCATCTCGAGCTAGGAGGCGGAAACGGGGCTCCCCTGGATGTGTGCGGGACCCACGTGCTTCCTCTCGAGTGGAGACGGGTATGTCGGGGAACTTCTTGAGTTGCAGCAAGGGTGTGAAGGACCCTTTGGAAGTTCAGGTGGTTAGACGTGATTAGCCTCGAGAAGCCTCAGCGGAAATGGGCCTCATCTCGCCTGGAGGTGAAAACCTCCTGGATTTTCTCGAGTTGCGGCAGGTGCTCTCGACTTACGACGGGGACCTCAGGGACCCGCTCTGGTGGCCTCAGGAAAGGCCAGTCCCCATGCGAGTTCCTCGGGGGCCTCTCGGGATTCCTCTCCCGTCGATGCCGGGGCCTAAGACCTTGTGTGGAGTCGGGGCCGGAACCTGAGGATTCCTCTCCAGTGCTGACATGGATCTTGGGGTACTTCTGGAGTCTCCCCAGGGGAGTCAGTCCTCGTCTCGAATGCGGGCATGCACTTGCGCTTTCCTCCAGAGCGGTAGCAGCAGTGTCACGCAGTCCGCCGCGTGGATCAAAGGATCTATGGTTTTCCCTCGAGTCTTTCCCACGAGGCTTTCCCACGAGGCTTTCCCACAGGGCTGTCCCACGTGCACACGTGGTGGGAGTCGATCCTCGGCTTGAACGTCAAGGCAGTGCAGGGAAAACAGGTTCCTCTGGAATGGACTGACACATCTGGGGGACTCTTGGAATGGTGGCATGACCCTGGAGTTCCTCTCGCCTTTCCTGTGGAGAGCGCCTCCTCTTGAGATGCGACGGGAACGCCGGGAATTCTTTCCCTACGAAACAGGGAAAGGATCCCTCATCTCGAGCTAGGAGGCGGAAACGGGGCTCCCCTGGATGTGTGCGGGACACCACGTGCTTCCTCTCGAGTGCAGACGGGTATGTCGGGGAACTTCTTGAGTTGCAGAAAGGGTGTGAAGGACCCTTTGGAAGTTCCAGTGGTTAGATGTGATTGGCCTCGAGAAGACTCAGCGGAAATGGGCCGCATCTCGCCTGGAGGGCAAAACCTCCTGGATTTTCTCGAGTTGCGGCAGGTGCTCTCGACTTACGACGGGGACCTCAGGGACCCGCTTGGTGGCCTCAGGAAACGCCAGTCCCCATGCGAGTTCCTCGGGGGCCTCTCTGGATTCCTCTCCCGTCGATCCCGGGGCCTAAGACCTTGTGTGGAGTCGGGGCCGGAACCTGAGGATTCCTCTCCAGTGCTGACATGGATCTTGGGGTACTTCTGGAGTCTCCCCAGGGGAGTCAATTCTCGTCTCGAATGCGGGCATGCACTTGCGCTTTCCTCCAGAGCGGTAGCAGCAGTGTCACGCAGTCCGCCGCGTGGATCAAAGGATCTATGGTTTTCCCTCAAGTCTTTCCCACGAGGGTTTCCCACGAGGCTTTCCCACAGGGCTGTCCCAAGTGCACACGTGGTGGGAGTCGATCCTCGGCTTGAACGTCAAGGCAGTGCAGGGAAAACAGGTTCCTCTGGAATGGACTGACACATCTGGGGGACTCTTGGAATGGTGTCACGGCCCTGGAATTCCTCTCGCCTTTCCTGTGGAGAGCGCCTCCTCTTGAGATGCGACGGGAACGCCGGGAATTCTTTCCCTACGAAACAGGGAAAGGATCCCTCACCCCGAGCTAGGGGGCGGAATCGGAGCTCCCCTGGATGTGTGCGGGACCCGAAGTGCTTCCTCTCGAGTGGAGACGGGTATGTCGGGGAACTTCTTGAGTTGCAGCAATGGTGTGAAGGACCCTTTGGATGTTCCAGTGGTTAGATGTGATTGGCCTCGAGAAGCCTCAGCGGAAATGGGCCTCCTCTCGCCTGGAGGGCAAAACCTCCTGGATTTTCTCGAGTTGCGGCAGGTGTTCTCCACTTACGACGGGGAACTCAGGGAACCGCTCTGGTGTCCTCAGGAAAGGCCAGTCCCCATGCGAGTTCCACGGGGGTCTCTCGGGATTCCTCTTCTGTCGATGCCGGGGCCTAAGACCTTGTGTGGAGTCGGTGCCGGAATATGAGGATTCCTCTCCAGTGCTGACATGCATCTTGGGGTACTTCTGGAGTCTCCCCAGGGGAGTCAGTCCTCGTCTCGAATGCGGGCATGCACTTGCACTTTCCTCCAGAGCGGTAGCAGCAGTGTCACGCAGTCCGCCGCGTGGATCAAAGGATATATGGTTTTCCCTCGAGTCTTTCCCACGAGGCTTTCCCACGAGGCTTTCCCACAGGGCTGTCCCACGTGCACACGTGGTGGGAGTCGATCCTCGGCTTGAACGTCAAGGCAGTGCAGGGAAAACAGGTTCCTCTGGAATGGACGGAAACATCTGGGGGACTCTTGGAATGGTGTCACGACCCTGGAGTTCCTCTCGCCTTTCCTGTGGAGAGCGCCTCCTCTTGAGATGCGACGGGAACGCCGGGAATTCTTTCCCTACGAAACAGGGAAAGGATCCCTCATCTCGAGCTAGGAGGCGGAAACGGGGCTCCCCTGGATGTGTGCGGGACACCACGTGCTTCCTCTCAAGTGCAGACGGGTATGTCGGGGAACTTCTTAAGTTGCAGCAAGGGTGTGAAGGACCCTTTGGAAGTTCCAGTGGTTAGATGTGATTGGCCTCGAGAAGCCTCAGCGGAAATGGGCCTCATCTCGCCTGGAAGGCAAAACCTCCTGGATTTT
Organism: Ovis canadensis; assembly: GCF_042477335.2. Classification (NCBI taxonomy): domain Eukaryota; kingdom Metazoa; phylum Chordata; class Mammalia; order Artiodactyla; family Bovidae; genus Ovis; species Ovis canadensis. The sequence goes on from NC_091252.1 coordinate 5,843,742, forward strand.
CTCGAGTTCCGGCAGGTGCTCTCGACTTACGACGGAGACCTCAGGGACCCGCTCTGGTGGCCTCAGGAAAGGCCAGTCCCCATGCGAGTTCCTCGGGGGCCTCTCGGGATTCCTCTCCCGTCGATGCCGGGGCCTAAGAGCTTGTGTGGAGTCGGGGCCGGAACCTGAGGATTCCTCTCCAGTGCTGACATGGATCTTGGGGTACTTCTGGAGTCTCCCCAGGGGAGTCAGTCCTCGTCTCGAATGCGGGCATGCACTTGCGCTTTCCTCCAGAGCGGTAGCAGCAGTGTCACGCAGTCCGCCGCGTGGATCAAAGGATCTATGGTTTTCCCTCGAGTCTTTCCCACGAGGCTTTTCCACGAGGCTTTCCAACAGGGCTGTCCCACGTGCACACGTGGTGGGAGTCGATCCTCGGCTTGAACGTCAAGGCAGTGCAGGGAAAACAGGTTCCTCTGGAATGGACTGACACATCTGGGGGACTCTTGGAATGGTGGCACGACCCTGGAGTTCCTCTCGCCTTTCCTGTGGAGAGCGCCTCCTCTTGAGATGCGACGGGAACGCCGGGAATTCTTTCCCTACGAAACAGGGAAAGGATCCCTCATCTCGAGCTAGGAGGCGGAAACGGAGCTCCCCTGGATGTGTGCGGGACCCGAAGTGCTTCCTCTCGAGTGGAGACGGGTATGTCGGGGAACTTCTTGAGTTGCAGCAATGGTGTGAAGGACCCTTTGGAAGTTCCAGTGGTTAGATGTGATTGGCCTCGAGAAGCCTCAGCGGAAATGGGCCTCATCTCGCCTGGAGGGCAAAACCTCCTGGATTTTCTCGAGTTGCGGCAGGTGCTCTCGACTTACGACGGGGACCTCGGGGACCCGCTCTGGTGGCCTCAGGAAAGGCCAGTCCCCATGCGAGTTCCTCTGGGGATTCCTCTCCCGTCGATGCCGGGGCCTAAGACCTTGTGTGGAGTCGGGGCCGGAACCTGAGGATTCCTCTCCAGTGCTGACATGGATCTTGGGGTACTTCTGGAGTCTCCCCAGGGGAGTCAGTCCTCGTCTCGAATCCGGGCATGCACTTGCGCTTTCCTCCAGAGCGGTAGCAGCAGTGTCACGCAGTCCGCCGCGTGGATCAAAGGATCTATGGTTTTCCCTCGAGTATTTCCAACGAGGCTTTCCCACGAGGCTTTCCCACAGGGCTGTCCCACGTGCACACGTGGTGGGAGTCGATCCTCGGCTTGAACGTCAAGGCAGTGCAGGGAAAACAGGTTCCTCTGGAATGGACTGACACATCTGGGGGACTCTTCGAATGGTGGCATGACCCTGGAGTTCCTCTCGCCTTTCCTGTGGAGAGCGCCTCCTCTTGAGATGCGACAGGAACGCCGGGAATTCTTTCCCTACGAAACAGGGAAAGGATCCCTCATCTCGAGATAGGAGGCGGAAACGGGGCTTCCCTGGATGTGTGCGGGACACCACGTGCTTCCTCTCGAGTGGATACGGGTATGTCGGGGAACTTCTTGAGTTACAGCAAGGGTGTGAAGGACCCTTTGGAAGTTCCAGTGGTTAGATGTGATTGGCCTCGAGAAGCCTCAGCGGAAATGGGCCTCATCTCGCCTGGAGGGCAAAACCTCCTGGATTTTCTCGAGTTGCGGCAGGTGCTCTCGACTTACGACGGGTTCCTCAGGGACCCGCTTGGTGGCCTCAGGAAAGGCCAGTCCCCATGCGAGTTCCTCGGGGGCCTCTCGGGATTCCTCTCCCGTCGATGCCGGGGCCTAAGACCTTGTGTGGAGTCGGGGCCGGAACCTGAGGATTCCTCTCCAGTGCTGACATGGATCTTGGGGTATTTCTGGAGTCTCCCCAGGGGAGTCAGTCCTCGTCTCGAATGCGGGCATGCACTTGCGCTTTCCTCCAGAGCGGTAGCAGCAGTGTCACGCAGTCCGCCGCGTGGATCAAAGGATCTATGGTTTTCCCTCGAGTCTTTCCCACGAGGCTTTCCCACAGGGCTGTCCCACGTGCACACGTGGTGGGAGTCGATCCTCGGCTTGAACGTCAAGGCAGTGCAGGGAAAACAGGTTCCTCTGGAATGGACTGACACATCTGGGGGACTCTTGGAATGGTGTCACGGCCCTGGAATTCCTCTCGCCTTTCCTGTGGAGAGCGCCTCCTCTTGAGATGCGACGGGAACGCCGGGAATTCTTTCCCTACGAAACAGGGAAAGGATCCCTCACCCCGAGCTAGGGGGCGGAATCGGAGCTCCCCTGGATGTGTGCGGGACCCGAAGTGCTTCCTCTCGAGTGGAGACGGGTATGTCGGGGAACTTCTTGAGTTGCAGCAATGGTGTGAAGGACCCTTTGGATGTTCCAGTGGTTAGATGTGATTGGCCTCGAGAAGCCTCTGCGGAAATGGGCCTCCTCTCGCCTGGAGGGCAAAACCTCCTGGATTTTCTCGAGTTGCGGCAGGTGTTCTCCACTTACGACGGGGAACTCAGGGAACCGCTCTGGTGTCCTCAGGAAAGGCCAGTCCCCATGCGAGTTCCACGGGGGTCTCTCGGGATTCCTCTTCTGTCGATGCCGGGGCCTAAGACCTTGTGTGGAGTCGGTGCCGGAATATGAGGATTCCTCTCCAGTGCTGACATGCATCTTGGGGTACTTCTGGAGTCTCCCCAGGGGAGTCAGTCCTCGTCTCGAATGCGGGCATGCACTTGCACTTTCCTCCAGAGCGGTAGCAGCAGTGTCACGCAGTCCGCCGCGTGGATCAAAGGATCTATGGTTTTCCCTCGAGTCTTTCCCACGAGGCTTTCCCACGAGGCTTTCCCACAGGGCTGTCCCACGTGCACACGTGGTGGGAGTCGATCCTCGGCTTGAACGTCAAGGCAGTGCAGGGAAAACAGGTTCCTCTGGAATGGACGGAAACATCTGGGGGACTCTTGGAATGGTGTCACGACCCTGGAGTTCCTCTCGCCTTTCCTGTGGAGAGCGCCTCCTCTTGAGATGCGACGGGAACGCCGGGAATTCTTTCCCTACGAAACAGGGAAAGGATCCCTCACCTCGAGCTAGGAGGCGGAAACGGGGCTCCCCTGGATGTGTGCGGGACACCACGTGCTTCCTCTCAAGTGCAGACGGGTATGTCGGGGAACTTCTTAAGTTGCAGCAAGGGTGTGAAGGACCCTTTGGAAGTTCCAGTGGTTAGATGTGATTGGCCTCGAGAAGCCTCAGCGGAAATGGGCCTCATCTCGCCTGGAAGGCAAAACCTCCTGGATTTTCTCGAGTTGCGGCAGATGCTCTCGACTTACGACGGAGACCTCAGGGACCCGCTCTGGTGGCCTCAGGAAAGGCCAGTCCCCATGCGAGTTCCTCGGGGGCCTCTCGGGATTCCTCTCCCGTCGATGCCGGGGCCTAAGAGCTTGTGTGGAGTCGGGGCCGGAACCTGAGGATTCCTCTCCAGTGCTGACATGGATCTTGGGGTACTTCTGGAGTCTCCCCAGGGGAGTCAGTCCTCGTCTCGAATGCGGGCATGCACTTGCGCTTTCCTCCAGAGCGGTAGCAGCAGTGTCACGCAGTCCGCCGCGTGGATCAAAGGATCTATGGTTTTCCCTCGAGTCTTTCCCACGAGGCTTTTCCACGAGGCTTTCCAACAGGGCTGTCCCACGTGCACACGTGGTGGGAGTCGATCCTCGGCTTGAACGTCAAGGCAGTGCAGGGAAAACAGGTTCCTCTGGAATGGACTGACACATCTGGGGGACTCTTGGAATGGTGGCACGACCCTGGAGTTCCTCTCGCCTTTCCTGTGGAGAGTGCCTCCTCTTGAGATGCGACGGGAACGCCGGGAATTCTTTCCCTACGAAACAGGGAAAGGATCCCTCATCTCGAGCTAGGAGGCGGAAACGGAGCTCCCCTGGATGTGTGCGGGACCCGAAGTGCTTCCTCTCGAGTGGAGACGGGTATGTCGGGGAACTTCTTGAGTTGCAGCAATGGTGTGAAGGACCCTTTGGAAGTTCCAGTGGTTAGATGTGATTGGCCTCGAGAAGCCTCAGCGGAAATGGGCCTCATCTCGCCTGGAGGGCAAAACCTCCTGGATTTTCTCGAGTTGCGGCAGGTGCTCTCGACTTACGACGGGGACCTCGGGGACCCGCTCTGGTGGCCTCAGGAAAGGCCAGTCCCCATGCGAGTTCCTCTGGGGATTCCTCTCCCGTCGATGCCGGGGCCTAAGACCTTGTGTGGAGTCGGGGCCGGAACCTGAGGATTCCTCTCCAGTGCTGACATGGATCTTGGGGTACTTCTGGAGTCTCCCCAGGGGAGTCAGTCCTCGTCTCGAATCCGGGCATGCACTTGCGCTTTCCTCCAGAGCGGTAGCAGCAGTGTCACGCAGTCCGCCGCGTGGATCAAAGGATCTATGGTTTTCCCTCGAGTATTTCCAACGAGGCTTTCCCACGAGGCTTTCCCACAGGGCTGTCCCACGTGCACACGTGGTGGGAGTCGATCCTCGGCTTGAACGTCAAGGCAGTGCAGGGAAAACAGGTTCCTCTGGAATGGACTGACACATCTGGGGGACTCTTCGAATGGTGGCATGACCCTGGAGTTCCTCTCGCCTTTCCTGTGGAGAGCGCCTCCTCTTGAGATGCGACAGGAACGCCGGGAATTCTTTCCCTACGAAACAGGGAAAGGATCCCTCATCTCGAGATAGGAGGCGGAAACGGGGCTTCCCTGGATGTGTGCGGGACACCACGTGCTTCCTCTGGAGTGGATACGGGTATGTCGGGGAACTTCTTGAGTTACAGCAAGGGTGTGAAGGACCCTTTGGAAGTTCCAGTGGTTAGATGTGATTGGCCTCGAGAAGCCTCAGCGGAAATGGGCCTCATCTCGCCTGGAGGGCAAAACCTCCTGGATTTTCTCGAGTTGCGGCAGGTGCTCTCGACTTACGACGGGGACCTCAGGGTCCCGCTTGGTGGCCTCAGGAAAGGCCAGTCCCCATGCGAGTTCCTCGGGGGCCTCTCGGGATTCCTCTCCCGTCGATGCCGGGGCCTAAGAGCTTGTGTGGAGTCGGGGCCGGAACCTGAGGATTCCTCTCCAGTGCTGACATGGATCTTGGGGTACTTCTGGAGTCTCCCCAGGGGAGTCAGTCCTCGTCTCGAATGCGGGCATGCACTTGCGCTTTCCTCCAGAGCGGTAGCAGCAGTGTCACGCAGTCCGCCGCGTGGATCAAAGGATCTATGGTTTTCCCTCGAGTCTTTCCCACGAGGCTTTCCCACGAGGCTTTCCCACAGGGCTGTCCCACGTGCACACGTGGTGGGAGTCGATCCTCGGCTTGAACGTCAAGGCAGTGCAGGGAAAACAGGTTCCTCTGGAATGGACTGACACATCTGGGGGACTCTTGGAATGGTGGCATGACCCTGGAGTTCCTCTCGCCTTTCCTGTGGAGAGCGCCTCCTCTTGAGATGCGACGGGAACGCCGGGAATTCTTTCCCTACGAAACAGGGAAAGGATCCCTCATCTCGAGCTAGGAGGCGGAAACGGGGCTCCCCTGGATGTGTGCGGGACACCACGTGCTTCCTCTCGAGTGGAGACGGGTATGTCGGGGAACTTCTTGAGTTGCAGCAACGGTGTGAAGGACCCTTTGGAAGTTCCAGTGGTTAGATGTGATTGGCCTCGAGAACCCTCAGCGGAAATGGGCCTCATCTCGCCTGGAGGGCAAAACCTCCTGGATTTTCTCGAGTTGCGGCAGGTGCTCTCGACTTACGACGGGGACCTCAGGGAACCACTCTGGTGGCCTCAGGAAAGGCCAGTCCCCATGCGAGTTCCTCCGGGGCGTCTCGGGATTCCTCTCCCGTCGATGCTGGGGCCTAAGACCTTGTGTGGAGTCGGGGCCGGAACCTGAGGATTCCTCTCCAGTGCTGACATGGATCTTGGGGTACTTCTGGAGTCTCCCCAGGGGAGTCAGTCCTCATCTCGAATGCGGGCATGCACTTGCGCTTTCCTCCAGTGCGGTAGCAGCAGTGTCACGCAGTCCGCCGCGTGGATCAAAGGATCTATGGTTTTCCCTCGAGTCTTTCCCACGAGGCTTTCCCACGAGGCTTTCCCACAGGGCTGTCCCACGTGTACACGTGGTGGGAGTCGATCCTCGGCTTGAACGTCAAGGCAGTGCAGGGAAAACAGGTTCCTCTGGAATGGACTGACACATCTGGGGGACTCTTGGAATGGTGGCATGACCCTGGAGTTCCTCTCGCCTTTCCTGTGGAGAGCGCCTCCTCTTGAGATGCGACGGGAACGCCGGGAATTCTTTCCCTACGAAACAGGGAAAGGATCCCTCATCTCGAGATAGGAGGCGGAAACGGGGCTCCCCTGGATGTGTGCGGGACACCACGTGCTTCCTCTCGAGTGGATACGGGTATGTCGGGGAACTTCTTGAGTTACAGCAAGGGTGTGAAGGACCCTTTGGAAGTTCCAGTGGTTAGATGTGATTGGCCTCGAGAAGCCTCAGCGGAAATGGGCCTCATCTCGCCTGGAGGGCAAAACCTCCTGGATTTTCTCGAGTTGCGGCAGGTGCTCTCGACTTACGACGGGGACCTCAGGGACCCGCTCTGGTGGCCTCAGGAAAGGCCAGTCCCCATGCGAGTTCCTCGGGGGCCTCTCGGGATTCCTCTCCCGTCGATGCCGGGGCCTAAGACCTTGTGTGGAGTCGGGGCCGGAACTTGAGGATTCCTCTCCAGTGCTGACATGGATCTTGGGGTACTTCTGGAGTCTCCCCAGGGGAGTCAGTCCTCGTCTCGAATGCGGGCATGCACTTGCGCTTTCCTCCAGAGCGGAAGCAGCAGTGTCACGCAGTCCGCCGCGTGGATCAAAGGATCTATGGTTTTCCCTCGAGTCTTTCCCTCGAGGCTTTCCCACGAGGCTTTCCCACAGGACTGTCCCACGTGCACACGTGGTGGGAGTCGATCCTCGGCTTGAACGTCAAGGCAGTGCAGGGAAAACAGGTTCCTCTGGAATGGACTGACACATCTGGGGGACCCTTGGAATGGTGTCACGACCCTGGAGTTCCTCTCGCCTTTCCTGTGGAGAGCGCCTCCTCTTGAGATGCGACGGGAACGCCGGGAATTCTTTCCCTACGAAACAGGGAAAGGATCCCTCATCTCGAGCTAGGAGGCGGAAACGGAGCTCCCCTGGATGTGTGCGGGACCCGAAGTGCTTCCTCTCGAGTGGAGACGGGTATGTCGGGGAACTTCTTGAGTTGCAGCAATGGTGTGAAGGACCCTTTGTAAGTTCCAGTGGTTAGATGTGATTGGCCTCGAGAAGCCTCAGCGGAAATGGGCCTCATCTCGCCTGGAGGGCAAAACCTCCTGGATTTTCTTGAGTTGCGGCAGGTGCTCTCGACTTACGACGGGGACCTCGGGGACCCGCTCTGGTGGCCTCAGGAAAGGCCAGTCCCCATGCGAGTTCCTCGGGGGCCTCTCGGGATTCCTCTCCCGTCGATGCCGGGGCCTAAGACCTTGTGCGGAGTCGGGGCCGGAACCTGAGGATTTCTCTCCAGTGCTGACATGGATCTTGGGGTACTTCTGGAGTCTCCCCAGGGGAGTCAGTCCTCGTCTCGAATGCGGGCATGCACTTGCGCTTTCCTCCAGAGCGGTAGCAGCAGTGTCACGCAGTCCGCCGCGTGGATCAAAGGATCTATGGTTTTCCATTGAGTCTTTCCCACGAGGCTTTCCCACGAGGCTTTCCCACAGGGCTGTCCCACGTGCACACGTGGTGGGAGTCGATCCTCGGCTTGAACGTCAAGGCAGTGCAGGGAACACAGGTTCCTCTGGAATGGACTGACACATCTGGGGGACTCTTGGAATGGTGGCATGACCCTGGAGTTCCTCTCGCCTTTCCTGTGGAGAGCGCCTCCTCTTGAGATGCGACGGGAACGCCGGGAATTCTTTCCCTACGAAACAGCGAAAGGATCCCTCATCTCGAGCTAGGAGGCGGAAACGGGGCTCCCCTGGATGTGTGCGGGACCCCACGTGCTTCCTCTCGAGTGGAGACGGGTATGTCGGGGAACTTCTGCAGCAAGGGTGTGAAGGACCCTTTGGAAGTTCCAGTGGTTAGATGTGATTGGCCTTGAGAAGCCTCAGCGGAAATGGGCCTCATCTCGCCTGGAGGGCAAAACCTCCTGGATTTTCTTGAGTTGCGGCAGGTGCTCTCGACTTACGACGCGGACCTCAGGGAACCCCTCTGGTGGCCTCAGGAAAGGCCAGTCCCCATGCGAGTTCTTCGGGGGCGTCTCGGGATTCCTCTCCCGTCGATGCCGGGGCCTAAGAGCTTGTGTGGAGTCGGGGCCGGAACCTGAGGATTCCTCTCCAGTGTTGACATGGATCTTGGGGTACTTCTGGAGTCTCCCCAGGGGAGTCAGTCCTCGTCTCGAATACGGGCATGCACTTGCGCTTTCCTCCAGAGCGGTAGCAGCAGTGTCACGCAGTCCGCCGCGTGGATCAAAGGATCTATGGTTTTCCCTCGAGTCTTTCCCACGAGGCTTTCCCACGAGGCTTTCCCACAGGGCTGTCCCACGTGCACACGTTGTGGGAGTCGATCCTCGGCTTGAACGTCAAGGCAGTGCAGGGAAAACAGGTTCCTCTGGAATGGACTGACACATCTGGGGGACTCTTGGAATGGTGGCACGACCCTGGAGTTCCTCTCGCCTTTCCTGTGGAGAGCGCCTCCTCTTGAGATGCGACGGGAACGCCGGGAATTCTTTCCCTACGAAACAGGGAAAGAATCCCTCATCTCAAGCTAGGAGGTGGAAACGGGCTCCCCTGGATGTGTGCGGGACCCACGTGCTTCCTCTCGAGTGGAGACGGGTATGTCGGGGAACTTCTTGAGTTGCAGCAAGGGTGTGAAGGACCCTTTGGAAGTTCCAGTGGTTAGATGTGATTGGCCTCGAGAAGCCTCAGCGGAAATGGGCCTCATCTCGCCTGGAGGGCAAAACCTCCTGGATTTTCTCGAGTTGCGGAAGGTGCTCTCGACTTACGACGGGGACCTCGGGGACCCGCTCTGGTGGCCTCAGGAAAGGCCAGTCCCCATGCGAGTTCCTCGGGGGCCTCTCGGGATTCCTCTCCCGTCGATGCCGGGGCCTAAGACCTTGTGTGGATTCGGGGCCGGAACCTGAGGATTCCTCTCCAGTGCTGACATGGATCTTGGGGTACTTCTGGAGTCTCCCCAGGGGAGTCAGTCCTCGTCTCGAATGCGGGCATGCACTTACGCTTTCCTCCAGAGCGGTAGCAGCAGTGTCACGCAGTCCGCCGCGTGGATCAAAGGATCTATGGTTTTCCCTCGAGTCTTTCCCACGAGGCTTTCCCACAGGGCTGTCCCACGTGCACACGTGGTGGGAGTCGATCCTCGGCTTGAACGTCAAGGCAGTGCAGGGAAAACAGGTTCCTCTGGAATGGACTGACACATCTGGTTGACTCTTGGAATGGTGGCACGACCCTGGAGTTCCTCTCGCCTTTCCTGTGGAGAGCGCCTCCTCTTGAGATGCGACGGGAACGCCGGGAATTCTTTCCCTACGAAACAGGGAAAGAATCCCTCATCTCAAGCTAGGAGGTGGAAACGGGGCTCCCCTGGATGTGTACGGGGCTCCCCTGGATGTGTGCGGCACCCCACGTGCTTCCCCTCGAGTGGAGACGGGTATGTCGGGGAACTTCTTGAGTTGCAGCAATGGTGTGAAGGACCCTTTGGAAGTTCCAGTGGTTAGATGTGATTGGCCTCGAGAAGCCTCAGCGGAAATGGGCCTCCTCTCGCCTGGAGGGCAAAACCTCCTGGATTTTCTCGAGTTGCGGCAGGTGTTCTCCACTTACGACGGGGACCTCAGGGAACCGCTCTGGTGTCCTCAGGAAAGGCCAGTCCCCATGCGAGTTCCACGGGGGTCTCTCGGGATTCCTCTTCTGTCGATGCCGGGGCCTAAGACCTTGTGTGGAGTCGGTGCCGGAATATGAGGATTCCTCTCCAGTGCTGACATGCATCTTGGGGTACTTCTGGAGTCTCCCCAGGGGAGTCAGTCCTCGTCTCGAATGCGGGCATGCACTTGCACTTTCCTCCAGAGCGGTAGCAGCAGTGTCACGCAGTCCGCCGCGTGGATCAAAGGATCTATGGTTTTCCCTCGAGTCTTTCCCACGAGGCTTTCCCACGAGGCTTTCCCACAGGGCTGTCCCACGTGCACACGTGGTGGGAGTCGATCCTCGGCTTGAACGTCAAGGCAGTGCAGGGAAAACAGGTTCCTCTGGAATGGACGGAAACATCTGGGGGACTCTTGGAATGGTGTCACGACCCTGGAGTTCCTCTCGCCTTTCCTGTGGAGAGCGCCTCCTCTTGAGATGCGACGGGAACGCCGGGAATTCTTTCCCTACGAAACAGGGAAAGGATCCCTCATCTCGAGCTAGGAGGCGGAAACGGGGCTCCCCTGGATGTGTGCGGGACACCACGTGCTTCCTCTCAAGTGCAGACGGGTATGTCGGGGAACTTCTTAAGTTGCAGCAAGGGTGTGAAGGACCCTTTGGAAGTTCCAGTGGTTAGATGTGATTGGCCTCGAGAAGCCTCAGCGGAAATGGGCCTCATCTCGCCTGGAAGGCAAAACCTCCTGGATTTTCTCGAGTTGCGGCAGGTGCTCTCGACTTACGACGGAGACCTCAGGGACCCGCTCTGGTGGCCTCAGGAAAGGCCAGTCCCCATGTGAGTTCCTCGGGGGCCTCTCGGGATTCCTCTCCCGTCGATGCCGGGGCCTAAGAGCTTGTGTGGAGTCGGGGCCGGAACCTGAGGATTCCTCTCCAGTGCTGACATGGATCTTGGGGTACTTCTGGAGTCTCCCCAGGGGAGTCAGTCCTCGTCTCGAATGCGGGCATGCACTTGCGCTTTCCTCCAGAGCGGTAGCAGCAGTGTCACGCAGTCCGCCGCGTGGATCAAAGGATCTATGGTTTTCCCTCGAGTCTTTCCCACGAGGCTTTCCCACGAGGCTTTCCCACAGGGCTGTCCCACGTGTACACGTGGTGGGAGTCGATCCTCGGCTTGAACGTCAAGGCAGTGCAGGGAAAACAGGTTCCTCTGGAATGGACTGACACATCTGGGGGACCCTTGGAATGGTGTCACGACCCTGGAGTTCCTCTCGCCTTTCCTGTGGAGAGCGCCTCCTCTTGAGATGCGACGGGAACGCCGGGAATTCTTTCCCTACGAAACAGGGAAAGGATCCCTCATCTCGAGCTAGGAGGCGGAAACGGAGCTCCCCTGGATGTGTGCGGGACCCGAAGTGCTTCCTCTCGAGTGGAGACGGGTATGTCGGGGAACTTCTTGAGTTGCAGCAATGGTGTGAAGGACCCTTTGGAAGTTCCAGTGGTTAGATGTGATTGGCCTCGAGAAGCCTCAGCGGAAATGGGCCTCATCTCGCCTGGAGGGCAAAACCTCCTGGATTTTCTCGAGTTGCGGCAGGTGCTCTCGACTTACGACGGGGACCTCAGGGACCCGCTCTGGTGGCCTCAGGAAAGGCCAGTCTCCATGCGAGTTCCTCGGGGGCCTCTCGGGATTCCTCTCCCGTCGATGCCGGGGCCTAAGACCTTGTGTGGAGTCGGGGCCGGAACCTGAGGATTCCTCTCCAGTGCTGACATGGATCTTGGGGTACTTCTGGAGTCTCCCCAGGGGAGTCAGTCCTCGTCTCGAATGCGGGCATGCACTTGCGCTTTCCTCCAGAGCGGTAGCAGCAGTGTCACGCAGTCCGCCGCGTGGATCAAAGGATCTATGGTTTTCCCTCGAGTCTTTCCCACGAGTCTTTCCCACGAGGCTTTCCCACAGGGCTGTCCCACGTGCACACGTGGTGGGAGTCGATCCTCGGCTTGAACGTCAAGGCAGTGCAGGGAAAACAGGTTCCTCTGGAATGGACTGACACATCTGGGGGACTCTTGGAATGGTGGCACGACCCTGGAGTTCCTCTCGCCTTTCCTGTGGAGAGAGCCTCCTCTTGAGATGCGACGGGAACGCCGGGAATTCTTTCCCTACGAAACAGGGAAAGAATCCCTCATCTCAAGCTAGGAGGTGGAAACGGGGCTCCCCTGGATGTGTACGGGGCTCCCCTGGATGTGTGCGGCACCCCACGTGCTTCCCCTCGAGTGGAGACGGGTATGTCGGGGAACTTCTTGAGTTGCAGCAAGGGTGTGAAGGACCCTTTGGAAGTTCCAGTGGTTTGACGTGATTGGCCTCGAGAAGCCTCAGCGGAAATGGGCCTCATCTCGCCTGGAGGGCAAAACCTCCTGGATTTTCTCGAGTTGCGGCAGGTGCTCTCGACTTACGACGAGGACCTCAGGGACCCGCTCTGGTGGCCTCAGGAAAGGCCAGTCCCCATGCGAGTTCCTCGGGGGCCTCTCGGGATTCCTCTCCCGTCGATGCCGGGGCCTAAGACCTTGTGTGGAGTCGGGGCCGGAACCTGAGGATTCCTCTCCAGTGCTGACATGGATCTTGGGGTACTTCTGGAGTCTCCCCAGGGGAGTCAGTCCTCGTCTCGAATGCGGGCATGCACTTGCGCTTTCCTCCAGAGCGGTAGCAGCAGTGTCACGCAGTCCGCCGCGTGGATCAAAGGATCTATGGTTTTCCCTTGAGTTTTTCCCACGAGGCTTTCCCACAGGGCTGTCCCACGTGCACACGTGGCGGGAGTCGATCCTCGGCTTGAACGTCAAGGCAGTGCAGGGAAAAAAGGTTCCTCTGGAATGGACTGACACATCTGGGGGACTCTTGGAATGGTGGCATGACCCTGGAGTTCCTCTCGCCTTTCCTGTGGAGAGCGCCTCCTCTTGAGATGCGACGGGAATGCCGGGAATTCTTTCCCTACGAAACAGGGAAAGGATCCCTCATCTCGAGCTAGGAGGCGGAAACGGGGCTCCCCTGGATGTTTGCGGGACCCCACGTGCTTCCCCTCGAGTGGAGAGGGGTATGTCGGGGAACATCTTGAGTTGAAGAAAGGGTGTGAAGGACCCTTTGGAAGTTCCAGTGGTTAGATGTGATTGGCCTCGAGAAGCCTCAGCGGAAATGGGCCTCATCTCGCCTGGAGGGCAAAACCTCCTGGATTTTCTCGAGTTGTGGCAGGTGCTCTCGACTTACGACGAGGACCTCAGGGAACCGCTCTGGTGGCCTCAGGAAAGGCCAGTCCCCATGCGAGTTCCTCTGGGGATTCCTCTCCCGTCGATGCCGGGGCCTAAGACCTTGTGTGGAGTCGGGGCCGGAACCTGAGGATTCCTCTCCAGTGCTGACATGGATCTTGGGGTACTTCTGGAGTCTCCCCAGGGGAGTCAGTCCTCGTCTCGAATGCGGGCATGCACTTGCGCTTTCCTCCAGAGCGGTAGCAGCAGTGTCACGCAGTCCGCCGCGTGGATCAAAGGATCTATGGTTTTCCCTCGAGTCTTTCCCACGAGGCTTTCCCACGAGGCTTTCCCACAGGGCTGTCCCACGTGCACACGTGGTGGGAGTCGATCCTCGGCTTGAACGTCAAGGCAGTGCAGGGAAAACAGGTTCCTCTGGAATGGACTGAAACATCTGGGGGACTCTTGGAATGGTGGCACGACCCTGGAGTTCCTCTCGCCTTTCCTGTGGAGAGCGCCTCCTCTTGAGATGCGACGGGAACGCCGGGAATTCTTTCCCTACGAAACAGGGAAAGGATCCCTCATCTCAAGCTAGGAGGCGGAAACGGGGCTCCCCTGGATGTGTGCGGGACCCACGTGCTTCCTCTCGAGTGGAGACGGGTATGTCGGGGAACCTCTTGAGTTGCAGCAAGGGTGTGAAGGACCCTTTGGAAGTTCCAGTGGTTAGATGTGATTGGCCTCGAGAAGCCTCAGCGGAAATGGGCCTCATCTCGCCTGGAGGGCAAAACCTCCTGGATTTTCACGACTTGCGGCAGGTGCTCTCGACTTACGACGGGGACCTCAGGGACCCGCTCTGGTGGCCTCAGGACAGGCCAGTCCCCATGCGAGTTCCTCGGGGGCCTCTCGGGATTACTTTCCCGTCGATGCCGGGGCCTAAGACCTTGTGTGGAGTCGGGGCCGGAACCTGAGGATTCCTCTCCAGTGCTGACATGGATCTTGGGGTACTTCTGGAGTCTCCCCAGGGGAGTCAGTCCTCGTCTCGAATGCGGGCATGCACTTGCGCTTTCCTCCAGAGCGGTAGCAGCAGTGTCACGCAGTCCGCCGCGTGGATCAAAGGATCTATGGTTTTCCCTCGAGTCTTTCCCACGAGGCTTTCCCACAGGGCTGTCCCAGGTGCACACGTGGTGGGAGTCAATCCTCGGCTTGAACGTCAAGGCAGTGCAGGGAAAACAGGTTCCTCTGGAATGGACTGACACATCTGGGGGACTCTTGGAATGGTGGCACGACCCTGGAGTTCCTCTCGCCTTTCCTGTGGAGAGCGCCTCCTCTTGAGAAGCGACAGGAATGCCGGGAATTCTTTCCTTACGAAACAGGGAAAGGATCCCTCATCTCGAGCTAGGAGGCGGAAACGGGGCTCCCCTGGATGTCTGCGGGACCCCACGTGCTTCCCCTCGAGTGGAGACGGGCATGTCAGGAAACTTCTTGAGTTGCAGCAAGGGTGTGAAGGACCCTTTGGAAGTTCCAGTGGTTAGACGTGATTGGCCTCGAGAAGCCTCAGCGGAAATGGGCCTCATCTCGCCTGGAGGGCAAAACCTCCTGGATTTTCTCGAGTTGCGGCAGGTGCTCTCGACTTACGACGAGGACCTCAGGGACCCGCTCTGGTGGCCTCAGGAAAGGCCATGCCCATGCAAGTTCCTCGGGGGCCTCTCGGGATTCCTCTCCCGTCGATGCCGGGGCCTAAGACCTTGTGTGGAGTCGGGACGGGAACCTGAGGATTCCTCTCCAGTGCTGACATGGATCTTGGGGTATTTCTGGAGTCTCCCCAGGGGAGTCAGTCCTCGTCTCGAATGCGGGCATGCACTTGCGCTTTCCTCCAGAGCGGTAGCAGCAGTGTCACGCAGTCAGCCGCGTGGATCAAAGGATCTATGGTTTTCCCTCGAGTCTTTCCCACGAGGCTTTCCCACGAGGCTTTCCCACAGGGCTGTCCCACGTGCACACGTGGTGGGAGTCGATGCTCAGCTTGAACGTCAAGGCAGTGCAGGGAAAACAGGTTCCTCTGGAATGGACTGACACATCTGGGGGACTCTTGGAATGGTGGCACGACCCTGGAGTTCCTCTCGCCTTTCCTGTGGAGAGCGCCTCCTCTTGAGATGCGACGGGAACGCCGGGAATTCTTTCCCTACGAAACAGGGAAGGATCCCTCATCTCAAGCTAGGAGGCGGAAACGGGGCTCCCCTGGATGTGTGCGGGACACCACGTGCTTCTTCTCGAGTGGAGACGGGTATGTCGGGGAACTTCTTGAGTTGCAGCAAGGGTGTGAAGGACCCCTTGGAAGTTCCAGTGGTTAGATGTGATTGGCCTCGAGAAGCCTCAGCGGAAATGGGCCTCATCTCGCCTGGAGGGCAAAACCTCCTGGATTTTCTTGAGTTGCGGCAGGTGCTCTCGACTTACGACCGGGACCTCAGGGAACCGCTCTGGTGGCCTCAGGAAAGGCCAGTCCCCATGCGAGTTCCTCGGGGGCGTCTCGGGATTCCTCTCCCGTCGATGCCGGGGCCTAAGACCTTGTGTGGAGTCGGGGCC
Source organism: Ovis canadensis (assembly GCF_042477335.2). Taxonomy (NCBI): domain Eukaryota; kingdom Metazoa; phylum Chordata; class Mammalia; order Artiodactyla; family Bovidae; genus Ovis; species Ovis canadensis. Next base: position 5,859,393 of record NC_091252.1, read on the forward strand.
GGAACCTGAGGATTCCTCTCCAGTGCTGACATGGATCTTGGGGTACTTCTGGAGTCTCCCCAGGGGAGTCAGTCCTCGTCTCGAATGCGGGCATGCACTTGCGCTTTCCTCCAGAGCGGTAGCAGCAGTGTCACGCAGTCCGCCGCGTGGATCAAAGGATCTATGGTTTTCCCTCGAGTCTTTCCCACGAGTCTTTCCCACGAGGCTTTCCCACAGGGCTGTCCCACGTGCACACGTGGTGGGAGTCGATCCTCGGCTTGAACGTCAAGGCAGTGCAGGGAAAAAAGGTTCCTCTGGAATGGACTGACACATCTGGGGGACTCTTGGAATGGTGGCACGACCCTGGAGTTCCTCTCGCCTTTCCTGTGGAGAGCGCCTCCTCTTGAGATGCGACGGGAACGCCGGGAATTCTTTCCCTACGAAACAGGGAAAGGATCCCTCATCTCGAGCTAGGAGGCGGAAACGGGGCTCTCCTGGATGTGTGCGGGACCCCACGTGCTTCCTCTCGAGTGCAGACGGGTATGTCAGGGAACTTCTTGAGTTGCAGCAAGGGTGTGAAGGAACCTTTGGATGTTCCAGTGTTTAGACGTGATTAGCCTCGAGAAGCCTCAGCGGAAATGAGCCTCATCTCGCCGGGAGGGCAAAACCTCCTTGATTTTCTCGAGTTGCGGCAGGTGATCTCGGCTTACGACGAGGACCTCAGGGACCCGCTCTGGTGGCCTCAGGAAAAGCCGGTCCCCATGCGAGTTCCTCGGGGGCCACTCGGGATCCCTCTCCCGTCGATGCCGGGGCCTAAGACCTTGTGTGGAGTCGGGGCCGGAACCTGAGGATTCCTCTCCAGTGCTGACATGGATCTTGTGGTACTTCTGGAGTCTCCCCAGGGGAGTCAGTCCTCGTCTCGAATGCGGGCATGCACTTGCGCTTTCCTCCAGAGCGGTAGCAGCAGTGTCACGCAGTCCGCCGCGTGGATCAAAGGATCTATGGTTTTCCCTCGAGTCTTTCCCACGAGGCTTTCCCACGAGGCTTTCCCACAGGGCTGTCCCACGTGCACACGTGGTGGGAGTCGATCCTCGGCTTGAACGTCAAGGCAGTGCAGGGAAAACAGGTTCCTCTGGAATGGACTGACACATCTGGGGGTCTCTTGGAATGGTGGCATGACCCTGGAGTTCCTCTCCCCTTTCCTGTGGAGAGCGCCTCCTCTTGAGATGCGACGGGAACGCCGGGAATTCTTTCCCTACGAAACAGGGAAAGGATCCCACATCTCGAGCTAGGAGGCGGAAACGGGGCTCCCCTGGATATTTGCGGCACCCCACGTGCTACCTCTCGAGTGGAGACGGGTATGTCGGGGAAGTTCTTGAGTTGCAGCAAGGATGTGAAGGACCCTTTGGAAGTTCCAGTGGTTAGATGTGATTGGCCTCGAGAAGCATCAGCGGAAATGGGCCTCATCTCGCCTGGAGGGCAAAACCTCCTGGATTAACTCGAGTTGCGGCAGGTGCTCTCGACTTACGACGGGGACCTCAGGGACCCGCTCTGGTGGCCTCAGGAAAGGTCAGTCCCCATGCGAGTTCCTCGGGGGCCTCTCGGGATTCCTCTCCCGTCGATGCCGGGGCCTAAGACCTTGTGTGCAGTCGGGGCCGGAACCTGAGGATTCCTCTCCAGTGCTGACATGTATCTTGGGGTACTTCTGGAGTCTCCCCAGGGGAGTCAGTCCTCGTCTCGAATGCGGGCATGCACTTGCGCTTTCCTCCAGAGCGGTAGCAGCAGTGTCACGCAGTCCGCCGCGTGGATCAACGGATCTATGGTTTTCCCTCGAGTCTTTCCCACGAGGCTTTCCCACGAGGCTTTCCCACAGGGCTGTCCCACGTGCACACGTGGTGGGACTCGATCCTCGGCTTGAACGTCAAGGCAGTGCAGGGAAAACAGGTTCCTCTGGAATGGACTGACACATCTGGGGGACTCTTGGAATGGTGTCACGACCCTGGAGTTTCTCTCGCCTTTCCTGTGGAGAGCGCCTCCTCTTGAGATGGGACGGGAACGCCGGGAATACTTTCCCTACGAAACAGGGAAAGGATCCCTCATCTCGAGCAAGGTGGCGGAAACGGGGCTCCCCTGGATGTGTGCGGGACCCACGTGCTTCCTCTCGAGTGGAGACGGGTATGTCGGGGAACTTCTTGAGTTGCAGCAATGGTGTGAAGGACCCTTTGGAAGTTCCAGTGGTTAGCTGTTATTGGCCTCGAGAAGCCTCAGCGGAAATGGGCCTCATCTCGCCTGGAGGGCAAAACCTCCTGGATTTTCTCGAGTTGCGGCAGGTGCTCTCGACTTACGACGGGGACCTCAGGGAACCGCTCTGGTGGCCTCAGGAAAGGCCAGTCCCCATGCGAGTTCCTCGGGGGCCTCTCGGGATTCCTCTCCCGTCGATGCCGGGGCCTAAGACCTTGTGTGGAGTCGGGGCCGGAACCTGAGGATTCCTCTCCAGTGCTGACATGGATCTTGGGGTACTTCTGGAGTCTCCCCAGGGGAGTCAGTCCTCGTCTCGAATGCGGGCATGCACTTGCGCTTTCCTCCAGAGCGGTAGCAGCAGTGTCACGCAGTTCGCTGCGTGGATCAACGGATCTATGGTTTTCCCTCGAGTCTTTCCCACGAGGCTTTCCCACGAGGCTTTCCCACAGGGCTGTCCCACGTGCACACGTGGTGGGTCTCGATCCTCGGCATGAACGTCAAGGCAGTGCAGGGAAAACAGGTTCCTCTGGAATGGACTGACACATCTGGGGGACTCTTGGAATGGTGTCACGACCCTGGAGTTCCTCTCGCCTTTCCTGTGGAGAGCGCCTCCTCTTGAGGTGCGACGGGAACGCCGGGAATTCTTTCCCTACGAAACAGGGAAAGGATCCCTCATCTCGAGCTAGGAGGCGGAAACGGGGCTCCCCTGGATGTGTGCGGGACCCCACGTGCTTCCCCTCGAGTGGAGACGGGTATGTCGGGGAACTTCTTGAGTTGCAGCAAGGGTGTGAAGGACCCTTTGGAAGTTCCAGTGGTTAGATGTGATTGGCCTCGAGAAGCCTCAGCGGAAATGGGCCTCATCTCGCCTGGAGGGCAAAACCTCCTGGATTTTTTCGAGTTGCGGCAGGTGCTCTCGACTTACGACGAGGACCTCAGGGACACGCTCTGGTGGCCTCAGGAAAGGCCAGTCCCCATGCAAGTTCCTCGGGGGCCTCTCGGGATTCCTCTCCCGTCGATGCCGGGGCCTAAGACCTTGTGTGGAGTCGGGGCCGGAACCTGAGGATTCCTCTCCAGTGCTGACATGGATCTTGGGGTAATTCTGGAGTCTCCCCAGGGGAGTCAGTCCTCGTCTCGAATGCGGGCATGCACTTGCGCTTTCCTCCAGAGCGGTAGCAGCAGTGTCACGCAGTCCGCCGCGTGGATCAAAGGATCTATGGTTTTCCCTCGAGTCTTTCCCACGAGGCTTTCCCACGAGGCTTTCCCACAGGGCTGTCCCACGTGCACACGTGGTGGGAGTCGATCCTCGGCTTGAACGTCAAGGCAGTGCAGGGAAAACAGGTTCCTCTGGAATGGACTGACACATCTGGGGGACTCTTGGAATGGTGGAACGACCCTGGAGTTCCTCTCGCCTTTCCTGTGGAGAGCACCTCCTCTTGAGATGCGACGGGAACGCCGGGAATTCTTTCCCTACGAAACAGGGCAAGGATCCCTCATCTCGAGCTAGGAGGCGGAAACGGGGCTCCCCTGGATGTGTGCGGGACACCACGTGCTTCCTCTCGAGTGGAGACGGGTATGTCGGGGAACTTCTTGAGTTTCAACAAGGGTGTGAAGGACCCTTTGGAAGTTCCAGTGGTTAGATGTGATTGGCCTCGAGAAGCCTCAGCGGAAATGGGCCTCATCTCGCCTGGAGGGCAAAACCTCCTGGATTTTCTCGAGTTGCGGCAGGTGCTCTCGACTTACGACGGGGACCTCAGGGACCCGCTCTGGTGGCCTCAGGAAAGGCCAGTCCCCATGCGAGTTCCTCGGGGGCCTCTGGTGATTCCTCTCCCGTTGATGCCGGGGCCTAAGTCCTTGTGTGGAGTCGGGGCCGGAACCTGAGGATTCCTCTCCAGTGCTGAAATGGATCTTGGGGTATTTCTGGAGTTTCCCCAGGGGAGTCAGTCCTCGTCTCGATTGCGGGCATGCACTTGCGCTTTCCTCCAGAGCGGTAGCAGCAGTGTCACGCAATCTGCCGTGTGGATCAAAGGATCTATGGTTTTCCCTCGAGTCTTTCCCACGAGGCTTTCCCACGAGGCTTTCCCACAGGGCTGTCCCACGTGCACACGTGGTGGGAGTCGATCCTCTGCTTGAACGTCAAGGCAGTGCAGGGAAAACAGGTTCCTCTGGAATGGACTGACACATCTGGGGGACTCTTGAAATGGTGGCACGACCCTGGAGTTCCTCTCGCCTTTCCTGTGGAGAGAGCCTCCTCTTGAGATGCGACGGGAACGCCAGGAATTCTTTCCCTACGAAACAGGGAAAGGATCCCTCATCTCGAGCTAGGAGGTGGAAACGGGGCTCCCCTGGATGTCTGCGAGACACCACGTGCTTCCTCTCGAGTGGAGACGGGTATGTCGAGGAACTTCTTGAGTTGCAGCAAGGGTGTGAAGGACCCTTTGGAAGTTCCAGTGGTTAGATGTGATTGGCCTCGAGAAGCCTCAGCGGAAATGGGCCTCATCTCGCCTGGAGGGCAAAACCTCCTGGATTTTCTCGAGTTGCGGCAGGTGCTCTCGACTTACGACGGGCACCTCAGGGACCCGCTCTGGTGGCCTCAGGAAAGGCCAGTCCCCATGCGAGTTCCTCGGGGGCCTCTCGGGATTCCTCTCCCGTCGATGCACGGGCCTAAGACCTTGTGTGGAGTCGGGGCCGGAACCTGAGGATTCCTCTCCAGTGCTGACATGGATCTTGGGGTACTTCTGGAGTCTCCCCAGGGGAGTCAGTCCTCGTCTCGAATGCGGGCATGCACTTGCGCTTTCCTCCAGAGCGGTAGCAGCAGTGTCACGCAGTCCGCCGCGTGGATCAAAGGATCTATGGTTTTCCCTCGAGTCTTTCCCACGAGGCTTTCCCACGAGGCTTTCCCACAGGGCTGTCCCACGTGCACACGTGGTGGGAGTCGATCCTCGGCTTGAACGTCAAGGCAGTGCAGGGAAAACAGGTTCCTCTGGAATGGACTGACACATCTGGGGGACTCTTGGAATGGTGGCACGACCCTGGAGTTCCTCTCGCCTTTCCTGTGGAGAGCGCCTCCTCTTGAGATGCGACGGGAACGCCGGGAATTCTTTCCCTACGAAACAGGGAAAGGATCCCTCATCTCGACCTAGGAGGCGGAAACGGGGCTCCCCTCGATGTGTGCGGGAACCCACGTGCTTCCTCTCGAGTGGAGACGGGTATGTCGGGGAACTTCTTGAGTTGCAGCAAGGGTGTGAAGGACCCTTTGGAAGTTCCAGTGGTTAGATGTGATTGGCCTCGAGAAGCCTCAGCGGAAATGGGCCTCATCTCGCCTGGAGGGCAAAACCTCCTGGATTTTCTCGAGTTGCGGCAGGTGCTCTCGACTTACGACGGGGACCTCAGGGACCCGCTCTGGTGGCCTCAGGAAAGGCCAGTCCCCATGCGAGTTCCTCGGGGGTCTCTCGGGATTCCTCTCCCGTCGATGCCGGGGCCTAAGACCTTGTGTGGAGTCGGGGCCGGAACCTGAGGATTCCTCTCCAGTGCTGACATGGATCTTGGGGTACTTCTGGAGTCTCCCCAGGGGAGTCAGTCCTTGTCTCGAATGCGGGCATGCATTGCGCTTTCCTCCAGAGCGGTAGCAGCAGAGTCACGCAGTCCGCCGCGTGGATCAAAGGATCTATGGTTTTCCCTCGAGTCTTTTCCACGAGGCTTTTCCACGAGGCTTTCCCACAGGGCTGTCCCACGTGCACACGTGGTGGGAGTCGATCCTCGGCTTGAACGTCAAGGCAGTGCAGGGAAAACAGGTTCCTCTGGAATGGACTGACACATCTGGGGGACTCTTGGAATGGTGTCACGACCCTGGAGTTCCTCTCGCATTTCCTGTGGAGAGCGCCTCCTCTTGAGATGCGACGGGAACGCCGGGAATTCTTTCCCTACGAAACAGGGAAAGGATCCCTCATCTAGAGCTAGGAGGCGGAAACGGGGCTCCCCTGGATGTGTGCGGGACCCCACGTGCTTCCTCTCGAGTGGAGACGGGTATGTCAGGGAACTTCTTGAGTTGCAGCAATGGTGTGAAGGACCCTTTGGAAGTTCCAGTGGTTAGATGTGATTGGCCTCGAGAAGCCTCAGCGGAAATGGGCCTCATCTCGCCTGGAGGGCAAAACCTCCTGGATTTTCTCGAGTTGCGGCAGGTGCTCTCGACTTACGACGGGGACCTCAGGGACCCGCTCTGGTGGCCTCAGGAAAGGCCAGTCCCCATGCGAGTTCCTCGGGGGCCTCTCGGGATTCCTCTCCCGTCGATGCCGGGGCCTAAGACCTTGTGTGGAGTCGGGGCCGGAACCTGAGCATTCCTCTCCAGTGCTGACATGGATCTTGGGGTACTTCTGGAGTCTCCCCAGGGGCGTCAGTCCTCGTCTCGAATGCGGGCATGCACTTGCGCTTTCCTCCAGAGCGGTAGCAGCAGTGTCACGCAGTCTGCCGCGTGGATCAAAGGATATATGGTTTTCCCTCGAGTCTTTCCCACGAGGCTTTCCCACGAGGCTTTCCCACGAGGCTTTCCCACAGGGCTGTCCCACGTGCACACGTGGTGGGAGTCGATCCTCGGCTTGAACGTCAAGGCAGTGCAGGGAAAACAGGTTCCTCTGGAATGGACTGACACATCTGGGGGACTCTTGGAATGGTGGCACGACCCTGGAGTTCCTCTCGCCTTTCCTGTGGAGAGCGCCTCCTCTTGAGATGCGACGGGAACGCCGGGAATTCTTTCCCTACGAAACAGGGAAAGGATCCCTCATCTCGACCTAGGAGGCGGAAACGGGGCTCCCCTGGATGTGTGCGGGACCCCACGTGCTTCCTCTCGAGTGCAGACGGGTATGTCGGGGAACTTCTCGAGTTGCAGCAAGGGTGTGAAGGACCCTTTGGAAGTTCCAGTGGTTAGATGTGATTGGCCTCGAGAAGGCTCAGCGGAAATGGGCCTCATCTCGCCTGGAGGGCAAACCTCCTGGATTTTCTCGAGTTGCGGGAGGTGCTCTCGACTTACGACGGGGACCTCAGGGAACCGCTCTGGTGGCCTCAGGAAAGGCCAGTCCCCATGCGAGTTCCTCGGGGGCCTCTCGGGATTCCTCTCCCGTCAATGCCGGGGCCTAAGACCTTGTGTGGAGTCGGGGCCGGAACCTGAGGATTCCTCTCCAGTGCTGACATGGATCTTGGGGTACTTCTGGAGTCTCCCCAGGGGAGTCAGTCCTTGTCTCGAATGCGGGCATGCATTGCGCTTTCCTCCAGAGCGGTAGCAGCAGAGTCACGCAGTCCGCCGCGTGGATCAAAGGATCTATGGTTTTCCCTCGAGTCTTTTCCACGAGGCTTTTCCACGAGGCTTTTCCACAGGGCTGTCCCACGTGCACACGTGGTGGGAGTCGATCCTCGGCTTGAACGTCAAGGCAGTGCAGGGAAAACAGGTTCCTCTGGAATGGACTGACACATGTGGGGGACTCTTGGAATGGTGTCACGACCCTGGAGTTCCTCTCGCATTTCCTGTGGAGAGCGCCTCCTCTTGAGATGCGACGGGAACGCCGGGAATTCTTTCCCTACGAAACAGGGAAAGGATCCCTCATCTCGAGCTAGGAGGCGGAAACGGGGCTCCCCTGGATGTGTGCGGGACCCCACGTGCTTCCTCTCGAGTGGAGACGGGTATGTCGGGGAACTTCTTGAGTTGCAGCAATGGTGTGAAGGACCCTTTGGAACTTCCAGTGGTTAGATGTGATTGGCCTCGAGAAGCCTCAGGGGAAATGGGCCTCATCTCGCCTGGAGGGCAAAACCTCCTGGATTTTCTCGAGTTGCGGCAGGTGCTCTCGACTTACGACGGGGACTTCAGGGACCCGCTCTGGTGGCCTCAGGAAAGGCCAGTCCCCATGCGAGTTCCTCGGGGGCCTCTCGGGATTCCTCTCCCGTCGATGCCGGGGCCTAAGACCTTGTGTGGAGTCTGGGCCGGAACCTGAGCATTCCTCTCCAGTGCTGACATGGATCTTGGGGTACTTCTGGAGTCTCCCCAGGGGCGTCAGTCCTCGTCTCGAATGCGGGCATGCACTTGCGCTTTCCTCCAGAGCGGTAGCAGCAGTGTCACGCAGTCTGCCGCGTGGATCAAAGGATATATGGTTTTCCCTCGAGTCTTTCCCACGAGGCTTTCCCACGAGGCTTTCCCACAGGGCTGTCCCACGTGCACACGTGGTGGGAGTCGATCCTCGGCTTGAACGTCAAGGCAGTGCAGGGAAAACAGGTTCCTCTGGAATGGACTGACACATCTGGGGGACTCTTGGAATGGTGGCACGACCCTGGAGTTCCTCTCGCCTTTCCTGTGGAGAGCGCCTCCTCTTGAGATGCGACGGGAACGCCGGGAATTCTTTCCCTACGAAACAGGGAAAGGATCCCTCATCTCGACCTAGGAGGCGGAAACGGGGCTCCCCTGGATGTGTGCGGGACCCCACGTGCTTCCTCTCGAGTGCAGACGGGTATGTCGGGGAACTTCTCGAGTTGCAGCAAGGGTGTGAAGGACCCTTTGGAAGTTCCAGTGGTTAGATGTGATTGGCCTCGAGAAGGCTCAGCGGAAATGGGCCTCATCTCGCCTGGAGGGCAAACCTCCTGGATTTTCTCGAGTTGCGGCAGGTGCTCTCGACTTACGACGGGGACCTCAGGGAACCGCTCTGGTGGCCTCAGGAAAGGCCAGTCCCCATGCGAGTTCCTCGGGGGCCTCTCGGGATTCCTCTCCCGTCAATGCCGGGGCCTAAGACCTTGTGTGGAGTCGGGGCCGGAACCTGAGGATTCCTCTCCAGTGCTGACATGGATCTTGGGGTACTTCTGGAGTCTCCCCAGGGGAGTCAGTCCTTGTCTCGAATGCGGGCATGCATTGCGCTTTCCTCCAGAGCGGTAGCAGCAGAGTCACGCAGTCCGCCGCGTGGATCAAAGGATCTATGGTTTTCCCTCGAGTCTTTTCCACGAGGCTTTTCCACGAGGCTTTTCCACAGGGCTGTCCCACGTGCACACGTGGTGGGAGTCGATCCTCGGCTTGAACGTCAAGGCAGTGCAGGGAAAACAGGTTCCTCTGGAATGGACTGACACATCTGGGGGACTCTTGGAATGGTGTCACGACCCTGGAGTTCCTCTCGCATTTCCTGTGGAGAGCGCCTCCTCTTGAGATGCGACGGGAACGCCGGGAATTCTTTCCCTACGAAACAGGGAAAGGATCCCTCATCTCGAGCTAGGAGGCGGAAACGGGGCTCCCCTGGATGTGTGCGGGACCCCACGTGCTTCCTCTCGAGTGGAGACGGGTATGTCGGGGAACTTCTTGAGTTGCAGCAATGGTGTGAAGGACCCTTTGGAACTTCCAGTGGTTAGATGTGATTGGCCTCGAGAAGCCTCAGCGGAAATGGGCCTCATCTCGCCTGGAGGGCAAAACCTCCTGGATTTTCTCGAGTTGCGGCAGGTGCTCTCGACTTACGACGGGGACTTCAGGGACCCGCTCTGGTGGCCTCAGGAAAGGCCAGTCCCCATGCGAGTTCCTCGGGGGCCTCTCGGGATTCCTCTCCCGTCGATGCCGGGGCCTAAGACCTTGTGTGGAGTCTGGGCCGGAACCTGAGCATTCCTCTCCAGTGCTGACATGGATCTTGGGGTACTTCTGGAGTCTCCCCAGGGGCGTCAGTCCTCGTCTCGAATGCGGGCATGCACTTGCGCTTTCCTCCAGAGCGGTAGCAGCAGTGTCACGCAGTCTGCCGCGTGGATCAAAGGATATATGGTTTTCCCTCGAGTCTTTCCCACGAGGCTTTCCCACGAGGCTTTCCCACAGGGCTGTCCCACGTGCACTCGTGGTGGGAGTCGATCCTCGGCTTGAACGTCAAGGCAGTGCAGGGAAAACAGGTTCCTCTGGAATGGACTGACACATCTGGGGGACTCTTGGAATTGTGGCACGACCCTGGAGTTCCTCTCGCCTTTCCTGTAGAGAGCGCCTCCTCTTGAGATGCGACGGGAACGCCGGGAATTCTTTCCCTATGAAACAGGGAAAGGATCCCTCATCTCAAGCTAGGAGGCGGAAACGGGGCTCCCCTGGATGTGTGCGGGACCCACGTGCTTCCTCTCGAGTGGAGACGGGTATGTCGGGGAACTTCTTGAGTTGCAGCAAGGGTGTGAAGGACCCTTTGGAAGTTCCAGTGGTTAGATTTGATTGGCCTCGAGAAGCCTCAGAGGAAATGGGCCTCATCTCGCCTGGAGGGCAAAACCTCCTGGATTTTCTCGAGTTGCGGCAGGTGCTCTCGACTTACGACGGGGACCTCAGGGACCCGCTCTGGTGGCCTCAGGAAAGGCCAGGCCCATGCGAGTTCCTCGGGGGTCTCTCGGGATTCCTCTCCCGTCGATGCCGGGGCCTAAGACCTTGTGTGGAGTCGGGGCCGGAACCTGAGGATTCCTCTCCAGTGCTGACATGGATCTTGGGGTACTTCTGGAGTCTCCCCAGGGGAGTCAGTCCTCGTCTCGAATGCGGGCATGCACTTGCGCTTTCCTCCAGAGCGGTAGCAGCAGTGTCACGCAGTCCGCCGCGTGAATCAAAGGATCTATGGTTTTCCCTCGAGTCTTTCCCACGAGGCTTTCCCACGAGGCTTTCCCACAGGGCTGTCCCACGTGCACACGTGGTGGGAGTCGATCCTCGGCTTGAACGTCAAGGCAGTGCAGGGAAAACAGGTTCCTCTGGAATGGACTGACACATCTGGGGGACTCTTGGAATGGTGGCACGACCCTGGAGTTCCTCTCGCCTTTCCTGTGGAGAGCGCCTCCTCTTGAGATGCGACGGGAACGCCGGGAATTCTTTCCCTACGAAACAGGGAAAGGATCCCTCATCTCCACCTAGGAGGCGGAAACGGGGCTCCCCTGGATGTGTGCGGGAACCCACGTGCTTCCTCTCGAGTGGAGACGGGTATGTCGGGGAACTTCTTGAGTTGCAGCAAGGGTGTGAAGGACCCTTTGGAAGTTCCAGTGGTTAGATGTGATTGGCCTCGAGAAGCCTCAGCGGAAATGGGCCTCATCTCGCCTGGAGGGCAAAACCTCCTGGATTTTCTCGAGTTGCGGCAGGTGCTCTCGACTTACGACCGGGACCTCAGGGAACCGCTCTGGTGGCCTCAGGAAAGGCCAGTCCCCATGCGAGTTCCTCGGGGGCCTCTCGGGATTCCTCTCCCGTCGATGCCGGGGCCTAAGACCTTGTGTGGAGTCGGGGCCGGAACCTGAGGATTCCTCTCCAGTGCTGACATGGATCTTGGGGTACTTCTGGAGTCTCCCCAGGGGAGTCAGTCCTTGTCTCGAATGCGGGCATGCATTGCGCTTTCCTCCAGAGCGGTAGCAGCAGAGTCACGCAGTCCGCCGCGTGGATCAAAGGATCTATGGTTTTCCCTCGAGTCTTTTCCACGAGGCTTTTCCACGAGGCTTTCCCACAGGGCTGTCCCACGTGCACACGTGGTGGGAGTCGATCCTCGGCTTGAACGTCAAGGCAGTGCAGGGAAAACAGGTTCCTCTGGAATGGACTGACACATCTGGGGGACTCTTGGAATGGTGTCACGACCCTGGAGTTCCTCTCGCCTTTCCTGTGGAGAGCGCCTCCTCTTGAGATGCGACGGGAACGCCGGGAATTCTTTCCCTACGAAACAGGGAAAGGATCCCTCATCTAGAGCTAGGAGGCGGAAACGGGGCTCCCCTGGATGTGTGCGGGACCCCACGTGCTTCCTCTCGAGTGGAGACGGGTATGTCGGGGAACTTCTTGAGTTGCAGCAATGGTGTGAAGGACCCTTTGGAAGTTCCAGTGGTTAGATGTGATTGGCCTCGAGAAGCCTCAGCGGAAATGGGCCTCATTTCGCCTGGAGGGCAAAACCTCCTGGATTTTCTCGAGTTGCGGCAGGTGCTCTCGACTTACGACGGGGACCTCAGGGACCCGCTCTGGTGGCCTCAGGAAAGGCCAGTCCCCATGCGAGTTCCTCGGGGGCCTCTCGGGATTCCTCTCCCGTCGATGCCGGGGCCTAAGACCTTGTGTGGAGTCGGGGCCGGAACCTGAGCATTCCTCTCCAGTGCTGACATGGATCTTGGGGTACTTCTGGAGTCTCCCCAGGGGCGTCAGTCCTCGTCTCGAATGCGGGCATGCACTTGCGCTTTCCTCCAGAGCGGTAGCAGCAGTGTCACGCAGTCCGCCGCGTGGATCAAAGGATCTATGGTTTTCCCTCGAGTCTTTCCCACGAGGCTTTCCCACGAGGCTTTCCCACAGGGCTGTCCCAAGTGCACACGTGGTGGGAGTCGATCCTCGGCTTGAACGTCAAGGCAGTGCAGGGAAGGCAGCTTCCTCTGGAATGGACTGACACATCTGGGGGACTCTTGGAATGGTGGCACGACCCTGGAGTTCCTCTCGCCTTTCCTGTGGAGAGCGCCTCCTCTTGAGATGCGACGGGAACGCCGGGAATTCTTTCCCTACGAAACAGGGAAAGGATCCCTCATCTCGAGCTAGGAGGTGGAAACGGGGCTCCCCTGGATGTGTGCGGGATCCCACGTGCTTCCTCTCGAGTGGAGACGGGTATGTCGGGGAACTTCTTGAGTTGCAGCAAGGGTGTGAAGGACCCTTTGGAAGTTCCAGTGGTTAGATGTGATTGGCCTCGAGAAGCCTCAGCGGAAATGGGCCTCATCTCGCCTGGAGGGCAAAACCTCCTGGATTTTCTCGAGTTGCGGCAGGTGCTCTCGACTTACGACGGGGACCTCAGGGAACCGCTCTGGTGGCCTCAGGAAAGGCCAGTCCCCATGCGAGTTCCTCGGGGGCCTCTCGGGATTCCTCTCCCGTCGATGCCGGGGCCTAAGACCTTGTGTGGAGTCGTTGCCGGAATCTGAGGATTCCTCTCCAGTGCTGACATGGATCTTGGGGTACTTCTGGAGTCTCCCCAGGGGAGTCAGTCCTTGTCTCGATGCGGGCATGCATTGCGCTTTCCTCCAGAGCGGTAGGAGCAGAGTCACGCAGTCCGCCGCGTGGATCAAAGGATCTATGGTTTTCCCTCGAGTCTTTTCCACGAGGCTTTCCCACAGGGCTGTCCCACGTGCACACGTGGTGGGAGTCGATCCTCGGCTTGAACGTCAAGGCAGTGCAGGGAAAACAGGTTCCTCTGGAATGGACTGACACATCTGGGGGACTCTTGGAATGGTGTCACGACCCTGGAGTTCCTCTCGCATTTCCTGTGGAGAGCGCCTCCTCTTGAGATGCGACGGGAACGCCGGGAATTCTTTCCCTACGAAACAGGGAAAGGATCCCTCATCTAGAGCTAGGAGGCGGAAACGGGGCTCCCCTGGATGTGTGCGGGACCCCACGTGCTTCCTCTCGAGTGGAGACGGGTATGTCGGGGAACTTCTTGAGTTGCAGCAATGGTGTGAAGGACCCTTTGGAAGTTCCAGTGGTTAGATGTGATTGGCCTCGAGAAGCCTCAGCGGAAATGGGCCTCATCTCGCCTGGAGGGCAAAACCTCCTGGATTTTCTCGAGTTGCGGCAGGTGCTCTCGACTTACGACGGGGACCTCAGGGACCCGCTCTGGTGGCCTCAGGAAAGGCCAGTCCCCATGCGAGTTCCTCGGGGGCCTCTCGGGATTCCTCTCCCGTCGATGCCGGGGCCTAAGACCTTGTGTGGAGTCGGGGCCGGAACCTGAGCATTCCTCTCCAGTGCTGACATGGATCTTGGGGTACTTCTGGAGTCTCCCCAGGGGCGTCAGTCCTCGTCTCGAATGCGGGCATGCACTTGCGCTTTCCTCCAGAGCGGTAGCAGCAGTGTCACGCAGTCTGCCGCGTGGATCAAAGGATATATGGTTTTCCCTCGAGTCTTTCCCAAGAGGCTTTCCCACGAGGCTTTCCCACAGGGCTGTCCCACGTGCACTCGTGGTGGGAGTCGATCCTCGGCTTGAGCGTCAAGGCAGTGCAGGGAAAACAGGTTTCTCTGGAATGGACTGACACATCTGGGGGACTCTTGGAATTGTGGCACGACCCTGGAGTTCCTCTCGCCTTTCCTGTAGAGAGCGCCTCCTCTTGAGATGCGACGGGAACGCCGGGAATTCTTTCCCTATGAAACAGGGAAAGGATCCCTCATCTCAAGCTAGGAGGCGGAAACGGGGCTCCCCTGGATGTGTGCGGGACCCACGTGCTTCCTCTCGAGTGGAGACGGGTATGTCGGGGAACTTCTTGAGTTGCAGCAAGGGTGTGAAGGACCCTTTGGAAGTTCCAGTGGTTAGATGTGATTGGCCTCGAGAAGGCTCAGCGGAAATGGGCCTCATCTCGCCTGGAGGGCAAACCTCCTGGATTTTCTCGAGTTGCGGCAGGTGCTCTCGACTTACGACGGGGACCTCAGGGAACCGCTCTGGTGGCCTCAGGAAAAGCCAGTCCCCATGCGAGTTCCTCGGGGGCCTCTCGGGATTCCTCTCCCGTCAATGCCGGGGCCTAAGACCTTGTGTGGAGTCGGGGCCGGAACCTGAGGATTCCTCTCCAGTGCTGACATGGATCTTGGGGTACTTCTGGAGTCTCCCCAGGGGAGTCAGTCCTTGTCTCGAATGCGGGCATGCATTGCGCTTTCCTCCAGAGCGGTAGCAGCAGAGTCACGCAGTCCGCCGCGTGGATCAAAGGATCTATGGTTTTCCCTCGAGTCTTTTCCACGAGGCTTTTCCACGAGGCTTTTCCACAGGGCTGTCCCAAGTGCACACGTGGTGGGAGTCGATCCTCGGCTTGAACGTCAAGGCAGTGCAGGGAAAACAGGTTCCTCTGGAATGGACTGACACATCTGGGTGACTCTTGGAATGGTGTCACGACCCTGGAGTTCCTCTCGCATTTCCTGTGGAGAGCGCCTCCTCTTGAGATGCGACGGGAACGCCGGGAATTCTTTCCCTACGAAACAGGGAAAGGATCCCTCATCTCGAGCTAGGAGGCGGAAACGGGGCTCCCCTGGATGTGTGCTGGACCCCACGTGCTTCCTCTCGAGTGGAGACGGGTATGTCGGGGAACTTCTTGAGTTGCAGCAATGGTGTGAAGGACCCTTTGGAACTTCCAGTGGTTAGATTTGATTGGCCTCGAGAAGCCTCAGCGGAAATGGGCCTCATCTCGCCTGGAGGGCAAAACCTCCTGGATTTTCTCGAGTTGCGGCAGGTGCTCTCGACTTACGACGGGGACTTCAAGGACCCGCTCTGGTGGCCTCAGGAAAGGCCAGTCCCCATGCGAGTTCCTCGGGGGCCTCTCGGGATTCCTCTCCCGTCGATGCCGGGGCCTAAGACCTTGTGTGGAGTCGGGGCCGGAACCTGAGCATTCCTCTCCAGTGCTGACATGGATCTTGGGGTACTTCTGGAGTCTCCCCAGGGGCGTCAGTCCTCGTCTCGAATGCGGGCATTCACTTGCGCTTTCCTCCAGAGCGGTAGCAGCAGTGTCACGCAGTCTGCCGCGTGGATCAAAGGATATATGGTTTTCCCTCGAGTCTTTCCCACGAGGCTTTCCCACGAGGCTTTCCCACAGGGCTGTCCCACGTGCACTCGTGGTGGGAGTCGATCCTCGGCTTGAACGTCAAGGCAGTGCAGGGAAAACAGGTTCCTCTGGAATGGACTGACACATCTGGGGGACTCTTGGAATTGTGGCACGACCCTGGAGTTCCTCTCGCCTTTCCTGTAGAGAGCGCCTCCTCTTGAGATGCGACGGGAACGCCGGGAATTCTTTCCCTATGAAACAGGGAAAGGATCCCTCATCTCAAGCTAGGAGGCGGAAACGGGGCTCCCCTGGATGTGTGCGGGACCCACGTGCTTCCTCTCGAGTGGAGACGGGTATGTCGGGGAACTTCTTGAGTTGCAGCAAGGGTGTGAAGGACCCTTTGGAAGTTCCAGTGGTTAGATTTGATTGGCCTCGAGAAGCCTCAGAGGAAATGGGCCTCATCTCGCCTGGAGGGCAAAACCTCCTGGATTTTCTCGAGTTGCGGCAGGTGCTCTCGACTTACGACGGGGACCTCAGGGACCCGCTCTGGTGGCCTCAGGAAAGGCCAGTCCCCATGCGAGTTCCTCGGGGGTCTCTCGGGATTCCTCTCCCGTTGATGCCGGGGCCTAAGACCTTGTGTGGAGTCGGGGCCGGAACCTGAGGATTCCTCTCCAGTGCTGACATGGATCTTGGGGTACTTCTGGAGTCTCCCCAGGGGAGTCAGTCCTCGTCTCGAATGCGGGCATGCACTTGCGCTTTCCTCCATAGCGGTAGCAGCAGTGTCACGCAGTCCGCCGCGTGGATCAAAGGATCTATGGTTTTCCCTCGAGTCTTTCCCACGAGGCTTTCCCACGAGGCTTTCCCACAGGGCTGTCCCACGTGCACACGTGGTGGGAGTCGATCCTCGGCTTGAACGTCAAGGCAGTGCAGGGAAAACAGGTTCCTCTGGAATGGACTGACACATCTGGGGGACTCTTGGAATGGTGGCACGACCCTGGAGTTCCTCTCGCCTTTCCTGTGGAGAGCGCCTCCTCTTGAGATGCGACGGGAACGCCGGGAATTCTTTCCCTACGAAACAGGGAAAGGATCCCTCATCTCGACCTAGGAGGCGGAAACGGGGCTCCCCTGGATGTGTGCGGGAACCCACGTGCTTCCTCTCGAGTGGAGACGGGTATGTCGGGGAACTTCTTGAGTTGCAGCAAGGGTGTGAAGGACCCTTTGGAAGTTCCAGTGGTTAGATGTGATTGGCCTCGAGAAGCCTCAGCGGAAATGGGCCTCATCTCGCCTGGAGGGCAACACCTCCTGGATTTTCTCGAGTTGCGGCAGGTGCTCTCGACTTACGACGGGGACCTCAGGGACCCGCTCTGGTGGCCTCAGGAAAGGCCAGTCCCCATGCGAGTTCCTCGGGGGCCTCTCGGGATTCCTCTCCCGTCGATGCCGGGGCCTAAGACCTTGTGTGGAGTCGGGGCCGGAACCTGAGCATTCCTCTCCAGTGCTGACATGGATCTTGGGGTACTTCTGGAGTCTCCCCAGGGGCGTCAGTCCTCGTTTCGAATGCGGGCATGCACTTGCGCTTTCCTCCAGAGCGGTAGCAGCAGTGTCACGCAGTCCGCCGCGTGGATCAAAGGATCTATGGTTTTCCCTCGAGTCTTTCCCACGAGGCTTTCCCACGAGGCTTTCCCACAGGGCTGTCCCACGTGCACACGTGGTGGGAGTCGATCCTCGGCTTGAACGTCAAGGCAGTGCAGGGAAAACAGGTTCCTCTGGAATGGACGGAAACATCTGGGGGACTCTTGGAATGGTGTCACGACCCTGGAGTTCCTCTCGCCTTTCCTGTGGAGAGCGCCTCCTCTTGAGATGCGACGGGAACGCCGGGAATTCTTTCCCTACGAAACAGGGAAAGGATCCCTCATCTCGAGGTAGGAGGCGGAAACGGGGCTCCCCTGGATGTGTGCGGGACACCACGTGCTTCCTCTCAAGTGCAGACGGGTATGTCGGGGAACTTCTTAAGTTGCAGCAAGGGTGTGAAGGACCCTTTGGAAGTTCCAGTGGTTAGATGTGATTGGCCTCGAGAAGCCTCAGCGGAAATGGGCCTCATCTCGCCTGGAAGGCAAAACCTCCTGGATTTTCTCGAGTTGCGGCAGGTGCTCTCGACTTACGACGGAGACCTCAGGGACCCGCTCTGGTGGCCTCAGGAAAGGCCAGTCCCCATGTGAGTTCCTCGGGGGCCTCTCGGGATTCCTCTCCCGTCGATGCCGGGGCCTAAGAGCTTGTGTGGAGTCGGGGCCGGAACCTGAGGATTCCTCTCCAGTGCTGACATGGATCTTGGGGTACTTCTGGAGTCTCCCCAGGGGAGTCAGTCCTCGTCTCGAATGCGGGCATGCACTTGCGCTTTCCTCCAGAGCGGTAGCAGCAGTGTCACGCAGTCCGCCGCGTGGATCAAAGGATCTATGGTTTTCCCTCGAGTCTTTCCCACGAGGCTTTCCCACGAGGCTTTCCCACAGGGCTGTCCCACGTGCACACGTGGTGGGAGTCGATCCTCGGCTTGAACGTCAAGGCAGTGCAGGGAAAACAGGTTCCTCTGGAATGGACTGACACATCTGGGGGACCCTTGGAATGGTGTCACGACCCTGGAGTTCCTCTCGCCTTTCCTGTGGAGAGCGCCTCCTCTTGAGATGCGACGGGAACGCCGGGAATTCTTTCCCTACGAAACAGGGAAAGGATCCCTCATCTCGAGCTAGGAGGCGGAAACGGAGCTCCCCTGGATGTGTGAGGGACCCGAAGTGCTTCCTCTCGAGTGGAGACGGGTATGTCGGGGAACTTCTTGAGTTGCAGCAATGGTGTGAAGGACCCTTTGGAAGTTCCAGTGGTTAGATGTGATTGGCCTCGAGAAGCCTCAGCGGAAATGGGCCTCATCTCGCCTGGAGGGCAAAACCTCCTGGATTTTCTCGAGTTGCGGCAGGTGCTCTCGACTTACGACGGGGACCTCAGGGACCCGCTCTGGTGGCCTCAGGAAAGGCCAGTCTCCATGCGAGTTCCTCGGGGGCCTCTCGGGATTCCTCTCCCGTCGATGCCGGGGCCTAAGACCTTGTGTGGAGTCGGGGCCGGAACCTGAGGATTCCTCTCCAGTGCTGACATGGATCTTGGGGTACTTCTGGAGTCTCCCCAGGGGAGTCAGTCCTCGTCTCGAATGCGGGCATGCACTTGCGCTTTCCTCCAGAGCGGTAGCAGCAGTGTCACGCAGTCCGCCGCGTGGATCAAAGGATCTATGGTTTTCCCTCGAGTCTTTCCCACGAGTCTTTCCCACGAGGCTTTCCCACAGGGCTGTCCCACGTGCACACGTGGTGGGAGTCGATCCTCGGCTTGAACGTCAAGGCAGTGCAGGGAAAACAGGTTCCTCTGGAATGGACTGACACATCTGGGGGACTCTTGGAATGGTGGCACGACCCTGGAGTTCCTCTCGCCTTTCCTGTGGAGAGCGCCTCCTCTTGAGATGCGACGGGAACGCCGGGAATTCTTTCCCTACGAAACAGGGAAAGAATCCCTCATCTCAAGCTAGGAGGTGGAAACGGGGCTCCCCTGGATGTGTACGGGGCTCCCCTGGATGTGTGCGGCACCCCACGTGCTTCCCCTCGAGTGGAGACGGGTATGTCGGGGAACTTCTTGAGTTGCAGCAAGGGTGTGAAGGACCCTTTGGAAGTTCCAGTGGTTTGACGTGATTGGCCTCGAGAAGCCTCAGCGGAAATGGGCCTCATCTCGCCTGGAGGGCAAAACCTCCTGGATTTTCTCGAGTTGCGGCAGGTGCTCTCGACTTACGACGAGGACCTCAGGGACCCGCTCTGGTGGCCTCAGGAAAGGCCAGTCCCCATGCGAGTTCCTCGGGGGCCTCTCGGGATTCCTCTCCCGTCGATGCCGGGGCCTAAGACCTTGTGTGGAGTCGGGGCCGGAACCTGAGGATTCCTCTCCAGTGCTGACATGGATCTTGGGGTACTTCTGGAGTCTCCCCAGGGGAGTCAGTCCTCGTCTCGAATGCGGGCATGCACTTGCGCTTTCCTCCAGAGCGGTAGCAGCAGTGTCACGCAGTCCGCCGCGTGGATCAAAGGATCTATGGTTTTCCCTCGAGTTTTTCCCACGAGGCTTTCCCACAGGGCTGTCCCACGTGCACACGTGGCGGGAGTCGATCCTCGGCTTGAACGTCAAGGCAGTGCAGGGAAAAAAGGTTCCTCTGGAATGGACTGACACATCTGGGGGACTCTTGGAATGGTGGCATGACCCTGGAGTTCCTCTCGCCTTTCCTCTGGAGAGCGCCTCCTCTTGAGATGCGACGGGAATGCCGGGAATTCTTTCCCTACGAAACAGGGAAAGGATCCCTCATCTCGAGCTAGGAGGCGGAAACGGGGCTCCCCTGGATGTGTGCGGGACCCCACGTGCTTCCCCTCGAGTGGAGAGGGGTATGTCGGGGAACTTCTTGAGTTGCAGAAAGGGTGTGAAGGACCCTTTGGAAGTTCCAGTGGTTAGATGTGATTGGCCTCGAGAAGCCTCAGCGGAAATGGGCCTCATCTCGCCTGGAGGGCAAAACCTCCTGGATTTTCTCGAGTTGTGGCAGGTGCTCTCGACTTACGACGAGGACCTCAGGGAACCGCTCTGGTGGCCTCAGGAAAGGCCAGTCCCCATGCGAGTTCCTCTGGGGATTCCTCTCCCGTCGATGCCGGGGCCTAAGACCTTGTGTGGAGTCGGGGCCGGAACCTGAGGATTCCTCTCCAGTGCTGACATGGATCTTGGGGTACTTCTGGAGTCTCCCCAGGGGAGTCAGTCCTCGTCTCGAATGCGGGCATGCACTTGCGCTTTCCTCCAGAGCGGTAGCAGCAGTGTCACGCAGTCCGCCGCGTGGATCAAAGGATCTATGGTTTTCCCTCGAGTCTTTCCCACGAGGCTTTCCCACGAGGCTTTCCCACAGGGCTGTCCCACGTGCACACGTGGTGGGAGTCGATCCTCGGCTTGAACGTCAAGGCAGTGCAGGGAAAACAGGTTCCTCTGGAATGGACTGAAACATCTGGGGGACTCTTGGAATGGTGGCACGACCCTGGAGTTCCTCTCGCCTTTCCTGTGGAGAGCGCCTCCTCTTGAGATGCGACGGGAACGCCGGGAATTCTTTCCCTACGAAACAGGGAAAGGATCCCTCATCTCAAGCTAGGAGGCGGAAACGGGGCTCCCCTGGATGTGTGCGGGACCCACGTGCTTCCTCTCGAGTGGAGACGGGTATGTCGGGGAACCTCTTGAGTTGCAGCAAGGGTGTGAAGGACCGTTTGGAAGTTCCAGTGGTTAGATGTGATTGGCCTCGAGAAGCCTCAGCGGAAATGGGCCTCATCTCGCCTGGAGGGCAAAACCTCCTGGATTTTCACGAGTTGCGGCAGGTGCTCTCGACTTACGACGGGGACCTCAGGGACCCGCTCTGGTGGCCTCAGGACAGGCCAGTCCCCATGCGAGTTCCTCGGGGGCCTCTCGGGATTACTTTCCCGTCGATGCCGGGGCCTAAGACCTTGTGTGGAGTCGGGGCCGGAACCTGAGGATTCCTCTCCAGTGCTGACATGGATCTTGGGGTACTTCTGGAGTCTCCCCAGGGGAGTCAGTCCTCGTCTCGAATGCGGGCATGCACTTGCGCTTTCCTCCAGAGCGGTAGCAGCAGTGTCACGCAGTCCGCCGCGTGGATCAAAGGATCTATGGTTTTCCCTCGAGTCTTTCCCACGAGGCTTTCCCACAGGGCTGTCCCAGGTGCACACGTGGTGGGAGTCAATCCTCGGCTTGAACGTCAAGGCAGTGCAGGGAAAACAGGTTCCTCTGGAATGGACTGACACATCTGGGGGACTCTTGGAATGGTGGCACGACCCTGGAGTTCCTCTCGCCTTTCCTGTGGAGAGCGCCTCCTCTTGAGAAGCGACAGGAATGCCGGGAATTCTTTCCTTACGAAACAGGGAAAGGATCCCTCATCTCGAGCTAGGAGGCGGAAACGGGGCTCCCCTGGATGTGTGCGGGACCCCACGTCTTTCCCCTCGAATGGAGAGGGGTATGTCGGGGAATTTCTTGAGTTGCAGCAATGGTGTGAATGACCCGTTGGAAGTTCCAGTGGTTAGATGTGATTAGCCTCGAGAAGCCTCAGCGGAAATGGGCCTCATCTCGCCTGGAGGGCAAAACCTCCTGGATTTTCTCGAGTTGCGGCAGGTGCTCTCGACTTACGACGGGGACCTCAGGGAACCGCTCTGGTGGCCTCAGGAAAGGCCAGTCCCCATGCGAGTTCCTCTGGGGATTCCTCTCCCGTCGATGCCGGGGCCTAAGACCTTGTGTGGAGTCGGGGCCGGAACCTGAGGATTCCTCTCCAGTGCTGACATGGATCTTGGGGTACTTCTGGAGTCTCCCCAGGGGAGTCAGTCCTCGTCTCGAATGCGGGCATGCACTTGCGCTTTCCTCCAGAGCGGTAGCAGCAGTGTCACGCAGTCCGCCGCGTGGATCAAAGGATCTATGGTTTTCCCTCGAGTCTTTCCCACGAGTCTTTCCCACGAGGCTTTCCCACAGGGCTGTCCCACGTGCACACGTGGTGGGAGTCGATTCTCGGCTTGAACGTCAAGGCAGTGCAGGGAAAACAGGTTCCTCTGGAATGGACTGACACATCTGGGGGACTCTTGGAATAGTGGCACGACCCTGGAGTTCCTCTCGCCTTTCCTGTGGAGAGCGCCTCCTCTTGAGATGCGACGGGAATGCCGGGAATTCTTTCCCTACGAAACAGGGAAAGGATCCCTCATCTCGAGATAGGAGGCGGAAACGGGGCTCCCCTGGATGTGTACGGGGCTCCCCTGGATGTGTGCGGGACCCCACGTCTTTCCCCTCGAATGGAGAGGGGTATGTCGGGGAACTTCTTGAGTTGCAGCAAGGGTGTGAAGGACCCTTTGGAAGTTCCAGTGGTTATTTGTGATTAGCCTCGAGAAGCCTCAGCGGAAATGGGCCTCATCTCGCCTGGAGGGCAAAACCTCCTGGATTTTCTCAAGTTGCGGCAGGTGCTCTCGACTTACGACGGGGACCTCAGGGAACCGCTCTGGTGGCGTCAGGAAAGGCCAGTCCCCATGCGAGTTCCTCTGGGGATTCCTCTCCCGTCGATGCCGGGGCCTAAGACCTTGTGTGGAGTCGGGGCCGGAACCTGAGGATTCCTCTCCAGTGCTGACATGGATCTTGGGGTACTTCTGGAGTCTCCCCAGGGGAGTCAGTCCTCGTCTCGAATGCGGGCATGCACTTGCGCTTTCCTCCAGAGCGGTAGCAGCAGTGTCACGCAGTCCGCCGCGTGGATCAAAGGATCTATGGTTTTCCCTCGAGTCTTTCCCACGAGGCTTTCCCACGAGGCTTTCCCACAGGGCTGTCCCACGTGCACACGTGGTGGGTGTCGATCCTCGGCTTGAACGTCAAGGCAGTGCAGGGAAAACAGGTTCCTCTGGAATGGACTGACACATCTGGGGGACTCTTGGAATGGTGTCACGACCCTGGAGTTCCTCTCGCCTTTCCTGTGGAGAGCGCCTCCTCTTGAGATGCGACGGGAACGCCGGGAATTCTTTCCCTACGAAACAGGGAAAGGATCCCTCATCTCGAGCTAAGAGGCGGAAACGGGGCTCCCCTGGATGTGTGCGGGACCCCACGTGCTTCCCCTCGAGTGGAGACGGGCATGTCAGGAAACTTCTTGAGTTGCAGCAAGGGTGTGAAGGACCCTTTGGAAGTTCCAGTGGTTAGACGTGATTGGCCTCGAGAAGCCTCAGCGGAAATGGGCCTCATCTCGCCTGGAGGGCAAAACCTCCTGGATTTTCTCGAGTTGCGGCAGGTGCTCTCGACTTACGACGAGGACCTCAGGGACCCGCTCTGGTGGCCTCAGGAAAGGCCATGCCCATGCAAGTTCCTCGGGGCCTCTCGGGATTCCTCTCCCGTCGATGCCGGGGCCTAAGACCTTGTGTGGAGTCGGGACGGGAACCTGAGGATTCCTCTCCAGTGCTGACATGGATCTTGGGGTATTTCTGGAGTCTCCCCAGGGGAGTCAGTCCTCGTCTCGAATGCGGGCATGCACTTGCGCTTTCCTCCAGAGCGGTAGCAGCAGTGTCACGCAGTCAGCCGCGTGGATCAAAGGATCTATGGTTTTCCCTCGAGTCTTTCCCACGAGGCTTTCCCACGAGGCTTTCCCACAGGGCTGTCCCACGTGCACACGTGGTGGGAGTCGATGCTCAGCTTGATCGTCAAGGCAGTGCAGGGAAAACAGGTTCCTCTGGAATGGACTGACACATCTGGGGGACTCTTGGAATGGTGGCACGACCCTGGAGTTCCTCTCGCCTTTCCTGTGGAGAGCGCCTCCTCTTGAGATGCGACGGGAACGCCGGGAATTCTTTCCCTACGAAACAGGGAAGGATCCCTCATCTCAAGCTAGGAGGCGGAAACGGGGCTCCCCTGGATGTGTGCGGGACACCACGTGCTTCTTCTCGAGTGGAGACGGGTATGTCGGGGAACTTCTTGAGTTGCAGCAAGGGTGTGAAGGACCCCTTGGAAGTTCCAGTGGTTAGATGTGATTGGCCTCGAGAAGCCTCAGCGGAAATGGGCCTCATCTCGCCTGGAGGGCAAAACCTCCTGGATTTTCTTGAGTTGCGGCAGGTGCTCTCGACTTACGACCGGGACCTCAGGGAACCGCTCTGGTGGCCTCAGGAAAGGCCAGTCCCCATGCGAGTTCCTCGGGGGCGTCTCGGGATTCCTCTCCCGTCGATGCCGGGGCCTAAGACCTTGTGTGGAGTCGGGGCCGGAACCTGAGGATTCCTCTCCAGTGCTGACATGGATCTTGGGGTACTTCTGGAGTCTCCCCAGGGGAGTCAGTCCTCGTCTCGAATGCGGGCATGCACTTGCGCTTTCCTCCAGAGCGGTAGCAGCAGTGTCACGCAGTCCGCCGCGTGGATCAAAGGATCTATGGTTTTCCCTCGAGTCTTTCCCACGAGGCTTTCCCACGAGGCTTTCCCACAGGGCTGTCCCACGTGCACACGTGGTGGGAGTCGATCCTCGGCTTGAACGTCAAGGCAGTGCAGGGAAAAAAGGTTCCTCTGGAATGGACTGACACATCTGGGGGACTCTTGGAATGGTGGCACGACCCTGGAGTTCCTCTCGCCTTTCCTGTGGAGAGCGCCTCCTCTTGAGATGCGACGGGAACGCCGGGAATTCTTTCCCTACGAAACAGGGAAAGGATCCCTCATCTCGAGCTAGGAGGCGGAAACGGGGCTCTCCTGGATGTGTGCGGGACCCCACGTGCTTCCTCTCGAGTGCAGACGGGTATGTCAGGGAACTTCTTGAGTTGCAGCAAGGGTGTGAAGGAACCTTTGGATGTTCCAGTGTTTAGACGTGATTAGCCTCGAGAAGCCTCAGCGGAAATGAGCCTCATCTCGCCGGGAGGGCAAAACCTCCTGGATTTTCTCGAGTTGCGGCAGGTGATCTCGGCTTACGACGAGGACCTCAGGGACCCGCTCTGGTGGCCTCAGGAAAAGCCGGTCCCCATGCGAGTTCCTCGGGGGCCACTCGGGATCCCTCTCCCGTCGATGCCGGGGCCTAAGACCTTGTGTGGAGTCGGGGCCGGAACCTGAGGATTCCTCTCCAGTGCTGACATGGATCTTGTGGTACTTCTGGAGTCTCCCCAGGGGAGTCAGTCCTCGTCTCGAATGCGGGCATGCACTTGCGCTTTCCTCCAGAGCGGTAGCAGCAGTGTCACGCAGTCCGCCGCGTGGATCAAAGGATCTATGGTTTTCCCTCGAGTCTTTCCCACGAGGCTTTCCCACGAGGCTTTCCCACAGGGCTGTCCCACGTGCACACGTGGTGGGAGTCGATCCTCGGCTTGAACGTCAAGGCAGTGCAGGGAAAACAGGTTCCTCTGGAATGGACTGACACATCTGGGGGTCTCTTGGAATGGTGGCATGACCCTGGAGTTCCTCTCCCCTTTCCTGTGGAGAGCGCCTCCTCTTGAGATGCGACGGGAACGCCGGGAATTCTTTCCCTACGAAACAGGGAAAGGATCCCACATCTCGAGCTAGGAGGCGGAAACGGGGCTCCCCTGGATATTTGCGGCACCCCACGTGCTACCTCTCGAGTGGAGACGGGTATGTCGGGGAAGTTCTTGAGTTGCAGCAAGGGTGTGAAGGACCCTTTGGAAGTTCCAGTGGTTAGATGTGATTGGCCTCGAGAAGCATCAGCGGAAATGGGCCTCATCTCGCCTGGAGGGCAAAACCTCCTGGATTATCTCGAGTTGCGGCAGGTGCTCTCGACTTACGACGGGGACCTCAGGGACCCGCTCTGGTGGCCTCAGGAAAGGTCAGTCCCCATGCGAGTTCCTCGGGGGCCTCTCGGGATTCCTCTCCCGTCGATGCCGGGGCCTAAGACCTTGTGTGGAGTCGGGGCCGGAACCTGAGGATTCCTCTCCAGTGCTGACATGTATCTTGGGGTACTTCTGGAGTCTCCCCAGGGGAGTCAGTCCTCGTCTCGAATGCGGGCATGCACTTGCGCTTTCCTCCAGAGCGGTAGCAGCAGTGTCACGCAGTCCGCCGCGTGGATCAACGGATCTATGGTTTTCCCTCGAGTCTTTCCCACGAGGCTTTCCCACGAGGCTTTCCCACAGGGCTGTCCCACGTGCACACGTGGTGGGACTCGATCCTCGGCTTGAACGTCAAGGCAGTGCAGGGAAAACAGGTTCCTCTGGAATGGACTGACACATCTGGGGGACTCTTGGAATGGTGTCACGACCCTGGAGTTTCTCTCGCCTTTCCTGTGGAGAGCTCCTCCTCTTGAGATGGGACGGGAACGCCGGGAATACTTTCCCTACGAAACAGGGAAAGGATCCCTCATCTCGAGCAAGGTGGCGGAAACGGGGCTCCCCTGGATGTGTGCGGGACCCACGTGCTTCCTCTCGAGTGGAGACGGGTATGTCGGGGAACTTCTTGAGTTGCAGCAATGGTGTGAAGGACCCTTTGGAAGTTCCAGTGGTTAGCTGTGATTGGCCTCGAGAAGCCTCAGCGGAAATGGGCCTCATCTCGCCTGGAGGGCAAAACCTCCTGGATTTTCTCGAGTTGCGGCAGGTGCTCTCGACTTACGACGGGGACCTCAGGGAACCGCTCTGGTGGCCTCAGGAAAGGCCAGTCCCCATGCGAGTTCCTCGGGGGCCTCTCGGGATTCCTCTCCCGTCGATGCCGGGGCCTAAGACCTTGTGTGGAGTCGGGGCCGGAACCTGAGGATTCCTCTCCAGTGCTGACATGGATCTTGGGGTACTTCTGGAGTCTCCCCAGGGGAGTCAGTCCTCGTCTCGAATGCGGGCATGCACTTGCGCTTTCCTCCAGAGCGGTAGCAGCAGTGTCACGCAGTCCGCCGCGTGGATCAAAGGATCTATGGTTTTCCCTCGAGTCTTTCCCACGAGGCTTTCCCACGAGGCTTTCCCACAGGGCTGTCCCACGTGCACACGTGGTGGGAGTCGATCCTCGGCTTGAACGTCAAGGCAGTGCAGGGAAAAAAGGTTCCTCTGGAATGGACTGACACATCTGGGGGACTCTTGGAATGGTGGCACGACCCTGGAGTTCCTCTCGCCTTTCCTGTGGAGAGCGCCTCCTCTTGAGATGCGACGGGAACGCCGGGAATTCTTTCCCTACGAAACAGGGAAAGGATCCCTCATCTCGAGCTAGGAGGCGGAAACGGGGCTCTCCTGGATGTGTGCGGGACCCCACGTGCTTCCTCTCGAGTGCAGACGGGTATGTCAGGGAACTTCTTGAGTTGCAGCAAGGGTGTGAAGGAACCTTTGGATGTTCCAGTGTTTAGACGTGATTAGCCTCGAGAAGCCTCAGCGGAAATGAGCCTCATCTCGCCGGGAGGGCAAAACCTCCTGGATTTTCTCGAGTTGCGGCAGGTGATCTCGGCTTACGACGAGGACCTCAGGGACCCGCTCTGGTGGCCTCAGGAAAAGCCGGTCCCCATGCGAGTTCCTCGGGGGCCACTCGGGATCCCTCTCCCGTCGATGCCGGGGCCTAAGACCTTGTGTGGAGTCGGGGCCGGAACCTGAGGATTCCTCTCCAGTGCTGACATGGATCTTGTGGTACTTCTGGAGTCTCCCCAGGGGAGTCAGTCCTCGTCTCGAATGCGGGCATGCACTTGCGCTTTCCTCCAGAGCGGTAGCAGCAGTGTCACGCAGTCCGCCGCGTGGATCAAAGGATCTATGGTTTTCCCTCGAGTCTTTCCCACGAGGCTTTCCCACGAGGCTTTCCCACAGGGCTGTCCCACGTGCACACGTGGTGGGAGTCGATCCTCGGCTTGAACGTCAAGGCAGTGCAGGGAAAACAGGTTCCTCTGGAATGGACTGACACATCTGGGGGTCTCTTGGAATGGTGGCATGACCCTGGAGTTCCTCTCCCCTTTCCTGTGGAGAGCGCCTCCTCTTGAGATGCGACGGGAACGCCGGGAATTCTTTCCCTACGAAACAGGGAAAGGATCCCACATCTCGAGCTAGGAGGCGGAAACGGGGCTCCCCTGGATATTTGCGGCACCCCACGTGCTACCTCTCGAGTGGAGACGGGTATGTCGGGGAAGTTCTTGAGTTGCAGCAAGGGTGTGAAGGACCCTTTGGAAGTTCCAGTGGTTAGATGTGATTGGCCTCGAGAAGCATCAGCGGAAATGGGCCTCATCTCGCCTGGAGGGCAAAACCTCCTGGATTATCTCGAGTTGCGGCAGGTGCTCTCGACTTACGACGGGGACCTCAGGGACCCGCTCTGGTGGCCTCAGGAAAGGTCAGTCCCCATGCGAGTTCCTCGGGGGCCTCTCGGGATTCCTCTCCCGTCGATGCCGGGGCCTAAGACCTTGTGTGGGGTCGGGGCCGGAACCTGAGGATTCCTCTCCAGTGCTGACATGTATCTTGGGGTACTTCTGGAGTCTCCCCAGGGGAGTCAGTCCTCGTCTCGAATGCGGGCATGCACTTGCGCTTTCCTCCAGAGCGGTAGCAGCAGTGTCACGCAGTCCGCCGCGTGGATCAACGGATCTATGGTTTTCCCTCGAGTCTTTCCCACGAGGCTTTCCCACGAGGCTTTCCCACAGGGCTGTCCCACGTGCACACGTGGTGGGACTCGATCCTCGGCTTGAACGTCAAGGCAGTGCAGGGAAAACAGGTTCCTCTGGAATGGACTGACACATCTGGGGGACTCTTGGAATGGTGTCACGACCCTGGAGTTTCTCTCGCCTTTCCTGTGGAGAGCTCCTCCTCTTGAGATGGGACGGGAACGCCGGGAATACTTTCCCTACGAAACAGGGAAAGGATCCCTCATCTCGAGCAAGGTGGCGGAAACGGGGCTCCCCTGGATGTGTGCGGGACCCACGTGCTTCCTCTCGAGTGGAGACGGGTATGTCGGGGAACTTCTTGAGTTGCAGCAATGGTGTGAAGGACCCTTTGGAAGTTCCAGTGGTTAGCTGTGATTGGCCTCGAGAAGCCTCAGCGGAAATGGGCCTCATCTCGCCTGGAGGGCAAAACCTCCTGGATTTTCTCGAGTTGCGGCAGGTGCTCTCGACTTACGACGGGGACCTCAGGGAACCGCTCTGGTGGCCTCAGGAAAGGCCAGTCCCCATGCGAGTTCCTCGGGGGCCTCTCGGGATTCCTCTCCCGTCGATGCCGGGGCCTAAGACCTTGTGTGGAGTCGGGGCCGGAACCTGAGGATTCCTCTCCAGTGCTGACATGGATCTTGGGGTACTTCTGGAGTCTCCCCAGGGGAGTCAGTCCTCGTCTCGAATGCGGGCATGCACTTGCGCTTTCCTCCAGAGCGGTAGCAGCAGTGTCACGCAGTTCGCTGCGTGGATCAACGGATCTATGGTTTTCCCTCGAGTCTTTCCCACGAGGCTTTCCCACGAGGCTTTCCCACAGGGCTGTCCCACGTGCACACGTGGTGGGTCTCGATCCTCGGCATGAACGTCAAGGCAGTGCAGGGAAAACAGGTTCCTCTGGAATGGACTGACACATCTGGGGGACTCTTGGAATGGTGTCACGACCCTGGAGTTCCTCTCGCCTTTCCTGTGGAGAGCGCCTCCTCTTGAGATGCGACGGGAACGCCGGGAATTCTTTCCCTACGAAACAGGGAAAGGATCCCTCATCTCGAGCTAGGAGGCGGAAACGGGGCTCCCCTGGATGTGTGCGGGACCCCACGTGCTTCCCCTCGAGTGGAGACGGGTATGTCGGGGAACTTCTTGAGTTGCAGCAAGGGTGTGAAGGACCCTTTGGAAGTTCCAGTGGTTAGATGTGATTGGCCTCGAGAAGCCTCAGCGGAAATGGGCCTCATCTCGCCTGGAGGGCAAAACCTCCTGGATTTTTTCGAGTTGCGGCAGGTGCTCTCGACTTACGACGAGGACCTCAGGGACACGCTCTGGTGGCCTCAGGAAAGGCCAGTCCCCATGCAAGTTCCTCGGGGGCCTCTCGGGATTCCTCTCCCGTCGATGCCGGGGCCTAAGACCTTGTGTGGAGTCGGGGCCGGAACCTGAGGATTCCTCTCCAGTGCTGACATGGATCTTGGGGTAATTCTGGAGTCTCCCCAGGGGAGTCAGTCCTCGTCTCGAATGCGGGCATGCACTTGCGCTTTCCTCCAGAGCGGTAGCAGCAGTGTCACGCAGTCCGCCGCGTGGATCGAAGGATCTATGGTTTTCCCTCGAGTCTTTCCCACGAGGCTTTCCCACGAGGCTTTCCCACAGGGCTGTCCCACGTGCACACGTGGTGGGAGTCGATCCTCGGCTTGAACGTCAAGGCAGTGCAGGGAAAACAGGTTCCTCTGGAATGGACTGACACATCTGGGGGACTCTTGGAATCGTGGAACGACCCTGGAGTTCCTCTCGCCTTTCCTGTGGAGAGCACCTCCTCTTGAGATGCGACGGGAACGCCGGGAATTCTTTCCCTACGAAACAGGGCAAGGATCCCTCATCTCGAGCTAGGAGGCGGAAACGGGGCTCCCCTGGATGTGTGCGGGACACCACGTGCTTCCTCTCGAGTGGAGACGGGTATGTCGGGGAACTTCTTGAGTTGCAGCAAGGGTGTGAAGGACCCTTTGGAAGTTCCAGTGGTTAGATGTGATTGGCCTCGAGAAGCCTCAGCGGAAATGGGCCTCATCTCGCCTGGAGGGCAAAACCTCCTGGATTTTCTCGAGTTGCGGCAGGTGCTCTCGACTTACGACGGGGACCTCAGGGACCCGCTCTGGTGGCCTCAGGAAAGGCCAGTCACCATGCGAGTTCCTCGGGGGCCTCTGGTGATTCCTCTCCCGTTGATGCCGGGGCCTAAGTCCTTGTGTGGAGTCGGGGCCGGAACCTGAGGATTCCTCTCCAGTGCTGAAATGGATCTTGGGGTATTTCTGGAGTTTCCCCAGGGGAGTCAGTCCTCGTCTCGAATGCGGGCATGCACTTGCGCTTTCCTCCAGAGCGGTAGCAGCAGTGTCACGCAATCTGCCGTGTGGATCAAAGGATCTATGGTTTTCCCTCGAGTCTTTCCCACGAGGCTTTCCCACGAGGCTTTCCCACAGGGCTGTCCCACGTGCACACGTGGTGGGAGTCGATCCTCTGCTTGAACGTCAAGGCAGTGCAGGGAAAACAGGTTCCTCTGGAATGGACTGACACATCTGGGGGACTCTTGAAATGGTGGCACGACCCTGGAGTTCCTCTCGCCTTTCCTGTGGAGAGCGCCTCCTCTTGAGATGCGACGGGAACGCCAGGAATTCTTTCCCTACGAAACAGGGAAAGGATCCCTCATCTCGAGCTAGGAGGTGGAAACGGGGCTCCCCTGGATGTCTGCGAGACACCACGTGCTTCCTCTCGAGTGGAGACGGGTATGTCGAGGAACTTCTTGAGTTGCAGCAAGGGTGTGAAGGACCCTTTGGAAGTTCCAGTGGTTAGATGTGATTGGCCTCGAGAAGCCTCAGCGGAAATGGGCCTCATCTCGCCTGGAGGGCAAAACCTCCTGGATTTTCTCGAGTTGCGGCAGGTGCTCTCGACTTACGACGGGCACCTCAGGGACCCGCTCTGGTGGCCTCAGGAAAGGCCAGTCCCCATGCGAGTTCCTCGGGGGCCTCTCGGGATTCCTCTCCCGTCGATGCACGGGCCTAAGACCTTGTGTGGAGTCGGGGCCGGAACCTGAGGATTCCTCTCCAGTGCTGACATGGATCTTGGGGTACTTCTGGAGTCTCCCCAGGGGAGTCAGTCCTCGTCTCGAATGCGGGCATGCACTTGCGCTTTCCTCCAGAGCGGTAGCAGCAGTGTCACGCAGTCCGCCGCGTGGATCAAAGGATCTATGGTTTTCCCTCGAGTCTTTCCCACGAGGCTTTCCCACGAGGCTTTCCCACAGGGCTGTCCCACGTGCACACGTGGTGGGAGTCGATCCTCGGCTTGAACGTCAAGGCAGTGCAGGGAAAACAGGTTCCTCTGGAATGGACTGACACATCTGGGGGACTCTTGGAATGGTGGCACGACCCTGGAGTTCCTCTCGCCTTTCCTGTGGAGAGCGCCTCCTCTTGAGATGCGACGGGAACGCCGGGAATTCTTTCCCTACGAAACAGGGAAAGGATCCCTCATCTCGACCTAGGAGGCGGAAACGGGGCTCCCCTCGATGTGTGCGGGAACCCACGTGCTTCCTCTCGAGTGGAGACGGGTATGTCGGGGAACTTCTTGAGTTGCAGCAAGGGTGTGAAGGACCCTTTGGAAGTTCCAGTGGTTAGATGTGATTGGCCTCGAGAAGCCTCAGCGGAAATGGGCCTCATCTCGCCTGGAGGGCAAAACCTCCTGGATTTTCTCGAGTTGCGGCAGGTGCTCTCGACTTATGACGGGGACCTCAGGGACCCGCTCTGGTGGCCTCAGGAAAGGCCAGTCCCCATGCGAGTTCCTCGGGGGTCTCTCGGGATTCCTCTCCCGTCGATGCCGGGTCCTAAGACCTTGTGTGGAGTCGGGGCCGGAACCTGAGGATTCCTCTCCAGTGCTGACATGGATCTTGGGGTACTTCTGGAGTCTCCCCAGGGGAGTCAGTCCTTGTCTCGAATGCGGGCATGCATTGCGCTTTCCTCCAGAGCGGTAGCAGCAGTGTCACGCAGTCCGCCGCGTGGATCAAAGGATCTATGGTTTTCCCTCGAGTCTTTTCCACGAGGCTTTTCCACGAGGCTTTCCCACAGGGCTGTCCCACGTGCACACGTGGTGGGAGTCGATCCTCGGCTTGAACGTCAAGGCAGTGCAGGGAAAACAGGTTCCTCTGGAATGGACTGACACATCTGGGGGACTCTTGGAATGGTGTCACGACCCTGGAGTTCCTCTCGCATTTCCTGTGGAGAGCGCCTCCTCTTGAGATGCGACGGGAACGCCGGGAATTCTTTCCCTACGAAACAGGGAAAGGATCCCTCATCTAGAGCTAGGAGGCGGAAACGGGGCTCCCCTGGATGTGTGCGGGACCCCACGTGCTTCCTCTCGAGTGGAGACGGGTATGTCAGGGAACTTCTTGAGTTGCAGTAATGGTGTGAAGGACCCTTTGGAAGTTCCAGTGGTTAGATGTGATTGGCCTCGAGAAGCCTCAGCGGAAATGGGCCTCATCTCGCCTGGAGGGCAAAACCTCCTGGATTTTCTCGAGTTGCGGCAGGTGCTCTCGACTTACGACGGGGACCTCAGGGACCCGCTCTGGTGGCCTCAGGAAAGGCCAGTCCCCATGCGAGTTCCTCGGGGGCCTCTCGGGATTCCTCTCCCGTCGATGCCGGGGCCTAAGACCTTGTGTGGAGTCGGGGCCGGAACCTGAGCATTCCTCTCCAGTGCTGACATGGATCTTGGGGTACTTCTGGAGTCTCCCCAGGGGCGTCAGTCCTCGTCTCGAATGCGGGCATGCACTTGCGCTTTCCTCCAGAGCGGTAGCAGCAGTGTCACGCAGTCTGCCGCGTGGATCAAAGGATATATGGTTTTCCCTCGAGTCTTTCCCACGAGGCTTTCCCACGAGGCTTTCCCACAGGGCTGTCCCACGTGCACACGTGGTGGGAGTCGATCCTCGGCTTGAACGTCAAGGCAGTGCAGGGAAAACAGGTTCCTCTGGAATGGACTGACACATCTGGGGGACTCTTGGAATGGTGGCACGACCCTGGAGTTCCTCTCGCCTTTCCTGTGGAGAGCGCCTCCTCTTGAGATGCGACGGGAACGCCGGGAATTCTTTCCCTACGAAACAGGGAAAGGATCCCTCATCTCGACCTAGGAGGCGGAAACGGGGCTCCCCTGGATGTGTGCGGGACCCCACGTGCTTCCTCTCGAGTGCAGACGGGTATGTCGGGGAACTTCTCGAGTTGCAGCAAGGGTGTGAAGGACCCTTTGGAAGTTCCAGTGGTTAGATGTGATTGGCCTCGAGAAGGCTCAGCGGAAATGGGCCTCATCTCGCCTGGAGGGCAAACCTCCTGGATTTTCTCGAGTTGCGGGAGGTGCTCTCGACTTACGACGGGGACCTCAGGGAACCGCTCTGGTGGCCTCAGGAAAGGCCAGTCCCCATGCGAGTTCCTCGGGGGCCTCTCGGGATTCCTCTCCCGTCAATGCCGGGGCCTAAGACCTTGTGTGGAGTCGGGGCCGGAACCTGAGGATTCCTCTCCAGTGCTGACATGGATCTTGGGGTACTTCTGGAGTCTCCCCAGGGGAGTCAGTCCTTGTCTCGAATGCGGGCATGCATTGCGCTTTCCTCCAGAGCGGTAGCAGCAGAGTCACGCAGTCCGCCGCGTGGATCAAAGGATCTATGGTTTTCCCTCGAGTCTTTTCCACGAGGCTTTTCCACGAGGCTTTTCCACAGGGCTGTCCCACGTGCACACGTGGTGGGAGTCGATCCTCGGCTTGAACGTCAAGGCAGTGCAGGGAAAACAGGTTCCTCTGGAATGGACTGACACATCTGGGGGACTCTTGGAATGGTGTCACGACCCTGGAGTTCCTCTCGCATTTCCTGTGGAGAGCGCCTCCTCTTGAGATGCGACGGGAACGCCGGGAATTCTTTCCCTACGAAACAGGGAAAGGATCCCTCATCTCGAGCTAGGAGGCGGAAACGGGGCTCCCCTGGATGTGTGCGGGACCCCACGTGCTTCCTCTCGAGTGGAGACGGGTATGTCGGGGAACTTCTTGAGTTGCAGCAATGGTGTGAAGGACCCTTTGGAACTTCCAGTGGTTAGATGTGATTGGCCTCGAGAAGCCTCAGCGGAAATGGGCCTCATCTCGCCTGGAGGGCAAAACCTCCTGGATTTTCTCGAGTTGCGGCAGGTGCTCTCGACTTACGACGGGGACTTCAGGGACCCGCTCTGGTGGCCTCAGGAAAGGCCAGTCCCCATGCGAGTTCCACGGGGGCCTCTCGGGATTCCTCTCCCGTCGATGCCGGGGCCTAAGACCTTGTGTGGAGTCTGGGCCGGAACCTGAGCATTCCTCTCCAGTGCTGACATGGATCTTGGGGTACTTCTGGAGTCTCCCCAGGGGCGTCAGTCCTCGTCTCGAATGCGGGCATGCACTTGCGCTTTCCTCCAGAGCGGTAGCAGCAGTGTCACGCAGTCTGCCGCGTGGATCAAAGGATATATGGTTTTCCCTCGAGTCTTTCCCACGAGGCTTTCCCACGAGGCTTTCCCACAGGGCTGTCCCACGTGCACTCGTGGTGGGAGTCGATCCTCGGCTTGAACGTCAAGGCAGTGCAGGGAAAACAGGTTCCTCTGGAATGGACTGACACATCTGGGGGACTCTTGGAATTGTGGCACGACCCTGGAGTTCCTCTCGCCTTTCCTGTAGAGAGCGCCTCCTCTTGAGATGCGACGGGAACGCCGGGAATTCTTTCCCTATGAAACAGGGAAAGGATCCCTCATC
Source organism: Ovis canadensis (assembly GCF_042477335.2). Taxonomy (NCBI): domain Eukaryota; kingdom Metazoa; phylum Chordata; class Mammalia; order Artiodactyla; family Bovidae; genus Ovis; species Ovis canadensis. Next base: position 5,894,976 of record NC_091252.1, read on the forward strand.
TCAAGCTAGGAGGCGGAAACGGGGCTCCCCTGGATGTGTGCGGGACCCACGTGCTTCCTCTCGAGTGGAGACGGGTATGTCGGGGAACTTCTTGAGTTGCAGCAAGGGTGTGAAGGACCCTTTGGAAGTTCCAGTGGTTAGATTTGATTGGCCTCGAGAAGCCTCAGAGGAAATGGGCCTCATCTCGCCTGGAGGGCAAAACCTCCTGGATTTTCTCGAGTTGCGGCAGGTGCTCTCGACTTACGACGGGGACCTCAGGGACCCGCTCTGGTGGCCTCAGGAAAGGCCAGGCCCATGCGAGTTCCTCGGGGGTCTCTCGGGATTCCTCTCCCGTCGATGCCGGGGCCTAAGACCTTGTGTGGAGTCGGGGCCGGAACCTGAGGATTCCTCTCCAGTGCTGACATGGATCTTGGGGTACTTCTGGAGTCTCCCCAGGGGAGTCAGTCCTCGTCTCGAATGCGGGCATGCACTTGCGCTTTCCTCCAGAGCGGTAGCAGCAGTGTCACGCAGTCCGCCGCGTGGATCAAAGGATCTATGGTTTTCCCTCGAGTCTTTCCCACGAGGCTTTCCCACGAGGCTTTCCCACAGGGCTGTCCCACGTGCACACGTGGTGGGAGTCGATCCTCGGCTTGAACGTCAAGGCAGTGCAGGGAAAACAGGTTCCTCTGGAATGGACTGACACATCTGGGGGACTCTTGGAATGGTGGCACGACCCTGGAGTTCCTCTCGCCTTTCCTGTGGAGAGCGCCTCCTCTTGAGATGCGACGGGAACGCCGGGAATTCTTTCCCTACGAAACAGGGAAAGGATCCCTCATCTCCACCTAGGAGGCGGAAACGGGGCTCCCCTGGATGTGTGCGGGAACCCACGTGCTTCCTCTCGAGTGGAGACGGGTATGTCGGGGAACTTCTTGAGTTGCAGCAAGGGTGTGAAGGACCCTTTGGAAGTTCCAGTGGTTAGATGTGATTGGCCTCGAGAAGCCTCAGCGGAAATGGGCCTCATCTCGCCTGGAGGGCAAAACCTCCTGGATTTTCTCGAGTTGCGGCAGGTGCTCTCGACTTACGACCGGGACCTCAGGGAACCGCTCTGGTGGCCTCAGGAAAGGCCAGTCCCCATGCGAGTTCCTCGGGGGCCTCTCGGGATTCCTCTCCCGTCGATGCCGGGGCCTAAGACCTTGTGTGGAGTCGGGGCCGGAACCTGAGGATTCCTCTCCAGTGCTGACATGGATCTTGGGGTACTTCTGGAGTCTCCCCAGGGGAGTCAGTCCTTGTCTCGAATGCGGGCATGCATTGCGCTTTCCTCCAGAGCGGTAGCAGCAGAGTCACGCAGTCCGCCGCGTGGATCAAAGGATCTATGGTTTTCCCTCGAGTCTTTTCCACGAGGCTTTTCCACGAGGCTTTCCCACAGGGCTGTCCCACGTACACACGTGGTGGGAGTCGATCCTCGGCTTGAACGTCAAGGCAGTGCAGGGAAAACAGGTTCCTCTGGAATGGACTGACACATCTGGGGGACTCTTGGAATGGTGTCACGACCCTGGAGTTCCTCTCGCATTTCCTGTGGAGAGCGCCTCCTCTTGAGATGCGACGGGAACGCCGGGAATTCTTTCCCTACGAAACAGGGAAAGGATCCCTCATCTAGAGCTAGGAGGCGGAAACGGGGCTCCCCTGGATGTGTGCGGGACCCCACGTGCTTCCTCTCGAGTGGAGACGGGTATGTCGGGGAACTTCTTGAGTTGCAGCAATGGTGTGAAGGACCCTTTGGAAGTTCCAGTGGTTAGATGTGATTGGCCTCGAGAAGCCTCAGCGGAAATGGGCCTCATCTCGCCTGGAGGGCAAAACCTCCTGGATTTTCTCGAGTTGCGGCAGGTGCTCTCGACTTACGACGGGGACCTCAGGGACCCGCTCTGGTGGCCTCAGGAAAGGCCAGTCCCCATGCGAGTTCCTCGGGGGCCTCTCGGGATTCCTCTCCCGTCGATGCCGGGGCCTAAGACCTTGTGTGGAGTCGGGGCCGGAACCTGAGCATTCCTCTCCAGTGCTGACATGGATCTTGGGGTACTTCTGGAGTCTCCCCAGGGGCGTCAGTCCTCGTCTCGAATGCGGGCATGCACTTGCGCTTTCCTCCAGAGCGGTAGCAGCAGTGTCACGCAGTCCGCCGGGTGGATCAAAGGATCTATGGTTTTCCCTCGAGTCTTTCCCACGAGGCTTTCCCACGAGGCTTTCCCACAGGGCTGTCCCAAGTGCACACGTGGTGGGAGTCGATCCTCGGCTTGAACGTCAAGGCAGTGCAGGGAAGGCAGGTTCCTCTGGAATGGACTGACACATCTGGGGGACTCTTGGAATGGTGGCACGACCCTGGAGTTCCTCTCGCCTTTCCTGTGGAGAGCGCCTCCTCTTGAGATGCGACGGGAACGCCGGGAATTCTTTCCCTACGAAACAGGGAAAGGATCCCTCATCTCGAGCTAGGAGGTGGAAACGGGGCTCCCCTGGATGTGTGCGGGATCCCACGTGCTTCCTCTCGAGTGGAGACGGGTATGTCGGGGAACTTCTTGAGTTGCAGCAAGGGTGTGAAGGACCCTTTGGAAGTTCCAGTGGTTAGATGTGATTGGCCTCGAGAAGCCTCAGCGGAAATGGGCCTCATCTCGCCTGGAGGGCAAAACCTCCTGGATTTTCTCGAGTTGCGGCAGGTGCTCTCGACTTACGACGGGGACCTCAGGGAACCGCTCTGGTGGCCTCAGGAAAGGCCAGTCCCCATGCGAGTTCCTCGGGGGCCTCTCGGGATTCCTCTCCCGTCGATGCCGGGGCCTAAGACCTTGTGTGGAGTCTGGGCCGGAACCTGAGCATTCCTCTCCAGTGCTGACATGGATCTTGGGGTACTTCTGGAGTCTCCCCAGGGGCGTCAGTCCTCGTCTCGAATGCGGGCATGCACTTGCGCTTTCCTCCAGAGCGGTAGCAGCAGTGTCACGCAGTCTGCCGCGTGGATCAAAGGATATATGGTTTTCCCTCGAGTCTTTCCCACGAGGCTTTCCCACGAGGCTTTCCCACAGGGCTGTCCCACGTGCACTCGTGGTGGGAGTCGATCCTCGGCTTGAACGTCAAGGCAGTGCAGGGAAAACAGGTTCCTCTGGAATGGACTGACACATCTGGGGGACTCTTGGAATTGTGGCACGACCCTGGAGTTCCTCTCGCCTTTCCTGTAGAGAGCGCCTCCTCTTGAGATGCGACGGGAACGCCGGGAATTCTTTCCCTATGAAACAGGGAAAGGATCCCTCATCTCAAGCTAGGAGGCGGAAACGGGGCTCCCCTGGATGTGTGCGGGACCCACGTGCTTCCTCTCGAGTGGAGACGGGTATGTCGGGGAACTTCTTGAGTTGCAGCAAGGGTGTGAAGGACCCTTTGGAAGTTCCAGTGGTTAGATTTGATTGGCCTCGAGAAGCCTCAGAGGAAATGGGCCTCATCTCGCCTGGAGGGCAAAACCTCCTGGATTTTCTCGAGTTGCGGCAGGTGCTCTCGACTTACGACGGGGACCTCAGGGACCCGCTCTGGTGGCCTCAGGAAAGGCCAGGCCCATGCGAGTTCCTCGGGGGTCTCTCGGGATTCCTCTCCCGTCGATGCCGGGGCCTAAGACCTTGTGTGGAGTCGGGGCCGGAACCTGAGGATTCCTCTCCAGTGCTGACATGGATCTTGGGGTACTTCTGGAGTCTCCCCAGGGGAGTCAGTCCTCGTCTCGAATGCGGGCATGCACTTGCGCTTTCCTCCAGAGCGGTAGCAGCAGTGTCACGCAGTCCGCCGCGTGGATCAAAGGATCTATGGTTTTCCCTCGAGTCTTTCCCACGAGGCTTTCCCACGAGGCTTTCCCACAGGGCTGTCCCACGTGCACACGTGGTGGGAGTCGATCCTCGGCTTGAACGTCAAGGCAGTGCAGGGAAAACAGGTTCCTCTGGAACGGACTGACACATCTGGGGGACTCTTGGAATGGTGGCACGACCCTGGAGTTCCTCTCGCCTTTCCTGTGGAGAGCGCCTCCTCTTGAGATGCGACGGGAACGCCGGGAATTCTTTCCCTACGAAACAGGGAAAGGATCCCTCATCTCCACCTAGGAGGCGGAAACGGGGCTCCCCTGGATGTGTGCGGGAACCCACGTGCTTCCTCTCGAGTGGAGACGGGTATGTCGGGGAACTTCTTGAGTTGCAGCAAGGGTGTGAAGGACCCTTTGGAAGTTCCAGTGGTTAGATGTGATTGGCCTCGAGAAGCCTCAGCGGAAATGGGCCTCATCTCGCCTGGAGGGCAAAACCTCCTGGATTTTCTCGAGTTGCGGCAGGTGCTCTCGACTTACGACCGGGACCTCAGGGAACCGCTCTGGTGGCCTCAGGAAAGGCCAGTCCCCATGCGAGTTCCTCGGGGGCCTCTCGGGATTCCTCTCCCGTCGATGCCGGGGCCTAAGACCTTGTGTGGAGTCGGGGCCGGAACCTGAGGATTCCTCTCCAGTGCTGACATGGATCTTGGGGTACTTCTGGAGTCTCCCCAGGGGAGTCAGTCCTTGTCTCGAATGCGGGCATGCATTGCGCTTTCCTCCAGAGCGGTAGCAGCAGAGTCACGCAGTCCGCCGCGTGGATCAAAGGATCTATGGTTTTCCCTCGAGTCTTTTCCACGAGGCTTTTCCACGAGGCTTTCCCACAGGGCTGTCCCACGTGCACACGTGGTGGGAGTCGATCCTCGGCTTGAACGTCAAGGCAGTGCAGGGAAAACAGGTTCCTCTGGAATGGACTGACACATCTGGGGGACTCTTGGAATGGTGTCACGACCCTGGAGTTCCTCTCGCATTTCCTGTGGAGAGCGCCTCCTCTTGAGATGCGACGGGAACGCCGGGAATTCTTTCCCTACGAAACAGGGAAAGGATCCCTCATCTAGAGCTAGGAGGCGGAAACGGGGCTCCCCTGGATGTGTGCGGGACCCCACGTGCTTCCTCTCGAGTGGAGACGGGTATGTCGGGGAACTTCTTGAGTTGCAGCAATGGTGTGAAGGACCCTTTGGAAGTTCCAGTGGTTAGATGTGATTGGCCTCGAGAAGCCTCAGCGGAAATGGGCCTCATCTCGCCTGGAGGGCAAAACCTCCTGGATTTTCTCGAGTTGCGGCAGGTGCTCTCGACTTACGACGGGGACCTCAGGGACCCGCTCTGGTGGCCTCAGGAAAGGCCAGTCCCCATGCGAGTTCCTCGGGGGCCTCTCGGGATTCCTCTCCCGTCGATGCCGGGGCCTAAGACCTTGTGTGGAGTCGGGGCCGGAACCTGAGCATTCCTCTCCAGTGCTGACATGGATCTTGGGGTACTTCTGGAGTCTCCCCAGGGGCGTCAGTCCTCGTCTCGAATGCGGGCATGCACTTGCGCTTTCCTCCTGAGCGGTAGCAGCAGTGTCACGCAGTCCGCCGCGTGGATCAAAGGATCTATGGTTTTCCCTCGAGTCTTTCCCACGAGGCTTTCCCACGAGGCTTTCCCACAGGGCTGTCCCAAGTGCACACGTGGTGGGAGTCGATCCTCGGCTTGAACGTCAAGGCAGTGCAGGGAAGGCAGGTTCCTCTGGAATGGACTGACACATCTGGGGGACTCTTGGAATGGTGGCACGACCCTGGAGTTCCTCTCGCCTTTCCTGTGGAGAGCGCCTCCTCTTGAGATGCGACGGGAACGCCGGGAATTCTTTCCCTACGAAACAGGGAAAGGATCCCTCATCTCGAGCTAGGAGGTGGAAACGGGGCTCCCCTGGATGTGTGCGGGATCCCACGTGCTTCCTCTCGAGTGGAGACGGGTATGTCGGGGAACTTCTTGAGTTGCAGCAAGGGTGTGAAGGACCCTTTGGAAGTTCCAGTGGTTAGATGTGATTGGCCTCGAGAAGCCTCAGCGGAAATGGGCCTCATCTCGCCTGGAGGGCAAAACCTCCTGGATTTTCTCGAGTTGCGGCAGGTGCTCTCGACTTACGACGGGGACCTCAGGGAACCGCTCTGGTGGCCTCAGGAAAGGCCAGTCCCCATGCGAGTTCCTCGGGGGCCTCTCGGGATTCCTCTCCCGTCGATGCCGGGGCCTAAGACCTTGTGTGGAGTCGTTGCCGGAACCTGAGGATTCCTCTCCAGTGCTGACATGGATCTTGGGGTACTTCTGGAGTCTCCCCACGGGAGTCAGTCCTTGTCTCGAATGCGGGCATGCATTGCGCTTTCCTCCAGAGCGGTAGGAGCAGAGTCACGCAGTCCGCCGCGTGGATCAAAGGATCTATGGTTTTCCCTCGAGTCTTTTCCACGAGGCTTTCCCACAGGGCTGTCCCACGTGCACACGTGGTGGGAGTCGATCCTCGGCTTGAACGTCAAGGCAGTGCAGGGAAAACAGGTTCCTCTGGAATGGACTGACACATCTGGGGGACTCTTGGAATGGTGTCACGACCCTGGAGTTCCTCTCGCATTTCCTGTGGAGAACGCCTCCTCTTGAGATGCGACGGGAACGCCGGGAATTCTTTCCCTACGAAACAGGGAAAGGATCCCTCATCTAGAGCTAGGAGGCGGAAACGGGGCTCCCCTGGATGTGTGCGGGACCCCTCGTGCTTCCTCTCGAGTGGAGACGGGTATGTCGGGGAACTTCTTGAGTTGCAGCAAGGGTGTGAAGGACCCTTTGGAAGTTCCAGTGGTTAGATGTGATTGGCCTCGAGAAGCCTCAGCGGAAATGGGCCTCATCTCGCCTGGAGGGCAAAACCTCCTGGATTTTCTCGAGTTGCAGCAGGTGCTCTCGACTTACGACGGGGACCTCAGGGACCCGCTCTGGTGGCCTCAGGAAAGGCCAGTCCCCATGCGAGTTCCTCGGGGGCCTCTCGGGATTCCTCTCCCGTCGATGCCGGGGCCTAAGACCTTGTGTGGAGTCGGGGCCGGAACCTGAGCATTCCTCTCCAGTGCTGACATGGATCTTGGGGTACTTCTGGAGTCTCCCCAGGGGCGTCAGTCCTCGTCTCGAATGCGGGCATGCACTTGCGCTTTCCTCCAGAGCGGTAGCAGCAGTGTCACGCAGTCTGCCGCGTGGATCAAAGGATATATGGTTTTCCCTCGAGTCTTTCCCAAGAGGCTTTCCCACGAGGCTTTCCCACAGGGCTGTCCCACGTGCACTCGTGGTGGGAGTCGATCCTCGGCTTGAGCGTCAAGGCAGTGCAGGGAAAACAGGTTTCTCTGGAATGGACTGACACATCTGGGGGACTCTTGGAATTGTGGCACGACCCTGGAGTTCCTCTCGCCTTTCCTGTAGAGAGCGCCTCCTCTTGAGATGCGACGGGAACGCCGGGAATTCTTTCCCTATGAAACAGGGAAAGGATCCCTCATCTCAAGCTAGGAGGCGGAAACGGGGCTCCCCTGGATGTGTGCGGGACCCACGTGCTTCCTCTCGAGTGGAGACGGGTATGTCGGGGAACTTCTTGAGTTGCAGCAAGGGTGTGAAGGACCCTTTGGAAGTTCCAGTGGTTAGATGTGATTGGCCTCGAGAAGGCTCAGCGGAAATGGGCCTCATCTCGCCTGGAGGGCAAACCTCCTGGATTTTCTCGAGTTGCGGCAGGTGCTCTCGACTTACGACGGGGACCTCAGGGAACCGCTCTGGTGGCCTCAGGAAAAGCCAGTCCCCATGCGAGTTCCTCGGGGGCCTCTCGGGATTCCTCTCCCGTCAATGCCGGGGCCTAAGACCTTGTGTGGAGTCGGGGCCGGAACCTGAGGATTCCTCTCCAGTGCTGACATGGATCTTGGGGTACTTCTGGAGTCTCCCCAGGGGAGTCAGTCCTTGTCTCGAATGCGGGCATGCATTGCGCTTTCCTCCAGAGCGGTAGCAGCAGAGTCACGCAGTCCGCCGCGTGGATCAAAGGATCTATGGTTTTCCCTCGAGTCTTTTCCACGAGGCTTTTCCACGAGGCTTTTCCACAGGGCTGTCCCACGTGCACACGTGGTGGGAGTCGATCCTCGGCTTGAACGTCAAGGCAGTGCAGGGAAAACAGGTTCCTCTGGAATGGACTGACACATCTGGGGGACTCTTGGAATGGTGTCACGACCCTGGAGTTCCTCTCGCATTTCCTGTGGAGAGCGCCTCCTCTTGAGATGCGACGGGAACGCCGGGAATTCTTTCCCTACGAAACAGGGAAAGGATCCCTCATCTCGAGCTAGGAGGCGGAAACGGGGCTCCCCTGGATGTGTGCTGGACCCCACGTGCTTCCTCTCGAGTGGAGACGGGTATGTCGGGGAACTTCTTGAGTTGCAGCAATGGTGTGAAGGACCCTTTGGAACTTCCAGTGGTTAGATTTGATTGGCCTCGAGAAGCCTCAGCGGAAATGGGCCTCATCTCGCCTGGAGGGCAAAACCTCCTGGATTTTCTCGAGTTGCGGCAGGTGCTCTCGACTTACGACGGGGACTTCAAGGACCCGCTCTGGTGGCCTCAGGAAAGGCCAGTCCCCATGCGAGTTCCTCGGGGGCCTCTCGGGATTCCTCTCCCGTCGATGCCGGGGCCTAAGACCTTGTGTGGAGTCGGGGCCGGAACCTGAGCATTCCTCTCCAGTGCTGACATGGATCTTGGGGTACTTCTGGAGTCTCCCCAGGGGCGTCAGTCCTCGTCTCGAATGCGGGCATTCACTTGCGCTTTCCTCCAGAGCGGTAGCAGCAGTGTCACGCAGTCTGCCGCGTGGATCAAAGGATATATGGTTTTCCCTCGAGTCTTTCCCACGAGGCTTTCCCACGAGGCTTTCCCACAGGGCTGTCCCACGTGCACTCGTGGTGGGAGTCGATCCTCGGCTTGAACGTCAAGGCAGTGCAGGGAAAACAGGTTCCTCTGGAATGGACTGACACATCTGGGGGACTCTTGGAATTGTGGCACGACCCTGGAGTTCCTCTCGCCTTTCCTGTAGAGAGCGCCTCCTCTTGAGATGCGACGGGAACGCCGGGAATTCTTTCCCTATGAAACAGGGAAAGGATCCCTCATCTCAAGCTAGGAGGCGGAAACGGGGCTCCCCTGGATGTGTGCGGGACCCACGTGCTTCCTCTCGAGTGGAGACGGGTATGTCGGGGAACTTCTTGAGTTGCAGCAAGGGTGTGAAGGACCCTTTGGAAGTTCCAGTGGTTAGATTTGATTGGCCTCGAGAAGCCTCAGAGGAAATGGGCCTCATCTCGCCTGGAGGGCAAAACCTCCTGGATTTTCTCGAGTTGCGGCAGGTGCTCTCGACTTACGACGGGGACCTCAGGGACCCGCTCTGGTGGCCTCAGGAAAGGCCAGTCCCCATGCGAGTTCCTCGGGGGTCTCTCGGGATTCCTCTCCCGTCGATGCCGGGGCCTAAGACCTTGTGTGGAGTCGGGGCCGGAACCTGAGGATTCCTCTCCAGTGCTGACATGGATCTTGGGGTACTTCTGGAGTCTCCCCAGGGGAGTCAGTCCTCGTCTCGAATGCGGGCATGCACTTGCGCTTTCCTCCATAGCGGTAGCAGCAGTGTCACGCAGTCCGCCGCGTGGATCAAAGGATCTATGGTTTTCCCTCGAGTCTTTCCCACGAGGCTTTCCCACGAGGCTTTCCCACAGGGCTGTCCCACGTGCACACGTGGTGGGAGTCGATCCTCGGCTTGAACGTCAAGGCAGTGCAGGGAAAACAGGTTCCTCTGGAATGGACTGACACATCTGGGGGACTCTTGGAATGGTGGCACGACCCTGGAGTTCCTCTCGCCTTTCCTGTGGAGAGCGCCTCCTCTTGAGATGCGACGGGAACGCCGGGAATTCTTTCCCTACGAAACAGGGAAAGGATCCCTCATCTCGACCTAGGAGGCGGAAACGGGGCTCCCCTGGATGTGTGCGGGAACCCACGTGCTTCCTCTCGAGTGGAGACGGGTATGTCGGGGAACTTCTTGAGTTGCAGCAAGGGTGTGAAGGACCCTTTGGAAGTTCCAGTGGTTAGATGTGATTGGCCTCGAGAAGCCTCAGCGGAAATGGGCCTCATCTCGCCTGGAGGGCAAAACCTCCTGGATTTTCTCGAGTTGCGGCAGGTGCTCTCGACTTACGACGGGGACCTCAGGGACCCGCTCTGGTGGCCTCAGGAAAGGCCAGTCCCCATGCGAGTTCCTCGGGGGCCTCTCGGGATTCCTCTCCCGTCGATGCCGGGGCCTAAGACCTTGTGTGGAGTCGGGGCCGGAACCTGAGCATTCCTCTCCAGTGCTGACATGGATCTTGGGGTACTTCTGGAGTCTCCCCAGGGGCGTCAGTCCTCGTCTCGAATGCGGGCATGCACTTGCGCTTTCCTCCAGAGCGGTAGCAGCAGTGTCACGCAGTCTGCCGCGTGGATCAAAGGATATATGGTTTTCCCTCGAGTCTTTCCCAAGAGGCTTTCCCACGAGGCTTTCCCACAGGGCTGTCCCACGTGCACTCGTGGTGGGAGTCGATCCTCGGCTTGAACGTCAAGGCAGTGCAGGGAAAACAGGTTTCTCTGGAATGGACTGACACATCTGGGGGACTCTTGGAATTGTGGCACGACCCTGGAGTTCCTCTCGCCTTTCCTGTAGAGAGCGCCTCCTCTTGAGATGCGACGGGAACGCCGGGAATTCTTTCCCTATGAAACAGGGAAAGGATCCCTCATCTCAAGCTAGGAGGCGGAAACGGGGCTCCCCTGGATGTGTGCGGGACCCACGTGCTTCCTCTCGAGTGGAGACGGGTATGTCGGGGAACTTCTTGAGTTGCAGCAAGGGTGTGAAGGACCCTTTGGAAGTTCCAGTGGTTAGATGTGATTGGCCTCGAGAAGGCTCAGCGGAAATGGGCCTCATCTCGCCTGGAGGGCAAACCTCCTGGATTTTCTCGAGTTGCGGCAGGTGCTCTCGACTTACGACGGGGACCTCAGGGACCCGCTCTGGTGGCCTCAGGAAAGGCCAGTCCCCATGCGAGTTCCTCGGGGGCCTCTCGGGATTCCTCTCCCGTCAATGCCGGGGCCTAAGACCTTGTGTGGAGTCGGGGCCGGAACCTGAGGATTCCTCTCCAGTGCTGACATGGATCTTGGGGTACTTCTGGAGTCTCCCCAGGGGAGTCAGTCCTTGTCTCGAATGCGGGCATGCATTGCGCTTTCCTCCAGAGCGGTAGCAGCAGAGTCACGCAGTCCGCCGCGTGGATCAAAGGATCTATGGTTTTCCCTCGAGTCTTTTCCACGAGGCTTTTCCACGAGGCTTTTCCACAGGGCTGTCCCACGTGCACACGTGGTGGGAGTCGATCCTCGGCTTGAACGTCAAGGCAGTGCAGGGAAAACAGGTTCCTCTGGAATGGACTGACACATCTGGGGTACTCTTGGAATGGTGTCACGACCCTGGAGTTCCTCTCGCATTTCCTGTGGAGAGCGCCTCCTCTTGAGATGCGACGGGAACGCCGGGAATTCTTTCCCTACGAAACAGGGAAAGGATCCCTCATCTCGAGCTAGGAGGCGGAAACGGGGCTCCCCTGGATGTGTGCGGGACCCCACGTGCTTCCTCTCGAGTGGAGACGGGTATGTCGGGGAACTTCTTGAGTTGCAGCAATGGTGTGAAGGACCCTTTGGAACTTCCAGTGGTTAGATGTGATTGGCCTCGAGAAGCCTCAGCGGAAATGGGCCTCATCTCGCCTGGAGGGCAAAACCTCCTGGATTTTCTCGAGTTGCGGCAGGTGCTCTCGACTTACGACGGGGACTTCAGGGACCCGCTCTGGTGGCCTCAGGAAAGGCCAGTCCCCATGCGAGTTCCTCGGGGGCCTCTCGGGATTCCTCTCCCGTCGATGCCGGGGCCTAAGACCTTGTGTGGAGTCGGGGCCGGAACCTGAGCATTCCTCTCCAGTGCTGACATGGATCTTGGGGTACTTCTGGAGTCTCCCCAGGGGCGTCAGTCCTCGTCTCGAATGCGGGCATTCACTTGCGCTTTCCTCCAGAGCGGTAGCAGCAGTGTCACGCAGTCTGCCGCGTGGATCAAAGGATATATGGTTTTCCCTCGAGTCTTTCCCACGAGGCTTTCCCACGAGGCTTTCCCACAGGGCTGTCCCACGTGCACTCGTGGTGGGAGTCGATCCTCGGCTTGAACGTCAAGGCAGTGCAGGGAAAACAGGTTCCTCTGGAATGGACTGACACATCTGGGGGACTCTTGGAATTGTGGCACGACCCTGGAGTTCCTCTCGCCTTTCCTGTAGAGAGCGCCTCCTCTTGAGATGCGACGGGAACGCCGGGAATTCTTTCCCTATGAAACAGGGAAAGGATCCCTCATCTCAAGCTAGGAGGCGGAAACGGGGCTCCCCTGGATATGTGCGGGACCCACGTGCTTCCTCTCGAGTGGAGACGGGTATGTCGGGGAACTTCTTGAGTTGCAGCAAGGGTGTGAAGGACCCTTTGTAAGTTCCAGTGGTTAGATTTGATTGGCCTCGAGAAGCCTCAGAGGAAATGGGCCTCATCTCGCCTGGAGGGCAAAACCTCCTGGATTTTCTCGAGTTGCGGCAGGTGCTCTCGACTTACGACGGGGACCTCAGGGACCCGCTCTGGTGGCCTCAGGAAAGGCCAGTCCCCATGCGAGTTCCTCGGGGGTCTCTCGGGATTCCTCTCCCGTCGATGCCGGGGCCTAAGACCTTGTGTGGAGTCGGGGCCGGAACCTGAGGATTCCTCTCCAGTGCTGACATGGATCTTGGGGTACTTCTGGAGTCTCCCCAGGGGAGTCAGTCCTCGTCTCGAATGCGGGCATGCACTTGCGCTTTCCTCCATAGCGGTAGCAGCAGTGTCACGCAGTCCGCCGCGTGGATCAAAGGGTCTATGGTTTTCCCTCGAGTCTTTCCCACGAGGCTTTCCCACGAGGCTTTCCCACAGGGCTGTCCCACGTGCACACGTGGTGGGAGTCGATCCTCGGCTTGAACGTCAAGGCAGTGCAGGGAAAACAGGTTCCTCTGGAATGGACTGACACATCTGGGGGACTCTTGGAATGGTGGCACGACCCTGGAGTTCCTCTCGCCTTTCCTGTGGAGAGCGCCTCCTCTTGAGATGCGACGGGAACGCCGGGAATTCTTTCCCTACGAAACAGGGAAAGGATCCCTCATCTCGACCTAGGAGGCGGAAACGGGGCTCCCCTGGATGTGTGCGGGAAGCCACGTGCTTCCTCTCGAGTGGAGACGGGTATGTCGGGGAACTTCTTGAGTTGCAGCAAGGGTGTGAAGGACCCTTTGGAAGTTCCAGTGGTTAGATGTGATTGGCCTCGAGAAGCCTCAGCGGAAATGGGCCTCATCTCGCCTGGAGGGCAAAACCTCCTGGATTTTCTCGAGTTGCGGCAGGTGCTCTCGACTTACGACCGGGACCTCAGGGAACCGCTCTGGTGGCCTCAGGAAAGGCCAGTCCCCATGCGAGTTCCTCGGGGGCCTCTCGGGATTCCTCTCCCGTCGATGCCGGGGCCTAAGACCTTGTGTGGAGTCGGGGCCGGAACCTGAGGATTCCTCTCCAGTGCTGACATGGATCTTGGGGTACTTCTGGAGTCTCCCCAGGGGCGTCAGTCCTCGTCTCGAATGCGGGCATGCACTTGCGCTTTCCTCCAGAGCGGTAGCAGCAGTGTCACGCAGTCCGCCGCGTGGATCAAAGGATCTATGGTTTTCCCTCGAGTCTTTCCCACGAGGCTTTCCCACGAGGCTTTCCCACAGGGCTGTCCCACGTGCACACGTGGTGGGAGTCGATCCTCGGCTTGAACGTCAAGGCAGTGCAGGGAAGGCAGGTTCCTCTGGAATGGACTGACACATCTGGGGGACTCTTGGAATGGTGGCACGACCCTGGAGTTCCTCTCGCCTTTCCTGTGGAGAGCGCCTCCTCTTGAGATGCGACGGGAACGCCGGGAATTCTTTCCCTACGAAACAGGGAAAGGATCCCTCATCTCGAGCTAGGAGGTGGAAACGGGGCTCCCCTGGATGTGTGCGGGATCCCACGTGCTTCCTCTCGAGTGGAGACGGGTATGTCGGGGAACTTCTTGAGTTGCAGCAAGGGTGTGAAGGACCCTTTGGAAGTTCCAGTGGTTAGATGTGATTGGCCTGGAGAAGCCTCAGCGGAAATGGGCCTCATCTCGCCTGGAGGGCAAAACCTCCTGGATTTTCTCGAGTTGCGGCAGGTGCTCTCGACTTACGACGGGGACCTCAGAGAACCGCTCTGGTGGCCTCAGGAAAGGCCAGTCCCCATGCGAGTTCCTCGGGGGCCTCTCGGGATTCCTCTCCCGTCGATGCCGGGGCCTAAGACCTTGTGTGGAGTCGTTGCCGGAACCTGAGGATTCCTCTCCAGTGCTGACATGGATCTTGGGGTACTTCTGGAGTCTCCCCAGGGGAGTCAGTCCTCGTCTCGAATGCGGGCATGCATTGCGCTTTCCTCCAGAGCGGTAGGAGCAGAGTCACGCAGTCCGCCGCGTGGATCAAAGGATCTATGGTTTTCCCTCGAGTCTTTTCCACGAGGCTTTCCCACAGGGCTGTCCCACGTGCACACGTGGTGGGAGTCGATCCTCGGCTTGAACGTCAAGGCAGTGCAGGGAAAACAGGTTCCTCTGGAATGGACTGACACATCTGGGGGACTCTTGGAATGGTGTCACGACCCTGGAGTTCCTCTCGCATTTCCTGTGGAGAGCGCCTCCTCTTGAGATGCGACGGGAACGCCAGGAATTCTTTCCCTACGAAACAGGGAAAGGATCCCTCATCTAGAGCTAGGAGGCGGAAACGGGGCTCCCCTGGATGTGTGCGGGACCCCACGTGCTTCCTCTCGAGTGGAGACGGGTATGTCGGGGAACTTCTTGAGTTGCAGCAATGGTGTGAAGGACCCTTTGGAAGTTCCAGTGGTTAGATGTGATTGGCCTCGAGAAGCCTCAGCGGAAATGGGCCTCATCTCGCCTGGAGGGCAAAACCTCCTGGATTTTCTCGAGTTGCGGCAGGTGCTCTCGACTTACGACGGGGACCTCAGGGACCCGCTCTGGTGGCCTCAGGAAAGGCCAGTCCCCATGCGAGTTCCTCGGGGGCCTCTCGGGAGTCCTCTCCCGTCGATGCCGGGGCCTAAGACCTTGTGTGGAGTCGGGGCCGGAACCTGAGCATTCCTCTCCAGTGCTGACATGGATCTTGGGGTACTTCTGGAGTCTCCCCAGGGGCGTCAGTCCTCGTCTCGAATGCGGGCATGCACTTGCGCTTTCCTCCAGAGCGGTAGCAGCAGTGTAACGCAGTCTGCCGCGTGGATCAAAGGATATATGGTTTTCCCTCGAGTCTTTCCCACGAGGCTTTCCCACGAGGCTTTCCCACAGGGCTGTCCCACGTGCACACGTGGTGGGAGTTGATCCTCGGCTTGAACGTCAAGGCAGTGCAGGGAAAACAGGTTCCTCTGGAATGGACTGACACATCTGGGGGACTCTTGGAATGGTGGCACGACCCTGGAGTTCCTCTCGCCTTTCCTGTGGAGAGCGCCTCCTCTTGAGATGCGACGGGAACGCCGGGAATTCTTTCCCTACGAAACAGGGAAAGGATCCCTCATCTCGAGCTAGGAGGCGGAAACGGGGCTCCCCTGGATGTGTGCGGGACCCCACGTGCTTCCTCTCGAGTGCAGACGGGTATGTCGGGGAACTTCTTGAGTTGCAGCAAGGGTGTGAAGGACCCTTTGGAAGTTCCAGTGGTTAGATTTGATTGGCCTCGAGAAGCCTCAGAGGAAATGGGCCTCATCTCGCCTGGAGGGCAAAACCTCCTGGATTTTCTCGAGTTGCGGCAGGTGCTCTCGACTTACGACGGGGACCTCAGGGACCCGCTCTGGTGGCCTCAGGAAAGGCCAGGCCCATGCGAGTTCCTCGGGGGTCTCTCGGGATTCCTCTCCCGTCGATGCCGGGGCCTAAGACCTTGTGTGGAGTCGGGGCCGGAACCTGAGGATTCCTCTCCAGTGCTGACATGGATCTTGGGGTACTTCTGGAGTCTCCCCAGGGGAGTCAGTCCTCGTCTCGAATGCGGGCATGCACTTGCGCTTTCCTCCAGAGCGGTAGCAGCAGTGTCACGCAGTCCGCCGCGTGGATCAAAGGATCTATGGTTTTCCCTCGAGTCTTTCCCACGAGGCTTTCCCACGAGGCTTTCCCACAGGGCTGTCCCACGTGCACACGTGGTGGGAGTCGATCCTCGGCTTGAACGTCAAGGCAGTGCAGGGAAAACAGGTTCCTCTGGAATGGACTGACACATCTGGGGGACTCTTGGAATGGTGGCACGACCCTGGAGTTCCTCTCGCCTTTCCTGTGGAGAGCGCCTCCTCTTGAGATGCGACGGGAACGCCGGGAATTCTTTCCCTACGAAACAGGGAAAGGATCCCTCATCTCCACCTAGGAGGCGGAAACGGGTCTCCCCTGGATGTGTGCGGGAACCCACGTGCTTCCTCTCGAGTGGAGACGGGTATGTCGGGGAACTTCTTGAGTTGCAGCAAGGGTGTGAAGGACCCTTTGGAAGTTCCAGTGGTTAGATGTGATTGGCCTCGAGAAGCCTCAGCGGAAATGGGCCTCATCTCGCCTGGAGGGCAAAACCTCCTGGATTTTCTCGAGTTGCGGCAGGTGCTCTCGACTTACGACCGGGACCTCAGGGAACCGCTCTGGTGGCCTCAGGAAAGGCCAGTCCCCATGCGAGTTCCTCGGGGGCCTCTCGGGATTCCTCTCCCGTCGATGCCGGGGCCTAAGACCTTGTGTGGAGTCGGGGCCGGAACCTGAGGATTCCTCTCCAGTGCTGACATGGATCTTGGGGTACTTCTGGAGTCTCCCCAGGGGAGTCAGTCCTTGTCTCGAATGCGGGCATGCATTGCGCTTTCCTCCAGAGCGGTAGCAGCAGAGTCACGCAGTCCGCCGCGTGGATCAAAGGATCTATGGTTTTCCCTCGAGTCTTTTCCACGAGGCTTTTCCACGAGGCTTTCCCACAGGGCTGTCCCACGTGCACACGTGGTGGGAGTCGATCCTCGGCTTGAACGTCAAGGCAGTGCAGGGAAAACAGGTTCCTCTGGAATGGACTGACACATCTGGGGGACTCTTGGAATGGTGTCACGACCCTGGAGTTCCTCTCGCATTTCCTGTGGAGAGCGCCTCCTCTTGAGATGCGACGGGAACGCCGGGAATTCTTTCCCTACGAAACAGGGAAAGGATCCCTCATCTAGAGCTAGGAGGCGGAAACGGGGCTCCCCTGGATGTGTGCGGGACCCCACGTGCTTCCTCTCGAGTGGAGACGGGTATGTCGGGGAACTTCTTGAGTTGCAGCAATGGTGTGAAGGACCCTTTGGAAGTTCCAGTGGTTAGATGTGATTGGCCTCGAGAAGCCTCAGCGGAAATGGGCCTCATCTCGCCTGGAGGGCAAAACCTCCTGGATTTTCTCGAGTTGCGGCAGGTGCTCTCGACTTACGACGGGGACCTCAGGGACCCGCTCTGGTGGCCTCAGGAAAGGCCAGTCCCCATGCGAGTTCCTCGGGGGCCTCTCGGGATTCCTCTCCCGTCGATGCCGGGGCCTAAGACCTTGTGTGGAGTCGGGGCCGGAACCTGAGCATTCCTCTCCAGTGCTGACATGGATCTTGGGGTACTTCTGGAGTCTCCCCAGGGGCGTCAGTCCTCGTCTCGAATGCGGGCATGCACTTGCGCTTTCCTCCAGAGCGGTAGCAGCAGTGTCACGCAGTCCGCCGCGTGGATCAAAGGATCTATGGTTTTCCCTCGAGTCTTTCCCACGAGGCTTTCCCACGAGGCTTTCCCACAGGGCTGTCCCAAGTGCACACGTGGTGGGAGTCGATCCTCGGCTTGAACGTCAAGGCAGTGCAGGGAAGGCAGGTTCCTCTGGAATGGACTGACACATCTGGGGGACTCTTGGAATGGTGGCACGACCCTGGAGTTCCTCTCGCCTTTCCTGTGGAGAGCGCCTCCTCTTGAGATGCGACGGGAACGCCGGGAATTCTTTCCCTACGAAACAGGGAAAGGATCCCTCATCTCGAGCTAGGAGGTGGAAACGGGGCTCCCCTGGATGTGTGCGGGATCCCACGTGCTTCCTCTCGAGTGGAGACGGGTATGTCGGGGAACTTCTTGAGTTGCAGCAAGGGTGTGAAGGACCCTTTGGAAGTTCCAGTGGTTAGATGTGATTGGCCTCGAGAAGCCTCAGCGGAAATGGGCCTCATCTCGCCTGGAGGGCAAAACCTCCTGGATTTTCTCGAGTTGCGGCAGGTGCTCTCGACTTACGACGGGGACCTCAGGGAACCGCTCTGGTGGCCTCAGGAAAGGCCAGTCCCCATGCGAGTTCCTCGGGGGCCTCTCGGGATTCCTCTCCCGTCGATGCCGGGGCCTAAGACCTTGTGTGGAGTCTGGGCCGGAACCTGAGCATTCCTCTCCAGTGCTGACATGGATCTTGGGGTACTTCTGGAGTCTCCCCAGGGGCGTCAGTCCTCGTCTCGAATGCGGGCATGCACTTGCGCTTTCCTCCAGAGCGGTAGCAGCAGTGTCACGCAGTCTGCCGCGTGGATCAAAGGATATATGGTTTTCCCTCGAGTCTTTCCCACGAGGCTTTCCCACGAGGCTTTCCCACAGGGCTGTCCCACGTGCACACGTGGTGGGAGTCGATCCTCGGCTTGAACGTCAAGGCAGTGCAGGGAAAACAGGTTCCTCTGGAATGGACTGACACATCTGGGGGACTCTTGGAATTGTGGCACGACCCTGGAGTTCCTCTCACCTTTCCTGTAGAGAGCGCCTCCTCTTGAGATGCGACGGGAACGCCGGGAATTCTTTCCCTATGAAACAGGGAAAGGATCCCTCATCTAGAGCTAGGAGGCGGAAACGGGGCTCCCCTGGATGTGTGCGGGACCCACGTGCTTCCTCTCGAGTGGAGACGGGTATGTCGGGGAACTTCTTGAGTTGCAGCAAGGGTGTGAAGGACCCTTTGGAAGTTCCAGTGGTTAGATTTGATTGGCCTCGAGAAGCCTCAGAGGAAATGGGCCTCATCTCGCCTGGAGGGCAAAACCTCCTGGATTTTCTCGAGTTGCGGCAGGTGCTCTCGACTTACGACGGGGACCTCAGGGACCCGCTCTGGTGGCCTCAGGAAAGGCCAGGCCCATGCGAGTTCCTCGGGGGTCTCTCGGGATTCCTCTCCCGTCGATGCCGGGGCCTAAGACCTTGTGTGGAGTCGGGGCCGGAACCTGAGGATTCCTCTCCAGTGCTGACATGGATCTTGGGGTACTTCTGGAGTCTCCCCAGGGGAGTCAGTCCTCGTCTCGAATGCGGGCATGCACTTGCGCTTTCCTCCAGAGCGGTAGCAGCAGTGTCACGCAGTCCGCCGCGTGGATCAAAGGATCTATGGTTTTCCCTCGAGTCTTTCCCACGAGGCTTTCCCACGAGGCTTTCCCACAGGGCTGTCCCACGTGCACACGTGGTGGGAGTCGATCCTCGGCTTGAACGTCAAGGCAGTGCAGGGAAAACAGGTTCCTCTGGAATGGACTGACACATCTGGGGGACTCTTGGAATGGTGGCACGACCCTGGAGTTCCTCTCGCCTTTCCTGTGGAGAGCGCCTCCTCTTGAGATGCGACGGGAACGCCGGGAATTCTTTCCCTACGAAACAGGGAAAGGATCCCTCATCTCCACCTAGGAGGCGGAAACGGGGCTCCCCTGGATGTGTGCGGGAACCCACGTGCTTCCTCTCGAGTGGAGACGGGTATGTCGGGGAACTTCTTGAGTTGCAGCAAGGGTGTGAAGGACCCTTTGGAAGTTCCAGTGGTTAGATGTGATTGGCCTCGAGAAGCCTCAGCGGAAATGGGCCTCATCTCGCCTGGAGGGCAAAACCTCCTGGATTTTCTCGAGTTGCGGCAGGTGCTCTCGACTTACGACCGGGACCTCAGGGAACCGCTCTGGTGGCCTCAGGAAAGGCCAGTCCCCATGCGAGTTCCTCGGGGGCCTCTCGGGATTCCTCTCCCGTCGATGCCGGGGCCTAAGACCTTGTGTGGAGTCGGGGCCGGAACCTGAGGATTCCTCTCCAGTGCTGACATGGATCTTGGGGTACTTCTGGAGTCTCCCCAGGGGAGTCAGTCCTTGTCTCGAATGCGGGCATGCATTGCGCTTTCCTCCAGAGCGGTAGCAGCAGAGTCACGCAGTCCGCCGCGTGGATCAAAGGATCTATGGTTTTCCCTCGAGTCTTTTCCACGAGGCTTTTCCACGAGGCTTTCCCACAGGGCTGTCCCACGTGCACACGTGGTGGGAGTCGATCCTCGGCTTGAACGTCAAGGCAGTGCAGGGAAAACAGGTTCCTCTGGAATGGACTGACACATCTGGGGGACTCTTGGAATGGTGTCACGACCCTGGAGTTCCTCTCGCATTTCCTGTGGAGAGCGCCTCCTCTTGAGATGCGACGGGAACGCCGGGAATTCTTTCCCTACGAAACAGGGAAAGGATCCCTCATCTAGAGCTAGGAGGCGGAAACGGGGCTCCCCTGGATGTGTGCGGGACACCACGTGCTTCCTCTCGAGTGGAGACGGGTATGTCGGGGAACTTCTTGAGTTGCAGCAATGGTGTGAAGGACCCTTTGGAAGTTCCAGTGGTTAGATGTGATTGGCCTCGAGAAGCCTCAGCGGAAATGGGCCTCATCTCGCCTGGAGGGCAAAACCTCCTGGATTTTCTCGAGTTGCGGCAGGTGCTCTCGACTTACGACGGGGACCTCAGGGACCCGCTCTGGTGGCCTCAGGAAAGGCCAGTCCCCATGCGAGGTCCTCGGGGGCCTCTCGGGATTCCTCTCCCGTCGATGCCGGGGCCTAAGACCTTGTGTGGAGTCGGGGCCGGAACCTGAGCATTCCTCTCCAGTGCTGACATGGATCTTGGGGTACTTCTGGAGTCTCCCCAGGGGCGTCAGTCCTCGTCTCGAATGCGGGCATGCACTTGCGCTTTCCTCCAGAGCGGTAGCAGCAGTGTCACGCAGTCCGCCGCGTGGATCAAAGGATCTATGGTTTTCCCTCGAGTCTTTCCCACGAGGCTTTCCCACGAGGCTTTCCCACAGGGCTGTCCCAAGTGCACACGTGGTGGGAGTCGATCCTCGGCTTGAACGTCAAGGCAGTGCAGGGAAGGCAGGTTCCTCTGGAATGGACTGACACATCTGGGGGACTCTTGGAATGGTGGCACGACCCTGGAGTTCCTCTCGCCTTTCCTGTGGAGAGCGCCTCCTCTTGAGATGCGACGGGAACGCCGGGAATTCTTTCCCTATGAAACAGGGAACGGATCCCTCATCTCAAGCTAGGAGGCGGAAACGGGGCTCCCCTGGATGTGTGCGGGACCCACGTGCTTCCTCTCGAGTGGAGACGGGTATGTCGGGGAACTTCTTGAGTTGCAGCAAGGGTGTGAAGGACCCTTTGGAAGTTCCAGTGGTTAGATGTGATTGGCCTCGAGAAGGCTCAGCGGAAATGGGCCTCATCTCGCCTGGAGGGCAAACCTCCTGGATTTTCTCGAGTTGCGGCAGGTGCTCTCGACTTACGACGGGGACCTCAGGGAACCGCTCTGGTGGCCTCAGGAAAAGCCAGTCCCCATGCGAGTTCCTCGGGGGCCTCTCGGGATTCCTCTCCCGTCAATGCCGGGGCCTAAGACCTTGTGTGGAGTCGGGGCCGGAACCTGAGGATTCCTCTCCAGTGCTGACATGGATCTTGGGGTACTTCTGGAGTCTCCCCAGGGGAGTCAGTCCTTGTCTCGAATGCGGGCATGCATTGCGCTTTCCTCCAGAGCGGTAGCAGCAGAGTCACGCAGTCCGCCGCGTGGATCAAAGGATCTATGGTTTTCCCTCGAGTCTTTTCCACGAGGCTTTTCCACGAGGCTTTTCCACAGGGCTGTCCCACGTGCACACGTGGTGGGAGTCGATCCTCGGCTTGAACGTCAAGGCAGTGCAGGGAAAACAGGTTCCTCTGGAATGGACTGACACATCTGGGGGACTCTTGGAATGGTGTCACGACCCTGGAGTTCCTCTCGCATTTCCTGTGGAGAGCGCCTCCTCTTGAGATGCGACGGGAACGCCGGGAATTCTTTCCCTACGAAACAGGGAAAGGATCCCTCATCTCGAGCTAGGAGGCGGAAACGGGGCTCCCCTGGATGTGTGCTGGACCCCACGTGCGTCCTCTCGAGTGGAGACGGGTATGTCGGGGAACTTCTTGAGTTGCAGCAATGGTGTGAAGGACCCTTTGGAACTTCCAGTGGTTAGATTTGATTGGCCTCGAGAAGCCTCAGCGGAAATGGGCCTCATCTCGCCTGGAGGGCAAAACCTCCTGGATTTTCTCGAGTTGCGGCAGGTGCTCTCGACTTACGACGGGGACTTCAAGGACCCGCTCTGGTGGCCTCAGGAAAGGCCAGTCCCCATGCGAGTTCCTCGGGGGCCTCTCGGGATTCCTCTCCCGTCGATGCCGGGGCCTAAGACCTTGTGTGGAGTCGGGGCCGGAACCTGAGCATTCCTCTCCAGTGCTGACATGGATCTTGGGGTACTTCTGGAGTCTCCCCAGGGGCGTCAGTTCTCGTCTCGAATGCGGGCATTCACTTGCGCTTTCCTCCAGAGCGGTAGCAGCAGTGTCACGCAGTCTGCCGCGTGGATCAAAGGATATATGGTTTTCCCTCGAGTCTTTCCCACGAGGCTTTCCCACGAGGCTTTCCCACAGGGCTGTCCCACGTGCACTCGTGGTGGGAGTCGATCCTCGGCTTGAACGTCAAGGCAGTGCAGGGAAAACAGGTTCCTCTGGAATGGACTGACACATCTGGGGGACTCTTGGAATTGTGGCACGACCCTGGAGTTCCTCTCGCCTTTCCTGTAGAGAGCGCCTCCTCTTGAGATGCGACGGGAACGCCGGGAATTCTTTCCCTATGAAACAGGGAAAGGATCCCTCATCTCAAGCTAGGAGGCGGAAACGGGGCTCCCCTGGATGTGTGCGGGACCCACGTGCTTCCTCTCGAGTGGAGACGGGTATGTCGGGGAACTTCTTGAGTTGCAGCAAGGGTGTGAAGGACCCTTTGGAAGTTCCAGTGGTTAGATTTGATTGGCCTCGAGAAGCCTCAGAGGAAATGGGCCTCATCTCGCCTGGAGGGCAAAACCTCCTGGATTTTCTCGAGTTGCGGCAGGTGCTCTCGACTTACGACGGGGACCTCAGGGACCCGCTCTGGTGGCCTCAGGAAAGGCCAGTCCCCATGCGAGTTCCTCGGGGGTCTCTCGGGATTCCTCTCCCGTCGATGCCGGGGCCTAAGACCTTGTGTGGAGTCGGGGCCGGAACCTGAGGATTCCTCTCCAGTGCTGACATGGATCTTGGGGTACTTCTGGAGTCTCCCCAGGGGAGTCAGTCCTCGTCTCGAATGCGGGCATGCACTTGCGCTTTCCTCCATAGCGGTAGCAGCAGTGTCACGCAGTCCGCCGCGTGGATCAAAGGATCTATGGTTTTCCCTCGAGTCTTTCCCACGAGGCTTTCCCACGAGGCTTTCCCACAGGGCTGTCCCACGTGCACACGTGGTGGGA
This sequence comes from Ovis canadensis, assembly GCF_042477335.2. NCBI lineage: Eukaryota > Metazoa > Chordata > Mammalia > Artiodactyla > Bovidae > Ovis > Ovis canadensis. The sequence continues at coordinate 5,918,447 of NC_091252.1, forward strand.
GTCGATCCTCGGCTTGAACGTCAAGGCAGTGCAGGGAAAACAGGTTCCTCTGGAATGGACTGACACATCTGGGGGACTCTTGGAATGGTGGCACGACCCTGGAGTTCCTCTCGCCTTTCCTGTGGAGAGCGCCTCCTCTTGAGATGCGACGGGAACGCCGGGAATTCTTTCCCTACGAAACAGGGAAAGGATCCCTCATCTCGACCTAGGAGGCGGAAACGGGGCTCCCCTGGATGTGTGCGGGAACCCACGTGCTTCCTCTCGAGTGGAGACGGGTATGTCGGGGAACTTCTTGAGTTGCAGCAAGGGTGTGAAGGACCCTTTGGAAGTTCCAGTGGTTAGATGTGATTGGCCTCGAGAAGCCTCAGCGGAAATGGGCCTCATCTCGCCTGGAGGGCAAAACCTCCTGGATTTTCTCGAGTTGCGGCAGGTGCTCTCGACTTACGACGGGGACCTCAGGGACCCGCTCTGGTGGCCTCAGGAAAGGCCAGTCCCCATGCGAGTTCCTCGGGGGCCTCTCGGGATTCCTCTCCCGTCGATGCCGGGGCCTAAGACCTTGTGTGGAGTCGGGGCCGGAACCTGAGCATTCCTCTCCAGTGCTGACATGGATCTTGGGGTACTTCTGGAGTCTCCCCAGGGGCGTCAGTCCTCGTCTCGAATGCGGGCATGCACTTGCGCTTTCCTCCAGAGCGGTAGCAGCAGTGTCACGCAGTCTGCCGCGTGGATCAAAGGATATATGGTCTTCCCTCGAGTCTTTCCCAAGAGGCTTTCCCACGAGGCTTTCCCACAGGGCTGTCCCACGTGCACTCGTGGTGGGAGTCGATCCTCGGCTTGAACGTCAAGGCAGTGCAGGGAAAACAGGTTTCTCTGGAATGGACTGACACATCTGGGGGACTCTTGGAATTGTGGCACGACCCTGGAGTTCCTCTCGCCTTTCCTGTAGAGAGCGCCTCCTCTTGAGATGCGACGGGAACGCCGGGAATTCTTTCCCTATGAAACAGGGAAAGGATCCCTCATCTCAAGCTAGGAGGCGGACACGGGGCTCCCCTGGATGTGTGCGGGACCCACGTGCTTCCTCTCGAGTGGAGACGGGTATGTCGGGGAACTTCTTGAGTTGCAGCAAGGGTGTGAAGGACCCTTTGGAAGTTCCAGTGGTTAGATGTGATTGGCCTCGAGAAGGCTCAGCGGAAATGGGCCTCATCTCGCCTGGAGGGCAAACCTCCTGGATTTTCTCGAGTTGCGGCAGGTGCTCTCGACTTACGACGGGGACCTCAGGGACCCGCTCTGGTGGCCTCAGGAAAGGCCAGTCCCCATGCGAGTTCCTCGGGGGCCTCTCGGGATTCCTCTCCCGTCAATGCCGGGGCCTAAGACCTTGTGTGGAGTCGGGGCCGGAACCTGAGCATTCCTCTCCAGTGCTGACATGGATCTTGGGGTACTTCTGGAGTCTCCCCAGGGGAGTCAGTCCTTGTCTCGAATGCGGGCATGCATTGCGCTTTCCTCCAGAGCGGTAGCAGCAGAGTCACGCAGTCCGCCGCGTGGATCAAAGGATCTATGGTTTTCCCTCGAGTCTTTTCCACGAGGCTTTTCCACGAGGCTTTTCCACAGGGCTGTCCCACGTGCACACGTGGTGGGAGTCGATCCTCGGCTTGAACGTCAAGGCAGTGCAGGGAAAACAGGTTCCTCTGGAATGGACTGACACATCTGGGGTACTCTTGGAATGGTGTCACGACCCTGGAGTTCCTCTCGCATTTCCTGTGGAGAGCGCCTCCTCTTGAGATGCGACGGGAACGCCGGGAATTCTTTCCCTACGAAACAGGGAAAGGATCCCTCATCTCGAGCTAGGAGGCGGAAACGGGGCTCCCCTGGATGTGTGCGGGACCCCACGTGCTTCCTCTCGAGTGGAGACGGGTATGTCGGGGAACTTCTTGAGTTGCAGCAATGGTGTGAAGGACCCTTTGGAACTTCCAGTGGTTAGATGTGATTGGCCTCGAGAAGCCTCAGCGGAAATGGGCCTCATCTCGCCTGGAGGGCAAAACCTCCTGGATTTTCTCGAGTTGCGGCAGGTGCTCTCGACTTACGACGGGGACTTCAGGGACCCGCTCTGGTGGCCTCAGGAAAGGCCAGTCCCCATGCGAGTTCCTCGGGGGCCTCTCGGGATTCCTCTCCCGTCGATGCCGGGGCCTAAGACCTTGTGTGGAGTCGGGGCCGGAACCTGAGCATTCCTCTCCAGTGCTGACATGGATCTTGGGGTACTTCTGGAGTCTCCCCAGGGGCGTCAGTCCTCGTCTCGAATGCGGGCATTCACTTGCGCTTTCCTCCAGAGCGGTAGCAGCAGTGTCACGCAGTCTGCCGCGTGGATCAAAGGATATATGGTTTTCCCTCGAGTCTTTCCCACGAGGCTTTCCCACGAGGCTTTCCCACAGGGCTGTCCCACGTGCACTCGTGGTGGGAGTCGATCCTCGGCTTGAACGTCAAGGCAGTGCAGGGAAAACAGGTTCCTCTGGAATGGACTGACACATCTGGGGGACTCTTGGAATTGTGGCACGACCCTGGAGTTCCTCTCGCCTTTCCTGTAGAGAGCGCCTCCTCTTGAGATGCGACGGGAACGCCGGGAATTCTTTCCCTATGAAACAGGGAAAGGATCCCTCATCTCAAGCTAGGAGGCGGAAACGGGGCTCCCCTGGATATGTGCGGGACCCACGTGCTTCCTCTCGAGTGGAGACGGGTATGTCGGGGAACTTCTTGAGTTGCAGCAAGGGTGTGAAGGACCCTTTGTAAGTTCCAGTGGTTAGATTTGATTGGCCTCGAGAAGCCTCAGAGGAAATGGGCCTCATCTCGCCTGGAGGGCAAAACCTCCTGGATTTTCTCGAGTTGCGGCAGGTGCTCTCGACTTACGACGGGGACCTCAGGGACCCGCTCTGGTGGCCTCAGGAAAGGCCAGTCCCCATGCGAGTTCCTCGGGGGTCTCTCGGGATTCCTCTCCCGTCGATGCCGGGGCCTAAGACCTTGTGTGGAGTCGGGGCCGGAACCTGAGGATTCCTCTCCAGTGCTGACATGGATCTTGGGGTACTTCTGGAGTCTCCCCAGGGGAGTCAGTCCTCGTCTCGAATGCGGGCATGCACTTGCGCTTTCCTCCATAGCGGTAGCAGCAGTGTCACGCAGTCCGCCGCGTGGATCAAAGGGTCTATGGTTTTCCCTCGAGTCTTTCCCACGAGGCTTTCCCACGAGGCTTTCCCACAGGGCTGTCCCACGTGCACACGTGGTGGGAGTCGATCCTCGGCTTGAACGTCAAGGCAGTGCAGGGAAAACAGGTTCCTCTGGAATGGACTGACACATCTGGGGGACTCTTGGAATGGTGGCACGACCCTGGAGTTCCTCTCGCCTTTCCTGTGGAGAGCGCCTCCTCTTGAGATGCGACGGGAACGCCGGGAATTCTTTCCCTACGAAACAGGGAAAGGATCCCTCATCTCGACCTAGGAGGCGGAAACGGGGCTCCCCTGGATGTGTGCGGGAAGCCACGTGCTTCCTCTCGAGTGGAGACGGGTATGTCGGGGAACTTCTTGAGTTGCAGCAAGGGTGTGAAGGACCCTTTGGAAGTTCCAGTGGTTAGATGTGATTGGCCTCGAGAAGCCTCAGCGGAAATGGGCCTCATCTCGCCTGGAGGGCAAAACCTCCTGGATTTTCTCGAGTTGCGGCAGGTGCTCTCGACTTACGACCGGGACCTCAGGGAACCGCTCTGGTGGCCTCAGGAAAGGCCAGTCCCCATGCGAGTTCCTCGGGGGCCTCTCGGGATTCCTCTCCCGTCGATGCCGGGGCCTAAGACCTTGTGTGGAGTCGGGGCCGGAACCTGAGGATTCCTCTCCAGTGCTGACATGGATCTTGGGGTACTTCTGGAGTCTCCCCAGGGGTGTCAGTCCTCGTCTCGAATGCGGGCATGCACTTGCGCTTTCCTCCAGAGCGGTAGCAGCAGTGTCACGCAGTCCGCCGCGTGGATCAAAGGATCTATGGTTTTCCCTCGAGTCTTTCCCACGAGGCTTTCCCACGAGGCTTTCCCACAGGGCTGTCCCACGTGCACACGTGGTGGGAGTCGATCCTCGGCTTGAACGTCAAGGCAGTGCAGGGAAGGCAGGTTCCTCTGGAATGGACTGACACATCTGGGGGACTCTTGGAATGGTGGCACGACCCTGGAGTTCCTCTCGCCTTTCCTGTGGAGAGCGCCTCCTCTTGAGATGCGACGGGAACGCCGGGAATTCTTTCCCTACGAAACAGGGAAAGGATCCCTCATCTCGAGCTAGGAGGTGGAAACGGGGCTCCCCTGGATGTGTGCGGGATCCCACGTGCTTCCTCTCGAGTGGAGACGGGTATGTCGGGGAACTTCTTGAGTTGCAGCAAGGGTGTGAAGGACCCTTTGGAAGTTCCAGTGGTTAGATGTGATTGGCCTGGAGAAGCCTCAGCGGAAATGGGCCTCATCTCGCCTGGAGGGCAAAACCTCCTGGATTTTCTCGAGTTGCGGCAGGTGCTCTCGACTTACGACGGGGACCTCAGAGAACCGCTCTGGTGGCCTCAGGAAAGGCCAGTCCCCATGCGAGTTCCTCGGGGGCCTCTCGGGATTCCTCTCCCGTCGATGCCGGGGCCTAAGACCTTGTGTGGAGTCGTTGCCGGAACCTGAGGATTCCTCTCCAGTGCTGACATGGATCTTGGGGTACTTCTGGAGTCTCCCCAGGGGAGTCAGTCCTCGTCTCGAATGCGGGCATGCATTGCGCTTTCCTCCAGAGCGGTAGGAGCAGAGTCACGCAGTCCGCCGCGTGGATCAAAGGATCTATGGTTTTCCCTCGAGTCTTTTCCACGAGGCTTTCCCACAGGGCTGTCCCACGTGCACACGTGGTGGGAGTCGATCCTCGGTTTGAACGTCAAGGCAGTGCAGGGAAAACAGGTTCCTCTGGAATGGACTGACACATCTGGGGGACTCTTGGAATGGTGTCACGACCCTGGAGTTCCTCTCGCATTTCCTGTGGAGAGCGCCTCCTCTTGAGATGCGACGGGAACGCCAGGAATTCTTTCCCTACGAAACAGGGAAAGGATCCCTCATCTAGAGCTAGGAGGCGGAAACGGGGCTCCCCTGGATGTGTGCGGGACCCCACGTGCTTCCTCTCGAGTGGAGACGGGTATGTCGGGGAACTTCTTGAGTTGCAGCAATGGTGTGAAGGACCCTTTTGAAGTTCCAGTGGTTAGATGTGATTGGCCTCGAGAAGCCTCAGCGGAAATGGGCCTCATCTCGCCTGGAGGGCAAAACCTCCTGGATTTTCTCGAGTTGCGGCAGGTGCTCTCGACTTACGACGGGGACCTCAGGGACCCGCTCTGGTGGCCTCAGGAAAGGCCAGTCCCCATGCGAGTTCCTCGGGGGCCTCTCGGGATTCCTCTCCCGTCGATGCCGGGGCCTAAGACCTTGTGTGGAGTCGGGGCCGGAACCTGAGCATTCCTCTCCAGTGCTGACATGGATCTTGGGGTACTTCTGGAGTCTCCCCAGGGGCGTCAGTCCTCGTCTCGAATGCGGGCATGCACTTGCGCTTTCCTCCAGAGCGGTAGCAGCAGTGTAACGCAGTCTGCCGCGTGGATCAAAGGATATATGGTTTTCCCTCGAGTCTTTCCCACGAGGCTTTCCCACGAGGCTTTCCCACAGGGCTGTCCCACGTGCACACGTGGTGGGAGTCGATCCTCGGCTTGAACGTCAAGGCAGTGCAGGGAAAACAGGTTCCTCTGGAATGGACTGACACATCTGGGGGACTCTTGGAATGGTGGCACGACCCTGGAGTTCCTCTCGCCTTTCCTGTGGAGAGCGCCTCCTCTTGAGATGCGACGGGAACGCCGGGAATTCTTTCCCTACGAAACAGGGAAAGGATCCCTCATCTCGAGCTAGGAGGCGGAAACGGGGCTCCCCTGGATGTGTGCGGGACCCCACGTGCTTCCTCTCGAGTGCAGACGGGTATGTCGGGGAACTTCTTGAGTTGCAGCAAGGGTGTGAAGGACCCTTTGGAAGTTCCAGTGGTTAGATGTGATTGGCCTCGAGAAGCCTCAGCGGAAATGGGCCTCATCTCGCCTGGAGGGCAAAACCTCCTGGATTTTCTCGAGTTGCGGCAGGTGCTCTCGACTTACGACGGGGACCTCAGGGACCCGCTCTGGTGGCCTCAGGAAAGGCCAGTCCCCATGCGAGTTCCTCGGGGGCCTCTCGGGATTCCTCTCCCGTCGATGCCGGGGCCTAAGACCTTGTGTGGAGTCGGGGCCGGAACCTGAGCATTCCTCTCCAGTGCTGACATGGATCTTGGGGTACTTCTGGAGTCTCCCCAGGGGAGTCAGTCCTTGTCTCGAATGCGGGCATGCATTGCGCTTTCCTCCAGAGCGGTAGCAGCAGAGTCACGCAGTCCGCCGCGTGGATCAAAGGATCTATGGTTTTCCCTCGAGTCTTTTCCACGAGGCTTTTCCACGAGGCTTTTCCACAGGGCTGTCCCACGTGCACACGTGGTGGGAGTCGATCCTCGGCTTGAACGTCAAGGCAGTGCAGGGAAAACAGGTTCCTCTGGAATGGACTGACACATCTGGGGGACTCTTGGAATGGTGTCACGACCCTGGAGTTCCTCTCGCCTTTCCTGTGGAGAGCGCCTCCTCTTGAGATGCGACGGGAACGCCGGGAATTCTTTCCCTACGAAACAGGGAAAGGATCCCTCATCTCGACCTAGGAGGCGGAAACGGGGCTCCCCTGGATGTGTGCGGGAACCCACGTGCTTCCTCTCGAGTGCAGACGGGTATGTCGGGGAACTTCTTGAGTTGCAGCAAGGGTGTGAAGGACCCTTTGGAAGTTCCAGTGGTTAGATGTGATTGGCCTCGAGAAGCCTCAGCGGAAATGGGCCTCATCTCGCCTGGAGGGCAAAACCTCCTGGATTTTCTCGAGTTGCGGCAGGTGCTCTCGACTTACGACCGGGACCTCAGGGAACCGCTCTGGTGGCCTCAGGAAAGGCCAGTCCCCATGCGAGTTCCTCGGGGGCCTCTCGGGATTCCTCTCCCGTCGATGCCGGGGCCTAAGACCTTGTGTGGAGTCGGGGCCGGAACCTGAGGATTCCTCTCCAGTGCTGACATGGATCTTGGGGTACTTCTGGAGTCTCCCCAGGGGAGTCAGTCCTTGTCTCGAATGCGGGCATGCATTGCGCTTTCCTCCAGAGCGGTAGCAGCAGAGTCACGCAGTCCGCCGCGTGGATCAAAGGATCTATGGTTTTCCCTCGAGTCTTTTCCACGAGGCTTTTCCACGAGGCTTTCCCACAGGGCTGTCCCACGTGCACACGTGGTGGGAGTCGATCCTCGGCTTGAACGTCAAGGCAGTGCAGGGAAAACAGGTTCCTCTGGAATGGACTGACACATCTGGGGGACTCTTGGAATGGTGTCACGACCCTGGATTCCTCTCGCATTTCCTGTGGAGAGCGCCTCCTCTTGAGATGCGACGGGAACGCCGGGAATTCTTTCCCTACGAAACAGGGAAAGGATCCCTCATCTCGAGCCAGGAGGCGGAAACGGGGCTCCCCTGGATGTGTGCGGGACCCCACGTGCTTCCTCTCGAGTGGAGACGGGTATGTCGGGGAACTTCTTGAGTTGCAGCAATGGTGTGAAGGACCCTTTGGAAGTTCCAGTGGTTAGATGTGATTGGCCTCGAGAAGCCTCAGCGGAAATGGGCCTCATCTCGCCTGGAGGGCAAAACCTCCTGGATTTTCTCGAGTTGCGGCAGGTGCTCTCGACTTACGACGGGGACCTCAGGGACCCGCTCTGGTGGCCTCAGGAAAGGCCAGTCCCCATGCGAGTTCCTCGGGGGCCTCTCGGGATTCCTCTCCCGTCGATGCCGGGGCCTAAGACCTTGTGTGGAGTCGGGGCCGGAACCTGAGCATTCCTCTCCAGTGCTGACATGGATCTTGGGGTACTTCTGGAGTCTCCCCAGGGGCGTCAGTCCTCGTCTCGAATGCGGGCATGCACTTGCGCTTTCCTCCAGAGCGGTAGCAGCAGTGTCACGCAGTCCGCCGGGTGGATCAAAGGATCTATGGTTTTCCCTCGAGTCTTTCCCACGAGGCTTTCCCACGAGGCTTTCCCACAGGGCTGTCCCAAGTGCACACGTGGTGGGAGTCGATCCTCGGCTTGAACGTCAAGGCAGTGCAGGGAAGGCAGGTTCCTCTGGAATGGACTGAGACATCTGGGGGACTCTTGGAATGGTGGCACGACCCTGGAGTTCCTCTCGCCTTTCCTGTGGAGAGCGCCTCCTCTTGAGATGCGACGGGAACGCCGGGAATTCTTTCCCTACGAAACAGGGAAAGGATCCCTCATCTCGAGCTAGGAGGTGGAAACGGGGCTCCCCTGGATGTGTGCGGGATCCCACGTGCTTCCTCTCGAGTGGAGACGGGTATGTCGGGGAACTTCTTGAGTTGCAGCAAGGGTGTGAAGGACCCTTTGGAAGTTCCAGTGGTTAGATGTGATTGGCCTGGAGAAGCCTCAGCGGAAATGGGCCTCATCTCGCCTGGAGGGCAAAACCTCCTGGATTTTCTCGAGTTGCGGCAGGTGCTCTCGACTTACGACCGGGACCTCAGGGAACCGCTCTGGTGGCCTCAGGAAAGGCCAGTCCCCATGCGAGTTCCTCGGGGGCCTCTCGGGATTCCTCTCCCGTCGATGCCGGGGCCTAAGACCTTGTGTGGAGTCGTTGCCGGAACCTGAGGATTCCTCTCCAGTGCTGACATGGATCTTGGGGTACTTCTGGAGTCTCCCCAGGGGAGTCAGTCCTTGTCTCGAATGCGGGCATGCATTGCGCTTTCCTCCAGAGCGGTAGGAGCAGAGTCACGCAGTCCGCCGCGTGGATCAAAGGATCTATGGTTTTCCCTCGAGTCTTTTCCACGAGGCTTTCCCACAGGGCTGTCCCACGTGCACACGTGGTGGGAGTCGATCCTCGGCTTGAACGTCAAGGCAGTGCAGGGAAAACAGGTTCCTCTGGAATGGACTGACACATCTGGGGGACTCTTGGAATGGTGTCACGACCCTGGAGTTCCTCTCGTATTTCCTGTGGAGAGCGCCTCCTCTTGAGATGCGACGGGAACGCCGGGAATTCTTTCCCTACGAAACAGGGAAAGGATCCCTCATCTAGAGCTAGGAGGCGGAAACGGGGCTCCCCTGGATGTGTGCGGGACCCCACGTGCTTCCTCTCGAGTGGAGACGGGTATGTCGGGGAACTTCTTGAGTTGCAGCAATGGTGTGAAGGACCCTTTGGAAGTTCCAGTGGTTAGATGTGATTGGCCTCGAGAAGCCTCAGCGGAAATGGGCCTCATCTCGCCTGGAGGGCAAAACCTCCTGGATTTTCTCGAGTTGCGGCAGGTGCTCTCGACTTACGACGGGGACCTCAGGGACCCGCTCTGGTGGCCTCAGGAAAGGCCAGTCCCCATGCGAGTTCCTCGGGGGCCTCTCGGGATTCCTCTCCCGTCGATGCCGGGGCCTAAGACCTTGTGTGGAGTCGGGGCCGGAACCTGAGCATTCCTCTCCAGTGCTGACATGGATCTTGGGGTACTTCTGGAGTCTCCCCAGGGGCGTCAGTCCTCGTCTCGAATGCGGGCATGCACTTGCGCTTTCCTCCAGAGCGGTAGCAGCAGTGTCACGCAGTCTGCCGCGTGGATCAAAGGATATATGGTTTTCCCTCGAGTCTTTCCCAAGAGGCTTTCCCACGAGGCTTTCCCACAGGGCTGTCCCACGTGCACTCGTGGTGGGAGTCGATCCTCGGCTTGAACGTCAAGGCAGTGCAGGGAAAACAGGTTTCTCTGGAATGGACTGACACATCTGGGGGACTCTTGGAATTGTGGCACGACCCTGGAGTTCCTCTCGCCTTTCCTGTGGAGAGCGCCTCCTCTTGAGATGCGACGGGAACGCCGGGAATTCTTTCCCTATGAAACAGGGAAAGGATCCCTCATCTCAAGCTAGGAGGCGGAAACGGGGCTCCCCTGGATGTGTGCGGGACCCACGTGCTTCCTCTCGAGTGGAGACGGGTATGTCGGGGAACTTCTTGAGTTGCAGCAAGGGTGTGAAGGACCCTTTGGAAGTTCCAGTGGTTAGATTTGATTGGCCTCGAGAAGCCTCAGAGGAAATGGGCCTCATCTCGCCTGGAGGGCAAAACCTCCTGGATTTTCTCGAGTTGCGGCAGGTGCTCTCGACTTACGACGGGGACCTCAGGGACCCGCTCTGGTGGCCTCAGGAAAGGCCAGTCCCCATGCGAGTTCCTCGGGGGTCTCTCGGGATTCCTCTCCCGTCGATGCCGGGGCCTAAGACCTTGTGTGGAGTCGGGGCCGGAACCTGAGCATTCCTCTCCAGTGATGACATGGATCTTGGGGTACTTCTGGAGTCTCCCCAGGGGAGTCAGTCCTCGTCTCGAATGCGGGCATGCACTTGCGCTTTCCTCCATAGCGGTAGCAGCAGTGTCACGCAGTCCGCCGCGTGGATCAAAGGATCTATGGTTTTCCCTCGAGTCTTTCCCACGAGGCTTTCCCACGAGGCTTTCCCACAGGGCTGTCCCACGTGCACACGTGGTGGGAGTCGATTCTCGGCTTGAACGTCAAGGCAGTGCAGGGAAAACAGGTTCCTCTGGAATGGACTGACACATCTGGGGGACTCTTGGAATGGTGGCACGACCCTGGAGTTCCTCTCGCCTTTCCTGTGGAGAGCGCCTCCTCTTGAGATGCGACGGGAACGCCGGGAATTCTTTCCCTACGAAACAGGGAAAGGATCCCTCATCTCGACCTAGGAGGCGGAAACGGGGCTCCCCTGGATGTGTGCGGGAACCCACGTGCTTCCTCTCGAGTGGAGACGGGTATGTCGGGGAACTTCTTGAGTTGCAGCAAGGGTGTGAAGGACCCTTTGGAAGTTCCAGTGGTTAGATGTGATTGGCCTCGAGAAGCCTCAGCGGAAATGGGCCTCATCTCGCCTGGAGGTCAAAACCTCCTGGATTTTCTCGAGTTGCGGCAGGTGCTCTCGACTTACGACCGGGACCTCAGGGAACCGCTCTGGTGGCCTCAGGAAAGGCCAGTCCCCATGCGAGTTCCTCGGGGGCCTCTCGGGATTCCTCTCCCGTCGATGCCGGGGCCTAAGACCTTGTGTGGAGTCGGGGCCGGAACCTGAGGATGCCTCTCCAGTGCTGACATGGATCTTGGGGTACTTCTGGAGTCTCCCCAGGGGAGTCAGTCCTTGTCTCGAATGCGGGCATGCATTGCGCTTTCCTCCAGAGCGGTAGCAGCAGAGTCACGCAGTCCGCCGCGTGGATCAAAGGATCTATGGTTTTCCCTCGAGTCTTTTCCACGAGGCTTTTCCACGAGGCTTTCCCACAGGGCTGTCCCACGTGCACACGTGGTGGGAGTCGATCCTCGGCTTGAACGTCAAGGCAGTGCAGGGAAAACAGGTTCCTCTGGAATGGACTGACACATCTGGGGGACTCTTGGAATGGTGTCACGACCCTGGAGTTCCTCTCGCATTTCCTGTGGAGAGCGCCTCCTCTTGAGATGCGACGGGAACGCCGGGAATTCTTTCCCTACGAAACAGGGAAAGGATCCCTCATCTAGAGCTAGGAGGCGGAAACGGGGCTCCCCTGGATGTGTGCGGGACCCCACGTGCTTCCTCTCGAGTGGAGACGGGTATGTCGGGGAACTTCTTGAGTTGCAGCAATGGTGTGAAGGACCCTTTGGAAGTTCCAGTGGTTAGATGTGATTGGCCTCGAGAAGCCTCAGCGGAAATGGGCCTCATCTCGCCTGGAGGGCAAAACCTCCTGGATTTTCTCGAGTTGCGGCAGGTGCTCTCGACTTACGACGGGGACCTCAGGGACCCGCTCTGGTGGCCTCAGGAAAGGCCAGTCCCCATGCGAGTTCCTCGGGGGCCTCTCGGGATTCCTCTCCCGTCGATGCCGGGGCCTAAGACCTTGTGTGGAGTCGGGGTCGGAACCTGAGCATTCCTCTCCAGTGCTGACATGGATCTTGGGGTACTTCTGGAGTCTCCCCAGGGGCGTCAGTCCTCGTCTCGAATGCGGGCATGCACTTGCGCTTTCCTCCAGAGCGGTAGCAGCAGTGTAACGCAGTCTGCCGCGTGGATCAAAGGATATATGGTTTTCCCTCGAGTCTTTCCCACGAGGCTTTCCCACGAGGCTTTCCCACAGGGCTGTCCCACGTGCACACGTGGTGGGAGTCGATCCTCGGCTTGAACGTCAAGGCAGTGCAGGGAAAACAGGTTCCTCTGGAATGGACTGACACATCTGGGGGACTCTTGGAATGGTGGCACGACCCTGGAGTTCCTCTCGCCTTTCCTGTGGAGAGCGCCTCCTCTTGAGATGCGACGGGAACGCCGGGAATTCTTTCCCTACGAAACAGGGAAAGGATCCCTCATCTCGAGCTAGGAGGCGGAAACGGGGCTCCCCTGGATGTGTGCGGGACCCCACGTGCTTCCTCTCGAGTGCAGACGGGTATGTCGGGGAACTTCTTGAGTTGCAGCAAGGGTGTGAAGGACCCTTTGGAAGTTCCAGTGGTTAGATGTGATTGGCCTCGAGAAGGCTCAGCGGAAATGGGCCTCATCTCGCCTGGAGGGCAAACCTCCTGGATTTTCTCGAGTTGCGGCAGGTGCTCTCGACTTACGACGGGGACCTCAGGGAACCGCTCTGGTGGCCTCAGGAAAGGCCAGTCCCCATGCGAGTTCCTCGGGGGCCTCTCGGGATTCCTCTCCCGTCAATGACGGGGCCTAAGACCTTGTGTGGAGTCGGGGCCGGAACCTGAGGATTCCTCTCCAGTGCTGACATGGATCTTGGGGTACTTCTGGAGTCTCCCCAGGGGAGTCAGTCCTTGTCTCAATGCGGGCATGCATTGCGCTTTCCTCCAGAGCGGTAGCAGCAGAGTCACGCAGTCCGCCGCGTGGATCAAAGGATCTATGGTTTTCCCTCGAGTCTTTTCCACGAGGCTTTTCCACGAGGCTTTCCCACAGGGCTGTCCCACGTGCACACGTGGTGGGAGTCGATCCTCGGCTTGAACGTCAAGGCAGTGCAGGGAAAACAGGTTCCTCTGGAATGGACTGACACATCTGGGGGACTCTTGGAATGGTGTCACGACCCTGGAGTTCCTCTCGTATTTCCTGTGGAGAGCGCCTCCTCTTGAGATGCGACGGGAACGCCGGGAATTCTTTCCCTACGAAACAGGGAAAGGATCCCTCATCTAGAGCTAGGAGGCGGAAACGGGGCTCCCCTGGATGTGTGCGGGACCCCACGTGCTTCCTCTCGAGTGGAGACGGGTATGTCGGGGAACTTCTTGAGTTGCAGCAATGGTGTGAAGGACCCTTTGGAAGTTCCAGTGGTTAGATGTGATTGGCCTCGAGAAGCCTCAGCGGAAATGGGCCTCATCTCGCCTGGAGGGCAAAACCTCCTGGATTTTCTCGAGTTGCGGCAGGTGCTCTCGACTTACGACGGGGACCTCAGGGACCCGCTCTGGTGGCCTCAGGAAAGGCCAGTCCCCATGCGAGTTCCTCGGGGGCCTCTCGGGATTCCTCTCCCGTCGATGCCGGGGCCTAAGACCTTGTGTGGAGTCGGGGCCGGAACCTGAGCATTCCTCTCCAGTGCTGACATGGATCTTGGGGTACTTCTGGAGTCTCCCCAGGGGCGTCAGTCCTCGTCTCGAATGCGGGCATGCACTTGCGCTTTCCTCCAGAGCGGTAGCAGCAGTGTCACGCAGTCTGCCGCGTGGATCAAAGGATATATGGTTTTCCCTCGAGTCTTTCCCAAGAGGCTTTCCCACGAGGCTTTCCCACAGGGCTGTCCCACGTGCACTCGTGGTGGGAGTCGATCCTCGGCTTGAACGTCAAGGCAGTGCAGGGAAAACAGGTTTCTCTGGAATGGACTGACACATCTGGGGGACTCTTGGAATTGTGGCACGACCCTGGAGTTCCTCTCGCCTTTCCTGTGGAGAGCGCCTCCTCTTGAGATGCGACGGGAACGCCGGGAATTCTTTCCCTATGAAACAGGGAAAGGATCCCTCATCTCAAGCTAGGAGGCGGAAACGGGGCTCCCCTGGATGTGTGCGGGACCCACGTGCTTCCTCTCGAGTGGAGACGGGTATGTCGGGGAACTTCTTGAGTTGCAGCAAGGGTGTGAAGGACCCTTTGGAAGTTCCAGTGGTTAGATTTGATTGGCCTCGAGAAGCCTCAGAGGAAATGGGCCTCATCTCGCCTGGAGGGCAAAACCTCCTGGATTTTCTCGAGTTGCGGCAGGTGCTCTCGACTTACGACGGGGACCTCAGGGACCCGCTCTGGTGGCCTCAGGAAAGGCCAGTCCCCATGCGAGTTCCTCGGGGGTCTCTCGGGATTCCTCTCCCGTCGATGCCGGGGCCTAAGACCTTGTGTGGAGTCGGGGCCGGAACCTGAGCATTCCTCTCCAGTGATGACATGGATCTTGGGGTACTTCTGGAGTCTCCCCAGGGGAGTCAGTCCTCGTCTCGAATGCGGGCATGCACTTGCGCTTTCCTCCATAGCGGTAGCAGCAGTGTCACGCAGTCCGCCGCGTGGATCAAAGGATCTATGGTTTTCCCTCGAGTCTTTCCAACGAGGCTTTCCCACGAGGCTTTCCCACAGGGCTGTCCCACGTGCACACGTGGTGGGAGTCGATTCTCGGCTTGAACGTCAAGGCAGTGCAGGGAAAACAGGTTCCTCTGGAATGGACTGACACATCTGGGGGACTCTTGGAATGGTGGCACGACCCTGGAGTTCCTCTCGCCTTTCCTGTGGAGAGCGCCTCCTCTTGAGATGCGACGGGAACGCCGGGAATTCTTTCCCTACGAAACAGGGAAAGGATCCCTCATCTCGACCTAGGAGGCGGAAACGGGGCTCCCCTGGATGTGTGCGGGAACCCACGTGCTTCCTCTCGAGTGGAGACGGGTATGTCGGGGAACTTCTTGAGTTGCAGCAAGGGTGTGAAGGACCCTTTGGAAGTTCCAGTGGTTAGATGTGATTGGCCTCGAGAAGCCTCAGCGGAAATGGGCCTCATCTCGCCTGGAGGTCAAAACCTCCTGGATTTTCTCGAGTTGCGGCAGGTGCTCTCGACTTACGACCGGGACCTCAGGGAACCGCTCTGGTGGCCTCAGGAAAGGCCAGTCCCCATGCGAGTTCCTCGGGGGCCTCTCGGGATTCCTCTCCCGTCGATGCCGGGGCCTAAGACCTTGTGTGGAGTCGGGGCCGGAACCTGAGGATGCCTCTCCAGTGCTGACATGGATCTTGGGGTACTTCTGGAGTCTCCCCAGGGGAGTCAGTCCTTGTCTCGAATGCGGGCATGCATTGCGCTTTCCTCCAGAGCGGTAGCAGCAGAGTCACGCAGTCCGCCGCGTGGATCAAAGGATCTATGGTTTTCCCTCGAGTCTTTTCCACGAGGCTTTTCCACGAGGCTTTCCCACAGGGCTGTCCCACGTGCACACGTGGTGGGAGTCGATCCTCGGCTTGAACGTCAAGGCAGTGCAGGGAAAACAGGTTCCTCTGGAATGGACTGACACATCTGGGGGACTCTTGGAATGGTGTCACGACCCTGGAGTTCCTCTCGCATTTCCTGTGGAGAGCGCCTCCTCTTGAGATGCGACGGGAACGCCGGGAATTCTTTCCCTACGAAACAGGGAAAGGATCCCTCATCTAGAGCTAGGAGGCGGAAACGGGGCTCCCCTGGATGTGTGCGGGACCCCACGTGCTTCCTCTCGAGTGGAGACGGGTATGTCGGGGAACTTCTTGAGTTGCAGCAATGGTGTGAAGGACCCTTTGGAAGTTCCAGTGGTTAGATGTGATTGGCCTCGAGAAGCCTCAGCGGAAATGGGCCTCATCTCGCCTGGAGGGCAAAACCTCCTGGATTTTCTCGAGTTGCGGCAGGTGCTCTCGACTTACGACGGGGACCTCAGGGACCCGCTCTGGTGGCCTCAGGAAAGGCCAGTCCCCATGCGAGTTCCTCGGGGGCCTCTCGGGATTCCTCTCCCGTCGATGCCGGGGCCTAAGACCTTGTGTGGAGTCGGGGTCGGAACCTGAGCATTCCTCTCCAGTGCTGACATGGATCTTGGGGTACTTCTGGAGTCTCCCCAGGGGCGTCAGTCCTCGTCTCGAATGCGGGCATGCACTTGCGCTTTCCTCCAGAGCGGTAGCAGCAGTGTAACGCAGTCTGCCGCGTGGATCAAAGGATATATGGTTTTCCCTCGAGTCTTTCCCACGAGGCTTTCCCACGAGGCTTTCCCACAGGGCTGTCCCACGTGCACACGTGGTGGGAGTCGATCCTCGGCTTGAACGTCAAGGCAGTGCAGGGAAAACAGGTTCCTCTGGAATGGACTGACACATCTGGGGGACTCTTGGAATGGTGGCACGACCCTGGAGTTCCTCTCGCCTTTCCTGTGGAGAGCGCCTCCTCTTGAGATGCGACGGGAACGCCGGGAATTCTTTCCCTACGAAACAGGGAAAGGATCCCTCATCTCGAGCTAGGAGGCGGAAACGGGGCTCCCCTGGATGTGTGCGGGACCCCACGTGCTTCCTCTCGAGTGCAGACGGGTATGTCGGGGAACTTCTTGAGTTGCAGCAAGGGTGTGAAGGACCCTTTGGAAGTTCCAGTGGTTAGATGTGATTGGCCTCGAGAAGGCTCAGCGGAAATGGGCCTCATCTCGCCTGGAGGGCAAACCTCCTGGATTTTCTCGAGTTGCGGCAGGTGCTCTCGACTTACGACGGGGACCTCAGGGAACCGCTCTGGTGGCCTCAGGAAAGGCCAGTCCCCATGCGAGTTCCTCGGGGGCCTCTCGGGATTCCTCTCCCGTCAATGCCGGGGCCTAAGACCTTGTGTGGAGTCGGGGCCGGAACCTGAGGATTCCTCTCCAGTGCTGACATGGATCTTGGGGTACTTCTGGAGTCTCCCCAGGGGAGTCAGTCCTTGTCTCAATGCGGGCATGCATTGCGCTTTCCTCCAGAGCGGTAGCAGCAGAGTCACGCAGTCCGCCGCGTGGATCAAAGGATCTATGGTTTTCCCTCGAGTCTTTTCCACGAGGCTTTTCCACGAGGCTTTCCCACAGGGCTGTCCCACGTGCACACGTGGTGGGAGTCGATCCTCGGCTTGAACGTCAAGGCAGTGCAGGGAAAACAGGTTCCTCTGGAATGGACTGACACATCTGGGGGACTCTTGGAATGGTGTCACGACCCTGGAGTTCCTCTCGCATTTCCTGTGGAGAGCGCCTCCTCTTGAGATGCGACGGGAACGCCGGGAATTCTTTCCCTACGAAACAGGGAAAGGATCCCTCATCTCGAGCTAGGAGGCGGAAACGGGGCTCCCCTGGATGTGTGCGGGACCCCACGTGCTTCCTCTCGAGTGGAGACGGGTATGTCGGGGAACTTCTTGAGTTGCAGCAATGGTGTGAAGGACCCTTTGGAACTTCCAGTGGTTAGATGTGATTGGCCTCGAGAAGCCTCAGCGGAAATGGGCCTCATCTCGCCTGGAGGGCAAAACCTCCTGGATTTTCTCGAGTTGCGGCAGGTGCTCTCGACTTACGACGGGGACTTCAGGGACCCGCTCTGGTGGCCTCAGGAAAGGCCAGTCCCCATGCGAGTTCCTCGGGGGCCTCTCGGGATTCCTCTCCCGTCGATGCCGGGGCCTAAGAGCTTGTGTGGAGTCGGGGCCGGAACCTGAGCATTCCTCTCCAGTGCTGACATGGATCTTGGGGTACTTCTGGAGTCTCCCCAGGGGAGTCAGTCCTCGTCTCGAATGCGGGCATGCACTTGCGCTTTCCTCCAGAGCGGTAGCAGCAGTGTCACGCAGTCCGCCGCGTGGATCAAAGGATCTATGGTTTTCCCTCGAGTCTTTCCCACGAGGCTTTCCCACGAGGCTTTCCCACAGGGCTGTCCCAAGTGCACACGTGGTGGGAGTCGATCCTCGGCTTGAACGTCAAGGCAGTGCAGGGAAGGCAGGTTCCTCTGGAATGGACTGACACATCTGGGGGACTCTTGGAATGGTGGCACGACCCTGGAGTTCCTCTCGCCTTTCCTGTGGAGAGCGCCTCCTCTTGAGATGCGACGGGAACGCCGGGAATTCTTTCCCTACGAAACAGGGAAAGGATCCCTCATCTCGAGCTAGGAGGTGGAAACGGGGCTCCCCTGGATGTGTGCGGGATCCCACGTGCTTCCTCTCGAGTGGAGACGGGTATGTCGGGGAACTTCTTGAGTTGCAGCAAGGGTGTGAAGGACCCTTTGGAAGTTCCAGTGGTTAGATGTGATTGGCCTGGAGAAGCCTCAGCGGAAATGGGCCTCATCTCGCCTGGAGGGCAAAACCTCCTGGATTTTCTCGAGTTGCGGCAGGTGCTCTCGACTTACGACGGGGACCTCAGGGAACCGCTCTGGTGGCCTCAGGAAAGGCCAGTCCCCATGCGAGTTCCTCGGGGGCCTCTCGGGATTCCTCTCCCGTCGATGCCGGGGCCTAAGACCTTGTGTGGAGTCGGGGCCGGAACCTGAGGATTCCTCTCCAGTGCTGACATGGATCTTGGGGTACTTCTGGAGTCTCCCCAGGGGAGTCAGTCCTTGTCTCGAATGCGGGCATGCATTGCGCTTTCCTCCAGAGCGGTAGGAGCAGAGTCACGCAGTCCACCGCGTGGATCAAAGGATCTATGGTTTTCCCTCGAGTCTTTTCCACGAGGCTTTCCCACAGGGCTGTCCCACGTGCACACGTGGTGGGAGTCGATCCTCGGCTTGAACGTCAAGGCAGTGCAGGGAAAACAGGTTCCTCTGGAATGGACTGACACATCTGGGGGACTCTTGGAATGGTGTCACGACCCTGGAGTTCCTCTCGCATTTCCTGTGGAGAGCGCCTCCTCTTGAGATGCGACGGGAACGCCGGGAATTCTTTCCCTACGAAACAGGGAAAGGATCCCTCATCTAGAGCTAGGAGGCGGAAACGGGGCTCCCCTGGATGTGTGCGGGACCCCACGTGCTTCCTCTCGAGTGGAGACGGGTATGTCGGGGAACTTCTTGAGTTGCAGCAATGGTGTGAAGGACCCTTTGGAAGTTCCAGTGGTTAGATGTGATTGGCCTCGAGAAGCCTCAGCGGAAATGGGCCTCATCTCGCCTGGAGGGCAAAACCTCCTGGATTTTCTCGAGTTGCGGCAGGTGCTCTCGACTTACGACGGGGACATCAGGGACCCGCTCTGGTGGCCTCAGGAAAGGCCAGTCCCCATGCGATTTCCTCGGGGGCCTCTCGGGATTCCTCTCCCGTCGATGCCGGGGCCTAAGACCTTGTGTGGAGTCGGGGCCGGAACCTGAGCATTCCTCTCCAGTGCTGACATGGATCTTGGGGTACTTCTGGAGTCTCCCCAGGGGCGTCAGTCCTCGTCTCGAATGCGGGCATGCACTTGCGCTTTCCTCCAGAGCGGTAGCAGCAGTGTCACGCAGTCCGCCGCGTGGATCAAAGGATCTATGGTTTTCCCTCGAGTCTTTCCCACGAGGCTTTCCCACGAGGCTTTCCCACAGGGCTGTCCCACGTGCACTCGTTGTGGGAGTCGATCCTCGGCTTGAACGTCAAGGCAGTGCAGGGAAAACAGGTTCCTCTGGAATGGACTGACACATCTGGGGGACTCTTGGAATGGTGGCACGACCCTGGAGTTCCTCTCGCCTTTCCTGTGGAGAGCGCCTCCTCTTGAGATGCGACGGGAACGCCGGGAATTCTTTCCCTTCGCAACAGGGAAAGGATCCCTCATCTCGAGCTAGGAGGCGGAAACGGGGCTCCCCTGGATGTGTGCGGGAAACCACGTGCTTCCTCTCGAGTGGAGACGGGTATGTCGGGGAACTTCTTGAGTTGCAGCAAGGGTGTGAAGGACCCTTTGGAAGTTCCAGTGGTTAGATTTGATTGGCCTCGAGAAGCCTCAGCGGAAATGGGCCTCATCTCGCCTGGAGGGCAAAACCTCCTGGATTTTCTCGAGTTGCGGCAGGTGCTCTCGACTTACGACGGGGACCTCAGGGAACCGCTCTGGTGGCCTCAGGAAAGGCCAGTCCCCATGCGAGTTCCTCGGGGGCCTCTCGGGATTCCTCTCCCGTCGATGCCGGGGCCTAAGACCTTGTGTGGAGTCGGGGCCGGAACCTGAGGATTCCTCTCCAGTGCTGACATGGATCTTGGGGTACTTCTGGAGTCTCCCCAGGGGAGTCAGTCCTCGTCTCGAATGCGGGCATGCACTTGCTCTTTCCTCCAGAGCGGTAGCAGCAGTGTCACGCAGTCCGCCGCGTGGATCAAAGGATCTATGGTTTTCCCTCGAGTCTTTCCCACGAGGCTTTCCCACGAGGCTTTCCCACAGGGCTGTCCCACGTGCACACGTGGTGGGAGTCGATCCTCGGCTTGAACGTCAAGGCAGTGCAGGGAAAACAGGTTCCTCTGGAATGGACTGACATATCTGGGGGTCTCTTGGAATGGTGGCACGACTCTGGAGTTCCTCTCGCCTTTCCTGTGGAGAGCGCCTCCTCTTGAGATGCGACGGGAACGCCGGGAATTCTTTCCCTACGAAACAGGGAAAGGATCCCTCATCTCGAGCTAGGAGGCGGAAACAGGGCTCCCCTGGATGTTTGCGGGACACCACGTGCTTCCTCTTGAGTGCAGACGGGTAAGTCGGGGAACTTCTGGAGTTACAGCAAGGGTGTGAAGGACCCTTTGGAAGTTCCAGTGGTTAGACGTGATTGGCCTCGAGAAGCCTCAGCGGAAATGGGCCTCATCTCGCCTGGAGGGCAAAACCTCCTGGATTGTCTCGAGTTGCGGCAGGTGCTCTCGACTTACGACGAGGACCTCAGGGACCCGCTCTGGTGGCCTCAGGAAAGGCCATGCCCATGCAAGTTCCTCGGGGGCCTCTCGGGATTCCTCTCCCGTCGATGCCGGGGCCTAAGACCTTGTGTGGAGTCGGGACCGGAACCTGAGGATTCCTCTCCAGTGCTGACATGGATCTTGGGGTACTTCTGGAGTCTCCCCAGGGGAGTGAGTCCTCGTCTCGAATGCGGGCATGCACTTGCGCTTTCCTCCAGAGCGGTAGCAGCAGTGTCACGCAGTCCGCCGCGTGGATCAAAGGATCTATGGTTTTCCCTCGAGTCTTTCCCACGAGGCTTTCCCACGAGGCTTTCCCACAGGGCTGTCCCACGTGCACACGTGGTGGGAGTCGATCCTCGGCTTGAAAGTCAAGGCAGTGCAGGGAAAACAGGTTCCTCTGGAATGGACTGACACATCTGGGGGACTCTTGGAATGGTGGCACGACCCTGGAGTTCCTCTCGCCTTTCCTGTGGAGAGCGCCTCCTCTTGAGATGCGACGGGAATGCCGGGAATTCTTTCCCTACGAAACAGGGAAAGGATCCCTCATCTCGAGCTACGAGGCGGAAACGGGGCTCCCCTGGATGTGTACGGGGCTCCCCTGGATGTGTGCGGGACCCCACGTCCTTCCCCTCGAGTGGAGAGGGGTATCTCGGGGAACTTCTTGAGTTGCAGCAAGGGTGTGAAGGACCCTTTGGAAGTGCCAGAGGTTAGATGTGATTAGCCTCGAGAAGCCTCAGCGGAAATGGGCCTCATCTCGCCTGGAGGGCAAAACCTCCTGGATTTTCTCGAGTTGCGGCAGGTGCTCTCGACTTACGACGAGGACCTCAGGGAACCGCTCTGGTGGCGTCAGGAAAGGCCAGTCCCCATGCGAGTTCCTCTGGGGATTCCTCTCCCGTCGATGCCGGGGCCTAAGACCTTGTGTGGAGTGGGGGCCGGAACCTGAGGATTCCTCTCCAGTGCTGACATGGATCTTGGGGTACTTCTGAAGTCTCCCCAGGGGAGTCAGTCCTCGTCTCGAATGCGGGCATGCACTTGAGCTTTCCTCCAGAGCGGTAGCAGCAGTGTCACGCAGTCCGCCGCGTGGATCAATGGATCTATGGTTTTCCCTCGAGTCTTTCCCAAGAGGCTTTCCCACGAGGCTTTCCCACAGGGCTGTCCCACGTGCACACGTGGTGGGTGTCGATCCTCGGCTTGAACGTCAAGGCAGTGCAGGGAAAACAGGTTCCTCTGGAATGGACTGACACATCTGGGGGTCTCTTGGAATGGTGTCACGACCCTGGAGTTTCTCTCGCCTTTCTTGTGGAGAGCGCCTCCTCTTGAGATGCGACGGGAACGCCGGGAATTCTTTCCCTACGAAACAGGGAAAGGATCCCTCATCTCGAGCTAGGAGGCGGAAACGGGTTTCCCCTGGATGTGTGCGGGACCCCACGTGCTTCCCCTCGAGTGGAGACGGGTATGTCAGGGAACTTCTTGAGTTGCAGCAAGGGTGTGAAGGACCCTTTGGAAGTTCCAGTGGTTAGACGTGATTGGCCTCGAGAAGCCTCAGCGGAAATGGGCCTCATCTCGCCTGGAGGGCAAAACCTCCTGGATTTTCTCGAGTTGCGGCAGGTGCTCTCGACTTACGACGAGGACCTCAGGGACCCTCTCTGGTGGCCTCAGGAAAGGCCATGCCCATGCAAGTTCCTCGGGGGCCTCTCGGGATTCCTCTCCCGTCGATGCCGGGGCCTAAGACCTTGTGTGGAGTCGGGACCGGAACCTGAGGATTCCTCTCCAGTGCTGACATGGATCTTGGGGTACTTCTGGAGTCTCCCCAGGGGAGTCAGTCCTCGTCTCGAATGCGGGCATGCACTTGCGCTTTCCTCCAGAGCGGTAGCAGCAGTGTCACGCAGTCCGCCGCGTGGATCAAAGGATCTATGGTTTTCCCTCGAGTCTTTCCCACGAGGCTTTCCCACAGGGCTGTCCCACGTGCACACGTGGTGGGAGTCGATCCTCGGCTTGAACGTCAAGGCAGTGCAGGGAAAACAGGTTCCTCTGGAATGGACTGACACATCTGGGGGACTCTTGGAATGGTGGCACGACCCTGGAGTTCCTCTCGCCTTTCCTGTGGAGAGCGCCTCCTCTTGAGATGCGACGGGAACGCCGGGAATTCTTTCCCTACGAAACAGGGAAAGGATCCCTCATCTCGAGCTAGGAGGCGGAAACGGGGCTCCCCTGGATGTGTGCGGGACCCACGTGCTTCCTCTCGAGTGGAGCCGGGTATGTCCGGGAACTTCTTGAGTTGCAGCAATGGTGTGAAGGACCCTTTGGAAGTTCCAGTGGTTAGACGTGATTAGCCTCGAGAAGCCTCAGCGGAAATGGGCCTCATCTCGCCTGGAGGGCAAAACATCCTGGATTTTCTCGAGTTGCGGCAGGTGCTCTCGACTTACGACGGGGACCTCAGGGACCCGCTCTGGTGGCCTCAGGAAAGGCCAGTCCCCATGCGAGTTCCTCGGGGGCCTCTCGGGATTCCTCTCCCGTCGATGCCGGGGCCTAAGACCTTGTGTGGAGTCGGGGCCGGAACCTGAGGATTCCTCTCCAGTGCTGACATGGATCTTGGGGTACTTCTGGAGTCTCCCCAGGGGAGTCAGTCCTCGTCTCGAATGCGGGCATGCACTTGTGCTTTCCTCCAGAGCGGTAGCAGCAGTGTCACGCAGTCCGCCGCGTGGATCAAAGGATCTATAGTTTTCCCTCGAGTCTTTCCCACGAGGCTTTCCCACGAGGCTTTCCCACAGGGCTGTCCCACGTGCACACGTGGTGGGAGTCGATCCTCGGCTTGAACGTCAAGGCAGTGCAGGGAAAACAGGTTCCTCTGGAATGGACTGACAAACCTGGGGGACTCTTGGAATGGTGGCACGACCCTGGAGTTCCTCTCGCCTTTCCTGTGGAGAGCGCCTCCTCTTGAGATGCGACGGGAACGCCGGGAATTCTTTCCCTACGAAACAGGGAAAGGATCCCTCATCTCGAGCTAGGAGGCGGAAAAGGGGCTCCCCTGGATGTGTGCGGGACACCACGTGCTTCCTCTCGCGTGGAGACGGGTATGTCGGGGAACTTCTTGAGTTGCAGCAAGGGTGTGAAGGACCCTTTGGAAGATCCAGTGGTTAGATGTGTTTGGCCTCGAGAAGCCTCAGCGGAAATGGGCCTCATCTCGCCTGGAGGGCAAAACCTCCTGGATTTTCTCGAGTTGCGGCAGGTGCTCTCGACTTACGACGGGGACCTCAGGGACCCGCTCTGGTGGCCTCAGGAAAGGCCAGTCCCCATGCGAGTTCCTCGGGGGCCTCTCGGGATTCCTCTCCCGTCGATGCCGGGGCCTAAGACCTTGTGTGGAGTCGGTGCCGGAATCTGAGGATTCCTCTACAGTGCTGACATGGATGTTGGGGTACTTCTGGAGTCTCCCCAGGGGAGTCAGTCCTCGTCGCGAATGCGGGCATGCACTTGTGCTTTCCTCCAGAGCGGTAGCAGCAGTGTCACGCAGTCCGCCGCGTGGATCAAAGGATCTATGGTTTTCCCTCGAGTCTTTCCCACGAGGCTTTCCCACGAGGCTTTCCCACAGGGCTGTCCCACGTGCACACGTGGTGGGAGTCGATCCTCGGCTTGAACGTCAAGGCAGTGCAGGGAAAGCAGGTTCCTCTGGAATGGACTGACATATCTGGGGGACTCTTGGAATGGTGGCACGACCCTGGAGTTCCTCTCGCCTTTCCTGTGGAGAGCCCCTCCTCTTGAGATGCGACGGGAACGCCGGGAATTCTTTCCCTACGAAACAGGGAAAGGAACCCTCATCTCGAGCTAGGAGGCGGAAACGGGGCTCCCCTGGATGTGTGCGGGACACCACGTGCTTCTTTTCGAGTGGAGACGGGTATGTCGGGGAACTTCTTGAGTTGCAGCAAGGGTGTGAAGGACCCTTTGGAAGTTCCAGTGGTTAGATGTGATTGGCCTCGAGAAGGCTCAGCGGAAATGGGCCTCATCTCGCCTGGAGGGCAAAACCTCCTGGATTAGCTTGAGTTGCGGCAGGTGCTCTCGACTTACGACGGGGACCTCAGGGGCCCGCTCTGGTGGCCTCAGGAAAGGCCAGTCCCCATGCGAGTTCCTCGGGGGCCTCTCGGGATTCCTCTCCCGTCGATGCCGGGGCCTAAGACCTTGTGTGGATTCGGGGCCGGAACCTGAGGATTCCTCTCCAGTGCTGACATGGATCTTGGGGTACTTCTGGAGTCTCCCCAGGGGAGTCAGTCCTCGTCTCGAATGCGGGCATGCACTTGCACTTTCCTCCAGAGCGGTAGCAGCAGTGTCACGCAGTCCGCCGCGTGGATCAAAGGATCTATGGTTTTCCCTCGGGTCTTTCCCACGAGGCGTTCCCACGAGGCTTTCCCACAGGGCTGTCCCACGTGCACACGTGGTGGGAGTCGATCCTCGGCTTGAACGTCAAGGCAGTGCAGGGAAAACAGGTTCCTCTGGAATGGACTGACACATCTGGGGGACTCTTGGAATGGTGGCACGACCCTGGAGTTCCTCTCGCCTTTCCTGTGGAGAGCGCCTCCTCTTGAGATGCGACGGGAACGCCGGGAATTCTTTCCCTACGAAACAGGGAAAGGATCCCTCATCTCGAGCTAGGAGGCGGAAAAGGGGCTCCCCTGGATGTGTGCGGGACCCCACGTGCATCCTCTCGAGTGGAGACGGGTATGTCGGGGAACTTCTTGAGTTGCAGCAATGGTGTGAAGGACCCTTTGGAAGTTCCAGTGGTTAGATGTGATTGGCCTCGAGAAGCCTCAGCGGAAATGGGCCTCATCTCGCCTGGAGGGCAAAACCTCCTGGATTTTCTCGAGTTGGGGCAGGTGCTCTCGACTTACGACGGGGACCTCAGGGACACGCTCTGGTGGCCTCAGGAAAGGCCAGTCCCCATGCGAGTTCCTCGGGGGCCTCTCGGGATTCCTCTCCCGTCGATGCCGGGGCCTAAGACCTTGTGTGGAGTCGGGGCCGGAACCTGAGGTTTCCTCTCCAGTGCTGACATGGATCTTGGGGTACTTCTGGAGTCTCCCCAGGGGAGTCAGTCCTCGTCTCGAATGCGGGCATGCACTTGCGCTTTCCTCCAGAGCGGTAGCAGCATTGTCACGCAGTCCGCCGCGTGGATCAAAGGATCTATGGTTTTCCCTCGAGTCTTTCCCACGAGGCTTTCCCACGAGGCTTTCCCACAGGGCTGTCCCACGTGCACACGTGGTGGGAGTTGATCCTCGGCTTGAACGTCAAGGCAGTGCAGGGAAAACAGGTTCCTCTGGAATGGACTGACACATCTGGGGGACTCTTGGAATGGTGGCACGACCCTGGAGTTCCTCTCGCCTTTCCTGTGGAGAGCGCCTCCTCTTGAGATGCGACGGGAACGCCGGGAATTCATTCCCTACGAAACAGGGAAAGGATCCCTCATCTCGAGCTAGGAGGCGGAAACGAGGCTCCCCTGGATGTTTGCGGGACCCACGTGCTTCCTCTCGAGTGGAGACGGGTATGTCGGGGAACTTCTTGAGTTGCAGCAAGGGTGTGAAGGACCCTTTGGAAGTTCCAGTGGTTAGACGTGATTAGCTTCGAGAAGCCTCAGCGGAAATGGGCCTCATCTCGCCTGGAGGGCAAAACCTCCTGGATTTTCTCGAGTTGCGGCAGGTGCTCTCGACTTACGACGGGGACCTCAGGGACCCGCTCTGGTGGCCTCAGGAAAGGCCAGTCCCCATTCGAGTTCCTCGGGGGCCTCTCGGGATTCCTCTCCCGTCGATGCCGGGGCCTAAGACCTTGTGTGGAGTCGGGGCCGGAACCTGAGGATTCCTCTCCAGTGCTGACATGGATCTTGGGGTACTTCTGGAGTCTCCCCAAGGGAGTCAGTCCTCGTCTCGAATGCGGGCATGCACTTGCGCTTTCCTCCAGAGCGGTAGCAGCAGTGTCACGCAGTCCGCCGCGTGGATCAAAGGATCTATGGTTTTCCCTCGAGTCTTTCCCACGAGGCTTTCCCACGAGGCTTTCCCACAGGGATGTCCCACGTGCACACGTGGTGGGAGTCGATCCTCGGCTTGAACGTCAAGGCAGTGCAGGGAAAACAGGTTCCTCTGGAATGGACTGACACATCTGGGGGACTCTTGGAATGGTGGCATGACCCTGGAGTTCCTCTCGCCTTTCCTGTGGAGAGCGCCTCCTCTTGAGATGCGACGGGAACGCCGGGAATTCTTTCCCTATGAAACAGGGAAAGGATCCCTCATCTCGAGCTAGGAGGCGGAAACGGGGCTCCCCTGGATGTGTGCGGGACCCCACGTGCTTCCTCTCGAGTGGAGACGGGTATGTCGGGGAACTTCTTGAGTTGCAGCAATGGTGTGAAGGACCCTTTGGAAGTTCCAGTGGTTAGATGTGATTGGCCTCGAGAAGCCTCAGCGGAAATGGGCCTCATCTCGCCTAGAGGGCAAAACCTCCTGGATTTTCTCGAGTTGCGGCAGGTGCTCTCGACTTACGACGGGGACCTCAGGGAACCGCTCTGGTGGCCTCAGGAAAGGCCAGTCCCCATGCGAGTTCCTCGGGGGCATCTCGGGATTCCTCTCCCGTCGATGCCGGGGCCTAAGACCTTGTGTGGAGTCGGGGCCGGAACCTGAGGATTCCTCTCCAGTGCTGACATGGATCTTGGAGTACTTCTGGAGTCTCCCCAGGGGAGTCAGTCCTCGTCTCGAATGCGGGCATGCACTTGCGCTTTCCTCCAGAGCGGTAGCAGCAGTGTCACGCAGTCCACCGCGTGGATCAAAGGATCTATGGTTTTCCCTCGAGTCTTTCCCACGAGGCTTTCCCACGAGGCTTTCCCACAGGGCTGTCCCACGTGCACACGTGGTGGGAGTCGATCCTCGGCTTGAACGTCAAGGCAGTGCAGGGAAAACAGGTTCCTCTGGAATGGACTGACACATCTGGGGGACTCTTGGAATGGTGGCACGACCCTGGAGTTCCTCTCGCCTTTCCTGTGGAGAGCGCCTCCTCTTGAGATGCGACGGGAACGCCGGGAATTCTTTCCCTACGAAACAGGGCAAGGATCCCTCATCTCGAGCTAGGAGGCGGAAACGGGCCTCCCCTGGATGTGTACGGGACACCACGTGCTTCCTCTCGAGTGGAGACGGGTATGTCGGGGAACTTCTTGAGTTGCAGCAAGGGTGTGAAGGACCCTTTGGAAGTTCCAGTGGTTAGATGTGATTGGCCTCGAGAAGCCTCAGCGGAAATGGGCCTCATCTCGCCTGGAGGGCAAAACCTCCTGGATTTTCTCGAGTTGTGGCAGGTGCTCTCGAATTACGACGGGGACCTCAGGGACCCGCTCTGGTGTCCGCAGGAAAGGCCAGTCCCCATGGAAGTTCCTCGGGGGCCTCTCAGGATTTCTCTCCCGTTGATGCCGGGGCCTAAGACCTTGTGTGGATTCGGGGCCGGAACCTGAGGATTCCTCTCCAGTGCTGACATGTATCTTGGGGTACTTCTGGAGTCTCCCCAGGGGAGTCAGTCCCCGTCTCGAATGCGGGCATGCACTTGCGCTTTCCTCCAGAGCGGTAGCAGCAGTGTCAAGTAGTCCGCCACATGGAGCAAGGGATCTATGGTTTTCCCTCGAGTCTTTCCCACGAGACTTACCCACAGGGCTGTCCCAAGTGCACACGTGGTGGGAGTCGATCCTCGGCTTGAACGTCAAGGCAGTACAGGGAAAACAGGTTCCTCTGGAATGGACTGACACATCTGGGGGACTCTTGGAATGGTTGCACGACCCTGGAGTTCCTCTCGCCTTTCCTGTGGAGAGCGCCTCCTCTTGAGATGCGACGGGAACGCCGGGAATTCTTTCCCTACGAAACAGGGAAAGGATCCCTCATCTCGAGCTAGGAGGCGGAAACAGGGCTCCCCTGGATGTTTGCGGGACCCTCGTGCTTCCTCTCGAGTGGGGACGGGTATGTCGGGAAACTTCTTGAATTGCAGCAAGGGTGTGAAGGACCCTTTGGAAGTTCCAGTGGTTAGTTGTGATTAGCCTCGAGAAGCCTTAGCAGAAATGGGCCTCATCTCGCCTGGAGGGCAAAACCTCCTGGATTTTCTCGAGTTGCGGCAGGTGCTCTCGACTTACGACCGGGACATCAGGGACTCGCTCTGGTGTCCTCAGGAAAGGCCAGTCCCCATGCGAGTTCCTCGGGGGCCGCTCGGGATTCCTCTCCGGTCGATGCCGGGGCCTAAGACCTTGTGTGGAGTCGGGGCCGGAACCTGAGGATTCCTCTCCAGTGCTGACATGGATCTTGGGGTACTTCTGGAGTCTCCCCAGGGGAGTCAGTCCTCGTCTCGAATGCGGGCATGCACTTGCGCTTTCCTCCAGAGCGGTAGCAGCAGTGTCACGCAGTCCGCCGCGTGGATCAAAGGATCTATGGTTTTCCCTCGAGTCTTTCCCACGAGGCTTTCCCACGAGGCTTTCCCACGAGGCTTTCCCACAGGGCTGTCCCACGTGCACACGTGGTGGGAGTCGATCCTCGGCTTGAACGTCAAGGCAGTGCAGGGAAAGCAGGTTCCTCTGGAATGGACTGACACATCTGGGGGACTCTTGGAATGGTGGCACGACCCTGGAGTTCCTCTCGCCTTTCCTGTGGAGAGCGCCTCCTTTTGAGATGCGACGGGAACGCCGGGAATTCTTTCCCTACGAAACAGGGAAAGAATCCCTCATCTCGAGCTAGGAGGCGGAAACGGGGCTCCCCTGGATGTGTGCGGGACAACACGTGCTTCCTCTCGAGTGGAAACGGGTATGTCGGGGAACTTCTTGAGTTGCAGCAAGGGTGTGAAGGACCCTTTGGAAGTTCCAGTGGTTAGATGTGATTGGCCTCGAGAAGCCTCAGCGGAAATGGGCCTCATCACGCCTGGAGGGCAAAACCTCCTGGATTTTCTCGAGTTGTGGCAGGTGCTCTCGACTTACGACGGGGACCTCAGGGAACCGCTCTGGTGGCCTCAGGAAAGGCCAGTCCCCATGCGAGTTCCTCGGGGGCCTCTCGGGATTCCTCTCCCGTCGATGCCGGGGCCTAAGACCTTGTGTGGAGTCGGGGCCGGAACCTGAGGATTCCTCTCCAGTGCTGACATGGATCTTGGGGTACTTCTGGAGTCTCCCCAGGGGAGTCAGTCCTCGTCTCGAATGCGGGCATGCACTTGCGCTTTCCTCCAGAGCGGTAGCAGCAGTGTCACGCAGTCTGCCGCGTGGATCAAAGGATCTATGGTTTTCCCTCGAGTCTTTCCCACGAGGCTTTCCCACTGGGCTGTCCCACGTGCACACGTGGTGGGAGTCAATCCTCGGCTTGAACGTCAAGGCAGTGCAGGGAAAACAGGTTCCTCTGGAATGGATTGACACATCTGGGGGACTCTTGGAATGGTGGCACGACCCTGGAGTTCCTCTCGCCTTTCCAGTGGAGAGCGCCTCCTCTTGAGATGCGACGGGAACCCCGGGAATTCTTTCCCTACGAAACAGGGAAAGGATCCCTCATCTCGAGCTAGGAGGCGGAAACGGGGCTCCCCTGGATGTGTGCGGGACCCACGTGCTTCATCTCGAGTGGAGACGGGTATGTCGGGGAACTTCTTGAGTTGCAGCAAGGGTGTGAAGGACCCTTTGGAAGTTCCAGTGGTTAGACGAGATTAGCCTCGAGAAGCCTCAGCGGAAATGGGCCTCATCTCGCCTGGAGGGCAAAACCTCCTGGATTTTCTCGAGTTGCGGCAGGTGCTCTCGACTTACGACGGGGACCTCAGGGACCCGCTCTGGTGGCCTCAGGAAAGGCAAGTCCCCATGCGAGTTCCTCGGGGGCCTCTCGGGATTCCTCTCCCGTCGATGCCGGGGCCTAAGACCTTGTGTGGAGTCGGGGCCGGAACCTGAGGATTCCTCTCCAGTGCTGACATGGATCTTGGGGTAATTCTGGAGTCTCCCCAGGGGAGTCAGTCCTCGTCTCGAATGCGGGCATGCACTTGCGCTTTCCTCCAGAGCGGTAGCAGCAGTGTCACGCAGTCCGCCGCGTGGATCAAAGGATCTATGGTTTTCCCTCGAGTCTTTCCCACGAGGCTTTCCCACGAGGCTTTCCCACAGGGCTGTCCCACGTGCACACGTGGTGGGAGTCGATCCTCGGCTTGAACGTCAAGGCAGTGCAGGGAAAACAGGTTCCTCTGGAATGGACTGACATATCTGGGGGTCTCTTGGAATGGTGGCACGACTCTGGAGTTCCTCTCCCCTTTCCTGTGGAGAGCACCTCCTCTTGAGATGCGACGGGAACGCCGGGAATTCTTTCCCTACGAAACAGGGAAAGGATCCCTCATCTCGAGCTAGGAGGCGGAAACAGGGCTCCCCTGGATGTTTGCGGGACACCACGTGCTTCCTCTTGAGTGCAGACGGGTAAGTCGGGGAACTTCTGGAGTTGCAGCAAGGGTGTGAAGGACCCTTTGGAAGTTCCAGTGGTTAGACGTGATTGGCCTCGAGAAGCCTCAGCGGAAATGGGCCTCATCTCGCCTGGAGGGCAAAACCTCCTGGATTGTCTCGAGTTGCGGCAGGTGCTCTCGACTTACGACGAGGACCTCAGGGACCCGCTCTGGTGGCCTCAGGAAAGGCCATGCCCATGCAAGTTCCTCGGGGGCCTCTCGGGATTCCTCTCCCGTCGATGCCGGGGCCTAAGACCTTGTGTGGAGTCGGGACCGGAACCTGAGGATTCCTCTCCAGTGCTGACATGGATCTTGGGGTACTTCGGGAGTCTCCCCAGGGGAGTGAGTCCTCGTCTCGAATGCGGGCATGCACTTGCGCTTTCCTCCAGAGCGGTAGCAGCAGTGTCACGCAGTCCGCCGCGTGGATCAAAGGATCTATGGTTTTCCCTCGAGTCTTTCCCACGAGGCTTTCCCACGAGGCTTTCCCACAGGGCTGTCCCACGTGCACACGTGGTGGGAGTCGATCCTCGGCTTGAACGTCAAGGCAGTGCAGGGAAAACAGGTTCCTCTGGAATGGACTGACACATCTGGGGGACTCTTGGAATGGTGGCACGACCCTGGAGTTCCTCTCGCCTTTCCTGTGGAGAGCGCCTCCTCTTGAGATGCGACGGGAATGCCGGGAATTCTTTCCCTACGAAACAGGGAAAGGATCCCTCATCTCGAGCTACGAGGCGGAAACGGGGCTCCCCTGGATGTGTACGGGGCTCCCCTGGATGTGTGCGGGACCCCACGTCCTTCCCCTCGAGTGGAGAGGGGTATCTCGGGGAACTTCTTGAGTTGCAGCAAGGGTGTGAAGGACCCTTTGGAAGTGCCAGAGGTTAGATGTGATTAGCCTCGAGAAGCCTCAGCGGAAATGGGCCTCATCTCGCCTGGAGGGCAAAACCTCCTGGATTTTCTCGAGTTGCGGCAGGTGCTCTCGACTTACGACGAGGACCTCAGGGAACCGCTCTGGTGGCGTCAGGAAAGGCCAGTCCCCATGCGAGTTCCTCTGGGGATTCCTCTCCCGTCGATGCCGGGGCCTAAGACCTTGTGTGGAGTGGGGGCCGGAACCTGAGGATTCCTCTCCAGTGCTGACATGGATCTTGGGGTACTTCTGAAGTCTCCCCAGGGGAGTCAGTCCTCGTCTCGAATGCGGGCATGCACTTGAGCTTTCCTCCAGAGCGGTAGCAGCAGTGTCACGCAGTCCGCCGCGTGGATCAATGGATCTATGGTTTTCCCTCGAGTCTTTCCCAAGAGGCTTTCCCACGAGGCTTTCCCACAGGGCTGTCCCACGTGCACACGTGGTGGGTGTCGATCCTCGGCTTGAACGTCAAGGCAGTGCAGGGAAAACAGGTTCCTCTGGAATGGACTGACACATCTGGGGGTCTCTTGGAATGGTGTCACGACCCTGGAGTTTCTCTCGCCTTTCTTGTGGAGAGCGCCTCCTCTTCAGATGCGACGGGAACGCCGGGAATTCTTTCCCTACGAAACAGGGAAAGGATCCCTCATCTCGAGCTAGGAGGCGGAAACGGGTTTCCCCTGGATGTGTGCGGGACCCCACGTGCTTCCCCTCGAGTGGAGACGGGTATGTCAGGGAACTTCTTGAGTTGCAGCAAGGGTGTGAAGGACCCTTTGGAAGTTCCAGTGGTTAGACGTGATTGGCCTCGAGAAGCCTCAGCGGAAATGGGCCTCATCTCGCCTGGAGGGCAAAACCTCCTGGATTTTCTCGAGTTGCGGCAGGTGCTCTCGACTTACGACGAGGACCTCAGGGACCCGCTCTGGTGGCCTCAGGAAAGGCCATGCCCATGCAAGTTCCTCGGGGGCCTCTCGGGATTCCTCTCCCGTCGATGCCGGGGCCTAAGACCTTGTGTGGAGTCGGGACCGGAACCTGAGGATTCCTCTCCAGTGCTGACATGGATCTTGGGGTACTTCTGGAGTCTCCCCAGGGGAGTCAGTCCTCGTCTCGAATGCGGGCATGCACTTGCGCTTTCCTCCAGAGCGGTAGCAGCAGTGTCACGCAGTCCGCCGCGTGGATCAAAGGATCTATGGTTTTCCCTCGAGTCTTTCCCACGAGGCTTTCCCACAGGGCTGTCCCACGTGCACACGTGGTGGGAGTCGATCCTCGGCTTGAACGTCAAGGCAGTGCAGGGAAAACAGGTTCCTCTGGAATGGACTGACACATCTGGGGGACTCTTGGAATGGTGGCACGACCCTGGAGTTCCTCTCGCCTTTCCTGTGGAGAGCGCCTCCTCTTGAGATGCGACGGGAACGCCGGGAATTCTTTCCCTACGAAACAGGGAAAGGATCCCTCATCTCGAGCTAGGAGGCGGAAACGGGGCTCCCCTGGATGTGTGCGGGACCCACGTGCTTCCTCTCGAGTGGAGCCGGGTATGTCGGGGAACTTCTTGAGTTGCAGCAATGGTGTGAAGGACCCTTTGGAAGTTCCAGTGGTTAGACGTGATTAGCCTCGAGAAGCCTCAGCGGAAATGGGCCTCATCTCGCCTGGAGGGCAAAACCTCCTGGATTTTCTCGAGTTGCGGCAGGTGCTCTCGACTTACGACGGGGACCTCAGGGACCCGCTCTGGTGGCCTCAGGAAAGGCCAGTCCCCATGCGAGTTCCTCGGGGGCCTCTCGGGATTCCTCTCCCGTCGATGCCGGGGCCTAAGACCTTGTGTGGAGTCGGGGCCGGAACCTGAGGATTCCTCTCCAGTGCTGACATGGATCTTGGGGTACTTCTGGAGTCTCCCCAGGGGAGTCAGTCCTCGTCTCGAATGCGGGCATGCACTTGTGCTTTCCTCCAGAGCGGTAGCAGCAGTGTCACGCAGTCCGCCGCGTGGATCAAAGGATCTATAGTTTTCCCTCGAGTCTTTCCCACGAGGCTTTCCCACGAGGCTTTCCCACAGGGCTGTCCCACGTGCACACGTGGTGGGAGTCGATCCTCGGCTTGAACGTCAAGGCAGTGCAGGGAAAACAGGTTCCTCTGGAATGGACTGACAAACCTGGGGGACTCTTGGAATGGTGGCACGACCCTGGAGTTCCTCTCGCCTTTCCTGTGGAGAGCGCCTCCTCTTGAGATGCGACGGGAACGCCGGGAATTCTTTCCCTACGAAACAGGGAAAGGATCCCTCATCTCGAGCTAGGAGGCGGAAAAGGGGCTCCCCTGGATGTGTGCGGGACACCACGTGCTTCCTCTCGAGTGGAGACGGGTATGTCGGGGAACTTCTTGAGTTGCAGCAAGGGTGTGAAGGACCCTTTGGAAGATCCAGTGGTTAGATGTGTTTGGCCTCGAGAAGCCTCAGCGGAAATGGGCCTCATCTCGCTTGGAGGGCAAAACCTCCTGGATTTTCTCGAGTTGCGGCAGGTGCTCTCGACTTACGACGGGGACCTCAGGGACCCGCTCTGGTGGCCTCAGGAAAGGCCAGTCCCCATGCGAGTTCCTCGGGGGCCTCTCGGGATTCCTCTCCCGTCGATGCCGGGGCCTAAGACCTTGTGTGGAGTCGGTGCCGGAATCTGAGGATTCCTCTCCAGTGCTGACATGGATGTTGGGGTACTTCTGGAGTCTCCCCAGGGGAGTCAGTCCTCGTCGCGAATGCGGGCATGCACTTGTGCTTTCCTCCAGAGCGGTAGCAGCAGTGTCACGCAGTCCGCCGCGTGGATCAAAGGATCTATGGTTTTCCCTCGAGTCTTTCGCACGAGGCTTTCCCACGAGGCTTTCCCACAGGGCTGTCCCACGTGCACACGTGGTGGGAGTCGATCCTCGGCTTGAACGTCAAGGCAGTGCAGGGAAAGCAGGTTCCTCTGGAATGGACTGACATATCTGGGGGACTCTTGGAATGGTGGCACGACCCTGGAGTTCCTCTCGCCTTTCCTGTGGAGAGCCCCTCCTCTTGAGATGCGACGGGAACGCCGGGAATTCTTTCCCTACGAAACAGGGAAAGGAACCCTCATCTCGAGCTAGGAGGCGGAAACGGGGCTCCCCTGGATGTGTGCGGGACACCACGTGCTTCTTCTCGAGTGGAGACGGGTATGTCGGGGAACTTCTTGAGTTGCAGCAAGGGTGTGAAGGACCCTTTGGAAGTTCCAGTGGTTAGATGTGATTGGCCTCGAGAAGGCTCAGCGGAAATGGGCCTCATCTCGCCTGGAGGGCAAAACCTCCTGGATTATCTCGAGTTGCGGCAGGTGCTCTCGACTTACGACGGGGACCTCAGGGGCCCGCTCTGGTGGCCTCAGGAAAGGCCAGTCCCCATGCGAGTTCCTCGGGGGCCTCTCGGGATTCCTCTCCCGTCGATGCCGGGGCCTAAGACCTTGTGTGGAGTCGGGGCCGGAACCTGAGGATTCCTCTCCAGTGCTGACATGGATCTTGGGGTACTTCTGGAGTCTCCCCAGGGGAGTCAGTCCTCGTCTCGAATGCGGGCATGCACTTGCACTTTCCTCCAGAGCGGTAGCAGCAGTGTCACGCAGTCCGCCGCGTGGATCAAAGGATCTATGGTTTTCCCTCGGGTCTTTCCCACGAGGCTTTCCCACGAGGCTTTCCCACAGGGCTGTCCCACGTGCACACGTGGTGGGAGTCGATCCTCGGCTTGAACGTCAAGGCAGTGCAGGGAAAACAGGTTCCTCTGGAATGGACTGACACATCTGGGGGACTCTTGGAATGGTGGCACGACCCTGGAGTTCCTCTCGCCTTTCCTGTGGAGAGCGCCTCCTCTTGAGATGCGACGGGAACGCCGGGAATTCTTTCCCTACGAAACAGGGAAAGGATCACTCATCTCGAGCTAGGAGGCGGAAAAGGGGCTCCCCTGGATGTGTGCGGGACCCCACTTGCTGCCTCTCGAGTGGAGACGGGTATGTCGGGGAACTTCTTGAGTTGCAGCAATGGTGTGAAGGACCCTTTGGAAGTTCCAGTGGTTAGATGTGATTGGAATCGAGAAGCCTCAGCGGAAATGGGCCTCATCTCGCCTGGAGGGCAAAACCTCCTGGATTTTCTCGAGTTGGGGCAGGTGCTCTCGACTTACGACGGGGACCTCAGGGACACGCTCTGGTGGCCTCAGGAAAGGCCAGTCCCCATGCGAGTTCCTCGGGGGCCTCTCGGGATTCCTCTCCCGTCGATGCCGGGGCCTAAGACCTTGTGTGGAGTCGGGGCCGGAACCTGAGGTTTCCTCTCCAGTGCTGACATGGATCTTGGGGTACTTCTGGAGTCTCCCCAGGGGAGTCAGTCCTCGTCTCGAATGCGGGGATGCACTTGCGCTTTCCTCCAGAGCGGTAGCAGCATTGTCACGCAGTCCGCCGCGTGGATCAAAGGATCTATGGTTTTCCCTCGAGTCTTTCCCACGAGGCTTTCCCACGAGGCTTTCCCACAGGGCTGTCCCACGTGCACACGTGGTGGGAGTTGATCCTCGGCTTGAACGTCAAGGCAGTGCAGGGAAAACAGGTTCCTCTGGAATGGACTGACACATCTGGGGGACTCTTGGAATGGTGGCACGACCCTGGAGTTCCTCTCGCCTTTCCTGTGGAGAGCGCCTCCTCTTGAGATGCGACGGGAACGCCGGGAATTCATTCCCTACGAAACAGGGAAAGGATCCCTCATCTCGAGCTAGGAGGCGGAAACGAGGCTCCCCTGGATGTTTGCGGGACCCACGTGCTTCCTCTCGAGTGGAGACGGGTATGTCGGGGAACTTCTTGAGTTGCAGCAAGGGTGTGAAGGACCCTTTGGAAGTTCCAGTGGTTAGACGTGATTAGCTTCGAGAAGCCTCAGCGGAAATGGGCCTCATCTCGCCTGGAGGGCAAAACCTCCTGGATTTTCTCGAGTTGCGGCAGGTGCTCTCGACTTACGACGGGGACCTCAGGGACCCGCTCTGGTGGCCTCAGGAAAGGCCAGTCCCCATTCGAGTTCCTCGGGGGCCTCTCGGGATTCCTCTCCCGTCGATGCCGGGGCCTAAGACCTTGTGTGGAGTCGGGGCCGGAACCTGAGGATTCCTCTCCAGTGCTGACATGGATCTTGGGGTACTTCTGGAGTCTCCCCAAGGGAGTCAGTCCTCGTCTCGAATGCGGGCATGCACTTGCGCTTTCCTCCAGAGCGGTAGCAGCAGTGTCACGCAGTCCGCCGCGTGGATCAAAGGATCTATGGTTTTCCCTCGAGTCTTTCCCACGAGGCTTTCCCACGAGGCTTTCCCACAGGGCTGTCCCACGTGCACACGTGGTGGGAGTCGATCCTCGGCTTGAACGTCAAGGCAGTGCAGGGAAAACAGGTTCCTCTGGAATGGACTGACACATCTGGGGGACTCTTGGAATGGTGGCATGACCCTGGAGTTCCTCTCGCCTTTCCTGTGGAGAGCGCCTCCTCTTGAGATGCGACGGGAACGCCGGGAATTCTTTCCCTATGAAACAGGGAAAGGATCCCTCATCTCGAGCTAGGAGGCGGAAACGGGGCTCCCCTGGATGTGTGCGGGACCCCACGTGCTTCCTCTCGAGTGGAGACGGGTATGTCGGGGAACTTCTTGAGTTGCAGCAATGGTGTGAAGGACCCTTTGGAAGTTCCAGTGGTTAGATGTGATTGGCCTCGAGAAGCCTCAGCGGAAATGGGCCTCATCTCGCCTAGAGGGCAAAACCTCCTGGATTTTCTCGAGTTGCGGCAGGTGCTCTCGACTTACGACGGGGACCTCAGGGAACCGCTCTGGTGGCCTCAGGAAAGGCCAGTCCCCATGCGAGTTCCTCGGGGGCATCTCGGGATTCCTCTCCCGTCGATGCCGGGGCCTAAGACCTTGTGTGGAGTCGGGGCCGGAACCTGAGGATTCCTCTCCAGTGCTGACATGGATCTTGGAGTACTTCTGGAGTCTCCCCAGGGGAGTCAGTCCTCGTCTCGAATGCGGGCATGCACTTGCGCTTTCCTCCAGAGCGGTAGCAGCAGTGTCACGCAGTCCGCCGCGTGGATCAAAGGATCTATGGTTTTCCCTCGAGTCTTTCCCACGAGGCTTTCCCACGAGGCTTTCCCACAGGGCTGTCCCACGTGCACACGTGGTGGGAGTCGATCCTCGGCTTGAACGTCAAGGCAGTGCAGGGAAAACAGGTTCCTCTGGAATGGACTGACACATCTGGGGGACTCTTGGAATGGTGGCACGACCCTGGAGTTCCTCTCGCCTTTCCTGTGGAGAGCGCCTCCTCTTGAGATGCGACGGGAACGCCGGGAATTCTTTCCCTACGAAACAGGGCAAGGATCCCTCATCTCGAGCTAGGAGGCGGAAACGGGCCTCCCCTGGATGTGTGCGGGACACCACGTGCTTCCTCTCGAGTGGAGACGGGTATGTCGGGGAACTTCTTGAGTTGCAGCAAGGGTGTGAAGGACCCTTTGGAAGTTCCAGTGGTTAGATGTGATTGGCCTCGAGAAGCCTCAGCGGAAATGGGCCTCATCTCGCCTGGAGGGCAAAACCTCCTGGATTTTCTCGAGTTGTGGCAGGTGCTCTCGAATTACGACGGGGACCTCAGGGACCCGCTCTGGTGTCCGCAGGAAAGGCCAGTCCCCATGGAAGTTCCTCGGGGGCCTCTCAGGATTTCTCTCCCGTTGATGCCGGGGCCTAAGACCTTGTGTGGAGTCGGGGCCGGAACCTGAGGATTCCTCTCCAGTGCTGACATGTATCTTGGGGTACTTCTGGAGTCTCCCCAGGGGAGTCAGTCCCCGTCTCGAATGCGGGCATGCACTTGCGCTTTCCTCCAGAGCGGTAGCAGCAGTGTCAAGTAGTCCGCCACATGGAGCAAAGGATCTATGGTTTTCCCTCGAGTCTTTCCCACGAGACTTACCCACAGGGCTGTCCCACGTGCACACGTGGTGGGAGTCGATCCTCGGCTTGAACGTCAAGGCAGTACAGGGAAAACAGGTTCCTCTGGAATGGACTGACACATCTGGGGGACTCTTGGAATGGTGGCACGACCCTGGAGTTCCTCTCGCCTTTCCTGTGGAGAGCGCCTCCTCTTGAGATGCGACGGGAACGCCGGGAATTCTTTCCCTACGAAACAGGGAAAGGATCCCTCATCTCGAGCTAGGAGGCGGAAACAGGGCTCCCCTGGATGTGTGCGGGACCCTCGTGCTTCCTCTCGAGTGGGGACGGGTATGTCGGGAAACTTCTTGAATTGCAGCAAGGGTGTGAAGGACCCTTTGGAAGTTCCAGTGGTTAGTTGTGATTAGCCTCGAGAAGCCTTAGCAGAAATGGGCCTCATCTCGCCTGGAGGGCAAAACCTCCTGGATTTTCTCGAGTTGCGGCAGGTGCTCTCGACTTACGACCGGGACATCAGGGACTCGCTCTGGTGTCCTCAGGAAAGGCCAGTCCCCATGCGAGTTCCTCGGGGGCCGCTCGGGATTCCTCTCCGGTCGATGCCGGGGCCTAAGACCTTGTGTGGAGTCGGGGCCGGAACCTGAGGATTCCTCTCCAGTGCTGACATGGATCTTGGGGTACTTCTGGAGTCTCCCCAGGGGAGTCAGTCCTCGTCTCGAATGCGGGCATGCACTTGCACTTTCCTCCAGAGCGGTAGCAGCAGTGTCACGCAGTCCGCCCCGTGGATCAAAGGATCGATGGTTTTCCCTCGAGTCTTTCCCACGAGGCTTTCCCACGAGGCTTTCCCACAGGGCTGTCCCACGTGAACACGTTGTCGGAGTCGATCTCGGCTTCAACGTCAAGGCAGTGCAGGGAAAACTGGTTCCTCTCGAATGGACTGACACATCTGGGGGACTCTTGGAATGGTGGCACGACCCTGGAGTTCCTCTCGCCTTTCCTGTGGAGAGCGCCTCCTCTTGAGATGCGACGGGAACGCCGGGAATTCTTTCCCTACGAAACAGGGAAAGGATCGCTCATCTCGAGCTAGGAGCCGGAAACGGGTCTCCCCTGGATGTGTGCGGGACCCTCGTGCTTCCTCTCGAGTGGAGACGGGTATGTCGGGGAACTTCTTGAGTTGCAGCAAGGGTGTGAAGGACCCTTTGGAAGTTACAGTGGTTAGATGTGATTAGCCTCAAGAAGCCTCAGCGGAAATGGGCCTCATCTCGCCTGGAGGGCAAAACCTCCTGGATTTTCTCGAGCTGTGGCAGGTGCTCTCGACTTACGACGGGGACCTCAGGGACCCGCTCTTGTGTCCGCAGGAAAGGCCAGTCCCCATGGAAGTTCCTCGGGGGCCTCTCGGGATTCCTCTCCCGTCGATGCCGGGGCCTAAGACCTTGTGTGGAGTCGGGGCCGGAACCTGAGGATTACT
This sequence comes from Ovis canadensis, assembly GCF_042477335.2. Lineage (NCBI taxonomy): Eukaryota > Metazoa > Chordata > Mammalia > Artiodactyla > Bovidae > Ovis > Ovis canadensis. Next base: position 5,959,020 of record NC_091252.1, read on the forward strand.
CTCCAGTGCTGACATGGATCTTGGGGTACTTCTGGAGTCTCCCCAGGGGAGTCAGTCCCCGTCTCGAATGCGGGCATGCCCTTGCGCTTTCCTCCAGAGCGGTAGCAGCAGTGTCACGCAGTCCGCCGCGTGGAGCAAAGGATCTATGGTTGTCCCTCGAGTCGTTCCCACGAGGCTTTCCCACGAGGCTTTCCCGCAGGGCTGTCCCACGTGCACACGTGGTGGGAGCCGATCCTCGGCTTGAACGTCAAGGCAGTGCAGGGAAAACAGGTTCATCTGGAATGGACTGACACATCTGGGGGACTCTTGGAATGGTGGCACGACCCTGGAGTTCCTCTCGCCTTTCCTGTGGAGAGCGCATCCTCTTGAGATGCGACGGGAACGCCGGGAATTCTTTCCCTATGAAACAGGGAAAGGATCGCTCATCTCGAGCTAGGAGCCGGAAACGGGTCTCCCCTGGATGTGTGCGGGACCCTCGTGCTTCCTCTCGAGTGGAGACGGGTATGTCAGGGAACTTCTTGAGTTGCAGCAAGGGTGTGAAGGACCCTTTGGAACTTCCAGTCGTTAGATGTGATTAGCCTCAAGAATCCTTGGCGGAAATGGGCCTCATCTCTCCTGGGGTGCAAAACCTCCTGCATTTTCTCGAGTTGCGGCAGGTGTTCTCGACTTACGACGGGGCCCTCAGGGACCCGCTCTGGTGGCCTCAGGAAAGGCCAGTCCCCATGCGTGTTCCTCGGGGGCCTCTCGGGATTCCTCTCCCGTCGATGCCGGGGCCTAAGACCTTGTGTGGAGTCGGGGCCGGAACCTGAGGATTATTCTCCCGTGCTGACATGGATCTTGGGGTACTTCTGGAGTCTCCCCAGGGGAGTCAGTCCCCGTCTCGAATGCCGGCATGCACTTGCGCTTTCCTCCAGAGCGGTAGCAGCAGTGTCACGCAGTCTGCCGCGTGGAGCAAAGGATCTATGGTTGTCCCTCGAGTCCTTCCCACGAGGCTTTCCCGCAGGGCTGTCCCACGTGCACACGTGGTGGGAGTCGATCCTCGGCTTGAACGTCAAGGCAGTGCAGGGAAAACAGGTTCATCTGGAATGGACTGACACATCTGGGGGACTCTTGGAATGGTGGCACGACCCTGGAGTTCCTCTCGCCTTTCCTGTGGAGAGCGCCTCCTCTTGAGATGCGACGGGAACGCCGGGAATTCTTTCCCTATGAAACAGGGAAAGGATCGCTCATCTCGAGCTAGGAGCCGGAAACGGGTCTCCCCTGGATGTGTGCGGGACCCTCGTGCTTCCTCTCGAATGGAGACGGGTATGTCGGGGAACTTCTTGAGTTGCAGCAAGGGTGTGAAGGACCCTTTGGAACTTCCAGTGGTTAGATGTGATTAGCCTGGAGAAGCCTCAGCGGAAATGGGCCTCATCTCGCCTGGAGGGCAAAACCTCCTGGATTTTCTCGAGTTGTGGCAGGTGCTCTCGAATTACGACGGGGACCTCAGGGACCCGCTCTGGTGTCCGCAGGAAAGGCCAGTCCCCATGGAAGTTCCTCGGGGGCCTCTCGGGATTCCTCTCCCGTCGATGCCGGGGCCTAAGACCTTGTGTGGAGTCGGGGCCGGAACCTGAGGATTCCTCTCCAGTGCTGACATGTATCTTGGGGTACTTCTGGAGTCTCCCCAGGGGAGTCAGTCCCCGTCTCGAATGCGGGCATGCACTTGCGCTTTCCTCCAGAGCGGTAGCAGCAGTGTCACCCAGTCCGCCGCGTGGAGCAAAGGATCTATGGTTTTCCCTCGAGTCTTTCCCACGAGGCTTTCCCACGAGGCTTTCCCGCAGGGCTGTCCCAGGTGCACACGTGGTGGGAGTCGATCCTCGGCTTGAACGTCAAGGCAGTGCAGGGAAAACAGGTTCATCTGAAATGGACTTACACATCTGGGGGACTCTTGAAATGGTGGCATGACCCTGGAGTTCCTCTCGCCTTTCCTGTGAAGAGCGCCTCCTCTTGAGATGCGACGGGAACGCCGGGAATTCTTTCCCTACGAAACAGGGAAAGGATCCCTCATCTCGAGCTAGGAGGCGGAAACGGGGCTGCCCTGGATGTGTGCGGGACCCTCGTGCTTCCTCTCGAGTGGAGACGGGTATGTCGGGGAACTTCTTGAGTTGCAGCAAGGGTGTGAAGGACCCTTTGGAACTTCCAGTCGTTAGATGTGATTAGCCTCAAGAATCCTTGGCGGAAATGGGCCTCATCTCTCCTGGGGTGCAAAACCTCCTGCATTTTCTCGATTTGCGGCAGGTGTTCTCAACTTACGACGGGGCCCTCAGGGACCCGCTCTGGTGGCCTCAGGAAAGGCCAGTCCCCATGCGAGTTCCTCGGGGGCCTCTCGGGATTCCTCTCCCGTCGATGCCGGGGCCTAAGACCTTGTGTGGAGTCGGGGCGGGAACCTGAGGATTCCTCTCCAGTGCTGACATGGATCTTGGGGTACTTCTGGAGTCTCCCCAGGGGAGTCAGTCCTCGTCTCGAATGCGGGCATGCACTTGCGCTTTCCTCCAGAGCGGTAGCAGCAGTGTCACGCAGTCCGCCGCGTGGAGCAAAGGATCTATGGGTTCCCTCGAGTCTTTCCCACGTGGCTTTCCCACGAGGCTTTCCCACAGGGCTGTCCCACGTGCACACGTGGTGGGAGTCGATCCTCGTCTTGAACGTCAAGGCAGTGCAGGGAAAACAGGTTCCTGTGGAATGGACTGACACATCTGGGGGACTCTTGGAATGGTGGCACGACCCTGGAGTTCCTCTCGCCTTTCCTGTGGAGTGCGCCTCCTCTTGAGATGCGACGGGAACTCCGGGAATTCTTTCCCTACGAAACAGGGAAAGGATCCCTCATCTCGAGCTAGGAGGCGGAAACGGGGCTCCCCTGGATGTGTGCGGGACCCTCGTGCTTCCTCTCGAGTGGAGACGGGTATGTCGGGGAACTTCTTGAGTTGCAGCAAGGGTGTGAATGACCCTTTGGAAGTTGCAGTGGTTAGATGTGATTAGCCTCGAGAAGCCTCAGCGGAAATGGGCCTCCTTTCGCCTGGACGGCAAAACCTCCTGGATTTTCTCGAGTTGCGGCAGGTGCTCTCGACTTACGATGGGGACCGCAGGGACCCGCACTGGTGGCCTCAGGAAAGGCCAGTCCCCATGCGAGTTCCTCGGGGGCCTCTCGGGAACCCTCTCCCGTCGATGCCGGGGCCTAAGACCTTGTGTGGAGTCGGGTCCGGAACCTGAGGATTATTCTCCCGTGCTGACATGGATCTTGGGGTACTTCTGGAATCTCTCCAGGTGAGTTAGCCCTCGTCTCGAATGCGGGCATGCAATTGCGCTTTCCTCCAGAGTGGTAGCAGCAGTGTCACGCAGACGACGTGTGGATCAAAGGATCTATGGTTTTCCCTCGAGTCTTTCCCACGAGGCTTTCCCACGAGGCTTTCCCACAGGGCTCTCCCACATGCATACGTGGTGGGATTCGATCCTCGGCTTGAACGTCAAGGCAGTGCAGGGAAAACAGGTTCCTGTGGAATGGACTGACACATCTGGGGGACTCTTGGAATGGTGGCACGACCCTGGAGTTCCTCTCGCCTTTCCTGTGGAGAGCGCCTCCTCTTGAGATGCGACGGGAACGCCGGGAATTCTTTCCCTACGAAACAGGGAAAGGATAACTCATCTCGAGCTAGGTGCCGGAAACGGGTCTCCCCTGGATGTGTGCGGGACCCTCGTGCTTCCTCTCGAGTGGAGACGGGTATGTCGGGGAACTTCTTGAGTTGCAGCAAGGGTGTGAAGGACCCTTTGGAAGTTCCAGTGGTTAGATGTGATTAGCCTGGAGAAGCCTCAGCGGAAATGGGCCTCATCTCGCCTGGATGGCAAAACCTCCTGGATTTTCTCGAGTTGTGGCAGGTGCTCTCGACTTACGACGGGGACCTCAGGGACCCGCTCTGGTGGCCGCAGGAAAGGCCAGTCCCCATGCAAGTTCCTCGGGGGCCTGTCGGGATTCCTCTCCCGTCGATGCCGGTGCCTAAGACCTTGTGTTGAGTGGGGCCGGAACCTGAGGATTCCTCTCCAGTGCTGACATGGATCTTGGGGTACTTCTGGAGTCTCCCCAGGGGATTCAGTCCCCGTCTCGAATGCGGGCATGCACTTGCGCTTTCCTCCAGAGCGGTAGCAGCAGTGTCACGCAGTCCGCCGCGTGGAGCAAAGGATCTATGGTTTTCCCTCGAGTCTTTCCCACGAGGCTTTCCCACGAGGCTTTCCCGCAGGGCTGTCCCACGTGCACACGTGGTGGGAGTCGATCCTCGGCTTCAACGTCAAGGCAGTGCAGGGAAAACAGGTTCCTCTGGAATGGACTTACACATCTGGGGGACTCTTGAAATGGTGGCATGACCCTGGAGTTCCTCTCGCTTTTCCTGTGAAGAGCGCCTCCTCTTGAGATGCGACGGGAACGCCGGGAGTTCTTTCCCTACGAAACAGGGAAAGGATCGCTCATCTCGAGCTAGGAGGCGGAAACGGGGCTGCCCTGGATGTGTGCGGGACCCTCGTGTTTCCTCTCGAGTGGAGACGGGTATGTCGGGGAACTTCTTGGGTTGCAGCAAGGGTGTGAAGGACCCTGTGGAAGTTCCAGTAGTTAGATGTGATTAGCCTGGAGAAGCCTCAGCGGAAATGGGCCTCATCTCGCCTGGAGGGCGAAACCTCCTGGATTTTCTCGAGTTGCGGCAGGTGCTCTCGACTTACGACGGGGACCTCAGGGACCCGCTCTGGTGTCCTCAGGATAGTCCAGTCCCCATGCGAGTTCCTCGGGGGCCACTCGGGATTCCTCTCCCATCGATGCCGGGGCCTAAGACCTTGTGTGGAGTCGGGGCCGGAACCTGAGGATTCCTCTCCAGTGCTGACATGGATCTTGGGGTACTTCTGGAGTCTCCCCAGGGGAGTCAGTCCTCGTCTAGAATGCGGGCATGCACTTGCACTTTCCTCCAGTGCGGTAGCAGCAGTGTCACGCAGTCCGCCGTGTGGATCAAAGGATCTATGGTTTACCCTCGAATCTTTCCCACGAGGCTTTCCCACGAGGCTTTCCCACAGGGATGTCCCACGTGCACACGTGGTGGGAGTCGATCCTCGGCTTGAACGTCAAGGCAGTGCAGGGAAAACAGGTTCCTCTGGAATGGACTGACACATCTGGGGGACTCTTGGAATGGTGGCACGACCCTGGAGTTCCTCTCGCCTTTCCTGTGGAGAGCTCCTCCTCTTGAGATGCGACGGGAACGCCGGGAATTCTTTCCCTACGAAACAGGGAAAGGATCACTCATCTCGAGCTAGGAGCCGGAAACGGGTCTCCCCTGGATGTGTGCGGGACCCTCGTGCTTCCTCTAGAGTGGAGACGGGTATGTCGGGGAACTTCTTGAGTTGCAGCAAGGGTGTGAAGGACCCTTTGGAAGTTCCAGTGGTTAGATGTGATTAGCCTCGAGAAGCCTCAGCGGAAATGGGCCTCATCTCGCCTGGAGGGCAAAACCTCCTGGATTTTCTCGAGTTGTGGCAGGTGCTCTCGACTTACGACGGGGACTTCAGGGACCCGCTCTGGTGGCGGCAGGAAAGGCCAGTTCCCATGGAAGTTCCTCGGGGGCCTGTCGGGATTCCTCTCCCGTCGATGCCGGTGCCTAAGACCTTGTGTGGAGTCGGGGCCGGAACCTGAGGATTCCTCTCCAGTGCTGACATGGATCTTGGGGTACTTCTGGAGTCTCCCCAGGGGAGTGAGTCCTCGTCTAGAATGCGGGCATGCACTTGTGCTTTCCTCCAGAGTGGTATCAGCAGTGTCACGCAGTCCGCCGTGTGGATCAAAGGATCTATGGTTTACCCTCGAATCTTTCCCACAAGGCTTTCCCACGAGGCTTTCCCACAGGGATGTCCCACGTGCACACGTGGTGGGAGTCGATCCTCGGCTTGAACGTCAAGGCAGTGCAGGGAAAACAGGTTCCTGTGGAATGGACTGACACATCTGGGGGACTCTTGGAATGGTGGCATGACCCTGGAGTTCCTCTCGCCTTTCCTGTGGAGAGCGCCTCCTCTTGAGATGCGACGGGAACGCCGGGAATTCTTTCCCTACGAAACAGGGAAAGGATCCCTCATCTCGAGCTAGGAGGCGGAAACGAGTTCCCCTGGATGTGTGCCGGACCCTCGTGCTTCCTCTCGAGTGGAGACGGGTATGTCGGGGAACTTCTTGTGTTGCAGCAAGGGTGTGAAGGACCCTTTGGAAGTTCCAGTGGTTAGATGTGATTAGCCTCGAGAAGCCTCAGCGGAAATGGGCCTCATTTCGCTTGGAGGGCAAAACCTCCTGGATTTTCTCGAGTTGCGGCAGGTGCTCTCGACTTACGATGGGGACCTCAGGGACCCGCTCTGGTGGCCTCAGGAAAGGCCAGTCCCCATTCGAGTTCCTCGGGGGCCTCTCGGGATTCCTCTCCCTTCGATGCCGGGGCCTAAAACCTTGTGTGGAGTCGAGGCCGGAACCTGAGGATTATTCTCCCGTGCTGACATGGATCTTGGGGTACTTCTGGAGTCTCTCCAGGTGAGTTAGTCCTCGTCTCGAATGCGGGCATGCACTTGCGCTTTCCTCCAGAGTGGTAGCAGCAGTGTCACGCAGTCCGACGTGTGGATCAAAGGATCTATGGTTTTCCCTCGAGTCTTTCCCACGAGGCTTTCCAACGAGGCTTTCCCAGAGGGCTCTCCCACATGCATACGAGGTGGGATTCAATCCTCGGCTTGAACGTCAATGCAGTGCAGGGAAAACAGCTTCCTGTGGAATGGACTGACACATCTGGGGGACTCTTGGAATGGTGGCACGACCCTGGAGTTCCTCTCGCCTTTCCTGTGGAGAGCGCCTCCTCTTGAGATGCGACGGGAACGCCGGGAATTCTTTCCCTACGAAACAGGGAAAGGATCGCTCATCTCGAGCTAGGAGCCGGAAACGGGTCTCCCCTGGATGTGTGCGGGACCCTCGTGCTTCCTCTCGAGTGGAGCCGGGTATGTCGGGGAACTTCTTGAGTTGCAGCAAGGGTGTGAAGGACCCTTTGGAAGTTCCAGTCGTTAGATGTGATTAGCCTCAAGAATCCTTGGCGGAAATGGGCCTCATCTCTCCTGGGGTGCAAAACCTCCTGCATTTTCTCGAGTTGCGGCAGGTGCTCTCGACTTACGACGGGGCCCTCAGGGACCCGCTCTGGTGGCCTCAGGAAAGGCCAGTCCCCATGCGAGTTCCTCTGGGGCCTCTCGGGATTCCGCTCCCGTCGATGCCGGGGCCTAAGACCTTGTGTGGAGTCGGGGCCGGAACCTGAGGATTCCTCTCCAGTGCTGACATGGATCTTGGGGTACTTCTGGAGTCTCCCCAGGGGAGTCAGTCCTCGTCTACAATGCGGGCATGCACTTGCGCTTTCCTGCAGAGCGGTAGCAGCAGTGTCACGCAGTCCGCCGCGTGGAGCAAAGGATCTATGGTTTTCCCTCGAGTCTTTCCCATGTGGCTTTCCCACGAGGCTTACCCACAGGGCTGTCCCACGTGCACACGTGGTGGGAGTCGATCCTCGGCTTGAACGTCAAGGCAGTGCATGGAAAACAGGTTCCTGTGGAATGGACTGACACATCTGGGGGCTCTTGGAATCGTGGCACGACCCTGGAGTTCCTCTCGCCTTTCCTGTGGAGAGCGCCTCCTCTTGATATGCGACGGGAACGCCGGGACTTCTTTCCCTACGAAACAGGGAAAGGATCCCTCATCTCGAGCTAGGAGGCAAAAACGGGGCTCCCCTGGATGTGTGCGGGACCCTCGTGCTTCATCTCGAGTGGAGACGGGTATGTTGGGGAACTTCTTGAGTTGCAGCAAGGGTGTGAAGTACCCTTTGGAAGTTACAGTGATTAGATGTGATTAGCCTCGAGAAGCCTCAGCGGAAATGGGCCTCATCTCGCCTGGAGGGCAAAACCTCCTGGATTTTCTCGAGTTGCGGCAGGTGCTCTCGACTTACGACGGGGACCTCAGGGACCCGCTCTGGTGGCCTCAGGAAAGGCCAGTCCCAACGCGAGTTCAACGGGGGCCTCTCGGGATTCCTCTCCCGTCGATGCCGGGGCCTAAGACCTTGTGTGGAGTCGGGGCCAGAACCTGAGGATTCCTCTCCAGTGCTGACATGGATCTTGGGGTACTTCTGGAGTCTCCCCAGGGGAGTCAGTCCTCGTCTCGAATGTGGGCATGCACTTGCGCTTTCCTCCAGAGCGGTAGCAGCAGCGTCACGCCGTCCGCCACGTGGACCAAGGATCTATGGTTTTCCCTCGAGTCTTTCCCACGAGGCTTTCCCACGAGGCTTTCCCACAGGGCTGTCCCACGTGCACACGTGGTGGGAGTCGATCTCGGATTCAACGTCAAGGCAGTGCAGGGAAAACAGGTTCCTCTGGAATGGACTGACACATCTGGGGGACTCTTGCAATGGTGGCACGACCCTGGAGTTCCTCTCGCCTTTCCTGTGGAGAGCGCCTCCTCTGGAGATGCGACGGGAACGCCGGGAATTCTTTCCCTACGAAACAGGGAAAGGATCCCTCATCTCGAGCTCGGAGGCGGAAACGGGGCTCCCCTGGATGTGTGCAGGACCCTCGTGCTTCCTCTCGAGTGGAGACGGGTATGTCGGGGAACTTCTTGAGTTGCAGCAAGGGTGTGAATGACCCTTTGGAAGTTGCAGTGGTTAGATGTGATTAGCCTCGAGAAGCCTCAGCGGAAATGGGCCTCCTTTCGCCTGGACGGCAAAACCTCCTGGATTTTCTCGAGTTGCGGCAGGTGCTCTCGACTTACGATGGGGACCGCAGGGACCCGCACTGGTGGCCTCAGGAAAGGCCAGTCCCCATGCGAGTTCCTCGGGGGCCTCTCGGGAACCCTCTCCCTTCGATGCCGGGGCCTAAGACCTTGTGTGGAGTCGGGTCCGGAACCTGAGGATTATTCTCCCGTGCTGACATGGATCTTGGGGTACTTCTGGAATCTCTCCAGGTGAGTTAGTCCTCGTCTCGAATGCGGGCATGCAATTGCGCTTTCCTCCAGAGTGGTAGCAGCAGTGTCACGCAGACGACGTGTGGATCAAAGGATCTATGGTTTTCCCTCGAGTCTTTCCCACGAGGCTTTCCCACGAGGCTTTCCCACAGGGCTCTCCCACATGCATACGTGGTGGGATTCGATCCTCGGCTTGAACGTCAAGGCAGTGCAGGGAAAACAGGTTCCTGTGGAATGGACTGACACATCTGGGGGACTCTTGGAATGGTGGCACGACCCTGGAGTTCCTCTCGCCTTTCCTGTGGAGAGCGCCTCCTCTTGAGATGGGACGGGAACGCCGGGAATTCTTTCCCTACGAAACAGGGAAAGGATCACTCATCTCGAGCTAGGAGCCGGAAACGGGTCTCCCCTGGATGTGTGCGGGACCCTCGTGCTTCCTCTCGAGTGGAGACGGGTATGTCGGGGAACTTCTTGAGTTGCAGCAAGGGTGTGAAGGACCCTTTGGAAGTTCCAGTGGTTAGATGTCATTAGCCTGGAGAAGCCTCAGCGGAAATGGGCCTCATCTCGCCTGGATGGCAAAACCTCCTGGATTTTCTCGAGTTGTGGCAGGTGCTCTCGACTTACGACGGGGACCTCAGGGACCCGCTCTGGTGGCCTCAGGAAAGGCCAGTCCCCATGCAAGTTCCTCGGGGGCCTGTCGGGATTCCTCTCCCGTCGATGCCGGTGCCTAAGACCTTGTGTTGAGTGGGGCCGGAACCTGAGGATTCCTCTCCAGTGCTGACATGGATCTTGGGGTACTTCTGGAGTCTCCCTAGGGGATTCAGTCCCCGTCTCGAATGCGGGCATGCACTTGCGCTTTCCTCCAGAGCGGTAGCAGCAGTGTCACGCAGTCCGCCGCGTGGAGCAAAGGATCTATGGTTTTCCCTCGAGTCTTTCCCACGAGGCTTTCCCACGAGGCTTTCCCGCAGGGCTGTCCCACGTGCACACGTGGTGGGAGTCGATCCTCGGCTTCAACGTCAAGGCAGTGCAGGGAAAACAGGTTCCTCTGGAATGGAGTTACACATCTGGGGGACTCTTGAAATGGTGGCATGACCCTGGAGTTCCTCTCGCTTTTCCTGTGAAGAGCGCCTCCTCTTGAGATGCGACGGGAACGCCGGGAGTTCTTTCCCTACGAAACAGGGAAAGGATCGCTCATCTCGAGCTAGGAGGCGGAAACGGGGCTGCCCTGGATGTGTGCGGGACCCTCGTGCTTCCTCTCGAGTGGAGACGGGTATGTCGGGGAACTTCTTGGGTTGCAGCAAGGGTGTGAAGGACCCTGTGGAAGTTCCAGTAGTTAGATGTGATTAGCCTGGAGAAGCCTCAGCGGAAATGGGCCTCATCTCGCCTGGAGGGCGAAACCTCCTGGATTTTCTCGAGTTGCGGCAGGTGCTCTCGACTTACGACGGGGACCTCAGGGACCCGCTCTGGTGTCCTCAGGATAGTCCAGTCCCCATGCGAGTTCCTCGGGGGCCACTCGGGATTCCTCTCCCATCGATGCCGGGGCATAAGACCTTGTGTGGAGTCGGGGCCGGAACCTGAGGATTCCTCTCCAGTGCTGACATGGATCTTGGGGTACTTCTGGAGTCTCCCCAGGGGAGTCAGTCTTCGTCTAGAATGCGGGCATGCACTTGCACTTTCCTCCAGTGCGGTAGCAGCAGTGTCACGCAGTCCGCCGTGTGGATCAAAGGATCTATGGTTTACCCTCGAATCTTTCCCACGAGGCTTTCCCACGAGGCTTTCCCACAGGGATGTCCCACGTGCACACGTGGTGGGAGTCGATCCTCGGCTTGAACGTCAAGGCAGTGCAGGGAAAACAGGTTCCTCTGGAATGGACTGACACATCTGGGGGACTCTTGGAATGGTGGCACGACCCTGGAGTTCCTCTCGCCTTTCCTGTGGAGAGCTCCTCCTCTTGAGATGCGACGGGAACGCCGGGAATTCTTTCCCTACGAAACAGGGAAAGGATCACTCATCTCGAGCTAGGAGCCGGAAACGGGTCTCCCCTGGATGTGTGCGGGACCCTCGTGCTTCCTCTAGAGTGGAGACGGGTATGTCGGGGAACTTCTTGAGTTGCAGCAAGTGTGTGAAGGACCCTTTGGAAGTTCCAGTGGTTAGATGTGATTAGCCTCGAGAAGCCTCAGCGGAAATGGGCCTCATCTCGCCTGGAGGGCAAAACCTCCTGGATATTCTCGAGTTGTGGCAGGTGCTCTCGACTTACGACGGGGACTTCAGGGACCCGCTCTGGTGGCGGCAGGAAAGGCCAGTTCCCATGGAAGTTCCTCGGGGGCCTGTCGGGATTCCTCTCCCGTCGATGCCGGTGCCTAAGACCTTGTGTGGAGTCGGGGCCGGAACCTGAGGATTCCTCTCCAGTGCTGACATGGATCTTGGGGTACTTCTGGAGTCTCCCCAGGGGAGTCAGTCCTCGTCTAGAATGCGGGCATGCACTTGTGCTTTCCTCCAGAGTGGTATCAGCAGTGTCACGCAGTCCGCCGTGTGGATCAAAGGATCTATGGTTTACCCTCGAATCTTTCCCACAAGGCTTTCCCACGAGGCTTTCCCACAGGGATGTCCCACGTGCACACGTGGTGGGAGTCGATCCTCGGCTTGAACATCAAGGCAGTGCAGGGAAAACAGGTTCCTCTGGAATGGACTGACACATCTGGGGGACTCTTGGAATGGTGGCACGACCCTGGAGTTCCTCTCGCCTTTCCTGTGGAGAGCGCCTCCTCTTGAGATGCGACGGGAACGCCGGGAATTCTTTCCCTACGAAACAGGGAAAGGATCCCTCATCTCGAGCTAGGAGGCGGAAACGAGTTCCCCTGGATGTGTGCCGGACCCTCGTGCTTCCTCTCGAGTGGAGACGGGTATGTCGGGGAACTTCTTGTGTTGCAGCAAGGGTGTGAAGGACCCTTTGGAAGTTCCAGTGGTTAGATGTGATTAGCCTCGAGAAGCCTCAGCGGAAATGGGCCTCATTTCGCTTGGAGGGCAAAACCTCCTGGATTTTCTCGAGTTGCGGCAGGTGCTCTCGACTTACGATGGGGACCTCAGGGACCCGCTCTGGTGGCCTCAGGAAAGGCCAGTCCCCAAGCGAGTTCCTCGGGGGCCTCTCGGGATTCCTCTCCCTTCGATGCCGGGGCCTAAAACCTTGTGTGGAGTCGGGGCCGGAACCTGAGGATTATTCTCCCGTGCTGACATGGATCTTGGGGTACTTCTGGAGTCTCTCCAGGTGAGTTAGTCCTCGTCTCGAATGCGGGCATGCACTTGCGCTTTCCTCCAGAGTGGTAGCAGCAGTGTCACGCAGTCCGACGTGTGGATCAAAGGATCTATGGTTTTCCCTCGAGTCTTTACCACGAGGCTTTCCAACGAGGCTTTCCCAGAGGGCTCTCCCACATGCATACGAGGTGGGATTCAATCCTCGGCTTGAACGTCAATGCAGTGCAGGGAAAACAGCTTCCTGTGGAATGGACTGACACATCTGGGGGACTCTTGGAATGGTGGCACGACCCTGGAGTTCCTCTCGCCTTTCCTGTGGAGAGCGCCTCCTCTTGAGATGGGACGGGAACGCCGGGAATTCTTTCCCTACGAAACAGGGAAAGGATCGCTCATCTCGAGCTAGGAGCCGGAAACGGGTCTCCCCTGGATGTGTGCGGGACCCTCGTGCTTCCTCTCGAGTGGAGCCGGGTATGTCGGGGAACTTCTTGAGTTGCAGCAAGGGTGTGAAGGACCCTTTGGAAGTTCCAGTCGTTAGATGTGATTAGCCTCAAGAATCCTTGGCGGAAATGGGCCTCATCTCTCCTGGGGTGCAAAACCTCCTGCATTTTCTCGAGTTGCGGCAGGTGCTCTCGACTTACGACGGGGCCCTCAGGGACCCGCTCTGGTGGCCTCAGGAAAGGCCAGTCCCCATGCGAGTTCCTCTGGGGCCTCTCGGGATTCCGCTCCCGTCGATGCCGGGGCCTAAGACCTTGTGTGGAGTCGGGGCCGGAACCTGAGGATTCCTCTCCAGTGCTGACATGGATCTTGGGGTACTTCTGGAGTCTCCCCAGGGGAGTCAGTCCTCGTCTCGAATTCGGGCATGCACATGCCCTTTCCTCCAGAGCGGTAGCAGCAGTGTCACGCAGTCCGCCGCGTGGATCAAAGGATCTATGGTTTTCCCTCGAGTCTTTCCCACGAGGCTTTCCACGAGGCTTTCCCACAGGGCTGTCCCACGTGCACACGTGGTGGGAGTCGATCCTCGGCTTGAATGTCAAGGCAGTGAAGGGAAAACAGGTTCCTCTGGAATGGACTGACACATCTGGGGGACTCTTGGAATGGTGGCACGACCCTGGAGTTCCTCTCTCCTTTCCTGTGGAGAGCGCCTCCTCTTGAGATGCGACGTGAACGCCGGGAATTCTTTCCCTAAGAAACAGGGAACGGATCCTTCATCTCGAGCTAGGAGGCGGAAACGGGGCTCCCCTGGATGTGTGCGGGACCCTCGTGCTTCCTCTCGAGTGGAGACGGGTATGTCGGGGAACTTCTTGAGTTGCAGCAAGGGTGTGAAGGACCCTTTGGAAGTTCCAGTGGTTAGATGTGATTAGCCTCGAGAAGCCTCAGCGGAAATGGGCCTCATCTCGCCTGGAGGGCAAAACCTCCTGGATTTTCTCGAGTTGCGGCAGGTGCTCTCGACTTACGACGGGGACCTCGGGGACCCGCTCTGGTGGCCTCATTAAAGGCCAGTCCCCATGCGAGTTCCTCGGGGGCCTCTCGGGATTCCTCTCCCGTCGATGCCGGGGCCTAAGACCTTGTGTGGAGTCGGGGCCGGAACCTGAGTGTTCCTCTCCAGTGCTGACATGGATCTTGGGCTACTTCTGGAGTCTCCCCAGGGGAGTCAGTCCTCGTCTCGAATGCGGGCATGCACTTGCGCTTTCCTCCAGAGCGGTAGCAGCAGTGTCACGCAGTCGGCCGCGCGGATCAAAGGATCTATGTTTTTCCTTCGAGTCTTTCCCACGAGGCTTTCCCATCAGGCTTTCCCACAGGGCTGTCCCACGTGCACACGTGGTGGGAGTCGATCCTCGGCTTGAACGTCAAGGCAGTGCAGGGAAAACAGGTTCCTCTGGAATGGACTGACACATCTGGGGGACTCTTGGAATGGTGGCACGACCCTGGAGTTCCTCTCGCCTTTCCTGTGGAGAGCGCCTCCTCTTGAGATGCGACAGGAACGCCGGGAATTCTTTCCCTACGAAACAGGGAAAGGATCCCTCATCTCGAGCTAGGAGGCGGAAACGGGGCTCCCCTGGATGTGTACGGGGCTCCCCTGGATGTGTGCGGGACCCCACGTCCTTCCCCTCGAGTGGAGAGGGGTATCTCGGGGAACTTCTTGAGTTGCAGCAAGGGTGTGAAGGACCCTTTGGAAGTTCCAGAGGTTAGATGTGATTAGCCTCGAGAAGCCTCAGCGGAAATGGGCCTCATCTCGCCTGGAGGGCAAAACCTCCTGGATTTTCTCGAGTTGCGGGAGGTGCTCTCGACTTACGACGGGGACCTAAGGGACCCGCTCTGGTGGCCTCAGGAAAGGCCAGTCTCCATGCGAGTTCCTCGGGGGCCTCTCGGGATTCCTCTCCCGTCGATGCCGGGGCCTAAGACCTTGTGTGGAGTCGGGGCCGGAACCTGAGGATTCCTCTCCAGTGCTGACATGGATCTTGGGGTACTTCTGGAGTCTCCCCAGGGGAGTCAGTCCTTGTCTCGAATGCGGGCATGCACTTGCGATTTCCTCCAGAGCGGTAGCAGCAGTGTCACGCAGTCCGCCGCGTGGATCAAAGGATCTATGGTTTTCCCACGAGTCTTTCCCACCAGGCTTTCCCACGAGGCTTTCCCACAGGGCTGTCCCACGTGCACACGTGGTGGAAGTCGATCCTCGGCTTGAACGTCAAGGCAGTGCAGGGAAAACAGGTTACTCTGGAATGGACTGACACATCTGGGGGACTCTTGGAATGGTGGCACGACCCTGGAGTTCCTCTCGCCTTTCCTGTGGAGTGCGCTTCTTCTTGAGATGCGACGGGAATGCCGGGAATTCTTTCCCTACGAAACAGGGAAAGGATCCCTCATCTCGAGCTAGGAGGCGGAAACGGGGCTCCCCTGGGTGTGTGCAGGACACTCGTGCTTCCTCTCCAGTGGAGACGGGTATGTTGGGGAACTTCTTGAGTTGCAGCAAGGGTGTGAAGGACCCTTTGGAAGTTCCAGTGGTTAGATGTGATTAGCCTCGAGAAGCCTCAGCGGAAATGGGCCTCATCTCGCCTGGAGGGCAAAACCTCCTGGATTTTCTCGAGTTGCGGCAGGTGCTCTCGACTTACGCCGGGGACCTCAGGGACCCGCTCTGGTGGCCTCAGGAAAGGCCAGTCCCCATGCGAGTTCCTCGGGGGCCTCTCGGGATTCCTCTCCCGTCGATGCCGGGGCCTAAGACCTTGTGTGGAGGCCTGAACCTGAGGATTCCTCTCCAGTGCTGACATGGATCTTGTGGTACTTCTGGAGTCTCCCCAGGGGAGTCAGTGCTCGTCTCGAATGCGGGCATGCACTTGCGCTTTCCTCCAGAGCGGTAGCAGCAGTGTCACGCAGTCCGCCGCGTGGATCAAAGGATCTATGGTTTTCCCTCGAGTCTTTCCCACGAGGCTTTCCCACGAGGCTTTCCCACAGGACTGTCCCACGTGCACACGTGGTGGGAGTCGATCCTCGGTTTGAACGTCGAGGCAGTGCAGGGAAAACAGGTTCCTCTGGAATGGACTGACACATCTGGGGGACTCTTGGAATGGTGGCACGACCCTGGAGTTCCTCTCGCCTTTCCTGTGGAGAGCGCCTCCTCTTGAGATGCGACGGGAACGCCGGGAATTCTTTCCCTACGAAACAGGGAAAGGATCCCTCATCTCGAGCTAGGAGGCGGAAACGGGCCTCCCCTGGATGTGTGCGGGACCCTCGTGCTTCCTCTCGAGTGGAGACGGGTATGTCGGGGAACTTCTTGAGTTGCAGCAAGGGTGTGAAGGACCCTTTGGAAGTTCCAGTGGTTAGATGTCATTAGCCTCGAGAAGCCTCAGCGGAAATGGGCCTCATCTCGCCTGGAGGGCAAAACCTCCTGGATTCTCTCAAGTTGTGGCAGGTGCTCTCGACTTACGACGGGGACTTCAGGGACCCGCTCTGGTGGCCTCAGGAAAGGCCAGTCCCCATGCGAGTTCCTCGGGGGCCTCTCGGGATTCCTCTCCCGTCGATGCCGGGGCCTAAGACCTTGTGTGGAGTCGGGGCCGGAACCTGAGGATTCCTCTCCAGTGCTGACATGGATCTTGGGGTACTTCTGGAGTCTCCCCAGGGGAGTCAGTCCTTGTCTCGAATGCGGGCATGCACTTGCGCTTTCCTCCAGAACGGTAGCAGCAGTGTCACGCAGTCCGCCGCGTGGATCAAAGGATCTATGGTTTTCCCTCGAGTCTTTCCCACGAGGCTTTCCCACGAGGCTTTCCCACAGGGCTGTCCCCCGTGCACACGTGGTGGGAGTCGATCCTCGGCTTGAACGTCAAGGCAGTGCAGGGAAAACAGGTTCCTCTGGAATGGACTGACACATCTGGGGGACTCTTGGAATGGTGTCACGACCCTGGAGTTCCTCTCGCCTTTCCTGTATAGAGCGCCTCCTCTTGAGATGCGACGGGAACGCCGGGAATTCTTTCCCTACGAAACAGGGAAAGGATCCCTCATCTCGAGCTAGGAGGCGGAAACGGGGCTCCCCTGGATGTGTACGGGGCTCCCCTGGATGTGTGCGGGACCCCACGTCCTTCCCCTCGAGTGGAGAGGGGTATCTCGGGGAACTTCTTGAGTTGCAGCAAGGGTGTGAAGGACCCTTTGGAAGTTCCAGAGGTTAGATGTGATTAGCCTCGAGAAGCCTCAGCGGAAATGGGCCTCATCTCGCCTGGAGGACAAAACCTCCTGGATTTTCTCGAGTTGCGGCAGGTGCTCTCGACTTACGACGAGGACCTCAGGGAACCGCTCTGGTGGCATCAGGAAAGGCCAGTCCCCATGCGAGTTCCTCTGGGGATTCCTCTCCCGTCGATGCCGGGGCCTAAGACCTTGTGTGGAGTGGGGGCCGGAACCTGAGGATTCCTCTCCAGTGCTGACATGGATCTTGGGGTACTTCTGGAGTCTCCCCAGGGGAGTCAGTCCTCGTCTCGAATGCGGGCATGCACTTGCGCTTTCCTCCAGAGCGGTAGCAGCAGTGTCACGCAGTCCGCCGCGTGGATCAATGGATCTATGGTTTTCCCTCGAGTCTTTCCCAAGAGGCTTTCCCACGAGGCTTTCCCACAGGGCTGTCCCACGTGCACACGTGGTGGGTGTCGATCCTCGGCTTGAACGTCAAGGCAGTGCAGGGAAAACAGGTTCCTCTGGAATGGACTGACACATCTGGGGGACTCTTGGAATGGTGTCACGACCTTTGAGTTTCTCTCGCCTTTCTTGTGGAGAGCGCCTCCTCTTGAGATGCGACGGGAACGCCGGGAATTCTTTCCCTACGAAACAGGGAAAGGATCCCTCATCTCGAGCTAGGAGGCGGAAACGGGTTTGCCCTGGATGTGTGCGGGACCCCACGTGCTTCCCCTCGAGTGGAGACGGGTATGTCAGGGAACTTCTTGAGTTGCAGCAAGGGTGTGAAGGACCGTTTGGAAGTTCCAGTGGTTACACGTGATTGGCCTCGAGAAGCCTCAGCGGAAATGGGCCTCATCTCGCCTGGAGGGCAAAACCTCCTGGATTTTCTCGAGTTGCGGCAGGTGCTCTCGACTTACGACGAGGACCTCAGGGACCCGCTCTGGTGGCCTCAGGAAAGGCCAGTCCCCATGCGAGTTCCTCTGGGGATTCCTCTCCCGTCGATGCCGGGGCCTAAGACCTTGTGTGGAGTCGGGGCCGGAACCTGAGGATTCCTCTCCAGTGCTGACATGGATCTTGGGGTACTTCTGGAGTCTCCCCAGGGGAGTCAGTCCTCGTCTCGAATGCTGCATGCACTTTCGCTTTCCTCCAGAGCGGTAGCAGCAGTGTCAAGCAGTCCGCCGCGTGGATCAAAGGATCTATGGTTTTCCCTCGAGTCTTTCCCACGAGGCTTTCCCACAGGGCTGTCCCACGTGCACACGTGGTGGGAGTCGATCCTCGGCTTGAACGTCAAGGCAGTGCAGGGAAAACAGGTTCCTCTGGAATGGACTGACACATCAGGGGGACTCTTGGAATGGTGGCACGACCCTGGAGTTCCTCTCGCCTTTCCTGTGGAGAGCGCCTCCTCTTGAGATGCGACGGGAACGCCGGGAATTCTTTCCCTATGAAACAGGGAAAGGATCCCTCATCTCGAGCTAGGAGGCGGAAACGGGGCTCCCCTGGATGTGTGCGGGACACCACGTGCTTCCTCTCGAGTGGAGACGGGTATGTCGGGGAACTTCTTGAGTTGCAGCAAGGGTGTGAAGGACCCTTTGGAAGTTCCAGTGGTTAGATGTGATTGGCCTCGAGAAGCCTCAGCGGAAATGGGCCTCATCTCGCCTGGAGGGCAAAACCTCCTGGATTTTCTCGAGTTGCGGCAGGTGCTCTCGACTTACGACGGGGACCTCAGGGACCCGCTCTGGTGGCCTCAGGAAAGGCCAGTCCCCATTCGAGTTCCTCGGGGGCCTCTGGGGATTCCTCTCCCGTTGATGCCGGGGCCTAAGTCCTTGTGTGGAGTCGGGGCCGGAACCTGAGGATTCCTTTCCAGTGCTGACATGGATCTTGGGGTATTTCTGGAGTTTCCCCAGGGGAGTCAGTCCTCGTCTCGAATGCGGGCATGCACTTGCGCTTTCCTCCAGAGCGGTAGCAGCAGTGTCACGCAGTCCGCCGCGTGGATCAAAGGATCTATGGTTTTCCCTCGAGTCTTTCCCACGAGGCTTTCCAACGAGGCTTTCCCACAGGGCTGTCCCACGTGCACACGTGGTGGGAGTCGATCCTCGGCTTGAACGTCAAGGCAGTGCAGGGAAAAAAGGTTCCTCTGGAATGGACTGACACATCTGGGGGACTCTTGGAATGGTGGCACGACCCTGGAGTTCCTCTCGCCTTTCCTGTGGAGAGCGCCTCCTCTTGAGATGCGACGGGAACGCCGGGAATTCTTTCCCTACGAAACAGGGCAAGGATCCCTCATCTCGAGCTAGGAGGCGGAAACGGGGCTCCCCTGGATGTGTGCGGGACACCACGTGCTTCCTCTCGAGTGGAGACGGGTATGTCGGGGAACTTCTTGAGTTGCAGCAAGGGTGTGAAGGACCCTTTGGAAGTTCCAGTGGTTAGATGTGATTGGCCTCGAGAAGCCTCAGCGGAAATGGGCCTCATTTCGCCTGGAGGGCAAAACCTCCTGGATTTTCTCGAGTTGCGGCAGGTGCTCTCGACTTACGACGGGGACCTCAGGGAACCGCTCTGGTGGCCTCAGGAAAGGCCAGTCCCCATGCGAGTTCCTCGGGGGCCTCTCGGGATTCCTCTCCCGTCGATGCCGGGGCCTAAGACCTTGTGTGGAGTCGGGGCCGGAACCTGAGGATTCCTCTCCAGTGCTGACATGGATCTTGGGGTACTTCTGGAGTCTCCCCAGGGGAGTCAGTCCTCGTCTCGAATGCGGGCATGCACTTGCGCTTTCCTCCAGAGCGGTAGCAGCAGTGTCACGCAGTCCGCCGCGTGGATCAAAGGATCTATGGTTTTCCCTCGAGTCTTGCCCATGAGGCTTTCCCACGAGGCTTTCCCACAGGGCTGTCCCACGTGCACACGTGGTGGGAGTAGATCCTCGGCTTGAACGCCAAGGCAGTGCAGGGAAAACAGGTTCCTCTGGAATGGACTGACACATCTGGGGGACTCTTGGAATGGTGTCACGACCCTGGAGTTCCTCTCGCCTTTCCTGTGGAGAGCGCCTCCTCTTGAGATGCGACGGGAACGCCGGGAATTCTTTCCCTACGAAACAGGGAAAGGATCCCTCATCTCGAGCTAGGAGGCGGAAACGGGGCTCCCCTGGATGTGTGCGGGACCCACGTGCTTCCTCTCTAGTGCAGACGGGTATGTCGGGGAACTTCTTGAGTTGCAGCAAGGGTGTGAAGTACCCTTTGGAAGTTCCAGTGGTTAAACGTGATTAGACTCGAGAAGCCTCAGCGGAAATGGGCCTCATCTCGCCTGGAGGGCAAAACCTCCTGGATTTTCTCGAGTTGCGGCAGGTGCTCTCGACTTACGACGGGGACCTCAGGGACCCGCTCTGGTGGCCTCAGGAAAGGCCAGTCCCTATGCGAGTTCCTCGGGGGCCTCTCGGGATTCCTCTCCCGTCGATACTGGGGCCTAAGACCTTGTGTGGAGTCGGAGCCGGAACCTGAGGATTCCTCTCCAGTGCTGACATGGATCTTGGGGTACTTCTGGAGTCTCCCCAAGGGAGTCAGTCCTCGTCTCGAATGCGGGCATGCACTTGCGCTTTCCTCCAGAGCGGTAGCAGCAGTGTCACGCAGTCCGCCGCGTGGATCAAAGGATCTATGGTTTTCCCTCGAGTCTTTCCCACGAGGCTTTCCCACGAGGCTTTCCCACAGGGCTGTCCCACGTGCACACGTGGTGGGAGTCGATCCTCGGCTTGAACGTCAAGGCAGTGCAGGGAAAACAGGTTCCTCTGGAATGGACTGACACATCTGGGGGACTCTTGGAATGGTGGCACGACCCTGGAGTTCCTCTCGCCTTTCCTGTGGAGAGCGCCTCCTCTTGAGATGCGACGGGAACGCCGGGAATTCTTTCCCTACGAAACAGGGAAAGGATCCCTCATCTCGAGCTAGGAGGCGGAAACGGGGCTCCCCTGGATGTGTGCGGGACCGACGTGCTTCCTCTCGAGTGGAGACGGGTATGTCGGGGAACTTCTTGAGTTGCAGCAAGGGTGTGAAGGACCCTTTGGAAGGTCCAGTGGTTAGATGTGATTGGCCTCGAGAATTCTCAGCGGAAATGGGCCTCATCTCGCCTGGAGGGCAAAACCTCCTGGATTTTCTCGAGTTGCGGCAGGTGCTCTCGACTTACGACGGGGACTTCAGGGACCCGCTCTGGTGGCCTCTGGAAAGGCCAGTCCCCATGCGAGTTCCTCGGGGGCCTCTCGGGATTCCTCTCCCGTCGATGCCGGGGCCTAAGACCTTGTGTGGAGTCGGGGCCGGAACCTAAGGATTCCTCTCCAGTGCTGACATGGATCTTGGGGTACTTCTGGAGTCTCCCCAGGGGAGTCAGTCCTCGTCTCGAATGCGGGCATGCACTTGCGCTTTCCTCCAGAGCGGTAGCAGCAGTGTCACGCAGTCCGCCGCGTGGATCAAAGGATCTATGCTTTTCCCTCGAGTCTTTCCCACGACGCTTTCCCACAGGGCTGTCCCACGTGCACACGTGGTGGGAGTCGATCCTCGGCTTGAACGTCAAGGCAGTGCAGGGAAAACAGGTTCCTCTAGAATGGACTGACACATCTGGGGGACTCTTCGAATGGTGGCACGACCCTGGAGTTCCTCTCGCCTTTCCTGTGGAGAGCGCCTCCTCTTGAGATGCGACAGGAACGCCGGGAATTCTTTCCCTAAGAAACAGGGAAAGGATCCCTCATCTCGAGCGAGGAGGCGGAAACGGGGCTCCCCTGGATGTGTGCGGGACCCACGTGCTTCCTCTCGAGTGGAGACGGGTATGTCGGGGAACTTCTTGAGTTGCAGCAAGGGTGTGAAGGACCCTTTGGAAGTTCCAGTGGTTAGACGTGATTGGCCTCGAGAAGCCTCAGCGGAAATGGGCCTCATCTCGCCTGGAGGGCAAAACCTCCTGGATTTTCTCGAGTTGAGGCAGGTGCTCTCGACTTACGACGGGGACCTCAGGGACCCGCTCTGGTGGCCTCAGGAAAGGCCAGTCCCCATGCGAGTTCCTCGGGGGCCTCTCGGGATTCCTCTCCCGTCGATGCCGGGGCCTAAGACCTTGTGTGGAGTCGGGGCCGGAACCTGAGGATTCCTCTCCAGTGCTGACATGGATCTTGGGGTACTTCTGGAGTCTGCCAAGGGGAGTCAGTCCTCGTCTCGAATGCGGGCATGCACGTGCGCTTTCCTCCAGAGCGGTAGCAGCAGTGTCACGCAGTCCGCCGCGTGGATCAAAGGATCTATGGTTTTCCCTCGAGTCTTTCCCACGAGGCTTTCCCACGAGGCTTTCCCACAGGGCTGTCCCACGTGCACACGTGGTGGGAGTCGATCCTCGGCTTGAACGTCAAGGCAGTGCAGGGAAAACAGGTTCCTCTGGAATGGACTGACACATCTGGGGGACTCTTGGAATGGTGGCACGACCCTGGAGTTCCTCTCGCCTTTCCTGTGGAGAGCGCCTCCTCTTGAGATGCGACGGGAACGCCAGGAATTCTTTCCCTACGAAACAGGGAAAGGATCCCTCATCTCGAGCTAGGAGGCGGAAACGGGGCTCCCCTGGATGTGTGCGGGAACCCACGTGCTTCCTCTCGAGTGGAGACGGGTATGTCGGGGAACTTCTTGAGTTGCAGCAAGGGTGTGAAGGACCCTTTGGAAGTTCCAGTGGTTAGATGTGATTGGCATCGAGAAGCCTCAGCGGAAATGGGCCTCATCTCGCCTGGAGGGCCAAACCTCCTGGATTTTCTCGAGTTGCGGCAGGTGCTCTCGACTTAAGACGGGGACCCCAGGGACCCGCTCTGGTGGCCTCAGGAAAGGCCAGTCCCCATGCGAGTTCCTCGGGGGCCTCTCGGGATTCCTCTCCCGTCGATGCCGGGGCCTAAGACCTTGTGTGGAGTCGGGGCCGGAACCTGAGGATTCCTCTCCAGTGCTGACATGGATCTTGGGGTACTTCTGGAGTCTCCCCAGGGGAGTCAGTCCTCGTCTCGAATGCGGGCATGCACTTGCGCTTTCCTCCAGAGCGGTAGCAGCAGTGTCACGCAGTCCGCCGCGTGGATCAAAGGATCTATGGTTTTCCCTCGAGTCTTTCCCACGAGGCTTTCCCACGAGGCTTTCCCACAGGGCTGTCCCACGTGCACACGTGGAGGGAGTCGATCCTCGGCTTGAACGTCAAGGCAGTGCAGGGAAAACAGGTTCCTCTAGAATGGACTGACACATCTGGGGGACTCTTGGAATGGTGGCACGACCCTGGAATTCCTCTCGCCTTTCCTGTGGAGAGCGCCTCCTCTTGAGATGCGACGGGAACGCCGGGAATTCTTTCCCTACGAAACAGGGAAAGGATCCCTCATCTCGAGGTAGGAGGCGGAAACGGGGTCCCCTGGATGTGTGCGGGACCCACGTGCTTCCTCTCTAGTGCAGACGGGTATGTCGGGGAACTTCTTGAGTTGCAGCAAGGGTGTGCAGGACCCTTTGGAAGTTCCAGTGGTTAGACGTGATTAGACTCGAGAAGCCTCAGTGGAAATGGGCCTCATCTCGCCTGGAAGGCCAAACCTCCTGGATTTTCTCGAGTTGCGGCAGGTGCTCTCGACTTACGACGGGGACCTCAGGGAACAGCTCTGGTGGCCTCAGGAAAGGCCAGTCCCCATGCGAGTTCCTCGGGGGCCTCTCGGGATTCCTCTCCCGTCGATGCCGGGGCCTAAGACCTTGTGTGGAATCGGGGCCGGAACCTGAGGATTCCTCTCCAGTGCTGACATGGATCTTGGGGTACTTCTGGAGTCTCCCCAGGGGAGTCAGTCCTCGTCTCGAATGCGGGCATGCACTTGCGCTTTCCTCCAGAGCGGTAGCAGCAGTGTCACGCAGTCTGCCCGTGGATCAAAGGATCTATGGTTTTCCCTCGAGTCTTTCCCACGAGTCTTTCCCACAGGGCTGTCCCACGTGCAGACGTGGTGGGAGTCGAATCTCGGCTTGAAAGTCAAGGCAGTGCAGGGAAAACAGGTTCCTCTGGAATGGACTGACACATCTGGGGGACTCTTGGAATGGTGGCACGACCCTGGAGTTCCTCTCGCCTTTCCTGTGGAGAGCCCCTCCTCTTGAGATGCGACGGGAACGCCGGGAATTCTTTCCCTACGAAACAGGGAAAGGATCCCTCATCTCGAGCTAGGAGGCGGAAACGGGGCTCCCCTGGATGTGTGCGGGACACCACGTGCTTCGTCTCGAGTGCAGACGGGTATGTCGGGGAACTTCTTGAGTTGCAGCAATGGTGTGAAGGACCCTTTGGAAGTTCCAGTGGTTAGATGTGATTGGCCTCGAGAAGCCTCAGCGGAAATGGGCGTCATCTCGCCTGGAGGGCAAAACCTCCTGGATTTTCTCGAGTTGCGGCAGGTGCTCTCGACTTACGACGGGGACCTCAGGGACTCGCTCTGGTGGCCTCAGGAAAGGCCAGTCCCCATGCGAGTTCCTCGGGGGCCTCTCGGGATTCCTCTCCCGTCGATGCCGGGGCCTAAGACCTTGTGTGGAGTCGGGGCCGGAACCTGAGGATTCCTCTCCAGTGCTGACATGGATCTTGGGGTACTTCTGGAGTCTCCCCAGGGGAGTCAGTCCTCGTCTCGAATGCGGGCATGCACTTGCGCTTTCCTCCAGAGCGGTAGCAGCAGTGTCACGCAGTCCGCCGCGTGGATCAAAGGATCTATGGTTTTCCCTCGAGTCTTGCCCATGAGGCTTTCCCACGAGGCTTTCCCACAGGGCTGTCCCACGTGCACACGTGGTGGGAGTAGATCCTCGGCTTGAACGTCAAGGCAGTGCAGGGAAAACAGGTTCCTCTGGAATGGACTGACACATCTGGGGGACTCTTGGAATGGTGTCACGACCCTGGAGTTCCTCTCGCCTTTCCTGTGGAGAGCGCCTCCTCTTGAGATGCGACGGGAACGCCGGGAATTCTTTCCCTACGAAACAGGGAAAGGATCCCTCATCTCGAGCTAGGAGGCGGAAACGGGGCTCCCCTGGATGTGTGCGGGACCCACGTGCTTCCTCTCTAGTGCAGACGGGTATGTCGGGGAACTTCTTGAGTTGCAGCAAGGGTGTGCAGGACCCTTTGGAAGTTCCAGTGGTTAGACGTGATTAGACTCGAGAAGCCTCAGTGGAAATGGGCCTCATCTCGCCTGGAAGGCCAAACCTCCTGGATTTTCTCGAGTTGCGGCAGGTGCTCTCGACTTACGACGGGGACCTCAGGGAACCGCTCTGGTGGCCTCAGGAAAGGCCAGTCCCCATGCGAGTTCCTCGGGGGCCTCTCGGGATTCCTCTCCCGTCGATGCCGGGGCCTAAGACCTTGTGTGGAATCGGGGCCGGAACCTGAGGATTCCTCTCCAGTGCTGACATGGATCTTGGGGTACTTCTGGAGTCTCCCCAGGGGAGTCAGTCCTCGTCTCGAATGCGGGCATGCACTTGCGCTTTCCTCCAGAGCGGTAGCAGCAGTGTCACGCAGTCTGCCGCGTGGATCAAAGGATCTATGGTTTTCCCTCGAGTCTTTCCCACGAGTCTTTCCCACAGGGCTGTCCCACGTGCAGACGTGGTGGGAGTCGAATCTCGGCTTGAACGTCAAGGCAGTGCAGGGAAAACAGGTTCCTCTGGAATGGACTGACACATCTGGGGGACTCTTGGAATGGTGGCACGACCCTGGAGTTCCTCTCGCCTTTCCTGTGGAGAGCCCCTCCTCTTGAGATGCGACGGGAACGCCGGGAATTCTTTCCCTACGAAACAGGGAAAGGATCCCTCATCTCGAGCTAGGAGGCGGAAACGGGGCTCCCCTGGATGTGTGCGGGACACCACGTGCTTCCTCTCGAGTGCAGACGGGTATGTCGGGGAACTTCTTGAGTTGCAGCAATGGTGTGAAGGACCCTTTGGAAGTTCCAGTGGTTAGATGTGATTGGCCTCGAGAAGCCTCAGCGGAAATGGGCGTCATCTCGCCTGGAGGGCAAAACCTCCTGGATTTTCTCGAGTTGCGGCAGGTGCTCTCGACTTACGACGGGGACCTCAGGGACTCGCTCTGGTGGCCTCAGGAAAGGCCAGTCACCATGCGAGTTCCTCGGGGGCCTCTCGGGATTCCTCTCCCGTCGATGCCGGGGCCTAAGACCTTGTGTGGAGTCGGGGCCGGAACCTGAGGATTCCTCTCCAGTGCTGACATGGATCTTGGGGTACTTCTGGAGTCTCCCCAGGGGAGTCAGTCCTCGTCTCGAATGCGGGCATGCACTTGCGCTTTCCTCCAGAGCGGTAGCAGCAGTGTCACGCAGTCCGCCGCGTGGATCAAAGGATCTATGGTTTTCCCTCGAGTCTTGCCCATGAGGCTTTCCCACGAGGCTTTCCCACAGGGCTGTCCCACGTGCACACGTGGTGGGAGTAGATCCTCGGCTTGAACGTCAAGGCAGTGCAGGGAAAACAGGTTCCTCTGGAATGGACTGACACATCTGGGGGACTCTTGGAATGGTGTCACGACCCTGGAGTTCCT
Organism: Ovis canadensis; assembly: GCF_042477335.2. Taxonomy (NCBI): domain Eukaryota; kingdom Metazoa; phylum Chordata; class Mammalia; order Artiodactyla; family Bovidae; genus Ovis; species Ovis canadensis. The sequence goes on from NC_091252.1 coordinate 5,985,448, forward strand.
CTCGCCTTTCCTGTGGAGAGCGCCTCCTCTTGAGATGCGACGGGAACGCCGGGAATTCTTTCCCTACGAAACAGGGAAAGGATCCCTCATCTCGAGCTAGGAGGCGGAAACGGGGCTCCCCTGGATGTGTGCGGGACCCACGTGCTTCCTCTCTAGTGCAGACGGGTATGTCGGGGAACTTCTTGAGTTGCAGCAAGGGTGTGAAGTACCCTTTGGAAGTTCCAGTGGTTAAACGTGATTAGACTCGAGAAGCCTCAGCGGAAATGGGCCTCATCTCGCCTGGAGGGCAAAACCTCCTGGATTTTCTCGAGTTGCGGCAGGTGCTCTCGACTTACGACGGGGACCTCAGGGACCCGCTCTGGTGGCCTCAGGAAAGGCCAGTCCCTATGCGAGTTCCTCGGGGGCCTCTCGGGATTCCTCTCCCGTCGATGCCGGTGCCTAAGACCTTGTGTGGAGTCGGGGCCGGAACCTGAGGATTCCTCTCCAGTGCTGACATGGATCTTGGGGTACTTCTGGAGTCTCCCCAAGGGAGTCAGTCCTCGTCTCGAATGCGGGCATGCACTTGCGCTTTCCTCCAGAGCGGTAGCAGCAGTGTCACGCAGTCCGCCGCGTGGATCAAAGGATCTATGGTTTTCCCTCGAGTCTTTCCCACGAGGCTTTCCCACGAGGCTTTCCCACAGGGCTGTCCCACGTGCACACGTGGTGGGAGTCGATCCTCGGCTTGAACGTCAAGGCAGTGCAGGGAAAACAGGTTCCTCTGGAATGGACTGACACATCTGGGGGACTCTTGGAATGGTGGCACGACCCTGGAGTTCCTCTCGCCTTTCCTGTGGAGAGCGCCTCGTCTTGAGATGCGACGGGAACGCCGGGAATTCTTTCCCTACGAAACAGGGAAAGGATCCCTCATCTCGAGCTAGGAGGCGGAAACGGGGCTCCCCTGGATGTGTGCGGGACCGACGTGCTTCCTCTCGAGTGGAGACGGGTATGTCGGGGAACTTCTTGAGTTGCAGCAAGGGTGTGAAGGACCCTTTGGAAGGTCCAGTGGTTAGATGTGATTGGCCTCGAGAATTCTCAGCGGAAATGGGCCTCATCTCGCCTGGAGGGCAAAACCTCCTGGATTTTCTCGAGTTGCGGCAGGTGCTCTCGACTTACGACGGGGACCTCAGGGACCCGCTCTGGTGGCCTCTGGAAAGGCCAGTCCCCATGTGAGTTCCTCGGGGGCCTCTCGGGATTCCTCTCCCGTCGATGCCGGGGCCTAAGACCTTGTGTGGAGTCGGGGCCGGAACCTAAGGATTCCTCTCCAGTGCTGACATGGATCTTGGGGTACTTCTGGAGTCTCCCCAGGGGAGTCAGTCCTCGTCTCGAATGCGGGCATGCACTTGCGCTTTCCTCCAGAGCGGTAGCAGCAGTGTCACGCAGTCCGCCGCGTGGATCAAAGGATCTATGCTTTTCCCTCGAGTCTTTCCCACGACGCTTTCCCACAGGGCTGTCCCACGTGCACACGTGGTGGGAGTCGATCCTCGGCTTGAACGTCAAGGCAGTGCAGGGAAAACAGGTTCCTCTAGAATGGACTGACACATCTGGGGGACTCTTCGAATGGTGGCACGACCCTGGAGTTCCTCTCGCCTTTCCTGTGGAGAGCGCCTCCTCTTGAGATGCGACAGGAACGCCGGGAATTCTTTCCCTAAGAAACAGGGAAAGGATCCCTCATCTCGAGCGAGGAGGCGGAAACGGGGCTCCCCTGGATGTGTGCGGGACCCACGTGCTTCCTCTCGAGTGGAGACGGGTATGTCGGGGAACTTCTTGAGTTGCAGCAAGGGTGTGAAGGACCCTTTGGAAGTTCCAGTGGTTAGACGTGATTGGCCTCGAGAAGCCTCAGCGGAAATGGGCCTCATCTCGCCTGGAGGGCAAAACCTCCTGGATTTTCTCGAGTTGAGGCAGGTGCTCTCGACTTACGACGGGGACCTCAGGGACCCGCTCTGGTGGCCTCAGGAAAGGCCAGTCCCCATGCGAGTTCCTCGGGGGCCTCTCGGGATTCCTCTCCCGTCGATGCCGGGGCCTAAGACCTTGTGTGGAGTCGGGGCCGGAACCTGAGGATTCCTCTCCAGTGCTGACATGGATCTTGGGGTACTTCTGGAGTCTGCCAAGGGGAGTCAGTCCTCGTCTCGAATGCGGGCATGCACGTGCGCTTTCCTCCAGAGCGGTAGCAGCAGTGTCACGCAGTCCGCCGCGTGGATCAAAGGATCTATGGTTTTCCCTCGAGTCTTTCCCACGAGGCTTTCCCACGAGGCTTTCCCACAGGGCTGTCCCACGTGCACACGTGGTGGGAGTCGATCCTCGGCTTGAACGTCAAGGCAGTGCAGGGAAAACAGGTTCCTCTGGAATGGACTGACACATCTGGGGGACTCTTGGAATGGTGGCACGACCCTGGAGTTCCTCTCGCCTTTCCTGTGGAGAGCGCCTCCTCTTGAGATGCGACGGGAACGCCAGGAATTCTTTCCCTACGAAACAGGGAAAGGATCCCTCATCTCGAGCTAGGAGGCGGAAACGGGGCTCCCCTGGATGTGTGCGGGACCCCACGTGCTTCCTCTCGAGTGGAGACGGGTATGTCGGGGAACTTCTTGAGTTGCAGCAAGGGTGTGAAGGACCCTTTGGAAGTTCCAGTGGTTAGATGTGATTGGCATCGAGAAGCCTCAGCGGAAATGGGCCTCATCTCGCCTGGAGGGCCAAACCTCCTGGATTTTCTCGAGTTGCGGCAGGTGCTCTCGACTTAAGACGGGGACCCCAGGGACCCGCTCTGGTGGCCTCAGGAAAGGCTAGTCCCCATGCGAGTTCCTCGGGGGCCTCTCGGGATTCCTCTCCCGTCGATGCCGGGGCCTAAGACCTTGTGTGGAGTCGGGGCCGGAACCTGAGGATTCCTCTCCAGTGCTGACATGGATCTTGGGGTACTTCTGGAGTCTCCCCAGGGGAGTCAGTCCTCGTCTCGAATGCGGGCATGCACTTGCGCTTTCCTCCAGAGCGGTAGCAGCAGTGTCACGCAGTCCGCCGCGTGGATCAAAGGATCTATGGTTTTCCCTCGAGTCTTTCCCACGAGGCTTTCCCACGAGGCTTTCCCACAGGGCTGTCCCACGTGCACACGTGGAGGGAGTCGATCCTCGGCTTGAACGTCAAGGCAGTGCAGGGAAAACAGGTTCCTCTAGAATGGACTGACACATCTGGGGGACTCTTGGAATGGTGGCACGACCCTGGAATTCCTCTCGCCTTTCCTGTGGAGAGCGCCTCCTCTTGAGATGCGACGGGAACGCCGGGAATTCTTTCCCTACGAAACAGGGAAAGGATCCCTCATCTCGAGGTAGGAGGCGGAAACGGGGTCCCCTGGATGTGTGCGGGACCCACGTGCTTCCTCTCTAGTGCAGACGGGTATGTCGGGGAACTTCTTGAGTTGCAGCAAGGGTGTGCAGGACCCTTTGGAAGTTCCAGTGGTTAGACGTGATTAGACTCGAGAAGCCTCAGTGGAAATGGGCCTCATCTCGCCTGGAGGGCCAAACCTCCTGGATTTTCTCGAGTTGCGGCAGGTGCTCTCGACTTACGACGGGGACCTCAGGGAACCGCTCTGGTGGCCTCAGGAAAGGCCAGTCCCCATGCGAGTTCCTCGGGGGCCTCTCGGGATTCCTCTCCCGTCGATGCCGGGGCCTAAGACCTTGTGTGGAATCGGGGCCGGAACCTGAGGATTCCTCTCCAGTGCTGACATGGATCTTGGGGTACTTCTGGAGTCTCCCCAGGGGAGTCAGTCCTCGTCTCGAATGCGGGCATGCACTTGCGCTTTCCTCCAGAGCGGTAGCAGCAGTGTCACGCAGTCTGCCGCGTGGATCAAAGGATCTATGGTTTTCCCTCGAGTCTTTCCCACGAGTCTTTCCCACAGGGCTGTCCCACGTGCAGACGTGGTGGGAGTCGAATCTCGGCTTGAACGTCAAGGCAGTGCAGGGAAAACAGGTTCCTCTGGAATGGACTGACACATCTGGGGGACTCTTGGAATGGTGGCACGACCCTGGAGTTCCTCTCGCCTTTCCTGTGGAGAGCCCCTCCTCTTGAGATGCGACGGGAACGCCGGGAATTCTTTCCCTACGAAACAGGGAAAGGATCCCTCATCTCGAGCTAGGAGGCGGAAACGGGGCTCCCCTGGATGTGTGCGGGACACCACGTGCTTCCTCTCGAGTGCAGACGGGTATGTCGGGGAACTTCTTGAGTTGCAGCAATGGTGTGAAGGACCCTTTGGAAGTTCCAGTGGTTAGATGTGATTGGCCTCGAGAAGCCTCAGCGGAAATGGGCGTCATCTCGCCTGGAGGGCAAAACCTCCTGGATTTTCTCGAGTTGCGGCAGGTGCTCTCGACTTACGACGGGGACCTCAGGGACTCGCTCTGGTGGCCTCAGGAAAGGCCAGTCCCCATGCGAGTTCCACGGGGGCCTCTCGGGATTCCTCTCCCGTCGATGCCGGGGCCTAAGACCTTGTGTGGAGTCGGGGCCGGAACCTGAGGATTCCTCTCCAGTGCTGACATGGATCTTGGGGTACTTCTGGAGTCTCCCCAGGGGAGTCAGTCCTCGTCTCGAATGCGGGCATGCACTTGCGCTTTCCTCCAGAGCGGTAGAAGCAGTGTCACGCAGTCCGCCGCGTGGATCAAAGGATCTATGTTTTTCCCTCGAGTCTTTCCCACGAGGCTTTCCCACGAGGCTTTCCCACAGGGCTGTCCCACGTGCACACGTGGTGGGAGTCGATCCTCGGATTGAACGTCAAGGCAGTGCAGGGAAAACAGGTTCCTCTGGAATGGACTGACATATCTGGGCGACTCTTGGAATGGTGGCACGACCCTGGAGTTCCTCTCGCCTTTCCTGTGGAGAGCGCCTCCTCTTGAGATGCGACGGGAACGCCGGGAATTCTTTCCCTACGAAAGAGGGCAAGGATCCCTCATCTCGAGCTAGGAGGCGGAAACGGGGCTCCCCTGGATGTGTGCGGGACACCACGTGCTTCCTCTCGAGTGCAGACGGGTATGTCGGGGAACTTCTTGAGTTGCAGCAAGGGTGTGAAGGACCCTTTGGAAGTTCCAGTGGTTAGATGTGATTGGCCTCGAGAAGCCTCAGCGGAAATGGGCCTCATCTCGCCTGGAGGGCAAAACCTCCTGGATTTTCTCGAGTTGCGGCAGGTGCTCTCGACTTACGACGGGGACCTCAGGGACCCGCTCTGGTGGCCTCAGGAAAGGCCAGTCCCCATGCGAGTTCCTCGGGGGCCTCTCGGGATTCCTCTCCCGTCGATGCCGGGGCCTAAGACCTTGTGTGGAATCGGGGCCGGAACCTGAGGATTCCTCTCCAGTGCTGACATGGATCTTGGGGTACTTCTGGAGTCTCCCCAGGGGAGTCAGTCCTCGTCTCGAATGCGGGCATGCACTTGCGCTTTCCTCCAGAGCGGTAGCAGCAGTGTCACGCAGTCTGCCGCGTGGATCAAAGGATCTATGGTTTTCCCTCGAGTCTTTCCCACGAGGCTTTCCCACAGGGCTGTCCCACGTGCAGACGTGGTGGGAGTCGAATCTCGGCTTGAACGTCAAGGCAGTGCAGGGAAAACAGGTTCCTCTGGAATGGACTGACACATCTGGGGGACTCTTGGAATGGTGGCACTGCCCTGGAGTTCCTCTCGCCTTTCCTGTGGAGAGCGCCTCCTCTTGAGATGTGACGGGAACGCCGGGAATTCTTTCCCTACGAAACAGGGAAAGGATCCCTCATCTCGAGCTAGGAGGCGGAAACGGGGCTCCCCTGGATGTGTGCGGGACACCACGTGCTTCCTCTCGAGTGCAGACGGGTATGTCGGGGAACTTCTTGAGTTGCAGCAAGGGTGTGAAGGACCCTTTGGAAGTTCGAGTGGTTAGATGTGATTGGCCTCGAGAAGCCTCAGCGGAAATGGGCCTCATCTCGCCTGGAGGGCAAAACCTCCTGGATTTTCTCGAGTTGCGGCAGGTGCTCTCGACTTACGACGGGGACCTCAGGGACTCGCTCTGGTGGCCTCAGGAAAGGCCAGTCCCCATGCGAGTTCCTCGGGGGCCTCTCGGGATTCCTCTCCCGTCGATGCCGGGGCCTAAGACCTTGTGTGGAGTCGGGGCCGGAAGCTGAGGATTCCTCTCCAGTGCTGACATGGATCTTGGGGTACTTCTGGAGTCTCCCCAGGGGAGTCAGTCCTCGTCTCGAATGCGGGCATGCACTTGCGCTTTCCTCCAGAGCGGTAGCAGCAGTGTCACTCAGTCCGCCGCGTGGATCAAAGGATCTATGGTTTTCCCTCGAGTCTTTCCCACGAGGCTTTCCCACGAGGCTTTCCCACAGGGCTGTCCCACGTGCACACGTGGTGGGAGTCGATCCTCGGCTTGAACGTCAAGGCAGTGCAGGGAAAACAGGTTCCTCTGGAATGGACTGACACATCTGGGGGACTCTTGGAATGGTGTCACGACCCTGGAGTTCCTCTCGCCTTTCCTGTGGAGAGCGCCTCCTCTTGAGATGCGACGGGAACGTCGGGAATTCTTTCCCTACGAAACAGGGAAAGGATCCCTCATCTCGAGCTAGGAGGCGGAAACTGGGCTCCCCTGGATGTGTGCGGGAACCCTCGTGCTTCCTCTCGAGTGCAGACGGGTATGTCGGGGAACTTCTTGAGTTGCAGCAAGGGTGTGAAGGACCCTTTGGACGTTCCAGTGGTTAGATGTGATTGGCCTCGAGAAGCCTCAGCGGAAATGGGCCTCATCTCGCCTGGAGGTGAAAACCTCCTGGATTTTCTCGAGTTGCGGCAGGTGCTCTCGACTTACGACGGGGACCTCAGGGACCCGCTCTGGTGGCCTCAGGAAAGGCCAGTCCCCATGCGAGTTCCTCGGGGGCCTCTCGGGATTCCTCTCCCGTCGATGCCGGGGCCTAAGACCTTGTGTGGAGTCGGGGCCGGAACCTGAGGATTCCTCTCCAGTGCTGACATGGATCTTGGGGTACTTCTGGAGTCTCCCCAGGGGAGTCAGTCCTCGTCTCGAATGCGGGCATGCATTGCGCTTTCCTCCAGAGCGGTAGCAGCAGTGTCACGCAGTCCGCCGCGTGGATCAAAGGATCTATGGTTTTCCCTCGAGTCTTTCCCACGAGGCTTTCCCACGAGGCTTTCCCACAGGGCTGTCCCACGTGCACACGTGGTGGGAGTCGATCCTCGGCTTGAACGTCAAGGCAGTGCAGGGAAAACAGTTTCCTCTGGAATGGACTGACACATCTGGGGGACTCTTGGAATGGTGGCATGACCCTGGAGTTCCTCTCGCCTTTCCTGTGGAGAGCGCCTCCTCCTGAGATGTGACGGGAACGCCGGGAATTCTTTCCCTACGAAACAGGGAAAGGATCCCTCATCTCGAGCTAGGAGGCGGAAACGGGGCTCCCCTGGATGTTTGCGGGACACCACGTGCTTCCTCTCGAGTGCAGACGGGTATGTCGGGGAACTTCTTGAGTTGCAGCAAGGGTGTGAAGGACCCTTTGGAAGGTCCAGTGGTTAGATGTGATTGGCCTCGAGAAGCCTCAGCGGAAATGGGCCTCATCTCGCCTGGAGGGCAAAACCTCCTGGATTTTCTCGAGTTGCGGCAGGTGATCTCGACTTACGACGGGGACCTCAGGGACCCGCTCTGGTGGCCTCAGGAAAGGCCAGTCCCCATGCGAGTTCCTCCGGGGCCTCTCGGGATTCCTCTCCCGTCGATGCCGGGGCCTAAGACCTTGTGTGGAGTCGGGGCCGGAACCTGAGGATTCCTCTCCAGTGCTGACATGGATCTTGGGGTACTTCTGGAGTCTCCCCAGGGGAGTCAGTCCTCGTCTCGAATGCGGGCATGCACTTGCGCTTTCCTCCAGAGCGGAAGCAGCAGTGTCACGCAGTCCGCCGCGTGGATCAAAGGATCTATGGTTTTCCCTCGAGTCTTTCCCACGAGGCTTTCCCACGAGGCTTTCCCACAGGGCTGTCCCACGTGCACACGTGGTGGGAGTCGATCCTCGGCTTGAACGTCAAGGCAGTGCAGGGAAAACAGGTTCCTCTGGAATGGACTGACACATCTGGGCGACTCTTGGAATGGTGGCACGACCCTGGAGTTCCTCTCGCCTTTCCTGTGGAGAGCGCCTCCTCTTGAGATGCGACGGGAACGCCGGGAATTCTTTCCCTAGGAAACAGGGAAAGGATCCCTCATCTCGAGCTAGGAGGCGGAAACGGGGCTCCCCTGGATGTGTGTGGGACCCCACGTGCTTCCTCTCGAGTGGAGACGGGTATGTCAGGGAACTTCTTGAGTTGCAGCAAGGGTGTGAAGGACCCTTTGGAAGTTCCAGTGGTTAGATGTGATTGGCCTCGAGAAGCCTCAGCGGAAATGGGCCTCATCTCGCCTGGAGGGCAAAACCTCCTGGATTTTCTCGAGTTGCGGCAGGTGCTCTCGACTTACGACCGGGACCTCAGGGACCCGCTCTGGTGGCCTCAGGAAAGGCCAGTCCCCATGCGAGTTCCTCGGGGGCCTCTCGGGATTCATATCCCGTCGATGCCGGGGCCTAAGACCTTGTGTGGAGTCGGGGCCGGAACCTGAGGATTCCTCTCCAGTGCTGACATGGATCTTGGGGTACTTCGGGAGTCTCCCCAGGGGAGTCAGTCCTCGTCTCGAATGCGGGCATGCACTTGCGCTTTCCTCCAGAGCGGTAGCAGCAGTGTCACGCAGTCCGCCGCGTCGATCAAAGGATCTATGTTTTTCCCTCGAGTCTTTCCCACGAGGCTTTCCCACGAGGCTTTCCCACAGGGCTGTCCCACGTGCACACGTGGTGGGAGTCGATCCTCGGCTTGAACGTCAAGGCAGTGCAGGGAAAACAGGTTCCTCTGGAATGGACTGACACATCTGGGGGACTCTTGGAATGGTGTCACGACCCTGGAGTTCCTCTCGCCTTTCCTGTGGAGAGCGCCTCGTCTTGAGATGCGACGGGAACGCCGGGAATTCTTTCCCTACGAAACAGGGAAAGGATCCCTCATCTCGAGCTAGGAGGCGGAAACGGGGCTCCCCTGGATGTGTGCGGGACACCACGTGCTTCCTCTCGAGTGGAGACGGGTATGTCGGGGAACTTCTTGAGTTGCAGCAAGGGTGTGAAGGACCTTTTGGAAGGTCCAGTGGTTAGAAGTGATTGGCCTCGAGAAGCCTCAGCGGAAATGGGCCTCATCTCGCCTCGAGGGCAAAACCTCCTGGATTTTCTCGAGTTGCGGCAGGTGCTCTCGACTTACGACGGGGACCTCAGGGACCCGCTCTGGTGGCCTCAGGAAAGGCCAGTCCCCATGCGAGTTCCTCGGGGGCCTCTCGGGATTCCTCTCCCGTCGATGCCGGGGCCTAAGACCTTGTGTGGAGTCGGGGCCGGAACCTGAGGATTCCTCTCCAGTGCTGACATGGATCTTGGGGTACTTCTGGAGTCGCCCCAGGGGAGTCAGTCCTCGTCTCGAATGCGGGCATGCACTTGCGCTTTCCTCCAGAGCGGTAGCAGCAGTGTCACGCACTCCACCGCGTGGATCAAAGGATCTATGGTTTTCCCTCGAGTCTTTCCCACGAGGCTTTCCCACGACGCTTTCCCACAGGGCTGTCCCACGTGCACACGTGGTGGGAGTCGATCCTCGGCTTGAACGTCAATGCAGTGCAGGGAAAACAGGTTCCTCTGGAATGGACTGACACATCTGGGGGACTCTTGGAATGGTGGCATGACCCTGGAGTTCCTCTCGCCTTTCCTGTGGAGAGCGCCTCCTCTTGAGATGCGACGGGAACGCCGGGAATTCTTTCCCTACGAAACAGGGAAAGGATCCCTCATCTCGAGCTAGGAGGCGGAAACGGGGCTCCCCTGGATGTGTGCGGGACGCCACGTGCTTCCTATCGATTGGAGACGGGTATGTCGGGGAACTTCTTGAGTTGCAGCAATGGTGTGAAGGACCCTTTGGAAGTTCCAGTGGTTAGATGTGATTGGCCACGAGAAGCCTCAGCGGAAATGGGCCTCATCTCGCCTGGAGGGCAAAACCTCCTGGATTTTCTCGAGTTGCGGCAGGTGCTCTCGACTTACGACGGGGACCTCAGGGAACCGCTCTGGTGGCCTCAGGAAAGGCCAGTCCCCATGCGAGTTCCTCGGGGGCCTCTCGGGATTCCTCTCCCGTCGATGCCGGTGCCTAAGACCTTGTGTGGAGTCGGGGCCGGAACCTGAGGATTCCTCTCGAGTGCTTACATGGATCTTGGGGTACTTCTGGAGTCTCCCCAGGGGAGTCAGTCCTCGTCTCGAATGCGGGCATGCACTTGCGCTTTCCTCCAGAGCGGTAACAGCAGTGTCACGCAGTCCGCCGCGTGGATCAAAGGATCTATGGTTTTCCCTCGAGTCTTTCCCACGAGGCTTTCCCACGAGGCTTTCCCACAGGGCTGTCCCACGTGCACACGTGGTGGGAGTCGATCCTCGGCTTGAACGTCAATGCAGTGCAGGGAAAACAGGTTCCTCTGGAATGGACTGACACATCTGGGGGACTCTTGGAATGGTGGCATGACCCTGGAGTTCCTCTCGCCTTTCCTGTGGAGAGCGCCTCCTCTTGAGATGCGACGGGAACGCCGGGAATTCTTTCCCTACGAAACAGGGAAAGGATCCCTCATCTCGAGCTAGGAGGCGGAAACGGGGCTCCCCTGGATGTGTGCGGGACACCACGTGCTTCCTCTGGAGTGCAGACGGGTGTGTCGGGGAACTTCTTGAGTTGCAGCAAGGGTGTGAAGGACCCTTTGGAAGTTCCAGTGGTTAGATGTGATTGGCCTCGAGAAGCCTCAGCGGAAATGGGCCTCATCTCGCCTGGAGGGCAAAACCTCCTGGATTTTCTCGAGTTGCGGCAGGTGCTCTCGACTTACGACGGGGACCTCAGGGACCCGCTCTGGTGGCCTCAGGCAAGGCCAGTCCCCATGCGAGTTCCTCGGGGGCCTCTCGGGATTCCTCTCCCGTCGATGCCGGGGCCTAAGACCTTGTGTGGAGTCGAGGCCGGAACCTGAGGATTCCTCTCCAGTGCTGACATGGATCTTGGGGTACTTCTGGAGTCTCCCCAGGGGAGTCAGTCCTCGTCTCGAATGCGGGCATGCACTTGCGCTTTCCTCCAGAGCGGTAGCAGCAGTGTCACGCAGTCCGCCGCGTGGATCAAAGGATCTATGGTTTTCCCTCGAGTCTTTCCCACGAGGCTTTCCCACGAGGCTTTCCCACAGGGCTGTCCCACGTGCACACGTGGTGGGAGTCGATCCTCGGATTCAACGTCAAGGCAGTGCAGGGAAAACAGGTTCCTCTGGAATGGACTGACACATCTGGGGGACTCTTGGAATGGTGGCATGACCCTGGAGTTCCTCTCGCCTTTCCTATGGAGAGCGCCTCCTCTTGAGATGCGACGGGAACGCCGGGAATTCTTTCCCTAAGAAACAGGGAAAGGATCCCTCATCTCGAGCTAGGAGACGGAAACGAGGCTCTCCTGGATGTGTGCGGGACGCCACGTGCTTCCTCTCGAGTGGAGACGGGTATGTCGGGGAACTTCTTGAGTTGCAGCGATGGTGTGAAGGACCCTTTGGAAGTTCCAGTGGTTAGATGTGATTGGCCACGAGAAGCCTCAGCGGAAATGGGCCTCATCTCGCCTGGAGGGCAAAACCTCCTGGATTTTCTCGAGTTGCGGCAGGTGCTCTCGACTTACGACGGGGACCTCAGGGAACCGCTCTGGTGGCCTCAGGAAAGGCCAGTCCCCATGCGAGTTCCTCGGGGGCCTCTCGGGATTCCTCTCCCGTCGATGCCGGGGCCTAAGACCTTGTGTGGAGTCGGGGCCGGAACCTGAGGATTCCTCTCCAGTGCTGACATGGATCTTGGGGTACTTCTGGAGTCTCCCCAGGGGAGTCAGTCCTCGTCTCGAATGCGGGCATGCACTTGCGCTTTCCTCCAGAGCGGTAGCAGCAGTGTCACGCAGTCCGCCGCGTCGATCAAAGGATCTATGGTTTTCCCTCGAGTCTTTCCCACGAGGCTTTCCCACGAGGCTTTCCCACAGGGCTGTCCCACGTGCACACGTGGTGGGAGTCGATCCTCGGCTTGAACGTCAAGGCAGTGCAGGGAAAACAGGTTCCTCTGGAATGGACTGACACATCTGGGCGACTCTTGGAATGGTGGCACGACCCTGGAGTTCCTCTCGCCTTTCCTGTGGAGAGCGCCTCCTCTTGAGATGCGACGGGAACGCCGGGAATTCTTTCCCTAGGAAACAGGGAAAGGATCCCTCATCTCGAGCTAGGAGGCGGAAACGGGGCTCCCCTGGATGTGTGTGGGACCCCACGTGCTTCCTCTCGAGTGGAGACGGGTATGTCAGGGAACTTCTTGAGTTGCAGCAAGGGTGTGAAGGACCCTTTGGAAGTTCCAGTGGTTAGACGTGATTGGCCTCGAGAAGCCTCAGCGGAAATGGGCCTCATCTCGCCTGGAGGGCAAAACCTCCTGGATTTTCTCGAGTTGCGGCAGGTGCTCTCGACTTACGACCGGGACCTCAGGGACCCGCTCTGGTGGCCTCAGGAAAGGCCAGTCCCCATGCGAGTTCCTCGGGGGCCTCTCGGGATTCATATCCCGTCGATGCCGGGGCCTAAGACCTTGTGTGGAGTCGGGGCCGGAACCTGAGGATTCCTCTCCAGTGCTGACATGGATCTTGGGGTACTTCGGGAGTCTCCCCAGGGGAGTCAGTCCTCGTCTCGAATGCGGGCATGCACTTGCGCTTTCCTCCAGAGCGGTAGCAGCAGTGTCACGCAGTCCGCCGCGTCGATCAAAGGATCTATGTTTTTCCCTCGAGTCTTTCCCACGAGGCTTTCCCACGAGGCTTTCCCACAGGGCTGTCCCACGTGCACACGTGGTGGGAGTCGATCCTCGGCTTGAACGTCAAGGCAGTGCAGGGAAAACAGGTTCCTCTGGAATGGACTGACACATCTGGGGGACTCTTGGAATGGTGTCACGACCCTGGAGTTCCTCTCGCCTTTCCTGTGGAGAGCGCCTCGTCTTGAGATGCGACGGGAACGCCGGGAATTCTTTCCCTACGAAACAGGGAAAGGATCCCTCATCTCGAGCTAGGAGGCGGAAACGGGGCTCCCCTGGATGTGTGCGGGACACCACGTGCTTCCTCTCGAGTGGAGACGGGTATGTCGGGGAACTTCTTGAGTTGCAGCAAGGGTGTGAAGGACCTTTTGGAAGGTCCAGTGGTTAGAAGTGATTGGCCTCGAGAAGCCTCAGCGGAAATGGGCCTCATCTCGCCTCGAGGGCAAAACCTCCTGGATTTTCTCGAGTTGCGGCAGGTGCTCTCGACTTACGACGGGGACCTCAGGGACCCGCTCTGGTGGCCTCAGGAAAGGCCAGTCCCCATGCGAGTTCCTCGGGGGCCTCTCGGGATTCCTCTCCCGTCGATGCCGGGGCCTAAGACCTTGTGTGGAGTCGGGGCCGGAACCTGAGGATTCCTCTCCAGTGCTGACATGGATCTTGGGGTACTTCTGGAGTCGCCCCAGGGGAGTCAGTCCTCGTCTCGAATGCGGGCATGCACTTGCGCTTTCCTCCAGAGCGGTAGCAGCAGTGTCACGCACTCCACCGCGTGGATCAAAGGATCTATGGTTTTCCCTCGAGTCTTTCCCACGAGGCTTTCCCACGACGCTTTCCCACAGGGCTGTCCCACGTGCACACGTGGTGGGAGTCGATCCTCGGCTTGAACGTCAAGGCAGTGCAGGGAAAACAGGTTTCTCTGGAATGGACTGACACATCTGGGGGACTCTTGGAATGGTGGCATGACCCTGGAGTTCCTCTCGCCTTTCCTGTGGAGAGCGCCTCCTCTTGAGATGCGACGGGAACGCCGGGAATTCTTTCCCTACGAAACAGGGAAAGGATCCCTCATCTCGAGCTAGGAGGCATAAACGGGGCTCCCCTGGATGTGTGCGGGACACCACGTGCTTCCTCTGGAGTGCAGACGGGTGTGTCGGGGAACTTCTTGAGTTGCAGCAAGGGTGTGAAGGACCCTTTGGAAGTTCCAGTGGTTAGACGTGATTGGCCTCGAGAAGCCTCAGCGGAAATGGGCCTCATCTCGCCTGGAGGGCAAAACCTCCTGGATTTTCTCGAGTTGCGGCAGGTGCTCTCGACTTACGACGGGGACCTCAGGGACCCGCTCTGGTGGCCTCAGGAAAGGCCAGTCCCCATGCGAGTTCCTCGGGGGCCTCTCGGGATTCCTCTCCCGTCGATGCTGGGGCCTAAGACCTTGTGTGGTGTCGGGGCCGGAACCTGAGGATTCCTCTCCAGTGCTGACATGGATCTTGGGGTACTTCTGGAGTCTCCCCAGGGGAGTCAGTCCTCGTCTCGAATGCGGGCATGCACTTGCGCTTTCCTCCAGAGCGGTAGCAGCAGTGTCACGCAGTCCGCCGCGTGGATCAAAGAATCTATGTTTTTCCCTCGAGTCTTTCCCACGAGGCTTTCCCACAGGGCTGTCCCACGTGCACACGTGGTGGGAGTCGATCCTCGGCTTGAACGTCAAGGCAGTGCAGGGAAAACAGGTTCCTCTGGAATGGACTGACACATCTGGGGGACTCTTGGAATGGTGGCATGACCCTGGAGTTCCTCTCGCCTTTCCTGTGGAGAGCGCCTCCTCTTGAGATGCGACGGGAACGCCGGGAATTCTTTCCCTACGAAACAGGGAAAGGATCACTCATCTCGAGCTAGGAGGCGGAAACGGGGCTCCCCTGGATGTGTGCGGGACGCCACGTGCTTCCTATCGATTGGAGACGGGTATGTCGGGGAACTTCTTGAGTTGCAGCAATGGTGTGAAGGACCCTTTGGAAGTTCCAGTGGTTAGATGTGATTGGCCACGAGAAGCCTCAGCGGAAATGGGCCTCATCTCGCCTGGAGGGCAAAACCTCCTGGATTTTCTCGAGTTGCGGCAGGTGCTCTCGACTTACGACGGGGACCTCAGGGAACCGCTCTGGTGGCCTCAGGAAAGGCCAGTCCCCATGCGAGTTCCTCGGGGGCCTCTCGGGATTCCTCTCCCGTCGATGCCGGTGCCTAAGACCTTGTGTGGAGTCGGGGCCGGAACCTGAGGATTCCTCTCGAGTGCTTACATGGATCTTGGGGTACTTCTGGAGTCTCCCCAGGGGAGTCAGTCCTCGTCTCGAATGCGGGCATGCACTTGCGCTTTCCTCCAGAGCGGTAACAGCAGTGTCACGCAGTCCGCCGCGTGGATCAAAGGATCTATGGTTTTCCCTCGAGTCTTTCCCACGAGGCTTTCCCACGAGGCTTTCCCACAGGGCTGTCCCACGTGCACACGTGGTGGGAGTCGATCCTCGGCTTGAACGTCAATGCAGTGCAGGGAAAACAGGTTCCTCTGGAATGGACTGACACATCTGGGGGACTCTTGGAATGGTGGCATGACCCTGGAGTTCCTCTCGCCTTTCCTGTGGAGAGCGCCTCCTCTTGAGATGCGACGGGAACGCCGGGAATTCTTTCCCTACGAAACAGGGAAAGGATCCCTCATCTCGAGCTAGGAGGCGGAAACGGGGCTCCCCTGGATGTGTGCGGGACACCACGTGCTTCCTCTGGAGTGCAGACGGGTGTGTCGGGGAACTTCTTGAGTTGCAGCAAGGGTGTGAAGGACCCTTTGGAAGTTCCAGTGGTTAGATGTGATTGGCCTCGAGAAGCCTCAGCGGAAATGGGCCTCATCTCGCCTGGAGGGCAAAACCTCCTGGATTTTCTCGAGTTGCGGCAGGTGCTCTCGACTTACGACGGGGACCTCAGGGACCCGCTCTGGTGGCCTCAGGCAAGGCCAGTCCCCATGCGAGTTCCTCGGGGGCCTCTCGGGATTCCTCTCCCGTCGATGCCGGGGCCTAAGACCTTGGGTGGAGTCGAGGCCGGAACCTGAGGATTCCTCTCCAGTGCTGACATGGATCTTGGGGTACTTCTGGAGTCTCCCCAGGGGAGTCAGTCCTCGTCTCGAATGCGGGCATGCACTTGCGCTTTCCTCCAGAGCGGTAGCAGCAGTGTCACGCAGTCCGCCGCGTGGATCAAAGGATCTATGGTTTTCCCTCGAGTCTTTCCCACGAGGCTTTCCCACGAGGCTTTCCCACAGGGCTGTCCCACGTGCACACGTGGTGGGAGTCGATCCTCGGATTCAACGTCAAGGCAGTGCAGGGAAAACAGGTTCCTCTGGAATGGACTGACACATCTGGGGGACTCTTGGAATGGTGGCATGACCCTGGAGTTCCTCTCGCCTTTCCTATGGAGAGCGCCTCCTCTTGAGATGCGACGGAACGCCGGGAATTCTTTCCCTACGAAACAGGGAAAGGATCCCTCATCTCGAGCTAGGAGACGGAAACGAGGCTCTCCTGGATGTGTGCGGGACGCCACGTGCTTCCTCTCGAGTGGAGACGGGTATGTCGGGGAACTTCTTGAGTTGCAGCGATGGTGTGAAGGACCCTTTGGAAGTTCCAGTGGTTAGATGTGATTGGCCACGAGAAGCCTCAGCGGAAATGGGCCTCATCTCGCCTGGAGGGCAAAACCTCCTGGATTTTCTCGAGTTGCGGCAGGTGCTCTCGACTTACGACGGGGACCTCAGGGAACCGCTCTGGTGGCCTCAGGAATGGCCAGTCCCCATGCGAGTTCCTCGGGGGCCTCTCGGGATTCCTCTCCCGTCGATGCCGGGGCCTAAGACCTTGTGTGGAGTCGGGGCCGGAACCTGAGGATTCCTCTCCAGTGCTGACATGGATCTTGGGGTACTTCTGGAGTCTCCCCAGGGGAGTCAGTCCTCGTCTCGAATGCGGGCATGCACTTGCGCTTTCCTCCAGAGCGGTAGCAGCAGTGTCACGCAGTCCTCCACGTCGATCAAAGGATCTATGGTTTTCCCTCGAGTCTTTCCCACGAGGCTTTCCCACGAGGCTTTCCCACAGGGCTGTCCCACGTGCACACGTGGTGGGAGTCGATCCTCGGCTTGAACGTCAAGGCAGTGCAGGGAAAACAGGTTCCTCTGGAATGGACTGACACATCTGGGGGACTCTTGGAATGGTGGCACGACCCTGGAGTTCCTCTCGCCTTTCCTGTGGAGAGCGCCTCCTCTTGAGATGCGACGGGAATGCCGGGAATTCTTTCCCTACGAAACAGGGAAAGGATCACTCATCTCGAGCTAGGAGGCGGAAACGGGGCTCCCCTCGATGTGTGCGGGACACCACGTGCTTCCTCTCGAGTGGAGACGGGTATGTCGGGGAACTTCTTGAGTTGCAGCAATGGTGTGAAGGACCCTTTGGAAGTTCCAGTGGTTAGATGTGATTGGCCACGAGAAGCCTCAGCGGAAATGGGCCTCATCTCGCCTGGAGGGCAAAACCTCCTGGATTTTCTCGAGTTGCGGCAGGTGCTCTCGACTTACGACGGGGACCTCAGGGAACCGCTCTGGTGGCCTCAGGAAAGGCCAGTCCCCATGCGAGTTCCTCGAGGGCCTCTCGGGATTCCTCTCCCGTCGATGCCGGGGCCTAAGACCTTGTGTGGAGTCGGGGCCGGAAGCTGAGGATTCCTCTCCAGTGCTGACATGGATCTTGGGGTACTTCTGGAGTCTCCCCAGGGGAGTCAGTCCTCGTCTCGAATGCGGGCATGCACTTGCGCTTTCCTCCAGAGCGGTAGCAGCAGTGTCACGCAGTCCGCCGCGTGGATCAAAGGATCTATGGTTTTCCCTCGAGTCTTTCCCACGAGGCTTTCCCACGAGGCTTTCCCACAGGGCTGTCCCACGTGCACACGTGGTGGGAGTCGATCCTCGGCTTGAACGTCAAGGCAGTGCAGGGAAAACAGGTTCCTCTGGAATGGACTGACACATCTGGGGGACTCTTGGAATGGTGTCACGACCCTGTAGTTCCTCTCGCCTTTCCTGTTGAGAGCGCCTCGTCTTGAGATGCGACGGGAACGCCGGGAATTCTTTCCCTACGAAACAGGGAAAGGATCCCTCATCTCGAGCTAGAAGGCGGAAACGGGGCTCCCCTGTATGTGTGCGGGACACCACGTGCTTCCTCTCGAGTGGAGACGGGTATGTCGGGGAACTTCTTGAGTTGCAGCAAGGGTGTGAAGGACCCTTTGGAAATTCCAGTGGTTAGAAGTGATTGGCCTCGAGAAGCCTCAGCGGAAATGGGCCTCATCTCGCCTCGAGGGCAAAACCTCCTGGATTTTCTCGAGTTGCGGCAGGTGCTCTCGACTTACGACGGGGACCTCAGGGACCCGCTCTGGTGGCCTCAGGAAAGGCCAGTCCCCATGCGAGTTCCTCGGGGGCCTCTCAGGATTCCTCTCCCGTCGATGCCGAGGCCTAAGACCTTGTGTGGAGTCGGGGCCGGAACCTGAGGATTCCTCTCCAGTGCTGACATGTATCTTGGGGTACTTCTTGAGTCTCCCCAGGGGAGTCAGTCCTCGTCTCGAATGCGGGCATGCACTTGCGCTTTCCTCCAGAGCGGTAGCAGCAGTGTCACACAGTCCGCCGCGTGGATTAAAGGATCTATGGTTTTCCCTCGAGTCTTTCCCACGAGGCTTTCCCACGAGGCTTTCCCACAGGGCTGTCCCACGTGCACACGTGGTGGGAGTCGATCCTCGGCTTGAACGTCAAGGCAGTGCAGGGAAAACAGGTTCCTCTGGAATGGACTGACACATCTGGGGGACTCTTGGAATGGTGGCACGACCCTGGAGTTCCTCTCGCCTTTCCTGTGGAGAGCGCCTCCTCTTGAGATGCGACGGGAACGCCGGGAATTCTTTCCCTACGAAACAGGGAAAGGATCCCTCATCTCGAGCTAGGAGGCGGAAACGGGGCTCCCCTGGATGTGTGCGGGACCCCACGTGCTTCCTCTCGAGTGGAGACGGGTATGTCGGGGAACTTCTTGAGTTGCAGCAAGGGTGTGAAGGACCCTTTGGAAGTTCCAGTGGTTAGATGTGATTGGCCTCGAGAAGCCTCAGCGGAAATGGGCCTCATCTCGCCTGGAGGGCCAAACCTCCTGGATTTTCTCGAGTTGCGGCAGGTGCTCTCGACTTACAACGGGGACCTCAGGGACCCGCTCTGGTGGCCTCAGGAAAGGCCAGTCCCCATGCGAGTTCCTCGGGGGCCTCTCGGGATTCCTCTCCCGTCGATGCCGGGGCCTAAGACCTTGTGTGGAGTCGGGGCCGGAACCTGAGGATTCCTCTCCAGTGCTGACATGGATCTTGGGGTACTTCTGGAGTCTCCCCAGGGGAGTCAGTCCTCGTCTCGAATGCGGGCATGCACTTGCGCTTTCCTCCAGAGCGGAAGCAGCAGTGTCACGCAGTCCGCCGCGTGGATCAAAGGATCTATGGTTTTCCCTCGAGTCTTTCCCACGAGGCTTTCCCACGAGGCTTTCCCACAGGGCTGTCCCACGTGCACACGTGGTGGGAGTCGATCTTCGGCTTGAACGTCAAGGCAGTGCAGGGAAAACAGGTTCCTCTGGAATGGACTGACACATCTGGGGGACTCTTGAATGGTGTCACGACCCTGGAGTTCCTCTCGCCTTTCCTGTGGAGAGCGCCTCCTCTTGAGATGCGACGGAACGCCGGGAATTCTTTCCCTACGAAACAGGGAAAGGATCCCTCATCTCGAGCTAGGAGGCGGAAACGGGGCTCCCCTGGATGTGTGAGGGACCCCACGTGCTTCCTCTCGAGTGGAGACGTGTATGTCGGGGAACTTCTTGAGTTGCAGCAAGGGTGTGAAGGACCCTTTGGAAGTTCCAGTGGTTAGATGTGATTGGCCTCGAGAAGCCTCAGCGGAAATGCGCCTCATCTCGCCTGGAGGGCAAAACCTCCTGGATTTTCTCGAGTTGCGGCAGGTGCTCTCGACTTACGACGGGGACCTCAGGGACCCGCTCTGGTGGCCTCAGGAAAGGCCAGTCCCCATGCGAGTTCCTCGGGGGCCTCTCGGGATTCCTCTCCCGTCGATGCCGGGGCCTAAGACCTTGTGTGGAGTCGGGGCCGGAACATGAGGATTCCTCTCCAGTGCTGACATGGATCTTGGGGTACTTCTGGAGTCTCCCCAGGGGAGTCAGTCCTCGTCTCGAATGCGGGCATGCACTTGCGCTTTCCTCCAGAGCGGTAGCAGCAGTGTCACGCAGTCCGCCGCGTGGATCAAAGGATCTATGGTTTTCCCTCGAGTCTTTCCCACGAGGCTTTCCCACGAGGCTTTCCCACAGGGCTGTCCCACGTGCACACGTGGTGGGAGTCGATCCTCGGCTTGAACGTCAAGGCAGTGCAGGGAAAACAGGATCCTCTGGAATGGACTGACACATCTGGGGGACTCTTGGAATGGTGGCATGACCCTGGAGTTCCTCTCGGCTTTCCTGTGGATAGCGCCTCCTCTTGAGATGCGACGGGAACGCTGGGAATTCTTTCCCTACGAAACAGGGAAAGGATCCCTCATCTCGAGCTAGGAGGCAGAAACGGGGCTCCCTTGGATGTGTGGGGGACACCACGTGCTTCCTCTGGAGTGCAGACGGGTGTGTCGGGGAACTTCTTGAGTTGCAGCAAGGGTGTGAAGGACCCTTTGGAAGTTCCAGTGGTTAGATGTGATTGGCCTCGAGAAGCCTCAGCGGAAATGGGCCTCATCTCGCCTGGAGGGCAAAACCTCCTGGATTTTCTCGAGTTGCGGCAGGTGCTCTCGACTTACGACGGGGACCTCAGGGACCCGCTCTGGTGGCCTCAGGCAAGGCCAGTCCCCATGCGAGTTCCTCGGGGGCCTCTCGGGATTCCTCTCCCGTCGATGCCGGGGCCTAAGACCTTGTGTGGAGTCGAGGCCGGAACCTGAGGATTCCTCTCCAGTGCTGACATGGATCTTGGGGTACTTCTGGAGTCTCCCCAGGGGAGTCAGTCCTCGTCTCGAATGCGGGCCTGCACTTGCGCTTTCCTCCAGAGCGGTAGCAGCAGTGTCACGCAGTCCGCCGCGTGGATCAAAGGATCTATGGTTTTCCCTCGAGTCTTTCCCACGAGGCTTTCCCACGAGGCTTTCCCACAGGGCTGTCCCACGTGCACACGTGGTGGGAGTCGATCCTCGGCTTCAACGTCAAGGCAGTGCAGGGAAAACAGGTTCCTCTGGAATGGACTGACACATCTGGGGGACTCTTGGAATGGTGGCATGACCCTGGAGTTCCTCTCGCCTTTCCTGTGGAGAGCGCCTCCTCTTGAGATGCGACGGGAACGCCGGGAATTCTTTCCCTACGAAACAGGGAAAGGATCCCTCATCTCGAGCTAGGAGGCGGAAACGGGGCTCCCCTGGATGTGTGCGGGACACCACGTGCTTCTTCTGGAGTGCAGACGGGTGTGTCGGGGAACTTCTTGAGTTGCAGCAAGGGTGTGAAGGACCCTTTGGAAGTTCCAGTGGTTAGATGTGATTGGCCTCGAGAAGCCTCAGCGGAAATGGGCCTCATCTCGCCTGGAGGGCAAAACCTCCTGGATTTTCTCGAGTTGCGGCAGGTGCTCTCGACTTACGACGGGGACCTCAGGGACCCGCTCTGGTGGCCTCAGGAAAGGCCAGTCCCCATGCGAGTTCATCGGGGGCCTCTCGGGATTCCTCTCCCGTCGATGCCGGGGCCTAAGACCTTGTGTGGAGTCGGGGCCGGAACATGAGGATTCCTCTCCAGTGCTGACATGGATCTTGGGGTACTTCTGGAGTCTCCCCAGGGGAGTCAGTCCTCGTCTCGAATGCGGGCATGCACTTGCGCTTTCCTCCAGAGCGGTAGCAGCAGTGTCAAGCAGTCCGCCGCGTGGATCAAAGGATCTATGGTTTTCCCTCGAGTCTTTCCCACGAGGCTTTCCCACGAGGCTTTCCCACAGGGCTGTCCCACGTGCACACGTGGTGGGAGTCGATCCTCGGCTTGAACGTCAAGGCAGTGCAGGGAAAACAGGTTCCTCTGGAATGGACTGACACATCTGGGGGACTCTTGGAATGGTGGCATGACCCTGGAGTTCCTCTCGGCTTTCCTGTGGAGAGCGCCTCCTCTTGAGATGCGACGGGAACGCTGGGAATTCTTTCCCTACGAAACAGGGAAAGGATCCCTCATCTCGAGCTAGGAGGCGGAAACGGGGCTCCCCTGGATGTGTGGGGGACACCACGTGCTTCCTCTGGAGTGCAGACGGGTGTGTCGGGGAACTTCTTGAGTTGCAGCAAGGGTGTGAAGGACCCTTTGGAAGTTCCAGTGGTTAGACGTGATTAGCCTCGAGAAGCCTCAGCGGAAATGGGCCTCATCTCGCCTGGAGGGCAAAACCTTCTGGATTTTCTCGAGTTGCGGCAGGTGCTCTCGACTTACGACGGGAACCTCAGGGACCCGCTCTGGTGGCCTCAGGCAAGGCCAGTCCCCATGCGAGTTCCTCGGGGGCCTCTCGGGATTCCTCTCCCGTCGATGCCGGGGCCTAAGACCTTGTGTGGAGTCGAGGCCGGAACCTGAGGATTCCTCTCCAGTGCTGACATGGATCTTGGGGTACTTCTGGAGTCTCCCCAGGGGAGTCAGTCCTCGTCTCGAATGCGGGCATGCACTTGCGCTTTCCTCCAGAGCGGTAGCAGCAGTGTCACGCAGTCCGCCGCGTGGATCAAAGGATCTATGGTTTTCCCTCGAGTCTTTCCCACGAGGCTTTCCCACGAGGCTTTCCCACAGGGCTGTCCCACGTGCACACGTGGTGGGAGTCGATCCTCGGCTTCAACGTCAAGGCAGTGCAGGGAAAACAGGTTCCTCTGGAATGGACTGACACATCTGGGGGACTCTTGGAATGGTGGCATGACCCTGGAGTTCCTCTCGCCTTTCCTGTGGAGAGCGCCTCCTCTTGAGATGCGACGGGAACGCCGGGAATTCTTTCCCTACGAAACAGGGAAAGGATCCCTCATCTCGAGCTAGGAGACGGAAACGAGGCTCTCCTGGATGTGTGCGGGACGCCACGTGCTTCCTCTCGAGTGGAGACGGGTATGTCGGGGAACTTCTTGAGTTGCAGCGATGGTGTGAAGGACCCTTTGGAAGTTCCAGTGGTTAGATGTGATTGGCCACGAGAAGCCTCAGCGGAAATGGGCCTCATCTCGCCTGGAGGGCAAAACCTCCTGGATTTTCTCGAGTTGCGGCAGGTGCTCTCGACTTACGACGGGGACCTCAGGGAACCGCTCTGGTGGCCTCAGGAAAGGCCAGTCCCCATGCGAGTTCCTCGGGGGCCTCTCGGGATTCCTCTCCCGTCGATGCCGGGGCCTAAGACCTTGTGTGGACTCGGGGCCGGAACCTGAGGATTCCTCTCCAGTGCTGACATGGATCTTGGGGTACTTCTGGAGTCTCCCCAGGGGAGTAAGTCCTCGTCTCGAATGCGGGCATGCACTTGCGCTTTCCTCCAGAGCGGTAGCAGCAGTGTCACGCAGTCCGCCGCGTCGATCAAAGGATCTATGGTTTTCCCTCGAGTCTTTCCCACGAGGCTTTCCCACGAGGCTTTCCCACAGGGCTGTCCCACCTGTACACGTGGTGGGAGTCGATCCTCGGCTTGAACGTCAAGGCAGTGCAGGGAAAACAGGTTCCTCTGGAATGGACTGACACATCTGGGGGACTCTTGGAATGGTGGCATGACCCTGGAGTTCCTCTCGCCTTTCCTGTGGAGAGCGCCTCCTCTTGAGATGCGACGGGAACGCCGGGAATTCTTTCCCTACGAAACAGGGAAAGGATCCCTCATCTCGAGCTAGGAGGCGGAAACGGGGCTCCCCTGGATGTGTGCGGGACACCACGTGCTTCCTCTGGAGTGCAGACGGGTGTGTCGGGGAACTTCTTGAGTTGCAGCAAGGGTGTGAAGGACCCTTTGGAAGTTCCAGTGGTTAGATGTGATTGGCCTCGAGAAGCCTCAGCGGAAATGGGCCTCATCTCGCCTGGAGGGCAAAACCTCCTGCATTTTCTCGAGTTGCGGCAGGTGCTCTCGACTTACGACGGGGACCTCAGGGACCCGCTCTGGTGGCCTCAGGAAAGGCCAGTCCCCATGCGAGTTCCTCGGGGGCCTCTCGGGATTCCTCTCCCGTCGATGCCGGGGCCTAAGACCTTGTGTGGAGTCGGGGCCGGAACCTGAGGATTCCTCTCCAGTGCTGACATGGATCTTGGGGTACTTCTGGAGTCTCCCCAGGGGAGTCAGTCCTCGTCTCGAATGCGGGCATGCACTTGCGCTTTCCTCCAGAGCGGTAGCAGCAATGTCACGCAGTCCGCCGCGTGGATCAAAGGATCTATGGTTTTCCCTCGAGTCTTTCCCACGAGGCTTTCCCACGAGGCTTTCCCACAGGGCTGTCCCACGTGCACACGTGGTGGGAGTCGATCCTCGGCTTGAACGTCAAGGCAGTGCAGGGAAAACAGGTTCATCTGGAATGGACTGACACATCTGGGGGACTCTTGGAATGGTGGCACGACCCTGGAGTTCCTCTCGCCTTTCCTGTGGAGAGCGCCTCCTCTTGAGATGCGAAGGGAACGCCGGGAATTCTTTCCCTACGAAACAGGGAAAGGATCACTCATCTCGAGCTAGGAGGCGGAAACGGGGCTCCCCTGGATGTGTGCGGGACACCACGTGCTTCCTCTCGAGTGGAGACGGGTATGTCGGGGAACTTCTTGAGTTGCAGCAATGGTGTGAAGGACCCTTTGGAAGTTCCAGTGGTTAGATGTGATTGGCCACGAGAAGCCTCAGCGGAAATGGGCCTCATCTCGCCTGGAGGGCAAAACCTCCTGGATTTTCTCGAGTTGCGGCAGGTGCTCTCGACTTACGACGGGGACCTCAGGGAACCGCTCTGGTGGCCTCAGGAAAGGCCAGTCCCCATGCGAGTTCCTCGAGGGCCTCTCGGGATTCCTCTCCCGTCGATGCCGGGGCCTAAGACCTTGTGTGGAGTCGGGGCCGGAACCTGAGGATTCCTCTCCAGTGCTGACATGGATCTTGGGGTACTTCTGGAGTCTCCCCAGGGGAGTAAGTCCTCGTCTCGAATGCGGGCATGCACTTGCGCTTTCCTCCAGAGCGGTAGCAGCAGTGTCACGCAGTCCGCCGCGTGGATCAAAGGATCTATGGTTTTCCCTCGAGTCTTTCCCACGAGGCTTTCCCACGAGGCTTTCCCACAGGGCTGTCCCACGTGCACACGTGGTGGGAGTCGATCCTCGGCTTGAACGTCAAGGCAGTGCAGGGAAAACAGGTTCCTCTGGAATGGACTGACACATCTGGGGGACTCTTGGAATGGTGGCATGACCCTGGAGTTCCTCTCGCCTTTCCTGTGGAGAGCGCCTCCTCTTGAGATGCGACGGGAACGCCGGGAATTCTTTCCCTACGAAACAGGGAAAGGATCCCTCATCTCGAGCTAGGAGGCGGAAACGGGGCTCCCCTGGATGTGTGGGGGACACCACGTGCTTCCTATGGAGTGCAGACGGGTGTGTCGGGGAACTTTTTGAGTTGCAGCAAGGGTGTGAAGGACCCTTTGTAAGTTCCAGTGGTTAGATGTGATTGGCCTCGAGAAGCCTCAGCGGAAATGGGCCTCATCTCGCCTGGAGGGCAAAACCTCCTGGATTTTCTCGAGTTGCGGCAGGTGCTCTCGACTTACGACGGGGACCTCAGGGACCCGCTCTGGTGGCCTCAGGAAAGGCCAGTCCCCATGCGAGTTCCTCGGGGGCCTCTCGGGATTCCTCTCCCGTCGATGCCGGGGCCTAAGACCTTGTGTGGAGTCGGGGCCGGAACCTGAGGATTCCTCTCCAGTGCTGACATGGATCTTGGGGTACTTCTGGAGTCTCCCCAGGGGAGTCAGTCCTCGTCTCGAATGCGGGCATGCACTTGCGCTTTCCTCCAGAGCGGTAGCAGCAGTGTCACGCAGTCCGCCGCGTCGATCAAAGGATCTATGGTTTTCCCTCGAGTCTTTCCCACGAGGCTTTCCCACGAGGCTTTCCCACAGGGCTGTCCCACCTGTACACGTGGTGGGAGTCGATCCTCGGCTTGAACGTCAAGGCAGTGCAGGGAAAACAGGTTCCTCTGGAATGGACTGACACATCTGGGGGACTCTTGGAATGGTGGCATGACCCTGGAGTTCCTCTCGCCTTTCCTGTGGAGAGCGCCTCCTCTTGAGATGCGACGGGAACGCCGGGAATTCTTTCCCTACGAAACAGGGAAAGGATCCCTCATCTCGAGCTAGGAGGCGGAAACGGGGCTCCCCTGGATGTGTGCGGGACACCACGTGCTTCCTCTGGAGTGCAGACGGGTGTGTCGGGGAACTTCTTGAGTTGCAGCAAGGGTGTGAAGGACCCTTTGGAAGTTCCAGTGGTTAGATGTGATTGGCCTCGAGAAGCCTCAGCGGAAATGGGCCTCATCTCGCCTGGAGGGCAAAACCTCCTGGATTTTCTCGAGTTGCGGCAGGTGCTCTCGACTTACGACGGGGACCTCAGGGACCCGCTCTGGTGGCCTCAGGAAAGGCCAGTCCCCATGCGAGTTCCTCGGGGGCCTCTCGGGATTCCTCTCCCGTCGATGCCGGGGCCTAAGACCTTGTGTGGAGTCGGGGCCGGAACCTGAGGATTCCTCTCCAGTGCTGACATGGATCTTGGGGTACTTCTGGAGTCTCCCCAGGGGAGTCAGTCCTCGTCTCGAATGCGGGCATGCACTTGCGCTTTCCTCCAGAGCGGTAGCAGCAATGTCACGCAGTCCGCCGCGTGGATCAAAGGATCTATGGTTTTCCCTCGAGTCTTTCCCACGAGGCTTTCCCACGAGGCTTTCCCACAGGGCTGTCCCACGTGCACACGTGGTGGGAGTCGATCCTCGGCTTGAACGTCAAGGCAGTGCAGGGAAAACAGGTTCATCTGGAATGGACTGACACATCTGGGGGACTCTTGGAATGGTGGCACGACCCTGGAGTTCCTCTCGCCTTTCCTGTGGAGAGCGCCTCCTCTTGAGATGCGAAGGGAACGCCGGGAATTCTTTCCCTACGAAACAGGGAAAGGATCACTCATCTCGAGCTAGGAGGCGGAAACGGGGCTCCCCTGGATGTGTGCGGGACACCACGTGCTTCCTCTCGAGTGGAGACGGGTATGTCGGGGAACTTCTTGAGTTGCAGCAATGGTGTGAAGGACCCTTTGGAAGTTCCAGTGGTTAGATGTGATTGGCCACGAGAAGCCTCAGCGGAAATGGGCCTCATCTCGCCTGGAGGGCAAAACCTCCTGGATTTTCTCGAGTTGCGGCAGGTGCTCTCGACTTACGACGGGGACCTCAGGGAACCGCTCTGGTGGCCTCAGGAAAGGCCAGTCCCCATGCGAGTTCCTCGAGGGCCTCTCGGGATTCCTCTCCCGTCGATGCCGGGGCCTAAGACCTTGTGTGGAGTCGGGGCCGGAACCTGAGGATTCCTCTCCAGTGCTGACATGGATCTTGGGGTACTTCTGGAGTCTCCCCAGGGGAGTAAGTCCTCGTCTCGAATGCGGGCATGCACTTGCGCTTTCCTCCAGAGCGGTAGCAGCAGTGTCACGCAGTCCGCCGCGTGGATCAAAGGATCTATGGTTTTCCCTCGAGTCTTTCCCACGAGGCTTTCCCACGAGGCTTTCCCACAGGGCTGTCCCACGTGCACACGTGGTGGGAGTCGATCCTCGGCTTGAACGTCAAGGCAGTGCAGGGAAAACAGGTTCCTCTGGAATGGACTGACACATCTGGGGGACTCTTGGAATGGTGGCATGACCCTGGAGTTCCTCTCGCCTTTCCTGTGGAGAGCGCCTCCTCTTGAGATGCGACGGGAACGCCGGGAATTCTTTCCCTACGAAACAGGGAAAGGATCCCTCATCTCGAGCTAGGAGGCGGAAACGGGGCTCCCCTGGATGTGTGGGGGACACCACGTGCTTCCTATGGAGTGCAGACGGGTGTGTCGGGGAACTTTTTGAGTTGCAGCAAGGGTGTGAAGGACCCTTTGTAAGTTCCAGTGGTTAGATGTGATTGGCCTCGAGAAGCCTCAGCGGAAATGGGCCTCATCTCGCCTGGAGGGCAAAACCTCCTGGATTTTCTCGAGTTGCGGCAGGTGCTCTCGACTTACGACGGGGACCTCAGGGACCCGCTCTGGTGGCCTCAGGAAAGGCCAGTCCCCATGCGAGTTCCTCGGGGGCCTCTCGGGATTCCTCTCCCGTCGATGCCGGGGCCTAAGACCTTGTGTGGAGTCGGGGCCGGAACCTGAGGATTCCTCTCCAGTGCTGACATGGATCTTGGGGTACTTCTGGAGTCTCCCCAGGGGAGTCAGTCCTCGTCTCGAATGCGGGTATGCACTTGCGCTTTCCTCCAGAGCGGTAGCAGCATTGTCACGCAGTCCGCCGCGTGGATCAAAGGATCTATGGTTTTCCCTCGAGTCTTTCCCACGAGGCTTTCCCACGAGGCTTTCCCACAGGTGTGTCCCACGTGCACACGTGGTGGGAGTCGATCCTCGGCTTGAACGTCAATGCAGTGCAGGGAAAACAGGTTCCTCTGAAATGGACTGACACATCTGGGCGACTCTTGGAATGGTGGCACGACCCTGGAGTTCCTCTCGCCTTTCCTGTGGAGAGCGCCTCCTCTTGAGATGCGACGGGAACTCCGGGAATTCTTTCCCTACGAAAAAGGGAAAGGATCCCTCATCTCGAGATAGGAGGCGGAAACGGGGCTCCCCTGGATGTGTGCGGGACCCACGTGCTTCCTCACGAGTGGAGACGGGTATGTCGGGGAACTTCTTGAGTTGCAGCAAGGGTGTAGAGACCCTTTGGAAGTTCCAGTGGTTAGACGTGATTGGCCTCGAGAAGCCTCAGCGGAAATGGGCCTCATCTCGCCTGGAGGGCAAAACCTCCTGGATTTTCTCGAGTTGCGGCAGGTGCTCTCGACTTACGACGGGGACCTCAGGGAACCGCTCTGGTGGCCTCAGGAAAGGCCAGTCCCCATGCGAGGTCCTCGGGGGCGTCTCGGGATTCCTCTCCCGTCGATGCCGGGGCCTAAGACCTTGTGTGGAGTCGGGACCGGAACCTGAGGATTCCTCTCCAGTGCTGACATGGATCTTGGGGTACTTCTGGAGTCTCCCCAGGGGGGGTAAGTCCTAGTCTCGAATGCGGGCATGCACTTGCGCTTTCCTCCAGAGCGGTAGCAGCAGTGTCACGCAGTCCGCCGCGTGGATCAAAGGATCTATGTTTTTCCCTCGAGTCTTTCCCACGAGGCTTTCCCACGAGGCTTTCCCACAGGGCTGTCCCACCTGCACACGTGGTGGGAGTCGATCCTCGGCTTGAACGTCAAGGCAGTGCAGGGAAAACAGGTTCCTCTGGAATGGACTGACACATCTGGTGGACTCTTGGAATGGTGGCATGACCCTGGAGTTCCTCTCGCCTTTCCTGTGGAGAGCGCCTCCTCTTGAGATGCGACGGGAACGCCGGGAATTCTTTCCCTACG
The DNA here is from genome assembly GCF_042477335.2 of Ovis canadensis. Lineage (NCBI taxonomy): Eukaryota > Metazoa > Chordata > Mammalia > Artiodactyla > Bovidae > Ovis > Ovis canadensis. The sequence goes on from NC_091252.1 coordinate 6,014,902, forward strand.
AAACAGGGAAAGGATCCCTCATCTCGAGATAGGAGGCGGAAACGGGGCTCCCCTGGATGTGTGCGGGACACCACGTGCTTCCTCTCGAGTGGAGACGGGTATGTCGGGGAACTTCTTGAGTTGCAGCAAGGGTGTGAAGGACCCTTTGGAAGTTCCAGTGGTTAGATGTGATTGGCCTCGAGAAGCCTCAGCGGAAATGGGCCTCATCTCGCCTGGAGGGCAAAACCTCCTGGATTTTCTCGAGTGGCGGCAGGTGCTCTCGACTTACGACGGGGACCTCAGGGACCCGCTCTGGTGGCCTCAGGAAAGGCCAGTCCCCATGCGAGTTCCTCGGGGGCCTCTCGGGATTCCTCTCCCGTCGATGCCGGGGCCTAAGACCTTGTGTGGAGTCGGGGCCGGAACCTGAAGATTCCTCTCCAGTGCTGACATGGATCTTGGGGTACTTCTGGAGTCTCCCCAGGGGAGTCAGTCCTCGTCTCGAATGCGGGCATGCACTTGCGCTTTCCTCCAGAGCGGTAGCAGCAGTGTCACGCAGTCCGCTGCGTGAATCAAAGGATCTATGATTTTCCCTCGAGTCTTTCCCACGAGTCTTTCCCACGAGGCTTTCCCACAGGGCTGTCCCACGTGCACACGTGGTGGGAGTCGATCCTCGGCTTGAACGTCAAGGCAGTGCAGGGAAAACAGGTTCCTCTGGAATGGACTGACACATCTGGTGGACTCTTGGAATGGTGGCACGACCCTGGAGTTCCTCTCGCCCTTCCTGTGGAGAGCGCCTCCTCTTGAGATGCGACGGGAACGCCGGGAATTCTTTCCCTACGAAACAGGGAAAGGATCCCTCATCTCGAGCTAGGAGGCGGAAACGGGGCTCCCCTGGATGTGTGCGGGACCCCACGTGCTTCCTCTCGAGTGCAGACGGGCATGTCGTGGAACTTCTTGAGTTGCAGCAATGGTGTGAAAGACTCTTTGGAAGTTCCAGTGGTTAGATGTGATTGGCCTCGAGAAGCCTCAGCGGAAATGGGCCTCATCTCGCCTGGAGGGCCAAACCTCCTGGATTTTCTCGAGTTGCGGCAGGTGCTCTCGACTTACGAAAGGGACCTCAGGGACCCGCTTGGTGACCTCAGGAAAGGCCAGTCCGCATGCGAGTTCCTCGGGGGCCTCTCGGGATTCCTCTCCCGTCGATGCCGGGGCCTAAGACCTTGTGTGGAGTCGGGACCGGAACCTGAGGATTCCTCTCCAGTGCTGACATGGATCTTGGGGTACTTCTGGAGTCTCCCCAGGGGGGGTAAGTCCTAGTCTCGAATGCGGGCATGCACTTGCGCTTTCCTCCAGAGCGGTAGCAGCAGTGTCACGCATTCCGCCGCGTGGATCAAAGGATCTATGGTTTTCCCTCGAGTCTTTCCCACGAGGCTTTCCCACGAGGCTTTCCCACAGGGCTGTCCCACGTGCACAAGTGGTGGGAGTCGATCCTCGGCTTGAACGTCAAGGCAGTGCAGGGAAAACAGGTTCCTCTGGAATGGACTGACACATCTGGGGGACTCTTGGAATGGTGGCATGACCCTGGAGTTCCTCTCGCCTTTCCTGTGGAGAGCGCCTCCTCTTGAGATGCGACGGGAACGCCGGGAATTCTTTCCCTACGAAACAGGGAAAGGATCCCTCATCTCGAGCTAGGAGGCGGAAACGGGGCTCCCCTGGATGTGTGCGTGACGCCACGTGCTTCCTCTCGAGTGGAGACGGGTATGTCGGGGAACTTCTTGAGTTGCAGCAATGGTGTGAAGGACCCTTTGGAAGTTCCAGTGGTTAGATGTGATTGGCCACGAGAAGCCTCAGCGGAAATGGGCCTCATCTCGCCTGGAGGGCAAAACCTCCTGGATTTTCTCGAGTTGCGGCAGGTGCTCTCGACTTACGACGGGGACCTCAGGGAACCGCTCTGGTGGCCTCAGGAAAGGCCAGTCCCCATGCGAGTTCCTCGGGGGCCTCTCGGGATTCCTCTCCCGTCGATGCCGGGGCCTAAGACCTTGTGTGGAGTCGGGGCCGGAACCTGAGGATTCCTCTCCAGTGCTGACATGGATCTTGGGGTACTTCTGGAGTCTCCCCAGGGGAGTCAGTCCTCGTCTCGAATGCGGGCATGCACTTGCGCTTTCCTCCAGAGCGGTAGCAGCAGTGTCACGCAGTCCGCCGCGTGGATCAAAGGATCTATGGTTTTCCCTCGAGTCTTTCCCACGAGGCTTTCCCACGAGGCTTTCCCACAGGGCTGTCCCACGTGCACACGTGGTGGGAGTCGATCCTCGGCTTGAACGTCAATGCATTGCAGGGAAAACAGGTTCCTCTGGAATGGACTGACACATCTGGGGGACTCTTGGAATGGTGGCATGACCCTGGAGTTCCTCTCGCCTTTCCTGTGAAGAGTGCCTCCTCTTGAGATGCGACGGGAACGCCGGGAATTCTTTCCCTACGAAACAGGGAAAGGATCCCTCATCTCGAGGTGGGAGGCGGAAACGGGGCTTTCCTGGATGTGTGCGGGACCCTTGTGCTTCCTCTGGAGTGGAGACGGGTATGTCGGGGAACTTCTTGAGTTGTAGCAAGGGTGTGAAGGACCCTTTGGAAATTCCAGTGGTTAGATGTGATTAGCCTCGAGAAGCCTCAGCGGAAATGGGCCTCATCTCGCCTGGAGGTGAAAACCTCCTGGATTTTCTCGAGTTGCGGCAGGTGCTCTCGAGTTACGACGTGGACCACAGGGACCCGCTCTGGTGGCCTCAGGAAAGCCCAGTCCCCATGCAATTTCTTCGGGGGCCTCTCGGGATTCCTCTCCCGTCGATTCCAGGGCCTAAGACCTTGTGTGGAGTCGGGGCCAGAACCTGAGGATTCCTCTCCAGTGCTGACATGGATCTTGGGGTACTTCTGGAGTCTCCCCAGCGGAGTCAGTCCTCGTCTCGAATGCGTGCATGCACTTGCACTTTCCTCCAGAGCGGTAGCAGCAGTGTCACGCAGTTCGCCGCGTGGATCAAAGGATCTATGGTTTTCTCTCGAGACTTTCCCACGAGGCTTTCCCACAGGGCTGTCCCACGTGCAACGTGGTGAGAGTCGATCCTCGGCTTGAACGTCAAGGCAGTGCAGGGAAAACAGGTTCCTCTGGAATGGACTGACACATCTGGGGGACTCTTGGAATGGTGGCACGACCCTGGAGTTCCTCTCGCCTTTCCTGTGGAGAGCGCCTTCTATTGAGATGCGACGGGAACGCCGGGAATTCTTTCCCTACGAAACAGGGAAAGGATCCCTCATCTCGAGCTAGGAGGCGGAAACGGGGCTCCCCTGGATGTGTGCGGGACCCTCGTGCTTCCTCTCGAGTGGAGACGGGTATGTCGGGGAACTTCTTGAGTTGCAGCAAGGGTGTGAAGGACCCTTTGGAAGTTCCAGTGGTTAGATGTGATTAGCCTCGAGAAGCCTCAGCGGAAATGGGCCTCATCTCGCCTGGAGGGCAAAACCTCCTGGATTTTCTCGAGTTGCGGCAGGTGCTCTCGACTTACGACGGGGACCTCGGGGACCCGCTCTGGTGGCCTCAGGAAAGGCCAGTCCCCATGCGAGTTCCTCGGGGGCCTCTCGGGATTCCTCTCCCGTCGATGCCGGGGCCTAAGACCTTGTGTGGGCTCGGGGCCGGAACCTGAGGATTCCTCTCCAGTGCTGACATGGATCTTGGGGTACTTCTGGAGTCTCCCCAGGGGAGTCAGTCCTCGTCTCGAATGCGGGCATGCACTTGCGCTTTCCTCCAGAGCGGTAGCAGCAGTGTACCGCAGTCCTCCGCGTGGATCAAACGATCTATGGTTTTCCCTCGAGGCTTTCCCACGAGGCTTTCCCACGAGGCTTTCCCACAGGGCTGTCCCACGTGCACACGTGGTGGGAGTCGATCCTCGGCTTGAATGTAAATGCAGTGCAGGGAAAAAAGGTTCCTCTGGAATGGACTGACACATCTGGGGGTCTCTTGGAATGGTGCCACGACCCTGGAGTTCCTCTCGCATTTCCTGTGGAGAGCGCCACCTCTTCGGGAACGCCGAGAATTCTTTCCCTACGAAACAGGGAAAGGATCCCTCATCTCGAGCTAGGAGGCGAAAACGGGGCTCCCCTGGATGTGTGCGGGACCCTCGTGCTTCCTCTCGAGTGGAGACGGGTATGTCGGGGAACTTCTTGAGTTGCAGCAAGGGTGTGAAGGACCCTTTGGAAGTTCCAGTGGTTAGATGTGATTAGCCTCGAGAAGCCTCAGCGGAAATGGGCCTCATCTCTCCTGGAGGGCAAAACCTCCTGGATTTTCTCGAGTTGCGGCAGGTGCTCTCGACTTACGACGGGGACCTCAGGGACCCGCTCTGGTGGCCTCAGGAAAGGCCAGTCCCCATGCGACTTCCTCAGGGGCCTCTCGGGATTCCTCTTCCGTCGATGCCGGGGCTTAAGACCTTGTGTGGAGTCGGGGCCGGAACCTGAGGATTCCTCTCCAGTGCTGACATGGATCTTGGGGTACTTCTGGAGTCTCCCCAGGGGAGTCAGTCCTCGTCTGGAATGCGGGCATGCACTTGCGCTATCCTCCAGAGCAGTAGAAGCAGTGTCACGCAGTCCGCCGCGTGGATCAAAGGATCTATGGTTTTCCCTCGAGTCTTTCCCACGAGGCTTTCCCACGAGGCTTTCCCACAGGGCTGTCCCACGTGCACACGTGGTGGGAGTCGATCCTCGGCTTGAACGTCAAGGCAGTGCAGGGAAAACAGGTTCCTCTGGAATGGACTGACATATCTGGGGGACTCCTGGAATGGTGGCACGACCTGGAGTTCCTCTCGCCTTTCCTGTGGAGAGCGCCTCCTCTTGAGTTGCGAAGGGAACGCCGGGAAATCTTTCCCTACGAAACAGTGAAAGGATCCCTCATCTCGAGCTGGGAGGCGGAAACGGGGCTCCCCTGGATGTGTGCGGGACCCTCGTGCTTCCTCTCGAGTGGAGACGTTTATGTCGGGGAACTTCTTGAATTGTAGCAAGGGTGTGAAGGACCCTTTGGAAATTCCAGTGGTTATATGTGATTAGCCTCGTGAAGCCTCAGCGGAAATGGGCCTCATCTCGCCTGGAGGTGAAAACCTCCTGGATTTTCTCGAGTTGCGGAGGTGCTCTCGACTTACGACGTGGACCACAGGGACCCGCTCTGGTGGCCTCAGGAAAGCCCAGTCCCCATGCAAGTTCTTCGGGGGCATTTCGGGATTCCTCTCCCGTCGATGCCAGAGCCTAAGACCTTGTGTGGAGTCGGGGCCGGAACCTGAGGATTCCTCTCCAGTGCTGACATGGATCTTGGGGTACTTCTGGAGTCTCCCCAGGGGAGTCAGTCCTCGTCTCGAATGGGGGCATGCACTTGCACTTTCCTCCAGAGCGGTAGCAGCAGTGTCACGCAGTCCGCCGCGTGGATCAAAGGATCTATGGTTTTCTCTCGAGACTTTCCCACGAGGCTTTCCCACGAGGCTATCCCACAGGGCTGTCCCACGTGCACACGTGGTGGGAGTCGATCCTCGGCTTGAACGTCAAGTCAGTGCAGGGAAAACAGGTTCCTCTGGAATGGACTGACACATCTGGGGGACTCTTGGAATGGTGGCACGACCCTGGAGTTCCTCTCGCCTTTCCTGTGGAGAGCGCCTCCTCTTGAGATGCGACGGGAACGCCGGGAATTCTTTCCCTATGAAACAGGGAAAGGATCCCTCATCTCGAGCTAGGAGGCGGAAACGGGGCTCCCCTGGATGTGTGAGGGACCCTCGTGCTTCCTCTCGAGTGGAGACGGTTATGTCGGGGAACTTCTTGAGTTGCAGCAAGGGTGTGAAGGACCCTTTGGAAGTTCCAGTGGTTAGACGTGATTAGCCTCGAGAAGCCTCAGCGGAAATGGGCCTCATCTCGCCTGGAGGGCAAAACCTCCTGGATTTCCTCGAGTTGCGGCAGGTGCTCACGACTTACGACGGGGACCTCAGGGACCCGCTCTGGTGGCCTCAGGAAAGGCCAGTCCCCATGCGAGTTCCTCGGGGGCCTCTCGGGATTCCTCTCCCGTCGATGCCGGGGCCTAAGACCTTGTGTGGAGTCGGGGCCGGAACCTAAGGATTCCTCTCCAGTGCTGACATGGATCTTGGGGTACTTCTGGAGTCTCCCCAGGGGAGTCAGTCCTCGTCTCGAATGCGGGCATGCACTTGCGCTTTCCTCCAGAGCGGTAGCAGCAGTGTCACGCAGTCCGCCGCGTGGATCAAAGGATCTATGGTTTTCCCTCGAGTCTTTCCCACGAGGCTTTCCCACGAGGCTTTCCCACAGGGCTGTCCCACGTGCACACGTGGTGGGAGTCGATCCTCGGCTTGAAAGTCAAGGCAGTGCAGGGAAAACAGGTTCCTCTGGAATGAACTGACATATCTGGGGGACTTTTGGAATGGTGGCACGACCCTCGAGTTCCTCTCGCCTTTCCTGTGGAGAGCGCCTCCTCTTGAGATGCGACGGGAACGCCGGGAATTGTTTCCCTACGAAACAGGGAAAGGATACCTCATCTCGAGCTAGGAGGCGGAAACGGGGCTCCCCTGGATGTGTGCGGGACCCCACGTGCTTCCTCTTGAGTGGAGACGGGTATGTCGGGGAACTTCTTGAGTTGCAGCAATGGTGTGAAGGACCCTTTGGAAGTTCCAGTGGTTAGATGTGATTGGCCTCGAGAAGCCTCAGCGGAAATGGGCCTTATCTCGCCTGGAGGGCAAAACCTCCTGGATTTTCTCGAGTTGCTGCAGGTGCTCTCGACTTACGACGGGGACCTCAGGGACCCGCTCTGGTGGCCTCAGGAAAGGCCAGTCCCCATGCGAGTTCCTCGGGGGCCTCTCGGGATTCCTCTCCCGTCGATGCCGGGGCCTAAGCCCTTGTGTGGAGTCGGGGCCGGAACCTGAGGATTCCTCTCCAGTGCAGACATGGATCTTGGGGTACTTCTGGAGTCTCCCCAGGGGAGTCAGTCCTCGTCTCGAATGCGGGCATGCACTTGCGGTTTCCTCCAGGGCGGTAGCAGCAGTGTCACGCCGTCCGCCGCGTGGATCAAAGGATCTATGGTTTTCCCTCGAGTCTTTCCCACGAGGCTTTCCCACGAGGCTTTCCCACAGGGCTGTCCCACGTGCACACGTGGTGGGAGTCGATCCTCGGCTTGAACGTCAAGGCAGTGCAGGGAAAACAGGTTCCTCTGGAATGGACTGACACATCTGGGGGACTCTTGGAATGGTGGCACGACCCTGGAGTTCCTCTCGCCTTTCCTGTGGAGAGCGCCTCCTCTTGAGATGCGACGGGAACGCCGGGAATTCTTTCCCTACGAAACAGGGAAAGGATCCCTCATCTCGAGCTAGGAGGCGGAAACGGGGCTCCCCTGGTTGTGTGCGGGACCCACGTGCTTCCTCTCGAGTGGAGACGGGTATGTCGGGGAACTTCTTGAGTTGCAGCAAGGGTGTGAAGGACCCTTTGGAAGTTCCACTGGTTAGACGTGATTAGCCTCGAGAAGCCTCAGCGGAAATGGGCCTCATCTCGCCTGGAGGGCAAAACCTCCTGGATTTCCTCGAGTTGCGGCAGGTGCTCTCGACTTACGACGGGGACCTCAGGGACCCGATCTGGTGGCCTCAGGAAATGTCAGTCCCCATGCGAGTTCCTCGGGGGCCTCTCGGGATTCCTCTCCCGTCGATGCCGGGGCCTAAGACCTTGTGTGCAGTCGGGGCCGGAACCTGAGGATTCCTCTCCAGTGCTGACATGGATCTTGGGGTACTTCTGGAGTCTCCCCAGGGGAGTCAGTCCTCGTCTCGAATGCGGGCATGCACTTGCGCTTTCCTCCAGAGCGGTAGCAGCAGTGTCACGCAGTCCGCCGCGAGGATCAAAGGATCTATGGTTTTCCCTCGAGTCTTTCCCACGAGGCTTTCCCACGAGGCTTTCCCACAGGGCTGTCCCACGTGCTCACGTGGTGGGAGTCGATCCTCGGCTTGAACGTCAAGGCAGTGCAGGGAAAACAGGTTCCTCTGGAATGGAATGACACATCTGGGGGACTCTTGGAATGGTGTCTCGACCCTGGAGTTCCTCTCGCCTTTCCTGTGGAGAGCGCCTCCTCTTGAGATGCGTCGGGAACGCCGGGAATTCTTTCCCTACGAAACAGGGAAAGGATCCCTCATCTCGAGCTAGGAGGCGGAAACGGGCTCCCCTCGATGTGTGCGGGACCCCACGTGCTTCCTCTCGAGTGGAGACGGGTATGTCGGGGAACTTCTTGAGTTGCAGCAATGTTGTGAAGGACCCTTTGGAAGTTCCAGTGGTTAGATGTGATTGGCCTCGAGAAGCCTCAGCGGAAATGGGCCTCATCTCGCCTGGAGGGCAAAACCTCCTGGATTTTCTCGAGTTGCGGCAGGTGCTCTCGACTTACGACGGGGACCTCAGGGACCCGCTCTGGTGGCCTCAGGAATGGCCAGTCCCCATGCGAGTTCCTCGGGGGCCTCTCGGGATTCCTCTCCCATCGATGCCGGGGCCTAAGACCTTGTGTGGTGTCGGGGCCGGAACCTGAGGATTCCTCTCCAGTGCTGACATGGGTCTTGGGGTACTTCTGGAGTCTCCCCAGGGGAGTCAGTCCTCGTCTCGAATGCCGGCATGCACTTGCGCTTTCCTCCAGAGCGGTAGCAGCAGTGTCAAGCAGTCCGCCGCGTGGATAAAAGGATCAATGGTTTTCCCTCGAGTCTTTCCCACGAGGCTTTCCCATGAGGCTTTCCCACAGGGCTGTCCCACGTGCACACGTGGTGGGTGTCGATCCTCGGCTTGAACGTCAAGGCAGTGCAGGGAAAACAGGTTCCTCTGGAATGGACTGACACATCTGGGGGACTCTTGGAATGGTGGCACGACCCTGGAGTTCCTCTCGCCTTTCCTGTGGAGAGCGCCTCCTCTTGAGATGCGACGGGAACGCCGGGAATTCTTTCCCTACGAAACAGGGAAAGGATCCCTCATCTCGAGCTAGGAGGCGGAAACGGGGCTCCCCTGGATGTGTGCGGGACCCACGTGCTTCCTCTCGAGTGGAGACGGGTATGTCGGGGAACTTCTTGAGTTGCAGCAAGGGTGTGAAGGACCCTTTGGAAGTTCCAGGGGTTAGACGTGATTAGCCTCCAGAAGCCTCAGCGGAAATGGGCCTCATCTCGCCTGGAGGGCAAAACCTCCTGGATTTCCTCGAGTTGCGGCAGGTGCTCTCGACTTACGACGGGGACCTCAGGGACCCGCTCTGGTGGCCTCAGGAAAGGCCAGTCCCCATGCGAGTTCCTCGGGGGCCTCTCGGGATTCCTCTCCCGTCGATGCCGGGGCCTAAGACCTTGTGTGGAGTCGGGGCCGGAACCTGAGGATTCCTCTCCAGTGCTGACATGGATCTTGGGGTACTTCTGGAGTCTCCCCAGGGGAGTCAGTCCTCGTCTCGAATGCGGGCATGCACTTGCGCTTTCCTCCAGAGCGGTAGCAGCAGTGTCTCGCAGTCCGCCGCGTGGATCAAAGGATCTATGGTTTTCCCTCGAGTCTTTCCCACGAGGCTTTCCCACGAGGCTTTCCCACAGGGCTGTCCCACGTGCACACGTGGTGGGAGTCGATCCTCGGCTTGAACGTCAAGGCAGTGCAGGGAAAACAGGTTCCTCTGGAATGGACTGACACATCTGGGGGACACTTGGAATGGTGGCACGACCCTGGAGTTCCTCTCGCCTTTCCTGTGGAGAGCGCCTCCTCTTGAGATGCGACGGGAACGCCGGGAATTCTTTCCCTACGAAACAGGGAAAGGATCCCTCATCTCGAGCTAGGAGGCGCAAACGGGGCTCCCCTGGATGTGTGCGGGACCCCACATGCTTCCTCTTGAGTGGAGACGGGTATGTCGGGGAACTTCTTGATTTGCAGCAATGGTTTGAAGGACCCTTTGGAAGTTCCAGTGGTTAGATGTGATTGGCCTGGAGAAGCCTCAGCGGAAAAGGGCCTCATCTCGCCTGGAGGGCAAAACCTCCTGGATTTTCTCAAGTTGCGGCAGGTGCTCTCGACTTACGACGGGGACCTCAGGGAACCGCTCTGTTGGCCTCAGGAAAAGCCAGTCCCCATGCGAGTTTCTCGGGGGCGTCTCGGGATTCCTCTCCCGTCGATGCCGGGGCCTAAGACCTTGTGTGGAGTCGGGGCCGGAACCTGAGGATTCCTCTCCAGTGCTGACATGGGTCTTGGGGTACTTCTGGAGTCTCCCCAGGGGAGTCAGTCCTCGTCTCGAATGCCGGCATGCACTTGCGCTTTCCTCCAGAGCGGTAGCAGCAGTGTCAAGCAGTCCGCCGCGTGGATAAAAGGATCAATGGTTTTCCCTCGAGTCTTTCCCACGAGGCTTTCCCATGAGGCTTTCCCACAGGGCTGTCCCACGTGCACACGTGGTGGGTGTCGATCCTCGGCTTGAACGTCAAGGCAGTGCAGGGAAAACAGGTTCCTCTGGAATGGACTGACACATCTGGGGGACTCTTGGAATGGTGGCACGACCCTGGAGTTCCTCTCGCCTTTCCTGTGGAGAGCGCCTCCTCTTGAGATGCGACGGGAACGCCGGGAATTCTTTCCCTACGAAACAGGGAAAGGATCCCTCATCTCGAGCTAGGAGGCGGAAACGGGGCTCCCCTGGATGTGTGCGGGACCCACGTGCTTCCTCTCGAGTGGAGACGGGTATGTCGGGGAACTTCTTGAGTTGCAGCAAGGGTGTGAAGGACCCTTTGGAAGTTCCAGGGGTTAGACGTGATTAGCCTCGAGAAGCCTCAGCGGAAATGGGCCTCATCTCGCCTGGAGGGCAAAACCTCCTGGATTTCCTCGAGTTGCGGCAGGTGCTCTCGACTTACGACGGGGACCTCAGGGACCCGCTCTGGTGGCCTCAGGAAAGGCCAGTCCCCATGCGAGTTCCTCGGGGGCCTCTCGGGATTCCTCTCCCGTCGATGCCGGGGCCTAAGACCTTGTGTGGAGTCGGGGCCGGAACCTGAGGATTCCTATCCAGTGCTGACATGGATCTTGGGGTACTTCTGGAGTCTCCCCAGGGGAATCAGTCCTCGTCTCGAATGCAGGCATGCACTTGCGCTTTCCTCCAGAGCGGTAGCAGCAGTGTCACGCAGTCCACCGCGTGGATCAAAGGATCTATGGTTTTCCCTCGAGTCTTTCCCACGAGGCTTTCCCACGAGGCTTTCCCACAGGGCTGTCCCACGTGCACACGTGGTGGGAGTCGATCCTCGGCTTGAACGTCAAGGCAGTGCAGGGAAAACAGGTTCCTCTGGAATGGACTGACACATCTGGGGGACTCTTGGAATGGTGGCACGACCCAGGAGTTCCTCTCGCCTTTCCTGTGGAGAGCGCCTCCTCTTGAGATGCGACGGGAACGCCGGGAATTCTTTCCCTACGAAACAGGGAAAGGATCCCTCATCTCGAGCTAGGAGGCGGAAACGGGGCTCCCCTGGATGTGTGCGGGACCCCACGTGCTTCCTCTCGAGTGGAGACGGGTATGTCGGGGAACTTCTTGAGTTGCAGCAAGGGTGTGAAGGACCCTTTGGAAGTTCCAGTGGTTAGACGTGATTAGCCTCGAGAAGCCTCAGCGGAAATGGGCCTCATCTCGCCTGGAGGGCAAAACCTCCTGGATTTCCTCGAGTTGCGGCAGGTGCTCTCGACTTACGACGGGGACCTCAGGGACCCGCTCTGGTGGCCTCAGGAAAGGCCAGTCCCCATTCGAGTTCCTCGGGGGCCTCTCGGGATTCCTCTCCCGTCGTTGCCGGGGCCTAAGACCTTGTGTGGAGTCGGGGCCGGAACCTGAGGATTCCTCTCCAGTGCTGACATGGATCTTGGGGTACTTCGGGAGTCTCCCCAGGGGAGTCAGTCCTCGTCTCGAATGCGGGCATGCACTTGCGCTTTCCTCCAGAGCGGTAGCAGCAGTGTCACGCAGTCCGCCGCGTGGATCAAAGGATCTATGGTTTTCCCTCGAGTCTTTCCCACGAGGCTTTCCCACGAGGCTTTCCCACAGGGCTGTCCCACGTGCACACGTGGTGGGAGTCGATCCTCGGCCTGAACGTCAAGGCAGTGCAGGGAAAACAGGTTCCTCTGGAATGGACTGACACATCTGGGGGACTCTTGGAATGGTGGCACGACCCAGGAGTTCCTCTCGCCTTTCCTGTGGAGAGCGCCTCCTCTTGAGATGCGACGGGAACGCCGGGAATTCTTTCCCTACGAAACAGGGAAAGGATCCCTCATTTCGAGCTAGGAGGCGGAAACGGGGCTCCCCTGGATGTGTGCGGGACACCACGTGCTTCCTCTCGAGTGCAGAGGGGTATGTCGGGGAACTTCTTGAGTTGCAGCAAGGGTGTGAAGGACCCTTTGGAAGTTCCAGTGGTTAGATGTGATTGGCCTCGAGAAGCCTCATCGGAAATGGGCCTCATCAAGCCTGGAGGGCAAAACTTCCTGGATTTTCTCGAGTTGCGGCAGGTGCTCTCGACTTACGACGGGGACCTCAGGGACCCGCTCTGGTGGCCTCAGGAAAGGCCAGTCCCCATGCGAGTTCCTCGGGGGCCTCTCGGGAATCCTCTCCCGTCGATGCCGGGGCCTAAGACCTTGTGTGGAGTCGGGGCCGGAACCTGAGGATTCCTATCCAGTGCTGACATGGATCTTGGGGTACTTCTGGAGTCTCCCCAGGGGAGTCAGTCCTCGTCTCGAATGCGGGCATGCACTTGCGCTTTCCTCCAGAGCGGTAGCAGCAGTGTCACGCAGTCCGCCGCGTGGATCAAAGGATCTATGGTTTTCCCTCGAGTCTTTCCCACGAGGCTTTCCCACGAGGCTTTCCCACAGGGCTGTCCCACGTGCACACGTGGTGGGAGTCGATCCTCGGCTTGAACGTCAAGGCAGTGCAGGGAAAACAGGTTCCTCTGGAATGGACTGACACATCTGGGGGACTCTTGGAATGGTGGCACGACCCAGGAGTTCCTCTCGCCTTTCCTGTGGAGAGCGCCTCCTCTTGAGATGCGACGGGAACGCCGGGAATTCTTTCCCTATGAAACAGGGAAAGGATCCCTCATCTCGAGCTAGGAGGCGGAAACGGGGTCCCCTGGATGTGTGCGGGACCCTCGTGCTTCCTCTCGAGTGGAGACGTGTATGTCGGGGAACTTCTTGAGTTGCAGCAAGGGTGTGAAGGACCCTTTGGAAGTTCCAGTGGTTAGACGTGATTAGCCTCGAGAAGCCTCAGCGGAAATGGGCCTCATCTCGCCTGGAGGGCAAAACCTCCTGGATTTTCTCGAGTTGCGGCAGGTGCTCTCGACTTACGACGGGGACCTCAGGGAACCGCTCTGTTGGCCTCAGGAAAAGCCAGTCCCCATGCGAGTTTCTCGGGGGCGTCTCGGGATTCCTCTCCCGTCGATGCCGGGGCCTAAGACCTTGTGTGGAGTCGGGGCCGGAACCTGAGGATTCCTCTCCAGTGCTGACATGGATCTTGGGGTACTTCTGGAGTCTCCCCAGGGGAGTCAGTCCTCGTCTCGAATGCGGGCATGCACTTGCGCTTTCCTCCAGAGCGGTAGCAGCAGTGTCACGCAGTCCGCCGCGTGGATCAAAGGATCTATGGTTTTCCCTCGAGTCTTTCCCACGAGGCTTTCCCACGAGGCTTTCCCACAGGGCTGTCCCACGTGCACACGTGGTGGGAGTCGATCCTCGGCTTGAACGTCAAGGCAGTGCAGGGAAAACAGGTTCCTCTGGAATGGACTGACACATCTGGGGGACTCTTGGAATGGTGGCACGACCCAGGAGTTCCTCTCGCCTTTCCTGTGGAGAGCGCCTCCTCTTGAGATGCGACGGGAACGCCGGGAATTCTTTCCCTATGAAACAGGGAAAGGATCCCTCATCTCGAGCTAGGAGGCGGAAACGGGGCTCCCCTGGATGTGTGCGGGACCCCACATGCTTCCTCTTGAGTGGAGACGGGTATGTCGGGGAACTTCTTGATTTGCAGCAATGGTTTGAAGGACCCTTTGGAAGTTCCAGTGGTTAGATGTGATTGGCCTGGAGAAGCCTCAGCGGAAATGGGCCTCATCAAGCCTGGAGGGCAAAACTTCCTGGATTTTCTCGAGTTGCGGCAGGTGCTCTCGACTTACGACGGGGACCTCAGGGACCCGCTCTGGTGGCCTCAGGAAAGGCCAGTCCCCATGCGAGTTCCTCGGGGGCCTCTCGGGATTCCTCTCCCGTCGATGCCGGGGCCTAAGACCTTGTGTGGAGTCGGGGCCGGAACCTCAGGATTCCTCTCCAGTGCTGACATGGATCTTGGGGTACTTCTGGAGTCTCCCCAGGGGGTCAGTCCTCGTCTCGAATGCGGGCATGCATTGCGCTTTCCTCCAGAGCGGTAGCAGCAGTGTCACGCAGTCCGCCGCGTGGATCAAAGGATCTATGGTTTTCCCTCGAGTCTTTCCCACGAGGCTTTCCCACCAGGCTTTCCCACAGGGCTGTCCCACGTGCACACGTGGTGGGAGTCGATCCTCGGCTTGAACGTCAAGGCAGTGCAGGGAAAAGAGGTTCCTCTGGAATGGACTGTCACATCTGGGGGACTCTTGGAATGGTGGCACGACCCAGGAGTTCCTCTCGCCTTTCCTGTGGAGAGCGCCTCCTCTTGAGATGCGACGGGAACGCCGGGAATTCTTTCCCTACGAAACAGGGAAAGGATCCCTCATCTCGAGCTAGGAGGCGGAAACGGGGCTCCCCTGGATGTGTGCGGGACCCACGTGCTACCTCTCGAGTGGAGACGTGTATGTCGCGGAACTTCTTGAGTTGCAGCAAGGGTGTGAAGGACCCTTTGGAAGTTCCAGTGGTTAGACGTGATTAGCCTCGAGAAGCCTCAGCGGAAATGGGCCTCATCTCGCCTGGAGGGCAAAACCTCCTGGATTTCCTCGAGTTGCGGCAGGTGCTCTCGACTTACGACGGGGACCTCAGGGACCCGCTCTGGTGGCCTCAGGAAAGGCCAGTCCCCATGCGAGTTCCTCGGGGGCCTCTCGGGATTCCTCTCCCGTCGATGCCGGGGCCTAAGACCTTGTGTGGAGTCGGGGCCGGAACCTGAGGATTCCTATCCAGTGCTGACATGGATCTTGGGGTACTTCTGGAGTCTCCCCAGGGGAGTCAGTCCTCGTCTCGAATGCGGGCATGCACTTGCGCTTTCCTCCAGAGCGGTAGCAGCAGTGTCACGCAGTCCGCCGCGTGGATCAAAGGATCTATGGTTTTCCCTCGAGTCTTTCCCACGAGGCTTTCCCACGAGGCTTTCCCACAGGGCTGTCCCACGTGCACACGTGGTGGGAGTCGATCCTCGGCTTGAACGTCAAGGCAGTGCAGGGAAAACAGGTTCCTCTGGAATGGACTGACACATCTGGGGGACTCTTGGAATGGTGGCACGACCCAGGAGTTCCTCTCGCCTTTCCTGTGGAGAGCGCCTCCTCTTGAGATGCGACGGGAACGCCGGGAATTCTTTCCCTATGAAACAGGGAAAGGATCCCTCATCTCGAGCTAGGAGGCGGAAACGGGGTCCCCTGGATGTGTGCGGGACCCTCGTGCTTCCTCTCGAGTGGAGACGTGTATGTCGGGGAACTTCTTGAGTTGCAGCAAGGGTGTGAAGGACCCTTTGGAAGTTCCAGTGGTTAGACGTGATTAGCCTCGAGAAGCCTCAGCGGAAATGGGCCTCATCTCGCCTGGAGGGCAAAACCTCCTGGATTTCCTCGAGTTGCGGCAGGTGCTCTCGACTTACGACGGGGACCTCAGGGACCCCCTCTGGTGGCCTCAGGAAAGGCCAGTCCCCATGCGAGTTCCACGGGGGCCTCTCGGCATTCCTCTCCCGTCGATGCCGGGGCCTAAGACCTGGTGTGGAGTCGGGGCCGGAACCTGAGGATTCCTCTCCAGTGCTGACATGGATCTTGGGGTACTTCTGGAGTCTCCCCTGGGGAGTCAGTCCTCGTCTCGAATGCGGGCATGCACTTGCGCTTTCCTCCAGAGCGGTAGCAGCAGTGTCACACAGTCCGCCGCGTGGATCAAAGGATCTATGGTTTTCCCTCGAGTCTTTCCCACGAGGCTTTCCCACGAGGCTTTCCCACAGGGCTGTCCCACGTGCACACGTGGTGGGAGTCGATCCTCGGCTTGAACGTCAAGGCAGTTCAGGGAAAACAGGTTTCTTTGGAATGGACTGACACATCTGGGGGACACCTGGAATGGTGTCTCGACCCTGGAGTTCCTCTCGCCTTTCCTGTGGAGAGCGCCTCCTCTTGAGATGCGACGGGAACGCCGGGAATTCTTTCCCTAAGAAACAGGGAAAGGATCCCTCATCTCGAGCTAGGAGGCGGAAACGGGGCTCCCCTGGATGTGTGCGGGACCCCACGTGCTTCCTCTCGAGTGGAGACGGGTATGTCGGGGAACTTCTTGAGTTGCAGCAATGGTGTGAAGGACCCTTTGGAAGTTCCAGTGGTTAGATGTGATTGGCCTCGAGAAGCCTCAGCGGAAATGGGCCTCATCTCGCCTGGAGGGCAAAACCTCCTGGATTTTCTCGAGTTGCGGCAGGTGCTCTCGACTTACGACGGGGACCTCAGGGAACCGCTCTGTTGGCCTCAGGAAAAGCCAGTCCCCATGCGAGTTTCTCGGGGGCGTCTCGGGATTCCTCTCCCGTCGATGCCGGGGCCTAAGACCTTGTGTGGAGTTGGGGCCGGAACCTCAGGATTCCTCTCCAGTGCTGACATGGATCTTGGGGTACTTCTGGAGTCTCCCCAGGGGGTCAGTCCTCGTCTCGAATGCGGGCATTCATTGCGCTTTCCTCCAGAGCGGTAGCAGCAGTGTCACGCAGTCCGCCGCGTGGATCAAAGGATCTATGGTTTTCCCTCGAGTCTTTCCCACGAGGCTTTCCCACGAGGCTTTCCCACAGGGCTGTCCCACGTGCACACGTGGTGGGAGTCGATCCTCGGCTTGAACGTCAAGGCAGTGCAGGGAAAACAGGTTCCTCTGGAATGGACTGACACATCTGGGGGACTCTTGGAATGGTGGCACGACCCTGGAGTTCCTCTCGCCTTTCCTGTGGAGAGCGCCTCCTCTTGAGATGCGACGGGAACGCCGGGAATTCTTTCCCTACGAAACAGGGAAAGGATCCCTCATCTCGAGCTAGGAGGCGGAAACGGGGCTCCCCTGGATGTGTGCGGGACCCACGTGCTTCCTCTCGAGTGGAGACGGGCATGTCGGGGAACTTCTTGAGTTGCAGCAAGGGTGTGAAGGACCCTTTGGAAGTTCCAGTGGTTAGACGTAATTAGCCTCGAGAAGCCTCAGCGGAAATGGGCCTCATCTCGCCTGGAGGGCAAAACCTCCTGGATTTCCTCGAGTTGCGGCAGGTGCTCTCGACTTACGACGGGGACCTCAGGGACCCGCTCTGGTGGCCTCAGGAATGGACAGTCCCCATGCGAGTTCCTCGGGGGCCTCTCGGGTTTCCTCTCCCATCGATGCCGGGGCCTAAGACCTTGTGTGGAGTCGGGGCCGGAACCTGAGGATTCCTCTCCAGTGCTGACATGGATCTTGGGGTACTTCTGGAGTCTCCCCAGGGGAGTCAGTCCTCGTCTCGAATGCCGGCATGCACTTGCGCTTTCCTCCAGAGCGGTAGCAGCAGTGTCAAGCAGTCCGCCGCGTGGATCAAAGGATCAATGGTTTTCCCTCGAGTCTTTCCCACGAGGCTTTCCCATGAGGCTTTCCCACAGGGCTGTCCCACGTGCACACGTGGTGGGAGTCGATCCTCGGCTTGAACGTCAAGGCAGTGCAGGGAAAACAGGTTCCTCTGGAATGGACTGACAAATCTGGGGGACTCTTGGAATGGTGGCACGACCCAGGAGTTCCTCTCGCCTTTCCTGTGGAGAGCGCCTCCTCTTGAGATGCGACGGGAACGCCGGGAATTCTTTCCCTACGAAACAGGGAAAGGATCCCTCATCTCGAGCTAGGAGGCGGAAACGGGGCTCCCCTGGATGTGTGCGGGACCCACGTGCTTCCTCTCGAGTGGAGACGGGTATGTCGGGGAACTTCTTGAGTTGCAGCAAGGGTGTGAAAGACCCTTTGGAAGTTCCAGTGGTTAGACGTGATTAGCCTCGAGAAGCCTCAGCGGAAATGGGCCTCATCTCGCCTGGAGGGCAAAACCTCCTGGATTTCCTCGAGTTGCGGCAGGTGCTCTCGACTTACGACGGGGACCTCAGGGACCCGCTCTGGTGGCCTCAGGAAAGGCCAGTCCCCATGCGAGTTCCTCGGGGGCCTCTCGGGATTCCTCTCCCGTCAATGCCGGGGCCTAAGACCTTGTGTGGAGTCGGGGCCGGAACCTGAGGATTCCTCTCCAGTGCTGACATGGATCTTGGGGTACTTCTGGAGTCTCCCCAGGGGAGTCAGTCCTCGTCTCGAATGCGGGCATGCACTTGCGCTTTCCTCCAGAGCGGTAGCAGCAGTGTCACGCAGTCCGCCGCGTGGATCAAAGGATCTATGGTTTTCCCTCGAGTCTTTCCCACGAGGCTTTCCCACCAGGCTTTCCCACAGGGCTGTCCCACGTGCACACGTGGTGGGAGTCGATCCTCGGCTTGAACGTCAAGGCAGTGCAGGGAAAACAGGTTCCTCTGGAATGGACTGTCACATCTGGGGGACTCTTGGAATGGTGGCACGACCCAGGAGTTCCTCTCGCCTTTCCTGTGGAGAGCGCCTCCTCTTGAGATGCGACGGGAACGCCGGGAATTCTTTCCCTACGAAACAGGGAAAGGATCCCTCATCTCGAGCTAGGAGGCGGAAACGGGGCTCCCCTGGATGTGTGCGGGACCCACGTGCTACCTCTCGAGTGGAGACGTGTATGTCGCGGAACTTCTTGAGTTGCAGCAAGGGTGTGAAGGACCCTTTGGAAGTTCCAGTGGTTAGACGTGATTAGCCTCGAGAAGCCTCAGCGGAAATGGGCCTCATCTCGCCTGGAGGGCAAAACCTCCTGGATTTCCTCGAGTTGCGGCAGGTGCTCTCAACTTACGACGGGGACCTCAGGGACCCGCTCTGGTGGCCTCAGGAAAGGCCAGTCCCCATGCGAGTTCCTCGGGGGCCTCTCGGGATTCCTCTCCCGTCGTTGCCGGGGCCTAAGACCTTGTGTGGAGTCGGGGCCGGAACCTGAGGATTCCTCTCCAGTGCTGACATGGATCTTGGGGTACTTCTGGAGTCTCCCCAGGGGAGTCAGTCCTCGTCTCGAATGCGGGCATGCACTTGCGCTTTCCTCCAGAGCGGTAGCCGCAGTGTCACGCAGTCCGCCGCGTGGATCAAAGGATCTATGGTTTTCCCTCGAGTCTTTCCCACGAGGCTTTCCCACGAGGCTTTCCCACAGGGCTGTCCCACGTGCACACGTGGTGGGAGTCGATCCTCGGCTTGAACGTCAAGGCAGTGCAGGGAAAACAGGTTCCTCTGGAATGGACTGACACATCTGGGGGACACTTGGAATGGTGGCACGACCCTGGAATTCCTCTCGCCTTTCCTGTGGAGAGCGCCTCCTCTTGAGATGCGACGGGAACGCCGGGAATTCTTTCCCTACGAAACAGGGAAAGGATCCCTCATCTCGAGCTAGGAGGCGGAAACGGGGCTCCCCTGGATGTGTGCGGGACCCCACATGCTTCCTCTTGAGTGGAGACGGGTATGTCGGGGAACTTCTTGATTTGCAGCAATGGTTTGAAGGACCCTTTGGAAGTTCCAGTGGTTAGATGTGATTGGCCTGGAGAAGCCTCAGCGGAAATGGGCCTCATCTCGCCTGGAGGGCAAAACCTCCTGGATTTTCTCAAGTTGCGGCAGGTGCTCTCGACTTACGACGGGGACCTCAGGGAACCGCTCTGTTGGCCTCAGGAAAAGCCAGTCCCCATGCGAGTTTCTCGGGGGCGTCTCGGGATTCCTCTCCCGTCGATGCCGGGGCCTAAGACCTTGTGTGGAGTCGGGGCCGGAACCTCAGGATTCCTCTCCAGTGCTGACATGGATCTTGGGGTACTTCGGGAGTCTCCCCAGGGGAGTCAGTCCTCGTCTCGAATGCGGGCATGCACTTGCGCTTTCCTCCAGAGCGGTAGCAGCAGTGTCACGCAGTCGGCCGCGTGGATCAAAGGATCTATGGTTTTCCCTCGAGTCTTTCCCACGAGGCTTTCCCACGAGGCTTTCCCACAGGGCTGTCCCACGTGCACACGTGGTGGGAGTCGATCCTCGGCTTGAACGTCAAGGCAGTGCAGGGAAAACAGGTTCCTCTGGAATGGACTGACACATCTGGGGGACTCTTGGAATGGTGGCACGACCCAGGAGTTCCTCTCGCCTTTCCTGTGGAGAGCGCCTCCTCTTGAGATGCGACGGGAACGCCGGGAATTCTTTCCCTACGAAACAGGGAAAGGATCCCTCATCTCGAGCTAGGAGGCGGAAACGGGGCTCCCCTGGATGTGTGCGGGACACCACGTGCTTCCTCTCGAGTGCAGAGGGGTATGTCGGGGAACTTCTTGAGTTGCAGCAAGGGTGTGAAGGACCCTTTGGAAGTTCCAGTGGTTAGATGTGATTGGCCTCGAGAAGCCTCAGCGGAAATGGGCCTCATCTCGCCTGGAGGGCAAAACCTCCTGGATTTTCTCGAGTTGCGGCAGGTGCTCTCGACTTACGACGGGGACCTCAGGGACCCGCTCTGGTGGCCTCAGGAAAGGCCAGTCCCCATGCGAGTTCCTCGGGGGCCTCTCGGGATTCCTCTCCCGTCGATGCCGGGGCCTAAGACCTTGTGTGGAGTCGGGGCCGGAACCTGAGGATTCCTATCCAGTGCTGACATGGATCTTGGGGTACTTCTGGAGTCTCCCCAGGGGAGTCAGTCCTCGTCTCGAATGCGGGCATGCACTTGCGCTTTCCTCCAGAGCGGTAGCAGCAGTGTCACGCAGTCCGCCGCGTGGATCAAAGGATCTATGGTTTTCCCTCGAGTCTTTCCCACGAGGCTTTCCCACGAGGCTTTCCCACAGGGCTGTCCCACGTGCACACGTGGTGGGAGTCGATCCTCGGCTTGAACGTCAAGGCAGTGCAGGGAAAACAGGTTCCTCTGGAATGGACTGACACATCTGGGGGACTCTTGGAATGGTGGCACGACCCTGGAGTTCCTCTCGCCTTTCCTGTGGAGAGCGCCTCCTCTTGAGATGCGACGGGAACGCCGGGAATTCTTTCCCTACGAAACAGGGAAAGGATCCCTCATCTCGAGCTAGGAGGCGGAAACGGGGCTCCCCTGGATGTGTGCGGGACCCACGTGCTTCCTCTCGAGTGGAGACGGGTATGTCGGGGAACTTCTTGAGTTGCAGCAAGGGTGTGAAGGACCCTTTGGAAGTTCCAGGGGTTAGACGTGATTAGCCTCGAGAAGCCTCAGCGGAAATGGGCCTCATCTCGCCTGGAGGGCAAAACCTCCTGGATTTCCTCGAGTTGCGGCAGGTGCTCTCGACTTACGACGGGGACCTCAGGGACCCGCTCTGGTGGCCTCAGGAAAGGCCAGTCCCCATGCGAGTTCCTCGGGGGCCTCTCGGGATTCCTCTCCCGTCGATGCCGGGGCCTAAGACCTTGTGTGGAGTCGGGGCCGGAACCTGAGGATTCCTCTCCAGTGCTGACATGGATCTTGGGTTACTTCTGGAGTCTCCCCATGGGAGTCAGTCCTCGTCTCGAATGCGGGCATGCACTTGCGCTTTCCTCCAGAGCGGTAGCAGCAGTGTCACGCAGTCCGCCGCGTGGATCAAAGGATCTATGGTTTTCCCTCGAGTCTTTCCCACGAGGCTTTCCCACGAGGCTTTCCCACAGGGCTGTCCCACGTGCACACGTGGTGGGAGTCGATCCTCGGCTTGAACGTCAAGGCAGTGCAGGGAAAAAAGGTTCCTCTGGAATGGACTGACACATCTGGGGGACTCTTGGAATGGTGGCACGACCCAGGAGTTCCTCTCGCCTTTCCTGTGGAGAGCGCCTCCTCTTGAGATGCGACGGGAACGCCGGGAATTCTTTCCCTACGAAACAGGGAAAGGATCCCTCATCTCGAGCTAGGAGGCGGAAACGGGGCTCCCCTGGATGTGTGCGGGACACCACGTGCTTCCTCTCGAGTGCAGAGGGGTATGTCGGGGAACTTCTTGAGTTGCAGCAAGGGTGTGAAGGACCCTTTGGAAGTTCCAGTGGTTAGATGTGATTGGCCTCGAGAAGACTCAGCGGAAATGGGCCTCATCTCGCCTGGAGGGCAAAACCTCCTGGATTTTCTCGAGTTGCGGCAGGTGCTCTCGACTTACGACGGGGACCTCAGGGACCCGCTCTGGTGGCCTCAGGAAAGGCCAGTCCCCATGCGAGTTCCTCGGGGGCCTCTCGGGATTCCTCTCCCGTCGATGCCGGGGCCTAAGACCTTGTGTGGAGTCGGGGCCGGAACCTGAGGATTCCTATCCAGTGCTGACATGGATCTTGGGGTACTTCTGGAGTCTCCCCAGGGGAGTCAGTCCTCGTCTCGAATGCGGGCATGCACTTGCGCTTTCCTCCAGAGCGGTAGCAGCAGTGTCACGCAGTCCGCCGCGTGGATCAAAGGATCTATGGTTTTCCCTCGAGTCTTTCCCACGAGGCTTTCCCACGAGGCTTTCCCACAGGGCTGTCCCACGTGCACACGTGGTGGGAGTCGATCCTCGGCTTGAACGTCAAGGCAGTGCAGGGAAAACAGGTTCCTCTGGAATGGACTGACACATCTGGGGGACTCTTGGAATGGTGGCACGACCCTGGAGTTCCTCTCGCCTTTCCTGTGGAGAGCGCCTCCTCTTGAGATGCGACGGGAACGCCGGGAATTCTTTCCCTACGAAACAGGGAAAGGATCCCTCATCTCGAGCTAGGAGGCGGAAACGGGGCTCCCCTGGATGTGTGCGGGACCCACGTGCTTCCTCTCGAGTGGAGACGGGTATGTCGGGGAACTTCTTGAGTTGCAGCAAGGGTGTGAAGGACCCTTTGGAAGTTCCAGGGGTTAGACGTGATTAGCCTCGAGAAGCCTCAGCGGAAATGGGCCTCATCTCGCCTGGAGGGCAAAACCTCCTGGATTTCCTCGAGTTGCGGCAGGTG
Source organism: Ovis canadensis (assembly GCF_042477335.2). Taxonomy (NCBI): domain Eukaryota; kingdom Metazoa; phylum Chordata; class Mammalia; order Artiodactyla; family Bovidae; genus Ovis; species Ovis canadensis. The sequence goes on from NC_091252.1 coordinate 6,038,014, forward strand.
CTCTCGACTTACGACGGGGACCTCAGGGACCCGCTCTGGTGGCCTCAGGAAAGGCCAGTCCCCATGCGAGTTCCTCGGGGGCCTCTCGGGATTCCTCTCCCGTCGATGCCGGGGCCTAAGACCTTGTGTGGAGTCGGGGCCGGAACCTGAGGATTCCTCTCCAGTGCTGACATGGATCTTGGGTTACTTCTGGAGTCTCCCCATGGGAGTCAGTCCTCGTCTCGAATGCGGGCATGCACTTGCGCTTTCCTCCAGAGCGGTAGCAGCAGTGTCACGCAGTCCGCCGCGTGGATCAAAGGATCTATGGTTTTCCCTCAAGTCTTTCCCACGAGGCTTTCCCACGAAGCTTTCCCACAGGGCTGTCTCACGTGCACACGTGGTGGGAATCGATCCTCGGCTTGAAAGTCAAGGCAGTGCAGGGAAAACAGGTTCCTCTGGAATGGACTGACACATCTGGGGGACTCTTGGAATGGTGGCACGACCCAGGAGTTCCTCTCGCCTTTCCTGTGGAGAGCGCCTCCTCTTGAGATGCGACGGGAACGCCGGGAATTCTTTCCCTACGAAACAGGGAAAGGATCCCTCATCTCGAGCTAGGAGGCGGAAACGGGGCTCCCCTGGATGTTTGCGGGACACCACGTGCTTCCTCTCGAGTGGAGACGGGTATGTAGGGGAACTTCTTGAGTTGCAGCAAGGGTGTGAAGGACCCTTTGGAATTTCCAGTGGTTAGACGTGATTAGCCTCGAGAAGCCTCAGCGGAAATGGGCCTCATCTCGCCTGGAGGGCAAAACCTCCTGGATTTCCTCGAGTTGCGGCAGGTGCTCTCGACTTACGACGGGGACCTCAGGGACCCGCTCTGGTGGCCTCAGGAAAGGCCAGTCCCCATGCGAGTTCCTCGGGTGCCTCTCGGGATTCCTCTCCCGTCGATGCCGGGGCCTAAGACCTTGTGTGGAGTCGGGGCCGGAACCTGAGGATTCCTCTCCAGTGCTGACATGGATCTTGGGGTACTTCTGGAGTCTCCCCAGGGGAGTCAGTCCTCGTCTCGAATGCGGGCATGCACTTGCGCTTTCCTCCAGAGCGGTAGCAGCAGTGTCACGCAGTCCGCCGCGTGGATCAAAGGATCTATGGTTTTCCCTCAAGTCTTTCCCACGAGGCTTTCCCACGAGGCTTTCCCACAGGGCTGTCTCACGTGCACACGTGGTGGGAGTCGATCCTCGGCTTGAACGTCAAGGCAGTGCAGGGAAAACAGGTTCCTCTGGAATGGACTGACACATCTGGGGGACTCTTGGAATGGTGGCATGACCCAGGAGTTCCTCTCGCCTTTCCTGTGGAGAGCGCCTCCTCTTGAGATGCGACGGGAACGCCGGGAATTCTTTCCCTATGAAACAGGGAAAGGATCCCTCATCTCGAGCTAGGAGGCGGAAACGGGGTCCCCTGGATGTGTGCGGGACCCTCGTGCTTCCTCTCGAGTGGAGACGTGTATGTCGGGGAACTTCTTGAGTTGCAGCAAGGGTGTGAAGGACCCTTTGGAAGTTCCAGTGGTTAGACGTGATTAGCCTCGAGAAGCCTCAGCGGAAATGGGCCTCATCTCGCCTGGAGGGCAAAACCTCCTGGATTTCCTCGAGTTGCGGCAGGTGCTCTCGACTTACGACGGGGACCTCAGGGACCCCCTCTGGTGGCCTCAGGAAAGGCCAGTCCCCATGCGAGTTCCACGGGGGCCTCTCGGCATTCCTCTCCCGTCGATGCCGGGGCCTAAGACCTGGTGTGGAGTCGGGGCCGGAACCTGAGGATTCCTCTCCAGTGCTGACATGGATCTTGGGGTACTTCTGGAGTCTCCCCTGGGGAGTCAGTCCTCGTCTCGAATGCGGGCATGCACTTGCGCTTTCCTCCAGAGCGGTAGCAGCAGTTTCACGCAGTCCGCCGCGTGGATCAAAGGATGTATGGTTTTCCCTCGAGTCTTTCCCACGAGGCTTTCCCACGAGGCTTTCCCACAGGGCTGTCCCACGTGCACACGTGGTGGCAGTCGATCCTCGGCTTGAACGTCAAGGCAGTGCAGGGAAAACAGGTTCCTCTGGAATGGACTGACACATCTGGGGGACTCTTGGAATGGTGGCACGACCCAGGAGTTCCTCTCGCCTTTCCTGTGGAGAGCGCCTCCTCTTGAGATGCGACGGGAACGCGGGGAATTCTTTCCCTGCGAAACAGGGAAAGGATCCCTCATCTCGAGCTAGGAGGCGGAAACGGGGCTCCCCTGGATGTGTGCGGGACACCACGTGCTTCCTCTCGAGTGCAGCCGGGTATGTCGGGGAACTTCTTGAGTTGCAGCAAGGGTGTGAAGGACCCTTTGGAAGTTCCAGTGGTTAGATGTGATTGGCCTCGAGAAGCCTCATCGGAAATGGGCCTCATCAAGCCTGGAGGGCAAAACTTCCTGGATTTTCTCGAGTTGCGGCAGGTGCTCTCGACTTACGACGGGGACCTCAGGGACCCGCTCTGGTGGCCTCAGGAAAGGCCAGTCCCCATGCGAGTTCCTCGGGGACCTCTCGGGATTCCTCTCCCGTCGATGCCGGGGCCTAAGACCTTGTGTGGAGTCGGGACCGGAACCTGAGGATTCCTATCCAGTGCTGACATGGATCTTGGGGTACTTCTGGAGTCTCCCCAGGGGAGTCAGTCCTCGTCTCGAATGCGGGCATGCACTTGCGCTTTCCTCCAGAGCGGTAGCAGCAGTGTCACGCAGTCCGCCGCGTGGGTCAAAGGATCTATGGTTTTCCCTCGAGTCTTTCCCACGAGGCTTTCCCACCAGGCTTTCCCACAGGGCTGTCCCACGTGCACACGTGGTGGGAGTCGATCCTCGGCTTGAACGTCAAGGCAGTGCAGGGAAAACAGGTTCCTCTGGAATGGACTGACACATCTGGGGGACTCTTGGAATGGTGGCACGACCCAGGAGTTCCTCTCGCCTTTCCTGTGGAGAGCGCCTCCTCTTGAGATGCGACGGGAACGCCGGGAATTCTTTCCCTACGAAACAGGGAAAGGATCCCTCATCTCGAGCTAGGAGGCGGAAACGGGGCTCCCCTGGATGTGTGCGGGACCCACGTGCTTCCTCTCGAGTGGAGACGGGTATGTTGGGGAACTTCTTGAGTTGCAGCAAGGGTGTGAAGGACCCTTTGGAAGTTCCAGTGGTTAGATGTGATTGGCCTCGAGAAGCCTCAGCGGAAATGGGCCTCATCTCGCCTGGAGGGCAAAACCTCCTGGATTTCCTCGAGTTGCGGCAGGTGCTCTCGACTTACGATGGGGACCTCAGGGACCACCTCTGGTGGCCTCAGGAAAGGCCAGTCCCCATGCGAGTTCCACGGGGGCCTCTCGGCATTCCTCTCCCGTCGATGCCGGGGCCTAAGACCTTGTGTGGAGTCGGGGCCGGAACCTGAGGATTCCTCTCCAGTGCTGACATGGATCTTGGGGTACTTCTGGAGTCTCCCCAGGGGAGTCAGTCCTCGTCTCGAATGCGGGCATGCACTTGCGCTTTCCTCCAGAGCGGTAGCAGCAGTGTCACGCAGTCCGCCGCGTGGATCAAAGGATCTATGGTTTTCCCTCAAGTCTTTCCCACGAGGCTTTCCCACAAGGCTTTCCCACAGGGCTGTCTCACGTGCACAGGTGGTGGGAATCGATCCTCGGCTTGAAAGTCAAGGCAGTGCAGGGAAAACAGGTTCCTCTGGAATGGACTGACACATCTGGGGGACTCTTGGAATGGTGGCACGACCCAGGAGTTCCTCTCGCCTTTCCTGTGGAGAGCGCCTCCTCTTGAGATGCGACGGGAACGCCGGGAATTCTTTCCCTACGAAACAGGGAAAGGATCCCTCATCTCGAGCTAGGAGGCGGAAACGGGGCTCCCCTGGATGTGTGCGGGACACCACGTGCTTCCTCTCGAGTGGAGACGGGTATGTCGGGGAACTTCTTGAGTTGCAGCAAGGGTGTGAAGGACCCTTTGGAAGTTCTAGTGGTTAGACGTGATTAGCCTCGAGAAGCCTCAGCGGAAATGGGCCTCATCTCGCCTGGAGGGCAAAACCTCCTGGATTTCCTCGAGTTGCGGCAGGTGCTCTCGACTTACGACGGGGACCTCAGGGACCCGCTCTGGTGGCCTCAGGAAAGGCCAGTCCCCATGCGAGTTCCTCGGGGGCCTCTCGGGATTCCTCTCCCGTCGTTGCCGGGGCCTAAGACCTTGTGTGGAGTCGGGGCCGGAACATGAGGATTCCTCTCCAGTGCTGACATGGATCTTGGGGTACTTCTGGAGTCTCCCCAGGGGAGTCAGTTCTCGTCTCGAATGCGGGCATGCACTTGCGCTTTCCTCCAGAGCGGTAGCAGCAGTGTCACGCAGTCCGCCGCGTGGATCAAAGGATGTATGGTTTTCCCTCGAGTCTTTCCCACGAGGCTTTCCCACGAGGTTTTCCCACAGGGCTGTCCCACGTGCACACGTGGTGGGAGTCGATCCTCGGCTTGAACGTCAAGGCAGTGCAGGGAAAACAGGTTCCCCTGGAATGGACTGACACATCTGGGGGACTCTTGGAATGGTGGCACGACCCAGGAGTTCCTCTCGCCTTTCCTGTGGAGAGCGCCTCCTCTTGAGATGCGACGGGAACGCCGGAATTCTTTCCCTACGAAACAGGGAAAGGATCCCTCATCTCGAGCTAGGAGGCGGAAACGGGGCTCCCCTGGATGTGTGCGGGACCCACGTGCTTCCTCTCGAGTGGAGACGGGTATGTTGGGGAACTTCTTGAGTTGCAGCAAGGGTGTGAAGGACCCTTTGGAAGTTCCAGTGGTTAGACGTGATTAGCCTCGAGAAGCCTCAGCGGAAATGGGCCTCATCTCGCCTGGAGGGCAAAACCTCCTGGATTTCCTCGAGTTGCGGCAGGTGCTCTCGACTTACGACGGGGACCTCAGGGACCCGCTCTGGTGGCCTCAGGAATGGCCAGTCCCCATGCGAGTTCCTCGGGGGCCTCTCGGGATTCCTCTCCCGTCGATGCCGGGGCCTAAGACCTTGTGTGGAGTCGGGGCCGGAACCTGAGGATTCCTCTCCAGTGCTGACATGGATCTTGGGGTACTTCTGGAGTCTCCCCAGGGGAGTCAGTCCTCGTCTCGAATGCGGGCATGCACTTGCGCTTTCCTCCAGAGCGGTAGCAGCAGTGTCACGCAGTCCGCCGCGTGGATCAAAGGATCTATGGTTTTCCCTCGAGTCTTTCCCACGAGGCTTTCCCACCAGGCTTTCCCACAGGGCTGTCCCACGTGCACACGTGGTGGGAGTCGATCCTCGGCTTGAACGTCAAGGCAGTGCAGGGAAAACAGGTTCCTCTGGAATGGACTGACACATCTGGGGGACTCTTGGAATGGTGGCACGACCCAGGAGTTCCTCTCGCCTTTCCTGTGGAGAGCGCCTCCTCTTGAGATGCGACGGGAACGCCGGGAATTCTTTCCCTATGAAACAGGGAAAGGATCCCTCATCTCGAGCTAGGAGGCGGAAACGGGGCTCCCCTGGATGTGTGCGGGACCCCACGTGCTTCCTTTTGAGTGGAGACGGGTATGTCGGGGAACTTCTTGAGTTGCAGCAATGGTGTGAAGGACCCTTTGGAAGTTCCAGTGGTTAGATGTGATTGGCCTCGAGTAGCCTCAGCGGAAATGGGCCTCATCTCGCCTGGAGGGCAAAACCTCCTGAATTTTCTCGAGTTGCAGCAGGTGCTCTCGACTTACGACGGGGACCTCAGGGAACCGCTCTGTTGGCCTCAGGAAAAGCCAGTCCCCATTCGAGTTCCTCGGGGGCGTCTCGGGATTCCTCTCCCGTCGATGCCGGGGCCTAAGACCTTGTGTGTAGTCGGGGCCTGAACCTCAGGAGTCCTCTCCAGTGCTGACATGGATCTTGGGGTACTTCTGGAGTCTCCCCAGGGGAGTCAGTCCTCGTCTCGAATGCGGGCATGCATTGCGCTTTCCTCCAGAGCGGTAGCAGCAGTGTCACGCAGTCCGCCGCGTGGATCAAAGGATCTATGGTTTTCCCTCGAGTCTTTCCCACGAGGCTTTCCCACGAGGCTTTCCCACAGGGCTGTCCCACGTGCACACGTGGTGGGAGTCGATCCTCGGCTTGAACGTCAAGGCAGTGCAGGGAAAACAGGTTCCTCTGGAATGGACTGACACATCTGGGGGACTCTTGGAATGGTGGCACGACCCTGGAGTTCCTCTCGCCTTTCCTGTGGAGAGCGCCTCCTCTTGAGATGCGACGGGAACGCCGGGAATTCTTTCCCTACGAAACAGGGAAAGGATCCCTCATCTCGAGCTAGGAGGCGGAAACGGGGCTCCCCTGGATGTGTGCGGGACACCACGTGCTTCCTCTCGAGTGCAGACGGGTATGTCGGGGAACTTCTTGAGTTGCAGCAAGGGTGTGAAGGACCCTTAGGAAGTTCCAGTGGTTAGATGTGATTGGCCTCGAGAAGCCTCAGCGGAAATGGGCCTCATCTCGCCTGAAGGGCAAAACCTCCTGGATTTTCTCGAGTTGCGGCAGGTGCTCTCGACTTACGACGGGGACCTCAGGGACCCGCTCTGGTGGCCTCAGGAACGGCCAGTCCCCATGCGAGTTCCACGGGGGCCTCTCGGCATTCCTCTCCCGTCGATGCCGGGGCCTAAGACCTTGTGTGGAGTCGGGGCCGGAACCTGAGGATTCCTTTCCAGTGCTGACATGGATCTTGGGGTACTTCTGGAGTCTCCCCAGGGGAGTCAGTCCTCGTCTCGAATGCGGGCATGCACTTGCGCTTTCCTCCAGAGCGGTAGCAGCAGTGTCACGCAGTCCGCCGCGTGGATCAAAGGATCTATGGTTTTCCCTCGAGTCTTTCCACGAGGCTTTCCCACGAGGCTTTCCCACAGGGCTTTCCCACGTGCACACGTTGTGGGAGTCGATCCTCGGCTTGAACGTCAAGGCAGTGCAGGGAAAACAGGTTCCTCTGGAATGGACTGACACATCTGGGGGACACTTGGAATGGTGGCACGACCCTGGAGTTCCTCTCGCCTTTCCTGTGGAGAGCGCCTCCTCTTGAGATGCGACGGGAACGCAGGGAATTCTTTCCCTACGAAACAGGGAAAGGATCCCTCATCTCGAGCTAGGAGGCGGAAACAGGGCTCCCCTGGATGTGTGCGGGACACCACGTTCTTCCTCTCGAGTGGAGACGGGTATGTCGGGGAACTTCTTGAGTTGCAGCAAGGGTGTGAAGGACCCTTTGGAAGTTCCAGTGGTTAGACGTGATTAGCCTCGAGAAGCCTCAGCGGAAATGGGCCTCATCTCGCCTGGAGGGCAAAACCTCCTGGATTTCCTCGAGTTGCGGCAGCTGCTCTCGACTTACGACGGGGACCTCAGGGACCTGCTCTGGTGGCCTCAGGAAAGGCCAGTCCCCATGCGAGTTCCTCGAGGGCCTCTCGGGATTCCTCTCCCGTCGATGCCGGGGCCTAAGACCTTGTGTGGAGTCGGGGCCGGAACCTGAGGATTCCTCTCCAGTGCTGACATGGATCTTGGGGTACTTCTGGAGTCTCCCCAGGGGAGTCAGTCCTCATCTCGAATGCGGGCATGCACTTGCGCTTTCCTCCAGAGCGGTAGCAGCAGTGTCACGCAGTCCGCCGCGTGGATCAAAGGATCTATGGTTTTCCCTCGAGTCTTTCCCACGAGGCTTTCCCACGAGGCTTTCCCACAGGGCTGTCCCACGTGCACACGTGGTGGGAGTCGATCCTCGGCTTGAACGTCAAGGCAGTGCAGGGAAAACAGGTTCCTCTGGAATGGACTGACACATCTGGGGGACTCTTGGAATGGTGTCTCGACCCTGGAGTTCCTCTCGCCTTTCCTGTGGAGAGCGCCTCCTCTTGAGATGCGACGGGAACGCCGGGAATTCTTTCCCTACGAAACAGGGAAAGGATCCCTCATCTCGAGCTAGGAGGCGGAAACGGGGCTCCCCTGGATGTGTGCGGGACCCCACGTGCTTCCTCTCGAGTGGAGACGGGTATGTCGGGGAACTTCTTGAGTTGCAGCAATGGTGTGAAGGACCCTTTGGAAGTTCCAGTGGTTAGATGTGATTGGCCTCGAGAAGCCTCAGCGGAAATGGGCCTCATCTCGCCTGGAGGGCAAAACCTCCTGGATTTCCTCGAGTTGCGGCAGGTGCTCTCGACTTACGACGGGGACCTCAGTAACACGCTCTGGTGGCCTCAGGAATGGCCAGTCCCCATGCGAGTTCCTCGGGGGCCTCTCGGGATTCCTCTCCCGTCGATGCCGGGGCCTAAGACCTTGTGTGGAGTCGGGGCCGGAACCTGAAGATTCCTCCCCAGTGCTGACATGGATCTTGGGGTACTTCTGGAGTCTCCCCAGGGGAGTCAGTCCTCGTCTCGAATGCGGGCATGCACTTGCGCTTTCCTCCATAGCGGTAGCAGCAGTGTCACGCAGTCCGCCGTGTGGATCAAAGGATCTATGGTTTTCCCTCGAGTCTTTCCCACGAGGCTTTCCCACGAGGCTTTCCCACAGGGCTGTCCCACGTGCACACGTGGTGGGAGTCGATCCTCGGCTTGAACGTCAAGGCAGTGCAGGGAAAACAGGTTCCTCTGGAATGGACTGACACATCTGGGGGACTCTTGGAATGGTGGCACGACCCAGGAGTTCCTCTCGCCTTTCCTGTGGAGAGCGCCTCCTCTTGAGATGCGACGGGAACGCCGGGAATTCTTTCCCTATGAAACAGGGAAAGGATCCCTCATCTCGAGCTAGGAGGCGGAAACGGGGTCCCCTGGATGTGTGCGGGACCCTCGTGCTTCCTCTCGAGTGGAGACGTGTATGTCGGGGAACTTCTTGAGTTGCAGCAAGGGTGTGAAGGACCCTTTGGAAGTTCCAGTGGTTAGACGTGATTAGCCTCGAGAAGCCTCAGCGGAAATGGGCCTCATCTCGCCTGGAGGGCAAAACCTCCTGAATTTTCTCGAGTTGCAGCAGGTGCTCTCGACTTACGACGGGGACCTCAGGGAACCGCTCTGTTGGCCTCAGGAAAAGCCAGTCCCCATTCGAGTTCCTCGGGGGCGTCTCGGGATTCCTCTCCCGTCGATGCCGGGGCCTAAGACCTTGTGTGGAGTCGGGGCCTGAACCTCAGGAGTCCTCTCCAGTGCTGACATGGATCTTGGGGTACTTCTGGAGTCTCCCCAGGGGAGTCAGTCCTCGTCTCGAATGCGGGCATGCATTGCGCTTTCCTCCAGAGCGGTAGCAGCAGTGTCACGCAGTCCGCCGCGTGGATCAAAGGATGTATGGTTTTCCCTCGAGTCTTTCCCACGAGGCTTTCCCACGAGGCTTTCCCACAGGGCTGTCCCACGTGCACACGTGGTGGGAGTCGATCCTCGGCTTGAACGTCAAGGCAGTGCAGGGAAAACAGGTTCCTCTGGAATGGACTGACACATCTGGGGGACTCTTGGAATGGTGGCACGACCCAGGAGTTCCTCTCGCCTTTCCTGTGGAGAGCACCTCCTCTTGAGATGCGACGGGAACGCCGGGAATTCTTTCCCTACGAAACAGGGAAAGGATCCCTCATCTCGAGCTAGGAGGCGGAAACGGGGCTCCCCTGGATGTGTGCGGGACCCACGTGCTTCCTCTCGAGTGGAGACGGGTATGTTGGGGAACTTCTTGAGTTGCAGCAAGGGTGTGAAGGACCCTTTGGAAGTTCCAGTGGTTAGACGTGATTAGCCTCGAGAAGCCTCAGCGGAAATGGGCCTCATCTCGCCTGGAGGGCAAAACCTCCTGGATTTCCTCGAGTTGCGGCAGGTGCTCTCGACTTACGACGGGGACCTCAGGGACCCGCTCTGGTGGCCTCAGGAATGGCCAGTCCCCATGTGAGTTCTTCGGGGGCCTCTCGGGATTCCTCTCCCGTCGATGCCGGGGCCTAAGACCTTGTGTGGAGTCGGGGCCGGAACCTGAGGATTCCTCTCCAGTGCTGACATGGATCTTGGGGTACTTCTGGAGTCTCCCCAGGGAAGTCAGTCCTCGTCTCGAATGCGGGCATGCACTTGCGCTTTCCTCCAGAGCGGTAGCAGCAGTGTCACGCAGTCCGCCGCGTGGATCAAAGGATCTATGGTTTTCCCTCGAGTCTTTCCCACGAGGCTTTCCCACGAGGCTTTCCCACAGGGCTGTCCCACGTGCACACGTGGTGGGAGTCGATCCTCGGCTTGAACGTCAAGGCAGTGCAGGGAAAACAGGTTCCTCTGGAATGGACTGACACATCTGGGGGACACTTGGAATGGTGGCACGACCCTGGAGTTCCTCTCCCCTTTCCTGTGGAGAGCGCCTCCTCTTGAGATGCGACGGGAACGCCGGGAATTCTTTCCCTACCAAACAGGGAAAGGATCCCTCATCTCGAGCTAGGAGGCGGAAACGGGGCTCCCCTGGATGTGTGCGGGACCCCACATGCTTCCTCTTGAGTGGAGACGGGTATGTCGGGGAACTTCTAGAGTTGCAGCAAGGGTGTGAAGGACCCTTTGGAAGTTCCAGTGGTTAGATGTGATTGGCCTCGAGAAGCCTCAGCGGAAATGGGCTTCATCTCGCCTGGAGGGCAAAATCTCCTGGATTTTCTCAAGTTGCGGCAGGTGCTCTCGACTTACGACGGGGACCTCAGGGAACCGCTCTGTTGGCCTCAGGAAAAGCCAGTCCCCATGCGAGTTTCTCGGGGGCGTCTCGGGATTCCGCTCCCATCGATGCCGGGGCCTAAGACTTTGTGTGGAGTCGGGGCCGGAACCTCAGGATTCCTCTCCAGTGCTGACATGGATCTTGGGGTACTTCTGGAGTCTCCCCAGGGGAGTCAGTCCTCGTCTCGAATGCGGGCATGCATTGCGCTTTCCTCCAGAGCGGTAGCATCAGTGTCACACAGTCCCCCGTGTGGATCAAAGGATCTATGGTTTTCCCTCGAGTCTTTCCCACGAGGTTTTCCCACGAGGCTTTCCCACAGGGCTGTCCCACGTGCACACGTGGTGGGAGTCGATCCTCGGCTTGAACGTCAAGGCAGTGCAGGGAAAACAGGTTCCTCTGGAATGGACTGACACATCTGGGGGACTCTTGGAATGGTGGCACGACCCTGGAGTTCCTCTCGCCTTTCCTGTGGAGAGCGCCTCCTCTTGAGATGCGACGGGAACGCCGGGAATTCTTTCCCTACGAAACAGGGAAAGGATCCCTCATCTCGAGCTAGGAGGCGGAAACGGGGCTCCCCTGGATGTGTGTGGGACACCACGTGCTTCCTCTCGAGTGCAGACGGGTATGTCGGGGAACTTCTTGAGTTGCAGCAAGGGTGTGAAGGACCCTTTGGAAGTTCCAGTGGTTAGATGTGATTGGCCTCGAGAAGCCTCAGCGGAAATGGGCCTCATCTCGCCTGGAGGGCAAAACCTCCTGGATTTTCTCGAGTTGCGGCAGGTGCTCTCGACTTACGACGGGGACCTCAGGGACCCGCTCTGGTGGCCTCAGGAAAGGCCAGTCCCCATGAGAGTTCCACGGGGGCCTCTCGGGATTCCTCTCCCGTCGATGCCGGGGCCTAAGACCTTGTGTGGAGTCGGGGCCGGAACCTGAGGATTCCTCTCCAGTGCTGACATGGATCTTGGGGTACTTCTGGAGTCTCCCCAGGGGAGTTAGTCCTCGTCTCGAATGCGGGCATGCCCTTGCGCTTTCCTCAAGAGCGGTAACAGCAGTGTCACGCAGTCCGCCGCGTGGATCAAAGGATCTATGGTTTTCCCTCGAGTCTTTCCCACGAGGCTTTCCCACGAGGCTTTCCCACAGGGCTGTCCCACGTGCACACGTGGTGGGAGTCGATCCTCGGCTTGAACGTCAAGGCAGTGCAGGGAAAGCAGGTTCCTCTGGAATGGACTGACACATATTGGGGACTCTTGGAATGGTGGCACGACCCTGGAGTTCCTTTCGCCTTTCCTGTGGAGAGCGCCTCCTCTTGAGATGCGACGGGAACGCCGGGAATTTTTTCCCTACGAAACAGGGAAAGGATCCCTCATCTCGAGCTAGGAGGCGGAAACGGGGCTCCACTGGATGTGTGCGGGACACCACGTGCTTCTTCTCGAGTGGAGACGGGTATGTCGGGGAACTTCTTGAGTTGCAGCAAGGGTGTGAAGGACCCTTTGGAAGTTCCAGTGGTTAGATGTGATTGGCCTCGAGAAGCCTCAGCGGAAATGGGCCTCATCTCGCCTGGAGGGCAAAACCTCCTGGATTTTCTCGAGTTGCGGCAGGTGCTCTCGACTTACGACGGGGACCTCAGGGACCCGCTCTAGTGGCCTCAGGAAAGGCCAGTCCCCAGGCGAGTTCCTCGGGGGCCTCTCGGGATTCCTCTCCCGTAGATGCCGGGGCCTAAGACCTTGTGTGGAGTCGGGGCCGGAACCTAAGGATTTCTCTCCAGTGTTGACATGGATCTTGGGGTACTTCTGGAGTCTCCCCAGGGGAGTCAGTCCTCGTCTCGAATGCGGGAATGCACTTGCGCTTTCCTCCAGAGCGGTAGCAGCAGTGTCACGCAGTCCGCCGCGTGGATCAAAGGATCTATGGTTTTCCCTCGAGTCTTTCCCACGAGGCTTTCCCACGGGGCTTTCCCACAGGGCTGTCCCACGTGTACACGTGGTGGGAGTCGATCCTCGGCTTGAACGTCAAGGCAGTGCAGGGAAAACAGGTTCCTCTGGAATGGACTGACACATCTGGGGGACTCTTGGAATGGTGGCATGACCCTGGAGTTCCTCTCGCCTTTCCTGTGGAGAGCGCCTCCTCTTGAGATGCGACGGGAACGCCGGGAATTCTTTCCCTACGAAACAGGGAAAGGATCCCTCATCTCGAGCTAGGAGGCGGAAACGGGTCTCCCCTGGATGTGTGCGGGACACACGTGCTTCCTCTCGAGTGCAGACGGGTATGTCGGGGAACTTCTTGAGTTGCAGAAAGGGTGTGAAGGACCCTTTGGAAGGTCCAGTGGTTAGATGTGATTGGCCTCGAGAAGCCTCAGCGGAAATGGGCCTCATCTCGCCTGGAGGGCAAAACCTCCTGGATTTTCTCGAGTTGCGGCAGGTGCTCTCGACTTACGACGGGGACCTCAGGGACCCGCTCTAGTGGCCTCAGGAAAGGCCAGTCCCAATGCGAGTTCCTCGGGGGCCTCTCAGATTCCTCTCCCGTCGATGCCGGGGCCTAAGACCTTGTGTGGAGTCGGGGCTGGAACCTGAAGATTCCTCTCCAGTGCTGACATGGATCTTGGGGTACTTCTGGAGTCTCCCCAGGGGAATCAGTCCTCGTCTCGAATGCGGGCATGCACTTGCGCTTTCCTCCAGAGCGGTAGCAGCAGTGTCACGCAGTCCGCCGCGTGGATCAAAGGATCTATGGTTTTCCCTCGAGTCTTTCCCACGAGGCTTTCCCACGAGGCTTTCCCACAGGGCTGTCCCACGTGCACACGTGGTGGGAGTCGATCCTCGGCTTGAACGTCAAGGCAGTGCAGGGAAAGCAGGTTCCTCTGGAATGGACTGACACATCTGGGGGACTCTTGGAATGGTGGCACGACCCTCGAGTTCCTTTCGCCTTTCCTGTGGAGAGCGCCTCCTCTTGAGATGCGACGGGAACGCCGGGAATTCTTTCCCTACGAAACAGGGAAAGGATCCCTCATCTCGAGCTAGGAGGCGGAAACGGGTCTCCACTGGATGTGTTCGGGACACCACGTGCTTCTTCTCGAGTGGAGACGGGTATGTCGGGGAACTTCTTGAGTTGCAGCAAGGGTGTGAAGGACCCTTTGGAAGTTCAAGTGGTTAGATGTGATTGGCCTCGAGAGGACTCAGCGGAAATGGGCCTCATCTCGCCTGGAGGGCAAAACCTCCTGGATTTTCTCGAGTTGCGGCAGGTGCTCTCGACTTACGACGGGGACCTCAGGGACCCGCTCTGGTGGCCTAAGGAAAGGCCAGTCCCCATGCGAGTTCCTCGGGGGCCTCTCGGGATTCCTCTCCCGTCGATGCCGGGGCCTAAGACCTTGTGTGAAGTCGGAGCCGGAACCTGAGGATTCCTCTCCAGTGCTGACATGGATCTTGGGGTACTTCTGGAGCCCCCCCGGGGGAGTCAGTCCTCGTCTCGAATGCGGGCATGCACTTGCGCTTTCCTCCAGAGCGGTAGCAGCAGTGTCACGCAGTCCGCCGCGTGGATCAAAGGATCTATGGTTTTCCCTCGAGTCTTTCCCACGAGGCTTTCCCACGAGGCTTTCCCACAGGGCTGTCCCACGTGCACACGTGGTGGGAGTCGATCCTCGGCTTGAACGTCAAGGCAGTGCAGGGAAAGCAGGTTCCTCTGGAATGGACTGACACATATTGGGGACTCTTGGAATGGTGGCACGACCCTGGAGTTCCTCTCGCCTTTCCTGTGGAGAGCGCCTCCTCTTGAGATGCGACGGGAATGCCGGGAATTCTTTCCCTACGAAACAGGGAAAGGATCCCTCATCTCGAGCTAGGAGGCGGAAACGGGGCTCCACTGGATGTGTGCGGGACACCACGTGCTTCCTCTGGAGTACAGACGGGTATGTCGGGGAACTTCTTGAGTTGCAGCAAGGGTGTCAAGGACCCTTTGGAAGTTCCAGTGGTTAGATGTGATTGGCCTCGAGAAGCCTCAGCGGAAATGGGCCTCATCTCGCCTGGAGGGCAAAACCTCCTGGATTTTCTCGAGTTGCGGCAGGTGCTCTCGACTTACGACGGGGTCCTCAGGGACCCGCTCTAGTGGCCTCAGGAAAGGCCAGTCCCAATGCGAGTTCCTCGGGGGCCTCTCGGGATTCCTCTCCCGTAGATGCCGGGGCCTAAGACCTTGTGTGGAGTCGGGGCCGGAACCTAAGGATTTCTCTCCAGTGTTGACATGGATCTTGGGGTACTTCTGGAGTCTCCCCAGGGGAGTCAGTCCTCGTCTCGAATGCGGGCATGCACTTGCGCTTTCCTCCAGAGCGGTAGCAGCAGTGTCACGCAGTCCGCCGCGTGGATCAAAGGATCTATGGTTTTCCCTCGAGTCTTTCCCACGAGGCTTTCCCACGAGGCTTTCCCACAGGGCTGTCCCACGTGCACACGTGGTGGGAGTCGATCCTCGGCTTGAACGTCAAGGCAGTGCAGGGAAAACAGGTTCCTCTGGAATGGACTGACACATCTGGGGGACTCTTGGAATGGTGGCATGACCCTGGAGTTCCTCTCGCCTTTCCTGTGGAGAGCGCCTCCTCTTGAGATGCGACGGGAACGCCGGGAATTCTTTCCCTACGAAACAGGGAATGGATCCCTCATCTCGAGCTAGGAGGCGGAAACGGGGCTCCCCTGGATGTGTGCGGGACCCCACGTGCTTCCTCTCGAGTGGAGACGGGTATGTCGGGGAACTTCTTGAGTTGCAGCAATGGTGTGAAGGACCCTTTGGAAGTTCCAGTGGTTAGATGTGATTGGCCTCGAGAAGCCTCAGCGGAAATGGGCCTCATCTCGCCTAGAGGGCAAAACCTCCTGGATTTTCTCGAGTTGCGGCAGGTGCTCTCGACTTACGACGGGGACCTCAGGGAACCGCTCTGGTGGCCTCAGGAAAGGTCAGTCCCCATGCGAGTTCCTCGGGGGCCTCTCGGGATTCCTCTCCCTTCGATGCCGGGGCCTAAGACCTTGTGTGGAATCGGGGCCGGAACCTGAGTATTCCTCTCCAGTGCTGACATGGATCTTGGGGTACTTCTGGAGTCTCCCCAGGGGAGTCAGTCCTCGTCTCGAATGCGGGCATGCATTGCGCTTTCCTCCAGAGCGGTAGCAGCAGTGTCACACAGTCCCCCGTGTGGATCAAAGGATCTATGGTTTTCCCTCGAGTCTTTCCCACGAGGCTTTCCCACGAGGCTTTCCCACAGGGCTGTCCCACGTGCACACGTGGTGGGAGTCGATCCTCGGCTTGAACGTCAAGGCAGTGCAGGGAAAACAGGTTCCTCTGGAATGGACTGACACATCTGGGGGACTCTTGGAATGGTGGCACGACCCTGGAGTTCCTCTCGCCTTTCCTGTGGAGAGCGCCTCCTCTTGAGATGCGACGGGAACGCCGGGAATTCTTTCCCTACGAAACAGGGAAAGGATCCCTCATCTCGAGCTAGGAGGCGGAAACGGGGCTCCCCTGGATGTGTGTGGGACACCACGTGCTTCCTCTCGAGTGCAGACGGGTATGTCGGGGAACTTCTTGAGTTGCAGCAAGGGTGTGAAGGACCCTTTGGAAGTTCCAGTGGTTAGATGTGATTGGCCTCGAGAAGCCTCAGCGGAAATGGGCCTCATCTCGCCTGGAGGGCAAAACCTCCTGGATTTTCTCGAGTTGCGGCAGGTGCTCTCGACTTACGACGGGGACCTCAGGGACCCGCTCTGGTGGCCTCAGGAAAGGCCAGTCCCCATGCGAGTTCCACGGGGGCCTCTCGGGATTCCTCTCCCGTCGATGCCGGGGCCTAAGACCTTGTGTGGAGTCGGGGCCGGAACCTGAGGATTCCTCTCCAGTGCTGACATGGATCTTGGGGTACTTCTGGAGTCTCCCCAGGGGAGTTAGTCCTCGTCTCGAATGCGGGCATGCACTTGCGCTTTCCTCAAGAGCGGTAACAGCAGTGTCACGCAGTCCGCCGCGTGGATCAAAGGATCTATGGTTTTCCCTCGAGTCTTTCCCACGAGGCTTTCCCACGAGGCTTTCCCACAGGGCTGTCCCACGTGCACACGTGGTGGGAGTCGATCCTCGGCTTGAACGTCAAGGCAGTGCAGGGAAAGCAGGTTCCTCTGGAATGGACTGACACATATTGGGGACTCTTGGAATGGTGGCACGACCCTGGAGTTCCTTTCGCCTTTCCTGTGGAGAGCGCCTCCTCTTGAGATGCGACGGGAACGCCGGGAATTTTTTCCCTACGAAACAGGGAAAGGATCCCTCATCTCGAGCTAGGAGGCGGAAACGGGGCTCCACTGGATGTGTGCGGGACACCACGTGCTTCTTCTCGAGTGGAGACGGGTATGTCGGGGAACTTCTTGAGTTGCAGCAAGGGTGTGAAGGACCCTTTGGAAGTTCCAGTGGTTAGATGTGATTGGCCTCGAGAAGCCTCAGCGGAAATGGGCCTCATCTCGCCTGGAGGGCAAAACCTCCTGGATTTTCTCGAGTTGCGGCAGGTGCTCTCGACTTACGACGGGGACCTCAGGGACCCGCTCTAGTGGCCTCAGGAAAGGCCAGTCCCCAGGCGAGTTCCTCGGGGGCCTCTCGGGATTCCTCTCCCGTAGATGCCGGGGCCTAAGACCTTGTGTGGAGTCGGGGCCGGAACCTAAGGATTTCTCTCCAGTGTTGACATGGATCTTGGGGTACTTCTGGAGTCTCCCCAGGGGAGTCAGTCCTCGTCTCGAATGCGGGAATGCACTTGCGCTTTCCTCCAGAGCGGTAGCAGCAGTGTCACGCAGTCCGCCGCGTGGATCAAAGGATCTATGGTTTTCCCTCGAGTCTTTCCCACGAGGCTTTCCCACGAGGCTTTCCCACAGGGCTGTCCCACGTGTACACGTGGTGGGAGTCGATCCTCGGCTTGAACGTCAAGGCAGTGCAGGGAAAACAGGTTCCTCTGGAATGGACTGACACATCTGGGGGACTCTTGGAATGGTGGCATGACCCTGGAGTTCCTCTCGCCTTTCCTGTGGAGAGCGCCTCCTCTTGAGATGCGACGGGAACGCCGGGAATTCTTTCCCTACGAAACAGGGAAAGGATCCCTCATCTCGAGCTAGGAGGCGGAAACGGGTCTCCCCTGGATGTGTGCGGGACACACGTGCTTCCTCTCGAGTGCAGACGGGTATGTCGGGGAACTTCTTGAGTTGCAGAAAGGGTGTGAAGGACCCTTTGGAAGGTCCAGTGGTTAGATGTGATTGGCCTCGAGAAGCCTCAGCGGAAATGGGCCTCATCTCGCCTGGAGGGCAAAACCTCCTGGATTTTCTCGAGTTGCGGCAGGTGCTCTCGACTTACGACGGGGACCTCAGGGACCCGCTCTAGTGGCCTCAGGAAAGGCCAGTCCCAATGCGAGTTCCTCGGGGGCCTCTCAGATTCCTCTCCCGTCGATGCCGGGGCCTAAGACCTTGTGTGGAGTCGGGGCTGGAACCTGAAGATTCCTCTCCAGTGCTGACATGGATCTTGGGGTACTTCTGGAGTCTCCCCAGGGGAATCAGTCCTCGTCTCGAATGCGGGCATGCACTTGCGCTTTCCTCCAGAGCGGTAGCAGCAGTGTCACGCAGTCCGCCGCGTGGATCAAAGGATCTATGGTTTTCCCTCGAGTCTTTCCCACGAGGCTTTCCCACGAGGCTTTCCCACAGGGCTGTCCCACGTGCACACGTGGTGGGAGTCGATCCTCGGCTTGAACGTCAAGGCAGTGCAGGGAAAGCAGGTTCCTCTGGAATGGACTGACACATCTGGGGGACTCTTGGAATGGTGGCACGACCCTCGAGTTCCTTTCGCCTTTCCTGTGGAGAGCGCCTCCTCTTGAGATGCGACGGGAACGCCGGGAATTCTTTCCCTACGAAACAGGGAAAGGATCCCTCATCTCGAGCTAGGAGGCGGAAACGGGTCTCCACTGGATGTGTTCGGGACACCACGTGCTTCTTCTCGAGTGGAGACGGGTATGTCGGGGAACTTCTTGAGTTGCAGCAAGGGTGTGAAGGACCCTTTGGAAGTTCAAGTGGTTAGATGTGATTGGCCTCGAGAGGACTCAGCGGAAATGGGCCTCATCTCGCCTGGAGGGCAAAACCTCCTGGATTTTCTCGAGTTGCGGCAGGTGCTCTCGACTTACGACGGGGACCTCAGGGACCCGCTCTGGTGGCCTAAGGAAAGGCCAGTCCCCATGCGAGTTCCTCGGGGGCCTCTCGGGATTCCTCTCCCGTCGATGCCGGGGCCTAAGACCTTGTGTGAAGTCGGAGCCGGAACCTGAGGATTCCTCTCCAGTGCTGACATGGATCTTGGGGTACTTCTGGAGCCCCCCCGGGGGAGTCAGTCCTCGTCTCGAATGCGGGCATGCACTTGCGCTTTCCTCCAGAGCGGTAGCAGCAGTGTCACGCAGTCCGCCGCGTGGATCAAAGGATCTATGGTTTTCCCTCGAGTCTTTCCCACGAGGCTTTCCCACGAGGCTTTCCCACAGGGCTGTCCCACGTGCACACGTGGTGGGAGTCGATCCTCGGCTTGAACGTCAAGGCAGTGCAGGGAAAGCAGGTTCCTCTGGAATGGACTGACACATATTGGGGACTCTTGGAATGGTGGCACGACCCTGGAGTTCCTCTCGCCTTTCCTGTGGAGAGCGCCTCCTCTTGAGATGCGACGGGAATGCCGGGAATTCTTTCCCTACGAAACAGGGAAAGGATCCCTCATCTCGAGCTAGGAGGCGGAAACGGGGCTCCACTGGATGTGTGCGGGACACCACGTGCTTCCTCTGGAGTACAGACGGGTATGTCGGGGAACTTCTTGAGTTGCAGCAAGGGTGTCAAGGACCCTTTGGAAGTTCCAGTGGTTAGATGTGATTGGCCTCGAGAAGCCTCAGCGGAAATGGGCCTCATCTCGCCTGGAGGGCAAAACCTCCTGGATTTTCTCGAGTTGCGGCAGGTGCTCTCGACTTACGACGGGGTCCTCAGGGACCCGCTCTAGTGGCCTCAGGAAAGGCCAGTCCCAATGCGAGTTCCTCGGGGGCCTCTCGGGATTCCTCTCCCGTAGATGCCGGGGCCTAAGACCTTGTGTGGAGTCGGGGCCGGAACCTAAGGATTTCTCTCCAGTGTTGACATGGATCTTGGGGTACTTCTGGAGTCTCCCCAGGGGAGTCAGTCCTCGTCTCGAATGCGGGCATGCACTTGCGCTTTCCTCCAGAGCGGTAGCAGCAGTGTCACGCAGTCCGCCGCGTGGATCAAAGGATCTATGGTTTTCCCTCGAGTCTTTCCCACGAGGCTTTCCCACGAGGCTTTCCCACAGGGCTGTCCCACGTGCACACGTGGTGGGAGTCGATCCTCGGCTTGAACGTCAAGGCAGTGCAGGGAAAACAGGTTCCTCTGGAATGGACTGACACATCTGGGGGACTCTTGGAATGGTGGCATGACCCTGGAGTTCCTCTCGCCTTTCCTGTGGAGAGCGCCTCCTCTTGAGATGCGACGGGAACGCCGGGAATTCTTTCCCTACGAAACAGGGAATGGATCCCTCATCTCGAGCTAGGAGGCGGAAACGGGGCTCCCCTGGATGTGTGCGGGACCCCACGTGCTTCCTCTCGAGTGGAGACGGGTATGTCGGGGAACTTCTTGAGTTGCAGCAATGGTGTGAAGGACCCTTTGGAAGTTCCAGTGGTTAGATGTGATTGGCCTCGAGAAGCCTCAGCGGAAATGGGCCTCATCTCGCCTAGAGGGCAAAACCTCCTGGATTTTCTCGAGTTGCGGCAGGTGCTCTCGACTTACGACGGGGACCTCAGGGAACCGCTCTGGTGGCCTCAGGAAAGGCCAGTCCCCATGCGAGTTCCTCGGGGGCCTCTCGGGATTCCTCTCCCTTCGATGCCGGGGCCTAAGACCTTGTGTGGAATCGGGGCCGGAACCTGAGTATTCCTCTCCAGTGCTGACATGGATCTTGGGGTACTTCTGGAGTCTCCCCAGGGGAGTCAGTCCTCGTCTCGAATGCGGGCATGCACTTGCGCTTTCCTCCAGAGCGGTAGCAGCAGTGTCACGCAATCTGCGGCGTGGATCAAAGGATCTATGTTTTTCCCTCGAGTCTTTCCCACGAGGCTTTCCCACATGGCTGTCCCACGTGCACACGTGGTGGGAGTCGATCCTCGGCTTGAACGTCAAGGCAGTGCAGGGAAAACAGGTTCCTCTGGAATGGTCTGACACATCTGGGGGACTCTTCGAATGGTGGCACGACCCTGGAGTTCCTCTCGCCTTTCCTGTGGAGAGCGCCTCCTCTTGAGATGCGACGGGAACGCTGGGAATTCTTTCAGTACGAAACAGGGAAAGGATCCCTCATCTCGAGCTAGGAGGCAGAAACGGGGCTCCCCTGGATATTTGCGGGACACCACGTGCTTCCTCTCGAGTGCAGACGGGTATGTCGGGGAACTTCTTGAGTTGCAGCAAGGGTGTGAAGGACCCTTTGGAAGTTCCAGTGGTTAGATGTGATTGGCCTCGAGAAGCCTCAGCGGAAATGGGCCTCATCTCGCCTGGAGGGCAAAACCTCCTGGATTTTCTCGAGTTGCGGCAGGTGCTCTCGACTTACGACGGGGACCTCAGGGACCCGCTCTGGTGGCCTCAGGAAAGGCCAGTCCCCATGCGAGTTCCTCGGGGGCCTCTCGGGATTCCTCTCCCGTCAATGCCGGGGCCTAAGACCTTGTGTGGAGTCGGGGCCGGAACCTGAGGATTCCTCTCCAATGCTGACATGGATCTTGGGGTACTTCTGGAGTCTCCCCAGGGGAGTCAGGCCTCGTCTTGAATGCGGGCATGCACTTGCGCTTTCCTCCAGAGCGGTAGCAGCAGTGTCACGCAGTCCGCCGCGTGGATCAAAGGATCTATGATTTTCCCTCGAGTCTTTCCCACGAGGCTTTCCCACGAGGCTTTCCCACAGGGCTGTCCCACGTGCACACGTGGTGGGAGTCGATCCTCGGCTTGAACGTCAAGGCAGTGCAGGGAAAACAGGTTCCTCTGGAATGGACTGACACATCTGGGGGACTCTTGGAATGGTGGCACGACCCTGGAGTTCCTCTCGCCTTTCCTGTGGAGAGCGCCTCCTCTTGAGATGCGACGGGAATGCCGGGAATTCTTTCCCTACGAAACAGGGAAAGGATCCCTCATCTCGAGCTAGGAGGCGGAAACGGGGCTCCCCTGGATGTGTGCGGGACACCACGTGCTTCCTCTCGAGTGGAGACGGGTATGTCGGGGAACTTCTTGAGTTGCAGCAATGGTGTGAAGGACCCTTTGGAAGTTCCAGTGGTTAGATGTGATTGGCCTCGAGAAGCCTCAGCGGAAATGGGCCTCTTCTCGCCTGGAGGGCAAAACCTCCTGGATTTTCTCGAGTTGCGGCAGGTGCTCTCGACTTACGACGGGGACCTCAGGGACCCGCTCTGGTGGCCTCAGGAAAGGCCAGTCCCCATGCGAGTTCCTCGGGGGCCTCTCGGGATTCCTCTCCCGTCGATGCCGGGGCCTAAGACCTTGTGTGGAGTCGGGGCCGGAACCTGAGGATTCCTCTCCAGTGCTGACATGGATCTTGGGGTACTTCTGGAGTCTCCCCAGGGGAGTCAGTACTCGTCTCGAATGCGGGCATGCACTTGCGCTTTCCTCCAGAGCGGTAGCAGCAGTGTCACGCAGTCCGCCGCGTGGGTCAAAGGATCTATGTTTTTCCCTCGAGTCTTTCTCACGAGGCTTTCCCACGAGGCTTTCCCACAGGGCTGTCCCACGTGCACACGTGGTGGGAGTCGATCCTCGGATTGAACGTCAAGGCTGTGCAGGGAAAACAGGTTCCTCTGGAATGGACTGACACATCTGGGGGACTCTTGGAATGGTGGCACGACCCTGGAGTTCCTCTCGCCTTTCCTGTGGAGAGCGCCTCCTCTTGAGATGCGACGGGAATGCCGGGAATTCTTTCCCTACGAAACAGGGCAAGGATCCCTCATCTCGAGCTAGGAGGCGGAAACGGGGCTCCCCTGGATGTGTGCGGGACAACACGTGCTTCCTCTCGAGTGGAGACGGGTATGTCGGGGAACTTCTTGGGTTGCAGCAAGGGTGTGAAGGACCCTTTGGAAGTTCCAGTGGTTAGATGTGTTTGGCCTCGAGAAGCCTCAGCCGAAATGGGCCTCATCTCGCCTGGAGGGCAAAACCTCCTGGATTTTCTCGAGTTGCAGCAGGTGCTCTCGACTTACGACGGGGACCTCAGGGAACCGCTCTGGTGGCCTCAGGAAAGGCCAGTCCCCATGCGAGTTCCTCGGGGGCCTCTCGGGATTCCTCTCCCGTCGATGCCGGGGCCTAAGACCTTGTGTGGAATCGGGGCCGGAACCTGAGGATTCCTCTCCAGTGCTGACATGGATCTTGGGGTACTTCTGGAGTCTCCCCAGGGGAGTCAGTCCTCGTCTCGAATGCGGGCATGCACTTGCGCTTTCCTCCAGAGCGGTAGCAGCAGTGTCACGCAGTCCGCCGCGTGGATCAAAGGATCTATGGTTTTCCCTCGAGTCTTTCCCACGAGGCTTTCCCACGAGGCTTTCCCACAGGGCTGTCCCACGTGCACACGTGGTGGGAGTCGATCCTCGGCTTGAACGTCAAGGCAGTGCAGGGAAAGCAGGTTCCTCTGGAATGGACTGACACATATTGGGGACTCTTGGAATGGTGGCACGACCCTGGAGTTCCTCTCGCCTTTCCTGTGGAGAGCGCCTCCTCTTGAGATGCGACGGGAATGCCGGGAATTCTTTCCCTACGAAACAGGGAAAGGATCCCTCATCTCGAGCTAGGAGGCGGAAACGGGGCTCCACTGGATGTGTGCGGGACACCACGTGCTTCCTCTGGAGTACAGACGGGTATGTCGGGGAACTTCTTGAGTTGCAGCAAGGGTGTCAAGGACCCTTTGGAAGTTCCAGTGGTTAGATGTGATTGGCCTCGAGAAGCCTCAGCGGAAATGGGCCTCATCTCGCCTGGAGGGCAAAACCTCCTGGATTTTCTCGAGTTGCGGCAGGTGCTCTCGACTTACGACGGGGTCCTCAGGGACCCGCTCTAGTGGCCTCAGGAAAGGCCAGTCCCAATGCGAGTTCCTCGGGGGCCTCTCGGGATTCCTCTCCCGTAGATGCCGGGGCCTAAGACCTTGTGTGGAGTCGGGGCCGGAACCTAAGGATTTCTCTCCAGTGTTGACATGGATCTTGGGGTACTTCTGGTGTCTCCCCAGGGGAGTCAGTCCTCGTCTCGAATGCGGGCATGCACTTGCGCTTTCCTCCAGAGCGGTAGCAGCAGTGTCACGCAGTCCGCCGCGTGGATCAAAGGATCTATGGTTTTCCCTCGAGTCTTTCCCACGAGGCTTTCCCACGAGGCTTTCCCACAGGGCTGTCCCACGTGCACACGTGGTGGGAGTCGATCCTCGGCTTGAACGTCAAGGCAGTGCAGGGAAAACAGGTTCCTCTGGAATGGACTGACACATCTGGGGGACTCTTGGAATGGTGGCATGACCCTGGAGTTCCTCTCGCCTTTCCTGTGGAGAGCGCCTCCTCTTGAGATGCGACGGGAACGCCGGGAATTCTTTCCCTACGAAACAGGGAATGGATCCCTCATCTCGAGCTAGGAGGCGGAAACGGGGCTCCCCTGGATGTGTGCGGGACCCCACGTGCTTCCTCTCGAGTGGAGACGGGTATGTCGGGGAACTTCTTGAGTTGCAGCAATGGTGTGAAGGACCCTTTGGAAGTTCCAGTGGTTAGATGTGATTGGCCTCGAGAAGCCTCAGCGGAAATGGGCCTCATCTCGCCTGGAGGGCAAAACCTCCTGGATTTTCTCGAGTTGCGGCAGGTGCTCTCGACTTACGACGGGGACCTCAGGGAACCGCTCTGGTGGCCTCAGGAAAGGCCAGTCCCCATGCGAGTTCCTCGGGGGCCTCTCGGGATTCCTCTCCCTTCGATGCCGGGGCCTAAGACCTTGTGTGGAATCGGGGCCGGAACCTGAGGATTCCTCTCCAGTGCTGACATGGATCTTGGGGTACTTCTGGAGTCTCCCCAGGGGAGTCAGTCCTCGTCTCGAATGCGGGCATGCACTTGCGCTTTCCTCCAGAGCGGTAGCAGCAGTGTCACGCAATCTGCGGCGTGGATCAAAGGATCTATGTTTTTCCCTCGAGTCTTTCCCACGAGGCTTTCCCACAGGGCTGTCCCACGTGCACACGTGGTGGGAGTCGATCCTCGGCTTGAACGTCAAGGCAGTGCAGGGAAAACAGGTTCCTCTGGAATGGTCTGACACATCTGGGGGACTCTTCGAATGGTGGCACGACCCTGGAGTTCCTCTCGCCTTTCCTGTGGAGAGCGCCTCCTCTTGAGATGCGACGGGAACGCTGGGAATTCTTTCAGTACGAAACAGGGAAAGGATCCCTCATCTCGAGCTAGGAGGCAGAAACGGGGCTCCCCTGGATATTTGCGGGACACCACGTGCTTCCTCTCGAGTGCAGACGGGTATGTCGGGGAACTTCTTGAGTTGCAGCAAGGGTGTGAAGGACCCTTTGGAAGTTCCAGTGGTTAGATGTGATTGGCCTCGAGAAGCCTCAGCGGAAATGGGCCTCATCTCGCCTGGAGGGCAAAACCTCCTGGATTTTCTCGAGTTGCGGCAGGTGCTCTCGACTTACGACGGGGACCTCAGGGACCCGCTCTGGTGGCCTCAGGAAAGGCCAGTCCCCATGCGAGTTCCTCGGGGGCCTCTCGGGATTCCTCTCCCGTCAATGCCGGGGCCTAAGACCTTGTGTGGAGTCGGGGCCGGAACCTGAGGATTCCTCTCCAATGCTGACATGGATCTTGGGGTACTTCTGGAGTCTCCCCAGGGGAGTCAGGCCTCGTCTTGAATGCGGGCATGCACTTGGGCTTTCCTCCAGAGCGGTAGCAGCAGTGTCACGCAGTCCGCCGCGTGGATCAAAGGATCTATGATTTTCCCTCGAGTCTTTCCCACGAGGCTTTCCCACGAGGCTTTCCCACAGGGCTGTCCCACGTGCACACGTGGTGGGAGTCGATCCTCGGCTTGAACGTCAAGGCAGTGCAGGGAAAACAGGTTCCTCTGGAATGGACTGACACATCTGGGGGACTCTTGGAATGGTGGCACGACCCTGGAGTTCCTCTCGCCTTTCCTGTGGAGAGCGCCTCCTCTTGAGATGCGACGGGAATGCCGGGAATTCTTTCCCTACGAAACAGGGAAAGGATCCCTCATCTCGAGCTAGGAGGCGGAAACGGGGCTCCCCTGGATGTGTGCGGGACACCACGTGCTTCCTCTCGAGTGGAGACGGGTATGTCGGGGAACTTCTTGAGTTGCAGCAATGGTGTGAAGGACCCTTTGGAAGTTCCAGTGGTTAGATGTGATTGGCCTCGAGAAGCCTCAGCGGAAATGGGCCTCTTCTCGCCTGGAGGGCAAAACCTCCTGGATTTTCTCGAGTTGCGGCAGGTGCTCTCGACTTACGACGGGGACCTCAGGGACCCGCTCTGGTGGCCTCAGGAAAGGCCAGTCCCCATGCGAGTTCCTCGGGGGCCTCTCGGGATTCCTCTCCCGTCGATGCCGGGGCCTAAGACCTTGTGTGGAGTCGGGGCCGGAACCTGAGGATTCCTCTCCAGTGCTGACATGGATCTTGGGGTACTTCTGGAGTCTCCCCAGGGGAGTCAGTACTCGTCTCGAATGCGGGCATGCACTTGCGCTTTCCTCCAGAGCGGTAGCAGCAGTGTCACGCAGTCCGCCGCGTGGGTCAAAGGATCTATGTTTTTCCCTCGAGTCTTTCTCACGAGGCTTTCCCACGAGGCTTTCCCACAGGGCTGTCCCACGTGCACACGTGGTGGGAGTCGATCCTCGGATTGAACGTCAAGGCTGTGCAGGGAAAACAGGTTCCTCTGGAATGGACTGACACATCTGGGGGACTCTTGGAATGGTGTCACGACCCTGGAGTTCCTCTCGCCTTTCCTGTGGAGAGCGCCTCCTCTTGAGATGCGACGGGAATGCCGGGAATTCTTTCCCTACGAAACAGGGCAAGGATCCCTCATCTCGAGCTAGGAGGCGGAAACGGGGCTCCCCTGGATGTGTGCGGGACAACACGTGCTTCCTCTCGAGTGGAGACGGGTATGTCGGGGAACTTCTTGGGTTGCAGCAAGGGTGTGAAGGACCCTTTGGAAGTTCCAGTGGTTAGATGTGTTTGGCCTCGAGAAGCCTCAGCCGAAATGGGCCTCATCTCGCCTGGAGGGCAAAACCTCCTGGATTTTCTCGAGTTGCAGCAGGTGCTCTCGACTTACGACGGGGACCTCAGGGAACCGCTCTGGTGGCCTCAGGAAAGGCCAGTCCCCATGCGAGTTCCTCGGGGGCCTCTCGGGATTCCTCTCCCGTCGATGCCGGGGCCTAAGACCTTGTGTGGAATCGGGGCCGGAACCTGAGGATTCCTCTCCAGTGCTGACATGGATCTTGGGGTACTTCTGGAGTCTCCCCAGGGGAGTCAGTCCTCGTCTCGAATGCGGGCATGCACTTGCGCTTTCCTCCAGAGCGGTAGCAGCAGTGTCACGCAGTCTGCCGCGTGGATCAAAGGATTTATGGTTTTCCCTCGAGTCTTTCCCACGAGGCTTTCCCACAGGGCTGTCCCACGTGCACACGTGGTGGGAGTCGATCCTCGGCTTGAACGTCAAGGCAGTGCAGGGAAAACAGGTTCCTCTGGAATGGACTGACACATCTGGGGGACTCTTGGAATGGTGGCACGACCCTAGAGTTCCTCTCGCCTTTCCTGTGGAGAGCGCCTCCTCTTGAGATGCGACGGGAACGCCGGGAATTCTTTCCCTACGAAACAGGGAAAGGATCCCTCATCTCGAGCTAGGAGGCGGAAACGGGGCTCCCCTGGATGTGTGCGGGACCCACGTGCTTCCTCTCGAGTGGAGACGGGTATGTCGGGGAACTTCTTGAGTTGCAGCAAGGGTGTGAAGGACCCTTTGGAAGTTCCAGTGGTTAGACGTGATTAGCCTCGAGAAGCCTCAGCGGAAATGGGCCTCATCTCGCCTGGAGGGCAAAACCTCCTGGATTTTCTCGAGTTGCGGCAGGTGCTCTCGACTTACGACGGGGACCTCAGGGACCCGCTCTGGTGGCCTCAGGAAAGGCCAGTCCCCATGCGAGTTCCTCGGGGGCCTCTCGGGATTCCTCTCCCGTCGATGCCGGGGCCTAAGACCTTGTGTGGAGTCGGGGCCGGAACCTGAGGATTCCTCTCCAGTGCTGACATGGATCTTGGGGTACTTCTGGAGTCTCCCCAGGGGAGTCAGTCCTCGTCTCGAATGCGGGCATGCACTTGCGCTTTCCTCCAGAGCGGTAGCAGCAGTGTCACGCAGTCCGCCGCGTGGATCAAAGGATCGATGGTTTTCCCTCGAGTCTTTCCCACGAGGCTTTCCCACGAGGCTTTCCCACAGGGCTGTCCCACGTGCACACGTGGTGGGAGTCGATCCTCGGCTTGAACGTCAAGGCAGTGCAGGGAAAACAGGTTCCTCTGGAATGGACTGACACATCTGGGGGACTCTTGGAATGGTGGCATGACCCTGGAGTTCCTCTCGCCTCTCCTGTGGAGAGCGCCTCCTCTTGAGATGCGACGGGAACGCCGGGAATTCTTTCCCTACGAAACAGGGAAAGGATCGCTCATCTCGAGCTAGGAGGCGGAAACGGGGCTCCCCTGAATGTTTGCGGGACAACACGTGCTTCCTCTCGAGTGCAGACGGGTATGTCGGGGAACTTCTTGAGTTGCAGCAAGGGTGTGAAGGACCCTTTGGAAGTTCCAGTGGTTAGATGTGATTGGCCTCGAGAAGCCTCAGCGGAAATGGGCCTCATCTCGCCTGGAGGGCCAAACCTCCTGGATTTTCTCGAGTTGCGGCAGGTGCTCTCGACTTACGACGGGGACCTCAGGGACCCGCTCTGGTGGCCTCAGGAAAGGCCAGTCCCCATGCGAGTTCCTCTTGGGCCTCTCGGGATTCCTCTCCCGTCGATGCCGGGGCCTAAGACCTTGTGTGGAGTCGGGGCCGGAACCTGAGGATTCCTCTCCAGTGCTGACATGGATCTTGGGGTACTTCTGGAGCCTCCCCAGGGGAGTCAGTCCTCGTCTCGAATGCGGGCATGCACTTGCGCTTTCCTCCAGAGCGGTAGCAGCAGTGTCACTCAGTCCGCCGCGTGGATCAAAGGATCTATGTTTTTCCCTCGAGTCTTTCCCACGAGGCTTTCCCACGAGGCTTTCCCACAGGGCTGTCCCACGTGCACACGTGGTGGGAGTCGATCCTCGGCTTGAACGTCAAGGCAGTGCAGGGAAAACAGGTTCCTCTGGAATGGACTGACACATCTGGGGGACTCTTGGAATGTTGGCACGACCCTGGAGTTCCTCTCTCCTTTCCTGTGGAGAGCGCCTCCTCTTGAGATGCGACGGGAACGCCGGGAATTCTTTCCCTACGAAACAGGGCAAGGATCCCTCATCTCGAGCTAGGAGGCGGAAACGGGGCTCCTCTGGATGTGTGCGGGACACCACGTGCTTCCTCTCGAGTGGAGACGGGTATGTCGGGGAACTTCTTGAGTTGCAGCAAGGGTGTGAAGGACCCTTTGGAAGTTCCAGAGGTTAGATGTGATTGGCCTCGAGAAGCCTCAGCGGAAATGGGCCTCATCTCGCCTGGAGGGCAAAACCTCCTGGATTTTCTCGAGTTGCGGCAGGTGCTCTCGACTTAAGACGGGGACGTCAGGGAACCGCTCTGGTGGCCTCAGGAAAGGCCAGTCCCGATGCGAGTTCCTCGGGGGCCTCTCGGGATTCCTCTCCCGTCGATGCCGGGGCCTAAGACCTTTTGTGGAATCCGGGACGGAACCCGAGGATTCCTCTCCAGTGCTGACATGGATCTTGGGGTACCTCTGGAGTCTCCCCAGGGGAGTCAGTCCTCGTCTCGAATGCGTGCATGCACTTGCGCTTTCCTCCAGAGCGGTAGCAGCAGTGTCACGATTCTGCCGCGTGGATCAAAGGATTTATGGTTTTCCCTCGAGTCTTTCCCACGAGGCTTTCCCACAGGGCTGTCCCACGTGCACACGTGGTGGGAGTCGATCCTCGGTTTGAACGTCAAGGCAGTGCAAGGAAAACAGGTTCCTCTCGAATGGACTGACACATCTGGGGGACTCTTGGAATGGTGGTACGACCCTGGAGTTCCTCTCGCCTTTCCTGTGGAGAGCGCCTCCTCTTGAGATAGGACGGGAACGCGGGGAATTCTTTCCCTACGAAACAGGGAAAGGATCCCTCATCTCGAGCTAGGAGGCGAAAACTGGGCTCCCCTGGATGTGTGCGGGACCCACGTGCTTCCTCTCGAGTGGAGACGGGTATGTCGGGGAACTTCTTGAGTTGCAGCAAGGGTGTGAAGGACCCTTTGGAAGTTCCAGTGGTTAGACGTGATTAGCCTCGAGAAGCCTCAGCGGAAATGGGCCTCATCGCGCCTGGAGGGTAAAACCTCCTGGATTTTCTCGAGTTGCGGCAGGTGCTCTCGACTTACGACGGGGACCTCAGGGACCCGCTCTGGTGGCCTCAGGAAAGGCCAGTCCCCATGCGAGTTCCACGGGGGCCTCTCGGGATTCCTCTCCCGTCGATGCCGGGGCCTAAGACCTTGTGTGGAGTCGGGGCCGGAACCTGAGGATTCCTCTCCAGTGCTGACATGGATCTTGGGGTACTTCTGGAGTCTCCCCAGGGGAGTCAGTCCTCGTCTCGAATGCGGGCATGCACTTGCGCTTTCCTCCAGAGCGGTAGCAGCAGTGTCACGCAGTCCGCCGCGTGGATCAAAGGATCTATGGTTTTCCCTCGAGTCTTTCCCACGAGGCTTTCCCACGAGGCTTTCCCACAGGGCTGTTCCACGTGCACACGTGGTGGGAGTCGATCCTCGGCTTGAACGTCAAGGCAGTGCAGGGAAAACAGGTTCCTCTGGAATGGACTGACACATCTGGGGGACTCTTGGAATGGTGGCACGACCCTGGAGTTCCTCTCGCCTTTCCTGTGGAGAGCGCCTCCTCTTGAGATGCGACGGGAACGCCGGGAATTCTTTCCCTACGAAACAGGCAAAGGATCCCTCATCTCCAGCTAGGAGGCGGAAACTGGGCTCCCCTGGATGTGTGCGGGACCCACGTGCTTCCTCTCGAGTGGAGACAGGTATGTCGGGGAACTTCTTGAGTTGCAGCAAGGGTGTGAAGGACCCTTTGGAAGTTCCAGTGGTTAGACGTGATTAGCCTCGAGAAGCCTCATTGGAAATGGGCCTCATCGCGCCTGGAGGGCAAAACCTCCTGGATTTTCTCGAGTTGCGGCAGGTGCTCTCGACTTACGACGGGGACCTCAGGGACCCGCTCTGGTGGCCTCAGGAAAGGCCAGTCCCCATGCGAGTTCCTCGGGGGCCTCTCGGGTTTCCTCTCCCGTCGATGCCGGGGCCTAAGACCTTGTGTGGAGTCGGGGCCGAACCTGAGGATTCCTCTCCAGTGCTGACATGGATCTTGGGGTACTTCTGGAGTTTCCCCAGGGGAGTCAGTCCTCGTCTCGAATGCGGGCATGCACTTGCGCTTTCCTCCAGAGCGGTAGCAGCAGTGTCACGCAGTCTGCCGCGTGGATTAAAGGATCTATGGTTTTCCCTCGAGTCTTTCCCATGAGGCTTTCCCACAGGGCTGTCCCACGTGCACACGTGGTGGGAGTCGATCCTTGGATTGAACGTCTAGGCAGTGCAGGGAAAAAAGGTTCCTCTGGAATTGACTGACACATCTGGGGGACTCTTGGAATGGTGTCACGACCCTGGAGTTCCTCTCGCCTTTCCTGTGGAGAGAGCCTCCTCTTGAGATGCGACGGGAACGCCGGGAATTCTTTCCCTACGAAACAGGGAAAGGATCCCTCATCTCGAGCTAGGAGGCGGAAACGGGGCTCCCCTGGATGTGTGCGGGACCCCACGTGCTTCCTCTCGAGTGGAGACGGGTATGTCGGGGAACTTCTTGAGTTGCAGCAAGGGTGTGAAGGACCCTTTGGAAGTTCCAGTGGTTAGATATGATTGGCCTCGAGAAGCCTCAGCGGAAATGGGCCTCATCTCGCCTGGAGGTGAAAACCTCCTGGATTTTCTCGAGTTGCGGCAGGTGCTCTCGACTTACGACGGGGACCTCAGGGACCCGCTCTGGTGTCCTCAGGAAAGGCCAGTCCCAATGCGAGTTCCTCGGGGGCGTCTCGGGATTCCTCTCCCGTCGATGCCGGGGCCTAAGACCTTGTGTGGAGTCGGGGCCGGAACCTGAGGATTCCTCTCCAGTGCTGACATGGATCTTGGGGTACTTCTGGAGTCTCCCCAGGGGAGTCAGTCCTCGTCTCGAATGCCGGCATGCATTGCGCTTTCCTCCAGAGCGGTAGCAGCAGTGTCACGCAGTCCGCCGCGTGGATCAAAGGATCTATGGTTTTCCCTCGAGTCTTTCCCACGAGGCTTTCCCACGAGGCTTTCCCACAGGGCTGTCCCACGTGCACACGTGGTGGGAGTCGATCCTCGGCTTGAACGTCAAGGCAGTGCAGGGAAAACAGGTTCCTCTGGAATGGACTGACACATCTGGGGGACTCTTGGAATGGTGGCATGACCCTGGAGTTCCTCTCGCCTTTCCTGTGGAGAGCGCCTCCTCTTGAGATGTGACGGGAACGCCGGGAATTCTTTCCCTACGAAACAGGGAAAGGATCCCTCATCTCGAGCTAAGAGGCGGAAACGGGGCTCCCCTGGATGTTTGCGGGACACCACGTGCTTCCTCTCGAGTGCAGACGGGTAAGTCGGGGAACTTCTTGAGTTGCAGCAAGGGTGTGAAGGACCCTTTGGAAGGTCCAGTGGTTAGATGTGATTGGCCTCGAGAAGCCTCAGCGGAAATGGGCCTCATCTCGCCTGGAGGGCAAAACCTCCTGGATTTTCTCGAGTTGCGGCAGGTGCTCTCGACTTATGACGGGGACCTCAGGGACCCGCTCTGGTGGCCTCAGGAAAGGCCAGTCCCCATGCGAGTTCCTCGGGGGCCTCTCGGGATTCCTCTCCCGTCGATGCCGGGGCCTAAGACCTTGTGTGGAGTCGGGGCCGGAACCTGAGGATTCCTCTCCAGTGCTGACATGGATCTTGGGGTACTTCTGGAGTCTCCCCAGGGGAGTCAGTCCTCGTCTCGAATGCGGGCATGCACTTGCGCTTTCCTCCAGAGCGGTAGCAGCAGTGTCACGCAGTCCGCCGCGTGGATCAAAGGATCTATGGTTTTCCCTCGAGTCTTTCCCACGAGGCTTTCCCACGAGGCTTTCCCACCGGGCTGTCCCACGTGCACACGTGGTGGGAGTCGATCCTCGGCTTGAACGTCAAGGCAGTGCAGGGAAAACAGGTTCCTCTGGAATGGACTGACACTTCTGGGGGACTCTTGGTATGGTGGCACGACCCTGGAGTTCCTCTCGCCTTTCCTGTGGAGAGCGCCTCCTCTTGAGATGCGACGGGAACGCCGGGAATTCTTTCCCTACGAAACAGGGAAAGGATCCCTCATCTCGAGCTAGGAGGCGGAAACGGGGCTCCCCTGGATGTGTGCTGGACACCACGTGCTTCCTCTCGAGTGGAGACGGGTATGTCGGGGAACTTCTTGAGTTGCAGCAAGGGTGTGAAGGACCCTTTGGAAGTTCCAGTGGTTAGATGTGATTGGCCTCGAGAAGCCTCAGCGGAAATGGGCCTCATCTCGCCTGGAGGGCAAAACCTCCTGGATTTTCTCGAGTTGCGGCAGGTGCTCTCGACTTACAACGGGGACCTCAGGGACCCGCTCTGGTGGCCTCAGGAAGGGCCAGTCCCCATGCGAGTTCCTCGGGGGCCTCTTGGGATTCCTCTCCCGTCGATGCCGGGGCCTAAGACCTTGTGTGGAGTCGGGGCCGGAACCTGAGGATTCCTCTCCAGTGCTGACATGGATCTTGGGGTACTTCTGGAGTCTCCCCAGGGGAGTCAGTCCTCGTCTCTAATGCGGGAATGCACTTGCGCTTTCCTCCAGAGCGGAAGCAGCAGTATCACGCAGTCCGCCGCGTGGATCAAAGGATCTATGGTTTTCCCTCGAGTCTTTCCCACGAGGCTTTCCCACGAGGCTTTCCCACAGGGCTGTCCCACGTGCACACGTGGTGGGAGTCGATCCTCGGCTTGAACGTCAAGGCAGTGCAGGGAAAACAGGTTCCTCTGGAATGGACTGACACATCTGGGGGACTCTTGGAATGGTGGCACGACCCTGGAGTTCTTCTCGCCTTTCCTGTGGAGAGCGCCTCCTCTTGAGATGCGACGGAACGCCGGGAATTCTTTCCCTACGAAA
Source organism: Ovis canadensis (assembly GCF_042477335.2). NCBI lineage: Eukaryota > Metazoa > Chordata > Mammalia > Artiodactyla > Bovidae > Ovis > Ovis canadensis. Next base: position 6,072,028 of record NC_091252.1, read on the forward strand.
CAGGGAAAGGATCCCTCATCTCGAGCTAGGAGGCGGAAACGGGGCTCCCCTGGATGTGTGAGGGACCCCACGTGCTTCCTCTCGAGTGGAGACGGGTATGTCGGGGAACTTCTTGAGTTGCAGCAAGGGTGTGAAGGACCCTTTGGAAGTTCCAGTGGTTAGAAGTGATTGGCCTCGAGAAGCCACAGCGGAAATGGGCCTCATCTCGCCTGGAGGGCAAAACCTCCTGGATTTTCTCGAGTTGCGGCAGGTGCTCTCGACTTACGACGGGGACCTCAGGGACCCGCTCTGGTGGCCTCAGGAAAGGCCAGTCCCCATGCGAGTTCCTCGGGGGCCTCTCGGGATTCCTCTCCCGTCGATGCCGGGGCCTAAGACCTTGTGTGGAGTCGGGGCCGGAACCTGAGGATTCCTCTCCAGTGCTGACATGGATCTTGGGGCACTTCTGGAGTCTCCCCAGGGGAGTCAGTCCTCGTCTCGAATGCGGGCATGCACTTGCGCTTTCCTCCAGAGCGGTAGCAGCAGTGTCACTCAGTCCGCCGCGTGGATCAAAGGATCTATGTTTTTCCCTCGAGTCTTTCCCACGAGGCTTTCCCACGAGGCTTTCCCACAGGGCTGTCCCACGTGCACACGTGGTGGGAGTCGATCCTCGGATTGAACGTCAAGGCAGTGCAGGGAAAACAGGTTCCTCTGGAATGGACTGACACATCTGGGGGACTCTTGGAATGGTGGCACGACCCTGGAGTTCCTCTCGCCTTTCCTGTGGAGAGCGCCTCCTCTTGAGATGCGACGGGAACGCCGGGAATTCTTTCCCTACGAAACAGGGCAAGGATCCCTCATCTCGAGCTAGGAGGCGGAAACGGGGCTCCCCTGGATGTGTGCTGGACACCACGTGCTTCCTCTCGAGTGGAGACGGGTATGTCGGGGAACTTCTTGAGTTGCAGCAAGGGTGTGAAGGACCCTTTGGAAGTTCCAGTGGTTAGATGTGATTGGCCTCGAGAAGCCTCAGTGGAAATGGGCCCTATCTCGCCTGGAGGTGAAAACCTCCTGGATTTTCTCGAGTTGCGGCAGGTGCTCTCGACTTACGACGGGGACCTCAGGGACCCGCTCTGGTGGCCTCAGGAAAGGCCAGTCCCCATGCGAGTTCCTCGGGGGCGTCTCGGGATTCCTCTCCCGTCGATGCCGGGGCCTAAGACCTTGTGTGGAGTCGGGGCCGGAACCTGAGGATTCCTCTCCAGTGCTGACATGGATCTTGGGGTACTTCTGGAGTCTCCCCAGGGGAGTCAGTCCTCGTCTCGAATGCGGGCATGCATTGCGCTTTCCTCCAGAGCGGTAGCAGCAGTGTCACGCAGTCCGCCGCGTGGATCAAAGGATCTATGGTTTTCCCTCGAGTCTTTCCCACGAGGCTTTCCCACGAGGCTTTCCCACAGGGCTGTCCCACGTGCACACGTGGTGGGAGTCGATCCTCGGCTTGAACGTCAAGGCAGTGCAGGGAAAACAGGTTCCTCTGGAATGGACTGACACATCTGGGGGACTCTTGGAATGGTGGCATGACCCTGGAGTTCCTCTCGCCTTTTCTGTGGAGAGCGCCTCCTCTTGAGATGTGACGGGAACGCCGGGAATTCTTTCCCTACGAAACAGGGAAAGGATCCCTCATCTCGAGCTAGGAGGCGGAAACGGGGCTCCCCTGGATGTTTGCGGGACACCACGTGCTTCCTCTCGAGTGCAGACGGGTATGTCGGGGAACTTCATGAGTTGCAGCAAGGGTGTGAAGGACCCTTTGGAAGGTCCAGTGGTTAGATGTGATTGGCCTCGAGAAGCCTCAGCGGAAATTGGCCTCATCTCGCCTGGAGGGCAAAACCTCCTGGATTTTCTCGAGTTGCGGCAGGTGCTCTCGACTTACGACGGGGACCTCAGGGACCCGCTCTGGTGGCCTCAGGAAAGGCCAGTCCCCATGCGAGTTCCTCGGGGGCCTCTCGGGATTCCTCTCCCGTCGATGCCGGGGCCTAAGACCTTGTGTGGAATCGGGGCCCGAACCTGAGTATTCCTCTCCAGTGCTGACATGGATCTTGGGGTACTTCTGGAGTCTCCCCAGGGGAGTCAGTCCTCGTCTCGAATGCGGGCATGCACTTGCGCTTTCCTCCAGAGCGGTAGCAGCAGTGTCACGCAGTCCGCCGCGTGAATCAAAGGATCTATGGTTTTCCCTCGAGTCTTTCCCACGAGGCTTTCCCACGAGGCTTTCCCACAGGGCTGTCCCACGTGCACACGTGGTGGGAGTCGATCCTCGGCTTGAACGTCAAGGCAGTGCAGGGAAAACAGGTTCCTCTGGAATGGACTGACACTTCTGGGGGACTCTTGGAATTGTGGCACGACCCTGGAGTTCCTCTCGCCTTTCCTGTGGAGAGCGCCTCCTCTTGAGATGCGACGGGAACGCCGGGAATTCTTTCCCTACGAAACAGGGAAAGGATCCCTCATCTCGAGCTAGGAGGCGGAAACGGGGCTCCCCTGGATGTGTGCTGGACACCACGTGCTTCCTCTCGAGTGGAGACGGGTATGTCGGGGAACTTCTTGAGTTGCAGCAAGGGTGTGAAGGACCCTTTGGAAGTTCCAGTGGTTAGATGTGATTGGCCTCGAGAAGCCTCAGCGGAAATGGGCCCTATCTCGCCTGGAGGTGAAAACCTCCTGGATTTTCTCGAGTTGCGGCAGGTGCTCTCGACTTACGACGGGGACCTCAGGGACCCGCTCTGGTGGCCTCAGGAAAGGCCAGTCCCCATGCGAGTTCCTCGGGGGCGTCTCGGGATTCCTCTCCCGTCGATGCCGGGGCCTAAGACCTTGTGTGGAGTCGGGGCCGGAACCTGAGGATTCCTCTCCAGTGCTGACATGGATCTTGGGGTACTTCTGGAGTCTCCCCAGGGGAGTCAGTCCTCGTCTCGAATGCGGGCATGCATTGCGCTTTCCTCCAGAGCGGTAGCAGCAGTGTCACGCAGTCCGCCGCGTGGATCAAAGGATCTATGGTTTTCCCTCGAGTCTTTCCCACGAGGCTTTCCCACGAGGCTTTCCCACAGGGCTGTCCCACGTGCACACGTGGTGGGAGTCGATCCTCGGCTTGAACGTCAAGGCAGTGCAGGGAAAACAGGTTCCTCTGGAATGGACTGACACATCTGGGGGACTCTTGGAATGGTGGCATGACCCTGGAGTTCCTCTCGCCTTTTCTGTGGAGAGCGCCTCCTCTTGAGATGTGACGGGAACGCCGGGAATTCTTTCCCTACGAAACAGGGAAAGGATCCCTCATCTCGAGCTAGGAGGCGGAAACGGGGCTCCCCTGGATGTTTGCGGGACACCACGTGCTTCCTCTCGAGTGCAGACGGGTATGTCGGGGAACTTCTTGAGTTGCAGCAAGGGTGTGAAGGACCCTTTGGAAATTCCAGTGGTTAGATGTGATTGGCCTCGAGAAGCCTCAGCGGAAATGGGCCTCATCTCGCCTGGAGGGCAAAACCTCCTGGATTTTCTCGAGTTGCGGCAGGTGCTCTCGACTTACGACGGGGACCTCAGGGACCCGCTCTGGTGGCCTCAGGAAAGGCCAGTCCCCTTGCGAGTTCCTCGGGGGCCTCTCGGGATTCCTCTCCCGTCGATGCCGGGGCCTAAGACCTTGTGTGGAATCGGGGCCGGAACCTGAGTATTCCTCTCCAGTGCTGACATGGATCTTGGGGTACTTCTGGAGTCTCCCCAGGGGAGTCAGTCCTCGTCTCGAATGCGGGCATGCACTTGCGCTTTCCTCCAGAGCGGTAGCAGCAGTGTCACGCAGTCCGCCGCGTGAATCAAAGGATCTATGGTTTTCCCTCGAGTCTTTCCCACGAGGCTTTCCCACGAGGCTTTCCCACAGGGCTGTCCCACGTGCACACGTGGTGGGAGTCGATCCTCGGCTTGAACGTCAAGGCAGTGCAGGGAAAACAGGTTCCTCTGGAATGGACTGACACTTCTGGGGGACTCTTGGAATTGTGGCACGACCCTGGAGTTCCTCTCGCCTTTCCTGTGGAGAGCGCCTCCTCTTGAGATGCGACGGGAACGCCGGGAATTCTTTCCCTACGAAACAGGGAAAGGATCCCTCATCTCGAGCTAGGAGGCGGAAACGGGGCTCCCCTGGATGTGTGCTGGACACCACGTGCTTCCTCTCGAGTGGAGACGGGTATGTCGGGGAACTTCTTGAGTTGCAGCAAGGGTGTGAAGGACCCTTTGGAAGTTCCAGTGGTTAGATGTGATTGGCCTCGAGAAGCCTCAGCGGAAATGGGCCTCATCTCGCCTGGAGGGCAAAACCTCCTGGATTTTCTCGAGTTGTGGCAGGTGCTCTCGACTTACAACGGGGACCTCAGGGACCCGCTCTGGTGGCCTCAGGAAAGGCCAGTCCCCATGCGAGTTCCTCGGGGGCCTCTCGGGATTCCTCTCCCGTCGATGCCGGGACTAAGACCTTGTGTGGAGTCGGGGCCGGAACCTGAGGATTCCTCTCCAGTGCTGACATGGATCTTGGGGTACTTCTGGAGTCTCCCCAGGGGAGTCAGTCCTCGTCTCTAATGCGGGCATGCACTTGCGCTTTCCTCCAGAGCGGAAGCAGCAGTGTCACGCAGTCCGCCGCGTGGATCAAAGGATCTATGGTTTTCCCTCGAGTCTTTCCCACGAGGCTTTCCCACGAGGCTTTCCCACAGGGCTGTCCCACGTGCACACGTGGTGGGAGTCGATCCTCGGCTTGAACGTCAAGGCAGTGGAGGGAAAACAGGTTCCTCTGGAATGGACTGACACATCTGGGGGACTCTTGGAATGGTGGCACGACCCTGGAGTTCTTCTCGCCTTTCCTGTGGAGAGCGCCTCCTCTTGAGATACGACGGAACGCCGGGAATTCTTTCCCTACGAAACAGGGAAAGGATCCCTCATCTCGAGCTAGGAGGCGGAAACGGGGCTCCCCTGGATGTGTGCGGGACACCACGTGCTTCCTCTCGAGTGGAGACGGGTATGTCGGGGAACTTCTTGAGTTGCAGCAAGGGTGTGAAGGACCCTTTGGAAGTTCCAGTGGTTAGAAGTGATTGGCCTCGAGAAGCCTCAGCGGAAATGGGCCTCATCTCGCCTGGAGGGCAAAACCTCCTGGATTTTCTCGAGTTGCGGCAGGTGCTCTCGACTTACGACGGGGACCTCAGGGACCCGCTCTGGTGGCCTCAGGCAAGGCCAGTCCCCATGCGAGTTCCTCGGGGGCCTCTCGGGATTCCTCTCCCGTCGATGCCGGGGCCTAAGACCTTGTGTGGAGTCGGGGCCGGAACCTGAGGATTCCTCTCCAGTGCTGACATGGATCTTGGGGCACTTCTGGAGTCTCCCCAGGGGAGTCAGTCCTCGTCTCGAATGCGGGCATGCACTTGCGCTTTCCTCCAGAGCGGTAGCAGCAGTGTCACGCAGTCCGCCGCATGGATCAAAGGATCTATGGTTTTCCCTCGAGTCTTTCCCACGAGGCTTTCCCACGAGGCTTTCCCACAGGGCTGTCCCACGTGCACACGTGGTGGGAGTCGATCCTCGGCTTGAACGTCAAGGCAGTGCAGGGAAAACAGGTTCCTCTGGAATGGACTGACACATCTGGGGGACTCTTGGAATGGTGGCATGACCCTGGAGTTCCTCTCGCCTTTCCTGTGGAGAGCGCCTCCTCTTGAGATGCGACGGGAACGCCGGGAATTCTTTCCCTACGAAACAGGGAAAGGATCCCTCATCTCGAGCTGGGAGGCGGAAACGGGGCTCCCCTGGATGTGTGCGTGACACCACGTGCTTCCTCTGGAGTGCAGACGGGTGTGTCGGGGAACTTCTTGAGTTGCAGCAAGGTGTGAAGGACCCTTTGGAAGTTCCAGTGGTTAGATGTGATTGGCCTCGAGAAGCCTCAGCGGAAATGGGCCTCATCTCGCCTGGAGGGCAAAACCTCCTGGATTTTCTCGAGTTGCGGCAGGTGCTCTCGACTTACGACGGGGACATCAGGGACCCGCTCTGGTGGCCTCAGGAAAGGCCAGTCCCCATGCGAGTTCCACGGGGGCCTCTCGGGATTCCTCTCCCGTCGATGCCGGGGCCTAAGACCTTGTGTGGAGTCGGGGCCGGAACCTGAGGATTCCTCTCCAGTGCTGACATGGATCTTGGGGTACTTCTGGAGTCTCCCCAGGGGAGTCAGTCCTCGTCTCGAATGCGGGCATGCACTTGCGCTTTCCTCCAGAGCGATAGCAGCAGTGTCACGCAGTCCGCCGCATGGATCAAAGGATCTATGGTTTTCCCTCGAGTCTTTCCCACGAGGCTTTACCACGAGGCTTTCCCACAGGGCTGTCCCACGTGCACACGTGGTGGGAGTCGATCCTCGGCTTGAACGTCAAGGCAGTACAGGGAAAACAGGTTCCTCTGAAATGGACTGACACATCTGGGCGACTCTTGGAATGGTGGCACGACCCTGGAGTTCCTCTCGCCTTTCCTGTGGAGAGCACCTCCTCTTGAGATGCGACGGGAACTCCGGGAATTCTTTCCCTACGAAAAAGGGAAAGGATCCCTCATCTCGAGATAGGAGGCGGAAACGGGGCTCCCCTGGATGTGTGCGGGACCCACGTGCTTCCTCTCGAGTGGAGACGAGTATGTCGGGGAACTTCTTGAGTTGCAGCAAGGGTGTAGAGACCCTTTGGAAGTTCCAGTGGTTAGACGTGATTGGCCTCGAGAAGCCTCAGCGGAAATGGGCCTCATCTCGCCTGGAGGGCAAAACCTCCTGGATTTTCTCGAGTTGCGGCAGGTGCTCTCGACTTACGACGGGGACCTCAGGGAACCGCTCTGGTGGCCTCAGGAAAGGCCAGTCCCCATGCGAGTTCCTCGGGGGCCTCTCGGGATTCCTCTCCCGTCGATGCCGGGGCCTAAGACCTTGTGTGGAGTCAGGACCGGAACCTGAGGATTCCTCTCCAGTGCTGACATGGATCTTGGGGTACTTCTGGAGTCTCCCCAGGGGGGGTAAGTCCTAGTCTCGAATGCGGGCATGCACTTGCGCTTTCCTCCAGAGCGGTAGCAGCAGTGTCACGCAGTCCGCCGCGTGGATCAAAGGATCTATGGTTTTCCCTCGAGTCTTTCCCACGAGGCTTTCCCACGAGGCTTTCCCACAGGGCTGTCCCACGTGCACACGTGGTGGGAGTCGATCCTCGGCTTGAACGTCAAGGCAGTGCAGGGAAAACAGGTTCCTCTGGAATGGACTGACACATCTGGGGGACTCTTGGAATGGTGGCATGACCCTGGAGTTCCTCTCGTCTTTCCTGTGGAGAGCGCCTCCTCTTGAGATGCGACGGGAACGCCGGGAATTCTTTCCCTACGAAACAGGGAAAGGATCCCTCATCTCGAGCTAGGAGGCGGAAACGGGGCTCCCCTGGATGTGTGCGGGACGCCACGTGCTTCCTCTCGAGTGGAGACGGGTATGTCGGGGAACTTCTTGAGTTGCAGCAATGGTGTGAAGGACCCTTTGGAAGTTCCAGTGGTTAGATGTGATTGGCCACGAGAAGCCTCAGCGGAAATGGGCCTCATCTCGCCTGGAGGGCAAAACCTCCTGGATTTTCTCGAGTTGCGGCTGGTGCTCTCGACTTACGACGGGGACCTCAGGGAACCGCTCTGGTGGCCTCAGGAAAGGCCAGTCCCCATGCGACTTCCTCGGGGGCCTCTCGGGATTCCTCTCCCGTCGATGCCGGGGCCTAAGACCTTGTGTGGAGTCGGGGCCGGAACCTGAGGATTCCTCTCCAGTGCTGACATGGATCTTGGGGTACTTCTGGAGTCTCCCCAGGGGAGTCAGTCCTCGTCTCGAATGCGGGCATGCACTTGCGCTTTCCTCCAGAGCGGTAGCAGCAGTGTCACGCAGTCCGCCGCGTCGATCAAAGGATCTATGGTTTTCCCTCGAGTCTTTCCCACGAGGCTTTCCCACGAGGCTTTCCCACAGGGCTGTCCCACGTGCACACGTGGTGGGAGTCGATCCTCGGCTTGAACGTCAATGCAGTGCAGGGAAAACAGGTTCCCCTGGAATGGACTGACACATCTGGGGGACTCTTGGAATGGTGGCATGACCCTGGAGTTCCTCTCGCCTTTCCTGTGGAGAGCGCCTCCTCTTGAGATGCGACGGGAACGCCGGGAATTCTTTCCCTACGAAACAGGGAAAGGATCCCTCATCTCGAGCTAGGAGGCGGAAACGGGGCTCCCCTGGATGTGTGCGGGACATCACGTGCTTCCTCTGGAGTGCAGACGGGTGTGTCGGGGAACTTCTTGAGTTGCAGCAAGGGTGTGAAGGACCCTTTGGAAGTTCCAGTGGTTAGATGTGATTGGCCTCGAGAAGCCTCAGCGGAAATGGGCCTCATCTCGCCTGGAGGGCAAAACCTCCTGGATTTTCTCGAGTTGCGGCAGGTGCTCTCGACTTACGGCGGGGACCACAGGGACCCGCTCTGGTGGCCTCAGGAAAGGCCAGTCCCCATGCGAGTTCCTAGGGGGCCTTTCGGGATTCCTCTCCCGTCGATGCCGGGGCCTAAGACCTTGTGTGGAGTCGGGGCCGGAACCTGAGGATTCCTCTCCAGTGCTGACATGGATCTTGGGGTATTTCTGGAGTCTCCCCAGGGGAGTCAGTCCTCGTCTCGAATGCGGGCATGCACTTGCGCTTTCCTCCAGAGCGGTAGCAGCAGTGTCACGCAGTCCGCCGCGTGGATCAAAGGATCTATGGTTTTCCCTCGAGTCTTTCCCACGAGGCTTTCCCACGAGGCTTTCCCACAGGGCTGTCCCACGTGCACACGTGGTGGGAGTCGATCCTCGGCTTGAACGTCAAGGCAGTTCAGGGAAAACAGGTTCCTCTGGAATGGACTGACACATCTGGGCGACTCTTGGAATGGTGGCACGACCCTGGAGTTCCTCTCGCCTTTCCTGTGGAGAGCGCCTCCTCTTGAGATGCGACGGGAACTCCGGGAATTCTTTCCCTCCGAAAAAGGGAAAGGATCCCTCATCTCGAGATAGGAGGCGGAAACGGGGCTCCCCTGGATGTGTGCGGGACCCACGTGCTTCCTCTCGAGTGGAGACGGGTATGTCGGGGAACTTCTAGAGTTGCAGCAAGGGTGTAGAGACCCTTTGGAAGTTCCAGTGGTTAGACGTGATTGGCCTCGAGAAGCCTCAGCGGAAATGGGCCTCATCTCGCCTGGAGGGCAAAACCTCCTGGATTTTCTCGAGTTGCGGCAGGTGCTCTCGACTTACGACGGGGACCTCAGGGAACCGCTCTGGTGGCCTCAGGAAAGGCCAGTCCCCATGCGAGTTCCTCGGGGGTCCCTCGGGATTCCTCTCCCGTCGATGCCGGGGCCTAAGACCTTGTGTGGAGTCGGGACCGGAACCTGAGGATTCCTCTCCAGTGCTGACATGGATCTTGGGGTACTTCTGGAGTCTCCCCAGGGGGGGTAAGTCCTAGTCTCGAATGCGGGCATGCACTTGCGCTTTCCTCCAGAGCGGTAGCAGCAGTGTCACGCAGTCCGCCGCGTGGATCAAAGGATCTATGGTTTTCCCTCAAGTCTTTCCCACGAGGCTTTCCCACGAGGCTTTCCCACAGGGCTGTCCCACGTGCACACGTGGTGGGAGTCGATCCTCGGCTTGAACGTCAAGGCAGTGCAGGGAAAACAGGTTCCTCTGGAATGGACTGACACATCTGGGGGACTCTTGGAATGGTGGCATGACCCTGGAGTTCCTCTCGCCTTTCCTGTGGAGAGCGCATCCTCTTGAGATGCGACGGGAACGCCGGGAATTCTTTCCCTACGAAACAGGGAAAGGATCCCTCATCTCGAGCTAGGAGGCGGAAACGGGGCTCCCCTGGATGTGTGCGGGACACCACGTGCTTCCTCTGGAGTGCAGACGGGTGTGTCGGGGAACTTCTTGAGTTGCAGCAAGGGTGTGAAGGACCCTTTGGAAGTTCCAGTGGTTAGATGTGATTGGCCTCGAGAAGCCTCAGCGGAAATGGGCCTCATCTCGCCTGGAGGGCAAAACCTCCTGGATTTTCTCGAGTTGCGGCAGGTGCTCTCGACTTACGACGGGGACCTCAGGGACCCGCTCTGGTGGCCTCAGGCAAGGCCAGTCCCCATGCGAGTTCCTCGGGGGCCTCTCGGGATTCCTCTCCCGTCGATGCCGGGGCCTAAGACCTTGTGTGGAGTCGGGGCCGGAACCTGAGGATTCCTCTCCAGTGCTGACATGGATCTTGGGGTACTTCTGGAGTCTCCCCAGGGGAGTCAGTCCTCGTCTCGAATGCGGGCATGCACTTGCGCTTTCCTCCAGAGCGGTAGCAGCAGTGTCACGCAGTCCGCCGCGTGGATCAAAGGATCTATGGTTTTCCCTCGAGTCTTTCCCACGAGGCTTTCCCACGAGGCTTTCCCACAGGGCTGTCCCACGTGCACACGTGGTGGGAGTCGATCCTCGGCTTGAACGTCAAGGCAGTGCAGGGAAAACAGGTTCCTCTGGAATGGACTGACACATCTGGGGGACTCTTGGAATGGTGGCATGACCCTGGAGTTCCTCTCGCCTTTCCTGTGGAGAGCGCCTCCTCTTGAGATGTGACGGGAACGCCGGGAATTCTTTCCCTACGAAACAGGGAAAGGATCCCTCATCTCGAGCTAGGAGACGGAAAAGGGGCTCTCCTGGATGTGTGCGGGCCGCCACGTGCTTCCTCTCGAGTGGAGACGGGTATGTCGGGGAACTTCTTGAGTTGCAGCAATGGTGTGAAGGACCCTTTGGAAGTTCCAGTGGTTAGATGTGATTGGCCACGAGAAGCCTCAGCGGAAATGGGCCTCATCTCGCCTGGAGGGCAAAACCTCCTGGATTTTCTCGAGTTGCGGCAGGTGCTCTCGACTTACGACGGGGACCTCAGGGAACCGCTCTGGTGGCCTCAGGAAAGGCCAGTCCCCATGCGAGTTCCTCGGGGGCCTCTCGGGATTCCTCTCCCGTCGATGCCGGGGCCTAAGACCTTGTGTGGAGTCGGGGCCGGAACCTGAGGATTCCTCTCCAGTGCTGACATGGATCTTGGGGTACTTCTGGAGTCTCCCCAGGGGAGTAAGTCCTCGTCTCGAATGCGGGCATGCACTTGCGCTTTCCTCCAGAGCGGTAGCAGCAGTGTCACGCAGTCCGCCGCGTGGATCAAAGGATCTATGGTTTTCCCTCGAGTCTTTCCCACGAGGCTTTCCCACGAGGCTTTCCCACAGGGCTGTCCCACGTGCACACGTGGTGGGAGTCGATCCTCGGCTTGAACGTCAAGGCAGTGCAGGGAAAACAGGTTCCTCTGGAATGGACTGACACATCTGGGGGACTCTTGGAATGGTGGCATGACCCTGGAGTTCCTCTCGCCTTTCCTGTGGAGAGCGCCTCCTCTTGAGATGCGACGGGAACGCCGGGAATTCTTTCCCTACGAAACAGGGAAAGGATCCCTCATCTCGAGCTAGGAGGCGGAAACGGGGCTCCCCTGGATGTGTGCGGGACACCACGTGCTTCCTCTGGAGTGCAGACGGGTGTGTCGGGGAACTTCTTGAGTTGCAGCAAGGGTGTGAAGGACCCTTCGGAAGTTCCAGTGGTTCGATGTGATTGGCCTCGAGAAGCCTCAGCGGAAATGGGCCTCATCTCGCCTGGAGGGCAAAACCTCCTGGATTTTCTCGAGTTGCGGCAGGTGCTCTCGACTTACGACGGGGACCTCAGGGACCCGCTCTGGTGGCCTCAGGAAAGGCCAGTCCCCATGCGAGTTCCTCGGGGGCCTCTCGGGATTCCTCTCCCGTCGATGCCGGGGCCTAAGACCTTGTGTGGAGTCGGGGCCGGAACCTGAGGATTCCTCTCCAGTGCTGACATGGATCTTGGGGTACTTCTGGAGTCTCCCCAGGGGAGTCAGTCCTCGTCTCGAATGCGGGCATGCACTTGCGCTTTCCTCCAGAGCAGTAGCAGCAGTGTCACGCAGTCCTCCGCGTGGATCAAAGGATCTATGGTTTTCCCTCGAGTCTTTCCCACGAGGCTTTCCCACGAGGCTTTCCCACAGGGCTGTCCCACGTGCACACGTGGTGGGAGTCGATCCTCGGCTTGAACGTCAAGGCAGTGCAGGGAAAACAGGTTCCTCTGGAATGGACTGACACATCTGGGGGACTCTTGGAATGGTTGCACGACCCTGGAGTTCCTCTCGCCTTTCCTGTGGAGAGCGCCTCCTCTTGAGATGCGACGGGAACACCGGTAATTCTTTCCCTACGAAACAGGGAAAGGATCACTCATCTCGATCTAGGAGGCGGAAACGGGGCTCCCCTGGATGTGTGCGGGACACCACGTGCTTCCTCTCGAGTGGAGACGGGTATGTCGGGGAACTTCTTGAGTTACAGCAATGGTGTGAGGACCCTTTGGAAGTTCCAGTGGTTAGATGTGATTGGCCACGAGAAGCCTCAGCGGAAATGGGCCTCATCTAGCCTGGAGGGCAAAACCTCCTGGATTTTCTCGAGTTGCGGCAGGTGCTCTCGACTTACGACGGGGACCTCAGGGAACCGCTCTGGTGGCCTCAGGCAAGGCCAGTCCCCATGCGAGTTCCTCGAGGGCCTCTCGGGATTCCTCTCCCGTCGATGCCGGGGCCTAAGACCTTGTGTGGAGTCGGGGCCGGAACCTGAGGATTCCTCTCCAGTGCTGACATGGATCTTGGGGTACTTCTGGAGTCTCCCCAGGGGAGTCAGTCCTCGTCTCGAATGCGGGCATGCACTTGCGCTTTCCTCCAGAGCGGTAGCAGCAGTGTCACGCAGTCCGCCGCGTGGATCAAAGGATCTATGGTTTTCCCTCGAGTCTTTCCCACGAGGCTTTCCCACGAGGCTTTCCCACAGGGCTGTCCCACGTGCACACGTGGTGGGAGTCGATCCTCGGCTTGAACGTCCAGGCAGTGCAGGGAAAACAGGTTCCTCTGGAATGGACTGACACATCTGGGGGACTCTTGGAATGGTGGCATGACCCTGGAGTTCCTCTCGCCTTTCCTGTGGAGAGCGCCTCCTCTTGAGATGCGACGGGAACGCCGGGAATTCTTTCCCTACGAAACAGGGAAAGGATCCCTCATCTCGAGCTAGGAGGCGGAAACGGGGCTCCCCTGGATGTGTGCGGGACACCACGTGCTTCCTCTGGAGTGCAGACGGGTGTGTCGGGGAACTTCTTGAGTTGCAGCAAGGGTGTGAAGGACCCTTTGGAAGTTCCAGTGGTTAGATGTGATTGGCCTCGAGAAGCCTCAGCGGAAATGGGCCTCATCTCGCCTGGAGGGCAAAACCTCCTGGATTTTCTCGAGTTGCGGCAGGTGCTCTCGACTTACGACGGGGACCTCAGGGACCCGCTCTGGTGGCCTCAGGAAAGGCCAGTCCCCATGCGAGTTCCTCGGGGGCCTCTCGGGATTCCTCTCCCGTCGATGCCGGGGCCTAAGACCTTGTGTGGAGTCGGGGCCGGAACCTGAGGATTCCTCTCCAGTGCTGACATGGATCTTGGGGTACTTCTGGAGTCTCCCCAGGGGAGTCAGTCCTCGTCTCGAATGCGGGCATGCACTTGCGCTTTCCTCCAGAGCGGTAGCAGCAGTGTCACGCAGTCCGCCGCGTGGATCAAAGGATCTATGGTTTTCCCTCGAGTCTTTCCCACGAGGCTTTCCCACGAGGCTTTCCCACAGGGCTGTCCCACGTGCACACGTGGTGGGAGTCGATCCTCGGCTTGAACGTCAAGGCAGTGCAGGGAAAACAGGTTCCTCTGGAATGGACTGACACATCTGGGGGACTCTTGGAATGGTGGCACGACCCTGGAGTTCCTCTCGCCTTTCCTGTGGAGAGCGCCTCCTCTTGAGATGCGACGGGAACGCCGGTAATTCTTTCCCTACGAAACAGGGAAAGGATCACTCATCTCGAGCTAGGAGGCGGAAACGGGGCTCCCCTGGATGTGTGCGGGACACCACGTGCTTCCTCTCGAGTGGAGACGGGTATGTCGGGGAACTTCTTGAGTTACAGCAATGGTGTGAGGACCCTTTGGAAGTTCCAGTGGTTAGATGTGATTGGCCACGAGAAGCCTCAGCGGAAATGGGCCTCATCTCGCCTGGAGGGCAAAACCTCCTGCATTTTCTCGAGTTGCGGCAGGTGCTCTCGACTTACGACGGGGACCTCAGGGAACCGCTCTGGTGGCCTCAGGAAAGGCCAGTCCCCATGCGAGTTCCTCGAGGGCCTCTCGGGATTCCTCTCCCGTCGATGCCGGGGCCTAAGACCTTGTGTGGAGTCGGGGCCGGAACCTGAGGATTCCTCTCCAGTGCTGACATGGATCTTGGGGTACTTCTGGAGTCTCCCCAGGGGAGTCAGTCCTCGTCTCGAATGCGGGCATGCACTTGCGCTTTCCTCCAGAGCGGTAGCAGCAGTGTCACGCAGTCCGCCGCGTGGATCAAAGGATCTATGGTTTTCCCTCGAGTCTTTCCCACGAGGCTTTCCCACGAGGCTTTCCCACAGGGCTGTCCCACGTGCACACGTGGTGGGAGTCGATCCTCGGCTTGAACGTCAAGGCAGTGCAGGGAAAACAGGTTCCTCTGGAATGGACTGACACATCTGGGGGACTCTTGGAATGGTGGCATGACCCTGGAGTTCCTCTCGCCTTTCCTGTGGAGAGCGCCTCCTCTTGAGATGCGACGGGAACGCCGGGAATTCTTTCCCTACGAAACACGAAAGGATCCCTCATCTCGAGCTAGGAGGCGGAAACGGGGCTCCCCTGGATGTGTGCGGGACACCACGTGCTTCCTCTGGAGTGCAGACGGGTGTGTCGGGGAACTTCTTGAGTTGCAGCAAGGGTGTGAAGGACCCTTTGTAAGTTCCAGTGGTTAGATGTGATTGGCCTCGAGAAGCCTCAGCGGAAATGGGCCTCATCTCGCCTGGAGGGCAAAACCTCCTGGATTTTCTCGAGTTGCGGCAGGTGCTCTCGACTTACGACGGGGACCTCAGGGACCCGCTCTGGTGGCCTCAGGAAAGGCCAGTCCCCATGCGAGTTCCTCGGGGGCCTCTCGGGATTCCTCTCCCGTCGATGCCGGGGCCTAAGACCTTGTGTGGAGTCGGGGCCGGAACCTGAGGATTCCTCTCCAGTGCTGACATGGATCTTGGGGTACTTCTGGAGTCTCCCCAGGGGAGTCAGTCCTCGTCTCGAATGCGGGCATGCACTTGCGCTTTCCTCCAGAGCGGTAGCAGCATTGTCACGCAGTCCGCCGCGTGGATCAAAGGATCTATGGTTTTCCCTCGAGTCTTTCCCACGAGGCTTTCCCACGAGGCTTTCCCACAGGGCTGTCCCACGTGCACACGTGGTGGGAGTCGATCCTCGGCTTGAACGTCAAGGCAGTGCAGGGAAAACAGGTTCCTCTGAAATGGACTGACACATCTGGGCGACTCTTGGAATGGTGGCACGACCCTGGAGTTCCTCTCGCCTTTCCTGTGGAGAGCGCCTCCTCTTGAGATGCGACGGGAACTCCGGGAATTCTTTCCCTACGAAAAAGGGAAAGGATCCCTCATCTCGAGATAGGTGGCGGAAACGGGGCTCCCCTGGATGTGTGCGGGACCCACGTGCTTCCTCTCGAGTGGAGACGGGTATGTCGGGGAACTTCTTGAGTTGCAGCAAGGGTGTAGAGACCCTTTGGAAGTTCCAGTGGTTAGACGTGATTGGCCTCGAGAAGCCTCAGCGGAAATGGGCCTCATCTCGCCTGGAGGGCAAAACCTCCTGGATTTTCTCGAGTTGCGGCAGGTGCTCTCGACTTACGACGGGGACCTCAGGGAACCGCTCTGGTGGCCTCAGGAAAGGCCAGTCCCCATGCGAGTTCCTCGGGGGCCTCTCGGGATTCCTCTCCCGTCGATGCCGGGGCCTAAGACCTTGTGTGGAGTCGGGACCGGAACCTGAGGATTCCTCTCCAGTGCTGACATGGATCTTGGGGTACTTCTGGAGTCTCCCCAGGGGGGGTAAGTCCTAGTCTCGAATGCGGGCATGCACTTGCGCTTTCCTCCAGAGCGGTAGCAGCAGTGTCACGCAGTCCGCCGCGTGGATCAAAGGATCTATGGTTTTCCCTCGAGTCTTTCCCACGAGGCTTTCCCACGAGGCTTTCCCACAGGGCTGTCCCACGTGCACACGTGGTGGGAGTCGATCCTCGGCTTGAACGTCAAGGCAGTGCAGGGAAAACAGGTTCCTCTGGAATGGACTGACACATCTGGGGGACTCTTGGAATGGTGGCATGACCCTGGAGTTCCTCTCGCCTTTCCTGTGGAGAGCGCCTCCTCTTGAGATGCGACGGGAACGCCGGGAATTCTTTCCCTACGAAACAGGGAAAGGATCCCTCATCTCGAGCTAGGAGGCGGAAACGGGGCTCCCCTGGATGTGTGCGGGACACCACGTGCTTCCTCTGGAGTGCAGACGGGTGTGTCGGGGAACTTCTTGAGTTGCAGCAAGGGTGTGAAGGACCCTTTGGAAGTTCCAGTGGTTAGATGTGATTGGCCTCGAGAAGCCTCAGCGGAAATGGGCCTCATCTCCCCTGGAGGGCAAAACCTCCTGGATTTTCTCGAGTTGCGGCAGGTGCTCTCGACTTACGACGGGGACCTCAGGGACCCGCTCTGGTGGCTTCAGGCAAGGCCAGTCCCCATGCGAGTTCCTCGGGGGCCTCTCGGGATTCCTCTCCCGTCGATGCCGGGGCCTAAGACCTTGTGTGGAGTCGGGGCCGGAACCTGAGGATTCCTCTCCAGTGCTGACATGGATCTTGGGGTATTTCTGGAGTCTCCCCAGGGGAGTCAGTCCTCGTCTCGAATGCGGGCATGCACTTGCGCTTTCCTCCAGAGCGGTAGCAGCAGTGTCACGCAGTCCGCCGCGTGGATCAAAGGATCTATGGTTTTCCCTCGAGTCTTTCCTAAGAGGCTTTCCCACGAGGCTTTCCCACAAGGCTGTCCCACGTGCACACGTGGTGGGAGTC
Source organism: Ovis canadensis (assembly GCF_042477335.2). NCBI lineage: Eukaryota > Metazoa > Chordata > Mammalia > Artiodactyla > Bovidae > Ovis > Ovis canadensis. The sequence continues at coordinate 6,089,018 of NC_091252.1, forward strand.
GATCCTCGGCTTGAACGTCAAGGCAGTGCAGGGAAAACAGGTTCCTCTGGAATGGACTGACACATCTGGGGGACTCTTGGAATGGTGGCATGACCCTGGAGTTCCTCTCGCCTTTCCTGTGGAGAGCGCCTACTCTTGAGATGCGACGGGAACGCCGGGAATTCTTTCCCTACGAAACAGGGAAAGGATCCCTCATCTCGAGCTAGGAGGCGGAAACGGGGCTCCCCTGGATGTGTGCGGGACGCCACGTGCTTCCTCTCGAGTGGAGACGGGTATGTCGGGGAACTTCTTGAGTTGCAGCAATGGTGTGAAGGACCCTTTGGAAGTTCCAGTGGTTAGATGTGATTGGCCACGAGAAGCCTCAGCGGAAATGGGCCTCATCTCGCCTGGAGGGCAAAACCTCTTGGATTTTCTCGAGTTGCGGCAGGTGCTCTCGACTTACGACGGGGACCTCAGGGAACCGCTCTGGTGGCCTCAGGAAAGGCCAGTCCCCATGCGAGTTCCTCGGGGGCCTCTCGGGATTCCTCTCCCGTCGATGCCGGGGCCTAAGACCTTGTGTGGAGTCGGGGCCGGAACCTGAGGATTCCTCTCCAGTGCTGACATGGATCTTGGGGTACTTCTGGAGTCTCCCCAGGGGAGTAAGTCCTCGTCTCGAATGCGGGCATGCACTTGCGCTTTCCTCCAGAGCGGTAGCAGCAGTGTCACGCAGTCCGCCGCGTGGATCAAAGGATCTATGGTTTTCCCTCGACTCTTTCCCACGAGGCTTTCCCACGAGGCTTTCCCACAGGGCTGTCCCACGTGCACACGTGGTGGGAGTCGATCCTCGGCTTGAACGTCAAGGCAGTGCAGGGAAAACAGGTTCCTCTGGAATGGACTGACACATCTGGGGGACTCTTGGAATGGTGGCATGACCCTGGAGTTCCTCTCTCCTTTCCTGTGGAGAGCGCCTCCTCTTGAGATGCGACGGGAACGCCGGGAATTCTTTCCCTACGAAACAGGGAAAGGATCCCTCATCTCGAGCTAGGAGGCGGAAACGGGGCTCCCCTGGATGTGTGCGGGACACCACGTGCTTCCTCTGGAGTGCAGACGGGTGTGTCGGGGAACTGCTTGAGTTGCAGCAAGGGTGTGAAGGACCCTTTGGAAGTTCCAGTGGTTAGATGTGATTGGCCTCGAGAAGCCTCAGCGGAAATGGGCCTCATCTCGCCTGGAGGGCAAAACCTCCTGGATTTTCTCGAGTTGCGGCAGGTGCTCTCGACTTACGACGGGGACCTCAGGGACCCGCTCTGGTGGCCTCAGGAAAGGCCAGTCCCCATGCGAGTTCCTCGGGGGCCTCTCGGGATTCCTCTCCCGTCGATGCCGGGGCCTAAGACCTTGTGTGGAGTCGGGGCCGGAACCTGAGGATTCCTCTCCAGTGCTGACATGGATCTTGGGGTACTTCTGGAGACTCCCCAGGGGAGTCAGTCCTCGTCTCGAATGCGGGCATGCACTTGCGCTTTCCTCCAGAGCGGTAGCAGCAGTGTCACGCAGTCCGCCGCGTGGATCAAAGGATCTATGGTTTTCCCTCGAGTCTTTCCCACAAGGCTTTCCCACGAGGCTTTCCCACAGGGCTGTCCCACGTGCACACGTGGTGGGAGTCGATCCTCGGCTTGAACGTCAAGGCAGTGCAGGGAAAACAGGTTCCTCTGGAATGGACTGACACATCTGGGGGACTCTTGGAATGGTGTCACGACCCTGGAGTTCCTCTCGCCTTTCCTGTGGAGAGCGCCTCCTCTTGAGATGCGACGGGAACGCCGGGAATTCTTTCCCTACGAAACAGGGAAAGGATCACTCATCTCGAGCTAGGAGGCGGAAACGGGGCTCCCCTGGATGTGTGCGGGACACCACGTGCTTCCTCTCGAGTGGAGACGGGTATGTCGGGGAACTTCTTAAGTTGCAGCAATGGTGTGAAGGACCCTTTGGAAGTTCCAGTGGTTAGATGTGATTGGCCTCGGGAAGCCTCAGCGGAAATGGGCCTCATCTCGCCTGGAGGGCAAAACCTCCTGGATTTTCTCGAGTTGCGGCAGGTGCTCTCGACTTACGATGGGGACCTCAGGGAACCGCTCTGGTGGCCTCAGGAAAGGCCAGTCCCCATGCGAGTTCCTCGGGGGCCTCTCGGGATTCCTCTCCCGTCGATGCCGGGGCCTAAGACCTTGTGTGGAGTCGGGGCCGGAACCTGAGGATTCCTCTCCAGTGCTGACATGGATCTTGGGGTACTTCTGGAGTCTCCCCAGGGGAGTCAGTCCTCGTCTCGAATGCGGGCATGCACTTGCGCTTTCCTCCAGAGCGGTAGCAGCAGTGTCACGCAGTCCGCCGCGTGGATCAAAGGATCTATGGTTTTCCCTCGAGTCTTTCCCACGAGGCTTTCCCACGAGGCTTTCCCACAGGGCTGTCCCACGTGCACACGTGGTGGGAGTCGATCCTCGGCTTGAACGTCAAGGCAGTGCAGGGAAAACAGGTTCCTCTGAAATGGACTGACACATCTGGGCGACTCTTGGAATGGTGGCACGACCCTGGAGTTCCTCTCGCCTTTCCTGTGGAGAGCGCCTCCTCTTGAGATGCGACGGGAACTCCGGGAATTCTTTCCCTACGAAAAAGGGAAAGGATCCCTCATCTCGAGATAGGAGGCGGAAACGGGGCTCCCCTGGATGTGTGCGGGACCCACGTGCTTCCTCTCGAGTGGAGACGGGTATGTAGGGGAACTTCTTGAGTTGCAGCAAGGGTGTAGAGACCCTTTGGAAGTTCCAGTGGTTAGACGTGATTGGCCTCGAGAAGCCTCAGCGGAAATGGGCCTCATCTCGCCTGGAGGGCAAAACCTCCTGGATTTTCTCGAGTTGCGGCAGGTGCTCTCGACTTACGACGGGGACCTCAGGGAACCGCTCTGGTGGCCTCAGGAAAGGCCAGTCCCCATGCGAGTTCCTCGGGGGCCTCTCGGGATTCCTCTCCCGTCGATGCCGGGGCCTAAGACCTTGTGTGGAGTCGGGACCGGAACCTGAGGATTCCTCTCCAGTGCTGACATGGATCTTGGGGTACTTCTGGAGTCTCCCCAGGGGGGGTAAGTCCTAGTCTCGAATGCGGGCATGCACTTGCGCTTTCCTCCAGAGCGGTAGCAGCAGTGTCACGCAGTCCGCCGCGTGGATCAAAGGATCTATGGTTTTCCCTCGAGTCTTTCCCACGAGGCTTTCCCACGAGGCTTTCCCACAGGGCTGTCCCACGTGCACACGTGGTGGGAGTCGATCCTCGGCTTGAACGTCAAGGCAGTGCAGGGAAAACAGGTTCCTCTGGAATGGACTGACACATCTGGGGGACTCTTGGAATGGTGGCATGACCCTGGAGTTCCTCTCGCCTTTCCTGTGGAGAGCGCCTCCTCTTGAGATGTGACGGGAACGCCGGGAATTCTTTCCCTACGAAACAGGGAAAGGATCCCTCATCTCGAGCTAGGAGGCGGAAACGGGGCTCCCCTGGATGTGTGCGGGACACCACGTGCTTCCTCTGGAGTGCAGACGGGTGTGTCGGGGAACTTCTTGAGTTGCAGCAAGGGTGTGAAGGACCCTTTGGAAGTTCCAGTGGTTAGATGTGATTGGCCTCGAGAAGCCTCAGCGGAAATGGGCCTCATCTCGCCTGGAGGGCAAAACCTCCTGGATTTTCTCGAGTTGCGGCAGGTGCTCTCGACTTACGACGGGGACCTCAGGGACCCGCTCTGGTGGCCTCAGGCAAGGCCAGTCCCCATGCGAGTTCCTCGGGGGCCTCTCGGGATTCCTCTCCCGTCGATGCCGGGGCCTAAGACCTTGTGTGGAGTCGGGGCCGGAACCTGAGGATTCCTCTCCAGTGCTGACATGGATCTTGGGGTACTTCTGGAGTCTCCCCAGGGGAGTCAGTGCTCGTCTCGAATGCGGGCATGCACTTGCGCTTTCCTCCAGAGCGGTAGCAGCAGTGTCACGCAGTCCGCCGCGTGGATCAAAGGATCTATGGTTTTCCCTCGAGTCTTTCCCACGAGGCTTTCCCACGAGGCTTTCCCACAGGGCTGTCCCACGTGCACACGTGGTGGGAGTCGATCCTCGGCTTGAACGTCAAGGCAGTGCAGGGAAAACAGGTTCCTCTGGAATGGACTGACACATCTGGGCGACTCTTGGAATGGTGGCACGACCCTGGAGTTCCTCTCGCCTTTCCTGTGGAGAGCGCCTCCTCTTGAGATGCGACGGGTACTCCGGGCTTTCTTTCCCTACGAAAAAGGGAAAGGATCCCTCATCTCGAGATAGGAGGCGGAAACGGGGCTCCCCTGGATGTGTGCGGGACCCACGTGCTTCCTCTCGAGTGGAGACGGGTATGTCGGGGAACTTCTTGAGTTGCAGCAAGGGTGTAGAGACCCTTTGGAAGTTCCTGTGGTTAGACGTGATTGGCCTCGAGAAGCCTCAGTGGAAATGGGCCTCATCTCGCCTGGAGGGCAAAACCTCCTGGATTTTCTCGTGTTGCGGCAGGTGCTCTCGACTTACGACGGGGACCTCAGGGAACCGCTCTGGTGGCCTCAGGAAAGGCCAGTCCCCATGCGAGTTCCTCGGGGGCGTCTCGGGATTCCTCTCCCGTCGATGCCGGGGCCTAAGACCTTGTGTGGAGTCGGGACCGGAACCTGAGGATTCCTCTCCAGTGCTGACATGGATCTTGGGGTACTTCTGGAGTCTCCCCAGGGGGGGTAAGTCCTAGTCTCGAATGCGGGCATGCACTTGCGCTTTCCTCCAGAGCGGTAGCAGCAGTGTCACGCAGTCCGCCGCGTGGATCAAAGGATCTATGGTTTTCCCTCGAGTCTTTCCCACGAGGCTTTCCCACGAGGCTTTCCCACAGGGCTGTCCCACGTGCACACGTGGTGGGAGTCGATCCTCGGCTTGAACGTCAAGGCAGTGCAGGGAAAACAGGTTCCTCTGGAATGGACTGACACATCTGGGGGACTCTTGGAATGGTGGCATGACCCTGACGTTCCTCTCGCCTTTCCTGTGGAGAGCGCCTCCTCTTGAGATGCGACGGGAACGCCGGGAATTCTTTCCCTACGAAACAGGGAAAGGATCCCTCATCTCGAGCTAGGAGGCGGAAACGGGGCTCCCCTGGATGTGTACGGGACACCACGTGCTTCCTCTGGAGTGCAGACGGGTATGTCGGGGAACTTCTTGAGTTGCAGCAAGGGTGTGAAGGACCCTTTGGAAGTTCCAGTGGTTAGATGTGATTGGCCTCGAGAAGGCTCAGCGGAAATGGGCCTCATCTCGCCTGGAGGGCAAAACCTCCTGGATTTTCTCGAGTTGCGGCAGGTGCTCTCGACTTACGACGGGGACCTCAGGGACCCGCTCTGGTGGCCTCAGGAAAGGCCAGTCCCCATGCGAGTTCCTCGGGGGCCTCTCGGGATTCCTCTCCCGTCGATGCCGGGGCCTAAGACCTTGTGTGGAGTCGGGGCCGGAACCTGAGGATTCCTCTCCAGTGCTGACATGGATCTTGGGGTACTTCTGGAGTCTCCCCAGGGGAGTCAGTCCTCGTCTCGAATGCGGGCATGCAATTGCGCTTTCCTCCAGAGCGGTAGCAGCAGTGTCACGCAGTCCGCCGCGTGGATCAAAGGATCTATGGTTTTCCCTCGAGTCTTTCCCACGAGGCTTTCCCACGAGGCTTTCCCACAGGGCTGTCCCACGTGCACACGTGGTGGGAGTCGATCCTCGGCTTGAACGTCAAGGCAGTGCAGGGAAAACAGGTTCCTCTGGAATGGACTGACACATCTGGGGGACTCTTGGAATGGTGGCACGACCCTGGAGTTCCTCTCGCCTTTCCTGTGGAGAGCGCCTCCTCTTGAGACGCGACGGGAACGCCGGGAATTCTTTCCCTACGAAACGGGGAAAGGATCCCTCATCTCGAGCTAGGAGGCGGAAACGGGGCTCCCCTGGATGTGTGCGGGACATCACGTGCTTCCTCTGGAGTGCAGACGGGTGTGTCGGGGAACTTCTTGAGTTGCAGCAAGGGTGTGAAGGACCCTTTGGAAGTTCCAGTGGTTAGATGTGATTGGCCTCGAGAAGCCTCAGCGGAAATGGGCCTCATCTCGCCTGGAGGGCAAAACCTCCTGGATTTTCTCGAGTTGCGGCAGGTGCTCTCGACTTACGACGGGGACCTCAGGGACCCGCTCTGGTGGCCTCAGGAAAGGCCAGTCCCCATGCGAGTTCCTCGGGGGCATCTCGGGATTCCTCTCCCGTCGATGCCGGGGCCTAAGACCTTGTGTGGAGTCGGTGCCGGAACCTGAGGATTCCTCTCCAGTGCTGACATGGATATTGGGGTACTTCTGGAGTCTCCCCGGGGGAGTCAGTCCTCGTCTCGAATGCGGGCATGCACTTGCGCTTTCCTCCAGAGCGGTAGCAGCAGTGTCACGCAGTCCGCCGCGTGGATCAAAGGATCTATGGTTTTCCCTCGAGTCTTTCCCACGAGGCTTTCCCACGAGGCTTTCCCACAGGGCTGTCCCACGTGCACACGTGGTGGGAGTCGATCCTCGGCTTGAACGTCAAGGCAGTGCAGGGAAAACAGGTTCCTCTGGAATGGACTGACACATCTGGGGGACTCTTGGAATGGTGGCACGACCCTGGAGTTCCTCTCGCCTTTCCTGTGGAGAGCGCCTCCTCTTGAGATGCGACGGGAACGCCGGGAATTCTTTCCCTACGAAACAGGGAAAGGATCCCTCATCTCGAGCTAGGAGGCGGAAACGGGGCTCCCCTGGATGTGTGCGGGACCCCACGTGCTTCCTCTCGAGTGGAGACGGGTATGTCGGGGAACTTCTTGAGTTGCAGCAACGGTGTGAAGGACCCTTTGGAAGTTCCAGTGGTTAGATGTGATTGGCCTCGAGAAGCCTCAGCGGAAATGGGCCTCATCTCGCCTGGAGGGCAAAACCTCCTGGATTTTCTCGAGTTGCGGCAGGTGCTCTCGACTTACGACGGGGACCTCAGGGACCCGCTCTGGTGGCCTCAGGAAAGGCCAGTCCCCATGCGAGTTCCTCGGGGGCCTCTCGGGATTCCTCTCCCGTCGATGCCGGGGCCTAAGACCTTGTGTGGAGTCGGGGCCGGAACCTGAGGATTCCTCTCCAGTGCTGACATGGATCTTGGGGTACTTCTGGACTCTCCCCAGGGGAGTCAGTCCTCGTCTCGAATGCGGGCATGCACTTGCGCTTTCCTCCAGAGCGGTAGCAGCAGTGTCACGCAGTCCGCCGCGTGGATCAAAGGATCTATGGTTTTCCCTCGAGTCTTTCCCACGAGGCTTTCCCACGAGGCTTTCCCACAGGGCTGTCCCACGTGCACACGTGGTGGGAGTCGATCCTCGGCTTGAACGTCAAGGCAGTGCAGGGAAAACAGGTTCCTCTGGAATGGACTGACACATCTGGGGGACTCTTGGAATGATGACATGACCCTGGAGTTTCTCTCGCCTTTCCTGTGGAGAGCGCCTCCTCTTGAGATGCGACGGGAACGCCGGGAATTCTTTCCCTACGAAACAGGGAAAGGATCCCTCATCTCGAGCTAGGAGGCGGAAACCGGGCTCCCCTGGATGTGTGTGGGACACCACGTGCTTCCTCTCGAGTGGAGACGGGTATGTCGGGGAACTTCTTGAGTTGCAGCAATGGTGTGAAGGACCCTTTGGAAGTTCCAGTGGTTAGATGTGATTGGCCTCGAGAAGCCTCAGCGGAAATGGGCCTCATCTCGCCTGGAGGTGAAAACCTCCTGGATTTACTCGAGTTGCAGCAGGTGCTCTCGACTTACGACGGGGACCTCAGGGACGCGCTCTGGTGGCCTCAGGAAAGGCCAGTCCCCATGCGAGTTCCTCGGGGGCGTCTCGGGATTCCTCTCCCGTCGATGCCGGGGACTAAGACCTTGTGTGGAGTCGGGGCCGGAACCTGAGGATTCCTCTCCAGTGCTGACATGGATCTTGGGGTACTTCTGGAGTCTCCCCAGGGGAGTCAGTCCTCGTCTCGAATGCGGGCATGCACTTGCGCTTCCTCCAGAGCGGTAGCAGCAGTGTCACGCAGTCCGCCGCGTGGATCAAAGGATCTATGGTTTTCCCTCGAGTCTTTCCCACGAGGCTTTCCCACGAGGCTTTCCCACAGGGCTGTCCCACGTGCACACGTGGTGGGAGTCGATCCTCGGCTTGAACGTCAAGGCAGTGCAGGGAAAACAGGTTCCTCTGGAATGGACTGACACATCTGGGGGACTCTTGGAATGGTGGCATGACCCTGGAGTTCCTCTCGCCTTTCCTGTGGAGAGCGCCTCCTCTTGAGATGCGACGGGAACGCCGGGAATTCTTTCCCTACGAAACAGGGAAAGGATCCCTCATCTCGAGCTAGGAGGCGTAAACTGGGCTCCCCTGGATGTGTGCGGGACACCACGTGCTTCCTCTCGAGTGGAGACGGGTATGTCGGGGAACTTCTTGAGTTGCAGCAACGGTGTGAAGGACCCTTTGGAAGTTCCAGTGGTTAGATGTGATTGGCCTCGAGAAGCCTCAGCGGAAATGGGCCTCATCTCGCCTGGAGGGCAAAACCTCCTGGATTTTCTCGAGTTGCGGCAGGTGCTCTCGACTTACGACGGGGACCTCAGGGACCCGGTCTGGTGGCCTCAGGAAAGGCCAGTCCCCATGCGAGTTCCTCGGGGGCCTCTCGGGATTCCTCTCCCGTCGATGCCGGGGCCTAAGACCTTGTGTGGAGTCGGGGCCGGAACCTGAGGTTTCTCTCCAGTGCTGACATGGATCTAGGGGTACTTCTGGAGTCTCCCAGGGGAGTCAGTCCTCGTCTCGAATGCGGGCATGCACTTGCGCTTTCCTCCAGAGCGGTAGCAGCAGTGTCACGCAGTCCGCCGCGTGGATCAAAGGATCTATGGTTTTCCCTCGAGTCTTTCCCACGAGGCTTTCCCACAGGGCTGTCCCACGTGCACACGTGGTGGGAGTCGATCCTCGGCTTGAACGTCAAGGCAGTGCAGGGAAAACAGGTTCCTCTGGAATGGACTGACACATCTGGGGAACTCTTGGAATGGTGGCACGACCCTGGAGTTCCTCTCGCCTTTCCTGTGGAGAGCGCCTCCTCTTGAGATGCGACGGGAACGCCGGGAATTCTTTCCCTACGAAACAGGGAAAGGATCCCTCATCTCGAGCGAGGAGGCGGAAACGGGGCTCCCCTGGATGTGTGCGGGACCCCACGTGCTTCCTCTCGAGTGCAGACGGGTATGTCGGGGAACTTCTTGAGTTGCAGCAAGGGTGTGAAGGACCCTTTGGAAATTCCAGTGGTTAGATGTGATTGGCCTCGAGAAGCCTCAGCGGAAATGGGCCTCATCTCGCCTGGGGGGCAAAACCTCCTGGATTTTCTCGAGTTGCGGCAGGTGCTCTCGACTTACGACGGTGACCTCGGGGACCCGCTCTGGTGGCCTCAGGAAAGGCCAGTCCCCATGCGAGTTCCTCGGGGGCCTCTCGGGATTCCTCTCCCGTCGATGCCGGGGCCTAAGACCTTGTGTGGAGTCGGGGCCGGAACCTGAGGATTCCTCTCCAGTGCTGACATGGATCTTGGGGTACTTCTGGAGTCTCCCCAGGGGAGTCAGTCCTCGTCTCGAATGCGGGCATGCACTTGCGCTTTCCTCCAGAGCGGTAGCAGCCGTGTCACGCAGTCCGCCGCGTGGATCAAAGGATCTATGGTTGTCCCTCGAGTGTTTCCCACGAGGCTTTCCCACGAGGCTTTCCCACAGGGCTGTCCCACGTGCACACGTGGTGGGAGTCGATCCTCGACTTGAACGTCAAGGCAGTGCAGGGAAAACAGGTTCCTCTGGAATGAACTGACACAACTGGGGGTCTCTTGGAATGGTGTCACGACCCTGGAGTTCCTCTCGCCTTTCCTGTGGAGAGCGCCTCCTCTTGAGATGCGACGGGAACGCCGGGAATTCTTTCCCTACGAAACAGGGAAAGGATCCCTCATCTCGAGCTAGGAGGCGGAAACGGGGCTCCCCTGGATGTGTGCGGGACCCCACGTTCTTCCTCTCGAGTGCAGACGGGTATGTCGGGAAACTTCTTGAGTTGCAGCAACGGTGTGAAGGACCCTTTGGAAGTTCCAGTGGTTAGATGTGATTGGCCTCGAGAAGCCTCAGCGGAAATGGGCCTCATCTCGCCTGGGGGGCAAAACCTCCTGGATTTTCTCGAGTTGCGGCAGGTGCTCTCTACTTACGACTGGGACCTCAGGTACCCGCTCTGGTGGCCTCAGGAAAGGCCAGTCCCCATGCGAGTTCCTCGGGGGCCTCTCAGGATTCCACTCCGTCGATGCCGGGGCTTAAGACCTTGTGTGGAGTCGGGGCCGGAACCTGAGGATTCCTCTCCAGTGCTGACATGGATCTTGGGGTACTTCTGGAGTCTCCCCAGGGGAGTCAGTCCTCGTCTCGAATGCGGGCATGCACTTGCGCTTTCCTCCAGAGCGGCAGCAGCAGTGTCACGCAGTCCGCCGCGTGGATCAAAGGATCTGTGGTTTTCCCTCGAGTCTTTCCCACGAGGCTTTCCCACGAGGCTTTCCCACAGGGCTGTCCCACGTGCACACCTGGTGGGAGTCGATCCTCGGCTTGAACGTCAAGGCAGTGAAGGGAAAACAGATTCCTCTGGAATGGACTGACACATCTGGGGGACTCTTGGTATGGTGTCACGACCCTGGAGTTCCTCTCGCTTTTCCTGTGGAGAGCGCCTCCTCTTGAGATGCGACGGGAAAGCCGGGAATTCTTTCCCTACGAAACAGGGAAAGGATCCCTCATCTCGAGCTAGGAGGCGGAAACGGTGCTCCCCTGGATGTGTGTGGGACTCCACGTGCTTCCTCTCGATTGGAGACGGGTATGTCGGGGACCTTCTTGAGTTGCAGCAAGGGAGTGAAGGACCCTTTGGAAGTTCCAGTGGTTAGATGTGATTGGCCTCGAGAAGCTTCAGCGGAAATGGGCCTCATCTCGCCTGGAGGGCAAAACCTCCTGGATTTTCTCGAGTTGCGGCAGGTGCTCTCGACTTACGACGAGGACCTCAGGGACCCGCTCTGGTGGCCTCAGGAAAGGCCAGTCCCCATGCGAGTTCCTCGGGGGCCTCTCGGGATTCCTGTCCCGTCGATGCCGGGCCTAAGACCTTGTGTGGAGTCGGGGCCGGAACCTGAGGATTCCTCTTCAGTGCTGACATGGATCTTGGGGTACTTCTGGAGTCTCCCCAGGGGAGTCAGTCCTCGTCTCGAATGCGGGCATGCACTTGCGCTTTCCTCCAGAGCGGTAGCAGCAGTGTCACGCAGTCCGCCGCGTGGATCAAAGGATGTATGCTTTTCCCTCGAGTCTTTCCCACGAGGCTTTCCCACGAGGCTTTCCCATAGGGCTGTCTCACGTGCACACGTGGTGGGAGTCGATCCTCGGCTTGAACGTCAAGGCAGTGCAGGGAAAACAGGTTCCTCTGGAATGGACTGACACATCTGGGGGACTCTTGGAATGGTGGCACGACCCTGGAGTTCCTCTCGCCTTTCCTGTGGAGAGCGCCTCCTCTTGAGATGCGACGGGAACGCCGGGAATTCTTTCCCTACGAAACAGGGAAAGGATCCCTCATCTCGAGCTAGGAGGCGCAAACGGGGCTCCCCTGGATGTGTGCGGGACACCACATGCTTCCTCTCGAGTGGAGACGGGTATGTCGGGGAACTTCTTGAGTTGCATCAAGGGTGTGAAGGACCCTTTGGAAGTTCCAGTGGTTAGATGTGATTGGCCTCGAGAAGCCTCAGCGGAAATGGGCCTCATCTCGCCTGGAGGGCAAAACCTCCTGGATTTTCTCGAGTTGCGGCAGGTGCTCTCGACTTACGACGGGGACCTCAGGGACCCGCTCTGGTGGCCTCAGGAAAGGCCAGTCCCCATGCGAGTTCCTCCGGGGCATCTTGGCATTCCTCTCCCGTTGATGCCGGGGCCTAAGACCTTGTGTGGAGTCGGGGCCGGAACCTGAGGATTCCTCTCCAGTGCTGACATGGATCTTGGGGTAATTCTGGAGTCTCCCCAGGGGAGTCAGTCCTTGTCTCGAATGCGGGCATGCACTTGCGCTTTCCTCCAGAGCGGCAGCAGCAGTGTCACGCAGTCCGCCGCGTGGATCAAAGGATCTGTGGTTTTCCCTCGAGTCTTTCCCACGAGGCTTTCCCACGAGGCTTTCCCACAGGGCTGTCCCACGTGCACACCTGGTGGGAGTCGAACCTCGGCTTGAACCTCAAGGCAGTGAAGGGAAAACAGGTTCCTCTGGAATGGACTGACACATCTGGGGGACTCTTGGAATGGTGTCACGACCTTGGAGTTCCTCTCCCCTTACCTGTGGAGAGCGCCTCCTCTTGAGATGCGACGGGAACGCCGGGAATTCTTTCCCTACGAAACAGGGAAAGGATCCCTCATCTCGAGCTAGGAGGCGGAAACGGTGCTCCCCTGGATGTGTGCGGGACCCCACGTGCTTCCTCTCGAGTGGAGACGCGTATGTCGGGGACCTTCTTGAGTTGCAGCAAGGGTGTGAAGGACCCTTTGGAAGTTCCAGTGGTTACATGTGATTGGCCTCGAGAAGCCTCATCGGAAATGGGCCTCATCTCGCCTGGAGGGCAAAACCTCCTGGATTTTCTCGAGTTGCGGCAGGTGCTCTCGACTTACGACGAGGACCTCAGGGACCCGCTCTGGTGGCCTCAGGAAAGGCCAGTCCCCATGCGAGTTCCTCTGGGGATTCCTCTCCCGTCGATGCCGCGGCCTAAGACCTTGTGTGGAGTAGGGGCCGGAACCTGAGGATTCCTCTCCAGTGCTGACATGGATCTTGGGGTACTTCTGGAGTCTCCCCAGGGGAGTCAGTCCTCCTCTCGAATGCGGGCATGCACTTGCGCTTTCCTCCAGAGCGGTAGCAGCAGTGTCACGCAGTCCGCCGCGTGGATCAAAGGATGTATGGTTTTCCCTCGAGTCTTTCCCACGAGGCTTTCCCACGAGGCTTTCCCACAGGGCTGTCCCACGTGCACACGTGGTGGGAGTCGATCCTCGCCTTGAACGTCAAGGCAGTGCAGGGAAAACAGGTTCCTCTGGAATGGACTGACACATCTGGGGGACTCTTGGAATGGTGGCACGACCCTGGAGTTCCTCTCGCCTTTCCTGTGGAGAGCGCCTCCTCTTGAGATGCGACGGGAACGCCGGGAATTCTTTCCCTACGAAACAGGGAAAGGATCCCTCATCTCGAGCTAGGAGGCTGAAACGGGGCTCCCCTGGATGTGTGCGGGACCCACGTGCTTCCTCTCGAGTGGAGACGGGTATGTCGGGGAACTTCTTGAGTTGCAGCAAGGGTGTGAAGGACCCTTTGGAAGTTCCAGTGGTTTGACGTGATTAGCCACGAGAAGCCTCAGCGGAAATGGGCCTCATCTCGCCTGGAGGGCAAAACCTCCTGGATTTTCTCGAGTTGCGGCAGGTGCTCTCGACTTACGACGGGGACCTCAGGGACCCGGTCTGGTGGCCTCAGGAAAGGCCAGTCCCCATGCGAGTTCCTCGGGGGCCTCTCGGGATTCCTCTCCCGTCGATGCCGGGGCCTAAGACCTTGTGTGGAGTCGGGGCCGGAACCTGAGGTTTCTCTCCAGTGCTGACATGGATCTAGGGGTACTTCTGGAGTCTCCCAGGGGAGTCAGTCCTCGTCTCGAATGCGGGCATGCACTTGCGCTTTCCTCCAGAGCGGTAGCAGCAGTGTCACGCAGTCCGCCGCGTGGATCAAAGGATCTATGGATTTCCCTCGAGTCTTTCCCACGAGGCTTTCCCACAGGGCTGTCCCACGTGCACACGTGGTGGGAGTCGATCCTCGGCTTGAACGTCAAGGCAGTGCAGGGAAAACAGGTTCCTCTGGAATGGACTGACACATCTGGGGAACTCTTGGAATGGTGGCACGACCCTGGAGTTCCTCTCGCCTTTCCTGTGGAGAGCGCCTCCTCTTGAGATGCGACGGGAACGCCGGGAATTCTTTCCCTACGAAACAGGGAAAGGATCCCTCATCTCGAGCGAGGAGGCGGAAACGGGGCTCCCCTGGATGTGTGCGGGACCCCACGTGCTTCCTCTCGAGTGCAGACGGGTATGTCGGGGAACTTCTTGAGTTGCAGCAAGGGTGTGAAGGACCCTTTGGAAATTCCAGTGGTTAGATGTGATTGGCCTCGAGAAGCCTCAGCGGAAATGGGCCTCATCTCGCCTGGGGGGCAAAACCTCCTGGATTTTCTCGAGTTGCGGCAGGTGCTCTCGACTTACGACGGTGACCTCGGGGACCCGCTCTGGTGGCCTCAGGAAAGGCCAGTCCCCATGCGAGTTCCTCGGGGGCCTCTCGGGATTCCTCTCCCGTCGATGCCGGGGCCTAAGACCTTGTGTGGAGTCGGGGCCGGAACCTGAGGATTCCTCTCCAGTGCTGACATGGATCTTGGGGTACTTCTGGAGTCTCCCCAGGGGAGTCAGTCCTCGTCTCGAATGCGGGCATGCACTTGCGCTTTCCTCCAGAGCGGTAGCAGCCGTGTCACGCAGTCCGCCGCGTGGATCAAAGGATCTATGGTTTTCCCTCGAGTGTTTCCCACGAGGCTTTCCCACGAGGCTTTCCCACAGGGCTGTCCCACTTGCACACGTGGTGGGAGTCGATCCTCGACTTGAACGTCAAGGCAGTGCAGGGAAAACAGGTTCCTCTGGAATGAACTGACACAACTGGGGGTCTCTTGGAATGGTGTCACGACCCTGGAGTTCCTCTCGCCTTTCCTGTGGAGAGCGCCTCCTCTTGAGATGCGACGGGAACGCCGGGAATTCTTTCCCTACGAAACAGGGAAAGGATCCCTCATCTCGAGCTAGGAGGCGGAAACGGGGCTCCCCTGGATGTGTGCGGGACCCCACGTTCTTCCTCTCGAGTGCAGACGGGTATGTCGGGAAACTTCTTGAGTTGCAGCAACGGTGTGAAGGACCCTTTGGAAGTTCCAGTGGTTAGATGTGATTGGCCTCGAGAAGCCTCAGCGGAAATGGGCCTCATCTCGCCTGGGGGGCAAAACCTCCTGGATTTTCTCGAGTTGCGGCAGGTGCTCTCTACTTACGACTGGGACCTCAGGTACCCGCTCTGGTGGCCTCAGGAAAGGCCAGTCCCCATGCGAGTTCCTCGGGGGCCTCTCAGGATTCCACTCCGTCGATGCCGGGGCTTAAGACCTTGTGTGGAGTCGGGGCCGGAACCTGAGGATTCCTCTCCAGTGCTGACATGGATCTTGGGGTACTTCTGGAGTCTCCCCAGGGGAGTCAGTCCTCGTCTCGAATGCGGGCATGCACTTGCGCTTTCCTCCAGAACGGTAGCAGCAGTGTCACGCAGTCCGCCGCGTGGATCAAAGGACCTATGGTTTTCCCTCGAGTCTTTCCCACGAGGCTTTCCCACGAGGCTTTCCCACAGGGCTGTCCCACGTGCACACGTGGTGGGAGTCGATCCTCGGCTTGAACGTCAAGGCAGTGCAGGGAAAACAGGTTCCTCTGGAATGGACTGACACATCTGGGGGACTCTTGGAATGATGACATGACCCTGGAGTTTCTCTCGCCTTTCCTGTGGAGAGCGCCTCCTCTTGAGATGCGACGGGAACGCCGGGAATTCTTTCCCTACGAAACAGGGAAAGGATCCCTCATCTCGAGCTAGGAGGCTGAAACGGGGCTCCCCTGGATGTGTGCGGGACCCACGTGCTTCCTCTCGAGTGGAGACGGGTATGTCGGGGAACTTCTTGAGTTGCAGCAAGGGTGTGAAGGACCCTTTGGAAGTTCCAGTGGTTTGACGTGATTAGCCACGAGAAGCCTCAGCGGAAATGGGCCTCATCTCGCCTGGAGGGCAAAACCTCCTGGATTTTCTCGAGTTGCGGCAGGTGCTCTCGACTTACGACGGGGACCTCAGGGACCCGGTCTGGTGGCCTCAGGAAAGGCCAGTCCCCATGCGAGTTCCTCGGGGGCCTCTCGGGATTCCTCTCCCGTCGATGCCGGGGCCTAAGACCTTGTGTGGAGTCGGGGCCGGAACCTGAGGTTTCTCTCCAGTGCTGACATGGATCTAGGGGTACTTCTGGAGTCTCCCAGGGGAGTCAGTCCTCGTCTCGAATGCGGGCATGCACTTGCGCTTTCCTCCAGAGCGGTAGCAGCAGTGTCACGCAGTCCGCCGCGTGGATCAAAGGATCTATGGTTTTCCCTCGAGTCTTTCCCACGAGGCTTTCCCACAGGGCTGTCCCACGTGCACACGTGGTGGGAGTCGATCCTCGGCTTGAACGTCAAGGCAGTGCAGGGAAAACAGGTTCCTCTGGAATGGACTGACACATCTGGGGAACTCTTGGAATGGTGGCACGACCCTGGAGTTCCTCTCGCCTTTCCTGTGGAGAGCGCCTCCTCTTGAGATGCGACGGGAACGCCGGGAATTCTTTCCCTACGAAACAGGGAAAGGATCCCTCATCTCGAGCGAGGAGGCGGAAACGGGGCTCCCCTGGATGTGTGCGGGACCCCACGTGCTTCCTCTCGAGTGCAGACGGGTATGTCGGGGAACTTCTTGAGTTGCAGCAAGGGTGTGAAGGACCCTTTGGAAATTCCAGTGGTTAGATGTGATTGGCCTCGAGAAGCCTCAGCGGAAATGGGCCTCATCTCGCCTGGGGGGCAAAACCTCCTGGATTTTCTCGAGTTGCGGCAGGTGCTCTCGACTTACGACGGTGACCTCGGGGACCCGCTCTGGTGGCCTCAGGAAAGGCCAGTCCCCATGCGAGTTCCTCGGGGGCCTCTCGGGATTCCTCTCCCGTCGATGCCGGGGCCTAAGACCTTGTGTGGAGTCGGGGCCGGAACCTGAGGATTCCTCTCCAGTGCTGACATGGATCTTGGGGTACTTCTGGAGTCTCCCCAGGGGAGTCAGTCCTCGTCTCGAATGCGGGCATGCACTTGCGCTTTCCTCCAGAGCGGTAGCAGCCGTGTCACGCAGTCCGCCGCGTGGATCAAAGGATCTATGGTTTTCCCTCGAGTGTTTCCCACGAGGCTTTCCCACGAGGCTTTCCCACAGGGCTGTCCCACGTGCACACGTGGTGGGAGTCGATCCTCGACTTGAACGTCAAGGCAGTGCAGGGAAAACAGGTTCCTCTGGAATGAACTGACACAACTGGGGGTCTCTTGGAATGGTGTCACGACCCTGGAGTTCCTCTCGCCTTTCCTGTGGAGAGCGCCTCCTCTTGAGATGCGACGGGAACGCCGGGAATTCTTTCCCTACGAAACAGGGAAAGGATCCCTCATCTCGAGCTAGGAGGCGGAAACGGGGCTCCCCTGGATGTGTGCGGGACCCCACGTTCTTCCTCTCGAGTGCAGACGGGTATGTCGGGAAACTTCTTGAGTTGCAGCAACGGTGTGAAGGACCCTTTGGAAGTTCCAGTGGTTAGATGTGATTGGCCTCGAGAAGCCTCAGCGGAAATGGGCCTCATCTCGCCTGGGGGGCAAAACCTCCTGGATTTTCTCGAGTTGCGGCAGGTGCTCTCTACTTACGACTGGGACCTCAGGTACCCGCTCTGGTGGCCTCAGGAAAGGCCAGTCCCCATGCGAGTTCCTCGGGGGCCTCTCAGGATTCCACTCCGTCGATGCCGGGGCTTAAGACCTTGTGTGGAGTCGGGGCCGGAACCTGAGGATTCCTCTCCAGTGCTGACATGGATCTTGGGGTACTTCTGGAGTCTCCCCAGGGGAGTCAGTCCTCGTCTCGAATGCGGGCATGCACTTGCGCTTTCCTCCAGAGCGGCAGCAGCAGTGTCACGCAGTCCGCCGCGTGGATCAAAGGATCTGTGGTTTTCCCTCGAGTCTTTCCCACGAGGCTTTCCCACGAGGCTTTCCCACAGGGCTGTCCCACGTGCACACCTGGTGGGAGTCGATCCTCGGCTTGAACGTCAAGGCAGTGAAGGGAAAACAGATTCCTCTGGAATGGACTGACACATCTGGGGGACTCTTGGTATGGTGTCACGACCCTGGAGTTCCTCTCGCTTTTCCTGTGGAGAGCGCCTCCTCTTGAGATGCGACGGGAAAGCCGGGAATTCTTTCCCTACGAAACAGGGAAAGGATCCCTCATCTCGAGCTAGGAGGCGGAAACGGTGCTCCCCTGGATGTGTGTGGGACTCCACGTGCTTCCTCTCGATTGGAGACGGGTATGTCGGGGACCTTCTTGAGTTGCAGCAAGGGAGTGAAGGACCCTTTGGAAGTTCCAGTGGTTAGATGTGATTGGCCTCGAGAAGCTTCAGCGGAAATGGGCCTCATCTCGCCTGGAGGGCAAAACCTCCTGGATTTTCTCGAGTTGCGGCAGGTGCTCTCGACTTACGACGAGGACCTCAGGGACCCGCTCTGGTGGCCTCAGGAAAGGCCAGTCCCCATGCGAGTTCCTCGGGGGCCTCTCGGGATTCCTGTCCCGTCGATGCCGGGCCTAAGACCTTGTGTGGAGTCGGGGCCGGAACCTGAGGATTCCTCTTCAGTGCTGACATGGATCTTGGGGTACTTCTGGAGTCTCCCCAGGGGAGTCAGTCCTCGTCTCGAATGCGGGCATGCACTTGCGCTTTCCTCCAGAGAGGTAGCAGCAGTGTCACGCAGTCCGCCGCGTGGATCAAAGGATGTATGCTTTTCCCTCGAGTCTTTCCCACGAGGCTTTCCCACGAGGCTTTCCCATAGGGCTGTCCCACGTGCACACGTGGTGGGAGTCGATCCTCGGCTTGAACGTCAAGGCAGTGCAGGGAAAACAGGTTCCTCTGGAATGGACTGACACATCTGGGGGACTCTTGGAATGGTGGCACGACCCTGGAGTTCCTCTCGCCTTTCCTGTGGAGAGCGCCTCCTCTTGAGATGCGACGGGAACGCCGGGAATTCTTTCCCTACGAAACAGGGAAAGGATCCCTCATCTCGAGCTAGGAGGCGCAAACGGGGCTCCCCTGGATGTGTGCGGGACACCACATGCTTCCTCTCGAGTGGAGACGGGTATGTCGGGGAACTTCTTGAGTTGCAGCAAGGGTGTGAAGGACCCTTTGGAAGTTCCAGTGGTTAGATGTGATTGGCCTCGAGAAGCCTCAGCGGAAATGGGCCTCATCTCGCCTGGAGGGCAAAACCTCCTGGATTTTCTCGAGTTGCGGCAGGTGCTCTCGACTTACGACGGGGACCTCAGGGACCCGCTCTGGTGGCCTCAGGAAAGGCCAGTCCCCATGCGAGTTCCTCCGGGGCATCTTGGCATTCCTCTCCCGTTGATGCCGGGGCCTAAGACCTTGTGTGGAGTCGGGGCCGGAACCTGAGGATTCCTCTCCAGTGCTGACATGGATCTTGGGGTAATTCTGGAGTCTCCCCAGGGGAGTCAGTCCTCGTCTCGAATGCGGGCATGCACTTGCGCTTTCCTCCAGAGCGGCAGCAGCAGTGTCACGCAGTCCGCCGCGTGGATCAAAGGATCTGTGGTTTTCCCTCGAGTCTTTCCCACGAGGCTTTCCCACGAGGCTTTCCCACAGGGCTGTCCCACGTGCACACCTGGTGGGAGTCGAACCTCGGCTTGAACCTCAAGGCAGTGAAGGGAAAACAGGTTCCTCTGGAATGGACTGACACATCTGGGGGACTCTTGGAATGGTGTCACGACCTTGGAGTTCCTCTCCCCTTACCTGTGGAGAGCGCCTCCTCTTGAGATGCGACGGGAACGCCGGGAATTCTTTCCCTACGAAACAGGGAAAGGATCCCTCATCTCGAGCTAGGAGGCGGAAACGGTGCTCCCCTGGATGTGTGCGGGACCCCACGTGCTTCCTCTCGAGTGGAGACGCGTATGTCGGGGACCTTCTTGAGTTGCAGCAAGGGTGTGAAGGACCCTTTGGAAGTTCCAGTGGTTACATGTGATTGGCCTCGAGAAGCCTCATCGGAAATGGGCCTCATCTCGCCTGGAGGGCAAAACCTCCTGGATTTTCTCGAGTTGCGGCAGGTGCTCTCGACTTACGACGAGGACCTCAGGGACCCGCTCTGGTGGCCTCAGGAAAGGCCAGTCCCCATGCGAGTTCCTCTGGGGATTCCTCTCCCGTCGATGCCGCGGCCTAAGACCTTGTGTGGAGTAGGGGCCGGAACCTGAGGATTCCTCTCCAGTGCTGACATGGATCTTGGGGTACTTCTGGAGTCTCCCCAGGGGAGTCAGTCCTCCTCTCGAATGCGGGCATGCACTTGCGCTTTCCTCCAGAGCGGTAGCAGCAGTGTCACGCAGTCCGCCGCGTGGATCAAAGGATGTATGGTTTTCCCTCGAGTCTTTCCCACGAGGCTTTCCCACGAGGCTTTCCCACAGGGCTGTCCCACGTGCACACGTGGTGGGAGTCGATCCTCGCCTTGAACGTCAAGGCAGTGCAGGGAAAACAGGTTCCTCTGGAATGGACTGACACATCTGGGGGACTCTTGGAATGGTGGCACGACCCTGGAGTTCCTCTCGCCTTTCCTGTGGAGAGCGCCTCCTCTTGAGATGCGACGGGAACGCCGGGAATTCTTTCCCTACGAAACAGGGAAAGGATCCCTCATCTCGAGCTAGGAGGCTGAAACGGGGCTCCCCTGGATGTGTGCGGGACCCACGTGCTTCCTCTCGAGTGGAGACGGGTATGTCGGGGAACTTCTTGAGTTGCAGCAAGGGTGTGAAGGACCCTTTGGAAGTTCCAGTGGTTTGACGTGATTAGCCACGAGAAGCCTCAGCGGAAATGGGCCTCATCTCGCCTGGAGGGCAAAACCTCCTGGATTTTCTCGAGTTGCGGCAGGTGCTCTCGACTTACGACGGGGACCTCAGGGACCCGCTCTGGTGGCCTCAGGAAAGGCCAGTCCCCATGCGAGTTTCTCGGGGGCCTCTCGGGATTCCACTCCCGTTGATGCCGGGGCCTAAGACCTTGTGTGGCGTCGGGGCTGGAACCTGAGGATTCCTCTCCAGTGCTGACATGGATCTTGGGGTACTTCTGGAGTCTCCCCAGGGGAGTCAGTCCTCGTCTCGAATGCGGGCATGCACTTGCGCTTTCCTCGAGAGCGGCAGCAGCAGTGTCACCCAGTCCGCCGCATGGATCAAAGGATCTGTGGTTTTCCCTCGAGTCTTTCCCACGAGGCTTTCCCACGAGGCTTTCCCACAGGGCTGTCCCACGTGCACACCTGGTGGGAGTCGATCCTCGGCTTGAACGTCAAGGCAGTGAAGGGAAAACAGGTTCCTCTGGAATGGACTGACACATCTGGGGGTCTCTTGGAATGGTGTCACGACCCTGGAGTTCCTCTCGCCTTTCCTGTGGAGAGTGCCTCGTCTTGAGATGCGACGGGAACGCCGGGAATTCTTTCCCTACGAAACAGGGAAAGGATCCCTCATCTCGAGCTAGGAGGCGGAAACGGGGCTCCCCTGGATGTGTGCTGGACACCACGTGCTTCCTCTCGAGTGGAGACGGGTATGTCGGGGAACTTCTTGAGTTGCAGCAATGGTGTGAAGGACCCTTTGGAAGTTCCAGTGGTTAGATGTGATTGGCCTCGAGAAGCCTCAGCGGAAATTTGCCTCATCTCGCCTGGAGGGCAAAAACTCCTGGATTTTCTCGAGTTGCGGCAGGTGCTCTCTACTTACGACTGGGACCTCAGGTACCCGCTCTGGTGGCCTCAGGAAAGGCCAGTCCCCATGCGAGTTCCTCGGGGGCCTCTCAGGATTCCACTCCGTCGATGCCGGGGCTTAAGACCTTGTGTGGAGTCGGGGCCGGAACCTGAGGATTCCTCTCCAGTGCTGACATGGATCTTGGGGTACTTCTGGAGTCTCCCCAGGGGAGTCAGTCCTCGTCTCGAATGCGGGCATGCACTTGCGCTTTCCTCCAGAGCGGTAGCAGCCGTGTCACGCAGTCCGCCGCGTGGATCAAAGGATCTATGGTTTTCCCTCGAGTGTTTCCCACGAGGCTTTCCCACGAGGCTTTCCCACAGGGCTGTCCCACGTGCACACGTGGTGGGAGTCGATCCTCGACTTGAACGTCAAGGCAGTGCAGGGAAAACAGGTTCCTCTGGAATGAACTGACACAACTGGGGGTCTCTTGGAATGGTGTCACGACCCTGGAGTTCCTCTCGCCTTTCCTGTGGAGAGCGCCTCCTCTTGAGATGCGACGGGAACGCCGGGAATTCTTTCCCTACGAAACAGGGAAAGGATCCCTCATCTCGAGCTAGGAGGCGGAAACGGGGCTCCCCTGGATGTGTGCGGGACCCCACGTTCTTCCTCTCGAGTGCAGACGGGTATGTCGGGAAACTTCTTGAGTTGCAGCAACGGTGTGAAGGACCCTTTGGAAGTTCCAGTGGTTAGATGTGATTGGCCTCGAGAAGCCTCAGCGGAAATGGGCCTCATCTCGCCTGGGGGGCAAAACCTCCTGGATTTTCTCGAGTTGCGGCAGGTGCTCTCTACTTACGACTGGGACCTCAGGTACCCGCTCTGGTGGCCTCAGGAAAGGCCAGTCCCCATGCGAGTTCCTCGGGGGCCTCTCAGGATTCCACTCCGTCGATGCCGGGGCTTAAGACCTTGTGTGGAGTCGGGGCCGGAACCTGAGGATTCCTCTCCAGTGCTGACATGGATCTTGGGGTACTTCTGGAGTCTCCCCAGGGGAGTCAGTCCTCGTCTCGAATGCGGGCATGCACTTGCGCTTTCCTCCAGAGCGGCAGCAGCAGTGTCACGCAGTCCGCCGCGTGGATCAAAGGATCTGTGGTTTTCCCTCGAGTCTTTCCCACGAGGCTTTCCCACGAGGCTTTCCCACAGGGCTGTCCCACGTGCACACCTGGTGGGAGTCGATCCTCGGCT
Organism: Ovis canadensis; assembly: GCF_042477335.2. Taxonomy (NCBI): domain Eukaryota; kingdom Metazoa; phylum Chordata; class Mammalia; order Artiodactyla; family Bovidae; genus Ovis; species Ovis canadensis. Next base: position 6,111,857 of record NC_091252.1, read on the forward strand.
TGAACGTCAAGGCAGTGAAGGGAAAACAGATTCCTCTGGAATGGACTGACACATCTGGGGGACTCTTGGTATGGTGTCACGACCCTGGAGTTCCTCTCGCTTTTCCTGTGGAGAGCGCCTCCTCTTGAGATGCGACGGGAAAGCCGGGAATTCTTTCCCTACGAAACAGGGAAAGGATCCCTCATCTCGAGCTAGGAGGCGGAAACGGTGCTCCCCTGGATGTGTGTGGGACTCCACGTGCTTCCTCTCGATTGGAGACGGGTATGTCGGGGACCTTCTTGAGTTGCAGCAAGGGAGTGAAGGACCCTTTGGAAGTTCCAGTGGTTAGATGTGATTGGCCTCGAGAAGCTTCAGCGGAAATGGGCCACATCTCGCCTGGAGGGCAAAACCTCCTGGATTTTCTCGAGTTGCGGCAGGTGCTCTCGACTTACGACGAGGACCTCAGGGACCCGCTCTGGTGGCCTCAGGAAAGGCCAGTCCCCATGCGAGTTCCTCGGGGGCCTCTCGGGATTCCTGTCCCGTCGATGCCGGGCCTAAGACCTTGTGTGGAGTCGGGGCCGGAACCTGAGGATTCCTCTTCAGTGCTGACATGGATCTTGGGGTACTTCTGGAGTCTCCCCAGGGGAGTCAGTCCTCGTCTCGAATGCGGGCATGCACTTGCGCTTTCCTCCAGAGCGGTAGCAGCAGTGTCACGCAGTCCGCCGCGTGGATCAAAGGATGTATGCTTTTCCCTCGAGTCTTTCCCACGAGGCTTTCCCACGAGGCTTTCCCATAGGGCTGTCCCACGTGCACACGTGGTGGGAGTCGATCCTCGGCTTGAACGTCAAGGCAGTGCAGGGAAAACAGGTTCCTCTGGAATGGACTGACACATCTGGGGGACTCTTGGAATGGTGGCACGACCCTGGAGTTCCTCTCGCCTTTCCTGTGGAGAGCGCCTCCTCTTGAGATGCGACGGGAACGCCGGGAATTCTTTCCCTACGAAACAGGGAAAGGATCCCTCATCTCGAGCTAGGAGGCGCAAACGGGGCTCCCCTGGATGTGTGCGGGACACCACATGCTTCCTCTCGAGTGGAGACGGGTATGTCGGGGAACTTCTTGAGTTGCAGCAAGGGTGTGAAGGACCCTTTGGAAGTTCCAGTGGTTAGATGTGATTGGCCTCGAGAAGCCTCAGCGGAAATGGGCCTCATCTCGCCTGGAGGGCAAAACCTCCTGGATTTTCTCGAGTTGCGGCAGGTGCTCTCGACTTACGACGGGGACCTCAGGGACCCGCTCTGGTGGCCTCAGGAAAGGCCAGTCCCCATGCGAGTTCCTCCGGGGCATCTTGGCATTCCTCTCCCGTTGATGCCGGGGCCTAAGACCTTGTGTGGAGTCGGGGCCGGAACCTGAGGATTCCTCTCCAGTGCTGACATGGATCTTGGGGTAATTCTGGAGTCTCCCCAGGGGAGTCAGTCCTCGTCTCGAATGCGGGCATGCACTTGCGCTTTCCTCCAGAGCGGCAGCAGCAGTGTCACGCAGTCCGCCGCGTGGATCAAAGGATCTGTGGTTTTCCCTCGAGTCTTTCCCACGAGGCTTTCCCACGAGGCTTTCCCACAGGGCTGTCCCACGTGCACACCTGGTGGGAGTCGAACCTCGGCTTGAACCTCAAGGCAGTGAAGGGAAAACAGGTTCCTCTGGAATGGACTGACACATCTGGGGGACTCTTGGAATGGTGTCACGACCTTGGAGTTCCTCTCCCCTTACCTGTGGAGAGCGCCTCCTCTTGAGATGCGACGGGAACGCCGGGAATTCTTTCCCTACGAAACAGGGAAAGGATCCCTCATCTCGAGCTAGGAGGCGGAAACGGTGCTCCCCTGGATGTGTGCGGGACCCCACGTGCTTCCTCTCGAGTGGAGACGCGTATGTCGGGGACCTTCTTGAGTTGCAGCAAGGGTGTGAAGGACCCTTTGGAAGTTCCAGTGGTTACATGTGATTGGCCTCGAGAAGCCTCATCGGAAATGGGCCTCATCTCGCCTGGAGGGCAAAACCTCCTGGATTTTCTCGAGTTGCGGCAGGTGCTCTCGACTTACGACGAGGACCTCAGGGACCCGCTCTGGTGGCCTCAGGAAAGGCCAGTCCCCATGCGAGTTCCTCTGGGGATTCCTCTCCCGTCGATGCCGCGGCCTAAGACCTTGTGTGGAGTAGGGGCCGGAACCTGAGGATTCCTCTCCAGTGCTGACATGGATCTTGGGGTACTTCTGGAGTCTCCCCAGGGGAGTCAGTCCTCCTCTCGAATGCGGGCATGCACTTGCGCTTTCCTCCAGAGCGGTAGCAGCAGTGTCACGCAGTCCGCCGCGTGGATCAAAGGATGTATGGTTTTCCCTCGAGTCTTTCCCACGAGGCTTTCCCACGAGGCTTTCCCACAGGGCTGTCCCACGTGCACACGTGGTGGGAGTCGATCCTCGCCTTGAACGTCAAGGCAGTGCAGGGAAAACAGGTTCCTCTGGAATGGACTGACACATCTGGGGGACTCTTGGAATGGTGGCACGACCCTGGAGTTCCTCTCGCCTTTCCTGTGGAGAGCGCCTCCTCTTGAGATGCGACGGGAACGCCGGGAATTCTTTCCCTACGAAACAGGGAAAGGATCCCTCATCTCGAGCTAGGAGGCTGAAACGGGGCTCCCCTGGATGTGTGCGGGACCCACGTGCTTCCTCTCGAGTGGAGACGGGTATGTCGGGGAACTTCTTGAGTTGCAGCAAGGGTGTGAAGGACCCTTTGGAAGTTCCAGTGGTTTGACGTGATTAGCCACGAGAAGCCTCAGCGGAAATGGGCCTCATCTCGCCTGGAGGGCAAAACCTCCTGGATTTTCTCGAGTTGCGGCAGGTGCTCTCGACTTACGACGGGGACCTCAGGGACCCGCTCTGGTGGCCTCAGGAAAGGCCAGTCCCCATGCGAGTTTCTCGGGGGCCTCTCGGGATTCCACTCCCGTTGATGCCGGGGCCTAAGACCTTGTGTGGCGTCGGGGCTGGAACCTGAGGATTCCTCTCCAGTGCTGACATGGATCTTGGGGTACTTCTGGAGTCTCCCCAGGGGAGTCAGTCCTCGTCTCGAATGCGGGCATGCACTTGCGCTTTCCTCGAGAGCGGCAGCAGCAGTGTCACCCAGTCCGCCGCATGGATCAAAGGATCTGTGGTTTTCCCTCGAGTCTTTCCCACGAGGCTTTCCCACGAGGCTTTCCCACAGGGCTGTCCCACGTGCACACCTGGTGGGAGTCGATCCTCGGCTTGAACGTCAAGGCAGTGAAGGGAAAACAGGTTCCTCTGGAATGGACTGACACATCTGGGGGTCTCTTGGAATGGTGTCACGACCCTGGAGTTCCTCTCGCCTTTCCTGTGGAGAGTGCCTCGTCTTGAGATGCGACGGGAACGCCGGGAATTCTTTCCCTACGAAACAGGGAAAGGATCCCTCATCTCGAGCTAGGAGGCGGAAACGGGGCTCCCCTGGATGTGTGCTGGACACCACGTGCTTCCTCTCGAGTGGAGACGGGTATGTCGGGGAACTTCTTGAGTTGCAGCAATGGTGTGAAGGACCCTTTGGAAGTTCCAGTGGTTAGATGTGATTGGCCTCGAGAAGCCTCAGCGGAAATTTGCCTCATCTCGCCTGGAGGGCAAAAACTCCTGGATTTTCTCGAGTTGCGGCAGGTGCTCTCTACTTACGACTGGGACCTCAGGTACCCGCTCTGGTGGCCTCAGGAAAGGCCAGTCCCCATGCGAGTTCCTCGGGGGCCTCTCAGGATTCCACTCCGTCGATGCCGGGGCTTAAGACCTTGTGTGGAGTCGGGGCCGGAACCTGAGGATTCCTCTCCAGTGCTGACATGGATCTTGGGGTACTTCTGGAGTCTCCCCAGGGGAGTCAGTCCTCGTCTCGAATGCGGGCATGCACTTGCGCTTTCCTCCAGAGCGGCAGCAGCAGTGTCACGCAGTCCGCCGCGTGGATCAAAGGATCTGTGGTTTTCCCTCGAGTATTTCCCACGAGGCTTTCCCACGAGGCTTTCCCACAGGGCTGTCCCACGTGCACACCTGGTGGGAGTCGATCCTCGGCTTGAACGTCAAGGCAGTGAAGGGAAAACAGATTCCTCTGGAATGGACTGACACATCTGGGGGACTCTTGGTATGGTGTCACGACCCTGGAGTTCCTCTCGCTTTTCCTGTGGAGAGCGCCTCCTCTTGAGATGCGACGGGAAAGCCGGGAATTCTTTCCCTACGAAACAGGGAAAGGATCCCTCATCTCGAGCTAGGAGGCGGAAACGGTGCTCCCCTGGATGTGTGTGGGACTCCACGTGCTTCCTCTTGATTGGAGACGGGTATGTCGGGGACCTTCTTGAGTTGCAGCAAGGGAGTGAAGGACCCTTTGGAAGTTCCAGTGGTTAGATGTGATTGGCCTCGAGAAGCTTCAGCGGAAATGGGCCTCATCTCGCCTGGAGGGCAAAACCTCCTGGATTTTCTCGAGTTGCGGCAGGTGCTCTCGACTTACGACGAGGACCTCCGGGACCCGCTCTGGTGGCCTCAGGAAAGGCCAGTCCCCATGCGAGTTCCTCGGGGGCCTCTCGGGATTCCTGTCCCGTCGATGCCGGGCCTAAGACCTTGTGTGGAGTCGGGGCCGGAACCTGAGGATTCCTCTCCAGTGCTGACATGGATCTTGGGGTACTTCTGGAGTCTCCCCAGGGGAGTCAGTCCTCGTCTCGAATGCGGGCATGCACTTGCGCTTTCCTCCAGAGCGGTAGCAGCAGTGTCACGCAGTCCGCCGCGTGGATCAAAGGATCTATGGTTTTCCCTCGAGTCTTTCCCACGAGGCTTTCCCACGAGGCTTTCCCACAGGGCTGTCCCACGTGCACACGTGGTGGGAGTCGATCCTCGGCTTGAACGTCAAGGCAGTGCAGGGAAAACAGGTTCCTCTGGAATGGACTGACACATCTGGGGGACTCTTGGAATGATGACATGACCCTGGAGTTTCTCTCGCCTTTCCTGTGGAGAGCGCCTCCTCTTGAGATGCGACGGGAACGCCGGGAATTCTTTCCCTACGAAACAGGGAAAGGATCCCTCATCTCGAGCTAGGAGGCGGAACCCGGGCTCCCCTGGATGTGTGTGGGACACCACGTGCTTCCTCTCGAGTGCAGACGGGTATGTCGGGGAACTTCTTGAGTTGCAGCAATGGTGTGAAGGACCCTTTGGAAGTTCCAGTGGTTAGATGTGATTGGCCTCGAGAAGCCTCAGCGGAAATGGGCCTCATCTCGCCTGGAGGTGAAAACCTCCTGGATTTACTCGAGTTGCAGCAGGTGCTCTCGACTTACGACGGGGACCTCAGGGACGCGCTCTGGTGGCCTCAGGAAAGGCCAGTCCCCATGCGAGTTCCTCGGGGGCGTCTCGGGATTCCTCTCCCGTCGATGCCGGGGACTAAGACCTTGTGTGGAGTCGGGGCCGGAACCTGAGGATTCCTCTCCAGTGCTGACATGGATCTTGGGGTACTTCTGGAGTCTCCCCAGGGGAGTCAGTCCTCGTCTCGAATGCGGGCATGCACTTGCGCTTCCTCCAGAGCGGTAGCAGCAGTGTCACGCAGTCCGCCGCGTGGATCAAAGGATCTATGGTTTTCCCTCGAGTCTTTCCCACGAGGCTTTCCCACGAGGCTTTCCCACAGGGCTGTCCCACGTGCACACGTGGTGGGAGTCGATCCTCGGCTTGAACGTCAAGGCAGTGCAGGGAAAACAGGTTCCTCTGGAATGGACTGACACATCTGGGGGACTCTTGGAATGGTGGCATGACCCTGGAGTTCCTCTCGCCTTTCCTGTGGAGAGCGCCTCCTCTTGAGATGCGACGGGAACGCCGGGAACTCTTTCCCTATGAAACAGGGAAAGGATCCCTCATCTCGAGCTAGGAGGCGTAAACTGGGCTCCCCTGGATGTGTGCGGGACACCACGTGCTTCCTCTCGAGTGGAGACGGGTATGTCGGGGAACTTCTTGAGTTGCAGCAACGGTGTGAAGGACCCTTTGGAAGTTCCAGTGGTTAGATGTGATTGGCCTCGAGAAGCCTCAGCGGAAATGGGCCTCATCTCGCCTGGAGGGCAAAACCTCCTGGATTTTCTCGAGTTGCGGCAGGTGCTCTCGACTTACGACGGGGACCTCAGGGACCCGGTCTGGTGGCCTCAGGAAAGGCCAGTCCCCATGCGAGTTCCTCGGGGGCCTCTCGGGATTCCTCTCCCGTCGATGCCGGGGCCTAAGACCTTGTGTGGAGTCGGGGCCGGAACCTGAGGTTTCTCTCCAGTGCTGACATGGATCTAGGGGTACTTCTGGAGTCTCCCCAGGGGAGTCAGTCCTCGTCTCGAATGCGGGCATGCACTTGCGCTTTCCTCCAGAGCGGTAGCAGCAGTGTCACGCAGTCCGCCGCGTGGATCAAAGGATCTATGGTTTTCCCTCGAGTCTTTCCCACGAGGCTTTCCCACAGGGCTGTCCCACGTGCACACGTGGTGGGAGTCGATCCTCGGCTTGAACGTCAAGGCAGTGCAGGGAAAACAGGTTCCTCTGGAATGGACTGACACATCTGGGGAACTCTTGGAATGGTGGCACGACCCTGGAGTTCCTCTCGCCTTTCCTGTGGAGAGCGCCTCCTCTTGAGATGCGACGGGAACGCCGGGAATTCTTTCCCTACGAAACAGGGAAAGGATCCCTCATCTCGAGCGAGGAGGCGGAAACGGGGCTCCCCTGGATGTGTGCGGGACCCCACGTGCTTCCTCTCGAGTGCAGACGGGTATGTCGGGGAACTTCTTGAGTTGCAGCAAGGGTGTGAAGGACCCTTTGGAAATTCCAGTGGTTAGATGTGATTGGCCTCGAGAAGCCTCAGCGGAAATGGGCCTCATCTCGCCTGGGGGGCAAAACCTCCTGGATTTTCTCGAGTTGCGGCAGGTGCTCTCGACTTACGACGGTGACCTCGGGGACCCGCTCTGGTGGCCTCAGGAAAGGCCAGTCCCCATGCGAGTTCCTCGGGGGCCTCTCGGGATTCCTCTCCCGTCGATGCCGGGGCCTAAGACCTTGTGTGGAGTCGGGGCCGGAACCTGAGGATTCCTCTCCAGTGCTGACATGGATCTTGGGGTACTTCTGGAGTCTCCCCAGGGGAGTCAGTCCTCGTCTCGAATGCGAGCATGCACTTGCGCTTTCCTCCAGAGCGGTAGCAGCCGTGTCACGCAGTCCGCCGCGTGGATCAAAGGATCTATGGTTTTCCCTCGAGTGTTTCCCACGAGGCTTTCCCACGAGGCTTTCCCACAGGGCTGTCCCACGTGCACACGTGGTGGGAGTCGATCCTCGACTTGAACGTCAAGGCAGTGCAGGGAAAACAGGTTCCTCTGGAATGAACTGACACAACTGGGGGTCTCTTGGAATGGTGTCACGACCCTGGAGTTCCTCTCGCCTTTCCTGTGGAGAGCGCCTCCTCTTGAGATGCGACGGGAACGCCGGGAATTCTTTCCCTACGAAACAGGGAAAGGATCCCTCATCTCGAGCTAGGAGGCGGAAACGGGGCTCCCCTGGATGTGTGCGGGACCCCACGTGCTTCCTCTCGAGTGCAGACGGGTATGTCGGGAAACTTCTTGAGTTGCAGCAACGGTGTGAAGGACCCTTTGGAAGTTCCAGTGGTTAGATGTGATTGGCCTCGAGAAGCCTCAGCGGAAATGGGCCTCATCTCGCCTGGGGGGCAAAACCTCCTGGATTTTCTCGAGTTGCGGCAGGTGCTCTCTACTTACGACTGGGACCTCAGGTACCCGCTCTGGTGGCCTCAGGAAAGGCCAGTCCCCATGCGAGTTCCTCGGGGGCCTCTCAGGATTCCACTCCGTCGATGCCGGGGCTTAAGACCTTGTGTGGAGTCGGGGCCGGAACCTGAGGATTCCTCTCCAGTGCTGACATGGATCTTGGGGTACTTCTGGAGTCTCCCCAGGGGAGTCAGTCCTCGTCTCGAATGCGGGCATGCACTTGCGCTTTCCTCCAGAGCGGCAGCAGCAGTGTCACGCAGTCCGCCGCGTGGATCAAAGGATCTGTGGTTTTCCCTCGAGTCTTTCCCACGAGGCTTTCCCACGAGGCTTTCCCACAGGGCTGTCCCACGTGCACACCTGGTGGGAGTCGATCCTCGGCTTGAACGTCAAGGCAGTGAAGGGAAAACAGATTCCTCTGGAATGGACTGACACATCTGGGGGACTCTTGGTATGGTGTCACGACCCTGGAGTTCCTCTCGCTTTTCCTGTGGAGAGCGCCTCCTCTTGAGATGCGACGGGAAAGCCGGGAATTCTTTCCCTACGAAACAGGGAAAGGATCCCTCATCTCGAGCTAGGAGGCGGAAACGGTGCTCCCCTGGATGTGTGTGGGACTCCACGTGCTTCCTCTCGATTGGAGACGGGTATGTCGGGGACCTTCTTGAGTTGCAGCAAGGGAGTGAAGGACCCTTTGGAAGTTCCAGTGGTTAGATGTGATTGGCCTCGAGAAGCTTCAGCGGAAATGGGCCTCATCTCGCCTGGAGGGCAAAACCTCCTGGATTTTCTCGAGTTGCGGCAGGTGCTCTCGACTTACGACGAGGACCTCAGGGACCCGCTCTGGTGGCCTCAGGAAAGGCCAGTCCCCATGCGAGTTCCTCGGGGGCCTCTCGGGATTCCTGTCCCGTCGATGCCGGGCCTAAGACCTTGTGTGGAGTCGGGGCCGGAACCTGAGGATTCCTCTTCAGTGCTGACATGGATCTTGGGGTACTTCTGGAGTCTCCCCAGGGGAGTCAGTCCTCGTCTCGAATGCGGGCATGCACTTGCGCTTTCCTCCAGAGCGGTAGCAGCAGTGTCACGCAGTCCGCCGCGTGGATCAAAGGATGTATGCTTTTCCCTCGAGTCTTTCCCACGAGGCTTTCCCACGAGGCTTTCCCATAGGGCTGTCCCACGTGCACACGTGGTGGGAGTCGATCCTCGGCTTGAACGTCAAGGCAGTGCAGGGAAAACAGGTTCCTCTGGAATGGACTGACACATCTGGGGGACTCTTGGAATGGTGGCACGACCCTGGAGTTCCTCTCGCCTTTCCTGTGGAGAGCGCCTCCTCTTGAGATGCGACGGGAACGCCGGGAATTCTTTCCCTACGAAACAGGGAAAGGATCCCTCATCTCGAGCTAGGAGGCGCAAACGGGGCTCCCCTGGATGTGTGCGGGACACCACATGCTTCCTCTCGAGTGGAGACGGGTATGTCGGGGAACTTCTTGAGTTGCAGCAAGGGTGTGAAGGACCCTTTGGAAGTTCCAGTGGTTAGATGTGATTGGCCTCGAGAAGCCTCAGCGGAAATGGGCCTCATCTCGCCTGGAGGGCAAAACCTCCTGGATTTTCTCGAGTTGCGGCAGGTGCTCTCGACTTACGACGGGGACCTCAGGGACCCGCTCTGGTGGCCTCAGGAAAGGCCAGTCCCCATGCGAGTTCCTCCGGGGCATCTCGGCATTCCTCTCCCGTCGATGCCGGGGCCTAAGACCTTTAGTGGAGTCGGGGCCGGAACCTGAGGATTCCTCTCCAGTGCTGACATGGATCTTGGGGTACTTCTGGAGTCTCCCCAGGGGAGTCAGTCCTCGTCTCGAATGCGGGCATGCACTTGCGCTTTCCTCCAGAGCGGCAGCAGCAGTGTCACGCAGTCCGCCGCGTGGATCAAAGGATCTGTGGTTTTCCCTCGAGTCTTTCCCACGAGGCTTTCCCACGAGGCTTTCCCACAGGGCTGTCCCACGTGCACACCTGGTGGGAGTCGAACCTCGGCTTAAACGTCAAAGCAGTGAAGGGAAAACAGGTTCCTCTGGAATGGACTGACACATCTGGGGGACTCTTGGAATGGTGTCACGACCTTGGAGTTCCTCTCCCCTTTCCTGTGGAGAGCGCCTCCTCTTGAGATGCGACGGGAACGCCGGGAATTCTTTCCCTACGAAACAGGGAAAGGATCCCTCATCTCGAGCTAGGAGGCGGAAACGGGGCTCCCCTGGATGTGTGCGGGACCCCACGTGCTTCCTCTCGAGTGGAGACGCGTATGTCGGGGACCTTCTTGAGTTGCAGCAAGGGTGTGAAGGACCCTTTGGAAGTTCCAGTGGTTACATGTGATTGGCCTCGAGAAGCCTCAGCGGAAATGGGCCTCATCTCGCCTGGAGGGCAAAACCTCCTGGATTTTCTCGAGTTGCGGCAGGTGCTCCCGACTTACGACGAGGACCTCAGGGACCCGCTCTGGTGGCCTCAGGAAAGGCCAGTCCCCATGCGAGTTCCTCTGGGGATTCCTCTCCCGTCGATGCCGGGGCCTAAGACCTTGTGTGGAGTAGGGGCCGGAACCTGAGGATTCCTCTCCAGTGCTGACATGGATCTTGGGGTACTTCTGGAGTCTCCCCAGGGGAGTCAGTCCTCCTCTCGAATGCGGGCATGCACTTGCGCTTTCCTCCAGAGCGGTAGCAGCAGTGTCACGCAGTCCGCCGCGAGGATCAAAGGATGTATGGTTTTCCCTCGAGTCTTTCCCACGAGGCTTTCCCACGAGGCTTTCCCACAGGGCTGTCGCACGTGCACACGTGGTGGGAGTCGATCCTCGGCTTGAACGTCAAGGCAGTGCAGGGAAAACAGGTTCCTCTGGAATGGACTGACACATCTGGGGGACTCTTGGAATGGTGGCACGACCCTGGAGTTCCTCTCGCCTTTCCTGTGGAGAGCGCCTCCTCTTGAGATGCGACGGGAACGCCGGGAATTCTTTCCCTACGAAACAGGGAAAGGATCCCTCATCTCGAGCTATGAGGCGCAAACGGGGCTCCCCTGGATGTGTGCGGGACACCACATGCTTCCTCTCGAGTGGAGACGGGTATGTCGGGGAACTTCTTGAGTTGCAGCAAGGGTGTGAAGGACCCTTTGGAAGTTCCAGTGGTTAGATGTGATTGGCCTCGAGAAGCCTCAGCGGAAATGGGCCTCATCTCGCCTGGAGGGCAAAACCTCCTGGATTTTCTCGAGTTGCGGCAGGTGCTCTCGACTTACGACGGGGACCTCAGGGACCCGCTCTGGTGGCCTCAGGAAAGGCCAGTCCCCATGCGAGTTCCTCCGGGGCATCTCGGCATTCCTCTCCCGTCGATGCTGGGGCCTAAGACCTTGTGTGGAGTCGGGGCCGGAACCTGTGGATTCCTCTCCAGTGCTGACATGGAACTTGGGGTACTTCTGGAGTCTCCCCAGGGGAGTCAGTCCTCGTCTCGAATGCGGGCATGCACTTGCGCTTTCCTCCAGAGCGGCAGCAGCAGTGTCACCCAGTCCGCCGCATGGATCAAAGGATCTGTGGTTTTCCCTCGAGTCTTTCCCACGAGGCTTTCCCACGAGGCTTTCCCACAGGGCTGTCCCACGTGCACACCTGGTGGGAGTCGATCCTCGGCTTGAACGTCAAGGCAGTGAAGGGAAAACAGGTTCCTCTGGAATGGACTGACACATCTGGGGGACTCTTGGAATGGTGTCACGACCCTGGAGTTCCTCTCGCCTTTCCTGTGGAGAGTGCCTCCTCTTGAGATGCGACGGGAACGCCGGGAATTCTTTCCCTACGAAACAGGGAAAGGATCCCTCATCTCGAGCTAGGAGGCGGAAACGGGGCTCCCCTGGATGTGTGCGGGAACCCACTTGCTTCCTCTCGAGTGGAGACGGGTATGTCGGGGAACTTCTTGAGTTGCAGCAATGGTGTGAAGGACCCTTTGGAAGTTCCAGTGGTTAGATGTGATTGGCCTCGAGAAGCCTCAGCGGAAATGGGCCTCATCTCGCCTGGAGGGCTAAACCTCCTGGATTTTCTCAAGTTGCGGCAGGTGCTCTCCACTTACGACGGGGACCTCAGGGACCCGCTCTGGTGGCCTCAGGAAAGGCCAGTCCCCATGCGAGTTCCTTGGGGGCCTCTCGGGATTCCTCTCCCGTCGATGCCGGGCCTAAGACCTTGTGTGGAGTCGGGGCCGGAACCTCAGGATTCCTCTTCAGTGCTGACATGGATCTTGGGGTACTTCTGGAGTCTCCCCAGGGGAGTCATTCCTCGTCTCGAATGTGGGCATGCACTTGCGCTTTCCTCCAGAGCGGTAGCAGCAGTGTCACGCAGTCCGCCGCGTGGATCAAAGGATCTATGGTTTTCCCTCGAGTCTTTCCCACGAGGCTTTCCCACGAGGCTTTCCCACAGGGCTGTCCCACGTGCACACGTGGTGGGAATCGATCCTCCGCATGAACGTCAAGGCAGTGCAGGGAAAACAGGTTCCTCTGGAATGGACTGACACATCTGGGGGACTCTTGGAATGGTGGCACGACCCAGGAGTTCCTCTCGCCTTTCCTGTGGAGAGCGCCTCCTCTTGAGATGCGACGGGAACGCCGGGAATTCTTTCCCTACGAAACAGGGAAAGGATCCCTCATCTCGAGCTAGGAGGCGGAAACGGGGCTCCCCTGGATGGGTGCGGGACCCCACCTGCTTCCTCTCGAGTGGAGACGGGTATGTCGGGGAACTTCTTGAGTTGCAGCAATGGTGTGAAGGATCCTTTGGAAGTTCCAGTGGTTAGATGTGATTGGCCTAGAGAAGCCTCAGCGGAAATGGGCCTCATCTCGCCTGGAGGGCAAAACCTCCTGGATTTTCTCGAGTTGCGGCAGGTGCTCTCGACTTACGACGGGGACCTCAGGGACCCGCTCTTGTGGCCTCAGGAAAGGCCAGTCCCCATGCGAGTTCCTCGGGGGCCTCTCGGGATTCCTCTCCCGTCGATGCCGGGGCCTAAGACCTTGTGTGGAGTCGGGGCCGGAACCTGAGGATTCCTCTCCAGTGCTGACATGTATCTTGGGGTACTTCTGGAGTCTCCCCAGGGGAGTCAGTCCTCGTCTCGATTGCGGGCATGCACTTGCGCTTTCCTCCAGAGCGGTAGCAGCAGTGTCACGCAGTCCGCCGCGTGGATCAAAGGATCTATGGTTTTCCCTCGAGTCTTTCCCACGAGGCTTTCCCACGACGCTTTCCCACAGGGCTGTCCCACGTGCACACGTGGTGGGAGTCGATCCTCGGCTTGAACGTCAAGGCAGTGCAGGGAAAACAGGTTCCTCTGGAATGGACTGACACATCTGGGGGACTCTTGGAATGGTGGCATGACCCTGGAGTTCCTCTCGCCTTTCCTGTGGAGAGCGCCTCCTCTTGAGATGCGACGGGAACGCCGGGAATTCTTTCCCTACGAAACAGGGAAAGGATCCCTCATCTCGAGCTAGGAGGCGGAAACGGGGCTCCCCTGGATGTGTGCGGGACCCCACGTGCTTCCTCTCGAGTGGAGACGGGTATGTCGCGGAACTGCTTGAGTTGCAGCAAGGGTGTGAAGGACCCTTTGGAAGTTCCAGGGGTTAGATGTGATTAGCCTCGAGAAACCTCAGCGGAAATGGGCCTCATCTCGCCAGGAGGGCAAAACCTCCTGGATTTTCTCGAGTTGCGGCAGGTGCTCTCGACTTACGACGGGGACCTCAGGGACATGCTCTTGTGGCCTCAGGAAAGGCCAGTCCCCATGCGAGTTCCTCGGGGGCCTCTCGGTATTCCTCTCCCGTCGATGCCAGGGCCTAAGACCTTGTCTGGAGTCGGGGCCGGAACCTGAGGATTCCTCTCCAGTGGTTACATGGATCTTGGGGTACTTCTGGAGTCTCCCCAGGGGAGTCAGTCCTCGTCTCGAATGCGGGCATGCACCTGCGCTTTCCTCCAGAGAGGTAGCAGCAGTGTCACGCAGTCTGCCGCGTGGATCAAAGGATCTATGGTTTTCCCTCGAGTCTTTCCCACGAGGCTTTCCCCCGAGGCTTTCCCACGAGGCTTTCCCACAAGGCTGTCCCACGTGCACACGTGGTGGGAGTCGATCCTCGGCTTGAACGTCAAGGCAGTGCAGGGAAAACAGGTTCCTCTGGAATGGACTGACACATCTGGGGGACTCTTGGAATGGTGGCACGACCCTGGAGTTCCTCTCCCCTTTCCTGTGGAGAGCGCCTCCTCTTGAGATGCGAAGGGAACGCCGGGAATTCTTTCCCTACGAAACAGGGAAAGGATCCCTCATCTCGAGCTAGGAGGCGGAAACAGGGCTCACCTGGATGTGTGCGGGACCCACGTGCTTCGTCTCGAGTGGAGACGGGTATGTCGGGGACCTTCTTGAGTTGCAGCAAGGGTGTGAATGACCCTTTGGAAGTTCCAGTGGTTAGACGTGATTGGCCTCGAGAAGCCTCAGCGGAAATGGGCCTCATCTCGCCTGGAGGGCAAAACCTCCTGGATTTTCTCGAGTTGCGGCAGGTGCTCTCGACTTACGACGGGGACCTCAGGGACCCGCTCTGGTGGCCTCAGGAAAGGCCAGTCCCCATGCGAGTTCCTCGGGGGCCTCTCGGCATTCCTCTCCCGTCGATGCTGGGGCCTAAGACCTTGTGTGGAGTCGGGGCCGGAACCTGAGGATTCCTCTCCAGTGCTGACATGGATCTTGGGGTACTTCTGGAGTCTCCCCAGGGGAGTCAGTCCTCGTCTCGAATGCGGGCATGCACTTGCGCTTTCCTCCACAGCGGTAGCAGCAGTGTCCCGCAGTCCGCCGCGTGGATCAAAGGATCTATGGTTTTCCCTCGAGTCTTTCCCACGAGTCTTTCCCACGAGGCTTTCCCACAGGGCTGTCCCACGTGCACACGTGGTGGGAGTCGATCCTCGGCTTGAACGTCAAGGCAGTGCAGGGAAAACAGGTTCCTCTGGAATGGACTGACACATCTGGGGGTCTCTTGGAATGGTGGCATGACCCTGGAGTTCCTCTCGCCTTTCCTGTGGAGAGCGCCTTCTCTTGAGATGCGACGGGAACGCCGGGAATTCTTTCCCTACGAAACAGGGAAAGGATCCCTCATCTCGAGCTAGGAGGCGGAAACGGGGCTCCCCTGGATGTGTGCGGGACCCTCGTGCTTCCTCTCGAGTGGAGACGGGTATGTCGGGGAACTTCTTGAGTTGCAGCAAGGGTGTCAAGGACCCTTTGGAAGTTCCAGTGGTTAGATGTGATTGGCCTCGAGAAGGCTAGGCGGAAATGGGCCTCATCTCGCCTGGAGGCCAAAACCTCCTGGATTTTCTCGAGTTGCGGCAGGTGCTCTCGACTTAGGACGGGGACCTCAGGGACCCGCTCTGGTGGCCTCAGGAAAGGCCAGTCCCCATGCGAGTTCCTCGGGGGCCTCTCGGCATTCCTCTCCCGTCGATGCCGGGGCCTAAGACCTTGTGTGGAGTCGGGGCCGGAACCTGAGGATTCCTCTCCAGTGCTGACATGGATCTTGGGGTACTTATGGAGTCTCCCCAGGGGAGTCAGTCCTCGTCTCGAATGCGGACATGCACTTGCGCTTTCCTCCACAGCGGTAGCAGCAGTGTTACGCAGTCCGCCGCGTGGATCAAAGGATCTATGGTTTTCCCTCGAGTCTTTCCCACGAGGCTTTCCTACGAGGCTTTCCCACAGGGCTGTCCCACGTGCACACGTGGTGGGAGTCGATCCTCGGCTTGAACGTCAAGGCAGTGCAGGGAAAACAGGTTCCTCTGGAATGGACTGACACATCTGGGGGACTCTTGGAATGGTGGCACGACCCTGGAGTTCCTCTCGCCTTTCCTGTGGAGAGCGCCTCCTCTTGAGATGCGACGGGAACGCCGGGAATTCTTTCCCTACGAAACAGGGAAAGGATCCCTCATCTCGAGCTAGGAGGCGGAAACGGGGCTCCCCTGGATGTGTGCGGGACCCCACGTGCTTCCTCTTGAGTGGAGACGGGTATGTCGGGGAACTTCTTGAGTTGCAGCAAGGGTGTGAAGGACCCTTTGGAAGTTCCAGTGGTTAGATGTGATTGGCCTCGTGAAGCCTCAGCGGAAATGGGCCTCATCTCCCCTGGAGGGCAAAACCTCCTGAATTTTCTCGAGTTGCGCCAGGTGCTCTCGACTTACGACGGGGACCTCAGGGACCCGCTCTGGTGGCCTCAGGAAAAGCCAGTCCCCATGTGAGTTCCTCGGGGGCGTCTCGGGATTCCTCTGCCGTCGATGCCCGGGCCTAAGACCTTGTGTGGAGTCGGGGCCGGAACCTGAGGATTCCTCTCCAGTGCTGACATGGATCTTGGGGTACTTCTGGAGTCTCCCCAGGGGAGTCAGTCCTCCTCTCGAATGCGGGCATGCACTTGCGCTTTCCTCCAGAGCGGTAGCAGCAGTGCCACGCAGTCCGCCGCGTGGATCAAAGGATCTATGGTTTTCCCTCGAGTCTTTCCCACGAGGCTTTCCCACGAGGCTTTCCCACAGGGTTGTCCCACGTGCACACGTGGTGGGAGTCGATCCTCGGCTTGAACATAAATGCAGTGCAGGGAAAACAGGTTCCTCTGGAATGGACTGACACATCTGGGGGACTCTTGGAATGGTGGCACGACCCTGGAGTTCCTCTCGCCTTTCCTGTGGAGAGCGCCTCCTCTTGAGATGCGACGGGAACGCCGGGAATTCTTTCCCTACGAAACAGGGAAAGGATCCCTCATCTCGAGCTAGGAGGCTGAAACAGGGCTCCCCTGGATGTGTGCGGGAGCCACGTGCTTCGTCTCGAGTGGAGACGGGTATGTCGGGGAACTTCTTGAGTTGCAGCAAGGGTGTGAATGACCCTTTGGAAGTTCCAGTGGTTAGACGTGATTGGCCTCGAGAAGCCTCAGCGGAAATGGGCCTCATCTCGCCTGGAGGGCAAAACCTCCAGGATTTTCTCGAGTTGCGGCAGGTGCTCTCGACTTACGACGGGGACCTCAGGGACCCGCTCTGGTGGCCTCAGGAAAGGCCAGTCCCCATGCGAGTTCCTCGGGGGCCTCTCGGGATTCCTCTCCCGTCGATGCTGGGGCCTAAGACCTTGTGTGGAGTCGGGGCCGGAACCTGAGGATTCCTCTCCAGTGCTGACATGGATCTTGGGGTACTTCTGGAGTCTCCCCAGGGGAGTCATTGCTCGTCTCGAATGCGGGCATGCACTTGCGCTTTCCTCCAGAGCGGTAGCAGCAGTGTCACGCAGTCCGCCGCGTGGATCAAAGGATGTATGGTTTTCCCTCGAGTCTTTCCCACGAGGCTTTCCCACGAGGCTTTCCCACAGGGCTGTCCCACGTGCACACGTGGTGGGAGTCGATCCTCGGCTTGAACGTCAAGGCAGTGCAGGGAAAACAGGTTCCTCTGGAATGGACTGACACATCTGGGGGTCTCTTGGAATGGTGGCATGACCCTGGAGTTCCTCTCGCCTTTCCTGTGGAGAGCGCCTC
The DNA here is from genome assembly GCF_042477335.2 of Ovis canadensis. Taxonomy (NCBI): domain Eukaryota; kingdom Metazoa; phylum Chordata; class Mammalia; order Artiodactyla; family Bovidae; genus Ovis; species Ovis canadensis. The sequence continues at coordinate 6,129,126 of NC_091252.1, forward strand.
CTCTTGAGATGCGACGGAAACGCCGGGAATTCTTTCCCTACGAAACAGGGAAAGGATCCCTCATCTCGAGCTAGGAGGCGGAAACGGGGCTCCCCTGGATGTGTGCGGGACACCACGTGCTTCCTCTCGAGTGCAGACGGGTATGTCGGGGAACTTCTTGAGTTGCAGCAAGGGTGTGAAGGACCCTTTGGAAGTTCCAGTGGTTAGATGTGATTGGCCTCGAGAAGCCTCAGCGGAAATGGGCCTCATCTCGCCTGGAGGGCAAAACCTCCTGGATTTTCTCGAGTGGCGGCAGGTGCTCTCGACTTACGACGGGGACCTCAGGGACCCTCTCTGGTGGCCTCAGGAAAGGCCAGTACCCATGCGAGTTCCTCGGGGGCCTCTTGGGATTCCTCTCCCGTCGATGCCGGGGCCTAAGACCTTGTGTGGAGTCGGGGCTGGAACCTGAGGATTCCTCTCCAGTGCTGACATGGATCTTGGGGTACTTCTGGAGTCTCCCCAGGGGAGTCAGTCCTCTTCTCGAATGCGGGCATGCACTTGCGCTTTCCTCCAGAGCTGTAGCAGCAGTGCCACGCAGTCCGCCGCGTGGATCAAAGGATATATGGTTTTCCCTCGAGTCTTTCCCACGAGGCTTTCCCACGAGGCTTTCCCACAGGGCTGTCCCACGTGCACACGTGATGGGAGTCGATCCTCGGCTTGAACGTCAAGGCAGTGCAGGGAAAACAGGTTCCTCTGGAATGGACTGACACATCTGGGGGACTCTTGGAATGGTGGCACGATCCTGGAGTTCCTCTCGCCTTTCCTGTGGAGAGCGCCTCCTCTTGAGATGCGACGGGAACGCCGGGAATTCTTTCCCTACGAAACAGGGAAAGGATCCCTCATCTCGAGCTAGGAGGCGGAAACGGGGCTCCCCTGGATGTGTGCGGGACACCACGTGCTTCCTCTCGAGTGGAGACGGGTATGTCGGGGAACTTCTTGAGTTGCAGCAAGGGTGTGCAGGACCCTTTGGAAGTTCCAGTGGTTAGATGTGATTGGCCTCGAGAAGCCTCAGCGGAAATGGGCCTCATCTCGCCTGGAGGGCAAAACCTCCTGGATTTTCTCGAGTTGCGGCAGGTGCTCTCGACTTACGACGGGGACCTCAGGGAACCGCTCTGGTGTCCTCAGAAAAGCCAGTCCCCATGCGAGTTCCTCGGGGGCGTCTCGGGATTCCTCTCCCGTCGATGCCGGGGCCTAAGACCTTGTGTGGAGTAGGGGCCGGAACCTGAGGATTCCTCTCCAGTGCTGACATGGATCTTGGGGTACCTCTGGAGTCTCCCCAGGGGAGTCACTGCTCGTCTCGAATGCGGGCATGCACTTGCGCTTTCCTCCAGAGCGGTAGCAGCAGTGTCACGCAGTCCGCCGCGTGGATCAAAGGATGTATGCTTTTCCCTCGAGTCTTTCCCACGAGGCTTTCCCACGAGGCTTTCCCACAGGGCTGTCCCACGTGCACACGTGGTGGGAGTCGATCCTCGGCTTGAACGTCAAGGAAGTGCAGGGAAAACAGGTTCCTCTGGAATGGACTGACACATCTGGGGGACTCTTGGAATGGTGGCACGACCCTGGAGTTCCTCTCGCCTTTCCTGTGGAGAGCGCCTCCTCTTGAGATGCGACGGGAACTCCGGGAATTCTTTCCCTACGAAACAGGGAAAGGATCCCTCATCTCGAGCTAGGAGGCGGAATCGGGGCTCCCCTGGATATGTGCGGGACACCACGTGCTTCCTCTCGAGTGCAGACGGGTATGTCGAGGAACTTCTTGAGTTGCAGCAAGGGTGTGAAGGACCCTTTGGAAGTTCCAGTGGTTAGATGTGATTGGCCTAGAGAAGCCTCAGCGGAAATGGGCCTCATCTCGCCTGGAGGGCAAAACCTCCTGGATTTTCTCGAGTTGCGGCAGGTGCTCTCGACTTACGACGGGGACCTCAGGGACCCGCTCTTGTGGCCTCAGGAAAGGCCAGTCCCCATGCGAGTTCCTCGGGGGCCTCTCGGGATTCCTCTCCCGTCGATGCCGGGGCCTAAGACCTTGTGTGGAGTCGGGGCCGGAACCTGAGGATTCCTCTCCAGTGCTGACATGGATCTTGGGGTACTTCTGGAGTCTCCCCAGGGGAGTCAGTCCTCGTCTCGATTGCGGGCATGCACTTGCGCTTTCCTCCAGAGCGGTAGCAGCAGTGTCACGCAGTCCGCCGCGTGGATCAAAGGATCTATGGTTTTCCCTCGAGTCTTTCCCACGAGGCTTTCCCACGACGCTTTCCCACAGGGCTGTCCCACGTGCACACGTGGTGGGAGTCGATCCTCGGCTTGAACGTCAAGGCAGTGCAGGGAAAACAGGTTCCTCTGGAATGGACTGACACATCTGGGGGACTCTTGGAATGGTGGCATGACCCTGGAGTTCCTCTCGCCTTTCCTGTGGAGAGCGCCTCCTCTTGAGATGCGACGGGAACGCCGGGAATTCTTTCCCTACGAAACAGGGAAAGGATCCCTCATCTCGAGCTAGGAGGCGGAAACGGGGCTCCCCTGGATGTGTGCGGGACCCCACGTGCTTCCTCTCGAGTGGAGACGGGTATGTCGCGGAACTGCTTGAGTTGCAGCAATGGTGTGAAGGACCCTTTGGAAGTTCCAGGGGTTAGATGTGATTAGCCTCGAGAAGCCTCAGCGGAAATGGGCCTCATCTCGCCTGGAGGGCAAAACCTCCTGGATTTTCTCGAGTTGCGGCAGGTGCTCTCGACTTACGACGGGGACCTCAGGGACATGCTCTTGTGGCCTCAGGAAAGGCCAGTCCCCATGCGAGTTCCTCGGGGGCCTCTCGGCATTCCTCTCCCGTCGATGCCAGGGCCTAAGACCTTGTGTGGAGTCGGGGCCGGAACCTGAGGATTCCTCTCCAGTGGTTACATGGATCTTGGGGTACTTCTGGAGTCTCCCCAGGGGAGTCAGTCCTCGTCTCGAATGCGGGCATGCACCTGCGCTTTCCTCCAGAGCGGTAGCAGCAGTGTCCCGCAGTCCGCCGCGTGGATCAAAGGATGTATGGTTTTCCCTCGAGTCTTTCCCACGAGGCTTTCCCACGACGCTTTCCCACAGGGCTGTCCCACGTGCACACGTGGTGGGAGTCGATCCTCGGCTTGAACGTCAAGGCAGTGCAGGGAAAACAGGTTCCTCTGGAATGGACTGACACATCTGGGGGACTCTTGGAATGGTGTCACGACCCTGGAGTTCCTCTCGCCTTTCCTGTGGAGAGCGCCTCCTCTTGAGATGCGACGGGAACGCCGGGAATTCTTTCCCTATGAAACAGGGAAAGGATCCCTCATCTCGAGCTAGGAGGCGGAAACGGGGCTCCCCTGGATGTGTGCGGGACCCCACGTGCTTCCTCTTGAGTGGAGACGGGTATGTCGGGGAACTTCTTGAGTTGCAGCAATGGTGTGAAGGACCCTTTGGAAGTTCCAGTGGTTAGATGTGATTGGCCTCGTGAAGCCTCAGCGGAAATGGGCCTCATCTCGCCTGGAGGGCAAAACCTCCTGAATTTTCTCGAGTTGCGGCAGGTGCTCTCGACTTACGACGGGGACCTCAGGGACCCACTCTGGTGGCCTCAGGAAAAGCCAGTCCCCATGCGAGTTCCTCGGGGGCGTCTCGGCATTCCTCTCCCGTCGATGCCGGGGCCTAAGACCTTGTGTGGAGTCGGGGCCGGAACCTCAGGATTCCTCTCCAGTGCTGACATGGTTCTTGGGGTACTTCTGGAGTCTCCCCAGGGGAGTCAGTCCTCGTCTCGAATGCGGGCATGCATTGCGCTTTCCTCCAGAGCGGTAGCAGCAGTGTCACGCAGTCCGCCGCGTGGATCAAAGGATCTATGGTTTTCCCTCGAGTCTTTCCCACGAGGCTTTCCCACAGGGCTGTCCCACGTGCACACGTGGTGGGAGTCGATCCTCGGCTTGAACGTCAAGGCAGTGCAGGGAAAACAGGTTCCTCTGGAATGGACTGACACATCTGGGGGTCTCTTGGAATGGTGGCATGACCCTGGAGTTCCTCTCGCCTTTCCTGTGGAGAGCGCCTTCTCTTGAGATGCGACGGGAACGCCGGGAATTCTTTCCCTACGAAACAGGGAAAGGATCCCTCATCTCGAGCTAGGAGGCGGAAACGGGGCTCCCCTGGATGTGTGCGGGACCCTCCTGCTTCCTCTCGAGTGGAGACGGGTATGTCGGGGAACTTCTTGAGTTGCAGCAAGGGTGTGAAGGACCCTTTGGAAGTTCCAGTGGTTAGATGTGATTGGCCTCGAGAAGGCTAGGCGGAAATGGGCCTCATCTCGCCTGGAGGCCAAAACCTCCTGGATTTTCTCGAGTTGCGGCAGGTGCTCTCGACTTAGGACGGGGACCTCAGGGACCCGCTCTGGTGGCCTCAGGAAAGGCCAGTCCCCATGCGAGTTCCTCGGGGGCCTCTCGGGATTCCTCTCCCGTCGATGCTGGGGCCTAAGACCTTGTGTGGAGTCGGGGCCGGAACCTGAGGATTCCTCTCCAGTGCTGACATGGATCTTGGGGTACTTCTGGAGTCTCCCCAGGGGAGTCAGTGCTCGTCTCGAATGCGGGCATGCACTTGCGCTTTCCTCCAGAGCGGTAGCAGCAGTGTCACGCAGTCCGCCGCGTGGATCAAAGGATGTATGGTTTTCCCTCGAGTCTTTCCCACGAGGCTTTCCCACGAGGCTTTCCCACAGGGCTGTCCCACGTGCACACGTGGTGGGAGTCGATCCTCGGCTTGAACGTCAAGGCAGTGCAGGGAAAACAGGTTCCTCTGGAATGGACTGACACATCTGGGGGTCTCTTGGAATGGTGGCATGACCCTGGAGTTCCTCTCGCCTTTCCTGTGGAGAGCGCCTCCTCTTGAGATGCGACGGGAACGCCGGGAATTCTTTCCCTACGAAACAGGGAAAGGATCCCTCATCTCGAGCTAGGAGGCGGAAACGGGGCTCCCCTGGATGTGTGCGGGACACCACGTGCTTCCTCTCGAGTGCAGACGGGTATGTCGGGGAACTTCTTGAGTTGCAGCAAGGGTGTGAAGGACCCTTTGGAAGTTCCAGTGGTTAGATGTGATTGGCCTGGAGAAGCCTCAGCGGAAATGGGCCTCATCTCGCCTGGAGGGCAAAACCTCCTGGATTTTCTCGAGTGGCGGCAGGTGCTCTCGACTTACGACGGGGACCTCAGGGACCCTCTCTGGTGGCCTCAGGAAAGGCCAGTACCCATGCGAGTTCCTCGGGGGCCTCTTGGGATTCCTCTCCCGTCGATGCCGGGGCCTAAGACCTTGTGTGGAGTCGGGGCTGGAACCTGAGGATTCCTCTCCAGTGCTGACATGGATCTTGGGGTACTTCTGGAGTCTCCCCAGGGGAGTCAGTCCTCTTCTCGAATGCGGGCATGCACTTGCGCTTTCCTCCAGAGCTGTAGCAGCAGTGCCACGCAGTCCGCCGCGTGGATCAAAGGATATATGGTTTTCCCTCGAGTCTTTCCCACGAGGCTTTCCCACGAGGCTTTCCCACAGGGCTGTCCCACGTGCACACGTGATGGGAGTCGATCCTCGGCTTGAACGTCAAGGCAGTGCAGGGAAAACAGGTTCCTCTGGAATGGACTGACACATCTGGGGGACTCTTGGAATGGTGGCACGACCCTGGAGTTCCTCTCGCCTTTCCTGTGGAGAGCGCCTCCTCTTGAGATGCGACGGGAACGCCGGGAATTCTTTCCCTACGAAACAGGGAAAGGATCCCTCATCTCGAGCTAGGAGGCGGAAACGGGGCTCCCCTGGATGTGTGCGGGACACCACGTGCTTCCTCTCGAGTGGAGACGGGTATGTCGGGGAACTTCTTGAGTTGCAGCAAGGGTGTGCAGGACCCTTTGGAAGTTCCAGTGGTTAGATGTGATTGGCCTCGAGAAGCCTCAGCGGAAATGGGCCTCATCTCGCCTGGAGGGCAAAACCTCCTGGATTTTCTCGAGTTGCGGCAGGTGCTCTCGACTTACGACGGGGACCTCAGGGAACCGCTCTGGTGTCCTCAGGAAAGCCAGTCCCCATGCGAGTTCCTCGGGGGCCTCTCGGGATTCCTCTCCCGTCGATGCCGGGGCCTAAGACCTTGTCTGGAGTCGGGGCCGGAACCTGAGGATTCCTCTCCAGTGGTTACATGGATCTTGGGGTACTTCTGGAGTCTCCCCAGGGGAGTCAGTCCTCGTCTCGAATGCGGGCATGCACCTGCGCTTTCCTCCAGAGAGGTAGCAGCAGTGTCACGCAGTCTGCCGCGTGGATCAAAGGATCTATGGTTTTCCCTCGAGTCTTTCCCACGAGGCTTTCCCCCGAGGCTTTCCCACGAGGCTTTCCCACAAGGCTGTCCCACGTGCACACGTGGTGGGAGTCGATCCTCGGCTTGAACGTCAAGGCAGTGCAGGGAAAACAGGTTCCTCTGGAATGGACTGACACATCTGGGGGACTCTTGGAATGGTGGCACGACCCTGGAGTTCCTCTCCCCTTTCCTGTGGAGAGCGCCTCCTCTTGAGATGCGAAGGGAACGCCGGGAATTCTTTCCCTACGAAACAGGGAAAGGATCCCTCATCTCGAGCTAGGAGGCGGAAACAGGGCTCACGTGGATGTGTGCGGGACCCACGTGCTTCGTCTCGAGTGGAGACGGGTATGTCGGGGAACTTCTTGAGTTGCAGCAAGGGTGTGAATGACCCTTTGGAAGTTCCAGTGGTTAGACGTGATTGGCCTCGAGAAGCCTCAGCGGAAATGGGCCTCATCTCGCCTGGAGGGCAAAACCTCCTGGATTTTCTCGAGTTGCGGCAGGTGCTCTCGACTTACGACGGGGACCTCAGGGACCCGCTCTGGTGGCCTCAGGAAAGGCCAGTCCCCATGCGAGTTCCTCGGGGGCCTCTCGGCATTCCTCTCCCGTCGATGCTGGGGCCTAAGACCTTGTGTGGAGTCGGGGCCGGAACCTGAGGATTCCTCTCCAGTGCTGACATGGATCTTGGGGTACTTCTGGAGTCTCCCCAGGGGAGTCAGTCCTCGTCTCGAATGCGGGCATGCACTTGCGCTTTCCTCCACAGCGGTAGCAGCAGTGTCCCGCAGTCCGCCGCGTGGATCAAAGGATCTATGGTTTTCCCTCGAGTCTTTCCCACGAGGCTTTCCCACGAGGCTTTCCCACAGGGCTGTCCCACGTGCACACGTGGTGGGAGTCGATCCTCGGCTTGAACGTCAAGGCAGTGCAGGGAAAACAGGTTCCTCTGGAATGGACTGACACATCTGGGGGTCTCTTGGAATGGTGGCATGACCCTGGAGTTCCTCTCGCCTTTCCTGTGGAGAGCGCCTTCTCTTGAGATGCGACGGGAACGCCGGGAATTCTTTCCCTACGAAACAGGGAAAGGATCCCTCATCTCGAGCTAGGAGGCGGAAACGGGGCTCCCCTGGATGTGTGCGGGACCCTCGTGCTTCCTCTCGAGTGGAGACGGGTATGTCGGGGAACTTCTTGAGTTGCAGCAAGGGTGTGAAGGACCCTTTGGAAGTTCCAGTGGTTAGATGTGATTGGCCTCGAGAAGGCTAGGCGGAAATGGGCCTCATCTCGCCTGGAGGCCAAAACCTCCTGGATTTTCTCGAGTTGCGGCAGGTGCTCTCGACTTAGGACGGGGACCTCAGGGACCCGCTCTGGTGGCCTCAGGAAAGGCCAGTCCCCATGCGAGTTCCTCGGGGGCCTCTCGGCATTCCTCTCCCGTCGATGCCGGGGCCTAAGACCTTGTGTGGAGTCGGGGCCGGAACCTGAGGATTCCTCTCCAGTGCTGACATGGATCTTGGGGTACTTATGGAGTCTCCCCAGGGGAGTCAGTCCTCGTCTCGAATGCGGACATGCACTTGCGCTTTCCTCCACAGCGGTAGCAGCAGTGTTACGCAGTCCGCCGCGTGGATCAAAGGATCTATGGTTTTCCCTCGAGTCTTTCCCACGAGGCTTTCCTACGAGGCTTTCCCACAGGGCTGTCCCACGTGCACACGTGGTGGGAGTCGATCCTCGGCTTGAACGTCAAGGCAGTGCAGGGAAAACAGGTTCCTCTGGAATGGACTGACACATCTGGGGGACTCTTGGAATGGTGGCACGACCCTGGAGTTCCTCTCGCCTTTCCTGTGGAGAGCGCCTCCTCTTGAGATGCGACGGGAACGCCGGGAATTCTTTCCCTACGAAACAGGGAAAGGATCCCTCATCTCGAGCTAGGAGGCGGAAACGGGGCTCCCCTGGATGTGTGCGGGACCCCACGTGCTTCCTCTTGAGTGGAGACGGGTATGTCGGGGAACTTCTTGAGTTGCAGCAAGGGTGTGAAGGACCCTTTGGAAGTTCCAGTGGTTAGATGTGATTGGCCTCGTGAAGCCTCAGCGGAAATGGGCCTCATCTCGCCTGGAGGGCAAAACCTCCTGAATTTTCTCGAGTTGCGCCAGGTGCTCTCGACTTACGACGGGGACCTCAGGGACCCGCTCTGGTGGCCTCAGGAAAAGCCAGTCCCCATGTGAGTTCCTCGGGGGCGTCTCGGGATTCCTCTGCCGTCGATGCCCGGGCCTAAGACCTTGTGTGGAGTCGGGGCCAGAACCTGAGGATTCCTCTCCAGTGCTGACATGGATCTTGGGGTACCTCTGGAGTCTCCCCAGGGGAGTCACTGCTCGTCTCGAATGCGGGCATGCACTTGCGCTTTCCTCCAGAGCGGTAGCAGCAGTGTCACGCAGTCCGCCGCGTGGATCAAAGGATGTATGCTTTTCCCTCGAGTCTTTCCCACGAGGCTTTCCCACGAGGCTTTCCCACAGGGCTGTCCCACGTGCACACGTGGTGGGAGTCGATCCTCGGCTTGAACGTCAAGGAAGTGCAGGGAAAACAGGTTCCTCTGGAATGGACTGACACATCTGGGGGACTCTTGGAATGGTGGCACGACCCTGGAGTTCCTCTCGCCTTTCCTGTGGAGAGCGCCTCCTCTTGAGATGCGACGGGAACTCCGGGAATTCTTTCCCTACGAAACAGGGAAAGGATCCCTCATCTCGAGCTAGGAGGCGGAATCGGGGCTCCCCTGGATATGTGCGGGACACCACGTGCTTCCTCTCGAGTGCAGACGGGTATGTCGAGGAACTTCTTGAGTTGCAGCAAGGGTGTGAAGGACCCTTTGGAAGTTCCAGTGGTTAGATGTGATTGGCCTAGAGAAGCCTCAGCGGAAATGGGCCTCATCTCGCCTGGAGGGCAAAACCTCCTGGATTTTCTCGAGTTGCGGCAGGTGCTCTCGACTTACGACGGGGACCTCAGGGACCCGCTCTTGTGGCCTCAGGAAAGGCCAGTCCCCATGCGAGTTCCTCGGGGGCCTCTCGGGATTCCTCTCCCGTCGATGCCGGGGCCTAAGACCTTGTGTGGAGTCGGGGCCGGAACCTGAGGATTCCTCTCCAGTGCTGACATGGATCTTGGGGTACTTCTGGAGTCTCCCCAGGGGAGTCAGTCCTCGTCTCGATTGCGGGCATGCACTTGCGCTTTCCTCCAGAGCGGTAGCAGCAGTGTCACGCAGTCCGCCGCGTGGATCAAAGGATCTATGGTTTTCCCTCGAGTCTTTCCCACGAGGCTTTCCCACGACGCTTTCCCACAGGGCTGTCCCACGTGCACACGTGGTGGGAGTCGATCCTCGGCTTGAACGTCAAGGCAGTGCAGGGAAAACAGGTTCCTCTGGAATGGACTGACACATCTGGGGGACTCTTGGAATGGTGGCATGACCCTGGAGTTCCTCTCGCCTTTCCTGTGGAGAGCGCCTCCTCTTGAGATGCGACGGGAACGCCGGGAATTCTTTCCCTACGAAACAGGGAAAGGATCCCTCATCTCGAGCTAGGAGGCGGAAACGGGGCTCCCCTGGATGTGTGCGGGACCCCACGTGCTTCCTCTCGAGTGGAGACGGGTATGTCGCGGAACTGCTTGAGTTGCAGCAATGGTGTGAAGGACCCTTTGGAAGTTCCAGGGGTTAGATGTGATTAGCCTCGAGAAGCCTCAGCGGAAATGGGCCTCATCTCGCCTGGAGGGCAAAACCTCCTGGATTTTCTCGAGTTGCGGCAGGTGCTCTCGACTTACGACGGGGACCTCAGGGACATGCTCTTGTGGCCTCAGGAAAGGCCAGTCCCCATGCGAGTTCCTCGGGGGCCTCTCGGCATTCCTCTCCCGTCGATGCCAGGGCCTAAGACCTTGTGTGGAGTCGGGGCCGGAACCTGAGGATTCCTCTCCAGTGGTTACATGGATCTTGGGGTACTTCTGGAGTCTCCCCAGGGGAGTCAGTCCTCGTCTCGAATGCGGGCATGCACCTGCGCTTTCCTCCAGAGCGGTAGCAGCAGTGTCCCGCAGTCCGCCGCGTGGATCAAAGGATGTATGGTTTTCCCTCGAGTCTTTCCCACGAGGCTTTCCCACGACGCTTTCCCACAGGGCTGTCCCACGTGCACACGTGGTGGGAGTCGATCCTCGGCTTGAACGTCAAGGCAGTGCAGGGAAAACAGGTTCCTCTGGAATGGACTGACACATCTGGGGGACTCTTGGAATGGTGTCACGACCCTGGAGTTCCTCTCGCCTTTCCTGTGGAGAGCGCCTCCTCTTGAGATGCGACGGGAACGCCGGGAATTCTTTCCCTATGAAACAGGGAAAGGATCCCTCATCTCGAGCTAGGAGGCGGAAACGGGGCTCCCCTGGATGTGTGCGGGACCCCACGTGCTTCCTCTTGAGTGGAGACGGGTATGTCGGGGAACTTCTTGAGTTGCAGCAATGGTGTGAAGGACCCTTTGGAAGTTCCAGTGGTTAGATGTGATTGGCCTCGTGAAGCCTCAGCGGAAATGGGCCTCATCTCGCCTGGAGGGCAAAACCTCCTGAATTTTCTCGAGTTGCGGCAGGTGCTCTCGACTTACGACGGGGACCTCAGGGACCCACTCTGGTGGCCTCAGGAAAAGCCAGTCCCCATGCGAGTTCCTCGGGGGCGTCTCGGCATTCCTCTCCCGTCGATGCCGGGGCCTAAGACCTTGTGTGGAGTCGGGGCCGGAACCTCAGGATTCCTCTCCAGTGCTGACATGGTTCTTGGGGTACTTCTGGAGTCTCCCCAGGGGAGTCAGTCCTCGTCTCGAATGCGGGCATGCATTGCGCTTTCCTCCAGAGCGGTAGCAGCAGTGTCACGCAGTCCGCCGCGTGGATCAAAGGATCTATGGTTTTCCCTCGAGTCTTTCCCACGAGGCTTTCCCACAGGGCTGTCCCACGTGCACACGTGGTGGGAGTCGATCCTCGGCTTGAACGTCAAGGCAGTGCAGGGAAAACAGGTTCCTCTGGAATGGACTGACACATCTGGGGGTCTCTTGGAATGGTGGCATGACCCTGGAGTTCCTCTCGCCTTTCCTGTGGAGAGCGCCTTCTCTTGAGATGCGACGGGAACGCCGGGAATTCTTTCCCTACGAAACAGGGAAAGGATCCCTCATCTCGAGCTAGGAGGCGGAAACGGGGCTCCCCTGGATGTGTGCGGGACCCTCCTGCTTCCTCTCGAGTGGAGACGGGTATGTCGGGGAACTTCTTGAGTTGCAGCAAGGGTGTGAAGGACCCTTTGGAAGTTCCAGTGGTTAGATGTGATTGGCCTCGAGAAGGCTAGGCGGAAATGGGCCTCATCTCGCCTGGAGGCCAAAACCTCCTGGATTTTCTCGAGTTGCGGCAGGTGCTCTCGACTTAGGACGGGGACCTCAGGGACCCGCTCTGGTGGCCTCAGGAAAGGCCAGTCCCCATGCGAGTTCCTCGGGGGCCTCTCGGGATTCCTCTCCCGTCGATGCTGGGGCCTAAGACCTTGTGTGGAGTCGGGGCCGGAACCTGAGGATTCCTCTCCAGTGCTGACATGGATCTTGGGGTACTTCTGGAGTCTCCCCAGGGGAGTCAGTGCTCGTCTCGAATGCGGGCATGCACTTGCGCTTTCCTCCAGAGCGGTAGCAGCAGTGTCACGCAGTCCGCCGCGTGGATCAAAGGATGTATGGTTTTCCCTCGAGTCTTTCCCACGAGGCTTTCCCACGAGGCTTTCCCACAGGGCTGTCCCACGTGCACACGTGGTGGGAGTCGATCCTCGGCTTGAACGTCAAGGCAGTGCAGGGAAAACAGGTTCCTCTGGAATGGACTGACACATCTGGGGGTCTCTTGGAATGGTGGCATGACCCTGGAGTTCCTCTCGCCTTTCCTGTGGAGAGCGCCTCCTCTTGAGATGCGACGGGAACGCCGGGAATTCTTTCCCTACGAAACAGGGAAAGGATCCCTCATCTCGAGCTAGGAGGCGGAAACGGGGCTCCCCTGGATGTGTGCGGGACACCACGTGCTTCCTCTCGAGTGCAGACGGGTATGTCGGGGAACTTCTTGAGTTGCAGCAAGGGTGTGAAGGACCCTTTGGAAGTTCCAGTGTTTAGATGTGATTGGCCTGGAGAAGCCTCAGCGGAAATGGGCCTCATCTCGCCTGGAGGGCAAAACCTCCTGGATTTTCTCGAGTGGCGGCAGGTGCTCTCGACTTACGACGGGGACCTCAGGGACCCTCTCTGGTGGCCTCAGGAAAGGCCAGTACCCATGCGAGTTCCTCGGGGGCCTCTTGGGATTCCTCTCCCGTCGATGCCGGGGCCTAAGACCTTGTGTGGAGTCGGGGCTGGAACCTGAGGATTCCTCTCCAGTGCTGACATGGATCTTGGGGTACTTCTGGAGTCTCCCCAGGGGAGTCAGTCCTCTTCTCGAATGCGGGCATGCACTTGCGCTTTCCTCCAGAGCTGTAGCAGCAGTGCCACGCAGTCCGCCGCGTGGATCAAAGGATATATGGTTTTCCCTCGAGTCTTTCCCACGAGGCTTTCCCACGAGGCTTTCCCACAGGGCTGTCCCACGTGCACACGTGATGGGAGTCGATCCTCGGCTTGAACGTCAAGGCAGTGCAGGGAAAACAGGTTCCTCTGGAATGGACTGACACATCTGGGGGTCTCTTGGAATGGTGGCATGACCCTGGAGTTCCTCTCGCCTTTCCTGTGGAGAGCGCCTCCTCTTGAGATGCGACGGGAACGCCGGGAATTCTTTCCCTACGAAACAGGGAAAGGATCCCTCATCTCGAGCTAGGAGGCGGAAACGGGGCTCCCCTGGATGTGTGCGGGACACCACGTGCTTCCTCTCGAGTGGAGACGGGTATGTCGGGGAACTTCTTGAGTTGCAGCAAGGGTGTGCAGGACCCTTTGGAAGTTCCAGTGGTTAGATGTGATTGGCCTCGAGAAGCCTCAGCGGAAATGGGCCTCATCTCGCCTGGAGGGCAAAACCTCCTGGATTTTCTCGAGTTGCGGCAGGTGCTCTCGACTTACGACGGGGACCTCAGGGAACCGCTCTGGTGTCCTCAGGAAAGCCAGTCCCCATGCTAGTTCCTCGGGGGCCTCTCGGGATTCCTCTCCCGTCGATGCCGGGGCCTAAGACCTTGTCTGGAGTCGGGGCCGGAACCTGAGGATTCCTCTCCAGTGGTTACATGGATCTTGGGGTACTTCTGGAGTCTCCCCAGGGGAGTCAGTCCTCGTCTCGAATGCGGGCATGCACCTGCGCTTTCCTCCAGAGAGGTAGCAGCAGTGTCACGCAGTCTGCCGCGTGGATCAAAGGATCTATGGTTTTCCCTCGAGTCTTTCCCACGAGGCTTTCCCCCGAGGCTTTCCCACGAGGCTTTCCCACAAGGCTGTCCCACGTGCACACGTGGTGGGAGTCGATCCTCGGCTTGAACGTCAAGGCAGTGCAGGGAAAACAGGTTCCTCTGGAATGGACTGACACATCTGGGGGACTCTTGGAATGGTGGCACGACCCTGGAGTTCCTCTCCCCTTTCCTGTGGAGAGCGCCTCCTCTTGAGATGCGAAGGGAACGCCGGGAATTCTTTCCCTACGAAACAGGGAAAGGATCCCTCATCTCGAGCTAGGAGGCGGAAACAGGGCTCACCTGGATGTGTGCGGGACCCACGTGCTTCGTCTCGAGTGGAGACGGGTATGTCGGGGAACTTCTTGAGTTGCAGCAAGGGTGTGAATGACCCTTTGGAAGTTCCAGTGGTTAGACGTGATTGGCCTCGAGAAGCCTCAGCGGAAATGGGCCTCATCTCGCCTGGAGGGCAAAACCTCCTGGATTTTCTCGAGTTGCGGCAGGTGCTCTCGACTTACGACGGGGACCTCAGGGACCCGCTCTGGTGGCCTCAGGAAAGGCCAGTCCCCATGCGAGTTCCTCGGGGGCCTCTCGGCATTCCTCTCCCGTCGATGCTGGGGCCTAAGACCTTGTGTGGAGTCGGGGCCGGAACCTGAGGATTCCTCTCCAGTGCTGACATGGATCTTGGGGTACTTCTGGAGTCTCCCCAGGGGAGTCAGTCCTCGTCTCGAATGCGGGCATGCACTTGCGCTTTCCTCCACAGCGGTAGCAGCAGTGTCCCGCAGTCCGCCGCGTGGATCAAAGGATCTATGGTTTTCCCTCGAGTCTTTCCCACGAGGCTTTCCCACGAGGCTTTCCCACAGGGCTGTCCCACGTGCACACGTGGTGGGAGTCGATCCTCGGCTTGAACGTCAAGGCAGTGCAGGGAAAACAGGTTCCTCTGGAATGGACTGACACATCTGGGGGTCTCTTGGAATGGTGGCATGACCCTGGAGTTCCTCTCGCCTTTCCTGTGGAGAGCGCCTTCTCTTGAGATGCGACGGGAACGCCGGGAATTCTTTCCCTACGAAACAGGGAAAGGATCCCTCATCTCGAGCTAGGAGGCGGAAACGGGGCTCCCCTGGATGTGTGCGGGACCCTCGTGCTTCCTCTCGAGTGGAGACGGGTATGTCGGGGAACTTCTTGAGTTGCAGCAAGGGTGTGAAGGACCCTTTGGAAGTTCCAGTGGTTAGATGTGATTGGCCTCGAGAAGGCTAGGCGGAAATGGGCCTCATCTCGCCTGGAGGCCAAAACCTCCTGGATTTTCTCGAGTTGCGGCAGGTGCTCTCGACTTAGGACGGGGACCTCAGGGACCCGCTCTGGTGGCCTCAGGAAAGGCCAGTCCCCATGCGAGTTCCTCGGGGGCCTCTCGGCATTCCTCTCCCGTCGATGCCGGGGCCTAAGACCTTGTGTGGAGTCGGGGCCGGAACCTGAGGATTCCTCTCCAGTGCTGACATGGATCTTGGGGTACTTATGGAGTCTCCCCAGGGGAGTCAGTCCTCGTCTCGAATGCGGACATGCACTTGCGCTTTCCTCCACAGCGGTAGCAGCAGTGTTACGCAGTCCGCCGCGTGGATCAAAGGATCTATGGTTTTCCCTCGAGTCTTTCCCACGAGGCTTTCCTACGAGGCTTTCCCACAGGGCTGTCCCACGTGCACACGTGGTGGGAGTCGATCCTCGGCTTGAACGTCAAGGCAGTGCAGGGAAAACAGGTTCCTCTGGAATGGACTGACACATCTGGGGGACTCTTGGAATGGTGGCACGACCCTGGAGTTC
Source organism: Ovis canadensis (assembly GCF_042477335.2). NCBI lineage: Eukaryota > Metazoa > Chordata > Mammalia > Artiodactyla > Bovidae > Ovis > Ovis canadensis. Next base: position 6,144,629 of record NC_091252.1, read on the forward strand.
CTCTCGCCTTTCCTGTGGAGAGCGCCTCCTCTTGAGATGCGACGGGAACGCCGGGAATTCTTTCCCTACGAAACAGGGAAAGGATCCCTCATCTCGAGCTAGGAGGCGGAAACGGGGCTCCCCTGGATGTGTGCGGGACCCCACGTGCTTCCTCTTGAGTGGAGACGGGTATGTCGGGGAACTTCTTGAGTTGCAGCAAGGGTGTGAAGGACCCTTTGGAAGTTCCAGTGGTTAGATGTGATTGGCCTCGTGAAGCCTCAGCGGAAATGGGCCTCATCTCGCCTGGAGGGCAAAACCTCCTGAATTTTCTCGAGTTGCGCCAGGTGCTCTCGACTTACGACGGGGACCTCAGGGACCCGCTCTGGTGGCCTCAGGAAAAGCCAGTCCCCATGTGAGTTCCTCGGGGGCGTCTCGGGATTCCTCTGCCGTCGATGCCCGGGCCTAAGACCTTGTGTGGAGTCGGGGCCGGAACCTGAGGATTCCTCTCCAGTGCTGACATGGATCTTGGGGTACTTCTGGAGTCTCCCCAGGGGAGTCAGTGCTCGTCTCGAATGCGGGCATGCACTTGCGCTTTCCTCCAGAGCGGTAGCAGCAGTGCCACGCAGTCCGCCGCGTGGATCAAAGGATCTATGGTTTTCCCTCGAGTCTTTCCCACGAGGCTTTCCCACGAGGCTTTCCCACAGGGTTGTCCCACGTGCACACGTGGTGGGAGTCGATCCTCGGCTTGAACATAAATGCAGTGCAGGGAAAACAGGTTCCTCTGGAATGGACTGACACATCTGGGGGACTCTTGGAATGGTGGCACGACCCTGGAGTTCCTCTCGCCTTTCCTGTGGAGAGCGCCTCCTCTTGAGATGCGACGGGAACGCCGGGAATTCTTTCCCTACGAAACAGGGAAAGGATCCCTCATCTCGAGCTAGGAGGCTGAAACAGGGCTCCCCTGGATGTGTGCGGGAGCCACGTGCTTCGTCTCGAGTGGAGACGGGTATGTCGGGGAACTTCTTGAGTTGCAGCAAGGGTGTGAATGACCCTTTGGAAGTTCCAGTGGTTAGACGTGATTGGCCTCGAGAAGCCTCAGCGGAAATGGGCCTCATCTCGCCTGGAGGGCAAAACCTCCAGGATTTTCTCGAGTTGCGGCAGGTGCTCTCGACTTACGACGGGGACCTCAGGGACCCGCTCTGGTGGCCTCAGGAAAGGCCAGTCCCCATGCGAGATCCTCGGGGGCCTCTCGGGATTCCTCTCCCGTCGATGCTGGGGCCTAAGACCTTGTGTGGAGTCGGGGCCGGAACCTGAGGATTCCTCTCCAGTGCTGACATGGATCTTGGGGTACTTCTGGAGTCTCCCCAGGGGAGTCATTGCTCGTCTCGAATGCGGGCATGCACTTGCGCTTTCCTCCAGAGCGGTAGCAGCAGTGTCACGCAGTCCGCCGCGTGGATCAAAGGATGTATGGTTTTCCCTCGAGTCTTTCCCACGAGGCTTTCCCACGAGGCTTTCCCACAGGGCTGTCCCAAGTGCACACGTGGTGGGAGTCGATCCTCGGCTTGAACGTCAAGGCAGTGCAGGGAAAACAGGTTCCTCTGGAATGGACTGACACATCTGGGGGTCTCTTGGAATGGTGGCATGACCCTGGAGTTCCTCTCGCCTTTCCTGTGGAGAGCGCCTCCTCTTGAGATGCGACGGAAACGCCGGGAATTCTTTCCCTACGAAACAGGGAAAGGATCCCTCATCTCGAGCTAGGAGGCGGAAACGGGGCTCCCCTGGATGTGTGCGGGACACCACGTGCTTCCTCTCGAGTGCAGACGGGTATGTCGGGGAACTTCTTGAGTTGCAGCAAGGGTGTGAAGGACCCTTTGGAAGTTCCAGTGGTTAGATGTGATTGGCCTCGAGAAGCCTCAGCGGAAATGGGCCTCATCTCGCCTGGAGGGCAAAATCTCCTGGATTTTCTCGAGTGGCGGCAGGTGCTCTCGACTTACGACGGGGACCTCAGGGACCCTCTCTGGTGGCCTCAGGAAAGGCCAGTACCCATGCGAGTTCCTCGGGGGCCTCTTGGGATTCCTCTCCCGTCGATGCCGGGGCCTAAGACCTTGTGTGGAGTCGGGGCTGGAACCTGAGGATTCCTCTCCAGTGCTGACATGGATCTTGGGGTACTTCTGGAGTCTCCCCAGGGGAGTCAGTCCTCTTCTCGAATGCGGGCATGCACTTGCGCTTTCCTCCAGAGCTGTAGCAGCAGTGCCACGCAGTCCGCCGCGTGGATCAAAGGATATATGGTTTTCCCTCGAGTCTTTCCCACGAGGCTTTCCCACGAGGCTTTCCCACAGGGCTGTCCCACGTGCACACGTGATGGGAGTCGATCCTCGGCTTGAACGTCAAGGCAGTGCAGGGAAAACAGGTTCCTCTGGAATGGACTGACACATCTGGGGGACTCTTGGAATGGTGGCACGATCCTGGAGTTCCTCTCGCCTTTCCTGTGGAGAGCGCCTCCTCTTGAGATGCGACGGGAACGCCGGGAATTCTTTCCCTACGAAACAGGGAAAGGATCCCTCATCTCGAGCTAGGAGGCGGAAACGGGGCTCCCCTGGATGTGTGCGGGACACCACGTGCTTCCTCTCGAGTGGAGACGGGTATGTCGGGGAACTTCTTGAGTTGCAGCAAGGGTGTGCAGGACCCTTTGGAAGTTCCAGTGGTTAGATGTGATTGGCCTCGAGAAGCCTCAGCGGAAATGGGCCTCATCTCGCCTGGAGGGCAAAACCTCCTGGATTTTCTCGAGTTGCGGCAGGTGCTCTCGACTTACGACGGGGACCTCAGGGAACCGCTCTGGTGTCCTCAGAAAAGCCAGTCCCCATGCGAGTTCCTCGGGGGCGTCTCGGGATTCCTCTCCCGTCGATGCCGGGGCCTAAGACCTTGTGTGGAGTCGGGGCCGGAACCTGAGGATTCCTCTCCAGTGCTGACATGGATCTTGGGGTACCTCTGGAGTCTCCCCAGGGGAGTCACTGCTCGTCTCGAATGCGGGCATGCACTTGCGCTTTCCTCCAGAGCGGTAGCAGCAGTGTCACGCAGTCCGCCGCGTGGATCAAAGGATGTATGCTTTTCCCTCGAGTCTTTCCCACGAGGCTTTCCCACGAGGCTTTCCCACAGGGCTGTCCCACGTGCACACGTGGTGGGAGTCGATCCTCGGCTTGAACGTCAAGGAAGTGCAGGGAAAACAGGTTCCTCTGGAATGGACTGACACATCTGGGGGACTCTTGGAATGGTGGCACGACCCTGGAGTTCCTCTCGCCTTTCCTGTGGAGAGCGCCTCCTCTTGAGATGCGACGGGAACTCCGGGAATTCTTTCCCTACGAAACAGGGAAAGGATCCCTCATCTCGAGCTAGGAGGCGGAATCGGGGCTCCCCTGGATATGTGCGGGACACCACGTGCTTCCTCTCGAGTGCAGACGGGTATGTCGAGGAACTTCTTGAGTTGCAGCAAGGGTGTGAAGGACCCTTTGGAAGTTCCAGTGGTTAGATGTGATTGGCCTAGAGAAGCCTCAGCGGAAATGGGCCTCATCTCGCCTGGAGGGCAAAACCTCCTGGATTTTCTCGAGTTGCGGCAGGTGCTCTCGACTTACGACGGGGACCTCAGGGACCCGCTCTTGTGGCCTCAGGAAAGGCCAGTCCCCATGCGAGTTCCTCGGGGGCCTCTCGGGATTCCTCTCCCGTCGATGCCGGGGCCTAAGACCTTGTGTGGAGTCGGGGCCGGAACCTGAGGATTCCTCTCCAGTGCTGACATGGATCTTGGGGTACTTCTGGAGTCTCCCCAGGGGAGTCAGTCCTCGTCTCGATTGCGGGCATGCACTTGCGCTTTCCTCCAGAGCGGTAGCAGCAGTGTCACGCAGTCCGCCGCGTGGATCAAAGGATCTATGGTTTTCCCTCGAGTCTTTCCCACGAGGCTTTCCCACGACGCTTTCCCACAGGGCTGTCCCACGTGCACACGTGGTGGGAGTCGATCCTCGGCTTGAACGTCAAGGCAGTGCAGGGAAAACAGGTTCCTCTGGAATGGACTGACACATCTGGGGGACTCTTGGAATGGTGGCATGACCCTGGAGTTCCTCTCGCCTTTCCTGTGGAGAGCGCCTCCTCTTGAGATGCGACGGGAACGCCGGGAATTCTTTCCCTACGAAACAGGGAAAGGATCCCTCATCTCGAGCTAGGAGGCGGAAACGGGGCTCCCCTGGATGTGTGCGGGACCCCACGTGCTTCCTCTCGAGTGGAGACGGGTATGTCGCGGAACTGCTTGAGTTGCAGCAATGGTGTGAAGGACCCTTTGGAAGTTCCAGGGGTTAGATGTGATTAGCCTCGAGAAGCCTCAGCGGAAATGGGCCTCATCTCGCCTGGAGGGCAAAACCTCCTGGATTTTCTCGAGTTGCGGCAGGTGCTCTCGACTTACGACGGGGACCTCAGGGACATGCTCTTGTGGCCTCAGGAAAGGCCAGTCCCCATGCGAGTTCCTCGGGGGCCTCTCGGCATTCCTCTCCCGTCGATGCCAGGGCCTAAGACCTTGTGTGGAGTCGGGGCCGGAACCTGAGGATTCCTCTCCAGTGGTTACATGGATCTTGGGGTACTTCTGGAGTCTCCCCAGGGGAGTCAGTCCTCGTCTCGAATGCGGGCATGCACCTGCGCTTTCCTCCAGAGCGGTAGCAGCAGTGTCCCGCAGTCCGCCGCGTGGATCAAAGGATGTATGGTTTTCCCTCGAGTCTTTCCCACGAGGCTTTCCCACGACGCTTTCCCACAGGGCTGTCCCGCGTGCACACGTGGTGGGAGTCGATCCTCGGCTTGAACGTCAAGGCAGTGCAGGGAAAACAGGTTCCTCTGGAATGGACTGACACATCTGGGGGACTCTTGGAATGGTGTCACGACCCTGGAGTTCCTCTCGCCTTTCCTGTGGAGAGCGCCTCCTCTTGAGATGCGACGGGAACGCCGGGAATTCTTTCCCTATGAAACAGGGAAAGGATCCCTCATCTCGAGCTAGGAGGCGGAAACGGGGCTCCCCTGGATGTGTGCGGGACCCCACGTGCTTCCTCTTGAGTGGAGACGGGTATGTCGGGGAACTTCTTGAGTTGCAGCAATGGTGTGAAGGACCCTTTGGAAGTTCCAGTGGTTAGATGTGATTGGCCTCGTGAAGCCTCAGCGGAAATGGGCCTCATCTCGCCTGGAGGGCAAAACCTCCTGAATTTTCTCGAGTTGCGGCAGGTGCTCTCGACTTACGACGGGGACCTCAGGGACCCACTCTGGTGGCCTCAGGAAAAGCCAGTCCCCATGCGAGTTCCTCGGGGGCGTCTCGGCATTCCTCTCCCGTCGATGCCGGGGCCTAAGACCTTGTGTGGAGTCGGGGCCGGAACCTCAGGATTCCTCTCCAGTGCTGACATGGTTCTTGGGGTACTTCTGGAGTCTCCCCAGGGGAGTCAGTCCTCGTCTCGAATGCGGGCATGCATTGCGCTTTCCTCCAGAGCGGTAGCAGCAGTGTCACGCAGTCCGCCGCGTGGATCAAAGGATCTATGGTTTTCCCTCGAGTCTTTCCCACGAGGCTTTCCCACAGGGCTGTCCCACGTGCACACGTGGTGGGAGTCGATCCTCGGCTTGAACGTCAAGGCAGTGCAGGGAAAACAGGTTCCTCTGGAATGGACTGACACATCTGGGGGTCTCTTGGAATGGTGGCATGACCCTGGAGTTCCTCTCGCCTTTCCTGTGGAGAGCGCCTTCTCTTGAGATGCGACGGGAACGCCGGGAATTCTTTCCCTACGAAACAGGGAAAGGATCCCTCATCTCGAGCTAGGAGGCGGAAACGGGGCTCCCCTGGATGTGTGCGGGACCCTCCTGCTTCCTCTCGAGTGGAGACGGGTATGTCGGGGAACTTCTTGAGTTGCAGCAAGGGTGTGAAGGACCCTTTGGAAGTTCCAGTGGTTAGATGTGATTGGCCTCGAGAAGGCTAGGCGGAAATGGGCCTCATCTCGCCTGGAGGCCAAAACCTCCTGGATTTTCTCGAGTTGCGGCAGGTGCTCTCGACTTAGGACGGGGACCTCAGGGACCCGCTCTGGTGGCCTCAGGAAAGGCCAGTCCCCATGCGAGTTCCTCGGGGGCCTCTCGGGATTCCTCTCCCGTCGATGCTGGGGCCTAAGACCTTGTGTGGAGTCGGGGCCGGAACCTGAGGATTCCTCTCCAGTGCTGACATGGATCTTGGGGTACTTCTGGAGTCTCCCCAGGGGAGTCAGTGCTCGTCTCGAATGCGGGCATGCACTTGCGCTTTCCTCCAGAGCGGTAGCAGCAGTGTCACGCAGTCCGCCGCGTGGATCAAAGGATGTATGGTTTTCCCTCGAGTCTTTCCCACGAGGCTTTCCCACGAGGCTTTCCCACAGGGCTGTCCCACGTGCACACGTGGTGGGAGTCGATCCTCGGCTTGAACGTCAAGGCAGTGCAGGGAAAACAGGTTCCTCTGGAATGGACTGACACATCTGGGGGTCTCTTGGAATGGTGGCATGACCCTGGAGTTCCTCTCGCCTTTCCTGTGGAGAGCGCCTCCTCTTGAGATGCGACGGGAACGCCGGGAATTCTTTCCCTACGAAACAGGGAAAGGATCCCTCATCTCGAGCTAGGAGGCGGAAACGGGGCTCCCCTGGATGTGTGCGGGACACCACGTGCTTCCTCTCGAGTGCAGACGGGTATGTCGGGGAACTTCTTGAGTTGCAGCAAGGGTGTGAAGGACCCTTTGGAAGTTCCAGTGGTTAGATGTGATTGGCCTGGAGAAGCCTCAGCGGAAATGGGCCTCATCTCGCCTGGAGGGCAAAACCTCCTGGATTTTCTCGAGTGGCGGCAGGTGCTCTCGACTTACGACGGGGACCTCAGGGACCCTCTCTGGTGGCCTCAGGAAAGGCCAGTACCCATGCGAGTTCCTCGGGGGCCTCTTGGGATTCCTCTCCCGTCGATGCCGGGGCCTAAGACCTTGTGTGGAGTCGGGGCTGGAACCTGAGGATTCCTCTCCAGTGCTGACATGGATCTTGGGGTACTTCTGGAGTCTCCCCAGGGGAGTCAGTCCTCTTCTCGAATGCGGGCATGCACTTGCGCTTTCCTCCAGAGCTGTAGCAGCAGTGCCACGCAGTCCGCCGCGTGGATCAAAGGATATATGGTTTTCCCTCGAGTCTTTCCCACGAGGCTTTCCCACGAGGCTTTCCCACAGGGCTGTCCCACGTGCACACGTGATGGGAGTCGATCCTCGGCTTGAACGTCAAGGCAGTGCAGGGAAAACAGGTTCCTCTGGAATGGACTGACACATCTGGGGGACTCTTGGAATGGTGGCACGACCCTGGAGTTCCTCTCGCCTTTCCTGTGGAGAGCGCTTCCTCTTGAGATGCGACGGGAACGCCGGGAATTCTTTCCCTACGAAACAGGGAAAGGATCCCTCATCTCGAGCTAGGAGGCGGAAACGGGGCTCCCCTGGATGTGTGCGGGACACCACGTGCTTCCTCTCGAGTGGAGACGGGTATGTCGGGGAACTTCTTGAGTTGCAGCAAGGGTGTGCAGGACCCTTTGGAAGTTCCAGTGGTTAGATGTGATTGGCCTCGAGAAGCCTCAGCGGAAATGGGCCTCATCTCGCCTGGAGGGCAAAACCTCCTGGATTTTCTCGAGTTGCGGCAGGTGCTCTCGACTTACGACGGGGACCTCAGGGAACCGCTCTGGTGTCCTCAGGAAAGCCAGTCCCCATGCGAGTTCCTCGGGGGCCTCTCGGGATTCCTCTCCCGTCGATGCCGGGGCCTAAGACCTTGTGTGGAGTCGGGGCCGGAACCTGAGGATTCCTCTCCAGTGCTGACATGGATCTTGGGGTACTTCTGGAGTCTCCCCAGGGGAGTCAGTCCTCGTCTCGAATGCGGGCATGCACTTGCGCTTTCCTCCAGAGCGGTAGCAGCAGTGTCACGCAGTCCGCCGCGTGGATCAAAGGATGTATGCTTTTCCCTCGAGTCTTTCCCACGAGGCTTTCCCACGAGGCTTTCCCACAGGGCTGTCCCACGTGCACACGTGGTGGGAGTCGATCCTCGGCTTGAACGTCAAGGAAGTGCAGGGAAAACAGGTTCCTCTGGAATGGACTGACACATCTGGGGGACTCTTGGAATGGTGGCACGACCCTGGAGTTCCTCTCGCCTTTCCTGTGGAGAGCGCCTCCTCTTGAGATGCGACGGGAACTCCGGGAATTCTTTCCCTACGAAACAGGGAAAGGATCCCTCATCTCGAGCTAGGAGGCGGAATCGGGGCTCCCCTGGATATGTGCGGGACACCACGTGCTTCCTCTCGAGTGCAGACGGGTATGTCGAGGAACTTCTTGAGTTGCAGCAAGGGTGTGAAGGACCCTTTGGAAGTTCCAGTGGTTACATGTGATTGGCCTAGAGAAGCCTCAGCGGAAATGGGCCTCATCTCGCCTGGAGGGCAAAACCTCCTGGATTTTCTCGAGTTGCGGCAGGTGCTCTCGACTTACGACGGGGACCTCAGGGACCCGCTCTTGTGGCCTCAGGAAAGGCCAGTCCCCATGCGAGTTCCTCGGGGGCCTCTCGGGATTCCTCTCCCGTCGATGCCGGGGCCTAAGACCTTGTGTGGAGTCGGGGCCGGAACCTGAGGATTCCTCTCCAGTGCTGACATGGATCTTGGGGTACTTCTGGAGTCTCCCCAGGGGAGTCAGTCCTCGTCTCGATTGCGGGCATGCACTTGCGCTTTCCTCCAGAGCGGTAGCAGCAGTGTCACGCAGTCCGCCGCGTGGATCAAAGGATCTATGGTTTTCCCTCGAGTCTTTCCCACGAGTCTTTCCCACGAGGCTTTCCCACAGGGCTGTCCCACGTGCACACGTGGTGGGAGTCGATCCTCGGCTTGAACGTCAAGGCAGTGCAGGGAAAACAGGTTCCTCTGGAATGGACTGACACATCTGGGGGACACTTGGAATGGTGGCATGACCCTGGAGTTCCTCTCGCCTTTCCTGTGGAGAGCGCCTCCTCTTGAGATGCGACGGGAACGCCGGGAATTCTTTCCCTACGAAACAGGGAAAGGATCCCTCATCTCGAGCTAGGAGGCGGAAACGGGGCTCCCCTGGATGTGTGCGGGACACCACGTGCTTCCTCTCGAGTGCAGCCGGGTATGTCGGGGAACTTCTTGAGTTGCAGCAAGGGTGTGAAGGACCCTTTGGAAGTTCCAGTGGTTAGATGTGATTGGCCTCGGGAAGCCTCAGCGGAAATGGGCCTCATCTCGCCTGGAGGGCAAAACCTCCTGGATTTTCTCGAGTTGCGGCAGGTGCTCTCGACTTACGACGGGGGCCTCAGGGACCCGCTCTGGTGGCCTCAGGAAAGGCCAGTCCCCATGCGAGTTCCTCGGGGGCCTCTCGGGATTCCTCTCCCGTCGATGCCGGGACCTAAGACCTTGTGTGGAGTCGGGGCCGGAACCTGAGGATTCCTCTCCACTGCTGACATGGATCTTGGGGTACTTCTGGAGTCTCCCCAGGGGAGTCAGTCCTCGTCTCGAATGCGGGCATGCACTTGCGCTTTCCTCCAGAGAGGTAGCAGCAGTGTCACGCAGTCTGCCGCGTGGATCAAAGGATCTATGGTTTTCCCTCGAGTCTTTCCCACGAGGCTTTCCCACGAGGCTTTCCCACGAGGCTTTCCCACAAGGCTGTCCCACGTGCACACGTGGTGGGAGTCGATCCTCGGCTTGAACGTCAAGGCAGTGCAGGGAAAACAGGTTCCTCTGGAATGGACTGACACATCTGGGGGACTCTTGGAATGGTGGCACGACCCTGGAGTTCCTCTCCCCTTTCCTGTGGAGAGCGCCTCCTCTTGAGATGCGAAGGGAACGCCGGGAATTCTTTCCCTACGAAACAGGGAAAGGATCCCTCATCTCGAGCTAGGAGGCGGAAACAGGGCTCACCTGGATGTGTGCGGGACCCACGTGCTTCGTCTCGAGTGGAGACGGGTATGTCGGGGAACTTCTTGAGTTGCAGCAAGGGTGTGAATGACCCTTTGGAAGTTCCAGTGGTTAGACGTGATTGGCCTCGAGAAGCCTCAGCGGAAATGGGCCTCATCTCGCCTGGAGGGCAAAACCTCCTGGATTTTCTCGAGTTGCGGCAGGTGCTCTCGACTTACGACGGGGACCTCAGGGACCCGCTCTGGTGGCCTCAGGAAAGGCCAGTCCCCATGCGAGTTCCTCGGGGGCCTCTCGGCATTCCTCTCCCGTCGATGCTGGGGCCTAAGACCTTGTGTGGAGTCGGGGCCGGAACCTGAGGATTCCTCTCCAGTGCTGACATGGATCTTGGGGTACTTCTGGAGTCTCCCCAGGGGAGTCAGTCCTCGTCTCGAATGCGGGCATGCACTTGCGCTTTCCTCCACAGCGGTAGCAGCAGTGTCCCGCAGTCCGCCGCGTGGATCAAAGGATCTATGGTTTTCCCTCGAGTCTTTCAAAGGAGTCTTTCCCACGAGGCTTTCCCACGAGGCTTTCCCACAGGGCTGTCCCACGTGCACACGTGGTGGGAGGCGATCCTCGGCTTGAACGTCAAGGCAGTGCAGGGAAAACAGGTTCCTCTGGAATGGACTGACACATCTGGGGGACTCTTGGAATGGTGGCATGACCCTGGAGTTCCTCTCGCCTTTCCTGTGGAGAGCGCCTCCTCTTGAGATGCGACGGGAACTCCGGGAATTCTTTCCCTACGAAACAGGGAAAGGATCCCTCATCTCGAGCTAGGAGGCGGAAACGGGGCTCCCCTGGATATGTGCGGGACACCACGTGCTTCCTCTCGAGTGCAGACGGGTATGTCGAGGAACTTCTTGAGTTGCAGCAAGGGTGTGAAGGACCCTTTGGAAGTTCCAGTGGTTAGATGTGATTGGCCTCGAGAAGCCTCATCGGAAATGGGCCTCATCTCGCCTGGAGGTGAAAACCTCCTGGATTTTCTCGAGTTGCGGCAGGTGCTCTCGACTTACGAAGGGGACCTCAGGGACCCGCTCTTGTGGCCTCAGGAAAGGCCAGTCCCCATGCGAGTTCCTCGGGGGCCTCTCGGGATTCCTCTCCCGTCGATGCCGGGGCCTAAGACCTTGTGTGGAGTCGGGGCCGGAACCTGAGGATTCCTCTCCAGTGCTGACATGGATCTTGGGGTACTTCTGGAGTCTCCCCAGGGGAGTCAGTCCTCGTCTCGAATGCGGGCATGCACTTGCGCTTTCCTCCAGAGCGGTAGCAGCAGTGTCACGCAGTCCGCCGCGTGGATCAAAGGATCTATGGTTTTCCCTCGAGTCTTTCCCACGAGGCTTTCCCACGAGGCTTTCCCACAGGGCTGTCCCACGTGCACACGTGGTGGGAGTCGATCCTCGGCTTGAACGTCAAGGCAGTGCAGGGAAAACAGGTTCCTCTGGAATGGACTGACACATCTGGGGGACTCTTGGAATGGTGGCATGACCCTGGAGTTCCTCTCGCCTTTCCTGTGGAGAGCGCCTCCTCTTGAGATGCGACGGGAACGCCGGGAATTCTTTCCCTACGAAACAGGGAAAGGATCCCTCATCTCGAGCTAGGAGGCGGAAACGGGGCTCCCCTAGATGTGTGCGGGACCCCACGTGCTTCCTCTTGATTGGAGACGGGTATGTCGGGGAACTTCTTGAGTTGCAGCAATGGTGTGAAGGACCCTTTGGAAGTTCCAGTGGTTAGATGTGATTGGCCTCGTGAAGCCTCAGCGGAAATGGGCCTCATCTCGCCTGGAGGGCAAAACCTCCTGAATTTTCTCGAGTTGCGGCAGGTGCTCTCGACTTACGACGGGGACCTCAGGGACCCACTCTGTTGGCCTCAGGAAAAGCCAGTCCCCATGCGAGTTCCTCGGGGGCGTCTCGGGATTCCTCTCCCGTCGATGCCGGGGCCTAAGACCTTGTGTGGAGTCGGGGCCGGAACCTCAGGATTCCTCTCCAGTGCTGACATGGATCTTGGGGTACTTCTGGAGTCTCCCCAGGGGAGTCAGTCCTCGTCTCGAATGCGGGCATGCATTGCGCTTTCCTCCAGAGCGGTAGCAGCAGTGTCACGCAGTCCGCCGCGGGGATCAAAGGATCTATGGTTTTCCCTCGAGGCTTTCCCACGAGGCTTTCCCACGAGGCTTTCCCACAGGGCTGTCCCACGTGCACACGTGGTGGGAGTCGATCCTCGGCTTGAACGTCAAGGCAGTGCAGGGAAAACATGTTCCTCTGGAATGGACTGACACATCTGGGGGACTCTTGGAATGGTGGCATGACCCTGGAGTTCCTCTCGCCTTTCCTGTGGAGAGCGCCTCCTCTTGAGATGCGACGGGAACGCCGGGAATTCTTTCCCTACGAAACAGGGAAAGGATCCCTCATCTCGAGCTAGGAGGCGGAAACGGGGCTCCCATGGGTGTGTGCAGGACACCACGTGCTTCCTCTCGAGTGGAGACGGGTATGTCAGGGAACTTCTTGAGTTGCAGCAAGGGTGTGAAGGACCCTTTGGAAGTTCCAGTGGTTAGATGTGATTGGCCTCGAGAAGCCTCATCGGAAATGGGCCTCATCTCGCCTGGAGGGCAAAACCTCCTGGATTTTCTCGAGTGGCGGCAGGTGCTCTCGACTTACGACGGGGACCTCAGGGACCCGCTCTGGTGGCCTCAGGAAAGGCCAGTCCCCATGCGAGTTCCACGGGGGCCTCTCGGGATTCCTCTCCCGTCGATGCCGGGGCCTAAGACCTTGTGTGGAGTCGGGGCCCGAACCTGAGGATTCCTCTCCAGTGCTGACATGGATCTTGGGGTACTTCTGGAGTCACCCCAGGGGAGTCAGTCCTCGTCTCGAATGCGGGCATGCACTTGCGCTTTCCTCCACAGCGGTAGCAGCAGTGTCACGCAGTCCGCCGCGTGGATCAAAGGATCTATGGTTTTCCCTCGAGTCTTTCCCACGAGGCTTTCCCACGAGGCTTTCCCACAGGGCTGTCCCACGTGCACACGTGGTGGGAGTCGATCCTCGGCATGAACGTCAAGGCAGTGCAGGGAAAACAGGTTCCTCTGGAATGGACTGACACATCTGGGGGTCTCTTGGAATGGTGGCATGACCCTGGAGTTCCTCAAGCCTTTCCTGTGGAGAGCGCCTCCTCTTGAGATGTGACGGAAACGCCGGGAATTCTTTCCCTACGAAACAGGGAAAGGATCCCTCATCTCGAGCTAGGAGGCGGAAACGGGGCTCCCCTGGATGTGTGCGGGACACCACGTGCTTCCTCTCGAGTGCAGACGGGTATGTCGGGGAACTTCTTGATTTGCAGCAATGGTGTGAAGGACCCTTTGGAAGTTCCAGTGGTTAGATGTGATTGGCCTCGAGAAGCCTCAGCGGAAATGGGCCTCATCTCGCCTGGAGGGCAAAACCTCCTGGATTTTCTCGAGTTGCGGCAGGTGCTCTCGACTTACGACGGGGACCTCAGGGAACCGCTCTGGTGTCCTCAGGAAAGCCAGTCCCCATGCGAGTTCCTCGGGGGCCTCTCGGGATTCCTCTCCCGTCGATGCCGGGGCCTAAGACCTTGTGTGGAGTCGGGGCCGGAACCTGAGGATTCCTCTCCAGTGCTGACATGGATCTTGGGGTACTTCTGGAGTCTCCCCAGGGGAGTCAGTGCTCGTCTCGAATGCGGGCATGCACTTGCGCTTTCCTCCAGAGCGGTAGCAGCAGTGTCACGCAGTCCGCAGCGTGGATCAAAGGATGTATGTTTTTCCCTCGAGTCTTTCCCACGAGGCTTTCCCACGAGGCTTTCCCACAGGGCTGTCCCACGTGCACACGTGGTGGGAGTCGATCCTCGGCTTGAACGTCAAGGCAGTGCAGGGAAAACAGGTTCCTCTGGAATGGACTGACACATCTGGGGGACTCTTGGAATGGTGGCACGACCCTGGAGTTCCTCTCCCCTTTCCTGTGGAGAGCGCCTCCTCTTGAGATGCGAAGGGAACGCCGGGAATTCTTTCCCTACGAAACAGGGAAAGGATCCCTCATCTCGAGCTCGGAGGCGGAAACAGGGCTCCCCTGGATGTGTGCGGGAGCCACGTGCTTCGTCTCGAGTGGAGACGGGTATGTCGGGGAACTTCTTGAGTTGCAGCAAGGGTGTGAAGGACCCTTTGGAAGTTCCAGTGGTTAGACGTGATTGGCCTCGAGAAGCCTCAGTGGAAATGGGCCTCATCTCGCCTGGAGGGCAAAACCTCCTGGATTTTCTCAAGTTGCGGCAGGTGCTCTCGACTTACGACGGGGACCTCAGGGACCCGCTCTGGTGGCCTCAGGAAAGGCCAGTCCCCATGCGAGTTCCTCGGGGGCCTCTCGGGATTCCTCGCCGTCGATGCTGGGGCCTAAGACCTTGTGTGGAGTCGGGGCCGGAACCTGAGGATTCCTCTCCAGTGCTGACATGTATCTTGGGGTACTTCTGGAGTCTCCCCAGGGGAGTCAGTCCTCGTCTCGAATGCGGGCATGCACTTGCGCTTTCCTCCAGAGCGGTAGCAGCAGTGTCACGCAGTCTGCCGCGTGGATCAAAGGATCTATGGTTTTCCCTCGAGTCTTTCCCACGAGGCTTTCCCACGAGGCTTTCCCACAGGGCTGTCCCACGTGCACACGTGGTGGGAGTCGATCCTCGGCTTGAACGTCAAGGCAGTGCAGGGAAAACAGGTTCCTCTGGAATGGACTGACACATCTGGGGGACTCTTGGAATGGTGGCATGACCCTGGAGTTCCTCTCGCCTTTCCTGTGGAGAGCGTCTCCTCTTGAGATGCGACGGGAACTCCGGGAATTCTTTCCCTACGAAACAGGGAAAGGATCCCTCATCTCGAGCTAGGAGGCGGAAACGGGGCTCCCCTGGATATGTGCGGGACACCACGTGCTTCCTCTCGAGTTCAGACGGGTATGTCGAGGAACTTCTTGAGTTGCAGCAAGGGTGTGAAGGACCCTTTGGAAGTTCCAGTGGTTAGATGTGATTGGCCTCGAGAAGCCTCAGCGGAAATTGGCCTCATCTCGCCTGGAGGTGAAAACCTCCTGGATTTTCTCGAGTTGCGGCAGGTGCTCTCGACTTACGACGGGGACCTCAGGGACCCGCTTTGGTGGCCTCAGGAAAGGCCAGTCCCCATGCGAGTTCCTCGGGGGCCTCTCGGGATTCCTCTCCCGTCGATGCCGGGACCTAAGACCTTGTGTGGAGTCGGGGCCGGAACCTGAGGATTCCTCTCCACTGCTGACATGGATCTTGGGGTACTTCTGGAGTCACCCCAGGGGAGTCAGTCCTCGTCTCGAATGCGGGCATGCACTTGCGCTTTCCTCCAGAGAGGTAGCAGCAGTGTCACGCAGTCCGCCGCGTGTATCAAAGGATCTATGGTTTTCCCTCGAGTCTTTCCCACGAGGCTTTCCCACGAGGCTTTCCCACAGGGCTGTCCCACGTGCACACGTGATGGGAGTCGATCCTCGGCTTGAACGTCAAGGCAGTGCAGGGAAAACAGGTTCCTCTGGAATGGACTGACACATCTGGGGGACTCTTGGAATGGTGGCACGACCCTGGAGTTCCTCTCGCCTTTCCTGTGGAGTGCGCCTCCTCTTGAGATGAGACGGGAACGCCGGGAATTCTTTCCCTACGAAACAGGGAAAGGATCCCTCATCTCGAGCTAGGAGGCGGAAACGGGGCTCCCCTGGATGTGTGCGGGACACCACGTGCTTCCTCTCGAGTGGAGACGGGTATGTCGGGGAACTTCTTGAGTTGCAGCAAGGGTGTGAAGGACCCTTTGGAAGTTCCAGTGGTTAGATGTGATTGGCCTCGAGAAGCCTCAGCGGAAATGGGCCTCATCTCGCCTGGAGGGCAAAACCTCCTGGATTTTCTCGAGTTGCGGCAGGTGC
Source organism: Ovis canadensis (assembly GCF_042477335.2). Lineage (NCBI taxonomy): Eukaryota > Metazoa > Chordata > Mammalia > Artiodactyla > Bovidae > Ovis > Ovis canadensis. Next base: position 6,160,501 of record NC_091252.1, read on the forward strand.
TCTCGACTTACGACGGGGACCTCACGGAACCGCTCTGGTGTCCTCAGGAAAGCCAGTCCCCATGCGAGTTCCTCGGGGGCCTCTCGGGATTCCTCTCCCGTCGATGCCGGGGCCTAAGACCTTGTGTGGAGTCGGGGCCGGAACCTGAGGATTCCTCTCCAGTGCTGACATGGATCTTGGGGTACTTCTGGAGTCTCCCCAGGGGAGTCAGTGCTCGTCTCGAATGCGGGCATGCACTTGCGCTTTCCTCCAGAGCGGTAGCAGCAGTGTCACGCAGTCCGCCGCGTGGATCAAAGGATGTATGTTTTTCCCTCGAGTCTTTCCCACGAGGCTTTCCCACGAGGCTTTCCCACAGGGCTGTCCCTCGTGCACACGTGGTGGGAGTCGATCCTCGGCTTGAACGTCAAGGCAGTGCAGGGAAAACAGGTTCCTCTGGAATGGACTGACACATCTGGGGGACTCTTGGAATGGTGGCACGACCCTGGAGTTCCTCTCCCCTTTCCTGTGGAGAGCGCCTCCTCTTGAGATGCGACGGGAACGCCGGGAATTCTTTCCCTACGAAACAGGGAAAGGATCCCTCATCTCGAGCTCGGAGGCGGAAACAGGGCTCCCCTGGATGTGTGCGGGAGCCACGTGCTTCGTCTCGAGTGGAGACGGGTATGTCGGGGAACTTCTTGAGTTGCAGCAAGGGTGTGAATGACCCTTTGGAAGTTCCAGTGGTTAGACGTGATTGGCCTCGAGAAGCCTCAGTGGAAATGGGCCTCATCTCGCCTGGAGGGCAAAACCTCCTGGATTTTCTCGAGTTGCGGCAGGTGCTCTCGACTTACGACGGGGACCTCAGGGACCCGCTCTGGTGGCCTCAGGAAAGGCCAGTCCCCATGCGAGTTCCTCGGGGGCCTCTCGGGATTCCTCTCCCGTCGATGCTGGGGCCTAAGACTTTGTGTGGAGTCGGGGCCGGAACCTGAGGATTCCTCTCCAGTGCTGACATGGATCTTGGGGTACTTCTGGAGTCTCCCCAGGGGAGTCAGTCCTCGTCTCGAATGCGGGCATGCACTTGCGCTTTCCTCCAGAGCGGTAGCAGCAGTGTCACGCAGTCTGCCGCGTGGATCAAAGGATCTATGGTTTTCCCTCGAGTCTTTCCCACGAGGCTTTCCCACGAGGCTTTCCCACAGGGCTGTCCCACGTGCACACGTGGTGGGAGTCGATCCTCGGCTTGAACGTCAAGGCAGTGCAGGGAAAACAGGTTCCTCTGGAATGGACTGACACATCTGGGGGTCTCTTGGAATGGTGGCATGACCCTGGAGTTCCTCTCGCCTTTCCTGTGGAGAGCGCCTCCTCTTGAGATGCGACGGAAACGCCGGGAATTCTTTCCCTACGAAACAGGAAAAGGATCCCTCATCTCGAGCTAGGAGGCGGAAACGGGGCTCCCCTGGATGTGTGCGGGACACCACGTGCTTCCTCTCGAGTGCAGACGGGTATGTCGGGGAACTTCTTGAGTTGCAGCAAGGGTGTGAAGGACCCTTTGGAAGTTCCAGTGGTTAGATGTGATTGGCCTCGAGAAGCCTCAGCGGAAATCGGCCTCATCTCGCCTGGAGGGCAAAACCTCCTGGATTTTCTCGAGTTGCGGCAGGTGCTCTCGACTTACGACGGGGACCTCAGGGAACCGCTCTGGTGTCCTCAGGAAAGCCAGTCCCCATGCGAGTTCCTCGGGGGCCTCTCGGGATTCCTCTCCCGTCGATGCCGGGGCCTATGACCTTGTGTGGAGTCGGGGCCGGAACCTGAGGATTCCTCTCCAGTGCTGACATGGATCTTGGGGTACTTCTAGAGTCTCCCCAGGGGAGTCAGTCCTCGTCTCGAATGCGGGCATGCACTTGCGCTTTCCTCCAGAGCGGTAGCAGTAGTGTCACGCAGTCCGCCGCGTGGATCAAAGGATGTATGGTTTTCCCTCGAGTCTTTCCCACGAGGCTTTCCCACGAGGCTTTCCCACAGGGCTGTCCCACGTGCACACGTGGTGGGAGTCGATCCTGGGCTTGACGTCAAGGCAGTGCAGGGAAAACAGGTTCCTCTGGAATGGACTGACACATCTGGGGGACTCTTGGAATGGTGTCACGACCCTGGAGTTCCTCTCCCCTTTCCTGTGGAGAGCGCCTCCTCTTGAGATGCGACGGGAACGCCGGGAATTCTTTCCCTACGAAACAGGGAAAGGATCCCTCATCTCGAGCTAGGAGGCGGAAACGGGGCTCCCCTGGATGTGTGCGGGACACCACGTGCTTCCTCTCGAGTGCAGACGGGTATGTCGGGGAACTTCTTGATTTGCAGCAATGGTGTGAAGGACCCTTTGGAAGTTCCAGTGGTTAGATGTGATTGGCCTCGAGAAGCCTCAGCGGAAATGGGCCTCATCTCGCCTGGAGGGCAAAACCTCCTGGATTTTCTCGAGTGGCGGCAGGTGCTCTCGACTTACGACGGGGACCTCAGGGACCCTCTCTGGTGGCCTCAGGAAAGGCCAGTACCCATGCGAGTTCCTCGGGGGCCTCTCGGGATTCCTCTCCCGTCGATGCCAGGGCCTAAGACCTTGTGTGGAGTCGGGGCTGGAACCTGAGGATTCCTCTCCAGTGCTGACATGGATCTTGGGGTACTTCTGGAGTCTCCCCAGGGGAGTCAGTCCTCGTCTCGAATGCGGGCATGCACTTGCGCTTTCCTCCAGAGCTGTAGCAGCATTGCCACGCAGTCCGCCGCTTGGATCAAAGGATCTATGGTTTTCCCTCGAGTCTTTCCCACGAGGCTTTCCCACGTGGCTTTCCCACAGGGCTGTCCCACGTGCACACGTGATGGGAGTCGATCCTCGGCTTGAACGTCAAGGCAGTGCAGGGAAAACAGTTTCCTCTGGAATGGACTGACACATCTGGGGGACTCTTGGAATGGTGGCACGACCCTGGAGTTCCTCTCGCCTTTCCTGTGGAGAGCGCCTCCTCTTGAGATGCGACGGGAACGCCGGGAATTCTTTCCCTACGAAACAGGGAAAGGATCCCTCATCTCGAGCTAGGAGGCGGAAACGGGGCTCCCCTGGATGTGTGCGGGACACCACGTGCTTCCTCTCGAGTGGAGACGGGTATGTCGGGGAACTTCTTGAGTTGCAGCAAGGGTGTGAAGGACCCTTTGGAAGTTCCAGTGGTTAGATGTGATTGGCCTCGAGAAGCCTCATCGGAAATGGGCCTCATCTCGCCTGGAGGGCAAAACCTCCTGGATTTTCTCGAGTTGCGGCAGGTGCTCTCGACTTACGACGGGGACCTCAGGGAACCGCTCTGGTGTCCTCAGGAAAGCCAGTCCCCATGCGAGTTCCTCGGGGGCCTCTCGGGATTCCTCTCCCGTCGATGCCGGGGCCTAAGACCTTGTGTGGAGTCGGGGCCGGAACCTGAGGATTCCTCTCCAGTGCTGACATGGATCTTGGGGTACTTCTGGAGTCTCCCCAGGGGAGTCAGTGCTCGTCTCAAATGCGGGCATGCACTTGCGCTTTCCTCCAGAGCGGTAGCAGCAGTGTCACGCAGTCCGCCGCGTGGATCAAAGGATGTATGGTTTTCCCTCGAGTCTTTCCCACGAGGCTTTCCCTCGAGGCTTTCCCACAGGGCTGTCCCACGTGCACACGTGGTGGGAGTCGATCCTCGGCTTGAACGTCAAGGCAGTGCAGGGAAAACAGGTTCCTCTGGAATGGACTGACACGTCTGGGGGACTCTTGGAATGGTGGCAAGACCCTGGAGTTCCTCTCGCCTTTCCTGTGGAGAGCGCCTCCTCTTGAGATGCGACGGGAACTCCGGGAATTCTTTCCCTACGAAACAGGGAAAGGATCCCTCATCTCGAGCTAGGAGGCGGAAACGGGGCTCCCCTGGATATGTGCGGGACACCACGTGCTTCCTCTCGAGTGCAGACGGGTATGTCGAGGAACTTCTTGAGTTGCAGCAAGGGTGTGAAGGACCCTTTGGAAGTTCCAGTGGTTAGATGTGATTGGCCTCGAGAAGCCTCAGCGGAAATTGGCCTCATCTCGCCTGGAGGTGAAAACCTCCTGGATTTTCTCGAGTTGCGGCAGGTGCTCTCGACTTACGACGGGGACCTCAGGGACCCGCTCTGGTGGCCTCAGGAAAGGCCAGTCCCCATGCGAGTTCCTCGGGGGCCTCTCGGGATTCCTCTCCCGTCGATGCCGGGACCTAAGACCTTGTGTGGAGTCGGGGCCGGAACCTGAGGATTCCTCTCCACTGCTGACATGGATCTTGGGGTACTTCTGGAGTCTCCCCAGGGGAGTCAGTCCTCGTCTCGAATGCGGGCATGCACTTGCGCTTTCCTCCAGAGAGGTAGCAGCAGTGTCACGCAGTCTGCCGCGTGGATCAAAGGATCTATGGTTTTCCCTCGAGTCTTTCCCACGAGGCTTTCCCACGAGGCTTTCCCACAGGGCTGTCCCACGTGCACACGTGATGGGAGTCGATCCTCGGCTTGAACGTCAAGGCAGTGCAGGGAAAACAGGTTCCTCTGGAATGGACTGACACATCTGGGGGACTCTTGGAATGGTGGCACGACCCTGGAGTTCCTCTCGCCTTTCCTGTGGAGAGCGCCTCCTCTTGAGATGCGACGGGAACGCCGGGAATTCTTTCCCTACGAAACAGGGAAAGGATCCCTCATCTCGAGCTAGGAGGCGGAAACGGGGCTCCCCTGGATGTGTGCGGGACACCACGTGCTTCCTCTCGAGTGGAGACGGGTATGTCGGGGAACTTCTTGAGTTGCAGCAAGGGTGTGAAGGACCCTTTGGAAGTTCCAGTGGTTAGATGTGATTGGCCTCGAGAAGCCTCAGCGGAAATGGGCCTCATCTCGCCTGGAGGGCAAAACCTCCTGGATTTTCTCGAGTTGCGGCAGGTGCTCTCGACTTACGACGGGGACCTCAGGGAACCGCTCTGGTGTCCTCAGGAAAGCCAGTCCCCATGCGAGTTCCTCGGGGGCCTCTCGGGATTCCTCTCCCGTCGATGCCGGGGCCTAAGACCTTGTGTGGAGTCGGGGCCGGAACCTGAGGATTCCTCTCCAGTGCTGACATGGATCTTGGGGTACTTCTGGAGTCTCCCCAGGGGAGTCAGTGCTCGTCTCAAATGCGGGCATGCACTTGCGCTTTCCTCCAGAGCGGTAGCAGCAGTGTCACGCAGTCCGCCGCGTGGATCAAAGGATGTATGGTTTTCCCTCGAGTCTTTCCCACGAGGCTTTCCCACGAGGCTTTCCCACAGGGCTGTCCCAAGTGCACACGTGGTGGGAGTCGATCCTCGGCTTGAACGTCAAGGCAGTGCAGGGAAAACAGGTTCCTCTGGAATGGACTGACACATCTGGGGGACTCTTGGAATGGTGGCAAGACCCTGGAGTTCCTCTCGCCTTTCCTGTGGAGAGCGCCTCCTCTTGAGATGCGACGGGAACTCCGGGAATTCTTTCCCTACGAAACAGGGAAAGGATCCCTCATCTCGAGCTAGGAGGCGGAAACGGGGCTCCCCTGGATATGTGCGGGACACCACGTGCTTCCTCTCGAGTGCAGACGGGTATGTCGGGGAACTTCTTGAGTTGCAGCAAGGGTGTGAATGACCCTTTGGAAGTTCCAGTGGTTAGAAGTGATTGGCCTCGAGAAGCCTCATCAGAAATGGGCCTCATCTCGCCTGGAGGGCAAAACCTCCTGGATTTTCTCGAGTGGCGGCAGGTGCTCTCGACTTACGACGGGGACCTCAGGGACCCGCTCTGGTGGCCTCAGGAAAGGCCAGTCCCCATGCGAGTTCCACGGGGGCCTCTCGGCATTCCTCTCCTGTCGATGCTGGGGCCTAAGACCTTGTGTGGAGTCGGGGCTGGAACCTGAGGATTCCTCTCCACTGCTGACATGGATCTTGGGGTACTTCTGGAGTCTCCCCAGGGGAGTCAGTCCTCGTCTCGAATGCGGGCATGCACTTGCGCTTTCCTCCAGAGAGGTAGCAGCAGTGTCACGCAGTCTGCCGCGTGGATCAAAGGATCTATGGTTTTCCCTCGAGTCTTTCCCACGAGGCTTTCCCACGAGGCTTTCCCACAGGGCTGTCCCACGTGCACACGTGATGGGAGTCGATCCTCGGCTTGAACGTCAAGGCAGTGCAGGGAAAACAGGTTCCTCTGGAATGGACTGACACATCTGGGGGACTCTTGGAATGGTGGCACGACCCTGGAGTTCCTCTCCCCTTTCCTGTGGAGAACGCCTCCTCTTGAGATGAGACGGGAACGCCGGGAATTCTTTCCCTACGAAACAGGGAAAGGATCCCTCATCTCGAGCTAGGAGGCGGAAACGGGGCTCCCCTGGATGTGTGCGGGACACCACGTGCTTCCTCTCGAGTGGAGACGGGTATGTCGGGGAACTTCTTGAGTTGCAGCAAGGGTGTGAAGGACCCTTTGGAAGTTCCAGTGGTTAGATGTGATTGGCCTCGAGAAGCCTCATCGGAAATGGGCCTCATCTCGCCTGGAGGGCAAAACCTCCTGGATTTTCTCGAGTTGCGGCAGGTGCTCTCGACTTACGACGGGGACCTCAGGGAACCGCTCTGGTGTCCTCAGGAAAGCCAGTCCCCATGCGAGTTCCTCGGGGGCCTCTCGGGATTCCTCTCCCGTCGATGCCGGGGCCTAAGACCTTGTGTGGAGTCGGGGCCGGAACCTGAGGATTCCTCTCCAGTGCTGACATGGATCTTGGGGTACTTCTGGAGTCTCCCCAGGGGAGTCAGTGCTCGTCTCGAATGCGGGCATGCACTTGCGCTTTCCTCCAGAGCGGTAGCAGCAGTGTCACGCAGTCCGCCGCGTGGATCAAAGGATGTATGGTTTTCCCTCGAGTCTTTCCCACGAGGCTTTCCCACGAGGCTTTCCCACAGGGCTGTCCCACGTGCACACGTGGTGGGAGTAGATCCTCGGCTTGAACGTCAAGGCAGTGCAGGGAAAACAGGTTCCTCTGGAATGGACTGACACATCTGGGGGACTCTTGGAATGGTGGCACGACCCTGGAGTTCCTCTCCCCTTTCCTGTGGAGAGCGCCTCCTCTTGAGATGCGAAGGGAACGCCGGGAATTCTTTCCCTACGAAACAGGGAAAGGATCCCTCATCTCGAGCTCGGAGGCGGAAACAGGGCTCCCCTGGATGTGTGCGGGAGCCACGTGCTTCGTCTCGAGTGGAGACGGGTATGTCGGGGAACTTCTTGAGTTGCAGCAAGGGTGTGAATGACCCTTTGGAAGTTCCAGTGGTTAGACGTGATTGGCCTCGAGAAGCCTCAGTGGAAATGGGCCTCATTTCGCCTGGAGGGCAAAACCTCCTGGATTTTCTCGAGTTGCGGCAGGTGCTCTCGACTTACGACGGGGACCTCAGGGACCCGCTCTGGTGGCCTCAGGAAAGGCCAGTCCCCATGCGAGTTCCTCGGGGGCCTCTCGGGATTCCTCTCCCGTCGATGCTGGGGCCTAAGACCTTGTGTGGAGTCGGGGCCGGAACCTGAGGATTCCTCTCCAGTGCTGACATGGATCTTGGGGTACTTCTGGAGTCTCCCCAGGGGAGTCAGTCCTCGTCTCGAATGCGGGCATGCACTTGCGCTTTCCTTCAGAGCGGTAGCAGCAGTGTCACGCAGTCTGCCGCGTGGATCAAAGGATCTATGGTTTTCCCTCGAGTCTTTCCCACGAGGCTTTCCCACGAGGCTTTCCCACAGGGCTGTCCCACGTGCACACGTGGTGGGAGTCGATCCTCGGCTTGAACGTCAAGGCAGTGCAGGGAAAACAGGTTCCTCTGGAATGGACTGACACATCTGGGGGTCTCTTGGAATGGTGGCATGACCCTGGAGTTCCTCTCGCCTTTCCTGTGGAGAGCGCCTCCTCTTGAGATGCGACGGAAACGCCGGGAATTCTTTCCCTACGAAACAGGGAAAGGATCCCTCATCTCGAGCTAGGAGGCGGAAACGGGGCTCCCCTGGATGTGTGCGGGACACCACGTGCTTCCTCTCGAGTGCAGACGGGTATGTCGGGGAACTTTTTGAGTTGCAGCAAGGGTGTGAAGGACCCTTTGGAAGTTCCAGTGGTTAGATGTGATTGGTCTCGAGAAGCCTCAGCGGAAATGGGTCTCATCTCGCCTGGAGGGCAAAACCTCCTGGATTTTCTCGAGTGGCGGCAGGTGCTCTCGACTTACGATGGGGACCTCAGGGACCCTCTCTGGTGGCCTCAGGAAAGGCCAGTACCCATGCCAGTTCCTCGGGGGCCTCTCGGGATTCCTCTCCCGTCGATGCCGGGGCCTAAGACCTTGTGTGGAGTCGGGGCTGGAACCTGAGGATTCCTCTCCAGTGCTGACATGGATCTTGGGGTACTTCTGGAGTCTCCCCAGGGGAGTCAGTCCTCGTCTCGAATGCGGGCATGCACTTGCGCTTTCCTCCAGAGCTGTAGCAGCAGTGCCACGCAGTCCGCCGCGTGGATCAAAGGATCTATGGTTTTCCCTCGAGTCTTTCCCACGAGGCTTTCCCACGAGGCTTTCCCACAGGGCTGTCCCACGTGCACACGTGGTGGGAGTCGATCCTCGGCTTGAACGTCAAGGCAGTGCAGGGAAAACATGTTCCTCTGGAATGGACTGACACATCTGGGGGACTCTTGGAATGGTGTCACGACCCTGGAGTTCCTCTCGCCTATCCTGTGGAGAGCGCCTCCTCTTGAGATGCGACGGGAACGCCGGGAATTCTTTCCCTACGAAACAGGGAAAGGATCCCTCATCTCGAGCTAGGAGGCGGAAACGGGGCTCCCATGGATGTGTGCGGGACACCACGTGCTTCCTCTCGAGTGGAGACGGGTATGTCGGGGAACTTCTTGAGTTGCAGCAAGGGTGTGAAGGACCCTTTGGAAGTTCCAGTGGTTAGATGTGATTGGCCTCGAGAAGCCTCAGCGGAAATGGGCCTCATCTCGCCTGGAGGGCAAAACCTCCTGGATTTTCTCGAGTTGCGGCAGGTGCTCTCGACTTACGACGGGGACCTCAGGGACCCGCTCTGGTGGCCTCAGGAAAGTCCAGTCCCCATGCGAGTTCCACGGGGGCCTCTCGGCATTCCTCTCCCGCCGATGCCGGGGCCTAAGACCTTGTGTGGAGTCGGGGCCGGAACCTGAGGATTCCTCTCCAGTGGTTACATGGATCTTGGGGTACTTCTGGAGTCTCCCCAGGGGAGTCAGTCCTCGTCTCGAATGCGGGCATGCACTTGCGCTTTCCTCCAGAGCGGTAGCAGCAGTGTACCGCAGTCCTCCGCGTGGATCAAAGGATCTATGGTTTTCCCTCGAGTCTTTCCCACGAGGCTTTCCCACGAGGCTTTCCCACAGGGCTGTCCCACGTGCACACGTGGTGGGAGTCGATCCTCGGCTTGAACATAAATGCAGTGCAGGGAAAACAGGTTCCTCTGGAATGGACTGACACATCTGGGGGTCTCTTGGAATGGTGCCACGACCCTGGAGTTCCTCTCGCCTTTCCTGTGGAGAGCGCCACCTCTTCGGGAACGCCGGGAATTCTTTCCCTACGAAACAGGGAAAGGATCCCTCATCTCGAGCTAGGAGGCGGAAACGGGGCTCCCCTGGATGTGTGCGGGACCCCACTTGCTTCCTCTCCAGTGGAGACGGGTATGTCGGGGAACTTCTTGAGTTGCAGCAAGGGTGTGAAGGACCCTTTGGAAGTTCCAGTGGTTAGACGTGATTGGCCTCGAGAAGCCTCAGTGGAAATGGGCCTCATCTCGCCTGGAGGGCAAAACCTCCTGGATTTTCTCTAGTTGCGGCAGGTGCTCTCGACTTACCACGGGGACCTCAGGGACCCACTCTGGTGGCCTCAGGAAAGGCCAGTCCCCATGCGAGTTCCTCGGGGGCCTCTCGGGATTCCTCTCCCGTCGATGCCGGGGCCTAAGACCTTGTGTGGAGTCGGGGCCGGAACCTGAGGATTCCTCTCCAGTGCTGACATGGATCTTGGGGTACTTCTGGAGTCTCCCCAGGGGAGTCAGTCCTCGTCTCGAATGAGGGCATGCACTTGCGCTTTCCTCCACAGCGGTAGCAGCATTGTCACGCAGTCCACCGCGTGGATCAAAGGATCTATGGTTTTCCCCCGAGTCTTTCCCACGAGGCTTTCCCACGAGGCTTTCCCACAGGGCTGTCCCACGTGCACACGTGGTGGGAGTCGATCCTCGGCTTGAACGTCAAGGCAGTGCAGGGAAAACAGGTTCCTCTGGAATGGACTGACACATCTGGGGGTCTCTCGGAATGGTGGCACGACCCTGGAGTTCCTCTCGCCTTTCCTGTGGAGAGCGCCTCCTCTTGAGATGCGACGGAAACGCCGGGAATTCTTTCCCTACGAAACAGGGAAAGGATCCCTCATCTCGAGCTTGGAGGCGGAAACGGGGCTCCCCTGGATGTGTGCGGGACACCACGTGCTTCCTCTCGAGTGCAGACGGGTATGTCGGGGAACTTCTTGAGTTGCAGCAAGGGTGTGAAGGACCCTTTGGAAGTTCCAGTGGTTAGATGTGATTGGCCTCCAGAAGCCTCAGCGGAAATGGGCCTCATCTCGCCTGGAGGGCAAAACCTCCTGGATTTTCTCGAGTTGCGGCAGGTGCTCTCGACTTACGACGGGGACCTCAGGGAACCGCTCTGGTGTCCTCAGGAAAGCCAGTCCCCATGCGAGTTCCTCGGGGGCCTCTCGGGATTCCTCTCCCGTCGATGCCGGGGCCTAAGACCTTGTGTGGAGTCGGGGCCGGAACCTGAGGATTCCTCTCCAGTGCTGACATGGATCTTGGGGTACTTCTGGAGTCTCCCCAGGGGAGTCAGTGCTCGTCTCGAATGCGGGCATGCACTTGCGCTTTCCTCCAAAACGGTAGCAGCAGTGTCACGCAGTCCGCCGCGTGGATCAAAGGATGTATGGTTTTCCCTCGAGTCTTTCCCACGAGGCTTTCCCACGAGGCTTTCCCACAGGGCTGTCCCACGTGCACACGTGGTGGGAGTCGATCCTCGGCTTGAACGTCAAGGCAGTGCAGGGAAAACAGGTTCCTCTGGAATGGACTGACACATCTGGGGGACTCTTGGAATGGTGGCACGACCCTGGAGTTCCTCTCGCCTTTCCTGTGGAGAGCGCCTCCTCTTGAGATGCGACGGGAACGCCGGGAATTCTTTCCCTATGAAACAGGGAAAGGATCCCTCATCTCAAGCTAGGAGGCGGAAACGCGGCTCCCCTGTATGTGTGCGGGACACCACGTGCTTCCTCTCGAGTGGAGACGGGTATGTCGGGGAACTTCTTGAGTTGCAGCAATGGTGTGAAGGACCCTTTGGAAGTTCCAGTGGTTAGATGTGATTGGCCTCGTGAAGCCTCAGCGGAAATGGGCCTCATCTCGCCTGGAGGGCAAAACCTCCTGAATTTTCGCGAGTTGCGGCAGGTGCTCTCGACTTACGACGGGGACCTCAGGGACCCGCTCTGTTGGCCTCAGGAAAAGCCAGTCCCCATGCGAGTTCCTCGGGGGCGTCTCGGGATTCCTCTCCCGTCGATGCCGGGGCCTAAGACCTTGTGTGGAGTCGGGGCCGGAACCTCAGGATTCCTCTCCAGTGCTGACATGGATCTTGGGGTACTTCTGGAGTCTCCCCAGGGGAGTCAGTCCTCGTCTCGAATGCGGGCATGCATTGCGCTTTCCTCCAGAGCGGTAGCAGCAGTGTCACGCTGTCCGCCGCGTGGATCAAAGGATCTATGGTTTTCCCTCGAGTCTTTCCCACGAGGCTTTCCCACGAGGCTTTCCCACAGGGCTGTCCCACGTGCACACGTGGTGGGAGTCGATCCTCGGCTTGAACGTCAAGGCAGTGCAGGGAAAACATGTTCCTCTCGAATGGACTGACACATCTGGGGGACTCTTGGAATGGTGGCATGACCCTGGAGTTCCTCTCGCCTTTCCTGTGGAGAGCGCCTCCTCTTGAGATGCGACGGGAACGCCGGGAATTCTTTCCCTACGAAACAGGGAAAGGATCCCTCATCTCGAGCTAGGAGGCGGAAACGGGGCTCCCATGGGTGTGTGCGGGACACCACGTGCTTCCTCTCGAGTGGAGACGGGTATGTCGCGGAACTTCTTGTGTTGCAGCAAGGGTGTGAAGGACCCTTTGGAAGTTCCAGTGGTTAGATGTGATTGGCCTCGAGAAGCCTCAGCGGAAATGGGCCTCATCTCGCCTGGAGGGAAAAACCTCCTGGATTTTCTCGAGTGGCGGCAGGTGCTCTCGACTTACGACGGGGACCTCAGGGACCCGCTCTGGTGGCCTCAGGAAAGGCCACTCGCCATGCGAGTTCCACGGGGGCCTCTCGGCATTCCTCTCCCGCCGATGCCGGGGCCTAAGACCTTGTGTGGAGTCGGGGCCGGAACCTGAGGATTCCTCTCCACTGCTGACATGGATCTTGGGGTACTTCTGGAGTCTCCCCAGGGGAGTCAGTCCTCGTCTCGATTGCGGGCATGCACTTGCGCTTTCCTCCAGAGCGGTAGCAGCAGTGTCACGCAGTCCACCGCGTGGATCAAAGGATGTATGGTTTTCCCTCGAGTCTTTCCCACGAGGCTTTCCCACGAGGCTTTCCCACAGGGCTGTCCCACGTGCACACGTGGTGGGAGTCGATCCTCGGCTTGAACGTCAAGGCAGTGCAGGGAAAACAGGTTCCTCTGGAATGGACTGACACATCTGGGGGACTCTTGGAATGGTGGCACGACCCTGGAGTTCCTCTCCCCTTTCCTGTGGAGAGCGCCTCCTCTTGAGATGCGACGAGAACGCCGGGAATTCTTTCCCTACGAAACAGGGAAAGGATCCCTCATCTCGAGCTAGGAGGCGGAAACAGGGCTCCCCTGGATGTGTGCGGAAGCCACGTGCTTCATCTCGAGTGGAGACGGGTATGTCGGGGAACTTCTTGAGTTGCAGCAAGGGTGTGAATGACCCTTTGGAAGTTCCAGTGGTTAGACGTGATTGGCCTCGAGAAGCCTCAGCGGAAATGGGCCTCATCTCGCCTGGAGGGCAAAACCTCCTGGATTTTCTCGAGTTGCGGCAGGTGCTCTCGACTTACGACGGGGACCTCAGGGACCCGCTCTGGTGGCCGCAGGAAAGGCCAGTCCCCATGCGAGTTCCTCGTGGGCCTCTCGGCATTCCTCTCCCGTCGATGCTGGGGCCTAAGACCTTGTGTGGAGTCGGGGCCCGAACCTGAGGATTCCTCTCCAGTGCTGACATGGATCTTGGGGTACTTCTGGAGTCTCCCCAGGGGAGTCAGTCCTCGTCTCGAATGCGGGCATGCACTTGCGCTTTCCTCCAGAGCTGTAGCAGCATTGCCACGCAGTCTGCCGCGTGGATCAAAGGATCTATGGTTTTCCCTCGAGTCTTTCCCACGAGGCTTTCCCACGTGGCTTTCCCACAGGGCTGTCCCACGTGCACACGTGATGGGAGTCGATCCTCGGCTTGAACGTCAAGGCAGTGCAGGGAAAACAGGTTCCTCTGGAATGGACTGACACATCTGGGGGACTCTTGGAATGGTGGCACGACCCTGGAGTTCCTCTCGCCTTTCCTGTGGAGAGCGCCTCCTCTTGAGATGCGTCGGGAACGCCGGGAATTCTTTCCCTACGAAACAGGGAAAGGATCCCTCATCTCGAGCTAGGAGGCGGAAACGGGTTTCCCCTGGATGTGTGCGGGACCCCACGTGCTTCCCCTCGAGTGGAGACGGGTATGTCAGGGAACTTCTTGAGTTGCAGCAAGGGTGTGAAGGACCCTTTGGAAGTTCCAGTGGTTAGACGTGATTGGCCTCGAGAAGCCTCAGCGGAAATGGGCCTCATCTCGCCTGGAGGGCAAAACCTCCTGGATTTTCTCGAGTTGCGGCAGGTGCTCTCGACTTACGACGAGGACCTCAGGGACCCTCTCTGGTGGCCTCAGGAAAGGCCATGCCCATGCAAGTTCCTCGGGGGCCTCTCGGGATTCCTCTCCCGTCGATGCCGGGGCCTAAGACCTTGTGTGGAGTCGGGACCGGAACCTGAGTATTCCTCTCCAGTGCTGACATGGATCTTGGGGTACTTCTGGAGTCTCCCCAGGGGAGTCAGTCCTCGTCTCGAATGCGGGCATGCACTTGCGCTTTCCTCCAGAGCGGTAGCAGCAGTGTCACGCAGTCCGCCGCGTGGATCAAAGGATCTATGGTTTTCCCTCGAGTCTTTCCCACGAGGCTTTCCCACAGGGCTGTCCCACGTGCACACGTGGTGGGAGTCGATCCTCGGCTTGAACGTCAAGGCAGTGCAGGGAAAACAGGTTCCTCTGGAATGGACTGACACATCTGGGGGACTCTTGGAATGGTGGCACGACCCTGGAGTTCCTCTCGCCTTTCCTGTGGAGAGCGCCTCCTCTTGAGATGCGACGGGAACGCCGGGAATTCTTTCCCTACGAAACAGGGAAAGGATCCCTCATCTCGAGCTAGGAGGCGGAAACGGGGCTCCCCTGGATGTGTGCGGGACCCACGTGCTTCCTCTCGAGTGGAGCCGGGTATGTCCGGGAACTTCTTGAGTTGCAGCAATGGTGTGAAGGACCCTTTGGAAGTTCCAGTGGTTAGACGTGATTAGCCTCGAGAAGCCTCAGCGGAAATGGGCCTCATCTCGCCTGGAGGGCAAAACATCCTGGATTTTCTCGAGTTGCGGCAGGTGCTCTCGACTTACGACGGGGACCTCAGGGACCCGCTCTGGTGGCCTCAGGAAAGGCCAGTCCCCATGCGAGTTCCTCGGGGGCCTCTCGGGATTCCTCTCCCGTCGATGCCGGGGCCTAAGACCTTGTGTGGAGTCGGGGCCGGAACCTGAGGATTCCTCTCCAGTGCTGACATGGATCTTGGGGTACTTCTGGAGTCTCCCCAGGGGAGTCAGTCCTCGTCTCGAATGCGGGCATGCACTTGTGCTTTCCTCCAGAGCGGTAGCAGCAGTGTCACGCAGTCCGCCGCGTGGATCAAAGGATCTATAGTTTTCCCTCGAGTCTTTCCCACGAGGCTTTCCCACGAGGCTTTCCCACAGGGCTGTCCCACGTGCACACGTGGTGGGAGTCGATCCTCGGCTTGAACGTCAAGGCAGTGCAGGGAAAACAGGTTCCTCTGGAATGGACTGACAAACCTGGGGGACTCTTGGAATGGTGGCACGACCCTGGAGTTCCTCTCGCCTTTCCTGTGGAGAGCGCCTCCTCTTGAGATGCGACGGGAACGCCGGGAATTCTTTCCCTACGAAACAGGGAAAGGATCCCTCATCTCGAGCTAGGAGGCGGAAAAGGGGCTCCCCTGGATGTGTGCGGGACACCACGTGCTTCCTCTCGCGTGGAGACGGGTATGTCGGGGAACTTCTTGAGTTGCAGCAAGGGTGTGAAGGACCCTTTGGAAGATCCAGTGGTTAGATGTGTTTGGCCTCGAGAAGCCTCAGCGGAAATGGGCCTCATCTCGCCTGGAGGGCAAAACCTCCTGGATTTTCTCGAGTTGCGGCAGGTGCTCTCGACTTACGACGGGGACCTCAGGGACCCGCTCTGGTGGCCTCAGGAAAGGCCAGTCCCCATGCGAGTTCCTCGGGGGCCTCTCGGGATTCCTCTCCCGTCGATGCCGGGGCCTAAGACCTTGTGTGGAGTCGGTGCCGGAATCTGAGGATTCCTCTACAGTGCTGACATGGATGTTGGGGTACTTCTGGAGTCTCCCCAGGGGAGTCAGTCCTCGTCGCGAATGCGGGCATGCACTTGTGCTTTCCTCCAGAGCGGTAGCAGCAGTGTCACGCAGTCCGCCGCGTGGATCAAAGGATCTATGGTTTTCCCTCGAGTCTTTCCCACGAGGCTTTCCCACGAGGCTTTCCCACAGGGCTGTCCCACGTGCACACGTGGTGGGAGTCGATCCTCGGCTTGAACGTCAAGGCAGTGCAGGGAAAGCAGGTTCCTCTGGAATGGACTGACATATCTGGGGGACTCTTGGAATGGTGGCACGACCCTGGAGTTCCTCTCGCCTTTCCTGTGGAGAGCCCCTCCTCTTGAGATGCGACGGGAACGCCGGGAATTCTTTCCCTACGAAACAGGGAAAGGAACCCTCATCTCGAGCTAGGAGGCGGAAACGGGGCTCCCCTGGATGTGTGCGGGACACCACGTGCTTCTTTTCGAGTGGAGACGGGTATGTCGGGGAACTTCTTGAGTTGCAGCAAGGGTGTGAAGGACCCTTTGGAAGTTCCAGTGGTTAGATGTGATTGGCCTCGAGAAGGCTCAGCGGAAATGGGCCTCATCTCGCCTGGAGGGCAAAACCTCCTGGATTAGCTTGAGTTGCGGCAGGTGCTCTCGACTTACGACGGGGACCTCAGGGGCCCGCTCTGGTGGCCTCAGGAAAGGCCAGTCCCCATGCGAGTTCCTCGGGGGCCTCTCGGGATTCCTCTCCCGTCGATGCCGGGGCCTAAGACCTTGTGTGGATTCGGGGCCGGAACCTGAGGATTCCTCTCCAGTGCTGACATGGATCTTGGGGTACTTCTGGAGTCTCCCCAGGGGAGTCAGTCCTCGTCTCGAATGCGGGCATGCACTTGCACTTTCCTCCAGAGCGGTAGCAGCAGTGTCACGCAGTCCGCCGCGTGGATCAAAGGATCTATGGTTTTCCCTCGGGTCTTTCCCACGAGGCGTTCCCACGAGGCTTTCCCACAGGGCTGTCCCACGTGCACACGTGGTGGGAGTCGATCCTCGGCTTGAACGTCAAGGCAGTGCAGGGAAAACAGGTTCCTCTGGAATGGACTGACACATCTGGGGGACTCTTGGAATGGTGGCACGACCCTGGAGTTCCTCTCGCCTTTCCTGTGGAGAGCGCCTCCTCTTGAGATGCGACGGGAACGCCGGGAATTCTTTCCCTACGAAACAGGGAAAGGATCCCTCATCTCGAGCTAGGAGGCGGAAAAGGGGCTCCCCTGGATGTGTGCGGGACCCCACGTGCATCCTCTCGAGTGGAGACGGGTATGTCGGGGAACTTCTTGAGTTGCAGCAATGGTGTGAAGGACCCTTTGGAAGTTCCAGTGGTTAGATGTGATTGGCCTCGAGAAGCCTCAGCGGAAATGGGCCTCATCTCGCCTGGAGGGCAAAACCTCCTGGATTTTCTCGAGTTGGGGCAGGTGCTCTCGACTTACGACGGGGACCTCAGGGACACGCTCTGGTGGCCTCAGGAAAGGCCAGTCCCCATGCGAGTTCCTCGGGGGCCTCTCGGGATTCCTCTCCCGTCGATGCCGGGGCCTAAGACCTTGTGTGGAGTCGGGGCCGGAACCTGAGGTTTCCTCTCCAGTGCTGACATGGATCTTGGGGTACTTCTGGAGTCTCCCCAGGGGAGTCAGTCCTCGTCTCGAATGCGGGCATGCACTTGCGCTTTCCTCCAGAGCGGTAGCAGCATTGTCACGCAGTCCGCCGCGTGGATCAAAGGATCTATGGTTTTCCCTCGAGTCTTTCCCACGAGGCTTTCCCACGAGGCTTTCCCACAGGGCTGTCCCACGTGCACACGTGGTGGGAGTTGATCCTCGGCTTGAACGTCAAGGCAGTGCAGGGAAAACAGGTTCCTCTGGAATGGACTGACACATCTGGGGGACTCTTGGAATGGTGGCACGACCCTGGAGTTCCTCTCGCCTTTCCTGTGGAGAGCGCCTCCTCTTGAGATGCGACGGGAACGCCGGGAATTCATTCCCTACGAAACAGGGAAAGGATCCCTCATCTCGAGCTAGGAGGCGGAAACGAGGCTCCCCTGGATGTTTGCGGGACCCACGTGCTTCCTCTCGAGTGGAGACGGGTATGTCGGGGAACTTCTTGAGTTGCAGCAAGGGTGTGAAGGACCCTTTGGAAGTTCCAGTGGTTAGACGTGATTAGCTTCGAGAAGCCTCAGCGGAAATGGGCCTCATCTCGCCTGGAGGGCAAAACCTCCTGGATTTTCTCGAGTTGCGGCAGGTGCTCTCGACTTACGACGGGGACCTCAGGGACCCGCTCTGGTGGCCTCAGGAAAGGCCAGTCCCCATTCGAGTTCCTCGGGGGCCTCTCGGGATTCCTCTCCCGTCGATGCCGGGGCCTAAGACCTTGTGTGGAGTCGGGGCCGGAACCTGAGGATTCCTCTCCAGTGCTGACATGGATCTTGGGGTACTTCTGGAGTCTCCCCAAGGGAGTCAGTCCTCGTCTCGAATGCGGGCATGCACTTGCGCTTTCCTCCAGAGCGGTAGCAGCAGTGTCACGCAGTCCGCCGCGTGGATCAAAGGATCTATGGTTTTCCCTCGAGTCTTTCCCACGAGGCTTTCCCACGAGGCTTTCCCACAGGGATGTCCCACGTGCACACGTGGTGGGAGTCGATCCTCGGCTTGAACGTCAAGGCAGTGCAGGGAAAACAGGTTCCTCTGGAATGGACTGACACATCTGGGGGACTCTTGGAATGGTGGCATGACCCTGGAGTTCCTCTCGCCTTTCCTGTGGAGAGCGCCTCCTCTTGAGATGCGACGGGAACGCCGGGAATTCTTTCCCTATGAAACAGGGAAAGGATCCCTCATCTCGAGCTAGGAGGCGGAAACGGGGCTCCCCTGGATGTGTGCGGGACCCCACGTGCTTCCTCTCGAGTGGAGACGGGTATGTCGGGGAACTTCTTGAGTTGCAGCAATGGTGTGAAGGACCCTTTGGAAGTTCCAGTGGTTAGATGTGATTGGCCTCGAGAAGCCTCAGCGGAAATGGGCCTCATCTCGCCTAGAGGGCAAAACCTCCTGGATTTTCTCGAGTTGCGGCAGGTGCTCTCGACTTACGACGGGGACCTCAGGGAACCGCTCTGGTGGCCTCAGGAAAGGCCAGTCCCCATGCGAGTTCCTCGGGGGCATCTCGGGATTCCTCTCCCGTCGATGCCGGGGCCTAAGACCTTGTGTGGAGTCGGGGCCGGAACCTGAGGATTCCTCTCCAGTGCTGACATGGATCTTGGAGTACTTCTGGAGTCTCCCCAGGGGAGTCAGTCCTCGTCTCGAATGCGGGCATGCACTTGCGCTTTCCTCCAGAGCGGTAGCAGCAGTGTCACGCAGTCCACCGCGTGGATCAAAGGATCTATGGTTTTCCCTCGAGTCTTTCCCACGAGGCTTTCCCACGAGGCTTTCCCACAGGGCTGTCCCACGTGCACACGTGGTGGGAGTCGATCCTCGGCTTGAACGTCAAGGCAGTGCAGGGAAAACAGGTTCCTCTGGAATGGACTGACACATCTGGGGGACTCTTGGAATGGTGGCACGACCCTGGAGTTCCTCTCGCCTTTCCTGTGGAGAGCGCCTCCTCTTGAGATGCGACGGGAACGCCGGGAATTCTTTCCCTACGAAACAGGGCAAGGATCCCTCATCTCGAGCTAGGAGGCGGAAACGGGCCTCCCCTGGATGTGTACGGGACACCACGTGCTTCCTCTCGAGTGGAGACGGGTATGTCGGGGAACTTCTTGAGTTGCAGCAAGGGTGTGAAGGACCCTTTGGAAGTTCCAGTGGTTAGATGTGATTGGCCTCGAGAAGCCTCAGCGGAAATGGGCCTCATCTCGCCTGGAGGGCAAAACCTCCTGGATTTTCTCGAGTTGTGGCAGGTGCTCTCGAATTACGACGGGGACCTCAGGGACCCGCTCTGGTGTCCGCAGGAAAGGCCAGTCCCCATGGAAGTTCCTCGGGGGCCTCTCAGGATTTCTCTCCCGTTGATGCCGGGGCCTAAGACCTTGTGTGGATTCGGGGCCGGAACCTGAGGATTCCTCTCCAGTGCTGACATGTATCTTGGGGTACTTCTGGAGTCTCCCCAGGGGAGTCAGTCCCCGTCTCGAATGCGGGCATGCACTTGCGCTTTCCTCCAGAGCGGTAGCAGCAGTGTCAAGTAGTCCGCCACATGGAGCAAGGGATCTATGGTTTTCCCTCGAGTCTTTCCCACGAGACTTACCCACAGGGCTGTCCCAAGTGCACACGTGGTGGGAGTCGATCCTCGGCTTGAACGTCAAGGCAGTACAGGGAAAACAGGTTCCTCTGGAATGGACTGACACATCTGGGGGACTCTTGGAATGGTTGCACGACCCTGGAGTTCCTCTCGCCTTTCCTGTGGAGAGCGCCTCCTCTTGAGATGCGACGGGAACGCCGGGAATTCTTTCCCTACGAAACAGGGAAAGGATCCCTCATCTCGAGCTAGGAGGCGGAAACAGGGCTCCCCTGGATGTTTGCGGGACCCTCGTGCTTCCTCTCGAGTGGGGACGGGTATGTCGGGAAACTTCTTGAATTGCAGCAAGGGTGTGAAGGACCCTTTGGAAGTTCCAGTGGTTAGTTGTGATTAGCCTCGAGAAGCCTTAGCAGAAATGGGCCTCATCTCGCCTGGAGGGCAAAACCTCCTGGATTTTCTCGAGTTGCGGCAGGTGCTCTCGACTTACGACCGGGACATCAGGGACTCGCTCTGGTGTCCTCAGGAAAGGCCAGTCCCCATGCGAGTTCCTCGGGGGCCGCTCGGGATTCCTCTCCGGTCGATGCCGGGGCCTAAGACCTTGTGTGGAGTCGGGGCCGGAACCTGAGGATTCCTCTCCAGTGCTGACATGGATCTTGGGGTACTTCTGGAGTCTCCCCAGGGGAGTCAGTCCTCGTCTCGAATGCGGGCATGCACTTGCGCTTTCCTCCAGAGCGGTAGCAGCAGTGTCACGCAGTCCGCCGCGTGGATCAAAGGATCTATGGTTTTCCCTCGAGTCTTTCCCACGAGGCTTTCCCACGAGGCTTTCCCACGAGGCTTTCCCACAGGGCTGTCCCACGTGCACACGTGGTGGGAGTCGATCCTCGGCTTGAACGTCAAGGCAGTGCAGGGAAAGCAGGTTCCTCTGGAATGGACTGACACATCTGGGGGACTCTTGGAATGGTGGCACGACCCTGGAGTTCCTCTCGCCTTTCCTGTGGAGAGCGCCTCCTTTTGAGATGCGACGGGAACGCCGGGAATTCTTTCCCTACGAAACAGGGAAAGAATCCCTCATCTCGAGCTAGGAGGCGGAAACGGGGCTCCCCTGGATGTGTGCGGGACAACACGTGCTTCCTCTCGAGTGGAAACGGGTATGTCGGGGAACTTCTTGAGTTGCAGCAAGGGTGTGAAGGACCCTTTGGAAGGTCCAGTGGTTAGATGTGATTGGCCTCGAGAAGCCTCAGCGGAAATGGGCCTCATCACGCCTGGAGGGCAAAACCTCCTGGATTTTCTCGAGTTGTGGCAGGTGCTCTCGACTTACGACGGGGACCTCAGGGAACCGCTCTGGTGGCCTCAGGAAAGGCCAGTCCCCATGCGAGTTCCTCGGGGGCCTCTCGGGATTCCTCTCCCGTCGATGCCGGGGCCTAAGACCTTGTGTGGAGTCGGGGCCGGAACCTGAGGATTCCTCTCCAGTGCTGACATGGATCTTGGGGTACTTCTGGAGTCTCCCCAGGGGAGTCAGTCCTCGTCTCGAATGCGGGCATGCACTTGCGCTTTCCTCCAGAGCGGTAGCAGCAGTGTCACGCAGTCTGCCGCGTGGATCAAAGGATCTATGGTTTTCCCTCGAGTCTTTCCCACGAGGCTTTCCCACTGGGCTGTCCCACGTGCACACGTGGTGGGAGTCAATCCTCGGCTTGAACGTCAAGGCAGTGCAGGGAAAACAGGTTCCTCTGGAATGGATTGACACATCTGGGGGACTCTTGGAATGGTGGCACGACCCTGGAGTTCCTCTCGCCTTTCCAGTGGAGAGCGCCTCCTCTTGAGATGCGACGGGAACCCCGGGAATTCTTTCCCTACGAAACAGGGAAAGGATCCCTCATCTCGAGCTAGGAGGCGGAAACGGGGCTCCCCTGGATGTGTGCGGGACCCACGTGCTTCATCTCGAGTGGAGACGGGTATGTCGGGGAACTTCTTGAGTTGCAGCAAGGGTGTGAAGGACCCTTTGGAAGTTCCAGTGGTTAGACGAGATTAGCCTCGAGAAGCCTCAGCGGAAATGGGCCTCATCTCGCCTGGAGGGCAAAACCTCCTGGATTTTCTCGAGTTGCGGCAGGTGCTCTCGACTTACGACGGGGACCTCAGGGACCCGCTCTGGTGGCCTCAGGAAAGGCAAGTCCCCATGCGAGTTCCTCGGGGGCCTCTCGGGATTCCTCTCCCGTCGATGCCGGGGCCTAAGACCTTGTGTGGAGTCGGGGCCGGAACCTGAGGATTCCTCTCCAGTGCTGACATGGATCTTGGGGTAATTCTGGAGTCTCCCCAGGGGAGTCAGTCCTCGTCTCGAATGCGGGCATGCACTTGCGCTTTCCTCCAGAGCGGTAGCAGCAGTGTCACGCAGTCCGCCGCGTGGATCAAAGGATCTATGGTTTTCCCTCGAGTCTTTCCCACGAGGCTTTCCCACGAGGCTTTCCCACAGGGCTGTCCCACGTGCACACGTGGTGGGAGTCGATCCTCGGCTTGAACGTCAAGGCAGTGCAGGGAAAACAGGTTCCTCTGGAATGGACTGACATATCTGGGGGTCTCTTGGAATGGTGGCACGACTCTGGAGTTCCTCTCCCCTTTCCTGTGGAGAGCACCTCCTCTTGAGATGCGACGGGAACGCCGGGAATTCTTTCCCTACGAAACAGGGAAAGGATCCCTCATCTCGAGCTAGGAGGCGGAAACAGGGCTCCCCTGGATGTTTGCGGGACACCACGTGCTTCCTCTTGAGTGCAGACGGGTAAGTCGGGGAACTTCTGGAGTTGCAGCAAGGGTGTGAAGGACCCTTTGGAAGTTCCAGTGGTTAGACGTGATTGGCCTCGAGAAGCCTCAGCGGAAATGGGCCTCATCTCGCCTGGAGGGCAAAACCTCCTGGATTGTCTCGAGTTGCGGCAGGTGCTCTCGACTTACGACGAGGACCTCAGGGACCCGCTCTGGTGGCCTCAGGAAAGGCCATGCCCATGCAAGTTCCTCGGGGGCCTCTCGGGATTCCTCTCCCGTCGATGCCGGGGCCTAAGACCTTGTGTGGAGTCGGGACCGGAACCTGAGGATTCCTCTCCAGTGCTGACATGGATCTTGGGGTACTTCGGGAGTCTCCCCAGGGGAGTGAGTCCTCGTCTCGAATGCGGGCATGCACTTGCGCTTTCCTCCAGAGCGGTAGCAGCAGTGTCACGCAGTCCGCCGCGTGGATCAAAGGATCTATGGTTTTCCCTCGAGTCTTTCCCACGAGGCTTTCCCACGAGGCTTTCCCACAGGGCTGTCCCACGTGCACACGTGGTGGGAGTCGATCCTCGGCTTGAACGTCAAGGCAGTGCAGGGAAAACAGGTTCCTCTGGAATGGACTGACACATCTGGGGGACTCTTGGAATGGTGGCACGACCCTGGAGTTCCTCTCGCCTTTCCTGTGGAGAGCGCCTCCTCTTGAGATGCGACGGGAATGCCGGGAATTCTTTCCCTACGAAACAGGGAAAGGATCCCTCATCTCGAGCTACGAGGCGGAAACGGGGCTCCCCTGGATGTGTACGGGGCTCCCCTGGATGTGTGCGGGACCCCACGTCCTTCCCCTCGAGTGGAGAGGGGTATCTCGGGGAACTTCTTGAGTTGCAGCAAGGGTGTGAAGGACCCTTTGGAAGTGCCAGAGGTTAGATGTGATTAGCCTCGAGAAGCCTCAGCGGAAATGGGCCTCATCTCGCCTGGAGGGCAAAACCTCCTGGATTTTCTCGAGTTGCGGCAGGTGCTCTCGACTTACGACGAGGACCTCAGGGAACCGCTCTGGTGGCGTCAGGAAAGGCCAGTCCCCATGCGAGTTCCTCTGGGGATTCCTCTCCCGTCGATGCCGGGGCCTAAGACCTTGTGTGGAGTGGGGGCCGGAACCTGAGGATTCCTCTCCAGTGCTGACATGGATCTTGGGGTACTTCTGAAGTCTCCCCAGGGGAGTCAGTCCTCGTCTCGAATGCGGGCATGCACTTGAGCTTTCCTCCAGAGCGGTAGCAGCAGTGTCACGCAGTCCGCCGCGTGGATCAATGGATCTATGGTTTTCCCTCGAGTCTTTCCCAAGAGGCTTTCCCACGAGGCTTTCCCACAGGGCTGTCCCACGTGCACACGTGGTGGGTGTCGATCCTCGGCTTGAACGTCAAGGCAGTGCAGGGAAAACAGGTTCCTCTGGAATGGACTGACACATCTGGGGGTCTCTTGGAATGGTGTCACGACCCTGGAGTTTCTCTCGCCTTTCTTGTGGAGAGCGCCTCCTCTTCAGATGCGACGGGAACGCCGGGAATTCTTTCCCTACGAAACAGGGAAAGGATCCCTCATCTCGAGCTAGGAGGCGGAAACGGGTTTCCCCTGGATGTGTGCGGGACCCCACGTGCTTCCCCTCGAGTGGAGACGGGTATGTCAGGGAACTTCTTGAGTTGCAGCAAGGGTGTGAAGGACCCTTTGGAAGTTCCAGTGGTTAGACGTGATTGGCCTCGAGAAGCCTCAGCGGAAATGGGCCTCATCTCGCCTGGAGGGCAAAACCTCCTGGATTTTCTCGAGTTGCGGCAGGTGCTCTCGACTTACGACGAGGACCTCAGGGACCCGCTCTGGTGGCCTCAGGAAAGGCCATGCCCATGCAAGTTCCTCGGGGGCCTCTCGGGATTCCTCTCCCGTCGATGCCGGGGCCTAAGACCTTGTGTGGAGTCGGGACCGGAACCTGAGGATTCCTCTCCAGTGCTGACATGGATCTTGGGGTACTTCTGGAGTCTCCCCAGGGGAGTCAGTCCTCGTCTCGAATGCGGGCATGCACTTGCGCTTTCCTCCAGAGCGGTAGCAGCAGTGTCACGCAGTCCGCCGCGTGGATCAAAGGATCTATGGTTTTCCCTCGAGTCTTTCCCACGAGGCTTTCCCACAGGGCTGTCCCACGTGCACACGTGGTGGGAGTCGATCCTCGGCTTGAACGTCAAGGCAGTGCAGGGAAAACAGGTTCCTCTGGAATGGACTGACACATCTGGGGGACTCTTGGAATGGTGGCACGACCCTGGAGTTCCTCTCGCCTTTCCTGTGGAGAGCGCCTCCTCTTGAGATGCGACGGGAACGCCGGGAATTCTTTCCCTACGAAACAGGGAAAGGATCCCTCATCTCGAGCTAGGAGGCGGAAACGGGGCTCCCCTGGATGTGTGCGGGACCCACGTGCTTCCTCTCGAGTGGAGCCGGGTATGTCGGGGAACTTCTTGAGTTGCAGCAATGGTGTGAAGGACCCTTTGGAAGTTCCAGTGGTTAGACGTGATTAGCCTCGAGAAGCCTCAGCGGAAATGGGCCTCATCTCGCCTGGAGGGCAAAACATCCTGGATTTTCTCGAGTTGCGGCAGGTGCTCTCGACTTACGACGGGGACCTCAGGGACCCGCTCTGGTGGCCTCAGGAAAGGCCAGTCCCCATGCGAGTTCCTCGGGGGCCTCTCGGGATTCCTCTCCCGTCGATGCCGGGGCCTAAGACCTTGTGTGGAGTCGGGGCCGGAACCTGAGGATTCCTCTCCAGTGCTGACATGGATCTTGGGGTACTTCTGGAGTCTCCCCAGGGGAGTCAGTCCTCGTCTCGAATGCGGGCATGCACTTGTGCTTTCCTCCAGAGCGGTAGCAGCAGTGTCACGCAGTCCGCCGCGTGGATCAAAGGATCTATAGTTTTCCCTCGAGTCTTTCCCACGAGGCTTTCCCACGAGGCTTTCCCACAGGGCTGTCCCACGTGCACACGTGGTGGGAGTCGATCCTCGGCTTGAACGTCAAGGCAGTGCAGGGAAAACAGGTTCCTCTGGAATGGACTGACAAACCTGGGGGACTCTTGGAATGGTGGCACGACCCTGGAGTTCCTCTCGCCTTTCCTGTGGAGAGCGCCTCCTCTTGAGATGCGACGGGAACGCCGGGAATTCTTTCCCTACGAAACAGGGAAAGGATCCCTCATCTCGAGCTAGGAGGCGGAAAAGGGGCTCCCCTGGATGTGTGCGGGACACCACGTGCTTCCTCTCGAGTGGAGACGGGTATGTCGGGGAACTTCTTGAGTTGCAGCAAGGGTGTGAAGGACCCTTTGGAAGATCCAGTGGTTAGATGTGTTTGGCCTCGAGAAGCCTCAGCGGAAATGGGCCTCATCTCGCTTGGAGGGCAAAACCTCCTGGATTTTCTCGAGTTGCGGCAGGTGCTCTCGACTTACGACGGGGACCTCAGGGACCCGCTCTGGTGGCCTCAGGAAAGGCCAGTCCCCATGCGAGTTCCTCGGGGGCCTCTCGGGATTCCTCTCCCGTCGATGCCGGGGCCTAAGACCTTGTGTGGAGTCGGTGCCGGAATCTGAGGATTCCTCTCCAGTGCTGACATGGATGTTGGGGTACTTCTGGAGTCTCCCCAGGGGAGTCAGTCCTCGTCGCGAATGCGGGCATGCACTTGTGCTTTCCTCCAGAGCGGTAGCAGCAGTGTCACGCAGTCCGCCGCGTGGATCAAAGGATCTATGGTTTTCCCTCGAGTCTTTCGCACGAGGCTTTCCCACGAGGCTTTCCCACAGGGCTGTCCCACGTGCACACGTGGTGGGAGTCGATCCTCGGCTTGAACGTCAAGGCAGTGCAGGGAAAGCAGGTTCCTCTGGAATGGACTGACATATCTGGGGGACTCTTGGAATGGTGGCACGACCCTGGAGTTCCTCTCGCCTTTCCTGTGGAGAGCCCCTCCTCTTGAGATGCGACGGGAACGCCGGGAATTCTTTCCCTACGAAACAGGGAAAGGAACCCTCATCTCGAGCTAGGAGGCGGAAACGGGGCTCCCCTGGATGTGTGCGGGACACCACGTGCTTCTTCTCGAGTGGAGACGGGTATGTCGGGGAACTTCTTGAGTTGCAGCAAGGGTGTGAAGGACCCTTTGGAAGTTCCAGTGGTTAGATGTGATTGGCCTCGAGAAGGCTCAGCGGAAATGGGCCTCATCTCGCCTGGAGGGCAAAACCTCCTGGATTATCTCGAGTTGCGGCAGGTGCTCTCGACTTACGACGGGGACCTCAGGGGCCCGCTCTGGTGGCCTCAGGAAAGGCCAGTCCCCATGCGAGTTCCTCGGGGGCCTCTCGGGATTCCTCTCCCGTCGATGCCGGGGCCTAAGACCTTGTGTGGAGTCGGGGCCGGAACCTGAGGATTCCTCTCCAGTGCTGACATGGATCTTGGGGTACTTCTGGAGTCTCCCCAGGGGAGTCAGTCCTCGTCTCGAATGCGGGCATGCACTTGCACTTTCCTCCAGAGCGGTAGCAGCAGTGTCACGCAGTCCGCCGCGTGGATCAAAGGATCTATGGTTTTCCCTCGGGTCTTTCCCACGAGGCTTTCCCACGAGGCTTTCCCACAGGGCTGTCCCACGTGCACACGTGGTGGGAGTCGATCCTCGGCTTGAACGTCAAGGCAGTGCAGGGAAAACAGGTTCCTCTGGAATGGACTGACACATCTGGGGGACTCTTGGAATGGTGGCACGACCCTGGAGTTCCTCTCGCCTTTCCTGTGGAGAGCGCCTCCTCTTGAGATGCGACGGGAACGCCGGGAATTCTTTCCCTACGAAACAGGGAAAGGATCACTCATCTCGAGCTAGGAGGCGGAAAAGGGGCTCCCCTGGATGTGTGCGGGACCCCACTTGCTGCCTCTCGAGTGGAGACGGGTATGTCGGGGAACTTCTTGAGTTGCAGCAATGGTGTGAAGGACCCTTTGGAAGTTCCAGTGGTTAGATGTGATTGGAATCGAGAAGCCTCAGCGGAAATGGGCCTCATCTCGCCTGGAGGGCAAAACCTCCTGGATTTTCTCGAGTTGGGGCAGGTGCTCTCGACTTACGACGGGGACCTCAGGGACACGCTCTGGTGGCCTCAGGAAAGGCCAGTCCCCATGCGAGTTCCTCGGGGGCCTCTCGGGATTCCTCTCCCGTCGATGCCGGGGCCTAAGACCTTGTGTGGAGTCGGGGCCGGAACCTGAGGTTTCCTCTCCAGTGCTGACATGGATCTTGGGGTACTTCTGGAGTCTCCCCAGGGGAGTCAGTCCTCGTCTCGAATGCGGGGATGCACTTGCGCTTTCCTCCAGAGCGGTAGCAGCATTGTCACGCAGTCCGCCGCGTGGATCAAAGGATCTATGGTTTTCCCTCGAGTCTTTCCCACGAGGCTTTCCCACGAGGCTTTCCCACAGGGCTGTCCCACGTGCACACGTGGTGGGAGTTGATCCTCGGCTTGAACGTCAAGGCAGTGCAGGGAAAACAGGTTCCTCTGGAATGGACTGACACATCTGGGGGACTCTTGGAATGGTGGCACGACCCTGGAGTTCCTCTCGCCTTTCCTGTGGAGAGCGCCTCCTCTTGAGATGCGACGGGAACGCCGGGAATTCATTCCCTACGAAACAGGGAAAGGATCCCTCATCTCGAGCTAGGAGGCGGAAACGAGGCTCCCCTGGATGTTTGCGGGACCCACGTGCTTCCTCTCGAGTGGAGACGGGTATGTCGGGGAACTTCTTGAGTTGCAGCAAGGGTGTGAAGGACCCTTTGGAAGTTCCAGTGGTTAGACGTGATTAGCTTCGAGAAGCCTCAGCGGAAATGGGCCTCATCTCGCCTGGAGGGCAAAACCTCCTGGATTTTCTCGAGTTGCGGCAGGTGCTCTCGACTTACGACGGGGACCTCAGGGACCCGCTCTGGTGGCCTCAGGAAAGGCCAGTCCCCATTCGAGTTCCTCGGGGGCCTCTCGGGATTCCTCTCCCGTCGATGCCGGGGCCTAAGACCTTGTGTGGAGTCGGGGCCGGAACCTGAGGATTCCTCTCCAGTGCTGACATGGATCTTGGGGTACTTCTGGAGTCTCCCCAAGGGAGTCAGTCCTCGTCTCGAATGCGGGCATGCACTTGCGCTTTCCTCCAGAGCGGTAGCAGCAGTGTCACGCAGTCCGCCGCGTGGATCAAAGGATCTATGGTTTTCCCTCGAGTCTTTCCCACGAGGCTTTCCCACGAGGCTTTCCCACAGGGCTGTCCCACGTGCACACGTGGTGGGAGTCGATCCTCGGCTTGAACGTCAAGGCAGTGCAGGGAAAACAGGTTCCTCTGGAATGGACTGACACATCTGGGGGACTCTTGGAATGGTGGCATGACCCTGGAGTTCCTCTCGCCTTTCCTGTGGAGAGCGCCTCCTCTTGAGATGCGACGGGAACGCCGGGAATTCTTTCCCTATGAAACAGGGAAAGGATCCCTCATCTCGAGCTAGGAGGCGGAAACGGGGCTCCCCTGGATGTGTGCGGGACCCCACGTGCTTCCTCTCGAGTGGAGACGGGTATGTCGGGGAACTTCTTGAGTTGCAGCAATGGTGTGAAGGACCCTTTGGAAGTTCCAGTGGTTAGATGTGATTGGCCTCGAGAAGCCTCAGCGGAAATGGGCCTCATCTCGCCTAGAGGGCAAAACCTCCTGGATTTTCTCGAGTTGCGGCAGGTGCTCTCGACTTACGACGGGGACCTCAGGGAACCGCTCTGGTGGCCTCAGGAAAGGCCAGTCCCCATGCGAGTTCCTCGGGGGCATCTCGGGATTCCTCTCCCGTCGATGCCGGGGCCTAAGACCTTGTGTGGAGTCGGGGCCGGAACCTGAGGATTCCTCTCCAGTGCTGACATGGATCTTGGAGTACTTCTGGAGTCTCCCCAGGGGAGTCAGTCCTCGTCTCGAATGCGGGCATGCACTTGCGCTTTCCTCCAGAGCGGTAGCAGCAGTGTCACGCAGTCCGCCGCGTGGATCAAAGGATCTATGGTTTTCCCTCGAGTCTTTCCCACGAGGCTTTCCCACGAGGCTTTCCCACAGGGCTGTCCCACGTGCACACGTGGTGGGAGTCGATCCTCGGCTTGAACGTCAAGGCAGTGCAGGGAAAACAGGTTCCTCTGGAATGGACTGACACATCTGGGGGACTCTTGGAATGGTGGCACGACCCTGGAGTTCCTCTCGCCTTTCCTGTGGAGAGCGCCTCCTCTTGAGATGCGACGGGAACGCCGGGAATTCTTTCCCTACGAAACAGGGCAAGGATCCCTCATCTCGAGCTAGGAGGCGGAAACGGGCCTCCCCTGGATGTGTGCGGGACACCACGTGCTTCCTCTCGAGTGGAGACGGGTATGTCGGGGAACTTCTTGAGTTGCAGCAAGGGTGTGAAGGACCCTTTGGAAGTTCCAGTGGTTAGATGTGATTGGCCTCGAGAAGCCTCAGCGGAAATGGGCCTCATCTCGCCTGGAGGGCAAAACCTCCTGGATTTTCTCGAGTTGTGGCAGGTGCTCTCGAATTACGACGGGGACCTCAGGGACCCGCTCTGGTGTCCGCAGGAAAGGCCAGTCCCCATGGAAGTTCCTCGGGGGCCTCTCAGGATTTCTCTCCCGTTGATGCCGGGGCCTAAGACCTTGTGTGGAGTCGGGGCCGGAACCTGAGGATTCCTCTCCAGTGCTGACATGTATCTTGGGGTACTTCTGGAGTCTCCCCAGGGGAGTCAGTCCCCGTCTCGAATGCGGGCATGCACTTGCGCTTTCCTCCAGAGCGGTAGCAGCAGTGTCAAGTAGTCCGCCACATGGAGCAAAGGATCTATGGTTTTCCCTCGAGTCTTTCCCACGAGACTTACCCACAGGGCTGTCCCACGTGCACACGTGGTGGGAGTCGATCCTCGGCTTGAACGTCAAGGCAGTACAGGGAAAACAGGTTCCTCTGGAATGGACTGACACATCTGGGGGACTCTTGGAATGGTGGCACGACCCTGGAGTTCCTCTCGCCTTTCCTGTGGAGAGCGCCTCCTCTTGAGATGCGACGGGAACGCCGGGAATTCTTTCCCTACGAAACAGGGAAAGGATCCCTCATCTCGAGCTAGGAGGCGGAAACAGGGCTCCCCTGGATGTGTGCGGGACCCTCGTGCTTCCTCTCGAGTGGGGACGGGTATGTCGGGAAACTTCTTGAATTGCAGCAAGGGTGTGAAGGACCCTTTGGAAGTTCCAGTGGTTAGTTGTGATTAGCCTCGAGAAGCCTTAGCAGAAATGGGCCTCATCTCGCCTGGAGGGCAAAACCTCCTGGATTTTCTCGAGTTGCGGCAGGTGCTCTCGACTTACGACCGGGACATCAGGGACTCGCTCTGGTGTCCTCAGGAAAGGCCAGTCCCCATGCGAGTTCCTCGGGGGCCGCTCGGGATTCCTCTCCGGTCGATGCCGGGGCCTAAGACCTTGTGTGGAGTCGGGGCCGGAACCTGAGGATTCCTCTCCAGTGCTGACATGGATCTTGGGGTACTTCTGGAGTCTCCCCAGGGGAGTCAGTCCTCGTCTCGAATGCGGGCATGCACTTGCACTTTCCTCCAGAGCGGTAGCAGCAGTGTCACGCAGTCCGCCCCGTGGATCAAAGGATCGATGGTTTTCCCTCGAGTCTTTCCCACGAGGCTTTCCCACGAGGCTTTCCCACAGGGCTGTCCCACGTGAACACGTTGTCGGAGTCGATCTCGGCTTCAACGTCAAGGCAGTGCAGGGAAAACTGGTTCCTCTCGAATGGACTGACACATCTGGGGGACTCTTGGAATGGTGGCACGACCCTGGAGTTCCTCTCGCCTTTCCTGTGGAGAGCGCCTCCTCTTGAGATGCGACGGGAACGCCGGGAATTCTTTCCCTACGAAACAGGGAAAGGATCGCTCATCTCGAGCTAGGAGCCGGAAACGGGTCTCCCCTGGATGTGTGCGGGACCCTCGTGCTTCCTCTCGAGTGGAGACGGGTATGTCGGGGAACTTCTTGAGTTGCAGCAAGGGTGTGAAGGACCCTTTGGAAGTTACAGTGGTTAGATGTGATTAGCCTCAAGAAGCCTCAGCGGAAATGGGCCTCATCTCGCCTGGAGGGCAAAACCTCCTGGATTTTCTCGAGCTGTGGCAGGTGCTCTCGACTTACGACGGGGACCTCAGGGACCCGCTCTTGTGTCCGCAGGAAAGGCCAGTCCCCATGGAAGTTCCTCGGGGGCCTCTCGGGATTCCTCTCCCGTCGATGCCGGGGCCTAAGACCTTGTGTGGAGTCGGGGCCGGAACCTGAGGATTACTCTCCAGTGCTGACATGGATCTTGGGGTACTTCTGGAGTCTCCCCAGGGGAGTCAGTCCCCGTCTCGAATGCGGGCATGCCCTTGCGCTTTCCTCCAGAGCGGTAGCAGCAGTGTCACGCAGTCCGCCGCGTGGAGCAAAGGATCTATGGTTGTCCCTCGAGTCGTTCCCACGAGGCTTTCCCACGAGGCTTTCCCGCAGGGCTGTCCCACGTGCACACGTGGTGGGAGCCGATCCTCGGCTTGAACGTCAAGGCAGTGCAGGGAAAACAGGTTCATCTGGAATGGACTGACACATCTGGGGGACTCTTGGAATGGTGGCACGACCCTGGAGTTCCTCTCGCCTTTCCTGTGGAGAGCGCATCCTCTTGAGATGCGACGGGAACGCCGGGAATTCTTTCCCTATGAAACAGGGAAAGGATCGCTCATCTCGAGCTAGGAGCCGGAAACGGGTCTCCCCTGGATGTGTGCGGGACCCTCGTGCTTCCTCTCGAGTGGAGACGGGTATGTCAGGGAACTTCTTGAGTTGCAGCAAGGGTGTGAAGGACCCTTTGGAACTTCCAGTCGTTAGATGTGATTAGCCTCAAGAATCCTTGGCGGAAATGGGCCTCATCTCTCCTGGGGTGCAAAACCTCCTGCATTTTCTCGAGTTGCGGCAGGTGTTCTCGACTTACGACGGGGCCCTCAGGGACCCGCTCTGGTGGCCTCAGGAAAGGCCAGTCCCCATGCGTGTTCCTCGGGGGCCTCTCGGGATTCCTCTCCCGTCGATGCCGGGGCCTAAGACCTTGTGTGGAGTCGGGGCCGGAACCTGAGGATTATTCTCCCGTGCTGACATGGATCTTGGGGTACTTCTGGAGTCTCCCCAGGGGAGTCAGTCCCCGTCTCGAATGCCGGCATGCACTTGCGCTTTCCTCCAGAGCGGTAGCAGCAGTGTCACGCAGTCTGCCGCGTGGAGCAAAGGATCTATGGTTGTCCCTCGAGTCCTTCCCACGAGGCTTTCCCGCAGGGCTGTCCCACGTGCACACGTGGTGGGAGTCGATCCTCGGCTTGAACGTCAAGGCAGTGCAGGGAAAACAGGTTCATCTGGAATGGACTGACACATCTGGGGGACTCTTGGAATGGTGGCACGACCCTGGAGTTCCTCTCGCCTTTCCTGTGGAGAGCGCCTCCTCTTGAGATGCGACGGGAACGCCGGGAATTCTTTCCCTATGAAACAGGGAAAGGATCGCTCATCTCGAGCTAGGAGCCGGAAACGGGTCTCCCCTGGATGTGTGCGGGACCCTCGTGCTTCCTCTCGAATGGAGACGGGTATGTCGGGGAACTTCTTGAGTTGCAGCAAGGGTGTGAAGGACCCTTTGGAACTTCCAGTGGTTAGATGTGATTAGCCTGGAGAAGCCTCAGCGGAAATGGGCCTCATCTCGCCTGGAGGGCAAAACCTCCTGGATTTTCTCGAGTTGTGGCAGGTGCTCTCGAATTACGACGGGGACCTCAGGGACCCGCTCTGGTGTCCGCAGGAAAGGCCAGTCCCCATGGAAGTTCCTCGGGGGCCTCTCGGGATTCCTCTCCCGTCGATGCCGGGGCCTAAGACCTTGTGTGGAGTCGGGGCCGGAACCTGAGGATTCCTCTCCAGTGCTGACATGTATCTTGGGGTACTTCTGGAGTCTCCCCAGGGGAGTCAGTCCCCGTCTCGAATGCGGGCATGCACTTGCGCTTTCCTCCAGAGCGGTAGCAGCAGTGTCACCCAGTCCGCCGCGTGGAGCAAAGGATCTATGGTTTTCCCTCGAGTCTTTCCCACGAGGCTTTCCCACGAGGCTTTCCCGCAGGGCTGTCCCAGGTGCACACGTGGTGGGAGTCGATCCTCGGCTTGAACGTCAAGGCAGTGCAGGGAAAACAGGTTCATCTGAAATGGACTTACACATCTGGGGGACTCTTGAAATGGTGGCATGACCCTGGAGTTCCTCTCGCCTTTCCTGTGAAGAGCGCCTCCTCTTGAGATGCGACGGGAACGCCGGGAATTCTTTCCCTACGAAACAGGGAAAGGATCCCTCATCTCGAGCTAGGAGGCGGAAACGGGGCTGCCCTGGATGTGTGCGGGACCCTCGTGCTTCCTCTCGAGTGGAGACGGGTATGTCGGGGAACTTCTTGAGTTGCAGCAAGGGTGTGAAGGACCCTTTGGAACTTCCAGTCGTTAGATGTGATTAGCCTCAAGAATCCTTGGCGGAAATGGGCCTCATCTCTCCTGGGGTGCAAAACCTCCTGCATTTTCTCGATTTGCGGCAGGTGTTCTCAACTTACGACGGGGCCCTCAGGGACCCGCTCTGGTGGCCTCAGGAAAGGCCAGTCCCCATGCGAGTTCCTCGGGGGCCTCTCGGGATTCCTCTCCCGTCGATGCCGGGGCCTAAGACCTTGTGTGGAGTCGGGGCGGGAACCTGAGGATTCCTCTCCAGTGCTGACATGGATCTTGGGGTACTTCTGGAGTCTCCCCAGGGGAGTCAGTCCTCGTCTCGAATGCGGGCATGCACTTGCGCTTTCCTCCAGAGCGGTAGCAGCAGTGTCACGCAGTCCGCCGCGTGGAGCAAAGGATCTATGGGTTCCCTCGAGTCTTTCCCACGTGGCTTTCCCACGAGGCTTTCCCACAGGGCTGTCCCACGTGCACACGTGGTGGGAGTCGATCCTCGTCTTGAACGTCAAGGCAGTGCAGGGAAAACAGGTTCCTGTGGAATGGACTGACACATCTGGGGGACTCTTGGAATGGTGGCACGACCCTGGAGTTCCTCTCGCCTTTCCTGTGGAGTGCGCCTCCTCTTGAGATGCGACGGGAACTCCGGGAATTCTTTCCCTACGAAACAGGGAAAGGATCCCTCATCTCGAGCTAGGAGGCGGAAACGGGGCTCCCCGGGATGTGTTCGGGACCCTCGTGCTTCCTCTCGAGTGGAGACGGGTATGTCGGGGAACTTCTTGAGTTGCAGCAAGGGTGTGAATGACCCTTTGGAAGTTGCAGTGGTTAGATGTGATTAGCCTCGAGAAGCCTCAGCGGAAATGGGCCTCCTTTCGCCTGGACGGCAAAACCTCCTGGATTTTCTCGAGTTGCGGCAGGTGCTCTCGACTTACGATGGGGACCGCAGGGACCCGCACTGGTGGCCTCAGGAAAGGCCAGTCCCCATGCGAGTTCCTCGGGGGCCTCTCGGGAACCCTCTCCCGTCGATGCCGGGGCCTAAGACCTTGTGTGGAGTCGGGTCCGGAACCTGAGGATTATTCTCCCGTGCTGACATGGATCTTGGGGTACTTCTGGAATCTCTCCAGGTGAGTTAGCCCTCGTCTCGAATGCGGGCATGCAATTGCGCTTTCCTCCAGAGTGGTAGCAGCAGTGTCACGCAGACGACGTGTGGATCAAAGGATCTATGGTTTTCCCTCGAGTCTTTCCCACGAGGCTTTCCCACGAGGCTTTCCCACAGGGCTCTCCCACATGCATACGTGGTGGGATTCGATCCTCGGCTTGAACGTCAAGGCAGTGCAGGGAAAACAGGTTCCTGTGGAATGGACTGACACATCTGGGGGACTCTTGGAATGGTGGCACGACCCTGGAGTTCCTCTCGCCTTTCCTGTGGAGAGCGCCTCCTCTTGAGATGCGACGGGAACGCCGGGAATTCTTTCCCTACGAAACAGGGAAAGGATAACTCATCTCGAGCTAGGAGCCGGAAACGGGTCTCCCCTGGATGTGTGCGGGACCCTCGTGCTTCCTCTCGAGTGGAGACGGGTATGTCGGGGAACTTCTTGAGTTGCAGCAAGGGTGTGAAGGACCCTTTGGAAGTTCCAGTGGTTAGATGTGATTAGCCTGGAGAAGCCTCAGCGGAAATGGGCCTCATCTCGCCTGGATGGCAAAACCTCCTGGATTTTCTCGAGTTGTGGCAGGTGCTCTCGACTTACGACGGGGACCTCAGGGACCCGCTCTGGTGGCCGCAGGAAAGGCCAGTCCCCATGCAAGTTCCTCGGGGGCCTGTCGGGATTCCTCTCCCGTCGATGCCGGTGCCTAAGACCTTGTGTTGAGTGGGGCCGGAACCTGAGGATTCCTCTCCAGTGCTGACATGGATCTTGGGGTACTTCTGGAGTCTCCCCAGGGGATTCAGTCCCCGTCTCGAATGCGGGCATGCACTTGCGCTTTCCTCCAGAGCGGTAGCAGCAGTGTCACGCAGTCCGCCGCGTGGAGCAAAGGATCTATGGTTTTCCCTCGAGTCTTTCCCACGAGGCTTTCCCACGAGGCTTTCCCGCAGGGCTGTCCCACGTGCACACGTGGTGGGAGTCGATCCTCGGCTTCAACGTCAAGGCAGTGCAGGGAAAACAGGTTCCTCTGGAATGGACTTACACATCTGGGGGACTCTTGAAATGGTGGCATGACCCTGGAGTTCCTCTCGCTTTTCCTGTGAAGAGCGCCTCCTCTTGAGATGCGACGGGAACGCCGGGAGTTCTTTCCCTACGAAACAGGGAAAGGATCGCTCATCTCGAGCTAGGAGGCGGAAACGGGGCTGCCCTGGATGTGTGCGGGACCCTCGTGTTTCCTCTCGAGTGGAGACGGGTATGTCGGGGAACTTCTTGGGTTGCAGCAAGGGTGTGAAGGACCCTGTGGAAGTTCCAGTAGTTAGATGTGATTAGCCTGGAGAAGCCTCAGCGGAAATGGGCCTCATCTCGCCTGGAGGGCGAAACCTCCTGGATTTTCTCGAGTTGCGGCAGGTGCTCTCGACTTACGACGGGGACCTCAGGGACCCGCTCTGGTGTCCTCAGGATAGTCCAGTCCCCATGCGAGTTCCTCGGGGGCCACTCGGGATTCCTCTCCCATCGATGCCGGGGCCTAAGACCTTGTGTGGAGTCGGGGCCGGAACCTGAGGATTCCTCTCCAGTGCTGACATGGATCTTGGGGTACTTCTGGAGTCTCCCCAGGGGAGTCAGTCCTCGTCTAGAATGCGGGCATGCACTTGCACTTTCCTCCAGTGCGGTAGCAGCAGTGTCACGCAGTCCGCCGTGTGGATCAAAGGATCTATGGTTTACCCTCGAATCTTTCCCACGAGGCTTTCCCACGAGGCTTTCCCACAGGGATGTCCCACGTGCACACGTGGTGGGAGTCGATCCTCGGCTTGAACGTCAAGGCAGTGCAGGGAAAACAGGTTCCTCTGGAATGGACTGACACATCTGGGGGACTCTTGGAATGGTGGCACGACCCTGGAGTTCCTCTCGCCTTTCCTGTGGAGAGCTCCTCCTCTTGAGATGCGACGGGAACGCCGGGAATTCTTTCCCTACGAAACAGGGAAAGGATCACTCATCTCGAGCTAGGAGCCGGAAACGGGTCTCCCCTGGATGTGTGCGGGACCCTCGTGCTTCCTCTAGAGTGGAGACGGGTATGTCGGGGAACTTCTTGAGTTGCAGCAAGGGTGTGAAGGACCCTTTGGAAGTTCCAGTGGTTAGATGTGATTAGCCTCGAGAAGCCTCAGCGGAAATGGGCCTCATCTCGCCTGGAGGGCAAAACCTCCTGGATTTTCTCGAGTTGTGGCAGGTGCTCTCGACTTACGACGGGGACTTCAGGGACCCGCTCTGGTGGCGGCAGGAAAGGCCAGTTCCCATGGAAGTTCCTCGGGGGCCTGTCGGGATTCCTCTCCCGTCGATGCCGGTGCCTAAGACCTTGTGTGGAGTCGGGGCCGGAACCTGAGGATTCCTCTCCAGTGCTGACATGGATCTTGGGGTACTTCTGGAGTCTCCCCAGGGGAGTGAGTCCTCGTCTAGAATGCGGGCATGCACTTGTGCTTTCCTCCAGAGTGGTATCAGCAGTGTCACGCAGTCCGCCGTGTGGATCAAAGGATCTATGGTTTACCCTCGAATCTTTCCCACAAGGCTTTCCCACGAGGCTTTCCCACAGGGATGTCCCACGTGCACACGTGGTGGGAGTCGATCCTCGGCTTGAACGTCAAGGCAGTGCAGGGAAAACAGGTTCCTGTGGAATGGACTGACACATCTGGGGGACTCTTGGAATGGTGGCATGACCCTGGAGTTCCTCTCGCCTTTCCTGTGGAGAGCGCCTCCTCTTGAGATGCGACGGGAACGCCGGGAATTCTTTCCCTACGAAACAGGGAAAGGATCCCTCATCTCGAGCTAGGAGGCGGAAACGAGTTCCCCTGGATGTGTGCCGGACCCTCGTGCTTCCTCTCGAGTGGAGACGGGTATGTCGGGGAACTTCTTGTGTTGCAGCAAGGGTGTGAAGGACCCTTTGGAAGTTCCAGTGGTTAGATGTGATTAGCCTCGAGAAGCCTCAGCGGAAATGGGCCTCATTTCGCTTGGAGGGCAAAACCTCCTGGATTTTCTCGAGTTGCGGCAGGTGCTCTCGACTTACGATGGGGACCTCAGGGACCCGCTCTGGTGGCCTCAGGAAAGGCCAGTCCCCATTCGAGTTCCTCGGGGGCCTCTCGGGATTCCTCTCCCTTCGATGCCGGGGCCTAAAACCTTGTGTGGAGTCGAGGCCGGAACCTGAGGATTATTCTCCCGTGCTGACATGGATCTTGGGGTACTTCTGGAGTCTCTCCAGGTGAGTTAGTCCTCGTCTCGAATGCGGGCATGCACTTGCGCTTTCCTCCAGAGTGGTAGCAGCAGTGTCACGCAGTCCGACGTGTGGATCAAAGGATCTATGGTTTTCCCTCGAGTCTTTCCCACGAGGCTTTCCAACGAGGCTTTCCCAGAGGGCTCTCCCACATGCATACGAGGTGGGATTCAATCCTCGGCTTGAACGTCAATGCAGTGCAGGGAAAACAGCTTCCTGTGGAATGGACTGACACATCTGGGGGACTCTTGGAATGGTGGCACGACCCTGGAGTTCCTCTCGCCTTTCCTGTGGAGAGCGCCTCCTCTTGAGATGGGACGGGAACGCCGGGAATTCTTTCCCTACGAAACAGGGAAAGGATCGCTCATCTCGAGCTAGGAGCCGGAAACGGGTCTCCCCTGGATGTGTGCGGGACCCTCGTGCTTCCTCTCGAGTGGAGCCGGGTATGTCGGGGAACTTCTTGAGTTGCAGCAAGGGTGTGAAGGACCCTTTGGAAGTTCCAGTCGTTAGATGTGATTAGCCTCAAGAATCCTTGGCGGAAATGGGCCTCATCTCTCCTGGGGTGCAAAACCTCCTGCATTTTCTCGAGTTGCGGCAGGTGCTCTCGACTTACGACGGGGCCCTCAGGGACCCGCTCTGGTGGCCTCAGGAAAGGCCAGTCCCCATGCGAGTTCCTCTGGGGCCTCTCGGGATTCCGCTCCCGTCGATGCCGGGGCCTAAGACCTTGTGTGGAGTCGGGGCCGGAACCTGAGGATTCCTCTCCAGTGCTGACATGGATCTTGGGGTACTTCTGGAGTCTCCCCAGGGGAGTCAGTCCTCGTCTACAATGCGGGCATGCACTTGCGCTTTCCTGCAGAGCGGTAGCAGCAGTGTCACGCAGTCCGCCGCGTGGAGCAAAGGATCTATGGTTTTCCCTCGAGTCTTTCCCATGTGGCTTTCCCACGAGGCTTACCCACAGGGCTGTCCCACGTGCACACGTGGTGGGAGTCGATCCTCGGCTTGAACGTCAAGGCAGTGCATGGAAAACAGGTTCCTGTGGAATGGACTGACACATCTGGGGGCTCTTGGAATCGTGGCACGACCCTGGAGTTCCTCTCGCCTTTCCTGTGGAGAGCGCCTCCTCTTGATATGCGACGGGAACGCCGGGAATTCTTTCCCTACGAAACAGGGAAAGGATCCCTCATCTCGAGCTAGGAGGCAAAAACGGGGCTCCCCTGGATGTGTGCGGGACCCTCGTGCTTCATCTCGAGTGGAGACGGGTATGTTGGGGAACTTCTTGAGTTGCAGCAAGGGTGTGAAGTACCCTTTGGAAGTTACAGTGATTAGATGTGATTAGCCTCGAGAAGCCTCAGCGGAAATGGGCCTCATCTCGCCTGGAGGGCAAAACCTCCTGGATTTTCTCGAGTTGCGGCAGGTGCTCTCGACTTACGACGGGGACCTCAGGGACCCGCTCTGGTGGCCTCAGGAAAGGCCAGTCCCAACGCGAGTTCAACGGGGGCCTCTCGGGATTCCTCTCCCGTCGATGCCGGGGCCTAAGACCTTGTGTGGAGTCGGGGCCAGAACCTGAGGATTCCTCTCCAGTGCTGACATGGATCTTGGGGTACTTCTGGAGTCTCCCCAGGGGAGTCAGTCCTCGTCTCGAATGTGGGCATGCACTTGCGCTTTCCTCCAGAGCGGTAGCAGCAGCGTCACGCCGTCCGCCACGTGGACCAAGGATCTATGGTTTTCCCTCGAGTCTTTCCCACGAGGCTTTCCCACGAGGCTTTCCCACAGGGCTGTCCCACGTGCACACGTGGTGGGAGTCGATCCTCGGCTTCAACGTCAAGGCAGTGCAGGGAAAACAGGTTCCTCTGGAATGGACTGACACATCTGGGGGACTCTTGCAATGGTGGCACGACCCTGGAGTTCCTCTCGCCTTTCCTGTGGAGAGCGCCTCCTCTGGAGATGCGACGGGAACGCCGGGAATTCTTTCCCTACGAAACAGGGAAAGGATCCCTCATCTCGAGCTAGGAGGCGGAAACGGGGCTCCCCTGGATGTGTGCAGGACCCTCGTGCTTCCTCTCGAGTGGAGACGGGTATGTCGGGGAACTTCTTGAGTTGCAGCAAGGGTGTGAATGACCCTTTGGAAGTTGCAGTGGTTAGATGTGATTAGCCTCGAGAAGCCTCAGCGGAAATGGGCCTCCTTTCGCCTGGACGGCAAAACCTCCTGGATTTTCTAGAGTTGCGGCAGGTGCTCTCGACTTACGATGGGGACCGCAGGGACCCGCACTGGTGGCCTCAGGAAAGGCCAGTCCCCATGCGAGTTCCTCGGGGGCCTCTCGGGAACCCTCTCCCTTCGATGCCGGGGCCTAAGACCTTGTGTGGAGTCGGGTCCGGAACCTGAGGATTATTCTCCCGTGCTGACATGGATCTTGGGGTACTTCTGGAATCTCTCCAGGTGAGTTAGTCCTCGTCTCGAATGCGGGCATGCAATTGCGCTTTCCTCCAGAGTGGTAGCAGCAGTGTCACGCAGACGACGTGTGGATCAAAGGATCTATGGTTTTCCCTCGAGTCTTTCCCACGAGGCTTTCCCACGAGGCTTTCCCACAGGGCTCTCCCACATGCATACGTGGTGGGATTCGATCCTCGGCTTGAACGTCAAGGCAGTGCAGGGAAAACAGGTTCCTGTGGAATGGACTGACACATCTGGGGGACTCTTGGAATGGTGGCACGACCCTGGAGTTCCTCTCGCCTTTCCTGTGGAGAGCGCCTCCTCTTGAGATGCGACGGGAACGCCGGGAATTCTTTCCCTACGAAACAGGGAAAGGATCACTCATCTCGAGCTAGGAGCCGGAAACGGGTCTCCCCTGGATGTGTGCGGGACCCTCGTGCTTCCTCTCGAGTGGAGACGGGTATGTCGGGGAACTTCTTGAGTTGCAGCAAGGGTGTGAAGGACCCTTTGGAAGTTCCAGTGGTTAGATGTCATTAGCCTGGAGAAGCCTCAGCGGAAATGGGCCTCATCTCGCCTGGATGGCAAAACCTCCTGGATTTTCTCGAGTTGTGGCAGGTGCTCTCGACTTACGACGGGGACCTCAGGGACCCGCTCTGGTGGCCTCAGGAAAGGCCAGTCCCCATGCAAGTTCCTCGGGGGCCTGTCGGGATTCCTCTCCCGTCGATGCCGGTGCCTAAGACCTTGTGTTGAGTGGGGCCGGAACCTGAGGATTCCTCTCCAGTGCTGACATGGATCTTGGGGTACTTCTGGAGTCTCCCTAGGGGATTCAGTCCCCGTCTCGAATGCGGGCATGCACTTGCGCTTTCCTCCAGAGCGGTAGCAGCAGTGTCACGCAGTCCGCCGCGTGGAGCAAAGGATCTATGGTTTTCCCTCGAGTCTTTCCCACGAGGCTTTCCCACGAGGCTTTCCCGCAGGGCTGTCCCACGTGCACACGTGGTGGGAGTCGATCCTCGGCTTCAACGTCAAGGCAGTGCAGGGAAAACAGGTTCCTCTGGAATGGAGTTACACATCTGGGGGACTCTTGAAATGGTGGCATGACCCTGGAGTTCCTCTCGCTTTTCCTGTGAAGAGCGCCTCCTCTTGAGATGCGACGGGAACGCCGGGAGTTCTTTCCCTACGAAACAGGGAAAGGATCGCTCATCTCGAGCTAGGAGGCGGAAACGGGGCTGCCCTGGATGTGTGCGGGACCCTCGTGCTTCCTCTCGAGTGGAGACGGGTATGTCGGGGAACTTCTTGGGTTGCAGCAAGGGTGTGAAGGACCCTGTGGAAGTTCCAGTAGTTAGATGTGATTAGCCTGGAGAAGCCTCAGCGGAAATGGGCCTCATCTCGCCTGGAGGGCGAAACCTCCTGGATTTTCTCGAGTTGCGGCAGGTGCTCTCGACTTACGACGGGGACCTCAGGGACCCGCTCTGGTGTCCTCAGGATAGTCCAGTCCCCATGCGAGTTCCTCGGGGGCCACTCGGGATTCCTCTCCCATCGATGCCGGGGCATAAGACCTTGTGTGGAGTCGGGGCCGGAACCTGAGGATTCCTCTCCAGTGCTGACATGGATCTTGGGGTACTTCTGGAGTCTCCCCAGGGGAGTCAGTCTTCGTCTAGAATGCGGGCATGCACTTGCACTTTCCTCCAGTGCGGTAGCAGCAGTGTCACGCAGTCCGCCGTGTGGATCAAAGGATCTATGGTTTACCCTCGAATCTTTCCCACGAGGCTTTCCCACGAGGCTTTCCCACAGGGATGTCCCACGTGCACACGTGGTGGGAGTCGATCCTCGGCTTGAACGTCAAGGCAGTGCAGGGAAAACAGGTTCCTCTGGAATGGACTGACACATCTGGGGGACTCTTGGAATGGTGGCACGACCCTGGAGTTCCTCTCGCCTTTCCTGTGGAGAGCTCCTCCTCTTGAGATGCGACGGGAACGCCGGGAATTCTTTCCCTACGAAACAGGGAAAGGATCACTCATCTCGAGCTAGGAGCCGGAAACGGGTCTCCCCTGGATGTGTGCGGGACCCTCGTGCTTCCTCTAGAGTGGAGACGGGTATGTCGGGGAACTTCTTGAGTTGCAGCAAGGGTGTGAAGGACCCTTTGGAAGTTCCAGTGGTTAGATGTGATTAGCCTCGAGAAGCCTCAGCGGAAATGGGCCTCATCTCGCCTGGAGGGCAAAACCTCCTGGATATTCTCGAGTTGTGGCAGGTGCTCTCGACTTACGACGGGGACTTCAGGGACCCGCTCTGGTGGCGGCAGGAAAGGCCAGTTCCCA
This sequence comes from Ovis canadensis, assembly GCF_042477335.2. Lineage (NCBI taxonomy): Eukaryota > Metazoa > Chordata > Mammalia > Artiodactyla > Bovidae > Ovis > Ovis canadensis. The sequence goes on from NC_091252.1 coordinate 6,203,811, forward strand.
TGGAAGTTCCTCGGGGGCCTGTCGGGATTCCTCTCCCGTCGATGCCGGTGCCTAAGACCTTGTGTGGAGTCGGGGCCGGAACCTGAGGATTCCTCTCCAGTGCTGACATGGATCTTGGGGTACTTCTGGAGTCTCCCCAGGGGAGTCAGTCCTCGTCTAGAATGCGGGCATGCACTTGTGCTTTCCTCCAGAGTGGTATCAGCAGTGTCACGCAGTCCGCCGTGTGGATCAAAGGATCTATGGTTTACCCTCGAATCTTTCCCACAAGGCTTTCCCACGAGGCTTTCCCACAGGGATGTCCCACGTGCACACGTGGTGGGAGTCGATCCTCGGCTTGAACATCAAGGCAGTGCAGGGAAAACAGGTTCCTCTGGAATGGACTGACACATCTGGGGGACTCTTGGAATGGTGGCACGACCCTGGAGTTCCTCTCGCCTTTCCTGTGGAGAGCGCCTCCTCTTGAGATGCGACGGGAACGCCGGGAATTCTTTCCCTACGAAACAGGGAAAGGATCCCTCATCTCGAGCTAGGAGGCGGAAACGAGTTCCCCTGGATGTGTGCCGGACCCTCGTGCTTCCTCTCGAGTGGAGACGGGTATGTCGGGGAACTTCTTGTGTTGCAGCAAGGGTGTGAAGGACCCTTTGGAAGTTCCAGTGGTTAGATGTGATTAGCCTCGAGAAGCCTCAGCGGAAATGGGCCTCATTTCGCTTGGAGGGCAAAACCTCCTGGATTTTCTCGAGTTGCGGCAGGTGCTCTCGACTTACGATGGGGACCTCAGGGACCCGCTCTGGTGGCCTCAGGAAAGGCCAGTCCCCAAGCGAGTTCCTCGGGGGCCTCTCGGGATTCCTCTCCCTTCGATGCCGGGGCCTAAAACCTTGTGTGGAGTCGGGGCCGGAACCTGAGGATTATTCTCCCGTGCTGACATGGATCTTGGGGTACTTCTGGAGTCTCTCCAGGTGAGTTAGTCCTCGTCTCGAATGCGGGCATGCACTTGCGCTTTCCTCCAGAGTGGTAGCAGCAGTGTCACGCAGTCCGACGTGTGGATCAAAGGATCTATGGTTTTCCCTCGAGTCTTTACCACGAGGCTTTCCAACGAGGCTTTCCCAGAGGGCTCTCCCACATGCATACGAGGTGGGATTCAATCCTCGGCTTGAACGTCAATGCAGTGCAGGGAAAACAGCTTCCTGTGGAATGGACTGACACATCTGGGGGACTCTTGGAATGGTGGCACGACCCTGGAGTTCCTCTCGCCTTTCCTGTGGAGAGCGCCTCCTCTTGAGATGGGACGGGAACGCCGGGAATTCTTTCCCTACGAAACAGGGAAAGGATCGCTCATCTCGAGCTAGGAGCCGGAAACGGGTCTCCCCTGGATGTGTGCGGGACCCTCGTGCTTCCTCTCGAGTGGAGCCGGGTATGTCGGGGAACTTCTTGAGTTGCAGCAAGGGTGTGAAGGACCCTTTGGAAGTTCCAGTCGTTAGATGTGATTAGCCTCAAGAATCCTTGGCGGAAATGGGCCTCATCTCTCCTGGGGTGCAAAACCTCCTGCATTTTCTCGAGTTGCGGCAGGTGCTCTCGACTTACGACGGGGCCCTCAGGGACCCGCTCTGGTGGCCTCAGGAAAGGCCAGTCCCCATGCGAGTTCCTCTGGGGCCTCTCGGGATTCCGCTCCCGTCGATGCCGGGGCCTAAGACCTTGTGTGGAGTCGGGGCCGGAACCTGAGGATTCCTCTCCAGTGCTGACATGGATCTTGGGGTACTTCTGGAGTCTCCCCAGGGGAGTCAGTCCTCGTCTCGAATTCGGGCATGCACATGCCCTTTCCTCCAGAGCGGTAGCAGCAGTGTCACGCAGTCCGCCGCGTGGATCAAAGGATCTATGGTTTTCCCTCGAGTCTTTCCCACGAGGCTTTCCACGAGGCTTTCCCACAGGGCTGTCCCACGTGCACACGTGGTGGGAGTCGATCCTCGGCTTGAATGTCAAGGCAGTGAAGGGAAAACAGGTTCCTCTGGAATGGACTGACACATCTGGGGGACTCTTGGAATGGTGGCACGACCCTGGAGTTCCTCTCTCCTTTCCTGTGGAGAGCGCCTCCTCTTGAGATGCGACGTGAACGCCGGGAATTCTTTCCCTAAGAAACAGGGAACGGATCCTTCATCTCGAGCTAGGAGGCGGAAACGGGGCTCCCCTGGATGTGTGCGGGACCCTCGTGCTTCCTCTCGAGTGGAGACGGGTATGTCGGGGAACTTCTTGAGTTGCAGCAAGGGTGTGAAGGACCCTTTGGAAGTTCCAGTGGTTAGATGTGATTAGCCTCGAGAAGCCTCAGCGGAAATGGGCCTCATCTCGCCTGGAGGGCAAAACCTCCTGGATTTTCTCGAGTTGCGGCAGGTGCTCTCGACTTACGACGGGGACCTCGGGGACCCGCTCTGGTGGCCTCATTAAAGGCCAGTCCCCATGCGAGTTCCTCGGGGGCCTCTCGGGATTCCTCTCCCGTCGATGCCGGGGCCTAAGACCTTGTGTGGAGTCGGGGCCGGAACCTGAGTGTTCCTCTCCAGTGCTGACATGGATCTTGGGCTACTTCTGGAGTCTCCCCAGGGGAGTCAGTCCTCGTCTCGAATGCGGGCATGCACTTGCGCTTTCCTCCAGAGCGGTAGCAGCAGTGTCACGCAGTCGGCCGCGCGGATCAAAGGATCTATGTTTTTCCTTCGAGTCTTTCCCACGAGGCTTTCCCATCAGGCTTTCCCACAGGGCTGTCCCACGTGCACACGTGGTGGGAGTCGATCCTCGGCTTGAACGTCAAGGCAGTGCAGGGAAAACAGGTTCCTCTGGAATGGACTGACACATCTGGGGGACTCTTGGAATGGTGGCACGACCCTGGAGTTCCTCTCGCCTTTCCTGTGGAGAGCGCCTCCTCTTGAGATGCGACAGGAACGCCGGGAATTCTTTCCCTACGAAACAGGGAAAGGATCCCTCATCTCGAGCTAGGAGGCGGAAACGGGGCTCCCCTGGATGTGTACGGGGCTCCCCTGGATGTGTGCGGGACCCCACGTCCTTCCCCTCGAGTGGAGAGGGGTATCTCGGGGAACTTCTTGAGTTGCAGCAAGGGTGTGAAGGACCCTTTGGAAGTTCCAGAGGTTAGATGTGATTAGCCTCGAGAAGCCTCAGCGGAAATGGGCCTCATCTCGCCTGGAGGGCAAAACCTCCTGGATTTTCTCGAGTTGCGGGAGGTGCTCTCGACTTACGACGGGGACCTAAGGGACCCGCTCTGGTGGCCTCAGGAAAGGCCAGTCTCCATGCGAGTTCCTCGGGGGCCTCTCGGGATTCCTCTCCCGTCGATGCCGGGGCCTAAGACCTTGTGTGGAGTCGGGGCCGGAACCTGAGGATTCCTCTCCAGTGCTGACATGGATCTTGGGGTACTTCTGGAGTCTCCCCAGGGGAGTCAGTCCTTGTCTCGAATGCGGGCATGCACTTGCGATTTCCTCCAGAGCGGTAGCAGCAGTGTCACGCAGTCCGCCGCGTGGATCAAAGGATCTATGGTTTTCCCACGAGTCTTTCCCACCAGGCTTTCCCACGAGGCTTTCCCACAGGGCTGTCCCACGTGCACACGTGGTGGAAGTCGATCCTCGGCTTGAACGTCAAGGCAGTGCAGGGAAAACAGGTTACTCTGGAATGGACTGACACATCTGGGGGACTCTTGGAATGGTGGCACGACCCTGGAGTTCCTCTCGCCTTTCCTGTGGAGTGCGCTTCTTCTTGAGATGCGACGGGAATGCCGGGAATTCTTTCCCTACGAAACAGGGAAAGGATCCCTCATCTCGAGCTAGGAGGCGGAAACGGGGCTCCCCTGGGTGTGTGCAGGACACTCGTGCTTCCTCTCCAGTGGAGACGGGTATGTTGGGGAACTTCTTGAGTTGCAGCAAGGGTGTGAAGGACCCTTTGGAAGTTCCAGTGGTTAGATGTGATTAGCCTCGAGAAGCCTCAGCGGAAATGGGCCTCATCTCGCCTGGAGGGCAAAACCTCCTGGATTTTCTCGAGTTGCGGCAGGTGCTCTCGACTTACGCCGGGGACCTCAGGGACCCGCTCTGGTGGCCTCAGGAAAGGCCAGTCCCCATGCGAGTTCCTCGGGGGCCTCTCGGGATTCCTCTCCCGTCGATGCCGGGGCCTAAGACCTTGTGTGGAGGCCTGAACCTGAGGATTCCTCTCCAGTGCTGACATGGATCTTGGGGTACTTCTGGAGTCTCCCCAGGGGAGTCAGTGCTCGTCTCGAATGCGGGCATGCACTTGCGCTTTCCTCCAGAGCGGTAGCAGCAGTGTCACGCAGTCCGCCGCGTGGATCAAAGGATCTATGGTTTTCCCTCGAGTCTTTCCCACGAGGCTTTCCCACGAGGCTTTCCCACAGGACTGTCCCACGTGCACACGTGGTGGGAGTCGATCCTCGGTTTGAACGTCGAGGCAGTGCAGGGAAAACAGGTTCCTCTGGAATGGACTGACACATCTGGGGGACTCTTGGAATGGTGGCACGACCCTGGAGTTCCTCTCGCCTTTCCTGTGGAGAGCGCCTCCTCTTGAGATGCGACGGGAACGCCGGGAATTCTTTCCCTACGAAACAGGGAAAGGATCCCTCATCTCGAGCTAGGAGGCGGAAACGGGCCTCCCCTGGATGTGTGCGGGACCCTCGTGCTTCCTCTCGAGTGGAGACGGGTATGTCGGGGAACTTCTTGAGTTGCAGCAAGGGTGTGAAGGACCCTTTGGAAGTTCCAGTGGTTAGATGTCATTAGCCTCGAGAAGCCTCAGCGGAAATGGGCCTCATCTCGCCTGGAGGGCAAAACCTCCTGGATTCTCTCAAGTTGTGGCAGGTGCTCTCGACTTACGACGGGGACTTCAGGGACCCGCTCTGGTGGCCTCAGGAAAGGCCAGTCCCCATGCGAGTTCCTCGGGGGCCTCTCGGGATTCCTCTCCCGTCGATGCCGGGGCCTAAGACCTTGTGTGGAGTCGGGGCCGGAACCTGAGGATTCCTCTCCAGTGCTGACATGGATCTTGGGGTACTTCTGGAGTCTCCCCAGGGGAGTCAGTCCTTGTCTCGAATGCGGGCATGCACTTGCGCTTTCCTCCAGAACGGTAGCAGCAGTGTCACGCAGTCCGCCGCGTGGATCAAAGGATCTATGGTTTTCCCTCGAGTCTTTCCCACGAGGCTTTCCCACGAGGCTTTCCCACAGGGCTGTCCCCCGTGCACACGTGGTGGGAGTCGATCCTCGGCTTGAACGTCAAGGCAGTGCAGGGAAAACAGGTTCCTCTGGAATGGACTGACACATCTGGGGGACTCTTGGAATGGTGTCACGACCCTGGAGTTCCTCTCGCCTTTCCTGTATAGAGCGCCTCCTCTTGAGATGCGACGGGAACGCCGGGAATTCTTTCCCTACGAAACAGGGAAAGGATCCCTCATCTCGAGCTAGGAGGCGGAAACGGGGCTCCCCTGGATGTGTACGGGGCTCCCCTGGATGTGTGCGGGACCCCACGTCCTTCCCCTCGAGTGGAGAGGGGTATCTCGGGGAACTTCTTGAGTTGCAGCAAGGGTGTGAAGGACCCTTTGGAAGTTCCAGAGGTTAGATGTGATTAGCCTCGAGAAGCCTCAGCGGAAATGGGCCTCATCTCGCCTGGAGGACAAAACCTCCTGGATTTTCTCGAGTTGCGGCAGGTGCTCTCGACTTACGACGAGGACCTCAGGGAACCGCTCTGGTGGCATCAGGAAAGGCCAGTCCCCATGCGAGTTCCTCTGGGGATTCCTCTCCCGTCGATGCCGGGGCCTAAGACCTTGTGTGGAGTGGGGGCCGGAACCTGAGGATTCCTCTCCAGTGCTGACATGGATCTTGGGGTACTTCTGGAGTCTCCCCAGGGGAGTCAGTCCTCGTCTCGAATGCGGGCATGCACTTGCGCTTTCCTCCAGAGCGGTAGCAGCAGTGTCACGCAGTCCGCCGCGTGGATCAATGGATCTATGGTTTTCCCTCGAGTCTTTCCCAAGAGGCTTTCCCACGAGGCTTTCCCACAGGGCTGTCCCACGTGCACACGTGGTGGGTGTCGATCCTCGGCTTGAACGTCAAGGCAGTGCAGGGAAAACAGGTTCCTCTGGAATGGACTGACACATCTGGGGGACTCTTGGAATGGTGTCACGACCTTTGAGTTTCTCTCGCCTTTCTTGTGGAGAGCGCCTCCTCTTGAGATGCGACGGGAACGCCGGGAATTCTTTCCCTACGAAACAGGGAAAGGATCCCTCATCTCGAGCTAGGAGGCGGAAACGGGTTTGCCCTGGATGTGTGCGAGACCCCACGTGCTTCCCCTCGAGTGGAGACGGGTATGTCAGGGAACTTCTTGAGTTGCAGCAAGGGTGTGAAGGACCGTTTGGAAGTTCCAGTGGTTACACGTGATTGGCCTCGAGAAGCCTCAGCGGAAATGGGCCTCATCTCGCCTGGAGGGCAAAACCTCCTGGATTTTCTCGAGTTGCGGCAGGTGCTCTCGACTTACGACGAGGACCTCAGGGACCCGCTCTGGTGGCCTCAGGAAAGGCCAGTCCCCATGCGAGTTCCTCTGGGGATTCCTCTCCCGTCGATGCCGGGGCCTAAGACCTTGTGTGGAGTCGGGGCCGGAACCTGAGGATTCCTCTCCAGTGCTGACATGGATCTTGGGGTACTTCTGGAGTCTCCCCAGGGGAGTCAGTCCTCGTCTCGAATGCTGCATGCACTTTCGCTTTCCTCCAGAGCGGTAGCAGCAGTGTCAAGCAGTCCGCCGCGTGGATCAAAGGATCTATGGTTTTCCCTCGAGTCTTTCCCACGAGGCTTTCCCACAGGGCTGTCCCACGTGCACACGTGGTGGGAGTCGATCCTCGGCTTGAACGTCAAGGCAGTGCAGGGAAAACAGGTTCCTCTGGAATGGACTGACACATCAGGGGGACTCTTGGAATGGTGGCACGACCCTGGAGTTCCTCTCGCCTTTCCTGTGGAGAGCGCCTCCTCTTGAGATGCGACGGGAACGCCGGGAATTCTTTCCCTATGAAACAGGGAAAGGATCCCTCATCTCGAGCTAGGAGGCGGAAACGGGGCTCCCCTGGATGTGTGCGGGACACCACGTGCTTCCTCTCGAGTGGAGACGGGTATGTCGGGGAACTTCTTGAGTTGCAGCAAGGGTGTGAAGGACCCTTTGGAAGTTCCAGTGGTTAGATGTGATTGGCCTCGAGAAGCCTCAGCGGAAATGGGCCTCATCTCGCCTGGAGGGCAAAACCTCCTGGATTTTCTCGAGTTGCGGCAGGTGCTCTCGACTTACGACGGGGACCTCAGGGACCCGCTCTGGTGGCCTCAGGAAAGGCCAGTCCCCATTCGAGTTCCTCGGGGGCCTCTGGGGATTCCTCTCCCGTTGATGCCGGGGCCTAAGTCCTTGTGTGGAGTCGGGGCCGGAACCTGAGGATTCCTTTCCAGTGCTGACATGGATCTTGGGGTATTTCTGGAGTTTCCCCAGGGGAGTCAGTCCTCGTCTCGAATGCGGGCATGCACTTGCGCTTTCCTCCAGAGCGGTAGCAGCAGTGTCACGCAGTCCGCCGCGTGGATCAAAGGATCTATGGTTTTCCCTCGAGTCTTTCCCACGAGGCTTTCCAACGAGGCTTTCCCACAGGGCTGTCCCACGTGCACACGTGGTGGGAGTCGATCCTCGGCTTGAACGTCAAGGCAGTGCAGGGAAAAAAGGTTCCTCTGGAATGGACTGACACATCTGGGGGACTCTTGGAATGGTGGCACGACCCTGGAGTTCCTCTCGCCTTTCCTGTGGAGAGCGCCTCCTCTTGAGATGCGACGGGAACGCCGGGAATTCTTTCCCTACGAAACAGGGCAAGGATCCCTCATCTCGAGCTAGGAGGCGGAAACGGGGCTCCCCTGGATGTGTGCGGGACACCACGTGCTTCCTCTCGAGTGGAGACGGGTATGTCGGGGAACTTCTTGAGTTGCAGCAAGGGTGTGAAGGACCCTTTGGAAGTTCCAGTGGTTAGATGTGATTGGCCTCGAGAAGCCTCAGCGGAAATGGGCCTCATTTCGCCTGGAGGGCAAAACCTCCTGGATTTTCTCGAGTTGCGGCAGGTGCTCTCGACTTACGACGGGGACCTCAGGGAACCGCTCTGGTGGCCTCAGGAAAGGCCAGTCCCCATGCGAGTTCCTCGGGGGCCTCTCGGGATTCCTCTCCCGTCGATGCCGGGGCCTAAGACCTTGTGTGGAGTCGGGGCCGGAACCTGAGGATTCCTCTCCAGTGCTGACATGGATCTTGGGGTACTTCTGGAGTCTCCCCAGGGGAGTCAGTCCTCGTCTCGAATGCGGGCATGCACTTGCGCTTTCCTCCAGAGCGGTAGCAGCAGTGTCACGCAGTCCGCCGCGTGGATCAAAGGATCTATGGTTTTCCCTCGAGTCTTGCCCATGAGGCTTTCCCACGAGGCTTTCCCACAGGGCTGTCCCACGTGCACACGTGGTGGGAGTAGATCCTCGGCTTGAACGCCAAGGCAGTGCAGGGAAAACAGGTTCCTCTGGAATGGACTGACACATCTGGGGGACTCTTGGAATGGTGTCACGACCCTGGAGTTCCTCTCGCCTTTCCTGTGGAGAGCGCCTCCTCTTGAGATGCGACGGGAACGCCGGGAATTCTTTCCCTACGAAACAGGGAAAGGATCCCTCATCTCGAGCTAGGAGGCGGAAACGGGGCTCCCCTGGATGTGTGCGGGACCCACGTGCTTCCTCTCTAGTGCAGACGGGTATGTCGGGGAACTTCTTGAGTTGCAGCAAGGGTGTGAAGTACCCTTTGGAAGTTCCAGTGGTTAAACGTGATTAGACTCGAGAAGCCTCAGCGGAAATGGGCCTCATCTCGCCTGGAGGGCAAAACCTCCTGGATTTTCTCGAGTTGCGGCAGGTGCTCTCGACTTACGACGGGGACCTCAGGGACCCGCTCTGGTGGCCTCAGGAAAGGCCAGTCCCTATGCGAGTTCCTCGGGGGCCTCTCGGGATTCCTCTCCCGTCGATACTGGGGCCTAAGACCTTGTGTGGAGTCGGAGCCGGAACCTGAGGATTCCTCTCCAGTGCTGACATGGATCTTGGGGTACTTCTGGAGTCTCCCCAAGGGAGTCAGTCCTCGTCTCGAATGCGGGCATGCACTTGCGCTTTCCTCCAGAGCGGTAGCAGCAGTGTCACGCAGTCCGCCGCGTGGATCAAAGGATCTATGGTTTTCCCTCGAGTCTTTCCCACGAGGCTTTCCCACGAGGCTTTCCCACAGGGCTGTCCCACGTGCACACGTGGTGGGAGTCGATCCTCGGCTTGAACGTCAAGGCAGTGCAGGGAAAACAGGTTCCTCTGGAATGGACTGACACATCTGGGGGACTCTTGGAATGGTGGCACGACCCTGGAGTTCCTCTCGCCTTTCCTGTGGAGAGCGCCTCCTCTTGAGATGCGACGGGAACGCCGGGAATTCTTTCCCTACGAAACAGGGAAAGGATCCCTCATCTCGAGCTAGGAGGCGGAAACGGGGCTCCCCTGGATGTGTGCGGGACCGACGTGCTTCCTCTCGAGTGGAGACGGGTATGTCGGGGAACTTCTTGAGTTGCAGCAAGGGTGTGAAGGACCCTTTGGAAGGTCCAGTGGTTAGATGTGATTGGCCTCGAGAATTCTCAGCGGAAATGGGCCTCATCTCGCCTGGAGGGCAAAACCTCCTGGATTTTCTCGAGTTGCGGCAGGTGCTCTCGACTTACGACGGGGACTTCAGGGACCCGCTCTGGTGGCCTCTGGAAAGGCCAGTCCCCATGCGAGTTCCTCGGGGGCCTCTCGGGATTCCTCTCCCGTCGATGCCGGGGCCTAAGACCTTGTGTGGAGTCGGGGCCGGAACCTAAGGATTCCTCTCCAGTGCTGACATGGATCTTGGGGTACTTCTGGAGTCTCCCCAGGGGAGTCAGTCCTCGTCTCGAATGCGGGCATGCACTTGCGCTTTCCTCCAGAGCGGTAGCAGCAGTGTCACGCAGTCCGCCGCGTGGATCAAAGGATCTATGCTTTTCCCTCGAGTCTTTCCCACGACGCTTTCCCACAGGGCTGTCCCACGTGCACACGTGGTGGGAGTCGATCCTCGGCTTGAACGTCAAGGCAGTGCAGGGAAAACAGGTTCCTCTAGAATGGACTGACACATCTGGGGGACTCTTCGAATGGTGGCACGACCCTGGAGTTCCTCTCGCCTTTCCTGTGGAGAGCGCCTCCTCTTGAGATGCGACAGGAACGCCGGGAATTCTTTCCCTAAGAAACAGGGAAAGGATCCCTCATCTCGAGCGAGGAGGCGGAAACGGGGCTCCCCTGGATGTGTGCGGGACCCACGTGCTTCCTCTCGAGTGGAGACGGGTATGTCGGGGAACTTCTTGAGTTGCAGCAAGGGTGTGAAGGACCCTTTGGAAGTTCCAGTGGTTAGACGTGATTGGCCTCGAGAAGCCTCAGCGGAAATGGGCCTCATCTCGCCTGGAGGGCAAAACCTCCTGGATTTTCTCGAGTTGAGGCAGGTGCTCTCGACTTACGACGGGGACCTCAGGGACCCGCTCTGGTGGCCTCAGGAAAGGCCAGTCCCCATGCGAGTTCCTCGGGGGCCTCTCGGGATTCCTCTCCCGTCGATGCCGGGGCCTAAGACCTTGTGTGGAGTCGGGGCCGGAACCTGAGGATTCCTCTCCAGTGCTGACATGGATCTTGGGGTACTTCTGGAGTCTGCCAAGGGGAGTCAGTCCTCGTCTCGAATGCGGGCATGCACGTGCGCTTTCCTCCAGAGCGGTAGCAGCAGTGTCACGCAGTCCGCCGCGTGGATCAAAGGATCTATGGTTTTCCCTCGAGTCTTTCCCACGAGGCTTTCCCACGAGGCTTTCCCACAGGGCTGTCCCACGTGCACACGTGGTGGGAGTCGATCCTCGGCTTGAACGTCAAGGCAGTGCAGGGAAAACAGGTTCCTCTGGAATGGACTGACACATCTGGGGGACTCTTGGAATGGTGGCACGACCCTGGAGTTCCTCTCGCCTTTCCTGTGGAGAGCGCCTCCTCTTGAGATGCGACGGGAACGCCGGGAATTCTTTCCCTACGAAACAGGGAAAGGATCCCTCATCTCGAGCTAGGAGGCGGAAACGGGGCTCCCCTGGATGTGTGCGGGAACCCACGTGCTTCCTCTCGAGTGGAGACGGGTATGTCGGGGAACTTCTTGAGTTGCAGCAAGGGTGTGAAGGACCCTTTGGAAGTTCCAGTGGTTAGATGTGATTGGCATCGAGAAGCCTCAGCGGAAATGGGCCTCATCTCGCCTGGAGGGCCAAACCTCCTGGATTTTCTCGAGTTGCGGCAGGTGCTCTCGACTTAAGACGGGGACCCCAGGGACCCGCTCTGGTGGCCTCAGGAAAGGCCAGTCCCCATGCGAGTTCCTCGGGGGCCTCTCGGGATTCCTCTCCCGTCGATGCCGGGGCCTAAGACCTTGTGTGGAGTCGGGGCCGGAACCTGAGGATTCCTCTCCAGTGCTGACATGGATCTTGGGGTACTTCTGGAGTCTCCCCAGGGGAGTCAGTCCTCGTCTCGAATGCGGGCATGCACTTGCGCTTTCCTCCAGAGCGGTAGCAGCAGTGTCACGCAGTCCGCCGCGTGGATCAAAGGATCTATGGTTTTCCCTCGAGTCTTTCCCACGAGGCTTTCCCACGAGGCTTTCCCACAGGGCTGTCCCACGTGCACACGTGGAGGGAGTCGATCCTCGGCTTGAACGTCAAGGCAGTGCAGGGAAAACAGGTTCCTCTAGAATGGACTGACACATCTGGGGGACTCTTGGAATGGTGGCACGACCCTGGAATTCCTCTCGCCTTTCCTGTGGAGAGCGCCTCCTCTTGAGATGCGACGGGAACGCCGGGAATTCTTTCCCTACGAAACAGGGAAAGGATCCCTCATCTCGAGGTAGGAGGCGGAAACGGGGTCCCCTGGATGTGTGCGGGACCCACGTGCTTCCTCTCTAGTGCAGACGGGTATGTCGGGGAACTTCTTGAGTTGCAGCAAGGGTGTGCAGGACCCTTTGGAAGTTCCAGTGGTTAGACGTGATTAGACTCGAGAAGCCTCAGTGGAAATGGGCCTCATCTCGCCTGGAAGGCCAAACCTCCTGGATTTTCTCGAGTTGCGGCAGGTGCTCTCGACTTACGACGGGGACCTCAGGGAACCGCTCTGGTGGCCTCAGGAAAGGCCAGTCCCCATGCGAGTTCCTCGGGGGCCTCTCGGGATTCCTCTCCCGTCGATGCCGGGGCCTAAGACCTTGTGTGGAATCGGGGCCGGAACCTGAGGATTCCTCTCCAGTGCTGACATGGATCTTGGGGTACTTCTGGAGTCTCCCCAGGGGAGTCAGTCCTCGTCTCGAATGCGGGCATGCACTTGCGCTTTCCTCCAGAGCGGTAGCAGCAGTGTCACGCAGTCTGCCCGTGGATCAAAGGATCTATGGTTTTCCCTCGAGTCTTTCCCACGAGTCTTTCCCACAGGGCTGTCCCACGTGCAGACGTGGTGGGAGTCGAATCTCGGCTTGAACGTCAAGGCAGTGCAGGGAAAACAGGTTCCTCTGGAATGGACTGACACATCTGGGGGACTCTTGGAATGGTGGCACGACCCTGGAGTTCCTCTCGCCTTTCCTGTGGAGAGCCCCTCCTCTTGAGATGCGACGGGAACGCCGGGAATTCTTTCCCTACGAAACAGGGAAAGGATCCCTCATCTCGAGCTAGGAGGCGGAAACGGGGCTCCCCTGGATGTGTGCGGGACACCACGTGCTTCCTCTCGAGTGCAGACGGGTATGTCGGGGAACTTCTTGAGTTGCAGCAATGGTGTGAAGGACCCTTTGGAAGTTCCAGTGGTTAGATGTGATTGGCCTCGAGAAGCCTCAGCGGAAATGGGCGTCATCTCGCCTGGAGGGCAAAACCTCCTGGATTTTCTCGAGTTGCGGCAGGTGCTCTCGACTTACGACGGGGACCTCAGGGACTCGCTCTGGTGGCCTCAGGAAAGGCCAGTCCCCATGCGAGTTCCTCGGGGGCCTCTCGGGATTCCTCTCCCGTCGATGCCGGGGCCTAAGACCTTGTGTGGAGTCGGGGCCGGAACCTGAGGATTCCTCTCCAGTGCTGACATGGATCTTGGGGTACTTCTGGAGTCTCCCCAGGGGAGTCAGTCCTCGTCTCGAATGCGGGCATGCACTTGCGCTTTCCTCCAGAGCGGTAGCAGCAGTGTCACGCAGTCCGCCGCGTGGATCAAAGGATCTATGGTTTTCCCTCGAGTCTTGCCCATGAGGCTTTCCCACGAGGCTTTCCCACAGGGCTGTCCCACGTGCACACGTGGTGGGAGTAGATCCTCGGCTTGAACGTCAAGGCAGTGCAGGGAAAACAGGTTCCTCTGGAATGGACTGACACATCTGGGGGACTCTTGGAATGGTGTCACGACCCTGGAGTTCCTCTCGCCTTTCCTGTGGAGAGCGCCTCCTCTTGAGATGCGACGGGAACGCCGGGAATTCTTTCCCTACGAAACAGGGAAAGGATCCCTCATCTCGAGCTAGGAGGCGGAAACGGGGCTCCCCTGGATGTGTGCGGGACCCACGTGCTTCCTCTCTAGTGCAGACGGGTATGTCGGGGAACTTCTTGAGTTGCAGCAAGGGTGTGCAGGACCCTTTGGAAGTTCCAGTGGTTAGACGTGATTAGACTCGAGAAGCCTCAGTGGAAATGGGCCTCATCTCGCCTGGAAGGCCAAACCTCCTGGATTTTCTCGAGTTGCGGCAGGTGCTCTCGACTTACGACGGGGACCTCAGGGAACCGCTCTGGTGGCCTCAGGAAAGGCCAGTCCCCATGCGAGTTCCTCGGGGGCCTCTCGGGATTCCTCTCCCGTCGATGCCGGGGCCTAAGACCTTGTGTGGAATCGGGGCCGGAACCTGAGGATTCCTCTCCAGTGCTGACATGGATCTTGGGGTACTTCTGGAGTCTCCCCAGGGGAGTCAGTCCTCGTCTCGAATGCGGGCATGCACTTGCGCTTTCCTCCAGAGCGGTAGCAGCAGTGTCACGCAGTCTGCCGCGTGGATCAAAGGATCTATGGTTTTCCCTCGAGTCTTTCCCACGAGTCTTTCCCACAGGGCTGTCCCACGTGCAGACGTGGTGGGAGTCGAATCTCGGCTTGAACGTCAAGGCAGTGCAGGGAAAACAGGTTCCTCTGGAATGGACTGACACATCTGGGGGACTCTTGGAATGGTGGCACGACCCTGGAGTTCCTCTCGCCTTTCCTGTGGAGAGCCCCTCCTCTTGAGATGCGACGGGAACGCCGGGAATTCTTTCCCTACGAAACAGGGAAAGGATCCCTCATCTCGAGCTAGGAGGCGGAAACGGGGCTCCCCTGGATGTGTGCGGGACACCACGTGCTTCCTCTCGAGTGCAGACGGGTATGTCGGGGAACTTCTTGAGTTGCAGCAATGGTGTGAAGGACCCTTTGGAAGTTCCAGTGGTTAGATGTGATTGGCCTCGAGAAGCCTCAGCGGAAATGGGCGTCATCTCGCCTGGAGGGCAAAACCTCCTGGATTTTCTCGAGTTGCGGCAGGTGCTCTCGACTTACGACGGGGACCTCAGGGACTCGCTCTGGTGGCCTCAGGAAAGGCCAGTCACCATGCGAGTTCCTCGGGGGCCTCTCGGGATTCCTCTCCCGTCGATGCCGGGGCCTAAGACCTTGTGTGGAGTCGGGGCCGGAACCTGAGGATTCCTCTCCAGTGCTGACATGGATCTTGGGGTACTTCTGGAGTCTCCCCAGGGGAGTCAGTCCTCGTCTCGAATGCGGGCATGCACTTGCGCTTTCCTCCAGAGCGGTAGCAGCAGTGTCACGCAGTCCGCCGCGTGGATCAAAGGATCTATGGTTTTCCCTCGAGTCTTGCCCATGAGGCTTTCCCACGAGGCTTTCCCACAGGGCTGTCCCACGTGCACACGTGGTGGGAGTAGATCCTCGGCTTGAACGTCAAGGCAGTGCAGGGAAAACAGGTTCCTCTGGAATGGACTGACACATCTGGGGGACTCTTGGAATGGTGTCACGACCCTGGAGTTCCTCTCGCCTTTCCTGTGGAGAGCGCCTCCTCTTGAGATGCGACGGGAACGCCGGGAATTCTTTCCCTACGAAACAGGGAAAGGATCCCTCATCTCGAGCTAGGAGGCGGAAACGGGGCTCCCCTGGATGTGTGCGGGACCCACGTGCTTCCTCTCTAGTGCAGACGGGTATGTCGGGGAACTTCTTGAGTTGCAGCAAGGGTGTGAAGTACCCTTTGGAAGTTCCAGTGGTTAAACGTGATTAGACTCGAGAAGCCTCAGCGGAAATGGGCCTCATCTCGCCTGGAGGGCAAAACCTCCTGGATTTTCTCGAGTTGCGGCAGGTGCTCTCGACTTACGACGGGGACCTCAGGGACCCGCTCTGGTGGCCTCAGGAAAGGCCAGTCCCTATGCGAGTTCCTCGGGGGCCTCTCGGGATTCCTCTCCCGTCGATGCCGGTGCCTAAGACCTTGTGTGGAGTCGGGGCCGGAACCTGAGGATTCCTCTCCAGTGCTGACATGGATCTTGGGGTACTTCTGGAGTCTCCCCAAGGGAGTCAGTCCTCGTCTCGAATGCGGGCATGCACTTGCGCTTTCCTCCAGAGCGGTAGCAGCAGTGTCACGCAGTCCGCCGCGTGGATCAAAGGATCTATGGTTTTCCCTCGAGTCTTTCCCACGAGGCTTTCCCACGAGGCTTTCCCACAGGGCTGTCCCACGTGCACACGTGGTGGGAGTCGATCCTCGGCTTGAACGTCAAGGCAGTGCAGGGAAAACAGGTTCCTCTGGAATGGACTGACACATCTGGGGGACTCTTGGAATGGTGGCACGACCCTGGAGTTCCTCTCGCCTTTCCTGTGGAGAGCGCCTCGTCTTGAGATGCGACGGGAACGCCGGGAATTCTTTCCCTACGAAACAGGGAAAGGATCCCTCATCTCGAGCTAGGAGGCGGAAACGGGGCTCCCCTGGATGTGTGCGGGACCGACGTGCTTCCTCTCGAGTGGAGACGGGTATGTCGGGGAACTTCTTGAGTTGCAGCAAGGGTGTGAAGGACCCTTTGGAAGGTCCAGTGGTTAGATGTGATTGGCCTCGAGAATTCTCAGCGGAAATGGGCCTCATCTCGCCTGGAGGGCAAAACCTCCTGGATTTTCTCGAGTTGCGGCAGGTGCTCTCGACTTACGACGGGGACCTCAGGGACCCGCTCTGGTGGCCTCTGGAAAGGCCAGTCCCCATGTGAGTTCCTCGGGGGCCTCTCGGGATTCCTCTCCCGTCGATGCCGGGGCCTAAGACCTTGTGTGGAGTCGGGGCCGGAACCTAAGGATTCCTCTCCAGTGCTGACATGGATCTTGGGGTACTTCTGGAGTCTCCCCAGGGGAGTCAGTCCTCGTCTCGAATGCGGGCATGCACTTGCGCTTTCCTCCAGAGCGGTAGCAGCAGTGTCACGCAGTCCGCCGCGTGGATCAAAGGATCTATGCTTTTCCCTCGAGTCTTTCCCACGACGCTTTCCCACAGGGCTGTCCCACGTGCACACGTGGTGGGAGTCGATCCTCGGCTTGAACGTCAAGGCAGTGCAGGGAAAACAGGTTCCTCTAGAATGGACTGACACATCTGGGGGACTCTTCGAATGGTGGCACGACCCTGGAGTTCCTCTCGCCTTTCCTGTGGAGAGCGCCTCCTCTTGAGATGCGACAGGAACGCCGGGAATTCTTTCCCTAAGAAACAGGGAAAGGATCCCTCATCTCGAGCGAGGAGGCGGAAACGGGGCTCCCCTGGATGTGTGCGGGACCCACGTGCTTCCTCTCGAGTGGAGACGGGTATGTCGGGGAACTTCTTGAGTTGCAGCAAGGGTGTGAAGGACCCTTTGGAAGTTCCAGTGGTTAGACGTGATTGGCCTCGAGAAGCCTCAGCGGAAATGGGCCTCATCTCGCCTGGAGGGCAAAACCTCCTGGATTTTCTCGAGTTGAGGCAGGTGCTCTCGACTTACGACGGGGACCTCAGGGACCCGCTCTGGTGGCCTCAGGAAAGGCCAGTCCCCATGCGAGTTCCTCGGGGGCCTCTCGGGATTCCTCTCCCGTCGATGCCGGGGCCTAAGACCTTGTGTGGAGTCGGGGCCGGAACCTGAGGATTCCTCTCCAGTGCTGACATGGATCTTGGGGTACTTCTGGAGTCTGCCAAGGGGAGTCAGTCCTCGTCTCGAATGCGGGCATGCACGTGCGCTTTCCTCCAGAGCGGTAGCAGCAGTGTCACGCAGTCCGCCGCGTGGATCAAAGGATCTATGGTTTTCCCTCGAGTCTTTCCCACGAGGCTTTCCCACGAGGCTTTCCCACAGGGCTGTCCCACGTGCACACGTGGTGGGAGTCGATCCTCGGCTTGAACGTCAAGGCAGTGCAGGGAAAACAGGTTCCTCTGGAATGGACTGACACATCTGGGGGACTCTTGGAATGGTGGCACGACCCTGGAGTTCCTCTCGCCTTTCCTGTGGAGAGCGCCTCCTCTTGAGATGCGACGGGAACGCCAGGAATTCTTTCCCTACGAAACAGGGAAAGGATCCCTCATCTCGAGCTAGGAGGCGGAAACGGGGCTCCCCTGGATGTGTGCGGGACCCCACGTGCTTCCTCTCGAGTGGAGACGGGTATGTCGGGGAACTTCTTGAGTTGCAGCAAGGGTGTGAAGGACCCTTTGGAAGTTCCAGTGGTTAGATGTGATTGGCATCGAGAAGCCTCAGCGGAAATGGGCCTCATCTCGCCTGGAGGGCCAAACCTCCTGGATTTTCTCGAGTTGCGGCAGGTGCTCTCGACTTAAGACGGGGACCCCAGGGACCCGCTCTGGTGGCCTCAGGAAAGGCTAGTCCCCATGCGAGTTCCTCGGGGGCCTCTCGGGATTCCTCTCCCGTCGATGCCGGGGCCTAAGACCTTGTGTGGAGTCGGGGCCGGAACCTGAGGATTCCTCTCCAGTGCTGACATGGATCTTGGGGTACTTCTGGAGTCTCCCCAGGGGAGTCAGTCCTCGTCTCGAATGCGGGCATGCACTTGCGCTTTCCTCCAGAGCGGTAGCAGCAGTGTCACGCAGTCCGCCGCGTGGATCAAAGGATCTATGGTTTTCCCTCGAGTCTTTCCCACGAGGCTTTCCCACGAGGCTTTCCCACAGGGCTGTCCCACGTGCACACGTGGAGGGAGTCGATCCTCGGCTTGAACGTCAAGGCAGTGCAGGGAAAACAGGTTCCTCTAGAATGGACTGACACATCTGGGGGACTCTTGGAATGGTGGCACGACCCTGGAATTCCTCTCGCCTTTCCTGTGGAGAGCGCCTCCTCTTGAGATGCGACGGGAACGCCGGGAATTCTTTCCCTACGAAACAGGGAAAGGATCCCTCATCTCGAGGTAGGAGGCGGAAACGGGGTCCCCTGGATGTGTGCGGGACCCACGTGCTTCCTCTCTAGTGCAGACGGGTATGTCGGGGAACTTCTTGAGTTGCAGCAAGGGTGTGCAGGACCCTTTGGAAGTTCCAGTGGTTAGACGTGATTAGACTCGAGAAGCCTCAGTGGAAATGGGCCTCATCTCGCCTGGAGGGCCAAACCTCCTGGATTTTCTCGAGTTGCGGCAGGTGCTCTCGACTTACGACGGGGACCTCAGGGAACCGCTCTGGTGGCCTCAGGAAAGGCCAGTCCCCATGCGAGTTCCTCGGGGGCCTCTCGGGATTCCTCTCCCGTCGATGCCGGGGCCTAAGACCTTGTGTGGAATCGGGGCCGGAACCTGAGGATTCCTCTCCAGTGCTGACATGGATCTTGGGGTACTTCTGGAGTCTCCCCAGGGGAGTCAGTCCTCGTCTCGAATGCGGGCATGCACTTGCGCTTTCCTCCAGAGCGGTAGCAGCAGTGTCACGCAGTCTGCCGCGTGGATCAAAGGATCTATGGTTTTCCCTCGAGTCTTTCCCACGAGTCTTTCCCACAGGGCTGTCCCACGTGCAGACGTGGTGGGAGTCGAATCTCGGCTTGAACGTCAAGGCAGTGCAGGGAAAACAGGTTCCTCTGGAATGGACTGACACATCTGGGGGACTCTTGGAATGGTGGCACGACCCTGGAGTTCCTCTCGCCTTTCCTGTGGAGAGCCCCTCCTCTTGAGATGCGACGGGAACGCCGGGAATTCTTTCCCTACGAAACAGGGAAAGGATCCCTCATCTCGAGCTAGGAGGCGGAAACGGGGCTCCCCTGGATGTGTGCGGGACACCACGTGCTTCCTCTCGAGTGCAGACGGGTATGTCGGGGAACTTCTTGAGTTGCAGCAATGGTGTGAAGGACCCTTTGGAAGTTCCAGTGGTTAGATGTGATTGGCCTCGAGAAGCCTCAGCGGAAATGGGCGTCATCTCGCCTGGAGGGCAAAACCTCCTGGATTTTCTCGAGTTGCGGCAGGTGCTCTCGACTTACGACGGGGACCTCAGGGACTCGCTCTGGTGGCCTCAGGAAAGGCCAGTCCCCATGCGAGTTCCTCGGGGGCCTCTCGGGATTCCTCTCCCGTCGATGCCGGGGCCTAAGACCTTGTGTGGAGTCGGGGCCGGAACCTGAGGATTCCTCTCCAGTGCTGACATGGATCTTGGGGTACTTCTGGAGTCTCCCCAGGGGAGTCAGTCCTCGTCTCGAATGCGGGCATGCACTTGCGCTTTCCTCCAGAGCGGTAGAAGCAGTGTCACGCAGTCCGCCGCGTGGATCAAAGGATCTATGTTTTTCCCTCGAGTCTTTCCCACGAGGCTTTCCCACGAGGCTTTCCCACAGGGCTGTCCCACGTGCACACGTGGTGGGAGTCGATCCTCGGATTGAACGTCAAGGCAGTGCAGGGAAAACAGGTTCCTCTGGAATGGACTGACATATCTGGGCGACTCTTGGAATGGTGGCACGACCCTGGAGTTCCTCTCGCCTTTCCTGTGGAGAGCGCCTCCTCTTGAGATGCGACGGGAACGCCGGGAATTCTTTCCCTACGAAAGAGGGCAAGGATCCCTCATCTCGAGCTAGGAGGCGGAAACGGGGCTCCCCTGGATGTGTGCGGGACACCACGTGCTTCCTCTCGAGTGCAGACGGGTATGTCGGGGAACTTCTTGAGTTGCAGCAAGGGTGTGAAGGACCCTTTGGAAGTTCCAGTGGTTAGATGTGATTGGCCTCGAGAAGCCTCAGCGGAAATGGGCCTCATCTCGCCTGGAGGGCAAAACCTCCTGGATTTTCTCGAGTTGCGGCAGGTGCTCTCGACTTACGACGGGGACCTCAGGGACCCGCTCTGGTGGCCTCAGGAAAGGCCAGTCCCCATGCGAGTTCCTCGGGGGCCTCTCGGGATTCCTCTCCCGTCGATGCCGGGGCCTAAGACCTTGTGTGGAATCGGGGCCGGAACCTGAGGATTCCTCTCCAGTGCTGACATGGATCTTGGGGTACTTCTGGAGTCTCCCCAGGGGAGTCAGTCCTCGTCTCGAATGCGGGCATGCACTTGCGCTTTCCTCCAGAGCGGTAGCAGCAGTGTCACGCAGTCTGCCGCGTGGATCAAAGGATCTATGGTTTTCCCTCGAGTCTTTCCCACGAGGCTTTCCCACAGGGCTGTCCCACGTGCAGACGTGGTGGGAGTCGAATCTCGGCTTGAACGTCAAGGCAGTGCAGGGAAAACAGGTTCCTCTGGAATGGACTGACACATCTGGGGGACTCTTGGAATGGTGGCACTGCCCTGGAGTTCCTCTCGCCTTTCCTGTGGAGAGCGCCTCCTCTTGAGATGTGACGGGAACGCCGGGAATTCTTTCCCTACGAAACAGGGAAAGGATCCCTCATCTCGAGCTAGGAGGCGGAAACGGGGCTCCCCTGGATGTGTGCGGGACACCACGTGCTTCCTCTCGAGTGCAGACGGGTATGTCGGGGAACTTCTTGAGTTGCAGCAAGGGTGTGAAGGACCCTTTGGAAGTTCGAGTGGTTAGATGTGATTGGCCTCGAGAAGCCTCAGCGGAAATGGGCCTCATCTCGCCTGGAGGGCAAAACCTCCTGGATTTTCTCGAGTTGCGGCAGGTGCTCTCGACTTACGACGGGGACCTCAGGGACTCGCTCTGGTGGCCTCAGGAAAGGCCAGTCCCCATGCGAGTTCCTCGGGGGCCTCTCGGGATTCCTCTCCCGTCGATGCCGGGGCCTAAGACCTTGTGTGGAGTCGGGGCCGGAAGCTGAGGATTCCTCTCCAGTGCTGACATGGATCTTGGGGTACTTCTGGAGTCTCCCCAGGGGAGTCAGTCCTCGTCTCGAATGCGGGCATGCACTTGCGCTTTCCTCCAGAGCGGTAGCAGCAGTGTCACTCAGTCCGCCGCGTGGATCAAAGGATCTATGGTTTTCCCTCGAGTCTTTCCCACGAGGCTTTCCCACGAGGCTTTCCCACAGGGCTGTCCCACGTGCACACGTGGTGGGAGTCGATCCTCGGCTTGAACGTCAAGGCAGTGCAGGGAAAACAGGTTCCTCTGGAATGGACTGACACATCTGGGGGACTCTTGGAATGGTGTCACGACCCTGGAGTTCCTCTCGCCTTTCCTGTGGAGAGCGCCTCCTCTTGAGATGCGACGGGAACGTCGGGAATTCTTTCCCTACGAAACAGGGAAAGGATCCCTCATCTCGAGCTAGGAGGCGGAAACTGGGCTCCCCTGGATGTGTGCGGGAACCCTCGTGCTTCCTCTCGAGTGGAGACGGGTATGTCGGGGAACTTCTTGAGTTGCAGCAAGGGTGTGAAGGACCCTTTGGACGTTCCAGTGGTTAGATGTGATTGGCCTCGAGAAGCCTCAGCGGAAATGGGCCTCATCTCGCCTGGAGGTGAAAACCTCCTGGATTTTCTCGAGTTGCGGCAGGTGCTCTCGACTTACGACGGGGACCTCAGGGACCCGCTCTGGTGGCCTCAGGAAAGGCCAGTCCCCATGCGAGTTCCTCGGGGGCCTCTCGGGATTCCTCTCCCGTCGATGCCGGGGCCTAAGACCTTGTGTGGAGTCGGGGCCGGAACCTGAGGATTCCTCTCCAGTGCTGACATGGATCTTGGGGTACTTCTGGAGTCTCCCCAGGGGAGTCAGTCCTCGTCTCGAATGCGGGCATGCATTGCGCTTTCCTCCAGAGCGGTAGCAGCAGTGTCACGCAGTCCGCCGCGTGGATCAAAGGATCTATGGTTTTCCCTCGAGTCTTTCCCACGAGGCTTTCCCACGAGGCTTTCCCACAGGGCTGTCCCACGTGCACACGTGGTGGGAGTCGATCCTCGGCTTGAACGTCAAGGCAGTGCAGGGAAAACAGTTTCCTCTGGAATGGACTGACACATCTGGGGGACTCTTGGAATGGTGGCATGACCCTGGAGTTCCTCTCGCCTTTCCTGTGGAGAGCGCCTCCTCCTGAGATGTGACGGGAACGCCGGGAATTCTTTCCCTACGAAACAGGGAAAGGATCCCTCATCTCGAGCTAGGAGGCGGAAACGGGGCTCCCCTGGATGTTTGCGGGACACCACGTGCTTCCTCTCGAGTGCAGACGGGTATGTCGGGGAACTTCTTGAGTTGCAGCAAGGGTGTGAAGGACCCTTTGGAAGGTCCAGTGGTTAGATGTGATTGGCCTCGAGAAGCCTCAGCGGAAATGGGCCTCATCTCGCCTGGAGGGCAAAACCTCCTGGATTTTCTCGAGTTGCGGCAGGTGATCTCGACTTACGACGGGGACCTCAGGGACCCGCTCTGGTGGCCTCAGGAAAGGCCAGTCCCCATGCGAGTTCCTCCGGGGCCTCTCGGGATTCCTCTCCCGTCGATGCCGGGGCCTAAGACCTTGTGTGGAGTCGGGGCCGGAACCTGAGGATTCCTCTCCAGTGCTGACATGGATCTTGGGGTACTTCTGGAGTCTCCCCAGGGGAGTCAGTCCTCGTCTCGAATGCGGGCATGCACTTGCGCTTTCCTCCAGAGCGGAAGCAGCAGTGTCACGCAGTCCGCCGCGTGGATCAAAGGATCTATGGTTTTCCCTCGAGTCTTTCCCACGAGGCTTTCCCACGAGGCTTTCCCACAGGGCTGTCCCACGTGCACACGTGGTGGGAGTCGATCCTCGGCTTGAACGTCAAGGCAGTGCAGGGAAAACAGGTTCCTCTGGAATGGACTGACACATCTGGGCGACTCTTGGAATGGTGGCACGACCCTGGAGTTCCTCTCGCCTTTCCTGTGGAGAGCGCCTCCTCTTGAGATGCGACGGGAACGCCGGGAATTCTTTCCCTAGGAAACAGGGAAAGGATCCCTCATCTCGAGCTAGGAGGCGGAAACGGGGCTCCCCTGGATGTGTGTGGGACCCCACGTGCTTCCTCTCGAGTGGAGACGGGTATGTCAGGGAACTTCTTGAGTTGCAGCAAGGGTGTGAAGGACCCTTTGGAAGTTCCAGTGGTTAGATGTGATTGGCCTCGAGAAGCCTCAGCGGAAATGGGCCTCATCTCGCCTGGAGGGCAAAACCTCCTGGATTTTCTCGAGTTGCGGCAGGTGCTCTCGACTTACGACCGGGACCTCAGGGACCCGCTCTGGTGGCCTCAGGAAAGGCCAGTCCCCATGCGAGTTCCTCGGGGGCCTCTCGGGATTCATATCCCGTCGATGCCGGGGCCTAAGACCTTGTGTGGAGTCGGGGCCGGAACCTGAGGATTCCTCTCCAGTGCTGACATGGATCTTGGGGTACTTCGGGAGTCTCCCCAGGGGAGTCAGTCCTCGTCTCGAATGCGGGCATGCACTTGCGCTTTCCTCCAGAGCGGTAGCAGCAGTGTCACGCAGTCCGCCGCGTCGATCAAAGGATCTATGTTTTTCCCTCGAGTCTTTCCCACGAGGCTTTCCCACGAGGCTTTCCCACAGGGCTGTCCCACGTGCACACGTGGTGGGAGTCGATCCTCGGCTTGAACGTCAAGGCAGTGCAGGGAAAACAGGTTCCTCTGGAATGGACTGACACATCTGGGGGACTCTTGGAATGGTGTCACGACCCTGGAGTTCCTCTCGCCTTTCCTGTGGAGAGCGCCTCGTCTTGAGATGCGACGGGAACGCCGGGAATTCTTTCCCTACGAAACAGGGAAAGGATCCCTCATCTCGAGCTAGGAGGCGGAAACGGGGCTCCCCTGGATGTGTGCGGGACACCACGTGCTTCCTCTCGAGTGGAGACGGGTATGTCGGGGAACTTCTTGAGTTGCAGCAAGGGTGTGAAGGACCTTTTGGAAGGTCCAGTGGTTAGAAGTGATTGGCCTCGAGAAGCCTCAGCGGAAATGGGCCTCATCTCGCCTCGAGGGCAAAACCTCCTGGATTTTCTCGAGTTGCGGCAGGTGCTCTCGACTTACGACGGGGACCTCAGGGACCCGCTCTGGTGGCCTCAGGAAAGGCCAGTCCCCATGCGAGTTCCTCGGGGGCCTCTCGGGATTCCTCTCCCGTCGATGCCGGGGCCTAAGACCTTGTGTGGAGTCGGGGCCGGAACCTGAGGATTCCTCTCCAGTGCTGACATGGATCTTGGGGTACTTCTGGAGTCGCCCCAGGGGAGTCAGTCCTCGTCTCGAATGCGGGCATGCACTTGCGCTTTCCTCCAGAGCGGTAGCAGCAGTGTCACGCACTCCACCGCGTGGATCAAAGGATCTATGGTTTTCCCTCGAGTCTTTCCCACGAGGCTTTCCCACGACGCTTTCCCACAGGGCTGTCCCACGTGCACACGTGGTGGGAGTCGATCCTCGGCTTGAACGTCAATGCAGTGCAGGGAAAACAGGTTCCTCTGGAATGGACTGACACATCTGGGGGACTCTTGGAATGGTGGCATGACCCTGGAGTTCCTCTCGCCTTTCCTGTGGAGAGCGCCTCCTCTTGAGATGCGACGGGAACGCCGGGAATTCTTTCCCTACGAAACAGGGAAAGGATCCCTCATCTCGAGCTAGGAGGCGGACACGGGGCTCCCCTGGATGTGTGCGGGACGCCACGTGCTTCCTATCGATTGGAGACGGGTATGTCGGGGAACTTCTTGAGTTGCAGCAATGGTGTGAAGGACCCTTTGGAAGTTCCAGTGGTTAGATGTGATTGGCCACGAGAAGCCTCAGCGGAAATGGGCCTCATCTCGCCTGGAGGGCAAAACCTCCTGGATTTTCTCGAGTTGCGGCAGGTGCTCTCGACTTACGACGGGGACCTCAGGGAACCGCTCTGGTGGCCTCAGGAAAGGCCAGTCCCCATGCGAGTTCCTCGGGGGCCTCTCGGGATTCCTCTCCCGTCGATGCCGGTGCCTAAGACCTTGTGTGGAGTCGGGGCCGGAACCTGAGGATTCCTCTCGAGTGCTTACATGGATCTTGGGGTACTTCTGGAGTCTCCCCAGGGGAGTCAGTCCTCGTCTCGAATGCGGGCATGCACTTGCGCTTTCCTCCAGAGCGGTAACAGCAGTGTCACGCAGTCCGCCGCGTGGATCAAAGGATCTATGGTTTTCCCTCGAGTCTTTCCCACGAGGCTTTCCCACGAGGCTTTCCCACAGGGCTGTCCCACGTGCACACGTGGTGGGAGTCGATCCTCGGCTTGAACGTCAATGCAGTGCAGGGAAAACAGGTTCCTCTGGAATGGACTGACACATCTGGGGGACTCTTGGAATGGTGGCATGACCCTGGAGTTCCTCTCGCCTTTCCTGTGGAGAGCGCCTCCTCTTGAGATGCGACGGGAACGCCGGGAATTCTTTCCCTACGAAACAGGGAAAGGATCCCTCATCTCGAGCTAGGAGGCGGAAACGGGGCTCCCCTGGATGTGTGCGGGACACCACGTGCTTCCTCTGGAGTGCAGACGGGTGTGTCGGGGAACTTCTTGAGTTGCAGCAAGGGTGTGAAGGACCCTTTGGAAGTTCCAGTGGTTAGATGTGATTGGCCTCGAGAAGCCTCAGCGGAAATGGGCCTCATCTCGCCTGGAGGGCAAAACCTCCTGGATTTTCTCGAGTTGCGGCAGGTGCTCTCGACTTACGACGGGGACCTCAGGGACCCGCTCTGGTGGCCTCAGGCAAGGCCAGTCCCCATGCGAGTTCCACGGGGGCCTCTCGGGATTCCTCTCCCGTCGATGCCGGGGCCTAAGACCTTGTGTGGAGTCGAGGCCGGAACCTGAGGATTCCTCTCCAGTGCTGACATGGATCTTGGGGTACTTCTGGAGTCTCCCCAGGGGAGTCAGTCCTCGTCTCGAATGCGGGCATGCACTTGCGCTTTCCTCCAGAGCGGTAGCAGCAGTGTCACGCAGTCCGCCGCGTGGATCAAAGGATCTATGGTTTTCCCTCGAGTCTTTCCCACGAGGCTTTCCCACGAGGCTTTCCCACAGGGCTGTCCCACGTGCACACGTGGTGGGAGTCGATCCTCGGATTCAACGTCAAGGCAGTGCAGGGAAAACAGGTTCCTCTGGAATGGACTGACACATCTGGGGGACTCTTGGAATGGTGGCATGACCCTGGAGTTCCTCTCGCCTTTCCTATGGAGAGCGCCTCCTCTTGAGATGCGACGGGAACGCCGGGAATTCTTTCCCTAAGAAACAGGGAAAGGATCCCTCATCTCGAGCTAGGAGACGGAAACGAGGCTCTCCTGGATGTGTGCGGGACGCCACGTGCTTCCTCTCGAGTGGAGACGGGTATGTCGGGGAACTTCTTGAGTTGCAGCGATGGTGTGAAGGACCCTTTGGAAGTTCCAGTGGTTAGATGTGATTGGCCACGAGAAGCCTCAGCGGAAATGGGCCTCATCTCGCCTGGAGGGCAAAACCTCCTGGATTTTCTCGAGTTGCGGCAGGTGCTCTCGACTTACGACGGGGACCTCAGGGAACCGCTCTGGTGGCCTCAGGAAAGGCCAGTCCCCATGCGAGTTCCTCGGGGGCCTCTCGGGATTCCTCTCCCGTCGATGCCGGGGCCTAAGACCTTGTGTGGAGTCGGGGCCGGAACCTGAGGATTCCTCTCCAGTGCTGACATGGATCTTGGGGTACTTCTGGAGTCTCCCCAGGGGAGTCAGTCCTCGTCTCGAATGCGGGCATGCACTTGCGCTTTCCTCCAGAGCGGTAGCAGCAGTGTCACGCAGTCCGCCGCGTCGATCAAAGGATCTATGGTTTTCCCTCGAGTCTTTCCCACGAGGCTTTCCCACGAGGCTTTCCCACAGGGCTGTCCCACGTGCACACGTGGTGGGAGTCGATCCTCGGCTTGAACGTCAAGGCAGTGCAGGGAAAACAGGTTCCTCTGGAATGGACTGACACATCTGGGCGACTCTTGGAATGGTGGCACGACCCTGGAGTTCCTCTCGCCTTTCCTGTGGAGAGCGCCTCCTCTTGAGATGCGACGGGAACGCCGGGAATTCTTTCCCTAGGAAACAGGGAAAGGATCCCTCATCTCGAGCTAGGAGGCGGAAACGGGGCTCCCCTGGATGTGTGTGGGACCCCACGTGCTTCCTCTCGAGTGGAGACGGGTATGTCAGGGAACTTCTTGAGTTGCAGCAAGGGTGTGAAGGACCCTTTGGAAGTTCCAGTGGTTAGACGTGATTGGCCTCGAGAAGCCTCAGCGGAAATGGGCCTCATCTCGCCTGGAGGGCAAAACCTCCTGGATTTTCTCGAGTTGCGGCAGGTGCTCTCGACTTACGACCGGGACCTCAGGGACCCGCTCTGGTGGCCTCAGGAAAGGCCAGTCCCCATGCGAGTTCCTCGGGGGCCTCTCGGGATTCATATCCCGTCGATGCCGGGGCCTAAGACCTTGTGTGGAGTCGGGGCCGGAACCTGAGGATTCCTCTCCAGTGCTGACATGGATCTTGGGGTACTTCGGGAGTCTCCCCAGGGGAGTCAGTCCTCGTCTCGAATGCGGGCATGCACTTGCGCTTTCCTCCAGAGCGGTAGCAGCAGTGTCACGCAGTCCGCCGCGTCGATCAAAGGATCTATGTTTTTCCCTCGAGTCTTTCCCACGAGGCTTTCCCACGAGGCTTTCCCACAGGGCTGTCCCACGTGCACACGTGGTGGGAGTCGATCCTCGGCTTGAACGTCAAGGCAGTGCAGGGAAAACAGGTTCCTCTGGAATGGACTGACACATCTGGGGGACTCTTGGAATGGTGTCACGACCCTGGAGTTCCTCTCGCCTTTCCTGTGGAGAGCGCCTCGTCTTGAGATGCGACGGGAACGCCGGGAATTCTTTCCCTACGAAACAGGGAAAGGATCCCTCATCTCGAGCTAGGAGGCGGAAACGGGGCTCCCCTGGATGTGTGCGGGACACCACGTGCTTCCTCTCGAGTGGAGACGGGTATGTCGGGGAACTTCTTGAGTTGCAGCAAGGGTGTGAAGGACCTTTTGGAAGGTCCAGTGGTTAGAAGTGATTGGCCTCGAGAAGCCTCAGCGGAAATGGGCCTCATCTCGCCTCGAGGGCAAAACCTCCTGGATTTTCTCGAGTTGCGGCAGGTGCTCTCGACTTACGACGGGGACCTCAGGGACCCGCTCTGGTGGCCTCAGGAAAGGCCAGTCCCCATGCGAGTTCCTCGGGGGCCTCTCGGGATTCCTCTCCCGTCGATGCCGGGGCCTAAGACCTTGTGTGGAGTCGGGGCCGGAACCTGAGGATTCCTCTCCAGTGCTGACATGGATCTTGGGGTACTTCTGGAGTCGCCCCAGGGGAGTCAGTCCTCGTCTCGAATGCGGGCATGCACTTGCGCTTTCCTCCAGAGCGGTAGCAGCAGTGTCACGCACTCCACCGCGTGGATCAAAGGATCTATGGTTTTCCCTCGAGTCTTTCCCACGAGGCTTTCCCACGACGCTTTCCCACAGGGCTGTCCCACGTGCACACGTGGTGGGAGTCGATCCTCGGCTTGAACGTCAAGGCAGTGCAGGGAAAACAGGTTTCTCTGGAATGGACTGACACATCTGGGGGACTCTTGGAATGGTGGCATGACCCTGGAGTTCCTCTCGCCTTTCCTGTGGAGAGCGCCTCCTCTTGAGATGCGACGGGAACGCCGGGAATTCTTTCCCTACGAAACAGGGAAAGGATCCCTCATCTCGAGCTAGGAGGCATAAACGGGGCTCCCCTGGATGTGTGCGGGACACCACGTGCTTCCTCTGGAGTGCAGACGGGTGTGTCGGGGAACTTCTTGAGTTGCAGCAAGGGTGTGAAGGACCCTTTGGAAGTTCCAGTGGTTAGACGTGATTGGCCTCGAGAAGCCTCAGCGGAAATGGGCCTCATCTCGCCTGGAGGGCAAAACCTCCTGGATTTTCTCGAGTTGCGGCAGGTGCTCTCGACTTACGACGGGGACCTCAGGGACCCGCTCTGGTGGCCTCAGGAAAGGCCAGTCCCCATGCGAGTTCCTCGGGGGCCTCTCGGGATTCCTCTCCCGTCGATGCTGGGGCCTAAGACCTTGTGTGGTGTCGGGGCCGGAACCTGAGGATTCCTCTCCAGTGCTGACATGGATCTTGGGGTACTTCTGGAGTCTCCCCAGGGGAGTCAGTCCTCGTCTCGAATGCGGGCATGCACTTGCGCTTTCCTCCAGAGCGGTAGCAGCAGTGTCACGCAGTCCGCCGCGTGGATCAAAGAATCTATGTTTTTCCCTCGAGTCTTTCCCACGAGGCTTTCCCACAGGGCTGTCCCACGTGCACACGTGGTGGGAGTCGATCCTCGGCTTGAACGTCAAGGCAGTGCAGGGAAAACAGGTTCCTCTGGAATGGACTGACACATCTGGGGGACTCTTGGAATGGTGGCATGACCCTGGAGTTCCTCTCGCCTTTCCTGTGGAGAGCGCCTCCTCTTGAGATGCGACGGGAACGCCGGGAATTCTTTCCCTACGAAACAGGGAAAGGATCACTCATCTCGAGCTAGGAGGCGGAAACGGGGCTCCCCTGGATGTGTGCGGGACGCCACGTGCTTCCTATCGATTGGAGACGGGTATGTCGGGGAACTTCTTGAGTTGCAGCAATGGTGTGAAGGACCCTTTGGAAGTTCCAGTGGTTAGATGTGATTGGCCACGAGAAGCCTCAGCGGAAATGGGCCTCATCTCGCCTGGAGGGCAAAACCTCCTGGATTTTCTCGAGTTGCGGCAGGTGCTCTCGACTTACGACGGGGACCTCAGGGAACCGCTCTGGTGGCCTCAGGAAAGGCCAGTCCCCATGCGAGTTCCTCGGGGGCCTCTCGGGATTCCTCTCCCGTCGATGCCGGTGCCTAAGACCTTGTGTGGAGTCGGGGCCGGAACCTGAGGATTCCTCTCGAGTGCTTACATGGATCTTGGGGTACTTCTGGAGTCTCCCCAGGGGAGTCAGTCCTCGTCTCGAATGCGGGCATGCACTTGCGCTTTCCTCCAGAGCGGTAACAGCAGTGTCACGCAGTCCGCCGCGTGGATCAAAGGATCTATGGTTTTCCCTCGAGTCTTTCCCACGAGGCTTTCCCACGAGGCTTTCCCACAGGGCTGTCCCACGTGCACACGTGGTGGGAGTCGATCCTCGGCTTGAACGTCAATGCAGTGCAGGGAAAACAGGTTCCTCTGGAATGGACTGACACATCTGGGGGACTCTTGGAATGGTGGCATGACCCTGGAGTTCCTCTCGCCTTTCCTGTGGAGAGCGCCTCCTCTTGAGATGCGACGGGAACGCCGGGAATTCTTTCCCTACGAAACAGGGAAAGGATCCCTCATCTCGAGCTAGGAGGCGGAAACGGGGCTCCCCTGGATGTGTGCGGGACACCACGTGCTTCCTCTGGAGTGCAGACGGGTGTGTCGGGGAACTTCTTGAGTTGCAGCAAGGGTGTGAAGGACCCTTTGGAAGTTCCAGTGGTTAGATGTGATTGGCCTCGAGAAGCCTCAGCGGAAATGGGCCTCATCTCGCCTGGAGGGCAAAACCTCCTGGATTTTCTCGAGTTGCGGCAGGTGCTCTCGACTTACGACGGGGACCTCAGGGACCCGCTCTGGTGGCCTCAGGCAAGGCCAGTCCCCATGCGAGTTCCTCGGGGGCCTCTCGGGATTCCTCTCCCGTCGATGCCGGGGCCTAAGACCTTGGGTGGAGTCGAGGCCGGAACCTGAGGATTCCTCTCCAGTGCTGACATGGATCTTGGGGTACTTCTGGAGTCTCCCCAGGGGAGTCAGTCCTCGTCTCGAATGCGGGCATGCACTTGCGCTTTCCTCCAGAGCGGTAGCAGCAGTGTCACGCAGTCCGCCGCGTGGATCAAAGGATCTATGGTTTTCCCTCGAGTCTTTCCCACGAGGCTTTCCCACGAGGCTTTCCCACAGGGCTGTCCCACGTGCACACGTGGTGGGAGTCGATCCTCGGATTCAACGTCAAGGCAGTGCAGGGAAAACAGGTTCCTCTGGAATGGACTGACACATCTGGGGGACTCTTGGAATGGTGGCATGACCCTGGAGTTCCTCTCGCCTTTCCTATGGAGAGCGCCTCCTCTTGAGATGCGACGGAACGCCGGGAATTCTTTCCCTACGAAACAGGGAAAGGATCCCTCATCTCGAGCTAGGAGACGGAAACGAGGCTCTCCTGGATGTGTGCGGGACGCCACGTGCTTCCTCTCGAGTGGAGACGGGTATGTCGGGGAACTTCTTGAGTTGCAGCGATGGTGTGAAGGACCCTTTGGAAGTTCCAGTGGTTAGATGTGATTGGCCACGAGAAGCCTCAGCGGAAATGGGCCTCATCTCGCCTGGAGGGCAAAACCTCCTGGATTTTCTCGAGTTGCGGCAGGTGCTCTCGACTTACGACGGGGACCTCAGGGAACCGCTCTGGTGGCCTCAGGAATGGCCAGTCCCCATGCGAGTTCCTCGGGGGCCTCTCGGGATTCCTCTCCCGTCGATGCCGGGGCCTAAGACCTTGTGTGGAGTCGGGGCCGGAACCTGAGGATTCCTCTCCAGTGCTGACATGGATCTTGGGGTACTTCTGGAGTCTCCCCAGGGGAGTCAGTCCTCGTCTCGAATGCGGGCATGCACTTGCGCTTTCCTCCAGAGCGGTAGCAGCAGTGTCACGCAGTCCTCCACGTCGATCAAAGGATCTATGGTTTTCCCTCGAGTCTTTCCCACGAGGCTTTCCCACGAGGCTTTCCCACAGGGCTGTCCCACGTGCACACGTGGTGGGAGTCGATCCTCGGCTTGAACGTCAAGGCAGTGCAGGGAAAACAGGTTCCTCTGGAATGGACTGACACATCTGGGGGACTCTTGGAATGGTGGCACGACCCTGGAGTTCCTCTCGCCTTTCCTGTGGAGAGCGCCTCCTCTTGAGATGCGACGGGAATGCCGGGAATTCTTTCCCTACGAAACAGGGAAAGGATCACTCATCTCGAGCTAGGAGGCGGAAACGGGGCTCCCCTCGATGTGTGCGGGACACCACGTGCTTCCTCTCGAGTGGAGACGGGTATGTCGGGGAACTTCTTGAGTTGCAGCAATGGTGTGAAGGACCCTTTGGAAGTTCCAGTGGTTAGATGTGATTGGCCACGAGAAGCCTCAGCGGAAATGGGCCTCATCTCGCCTGGAGGGCAAAACCTCCTGGATTTTCTCGAGTTGCGGCAGGTGCTCTCGACTTACGACGGGGACCTCAGGGAACCGCTCTGGTGGCCTCAGGAAAGGCCAGTCCCCATGCGAGTTCCTCGAGGGCCTCTCGGGATTCCTCTCCCGTCGATGCCGGGGCCTAAGACCTTGTGTGGAGTCGGGGCCGGAAGCTGAGGATTCCTCTCCAGTGCTGACATGGATCTTGGGGTACTTCTGGAGTCTCCCCAGGGGAGTCAGTCCTCGTCTCGAATGCGGGCATGCACTTGCGCTTTCCTCCAGAGCGGTAGCAGCAGTGTCACGCAGTCCGCCGCGTGGATCAAAGGATCTATGGTTTTCCCTCGAGTCTTTCCCACGAGGCTTTCCCACGAGGCTTTCCCACAGGGCTGTCCCACGTGCACACGTGGTGGGAGTCGATCCTCGGCTTGAACGTCAAGGCAGTGCAGGGAAAACAGGTTCCTCTGGAATGGACTGACACATCTGGGGGACTCTTGGAATGGTGTCACGACCCTGTAGTTCCTCTCGCCTTTCCTGTTGAGAGCGCCTCGTCTTGAGATGCGACGGGAACGCCGGGAATTCTTTCCCTACGAAACAGGGAAAGGATCCCTCATCTCGAGCTAGAAGGCGGAAACGGGGCTCCCCTGTATGTGTGCGGGACACCACGTGCTTCCTCTCGAGTGGAGACGGGTATGTCGGGGAACTTCTTGAGTTGCAGCAAGGGTGTGAAGGACCCTTTGGAAATTCCAGTGGTTAGAAGTGATTGGCCTCGAGAAGCCTCAGCGGAAATGGGCCTCATCTCGCCTCGAGGGCAAAACCTCCTGGATTTTCTCGAGTTGCGGCAGGTGCTCTCGACTTACGACGGGGACCTCAGGGACCCGCTCTGGTGGCCTCAGGAAAGGCCAGTCCCCATGCGAGTTCCTCGGGGGCCTCTCAGGATTCCTCTCCCGTCGATGCCGAGGCCTAAGACCTTGTGTGGAGTCGGGGCCGGAACCTGAGGATTCCTCTCCAGTGCTGACATGTATCTTGGGGTACTTCTTGAGTCTCCCCAGGGGAGTCAGTCCTCGTCTCGAATGCGGGCATGCACTTGCGCTTTCCTCCAGAGCGGTAGCAGCAGTGTCACACAGTCCGCCGCGTGGATTAAAGGATCTATGGTTTTCCCTCGAGTCTTTCCCACGAGGCTTTCCCACGAGGCTTTCCCACAGGGCTGTCCCACGTGCACACGTGGTGGGAGTCGATCCTCGGCTTGAACGTCAAGGCAGTGCAGGGAAAACAGGTTCCTCTGGAATGGACTGACACATCTGGGGGACTCTTGGAATGGTGGCACGACCCTGGAGTTCCTCTCGCCTTTCCTGTGGAGAGCGCCTCCTCTTGAGATGCGACGGGAACGCCGGGAATTCTTTCCCTACGAAACAGGGAAAGGATCCCTCATCTCGAGCTAGGAGGCGGAAACGGGGCTCCCCTGGATGTGTGCGGGACCCCACGTGCTTCCTCTCGAGTGGAGACGGGTATGTCGGGGAACTTCTTGAGTTGCAGCAAGGGTGTGAAGGACCCTTTGGAAGTTCCAGTGGTTAGATGTGATTGGCCTCGAGAAGCCTCAGCGGAAATGGGCCTCATCTCGCCTGGAGGGCCAAACCTCCTGGATTTTCTCGAGTTGCGGCAGGTGCTCTCGACTTACAACGGGGACCTCAGGGACCCGCTCTGGTGGCCTCAGGAAAGGCCAGTCCCCATGCGAGTTCCTCGGGGGCCTCTCGGGATTCCTCTCCCGTCGATGCCGGGGCCTAAGACCTTGTGTGGAGTCGGGGCCGGAACCTGAGGATTCCTCTCCAGTGCTGACATGGATCTTGGGGTACTTCTGGAGTCTCCCCAGGGGAGTCAGTCCTCGTCTCGAATGCGGGCATGCACTTGCGCTTTCCTCCAGAGCGGAAGCAGCAGTGTCACGCAGTCCGCCGCGTGGATCAAAGGATCTATGGTTTTCCCTCGAGTCTTTCCCACGAGGCTTTCCCACGAGGCTTTCCCACAGGGCTGTCCCACGTGCACACGTGGTGGGAGTCGATCTTCGGCTTGAACGTCAAGGCAGTGCAGGGAAAACAGGTTCCTCTGGAATGGACTGACACATCTGGGGGACTCTTGAATGGTGTCACGACCCTGGAGTTCCTCTCGCCTTTCCTGTGGAGAGCGCCTCCTCTTGAGATGCGACGGAACGCCGGGAATTCTTTCCCTACGAAACAGGGAAAGGATCCCTCATCTCGAGCTAGGAGGCGGAAACGGGGCTCCCCTGGATGTGTGAGGGACCCCACGTGCTTCCTCTCGAGTGGAGACGTGTATGTCGGGGAACTTCTTGAGTTGCAGCAAGGGTGTGAAGGACCCTTTGGAAGTTCCAGTGGTTAGATGTGATTGGCCTCGAGAAGCCTCAGCGGAAATGCGCCTCATCTCGCCTGGAGGGCAAAACCTCCTGGATTTTCTCGAGTTGCGGCAGGTGCTCTCGACTTACGACGGGGACCTCAGGGACCCGCTCTGGTGGCCTCAGGAAAGGCCAGTCCCCATGCGAGTTCCTCGGGGGCCTCTCGGGATTCCTCTCCCGTCGATGCCGGGGCCTAAGACCTTGTGTGGAGTCGGGGCCGGAACATGAGGATTCCTCTCCAGTGCTGACATGGATCTTGGGGTACTTCTGGAGTCTCCCCAGGGGAGTCAGTCCTCGTCTCGAATGCGGGCATGCACTTGCGCTTTCCTCCAGAGCGGTAGCAGCAGTGTCACGCAGTCCGCCGCGTGGATCAAAGGATCTATGGTTTTCCCTCGAGTCTTTCCCACGAGGCTTTCCCACGAGGCTTTCCCACAGGGCTGTCCCACGTGCACACGTGGTGGGAGTCGATCCTCGGCTTGAACGTCAAGGCAGTGCAGGGAAAACAGGATCCTCTGGAATGGACTGACACATCTGGGGGACTCTTGGAATGGTGGCATGACCCTGGAGTTCCTCTCGGCTTTCCTGTGGATAGCGCCTCCTCTTGAGATGCGACGGGAACGCTGGGAATTCTTTCCCTACGAAACAGGGAAAGGATCCCTCATCTCGAGCTAGGAGGCAGAAACGGGGCTCCCTTGGATGTGTGGGGGACACCACGTGCTTCCTCTGGAGTGCAGACGGGTGTGTCGGGGAACTTCTTGAGTTGCAGCAAGGGTGTGAAGGACCCTTTGGAAGTTCCAGTGGTTAGATGTGATTGGCCTCGAGAAGCCTCAGCGGAAATGGGCCTCATCTCGCCTGGAGGGCAAAACCTCCTGGATTTTCTCGAGTTGCGGCAGGTGCTCTCGACTTACGACGGGGACCTCAGGGACCCGCTCTGGTGGCCTCAGGCAAGGCCAGTCCCCATGCGAGTTCCTCGGGGGCCTCTCGGGATTCCTCTCCCGTCGATGCCGGGGCCTAAGACCTTGTGTGGAGTCGAGGCCGGAACCTGAGGATTCCTCTCCAGTGCTGACATGGATCTTGGGGTACTTCTGGAGTCTCCCCAGGGGAGTCAGTCCTCGTCTCGAATGCGGGCCTGCACTTGCGCTTTCCTCCAGAGCGGTAGCAGCAGTGTCACGCAGTCCGCCGCGTGGATCAAAGGATCTATGGTTTTCCCTCGAGTCTTTCCCACGAGGCTTTCCCACGAGGCTTTCCCACAGGGCTGTCCCACGTGCACACGTGGTGGGAGTCGATCCTCGGCTTCAACGTCAAGGCAGTGCAGGGAAAACAGGTTCCTCTGGAATGGACTGACACATCTGGGGGACTCTTGGAATGGTGGCATGACCCTGGAGTTCCTCTCGCCTTTCCTGTGGAGAGCGCCTCCTCTTGAGATGCGACGGGAACGCCGGGAATTCTTTCCCTACGAAACAGGGAAAGGATCCCTCATCTCGAGCTAGGAGGCGGAAACGGGGCTCCCCTGGATGTGTGCGGGACACCACGTGCTTCTTCTGGAGTGCAGACGGGTGTGTCGGGGAACTTCTTGAGTTGCAGCAAGGGTGTGAAGGACCCTTTGGAAGTTCCAGTGGTTAGATGTGATTGGCCTCGAGAAGCCTCAGCGGAAATGGGCCTCATCTCGCCTGGAGGGCAAAACCTCCTGGATTTTCTCGAGTTGCGGCAGGTGCTCTCGACTTACGACGGGGACCTCAGGGACCCGCTCTGGTGGCCTCAGGAAAGGCCAGTCCCCATGCGAGTTCATCGGGGGCCTCTCGGGATTCCTCTCCCGTCGATGCCGGGGCCTAAGACCTTGTGTGGAGTCGGGGCCGGAACATGAGGATTCCTCTCCAGTGCTGACATGGATCTTGGGGTACTTCTGGAGTCTCCCCAGGGGAGTCAGTCCTCGTCTCGAATGCGGGCATGCACTTGCGCTTTCCTCCAGAGCGGTAGCAGCAGTGTCAAGCAGTCCGCCGCGTGGATCAAAGGATCTATGGTTTTCCCTCGAGTCTTTCCCACGAGGCTTTCCCACGAGGCTTTCCCACAGGGCTGTCCCACGTGCACACGTGGTGGGAGTCGATCCTCGGCTTGAACGTCAAGGCAGTGCAGGGAAAACAGGTTCCTCTGGAATGGACTGACACATCTGGGGGACTCTTGGAATGGTGGCATGACCCTGGAGTTCCTCTCGGCTTTCCTGTGGAGAGCGCCTCCTCTTGAGATGCGACGGGAACGCTGGGAATTCTTTCCCTACGAAACAGGGAAAGGATCCCTCATCTCGAGCTAGGAGGCGGAAACGGGGCTCCCCTGGATGTGTGGGGGACACCACGTGCTTCCTCTGGAGTGCAGACGGGTGTGTCGGGGAACTTCTTGAGTTGCAGCAAGGGTGTGAAGGACCCTTTGGAAGTTCCAGTGGTTAGACGTGATTAGCCTCGAGAAGCCTCAGCGGAAATGGGCCTCATCTCGCCTGGAGGGCAAAACCTTCTGGATTTTCTCGAGTTGCGGCAGGTGCTCTCGACTTACGACGGGAACCTCAGGGACCCGCTCTGGTGGCCTCAGGCAAGGCCAGTCCCCATGCGAGTTCCTCGGGGGCCTCTCGGGATTCCTCTCCCGTCGATGCCGGGGCCTAAGACCTTGTGTGGAGTCGAGGCCGGAACCTGAGGATTCCTCTCCAGTGCTGACATGGATCTTGGGGTACTTCTGGAGTCTCCCCAGGGGAGTCAGTCCTCGTCTCGAATGCGGGCATGCACTTGCGCTTTCCTCCAGAGCGGTAGCAGCAGTGTCACGCAGTCCGCCGCGTGGATCAAAGGATCTATGGTTTTCCCTCGAGTCTTTCCCACGAGGCTTTCCCACGAGGCTTTCCCACAGGGCTGTCCCACGTGCACACGTGGTGGGAGTCGATCCTCGGCTTCAACGTCAAGGCAGTGCAGGGAAAACAGGTTCCTCTGGAATGGACTGACACATCTGGGGGACTCTTGGAATGGTGGCATGACCCTGGAGTTCCTCTCGCCTTTCCTGTGGAGAGCGCCTCCTCTTGAGATGCGACGGGAACGCCGGGAATTCTTTCCCTACGAAACAGGGAAAGGATCCCTCATCTCGAGCTAGGAGACGGAAACGAGGCTCTCCTGGATGTGTGCGGGACGCCACGTGCTTCCTCTCGAGTGGAGACGGGTATGTCGGGGAACTTCTTGAGTTGCAGCGATGGTGTGAAGGACCCTTTGGAAGTTCCAGTGGTTAGATGTGATTGGCCACGAGAAGCCTCAGCGGAAATGGGCCTCATCTCGCCTGGAGGGCAAAACCTCCTGGATTTTCTCGAGTTGCGGCAGGTGCTCTCGACTTACGACGGGGACCTCAGGGAACCGCTCTGGTGGCCTCAGGAAAGGCCAGTCCCCATGCGAGTTCCTCGGGGGCCTCTCGGGATTCCTCTCCCGTCGATGCCGGGGCCTAAGACCTTGTGTGGACTCGGGGCCGGAACCTGAGGATTCCTCTCCAGTGCTGACATGGATCTTGGGGTACTTCTGGAGTCTCCCCAGGGGAGTAAGTCCTCGTCTCGAATGCGGGCATGCACTTGCGCTTTCCTCCAGAGCGGTAGCAGCAGTGTCACGCAGTCCGCCGCGTCGATCAAAGGATCTATGGTTTTCCCTCGAGTCTTTCCCACGAGGCTTTCCCACGAGGCTTTCCCACAGGGCTGTCCCACCTGTACACGTGGTGGGAGTCGATCCTCGGCTTGAACGTCAAGGCAGTGCAGGGAAAACAGGTTCCTCTGGAATGGACTGACACATCTGGGGGACTCTTGGAATGGTGGCATGACCCTGGAGTTCCTCTCGCCTTTCCTGTGGAGAGCGCCTCCTCTTGAGATGCGACGGGAACGCCGGGAATTCTTTCCCTACGAAACAGGGAAAGGATCCCTCATCTCGAGCTAGGAGGCGGAAACGGGGCTCCCCTGGATGTGTGCGGGACACCACGTGCTTCCTCTGGAGTGCAGACGGGTGTGTCGGGGAACTTCTTGAGTTGCAGCAAGGGTGTGAAGGACCCTTTGGAAGTTCCAGTGGTTAGATGTGATTGGCCTCGAGAAGCCTCAGCGGAAATGGGCCTCATCTCGCCTGGAGGGCAAAACCTCCTGCATTTTCTCGAGTTGCGGCAGGTGCTCTCGACTTACGACGGGGACCTCAGGGACCCGCTCTGGTGGCCTCAGGAAAGGCCAGTCCCCATGCGAGTTCCTCGGGGGCCTCTCGGGATTCCTCTCCCGTCGATGCCGGGGCCTAAGACCTTGTGTGGAGTCGGGGCCGGAACCTGAGGATTCCTCTCCAGTGCTGACATGGATCTTGGGGTACTTCTGGAGTCTCCCCAGGGGAGTCAGTCCTCGTCTCGAATGCGGGCATGCACTTGCGCTTTCCTCCAGAGCGGTAGCAGCAATGTCACGCAGTCCGCCGCGTGGATCAAAGGATCTATGGTTTTCCCTCGAGTCTTTCCCACGAGGCTTTCCCACGAGGCTTTCCCACAGGGCTGTCCCACGTGCACACGTGGTGGGAGTCGATCCTCGGCTTGAACGTCAAGGCAGTGCAGGGAAAACAGGTTCATCTGGAATGGACTGACACATCTGGGGGACTCTTGGAATGGTGGCACGACCCTGGAGTTCCTCTCGCCTTTCCTGTGGAGAGCGCCTCCTCTTGAGATGCGAAGGGAACGCCGGGAATTCTTTCCCTACGAAACAGGGAAAGGATCACTCATCTCGAGCTAGGAGGCGGAAACGGGGCTCCCCTGGATGTGTGCGGGACACCACGTGCTTCCTCTCGAGTGGAGACGGGTATGTCGGGGAACTTCTTGAGTTGCAGCAATGGTGTGAAGGACCCTTTGGAAGTTCCAGTGGTTAGATGTGATTGGCCACGAGAAGCCTCAGCGGAAATGGGCCTCATCTCGCCTGGAGGGCAAAACCTCCTGGATTTTCTCGAGTTGCGGCAGGTGCTCTCGACTTACGACGGGGACCTCAGGGAACCGCTCTGGTGGCCTCAGGAAAGGCCAGTCCCCATGCGAGTTCCTCGAGGGCCTCTCGGGATTCCTCTCCCGTCGATGCCGGGGCCTAAGACCTTGTGTGGAGTCGGGGCCGGAACCTGAGGATTCCTCTCCAGTGCTGACATGGATCTTGGGGTACTTCTGGAGTCTCCCCAGGGGAGTAAGTCCTCGTCTCGAATGCGGGCATGCACTTGCGCTTTCCTCCAGAGCGGTAGCAGCAGTGTCACGCAGTCCGCCGCGTGGATCAAAGGATCTATGGTTTTCCCTCGAGTCTTTCCCACGAGGCTTTCCCACGAGGCTTTCCCACAGGGCTGTCCCACGTGCACACGTGGTGGGAGTCGATCCTCGGCTTGAACGTCAAGGCAGTGCAGGGAAAACAGGTTCCTCTGGAATGGACTGACACATCTGGGGGACTCTTGGAATGGTGGCATGACCCTGGAGTTCCTCTCGCCTTTCCTGTGGAGAGCGCCTCCTCTTGAGATGCGACGGGAACGCCGGGAATTCTTTCCCTACGAAACAGGGAAAGGATCCCTCATCTCGAGCTAGGAGGCGGAAACGGGGCTCCCCTGGATGTGTGGGGGACACCACGTGCTTCCTATGGAGTGCAGACGGGTGTGTCGGGGAACTTTTTGAGTTGCAGCAAGGGTGTGAAGGACCCTTTGTAAGTTCCAGTGGTTAGATGTGATTGGCCTCGAGAAGCCTCAGCGGAAATGGGCCTCATCTCGCCTGGAGGGCAAAACCTCCTGGATTTTCTCGAGTTGCGGCAGGTGCTCTCGACTTACGACGGGGACCTCAGGGACCCGCTCTGGTGGCCTCAGGAAAGGCCAGTCCCCATGCGAGTTCCTCGGGGGCCTCTCGGGATTCCTCTCCCGTCGATGCCGGGGCCTAAGACCTTGTGTGGAGTCGGGGCCGGAACCTGAGGATTCCTCTCCAGTGCTGACATGGATCTTGGGGTACTTCTGGAGTCTCCCCAGGGGAGTCAGTCCTCGTCTCGAATGCGGGCATGCACTTGCGCTTTCCTCCAGAGCGGTAGCAGCAGTGTCACGCAGTCCGCCGCGTCGATCAAAGGATCTATGGTTTTCCCTCGAGTCTTTCCCACGAGGCTTTCCCACGAGGCTTTCCCACAGGGCTGTCCCACCTGTACACGTGGTGGGAGTCGATCCTCGGCTTGAACGTCAAGGCAGTGCAGGGAAAACAGGTTCCTCTGGAATGGACTGACACATCTGGGGGACTCTTGGAATGGTGGCATGACCCTGGAGTTCCTCTCGCCTTTCCTGTGGAGAGCGCCTCCTCTTGAGATGCGACGGGAACGCCGGGAATTCTTTCCCTACGAAACAGGGAAAGGATCCCTCATCTCGAGCTAGGAGGCGGAAACGGGGCTCCCCTGGATGTGTGCGGGACACCACGTGCTTCCTCTGGAGTGCAGACGGGTGTGTCGGGGAACTTCTTGAGTTGCAGCAAGGGTGTGAAGGACCCTTTGGAAGTTCCAGTGGTTAGATGTGATTGGCCTCGAGAAGCCTCAGCGGAAATGGGCCTCATCTCGCCTGGAGGGCAAAACCTCCTGGATTTTCTCGAGTTGCGGCAGGTGCTCTCGACTTACGACGGGGACCTCAGGGACCCGCTCTGGTGGCCTCAGGAAAGGCCAGTCCCCATGCGAGTTCCTCGGGGGCCTCTCGGGATTCCTCTCCCGTCGATGCCGGGGCCTAAGACCTTGTGTGGAGTCGGGGCCGGAACCTGAGGATTCCTCTCCAGTGCTGACATGGATCTTGGGGTACTTCTGGAGTCTCCCCAGGGGAGTCAGTCCTCGTCTCGAATGCGGGCATGCACTTGCGCTTTCCTCCAGAGCGGTAGCAGCAATGTCACGCAGTCCGCCGCGTGGATCAAAGGATCTATGGTTTTCCCTCGAGTCTTTCCCACGAGGCTTTCCCACGAGGCTTTCCCACAGGGCTGTCCCACGTGCACACGTGGTGGGAGTCGATCCTCGGCTTGAACGTCAAGGCAGTGCAGGGAAAACAGGTTCATCTGGAATGGACTGACACATCTGGGGGACTCTTGGAATGGTGGCACGACCCTGGAGTTCCTCTCGCCTTTCCTGTGGAGAGCGCCTCCTCTTGAGATGCGAAGGGAACGCCGGGAATTCTTTCCCTACGAAACAGGGAAAGGATCACTCATCTCGAGCTAGGAGGCGGAAACGGGGCTCCCCTGGATGTGTGCGGGACACCACGTGCTTCCTCTCGAGTGGAGACGGGTATGTCGGGGAACTTCTTGAGTTGCAGCAATGGTGTGAAGGACCCTTTGGAAGTTCCAGTGGTTAGATGTGATTGGCCACGAGAAGCCTCAGCGGAAATGGGCCTCATCTCGCCTGGAGGGCAAAACCTCCTGGATTTTCTCGAGTTGCGGCAGGTGCTCTCGACTTACGACGGGGACCTCAGGGAACCGCTCTGGTGGCCTCAGGAAAGGCCAGTCCCCATGCGAGTTCCTCGAGGGCCTCTCGGGATTCCTCTCCCGTCGATGCCGGGGCCTAAGACCTTGTGTGGAGTCGGGGCCGGAACCTGAGGATTCCTCTCCAGTGCTGACATGGATCTTGGGGTACTTCTGGAGTCTCCCCAGGGGAGTAAGTCCTCGTCTCGAATGCGGGCATGCACTTGCGCTTTCCTCCAGAGCGGTAGCAGCAGTGTCACGCAGTCCGCCGCGTGGATCAAAGGATCTATGGTTTTCCCTCGAGTCTTTCCCACGAGGCTTTCCCACGAGGCTTTCCCACAGGG
Organism: Ovis canadensis; assembly: GCF_042477335.2. Classification (NCBI taxonomy): domain Eukaryota; kingdom Metazoa; phylum Chordata; class Mammalia; order Artiodactyla; family Bovidae; genus Ovis; species Ovis canadensis. The sequence continues at coordinate 6,246,533 of NC_091252.1, forward strand.
CTGTCCCACGTGCACACGTGGTGGGAGTCGATCCTCGGCTTGAACGTCAAGGCAGTGCAGGGAAAACAGGTTCCTCTGGAATGGACTGACACATCTGGGGGACTCTTGGAATGGTGGCATGACCCTGGAGTTCCTCTCGCCTTTCCTGTGGAGAGCGCCTCCTCTTGAGATGCGACGGGAACGCCGGGAATTCTTTCCCTACGAAACAGGGAAAGGATCCCTCATCTCGAGCTAGGAGGCGGAAACGGGGCTCCCCTGGATGTGTGGGGGACACCACGTGCTTCCTATGGAGTGCAGACGGGTGTGTCGGGGAACTTTTTGAGTTGCAGCAAGGGTGTGAAGGACCCTTTGTAAGTTCCAGTGGTTAGATGTGATTGGCCTCGAGAAGCCTCAGCGGAAATGGGCCTCATCTCGCCTGGAGGGCAAAACCTCCTGGATTTTCTCGAGTTGCGGCAGGTGCTCTCGACTTACGACGGGGACCTCAGGGACCCGCTCTGGTGGCCTCAGGAAAGGCCAGTCCCCATGCGAGTTCCTCGGGGGCCTCTCGGGATTCCTCTCCCGTCGATGCCGGGGCCTAAGACCTTGTGTGGAGTCGGGGCCGGAACCTGAGGATTCCTCTCCAGTGCTGACATGGATCTTGGGGTACTTCTGGAGTCTCCCCAGGGGAGTCAGTCCTCGTCTCGAATGCGGGTATGCACTTGCGCTTTCCTCCAGAGCGGTAGCAGCATTGTCACGCAGTCCGCCGCGTGGATCAAAGGATCTATGGTTTTCCCTCGAGTCTTTCCCACGAGGCTTTCCCACGAGGCTTTCCCACAGGTGTGTCCCACGTGCACACGTGGTGGGAGTCGATCCTCGGCTTGAACGTCAATGCAGTGCAGGGAAAACAGGTTCCTCTGAAATGGACTGACACATCTGGGCGACTCTTGGAATGGTGGCACGACCCTGGAGTTCCTCTCGCCTTTCCTGTGGAGAGCGCCTCCTCTTGAGATGCGACGGGAACTCCGGGAATTCTTTCCCTACGAAAAAGGGAAAGGATCCCTCATCTCGAGATAGGAGGCGGAAACGGGGCTCCCCTGGATGTGTGCGGGACCCACGTGCTTCCTCACGAGTGGAGACGGGTATGTCGGGGAACTTCTTGAGTTGCAGCAAGGGTGTAGAGACCCTTTGGAAGTTCCAGTGGTTAGACGTGATTGGCCTCGAGAAGCCTCAGCGGAAATGGGCCTCATCTCGCCTGGAGGGCAAAACCTCCTGGATTTTCTCGAGTTGCGGCAGGTGCTCTCGACTTACGACGGGGACCTCAGGGAACCGCTCTGGTGGCCTCAGGAAAGGCCAGTCCCCATGCGAGTTCCTCGGGGGCCTCTCGGGATTCCTCTCCCGTCGATGCCGGGGCCTAAGACCTTGTGTGGAGTCGGGACCGGAACCTGAGGATTCCTCTCCAGTGCTGACATGGATCTTGGGGTACTTCTGGAGTCTCCCCAGGGGGGGTAAGTCCTAGTCTCGAATGCGGGCATGCACTTGCGCTTTCCTCCAGAGCGGTAGCAGCAGTGTCACGCAGTCCGCCGCGTGGATCAAAGGATCTATGTTTTTCCCTCGAGTCTTTCCCACGAGGCTTTCCCACGAGGCTTTCCCACAGGGCTGTCCCACCTGCACACGTGGTGGGAGTCGATCCTCGGCTTGAACGTCAAGGCAGTGCAGGGAAAACAGGTTCCTCTGGAATGGACTGACACATCTGGTGGACTCTTGGAATGGTGGCATGACCCTGGAGTTCCTCTCGCCTTTCCTGTGGAGAGCGCCTCCTCTTGAGATGCGACGGGAACGCCGGGAATTCTTTCCCTACGAAACAGGGAAAGGATCCCTCATCTCGAGATAGGAGGCGGAAACGGGGCTCCCCTGGATGTGTGCGGGACACCACGTGCTTCCTCTCGAGTGGAGACGGGTATGTCGGGGAACTTCTTGAGTTGCAGCAAGGGTGTGAAGGACCCTTTGGAAGTTCCAGTGGTTAGATGTGATTGGCCTCGAGAAGCCTCAGCGGAAATGGGCCTCATCTTGCCTGGAGGGCAAAACCTCCTGGATTTTCTCGAGTGGCGGCAGGTGCTCTCGACTTACGACGGGGACCTCAGGGACCCGCTCTGGTGGCCTCAGGAAAGGCCAGTCCCCATGCGGGTTCCTCGGGGGCCTCTCGGGATTCCTCTCCCGTCGATGCCGGGGCCTAAGACCTTGTGTGGAGTCGGGGCCGGAACCTGAAGATTCCTCTCCAGTGCTGACATGGATCTTGGGGTACTTCTGGAGTCTCCCCAGGGGAGTCAGTCCTCGTCTCGAATGCGGGCATGCACTTGCGCTTTCCTCCAGAGCGGTAGCAGCAGTGTCACGCAGTCCGCTGCGTGAATCAAAGGATCTATGATTTTCCCTCGAGTCTTTCCCACGAGTCTTTCCCACGAGGCTTTCCCACAGGGCTGTCCCACGTGCACACGTGGTGGGAGTCGATCCTCGGCTTGAACGTCAAGGCAGTGCAGGGAAAACAGGTTCCTCTGGAATGGACTGACACATCTGGTGGACTCTTGGAATGGTGGCACGACCCTGGAGTTCCTCTCGCCCTTCCTGTGGAGAGCGCCTCCTCTTGAGATGCGACGGGAACGCCGGGAATTCTTTCCCTACGAAACAGGGAAAGGATCCCTCATCTCGAGCTAGGAGGCGGAAACGGGGCTCCCCTGGATGTGTGCGGGACCCCACGTGCTTCCTCTCGAGTGCAGACGGGCATGTCGTGGAACTTCTTGAGTTGCAGCAATGGTGTGAAAGACTCTTTGGAAGTTCCAGTGGTTAGATGTGATTGGCCTCGAGAAGCCTCAGCGGAAATGGGCCTCATCTCGCCTGGAGGGCCAAACCTCCTGGATTTTCTCGAGTTGCGGCAGGTGCTCTCGACTTACGAAAGGGACCTCAGGGACCCGCTTGGTGACCTCAGGAAAGGCCAGTCCGCATGCGAGTTCCTCGGGGGCCTCTCGGGATTCCTCTCCCGTCGATGCCGGGGCCTAAGACCTTGTGTGGAGTCGGGACCGGAACCTGAGGATTCCTCTCCAGTGCTGACATGGATCTTGGGGTACTTCTGGAGTCTCCCCAGGGGGGGTAAGTCCTAGTCTCGAATGCGGGCATGCACTTGCGCTTTCCTCCAGAGCGGTAGCAGCAGTGTCACGCATTCCGCCGCGTGGATCAAAGGATCTATGGTTTTCCCTCGAGTCTTTCCCACGAGGCTTTCCCACGAGGCTTTCCCACAGGGCTGTCCCACGTGCACAAGTGGTGGGAGTCGATCCTCGGCTTGAACGTCAAGGCAGTGCAGGGAAAACAGGTTCCTCTGGAATGGACTGACACATCTGGGGGACTCTTGGAATGGTGGCATGACCCTGGAGTTCCTCTCGCCTTTCCTGTGGAGAGCGCCTCCTCTTGAGATGCGACGGGAACGCCGGGAATTCTTTCCCTACGAAACAGGGAAAGGATCCCTCATCTCGAGCTAGGAGGCGGAAACGGGGCTCCCCTGGATGTGTGCGTGACGCCACGTGCTTCCTCTCGAGTGGAGACGGGTATGTCGGGGAACTTCTTGAGTTGCAGCAATGGTGTGAAGGACCCTTTGGAAGTTCCAGTGGTTAGATGTGATTGGCCACGAGAAGCCTCAGCGGAAATGGGCCTCATCTCGCCTGGAGGGCAAAACCTCCTGGATTTTCTCGAGTTGCGGCAGGTGCTCTCGACTTACGACGGGGACCTCAGGGAACCGCTCTGGTGGCCTCAGGAAAGGCCAGTCCCCATGCGAGTTCCTCGGGGGCCTCTCGGGATTCCTCTCCCGTCGATGCCGGGGCCTAAGACCTTGTGTGGAGTCGGGGCCGGAACCTGAGGATTCCTCTCCAGTGCTGACATGGATCTTGGGGTACTTCTGGAGTCTCCCCAGGGGAGTCAGTCCTCGTCTCGAATGCGGGCATGCACTTGCGCTTTCCTCCAGAGCGGTAGCAGCAGTGTCACGCAGTCCGCCGCGTGGATCAAAGGATCTATGGTTTTCCCTCGAGTCTTTCCCACGAGGCTTTCCCACGAGGCTTTCCCACAGGGCTGTCCCACGTGCACACGTGGTGGGAGTCGATCCTCGGCTTGAACGTCAATGCATTGCAGGGAAAACAGGTTCCTCTGGAATGGACTGACACATCTGGGGGACTCTTGGAATGGTGGCATGACCCTGGAGTTCCTCTCGCCTTTCCTGTGAAGAGTGCCTCCTCTTGAGATGCGACGGGAACGCCGGGAATTCTTTCCCTACGAAACAGGGAAAGGATCCCTCATCTCGAGGTGGGAGGCGGAAACGGGGCTTTCCTGGATGTGTGCGGGACCCTTGTGCTTCCTCTGGAGTGGAGACGGGTATGTCGGGGAACTTATTGAGTTGTAGCAAGAGTGTGAAGGACCCTTTGGAAATTCCAGTGGTTAGATGTGATTAGCCTCGAGAAGCCTCAGCGGAAATGGGCCTCATCTCGCCTGGAGGTGAAAACCTCCTGGATTTTCTCGAGTTGCGGCAGGTGCTCTCGAGTTACGACGTGGACCACAGGGACCCGCTCTGGTGGCCTCAGGAAAGCCCAGTCCCCATGCAATTTCTTCGGGGGCCTCTCGGGATTCCTCTCCCGTCGATTCCAGGGCCTAAGACCTTGTGTGGAGTCGGGGCCAGAACCTGAGGATTCCTCTCCAGTGCTGACATGGATCTTGGGGTACTTCTGGAGTCTCCCCAGCGGAGTCAGTCCTCGTCTCGAATGCGTGCATGCACTTGCACTTTCCTCCAGAGCGGTAGCAGCAGTGTCACGCAGTTCGCCGCGTGGATCAAAGGATCTATGGTTTTCTCTCGAGACTTTCCCACGAGGCTTTCCCACAGGGCTGTCCCACGTGCAACGTGGTGAGAGTCGATCCTCGGCTTGAACGTCAAGGCAGTGCAGGGAAAACAGGTTCCTCTGGAATGGACTGACACATCTGGGGGACTCTTGGAATGGTGGCACGACCCTGGAGTTCCTCTCGCCTTTCCTGTGGAGAGCGCCTTCTATTGAGATGCGACGGGAACGCCGGGAATTCTTTCCCTACGAAACAGGGAAAGGATCCCTCATCTCGAGCTAGGAGGCGGAAACGGGGCTCCCCTGGATGTGTGCGGGACCCTCGTGCTTCCTCTCGAGTGGAGACGGGTATGTCGGGGAACTTCTTGAGTTGCAGCAAGGGTGTGAAGGACCCTTTGGAAGTTCCAGTGGTTAGATGTGATTAGCCTCGAGAAGCCTCAGCGGAAATGGGCCTCATCTCGCCTGGAGGGCAAAACCTCCTGGATTTTCTCGAGTTGCGGCAGGTGCTCTCGACTTACGACGGGGACCTCGGGGACCCGCTCTGGTGGCCTCAGGAAAGGCCAGTCCCCATGCGAGTTCCTCGGGGGCCTCTCGGGATTCCTCTCCCGTCGATGCCGGGGCCTAAGACCTTGTGTGGGCTCGGGGCCGGAACCTGAGGATTCCTCTCCAGTGCTGACATGGATCTTGGGGTACTTCTGGAGTCTCCCCAGGGGAGTCAGTCCTCGTCTGGAATGCGGGCATGCACTTGCGCTATCCTCCAGAGCAGTAGAAGCAGTGTCACGCAGTCCGCCGCGTGGATCAAAGGATCTATGGTTTTCCCTCGAGTCTTTCCCACGAGGCTTTCCCACGAGGCTTTCCCACAGGGCTGTCCCACGTGCACACGTGGTGGGAGTCGATCCTCGGCTTGAACGTCAAGGCAGTGCAGGGAAAACAGGTTCCTCTGGAATGGACTGACATATCTGGGGGACTCCTGGAATGGTGGCACGACCTGGAGTTCCTCTCGCCTTTCCTGTGGAGAGCGCCTCCTCTTGAGTTGCGAAGGGAACGCCGGGAAATCTTTCCCTACGAAACAGTGAAAGGATCCCTCATCTCGAGCTGGGAGGCGGAAACGGGGCTCCCCTGGATGTGTGCGGGACCCTCGTGCTTCCTCTCGAGTGGAGACGTTTATGTCGGGGAACTTCTTGAATTGTAGCAAGGGTGTGAAGGACCCTTTGGAAATTCCAGTGGTTATATGTGATTAGCCTCGTGAAGCCTCAGCGGAAATGGGCCTCATCTCGCCTGGAGGTGAAAACCTCCTGGATTTTCTCGAGTTGCGGAGGTGCTCTCGACTTACGACGTGGACCACAGGGACCCGCTCTGGTGGCCTCAGGAAAGCCCAGTCCCCATGCAAGTTCTTCGGGGGCATTTCGGGATTCCTCTCCCGTCGATGCCAGAGCCTAAGACCTTGTGTGGAGTCGGGGCCGGAACCTGAGGATTCCTCTCCAGTGCTGACATGGATCTTGGGGTACTTCTGGAGTCTCCCCAGGGGAGTCAGTCCTCGTCTCGAATGGGGGCATGCACTTGCACTTTCCTCCAGAGCGGTAGCAGCAGTGTCACGCAGTCCGCCGCGTGGATCAAAGGATCTATGGTTTTCTCTCGAGACTTTCCCACGAGGCTTTCCCACGAGGCTATCCCACAGGGCTGTCCCACGTGCACACGTGGTGGGAGTCGATCCTCGGCTTGAACGTCAAGTCAGTGCAGGGAAAACAGGTTCCTCTGGAATGGACTGACACATCTGGGGGACTCTTGGAATGGTGGCACGACCCTGGAGTTCCTCTCGCCTTTCCTGTGGAGAGCGCCTCCTCTTGAGATGCGACGGGAACGCCGGGAATTCTTTCCCTATGAAACAGGGAAAGGATCCCTCATCTCGAGCTAGGAGGCGGAAACGGGGCTCCCCTGGATGTGTGAGGGACCCTCGTGCTTCCTCTCGAGTGGAGACGGTTATGTCGGGGAACTTCTTGAGTTGCAGCAAGGGTGTGAAGGACCCTTTGGAAGTTCCAGTGGTTAGACGTGATTAGCCTCGAGAAGCCTCAGCGGAAATGGGCCTCATCTCGCCTGGAGGGCAAAACCTCCTGGATTTCCTCGAGTTGCGGCAGGTGCTCACGACTTACGACGGGGACCTCAGGGACCCGCTCTGGTGGCCTCAGGAAAGGCCAGTCCCCATGCGAGTTCCTCGGGGGCCTCTCGGGATTCCTCTCCCGTCGATGCCGGGGCCTAAGACCTTGTGTGGAGTCGGGGCCGGAACCTAAGGATTCCTCTCCAGTGCTGACATGGATCTTGGGGTACTTCTGGAGTCTCCCCAGGGGAGTCAGTCCTCGTCTCGAATGCGGGCATGCACTTGCGCTTTCCTCCAGAGCGGTAGCAGCAGTGTCACGCAGTCCGCCGCGTGGATCAAAGGATCTATGGTTTTCCCTCGAGTCTTTCCCACGAGGCTTTCCCACGAGGCTTTCCCACAGGGCTGTCCCACGTGCACACGTGGTGGGAGTCGATCCTCGGCTTGAAAGTCAAGGCAGTGCAGGGAAAACAGGTTCCTCTGGAATGAACTGACATATCTGGGGGACTTTTGGAATGGTGGCACGACCCTCGAGTTCCTCTCGCCTTTCCTGTGGAGAGCGCCTCCTCTTGAGATGCGACGGGAACGCCGGGAATTGTTTCCCTACGAAACAGGGAAAGGATACCTCATCTCGAGCTAGGAGGCGGAAACGGGGCTCCCCTGGATGTGTGCGGGACCCCACGTGCTTCCTCTTGAGTGGAGACGGGTATGTCGGGGAACTTCTTGAGTTGCAGCAATGGTGTGAAGGACCCTTTGGAAGTTCCAGTGGTTAGATGTGATTGGCCTCGAGAAGCCTCAGCGGAAATGGGCCTTATCTCGCCTGGAGGGCAAAACCTCCTGGATTTTCTCGAGTTGCTGCAGGTGCTCTCGACTTACGACGGGGACCTCAGGGACCCGCTCTGGTGGCCTCAGGAAAGGCCAGTCCCCATGCGAGTTCCTCGGGGGCCTCTCGGGATTCCTCTCCCGTCGATGCCGGGGCCTAAGCCCTTGTGTGGAGTCGGGGCCGGAACCTGAGGATTCCTCTCCAGTGCAGACATGGATCTTGGGGTACTTCTGGAGTCTCCCCAGGGGAGTCAGTCCTCGTCTCGAATGCGGGCATGCACTTGCGGTTTCCTCCAGGGCGGTAGCAGCAGTGTCACGCCGTCCGCCGCGTGGATCAAAGGATCTATGGTTTTCCCTCGAGTCTTTCCCACGAGGCTTTCCCACGAGGCTTTCCCACAGGGCTGTCCCACGTGCACACGTGGTGGGAGTCGATCCTCGGCTTGAACGTCAAGGCAGTGCAGGGAAAACAGGTTCCTCTGGAATGGACTGACACATCTGGGGGACTCTTGGAATGGTGGCACGACCCTGGAGTTCCTCTCGCCTTTCCTGTGGAGAGCGCCTCCTCTTGAGATGCGACGGGAACGCCGGGAATTCTTTCCCTACGAAACAGGGAAAGGATCCCTCATCTCGAGCTAGGAGGCGGAAACGGGGCTCCCCTGGTTGTGTGCGGGACCCACGTGCTTCCTCTCGAGTGGAGACGGGTATGTCGGGGAACTTCTTGAGTTGCAGCAAGGGTGTGAAGGACCCTTTGGAAGTTCCACTGGTTAGACGTGATTAGCCTCGAGAAGCCTCAGCGGAAATGGGCCTCATCTCGCCTGGAGGGCAAAACCTCCTGGATTTCCTCGAGTTGCGGCAGGTGCTCTCGACTTATGACGGGGACCTCAGGGACCCGCTCTGGTGGCCTCAGGAAATGTCAGTCCCCATGCGAGTTCCTCGGGGGCCTCTCGGGATTCCTCTCCCGTCGATGCCGGGGCCTAAGACCTTGTGTGCAGTCGGGGCCGGAACCTGAGGATTCCTCTCCAGTGCTGACATGGATCTTGGGGTACTTCTGGAGTCTCCCCAGGGGAGTCAGTCCTCGTCTCGAATGCGGGCATGCACTTGCGCTTTCCTCCAGAGCGGTAGCAGCAGTGTCACGCAGTCCGCCGCGTGGATCAAAGGATCTATGGTTTTCCCTCGAGTCTTTCCCACGAGGCTTTCCCACGAGGCTTTCCCACAGGGCTGTCCCACGTGCTCACGTGGTGGGAGTCGATCCTCGGCTTGAACGTCAAGGCAGTGCAGGGAAAACAGGTTCCTCTGGAATGGAATGACACATCTGGGGGACTCTTGGAATGGTGTCTCGACCCTGGAGTTCCTCTCGCCTTTCCTGTGGAGAGCGCCTCCTCTTGAGATGCGTCGGGAACGCCGGGAATTCTTTCCCTACGAAACAGGGAAAGGATCCCTCATCTCGAGCTAGGAGGCGGAAACGGGCTCCCCTCGATGTGTGCGGGACCCCACGTGCTTCCTCTCGAGTGGAGACGGGTATGTCGGGGAACTTCTTGAGTTGCAGCAATGTTGTGAAGGACCCTTTGGAAGTTCCAGTGGTTAGATGTGATTGGCCTCGAGAAGCCTCAGCGGAAATGGGCCTCATCTCGCCTGGAGGGCAAAACCTCCTGGATTTTCTCGAGTTGCGGCAGGTGCTCTCGACTTACGACGGGGACCTCAGGGACCCGCTCTGGTGGCCTCAGGAATGGCCAGTCCCCATGCGAGTTCCTCGGGGGCCTCTCGGGATTCCTCTCCCATCGATGCCGGGGCCTAAGACCTTGTGTGGAGTCGGGGCCGGAACCTGAGGATTCCTCTCCAGTGCTGACATGGGTCTTGGGGTACTTCTGGAGTCTCCCCAGGGGAGTCAGTCCTCGTCTCGAATGCCGGCATGCACTTGCGCTTTCCTCCAGAGCGGTAGCAGCAGTGTCAAGCAGTCCGCCGCGTGGATAAAAGGATCAATGGTTTTCCCTCGAGTCTTTCCCACGAGGCTTTCCCATGAGGCTTTCCCACAGGGCTGTCCCACGTGCACACGTGGTGGGTGTCGATCCTCGGCTTGAACGTCAAGGCAGTGCAGGGAAAACAGGTTCCTCTGGAATGGACTGACACATCTGGGGGACTCTTGGAATGGTGGCACGACCCTGGAGTTCCTCTCGCCTTTCCTGTGGAGAGCGCCTCCTCTTGAGATGCGACGGGAACGCCGGGAATTCTTTCCCTACGAAACAGGGAAAGGATCCCTCATCTCGAGCTAGGAGGCGGAAACGGGGCTCCCCTGGATGTGTGCGGGACCCACGTGCTTCCTCTCGAGTGGAGACGGGTATGTCGGGGAACTTCTTGAGTTGCAGCAAGGGTGTGAAGGACCCTTTGGAAGTTCCAGGGGTTAGACGTGATTAGCCTCGAGAAGCCTCAGCGGAAATGGGCCTCATCTCGCCTGGAGGGCAAAACCTCCTGGATTTCCTCGAGTTGCGGCAGGTGCTCTCGACTTACGACGGGGACCTCAGGGACCCGCTCTGGTGGCCTCAGGAAAGGCCAGTCCCCATGCGAGTTCCTCGGGGGCCTCTCGGGATTCCTCTCCCGTCGATGCCGGGGCCTAAGACCTTGTGTGGAGTCGGGGCCGGAACCTGAGGATTCCTCTCCAGTGCTGACATGGATCTTGGGGTACTTCTGGAGTCTCCCCAGGGGAGTCAGTCCTCGTCTCGAATGCGGGCATGCACTTGCGCTTTCCTCCAGAGCGGTAGCAGCAGTGTCTCGCAGTCCGCCGCGTGGATCAAAGGATCTATGGTTTTCCCTCGAGTCTTTCCCACGAGGCTTTCCCACGAGGCTTTCCCACAGGGCTGTCCCACGTGCACACGTGGTGGGAGTCGATCCTCGGCTTGAACGTCAAGGCAGTGCAGGGAAAACAGGTTCCTCTGGAATGGACTGACACATCTGGGGGACACTTGGAATGGTGGCACGACCCTGGAGTTCCTCTCGCCTTTCCTGTGGAGAGCGCCTCCTCTTGAGATGCGACGGGAACGCCGGGAATTCTTTCCCTACGAAACAGGGAAAGGATCCCTCATCTCGAGCTAGGAGGCGCAAACGGGGCTCCCCTGGATGTGTGCGGGACCCCACATGCTTCCTCTTGAGTGGAGACGGGTATGTCGGGGAACTTCTTGATTTGCAGCAATGGTTTGAAGGACCCTTTGGAAGTTCCAGTGGTTAGATGTGATTGGCCTGGAGAAGCCTCAGCGGAAAAGGGCCTCATCTCGCCTGGAGGGCAAAACCTCCTGGATTTTCTCAAGTTGCGGCAGGTGCTCTCGACTTACGACGGGGACCTCAGGGAACCGCTCTGTTGGCCTCAGGAAAAGCCAGTCCCCATGCGAGTTTCTCGGGGGCGTCTCGGGATTCCTCTCCCGTCGATGCCGGGGCCTAAGACCTTGTGTGGAGTCGGGGCCGGAACCTGAGGATTCCTCTCCAGTGCTGACATGGGTCTTGGGGTACTTCTGGAGTCTCCCCAGGGGAGTCAGTCCTCGTCTCGAATGCCGGCATGCACTTGCGCTTTCCTCCAGAGCGGTAGCAGCAGTGTCAAGCAGTCCGCCGCGTGGATAAAAGGATCAATGGTTTTCCCTCGAGTCTTTCCCACGAGGCTTTCCCATGAGGCTTTCCCACAGGGCTGTCCCACGTGCACACGTGGTGGGTGTCGATCCTCGGCTTGAACGTCAAGGCAGTGCAGGGAAAACAGGTTCCTCTGGAATGGACTGACACATCTGGGGGACTCTTGGAATGGTGGCACGACCCTGGAGTTCCTCTCGCCTTTCCTGTGGAGAGCGCCTCCTCTTGAGATGCGACGGGAACGCCGGGAATTCTTTCCCTACGAAACAGGGAAAGGATCCCTCATCTCGAGCTAGGAGGCGGAAACGGGGCTCCCCTGGATGTGTGCGGGACCCACGTGCTTCCTCTCGAGTGGAGACGGGTATGTCGGGGAACTTCTTGAGTTGCAGCAAGGGTGTGAAGGACCCTTTGGAAGTTCCAGGGGTTAGACGTGATTAGCCTCGAGAAGCCTCAGCGGAAATGGGCCTCATCTCGCCTGGAGGGCAAAACCTCCTGGATTTCCTCGAGTTGCGGCAGGTGCTCTCGACTTACGACGGGGACCTCAGGGACCCGCTCTGGTGGCCTCAGGAAAGGCCAGTCCCCATGCGAGTTCCTCGGGGGCCTCTCGGGATTCCTCTCCCGTCGATGCCGGGGCCTAAGACCTTGTGTGGAGTCGGGGCCGGAACCTGAGGATTCCTATCCAGTGCTGACATGGATCTTGGGGTACTTCTGGAGTCTCCCCAGGGGAATCAGTCCTCGTCTCGAATGCAGGCATGCACTTGCGCTTTCCTCCAGAGCGGTAGCAGCAGTGTCACGCAGTCCACCGCGTGGATCAAAGGATCTATGGTTTTCCCTCGAGTCTTTCCCACGAGGCTTTCCCACGAGGCTTTCCCACAGGGCTGTCCCACGTGCACACGTGGTGGGAGTCGATCCTCGGCTTGAACGTCAAGGCAGTGCAGGGAAAACAGGTTCCTCTGGAATGGACTGACACATCTGGGGGACTCTTGGAATGGTGGCACGACCCAGGAGTTCCTCTCGCCTTTCCTGTGGAGAGCGCCTCCTCTTGAGATGCGACGGGAACGCCGGGAATTCTTTCCCTACGAAACAGGGAAAGGATCCCTCATCTCGAGCTAGGAGGCGGAAACGGGGCTCCCCTGGATGTGTGCGGGACCCCACGTGCTTCCTCTCGAGTGGAGACGGGTATGTCGGGGAACTTCTTGAGTTGCAGCAAGGGTGTGAAGGACCCTTTGGAAGTTCCAGTGGTTAGACGTGATTAGCCTCGAGAAGCCTCAGCGGAAATGGGCCTCATCTCGCCTGGAGGGCAAAACCTCCTGGATTTCCTCGAGTTGCGGCAGGTGCTCTCGACTTACGACGGGGACCTCAGGGACCCGCTCTGGTGGCCTCAGGAAAGGCCAGTCCCCATTCGAGTTCCTCGGGGGCCTCTCGGGATTCCTCTCCCGTCGTTGCCGGGGCCTAAGACCTTGTGTGGAGTCGGGGCCGGAACCTGAGGATTCCTCTCCAGTGCTGACATGGATCTTGGGGTACTTCGGGAGTCTCCCCAGGGGAGTCAGTCCTCGTCTCGAATGCGGGCATGCACTTGCGCTTTCCTCCAGAGCGGTAGCAGCAGTGTCACGCAGTCCGCCGCGTGGATCAAAGGATCTATGGTTTTCCCTCGAGTCTTTCCCACGAGGCTTTCCCACGAGGCTTTCCCACAGGGCTGTCCCACGTGCACACGTGGTGGGAGTCGATCCTCGGCCTGAACGTCAAGGCAGTGCAGGGAAAACAGGTTCCTCTGGAATGGACTGACACATCTGGGGGACTCTTGGAATGGTGGCACGACCCAGGAGTTCCTCTCGCCTTTCCTGTGGAGAGCGCCTCCTCTTGAGATGCGACGGGAACGCCGGGAATTCTTTCCCTACGAAACAGGGAAAGGATCCCTCATTTCGAGCTAGGAGGCGGAAACGGGGCTCCCCTGGATGTGTGCGGGACACCACGTGCTTCCTCTCGAGTGCAGAGGGGTATGTCGGGGAACTTCTTGAGTTGCAGCAAGGGTGTGAAGGACCCTTTGGAAGTTCCAGTGGTTAGATGTGATTGGCCTCGAGAAGCCTCATCGGAAATGGGCCTCATCAAGCCTGGAGGGCAAAACTTCCTGGATTTTCTCGAGTTGCGGCAGGTGCTCTCGACTTACGACGGGGACCTCAGGGACCCGCTCTGGTGGCCTCAGGAAAGGCCAGTCCCCATGCGAGTTCCTCGGGGGCCTCTCGGGAATCCTCTCCCGTCGATGCCGGGGCCTAAGACCTTGTGTGGAGTCGGGGCCGGAACCTGAGGATTCCTATCCAGTGCTGACATGGATCTTGGGGTACTTCTGGAGTCTCCCCAGGGGAGTCAGTCCTCGTCTCGAATGCGGGCATGCACTTGCGCTTTCCTCCAGAGCGGTAGCAGCAGTGTCACGCAGTCCGCCGCGTGGATCAAAGGATCTATGGTTTTCCCTCGAGTCTTTCCCACGAGGCTTTCCCACGAGGCTTTCCCACAGGGCTGTCCCACGTGCACACGTGGTGGGAGTCGATCCTCGGCTTGAACGTCAAGGCAGTGCAGGGAAAACAGGTTCCTCTGGAATGGACTGACACATCTGGGGGACTCTTGGAATGGTGGCACGACCCAGGAGTTCCTCTCGCCTTTCCTGTGGAGAGCGCCTCCTCTTGAGATGCGACGGGAACGCCGGGAATTCTTTCCCTATGAAACAGGGAAAGGATCCCTCATCTCGAGCTAGGAGGCGGAAACGGGGTCCCCTGGATGTGTGCGGGACCCTCGTGCTTCCTCTCGAGTGGAGACGTGTATGTCGGGGAACTTCTTGAGTTGCAGCAAGGGTGTGAAGGACCCTTTGGAAGTTCCAGTGGTTAGACGTGATTAGCCTCGAGAAGCCTCAGCGGAAATGGGCCTCATCTCGCCTGGAGGGCAAAACCTCCTGGATTTTCTCGAGTTGCGGCAGGTGCTCTCGACTTACGACGGGGACCTCAGGGAACCGCTCTGTTGGCCTCAGGAAAAGCCAGTCCCCATGCGAGTTTCTCGGGGGCGTCTCGGGATTCCTCTCCCGTCGATGCCGGGGCCTAAGACCTTGTGTGGAGTCGGGGCCGGAACCTGAGGATTCCTCTCCAGTGCTGACATGGATCTTGGGGTACTTCTGGAGTCTCCCCAGGGGAGTCAGTCCTCGTCTCGAATGCGGGCATGCACTTGCGCTTTCCTCCAGAGCGGTAGCAGCAGTGTCACGCAGTCCGCCGCGTGGATCAAAGGATCTATGGTTTTCCCTCGAGTCTTTCCCACGAGGCTTTCCCACGAGGCTTTCCCACAGGGCTGTCCCACGTGCACACGTGGTGGGAGTCGATCCTCGGCTTGAACGTCAAGGCAGTGCAGGGAAAACAGGTTCCTCTGGAATGGACTGACACATCTGGGGGACTCTTGGAATGGTGGCACGACCCAGGAGTTCCTCTCGCCTTTCCTGTGGAGAGCGCCTCCTCTTGAGATGCGACGGGAACGCCGGGAATTCTTTCCCTATGAAACAGGGAAAGGATCCCTCATCTCGAGCTAGGAGGCGGAAACGGGGCTCCCCTGGATGTGTGCGGGACCCCACATGCTTCCTCTTGAGTGGAGACGGGTATGTCGGGGAACTTCTTGATTTGCAGCAATGGTTTGAAGGACCCTTTGGAAGTTCCAGTGGTTAGATGTGATTGGCCTGGAGAAGCCTCAGCGGAAATGGGCCTCATCAAGCCTGGAGGGCAAAACTTCCTGGATTTTCTCGAGTTGCGGCAGGTGCTCTCGACTTACGACGGGGACCTCAGGGACCCGCTCTGGTGGCCTCAGGAAAGGCCAGTCCCCATGCGAGTTCCTCGGGGGCCTCTCGGGATTCCTCTCCCGTCGATGCCGGGGCCTAAGACCTTGTGTGGAGTCGGGGCCGGAACCTCAGGATTCCTCTCCAGTGCTGACATGGATCTTGGGGTACTTCTGGAGTCTCCCCAGGGGGTCAGTCCTCGTCTCGAATGCGGGCATGCATTGCGCTTTCCTCCAGAGCGGTAGCAGCAGTGTCACGCAGTCCGCCGCGTGGATCAAAGGATCTATGGTTTTCCCTCGAGTCTTTCCCACGAGGCTTTCCCACCAGGCTTTCCCACAGGGCTGTCCCACGTGCACACGTGGTGGGAGTCGATCCTCGGCTTGAACGTCAAGGCAGTGCAGGGAAAAGAGGTTCCTCTGGAATGGACTGTCACATCTGGGGGACTCTTGGAATGGTGGCACGACCCAGGAGTTCCTCTCGCCTTTCCTGTGGAGAGCGCCTCCTCTTGAGATGCGACGGGAACGCCGGGAATTCTTTCCCTACGAAACAGGGAAAGGATCCCTCATCTCGAGCTAGGAGGCGGAAACGGGGCTCCCCTGGATGTGTGCGGGACCCACGTGCTACCTCTCGAGTGGAGACGTGTATGTCGCGGAACTTCTTGAGTTGCAGCAAGGGTGTGAAGGACCCTTTGGAAGTTCCAGTGGTTAGACGTGATTAGCCTCGAGAAGCCTCAGCGGAAATGGGCCTCATCTCGCCTGGAGGGCAAAACCTCCTGGATTTCCTCGAGTTGCGGCAGGTGCTCTCGACTTACGACGGGGACCTCAGGGACCCGCTCTGGTGGCCTCAGGAAAGGCCAGTCCCCATGCGAGTTCCTCGGGGGCCTCTCGGGATTCCTCTCCCGTCGATGCCGGGGCCTAAGACCTTGTGTGGAGTCGGGGCCGGAACCTGAGGATTCCTATCCAGTGCTGACATGGATCTTGGGGTACTTCTGGAGTCTCCCCAGGGGAGTCAGTCCTCGTCTCGAATGCGGGCATGCACTTGCGCTTTCCTCCAGAGCGGTAGCAGCAGTGTCACGCAGTCCGCCGCGTGGATCAAAGGATCTATGGTTTTCCCTCGAGTCTTTCCCACGAGGCTTTCCCACGAGGCTTTCCCACAGGGCTGTCCCACGTGCACACGTGGTGGGAGTCGATCCTCGGCTTGAACGTCAAGGCAGTGCAGGGAAAACAGGTTCCTCTGGAATGGACTGACACATCTGGGGGACTCTTGGAATGGTGGCACGACCCAGGAGTTCCTCTCGCCTTTCCTGTGGAGAGCGCCTCCTCTTGAGATGCGACGGGAACGCCGGGAATTCTTTCCCTATGAAACAGGGAAAGGATCCCTCATCTCGAGCTAGGAGGCGGAAACGGGGTCCCCTGGATGTGTGCGGGACCCTCGTGCTTCCTCTCGAGTGGAGACGTGTATGTCGGGGAACTTCTTG
Source organism: Ovis canadensis (assembly GCF_042477335.2). Lineage (NCBI taxonomy): Eukaryota > Metazoa > Chordata > Mammalia > Artiodactyla > Bovidae > Ovis > Ovis canadensis. Next base: position 6,263,182 of record NC_091252.1, read on the forward strand.
AGTTGCAGCAAGGGTGTGAAGGACCCTTTGGAAGTTCCAGTGGTTAGACGTGATTAGCCTCGAGAAGCCTCAGCGGAAATGGGCCTCATCTCGCCTGGAGGGCAAAACCTCCTGGATTTCCTCGAGTTGCGGCAGGTGCTCTCGACTTACGACGGGGACCTCAGGGACCCCCTCTGGTGGCCTCAGGAAAGGCCAGTCCCCATGCGAGTTCCACGGGGGCCTCTCGGCATTCCTCTCCCGTCGATGCCGGGGCCTAAGACCTGGTGTGGAGTCGGGGCCGGAACCTGAGGATTCCTCTCCAGTGCTGACATGGATCTTGGGGTACTTCTGGAGTCTCCCCTGGGGAGTCAGTCCTCGTCTCGAATGCGGGCATGCACTTGCGCTTTCCTCCAGAGCGGTAGCAGCAGTGTCACACAGTCCGCCGCGTGGATCAAAGGATCTATGGTTTTCCCTCGAGTCTTTCCCACGAGGCTTTCCCACGAGGCTTTCCCACAGGGCTGTCCCACGTGCACACGTGGTGGGAGTCGATCCTCGGCTTGAACGTCAAGGCAGTTCAGGGAAAACAGGTTTCTTTGGAATGGACTGACACATCTGGGGGACACCTGGAATGGTGTCTCGACCCTGGAGTTCCTCTCGCCTTTCCTGTGGAGAGCGCCTCCTCTTGAGATGCGACGGGAACGCCAGGAATTCTTTCCCTAAGAAACAGGGAAAGGATCCCTCATCTCGAGCTAGGAGGCGGAAACGGGGCTCCCCTGGATGTGTGCGGGACCCCACGTGCTTCCTCTCGAGTGGAGACGGGTATGTCGGGGAACTTCTTGAGTTGCAGCAATGGTGTGAAGGACCCTTTGGAAGTTCCAGTGGTTAGATGTGATTGGCCTCGAGAAGCCTCAGCGGAAATGGGCCTCATCTCGCCTGGAGGGCAAAACCTCCTGGATTTTCTCGAGTTGCGGCAGGTGCTCTCGACTTACGACGGGGACCTCAGGGAACCGCTCTGTTGGCCTCAGGAAAAGCCAGTCCCCATGCGAGTTTCTCGGGGGCGTCTCGGGATTCCTCTCCCGTCGATGCCGGGGCCTAAGACCTTGTGTGGAGTTGGGGCCGGAACCTCAGGATTCCTCTCCAGTGCTGACATGGATCTTGGGGTACTTCTGGAGTCTCCCCAGGGGGTCAGTCCTCGTCTCGAATGCGGGCATTCATTGCGCTTTCCTCCAGAGCGGTAGCAGCAGTGTCACGCAGTCCGCCGCGTGGATCAAAGGATCTATGGTTTTCCCTCGAGTCTTTCCCACGAGGCTTTCCCACGAGGCTTTCCCACAGGGCTGTCCCACGTGCACACGTGGTGGGAGTCGATCCTCGGCTTGAACGTCAAGGCAGTGCAGGGAAAACAGGTTCCTCTGGAATGGACTGACACATCTGGGGGACTCTTGGAATGGTGGCACGACCCTGGAGTTCCTCTCGCCTTTCCTGTGGAGAGCGCCTCCTCTTGAGATGCGACGGGAACGCCGGGAATTCTTTCCCTACGAAACAGGGAAAGGATCCCTCATCTCGAGCTAGGAGGCGGAAACGGGGCTCCCCTGGATGTGTGCGGGACCCACGTGCTTCCTCTCGAGTGGAGACGGGCATGTCGGGGAACTTCTTGAGTTGCAGCAAGGGTGTGAAGGACCCTTTGGAAGTTCCAGTGGTTAGACGTAATTAGCCTCGAGAAGCCTCAGCGGAAATGGGCCTCATCTCGCCTGGAGGGCAAAACCTCCTGGATTTCCTCGAGTTGCGGCAGGTGCTCTCGACTTACGACGGGGACCTCAGGGACCCGCTCTGGTGGCCTCAGGAATGGACAGTCCCCATGCGAGTTCCTCGGGGGCCTCTCGGGTTTCCTCTCCCATCGATGCCGGGGCCTAAGACCTTGTGTGGAGTCGGGGCCGGAACCTGAGGATTCCTCTCCAGTGCTGACATGGATCTTGGGGTACTTCTGGAGTCTCCCCAGGGGAGTCAGTCCTCGTCTCGAATGCCGGCATGCACTTGCGCTTTCCTCCAGAGCGGTAGCAGCAGTGTCAAGCAGTCCGCCGCGTGGATCAAAGGATCAATGGTTTTCCCTCGAGTCTTTCCCACGAGGCTTTCCCATGAGGCTTTCCCACAGGGCTGTCCCACGTGCACACGTGGTGGGAGTCGATCCTCGGCTTGAACGTCAAGGCAGTGCAGGGAAAACAGGTTCCTCTGGAATGGACTGACAAATCTGGGGGACTCTTGGAATGGTGGCACGACCCAGGAGTTCCTCTCGCCTTTCCTGTGGAGAGCGCCTCCTCTTGAGATGCGACGGGAACGCCGGGAATTCTTTCCCTACGAAACAGGGAAAGGATCCCTCATCTCGAGCTAGGAGGCGGAAACGGGGCTCCCCTGGATGTGTGCGGGACCCACGTGCTTCCTCTCGAGTGGAGACGGGTATGTCGGGGAACTTCTTGAGTTGCAGCAAGGGTGTGAAAGACCCTTTGGAAGTTCCAGTGGTTAGACGTGATTAGCCTCGAGAAGCCTCAGCGGAAATGGGCCTCATCTCGCCTGGAGGGCAAAACCTCCTGGATTTCCTCGAGTTGCGGCAGGTGCTCTCGACTTACGACGGGGACCTCAGGGACCCGCTCTGGTGGCCTCAGGAAAGGCCAGTCCCCATGCGAGTTCCTCGGGGGCCTCTCGGGATTCCTCTCCCGTCAATGCCGGGGCCTAAGACCTTGTGTGGAGTCGGGGCCGGAACCTGAGGATTCCTCTCCAGTGCTGACATGGATCTTGGGGTACTTCTGGAGTCTCCCCAGGGGAGTCAGTCCTCGTCTCGAATGCGGGCATGCACTTGCGCTTTCCTCCAGAGCGGTAGCAGCAGTGTCACGCAGTCCGCCGCGTGGATCAAAGGATCTATGGTTTTCCCTCGAGTCTTTCCCACGAGGCTTTCCCACCAGGCTTTCCCACAGGGCTGTCCCACGTGCACACGTGGTGGGAGTCGATCCTCGGCTTGAACGTCAAGGCAGTGCAGGGAAAACAGGTTCCTCTGGAATGGACTGTCACATCTGGGGGACTCTTGGAATGGTGGCACGACCCAGGAGTTCCTCTCGCCTTTCCTGTGGAGAGCGCCTCCTCTTGAGATGCGACGGGAACGCCGGGAATTCTTTCCCTACGAAACAGGGAAAGGATCCCTCATCTCGAGCTAGGAGGCGGAAACGGGGCTCCCCTGGATGTGTGCGGGACCCACGTGCTACCTCTCGAGTGGAGACGTGTATGTCGCGGAACTTCTTGAGTTGCAGCAAGGGTGTGAAGGACCCTTTGGAAGTTCCAGTGGTTAGACGTGATTAGCCTCGAGAAGCCTCAGCGGAAATGGGCCTCATCTCGCCTGGAGGGCAAAACCTCCTGGATTTCCTCGAGTTGCGGCAGGTGCTCTCAACTTACGACGGGGACCTCAGGGACCCGCTCTGGTGGCCTCAGGAAAGGCCAGTCCCCATGCGAGTTCCTCGGGGGCCTCTCGGGATTCCTCTCCCGTCGTTGCCGGGGCCTAAGACCTTGTGTGGAGTCGGGGCCGGAACCTGAGGATTCCTCTCCAGTGCTGACATGGATCTTGGGGTACTTCTGGAGTCTCCCCAGGGGAGTCAGTCCTCGTCTCGAATGCGGGCATGCACTTGCGCTTTCCTCCAGAGCGGTAGCCGCAGTGTCACGCAGTCCGCCGCGTGGATCAAAGGATCTATGGTTTTCCCTCGAGTCTTTCCCACGAGGCTTTCCCACGAGGCTTTCCCACAGGGCTGTCCCACGTGCACACGTGGTGGGAGTCGATCCTCGGCTTGAACGTCAAGGCAGTGCAGGGAAAACAGGTTCCTCTGGAATGGACTGACACATCTGGGGGACACTTGGAATGGTGGCACGACCCTGGAATTCCTCTCGCCTTTCCTGTGGAGAGCGCCTCCTCTTGAGATGCGACGGGAACGCCGGGAATTCTTTCCCTACGAAACAGGGAAAGGATCCCTCATCTCGAGCTAGGAGGCGGAAACGGGGCTCCCCTGGATGTGTGCGGGACCCCACATGCTTCCTCTTGAGTGGAGACGGGTATGTCGGGGAACTTCTTGATTTGCAGCAATGGTTTGAAGGACCCTTTGGAAGTTCCAGTGGTTAGATGTGATTGGCCTGGAGAAGCCTCAGCGGAAATGGGCCTCATCTCGCCTGGAGGGCAAAACCTCCTGGATTTTCTCAAGTTGCGGCAGGTGCTCTCGACTTACGACGGGGACCTCAGGGAACCGCTCTGTTGGCCTCAGGAAAAGCCAGTCCCCATGCGAGTTTCTCGGGGGCGTCTCGGGATTCCTCTCCCGTCGATGCCGGGGCCTAAGACCTTGTGTGGAGTCGGGGCCGGAACCTCAGGATTCCTCTCCAGTGCTGACATGGATCTTGGGGTACTTCGGGAGTCTCCCCAGGGGAGTCAGTCCTCGTCTCGAATGCGGGCATGCACTTGCGCTTTCCTCCAGAGCGGTAGCAGCAGTGTCACGCAGTCGGCCGCGTGGATCAAAGGATCTATGGTTTTCCCTCGAGTCTTTCCCACGAGGCTTTCCCACGAGGCTTTCCCACAGGGCTGTCCCACGTGCACACGTGGTGGGAGTCGATCCTCGGCTTGAACGTCAAGGCAGTGCAGGGAAAACAGGTTCCTCTGGAATGGACTGACACATCTGGGGGACTCTTGGAATGGTGGCACGACCCAGGAGTTCCTCTCGCCTTTCCTGTGGAGAGCGCCTCCTCTTGAGATGCGACGGGAACGCCGGGAATTCTTTCCCTACGAAACAGGGAAAGGATCCCTCATCTCGAGCTAGGAGGCGGAAACGGGGCTCCCCTGGATGTGTGCGGGACACCACGTGCTTCCTCTCGAGTGCAGAGGGGTATGTCGGGGAACTTCTTGAGTTGCAGCAAGGGTGTGAAGGACCCTTTGGAAGTTCCAGTGGTTAGATGTGATTGGCCTCGAGAAGCCTCAGCGGAAATGGGCCTCATCTCGCCTGGAGGGCAAAACCTCCTGGATTTTCTCGAGTTGCGGCAGGTGCTCTCGACTTACGACGGGGACCTCAGGGACCCGCTCTGGTGGCCTCAGGAAAGGCCAGTCCCCATGCGAGTTCCTCGGGGGCCTCTCGGGATTCCTCTCCCGTCGATGCCGGGGCCTAAGACCTTGTGTGGAGTCGGGGCCGGAACCTGAGGATTCCTATCCAGTGCTGACATGGATCTTGGGGTACTTCTGGAGTCTCCCCAGGGGAGTCAGTCCTCGTCTCGAATGCGGGCATGCACTTGCGCTTTCCTCCAGAGCGGTAGCAGCAGTGTCACGCAGTCCGCCGCGTGGATCAAAGGATCTATGGTTTTCCCTCGAGTCTTTCCCACGAGGCTTTCCCACGAGGCTTTCCCACAGGGCTGTCCCACGTGCACACGTGGTGGGAGTCGATCCTCGGCTTGAACGTCAAGGCAGTGCAGGGAAAACAGGTTCCTCTGGAATGGACTGACACATCTGGGGGACTCTTGGAATGGTGGCACGACCCTGGAGTTCCTCTCGCCTTTCCTGTGGAGAGCGCCTCCTCTTGAGATGCGACGGGAACGCCGGGAATTCTTTCCCTACGAAACAGGGAAAGGATCCCTCATCTCGAGCTAGGAGGCGGAAACGGGGCTCCCCTGGATGTGTGCGGGACCCACGTGCTTCCTCTCGAGTGGAGACGGGTATGTCGGGGAACTTCTTGAGTTGCAGCAAGGGTGTGAAGGACCCTTTGGAAGTTCCAGGGGTTAGACGTGATTAGCCTCGAGAAGCCTCAGCGGAAATGGGCCTCATCTCGCCTGGAGGGCAAAACCTCCTGGATTTCCTCGAGTTGCGGCAGGTGCTCTCGACTTACGACGGGGACCTCAGGGACCCGCTCTGGTGGCCTCAGGAAAGGCCAGTCCCCATGCGAGTTCCTCGGGGGCCTCTCGGGATTCCTCTCCCGTCGATGCCGGGGCCTAAGACCTTGTGTGGAGTCGGGGCCGGAACCTGAGGATTCCTCTCCAGTGCTGACATGGATCTTGGGTTACTTCTGGAGTCTCCCCATGGGAGTCAGTCCTCGTCTCGAATGCGGGCATGCACTTGCGCTTTCCTCCAGAGCGGTAGCAGCAGTGTCACGCAGTCCGCCGCGTGGATCAAAGGATCTATGGTTTTCCCTCGAGTCTTTCCCACGAGGCTTTCCCACGAGGCTTTCCCACAGGGCTGTCCCACGTGCACACGTGGTGGGAGTCGATCCTCGGCTTGAACGTCAAGGCAGTGCAGGGAAAAAAGGTTCCTCTGGAATGGACTGACACATCTGGGGGACTCTTGGAATGGTGGCACGACCCAGGAGTTCCTCTCGCCTTTCCTGTGGAGAGCGCCTCCTCTTGAGATGCGACGGGAACGCCGGGAATTCTTTCCCTACGAAACAGGGAAAGGATCCCTCATCTCGAGCTAGGAGGCGGAAACGGGGCTCCCCTGGATGTGTGCGGGACACCACGTGCTTCCTCTCGAGTGCAGAGGGGTATGTCGGGGAACTTCTTGAGTTGCAGCAAGGGTGTGAAGGACCCTTTGGAAGTTCCAGTGGTTAGATGTGATTGGCCTCGAGAAGACTCAGCGGAAATGGGCCTCATCTCGCCTGGAGGGCAAAACCTCCTGGATTTTCTCGAGTTGCGGCAGGTGCTCTCGACTTACGACGGGGACCTCAGGGACCCGCTCTGGTGGCCTCAGGAAAGGCCAGTCCCCATGCGAGTTCCTCGGGGGCCTCTCGGGATTCCTCTCCCGTCGATGCCGGGGCCTAAGACCTTGTGTGGAGTCGGGGCCGGAACCTGAGGATTCCTATCCAGTGCTGACATGGATCTTGGGGTACTTCTGGAGTCTCCCCAGGGGAGTCAGTCCTCGTCTCGAATGCGGGCATGCACTTGCGCTTTCCTCCAGAGCGGTAGCAGCAGTGTCACGCAGTCCGCCGCGTGGATCAAAGGATCTATGGTTTTCCCTCGAGTCTTTCCCACGAGGCTTTCCCACGAGGCTTTCCCACAGGGCTGTCCCACGTGCACACGTGGTGGGAGTCGATCCTCGGCTTGAACGTCAAGGCAGTGCAGGGAAAACAGGTTCCTCTGGAATGGACTGACACATCTGGGGGACTCTTGGAATGGTGGCACGACCCTGGAGTTCCTCTCGCCTTTCCTGTGGAGAGCGCCTCCTCTTGAGATGCGACGGGAACGCCGGGAATTCTTTCCCTACGAAACAGGGAAAGGATCCCTCATCTCGAGCTAGGAGGCGGAAACGGGGCTCCCCTGGATGTGTGCGGGACCCACGTGCTTCCTCTCGAGTGGAGACGGGTATGTCGGGGAACTTCTTGAGTTGCAGCAAGGGTGTGAAGGACCCTTTGGAAGTTCCAGGGGTTAGACGTGATTAGCCTCGAGAAGCCTCAGCGGAAATGGGCCTCATCTCGCCTGGAGGGCAAAACCTCCTGGATTTCCTCGAGTTGCGGCAGGTGCTCTCGACTTACGACGGGGACCTCAGGGACCCGCTCTGGTGGCCTCAGGAAAGGCCAGTCCCCATGCGAGTTCCTCGGGGGCCTCTCGGGATTCCTCTCCCGTCGATGCCGGGGCCTAAGACCTTGTGTGGAGTCGGGGCCGGAACCTGAGGATTCCTCTCCAGTGCTGACATGGATCTTGGGTTACTTCTGGAGTCTCCCCATGGGAGTCAGTCCTCGTCTCGAATGCGGGCATGCACTTGCGCTTTCCTCCAGAGCGGTAGCAGCAGTGTCACGCAGTCCGCCGCGTGGATCAAAGGATCTATGGTTTTCCCTCAAGTCTTTCCCACGAGGCTTTCCCACGAAGCTTTCCCACAGGGCTGTCTCACGTGCACACGTGGTGGGAATCGATCCTCGGCTTGAAAGTCAAGGCAGTGCAGGGAAAACAGGTTCCTCTGGAATGGACTGACACATCTGGGGGACTCTTGGAATGGTGGCACGACCCAGGAGTTCCTCTCGCCTTTCCTGTGGAGAGCGCCTCCTCTTGAGATGCGACGGGAACGCCGGGAATTCTTTCCCTACGAAACAGGGAAAGGATCCCTCATCTCGAGCTAGGAGGCGGAAACGGGGCTCCCCTGGATGTTTGCGGGACACCACGTGCTTCCTCTCGAGTGGAGACGGGTATGTAGGGGAACTTCTTGAGTTGCAGCAAGGGTGTGAAGGACCCTTTGGAAGTTCCAGTGGTTAGACGTGATTAGCCTCGAGAAGCCTCAGCGGAAATGGGCCTCATCTCGCCTGGAGGGCAAAACCTCCTGGATTTCCTCGAGTTGCGGCAGGTGCTCTCGACTTACGACGGGGACCTCAGGGACCCGCTCTGGTGGCCTCAGGAAAGGCCAGTCCCCATGCGAGTTCCTCGGGTGCCTCTCGGGATTCCTCTCCCGTCGATGCCGGGGCCTAAGACCTTGTGTGGAGTCGGGGCCGGAACCTGAGGATTCCTCTCCAGTGCTGACATGGATCTTGGGGTACTTCTGGAGTCTCCCCAGGGGAGTCAGTCCTCGTCTCGAATGCGGGCATGCACTTGCGCTTTCCTCCAGAGCGGTAGCAGCAGTGTCACGCAGTCCGCCGCGTGGATCAAAGGATCTATGGTTTTCCCTCAAGTCTTTCCCACGAGGCTTTCCCACGAGGCTTTCCCACAGGGCTGTCTCACGTGCACACGTGGTGGGAGTCGATCCTCGGCTTGAACGTCAAGGCAGTGCAGGGAAAACAGGTTCCTCTGGAATGGACTGACACATCTGGGGGACTCTTGGAATGGTGGCATGACCCAGGAGTTCCTCTCGCCTTTCCTGTGGAGAGCGCCTCCTCTTGAGATGCGACGGGAACGCCGGGAATTCTTTCCCTATGAAACAGGGAAAGGATCCCTCATCTCGAGCTAGGAGGCGGAAACGGGGTCCCCTGGATGTGTGCGGGACCCTCGTGCTTCCTCTCGAGTGGAGACGTGTATGTCGGGGAACTTCTTGAGTTGCAGCAAGGGTGTGAAGGACCCTTTGGAAGTTCCAGTGGTTAGACGTGATTAGCCTCGAGAAGCCTCAGCGGAAATGGGCCTCATCTCGCCTGGAGGGCAAAACCTCCTGGATTTCCTCGAGTTGCGGCAGGTGCTCTCGACTTACGACGGGGACCTCAGGGACCCCCTCTGGTGGCCTCAGGAAAGGCCAGTCCCCATGCGAGTTCCACGGGGGCCTCTCGGCATTCCTCTCCCGTCGATGCCGGGGCCTAAGACCTGGTGTGGAGTCGGGGCCGGAACCTGAGGATTCCTCTCCAGTGCTGACATGGATCTTGGGGTACTTCTGGAGTCTCCCCTGGGGAGTCAGTCCTCGTCTCGAATGCGGGCATGCACTTGCGCTTTCCTCCAGAGCGGTAGCAGCAGTTTCACGCAGTCCGCCGCGTGGATCAAAGGATGTATGGTTTTCCCTCGAGTCTTTCCCACGAGGCTTTCCCACGAGGCTTTCCCACAGGGCTGTCCCACGTGCACACGTGGTGGCAGTCGATCCTCGGCTTGAACGTCAAGGCAGTGCAGGGAAAACAGGTTCCTCTGGAATGGACTGACACATCTGGGGGACTCTTGGAATGGTGGCACGACCCAGGAGTTCCTCTCGCCTTTCCTGTGGAGAGCGCCTCCTCTTGAGATGCGACGGGAACGCGGGGAATTCTTTCCCTGCGAAACAGGGAAAGGATCCCTCATCTCGAGCTAGGAGGCGGAAACGGGGCTCCCCTGGATGTGTGCGGGACACCACGTGCTTCCTCTCGAGTGCAGCCGGGTATGTCGGGGAACTTCTTGAGTTGCAGCAAGGGTGTGAAGGACCCTTTGGAAGTTCCAGTGGTTAGATGTGATTGGCCTCGAGAAGCCTCATCGGAAATGGGCCTCATCAAGCCTGGAGGGCAAAACTTCCTGGATTTTCTCGAGTTGCGGCAGGTGCTCTCGACTTACGACGGGGACCTCAGGGACCCGCTCTGGTGGCCTCAGGAAAGGCCAGTCCCCATGCGAGTTCCTCGGGGGCCTCTCGGGATTCCTCTCCCGTCGATGCCGGGGCCTAAGACCTTGTGTGGAGTCGGGACCGGAACCTGAGGATTCCTATCCAGTGCTGACATGGATCTTGGGGTACTTCTGGAGTCTCCCCAGGGGAGTCAGTCCTCGTCTCGAATGCGGGCATGCACTTGCGCTTTCCTCCAGAGCGGTAGCAGCAGTGTCACGCAGTCCGCCGCGTGGGTCAAAGGATCTATGGTTTTCCCTCGAGTCTTTCCCACGAGGCTTTCCCACCAGGCTTTCCCACAGGGCTGTCCCACGTGCACACGTGGTGGGAGTCGATCCTCGGCTTGAACGTCAAGGCAGTGCAGGGAAAACAGGTTCCTCTGGAATGGACTGACACATCTGGGGGACTCTTGGAATGGTGGCACGACCCAGGAGTTCCTCTCGCCTTTCCTGTGGAGAGCGCCTCCTCTTGAGATGCGACGGGAACGCCGGGAATTCTTTCCCTACGAAACAGGGAAAGGATCCCTCATCTCGAGCTAGGAGGCGGAAACGGGGCTCCCCTGGATGTGTGCGGGACCCACGTGCTTCCTCTCGAGTGGAGACGGGTATGTTGGGGAACTTCTTGAGTTGCAGCAAGGGTGTGAAGGACCCTTTGGAAGTTCCAGTGGTTAGATGTGATTGGCCTCGAGAAGCCTCAGCGGAAATGGGCCTCATCTCGCCTGGAGGGCAAAACCTCCTGGATTTCCTCGAGTTGCGGCAGGTGCTCTCGACTTACGATGGGGACCTCAGGGACCACCTCTGGTGGCCTCAGGAAAGGCCAGTCCCCATGCGAGTTCCACGGGGGCCTCTCGGCATTCCTCTCCCGTCGATGCCGGGGCCTAAGACCTTGTGTGGAGTCGGGGCCGGAACCTGAGGATTCCTCTCCAGTGCTGACATGGATCTTGGGGTACTTCTGGAGTCTCCCCAGGGGAGTCAGTCCTCGTCTCGAATGCGGGCATGCACTTGCGCTTTCCTCCAGAGCGGTAGCAGCAGTGTCACGCAGTCCGCCGCGTGGATCAAAGGATCTATGGTTTTCCCTCAAGTCTTTCCCACGAGGCTTTCCCACAAGGCTTTCCCACAGGGCTGTCTCACGTGCACAGGTGGTGGGAATCGATCCTCGGCTTGAAAGTCAAGGCAGTGCAGGGAAAACAGGTTCCTCTGGAATGGACTGACACATCTGGGGGACTCTTGGAATGGTGGCACGACCCAGGAGTTCCTCTCGCCTTTCCTGTGGAGAGCGCCTCCTCTTGAGATGCGACGGGAACGCCGGGAATTCTTTCCCTACGAAACAGGGAAAGGATCCCTCATCTCGAGCTAGGAGGCGGAAACGGGGCTCCCCTGGATGTGTGCGGGACACCACGTGCTTCCTCTCGAGTGGAGACGGGTATGTCGGGGAACTTCTTGAGTTGCAGCAAGGGTGTGAAGGACCCTTTGGAAGTTCTAGTGGTTAGACGTGATTAGCCTCGAGAAGCCTCAGCGGAAATGGGCCTCATCTCGCCTGGAGGGCAAAACCTCCTGGATTTCCTCGAGTTGCGGCAGGTGCTCTCGACTTACGACGGGGACCTCAGGGACCCGCTCTGGTGGCCTCAGGAAAGGCCAGTCCCCATGCGAGTTCCTCGGGGGCCTCTCGGGATTCCTCTCCCGTCGTTGCCGGGGCCTAAGACCTTGTGTGGAGTCGGGGCCGGAACATGAGGATTCCTCTCCAGTGCTGACATGGATCTTGGGGTACTTCTGGAGTCTCCCCAGGGGAGTCAGTTCTCGTCTCGAATGCGGGCATGCACTTGCGCTTTCCTCCAGAGCGGTAGCAGCAGTGTCACGCAGTCCGCCGCGTGGATCAAAGGATGTATGGTTTTCCCTCGAGTCTTTCCCACGAGGCTTTCCCACGAGGTTTTCCCACAGGGCTGTCCCACGTGCACACGTGGTGGGAGTCGATCCTCGGCTTGAACGTCAAGGCAGTGCAGGGAAAACAGGTTCCCCTGGAATGGACTGACACATCTGGGGGACTCTTGGAATGGTGGCACGACCCAGGAGTTCCTCTCGCCTTTCCTGTGGAGAGCGCCTCCTCTTGAGATGCGACGGGAACGCCGGAATTCTTTCCCTACGAAACAGGGAAAGGATCCCTCATCTCGAGCTAGGAGGCGGAAACGGGGCTCCCCTGGATGTGTGCGGGACCCACGTGCTTCCTCTCGAGTGGAGACGGGTATGTTGGGGAACTTCTTGAGTTGCAGCAAGGGTGTGAAGGACCCTTTGGAAGTTCCAGTGGTTAGACGTGATTAGCCTCGAGAAGCCTCAGCGGAAATGGGCCTCATCTCGCCTGGAGGGCAAAACCTCCTGGATTTCCTCGAGTTGCGGCAGGTGCTCTCGACTTACGACGGGGACCTCAGGGACCCGCTCTGGTGGCCTCAGGAATGGCCAGTCCCCATGCGAGTTCCTCGGGGGCCTCTCGGGATTCCTCTCCCGTCGATGCCGGGGCCTAAGACCTTGTGTGGAGTCGGGGCCGGAACCTGAGGATTCCTCTCCAGTGCTGACATGGATCTTGGGGTACTTCTGGAGTCTCCCCAGGGGAGTCAGTCCTCGTCTCGAATGCGGGCATGCACTTGCGCTTTCCTCCAGAGCGGTAGCAGCAGTGTCACGCAGTCCGCCGCGTGGATCAAAGGATCTATGGTTTTCCCTCGAGTCTTTCCCACGAGGCTTTCCCACCAGGCTTTCCCACAGGGCTGTCCCACGTGCACACGTGGTGGGAGTCGATCCTCGGCTTGAACGTCAAGGCAGTGCAGGGAAAACAGGTTCCTCTGGAATGGACTGACACATCTGGGGGACTCTTGGAATGGTGGCACGACCCAGGAGTTCCTCTCGCCTTTCCTGTGGAGAGCGCCTCCTCTTGAGATGCGACGGGAACGCCGGGAATTCTTTCCCTATGAAACAGGGAAAGGATCCCTCATCTCGAGCTAGGAGGCGGAAACGGGGCTCCCCTGGATGTGTGCGGGACCCCACGTGCTTCCTTTTGAGTGGAGACGGGTATGTCGGGGAACTTCTTGAGTTGCAGCAATGGTGTGAAGGACCCTTTGGAAGTTCCAGTGGTTAGATGTGATTGGCCTCGAGTAGCCTCAGCGGAAATGGGCCTCATCTCGCCTGGAGGGCAAAACCTCCTGAATTTTCTCGAGTTGCAGCAGGTGCTCTCGACTTACGACGGGGACCTCAGGGAACCGCTCTGTTGGCCTCAGGAAAAGCCAGTCCCCATTCGAGTTCCTCGGGGGCGTCTCGGGATTCCTCTCCCGTCGATGCCGGGGCCTAAGACCTTGTGTGTAGTCGGGGCCTGAACCTCAGGAGTCCTCTCCAGTGCTGACATGGATCTTGGGGTACTTCTGGAGTCTCCCCAGGGGAGTCAGTCCTCGTCTCGAATGCGGGCATGCATTGCGCTTTCCTCCAGAGCGGTAGCAGCAGTGTCACGCAGTCCGCCGCGTGGATCAAAGGATCTATGGTTTTCCCTCGAGTCTTTCCCACGAGGCTTTCCCACGAGGCTTTCCCACAGGGCTGTCCCACGTGCACACGTGGTGGGAGTCGATCCTCGGCTTGAACGTCAAGGCAGTGCAGGGAAAACAGGTTCCTCTGGAATGGACTGACACATCTGGGGGACTCTTGGAATGGTGTCTCGACCCTGGAGTTCCTCTCGCCTTTCCTGTGGAGAGCGCCTCCTCTTGAGATGCGACGGGAACGCCGGGAATTCTTTCCCTACGAAACAGGGAAAGGATCCCTCATCTCGAGCTAGGAGGCGGAAACGGGGCTCCCCTGGATGTGTGCGGGACCCCACGTGCTTCCTCTCGAGTGGAGACGGGTATGTCGGGGAACTTCTTGAGTTTCAGCAATGGTGTGAAGGACCCTTTGGAAGTTCCAGTGGTTAGATGTGATTGGCCTCGAGAAGCCTCAGCGGAAATGGGCCTCATCTCGCCTGGAGGGCAAAACCTCCTGGATTTCCTCGAGTTGCGGCAGGTGCTCTCGACTTACGACGGGGACCTCAGTAACACGCTCTGGTGGCCTCAGGAATGGCCAGTCCCCATGCGAGTTCCTCGGGGGCCTCTCGGGATTCCTCTCCCGTCGATGCCGGGGCCTAAGACCTTGTGTGGAGTCGGGGCCGGAACCTGAAGATTCCTCCCCAGTGCTGACATGGATCTTGGGGTACTTCTGGAGTCTCCCCAGGGGAGTCAGTCCTCGTCTCGAATGCGGGCATGCACTTGCGCTTTCCTCCATAGCGGTAGCAGCAGTGTCACGCAGTCCGCCGTGTGGATCAAAGGATCTATGGTTTTCCCTCGAGTCTTTCCCACGAGGCTTTCCCACGAGGCTTTCCCACAGGGCTGTCCCACGTGCACACGTGGTGGGAGTCGATCCTCGGCTTGAACGTCAAGGCAGTGCAGGGAAAACAGGTTCCTCTGGAATGGACTGACACATCTGGGGGACTCTTGGAATGGTGGCACGACCCAGGAGTTCCTCTCGCCTTTCCTGTGGAGAGCGCCTCCTCTTGAGATGCGACGGGAACGCCGGGAATTCTTTCCCTATGAAACAGGGAAAGGATCCCTCATCTCGAGCTAGGAGGCGGAAACGGGGTCCCCTGGATGTGTGCGGGACCCTCGTGCTTCCTCTCGAGTGGAGACGTGTATGTCGGGGAACTTCTTGAGTTGCAGCAAGGGTGTGAAGGACCCTTTGGAAGTTCCAGTGGTTAGACGTGATTAGCCTCGAGAAGCCTCAGCGGAAATGGGCCTCATCTCGCCTGGAGGGCAAAACCTCCTGAATTTTCTCGAGTTGCAGCAGGTGCTCTCGACTTACGACGGGGACCTCAGGGAACCGCTCTGTTGGCCTCAGGAAAAGCCAGTCCCCATTCGAGTTCCTCGGGGGCGTCTCGGGATTCCTCTCCCGTCGATGCCGGGGCCTAAGACCTTGTGTGGAGTCGGGGCCTGAACCTCAGGAGTCCTCTCCAGTGCTGACATGGATCTTGGGGTACTTCTGGAGTCTCCCCAGGGGAGTCAGTCCTCGTCTCGAATGCGGGCATGCATTGCGCTTTCCTCCAGAGCGGTAGCAGCAGTGTCACGCAGTCCGCCGCGTGGATCAAAGGATGTATGGTTTTCCCTCGAGTCTTTCCCACGAGGCTTTCCCACGAGGCTTTCCCACAGGGCTGTCCCACGTGCACACGTGGTGGGAGTCGATCCTCGGCTTGAACGTCAAGGCAGTGCAGGGAAAACAGGTTCCTCTGGAATGGACTGACACATCTGGGGGACTCTTGGAATGGTGGCACGACCCAGGAGTTCCTCTCGCCTTTCCTGTGGAGAGCACCTCCTCTTGAGATGCGACGGGAACGCCGGGAATTCTTTCCCTACGAAACAGGGAAAGGATCCCTCATCTCGAGCTAGGAGGCGGAAACGGGGCTCCCCTGGATGTGTGCGGGACCCACGTGCTTCCTCTCGAGTGGAGACGGGTATGTTGGGGAACTTCTTGAGTTGCAGCAAGGGTGTGAAGGACCCTTTGGAAGTTCCAGTGGTTAGACGTGATTAGCCTCGAGAAGCCTCAGCGGAAATGGGCCTCATCTCGCCTGGAGGGCAAAACCTCCTGGATTTCCTCGAGTTGCGGCAGGTGCTCTCGACTTACGACGGGGACCTCAGGGACCCGCTCTGGTGGCCTCAGGAATGGCCAGTCCCCATGTGAGTTCTTCGGGGGCCTCTCGGGATTCCTCTCCCGTCGATGCCGGGGCCTAAGACCTTGTGTGGAGTCGGGGCCGGAACCTGAGGATTCCTCTCCAGTGCTGACATGGATCTTGGGGTACTTCTGGAGTCTCCCCAGGGAAGTCAGTCCTCGTCTCGAATGCGGGCATGCACTTGCGCTTTCCTCCAGAGCGGTAGCAGCAGTGTCACGCAGTCCGCCGCGTGGATCAAAGGATCTATGGTTTTCCCTCGAGTCTTTCCCACGAGGCTTTCCCACGAGGCTTTCCCACAGGGCTGTCCCACGTGCACACGTGGTGGGAGTCGATCCTCGGCTTGAACGTCAAGGCAGTGCAGGGAAAACAGGTTCCTCTGGAATGGACTGACACATCTGGGGGACACTTGGAATGGTGGCACGACCCTGGAGTTCCTCTCCCCTTTCCTGTGGAGAGCGCCTCCTCTTGAGATGCGACGGGAACGCCGGGAATTCTTTCCCTACCAAACAGGGAAAGGATCCCTCATCTCGAGCTAGGAGGCGGAAACGGGGCTCCCCTGGATGTGTGCGGGACCCCACATGCTTCCTCTTGAGTGGAGACGGGTATGTCGGGGAACTTCTAGAGTTGCAGCAAGGGTGTGAAGGACCCTTTGGAAGTTCCAGTGGTTAGATGTGATTGGCCTCGAGAAGCCTCAGCGGAAATGGGCTTCATCTCGCCTGGAGGGCAAAATCTCCTGGATTTTCTCAAGTTGCGGCAGGTGCTCTCGACTTACGACGGGGACCTCAGGGAACCGCTCTGTTGGCCTCAGGAAAAGCCAGTCCCCATGCGAGTTTCTCGGGGGCGTCTCGGGATTCCGCTCCCATCGATGCCGGGGCCTAAGACTTTGTGTGGAGTCGGGGCCGGAACCTCAGGATTCCTCTCCAGTGCTGACATGGATCTTGGGGTACTTCTGGAGTCTCCCCAGGGGAGTCAGTCCTCGTCTCGAATGCGGGCATGCATTGCGCTTTCCTCCAGAGCGGTAGCATCAGTGTCACACAGTCCCCCGTGTGGATCAAAGGATCTATGGTTTTCCCTCGAGTCTTTCCCACGAGGTTTTCCCACGAGGCTTTCCCACAGGGCTGTCCCACGTGCACACGTGGTGGGAGTCGATCCTCGGCTTGAACGTCAAGGCAGTGCAGGGAAAACAGGTTCCTCTGGAATGGACTGACACATCTGGGGGACTCTTGGAATGGTGGCACGACCCTGGAGTTCCTCTCGCCTTTCCAGTGGAGAGCGCCTCCTCTTGAGATGCGACGGGAACGCCGGGAATTCTTTCCCTACGAAACAGGGAAAGGATCCCTCATCTCGAGCTAGGAGGCGGAAACGGGGCTCCCCTGGATGTGTGTGGGACACCACGTGCTTCCTCTCGAGTGCAGACGGGTATGTCGGGGAACTTCTTGAGTTGCAGCAAGGGTGTGAAGGACCCTTTGGAAGTTCCAGTGGTTAGATGTGATTGGCCTCGAGAAGCCTCAGCGGAAATGGGCCTCATCTCGCCTGGAGGGCAAAACCTCCTGGATTTTCTCGAGTTGCGGCAGGTGCTCTCGACTTACGACGGGGACCTCAGGGACCCGCTCTGGTGGCCTCAGGAAAGGCCAGTCCCCATGAGAGTTCCACGGGGGCCTCTCGGGATTCCTCTCCCGTCGATGCCGGGGCCTAAGACCTTGTGTGGAGTCGGGGCCGGAACCTGAGGATTCCTCTCCAGTGCTGACATGGATCTTGGGGTACTTCTGGAGTCTCCCCAGGGGAGTTAGTCCTCGTCTCGAATGCGGGCATGCACTTGCGCTTTCCTCAAGAGCGGTAACAGCAGTGTCACGCAGTCCGCCGCGTGGATCAAAGGATCTATGGTTTTCCCTCGAGTCTTTCCCACGAGGCTTTCCCACGAGGCTTTCCCACAGGGCTGTCCCACGTGCACACGTGGTGGGAGTCGATCCTCGGCTTGAACGTCAAGGCAGTGCAGGGAAAGCAGGTTCCTCTGGAATGGACTGACACATATTGGGGACTCTTGGAATGGTGGCACGACCCTGGAGTTCCTTTCGCCTTTCCTGTGGAGAGCGCCTCCTCTTGAGATGCGACGGGAACGCCGGGAATTTTTTCCCTACGAAACAGGGAAAGGATCCCTCATCTCGAGCTAGGAGGCGGAAACGGGGCTCCACTGGATGTGTGCGGGACACCACGTGCTTCTTCTCGAGTGGAGACGGGTATGTCGGGGAACTTCTTGAGTTGCAGCAAGGGTGTGAAGGACCCTTTGGAAGTTCCAGTGGTTAGATGTGATTGGCCTCGAGAAGCCTCAGCGGAAATGGGCCTCATCTCGCCTGGAGGGCAAAACCTCCTGGATTTTCTCGAGTTGCGGCAGGTGCTCTCGACTTACGACGGGGACCTCAGGGACCCGCTCTAGTGGCCTCAGGAAAGGCCAGTCCCCAGGCGAGTTCCTCGGGGGCCTCTCGGGATTCCTCTCCCGTAGATGCCGGGGCCTAAGACCTTGTGTGGAGTCGGGGCCGGAACCTAAGGATTTCTCTCCAGTGTTGACATGGATCTTGGGGTACTTCTGGAGTCTCCCCAGGGGAGTCAGTCCTCGTCTCGAATGCGGGAATGCACTTGCGCTTTCCTCCAGAGCGGTAGCAGCAGTGTCACGCAGTCCGCCGCGTGGATCAAAGGATCTATGGTTTTCCCTCGAGTCTTTCCCACGAGGCTTTCCCACGAGGCTTTCCCACAGGGCTGTCCCACGTGTACACGTGGTGGGAGTCGATCCTCGGCTTGAACGTCAAGGCAGTGCAGGGAAAACAGGTTCCTCTGGAATGGACTGACACATCTGGGGGACTCTTGGAATGGTGGCATGACCCTGGAGTTCCTCTCGCCTTTCCTGTGGAGAGCGCCTCCTCTTGAGATGCGACGGGAACGCCGGGAATTCTTTCCCTACGAAACAGGGAAAGGATCCCTCATCTCGAGCTAGGAGGCGGAAACGGGTCTCCCCTGGATGTGTGCGGGACACACGTGCTTCCTCTCGAGTGCAGACGGGTATGTCGGGGAACTTCTTGAGTTGCAGAAAGGGTGTGAAGGACCCTTTGGAAGGTCCAGTGGTTAGATGTGATTGGCCTCGAGAAGCCTCAGCGGAAATGGGCCTCATCTCGCCTGGAGGGCAAAACCTCCTGGATTTTCTCGAGTTGCGGCAGGTGCTCTCGACTTACGACGGGGACCTCAGGGACCCGCTCTAGTGGCCTCAGGAAAGGCCAGTCCCAATGCGAGTTCCTCGGGGGCCTCTCAGATTCCTCTCCCGTCGATGCCGGGGCCTAAGACCTTGTGTGGAGTCGGGGCTGGAACCTGAAGATTCCTCTCCAGTGCTGACATGGATCTTGGGGTACTTCTGGAGTCTCCCCAGGGGAATCAGTCCTCGTCTCGAATGCGGGCATGCACTTGCGCTTTCCTCCAGAGCGGTAGCAGCAGTGTCACGCAGTCCGCCGCGTGGATCAAAGGATCTATGGTTTTCCCTCGAGTCTTTCCCACGAGGCTTTCCCACGAGGCTTTCCCACAGGGCTGTCCCACGTGCACACGTGGTGGGAGTCGATCCTCGGCTTGAACGTCAAGGCAGTGCAGGGAAAGCAGGTTCCTCTGGAATGGACTGACACATCTGGGGGACTCTTGGAATGGTGGCACGACCCTCGAGTTCCTTTCGCCTTTCCTGTGGAGAGCGCCTCCTCTTGAGATGCGACGGGAACGCCGGGAATTCTTTCCCTACGAAACAGGGAAAGGATCCCTCATCTCGAGCTAGGAGGCGGAAACGGGTCTCCACTGGATGTGTTCGGGACACCACGTGCTTCTTCTCGAGTGGAGACGGGTATGTCGGGGAACTTCTTGAGTTGCAGCAAGGGTGTGAAGGACCCTTTGGAAGTTCAAGTGGTTAGATGTGATTGGCCTCGAGAGGACTCAGCGGAAATGGGCCTCATCTCGCCTGGAGGGCAAAACCTCCTGGATTTTCTCGAGTTGCGGCAGGTGCTCTCGACTTACGACGGGGACCTCAGGGACCCGCTCTGGTGGCCTAAGGAAAGGCCAGTCCCCATGCGAGTTCCTCGGGGGCCTCTCGGGATTCCTCTCCCGTCGATGCCGGGGCCTAAGACCTTGTGTGAAGTCGGAGCCGGAACCTGAGGATTCCTCTCCAGTGCTGACATGGATCTTGGGGTACTTCTGGAGCCCCCCCGGGGGAGTCAGTCCTCGTCTCGAATGCGGGCATGCACTTGCGCTTTCCTCCAGAGCGGTAGCAGCAGTGTCACGCAGTCCGCCGCGTGGATCAAAGGATCTATGGTTTTCCCTCGAGTCTTTCCCACGAGGCTTTCCCACGAGGCTTTCCCACAGGGCTGTCCCACGTGCACACGTGGTGGGAGTCGATCCTCGGCTTGAACGTCAAGGCAGTGCAGGGAAAGCAGGTTCCTCTGGAATGGACTGACACATATTGGGGACTCTTGGAATGGTGGCACGACCCTGGAGTTCCTCTCGCCTTTCCTGTGGAGAGCGCCTCCTCTTGAGATGCGACGGGAATGCCGGGAATTCTTTCCCTACGAAACAGGGAAAGGATCCCTCATCTCGAGCTAGGAGGCGGAAACGGGGCTCCACTGGATGTGTGCGGGACACCACGTGCTTCCTCTGGAGTACAGACGGGTATGTCGGGGAACTTCTTGAGTTGCAGCAAGGGTGTCAAGGACCCTTTGGAAGTTCCAGTGGTTAGATGTGATTGGCCTCGAGAAGCCTCAGCGGAAATGGGCCTCATCTCGCCTGGAGGGCAAAACCTCCTGGATTTTCTCGAGTTGCGGCAGGTGCTCTCGACTTACGACGGGGTCCTCAGGGACCCGCTCTAGTGGCCTCAGGAAAGGCCAGTCCCAATGCGAGTTCCTCGGGGGCCTCTCGGGATTCCTCTCCCGTAGATGCCGGGGCCTAAGACCTTGTGTGGAGTCGGGGCCGGAACCTAAGGATTTCTCTCCAGTGTTGACATGGATCTTGGGGTACTTCTGGAGTCTCCCCAGGGGAGTCAGTCCTCGTCTCGAATGCGGGCATGCACTTGCGCTTTCCTCCAGAGCGGTAGCAGCAGTGTCACGCAGTCCGCCGCGTGGATCAAAGGATCTATGGTTTTCCCTCGAGTCTTTCCCACGAGGCTTTCCCACGAGGCTTTCCCACAGGGCTGTCCCACGTGCACACGTGGTGGGAGTCGATCCTCGGCTTGAACGTCAAGGCAGTGCAGGGAAAACAGGTTCCTCTGGAATGGACTGACACATCTGGGGGACTCTTGGAATGGTGGCATGACCCTGGAGTTCCTCTCGCCTTTCCTGTGGAGAGCGCCTCCTCTTGAGATGCGACGGGAACGCCGGGAATTCTTTCCCTACGAAACAGGGAATGGATCCCTCATCTCGAGCTAGGAGGCGGAAACGGGGCTCCCCTGGATGTGTGCGGGACCCCACGTGCTTCCTCTCGAGTGGAGACGGGTATGTCGGGGAACTTCTTGAGTTGCAGCAATGGTGTGAAGGACCCTTTGGAAGTTCCAGTGGTTAGATGTGATTGGCCTCGAGAAGCCTCAGCGGAAATGGGCCTCATCTCGCCTAGAGGGCAAAACCTCCTGGATTTTCTCGAGTTGCGGCAGGTGCTCTCGACTTACGACGGGGACCTCAGGGAACCGCTCTGGTGGCCTCAGGAAAGGTCAGTCCCCATGCGAGTTCCTCGGGGGCCTCTCGGGATTCCTCTCCCTTCGATGCCGGGGCCTAAGACCTTGTGTGGAATCGGGGCCGGAACCTGAGTATTCCTCTCCAGTGCTGACATGGATCTTGGGGTACTTCTGGAGTCTCCCCAGGGGAGTCAGTCCTCGTCTCGAATGCGGGCATGCATTGCGCTTTCCTCCAGAGCGGTAGCAGCAGTGTCACACAGTCCCCCGTGTGGATCAAAGGATCTATGGTTTTCCCTCGAGTCTTTCCCACGAGGCTTTCCCACGAGGCTTTCCCACAGGGCTGTCCCACGTGCACACGTGGTGGGAGTCGATCCTCGGCTTGAACGTCAAGGCAGTGCAGGGAAAACAGGTTCCTCTGGAATGGACTGACACATCTGGGGGACTCTTGGAATGGTGGCACGACCCTGGAGTTCCTCTCGCCTTTCCTGTGGAGAGCGCCTCCTCTTGAGATGCGACGGGAACGCCGGGAATTCTTTCCCTACGAAACAGGGAAAGGATCCCTCATCTCGAGCTAGGAGGCGGAAACGGGGCTCCCCTGGATGTGTGTGGGACACCACGTGCTTCCTCTCGAGTGCAGACGGGTATGTCGGGGAACTTCTTGAGTTGCAGCAAGGGTGTGAAGGACCCTTTGGAAGTTCCAGTGGTTAGATGTGATTGGCCTCGAGAAGCCTCAGCGGAAATGGGCCTCATCTCGCCTGGAGGGCAAAACCTCCTGGATTTTCTCGAGTTGCGGCAGGTGCTCTCGACTTACGACGGGGACCTCAGGGACCCGCTCTGGTGGCCTCAGGAAAGGCCAGTCCCCATGCGAGTTCCACGGGGGCCTCTCGGGATTCCTCTCCCGTCGATGCCGGGGCCTAAGACCTTGTGTGGAGTCGGGGCCGGAACCTGAGGATTCCTCTCCAGTGCTGACATGGATCTTGGGGTACTTCTGGAGTCTCCCCAGGGGAGTTAGTCCTCGTCTCGAATGCGGGCATGCACTTGCGCTTTCCTCAAGAGCGGTAACAGCAGTGTCACGCAGTCCGCCGCGTGGATCAAAGGATCTATGGTTTTCCCTCGAGTCTTTCCCACGAGGCTTTCCCACGAGGCTTTCCCACAGGGCTGTCCCACGTGCACACGTGGTGGGAGTCGATCCTCGGCTTGAACGTCAAGGCAGTGCAGGGAAAGCAGGTTCCTCTGGAATGGACTGACACATATTGGGGACTCTTGGAATGGTGGCACGACCCTGGAGTTCCTTTCGCCTTTCCTGTGGAGAGCGCCTCCTCTTGAGATGCGACGGGAACGCCGGGAATTTTTTCCCTACGAAACAGGGAAAGGAACCCTCATCTCGAGCTAGGAGGCGGAAACGGGGCTCCACTGGATGTGTGCGGGACACCACGTGCTTCTTCTCGAGTGGAGACGGGTATGTCGGGGAACTTCTTGAGTTGCAGCAAGGGTGTGAAGGACCCTTTGGAAGTTCCAGTGGTTAGATGTGATTGGCCTCGAGAAGCCTCAGCGGAAATGGGCCTCATCTCGCCTGGAGGGCAAAACCTCCTGGATTTTCTCGAGTTGCGGCAGGTGCTCTCGACTTACGACGGGGACCTCAGGGACCCGCTCTAGTGGCCTCAGGAAAGGCCAGTCCCCAGGCGAGTTCCTCGGGGGCCTCTCGGGATTCCTCTCCCGTAGATGCCGGGGCCTAAGACCTTGTGTGGAGTCGGGGCCGGAACCTAAGGATTTCTCTCCAGTGTTGACATGGATCTTGGGGTACTTCTGGAGTCTCCCCAGGGGAGTCAGTCCTCGTCTCGAATGCGGGAATGCACTTGCGCTTTCCTCCAGAGCGGTAGCAGCAGTGTCACGCAGTCCGCCGCGTGGATCAAAGGATCTATGGTTTTCCCTCGAGTCTTTCCCACGAGGCTTTCCCACGAGGCTTTCCCACAGGGCTGTCCCACGTGTACACGTGGTGGGAGTCGATCCTCGGCTTGAACGTCAAGGCAGTGCAGGGAAAACAGGTTCCTCTGGAATGGACTGACACATCTGGGGGACTCTTGGAATGGTGGCATGACCCTGGAGTTCCTCTCGCCTTTCCTGTGGAGAGCGCCTCCTCTTGAGATGCGACGGGAACGCCGGGAATTCTTTCCCTACGAAACAGGGAAAGGATCCCTCATCTCGAGCTAGGAGGCGGAAACGGGTCTCCCCTGGATGTGTGCGGGACACACGTGCTTCCTCTCGAGTGCAGACGGGTATGTCGGGGAACTTCTTGAGTTGCAGAAAGGGTGTGAAGGACCCTTTGGAAGGTCCAGTGGTTAGATGTGATTGGCCTCGAGAAGCCTCAGCGGAAATGGGCCTCATCTCGCCTGGAGGGCAAAACCTCCTGGATTTTCTCGAGTTGCGGCAGGTGCTCTCGACTTACGACGGGGACCTCAGGGACCCGCTCTAGTGGCCTCAGGAAAGGCCAGTCCCAATGCGAGTTCCTCGGGGGCCTCTCAGATTCCTCTCCCGTCGATGCCGGGGCCTAAGACCTTGTGTGGAGTCGGGGCTGGAACCTGAAGATTCCTCTCCAGTGCTGACATGGATCTTGGGGTACTTCTGGAGTCTCCCCAGGGGAATCAGTCCTCGTCTCGAATGCGGGCATGCACTTGCGCTTTCCTCCAGAGCGGTCGCAGCAGTGTCACGCAGTCCGCCGCGTGGATCAAAGGATCTATGGTTTTCCCTCGAGTCTTTCCCACGAGGCTTTCCCACGAGGCTTTCCCACAGGGCTGTCCCACGTGCACACGTGGTGGGAGTCGATCCTCGGCTTGAACGTCAAGGCAGTGCAGGGAAAGCAGGTTCCTCTGGAATGGACTGACACATCTGGGGGACTCTTGGAATGGTGGCACGACCCTCGAGTTCCTTTCGCCTTTCCTGTGGAGAGCGCCTCCTCTTGAGATGCGACGGGAACGCCGGGAATTCTTTCCCTACGAAACAGGGAAAGGATCCCTCATCTCGAGCTAGGAGGCGGAAACGGGTCTCCACTGGATGTGTTCGGGACACCACGTGCTTCTTCTCGAGTGGAGACGGGTATGTCGGGGAACTTCTTGAGTTGCAGCAAGGGTGTGAAGGACCCTTTGGAAGTTCAAGTGGTTAGATGTGATTGGCCTCGAGAGGACTCAGCGGAAATGGGCCTCATCTCGCCTGGAGGGCAAAACCTCCTGGATTTTCTCGAGTTGCGGCAGGTGCTCTCGACTTACGACGGGGACCTCAGGGACCCGCTCTGGTGGCCTAAGGAAAGGCCAGTCCCCATGCGAGTTCCTCGGGGGCCTCTCGGGATTCCTCTCCCGTCGATGCCGGGGCCTAAGACCTTGTGTGAAGTCGGAGCCGGAACCTGAGGATTCCTCTCCAGTGCTGACATGGATCTTGGGGTACTTCTGGAGCCCCCCCGGGGGAGTCAGTCCTCGTCTCGAATGCGGGCATGCACTTGCGCTTTCCTCCAGAGCGGTAGCAGCAGTGTCACGCAGTCCGCCGCGTGGATCAAAGGATCTATGGTTTTCCCTCGAGTCTTTCCCACGAGGCTTTCCCACGAGGCTTTCCCACAGGGCTGTCCCACGTGCACACGTGGTGGGAGTCGATCCTCGGCTTGAACGTCAAGGCAGTGCAGGGAAAGCAGGTTCCTCTGGAATGGACTGACACATATTGGGGACTCTTGGAATGGTGGCACGACCCTGGAGTTCCTCTCGCCTTTCCTGTGGAGAGCGCCTCCTCTTGAGATGCGACGGGAATGCCGGGAATTCTTTCCCTACGAAACAGGGAAAGGATCCCTCATCTCGAGCTAGGAGGCGGAAACGGGGCTCCACTGGATGTGTGCGGGACACCACGTGCTTCCTCTGGAGTACAGACGGGTATGTCGGGGAACTTCTTGAGTTGCAGCAAGGGTGTCAAGGACCCTTTGGAAGTTCCAGTGGTTAGATGTGATTGGCCTCGAGAAGCCTCAGCGGAAATGGGCCTCATCTCGCCTGGAGGGCAAAACCTCCTGGATTTTCTCGAGTTGCGGCAGGTGCTCTCGACTTACGACGGGGTCCTCAGGGACCCGCTCTAGTGGCCTCAGGAAAGGCCAGTCCCAATGCGAGTTCCTCGGGGGCCTCTCGGGATTCCTCTCCCGTAGATGCCGGGGCCTAAGACCTTGTGTGGAGTCGGGGCCGGAACCTAAGGATTTCTCTCCAGTGTTGACATGGATCTTGGGGTACTTCTGGAGTCTCCCCAGGGGAGTCAGTCCTCGTCTCGAATGCGGGCATGCACTTGCGCTTTCCTCCAGAGCGGTAGCAGCAGTGTCACGCAGTCCGCCGCGTGGATCAAAGGATCTATGGTTTTCCCTCGAGTCTTTCCCACGAGGCTTTCCCACGAGGCTTTCCCACAGGGCTGTCCCACGTGCACACGTGGTGGGAGTCGATCCTCGGCTTGAACGTCAAGGCAGTGCAGGGAAAACAGGTTCCTCTGGAATGGACTGACACATCTGGGGGACTCTTGGAATGGTGGCATGACCCTGGAGTTCCTCTCGCCTTTCCTGTGGAGAGCGCCTCCTCTTGAGATGCGACGGGAACGCCGGGAATTCTTTCCCTACGAAACAGGGAATGGATCCCTCATCTCGAGCTAGGAGGCGGAAACGGGGCTCCCCTGGATGTGTGCGGGACCCCACGTGCTTCCTCTCGAGTGGAGACGGGTATGTCGGGGAACTTCTTGAGTTGCAGCAATGGTGTGAAGGACCCTTTGGAAGTTCCAGTGGTTAGATGTGATTGGCCTCGAGAAGCCTCAGCGGAAATGGGCCTCATCTCGCCTAGAGGGCAAAACCTCCTGGATTTTCTCGAGTTGCGGCAGGTGCTCTCGACTTACGACGGGGACCTCAGGGAACCGCTCTGGTGGCCTCAGGAAAGGCCAGTCCCCATGCGAGTTCCTCGGGGGCCTCTCGGGATTCCTCTCCCTTCGATGCCGGGGCCTAAGACCTTGTGTGGAATCGGGGCCGGAACCTGAGTATTCCTCTCCAGTGCTGACATGGATCTTGGGGTACTTCTGGAGTCTCCCCAGGGGAGTCAGTCCTCGTCTCGAATGCGGGCATGCACTTGCGCTTTCCTCCAGAGCGGTAGCAGCAGTGTCACGCAATCTGCGGCGTGGATCAAAGGATCTATGTTTTTCCCTCGAGTCTTTCCCACGAGGCTTTCCCACATGGCTGTCCCACGTGCACACGTGGTGGGAGTCGATCCTCGGCTTGAACGTCAAGGCAGTGCAGGGAAAACAGGTTCCTCTGGAATGGTCTGACACATCTGGGGGACTCTTCGAATGGTGGCACGACCCTGGAGTTCCTCTCGCCTTTCCTGTGGAGAGCGCCTCCTCTTGAGATGCGACGGGAACGCTGGGAATTCTTTCAGTACGAAACAGGGAAAGGATCCCTCATCTCGAGCTAGGAGGCAGAAACGGGGCTCCCCTGGATATTTGCGGGACACCACGTGCTTCCTCTCGAGTGCAGACGGGTATGTCGGGGAACTTCTTGAGTTGCAGCAAGGGTGTGAAGGACCCTTTGGAAGTTCCAGTGGTTAGATGTGATTGGCCTCGAGAAGCCTCAGCGGAAATGGGCCTCATCTCGCCTGGAGGGCAAAACCTCCTGGATTTTCTCGAGTTGCGGCAGGTGCTCTCGACTTACGACGGGGACCTCAGGGACCCGCTCTGGTGGCCTCAGGAAAGGCCAGTCCCCATGCGAGTTCCTCGGGGGCCTCTCGGGATTCCTCTCCCGTCAATGCCGGGGCCTAAGACCTTGTGTGGAGTCGGGGCCGGAACCTGAGGATTCCTCTCCAATGCTGACATGGATCTTGGGGTACTTCTGGAGTCTCCCCAGGGGAGTCAGGCCTCGTCTTGAATGCGGGCATGCACTTGCGCTTTCCTCCAGAGCGGTAGCAGCAGTGTCACGCAGTCCGCCGCGTGGATCAAAGGATCTATGATTTTCCCTCGAGTCTTTCCCACGAGGCTTTCCCACGAGGCTTTCCCACAGGGCTGTCCCACGTGCACACGTGGTGGGAGTCGATCCTCGGCTTGAACGTCAAGGCAGTGCAGGGAAAACAGGTTCCTCTGGAATGGACTGACACATCTGGGGGACTCTTGGAATGGTGGCACGACCCTGGAGTTCCTCTCGCCTTTCCTGTGGAGAGCGCCTCCTCTTGAGATGCGACGGGAATGCCGGGAATTCTTTCCCTACGAAACAGGGAAAGGATCCCTCATCTCGAGCTAGGAGGCGGAAACGGGGCTCCCCTGGATGTGTGCGGGACACCACGTGCTTCCTCTCGAGTGGAGACGGGTATGTCGGGGAACTTCTTGAGTTGCAGCAATGGTGTGAAGGACCCTTTGGAAGTTCCAGTGGTTAGATGTGATTGGCCTCGAGAAGCCTCAGCGGAAATGGGCCTCTTCTCGCCTGGAGGGCAAAACCTCCTGGATTTTCTCGAGTTGCGGCAGGTGCTCTCGACTTACGACGGGGACCTCAGGGACCCGCTCTGGTGGCCTCAGGAAAGGCCAGTCCCCATGCGAGTTCCTCGGGGGCCTCTCGGGATTCCTCTCCCGTCGATGCCGGGGCCTAAGACCTTGTGTGGAGTCGGGGCCGGAACCTGAGGATTCCTCTCCAGTGCTGACATGGATCTTGGGGTACTTCTGGAGTCTCCCCAGGGGAGTCAGTACTCGTCTCGAATGCGGGCATGCACTTGCGCTTTCCTCCAGAGCGGTAGCAGCAGTGTCACGCAGTCCGCCGCGTGGGTCAAAGGATCTATGTTTTTCCCTCGAGTCTTTCTCACGAGGCTTTCCCACGAGGCTTTCCCACAGGGCTGTCCCACGTGCACACGTGGTGGGAGTCGATCCTCGGATTGAACGTCAAGGCTGTGCAGGGAAAACAGGTTCCTCTGGAATGGACTGACACATCTGGGGGACTCTTGGAATGGTGGCACGACCCTGGAGTTCCTCTCGCCTTTCCTGTGGAGAGCGCCTCCTCTTGAGATGCGACGGGAATGCCGGGAATTCTTTCCCTACGAAACAGGGCAAGGATCCCTCATCTCGAGCTAGGAGGCGGAAACGGGGCTCCCCTGGATGTGTGCGGGACAACACGTGCTTCCTCTCGAGTGGAGACGGGTATGTCGGGGAACTTCTTGGGTTGCAGCAAGGGTGTGAAGGACCCTTTGGAAGTTCCAGTGGTTAGATGTGTTTGGCCTCGAGAAGCCTCAGCCGAAATGGGCCTCATCTCGCCTGGAGGGCAAAACCTCCTGGATTTTCTCGAGTTGCAGCAGGTGCTCTCGACTTACGACGGGGACCTCAGGGAACCGCTCTGGTGGCCTCAGGAAAGGCCAGTCCCCATGCGAGTTCCTCGGGGGCCTCTCGGGATTCCTCTCCCGTCGATGCCGGGGCCTAAGACCTTGTGTGGAATCGGGGCCGGAACCTGAGGATTCCTCTCCAGTGCTGACATGGATCTTGGGGTACTTCTGGAGTCTCCCCAGGGGAGTCAGTCCTCGTCTCGAATGCGGGCATGCACTTGCGCTTTCCTCCAGAGCGGTAGCAGCAGTGTCACGCAGTCCGCCGCGTGGATCAAAGGATCTATGGTTTTCCCTCGAGTCTTTCCCACGAGGCTTTCCCACGAGGCTTTCCCACAGGGCTGTCCCACGTGCACACGTGGTGGGAGTCGATCCTCGGCTTGAACGTCAAGGCAGTGCAGGGAAAGCAGGTTCCTCTGGAATGGACTGACACATATTGGGGACTCTTGGAATGGTGGCACGACCCTGGAGTTCCTCTCGCCTTTCCTGTGGAGAGCGCCTCCTCTTGAGATGCGACGGGAATGCCGGGAATTCTTTCCCTACGAAACAGGGAAAGGATCCCTCATCTCGAGCTAGGAGGCGGAAACGGGGCTCCACTGGATGTGTGCGGGACACCACGTGCTTCCTCTGGAGTACAGACGGGTATGTCGGGGAACTTCTTGAGTTGCAGCAAGGGTGTCAAGGACCCTTTGGAAGTTCCAGTGGTTAGATGTGATTGGCCTCGAGAAGCCTCAGCGGAAATGGGCCTCATCTCGCCTGGAGGGCAAAACCTCCTGGATTTTCTCGAGTTGCGGCAGGTGCTCTCGACTTACGACGGGGTCCTCAGGGACCCGCTCTAGTGGCCTCAGGAAAGGCCAGTCCCAATGCGAGTTCCTCGGGGGCCTCTCGGGATTCCTCTCCCGTAGATGCCGGGGCCTAAGACCTTGTGTGGAGTCGGGGCCGGAACCTAAGGATTTCTCTCCAGTGTTGACATGGATCTTGGGGTACTTCTGGTGTCTCCCCAGGGGAGTCAGTCCTCGTCTCGAATGCGGGCATGCACTTGCGCTTTCCTCCAGAGCGGTAGCAGCAGTGTCACGCAGTCCGCCGCGTGGATCAAAGGATCTATGGTTTTCCCTCGAGTCTTTCCCACGAGGCTTTCCCACGAGGCTTTCCCACAGGGCTGTCCCACGTGCACACGTGGTGGGAGTCGATCCTCGGCTTGAACGTCAAGGCAGTGCAGGGAAAACAGGTTCCTCTGGAATGGACTGACACATCTGGGGGACTCTTGGAATGGTGGCATGACCCTGGAGTTCCTCTCGCCTTTCCTGTGGAGAGCGCCTCCTCTTGAGATGCGACGGGAACGCCGGGAATTCTTTCCCTACGAAACAGGGAATGGATCCCTCATCTCGAGCTAGGAGGCGGAAACGGGGCTCCCCTGGATGTGTGCGGGACCCCACGTGCTTCCTCTCGAGTGGAGACGGGTATGTCGGGGAACTTCTTGAGTTGCAGCAATGGTGTGAAGGACCCTTTGGAAGTTCCAGTGGTTAGATGTGATTGGCCTCGAGAAGCCTCAGCGGAAATGGGCCTCATCTCGCCTGGAGGGCAAAACCTCCTGGATTTTCTCGAGTTGCGGCAGGTGCTCTCGACTTACGACGGGGACCTCAGGGAACCGCTCTGGTGGCCTCAGGAAAGGCCAGTCCCCATGCGAGTTCCTCGGGGGCCTCTCGGGATTCCTCTCCCTTCGATGCCGGGGCCTAAGACCTTGTGTGGAATCGGGGCCGGAACCTGAGGATTCCTCTCCAGTGCTGACATGGATCTTGGGGTACTTCTGGAGTCTCCCCAGGGGAGTCAGTCCTCGTCTCGAATGCGGGCATGCACTTGCGCTTTCCTCCAGAGCGGTAGCAGCAGTGTCACGCAATCTGCGGCGTGGATCAAAGGATCTATGTTTTTCCCTCGAGTCTTTCCCACGAGGCTTTCCCACAGGGCTGTCCCACGTGCACACGTGGTGGGAGTCGATCCTCGGCTTGAACGTCAAGGCAGTGCAGGGAAAACAGGTTCCTCTGGAATGGTCTGACACATCTGGGGGACTCTTCGAATGGTGGCACGACCCTGGAGTTCCTCTCGCCTTTCCTGTGGAGAGCGCCTCCTCTTGAGATGCGACGGGAACGCTGGGAATTCTTTCAGTACGAAACAGGGAAAGGATCCCTCATCTCGAGCTAGGAGGCAGAAACGGGGCTCCCCTGGATATTTGCGGGACACCACGTGCTTCCTCTCGAGTGCAGACGGGTATGTCGGGGAACTTCTTGAGTTGCAGCAAGGGTGTGAAGGACCCTTTGGAAGTTCCAGTGGTTAGATGTGATTGGCCTCGAGAAGCCTCAGCGGAAATGGGCCTCATCTCGCCTGGAGGGCAAAACCTCCTGGATTTTCTCGAGTTGCGGCAGGTGCTCTCGACTTACGACGGGGACCTCAGGGACCCGCTCTGGTGGCCTCAGGAAAGGCCAGTCCCCATGCGAGTTCCTCGGGGGCCTCTCGGGATTCCTCTCCCGTCGATGCCGGGGCCTAAGACCTTGTGTGGAGTCGGGGCCGGAACCTGAGGATTCCTCTCCAATGCTGACATGGATCTTGGGGTACTTCTGGAGTCTCCCCAGGGGAGTCAGGCCTCGTCTTGAATGCGGGCATGCACTTGGGCTTTCCTCCAGAGCGGTAGCAGCAGTGTCACGCAGTCCGCCGCGTGGATCAAAGGATCTATGATTTTCCCTCGAGTCTTTCCCACGAGGCTTTCCCACGAGGCTTTCCCACAGGGCTGTCCCACGTGCACACGTGGTGGGAGTCGATCCTCGGCTTGAACGTCAAGGCAGTGCAGGGAAAACAGGTTCCTCTGGAATGGACTGACACATCTGGGGGACTCTTGGAATGGTGGCACGACCCTGGAGTTCCTCTCGCCTTTCCTGTGGAGAGCGCCTCCTCTTGAGATGCGACGGGAATGCCGGGAATTCTTTCCCTACGAAACAGGGAAAGGATCCCTCATCTCGAGCTAGGAGGCGGAAACGGGGCTCCCCTGGATGTGTGCGGGACACCACGTGCTTCCTCTCGAGTGGAGACGGGTATGTCGGGGAACTTCTTGAGTTGCAGCAATGGTGTGAAGGACCCTTTGGAAGTTCCAGTGGTTAGATGTGATTGGCCTCGAGAAGCCTCAGCGGAAATGGGCCTCTTCTCGCCTGGAGGGCAAAACCTCCTGGATTTTCTCGAGTTGCGGCAGGTGCTCTCGACTTACGACGGGGACCTCAGGGACCCGCTCTGGTGGCCTCAGGAAAGGCCAGTCCCCATGCGAGTTCCTCGGGGGCCTCTCGGGATTCCTCTCCCGTCGATGCCGGGGCCTAAGACCTTGTGTGGAGTCGGGGCCGGAACCTGAGGATTCCTCTCCAGTGCTGACATGGATCTTGGGGTACTTCTGGAGTCTCCCCAGGGGAGTCAGTACTCGTCTCGAATGCGGGCATGCACTTGCGCTTTCCTCCAGAGCGGTAGCAGCAGTGTCACGCAGTCCGCCTCGTGGGTCAAAGGATCTATGTTTTTCCCTCGAGTCTTTCTCACGAGGCTTTCCCACGAGGCTTTCCCACAGGGCTGTCCCACGTGCACACGTGGTGGGAGTCGATCCTCGGATTGAACGTCAAGGCTGTGCAGGGAAAACAGGTTCCTCTGGAATGGACTGACACATCTGGGGGACTCTTGGAATGGTGTCACGACCCTGGAGTTCCTCTCGCCTTTCCTGTGGAGAGCGCCTCCTCTTGAGATGCGACGGGAATGCCGGGAATTCTTTCCCTACGAAACAGGGCAAGGATCCCTCATCTCGAGCTAGGAGGCGGAAACGGGGCTCCCCTGGATGTGTGCGGGACAACACGTGCTTCCTCTCGAGTGGAGACGGGTATGTCGGGGAACTTCTTGGGTTGCAGCAAGGGTGTGAAGGACCCTTTGGAAGTTCCAGTGGTTAGATGTGTTTGGCCTCGAGAAGCCTCAGCCGAAATGGGCCTCATCTCGCCTGGAGGGCAAAACCTCCTGGATTTTCTCGAGTTGCAGCAGGTGCTCTCGACTTACGACGGGGACCTCAGGGAACCGCTCTGGTGGCCTCAGGAAAGGCCAGTCCCCATGCGAGTTCCTCGGGGGCCTCTCGGGATTCCTCTCCCGTCGATGCCGGGGCCTAAGACCTTGTGTGGAATCGGGGCCGGAACCTGAGGATTCCTCTCCAGTGCTGACATGGATCTTGGGGTACTTCTGGAGTCTCCCCAGGGGAGTCAGTCCTCGTCTCGAATGCGGGCATGCACTTGCGCTTTCCTCCAGAGCGGTAGCAGCAGTGTCACGCAGTCTGCCGCGTGGATCAAAGGATTTATGGTTTTCCCTCGAGTCTTTCCCACGAGGCTTTCCCACAGGGCTGTCCCACGTGCACACGTGGTGGGAGTCGATCCTCGGCTTGAACGTCAAGGCAGTGCAGGGAAAACAGGTTCCTCTGGAATGGACTGACACATCTGGGGGACTCTTGGAATGGTGGCACGACCCTGGAGTTCCTCTCGCCTTTCCTGTGGAGAGCGCCTCCTCTTGAGATGCGACGGGAACGCCGGGAATTCTTTCCCTACGAAACAGGGAAAGGATCCCTCATCTCGAGCTAGGAGGCGGAAACGGGGCTCCCCTGGATGTGTGCGGGACCCACGTGCTTCCTCTCGAGTGGAGACGGGTATGTCGGGGAACTTCTTGAGTTGCAGCAAGGGTGTGAAGGACCCTTTGGAAGTTCCAGTGGTTAGACGTGATTAGCCTCGAGAAGCCTCAGCGGAAATGGGCCTCATCTCGCCTGGAGGGCAAAACCTCCTGGATTTTCTCGAGTTGCGGCAGGTGCTCTCGACTTACGACGGGGACCTCAGGGACCCGCTCTGGTGGCCTCAGGAAAGGCCAGTCCCCATGCGAGTTCCTCGGGGGCCTCTCGGGATTCCTCTCCCGTCGATGCCGGGGCCTAAGACCTTGTGTGGAGTCGGGGCCGGAACCTGAGGATTCCTCTCCAGTGCTGACATGGATCTTGGGGTACTTCTGGAGTCTCCCCAGGGGAGTCAGTCCTCGTCTCGAATGCGGGCATGCACTTGCGCTTTCCTCCAGAGCGGTAGCAGCAGTGTCACGCAGTCCGCCGCGTGGATCAAAGGATCGATGGTTTTCCCTCGAGTCTTTCCCACGAGGCTTTCCCACGAGGCTTTCCCACAGGGCTGTCCCACGTGCACACGTGGTGGGAGTCGATCCTCGGCTTGAACGTCAAGGCAGTGCAGGGAAAACAGGTTCCTCTGGAATGGACTGACACATCTGGGGGACTCTTGGAATGGTGGCATGACCCTGGAGTTCCTCTCGCCTCTCCTGTGGAGAGCGCCTCCTCTTGAGATGCGACGGGAACGCCGGGAATTCTTTCCCTACGAAACAGGGAAAGGATCGCTCATCTCGAGCTAGGAGGCGGAAACGGGGCTCCCCTGAATGTTTGCGGGACAACACGTGCTTCCTCTCGAGTGCAGACGGGTATGTCGGGGAACTTCTTGAGTTGCAGCAAGGGTGTGAAGGACCCTTTGGAAGTTCCAGTGGTTAGATGTGATTGGCCTCGAGAAGCCTCAGCGGAAATGGGCCTCATCTCGCCTGGAGGGCCAAACCTCCTGGATTTTCTCGAGTTGCGGCAGGTGCTCTCGACTTACGACGGGGACCTCAGGGACCCGCTCTGGTGGCCTCAGGAAAGGCCAGTCCCCATGCGAGTTCCTCTTGGGCCTCTCGGGATTCCTCTCCCGTCGATGCCGGGGCCTAAGACCTTGTGTGGAGTCGGGGCCGGAACCTGAGGATTCCTCTCCAGTGCTGACATGGATCTTGGGGTACTTCTGGAGCCTCCCCAGGGGAGTCAGTCCTCGTCTCGAATGCGGGCATGCACTTGCGCTTTCCTCCAGAGCGGTAGCAGCAGTGTCACTCAGTCCGCCGCGTGGATCAAAGGATCTATGTTTTTCCCTCGAGTCTTTCCCACGAGGCTTTCCCACGAGGCTTTCCCACAGGGCTGTCCCACGTGCACACGTGGTGGGAGTCGATCCTCGGCTTGAACGTCAAGGCAGTGCAGGGAAAACAGGTTCCTCTGGAATGGACTGACACATCTGGGGGACTCTTGGAATGTTGGCACGACCCTGGAGTTCCTCTCTCCTTTCCTGTGGAGAGCGCCTCCTCTTGAGATGCGACGGGAACGCCGGGAATTCTTTCCCTACGAAACAGGGCAAGGATCCCTCATCTCGAGCTAGGAGGCGGAAACGGGGCTCCTCTGGATGTGTGCGGGACACCACGTGCTTCCTCTCGAGTGGAGACGGGTATGTCGGGGAACTTCTTGAGTTGCAGCAAGGGTGTGAAGGACCCTTTGGAAGTTCCAGAGGTTAGATGTGATTGGCCTCGAGAAGCCTCAGCGGAAATGGGCCTCATCTCGCCTGGAGGGCAAAACCTCCTGGATTTTCTCGAGTTGCGGCAGGTGCTCTCGACTTAAGACGGGGACGTCAGGGAACCGCTCTGGTGGCCTCAGGAAAGGCCAGTCCCGATGCGAGTTCCTCGGGGGCCTCTCGGGATTCCTCTCCCGTCGATGCCGGGGCCTAAGACCTTTTGTGGAATCCGGGACGGAACCCGAGGATTCCTCTCCAGTGCTGACATGGATCTTGGGGTACCTCTGGAGTCTCCCCAGGGGAGTCAGTCCTCGTCTCGAATGCGTGCATGCACTTGCGCTTTCCTCCAGAGCGGTAGCAGCAGTGTCACGATTCTGCCGCGTGGATCAAAGGATTTATGGTTTTCCCTCGAGTCTTTCCCACGAGGCTTTCCCACAGGGCTGTCCCACGTGCACACGTGGTGGGAGTCGATCCTCGGTTTGAACGTCAAGGCAGTGCAAGGAAAACAGGTTCCTCTCGAATGGACTGACACATCTGGGGGACTCTTGGAATGGTGGTACGACCCTGGAGTTCCTCTCGCCTTTCCTGTGGAGAGCGCCTCCTCTTGAGATAGGACGGGAACGCGGGGAATTCTTTCCCTACGAAACAGGGAAAGGATCCCTCATCTCGAGCTAGGAGGCGAAAACTGGGCTCCCCTGGATGTGTGCGGGACCCACGTGCTTCCTCTCGAGTGGAGACGGGTATGTCGGGGAACTTCTTGAGTTGCAGCAAGGGTGTGAAGGACCCTTTGGAAGTTCCAGTGGTTAGACGTGATTAGCCTCGAGAAGCCTCAGCGGAAATGGGCCTCATCGCGCCTGGAGGGTAAAACCTCCTGGATTTTCTCGAGTTGCGGCAGGTGCTCTCGACTTACGACGGGGACCTCAGGGACCCGCTCTGGTGGCCTCAGGAAAGGCCAGTCCCCATGCGAGTTCCACGGGGGCCTCTCGGGATTCCTCTCCCGTCGATGCCGGGGCCTAAGACCTTGTGTGGAGTCGGGGCCGGAACCTGAGGATTCCTCTCCAGTGCTGACATGGATCTTGGGGTACTTCTGGAGTCTCCCCAGGGGAGTCAGTCCTCGTCTCGAATGCGGGCATGCACTTGCGCTTTCCTCCAGAGCGGTAGCAGCAGTGTCACGCAGTCCGCCGCGTGGATCAAAGGATCTATGGTTTTCCCTCGAGTCTTTCCCACGAGGCTTTCCCACGAGGCTTTCCCACAGGGCTGTTCCACGTGCACACGTGGTGGGAGTCGATCCTCGGCTTGAACGTCAAGGCAGTGCAGGGAAAACAGGTTCCTCTGGAATGGACTGACACATCTGGGGGACTCTTGGAATGGTGGCACGACCCTGGAGTTCCTCTCGCCTTTCCTGTGGAGAGCGCCTCCTCTTGAGATGCGACGGGAACGCCGGGAATTCTTTCCCTACGAAACAGGCAAAGGATCCCTCATCTCCAGCTAGGAGGCGGAAACTGGGCTCCCCTGGATGTGTGCGGGACCCACGTGCTTCCTCTCGAGTGGAGACAGGTATGTCGGGGAACTTCTTGAGTTGCAGCAAGGGTGTGAAGGACCCTTTGGAAGTTCCAGTGGTTAGACGTGATTAGCCTCGAGAAGCCTCATTGGAAATGGGCCTCATCGCGCCTGGAGGGCAAAACCTCCTGGATTTTCTCGAGTTGCGGCAGGTGCTCTCGACTTACGACGGGGACCTCAGGGACCCGCTCTGGTGGCCTCAGGAAAGGCCAGTCCCCATGCGAGTTCCTCGGGGGCCTCTCGGGTTTCCTCTCCCGTCGATGCCGGGGCCTAAGACCTTGTGTGGAGTCGGGGCCGAACCTGAGGATTCCTCTCCAGTGCTGACATGGATCTTGGGGTACTTCTGGAGTTTCCCCAGGGGAGTCAGTCCTCGTCTCGAATGCGGGCATGCACTTGCGCTTTCCTCCAGAGCGGTAGCAGCAGTGTCACGCAGTCTGCCGCGTGGATTAAAGGATCTATGGTTTTCCCTCGAGTCTTTCCCCGGAGGCTTTCCCACAGGGCTGTCCCACGTGCACACGTGGTGGGAGTCGATCCTTGGATTGAACGTCTAGGCAGTGCAGGGAAAAAAGGTTCCTCTGGAATTGACTGACACATCTGGGGGACTCTTGGAATGGTGTCACGACCCTGGAGTTCCTCTCGCCTTTCCTGTGGAGAGAGCCTCCTCTTGAGATGCGACGGGAACGCCGGGAATTCTTTCCCTACGAAACAGGGAAAGGATCCCTCATCTCGAGCTAGGAGGCGGAAACGGGGCTCCCCTGGATGTGTGCGGGACCCCACGTGCTTCCTCTCGAGTGGAGACGGGTATGTCGGGGAACTTCTTGAGTTGCAGCAAGGGTGTGAAGGACCCTTTGGAAGTTCCAGTGGTTAGATATGATTGGCCTCGAGAAGCCTCAGCGGAAATGGGCCTCATCTCGCCTGGAGGTGAAAACCTCCTGGATTTTCTCGAGTTGCGGCAGGTGCTCTCGACTTACGACGGGGACCTCAGGGACCCGCTCTGGTGTCCTCAGGAAAGGCCAGTCCCAATGCGAGTTCCTCGGGGGCGTCTCGGGATTCCTCTCCCGTCGATGCCGGGGCCTAAGACCTTGTGTGGAGTCGGGGCCGGAACCTGAGGATTCCTCTCCAGTGCTGACATGGATCTTGGGGTACTTCTGGAGTCTCCCCAGGGGAGTCAGTCCTCGTCTCGAATGCCGGCATGCATTGCGCTTTCCTCCAGAGCGGTAGCAGCAGTGTCACGCAGTCCGCCGCGTGGATCAAAGGATCTATGGTTTTCCCTCGAGTCTTTCCCACGAGGCTTTCCCACGAGGCTTTCCCACAGGGCTGTCCCACGTGCACACGTGGTGGGAGTCGATCCTCGGCTTGAACGTCAAGGCAGTGCAGGGAAAACAGGTTCCTCTGGAATGGACTGACACATCTGGGGGACTCTTGGAATGGTGGCACGACCCTGGAGTTCCTCTCGCCTTTCCTGTGGAGAGCGCCTCCTCTTGAGATGCGACGGGAACGCCGGGAATTCTTTCCCTACGAACCAGGGAAAGGATCCCTCATCTCGAGCTAAGAGGCGGAAACGGGGCTCCCCTGGATGTTTGCGGGACACCACGTGCTTCCTCTCGAGTGCAGACGGGTAAGTCGGGGAACTTCTTGAGTTGCAGCAAGGGTGTGAAGGACCCTTTGGAAGGTCCAGTGGTTAGATGTGATTGGCCTCGAGAAGCCTCAGCGGAAATGGGCCTCATCTCGCCTGGAGGGCAAAACCTCCTGGATTTTCTCGAGTTGCGGCAGGTGCTCTCGACTTATGACGGGGACCTCAGGGACCCGCTCTGGTGGCCTCAGGAAAGGCCAGTCCCCATGCGAGTTCCTCGGGGGCCTCTCGGGATTCCTCTCCCGTCGATGCCGGGGCCTAAGACCTTGTGTGGAGTCGGGGCCGGAACCTGAGGATTCCTCTCCAGTGCTGACATGGATCTTGGGGTACTTCTGGAGTCTCCCCAGGGGAGTCAGTCCTCGTCTCGAATGCGGGCATGCACTTGCGCTTTCCTCCAGAGCGGTAGCAGCAGTGTCACGCAGTCCGCCGCGTGGATCAAAGGATCTATGGTTTTCCCTCGAGTCTTTCCCACGAGGCTTTCCCACGAGGCTTTCCCACCGGGCTGTCCCACGTGCACACGTGGTGGGAGTCGATCCTCGGCTTGAACGTCAAGGCAGTGCAGGGAAAACAGGTTCCTCTGGAATGGACTGACACTTCTGGGGGACTCTTGGTATGGTGGCACGACCCTGGAGTTCCTCTCGCCTTTCCTGTGGAGAGCGCCTCCTCTTGAGATGCGACGGGAACGCCGGGAATTCTTTCCCTACGAAACAGGGAAAGGATCCCTCATCTCGAGCTAGGAGGCGGAAACGGGGCTCCCCTGGATGTGTGCTGGACACCACGTGCTTCCTCTCGAGTGGAGACGGGTATGTCGGGGAACTTCTTGAGTTGCAGCAAGGGTGTGAAGGACCCTTTGGAAGTTCCAGTGGTTAGATGTGATTGGCCTCGAGAAGCCTCAGCGGAAATGGGCCTCATCTCGCCTGGAGGGCAAAACCTCCTGGATTTTCTCGAGTTGCGGCAGGTGCTCTCGACTTACAACGGGGACCTCAGGGACCCGCTCTGGTGGCCTCAGGAAGGGCCAGTCCCCATGCGAGTTCCTCGGGGGCCTCTTGGGATTCCTCTCCCGTCGATGCCGGGGCCTAAGACCTTGTGTGGAGTCGGGGCCGGAACCTGAGGATTCCTCTCCAGTGCTGACATGGATCTTGGGGTACTTCTGGAGTCTCCCCAGGGGAGTCAGTCCTCGTCTCTAATGCGGGAATGCACTTGCGCTTTCCTCCAGAGCGGAAGCAGCAGTATCACGCAGTCCGCCGCGTGGATCAAAGGATCTATGGTTTTCCCTCGAGTCTTTCCCACGAGGCTTTCCCACGAGGCTTTCCCACAGGGCTGTCCCACGTGCACACGTGGTGGGAGTCGATCCTCGGCTTGAACGTCAAGGCAGTGCAGGGAAAACAGGTTCCTCTGGAATGGACTGACACATCTGGGGGACTCTTGGAATGGTGGCACGACCCTGGAGTTCTTCTCGCCTTTCCTGTGGAGAGCGCCTCCTCTTGAGATGCGACGGAACGCCGGGAATTCTTTCCCTACGAAACAGGGAAAGGATCCCTCATCTCGAGCTAGGAGGCGGAAACGGGGCTCCCCTGGATGTGTGAGGGACCCCACGTGCTTCCTCTCGAGTGGAGACGGGTATGTCGGGGAACTTCTTGAGTTGCAGCAAGGGTGTGAAGGACCCTTTGGAAGTTCCAGTGGTTAGAAGTGATTGGCCTCGAGAAGCCACAGCGGAAATGGGCCTCATCTCGCCTGGAGGGCAAAACCTCCTGGATTTTCTCGAGTTGCGGCAGGTGCTCTCGACTTACGACGGGGACCTCAGGGACCCGCTCTGGTGGCCTCAGGAAAGGCCAGTCCCCATGCGAGTTCCTCGGGGGCCTCTCGGGATTCCTCTCCCGTCGATGCCGGGGCCTAAGACCTTGTGTGGAGTCGGGGCCGGAACCTGAGGATTCCTCTCCAGTGCTGACATGGATCTTGGGGCACTTCTGGAGTCTCCCCAGGGGAGTCAGTCCTCGTCTCGAATGCGGGCATGCACTTGCGCTTTCCTCCAGAGCGGTAGCAGCAGTGTCACTCAGTCCGCCGCGTGGATCAAAGGATCTATGTTTTTCCCTCGAGTCTTTCCCACGAGGCTTTCCCACGAGGCTTTCCCACAGGGCTGTCCCACGTGCACACGTGGTGGGAGTCGATCCTCGGCTTGAACGTCAAGGCAGTGCAGGGAAAACAGGTTCCTCTGGAATGGACTGACACATCTGGGGGACTCTTGGAATGGTGGCACGACCCTGGAGTTCCTCTCGCCTTTCCTGTGGAGAGCGCCTCCTCTTGAGATGCGACGGGAACGCCGGGAATTCTTTCCCTACGAAACAGGGCAAGGATCCCTCATCTCGAGCTAGGAGGCGGAAACGGGGCTCCCCTGGATGTGTGCTGGACACCACGTGCTTCCTCTCGAGTGGAGACGGGTATGTCGGGGAACTTCTTGAGTTGCAGCAAGGGTGTGAAGGACCCTTTGGAAGTTCCAGTGGTTAGATGTGATTGGCCTCGAGAAGCCTCAGTGGAAATGGGCCCTATCTCGCCTGGAGGTGAAAACCTCCTGGATTTTCTCGAGTTGCGGCAGGTGCTCTCGACTTACGACGGGGACCTCAGGGACCCGCTCTGGTGGCCTCAGGAAAGGCCAGTCCCCATGCGAGTTCCTCGGGGGCGTCTCGGGATTCCTCTCCCGTCGATGCCGGGGCCTAAGACCTTGTGTGGAGTCGGGGCCGGAACCTGAGGATTCCTCTCCAGTGCTGACATGGATCTTGGGGTACTTCTGGAGTCTCCCCAGGGGAGTCAGTCCTCGTCTCGAATGCGGGCATGCATTGCGCTTTCCTCCAGAGCGGTAGCAGCAGTGTCACGCAGTCCGCCGCGTGGATCAAAGGATCTATGGTTTTCCCTCGAGTCTTTCCCACGAGGCTTTCCCACGAGGCTTTCCCACAGGGCTGTCCCACGTGCACACGTGGTGGGAGTCGATCCTCGGCTTGAACGTCAAGGCAGTGCAGGGAAAACAGGTTCCTCTGGAATGGACTGACACATCTGGGGGACTCTTGGAATGGTGGCATGACCCTGGAGTTCCTCTCGCCTTTTCTGTGGAGAGCGCCTCCTCTTGAGATGTGACGGGAACGCCGGGAATTCTTTCCCTACGAAACAGGGAAAGGATCCCTCATCTCGAGCTAGGAGGCGGAAACGGGGCTCCCCTGGATGTTTGCGGGACACCACGTGCTTCCTCTCGAGTGCAGACGGGTATGTCGGGGAACTTCATGAGTTGCAGCAAGGGTGTGAAGGACCCTTTGGAAGGTCCAGTGGTTAGATGTGATTGGCCTCGAGAAGCCTCAGCGGAAATTGGCCTCATCTCGCCTGGAGGGCAAAACCTCCTGGATTTTCTCGAGTTGCGGCAGGTGCTCTCGACTTACGACGGGGACCTCAGGGACCCGCTCTGGTGGCCTCAGGAAAGGCCAGTCCCCATGCGAGTTCCTCGGGGGCCTCTCGGGATTCCTCTCCCGTCGATGCCGGGGCCTAAGACCTTGTGTGGAATCGGGGCCCGAACCTGAGTATTCCTCTCCAGTGCTGACATGGATCTTGGGGTACTTCTGGAGTCTCCCCAGGGGAGTCAGTCCTCGTCTCGAATGCGGGCATGCACTTGCGCTTTCCTCCAGAGCGGTAGCAGCAGTGTCACGCAGTCCGCCGCGTGAATCAAAGGATCTATGGTTTTCCCTCGAGTCTTTCCCACGAGGCTTTCCCACGAGGCTTTCCCACAGGGCTGTCCCACGTGCACACGTGGTGGGAGTCGATCCTCGGCTTGAACGTCAAGGCAGTGCAGGGAAAACAGGTTCCTCTGGAATGGACTGACACTTCTGGGGGACTCTTGGAATTGTGGCACGACCCTGGAGTTCCTCTCGCCTTTCCTGTGGAGAGCGCCTCCTCTTGAGATGCGACGGGAACGCCGGGAATTCTTTCCCTACGAAACAGGGAAAGGATCCCTCATCTCGAGCTAGGAGGCGGAAACGGGGCTCCCCTGGATGTGTGCTGGACACCACGTGCTTCCTCTCGAGTGGAGACGGGTATGTCGGGGAACTTCTTGAGTTGCAGCAAGGGTGTGAAGGACCCTTTGGAAGTTCCAGTGGTTAGATGTGATTGGCCTCGAGAAGCCTCAGCGGAAATGGGCCCTATCTCGCCTGGAGGTGAAAACCTCCTGGATTTTCTCGAGTTGCGGCAGGTGCTCTCGACTTACGACGGGGACCTCAGGGACCCGCTCTGGTGGCCTCAGGAAAGGCCAGTCCCCATGCGAGTTCCTCGGGGGCGTCTCGGGATTCCTCTCCCGTCGATGCCGGGGCCTAAGACCTTGTGTGGAGTCGGGGCCGGAACCTGAGGATTCCTCTCCAGTGCTGACATGGATCTTGGGGTACTTCTGGAGTCTCCCCAGGGGAGTCAGTCCTCGTCTCGAATGCGGGCATGCATTGCGCTTTCCTCCAGAGCGGTAGCAGCAGTGTCACGCAGTCCGCCGCGTGGATCAAAGGATCTATGGTTTTCCCTCGAGTCTTTCCCACGAGGCTTTCCCACGAGGCTTTCCCACAGGGCTGTCCCACGTGCACACGTGGTGGGAGTCGATCCTCGGCTTGAACGTCAAGGCAGTGCAGGGAAAACAGGTTCCTCTGGAATGGACTGACACATCTGGGGGACTCTTGGAATGGTGGCATGACCCTGGAGTTCCTCTCGCCTTTTCTGTGGAGAGCGCCTCCTCTTGAGATGTGACGGGAACGCCGGGAATTCTTTCCCTACGAAACAGGGAAAGGATCCCTCATCTCGAGCTAGGAGGCGGAAACGGGGCTCCCCTGGATGTTTGCGGGACACCACGTGCTTCCTCTCGAGTGCAGACGGGTATGTCGGGGAACTTCTTGAGTTGCAGCAAGGGTGTGAAGGACCCTTTGGAAATTCCAGTGGTTAGATGTGATTGGCCTCGAGAAGCCTCAGCGGAAATGGGCCTCATCTCGCCTGGAGGGCAAAA
This sequence comes from Ovis canadensis, assembly GCF_042477335.2. NCBI lineage: Eukaryota > Metazoa > Chordata > Mammalia > Artiodactyla > Bovidae > Ovis > Ovis canadensis. The sequence goes on from NC_091252.1 coordinate 6,306,546, forward strand.
CCTCCTGGATTTTCTCGAGTTGCGGCAGGTGCTCTCGACTTACGACGGGGACCTCAGGGACCCGCTCTGGTGGCCTCAGGAAAGGCCAGTCCCCTTGCGAGTTCCTCGGGGGCCTCTCGGGATTCCTCTCCCGTCGATGCCGGGGCCTAAGACCTTGTGTGGAATCGGGGCCGGAACCTGAGTATTCCTCTCCAGTGCTGACATGGATCTTGGGGTACTTCTGGAGTCTCCCCAGGGGAGTCAGTCCTCGTCTCGAATGCGGGCATGCACTTGCGCTTTCCTCCAGAGCGGTAGCAGCAGTGTCACGCAGTCCGCCGCGTGAATCAAAGGATCTATGGTTTTCCCTCGAGTCTTTCCCACGAGGCTTTCCCACGAGGCTTTCCCACAGGGCTGTCCCACGTGCACACGTGGTGGGAGTCGATCCTCGGCTTGAACGTCAAGGCAGTGCAGGGAAAACAGGTTCCTCTGGAATGGACTGACACTTCTGGGGGACTCTTGGAATTGTGGCACGACCCTGGAGTTCCTCTCGCCTTTCCTGTGGAGAGCGCCTCCTCTTGAGATGCGACGGGAACGCCGGGAATTCTTTCCCTACGAAACAGGGAAAGGATCCCTCATCTCGAGCTAGGAGGCGGAAACGGGGCTCCCCTGGATGTGTGCTGGACACCACGTGCTTCCTCTCGAGTGGAGACGGGTATGTCGGGGAACTTCTTGAGTTGCAGCAAGGGTGTGAAGGACCCTTTGGAAGTTCCAGTGGTTAGATGTGATTGGCCTCGAGAAGCCTCAGCGGAAATGGGCCTCATCTCGCCTGGAGGGCAAAACCTCCTGGATTTTCTCGAGTTGTGGCAGGTGCTCTCGACTTACAACGGGGACCTCAGGGACCCGCTCTGGTGGCCTCAGGAAAGGCCAGTCCCCATGCGAGTTCCTCGGGGGCCTCTCGGGATTCCTCTCCCGTCGATGCCGGGACTAAGACCTTGTGTGGAGTCGGGGCCGGAACCTGAGGATTCCTCTCCAGTGCTGACATGGATCTTGGGGTACTTCTGGAGTCTCCCCAGGGGAGTCAGTCCTCGTCTCTAATGCGGGCATGCACTTGCGCTTTCCTCCAGAGCGGAAGCAGCAGTGTCACGCAGTCCGCCGCGTGGATCAAAGGATCTATGGTTTTCCCTCGAGTCTTTCCCACGAGGCTTTCCCACGAGGCTTTCCCACAGGGCTGTCCCACGTGCACACGTGGTGGGAGTCGATCCTCGGCTTGAACGTCAAGGCAGTGGAGGGAAAACAGGTTCCTCTGGAATGGACTGACACATCTGGGGGACTCTTGGAATGGTGGCACGACCCTGGAGTTCTTCTCGCCTTTCCTGTGGAGAGCGCCTCCTCTTGAGATACGACGGAACGCCGGGAATTCTTTCCCTACGAAACAGGGAAAGGATCCCTCATCTCGAGCTAGGAGGCGGAAACGGGGCTCCCCTGGATGTGTGCGGGACACCACGTGCTTCCTCTCGAGTGGAGACGGGTATGTCGGGGAACTTCTTGAGTTGCAGCAAGGGTGTGAAGGACCCTTTGGAAGTTCCAGTGGTTAGAAGTGATTGGCCTCGAGAAGCCTCAGCGGAAATGGGCCTCATCTCGCCTGGAGGGCAAAACCTCCTGGATTTTCTCGAGTTGCGGCAGGTGCTCTCGACTTACGACGGGGACCTCAGGGACCCGCTCTGGTGGCCTCAGGCAAGGCCAGTCCCCATGCGAGTTCCTCGGGGGCCTCTCGGGATTCCTCTCCCGTCGATGCCGGGGCCTAAGACCTTGTGTGGAGTCGGGGCCGGAACCTGAGGATTCCTCTCCAGTGCTGACATGGATCTTGGGGCACTTCTGGAGTCTCCCCAGGGGAGTCAGTCCTCGTCTCGAATGCGGGCATGCACTTGCGCTTTCCTCCAGAGCGGTAGCAGCAGTGTCACGCAGTCCGCCGCATGGATCAAAGGATCTATGGTTTTCCCTCGAGTCTTTCCCACGAGGCTTTCCCACGAGGCTTTCCCACAGGGCTGTCCCACGTGCACACGTGGTGGGAGTCGATCCTCGGCTTGAACGTCAAGGCAGTGCAGGGAAAACAGGTTCCTCTGGAATGGACTGACACATCTGGGGGACTCTTGGAATGGTGGCATGACCCTGGAGTTCCTCTCGCCTTTCCTGTGGAGAGCGCCTCCTCTTGAGATGCGACGGGAACGCCGGGAATTCTTTCCCTACGAAACAGGGAAAGGATCCCTCATCTCGAGCTGGGAGGCGGAAACGGGGCTCCCCTGGATGTGTGCGTGACACCACGTGCTTCCTCTGGAGTGCAGACGGGTGTGTCGGGGAACTTCTTGAGTTGCAGCAAGGTGTGAAGGACCCTTTGGAAGTTCCAGTGGTTAGATGTGATTGGCCTCGAGAAGCCTCAGCGGAAATGGGCCTCATCTCGCCTGGAGGGCAAAACCTCCTGGATTTTCTCGAGTTGCGGCAGGTGCTCTCGACTTACGACGGGGACATCAGGGACCCGCTCTGGTGGCCTCAGGAAAGGCCAGTCCCCATGCGAGTTCCACGGGGGCCTCTCGGGATTCCTCTCCCGTCGATGCCGGGGCCTAAGACCTTGTGTGGAGTCGGGGCCGGAACCTGAGGATTCCTCTCCAGTGCTGACATGGATCTTGGGGTACTTCTGGAGTCTCCCCAGGGGAGTCAGTCCTCGTCTCGAATGCGGGCATGCACTTGCGCTTTCCTCCAGAGCGATAGCAGCAGTGTCACGCAGTCCGCCGCATGGATCAAAGGATCTATGGTTTTCCCTCGAGTCTTTCCCACGAGGCTTTACCACGAGGCTTTCCCACAGGGCTGTCCCACGTGCACACGTGGTGGGAGTCGATCCTCGGCTTGAACGTCAAGGCAGTACAGGGAAAACAGGTTCCTCTGAAATGGACTGACACATCTGGGCGACTCTTGGAATGGTGGCACGACCCTGGAGTTCCTCTCGCCTTTCCTGTGGAGAGCACCTCCTCTTGAGATGCGACGGGAACTCCGGGAATTCTTTCCCTACGAAAAAGGGAAAGGATCCCTCATCTCGAGATAGGAGGCGGAAACGGGGCTCCCCTGGATGTGTGCGGGACCCACGTGCTTCCTCTCGAGTGGAGACGAGTATGTCGGGGAACTTCTTGAGTTGCAGCAAGGGTGTAGAGACCCTTTGGAAGTTCCAGTGGTTAGACGTGATTGGCCTCGAGAAGCCTCAGCGGAAATGGGCCTCATCTCGCCTGGAGGGCAAAACCTCCTGGATTTTCTCGAGTTGCGGCAGGTGCTCTCGACTTACGACGGGGACCTCAGGGAACCGCTCTGGTGGCCTCAGGAAAGGCCAGTCCCCATGCGAGTTCCTCGGGGGCCTCTCGGGATTCCTCTCCCGTCGATGCCGGGGCCTAAGACCTTGTGTGGAGTCAGGACCGGAACCTGAGGATTCCTCTCCAGTGCTGACATGGATCTTGGGGTACTTCTGGAGTCTCCCCAGGGGGGGTAAGTCCTAGTCTCGAATGCGGGCATGCACTTGCGCTTTCCTCCAGAGCGGTAGCAGCAGTGTCACGCAGTCCGCCGCGTGGATCAAAGGATCTATGGTTTTCCCTCGAGTCTTTCCCACGAGGCTTTCCCACGAGGCTTTCCCACAGGGCTGTCCCACGTGCACACGTGGTGGGAGTCGATCCTCGGCTTGAACGTCAAGGCAGTGCAGGGAAAACAGGTTCCTCTGGAATGGACTGACACATCTGGGGGACTCTTGGAATGGTGGCATGACCCTGGAGTTCCTCTCGTCTTTCCTGTGGAGAGCGCCTCCTCTTGAGATGCGACGGGAACGCCGGGAATTCTTTCCCTACGAAACAGGGAAAGGATCCCTCATCTCGAGCTAGGAGGCGGAAACGGGGCTCCCCTGGATGTGTGCGGGACGCCACGTGCTTCCTCTCGAGTGGAGACGGGTATGTCGGGGAACTTCTTGAGTTGCAGCAATGGTGTGAAGGACCCTTTGGAAGTTCCAGTGGTTAGATGTGATTGGCCACGAGAAGCCTCAGCGGAAATGGGCCTCATCTCGCCTGGAGGGCAAAACCTCCTGGATTTTCTCGAGTTGCGGCTGGTGCTCTCGACTTACGACGGGGACCTCAGGGAACCGCTCTGGTGGCCTCAGGAAAGGCCAGTCCCCATGCGACTTCCTCGGGGGCCTCTCGGGATTCCTCTCCCGTCGATGCCGGGGCCTAAGACCTTGTGTGGAGTCGGGGCCGGAACCTGAGGATTCCTCTCCAGTGCTGACATGGATCTTGGGGTACTTCTGGAGTCTCCCCAGGGGAGTCAGTCCTCGTCTCGAATGCGGGCATGCACTTGCGCTTTCCTCCAGAGCGGTAGCAGCAGTGTCACGCAGTCCGCCGCGTGGATCAAAGGATCTATGGTTTTCCCTCGAGTCTTTCCCACGAGGCTTTCCCACGAGGCTTTCCCACAGGGCTGTCCCACGTGCACACGTGGTGGGAGTCGATCCTCGGCTTGAACGTCAATGCAGTGCAGGGAAAACAGGTTCCCCTGGAATGGACTGACACATCTGGGGGACTCTTGGAATGGTGGCATGACCCTGGAGTTCCTCTCGCCTTTCCTGTGGAGAGCGCCTCCTCTTGAGATGCGACGGGAACGCCGGGAATTCTTTCCCTACGAAACAGGGAAAGGATCCCTCATCTCGAGCTAGGAGGCGGAAACGGGGCTCCCCTGGATGTGTGCGGGACATCACGTGCTTCCTCTGGAGTGCAGACGGGTGTGTCGGGGAACTTCTTGAGTTGCAGCAAGGGTGTGAAGGACCCTTTGGAAGTTCCAGTGGTTAGATGTGATTGGCCTCGAGAAGCCTCAGCGGAAATGGGCCTCATCTCGCCTGGAGGGCAAAACCTCCTGGATTTTCTCGAGTTGCGGCAGGTGCTCTCGACTTACGGCGGGGACCACAGGGACCCGCTCTGGTGGCCTCAGGAAAGGCCAGTCCCCATGCGAGTTCCTAGGGGGCCTTTCGGGATTCCTCTCCCGTCGATGCCGGGGCCTAAGACCTTGTGTGGAGTCGGGGCCGGAACCTGAGGATTCCTCTCCAGTGCTGACATGGATCTTGGGGTATTTCTGGAGTCTCCCCAGGGGAGTCAGTCCTCGTCTCGAATGCGGGCATGCACTTGCGCTTTCCTCCAGAGCGGTAGCAGCAGTGTCACGCAGTCCGCCGCGTGGATCAAAGGATCTATGGTTTTCCCTCGAGTCTTTCCCACGAGGCTTTCCCACGAGGCTTTCCCACAGGGCTGTCCCACGTGCACACGTGGTGGGAGTCGATCCTCGGCTTGAACGTCAAGGCAGTTCAGGGAAAACAGGTTCCTCTGGAATGGACTGACACATCTGGGCGACTCTTGGAATGGTGGCACGACCCTGGAGTTCCTCTCGCCTTTCCTGTGGAGAGCGCCTCCTCTTGAGATGCGACGGGAACTCCGGGAATTCTTTCCCTCCGAAAAAGGGAAAGGATCCCTCATCTCGAGATAGGAGGCGGAAACGGGGCTCCCCTGGATGTGTGCGGGACCCACGTGCTTCCTCTCGAGTGGAGACGGGTATGTCGGGGAACTTCTAGAGTTGCAGCAAGGGTGTAGAGACCCTTTGGAAGTTCCAGTGGTTAGACGTGATTGGCCTCGAGAAGCCTCAGCGGAAATGGGCCTCATCTCGCCTGGAGGGCAAAACCTCCTGGATTTTCTCGAGTTGCGGCAGGTGCTCTCGACTTACGACGGGGACCTCAGGGAACCGCTCTGGTGGCCTCAGGAAAGGCCAGTCCCCATGCGAGTTCCTCGGGGGTCCCTCGGGATTCCTCTCCCGTCGATGCCGGGGCCTAAGACCTTGTGTGGAGTCGGGACCGGAACCTGAGGATTCCTCTCCAGTGCTGACATGGATCTTGGGGTACTTCTGGAGTCTCCCCAGGGGGGGTAAGTCCTAGTCTCGAATGCGGGCATGCACTTGCGCTTTCCTCCAGAGCGGTAGCAGCAGTGTCACGCAGTCCGCCGCGTGGATCAAAGGATCTATGGTTTTCCCTCAAGTCTTTCCCACGAGGCTTTCCCACGAGGCTTTCCCACAGGGCTGTCCCACGTGCACACGTGGTGGGAGTCGATCCTCGGCTTGAACGTCAAGGCAGTGCAGGGAAAACAGGTTCCTCTGGAATGGACTGACACATCTGGGGGACTCTTGGAATGGTGGCATGACCCTGGAGTTCCTCTCGCCTTTCCTGTGGAGAGCGCATCCTCTTGAGATGCGACGGGAACGCCGGGAATTCTTTCCCTACGAAACAGGGAAAGGATCCCTCATCTCGAGCTAGGAGGCGGAAACGGGGCTCCCCTGGATGTGTGCGGGACACCACGTGCTTCCTCTGGAGTGCAGACGGGTGTGTCGGGGAACTTCTTGAGTTGCAGCAAGGGTGTGAAGGACCCTTTGGAAGTTCCAGTGGTTAGATGTGATTGGCCTCGAGAAGCCTCAGCGGAAATGGGCCTCATCTCGCCTGGAGGGCAAAACCTCCTGGATTTTCTCGAGTTGCGGCAGGTGCTCTCGACTTACGACGGGGACCTCAGGGACCCGCTCTGGTGGCCTCAGGCAAGGCCAGTCCCCATGCGAGTTCCTCGGGGGCCTCTCGGGATTCCTCTCCCGTCGATGCCGGGGCCTAAGACCTTGTGTGGAGTCGGGGCCGGAACCTGAGGATTCCTCTCCAGTGCTGACATGGATCTTGGGGTACTTCTGGAGTCTCCCCAGGGGAGTCAGTCCTCGTCTCGAATGCGGGCATGCACTTGCGCTTTCCTCCAGAGCGGTAGCAGCAGTGTCACGCAGTCCGCCGCGTGGATCAAAGGATCTATGGTTTTCCCTCGAGTCTTTCCCACGAGGCTTTCCCACGAGGCTTTCCCACAGGGCTGTCCCACGTGCACACGTGGTGGGAGTCGATCCTCGGCTTGAACGTCAAGGCAGTGCAGGGAAAACAGGTTCCTCTGGAATGGACTGACACATCTGGGGGACTCTTGGAATGGTGGCATGACCCTGGAGTTCCTCTCGCCTTTCCTGTGGAGAGCGCCTCCTCTTGAGATGTGACGGGAACGCCGGGAATTCTTTCCCTACGAAACAGGGAAAGGATCCCTCATCTCGAGCTAGGAGACGGAAAAGGGGCTCTCCTGGATGTGTGCGGGCCGCCACGTGCTTCCTCTCGAGTGGAGACGGGTATGTCGGGGAACTTCTTGAGTTGCAGCAATGGTGTGAAGGACCCTTTGGAAGTTCCAGTGGTTAGATGTGATTGGCCACGAGAAGCCTCAGCGGAAATGGGCCTCATCTCGCCTGGAGGGCAAAACCTCCTGGATTTTCTCGAGTTGCGGCAGGTGCTCTCGACTTACGACGGGGACCTCAGGGAACCGCTCTGGTGGCCTCAGGAAAGGCCAGTCCCCATGCGAGTTCCTCGGGGGCCTCTCGGGATTCCTCTCCCGTCGATGCCGGGGCCTAAGACCTTGTGTGGAGTCGGGGCCGGAACCTGAGGATTCCTCTCCAGTGCTGACATGGATCTTGGGGTACTTCTGGAGTCTCCCCAGGGGAGTAAGTCCTCGTCTCGAATGCGGGCATGCACTTGCGCTTTCCTCCAGAGCGGTAGCAGCAGTGTCACGCAGTCCGCCGCGTGGATCAAAGGATCTATGGTTTTCCCTCGAGTCTTTCCCACGAGGCTTTCCCACGAGGCTTTCCCACAGGGCTGTCCCACGTGCACACGTGGTGGGAGTCGATCCTCGGCTTGAACGTCAAGGCAGTGCAGGGAAAACAGGTTCCTCTGGAATGGACTGACACATCTGGGGGACTCTTGGAATGGTGGCATGACCCTGGAGTTCCTCTCGCCTTTCCTGTGGAGAGCGCCTCCTCTTGAGATGCGACGGGAACGCCGGGAATTCTTTCCCTACGAAACAGGGAAAGGATCCCTCATCTCGAGCTAGGAGGCGGAAACGGGGCTCCCCTGGATGTGTGCGGGACACCACGTGCTTCCTCTGGAGTGCAGACGGGTGTGTCGGGGAACTTCTTGAGTTGCAGCAAGGGTGTGAAGGACCCTTCGGAAGTTCCAGTGGTTCGATGTGATTGGCCTCGAGAAGCCTCAGCGGAAATGGGCCTCATCTCGCCTGGAGGGCAAAACCTCCTGGATTTTCTCGAGTTGCGGCAGGTGCTCTCGACTTACGACGGGGACCTCAGGGACCCGCTCTGGTGGCCTCAGGAAAGGCCAGTCCCCATGCGAGTTCCTCGGGGGCCTCTCGGGATTCCTCTCCCGTCGATGCCGGGGCCTAAGACCTTGTGTGGAGTCGGGGCCGGAACCTGAGGATTCCTCTCCAGTGCTGACATGGATCTTGGGGTACTTCTGGAGTCTCCCCAGGGGAGTCAGTCCTCGTCTCGAATGCGGGCATGCACTTGCGCTTTCCTCCAGAGCAGTAGCAGCAGTGTCACGCAGTCCTCCGCGTGGATCAAAGGATCTATGGTTTTCCCTCGAGTCTTTCCCACGAGGCTTTCCCACGAGGCTTTCCCACAGGGCTGTCCCACGTGCACACGTGGTGGGAGTCGATCCTCGGCTTGAACGTCAAGGCAGTGCAGGGAAAACAGGTTCCTCTGGAATGGACTGACACATCTGGGGGACTCTTGGAATGGTTGCACGACCCTGGAGTTCCTCTCGCCTTTCCTGTGGAGAGCGCCTCCTCTTGAGATGCGACGGGAACACCGGTAATTCTTTCCCTACGAAACAGGGAAAGGATCACTCATCTCGATCTAGGAGGCGGAAACGGGGCTCCCCTGGATGTGTGCGGGACACCACGTGCTTCCTCTCGAGTGGAGACGGGTATGTCGGGGAACTTCTTGAGTTACAGCAATGGTGTGAGGACCCTTTGGAAGTTCCAGTGGTTAGATGTGATTGGCCACGAGAAGCCTCAGCGGAAATGGGCCTCATCTAGCCTGGAGGGCAAAACCTCCTGGATTTTCTCGAGTTGCGGCAGGTGCTCTCGACTTACGACGGGGACCTCAGGGAACCGCTCTGGTGGCCTCAGGCAAGGCCAGTCCCCATGCGAGTTCCTCGAGGGCCTCTCGGGATTCCTCTCCCGTCGATGCCGGGGCCTAAGACCTTGTGTGGAGTCGGGGCCGGAACCTGAGGATTCCTCTCCAGTGCTGACATGGATCTTGGGGTACTTCTGGAGTCTCCCCAGGGGAGTCAGTCCTCGTCTCGAATGCGGGCATGCACTTGCGCTTTCCTCCAGAGCGGTAGCAGCAGTGTCACGCAGTCCGCCGCGTGGATCAAAGGATCTATGGTTTTCCCTCGAGTCTTTCCCACGAGGCTTTCCCACGAGGCTTTCCCACAGGGCTGTCCCACGTGCACACGTGGTGGGAGTCGATCCTCGGCTTGAACGTCCAGGCAGTGCAGGGAAAACAGGTTCCTCTGGAATGGACTGACACATCTGGGGGACTCTTGGAATGGTGGCATGACCCTGGAGTTCCTCTCGCCTTTCCTGTGGAGAGCGCCTCCTCTTGAGATGCGACGGGAACGCCGGGAATTCTTTCCCTACGAAACAGGGAAAGGATCCCTCATCTCGAGCTAGGAGGCGGAAACGGGGCTCCCCTGGATGTGTGCGGGACACCACGTGCTTCCTCTGGAGTGCAGACGGGTGTGTCGGGGAACTTCTTGAGTTGCAGCAAGGGTGTGAAGGACCCTTTGGAAGTTCCAGTGGTTAGATGTGATTGGCCTCGAGAAGCCTCAGCGGAAATGGGCCTCATCTCGCCTGGAGGGCAAAACCTCCTGGATTTTCTCGAGTTGCGGCAGGTGCTCTCGACTTACGACGGGGACCTCAGGGACCCGCTCTGGTGGCCTCAGGAAAGGCCAGTCCCCATGCGAGTTCCTCGGGGGCCTCTCGGGATTCCTCTCCCGTCGATGCCGGGGCCTAAGACCTTGTGTGGAGTCGGGGCCGGAACCTGAGGATTCCTCTCCAGTGCTGACATGGATCTTGGGGTACTTCTGGAGTCTCCCCAGGGGAGTCAGTCCTCGTCTCGAATGCGGGCATGCACTTGCGCTTTCCTCCAGAGCGGTAGCAGCAGTGTCAGGCAGTCCGCCGCGTGGATCAAAGGATCTATGGTTTTCCCTCGAGTCTTTCCCACGAGGCTTTCCCACGAGGCTTTCCCACAGGGCTGTCCCACGTGCACACGTGGTGGGAGTCGATCCTCGGCTTGAACGTCAAGGCAGTGCAGGGAAAACAGGTTCCTCTGGAATGGACTGACACATCTGGGGGACTCTTGGAATGGTGGCACGACCCTGGAGTTCCTCTCGCCTTTCCTGTGGAGAGCGCCTCCTCTTGAGATGCGACGGGAACGCCGGTAATTCTTTCCCTACGAAACAGGGAAAGGATCACTCATCTCGAGCTAGGAGGCGGAAACGGGGCTCCCCTGGATGTGTGCGGGACACCACGTGCTTCCTCTCGAGTGGAGACGGGTATGTCGGGGAACTTCTTGAGTTACAGCAATGGTGTGAGGACCCTTTGGAAGTTCCAGTGGTTAGATGTGATTGGCCACGAGAAGCCTCAGCGGAAATGGGCCTCATCTCGCCTGGAGGGCAAAACCTCCTGGATTTTCTCGAGTTGCGGCAGGTGCTCTCGACTTACGACGGGGACCTCAGGGAACCGCTCTGGTGGCCTCAGGAAAGGCCAGTCCCCATGCGAGTTCCTCGAGGGCCTCTCGGGATTCCTCTCCCGTCGATGCCGGGGCCTAAGACCTTGTGTGGAGTCGGGGCCGGAACCTGAGGATTCCTCTCCAGTGCTGACATGGATCTTGGGGTACTTCTGGAGTCTCCCCAGGGGAGTCAGTCCTCGTCTCGAATGCGGGCATGCACTTGCGCTTTCCTCCAGAGCGGTAGCAGCAGTGTCACGCAGTCCGCCGCGTGGATCAAAGGATCTATGGTTTTCCCTCGAGTCTTTCCCACGAGGCTTTCCCACGAGGCTTTCCCACAGGGCTGTCCCACGTGCACACGTGGTGGGAGTCGATCCTCGGCTTGAACGTCAAGGCAGTGCAGGGAAAACAGGTTCCTCTGGAATGGACTGACACATCTGGGGGACTCTTGGAATGGTGGCATGACCCTGGAGTTCCTCTCGCCTTTCCTGTGGAGAGCGCCTCCTCTTGAGATGCGACGGGAACGCCGGGAATTCTTTCCCTACGAAACACGAAAGGATCCCTCATCTCGAGCTAGGAGGCGGAAACGGGGCTCCCCTGGATGTGTGCGGGACACCACGTGCTTCCTCTGGAGTGCAGACGGGTGTGTCGGGGAACTTCTTGAGTTGCAGCAAGGGTGTGAAGGACCCTTTGTAAGTTCCAGTGGTTAGATGTGATTGGCCTCGAGAAGCCTCAGCGGAAATGGGCCTCATCTCGCCTGGAGGGCAAAACCTCCTGGATTTTCTCGAGTTGCGGCAGGTGCTCTCGACTTACGACGGGGACCTCAGGGACCCGCTCTGGTGGCCTCAGGAAAGGCCAGTCCCCATGCGAGTTCCTCGGGGGCCTCTCGGGATTCCTCTCCCGTCGATGCCGGGGCCTAAGACCTTGTGTGGAGTCGGGGCCGGAACCTGAGGATTCCTCTCCAGTGCTGACATGGATCTTGGGGTACTTCTGGAGTCTCCCCAGGGGAGTCAGTCCTCGTCTCGAATGCGGGCATGCACTTGCGCTTTCCTCCAGAGCGGTAGCAGCATTGTCACGCAGTCCGCCGCGTGGATCAAAGGATCTATGGTTTTCCCTCGAGTCTTTCCCACGAGGCTTTCCCACGAGGCTTTCCCACAGGGCTGTCCCACGTGCACACGTGGTGGGAGTCGATCCTCGGCTTGAACGTCAAGGCAGTGCAGGGAAAACAGGTTCCTCTGAAATGGACTGACACATCTGGGCGACTCTTGGAATGGTGGCACGACCCTGGAGTTCCTCTCGCCTTTCCTGTGGAGAGCGCCTCCTCTTGAGATGCGACGGGAACTCCGGGAATTCTTTCCCTACGAAAAAGGGAAAGGATCCCTCATCTCGAGATAGGTGGCGGAAACGGGGCTCCCCTGGATGTGTGCGGGACCCACGTGCTTCCTCTCGAGTGGAGACGGGTATGTCGGGGAACTTCTTGAGTTGCAGCAAGGGTGTAGAGACCCTTTGGAAGTTCCAGTGGTTAGACGTGATTGGCCTCGAGAAGCCTCAGCGGAAATGGGCCTCATCTCGCCTGGAGGGCAAAACCTCCTGGATTTTCTCGAGTTGCGGCAGGTGCTCTCGACTTACGACGGGGACCTCAGGGAACCGCTCTGGTGGCCTCAGGAAAGGCCAGTCCCCATGCGAGTTCCTCGGGGGCCTCTCGGGATTCCTCTCCCGTCGATGCCGGGGCCTAAGACCTTGTGTGGAGTCGGGACCGGAACCTGAGGATTCCTCTCCAGTGCTGACATGGATCTTGGGGTACTTCTGGAGTCTCCCCAGGGGGGGTAAGTCCTAGTCTCGAATGCGGGCATGCACTTGCGCTTTCCTCCAGAGCGGTAGCAGCAGTGTCACGCAGTCCGCCGCGTGGATCAAAGGATCTATGGTTTTCCCTCGAGTCTTTCCCACGAGGCTTTCCCACGAGGCTTTCCCACAGGGCTGTCCCACGTGCACACGTGGTGGGAGTCGATCCTCGGCTTGAACGTCAAGGCAGTGCAGGGAAAACAGGTTCCTCTGGAATGGACTGACACATCTGGGGGACTCTTGGAATGGTGGCATGACCCTGGAGTTCCTCTCGCCTTTCCTGTGGAGAGCGCCTCCTCTTGAGATGCGACGGGAACGCCGGGAATTCTTTCCCTACGAAACAGGGAAAGGATCCCTCATCTCGAGCTAGGAGGCGGAAACGGGGCTCCCCTGGATGTGTGCGGGACACCACGTGCTTCCTCTGGAGTGCAGACGGGTGTGTCGGGGAACTTCTTGAGTTGCAGCAAGGGTGTGAAGGACCCTTTGGAAGTTCCAGTGGTTAGATGTGATTGGCCTCGAGAAGCCTCAGCGGAAATGGGCCTCATCTCCCCTGGAGGGCAAAACCTCCTGGATTTTCTCGAGTTGCGGCAGGTGCTCTCGACTTACGACGGGGACCTCAGGGACCCGCTCTGGTGGCTTCAGGCAAGGCCAGTCCCCATGCGAGTTCCTCGGGGGCCTCTCGGGATTCCTCTCCCGTCGATGCCGGGGCCTAAGACCTTGTGTGGAGTCGGGGCCGGAACCTGAGGATTCCTCTCCAGTGCTGACATGGATCTTGGGGTATTTCTGGAGTCTCCCCAGGGGAGTCAGTCCTCGTCTCGAATGCGGGCATGCACTTGCGCTTTCCTCCAGAGCGGTAGCAGCAGTGTCACGCAGTCCGCCGCGTGGATCAAAGGATCTATGGTTTTCCCTCGAGTCTTTCCTAAGAGGCTTTCCCACGAGGCTTTCCCACAAGGCTGTCCCACGTGCACACGTGGTGGGAGTCGATCCTCGGCTTGAACGTCAAGGCAGTGCAGGGAAAACAGGTTCCTCTGGAATGGACTGACACATCTGGGGGACTCTTGGAATGGTGGCATGACCCTGGAGTTCCTCTCGCCTTTCCTGTGGAGAGCGCCTACTCTTGAGATGCGACGGGAACGCCGGGAATTCTTTCCCTACGAAACAGGGAAAGGATCCCTCATCTCGAGCTAGGAGGCGGAAACGGGGCTCCCCTGGATGTGTGCGGGACGCCACGTGCTTCCTCTCGAGTGGAGACGGGTATGTCGGGGAACTTCTTGAGTTGCAGCAATGGTGTGAAGGACCCTTTGGAAGTTCCAGTGGTTAGATGTGATTGGCCACGAGAAGCCTCAGCGGAAATGGGCCTCATCTCGCCTGGAGGGCAAAACCTCTTGGATTTTCTCGAGTTGCGGCAGGTGCTCTCGACTTACGACGGGGACCTCAGGGAACCGCTCTGGTGGCCTCAGGAAAGGCCAGTCCCCATGCGAGTTCCTCGGGGGCCTCTCGGGATTCCTCTCCCGTCGATGCCGGGGCCTAAGACCTTGTGTGGAGTCGGGGCCGGAACCTGAGGATTCCTCTCCAGTGCTGACATGGATCTTGGGGTACTTCTGGAGTCTCCCCAGGGGAGTAAGTCCTCGTCTCGAATGCGGGCATGCACTTGCGCTTTCCTCCAGAGCGGTAGCAGCAGTGTCACGCAGTCCGCCGCGTGGATCAAAGGATCTATGGTTTTCCCTCGACTCTTTCCCACGAGGCTTTCCCACGAGGCTTTCCCACAGGGCTGTCCCACGTGCACACGTGGTGGGAGTCGATCCTCGGCTTGAACGTCAAGGCAGTGCAGGGAAAACAGGTTCCTCTGGAATGGACTGACACATCTGGGGGACTCTTGGAATGGTGGCATGACCCTGGAGTTCCTCTCTCCTTTCCTGTGGAGAGCGCCTCCTCTTGAGATGCGACGGGAACGCCGGGAATTCTTTCCCTACGAAACAGGGAAAGGATCCCTCATCTCGAGCTAGGAGGCGGAAACGGGGCTCCCCTGGATGTGTGCGGGACACCACGTGCTTCCTCTGGAGTGCAGACGGGTGTGTCGGGGAACTGCTTGAGTTGCAGCAAGGGTGTGAAGGACCCTTTGGAAGTTCCAGTGGTTAGATGTGATTGGCCTCGAGAAGCCTCAGCGGAAATGGGCCTCATCTCGCCTGGAGGGCAAAACCTCCTGGATTTTCTCGAGTTGCGGCAGGTGCTCTCGACTTACGACGGGGACCTCAGGGACCCGCTCTGGTGGCCTCAGGAAAGGCCAGTCCCCATGCGAGTTCCTCGGGGGCCTCTCGGGATTCCTCTCCCGTCGATGCCGGGGCCTAAGACCTTGTGTGGAGTCGGGGCCGGAACCTGAGGATTCCTCTCCAGTGCTGACATGGATCTTGGGGTACTTCTGGAGACTCCCCAGGGGAGTCAGTCCTCGTCTCGAATGCGGGCATGCACTTGCGCTTTCCTCCAGAGCGGTAGCAGCAGTGTCACGCAGTCCGCCGCGTGGATCAAAGGATCTATGGTTTTCCCTCGAGTCTTTCCCACAAGGCTTTCCCACGAGGCTTTCCCACAGGGCTGTCCCACGTGCACACGTGGTGGGAGTCGATCCTCGGCTTGAACGTCAAGGCAGTGCAGGGAAAACAGGTTCCTCTGGAATGGACTGACACATCTGGGGGACTCTTGGAATGGTGTCACGACCCTGGAGTTCCTCTCGCCTTTCCTGTGGAGAGCGCCTCCTCTTGAGATGCGACGGGAACGCCGGGAATTCTTTCCCTACGAAACAGGGAAAGGATCACTCATCTCGAGCTAGGAGGCGGAAACGGGGCTCCCCTGGATGTGTGCGGGACACCACGTGCTTCCTCTCGAGTGGAGACGGGTATGTCGGGGAACTTCTTAAGTTGCAGCAATGGTGTGAAGGACCCTTTGGAAGTTCCAGTGGTTAGATGTGATTGGCCTCGGGAAGCCTCAGCGGAAATGGGCCTCATCTCGCCTGGAGGGCAAAACCTCCTGGATTTTCTCGAGTTGCGGCAGGTGCTCTCGACTTACGATGGGGACCTCAGGGAACCGCTCTGGTGGCCTCAGGAAAGGCCAGTCCCCATGCGAGTTCCTCGGGGGCCTCTCGGGATTCCTCTCCCGTCGATGCCGGGGCCTAAGACCTTGTGTGGAGTCGGGGCCGGAACCTGAGGATTCCTCTCCAGTGCTGACATGGATCTTGGGGTACTTCTGGAGTCTCCCCAGGGGAGTCAGTCCTCGTCTCGAATGCGGGCATGCACTTGCGCTTTCCTCCAGAGCGGTAGCAGCAGTGTCACGCAGTCCGCCGCGTGGATCAAAGGATCTATGGTTTTCCCTCGAGTCTTTCCCACGAGGCTTTCCCACGAGGCTTTCCCACAGGGCTGTCCCACGTGCACACGTGGTGGGAGTCGATCCTCGGCTTGAACGTCAAGGCAGTGCAGGGAAAACAGGTTCCTCTGAAATGGACTGACACATCTGGGCGACTCTTGGAATGGTGGCACGACCCTGGAGTTCCTCTCGCCTTTCCTGTGGAGAGCGCCTCCTCTTGAGATGCGACGGGAACTCCGGGAATTCTTTCCCTACGAAAAAGGGAAAGGATCCCTCATCTCGAGATAGGAGGCGGAAACGGGGCTCCCCTGGATGTGTGCGGGACCCACGTGCTTCCTCTCGAGTGGAGACGGGTATGTAGGGGAACTTCTTGAGTTGCAGCAAGGGTGTAGAGACCCTTTGGAAGTTCCAGTGGTTAGACGTGATTGGCCTCGAGAAGCCTCAGCGGAAATGGGCCTCATCTCGCCTGGAGGGCAAAACCTCCTGGATTTTCTCGAGTTGCGGCAGGTGCTCTCGACTTACGACGGGGACCTCAGGGAACCGCTCTGGTGGCCTCAGGAAAGGCCAGTCCCCATGCGAGTTCCTCGGGGGCCTCTCGGGATTCCTCTCCCGTCGATGCCGGGGCCTAAGACCTTGTGTGGAGTCGGGACCGGAACCTGAGGATTCCTCTCCAGTGCTGACATGGATCTTGGGGTACTTCTGGAGTCTCCCCAGGGGGGGTAAGTCCTAGTCTCGAATGCGGGCATGCACTTGCGCTTTCCTCCAGAGCGGTAGCAGCAGTGTCACGCAGTCCGCCGCGTGGATCAAAGGATCTATGGTTTTCCCTCGAGTCTTTCCCACGAGGCTTTCCCACGAGGCTTTCCCACAGGGCTGTCCCACGTGCACACGTGGTGGGAGTCGATCCTCGGCTTGAACGTCAAGGCAGTGCAGGGAAAACAGGTTCCTCTGGAATGGACTGACACATCTGGGGGACTCTTGGAATGGTGGCATGACCCTGGAGTTCCTCTCGCCTTTCCTGTGGAGAGCGCCTCCTCTTGAGATGTGACGGGAACGCCGGGAATTCTTTCCCTACGAAACAGGGAAAGGATCCCTCATCTCGAGCTAGGAGGCGGAAACGGGGCTCCCCTGGATGTGTGCGGGACACCACGTGCTTCCTCTGGAGTGCAGACGGGTGTGTCGGGGAACTTCTTGAGTTGCAGCAAGGGTGTGAAGGACCCTTTGGAAGTTCCAGTGGTTAGATGTGATTGGCCTCGAGAAGCCTCAGCGGAAATGGGCCTCATCTCGCCTGGAGGGCAAAACCTCCTGGATTTTCTCGAGTTGCGGCAGGTGCTCTCGACTTACGACGGGGACCTCAGGGACCCGCTCTGGTGGCCTCAGGCAAGGCCAGTCCCCATGCGAGTTCCTCGGGGGCCTCTCGGGATTCCTCTCCCGTCGATGCCGGGGCCTAAGACCTTGTGTGGAGTCGGGGCCGGAACCTGAGGATTCCTCTCCAGTGCTGACATGGATCTTGGGGTACTTCTGGAGTCTCCCCAGGGGAGTCAGTGCTCGTCTCGAATGCGGGCATGCACTTGCGCTTTCCTCCAGAGCGGTAGCAGCAGTGTCACGCAGTCCGCCGCGTGGATCAAAGGATCTATGGTTTTCCCTCGAGTCTTTCCCACGAGGCTTTCCCACGAGGCTTTCCCACAGGGCTGTCCCACGTGCACACGTGGTGGGAGTCGATCCTCGGCTTGAACGTCAAGGCAGTGCAGGGAAAACAGGTTCCTCTGGAATGGACTGACACATCTGGGCGACTCTTGGAATGGTGGCACGACCCTGGAGTTCCTCTCGCCTTTCCTGTGGAGAGCGCCTCCTCTTGAGATGCGACGGGTACTCCGGGCTTTCTTTCCCTACGAAAAAGGGAAAGGATCCCTCATCTCGAGATAGGAGGCGGAAACGGGGCTCCCCTGGATGTGTGCGGGACCCACGTGCTTCCTCTCGAGTGGAGACGGGTATGTCGGGGAACTTCTTGAGTTGCAGCAAGGGTGTAGAGACCCTTTGGAAGTTCCTGTGGTTAGACGTGATTGGCCTCGAGAAGCCTCAGTGGAAATGGGCCTCATCTCGCCTGGAGGGCAAAACCTCCTGGATTTTCTCGTGTTGCGGCAGGTGCTCTCGACTTACGACGGGGACCTCAGGGAACCGCTCTGGTGGCCTCAGGAAAGGCCAGACCCCATGCGAGTTCCTCGGGGGCGTCTCGGGATTCCTCTCCCGTCGATGCCGGGGCCTAAGACCTTGTGTGGAGTCGGGACCGGAACCTGAGGATTCCTCTCCAGTGCTGACATGGATCTTGGGGTACTTCTGGAGTCTCCCCAGGGGGGGTAAGTCCTAGTCTCGAATGCGGGCATGCACTTGCGCTTTCCTCCAGAGCGGTAGCAGCAGTGTCACGCAGTCCGCCGCGTGGATCAAAGGATCTATGGTTTTCCCTCGAGTCTTTCCCACGAGGCTTTCCCACGAGGCTTTCCCACAGGGCTGTCCCACGTGCACACGTGGTGGGAGTCGATCCTCGGCTTGAACGTCAAGGCAGTGCAGGGAAAACAGGTTCCTCTGGAATGGACTGACACATCTGGGGGACTCTTGGAATGGTGGCATGACCCTGACGTTCCTCTCGCCTTTCCTGTGGAGAGCGCCTCCTCTTGAGATGCGACGGGAACGCCGGGAATTCTTTCCCTACGAAACAGGGAAAGGATCCCTCATCTCGAGCTAGGAGGCGGAAACGGGGCTCCCCTGGATGTGTACGGGACACCACGTGCTTCCTCTGGAGTGCAGACGGGTATGTCGGGGAACTTCTTGAGTTGCAGCAAGGGTGTGAAGGACCCTTTGGAAGTTCCAGTGGTTAGATGTGATTGGCCTCGAGAAGGCTCAGCGGAAATGGGCCTCATCTCGCCTGGAGGGCAAAACCTCCTGGATTTTCTCGAGTTGCGGCAGGTGCTCTCGACTTACGACGGGGACCTCAGGGACCCGCTCTGGTGGCCTCAGGAAAGGCCAGTCCCCATGCGAGTTCCTCGGGGGCCTCTCGGGATTCCTCTCCCGTCGATGCCGGGGCCTAAGACCTTGTGTGGAGTCGGGGCCGGAACCTGAGGATTCCTCTCCAGTGCTGACATGGATCTTGGGGTACTTCTGGAGTCTCCCCAGGGGAGTCAGTCCTCGTCTCGAATGCGGGCATGCAATTGCGCTTTCCTCCAGAGCGGTAGCAGCAGTGTCACGCAGTCCGCCGCGTGGATCAAAGGATCTATGGTTTTCCCTCGAGTCTTTCCCACGAGGCTTTCCCACGAGGCTTTCCCACAGGGCTGTCCCACGTGCACACGTGGTGGGAGTCGATCCTCGGCTTGAACGTCAAGGCAGTGCAGGGAAAACAGGTTCCTCTGGAATGGACTGACACATCTGGGGGACTCTTGGAATGGTGGCACGACCCTGGAGTTCCTCTCGCCTTTCCTGTGGAGAGCGCCTCCTCTTGAGACGCGACGGGAACGCCGGGAATTCTTTCCCTACGAAACGGGGAAAGGATCCCTCATCTCGAGCTAGGAGGCGGAAACGGGGCTCCCCTGGATGTGTGCGGGACATCACGTGCTTCCTCTGGAGTGCAGACGGGTGTGTCGGGGAACTTCTTGAGTTGCAGCAAGGGTGTGAAGGACCCTTTGGAAGTTCCAGTGGTTAGATGTGATTGGCCTCGAGAAGCCTCAGCGGAAATGGGCCTCATCTCGCCTGGAGGGCAAAACCTCCTGGATTTTCTCGAGTTGCGGCAGGTGCTCTCGACTTACGACGGGGACCTCAGGGACCCGCTCTGGTGGCCTCAGGAAAGGCCAGTCCCCATGCGAGTTCCTCGGGGGCATCTCGGGATTCCTCTCCCGTCGATGCCGGGGCCTAAGACCTTGTGTGGAGTCGGTGCCGGAACCTGAGGATTCCTCTCCAGTGCTGACATGGATATTGGGGTACTTCTGGAGTCTCCCCGGGGGAGTCAGTCCTCGTCTCGAATGCGGGCATGCACTTGCGCTTTCCTCCAGAGCGGTAGCAGCAGTGTCACGCAGTCCGCCGCGTGGATCAAAGGATCTATTGTTTTCCCTCGAGTCTTTCCCACGAGGCTTTCCCACGAGGCTTTCCCACAGGGCTGTCCCACGTGCACACGTGGTGGGAGTCGATCCTCGGCTTGAACGTCAAGGCAGTGCAGGGAAAACAGGTTCCTCTGGAATGGACTGACACATCTGGGGGACTCTTGGAATGGTGGCACGACCCTGGAGTTCCTCTCGCCTTTCCTGTGGAGAGCGCCTCCTCTTGAGATGCGACGGGAACGCCGGGAATTCTTTCCCTACGAAACAGGGAAAGGATCCCTCATCTCGAGCTAGGAGGCGGAAACGGGGCTCCCCTGGATGTGTGCGGGACCCCACGTGCTTCCTCTCGAGTGGAGACGGGTATGTCGGGGAACTTCTTGAGTTGCAGCAACGGTGTGAAGGACCCTTTGGAAGTTCCAGTGGTTAGATGTGATTGGCCTCGAGAAGCCTCAGCGGAAATGGGCCTCATCTCGCCTGGAGGGCAAAACCTCCTGGATTTTCTCGAGTTGCGGCAGGTGCTCTCGACTTACGACGGGGACCTCAGGGACCCGCTCTGGTGGCCTCAGGAAAGGCCAGTCCCCATGCGAGTTCCTCGGGGGCCTCTCGGGATTCCTCTCCCGTCGATGCCGGGGCCTAAGACCTTGTGTGGAGTCGGGGCCGGAACCTGAGGATTCCTCTCCAGTGCTGACATGGATCTTGGGGTACTTCTGGAGTCTCCCCAGGGGAGTCAGTCCTCGTCTCGAATGCGGGCATGCACTTGCGCTTTCCTCCAGAGCGGTAGCAGCAGTGTCACGCAGTCCGCCGCGTGGATCAAAGGATCTATGGTTTTCCCTCGAGTCTTTCCCACGAGGCTTTCCCACGAGGCTTTCCCACAGGGCTGTCCCACGTGCACACGTGGTGGGAGTCGATCCTCGGCTTGAACGTCAAGGCAGTGCAGGGAAAACAGGTTCCTCTGGAATGGACTGACACATCTGGGGGACTCTTGGAATGATGACATGACCCTGGAGTTTCTCTCGCCTTTCCTGTGGAGAGCGCCTCCTCTTGAGATGCGACGGGAACGCCGGGAATTCTTTCCCTACGAAACAGGGAAAGGATCCCTCATCTCGAGCTAGGAGGCGGAAACCGGGCTCCCCTGGATGTGTGTGGGACACCACGTGCTTCCTCTCGAGTGGAGACGGGTATGTCGGGGAACTTCTTGAGTTGCAGCAATGGTGTGAAGGACCCTTTGGAAGTTCCAGTGGTTAGATGTGATTGGCCTCGAGAAGCCTCAGCGGAAATGGGCCTCATCTCGCCTGGTGGTGAAAACCTCCTGGATTTACTCGAGTTGCAGCAGGTGCTCTCGACTTACGACGGGGACCTCAGGGACGCGCTCTGGTGGCCTCAGGAAAGGCCAGTCCCCATGCGAGTTCCTCGGGGGCGTCTCGGGATTCCTCTCCCGTCGATGCCGGGGACTAAGACCTTGTGTGGAGTCGGGGCCGGAACCTGAGGATTCCTCTCCAGTGCTGACATGGATCTTGGGGTACTTCTGGAGTCTCCCCAGGGGAGTCAGTCCTCGTCTCGAATGCGGGCATGCACTTGCGCTTCCTCCAGAGCGGTAGCAGCAGTGTCACGCAGTCCGCCGCGTGGATCAAAGGATCTATGGTTTTCCCTCGAGTCTTTCCCACGAGGCTTTCCCACGAGGCTTTCCCACAGGGCTGTCCCACGTGCACACGTGGTGGGAGTCGATCCTCGGCTTGAACGTCAAGGCAGTGCAGGGAAAACAGGTTCCTCTGGAATGGACTGACACATCTGGGGGACTCTTGGAATGGTGGCATGACCCTGGAGTTCCTCTCGCCTTTCCTGTGGAGAGCGCCTCCTCTTGAGATGCGACGGGAACGCCGGGAATTCTTTCCCTACGAAACAGGGAAAGGATCCCTCATCTCGAGCTAGGAGGCGTAAACTGGGCTCCCCTGGATGTGTGCGGGACACCACGTGCTTCCTCTCGAGTGGAGAC
Organism: Ovis canadensis; assembly: GCF_042477335.2. Taxonomy (NCBI): domain Eukaryota; kingdom Metazoa; phylum Chordata; class Mammalia; order Artiodactyla; family Bovidae; genus Ovis; species Ovis canadensis. The sequence goes on from NC_091252.1 coordinate 6,328,491, forward strand.
GGGTATGTCGGGGAACTTCTTGAGTTGCAGCAACGGTGTGAAGGACCCTTTGGAAGTTCCAGTGGTTAGATGTGATTGGCCTCGAGAAGCCTCAGCGGAAATGGGCCTCATCTCGCCTGGAGGGCAAAACCTCCTGGATTTTCTCGAGTTGCGGCAGGTGCTCTCGACTTACGACGGGGACCTCAGGGACCCGGTCTGGTGGCCTCAGGAAAGGCCAGTCCCCATGCGAGTTCCTCGGGGGCCTCTCGGGATTCCTCTCCCGTCGATGCCGGGGCCTAAGACCTTGTGTGGAGTCGGGGCCGGAACCTGAGGTTTCTCTCCAGTGCTGACATGGATCTAGGGGTACTTCTGGAGTCTCCCAGGGGAGTCAGTCCTCGTCTCGAATGCGGGCATGCACTTGCGCTTTCCTCCAGAGCGGTAGCAGCAGTGTCACGCAGTCCGCCGCGTGGATCAAAGGATCTATGGTTTTCCCTCGAGTCTTTCCCACGAGGCTTTCCCACAGGGCTGTCCCACGTGCACACGTGGTGGGAGTCGATCCTCGGCTTGAACGTCAAGGCAGTGCAGGGAAAACAGGTTCCTCTGGAATGGACTGACACATCTGGGGAACTCTTGGAATGGTGGCACGACCCTGGAGTTCCTCTCGCCTTTCCTGTGGAGAGCGCCTCCTCTTGAGATGCGACGGGAACGCCGGGAATTCTTTCCCTACGAAACAGGGAAAGGATCCCTCATCTCGAGCGAGGAGGCGGAAACGGGGCTCCCCTGGATGTGTGCGGGACCCCACGTGCTTCCTCTCGAGTGCAGACGGGTATGTCGGGGAACTTCTTGAGTTGCAGCAAGGGTGTGAAGGACCCTTTGGAAATTCCAGTGGTTAGATGTGATTGGCCTCGAGAAGCCTCAGCGGAAATGGGCCTCATCTCGCCTGGGGGGCAAAACCTCCTGGATTTTCTCGAGTTGCGGCAGGTGCTCTCGACTTACGACGGTTACCTCGGGGACCCGCTCTGGTGGCCTCAGGAAAGGCCAGTCCCCATGCGAGTTCCTCGGGGGCCTCTCGGGATTCCTCTCCCGTCGATGCCGGGGCCTAAGACCTTGTGTGGAGTCGGGGCCGGAACCTGAGGATTCCTCTCCAGTGCTGACATGGATCTTGGGGTACTTCTGGAGTCTCCCCAGGGGAGTCAGTCCTCGTCTCGAATGCGGGCATGCACTTGCGCTTTCCTCCAGAGCGGTAGCAGCCGTGTCACGCAGTCCGCCGCGTGGATCAAAGGATCTATGGTTTTCCCTCGAGTGTTTCCCACGAGGCTTTCCCACGAGGCTTTCCCACAGGGCTGTCCCACGTGCACACGTGGTGGGAGTCGATCCTCGACTTGAACGTCAAGGCAGTGCAGGGAAAACAGGTTCCTCTGGAATGAACTGACACAACTGGGGGTCTCTTGGAATGGTGTCACGACCCTGGAGTTCCTCTCGCCTTTCCTGTGGAGAGCGCCTCCTCTTGAGATGCGACGGGAACGCCGGGAATTCTTTCCCTACGAATCAGGGAAAGGATCCCTCATCTCGAGCTAGGAGGCGGAAACGGGGCTCCCCTGGATGTGTGCGGGACCCCACGTTCTTCCTCTCGAGTGCAGACGGGTATGTCGGGAAACTTCTTGAGTTGCAGCAACGGTGTGAAGGACCCTTTGGAAGTTCCAGTGGTTAGATGTGATTGGCCTCGAGAAGCCTCAGCGGAAATGGGCCTCATCTCGCCTGGGGGGCAAAACCTCCTGGATTTTCTCGAGTTGCGGCAGGTGCTCTCTACTTACGACTGGGACCTCAGGTACCCGCTCTGGTGGCCTCAGGAAAGGCCAGTCCCCATGCGAGTTCCTCGGGGGCCTCTCAGGATTCCACTCCGTCGATGCCGGGGCTTAAGACCTTGTGTGGAGTCGGGGCCGGAACCTGAGGATTCCTCTCCAGTGCTGACATGGATCTTGGGGTACTTCTGGAGTCTCCCCAGGGGAGTCAGTCCTCGTCTCGAATGCGGGCATGCACTTGCGCTTTCCTCCAGAGCGGCAGCAGCAGTGTCACGCAGTCCGCCGCGTGGATCAAAGGATCTGTGGTTTTCCCTCGAGTCTTTCCCACGAGGCTTTCCCACGAGGCTTTCCCACAGGGCTGTCCCACGTGCACACCTGGTGGGAGTCGATCCTCGGCTTGAACGTCAAGGCAGTGAAGGGAAAACAGATTCCTCTGGAATGGACTGACACATCTGGGGGACTCTTGGTATGGTGTCACGACCCTGGAGTTCCTCTCGCTTTTCCTGTGGAGAGCGCCTCCTCTTGAGATGCGACGGGAAAGCCGGGAATTCTTTCCCTACGAAACAGGGAAAGGATCCCTCATCTCGAGCTAGGAGGCGGAAACGGTGCTCCCCTGGATGTGTGTGGGACTCCACGTGCTTCCTCTCGATTGGAGACGGGTATGTCGGGGACCTTCTTGAGTTGCAGCAAGGGAGTGAAGGACCCTTTGGAAGTTCCAGTGGTTAGATGTGATTGGCCTCGAGAAGCTTCAGCGGAAATGGGCCTCATCTCGCCTGGAGGGCAAAACCTCCTGGATTTTCTCGAGTTGCGGCAGGTGCTCTCGACTTACGACGAGGACCTCAGGGACCCGCTCTGGTGGCCTCAGGAAAGGCCAGTCCCCATGCGAGTTCCTCGGGGGCCTCTCGGGATTCCTGTCCCGTCGATGCCGGGCCTAAGACCTTGTGTGGAGTCGGGGCCGGAACCTGAGGATTCCTCTTCAGTGCTGACATGGATCTTGGGGTACTTCTGGAGTCTCCCCAGGGGAGTCAGTCCTCGTCTCGAATGCGGGCATGCACTTGCGCTTTCCTCCAGAGCGGTAGCAGCAGTGTCACGCAGTCCGCCGCGTGGATCAAAGGATGTATGCTTTTCCCTCGAGTCTTTCCCACGAGGCTTTCCCACGAGGCTTTCCCATAGGGCTGTCTCACGTGCACACGTGGTGGGAGTCGATCCTCGGCTTGAACGTCAAGGCAGTGCAGGGAAAACAGGTTCCTCTGGAATGGACTGACACATCTGGGGGACTCTTGGAATGGTGGCACGACCCTGGAGTTCCTCTCGCCTTTCCTGTGGAGAGCGCCTCCTCTTGAGATGCGACGGGAACGCCGGGAATTCTTTCCCTACGAAACAGGGAAAGGATCCCTCATCTCGAGCTAGGAGGCGCAAACGGGGCTCCCCTGGATGTGTGCGGGACACCACATGCTTCCTCTCGAGTGGAGACGGGTATGTCGGGGAACTTCTTGAGTTGCAGCAAGGGTGTGAAGGACCCTTTGGAAGTTCCAGTGGTTAGATGTGATTGGCCTCGAGAAGCCTCAGCGGAAATGGGCCTCATCTCGCCTGGAGGGCAAAACCTCCTGGATTTTCTCGAGTTGCGGCAGGTGCTCTCGACTTACGACGGGGACCTCAGGGACCCGCTCTGGTGGCCTCAGGAAAGGCCAGTCCCCATGCGAGTTCCTCCGGGGCATCTTGGCATTCCTCTCCCGTTGATGCCGGGGCCTAAGACCTTGTGTGGAGTCGGGGCCGGAACCTGAGGATTCCTCTCCAGTGCTGACATGGATCTTGGGGTAATTCTGGAGTCTCCCCAGGGGAGTCAGTCCTTGTCTCGAATGCGGGCATGCACTTGCGCTTTCCTCCAGAGCGGCAGCAGCAGTGTCACGCAGTCCGCCGCGTGGATCAAAGGATCTGTGGTTGTCCCTCGAGTCTTTCCCACGAGGCTTTCCCACGAGGCTTTCCCACAGGGCTGTCCCACGTGCACACCTGGTGGGAGTCGAACCTCGGCTTGAACCTCAAGGCAGTGAAGGGAAAACAGGTTCCTCTGGAATGGACTGACACATCTGGGGGACTCTTGGAATGGTGTCACGACCTTGGAGTTCCTCTCCCCTTACCTGTGGAGAGCGCCTCCTCTTGAGATGCGACGGGAACGCCGGGAATTCTTTCCCTACGAAACAGGGAAAGGATCCCTCATCTCGAGCTAGGAGGCGGAAACGGTGCTCCCCTGGATGTGTGCGGGACCCCACGTGCTTCCTCTCGAGTGGAGACGCGTATGTCGGGGACCTTCTTGAGTTGCAGCAAGGGTGTGAAGGACCCTTTGGAAGTTCCAGTGGTTACATGTGATTGGCCTCGAGAAGCCTCATCGGAAATGGGCCTCATCTCGCCTGGAGGGCAAAACCTCCTGGATTTTCTCGAGTTGCGGCAGGTGCTCTCGACTTACGACGAGGACCTCAGGGACCCGCTCTGGTGGCCTCAGGAAAGGCCAGTCCCCATGCGAGTTCCTCTGGGGATTCCTCTCCCGTCGATGCCGCGGCCTAAGACCTTGTGTGGAGTAGGGGCCGGAACCTGAGGATTCCTCTCCAGTGCTGACATGGATCTTGGGGTACTTCTGGAGTCTCCCCAGGGGAGTCAGTCCTCCTCTCGAATGCGGGCATGCACTTGCGCTTTCCTCCAGAGCGGTAGCAGCAGTGTCACGCAGTCCGCCGCGTGGATCAAAGGATGTATGGTTTTCCCTCGAGTCTTTCCCACGAGGCTTTCCCACGAGGCTTTCCCACAGGGCTGTCCCACGTGCACACGTGGTGGGAGTCGATCCTCGCCTTGAACGTCAAGGCAGTGCAGGGAAAACAGGTTCCTCTGGAATGGACTGACACATCTGGGGGACTCTTGGAATGGTGGCACGACCCTGGAGTTCCTCTCGCCTTTCCTGTGGAGAGCGCCTCCTCTTGAGATGCGACGGGAACGCCGGGAATTCTTTCCCTACGAAACAGGGAAAGGATCCCTCATCTCGAGCTAGGAGGCTGAAACGGGGCTCCCCTGGATGTGTGCGGGACCCACGTGCTTCCTCTCGAGTGGAGACGGGTATGTCGGGGAACTTCTTGAGTTGCAGCAAGGGTGTGAAGGACCCTTTGGAAGTTCCAGTGGTTTGACGTGATTAGCCACGAGAAGCCTCAGCGGAAATGGGCCTCATCTCGCCTGGAGGGCAAAACCTCCTGGATTTTCTCGAGTTGCGGCAGGTGCTCTCGACTTACGACGGGGACCTCAGGGACCCGGTCTGGTGGCCTCAGGAAAGGCCAGTCCCCATGCGAGTTCCTCGGGGGCCTCTCGGGATTCCTCTCCCGTCGATGCCGGGGCCTAAGACCTTGTGTGGAGTCGGGGCCGGAACCTGAGGTTTCTCTCCAGTGCTGACATGGATCTAGGGGTACTTCTGGAGTCTCCCAGGGGAGTCAGTCCTCGTCTCGAATGCGGGCATGCACTTGCGCTTTCCTCCAGAGCGGTAGCAGCAGTGTCACGCAGTCCGCCGCGTGGATCAAAGGATCTATGGATTTCCCTCGAGTCTTTCCCACGAGGCTTTCCCACAGGGCTGTCCCACGTGCACACGTGGTGGGAGTCGATCCTCGGCTTGAACGTCAAGGCAGTGCAGGGAAAACAGGTTCCTCTGGAATGGACTGACACATCTGGGGAACTCTTGGAATGGTGGCACGACCCTGGAGTTCCTCTCGCCTTTCCTGTGGAGAGCGCCTCCTCTTGAGATGCGACGGGAACGCCGGGAATTCTTTCCCTACGAAACAGGGAAAGGATCCCTCATCTCGAGCGAGGAGGCGGAAACGGGGCTCCCCTGGATGTGTGCGGGACCCCACGTGCTTCCTCTCGAGTGCAGACGGGTATGTCGGGGAACTTCTTGAGTTGCAGCAAGGGTGTGAAGGACCCTTTGGAAATTCCAGTGGTTAGATGTGATTGGCCTCGAGAAGCCTCAGCGGAAATGGGCCTCATCTCGCCTGGGGGGCAAAACCTCCTGGATTTTCTCGAGTTGCGGCAGGTGCTCTCGACTTACGACGGTGACCTCGGGGACCCGCTCTGGTGGCCTCAGGAAAGGCCAGTCCCCATGCGAGTTCCTCGGGGGCCTCTCGGGATTCCTCTCCCGTCGATGCCGGGGCCTAAGACCTTGTGTGGAGTCGGGGCCGGAACCTGAGGATTCCTCTCCAGTGCTGACATGGATCTTGGGGTACTTCTGGAGTCTCCCCAGGGGAGTCAGTCCTCGTCTCGAATGCGGGCATGCACTTGCGCTTTCCTCCAGAGCGGTAGCAGCCGTGTCACGCAGTCCGCCGCGTGGATCAAAGGATCTATGGTTTTCCCTCGAGTGTTTCCCACGAGGCTTTCCCACGAGGCTTTCCCACAGGGCTGTCCCACTTGCACACGTGGTGGGAGTCGATCCTCGACTTGAACGTCAAGGCAGTGCAGGGAAAACAGGTTCCTCTGGAATGAACTGACACAACTGGGGGTCTCTTGGAATGGTGTCACGACCCTGGAGTTCCTCTCGCCTTTCCTGTGGAGAGCGCCTCCTCTTGAGATGCGACGGGAACGCCGGGAATTCTGTCCCTACGACACAGGGAAAGGATCCCTCATCTCGAGCTAGGAGGCGGAAACGGGGCTCCCCTGGATGTGTGCGGGACCCCACGTTCTTCCTCTCGAGTGCAGACGGGTATGTCGGGAAACTTCTTGAGTTGCAGCAACGGTGTGAAGGACCCTTTGGAAGTTCCAGTGGTTAGATGTGATTGGCCTCGAGAAGCCTCAGCGGAAATGGGCCTCATCTCGCCTGGGGGGCAAAACCTCCTGGATTTTCTCGAGTTGCGGCAGGTGCTCTCTACTTACGACTGGGACCTCAGGTACCCGCTCTGGTGGCCTCAGGAAAGGCCAGTCCCCATGCGAGTTCCTCGGGGGCCTCTCAGGATTCCACTCCGTCGATGCCGGGGCTTAAGACCTTGTGTGGAGTCGGGGCCGGAACCTGAGGATTCCTCTCCAGTGCTGACATGGATCTTGGGGTACTTCTGGAGTCTCCCCAGGGGAGTCAGTCCTCGTCTCGAATGCGGGCATGCACTTGCGCTTTCCTCCAGAACGGTAGCAGCAGTGTCACGCAGTCCGCCGCGTGGATCAAAGGACCTATGGTTTTCCCTCGAGTCTTTCCCACGAGGCTTTCCCACGAGGCTTTCCCACAGGGCTGTCCCACGTGCACACGTGGTGGGAGTCGATCCTCGGCTTGAACGTCAAGGCAGTGCAGGGAAAACAGGTTCCTCTGGAATGGACTGACACATCTGGGGGACTCTTGGAATGATGACATGACCCTGGAGTTTCTCTCGCCTTTCCTGTGGAGAGCGCCTCCTCTTGAGATGCGACGGGAACGCCGGGAATTCTTTCCCTACGAAACAGGGAAAGGATCCCTCATCTCGAGCTAGGAGGCTGAAACGGGGCTCCCCTGGATGTGTGCGGGACCCACGTGCTTCCTCTCGAGTGGAGACGGGTATGTCGGGGAACTTCTTGAGTTGCAGCAAGGGTGTGAAGGACCCTTTGGAAGTTCCAGTGGTTTGACGTGATTAGCCACGAGAAGCCTCAGCGGAAATGGGCCTCATCTCGCCTGGAGGGCAAAACCTCCTGGATTTTCTCGAGTTGCGGCAGGTGCTCTCGACTTACGACGGGGACCTCAGGGACCCGGTCTGGTGGCCTCAGGAAAGGCCAGTCCCCATGCGAGTTCCTCGGGGGCCTCTCGGGATTCCTCTCCCGTCGATGCCGGGGCCTAAGACCTTGTGTGGAGTCGGGGCCGGAACCTGAGGTTTCTCTCCAGTGCTGACATGGATCTAGGGGTACTTCTGGAGTCTCCCAGGGGAGTCAGTCCTCGTCTCGAATGCGGGCATGCACTTGCGCTTTCCTCCAGAGCGGTAGCAGCAGTGTCACGCAGTCCGCCGCGTGGATCAAAGGATCTATGGTTTTCCCTCGAGTCTTTCCCACGAGGCTTTCCCACAGGGCTGTCCCACGTGCACACGTGGTGGGAGTCGATCCTCGGCTTGAACGTCAAGGCAGTGCAGGGAAAACAGGTTCCTCTGGAATGGACTGACACATCTGGGGAACTCTTGGAATGGTGGCACGACCCTGGAGTTCCTCTCGCCTTTCCTGTGGAGAGCGCCTCCTCTTGAGATGCGACGGGAACGCCGGGAATTCTTTCCCTACGAAACAGGGAAAGGATCCCTCATCTCGAGCGAGGAGGCGGAAACGGGGCTCCCCTGGATGTGTGCGGGACCCCACGTGCTTCCTCTCGAGTGCAGACGGGTATGTCGGGGAACTTCTTGAGTTGCAGCAAGGGTGTGAAGGACCCTTTGGAAATTCCAGTGGTTAGATGTGATTGGCCTCGAGAAGCCTCAGCGGAAATGGGCCTCATCTCGCCTGGGGGGCAAAACCTCCTGGATTTTCTCGAGTTGCGGCAGGTGCTCTCGACTTACGACGGTGACCTCGGGGACCCGCTCTGGTGGCCTCAGGAAAGGCCAGTCCCCATGCGAGTTCCTCGGGGGCCTCTCGGGATTCCTCTCCCGTCGATGCCGGGGCCTAAGACCTTGTGTGGAGTCGGGGCCGGAACCTGAGGATTCCTCTCCAGTGCTGACATGGATCTTGGGGTACTTCTGGAGTCTCCCCAGGGGAGTCAGTCCTCGTCTCGAATGCGGGCATGCACTTGCGCTTTCCTCCAGAGCGGTAGAAGCCGTGTCACGCAGTCCGCCGCGTGGATCAAAGGATCTATGGTTTTCCCTCGAGTGTTTCCCACGAGGCTTTCCCACGAGGCTTTCCCACAGGGCTGTCCCACGTGCACACGTGGTGGGAGTCGATCCTCGACTTGAACGTCAAGGCAGTGCAGGGAAAACAGGTTCCTCTGGAATGAACTGACACAACTGGGGGTCTCTTGGAATGGTGTCACGACCCTGGAGTTCCTCTCGCCTTTCCTGTGGAGAGCGCCTCCTCTTGAGATGCGACGGGAACGCCGGGAATTCTTTCCCTACGAAACAGGGAAAGGATCCCTCATCTCGAGCTAGGAGGCGGAAACGGGGCTCCCCTGGATGTGTGCGGGACCCCACGTTCTTCCTCTCGAGTGCAGACGGGTATGTCGGGAAACTTCTTGAGTTGCAGCAACGGTGTGAAGGACCCTTTGGAAGTTCCAGTGGTTAGATGTGATTGGCCTCGAGAAGCCTCAGCGGAAATGGGCCTCATCTCGCCTGGGGGGCAAAACCTCCTGGATTTTCTCGAGTTGCGGCAGGTGCTCTCTACTTACGACTGGGACCTCAGGTACCCGCTCTGGTGGCCTCAGGAAAGGCCAGTCCCCATGCGAGTTCCTCGGGGGCCTCTCAGGATTCCACTCCGTCGATGCCGGGGCTTAAGACCTTGTGTGGAGTCGGGGCCGGAACCTGAGGATTCCTCTCCAGTGCTGACATGGATCTTGGGGTACTTCTGGAGTCTCCCCAGGGGAGTCAGTCCTCGTCTCGAATGCGGGCATGCACTTGCGCTTTCCTCCAGAGCGGCAGCAGCAGTGTCACGCAGTCCGCCGCGTGGATCAAAGGATCTGTGGTTTTCCCTCGAGTCTTTCCCACGAGGCTTTCCCACGAGGCTTTCCCACAGGGCTGTCCCACGTGCACACCTGGTGGGAGTCGATCCTCGGCTTGAACGTCAAGGCAGTGAAGGGAAAACAGATTCCTCTGGAATGGACTGACACATCTGGGGGACTCTTGGTATGGTGTCACGACCCTGGAGTTCCTCTCGCTTTTCCTGTGGAGAGCGCCTCCTCTTGAGATGCGACGGGAAAGCCGGGAATTCTTTCCCTACGAAACAGGGAAAGGATCCCTCATCTCGAGCTAGGAGGCGGAAACGGTGCTCCCCTGGATGTGTGTGGGACTCCACGTGCTTCCTCTCGATTGGAGACGGGTATGTCGGGGACCTTCTTGAGTTGCAGCAAGGGAGTGAAGGACCCTTTGGAAGTTCCAGTGGTTAGATGTGATTGGCCTCGAGAAGCTTCAGCGGAAATGGGCCTCATCTCGCCTGGAGGGCAAAACCTCCTGGATTTTCTCGAGTTGCGGCAGGTGCTCTCGACTTACGACGAGGACCTCAGGGACCCGCTCTGGTGGCCTCAGGAAAGGCCAGTCCCCATGCGAGTTCCTCGGGGGCCTCTCGGGATTCCTGTCCCGTCGATGCCGGGCCTAAGACCTTGTGTGGAGTCGGGGCCGGAACCTGAGGATTCCTCTTCAGTGCTGACATGGATCTTGGGGTACTTCTGGAGTCTCCCCAGGGGAGTCAGTCCTCGTCTCGAATGCGGGCATGCACTTGCGCTTTCCTCCAGAGAGGTAGCAGCAGTGTCACGCAGTCCGCCGCGTGGATCAAAGGATGTATGCTTTTCCCTCGAGTCTTTCCCACGAGGCTTTCCCACGAGGCTTTCCCATAGGGCTGTCCCACGTGCACACGTGGTGGGAGTCGATCCTCGGCTTGAACGTCAAGGCAGTGCAGGGAAAACAGGTTCCTCTGGAATGGACTGACACATCTGGGGGACTCTTGGAATGGTGGCACGACCCTGGAGTTCCTCTCGCCTTTCCTGTGGAGAGCGCCTCCTCTTGAGATGCGACGGGAACGCCGGGAATTCTTTCCCTACGAAACAGGGAAAGGATCCCTCATCTCGAGCTAGGAGGCGCAAACGGGGCTCCCCTGGATGTGTGCGGGACACCACATGCTTCCTCTCGAGTGGAGACGGGTATGTCGGGGAACTTCTTGAGTTGCAGCAAGGGTGTGAAGGACCCTTTGGAAGTTCCAGTGGTTAGATGTGATTGGCCTCGAGAAGCCTCAGCGGAAATGGGCCTCATCTCGCCTGGAGGGCAAAACCTCCTGGATTTTCTCGAGTTGCGGCAGGTGCTCTCGACTTACGACGGGGACCTCAGGGACCCGCTCTGGTGGCCTCAGGAAAGGCCAGTCCCCATGCGAGTTCCTCCGGGGCATCTTGGCATTCCTCTCCCGTTGATGCCGGGGCCTAAGACCTTGTGTGGAGTCGGGGCCGGAACCTGAGGATTCCTCTCCAGTGCTGACATGGATCTTGGGGTAATTCTGGAGTCTCCCCAGGGGAGTCAGTCCTCGTCTCGAATGCGGGCATGCACTTGCGCTTTCCTCCAGAGCGGCAGCAGCAGTGTCACGCAGTCCGCCGCGTGGATCAAAGGATCTGTGGTTTTCCCTCGAGTCTTTCCCACGAGGCTTTCCCACGAGGCTTTCCCACAGGGCTGTCCCACGTGCACACCTGGTGGGAGTCGAACCTCGGCTTGAACCTCAAGGCAGTGAAGGGAAAACAGGTTCCTCTGGAATGGACTGACACATCTGGGGGACTCTTGGAATGGTGTCACGACCTTGGAGTTCCTCTCCCCTTACCTGTGGAGAGCGCCTCCTCTTGAGATGCGACGGGAACGCCGGGAATTCTTTCCCTACGAAACAGGGAAAGGATCCCTCATCTCGAGCTAGGAGGCGGAAACGGTGCTCCCCTGGATGTGTGCGGGACCCCACGTGCTTCCTCTCGAGTGGAGACGCGTATGTCGGGGACCTTCTTGAGTTGCAGCAAGGGTGTGAAGGACCCTTTGGAAGTTCCAGTGGTTACATGTGATTGGCCTCGAGAAGCCTCATCGGAAATGGGCCTCATCTCGCCTGGAGGGCAAAACCTCCTGGATTTTCTCGAGTTGCGGCAGGTGCTCTCGACTTACGACGAGGACCTCAGGGACCCGCTCTGGTGGCCTCAGGAAAGGCCAGTCCCCATGCGAGTTCCTCTGGGGATTCCTCTCCCGTCGATGCCGCGGCCTAAGACCTTGTGTGGAGTAGGGGCCGGAACCTGAGGATTCCTCTCCAGTGCTGACATGGATCTTGGGGTACTTCTGGAGTCTCCCCAGGGGAGTCAGTCCTCCTCTCGAATGCGGGCATGCACTTGCGCTTTCCTCCAGAGCGGTAGCAGCAGTGTCACGCAGTCCGCCGCGTGGATCAAAGGATGTATGGTTTTCCCTCGAGTCTTTCCCACGAGGCTTTCCCACGAGGCTTTCCCACAGGGCTGTCCCACGTGCACACGTGGTGGGAGTCGATCCTCGCCTTGAACGTCAAGGCAGTGCAGGGAAAACAGGTTCCTCTGGAATGGACTGACACATCTGGGGGACTCTTGGAATGGTGGCACGACCCTGGAGTTCCTCTCGCCTTTCCTGTGGAGAGCGCCTCCTCTTGAGATGCGACGGGAACGCCGGGAATTCTTTCCCTACGAAACAGGGAAAGGATCCCTCATCTCGAGCTAGGAGGCTGAAACGGGGCTCCCCTGGATGTGTGCGGGACCCACGTGCTTCCTCTCGAGTGGAGACGGGTATGTCGGGGAACTTCTTGAGTTGCAGCAAGGGTGTGAAGGACCCTTTGGAAGTTCCAGTGGTTTGACGTGATTAGCCACGAGAAGCCTCAGCGGAAATGGGCCTCATCTCGCCTGGAGGGCAAAACCTCCTGGATTTTCTCGAGTTGCGGCAGGTGCTCTCGACTTACGACGGGGACCTCAGGGACCCGCGCTGGTGGCCTCAGGAAAGGCCAGTCCCCATGCGAGTTTCTCGGGGGCCTCTCGGGATTCCACTCCCGTTGATGCCGGGGCCTAAGACCTTGTGTGGCGTCGGGGCTGGAACCTGAGGATTCCTCTCCAGTGCTGACATGGATCTTGGGGTACTTCTGGAGTCTCCCCAGGGGAGTCAGTCCTCGTCTCGAATGCGGGCATGCACTTGCGCTTTCCTCGAGAGCGGCAGCAGCAGTGTCACCCAGTCCGCCGCATGGATCAAAGGATCTGTGGTTTTCCCTCGAGTCTTTCCCACGAGGCTTTCCCACGAGGCTTTCCCACAGGGCTGTCCCACGTGCACACCTGGTGGGAGTCGATCCTCGGCTTGAACGTCAAGGCAGTGAAGGGAAAACAGGTTCCTCTGGAATGGACTGACACATCTGGGGGTCTCTTGGAATGGTGTCACGACCCTGGAGTTCCTCTCGCCTTTCCTGTGGAGAGTGCCTCGTCTTGAGATGCGACGGGAACGCCGGGAATTCTTTCCCTACGAAACAGGGAAAGGATCCCTCATCTCGAGCTAGGAGGCGGAAACGGGGCTCCCCTGGATGTGTGCTGGACACCACGTGCTTCCTCTCGAGTGGAGACGGGTATGTCGGGGAACTTCTTGAGTTGCAGCAATGGTGTGAAGGACCCTTTGGAAGTTCCAGTGGTTAGATGTGATTGGCCTCGAGAAGCCTCAGCGGAAATTTGCCTCATCTCGCCTGGAGGGCAAAAACTCCTGGATTTTCTCGAGTTGCGGCAGGTGCTCTCTACTTACGACTGGGACCTCAGGTACCCGCTCTGGTGGCCTCAGGAAAGGCCAGTCCCCATGCGAGTTCCTCGGGGGCCTCTCAGGATTCCACTCCGTCGATGCCGGGGCTTAAGACCTTGTGTGGAGTCGGGGCCGGAACCTGAGGATTCCTCTCCAGTGCTGACATGGATCTTGGGGTACTTCTGGAGTCTCCCCAGGGGAGTCAGTCCTCGTCTCGAATGCGGGCATGCACTTGCGCTTTCCTCCAGAGCGGTAGCAGCCGTGTCACGCAGTCCGCCGCGTGGATCAAAGGATCTATGGTTTTCCCTCGAGTGTTTCCCACGAGGCTTTCCCACGAGGCTTTCCCACAGGGCTGTCCCACGTGCACACGTGGTGGGAGTCGATCCTCGACTTGAACGTCAAGGCAGTGCAGGGAAAACAGGTTCCTCTGGAATGAACTGACACAACTGGGGGTCTCTTGGAATGGTGTCACGACCCTGGAGTTCCTCTCGCCTTTCCTGTGGAGAGCGCCTCCTCTTGAGATGCGACGGGAACGCCGGGAATTCTTTCCCTACGAAACAGGGAAAGGATCCCTCATCTCGAGCTAGGAGGCGGAAACGGGGCTCCCCTGGATGTGTGCGGGACCCCACGTTCTTCCTCTCGAGTGCAGACGGGTATGTCGGGAAACTTCTTGAGTTGCAGCAACGGTGTGAAGGACCCTTTGGAAGTTCCAGTGGTTAGATGTGATTGGCCTCGAGAAGCCTCAGCGGAAATGGGCCTCATCTCGCCTGGGGGGCAAAACCTCCTGGATTTTCTCGAGTTGCGGCAGGTGCTCTCTACTTACGACTGGGACCTCAGGTACCCGCTCTGGTGGCCTCAGGAAAGGCCAGTCCCCATGCGAGTTCCTCGGGGGCCTCTCAGGATTCCACTCCGTCGATGCCGGGGCTTAAGACCTTGTGTGGAGTCGGGGCCGGAACCTGAGGATTCCTCTCCAGTGCTGACATGGATCTTGGGGTACTTCTGGAGTCTCCCCAGGGGAGTCAGTCCTCGTCTCGAATGCGGGCATGCACTTGCGCTTTCCTCCAGAGCGGCAGCAGCAGTGTCACGCAGTCCGCCGCGTGGATCAAAGGATCTGTGGTTTTCCCTCGAGTCTTTCCCACGAGGCTTTCCCACGAGGCTTTCCCACAGGGCTGTCCCACGTGCACACCTGGTGGGAGTCGATCCTCGGCTTGAACGTCAAGGCAGTGAAGGGAAAACAGATTCCTCTGGAATGGACTGACACATCTGGGGGACTCTTGGTATGGTGTCACGACCCTGGAGTTCCTCTCGCTTTTCCTGTGGAGAGCGCCTCCTCTTGAGATGCGACGGGAAAGCCGGGAATTCTTTCCCTACGAAACAGGGAAAGGATCCCTCATCTCGAGCTAGGAGGCGGAAACGGTGCTCCCCTGGATGTGTGTGGGACTCCACGTGCTTCCTCTCGATTGGAGACGGGTATGTCGGGGACCTTCTTGAGTTGCAGCAAGGGAGTGAAGGACCCTTTGGAAGTTCCAGTGGTTAGATGTGATTGGCCTCGAGAAGCTTCAGCGGAAATGGGCCTCATCTCGCCTGGAGGGCAAAACCTCCTGGATTTTCTCGAGTTGCGGCAGGTGCTCTCGACTTACGACGAGGACCTCAGGGACCCGCTCTGGTGGCCTCAGGAAAGGCCAGTCCCCATGCGAGTTCCTCGGGGGCCTCTCGGGATTCCTGTCCCGTCGATGCCGGGCCTAAGACCTTGTGTGGAGTCGGGGCCGGAACCTGAGGATTCCTCTTCAGTGCTGACATGGATCTTGGGGTACTTCTGGAGTCTCCCCAGGGGAGTCAGTCCTCGTCTCGAATGCGGGCATGCACTTGCGCTTTCCTCCAGAGCGGTAGCAGCAGTGTCACGCAGTCCGCCGCGTGGATCAAAGGATGTATGCTTTTCCCTCGAGTCTTTCCCACGAGGCTTTCCCACGAGGCTTTCCCATAGGGCTGTCCCACGTGCACACGTGGTGGGAGTCGATCCTCGGCTTGAACGTCAAGGCAGTGCAGGGAAAACAGGTTCCTCTGGAATGGACTGACACATCTGGGGGACTCTTGGAATGGTGGCACGACCCTGGAGTTCCTCTCGCCTTTCCTGTGGAGAGCGCCTCCTCTTGAGATGCGACGGGAACGCCGGGAATTCTTTCCCTACGAAACAGGGAAAGGATCCCTCATCTCGAGCTAGGAGGCGCAAACGGGGCTCCCCTGGATGTGTGCGGGACACCACATGCTTCCTCTCGAGTGGAGACGGGTATGTCGGGGAACTTCTTGAGTTGCAGCAAGGGTGTGAAGGACCCTTTGGAAGTTCCAGTGGTTAGATGTGATTGGCCTCGAGAAGCCTCAGCGGAAATGGGCCTCATCTCGCCTGGAGGGCAAAACCTCCTGGATTTTCTCGAGTTGCGGCAGGTGCTCTCGACTTACGACGGGGACCTCAGGGACCCGCTCTGGTGGCCTCAGGAAAGGCCAGTCCCCATGCGAGTTCCTCCGGGGCATCTTGGCATTCCTCTCCCGTTGATGCCGGGGCCTAAGACCTTGTGTGGAGTCGGGGCCGGAACCTGAGGATTCCTCTCCAGTGCTGACATGGATCTTGGGGTAATTCTGGAGTCTCCCCAGGGGAGTCAGTCCTCGTCTCGAATGCGGGCATGCACTTGCGCTTTCCTCCAGAGCGGCAGCAGCAGTGTCACGCAGTCCGCCGCGTGGATCAAAGGATCTGTGGTTTTCCCTCGAGTCTTTCCCACGAGGCTTTCCCACGAGGCTTTCCCACAGGGCTGTCCCACGTGCACACCTGGTGGGAGTCGAACCTCGGCTTGAACCTCAAGGCAGTGAAGGGAAAACAGGTTCCTCTGGAATGGACTGACACATCTGGGGGACTCGTGGAATGGTGTCACGACCTTGGAGTTCCTCTCCCCTTACCTGTGGAGAGCGCCTCCTCTTGAGATGCGACGGGAACGCCGGGAATTCTTTCCCTACGAAACAGGGAAAGGATCCCTCATCTCGAGCTAGGAGGCGGAAACGGTGCTCCCCTGGATGTGTGCGGGACCCCACGTGCTTCCTCTCGAGTGGAGACGCGTATGTCGGGGACCTTCTTGAGTTGCAGCAAGGGTGTGAAGGACCCTTTGGAAGTTCCAGTGGTTACATGTGATTGGCCTCGAGAAGCCTCATCGGAAATGGGCCTCATCTCGCCTGGAGGGCAAAACCTCCTGGATTTTCTCGAGTTGCGGCAGGTGCTCTCGACTTACGACGAGGACCTCAGGGACCCGCTCTGGTGGCCTCAGGAAAGGCCAGTCCCCATGCGAGTTCCTCTGGGGATTCCTCTCCCGTCGATGCCGCGGCCTAAGACCTTGTGTGGAGTAGGGGCCGGAACCTGAGGATTCCTCTCCAGTGCTGACATGGATCTTGGGGTACTTCTGGAGTCTCCCCAGGGG
This sequence comes from Ovis canadensis, assembly GCF_042477335.2. Taxonomy (NCBI): domain Eukaryota; kingdom Metazoa; phylum Chordata; class Mammalia; order Artiodactyla; family Bovidae; genus Ovis; species Ovis canadensis. Next base: position 6,345,135 of record NC_091252.1, read on the forward strand.
AGTCAGTCCTCCTCTCGAATGCGGGCATGCACTTGCGCTTTCCTCCAGAGCGGTAGCAGCAGTGTCACGCAGTCCGCCGCGTGGATCAAAGGATGTATGGTTTTCCCTCGAGTCTTTCCCACGAGGCTTTCCCACGAGGCTTTCCCACAGGGCTGTCCCACGTGCACACGTGGTGGGAGTCGATCCTCGCCTTGAACGTCAAGGCAGTGCAGGGAAAACAGGTTCCTCTGGAATGGACTGACACATCTGGGGGACTCTTGGAATGGTGGCACGACCCTGGAGTTCCTCTCGCCTTTCCTGTGGAGAGCGCCTCCTCTTGAGATGCGACGGGAACGCCGGGAATTCTTTCCCTACGAAACAGGGAAAGGATCCCTCATCTCGAGCTAGGAGGCTGAAACGGGGCTCCCCTGGATGTGTGCGGGACCCACGTGCTTCCTCTCGAGTGGAGACGGGTATGTCGGGGAACTTCTTGAGTTGCAGCAAGGGTGTGAAGGACCCTTTGGAAGTTCCAGTGGTTTGACGTGATTAGCCACGAGAAGCCTCAGCGGAAATGGGCCTCATCTCGCCTGGAGGGCAAAACCTCCTGGATTTTCTCGAGTTGCGGCAGGTGCTCTCGACTTACGACGGGGACCTCAGGGACCCGCGCTGGTGGCCTCAGGAAAGGCCAGTCCCCATGCGAGTTTCTCGGGGGCCTCTCGGGATTCCACTCCCGTTGATGCCGGGGCCTAAGACCTTGTGTGGCGTCGGGGCTGGAACCTGAGGATTCCTCTCCAGTGCTGACATGGATCTTGGGGTACTTCTGGAGTCTCCCCAGGGGAGTCAGTCCTCGTCTCGAATGCGGGCATGCACTTGCGCTTTCCTCGAGAGCGGCAGCAGCAGTGTCACCCAGTCCGCCGCATGGATCAAAGGATCTGTGGTTTTCCCTCGAGTCTTTCCCACGAGGCTTTCCCACGAGGCTTTCCCACAGGGCTGTCCCACGTGCACACCTGGTGGGAGTCGATCCTCGGCTTGAACGTCAAGGCAGTGAAGGGAAAACAGGTTCCTCTGGAATGGACTGACACATCTGGGGGTCTCTTGGAATGGTGTCACGACCCTGGAGTTCCTCTCGCCTTTCCTGTGGAGAGTGCCTCGTCTTGAGATGCGACGGGAACGCCGGGAATTCTTTCCCTACGAAACAGGGAAAGGATCCCTCATCTCGAGCTAGGAGGCGGAAACGGGGCTCCCCTGGATGTGTGCTGGACACCACGTGCTTCCTCTCGAGTGGAGACGGGTATGTCGGGGAACTTCTTGAGTTGCAGCAATGGTGTGAAGGACCCTTTGGAAGTTCCAGTGGTTAGATGTGATTGGCCTCGAGAAGCCTCAGCGGAAATTTGCCTCATCTCGCCTGGAGGGCAAAAACTCCTGGATTTTCTCGAGTTGCGGCAGGTGCTCTCTACTTACGACTGGGACCTCAGGTACCCGCTCTGGTGGCCTCAGGAAAGGCCAGTCCCCATGCGAGTTCCTCGGGGGCCTCTCAGGATTCCACTCCGTCGATGCCGGGGCTTAAGACCTTGTGTGGAGTCGGGGCCGGAACCTGAGGATTCCTCTCCAGTGCTGACATGGATCTTGGGGTACTTCTGGAGTCTCCCCAGGGGAGTCAGTCCTCGTCTCGAATGCGGGCATGCACTTGCGCTTTCCTCCAGAGCGGCAGCAGCAGTGTCACGCAGTCCGCCGCGTGGATCAAAGGATCTGTGGTTTTCCCTCGAGTATTTCCCACGAGGCTTTCCCACGAGGCTTTCCCACAGGGCTGTCCCACGTGCACACCTGGTGGGAGTCGATCCTCGGCTTGAACGTCAAGGCAGTGAAGGGAAAACAGATTCCTCTGGAATGGACTGACACATCTGGGGGACTCTTGGTATGGTGTCACGACCCTGGAGTTCCTCTCGCTTTTCCTGTGGAGAGCGCCTCCTCTTGAGATGCGACGGGAAAGCCGGGAATTCTTTCCCTACGAAACAGGGAAAGGATCCCTCATCTCGAGCTAGGAGGCGGAAACGGTGCTCCCCTGGATGTGTGTGGGACTCCACGTGCTTCCTCTTGATTGGAGACGGGTATGTCGGGGACCTTCTTGAGTTGCAGCAAGGGAGTGAAGGACCCTTTGGAAGTTCCAGTGGTTAGATGTGATTGGCCTCGAGAAGCTTCAGCGGAAATGGGCCTCATCTCGCCTGGAGGGCAAAACCTCCTGGATTTTCTCGAGTTGCGGCAGGTGCTCTCGACTTACGACGAGGACCTCCGGGACCCGCTCTGGTGGCCTCAGGAAAGGCCAGTCCCCATGCGAGTTCCTCGGGGGCCTCTCGGGATTCCTGTCCCGTCGATGCCGGGCCTAAGACCTTGTGTGGAGTCGGGGCCGGAACCTGAGGATTCCTCTCCAGTGCTGACATGGATCTTGGGGTACTTCTGGAGTCTCCCCAGGGGAGTCAGTCCTCGTCTCGAATGCGGGCATGCACTTGCGCTTTCCTCCAGAGCGGTAGCAGCAGTGTCACGCAGTCCGCCGCGTGGATCAAAGGATCTATGGTTTTCCCTCGAGTCTTTCCCACGAGGCTTTCCCACGAGGCTTTCCCACAGGGCTGTCCCACGTGCACACGTGGTGGGAGTCGATCCTCGGCTTGAACGTCAAGGCAGTGCAGGGAAAACAGGTTCCTCTGGAATGGACTGACACATCTGGGGGACTCTTGGAATGATGACATGACCCTGGAGTTTCTCTCGCCTTTCCTGTGGAGAGCGCCTCCTCTTGAGATGCGACGGGAACGCCGGGAATTCTTTCCCTACGAAACAGGGAAAGGATCCCTCATCTCGAGCTAGGAGGCGGAACCCGGGCTCCCCTGGATGTGTGTGGGACACCACGTGCTTCCTCTCGAGTGCAGACGGGTATGTCGGGGAACTTCTTGAGTTGCAGCAATGGTGTGAAGGACCCTTTGGAAGTTCCAGTGGTTAGATGTGATTGGCCTCGAGAAGCCTCAGCGGAAATGGGCCTCATCTCGCCTGGAGGTGAAAACCTCCTGGATTTACTCGAGTTGCAGCAGGTGCTCTCGACTTACGACGGGGACCTCAGGGACGCGCTCTGGTGGCCTCAGGAAAGGCCAGTCCCCATGCGAGTTCCTCGGGGGCGTCTCGGGATTCCTCTCCCGTCGATGCCGGGGACTAAGACCTTGTGTGGAGTCGGGGCCGGAACCTGAGGATTCCTCTCCAGTGCTGACATGGATCTTGGGGTACTTCTGGAGTCTCCCCAGGGGAGTCAGTCCTCGTCTCGAATGCGGGCATGCACTTGCGCTTCCTCCAGAGCGGTAGCAGCAGTGTCACGCAGTCCGCCGCGTGGATCAAAGGATCTATGGTTTTCCCTCGAGTCTTTCCCACGAGGCTTTCCCACGAGGCTTTCCCACAGGGCTGTCCCACGTGCACACGTGGTGGGAGTCGATCCTCGGCTTGAACGTCAAGGCAGTGCAGGGAAAACAGGTTCCTCTGGAATGGACTGACACATCTGGGGGACTCTTGGAATGGTGGCATGACCCTGGAGTTCCTCTCGCCTTTCCTGTGGAGAGCGCCTCCTCTTGAGATGCGACGGGAACGCCGGGAATTCTTTCCCTATGAAACAGGGAAAGGATCCCTCATCTCGAGCTAGGAGGCGTAAACTGGGCTCCCCTGGATGTGTGCGGGACACCACGTGCTTCCTCTCGAGTGGAGACGGGTATGTCGGGGAACTTCTTGAGTTGCAGCAACGGTGTGAAGGACCCTTTGGAAGTTCCAGTGGTTAGATGTGATTGGCCTCGAGAAGCCTCAGCGGAAATGGGCCTCATCTCGCCTGGAGGGCAAAACCTCCTGGATTTTCTCGAGTTGCGGCAGGTGCTCTCGACTTACGACGGGGACCTCAGGGACCCGGTCTGGTGGCCTCAGGAAAGGCCAGTCCCCATGCGAGTTCCTCGGGGGCCTCTCGGGATTCCTCTCCCGTCGATGCCGGGGCCTAAGACCTTGTGTGGAGTCGGGGCCGGAACCTGAGGTTTCTCTCCAGTGCTGACATGGATCTAGGGGTACTTCTGGAGTCTCCCCAGGGGAGTCAGTCCTCGTCTCGAATGCGGGCATGCACTTGCGCTTTCCTCCAGAGCGGTAGCAGCAGTGTCACGCAGTCCGCCGCGTGGATCAAAGGATCTATGGTTTTCCCTCGAGTCTTTCCCACGAGGCTTTCCCACAGGGCTGTCCCACGTGCACACGTGGTGGGAGTCGATCCTCGGCTTGAACGTCAAGGCAGTGCAGGGAAAACAGGTTCCTCTGGAATGGACTGACACATCTGGGGAACTCTTGGAATGGTGGCACGACCCTGGAGTTCCTCTCGCCTTTCCTGTGGAGAGCGCCTCCTCTTGAGATGCGACGGGAACGCCGGGAATTCTTTCCCTACGAAACAGGGAAAGGATCCCTCATCTCGAGCGAGGAGGCGGAAACGGGGCTCCCCTGGATGTGTGCGGGACCCCACGTGCTTCCTCTCGAGTGCAGACGGGTATGTCGGGGAACTTCTTGAGTTGCAGCAAGGGTGTGAAGGACCCTTTGGAAATTCCAGTGGTTAGATGTGATTGGCCTCGAGAAGCCTCAGCGGAAATGGGCCTCATCTCGCCTGGGGGGCAAAACCTCCTGGATTTTCTCGAGTTGCGGCAGGTGCTCTCGACTTACGACGGTGACCTCGGGGACCCGCTCTGGTGGCCTCAGGAAAGGCCAGTCCCCATGCGAGTTCCTCGGGGGCCTCTCGGGATTCCTCTCCCGTCGATGCCGGGGCCTAAGACCTTGTGTGGAGTCGGGGCCGGAACCTGAGGATTCCTCTCCAGTGCTGACATGGATCTTGGGGTACTTCTGGAGTCTCCCCAGGGGAGTCAGTCCTCGTCTCGAATGCGAGCATGCACTTGCGCTTTCCTCCAGAGCGGTAGCAGCCGTGTCACGCAGTCCGCCGCGTGGATCAAAGGATCTATGGTTTTCCCTCGAGTGTTTCCCACGAGGCTTTCCCACGAGGCTTTCCCACAGGGCTGTCCCACGTGCACACGTGGTGGGAGTCGATCCTCGACTTGAACGTCAAGGCAGTGCAGGGAAAACAGGTTCCTCTGGAATGAACTGACACAACTGGGGGTCTCTTGGAATGGTGTCACGACCCTGGAGTTCCTCTCGCCTTTCCTGTGGAGAGCGCCTCCTCTTGAGATGCGACGGGAACGCCGGGAATTCTTTCCCTACGAAACAGGGAAAGGATCCCTCATCTCGAGCTAGGAGGCGGAAACGGGGCTCCCCTGGATGTGTGCGGGACCCCACGTGCTTCCTCTCGAGTGCAGACGGGTATGTCGGGAAACTTCTTGAGTTGCAGCAACGGTGTGAAGGACCCTTTGGAAGTTCCAGTGGTTAGATGTGATTGGCCTCGAGAAGCCTCAGCGGAAATGGGCCTCATCTCGCCTGGGGGGCAAAACCTCCTGGATTTTCTCGAGTTGCGGCAGGTGCTCTCTACTTACGACTGGGACCTCAGGTACCCGCTCTGGTGGCCTCAGGAAAGGCCAGTCCCCATGCGAGTTCCTCGGGGGCCTCTCAGGATTCCACTCCGTCGATGCCGGGGCTTAAGACCTTGTGTGGAGTCGGGGCCGGAACCTGAGGATTCCTCTCCAGTGCTGACATGGATCTTGGGGTACTTCTGGAGTCTCCCCAGGGGAGTCAGTCCTCGTCTCGAATGCGGGCATGCACTTGCGCTTTCCTCCAGAGCGGCAGCAGCAGTGTCACGCAGTCCGCCGCGTGGATCAAAGGATCTGTGGTTTTCCCTCGAGTCTTTCCCACGAGGCTTTCCCACGAGGCTTTCCCACAGGGCTGTCCCACGTGCACACCTGGTGGGAGTCGATCCTCGGCTTGAACGTCAAGGCAGTGAAGGGAAAACAGATTCCTCTGGAATGGACTGACACATCTGGGGGACTCTTGGTATGGTGTCACGACCCTGGAGTTCCTCTCGCTTTTCCTGTGGAGAGCGCCTCCTCTTGAGATGCGACGGGAAAGCCGGGAATTCTTTCCCTACGAAACAGGGAAAGGATCCCTCATCTCGAGCTAGGAGGCGGAAACGGTGCTCCCCTGGATGTGTGTGGGACTCCACGTGCTTCCTCTCGATTGGAGACGGGTATGTCGGGGACCTTCTTGAGTTGCAGCAAGGGAGTGAAGGACCCTTTGGAAGTTCCAGTGGTTAGATGTGATTGGCCTCGAGAAGCTTCAGCGGAAATGGGCCTCATCTCGCCTGGAGGGCAAAACCTCCTGGATTTTCTCGAGTTGCGGCAGGTGCTCTCGACTTACGACGAGGACCTCAGGGACCCGCTCTGGTGGCCTCAGGAAAGGCCAGTCCCCATGCGAGTTCCTCGGGGGCCTCTCGGGATTCCTGTCCCGTCGATGCCGGGCCTAAGACCTTGTGTGGAGTCGGGGCCGGAACCTGAGGATTCCTCTTCAGTGCTGACATGGATCTTGGGGTACTTCTGGAGTCTCCCCAGGGGAGTCAGTCCTCGTCTCGAATGCGGGCATGCACTTGCGCTTTCCTCCAGAGCGGTAGCAGCAGTGTCACGCAGTCCGCCGCGTGGATCAAAGGATGTATGCTTTTCCCTCGAGTCTTTCCCACGAGGCTTTCCCACGAGGCTTTCCCATAGGGCTGTCCCACGTGCACACGTGGTGGGAGTCGATCCTCGGCTTGAACGTCAAGGCAGTGCAGGGAAAACAGGTTCCTCTGGAATGGACTGACACATCTGGGGGACTCTTGGAATGGTGGCACGACCCTGGAGTTCCTCTCGCCTTTCCTGTGGAGAGCGCCTCCTCTTGAGATGCGACGGGAACGCCGGGAATTCTTTCCCTACGAAACAGGGAAAGGATCCCTCATCTCGAGCTAGGAGGCGCAAACGGGGCTCCCCTGGATGTGTGCGGGACACCACATGCTTCCTCTCGAGTGGAGACGGGTATGTCGGGGAACTTCTTGAGTTGCAGCAAGGGTGTGAAGGACCCTTTGGAAGTTCCAGTGGTTAGATGTGATTGGCCTCGAGAAGCCTCAGCGGAAATGGGCCTCATCTCGCCTGGAGGGCAAAACCTCCTGGATTTTCTCGAGTTGCGGCAGGTGCTCTCGACTTACGACGGGGACCTCAGGGACCCGCTCTGGTGGCCTCAGGAAAGGCCAGTCCCCATGCGAGTTCCTCCGGGGCATCTCGGCATTCCTCTCCCGTCGATGCCGGGGCCTAAGACCTTTAGTGGAGTCGGGGCCGGAACCTGAGGATTCCTCTCCAGTGCTGACATGGATCTTGGGGTACTTCTGGAGTCTCCCCAGGGGAGTCAGTCCTCGTCTCGAATGCGGGCATGCACTTGCGCTTTCCTCCAGAGCGGCAGCAGCAGTGTCACGCAGTCCGCCGCGTGGATCAAAGGATCTGTGGTTTTCCCTCGAGTCTTTCCCACGAGGCTTTCCCACGAGGCTTTCCCACAGGGCTGTCCCACGTGCACACCTGGTGGGAGTCGAACCTCGGCTTAAACGTCAAAGCAGTGAAGGGAAAACAGGTTCCTCTGGAATGGACTGACACATCTGGGGGACTCTTGGAATGGTGTCACGACCTTGGAGTTCCTCTCCCCTTTCCTGTGGAGAGCGCCTCCTCTTGAGATGCGACGGGAACGCCGGGAATTCTTTCCCTACGAAACAGGGAAAGGATCCCTCATCTCGAGCTAGGAGGCGGAAACGGGGCTCCCCTGGATGTGTGCGGGACCCCACGTGCTTCCTCTCGAGTGGAGACGCGTATGTCGGGGACCTTCTTGAGTTGCAGCAAGGGTGTGAAGGACCCTTTGGAAGTTCCAGTGGTTACATGTGATTGGCCTCGAGAAGCCTCAGCGGAAATGGGCCTCATCTCGCCTGGAGGGCAAAACCTCCTGGATTTTCTCGAGTTGCGGCAGGTGCTCCCGACTTACGACGAGGACCTCAGGGACCCGCTCTGGTGGCCTCAGGAAAGGCCAGTCCCCATGCGAGTTCCTCTGGGGATTCCTCTCCCGTCGATGCCGGGGCCTAAGACCTTGTGTGGAGTAGGGGCCGGAACCTGAGGATTCCTCTCCAGTGCTGACATGGATCTTGGGGTACTTCTGGAGTCTCCCCAGGGGAGTCAGTCCTCCTCTCGAATGCGGGCATGCACTTGCGCTTTCCTCCAGAGCGGTAGCAGCAGTGTCACGCAGTCCGCCGCGAGGATCAAAGGATGTATGGTTTTCCCTCGAGTCTTTCCCACGAGGCTTTCCCACGAGGCTTTCCCACAGGGCTGTCGCACGTGCACACGTGGTGGGAGTCGATCCTCGGCTTGAACGTCAAGGCAGTGCAGGGAAAACAGGTTCCTCTGGAATGGACTGACACATCTGGGGGACTCTTGGAATGGTGGCACGACCCTGGAGTTCCTCTCGCCTTTCCTGTGGAGAGCGCCTCCTCTTGAGATGCGACGGGAACGCCGGGAATTCTTTCCCTACGAAACAGGGAAAGGATCCCTCATCTCGAGCTATGAGGCGCAAACGGGGCTCCCCTGGATGTGTGCGGGACACCACATGCTTCCTCTCGAGTGGAGACGGGTATGTCGGGGAACTTCTTGAGTTGCAGCAAGGGTGTGAAGGACCCTTTGGAAGTTCCAGTGGTTAGATGTGATTGGCCTCGAGAAGCCTCAGCGGAAATGGGCCTCATCTCGCCTGGAGGGCAAAACCTCCTGGATTTTCTCGAGTTGCGGCAGGTGCTCTCGACTTACGACGGGGACCTCAGGGACCCGCTCTGGTGGCCTCAGGAAAGGCCAGTCCCCATGCGAGTTCCTCCGGGGCATCTCGGCATTCCTCTCCCGTCGATGCTGGGGCCTAAGACCTTGTGTGGAGTCGGGGCCGGAACCTGTGGATTCCTCTCCAGTGCTGACATGGAACTTGGGGTACTTCTGGAGTCTCCCCAGGGGAGTCAGTCCTCGTCTCGAATGCGGGCATGCACTTGCGCTTTCCTCCAGAGCGGCAGCAGCAGTGTCACCCAGTCCGCCGCATGGATCAAAGGATCTGTGGTTTTCCCTCGAGTCTTTCCCACGAGGCTTTCCCACGAGGCTTTCCCACAGGGCTGTCCCACGTGCACACCTGGTGGGAGTCGATCCTCGGCTTGAACGTCAAGGCAGTGAAGGGAAAACAGGTTCCTCTGGAATGGACTGACACATCTGGGGGACTCTTGGAATGGTGTCACGACCCTGGAGTTCCTCTCGCCTTTCCTGTGGAGAGTGCCTCCTCTTGAGATGCGACGGGAACGCCGGGAATTCTTTCCCTACGAAACAGGGAAAGGATCCCTCATCTCGAGCTAGGAGGCGGAAACGGGGCTCCCCTGGATGTGTGCGGGAACCCACTTGCTTCCTCTCGAGTGGAGACGGGTATGTCGGGGAACTTCTTGAGTTGCAGCAATGGTGTGAAGGACCCTTTGGAAGTTCCAGTGGTTAGATGTGATTGGCCTCGAGAAGCCTCAGCGGAAATGGGCCTCATCTCGCCTGGAGGGCTAAACCTCCTGGATTTTCTCAAGTTGCGGCAGGTGCTCTCCACTTACGACGGGGACCTCAGGGACCCGCTCTGGTGGCCTCAGGAAAGGCCAGTCCCCATGCGAGTTCCTTGGGGGCCTCTCGGGATTCCTCTCCCGTCGATGCCGGGCCTAAGACCTTGTGTGGAGTCGGGGCCGGAACCTCAGGATTCCTCTTCAGTGCTGACATGGATCTTGGGGTACTTCTGGAGTCTCCCCAGGGGAGTCATTCCTCGTCTCGAATGTGGGCATGCACTTGCGCTTTCCTCCAGAGCGGTAGCAGCAGTGTCACGCAGTCCGCCGCGTGGATCAAAGGATCTATGGTTTTCCCTCGAGTCTTTCCCACGAGGCTTTCCCACGAGGCTTTCCCACAGGGCTGTCCCACGTGCACACGTGGTGGGAATCGATCCTCCGCATGAACGTCAAGGCAGTGCAGGGAAAACAGGTTCCTCTGGAATGGACTGACACATCTGGGGGACTCTTGGAATGGTGGCACGACCCAGGAGTTCCTCTCGCCTTTCCTGTGGAGAGCGCCTCCTCTTGAGATGCGACGGGAACGCCGGGAATTCTTTCCCTACGAAACAGGGAAAGGATCCCTCATCTCGAGCTAGGAGGCGGAAACGGGGCTCCCCTGGATGGGTGCGGGACCCCACCTGCTTCCTCTCGAGTGGAGACGGGTATGTCGGGGAACTTCTTGAGTTGCAGCAATGGTGTGAAGGATCCTTTGGAAGTTCCAGTGGTTAGATGTGATTGGCCTAGAGAAGCCTCAGCGGAAATGGGCCTCATCTCGCCTGGAGGGCAAAACCTCCTGGATTTTCTCGAGTTGCGGCAGGTGCTCTCGACTTACGACGGGGACCTCAGGGACCCGCTCTTGTGGCCTCAGGAAAGGCCAGTCCCCATGCGAGTTCCTCGGGGGCCTCTCGGGATTCCTCTCCCGTCGATGCCGGGGCCTAAGACCTTGTGTGGAGTCGGGGCCGGAACCTGAGGATTCCTCTCCAGTGCTGACATGTATCTTGGGGTACTTCTGGAGTCTCCCCAGGGGAGTCAGTCCTCGTCTCGATTGCGGGCATGCACTTGCGCTTTCCTCCAGAGCGGTAGCAGCAGTGTCACGCAGTCCGCCGCGTGGATCAAAGGATCTATGGTTTTCCCTCGAGTCTTTCCCACGAGGCTTTCCCACGACGCTTTCCCACAGGGCTGTCCCACGTGCACACGTGGTGGGAGTCGATCCTCGGCTTGAACGTCAAGGCAGTGCAGGGAAAACAGGTTCCTCTGGAATGGACTGACACATCTGGGGGACTCTTGGAATGGTGGCATGACCCTGGAGTTCCTCTCGCCTTTCCTGTGGAGAGCGCCTCCTCTTGAGATGCGACGGGAACGCCGGGAATTCTTTCCCTACGAAACAGGGAAAGGATCCCTCATCTCGAGCTAGGAGGCGGAAACGGGGCTCCCCTGGATGTGTGCGGGACCCCACGTGCTTCCTCTCGAGTGGAGACGGGTATGTCGCGGAACTGCTTGAGTTGCAGCAAGGGTGTGAAGGACCCTTTGGAAGTTCCAGGGGTTAGATGTGATTAGCCTCGAGAAACCTCAGCGGAAATGGGCCTCATCTCGCCAGGAGGGCAAAACCTCCTGGATTTTCTCGAGTTGCGGCAGGTGCTCTCGACTTACGACGGGGACCTCAGGGACATGCTCTTGTGGCCTCAGGAAAGGCCAGTCCCCATGCGAGTTCCTCGGGGGCCTCTCGGTATTCCTCTCCCGTCGATGCCAGGGCCTAAGACCTTGTCTGGAGTCGGGGCCGGAACCTGAGGATTCCTCTCCAGTGGTTACATGGATCTTGGGGTACTTCTGGAGTCTCCCCAGGGGAGTCAGTCCTCGTCTCGAATGCGGGCATGCACCTGCGCTTTCCTCCAGAGAGGTAGCAGCAGTGTCACGCAGTCTGCCGCGTGGATCAAAGGATCTATGGTTTTCCCTCGAGTCTTTCCCACGAGGCTTTCCCACGAGGCTTTCCCACGAGGCTTTCCCACAAGGCTGTCCCACGTGCACACGTGGTGGGAGTCGATCCTCGGCTTGAACGTCAAGGCAGTGCAGGGAAAACAGGTTCCTCTGGAATGGACTGACACATCTGGGGGACTCTTGGAATGGTGGCACGACCCTGGAGTTCCTCTCCCCTTTCCTGTGGAGAGCGCCTCCTCTTGAGATGCGAAGGGAACGCCGGGAATTCTTTCCCTACGAAACAGGGAAAGGATCCCTCATCTCGAGCTAGGAGGCGGAAACAGGGCTCACCTGGATGTGTGCGGGACCCACGTGCTTCGTCTCGAGTGGAGACGGGTATGTCGGGGAACTTCTTGAGTTGCAGCAAGGGTGTGAATGACCCTTTGGAAGTTCCAGTGGTTAGACGTGATTGGCCTCGAGAAGCCTCAGCGGAAATGGGCCTCATCTCGCCTGGAGGGCAAAACCTCCTGGATTTTCTCGAGTTGCGGCAGGTGCTCTCGACTTACGACGGGGACCTCAGGGACCCGCTCTGGTGGCCTCAGGAAAGGCCAGTCCCCATGCGAGTTCCTCGGGGGCCTCTCGGCATTCCTCTCCCGTCGATGCTGGGGCCTAAGACCTTGTGTGGAGTCGGGGCCGGAACCTGAGGATTCCTCTCCAGTGCTGACATGGATCTTGGGGTACTTCTGGAGTCTCCCCAGGGGAGTCAGTCCTCGTCTCGAATGCGGGCATGCACTTGCGCTTTCCTCCACAGCGGTAGCAGCAGTGTCCCGCAGTCCGCCGCGTGGATCAAAGGATCTATGGTTTTCCCTCGAGTCTTTCCCACGAGTCTTTCCCACGAGGCTTTCCCACAGGGCTGTCCCACGTGCACACGTGGTGGGAGTCGATCCTCGGCTTGAACGTCAAGGCAGTGCAGGGAAAACAGGTTCCTCTGGAATGGACTGACACATCTGGGGGTCTCTTGGAATGGTGGCATGACCCTGGAGTTCCTCTCGCCTTTCCTGTGGAGAGCGCCTTCTCTTGAGATGCGACGGGAACGCCGGGAATTCTTTCCCTACGAAACAGGGAAAGGATCCCTCATCTCGAGCTAGGAGGCGGAAACGGGGCTCCCCTGGATGTGTGCGGGACCCTCGTGCTTCCTCTCGAGTGGAGACGGGTATGTCGGGGAACTTCTTGAGTTGCAGCAAGGGTGTGAAGGACCCTTTGGAAGTTCCAGTGGTTAGATGTGATTGGCCTCGAGAAGGCTAGGCGGAAATGGGCCTCATCTCGCCTGGAGGCCAAAACCTCCTGGATTTTCTCGAGTTGCGGCAGGTGCTCTCGACTTAGGACGGGGACCTCAGGGACCCGCTCTGGTGGCCTCAGGAAAGGCCAGTCCCCATGCGAGTTCCTCGGGGGCCTCTCGGCATTCCTCTCCCGTCGATGCCGGGGCCTAAGACCTTGTGTGGAGTCGGGGCCGGAACCTGAGGATTCCTCTCCAGTGCTGACATGGATCTTGGGGTACTTATGGAGTCTCCCCAGGGGAGTCAGTCCTCGTCTCGAATGCGGACATGCACTTGCGCTTTCCTCCACAGCGGTAGCAGCAGTGTTACGCAGTCCGCCGCGTGGATCAAAGGATCTATGGTTTTCCCTCGAGTCTTTCCCACGAGGCTTTCCTACGAGGCTTTCCCACAGGGCTGTCCCACGTGCACACGTGGTGGGAGTCGATCCTCGGCTTGAACGTCAAGGCAGTGCAGGGAAAACAGGTTCCTCTGGAATGGACTGACACATCTGGGGGACTCTTGGAATGGTGGCACGACCCTGGAGTTCCTCTCGCCTTTCCTGTGGAGAGCGCCTCCTCTTGAGATGCGACGGGAACGCCGGGAATTCTTTCCCTACGAAACAGGGAAAGGATCCCTCATCTCGAGCTAGGAGGCGGAAACGGGGCTCCCCTGGATGTGTGCGGGACCCCACGTGCTTCCTCTTGAGTGGAGACGGGTATGTCGGGGAACTTCTTGAGTTGCAGCAAGGGTGTGAAGGACCCTTTGGAAGTTCCAGTGGTTAGATGTGATTGGCCTCGTGAAGCCTCAGCGGAAATGGGCCTCATCTCCCCTGGAGGGCAAAACCTCCTGAATTTTCTCGAGTTGCGCCAGGTGCTCTCGACTTACGACGGGGACCTCAGGGACCCGCTCTGGTGGCCTCAGGAAAAGCCAGTCCCCATGTGAGTTCCTCGGGGGCGTCTCGGGATTCCTCTGCCGTCGATGCCCGGGCCTAAGACCTTGTGTGGAGTCGGGGCCGGAACCTGAGGATTCCTCTCCAGTGCTGACATGGATCTTGGGGTACTTCTGGAGTCTCCCCAGGGGAGTCAGTCCTCCTCTCGAATGCGGGCATGCACTTGCGCTTTCCTCCAGAGCGGTAGCAGCAGTGCCACGCAGTCCGCCGCGTGGATCAAAGGATCTATGGTTTTCCCTCGAGTCTTTCCCACGAGGCTTTCCCACGAGGCTTTCCCACAGGGTTGTCCCACGTGCACACGTGGTGGGAGTCGATCCTCGGCTTGAACATAAATGCAGTGCAGGGAAAACAGGTTCCTCTGGAATGGACTGACACATCTGGGGGACTCTTGGAATGGTGGCACGACCCTGGAGTTCCTCTCGCCTTTCCTGTGGAGAGCGCCTCCTCTTGAGATGCGACGGGAACGCCGGGAATTCTTTCCCTACGAAACAGGGAAAGGATCCCTCATCTCGAGCTAGGAGGCTGAAACAGGGCTCCCCTGGATGTGTGCGGGAGCCACGTGCTTCGTCTCGAGTGGAGACGGGTATGTCGGGGAACTTCTTGAGTTGCAGCAAGGGTGTGAATGACCCTTTGGAAGTTCCAGTGGTTAGACGTGATTGGCCTCGAGAAGCCTCAGCGGAAATGGGCCTCATCTCGCCTGGAGGGCAAAACCTCCAGGATTTTCTCGAGTTGCGGCAGGTGCTCTCGACTTACGACGGGGACCTCAGGGACCCGCTCTGGTGGCCTCAGGAAAGGCCAGTCCCCATGCGAGTTCCTCGGGGGCCTCTCGGGATTCCTCTCCCGTCGATGCTGGGGCCTAAGACCTTGTGTGGAGTCGGGGCCGGAACCTGAGGATTCCTCTCCAGTGCTGACATGGATCTTGGGGTACTTCTGGAGTCTCCCCAGGGGAGTCATTGCTCGTCTCGAATGCGGGCATGCACTTGCGCTTTCCTCCAGAGCGGTAGCAGCAGTGTCACGCAGTCCGCCGCGTGGATCAAAGGATGTATGGTTTTCCCTCGAGTCTTTCCCACGAGGCTTTCCCACGAGGCTTTCCCACAGGGCTGTCCCACGTGCACACGTGGTGGGAGTCGATCCTCGGCTTGAACGTCAAGGCAGTGCAGGGAAAACAGGTTCCTCTGGAATGGACTGACACATCTGGGGGTCTCTTGGAATGGTGGCATGACCCTGGAGTTCCTCTCGCCTTTCCTGTGGAGAGCGCCTCCTCTTGAGATGCGACGGAAACGCCGGGAATTCTTTCCCTACGAAACAGGGAAAGGATCCCTCATCTCGAGCTAGGAGGCGGAAACGGGGCTCCCCTGGATGTGTGCGGGACACCACGTGCTTCCTCTCGAGTGCAGACGGGTATGTCGGGGAACTTCTTGAGTTGCAGCAAGGGTGTGAAGGACCCTTTGGAAGTTCCAGTGGTTAGATGTGATTGGCCTCGAGAAGCCTCAGCGGAAATGGGCCTCATCTCGCCTGGAGGGCAAAACCTCCTGGATTTTCTCGAGTGGCGGCAGGTGCTCTCGACTTACGACGGGGACCTCAGGGACCCTCTCTGGTGGCCTCAGGAAAGGCCAGTACCCATGCGAGTTCCTCGGGGGCCTCTTGGGATTCCTCTCCCGTCGATGCCGGGGCCTAAGACCTTGTGTGGAGTCGGGGCTGGAACCTGAGGATTCCTCTCCAGTGCTGACATGGATCTTGGGGTACTTCTGGAGTCTCCCCAGGGGAGTCAGTCCTCTTCTCGAATGCGGGCATGCACTTGCGCTTTCCTCCAGAGCTGTAGCAGCAGTGCCACGCAGTCCGCCGCGTGGATCAAAGGATATATGGTTTTCCCTCGAGTCTTTCCCACGAGGCTTTCCCACGAGGCTTTCCCACAGGGCTGTCCCACGTGCACACGTGATGGGAGTCGATCCTCGGCTTGAACGTCAAGGCAGTGCAGGGAAAACAGGTTCCTCTGGAATGGACTGACACATCTGGGGGACTCTTGGAATGGTGGCACGATCCTGGAGTTCCTCTCGCCTTTCCTGTGGAGAGCGCCTCCTCTTGAGATGCGACGGGAACGCCGGGAATTCTTTCCCTACGAAACAGGGAAAGGATCCCTCATCTCGAGCTAGGAGGCGGAAACGGGGCTCCCCTGGATGTGTGCGGGACACCACGTGCTTCCTCTCGAGTGGAGACGGGTATGTCGGGGAACTTCTTGAGTTGCAGCAAGGGTGTGCAGGACCCTTTGGAAGTTCCAGTGGTTAGATGTGATTGGCCTCGAGAAGCCTCAGCGGAAATGGGCCTCATCTCGCCTGGAGGGCAAAACCTCCTGGATTTTCTCGAGTTGCGGCAGGTGCTCTCGACTTACGACGGGGACCTCAGGGAACCGCTCTGGTGTCCTCAGAAAAGCCAGTCCCCATGCGAGTTCCTCGGGGGCGTCTCGGGATTCCTCTCCCGTCGATGCCGGGGCCTAAGACCTTGTGTGGAGTAGGGGCCGGAACCTGAGGATTCCTCTCCAGTGCTGACATGGATCTTGGGGTACCTCTGGAGTCTCCCCAGGGGAGTCACTGCTCGTCTCGAATGCGGGCATGCACTTGCGCTTTCCTCCAGAGCGGTAGCAGCAGTGTCACGCAGTCCGCCGCGTGGATCAAAGGATGTATGCTTTTCCCTCGAGTCTTTCCCACGAGGTTTTCCCACGAGGCTTTCCCACGAGGCTTTCCCACAGGGCTGTCCCACGTGCACACGTGGTGGGAGTCGATCCTCGGCTTGAACGTCAAGGAAGTGCAGGGAAAACAGGTTCCTCTGGAATGGACTGACACATCTGGGGGACTCTTGGAATGGTGGCACGACCCTGGAGTTCCTCTCGCCTTTCCTGTGGAGAGCGCCTCCTCTTGAGATGCGACGGGAACTCCGGGAATTCTTTCCCTACGAAACAGGGAAAGGATCCCTCATCTCGAGCTAGGAGGCGGAATCGGGGCTCCCCTGGATATGTGCGGGACACCACGTGCTTCCTCTCGAGTGCAGACGGGTATGTCGAGGAACTTCTTGAGTTGCAGCAAGGGTGTGAAGGACCCTTTGGAAGTTCCAGTGGTTAGATGTGATTGGCCTAGAGAAGCCTCAGCGGAAATGGGCCTCATCTCGCCTGGAGGGCAAAACCTCCTGGATTTTCTCGAGTTGCGGCAGGTGCTCTCGACTTACGACGGGGACCTCAGGGACCCGCTCTTGTGGCCTCAGGAAAGGCCAGTCCCCATGCGAGTTCCTCGGGGGCCTCTCGGGATTCCTCTCCCGTCGATGCCGGGGCCTAAGACCTTGTGTGGAGTCGGGGCCGGAACCTGAGGATTCCTCTCCAGTGCTGACATGGATCTTGGGGTACTTCTGGAGTCTCCCCAGGGGAGTCAGTCCTCGTCTCGATTGCGGGCATGCACTTGCGCTTTCCTCCAGAGCGGTAGCAGCAGTGTCACGCAGTCCGCCGCGTGGATCAAAGGATCTATGGTTTTCCCTCGAGTCTTTCCCACGAGGCTTTCCCACGACGCTTTCCCACAGGGCTGTCCCACGTGCACACGTGGTGGGAGTCGATCCTCGGCTTGAACGTCAAGGCAGTGCAGGGAAAACAGGTTCCTCTGGAATGGACTGACACATCTGGGGGACTCTTGGAATGGTGGCATGACCCTGGAGTTCCTCTCGCCTTTCCTGTGGAGAGCGCCTCCTCTTGAGATGCGACGGGAACGCCGGGAATTCTTTCCCTACGAAACAGGGAAAGGATCCCTCATCTCGAGCTAGGAGGCGGAAACGGGGCTCCCCTGGATGTGTGCGGGACCCCACGTGCTTCCTCTCGAGTGGAGACGGGTATGTCGCGGAACTGCTTGAGTTGCAGCAATGGTGTGAAGGACCCTTTGGAAGTTCCAGGGGTTAGATGTGATTAGCCTCGAGAAGCCTCAGCGGAAATGGGCCTCATCTCGCCTGGAGGGCAAAACCTCCTGGATTTTCTCGAGTTGCGGCAGGTGCTCTCGACTTACGACGGGGACCTCAGGGACATGCTCTTGTGGCCTCAGGAAAGGCCAGTCCCCATGCGAGTTCCTCGGGGGCCTCTCGGCATTCCTCTCCCGTCGATGCCAGGGCCTAAGACCTTGTGTGGAGTCGGGGCCGGAACCTGAGGATTCCTCTCCAGTGGTTACATGGATCTTGGGGTACTTCTGGAGTCTCCCCAGGGGAGTCAGTCCTCGTCTCGAATGCGGGCATGCACCTGCGCTTTCCTCCAGAGCGGTAGCAGCAGTGTCCCGCAGTCCGCCGCGTGGATCAAAGGATGTATGGTTTTCCCTCGAGTCTTTCCCACGAGGCTTTCCCACGACGCTTTCCCACAGGGCTGTCCCACGTGCACACGTGGTGGGAGTCGATCCTCGGCTTGAACGTCAAGGCAGTGCAGGGAAAACAGGTTCCTCTGGAATGGACTGACACATCTGGGGGACTCTTGGAATGGTGTCACGACCCTGGAGTTCCTCTCGCCTTTCCTGTGGAGAGCGCCTCCTCTTGAGATGCGACGGGAACGCCGGGAATTCTTTCCCTATGAAACAGGGAAAGGATCCCTCATCTCGAGCTAGGAGGCGGAAACGGGGCTCCCCTGGATGTGTGCGGGACCCCACGTGCTTCCTCTTGAGTGGAGACGGGTATGTCGGGGAACTTCTTGAGTTGCAGCAATGGTGTGAAGGACCCTTTGGAAGTTCCAGTGGTTAGATGTGATTGGCCTCGTGAAGCCTCAGCGGAAATGGGCCTCATCTCGCCTGGAGGGCAAAACCTCCTGAATTTTCTCGAGTTGCGGCAGGTGCTCTCGACTTACGACGGGGACCTCAGGGACCCACTCTGGTGGCCTCAGGAAAAGCCAGTCCCCATGCGAGTTCCTCGGGGGCGTCTCGGCATTCCTCTCCCGTCGATGCCGGGGCCTAAGACCTTGTGTGGAGTCGGGGCCGGAACCTCAGGATTCCTCTCCAGTGCTGACATGGTTCTTGGGGTACTTCTGGAGTCTCCCCAGGGGAGTCAGTCCTCGTCTCGAATGCGGGCATGCATTGCGCTTTCCTCCAGAGCGGTAGCAGCAGTGTCACGCAGTCCGCCGCGTGGATCAAAGGATCTATGGTTTTCCCTCGAGTCTTTCCCACGAGGCTTTCCCACAGGGCTGTCCCACGTGCACACGTGGTGGGAGTCGATCCTCGGCTTGAACGTCAAGGCAGTGCAGGGAAAACAGGTTCCTCTGGAATGGACTGACACATCTGGGGGTCTCTTGGAATGGTGGCATGACCCTGGAGTTCCTCTCGCCTTTCCTGTGGAGAGCGCCTTCTCTTGAGATGCGACGGGAACGCCGGGAATTCTTTCCCTACGAAACAGGGAAAGGATCCCTCATCTCGAGCTAGGAGGCGGAAACGGGGCTCCCCTGGATGTGTGCGGGACCCTCCTGCTTCCTCTCGAGTGGAGACGGGTATGTCGGGGAACTTCTTGAGTTGCAGCAAGGGTGTGAAGGACCCTTTGGAAGTTCCAGTGGTTAGATGTGATTGGCCTCGAGAAGGCTAGGCGGAAATGGGCCTCATCTCGCCTGGAGGCCAAAACCTCCTGGATTTTCTCGAGTTGCGGCAGGTGCTCTCGACTTAGGACGGGGACCTCAGGGACCCGCTCTGGTGGCCTCAGGAAAGGCCAGTCCTCATGCGAGTTCCTCGGGGGCCTCTCGGGATTCCTCTCCCGTCGATGCTGGGGCCTAAGACCTTGTGTGGAGTCGGGGCCGGAACCTGAGGATTCCTCTCCAGTGCTGACATGGATCTTGGGGTACTTCTGGAGTCTCCCCAGGGGAGTCAGTGCTCGTCTCGAATGCGGGCATGCACTTGCGCTTTCCTCCAGAGCGGTAGCAGCAGTGTCACGCAGTCCGCCGCGTGGATCAAAGGATGTATGGTTTTCCCTCGAGTCTTTCCCACGAGGCTTTCCCACGAGGCTTTCCCACAGGGCTGTCCCACGTGCACACGTGGTGGGAGTCGATCCTCGGCTTGAACGTCAAGGCAGTGCAGGGAAAACAGGTTCCTCTGGAATGGACTGACACATCTGGGGGTCTCTTGGAATGGTGGCATGACCCTGGAGTTCCTCTCGCCTTTCCTGTGGAGAGCGCCTCCTCTTGAGATGCGACGGGAACGCCGGGAATTCTTTCCCTACGAAACAGGGAAAGGATCCCTCATCTCGAGCTAGGAGGCGGAAACGGGGCTCCCCTGGATGTGTGCGGGACACCACGTGCTTCCTCTCGAGTGCAGACGGGTATGTCGGGGAACTTCTTGAGTTGCAGCAAGGGTGTGAAGGACCCTTTGGAAGTTCCAGTGGTTAGATGTGATTGGCCTGGAGAAGCCTCAGCGGAAATGGGCCTCATCTCGCCTGGAGGGCAAAACCTCCTGGATTTTCTCGAGTGGCGGCAGGTGCTCTCGACTTACGACGGGGACTTCAGGGACCCTCTCTGGTGGCCTCAGGAAAGGCCAGTACCCATGCGAGTTCCTCGGGGGCCTCTTGGGATTCCTCTCCCGTCGATGCCGGGGCCTAAGACCTTGTGTGGAGTCGGGGCTGGAACCTGAGGATTCCTCTCCAGTGCTGACATGGATCTTGGGGTACTTCTGGAGTCTCCCCAGGGGAGTCAGTCCTCTTCTCGAATGCGGGCATGCACTTGCGCTTTCCTCCAGAGCTGTAGCAGCAGTGCCACGCAGTCCGCCGCGTGGATCAAAGGATATATGGTTTTCCCTCGAGTCTTTCCCACGAGGCTTTCCCACGAGGCTTTCCCACAGGGCTGTCCCACGTGCACACGTGATGGGAGTCGATCCTCGGCTTGAACGTCAAGGCAGTGCAGGGAAAACAGGTTCCTCTGGAATGGACTGACACATCTGGGGGACTCTTGGAATGGTGGCACGACCCTGGAGTTCCTCTCGCCTTTCCTGTGGAGAGCGCCTCCTCTTGAGATGCGACGGGAACGCCGGGAATTCTTTCCCTACGAAACAGGGAAAGGATCCCTCATCTCGAGCTAGGAGGCGGAAACGGGGCTCCCCTGGATGTGTGCGGGACACCACGTGCTTCCTCTCGAGTGGAGACGGGTATGTCGGGGAACTTCTTGAGTTGCAGCAAGGGTGTGCAGGACCCTTTGGAAGTTCCAGTGGTTAGATGTGATTGGCCTCGAGAAGCCTCAGCGGAAATGGGCCTCATCTCGCCTGGAGGGCAAAACCTCCTGGATTTTCTCGAGTTGCGGCAGGTGCTCTCGACTTACGACGGGGACCTCAGGGAACCGCTCTGGTGTCCTCAGGAAAGCCAGTCCCCATGCGAGTTCCTCGGGGGCCTCCCGGGATTCCTCTCCCGTCGATGCCGGGGCCTAAGACCTTGTCTGGAGTCGGGGCCGGAACCTGAGGATTCCTCTCCAGTGGTTACATGGATCTTGGGGTACTTCTGGAGTCTCCCCAGGGGAGTCAGTCCTCGTCTCGAATGCGGGCATGCACCTGCGCTTTCCTCCAGAGAGGTAGCAGCAGTGTCACGCAGTCTGCCGCGTGGATCAAAGGATCTATGGTTTTCCCTCGAGTCTTTCCCACGAGGCTTTCCCCCGAGGCTTTCCCACGAGGCTTTCCCACAAGGCTGTCCCACGTGCACACGTGGTGGGAGTCGATCCTCGGCTTGAACGTCAAGGCAGTGCAGGGAAAACAGGTTCCTCTGGAATGGACTGACACATCTGGGGGACTCTTGGAATGGTGGCACGACCCTGGAGTTCCTCTCCCCTTTCCTGTGGAGAGCGCCTCCTCTTGAGATGCGAAGGGAACGCCGGGAATTCTTTCCCTACGAAACAGGGAAAGGATCCCTCATCTCGAGCTAGGAGGCGGAAACAGGGCTCACGTGGATGTGTGCGGGACCCACGTGCTTCGTCTCGAGTGGAGACGGGTATGTCGGGGAACTTCTTGAGTTGCAGCAAGGGTGTGAATGACCCTTTGGAAGTTCCAGTGGTTAGACGTGATTGGCCTCGAGAAGCCTCAGCGGAAATGGGCCTCATCTCGCCTGGAGGGCAAAACCTCCTGGATTTTCTCGAGTTGCGGCAGGTGCTCTCGACTTACGACGGGGACCTCAGGGACCCGCTCTGGTGGCCTCAGGAAAGGCCAGTCCCCATGCGAGTTCCTCGGGGGCCTCTCGGCATTCCTCTCCCGTCGATGCTGGGGCCTAAGACCTTGTGTGGAGTCGGGGCCGGAACCTGAGGATTCCTCTCCAGTGCTGACATGGATCTTGGGGTACTTCTGGAGTCTCCCCAGGGGAGTCAGTCCTCGTCTCGAATGCGGGCATGCACTTGCGCTTTCCTCCACAGCGGTAGCAGCAGTGTCCCGCAGTCCGCCGCGTGGATCAAAGGATCTATGGTTTTCCCTCGAGTCTTTCCCACGAGGCTTTCCCACGAGGCTTTCCCACAGGGCTGTCCCACGTGCACACGTGGTGGGAGTCGATCCTCGGCTTGAACGTCAAGGCAGTGCAGGGAAAACAGGTTCCTCTGGAATGGACTGACACATCTGGGGGTCTCTTGGAATGGTGGCATGACCCTGGAGTTCCTCTCGCCTTTCCTGTGGAGAGCGCCTTCTCTTGAGATGCGACGGGAACGCCGGGAATTCTTTCCCTACGAAACAGGGAAAGGATCCCTCATCTCGAGCTAGGAGGCGGAAACGGGGCTCCCCTGGATGTGTGCGGGACCCTCGTGCTTCCTCTCGAGTGGAGACGGGTATGTCGGGGAACTTCTTGAGTTGCAGCAAGGGTGTGAAGGACCCTTTGGAAGTTCCAGTGGTTAGATGTGATTGGCCTCGAGAAGGCTAGGCGGAAATGGGCCTCATCTCGCCTGGAGGCCAAAACCTCCTGGATTTTCTCGAGTTGCGGCAGGTGCTCTCGACTTAGGACGGGGACCTCAGGGACCCGCTCTGGTGGCCTCAGGAAAGGCCAGTCCCCATGCGAGTTCCTCGGGGGCCTCTCGGCATTCCTCTCCCGTCGATGCCGGGGCCTAAGACCTTGTGTGGAGTCGGGGCCGGAACCTGAGGATTCCTCTCCAGTGCTGACATGGATCTTGGGGTACTTATGGAGTCTCCCCAGGGGAGTCAGTCCTCGTCTCGAATGCGGACATGCACTTGCGCTTTCCTCCACAGCGGTAGCAGCAGTGTTACGCAGTCCGCCGCGTGGATCAAAGGATCTATGGTTTTCCCTCGAGTCTTTCCCACGAGGCTTTCCTACGAGGCTTTCCCACAGGGCTGTCCCACGTGCACACGTGGTGGGAGTCGATCCTCGGCTTGAACGTCAAGGCAGTGCAGGGAAAACAGGTTCCTCTGGAATGGACTGACACATCTGGGGGACTCTTGGAATGGTGGCACGACCCTGGAGTTCCTCTCGCCTTTCCTGTGGAGAGCGCCTCCTCTTGAGATGCGACGGGAACGCCGGGAATTCTTTCCCTACGAAACAGGGAAAGGATCCCTCATCTCGAGCTAGGAGGCGGAAACGGGGCTCCCCTGGATGTGTGCGGGACCCCACGTGCTTCCTCTTGAGTGGAGACGGGTATGTCGGGGAACTTCTTGAGTTGCAGCAAGGGTGTGAAGGACCCTTTGGAAGTTCCAGTGGTTAGATGTGATTGGCCTCGTGAAGCCTCAGCGGAAATGGGCCTCATCTCGCCTGGAGGGCAAAACCTCCTGAATTTTCTCGAGTTGCGCCAGGTGCTCTCGACTTACGACGGGGACCTCAGGGACCCGCTCTGGTGGCCTCAGGAAAAGCCAGTCCCCATGTGAGTTCCTCGGGGGCGTCTCGGGATTCCTCTGCCGTCGATGCCCGGGCCTAAGACCTTGTGTGGAGTCGGGGCCGGAACCTGAGGATTCCTCTCCAGTGCTGACATGGATCTTGGGGTACCTCTGGAGTCTCCCCAGGGGAGTCACTGCTCGTCTCGAATGCGGGCATGCACTTGCGCTTTCCTCCAGAGCGGTAGCAGCAGTGTCACGCAGTCCGCCGCGTGGATCAAAGGATGTATGCTTTTCCCTCGAGTCTTTCCCACGAGGCTTTCCCACGAGGCTTTCCCACAGGGCTGTCCCACGTGCACACGTGGTGGGAGTCGATCCTCGGCTTGAACGTCAAGGAAGTGCAGGGAAAACAGGTTCCTCTGGAATGGACTGACACATCTGGGGGACTCTTGGAATGGTGGCACGACCCTGGAGTTCCTCTCGCCTTTCCTGTGGAGAGCGCCTCCTCTTGAGATGCGACGGGAACTCCGGGAATTCTTTCCCTACGAAACAGGGAAAGGATCCCTCATCTCGAGCTAGGAGGCGGAATCGGGGCTCCCCTGGATATGTGCGGGACACCACGTGCTTCCTCTCGAGTGCAGACGGGTATGTCGAGGAACTTCTTGAGTTGCAGCAAGGGTGTGAAGGACCCTTTGGAAGTTCCAGTGGTTAGATGTGATTGGCCTAGAGAAGCCTCAGCGGAAATGGGCCTCATCTCGCCTGGAGGGCAAAACCTCCTGGATTTTCTCGAGTTGCGGCAGGTGCTCTCGACTTACGACGGGGACCTCAGGGACCCGCTCTTGTGGCCTCAGGAAAGGCCAGTCCCCATGCGAGTTCCTCGGGGGCCTCTCGGGATTCCTCTCCCGTCGATGCCGGGGCCTAAGACCTTGTGTGGAGTCGGGGCCGGAACCTGAGGATTCCTCTCCAGTGCTGACATGGATCTTGGGGTACTTCTGGAGTCTCCCCAGGGGAGTCAGTCCTCGTCTCGATTGCGGGCATGCACTTGCGCTTTCCTCCAGAGCGGTAGCAGCAGTGTCACGCAGTCCGCCGCGTGGATCAAAGGATCTATGGTTTTCCCTCGAGTCTTTCCCACGAGGCTTTCCCACGACGCTTTCCCACAGGGCTGTCCCACGTGCACACGTGGTGGGAGTCGATCCTCGGCTTGAACGTCAAGGCAGTGCAGGGAAAACAGGTTCCTCTGGAATGGACTGACACATCTGGGGGACTCTTGGAATGGTGGCATGACCCTGGAGTTCCTCTCGCCTTTCCTGTGGAGAGCGCCTCCTCTTGAGATGCGACGGGAACGCCGGGAATTCTTTCCCTACGAAACAGGGAAAGGATCCCTCATCTCGAGCTAGGAGGCGGAAACGGGGCTCCCCTGGATGTGTGCGGGACCCCACGTGCTTCCTCTCGAGTGGAGACGGGTATGTCGCGGAACTGCTTGAGTTGCAGCAATGGTGTGAAGGACCCTTTGGAAGTTCCAGGGGTTAGATGTGATTAGCCTCGAGAAGCCTCAGCGGAAATGGGCCTCATCTCGCCTGGAGGGCAAAACCTCCTGGATTTTCTCGAGTTGCGGCAGGTGCTCTCGACTTACGACGGGGACCTCAGGGACATGCTCTTGTGGCCTCAGGAAAGGCCAGTCCCCATGCGAGTTCCTCGGGGGCCTCTCGGCATTCCTCTCCCGTCGATGCCAGGGCCTAAGACCTTGTGTGGAGTCGGGGCCGGAACCTGAGGATTCCTCTCCAGTGGTTACATGGATCTTGGGGTACTTCTGGAGTCTCCCCAGGGGAGTCAGTCCTCGTCTCGAATGCGGGCATGCACCTGCGCTTTCCTCCAGAGCGGTAGCAGCAGTGTCCCGCAGTCCGCCGCGTGGATCAAAGGATGTATGGTTTTCCCTCGAGTCTTTCCCACGAGGCTTTCCCACGACGCTTTCCCACAGGGCTGTCCCACGTGCACACGTGGTGGGAGTCGATCCTCGGCTTGAACGTCAAGGCAGTGCAGGGAAAACAGGTTCCTCTGGAATGGACTGACACATCTGGGGGACTCTTGGAATGGTGTCACGACCCTGGAGTTCCTCTCGCCTTTCCTGTGGAGAGCGCCTCCTCTTGAGATGCGACGGGAACGCCGGGAATTCTTTCCCTATGAAACAGGGAAAGGATCCCTCATCTCGAGCTAGGAGGCGGAAACGGGGCTCCCCTGGATGTGTGCGGGACCCCACGTGCTTCCTCTTGAGTGGAGACGGGTATGTCGGGGAACTTCTTGAGTTGCAGCAATGGTGTGAAGGACCCTTTGGAAGTTCCAGTGGTTAGATGTGATTGGCCTCGTGAAGCCTCAGCGGAAATGGGCCTCATCTCGCCTGGAGGGCAAAACCTCCTGAATTTTCTCGAGTTGCGGCAGGTGCTCTCGACTTACGACGGGGACCTCAGGGACCCACTCTGGTGGCCTCAGGAAAAGCCAGTCCCCATGCGAGTTCCTCGGGGGCGTCTCGGCATTCCTCTCCCGTCGATGCCGGGGCCTAAGACCTTGTGTGGAGTCGGGGCCGGAACCTCAGGATTCCTCTCCAGTGCTGACATGGTTCTTGGGGTACTTCTGGAGTCTCCCCAGGGGAGTCAGTCCTCGTCTCGAATGCGGGCATGCATTGCGCTTTCCTCCAGAGCGGTAGCAGCAGTGTCACGCAGTCCGCCGCGTGGATCAAAGGATCTATGGTTTTCCCTCGAGTCTTTCCCACGAGGCTTTCCCACAGGGCTGTCCCACGTGCACACGTGGTGGGAGTCGATCCTCGGCTTGAACGTCAAGGCAGTGCAGGGAAAACAGGTTCCTCTGGAATGGACTGACACATCTGGGGGTCTCTTGGAATGGTGGCATGACCCTGGAGTTCCTCTCGCCTTTCCTGTGGAGAGCGCCTTCTCTTGAGATGCGACGGGAACGCCGGGAATTCTTTCCCTACGAAACAGGGAAAGGATCCCTCATCTCGAGCTAGGAGGCGGAAACGGGGCTCCCCTGGATGTGTGCGGGACCCTCCTGCTTCCTCTCGAGTGGAGACGGGTATGTCGGGGAACTTCTTGAGTTGCAGCAAGGGTGTGAAGGACCCTTTGGAAGTTCCAGTGGTTAGATGTGATTGGCCTCGAGAAGGCTAGGCGGAAATGGGCCTCATCTCGCCTGGAGGCCAAAACCTCCTGGATTTTCTCGAGTTGCGGCAGGTGCTCTCGACTTAGGACGGGGACCTCAGGGACCCGCTCTGGTGGCCTCAGGAAAGGCCAGTCCCCATGCGAGTTCCTCGGGGGCCTCTCGGGATTCCTCTCCCGTCGATGCTGGGGCCTAAGACCTTGTGTGGAGTCGGGGCCGGAACCTGAGGATTCCTCTCCAGTGCTGACATGGATCTTGGGGTACTTCTGGAGTCTCCCCAGGGGAGTCAGTGCTCGTCTCGAATGCGGGCATGCACTTGCGCTTTCCTCCAGAGCGGTAGCAGCAGTGTCACGCAGTCCGCCGCGTGGATCAAAGGATGTATGGTTTTCCCTCGAGTCTTTCCCACGAGGCTTTCCCACGAGGCTTTCCCACAGGGCTGTCCCACGTGCACACGTGGTGGGAGTCGATCCTCGGCTTGAACGTCAAGGCAGTGCAGGGAAAACAGGTTCCTCTGGAATGGACTGACACATCTGGGGGTCTCTTGGAATGGTGGCATGACCCTGGAGTTCCTCTCGCCTTTCCTGTGGAGAGCGCCTCCTCTTGAGATGCGACGGGAACGCCGGGAATTCTTTCCCTACGAAACAGGGAAAGGATCCCTCATCTCGAGCTAGGAGGCGGAAACGGGGCTCCCCTGGATGTGTGCGGGACACCACGTGCTTCCTCTCGAGTGCAGACGGGTATGTCGGGGAACTTCTTGAGTTGCAGCAAGGGTGTGAAGGACCCTTTGGAAGTTCCAGTGGTTAGATGTGATTGGCCTGGAGAAGCCTCAGCGGAAATGGGCCTCATCTCGCCTGGAGGGCAAAACCTCCTGGATTTTCTCGAGTGGCGGCAGGTGCTCTCGACTTACGACGGGGACCTCAGGGACCCTCTCTGGTGGCCTCAGGAAAGGCCAGTACCCATGCGAGTTCCTCGGGGGCCTCTTGGGATTCCTCTCCCGTCGATGCCGGGGCCTAAGACCTTGTGTGGAGTCGGGGCTGGAACCTGAGGATTCCTCTCCAGTGCTGACATGGATCTTGGGGTACTTCTGGAGTCTCCCCAGGGGAGTCAGTCCTCTTCTCGAATGCGGGCATGCACTTGCGCTTTCCTCCAGAGCTGTAGCAGCAGTGCCACGCAGTCCGCCGCGTGGATCAAAGGATATATGGTTTTCCCTCGAGTCTTTCCCACGAGGCTTTCCCACGAGGCTTTCCCACAGGGCTGTCCCACGTGCACACGTGATGGGAGTCGATCCTCGGCTTGAACGTCAAGGCAGTGCAGGGAAAACAGGTTCCTCTGGAATGGACTGACACATCTGGGGGTCTCTTGGAATGGTGGCATGACCCTGGAGTTCCTCTCGCCTTTCCTGTGGAGAGCGCCTCCTCTTGAGATGCGACGGGAACGCCGGGAATTCTTTCCCTACGAAACAGGGAAAGGATCCCTCATCTCGAGCTAGGAGGCGGAAACGGGGCTCCCCTGGATGTGTGCGGGACACCACGTGCTTCCTCTCGAGTGGAGACGGGTATGTCGGGGAACTTCTTGAGTTGCAGCAAGGGTGTGCAGGACCCTTTGGAAGTTCCAGTGGTTAGATGTGATTGGCCTCGAGAAGCCTCAGCGGAAATGGGCCTCATTTCGCCTGGAGGGCAAAACCTCCTGGATTTTCTCGAGTTGCGGCAGGTGCTCTCGACTTACGACGGGGACCTCAGGGAACCGCTCTGGTGTCCTCAGGAAAGCCAGTCCCCATGCTAGTTCCTCGGGGGCCTCTCGGGATTCCTCTCCCGTCGATGCCGGGGCCTAAGACCTTGTCTGGAGTCGGGGCCGGAACCTGAGGATTCCTCTCCAGTGGTTACATGGATCTTGGGGTACTTCTGGAGTCTCCCCAGGGGAGTCAGTCCTCGTCTCGAATGCGGGCATGCACCTGCGCTTTCCTCCAGAGAGGTAGCAGCAGTGTCACGCAGTCTGCCGCGTGGATCAAAGGATCTATGGTTTTCCCTCGAGTCTTTCCCACGAGGCTTTCCCCCGAGGCTTTCCCACGAGGCTTTCCCACAAGGCTGTCCCACGTGCACACGTGGTGGGAGTCGATCCTCGGCTTGAACGTCAAGGCAGTGCAGGGAAAACAGGTTCCTCTGGAATGGACTGACACATCTGGGGGACTCTTGGAATGGTGGCACGACCCTGGAGTTCCTCTCCCCTTTCCTGTGGAGAGCGCCTCCTCTTGAGATGCGAAGGGAACGCCGGGAATTCTTTCCCTACGAAACAGGGAAAGGATCCCTCATCTCGAGCTAGGAGGCGGAAACAGGGCTCACCTGGATGTGTGCGGGACCCACGTGCTTCGTCTCGAGTGGAGACGGGTATGTCGGGGAACTTCTTGAGTTGCAGCAAGGGTGTGAATGACCCTTTGGAAGTTCCAGTGGTTAGACGTGATTGGCCTCGAGAAGCCTCAGCGGAAATGGGCCTCATCTCGCCTGGAGGGCAAAACCTCCTGGATTTTCTCGAGTTGCGGCAGGTGCTCTCGACTTACGACGGGGACCTCAGGGACCCGCTCTGGTGGCCTCAGGAAAGGCCAGTCCCCATGCGAGTTCCTCGGGGGCCTCTCGGCATTCCTCTCCCGTCGATGCTGGGGCCTAAGACCTTGTGTGGAGTCGGGGCCGGAACCTGAGGATTCCTCTCCAGTGCTGACATGGATCTTGGGGTACTTCTGGAGTCTCCCCAGGGGAGTCAGTCCTCGTCTCGAATGCGGGCATGCACTTGCGCTTTCCTCCACAGCGGTAGCAGCAGTGTCCCGCAGTCCGCCGCGTGGATCAAAGGATCTATGGTTTTCCCTCGAGTCTTTCCCACGAGGCTTTCCCACGAGGCTTTCCCACAGGGCTGTCCCACGTGCACACGTGGTGGGAGTCGATCCTCGGCTTGAACGTCAAGGCAGTGCAGGGAAAACAGGTTCCTCTGGAATGGACTGACACATCTGGGGGTCTCTTGGAATGGTGGCATGACCCTGGAGTTCCTCTCGCCTTTCCTGTGGAGAGCGCCTTCTCTTGAGATGCGACGGGAACGCCGGGAATTCTTTCCCTACGAAACAGGGAAAGGATCCCTCATCTCGAGCTAGGAGGCGGAAACGGGGCTCCCCTGGATGTGTGCGGGACCCTCGTGCTTCCTCTCGAGTGGAGACGGGTATGTCGGGGAACTTCTTGAGTTGCAGCAAGGGTGTGAAGGACCCTTTGGAAGTTCCAGTGGTTAGATGTGATTGGCCTCGAGAAGGCTAGGCGGAAATGGGCCTCATCTCGCCTGGAGGCCAAAACCTCCTGGATTTTCTCGAGTTGCGGCAGGTGCTCTCGACTTAGGACGGGGACCTCAGGGACCCGCTCTGGTGGCCTCAGGAAAGGCCAGTCCCCATGCGAGTTCCTCGGGGGCCTCTCGGCATTCCTCTCCCGTCGATGCCGGGGCCTAAGACCTTGTGTGGAGTCGGGGCCGGAACCTGAGGATTCCTCTCCAGTGCTGACATGGATCTTGGGGTACTTATGGAGTCTCCCCAGGGGAGTCAGTCCTCGTCTCGAATGCGGACATGCACTTGCGCTTTCCTCCACAGCGGTAGCAGCAGTGTTACGCAGTCCGCCGCGTGGATCAAAGGATCTATGGTTTTCCCTCGAGTCTTTCCCACGAGGCTTTCCTACGAGGCTTTCCCACAGGGCTGTCCCACGTGCACACGTGGTGGGAGTCGATCCTCGGCTTGAACGTCAAGGCAGTGCAGGGAAAACAGGTTCCTCTGGAATGGACTGACACATCTGGGGGACTCTTGGAATGGTGGCACGACCCTGGAGTTCCTCTCGCCTTTCCTGTGGAGAGCGCCTCCTCTTGAGATGCGACGGGAACGCCGGGAATTCTTTCCCTACGAAACAGGGAAAGGATCCCTCATCTCGAGCTAGGAGGCGGAAACGGGGCTCCCCTGGATGTGTGCGGGACCCCACGTGCTTCCTCTTGAGTGGAGACGGGTATGTCGGGGAACTTCTTGAGTTGCAGCAAGGGTGTGAAGGACCCTTTGGAAGTTCCAGTGGTTAGATGTGATTGGCCTCGTGAAGCCTCAGCGGAAATGGGCCTCATCTCGCCTGGAGGGCAAAACCTCCTGAATTTTCTCGAGTTGCGCCAGGTGCTCTCGACTTACGACGGGGACCTCAGGGACCCGCTCTGGTGGCCTCAGGAAAAGCCAGTCCCCATGTGAGTTCCTCGGGGGCGTCTCGGGATTCCTCTGCCGTCGATGCCCGGGCCTAAGACCTTGTGTGGAGTCGGGGCCGGAACCTGAGGATTCCTCTCCAGTGCTGACATGGATCTTGGGGTACTTCTGGAGTCTCCCCAGGGGAGTCAGTGCTCGTCTCGAATGCGGGCATGCACTTGCGCTTTCCTCCAGAGCGGTAGCAGCAGTGCCACGCAGTCCGCCGCGTGGATCAAAGGATCTATGGTTTTCCCTCGAGTCTTTCCCACGAGGCTTTCCCACGAGGCTTTCCCACAGGGTTGTCCCACGTGCACACGTGGTGGGAGTCGATCCTCGGCTTGAACATAAATGCAGTGCAGGGAAAACAGGTTCCTCTGGAATGGACTGACACATCTGGGGGACTCTTGGAATGGTGGCACGACCCTGGAGTTCCTCTCGCCTTTCCTGTGGAGAGCGCCTCCTCTTGAGATGCGACGGGAACGCCGGGAATTCTTTCCCTACGAAACAGGGAAAGGATCCCTCATCTCGAGCTAGGAGGCTGAAACAGGGCTCCCCTGGATGTGTGCGGGAGCCACGTGCTTCGTCTCGAGTGGAGACGGGTATGTCGGGGAACTTCTTGAGTTGCAGCAAGGGTGTGAATGACCCTTTGGAAGTTCCAGTGGTTAGACGTGATTGGCCTCGAGAAGCCTCAGCGGAAATGGGCCTCATCTCGCCTGGAGGGCAAAACCTCCAGGATTTTCTCGAGTTGCGGCAGGTGCTCTCGACTTACGACGGGGACCTCAGGGACCCGCTCTGGTGGCCTCAGGAAAGGCCAGTCCCCATGCGAGATCCTCGGGGGCCTCTCGGGATTCCTCTCCCGTCGATGCTGGGGCCTAAGACCTTGTGTGGAGTCGGGGCCGGAACCTGAGGATTCCTCTCCAGTGCTGACATGGATCTTGGGGTACTTCTGGAGTCTCCCCAGGGGAGTCATTGCTCGTCTCGAATGCGGGCATGCACTTGCGCTTTCCTCCAGAGCGGTAGCAGCAGTGTCACGCAGTCCGCCGCGTGGATCAAAGGATGTATGGTTTTCCCTCGAGTCTTTCCCACGAGGCTTTCCCACGAGGCTTTCCCACAGGGCTGTCCCAAGTGCACACGTGGTGGGAGTCGATCCTCGGCTTGAACGTCAAGGCAGTGCAGGGAAAACAGGTTCCTCTGGAATGGACTGACACATCTGGGGGTCTCTTGGAATGGTGGCATGACCCTGGAGTTCCTCTCGCCTTTCCTGTGGAGAGCGCCTCCTCTTGAGATGCGACGGAAACGCCGGGAATTCTTTCCCTACGAAACAGGGAAAGGATCCCTCATCTCGAGCTAGGAGGCGGAAACGGGGCTCCCCTGGATGTGTGCGGGACACCACGTGCTTCCTCTCGAGTGCAGACGGGTATGTCGGGGAACTTCTTGAGTTGCAGCAAGGGTGTGAAGGACCCTTTGGAAGTTCCAGTGGTTAGATGTGATTGGCCTCGAGAAGCCTCAGCGGAAATGGGCCTCATCTCGCCTGGAGGGCAAAATCTCCTGGATTTTCTCGAGTGGCGGCAGGTGCTCTCGACTTACGACGGGGACCTCAGGGACCCTCTCTGGTGGCCTCAGGAAAGGCCAGTACCCATGCGAGTTCCTCGGGGGCCTCTTGGGATTCCTCTCCCGTCGATGCCGGGGCCTAAGACCTTGTGTGGAGTCGGGGCTGGAACCTGAGGATTCCTCTCCAGTGCTGACATGGATCTTGGGGTACTTCTGGAGTCTCCCCAGGGGAGTCAGTCCTCTTCTCGAATGCGGGCATGCACTTGCGCTTTCCTCCAGAGCTGTAGCAGCAGTGCCACGCAGTCCGCCGCGTGGATCAAAGGATATATGGTTTTCCCTCGAGTCTTTCCCACGAGGCTTTCCCACGAGGCTTTCCCACAGGGCTGTCCCACGTGCACACGTGATGGGAGTCGATCCTCGGCTTGAACGTCAAGGCAGTGCAGGGAAAACAGGTTCCTCTGGAATGGACTGACACATCTGGGGGACTCTTGGAATGGTGGCACGATCCTGGAGTTCCTCTCGCCTTTCCTGTGGAGAGCGCCTCCTCTTGAGATGCGACGGGAACGCCGGGAATTCTTTCCCTACGAAACAGGGAAAGGATCCCTCATCTCGAGCTAGGAGGCGGAAACGGGGCTCCCCTGGATGTGTGCGGGACACCACGTGCTTCCTCTCGAGTGGAGACGGGTATGTCGGGGAACTTCTTGAGTTGCAGCAAGGGTGTGCAGGACCCTTTGGAAGTTCCAGTGGTTAGATGTGATTGGCCTCGAGAAGCCTCAGCGGAAATGGGCCTCATCTCGCCTGGAGGGCAAAACCTCCTGGATTTTCTCGAGTTGCGGCAGGTGCTCTCGACTTACGACGGGGACCTCAGGGAACCGCTCTGGTGTCCTCAGAAAAGCCAGTCCCCATGCGAGTTCCTCGGGGGCCTCTCGGGATTCCTCTCCCGTCGATGCCGGGGCCTAAGACCTTGGGTGGAGTCGGGGCCGGAACCTGAGGATTCCTCTCCAGTGCTGACATGGATCTTGGGGTACCTCTGGAGTCTCCCCAGGGGAGTCACTGCTCGTCTCGAATGCGGGCATGCACTTGCGCTTTCCTCCAGAGCGGTAGCAGCAGTGTCACGCAGTCCGCCGCGTGGATCAAAGGATGTATGCTTTTCCCTCGAGTCTTTCCCACGAGGCTTTCCCACGAGGCTTTCCCACAGGGCTGTCCCACGTGCACACGTGGTGGGAGTCGATCCTCGGCTTGAACGTCAAGGAAGTGCAGGGAAAACAGGTTCCTCTGGAATGGACTGACACATCTGGGGGACTCTTGGAATGGTGGCACGACCCTGGAGTTCCTCTCGCCTTTCCTGTGGAGAGCGCCTCCTCTTGAGATGCGACGGGAACTCCGGGAATTCTTTCCCTACGAAACAGGGAAAGGATCCCTCATCTCGAGCTAGGAGGCGGAATCGGGGCTCCCCTGGATATGTGCGGGACACCACGTGCTTCCTCTCGAGTGCAGACGGGTATGTCGAGGAACTTCTTGAGTTGCAGCAAGGGTGTGAAGGACCCTTTGGAAGTTCCAGTGGTTAGATGTGATTGGCCTAGAGAAGCCTCAGCGGAAATGGGCCTCATCTCGCCTGGAGGGCAAAACCTCCTGGATTTTCTCGAGTTGCGGCAGGTGCTCTCGACTTACGACGGGGACCTCAGGGACCCGCTCTTGTGGCCTCAGGAAAGGCCAGTCCCCATGCGAGTTCCTCGGGGGCCTCTCGGGATTCCTCTCCCGTCGATGCCGGGGCCTAAGACCTTGTGTGGAGTCGGGGCCGGAACCTGAGGATTCCTCTCCAGTGCTGACATGGATCTTGGGGTACTTCTGGAGTCTCCCCAGGGGAGTCAGTCCTCGTCTCGATTGCGGGCATGCACTTGCGCTTTCCTCCAGAGCGGTAGCAGCAGTGTCACGCAGTCCGCCGCGTGGATCAAAGGATCTATGGTTTTCCCTCGAGTCTTTCCCACGAGGCTTTCCCACGACGCTTTCCCACAGGGCTGTCCCACGTGCACACGTGGTGGGAGTCGATCCTCGGCTTGAACGTCAAGGCAGTGCAGGGAAAACAGGTTCCTCTGGAATGGACTGACACATCTGGGGGACTCTTGGAATGGTGGCATGACCCTGGAGTTCCTCTCGCCTTTCCTGTGGAGAGCGCCTCCTCTTGAGATGCGACGGGAACGCCGGGAATTCTTTCCCTACGAAACAGGGAAAGGATCCCTCATCTCGAGCTAGGAGGCGGAAACGGGGCTCCCCTGGATGTGTGCGGGACCCCACGTGCTTCCTCTCGAGTGGAGACGGGTATGTCGCGGAACTGCTTGAGTTGCAGCAATGGTGTGAAGGACCCTTTGGAAGTTCCAGGGGTTAGATGTGATTAGCCTCGAGAAGCCTCAGCGGAAATGGGCCTCATCTCGCCTGGAGGGCAAAACCTCCTGGATTTTCTCGAGTTGCGGCAGGTGCTCTCGACTTACGACGGGGACCTCAGGGACATGCTCTTGTGGCCTCAGGAAAGGCCAGTCCCCATGCGAGTTCCTCGGGGGCCTCTCGGCATTCCTCTCCCGTCGATGCCAGGGCCTAAGACCTTGTGTGGAGTCGGGGCCGGAACCTGAGGATTCCTCTCCAGTGGTTACATGGATCTTGGGGTACTTCTGGAGTCTCCCCAGGGGAGTCAGTCCTCGTCTCGAATGCGGGCATGCACCTGCGCTTTCCTCCAGAGCGGTAGCAGCAGTGTCCCGCAGTCCGCCGCGTGGATCAAAGGATGTATGGTTTTCCCTCGAGTCTTTCCCACGAGGCTTTCCCACGACGCTTTCCCACAGGGCTGTCCCACGTGCACACGTGGTGGGAGTCGATCCTCGGCTTGAACGTCAAGGCAGTGCAGGGAAAACAGGTTCCTCTGGAATGGACTGACACATCTGGGGGACTCTTGGAATGGTGTCACGACCCTGGAGTTCCTCTCGCCTTTCCTGTGGAGAGCGCCTCCTCTTGAGATGCGACGGGAACGCCGGGAATTCTTTCCCTATGAAACAGGGAAAGGATCCCTCATCTCGAGCTAGGAGGCGGAAACGGGGCTCCCCTGGATGTGTGCGGGACCCCACGTGCTTCCTCTTGAGTGGAGACGGGTATGTCGGGGAACTTCTTGAGTTGCAGCAATGGTGTGAAGGACCCTTTGGAAGTTCCAGTGGTTAGATGTGATTGGCCTCGTGAAGCCTCAGCGGAAATGGGCCTCATCTCGCCTGGAGGGCAAAACCTCCTGAATTTTCTCGAGTTGCGGCAGGTGCTCTCGACTTACGACGGGGACCTCAGGGACCCACTCTGGTGGCCTCAGGAAAAGCCAGTCCCCATGCGAGTTCCTCGGGGGCGTCTCGGCATTCCTCTCCCGTCGATGCCGGGGCCTAAGACCTTGTGTGGAGTCGGGGCCGGAACCTCAGGATTCCTCTCCAGTGCTGACATGGTTCTTGGGGTACTTCTGGAGTCTCCCCAGGGGAGTCAGTCCTCGTCTCGAATGCGGGCATGCATTGCGCTTTCCTCCAGAGCGGTAGCAGCAGTGTCACGCAGTCCGCCGCGTGGATCAAAGGATCTATGGTTTTCCCTCGAGTCTTTCCCACGAGGCTTTCCCACAGGGCTGTCCCACGTGCACACGTGGTGGGAGTCGATCCTCGGCTTGAACGTCAAGGCAGTGCAGGGAAAACAGGTTCCTCTGGAATGGACTGACACATCTGGGGGTCTCTTGGAATGGTGGCATGACCCTGGAGTTCCTCTCGCCTTTCCTGTGGAGAGCGCCTTCTCTTGAGATGCGACGGGAACGCCGGGAATTCTTTCCCTACGAAACAGGGAAAGGATCCCTCATCTCGAGCTAGGAGGCGGAAACGGGGCTCCCCTGGATGTGTGCGGGACCCTCCTGCTTCCTCTCGAGTGGAGACGGGTATGTCGGGGAACTTCTTGAGTTGCAGCAAGGGTGTGAAGGACCCTTTGGAAGTTCCAGTGGTTAGATGTGATTGGCCTCGAGAAGGCTAGGCGGAAATGGGCCTCATCTCGCCTGGAGGCCAAAACCTCCTGGATTTTCTCGAGTTGCGGCAGGTGCTCTCGACTTAGGACGGGGACCTCAGGGACCCGCTCTGGTGGCCTCAGGAAAGGCCAGTCCCCATGCGAGTTCCTCGGGGGCCTCTCGGGATTCCTCTCCCGTCGATGCTGGGGCCTAAGACCTTGTGTGGAGTCGGGGCCGGAACCTGAGGATTCCTCTCCAGTGCTGACATGGATCTTGGGGTACTTCTGGAGTCTCCCCAGGGGAGTCAGTGCTCGTCTCGAATGCGGGCATGCACTTGCGCTTTCCTCCAGAGCGGTAGCAGCAGTGTCACGCAGTCCGCCGCGTGGATCAAAGGATGTATGGTTTTCCCTCGAGTCTTTCCCACGAGGCTTTCCCACGAGGCTTTCCCACAGGGCTGTCCCACGTGCACACGTGGTGGGAGTCGATCCTCGGCTTGAACGTCAAGGCAGTGCAGGGAAAACAGGTTCCTCTGGAATGGACTGACACATCTGGGGGTCTCTTGGAATGGTGGCATGACCCTGGAGTTCCTCTCGCCTTTCCTGTGGAGAGCGCCTCCTCTTGAGATGCGACGGGAACGCCGGGAATTCTTTCCCTACGAAACAGGGAAAGGATCCCTCATCTCGAGCTAGGAGGCGGAAACGGGGCTCCCCTGGATGTGTGCGGGACACCACGTGCTTCCTCTCGAGTGCAGACGGGTATGTCGGGGAACTTCTTGAGTTGCAGCAAGGGTGTGAAGGACCATTTGGAAGTTCCAGTGGTTAGATGTGATTGGCCTGGAGAAGCCTCAGCGGAAATGGGCCTCATCTCGCCTGGAGGGCAAAACCTCCTGGATTTTCTCGAGTGGCGGCAGGTGCTCTCGACTTACGACGGGGACCTCAGGGACCCTCTCTGGTGGCCTCAGGAAAGGCCAGTACCCATGCGAGTTCCTCGGGGGCCTCTTGGGATTCCTCTCCCGTCGATGCCGGGGCCTAAGACCTTGTGTGGAGTCGGGGCTGGAACCTGAGGATTCCTCTCCAGTGCTGACATGGATCTTGGGGTACTTCTGGAGTCTCCCCAGGGGAGTCAGTCCTCTTCTCGAATGCGGGCATGCACTTGCGCTTTCCTCCAGAGCTGTAGCAGCAGTGCCACGCAGTCCGCCGCGTGGATCAAAGGATATATGGTTTTCCCTCGAGTCTTTCCCACGAGGCTTTCCCACGAGGCTTTCCCACAGGGCTGTACCACGTGCACACGTGGTGGGAGTCGATCCTCGGCTTGAACGTCAAGGCAGTGCAGGGAAAACAGGTTCCTCTGGAATGGACTGACACATCTGGGGGACTCTTGGAATGGTGGCACGACCCTGGAGTTCCTCTCGCCTTTCCTGTGGAGAGCGCTTCCTCTTGAGATGCGACGGGAACGCCGGGAATTCTTTCCCTACGAAACAGGGAAAGGATCCCTCATCTCGAGCTAGGAGGCGGAAACGGGGCTCCCCTGGATGTGTGCGGGACACCACGTGCTTCCTCTCGAGTGGAGACGGGTATGTCGGGGAACTTCTTGAGTTGCAGCAAGGGTGTGCAGGACCCTTTGGAAGTTCCAGTGGTTAGATGTGATTGGCCTCGAGAAGCCTCAGCGGAAATGGGCCTCATCTCGCCTGGAGGGCAAAACCTCCTGGATTTTCTCGAGTTGCGGCAGGTGCTCTCGACTTACGACGGGGACCTCAGGGAACCGCTCTGGTGTCCTCAGGAAAGCCAGTCCCCATGCGAGTTCCTCGGGGGCCTCTCGGGATTCCTCTCCCGTCGATGCCGGGGCCTAAGACCTTGTGTGGAGTCGGGGCCGGAACCTGAGGATTCCTCTCCAGTGCTGACATGGATCTTGGGGTACTTCTGGAGTCTCCCCAGGGGAGTCAGTCCTCGTCTCGAATGCGGGCATGCACTTGCGCTTTCCTCCAGAGCGGTAGCAGCAGTGTCACGCAGTCCGCCGCGTGGATCAAAGGATGTATGCTTTTCCCTCGAGTCTTTCCCACGAGGCTTTCCCACGAGGCTTTCCCACAGGGCTGTCCCACGTGCACACGTGGTGGGAGTCGATCCTCGGCTTGAACGTCAAGGAAGTGCAGGGAAAACAGGTTCCTCTGGAATGGACTGACACATCTGGGGGACTCTTGGAATGGTGGCACGACCCTGGAGTTCCTCTCGCCTTTCCTGTGGAGAGCGCCTCCTCTTGAGATGCGACGGGAACTCCGGGAATTCTTTCCCTACGAAACAGGGAAAGGATCCCTCATCTCGAGCTAGGAGGCGGAATCGGGGCTCCCCTGGATATGTGCGGGACACCACGTGCTTCCTCTCGAGTGCAGACGGGTATGTCGAGGAACTTCTTGAGTTGCAGCAAGGGTGTGAAGGACCCTTTGGAAGTTCCAGTGGTTACATGTGATTGGCCTAGAGAAGCCTCAGCGGAAATGGGCCTCATCTCGCCTGGAGGGCAAAACCTCCTGGATTTTCTCGAGTTGCGGCAGGTGCTCTCGACTTACGACGGGGACCTCAGGGACCCGCTCTTGTGGCCTCAGGAAAGGCCAGTCCCCATGCGAGTTCCTCGGGGGCCTCTCGGGATTCCTCTCCCGTCGATGCCGGGGCCTAAGACCTTGTGTGGAGTCGGGGCCGGAACCTGAGGATTCCTCTCCAGTGCTGACATGGATCTTGGGGTACTTCTGGAGTCTCCCCAGGGGAGTCAGTCCTCGTCTCGATTGCGGGCATGCACTTGCGCTTTCCTCCAGAGCGGTAGCAGCAGTGTCACGCAGTCCGCCGCGTGGATCAAAGGATCTATGGTTTTCCCTCGAGTCTTTCCCACGAGTCTTTCCCACGAGGCTTTCCCACAGGGCTGTCCCACGTGCACACGTGGTGGGAGTCGATCCTCGGCTTGAACGTCAAGGCAGTGCAGGGAAAACAGGTTCCTCTGGAATGGACTGACACATCTGGGGGACTCTTGGAATGGTGGCATGACCCTGGAGTTCCTCTCGCCTTTCCTGTGGAGAGCGCCTCCTCTTGAGATGCGACGGGAACGCCGGGAATTCTTTCCCTACGAAACAGGGAAAGGATCCCTCATCTCGAGCTAGGAGGCGGAAACGGGGCTCCCCTGGATGTGTGCGGGACACCACGTGCTTCCTCTCGAGTGCAGCCGGGTATGTCGGGGAACTTCTTGAGTTGCAGCAAGGGTGTGAAGGACCCTTTGGAAGTTCCAGTGGTTAGATGTGATTGGCCTCGGGAAGCCTCAGCGGAAATGGGCCTCATCTCGCCTGGAGGGCAAAACCTCCTGGATTTTCTCGAGTTGCGGCAGGTGCTCTCGACTTACGACGGGGGCCTCAGGGACCCGCTCTGGTGGCCTCAGGAAAGGCCAGTCCCCATGCGAGTTCCTCGGGGGCCTCTCGGGATTCCTCTCCCGTCGATGCCGGGACCTAAGACCTTGTGTGGAGTCGGGGCCGGAACCTGAGGATTCCTCTCCACTGCTGACATGGATCTTGGGGTACTTCTGGAGTCTCCCCAGGGGAGTCAGTCCTCGTCTCGAATGCGGGCATGCACTTGCGCTTTCCTCCAGAGAGGTAGCAGCAGTGTCACGCAGTCTGCCGCGTGGATCAAAGGATCTATGGTTTTCCCTCGAGTCTTTCCCACGAGGCTTTCCCACGAGGCTTTCCCACGAGGCTTTCCCACAAGGCTGTCCCACGTGCACACGTGGTGGGAGTCGATCCTCGGCTTGAACGTCAAGGCAGTGCAGGGAAAACAGGTTCCTCTGGAATGGACTGACACATCTGGGGGACTCTTGGAATGGTGGCACGACCCTGGAGTTCCTCTCCCCTTTCCTGTGGAGAGCGCCTCCTCTTGAGATGCGAAGGGAACGCCGGGAATTCTTTCCCTACGAAACAGGGAAAGGATCCCTCATCTCGAGCTAGGAGGCGGAAACAGGGCTCACCTGGATGTGTGCGGGACCCACGTGCTTCGTCTCGAGTGGAGACGGGTATGTCGGGGAACTTCTTGAGTTGCAGCAAGGGTGTGAATGACCCTTTGGAAGTTCCAGTGGTTAGACGTGATTGGCCTCGAGAAGCCTCAGCGGAAATGGGCCTCATCTCGCCTGGAGGGCAAAACCTCCTGGATTTTCTCGAGTTGCGGCAGGTGCTCTCGACTTACGACGGGGACCTCAGGGACCCGCTCTGGTGGCCTCAGGAAAGGCCAGTCCCCATGCGAGTTCCTCGGGGGCCTCTCGGCATTCCTCTCCCGTCGATGCTGGGGCCTAAGACCTTGTGTGGAGTCGGGGCCGGAACCTGAGGATTCCTCTCCAGTGCTGACATGGATCTTGGGGTACTTCTGGAGTCTCCCCAGGGGAGTCAGTCCTCGTCTCGAATGCGGGCATGCACTTGCGCTTTCCTCCACAGCGGTAGCAGCAGTGTCCCGCAGTCCGCCGCGTGGATCAAAGGATCTATGGTTTTCCCTCGAGTCTTTCAAAGGAGTCTTTCCCACGAGGCTTTCCCACAGGGCTGTCCCACGTGCACACGTGGTGGGAGTCGATCCTCGGCTTGAACGTCAAGGCAGTGCAGGGAAAACAGGTTCCTCTGGAATGGACTGACACATCTGGGGGTCTCTTGGAATGGTGGCATGACCCTGGAGTTCCTCTCGCCTTTCCTGTGGAGAGCGCCTTCTCTTGAGATGCGACGGGAACGCCGGGAATTCTTTCCCTACGAAACAGGGAAAGGATCCCTCATCTCGAGCTAGGAGGCGGAAACGGGGCTCCCCTGGATGTGTGCGGGACCCTCGTGCTTCCTCTCGAGTGGAGACGGGTATGTCGGGGAACTTCTTGAGTTGCAGCAAGGGTGTGCAGGACCCTTTGGAAGTTCCAGTGGTTAGATGTGATTAGCCTCGAGAAGCCTCAGCGGAAATGGGCCTCATCTCGCCTGGAGGGCAAAACCTCCTGGATTTTCTCGAGTTGCGGCAGGTGCTCTCGACTTACGACGGGGACCTCGGGGACCCGCTCTGGTGGCCTCAGGAAAGGACAGTCCCCATGGGAGTTCCTTGGGGGCCTCTCTGGATTCCTCTCCCGTCGATGCCGGGGCCTAAGACCTTGAGTGGTCTCGGGGCCGGAACCTGAGGATTCCTCTCCAGTGCTGACATGGATCTTGGGGTACTTGTGGAATCTCCCCAGGGGAGTCAGTCCTCGTCTCGAATGCGGGCATGCACTTGCGCTTTCCTCCAGAGCGGTAGCAGCAGTGTACCGCAGTCCTCCGCGTGGATCAAAGGATGTATGGTTTTCCCTCGAGTCTTTCCCACAAGGCTTTCCCACGAGGCTTTCCCACAGGGCTGTCCCACGTGCACACGTGGTGGGAGTCGATCCTCGGCTTGAATATAAATGCAGTGCAGGGAAAACAGGTTCCTCTGGAATGGACTGACACATCTGGGGGTCTCTTGGAATGGTGCCACGACCCTGGAGTTCCTCTCGCCTTTCCTGTGGAGAGTGCCACCTCTTCGGGAACGCCGGGAATTCTTTCCCTACGAAACAGGGAAAGGATCCCTCATCTCGAGCTAGGAGGCGGAAACGGGGCTCCCCTGGATGTGTGCGGGACCCCACTTGCTTCCTCTCGAGTGGAGACGGGTATGTCGCGGAACTGCTTGAGTTGCAGCAAGGGTGTGAAGGACCCTTTGGAAGTTCCAGGGGTTAGATGTGATTAGCCTCGAGAAGCCTCAGCGGAAATGGGCCTCATCTCGCCTGGAGGGCAAAACCTCCTGGATTTTCTCGAGTTGCGGCAGGTGCTCTCGACTTACGACGGGGACCTCAGGGACCCGCTCTTGTGGCCTCAGGAAAGGCCAGTCCCCATG
The DNA here is from genome assembly GCF_042477335.2 of Ovis canadensis. Lineage (NCBI taxonomy): Eukaryota > Metazoa > Chordata > Mammalia > Artiodactyla > Bovidae > Ovis > Ovis canadensis. The sequence goes on from NC_091252.1 coordinate 6,387,496, forward strand.
CGAGTTCCAAGGGGGCCTCTCGGCATTCCTCTCCCGCCGATGCCGGGGCCTAAGACCTTGTGTGGGGTCGGGGCCGGAACCTCAGGATTCCTCTCCAGTGCTGACATGGATCTTGGGGTACTTCTGGAGTCTCCCCAGGGGAGTCAGTCCTCGTCTCGAATGCGGGCATGCATTGCGCTTTCCTCCAGAGCGGGAGCAGCAGTGTCACGCAGTCCGCCGCGTGGATCAAAGGATCTATGGTTTTCCCTCGAGTCTTTCCCACGAGGCTTTCCCACGAGGCTTTCCCACAGGGCTGTCCCACGTGCACACGTGATGGGAGTCGATCCTCGGCTTGAACGTCAAGGCAGTGCAGGGAAAACAGGTTCCTCTGGAATGGACTGACACATCTGGGGGACTCTTGGAATGGTGTCACGACCCTGGAGTTCCTCTCGCCTTTCCTGTGGAGAGCGCCTCCTCTTGAGATGCGACGGGAACGCCGGGAATTCTTTCCCTAGGAAACAGGGAAAGGATCCCTCATCTCGAGCTAGGAGGCGGAAACGGGGCTCCCCTGGATGTGTGCGGGACACCACATGCTTCCTCTCGAGTGGAGACGGGTATGTCGGGGAACTTCTTGAGTTGCAGCAAGGGTGTGAAGGACCCTTTGGAAGTTCCAGTGGTTAGATGTGATTGGCCTCGAGAAGCCTCAGTGGAAATGGGCCTCATCTCGCCTGGAGGGCAAAACCTCCTGGATTTTCTCGAGTTGCGGCAGGTGCTCTCGACTTACGACGGGGACCTCAGGGACCCGCTCTTGTGGCCTCAGGAAAGGCCAGTCCCCATGCGAGTTCCAAGGGGGCCTCTCGGCATTCCTCTCCCGCCGATGCCGGTGCCTAAGACCTTGTGTGGAGTCGGGGCCGGAACCTGAGGATTCCTCTCCAGTGCTGACATGGATCTTGGGGTACTTCTGGAGTCTCCCCAGGGGAGTCAGTGCTCGTCTCGAATGCGGGCATGCACTTGCGCTTTCCTCCAAAACGGTAGCAGCAGTGTCACGCAGTCCGCCGCGTGGATCAAAGGATGTATGATTTTCCCTCGAGTCTTTCCCACGAGGCTTTCCCACGAGGCTTTCCCACAGGGCTGTCCCACGTGCACACGTGGTGGGAGGCGATCCTCGGCTTGAACGTCAAGGCAGTGCAGGGAAAACAGGTTCCTCTGGAATGGACTGACACATCTGGGGGACTCTTGGAATGGTGGCATGACCCTGGAGTTCCTCTCGCCTTTCCTGTGGAGAGCGCCTCCTCTTGAGATGCGACGGGAACTCCGGGAATTCTTTCCCTACGAAACAGGGAAAGGATCCCTCATCTCGAGCTAGGAGGCGGAAACGGGGCTCCCCTGGATATGTGCGGGACACCACGTGCTTCCTCTCGAGTGCAGACGGGTATGTCGAGGAACTTCTTGAGTTGCAGCAAGGGTGTGAAGGACCCTTTGGAAGTTCCAGTGGTTAGATGTGATTGGCCTCGAGAAGCCTCATCGGAAATGGGCCTCATCTCGCCTGGAGGTGAAAACCTCCTGGATTTTCTCGAGTTGCGGCAGGTGCTCTCGACTTACGAAGGGGACCTCAGGGACCCGCTCTTGTGGCCTCAGGAAAGGCCAGTCCCCATGCGAGTTCCTCGGGGGCCTCTCGGGATTCCTCTCCCGTCGATGCCGGGGCCTAAGACCTTGTGTGGAGTCGGGGCCGGAACCTGAGGATTCCTCTCCAGTGCTGACATGGATCTTGGGGTACTTCTGGAGTCTCCCCAGGGGAGTCAGTCCTCGTCTCGAATGCGGGCATGCACTTGCGCTTTCCTCCAGAGCGGTAGCAGCAGTGTCACGCAGTCCGCCGCGTGGATCAAAGGATCTATGGTTTTCCCTCGAGTCTTTCCCACGAGGCTTTCCCACGAGGCTTTCCCACAGGGCTGTCCCACGTGCACACGTGGTGGGAGTCGATCCTCGGCTTGAACGTCAAGGCAGTGCAGGGAAAACAGGTTCCTCTGGAATGGACTGACACATCTGGGGGACTCTTGGAATGGTGGCATGACCCTGGAGTTCCTCTCGCCTTTCCTGTGGAGAGCGCCTCCTCTTGAGATGCGACGGGAACGCCGGGAATTCTTTCCCTACGAAACAGGGAAAGGATCCCTCATCTCGAGCTAGGAGGCGGAAACGGGGCTCCCCTAGATGTGTGCGGGACCCCACGTGCTTCCTCTTGATTGGAGACGGGTATGTCGGGGAACTTCTTGAGTTGCAGCAATGGTGTGAAGGACCCTTTGGAAGTTCCAGTGGTTAGATGTGATTGGCCTCGTGAAGCCTCAGCGGAAATGGGCCTCATCTCGCCTGGAGGGCAAAACCTCCTGAATTTTCTCGAGTTGCGGCAGGTGCTCTCGACTTACGACGGGGACCTCAGGGACCCACTCTGTTGGCCTCAGGAAAAGCCAGTCCCCATGCGAGTTCCTCGGGGGCGTCTCGGGATTCCTCTCCCGTCGATGCCGGGGCCTAAGACCTTGTGTGGAGTCGGGGCCGGAACCTCAGGATTCCTCTCCAGTGCTGACATGGATCTTGGGGTACTTCTGGAGTCTCCCCAGGGGAGTCAGTCCTCGTCTCGAATGCGGGCATGCATTGCGCTTTCCTCCAGAGCGGTAGCAGCAGTGTCACGCAGTCCGCCGCGGGGATCAAAGGATCTATGGTTTTCCCTCGAGGCTTTCCCACGAGGCTTTCCCACGAGGCTTTCCCACAGGGCTGTCCCACGTGCACACGTGGTGGGAGTCGATCCTCGGCTTGAACGTCAAGGCAGTGCAGGGAAAACATGTTCCTCTGGAATGGACTGACACATCTGGGGGACTCTTGGAATGGTGGCATGACCCTGGAGTTCCTCTCGCCTTTCCTGTGGAGAGCGCCTCCTCTTGAGATGCGACGGGAACGCCGGGAATTCTTTCCCTACGAAACAGGGAAAGGATCCCTCATCTCGAGCTAGGAGGCGGAAACGGGGCTCCCATGGGTGTGTGCAGGACACCACGTGCTTCCTCTCGAGTGGAGACGGGTATGTCAGGGAACTTCTTGAGTTGCAGCAAGGGTGTGAAGGACCCTTTGGAAGTTCCAGTGGTTAGATGTGATTGGCCTCGAGAAGCCTCATCGGAAATGGGCCTCATCTCGCCTGGAGGGCAAAACCTCCTGGATTTTCTCGAGTGGCGGCAGGTGCTCTCGACTTACGACGGGGACCTCAGGGACCCGCTCTGGTGGCCTCAGGAAAGGCCAGTCCCCATGCGAGTTCCACGGGGGCCTCTCGGGATTCCTCTCCCGTCGATGCCGGGGCCTAAGACCTTGTGTGGAGTCGGGGCCCGAACCTGAGGATTCCTCTCCAGTGCTGACATGGATCTTGGGGTACTTCTGGAGTCACCCCAGGGGAGTCAGTCCTCGTCTCGAATGCGGGCATGCACTTGCGCTTTCCTCCACAGCGGTAGCAGCAGTGTCACGCAGTCCGCCGCGTGGATCAAAGGATCTATGGTTTTCCCTCGAGTCTTTCCCACGAGGCTTTCCCACGAGGCTTTCCCACAGGGCTGTCCCACGTGCACACGTGGTGGGAGTCGATCCTCGGCATGAACGTCAAGGCAGTGCAGGGAAAACAGGTTCCTCTGGAATGGACTGACACATCTGGGGGTCTCTTGGAATGGTGGCATGACCCTGGAGTTCCTCAAGCCTTTCCTGTGGAGAGCGCCTCCTCTTGAGATGTGACGGAAACGCCGGGAATTCTTTCCCTACGAAACAGGGAAAGGATCCCTCATCTCGAGCTAGGAGGCGGAAACGGGGCTCCCCTGGATGTGTGCGGGACACCACGTGCTTCCTCTCGAGTGCAGACGGGTATGTCGGGGAACTTCTTGATTTGCAGCAATGGTGTGAAGGACCCTTTGGAAGTTCCAGTGGTTAGATGTGATTGGCCTCGAGAAGCCTCAGCGGAAATGGGCCTCATCTCGCCTGGAGGGCAAAACCTCCTGGATTTTCTCGAGTTGCGGCAGGTGCTCTCGACTTACGACGGGGACCTCAGGGAACCGCTCTGGTGTCCTCAGGAAAGCCAGTCCCCATGCGAGTTCCTCGGGGGCCTCTCGGGATTCCTCTCCCGTCGATGCCGGGGCCTAAGACCTTGTGTGGAGTCGGGGCCGGAACCTGAGGATTCCTCTCCAGTGCTGACATGGATCTTGGGGTACTTCTGGAGTCTCCCCAGGGGAGTCAGTGCTCGTCTCGAATGCGGGCATGCACTTGCGCTTTCCTCCAGAGCGGTAGCAGCAGTGTCACGCAGTCCGCAGCGTGGATCAAAGGATGTATGTTTTTCCCTCGAGTCTTTCCCACGAGGCTTTCCCACGAGGCTTTCCCACAGGGCTGTCCCACGTGCACACGTGGTGGGAGTCGATCCTCGGCTTGAACGTCAAGGCAGTGCAGGGAAAACAGGTTCCTCTGGAATGGACTGACACATCTGGGGGACTCTTGGAATGGTGGCACGACCCTGGAGTTCCTCTCCCCTTTCCTGTGGAGAGCGCCTCCTCTTGAGATGCGAAGGGAACGCCGGGAATTCTTTCCCTACGAAACAGGGAAAGGATCCCTCATCTCGAGCTCGGAGGCGGAAACAGGGCTCCCCTGGATGTGTGCGGGAGCCACGTGCTTCGTCTCGAGTGGAGACGGGTATGTCGGGGAACTTCTTGAGTTGCAGCAAGGGTGTGAAGGACCCTTTGGAAGTTCCAGTGGTTAGACGTGATTGGCCTCGAGAAGCCTCAGTGGAAATGGGCCTCATCTCGCCTGGAGGGCAAAACCTCCTGGATTTTCTCAAGTTGCGGCAGGTGCTCTCGACTTACGACGGGGACCTCAGGGACCCGCTCTGGTGGCCTCAGGAAAGGCCAGTCCCCATGCGAGTTCCTCGGGGGCCTCTCGGGATTCCTCGCCGTCGATGCTGGGGCCTAAGACCTTGTGTGGAGTCGGGGCCGGAACCTGAGGATTCCTCTCCAGTGCTGACATGTATCTTGGGGTACTTCTGGAGTCTCCCCAGGGGAGTCAGTCCTCGTCTCGAATGCGGGCATGCACTTGCGCTTTCCTCCAGAGCGGTAGCAGCAGTGTCACGCAGTCTGCCGCGTGGATCAAAGGATCTATGGTTTTCCCTCGAGTCTTTCCCACGAGGCTTTCCCACGAGGCTTTCCCACAGGGCTGTCCCACGTGCACACGTGGTGGGAGTCGATCCTCGGCTTGAACGTCAAGGCAGTGCAGGGAAAACAGGTTCCTCTGGAATGGACTGACACATCTGGGGGACTCTTGGAATGGTGGCATGACCCTGGAGTTCCTCTCGCCTTTCCTGTGGAGAGCGCCTCCTCTTGAGATGCGACGGGAACTCCGGGAATTCTTTCCCTACGAAACAGGGAAAGGATCCCTCATCTCGAGCTAGGAGGCGGAAACGGGGCTCCCCTGGATATGTGCGGGACACCACGTGCTTCCTCTCGAGTTCAGACGGGTATGTCGAGGAACTTCTTGAGTTGCAGCAAGGGTGTGAAGGACCCTTTGGAAGTTCCAGTGGTTAGATGTGATTGGCCTCGAGAAGCCTCAGCGGAAATTGGCCTCATCTCGCCTGGAGGTGAAAACCTCCTGGATTTTCTCGAGTTGCGGCAGGTGCTCTCGACTTACGACGGGGACCTCAGGGACCCGCTTTGGTGGCCTCAGGAAAGGCCAGTCCCCATGCGAGTTCCTCGGGGGCCTCTCGGGATTCCTCTCCCGTCGATGCCGGGACCTAAGACCTTGTGTGGAGTCGGGGCCGGAACCTGAGGATTCCTCTCCACTGCTGACATGGATCTTGGGGTACTTCTGGAGTCACCCCAGGGGAGTCAGTCCTCGTCTCGAATGCGGGCATGCACTTGCGCTTTCCTCCAGAGAGGTAGCAGCAGTGTCACGCAGTCCGCCGCGTGTATCAAAGGATCTATGGTTTTCCCTCGAGTCTTTCCCACGAGGCTTTCCCACGAGGCTTTCCCACAGGGCTGTCCCACGTGCACACGTGATGGGAGTCGATCCTCGGCTTGAACGTCAAGGCAGTGCAGGGAAAACAGGTTCCTCTGGAATGGACTGACACATCTGGGGGACTCTTGGAATGGTGGCACGACCCTGGAGTTCCTCTCGCCTTTCCTGTGGAGTGCGCCTCCTCTTGAGATGAGACGGGAACGCCGGGAATTCTTTCCCTACGAAACAGGGAAAGGATCCCTCATCTCGAGCTAGGAGGCGGAAACGGGGCTCCCCTGGATGTGTGCGGGACACCACGTGCTTCCTCTCGAGTGGAGACGGGTATGTCGGGGAACTTCTTGAGTTGCAGCAAGGGTGTGAAGGACCCTTTGGAAGTTCCAGTGGTTAGATGTGATTGGCCTCGAGAAGCCTCAGCGGAAATGGGCCTCATCTCGCCTGGAGGGCAAAACCTCCTGGATTTTCTCGAGTTGCGGCAGGTGCTCTCGACTTACGACGGGGACCTCACGGAACCGCTCTGGTGTCCTCAGGAAAGCCAGTCCCCATGCGAGTTCCTCGGGGGCCTCTCGGGATTCCTCTCCCGTCGATGCCGGGGCCTAAGACCTTGTGTGGAGTCGGGGCCGGAACCTGAGGATTCCTCTCCAGTGCTGACATGGATCTTGGGGTACTTCTGGAGTCTCCCCAGGGGAGTCAGTGCTCGTCTCGAATGCGGGCATGCACTTGCGCTTTCCTCCAGAGCGGTAGCAGCAGTGTCACGCAGTCCGCCGCGTGGATCAAAGGATGTATGTTTTTCCCTCGAGTCTTTCCCACGAGGCTTTCCCACGAGGCTTTCCCACAGGGCTGTCCCTCGTGCACACGTGGTGGGAGTCGATCCTCGGCTTGAACGTCAAGGCAGTGCAGGGAAAACAGGTTCCTCTGGAATGGACTGACACATCTGGGGGACTCTTGGAATGGTGGCACGACCCTGGAGTTCCTCTCCCCTTTCCTGTGGAGAGCGCCTCCTCTTGAGATGCGACGGGAACGCCGGGAATTCTTTCCCTACGAAACAGGGAAAGGATCCCTCATCTCGAGCTCGGAGGCGGAAACAGGGCTCCCCTGGATGTGTGCGGGAGCCACGTGCTTCGTCTCGAGTGGAGACGGGTATGTCGGGGAACTTCTTGAGTTGCAGCAAGGGTGTGAATGACCCTTTGGAAGTTCCAGTGGTTAGACGTGATTGGCCTCGAGAAGCCTCAGTGGAAATGGGCCTCATCTCGCCTGGAGGGCAAAACCTCCTGGATTTTCTCGAGTTGCGGCAGGTGCTCTCGACTTACGACGGGGACCTCAGGGACCCGCTCTGGTGGCCTCAGGAAAGGCCAGTCCCCATGCGAGTTCCTCGGGGGCCTCTCGGGATTCCTCTCCCGTCGATGCTGGGGCCTAAGACTTTGTGTGGAGTCGGGGCCGGAACCTGAGGATTCCTCTCCAGTGCTGACATGGATCTTGGGGTACTTCTGGAGTCTCCCCAGGGGAGTCAGTCCTCGTCTCGAATGCGGGCATGCACTTGCGCTTTCCTCCAGAGCGGTAGCAGCAGTGTCACGCAGTCTGCCGCGTGGATCAAAGGATGTATGCTTTTCCCTCGAGTCTTTCCCACGAGGCTTTCCCACGAGGCTTTCCCACAGGGCTGTCCCACGTGCACACGTGGTGGGAGTCGATCCTCGGCTTGAACGTCAAGGCAGTGCAGGGAAAACAGGTTCCTCTGGAATGGACTGACACATCTGGGGGTCTCTTGGAATGGTGGCATGACCCTGGAGTTCCTCTCGCCTTTCCTGTGGAGAGCGCCTCCTCTTGAGATGCGACGGAAACGCCGGGAATTCTTTCCCTACGAAACAGGAAAAGGATCCCTCATCTCGAGCTAGGAGGCGGAAACGGGGCTCCCCTGGATGTGTGCGGGACACCACGTGCTTCCTCTCGAGTGCAGACGGGTATGTCGGGGAACTTCTTGAGTTGCAGCAAGGGTGTGAAGGACCCTTTGGAAGTTCCAGTGGTTAGATGTGATTGGCCTCGAGAAGCCTCAGCGGAAATCGGCCTCATCTCGCCTGGAGGGCAAAACCTCCTGGATTTTCTCGAGTTGCGGCAGGTGCTCTCGACTTACGACGGGGACCTCAGGGAACCGCTCTGGTGTCCTCAGGAAAGCCAGTCCCCATGCGAGTTCCTCGGGGGCCTCTCGGGATTCCTCTCCCGTCGATGCCGGGGCCTATGACCTTGTGTGGAGTCGGGGCCGGAACCTGAGGATTCCTCTCCAGTGCTGACATGGATCTTGGGGTACTTCTAGAGTCTCCCCAGGGGAGTCAGTCCTCGTCTCGAATGCGGGCATGCACTTGCGCTTTCCTCCAGAGCGGTAGCAGTAGTGTCACGCAGTCCGCCGCGTGGATCAAAGGATGTATGGTTTTCCCTCGAGTCTTTCCCACGAGGCTTTCCCACGAGGCTTTCCCACAGGGCTGTCCCACGTGCACACGTGGTGGGAGTCGATCCTGGGCTTGACGTCAAGGCAGTGCAGGGAAAACAGGTTCCTCTGGAATGGACTGACACATCTGGGGGACTCTTGGAATGGTGTCACGACCCTGGAGTTCCTCTCCCCTTTCCTGTGGAGAGCGCCTCCTCTTGAGATGCGACGGGAACGCCGGGAATTCTTTCCCTACGAAACAGGGAATGGATCCCTCATCTCGAGCTAGGAGGCGGAAACGGGGCTCCCCTGGATGTGTGCGGGACACCACGTGCTTCCTCTCGAGTGCAGACGGGTATGTCGGGGAACTTCTTGATTTGCAGCAATGGTGTGAAGGACCCTTTGGAAGTTCCAGTGGTTAGATGTGATTGGCCTCGAGAAGCCTCAGCGGAAATGGGCCTCATCTCGCCTGGAGGGCAAAACCTCCTGGATTTTCTCGAGTGGCGGCAGGTGCTCTCGACTTACGAAGGGGACCTCAGGGACCCTCTCTGGTGGCCTCAGGAAAGGCCAGTACCCATGCGAGTTCCTCGGGGGCCTCTCGGGATTCCTCTCCCGTCGATGCCGGGGCCTAAGACCTTGTGTGGAGTCGGGGCTGGAACCTGAGGATTCCTCTCCAGTGCTGACATGGATCTTGGGGTACTTCTGGAGTCTCCCCAGGGGAGTCAGTCCTCGTCTCGAATGCGGGCATGCACTTGCGCTTTCCTCCAGAGCTGTAGCAGCATTGCCACGCAGTCCGCCGCTTGGATCAAAGGATCTATGGTTTTCCCTCGAGTCTTTCCCACGAGGCTTTCCCACGTGGCTTTCCCACAGGGCTGTCCCACGTGCACACGTGATGGGAGTCGATCCTCGGCTTGAACGTCAAGGCAGTGCAGGGAAAACAGTTTCCTCTGGAATGGACTGACACATCTGGGGGACTCTTGGAATGGTGGCACGACCCTGGAGTTCCTCTCGCCTTTCCTGTGGAGAGCGCCTCCTCTTGAGATGCGACGGGAACGCCGGGAATTCTTTCCCTACGAAACAGGGAAAGGATCCCTCATCTCGAGCTAGGAGGCGGAAACGGGGCTCCCCTGGATGTGTGCGGGACACCACGTGCTTCCTCTCGAGTGGAGACGGGTATGTCGGGGAACTTCTTGAGTTGCAGCAAGGGTGTGAAGGACCCTTTGGAAGTTCCAGTGGTTAGATGTGATTGGCCTCGAGAAGCCTCATCGGAAATGGGCCTCATCTCGCCTGGAGGGCAAAACCTCCTGGATTTTCTCGAGTTGCGGCAGGTGCTCTCGACTTACGACGGGGACCTCAGGGAACCGCTCTGGTGTCCTCAGGAAAGCCAGTCCCCATGCGAGTTCCTCGGGGGCCTCTCGGGATTCCTCTCCCGTCGATGCCGGGGCCTAAGACCTTGTGTGGAGTCGGGGCCGGAACCTGAGGATTCCTCTCCAGTGCTGACATGGATCTTGGGGTACTTCTGGAGTCTCCCCAGGGGAGTCAGTGCTCGTCTCAAATGCGGGCATGCACTTGCGCTTTCCTCCAGAGCGGTAGCAGCAGTGTCACGCAGTCCGCCGCGTGGATCAAAGGATGTATGGTTTTCCCTCGAGTCTTTCCCACGAGGCTTTCCCTCGAGGCTTTCCCACAGGGCTGTCCCACGTGCACACGTGGTGGGAGTCGATCCTCGGCTTGAACGTCAAGGCAGTGCAGGGAAAACAGGTTCCTCTGGAATGGACTGACACATCTGGGGGACTCTTGGAATGGTGGCAAGACCCTGGAGTTCCTCTCGCCTTTCCTGTGGAGAGCGCCTCCTCTTGAGATGCGACGGGAACTCCGGGAATTCTTTCCCTACGAAACAGGGAAAGGATCCCTCATCTCGAGCTAGGAGGCGGAAACGGGGCTCCCCTGGATATGTGCGGGACACCACGTGCTTCCTCTCGAGTGCAGACGGGTATGTCGAGGAACTTCTTGAGTTGCAGCAAGGGTGTGAAGGACCCTTTGGAAGTTCCAGTGGTTAGATGTGATTGGCCTCGAGAAGCCTCAGCGGAAATTGGCCTCATCTCGCCTGGAGGTGAAAACCTCCTGGATTTTCTCGAGTTGCGGCAGGTGCTCTCGACTTACGACGGGGACCTCAGGGACCCGCTCTGGTGGCCTCAGGAAAGGCCAGTCCCCATGCGAGTTCCTCGGGGGCCTCTCGGGATTCCTCTCCCGTCGATGCCGGGACCTAAGACCTTGTGTGGAGTCGGGGCCGGAACCTGAGGATTCCTCTCCACTGCTGACATGGATCTTGGGGTACTTCTGGAGTCTCCCCAGGGGAGTCAGTCCTCGTCTCGAATGCGGGCATGCACTTGCGCTTTCCTCCAGAGAGGTAGCAGCAGTGTCACGCAGTCTGCCGCGTGGATCAAAGGATCTATGGTTTTCCCTCGAGTCTTTCCCACGAGGCTTTCCCACGAGGCTTTCCCACAGGGCTGTCCCACGTGCACACGTGATGGGAGTCGATCCTCGGCTTGAACGTCAAGGCAGTGCAGGGAAAACAGGTTCCTCTGGAATGGACTGACACATCTGGGGGACTCTTGGAATGGTGGCACGACCCTGGAGTTCCTCTCGCCTTTCCTGTGGAGAGCGCCTCCTCTTGAGATGCGACGGGAACGCCGGGAATTCTTTCCCTACGAAACAGGGAAAGGATCCCTCATCTCGAGCTAGGAGGCGGAAACGGGGCTCCCCTGGATGTGTGCGGGACACCACGTGCTTCCTCTCGAGTGGAGACGGGTATGTCGGGGAACTTCTTGAGTTGCAGCAAGGGTGTGAAGGACCCTTTGGAAGTTCCAGTGGTTAGATGTGATTGGCCTCGAGAAGCCTCAGCGGAAATGGGCCTCATCTCGCCTGGAGGGCAAAACCTCCTGGATTTTCTCGAGTTGCGGCAGGTGCTCTCGACTTACGACGGGGACCTCAGGGAACCGCTCTGGTGTCCTCAGGAAAGCCAGTCCCCATGCGAGTTCCTCGGGGGCCTCTCGGGATTCCTCTCCCGTCGATGCCGGGGCCTAAGACCTTGTGTGGAGTCGGGGCCGGAACCTGAGGATTCCTCTCCAGTGCTGACATGGATCTTGGGGTACTTCTGGAGTCTCCCCAGGGGAGTCAGTGCTCGTCTCAAATGCGGGCATGCACTTGCGCTTTCCTCCAGAGCGGTAGCAGCAGTGTCACGCAGTCCGCCGCGTGGATCAAAGGATGTATGGTTTTCCCTCGAGTCTTTCCCACGAGGCTTTCCCACGAGGCTTTCCCACAGGGCTGTCCCAAGTGCACACGTGGTGGGAGTCGATCCTCGGCTTGAACGTCAAGGCAGTGCAGGGAAAACAGGTTCCTCTGGAATGGACTGACACATCTTGGGGACTCTTGGAATGGTGGCAAGACCCTGGAGTTCCTCTCGCCTTTCCTGTGGAGAGCGCCTCCTCTTGAGATGCGACGGGAACTCCGGGAATTCTTTCCCTACGAAACAGGGAAAGGATCCCTCATCTCGAGCTAGGAGGCGGAAACGGGGCTCCCCTGGATATGTGCGGGACACCACGTGCTTCCTCTCGAGTGCAGACGGGTATGTCGGGGAACTTCTTGAGTTGCAGCAAGGGTGTGAATGACCCTTTGGAAGTTCCAGTGGTTAGAAGTGATTGGCCTCGAGAAGCCTCATCAGAAATGGGCCTCATCTCGCCTGGAGGGCAAAACCTCCTGGATTTTCTCGAGTGGCGGCAGGTGCTCTCGACTTACGACGGGGACCTCAGGGACCCGCTCTGGTGGCCTCAGGAAAGGCCAGTCCCCATGCGAGTTCCACGGGGGCCTCTCGGCATTCCTCTCCTGTCGATGCTGGGGCCTAAGACCTTGTGTGGAGTCGGGGCTGGAACCTGAGGATTCCTCTCCACTGCTGACATGGATCTTGGGGTACTTCTGGAGTCTCCCCAGGGGAGTCAGTCCTCGTCTCGAATGCGGGCATGCACTTGCGCTTTCCTCCAGAGAGGTAGCAGCAGTGTCACGCAGTCTGCCGCGTGGATCAAAGGATCTATGGTTTTCCCTCGAGTCTTTCCCACGAGGCTTTCCCACGAGGCTTTCCCACAGGGCTGTCCCACGTGCACACGTGATGGGAGTCGATCCTCGGCTTGAACGTCAAGGCAGTGCAGGGAAAACAGGTTCCTCTGGAATGGACTGACACATCTGGGGGACTCTTGGAATGGTGGCACGACCCTGGAGTTCCTCTCCCCTTTCCTGTGGAGAACGCCTCCTCTTGAGATGAGACGGGAACGCCGGGAATTCTTTCCCTACGAAACAGGGAAAGGATCCCTCATCTCGAGCTAGGAGGCGGAAACGGGGCTCCCCTGGATGTGTGCGGGACACCACGTGCTTCCTCTCGAGTGGAGACGGGTATGTCGGGGAACTTCTTGAGTTGCAGCAAGGGTGTGAAGGACCCTTTGGAAGTTCCAGTGGTTAGATGTGATTGGCCTCGAGAAGCCTCATCGGAAATGGGCCTCATCTCGCCTGGAGGGCAAAACCTCCTGGATTTTCTCGAGTTGCGGCAGGTGCTCTCGACATACGACGGGGACCTCAGGGAACCGCTCTGGTGTCCTCAGGAAAGCCAGTCCCCATGCGAGTTCCTCGGGGGCCTCTCGGGATTCCTCTCCCGTCGATGCCGGGGCCTAAGACCTTGTGTGGAGTCGGGGCCGGAACCTGAGGATTCCTCTCCAGTGCTGACATGGATCTTGGGGTACTTCTGGAGTCTCCCCAGGGGAGTCAGTGCTCGTCTCGAATGCGGGCATGCACTTGCGCTTTCCTCCAGAGCGGTAGCAGCAGTGTCACGCAGTCCGCCGCGTGGATCAAAGGATGTATGGTTTTCCCTCGAGTCTTTCCCACGAGGCTTTCCCACGAGGCTTTCCCACAGGGCTGTCCCACGTGCACACGTGGTGGGAGTCGATCCTCGGCTTGAACGTCAAGGCAGTGCAGGGAAAACAGGTTCCTCTGGAATGGACTGACACATCTGGGGGACTCTTGGAATGGTGGCACGACCCTGGAGTTCCTCTCCCCTTTCCTGTGGAGAGCGCCTCCTCTTGAGATGCGAAGGGAACGCCGGGAATTCTTTCCCTACGAAACAGGGAAAGGATCCCTCATCTCGAGCTCGGAGGCGGAAACAGGGCTCCCCTGGATGTGTGCGGGAGCCACGTGCTTCGTCTCGAGTGGAGACGGGTATGTCGGGGAACTTCTTGAGTTGCAGCAAGGGTGTGAATGACCCTTTGGAAGTTCCAGTGGTTAGACGTGATTGGCCTCGAGAAGCCTCAGTGGAAATGGGCCTCATTTCGCCTGGAGGGCAAAACCTCCTGGATTTTCTCGAGTTGCGGCAGGTGCTCTCGACTTACGACGGGGACCTCAGGGACCCGCTCTGGTGGCCTCAGGAAAGGCCAGTCCCCATGCGAGTTCCTCGGGGGCCTCTCGGGATTCCTCTCCCGTCGATGCTGGGGCCTAAGACCTTGTGTGGAGTCGGGGCCGGAACCTGAGGATTCCTCTCCAGTGCTGACATGGATCTTGGGGTACTTCTGGAGTCTCCCCAGGGGAGTCAGTCCTCGTCTCGAATGCGGGCATGCACTTGCGCTTTCCTTCAGAGCGGTAGCAGCAGTGTCACGCAGTCTGCCGCGTGGATCAAAGGATCTATGGTTTTCCCTCGAGTCTTTCCCACGAGGCTTTCCCACGAGGCTTTCCCACAGGGCTGTCCCACGTGCACACGTGGTGGGAGTCGATCCTCGGCTTGAACGTCAAGGCAGTGCAGGGAAAACAGGTTCCTCTGGAATGGACTGACACATCTGGGGGTCTCTTGGAATGGTGGCATGACCCTGGAGTTCCTCTCGCCTTTCCTGTGGAGAGCGCCTCCTCTTGAGATGCGACGGAAACGCCGGGAATTCTTTCCCTACGAAACAGGGAAAGGATCCCTCATCTCGAGCTAGGAGGCGGAAACGGGGCTCCCCTGGATGTGTGCGGGACACCACGTGCTTCCTCTCGAGTGCAGACGGGTATGTCGGGGAACTTTTTGAGTTGCAGCAAGGGTGTGAAGGACCCTTTGGAAGTTCCAGTGGTTAGATGTGATTGGTCTCGAGAAGCCTCAGCGGAAATGGGTCTCATCTCGCCTGGAGGGCAAAACCTCCTGGATTTTCTCGAGTGGCGGCAGGTGCTCTCGACTTACGATGGGGACCTCAGGGACCCTCTCTGGTGGCCTCAGGAAAGGCCAGTACCCATGCCAGTTCCTCGGGGGCCTCTCGGGATTCCTCTCCCGTCGATGCCGGGGCCTAAGACCTTGTGTGGAGTCGGGGCTGGAACCTGAGGATTCCTCTCCAGTGCTGACATGGATCTTGGGGTACTTCTGGAGTCTCCCCAGGGGAGTCAGTCCTCGTCTCGAATGCGGGCATGCACTTGCGCTTTCCTCCAGAGCTGTAGCAGCAGTGCCACGCAGTCCGCCGCGTGGATCAAAGGATCTATGGTTTTCCCTCGAGTCTTTCCCACGAGGCTTTCCCACGAGGCTTTCCCACAGGGCTGTCCCACGTGCACACGTGGTGGGAGTCGATCCTCGGCTTGAACGTCAAGGCAGTGCAGGGAAAACATGTTCCTCTGGAATGGACTGACACATCTGGGGGACTCTTGGAATGGTGTCACGACCCTGGAGTTCCTCTCGCCTATCCTGTGGAGAGCGCCTCCTCTTGAGATGCGACGGGAACGCCGGGAATTCTTTCCCTACGAAACAGGGAAAGGATCCCTCATCTCGAGCTAGGAGGCGGAAACGGGGCTCCCATGGATGTGTGCGGGACACCACGTGCTTCCTCTCGAGTGGAGACGGGTATGTCGGGGAACTTCTTGAGTTGCAGCAAGGGTGTGAAGGACCCTTTGGAAGTTCCAGTGGTTAGATGTGATTGGCCTCGAGAAGCCTCAGCGGAAATGGGCCTCATCTCGCCTGGAGGGCAAAACCTCCTGGATTTTCTCGAGTTGCGGCAGGTGCTCTCGACTTACGACGGGGACCTCAGGGACCCGCTCTGGTGGCCTCAGGAAAGTCCAGTCCCCATGCGAGTTCCACGGGGGCCTCTCGGCATTCCTCTCCCGCCGATGCCGGGGCCTAAGACCTTGTGTGGAGTCGGGGCCGGAACCTGAGGATTCCTCTCCAGTGGTTACATGGATCTTGGGGTACTTCTGGAGTCTCCCCAGGGGAGTCAGTCCTCGTCTCGAATGCGGGCATGCACTTGCGCTTTCCTCCAGAGCGGTAGCAGCAGTGTACCGCAGTCCTCCGCGTGGATCAAAGGATCTATGGTTTTCCCTCGAGTCTTTCCCACGAGGCTTTCCCACGAGGCTTTCCCACAGGGCTGTCCCACGTGCACACGTGGTGGGAGTCGATCCTCGGCTTGAACATAAATGCAGTGCAGGGAAAACAGGTTCCTCTGGAATGGACTGACACATCTGGGGGTCTCTTGGAATGGTGCCACGACCCTGGAGTTCCTCTCGCCTTTCCTGTGGAGAGCGCCACCTCTTCGGGAACGCCGGGAATTCTTTCCCTACGAAACAGGGAAAGGATCCCTCATCTCGAGCTAGGAGGCGGAAACGGGGCTCCCCTGGATGTGTGCGGGACCCCACTTGCTTCCTCTCCAGTGGAGACGGGTATGTCGGGGAACTTCTTGAGTTGCAGCAAGGGTGTGAAGGACCCTTTGGAAGTTCCAGTGGTTAGACGTGATTGGCCTCGAGAAGCCTCAGTGGAAATGGGCCTCATCTCGCCTGGAGGGCAAAACCTCCTGGATTTTCTCTAGTTGCGGCAGGTGCTCTCGACTTACCACGGGGACCTCAGGGACCCACTCTGGTGGCCTCAGGAAAGGCCAGTCCCCATGCGAGTTCCTCGGGGGCCTCTCGGGATTCCTCTCCCGTCGATGCCGGGGCCTAAGACCTTGTGTGGAGTCGGGGCCGGAACCTGAGGATTCCTCTCCAGTGCTGACATGGATCTTGGGGTACTTCTGGAGTCTCCCCAGGGGAGTCAGTCCTCGTCTCGAATGAGGGCATGCACTTGCGCTTTCCTCCACAGCGGTAGCAGCATTGTCACGCAGTCCACCGCGTGGATCAAAGGATCTATGGTTTTCCCCCGAGTCTTTCCCACGAGGCTTTCCCACGAGGCTTTCCCACAGGGCTGTCCCACGTGCACACGTGGTGGGAGTCGATCCTCGGCTTGAACGTCAAGGCAGTGCAGGGAAAACAGGTTCCTCTGGAATGGACTGACACATCTGGGGGTCTCTCGGAATGGTGGCACGACCCTGGAGTTCCTCTCGCCTTTCCTGTGGAGAGCGCCTCCTCTTGAGATGCGACGGAAACGCCGGGAATTCTTTCCCTACGAAACAGGGAAAGGATCCCTCATCTCGAGCTTGGAGGCGGAAACGGGGCTCCCCTGGATGTGTGCGGGACACCACGTGCTTCCTCTCGAGTGCAGACGGGTATGTCGGGGAACTTCTTGAGTTGCAGCAAGGGTGTGAAGGACCCTTTGGAAGTTCCAGTGGTTAGATGTGATTGGCCTCCAGAAGCCTCAGCGGAAATGGGCCTCATCTCGCCTGGAGGGCAAAACCTCCTGGATTTTCTCGAGTTGCGGCAGGTGCTCTCGACTTACGACGGGGACCTCAGGGAACCGCTCTGGTGTCCTCAGGAAAGCCAGTCCCCATGCGAGTTCCTCGGGGGCCTCTCGGGATTCCTCTCCCGTCGATGCCGGGGCCTAAGACCTTGTGTGGAGTCGGGGCCGGAACCTGAGGATTCCTCTCCAGTGCTGACATGGATCTTGGGGTACTTCTGGAGTCTCCCCAGGGGAGTCAGTGCTCGTCTCGAATGCGGGCATGCACTTGCGCTTTCCTCCAAAACGGTAGCAGCAGTGTCACGCAGTCCGCCGCGTGGATCAAAGGATGTATGGTTTTCCCTCGAGTCTTTCCCACGAGGCTTTCCCACGAGGCTTTCCCACAGGGCTGTCCCACGTGCACACGTGGTGGGAGTCGATCCTCGGCTTGAACGTCAAGGCAGTGCAGGGAAAACAGGTTCCTCTGGAATGGACTGACACATCTGGGGGACTCTTGGAATGGTGGCACGACCCTGGAGTTCCTCTCGCCTTTCCTGTGGAGAGCGCCTCCTCTTGAGATGCGACGGGAACGCCGGGAATTCTTTCCCTATGAAACAGGGAAAGGATCCCTCATCTCAAGCTAGGAGGCGGAAACGCGGCTCCCCTGTATGTGTGCGGGACACCACGTGCTTCCTCTCGAGTGGAGACGGGTATGTCGGGGAACTTCTTGAGTTGCAGCAATGGTGTGAAGGACCCTTTGGAAGTTCCAGTGGTTAGATGTGATTGGCCTCGTGAAGCCTCAGCGGAAATGGGCCTCATCTCGCCTGGAGGGCAAAACCTCCTGAATTTTCGCGAGTTGCGGCAGGTGCTCTCGACTTACGACGGGGACCTCAGGGACCCGCTCTGTTGGCCTCAGGAAAAGCCAGTCCCCATGCGAGTTCCTCGGGGGCGTCTCGGGATTCCTCTCCCGTCGATGCCGGGGCCTAAGACCTTGTGTGGAGTCGGGGCCGGAACCTCAGGATTCCTCTCCAGTGCTGACATGGATCTTGGGGTACTTCTGGAGTCTCCCCAGGGGAGTCAGTCCTCGTCTCGAATGCGGGCATGCATTGCGCTTTCCTCCAGAGCGGTAGCAGCAGTGTCACGCTGTCCGCCGCGTGGATCAAAGGATCTATGGTTTTCCCTCGAGTCTTTCCCACGAGGCTTTCCCACGAGGCTTTCCCACAGGGCTGTCCCACGTGCACACGTGGTGGGAGTCGATCCTCGGCTTGAACGTCAAGGCAGTGCAGGGAAAACATGTTCCTCTCGAATGGACTGACACATCTGGGGGACTCTTGGAATGGTGGCATGACCCTGGAGTTCCTCTCGCCTTTCCTGTGGAGAGCGCCTCCTCTTGAGATGCGACGGGAACGCCGGGAATTCTTTCCCTACGAAACAGGGAAAGGATCCCTCATCTCGAGCTAGGAGGCGGAAACGGGGCTCCCATGGGTGTGTGCGGGACACCACGTGCTTCCTCTCGAGTGGAGACGGGTATGTCGCGGAACTTCTTGTGTTGCAGCAAGGGTGTGAAGGACCCTTTGGAAGTTCCAGTGGTTAGATGTGATTGGCCTCGAGAAGCCTCAGCGGACCTGGGCCTCATCTCGCCTGGAGGGAAAAACCTCCTGGATTTTCTCGAGTGGCGGCAGGTGCTCTCGACTTACGACGGGGACCTCAGGGACCCGCTCTGGTGGCCTCAGGAAAGGCCACTCGCCATGCGAGTTCCACGGGGGCCTCTCGGCATTCCTCTCCCGCCGATGCCGGGGCCTAAGACCTTGTGTGGAGTCGGGGCCGGAACCTGAGGATTCCTCTCCACTGCTGACATGGATCTTGGGGTACTTCTGGAGTCTCCCCAGGGGAGTCAGTCCTCGTCTCGATTGCGGGCATGCACTTGCGCTTTCCTCCAGAGCGGTAGCAGCAGTGTCACGCAGTCCACCGCGTGGATCAAAGGATGTATGGTTTTCCCTCGAGTCTTTCCCACGAGGCTTTCCCACGAGGCTTTCCCACAGGGCTGTCCCACGTGCACACGTGGTGGGAGTCGATCCTCGGCTTGAACGTCAAGGCAGTGCAGGGAAAACAGGTTCCTCTGGAATGGACTGACACATCTGGGGGACTCTTGGAATGGTGGCACGACCCTGGAGTTCCTCTCCCCTTTCCTGTGGAGAGCGCCTCCTCTTGAGATGCGACGAGAACGCCGGGAATTCTTTCCCTACGAAACAGGGAAAGGATCCCTCATCTCGAGCTAGGAGGCGGAAACAGGGCTCCCCTGGATGTGTGCGGAAGCCACGTGCTTCATCTCGAGTGGAGACGGGTATGTCGGGGAACTTCTTGAGTTGCAGCAAGGGTGTGAATGACCCTTTGGAAGTTCCAGTGGTTAGACGTGATTGGCCTCGAGAAGCCTCAGCGGAAATGGGCCTCATCTCGCCTGGAGGGCAAAACCTCCTGGATTTTCTCGAGTTGCGGCAGGTGCTCTCGACTTACGACGGGGACCTCAGGGACCCGCTCTGGTGGCCGCAGGAAAGGCCAGTCCCCATGCGAGTTCCTCGTGGGCCTCTCGGCATTCCTCTCCCGTCGATGCTGGGGCCTAAGACCTTGTGTGGAGTCGGGGCCCGAACCTGAGGATTCCTCTCCAGTGCTGACATGGATCTTGGGGTACTTCTGGAGTCTCCCCAGGGGAGTCAGTCCTCGTCTCGAATGCGGGCATGCACTTGCGCTTTCCTCCAGAGCTGTAGCAGCATTGCCACGCAGTCTGCCGCGTGGATCAAAGGATCTATGGTTTTCCCTCGAGTCTTTCCCACGAGGCTTTCCCACGTGGCTTTCCCACAGGGCTGTCCCACGTGCACACGTGATGGGAGTCGATCCTCGGCTTGAACGTCAAGGCAGTGCAGGGAAAACAGTTTCCTCTGGAATGGACTGACACATCTGGGGGACTCTTGGAATGGTGGCACGACCCTGGAGTTCCTCTCGCCTTTCCTGTGGAGAGCGCCTCCTCTTGAGATGCGTCGGGAACGCCGGGAATTCTTTCCCTACGAAACAGGGAAAGGATCCCTCATCTCGAGCTAGGAGGCGGAAACGGGGCTCCCCTGGATGTGTGCGGGACACCACGTGCTTCCTCTCGAGTGGAGACGGGTATGTCGGGGAACTTCTTGAGTTGCTGCAAGGGTGTGAAGGACCCTTTGGAAGTTCCAGTGGTTAGATGTGATTGGCCTCGAGAAGCCTCAGCGGAAATGGGCCTCATCTCGCCTGGAGGGCAAAACCTCCTGGATTTTCTCGAGTTGAGGCAGGTGCTCTCGACTTACGACGGGGACCTCAGGGAACCGCTCTGGTGTCCTCAGGAAAGCCAGTCCCCATGCGAGTTCCTCGGGGGCCTCTCGGGATTCCTCTCCCGTCGATGCCGGGGCCTAAGACCTTGTGTGGAGTCGGGGCCGGAACCTGAGGATTCCTCTCCAGTGCTGACATGGATCTTGGGGTACTTCTGGAGTCTCCCCAGGGGAGTCAGTGCTCGTCTCAAATGCGGGCATGCATTTGCGCTTTCCTCCAGAGCGGTAGCAGCAGTGTCACGCAGTCCGCCGCGTGGATCAAAGGATGTATGGTTTTCCCTCGAGTCTTTCCCACGAGGCTTTCCCACGAGGCTTTCCCACAGGGCTGTCCCACGTCCACACGTGGTGGGAGTCGATCCTCGGCTTGAACGTCAAGGCAGTGCAGGGAAAACAGGTTCCTCTGGAATGGACTGACACATCTGGGGGACTCTTGGAATGGTGGCATGACCCTGGAGTTCCTCTCGCCTTTCCTGTGGAGAGCGCCTCCTCTTGAGATGCGACGGGAACTCCGTGAATTCTTTCCCTACGAAACAGGGAAAGGATCCCTCATCTCGTGCTAGGAGGCGGAAACGGGGCTCCCCTGGATATGTGCGGGACACCACGTGCTTCCTCTCGAGTGGAGACGGGTATGTCGAGGAACTTCTTGAGTTGCAGCAAGGGTGTGAAGGACCCTTTGGAAGTTCCAGTGGTTAGATGTGATTGGCCTCGAGAAGCCTCAGCGGAAATGGGCCTCATCTCGCCTGGAGGTGAAAACCTCCTGGATTTTCTCGAGTTGCGGCAGGTGCTCTCGACTTACGACGGGGACCTCAGGGACCCGCTCTGGTGGCCTCAGGAAAGGCCAGTCCCCATGCGAGTTCCACGGGGGCCTCTCGGCATTCCTCTCCCGCCGATGCCGGGGCCTAAGACGTTGTGTGGAGTTGGGGCCGGAACCTGAGGATTCCTCTCCAGTGGTTACATGGATCTTGGGGTACTTCTGGAGTCTCCCCAGGGGAGTCAGTCCTCGTCTCGAATGCGGGCATGCATTGCGCTTTCCTCCAGAGCGGTAGCAGCAGTGTCACGCAGTCCGCAGCGTGGATCAAAGGATCTATGATTTTCCCTCTAGTCTTTCCCACGAGGCTTTCCTACGAGGCTTTCCCACAGCGCTGTCCCACGTGCACACGTGGCGGGAGTCGATCCTCGGCTTGAACGTCAAGGCAGTGCAGGGAAAACAGGTTCCTCTGGAATGGACTGACACATCTGGGGGACTCTTGGAATGGTGGCACGACCCTGGAGTTCCTCTCCCCTTTCCTGTGGAGAGCGCCTCCTCTTGAGATGCGAAGGGGAACGCCGGGAATTCTTTCCCTACGAAACAGGGAAAGGATCCCTCATCTCGAGCTAGGAGGCGGAAACGGGGCTCCCCTGGATGTTTGCGGGACCCCACGTGCTTCCTCTTGAGTGGAGACGGGTATGTCGGGGAACTTCTTGAGTTGCAGCAATGGTGTGAAGGACCCTTTGGAAGTTCCAGTGCTTAGATGTGATTGGCCTCGAGAAGCCTCAGCGGAAATGGGCCTCATCTCTCCTGGAGGGCAAAACCACCTGGATTTTCTCGAGTTGCGGCAGGTGCTCTCGACTTACGACGGGAACCTCAGGGAACCGCTCTGTTGGCCTCAGGAAAAGCCAGTCCCCATGCGAGTTCCTCGGGGGCTTCTCGGGATTCCTCTCCCGTCGATGCCGGGGCCTAAGACATTGTGTGGAGTCGGGGCCGGAACCTGAGGATTCCTCTCCAGTGCTGACATGGATCTTGGGGTACTTCTGGAGTCTCCCCAGGGGAGTCAGTCCTCGTCTCGAATGCGGGCATGCATTGCGCTTTCCTCCAGAGCGGTAGCAGCAGTGTCACGCAGTCCGCCGCGTGGATCAAAGGATCTATGGTTTTCCCTCGAGTCTTTCCCACGAAGCTTTCCCACGAGGCTTTCCCACAGGGCTGTCCCACGTGCACACGTGGTGGGAGTCGATCCTCGGCTTGAACGTCAAGGCAGTGCAGGGAAAACAGGTTCCTCTGGAATGGACTGACACATCTGGGGGACTCTTGGAATGGTGTCACGACACTGGGGTTCCTCTCCCCTTTCCTGTGGAGAGCGCCTCCTCTTGAGATGCGACGGGAACGCCGGGAATTCTTTCCCTACGAAACAGGGAAAGGATCCCTCATCTCAAGCTAGGAGGCGGAAACGGGGCTTCCCTGGATGTGTGAGGGACCCCACGTGCTTCCTCTCGAGTGGAGACGGGTATGTCGGGGAACTTCTTGAGTTGCAGCAAGGTGTGAAGGACCCTTTGGAAGTTCCAGTGGTTAGATGTGATTGGCCTCGAGAAGCCTCAGCGGAAATGGGCCTCATCTCTCCTGGAGGGCAAAACCTCCTGGATTTTCTCGAGTTGCGGCAGGTGCTCTCGACTTACGACGGGGACCTCAGGGAACCGCTCTGGTGGCCTCAGGAAAGGCCAGTCCCCATGCGAGTTCCACGGGGGCCTCTCGGGATTCCTCTCCCGCCGATGCCGGGGCCTAAGACCTTGTGTGGAGTCGGGGCCGGAACCTGAGGATTCCTCTCCAGTGCTGACATGGATCTTGGGGTACTTCTGGAGTCTCCCCAGGGGAGTCAGTCCTCGTCTCGAATGAGGGCATGCACTTGCGCTTTCCTCCACAGCGGTAGCAGCAGTGTCACGCAGTCCGCCGCGTGGATCAAAGGATCTATGGTTTTCCCTCGAGTCTTTCCCACGAGGCTTTCCCACGAGGCTTTCCCACAGGGCTGTCCCACGTGCACACGTGGTGGGAGTCGATCCTCGGCTTGAACGTCAAGGCAGTGCAGGGAAAACAGGTTCCTCTGGAATGGAGTGACACATCTGGGGGACTCTTGGAATGGTGGCACGACCCTGGAGTTCCTCTCGCCTTTCCTGTGGAGAGCGCCTCCTCTTGAGATGCGACGGGAACGCCGGGAATTCTTTCCCTACGAAACAGGGAAAGGATCCCTCATCTCGAGCTAGGAGGCGGAAACGGGGCTCCCCTGGATGTGTGCGGGACAACACGTGCTTCCTCTCGAGTGCAGCCGGGTATGTCGGGGAACTTCTTGAGTTGCAGCAAGGGTGTGAAGGACCCTTTGGAAGTTCCAGTGGTTAGATGTGATTGGCCTCGAGAAGCCTCAGCGGAAATGGGCCTCATCTCGCCTGGAGGGCAAAACCTCCTGGATTTTCTCGAGTTGCGGCAGGTGCTCTCGACTTACGACGGGGACCTCAGGGACCCGCTCTGGTGGCCTCAGGAAAGGCCAGTCCCCATGCGAGTTCCTCGGGGGCCTCTCAGGATTCCTCTCCCGTCGATGCCGGGGCCTAAGACCTTGTGTGGAGTCGGGGCCGGAACCTCAGGATTCCTCTCCAGTGCTGACATGGATCTTGGCGTACTTATGGAGTCTCCCCAGGGGAGTCAGTCCTCGTCTCGAATGCGGACATGCACTTGCGCTTTCCTCCAGAGCGGTAGCAGCAGTGTCACGCAGTCCGCCGCGTGGATCAAAGGATCTATAGTTTTCCCTCTAGTCTTTCCCACGAGGCTTTCCTACGAGGCTTTCCCACAGGGCTGTCCCACGTGCACACGTGGTGGGAGTCGATCCTCGGCTTGAACGTCAAGGCAGTGCAGGGAAAACAGGTTCCTCTGGAATGGACTGACACATCTGAGGGACTCTTGGAATGGTGGCACGACCCTGGAGTTCCTCTCGCCTTTCCTGTGGAGAGCGCCTCCTCTTGAGATGCGACGGGAACGCCGGGAATTCTTTCCCTACGAAACAGGGAAAGGATCCCTCATCTCGAGCTAGGAGGCGGAAACGGGGCTCCCATGGATGTGTGCGGGACACCACGTGCTTCCTCTCGAGTGGAGACGGGTATGTCGGGGAACTTCTTGAGTTGCAGCAGTGGTGTGAAGGACCCTTTGGAAGTTCCAGTGGTTAGATATGATTGGCCTCGAGAAGCCTCAGCGGAAATGGGCCTCATCTCGCCTGGAGGGCAAAACCTCCTGGATTTTCTCGAGTGGCGGCAGGTGCTCTCGACTTACGACGGGGACTTCAGGGACCCGCTCTGGTGGCCTCAGGAAAGGCCAGTCCCCATGCAAGTTCCACGGGGGCCTCTCGGGATTCCTCTCCCGTCGATGCCGGGGCCTAAGACCTTGTGTGGAGTCGGGGCCGGAACCTGAGGATACCTCTCCAGTGCTGACATGGATCTTGGGGTACTTATGGAGTCTCCCCAGGGGAGTCAGTCCACGTCTCGAATGCGGACATGCAATTGCGCTTTCCTCCAGAGCGGTAGCAGCAGTGTCACGCAGTCCGCAGCGTGGATCAAAGGATCTATGGTTTTCCCTCTAGTCTTTCCCACGAGGCGTTCCCACGAGGCTTTCCCAAAGGGCTGTCCCACGTGCACACGTGGTGGGAGTCGATCCTCGGCTTGAACGTCAAGGCAGTGCAGGGAAAACAGGTTCCTCTGGAATGGACTGACACATCTGGGGGACTCTTGGAATGGTGGCACGACCCTGGAGTTCCTCTCGCCTTTCCTGTGGAGAGCGCCTCCTCTTGAGATGCGACGGGAACGCCTGGAATTCTTTCCCTACGAAACAGGGAAAGGATCCCTCATCTCGAGCTAGGAGGCGGAAACGGGGCTCCCCTGGATGTGTGCGGGACCACACGTGCTTCCTCTGGAGTGGAGACGGGTATGTCGGGGAACTTCTTGAGTTGCAGCAATGGTGTGAAGGACCCTTTGGAAGTTCCAGTGGTTAGATGTGATTGGCCTCGAGAAGCCTCAGCGGAAATGGGCCTCATCTTTCCTGGAGGGCAAAACCTCCTGGATTTTCTCGAGTTGCGGCAGGTGCTCTCGACTTACGACGGGGACCTCAGGGAACCGCTCTGTTGGCCTCAGGAAAAGCCAGTCCCCATGCGAGTTCCTCGGGGGCGTCTCGGGATTCCTCTCCCGTCGATGCCGGGGCCTAAGACCTTGTGTGGAGTCGGGGCCGGAACCTGAGGATTCCTCTCCAGTGCTGACATGGATCTTGGGGTACTTCTGGAGTCTCCCCAGGGGAGTCAGTCCTCGTCTCGAATGCGGGCATGCATTGCGCTTTCCTCCAGAGCGGTAGCAGCAGTGTCACCCAGTCCGCCGCGTGGATCAAAGGATCTATGGTTTTCCCTCGAGTCTTTCCCACGAAGCTTTCCCACGAGGCTTTCCCACAGGGCTGTCCCACGTGCACACGTGGTGGGAGTCGATCCTCGGCTTGAACGTCAAGGCAGTGCAGGGAAAACAGGTTCCTCTGGAATGGACTGACACATCTGGGGGACTCTTGGAATGGTGTCACGACACTGCAGTTCCTCTCCCCTTTCCTGTGGAGAGCGCCTCCTCTTGAGATGCGACGGGAACGCCGGGAATTCTTTCCCTACGAAACATGGAAAGGATCCCTCATCTCGAGCTAGGAGGCGGAAACGGGGCTCCCCTGGAAGTGTGCGGGACACCACGTGGTTCCTCTCGAGTGGAGACGGGTATGTCGGGGAACTTCTTGAGTTGCAGCAAGGGTGTGAAGGACCCTTTGGAAGTTCCAGTGGATAGATGTGATTGGCCTCGTGAAGCCTCAGCGGAAATGGGCCTCATCTCGCCTGGAGGGCAAAACCTCCTGAATTTTCTCGAGTTGCGCCAGGTGCTCTCGACTTACGACGGGGACCTCAGGGACCCGATCTGGTGGCCTCAGGAAAAGCCAGTTCCCATGCGAGTTCCTCGGAGGCGTCTCGGGATTCCTCTCCCGTCGATGCCGGGGCCTAAGACCTTGTGTGGAGTCGGGGCCGGAACCTCAGGATTCCTCTCCAGTGCTGACATGGATCTTGGGGTACTTCTGGAGTCTCCCCAGGGGAGTCAGTCCTCGTCTCGAATGCGGGCATGCATTGCCCTTTCCTCCAGAGCGGTAGCAGCAGTGTCACGCAGTCCGCAGCGTGGATCAAAGGATCTATGGTTTTCCCTCTAGTCTTTCCCACGAGGCTTTCCTACGAGGCTTTCCCACAGCGCTGTCCCACGTGCACACGTGGCGGGAGTCGATCCTCGGCTTGAACGTCAAGGCAGTGCAGGGAAAACAGGTTCCTCTGGAATGGACTGACACATCTGGGGGACTCTTGGAATGGTGGCACGACCCTGGAGTTCCTCTCCCCTTTCCTGTGGAGAGCGCCTCCTCTTGAGATGCGACGGGAACGCCGGGAATTCTTTCCCTACGAAACAGGGAAAGGATCCCTCATCTCGAGCTAGGAGGCGGAAACGGGGCTCCCCTGGATGTTTGCGGGACCCCACGTGCTTCCTCTTGAGTGGAGACGGGTATGTCGGGGAACTTCTTGAGTTGCAGCAATGGTGTGAATGACCCTTTGGAAGTTCCAGTGCTTAGATGTGATTGGCCTCGAGAAGCCTCAGCGGAAATGGGCCTCATCTCGCCTGGAGGGCAAAACCTCCTTGATTTTCTCGAGTTGCGGCAGGTGCTCTCGACTTACGACGGGGACCTCAGGGAACCGCTCTGTTGGCCTCAGGAAAAGCCAGTCCCCATGCGAGTTCCTCGGGGGCGTCTCGGGATTCCTCTCCCGTCGATGCCGGGGCCTAAGACCTTGTGTGTAGTCGGGGCTGGAACCTGAGGATTCCTCTCCAGTGCTGACATGGATCTTGGGGTACTTCTGGAGTCTCCCCAGGGGAGTCAGTCCTCGTCTCGAATGCGGGCATGCATTGCGCTTTCCTCCAGAGCGGTAGCAGCAGTGTCACGCAGTACGCCGCGTGGATCAAAGGATCTATGGTTTTCCCTCGAGTCTTTCCCACGAAGCTTTCCCACGAGGCTTTCCCACAGGGCTGTCCCACGTGCACACGTGGTGGGAGTCGATCCTCGGCTTGAACGTCAAGGCAGTGCAGGGAAAACAGGTTCCTCTGGAATGGACTGACACATCTGGGGGACTCTTGGAATGGTGTCACGACACTGGGGTTCCTCTCCCCTTTCCTGTGGAGAGCGCCTCCTCTTGAGATGCGACGGGAACGCCGGGAATTCTTTCCCTACGAAACAGGGAAAGGATCCCTCATCTCGAGCTAGGAGGCGGAAACGGGGCTCCCCTGGATGTGTGCGGGACACCACGTGCTTCCTCTCGAGTGGAGACGGGTATGTCGGGGAACTTCTTGAGTTGCAGCAAGGGTGTGAAGGACCCTTTGGAAGTTCCAGTGGTTAGATGTGATTGGCCTCGAGAAGCCTCAGCGGAAATGGGCCTCATCTCGCCTGGAGGTGAAAACCTCCTGGATTTTCTCGAGTTGCGGCAGGTGCTCTCGACTTACGACGGGGACCTCAGGGACCCGCTCTGGTGGCCTCAGGAAAGGCCAGTCCCCATGCGAGTTCCTCGGGGGCCTCTCGGGATTCCTCTCCCGTCGATGCCGGGGCCTAAGACCTTGTGTGGAGTCGGGGCCGGAACCTGAGGATTCCTCTCCAGTGCTGACATGGATCTTGGGGTACTTCTGGAGTCTCCCCAGGGGAGTCAGTCCTCGTCTCAAATGCGGGCATGCACTTGCGCTTTCCTCCAGAGCGGTAGCAGCAGTGTCACGCAGTCCGCTGCGTGGATCAAAGGATCTATGGTTTTCCCTCGAGTCTTTCCCACGAGGCTTTCCCACGAGGCTTTCCCACAGGGCTGTCCCACGTGCACACGTGGTGGGAGTCGATCCTCGGCTTGAACGTCAAGGCAGTGCAGGGAAAACAGGTTCCTCTGGAATGGACTGACACATCTGGGGGACTCTTGGAATGGTGGCACGACCCTGGAGTTCCTCTCGCCTTTCCTGTGGAGAGCGCCTCCTCTTGAGATGCGACGGGAACGCCGGGAATTCTTTCCCTACGAAACAGGGAAAGGATCCCTCATCTCGAGCTAGGAGGCGGAAACGGGGCTCCCATGGATGTGTGCGGGACACCACGTGCTTCCTCTCGAGTGGAGACGGGTATGTCGGGGAACTTCTTGAGTTGCAGCAGTGGTGTGAAGGACCCTTTGGAAGTTCCAGTGGTTAGATATGATTGGCCTCGAGAA
Organism: Ovis canadensis; assembly: GCF_042477335.2. Taxonomy (NCBI): domain Eukaryota; kingdom Metazoa; phylum Chordata; class Mammalia; order Artiodactyla; family Bovidae; genus Ovis; species Ovis canadensis. Next base: position 6,415,957 of record NC_091252.1, read on the forward strand.
GCCTCAGCGTAAATGGGCCGCATCTCGCCTGGAGGGCAAAACCTCCTGGATTTTCTCGAGTGGCGGCAGGTGCTCTCGACTTACGACGGGGACCTCAGGGACCCGCTCTGGTGGCCTCAGGAAAGGCCAGTCCCCATGCGAGTTCCACGGGGGCCTCTCGGGATTCCTCTCCCGTCGATGCCGGGGCCTAAGACCTTGTGTGGAGTCGGGGCCGGAACCTGAGGATACCTCTCCAGTGCTGACATGGATCTTGGGGTACTTATGGAGTCTCCCCAGGGGAGTCAGTCCACGTCTCGAATGCGGACATGCAATTGCGCTTTCCTCCAGAGCGGTAGCAGCAGTGTCACGCAGTCCGCCGCGTGGATCAAAGGATCTATGGTTTTCCCTCTAGTCTTTCCCACGAGGCGTTCCCACGAGGCTTTCCCAAAGGGCTGTCCCACGTGCACACGTGGTGGGAGTCGATCCTCGGCTTGAACGTCAAGGCAGTGCAGGGAAAACAGGTTCCTCTGGAATGGACTGACACATCTGGGGGACTCTTGGAATGGTGGCACGACCCTGGAGTTCCTCTCCCCTTTCCTATGGAGAGCGCCTCCTCTTGAGATGCGACGGGAACGCCTGGAATTCTTTCCCTACGAAACAGGGAAAGGATCCCTCATCTCGAGCTAGGAGGCGGAAACGGGGCTCCCCTGGATGTGTGCGGGACCCCACGTGCTTCCTCTGGAGTGGAGACGGGTATGTCGGGGAACTTCTTGAGTTGCAGCAATGGTGTGAAGGACCCTTTGGAAGTTCCAGTGGTTAGATGTGATTGGCCTCGAGAATCCTCAGCGGAAATGGGCCTCATCTCGCCTGGAGGGCAAAACCTCCTGGATTTTCTCGAGTTGCGGCAGGTGCTCTCGACTTACGATGGGGACCTCAGGGAACCGCTCTGTTGGCCTCAGGAAAAGCCAGTCCCCATGCGAGTTCCTCGGGGGCGTCTCGGGATTCCTCTCCCGTCGATGCCTGGGCCTAAGACCTTGTGTGGAGTCGGGGCCGGAACCTCAGGATTCCTCTCCAGTGCTGACATGGATCTTGGGGTACTTCTGGAGTCTCCCCAGGGGAGTCAGTCCTCGTCTCGAATGCGGGCATGCATTGCGCTTTCCTCCAGAGCGGTAGCAGCAGTGTCACACAGTCCGCCGCGTGGATCAAAGGATCTATGGTTTTCCCTCGAGTCTTTCCCACGAGGCTTTCCCACGAGGCTTTCCCACAGGGCTGTCCCACGTGCACACGTGGTGGGAGTCGATTCTCGGCTTGAACGTCAAGGCAGTGCAGGGAAAACAGGTTCCTCTGGAATGGACTGACACATCTGGGGGACTCTTGGAATGGTGGCATGACCCTGGAGTTCCTCTCGCCTTTCCTGTGGAGAGCGCCTCCTCTTGAGATGCGACGGGAACGCCTGGAATTCTTTCCCTACGAACCAGGGAAAGGATCCCTCATCTCGAGCTAGGAGGCGGAAACGGGGCTCCCCTGGATGTGTGCGGGACCACACGTGCTTCCTCTGGAGTGGAGACGGGTATGTCGGGGAACTTCTTGAGTTGCAGCAATGGTGTGAAGGACCCTTTGGAAGTTCCAGTGGTTAGATGTGATTGGCCTCGAGAAGCCTCAGCGGAAATGGGCCTCATCTCGCCTGGAGGGCAAAACCTCCTGGATTTTCTCGAGTTGCGGCAGGTGCTCTCGACTTACGACGGGGACCTCAGGGAACCGCTCTGTTGGCCTCAGGAAAAGCCAGTCCCCATGCGAGTTCCTCGGGGGCGTCTCGGGATTCCTCTCCCGTCGATGCCGGGGCCTAAGACCTTGTGTGGAGTCGGGGCCGGAAACTGAGGATTCCTCTCCAGTGCTGACATGGATCTTGGGGTACTTCTGGAGTCTCCCCAGGGGAGTCAGTCCTCGTCTCGAATGCGGGCATGCATTGCGCTTTCCTCCAGAGCGGTAGCAGCAGTGTCACGCAGTCCGCCGCGTGGATCAAAGGATCTATGGTTTTCCCTCGAGTCTTTCCCACGAAGCTTTCCCACGAGGCTTTCCCACAGGGCTGTCCCACGTGCACACGTGGTGGGAGTCGATCCTCGGCTTGAACGTCAAGGCAGTGCAGGGAAAACAGGTTCCTCTGGAATGGACTGACACATCTGGGGGACTCTTGGAATGGTGTCACGACACTGGAGTTCCTCTCCCCTTTCCTGTGGAGAGCGCCTCCTCTTGAGATGCGACGGGAACGCCGGGAATTCTTTCCCTACGAAACAGGGAAAGGATCCCTCATCTCGAGCTAGGAGGCGGAAACGGGGCTCCCCTGGAAGTGTGCGGGACACCACGTGGTTCCTCTCGAGTGGAGACGGGTATGTCGGGGAACTTCTTGAGTTGCAGCAAGGGTGTGAAGGACCCTTTGGAAGTTCCAGTGGTTAGATGTGATTGGCCTCGTGAAGCCTCAGCGGAAATGGGCCTCATCTCGCCTGGAGGGCAAAACCTCCTGAATTTTCTCGAGTTGCGCCAGGTGCTCTCGACTTACGACGGGGACCTCAGGGACCCGCTCTGGTGGCCTCAGGAAAAGCCAGTCCCCATGCGAGTTCCTCGGAGGCGTCTCGGGATTCCTCTCCCGTCGATGCCGGGGCCTAAGACCTTGTGTGGAGTCGGGGCCGGAACCTCAGGATTCCTCTCCAGTGCTGACATGGATCTTGGGGTACTTCTGGAGTCTTCCCAGGGGAGTCAGTCCTCGTCTCGAATGCGGGCATGCATTGCGCTTTCCTCCAGAGCGGTAGCAGCAGTGTCACGCAGTCCGCAGCGTGGATCAAAGGATCTATGGTTTTCCCTCTAGTCTTTCCCACGAGGCTTTCCTACGAGGCTTTCCCACAGCGCTGTCCCACGTGCACACGTGGCGGGAGTCGATCCTCGGCTTGAACGTCAAGGCAGTGCAGGGAAAACAGGTTCCTCTGGAATGGACTGACACATCTGGGGGACTCTTGGAATGGTGTCACGACCCTGGAGTTCCTCTCGCCTTTCCTGTGGAGAGCGCCTCCTCTTGAGATGCGACGGGAACGCCTGGAATTCTTTCCCTACGAACCAGGGAAAGGATCCCTCATCTCGAGCTAGGAGGCGGAATCGGGGCTCCCCTGGATGTGTGCGGGACCACACGTGCTTCCTCTGGAGTGGAGACGGGTATGTCGGGGAACTTCTTGAGTTGCAGCAAGGGTGTGAAGGACCCTTTGGAAGTTCCAGTGGTTAGATGTGATTGGCCTCGAGAAGCCTCAGCGGAAATGGGCCTCATCTCGCCTGGAGGGCAAAACCTCCTGGATTTTCTCGAGTTGCGGCAGGTGCTCTCGACTTACGACGGGGACCTCAGGGAACCGCTCTGTTGGCCTCAGGAAAAGCCAGTCCCCATGCGAGTTCCACGGGGGCCTCTCGGGATTCCTCTCCCGTCGATGCCGGGGCCTAAGACCTTGTGTGGAGTCGGGGCCGGAACCTGAGGATTCCTCTCCAGTGCTGACATGGATCTTGGGGTACTTCTGGAGTCTCCCCAGGGGAGTCAGTCCTCGTCTCGAATGCGGGCATGCATTGCGCTTTCCTCCAGAGCGGTAGCAGCAGTGTCACGCAGTCCGCCGCGTGGATCAAAGGATCTATGGTTTTCCCTCGAGTCTTTCCCACGAAGCTTTCCCACGAGGCTTTCCCACAGGGCTGTCCCACGTGCACACGTGGTGGGAGTCGATCCTCGGCTTGAACGTCAAGGCAGTGCAGGGAAAACAGGTTCCTCTGGAATGGACTGACACATCTGGGGGACTCTTGGAATGGTGTCACGACACTGGGGTTCCTCTCCCCTTTCCTGTGGAGAGCGCCTCCTCTTGAGATGCGACGGGAACGCCGGGAATTCTTTCCCTACGAAACAGGGAAAGGATCCCTCATCTCGAGCTAGGAGGCGGAAACGGGGCTCCCCTGGAAGTGTGCGGGACACCACGTGGTTCCTCTCGACTGGAGACGGGTATGTCGGGGAACTTCTTGAGTTGCAGCAAGGGTGTGAAGGACCCTTTGGAAGTTCCAGTGGTTAGATGTGATTGGCCTCGTGAAGCCTCAGCGGAAATGGGCCTCATCTCGCCTGGAGGGCAAAACCTCCTGAATTTTCTCGAGTTGCGCCAGGTGCTCTCGACTTACGACGGGGACCTCAGGGACCCGCTCTGGTGGCCTCAGGAAAAGCCAGTCCCCATGCGAGTTCCTCGGAGGCGTCTCGGGATTCCTCTCCCGTCGATGCCGGGGCCTAAGACCTTGTGTGGAGTCGGGGCAGGAACCTCAGGATTCCTCTCCAGTGCTGACATGGATCTTGGGGTACTTCTGGAGTCTCCCCAGGGGAGTCAGTCCTCGTCTCGAATGCGGGCATGCATTGCGCTTTCCTCCAGAGCGGTAGCAGCAGTGTCACGCAGTCCGCCGCGTGGATCAAAGGATCTATGGTTTTCCCTCGAGTCTTTCCCACGAGGCTTTCCCACGAGGTTTTCCCACAGGGCTGTCCCACGTGCACACGTGGTGGGAGTCGATCCTCGGCTTGAACGTCAAGGCAGTGCAGGGAAAACATGTTCCTCTGGAATGGACTGACACATCTGGGGGACTCTTGGAATGGTGGCATGACCCTGGAGTTCCTCTCGCCTTTCCTGTGGAGAGCGCCTCCTCTTGAGATGCGACGGGAACGCCGGGAATTCTTTCCCTACGAAACAGGGAAAGGATCCCTCATCTCAAGCTAGGAGGCGGAAACGGGGCTCCCCTGGATGTGTGCGGGACACCACGTGCTTCCTCTCGAGTGGAGACGGGTATGTCGGGGAACTTCTTGAGTTGCAGCAAGGTGTGAAGGACCCTTTGGAAGTTCCAGTGGTTAGATGTGATTGGCCTCGAGAAGCCTCAGCGGAAATGGGCCTCATCTCGCCTGGAGGGCAAAACCTCCTGGATTTTCTCGAGTTGCGGCAGGTGCTCTCGACTTACGACGGGGACCTCAGGGACCCGCTCTGGTGGCCTCAGGAAAGGCCAGTCCCCATGCGAGTTCCACGGGGGCCTCTCGGCATTCCTCTCCCATCGATGCCGGGGCCTAAGACCTTGTGTGGAGTCGGGGCCGGAACCTGAGGATTCCTCTCCACTGCTGACATGGATCTTGGGGTACTTCCGGAGTCTCCCCAGGGCAGTCAGTCCTCGTCTCGAATGCGGGCATGCACTTGCGCTTTCCTCCAGAGCGGTAGCAGCAGTGTCACGCAGTCCGCCGCGTGGATCAATGGATCTATGGTTTTCCCTCGAGTCTTTCCCACGAGGCTTTCCCACGAGGTTTTCCCACAGGGCTGTCCCACGTGCACACGTGGTGGGAGTCGATCCTCGGCTTAAACGTTAAGGCAGTGCAGGGAAAACAGGTTCCTCTGGAATGGACTGACACATCTGGAGGACTCTTAGAATGGTGTCTCGACCCTGGAGTTCCTCTCGCCTTTTCTGTGGAGAGCGCCTCCTCTTGAGATGCGACGGGAACGCCGGGAATTCTTTCCCTACGAAACAGGGAAAGGATCCCTCATCTCAAGCTAGGAGGCGGAAACGGGGCTCCCCTGGATGTGTGCGGGACACCACGTGCTTCCTCTCGAGTGGAGACGGGTATGTCGGGGAACTTCTTGAGTTGCAGCAAGGTGTGAAGGACCCTTTGGAAGTTCCAGTGGTTAGATGTGATTGGCCTCGAGAAGCCTCAGCGGAAATGGGCCTCATCTCGCCTGGAGGGCAAAACCTCCTGGATTTTCTGGAGTTGCGGCAGGTGCTCTCGACTTACGACGGGGACCTCAGGGACCCGCTCTGGTGGCCTCAGGAAAGCCCAGTCCCCATGCGAGTTCCACGGGGGCCTCTCGGGATTCCTCTCCCGTCGATGCCGGGGCCTAAGACCTTGTGTGGAGTCGGGGCCGGAACCTGAGGATTTCTCTCCAGTGCTGACATGGATCTTGGGGTACTTCTGGAGTCTCCCCAGGGGAGTCAGTCCTCGTCTCGAATGCGGGCATGCACTTGCGCTTTCCTCCAGAGCGGTAGCAGCAGTGTCACGCAGTCCGCCGCGTGGATCAAAGGATCTATGGTTTTCCCTCGAGTCTTTCCCACGAGGCTTTCCCACGAGGCTTTCCCACAGGGCTGTCCCACGTGCACACGTGGTGGGAGTCGATCCTCGGCTTGAACGTCAAGGCAGTGCAGGGAAAACAGGTTCCTCTGGAATGGACTGACACATCTGGGGGACTCTTGGAATGGTGTCACGACACTGGAGTTCCTCTCACCTTTCCTGTGGAGAGCGCCTCCTCTTGAGATGCGACGGGAACGCCGGGAATTCTTTCCCTACGAAACAGGGAAAGGATCCCTCATCTCGAGCTAGGAGGCGGAAACGGGGCTCCCCTGGATGTGTGCGGGACACCACGTGCTTCCTCTTGATTGGAGACGGGTATGTCGGGGAACTTCTTGAGTTGCAGCAAGGTGTGAAGGACCCTTTGGAAGTTCCAGTGGTTAGATGTGATTGGCCTCGAGAAGCCTCAGCGGAAATGGGCCTCATCTCGTCTGGAGGGCAAAACCTCCTGGATTTTCTCGAGTTGCGGCAGGTGCTCTCGACTTACGACGGGGGCCTCAGGGACCCGCTCTGGTGGCCTCAGGAAAGGCCAGTCCCCATGCTGGTTCCTCGGGGGCCTCTCGGGATTCCTATCCCGTCGATGCCGGGGCCTAAGACCTTGTGTGGAGTCGGGGCCGGAACCTGAGGATTCCTCTCCAGTGCTGACATGGATCTTGGGGTACTTATGGAGTCTCCCCAGGGGAGTCAGTCCTCGTCTCGAATGCGGACATGCAATTGCGCTTTCCTCCAGAGCGGTAGCAGCAGTGTCACGCAGTCCGCCGCGTGGATCAAAGGATCTATGGTTTTCCCTCTAGTCTTTCCCACGAGGCTTTCCTTCGAGGCTTTCCCACAGCGCTGTCCCACGTGCACACGTGGCGGGAGTCGATCCTCGGCTTGAACGTCAAGGCAGTGCAGGGAAAACAGGTTCCTCTGGAATGGACTGACACATCTGGGGGACTCTTGGAATGGTGGCACGAACCTGGAGTTCCTCTCCCCTTTCCTGTGGAGAGCGCCTCCTCTTGAGATGCGACGGGAACGCCGGGAATTCTTTCCCTACGAAACAGGGAAAGGATCCCTCATCTCGAGCTAGGAGGCGGAAACGGGGCTCCCCTGGAAGTGTGCGGGACACCACGTGCTTCCTCTCGAGTGGAGACGGGTATGTCGGGGAACTTCTTGAGTTGCAGCAAGGGTGTGAATGACCCTTTGGAAGTTCCAGTGGTTAGATGTGATTGGCCTCGAGAAGCCTCAGCGGAAATGGGCCTCATCTCGCCTGGAGGGCAAAACCTCCTGGATTTTCTCGAGTTGCGGCAGGTGCTCTCGACTTACGACGGGGACCTCAGGGACCCGCTCTGGTGGCCTCAGGAAAGGCCAGTCCCCATGCGAGTTCCACGGGGGCCTCTCGGCATTCCTCTCCCGTCGATGCCGGGGCCTAAGACCTTGTGTGGAGTCGGGGCCGGAACCTGAGGATTCCTCTCCAGTGCTGACATGGATCTTGGGGTACTTATGGAGTCTCCCCAGGGGAGTCAGTCCTCGTCTCGAATGCGGGCATGCACTTGCGCTTTCCTCCAGAGCGGTAGCAGCAGTGTCACGCAGTCCGCCGCGTGGATCAAAGGATCTATGGTTTTCCCTCGAGTCTTTCCCACGAGGCTTTCCCACGAGGCTTTCCCACAGGGCTGTCACACGTGCACACGTGGTGGGAGTCGATCCTCGGCTTGAACGTCAAGGCAGTGCAGGGAAAACAGGTTCCTCTGGAATGGACTGACACATCTGGGGGACTCTTGGAATGGTGGCACGACCCAGGAGTTCCTCTCGCCTTTCCTGTGGAGAGCGCCTCCTCTTGAGATGCGACGGGAACGCCGGGAATTCTTTCCCTACGAAACAGGGAAAGGATCCCTCATCTCGAGCTAGGAGGCGGAAACGGGGCTCCCCTGGATGTGTGCGGGACCCACGTGCTTCCTCTCGAGTGGAGACGGGTATGTCGGGGAACTTCTTGAGTTGCAGCAAGGGTGTGAAGGACCCTTTGGAAGTTCCAGTGGTTAGATGTGATTAGCCTCGAGAAGCCTCAGCGGAAATGGGCCTCATCTCGCCTGGAGGGCAAAACCTCCTGGATTTCCTCGAGTTGCGGCAGGTGCTCTCGACTTACGACGGAGACCTCAGGGACCCGCTCTGGTGGCCTCAGGAAAGGCCAGTCCCCATACGAGTTCCTCGGGGGGCCTCTCGGGATTCCTCTCCCGTCGATGCCGGGGCCTAAGACCTTGTGTGGAGTCGGGGCCGGAACCTGAGGATTCCTCTTCAGTGCTGACATGGATCTTGGGGTACTTCTGGAGTCTCCCCAGGGGAGTCAGTCCTCGTCTCGAATGCGGGCATGCACTTGCGCTTTCCTCCACAGCGGTAGCAGCAGTGTCACGCAGTCCGCCTCGTGGATCGAAGGATCTATGGTTTTCCCTCGAGTCTTTCCCACGAGGATTTCCCACGAGGCTTTCCCACAGGGCTCTCCCACGTGCACACGAGGTGGGAGTGGATCCTCGGCTTGAACGTCAAGGCAGTGCAGGGAAAACAGGTTCCTCTGGAATGGACTGACACATCTGGGGGACTCTTGGAATGGTGACACGACCCTGGAGTTCCTCTCACCTTTCCTGTGGAGAGCGCCTCCTCTTGAGATGCGACGGGAACGCCGGGAATTCTTTCCCTACGAAACAGGGAAAGGATCCCTCATCTCGAGCTGGGAGGCAGAAACGGGGCTCCCCTGGATGTGTGCGGGACCCCACGTGCTTCCTCTCGAGTGGAGACGGGTATGTCGGGGAACTTCTTGAGTAGCAGCAAGGGTGTGAAGGACCCTTTGGAAGTTCCAGTGGTTAGACGTGATTAGCCTCGAGAAGCCTCAGCGGAAATGGGCCTCATGTCGCCTGGAGGGCAAAACCTCCTGGATTTTCTCGAGTTGCGGCAGGTGCTCTCGACTTACGACGGGGACCTCAGGGACCCGCTCTGGTGGCCTCAGGAAAGGCCAGTCCCCATGCGAGTTCCACGGGGGCCTCTTGGGATTACTCTCCCGTCGATGCCAGGGCCTAAGACCTTGTGTGGAGTCGGGGCCGGAACCTGAGGATTCCTCTCCAGTGCTGACATGGATCTTGGGGTACTTCTGGAATCTCCCCAGGGGAGTCAGTCCTCGTCTCGAATGCGGGCATGCACTTGCGCTTTCCTCCAGAGCGGTAGCAGCAGTGTCACGCAGTCCGCCGCGTGGATCAAAGGGTCTATGATTTTCCCTCGAGTTTTCCCACGAGGCTTTCCCACGAGGCTTTCCCACAGGGCTCTCCCACATGAACACGTGGTGGGAGTCGATCCTCGGCTTGAACGTCAGGCAGTGCAGGGAAAACCGGTTCATCTGGAATGGACTGACACATCTGGGGGTCTCTTGGAATGGTGCCACGACCCTGGAGTTCCTCTCGCCTTTCCTGTGGAGAGCGCCACCTCTTGAGATGCGACGGGAACGCCGGCAATTCTTTCCCTACGAAACAGGAAAAGGATCCCTCATCTCGAGCTACGAGGCGGAAACGGGGCTCTCCTGGATGGGTGCGGGACCCCACGTGCTTCCTCTCGAGTGGAGACGGGTATGTCGGGGAACTTCTTGAGTTGCAGCAAGGGTGTGAAGGACCCTTTGAAAGTTCCAGTGGTTAGACGTGATTAGCCTCGAGAAGCCTCAGCGGAAATGGGCCTCATCTCGCCTGGAGGGCAAAACCTCCTGGATTTCCTCGAGTTGCGGCAGGTGCTCTCGACTTACGACGGGGACCTCAGGGACCCGCTCTGGTGGCCTCAGGAAAGGCCAGTCCCCATGCGAGTTCCTCGGGGGCCTCTCGGGATTCCTCTCCCGTCGATGCCGGGGCCTAAGACCTTGTGTGGAGTCGGGGCCGGAACCTGAGGATTCCTCTCCAGTGCTGACATGGATCTTGGGGTACTTCTGGAGTCTCCCCAGGGGAGTCAGTCCTCGTCTCGAATGCGGGCATGCACTTGCGCTTTCCTCCAGAGCGGTAGCAGCAGTGTCACGCAGTCCGCCGCGTGGATCAAAGGATCTATGGTTTTCCCTCGAGTCTTTCCCACGAGGCTTTCCCAAGAGGCTTTCCCACAGGGCTGTCCCACGTGCACACGTGGTGGGAGTCGATCCTCGGCTTGAACGTCAAGGCAGTGCAGGGAAAACAGGTTCCTCTGGAATGGACTGACACATCTGGGGGACTCTTGGAATGGTGTCACGACACTGGAGTTCCTCTCGCCTTTCCTGTGGAGAGCGCCTCCTCTTGAGATGCGACGGGAACGCCGGGAATTCTTTCCCTACGAAACAGGGAAAGGATCCCTCATCTCGAGGTAGGAGGCGGAAACGGGGCTCCCCTGGAAGTGTGCGGGACACCACGTGCTTCCTCTCGAGTGGAGACGGGTATGTCGGGGAACTTCTTGAGTTGCAGCAAGGGTGTGAAGGACCCTTTGGAAGTTCAAGTGGTTAGATGTGATTGGCCTCGAGAAGCCTCAGCGGAAATGGGCCTCATCTCGCCTGGAGGGCAAAACCTCCTGGATTTTCTCGAGTTGCGGCAGGTGCTCTCGACTTACGACAGGGGCTTCAGGGACCCGCTCTGGTGGCCTCAGGAAAGGCCAGTCCCCATGCGAGTTCCACGGGGGCCTCTTGGGATTCCTCTCCCGTCGATGCCGGGGCCTAAGACCTTGTGTGGAGTCGGGTTCCGAACCTAGGATTCCTCTCCAGTGCTGACATGGATCTTGGGGTACCTTGGAGTCTCCCCATGGGAGTCAGTGCTTGTCTCGAATGCGGGCATGAACTTGCGCTTTCCTCCAGAGCGGTAGCAGCAGTGTCACGCAGTCCGCCGCGTGGAGTAAAGGATCTATGGTTTTCCCTCGAGTCTTTCCCTCCAGGCTTTCCACAGGGCTTTCCCACGTGCACACGTGGTGGGAGTTGATCCTCGGCTTGAACGTCAAGGCAGTTCAGGGAAAACAGGTTCCTCTGGAATGGACTGACACATCTGGGGGACTCTTGGAATGGTGGAACGACCCTGGAGTTCCTCTCGCCTTTCCTGTGGAGAGCGCCTCCTCTTGAGATGCGACGAGAACGCCGGGAATTCTTTCCCTACGAAACAGGGAAAGGATCCCTCATCTCGAGCTAGGACGCGGAAACGGGGCTCCCCTGGAAGTGTGCGGGACACCACGTGCTTCGTCTCGAGTGGAGACGGGTATGTCGGGGAACTTCTTGAGTTGCAGCAAGGGTGTGAAGGACCCTTTGGAAGTTCCAGTGGTTAGATGTGATTGGCCTCGAGAAGCCTCAGCGGAAATGGGCCTCATCTGGCCTGGAGGGCAAAACCTCCTGGATTTTCTCGAGTTGCGGCAGGTGCTCTCGACTTACGACGGGGACTTCAGGGACCAGCTCTGGTGGCCTCAGGAAAGGCCAGTCCCCATGCGAGTTCCACGGGGGCCTCTCGGCATTCCTCTCCCGTCGATGCCGGGGCCTAAGACCTTGTGTGGAGTCGGGGCCGGAACCTGAGGATTCCTCTCCACTGCTGACATGGATCTTGGGGTACTTCCGGAGTCTCCCCAGGGGAGTCAGTCCTCGTCTCGAATGCGGGCATGCACTTGCGCTTTCCTCCAGAGCGGTAGCAGCAGTGTCACGCAGTCCGCCGCGTGGATCAAAGGATCTATGGTTTTCCCTCGAGTCTTTCCCACGAGGCTTTCCCACGAGGCTTTCCCACAGGGCTGTCACACGTGCACACGTGGTGGGAGTCGATCCTCGGCTTGAACGTCAAGGCAGTGCAGGGAAAACAGGTTCCTCTGGAATGGACTGACACATCTGGGGGACTCTTGGAATGGTGGCACGACCCAGGAGTTCCTCTCGCCTTTCCTGTGGAGAGCGCCTCCTCTTGAGATGCGACGGGAACGCCGGGAATTCTTTCCCTACGAAACAGGGAAAGGATCCCTCATCTCGAGCTAGGAGGCGGAAACGGGGCTCCCCTGGATGTGTGCGGGACCCACGTGCTTCCTCTCGAGTGGAGACGGGTATGTCGGGGAACTTCTTGAGTTGCAGCAAGGGTGTGAAGGACCCTTTGGAGGTTCCAGTGGTTAGATGTGATTAGCCTCGAGAAGCCTCAGCGGAAATGGGCCTCATCTCGCCTGGAGGGCAAAACCTCCTGGATTTCCTCGAGTTGCGGCAGGTGCTCTCGACTTACGACGGAGACCTCAGGGACCCGCTCTGGTGGCCTCAGGAAAGGCCAGTCCCCATACGAGTTCCTCGGGGGCCTCTCGGGATTCCTCTCCCGTCGATGCCGGGGCCTAAGACCTTGTGTGGAGTCGGGGCCGGAACCTGAGGATTCCTCTCCAGTGCTGACATGGATCTTGGGGTACTTCTGGAGTCTCCCCAGGGGAGTCAGTCCTCGTCTCGAATGCGGGCATGCACTTGCGCTTTCCTCCACAGCGGTAGCAGCAGTGTCACGCAGTCCGCCGCGTGGATTGAAGGATCTATGGTTTTCCCTCGAGTCTTTCCCACGAGGATTTCCCACGAGGCTTTCCCACAGGGCTCTCCCACGTGCACACGAGGTGGGAGTGGATCCTCGGCTTGAACGTCAAGGCAGTGCAGGGAAAACAGGTTCCTCTGGAATGGACTGACACATCTGGGGGACTCTTGGAATGGTGACACGACCCTGGAGTTCCTCTCGCCTTTCCTGTGGAGAGCGCCTCCTCTTGAGATGCGACGGGAACGCCGGGAATTCTTTCCCTACGAAACAGGGAAAGGATCCCTCATCTCGAGCTAGGAGGCAGAAACGGGGCTCCCCTGGATGTGTGCGGGACCCCACGTGCTTCGTCTCGAGTGGAGACGGGTATGTCGGGGAACTTCTTGAGTAGCAGCAAGGGTGTGAAGGACCCTTTGGAAGTTCCAGTGGTTAGACGTGATTAGCCTCGAGAAGCCTCAGCGGAAATGGGCCTCATGTCGCCTGGAGGGCAAAACCTCCTGGATTTTCTCGAGTTGCGGCAGGTGCTCTCGACTTACGACGGGGACCTCAGGGACCCGCTCTGGTGGCCTCAGGAAAGGCCAGTCCCCATGCGAGTTCCTCGGGGGCCTCTCAGGATTCCTCTCCCGTCGATGCCGGGGTCTAAGACCTTGTGTGGAGTCGGGGCCGGAACCTCAGGATTCCTCTCCAGTGCTGACATGGATCTTGGGGTACTTATGGAGTCTCCCCAGGGGAGTCAGTCCTCGTCTCGAATGCGGACATGCACTTGCGCTTTCCTCCAGAGCGGTAGCAGCAGTGTCACGCAGTCAGCCGCGTGGATCAAAGGATCTATGGTTTTCCCTCGAGTCTTTCCCACGAGGCTTTCCTACGAGGCTTTCCCACAGGGCTGTCCCACGTGCACACGTGGTGGGAGTCGATCCTCGGCTTGAACGTCAAGGCAGTGCAGGGAAAACAGGTTCCTCTGGAATGGACTGACACATCTGGGGGACTCTTGGAATGGTGGCACGACCCTGGAGTTCCTCTCGCCTTTCCTGTGGAGAGCGCCTCCTCTTGAGATGCGACGGGAACGCCGGGAATTCTTTCCCTACGAAACAGGGAAAGGATCCCTCATCTCGAGCTAGGAGGCGGAAACGGGGCTCCCATGGATGTGTGCGGGACACCACGTGCTTCCTCTCGAGTGGAGACGGGTATGTCGGGGAACTTCTTGAGTTGCAGCAGTGGTGTGAAGGACCCTTTGGAAGTTCCAGTGGTTAGATATGATTGGCCTCGAGAAGCCTCAGCGGAAATGGGCCTCATCTCGCCTGGAGGGCAAAACCTCCTGGATTTTCTCGAGTGGCGGCAGGTGCTCTCGACTTACGACGGGGACCTCAGGGACCCGCTCTGGTGGCCTCAGGAAAGGCCAGTCCCCATGCGAGTTCCACGGGGGCCTCTCGGGATTCCTCTCCCGTCGATGCCGGGGCCTAAGACCTTGTGTGGAGTCGGGGCCGGAACCTGAGGATACCTCTCCAGTGCTGACATGGATCTTGGGGTACTTATGGAGTCTCCCCAGGGGAGTCAGTCCACGTCTCGAATGCGGACATGCAATTGCGCTTTCCTCCAGAGCGGTAGCAGCAGTGTCACGCAGTCCGCCGCGTGGATCAAAGGATCTATGGTTTTCCCTCTAGTCTTTCCCATGAGGCGTTCCCACGAGGCTTTCCCAAAGGGCTGTCCCACGTGCACACGTGGTGGGAGTCGATCCTCGGCTTGAACGTCAAGGCAGTGCAGGGAAAACAGGTTCCTCTGGAATGGACTGACACATCTGGGGGACTCTTGGAATGGTGGCACGACCCTGGAGTTCCTCTCCCCTTTCCTGTGGAGAGCGCCTCCTCTTGAGATGCGACGGGAACGCCTGGAATTCTTTCCCTACGAAACAGGGAAAGGATCCCTCATCTCGAGCTAGGAGGCGGAAACGGGGCTCCCCTGGATGTGTGCGGGACCCCACGTGCTTCCTCTGGAGTGGAGACGGGTATGTCGGGGAACTTCTTGAGTTGCAGCAATGGTGTGAAGGACCCTTTGGAAGTTCCAGTGGTTAGATGTGATTGGCCTCGAGAAGCCTCAGCGGAAATGGGCCTCATCTCGCCTGGAGGGCAAAACCTCCTGGATTTTCTCGAGTTGCGGCAGGTGCTCTCGACTTACGACGGGGACTTCAGGGACCAGCTCTGGTGGCCTCAGGAAAGGCCAGTCCCCATGCGAGTTCCACGGGGGCCTCTCGGCATTCCTCTCCCGTCGATGCCGGGGCCTAAGACCTTGTGTGGAGTCGGGGCCGGAACCTGAGGATTCCTCTCCACTGCTGACATGGATCTTGGGGTACTTCCGGAGTCTCCCCAGGGGAGTCAGTCCTCGTCTCGAATGCGGGCATGCACTTGCGCTTTCCTCCAGAGCGGTAGCAGCAGTGTCACGCAGTCCGCCGCGTGGATCAAAGGATCTATGGTTTTCCCTCGAGTCTTTCCCACGAGGCTTTCCCACGAGGCTTTCCCACAGGGCTGTCACACGTGCACACGTGGTGGGAGTCGATCCTCGGCTTGAACGTCAAGGCAGTGCAGGGAAAACAGGTTCCTCTGGAATGGACTGACACATCTGGGGGACTCTTGGAATGGTGGCACGACCCAGGAGTTCCTCTCGCCTTTCCTGTGGAGAGCGCCTCCTCTTGAGATGCGACGGGAACGCCGGGAATTCTTTCCCTACGAAACAGGGAAAGGATCCCTCATCTCGAGCTAGGAGGCGGAAACGGGGCTCCCCTGGATGTGTGCGGGACCCACGTGCTTCCTCTCGAGTGGAGACGGGTATGTCGGGGAACTTCTTGAGTTGCAGCAAGGGTGTGAAGGACCCTTTGGAGGTTCCAGTGGTTAGATGTGATTAGCCTCGAGAAGCCTCAGCGGAAATGGGCCTCATCTCGCCTGGAGGGCAAAACCTCCTGGATTTCCTCGAGTTGCGGCAGGTGCTCTCGACTTACGACGGAGACCTCAGGGACCCGCTCTGGTGGCCTCAGGAAAGGCCAGTCCCCATACGAGTTCCTCGGGGGCCTCTCGGGATTCCTCTCCCGTCGATGCCGGGGCCTAAGACCTTGTGTGGAGTCGGGGCCGGAACCTGAGGATTCCTCTCCAGTGCTGACATGGATCTTGGGGTACTTCTGGAGTCTCCCCAGGGGAGTCAGTCCTCGTCTCGAATGCGGGCATGCACTTGCGCTTTCCTCCACAGCGGTAGCAGCAGTGTCACGCAGTCCGCCGCGTGGATTGAAGGATCTATGGTTTTCCCTCGAGTCTTTCCCACGAGGATTTCCCACGAGGCTTTCCCACAGGGCTCTCCCACGTGCACACGAGGTGGGAGTGGATCCTCGGCTTGAACGTCAAGGCAGTGCAGGGAAAACAGGTTCCTCTGGAATGGACTGACACATCTGGGGGACTCTTGGAATGGTGACACGACCCTGGAGTTCCTCTCGCCTTTCCTGTGGAGAGCGCCTCCTCTTGAGATGCGACGGGAACGCCGGGAATTCTTTCCCTACGAAACAGGGAAAGGATCCCTCATCTCGAGCTAGGAGGCAGAAACGGGGCTCCCCTGGATGTGTGCGGGACCCCACGTGCTTCGTCTCGAGTGGAGACGGGTATGTCGGGGAACTTCTTGAGTAGCAGCAAGGGTGTGAAGGACCCTTTGGAAGTTCCAGTGGTTAGACGTGATTAGCCTCGAGAAGCCTCAGCGGAAATGGGCCTCATGTCGCCTGGAGGGCAAAACCTCCTGGATTTTCTCGAGTTGCGGCAGGTGCTCTCGACTTACGACGGGGACCTCAGGGACCCGCTCTGGTGGCCTCAGGAAAGGCCAGTCCCCATGCGAGTTCCTCGGGGGCCTCTCAGGATTCCTCTCCCGTCGATGCCGGGGTCTAAGACCTTGTGTGGAGTCGGGGCCGGAACCTCAGGATTCCTCTCCAGTGCTGACATGGATCTTGGGGTACTTATGGAGTCTCCCCAGGGGAGTCAGTCCTCGTCTCGAATGCGGACATGCACTTGCGCTTTCCTCCAGAGCGGTAGCAGCAGTGTCACGCAGTCCGCCGCGTGGATCAAAGGATCTATGGTTTTCCCTCGAGTCTTTCCCACGAGGCTTTCCTACGAGGCTTTCCCACAGGGCTGTCCCACGTGCACACGTGGTGGGAGTCGATCCTCGGCTTGAACGTCAAGGCAGTGCAGGGAAAACAGGTTCCTCTGGAATGGACTGACACATCTGGGGGACTCTTGGAATGGTGGCACGACCCTGGAGTTCCTCTCGCCTTTCCTGTGGAGAGCGCCTCCTCTTGAGATGCGACGGGAACGCCGGGAATTCTTTCCCTACGAAACAGGGAAAGGATCCCTCATCTCGAGCTAGGAGGCGGAAACGGGGCTCCCATGGATGTGTGCGGGACACCACGTGCTTCCTCTCGAGTGGAGACGGGTATGTCGGGGAACTTCTTGAGTTGCAGCAGTGGTGTGAAGGACCCTTTGGAAGTTCCAGTGGTTAGATATGATTGGCCTCGAGAAGCCTCAGCGGAAATGGGCCTCATCTCGCCTGGAGGGCAAAACCTCCTGGATTTTCTCGAGTGGCGGCAGGTGCTCTCGACTTACGACGGGGACCTCAGGGACCCGCTCTGGTGGCCTCAGGAAAGGCCAGTCCCCATGCGAGTTCCACGGGGGCCTCTCGGGATTCCTCTCCCGTCGATGCCGGGGCCTAAGACCTTGTGTGGAGTCGGGGCCGGAACCTGAGGATACCTCTCCAGTGCTGACATGGATCTTGGGGTACTTATGGAGTCTCCCCAGGGGAGTCAGTCCACGTCTCGAATGCGGACATGCAATTGCGCTTTCCTCCAGAGCGGTAGCAGCAGTGTCACGCAGTCCGCCGCGTGGATCAAAGGATCTATGGTTTTCCCTCTAGTCTTTCCCATGAGGCGTTCCCACGAGGCTTTCCCAAAGGGCTGTCCCACGTGCACACGTGGTGGGAGTCGATCCTCGGCTTGAACGTCAAGGCAGTGCAGGGAAAACAGGTTCCTCTGGAATGGACTGACACATCTGGGGGACTCTTGGAATGGTGGCACGACCCTGGAGTTCCTCTCCCCTTTCCTGTGGAGAGCGCCTCCTCTTGAGATGCGACGGGAACGCCTGGAATTCTTTCCCTACGAAACAGGGAAAGGATCCCTCATCTCGAGCTAGGAGGCGGAAACGGGGCTCCCCTGGATGTGTGCGGGACCCCACGTGCTTCCTCTGGAGTGGAGACGGGTATGTCGGGGAACTTCTTGAGTTGCAGCAATGGTGTGAAGGACCCTTTGGAAGTTCCAGTGGTTAGATGTGATTGGCCTCGAGAAGCCTCAGCGGAAATGGGCCTCATCTCGCCTGGAGGGCAAAACCTCCTGGATTTTCTCGAGTTGCGGCAGGTGCTCTCGACTTACGATGGGGACCTCAGGGAACCGCTCTGTTGGCCTCAGGAAAAGCCAGTCCCCATGCGAGTTCCTCGGGGGCGTCTCGGGATTCCTCTCCCGTCGATGCCTGGGCCTAAGACCTTGTGTGGAGTCGGGGCCGGAACCTCAGGATTCCTCTCCAGTGCTGACATGGATCTTGGGGTACTTCTGGAGTCTCCCCAGGGGAGTCAGTCCTCGTCTCGAATGCGGGCATGCATTGCGCTTTCCTCCAGAGTGGTAGCAGCAGTGTCACGCAGTCCGCCGCGTGGATCAAAGGATCTATGGTTTTCCCTCGAGTCTTTCCCACGAGGCTTTCCCACGAGGCTTTCCCACAGGGCTGTCCCACGTGCACACGTGGTGGGAGTCGATTCTCGGCTTGAACGTCAAGGCAGTGCAGGGAAAACAGGTTCCTCTGGAATGGACTGACACATCTGGGGGACTCTTGGAATGGTGGCATGACCCTGGAGTTCCTCTCGCCTTTCCTGTGGAGAGCGCCCCCTCTTGAGATGCGACGGGAACGCCGGGAATTCTTTCCCTACGAAACAGGGAAAGGATCCCTCATCTCGAGCTAGGAGGCGGATACGGGGCTCCCCTGGATATGTGCGGGACACCACGTGCTTCCTCTCGAGTGCAGACGGGTATGTCGAGGAACTTCTTGAGTTGCAGCAAGGGTGTGAAGGACCCTTTGGAAGTTCCAGTGGTTAGATGTGATTGGCCTCGAGAAGCCTCAGCGAAAATGGGCCTCATCTCGCCTGGAGGGCAAAACCTCCTGGATTTTTTCGAGTTGCGGCAGGTGCTCTCGACTTACGACGGGGGCCTCAGGGACCCGCTCTGGTGGCCTCAGGAAAGGCCAGTCCCCATGCTAGTTCCTCGGGGGCCTCTCGGGATTCCTCTCCCGTCGATGCCGGGGCCTAAGACCTTGTGTGGAGTCGGGGCTGGAACCTGAGGATTCCTCTCCAGTGCTGACATGGATCTTGGGGTACTTCTGGAGTCTCCCTAGGGGAGTCAGTCCTCGT
The DNA here is from genome assembly GCF_042477335.2 of Ovis canadensis. Taxonomy (NCBI): domain Eukaryota; kingdom Metazoa; phylum Chordata; class Mammalia; order Artiodactyla; family Bovidae; genus Ovis; species Ovis canadensis. Next base: position 6,435,034 of record NC_091252.1, read on the forward strand.
CTCGAATGCGGACATACAATTGCGCTTTCCTCCAGAGCGGTAGCAGCAGTGTCACGCAGTCCGCCGCGTGGATCAAAGGATCTATGGTTTTCCCTCTAGTCTTTCCCACGAGGCTTTCCTACGAGGCTTTCCCACAGCGCTGTCCCACGTGCACACGTGGCGGGAGTCGATCCTCGGCTTGAACGTCAAGGCAGTGCAGGGAAAACAGGTTCCTCTGGAATGGACTGACACATCTGGGGGACTCTTGGAATGGTGGCACGACCCTGGAGTTCCTCTCCCCTTTCCTGTGGAGAGCGCCTCCTCTTGAGATGCGACGGGAACGCCGGGAATTCTTTCCCTACGAAACAGGGAAAGGATCCCTCATCTCGAGCTAGGAGGCGGAAACGGGGCTCCCCTGGAAGTGTGCGGGACACCACGTGGTTCCTCTCGACTGGAGACGGGTATGTCGGGGAACGTCTTGAGTTGCAGCAAGGGTGTGAAGGACCCTTTGGAAGTTCCAGTGGTTAGATGTGATTGGCCTCGTGAAGCCTCAGCGGAAATGGGCCTCATCTCGCCTGGAGGGCAAAACCTCCTGAATTTTCTCGAGTTGCGCCAGGTGCTCTCGACTTACGACGGGGACCTCAGGGACCCGCTCTGGTGGCCTCAGGAAAAGCCAGTCCCCATGCGAGTTCCTCGGAGGCGACTCGGGATTCCTCTCCCGTCGATGCCGGGGCCTAAGACCTTGTGTGGAGTCGGGGCCGGAACCTCAGGATTCCTCTCCAGTGCTGACATGAATCTTGGGGTACTTCTGGAGTCTCCCCAGGGGAGTCAGTCCTCGTCTCGAATGCGGGCATGCATTGCGCTTTCCTCCAGAGCGGTAGCAGCAGTGTCACGCAGTCCGCCGCGTGGATCAAAGGATCTATGATTTTCCCTCGAGTTTTCCCACGAGGCTTTCCCACGAGGCTTTCCCACAGGGCTGTCCCACATGAACACGTGGTGGGAGTCGATCCTCGGCTTGAACGTCAGGCAGTGCAGGGAAAACCGGTTCCTCTGAAATGGACTGACACATCTGGGGGTCTCTTGGAATGGTGCCACGACCCTGGAGTTCCTCTCGCCTTTCCTGTGGAGAGCGCCACCTCTTGAGATGCGACGGGAACGCCGGCAATTCTTTCCCTACGAAACAGGGAAAGGATCCCTCATCTCGAGCTACGAGGCGGAAACGGGGCTCCCCTGGATGGGTGCGGGACCCCACGTGCTTCCTCTCGAGTGGAGACGGGTATGTCGGGGAACTTCTTGAGTTGCAGCAAGGGTGTGAAGGACCCTTTGGAAGTTCCAGTGGTTAGACGTGATTAGCCTCGAGAAGCCTCAGCGGAAATGGGCCTCATCTCGCCTGGAGGGCAAAACCTCCTGGATTTCCTCGAGTTGCGGCAGGTGCTCTCGACTTACGACGGGGACCTCAGGGACCCGCTCTGGTGGCCTCAGGAAAGGCCAGTCCCCATGCGAGTTCCTCGGGGGCCTCTCGGGATTCCTCTCCCGTCGATGCCGGGGCCTAAGACCTTGTGTGGAGTCGGGGCCGGAACCTGAGGATTCCTCTCCAGTGCTGACATGGATCTTGGGGTACTTCTGGAGTCTCCCCAGGGGAGTCAGTCCTCGTCTCGAATGCGGGCATGCACTTGCGCTTTCCTCCAGAGCGGTAGCAGCAGTGTCACGCAGTCCGCCGCGTGGATCAAAGGATCTATGGTTTTCCCTCGAGTCTGTCCCACGAGGCTTTCCCAAGAGGCTTTCCCACAGGGCTGTCCCACGTGCACACGTGGTGGGAGTCGATCCTCGGCTTGAACGTCAAGGCAGTGCAGGGAAAACAGGTTCCTCTGGAATGGACTGACACATCTGGGGGACTCTTGGAATGGTGTCACGACACTGGAGTTCCTCTCGCCTTTCCTGTGGAGAGCGCCTCCTCTTGAGATGCGACGGGAACGCCGGGAATTCTTTCCCTACGAAACAGGGAAAGGATCCCTCCTCTCGAGCTAGGAGGCGGAAACGGGGCTCCCCTGGAAGTGTGCGGGACACCACGTGGTTCCTCTCGAGTGGAGACGGGTATGTCGGGGAACTTCTTGAGTTGCAGCAAGGGTGTGAAGGACCCTTTGGAAGTTCCAGTGGTTAGATGTGATTGGCCTCGTGAAGCCTCAGCGGAAATGGGCCTCATCTCGCCTGGAGGGCAAAACCTCCTGAATTTTCTCGAGTTGCGCCAGGTGCTCTCGACTTACGACGGGGACCTCAGGGACCCGCTCTGGTGGCCCCAGGAAAAGCCAGTCCCCATGCGAGTTCCTCGGAGGCGTCTCGGGATTCCTCTCCCGTCGATGCCGGGGCCTAAGACCTTGTGTGGAGTCGGGGCCGGAACCTCAGGATTCCTCTCCAGTGCTGACATGGATCTTGGGGTACTTCTGGAGTCTCCCCAGGGAGTCAGTCCTCGTCTCGAATGCGGGCATGCATTGCGCTTTCCTCCAGAGCGGTAGCAGCAGTGTCACGCAGTCCGCAGCGTGGATCAAAGGATCTATGGTTTTCCCTCTAGTCTTTCCCACGAGGCTTTCCTACGAGGCTTTCCCACAGCGCTGTCCCACGTGCACACATGGCGGGAGTCGATCCTCGGCTTGAACGTCAAGGCAGTGCAGGGAAAACAGGTTCCTCTGGAATGGACTGACACATCTGGGGGACTCTTGGAATGGTGGCACGACCCTGGAGTTCCTCTCCCTTTTCCTGTGGAGAGCGCCTCCTCTTGAGATGCGACGGGAACGCCGGGAATTCTTTCCCTACGAAACAGGGAAAGGATCCCTCATCTCGAGCTAGGAGGCGGAAACGGGGCTCCCCTGGATGTTTGCGGGACCCCACGTGCTTCCTCTTGAGTGGAGACGGGTATGTCGGGGAACTTCTTGAGTTGCAGCAAGGGTGTGAAGGACCCTTTGGAAGTTCCAGTGCTTAGATGTGATTGGCCTCGAGAAGCCTCAGCGGAAATGGGCCTCATCTCGCCTGGAGGGCAAAACCTCCTTGATTTTCTCGAGTTGCGGCAGGTGCTCTCGACTTACGACGGGGACCTCAGGGAACCGCTCTGTTGGCCTCAGGAAAAGCCAGTCCCCATGCGAGTTCCTCGGGGGCGTCTCGGGATTCCTCTCCCGTCGATGCCGGGGCCTAAGACATTGTGTGGAGTCGGGGCCGGAACCTGAGGATTCCTCTCCAGTGCTGACATGGATCTTGGGGTACTTCTGGAGTCTCCCCAGGGGAGTCAGTCCTCGTCTCGAATGCGGGCATGCATTGCGCTTTCCTCCAGAGCGGTAGCAGCAGTGTCACGCAGTCCGCCGCGTGGATCAAAGGATCTATGGTTTTCCCTCGAGTCTTTCCCACGAAGCTTTCCCACGAGGCTTTCCCACAGGGCTGTCCCACGTGCACACGTGGTGGGAGTCGATCCTCGGCTTGAACGTCAAGGCAGTGCAGGGAAAACAGGTTCCTCTGGAATGGACTGACACATCTGGGGGACTCTTGGAATGGTGTCACGACACTGGGGTTCCTCTCCCCTTTCCTGTGGAGAGCGCCTCCTCTTGAGATGCGACGGGAACGCCGGGAATTCTTTCCCTACGAAACAGGGAAAGGATCCCTCATCTCGAGCTAGGAGGCGGAAACGGGGCTCCCCTGGAAGTGTGCGGGACACCACGTGGTTCCTCTCGACTGGAGACGGGTATGTCGGGGAACTTCTTGAGTTGCAGCAAGGGTGTGAAGGACCCTTTGGAAGTTCCAGTGGTTAGATGTGATTGGCCTCGTGAAGCCTCAGCGGAAATGGGCCTCATCTCGCCTGGAGGGCAAAACCTCCTGAATTTTCTCGAGTTGCGCCAGGTGCTCTCGACTTACGACGGGGACCTCAGGGACCCGCTCTGGTGGCCTCAGGAAAAGCCAGTCCCCATGCGAGTTCCTCGGAGGCGTCTCGGGATTCCTCTCCCGTCGATGCCGGGGCCTAAGACCTTGTGTGGAGTCGGGGCCGGAACCTCAGGATTCCTCTCCAGTGCTGACATGAATCTTGGGGTACTTCTGGAGTCTCCCCAGGGGAGTCAGTCCTCGTCTCGAATGCGGGCATGCATTGCGCTTTCCTCCAGAGCGGTAGCAGCAGTGTCACGCAGTACGCCGCGTGGATCAAAGGATCTATGATTTTCCCTCGAGTTTTCCCACGAGGCTTTCCCACGAGGCTTTCCCACAGGGCTGTCCCACATGAACACGTGGTGGGAGTCGATCCTCGGCTTGAACGTCAGGCAGTGCAGGGAAAACCGGTTCCTCTGGAATGGACTGACACATCTGGGGGTCTCTTGGAATGGTGCCACGACCCTGGAGTTCCTCTCGCCTTTCCTGTGGAGAGCGCCACCTCTTGAGATGCGACGGGAACGCCGGCAATTCTTTCCCTACGAAACAGGGAAAGGATCCCTCATCTCGAGCTACGAGGCGGAAACGGGGCTCCCCTGGATGGGTGCGGGACCCCACGTGCTTCCTCTCGAGTGGAGACGGGTATGTCGGGGAACTTCTTGAGTTGCAGCAAGGGTGTGAAGGACCCTTTGGAAGTTCCAGTGGTTAGACGTGATTAGCCTCGAGAAGCCTCAGCGGAAATGGGCCTCATCTCGCCTGGAGGGCAAAACCTCCTGGATTTCCTCGAGTTGCGGCAGGTGCTCTCGACTTACGACGGGGACCTCAGGGACCCGCTCTGGTGGCCTCAGGAAAGGCCAGTCCCCATGCGAGTTCCTCGGGGGCCTCTCGGGATTCCTCTCCCGTCGATGCCGGGGCCTAAGACCTTGTGTGGAGTCGGGGCCGGAACCTGAGGATTCCTCTCCAGTGCTGACATGGATCTTGGGGTACTTCTGGAGTCTCCCCAGGGGAGTCAGTCCTCGTCTCGAATGCGGGCATGCACTTGCGCTTTCCTCCAGAGCGGTAGCAGCAGTGTCACGCAGTCCGCCGCGTGGATCAAAGGATCTATGGTTTTCCCTCGAGTCTTTCCCACGAGGCTTTCCCAAGAGGCTTTCCCACAGGGCTGTCCCACGTGCACACGTGGTGGGAGTCGATCCTCGGCTTGAACGTCAAGGCAGTGCTGGGAAAACAGGTTCCTCTGGAATGGACTGACACATCTGGGGGACTCTTGGAATGGTGTCACGACACTGGAGTTCCTCTCGCCTTTCCTGTGGAGAGCGCCTCCTCTTGAGATGCGACGGGAACGCCGGGAATTCTTTCCCTACGAAACAGGGAAAGGATCCCTCCTCTCGAGCTAGGAGGCGGAAACGGGGCTCCCCTGGAAGTGTGCGGGACACCACGTGGTTCCTCTCGAGTGGAGACGGGTATGTCGGGGAACTTCTTGAGTTGCAGCAAGGGTGTGAAGGACCCTTTGGAAGTTCCAGTGGTTAGATGTGATTGGCCTCGTGAAGCCTCAGCGGAAATGGGCCTCATCTCGCCTGGAGGGCAAAACCTCCTGAATTTTCTCGAGTTGCGCCAGGTGCTCTCGACTTACGACGGGGACCTCAGGGACCCGCTCTGGTGGCCTCAGGAAAAGCCAGTCCCCATGCGAGTTCCTCGGAGGCGTCTCGGGATTCCTCTCCCGTCGATGCCGGGGCCTAAGACCTTGTGTGGAGTCGGGGCCGGAACCTCAGGATTCCTCTCCAGTGCTGACATGGATCTTGGGGTACTTCTGGAGTCTCCCCAGGGAGTCAGTCCTCGTCTCGAATGCGGGCATGCATTGCGCTTTCCTCCAGAGCGGTAGCAGCAGTGTCACGCAGTCCGCAGCGTGGATCAAAGGATCTATGGTTTTCCCTCTAGTCTTTCCCACGAGGCTTTCCTACGAGGCTTTCCCACAGCGCTGTCCCACGTGCACACGTGGCGGGAGTCGATCCTCGGCTTGAACGTCAAGGCAGTGCAGGGAAAACAGGTTCCTCTGGAATGGACTGACACATCTGGGGGACTCTTGGAATGGTGGCAGGACCCTGGAGTTCCTCTCCCTTTTCCTGTGGAGAGCGCCTCCTCTTGAGATGCGACGGGAACGCCGGGAATTCTTTCCCTACGAAACAGGGAAAGGATCCCTCATCTCGAGCTAGGAGGCGGAAACGGGGCTCCCCTGGATGTTTGCGGGACCCCACGTGCTTCCTCTTGAGTGGAGACGGGTATGTCGGGGAACTTCTTGAGTTGCAGCAATGGTGTGAAGGACCCTTTGGAAGTTCCAGTGCTTAGATGTGATTGGCCTCGAGAAGCCTCAGCGGAAATGGGCCTCATCTCGCCTGGAGGGCAAAACCTCCTTGATTTTCTCGAGTTGCGGCAGGTGCTCTCGACTTACGACGGGGACCTCAGGGAACCGCTCTGTTGGCCTCAGGAAAAGCCAGTCCCCATGCGAGTTCCTCGGGGGCGTCTCGGGATTCCTCTCCCGTCGATGCCGGGGCCTAAGACATTGTGTGGAGTCGGGGCCGGAACCTGAGGATTCCTCTCCAGTGCTGACATGGATCTTGGGGTACTTCTGGAGTCTCCCCAGGGGAGTCAGTCCTCGTCTCGAATGCGGGCATGCATTGCGCTTTCCTCCAGAGCGGTAGCAGCAGTGTCACGCAGTCCGCCGCGTGGATCAAAGGATCTATGGTTTTCCCTCTAGTCTTTCCCACGAAGCTTTCCCACGAGGCTTTCCCACAGGGCTGTCCCACGTGCACACGTGGTGGGAGTCGATCCTCGGCTTGAACGTCAAGGCAGTGCAGGGAAAACAGGTTCCTCTGGAATGGACTGACACATCAGGGGGACTCTTGGATTGGTGTCACGACACTGGGGTTCCTCTCCCCTTTCCTGTGGAGAGCGCCTCCTCTTGAGATGCGACGGGAACGCCGGGAATTCTTTCCCTACGAAACAGGGAAAGGATCCCTCATCTCGAGCTAGGAGGCGGAAACGGGGCTCCCCTGGAAGTGTGCGGGACACCACGTGGTTCCTCTCGACTGGAGACGGGTATGTCGGGGAACTTCTTGAGTTGCAGCAAGGGTGTGAAGGACCCTTTGGAAGTTCCAGTGGTTAGATGTGATTGGCCTCGTGAAGCCTCAGCGGAAATGGGCCTCATCTCGCCTGGAGGGCAAAACCTCCTGAATTTTCTCGAGTTGCGCCAGGTGCTCTCGACTTACGACGGGGACCTCAGGGACCCGCTCTGGTGGCCTCAGGAAAAGCCAGTCCCCATGCGAGTTCCTCGGAGGCGTCTCGGGATTCCTCTCCCGTCGATGCCGGGGCCTAAGACCTTGTGTGGAGTCGGGGCCGGAACCTCAGGATTCCTCTCCAGTGCTGACATGGATCTTGGGGTACTTCTGGAGTCTCCCCAGGGGAGTCAGTCCTCGTCTCGAATGCGGGCATGCATTGCGCTTTCCTCCAGAGCGGTAGCAGCAGTGTCACGCAGTCCGCCGCGTGGATCAAAGGATCTATGGTTTTCCCTCGAGTCTTTCCCACGAGGCTTTCCCACGAGGTTTTCCCACAGGGCTGTCCCACGTGCACACGTGGTGGGAGTCGATCCTCGGCTTGAACGTCAAGGCAGTGCAGGGAAAACAGGTTCCTCTGGAATGGACTGACACATCTGGGGGACTCTTGGAATGGTGGCATGACCCTGGAGTTCCTCTCGCCTTTCCTGTGGAGAGCGCCTCCTCTTGAGATGCGACGGGAACGCCGGGAATTCTTTCCCTACGAAACAGGGAAAGGATCCCTCATCTCAAGCTAGGAGGCGGAAACGGGGCTCCCCTGGATGTGTGCGGGACACCACGTGCTTCCTCTCGAGTGGAGACGGGTATGTCGGGGAACTTCTTGAGTTGCAGCAAGGTGTGAAGGACCCTTTGGAAGTTCCAGTGGTTAGATGTGATTGGCCTCGAGAAGCCTCAGCGGAAATGGGCCTCATCTCGCCTGGAGGGCAAAACCTCCTGGATTTTCTCGAGTTGCGGCAGGTGCTCTCGACTTACGACGGGGACCTCAGGGACCCGCTCTGGTGGCCTCAGGAAAGGCCAGTCCCCATGCGAGTTCCACGGGGGCCTCTCGGCATTCCTCTCCCGTCGATGCCGGGGCCTAAGACCTTGTGTGGAGTCGGGGCCGGAACCTGAGGATTCCTCTCCACTGCTGACATGGATCTTGGGGTACTTCCGGAGTCTCCCCAGGGCAGTCAGTCCTCGTCTCGAATGCGGGCATGCACTTGCGCTTTCCTCCAGAGCGGTAGCAGCAGTGTCACGCAGTCCGCCGCGTGGATCAATGGATCTATGGTTTTCCCTCGAGTCTTTCCCACGAGGCTTTCCCACGAGGCTTTCCCACAGGGCTGTCCCACGTGCACACGTGGTGGGAGTCGATCCTCGGCTTAAACGTCAAGGCAGTGCAGGGAAAACAGGTTCCTCTGGAATGGACTGACACATCTGGAGGACTCTTAGAATGGTGTCTCGACCCTGGAGTTCCTCTCGCCTTTCCTGTGGAGAGCGCCTCCTCTTGAGATGCGACGGGAACGCCGGGAATTCTTTCCCTACGAAACAGGGAAAGGATCCCTCATCTCAAGCTAGGAGGCGGAAACGGGGCTCCCCTGGATGTGTGCGGGACACCACGTGCTTCCTCTCGAGTGGAGACGGGTATGTCGGGGAACTTCTTGAGTTGCAGCAAGGTGTGAAAGACCCTTTGGAAGTTCCAGTGGTTAGATGTGATTGGCCTCGAGAAGCCTCAGCGGAAATGGGCCTCATCTCGCCTGGAGGGCAAAACCTCCTGGATTTTCTCGAGTTGCGGCAGGTGCTCTCGACTTACGACGGGGACCTCAGGGACCCGCTCTGGTGGCCTCAGGAAAGTCCAGTCCCCATGCGAGTTCCACGGGGGCCTCTCGGGATTCCTCTCCCGTCGATGCCGGGGCCTAAGACCTTGTGTGGAGTCGGGGCCGGAACCTGAGGATTCCTCTCCAGTGCTGACATGGATCTTGGGGTACTTATGGAGTCTCCCCAGGGGAGTCAGTCCTCGTCTCGAATGCGGACATGCAATTGCGCTTTCCTCCAGAGCGGTAGCAGCAGTGTCACGCAGTCCGCCGCGTGGATCAAAGGATCTATGGTTTTCCCTCTAGTCTTTCCCACGAGGCTTTCCTTCGAGGCTTTCCCACAGCGCTGTCCCACGTGCACACGTGGCGGGAGTCGATCCTCGGCTTGAACGTCAAGGCAGTGCAGGGAAAACAGGTTCCTCTGGAATGGACTGACACATCTGGGGGACTCTTGGAATGGTGGCACGACCCTGGAGTTCCTCTCCCCTTTCCCGTGGAGAGCGCCTCCTCTTGAGATGCGACGGGAACGCCGGGAATTCTTTCCCTACGAAACAGGGAAAGGATCCCTCATCTCGAGCTAGGAGGCGGAAACGGGGCTCCCCTGGATGTTTGCGGGACCCCACGTGCTTCCTCTTGAGTGGAGACGGGTATGTCGGGGAACTTCTTGAGTTGCAGCAATGGTGTGAAGGACCCTTTGGAAGTTCCAGTGCTTAGATGTGATTGGCCTCGAGAAGCCTCAGCGGAAATGGGCCTCATCTCGCCTGGAGGGCAAAACCTCCTTGATTTTCTCGAGTTGCGGCAGGTGCTCTCGACTTACGACGGGGACCTCAGGGAACCGCTCTGTTGGCCTCAGGAAAAGCCAGTCCCCATGCGAGTTCCTCGGGGGCGTCTCGGGATTCCTCTCCCGTCGATGCCGGGGCCTAAGACATTGTGTGGAGTCGGGGCCGGAACCTGAGGATTCCTCTCCAGTGCTGACATGGATCTTGGGGTACTTCTGGAGTCTCCCCAGGGGAGTCAGTCCTCGTCTCGAATGCGGGCATGCATTGCGTTTTCCTCCAGAGGGGTAGCAGCAGTGTCACGCAGTCCGCCGCGTGGATCAAAGGATCTATGGTTTTCCCTCGAGTCTTTCCCACGAAGCTTTCCCACGAGGCTTTCCCACAGGGCTGTCCCACGTGCACACGTGGTGGGAGTCGATCCTCGGCTTGAACGTCAAGGCAGTGCAGGGAAAACAGGTTCCTCTGGAATGGACTGACACATCTGGGGGACTCTTGGAATGGTGTCACGACACTGGGGTTCCTCTCCCCTTTCCTGTGGAGAGCGCCTCCTCTTGAGATGCGACGGGAACGCCGGGAATTCTTTCCCTACGAAACAGGGAAAGGATCCCTCATCTCGAGCTAGGAGGCGGAAACGGGGCTCCCCTGGAAGTGTGCGGGACACCACGTGGTTCCTCTCGACTGGAGACGGGTATGTCGGGGAACTTCTTGAGTTGCAGCAAGGGTGTGAAGGACCCTTTGGAAGTTCCAGTGGTTAGATGTGATTGGCCTCGTGAAGCCTCAGCGGAAATGGGCCTCATCTCGCCTGGAGGGCAAAACCTCCTGAATTTTCTCGAGTTGCGCCAGGTGCTCTCGACTTACGACGGGGACCTCAGGGACCCGCTCTGGTGGCCTCAGGAAAAGCCAGTCCCCATGCGAGTTCCTCGGAGGCGTCTCGGGATTCCTCTCCCGTCGATGCCGGGGCCTAAGACCTTGTGTGGAGTCGGGGCCGGAACCTCAGGATTCCTCTCCAGTGCTGACATGAATCTTGGGGTACTTCTGGAGTCTCCCCAGGGGAGTCAGTCCTCGTCTCGAATGCGGGCATGCATTGCGCTTTCCTCCAGAGCGGTAGCAGCAGTGTCACGCAGTCCGCCGCGTGGATCAAAGGATCTATGATTTTCCCTCGAGTTTTCCCACGAGGCTTTCCCACGAGGCTTTCCCACAGGGCTGTCCCACATGAACACGTGGTGGGAGTCGATCCTCGGCTTGAACGTCAGGCAGTGCAGGGAAAACCGGTTCCTCTGGAATGGACTGACACATCTGGGGGTCTCTTGGAATGGTGCCACGACCCTGGAGTTCCTCTCGCCTTTCCTGTGGAGAGCGCCACCTCTTGAGATGCGACGGGAACGCCGGCAATTCTTTCCCTACGAAACAGGGAAAGGATCCCTCATCTCGAGCTACGAGGCGGAAACGGGGCTCCCCTGGATGGGTGCGGGACCCCACGTGCTTCCTCTCGAGTGGAGACGGGTATGTCGGGGAAATTCTTGAGTTGCAGCAAGGGTGTGAAGGACCCTTTGGAAGTTCCAGTGGTTAGACGTGATTAGCCTCGAGAAGCCTCAGCGGAAATGGGCCTCATCTCGCCTGGAGGGCAAAACCTCCTGGATTTCCTCGAGTTGCGGCAGGTGCTCTCGACTTACGACGGGGACCTCAGGGACCCGCTCTGGTGGCCTCAGGAAAGGCCAGTCCCCATGCGAGTTCCTCGGGGGCCTCTCGGGATTCCTCTCCCGTCGATGCCGGTGCCTAAGACCTTGTGTGGAGTCGGGGCCGGAACCTGAGGATTCCTCTCCAGTGCTGACATGGATCTTGGGGTACTTCTGGAGTCTCCCCAGGGGAGTCAGTCCTCGTCTCGAATGCGGGCATGCACTTGCGCTTTCCTCCAGAGCGGTAGCAGCAGTGTCACGCAGTCCGCCGCGTGGATCAAAGGATCTATGGTTTTCCCTCGAGTCTTTCCCACGAGGCTTTCCCAAGAGGCTTTCCCACAGGGCTGTCCCACGTGCACACGTGGTGGGAGTCGATCCTCGGCTTGAACGTCAAGGCAGTGCAGGGAAAACAGGTTCCTCTGGAATGGACTGACACATCTGGGGGACTCTTGGAATGGTGTCACGACACTGGAGTTCCTCTCGCCTTTCCTGTGGAGAGCGCCTCCTCTTGAGATGCGACGGGAACGCCGGGAATTCTTTCCCTACGAAACAGGGAAAGGATCCCTCATCTCGAGGTAGGAGGCGGAAACGGGGCTCCCCTGGAAGTGTGCGGGACACCACGTGCTTCCTCTCGAGTGGAGACGGGTATGTCGGGGAACTTCTTGAGTTGCAGCAAGGGTGTGAAGGACCCTTTGGAAGTTCAAGTGGTTAGATGTGATTGGCCTCGAGAAGCCTCAGCGGAAATGGGCCTCATCTCGCCTGGAGGGCAAAACCTCCTGGATTTTCTCGAGTTGCGGCAGGTGCTCTCGACTTACGACGGGGGCTTCAGGGACCCGCTCTGGTGGCCTCAGGAAAGGCCAGTCCCCATGCGAGTTCCACGGGGGCCTCTTGGGATTCCTCTCCCGTCGATGCCGGGGCCTAAGACCTTGTGTGGAGTCGGGTTCCGAACCTAGGATTCCTCTCCAGTGCTGACATGGATCTTGGGGTACCTTGGAGTCTCCCCATGGGAGTCAGTGCTTGTCTCGAATGCGGGCATGAACTTGCGCTTTCCTCCAGAGCGGTAGCAGCAGTGTCACGCAGTCCGCCGCGTGGAGTAAAGGATCTATGGTTTTCCCTCGAGTCTTTCCCTCCAGGCTTTCCACAGGGCTTTCCCACGTGCACACGTGGTGGGAGTTGATCCTCGTCTTGAACGTCAAGGCAGTTCAGGGAAAACAGGTTCCTCTGGAATGGACTGACACATCTGGGGGACTCTTGGAATGGTGGAACGACCCTGGAGTTCCTCTCGCCTTTCCTGTGGAGAGCGCCTCCTCTTGAGATGCGACGAGAACGCCGGGAATTCTTTCCCTACGAAACAGGGAAAGGATCCCTCATCTCGAGCTAGGAGGCGGAAACGGGGCTCCCCTGGAAGTGTGCGGGACACCACGTGCTTCCTCTCGAGTGGAGACGGGTATGTCGGGGAACTTCTTGAGTTGCAGCAAGGGTGTGAAGGACCCTTTGGAAGTTCCAGTGGTTAGATGTGATTGGCCTCGAGAAGCCTCAGCGGAAATGCGCCTCATCTCGCCTGGAGGGCAAAACCTCCTGGATTTTCTCGAGTTGCGGCAGGTGCTCTCGACTTACGACGGGGACCTCAGGGACCCGCTCTGGTGGCCTCAGGAAAGGCCAGTCCCCATGCGAGTTCCACGGGGGCCTCTCGGCATTCCTCTCCCGTCGATGCCGGGGCCTAAGACCTTGTGTGGAGTCGGGGCCGGAACCTGAGGATTCCTCTCCACTGCTGACATGGATCTTGGGGTACTTCCGGAGTCTCCCCAGGGAAGTCAGTCCTCGTCTCGAATGCGGGCATGCACTTGCGCTTTCCTCCAGAGCGGTAGCAGCAGTTTCACGCAGTCCGCCGCGTGGATCAAAGGATCTATGGTTTTCCCTCGAGTCTTTCCCACGAGGCTTTCCCACGAGGCTTTCCCACAGGGCTGTCCCACGTGCACACGTGGTGGGAGTCGATCCTCGGCTTGAACGTCAAGGCAGTGCAGGGAAAACAGGTTCCTCTGGAATGGACTGACACATCTGGGAGACTCTTGGAATGGTGGCACGACCCAGGAGTTCCTCTCGCCTTTCCTGTGGAGAGCGCCTCCTCTTGAGATGCGACGGGAACGCCGGGAATTCTTTCCCTACGAAACAGGGAAAGGATCCCTCATCTCGAGCTAGGAGGCGGAAACGGGGCTCCCCTGGATGTGTGCGGGACCCACGTGCTTCCTCTCGAGTGGAGACGGGTATGTCGGGGAACTTCTTGAGTTGCAGCAAGGGTTTGAAGGACCCTTTGGAAGTTCTAGTGGTTAGATGTGATTAGCCTCGAGAAGCCTCAGCGGAAATGGGCCTCATCTCGCCTGGAGGGCAAAACCTCCTGGATTTCCTCGAGTTGCGGCAGGTGCTCTCGACTTACGACGGAGACCTCAGGGACCCGATCTGGTGGCCTCAGGAAAGGCCAGTCCCCATACGAGTTCCTCGGGGGCCTCTCGGGATTCCTCTCCCGTCGATGCCGGGGCCTAAGACCTTGTGTGGAGTCGGGGCCGGAACCTGAGGATTCCTCTCCAGTGCTGACATGGATCTTGGGGTAATTCTGGAGTCTCCCCAGGGGAGTCAGTCCTCGTCTCGAATGCGGGCATGCACTTGCGCTTTCCTCCACAGCGGTAGCAGCAGTGTCACGCAGTCCGCCGCGTGGATCGAAGGATCTATGGTTTTCCCTCGAGTCTTTCCCACGAGGATTTCCCACGAGGCTTTCCCACAGGGCTCTCCCACGTGCACACGAGGTGGGAGTGGATCCTCGGCTTGAACGTCAAGGCAGTGCAGGGAAAACAGGTTCCTCTGTAATGGACTGACACATCTGGGGGACTCTTGGAATGGTGACACGACCCTGGAGTTCCTCTCGCCTTTCCTGTGGAGAGCGCCTCCTCTTGAGATGCGACGGGAACGCCGGGAATTCTTTCCCTACGAAACAGGGAAAGGATCCCTCATCTCGAGCTAGGAGGCAGAAACGGGGCTCCCCTGGATGTGTGCGGGACCCCACGTGCTTCCTCTCGAGTGGAGACGGGTATGTCGGGGAACTTCTTGAGTAGCAGCAAGGGTGTGAAGGACCCTTTGGAAGTTCCAGTGGTTAGACGTGATTAGCCTCGAGAAGCCTCAGCGGAAATGGGCCTCATGTCGCCTGGAGGGCAAAACCTCCTGGATTTTCTCGAGTTGCGGCAGGTGCTCTCGACTTACGACGGGGACCTCAGGGACCCGCTCTGGTGGCCTCAGGAAAGGCCAGTCCCCATGCGAGTTCCACGGGGGCCTCTTGGGATTACTCTCCCGTCGATGCCAGGGCCTAAGACCTTGTGTGGAGTCGGGGCCGGAACCTGAGGATTCCTCTCCAGTGCTGACATGGATCTTGGGGTACTTCTGGAGTCTCCCCAGGGGAGTCAGTCCTCGTCTCGAATGCGGGCATGCACTTGCGCTTTCCTCCAGAGCGGCAGCAGCAGTGTCACGCAGTCCGCCGCGTGGATCAAAGGATCTATGGTTTTCCCTCGAGTCTTTCCCACGAGGCTTTCCCAAGAGGCTTTCCCACAGGGCTGTCCCACGTGCACACGTGGTGGGAGTCGATCCTCGGCTTGAACGTCAAGGCAGTGCAGGGAAAACAGGTTCCTCTGGAATGGACTGACACATCTGCGGGACTCTTGGAATGGTGTCACGACACTGGAGTTCCTCTCGCCTTTCCTGTGGAGAGCGCCTCCTTTTGAGATGCGACGGGAACGCCGGGAATTCTTTCCCTACGAAACAGGGAAAGGATCCCTCATCTCGAGGTAGGAGGCGGAAACGGGGCTCCCCTGGAAGTGTGCGGGACACCACGTGCTTCCTCTCGAGTGGAGACGGGTATCTCGGGGAACTTCTTGAGTTGCAGCAAGGGTGTGAAGGACCCTTTGGAAGTTCCAGTGGTTAGATGTGATTGGCCTCGAGAAGCCTCAGCGGAAATGGGCCTCATCTCGCCTGGAGGGCAAAACCTCCTGGATTTTCTCGAGTTGCGGCAGGTGCTCTCGACTTACGACGGGGACCTCAGGGACCCGCTCTGGTGGCCTCAGGAAAGGCCAGTCCCCATGCGAGTTCCTTGGGGGCCTCTTGGGATTACTCTCCCGTCGATGCCAGGGCCTAAGACCTTGTGTGGAGTCGGGGACGGAACCTGAGGATTCCTCTCCAGTGCTGACATGGATCTTGGGGTACTTCTGGAATCTCCCCAGGGGAGTCAGTCCTCGTCTCGAATGCGGGATTGCACTTGCGCTTTCCTCCAGAGCGGTAGCAGCAGTGTCACGCAGTCCGCCGCGTGGATCAAAGGATCTATGATTTTCCCTCGAGTTTTCCCACGAGGCTTTCCCACGAGGCTTTCCCACAGGGCTGTCCCACATGCACACGTGGTGGGAGTCGATCCTCGGCTTGAACGTCAGGCAGTGCAGGGAAATCCGGTTCCTCTGGAATGGACTGACACATCTGGGGGTCTCTTGGAATGGTGCCACGACCCTGGAGTTCCTCTCGCCTTTCCTGTGGAGAGCGCCACCTCTTGAGATGCGACGGGAACGCCGGGAATTCTTTCCCTACGAAACAGGGAAAGGATCCCTCATCTCGAGCTAGGAGGCGGAAACGGGGCTCCCCTGGATGGGTGCGGGACCCCACGTGCTTCCTCTCGAGTGGAGACGGGTATGTCGGGGAACTTCTTGAGTTGCAGCAAGGGTGTGAAGGACCCTTTGGAAGTTCTAGTGGTTAGACGTGATTAGCCTCGAGAAGCCTCAGCGGAAATGGGCCTCATCTCGCCTGGAGGGCAAAACCTCCTGGATTTTCTCGAGTTGCGGCAGGTGCTCTCGACTTACGACGGGGACCTCAGGGACCCGATCTGGTGGCCTCAGGAAAGGCCAGTCCCCATGCGAGTTCCTCGGGGGCCTCTCGGGATTCCTCTCCCGTCGTTGCCGGGGCCTAAGACCTTGTGTGGAGTCGGGGCCGGAACCTGAGGATTCCTCTCCAGTGCTGACATGGATCTTGGGGTACTTCTGGAGTCTCCCCAGGGGAGTCAGTCCTCGTCTCGAATGCGGGCATGCACTTGCACTTTCCTCCAGAGCGGTAGCAGCAGTGTCACGCAGTCCGCCGCGTGGATCAAAGGATCTATGGTTTTCCCTCGAGTCTTTCCCACGAGGCTTTCCCAAGAGGCTTTCCCACAGGGCTGTCCCACGTGCACACGTGGTGGGAGTCGATCCTCGGCTTGAACGTCAAGGCAGTGCAGGGAAAACAGGTTCCTCTGGAATGGACTGACACATCTGGGGGACTCTTGGAATGGTGTCACGACCCTGGAGTTCCTCTCGCCTTTCCTGTGGAGAGCGCCTCCTCTTGAGATGCGACGGGAACGCCGGGAATTCTTTCCCTACGAAACAGGGAAAGGATCCCTCATCTCGAGCTAGGAGGCAGAAACGGGGCTCCCCTGGATGTGTGCGGGACCCCACATGCTTCCTCTGGAGTGGAGACGGGTATGTCGGGGAACTTCTTGAGTTGCAGCAAGGGTGTGAAGGACCCTTTGGAAGTTCCAGTGGTTAGACGTGATTAGCCTCGAGAAGCCTCAGCGGAAATGGGCCTCATCTTGCCTGGAGGGCAAAACCTCCTGGATTTTCTCGAGTTGCGGCAGGTGCTCTCGACTTACGACGGGGACCTCAGGGACCCGCTCTGGTGGCCTCAGGAAAGGCCAGTCCCCATGCTAGTTCCTTGGGGGACTCTTGGGATTACTCTCCCGTCGATGCCAGGGCCTAAGACCTTGTGTGGAGTCGGGGACGGAACCTGAGGATTCCTCTCCAGTGCTGACATGGATCTTGGGGTACTTCTGGAATCTCCCCAGGGGAGTCAGTCCTCGTCTCGAATGCGGGATTGCACTTGCGCTTTCCTCCAGAGCGGTAGCAGCAGTGTCACGCAGTCCGCCGCGTGGATCAAAGGATCTATGATTTTCCCTCGAGTTTTCCCACGAGGCTTTCCCACGAGGCTTTCCCACAGGGCTGTCCCACATGCACACGTGGTGGGAGTCGATCCTCGGCTTGAACGTCAAGGCAGTGCAGGGAAATCCGGTTCCTCTGGAATGGACTGACACATCTGGGGGTCTCTTGGAATGGTGCCACGACCCTGGAGTTCCTCTCGCCTTTCCTGTGGAGAGCGCCACCTCTTGAGATGCGACGGGAACGCCGGCAATTCTTTCCCTACGAAACAGGGAAAGGATCCCTCATCTCGAGCTCGGAGGCGGAAACGGGGCTCCCCTGGATGGGTGCGGGACCCCACGTGCTTCCTCTCGAGTGGAGACGGGTATGTCGGGGAACTTCTTGAGTTGCAGCAAGGGTGTGAAGGACCCTTTGGAAGTTCCAGTGGTTAGACGTGATTAGCCTCGAGAAGCCTCAGCGGAAATGGGCCTCATCTCGCCTGGAGGGCAAAACCTCCTGGATTTTCTCGAGTGGCGGCAGGTGCTCTCGACTTACGACGGGGACCTCAGGGACCCGCTCTGGTGGCCTCAGGAAAGGCCAGTCCCCATGCGAGTTCCTCGGGGGCCTCTCGGGATTCCTCTCCCGTCGATGCCGGGTCCTAAGACCTTGTGTGGAGTCGGGGCCGGAACCTGAGGATTCCTCTCCAGTGCTGACATGGATCTTGGGGTACTTCTGGAGTCTCCCCAGGGGAGTCAGTCCTCGTCTCGAATGCGGGCATGCACTTGCGCTTTCCTCCAGAGCGGTAGCAGCAGTGTCACGCAGTCCGCCGCGTGGATCAAAGGATCTATGGTTTTCCCTCGAGTCTTTCCCACGAGGCTTTCCCAAGAGGCTTTCAAACAGGGCTGTCCCACGTGCACACGTGGTGGGAGTCGATCCTCGGCTTGAACGTCAAGGCAGTGCAGGGAAAACAGGTTCCTCTGGAATGGACTGACACATCTGGGGGACTCTTGGAATGGTGTCACGACCCTGGAGTTCCTCTCGCCTTTCCTGTGGAGAGCGCCTCCTCTTGAGATGCGACGGGAACGCCGGGAATTCTTTCCCTACGAAACAGGGAAAGGATCCCTCATCTCGAGCTAGGAGGCGGAAACGGGGCTCCCCTGAAAGTGTGCGGGACACCACGTGCTTCCTCTCAAATGGAGACGGGTATGTCGGGGAACTTCTTGAGTTGCAGCAAGGGTGTGAAGGACCCTTTGGAAGTTCCAGTGGTTAGATGTGATTGGCCTCGAGAAGCCTCAGCGGAAATGGGCCTCATCTCGCCTGGAGGGCAAAACCTCCTGGATTTTCTCGAGTTGCGGCAGGTGCTCTCGACTTACGACGGGGGCCTCAGGGACCCGCTCTGGTGGCCTCAGGAAAGGCCAGTCCCCATGCGAGTTCCACGGGGGCCTCTCGGCATTCCTCTCCCGTCGATGCTGGGGCCTAAGACCTTGTGTGGAGTCGGGGCCGGAACCTGAGGATTCCTCTCCACTGCTGACATGGATCTTGGGGTACTTCCGGAATCTCCCCAGGGGAGTCAGTCCTCGTCTCGAATGCGGGCATGCACTTGCGCTTTCCTCCAGAGCGGTAGCGGCAGTGTCACGCAGTCCGCCGCGTGGATCAAAGGATCTATGGTTTTCCCTCGAGTCTTTCCCACGAGGCTTTCCCACGAGGCTTTCCCACAGGGCTGTCCCACGTGCACACGTGGTGGGAGTTGATCCTCGGCTTGAACGTCAAGGCAGTGCAGGGAAAACAGGTTCCTCTGGAATGGACTGACACATCTGGGGGACTCTTAGAATGGTGTCTCGACCCTGGAGTTCCTCTCTCCTTTCCTGTGGAGAGCGCCTCCTCTTGAGATGCGACGGGAACGCCCGGAATTCTTTCCCTACGAAACAGGGAAAGGATCCCTCATCTCGAGCTAGGAGGCGGAAACAGGGCTCCCCTGGATGTGTGCGGGACACCACGTGCTTCCTCTCGAGTGGAGACGGGTATGTCGGGGAACTTCTTGAGTTGCAGCAAGGTGTGAAGGACCCTTTGGAAGTTCCAGTGGTTAGATGTGATTGGCCTCGAGAAGCCTCAGCGGAAATGGGCCTCATCTCGCCTGGAGGGCAAAACCTCCTGGATTTTCTCGAGTTGCGGCAGGTGCTCTCGACTTACGACGGGGACCTCAGGGACCCGCTCTGGTGGCCTCAGGAAACGCCAGTCCCCATGCGAGTTCCACGGGGGCCTCTCGGGATTCCTCTCCCATCGATGCCGGGGCCTAAGACCTTGTGTGAAGTCGGGGCCGGAACCTGAGGTTTCCTCTCCAGTGCTGACATGGATCTTGGGGTACTTCTGGAGTCTCCCCAGGGGAGTCAGTCCTCGTCTCGAATGCGGGCATGCACTTGCGCTTTCCTCCAGAGCGGTAGCAGCAGTGTCACGCAGTCCGCCGCGTGGATCAAAGGATCTATGATTTTCCCTCGAGTTTTCCCACGAGGCTTTCCCACGAGGCTTTCCCACAGGGCTGTCCCACATGCACACGTGGTGGGAGTCGATCCTCGGCTTGAACGTCAGGCAGTGCAGGGAAAACCGGTTCCTCTGGAATGGACTGACACATCTGGGGGTCTCTTGGAATGGTGCCACGACCCTGGAGTTCCTCTCGCCTTTCCTGTGGAGAGCGCCAGCTCTTGAGATGCGACGGGAACGCCGGCAATTCTTTCCCTACGAAACAGGGAAAGGATCCCTCATCTCGAGCTAGGAGGAGGAAACGGGGCTCCCCTGGATGTTTGCGGGACACCACGTGCTTCCTCTCGAGTGGAGACGGGTATGTCGGGGAACTTCTTGAGTTGCAGCAAGGGTGTGAAGGACCCTTTGGAAGTTCCAGTGGTTAGACGTGATTAGCCTCGAGAAGCCTCAGCGGAAATGGGCCTCATCTCGCCTGGAGGGCAAAACCTCCTGGATTTTCTAGAGTTGCGGCAGGTGCTCTCGACTTAGGACGGGGGCCTCAGGGACCCGCTCTGGTGGCCTCAGGAAAGGTCAGTCCCCATGCGAGTTCCACGGGGGCCTCTCGGCATTCCTCTCCCGTCGATGCCGGGGCCTAAGACCTTGTGTGGAGTCGGGGCCGGAACCTGAGGATTCCTCTCCACTGCTGACATGGATCTTGGGGTACTTCCGGAGTCCCCCCAGGGGAGACAGTCCTCGTCTCGAATGCGGGCATGCACTTGCGCTTTCCTCCAGAGCGGTAGCAGCAGTGTCACGCAGTCCGCCGCGTGGATCAAAGGATCTATGGTTTTCCCTCGAGTCTTTCCCACGAGGCTTTCCCACGAGGCTTTCCCACAGGGCTGTCCCACGTGTACACGTGGTGGGAGTCGATCCTCGGCTTGAACGTCAAGGCAGTGCAGGGAAAACAGGTTCCTCTGGAATGGACTGACACATCTGGGGGACTCTTGGAATGGTGTCTCGACCCTGGAGTTCCTCTCGCCTTTCCTGTGGAGAGCGCCTCCTCTTGAGATGCGACGTGAACGCCGGGAATTCTTTCCCTACGAAACAGGGAAAGGATCCCTCATCTCGAGCTAGGAGGCGGAAACGGGGCTCCCCTGGATGTGTGCGGGACCCCACGTGCTTCCTCTCGAGTGGAGACGGGTATGTCAGGGAACTTCTTGAGTTGCAGCAATGGTGTGAAGGACCCTTTGGAAGTTCCAGTGGTTAGGTGTGATTGGCCTCGAAAAGCCTCACCGGAAATGGGCCTCATCTCGCATGGAGGGCAAAACCTCCTGGATTTTCTCGAGTTGCGGCAGGTGCTCTCGACTTACGACGGGTACCTCAGGGACCCGCTCTGGTGGCCTCAGGAAAGGCCAGTCCCCATGCGAGTTCCTCGGGGACCTTTCGGGATTCCTCTCCCGTCGATGCCGGGGCCTAAGACCTTGTGTGGAGTCAGGGCCGGAACCTGAGGATTCCTCTCCAGTTCTGACATGGATCTTGGGGTACTTCTGGAGTCTCCCCAGGGGAGTCAGTCCTCGTCTCGAATGCGGGCATGCACTTGCGCTTTCCTCCAGAGCGGTAGCAGCAGTGTCACGCAGTCCGCCGCGTGGATCAAAGGATCTATGGTTTTCCCTCGAGTCTTTCCCACGAGGCTTTCCCACGAGGCTTTCCCACAGGCCTGTCCCACGTGCACATGTGGTGGGAGTCGATCCTCAGCTTGAACGTCAAGGCAGTGCAGGGAAAACAGGTTCCTCTGGAATGGACTGACACATCTGGGGGACTTTTGGAATGGTGGCACGACCCAGGAGTTCCTCTCGCCTTTCCTGTGGAGAGCGCCTCCTCTTGAGATGCGACGGGAACGCCGGGAATTCTTTCCCTACGAAACAGGGAAAGGATCCCTCATCTCGAGCTAGGAGGCGGAAACGGGGCTCCCCTGGATGTGTGCGGGACCCACGTGCTTCCTCTCGAGTGGAGACGGGCATGTCGGGGAACTTCTTGAGTTGCAGCAAGGGTGTGAAGGACCCTTTGGAAGTTCCAGTGGTTAGACGTGATTAGCCTCGAGAAGCCTCAGCGGAAATGGGCCTCATCTCGCCTGGAGGGCAAAACCTCCTGGATTTCCTCGAGTTGCGGCAGGTGCTCTCGACTTACGACGGGGACCTCAGGGACCCGCTCTGGTGGCCTCAGGAAAGGCCAGTCCCCATGCGAGTTCCTCGGGGGCCTCTCGGGATTCCTCTCCCGTCGATGCCGGGGCCTAAGACCTTGTGTGGAGTCGGGGCCGGAACCTGAGGATTCCTCTCCAGTGCTGAGATGGATCTTGGGGTACTTCTGGAGTCTCCCCAGGGGAGTCAGTCCTCGTCTCGAATGCGGGCATGCACTTGCGCTTTCCTCCAGAGCGGTAGCAGCAGTGTCACGCAGTCCGCCGCGTGGATCAAAGGATCTATGGTTTTCCCTCGAGTCTTTCCCACGAGGCTTTCCCACGAGACTTTCCCACGAGGCTTTCCCACAGGGCTGTCCCACGTGCACACGTGGTGGGAGTCGATCCTCGGCTTGAACGTCAAGGCAGTGCAGGGAAAACAGGTTCCTCTGGAATGGACTGACACATCTGGGGGACTCTTGGAATGGTGGCACGACCCTGGAGTTCCTCTCGCCTTTCCTGTGGAGAGCGCCTCCTCTTGAGATGCGACGGGAACGCCGGGAATTCTTTCCCTACGAAAAAGGGAAAGGATCCGTCATCTCGAGCTAGGAGGCCGAAACGGGGCTCCCCTGGATGTGTGCGGGACCCCACGTGCTTCCTCTCGAGTGGAGACGGGTATGTCGGGGAACTTCTTGAGTTGCAGCAAGGGTGTGAAGGACCCTTTGGAAGTTCCAGTGGTTAGACGTGATTAGCCTCGAGAAGCCTCCGCGGAAATGGGCCTCATCTCGCCTGGAGGGCAAAACCTCCTGGATTTTCTCGAGTTGCGGCAGGTGCTCTCGACTTACGACGGGGACCTCAGGGACCCGCTCTGGTGGCCTCAGGAAAGGGCAGTCCCCATGCGAGTTCCTCGGTGGCCTCTGGGGATTCCTCTCCCGTCCATGCCGGTGCCTAAGACCTTGTGTGGAGTCGGGGCCGGAACCTGAGGATTCCTCTCCAGTGCTGACATGGATCTTGGGGTACTTCTGGAGTCTCCCCAGGGGAGTCAGTCCTCGTCTCGAATGCGGGCATGCACTTGCGCTTTCCTCCAGAGCGGTAGAAGCAGTGTCACGCAGTCCGCCGCGTGGATCAAAGGATCTATGGTTTTCCCTCGAGTCTTTCCCACGAGGCTTTCCCACGAGGCTTTCCCACAGGGCTGTCCCACGTGCACACGTGGTGGGAGTGGATCCTCGGCTTGAACGTCAAGGCAGTGCAGGGAAAACAGGTTCCTCTGGAATGGACTGACACATCTGGGGGACTCTTGGAATGGTGGCACGACCCTGGAGTTCCTCTCGCCTTTCCTGTGGAGAGCGCCTCCTCTTGAGATGCGACGGGAACGCCGGGAATTCTTTCCCTACGAAACAGGGAAAGGATCCCTCATCTCGAGCTAGGAGGCGGAAACGGGGCTCCCCTGGATGTGTGCGGGACCCCACGTGCTTCCTCTCGAGTGGAGACGGGTATGTCGGGGAACTTCTTGAGTTGCAGCAAGGGTGTGAAGGACCCTTTGGAAGTTCCAGTGGTTAGACGTGATTAGCCTCGAGAAGCCTCAGCGGAAATGTGCCTCATCTCGCCTGGAGGGCAAAACCTCCTGGATTTTCTCGAGTTGCGGCAGGTGCTCTCGACTTACGACGGGGACGTCAGGGACCCGCTCTGGTGGCCTCAGGAAAGGCCAGTCCCCATGCGAGTTCCTCGGGGGCCTCTCGGGATTCCTCTCCCTTCGATGCCGGGGCCTAAGACCTTGTGTGGAGTCGGGGCCGGAACCTGAGGATTCCTCTCCAGTGCTGACATGGATCTTGGGGCACTTCTGGAGTCTCCCCAGGGGAGTCAGTCCTCGTCTCGAATGCGGGCATGCACTTGCGCTTTCCTCCAGAGCGGTAGCAGCAGTGTCACGCAGTCCGCCGCGTGGATCAAAGGATCTATGGTTTTCCCTCGAGTCTTTCCCACGAGGCTTTCCCACGAGGCTTTCCCACAGGGCTGTCCCACGTGCACACGTGGTGGGAGTCGATCCTCGGCTTGAACGTCAAGGCAGTGCAGGGAAAACAGGTTCCTCTGGAATGGACTGACACATCTGGGGGACTCTTGGAATGGTTGCACGACCCTGGAGTTCCTCTCGCCTTTCCTGTGGAGAGCGCCTCCTCTTGAGATGCGACGGGAACGCCGGGAATTCTTTCCCTACGAAAAAGGGAAAGGATCCGTCATCTCGAGCTAGGAGGCGGAAACGGGGCTCCCCTGGATGTGTGCGTGACCCCACGTGCTTCCTCTCGAGTGGAGACGGGTATGTCGGGGAACTTCTTGAGTTGCAGCAAGGGTGTGAAGGACCCTTTGGAAGTTCCAGTGGTTAGACGTGATTAGCCTCGAAAAGCCTCCGCGGAAATGGGCCTCATCTCGCCTGGAGGGCAAAACCTCCTGGATTTTCTCGAGTTGCGGCAGGTGCTCTCGACTTACGACGGGGACCTCAGGGACCCGCTCTGGTGGCCTCAGGAAAGGCCAGTCCCCATGCGAGTTCCTCGGGGGCCTCTCGGGATTCCTCTCCCGTCGATGCCGGGGCCTAAGACCTTGTGTGGAGTCGGGGCCGGAACCTGAGGATTCCTCTTCAGTGCTGACATGGATCTTGGGGTAATTCTGGAGTCTCCCCAGGGGAGTCAGTCCTCGTCTCGAATGCGGGCATGCACTTGCGCTTTCCTCCAGAGCGGTAGCAGCAGTGTCACGCAGTCCGCCGCGTGTATCAAAGGATCTATGGTTTTCCCTCGAGTCTTTCCCATGAGGCTTTCCCACGAGGCTTTCCCACAGGGCTGTCCCACGTGCACACGTGGTGGGAGTCGATCCTCGGCTTGAACGTCAAGGCAGTGCAGGGAAAACAGGTTCCTCTGGAATGGACTGACACATCTGGGGGACTCTTGGAATGGTGGCACGACCCGGGAGTTCCTCTCGCCTTTCCTGTGGAGAGCGCCTCCTCTTGAGATGCGACGGGAACGCCGGGAATTCTTTCCCTACGAAACAGGGAAAGGATCCCTCATCTCGAGCTATGAGGCGGAAACGGGGCTCCCCTGGATGTGTGCGGGACCCCACGTGCTTCCTCTCGAGTGGAGACGGGTATGTCGGGGAACTTCTTGAGTTGCAGCAAGGGTGTGAAGGACCCTTTGGAAGTTCCAGTGGTTAGACGTGATTAGCCTCGAGAAGCCTCAGCGGAAATGGGCCTCATCTCGCCTGGAGGGCAAAACCTCCTGGATTTTCTCGAGTTGAGGCAGGTGCTCTCGACTTACGACGGGGACGTCAGGGACCCGCTCTGGTGGCCTCAGGAAAGGCCAGTCCCCATGCGAGTTCCTCGGGGGCCTCTCGGGATTCCTCTCCCGTCGATGCCGGGGCCTAAGACCTTGTGTGGAGTCGGGGCCGGAACCTGAGGATTCCTCTTCAGTGCTGACATGGATCTTGGGGTAATTCTGGAGTCTCCCCAGGGGAGTCAGTCCTCGTCTCGAATGCGGGCATGCACTTGCGCTTTCCTCCAGAGCGGTAGCAGCAGTGTCACGCAGTCCGCCGCGTGTATCAAAGGATCTATGGTTTTCCCTCGAGTCTTTCCCACGAGGCTTTCCCACGAGGCTTTCCCACAGGGCTGTCCCACGTGCACACGTGGTGGGAGTCGATCCTCGGCTTGAACGTCAAGGCAGTGCAGGGAAAACAGGTTCCTCTGGAATGGACTGACACATCTGGGGGACTCTTGGAATGGTGGCACGACCCTGGAGTTCCTCTCGCCTTTCCTGTGGAGAGCGCCTCCTCTTGAGATGCGACGGGAACGCCGGGAATTCTTTCCCTACGAAACAGGGAAAGGATCCCTCATCTCGAGCTATGAGGCGGAAACGGGGCTCCCCTGGATGTGTGCGGGACCCCACGTGCTTCCTCTCGAGTGGAGACGGGTATGTCGGGGAACTTCTTGAGTTGCAGCAAGGGTGTGAAGGACCCTTTGGAAGTTCCAGTGGTTAGACGTGATTAGCCTCGAGAAGCCTCAGCGGAAATGGGCCTCATCTCGCCTGGAGGGCAAAACCTCCTGGATTTTCTCGAGTTGAGGCAGGTGCTCTCGACTTACGACGGGGACGTCAGGGACCCGCTCTGGTGGCCTCAGGAAAGGCCAGTCCCCATGCGAGTTCCTCGGGGGCCTCTCGGGATTCCTCTCCCGTCGATGCCGGGGCCTAAGACCTTGTGTGGAGTCGGGGCCGGAACCTGAGGATTCCTCTCCAGTGCTGACATGGATCTTGGGGTACTTCTGGAATCTCCCCAGGGGAGTCAGTCCTCGTCTCGAATGCGGGCATGCACTTGCGCTTTCCTCCAGAGCGGTAGCAGCAGTGTCACGCAGTCCGCCGCGTGGATCAAAGGATCTATGGTTTTCCCTCGAGTCTTTCCCACGAGGCTTTCCCACGAGGCTTTCCCACAGGGCTGTCCCACGTGCACACGTGGTGGGAGTCGATCCTCGGCTTGAACGTCAAGGCAGTGCAGGGAAAACAGGTTCCTCTGGAATGGACTGACACATCTGGAGGTCTCTTGGAATGGTGGCACGACCCTGGAGTTCCTCTCGCCTTTCCTGTGGAGAGCGCCTCCTCTTGAGATGCGACGTGAACGCCGGGAATTCTTTCCCTACGAAACAGGGAAAGGATCCCTCATCTCGAGCTAGGAGGCGGAAACGTGGCTCCCCTGGATGTGTGCGGGACCCCACGTGCTTCCTCTCGAGTGGAGACGGGTATGTCGGGGAACTTCTTGAGTTGCAGCAAGGGTGTGAAGGACCCTTTGGAAGTTCCAGTGGTTAGACGTGATTAGCCTCGAAAAGCCTCAGCGGAAATGGGCCTCATCTCGCCTGGAGGGCAAAACCTCCTGGATTTTCTCGAGTTGAGGCAGGTGCTCTCGACTTACGACGGGGACCTCAGGGACCCGCTCTGGTGGCCTCAGGAAAGGCCAGTCCCCATGCGAGTTCCTCGGGGGCCTCTCGGCATTCCTCTCCCGTCGATCCCGGGGCCTAAGACCTTGTGTGGAGTCGGGGCCGGAACCTGAGGATTACTCTCCAGTGCTGACATGGATCTTGGGGTACTTCTGGAGTCTCCCCAGGGGAGTCAGTCCTCGTCTCGAATGCGGGCATGCACTTGTGCTTTCCTCCAGAGCGGTAGCAGCAGTGTCACGCAGTCCGCCGCGTGGATTAAAGGATCTATGGTTTTCCCTCGAGTCTTTCCCACGAGGCTTTCCCACAGGGCTGTCCCACGTGCACACGTGGTGGGAGTCGATCCTCGGCTTGAACGTCAAGGCAGTGCAGGGAAAACAGGTTCCTCTGGAATGGACTGACACATCTGGGGGACTCTTGGAATGGTGGCACGACCCTGGAGTTCCTCTCGCCTTTCCTGTGGAGAGCGCCTCCTCTTGAGATGCGACGGGAACGCCGGGAATTCTTTCCCTACGAAACAGGGAAAGGATCCCTCATCTCGAGCTAGGAGGCGGAAACGGGTCTCCCCTGGATGTGTGCGGGACCCCACGTGCTTCCTCTCGAGTGGAGACGGGTATGTCGGGGAACTTCTTGAGTTGCAGCAAGGGTGTGAAGGACCCTTTGGAAGTTCCAGTGGTTAGACGTGATTAGCCTCGAGAAGCCTCAGCGGAAATGGGCCTCATCTCGCCTGGAGGGCAAAACTTCCTGGATTTTCTCGAGTTGCGGCAGGTGCTCTCGACTTACGACGGGGACCTCAGGGACCCGCTCTGGTGGCCTCAGGAAAGGCCAGTCCCCGTGCGAGTTCCTCGGGGGCGTCTCGGGATTCCTCTCCCGTCGATGCCAGTGCCTAAGACCTTGTGTGGAGTCGGGGCCGGAACCTGAGGATTCCTCCCCAGTGCTGACATGGATTTTGGGGTACTTCTGGAGTCTCCCCAGGGGAGTCAGTCCTCGTCTCGAATGCGGGCATGCACTTGCGCTTTCCTCCAGAGCGGTAGCAGCAGTGTCACGCAGTCCGCCGCGTGGATCAAAGGATCTATGGTTTTCCCTCGAGTCTTTCCCACGAGGCTTTCCCACGAGGCTTTCCCACAGGGCTGTCCCACGTGCACACGTGGTGGGAGTCGATCCTCGGCTTGAAAGTCAAGGCAGTGCAGGGAAAACAGGTTCCTCTGGAATGGACTGACACATCTGCGGGACTCTTGGAATGGTGTCACGACCCTGGAGTTCTTCTCGCCTTTCCTGTGGAGAGCGCCTCCTCTTGAGATGCGACGGGAACGCCAGAATTCTTTCCCTATGAAACAGGGAAAGGATCCCTCATCTCGAGCTAGGAGGCGGAAACAGGGCTCCCCTGGATGTGTGCGGGACCCCACGTGCTTCCTCTCGAGTGGAGACGGGTATGTCGGGGAACTTCTTGAGTTGCAGCAAGGGTGTGAAGGACCCTTTGGAATTTCCAGTGGTTAGATGTGATTGGCCTTGAGAAGCCTCGGCGGAAATGGGCCTCATCTCGCCTGGAGGGCAAAACCTCCTGGATTTTCTCGAGTTGCGGCAGGTGCTCTCGTCTTACGACGGGGACCTCAGGGACCCGCTCTGGTGGCCTCAGGAAAGGCCAGTCCCCATGCGAGTTCCTCGGGGGCCTCTCGGGATTCCTCTCCCGTCGATGCCGGGGCCTAAGACCTTGTGTGGAGTCGGGGCCGGAACCTGAGGATTCCTCTCCAGTGCTGACATGGATCTTGGGGTACTTATGGAGTCTCCCCAGGGGAGTCAGTCCTCGTCTCGAATGCGGGCATGCACTTGCGCTTTCCTCCAGAGCGGTAGCAGCAGTGTCACGCAGTCCGTCGCGTGTATCAAAGGATCTATGGTTTTCCCTCGAGTCTTTCCCACGAGGCTTTCCCACGAGGCTTTCCCACAGGGCTGTCCTACGTGCACACGTGGTGGGAGTCGATCCTCGGCTTGAACGTCAAGGCAGTGCAGGGAAAACAGGTACCTCTGGAATGGACTGACACATCTGGGGGACTCTTGGAATGGTGGCACGACCCTGGAGTTCCTCTCGCCTTTCCTGTGGAGAGCGCCTCCTCTTGAGATGCGACGGGAACGCCGGGAATTCTTTCCCTACGAAAGAGGGAAAGGATCCCTCATCTCGAGCTAGGAGGCGGAAACGGGGCTCCCCTGGATGTGTGCGGGACCCCACGTGCTTCCTCTCGAGTGGAGACGGGTATGTCGGGGACCTTCTTGAGTTGCAGCAAGGGTGTGAAGGACCCTTTGGATGTTCCAGTGGTTAGATGTGATTGGCCTCGAGAAGCCTCAGCGGAAATGGGCCTCATCTCGCCTGGAGGGCAAAACCTCCTGGATTTTCTCGAGTTGCGGCAGGTGCTCTCGACTTACGACGGGGACCTCAGGGACCCGCTCTGGTGGCCTCAGGAAAGGCCAGTCCCCATGCGAGTTCCTCGGGGGCCTCTCGGGATTCCTCTCCCGTCGATGCCGGGGCCTAAGACATTGTGTGGAGTCGGGGCCGGAAACTGAGGATTCCTCTCCAGTGCTGACATGGATCTTGGGGTACTTCTGGAGTCTCCCCAGGGGAGTCAGTCCTAGTCTCGAATGCGGGCATGCACTTGCGCTTTCCTCCAGAGTGGTAGCAGCAGTGTCACGCAGTCCGCCGCATGGATCAAAGGATCTACGGTTTTCCCTCGAGTCTTTCCCACGAGGCTTTCCCACGAGGTTTTCCCACAGGGCTGTCCCACGTGCACACGTGGTGGGAGTCGATCCTCGGCTTGAACGTCAAGGCAATGCAGGGAAAACAGGTTCCTCTATAATGGACTGACATATCTGGGGGTCTCTTGGAATGGTGGCACGACCCTGGAGTTCCTCTCCCCTTTCCTGTGGAGAGCACCTCCTCTTGAGATGCGACGGGAATGCCGGGAATACTTTCCCTATGAAACAGGGAAATGATCCCTCATCTCGAGCTAGGAGGCGGAAACGGTGCTTCCCTGGATGTGTGCGGGACCCCACGTGCTTCCTCTGGAGTGGAGACGGGTATTTTGGGGAACTTCTTTAGTCGCAGCAAGGGTGTGAAGGACCCGTTGGAAGTTCCAGTATTTAGACGTGATTAGCCTCGAGAAGCCTCAGCGGAAATGGGCCTCATCTCGCCTGGAGGGCAAAACCTCCTGGATTTCCTCGAGTTGCGGCAGGTGCTCTCGACTTACGACGGGGACCTCAGGGACCCGCTCTGGTGGCCTCAGGAAAGGCCAGTCCCCATGCGAGTTCCTCGGGGGCCTCTCGGGATTCCTCTCCCGTCGATGCCGGGGCCTAAGACCTTGTGTGGAGTCGGGGCCGGAACCTGAGGATTCCTGTCCAGTGCTGAGATGGATCTTGGGGTACGTCTGGAGTCTCCCCAGGGGAGTCAGTCCTCGTCTCGAATGCGGGCATGCACTTGCGCTTTCCTCCAGAGCGGTAGCAGCAGTGTCACGCAGTCCGCCGCGTGGATCAAAGGATCTATGGTTTTCCCTCGAGTCTTTCCCACGAGGCTTTCCCACGAGGCTTTCCCACGAGGCTTTCCCACAGGGCTGTCCTACGTGCACACGTGGTGGGAGTCGATCCTCGGCTTGAACGTCAAGGCAGTGCAGGGAAAACAGGTACCTCTGGAATGGACTGACACATCTGGGGGACTCTTGGAATGGTGGCACGACCCTGGAGTTCCTCTCGCCTTTCCTGTGGAGAGCGCCTCCTCTTGAGATGCGACGGGAACGCCGGGAATTCTTTCCCTACGAAACAGGGAAAGGATCCCTCATCTCGAGCTAGGAGGCGGAAACGGGGCTCCCCTGGATGTGTGCGGGACCCCACGTGCTTCCTCTCGAGTGGAGACGGGTATGTCGGGGACCTTCTTGAGTTGCAGCAAGGGTGTGAAGGACCCTTTGGATGTTCCAGTGGTTAGATGTGATTGGCCTCGAGAAGCCTCAGCGGAAATGGGCCTCATCTCGCCTGGAGGGCAAAACCTCCTGGATTTTCTCGAGTTGCGGCAGGTGCTCTCGACTTACGACGGGGACCTCAGGGACCCGCTCTGGTGGCCTCAGGAAAGGCCAGTCCCCATGCGAGTTCCTCGGGGGCCTCTCGGGATTCCTCTCCCGTCGATGCCGGGGCCTAAGACATTGTGTGGAGTCGGGGCTGGAACCTGAGGATTCCTCTCCAGTGCTGACATGGATCTTGGGGTACTTCTGGAGTCTCCCCAGGGGAGTCAGTCCTAGTCTCGAATGCGGGCATGCACTTGCGCTTTCCTCCAGAGCGGTAGCAGCAGTGTCACGCAGTCCGCCGCATGGATCAAAGGATCTACGGTTTTCCCTCGAGTCTTTCCCACGAGGCTTTCCCACGAGGTTTTCCCACAGGGCTGTCCCACGTGCACACGTGGTGGGAGTCGATCCTCGGCTTGAACGTCAAGGCAATGCAGGGAAAACAGGTTCCTCTATAATGGACTGACATATCTGGGGGTCTCTTGGAATGGTGGCACGACCCTGGAGTTCCTCTCCCCTTTCCTGTGGAGAGCACCTCCTCTTGAGATGCGACGGGAATGCCGGGAATTCTTTCCCTATGAAACAGGGAAATGATCCCTCATCTCGAGCTAGGAGGCGGAAACGGTGCTTCCCTGGATGTGTGCGGGACCCCACGTGCTTCCTCTGGAGTGGAGACGGGTATTTTGGGGAACTTCTTTAGTCGCAGCAAGGGTGTGAAGGACCCGTTGGAAGTTCCAGTATTTAGACGTGATTAGCCTCGAGAAGCCTCAGCGGAAATGGGCCTCATCTCGCCTGGAGGGCAAAACCTCCTGGATTTTCTCGAGTTGCGGCAGGTGCTCTCGACTTACGACATGGACCTCAGGGACCCGCTCTGGTGGCCTCAGGAAAGGCCAGTCCCCATGCGAGTTCCTCGGGGGCCTCTGGGGATTCCTCTCCCATAGATGCCGGTGCCTAAGACCTTGTGTGGTGTCGGGGCCGGAACCTGAGGATTCCTCTCCAGTGCTGACATGGATCTTGGGGTACTTCTGGAGTCTCCCCAGGGGAGTCAGTCCTCGTCTCGAATGCGGGCATGCACTTGCGCTTTCCTCCAGAGCGGTAGCAGCAGTGTCACGCAGTCCGCCGCGTGGATCAAAGGATCTATGGTTTTCCCTCGAGTCTTTCCCACGAGGCTTTCCCACGAGGCTTTCCCACAGGGCTGTCCCACGTGCACACGTGGTGGGAGTCGATCCTCGGCTTGAACGTCAAGGCAGTGCAGGGAAAACAGGTTCCTCTGGAATGGACTGACACATCTGGGGGACTCTTGGAATGGTGGCACGACCCTGGAGTTCCTCTCGGCTTTCCTGTGGAGAGCGCCTCCTCTTGAGATGCGACGGGAACGCCGGGAATTCTTTCCCTACGAAACAGGGAAAGGATCCCTCATCTCGAGCTAGGAGGCGGAAACGGGGCTCCCCTGGATGTGTGCGGGACCCCACGTGCTTCCTCTCGAGTGGAGACGGGTATGTCGGGGAACTTCTTGAGTTGCAGCAAGGGTGTGAAGGACCCTTTGGAATTTCCAGTGGTTAGATGTGATTGGCCTTGAGAAGCCTCGGCGGAAATGGGCCTCATCTCGCCTGGAGGGCAAAACCTCCTGGATTTTCTCGAGTTGCGGCAGGTGCTCTCGTCTTACGACAGGGACCTCAGGGACCCGCTCTGGTGGCCTCAGGAAAGGCCAGTCCCCATGCGAGTTCCTCGGGGGCCTCTCGGGATTCCTCTCCCGTCGATGCCGGGGCCTAAGACCTTGTGTGGAGTCGGGGCCGGAACCTGAGGATTCCTCTCCAGTGCTGACATGGATCTTGGGGTACTTCTGGAGTCTCCCCAGGGGAGTCAGTCCTCGTCTCGAATGCGGGCATGCACTTGCGCTTTCCTCCAGAGCGGTAGCAGCAGTGTCACGCAGTCCGTCGCGTGTATCAAAGGATCTATGGTTTTCCCTCGAGTCTTTCCCACGAGGCTTTCCCACGAGGCTTTCCCACAGGGCTGTCCTACGTGCACACGTGGTGGGAGTCGATCCTCGGCTTGAACGTCAAGGCAGTGCAGGGAAAACAGGTACCTCTGGAATGGACTGACACATCTGGGGGACTCTTGGAATGGTGGCACGACCCTGGAGTTCCTCTCGCCTTTCCTGTGGAGAGCGCCTCCTCTTGAGATGCGACGGGAACGCCGGGAATTCTTTCCCTACGAAACAGGGTAAGGATCCCTCATCTCGAGCTAGGAGGCGGAAACGGGGCTCCCCTGGATGTGTGCGGGACCCCACGTGCTTCCTCTCGAGTGGAGACGGGTATGTCGGGGACCTTCTTGAGTTGCAGCAAGGGTGTGAAGGACCCTTTGGATGTTCCAGTGGTTAGATGTGATTGGCCTCGAGAAGCCTCAGCGGAAATGGGCCTCATCTCGCCTGGAGGGCAAAACCTCCTGGATTTTCTCGAGTTGCGGCAGGTGCTCTCGACTTACGACGGGGACCTCAGGGACCCGCTCTGGTGGCCTCAGGAAAGGCCAGTCCCCATGCGAGTTCCTCGGGGGCCTCTCGGGATTCCTCTCCCGTCGATGCCGGGGCCTAAGACATTGTGTGGAGTCGGGGCCGGAAACTGAGGATTCCTCTCCAGTGCTGACATGGATCTTGGGGTACTTCTGGAGTCTCCCCAGGGGAGTCAGTCCTAGTCTCGAATGCGGGCATGCACTTGCGCTTTCCTCCAGAGCGGTAGCAGCAGTGTCACGCAGTCCGCCGCATGGATCAAAGGATCTACGGTTTTCCCTCGAGTCTTTCCCACGAGGCTTTCCCACGAGGTTTTCCCACAGGGCTGTCCCACGTGCACACGTGGTGGGAGTCGATCCTCGGCTTGAACGTCAAGGCAGTGCAGGGAAAACAGGTTCCTCTGGAATGGACTGACACATCTGGGGGACTCTTGGAATGGTGGCACGACCCTGGAGTTCCTCTCGCCTTTCCTGTGGAGAGCGCCTCCTCTTGAGATGCGACGGGAACGCCGGGAATTCTTTCCCTACGAAACAGGGAAAGGATCCCTCATCTCGAGCTAGGAGGCGGAAACGGGGCTCCCCTGGATGTGTGCGGGACCCCACGTGCTTCCTCTCGAGTGGAGACGGGTATGTCGGGGAACTTCTTGAGTTGCAGCAAGGGTGTGAAGGACCCTTTGGAAGTTCCAGTGGTTAGACGTGATTAGCCTCGAGAAGCCTCAGCGGAAATGGGCCTCATCTCGCCTGGAGGGCAAAACCTCCTGGATTTTCTCGAGTTGAGGCAGGTGCTCTCGACTTACGACGGGGACGTCAGGGACCCCCTCTGGTGGCCTCAGGAAAGGCCAGTCCCCATGCAAGTTCCTCGGGGGCCTCTCGGGATTCCTCTCCCGTCGATGCCGGGGCCTAAGACCTTGTGTGGAGTCGGGGCCGGAACCTGAGGATTCCTCTCCAGTGCTGACATGGATCTTGGGGTACTTCTGGAATCTCCCCAGGGGAGTCAGTCCTCGTCTCGAATGCGGGCATGCACTTGCGCTTTCCTCCAGAGCGGTAGCAGCAGTGTCACGCAGTCCGCCGCGTGGATCAAAGGATCTACGGTTTTCCCTCGAGTCTTTCCCACGAGGCTTTCCCACGAGGCTTTCCCACAGGGCTGTCCCACGTGCACACGTGGTGGGAGTCGATCCTCGGCTTGAACGTCAAGGCAGTGCAGGGAAAACAGGTTCCTCTGGAATGGACTGACACATCTGGGGGACTCTTGGAATGGTGGCACGACCCTGGAGTTCCTCTCGCCTTTCCTGTGGAGAGCGCCTCCTCTTGAGATGCGACGGGAACGCCGGGAATTCTTTCCCTACGAAACAGGGAAAGGATCCCTCATCTCGAGCTAGGAGGCGGAAACGGGTCTCCCCTGGATGTGTGCGGGACCCCACGTGCTTCCTCTCGAGTGGAGACGGGTATGTCGGGGAACTTCTTGAGTTGCAGCAATGGTGTGAAGGACCCTTTGGAAGTTCCAGTGGTTAGACGTGATTAGCCTCGAGAAGCCTCAGCGGAAATGGGCCTCATCTCGCCTGGAGGGCAAAACTTCCTGGATTTTCTCGAGTTGCGGCAGGTGCTCTCGACTTACGACGGGGACCTCAGGGACCCGCTCTGGTGGCCTCAGGAAAGGCCAGTCCCCGTGCGAGTTCCTCGGGGGCCTCTCGGGATTCCTCTCCCGTCGATGCCAGTGCCTAAGACCTTGTGTGGAGTCGGGGCCGGAACCTGAGGATTCCTCCCCAGTGCTGACATGGATCTTGGGGTACTTCTGGAGTCTCCCCAGGGGAGTCAGTCCTCGTCTCGAATGCGGGCATGCACTTGCGCTTTCCTCCAGAGCGGTAGCAGCAGTGTCACGCAGTCCGCCGCGTGGATCAAAGGATCTATGTTTTTCCCTCGAGTCTTTCCCACGAGGCTTTCCCACGAGGCTTTCCCACAGGGCTGTCCCACGTGCACACGTGGTGGGAGTCGATCCTCGGCTTGAAAGTCAAGGCAGTGCAGGGAAAACAGGTTCCTCTGGAATGGACTGACACATCTGCGGGACTCTTGGAATGGTGTCACGACCCTGGAGTTCTTCTAGCCTTTCCTGTGGAGAGCGCCTCCTCTTGAGATGCGACGGGAACGCCAGAATTCTTTCCCTATGAAACAGGGAAAGGATCCCTCATCTCGAGCTAGGAGGCGGAAACGGGGCTCCCCTGGATGTGTGCGGGACCCCACGTGCTTCCTCTCGAGTGGAGACGGGTATGTCGGGGAACTTCTTGAGTTGCAGCAAGGGTGTGAAGGACCCTTTGGAATTTCCAGTGGTTAGATGTGATTGGCCTTGAGAAGCCTCGGCGGAAATGGGCCTCATCTCGCCTGGAGGGCAAAACCTCCTGGATTTTCTCGAGTTGCGGCAGGTGCTCTCGTCTTACGACGGGGACCTCAGGGACCCGCTCTGGTGGCCTCAGGAAAGGCCAGTCCCCATGCGAGTTCCTCGGGGGCCTCTCGGGATTCCTCTCCCGTCGATGCCGGGGCCTAAGACCTTGTGTGGAGTCGGGGCCGGAACCTGAGGATTCCTCTCCAGTGCTGACATGGATCTTGGGGTACTTATGGAGTCTCCCCAGGGGAGTCAGTCCTCGTCTCGAATGCGGGCATGCACTTGCGCTTTCCTCCAGAGCGGTAGCAGCAGTGTCACGCAGTCCGTCGCGTGTATCAAAGGATCTATGGTTTTCCCTCGAGTCTTTCCCACGAGGCTTTCCCACGAGGCTTTCCCACAGGGCTGTCCTACGTGCACACGTGGTGGGAGTCGATCCTCGGCTTGAACGTCAAGGCAGTGCAGGGAAAACAGGTACCTCTGGAATGGACTGACACATCTGGGGGACTCTTGGAATGGTGGCATGACCCTGGAGTTCCTCTCGGCTTTCCTGTGGAGAGCGCCTCCTCTTGAGATGCGACGGGAACGCCGGGAATTCTTTCCCTACGAAACAGGGAAAGGATCCCTCATCTCGAGCTAGGAGGCGGAAACGGGGCTCCCCTGGATGTGTGCGGGACCCCACGTGCTTCCTCTCGAGTGGAGACGGGTATGTCGGGGACCTTCTTGAGTTGCAGCAAGGGTGTGAAGGACCCTTTGGATGTTCCAGTGGTTAGATGTGATTGGCCTCGCGAAGCCTCAGCGGAAATGGGCCTCATCTCGCCTGGAGGGCAAAACCTCCTGGATTTTCTCGAGTTGCGGCAGGTGCTCTCGACTTACGACGGGGACCTCAGGGACCCGCTCTGGTGGCCTCAGGAAAGGCCAGTCCCCATGCGAGTTCCTCGGGGGCCTCTTGGGATTCCTCTCCCGTCGATGCCGGGGCCTAAGACATTGTGTGGAGTCGGGGCCGGAAACTGAGGATTCCTCTCCAGTGCTGACATGGATCTTGGGGTACTTCTGGAGTCTCCCCAGGGGAGTCAGTCCTAGTCTCGAATGCGGGCATGCACTTGCGCTTTCCTCCAGAGCGGTAGCAGCAGTGTCACGCAGTCCGCCGCATGGATCAAAGGATCTACGGTTTTCCCTCGAGTCTTTCCCACGAGGCTTTCCCACGAGGTTTTCCCACAGGGCTGTCCCACGTGCACACGTGGTGGGAGTCGATCCTCGGCTTGAACGTCAAGGCAATGCAGGGAAAACAGGTTCCTCTATAATGGACTGACATATCTGGGGGTCTTTTGGAATGGTGGCACGACCCTGGAGTTCCTCTCCCCTTTCCTGTGGAGAGCACCTCCTCTTGAGATGCGACGGGAACGCCGGGAATTCTTTCCCTATGAAACAGGGAAAGGATCCCTCATCTCGAGCTAGGAGGCGGAAACGGGGCTCCCCTGGATGTGTGCGGGACCCCACGTGCTTCCTCTCGAGTGGAGACGGGTATGTCGGGGAACTTCTTGAGTTGCAGCAAGGGTGTGAAGGACCCTTTGGAATTTCCAGTGGTTAGATGTGATTGGCCTTGAGAAGCCTCGGCGGAAATGGGCCTCATCTTGCCTGGAGGGCAAAACCTCCTGGATTTTCTCGAGTTGTGGCAAGTGCTCTCGACTTACGACGGGGACCTCAGGGACCCGCTCTGGTGGCCTCAGGAAAGGCCAGTCCCCATGCGAGTTCCTCGGGGGCCTCTCGGGATTCCTCTCCCATCGATGCCGGGGCCTAAGACCTTGTGTGGAGTCGGGGCCGGAACCTGAGGATTCCTCTCCAGTGCTGACATGGATCTTGGGGTACTTCTGGAGTCTCCCCAGGGGAGTCAGTCCTCGTCTCGAATGCGGGCATGCACTTGCGCTTTCCTCCAGAGCGGTAGCAGCAGTGTCACGCAGTCCGCCGCGTGGATCAAAGGATCTATGGTTTTCCCTCGAGTCTTTCCCACGAGGCTTTCCCACGAGGCTTTCCCACAGGGCTGTCCCACGTGCACACGTGGTGGGAGTCGATCCTCGGCTTGAACGTCAAGGCAGTGCAGGGAAAACAGGTTCCTCTGGAATGGACTGACACATCTGGGGGACTCTTGGAATGGTGGCACGACCCTGGAGTTCCTCTCCCCTTTCCTGTGGAGAGCGCCTCCTCTTGAGATGCGACGGGAACGCCGGGAATTCTTTCCCTAAGAAACAGGGAAAGGATCCCTCATCTCGAGCTAGGAGGCGGAAACGGGGCTCCCCTGGATGTGTGCGGGACACCACGTGCTTCCTCTCGAGTGGAGACGGGTATGTCGGGGAACTTCTTGAGTTGCAGCAAGGGTGTGAAGGACCCTTTGGAAGTTCCAGTGGTTAGACGTGATTAGCCTCGAGAAGCCTCAGCGGAAATGGGCCTCATCTCGCCTGGAGGGCAAAACCTCCTGGATTTTCTCGAGTTGAGGCAGGTGCTCTCGACTTACGACGGGGACGTCAGGGACCCGCTCTGGTGGCCTCAGGAAAGGCCAGTCCCCATGCGAGTTCCTCGGGGGCCTCTCGGGATTCCTCTCCCGTCGATGCCGGGGCCTAAGACCTTGTGTGGAGTCGGGGCCGGAACCTGAGGATTCCTCTCCAGTGCTGACATGGATCTTGGGGTACTTCTGGAATCTCCCCAGGGGAGTCAGTCCTCGTCTCGAATGCGGGCATGCACTTGCGCTTTCCTCCAGAGCGGTAGCAGCAGTGTCACGCAGTCCGCCGCGTGGATCAAAGGATCTATGGTTTTCCCTCGAGTCTTTCCCACGAGGCTTTCCCACGAGGCTTTCCCACAGGGCTGTCCCACGTGCACACGTGGTGGGAGTCGATCCTCGGCTTGAACGTCAAGGCAGTGCAGGGAAAACAGGTTCCTCTGGAATGGACTGACACATCTGGAGGTCTCTTGGAATGGTGGCACGACCCTGGAGTTCCTCTCGCCTTTCCTGTGGAGAGCGCCTCCTCTTGAGATGCGACGTGAACGCCGGGAATTCTTTCCCTACGAAACAGGGAAAGGATCCCTCATCTCGAGCTAGGAGGCGGAAACGTGGCTCCCCTGGATGTGTGCGGGACCCCACGTGCTTCCTCTCGAGTGGAGACGGGTATGTCGGGGAACTTCTTGAGTTGCAGCAAGGGTGTGAAGGACCCTTTGGAAGTTCCAGTGGTTAGACGTGATTAGCCTCGAAAAGCCTCAGCGGAAATGGGCCTCATCTCGCCTGGAGGGCAAAACCTCCTGGATTTTCTCGAGTTGAGGCAGGTGCTCTCGACTTACGACGGGGACCTCAGGGACCCGCTCTGGTGGCCTCAGGAAAGGCCAGTCCCCATGCGAGTTCCTCGGGGGCCTCTCGGCATTCCTCTCCCGTCGATCCCGGGGCCTAAGACCTTGTGTGGAGTCGGGGCCGGAACCTGAGGATTACTCTCCAGTGCTGACATGGATCTTGGGGTACTTCTGGAGTCTCCCCAGGGGAGTCAGTCCTCGTCTCGAATGCGGGCATGCACTTGTGCTTTCCTCCAGAGCGGTAGCAGCAGTGTCACGCAGTCCGCCGCGTGGATTAAAGGATCTATGGTTTTCCCTCGAGTCTTTCCCACGAGGCTTTCCCACAGGGCTGTCCCACGTGCACACGTGGTGGGAGTCGATCCTCGGCTTGAACGTCAAGGCAGTGCAGGGAAAACAGGTTCCTCTGGAATGGACTGACACATCTGGGGGACTCTTGGAATGGTGGCACGACCCTGGAGTTCCTCTCGCCTTTCCTGTGGAGAGCGCCTCCTCTTGAGATGCGACGGGAACGCCGGGAATTCTTTCCCTACGAAACAGGGAAAGGATCCCTCATCTCGAGCTAGGAGGCGGAAACGGGTCTCCCCTGGATGTGTGCGGGACCCCACGTGCTTCCTCTCGAGTGGAGACGGGTATGTCGGGGAACTTCTTGAGTTGCAGCAAGGGTGTGAAGGACCCTTTGGAAGTTCCAGTGGTTAGACGTGATTAGCCTCGAGAAGCCTCAGCGGAAATGGGCCTCATCTCGCCTGGAGGGCAAAACTTCCTGGATTTTCTCGAGTTGCGGCAGGTGCTCTCGACTTACGACGGGGACCTCAGGGACCCGCTCTGGTGGCCTCAGGAAAGGCCAGTCCCCGTGCGAGTTCCTCGGGGGCCTCTCGGGATTCCTCTCCCGTCGATGCCAGTGCCTAAGACCTTGTGTGGAGTCGGGGCCGGAACCTGAGGATTCCTCCCCAGTGCTGACATGGATCTTGGGGTACTTCTGGAGTCTCCCCAGGGGAGTCAGTCCTCGTCTCGAATGCGGGCATGCACTTGCGCTTTCCTCCAGAGCGGTAGCAGCAGTGTCACGCAGTCCGCCGCGTGGATCAAAGGATCTATGGTTTTCCCTCGAGTCTTTCCCACGAGGCTTTCCCACGAGGCTTTCCCACAGGGCTGTCCCACGTGCACACGTGGTGGGAGTCGATCCTCGGCTTGAAAGTCAAGGCAGTGCAGGGAAAACAGGTTCCTCTGGAATGGACTGACACATCTGCGGGACTCTTGGAATGGTGTCACGACCCTGGAGTTCTTCTCGCCTTTCCTGTGGAGAGCGCCTCCTCTTGAGATGCGACGGGAACGCCAGAATTCTTTCCCTATGAAACAGGGAAAGGATCCCTCATCTCGAGCTAGGAGGCGGAAACGGGGCTCCCCTGGATGTGTGCGGGACCCCACGTGCTTCCTCTCGAGTGGAGACGGGTATGTCGGGGAACTTCTTGAGTTGCAGCAAGGGTGTGAAGGACCCTTTGGAATTTCCAGTGGTTAGATGTGATTGGCCTTGAGAAGCCTCGGCGGAAATGGGCCTCATCTCTCCTGGAGGGCAAAACCTCCTGGATTTTCTCGAGTTGCGGCAGGTGCTCTCGTCTTACGACGGGGACCTCAGGGACCCGCTCTGGTGGCCTCAGGAAAGGCCAGTCCCCATGCGAGTTCCTCGGGGGCCTCTCGGGATTCCTCTCCCGTCGATGCCGGGGCCTAAGACCTTGTGTGGAGTCGGGGCCGGAACCTGAGGATTCCTCTCCAGT
Source organism: Ovis canadensis (assembly GCF_042477335.2). Lineage (NCBI taxonomy): Eukaryota > Metazoa > Chordata > Mammalia > Artiodactyla > Bovidae > Ovis > Ovis canadensis. The sequence goes on from NC_091252.1 coordinate 6,475,833, forward strand.
GCTGACATGGATCTTGGGGTACTTATGGAGTCTCCCCAGGGGAGTCAGTCCTCGTCTCGAATGCGGGCATGCACTTGCGCTTTCCTCCAGAGCGGTAGCAGCAGTGTCACGCAGTCCGTCGCGTGTATCAAAGGATCTATGGTTTTCCCTCGAGTCTTTCCCACGAGGCTTTCCCACGAGGCTTTCCCACAGGGCTGTCCTACGTGCACACGTGGTGGGAGTCGATCCTCGGCTTGAACGTCAAGGCAGTGCAGGGAAAACAGGTACCTCTGGAATGGACTGACACATCTGGGGGACTCTTGGAATGGTGGCATGACCCTGGAGTTCCTCTCGGCTTTCCTGTGGAGAGCGCCTCCTCTTGAGATGCGACGGGAACGCCGGGAATTCTTTCCCTACGAAACAGGGAAAGGATCCCTCATCTCGAGCTAGGAGGCGGAAACGGGGCTCCCCTGGATGTGTGCGGGACCCCACGTGCTTCCTCTCGAGTGGAGACGGGTATGTCGGGGACCTTCTTGAGTTGCAGCAAGGGTGTGAAGGACCCTTTGGATGTTCCAGTGGTTAGATGTGATTGGCCTCGAGAAGCCTCAGCGGAAATGGGCCTCATCTCGCCTGGAGGGCAAAACCTCCTGGATTTTCTCGAGTTGCGGCAGGTGCTCTCGACTTACGACGGGGACCTCAGGGACCCGCTCTGGTGGCCTCAGGAAAGGCCAGTCCCCATGCGAGTTCCTCGGGGGCCTCTCGGGATTCCTCTCCCGTCGATGCCGGGGCCTAAGACATTGTGTGGAGTCGGGGCCGGAAACTGAGGATTCCTCTCCAGTGCTGACATGGATCTTGGGGTACTTCTGGAGTCTCCCCAGGGGAGTCAGTCCTAGTCTCGAATGCGGGCATGCACTTGCGCTTTCCTCCAGAGCGGTAGCAGCAGTGTCACGCAGTCCGCCGCATGGATCAAAGGATCTACGGTTTTCCCTCGAGTCTTTCCCACGAGGCTTTCCCACGAGGTTTTCCCACAGGGCTGTCCCACGTGCACACGTGGTGGGAGTCGATCCTCGGCTTGAACGTCAAGGCAATGCAGGGAAAACAGGTTCCTCTATAATGGACTGACATATCTGGGGGTCTTTTGGAATGGTGGCACGACCCTGGAGTTCCTCTCCCCTTTCCTGTGGAGAGCACCTCCTCTTGAGATGCGACGGGAACGCCGGGAATTCTTTCCCTATGAAACAGGGAAAGGATCCCTCATCTCGAGCTAGGAGGCGGAAACGGGGCTCCCCTGGATTTGTGCGGGACCCCACGTGCTTCCTCTCGAGTGGAGACGGGTATGTCGGGGAACTTCTTGAGTTGCAGCAAGGGTGTGAAGGACCCTTTGGAATTTCCAGTGGTTAGATGTGATTGGCCTTGAGAAGCCTCGGCGGAAATGGGCCTCATCTTGCCTGGAGGGCAAAACCTCCTGGATTTTCTCGAGTTGTGGCAAGTGCTCTCGACTTACGACGGGGACCTCAGGGACCCGCTCTGGTGGCCTCAGGAAAGGCCAGTCCCCATGCGAGTTCCTCGGGGGCCTCTCGGGATTCCTCTCCCATCGATGCCGGGGCCTAAGACCTTGTGTGGAGTCGGGGCCGGAACCTGAGGATTCCTCTCCAGTGCTGACATGGATCTTGGGGTACTTCTGGAGTCTCCCCAGGGGAGTCAGTCCTCGTCTCGAATGCGGGCATGCACTTGCGCTTTCCTCCAGAGCGGTAGCAGCAGTGTCACGCAGTCCGCCGCGTGGATCAAAGGATCTATGGTTTTCCCTCGAGTCTTTCCCACGAGGCTTTCCCACGAGGCTTTCCCACAGGGCTGTCCCACGTGCACACGTGGTGGGAGTCGATCCTCGGCTTGAACGTCAAGGCAGTGCAGGGAAAACAGGTTCCTCTGGAATGGACTGACACATCTGGGGGACTCTTGGAATGGTGGCACGACCCTGGAGTTCCTCTCGCCTTTCCTGTGGAGAGCGCCTCCTCTTGAGATGCTACGGGAACGCCGGGAATTCTTTCCCTACGAAACAGGGAAAGGATCCCTCATCTCCAGCTAGGAGGCAGAAACGGGGTTCCCCTGGATGTGTGCGGGACCCTCGTGCTTCCTCTCGAGTGGAGACAGGTATGTCGGGGAACTTCTTGAGTTGCAGCAAGGGTGTGAAGGACCCTTTGGAAGTTCCAGTGGTTAGAGGTGATTAGCCTCGAGAAGCCTCAGCGGAAATGGGCCTCATCTCGCCTGGAGGGCAAAACCTCCTGGATTTTCTCGAGTTGCGGCAGGTGCTCTCGTCTTACGACGGGGACCTCAGGGACCCGCTCTGGTGGCCTCAGGAAAGGCCAGTCCCCATGCGAGTTCCTCGGGGGCCTCTCGGGATTCCTCTCCCGTCGATGCCGGGGCCTAAGACCTTGTGTGGAGTCGGGGCCGGAACCTGAGGATTCCTCTCCAGTGCTGACATGGATCTTGGGGTACTTCTGGAGTCTCCCCAGGGGAGTCAGTCCTCGTCTCGAATGCGGGCATGCACTTGCGCTTTCCTCCAGAGCGGTAGCAGCAGTGTCACGCAGTCCGTCGCGTGTATCAAAGGATCTATGGTTTTCCCTCGAGTCTTTCCCACGAGGCTTTCCCACGAGGCTTTCCCACAGGGCTGTCCCACGTGCACACGTGGTGGGAGTCGATCCTCGGCTTGAACGTCAAGGCAGTGCAGGGAAAACAGGTACCTCTGGAATGGACTGACACATCTGGGGGACTCTTGGAATGGTGGCACGACCCTGGAGTTCCTCTCGCCTTTCCTGTGGAGAGCGCCTCCTCTTGAGATGCGACGGGAACGCCGGGAATTCTTTCCATACGAAACAGGGAAAGGATCCCTCATCTAGAGCTAGGAGGCGGAAACGGGGCTCCCCTGGATGTGTACGGGACCCCACGTGCTTCCTCTCGAGTGGAGACGGGTATGTCGGGGACCTTCTTGAGTTGCAGCAAGGGTGTGAAGGACCCTTTGGATGTTCCAGTGGTTAGATGTGATTGGCCTCGAGAAGCCTCAGCGGAAATGGGCCTCATCTCGCCTGGAGGGCAAAACCTCCTGGATTTTCTCGAGTTGCGGCAGGTGCTCTCGACTTACGACGGGGACCTCAGGGACCCGCTCTGGTGGCCTCAGGAAAGGCCAGTCCCCATGCGAGTTCTTCGAGGGCCTCTCGGGATTCCTTTCCCGTCGATGCCGGGGCCTAAGACATTGTGTGGAGTCGGGGCCGGAACCTGAGGATTCCTCTCCAGTGCTGACATGGATCTTGGGGTACTTCTGGAGTCTCCCCAGGGGAGTCAGTCCTCGTCTCGAATGCGGGCATGCACTTGCGCTTTCCTCCAGAGCGGTAGCAGCAGTGTCACGCAGTCCGCCGCATGGATCAAGGGATCTACGGTTTTCCCTCGAGTCTTTCCCACGAGGCTTTCCCACGAGGTTTTCCCACAGGGCTGTCCCACGTGCACACGTGGTGGGAGTCGATCCTCGGCTTGAACGTCAAGGCAATGCAGGGAAAACAGGTTCCTCTATAATGGACTGACATATCTGGGGGTCTCTTGGAATGGTGGCACGACCCTGGAGTTCCTCTCCCCTTTCCTGTGGAGAGCACCTCCTCTTGAGATGCGAAGGGAACGCCGGGAATTCTTTCCCTATGAAACAGGGAAAGGATCCCTCATCTCGAGCTAGGAGGCGGAAACGGTGCTTCCCTGGATGTGTGCGGGACCCCACGTGCTTCCTCTGGAGTGGAGACGGGTATGTTGGGGAACTTCTTTAGTCGCAGCAAGGGTGTGAAGGACCCGTTGGAAGTTCCAGTATTTAGACGTGATTAGCCTCGAGAAGCCTCAGCGGAAATGGGCCTCATCTCGCCTGGAGGGCAAAACCTCCTGGATTTTCTCGAGTTGCGGCAGGTGCTCTCGACTTACGACATGGACCTCAGGGACCCGCTCTGGTGGCCTCAGGAAAGGCCAGTCCCCATGCGAGATCCTCGGGGGCCTCTGGGGATTCCTCTCCCATCGATGCCGGTGCCTAAGACCTTGTGTGGTGTCGGGGCCGGAACCTGAGGATTCCTCTCCAGTGCTGACATGGATCTTGGGGTACTTCTGGAGTCTCCCCAGGGGAGTCAGTCCTCGTCTCGAATGCGGGCATGCACTTGCGCTTTCCTCCAGAGCGGTAGCAGCAGTGTCACGCAGTCTGCCTCGTGGATCAAAGCATCTATGGTTTTCCCTCGAGTCTTTCCCACGAGGCTTTCCCACGAAGCTTTCCCACAGGGCTGTCCCACGTGCACACGTGGTGGGAGTCGATACTCGGCTTGAACGTCAAGGCAGTGCAGGGAAAACAGGTTCCTCTGGAATGGACTGACACATCTGGGGGTCTCTTGGAATGGTGCCACGACCCTGGAGTTCCTCTCGCCTTTCCTGTGGAGAGCACCACCTCTTTAGATACGACGGGAACGCCGGGAATTCTTTCCCTACGAAACAGGGAAAGGATCCCTCATCTCGAGCTAGGAGGCGGAAAAGGGGCTCCCCTGGATGTGTGCGGGACCCCACGTGCTTCCTCTCGAGTGGAGACGGGTATGTCGCGGATCTGCTTCAGTTGCAGCAAGGGTGTGAAGGACCCTTTGGAAGTTCCAGTGGTTAGATGTGATTAGCCTCGAGAAGCCTCAGCGGAAATGGGCCTCATCTCGCCTGGAGGGCAAAACCTCCTGGATTTTCTCGAGTTGCGGCAGGTGCTCTCGACTTACAACGGGGACCTCAGGGACCCGCTCTGGTGGCCTCAGGAAAGGCCAGTCCCCATGCGAGTTCCTCGGGGGCGTCTCGGGATTCCTCTCCCGTCGATGCCGGGGCCTAAGCCCTTGTGTGGAGTCGGGGCCGGAACCTGAGGATTCCTCTCCAGTGCTGACATGGATCTTGGGGTACTTCTGGAGTCTCCCCAGGGGAGTCAGTCCTCGTCTCGAATGCGGGCATGCACTTGCGCTTTCCATCAGAGCGGTGGCAGCAGTGTCACGCAGTCCGCCGCGTGGATCAAAGGATCTATGGTTTTCCCTCGAGTCTTTCCCACGAGGCTTTCCCACGAGGCTTTCCCACAGGGCTGTCCCACGTGCACACGTGGTGGGAGTCGATCCTCGGCTTGAACGTCAAGGCAGTGCAGGGAAAACAGGTTCCTCTGGAATGGACTGACACATCTGGGGGACTCTTGGAATGGTGGCACGACCCTGGAGTTCCTCTCGCCTTTCCTGTGGAGAGCGCCTCCTCTTGAGATGCGACGGGAACGCCGGGAATTCTTTCCCTATGAAACAGGGAAAGGATCCCTCATCTCAAGCTAGGAGGCGGAAACGCGGCTCCCCTGTATGTGTGCGGGACACCACGTGCTTCCTCTCGAGTGCAGACGGGTATGTCGGGGAACTTCTTGAGTTGCAGCAAGGGTGTGAAGGACCCTTTGGAAGTTCCAGTGGTTAGATGTGATTGGCCTCGAGAAGCCTCAGCGGAAATGGGCCTCATCTCGCCTGGAGGGCAAAACCTCCTGGATTTTCTCGAGTTGCGGCAGGTGCTCTCGACTTACGACGGGGACCTCAGGGACCCGCTCTGGTGGCCTCAGGAAAGGCCAGTCCCCATGCGAGTTCCTCGGGGGCCTCTCGGGATTCCTCTCCCGTCGATGCCGGGGCCTAAGACCTTGTGTGGAGTCGGGGCCGGAACCTGAGGATTCCTCTCCAGTGCTGACATGGATCTTGGGGTACTTCTGGAGTCTCCCCAGGGGAGTCAGTCCTCGTCTCGAATGCGGGCATGCACTTGCGCTTTCCTCCAGAGCGGTAGCAGCAGTGTCACGCAGTCCGCCGCGTGGATCAAAGGATCTATGGTTTTCCCTCGAGTCTTTCCCACGAGGCTTTCCCCCGAGGCTTTCCCACAGGGCTGTCCCACGTGCACATGTGGTGGGAGTCGATCCTCGGCTTGAACGTCAAGGCAGTGCACGGAAAACAGGTTCATCTGGAATGGACTGACACATCTGGGGGAGTCTTGGAATGGTGTCACGACCCTGGAGTTCCTCTCGCCTTTCCTGTGGAGAGCGCCTCCTCTTGAGATGCGACGGGAACGCCGGGAATTCTTTCCCTACGAAACAGGGAAAGGATCCCTCATCTCGAGCTAGGAGGCGGAAACGGGGCTCCCCTGGATGTGTGCGGGACCCCACGTGCTTCCTCTCGAGTGGAGACGGGTATGTCGGGGAACTTCTTGAGTTGCAGCAAGGGTGTGAAGGACCCTCTGAAAGTTCCAGTGGTTAGATGTGATTGGCCTCGAGAAGCCTCAGCGGAAATGGGCCTCATCTCTCCTGGAGGGCAAAACCTCCTGGATTTTCTCGAGTTGCGGCAGGTGCTCTCGACTTACAACGGGGACCTCAGGGACCCGCTCTGGTGGCCTCAGGAAAGGCCAGTCCCCATGCGAGTTCCTCGGGGGCGTCTCGGGATTCCTCTCCCGTCGATGCCGGGGCCTAAGCCCTTGTGTGGAGTCGGGGCCGGAACCTGAGGATTCCTCTCCAGTGCTGACATGGATCTTGGGGTACTTCTGGAGTCTCCCCAGGGGAGTCAGTCCTCGTCTCGAATGCGGGCATGCACTTGCGCTTTCCATCAGAGCGGTGGCAGCAGTGTCACGCAGTCCGCCGCGTGGATCAAAGGATCTATGGTTTTCCCTCCAGTCTTTCCCACGAGGCTTTCCCACGAGGCTTTCCCACAGGGCTGTCCCACGTGCACACGTGGTGGGAGTCGATCCTCGGCTTGAACGTCAAGGCAGTGCAGGGAAAACAGGTTCCTCTGGAATGGACTGACACATCTGGGGGACTCTTGGAATGGTGGCACGACCCTGGAGTTCCTCTCGCCTTTCCTGTGGAGAGCGCCTCCTCTTGAGATGCGACGGGAACGCCGGGAATTCTTTCCCTATGAAACAGGGAAAGGATCCCTCATCTCAAGCTAGGAGGCGGAAACGCGGCTCCCCTGTATGTGTGCGGGACACCACGTGCTTCCTCTCGAGTGCAGACGGGTATGTCGGGGAACTTCTTGAGTTGCAGCAAGGGTGTGAAGGACCCTTTGGAAGTTCCAGTGGTTAGATGTGATTGGCCTCGAGAAGCCTCAGCGGAAATGGGCCTCATCTCGCCTGGAGGGCAAAACCTCCTGGATTTTCTCGAGTTGCGGCAGGTGCTCTCGACTTACGACGGGGACCTCAGGGACCCGCTCTGTTGGCCTCAGGAAAGGCCAGTCCCCATGCGAGTTCCTCGGGGGCCTCTCGGGATTCCTCTCCCGTCGATGCCGGGGCCTAAGACCTTGTGTGGAGTCGGGGCCGGAACCTGAGGATTCCTCTCCAGTGCTGACATGGATCTTGGGGTACTTCTGGAGTCTCCCCAGGGGAGTCAGTCCTCGTCTCGAATGCGGGCATGCACTTGCGCTTTCCTCCAGAGCGGTAGCAGCAGTGTCACGCAGTCCGCCGCGTGGATCAAAGGATCTATGGTTTTCCCTCGAGTCTTTCCCACGAGGCTTTCCCCCGAGGCTTTCCCACAGGGCTGTCCCACGTGCACATGTGGTGGGAGTCGATCCTCGGCTTGAACGTCAAGGCAGTGCACGGAAAACAGGTTCATCTGGAATGGACTGACACATCTGGGGGAGTCTTGGAATGGTGTCACGACCCTGGAGTTCCTCTTGCCTTTCCTGTGGAGAGCGCCTCCTCTTGAGATGCGACGGGAACGCCGGGAATTCTTTCCCTACGAAACAGGGAAAGGATCCCTCATCTCGAGCTAGGAGGCGGAAACGGGGCTCCCCTGGATGTGTGCGGGACCCCACGTGCTTCCTCTCGAGTGGAGACGGGTATGTCGGGGAACTTCTTGAGTTGCAGCAAGGGTGTGAAGGACCCTCTGAAAGTTCCAGTGGTTAGATGTGATTGGCCTCGAGAAGCCTCAGCGGAAATGGGCCTCATCTCTCCTGGAGGGCAAAACCTCCTGGATTTTCTCGAGTTGCGGCAGGTGCTCTCGACTTACAACGGGGACCTCAGGGACCCGCTCTGGTGGCCTCAGGAAAGGCCAGTCCCCATGCGAGTTCCTCGGGGGCGTCTCGGGATTCCTCTCCCGTCGATGCCGGGGCCTAAGCCCTTGTGTGGAGTCGGGGCCGGAACCTGAGGATTCCTCTCCAGTGCTGACATGGATCTTGGGGTACTTCTGGAGTCTCCCCAGGGGAGTCAGTCCTCGTCTCGAATGCGGGCATGCACTTGCGCTTTCCTCCAGAGCGGTAGCAGCAGTGTCACGCAGTCCGCCGCGTGGATCAAAGGATGTATGGTTTTCCCTCGAGTCTTTCCCACGAGGCTTTCCCACGAGGCTTTCCCACAGGGCTGTCCCACGTGCACACGTGGTGGGAGTCGATCCTCGGCTTGAACGTCAAGGCAGTGCAGGGAAAACAGGTTCCTCTGGAATGGGCTGATACATCTGGGGGACTCTCGGAATGGTGGCACGACCCTGGAGTTCCTCTCGCCTTTCCTGTGGAGAGCGCCTCCTCTTGAGATGCGACGGGAACGCCGGGAATTCTTTCCCTACGAAACAGGGAAAGGATCCCTCATTTCGAGCTAGGAGGCGGAAACGGGGCTCCCCTGGATGTGTGCGAGACACCACGTGCTTCCTCTCGAGTGGAGACGGGTATGTCGGGGAACTTCTTGAGTTGCAGCAAGGGTGTGAAGGACCCTTTGGAAGTTCCAGTGGTTAGATGTGATTGGACTCGAGAAGCCTCAGCGGAAATGGGCCTCATCACGCCTGGAGGGCAAAACCTCCTGGATTTTCTCGAGTTGCGGCAGGTGCTCTCGACTTACGACGGGGACCTCAGGGACCCGCTCTGGTGGCCTCAGGAAAGGCCAGTCCCCATGCGAGTTCTTCGGGGGCCTCTCGGGATTCCTCTCCCGTCGATGCCGGGGCCTAAGACCTTGTGTGGAGTCGGGGCCGGAACCTGAGGATTCCTCTCCAGTGCTGACATGGATCTTGGGGTACTTCTGGAGTCTCCCCAAGGAAGTCAGTCCTCGTCTCGAATGCGGGCATGCACTTGCGCTTTCCTCCAGAGCGGTAGCAGCCGTGTCACGCAGTCCGCCGCGTGGATCAAAGGATCTATGGTTTTCCCTCGAGTCTTTCCCACGAGGCTTTCCCACGAGGCTTTCCCACAGGGCTGTCCCACGTGCACACGTGGTGGGAGTCGATCCTCGGCTTGAACGTCAAGGCAGTGCAGGGAAAACAGGTTCCTCTGGAATGGACTGACACATCTGGGGGACTCTTGGAATGTTGGCATGACCCTGGAGTTCCTCTCGCCTTTCCTGTGGAGAGCGCCTCCTCTTGAGATGCGACGGGAACGCCGGGAATTCTTTCCCTACGAAACAGGGAAAGGATCCCTCATCTCGAGCTAGGAGGCGGAAACGGGGCTCCCCTGGCTGTGTGCGGGACCCCACGTGCTTCCTCTCGAGTGGAGACGGGTATGTCGGGGAACTTCTTGAGTTGCAGCAATGGTGTGAAGGACCCTTAGGAAGTTCAAGTGGTTAGATGTGATTGGTCTCGAGAAGCCTCAGCGGAAATGGGCCTCATCTCGCCTGGAGGGCAAAACCTCCTGGATTTTCTCGAGTTGCGGCAGGTGCTCTCGACTTACAACGGGGACCTCACGGACCCGCTCTGGTGGCCTCAGGAAAGGCCAGTCCCCATGCGAGTTCTTCGGGGGCGTCTCGGGATTCCTCTCCCGTCGATGCCGGGGCCTAAGCCCTTGTGTGGAGTCGGGGCCGGAACCTGAGGATTCCTCTCCAGTGCTGACATGGATCTTGGGGTACTTCTGAAGTCTCCCCAGGGGAGTCAGTACTCGTCTCGAATTCGGGCATGCACTTGCGCTTTCCTCCAGAGCGGTAGCAGCAGTGTCACGCAGTCCGCCGCGTGGATCAAAGGATCTATGGTTTTCCCTCGAGTCTTTCCCACGAGGTTTTCCCACGAGGCTTTCCCACAGGGCTGTCCCACGTGCACACGTGGTGGGAGTCGATCCTCGGCTTGAACGTCAAGGCAGTGCAGGGAAAACAGGTTCCTCTGGAATGGACTGACACATCGGGGGACTCTTAGAATGGTGGCATGACCCTGGAGTTCCTCTCGCCTTTCCTGTGGAGAGCGCCTCCTCTTGAGATGCGACGGGAACGCCGGGAATTCTTTCCCTATGAAACAGGGAAAGGATCCCTCATCTCGAGCTAGGAGGCGGAAACGGGGCTCCCCTGGATGTGTGCGGGACACCACGTGCTTCCTCTCGAGTGCAGACGGGTATGTTGGGGAACTTCTTGAGTTGCAGCAAGGGTGTGAAGGACCCTTTGAAAGTTCCAGTGGTTAGATGTGATTGGCCTCGAGAAGCCTCAGCGGAAATGGGCCTCATCTCGCCTGGAGGGCAAAACCTCCTGGATTTTCTCGAGTTGCGGCAGGTGCTCTCGACTTATGACGGGGACCTCAGGGACCCGCTCTGGTGGCCTCAGGAAAGGCCAGTCCCCATGCGAGTTCCTCGGGGGCCTCTCGGGATTCCTCTCCCGTCGATGCCGGGCCTACGACCTTGTGTGGAGTCGGGGCCGGAACCTGAGGATTCCTCTCCAGTGCTGACATGGATCTTGGGGTACTTCTGGAGTCTCCCCAGGGGAGTCAGTCCTCGTCTCGAATGCGGGCATGCACTTGCGCTTTCCTCCAGAGCGGTAGCAGCAGTGTCACGCAGTCCGCCGCGAGGATCAAAGGATCTATGGTTTTCCCTCGAGTCTTTCCCACGAGGCTTTCCCCCGAGGCTTTCCCACAGGGCTGTCCCACGTGCACACGTGGTGGGAGTCGACCCTCGGCTTGAACGTCAAGGCAGTGCAGGGAAAAAAGCTTCCTCTGGAATGGACTGACCCATCTGGGGGACTCTTGGAATGGTGTCACGACCCTGGAGTTCCTCTCGCCTTTCCTGTGGAGAGCGCCTCCTCTTGAGATGCGACGGGAACGCCGGGAATTCTTTCCCTACGAAACAGGGAAAGGATCCCTCATCTCGAGCTAGGAGGCGGAAACGGGGCTCCCCTGGATGTGTGCGGGACACCACGTGCTTCCTCTCGAGTGCAGACGGGTATGTCGGGGAACTTTTTGAGTTGCAGCAAGGGTGTGAAGGACCCTCTGAAAGTTCCAGTGGTTAGATGTGATTGGCCTCGAGAAGCCTCAGCGGAAATGGGCCTCATCTGGCCTGGAGGGCAAAACCTCCTGGATTTTCTCGAGTTGCGGCAGGTGCTCTCGACTTACGACGGGGACCTCAGGGACCCGCTCTGGTGGCCTCAGGAAAGGCCAGTCCCCATGCGAGTTCCTCGGGGGCCTCTCGGGATTCCTCTCCCGTCGATGCCGGGGCCTAAGACCTTGTGTGGAGTCGGGGCCGGAACCTGAGGATTCCTCTCCAGTGCTGACATGGATCTTGGGGTACTTCTGGAGTCTCCCCAGGGGAGTCAGACCTCGTCTCGAATGCGGGCATGCACTTGCGCTTTCCTCCAGAGCGGTAGCAGCAGTGTCACGCAGTCCACCGCGTGGATCATAGGATCTATGGTTTTCCGTCGAGTCTTTCCCACGAGGCTTTCCCCCGAGGCTTACCCACAGGGCTGTCTCACGTGCACACGTGGTGGGAGTCGATCCTCGGCTTGAACGTCAAGGCAGTGCAGGGAACACAGGTTCCTCTGGAATGGACTGACACATCTGGGGGACTCTTGGAATGGTGTCACGACCCTGGAGTTCCTCTCGCCTTTCCTGTGGAGAGCGACTCCTCTTGAGATGCGACGGGAACGCCGGGAATTCTTTCCCTACGAAACAGGGAAAGGATCCCTCATCTCGAGCTAGGAGGCGGAAACGGGGCTCCCCTGGATGTGTGCGGGACCCCACGTGCTTCCTCTCGAGTGGAGACGGGTATGTCGGGGAACTTCTTGAGTTGCAGCAATGGTGTGAAGGACCCTTTGGAAGTTCCAGTGGTTAGATGTGATTGGCCTCGAGAAGCCTCAGCGGAAATGGGCCTCATCTCGCCTGGAGGGCAAAACCTCCTGGATTTTCTCGAGTTGCGGCAGGTGCTCTCGACTTACAACGGGGACCTGAGGGACCCGCTCTGGTGGCCTCAGGAAAGGCCAGTCCCCATGCGAGTTCCTCGGGGGCGTCTAGGGATTCCTCTCCCGTAGATGTCGGGGCCTAAGCCCTTGTGTGGAGTCGGGGCCGGAACCTGAGGATTCCTCTCCAGTGCTGACATGGATCTTGGGGTACTTCTGGAGTCTCCCCAGGGGAGTCAGTCCTCGTCTCGAATGCGGGCATGCACTTGCGCTTTCCTCCAGAGCGGTAGCAGCAGTGTCACGCAGTCCGCCGCGTGGATCAAAGGATCTATGGTTTTCCCTCGAGTCTTTCCCACGAGGCTTTCCCACGAGGCTTTCCCACAGGGCTGTCCCACGTGCACACGTGGTGGGAGTCGATCCTCGGCTTGAACGTCAAGGCAGTGCAGGGAAAACAGGTTCCTCTGGAATGGGCTGATACATCTGGGGGACTCTCGGAATGGTGGCACGACCCTGGAGTTCCTCTCGCCTTTCCTGTGGAGAGCGCCTCCTCTTGAGATGCGACGGGAACGCCGGGAATTCTTTCCCTACGAAACAGGGAAAGGATCCCTCATCTCGAGTTAGGAGGCGGAAACGGGGTTCCCCTGGATGTGTGCGGGACACCACGTGCTTCCTCTCGAGTGGAGACGGGTATGTCGGGGAACTTCTTGAGTTGCAGCAAGGGTGTGAAGGACCCTTTGGAAGTTCCAGTGGTTAGATGTGATTGGCCTCGAGAAGCCTCAGCGGAAATGGGCCTCATCTCGCCTGGAGGGCAAAACCTCCTGGATTTTCTCGAGTTGCGGCAGGTGCTCTCGACTTACGACGGGGACCTCAGGGAACCGCTCTGGTGGCCTCAGAAAAGGCCAGTCCCCATGCGAGTTCCTCGGGGGCCTCTCGGGATTCCTCTCCCGTCGATGCCGGGGCCTAAGACCTTGTGTGGAGTCGGGGCCGGAACCTGAGGATTCCTCTCCAGTGCTGACATGGATCTTGGGGTACTTCTGGAGTCTCCCCAAGGAAGTCAGTCCTCGTCTCGAATGCGGGCATGCACTTGCGCTTTCCTCCAGAGCGGTAGCAGCCGTGTCACGCAGTCCGCCGCGTGGATCAAAGGATCTATGGTTTTCCCTCGAGTCTTTCCCACGTGGTTTTCCCACGAGGCTTTCCCACAGGGCTGTCCCACGTGCACACGTGGTGGGAGTCGATCCTCGGCTTGAACGTCAAGGCAGTGCAGGGAAAACAGGTTCCTCTGGAATGGACTGACACATCTGGGGGACTCTTGGAATGGTGTCACGACCCTGGAGTTCCTCTCGCCTTTCCTGTGGAGAGCGCCTCCTCTTGAGATGCGACTGGAACGCCGGGAATTCTTTCCCTACGAAACAGGGAAGGATCCCTCATCTCGAGCTAGGAGGCGGAAACGGGGCTCCCCTGGATGTGTGAGGGACCCCACTTGCTTCCTCTCGAGTGGAGACGGGTATGTCGGGGAACTTCTTGAGTTGCAGCAATGGTGTGAAGGACCCTTTGGAAGTTCCAGTGGTTAGATGTGATTGGCCTCGAGAAGCCTCAGCGGAAATGGGCCTCATCTCGCCTGGAGGGCAAAACCTCCTGGATTTTCTCGAGTTGCGGCAGGTGCTCTCGACTTACAACGGGGACCTCAGGGACCCGCTCTGGTGGCCTCAGGAAAGGCCAGTCCCCATGCGAGTTCCTCGGGGGCCACTCGGGATTCCTCTCCCGTCGATGCCGGGGACTAAGACCTTGTGTGGAGTCGGGGCCGGAACATGAGGATTCCTCTCCAGTGCTGACATGGATCTTGGGGTACTTCTGGAGTCTCCCCAGGGCATTCAGTCCTCGTCTCGAATGCGGGCATGCACTTGCGCTTTCCTCCAGAGCGGTAGCAGCAGTGTCACGCAGTCCGCCGCGTGGATCAAAGGATCTATGGTTTTCCCTCGAGTCTTTCCCACGAGGCTTTCCCACGAGGCTTTCCCACAGGGCTGTCCCACGTGCACACGTGGTGGGAGTCGATCCTCGGCTTGAACGTCAAGGCAGTGCAGGGAAAACAGGTTCCTCTGGAATGGACTGTCACATCTGGGGGACTCTTGGAATGGTGTCACGACCCTGGAGTTCCTCTCGCCTTTCCTGTGGAGAGCGCCTCCTCTTGAGATGCGACGGGAACGCCGGGAATTCTTTCCCTACGAAACAGGGAAAGGATCCCTCATCTCGAGCTAGGAGGCGGAAACGAAGCTCCCCTGGATGTGTGCGGGACCCCACGTGCTTCCTCTCGAGTGGAGACGGGTATGTCGGGGAACTTCTTGAGTTGCAGCAATGGTGTGAAGGACCCTTTGGAAGTTCCAGTGGTTAGATGTGATTGGCCTCGAGAAGCCTCAGCGGAAATGGGCCTCATCTGGCCTGGAGGGCAAAACCTCCTGGATTTTCTCGAGTTGCGGCAGGTGCTCTCGACTTAAGACGGGGACCTCAGGGAACCGCTCTGGTGGCCTCAGGAAAGGCCAGTCCCCATGCGAGTTCCTCGGGGGCCTCTCGGGATTCCTCTCCCGTCGATGCCGGGGCCTAAGACCTTGTGTGGAGTCGGGGCCGGAACCTGAGGATTCCTCTCCAGTGCTGACATGGATCTTGGGGTACTTCTGGAGTCTCCCTAGGGGAGTCAGTCCTCGTCTCGAATGCGGGCATGCACTTGCGCTTTCCTCCAGAGCGGTAGCAGCAGTGTCACGCAGTCCGCCGCGTGGATCAAAGGATCTATGTTTTTCCCTCGAGTCTTTCCCACGAGGCTTTCCCACGAGGCTTTCCCACAGGGCTGTCCCACGTGCACACGTGGTGGGAGTCGATCCTCGGCTTGAACGTCAAGGCAGTGCAGGGAAAACAGGTTCCTCTGGAATGGACTGACACATCTGGGGGACTCTTGGAATGGTGGCACGAACCTGGAGTTCCTCTCGCCTTTCCTGTGGAGAGCGCCTCCTCTTGAGATGCGACGGGAACGCCGGGAATTCTTTCCCTACGAAACAGGGAAAGGATCCCTCATCTCGAGCTAGGAGGCGGAAACGGGGCTCCCCTGGATGTGTGCGGGAAACCACGTGCTTCCTCTCGAGTGCAGACGGGTATGTCGGGGAACTTCTTGAGTTGCAGCAATGGTGTGAAGGACCCTTTGGAAGTTCCAGTGGTTAGATGTGATTGGCCTCGAGAAGCCTCAGCGGAAATGGGCCTCATCTCGCCTGGAGGGCAAAACCTCCTGGATTTTCTCGAGTTGCGGCAGGTGCTCTCGACTTACGACGGGGACCTCAGGGACCCGCTCTGGTGGCCTCAGGAAAGGCCAGTCCCCATGCGAGTTCCTCGGGGGCGTCTCGGGATTCCTCTCCCGTCGATGCCGGGGCCTAAGACCTTGTGTGGAGTCGGGGCCGGAACCTGAGGATTTCTCTCCAGTGCTGACATGGATCTTGGGGTACTTCTGGAGTCTCCCCAGGGGAGTCAGTCCTCGTCTCGAATGCGGGCATGCACTTGCGCTTTCCTCCAGAGCGGTAGCAGCAGTGTCACGCAGTCCTCCGCGTGGATCAAAGGATCTATGGTTTTCCCTCGAGTCTTTCCCACGAGGCTTTCCCACGAGGCTTTCCCACAGGGCTGTCCCACGTGCACACGTGGTGGGAGTCGATCCTCGGCTTGAACGTCAAGGCAATGCAGGGAAAACAGGTTCCTCTGGAATGGACTGACACATCTGGGGGACTCTTGGAATGGTGTCACGACCCTGGAGTTCCTCTCGCCTTTCCTGTGGAGAGCGCCTCCTCTTGAGATGCGACGGGAACGACGGGAATTCTTTCCCTATGAAACAGGGAAAGGATCCCTCATCTCGAGCTAGGAGGCGGAAACGGGGCTCCCCTGGATGTGTGCGGGACCCCACGTGCTTCCTCTCGAGTGGAGACGGGTATGTCGGGGAACTTCTTGAGTTGCAGCAATGGTGTGAAGGACCCTTTGGAAGTTCCAGTGGTTAGATGTGATTGGCCTCGAGAAGCCTCAGCGGAAATGGGCCTCATCTGGCCTGGAGGGCAAAACCTCCTGGATTTTCTCGAGTTGCGGCAGGTGCTCTCGACTTACGTCGGGACCGCAGGGAACCGCTCTGGTGGCCTCAGGAAAGGCCAGTCCCCATGCGAGTTCCTCGGGGGCCTCTCGGGATTCCTCTCCCGTCGATGCCGGGGCCTAAGACCTTGTGTGGAGTCGGGGCCGGAACCTGAGGATTCCTCTCCAGTGCTGACATGGATCTTGGGGTACTTCTGGAGTCTCCCCAGGGGAGTCAGTCCTCGTCTCGAATGCGGGCATGCACTTGCGCTTTCCTCCAGAACGGTAGCAGCAGTGTCACGCAGTCCTCCGCGTGGATCAAAGGATCTATGGTTTTCCCTCGAGTCTTTCCCACGAGGCTTTCCCACGAGGCTTTCCCACAGGGCTGTCCCACGTGCACACGTGGTGGGAGTCGATCCTCGGCTTGAACGTCAAGGCAGTGCAGGGAAAACAGGTTCCTCTGGAATGGACTGACACATCTGGGGGACTCTTGGAATGGTGTCTCGACCCTGGAGTTCCTCTCGCCTTTCCTGTGGAGAGCGCCTCCTCTTGAGATGCGACGGGGACTCCGGGAATTCTTTCCCTACGAAACAGGGAAAGGATCCCTCATCTCGAGCTAGGAGGCGGAAACGGGGCTCCCCTGGATGTGTGCGGGACCCACGTGCTTCCTCTCGAGTGGAGACGGGTATGTCGGGGAACTTCTTGAGTTGCAGCAATGGTGTGAAGGACCCTTTGGAAGTTCCAGTGGTTAGATGTGATTGGCCTCGAGAAGCCTCAGCGAAAATGGGCCTCATCTGGCCTGGAGGGCAAAACCTCCTGTATTTTCTCGAGTTGCGGCAGGTGCTCTCGACTTACGACGGGGACCTCAGGGACCCGCTCTGGTGGCCTCGGGAAAGGCCAGTCCCCATGCGAGTTCCTCGGGGGCCACTCGGGATTCCTCTCCCGTCTATGCCGGGGACTAAGACCTTGTGTGGAGTCGGGGCCGGAACATGAGGATTCCTCTCCAGTGCTGACATGGATCTTGGGGTACTTCTGGAGTCTCCCCAGGGGAGTCAGTCCTCGTCTCGAATGCGGGCATGCACTTGCGCTTTCCTCCAGAGCGGTAGCAGCAGTGTCACGCAGTCCGCCGCGTGGATCAAAGGATCTATGGTTTTCCCTCGAGTCTTTCCCACGAGGCTTTCCCACGAGGCTTTCCCACAGGGCTGTCCCACGTGCACACGTGGTGGGAGTCGATCCTCGGCTTGAACGTCAAGGCAGTGCAGGGAAAACAGGTTCCTCTGGAATGAACTGTCACATCTGGGGGACTCTTGGAATGGTGTCACGACCCTGGAGTTCCTCTCGCCTATCCTGTGGAGAGCGCCTCCTCTTGAGATGCGACGGGAACGCCGGGAATTCTTTCCCTACGAAACAGGGAAAGGATCCCTCATCTCGAGCTAGGAGGCGGAAACGAAGCTCCCCTGGATGTGTGCGGGACCCCACGTGCTTCCTCTCGAGTGGAGACGGGTATGTCGGGGAACTTCTTGAGTTGCAGCAATGGTGTGAAGGACCCTTTGGAAGTTCCAGTGGTTAGATGTGATTGGCCTCGAGAAGCCTCAGCGGAAATGGGCCTCATCTCGCCTGGAGGGCAAAACCTCCTGGATTTTCTCGAGTTGCGGCAGGTGCTCTCGACTTACGACGGGGACCTCAGGGACCCGCTCTGGTGGCCTCAGGAAAGGCCAGTCCCCATGCGAGTTCCTCGGGGGCGTCTCGGGATTCCTCTCCCGTCGATGCCGGGGCCTAAGACCTTGTGTGGAGTCGGGGCCGGAACCTGAGGATTTCTCTCCAGTGCTGACATGGATCTTGGGGTACTTCTGGAGTCTCCCCAGGGGAGTCAGTCCTCGTCTCGAATGCGGGCATGCACTTGCGCTTTCCTCCAGAGCGGTAGCAGCAGTGTCACGCAGTCCTCCGCGTGGATCAAAGGATCTATGGTTTTCCCTCGAGTCTTTCCCACGAGGCTTTCCCACGAGGCTTTCCCACAGGGCTGTCCCACGTGCACACGTGGTGGGAGTCGATCCTCGGCTTGAACGTCAAGGCAGTGCAGGGAAAACAGGTTCCTCTGGAATGGACTGACACATCTGGGGGACTCTTGGAATGGTGTCACGACCCTGGAGTTCCTCTCGCCTTTCCTGTGGAGAGCGCCTCCTCTTGAGATGCGACGGGAACGACGGGAATTATTTCCCTATGAAACAGGGAAAGGATCCCTCATCTCGAGCTAGGAGGCGGAAACGGGGCTCCCCTGGATGTGTGCGGGACCCCACGTGCTTCCTCTCGAGTGGAGACGGGTATGTCGGGGAACTTCTTGAGTTGCAGCAATGGTGTGAAGGACCCTTTGGAAGTTCCAGTGGTTAGATGTGATTGGCCTCGAGAAGCCTCAGCGGAAATGGGCCTCATCTGGCCTGGAGGGCAAAACCTCCTGGATTTTCTCGAGTTGCGGCAGGTGCTCTCGACTTACGTCGGGACCTCAGGGAACCGCTCTGGTGGCCTCAGGAAAGGCCAGTCCCCATGCGAGTTCCTCGGGGGCCTCTCGGGATTCCTCTCCCGTCGATGCCGGGGCCTAAGACCTTGTGTGGAGTCGGGGCCGGAACCTGAGGATTCCTCTCCAGTGCTGACATGGATCTTGGGGTACTTCTGGAGTCTCCCCAGGGGAGTCAGTCCTCGTCTCGAATGCGGGCATGCACTTGCGCTTTCCTCCAGAACGGTAGCAGCAGTGTCACGCAGTCCTCCGCGTGGATCAAAGGATCTATGGTTTTCCCTCGAGTCTTTCCCACGAGGCTTTCCCACGAGGCTTTCCCACAGGGCTGTCCCACGTGCACACGTGGTGGGAGTCGATCCTCGGCTTGAACGTCAAGGCAGTGCAGGGAAACCAGGTTCCTCTGGAATGGACTGACACATCTGGGGGACTCTTGGAATGGTGTCACGACCCTGGAGTTCCTCTCGCCTTTCCTGTGGAGAGCGCCTCCTCTTGAGATGCGACGGGAACGACGGGAATTCTTTCCCTATGAAACAGGGAAAGGATCCCTCATCTCGAGCTAGGAGGCGGAAACGGGGCTCCCCTGGATGTGTGCGGGACCCCACGTGCTTCCTCTCGAGTGGAGACGGGTATGTCGGGGAACTTCTTGAGTTGCAGCAATGGTGTGAAGGACCCTTTGGAAGTTCCAGTGGTTAGATGTGATTGGCCTCGAGAAGCCTCAGCGGAAATGGGCCTCATCTGGCCTGGAGGGCAAAACCTCCTGGATTTTCTCGAGTTGCGGCAGGTGCTCTCGACTTACGTCGGGACCTCAGGGAACCGCTCTGGTGGCCTCAGGAAAGGCCAGTCCCCATGCGAGTTCCTCGGGGGCCTCTCGGGATTCCTCTCCCGTCGATGCCGGGGCCTAAGACCTTGTGTGGAGTCGGGGCCGGAACCTGAGGATTCCTCTCCAGTGCTGACATGGATCTTGGGGTACTTCTGGAGTCTCCCCAGGGGAGTCAGTCCTCGTCTCGAATGCGGGCATGCACTTGCGCTTTCCTCCAGAACGGTAGCAGCAGTGTCACGCAGTCCTCCGCGTGGATCAAAGGATCTATGGTTTTCCCTCGAGTCTTTCCCACGAGGCTTTCCCACGAGGCTTTCCCACAGGGCTGTCCCACGTGCACACGTGGTGGGAGTCGATCCTCGGCTTGAACGTCAAGGCAGTGCAGGGAAACCAGGTTCCTCTGGAATGGACTGACACATCTGGGGGACTCTTGGAATGGTGTCTCGACCCTGGAGTTCCTCTCGCCTTTCCTGTGGAGAGCGCCTCCTCTTGAGATGCGACGGGGACTCCGGGAATTCTTTCCCTACGAAACAGGGAAAGGATCCTTCATCTCGAGCTAGGAGGCGGAAACGGGGCTCCCCTGGATGTGTGCGGGACCCACGTGCTTCCTCTCGAGTGGAGACGGGTATGTCGGGGAACTTCTTGAGTTGCAGCAATGGTGTGAAGGACCCTTTGGAAGTTCCAGTGGTTAGATGTGATTGGCCACGAGAAGCCTCAGCGGAAATGGGCCTCATCTGGCCTGGAGGGCAAAACCTCCTGGATTTTCTCGTGTTGCGGCAGGTGCTCGCGACTTACGACGGGGACCTCAGAGAACCGCTCTGGGGGCCTCAGGAAAGGCCAGTCATCATGCGAGTTCCTCGGGGGCCTCTCGGGATTCCTCTCCCGTCGATGCCGGGGCCTAAGACCTTGTGTGGAGTCGGGGCCGGAACCTGAGGATTCCTCTCCAGTGCTGACATGGATCTTGGGGTACTTCTGGAGTCTCCCCAGGGGAGTCAGTCCTCGTCTCGAATGCGGGCATGCACTTGCTCTTTCCTCCAGAGCGGTAGCAGCAGTGTCACGCAGTCCGCCGCGTGGATCAAAGGATCTATGGTTTTCCCTCGAGTCTTTCCCACGAGGCTTTCCCACGAGGCTTTCCCACGAGGCTGTCCCACGTGCACACGTGGTGGGAGTCGATCCTCGGCTTGAACGTCAAGGCAGTGCAGGGAAAACAGGTTCCTCTGGAATGGACTGACCCATCTGGGGGACTCTTGGAATGGTGGCACGACCCTGGAGTTCCTCTCGCCTTTCCTGTGGAGAGCGCCTCCTCTTGAGATGCGACGGGAACGCCGGGAATTCTTTCCCTACGAAACAGGGAAAGGATCCCTCATCTCGAGCTAGGAGGCGGAAACGGGGCTCCCCTGGATGTGTGCGGGACCCACGTGCTTCCTCTCGAGTGGAGACGGGTATGTCGGGGAACTTCTTGAGTTGCAGCAAGGGTGTGAAGGACCCTTTGGAAGTTCCAGTGGTTAGACTTGATTAGCCTCGAGAAGCCTCAGCGGAAATGGGCCTCATCTCGCCTGGAGGGCAAAACCTCCTGGATTTTATCGAGTTGCGGCAGGTGCTCTCGACTTACGACGGGGACCTCAGGGACCCGCTCTGGTGGCCTCAGGAAAGGCCAGTCCCCATGCGAGTTCCTCGGAGCCCTCTCGGGATTCCTCTCCCGTCGATGCCGGGGCCTAAGACATTGTGTGGAGTCGGGGCCGGAACCTGAGGATTCCTCTCCAGTGCTGACATGGATCTTGGGGTACTTCTGGAGTCTCCCCAGGGGAGTCAGTCCTCGTCTCGAATGCGGGCATGCACTTGCGCTTTCCTCCAGAGCGGAAGCAGCAGTGTCACGCAGTCCGCCGCGTGGATCAAAGGATCTATGGTTTTCCCTCGAGTCTTTCCCACGAGGCTTTCCCACGAGGCTGTCCCACGTGCACACGTGGTGGGAGTCGATCCTCGGCTTGAACGTCAAGGCAGTGCAGGGAAAACAGGTTCCTCTGGAATGGACTGACCCATCTGGGGGACTCTTGGAACGGTGGCACGACCCTGGAGTTCCTCTCGCCTTTCCTGTGGAGAGCGCCTCCTCTTGAGATGCGACGGGAACGCCGGGAATTCTTTCCCTACGAAACAGGGAAAGGATCCCTCATCTCGAGCTAGGAGGCGGAAACGGGGCTCCCCTGGATGTGTGCGGGACCCACGTGCTTCCTCTCGAGTGGAGACGGGTATGTCGGGGAACTTCTTGAGTTGCAGCAAGGGTGTGAAGGACCCTTTGGAAGTTCCAGTGGTTAGACGTGATTAGCCTCGAGAAGCCTCAGCGGAAATGGGCCTCATCTCGCCTGGAGGGCAAAACCTCCTGGATTTTCTCGAGTTGCGGCAGGTGCTCTCGACTTACGACGGGGACCTCAGGGACCCGATCTGGTGGCCTCAGGAAAGGCCAGTCCCCATGCGAGTTCCTCGGGGCCCTCTCGGGATTCCTCTCCCGTCGATGCCGGGGCCTAAGACCTTGTGTGGAGTCGGGGCCGGAACCTGAGGATTCCTCTCCAGTGCTGACATGGATCTTGGGGTACTTCTGGAGTCTCCCCAGGGGAGTCAGTCCTCGTCTCGAATGCGGGCATGCACTTGCGCTTTCCTCCAGAGCGGTAGCAGCAGTGTCACGCAGTCCGCCGCGTGGATCAAAGGATCTATGGTTTTCCCTCGAGTCTTTCCCACGAGGCTTTCCCACGAGGCTGTCCCACGTGCACACGTGGTGGGAGTCGATCCTCGGCTTGAACGTCAAGGCAGTGCAGGGAAAACAGGTTCCTCTGGAATGGACTGACACATCTGGGGGACTCTTGGAATGGTGGCACGACCCTGGAGTTCCTCTCGACTTTCGTGTGGAGAGCGCCTCCTCTTGAGATGCGACGGGAACGCCGGGAATTCTTTCCCTAAGAAACAGGGAAAGGATCCCTCATCTCGAGCTAGGAGGCGGAAACGGGGCTCCCCTGGATGTGTGCGGGACACCACGTGCTTCCTCTCGAGTGGAGACGGGTATGTCGGGGAACTTCTTGAGTTGCAGCAAGGGTGTGAAGGACCCTTTGGAAGTTCCAGTGGTTAGATGTGATTGGCTTCCAGAAGCCTCAGCGGAAATGGGCCTCATCTCGCCTGTAGGGCAAAACCTCCTGGATTTTCTCGAGTTGCGGCAGGTGCTCTCGACTTACGACGGGGACCTCAGGGACCTGCTCTGGTGGCCTCAGGAAAGGCCAGTCCCCATGCGAGTTCCTCGGGGGCCTCTCGGGATTCCTCTCCCGTCGATGCCGGGGCCTAAGACCTTGTGTGGAGTCGGGGCCGGAACTTGAGGATTCCTCTCCAGTGCTGACATGGATCTTGGGGTACTTCTGGAGTCTCCCCAGGGGAGTCAGTCCTCGTCTCGAATGCGGGCATGCACATGCGCTTTCCTCCAGAGCGGTAGCAGCAGTGTCACGCAGTCCGCCGCGTGGATCAAAGGATCTATGGTTTTCCCTCGAGTCTTTCCCACGAGGCTTTCCCTCGAGGCTTTCCCACAGGGCTGTCCCACGTGCACACGTGGTGGGAGTCGATCCTCGGCTTGAACGTCAAGGCAATGCAGGGAAAACAGGTTCCTCTGGAATGGACTGACACATCTGGGGGACTCTTGGAATGGTGTCACGACCCTGGAGTTCCTCTCGCCTTTCCTGTGGAGAGCGCCTCCTCTTGAGATGCGACGGGAACGACGGGAATTCTTTCCCTATGAAACAGGGAAAGGATCCCTAATCTCGAGCTAGGAGGCGGAAACGGGGCTCCCCTGGATGTGTGCGGGACCCCACGTGCTTCCTCTCGAGTGGAGACGGGTATGTCGGGGAACTTCTTGAGTTGCAGCAATGGTGTGAAGGACCTTTTGGAAGTTCCAGTGGTTAGATGTGATTGGCCTCGAGAAGCCTCAGCGGAAATGGGCCTCATCTGGCCTGGAGGGCAAAACCACCTGGATTTTCTCGAGTTGCGGCAGGTGCTCTCGACTTACGACGGGACCTCAGGGAACCGCTCTGGTGGCCTCAGGAAAGGCCAGTCCCCATGCGAGTTCCTCGGGGGCCTCTCGGGATTCCTCTCCCGTCTATGCCGGGGACTAAGACCTTGTGTGGAGTCGGGGCCGGAACATGAGGATTCCTCTCCAGTGCTGACATGGATCTTGGGGTACTTCTGGAGTCTCCCCAGGGGAGTCAGTCCTCGTCTCGAATGCGGGCATGCACTTGCGCTTTCCTCCAGAGCGGTAGCAGCAGTGACACGCAGTCCGCCGCGTGGATCAAAGGATCTATGGTTTTCCCTCGAGTCTTTCCCACGAGGCTTTCCCACGAGGCTTTCCCACAGGGCTGTCCCACGTGCACACGTGGTGGGAGTCGATCCTCGGCTTGAACGTCAAGGCAGTGCAGGGAAAACAGGTTCCTCTGGAATGGACTGTCACATCTGGGGGACTCTTGGAATGGTGTCACGACCCTGGAGTTCCTCTCGCCTTTCCTGTGGAGAGCGCCTCCTCTTGAGATGCGACGGGAACGCCGGGAATTCTTTCCCTACGAAACAGGGAAAGGATCCTTCATCTCGAGCTAGGAGGCGGAAACGAAGCTCCCCTGGATGTGTGCGGGACCCCACGTGCTTCCTCTCGAGTGGAGACGGGTATGTCGGGGAACTTCTTGAGTTGCAGCAATGGTGTGAAGGACCCTTTGGAAGTTCCAGTGGTTAGATGTGATTGGCCACGAGAAGCCTCAGCGGAAATGGGCCTCATCTGGCCTGGAGGGCAAAACCTCCTGGATTTTCTCGTGTTGCGGCAGGTGCTCGCGACTTACGACGGGGACCTCAGGGAACCGCTCTGGGGGCCTCAGGAAAGGCCAGTCCGCATGCGAGTTCCTCGGGGGCCTCTCGGGATTCCTCTCCCGTCGATGCCGGGGCCTAAGACCTTGTGTGGAGTCGGGGCCGGAACCTGAGGATTCCTCTCCAGTGCTGACATGGATCTTGGGGTACTTCTGGAGTCTCCCCAGGGGAGTCAGTCCTCGTCTCGAATGCGGGCATGCACTTGCTCTTTACTCCAGAGCGGTAGCAGCAGTGTCACGCAGTCCGCCGCGTGGATCAAAGGATCTATGGTTTTCCCTCGAGTCTTTACCACGAGGCTTTCCCACGAGGCTTTCCCACGAGGCTGTCCCACGTGCACACGTGGTGGGAGTCGATCCTCGGCTTGAACGTCAAGGCAGTGCAGGGAAAACAGGTTCCTCTGGAATGGACTGACCCATCTGGGGGACTCTTGGAATGGTGGCACGACCCTGGAGTTCCTCTCGCCTTTCCTGTGGAGAGCGCCTCCTCTTGAGATGCGACGGGAACGCCGGGAATTCTTTCCCTAAGAAACAGGGAAAGGATCCCTCATCTCGAGCTAGGAGGCGGAAACGGGGCTCCCCTGGATGTGTGCGGGACCCACGTGCTTCCTCTCGAGTGGAGACGGGTATGTCGGGGAACTTCTTGAGTTGCAGCAAGGGTGTGAAGGACCCTTTGGAAGTTCCAGTGGTTAGACTTGATTAGCCTCGAGAAGCCTCAGCGGAAATGGGCCTCATCTCGCCTGGAGGGCAAAACCTCCTGGATTTTATCGAGTTGCGGCAGGTGCTCTCGACTTACGACGGGGACCTCAGGGACCCGCTCTGGTGGCCTCAGGAAAGGCCAGTCCCCATGCGAGTTCCTCGGAGCCCTCTCGGGATTCCTCTCCCGTCGATGCCGGGGCCTAAGACATTGTGTGGAGTCGGGGCCGGAACCTGAGGATTCCTCTCCAGTGCTGACATGGATCTTGGGGTACTTCTGGAGTCTCCCCAGGGGAGTCAGTCCTCGTCTCGAATGCGGGCATGCACTTGCGCTTTCCTCCAGAGCGGTAGCAGCAGTGTCACGCAGTCCGCCGCGTGGATCAAAGGATCTATGGTTTTCCCTCGAGTCTTTCCCACGAGGCTTTCCCACGAGGCTGTCCCACGTGCACACGTGGTGGGAGTCGATCCTCGGCTTGAACGTCAAGGCAGTGCAGGGAAAACAGGTTCCTCTGGAATGGACTGACACATCTGGGGGACTCTTGGAATGGTGGCACGACCCTGGAGTTCCTCTCGCCTTTCCTGTGGAGAGCGCCTCCTCTTGAGATGCGACGGGAACGCCGGGAATTCTTTCCCTACGAAACAGGGAAAGGATCCCTCATCTCGAGCTAGGAGGCGGAAACGGGGCTCCCCTGGATGTGTGCGGGACCCACGTGCTTCCTCTCGAGTGGAGACGGGTATGTCGGGGAACTTCTTGAGTTGCAGCAAGGGTGTGAAGGACCCTTTGGAAGTTCCAGTGGTTAGACGTGATTAGCCTCGAGAAGCCTCAGCGGAAATGGGCCTCATCTCGCCTGGAGTGCAAAACCTCCTGGATTTTCTCGAGTTGCGGCAGGTGCTCTCGACTTACGACGGGGACCTCAGGGACCCGCTCTGGTGGCCTCAGGAAAGGCCAGTCCCCATGCGAGTTCCTCGGGGCCCTCTCGGGATTCCTCTCCCGTCGATGCCGGGGCCTAAGACCTTGTGTGGAGTCGGGGCCGGAACCTGAGGATTCCTCTCCAGTGCTGACATGGATCTTGGGGTACTTCTGGAGTCTCCCCAGGGGAGTCAGTCCTCGTCTCGAATGCGGGCATGCACTTGCGCTTTCCTCCAGAGCGGTAGCAGCAGTGTCACGCAGTCCGCCGCGTGGATCAAAGGATCTATGGTTTTCCCTCGAGTCTTTCCCACGAGGCTTTCCCACGAGGCTGTCCCACGTGCACACGTGGTGGGAGTCGATCCTCGGCTTGAACGTCAAGGCAGTGCAGGGAAAACAGGTTCCTCTGGAATGGACTGACACATCTGGGGGACTCTTGGAATGGTGGCACGACCCTGGAGTTCCTCTCCCCTTTCCTGTGGAGAGCGCCTCCTCTTGAGATGCGACGGGAACGCCGGGAATTCTTTCCCTAAGAAACAGGGAAAGGATCCCTCATCTCGAGCTAGGAGGCGGAAACGGGGCTCCCCTGGATGTGTGCGGGACACCACGTGCTTCCTCTCGAGTGGAGACGGGTATGTCGGGGAACTTCTTGAGTTGCAGCAAGGGTGTGAAGGACCCTTTGGAAGTTCCAGTGGTTAGATGTGATTGGCTTCCAGAAGCCTCAGCGGAAATGGGCCTCATCTCGCCTGTAGGGCAAAACCTCCTGGATTTTCTCGAGTTGCGGCAGGTGCTCTCGACTTACGACGGGGACCTCAGGGACCTGCTCTGGTGGCCTCAGGAAAGGCCAGTCCCCATGCGAGTTCCTCGGGGGCCTCTCGGGATTCCTCTCCCGTCGATGCCGGGGCCTAAGACCTTGTGTGGAGTCGGGGCCGGAACTTGAGGATTCCTCCCCAGTGCTGACATGGATCTTGGGGTACTTCTGGAGTCTCCCCAGGGGAGTCAGTCCTCGTCTCGAATGCGGGCATGCACATGCGCTTTCCTCCAGAGCGGTAGCAGCAGTGTCACGCCGTCCGCCGCGTGGATCAAAGGATCTATGGTTTTCCCTCGAGTCTTTCCCACGAGGCTTTCCCACGAGGCTTTCCCACAGGGCTGTCCCACGTGCACACGTGGTGGGAGTCGATCCTCGGCTTGAACGTCAAGGCAATGCAGGGAAAACAGGTTCCTCTGGAATGGACTGACACATCTGGGGGACTCTTGGAATGGTGTCACGACCCTGGAGTTCCTCTCGCCTTTCCTGTGGAGAGCGCCTCCTCTTGAGATGCGACGGGAACGACGGGAATTCTTTCCCTATGAAACAGGGAAAGGATCCCTCATCTCGAGCTAGGAGGCGGAAACGGGGCTCCCCTGGATGTGTGCGGGACCCCACGTGCTTCCTCTCGAGTGGAGACGGGTATGTCGGGGAACTTCTTGAGTTGCAGCAATGGTGTGAAGGACCCTTTGGAAGTTCCAGTGGTTAGATGTGATTGGCCTCGAGAAGCCTCAGCGGAAATGGGCCTCATCTGGCCTGGAGGGCAAAACCACCTGGATTTTCTCGAGTTGCGGCAGGTGCTCTCGACTTACGACGGGACCTCAGGGAACCGCTCTGGTGGCCTCAGGAAAGGCCAGTCCCCATGCGAGTTCCTCGGGGGCCTCTCGGGATTCCTCTCCCGTCTATGCCGGGGACTAAGACCTTGTGTGGAGTCGGGGCCGGAACATGAGGATTCCTCTCCAGTGCTGACATGGATCTTGGGGTACTTCTGGAGTCTCCCCAGGGGAGTCAGTCCTCGTCTCGAATGCGGGCATGCACTTGCGCTTTCCTCCAGAGCGGTAGCAGCAGTGACACGCAGTCCGCCGCGTGGATCAAAGGATCTATGGTTTTCCCTCGAGTCTTTCCCACGAGGCTTTCCCACGAGGCTTTCCCACAGGGCTGTCCCACGTGCACACGTGGTGGGAGTCGATCCTCGGCTTGAACGTCAAGGCAGTGCAGGGAAAACAGGTTCCTCTGGAATGGACTGTCACATCTGGGGGACTCTTGGAATGGTGTCACGACCCTGGAGTTCCTCTCGCCTTTCCTGTGGAGAGCGCCTCCTCTTGAGATGCGACGGGAACGCCGGGAATTCTTTCCCTACGAAACAGGGAAAGGATCCTTCATCTCGAGCTAGGAGGCGGAAACGAAGCTCCCCTGGATGTGTGCGGGACCCCACGTGCTTCCTCTCGAGTGGAGACGGGTATGTCGGGGAACTTCTTGAGTTGCAGCAATGGTGTGAAGGACCCTTTGGAAGTTCCAGTGGTTAGATGTGATTGGCCACGAGAAGCCTCAGCGGAAATGGGCCTCATCTGGCCTGGAGGGCAAAACCTCCTGGATTTTCTCGTGTTGCGGCAGGTGCTCGCGACTTACGACGGGGACCTCAGGGAACCGCTCTGGGGGCCTCAGGAAAGGCCAGTCCCCATGCGAGTTCCTCGGGGGCCTCTCGGGATTCCTCTCCCGTCGATGCCGGGGCCTAAGACCTTGTGTGGAGTCGGGGCCGGAACCTGAGGATTCCTCTCCAGTGCTGACATGGATCTTGGGGTACTTCTGGAGTCTCCCCAGGGGAGTCAGTCCTCGTCTCGAATGTGGGCATGCACTTGCTCTTTACTCCAGAGCGGTAGCAGCAGTGTCACGCAGTCCGCCGCGTGGATCAAAGGATCTATGGTTTTCCCTCGAGTCTTTACCACGAGGCTTTCCCACGAGGCTTTCCCACGAGGATGTCCCACGTGCACACGTGGTGGGAGTCGATCCTCGGCTTGAACGTCAAGGCAGTGCAGGGAAAACAGGTTCCTCTGGAATGGACTGACCCATCTGGGGGACTCTTGGAATGGTGGCACGACCCTGGAGTTCCTCTCGCCTTTCCTGTGGAGAGCGCCTCCTCTTGAGATGCGACGGGAACGCCGGGAATTCTTTCCCTACGAAACAGGGAAAGGATCCCTCATCTCGAGCTAGGAGGCGGAAACGGGGCTCCCCTGGATGTGTGCGGGACCCACGTGCTTCCTCTCGAGTGGAGACGGGTATGTCGGGGAACTTCTTGAGTTGCAGCAAGGGTGTGAAGGACCCTTTGGAAGTTCCAGTGGTTAGACTTGATTAGCCTCGAGAAGCCTCAGCGGAAATGGGCCTCATCTCGCCTGGAGGGCAAAACCTCCTGGATTTTATCGAGTTGCGGCAGGTGCTCTCGACTTACGACGGGGACCTCAGGGACCCGCTCTGGTGGCCTCAGGAAAGGCCAGTCCCCATGCGAGTTCCTCGGAGCCCTCTCGGGATTCCTCTCCCGTCGATGCCGGGGCCTAAGACATTGTGTGGAGTCGGGGCCGGAACCTGAGGATTCCTCTCCAGTGCTGACATGGATCTTGGGGTACTTCTGGAGTCTCCCCAGGGGAGTCAGTCCTCGTCTCGAATGCGGGCATGCACTTGCGCTTTCCTCCAGAGCGGTAGCAGCAGTGTCACGCAGTCCGCCGCGTGGATCAAAGGATCTATGGTTTTCCCTCGAGTCTTTCCCACGAGGCTTTCCCACGAGGCTGTCCCACGTGCACACGTGGTGGGAGTCGATCCTCGGCTTGAACGTCAAGGCAGTGCAGGGAAAACAGGTTCCTCTGGAATGGACTGACACATCTGGGGGACTCTTGGAATGGTGGCACGACCCTGGAGTTCCTCTCGCCTTTCCTGTGGAGAGCGCCTCCTCTTGAGATGCGACGGGAACGCCGGGAATTCTTTCCCTACGAAACAGGGAAAGGATCCCTCATCTCGAGCTAGGAGGCGGAAACGGGGCTCCCCTGGATGTGTGCGGGACCCACGTGCTTCCTCTCGAGTGGAGACGGGTATGTCGGGGAACTTCTTGAGTTGCAGCAAGGGTGTGAAGGACCCTTTGGAAGTTCCAGTGGTTAGACGTGATTAGCCTCGAGAAGCCTCAGCGGAAATGGGCCTCATCTCGCCTGGAGGGCAAAACCTCCTGGATTTTCTCGAGTTGCGGCAGGTGCTCTCGACTTACGACGGGGACCTCAGGGACCCGCTCTGGTGGCCTCAGGAAAGGCCAGTCCCCATGCGAGTTCCTCGGGGCCCTCTCGGGATTCCTCTCCCGTCGATGCCGGGGCCTAAGACCTTGTGTGGAGTCGGGGCCGGAACCTGAGGATTCCTCTCCAGTGCTGACATGGATCTTGGGGTACTTCTGGAGTCTCCCCAGGGGAGTCAGTCCTCGTCTCGAATGCGGGCATGCACTTGCGCTTTCCTCCAGAGCGGTAGCAGCAGTGTCACGCAGTCCGCCGCGTGGATCAAAGGATCTATGGTTTTCCCTCGAGTCTTTCCCACGAGGCTTTCCCACGAGGCTGTCCCACGTGCACACGTGGTGGGAGTCGATCCTCGGCTTGAACGTCAAGGCAGTGCAGGGAAAACAGGTTCCTCTGGAATGGACTGACACATCTGGGGGACTCTTGGAATGGTGGCACGACCCTGGAGTTCCTCTCCCCTTTCCTGTGGAGAGCGCCTCCTCTTGAGATGCGACGGGAACGCCGGGAATTCTTTCCCTAAGAAACAGGGAAAGGATCCCTCATCTCGAGCTAGGAGGCTGAAACGGGGCTCCCCTGGATGTGTGCGGGACACCACGTGCTTCCTCTCGAGTGGAGACGGGTATGTCGGGGAACTTCTTGAGTTGCAGCAAGGGTGTGAAGGACCCTTTGGAAGTTCCAGTGGTTAGATGTGATTGGCTTCCAGAAGCCTCAGCGGAAATGGGCCTCATCTCGCCTGTAGGGCAAAACCTCCTGGATTTTCTCGAGTTGCGGCAGGTGCTCTCGACTTACGACGGGGACCTCAGGGACCTGCTCTGGTGGCCTCAGGAAAGGCCAGTCCCCATGCGAGTTCCTCGGGGGCCTCTCGGGATTCCTCTCCCGTCGATGCCGGGGCCTAAGACCTTGTGTGGAGTCGGGGCCGGAACTTGAGGATTCCTCTCCAGTGCTGACATGGATCTTGGGGTACTTCTGGAGTCTCCCCAGGGGAGTCAGTCCTCGTCTCGAATGCGGGCATGCACATGCGCTTTCCTCCAGAGCGGTAGCAGCAGTGTCACGCAGTCCGCCGCGTGGATCAAAGGATCTATGGTTTTCCCTCGAGTCTTTCCCACGAGGCTTTCCCACGAGGCTTTCCCACAGGGCTGTCCCACGTGCACACGTGGTGGGAGTCGATCCTCGGCTTGAACGTCAAGGCAGTGCAGGGAAAACAGGTTCCTCTGGAATGGACTGACTCTTCTGGGGGACTCTTGGAATGGTGGCACGAACCTGGAGTTCCTCTCGCCTTTCCTGTGGAGAGCGCCTCCTCTTGAGATGCGACAGGTACGCCGGGAATTCTTTCCCTACGAAACAGGGAAAGGATCCCTCATCTCGAGCTAGGAGGTGGAAACGGGGCTCCCCTGGATGTGAGCGGGACACCACGTGCTTCCTCTCGAGTGCAGACTGGTATGTCGGGGAACTTCTTGAGTTGCAGCAATGGTGTGAAGGACCCTTTGGAAGTTCCAGTGGTTAGATGTGATTGGCCTCGAGAAGCCTCAGCGGAAATGGGCCTCATCTCGCCTGGAGGGCAAAACCTCCTGGATTTTCTCGAGTTGCGGCAGGTGCTCTCGACTTACGACGGGGACCTCAGGGAACCGCTCTGGTGGCCTCAGGAAAGGCCAGTCCCCATGCGAGTTCCTCGGGGCCCTCTCGGGATTCCTCTCCCGTCGATGCCGGGGCCTAAGACCTTGTGTGGAGTCGGGGCCGGAACCTGAGGATTCCTCTCCAGTGCTGACATGGATCTTGGGGTACTTCTAGAGTCTCCCCAGGAGAGTCAGTCCTCGTCTCGAATGCGGGCATGCACTTGCGCTTTCCTCCAGAGCGGTAGCAGCAGTGTCACGCAGTCCGCCGCGTGGATCAAAGGATGTTTGGTTTTCCCTCGAGTCTTTCCCACGAGGCTTTCCCACGAGGCTGTCCCACGTGCACACGTGGTGGGAGTCGATCCTCGGCTTGAACGTCAAGGCAGTGCAGGGAAAACAGGTTCCTCTGGAATGGACTGACACATCTGGGGGACTCTTGGAATGGTGGCACGACCCTGGAGTTCCTCTTGCCTTTCCTGTGGAGAGCGCCTCCTCTTGAGATGCGACGGGAACGCCGGGAATTCTTTCCCTACGAAACAGGGAAAGGATCCCTCATCTCGAGCTAGGAGGCGGAAACGGGGCTCCCCTGGATGTGTGCGGGACCCACGTGCTTCTTCTCGAGTGGAGACGGGTATGTCGGGGAACTTCTTGAGTTGCAGCAAGGGTGTGAAGGACCCTTTGGAAGTTCCAGTGGTTAGACGTGATTAGCCTCGAGAAGCCTCTGCGGAAATGGGCCTCATCTCGCCTGGAGGGCAAAACCTCCTGGATTTTCTCGAGTTGCGGCAGGTGCTCTCGACTTACGACGGGGACCTCAGGGACCCGCTCTGGTGGCCTCAGGAAAGGCCAGTCCCCATGCGAGTTCCACGGGGCCCTCTCGGGATTCCTCTCCCGTCGATGCCGGGGCCTAAGACCTTGTGTGGAGTCGGGGCCGGAACCTGAGGATTCCTCTCCAGTGCTGACATGGATCTTGGGGTACTTCTGGAGTCTCCCCAGGGGAGTCAGTCCTCGTCTCGAATGCAGGCATGCACTTGCGCTTTCCTCCAGAGCGGTAGCAGCAGTGTCACGCAGTCCGCCGCGTGGATCAAAGGATCTATGGTGTTCCCTCGATTCTTCCCCACGAGGCTTTCCCACGAGGCTGTCACACGTGCACACGTGGTGGGAGTCGATCCTCGGCTTGAACGTCAAGGCAGTGCAGGGAAAACAGGTTCCTCTGGAATGGACTGACACATCTGGGGGACTCTTGGAATGGTGGCACGACCCTGGAGTTCCTCTCGCCTTTCCTGTGGAGAGCGCCTCCTCTTGAGATGCGACGGGAACGCCGGGAATTCTTTCCCTACGAAACAGGGAAAGGATCCCTCATCTCGAGCTAGGAGGCGGAAACGGGGCTCCCCTGGATGTGTGCGGGACCCAC
This sequence comes from Ovis canadensis, assembly GCF_042477335.2. Lineage (NCBI taxonomy): Eukaryota > Metazoa > Chordata > Mammalia > Artiodactyla > Bovidae > Ovis > Ovis canadensis. Next base: position 6,508,901 of record NC_091252.1, read on the forward strand.
GTGCTTCCTCTCGAGTGGAGACGGGTATGTCGGGGAACTTCTTGAGTTGCAGCAAGGGTGTGAAGGACCCTTTGGAAGTTCCAGTGGTTAGACGTGATTAGCCTCGAGAAGCCTCAGCGGAAATGGGCCTCATCTCGCCTGGAGGGCAAAACCTCCTGGATTTTCTCGAGTTGCGGCAGGTGCTCTCGACTTACGACGGGGACCTCAGGGACCTGCTCTGGTGGCCTCAGGAAAGGCCAGTCCCCATGCGAGTTCCTCGGGGGCCTCTCCGGATTCCTCTCCCGTCGATGCCGGGGCCTAAGACCTTGTGTGGAGTCGGGGCCGGAACCTGAGGATTCCTCTCCAGTGCTGACATGGATCTTTGGGTACTTCTGGAGTCTCCCCAGGGGAGTCAGTCCTCGTCTCGAATGCGGGCATGCACATGCGCTTTCCTCCAGAGCGGTAGCAGCAGTGTCACGCAGTCCGCCGCGTGGATCAAAGGATCTATGGTTTTCCCTCGAGTCTTTCCCACGAGGCTTTCCCACGAGGCTTTCCCACAGGGCTGTCCCACGTGCACACGAGGTGGGAGTCGATCCTCGGCTTGAACGTCAAGGCAGTGCAGGGAATACAGTTTCCTCTGGAATGGACTGACTCATCTGGGGGACTCTTGGAATGGTGGCACGAACCTGGAGTTCCTCTCGCCTTTCCTGTGGAGAGCGCCTCCTCTTGAGATGCGACAGGTACACCGGGAATTCTTTCCCTACGAAACAGGGAAAGGATCCCTCATCTCGAGCTAGGAGGTGGAAACGGGGCTCCCCTGGATGTGTGCGGGACACCACGTGCTTCCTCTCGAGTGCAGACGGGTATGTCGGGGAACTTCTTGAGTTGCATCAATGGTGTGAAGGACCCTTTGGAAGTTCCAGTGGTTAGATGTGATTGGCCTCGAGAAGCCTCAGCGGAAATGGGCCTCATCTCGCCTGGAGGGCAAAACCTCCTGGATTTTCTCGAGTTGCGGCAGGTGCTCTCGACTTACGACGGGGACCTCAGGGAACCGCTCTGGTGGCCTCAGGAAAGGCCAGTCCCCATGCGAGTTCCTCGGGGCCCTCTCGGGATTCCTCTCCCGTCGATGCCGGGGCCTAAGACCTTGTGTGGAGTCGGGGCCGGAACCTGAGGATTCCTCTCCAGTGCTGACATGGATCTTGGGGTACTTCTGGAGTCTCCCCAGGAGAGTCAGTCCTCGTCTCGAATGCGGGCATGCACTTGCGCTTTCCTCCAGAGCGGTAGCAGCAGTGTCACGCAGTCCGCCACGTGGATCAAAGGATGTTTGGTTTTCCCTCGAGTCTTTCCCACGAGGCTTTCCCACGAGGCTGTCCCACGTGCACACGTGGTGGTAGTCGATCCTCGGCTTGAACGTCAAGGCAGTGCACGGAAAACAGGTTCCTCTGGAATGGACTGACACATCTGGGGGACTCTTGGAATGGTGGCACGACCCTGGAGTTCCTCTTGCCTTTCCTGTGGAGAGCGCCTCCTCTTGAGATGCGACGGGAACGCCGGGAATTCTTTCCCTACGAAACAGGGAAAGGATCCCTCCTCTCGAGCTAGGAGGCGGAAACGGGGCTCCCCTGGATGTGTGCGGGACCCACGTGCTTCCTCTCGAGTGGAGACGGGTATGTCGGGGAACTTCTTGAGTTGCAGCAAGGGTGTGAAGGACCCTTTGGAAGTTCCAGTGGTTAGACGTGATTAGCCTCGAGAAGCCTCAGCGGAAATGGGCCTCATCTCGCCTGGAGGGCAAAACCTCCTGGATTTTCTCGAGTTGCGGCAGGTGCTCTCGACTTACGACGGGGACCTCAGGGACCCGCTGTGGTGGCCTCAGGAAAGGCCAGTCCCCATGCGAGTTCCTCGGGGCCCTCTCGGGATTCCTCTCCCGTCGATGCCGGGGCCTAAGACCTTGTGTGGAGTCGGGGCCGGAACCTGAGGATTCCTCTCCAGTGCTGACATGGATCTTGGGGTACTTCTGGAGTCTCCCCAGGGGAGTCAGTCCTCGTCTCGAATGCGGGCATGCACTTGCGCTTTCCTCCAGAGCGGTAGCAGCAGTGTCACGCAGTCCGCCGCGTGGATCAAAGGATCTATGGTTTTCCCTCGAGTCTTCCCCACGAGGCTTTCCCACGAGGCTGTCACACGTGCACATGTGGTGGGAGTCGATCCTCGGCTTGAACGTCAAGGCAGTGCAGGGAAAACAGGTTCCTCTGGAATGGACTGACACATCTGGGGGACTCTTGGAATGGTGGCACGACCCTGGAGTTCCTCTCGCCTTTCCTGTGGAGAGCGCCTCCTCTTGAGATGCGACGGGAACGCCGGGAATTCTTTCCCTACGAAACAGGGAAAGGATCCCTCATATCGAGCTAGGAGGCGGAAACGGGTCTACCCTGGATGTGTGGGGGACCCACGTGCTTCCTCTGGAGTGGAGACGGGTATGTCGGGGAACTTCTTGAGTTGCAGCAAGGGTGTGAAGGACCCTTTGGAAGTTCCAGTGGTTAGACGTGATTAGCCTCGAGAAGCCTCAGCGGAAATGGGCCTCATCTCGCCTGGAGGGCAAAACCTCCTGGATTTTCTCGAGTTGCAGCAGGTGCTCTCGACTTACGACGGGGACCTCAGGGACCCGCTCTGGTGGCCTCAGGAAAGGCCAGTCCCCATGCGAGTTCCTCGGGGGCCTCTCGGGATTCCTCTCCCGTCGATGCCGGGGCCTAAGACCTTGTGTGGAGTCGGGGCCGGAACCTGAGGATTCCTCTCCAGTGCTGACATGGATCTTGGGGTACTTCTGGAGTCTCCCCAGGGGAGTCAGTCCTCGTCTCGAATGCGGGCATGCACTTGCGCTTTCCTCCAGAGCGGTAGAAGCAGTGTCACGCAGTCCGCCGCGTGGATCAAAGGATCTATGGTGTTCCCTCGAGTCTTTCCCACGAGGCTTTCCCACGAGGCTGTCCCACGTGCACACGTGGTGGGAGTCGATCCTCGGCTTGAACGTCAAGGCAGTGCAGGGAAAACAGGTTCCTCTGGAATGGACTGACACATCTGGGGGACTCTTGGAATGGTGGCACGACCCTGGAGTTCCTCTCGCCTTTCCTGTGGAGAGCGCCTCCTCTTGAGATGCGACGGGAACGCCGGGAATTCTTTCCCTACGAAACAGGGAAAGGATCCCTCATCTCGAGCTAGGAGGCGGAAACGGGGCTCCCCTGGATGTGTGCGGGACCCACGTGCTTCCTCTCGAGTGCAGACGGGTATGTCGGGGAACTTCTTGAGTTGCAGCAAGGGTGTGAAGGACCCTTTGGAAGTTCCAGTGGTTAGACGTGATTAGCCTCGCGAAGCCTCAGCGGAAATGGGCCTCATCTCGCCTGGAGGGCAAAACCTCCTGGATTTTCTCGAGTTGCGGCAGGTGCTCTCGACTTACGACGGGGACCTCAGGGACCCGCTCTGGTGGCCTCAGGAAAGGCCAGTCCCCATGCGAGTTCCACGGGGCCCTCTTGGGATTCCTCTCCCGTCGATGCCGGGGCCTAAGACCTTGTGTGGAGTCGGGGCCGGAACCTGAGGATTCCTCTCCAGTGCTGACATGGATCTTGGGGTACTTCTGGAGTCTCCCAAGGGGAGTCAGTCCTCGTCTCGAATGCGGGCATGCACTTGCGCTTTCCTCCAGAGCGGTAGCAGCAGTGTCACGCAGTCCGCCGCGTGGATCAAAGGATCTATGGTGTTCCCTCGATTCTTTCCCACGAGGCTTTCCCACAGGGCTGTCCCACGTGCACACGTGGTGGGAGTCGATCCTCGGCTTGAACGTCAAGGCAGTGCAGGGAAAACAGCTTCCTCTGGAATGGACTGACTCATCTGGGGGACTCTTGGAATGGTGGCACGAACCTGGAGCTCCTCTCGCCTTTCCTGTGGAGAGCGCCTCCTCTTGAGATGCGACAGGTACGCCGGGAATTCTTTCCCTACGAAACAGGGAAAGGATCCCTCATCTCGAGCTAGGAGGTGGAAACGGGGCTCCCCTGGATGTGTGCGGGACACCACGTGCTTCCTCTCGAGTGGAGACGGGTATGTCGGGGAACTTCTTGATTTGCAGCAAGGGTGTGAAGGACCCTTTGGAAGTTCCAGTGGTTAGACGTGATTAGCCTCGAGAAGCCTCAGCGGAAATGGGCCTCATCTCGCCTGGAGGGCAAAACCTCCTGGATTTTCTCGAGTTGCGGCAGGTGCTCTCGACTTACGACGGGGACCTCAGGGACCCGCTCTGGTGGCCTCAGGAAAGGCCAGTCCCCATGGGAGTTCCTCGGGGCCCTCTCGGGATTCCTCTCCCGTCGATGCCGGGGCCTAAGACCTTGTGTGGAGTCGGGGCCGGAACCTGAGGATTCCTCTCCAGTGCTGACATGGATCTTGGGGTACTTCTGGAGTCTCCCCAGGGGAGTCAGTCCTCGTCTGGAATGCGGGCATGCACTTGCGCTTTCCTCCAGAGCGGTAGCAGCAGTGTCACGCAGTCCGCCGCGTGGATCAAAGGATCTATGGTTTTCCCTCGAGTCTTTCCCACGAGGCTTTCCCACGAGGCTGTCACACGTGCACACGTGGTGGGAGTCGATCCTCGGCTTGAACGTCAAGGCAGTGCAGGGAAAACAGGTTCCTCTGGAATGGACTGACACATCTGGGGGACTCTTGGAATGGTGGCACGACCCTGGAGTTCCTCTCGCCTTTCCTGTGGAGAGCGCCTCCTCTTGAGATGCGACGGGAACGCCGGGAATTCTTTCCCTACGAAACAGGGAAAGGATCCCTCATCTCGAGCTAGGAGGCGGAAACGGGGCTCCCCTGGATGTGTGCGGGACCCACGTGCTTCCTCTGGAGTAGAGACGGGTATGTCGGGGAACTTCTTGAGTTGCAGCAAGGGTGTGAAGGACCCTTTGGAAGTTCCAGTGGTTAGACGTGATTAGCCTCGAGAAGCCTCAGCGGAAATGGGCCTCATCTCGCCTGGAGGGCAAAACCTCCTGGATTTTCTCGAGTTGCGGCAGGTGCTCTCGACTTACGACGAGGACCTCAGGGACCCGCTCTGTTGGCCTCTTGAAAGGCCAGTCCCCATACGAGTTCCTCGGGGGCCTCTCGGGATTCCTCTCCCGTCGATGCCGGGGCCTAAGACCTTGTGTGGAGTCGGGGCCGGAACCTGAGGATTCCTCTCCAGTGCTGACATGGATCTTGGGGTAATTCTGGAGTCTCCCCAGGGGAGTCAGTCCTCGTCTCGAATGCGGGCATGCACTTGCGCTTTCCTCCAGAGCGGTAGAAGCAGTGTCACGCAGTCCGCCGCGTGGATCAAAGGATCTATGGTGTTCCCTCGAGTCTTTCCCACGAGGCTTTCCCACGAGGCTGTCCCACGTGCACACGTGGTGGGAGTCGATCCTCGGCTTGAACGTCAAGGCAGTGCAGGGAAAACAGGTTCCTCTGGAATGGACTGACACATCTGGGGGACTCTTGGAATGGTGGCACGACCCTGGAGTTCCTCTCACCTTTCCTGTGGAGAGCGCCTCCTCTTGAGATGCGACGGGAACGCCGGGAATTCTTTCCCTACGAAACAGGGAAAGGATCCCTCATCTCGAGCTAGGAGGCGGAAACGGGGCTCCCCTGGATCTGTGCGGGACCCACGTGCTTCCTCTCGAGTGGAGACGGGTATGTCGGGGAACTTCTTGAGTTGCAGCAAGGGTGTGAAGGACCCTTTGGAAGTTCCAGTGGTTAGACGTGATTAGCCTCGAGAAGCCTCAGCGGAAATGGGCCTCATCTCGCCTGGAGGGCAAAACCGCCTGGATTTTCTCGAGTTGCGGCAGGTGCTCTCGACTTACGACGGGGACCTCAGGGACCCGCTCTGGTGGCCTCAGGAAAGGCCAGTCCCCATGCGAGTTCCACGGGGGACTCTCGGGATTCCTCTCCCGTCGATGCCGGGGCCTAAGACCTTGTGTGGAGTCGGGGCCGGAACCTGAGGATTCCTCTCCAGTGCTGACATGGATCTTGGGGTACTTCTGGAGTCTCCCCAGGGGAGTCAGTCCTCGTCTCGAATGCGGGCATGCGCTTGCGCTTATCTCCAGAGCGGTAGCAGCAGTGTCACGCAGTCCGCCGCATGGATCAAAGGATCTATGGTTTTCCCTCGAGTCTTTCCCACGAGGCTTTCCCACGAGGCTTTCCCACAGGGCTGTCCCACGTGCACACGTGGTGGGAGTCGATCCTTGGCTTGAACGTTAAGGCAGTGCAGGGAAAACAGGTTCCTCTGGAATGGACTGACACATCTGGGGGACTCTTGGAATGGTGGCACGACCCTGAAGTTCCTCCCGCCTTTCCAGTGGAGAGCGCCTCCTCTTGAGATGCGACGGGAACGCCGGGAATTCTTTCCCTACGAAACAGGGAAAGGATCCCTCATCTCGAGCTAGGAGGCGGAAACGGGGCTCCCCTGGATGTGTGCGGGACACCACGTGCTTCCTTTCGAGTGGAGACGGGTATGTCGGGGAACTTCTTGAGTTGCAGCAAGGGTGTGAAGGACCCTTTGGAAGTTCATGTGGTTAGATATGATTGGCCTCGAGAAGCCTCAGCGGAAATGGGCCTCATCTCGCCTGGAGGGCAAGACCTGCTGGATTTTCTCGAGTTGCGGCAGGTGCTCTCGACTTACGACGGGGACCTCAGGGACCCGCTCTGGTGGCCTCAGGAAAGGCCAGTCCCCATGCGAGTTCCTCGGGGGCCTCTCGGGATTCCTCTCCCGTCGATGCCGGGGCCTAAGACCTTGTGTGGAGTCGGGGCCGGAACCTGAGGATTCCTCTCCAGTGCTGACATGGATCTTGGGGTACTTCTGGAGTCTCCCCAGGGGAGTCAGTCCTCGTCTCGAATGCGGGCATGTACTTGCGCTTTCCTCCAGAGCGGTGGCAGCAGTGTCACGCAGTCCGCCGCGTGGATCAAAGGATCTATGGTTTTCCCTCGAGTCTTTCCCACGAGGCTTTCCCACGAGGCTTTCCCACAGGGCTGTCCCACGTGCACACGTGGTGGGAGTCGATCCTCGGCTTGAAAGTCAAGGCAGTGCAGGGAAAACAGGTTCCTCTGGAATGGACTGACACATCTGGGGGACTCTTGGAATGGTGGCACGACCCTGGAGTTCCTCTCCCCTTTCCTGTGGAGAGCGCCTCCTCTTGAGATGCGACGGGAACGCCGGGAATTCTTTCCCTACGAAACAGGGAAAGGATCCCTCATCTCGAGCTAGGAGGCGGAAACGGGGCTCCCCTGGATGTGTGCGGGACCCACGTGCTTCCTCTCGAGTGAAGACGGGTATATCGGGGAACTTCTTGAGTTGCAGCAAGGGTGTGAAGGACCCTTTGGAAGTTCCAGTGGTTAGATGTGATTGGCCTCGAGAAGCCTCAGCGGAAATGGGCCTCATCTCGCCTGCAGGGCAAAACCTCCTGGATTTTCTCGAGTTGCGGCAGGTGCTCTCGACTTACGACGGGGACCTCAGGGACCCGCTCTGGTGTCCTCAGGAAAGGCCAGTCCCCATGCGAGTTCCTCTGACGATTCCTCTCCCGTCGATGCCGGGGCCTAAGACCTTGTGTGGAGTCGGGGCCGGAACCTGAGGATTCCTCTCCAGTGCTGACATGGATCGTGGGGTACTTCTGGAGTCTCCCCAGGGGAGTCAGTCCTCGTCTCGAATGCGGGCATGCACTTGCGCTTATCTCCAGAGCGGTAGCAGCAGTGTCACGCAGTCCGCCGCATGGATCAAAGGATCTATGGTTTTCCCTCGAGTCTTTCCCACGAGGCTTTCCCACGAGGCTTTCCCACAGGGCTGTCCCACGTGCACACGTGGTGGGAGTCGATCCTTGGCTTGAACGTTAAGGCAGTGCAGGGAAAACAGGTTCCTCTGAAATGGACTGACACATCTGGGGGACTCTTGGAATGGTGGCACGACCCTGAAGTTCCTCCCGCTTTTCCAGTGGAGAGCGCCTCCTCCTGAGATGCGACGGGAACGCCGGGAATTCTTTCCCTACGAAACAGGGAAAGGATCCCTCATCTCGAGCTAGGAGGCGGAAACGGGGCTCCCCTGGATGTGTGCGGGACACCACGTGCTTCCTTTCGAGTGGAGACGGGTATGTCGGGGAACTTCTTGAGTTGCAGCAAGGGTGTGAAGGACCCTTTGGAAGTTCCAGTGTTTAGACGTGATTAGCCTCGAGAAGCCTCAGCGGAAATGGGCCTCATCTCGCCTGGAGGGCAAAACCTCCTGGATTTTCTCGAGTTGCGGCAGGTGCTCGCGACTTACGACGGGGACCTCAGGGAACCTCTCTGGTGGCCTCAGGAAAGGCCAGTCCCCATGCGAGTTCCTCGGGGGCCTCTGGGGATTCCTCTCCCGTCGATGCCGGGGCCTAAGACCTTGTGTGGAGTCGGGGCCGGAACCTGAGTATTCCTCTCCAGTGCTGACATGGATCTTGGGGTACTTCTGGAGTCTCCCCAGGGGAGTCAGTCCTAGTCTCGAATGCGGGCATGCACTTGCGCTTTCCTCCAGAGCGGTAGCAGCAGTGTCACGCAGTCCGCCGCGTGGATCAAAGGATCTATGGTTTTCCCTCGAGTCTTTCCCACGAGGCTTTCCCACAAGGCTTTCCCACAGGGCTGTCCCACGTGAACACGTGGTGGGAGTCGATCCTCGGCTTGAACGTCAAGGCAGTGCAGGGAAAACAGGTTCCTCTGAAATGGACTGACACATCTGGGGGACTCTTGGAATGGTGGCACGACCCTGGAGTTCCTCTCGCCTTTCCTGTGGAGAGCGCCTCCTCTTGAGATGCGACGGGAACGCCGGGAATTCTTTCCCTACGAAACAGGGAAAGGATCCCTCATCTCGAGCTAGGAGGCGGAAACGGGGCTCCCCTGGATGTGTGCGGGACACCACGTGCTTCCTCTCGAGTGGAGACGGGTATGTCGGGGAACTTCTTGAGTTGCAGCAAGGGTGTGAAGGACCCTTTGGAAGTTCCAGTGGTTAGATGTGATTGGCCTCGAGAAGCCTCAGCGGAAATGGGCCTCATCTCGCCTGCAGGGCAAAACCTCCTGGATTTTCTCGATTTGCGGCAGGTGCTCTCGACTTACGACGGGGACCTCAGGGACCCGCTCTGGTGGCCTCAGGAAAGGCCAGTCCCCATGCGAGTTCCTCGGGGGCCTCTCGGGATTCCTCTCCCGTCGATGCCGGGGCCTAAGACCTTGTGTGGAGTCGGGGCCGGAACCTGAGGATTCCTCTCCAGTGCTGACATGGATCTTGGGGTACTTCTGGAGTCTCCCCAGGGGAGTCAGTCCTCGTCTCGAATGCGGGCATGCACTTGTGCTTTCCTCCAAAGCGGTAGAAGCAGTGTCACGCAGTCCAGCGCGTGGATCAAAGGATCTATGGTATTCCCTCGAGTCTTTCCCACGAGGCTTTCCCACGAGGCTTTCCCACAGGGCTGTCCCACGTGCACACGTGGTGGGAGTCGATCCTCGGCTTGAACGTCAAGGCAGTGCAGGGAAAACAGGTTCCTCTGGATTGGACTGACACATCTGGGGGACTCTTGGAATGGTGGCACGACCCTGGAGTTCCTCTCGCCTTTCCTGTGGAGAGCGCCACCTCTTGAGATGCGACGGGAACGCCGGGAATTCTTTCCCTACGAAACAGGGAAAGGATCCCTCTTCTCGAGCTAGGAGGCGGAAACGGGGCTCCCCTGGATGGGTGCGGGACCCCACGTGCTTCCTCTCGAGTGGAGACGGGTATGTCGGGGAACTTCTTGAGTTGCAGCAATGGTGTGAAAGACCCTTTGAAGTTCCGGTGGTTAGATGTGATTGGCCTCGAGAAGCCTCAGCGGAAATGGGCCTCATCTCGCCTGGAGGGCAAAACCTCCTGGATTTTCTCGAGTTGCAGCAGGTGCTCTCGACTTACGACGGGGATCTCAGGGAACCGCTCTGGTGGCCTCAGGAAAGGCCAGTCCCCATGCGAGTTCCTCGGGGGCGTCTCGGGATTCCTCTCCCGTCGATGCCGGGGCCTTAGACCTTGTGTGGAGTCGGGGCCGGAACCTGAGGATTCCTCTCCAGTGCTGACATGGATCTTGGGGTACTTCTGGAGTCTCCCCATGGGAGTCAGTCCTCGTCTCGAATGCGGGCATGCATTTGCGCTTTCCTCCAGAGCGGTAGCGGCAGTGTCACGCAGTCCGCCGCGTGGATCAAAGGATCTATGGTTTTCCCTCGAGTCTTTCCCACGAGGCTTTCCCACGAGGCTTTCCCACAGGGCTGTCCCACGTGCACACGTGGTGGGAGTCGATCCTCGGCTTGAACGTCAAGGCAGTGCAGGGAAAACAGGTTCCTCTGGAATGGACTGACACATCTGGGGGACTCTTGGAATGGTGGCACGACCCTGGAGTTCCTCTCGCCTTTCCTGTGGAGAGCGCCTCCTCTTGAGATGCGACGGGAACGCCGGGAATTCTTTCCCTACGAAACAGGGAAAGGATCCCTCATCTCGAGCTAGGAGGCGGAAACGGGGCTCCCCTGGATGTGTGCGGGACCCCACGTGCTTCCTCTCGAGTGCAGACGGGTATGTCGCGGACCTTCTTGAGTTGCAGCAAGGGTGTGAAGGACCCTTTGGAAGTTCCAGTGGTTAGATGTGATTAGCCTCGAGAAGCCTCAGCGGAAATAGGCCTCATCTCGCCTGGAGGGCAAAACCTCCTGGATTTTCTCGAGTTGCGGCAGGTGCTCTCGACTTACGACGAGGACCTCAGGGACCCGCTCTGGTGGCCTCAGGAAAGGCCAGTCCCCATGCGAGTTCCTCTGGGGATTCCTCTCCCGTCGATGCCGGGGCCTAAGACCTTGTGTGGAGTCGGGGCCGGAACCTGAGGATTCCTCTCCAGTGCTGACATGGATCTTGGGGTACTTCTGGAGTCTCCCCAGGGGAGTCAGTCCTCGTCTCGAATGCGGGCATGCACTTGCACTTTCCTCCAGAGCGGTAGCAGCAGTGTCACGCAGTCCGCCGCATGGATCAAAGGATCTATGGTTTTCCCTCGAGTCTTTCCCACGAGGCTTTCCCACGAGGCTTTCCCACAGGGCTGTCCCACGTGCACACGTGGTGGGAGTCGATCCTCGGCTTGAACGTCAAGGCAGTGCAGGGAAAACAGGTTCCTCTGGAATGGACTGACACATCTGGGGGACTCTTGGAATGGTGGCACGACCCTGGAGTTCCTCTCGCCTTTCCTGTGGAGAGCGCCTCCTCTTGAGATGCGCCGGAACAACGGGAATTCTTTCCCTACGAAACAGGGAAAGGATCCCTCATCTCGAGCTAGGAGGCGGAAACGGGGCTCCCCTGGATGTGTGCGGGACACCACGTGCTTCCTCTCGAGTGGAGACGGGTATGTCGGGGAACTTCTTGAGTTGCAGCAATGGTGTGAAGGACCCTTTGGAAGTTCCAGTGGTTAGAGGTGATTGGCCTCGAGAAGCCTCAGTGGAAATGAGCCTCATCTCGCCTGGAGGGCAAAACCTCCTGGATTTTCTCGAGTTGCGGCAGGTGCTCTCGACTTACGACGGGGACCTCAGGGACCCGCTCTGGTGGCCTCAGGAAAGGCCAGTCCCCATGCCAGTTCCTCGGGGGCCTCTCGGGATTCCTCTCCCGTCGATGCCGGGGCCTAAGACCTTGTGTGGATTCGGGGCCGGAACCTGAGGATTCCTCTCCAGTGCTGACATGGATCTTGGGGTACTTCTGGAGTCTCCCCCGGGGAGTCAGTCCTCGTCTCGAATGCGGGCATGCACTTGCGCTTTCCTCCAGAGCGGTAGCAGCAGTGTCACGCAGTCCGCCGCATGGATCAAAGGATCTATGGTTTTCCCTCGAGTTTTCCCACGAGGCTTTCCCACGAGGCTTTCCCACAGGGCTGTCCCACGTGCACACGTGGTGGGAGTCGATCCTCGGCTTGAACGTCAAGGCAGTGCAGGGAAAACAGGTTCCTCTGGAATGGACTGACACATCTGGGGGACTCTTGGAATGGTGGCACGACCCTGGAGTTCCTCTCGCCTTTCCTGTGCAGAGCGCCTCCTCTTGAGATGCGACGGGAACGCCGGGAATTCTTTCCCTAAGAAACAGGGAAAGGATCCCTCATCTCGTGCTAGGAGGCGGAAACGGGGCTCCCCTGGATGTGTGCGGGACCCCACGTGCTTCCTCTCGAGTGGAGACGGGTATGTCGGGGAACTTCTTGAGTTGCAGCAAGGGTGTGAAGGACCCTTTGGAAGTTCCAGTGTTTAGACGTGATTAGCCTCGAGAAGCCTCAGAGGAAATGAGCATCATCTCGCCTGGAGGGCAAAACCTCCTGGATTTTCTCGAGTTGCGGCAGGTGATCTCGACTTACGACGGGGACCTCAGGGACCCGCTCTGGTGGCCTCAGGAAAAGCCAGTCCCCATTCGAGTTCCTCGGGGGCCTCTCGGGATCCCTCTCCCGACGATGCCGGGGCCTAAGACCTTGTGTGGAGTCGGGGCCGGAACCTGAGGATTCCTCTCCAGTGCTGACATGGATCTTGGGGTACTTCTGGAGTCTCCCCAGGGGAGTCAGTCCTCGTCTCGAATGCGGGCATGCACTTGCGCTTTCCTCCAGAGCGGTAGCAGCACTGTCACGCAGTCCGCCGCGTGGATCAAAGGATCTATGGTTTTCCCTCGAGTCTTTCCCACGAGGCTTTCCCACGAGGCTTTCCCACAGGGCTGTCCCACGTGCACACGTGGTGGGAGTCGATCCTCGGCTTGAACGTCAAGGCAGTGCAGGGAAAACAGGTTCCTCTGGAATGGACTGACACATCTGGGGGACTCTTGGAATGGTGGCACGACCCTGGAGTTCCTCTCGCCTTTCCTGTGCAGAGCGCCTCCTCTTGAGATGCGACGGGAACGCCGGGAAATCTTTCCCTACGAAACAGGGAAAGGATCCCTCATCTCGAGCTAGGAGGCGGAAACGGGGCTCCCCTGGATGTGTGCGGGACCCACGGGCTTCCTCTCGAGTGGAGACGGGTATGTCGGGGAACTTCTTGAGTTGCAGCAAGGGTGTGAAGGACCCTTTGGAAGTTCCAGTGGTTAGACGTGATTAGCCTCGAGAAGCCTCAGCGGAAATGGGCCTCATCTCGCCTGGAGGGCAAAACCTCCTGGATTTTCTCGAGTTGCGGCAGGTGCTCTCGACTTACGACGAGGACCTCAGGGACCCGCTCTGGTGGCCTCAGGAAAGGCCAGTCCCCATGCGAGTTCCTCTGGGGATTCCTCTCCCGTCGATGCCGGGGCCTAAGACCTTGTGTGGAGTCGGGGCCGGAACCTGAGGATTCCTCTCCAGTGCTGACATGGATCGTGGGGTACTTCTGGAGTCTCCCCAGGGGAGTCAGTCCTCGTCTCGAATGCGGGCATGCACTTGCGCTTATCTCCAGAGCGGTAGCAGCAGTGTCACGCAGTCCGCCGCATGGATCAAAGGATCTATGGTTTTCCCTCGAGTCTTTCCCACGAGGCTTTCCCACGAGGCTTTCCCACAGGGCTGTCCCACGTGCACACGTGGTGGGAGTCGATCCTTGGCTTGAACGTTAAGGCAGTGCAGGGAAAACAGGTTCCTCTGAAATGGACTGACACATCTGGGGGACTCTTGGAATGGTGGCACGACCCTGAAGTTCCTCCCGCCTTTCCAGTGGAGAGCGCCTCCTCCTGAGATGCGACGGGAACGCCGGGAATTCTTTCCCTACGAAACAGGGAAAGGATCCCTCATCTCGAGCTAGGAGGCGGAAACGGGGCTCCCCTGGATGTGTGCGGGACACCACGTGCTTCCTTTCGAGTGGAGACGGGTATGTCGGGGAACTTCTTGAGTTGCAGCAAGGGTGTGAAGGACCCTTTGGAAGTTCCAGTGTTTAGACGTGATTAGCCTCGAGAAGCCTCAGCGGAAATGGGCCTCATCTCGCCTGGAGGGCAAAACCTCCTGGATTTTCTCGAGTTGCGGCAGGTGCTCGCGACTTACGACGGGGACCTCAGGGAACCTCTCTGGTGGCCTCAGGAAAGGCCAGTCCCCATGCGAGTTCCTCGGGGGCCTCTGGGGATTCCTCTCCCGTCGATGCCGGGGCCTAAGACCTTGTGTGGAGTCGGGGCCGGAACCTGAGTATTCCTCTCCAGTGCTGACATGGATCTTGGGGTACTTCTGGAGTCTCCCCAGGGGAGTCAGTCCTAGTCTCGAATGCGGGCATGCACTTGCGCTTTCCTCCAGAGCGGTAGCAGCAGTGTCACGCAGTCCGCCGCGTGGATCAAAGGATCTATGGTTTTCCCTCGAGTCTTTCCCACGAGGCTTTCCCACAAGGCTTTCCCACAGGGCTGTCCCACGTGAACACGTGGTGGGAGTCGATCCTCGGCTTGAACGTCAAGGCAGTGCAGGGAAAACAGGTTCCTCTGAAATGGACTGACACATCTGGGGGACTCTTGGAATGGTGGCACGACCCTGGAGTTCCTCTCGCCTTTCCTGTGGAGAGCGCCTCCTCTTGAGATGCGACGGGAACGCCGGGAATTCTTTCCCTACGAAACAGGGAAAGGATCCCTCATCTCGAGCTAGGAGGCGGAAACGGGGCTCCCCTGGATGTGTGCGGGACACCACGTGCTTCCTCTCGAGTGGAGACGGGTATGTCGGGGAACTTCTTGAGTTGCAGCAAGGGTGTGAAGGACCCTTTGGAAGTTCCAGTGGTTAGATGTGATTGGCCTCGAGAAGCCTCAGCGGAAATGGGCCTCATCTCGCCTGCAGGGCAAAACCTCCTGGATTTTCTCGATTTGCGGCAGGTGCTCTCGACTTACGACGGGGACCTCAGGGACCCGCTCTGGTGGCCTCAGGAAAGGCCAGTCCCCATGCGAGTTCCTCGGGGGCCTCTCGGGATTCCTCTCCCGTCGATGCCGGGGCCTAAGACCTTGTGTGGAGTCGGGGCCGGAACCTGAGGATTCCTCTCCAGTGCTGACATGGATCTTGGGGTACTTCTGGAGTCTCCCCAGGGGAGTCAGTCCTCGTCTCGAATGCGGGCATGCACTTGTGCTTTCCTCCAAAGCGGTAGAAGCAGTGTCACGCAGTCCAGCGCGTGGATCAAAGGATCTATGGTATTCCCTCGAGTCTTTCCCACGAGGCTTTCCCACGAGGCTTTCCCACAGGGCTGTCCCACGTGCACACGTGGTGGGAGTCGATCCTCGGCTTGAACGTCAAGGCAGTGCAGGGAAAACAGGTTCCTCTGGATTGGACTGACACATCTGGGGGACTCTTGGAATGGTGGCACGACCCTGGAGTTCCTCTCGCCTTTCCTGTGGAGAGCGCCACCTCTTGAGATGCGACGGGAACGCCGGGAATTCTTTCCCTACGAAACAGGGAAAGGATCCCTCATCTCGAGCTAGGAGGCGGAAACGGGGCTCCCCTGGATGGGTGCGGGACCCCACGTGCTTCCTCTCGAGTGGAGACGGGTATGTCGGGGAACTTCTTGAGTTGCAGCAATGGTGTGAAAGACCCTTTGAAGTTCCGGTGGTTAGATGTGATTGGCCTCGAGAAGCCTCAGCGGAAATGGGCCTCATCTCGCCTGGAGGGCAAAACCTCCTGGATTTTCTCGAGTTGCAGCAGGTGCTCTCGACTTACGACGGGGATCTCAGGGAACCGCTCTGGTGGCCTCAGGAAAGGCCAGTCCCCATGCGAGTTCCTCGGGGGCGTCTCGGGATTCCTCTCCCGTCGATGCCGGGGCCTTAGACCGTGTGTGGAGTCGGGGCCGGAACCTGAGGATTCCTCTCCAGTGCTGACATGGATCTTGGGGTACTTCTGGAGTCTCCCCATGGGAGTCAGTCCTCGTCTCGAATGCGGGCATGCATTTGCGCTTTCCTCCAGAGCGGTAGCGGCAGTGTCACGCAGTCCGCCGCGTGGATCAAAGGATCTATGGTTTTCCCTCGAGTCTTTCCCACGAGGCTTTCCCACGAGGCTTTCCCACAGGGCTGTCCCACGTGCACACGTGGTGGGAGTCGATCCTCGGCTTGAACGTCAAGGCAGTGCAGGGAAAACAGGTTCCTCTGGAATGGACTGACACATCTGGGGGACTCTTGGAATGGTGGCACGACCCTGGAGTTCCTCTCGCCTTTCCTGTGGAGAGCGCCTCCTCTTGAGATGCGACGGGAACGCCGGGAATTCTTTCCCTACGAAACAGGGAAAGGATCCCTCATCTCGAGCTAGGAGGCGGAAACGGGGCTCCCCTGGATGTGTGCGGGACCCCACGTGCTTCCTCTCGAGTGCAGACGGGTATGTCGCGGACCTTCTTGAGTTGCAGCAAGGGTGTGAAGGACCCTTTGGAAGTTCCAGTGGTTAGATGTGATTAGCCTCGAGAAGCCTCAGCGGAAATAGGCCTCATCTCGCCTGGAGGGCAAAACCTCCTGGATTTTCTCGAGTTGCGGCAGGTGCTCTCGACTTACGACGAGGACCTCAGGGACCCGCTCTGGTGGCCTCAGGAAAGGCCAGTCCCCATGCGAGTTCCTCTGGGGATTCCTCTCCCGTCGATGCCGGGGCCTAAGACCTTGTGTGGAGTCGGGGCCGGAACCTGAGGATTCCTCTCCAGTGCTGACATGGATCTTGGGGTACTTCTGGAGTCTCCCCAGTGGAGTCAGTCCTCGTCTCGAATGCGGGCATGCACTTGCACTTTCCTCCAGAGCGGTAGCAGCAGTGTCACGCAGTCCGCCGCATGGATCAAAGGATCTATGGTTTTCCCTCGAGTCTTTCCCACGAGGCTTTCCCACGAGGCTTTCCCACAGGGCTGTCCCACGTGCACACGTGGTGGGAGTCGATCCTCGGCTTGAACGTCAAGGCAGTGCAGGGAAAACAGGTTCCTCTGGAATGGACTGACACATCTGGGGGACTCTTGGAATGGTGGCACGACCCTGGAGTTCCTCTCGCCTTTCCTGTGGAGAGCGCCTCCTCTTGAGATGCGCCGGAACAACGGGAATTCTTTCCCTACGAAACAGGGAAAGGATCCCTCATCTCGAGCTAGGAGGCGGAAACGGGGCTCCCCTGGATGTGTGCGGGACACCACGTGCTTCCTCTCGAGTGGAGACGGGTATGTCGGGGAACTTCTTGAGTTGCAGCAATGGTGTGAAGGACCCTTTGGAAGTTCCAGTGGTTAGAGGTGATTGGCCTCGAGAAGCCTCAGTGGAAATGAGCCTCATCTCGCCTGGAGGGCAAAACCTCCTGGATTTTCTCGAGTTGCGGCAGGTGCTCTCGACTTACGACGGGGACCTCAGGGACCCGCTCTGGTGGCCTCAGGAAAGGCCAGTCCCCATGCCAGTTCCTCGGGGGCCTCTCGGGATTCCTCTCCCGTCGATGCCGGGGCCTAAGACCTTGTGTGGATTCGGGGCCGGAACCTGAGGATTCCTCTCCAGTGCTGACATGGATCTTGGGGTACTTCTGGAGTCTCCCCCGGGGAGTCAGTCCTCGTCTCGAATGCGGGCATGCACTTGCGCTTTCCTCCAGAGCGGTAGCAGCAGTGTCACGCAGTCCGCCGCATGGATCAAAGGATCTATGGTTTTCCCTCGAGTTTTCCCACGAGGCTTTCCCACGAGGCTTTCCCACAGGGCTGTCCCACGTGCACACGTGGTGGGAGTCGATCCTCGGCTTGAACGTCAAGGCAGTGCAGGGAAAACAGGTTCCTCTGGAATGGACTGACACATCTGGGGGACTCTTGGAATGGTGGCACGACCCTGGAGTTCCTCTCGCCTTTCCTGTGCAGAGCGCCTCCTCTTGAGATGCGACGGGAACGCCGGGAATTCTTTCCCTAAGAAACAGGGAAAGGATCCCTCATCTCGTGCTAGGAGGCGGAAACGGGGCTCCCCTGGATGTGTGCGGGACCCCACGTGCTTCCTCTCGAGTGGAGACGGGTATGTCGGGGAACTTCTTGAGTTGCAGCAAGGGTGTGAAGGACCCTTTGGAAGTTCCAGTGTTTAGACGTGATTAGCCTCGAGAAGCCTCAGAGGAAATGAGCATCATCTCGCCTGGAGGGCAAAACCTCCTGGATTTTCTCGAGTTGCGGCAGGTGATCTCGACTTACGACGGGGACCTCAGGGACCCGCTCTGGTGGCCTCAGGAAAAGCCAGTCCCCATGCGAGTTCCTCGGGGGCCTCTCGGGATCCCTCTCCCGACGATGCCGGGGCCTAAGACCTTGTGTGGAGTCGGGGCCGGAACCTGAGGATTCCTCTCCAGTGCTGACATGGATCTTGGGGTACTTCTGGAGTCTCCCCAGGGGAGTCAGTCCTCGTCTCGAATGCGGGCATGCACTTGCGCTTTCCTCCAGAGCGGTAGCAGCAGTGTCACGCAGTCCGCCGCGTGGATCAAAGGATCTATGGTTTTCCCTCGAGTCTTTCCCACGAGGCTTTCCCACGAGGCTTTCCCACAGGGCTGTCCCACGTGCACACGTGGTGGGAGTCGATCCTCGGCTTGAACGTCAAGGCAGTGCAGGGAAAACAGGTTCCTCTGGAATGGACTGACACATCTGGGGGACTCTTGGAATGGTGGCACGACCCTGGAGTTCCTCTCGCCTTTCCTGTGCAGAGCGCCTCCTCTTGAGATGCGACGGGAACGCCGGGAAATCTTTCCCTACGAAACAGGGAAAGGATCCCTCATCTCGAGCTAGGAGGCGGAAACGGGGCTCCCCTGGATGTGTGCGGGACCCACGGGCTTCCTCTCGAGTGGAGACGGGTATGTCGGGGAACTTCTTGAGTTGCAGCAAGGGTGTGAAGGACCCTTTGGAAGTTCCAGTGGTTAGACGTGATTAGCCTCGAGAAGCCTCAGCGGAAATGGGCCTCATCTCGCCTGGAGGGCAAAACCTCCTGGATTTTCTCGAGTTGCGGCAGGTGCTCTCGACTTACGACGAGGACCTCAGGGACCCGCTCTGGTGGCCTCAGGAAAGGCCAGTCCCCATGCGAGTTCCTCTGGGGATTCCTCTCCCGTCGATGCCGGGGCCTAAGACCTTGTGTGGAGTCGGGGCCGGAACCTGAGGATTCCTCTCCAGTGCTGACATGGATCTTGGGGTACTTCTGGAGTCTCCCCAGGGGAGTCAGTCCTCGTCTCGAATGCGGGCATGCACTTGCACTTTCCTCCAGAGCGGTAGCAGCAGTGTCACGCAGTCCGCCGCATGGATCAAAGGATCTATGGTTTTCCCTCGAGTCTTTCCCACGAGGCTTTCCCACGAGGCTTTCCCACAGGGCTGTCCCACGTGCACACGTGGTGGGAGTCGATCCTCGGCTTGAACGTCAAGGCAGTGCAGGGAAAACAGGTTCCTCTGGAATGGACTGACACATCTGGGGGACTCTTGGAATGGTGGCACGACCCTGGAGTTCCTCTCGCCTTTCCTGTGCAGAGCGCCTCCTCTTGAGATGCGACGGGAACGCCGGGAATTCTTTCCCTACGAAACAGGGAAAGGATCCCTCATCTCGAGCTAGGAGGCGGAAACGGGGCTCCCCTGGATGTGTGCGGGACACCACGTGCTTCCTCTCGAGTGGAGACGGGTATGTCGGGGAACTTCTTGAGTTGCAGCAAGGGTGTGAAGGACCCTTTGGAAGTTCCAGTGGTTAGATGTGATTGGCCTCGCGAAGCCTCAGCGGAAATGGGCCTCATCTCGCCTGGAGGGCAAAACCTCCTGGATTTTCTCGAGTTGCGGCAGGTGCTCTCGACTTACGACGGGGACCTCAGGGAACCGCTCTGGCGGCCTCAGGAAAGGCCAGTCCCCATGCGAGTTCCTCGGGGGCGTCTCGGGATTCCTCTCCCGTCGATGCCGGGGCCTAAGACCTTGTGTGGAGTCGGGGCCGGAACCTGAGGATTCCTCTCCAGTGCTGACATGGATCTTGGGGTACTTCTGGAGTCTCCCCAGGGGAGTCAGTCCTCGTCTCGAATGCGGGCATGCACTTGTGCTTTCCTCCAAAGCGGTAGAAGCAGTGTCACGCAGTCCAGCGCGTGGATCAAAGGATCTATGGTATTCCCTCGAGTCTTTCCCACGAGGCTTTCCCACGAGGCTTTCCCACAGGTCTGTCCCACGTGCACACGTGGTGGGAGTCGATCCTCGGCTTGAACGTCAAGGCAGTGCAGGGAAAACAGCTTCCTCTGGATTGGACTGACACATCTGGGGGACTCTTGGAATGGTGGCACGACCCTGGAGTTCCTCTCGCCTTTCCTGTGGAGAGCGCCTCCTCTTGAGATGCGACGGGAACGCCGGGAATTCTTTCCCTACGAAACAGGGAAAGGATCCCTCATCTCGAGCTAGGAGGCGGAAACGGGGCTCCCCTGGATGTGTGCGGGACCCCACGTGCTTCCTCACGAGTGGAGACAGGTATGTCGGGGAACTTCTTGAGTTGCAGCAATGGTGTGAAAGACCCTTTGAAGTTCCGGTGGTTAGATGTGATTGGCCTCGAGAAGCCTCAGCGGAAATGGGCCTCATCTCGCCTGGAGGGCAAAACCTCCTGGATTTTCTCGAGTTGCAGCAGGTGTTCTCGACTTACGACGGGGATCTCAGGGAACCGCTCTGGTGGCCTCAGGAAAGGCCAGTCCCCATGCGAGTTCCTC
The DNA here is from genome assembly GCF_042477335.2 of Ovis canadensis. NCBI lineage: Eukaryota > Metazoa > Chordata > Mammalia > Artiodactyla > Bovidae > Ovis > Ovis canadensis. Next base: position 6,529,471 of record NC_091252.1, read on the forward strand.
GGAGCCCTCTCGGGATTCCTCTCCCGTCGATGCCGGGGCCTTAGACCTTGTGTGGAGTCGGGGCCGGAACCTGAGGAGTCCTCTCCAGTGCTGACATGGATCTTGGGGTACTTCTGGAGTCTCCCCAGGGGAGTCAGTCCTCGTCTCGAATGCGGGCATGCACTTGCGCTTTCCTCCAGAGCGGTAGCGGCAGTGTCACGCAGTCCGCCCCGTGGATCAAAGGATCTATGGTTTTCCCTCGAGTCTTTCCCACGAGGCTTTCCCACGAGGCTTTCCCACAGGGCTGTCCCACGTGCACACGTGGTGGGAGTCGATCCTCGGCTTGAACGTCAAGGCAGTGCAGGGAAAACAGGTTCCTCTGGAATGGACTGACACATCTGGGGGACTCTTGGAATGGTGGCACGACCCTGGAGTTCCTCTCGCCTTTCCTGTGGAGAGCGCCTCCTCTTGAGATGCGACGGGAACGCCGGGAATTCTTTCCCTACGAAACAGGGAAAGGATCCCTCATCTCGAGCTAGGAGGCGGAAACGGGGCTCCCCTGGATGTGTGCGGGACCCCACGTGCTTCCTCTCGAGTGCAGACGGGTATGTCGCGGACCTTCTTGAGTTGCAGCAAGGGTGTGAAGGACCCTTTGGAAGTTCCAGTGGTTAGATGTGATTAGCCTCGAGAAGCCTCAGCGGAAATAGGCCTCATCTCGCCTGGAGGGCAAAACCTCCTGGATTTTCTCGAGTTGCGGCAGGTGCTCTCGACTTACGACGAGGACCTCAGGGACCCGCTCTGGTGGCCTCAGGAAAGGCCAGTCCCCATGCGAGTTCCTCTGGGGATTCCTCTCCCGTCGATGCCGGGGCCTAAGACCTTGTGTGGAGTCGGGGCCGGAACCTGAGGATTCCTCTCCAGTGCTGACATGGATCTTGGGGTACTTCTGGAGTCTCCCCAGGGGAGTCAGTCCTCGTCTCGAATGCGGGCATGCACTTGCACTTTCCTCCAGAGCGGTAGCAGCAGTGTCACGCAGTCCGCCGCATGGATCAAAGGATCTATGGTTTTCCCTCGAGTCTTTCCCACGAGGCTTTCCCACGAGGCTTTCCCACAGGGCTGTCCCACGTGCACACGTGGTGGGAGTCGATCCTCGGCTTGAACGTCAAGGCAGTGCAGGGAAAACAGGTTCCTCTGGAATGGACTGACACATCTGGGGGACTCTTGGAATGGTGGCACGACCCTGGAGTTCCTCTCGCCTTTCCTGTGGAGAGCGCCTCCTCTTGAGATGCGCCGGAACAACGGGAATTCTTTCCCTACGAAACAGGGAAAGGATCCCTCATCTCGAGCTAGGAGGCGGAAACGGGGCTCCCCTGGATGTGTGAGGGACACCACGTGCTTCCTCTCGAGTGGAGACGGGTATGTCGGGGAACTTCTTGAGTTGCAGCAATGGTGTGAAGGACCCTTTGGAAGTTCCAGTGGTTAGAGGTGATTGGCCTCGAGAAGCCTCAGCGGAAATGGGCCTCATCTCGCCTGGAGGGCAAAACCTCCTGGATTTTCTCGAGTTGCGGCAGGTGCTCTCGACTTACGACGGGGACCTCAGGGACCCGCTCTGGTGGCCTCAGGAAAGGCCAGTCCCCATGCGAGTTCCTCGTGGGCGTCTCGGGATTCCTCTCCCGTCTATGCCGGGGCCTAAGACCTTGTGTGGAGTCGGGGCCGGAACCTGAGGATTCCTCTCCAGTGCTGACATGGATCTTGGGGTACTTCTGGAGTCTCCCCAGGGGAGTCAGTCCTCGTCTCGAATGCGGGCATGCACTTGCGCTTTCCTCCAGAGCGGTAGCAGCAGTGTCACGCAGTCCGCCGCGTGGATCAAAGGATCTATGGTTTTCCCTCGAGTCTTTCCCACGAGGCTTTCCCACGAGGCTTTCCCACAGGGCTGTCCCACGTGCACACGTGGTGGGAGTCGATCCTCGGCTTGAACGTCACGGCAGTGCAGGGAAAACAGGTTCCTCTGGAATGGACTGACACATCTGGGGGACTCTTGGAATGGTGTCACGACCCTGGAGTTCCTCTCGCCTTTCCTGTGGAGAGCGCCTACTCTTGAGATGCGACGGGAACGCCGGGAATTCTTTCCCTATGAAACATGGAAAGGATCCCTCATCTCGAGCTAGGAGGCGGAAACGGGGCTCCCCTGGATGTGTGCGGGACCCCACGTGCTTCCTCTCGAGTGGAGACGGGTTGTCGGGGAACTTCTTGAGTTGCAGCAATGGTGTGAAGGACCCTTTGGAAGTTCCAGTGGTTAGATGTGATTGGCCTCGAGAAGCCTCAGCGGAAATGGGCCTCATCTCGCCTGGAGGGCAAAACCTCCTGGATTTTCTCGAGTTGCGGCAGGTGCTCTCGACTTACGACGGGGACCACAGGGAACCGCTCTGGTGGCCTCATGAAAGGCCAGTCCCCATGCGAGTTCCTCGGGGGCGTCTCGGGATTCCTCTCCCGTCGATGCCGGGGCCTTAGACCTTGTGTGGAGTCGGGGCCGGAACCTGAGGATTCCTCTCCAGTGCTGACATGGATCTTGGGGTACTTCTTGAGTCTCCCCAGGGAAGTCAGTCCTCGTCTCGAATGCGGGCATGCACTTGCGCTTTCCTCCAGAGCGGTAGCAGCAGTGTCACGCAGTCTGCCGCGTGGATCAAAGGATCTATGGTTTTCCCTCGAGTCTTTCCCACGAGGCTTTCCCACGAGGCTTTCCCACAGGGCTGTCCCACGCGCACACGTGTTGGGAGTCGATCCTCGGCTTGAACGTCAAGGCAGTGCAGGGGAAACAGGTTCCTCTGGAATGGACTGACACATCTGGGGGACTCTTGGAATGGTGGCACGACCCTGGAGTTCCTCTCGCCTTTCCTGTGGAGAGCGCCTCGTCTTGAGATGCGACGGGAACGCCGGGAATTCTTTCCCTACGAAACAGGGAAAGGATCCCTCATCTCGAGCTAGGAGGCGGAAACGGCGCTCCCCTGGATGTGTGCGGGACCCCACGTGCTTCCTCTCGAGTGGAGACGGGTATGTCGGGGAACTTCTTGAGTTGCAGCAATGGTGTGAAGGACCCTTTGGAAGTTCCAGTGGTTAGATGTGATTGGCCTCGAGAAGCCTCAGCGGAAATGGGCCTCATCTCGCCTGGAGGGCAAAACCTCCTGGATTTTCTCGAGTTGCGGCAGGTGCTCTCGACTTACGACGGGGACCTCAGGGAACCGCTCTGGTGGCCTCAGGAAAGGCCAGTCCCCATGCGAGTTCCACGGGGCCCTCTCGGGATTCCTCTCCCGTCGATGCCGGGGCCTAAGACCTTGTGTGGAGTCGGGGCCGGAACCTGAGGATTCCTCTCCCGTGCTGACATGGATCTTGGGGTACTTCTGGAGTCTCCCCAGGGGAGTCAGTCCTCGTCTCGAATGCGGGCATGCACTTGCGCTTTCCTCCAGAGCGGTAGCAGCAGTGTCAGGAAGTCCGCCGCGTGGATCAAAGGATGTTTGGTTTTCCCTCGAGTCTTTCCCACGAGGCTTTCCCACAGGGCTGTCCCACGTGCACACGTGGTGGGAGTCGATCCTCGGCTTGAACGTCAAGGCAGTGCAGGGGAAACAGATTCCTCTGGAAAGGACTGACACATCTGGGGGACTCTTGGAATGGTGGCACGACCCTGGAGTTCCTCTCGCATTTCCTGTGGAGAGCGCCTCCTCTTGAGATGCGACGGGAACGCCGGGAATTCTTTCCCTACGAAACAGGGAAAGGAACCCTCATCTCGAGCTAGGAGGCGGAAACGGGGCTCCCCTGGATGTGTGCCGGAACCCACGTGCTTCCTCTCGAGTGGAGACGGGTATGTCGGGGAACTTCTTGAGTTGCAGCAAGGGTGTGAAGGACCCTTTGGAAGTTCCAGTGGTTAGACGTGATTAGCCTCGAGAAGCCTCAGCGGAAATGGGCCTCATCTCGCCTGGAGGGCAAATCCTCCTGGATTTTCTCGAGTTGCGGCAGGTGCTCTCGACTTTCGACGGGGACCTCAGGGACCCGCTCTGATGGCCTCAGGAAAGGCCAGTCCCCATGCGAGTTCCTCGGGGGCCTCTCGGGATTCGTCTCCCGTCCATGCCGGGGCCTAAGACCTTGTGTGGAGTCGGGGCCGGAACCTGAGGATTCCTCTCCAGTGCTGACATGGATCTTGGGGTACGTCTGGAGTCTCCCCAGGGGAGTCAGTCCTCTTCTCGAATGCGGGCATTCACTTGCGCTTTCCTCCAGAGCGGTAGCAGCAGTGTCACGCAGTCCGCCGCGTGGATCAAAGGATCTATGGTTTTCCCTCGAGTCTTTCCCACGAGGCTTTCCCACGAGGCTTTCCCACAGGGCTGTCCGAAGTGCACACGTGGTGGGAGTCGATCCTCGGCTTGAACGTCAAGGCAGTGCAGGGAAAACAGGTTCCTCTGGAATGGACTGACACATCTGGGGGACTCTTGGAATGGTGGCACGACCCTGGAGTTCCTCTCGCCTTTCCTGTGGAGAGCGCCTCCTCTTGAGATGCGACGGGACCGCCGGGAATTCTTTCCCTACGAAACAGGGAAAGGATCCCTCATCTCGAGCTAGGAGGCGGAAACGGGGCTCCCCTGGATGTGTGCGGGACCCCACGTGCTTCCTCTCGAGTGGAGACGGGTATGTCGGGGAAGTTCTTGAGTTGCAGCAATGGTGTGAAGGACCCTTTGGAAGTTCCAGTGGTTAGATGTGATTGGCCTCGAGAAGCCTCAGCGGAAATGGGCCTCATCTCGCCTGGAGGGCAAAACCTCCTGGATTTTCTCGAGTTGCGGCAGGTGCTCTCGACTTACGACGGGGACCTCAGGGACCCGCTCTGGTGGCCTCAGGAAAGGCCAGTCCCCATGCGAGTTCCTCGGGGGCCTCTCGGGATTCCTCTCCCGTCGATGCCGGGGCCTAAGACCTTGTGTGGAGTCGGGGCCGGAACCTGAGAATTCCTCTCCAGTGTTGACATGGATCTTGGGGTACTTCTGGAGTCTCCCCAGGGGAGTCAGTCCTCGTCTCGAATGCGGGCATGCACTTGCGCTTTCCTCCAGAGCGGTAGCAGCAGTGTCACGCACTCCGCCGCGTGGATCAAAGGATCTATGGTTTTCCCTCGAGTCTTTCCCACGAGGCTTTCCCACGAGGCTTTCCCACTGGGCTGTCCCACGTGCACACGTGGTGGGAGTTGATCCTCGGCTTGAACGTCAAGGCAGTGCAGGGAAAACAGGTTCCTCTGGAATGGACTGACACATCTGGGTGACTCTTGGATTGGTGGCACGACCCTGGAGTTCCTCTCGCCTTTCCTGTGGAGAGGGCCTCCTCTTGAGATGCGACGGGAACGCTGGGAATTCTTTCCCTACGAAACAGGGAAAGGATCCCTCATCTCGAGCTAGGAGGCGGAAACGGGGCTCCCCTGGATGTGTGTGGGACACACGTGCTTCCTCTCGAGTGGAGACATGTATGTCGGGGAACTTCTTGAGTTGCAGCAAGGGTGTGAATGACCCTTTAGAAGTTCCAGTGGTTAGACGTGATTAGCCTCGAGAAGCCTCAGCGGAAATGGGCCTCATCTCGCCTGGAGGACAAAACCTCCTGGATTTTCTCGAGTTGCGGCAGGTGCTCTCGACTTACGACGGGGACCTCAGGGACCCGCTCTGGTGGCCTCAGGAAAGGCCAGTCCCCATGCGAGTTCCTCGGGGGCCTCTTGGGATTCCTCTCCCGTCGATGCCGGGGCCTAAGACCTTCTGTGGAGTCGGGGCCGGAACCTGAGGATTCCTCTCCAGTGCTGACATGGATCTTGGGGTACTTCTGGAGTCTCCCCAGGGGAGTCAGTCCTCGTCTCGAATGCGGGCATGCACTTGCGCTTTCCTCCAGAGCGGTAGCAGCAGTGTCACGCAGTCCGCCGCGTGGATCAAAGGATCTATGGTTTTCCCTCGAGACTTTCCCACGAGGCTTTCCCACGAGGCTTTCCCACAGGGCTGTCCCACGTGCACACGTGGTGGGAGTCGATCCTCGGCTTGAACGTCAAGGCAGTGCAGGGAAAACAGGTTCCTCTGGAATGGACTGACACATCTGGGGGACTCTTGGAATGGTGGCATGACCTTGGAGTTCCTCTCGCCTTTCCTGTGGAGAGCGGCTCCTCTTGAGATGCGACGGGAACGCCGGGAATTCTTTCCCTACGAAACAGGGAAAGGATCCCTCATCTCGAGCTAGGAGGCGGAAACGGGGCTCCCCTGGATGTGTGCGGGACCCCACGTGCTTCCTCTCGAGTGGAGACGGGTATGTCAGGGAACTTCTTGAGTTGCAGCAAGGGTGTGAAGGACCCTTTGGAAGTTCCAGTGCTTAGATGTGATTGGCCTCGAGAAGCCTCAGCGGAAATGGGCCTCATCTCGCCTGGAGGGCAAAACCTCCTGGATTTTCTCGACTTGCGGCAGGTGCTCTCGACTTACGACGGGGACCTCAGGGACCCGCTCTGGTGGCCTCAGGAAAGGCCAGTCCCCATGCGAGTTCCTCGGGGGCCTCTCGGGATTCCTCTCCCGTCGATGCCGGGGCCTAAGACCTTGTGTGGAGTCGGGGCCGGAACCTGAGGATTCCTCTCCAGTGCTGACATGGATCTTGGGGTACTTCTGGAGTCTCCCCAGGGGAGTCAGTCCTCGTCTCGAATGCGGGCATGCACTTGCGCTTTCCTCCAGAGCGGTAGCAGCAGTGTCACGCAGTCCGCCGCGTGGATCAAAGGATCTATGGTTTTCCCTCGAGTCTTTCCCACGAGGCTTTCCCACGAGGCTTTCCCACAGGACTGTCCCACGTGCACACGTGGTGGGAGTCGATCCTCGGCTTGAACGTCAAGGCAGTGCAGGGAAAACAGGTTCCTCTGGAATGGACTGACACATCTGGGGGACTCTTGGAATGGTGTCACGACCCTGGAGTTCCTCTCGCCTTTCCTGTGGAGAGCGCCTCCTCTTGAGGTGCGACGGGAACGCCGGGAATTCTTTCCCTACGAAAAAGGGAAGGATCCCTCATCTCGAGCTAGGAGGCGGAAACGGGGCTCCCCTGGATGTGTGCGGGACCCCACGTGCTTCCTCTCGAGTGGAGACGGGTATGTCGGGGAACTTGTTGAGTTGCAGCAAGGGTGTGAAGGACCCTTTGGAAGTTCCAGTGGTTAGATGTGATTGGCCTCGAGAAGCCTCAGCGGAAATGGGCCTCATCTCGCCTGGAGGGCAAAACCTCCTGGATTTTCTCGAGTTGCGGCAGGTGCTCTCGACTTACGACGGGGACCTCAGGGACCCGCTCTGGTGGCCTCAGGAAAGGCCAGTCCCCATGCGAGTTCCTCGGGGGCCTCTCGGGATTCCTCTCCCGTCGATGCCGGGGCCTAAGACCTTGTGTGGAGTCGGGGCCGGAACCTGAGGATTCCTCTCCAGTGCTGACATGGATCTTGGGGTACTTCTGGAGTCTCCCCAGGGGAGTCAGTCCTCGTCTCGAATGCGGGCATGCACTTGCGCTTTCCTCCAGAGCGGTAGCAGCAGTGTCACGCAGTCCGCCGCGTGGATCAAAGGATCTATGGTTTTCCCTCGAGTCTTTCCCACGAGGCTTTCCCACGAGGCTTTCCCACAGGGCTGTCCCACGTGCACACGTGGTGGGAGTCGATCCTCGGCTTGAACGTCAAGGCAGTGCAGGGAAAACAGGTTCCTCTTGAATGGACTGACACATCTGGGGGACTCTTGGAATGGTGGCACGACCCTGGAGTTCCTCTCGCCTTTCCTGTGGAGAGCGCCTCCTCTTGAGATGCGACGGGAACGCCGGGAATTCTTTCCCTACGAAACAGGGAAAGGATCCCTCATCTCGAGCTAGGAGTCGCAAACGGAGCTCCCCTGGATGTGGGCGGGACACCACGTGCTTCCTCTCGAGTGGAGACGGGTATGTCGGGGAACTTCTTGAGTTGCAGCAAGGGTGTGAAGGACCCTTTGGAAGTTCCAGTGGTTAGACGTGATTAGCCTCGAGAAGCCTCAGCGGAAATGGGCCTCATCTCGCCTGGAGGGCAAAACCTCCTGGATTTTCTCGAGTTGCGGCAGGTGCTCTCGACTTACGTCGAGGACCTCAGGGACCCGCTCTGGTGGCCTCAGGAAAGGCCAGTCCCCATGCGAGTTCCTCGGGGGCCTCTCGGGATTCCTCTCCCGTCGATGCCGGGGCCTAAGACCTTGGGTGGAGTCGGGGCCGGAACCTGAGGATTCCTCTCCAGTGCTGACATGGATCTTGGGGTACTTCTGGAGTCTCCCCAGGGGAGTCAGACCTCGTCTCGAATGCGGGCATGCACTTGCGCTTTCCTCCAAAGCGGTAGCAGCAGTGTCACGCAGTCCGCCGCGTGGATCAAAGGATCTATGGTTTTCCCTCGAGTCTTTCCCACGAGGCTTTCCCACGAGGCTTTCCCACAGGGCTGTCCCACGTGCACACGTGGTGGGAGTCGATCCTCGGCTTGAACGTCAAGGCAGTGCAGGGAAAACAGGTTCCTCTGGAATGGACTGACACATCTGGGGGACTCTTGAAATGGTGGCACGACCCTGGAGTTCCTCTCGCCTTTCCTGTGGAGAGCGCCTCCTCTTGAGATGCGACGGGAACGCCGGGAATTCTTTCCCTACGAAACAGGGAAAGGATCCCTCATCTCGAGCTAGGAGGCGGAAACGGGGCTCCCCTGGATGTGTGCGGGACCCCACGTGCTTCCTCTCGAGTGGAGACGGGTATGTCGGGGACCTTCTTGAGTTGCAGCAATGGTGTGAAGGACCCTTTGGAAGTTCCAGTGGTTAGATGTGATTGGCCTCGAGAAGCCTCAGCGGAAATGGGCCTCATCTCGCCTGGAGGGCAAAACCTCCTGGATTTTCTCGAGTTGCGGCAGGTGCTCTCGACTTACGACGGGGACCTCAGGGACCCGCTCTGGTGGCCTCAGGAAAGGCCAGTCCCCATGCGAGTTCCTCGGGGGCCTCTCGGGATTCCTCTCCCGTCGATGCCGGGGCCTAAGACCTTGTGTGGAGTCGGGGCCGGAACCTGAGGATTCCTCTCCAGTGCTGACATGGATCTTGGGGTACTTCTGGAGTCTCCCCAGGGGAGTCAGTCCTCGTCTCGAATGCGGGCATGCACTTGCGCTTTCCTCCAGAGCGGTAGCAGCAGTGTCACGCAGTCCGCCGCGTGGATCAAAGGATCTATGGTTTTCCCTCGAGTCTTTCCCACGAGGCTTTCCCACGAGGCTTTCCCACAGGGCTGTCCCACGTGCACACGTGGTGGGAGTCGATCCTCGGCTTGAACGTCAAGGCAGTGCAGGGAAAACAGGTTCCTCTGGAATGGACTGACACATCTGGGGGACTCTTGGAATGGTGGCACGACCCTGGAGTTCCTCTCGCCTTTCCTGTGGAGAGCGCCTCCTCTTGAGATGCGACGGGAACGCCGGGAATTCTTTCCCTACGAAACAGGGAAAGGATCCCTCATCTCGAGCTAGGAGTCGCAAACGGAGCTCCCCTGGATGTGGGCGGGACACCACGTGCTTCCTCTCGAGTGGAGACGGGTATGTCGGGGAACTTCTTGAGTTGCAGCAAGGGTGTGAAGGACCCTTTGGAAGTTCCAGTGGTTAGACGTGATTAGCCTCGAGAAGCCTCAGCGGAAATGGGCCTCATCTCGCCTGGAGGGCAAAACCTCCTGGATTTTCTCGAGTTGCGGCAGGTGCTCTCGACTTACGTCGAGGACCTCAGGGACCCGCTCTGGTGGCCTCAGGAAAGGCCAGTCCCCATGCGAGTTCCTCGGGGGCCTCTCGGGATTCCTCTCCCGTCGATGCCGGGGCCTAAGACCTTGGGTGGAGTCGGGGCCGGAACCTGAGGATTCCTCTCCAGTGCTGACATGGATCTTGGGGTACTTCTGGAGTCTCCCCAGGGGAGTCAGACCTCGTCTCGAATGCGGGCATGCACTTGCGCTTTCCTCCAGAGCGGTAGCAGCAGTGTCACGCAGTCCGCCGCGTGGATCAAAGGATCTATGGTTTTCCCTCGAGTCTTTCGCACGAGGCTTTCCCACAGGGCTGTCCCACGTTCACACGTGGTGGGAGTCGATCCTCGGCTTGAACGTCAAGGCAGTGCAGGGAAAACAGGTTCCTCTGTAATGGACTGACACATCTGTGGGTCTCTTGGAAATGTGGCACGACCCTGGAGTTCCTCTCCCCTTTCCTGTGGAGAGCGCCTCCTCTTGAGATGCGACGGGAACGCCGGGAATTCTTTCCCTACGAAACAGGGAAAGGATCCCTCATCTCGATCTAGGAGGTGGAAACGGGGCTCCCCTGGATGTGTGCGGGACACCACGTGCTTCCTCTCGAGTGCAGACGGGTATGTCGGGGAACTTGTTGAGTTGCAGCAAGGGTGTGAAGGACCCTTTGGAAGTTCCAGTGGTTAGACGTGATTAGCCTCGAGAAGCCTCAGCAGAAATGGGCCTCATCTCGCCTGGAGGGCAAAACCTCCTGGATTTTCTCGAGTTGCGGCAGGTGCTCTCGACTTACGACGGGGACCTCAGGGACCCGCTCTGGTGGCCTCAGGAAAGGCCAGTCCCCATGCGAGTTCCTCGGGGGCCTCTGGTGATTCCTCTCCCGTCGATGCCAGGGCCTAAGTCCTTGTGTGGATTCGGGGCCGGAACCTGAGGATTCCTCTCCAGTGCTGCCATGGATCTGGGGGTACTTCTGGAGTCTCCCCAGGGGAGTCAGTCCTCGTCTCGAATGCGGGCATGCACTTGCGCTTTCCTCCAGAGCGGTAGCAGCAGTGTCACGCAGTCCGCCGCATGAATCAAAGGATCTATGGTTTTCCCTCGAGTCTTTCCCACAAGGCTTTCCCACGAGGCTTTCCCACAGGGCTGTCCCACGTGAACACGTGGTGGGAGTCGATCCTCGGCTTGAACGTCAAGGCAGTGCAGGGAACACAGGTTCCTCTGTAATGAACTGACACATCTGGGGTTCTCTTGGAATGGTGGCACGACCCTGGAGTTCCTCTCCCCTTTCCTGTGGAGAGCGCCTCCTCTTGAGATGCGACGGGAACGCCAGGAATTCTTTCCCTACGAAACAGGGAAAGGATCCCTCATGTCGAGCTAGGAGGCGGAAACGGGGTTCCCCTGGATGTGTGCGGGACCCCACGTGCTTCCTCTCGAGTGGAGACGGGTATGTCGGGGAACTTCTTGAGTTGCAGCAAGGGTGTGAAGGACCCTTTGGAAGTTCCAGTGGTTAGACGTGATTAGCCTCAAGAAGCCTCAGCGGAAATGGGCCTCATCTCGCCTGGAGGGCAAAACCTCCTGGATTTTCTCGAGTTGCGGCAGGTGCTCTCGACTTACGACGGGGACCTCAGGGACCCGCTCTGGTGGCCTCAGGAAAGGCCAGTCCCCATGCGAGTTCCTCGTGGGCGTCTCGGGATTCCTCTCCCGTCGATGCCGGGGCCTAAGACCTTGTGTGGAGTCGGGGCCGGAACCTGAGGATTCCTCTCCAGTGCTGACATGGATCTTGGGGTACTTCTGGAGTCTCCCCAGGGGAGTCAATCCTCGTCTCGAATGCGGGCATGCACTTGCGCTTTCCTCCAGAGCGGTAGCAGCAGTGTCACGCAGTCCCCCACGTGGATCAAAGGATCTATGGTTTTACCTCGAGTCTTTCCCACGAGGCTTTCCCACCAGGCTTTCCCACAGGGCTGTCCCACGTGCACACGTGGTAGGAGTCGATCCTCGGCTTGAACGTCAAGGCAGTGCAGGGAAAGCAGGTTCCTCTGGAATGGACTGACACATCTGGGGGACTCTTGGAATGGTGTCTGGACTCTGGAGTTCCTCTCGCCTTTCCTGTAGAGAGCGCCTCCTCTTGAGATGCGACGGGAACGCCGGGAATTGTTTCCCTACGAAACAGGGAAAGGATCCCTCATCTCGAGCTAGGAGGCGGAAACGGGGCTCCCCTGGATGTGTGCGGGACCCACGTGCTTCCTCTCGAGTGGAGACGGGTGTGTCGGGGAACTTCTTGAGTTGCAGCAAGGGTGTGAAGGACCCTTTGGAAGTTCCAGTGGTTAGACGTGATTAGCCTCGAGAAGCCTCAGCGGAAATGGGCCTCATCTCGCCTGGAGGGCAAAACCTCCTGGATTTTCTCGAGTTGCGGCAGGTGCTCTCGACTTACGACGGGGACCTCAGGGACCCGCTCTGGTGGCCTCAGGAAAGGCCAGTCCCCATGCGAGTTCCTTGGAGGCCTCTCGGGATTCCTCTCCCGTCGATGCCGGGGCCTAAGACCTTGTGTGGAGTCGGGGCCGGAACCTGAGGATTCCTCTCCAGTGCTGACATGGATCTTGGGGTACTTCTGGAGTCTCCCCAGGGGAGTCAGTCCTCGTCTCGAATGCGGGCATGCACTTGCGCTTTCCTCCAGAGCGGTAGCAGCAGTGTCACGCAGTCCGCCGCGTGGATCAACGGATCTATGGTTTTCCCTCGAGTCTTTCCCACGAGGCTTTCCCACGAGGCTTTCCCACAGGGCTGTCCCACGTGCACACGTGGTGGGAGTCGATCCTCGGCTTGAACGTCAAGGCAGTGCAGGGAAAACAGGTTCCTCTGGAATGGATTGACACATCTGGGGGACTCTTGGAATGGTGTCTCGACCCTGGAGTTCCTCTCGCCTTTCCTGTGGAGATCGCCTCCTCTTGAGATGCGACGGGAACGCCGGGAATTCTTTCCCTACGAAACAGGGAAAGGATCCCTCATCTCGAGCTAAGAGGCGGAAACGGGGCTCCCCTGGATGTGTGTGGGACACCACAGGCTTCCTCTCGAGTGGAGATGGGTATGTCGGGGAACTTCTTGAGTTGCAGCAAGGGTGTGAAGGACCCTTTGGAAGTTCCAGTGGTTAGATGTGATTGGCCTCGAGAAGCCTCAGCGGAAATGGGCCTCATCTCGCCTGGAGGGCAAAACCTCCTGGATTTTCTCGAGTTGCGGCAGGTGCTCTCGACGTACGACGGGGACGTCAGGGACCCGCTCTGGTGGCCTCAGGAAAGGCCAGTCCCCATGCGAGTTCCTCGGGGGCCTCTCGGGATTCCTCTCCCGTCGATGCCGGGGCCTAAGACCTTGTGTGGAGTCGGGGCCGGAACCTGAGGGTTCCTCTCCAGTGCTGACATGGATCTTGGGGTACTTCTGTAGTCTCCCCAGGGGAGTCAGTCCTCGTCTCGAATGCGGGCATGCACTTGCGCTTTCCTCCAGAGCGGTAGCAGCAGTGTCACGCAGTCTGCCGCGTGAATCAAAGGATCTATGGTTTTCCCTCGAGTCTTTCCCACGAGGCTTTCCCGCGAGGCTTTCCCACAGGGCTGTCCCACGTGCACACGTGGTGGGAGTCGATCCTCGGCTTGAACGTCAAGGCAGTGCAGGGAAAACAGGTTCCTCTGGAATGGACTGACACATCTGGGGGACTCTTGGAATGGTGGCACGACCCTGGAGTTCCTCTCGCCTTTTCTGTGGAGAGCGCCTCCTCTTGAGATGCGACGCGAACGCCGGGAATTCTTTCCCTACGAAACAGGGAAAGGATCCCTCATCTCGAGCTAGGAGGCGGAAACGGGGCTCCCCTGGATGTGTGCGGGACCCACGTGCTTCCTCTCGAGTGGAGACGGGTATGTCGGGGAACTTCTTGAGTTTCAGCAAGGGTGTGAAGGACCCTTTGGAAGTTCCAGTGGTTACATGTGATTGGCCTCGAGAAGCCTCAGCGGAAATGGGCCTCATCTCGCCTGGAGGGCAAAACCTCCTGGATTTTCTCGAGTTGCGGCAGGTGCTCTCGACTTACGACGGGGACCTCAGGGACCCGCTCTGGTGGCCTCAGGAAAGGCCAGTCCCCATGCGAGTTCCTCGGGGGCCTCTGGGGATTCCTCTCCCGTCGATGCCGGGGCCTAAGTCCTTGTGTGGAGTCGGGGCCGGAACCTGAGGATTCCTCTCCAGTGCTGACATGGATCTTGGGGTATTTCTGGAGTCTCCCCAGGGGAGGCAGTCTTCGTCTCGAATGCGGGCATGCACTTGCGCTTTCCTCCAGAGCGGTAGCAGCAGTGTCACGCAGTCCGCCGCGTGGATCAAAGGATCTATGGTTTTCCCTCGAGTCTTTCCCACGAGGCTTTCCCCCGAGGCTTTCCCACAGGGCTGTCCCACGTGCACACGTGGTGGGAGTCGATCCTCGGCTTGTACGTCAAGGCAGTTCAGGGAAAACAGGTTCCTCTGGAATGGACTGACACATCTGGGGGACTCTTGGAATGGTGGCACGACCCTGGAGTTCCTCTCGCCTTTCCTGTGGAGAGCGCCTCCTCTTGAGATGCGACGGGAACGCCGGGAATTCTTTCCCTACGAAACAGGGAAAGGATCCCTCATCTCGAGCTAGGAGGCGGAAACGGGGCTCCCCTGGATGTGTGCGGGACACCACGTGCTTCCTCTCGAGTGCAGACGGGTATGTCGGGGAACTTCTTGAGTTGCAGCAAGGGTGTGAAGGACCCTTTGGAAGTTCCAGTGGTTAGATGTGATTGGCCTCGCGAAGCCTCAGCGGAAATGGGCCTCATCTCGCCTGGAGGGCAAAACCTCCTGGATTTTCTCGAGTTGCGGCAGGTGCTCTCGACTTAAGACGGGGACCTAAGGGACCCGCTCTGGTGGCCTCAGGAAAGGCCAGTCCCCATGCGAGTTCCTCGGGGGCCTCTCGGGATTCCTCTCCCGTCGATGCCGGGGCCTAAGACCTTGTGTGGAGTCGGGGCCGGAACCTGAGGATTCCTCTCCAGTGCTGACATGGATCTTGGGGTACTTCTGGAGTCTCCCCAGGGGAGTCAGTCCTCGTCTCGAATGCGGGCATGCACTTGCGCTTTCCTCCAGAGCGGTAGCAGCCGTGTCACGCAGTCCGCCACGTGGATCAAAGGATCTATGGTTTTCCCTCGAGTCTTTCCCACGAGGCTTTCCCACGAGGCTTTCCCACAGGGCTGTCCCACGTGCACACGTGGTGGGAGTCGATCCTCGGCTTGAACGTCAAGGCAGTGCAGGGAAAACAGGTTCCTCTGGAATGGACTGACACATCTGGGGGACTCCTGGAATGGTGGCACGACCCTGGAGTTCCTCTCGCCTTTCCTGTGGAGAGCGCCTCGTCTTGAGATGCGACGGGAACGCCGGGAATTCTTTCCAAAGAAACAGGGAAAGGATCCCTCATCTCGAGCTAGGAGGCGGAAACGGGGCTCCCCTGGATGTGTGCGGGACCCCACGTGCTTCCTCTCGAGTGGAGACGGGTATGTCGGGGAACTTCTTGAGTTGCAGCAATGGTGTGAAGGACCCTTTGGAAGTTCCAGTGGTTAGATGTGATTGGCCTCGAGAAGCCTCAGCGGAAATGGGCCTCATCTCGCCTGGAGGGCAAATCCTCCTGGATTTTCTCGAGTTGTGGCAGGTACTCTCGACTTACGACGGGGACCTCAGGGAACCGCTCTGGTGGCCTCAGGAAAGGCCAGTCCCCATGCGAGTTCCTCGGGGGCGTCTCGGGATTCCTCTCCCGTCGAAGCCGGGGCCTAAGACCTTGTGTGGAGTCGGGGCCGGAACCTGAGGATTCCTCTCCAGTGCTGACATGGATCTTGGGGTACTTCTGGAGTCTCCCCAGGGGAGTCAGTCCTCGTCTCGAATGCGGGCATGCATTGCGCTTTCCTCCAGAGCGGTAGCAGCAGTGTCACGCAGTCCGCCGCGTGGATCAAAGGATCTATGGTTTTCCCTCGAGTCTTTCCCACGAGGCTTTCCCACGAGGCTTTCCCACAGGGCTGTTCCACGCGCACACGTGGTGGGAGTCGATCCTCGGCTTGAACGTCAAGGCAGTGCAGGGGAAACAGGTTCCTCTGGAATGGACTGACACATCTGGGGTACTCTTGGAATGGTGGCACGACCCTGGAGTTCCTCTCGCCTTTCCTGTGGAGAGCGCCTCGTCTTGAGATGCGACGGGAACGCCGGGAATTCTTTCCCTACGAAACAGGGAAAGGATCCCTCATCTCGAGCTAGGAGGCGGAAACGGGGCTCCCCTGGATGTGTGCGGGACCCACGTGCTTCCTCTCGAGTGGAGACGTGTATGTCGGGGAACTTCTTGAGTTGCAGCAATGGTGTGAAGGACCCTTTGGAAGTTCCAGTGGTTAGATGTGATTGGCCTCGAGAAGCCTCAGCGGAAATGGGCCTCATCTGGCCTGGAGGGCAAAACCTCCTGGATTTTCTCGAGTTGCGGCAGGTGCTCTCGACTTACGACGGGGACCTCAGGGAACCGCTCTGGTGGCCTCAGGAAAGGCCAGTCCCCATGCGAGTTCCTCGGGGCCCTCTCGGGATTCCTCTCCCGTCGATGCCGGGGCCTAAGACCTTGTGTGGAGTCGGGGCCGGAACCTGAGGATTCCTCTCCCGTGCTGACATGGATCTTGGGGTACTTCTGGAGTCTCCCCAGGGGAGTCAGTCCTCGTCTCGAATGCGGGCATGCACTTGCGCTTTCCTCCAGAGCGGTAGCAGCAGTGTCAGGAAGTCCGCCGCGTGGATCAAAGGATGTTTGGTTTTCCCTCGAGTCTTTCCCACGAGGCTTTCCCACAGGGCTGTCCCACGTGCACACGTGGTGGGAGTCGATCCTCGGCTTGAACGTCAAGGCAGTGCAGGGAAAACAGGTTCCTCTTAAATGGACTGACACATCTGGGGGACTCTTGGAATGGTGGCACGACCCTGGAGTTCCTCTCGCCTTTCCTGTGGAGAGCGCCTCCTTTTGAGATGCGACGGGAACGCCGGGAATTCTTTCCCTACAAAACAGGGAAAAGATCCCTCATCTCGAGCTAGGAGTCGCAAACGGAGCTCCCCTGGATGTGGGCGGGACACCACGTGCTTCCTCTCGAGTGGAGACGGGTATGTCGGGGAACTTCTTGAGTTGCAGCAAGGGTGTGAAGGACCCTTTGGAAGTTCCAGTGGTTAGACGTGATTAGCCTCGAGAAGCCTCAGCGGAAATGGGCCTCATCTCGCCTGGAGGGCAAAACCTCCTGGATTTTCTCGAGTTGCGGCAGGTGCTCTCGACTTACGTCGAGGACCTCAGGGACCCGCTCTGGTGGCCTCAGGAAAGGCCAGTCCCCATGCGAGTTCCTCGGGGGCCTCTCGGGATTCCTCTCCCGTCGATGCCGGGGCCTAAGACCTTGGGTGGAGTCGGGGCCGGAACCTGAGGATTCCTCTCCAGTGCTGACATGGATCTTGGGGTACTTCTGGAGTCTCCCCAGGGGAGTCAGACCTCGTCTCGAATGCGGGCATGCACTTGGCTTTCCTCCAGAGCGGTAGCAGCAGTGTCACGCAGTCCGCCGCGTGGATCAAAGGATCTATGGTTTTCCCTCGAGTCTTTCCCACGAGGCTTTCCCACGAGGCTTTCCCACAGGGCTGTCCCACGTGCACACGTGGTGGGAGTCGATCCTCGGCTTGAACGTCAAGGCAGTGCAGGGAAAACAGGTTCCTCTGGAATGGACTGACACATCTGGGGGACTCTTGAAATGGTGGCACGACCCTGGAGTTCCTCTCGCCTTTCCTGTGGAGAGCGCCGTCTCTTGAGATGCGACGGGAACGCCGGGAATTCTTTCCCTACGAAACAGGGAAAGGATCCCTCATCTCGAGCTAGGAGGCGGAAACGGGGCTCCCCTGGATGTGTGCGGGACCCCACGTGCTTCCTCTCGAGTGGAGACGGGTATGTCGGGGACCTTCTTGAGTTGCAGCAATGGTGTGAAGGACCCTTTGGAAGTTCCAGTGGTTAGATGTGATTGGCCTCGAGAAGCCTCAGCGGAAATGGGCCTCATCTCGCCTGGAGGGCAAAACCTCCTGGATTTTCTCGAGTTGCGGCAGGTGCTCTCGACTTACGACGGGGAACTCAGGGACCCGCTCTGGTGGCCTCAGGAAAGGCCAGTCCCAATGCGAGTTCCTCGGGGGCCTCTCGGGATTCCTCTCCCGTCGATGCCGGGGCCTACGACCTTGTGTGGAGTCGGGGCCGGAACCTGAGAATTCCTCTCCAGTGTTGACATGGATCTTGGGGTACTTCTGGAGTCTCCCCAGGGGAGTCAGTCCTCGTCTCGAATGCGGGCATGCACTTGCGCTTTCCTCCAGAGCGGTAGCAGCAGTGTCACGCAGTCCGCCGCGTGGATCAAAGGATCTATGGTTTTCCCTCGAGTCTTTCCCACGAGGCTTTCCCACGAGGCTTTCCCACAGGGCTGTCCCACGTGCACACGTGGTGGGAGTCGATCCTCGGCTTGAACGTCAAGGCAGTGCAGGGAAAACAGGTTCCTCTGGAATGGAATGACACATCTGGGGGACTCTTGGAATGGTGGCACGACCCTGGAGTTCCTCTCGCCTTTCCTGTGGAGAGGGCCTCCTCTTGAGATGCGACGGGAACGCTGGGAATTCTTTCCCTACGAAACAGGGAAAGGATCCCTCATCTCGAGCTAGGAGGCGGAAACGGGGCTCCCCTGGATGTGTGTGGGACCCACGTGCTTCCTCTCGAGTGGAGACGGGTATGTCGGGGAACTTCTTGAGTTGCAGCAAGGGTGTGAAGGACCCTTTGGAAGTTCCAGTGGTTAGACGTGATTGGCCTCGAGAAGCCTCAGCGGAAATGGGCCTCATCTCGCCTGGAGGGCAAAACCTCCTGGATTTTCTCGAGTTGCGGCAGGTGCTCTCGACTTTCGACGGGGACCTCAGGGACCCGCTCTGGTGGCCTCAGGAAAGGCCAGTCCCCATGCGAGTTCCTCGGGGCCTCTGGGGATTCCTCTCTCGTCGATGCCAGGGCCTTAGTCCTTGTGTGGAGTCGGGGCCGGAACCTGAGGATTCCTCTCCAGTGCTGACATTTATCTTGGGGTACTTCTGGAGTCTCCCCAGGGGAGTCAGTCCTCGTCTCGAATGCGGGCATGCACTTGCTCTTTCCTCCAGAGCGGTAGCAGCAGTGTCACGCAGTCCGCCGCATGGATCAAAGGATCTATGGTTTTCCCTCGAGTCTTTCCCATGAGGCTTTCCCACGAGGTTTTCCCACAGGGATGTCCCACGTGCGCACGTGGTGGGAGTCGATCCTCGGCTTGAACGTCAAGGCAGTGCAGGGAAAACAGATTCCTCTGGAATGGACTGACACATCTGGGGGACTCTTGGAATGGTGGCACGACCCTGGAGTTCCTCTCGCCTTTCCTGTGGAGAGCGCCTCCTCTTGAGATGCGACGGGAACGCCGGGAATTCTTTCCCTACGAAACAGGGAAAGGATCCCTCATCTCGAGCTAGGTGTCGGAAATGGAGCTCCCCTGGATGTGGGCGGGACACCACGTGCTTCCTCTCGAGTGGAGACGGGTATGTCGGGGAACTTCTTGAGTTGCAGCAAGGGTGTGAAGGACCCTTTGGAAGTTCCAGTGTTTAGACGTGATTAGCCTCGAGAAGCCTCAGCGGAAATGGGCCTCATCTCGCCTGGAGGGCAAAACCTCCTGGATTTTCTCGAGTTGCGGCAGGTGCTCTCGACTTACGACGGGGACCTCAGGGACCCGCTCTGGTGGCCTCAGGAAAGGCCAGTCCCCATGCGAGTTCCTCGTGGGCGTCTCGGGATTCCTCTCCCGTCGATGCCGGGGCCTAAGACCTTGTGTGGAGTCGGGGCCGGAACCTGAGGATTCCTCTCCAGTGCTGACATGCATCTTGGGGTATTTCTGGAGTCTCCCCAGGGGAGTCAGTCCTCGTCTCGAATGCGGGCATGCACTTGCGCTTTCCTCCAGAGCGGTAGCAGCAGTGTCACGCAGTCCGCCGCGTGGATCAAAGGATCTATGGTTTTCCCTCGAGTCTTTCGCACGAGGCTTTCCCACAGGGCTGTCCCACGTTCACACGTGGTGGGAGTCGATCCTCGGCTTGAACGTCAAGGCAGTGCAGGGAAAACAGGTTCCTCTGTAATGGACTGACACATCTGTGGGTCTCTTGGAAATGTGGCACGACCCTGGAGTTCCTCTCCCCTTTCCTGTGGAGAGCGCCTCCTCTTGAGATGCGACGGGAACGCCGGGAATTCTTTCCCTACGAAACAGGGAAAGGATCCCTCATCTCGATCTAGGAGGTGGAAACGGGGCTCCCCTGGATGTGTGCGGGACACCACGTGCTTCCTCTCGAGTGCAGACGGGTATGTCGGGGAACTTGTTGAGTTGCAGCAAGGGTGTGAAGGACCCTTTGGAAGTTCCAGTGGTTAGACGTGATTAGCCTCGAGAAGCCTCAGCAGAAATGGGCCTCATCTCGCCTGGAGGGCAAAACCTCCTGGATTTTCTCGAGTTGCGGCAGGTGCTCTCGACTTACGACGGGGACCTCAGGGACCCGCTCTGGTGGCCTCAGGAAAGGCAGTCCCCATGCGAGTTCCTCGGGGGCCTCTGGTGATTCCTCTCCCGTCGATGCCAGGGCCTAAGTCCTTGTGTGGATTCGGGGCCGGAACCTGAGGATTCCTCTCCAGTGCTGCCATGGATCTGGGGGTACTTCTGGAGTCTCCCCAGGGGAGTCAGTCCTCGTCTCGAATGCGGGCATGCACTTGCGCTTTCCTCCAGAGCGGTAGCAGCAGTGTCACGCAGTCCGCCGCATGAATCAAAGGATCTATGGTTTTCCCTCGAGTCTTTCCCACAAGGCTTTCCACGAGGCTTTCCCACAGGGCTGTCCCACGTGAACACGTGGTGGGAGTCGATCCTCGGCTTGAACGTCAAGGCAGTGCAGGGAAAACAGGTTCCTCTGTAATGAACTGACACATCTGGGGGTCTCTTGGAATGGTGGCACGACCCTGGAGTTCCTCTCCCCTTTCCTGTGGAGAGCGCCTCCTCTTGAGATGCGACGGGAACACCAGGAATTCTTTCCCTACGAAACAGGGAAAGGATCCCTCATGTCGAGCTAGGAGGCGGAAACGGGGTTCCCCTGGATGTGTGCGGGACCCCACGTGCTTCCTCTCGAGTGGAGACGGGTATGTCGGGGAACTTCTTGAGTTGCAGCAAGGGTGTGAAGGACCCTTTGGAAGTTCCAGTGGTTAGACGTGATTAGCCTCAAGAAGCCTCAGCGGAAATGGGCCTCATCTCGCCTGGAGGGCAAAACCTCCTGGATTTTCTCGAGTTGCGGCAGGTGCTCTCGACTTACGACGGGGACCTCAGGGACCCGCTCTGGTGGCCTCAGGAAAGGCCAGTCCCCATGCGAGTTCCTCGGGGGCCTCTCGGGATTCCTCTCCCGTCGATGCCGGGGCCTAAGACCTTGTGTGGAGTCGGGGCCGGAACCTGAGGATTCCTCTCCAGTGCTGACATGGATCTTGGGGTACTTCTGGAGTCTCCCCAGGGGAGTCAATCCTCGTCTCGAATGCGGGCATGCACTTGCGCTTTCCTCCAGAGCGGTAGCAGCAGTGTCACGCAGTCCCCCACGTGGATCAAAGGATCTATGGTTTTACCTCGAGTCTTTCCCACGAGGCTTTCCCACCAGGCTTTCCCACAGGGCTGTCCCACGTGCACACGTGGTAGGAGTCGATCCTCGGCTTGAACGTCAAGGCAGTGCAGGGAAAGCAGGTTCCTCTGGAATGGACTGACACATCTGGGGGACTCTTGGAATGGTGTCTGGACTCTGGAGTTCCTCTCGCCTTTCCTGTAGAGAGCGCCTCCTCTTGAGATGCGACGGGAACGCCGGGAATTGTTTCCCTACGAAACAGGGAAAGGATCCCTCATCTCGAGCTAGGAGGCGGAAACGGGGCTCCCCTGGATGTGTGCGGGACCCCACGTGCTTCCTCTCGAGTGGAGACGGGTATGTCGGGGAACTGCTTGAGTTGCAGCAAGGGTGTGAAGGACCCTTTGGAAGTTCCAGTGGTTAGACGTGATTGGCCTCGAGATGCCTCAGCGGAAATGCGCCTCATCTCGCCTGGAGGGCAAAACCTCCTGGATTTTCTTGAGTTGCGGCAGGTGCTCTCGACTTACGACGGGGACCTCAGGGACCCGCTCTGGTGGCCTCAGGAAAGGCCAGTCCCCATGCGAGTTCCTCGGGGGCCTCTCGGGATTCCTCTCCCGTCGATGCCGGGGCCTAAGACCTTGTGTGGAGTCGGGGCCGGAACCTGAGGATTCCTCTCCAGTGCTGACATGGATCTTGGGGTACTTCTGGAGTCTCCCCAGGGGAGTCAGTCCTCGTCTCGAATGCGGGCATGCACTTGCGCTTTCCTCCAGAGCGGTAGCAGCAGTGTCACGCAGTCCGCCGCGTGGATCAAAGGATCTATGGTTTTCCCTCGAGTCTTTCCCACGAGGCTTTCCCACGAGGCTTTCCCACAGGGCTGTCCCACGTGCACACGTGGTGGGAGTCGATCCTCGGCTTGAACGTCAAGGCAGTGCAGGGAAAACAGGTTCCTCTGGAATGGACTGACACATCTGGGGGACTCTTGGAATGGTGTCTCGATCCTGGAGTTCCTCTCGCCTTTCCTGTGGAGAGCGCCTCCTCTTGAGATGCGACGGGAACGCCGGGAATTCTTTCCCTACGAAACAGGGAAAGGATCCCTCATCTCGAGCTAGGAGGCGGAAACGGGGCTCCCCTGGATGTGTGCGGGACCCACGTGCTTCCTCTCGAGTGGAGACGGGTGTGTCGGGGAACTTCTTGAGTTGCAGCAAGGGTGTGAAGGACCCTTTGGAAGTTCCAGTGGTTAGACGTGATTAGCCTCGAGAAGCCTCAGCGGAAATGGGCCTCATCTCGCCTGGAGGGCAAAACCTCCTGGATTTTCTCGAGTTGCGGCAGGTGCTCTCGACTTACGACGGGGACCTCAGGGACCCGCTCTGGTGGCCTCAGGAAAGGCCAGTCCCCATGCGAGTTCCTTGGAGGCCTCTCGGGATTCCTCTCCCGTCGATGCCGGGGCCTAAGACCTTGTGTGGAGTCGGGGCCGGAACCTGAGGATTCCTCTCCAGTGCTGACATGGATCTTGGGGTACTTCTGGAGTCTCCCCAGGGGAGTCAGTCCTCGTCTCGAATGCGGGCATGCACTTGCGCTTTCCTCCAGAGCGGTAGCAGCAGTGTCACGCAGTCCGCCGCGTGGATCAACGGATCTATGGTTTTCCCTCGAGTCTTTCCCACGAGGCTTTCCCACGAGGCTTTCCCACAGGGCTGTCCCACGTGCACACGTGGTGGGAGTCGATCCTCGGCTTGAACGTCAAGGCAGTGCAGGGAAAACAGGTTCCTCTGGAATGGATTGACACATCTGGGGGACTCTTGGAATGGTGTCTCGACCCTGGAGTTCCTCTCGCCTTTCCTGTGGAGATCGCCTCCTCTTGAGATGCGACGGGAACGCCGGGAATTCTTTCCCTACGAAACAGGGAAAGGATCCCTCATCTCGAGCTAAGAGGCGGAAACGGGGCTCCCCTGGATGTGTGTGGGACACCACAGGCTTCCTCTCGAGTGGAGATGGGTATGTCGGGGAACTTCTTGAGTTGCAGCAAGGGTGTGAAGGACCCTTTGGAAGTTCCAGGGGTTAGATGTGATTGGCCTCGAGAAGCCTCAGCGGAAATGGGCCTCATCTCGCCTGGAGGGCAAAACCTCCTGGATTTTCTCGAGTTGCGGCAGGTGCTCTCGACGTACGACGGGGACGTCACGGACCCGCTCTGGTGGCCTCAGGAAAGGCCAGTCCCCATGCGAGTTCCTCGGGGGCCTCTCGGGATTCCTCTCCCGTCGATGCCGGGGCCTAAGACCTTGTGTGGAGTCGGGGCCGGAACCTGAGGGTTCCTCTCCAGTGCTGACATGGATCTTGGGGTACTTCTGGAGTCTCCCCAGGGGAGTCAGTCCTCGTCTCGAATGCGGGCATGCACTTGCGCTTTCCTCCAGAGCGGTAGCAGCAGTGTCACGCAGTCTGCCGCGTGGATCAAAGGATCTATGGTTTTCCCTCGAGTCTTTCCCACGAGGCTTTCCCGCGAAGCTTTCCCACAGGGCTGTCCCACGTGCACACGTGGTGGGAGTCGATCCTCGGCTTGAACGTCAAGGCAGTGCAGGGAAAACAGGTTCCTCTGGAATGGACTGACACATCTGGGGGACTCTTGGAATGGTGGCACGACCCTGGAGTTCCTCTCGCCTTTTCTGTGGAGAGCGCCTCCTCTTGAGATGCGACGGGAACGCCGGGAATTCTTTCCCTACGAAACAGGGAAAGGATCCCTCATCTCGAGCTAGGAGGCGGAAACGGGGCTCCCCTGGATGTGTGCGGGACCCACGTGCTTCCTCTCGAGTTGAGACGGGTATGTCGGGGAACTTCTTGAGTTTCAGCAAGGGTGTGAAGGACCCTTTGGAAGTTCCAGTGGTTACATGTGATTGGCCTCGAGAAGCCTCAGCGGAAATGGGCCTCATCTCGCCTGGAGGGCAAAACCTCCTGGATTTTCTCGAGTTGCGGCAGGTGCTCTCGACTTACGACGGGGACCTCAGGGACCCGCTCTGGTGGCCTCAGGAAAGGCCAGTCCCCATGCGAGTTCCTCGGGGGCCTCTGGGGATTCCTCTCCCGTCGATGCCGGGGCCTAAGTCCTTGTGTGGAGTCGGGGCCGGAACCTGAGGATTCCTCTCCAGTGCTGACATGGATCTTGGGGTATTTCTGGAGTCTCCCCAGGGGAGGCAGTCTTCGTCTCGAATGCGGGCATGCACTTGCGCTTTCCTCCAGAGCGGTAGCAGCAGTGTCACGCAGTCCGCCGCGTGGATCAAAGTATCTATGGTTTTCCCTCGAGTCTTTTCCACGAGGCTTTCCCACGAGGCTTTCCCACAGGGCTGTCCCACGTGCACACGTGGTGGGAGTCGATCCTTGGCTTGAACGTCAAGGCAGTGCAGGGAAAACAGGTTCCTCTGGAATGGACTGACACATCTGGGGGACTCTTGGAATAGTGGCACGACCCTGGAGTTCCTCTCGCCTTTCCTGTGGAGAGCGCCTCCTCTTGAGATGCGACGGGAACGCCGGGAATTCTTTCCCTACGAAACAGGGAAAGGATCCGTCATCTCGAGCTAGGAGTCGGAAACGAAGCTCCCCTGGATGTGGGCGGGACACCACGTGCTTCCCCTCGGGTGGAGACGGGTATGTCGGGGAACTTCTTGAGTTGCAGCAAGGGTGTGAAGGACCCTTTGGAAGTTCCAGTGGTTAGACGTGATTTGCCTCGAGAAGCCTCAGGGGAAATGGGCCTCATCTCGCCTGGAGGGCAAAACCTCCTGGATTTTCTCGAGTTGCGGCAGGTGCTCTCGACTTACGTCGGGGACCTCAGGGACCCGCTCTGGTGGCCTCAGGAAAGGCCAGTCCCCATGCGAGTTCCTCGGGGGCCTCTCGGGATTCCTCTCCCGTCGATGCCGGGGCCTAAGACCTTGTGTGGAGTCGGGGCCGGAACCTGAGGATTCCTCTCCAGTGCTGACATGGATCTTGGGGTACTTCTGGAGTCTCCCCAGGGGAGTCAGTCCTCGGCTCGAATGCGGGCATGCACTTGCGCTTTCCTCCAGAGCGGTAGCAGCAGTGTCACGCAGTCCGCCACGTGGATCAAAGGATCTATGGTTTTCCCTCGAGTCTTTCCCACGAGGCTTTCCCCCGAGGCTTTCCCACAGGGCTGTCCCACGTGCACACGTGGTGGGAATCGATCCTCGGCTTGTACGTCAAGGCAGTTCAGGGAAAACAGGTTCCTCTGGAATGGACTGACACATCTGGGGGACTCTTGGAATGGTGGCACGACCCTGGAGTTCCTCTCGCCTTTCCTGTGGAGAGCGCCTCCTCTTGAGATGCGACGGGAACGCCGGGAATTCTTTCCCTCCGAAACAGGGAAAGGATCCCTCATCTCGAGCTAGGAGGTGGAAACGGGGCTCCCCTGGATGTGTGCGGGACCCACGTTCTTCCTCTCTAGTGGAGACGGGTATGTCGGGGAACTTCTTGAGTTGCAGCAAGGGTGTGAAGGACCCTTTGGAAGTTCCAGTGGTTAGACGTGATTAGCCTCGAGAAGCCTCAGCGGAAATGGGCCTCATCTCGCCTGGAGGGCAAAACCTCCTGGATTTTCTCGAGTTGCGGCAGGTGCTCTCGACTTACGACGGGGACCTCAGGGACCCGCTCTGGTGGCCTAAGGTAAGGCCAGTCCCCATGCGAGTTCCTCGGGGGCCTCTGGGGATTCCTCTCCCGTCGATGCCGGGGCCTAAGTCCTTGTGTGGAGTCGGGGCCGGAACCTGAGGATTCCTCTCCAGTGCTGACATGGATCTTGGGGTACTTCTGGAGTCTCCCCAGGGGAGGCAGTCTTCGTCTCGAATGCGGGCATGCACTTGCGCTTTCCTCCAGAGCGGTAGCAGCAGTGTCACGCAGTCCGCCGCGTGGATCAAAGGATCTATGGTTTTCCCTCTAGTCTTTTCCACGAGGCTTTCCCACGAGGCTTTCCCACAGGGCTGTCCCACGTGCACACGTGGTGGGAGTCGATCCTTGGCTTGAACGTCAAGGCAGTGCAGGGAAAACAGGTTCCTCTGGAATGGACTGACACATCTGGGGGACTCTTGGAATGGTGGCACGACCCTGGAGTTCCTCTCGCCTTTCCTGTGGAGAGCGCATCCTCTTGAGATGCGACGGGAACGCCGGGAATTCTTTCCCTACGAAACAGGGAAAGGATCCCTCATCTCGAGCTAGGAGGCGGAAACGGGGCTCCCCTGGATGTGTATGGGACACCACAGGCTTCCTCTCGAGTGGAGATGGGTATGTCGGGGAACTTCTTGAGTTGCAGCAAGGGTGTGAAGGACCCTTTGGAAGTTCCAGTGGTTAGATGTGATTGGCCTCGAGAAGCCTCAGCGGAAATGCGCCTCATCTCGCCTGGAGGGCAAAACCTCCTGGATTTTCTCGAGTTGCGGCAGGTGCTCTCGACGTACGACGGGAACGTCAGGGACCCGCTCTGGTGGCCTCAGGAAAGGCCAGTCCCCATGCGAGTTCCTCGGGGGCCTCTCGGGATTCCTCTCCCGTCGATGCCGGGGCCTAAGACCTTGTGTGGAGTCGGGGCCGGAACCTGAGGGTTCCTCTCCAGTGCTGACATGGATCTTGGGGTACTTCTGGAGTCTCCCCAGGGGAGTCAGTCCTCGTCTCGAATGCGGGCATGCACTTGCGCTTTCCTCCAGAGCGGTAGCAGCAGTGTCACGCAGTCTGCCGCGTGGATCAAAGGATCTATGGTTTTCCCTCGAGTCTTTCCCACGAGGCTTTCCCGCGAGGCTTTCCCACAGGGCTGTCCCACGTGCACACGTGGTGGGAGTCGATCCTCGGCTTGAACGTCAAGGCAGTGCAGGGAAAACAGGTTCCTCTGGAATGGACTGACACATCTGGGGGACTCTTGGAATGGTGTCACGACCCTGGAGTTCCTCTCGCCTTTCCTGTGTAGAGCGCCTCCTCTTGAGATGCGACGCGAACGCCGGGAATTCTTTCCCTACGAAACAGGGAAAGGATCCCTCATCTCGAGCTAGGAGTCGGAAACGGGGCTCCCCTGGATGTGTGCGGGACCCACGTGCTTCCTCTCGAGTTGAGACGGGTATGTCGGGGAACTTCTTGAGTTTCAGCAAGGGTGTGAAGGACCCTTTGGAAGTTCCAGTGGTTACATGTGATTGGCCTCGAGAAGCCTCAGCGGAAATGGGCCTCATCTCGCCTGGAGGGCAAAACCTCCTGGATTTTCTCGAGTTGCGGCAGGTGCTCTCGACTTACGACGGGGACCTCAGGGACCCGCTCTGGTGGCCTCAGGAAAGGCCAGTCCCCATGCGAGTTCCTCGGGGGCCTCTGGGGATTCCTCTCCCGTCGATGCCGGGGCCTAAGTCCTTGTGTGGAGTCGGGGCCGGAACCTGAGGATTCCTCTCCAGTGCTGACATGGATCTTGGGGTATTTCTGGAGTCTCCCCAGGGGAGGCAGTCTTCGTCTCGAATGCGGGCATGCACTTGCGCTTTCCTCCAGAGCGGTAGCAGCAGTGTCACGAAGTCCGCCGCGTGGATCAAAGTATCTATGGTTTTCCCTCGAGTCTTTTCCACGAGGCTTTCCCACGAGGCTTTCCCACAGGGCTCTCCCCATGCACACGTGGTGGGAGTCGATCCTTGGCATGAACGTCAAGGCAGTGCAGGGAAAACAGGTTTCTCTGGAATGGACTGACACATCTGGGGGACTCTTGGAATGGTGGCACGACCCTGGAGTTCCTCTCGCCTTTCCTGTGGAGAGCTCCTCCTCTTGAGATGCGACGGGAACGCCGGGAATTCTTTCCCTACGAAACAGGGAAAGGATCCCTCATCTCGAGCTAGGAGTCGGAAACGAAGCTCCCCTGGATGTGGGCGGGACACCACGTGCTTCCCCTCGAGTGGAGACGGGTATGTCGGGGAACTTCTTGAGTTGCAGCAAGGGTGTGAAGGACCCTTTGGAAGTTCCAGTGGTTAGACGTGATTTGCCTCGAGAAGCCTCAGGGGAAATGGGCCTCATCTCGCCTGGAGGGCAAAACCTCCTGGATTTTCTCGAGTTGCGGCAGGTGCTCTCGACTTACGACGGGGACCTCAGGGACCCGCTCTGGTGGCCTCAGGAAAGGCCAGTCCCCATGCGAGTTCCTCGGGGGCCTCTCGGGATTCCTCTCCCGTCGATGCCGGGGCCTAAGACCTTGTGTGGAGTCGGGGCCGGAACCTGAGGATTCCTCTCCAGTGCTGACATGGATCTTGGGGTACTTCTGGAGTCTCCCCAGGGGAGTCAGTCCTCGTCTCGAATGCGGGCATGCACTTGCGCTTTCCTCCACAGCGGTAGCAGCAGTGTCACGCAGTCCGCCGCGTGGATCAAAGGATCTATGGTTTTCCCTCGAGTCTTTCCCACGAGGCTTTCCCCCGAGGCTTTCCCACAGGGCTGTCCCACGTGCACACGTGGTGGGAGTCGATCCTCGGCTTGTACGTCAAGGCAGTTCAGGGAAAACAGGTTCCTCTGGAATGGACTGACACATCTGGGGGACTCTTGGAATGGTGGCACGGCCCTGGAGTTCCTCTCGCCTTTCTTGTGGAGACTGCCTCCTCTTGAGATGCGACGGGAACGCCGGGAATTCTTTCCCTACGAAACAGGGAAAGGATCCCTCATCTCGAGCTAGGAGTCGGAAACGAAGCTCCCCTGGATGTGGGCGGGACACCACGTGCTTCCCCTCGAGTGGAGAGGGGTATGTCGGGGAACTTCTTGAGTTGCAGCAAGGGTGTGAAGGACCCTTTGGAAGTTCCAGTGGTTAGACGTGATTTGCCTCGAGAAGCCTCAGCGGAAATGGGCTTCATCTCGCCTGGAGGGCAAAACCTCCTGGATTTTCTCGAGTTGCGGCAGGTGCTCTCGACTTACGACGGGGACCTCAGGGACCCGCTCTGGTGGCCTCAGGAAAGGCCAGTCCCCATGCGAGTTCCTCGGGGGCCTCTTGGGATTCCTCTCCCGTCGATGCCGGGGCCTTAGACCTTGTGTGGAGTCGGGGCCGGAACCTGAGGATTCCTCTCCAGTGCTGACATGGATCTTGGGGTACTTCTGGAGTCTCCCCAGGGGAGTCAGTCCTCGTCTCGAATGCGGGCATGCACTTGCGCTTTCCTCCAGAGCGGTAGCAGCAGTGTCACGCAGTCCGCCGCGTGGATCAAAGGATCTATGGTTTTCCCTCGAGTCTTTCCCACGAGGCTTTCCCACGAGGCTTTCCCACAGGGCTGTCCCACGTGCACACGTGGTGGGAGTCGATCCTCTGCTTGTACGTCAAGGCAGTTCAGGGAAAACAGGTTCCTCTGGAATGGACTGACACATCTGGGGGACTCTTGGAATGGTGGCACGACCCTGGAGTTCCTCTCGCCTTTCCTGTGGAGAGCGCCTCCTCTTGAGATGCGACGGGAACGCCGGGAATTCTTTCCCTACGAAACAGGGAAAGGATCCCTCATCTCGAGCTAGGAGGCGGAAACGGGGCTCCCCTGGATTGTGCGGGACCCACGTGCTTCCTCTCGAGTGGAGACGGGTATGTCGGGGAACTTCTTGAGTTGCAGCAAGGGTGTGAAGGACCCTTTGGAAGTTCCAGTGGTTAGACGTGATTAGCCTCGAGAAGCCTCAGCGGAAATGGGCCTCATCTCGCCTGGAGGGCAAAACCTCCTGGATTTTCTCGAGTTGCGTCAGGTGCTCTCGACTTACGACGGGGACCTCAGGGACCCGCTCTGGTGGCCTCAGGAAAGGCCAGTCCCCATGCGAGTTCCTCGGGGGCCTCTCGGGATTCCTCTCCCTTCGATGCCGGGGCCTAAGAACTTGTGTGGAGTCGGGGCCGGAACCTGAGGATTCCTCTCCAGTGCTGACATGGATCTTGGGGTACTTCTGGAGTCTCCCCAGGGGAGTCAGTCCTCGTCTCGAATGCGGGCATGCACTTGCGCTTTCCTCCAGAGCGGTAGCAGCAGTGTCACGCAGTCCGCCGCGTGGATCAAAGGATCTATGGTTTTCCCTCGAGTCTTTCCCACGAGGCTTTCCCACGAGGCTTTCCCACAGGGCTGTCCCACGTGCACACGTGGTGGGAGTCGATCCTCGGCTTGAACGTCAAGGCAGTGCAGGGAAAACAGGTTCCTCTGGAATGGACTGACACATCTGGGGGACTCTTGGAATGGTGGCACGACCCTGGAGTTCCTCTCGCCTTTCCTGTGGAGAGCGCCTCCTCTTGAGATGCGACGGGAACGCCGGGAATTCTTTCCCTACGAAACAGGGAAAGGATCCCTCATCTCGAGCTAGGAGGCGAAACGGGGCTCCCCTGGATGTGTGCGGGACAGCACGTGCTTCCTCTCGAGTGGAGACGGGTATGTCGGGGAACTTCTTGAGTTGCAGCAAGGGTGTGCAGGACCCTTTGGAAGTTCCAGTGGTTAGATGTGATTGGCCTCGAGAAGCCTCAGCGGAAATGGGCCTCATTTCGCCTGGAGGGCAAAACCTCCTGGATTTTCTCGAGTTGCGGCAGGTGCTCTCGACTTACGACGAGGACCTCAGGGAACCACTCTGGTGGCCTCAGGAAAGGCCAGTCCCCATGCGAGTTCCTCGGGGGCCTCTCGGGATTCCTCTCCCGTCGATGCCGGGGCCGAAGACCTTGTGTGGAGTCGGGGCCGGAACCTGAGGATTCCTCTCCAGTGCTGACATGGATCTTGGGGTACTTCTGGAGACTCCCCAGGGGAGTCAGTCCTCGTCTCGAATGCGGGCATGCACTTGCGCTTTCCTCCAGAGCGGTAGCAGCAGTGTCACGCAGTCCGCCGCGTGGATCATAGGATCTATGGTTTTCCCTCGAGTCTTTCCCACGAGGCTTTCCTACGAGGCTTTCCCACAGGGCTGTCCCACGTGCACACGTGGTGGGAGTCGATCCTCGGCTTGAACGTCACGGCAGTGCAGGGAAAACAGTTTCCTCTGGAATGGACTGACACATCTGGGGGACTCTTGGAATGGTGTCACGACCCTGGAGTTCCTCTCGCCTTTCCTGTGGAGAGCGCCTCCTCTTGAGATGCGACGGGAACGCCGAGAATTCTTTCCCTACGAAACAGGGAAAGGATCCCTCATCTCGAGCTAGGAGGCGGAAACGGGGCTCCCCTGGATGTGTACGCGACCCCACGTGCTTCCTCTCGAGTGGAGACGGGTATGTCGGGGAACTTATTGAGTTGCAGCAATGGTGTGAAGGACCCTTTGGAAGTTCCAGTGGTTAGATGTGATTGGCCTCGAGAAGCCTCAGCGGAAATGGGCCTCATCTCGCCTGGAGGGCAAAACCTCCTGGATTTTCTCGAGTTGCGGCAGGTGCTCTCGACATACGACGGGGACCTCAGGGAACCGCTCTGGTGGCCTCAGGAAAGGCCAGTCCCCATGCGAGTTCCTCGGGGGCGTCTCGGGATACCTCTCCCGTCGATGCCGGGGCCTAAGACCTTGTGTGGAGTCGGGGCCGGAACCTGAGGATTCCTCTCCAGTGCTGACATGGATCTTGGGGTACTTCTGGAGTCTCCCCAGGGGAGTCAGTCCTCGTCTCGAATGCGGGCATGCACTTGAGCTTTCCTCCAGAGCGGTAGCAGCAGTGTCACGCAGTCCGCCGCGTGGATCAAAGGATCTATGATTTTCCCTCGAGTCTTTCCCACGAGGCTTTCCCACGTGGCTTTCCCACAGGGCTGTCCCACGTGCACACGTGGTGGGAGTCGATCCTCTGCTTGATCGTCAGGGTAGTGCAGGGAAAACAGGTTCCTCTGGAATGGACTGACACATCTGGGGGACTCTTGGAATGGTGGCACGACCCTGGAGTTCCTCTCGCCTTTCCTGTGGAGAGCGCCTCCTCTTGAGATGCGACGGGAACGCCGGGAATTCTTTCCCTACGAAACAGGGAAAGGATCCCTCATCTCGAGCTAGGAGGCGGAAACGGGGCTCCCCTGGATTGTGCGGGACCCACGTGCTTCCTCTCGAGTGGAGACGGGTATGTCGGGGAACTTCTTGAGTTGCAGCAAGGGTGTGAAGGACCCTTTGGAAGTTCCAGTGGTTAGACGTGATTAGCCTCGAGAAGCCTCAGCGGAAATGGGCCTCATCTCGCCTGGAGGGCAAAACCTCCTGGATTTTCTCGAGTTGCGTCAGGTGCTCTCGACTTACGACGGGGACCTCAGGGACCCGCTCTGGTGGCCTCAGGAAAGGCCAGTCCCCATGCGAGTTCCTCGGGGGCCTCTCGGGATTCCTCTCCCTTCGATGCCGGGGCCTAAGAACTTGTGTGGAGTCGGGGCCGGAACCTGAGGATTCCTCTCCAGTGCTGACATGGATCTTGGGGTACTTCTGGAGTCTCCCCAGGGGAGTCAGTCCTCGTCTCGAATGCGGGCATGCACTTGCGCTTTCCTCCAGAGCGGTAGCAGCAGTGTCACGCAGTCCGCCGCGTGGATCAAAGGATCTATGGTTTTCCCTCGAGTCTTTCCCACGAGGCTTTCCCACGAGGCTTTCCCACAGGGCTGTCCCACGTGCACACGTGGTGGGAGTCGATCCTCGGCTTGAACGTCAAGGCAGTGCAGGGAAAACAGGTTCCTCTGGAATGGACTGACACATCTGGGGGACTCTTGGAATGGTGGCACGACCCTGGAGTTCCTCTCGCCTTTCCTGTGGAGAGCGCCTCCTCTTGAGATGCGACGGGAACGCCGGGAATTCTTTCCCTACGAAACAGGGAAAGGATCCCTCATCTCGAGCTAGGAGGCGAAACGGGGCTCCCCTGGATGTGTGCGGGACAGCACGTGCTTCCTCTCGAGTGGAGACGGGTATGTCGGGGAACTTCTTGAGTTGCAGCAAGGGTGTGCAGGACCCTTTGGAAGTTCCAGTGGTTAGATGTGATTGGCCTCGAGAAGCCTCAGCGGAAATGGGCCTCATTTCGCCTGGAGGGCAAAACCTCCTGGATTTTCTCGAGTTGCGGCAGGTGCTCTCGACTTACGACGAGGACCTCAGGGAACCACTCTGGTGGCCTCAGGAAAGGCCAGTCCCCATGCGAGTTCCTCGGGGGCCTCTCGGGATTCCTCTCCCGTCGATGCCGGGGCCGAAGACCTTGTGTGGAGTCGGGGCCGGAACCTGAGGATTCCTCTCCAGTGCTGACATGGATCTTGGGGTACTTCTGGAGACTCCCCAGGGGAGTCAGTCCTCGTCTCGAATGCGGGCATGCACTTGCGCTTTCCTCCAGAGCGGTAGCAGCAGTGTCACGCAGTCCGCCGCGTGGATCATAGGATCTATGGTTTTCCCTCGAGTCTTTCCCACGAGGCTTTCCTACGAGGCTTTCCCACAGGGCTGTCCCACGTGCACACGTGGTGGGAGTCGATCCTCGGCTTGAACGTCACGGCAGTGCAGGGAAAACAGTTTCCTCTGGAATGGACTGACACATCTGGGGGACTCTTGGAATGGTGTCACGACCCTGGAGTTCCTCTCGCCTTTCCTGTGGAGAGCGCCTCCTCTTGAGATGCGACGGGAACGCCGAGAATTCTTTCCCTACGAAACAGGGAAAGGATCCCTCATCTCGAGCTAGGAGGCGGAAACGGGGCTCCCCTGGATGTGTACGCGACCCCACGTGCTTCCTCTCGAGTGGAGACGGGTATGTCGGGGAACTTATTGAGTTGCAGCAATGGTGTGAAGGACCCTTTGGAAGTTCCAGTGGTTAGATGTGATTGGCCTCGAGAAGCCTCAGCGGAAATGGGCCTCATCTCGCCTGGAGGGCAAAACCTCCTGGATTTTCTCGAGTTGCGGCAGGTGCTCTCGACATACGACGGGGACCTCAGGGAACCGCTCTGGTGGCCTCAGGAAAGGCCAGTCCCCATGCGAGTTCCTCGGGGGCGTCTCGGGATACCTCTCCCGTCGATGCCGGGGCCTAAGACCTTGTGTGGAGTCGGGGCCGGAACCTGAGGATTCCTCTCCAGTGCTGACATGGATCTTGGGGTACTTCTGGAGTCTCCCCAGGGGAGTCAGTCCTCGTCTCGAATGCGGGCATGCACTTGAGCTTTCCTCCAGAGCGGTAGCAGCAGTGTCACGCAGTCCGCCGCGTGGATCAAAGGATCTATGATTTTCCCTCGAGTCTTTCCCACGAGGCTTTCCCACGTGGCTTTCCCACAGGGCTGTCCCACGTGCACACGTGGTGGGAGTCGATCCTCGGCTTGATCGTCAGGGTAGTGCAGGGAAAACAGGTTCCTCTGGAATGGACTGACACATCTGGGGGACTCTTGGAATGGTGGCATGACCCTGGAGTTCCTCTCGACTTTCCTGTGGAGAGCGCCTCCTCTTGAGATGCGACGGGAACGCCGGGAATTCTTTCCCTACGAAACAGGGAAAGGATCCCTCATCTCGAGCTAGGAGGCGGAAACGGGGCTCCCCTGGATGTGTGCGGGACACCACGTGCTTCCTCTCGAGTGGAGACGGATATGTCGGGGAACTTCTTGAGTTGCAGCAAGGGTGTGAAGGACCCTTCGGAAGTTCCAGTGGTTAGATGTGATTGGCCTCGGGAAGCCTCAGCGGAAATGGGCCTCATCTCGCCTGGAGGGCAAAACCTCCTGGATTTTCTCGAGTTGCGGCAGGTGCTCTCGACTTATGACGGGGACCTCAGGGACCCGCTCTGGTGGCCTCAGGAAAGGCCAGTCCCCATGCGAGTTCCTCGGGGGCCTCTCGGGATTCCTCTCCCGTCGATGCCGGGGCCTAAGACCTTGTGTGGAGTTGGGGCCGGAACCTGAGGATTCCTCTCAAGTGCTGACATGGATCTTGGGCACTTCTGGAGTCTCCCCAGGGGAGTCAGTCCTAGTCTCGAATGCGGGCATGCACTTGCGCTTTCCTCCAGAGCGGTAGCAGCAGTGTCACACATTCCGCCGCGTGGATCAAAGGATCTATGGTTTTCCCTCGAGTCTTTCCCACGAGGCTTTCCCAGGAGGCTTTCCCACAGGGCTGTCCCACGTGCACACGTGGTGGGAGTCGATCCTCGGCTTGAACGTCAAGGCAGTTCAGGGAAAACAGGTTCCTCTGGAATGGACTGATACATCTGGGGGACTCTTGGAATGGTGTCACGACCCTGGAGTTCCTCTCGCCTTTCCTGTGGAGAGCGCCTCCTCTTGAGATGCGACGTTAACGCCGGGAATTCTTTCCCTACGAAACAGGGAAAGGATCCCTCATCTCGAGCTAGGAGGCGGAAACGGGGCTCCCCTGGATGTGTGCGTGACACCACGTGCTTCCTCTCGAGTGGAGACGGGTATGTCGGGAGACTTCTTGAGTTGAAGCAATGGTGTGAAGGACCCTTTGGAAGTTCCAGTGGTTAGATGTGATTAGCCTCGAGAAGCCTCAGCGGAAATGGGCCTCATCTCGCCTGGAGGGCAAAACCTCCTGGATTTTCTCGAGTTGCGGCAGGTGCTCTCGACTTACGATGGGGACCTCAGGGAACCGCTCTGGTGGCCTCAGGAAAGGCCAGTCCCCATGCGAGTTCCAAGGGGGCCTCTCGGGATTCCTCTCCCGTCGATGCCGGGGCCTAAGACCTTGTGTGGAGTCGGGGCCGGAACCTGAGGATTCCTCTCCAGTGCTGACATGGATCTTGGGGTACTTCTGGAGTCTCCCCAGGGGAGTCAGTCCTCGTCTCGAATGCGGGCATGCACTTGCGCTTCCTCCAGAGCGGTAGCAGCAGTGTCACGCAGTCCGCCGCGTGGATCAATGGATCTATGGTTTTCCCTCGAGTCTTTCCCACGAGGCTTTCCTACGAGGCTTTCCCACAGGCTGTCCCATGTGCACACGTGGTGGGGGTCGATCCTCGGCTTGAACGTCAAGGCAGTGCAGGGAAAACAGGTTTCTCTGGAATGGACTGACACATCTGGGGGACTCTTGGAATGGTGGCACGACCCTGGAGTTCCTCTCGCCTTTCCTGTGGAGAGCGCCTCCTCTTGAGATGCGACGGGAACACCGGGAATTCTTTCCCTACGAAACAGGGAAAGGATCCCTCATCTCGAGCTAGGAGGCGGAAACGGGGCTCCCCTGGATGTGTGCGGGACCCACGTGCTTCCTCTCGAGTGGAGACGGGTGTGTCGGGGAACTTCTTGAGTTGCAGCAAGGGTGTGAAGGACCCTTTGGAAGTTCCAGTGGTTAGACGTGATTAGCCTCGAGAAGCCTCAGCGGAAATGGGCCTCATCTCGCCTGGAGGGCAAAACCTCCTGGATTTTCTCGAGTTGCGGCAGGTGCTCTCGACTTACGACGGGGACCTCAGGGACCCGCTCTGGTGGCCTCAGGAAAGGCCAGTCCCCATGCGAGTTCCTTGGAGGCCTCTCGGGATTCCTCTCCCGTCGATGCCGGGGCCTAAGACCTTGTGTGGAGTCGGGGCCGGAACCTGAGGATTCCTCTCCAGTGCTGACATGGATCTTGGGGTACTTCTGGAGTCTCCCCAGGGGAGTCAGTCCTCGTCTCGAATGCGGGCATGCACTTGCGCTTTCCTCCAGAGCGGTAGCAGCAGTGTCACGCAGTCCGCCGCGTGGATCAACGGATCTATGGTTTTCCCTCGAGTCTTTCCCACGAGGCTTTCCCACGAGGCTTTCCCACAGGGCTGTCCCACGTGCACACGTGGTGGGAGTCGATCCTCGGCTTGAACGTCAAGGCAGTGCAGGGAAAACAGGTTCCTCTGGAATGGATTGACACATCTGCGGGACTCTTGGAATGGTGTCTCGACCCTGGAGTTCCTCTCGCCTTTCCTGTGGAGATCGCCTCCTCTTGAGATGCGACGGGAACGCCGGGAATTCTTTCCCTACGAAACAGGGAAAGGATCCCTCATCTCGAGCTAAGAGGCGGAAACGGGGCTCCCCTGGATGTGTGTGGGACACCACAGGCTTCCTCTCGAGTGGAGATGGGTATGTCGGGGAACTTCTTGAGTTGCAGCAAGGGTGTGAAGGACCCTTTGGAAGTTCCAGTGGTTAGATGTGATTGGCCTCGAGAAGCCTCAGCGGAAATGGGCCTCATCTCGCCTGGAGGGCAAAACCTCCTGGATTTTCTCGAGTTGCGGCAGGTGCTCTCGACGTACGACAGGGACGTCAGGGACCCGCTCTGGTGGCCTCAGGAAAGGCCAGTCCCCATGCGAGTTCCTCGGGGGCCTCTCGGGATTCCTCTCCCGTCGATGCCGGGGCCTAAGACCTTGTGTGGAGTCGGGGCCGGAACCTGAGGGTTCCTCTCCAGTGCTGACATGGATCTTGGGGTACTTCTGTAGTCTCCCCAGGGGAGTCAGTCCTCGTCTCGAATGCGGGCATGCACTTGCGCTTTCCTCCAGAGCGGTAGCAGCAGTGTCACGCAGTCTGCCGCGTGGATCAAAGGATCTATGGTTTTCCCTCGAGTCTTTCCCACGAGGCTTTCCCGCGAGGCTTTCCCACAGGGCTGTCCCACGTGCACACGTGGTGGGAGTCGATCCTCGGCTTGAACGTCAAGGCAGTGCAGGGAAAACAGGTTCCTCTGGAATGGACTGACACATCTGGGGGACTCTTGGAATGGTGGCACGACCCTGGAGTTCCTCTCGCCTTTTCTGTGGAGAGCGCCTCCTCTTGAGATGCGACGCGAACGCCGGGAATTCTTTCCCTACGAAACAGGGAAAGGATCCCTCATCTCGAGCTAGGAGGCGGAAACGGGGCTCCCCTGGATGTGTGCGGGACCCACGTGCTTCCTCTCGAGTGGAGACGGGTATGTCGGGGAACTTCTTGAGTTTCAGCAAGGGTGTGAAGGACCCTTTGGAAGTTCCAGTGGTTACATGTGATTGGCCTCGAGAAGCCTCAGCGGAAATGGGCCTCATCTCGCCTGGAGGGCAAAACCTCCTGGATTTTCTCGAGTTGCGGCAGGTGCTCTCGACTTACGACGGGGACCTCAGGGACCCGCTCTGGTGGCCTCAGGAAAGGCCAGTCCCCATGCGAGTTCCTCGGGGGCCTCTGGGGATTCCTCTCCCGTCGATGCCGGGGCCTAAGTCCTTGTGTGGAGTCGGGGCCGGAACCTGAGGATTCCTCTCCAGTGCTGACATGGATCTTGGGGTATTTCTGGAGTCTCCCCAGGGGAGGCAGTCTTCGTCTCGAATGCGGGCATGCACTTGCGCTTTCCTCCAGAGCGGTAGCAGCAGTGTCACGCAGTCCGCCGCGTGGATCAAAGTATCTATGGTTTTCCCTCGAGTCTTTTCCACGAGGCTTTCCCACGAGGCTTTCCCACAGGGCTGTCCCACGTGCACACGTGGTGGGAGTCGATCCTTGGCTTGAACGTCAAGGCAGTGCAGGGAAAACAGGTTCCTCTGGAATGGACTGACACATCTGGGGGACTCTTGGAATAGTGGCACGACCCTGGAGTTCCTCTCGCCTTTCCTGTGGAGAGCGCCTCCTCTTGAGATGCGACGGGAACGCCGGGAATTCTTTCCCTACGAAACAGGGAAAGGATCCCTCATCTCGAGCTAGGAGTCGGAAACGAAGCTCCCCTGGATGTGGGCGGGACACCACGTGCTTCCCCTCGGGTGGAGACGGGTATGTCGGGGAACTTCTTGAGTTGCAGCAAGGGTGTGAAGGACCCTTTGGAAGTTCCAGTGGTTAGACGTGATTTGCCTCGAGAAGCCTCAGGGGAAATGGGCCTCATCTCGCCTGGAGGGCAAAACCTCCTGGATTTTCTCGAGTTGCGGCAGGTGCTCTCGACTTACGTCGGGGACCTCAGGGACCCGCTCTGGTGGCCTCAGGAAAGGCCAGTCCCCATGCGAGTTCCTCGGGGGCCTCTCGGGATTCCTCTCCCGTCGATGCCGGGGCCTAAGACCTTGTGTGGAGTCGGGGCCGGAACCTGAGGATTCCTCTCCAGTGCTGACATGGATCTTGGGGTACTTCTGGAGTCTCCCCAGGGGAGTCAGTCCTCGGCTCGAATGCGGGCATGCACTTGCGCTTTCCTCCAGAGCGGTAGCAGCAGTGTCACGCAGTCCGCCGCGTGGATCAAAGGATCTATGGTTTTCCCTCGAGTCTTTCCCACGAGGCTTTCCCCCGAGGCTTTCCCACAGGGCTGTCCCACGTGCACACGTGGTGGGAGTCGATCCTCGGCTTGTACGTCAAGGCAGTTCAGGGAAAACAGGTTCCTCTGGAATGGACTGACACATCTGGGGGACTCTTGGAATGGTG
Source organism: Ovis canadensis (assembly GCF_042477335.2). NCBI lineage: Eukaryota > Metazoa > Chordata > Mammalia > Artiodactyla > Bovidae > Ovis > Ovis canadensis. Next base: position 6,569,043 of record NC_091252.1, read on the forward strand.
GCACGACCCTGGAGTTCCTCTCGCCTTTCCTGTGGAGAGCGCCTCCTCTTGAGATGCGACGGGAACGCCGGGAATTCTTTCCCTACGAAACAGGGAAAGGATCCCTCATCTCGAGCTAGGAGGCGGAAACGGGGCTCCCCTGGATGTGTGCGGGACCCACGTGCTTCCTCTCGAGTGGAGACGGGTATGTCGGGGAACTTCTTGAGTTGCAGCAAGGGTGTGAAGGACCCTTTGGAAGTTCCAGTGGTTAGACGTGATTAGCCTCGAGAAGCCTCAGCGGAAATGGGCCTCATCTCGCCTGGAGGGCAAAACCTCCTGGATTTTCTCGAGTTGCGGCAGGTGCTCTCGACTTACGACGGGGACCTCAGGGACCCGCTCTGGTGGCCTCAGGTAAGGCCAGTCCCCATGCGAGTTCCTCGGGGGCCTCTGGGGATTCCTCTCCCGTCGATGCCGGGGCCTAAGTCCTTGTGTGGAGTCGGGGCCGGAACCTGAGGATTCCTCTCCAGTGCTGACATGGATCTTGGGGTACTTCTGGAGTCTCCCCAGGGGAGTCAGTCCTCGTCTCGAATGCGGGCATGCACTTGCGCTTTCCTCCAGAGCGGTAGCAGCAGTGTCACGCAGTCCGCCGCGTGGATCAAAGGATCTATGGTTTTCCCTCGAGTCTTTCCCACGAGGCTTTCCCACGAGGCTTTCCCACAGGGCTGTCCCACGTGCACACGTGGTGGGAGTCGATCCTCGGCTTGAACGTCAAGGCAGTGCAGGGAAAACAGGTTCCTCTGGAATGGACTGACACATCTGGGGGACTCTTGGAATGGTGGCACGACCCTGGAGTTCCTCTCGCCTTTCCTGTGGAGAGCGCCTCCTCTTGAGATGCGACGGGAACGCCGGGAATTCTTTCCCTACGAAACAGGGAAAGGATCCCTCATCTCGAGCTAGGAGGCGGAAACGGGGCTCCCCTGGATGTGTGCGGGACACCACGTGCTTCCTCTCGAGTGCAGACGGGTATGTCGGGGAACTTCTTGAGTTGCAGCAAGGGTGTGAAGGACCCTTTGGAAGTTCCAGTGGTTACATGTGATTGGCCTCGAGAAGCCTCAGCGGAAATGGGCCTCATCTCGCCTGGAGGGCAAAACCTCCTGGATTTTCTCGAGTTGCGGCAGGTGCTCTCGACTTAAGACGGGGACCTAAGGGACCCGCTCTGGTGGCCTCAGGAAAGGCCAGTCCCCATGCGAGTTCCTCGGGGGCCTCTCGGGATTCCTCTCCCGTCGATGCCGGGGCCTAAGACCTTGTGTGGAGTCGGGGCCGGAACCTGAGGATTCCTCTCCAGTGCTGACATGGATCTTGGGGTACTTCTGGAGTCTCCCCAGGGGAGTCAGTCCTCGTCTCGAATGCGGGCATGCACTTGCGCTTTCCTCCAGAGCGGTAGCAGCCGTGTCACGCAGTCCGCCACGTGGATCAAAGGATCTATGGTTTTCCCTCGAGTCTTTCCCACGAGGCTTTCCCACGAGGCTTTCCCACAGGGCTGTCCCACGTGCACACGTGGTGGGAGTCGATCCTCGGCTTGAACGTCAAGGCAGTGCAGGGAAAACAGGTTCCTCTGGAATGGACTGACACATCTGGGGGACTCCTGGAATGGTGGCACGACCCTGGAGTTCCTCTCGCCTTTCCTGTGGAGAGCGCCTCGTCTTGAGATGCGACGGGAACGCCGGGAATTCTTTCCAAAGAAACAGGGAAAGGATCCCTCATCTCGAGCTAGGAGGCGGAAACGGGGCTCCCCTGGATGTGTGCGGGACCCCACGTGCTTCCTCTCGAGTGGAGACGGGTATGTCGGGGAACTTCTTGAGTTGCAGCAATGGTGTGAAGGACCCTTTGGAAGTTCCAGTGGTTAGATGTGATTGGCCTCGAGAAGCCTCAGCGGAAATGGGCCTCATCTCGCCTGGAGGGCAAATCCTCCTGGATTTTCTCGAGTTGTGGCAGGTACTCTCGACTTACGACGGGGACCTCAGGGAACCGCTCTGGTGGCCTCAGGAAAGGCCAGTCCCCATGCGAGTTCCTCGGGGGCGTCTCGGGATTCCTCTCCCGTCGAAGCCGGGGCCTAAGACCTTGTGTGGAGTCGGGGCCGGAACCTGAGGATTCCTCTCCAGTGCTGACATGGATCTTGGGGTACTTCTGGAGTCTCCCCAGGGGAGTCAGTCCTCGTCTCGAATGCGGGCATGCATTGCGCTTTCCTCCAGAGCGGTAGCAGCAGTGTCACGCAGTCCGCCGCGTGGATCAAAGGATCTATGGTTTTCCCTCGAGTCTTTCCCACGAGGCTTTCCCACGAGGCTTTCCCACAGGGCTGTTCCACGCGCACACGTGGTGGGAGTCGATCCTCGGCTTGAACGTCAAGGCAGTGCAGGGGAAACAGGTTCCTCTGGAATGGACTGACACATCTGGGGGACTCTTGGAATGGTGGCACGACCCTGGAGTTCCTCTCGCCTTTCCTGTGGAGAGCGCCTCGTCTTGAGATGCGACGGGAACGCCGGGAATTCTTTCCCTACGAAACAGGGAAAGGATCCCTCATCTCGAGCTAGGAGGCGGAAACGGGGCTCCCCTGGATGTGTGCGGGACCCCACGTGCTTCCTCTCGAGTGGAGACGGGTATGTCGGGGAACTTCTTGAGTTGCAGCAATGGTGTGAAGGACCCTTTGGAAGTTCCAGTGGTTAGATGTGATTGGCCTCGAGAAGCCTCAGCGGAAATGGGCCTCATCTCGCCTGGAGGGCAAAACCTCCTGGATTTTCTCGAGTTGCGGCAGGTGCTCTCGACTTACGACGGGGACCTCAGGGAACCGCTCTGGTGGCCTCAGGAAAGGCCAGTCCCCATGCGAGTTCCTCGGGGCCCTCTCGGGATTCCTCTCCCGTCGATGCCGGAGCCTAAGACCTTGTGTGGAGTCGGGGCCGGAACCTGAGGATTCCTCTCCCGTGCTGACATGGATCTTGGGGTACTTCTGGAGTCTCCCCAGGGGAGTCAGTCCTCGTCTCGAATGCGGGCATGCACTTGCGCTTTCCTCCAGAGCGGTAGCAGCAGTGTCAGGAAGTCCGCCGCGTGGATCAAAGGATGTTTGGTTTTCCCTCGAGTCTTTCCCACGAGGCTTTCCCACAGGGCTGTCCCACGTGCACACGTGGTGGGAGTCGATCCTCGGCTTGAACGTCAAGGCAGTGCAGGGAAAACAGGTTCCTCTGGAATGGACTGACACATCTGGGGGACTCTTGAAATGGTGGCACGACCCTGGAGTTCCTCTCGCCTTTCCTGTGGAGAGCGCCGTCTCTTGAGATGCGACGGGAACGCCGGGAATTCTTTCCCTACGAAACAGGGAAAGGATCCCTCATCTCGAGCTAGGAGGCGGAAACGGGGCTCCCCTGGATGTGTGCGGGACCCCACGTGCTTCCTCTCGAGTGGAGACGGGTATGTCGGGGACCTTCTTGAGTTGCAGCAATGGTGTGAAGGACCCTTTGGAAGTTCCAGTGGTTAGATGTGATTGGCCTCGAGAAGCCTCAGCGGAAATGGGCCTCATCTCGCCTGGAGGGCAAAACCTCCTGGATTTTCTCGAGTTGCGGCAGGTGCTCTCGACTTACGACGGGGACCTCAGGGACCCGCTCTGGTGGCTTCAGGAAAGGCCAGTCCCAATGCGAGTTCCTCGGGGGCCTCTCGGGATTCCTCTTCCGTCGATGCCGGGGCCTACGACCTTGTGTGGAGTCGGGGCCGGAACCTGAGAATTCCTCTCCAGTGTTGACATGGATCTTGGGGTACTTCTGGAGTCTCCCCAGGGGAGTCAGTCCTCGTCTCGAATGCGGGCATGCACTTGCGCTTTCCTCCAGAGCGGTAGCAGCAGTGTCACGCATTCCGCCGCGTGGATCAAAGGATCTATGGTTTTCCCTCGAGTCTTTCCCACGAGGCTTTCCCACGAGGCTTTCCCACAGGGCTGTCCCACGTGCACACGTGGTGGGAGTCGATCCTCGGCTTGAACGTCAAGGCAGTGCAGGGAAAACAGGTTCCTCTGGAATGGAATGACACATCTGGGGGACTCTTGGAATGGTGGCACGACCCTGGAGTTCCTCTCGCCTTTCCTGTGGAGAGGGCCTCCTCTTGAGATGCGACGGGAACGCCGGGAATTCTTTCCCTACGAAACAGGGAAAGGATCCCTCATCTCGAGCTAGGAGGCGGAAACGGGGCTCCCCTGGATGTGTGTGGGACCCACGTGCTTCCTCTCGAGTGGAGACGGGTATGTCGGGGAACTTCTTGAGTTGCAGCAAGGATGTGAAGGACCCTTTGGAAGTTCCAGTGGTTAGACGTGATTGGCCTCGAGAAGCCTCAGCGGAAATGGGCCTCATCTCGCCTGGAGGGCAAAACCTCCTGGATTTTCTCGAGTTGCGGCAGGTGCTCTCGACTTTCGACGGGGACCTCAGGGACCCGCTCTGGTGGCCTCAGGAAAGGCCAGTCCCCATGCGAGTTCCTCGGGGCCTCTGGGGATTCCTCTCCCGTCGATGCCAGGGCCTTAGTCCTTGTGTGGAGTCGGGGCCGGAACCTGAGGATTCCTCTCCAGTGCTGACATGGATCTTGGGGTACTTCTGGAGTCTCCCCAGGGGAGTCAGTCCTCGTCTCGAATGCGGGCATGCACTTGCTCTTTCCTCCAGAGCGGTAGCAGCAGTGTCACGCAGTCCGCCGCATGGATCAAAGGATCTATGGTTTTCCCTCGAGTCTTTCCCATGAGGCTTTCCCACGAGGTTTTCCCACAGGGATGTCCCACGTGCACACGTGGTGGGAGTCGATCCTCGGCTTGAACGTCAAGGCAGTGCAGGGAAAACAGATTCCTCTGGAATGGACTGACACATCTGGGGGACTCTTGGAATGGTGGCACGACCCTGGAGTTCCTCTCGCCTTTCCTGTGGAGAGCGCCTCCTCTTGAGATGCGACGGGAACGCCGGGAATTCTTTCCCTACGAAACAGGGAAAGGATCCCTCATCTCGAGCTAGGAGTCGGAAACGAAGCTCCCCTGGATGTGGGCGGGACACCACGTGCTTCCCCTCGGGTGGAGACGGGTATGTCGGGGAACTTCTTGAGTTGCAGCAAGGGTGTGAAGGACCCTTTGGAAGTTCCAGTGGTTAGACGTGATTTGCCTCGAGAAGCCTCAGGGGAAATGGGCCTCATCTCGCCTGGAGGGCAAAACCTCCTGGATTTTCTCGAGTTGCGGCAGGTGCTCTCGACTTACGTCGGGGACCTCAGGGACCCGCTCTGGTGGCCTCAGGAAAGGCCAGTCCCCATGCGAGTTCCTCGGGGGCCTCTCGGGATTCCTCTCCCGTCGATGCCGGGGCCTAAGACCTTGTGTGGAGTCGGGGCCGGAACCTGAGGATTCCTCTCCAGTGCTGACATGGATCTTGGGGTACTTCTGGAGTCTCCCCAGGGGAGTCAGTCCTCGGCTCGAATGCGGGCATGCACTTGCGCTTTCCTCCAGAGCGGTAGCAGCAGTGTCACGCAGTCCGCCGCGTGGATCAAAGGATCTATGGTTTTCCCTCGAGTCTTTCCCACGAGGCTTTCCCCCGAGGCTTTCCCACAGGGCTGTCCCACGTGCACACGTGGTGGGAGTCGATCCTCGGCTTGTACGTCAAGGCAGTTCAGGGAAAACAGGTTCCTCTGGAATGGACTGACACATCTGGGGGACTCTTGGAATGGTGGCACGACCCTGGAGTTCCTCTCGCCTTTCCTGTGGAGAGCGCCTCCTCTTGAGATGCGACGGGAACGCCGGGAATTCTTTCCCTACGAAACAGGGAAAGGATCCCTCATCTCGAGCTAGGAGGCGGAAACGGGGCTCCCCTGGATGTGTGCGGGACCCACGTGCTTCCTCTCGAGTGGAGACGGGTATGTCGGGGAACTTCTTGAGTTGCAGCAAGGGTGTGAAGGACCCTTTGGAAGTTCCAGTGGTTAGACGTGATTAGCCTCGAGAAGCCTCAGCGGAAATGGGCCTCATCTCGCCTGGAGGGCAAAACCTCCTGGATTTTCTCGAGTTGCGGCAGGTGCTCTCGACTTACGACGGGGACCTCAGGGACCCGCTCTGGTGGCCTCAGGTAAGGCCAGTCCCCATGCGAGTTCCTCGGGGGCCTCTGGGGATTCCTCTCCCGTCGATGCCGGGGCCTAAGTCCTTGTGTGGAGTCGGGGCCGGAACCTGAGGATTCCTCTCCAGTGCTGACATGGATCTTGGGGTACTTCTGGAGTCTCCCCAGGGGAGTCAGTCCTCGTCTCGAATGCGGGCATGCACTTGCGCTTTCCTCCAGAGCGGTAGCAGCAGTGTCACGCAGTCCGCCGCGTGGATCAAAGGATCTATGGTTTTCCCTCGAGTCTTTCCCACGAGGCTTTCCCACGAGGCTTTCCCACAGGGCTGTCCCACGTGCACACGTGGTGGGAGTCGATCCTCGGCTTGAACGTCAAGGCAGTGCAGGGAAAACAGGTTCCTCTGGAATGGACTGACACATCTGGGGGACTCTTGGAATGGTGGCACGACCCTGGAGTTCCTCTCGCCTTTCCTGTGGAGAGCGCCTCCTCTTGAGATGCGACGGGAACGCCGGGAATTCTTTCCCTACGAAACAGGGAAAGGATCCCTCATCTCGAGCTAGGAGGCGGAAACGGGGCTCCCCTGGATGTGTGCGGGACACCACGTGCTTCCTCTCGAGTGCAGACGGGTATGTCGGGGAACTTCTTGAGTTGCAGCAAGGGTGTGAAGGACCCTTTGGAAGTTCCAGTGGTTACATGTGATTGGCCTCGAGAAGCCTCAGCGGAAATGGGCCTCATCTCGCCTGGAGGGCAAAACCTCCTGGATTTTCTCGAGTTGCGGCAGGTGCTCTCGACTTAAGACGGGGACCTAAGGGACCCGCTCTGGTGGCCTCAGGAAAGGCCAGTCCCCATGCGAGTTCCTCGGGGGCCTCTCGGGATTCCTCTCCCGTCGATGCCGGGGCCTAAGACCTTGTGTGGAGTCGGGGCCGGAACCTGAGGATTCCTCTCCAGTGCTGACATGGATCTTGGGGTACTTCTGGAGTCTCCCCAGGGGAGTCAGTCCTCGTCTCGAATGCGGGCATGCACTTGCGCTTTCCTCCAGAGCGGTAGCAGCCGTGTCACGCAGTCCGCCACGTGGATCAAAGGATCTATGGTTTTCCCTCGAGTCTTTCCCACGAGGCTTTCCCACGAGGCTTTCCCACAGGGCTGTCCCACGTGCACACGTGGTGGGAGTCGATCCTCGGCTTGAACGTCAAGGCAGTGCAGGGAAAACAGGTTCCTCTGGAATGGACTGACACATCTGGGGGACTCCTGGAATGGTGGCACGACCCTGGAGTTCCTCTCGCCTTTCCTGTGGAGAGCGCCTCGTCTTGAGATGCGACGGGAACGCCGGGAATTCTTTCCAAAGAAACAGGGAAAGGATCCCTCATCTCGAGCTAGGAGGCGGAACCGGGGCTCCCCTGGATGTGTGCGGGACCCCACGTGCTTCCTCTCGAGTGGAGACGGGTATGTCGGGGAACTTCTTGAGTTGCAGCAATGGTGTGAAGGACCCTTTGGAAGTTCCAGTGGTTAGATGTGATTGGCCTCGAGAAGCCTCAGCGGAAATGGGCCTCATCTCGCCTGGAGGGCAAATCCTCCTGGATTTTCTCGAGTTGTGGCAGGTACTCTCGACTTACGACGGGGACCTCAGGGAACCGCTCTGGTGGCCTCAGGAAAGGCCAGTCCCCATGCGAGTTCCTCGGGGGCGTCTCGGGATTCCTCTCCCGTCGAAGCCGGGGCCTAAGACCTTGTGTGGAGTCGGGCCCGGAACCTGAGGATTCCTCTCCAGTGCTGACATGGATCTTGGGGTACTTCTGGAGTCTCCCCAGGGGAGTCAGTCCTCGTCTCGAATGCGGGCATGCATTGCGCTTTCCTCCAGAGCGGTAGCAGCAGTGTCACGCAGTCCGCCGCGTGGATCAAAGGATCTATGGTTTTCCCTCGAGTCTTTCCCACGAGGCTTTCCCACGAGGCTTTCCCACAGGGCTGTTCCACGCGCACACGTGGTGGGAGTCGATCCTCGGCTTGAACGTCAAGGCAGTGCAGGGGAAACAGGTTCCTCTGGAATGGACTGACACATCTGGGGGACTCTTGGAATGGTGGCACGACCCTGGAGTTCCTCTCGCCTTTCCTGTGGAGAGCGCCTCGTCTTGAGATGCGACGGGAACGCCGGGAATTCTTTCCCTACGAAACAGGGAAAGGATCCCTCATCTCGAGCTAGGAGGCGGAAACGGGGCTCCCCTGGATGTGTGCGGGACCCCACGTGCTTCCTCTCGAGTGGAGACGGGTATGTCGGGGAACTTCTTGAGTTGCAGCAATGGTGTGAAGGACCCTTTGGAAGTTCCAGTGGTTAGATGTGATTGGCCTCGAGAAGCCTCAGCGGAAATGGGCCTCATCTCGCCTGGAGGGCAAAACCTCCTGGATTTTCTCGAGTTGCGGCAGGTGCTCTCGACTTACGACGGGGACCTCAGGGAACCGCTCTGGTGGCCTCAGGAAAGGCCAGTCCCCATGCGAGTTCCTCGGGGCCCTCTCGGGATTCCTCTCCCGTCGATGCCGGAGCCTAAGACCTTGTGTGGAGTCGGGGCCGGAACCTGAGGATTCCTCTCCCGTGCTGACATGGATCTTGGGGTACTTCTGGAGTCTCCCCAGGGGAGTCAGTCCTCGTCTCGAATGCGGGCATGCACTTGCGCTTTCCTCCAGAGCGGTAGCAGCAGTGTCAGGAAGTCCGCCGCGTGGATCAAAGGATGTTTGGTTTTCCCTCGAGTCTTTCCCACGAGGCTTTCCCACAGGGCTGTCCCACGTGCACACGTGGTGGGAGTCGATCCTCGGCTTGAACGTCAAGGCAGTGCAGGGAAAACAGGTTCCTCTGGAATGGACTGACACATCTGGGGGACTCTTGAAATGGTGGCACGACCCTGGAGTTCCTCTCGCCTTTCCTGTGGAGAGCGCCGTCTCTTGAGATGCGACGGGAACGCCGGGAATTCTTTCCCTACGAAACAGGGAAAGGATCCCTCATCTCGAGCTAGGAGGCGGAAACGGGGCTCCCCTGGATGTGTGCGGGACCCCACGTGCTTCCTCTCGAGTGGAGACGGGTATGTCGGGGACCTTCTTGAGTTGCAGCAATGGTGTGAAGGACCCTTTGGAAGTTCCAGTGGTTAGATGTGATTGGCCTCGAGAAGCCTCAGCGGAAATGGGCCTCATCTCGCCTGGAGGGCAAAACCTCCTGGATTTTCTCGAGTTGCGGCAGGTGCTCTCGACTTACGACGGGGACCTCAGGGACCCGCTCTGGTGGCTTCAGGAAAGGCCAGTCCCAATGCGAGTTCCTCGGGGGCCTCTCGGGATTCCTCTCCCGTCGATGCCGGGGCCTACGACCTTGTGTGGAGTCGGGGCCGGAACCTGAGAATTCCTCTCCAGTGTTGACATGGATCTTGGGGTACTTCTGGAGTCTCCCCAGGGGAGTCAGTCCTCGTCTCGAATGCGGGCATGCACTTGCGCTTTCCTCCAGAGCGGTAGCAGCAGTGTCACGCATTCCGCGGCGTGGATCAAAGGATCTATGGTTTTCCCTCGAGTCTTTCCCACGAGGCTTTCCCACGAGGCTTTCCCACAGGGCTGTCCCACGTGCACACGTGGTGGGAGTCGATCCTCGGCTTGAACGTCAAGGCAGTGCAGGGAAAACAGGTTCCTCTGGAATGGAATGACACATCTGGGGGACTCTTGGAATGGTGGCACGACCCTGGAGTTCCTCTCGCCTTTCCTGTGGAGAGGGCCTCCTCTTGAGATGCGACGGGAACGCCGGGAATTCTTTCCCTACGAAACAGGGAAAGGATCCCTCATCTCGAGCTAGGAGGCGGAAACGGGGCTCCCCTGGATGTGTGTGGGACCCACGTGCTTCCTCTCGAGTGGAGACGGGTATGTCGGGGAACTTCTTGAGTTGCAGCAAGGATGTGAAGGACCCTTTGGAAGTTCCAGTGGTTAGACGTGATTGGCCTCGAGAAGCCTCAGCGGAAATGGGCCTCATCTCGCCTGGAGGGCAAAACCTCCTGGATTTTCTCGAGTTGCGGCAGGTGCTCTCGACTTTCGACGGGGACCTCAGGGACCCGCTCTGGTGGCCTCAGGAAAGGCCAGTCCCCATGCGAGTTCCTCGGGGCCTCTGGGGATTCCTCTCCCGTCGATGCCAGGGCCTTAGTCCTTGTGTGGAGTCGGGGCCGGAACCTGAGGATTCCTCTCCAGTGCTGACATGGATCTTGGGGTACTTCTGGAGTCTCCCCAGGGGAGTCAGTCCTCGTCTCGAATGCGGGCATGCACTTGCTCTTTCCTCCAGAGCGGTAGCAGCAGTGTCACGCAGTCCGCCGCATGGATCAAAGGATCTATGGTTTTCCCTCGAGTCTTTCCCATGAGGCTTTCCCACGAGGTTTTCCCACAGGGATGTCCCACGTGCACACGTGGTGGGAGTCGATCCTCGGCTTGAACGTCAAGGCAGTGCAGGGAAAACAGATTCCTCTGGAATGGACTGACACATCTGGGGGACTCTTGGAATGGTGGCACGACCCTGGAGTTCCTCTCGCCTTTCCTGTGGAGAGCGCCTCCTCTTGAGATGCGACGGGAACGCCGGGAATTCTTTCCCTACGAAACAGGGAAAGGATCCCTCATCTCGAGCTAGGTGTCGGAAATGGAGCTCCCCTGGATGTGGGCGGGACACCACGTGCTTCCTCTCGAGTGGAGACGGGTATGTCGGGGAACTTCTTGAGTTGCAGCAAGGGTGTGAAGGACCCTTTGGACGTTCCAGTGTTTAGACGTGATTAGCCTCGAGAAGCCTCAGCGGAAATGGGCCTCATCTCGCCTGGAGGGCAAAACCTCCTGGATTTTCTCGAGTTGCGGCAGGTGCTCTCGACTTACGACGGGGACCTCAGGGACCCGCTCTGGTGGCCTCAGGAAAGGCCAGTCCCCATGCGAGTTCCTCGTGGGCGTCTCGGGATTCCTCTCCCGTCGATGCCGGGGCCTAAGACCTTGTGTGGAGTCGGGGCCGGAACCTGAGGATTCCTCTCCAGTGCTGACATGCATCTTGGGGTATTTCTGGAGTCTCCCCAGGGGAGTCAGTCCTCGTCTCGAATGCGGGCATGCACTTGCGCTTTCCTCCAGAGCGGTAGCAGCAGTGTCACGCAGTCCGCCGCGTGGATCAAAGGATCTATGGTTTTCCCTCGAGTCTTTCGCACGAGGCTTTCCCACAGGGCTGTCCCACGTTCACACGTGGTGGGAGTCGATCCTCGGCTTGAACGTCAAGGCAGTGCAGGGAAAACAGGTTCCTCTGTAATGGACTGACACATCTGTGGGTCTCTTGGAAATGTGGCACGACCCTGGAGTTCCTCTCCCCTTTCCTGTGGAGAGCGCCTCCTCTTGAGATGCGACGGGAACGCCGGGAATTCTTTCCCTACGAAACAGGGAAAGGATCCCTCATCTCGATCTAGGAGGTGGAAACGGGGCTCCCCTGGATGTGTGCGGGACACCACGTGCTTCCTCTCGAGTGCAGACGGGTATGTCGGGGAACTTGTTGAGTTGCAGCAAGGGTGTGAAGGACCCTTTGGAAGTTCCAGTGGTTAGACGTGATTAGCCTCGAGAAGCCTCAGCAGAAATGGGCCTCATCTCGCCTGGAGGGCAAAACCTCCTGGATTTTCTCGAGTTGCGGCAGGTGCTCTCGACTTACGACGGGGACCTCAGGGACCCGCTCTGGTGGCCTCAGGAAAGGCAGTCCCCATGCGAGTTCCTCGGGGGCCTCTGGTGATTCCTCTCCCGTCGATGCCAGGGCCTAAGTCCTTGTGTGGATTCGGGGCCGGAACCTGAGGATTCCTCTCCAGTGCTGCCATGGATCTGGGGGTACTTCTGGAGTCTCCCCAGGGGAGTCAGTCCTCGTCTCGAATGCGGGCATGCACTTGCGCTTTCCTCCAGAGCGGTAGCAGCAGTGTCACGCAGTCTGCCGCGTGGATCAAAGGATCTATGGTTTTCCCTCGAGTCTTTCCCACGAGGCTTTCCCGCGAGGCTTTCCCACAGGGCTGTCCCACGTGCACACGTGGTGGGAGTCGATCCTCGGCTTGAACGTCAAGGCAGTGCAGGGAAAACAGGTTCCTCTGGAATGGACTGACACATCTGGGGGACTCTTGGAATGGTGTCACGACCCTGGAGTTCCTCTCGCCTTTCCTGTGTAGAGAGCCTCCTCTTGAGATGCGACGCGAACGCCGGGAATTCTTTCCCTACGAAACAGGGAAAGGATCCCTCATCTCGAGCTAGGAGGCGGAAACGGGGCTCCCCTGGATGTGTGCGGGACCCACGTGCTTCCTCTCGAGTGGAGACGGGTATGTCGGGGAACTTCTTGAGTTTCAGCAAGGGTGTGAAGGACCCTTTGGAAGTTCCAGTGGTTACATGTGATTGGCCTCGAGAAGCCTCAGCGGAAATGGGCCTCATCTCGCCTGGAGGGCAAAACCTCCTGGATTTTCTCGAGTTGCAGCAGGTGCTCTCGACTTACGACGGGGACCTCAGGGACCCGCTCTGGTGGCCTCAGGAAAGGCCAGTCCCCATGCGAGTTCCTCGGGGGCCTCTGGGGATTCCTCTCCCGTCGATGCCGGGGCCTAAGTCCTTGTGTGGAGTCGGGGCCGGAACCTGAGGATTCCTCTCCAGTGCTGACATGGATCTTGGGGTATTTCTGGAGTCTCCCCAGGGGAGGCAGTCTTCGTCTCGAATGCGGGCATGCACTTGCGCTTTCCTCCAGAGCGGTAGCAGCAGTGTCACGCAGTCCGCCGCATGGATCAAAGTATCTATGGTTTTCCCTCGAGTCTTTTCCACGAGGCTTTCCCACGAGGCTTTCCCACAGGGCTCTCCCCATGCACACGTGGTGGGAGTCGATCCTTGGCATGAACGTCAAGGCAGTGCAGGGAAAACAGGTTCCTCTGGAATGGACTGACACATCTGGGGGACTCTTGGAATGGTGGCACGACCCTGGAGTTCCTCTCGCCTTTCCTGTGGAGAGCTCCTCCTCTTGAGATGCGACGGGAACGCCGGGAATTCTTTCCCTACGAAACAGGGAAAGGATCCCTCATCTCGAGCTAGGAGTCGGAAACGAAGCTCCCCTGGATGTGGGCGGGACACCACGTGCTTCCCCTCGAGTGGAGACGGGTATGTCGGGGAACTTCTTGAGTTGCAGCAAGGGTGTGAAGGACCCTTTGGAAGTTCCAGTGGTTAGACGTGATTTGCCTCGAGAAGCCTCAGGGGAAATGGGCCTCATCTCGCCTGGAGGGCAAAACCTCCTGGATTTTCTCGAGTTGCGGCAGGTGCTCTCGACTTACGACGGGGACCTCAGGGACCCGCTCTGGTGGCCTCAGGAAAGGCCAGTCCCCATGCGAGTTCCTCGGGGGCCTCTCGGGATTCCTCTCCCGTCGATGCCGGGGCCTAAGACCTTGTGTGGAGTCGGGGCCGGAACCTGAGGATTCCTCTCCAGTGCTGACATGGATCTTGGGGTACTTCTGGAGTCTCCCCAGGGGAGTCAGTCCTCGTCTCGAATGCGGGCATGCACTTGCGCTTTCCTCCACAGCGGTAGCAGCAGTGTCACGCAGTCCGCCGCGTGGATCAAAGGATCTATGGTTTTCCCTCGAGTCTTTCCCACGAGGCTTTCCCCCGAGGCTTTCCCACAGGGCTGTCCCACGTGCACACGTGGTGGGAGTCGATCCTCGGCTTGTACGTCAAGGCAGTTCAGGGAAAACAGGTTCCTCTGGAATGGACTGACACATCTGGGGGACTCTTGGAATGGTGGCACGGCCCTGGAGTTCCTCTCGCCTTTCCTGTGGAGACTGCCTCCTCTTGAGATGCGACGGGAACGCCGGGAATTCTTTCCCTACGAAACAGGGAAAGGATCCCTCATCTCGAGCTAGGAGTCGGAAACGAAGCTCCCCTGGATGTGGGCGGGACACCACGTGCTTCCCCTCGAGTGGAGAGGGGTATGTCGGGGAACTTCTTGAGTTGCAGCAAGGGTGTGAAGGACCCTTTGGAAGTTCCAGTGGTTAGACGTGATTTGCCTCGAGAAGCCTCAGCGGAAATGGGCCTCATCTCGCCTGGAGGGCAAAACCTCCTGGATTTTCTCGAGTTGCGGCAGGTGCTCTCGACTTACGACGGGGACCTCAGGGACCCGCTCTGGTGGCCTCAGGAAAGGCCAGTCCCCATGCGAGTTCCTCGGGGGCCTCTTGGGATTCCTCTCCCGTCGATGCCGGGGCCTTAGACCTTGTGTGGAGTCGGGGCCGGAACCTGAGGATTCCTCTCCAGTGCTGACATGGATCTTGGGGTACTTCTGGAGTCTCCCCAGGGGAGTCAGTCCTCGTCTCGAATGCGGGCATGCACTTGCGCTTTCCTCCAGAGCGGTAGCAGCAGTGTCACGCAGTCCGCCGCGTGGATCAAAGGATCTATGGTTTTCCCTCGAGTCTTTCCCACGAGGCTTTCCCACGAGGCTTTCCCACAGGGCTGTCCCACGTGCACACGTGGTGGGAGTCGATCCTCTGCTTGTACGTCAAGGCAGTTCAGGGAAAACAGGTTCCTCTGGAATGGACTGACACATCTGGGGGACTCTTGGAATGGTGGCACGACCCTGGAGTTCCTCTCGCCTTTCCTGTGGAGAGCGCCTCCTCTTGAGATGCGACGGGAACGCCGGGAATTCTTTCCCTACGAAACAGGGAAAGGATCCCTCATCTCGAGCTAGGAGGCGGAAACGGGGCTCCCCTGGATTGTGCGGGACCCACGTGCTTCCTCTCGAGTGGAGACGGGTATGTCGGGGAACTTCTTGAGTTGCAGCAAGGGTGTGAAGGACCCTTTGGAAGTTCCAGTGGTTAGACGTGATTAGCCTCGAGAAGCCTCAGCGGAAATGGGCCTCATCTCGCCTGGAGGGCAAAACCTCCTGGATTTTCTCGAGTTGCGTCAGGTGCTCTCGACTTACGACGGGGACCTCAGGGACCCGCTCTGGTGGCCTCAGGAAAGGCCAGTCCCCATGCGAGTTCCTCGGGGGCCTCTCGGGATTCCTCTCCCGTCGATGCCGGGGCCTAAGAACTTGTGTGGAGTCGGGGCCGGAACCTGAGGATTCCTCTCCAGTGCTGACATGGATCTTGGGGTACTTCTGGAGTCTCCCCAGGGGAGTCAGTCCTCGTCTCGAATGCGGGCATGCACTTGCGCTTTCCTCCAGAGCGGTAGCAGCAGTGTCACGCAGTCCGCCGCGTGGATCAAAGGATCTATGGTTTTCCCTCGAGTCTTTCCCACGAGGCTTTCCCACGTGGCTTTCCCACAGGGCTGTCCCACGTGCACACGTGGTGGGAGTCGATCCTCGGCTTGATCGTCAGGGTAGTGCAGGGAAAACAGGTTCCTCTGGAATGGACTGACACATCTGGGGGACTCTTGGAATGGTGGCATGACCCTGGAGTTCCTCTCGACTTTCCTGTGGAGAGCGCCTCCTCTTGAGATGCGACGGGAACGCCGGGAATTCTTTCCCTACGAAACAGGGAAAGGATCCCTCATCTCGAGCTAGGAGGCGGAAACGGGGCTCCCCTGGATGTGTGCGGGACACCACGTGCTTCCTCTCGAGTGGAGACGGATATGTCGGGGAACTTCTTGAGTTGCAGCAAGGGTGTGAAGGACCCTTCGGAAGTTCCAGTGGTTAGATGTGATTGGCCTCGGGAAGCCTCAGCGGAAATGGGCCTCATCTCGCCTGGAGGGCAAAACCTCCTGGATTTTCTCGAGTTGCGGCAGGTGCTCTCGACTTATGACGGGGACCTCAGGGACCCGCTCTGGTGGCCTCAGGAAAGGCCAGTCCCCATGCGAGTTCCTCGGGGGCCTCTCGGGATTCCTCTCCCGTCGATGCCGGGGCCTAAGACCTTGTGTGGAGTTGGGGCCGGAACCTGAGGATTCCTCTCCAGTGCTGACATGGATCTTTGGGTACTTCTGGAGTCTCCCCAGGGGAGTCAGTCCTCGTCTCGAATGCGGGCATGCACTTGCGCTTTCCTCCAGAGCGGTAGCAGCAGTGTCACACATTCCGCCGCGTGGATCAAAGGATCTATGGTTTTCCCTCGAGTCTTTCCCACGAGGCTTTCCCAGGAGGCTTTCCCACAGGGCTGTCCCACGTGCACACGTGGTGGGAGTCGATCCTCGGCTTGAACGTCAAGGCAGTTCAGGGAAAACAGGTTCCTCTGGAATGGACTGATACATCTGGGGGACTCTTGGAATGGTGTCACGACCCTGGAGTTCCTCTCGCCTTTCCTGTGGAGAGCGCCTCCTCTTGAGATGCGACGGGAACGCCGGGAATTCTTTCCCTACGAAACAGGGAAAGGATCCCTCATCTCGAGCTAGGAGGCGGAAACGGGGCTCCCCTGGATGTGTGCGTGACACCACGTGCTTCCTCTCGAGTGGAGACGGGTATGTCGGGAGACTTCTTGAGTTGAAGCAATGGTGTGAAGGACCCTTTGGAAGTTCCAGTGGTTAGATGTGATTAGCCTCGAGAAGCCTCAGCGGAAATGGGCCTCATCTCGCCTGGAGGGCAAAACCTCCTGGATTTTCTCGAGTTGCGGCAGGTGCTCTCGACTTACGATGGGGACCTCAGGGAACCGCTCTGGTGGCCTCAGGAAAGGCCAGTCCCCATGCGAGTTCCAAGGGGGCCTCTCGGGATTCCTCTCCCGTCGATGCCGGGGCCTAAGACCTTGTGTGGAGTCGGGGCCGGAACCTGAGGATTCCTCTCCAGTGCTGACATGGATCTTGGGGTACTTCTGGAGTCTCCCCAGGGGAGTCAGTCCTCGTCTCGAATGCGGGCATGCACTTGCGCTTCCTCCAGAGCGGTAGCAGCAGTGTCACGCAGTCCGCCGCGTGGATCAATGGATCTATGGTTTTCCCTCGAGTCTTTCCCACGAGGCTTTCCTACGAGGCTTTCCCACAGGCTGTCCCATGTGCACACGTGGTGGGGGTCGATCCTCGGCTTGAACGTCAAGGCAGTGCAGGGAAAACAGGTTTCTCTGGAATGGACTGACACATCTGGGGGACTCTTGGAATGGTGGCACGACCCTGGAGTTCCTCTCGCCTTTCCTGTGGAGAGCGCCTCCTCTTGAGATGCGACGGGAACACCGGGAATTCTTTCCCTACGAAACAGGGAAAGGATCCCTCATCTCGAGCTAGGAGGCGGAAACGGGGCTCCCCTGGATGTGTGCGGGACACCACGTGCTTCCACTCTAGTGGAGACGGGTTTGTCGGGGAACTTCTTGAGTTGCAGCAAGGGTGTGCAGGACCCTTTGGAAGTTCCAGTGGTTAGATGTGATTGGCCTCGAGAAGCCTCAGCGGAAATGGGCCTCATCTCGCCTGGAGTGCAAAACCTCCTGGATTTTCTCGAGTTGCGGCAGGTGCTCTCGACTTACGACGGGGACCTCAGGGACCCGCTCTGGTGGCCTCAGGAAAGGCCAGTCCCCATGCGAGTTCCTCGGGGGCCTCTCGGGATTCCTCTCCCGTCGATGCCGGGGCCTAAGACCTTGTGTGGAGTCGGGGCCGGAACCTGAGGATTCCTCTCCAGTGCTGACATGGATCTTGGGGTACTTCTGGAGTCTCCCCAGGGGAGTCAGTCCTCGTCTCGAATGCGGGCATGCACTTGCGCTTTCCTCCAGAGCGGTAGCAGCAGTGTCACGCAGTCCGCCACGTGGATCAAAGGATCTATGGTTTTCCCTCGAGTCTTTCCCACGAGGCTTTCCCACGAGGCTTTCCCACAGGGCTGTCCCACGTGCACACGTGGTGGGAGTCGATCCTCGGCTTGAACGTCAAGGCAGTGCAGGGAAAACAGGTTCCTCTGGAATGGACTGACACATCTGGGGGACTCTTGGAATGGTGTCACGACCCTGGAGATCCTCTCGACTTTCCTGTGGAGAGCGCCTCCTCTTGAGATGCGACGGGAACGCCGGGAATTCTTTCCCTACGAAACAGGGAGAGGATCCCTCATCTCGAGCTAGGAGGCGAAACGGGGATCCCCTGGATGTGTGCGGGACCCCACGTGCTTCCTCTCGAGTGGAGACGGGTATGTCGGGGAACTTCTTGAGTTGCAGCAAGGGTGTGCAGGACCCTTTGGAAGTTCCAGTGGTTAGATGTGATTGGCCTCGAGAAGCCTCAGCGGAAATGGGCCTCATCTCGCCTGGAGGGCAAAACCTCCTGGATTTTCTCGAGTTGCGGCAGGTGCTCTCGACTTACGACGGGGACTTCAGGGACCCGCTCTGGTGGCCTCAGGAAAGGCCAGTCCCCATGCGAGTTCCTCGGGGGCCTCTCGGGATTCCTCTCTCGTCGATGCCGGGGCCTAAGACCTTGTGTGGAGTCGGGGCCGGAACCTGAGGATTCCTCTCCAGTGCTGACATGGATCTTGGGGTACTTCTGGAGTCTCCCCAGGGGAGTCAGTCCTCGTCTCGAATGCGGGCATGCACTTGCGCTTTCCTCCAGAGCGGTAGCAGCAGTGTCACGCAGTCCGCCGCGTGGATCAAAGGATCTATGGTTTTCCCTCGAGTCTTTCCCACGAGGCTTTCCCACGAGGCTTTCCCACAGGGCTGTCCCACGTGCACACGTGGTGGGAGTCGATCCTCGGCTTGAACGTCAAGGCAGTGCAGGGAAAACAGGTTCCTCTGGAATGGACTGACACATCTGGGGGACTCTTGGAATGGTGGCACGACCCTGGAGTTCCTCTCGCCTTTCCTGTGGAGAGCGCCTCCTCTTGAGATGCGACGGGAACGCCGGGAATTCTTTCCCTACGAAACAGGGAAAGGATCCCTCATCTCGAGCTAGGAGGCGGAAACGGGGCTCCCCTGGATGTGTGCGGGACCCACGTGCTTCCTCTCGAGTGGAGACGGGTATGTCGGGGAACTTCTTGAGTTTCAGCAAGGGTGTGAAGGACCCTTTGAAAGTTCCAGTGGTTACATGTGATTGGCCTCGAGAAGCCTCAGCGGAAATGGGCCTCATCTCGCCTGGAGGGCAAAACCTCCTGGATTTTCTCGAGTTGCGGCAGGTGTTCTCGACTTACGATGGGGACCTCAGGGACCCGCTCTGGTGGCCTCAGGAAAGGCCAGTCCCCATGCGAGTTCCTCGGGGGCCTCTGGGGATTCCTCTCCCGTCGATGCCGGGGCCTAAGTCCTTGTGTGGAGTCGGGGCCGGAACCTGAGGATTCCTCTCCAGTGCTGACATGGATCTTGGGGTACTTCTGGAGTCTCCCCAGGGGAGGCAGTCTTCGTCTCGAATGCGGGCATGCACTTGCGCTTTCCTCCAGAGCGGTAGCAGCAGTGTCACGCAGTCCGCCGCGTGGATCAAAGGATCTATGGTTTTCCCTCGAGTCTTTCCCACGAGGCTTTCCCACGAGGCTTTCCCACAGGGCTGTCCCACGTGCACACGTGGTGGGAGTTGATCCTCGGCTTGAACGTCAAGGCAGTGCAGGGAAAACAGGTTCCTCTGGAATGGACTGACACATCTGGGGGACTCTTGGAATGGTGGCATGACCCTGGAGTTCCTCTCGCCTTTCCTGTGGAGAGCGCCTCCTCTTGAGATGCGACGGGAACGCCGGAAATTCTTTCCCTACGAAACAGGGAAAGGATCCCTCATCTCGAGCTAGGAGGCGAAACGGGGCTCACCTGGATGTGTGCGGGACACCACGTGCTTCCTCTCGAGTGGAGACGGGTATGTCGGGGAACTTCTTGAGTTGCAGCAAGGGTGTGCAGGACCCTTTGGAAGTTCCAGTGGTTAGATGTGATTGGCCTCGAGAAGCCTCAGCGGAAATGGGCCTCATCTCGCCTGGAGGGCAAAACCTCCTGGATTTTCTCGAGTTGCGGCAGGTGCTCTCGACTTACGACGGGGACCTTAGGGCCCGCTCTGATGGCCTCAGGAAAGGCCAGTCCCCGTGCGAGTTCCTCGGGGGCCTCTCGGGATTCCTCTCCCGTCGATGCCGGGGCCTAAGACCTTGTGTGGAGTCGGGGCCGGAACCTGAGGATTCCTCTCCAGTGCTGACATGGATCTTGGGGTACTTCTGGAGTCTCCCCAGGGGAGTCAGTCCTCGTCTCGAATGCGGGCATGCACTTGCGCTTTCCTCCAGAGTGGTAGCAGCAGTGTCACGCAGTCCGCCGCGTGGATCAACGGATCTATGGTTTTCCCTCGAGTCTTTCCCACGAGGCTTTCCCACGAGGCTTTCCCACAGGGCTGTCCCACGTGCACACGTGTTGGGAGTCGATCCTCGGCTTGAACGTCAAGGCAGTTCAGGGAAAACAGGTTCCTCTGGAATGGACTGACACATCTGGGGGACTCTTGGAATGGTGTCACCACCCTGGAGTTCCTCTCGCCTTTCCTGTGGAGAGCGCCTCCTCTTGAGATGCGACGGGAACGCCGGGAATTCTTTCCCTACGAAACAGGGAAAGGATCCCTCATCTCGAGCTAGGAGGCGGAAACGGGGCTCCCCTGGATGTGTGCGGGACACCACGTGCTTCCTCTCGAGTGGAGACGGGTATGTCGGGAAACTTCTTGAGTTGAAGCAATGGTGTGAAGGACCCTTTGGAAGTTCCAGTGGTTAGATGTGATTAGCCTCGAGAAGCCTCAGCGGAAATGGGCCTCATCTCGCCTGGAGGGCAAAACCTCCTGGATTTTCTCGAGTTGCGGCAGGTGCTCTCGACTTACGATGGGGACCTCAGGGAACCGCTCTGGTGGCCTCAGGAAAGGCCAGTCCCCATGCGAGTTCCAAGGGGGCCTCTCGGGATTCCTCTCCCGTCGATGCCGGGGCCTAAGACCTTGTGTGGAGTCGGGGCCGGAACCTGAGGATTCCTCTCCAGTGCTGACATGGATCTTGGGGTACTTCTGGAGTCTCCCCAGGGGAGTCAGTCCTCGTCTCGAATGCGGGCATGCACTTGCGCTTTCCTCCAGAGCGGTAGCAGCAGTGTCACGCAGTCCGCCGCGTGGATCAAAGGATCTATGGTTTTCCCTCGAGTCTTTCCCACGAGGCTTTCCCACGAGGCTTTCCCACAGGGCTGTCCCACGTGCACACGTGGTGGGAGTCGATCCTCGGCTTGAACGTCAAGGCAGTGCAGGGAAAACAGGTTCCTCTGGAATGGACTGACACATCTGGGGGACTCTTGGAATGGTGGCACGACCCTGGAGTTCCTCTCGCCTTTCCTGTGGAGAGCGCCTCCTCTTGAGATGCGACGGGAACGCCGGGAATTCTTTCCCTACGAAACAGGGAAAGGATCCCTCATCTCGAGCTAGGAGGCGGAAACGGGGCTCCCCTGGATGTGTGCGGGACCCACGTGCTTCCTCTCGAGTGGAGACGGGTATGTCGGGGAACTTCTTGAGTTGCAGCAATGGTGTGAAGGACCCTTTGGAAGTTCCAGTGGTTAGACGTGATTAGCCTCGAGAAGCCTCAGCGGAAATGGGCCTCATCTCGCCTGGAGGGCAAAACCTCCTGGATTTTCTCGAGTTGCGGTAGGTGCTCTCGACTTACGACGGGGACCTCAGGGACCCGCTCTGGTGGCCTCAGGAAAGGCCAATCCCCATGCGAGTTCCTAGGGGGCCTCTCGGGATTCCTCTCCCGTCGATGCCGGGGCCTAAGACCTTGTGTGGAGTCGGGGCCGGAACCTGAGGATTCCTCTCCAGTGCTGACATGGATCTTGGGGTACTTCTGGAGTCTCCCCAGGGGAGTCAGTCCTCGTCTCGAATGCGGGCATGCACTTGCGCTTTCCTCCAGAGCGGTAGCAGCAGTGTCACGCTGTCCGCCGCGTGGATCAAAGGATCTATGGTTTTCCCTCGAGTCTTTCCCACGAGGCTTTCCCACGAGGCTTTCCCACAGGGCTGTCCCACGTGCACACGTGGTGGGAGTCGATCCTCGGCTTGAACGTCAAGGCAGTGCAGGGAAAACAGGTTCCTCTGGAATGGACTGACTCATCTGGGGGACTCTTGGAATGGTGTCACGACCCTGGAGTTCCTCTCGCCTTTCCTGTGGAGAGCGCCTCCTCTTGAGATGCGACGGGAACGCCGGGAATTCTTTCCCTACGAAACAGGGAAAGGATCCCTCATCTCGAGCTAGGAGGCCGAAACGGGGCTCCCCTGGATGTGTGCGGGACCCCACGTGCTTCCTCTCGAGTGGAGACGGGTATGTCGGGGAACTTATTGAGTTGCAGCAATGGTGTGAAGGACCCTTTGGAAGTTCCAGTGGTTAGATGTGATTGGCCTCGAGAAGCCTCAGCGGAAATGGGCCTCATCTCGCCTGGAGGGCAAAACCTCCTGGATTTTCTCGAGTTGCGTCAGGTGCTCTCGACTTACGACGGGGACCTCAGGGAACCGCTCTGGTGGCCTCAGGAAAGGCCAGTCCCCATGCGAGTTCCTCGGGGGCCTCTCGGGATACCTCTCCCGTCGATGCCGGGGCCTAAGACCTTGTGTGGAGTCGGGGCCGGAACCTGAGGATTCCTCTCCAGTGCTGACATGGATATTGGGGTACTTCTGGAGTCTCCCCAGGGGAGTCAGTCCTCGTCTCGAATGCGGGCATGCACTTGCGCTTTCCTCCAGAGCGGTAGCAGCAGTGTCACGCAGTCCGCCGCGTGAATCAAAGGATCTATGATTTTCCATCGAGTCTTTCCCACGAGGCTTTCCCACGTGGCTTTCCCACAGGGCTGTCCCACGTGCACACTTGGTGGGAGTCGATCCTCGGCTTGATCGTCAAGGCAGTGCAGGGAAAACAGGTTCCTCTGGAATGGACTGACTCATCTGGGGGACTCTTGGAATGGTGGCACGACCCTGGAGTTCCTCTCGCCTTTCCTGTGGAGAGCGCCTCCTCTTGAGATGCGACGGGAACGCCGGGAATTCTTTCCCTACGAAACAGGGAAAGGATCCCTCATCTCGAGCTAGGAGGCCGAAACGGGGCTCCCCTGGATGTGTGCGGGACCCCACGTGCTTCCTCTCGAGTGGAGACGGGTATGTCGGGGAACTTATTGAGTTGCAGCAATGGTGTGAAGGACCCTTTGGAAGTTCCAGTGGTTAGATGTGATTGGCCTCGAGAAGCCTCAGCGGAAATGGGCCTCATCTCGCCTGGAGGGCAAAACCTCCTGGATTTTCTCGAGTTGCGGCAGGTGCTCTCGACTTACGACGGGGACCTCAGGGACCCGCTCTGGTGGCCTCAGGAAAGGCCAGTCCCCATGCGAGTTCCTCGGGGGCCTCTCGGGATTCCTCTCCCGTCGATGCCGGGGCCTAAGACCTTGTGTGGAGTCGGGGCCGGAACCTGAGGATTCCTCTCCAGTGCTGACATGAATCTTGGGGTACTTCTGGAGTCTCCCCAGGGGAGTCAGTCCTCGTCTCGAATGCGGGCATGCACTTGCGCTTTCCTCCAGAGCGGTAGCAGCATTGTCACGCAGTCCGCCGCGTGGATCAAAGGATCTATGGTTTTCCCTCGAGTCTTTCCCACGAGGCTTTCCCACGAGGCTTTCCCACAGGGCTGTCCCACGTGCACACGTGGTGGGAGTCGATCCTCGGCTTGAACGTCAAGGCAGTGCAGGGAAAACAGGTTCCTCTGGAATGGACTGACACATCTGGGGGACTCTTGGAATGGTGTCACGACCCTGGAGTTCCTCTCGCCTTTCCTGTGGAGAGCGCCTCCTCTTGAGATGCGGCGGGTACGCTGGAATTCTTTCCCTACGAAACAGGGAAAGGATCCCTCATCTCGAGCTAGGAGGCGGAAACGGGGCTCCCCTGGATGTGTGCGGGACCCCACGTGCTTCCTCTCGAGTGCAGACGGGTATGTCGGGGAACTTCTTGAGTTGCAGCAATGCTGTGAAGGACCCTTTGGAAGTTCCAGTGGTTAGATGTGATTGGCCTGGAGAAGCCTCAGCGGAAATGGGCCTCATCTCGCCTGGATGCAAAACGTCCTGGATTTTCTCGAGTTGCGGCAGGTGCTCTCGACTTACGACGGGGACCTCAGGGACCCGCTCTGGTGGCCTCAGGAAAGGCCAGTCCCCATGCGAGTTCCTCGGGGGCCTCTCGGGATTCCTCTCCCGTTGATGCCGGGGCCTAAGACCTTGTGTGGAGTAGGGGCCGGAACCTGAGGATTCCTCTCCAGTGCTGACATGGATCTTGGGGTACTTCTGGAGTCTCCCCAGGGGAGTCAGTCCTCGTCTCGAATGCGGGCATGTATTGCGCTTTCCTCCAGAGCGTTAACAGCAGTGTCACGCAGTCCGCCCCGTGGATCAAAGGATCTATGGTTTTCCCTCGAGTCTTTCCCACGAGGCTTTCCCACGAGGCTTTCCCACAGGGCTGTCCCACGTGCACACGTGGTGGGAGTCGATCTTCGGCTTGAACGTCAAGGCAGTGCAGGGAAAACAGGTTCCTCTGGAATGGACTGACTCATCTGGGGGACTCTTGGAAAGGTGGCACGACCCTGGAGTTCCTCTCGCCTTTCCTGTGGAGAGCGCCTCCTCTTGAGATGCGACGGGAACGCCGGGAATTCTTTCCCTACGAAACAGGGAAAGGATCCCTCATCTCGAGCTAGGAGGCGGAAACGGGGCTCCCCTGGGTGTGTGCGGGACCCACGTGCTTCCTCTCGAGTGGAGACGGGTATGTCGGGGAACTTCTTGAGTTGCAGCAAGGGTGTGAAGGACCCTTTGGAAGTTCCAGTGGTTAGACGTGATTAGCCTCGAGAAGCCTCAGCGGAAATGGGCCTCATCGCGCCTGGAGGGCAAAACCTCCTGGATTTTCTCGAGTTGCGGCAGCTGCTCTCGACTTACGACGGGGACCTCAGGGAACCGCTCTGGTGGCCTCAGGAAAGGCCAGTCCCCATGCGAGTTCCTCGGGGGCCTCTCGGGATTCCTCTCACGTCGATGCCGGCGCCTAAGACCTTGTGTGGAATCGGGGCCGGAACCTGAGGATTCCTCTCCAGTGCTGACATGGATCTTGGGGTATTTCTGGAGTCTCCCAAGGGGAGTCAGTCCTAGTCTCGAATGCGGGCATGCACATGCGCTTTCCTCCAGAGCGGTAGCAGCAGTGTCACGCAGTACGCCGCGTGGATCAAAGGATCCATGGTTTTCCCTCGAGTCTTTCCCACAGGGCTGTCCCACGTGCACACGTGGTGGGAGTCGATCCTCGGCTTGAACGTCAAGGCAGTGCAGGGAAAACAGGTTCCTCTGGAATGGACTGACACATCTGGGGGACTCTTGGAATGGTGGCACGACCCTGGAGTTCCTCTCCCCTTTCCTGTGGAGAGCGCCTCCTCTTGAGATGCGACGGGAACGCCGGGAATTCTTTCCCTACGAAACAGGGAAAGGATCCCTCATCTCGAGCTAGGAGGCGGAAACGGGGCTACCCTGGATGTGTGCGGGACCCACGTGCTTCCTCTCGAGTGGAGACGGGTATGTCGGGGAACTTCTTGAGTTGCAGCAATGGTGTGAAGGACCCTTTGGAAGTTCCAGTGGTTAGACGTGATTAGCCTCGAGAAGCCTCAGCGGAAATGGGCCTCATCTCGCCTGGAGGGCAAAACCTCCTGGATTTTCTCGAGTTGCGGTAGGTGCTCTCGACTTACGACGGGGACCTCAGGGACCCGCTCTGGTGGCCTCAGGAAAGGTCAATCCCCATGCGAGTTCCTAGGGGGCCTCTCGGGATTCCTCTCCTGTCGATGCCGGGGCCTAAGACCTTGTGTGGAGTCGGGGCCGGAACCTGAGGATTCCTCTCCAGTGCTGACATGGATCTTGGGGTACTTCTGGAGTCTCCCCAGGGGAGTCAGTCCTCGTCTCGAATGCGGGCATGCACTTGCGCTTTCCTCCAGAGCGGTAGCAGCAGTGTCACGCAGTCTGCCGCGTGGATCAAAGGATCTATGGTTTTCCCTCGAGTCTTTCCCACGAGGCTTTCCCACGAGGCTTTCCCACAGGGCTGTCCCACGTGCACACGTGGTGGGAGTCGATCCTCGGCTTGAACGTCAAGGCAGTGCAGGGAAAACAGGTTCCTCTGGAATGGACTGACTCATCTGGGGGACTCTTGGAATGGTGGCACGACCCTGGAGTTCCTCTCGCCTTTCCTGTGGAGAGCGCCTCCTCTTGAGATGCGACGGGAACGCCGGGAATTCTTTCCCTACGAAACAGGGAAAGGATCCCTCATCTCGAGCTAGGAGGCGGAAACGGGGCTCCCCTGGATGTGTGCGGGACCCACGTGCTTCCTCTCGAGTGGAGACGGGTATGTCGGGGAACTTCTTGAGTTGCAGCAAGGGTGTGAAGGACCCTTTGGAAGTTCCAGTGGTTAGACGTGATTAGCCTCGAGAAGCCTCAGCGGAAATGGGCCTCATCTCGCCTGGAGGGCAAAACCTCCTGGATTTTCTCGAGTTGCGGCAGGTGCTCTCGACTTACGACGGGGACCTCAGGGTCCCGCTCTGGTGGCCTCAGGAAAGGCCAGTCCCCATGCGAGTTCCTCGGGGGCATCTCGGGATTCCTCTCCCGTCGATGCCGGGGCCTAAGACCTTGTGTGGAGTCGGGGCCGGAACCTGAGGATTCCTCTCCAGTGCTGACATGGATCTTGGGGTACTTCTGGAGTCTCCCCAGGGGAGTCAGTCCTCGTCTCGAATGCGGGCATGCACTTGCGCTTTCCTCCAGAGCGGTGGCAGCAGTGTCACGCAGTCCGCCGCGTGGATCAAAGGATCTATGGTTTTCCCTCGAGTCTTTCCCACGAGGCTTTCCCACGAGGCTTTCCCACAGGGCTGTCCCACGTGCACACGTGGTGGGAGTCGATCCTCGGCTTGTACGTCAAGGCAGTGCAGGGAAAACAGGTTCCTCTGGAATGGACTGACACATCTGGGGGACTCTTGGAATGGTGGCACGACCCTGGAGTTCCTCTCGCGTTTCCTGTGGAGAGCGCCTTCTCTTGAGATGCGACGGGAACGCCGGGAAATCTTTCCCTACGAAACAGGGAAAGGATCCCTCATCTCGAGCTAGGAGGCGGAAACGGGGCTCCCCTGGATGTGTGCGGGACACCACGTGCTTCCTCTCGAGTGCAGACGGGTATGTCGGGGAACTTCTTGAGTTGCAGCAATGGTGTGAAGGACCCTTTGGCAGTTCCAGTGGTTAGATGTGATTGGCCTCGAGAAGCCTCAGCGGAAATGGGCCTCATCTCGCCTGGAGGGCAAAACCTCCTGGATTTTCTCGAGTTGCGGCAGGTGCTCTCGACTTACGACGGGGACCTCAGGGAACCGCTCTGGTGGCCTCAGGAAAGGCCAGTCCCCATGCGAGTTCCTCGGGGGCCTCTCGGGATTCCTCTCCCGTCGATGCCGGGGCCTAAGACCTTGTGTGGAGTCGGGGCCGGAACCTGAGGATACCTCTCCAGTGCTGACATGGATCTTGGGGTACGTCTGGAGATTCCCCAGGGGAGTCAGTCCTCGTCTCGAATGCGGGCATGCATTGCGCTTTCCTCCAGAGCGGTAGCAGCAGTGTCACGCAGTCCGCCGCTTGGATCAAAGGATTTATGGTTTTCCCTCGAGTCTTTCCCACGAGGCTTTCCATGAGGCTTTCCCACAGGGCTGTCCCACGTGCACACGTGGTGGGAGTCGATCCTCGGCTTGAACGTCAAGGCAGTGCAGGGAAAACAGGTTCCTCTGGAATGGACTGACACATCTGGGGGACTCTTGGAATGGTGTCACGACCCTGGAGTTCCTCTCGCCTTTCCTGTGGAGAGCGCCTCCTCTTGAGATGCGACGGGAACGCCGGGAATTCTTTCCCTACGAAACAGGGAAAGGATCCCTCATCTCGAGCTAGGAGGCGGAAACGGGGCTCCCCTGGATGTGTGCGGGACCCACGTGCTTCCTCTCGAGTGGAGACGGGTATGTCGGGGAACTTCTTGAGTTGCAGCAAGGGTGTGAAGGACCCTTTGGAAGTTCCAGTGGTTAGACGTGATTAGCCTCGAGAAGCCTCAGCGGAAATGGGCCTCATCGCGCCTGGAGGGCAAAACCTCCTGGATTTTCTCGAGTTGCGGCAGCTGCTCTCCACTTACGACGGGGACCTCAGGGAACCGCTCTGGTGGCCTCAGGAAAGGCCAGTCCCCATGCGAGTTCCTCGGGGGCCTCTCGGGATTCCTCTCACGTCGATGCCGGCGCCTAAGACCTTGTGTGGAATCGGGGCCGGAACCTGAGGATTCCTCTCCAGTGCTGACATGGATCTTGGGGTATTTCTGGAGTCTCCCAAGGGGAGTCAGTCCTAGTCTCGAATGCGGGCATGCACATGCGCTTTCCTCCAGAGCGGTAGCAGCAGTGTCACGCAGTACGCCGCGTGGATCAAAGGATCCATGGTTTTCCCTCGAGTCTTTCCCACAGGGCTGTCCCACGTGCACACGTGGTGGGAGTCGATCCTCGGCTTGAACGTCAAGGCAGTGCAGGGAAAACAGGTTCCTCTGGAATGGACTGACACATCTGGGGGACTCTTGGAATGGTGGCACGACCCTGGAGTTCCTCTCCCCTTTCCTGTGGAGAGCGCCTCCTCTTGAGATGCGACGGGAACGCCGGGAATTCTTTCCCTACGAAACAGGGAAAGGATCCCTCATCTCGAGCTAGGAGGCGGAAACGGGGCTCCCCTGGATGTGTGCGGGACCCACGTGCTTCCTCTCGAGTGGAGACGGGTATGTCGGGGAACTTATTGAGTTGCAGCAATGGTGTGAAGGACCCTTTGGAAGTTCCAGTGGTTAGACGTGATTAGCCTCGAGAAGCCTCAGCGGAAATGGGCCTCATCTCGCCTGGAGGGCAAAACCTCCTGGATTTTCTCGAGTTGCGGTAGGTGCTATCGACTTACGACGGGGACCTCAGGGACCCGCTCTGGTGGCCTCAGGAAAGGCCAATCCCCATGCGAGTTCCTAGGGGGCCTCTCGGGATTCCTCTCCCGTCCATGCCGGGGCCTAAGACCTTGTGTGGAGTCGGGGCCGGAACCTGAGGATTCCTCTCCAGTGCTGACATGGATCTTGGGGTACTTCTGGAGTCTCCCCAGGGGAGTCAGTCCTCGTCTCGAATGCGGGCATGCACTTGCGCTTTCCTCCAGAGCGGTAGCAGCAGTGTCACGCTGTCCGCCGCGTGGATCAAAGGATCTATGGTTTTCCCTCGAGTCTTTCCCACGAGGCTTTCCCACGAGGCTTTCCCACAGGGCTGTCCCACGTGCACACGTGGTGGGAGTCGATCCTCGGCTTGAACGTCAAGGCAGTGCAGGGAAAACAGGTTCCTCTGGAATGGACTGACTCATCTGGGGGACTCTTGGAATGGTGGCACGACCCTGGAGTTCCTCTCGCCTTTCCTGTGGAGAGCGCCTCCTCTTGAGATGCGACGGGAACGCCGGGAATTCTTTCCCTACGAAACAGGGAAAGGATCCCTCATCTCGAGCTAGGAGGCCGAAACGGGGCTCCCCTGGATGTGTGCGGGACCCCACGTGCTTCCTCTCGAGTGGAGACGGGTATGTCGGGGAACTTATTGAGTTGCAGCAATGGTGTGAAGGACCCTTTGGAAGTTCCAGTGGTTAGATGTGATTGGCCTCGAGAAGCCTCAGCGGAAATGGGCCTCATCTCGCCTGGAGGGCAAAACCTCCTGGATTTTCTCGAGTTGCGTCAGGTGCTCTCGACTTACGACGGGGACCTCAGGGAACCGCTCTGGTGGCCTCAGGAAAGGCCAGTCCCCATGCGAGTTCCTCGGGGGCCTCTCGGGATACCTCTCCCGTCGATGCCGGGGCCTAAGACCTTGTGTGGAGTCGGGGCCGGAACCTGAGGATTCCTCTCCAGTGCTGACATGGATCTTGGGGTACTTCTGGAGACTCCCCAGGGGAGTCAGTCCTCGTCTCGAATGCGGGCATGCACTTGCGCTTTCCTCCAGAGCGGTAGCAGCAGTGTCACGCAGTCCGCCGCGTGAATCAAAGGATCTATGATTTTCCATCGAGTCTTTCCCACGAGGCTTTCCCACGTGGCTTTCCCACAGGGCTGTCCCACGTGCACACTTGGTGGGAGTCGATCCTCGGCTTGATCGTCAAGGTAGTGCAGGGAAAACAGGTTCCTCTGGAATGGACTGACACATCTGGGGGACTCTTGGAATGCTGGCATGACCCTGGAGTTCCTCTCGCCTTTCCTGTGGAGAGCGCCTCCTCTTGAGATGCGACGGGAACGCCGGGAATTCTTTCCCTACGAAGCAGGGAAAGGATCCCTCATCTCGAGCTAGGAGGCGGAAACGGGGCTCCCCTGGATGTGTGCGGGACCCCACGTGCTTCCTCTCGAGTGGAGACGGGTATGTCGGGGAACTTCTTGAGTTGCAGCAAGGGTGTGCAGGACCCTTTAGAAGTTCCAGTGGTTAGATGTGATTGGCCTCGAGAAGCCTCAGCGGAAATGGGCCTCATCTCGCCTGGAGGGCAAAACCTCCTGGATTTTCTCGAGTTGCGGCAGGTGCTCTCGACTTACGACGGGGACCTCAGGGACCCGCTCTGGTGGCCTCAGGAAAGGCCAGTCCCCATGCGAGTTCCTCGGGGGCCTCTCGGGATTCCTCTCCCGTCGATGCCGGGGCCTAAGACCTTGTGTGGAGTCGGGGCCGGAACCTGAGGATACCTCTCCAGTGCTGACATGGATCTTGGGGTACGTCTGGAGTTTCCCCAGGGGAGTCAGTCCTCGTCTCGAATGCGGGCATGCATTGCGCTTTCCTCCAGAGCGGTAGCAGCAGTGTCACGCAGTCCGCCGCTTGGATCAAAGGATTTATGGTTTTCCCTCGAGTCTTTCCCACGAGGCTTTCCATG
The DNA here is from genome assembly GCF_042477335.2 of Ovis canadensis. NCBI lineage: Eukaryota > Metazoa > Chordata > Mammalia > Artiodactyla > Bovidae > Ovis > Ovis canadensis. The sequence continues at coordinate 6,599,870 of NC_091252.1, forward strand.
AGGCTTTCCCACAGGGCTGTCCCACGTGCACACGTGGTGGGAGTCGATCCTCGGCTTGAACGTCAAGGCAGTGCAGGGAAAACAGGTTCCTCTGGAATGGACTGACACATCTGGGGGACTCTTGGAATGGTGTCACGACCCTGGAGTTCCTCTCGCCTTTCCTGTGGAGAGCGCCTCCTCTTGAGATGCGACGGGAACGCCGGGAATTCTTTCCCTACGAAACAGGGAAAGGATCCCTCATCTCGAGCTAGGAGGCGGAAACGGGGCTCCCCTGGATGTGTGCGGGACCCACGTGCTTCCTCTCGAGTGGAGACGGGTATGTCGGGGAACTTCTTGAGTTGCAGCAAGGGTGTGAAGGACCCTTTGGAAGTTCCAGTGGTTAGACGTGATTAGCCTCGAGAAGCCTCAGCGGAAATGGGCCTCATCGCGCCTGGAGGGCAAAACCTCCTGGATTTTCTCGAGTTGCGGCAGCTGCTCTCCACTTACGACGGGGACCTCAGGGAACCGCTCTGGTGGCCTCAGGAAAGGCCAGTCCCCATGCGAGTTCCTCGGGGGCCTCTCGGGATTCCTCTCACGTCGATGCCGGCGCCTAAGACCTTGTGTGGAATCGGGGCCGGAACCTGAGGATTCCTCTCCAGTGCTGACATGGATCTTGGGGTATTTCTGGAGTCTCCCAAGGGGAGTCAGTCCTAGTCTCGAATGCGGGCATGCACATGCGCTTTCCTCCAGAGCGGTAGCAGCAGTGTCACGCAGTACGCCGCGTGGATCAAAGGATCCATGGTTTTCCCTCGAGTCTTTCCCACAGGGCTGTCCCACGTGCACACGTGGTGGGAGTCGATCCTCGGCTTGAACGTCAAGGCAGTGCAGGGAAAACAGGTTCCTCTGGAATGGACTGACACATCTGGGGGACTCTTGGAATGGTGGCACGACCCTGGAGTTCCTCTCCCCTTTCCTGTGGAGAGCGCCTCCTCTTGAGATGCGACGGGAACGCCGGGAATTCTTTCCCTACGAAACAGGGAAAGGATCCCTCATCTCGAGCTAGGAGGCGGAAACGGGGCTCCCCTGGATGTGTGCGGGACCCACGTGCTTCCTCTCGAGTGGAGACGGGTATGTCGGGGAACTTCTTGAGTTGCAGCAATGGTGTGAAGGACCCTTTGGAAGTTCCAGTGGTTAGACGTGATTAGCCTCGAGAAGCCTCAGCGGAAATGGGCCTCATCTCGCCTGGAGGGCAAAACCTCCTGGATTTTCTCGAGTTGCGGTAGGTGCTCTCGACTTACGACGGGGACCTCAGGGACCCGCTCTGGTGGCCTCAGGAAAGGCCAATCCCAATGCGAGTTCCTAGGGGGCCTTTCGGGATTCCTCTCCCGTCGATGCCGGGGCCTAAGACCTTGTGTGGAGTCGGGGCCGGAACCTGAGGATTCCTCTCCAGTGCTGACATGGATCTTGGGGTACTTCTGGAGTCTCCCCAGGGGAGTCAGTCCTCGTCTCGAATGCGGGCATGCACTTGCGCTTTCCTCCAGAGCGGTAGCAGCAGTGTCACGCTGTCCGCCGCGTGGATCAAAGGATCTATGGTTTTCCCTCGAGTCTTTCCCACGAGGCTTTCCCACGAGGCTTTCCCACAGGGCTGTCCCACGTGCACACGTGGTGGGAGTCGATCCTCGGCTTGAACGTCAAGGCAGTGCAGGGAAAACAGGTTCCTCTGGAATGGACTGACTCATCTGGGGGACTCTTGGAATGGTGGCACGACCCTGGAGTTCCTCTCGCCTTTCCTGTGGAGAGCGCCTCCTCTTGAGATGCGACGGGAACGCCGGGAATTCTTTCCCTACGAAACAGGGAAAGGATCCCTCATCTCGAGCTAGGAGGCGGAAACGGGGCTCCCCTGGATGTGTGCGGGACCCCACGTGCTTCCTCTCGAGTGGAGACGGGTATGTCGGGGAACTTCTTGAGTTGCAGCAAGGGTGTGAAGGACCCTTTGGAAGTTCCAGTGGTTAGACGTGATTAGCCTCGAGAAGCCTCAGCGGAAATGGGCCTCATCTCGCCTGGAGGGCAAAACCTCCTGGATTTTCTCGAGTTGCGGCAGGTGCTCTCGACTTACGACGGGGACCTCAGGGAACCGCTCTGGTGGCCTCAGGAAAGGCCAGTCCCCATGCGAGTTCCTCGGGGGCCTCTCGAGATTCCTCTCCCGTCGATGCCGGGGCCTAAGACCTTGTGTGGAGTCGGGGCCGGAACCTGAGGATACCTCTCCAGTGCTGACATGGATCTTGGGGTACGTCTGGAGTTTCCCCAGGGGAGTCAGTCCTCGTCTCGAATGCGGGCATGCATTGCGCTTTCCTCCAGAGCGGTAGCAGCAGTGTCACGCAGTCCGCCGCTTGGATCAAAGGATTTATGGTTTTCCCTCGAGTCTTTCCCACGAGGCTTTCCATGAGGCTTTCCCACAGGGCTGTCCCACGTGCACACGTGGTGGGAGTCGATCCTCGGCTTGAACGTCAAGGCAGTGCAGGGAAAACAGGTTCCTCTGGAATGGACTGACACATCTGGGGGACTCTTGGAATGGTGGCACGACCCTGGAGTTCCTCTCGCCTTTCCTGTGGAGAGCGCCTCCTCTTGAGATGCGACGGGAACGCCGGGAATTCTTTCCCTACAAAACAGGGAAAGGATCCCTCACCTCGAGCTAGGAGGCGGAAACGGGGCTCCCCTGGATGTGTGCGGGACCCACGTGCTTCCTCTCGAGTGCAGACGGGTATGTCGGGGAACTTCTTGAGTTGCAGCAAGGGTGTGAAGGACCCTTTGGAAGAGCCAGTGGTTAGACGTGATTAGCCTCGAGAAGCCTCAGCGGAAATGGGCCTCATCTCGCCTGGAGGGCAAAACCTCCTGGATTTTCTCGAGTTGCGGCAGGTGCTCTCGACTTACGACGGGGACCTCAGGGACCCGCTCTGGTGGCCTCAGGAAAGGCCAGTCCCCATGCGAGTTCCTCGGGGGCATCTCGGGATTCCTCTCCCGTCGATGCCGGGGCCTAAGACCTTGTGTGGAGTCGGGGCCGGAACCTGAGGATTCCTCTCCAGTGCTGACATGGATCTTGGGGTACTTCTGGACTCTCCCCAGGGGAGTCAGTCCTCGTCTCGAATGCGGGCATGCACTTGCGCTTTCCTCCAGAGCGGTAGCAGCAGTGTCACGCAGTCCGCCGCGTGGATCAAAGGATCTATCGTTTTCCCTCGAGTCTTTCCCACGAGGCTTTCCCACGAGGCTTTCCCACAGGGCTGTCCCACGTGCACACGTGGTGGGAGTCGATCCTCGGCTTGAACGTCAAGTGCAGGGAAAACAGGTTCCTCTGGAATGGACTGACACATCTGGGGGACTCTTGGAATGGTGGCACGACCCTGGAGTTCCTCTCGCCTTTCCTGTGGAGAGCGCCTCCTCTTGAGATGCGACGGGAACGCCGGGAATTCTTTCCCTACGAAACAGGGAAAGGATCCCTCATCTCGAGCTAGGAGGCGGAACCGGGGCTCCCCTGGATGTGTGCGGGACCCCACGTGCTTCCTCTCGAGTGGAGACGGGTATGTCGGGGAACTTCTTGAGTTGCAGCAAGGGTGTGAAGGACCCTTTGGAAGTTCCAGTGGTTAGATGTGATTGGCCTCGAGAAGCCTCAGCGGAAATGGGCCTCATTTCGCCTGTAGGGCATAACCTCCTGGATTTTCTAGAGTTGCGGCAGGTGCTCTCGACTTACGACGGGGACCTCAGGGAACCGCTCTGGTGGCCTCAGGAAAGGCCAGTCCCCATGCGAGTTCCTCGGGGCCTCTCGGGATTCCTCTCCCGTCGATGCCGGGGCCTAAGACCTTGTGGGGAGTCGGGGCCGGAACCTGAGGATTCCTCTCCAGTGCTGACATGGATCTTGGGGTACTTCTGGAGTCTCCCCAGGGGAGTCAGTCCTCGTCTCGAATGCGGGCATGCACTTGCGCTTTCCTCCAGAGCGGTAGCAGCAGTGTCACGCAGTCCGCCGCGTGGATCAAAGGATCTATCGTTTTCCCTCGAGTCTTTCCCACGAGGCTTTCCCACGAGGCTTTCCCACAGGGCTGTCCCACGTGCACACGTGGTGGGAGTCGATCCTCGGCTTGAACGTCAAGGCAGTGCAGGGAAAACAGGTTCCTCTGGAATGGACTGACACATCTGGGGGACTCTTGTAATGGTGGCACGACCCTGGAGTTCCTCTCGCCTTTCCTGTGGAGAGCGCCTCCTCTTGAGATGCGACGGGAACGCCGGGAATTCTTTCCCTACGAAACAGGGAAAGGATCCCTCATCTCGAGCTAGGAGGCGGAACCGGGGCTCCCCTGGATGTGTGCGGGACCCCACGTGCTTCCTCTCGAGTGGAGACGGGTATGTCGGGGAACTTCTTGAGTTGCAGCAAGGGTGTGAAGGACCCTTTGGAAGTTCCAGTGGTTAGATGTGATTGGCCTCGAGAAGCCTCAGCGGAAATGGGCCTCATCTCGCCTGTAGGGCATAACCTCCTGGATTTTCTAGAGTTGCGGCAGGTGCTCTCGACTTACGACGGGGACCTCAGGGAACCGCTCTGGTGGCCTCAGGAAAGGCCAGTCCCCATGCGAGTTCCTCGGGGCCTCTCGGGATTCCTCTCCCGTCGATGCCGGGGCCTAAGACCTTGTGGGGAGTCGGGGCCGGAACCTGAGGATTCCTCTCCAGTGCTGACATGGATCTTGGGGTACTTCTGGAGTCTCCCCAGGGGAGTCAGTCCTCGTCTCGAATGCGGGCAGGCACTTGCGCTTTCCTCCAGAGCGGTAGCAGCAGTGTCACGCAGTCCGCCGCGTGGATCAAAGGATCTATCGTTTTCCCTCGAGTCTTTCCCACGAGGCTTTCCCACGAGGCTTTCCCACAGGGCTGTCCCACGTGCACACGTGGTGGGGGTCGATCCTCGGCTTGAACGTCAAGTGCAGGGAAAACAGGTTCCTCTGGAATGGACTGACACATCTGGGGGACTCTTGGAATGGTGGCACGACCCTGGAGTTCCTCTCGCCTTTCCTGTGGAGAGCGCCTCCTCTTGAGATGCGACGGGAACGCCGGGAATTCTTTCCCTACGAAACAGGGAAAGGATCCCTCATCTCGAGCTAGGAGGCGGAACCGGGGCTCCCCTGGATGTGTGCGGGACCCCACGTGCTTCCTCTCGAGTGGAGACGGGTATGTCGGGGAACTTCTTGAGTTGCAGCAAGGGTGTGAAGGACCCTTTGGAAGTTCCAGTGGTTAGATGTGATTGGCCTCGAGAAGCCTCAGCGGAAATGGGCCTCATCTCGCCTGTAGGGCATAACCTCCTGGATTTTCTAGAGTTGCGGCAGGTGCTCTCGACTTACGACGGGGACCTCAGGGAACCGCTCTGGTGGCCTCAGGAAAGGCCAGTCCCCATGCGAGTTCCTCGGGGCCTCTCGGGATTCCTCTCCCGTCGATGCCGGGGCCTAAGACCTTGTGGGGAGTCGGGGCCGGAACCTGAGGATTCCTCTCCAGTGCTGACATGGATCTTGGGGTACTTCTGGAGTCTCCCCAGGGGAGTCAGTCCTCGTCTCGAATGCGGGCATGCACTTGCGCTTTCCTCCAGAGCGGTAGCAGCAGTGTCACGCAGTCCGCCGCGTGGATCAAATTATCTATGGTTTTCCCTCGAGTCTTTCCCACGAGGCTTTCCCACGAGGCTTTCCCACAGGGCTTTCCCACGTGCACACGTGGTGGGAGTCGATCCTCGGCTTGTACGTCAAGGCAGTGCAGGGAAAACAGGTTCCTCTGGAATGGACTGACACATCTGGGGGACTCTTGGAATGGTGGCACGACCCTGGAGTTCCTCTCGCCTTTCCTGTGGAGAGCGTCTTCTCTTGAGATGCGACGGGAACGCCGGGAAATCTTTCCCTACGAAACAGGGAAAGGATCCCTCATCTCGAGCTAGGAGGCGGAAACGGGGCTCCCCTGGATGTGTGCGGGACACCACGTGCTTCCTTTCGAGTGCAGACGGTTATGTCGGGGAACTTCTTGAGTTGCAGCAATGGTGTGAAGGACCCTTTGGCAGTTCCAGTGGTTAGATGTGATTGGCCTCGAGAAGCCTCAGCGGAAATGGGCCTCATCTCGCCTGGAGGGCAAAACCTCCTGGATTTTCTCGAGTTGCGGCAGGTGCTCTCGACTTATGAGGGGGACCTCAGGGACCCGCTCTGGTGGCCTCAGGAAAGGCCAGTCCCCATGCGAGTTCCTCGGGGGCCTCTCGGGATTCCTCTCCCGTCGATGCCGGGGCCTAAGACCTTGTGTGGAGTCGGGGCCGGAACCTGAGGATTCCTCTCCAGTGCTGACATGGATCTTGGGGTACTTCTGGAGTCTCCCCAGGGGAGTCAGTCCTCGTCTCGAATGCGGGCATGCACTTGCGCTTTTCTCCAGAGCGGTAGAAGCAGTGTCACGCAGTCCGCCGCGTGGATCAAAGGATCTACGGTTTTCCCTCGAGTCTTTCCCACGAGGCTTTCCCACGAGGCTTTCCCACAGGGCTGTCCCACGTGCACACGTGGTGGGAGTCGATCCTCGGCTTGAACGTCAAGGCAGTGCAGGGAAAACAGGTTCCTCTGGAATGGACTGACACATCTGGGGGACTCTTGGAATGGTGGCACGACCCTGGAGTTCCTCTCGCCTTTCCTGTGGAGAGCGCCTCCTCTTGAGATGCGACGGGAACGCCGGGAATTCTTTCCCTACGAAACAGGGAAAGAATCCCTCATCTCGAGCTAGGAGGCGGAAACGGGGCTCCCCTGGATGTGTGCGGGACCCCACGTGCTTCCTCTCGAGTGGAGACGGGTATGTCGGGGAACTTCTTGAGTTGCAGCAAGGGTGTGAAGGACCCTTTGGAAGTTCCAGTGGTTAGATGTGATTGGCCTCGGGAAGCCTCAGTGGAAATGGGCCTCATCTCGCCTGGAGGGCAAAACCTCCTGGATTATTTCGAGTTGCGGCAGGTGCTCTCGACTTACGACGGGGACCTCAGGGACCCGCTCTGGTGGCCTCAGAAAAGGCCAGTCCCCATGCGAGTTCCTCGGGGGCGTCTCGGGATTCCTCTCCCGTCGATGCCGGGGCCCAAGACCTTGTGTGGAGTCGGGGCCGGAACCTGAGGATTCCTCTCCAGTGCTGACATGGACCTTGGGGTACTTCTGGAGTCTCCCCAGGGGAGTCAGTCCTCGTCTCGAATGCGGGCATGCACTTGCGCTTTCCTCCAGAGCGTTAGCAGCAGTGTCACGCAGTCCGCCTCGTGGATCAAAGGATCTATGGTTTTCCCTCGAGTCTTTCCCACGAGGCTTTCCCACGAGGCTTTCCCACAGGGCTGTCCCACGTGCACACGTGGTGGGAGTCGATCCTCGGCTTGAACGTCAAGGCAGTGCAGGGAAAACAGGTTCCCCTGGAATGGACTGACACATCTGGGGGACTCTTGGAATGGTGGCACGACCCTGGAGGTCCTCTCGCCTTTCCGGTGGAAAGCGCCTCCTCTTGAGATGCGACGGGAACGCCAGGAATTCTTTCCCTACGAAACAGGGAAAGGATCCCATATCTCGAGCTAGGAGGCGGAAACGGGGCTCCCCTGGATGTGTGCGGGACCCACGTGCTTCCTCTCGAGTGGAGACGTGTATGTCGGGGAACTTCTTGAGTTGCAGCAAGGGTGTGAAGGACCCTTTGGAAGTTCCAGTGGTTAGACGTGATTAGCCTCGAGAAGCCTCAGCGGAAATGGGCCTCATCTCGCCTGGATAGCAAAACCTCCTGGATTTTCTCGAGTTGCGGCAGGTGCTCTCGACTTACGACGGGGACCTCAGGGACCCGCTCTGGTGGCCTCAGGAAAGGCCAGTCCCCATGCGAGTTCTTCGGGGGCCTCTCGGGATTCCTCTCCCGTCGATGCCGGGGCCTAAGACCTTGTGTGGAGTCGGGGCCGGAACCTGAGGATTCCTCTCCAGTGCTGACATGGATCTTGGGGTACTTCTGGAGTCTCCCCAGGGGAGTCAGTCCTCGTCTCGAATGCGGGCATGCATTGCGCTTTCCTCCAGAGCGGTAGCAGCAGTGTCACGCAGTCCGCCGCGTAGATCAAAGGATCTATGGTTTTCCCTCGAGTCTTTCCCACGAGGCTTTCCCACGAGGCTTTCCCACAGGGCTGTCCCACGTGCACACGTGGTGGGAGTCGATCCTCGGCTTGAACGTCAAGGCAGTGCAGGGAAAACAGGTTTCTCTGGAATGGACTGACACATCTGGGGGACTCTTGGAATGGTGGCACGACCCTGGAGTTCCTCTCGCCTTTCCTGTGGAGAGCGCCTCCTCTTGAGATGCGACGGGAACGCCGGGAATTCTTTCCGTACGAAACAGGGAAAGGATCCCTCATCTCGAGCTAGGAGGCGGAAACGGGGCTCCCCTGGATGTGTGCGGGACACCACGTGCTTCCTCTCGAGTGGAGACGGGTATGTCGGGGAACTTCTTGAGTTGCAGCAAGGGTGTGAAGGACCCTTTGGAAGTTCCAGTGGTTAGATGTGATTGGCCTCGAGAAGCCTCAGCGGAAATGGGCCTCATCTCGCCTGGAGGGCAAAACCTCCTGGATTTTCTCGAGTTGCGGCAGGTGCTCTCGACTTACGACGGGGACCTCAGGGACCCGCTCTGGTGGCCTCAGGAAAGGCCAGTCCCCATGCGAGTTCCTCGGGGGCCTCTCGGGATTCCTCTCCCGTCGATGCCGGGGCCTAAGACCTTGTGTGGAGTCGGGGCCGGAACCTGAGGATTCCTCTCCAGTGCTGACATGGATCTTGGGGTACTTCTGGAGTCTCCCCAGGGGAGTCAGTCCTCGTGTCGAATGCGGGCATTCACTTGCGCTTTCCTCCAGAGCGGTAGTAGCAGTGTCACGCAGTCCGCCGCGTGGATCAAAGGATCTATGGTTTTCCCTCGAGTTTTTCCCACGAGTCTTTCCCACGAGGCTTTCCCACAGGGCTGTCCCACGTGCACACGTGGTGGGAGTCGATCCTCGGCTTGAACGTCAAGGCAGTGCAGGGAAAACAGTTTCCTCTGGAATGGACTGACACATCTGGGGGACTCTTGGAATGGTGGCACGACCCTGGAGTTCCTCTTGCCATTCCTGTGGAGAGCGCCTCCTCTTGAGATGCGACGGGAACGCCGGGAATTCTTTCCCTACGAAACAGGGAAAGGATCCCTCATCTCGAGATAGGAGGCGGAAACGGGGCTCCCCTGGATGTGTGCGGGACCCACGTGCTTCCTCTCGAGTGGAGACGGGTATGTCGGGGAACTTCTTGAGTTGCAGCAAGGGTGTGAAGGACCCTTTGGAAGTTCCAGTGGTTAGACGTGATTGGCCTCGAGAAGCCTCAGCGGAAATGGGCCTCATCTCGCCTGGAGGGCAAAACCTCCTGGATTTTCTCGAGTTGCGGCAGGTGCTCTCGACTTACGACGGGGACCTCAGGGACCCGCTCTGGTGGCCTCAGGAAAGGCCAGTCCCCATGCGAGTTCCTCGGGGGCGTCTCGGGATTCCTCTCCCGTCGATGCCGGGGCCTAAGACCTTGTGTGGAGTCGGGGCCGGAACCTGAGGATTCCTCTCCAGTGCTGACATGGATCTTGGGGTATTTCTGGAGTCTCCCCAGGGGAGTCAGTCCTCGTCTCGAATGCGGGCATGCACTTGCGCTTTCCTCCAGAGCGGTAGCAGCAGTGTCACGCAGTCCGCCGCGTGGAGCAAATGATCTATGGTTTTCCCTCGAGTTTTCCCACGAGGCTTTCCCACGAGGCTTTCCCACAGGGCTGTCCCACGTGCACACGTGGTGGGAGTCGATCCTCGGCTTGAACGTCAAGGCAGTGCAGGGAAAACAGGTTCCTCTGGAATGGACTGACACATCTGGGGGACTCTTGGAATGGTGGCACGACCCTGGAGTTCCTCTCGCCTTTCCTGTGGAGAGAGCCTCCTCTTGAGATGCGACGGGAACGCCGGGAATTCTTTCCCTACGAAACAGGGAAAGGATCCCTCATCTCGAGCTAGGAGGCGGAAACGGGGCTCCCCTGGATGTGTGCGGGACCCACGTGCTTCCTCTCGAGTAGAGACGGGTATGTCGGGGAACTTCTTGAGTTGCAGCAAGGGTGTGAAGGACCCTTTGGAAGTTCCAGTGGTTAGACGTGATTAGCCTCGAGAAGCCTCAGCGGAAATGGGCCTCATCTCGCCTGGAGGGCAAAACCTCCTGGATTTTCTCGAGTTGTGGTAGGTGCTCTGGACTTACGACGGGGACCTCAGGGACCCGCTCTGGTGGCCTCAGGAAAGGCCAGTCCCCATGCGAGTTCCTCGGGGGCCTCTCGGGATTCCTCTCCCGTCGATGCCGGGGCCTAAGACCTTGTGTGGAGTCGGGGCCGGAACCTGAGGATTCCTCTCCAGTGCTGACATGGATCTTGGGGTACTTCTGGAGTCTCCCCAAGGGAGTCAGTCCTCGTCTCGAATGCGGGCATGCACTTGCGCTTTCCTCCAGAGCGGTAGCAGCAGTGTCACGCAGTCCGCCGCGTGGATCAAAGGATCTATGGTTTTCACTCGAGTCTTTCCCACGAGGCTTTCCCACGAGGCTTTCCCACAGGGCGGTCCCACGTGCACACGTGGTGGGAGACGATCCTCGGCTTGAACGTCAAGGCAGTGCAGGGAAAACAGGTTTCTCTGGAATGGACTGACACATCTGGGGTACTCTTGGAATGGTGGCACGACCCTGGAGTTCCTCTCGCCTTTCCTGTGGAGAGCGCCTCCTCTTGAGATGCGACGGGAACGCCGGGAATTCTTTCCCTACGAAACAGGGAAAGGATCCCTCATCTCGAGCTAGGAGGCGGAAACGGGGCTCCCCTGGATGTGTGCGGGACCCACGTGCTTCCTCTCGAGTGGAGACGGGTATGTCGGGGAACTTCTTGAGTTGAAGCAAGGGTGTGAAGGACCCTTTGGAAGTTCGAGTGGTTAGACGTGATTAGCCTCGAGAAGCCTCAGCGGAAATGGGCCTCATCTCGCCTGGAGGGCAAAACCTCCTGGATTTTCTCGAGTTGCGGCAGGTGCTCTCCACTTACGACGGGGACCTCAGAAACACGCTCTGGTGGCCTCAGGAAAGGCCAGTCCCCATGCGAGTTCCACGGGGGTGTCTCGGGATTCCTCTCCCGTCGATGCCGGGGCCTAAGACCTTGTGTGGAGTCGGGGCCGGAACCTGAGGATTCCTCTCCAGTGCTGACATGGACCTTGGGGTACTTCTGGAATCTCCCCAGGGGAGTCAGTCCTCGTCTCGAATGCGGGCATGCACTTGCGCTTTCCTCCAGAGCGGTAGCAGCAGTGTCACGCAGTCCGCCTCGTGGATCAAAGGATCTATGGTTTTCCCTCGAGTCTTTCCCACGAGGCTTTCCCACGAGGCTTTCCCACAGGGCTGTCCCACGTGCACACGTGGTGGGAGTCGATCCTCGGCTTGAACGTCAAGGCAGTGCAGGGAAAACAGGTTCCTCTGGAATGGACTGACACATCTGGGGGACTCTTGGAATGGTGGCACGACCCTGGAGGTCCTCTCGCCTTTCCTGTGGAAAGCGCCTCCTCTTGAGATGCGACGGGAACGCCAGGAATTCTTTCCCTACGAAACAGGGAAAGGATCCCTCATCTCGAGCTAGGAGGCGGAAACGGGGCTCCCCTGGATGTGTGCGGGACCCCACGTGCTTCCTCTCGAGTGGAGACGTGTATGTCGGGGAACTTCTTGAGTTGCAGCAAGGGTGTGAAGGACCCTTTGGAAGTTCCAGTGGTTAGACGTGATTAGCCTCGAGAAGCCTCAGCGGAAATGGGCCTCATCTCGCCTGGATAGCAAAACCTCCTGTATTTTCTCGAGTTGCGGCAGGTGCTCTCGACTTACGACGGGGACCTCAGGGACCCGCTCTGGTGGCCTCAGAAAAGGCCAGTCCCCATGCGAGTTCCTCGGGGGCGTCTCGGGATTCCTCTCCCGTCGATGCCGGGGCCCAAGACCTTGTGTGGAGTCGGGGCCGGAACCTGAGGATTCCTCTCCAGTGCTGACATGGACCTTGGGGTACTTCTGGAGTCTCCCCAGGGGAGTCAGTCCTCGTCTCGAATGCGGGCATGCACTTGCGCTTTCCTCCAGAGCGTTAGCAGCAGTGTCACGCAGTCCGCCTCGTGGATCAAAGGATCTATGGTTTTCCCTCGAGTCTTTCCCACGAGGCTTTCCCACGAGGCTTTCCCACAGGGCTGTCCCACGTGCACACGTGGTGGGAGTCGATCCTCGGCTTGAACGTCAAGGCAGTGCAGGGAAAACAGGTTCCCCTGGAATGGACTGACACATCTGGGGGACTCTTGGAATGGTGGCACGACCCTGGAGGTCCTCTCGCCTTTCCGGTGGAAAGCGCCTCCTCTTGAGATGCGACGGGAACGCCAGGAATTCTTTCCCTACGAAACAGGGAAAGGATCCCATATCTCGAGCTAGGAGGCGGAAACGGGGCTCCCCTGGATGTGTGCGGGACCCACGTGCTTCCTCTCGAGTGGAGACGTGTATGTCGGGGAACTTCTTGAGTTGCAGCAAGGGTGTGAAGGACCCTTTGGAAGTTCCAGTGGTTAGACGTGATTAGCCTCGAGAAGCCTCAGCGGAAATGGGCCTCATCTCGCCTGGATAGCAAAACCTCCTGGATTTTCTCGAGTTGCGGCAGGTGCTCTCGACTTACGACGGGGACCTCAGGGACCCGCTCTGGTGGCCTCAGGAAAGGCCAGTCCCCATGCGAGTTCTTCGGGGGCCTCTCGGGATTCCTCTCCCGTCGATGCCGGGGCCTAAGACCTTGTGTGGAGTCGGGGCCGGAACCTGAGGATTCCTCTCCAGTGCTGACATGGATCTTGGGGTACTTCTGGAGTCTCCCCAGGGGAGTCAGTCCTCGTCTCGAATGCGGGCATGCATTGCGCTTTCCTCCAGAGCGGTAGCAGCAGTGTCACGCAGTCCGCCGCGTAGATCAAAGGATCTATGGTTTTCCCTCGAGTCTTTCCCACGAGGCTTTCCCACGAGGCTTTCCCACAGGGCTGTCCCACGTGCACACGTGGTGGGAGTCGATCCTCGGCTTGAACGTCAAGGCAGTGCAGGGAAAACAGGTTTCTCTGGAATGGACTGACACATCTGGGGGACTCTTGGAATGGTGGCACGACCCTGGAGTTCCTCTCGCCTTTCCTGTGGAGAGCGCCTCCTCTTGAGATGCGACGGGAACGCCGGGAATTCTTTCCGTACGAAACAGGGAAAGGATCCCTCATCTCGAGCTAGGAGGCGGAAACGGGGCTCCCCTGGATGTGTGCGGGACACCACGTGCTTCCTCTCGAGTGGAGACGGGTATGTCGGGGAACTTCTTGAGTTGCAGCAAGGGTGTGAAGGACCCTTTGGAAGTTCCAGTGGTTAGATGTGATTGGCCTCGAGAAGCCTCAGCGGAAATGGGCCTCATCTCGCCTGGAGGGCAAAACCTCCTGGATTTTCTCGAGTTGCGGCAGGTGCTCTCGACTTACGACGGGGACCTCAGGGACCCGCTCTGGTGGCCTCAGGAAAGGCCAGTCCCCATGCGAGTTCCTCGGGGGCCTCTCGGGATTCCTCTCCCGTCGATGCCGGGGCCTAAGACCTTGTGTGGAGTCGGGGCCGGAACCTGAGGATTCCTCTCCAGTGCTGACATGGATCTTGGGGTACTTCTGGAGTCTCCCCAGGGGAGTCAGTCCTCGTGTCGAATGCGGGCATGCACTTGCGCTTTCCTCCAGAGCGGTAGTAGCAGTGTCACGCAGTCCGCCGCGTGGATCAAAGGATCTATGGTTTTCCCTCGAGTTTTTCCCACGAGTCTTTCCCACGAGGCTTTCCCACAGGGCTGTCCCACGTGCACACGTGGTGGGAGTCGATCCTCGGCTTGAACGTCAAGGCAGTGCAGGGAAAACAGTTTCCTCTGGAATGGACTGACACATCTGGGGGACTCTTGGAATGGTGGCACGACCCTGGAGTTCCTCTCGCCATTCCTGTGGAGAGCGCCTCCTCTTGAGATGCGACGGGAACGCCGGGAATTCTTTCCCTACGAAACAGGGAAAGGATCCCTCATCTCGAGATAGGAGGCGGAAACGGGGCTCCCCTGGATGTGTGCGGGACCCACGTGCTTCCTCTCGAGTGGAGACGGGTATGTCGGGGAACTTCTTGAGTTGCAGCAAGGGTGTGAAGGACCCTTTGGAAGTTCCAGTGGTTAGACGTGATTGGCCTCGAGAAGCCTCAGCGGAAATGGGCCTCATCTCGCCTGGAGGGCAAAACCTCCTGGATTTTCTCGAGTTGCGGCAGGTGCTCTCGACTTACGACGGGGACCTCAGGGACCCGCTCTGGTGGCCTCAGGAAAGGCCAGTCCCCATGCGAGTTCCTCGGGGGCGTCTCGGGATTCCTCTCCCGTCGATGCCGGGGCCTAAGACCTTGTGTGGAGTCGGGGCCGGAACCTGAGGATTCCTCTCCAGTGCTGACATGGATCTTGGGGTATTTCTGGAGTCTCCCCAGGGGAGTCAGTCCTCGTCTCGAATGCGGGCATGCACTTGCGCTTTCCTCCAGAGCGGTAGCAGCAGTGTCACGCAGTCCGCCGCGTGGAGCAAATGATCTATGGTTTTCCCTCGAGTTTTCCCACGAGGCTTTCCCACGAGGCTTTCCCACAGGGCTGTCCCACGTGCACACGTGGTGGGAGTCGATCCTCGGCTTGAACGTCAAGGCAGTGCAGGGAAAACAGGTTCCTCTGGAATGGACTGACACATCTGGGGGACTCTTGGAATGGTGGCACGACCCTGGAGTTCCTCTCGCCTTTCCTGTGGAGAGAGCCTCCTCTTGAGATGCGACGGGAACGCCGGGAATTCTTTCCCTACGAAACAGGGAAAGGATCCCTCATCTCAAGCTAGGAGGCGGAAACGGGGCTCCCCTGGATGTGTGCGGGACCCACGTGCTTCCTCTCGAGTGGAGACGGGTATGTCGGGGAACTTCTTGAGTTGCAGCAAGGGTGTGAAGGACCCTTTGGAAGTTCCAGTGGTTAGACGTGATTAGCCTCGAGAAGCCTCAGCGGAAATGGGCCTCATCTCGCCTGGAGGGCAAAACCTCCTGGATTTTCTCGAGTTGTGGTAGGTGCTCTGGACTTACGACGGGGACCTCAGGGACCCGCTCTGGTGGCCTCAGGAAAGGCCAGTCCCCATGCGAGTTCCTCGGGGGCCTCTCGGGATTCCTCTCCCGTCGATGCCGGGGCCTAAGACCTTGTGTGGAGTCGGGGCCGGAACCTGAGGATTCCTCTCCAGTGCTGACATGGATCTTGGGGTACTTCTGGAGTCTCCCCAGGGGAGTCAGTCCTCGTCTCGAATGCGGGCATGCACTTGCGCTTTCCTCCAGAGCGGTAGCAGCAGTGTCACGCAGTCCGCCGCGTGGATCAAAGGATCTATGGTTTTCACTCGAGTCTTTCCCACGAGGCTTTCCCACGAGGCTTTCCCACAGGGCGGTCCCACGTGCACACGTGGTGGGAGACGATCCTCGGCTTGAACGTCAAGGCAGTGCAGGGAAAACAGGTTTCTCTGGAATGGACTGACACATCTGGGGTACTCTTGGAATGGTGGCACGACCCTGGAGTTCCTCTCGCCTTTCCTGTGGAGAGCGCCTCCTCTTGAGATGCGACGGGAACGCCGGGAATTCTTTCCCTACGAAACAGGGAAAGGATCCCTCATCTCGAGCTAGGAGGCGGAAACGGGGCTCCCCTGGATGTGTGCGGGACCCACGTGCTTCCTCTCGAGTGGAGACGGGTATGTCGGGGAACTTCTTGAGTTGAAGCAAGGGTGTGAAGGACCCTTTGGAAGTTCGAGTGGTTAGACGTGATTAGCCTCGAGAAGCCTCAGCGGAAATGGGCCTCATCTCGCCTGGAGGGCAAAACCTCCTGGATTTTCTCGAGTTGCGGCAGGTGCTCTCCACTTACGACGGGGACCTCAGAAACACGCTCTGGTGGCCTCAGGAAAGGCCAGTCCCCATGCGAGTTCCACGGGGGTGTCTCGGGATTCCTCTCCCGTCGATGCCGGGGCCTAAGACCTTGTGTGGAGTCGGGGCCGGAACCTGAGGATTCCTCTCCAGTGCTGACATGGACCTTGGGGTACTTCTGGAGTCTCCCCAGGGGAGTCAGTCCTCGTCTCGAATGCGGGCATGCACTTGCGCTTTCCTCCAGAGCGGTAGCAGCAGTGTCACGCAGTCCGCCTCGTGGATCAAAGGATCTATGGTTTTCCCTCGAGTCTTTCCCACGAGGCTTTCCCACGAGGCTTTCCCACAGGGCTGTCCCACGTGCACACGTGGTGGGAGTCGATCCTCGGCTTGAACGTCAAGGCAGTGCAGGGAAAACAGGTTCCTCTGGAATGGACTGACACATCTGGGGGACTCTTGGAATGGTGGCACGACCCTGGAGGTCCTCTCGCCTTTCCTGTGGAAAGCGCCTCCTCTTGAGATGCGACGGGAACGCCAGGAATTCTTTCCCTACGAAACAGGGAAAGGATCCCTCATCTCGAGCTAGGAGGCGGAAACGGGGCTCCCCTGGATGTGTGCGGGACCCCACGTGCTTCCTCTCGAGTGGAGACGTGTATGTCGGGGAACTTCTTGAGTTGCAGCAAGGGTGTGAAGGACCCTTTGGAAGTTCCAGTGGTTAGACGTGATTAGCCTCGAGAAGCCTCAGCGGAAATGGGCCTCATCTCGCCTGGATAGCAAAACCTCCTGGATTTTCTCGAGTTGCGGCAGGTGCTCTCGACTTACGACGGGGACCTCAGGGACCCGCTCTGGTTGCCTCAGGAAAGGCCAGTCCCCATGCGAGTTCCTCGGGGGCCTCTCGGGATTCCTCTCCCGTCGATGCCGGGGCCTAAGACCTTGTGTGGAGTCGGGGCCGGAACCTGAGGATTCCTCTCCAGTGCTGACATGGATCTTGGGGTACTTCTGGAGTCTCCCCAGGGGAGTCAGTCCTCGTCTCGAATGCGGGCATGCATTGCGCTTTCCTCCAGAGCGGTAGCAGCAGTGTCACGCAGTCCGCCGCGTAGATCAAAGGATCTATGGTTTTCCCTCGAGTCTTTCCCACGAGGCTTTCCCACGAGGCTTTCCCACAGGGCTGTCCCACGTGCACACGTGGTGGGAGTCGATCCTCGGCTTGAACGTCAAGGCAGTGCAGGGAAAACAGGTTCCTCTGGAATGGACTGACACATCTGGGGGACTCTTGGAATGGTGGCATGACCCTGGAGTTCCTCTCGCCTTTCCTGTGGAGAGCGCCTCCTCTTGAGATGCGACGGGAACGCCGGGAATTCTTTCCGTACGAAACAGGGAAAGGATCCCTCATCTCGAGCTAGGAGGCGGAAACGGGGCTCCCCTGGATGTGTGCGGGACACCACGTGCTTCCTCTCGAGTAGAGACGGGTATGTCGGGGAACTTCTTGAGTTGCAGCAAGGGTGTGAAGGACCCTTTGGAAGTTCCAGTGGTTAGACGTGATTAGCCTCGAGAAGCCTCAGCGGAAATGGGCCTCATCTCGCCTGGAGGGCAAAACCTCCTGGATTTTCTCGAGTTGTGGTAGGTGCTCTGGACTTACGACGGGGACCTCAGGGACCCGCTCTGGTGGCCTCAGGAAAGGCCAGTCCCCATGCGAGTTCCTCGGGGGCCTCTCGGGATTCCTCTCCCGTCGATGCCGGGGCCTAAGACCTTGTGTGGAGTCGGGGCCGGAACCTGAGGATTCCTCTCCAGTGCTGACATGGATCTTGGGGTACTTCTGGAGTCTCCCCAAGGGAGTCAGTCCTCGTCTCGAATGCGGGCATGCACTTGCGCTTTCCTCCAGAGCGGTAGCAGCAGTGTCACGCAGTCCGCCGCGTGGATCAAAGGATCTATGGTTTTCACTCGAGTCTTTCCCACGAGGCTTTCCCACGAGGCTTTCCCACAGGGCGGTCCCACGTGCACACGTGGTGGGAGACGATCCTCGGCTTGAACGTCAAGGCAGTGCAGGGAAAACAGGTTTCTCTGGAATGGACTGACACATCTGGGGTACTCTTGGAATGGTGGCACGACCCTGGAGTTCCTCTCGCCTTTCCTGTGGAGAGCGCCTCCTCTTGAGATGCGACGGGAACGCCGGGAATTCTTTCCCTACGAAACAGGGAAAGGATCCCTCATCTCGAGCTAGGAGGCGGAAACGGGGCTCCCCTGGATGTGTGCGGGACCCACGTGCTTCCTCTCGAGTGGAGACGGGTATGTCGGGGAACTTCTTGAGTTGAAGCAAGGGTGTGAAGGACCCTTTGGAAGTTCGAGTGGTTAGACGTGATTAGCCTCGAGAAGCCTCAGCGGAAATGGGCCTCATCTCGCCTGGAGGGCAAAACCTCCTGGATTTTCTCGAGTTGCGGCAGGTGCTCTCCACTTACGACGGGGACCTCAGAAACACGCTCTGGTGGCCTCAGGAAAGGCCAGTCCCCATGCGAGTTCCACGGGGGTGTCTCGGGATTCCTCTCCCGTCGATGCCGGGGCCTAAGACCTTGTGTGGAGTCGGGGCCGGAACCTGAGGATTCCTCTCCAGTGCTGACATGGACCTTGGGGTACTTCTGGAGTCTCCCCAGGGGAGTCAGTCCTCGTCTCGAATGCGGGCATGCACTTGCGCTTTCCTCCAGAGCGGTAGCAGCAGTGTCACGCAGTCCGCCTCGTGGATCAAAGGATCTATGGTTTTCCCTCGAGTCTTTCCCACGAGGCTTTCCCACGAGGCTTTCCCACAGGGCTGTCCCACGTGCACACGTGGTGGGAGTCGATCCTCGGCTTGAACGTCAAGGCAGTGCAGGGAAAACAGGTTCCTCTGGAATGGACTGACACATCTGGGGGACTCTTGGAATGGTGGCACGACCCTGGAGGTCCTCTCGCCTTTCCTGTGGAAAGCGCCTCCTCTTGAGATGCGACGGGAACGCCAGGAATTCTTTCCCTACGAAACAGGGAAAGGATCCCTCATCTCGAGCTAGGAGGCGGAAACGGGGCTCCCCTGGATGTGTGCGGGACCCCACGTGCTTCCTCTCGAGTGGAGACGTGTATGTCGGGGAACTTCTTGAGTTGCAGCAAGGGTGTGAAGGACCCTTTGGAAGTTCCAGTGGTTAGACGTGATTAGCCTCGAGAAGCCTCAGCGGAAATGGGCCTCATCTCGCCTGGATAGCAAAACCTCCTGTATTTTCTCGAGTTGCGGCAGGTGCTCTCGACTTACGACGGGGACCTCAGGGACCCGCTCTGGTTGCCTCAGGAAAGGCCAGTCCCCATGCGAGTTCCTCGGGGGCCTCTCGGGATTCCTCTCCCGTCGATGCCGGGGCCTAAGACCTTGTGTGGAGTCGGGGCCGGAACCTGAGGATTCCTCTCCAGTGCTGACATGGATCTTGGGGTACTTCTGGAGTCTCCCCAGGGGAGTCAGTCCTCGTCTCGAATGCGGGCATGCATTGCGCTTTCCTCCAGAGCGGTAGCAGCAGTGTCACGCAGTCCGCCGCGTAGATCAAAGGATCTATGGTTTTCCCTCGAGTCTTTCCCACGAGGCTTTCCCACGAGGCTTTCCCACAGGGCTGTCCCACGTGCACACGTGGTGGGAGTCGATCCTCGGCTTGAACGTCAAGGCAGTGCAGGGAAAACAGGTTCCTCTGGAATGGACTGACACATCTGGGGGACTCTTGGAATGGTGGCATGACCCTGGAGTTCCTCTCGCCTTTCCTGTGGAGAGCGCCTCCTCTTGAGATGCGACGGGAACGCCGGGAATTCTTTCCGTACGAAACAGGGAAAGGATCCCTCATCTCGAGCTAGGAGGCGGAAACGGGGCTCCCCTGGATGTGTGCGGGACACCACGTGCTTCCTCTCGAGTAGAGACGGGTATGTCGGGGAACTTCTTGAGTTGCAGCAAGGGTGTGAAGGACCCTTTGGAAGTTCCAGTGGTTAGATGTGATTGGCCTCGAGAAGCCTCAGCGGAAATGGGCCTCATCTCGCCTGGAGGGCAAAACCTCCTGGATTTTCTCGAGTTGCGGCAGGTGCTCTCGACTTACGACGGGGACCTCAGGGACCCGCTCTGGTGGCCTCAGGAAAGGCCAGTCCCCATGCGAGTTCCTCGGGGGCCTCTCGGGATTCCTCTCCCGTCGATGCCGGGGCCTAAGACCTTGTGTGGAGTCGGGGCCGGAACCTGAGGATTCCTCTCCAGTGCTGACATGGATCTTGGGGTACTTCTGGAGTCTCCCCAGGGGAGTCAGTCCTCGTCTCGAATGCGGGCATGCACTTGCGCTTTCCTCCAGAGCGGTAGTAGCAGTGTCACGCAGTCCGCCGCGTGGATCAAAGGATCTATGGTTTTCCCTCGAGTTTTTCCCACGAGTCTTTCCCACGAGGCTTTCCCACAGGGCTGTCCCACGTGCACACGTGGTGGGAGTCGATCCTCGGCTTGAACGTCAAGGCAGTGCAGGGAAAACAGGTTCCTCTGGAATGGACTGACACATCTGGGGGACTCTTGGAATGGTGGCACGACCCTGGAGTTCCTCTCGCCTTTCCTGTTGAGAGCGCCTCCTCTTGAGATGCGACGGGAACGCCGGGAATTCTTTCCCTACGAAACAGGGAAAGGATCCCTCATCTCGAGATAGGAGGCGGAAACGGGGCTCCCCTGGATGTGTGCGGGACCCCACGTGCTTCCTCTCGAGTGGAGACGGGTATGTCGGGGAACTTCTTGAGTTGCAGCAAGGATGTGAAGGACCCTTTGGAAGTTCCAGTGGTTAGACGTGATTGGCCTCGAGAAGCCTCAGCGGAAATGGGCCTCATCTCGCCTGGAGGGCAAAACCTCCTGGATTTTCTTGAGTTGCGGCAGGTGCTCTCGACTTACGACGGGGACCTCAGGGACCCGCTCTGGCGGCCTCAGGAAAGGCCAGTCCCCATGCGAGTTCCTCGGGGGCGTCTCGGGATTCCTCTCCCGTCGATGCCGGGGCCTAAGACCTTGTGTGGAGTCGGGGCCGGAACCTGAGGATTCCTCTCCAGTGCTGACATGGATCTTGGGGTACTTCTGGAGTCTCCCCAGGGGAGTCAGTCCTCGTCTCGAATGCGGGCATGCACTTGCGCTTTCCTCCAGAGCGTTAACAGCAGTGTCACGCAGTCCGCCGCTTGGATCAAAGGATCTATGGTTTTCCCTCGAGTCTTTCCCACGAGGCTTTCCCACGAGGCTTTCCCACAGGGCTGTCCCACGTGCACACGTGGTGGGAGTCGATCCTCGGCTTGAACGTCAAGGCAGTGCAGGGAAAACAGGTTCCTCTGGAATGGACTGACACATCTGGGGGACTCTTGGAATGGTGTCACGACCCTGGAGTTCCTCTCGCCTTACCTGTGGAGAGCGCCTCCTCTTGAGATGCAACGGGGACGCCGGGAATTCTTTCCCTACGAAACAGGGAAAGGATCCCTCATCTCTAGCTAGGGGGCGGAAACGGAGCTCCCCTGGATGTGTGCTGGACCCCACGTGCTTCCTCTCGAGTGGAGACGGGTATGTCGGGGAACTTCTTGAGTTGCAGCAATGGTGTGAAGGAACCTTTGGAAGTTCCAGTGGTTAGATGTGATTGGCCTCGAGAAGCCTCAGCGGAAATGGGCCTCATCTCTCCTGGAGGGCAAAACCTCCTGGATTTTCTCGAGTTGCGGCAGGTGCTCTCGACTTACGTCGGGGACCTCAGGGAACCGCTCTGGTGGCCTCAGGAAAAAACAGTCCCCATGCGAGTTCCACGGGGGCCTCTCGGGATTCCTCTCCCGTCGATGCCGGGGCCTAAGACCTTGTGTGGAGTCGGGGCCGGAACCTGAGGATTCCTCTCCAGTGCTGACATGGATCTTGGGCTACTTCTTGAGTCTCCCCAGGGGAGTCAGTCCTGTCTCGAATGCGGGCATGCACTTGCGCTTTCCTCCAGAGCGGTAGCAGCAGTGTCACGCAGTCCGCCGCGAGGATCAAAGGATCTATGGTTTTCCCTCGAGTCTTTCCCACGAGGCTTTCCCACGAGGCTTTCCCACAGGGCTGTCCCACGTGCACACGTGGTGGGAGTCGATCCTCGGCTTGAACGTCAAGGCAGTGCAGGGAAAACAGGTTCCTCTGGAATGGACTGACACATCTGGGGGACTCTTGGAATGGTGGCACGACCCTGGAGTTCCTCTCGCCTTTCCTGTGGAGAGCGCCTCCTCTTGAGATGCGACGGGAACGCCGGGAATTCTTTCCCTACGAAACAGGGAAAGGATCCCTCATCTCGAGCTAGGAGGCGGAAACGGGGCTCCCCTGGATGTGTGCGGGACCCCACGTGCTTCCTCTCGAGTGGAGACGGGTATGTCGGGGAACTTCTTGAGTTGCAGCAAGGGTGTGAAGGACCCTTGGGAAGTTCCAGTGGTTAGATGTGATTGGCCTGGAGAAGCCTCAGCGGAAATGGGCCTCATCTCGCCTGGAGGGTAAAACTTCCTGGATTTTCTCGAGTTGCGGCAGGTGCTCTCGACTTACGACGGGGACCTCAGGGAACCGCTCTGGTGGGGTTCAGGAAAGGCCAGTCCCCATACGAGTTCCTCGGGGGCCTCTCGGGATTCCTCTCCCGTCGATGCCGGGGCCTAAGACCTTGTGTGGAGTCGGGGCTGGAACCTGAGGATTCCTCTCCAGTGCTGACATGGATCTTGGGGTACTTCTGGAGTCTCCCCAGGGGAGTCAGTCCTCGTCTCGAATGCGGGCATGCACTTGCGCTTTCCTCCAGAGCGGCAGCAGAAGTGTCACGCAGTCCGCCGCGTGGATCAAAGGATCTGTGGTTTTCCCTCAAGTCTTTCCCACGAGGCTTTCCCACGAGGCTTTCCCACAGGGCTGTCCCACGTGCACACGTGATGGGAGTCGATCCTCGGCTTGAACGTCAAGGCAGTGAAGGGAAAACAGGTTCCTCTGGAATGGACTGACACATCTGAGGGACTCTAGGAATGGTGGCACGACCCTGGAGTTCCTCTCGACTTTCCTGTGGAGAGCGCCTCCTCTTGAGATGCGACGGGAACGCCGGGAATTCTTTCCCTACGAAACAGTGAAAGGATCCCTCATCTCGAGCTAGGAGGCGGAAACGGGGCTCCCCTGGATGTGTGCGGGACCCCACGTGCTTCCTCTCGAGTGGAGACGGGTATGTCGGGGACCTTCTTGAGTTGCAGCAAGGGTGTGAAGGACCCTTTGGAAGTTCCAGTGGTTAGACGTGATTGGCCTCGAGAAGCCTCAGCGGAAATGGGCCTCATCTCGCCTGGAGGGCAAAACCTCCTGGATTTTCTCGAGTTGCGGCAGATGCTCTTGACTTACGACGGGGACCTCAGGGACCCGCTCTGGTGGCCTCAGGAAAGGCCAGTCCCCACGCGAGTTCCTCGGGGGCCTCTCGGGATTCCTCTCCCGTCGATGCCGGGGCCTAAGACCTTGTGTGGAGTCGGGGCCGGAACCTGAGGATTCCTCTCCAGTGCTGACATGGATCTTGGGCTACTTCTGGAGTCTCCCCAGGGGAGTCAGTCCTCGTCTCGAATGCGGGCATGCACTTGCGCTTTCCTCCTGAGCGGTAGCAGCAGTGTCACGCAGTCCTCCGCGTGGATCAAAGGATCTACGGTTTTCCCTCGAGTCATTCCCTCGAGGCTTTCCCACGAGGCTTTCCCACGAGGCTTTCCCACAGGGCTGTCCCACGTGCACACGTGGTGGGAGTAGATCCTCGGCTTGATCGTCAAGGCAGTGCAGGGAAAACAGGTTCCTCTGGAATCGACTGACACATCTGGGGGACTTTTAGAATGGTGTCTAGACCCTGGAGTTCCTCTCTCCTTTCCTGTGGAGAGCGCCTCCTCTTGAGATGCGATGGGAACGCCGGGAATTCTTTCCCTACAAAACAGGGAAAGGATCCCTCATCTCGAGCTAGGAGGCGGAAACGGGGCTCCCCTTGATGTGTGCGGGACCCCACGTGTTTCCTCTCGAGTGGAGAGGGGTATGTCGGGGAACTTCTTGAGTTGCAGCAATGGTGTGAAAGACCCTTTGGAAGTTCCAGTGGTTAGATGTGATTGGCCTCGAGAAGCCTCAGCGGAAATGGGCCTCATCTCGCCTGGAGGGCAAAACCTCCTGGATTTTCTCGAGTTGCGGCAGGTGCTCTCGACTTACGACGGGGACCTCAGGGACCCGCTCTGGTGGCCTCAGGAAAGGCCAGTCCACATGCGAGTTCCTCGGGGGCCTCTCGGGATTCCTCTCCCGTCGATGCCGGGGCCCAAGACCTTGTGAGGAGTCGGGGCCGGAACCTGAGGATTCCTCTCCAGTGCTGACATGGATCTTGGGGTACTTCTGGAGTGCCCCAGGGGAGTCAGTCCTCGTGTCGAATGCGGGCATGCACTTGCGCTTTCCTCCAGAGCGGTAGCAGCAGTGTCACGCAGTCCTCCGCCTGGATCAATGGATCTATGGTTTTCCCTCGAGTCATTCCCTCGAGGCTTTCCCACGAGGCTTTCCCACGAGGCTTTCCCACAGGGCTGTCCCACGTGCACACGTGGTGGGAGTCGATCCTCGGCTGGAACGTCAAGGCAGTGCAGGGAAAACAGGTTCCTCTGGAATGGACTGACACATCTGGGGGACTCTTGGAATGGTGTCACGACCCTGGAGTTCCTCTCGCCTTACCTGTGGAGAGCGCCTCCTCTTGAGATGCGACGGGGACGCCGGGAATTCTTTCCCTACGAAACAGGGAAAGGATCCCTCATCTCTAGCTAGGGGGCCTAAACGGAGCTCCCCTGGATGTGTGCTGGACCCCACGTGCTTCCTCTCGAGTGGAGACGGGTATGTCGGGGAACTTCTTGAGTTGCAGCAATGGTGTGAAGGACCCTTTGGAAGTTCCAGTGGTTAG
The DNA here is from genome assembly GCF_042477335.2 of Ovis canadensis. Classification (NCBI taxonomy): domain Eukaryota; kingdom Metazoa; phylum Chordata; class Mammalia; order Artiodactyla; family Bovidae; genus Ovis; species Ovis canadensis. Next base: position 6,624,762 of record NC_091252.1, read on the forward strand.
ATGTGATTGGCCTCGAGAAGCCTCAGCGGAAATGGGCCTCATCTCGCCTGGAGGGCAAAACCTCCTGGATTTTCTCGAGTTGCGGCAGGTGCTCTCGACTTACGTCGGGGACCTCAGGGAACCGCTCTGGTGGCCTCAGGAAAAACCAGTCCCCATGCGAGTTCCACGGGGGCCTCTCGGGATTCCTCTCCCGTCGATGCCGGGGCCTAAGACCTTGTGTGGAGTCGGGGCCGGAACCTGAGGATTCCTCTCCAGTGCTGACATGGATCTTGGGCTACTTCTTGAGTCTCCCCAGGGGAGTCAGTCCTGTCTCGAATGCGGGCATGCACTTGCGCTTTCCTCCAGAGCGGTAGCAGCAGTGTCACGCAGTCCGCCGCATGGATCAAAGGATCTATGGTTTTCCCTCGAGTCTTTCCCACGAGGCTTTCCCACGAGGCTTTCCCACAGGGCTCTCCCACGTGCACACGTGGTGGGAGTCAATCCTCGGCTTGAACGTCAAGGCAGTGCAGGGAAAACAGGTTCCTCTGGAATGGACTGACACATCTGGGGGACTCTTGGAATGGTGGCACGACCCTGGAGTTCCTCTCTCCTTTCCTGTGGACAACGCCTCCTCTTGAGATGCGACGGGAACGCCGGGAATTCTTTCCCTACGAAACAGGGAAAGGATCCCTCATCTCGAGCTAGGAGGCGGAAACGGGGCTACCCTGGATGTGTGCGGGACCCACGTGCTTCCTTTCGAGTGGAGTCGGGTATGTCGGGGAACTTCTTGAGTTGCAGCAAGGGTGTGAAGGACCCTTTGGAAGTTCCAGTGGTTAGACGTGATTAGCCTCGAGAAGCCTCAGCTTAAATGGGCCTCATCTCGCCTGGAGGTGAAAACCTCCTGGATTTTCTCGAGTTGCGGCAGGTGCTCTTGACTTACGACGGGGACCTCAGGGACCCGCTCTGGTGGCCTCAGGAAAGGCCAGTCCCCACGCGAGTTCCTCGGGGGCCTCTCGGGATTCCTCTCCCGTCGATGCCGGGGCCTAACACCTTGTGTGGAGTCGGGGCCGGAACCTGAGGATTCCTCTCCAGTGCTGACATGGATCTTGGGCTACTTCTGGAGTCTCCCCAGGGGAGTCAGTCCTCGTCTCGAATGCGGGCATGCACTTGCACTTTCCTCCAGAGCGGTAGCAGCAGTGTCACGCAGTCCGCCGCGTGGATCAAAGGATCTATGGTTTTCCCTCGAGTCTTTCCCACGAGGCTTTCCCACGAGGCTTTCCCACAGGGCTGTCCCACGTGCACACGTGGTGGGAGTCGATCCTCGGCTTGAACGTCAAGGCAGTGCAGGGAAAACAGGTTCCTCTGGAATGGACTGACACATCTGGGGGACTCTTGGAATGGTGGCACGACCCTGGAGTTCCTCTCTCCTTTCCTGTGGACAGCGCCTCCTCTTGAGATGCGACGGGAACGCCGGGAATTCTTTCCCTACGAAACAGGGAAAGGATCCCTCATCTCGAGCTAGGAGGCGGAAACGGGGCTACCCTGGATGTGTGCGGGACACACGTGCTTCCTTTCGAGTGGAGTCGGGTATGTCGGGGAACTTCTTGAGTTGCAGCAAGGGTGTGAAGGACCCTTTGGAAGTTCCAGTGGTTAGACGTGATTAGCCTCGAGAAGCCTCAGCGGAAATGGGCCTCATCTCGCCTGGAGGTGAAAACCTCCTGGATTTTCTCGAGTTGCGGCAGGTGCTCTTGACTTACGACGGGGACCTCAGGGACCCGCTCTGGTGGCCTCAGGAAAGGCCAGTCCCCACGCGAGTTCCTCGGGGGCCTCTCGGGATTCCTCTCCCGTCGATGCCTGGGCCTAACACCTTGTGTGGAGTCGGGGCCGGAACCTGAGGATTCCTCTCCAGTGCTGACATGGATCTTGGGCTACTTCTGGAGTCTCCCCAGGGGAGTCAGTCCTCGTCTCGAATGCGGGCATGCACTTGCGCTTTCCTCCTGAGCGGTAGCAGCAGGGTCACGCAGTCCTCCGCGTGGATCAAAGGATCTACGGTTTTCCCTCGAGTCATTTCCTCGAGGCTTTCCCACGAGGCTTTCCCACGAGGCTTTCCCACAGGGCTGTCCCACGTGCACACGTGGTGGGAGTCGATCCTCGGCTTGAACGTCAAGGCAGTGCAGGGAAAACAGGTTCCTCTGGAATGGACTGACACATCTGGGGGACTCTTGGAATGGTGTCACGACCCTGGAGTTCCTCTCGCCTTACCTGTGGAGAGCGCCTCCTCTTGAGATGCAACGGGGACCCCGGGAATTCTTTCCCTACGAAACAGGGAAAGGATCCCTCATCTCTAGCTAGGGGGCGGAAACGGAGCTCCCCTGGATGTGTGCTGGACCCCACGTGCTTCCTCTCGAGTGGAGACGGGTATGTCGGGGATCTTCTTGAGTTGCAGCAATGGTGTGAAGGACCCTTTGGAAGTTCCAGTGGTTAGATGTGATTGGCCTCGAGAAGCCTCAGCGGAAATGGGCCTCATCTCGCCTGGAGGGCAAAACCTCCTGGATTTTCTCGAGTTGCGGCAGGTGCTCTCGACTTACGTCGGGGACCTCAGGGAACCGCTCTGGTGGCCTCAGGAAAAACCAGTCCCCATGCGAGTTCCTCGGGGGCCTCTCGGGATTCCTCTCCCGTCGATGCCGGGGCCTAAGACCTTGTGTGGAGTCGGGGCCGGAACCTGAGGATTCCTCTCCAGTGCTGACATGGATCTTGGGCTACTTCTTGAGTCTCCCCAGGGGAGTCAGTCCTGTCTCGAATGCGGGCATGCACTTGCGCTTTCCTCCAGAGCGGTAGCAGCAGTGTCACGCAGTCCGCCGCGAGGATCAAAGGATCTATGGTTTTCCCTCGAGTCTTTCCCACGAGGCTTTCCCACGAGGCTTTCCCACAGGGCTGTCCCACGTGCACACGTGGTGGGAGTCGATCCTCGGCTTGAACGTCAAGGCAGTGCAGGGAAAACAGGTTCCTCTGGAATGGACTGACACATCTGGGGGACTCTTGGAATGGTGTCACGACCCTGGAGTTCCTCTCGCCTTTCCTGTGGACAGCGCCTCCTCTTGAGATGCGACGGGAACGCCGGGAATTCTTTCCCTACGAAACAGGGAAAGGATCCCTCATCTCGAGCTAGGAGGCGGAAACGGGGCTACCCTGGATGTGTGCGGGACCCACGTGCTTCCTCTCGAGTGGAGTCGGGTATGTCGGGGAACTTCTTGAGTTGCAGCAAGGGTGTGAAGGACCCTTTGGAAGTTCCAGTGGTTAGACGTGATTAGCCTCGAGAAGCCTCAGCGGAAATGGGCCTCATCTCGCCTGGAGGTGAAAACCTCCTGGATTTTCTCGAGTTGCGGCAGGTGCTCTTGACTTACGACGGGGACCTCAGGGACCCGCTCTGGTGGCCTCAGGAAAGGCCGGTCCCCACGCGAGTTCCTCGGGGGCCTCTCGGGATTCCTCTCCCGTCGATGCCGGGGCCTAAGACCTTGTGTGGAGTCGGGGCCGGAACCTGAGGATTCCTCTCCAGTGCTGACATGGATCTTGGGCTACTTCTGGAGTCTCCCCAGGGGAGTCAGTCCTCGTCTCGAATGCGGGCATGCACTTGCGCTTTCCTCCTGAGCGGTAGCAGCAGTGTCACGCAGTCCTCCGCGTGGATCAAAGGATCTACGGTTTTCCCTCGAGTCATTCCCTCGAGGCTTTCCCACGAGGCTTTCCCACGAGGCTTTCCCACAGGGCTGTCCCACGTGCACACGTGGTGGGAGTAGATCCTCGGCTTGATCGTCAAGGCAGTGCAGGGAAAACAGGTTCCTCTGGAATGGACTGACACATCTGGGGGACTCTTAGAATGGTGTCTAGACCCTGGAGTTCCTCTCTCCTTTCCTGTGGAAGAGCGCCTCCTCTTGAGATGCGATGGGAACGCCGGGAATTCTTTCCCTACAAAACAGGGAAAGGATCCCTCATCTCGAGCTAGGAGGCGGAAACGGGGCTCCCCTTGATGTGTGCGGGACCCCACGTGTTTCCTCTCGAGTGGAGAGGGGTATGTCGGGGAACTTCTTGAGTTGCAGCAATGGTGTGAAAGACCCTTTGGAAGTTCCAGTGGTTAGATGTGATTGGCCTCGAGAAGCCTCAGCGGAAATGGGCCTCATCTCGCCTGGAGGGCAAAACCTCCTGGATTTTCTCGAGTTGCGGCAGGTGCTCTCGACTTACGACGGGGACTTCAGGGACCCGCTCTGGTGGCCTCAGGAAAGGCCAGTCCCCATGCGAGTTCCTCGGGGGCCTCTCGGGATTCCTCTCCCGTCGATGCCGGGGCCCAAGACCTTGTGAGGAGCCGGGGCCGGAACCTGAGGATTCCTCTCCAGTGCTGACATGGATCTTGGGGTACTTCTGGAGTGCCCCAGGGGAGTCAGTCCTCGTGTCGAATGCGGGCATGCACTTGCGCTTTCCTCCAGAGCGGTAGCAGCAGTGTCACGCAGTCCTCCGCCTGGATCAATGGATCTATGGTTTTCCCTCGAGTCATTCCCTCGAGGCTTTCCCACGAGGCTTTCCCACGTGCACACGTGGTGGGAGTCGATCCTCGGCTGGAACGTCAAGGCAGTGCAGGGAAAACAGATTCCTCTGGAATGGACTGACACATCTGGGGGACTCTTGGAATGGTGTCACGACCCTGGAGTTCCTCTCGCCTTACCTGTGGAGAGCGCCTCCTCTTGAGATGCGACGGGGACGCCGGGAATTCTTTCCCTATGAAACAGGTAAAGGATCCCTCATCTCTAGCTAGGGGGCCTAAACGGAGCTCCCCTGGATGTGTGCTGGACCCCACGTGCTTCCTCTCGAGTGGAGACGGGTATGTCGGGGAACTTCTTGAGTTGCAGCAATGGTGTGAAGGACCCTTTGGAAGTTCCAGTGGTTAGATGTGATTGGCCTCGAGAAGCCTCAGCGGAAATGGGCCTCATGTCGCCTGGAGGGCAAAACCTCCTGGATTTTCTCGAGTTGCGGCAGGTGCTCTCGACTTACGTCGGGGACCTCAGGGAACCGCTCTGGTGGCCTCAGGAAAAACCAGTCCCCATGCGAGTTCCACGGGGGCCTCTCGGGATTCCTCTCCCGTCGATGCCGGGGCCTAAGACCTTGTGTGGAGTCGGGGCCGGAACCTGAGGATTCCTCTCCAGTGCTGACATGGATCTTGGGCTACTTCTTGAGTCTCCCCAGGGGAGTCAGTCCTGTCTCGAATGCGGGCATGCACTTGCGCTTTCCTCCAGAGCGGTAGCAGCAGTGTCACGCAGTCCGCCGCGTGGATCAAAGGATCTATGGTTTTCCCTCGAGTCTTTCCCACGAGGCTTTCCCACGAGGCTTTCCCACAGGGCTGTCCCACGTGCACACGTGGTGGGAGCCAATCCTCGGCTTGAACGTCAAGGCAGTGCAGGGAAAACAGGTTCATCTGGAATGGACTGACACATCTGGGGGACTCTTGGAATGGTGGCACGACCCTGGAGTTCCTCTCTCCTTTCCTGTGGACAACGCCTCCTCTTGAGATGCGACGGGAACGCCGGGAATTCTTTCCCTACGAAACAGGGAAAGGATCCCTCATCTCGAGCTAGGAGGCGGAAACGGGGCTACCCTGGATGTGTGCGGGACCCACGTGCTTCCTTTCGAGTGGAGTCGGGTATGTCGGGGAACTTCTTGAGTTGCAGCAAGGGTGTGAAGGACCCTTTGGAAGTTCCAGTGGTTAGACGTGATTAGCCTCGAGAAGCCTCAGCTTAAATGGGCCTCATCTCGCCTGGAGGTGAAAACCTCCTGGATTTTCTCGAGTTGCGGCAGGTGCTCTTGACTTACGACGGGGACCTCAGGGACCCGCTCTGGTGGCCTCAGGAAAGGCCAGTCCCCACGCGAGTTCCTCGGGGGCCTCTCGGGATTCCTCTCCCGTCGATGCCGGGGCCTAACACCTTGTGTGGAGTCGGGGCCGGAACCTGAGGATTCCTCTCCAGTGCTGACATGGATCTTGGGCTACTTCTGGAGTCTCCCCAGGGGAGTCAGTCCTCGTCTCGAATGCGGGCATGCACTTGCGCTTTCCTCCTGAGCGGTAGCAGCAGTGGCACGCAGTCCTCCGCGTGGATCAAAGGATCTACGGTTTTCCCTCGAGTCATTCCCTCGAGGCTTTCCCACGAGGCTTTCCCACGAGGCTTTCCCACAGGGCTGTCCCACGTGCACACGTGGTGGGAGTCGATCCTCGGCTTGAACGTCAAGGCAGTGCAGGGAAAACAGGTTCCTCTGGAATGGACTGACACATCTGGGGGACTCTTGGAATGGTGTCACGACCCTGGAGTTCCTCTCGCCTTACCTGTGGAGAGCGCCTCCTCTTGAGATGCAACGGGGACGCCGGGAATTCTTTCCGTACGAAACAGGGAAAGGATCCCTCATCTCTAGCTAGGGGGCGGAAACGGAGCTCCCCTGGATGTGTGCTGGACCCCACGTGCTTCCTCTCGAGTGGAGACGGGTATGTCGGGGAACTTCTTGAGTTGCAGCAATGGTGTGAAGGACCCTTTGGAAGTTCCAGTGGTTAGATGTGATTGGCCTCGAGAAGCCTCAGCGGAAATGGGCCTCATCTCGCCTGGAGGGCAAAACCTCCTGGATTTTCTCGAGTTGCGGCAGGTGCTCTCGACTTACGTCGGGGACCTCAGGGAACCGCTCTGGTGGCCTCAGGAAAAACCAGTCCCCATGCGAGTTCCACGGGGGCCTCTCGGGATTCCTCTCCCGTCGATGCCGGGGCCTAAGACCTTGTGTGGCGTCGGGGCCGGAACCTGAGGATTCCTCTCCAGTGCTGACATGGATCTTGGGCTACTTCTTGAGTCTCCCCAGGGGAGTCAGTCCTGTCTCGAATGCGGGCATGCACTTGCGCTTTCCTCCAGAGCGGTAGCAGCAGTGTCACGCAGTCCGCCGCGAGGATCAAAGGATCTATGGTTTTCCCTCGAGTCTTTCCCACGAGGCTTTCCCACGAGGCTTTCCCACAGGGCTGTCCCACGTGCACACGTGGTGGGAGTCGATCCTCGGCTTGAACGTCAAGGCAGTGCAGGGAAAACAGGTTCCTCTGGAATGGACTGACACATCTGGGGGACTCTTGGAATGGTGTCACCACCCTGGAGTTCCTCTCGCCTTTCCTGTGGACAGCGCCTCCTCTTGAGATGCGACGGGAACGCCGGGAATTCTTTCCCTACGAAACAGGGAAAGGATCCCTCATCTCGAGCTAGGAGGCGGAAACGGGGCTACCCTGGATGTGTGCGGGACCCACGTGCTTCCTCTCGAGTGGAGTCGGGTATGTCGGGGAACTTCTTGAGTTGCAGCAAGGGTGTGAAGGACCCTTTGGAAGTTCCAGTGGTTAGACGTGATTAGCCTCGAGAAGCCTCAGCGGAAATGGGCCTCATCTCGCCTGGAGGTGAAAACCTCCTGGATTTTCTCGAGTTGCGGCAGGTGCTCTTGACTTACGACGGGGACCTCAGGGACCCGCTCTGGTGGCCTCAGGAAAGGCCGGTCCCCACGCGAGTTCCTCGGGGGCCTCTCGGAATTCCTCTCCCGTCGATGCCGGGGCCTAAGACCTTGTGTGGAGTCGGGGCCGGAACCTGAGGATTCCTCTCCAGTGCTGACATGGATCTTGGGCTACTTCTGGAGTCTCCCCAGGGGAGTCAGTCCTCGTCTCGAATGCGGGCATGCACTTGCGCTTTCCTCCTGAGCGGTAGCAGCAGTGTCACGCAGTCCTCCGCGTGGATCAAAGGATCTACGGTTTTCCCTCGAGTCATTCCCTCGAGGCTTTCCCACGAGGCTTTCCCACGAGGCTTTCCCACAGGGCTGTCCCACGTGCACACGTGGTGGGAGTAGATCCTCGGCTTGATCGTCAAGGCAGTGCAGGGAAAACAGGTTCCTCTGGAATGGACTGACACATCTGGGGGACTCTTAGAATGGTGTCTAGACCCTGGAGTTCCTCTCTCCTTTCCTGTGGAGAGCGCCTCCTCTTGAGATGCGATGGGAACGCCGGGAATTCTTTCCCTACAAAACAGGGAAAGGATCCCTCATCTCGAGCTAGGAGGCGGAAACGGGGCTCCCCTTGATGTGTGCGGGACCCCACGTGTTTCCTCTCGAGTGGAGAGGGGTATGTCGGGGAACTTCTTGAGTTGCAGCAATGGTGTGAAAGACCCTTTGGAAGTTCCAGTGGTTAGATGTGATTGGCCTCGAGAAGCCTCAGCGGAAATGGGCCTCATCTCGCCTGGAGGGCAAAACCTCCTGGATTTTCTCGAGTTGCGGCAGGTGCTCTCGACTTACCACGGGGACCTCAGGGACCCGCTCTGGTGGCCTCAGGAAAGGCCAGTCCCCATGCGAGTTCCTCGGGGGCCTCTCGGGATTCCTCTCCCGTCGATGCCGGGGCCCAAGACCTTGTGAGGAGTCGGGGCCGGAACCTGAGGATTCCTCTCCAGTGCTGACATGGATCTTGGGGTACTTCTGGAGTGCCCCAGGGGAGTCAGTCCTCGTGTCGAATGCGGGCATGCACTTGCGCTTTCCTCCAGAGCGGTAGCAGCAGTGTCACGCAGTCCTCCGCCTGGATCAATGGATCTATGGTTTTCCCTCGAGTCATTCCCTCGAGGCTTTCCCACGAGGCTTTCCCACGAGGCTTTCCCACAGGGCTGTCCCACGTGCACACGTGGTGGGAGTCGATCCTCGGCTGGAACGTCAAGGCAGTGCAGGGAAAACAGGTTCCTCTGGAATGGACTGACACATCTGGGGGACTCTTGGAATGGTGTCACGACCCTGGAGTTCCTCTCGCCTTACCTGTGGAGAGCGCCTCCTCTTGAGATGCGACGGGGACGCCGGGAATTCTTTCCCTACGAAACAGGGAAAGGATCCCTCATCTCTAGCTAGGGGGCCTAAACGGAGCTCCCCTGGATGTGTGCTGGACCCCACGTGCTTCCTCTCGAGTGGAGACGGGTATGTCGGGGAACTTCTTGAGTTGCAGCAATGGTGTGAAGGACCCTTTGGAAGTTCCAGTGGTTAGATGTGATTGGCCTCGAGAAGCCTCAGCGGAAATGGGCCTCATCTCGCCTGGAGGGCAAAACCTCCTGGATTTTCTCGAGTTGCGGCAGGTGCTCTCGACTTACGTCGGGGACCTCAGGGAACCGCTCTGGTGGCCTCAGGAAAAACCAGTCCCCATGCGAGTTCCACGGGGGCCTCTCGGGATTCCTCTCCCGTCGATGCCGGGGCCTAAGACCTTGTGTGGAGTCGGGGCCGGAACCTGAGGATTCCTCTCCAGTGCTGACATGGATCTTGGGCTACTTCTGGAGTCTCCCCAGGGGAGTCAGTCCTCGTCTCGAATGCGGGCATGCACTTGCGCTTTCCTCCTGAGCGGTAGCAGCAGTGTCACGCAGTCCTCCGCGTGGATCAAAGGATCTATGGTTTTCCCTCGAGTCATTCCCTCGAGGCTTTCCCACGAGGCTTTCCCACGAGGCTTTCCCACAGGGCTGTCCCACGTGCACACGTGGTGGGAGTAGATCCTCGGCTTGATCGTCAAGGCAGTGCAGGGAAAACAGGTTCCTCTGGAATGGACTGACACATCTGGGGGACTCTTAGAATGGTGTCTAGACCCTGGAGTTCCTCTCTCCTTTCCTGTGGAGAGCGCCTCCTCTTGAGATGCGATGGGAACGCCGGGAATTCTTTCCCTACAAAACAGGGAAAGGATCCCTCATCTCGAGCTAGGAGGCGGAAACGGGGCTCCCCTTGATGTGTGCGGGACCCCACGTGCTTCCTCTCGAGTGGAGACGGGTATGTCGGGGAACTTCTTGAGTTGCAGCAATGGTGTGAAAGACCCTTTGGAAGTTCCAGTGGTTAGATGTGATTGGCCTCGAGAAGCCTCAGCGGAAATGGGCCTCATCTCGCCTGGAGGGCAAAACCTCCTGGATTTTCTCGAGTTGCGGCAGGTGCTCTCGACTTACGACGGGGACCTCAGGGACCCGCTCTGGTGGCCTCAAGAAAGGCCAGTCCCCATGCGAGTTCCTCGGGGGCCTCTCGGGATTCCTCTCCCGTCGATGCCGGGGCCCAAGACCTTGTGAGGAGTCGGGGCCGGAACCTGAGGATTCCTCTCCAGTGCTGACATGGATCTTGGGGTACTTCTGGAGTGCCCCAGGGGAGTCAGTCCTCCTGTCGAATGCGGGCATGCACTTGCGCTTTCCTCCAGAGCGGTAGCAGCAGTGTCACGCAGTCCTCCGCGTGGATCAATGGATCTATGGTTTTCCCTCGAGTCATTCCCTCGAGGCTTTCCCACGAGGCTTTCCCACGAGGCTTTCCCACAGGGCTGTCCCACGTGCACACGTGGTGGGAGTCGATCCTCGGCTTGAACGTGAAGGCAGTGCAGGGAAAACAGGTTCCTCTGGAATGGACTGACACATCTGGGGGACTCTTGGAATGGTGGCACGACCCTGGAGTTCCTCTCGCCTTTCCTGTGGAGAGCGCCTCCTCTTGAGATGCGACGGGAACGCCGGGAATTCTTTCCCTACGATACAGGGAAAGGATCCCTCATCTCGAGCTAGGAGGCGGAAACGGGTCTCCCCTGGATGTGTACGGGACCCACGTGCTTCCTCTCGAGTGGATACGAGTATGTCGGGGAACTTCTTGAGTTGCAGCAAGGGTGTGAAGGACCCTTTGGAAGGTCCAGTGGTTAGATGTGATTGGCCTCGAGAAGCCTCAGCGGAAATGGGCCTCATCTCACCTGGAGGGCAAAACCTCCTAGATTTTCTCGAGTTGCGGCAGGTGCTCTCGACTTACGACGGGGACCTCAGGGAACCGCTCTGGTGGCCTCAGGAAAGGCCAGTCCCCATGCGAGTTCCTCGGGGGCCTCTCGGGATTCCTCTTCCGTCGATGCCGGGGCCTAAGACCTTGTGTGGAGTCGGGGCCGGAACCTGAGGATTCCTCTCCAGTGGTTACATGGATCTTGGGGTACTTCTGGAGTCTCCCCAGGGGAGTCAGTCCTCGTCTCGAATGCGGGCATGCACTTGCGCTTTCCTCCAGAGCGGTAGCAGCAGTGTCACGCAGTCCGCCGCGTGGATCAAAGGATCTATGGTTTCCCTCGAGTCTTTCCCACGAGGCTTTCCCACGAGGCTTTCCCACAGGGCTGTCCCACGTGCACACGTGGTGGGAGTCGCTCCTCGGCTTGAACGTCAAGGCAGTGCAGGGAAAACAGGTTCCTCTGGAATGGACTGACACATCTGGGGGACTCTTGGAATGGTGTCACGACCCTGGAGTTCCTCTCGCCTTTCCTGTGGAGAGCGCCTCCTCTTGAGATGCGACGGGAACGCCGGGAATTCTTTCCCTACGATACAGGGAAAGGATCCCTCATCTCGAGCTAGGAGGCGGAAACGGGGCTCCCCTGGATGTGTGCGGGACACCACGTGCTTCCTCTCGAGTGGAGACGGGTATGTCGGGGAACTTCTTGAGTTGCAGCAAGCGTGTGAAGGACCCTTTGGAAGTTCCAGTGGTTAGATGTGATTGGCCTCGAGAAGCCTCAGCGGAAATGGGCCTCATCTCGCCTGGAGGGCAAAACCTCCTGGATTTTCTCGAGTTGCGGCAGGTGCTCTCGACTTACGACGGGGACCTCAGGGAACCGCTCTGGTGGCCTCAGGAAAGGCCAGTCCCCATGCGAGTTCCTCGGGGGCCTCTCGGGATTCCTCTCCCGTCGATGCCGGGGCCTAAGACCTTGTGTGGAGTCGGGGCCGGACCCTGAGGATTCCTCTCCAGTGCTGACATGGATCTTGGGGTACTTCTGGAATCTCCCCAGGGGAGTCAGTCCTCGTCTCGAATGCGGGCATGCACTTGCGCTTTCCTCCAGAGCGGTAGCAGCAGTGTCACGCAGTCCGCCGCGTGGATCAAAGGATCTATGGTTTTCCCTCGAGTCTTTCCCACGAGGCTTTCCCACGAAGCTTTCCCACAGGGCTGTCCCACGTGCACACGTGGTGGGAGTCGATCCTCGGCTTGAACGTCAAGGCAGTGCAGGGAAAACAGGTTCCTCTGGAATGGACTGACACATCTGGGGGACTCTTGGAATGGTGTCACGACCCTGGAGTTCCTCTCGCCTTTCCTGTGGAGAGCACCTCATCTTGAGATGCGACGGGAACGCCGGGAATTCTTTCCCTACGAAACAGGGAAAGGATCCCTCATCTCGAGCTTGGAGGCGGAAACGGGGCTCCCCTGGATGTGTGCGGGACCCCACGTGCTTCCTCTCGAGTGGAGACGGGTATGTCGGGGAACTTCTTGAGTTGCAGCAAGGGTGTGAAGGACCCTTTGGAAGTTCCAGTGCTTAGATGTGATTGGACTCGAGAAGCCTCAGCGGAAATGGGCCTCATCTCGCCTGGAGGACAAAACCTCCTGGATTTTCTCGAGTTGCGGCAGGTGCTCTCGACTTACGACGGGGACCTCAGGGACCCGCTCTGGTGGCCTCAGGAAAGGCCAGTCCCCATGCGAGTTCCTCTGGGGATTCCTCTCCCGTCGATGCCGGGGCCTAAGACCTTGTGTGGAGTCGGGGCCGGAACCTGAGGATTCCTCTCCAGTGCTGACATGGATCTTGGGGTACTTCTGGAGTCTCCCCAGGGGAGTCAGTCCTCGTCTAGAATGCGGGCATGCACTTGCGCTTTCCTCCAGAGCGGTAGCAGCAGTGTCACCCAGTCCGCCGCATGGATCAAAGATCTATGGTTTTCCCTCGAGTCTTTCCCACGAGGCTTTCCCACGAGGCTTTCCCACAGGGCTGTCCCACGTGCACACGTGGTGGGAGTCGATCCTCGGCTTGAACGCTAGGCAGTGCAGGGAAAACAGGTTCCTCTGGAATGGACTGACACATCTGGGGGACTCTTGGAATGGTGGCACGACCCTGGAGTTCCTCTCGCCTTTCCTGTGGAGAGCGCCTCCTCTTGAGATGCGACGGGAACGCTGGGAATTCTTTCCCTACGAAACAGGGAAAGGATCCCTCATCTCGAGCTAGGAGGCGGAAACGGGGCTCCCCTGGATGTGGGCGGGACACCACGTGCTTCCTCTCGAGTGGAGACGGGTATGTCCGGGACATTCTTGAGTTGCAGCAAGGGTGTGAAGGACCCTTTGGAAGTTCCAGTGGTGAGACGTGATTAGCCTCGAGAAGCCTCAGCGGAAATGGGCCTCATCTCGCCTGGAGGACAAAACCTCCTGGATTTTCTCGAGTTGCGGCAGGTGCTCTCGACTTACGACTGGGACCTCAGGGACCCGCTCTGGTGGCCTCAGGAAAGGCCAGTCCCCACGCGAGTTCCTTGGGGGCCTCTCGGGATTCCTCTCCCGTCGATGCCGGGCCTAAGACCTTGTGTGGAGACGGGGCCGGAACCTGAGGATTCCTCTTCAGTGCTGACATGGATCTTGGGGTACTTCTGGAGTCTCCCCAGGGGAGTCAGCCCTCGTCTCGAATGCGGGCTTGCACTTGCGCTTTCCTCCAGAGCGGTAACAGCAGTGTCACGCAGTCCGCCGCGTGGATCAAAGGATCTATGGTTTTCCCTCGAGTCTTTCCCACGAGGCTTTCCCACGAGGCTTTCCCACAGCGCTGTCCCACGTGCACACGTGGTGGGAGTAGATCCTCGGAGTGATCGTCAAGGCAGTGCAGGGAAAACAGGTTCCTCTGGAATGGACTGACACATCTGGGGGACTCTTTGAATGGTTCTAGACCCTGGAGTTCCTCTCTCCTTTCCTGTGGAGAGCGCCTCCTCTTGAGATGCGATGGGAACGCCGGGAATTCTTTCCCTACAAAACAGGGAAAGGATCCCTCATCTCGAGCTAGGAGGCTGAAACGGGGCTCCCCTGGATGTGTGCGGGACCCCACGTGCTTCCTCTCGAGTGGAGACGGGTATGTCGGGGAACTGCTTGAGTTGCAGCAATGGTGTGAAAGACCCTTTGGAAGTTCCAGTGGTTAGATGTGATTGGCCTCGAGAAGCCTCATTGGAAATGGGCCTCATCTCGCCTGGAGGGCAAAACCTCCTGGATTTTCTCGAGTTGCGGCAGGTGCTCTCGACTTACGACGGGGACCTCAGGGAAATGCTCTGGTGGCCTCAGGAAAGGCCAGTCCCCATGCGAGTTCCTCGGGGGCCTCTCGGCATTTCTCTCCCGTCGATGCCGGGGCCTAAGACCTTGTGTGGAGTCGGGGCCGGAACCTGAGGATTCCTCTCCAGTGCTGACATGGATCTTGGGGTACTTCTGGAGTCTCCCCAGGGGAGTCAGTCCTCGTCTCGAATGCGGGCATGCACTTGCGCTTTCCTCCAGAGCAGTAGCAGCAGTGTCACGCAGTCCGCCGCGTGGATCAAAGGATCTATGGTTTTCCCTCGAGTCTTTCCCACGAGGCTTTCCCACGAGGCTTTCCCACAGGGCTGTCCCACGTGCACACGTGGTGGGAGTCGATCCTCGGCTTGAACGTCAAGGCAGTGCAGGGAAAACAGGTACCTCTGGAATGGACTGACACATCTGGGGGACTCTTGGAATGGTGGCACGACCCTGCAGTTCCTCTCGCCTTTCCTGTGGAAAGCGCCTCCTCTTGAGATGCGACGGGAACGCCGAGAATTCTTTCCCTACGAAACAGGGAAAGGATCCCTCATCTCGAGCTAGGAGGCGGAAACGGGGCTCCCCTGGATGTGTGCGGGACACCACGTGCTTCCTCTCGAGTGGAGACGGGTATGTCGGGGAACTTCTTGAGTTGCAGCAAGGGTGTGAAGGACCCTTTGGAAGTTCCAGTGGTTAGACGTGATTAGCCTCGAGAAGCCTCAGCGGAAATGGGCCTCATCTCGCCTGGAGGGCAAAATCTCCTGGATTTTCTCGAGTTGCGGCAGGTGCTCTCGACTTACGACGGGGACCTCAGGGACCCGCTCTGCTGGCCTCAGGAAAGGCCAGTCCCCATGCGAGTTCCTCGGGGGCCTCTCGGGATTCCTCTCCCATCGATGCCGGGGCCTAAGACCTTGTGTGGAGTCGGGGCCGGAACCTGAGGATTCCTCTCCAGTGTTGACATGGATCTTGGGGTACTTCTGGAGTCTCCCCAGGGGAGTCAGTCCTCGTCTCGAATGCGGGCATGCACTTGCGCTTTCCTCCAGAGCGGTAGCAGCAGTGTCACGCAGTCCGCCTAGTAGATCAAAGGATCTATGGTTTTCCCTCGAGACTTTCCCACGAGGCTTTCCCACGAGGCTTTCCCACAGGGCTGTCCCACGTGCACACGTGGTGGGAGTCGATCCTCGGCTTGATCGTCAAGGCAGTGCAGGGAAAACAGGTTCCTCTGGAATGGACTGACACATCTGGGGGACTCTTAGAATGGTGTCTAGACCCTGGAGTTCCTCTCTCCTTTCCTGTGGAGAGCGCCTCCTCTTGAGATGCGATGGGAACGCCGGGAATTCTTTCCCTACAAAACAGGGAAAGGATCCCTCATCTCGAGCTAGGAGGCGGAAACGGGGCTCCCCTGGATGTGTGCGGGACCCCACGTGCTTCCTCTCGAGTGGAGACGGGTATGTCGGGGAACTGCTTGAGTTGCAGCAATGGTGTGAAAGACCCTTTGGAAGTTCCAGTGGTTAGATGTGATTGGCCTCGAGAAGCCTCATTGGAAATGGGCCTCATCTCGCCTGGAGGGCAAAACCTCCTGGATTTTCTCGAGTTGCGGCAGGTGCTCTCGACTTACGACGGGGACCTCAGGGAACCGCTCTGGTGGCCTCAGGAAAGGCCAGTCCCCATGCGAGTTCCTCGGGGGCCTCTCGGCATTTCTCTCCCGTCGATGCCGGGGCCTAAGACCTTGTGTGGAGTCAGGGCCGGAACCTGAGGATTCCTCTCCAGTGCTGACATGGATCTTGGGGTACTTCTGGAGTCTCCCCAGGGGAGTCAGTCCTCGTCTCGAATGCGGGCATGCACTTGCGCTTTCCTCCAGAGCGGTAGCAGCAGTGTCACGCAGTCCGCCGCGTGGATCAAAGGATCTATGGTTTTCCCTCGAGTCTTTCCCACGAGGCTTTCCCACGAGGCTTTCCCACAGGGCTGTCCCACGTGCACACGTGGTGGGAGTCGATCCTCGGCTTGAACGTCAAGGCAGTGCAGGGAAAACAGGTTCCTCTGGAATGGACTGACACATCTGGGGGACTCTTGGAATGGTGTCATGACCCTGGAGTTCCTCTCGCCTTTCCTGTGGAGAGCGCCTCCTCTTGAGATGCGACGGGAACGCCGGGAATTCTTTCCCTACGAAACAGGGAAAGGATCCCTCATCTCGAGCTAGGAGGCGGAAACGGGGCTCCCCTGGATGTGTGCGGGACACCACGTGCTTCCTCTCGAGTGGAGACGGGTATGTCGGGGAACTTCTTGAGTTGCAGCAAGGGTGTGAAGGACCCTTTGGAAGTTCCAGTGGTTAGACGTGATTAGCCTCGAGAAGCCTCAGCGGAAATGGGCCTCATCTCGCCTGGAGGGCAAAACCTCCTGGATTTTCTCGAGTTGCGGCAGGTGCTCTCGACTTACGACGGGGACCTCAGGGACCCGCTCTGGTGGCCTCAGGAAAGGCCAGTCCCCATGCGAGTTCCTCGGGGGCCTCTCGGGATTCCTCTCCCGTCGATGCCGGGGCCTAAGACCTTGTGTGGATTCGGGGCCGGGACCTGAGGATTCCTCTCCAGTGCTGACATGGATCTTGGGCTACTTCTGGAGTCTCCCCAGGGGAGTCAGTCCTCGTCTCGAATGCGGGCATGCACTTGCGCTTTCCTCCAGAGCGGTAGCAGCAGTGTCACGCAGTCCGCCGCGTGGATCAAAGGATCTATGGTTTTCCCTCGAGTCTTTCCCACGAGGCTTTCCCACGAGGCTTTCCCACAGGGCTGTCCCACGTGCACACGTGGTGGGAGTCGATCCTCGGCTTGAACGTCAAGGCAGTGCAGGGAAAACAGGTACCTCTGGAATGGACTGACACATCTGGGGGACTCTTGGAATGGTGGCACGACCCTGCAGTTCCTCTCGCCTTTCCTGTGGAAAGCGCCTCCTCTTGAGATGCGACGGGAACGCCGGGAATTCTTTCCCTACGAAACAGGGAAAGGATCCCTCATCTCGAGCTAGGAGGCGGAAACGGGGCTCCCCTGGATGTGAGCGGGAAACCACGTGCTTCCTCTCGAGTGGAGACGGGTATGTCGGGGAACTTCTTGAGTTGCAGCAAGGGTGTGAAGGACCCTTTGGAAGTTCCAGTGGTTAGACGTGATTAGCCTCGAGAAGCCTCAGCGGAAATGGGCCTCATCTCGCCTGGAGGGCAAAATCTCCTGGATTTTCTCGAGTTGCGGCAGGTTCTCTCGACTTACGACGGGGACCTCAGGGACCCACTCTGCTGGCCTCAGGAAAGGCCAGTCCCCATGCGAGTTCCTCGGGGGCCTCTCGGGATTCCTCTCCCGTCGATGCCGGGGCCTAAGACCTTGTGTGGAGTCGGGGCCGGAACCTGAGGATTCCTCTCCAGTGTTGACATGGATCTTGGGGTACTTCTGGAGTCTCCCCAGGGGAGTCAGTCCTCGTCTCGAATGCGGGCATGCACTTGCGCTTTCCTCCAGAGCGGTAGCAGCAGTGTCACGCAGTCCGCCGCGTAGATCAAAGGATCTATGGTTTTCCCTCGAGACTTTCCCACGAGGCTTTCCCACGAGGCTTTCCCACAGGGCTGTCCCACGTGCACACGTGGTGGGAGTCGATCCTCGGCTTGAAAGTCAAGGCCGTGCAGGGAAAACAGGTTCCTCTGGAATGGACTGACACATCTGGGGGACTCTTGGAATGGTGGCATGACCCTGGAGTTCCTCTCTCCTTTCCTGTGGAGAGCGCCTCCTCTTGAGATGCGACGGGAACGCCAGGAATTCTTTCCCTACGAAACAGGGAAAGGATCCCTCATCTCGAGCTAGGAGGCGGAAACGGGGCTCCCCTGGATGTGTGCGGGACACCACGTGCTTCCTCTCGAGTGCAGACGGGTATGTCGTGGAACTTCTTGAGTTGCAGCAAGGGTGTGAAGGACCCTTTGGAAGTTCCAGTGGTTAGATGTGATTGGCCTCGAAAAGCCTCAGCGGAAATGGGCCTCATCTCGCCTGGAGGGCAAAACCTCCTGGATTTTCTCGAGTTGCGGCAGGTGCTCTCGACTTACGACGGGGACCTCAGGGACCCGCTCTGGTGGCCTCAGGAAAGGCCAGTCCCCATGCGAGTTCCTCGGGGGCCTCTCGGGATTCCTCTCCCGTCGATGCCGGGGCCTAAGACCTTGTGTGGAGTCGGGGCCGGAACCTGAGGATTCTTCTCCAGTGCTGACATGGATCTTGGGGTACTTCTGGAGTCTCCCCAGGGGAGTCAGTTCCCGTCTCGAATGCGGGCATGCACTTGCGCTTTCCTCCAGAGCGGTAGCAGCAGTGTCACGCAGTCCGCCGCGTGGATCAAAGGATCTATGGTTTTCCCTCGAGTCTTTCCCACGAGGCTTTCCCACGAGGCTTTCCCACAGGGCTGTCCCACGTGCACACGTGGTGGGAGTCGATCCTCGGCTTGAACGTCAAGGCAGTGCAGGGAAAACAGGTTCCTCTGGAATGGACTGACACATCTGGGGGACTCTTGGAATGGTGGCACGACCCTGGAGTTCCTCTCGCCTTTACTGTGGAGAGCGCCTCCTCTTGAGATGCGACGGGAACGCCGGGAATTCTTTCCCTACGAAACAGGGAAAGGATCCCTCATCTCGAGCTAGGAGGCGGAAACGGGGCTCCCATGGATGTGTGCGGGACCCACGTGCTTCCTCTCGAGTGGAGACGGGTATGTCGGGGAACTTCTTGAGTTGCAGCAAGGGTGTGAAGGACCCTTTGGAAGTTCCAGTGGTTAGACGTGATTAGCCTCGAGAAGCCTCAGCGGAAATGGGCCTCATCTCGCCTGGAGGGCAAAACCTCCTGGATTTTCTCGAGTTGCGGCAGGTGCTCTCGACTTACGACGGGGACCTCAGGGACCCGCTCTGGTGGCCTCAGGAAAGGCCAGTCCCCATGCGAGTTCCTCGGGGGCCTCTCGGGATTCCTCTCCCGTCGATGCCGGGGCCTAAGACCTTGTGTGGAGTCGGGGCCGGACCCTGAGGATTCCTCTCCAGTGCTGACATGGATCTTGGGGTACTTCTGGAATCTCCCCAGGGGAGTCAGTCCTCGTCTCGAATGCGGGCATGCACTTGCGCTTTCCTCCAGAGCGGTAGCAGCAGTGTCACGCAGTCCGCCGCGTGGATCAAAGGATCTATGGTTTTCCCTCGAGTCTTTCCCACGAGGCTTTCCCACGAAGCTTTCCCACAGGGCTGTCCCACGTGCACACGTGGTGGGAGTCGATCCTCGGCTTGAACGTCAAGGCAGTGCAGGGAAAACAGGTTCCTCTGGAATGGACTGACACATCTGGGGGACTCTTGGAATGGTGTCACGACCCTGGAGTTCCTCTCGCCTTTCCTGTGGAGAGCACCTCATCTTGAGATGCGACGGGAACGCCGGGAATTCTTTCCCTACGAAACAGGGAAAGGATCCCTCATCTCGAGCTTGGAGGCGGAAACGGGGCTCCCCTGGATGTGTGCGGGACCCCACGTGCTTCCTCTCGAGTGGAGACGGGTATGTCGGGGAACTTCTTGAGTTGCAGCAAGGGTGTGAAGGACCCTTTGGAAGTTCCAGTGCTTAGATGTGATTGGACTCGAGAAGCCTCAGCGGAAATGGGCCTCATCTCGCCTGGAGGACAAAACCTCCTGGATTTTCTCGAGTTGCGGCAGGTGCTCTCGACTTACGACGGGGACCTCAGGGACCCGCTCTGGTGGCCTCAGGAAAGGCCAGTCCCCATGCGAGTTCCTCTGGGGATTCCTCTCCCGTCGATGCCGGGGCCTAAGACCTTGTGTGGAGTCGGGGCCGGAACCTGAGGATTCCTCTCCAGTGCTGACATGGATCTTGGGGTACTTCTGGAGTCTCCCCAGGGGAGTCAGTCCTCGTCTAGAATGCGGGCATGCACTTGCGCTTTCCTCCAGAGCGGTAGCAGCAGTGTCACCCAGTCCGCCGCATGGATCAAAGATCTATGGTTTTCCCTCGAGTCTTTCCCACGAGGCTTTCCCACGAGGCTTTCCCACAGGGCTGTCCCACGTGCACACGTGGTGGGAGTCGATCCTCGGCTTGAACGCTAGGCAGTGCAGGGAAAACAGGTTCCTCTGGAATGGACTGACACATCTGGGGGACTCTTGGAATGGTGGCACGACCCTGGAGTTCCTCTCGCCTTTCCTGTGGAGAGCGCCTCCTCTTGAGATGCGACGGGAACGCTGGGAATTCTTTCCCTACGAAACAGGGAAAGGATCCCTCATCTCGAGCTAGGAGGCGGAAACGGGGCTCCCCTGGATGTGGGCGGGACACCACGTGCTTCCTCTCGAGTGGAGACGGGTATGTCCGGGAAATTCTTGAGTTGCAGCAAGGGTGTGAAGGACCCTTTGGAAGTTCCAGTGGTTAGACGTGATTAGCCTCGAGAAGCCTCAGCGGAAATGGGCCTCATCTCGCCTGGAGGACAAAACCTCCTGGATTTTCTCGAGTTGCGGCAGGTGCTCTCGACTTACGACTGGGACCTCAGGGACCCGCTCTGGTGGCCTCAGGAAAGGCCAGTCCCCACGCGAGTTCCTTGGGGGCCTCTCGGGATTCCTCTCCCGTCGATGCCGGGCCTAAGACCTTGTGTGGAGACGGGGCCGGAACCTGAGGATTCCTCTTCAGTGCTGACATGGATCTTGGGGTACTTCTGGAGTCTCCCCAGGGGAGTCAGCCCTCGTCTCGAATGCGGGCTTGCACTTGCGCTTTCCTCCAGAGCGGTAACAGCAGTGTCACGCAGTCCGCCGCGTGGATCAAAGGATCTATGGTTTTCCCTCGAGTCTTTCCCACGAGGCTTTCCCACGAGGCTTTCCCACAGCGCTGTCCCACGTGCACACGTGGTGGGAGTAGATCCTCGGAGTGATCGTCAAGGCAGTGCAGGGAAAACAGGTTCCTCTGGAATGGACTGACACATCTGGGGGACTCTTTGAATGGTTCTAGACCCTGGAGTTCCTCTCTCCTTTCCTGTGGAGAGCGCCTCCTCTTGAGATGCGATGGGAACGCCGGGAATTCTTTCCCTACAAAACAGGGAAAGGATCCCTCATCTCGAGCTAGGAGGCTGAAACGGGGCTCCCCTGGATGTGTGCGGGACCCCACGTGCTTCCTCTCGAGTGGAGACGGGTATGTCGGGGAACTGCTTGAGTTGCAGCAATGGTGTGAAAGACCCTTTGGAAGTTCCAGTGGTTAGATGTGATTGGCCTCGAGAAGCCTCATTGGAAATGGGCCTCATCTCGCCTGGAGGGCAAAACCTCCTGGATTTTCTCGAGTTGCGGCAGGTGCTCTCGACTTACGACGGGGACCTCAGGGAAATGCTCTGGTGGCCTCAGGAAAGGCCAGTCCCCATGCGAGTTCCTCGGGGGCCTCTCGGCATTTCTCTCCCGTCGATGCCGGGGCCTAAGACCTTGTGTGGAGTCGGGGCCGGAACCTGAGGATTCCTCTCCAGTGCTGACATGGATCTTGGGGTACTTCTGGAGTCTCCCCAGGGGAGTCAGTCCTCGTCTCGAATGCGGGCATGCACTTGCGCTTTCCTCCAGAGCAGTAGCAGCAGTGTCACGCAGTCCGCCGCGTGGATCAAAGGATCTATGGTTTTCCCTCGAGTCTTTCCCACGAGGCTTTCCCACGAGGCTTTCCCACAGGGCTGTCCCACGTGCACACGTGGTGGGAGTCGATCCTCGGCTTGAACGTCAAGGCAGTGCAGGGAAAACAGGTACCTCTGGAATGGACTGACACATCTGGGGGACTCTTGGAATGGTGGCACGACCCTGCAGTTCCTCTCGCCTTTCCTGTGGAAAGCGCCTCCTCTTGAGATGCGACGGGAACGCCGAGAATTCTTTCCCTACGAAACAGGGAAAGGATCCCTCATCTCGAGCTAGGAGGCGGAAACGGGGCTCCCCTGGATGTGTGCGGGACACCACGTGCTTCCTCTCGAGTGGAGACGGGTATGTCGGGGAACTTCTTGAGTTGCAGCAAGGGTGTGAAGGACCCTTTGGAAGTTCCAGTGGTTAGACGTGATTAGCCTCGAGAAGCCTCAGCGGAAATGGGCCTCATCTCGCCTGGAGGGCAAAATCTCCTGGATTTTCTCGAGTTGCGGCAGGTGCTCTCGACTTACGACGGGGACCTCAGGGACCCGCTCTGCTGGCCTCAGGAAAGGCCAGTCCCCATGCGAGTTCCTCGGGGGCCTCTCGGGATTCCTCTCCCATCGATGCCGGGGCCTAAGACCTTGTGTGGAGTCGGGGCCGGAACCTGAGGATTCCTCTCCAGTGTTGACATGGATCTTGGGGTACTTCTGGAGTCTCCCCAGGGGAGTCAGTCCTCGTCTCGAATGCGGGCATGCACTTGCGCTTTCCTCCAGAGCGGTAGCAGCAGTGTCACGCAGTCCGCCTAGTAGATCAAAGGATCTATGGTTTTCCCTCGAGACTTTCCCACGAGGCTTTCCCACGAGGCTTTCCCACAGGGCTGTCCCACGTGCACACGTGGTGGGAGTCGATCCTCGGCTTGATCGTCAAGGCAGTGCAGGGAAAACAGGTTCCTCTGGAATGGACTGACACATCTGGGGGACTCTTAGAATGGTGTCTAGACCCTGGAGTTCCTCTCTCCTTTCCTGTGGAGAGCGCCTCCTCTTGAGATGCGATGGGAACGCCGGGAATTCTTTCCCTACAAAACAGGGAAAGGATCCCTCATCTCGAGCTAGGAGGCGGAAACGGGGCTCCCCTGGATGTGTGCGGGACCCCACGTGCTTCCTCTCGAGTGGAGACGGGTATGTCGGGGAACTGCTTGAGTTGCAGCAATGGTGTGAAAGACCCTTTGGAAGTTCCAGTGGTTAGATGTGATTGGCCTCGAGAAGCCTCATTGGAAATGGGCCTCATCTCGCCTGGAGGGCAAAACCTCCTGGATTTTCTCGAGTTGCGGCAGGTGCTCTCGACTTACGACGGGGACCTCAGGGAACCGCTCTGGTGGCCTCAGGAAAGGCCAGTCCCCATGCGAGTTCCTCGGGGGCCTCTCGGCATTTCTCTCCCGTCGATGCCGGGGCCTAAGACCTTGTGTGGAGTCAGGGCCGGAACCTGAGGATTCCTCTCCAGTGCTGACATGGATCTTGGGGTACTTCTGGAGTCTCCCCAGGGGAGTCAGTCCTCGTCTCGAATGCGGGCATGCACTTGCGCTTTCCTCCAGAGCGGTAGCAGCAGTGTCACGCAGTCCGCCGCGTGGATCAAAGGATCTATGGTTTTCCCTCGAGTCTTTCCCACGAGGCTTTCCCACGAGGCTTTCCCACAGGGCTGTCCCACGTGCACACGTGGTGGGAGTCGATCCTCGGCTTGAACGTCAAGGCAGTGCAGGGAAAACAGGTTCCTCTGGAATGGACTGACACATCTGGGGGACTCTTGGAATGGTGTCATGACCCTGGAGTTCCTCTCGCCTTTCCTGTGGAGAGCGCCTCCTCTTGAGATGCGACGGGAACGCCGGGAATTCTTTCCCTACGAAACAGGGAAAGGATCCCTCATCTCGAGCTAGGAGGCGGAAACGGGGCTCCCCTGGATGTGTGCGGGACACCACGTGCTTCCTCTCGAGTGGAGACGGGTATGTCGGGGAACTTCTTGAGTTGCAGCAAGGGTGTGAAGGACCCTTTGGAAGTTCCAGTGGTTAGACGTGATTAGCCTCGAGAAGCCTCAGCGGAAATGGGCCTCATCTCGCCTGGAGGGCAAAACCTCCTGGATTTTCTCGAGTTGCGGCAGGTGCTCTCGACTTACGACGGGGACCTCAGGGACCCGCTCTGGTGGCCTCAGGAAAGGCCAGTCCCCATGCGAGTTCCTCGGGGGCCTCTCGGGATTCCTCTCCCGTCGATGCCGGGGCCTAAGACCTTGTGTGGATTCGGGGCCGGGACCTGAGGATTCCTCTCCAGTGCTGACATGGATCTTGGGCTACTTCTGGAGTCTCCCCAGGGGAGTCAGTCCTCGTCTCGAATGCGGGCATGCACTTGCGCTTTCCTCCAGAGCGGTAGCAGCAGTGTCACGCAGTCCGCCGCGTGGATCAAAGGATCTATGGTTTTCCCTCGAGTCTTTCCCACGAGGCTTTCCCACGAGGCTTTCCCACAGGGCTGTCCCACGTGCACACGTGGTGGGAGTCGATCCTCGGCTTGAACGTCAAGGCAGTGCAGGGAAAACAGGTACCTCTGGAATGGACTGACACATCTGGGGGACTCTTGGAATGGTGGCACGACCCTGCAGTTCCTCTCGCCTTTCCTGTGGAAAGCGCCTCCTCTTGAGATGCGACGGGAACGCCGGGAATTCTTTCCCTACGAAACAGGGAAAGGATCCCTCATCTCGAGCTAGGAGGCGGAAACGGGGCTCCCCTGGATGTGAGCGGGAAACCACGTGCTTCCTCTCGAGTGGAGACGGGTATGTCGGGGAACTTCTTGAGTTGCAGCAAGGGTGTGAAGGACCCTTTGGAAGTTCCAGTGGTTAGACGTGATTAGCCTCGAGAAGCCTCAGCGGAAATGGGCCTCATCTCGCCTGGAGGGCAAAATCTCCTGGATTTTCTCGAGTTGCGGCAGGTTCTCTCGACTTACGACGGGGACCTCAGGGACCCACTCTGCTGGCCTCAGGAAAGGCCAGTCCCCATGCGAGTTCCTCGGGGGCCTCTCGGGATTCCTCTCCCGTCGATGCCGGGGCCTAAGACCTTGTGTGGAGTCGGGGCCGGAACCTGAGGATTCCTCTCCAGTGTTGACATGGATCTTGGGGTACTTCTGGAGTCTCCCCAGGGGAGTCAGTCCTCGTCTCGAATGCGGGCATGCACTTGCGCTTTCCTCCAGAGCGGTAGCAGCAGTGTCACGCAGTCCGCCGCGTAGATCAAAGGATCTATGGTTTTCCCTCGAGACTTTCCCACGAGGCTTTCCCACGAGGCTTTCCCACAGGGCTGTCCCACGTGCACACGTGGTGGGAGTCGATCCTCGGCTTGAAAGTCAAGGCCGTGCAGGGAAAACAGGTTCCTCTGGAATGGACTGACACATCTGGGGGACTCTTGGAATGGTGGCATGACCCTGGAGTTCCTCTCTCCTTTCCTGTGGAGAGCGCCTCCTCTTGAGATGCGACGGGAACGCCAGGAATTCTTTCCCTACGAAACAGGGAAAGGATCCCTCATCTCGAGCTAGGAGGCGGAAACGGGGCTCCCCTGGATGTGTGCGGGACACCACGTGCTTCCTCTCGAGTGCAGACGGGTATGTCGTGGAACTTCTTGAGTTGCAGCAAGGGTGTGAAGGACCCTTTGGAAGTTCCAGTGGTTAGATGTGATTGGCCTCGAAAAGCCTCAGCGGAAATGGGCCTCATCTCGCCTGGAGGGCAAAACCTCCTGGATTTTCTCGAGTTGCGGCAGGTGCTCTCGACTTACGACGGGGACCTCAGGGACCCGCTCTGGTGGCCTCAGGAAAGGCCAGTCCCCATGCGAGTTCCTCGGGGGCCTCTCGGGATTCCTCTCCCGTCGATGCCGGGGCCTAAGACCTTGTGTGGAGTCGGGGCCGGAACCTGAGGATTCTTCTCCAGTGCTGACATGGATCTTGGGGTACTTCTGGAGTCTCCCCAGGGGAGTCAGTTCCCGTCTCGAATGCGGGCATGCACTTGCGCTTTCCTCCAGAGCGGTAGCAGCAGTGTCACGCAGTCCGCCGCGTGGATCAAAGGATCTATGGTTTTCCCTCGAGTCTTTCCCACGAGGCTTTCCCACGAGGCTTTCCCACAGGGCTGTCCCACGTGCACACGTGGTGGGAGTCGATCCTCGGCTTGAACGTCAAGGCAGTGCAGGGAAAACAGGTTCCTCTGGAATGGACTGACACATCTGGGGGACTCTTGGAATGGTGGCACGACCCTGGAGTTCCTCTCGCCTTTACTGTGGAGAGCGCCTCCTCTTGAGATGCGACGGGAACGCCGGGAATTCTTTCCCTACGAAACAGGGAAAGGATCCCTCATCTCGAGCTAGGAGGCGGAAACGGGGCTCCCATGGATGTGTGCGGGACCCACGTGCTTCCTCTCGAGTGGAGACGGGTATGTCGGGGAACTTCTTGAGTTGCAGCAAGGGTGTGAAGGACCCTTTGGAAGTTCCAGTGGTTAGACGTGATTAGCCTCGAGAAGCCTCAGCGGAAATGGGCCTCATCTCGCCTGGAGGGCAAAACCTCCTGGATTTTCTCGAGTTGCGGCAGGTGCTCTCGACTTACGACGGGGACCTCAGGGACCCGCTCTGGTGGCCTCAGGAAAGGCCAGTCCCCATGCGAGTTCCTCGGGGGCCTCTCGGGATTCCTCTCCCGTCGATGCCGGGGCCTAAGACCTTGTGTGGAGTCGGGGCCGGAACCTGAGGATTCCTCTCCAGTGCTGACATGGATCTTGGGGTACTTCTGGAGTCTCCGCAGGGGAGTCAGTCCTCGTCTCGAATGAGGGCATGCACTTGCGCTTTCCTCCAGAGCGGTAGCAGCAGTGTCACGCAGTCCGCCGCGTGGATCAAAGGATCTATGGTTTTCCCTCGAGTCTTTCCCACGAGGCTTTCCCACGAGGCTTTCCCACAGGGCTGTCCCACGTGCACACGTGGTGGGAGTCGATCCTCGGCTGGAAGGTCAAGGCAGTGCAGGGAAAACAGGTTCCTCTGGAATGGACTGACACATCTGGGGGACTCTTTGAATGGTGGCATGACCCTGGAGTTCCTCTCGCCTTTCCTGTGGAGAGCGCCTCCTCTTGAGATGCGACGGGAACGCCGGGAATTCTTTCCCTACGAAACAGGGAAAGGATCCCTCATCTCGAGCTAGGAGGCGGAAACGGGGCTCCCCTGGATGTGTGCGGGACCCACGTGCTTCCTCTCGAGTGCAGACGGGTATGTCGGGGAACTTCTTGAGTTGCAGCAATGGTGTGAAGGACCCTTTGGAAGTTCCAGTGGTTAGACGAGATTAGCCTCGAGAAGCCTCAGCGGAAATGGGCCTCATCTCGCCTGGAGGTGAAAACCTCCTGGATTTTCTCGAGTTGCGGCACGTGCTCTCGACTTACGACGGGGACCTCAGGGAACCGCTCTAGTGGCCTCAGGAAAGGCCAGTCCCCATGCGAGTTCCTCGGGGGCCTCTCGGGATTCCTCTCCCGTCGATGCCGGGGCCTAAGACCTTGTGTGGAGTCGGGGCCGGAACCTGAGGATTCCTCTCCAGTGCTGACATGGATCTTGGGGTACTTCTGGAGTCTCCCCAGGGGAGTCAGTCCTCGTCTCGAATGCGGGCATGCACTTGCGCTTTCCTCCAGAGAGGTAGCAGCAGTGTCACGCAGTCCGCCGCGTGGATCAAAGGATCTATGGTTTTCCCTCGAGTCTTTCCCACGAGGCTTTCCCACGAGGCTTTCCCACAGGGCTGTCCCACGTGCACACGTGGTGGGAGTCGATCCTCGGCTTGAAAGTCAAGGCAGTGCAGGGAAAACAGGTTTCTCTGGAATGGACTGACACATCTGGGGGACTCTTGGAATTGTGTCACGACCCTGGAGTTCCTCGCGCCTTTCCTGTGGAGAGCGCCTCCTCTTGAGATGCGACGGGAACGCCGGGAATTCTTTCCCTACGAAACAGGGAAAGGATCCCTCATCTCGAGCTAGGAGGCGGAAACGGGGCTCCCCTGGATGTGTGCGGGACCCCACGTGCTTCCTCTCGAGTGGAGACGGGTATGTCGGGGAACTTCTTGAGTTGCAGCAATGGTGTGAAGGACCCTTTGGAAGTTCCAGTGGTTAGATGTGATTGGCCTCGAGAAGCCTCAGCGGAAATGGGCCTCATCTCGCCTGGAGGGCAAAACCTCCTGGATTTTCTCGAGTTGCGGCAGGTGCTCTCGACTTATGACGGGGACCTCAGGGACCCGCTCTGGTGGCCTCAGGAAAGGCCAGTCCCCATGCGAGTTCCTCGGGGGCGTCTCGGGATTCCTCTCCCGTCGATGCCGGGGCCTAAGACCTTGTGTGGAGTCGGGGCCGGAACCTAAGGATTCCTCTCCAGTGCTGACATGGATCTTGGGGTACTTCTGGAGTCTCCCCAGGGGAGTCAGTCCTCGTCTCGAATGCGGGCATGCACTTGCG
The DNA here is from genome assembly GCF_042477335.2 of Ovis canadensis. NCBI lineage: Eukaryota > Metazoa > Chordata > Mammalia > Artiodactyla > Bovidae > Ovis > Ovis canadensis. The sequence continues at coordinate 6,652,945 of NC_091252.1, forward strand.
CTTTCCTCCAGAGCGGTAGCAGCACTGTCACGCAGTCCGCCGCGTGGATCAAAGGATCTATGGTTTTCCCTCGAGTCTTTCCCACGAGGCTTTCCCACGAGGCTTTCCCACAGGGCTGTCCCACGTGCACACGTGGTGGGAGTCGATCCTCGGCTTGAACCTCAAGGCAGTGCAGGGAAAACAGGTTCCTCTGGAATGGACTGACACATCTGGGGGACTCTTGGAATGGTGTCACGACCCTGGAGTTCCTCTCGCCTTTCCTGTGGAGAGCGCCTCCTCTTGAGATGCGACGGGAACGCCGGGAATTCTTTCCCTACGAAACATGGAAAGGATCCGTCATCTCGAGCTAGGAGGCGGAAACGGGGCTCCCCTGGATGTGTGAGGGACCCCACGTGCTTCCTCTCGAGTGGAGACGGGTATGTCGGGGAACTTCTTGCGTTGCAGCAAGGGTGTGAAGGACCCTTTGGAAGTTCCAGTGGTTAGACGTGATTTGCCTCGAGAAGCCTCAGCGGAAATGGGCCTCATCTCGCCTGGAGGGCAAAACCTCCTGGATTTTCTCGAGTTGCGGCAGGTGCTCTCGACTTACGACAGGGACGTCAGGGACCCGCTCTGGTGGCCTCAGGAAAGGCCTGTCCCCATGCGAGTTCCTCGGGGGCCTCTAGGGATTCCTCTCCCGTCGATGCCGGGGCCTAAGACCTTGTGTGGAGTCGGGGCCGGAACCTGAGGATTCCTCTCCAGTGCTGACATGGATCTTGGGGTACTTCAGGAGTCTCCCCAGGGGAGTCAGTCCTCGTCTCGAATGCGGGCATGCACTTGCGCTTTCCTCCAGATCGGTAGCAGCAGTGTCACGAAGTCCGCCAGGTGGATCAAAGGATCTATGGTTTTCCCTCGAGTCTTTCCCACGAGGCTTTCCCACTAGGCTTTCCCACAGGGCTGTCCCACGTGCACACGTGGTGGGAGTCGATCCTCGGCTTGAACGTCAAGGCAGTGCAGGGAAAACAGGTTCCTCTGGAATGGACTGACACATCTGGGGGACTCTTGGAATGGTGGCACGACCCTGGAGTTCCTCTCGCCTTTACTGTGGAGAGCGCCTCCTCTTGAGATGCGACGGGAACGCCGGGAATTCTTTCCCTACGAAACAGGGAAAGGATCCCTCATCTCGAGCTAGGAGGCGGAAACGGGGCTCCCCTGGATGTGTGCGGGACCCACGTGCTTCCTCTCGAGTGGAGACGGGTATGTCGGGGAACTTCTTGAGTTGCAGCAAGGGTGTGAAGGACTCTTTGGAAGTTCCAGTGGTTAGACGTGATTAGCCTCGAGAAGCCTCAGCGGAAATGGGCCTCATCTCGCCTGGAGGGCAAAACCTCCTGGATTTTCTCGAGTTGCGGCAGGTGCTCTCGACTTATGACGGGGACCTCAGGGACCCGCTCTGGTGGCCTCAGGAAAGGCCAGTCCCCATGCTAGTTCCTCGGGGGCCTCTCGGGATTCCTCTCCCGTCGATGCCGGGGCCTAAGACCTTGTGTGGAGTCGGGGCCGGAACCTGAGGATTCCTCTCCAGTGCTGACATGGATCTTGGGGTACTTCTGGAGTCTCCCCAGGGGAGTCAGTCCTCGTCTCGAATGCGGGCATGCACTTGCGCTTTCCTCCAGAGCGGTAGCAGCAGTGTTAAGCAGTCCGCCGCGTGGATCAAAGGATCTATGGTTTTCCCTCGAGTCTTTCCCACGAGGCTTTCCCACGAGGCTTTCCCACAGGGCTGTCCCACGTGCACACGTGGTGGGAGTCGATCCTCGGCTTGAACGTCAAGGCAGTGCAGGGAAAACAGGTTACTCTGGAATGGACTGACACATCTGGGGGACTCTTGGAAAGGTGGCACGACCCTGGAGTTCCTCTCGCCTTTACTGTGGAGAGCGCCTCCTCTTGAGATGCGACGGGAACGCCGGGAATTCTTTCCCTACGAAACAGGGAAAGGATCCCTCATCTCGAGCTATGACGCGGAAACGGGGCTCCCCTGGATGTGTGCGGGACCCCACGTGCTTCCTCTCGAGTGGAGACGGGTATGTCGGGGAACTTCTTGAGTTGCAGCAATGGTGTGAAGGACCCTTTGGAAGTTCCAGTGGTTAGATGTGATTGTCCTCGAGAAGCCTCAGCGGAAATGGGCCTCATCTCGCCTGGAGGGCAAAACCTCCTGGATTTTCTCGAGTTGCGGCAGGTGCTCTCGACTTACGACGGGGACGTCAGGGACCCGCTCTGGTGGCCTCAGGAAAGGCCAGTCCCCATGCGAGTTCCTCGGGGGCCTCTCGGGATTCCTCTCCCGTCGATGCCGGGGCCTAAGACCTTGTGTGGAGTCGGGGCCGGAACCTGAGGATTCCTCTCCAGTGCTGACATGGATCTTGGGGTACTTCTGGAGTCTCCCCAGGGGAGTCAGTCCTCGTCTCGAATGCGGGCAAGCACTTGCGCTTTCCTCCAGAGCGGTAGCAGCAGTGTCACGCAGTCCGCCGCGTGGATCAAAGGATCTATGGTTTTCCCTCTAGTCTTTCCCACGAGGCTTTCCCACGAGGCTTTCCCACAGGGCTGTCCCACGTGCACACGTGGTGGGAGTCGATCCTCGGCTTGAACGTCAAGGCAGTGCAGGGAAAACAGGTTCCTCTGGAATGGACTGACACATCTGGGGGACTCTTGGAATGGTGGCATGACCCTGGAGTTCCTCTCGCCTTTCCTGTGGAGAGCGCCTCCTCTTGAGATGCGACGGGAACGCCGGGAATTCTTTCCCTACGAAACAGGGAAAGGATCCCTCATCTCGAGCTAGGAGGCGGAAACGGGGCTCTCCTGGATGTGTGAGGGACCCCACGTGATTCCTCTCGAGTGGAGACGGGTATGTCGGGGAACTTCTTGAATTGCAGCAAGGGTGTGAAGGACCCTTTGGAAGTTCCAGTGGTTAGACGTGATTTGCCTCGAGAAGCCTCAGCGGAAATGGGCCTCATCTCGCCTGGAGGGCAAAACCTCCTGGATTTTCTCGAGTTGCGGCAGGTGCTCTCGACTTACGACGGGGACCTCAGGGACCCGCTCTGGTGGCCTCAGGAAAGGCCAGTCCCCATGCGAGTTCCTCGGGGGCGTCTCGGGATTCCTCTCCCGTCGATGCCGGGGCCTAAGACCTTGTGTGGAGTCGGGGCCGGAACCTGAGGATTCCTCTCCAGTGCTGACATGGATCTTGGGGTACTTCTGGAGTCTCCCCAGGGGAGTCAGTCCTCGTCTCGAATGCGGGCATGCACTTGCGCTTTCCTCCAGAGCGGTAGCAGCACTGTCACGCAGTCCGCCGCGTGGATCAAAGGATCTATGGTTTTCCCTCGAGTCTTTCCCACGAGGCTTTCCCACGAGGCTTTCCCACAGGGCTGTCCCACGTGCACACGTGGTGGGAGTCGATCCTCGGCTTGAACGTCAAGGCAGTGCAGGGAAAACAGGTTCCTCTGGAATGGACTGACACATCTGGGGGACTCTTGGAATGGTGTCACGACCCTGGAGTTCCTCTCGCCTTTCCTGTGGAGAGCGCCTCCTCTTGAGATGCGACGGGAACGCCGGGAATTCTTTCCCTACGAAACATGGAAAGGATCCCTCATCTCGAGCTAGGAGGCGGAAACGGGGCTCCCCTGGATGTGTGAGGGACTCCACGTGCTTCCTCTCGAGTGGAGACGGGTATGTCGGGGAACTTCTTGCGTTGCAGCAAGGGTGTGAAGGACCCTTTGGAAGTTCCAGTGGTTAGACGTGATTTGCCTCGAGAAGCCTCAGCGGAAATGGGCCTCATCTCGCCTGGAGGGCAAAACCTCCTGGATTTTCTCGAGTTGCGGCAGGTGCTCTCGACTTACGACAGGGACGTCACGGACCCGCTCTGGTGGCCTCAGGAAAGGCCTGTCCCCATGCGAGTTCCTCGGGGGCCTCTAGGGATTCCTCTCCCGTCGATGCCGGGGCCTAAGACCTTGTGTGGAGTCGGGGCCGGAACCTGAGGATTCCTCTCCAGTGCTGACATGGATCTTGGGGTACTTCAGGAGTCTCCCCAGGGGAGTCAGTCCTCGTCTCGAATGCGGGCATGCACTTGCGCTTTCCTCCAGATCGGTAGCAGCAGTGTCACGAAGTCCGCCAGGTGGATCAAAGGATCTATGGTTTTCCCTCGAGTCTTTCCCACGAGGCTTTCCCACGAGGCTTTCCCACAGGGCTGTCCCACGTGCACACGTGGTGGGAGTCGATCCTCGGCTTGAACGTCAAGGCAGTGCAGGGAAAACAGGTTCCTCTGGAATGGACTGACACATCTGGGGGACTCTTGGAATGGTGGCACGACCCTGGAGTTCCTCTCTCCTTTACTGTGGAGAGCGCCTCCTCTTGAGATTCGACGGGAACGCCGGTAATTCTTTCCCTACGAAACAGGGAAAGGATCCCTCATCTCGAGCTAGGAGGCGGAAACGGGGCTCCCCTGGATGTGTGCGGGACCCACGTGCTTCCTCTCGAGTGGAGACGGGTATGTCGGGGAACTTCTTGAGTTGCAGCAATGGTGTGAAGGACCCTTTGGAAGTTCCAGTGGTTAGATGTGATTGGCCTCGAGAAGCCTCTGCGGAAATGGGCCTCATCTCGCCTGGAGGGCAAAACCTCCTGGATTTTCTCGAGTTGCGGCAGGTGCTCTCGACTTACGACGGGGACGTCAGGGACCCGCTCTGGTGGCCTCAGGAAAGGCCAGTCCCCATGCGAGTTCCTCGGGGGCCTCTCGGGATTCCTCTCCCGTCGATGCCGGGGCCTAAGACCTTGTGTGGAGTCGGGGCCGGAACCTGAGGATTCCTCTCCAGTGCTGACATGGATCTTGGGGTACTTCTGGAGTCTCCCCAGGGGAGTCAGTCCTCGTCTCGAATGCGGGCAAGCACTTGCGCTTTCCTCCAGAGCGGTAGCAGCAGTGTCACGCAGTCCGCCGCGTGGATCAAAGGATCTATGGTTTTCCCTCGAGTCTTTCCCACGAGGCTTTCCCACGAGGCTTTCCCACAGGGCTGTCCCACGTGCACACGTGGTGGGAGTCGATCCTCGGCTTGAACGTCAAGGCAGTGCAGGGAAAACAGGTTCCTCTGGAATGGACTGACACATCTGGGGGACTCTTGGAATGGTGGCACGACCCTGGAGTTCCTCTCTCCTTTACTGTGGAGAGCGCCTCCTCTTGAGATGCGACGGGAACGCCGGGAATTCTTTCCCTACGAAACAGGGAAAGGATCCCTCATCTCGAGCTAGGAGGCGGAAACGGGGCTCCCCTGGATGTGTGCGGGACCCACGTGCTTCCTCTCGAGTGGAGACGGGTATGTCGGGGAACTTCTTGAGTTGCAGCAAGGGTGTGAAGGACTCTTTGGAAGTTCCAGTGGTTAGACGTGATTAGCCTCGAGAAGCCTCAGCGGAAATGGGCCTCATCTCGCCTGGAGGGCAAAACCTCCTGGATTTTCTCGAGTTGTGGCAGGTGCTCTCGACTTATGACGGGGACCTCAGGGACCCGCTCTGGTGGCCTCAGGAAAGGCCAGTCCCCATGCGAGTTCCTCGGGGGCCTCTCGGGATTCCTCTCCCGTCGATGCCGGGGCCTAAGACCTTGTGTGGAGTCGGGGCCGGAACCTGAGGATTCCTCTCCAGTGCTGACATGGATCTTGGGGTACTTCTGGAGTCTCCCCAGGGGAGTCAGTCCTCGTCTCGAATGCGGGCATGCACTTGCGCTTTCCTCCAGAGCGGTAGCAGCAGTGTTAAGCAGTCCGCCGCGTGGATCAAAGGATCTATGGTTTTCCCTCGAGTCTTTCCCACGAGGCTTTCCCACGAGGCTTTCCCACAGGGCTGTCCCACGTGCACACGTGGTGGGAGTCGATCCTCGGCTTGAACGTCAAGGCAGTGCAGGGAAAACAGGTTCCTCTGGAATGGACTGACACATCTGGGGGACTCTTGGAATGGTGGCACGACCCTGGAGTTCCTCTCGCCTTTCCTGTGGAGAGCGCCTCCTCTTGAGATGCGACGGGAACGCCGGGAATTCTTTCCCTACGAAACAGGGAAAGGATCCCTCATCTCGAGCTATGACGCGGAAACGGGGCTCCCCTGGATGTGTGCGGGACCCCACGTGCTTCCTCTCGAGTGGAGACGGGTATGTCGGGGAACTTCTTGGTTGCAGCAATGGTGTGAAGGACCCTTTGGAAGTTCCAGTGGTTAGATGTGATTGGCCTCGAGAAGCCTCAGCGGAAATGGGCCTCATCTCGCCTGGAGGGCAAAACCTCCTGGATTTTCTCGAGTTGCGGCAGGTGCTCTCGACTTACGACGGGGACCTCAGGGACCCGTTCTGGTGGCCTCATTAAAGGCCAGTCCCCATGCGAGTTCCACGGGGGCCTCTCGGGATTCCTCTCCCGTCGATGCCGGGGCCTAAGACCTTGTGTGGAGTCGGGGCCGGAACCTGAGGATTCCTCTCCAGTGCTGACATGGATCTTGGCTTACTTCTGGAGTCTCCCCAGGGGAGTCAGTCCTCGTCTCGAATGCGGGCATGCACTTGCGCTTTCCTCCAGAGCGGTAGCAGCAGTGTCACGCAGTCCGCCGCGTGGATCAAAGGATCTATGGTTTTCCCTCGAATCTTTCCCACGAGGCTTTCCCACGAGGCTTTCCCACAGGGCTGTCCAACGTGCACACGTGGTGGGAGTCGATCCTCGGCTTGAACGTCAAGGCAGTGCAGGGAAAACAGGTTCCTCTAGAATGGACTGACACATCTGGGGTCTCTTGGAATGGTGGCACGACCCTGGAGTTCCTCTCGCCTTTCCTGTGGAGAGCGCCTCCTCTTGAGATGCGACGGGAACGCCGGGAATTCTTTCCCTACGAAACAGGGAAAGGATCCCTCATCTCGAGCTAGGAGGCGGAAACGGGGCTCCCCTGGATGTGTGCGGGACCCCACGTGCTTCCTCTCGAGTGGAGACGGGTATGTCGGGGAACTTCTTGAGTTGCATCAATGGTGTGAAGGACCCTTTGGAAGTTCCAGTGGTTAGATGTGATTGGCCTCGAGAAGCCTCTGCGGAAATGGGCCTCATCTCGCCTGGAGGGCAAAACCTCCTGGATTTTCTCGAGTTGCGGCAGGTGCTCTCGACTTACGACGGGGACGTCAGGGACCCGCTCTGGTGGCCTCAGGAAAGGCCAGTCCCCATGCGAGTTCCTCGGGGGCCTCTCGGGATTCCTCTCCCGTCGATGCCGGGGCCTAAGACCTTGTGTGGAGTCGGGGCCGGAACCTGAGGATTCCTCTCCAGTGCTGACATGGATCTTGGGGTACTTCTGGAGTCTCCCCAGGGGAGTCAGTCCTCGTCTCGAATGCGGGCAAGCACTTGCGCTTTCCTCCAGAGCGGTAGCAGCAGTGTCACGCAGTCCGCCGCGTGGATCAAAGGATCTATGGTTTTCCCTCGAGTCTTTCCCACGAGGCTTTCCCACGAGGCTTTCCCACAGGGCTGTCCCACGTGCACACGTGGTGGGAGTCGATCCTCGGCTTGAACGTCAAGGCAGTGCAGGGAAAACAGGTTCCTCTGGAATGGACTGACACATCTGGGGGACTCTTGGAATGGTGGCATGACCCTGGAGTTCCTCTCGCCTTTCCTGTGGAGAGCGCCTCCTCTTGAGATGCGACGGGAACGCCGGGAATTCTTTCCCTACGAAACAGGGAAAGGATCCCTCATCTCGAGCTAGGAGGCGGAAACGGGGCTCTCCTGGATGTGTGAGGGACCCCACGTGATTCCTCTCGAGTGGAGACGGGTATGTCGGGGAACTTCTTGAATTGCAGCAAGGGTGTGAAGGACCCTTTGGAAGTTCCAGTGGTTAGACGTGATTTGCCTCGAGAAGCCTCAGCGGAAATGGGCCTCATCTCGCCTGGAGGGCAAAACCTCCTGGATTTTCTCGAGTTGCGGCAGGTGCTCTCGACTTACGACGGGGACCTCAGGGACCCGCTCTGGTGGCCTCAGGAAAGGCCAGTCCCCATGCGAGTTCCTCGGGGGCGTCTCGGGATTCCTCTCCCGTCGATGCCGGGGCCTAAGACCTTGTGTGGAGTCGGGGCCGGAACCTGAGGATTCCTCTCCAGTGCTGACATGGATCTTGGGGTACTTCTGGAGTCTCCCCAGGGGAGTCAGTCCTCGTCTCGAATGCGGGCATGCACTTGCGCTTTCCTCCAGAGCGGTAGCAGCACTGTCACGCAGTCCGCCGCGTGGATCAAAGGATCTATGGTTTTCCCTCGAGTCTTTCCCACGAGGCTTTCCCACGAGGCTTTCCCACAGGGCTGTCCCACGTGCACACGTGGTGGGAGTCGATCCTCGGCTTGAACGTCAAGGCAGTGCAGGGAAAACAGGTTCCTCTGGAATGGACTGACACATCTGGGGGACTCTTTGAATGGTGTCACGACCCTGGAGTTCCTCTCGCCTTTCCTGTGGAGAGCGCCTCCTCTTGAGATGCGACGGGAACGCCGGGAATTCTTTCCCTACGAAACATGGAAAGGATCCCTCATCTCGAGCTAGGAGGCGGAAACGGGGCTCCCCTGGATGTGTGAGGGACCCCACGTGCTTCCTCTCGAGTGGAGACGGGTATGTCGGGGAACTTCTTGCGTTGCAGCAAGGGTGTGAAGGACCCTTTGGAAGTTCCAGTGGTTAGACGTGATTTGCCTCGAGAAGCCTCAGCGGAAATGGGCCTCATCTCGCCTGGAGGGCAAAACCTCCTGGATTTTCTCGAGTTGCGGCAGGTGCTCTCGACTTACGACAGGGACGTCACGGACCCGCTCTGGTGGCCTCAGGAAAGGCCTGTCCCCATTCGAGTTCCTCGGGGGCCTCTAGGGATTCCTCTCCCGTCGATGCCGGGGCCTAAGACCTTGTGTGGAGTCGGGGCCGGAACCTGAGGATTCCTCTCCACTGCTGACATGGATCTTGGGGTACTTCAGGAGTCTCCCCAGGGGAGTCAGTCCTCGTCTCGAATGCGGGCATGCACTTGCGCTTTCCTCCAGATCGGTAGCAGCAGTGTCACGAAGTCCGCCAGGTGGATCAAAGGATCTATGGTTTTCCCTCGAGTCTTTCCCACGAGGCTTTCCCACGAGGCTTTCCCACAGGGCTGTCCCACGTGCACACGTGGTGGGAGTCGATCCTCGGCTTGAACGTCAAGGCAGTGCAGGGAAAACAGGTTCCTCTGGAATGGACTGACACATCTGGGGGACTCTTGGAATGGTGGCACGACCCTGGTGTTCCTCTCTCCTTTACTGTGGAGAGCGCCTCCTCTTGAGATGCGACGGGAACGCCGGGAATTCTTTCCCTACGAAACAGGGAAAGGATCCCTCATCTCGAGCTAGGAGGCGGAAACGGGGCTCCCCTGGATGTGTGCGGGACCCACGTGCTTCCTCTCGAGTGGAGACGGGTATGTCGGGGAACTTCTTGAGTTGCAGCAAGGGTGTGAAGGACTCTTTGGAAGTTCCAGTGGTTAGACGTGATTAGCCTCGAGAAGCCTCAGCGGAAATGGGCCTCATCTCGCCTGGAGGGCAAAACCTCCTGGATTTTCTCGAGTTGTGGCAGGTGCTCTCGACTTATGACGGGGACCTCAGGGACCCGCTCTGGTGGCCTCAGGAAAGGCCAGTCCCCATGCGAGTTCCTCGGGGGCCTCTCGGGATTCCTCTCCCGTCGATGCCGGGGCCTAAGACCTTGTGTGGAGTCGGGGCCGGAACCTGAGGATTCCTCTCCAGTGCTGACATGGATCTTGGGGTACTTCTGGAGTCTCCCCAGGGGAGTCAGTCCTCGTCTCGAATGCGGGCATGCACTTGCGCTTTCCTCCAGAGCGGTAGCAGCAGTGTTAAGCAGTCCGCCGCGTGGATCAAAGGATCTATGGTTTTCCCTCGAGTCTTTCCCACGAGGCTTTCCCACGAGGCTTTCCCACAGGGCTGTCCCACGTGCACACGTGGTGGGAGTCGATCCTCGGCTTGAACGTCAAGGCAGTGCAGGGAAAACAGGTTCCTCTGGAATGGACTGACACATCTGGGGGACTCTTGGAATGGTGGCACGACCCTGGAGTTCCTCTCGCCTTTCCTGTGGAGAGCGCCTCCTCTTGAGATGCGACGGGAACGCCGGGAATTCTTTCCCTACGAAACAGGGAAAGGATCCCTCATCTCGAGCTATGACGCGGAAACGGGGCTCCCCTGGATGTGTGCGGGACCCCACGTGCTTACTCGAGTGGAGACGGGTATGTCGGGGAACTTCTTGAGTTGCAGCAATGGTGTGAAGGACCCTTTGGAAGTTCCAGTGGTTAGATGTGATTGGCCTCGAGAAGCCTCAGCGGAAATGGGCCTCATCTCGCCTGGAGGGCAAAACCTCCTGGATTTTCTCGAGTTGCGGCAGGTGCTCTCGACTTACGACGGGGACCTCAGGGACCCGTTCTGGTGGCCTCATTAAAGGCCAGTCCCCATGCGAGTTCCACGGGGGCCTCTCGGGATTCCTCTCCCGTCGATGCCGGGGCCTAAGACCTTGTGTGGAGTCGGGGCCGGAACCTGAGGATTCCTCTCCAGTGCTGACATGGATCTTGGGGTACTTCTGGAGTCTCCCCAGGGGAGTCAGTCCTCGTCTCGAATGCGGGCATGCACTTGCGCTTTCCTCCAGAGCGGTAGCAGCAGTGTCACGCAGTCCGCCGCGTGGATCAAAGGATCTATGGTTTTCCCTCGAATCTTTCCCACGAGGCTTTCCCACGAGGCTTTCCCACAGGGCTGTCCAACGTGCACACGTGGTGGGAGTCGATCCTCGGCTTGAACGTCAAGGCAGTGCAGGGAAAACAGGTTCCTCTAGAATGGACTGACACATCTGGGGTCTCTTGGAATGGTGGCACGACCCTGGAGTTCCTCTCGCCTTTCCTGTGGAGAGCGCCTCCTCTTGAGATGCGACGGGAACGCCGGGAATTCTTTCCCTACGAAACAGGGAAAGGATCCCTCATCTCGAGCTAGGAGGCGGAAACGGGGCTCCCCTGGATGTGTGCGGGACCCCACGTGCTTCCTCTCGAGTGGAGACGGGTATGTCGGGGAACTTCTTGAGTTGCATCAATGGTGTGAAGGACCCTTTGGAAGTTCCAGTGGTTAGATGTGATTGGCCTCGAGAAGCCTCTGCGGAAATGGGCCTCATCTCGCCTGGAGGGCAAAACCTCCTGGATTTTCTCGAGTTGCGGCAGGTGCTCTCGACTTACGACGGGGACGTCAGGGACCCGCTCTGGTGGCCTCAGGAAAGGCCAGTCCCCATGCGAGTTCCTCGGGGGCCTCTCTGGATTCCTCTCCCGTCGATGCCGGGGCCTAAGACCTTGTGTGGAGTCGGGGCCGGAACCTGAGGATTCCTCTCCAGTGCTGACATGGATCTTGGGGTACTTCTGGAGTCTCCCCAGGGGAGTCAGTCCTCGTCTCGAATGCGGGCAAGCACTTGCGCTTTCCTCCAGAGCGGTAGCAGCAGTGTCACGCAGTCCGCCGCGTGGATCAAAGGATCTATGGTTTTCCCTCGAGTCTTTCCCACGAGGCTTTCCCACGAGGCTTTCCCACAGGGCTGTCCCACGTGCACACGTGGTGGGAGTCGATCCTCGGCTTGAACGTCAAGGCAGTGCAGGGAAAACAGGTTCCTCTGGAATGGACTGACACATCTGGGGGACTCTTGGAATGGTGGCATGACCCTGGAGTTCCTCTCGCCTTTCCTGTGGAGAGCGCCTCCTCTTGAGATGCGACGGGAACGCCGGGAATTCTTTCCCTACGAAACAGGGAAAGGATCCCTCATCTCGAGCTAGGAGGCGGAAACGGGGCTCTCCTGGATGTGTGAGGGACCCCACGTGATTCCTCTCGAGTGGAGACGGGTATGTCGGGGAACTTCTTGAATTGCAGCAAGGGTGTGAAGGACCCTTTGGAAGTTCCAGTGGTTAGACGTGATTTGCCTCGAGAAGCCTCAGCGGAAATGGGCCTCATCTCGCCTGGAGGGCAAAACCTCCTGGATTTTCTCGAGTTGCGGCAGGTGCTCTCGACTTACGACGGGGACCTCAGGGACCCGCTCTGGTGGCCTCAGGAAAGGCCAGTCCCCATGCGAGTTCCTCGGGGGCGTCTCGGGATTCCTCTCCCGTCGATGCCGGGGCCTAAGACCTTGTGTGGAGTCGGGGCCGGAACCTGAGGATTCCTCTCCAGTGCTGACATGGATCTTGGGGTACTTCTGGAGTCTCCCCAGGGGAGTCAGTCCTCGTCTCGAATGCGGGCATGCACTTGCGCTTTCCTCCAGAGCGGTAGCAGCACTGTCACGCAGTCCGCCGCGTGGATCAAAGGATCTATGGTTTTCCCTCGAGTCTTTCCCACGAGGCTTTCCCACGAGGCTTTCCCACAGGGCTGTCCCACGTGCACACGTGGTGGGAGTCGATCCTCGGCTTGAACGTCAAGGCAGTGCAGGGAAAACAGGTTCCTCTGGAATGGACTGACACATCTGGGGGACTCTTGGAATGGTGTCACGACCCTGGAGTTCCTCTCGCCTTTCCTGTGGAGAGCGCCTCCTCTTGAGATGCGACGGGAACGCCGGGAATTCTTTCCCTACGAAACATGGAAAGGATCCCTCATCTCGAGCTAGGAGGCGGAAACGGGGCTCCCCTGGATGTGTGAGGGACCCCACGTGCTTCCTCTCGAGTGGAGACGGGTATGTCGGGGAACTTCTTGCGTTGCAGCAAGGGTGTGAAGGACCCTTTGGAAGTTCCAGTGGTTAGACGTGATTTGCCTCGAGAAGCCTCAGCGGAAATGGGCCTCATCTCGCCTGGAGGGCAAAACCTCCTGGATTTTCTCGAGTTACGGCAGGTGCTCTCGACTTACGACAGGGACGTCACGGACCCGCTCTGGTGGCCTCAGGAAAGGCCTGTCCCCATTCGAGTTCCTCGGGGGCCTCTAGGGATTCCTCTCCCGTCGATGCCGGGGCCTAAGACCTTGTGTGGAGTCGGGGCCGGAACCTGAGGATTCCTCTCCAGTGCTGACATGGATCTTGGGGTACTTCAGGAGTCTCCCCAGGGGAGTCAGTCCTCGTCTCGAATGCGGGCATGCACTTGCGCTTTCCTCCAGATCGGTAGCAGCAGTGTCACGAAGTCCGCCAGGTGGATCAAAGGATCTATGGTTTTCCCTCGAGTCTTTCCCACGAGGCTTTCCCACGAGGCTTTCCCACAGGGCTGTCCCACGTGCACACGTGGTGGGAGTCGATCCTCGGCTTGAACGTCAAGGCAGTGCAGGGAAAACAGGTTCCTCTGGAATGGACTGACACATCTGGGGGACTCTTGGAATGGTGGCACGACCCTGGAGTTCCTCTCTCCTTTACTGTGGAGAGCGCCTCCTCTTGAGATGCGACGGGAACGCCGGGAATTCTTTCCCTACGAAACAGGGAAAGGATCCCTCATCTCGAGCTAGGAGGCGGAAACGGGGCTCCCCTGGATGTGTGCGGGACCCACGTGCTTCCTCTCGAGTGGAGACGGGTATGTCGGGGAACTTCTTGAGTTGCAGCAAGGGTGTGAAGGACTCTTTGGAAGTTCCAGTGGTTAGACGTGATTAGCCTCGAGAAGCCTCAGCGGAAATGGGCCTCATCTCGCCTGGAGGGCAAAACCTCCTGGATTTTCTCGAGTTGTGGCAGGTGCTCTCGACTTATGACGGGGACCTCAGGGACCCGCTCTGGTGGCCTCAGGAAAGGCCAGTCCCCATGCGAGTTCCTCGGGGGCCTCTCGGGATTCCTCTCCCGTCGATGCCGGGGCCTAAGACCTTGTGTGGAGTCGGGGCCGGAACCTGAGGATTCCTCTCCAGTGCTGACATGGATCTTGGGGTACTTCTGGAGTCTCCCCAGGGGAGTCAGTCCTCGTCTCGAATGCGGGCATGCACTTGCGCTTTCCTCCAGAGCGGTAGCAGCAGTGTTAAGCAGTCCGCCGCGTGGATCAAAGGATCTATGGTTTTCCCTCGAGTCTTTCCCACGAGGCTTTCCCACGAGGCTTTCCCACAGGGCTGTCCCACGTGCACACGTGGTGGGAGTCGATCCTCGGCTTGAACGTCAAGGCAGTGCAGGGAAAACAGGTTCCTCTGGAATGGACTGACACATCTGGGGGACTCTTGGAATGGTGGCACGACCCTGGAGTTCCTCTCGCCTTTCCTGTGGAGAGCGCCTCCTCTTGAGATGCGACGGGAACGCCGGGAATTCTTTCCCTACGAAACAGGGAAAGGATCCCTCATCTCGAGCTATGACGCGGAAACGGGGCTCCCCTGGATGTGTGCGGGACCCCACGTGCTTCCTCTCGAGTGGAGACGGGTATGTCGGGGAACTTCTTGAGTTGCAGCAATGGTGTGAAGGACCCTTTGGAAGTTCCAGTGGTTAGATGTGATTGGCCTCGAGAAGCCTCAGCGGAAATGGGCCTCATCTCGCCTGGAGGGCAAAACCTCCTGGATTTTCTCGAGTTGCGGCAGGTGCTCTCGACTTACGACGGGGACCTCAGGGACCCGCTCTGGTGGCCTCATTAAAGGCCAGTCCCCATGCGAGTTCCACGGGGGCCTCTCGGGATTCCTCTCCCGTCGATGCCGGGGCCTAAGACATTGTGTGGAGTCGGGGCCGGAACCTGAGGATTCCTCTCCAGTGCTGACATGGATCTTGGGGTACTTCTGGAGTCTCCCCAGGGGAGTCAGTCCTCGTCTCGAATGCGGGCATGCACTTGCGCTTTCCTCCAGAGCGGTAGCAGCAGTGTCACGCAGTCCGCCGCGTGGATCAAAGGATCTATGGTTTTCCCTCGAATCTTTCCCACGAGGCTTTCACACGAGGCTTTCCCACAGGGCTGTCCAACGTGCACACGTGGTGGGAGTCGATCCTCGGCTTGAACGTCAAGGCAGTGCAGGGAAAACAGGTTCCTCTAGAATGGACTGACACATCTGGGGTCTCTTGGAATGGTGGAACGACCCTGGAGTTCCTCTCGCCTTTCCTGTGGAGAGCGCCTCCTCTTGAGATGCGACGGGAACGCCGGGAATTCTTTCCCTACGAAACAGGGAAAGGATCCCTCATCTCAAGCTAGGAGGCGGAAACGGGGCTCCCCTGGATGTGTGCGGGACCCACGTGCTTCCTCTCGAGTGGAGACGGGTATTTCGGGGAACATCTTGAGTTGCAGCAAGGGTGTGAAGGACCCTTTGGAAGTTCCAGTGGTTAGACGTGATTAGCCTCGAGAAGCCTCAGCGGAAATGGGCCTCATCTCGCCTGAAGGGCAAAACCTCCTGGATTTTCTCGAGTTGCGGCAGGTGCTCTCGACTTACGACGGGGACGTCAGGGACCCGCTCTGGTGGCCTCAGGAAAGGCCAGTCCCCATGCGAGTTCCTCGGGGGCCTCTCGGGATTCCTCTCCCGTCGATGCCGGGGCCTAAGACCTTGTGTGGAGTCGGGGCCGGAACCTGAGGATTCCTCTCCAGTGCTGACATGGATCTTGGGGTACTTCTGGAGTCTCCCCAGGGGAGTCAGTCCTCGTCTCGAATGCGGGCATGCACTTGCGCTTTCCTCCAGAGCGGTAGCAGCAGTGTCACGCAGTCCGCCGCGTGGATAAAAGGATCTATGATTTTCCCTCGAGTCTTTCCCACGAGGCTTTCCCACGAGGCTTTCCCACAGGGCTGTCCCACGTGCACACGTGGTGGGAGTCGATCCTCGGCTTGAACGTCAAGGCAGTGCAGGGAAAACAGGTTCCTCTGGAATGGACTGACACATCTGGGGGACTCTTGGAATGGTGTCACGACCCTGGAGTTCCTCTAGCCTTTCCTGTGGAGAGCGCCTCCTCTTGAGATGCGACGGGAACGCCGGAAATTCTTTCCCTACGAAACAGGGAAAGGATCCCTCATCTCGAGCTAGGAGGCGGAAACGGGGCTCCCCTGGATGTGTGCGGCTCCCCACGTGCTTCCTCTCGAGTGGAGACGGGTATGTCGGGGAACTTCTTGAGTTGCAGCAAGGGTGTGAAGGACCCTTTGGAAGTTCCAGTGGTTAGATGTGATTGGCCTCGAGAAGCCTCAGCGGAAATGGGCCTCATCTCGCATGGAGGGCAAAACCTCCTGGATTTTCTCGAATTGCAGCAGGTGCTCTCGACTTACGACGGGGACCTCAGGGACCCGCTCTGGTGGCCTCAGGAAAGGCCAGTCCCCATGCGAGTTCCTCGGGGGCCTCTCGGGATTCCTCTCCCGTCGATGCCGGGGCCTAAGACCTTGTGTGGAGTCGGGGCCGGAACCTGAGGATTCCTCTCCAGTGCTGACATGAATCTTGGGGTACTTCTGGAGTCTCCCCAGGGGAGTCAGTCCTCGTCTCGAATGCGGGCATGCACTTGCGCTTTCCTCCAGAGCGGTAGCAGCAGTGTCACGCAGTCCGCCGCGTGGATCAAAGGATCTATGGTTTTCCCTCGAGTCTTTCCCACGAGTCTTTCCCACGAGGCTTTCCCACAGGGCTGTCCCACGTGCACACGTGGTGGGAGTCGATCCTCTGCTTGAACGTCAAGGCAGTGCAGGGAAAACAGGTTCCTCTGGAATGGACTGACACATCTGGGGGACTCTTGGAATGGTGGCACGACCCTGGAGTTCCTCTCGCCTTTCCTGTGGAGAGCGCCTCCTCTTGAGATGCGACGGGAACGCCGGGAATTCTTTCCCTACTAAACAGGGAAAGGATCCCTCATCTCAAACTAGGAGGCGGAAACGGGGCTCCCCTGGATGTGTGCGGGACCCACGTGCTTCCTCTCGAGTGGAGACGGGTATTTCGGGGAACATCTTGAGTTGCAGCAAGGGTGTGAAGGACCCTTTGGAAGTTCCAGTGGTTAGACGTGATTAGCCTCGAGAAGCCTCAGCGGAAATGGGCCTCATTTCGCCTGGAGGGCAAAACCTCCTGGATTTTCTCGAGTTGCGGCAGGTGCTCTCGACTTACGACGGGGACCTCAGGGACCCGCTCTGGTGGCCTCAGGAAAGGCCAGTCCCCATGCGAGTTCCTCGGGGGCCTCTCGGGATTCCTCTCCCGTCGATGCCGGGGCCTAAGACCTTGTGTGGAGTCGGGGCCGGAACCTGAGGATTCCTCTCCAGTGCTGACATGGATCTTGGGGTACTTCTGGAGTCTCCCCAGGGGAGTCAGTCCTCGTCTCGAATGCGGGCATGCACTTGCGCTTTCCTCCAGAGCGGTAGCAGCAGTGTCACGCAGTCCGCCGCGTGGATAAAAGGATCTATGATTTTCCCTCGAGTCTTTCCCAGGAGGCTTTCCCACGAGGCTTTCCCACAGGGCTGTCCCACGTGCACACGTGGTGGGAGTCGATCCTCGGCTTGAACGTCAAGGCAGTGCAGGGAAAACAGGTTCCTCTGGAATGGACTGACACATCTGGGGGACTCTTGGAATGGTGTCACGACCCTGGAGTTCCTCTAGCCTTTCCTGTGGAGAGCGCCTCCTCTTGAGATGCGACGGGAACGCCGGGAATTCTTTCCCTACGAAACAGGGAAAGGATCCCTCATCTCGAGCTAGGAGGCGGAAACGGGGCTCCCCTGGATGTGTGCGGGACCCCACGTGCTTCCTCTCGAGTGGAGACGGGTATGTCGGGGAACTTCTTGAGATGCAGCAATGGTGTGAAGGACCTTTTGGAAGTTCCAGTGGTTAGACATGATTGGCCTCGAGAAGCCTCAGCGGAAATGGGCCTCATCTCGCCTGGAGGGCAAAACCTCCTGGATTTTCTCGAGTTGCGGCAGGTGCTCTCGACTTACGACGGGGACCTCAGGGACCCACTCTGGTGGCATCAGGAAAGGCCAGTCCCCATGCGAGTTCCTCGGGGGCCTCTCGGGATTCCTCTCCCGTCGATGCCGGGGCCTAAGACCTTGTGTGGAGTCGGGGCCGGAACCTGAGGATTCCTCTCCAGTGCTGACATGGATCTTGGGGTACTTCTGGAGTCTCCCCCGGGGAGTCAGCCCTCGTCTCGAATGCGGGCATGCACTTGCGCTTTCCTCCAGAGCGGTAGCAGCAGTGTCACGCAGTCTGCCGCGTGGATCAAAGGATCTATGGTTTTCCCTCGAGTCTTTCCCACGAGGCTTTCCCACGAGGCTTTCCCACAGGGCTGTCCCATGTGCACACGTGGTGGGAGTCGATCCTCGGCTTGAACGTCAAGGCAGTGCAGGGAAAACAGGTTCTTCTGGAATGGACTGACACATCTGGGGGACTCTTGGAATGGTGGCACGACCCTGGAGTTCCTCTCGCCTTTCCTGTGGAGAGCGCCTCCTCTTGAGATGCGACGGGAACGCCAGGAATTCTTTCCCTACGAAACAGGGAAAGGATCCCTCATCTCGAGCTAGGGGGCGGAAACGGAGCTCCCCTGGATGTGTGCGGGACCCCACGTGCTTCCTCTCGAGTGGAGACGGGTATGTCGGGGAACTTCTTGAGTTGCAGCAATGGTATGAAGGACGCTTTGGAAGTTCCAGTGGTTAGATGTGATTGGCCTCGAGGAGCCTCAGCGGAAATGGACCTCCTCTCGCCTGGAGGGTAAAACCTCCTGGATTTTTTCGAGTTGCGGCAGGTGCTCTCGACTTACGACGGGGACCTCAGGGACACGCTCTGGTGGCCTCAGGAAAGGCCAGTCCCCATGCGAGTTCCACGGGGGCCTCTCGGGATTCCTCTCCCGTCGATGCCGGGGCCTAAGACCTTGTGTGGAGTCGGGGCCGGAACCTGAGGATTCCTCTCCAGTGCTGACATGGATCTTGGGGTACTTCTGGAGTCTCCCCAGGGGAGTCAGTCCTCGTCTCGAATGCGGGCATGCACTTGCGCTTTCCTCCACAGCGGTAGCAGCAGTGTCATGCAGTCCGCCCAATGGATCAAAGGATCTATGGTTTTCCCTCGAGTCTTTCCCACGAGGCTTTCCCACGAGGCTTTCCCACAGGGCTGTCCCACGGGCACACGTGGTGGGAGTCGATCCTCGGCTTGAACGTCAAGGCAGTGCAGGGAAAACAGGTTCCTCTGGAATGGACTGACACATCTGGGGGACTCTTGGAATTATGGCACGACCCTGGAGTTCCTCTCGCCTTTCCTGTGGAGAGCGCCTCCTCTTGAGATGCGACGGGAACGCCGGGAATTCTTTCCCTACGAAACAGGGAAAGGATCCCTCATCTCGAGCTAGGAGGCGGAAACGGGGCTCCCCTGGATGTGTGCGGGACCCACATGCTTCCTCTCGAGTGGAGACGGGTATGTCGGGGAACTTCTTGAGTTGCAGCTAGGGTGTGAAGGACCCTTTGGAAGTTCCAGTGGTTAGACGTGATTAGCCTCGAGAAGCCTCACTGGAAATGGGCCTCATCTCGCCTGGAGGGCAAAACCTCCTGGATTTTCTCGAGTTGCGGCAGGTGCTCTCGACTTACGACGGGGACCTCAGGGACCCGCTCTGGTGGCCTCAGGAAAGGCCAGTCCCCATGCGAGTTCCTCGGGGGCGTCTCGGGATTCCTCTCCCGTCGATGCCGGGGCCTAAGACCTTGTGTGGAGTCGGGGCCGGAACCTGAGGATTCCTCTCCAGTGCTGACATGGATCTTGGGGTACTTCTGGAGTCTCCCCAGGGGAGTCAGTCCTCGTCTCGAATGCGGTCATGCACTTGCGCTTTCCTCCAGAGCGGTAGCAGCAGTGTCACGCAGTCCGCCGCGTGGATCAAAGGATCTATGGTTTTCCCTCGAGTCTTTCCCACGAGGCTTTCCCACGAGGCTTTCCCACAGGGCTGTCCCACGTGCACACGTGGTGGGAGTCGATCCTCGGCTTGAACGTCAAGGCAGTGCAGGGAAAACAGGTTCCTCTGGAATGGACTGACACATCTGGGGGACTCTTGGAATGGTGGCACGACCCTGGAGTTCCTCTCGCCTTTCCTGAGGAGAGCGCCTCCTCTTGAGATGCGACGGGAACGCCGGGAATTCTTTCCCTACGAAACAGGGAAAGGATCCCTCATCTCGTGCTAGGAGGCGGAAACGGAGCACCCCTGGATGTGTGCGGGACCCCACGTGCTTCCTCTCGAGTGGAGACGGGTATGTCGGGGAACTTCTTGAGTGCAGCAATGGTGTGAAGGACCTTTTGGAAGTTCCAGTGGTTAGACGTGATTGGCCTCGAGAAGCCTCAGCGGAAATGGGCCTCATCTCGCCTGGAGGGCAAAACCTCCTGGATTTTCTCGAGTTGCGGCAGGTGCTCTCGACTTACGACGGGGACCTCAGGGACCCGCTCTGGTGGCCTCAGGAAAGGCCAGTCCCCATGCGAGTTCCTCGGGGGCCTCTCGGGATTCCTCTCCCGTCGATGCCGGGGCCTAAGACCTTGTGTGGAGTCGGGGCCGGAACCTGAGGATTCCTCTCCAGTGCTGACATGGATCTTGGGGTACTTCTGGAGTCTCCCCCGGGGAGTCAGCCCTCGTCTCGAATGCGGGCATGCACTTGCGCTTTCCTCCAGAGCGGTAGCAGCAGTGTCACCCAGTCCGCCGCGTGGATCAAAGGATCTATGGTTTTCCCTCGAGTCTTTCCCACGAGGCTTTCCCACGAGGCTTTCCCACAGGGCTGTCCCACGTGCACACGTGGTGGGAGTCGATCCTCGGCTTGAACGTCAAGGCAGTGCAGGGAAAACAGGTTCCTCTGGAATGGACTGACACATCTGGGGGACACTGGGAATGGTGGCATGACCCTGGAGTTCCTCTCGCCTTTCCTGTGGAGAGCGCCTCCTCTTGAGATGCGACGGGAACGCCGGGAATTCTTTCCCTAAGAAACAGGGAAAGGATCCCTCATCTCGAGCTAGGAGGCGGAAACGGAGCACCCCTGGATGTGTGCGGGACCCCACGTGCTTCCTCTCGAGTGGAGACGGGTATGTCGGGGAACTTCTTGAGTTGCAGCAAGGGTGTGAAGGACCCTTTGGAAGTTCCAGTGGTTAGATGTGATTGGCCTCGAGAAGCCTCAGCGGAAATGGGCCTCATCTCGCCTGGAGGGCAAAACCTCCTGGATTTTCTCGAGTTGCGGCAGGTGCTCTCGACTTACGACGGGGACCTCAGGGACCCGCTCTGGTGGCCTCAGGAAAGGCCAGTCCCCATGCGAGTTCCTCGGGGGCCTCTCGGGATTCCTCTCCCGTCGATGCCGGGGCCTAAGACCTTGTGTGGAGTCGGGGCCGGAACCTGAGGATTCCTCTCCAGTGCTGACATGGATCTTGGGGTACTTCTGGAGTCTCCCCAGGGGAGTCAGTCCTCGTCTCGAATGCGGGCATGCACTTGCGCTTTCCTCCAGAGCGGTAGCAGCAGTGTCACGCAGTCCGCCGCGTGGATCAAAGGATCTATGGTTTTCCCTCGAGTTTTTCCCAAGAGGCTTTCCCACGAGGCTTTCCCACAGGGCTGTCCCACGTGCACACGTGGTGGGAGTCGATCCTCGGCTTGAACGTCAAGGCAGTGCAGGGAAAACAGGTTCCTCTGGAATGGACTGACACATCTGGGGGACTCTTGGAATGGTGTCTCGACCCTGGAGTTCCTCTCGCCTTTCCTGTGGAGAGCGCCTCCTCTTGAGATGCGACGGGAACGCCGGGAATTCTTTCCCTACGAAACAGGGAAAGGATCCCTCATCTCGAGCTAGGAGGCGGAAACGGGGCTCCCCTGGATGTGTGCGGGACACCACGTGCTTCCTCTCGAGTGGAGACGGGTATGTCGGGGAACTTCTTGAGTTGCAGCAAGGGTGTGAAGGACCCTTTGGAAGTTCCAGTGGTTAGATGTGATTGGCCTCGAGAAGCCTCAGCGGAAATGGGCCTCATCTCGCCTGGAGGGCAAAACCTCCTGGATTTTCTCGAGTTGCGGCAGGTGCTCTCGACTTACGACGGGGACCTCAGGGACCCGCTCTGGTGGCCTCAGGAAAGGCCAGTCCCCATGCGAGTTCCTCGGGGGCCTCTCGGGATTCCTCTCCCGTCGATGCCGGGGCCTAAGACCTTGTGTGGAGTCGGGGTCGGAACCTGAGGATTCCTCTCCAGTGCTGACATGGATCTTGGGGTACTTCTGAAGTCTCCCCAGGGGAGTCAGTCCTCGTCTCGAATGCGGGCATGCACTTGCGCTTCCTCCAGAGCGGTAGCAGCAGTGTCACGCAGTCCGCCGCGTGGATCAAAGGATCTATGGTTTTCCCTCGAGTCTTTCCCACGAGGCTTTCCCACGAGGCTTTCCCACAGGGCTGTCCCACGTGCACACGTGGTGGGAGTCGATCCTCGGCTTGAACGTCAAGGCAGTGCAGGGAAAACAGGTTCCTCTGGAATGGACTGACACATCTGGGGTACTCTTGGAATGGTGGCATGACCCTGGAGTTCCTCTCGCCTTTCCTGTGGAGAGCGCCTCCTCTTGAGATGCGACGGGAACGCCGGGAATTCTTTCGCTTCGAAACTGGGAAAGGATCCCTCATCTCGAGCTAGGAGGCGGAAACGGGGCTCCCCTGGATGTGTGGGGGACACCACGTGCTTCCTCTCGAGTGGAGATGGGTATGTCGGGGAACTTCTTGAGCTGCAGCAAGGGTGTGAAGGACCCTTTAGAAGTTCCAGTGGTTAGATGTGATTGGCCTCGAGAAGCCTCAGCGGAAATGGTCCTCATCTCGCCTGGAGGGCAAAACCTCCTGGATTTTCTCGAGTTGCGGCAGGTGCTCTCGACTTACGACGGGGACCTCAGGGACCCGCTCTGGTGGCCTCAGGAAAGGCCAGTCCCCATGCGAGTTCCTCGGGGGTGTCTCGGGATTCCTCTCCCGTCGATGCCGGGGCCTAAGACCTTGTGTGGAGTCGGGGCCGGAACCTGAGGATTCCTCTCCTGTGCTGACATGGATCTTGGGGTACTTCTGGAGTCTCCCCAGGGGAGTCAATCCTCATCTCGAATGCGGGCATGCACTTGCGCTTTCCTCCAGAGCGGTAGCAGCAGTGTTAAGCAGTCCGCCGCGTGGATCAAAGGATCTATGGTTTTCCCTCGAGTCTTTCCCACGAGGCTTTCCCACAGGGCTGTCCCACGTGCACACGTGGTGGGAGTCGATCCTCGGCTTGAACGTCAAGGCAGTGCAGGGAAAACAGGTTCCTCTGGAATGGACTGACACATCTGGGGGACTCTTGGAATGGTGGCACGACCCTGGAGTTCCTCTCGCCTTTCCTGTGGAGAGCGCCTCCTCTTGAGATGCGACGGGAACGCCGGGAATTCTTTCCCTACGAAACAGGGAAAGGATCCCTCATCTCGAGCTAGGAGGCGGAAACGGGGCTCCCCTGGATGTGTTCGGGACCCTACGTGCTTCCTCTCGAGTGGAGACGGGTATGTCGGGGAACTTCTTGAGTTGCAGCAAGGGTGTGAAGGACCCTTTGGAAGTTCCAGTGGTTAGATGTGATTGGCCTCGAGAAGCCTCAGCGGAAATGGGCCTCATCTCGCTTGGAGGGCAAAACCTCCTGGATTTTCTCGAGTTGCGGCAGGTGCTCTCGACTTACGACGGGGACCTCAGGGACCCGCTCTGGTGGCCTCAGGAAAGGCCAGTCCCCATGCGAGTTCCTCGGGGGCCTCTCGGCATTCCTCTCCCGTCGATGCCGGGGCCTAAGACCTTGTGTGGAGTCGGGGCCGGAACCTGAGGATTCCTCTCCAGTGCTGACATGGATCTTGGGGTACTTCTGGAGTCTCCCCAGGGGAGTCAGCCCTCGTCTCGAATGCGGGCATGCACTTGCGCTTTCCTCCAGAGCGGTAGCAGCAGTGTCACGCAGTCCGCCGCGTGGATCAAAGGATCTATGGTTTTCCCTCGAGTCTTTCCCACGAGGCTTTCCCACGAGGCTTTCCCACAGGGCTGTCCCACGTGCACACGTGGTGGGAGTGGATCCTCGGCTTGAACGTCAAGGCAGTGCAGGGAAAACAGGTTCCTCTGGAATGGACTGACACATCTGGGGGACTCTTGGAATGGTGGCACGACCCTGGAGTTCCTCTCGCCTTTCCTGTGGAGAGCGCCTCCTCTTGAGATGCGACGGGAACGCCGGGAATTCTTTCCCTACGAAACAGGGAAAGGATCCCTCATCTCGAGCTAGGAGGCGGAAACGGGTCTCCCCTGGATGTGTGCGGGACCCCACGTGCTTCCTCTCGAGTGGAGACGGGTATGTCGGGGAACTTCTTGAGTTGCAGCAAGGGTGTGAAGGACCCTTTGGAAGTTCCAGTGGTTAGACGTGATTAGCCTCGAGAAGCCTCAGCGGAAATGGGCCTCATCTCGCCTGGAGGGCAAAACCTCCTGGATTTTCTCGAGTTGCGGCAGGTTCTCTCGACTTACGACGGGGACCTCAGGGACCCGCTCTGGTGGCCTCAGGAAAGGCCAGTCCCCATGTGAGTTCCTCGGGGGCCTCTCGGGATTCCTCTCCCGTCGATGCCGGGGCCTAAGACCTTGTGTGGAGTCGGGGCCGGAACCTGAGGATTCCTCTCCAGTGCTGACATGGATCTTGGGGTACTTCTGGAGTCTCCCCAGGGGAGTCAGTCCTCGTCTCGAATGCGGGCATGCACTTGCACTTTCCTCCAGAGCGGTAGCAGCAGTGTCACACGGTCCGCCGCGTGGATCAAAGGATCTATGGTTTTCCCTCGAGTCTTTCCCAAGAGGCTTTCCCACGAGGCTTTCCCACAGGGCTGTCCCACGTGCACACGTGGTGGGAGTCGATCCTCGGCTTGAACGTCAAGGCAGTGCAGGGAAAACAGGTTCCTCTTGAATGGACTGACACATCTGGGGGTCTCTTGGAATGGTGCCACGACCCTGGAGTTCCTCTCGCCTTTCCTGTGGAGAGCGCAACCTCTTGAGATGCGACGGGAACGCCGGGAATTCTTTCCCTACGAAACAGGGAAAGGATCCCTCATCTCGAGCTAGGAGGCGGAAACGGGGCTCCCCTGGATGTGTGCGGGACCCCACGTGCTTCTTCTCGAGTGGAGACGGGTATGTCGCGGAACTGCTTGAGTTGCAGCAAGGGTGTGAAGGACCCTTTGGAAGTTCCAGTGGTTAGATGTGATTAGCCTCGAGAAGCCTCAGCGGAAATGGGCCTCATCTCGCTTGGAGGGCAAAACCTCCTGGATTTTCTCGAGTTGCGGCAGGTGCTCTCGACTTACGATGGGGACCTCAGGGACCCGCTCTGGTGGCCTCAGGAAAGGCCAGTCCCCATGCGAGTTCCTCGGGGGCCTCTCGGCATTCCTCTCCCGTCGATGCCGGGGCCTAAGACCTTGTGTGGAGTCGGGGCCGGAACCTGAGGATTCCTCTCCAGTGCTGACATAGATCTTGGGGTACTTCTGGAGTCTCCCCAGGGGAGTCTGTCCTCGTCTCGAATGCGGGCATGCACTTGCGCTTTCCTCAAGAGCGGTAGCAGCAGTGTCACGCAGTCCGCCGCGTGGATCAAAGGATCTATGGTTTTCCCTCGAGTCTTTCCCACGAGGCTTTCCCACGAGGCTTTCCCACAGGGCTGTCCCACGTGCACACGTGGTGGGAGTCGATCCTCGGCTTGAACGTCAAGGCAGTGCAGGGAAAACAGGTTCCTCTGGAATGGACTGACACATCTGGGGGACTCTTGGAATGGTGGCACGACCCTGGAGTTCCTCTCGCCTTTCCTGTGGAGAGCGCCTCCTCTTGAGATGCGACGGGAACGCCGGGAATTCTTTCCCTACGAAACAGGGAAAGGATCCCTCATCTCGAGCTAGAAGGCAGAAACAGGACTCCCCTGGATGTGTGCGGGAACCTCGTGCTTCCTCTCGAGTGGAGACGGGTATGTCGGGGACCTTCTTGAGTTGCAGCACGGGTGTGAAGGACCCTTTGGAAGTTCCAGTGGTTAGATGTGATTGGCCTCGAGAAGCCTCATCGGAAATGGGCCTCATCTCGCCTGGAGGGCAAAACCTCCTGGATTTTCTCGAGTTGCGGCAGTTGCTCTCGACTTACGACGGGGACCTCAGGGACCCGCTCTGGTGGCCTCAGGAAAGGCCAGTCCCCATGCGAGTTCCTCGGGGGCCTCACGGGATTCCTCTCTCGTCGATGCCGGGGCCTAAGACCTTGTGTGGAGTCGGGGCCGGAACCTGAGGATTCCTCTCCAGTGCTGACATGGATCTTGGGGTACTTCTGGAGTCTCCCCAGGGGAGTCAGTCCTCGTCTCGAATGCGGGCATGCACTTGCGCTTTCCTCCAGAGCGGTAGCAGCAGCGTCACGCAGACCAACGTGTGGATCAAAGGATCTATGGTTTTCCCTCGAGTCTTTCCCACGAGGCTTTCCCACGAGGCTTTCCCACAGGGCTGTCCCACGAGCACACGTGGTGGGAGTCGATCCTCGGCTTGAACGTCAAGGCAGTGCAGGGAAAACAGGTTCCTCTGGAATGGACTGACACATCTGGGGGATTCTTGGAATGGTGGCACGACCCTGGAGTTCCTCTCGCCTTTCTTGTGGAGAGCGCCTCCTCTTGAGATGCGACGGGGACGCCGGGAATTCTTTCCCTACGAAACAGGGAAACGATCCCTCATCTCTAGCTAGGGGGCGGAAACGGAGCTCCCCTGGATGTGTGCGGGACCCCACGTGCTTCCTCTCGAGTGGAGACGGGTATGTCGGGGAACTTCTTGAGTTGCAGCAAGGGTGTGAAGGACCCTTTGGAAGTTCCAGTGGTTAGATGTGATTAGCCTCGAGAAGCCTCAGCGGAAATGGGCCTCATCTCGCCTGGAGGGCAAAACCTCCTGGATTTTCTCGAGTTGCGGCAGGTGCTCTCGACTTACGACGGGGACCTCAGGGACCCGCTCTGGTGGCCTCAGGAAAGGCCAGTCCCCATGCGAGTTCCTTGGAGGCCTCTCGGGATTCCTCTCCCGTCGATGCCGGGCCTAAGACCTTGTGTGGAGTCGGGGCCGGAAACTGAGGAATCCTCTTCAGTGCTGACATGGATCTTGGGGTACTTCTGGAGTCTCCCCAGGGGAGTCAGTCCTCGTCTCGAATGCGGGCATGCACTTGCGCTTTCCTCCAGAGCGGCAGCAGCAGTGTCACGCAGTCCGCCGCGTGGATCAAAGGATCTGTGGTTTTCCCTCAAGTCTTTCCCACGAGGCTTTCCCACGAGGCTTTCCCACAGGGCTGTCCCACGTGCACACGTGGTGGGAGTCGATCCTCGCCTGGAACGTCAAGGCAGTGCAGGGAAAACAGGTTCCTCTGGAATGGACTGACACATCTGGGGGACTCTTGGAATGGTGTCACGACCCTGGAGTTCCTCTCGCCTTTCCTGTGGAGAGCGCCTCCTCTGGAGATGCGACGGGAACGCCGGGAATTCTTTCCCTACGAAACAGTGAAAGGATCCCTCATCTCGAGCTAGGAGGCGGAAACGGGGCTCCCCTGGATGTGTGCGGGACCCCACGTGCTTCCTCTCGAGTGGAGACGGGTATGTCGGGGACCTTCTTGAGTTGCAGCAAGGGTGTGAAGGACCCTTTGGAAGTTCCAGTGGTTAGACGTGATTGGCCTCGAGAAGCCTCAGCGGAAATGGGCCTCATCTCGCCTGGAGGGCAAAACCTCCTGGATTTTCTCGAGTTGCGGCAGATGCTCTCGACTTACAACGAGGACCTCAGGGACCCGCTCTGGTGGCCTCAGGAAAGGCCAGTCCCCATGCGACTTCCTCTGGGGATTCCTCTCCCGTCGATGCCGGGGCCTAAGACTTTGTGTGGAGTCGGGGCCGGAACCTGAGGATTCCTCTCCAGTGCTGACATGGATCTTGGGGTACTTCTGGAGTCTCCCCAGGGGAGTCAGTCCTCGTCTCGAATGCGGGCATGCACTTGGGCTTTCCTCCAGAGCGGCAGCGGCAGTGTCACACAGTCCGCCGCATGGATCAAAGGATCTATGGTTTTCCCTCGAGTCTTTCCCACGAGGCTTTCCCACGAGGCTTTCCCACAGGGCTGTCCCACGTGCACACGTGGTGGGAGTCGATCCTCGGCTTGAACGTCAAGGCAGTGCATGGAAAACAGGTTCCTCTGGAATGGACTGACACATCTGGGGGACTCTTGGAATGGTGGCACGACCCTGGAGTTCCTCTCGCCTTTCCTGTGGAGAGCGCCTCCTCTTGAGATGCGACGGGAACGCCGGGAATTCTTTCCCTACGAAACAGGGAAAGGATCCCTCATCTCGAGCTAGGAGGCGGAAACGGGGCTCCCCTGGATGTGGGCGGGACACCACGTGCTTCCTCTCGAGTGGAGACGGGTATGTCGGGGAACTTCTTGAGTTGCAGCAAGGGTGTGAAGGACCCTTTGGAAGTTCCAGTGGTTAGACG
Source organism: Ovis canadensis (assembly GCF_042477335.2). Classification (NCBI taxonomy): domain Eukaryota; kingdom Metazoa; phylum Chordata; class Mammalia; order Artiodactyla; family Bovidae; genus Ovis; species Ovis canadensis. The sequence continues at coordinate 6,681,203 of NC_091252.1, forward strand.
TGATTAGCCTCGAGAAGCCTCAGCGGAAATGGGCCTCATCTCGCCTGGAGGGCAAAACCTCCTGGATTTTCTCGAGTTGCGGCAGGTGCTCTCGACTTACGACGGGGACCTCAGGGACCCGCTCTGGTGGCCTCAGGAAAGGCCAGTCCCCATGCGAGTTCCTTGGGGGCCTCTCGGGATTACTCTCCCGTCGATGCCGGGCCTAAGACCTTGTGTGGAGTCGGGGTCGGAACCTGAGGCTTCCTCTTCAGTGCTCACATGGAACTTGGGGTACTTCTGGAGTCTCCCCAGGGGAGTCAGTCCTCGTCTCGAATGCGGGCATGCACTTGCTCTATCCTCCAGAGCGGTAGCAGCAGTGTCACGCAGTCCGCCGCGTGGATCAAAGGATCTAGGGTTTTCCCTCGAGTCTTTCCCACGAGGCTTTCCCACGAGGCTTTCCCACAGGGCTGTCCCACGTGTACACGTGGTGGGAGTCGATCCTCGGCTTGAACGTCAAGGCAGTGCAGGGAAAACAGGTTCCTCTGGAATGGACTGACACATCTGGGGGACTCTTGGAATGGTGGCATGTCCCTGGAGTTACTCTCGCCTTTCCTGTGGAGAGCGCCTCCTCTTGAGATGCGACGGGAACGCCGGGAATTCTTTACCTACGAAACAGGGAAAGGATCCCTCATCTCGTGCTAGGAGGCGGAAACGGGGCTCCCCTGGATGTGTGCGGGACACCACGTGCTTCCTCTCGAGTGCAGACGGGTATGTCGGGGAACTTCTTGAGTTGCAGCAAGGGTGTGAAGGACCCTTTGGAAGTTCCAGGGGTTAGACGTGATTAGCCTCGAGAAGCCTCAGCGGAAATGGGCCTCATCTCGCCTAGAGGGCAAAACCTCCTGGATTTTCTCGAGTTGCGGCAGGTGCTCTCGACTTACGACGGGGACCTCAGGAACCCGCTCTGGTGGCCTGAGGAAAGGCCAGTCCCCATGCGAGTTCCTCGGGGGCCTCTCGGGATTCCTCTCCCGTCGATGCCGGGGCCTAAGACCTTGTGTGGAGTCGGGGCCGGAACCTGAGGATTCCTCTCCAGTGCTGACATGGATCTTGGGGTACTTCTGGAGTCTCCCCAGGGGAGTCAGTCCTCGTCTCGAATGCGGGCATGCACTTGCGCTTTTCTCCAGAGCGGTAGCAGCAGTGTCACGCAGTCCGCCGCGTGGATCAAAGGATCTATGGTTTTCCCTCGAGTCTTTCCCACGAGGCTTTCCCACGAGGCTTTCCCACAGGGCTGTCCCACGTGCACACGTGGTGGGAGTCGATCCTCGGCTTGAACGTCAAGGCAGTGCAGGGAAAACAGGTTCCTCTGGAATGGACTGACACATCTGGGGGACTCTTGGAATGGTGGCATGACCCTGGAGTTCCTCTCGCCTTTCCTGTGGAGAGCGCCTCCTCTTGAGATGCGACGGGAACGCCGGGAATTCTTTCCCTACGAAACAGGGAAAGGATCCCTCATCTCGAGCTAGGAGGCGGAAATGGGGCACCCCTGGATGTGTGCGGGACACCACGTGCTTCCTCTCGAGTGCAGACGGGTATGTCGGGGAACTTCTTGAGTTGCAGCAAGGGTGTGAAGGACCCTTTGGAAGTTCCAGTGGTTAGATGTGATTGGCCTCGAGAAGCCTCAGTGGAAATGGGCCTCATCTCGCCTGGAGGGCAAAACCTCCTGGATTTTCTCGAATTGCTGCAGGTGCTCTCGACTTATGACGGGGACCTCAGGGAACCGCTCTGGTGGCCTCAGGAAAGGCCAGTCCCCATGCGAGTTCCTCGGGGGCCTCTCGGGATTCCTCTCCCGTCGATGCCGGGGCCTAAGACCTTGTGTGGAATCGGGGCCGGAACCTGAGGATTCCTCTCCAGTGCTGACATGGATCTTGGGGTACTTCTGGAGTCTCCCCAGGGGAGTCAGTCCTCGTCTCGAATGCGCGCATGCACTTGCGCTTTCCTCCAGAGCGGTAGCAGCAGTGTCACGCAGTCCGCTGCGTGGATCAAAGGATCTATGGTTTTCCCTCGAATCTTTCCCACGAGGCTTTCCCACGAGGCTTTCCCACAGGGCTGTCCCACTTGCCCACGTGGTGGGAGTCGATCCTCGGCTTGAACGTCAAGGCAGTGCAGGGAAAACAGGTTCCTCTGGAACGGACTGACACATCTGGGGGACTCTTGGAATGGTGGCACGACCCTGGAGTTCCTCTGGCCTTTCCTGTGGAGAGCGCCTCCTCTTGAGATGCGACGGGAACGCCGGGAATTCTTTCCCTACGAAACAGGGAAAGGATCCCTCATCTCGAGCTAGGAGGCGGAAACGGGGCTCCCCTGGATGTGTGCGGGACCCCACGTGCTTCCTCTCGAGTGGAGACGGGTATGTCGGGGAACTTCTTGAGTTGCAGCAAGGGTGCGAAGGACCCTTTGGAAGTTCCAGTGGTTAGATGTGATTGGCCTCGAGAAGCCTCAGCGGAAATGGGCCTCATCTCGCCTGGAGGGCAAAACCTCCTGGATTTTCTCGAGTTGCGGCAGGTGCTCTCGACTTACGACGGGGACCTCAGGGACCCGCTCTGGTGGACTCAGGAAAGGCCAGTCCCCATGCGAGTTCCGCGGGGGCCTCTCGGGATTCCTCTCCCGTCGATGCCGGGGCCTAAGACCTTGTGTGGAGTCGGGGCCGGAACCTGAGGATTCCTCTCCAGTGCTGACATGGATCTTGGGGTACTTCTGGAGTCTCCCCAGGGGAGTCAGTCCTCGTCTCGAATGCGGGCATGTACTTGCGCTTCCTCCAGAGCGGTAGCAGCAGAGTCACGCAGTCCGCAGCGTGGATCAAAGGATCTATGGTTTTCCCTCGAGTCTTTCCCACAAGGCTTTCCCACGAGGCTTTCCCACAGGGCTGTCCCACGTGCACACGTGGTGGGAGTCGATCCTCGGCTTGAACGTCAAGGCAGTGCAGGGAAAACAGGTTCGTCTGGAATGGACTGACACATCTGGGGGACTCTTGGAATGGTCGCATGACCCTGGAGTTCCTCTCGCCTTTCCTGTGGAGAGCGCCTCCTCTTGAGATGCGACGGGAAGGCCGGGAATTCTTTCCCTACGAAACAGGGAAAGGATCCCTCATCTCGAGCTAGGAGGCGGAAACGGGGCTCCCCTTGATGTGTGCGGGACACCACGTGCTTCCTCTCGAGTGCAGACGGGTATGTCGGGGAACTTCTTGAGTTGCAGCAAGGGTGTGAAGGACCCTTTGGAAGTTCCAGTGGTTAGATGTGATTGGCCTCGAGAAGCCTCAGCGGAAATGGGCCTCATCTCGGCTGGAGGGCAAAACCTCCTGGATTTTCTCGAGTTGCGGCAGGTGCTCTCGACTTACGACGGGGACCTCAGGGACCCGCTCTGGTGGCCTCAGGAAAGGCCAGTCCCCATGCGAGTTCCTCGGGGGCCTCTCGGGATTCCTCTCCCGTCGATGCCGGGGCCCAAGACCTTGTGTGGAGTCGGGGCCGGAACCTGAGGATTCCTCTCCAGTGCTGACATGGATCTTGGGGTACTTCTGGAGTCTCCCCAGGGGAGTCAGTCCTCGTCTCGAATGCTGGCATTCACTTGCGCTTTCCTCCAGAGCGGTAGCAGCAGTGTCACGCAGTCCGCCGCGTGGATCAAAGGATCTATGGTTTTCCCTCGAGTCTTTCCCACGAGGCTTTCCCACGAGGCTTTCCCACAGGGCTGTCCCACGTGCACACGTGGTGGGAGTCGATCCTCGCCTGGAACGTCAAGGCAGTGCAGGGAAAACAGGTTCCTCTGGAATGGACTGACACATCTGGGGGACTCTTGGAATGGTGTCACGACCCTGGAGTTCCTCTCGCCTTACCTGTGGAGAGCGCCTCCTCTTGAGATGCAACGGGGACGCCGGGAATTCTTTCCCTACGAAACAGGGAAAGGATCCCTCATCTCTAGCTAGGGGGCGGAAACGGAGCTCCCCTGGATGTGTGCTGGACCCCACGTGCTTCCTCTCGAGTGGAGACGGGTATGTCGGGGAACTTCTTTAGTTGCAGCAATGGTGTGAAGGACCCTTTGGAAGTTCCAGTGGTTAGATGTGATTGGCCTCGAGAAGCCTCAGCGGAAATGGGCCTCATCTCGCCTGGAGGGCAAAACCTCCTGGATTTTCTCGAGTTGCGGCAGGTGCTCTCGACTTACGTCGGGGACCTCAGGGAACCGCTCTGGTGGCCTCAGGAAAAACCAGTCCCCATGCGAGTTCCACGGGGCCTCTCGGGATTCCTCTCCCGTCGATGCCGGGGCCTAAGACCTTGTGTGGAGTCGGGGCCGGAACCTGAGGATTCCTCTCCAGTGCTGACATTTATCTTGGGCTACCTCTTGAGTCTCCCCAGGGGAGTCAGTCCTGTCTCGAATGCGGGCATGCACTTGCGCTTTCCTCCAGAGCGGTAGCAGCAGTGTCACGCAGTCCGCCGCGAGGATCAAAGGATCTATGGTTTTCCCTCGAGTCTTTCCCACGAGGCTTTCCCACGAGGCTTTCCCACAGGGCTGTCCCACGTGCACACGTGGTGGGAGTCGATCCTCGGCTTGAACGTCAAGGCAGTGCAGGGAAAACAGGTTCCTCTGGAATGGACTGACACATCTGGGGGACTCTTGGAATGGTGGCACGACCCTGGAGTTCCTCTCGCCTTTCCTGTGGACAGCGCCTCCTCTTGAGATGCGACGGGAACGCCGGGAATTCTTTCCCTACGAAACAGGGAAAGGATCCCTCATCTCGAGCTAGGAGGCGGAAACGGGGCTACCCTGGATGTGTGCGGGACCCACGTGCTTCCTCTCGAGTGGAGTCGGGTATGTCGGGGAACTTCTTGAGTTGCAGCAAGGGTGTGAAGGACCCTTTGGAAGTTCCAGTGGTTAGACGTGATTAGCCTCGAGAAGCCTCAGCGGAAATGGGCCTCATCTCGCCTGGAGGTGAAAACCTCCTGGATTTTCTCGAGTTGCGGCAGGTGCTCTTGAATTACGACGGTGACCTCAGGGACCCGCTCTGGTGGCCTCAGGAAAGGCCGGTCCCCACGCGAGTTCCTCGGGGGCCTCTCGGGATTCCTCTCCCGTCGATGCCGGGGCCTAAGACCTTGTGTGGAGTCTGGGCCGGAACCTGAGGATTCCTCTCCAGGGCTGACATGGATCTTGGGCTACTTCTGGAGTCTCCCCAGGGGAGTCAGTCCTCGTCTCGAATGCGGGCATGCACTTGCGCTTTCCTCCTGAGCGGTAGCAGCAGTGTCACGCAGTCCTCCGCGTGGATCAAAGGATCTACGGTTTTCCCTCGAGTCATTCCCTCGAGGCTTTCCCACGAGGCTTTCCCACGAGGCTTTCCCACAGGGCTGTCCCACGTGCACACGTGGTGGGAGTAGATCCTCGGCTTGATCGTCAAGGCAGTGCAGGGAAAACAGGTTCCTCTGGAATGGACTGACACATCTGGGGGACTCTTGGAATGGTGTCACGACCCTGGAGTTCCTCTCGCCTTACCTGTGGAGAGCGCCTCCTCTTGAGATGCAACGGGGACGCCGGGAATTCTTTCCCTACGAAACAGGGAAAGGATCCCTCATCTCTAGCTAGGGGGCGGAAACGGAGCTCCCCTGGATGTGTGCTGGACCCCACGTGCTTCCTCTCGAGTGGAGACGGGTATGTCGGGGAACTTCTTGAGTTGCAGCAATGGTGTGAAGGACCCTTTGGAAGTTCCAGTGGTTAGATGTGATTGGCCTCGAGAAGCCTCAGCGGAAATGGGCCTCATCTCGCCTGGAGGGCAAAACCTCCTGGATTTTCTCGAGTTGCGGCAGGTGCTCTCGACTTACGTCGGGGACCTCAGGGAACCGCTCTGGTGGCCTCAGGAAAAACCAGTCCCCATGCGAGTTCCACGGGGGCCTCTCGGGATTCCTCTCCCGTCGATGCCGGGGCCTAAGACCTTGTGTGGAGTCGGGGCCGGAACCTGAGGATTCCTCTCCAGTGCTGACATGGATCTTGGGCTACTTCTTGAGTCTCCCCAGGGGAGTCAGTCCTGTCTCGAATGCGGGCATGCACTTGCGCTTTCCTCCAGAGCGGTAGCAGCAGTGTCACGCAGTCCGCCGCGTGGATCAAAGGATCTATGGTTTTCCCTCGAGTCTTTCCCACGAGGCTTTCCCACGAGGCTTTCCCACAGGGCTGTCCCACGTGCACACGTGGTGGGAGTCGATCCTCGGCTTGAACGTCAAGGCAGTGCAGGGAAAACAGGTTCCTCTGGAATGGACTGACACATCTGGGGGACTCTTGGAATGGTGGCACGACCCTGGAGTTCCTCTCGCCTTTCCTGTGGACAGCGCCTCCTCTTGAGATGCGACGGGAACGCCGGGAATTCTTTCCCTACGAAACAGGGAAAGGATCCCTCATCTCGAGCTAGGAGGCGGAAACGGGGCTACCCTGGATGTGTGCGGGACCCACGTGCTTCCTCTCGAGTGGAGTCGGGTATGTCGGGGAACTTCTTGAGTTGCAGCAAGGGTGTGAAGGACCCTTTGGAAGTTCCAGTGGTTAGACGTGATTAGCCTCGAGAAGCCTCAGCGGAAATGGGCCTCATCTCGCCTGGAAGTGAAAACCTCCTGGATTTTCTCGAGTTGCGGCAGGTGCTCTTGACTTACGACGGGGACCTCAGGGACCCGCTCTGGTGGCCTCAGGAAAGGCCAGTCCCCACGCGAGTTCCTCGGGGGCCTCTCGGGATTCCTCTCCCGTCGATGCCGGGGTCTAAGACCTTGTGTGGAGTCGGGGCCGGAACCTGAGGATTCCTCTCCAGTGCTGACATGGATCTTGGGCTACTTCTGGAGTCTCCTCAGGGGAGTCAGTCCTCGTCTCGAATGCGGGCATGCACTTGCGCTTTCCTCCTGAGCGGTAGCAGCAGTGTCACGCAGTCCTCCGCGTGGATCAAAGGATCTACGGTTTTCCCTCGAGTCATTCCCTCGAGGCTTTCCCACGAGGCTTTCCCACGAGGCTTTCCCACAGGGCTGTCCCACGTGCACACGTGGTGGGAGTAGATCCTCGGCTTGATCGTCAAGGCAGTGCAGGGAAAACAGGTTCCTCTGGAATGGACTGACACATCTGGGGGACACTTAGAATGGTGTCTAGACCCTGGAGTTCCTCTCTCCTTTCCTGTGGAGAGCGCCTCCTCTTGAGATGCGATGGGAACGCCGGGAATTCTTTCCCTACAAAACAGGGAAAGGATCCCTCATCTCGAGCTAGGAGGCGGAAACGGGGCTCCCCTTGATGTGTGCGGGACCCCACGTGTTTCCTCTCGAGTGGAGAGGGGTATGTCGGGGAACTTCTTGAGTTGCAGCAATGGTGTGAAAGACCCTTTGGAAGTTCCAGTGGTTAGATGTGATTGGCCTCGAAAAGCCTCAGCGGAAATGGGCCTCATCTCGCCTGGAGGGCAAAACCTCCTGGATTTTCTCGAGTTGCGGCAGGTGCTCTCGACTTACGACGGGGACCTCAGGGACCCGCTCTGGTGGCCTCAGGAAAGGCCAGTCCCCATGCGAGTTCCTCGGGGGCCTCTCGGGATTCCTCTCCCGTCGATGCCGGGGCCCAAGACCTTGTGAGGAGTCGGGGCCGGAACCTGAGGATTCCTCTCCAGTGCTGACATGGATCTTGGGGTACTTCTGGAGTGCCCCAGGGGAGTCAGTCCTCGTGTCGAATGCGGGCATGCACTTGCGCTTTCCTCCAGAGCGGTAGCAGCAGTGTCACGCAGTCCTCCGCCTGGATCAATGGATCTATGGTTTTCCCTCGAGTCATTCCCTCGAGGCTTTCCCACGAGGCTTTCCCACGAGGCTTTCCCACAGGGCTGTCCCACGTGCACACGTGGTGGGAGTCGATCCTCGGCTGGAACGTCAAGGCAGTGCAGGGAAAACAGGTTCCTCTGGAATGGACTGACACATCTGGGGGACTCTTGGAATGGTGTCACGACCCTGGAGTTCCTCTCGCCTTACCTGTGGAGAGCGCCTCCTCTTGAGATGCGTCGGGGACGCCGGGAATTCTTTCCCTACGAAACAGGGAAAGGATCCCTCATCTCTAGCTAGGGGGCCTAAACGGAGCTCCCCTGAATGTGTGCTGGACCCCACGTGCTTCCTCTCGAGTGGAGACGGGTATGTCGGTGAACTTCTTGAGTTGCAGCAATGGTGTGAAGGACCCTTTGGAAGTTCCAGTGGTTAGATGTGATTGGCCTCGAGAAGCCTCAGCGGAAATGGGCCTCATCTCGCCTGGAGGGCAAAACCTCCTGGATTTTCTCGAGTTGCGGCAGGTGCTCTCGACTTACGTCGGGGACCTCAGGGAACCGCTCTGGTGGCCTCAGGAAAAACCAGTCCCCATGCGAGTTCCACGGGGGCCTCTCGGGATTCCTCTCCCGTCGATGCCGGGGCCTAAGACCTTGTGTGGAGTCGGGGCCGGAACCTGAGGATTCCTCTCCAGTGCTGACATGGATCTTGGGCTACTTCTTGAGTCTCCCCAGGGGAGTCAGTCCTGTCTCGAATGCGGGCATGCACTTGCGCTTTCCTCCAGAGCGGTAGCAGCAGTGTCACGCAGTCCGCCGCGTGGATCAAAGGATCTATGGTTTTCCCTCGAGTCTTTCCCACGAGGCTTTCCCACGAGGCTTTCCCACAGGGCTGTCCCACGTGCACACGTGGTGGGAGTCGATCCTCGGCTTGAACGTCAAGGCAGTGCAGGGAAAACAGGTTCCTCTGGAATGGACTGACACATCTGGGGGACTCTTGGAATGGTGGCACGACCCTGGAGTTCCTCTCGCCTTTCCTGTGGAGAGCGCCTCCTCTTGAGATGCGACGGGAACGCCGGGAATTCTTTCCCTACGAAACAGGGAAAGGATCCCTCATCTCGAGCTAGGAGGCGGAAACAGGGCTACCCTGGATGTGTGCGGGACCCACGTGCTTCCTCTCGAGTGGAGTCGGGTATGTCGGGGAACTTCTTGAGTTGCAGCAAGGGTGTGAAGGACCCTTTGGAAGTTCCAGTGGTTAGACGTGATTAGCCTCGAGAAGCCTCAGCGGAAATGGGCCTCATCTCGCCTGGAGGTGAAAACCTCCTGGATTTTCTCGAGTTGCGGCAGGTGCTCTTGACTTACGACGGGGACCTCAGGGACCCGCTCTGGTGGCCTCAGGAAAGGCCAGTCCCCACGCGAGTTCCTCGGGGGCCTCTCGGGATTCCTCTCCCGTCGATGCCGGGGCCTAAGACCTTGTGTGGAGTCGGGGCCGGAACCTGAGGATTCCTCTCCAGTGCTGACATGGATCTTGGGGTACTTCTGGAGTCTCCCCAGGGGAGTCAGTCCTCGTCTCGAATGCTGGCATTCACTTGCGCTTTCCTCCAGAGCGGTAGCAGCAGTGTCACGCAGTCCGCCGCGTGGATCAAAGGATCTATGGTTTTCCCTCGAGTCTTTCCCACGAGGCTTTCCCACGAGGCTTTCCCACAGGGCTGTCCCACGTGCACACGTGGTGGGAGTCGATCCTCGGCTTGAACGTCAAGGCAGTGCAGGGAAAACAGGTTCCTCTGGAATGGACTGACACATCTGGGGGACTCTTGGAATGGTGTCACGACCCTGGAGTTCCTCTCGCCTTACCTGTGGAGAGCGCCTCCTCTTGAGATGCAACGGGGACGCCGGGAATTCTTTCCCTACGAAACAGGGAAAGGATCCCTCATCTCTAGCTAGGGGGCGGAAACGGAGCTCCCCTGGGTGTGTGCTGGACCCCACGTGCTTCCTCTCGAGTGGAGACGGGTATGTCGGGGAACTTCTTGAGTTGCAGCAATGGTGTGAAGGACCCTTTGGAAGTTCCAGTGGTTAGATGTGATTGGCCTCGAGAAGCCTCAGCGGAAATGGGCCTCATCTCGCCTGGAGGGCAAAACCTCCTGGATTTTCTCGAGTTGCGGCAGGTGCTCTCGACTTACGTCGGGGACCTCAGGGAACCGCTCTGGTGGCCTCAGGAAAAACCAGTCCCCATGCGAGTTCCACGGGGGCCTCTCGGGATTCCTCTCCCGTCGATGCCGGGGCCTAAGACCTTGTGTGGAGTCGGGGCCGGAACCTGAGGATTCCTCTCCAGTGCTGACATGGATCTTGGGCTACTTCTTGAGTCTCCCCAGGGGAGTCAGTCCTGTCTCGAATGCGGGCATGCACTTGCGCTTTCCTCCAGAGCGGTAGCAGCAGTGTCACGCAGTCCGCCGCGTGGATCAAAGGATCTATGGTTTTCCCTCGAGTCTTTCCCACGAGGCTTTCCCACGAGGCTTTCCCACAGGGCTGTCCCACGTGCACACGTGGTGGGAGTCGATCCTCGGCTTGAACGTCAAGGCAGTGCAGGGAAAACAGGTTCCTCTGGAATGGACTGACACATCTGGGGGACTCTTGGAATGGTGGCACGACCCTGGAGTTCCTCTCGCCTTTCCTGTGGACAGCGCCTCCTCTTGAGATGCGACGGGAACGCCGGGAATTCTTTCCCTACGAAACAGGGAAAGGATCCCTCATCTCGAGCTAGGAGGCGGAAACGGGGCTACCCTGGATGTGTGCGGGACCCACGTGCTTCCTCTCGAGTGGAGTCGGGTATGTCGGGGAACTTCTTGAGTTGCAGCAAGGGTGTGAAGGACCCTTTGGAAGTTCCAGTGGTTAGACGTGATTAGCCTCGAGAAGCCTCAGCGGAAATGGGCCTCATCTCGCCTGGAAGTGAAAACCTCCTGGATTTTCTCGAGTTGCGGCAGGTGCTCTTGACTTACGACGGGGACCTCAGGGACCCGCTCTGGTGGCCTCAGGAAAGGCCAGTCCCCACGCGAGTTCCTCGGGGGCCTCTCGGGATTCCTCTCCCGTCGTTGCCGGGGTCTAAGACCTTGTGTGGAGTCGGGGCCGGAACCTGAGGATTCCTCTCCAGTGCTGACATGGATCTTGGGCTACTTCTGGAGTCTCCCCAGGGGAGTCAGTCCTCGTCTCGAATGCGGGCATGCACTTGCGCTTTCCTCCTGAGCGGTAGCAGCAGTGTCACGCAGTCCTCCGCGTGGATCAAAGGATCTACGGTTTTCCCTCGAGTCATTCCCTCGAGGCTTTCCCACGAGGCTTTCCCACGAGGCTTTCCCACAGGGCTGTCCCACGTGCACACGTGGTGGGAGTAGATCCTCGGCTTGATCGTCAAGGCAGTGCAGGGAAAACAGGTTCCTCTGGAATGGACTGACACATCTGGGGGACACTTAGAATGGTGTCTAGACCCTGGAGTTCCTCTCTCCTTTCCTGTGGAGAGCGCCTCCTCTTGAGATGCGATGGGAACGCCGGGAATTCTTTCCCTACAAAACAGGGAAAGGATCCCTCATCTCGAGCTAGGAGGCGGAAACGGGGCTCCCCTTGATGTGTGCGGGACCCCACGTGTTTCCTCTCGAGTGGAGAGGGGTATGTCGGGGAACTTCTTGAGTTGCAGCAATGGTGTGAAAGACCCTTTGGAAGTTCCAGTGGTTAGATGTGATTGGCCTCGAGAAGCCTCAGCGGAAATGGGCCTCATCTCGCCTGGATGGCAAAACCTCCTGTATTTTCTCGAGTTGCGGCAGGTGCTCTCGACTTACGACGGGGACCTCAGGGACCCGCTCTGGTGGCCTCAGGAAAGGCCAGTCCCCATGCGAGTTCCTCGGGGGCCTCTCGGGATTCCTCTCCCGTCGATGCCGGGGCCCAAGACCTTGTGAGGAGTCGGGGCCGGAACCTGAGGATTCCTCTCCAGTGCTGACATGGATCTTGGGGTACTTCTGGAGTGCCCCAGGGGAGTCAGTCCTCGTGTCGAATGCGGGCATGCACTTGCGCTTTCCTCCAGAGCGGTAGCAGCAGTGTCACGCAGTCCTCCGCCTGGATCAATGGATCTATGGTTTTCCCTCGAGTCATTCCCTCGAGGCTTTCCCACGAGGCTTTCCCACGAGGCTTTCCCACAGGGCTGTCCCACGTGCACACGTGGTGGGAGTCGATCCTCGGCTGGAACGTCAAGGCAGTGCAGGGAAAACAGGTTCCTCTGGAATGGACTGACACATCTGGGGGACTCTTGGAATGGTGTCACGACCCTGGAGTTCCTCTCGCCTTACCTGTGGAGAGCGCCTCCTCTTGAGATGCGACGGGGACGCCGGGAATTCTTTTCCTACGAAACAGGGAAAGGATCCCTCATCTCTAGCTAGGGGGCCTAAACGGAGCTCCCCTGGATGTGTGCTGGACCCCACGTGCTTCCTCTCGAGTGGAGACGGGTATGTCGGGGAACTTCTTGAGTTGCAGCAATGGTGTGAAGGACCCTTTGGAAGTTCCAGTGGTTAGATGTGATTGGCCTCGAGAAGCCTCAGCGGAAATGGGCCTCATTTCGCCTGGAAGTGAAAACCTCCTGGATTTTCTCGAGTTGCGGCAGGTGCTCTCGACTTACGTCGGGGACCTCAGGGAACCGCTCTGGTGGCCTCAGGAAAAACCAGTCCCCATGCGAGTTCCACGGGGGCCTCTCGGGATTCCTCTCCCGTCGATGCCGGGGCCTAAGACCTTGTGTGGAGTCGGGGCCGGAACCTGAGGATTCCTCTCCAGTGCTGACATGGATCTTGGGCTACTTCTTGAGTCTCCCCAGGGGAGTCAGTCCTGTCTCGAATGCGGGCATGCACTTGCGCTTTCCTCCAGAGCGGTAGCAGCAGTGTCACGCAGTCCGCCGCGTGGATCAAAGGATCTATGGTTTTCCCTCGAGTCTTTCCCACGAGGCTTTCCCACGAGGCTTTCCCACAGGGCTGTCCCACGTGCACACGTGGTGGGAGTCGATCCTCGGCTTGAACGTCAAGGCAGTGCAGGGAAAACAGGTTCCTCTGGAATGGACTGACACATCTGGGGGACTCTTGGAATGGTGGCACGACCCTGGAGTTCCTCTCGCCTTTCCTGTGGACAGCGCCTCCTCTTGAGATGCGACGGGAACGCCGGGAATTCTTTCCCTACGAAACAGGGAAAGGATCCCTCATCTCGAGCTAGGAGGCGGAAACGGGGCTACCCTGGATGTGTGCGGGACCCACGTGCTTCCTCTCGAGTGGAGTCGGGTATGTCGGGGAACTTCTTGAGTTGCAGCAAGGGTGTGAAGGACCCTTTGGAAGTTCCAGTGGTTAGACGTGATTAGCCTCGAGAAGCGTCAGCGGAAATGGGCCTCATCTCGCCTGGAGATGAAAACCTCCTGGATTTTCTCGAGTTGCGGCAGGTGCTCTCGACTTACGACGGGGACCTCAGGGACCCGCTCTGGTGGCCTCAGGAAAGGCCAGTCCCCACGCGAGTTCCTCGGGGGCCTCTCGGGATTCCTCTCCCGTCGATGCCGGGGCCTAAGACCTTGTGTGGAGTCGGGGCCGGAACCTGAGGATTCCTCTCCAGTGCTGACATGGATCTTGGGGTACTTCTGGAGTCTCCCCAGGGGAGTCAGTCCTCGTCTCGAATGCGGGCATGCACTTGCGCTTTCCTCCTGAGCGGTAGCAGCAGTGTCACGCAGTCCTCCGCGTGGATCAAAGGATCTATGGTTTTCCCTCGAGTCATTCCCTCGAGGCTTTCCCACGAGGCTTTCCCACGAGGCTTTCCCACAGGGCTGTCCCACGTGCACACGTGGTGGGAGTAGATCCTCGGTTTGATCGTCAAGGCAGTGCAGGGAAAACAGGTTCCTCTGGAATGGACTGACACATCTGGGGGACTCTTAGAATGGTGTCTAGACCCTGGAGTTCCTCTCTCCTTTCCTGTGGAGAGCGCCTCCTCTTGAGATGCGATGGGAACGCCGGGAATTCTTTCCCTACAAAACAGGGAAAGGATCCCTCATCTCGAGCTAGGAGGCGGAAACGGGGCTCCCCTTGATGTGTGCGGGACCCCACGTGCTTCCTCTCGAGTGGAGACGGGTATGTCGGGGAACTTCTTGAGTTGCAGCAATGGTGTGAAAGACCCTTTGGAAGTTCCAGTGGTTAGATGTGATTGGCCTCGAGAAGCCTCAGCGGAAATGGGCCTCATCTCGCCTGGAGGGCAAAACCTCCTGGATTTTCTCGAGTTGCGGCAGGTGCTCTCGACTTACGACGGGGACCTCAGGGACCCGCTCTGGTGGCCTCAGGAAAGGCCAGTCCCCATGCGAGTTCCTCGGGGGCCTCTCGGGATTCCTCTCCCGTCGATGCCGGGGCCCAAGACCTTGTGAGGAGTCGGGGCCGGAACCTGAGGATTCCTCTCCAGTGCTGACATGGATCTTGGGGTACTTCTGGAGTGCCCCAGGGGAGTCAGTCCTCCTGTCGAATGCGGGCATGCACTTGCGCTTTCCTCCAGAGCGGTAGCAGCAGTGTCACGCAGTCCTCCGCGTGGATCAATGGATCTATGGTTTTCCCTCGAGTCATTCCCTCGAGGCTTTCCCACGAGGCTTTCCCACGAGGCTTTCCCACAGGGCTGTCCCACGTGCACACGTGGTGGGAGTCGATCCTCGGCTTGAAAGTCAAGGCAGTGCAGGGAAAACAGGTTCCTCTGGAATGGACTGACACATCTGGGGGACTCTTGGAATGGTGGCACGACCCTGGAGTTCCTCTCGCCTTTCCTGTGGAGAGCGCCTCCTCTTGAGATGCGACGGGAACGCCGGGAATTCTTTCCCTACGAAACAGGGAAAGGATCCCTCATCTCGAGCTAGGAGGCGGAAACGGGTCTCCCCTGGATGTGTACGGGACCCACGTGCTTCCTCTCGAGTGGATACGAGTATGTCGGGGAACTTCTTGAGTTGCAGCAAGGGTGTGAAGGACCCTTTGGAAGGTCCAGTGGTTAGATGTGATTGGCCTCGAGAAGCCTCAGCGGAAATGGGCCTCATCTCACCTGGAGGGCAAAACCTCCTGGATTTTCTCGAGTTGCGGCAGGTGCTCTCGACTTACGACGGGGACCTCAGGGAACCGCTCTGGTGGCCTCAGGAAAGGCCAGTCCCCATGCGAGTTCCTCGGTGGCCTCTCGGGATTCCTCTTCCGTCGATGCCGGGGCCTAAGACCTTGTGTGGAGTCGGGGCCGGAACCTGAGGATTCCTCTCCAGTGCTGACATGGATCTTGGGGTACTTCTGGAGTCTCCCCAGGGGAGTCAGTCCTCGTCTCGAATGCGGGCATGCACTTGCGCTTTCCTCCAGAGCGGTAGCAGCAGTGTCACGCAGTCCGCCGCGTGGATCATAGGTTCTATGGTTTCCCTCGAGTCTTTCCCACGAGGCTTTCCCACGAGGCTTTCCCACAGGGATGTCCCACGTGCACACGTGGTGGGAGTCGCTCCTAGGCTTGAACGTCAAGGCAGTGCAGGGAAAACAGGTTCCTCTGGAATGGACTGACACATCTGGGGGACTCTTGGAATGGTGTCACGACCCTGGAGTTCCTCTCGCCTTTCCTGTGGAGAGCGCCTCCTCTTGAGATGCGACGGGAACGCCGGGAATTCTTTCCCTACGATACAGGGAAAGGATCCCTCATCTCGAGCTAGGAGGCGGAAACGGGGCTCCCCTGGATGTGTGCGGGACACCACGTGCTTCCTCTCGAGTGGAGACGGGTATGTCGGGGAACTTCTTGAGTTGCAGCAAGCGTGTGAAGGACCCTTTGGAAGTTCCAGTGGTTAGATGTGATTGGCCTCGAGAAGCCTCAGCGGAAATGGGCCTCATCTCGCCTGGAGGGCAAAACCTCCTGGATTTTCTCGAGTTGCGGCAGGTGCTCTCGACTTACGACGGGGACCTCAGGGAACCGCTCTGGTGGCCTCAGGAAAGGCCAGTCCCCATGCGAGTTCCTCGGGGGCCTCTCGGGATTCCTCTCCCGTCGATGCCGGGGCCTAAGACCTTGTGTGGAGTCGGGGCCGGACCCTGAGGATTCCTCTCCAGTGCTGACATGGATCTTGGGGTACTTCTGGAATCTCCCCAGGGGAGTCAGTCCTCGTCTCGAATGCGGGCATGCACTTGCGCTTTCCTCCAGAGCGGTAGCAGCAGTGTCACGCAGTCCGCCGCGTGGATCAAAGGATCTATGGTTTTCCCTCGAGTCTTTCCCACGAGGCTTTCCCACGAAGCTTTCCCACAGGGCTGTCCCACGTGCACACGTGGTGGGTGTCGATCCTCGGCTTGAACGTCAAGGCAGTGCAGGGAAAACAGGTTCCTCTGGAATGGACTGACACATCTGGGGGACTCTTGGAATGGTGTCACGACCCTGGAGTTCCTCTCGCCTTTCCTGTGGAGAGCACCTCATCTTGAGATGCGACGGGAACGCCGGGAATTCTTTCCCTACGAAACAGGGAAAGGATCCCTCATCTCGAGCTTGGAGGCGGAAACGGGGCTCCCCTGGATGTGTGCGGGACCCCACGTGCTTCCTCTCGAGTGGAGACGGGTATGTCGGGGAACTTCTTGAGTTGCAGCAAGGGTGTGAAGGACCCTTTGGAAGTTCCAGTGGTTAGATGTGATTGGACTCGAGAAGCCTCAGCGGAAATGGGCCTCATCTCGCCTGGAGGACAAAACCTCCTGGATTTTCTCGAGTTGCGGCAGGTGCTCTCGACTTACGACGAGGACCTCAGGGACCCGCTCTGGTGGCCTCAGGAAAGGCCAGTCCCCATGCGAGTTCCTCTGGGGATTCCTCTCCCGTCGATGCCGGGGCCTAAGACCTTGTGTGGAGTCGGGGCCGGAACCTGAGGATTCCTCTCCAGTGCTGACATGAATCTTGGGGTACTTCTGGAGTCTCCCCAGGGGAGTCAGTCCTCGTCTAGAATGCGGGCATGCACTTGCGCTTTCCTCCAGAGCGGTAGCAGCAGTGTCACGCAGTCCGCCGCATGGATCAAAGGATCTATGGTTTTCCCTCGAGTCTTTCCCACGAGGCTTTCCCACGAGGCTTTCCCACAGGGCTGTCCCACGTGCACACGTGGTGGGAGTCGATCCTCGGCTTGAACGTCAAGGCAGTGCAGGGAAAACAGGTTCCTCTGGAATGGACTGACACATCTGGGGGACTCTTGGAATGGTGGCACGACCCTGGAGTTCCTCTCGCCTTTCCTGTGGAGAGCGCCTCCTCTTGAGATGCGACGGGAACGCTGGGAATTCTTTCCCTACGAAACAGGGAAAGGATCCCTCATCTCGAGCTAGGAGGCGGAAACGGGGCTCCCCTGGATGTGGGCGGGACACCACGTGCTTCCTCTCGAGTGGAGACGGGTATGTCCGGGAACTTCTTGAGTTGCAGCAAGGGTGTGAAGGACCCTTTGGAAGTTCCAGTGGTTAGACGTGATTAGCCTCGAGAAGCCTCAGCGGAAATGGGCCTCATCTCGCCTGGAGGGCAAAACCTCCTGGATTTTCTCGAGTTGCGGCAGGTGCTCTCGACTTACGACTGGGACCTCAGGGACCCGCTCTGGTGGCCTCAGGAAAGGCCAGTCCCCACGCGAGTTCCTTGGGGGCCTCTCGGGATTCCTCTCCCGTCGATGCCGGGCCTAAGACCTTGTGTGGAGTCGGGGCCGGAACCTGAGGATTCCTCTTCAGTGCTGACATGGATCTTGGGGTACTTCTGGAGTCTCCCCAGGGGAGTCAGCCCTCGTCTCGAATGCGGGCATGCACTTGCGCTTTCCTCCAGAGCGGTAACAGCAGTGTCACGCAGTCCGCCGCGTGGATCAAAGGATCTATGGTTTTCCCTCGAGTCTTTCCCACGAGGCTTTCCCACGAGGCTTTCCTACAGCGCTGTCCCACGTGCACACGTGGTGGGAGTAGATCCTCGGCTTGATCGTCAAGGCAGTGCAGGGAAAACAGGTTCCTCTGGAATGGACTGACACATCTGGGGGACTCTTAGAATGGTGTCTAGACCCTGGAGTTCCTCTCTCCTTTCCTGTGGAGAGCGCCTCCTCTTGAGATGCGATGGGAACGCCGGGAATTCTTTCCCTACAAAACAGGGAAAGGATCCCTCATCTCGAGCTAGGAGGCGGAAACGGGGCTCCCCTGGATGTGTGCGGGACCCCACGTGCTTCCTCTCGAGTGGAGACGGGTATGTCGGGGAACTGCTTGAGTTGCAGCAATGGTGTGAAAGACCCTTTGGAAGTTCCAGTGGTTAGATGTGATTGGCCTCGAGAAGCCTCATTGGAAATGGGCCTCATCTCGCCTGGAGGGCAAAACCTCCTGGATTTTCTCGAGTTGCGGCAGGTGCTCCCGACTTACGACGGGGACCTCAGGGAAATGCTCTGGTGGCCTCAGGAAAGGCCAGTCCCCATGCGAGTTCCTCGGGGGCCTCTCGGCATTTCTCTCCCGTCGATGCCGGGGCCTAAGACCTTGTGTGGAGTCGGGGCCGGAACCTGAGGATTCCTCTCCAGTGCTGACATGGATCTTGGGGTACTTCTGGAGTCTCCCCAGGGGAGTCAGTCCTCGTCTCGAATGCGGGCATGCACTTGCGCTTTCCTCCAGAGCGGTAGCAGCAGTGTCACGCAGTCCGCCGCGTGAATCAAAGGATCTATGGTTTCTCCTCGAGTCTTTCCCACGAGGCTTTCCCACGAGGCTTTCCCACAGGGCTGTCATACGTGCACACGTGGTGGGAGTCGATCCTCGGCTTGAACGTCAAGGCAGTGCAGGGAAAACAGGTTCCTCTGGAATGGACTGACACATCTGGGGGACTCTTAGAATGGTGTCTAGACCCTGGAGTTCCTCTCTCCTTTCCTGTGGAGAGCGCCTCCTCTTGAGATGCGATGGGAACGCCGGGAATTCTTTCCCTACAAAACAGGGAAAGGATCCCTCATCTCGAGCTAGGAGGCGGAAACGGGGCTCCCCTTGATGTGTGCGGGACCCCACGTGCTTCCTCTCGAGTGGAGAAGGGTATGTCGGGGAACTTCTTGAGTTGCAGCAATGGTGTGAAAGACCCTTTGGAAGTTCCAGTGGTTAGATGTGATTGGCCTCGAGAAGCCTCAGCGGAAATGGGCCTCATCTCGCCTGGAGGGCAAAACCTCCTGGATTTTCTCGAGTTGCGGCAGGTGCTCTCGACTTACGACGGGGACCTCAGGGACCCGCTCTGGTGGCCTCAGGAAAGGCCAGTCCCCATGCGAGTTCCTCGGGGGCCTCTCGGGATTCCTCTCCCGTCGATGCCGGGGCCCAAGACCTTGTGAGGAGTCGGGGCCGGAACCTGAGGATTCCTCTCCAGTGCTGACATGGATCTTGGGGTACTTCTGGATTGCCCCAGGGGAGTCAGTCCTCGTGTCGAATGCGGGCATGCACTTGCGCTTTCCTCCAGAGCGGTAGCAGCAGTGTCACGCAGTCTTCGGCGTGGATCAATGGATCTATGGTTTTCCCTCGAGTCATTCCCTGGAGGCTTTCCCACGAGGCTTTCCCACGAGGCTTTCCCACAGGGCTGTCCCACGTGCACACGTGGTGGGAGTCGCTCCTCGGCTTGAACGTCAAGGCAGTGCAGGGAAAACAGGTTCCTCTGGAATGGACTGACACATCTGAGGGACTCTTGGAATGGTGTCACGACCCTGGAGTTCCTCTCGCCTTTCCTGTGGAGAGTGCCTCCTCTTGAGATGCGACGGGAACGCCGGGAATGCTTTCCCTAAGAAACAGGGAAAGGATCCCTCATCTCGAGCTAGGAGGCGGAAACGGGGCTACCCTGGATGTGTGCGGGACCCACGTGCTTCCTCTCGAGTGGAGTCGGGTATGTCGGGGAACTTCTTGAGTTGCAGCAAGGGTGTGAAGGACCCTTTGGAAGTTCCAGTGGTTAGACGTGATTAGCCTCGAGAAGCGTCAGCGGAAATGGGCCTCATCTCGCCTGGAGGTGAAAACCTCCTGGATTTTCTCGAGTTGCGGCAGGTGCTCTCGACTTACGACGGGGACCTCAGGGACCCGCTCTGGTGGCCTCAGGAAAGGCCAGTCCCCACGCGAGTTCCTCGGGGGCCTCTCGGGATTCCTCTCCCGTCGATGCCGGGGCCTAAGACCTTGTGTGGAGTCGGGGCCGGAACCTGAGGATTCCTCTCCAGTGCTGACATGGATCTTGGGCTACTTCTGGAGTCTCCCCAGGGGAGTCAGTCCTCGTCTCGAATGCGGGCATGCACTTGCGCTTTCCTCCTGAGCGGTAGCAGCAGTGTCACGCAGTCCTCCGCGTGGATCAAAGGATCTATGGTTTTCCCTCGAGTCATTCCCTCGAGGCTTTCCCACGAGGCTTTCCCACGAGGCTTTCCCACAGGGCTGTCCCACGTGCACACGTGGTGGGAGTAGATCCTCGGCTTGATCGTCAAGGCAGTGCAGGGAAAACAGGTTCCTCTGGAATGGACTGACACATCTGGGGGACTCTTAGAATGGTGTCTAGACCCTGGAGTTCCTCTCTCCTTTCCTGTGGAGAGCGCCTCCTCTTGAGATGCGATGGGAACGCCGGGAATTCTTTCCCTACAAAACAGGGAAAGGATCCCTCATCTCGAGCTAGGAGGCGGAAACGGGGCTCCCCTGGATGTGTGCGGGACCCCACGTGCTTCCTCTCGAGTGGAGACGGGTATGTCGGGGAACTTCTTGAGTAGCAGCAATGGTGTGAAAGACCCTTTGGAAGTTCCAGTGGTTAGATGTGATTGGCCTCGAGAAGCCTCAGCGGAAATGGGCCTCATCTCGCCTGGAGGGCAAAACCTCCTGGATTTTCTCGAGTTGCGGCAGGTGCTCTCGACTTACGACGGGGACCTCAGGGAAATGCTCTGGTGGCCTCAGGAAAGGCCAGTCCCCATGCGAGTTCCTCGGGGGCCTCTCGGCATTTCTCTCCCGTCGATGCCGGGGCCTAAGACCTTGTGTGGAGTCGGGGCCGGAACCTGAGGATTCCTCTCCAGTGCTGACATGGATCTTGGGCTACTTCTGGAGTCTCCCCAGGGGAGTCAGTCCTCGTCTCGAATGCGGGCATGCACTTGCGCTTTCCTCCAGAGCGGTAGCAGCAGTGTCACGCAGTCCGCCGCGTGAATCAAAGGATCTATGGTTTCTCCTCGAGTCTTTCCCACGAGGCTTTCCCACGAGGCTTTCCCACAGGGCTGTCATACGTGCACACGTGGTGGGAGTCGATCCTCGGCTTGAACGTCAAGGCAGTGCAGGGAAAACAGGTTCCTCTGGAATGGACTGACACATCTGGGGGACTCTTAGAATGGTGTCTAGACCCTGGAGTTCCTCTCTCCTTTCCTGTGGAGAGCGCCTCCTCTTGAGATGCGATGGGAACGCCGGGAATTCTTTCCCTACAAAACAGGGAAAGGATCCCTCATCTCGAGCTAGGAGGCGGAAACGGGGCTCCCCTTGATGTGTGCGGGACCCCACGTGCTTCCTCTCGAGTGGAGACGGGTATGTCGGGGAACTTCTTGAGTTGCAGCAATGGTGTGAAAGACCCTTTGGAAGTTCCAGTGGTTAGATGTGATTGGCCTCGAGAAGCCTCAGCGGAAATGGGCCTCATCTCGCCTGGAGGGCAAAACCTCCTGGATTTTCTCGAGTTGCGGCAGGTGCTCTCGACTTACGACGGGGACCTCAGGGACCCGCTCTGGTGGCCTCAGGAAAGGCCAGTCCCCATGCGAGTTCCTCGGGGGCCTCTCGGGATTCCTCTCCCGTCGATGCCGGGGCCCAAGACCTTGTGAGGAGTCGGGGCCGGAACCTGAGGATTCCTCTCCAGTGCTGACATGGATCTTGGGGTACTTCTGGATTGCCCCAGGGGAGTCAGTCCTCGTGTCGAATGCGGGCATGCACTTGCGCTTTCCTCCAGAGCGGTAGCAGCAGTGTCACGCAGTCTTCGGCGTGGATCAATGGATCTATGGTTTTCCCTCGAGTCATTCCCTGGAGGCTTTCCCACGAGGCTTTCCCACGAGGCTTTCCCACAGGGCTGTCCCACGTGCACACGTGGTGGGAGTCGCTCCTCGGCTTGAACGTCAAGGCAGTGCAGGGAAAACAGGTTCCTCTGGAATGGACTGACACATCTGGGGGACTCTTGGAATGGTGTCACGACCCTGGAGTTCCTCTCGCCTTTCCTGTGGAGAGTGCCTCCTCTTGAGATGCGACGGGAACGCCGGGAATTCTTTCCCTAAGAAACAGGGAAAGGATCCCTCATCTCGAGCTAGGAGGCGGAAACGGGGCTACCCTGGATGTGTGCGGGACCCACGTGCTTCCTCTCGAGTGGAGTCGGGTATGTCGGGGAACTTCTTGAGTTGCAGCAAGGGTGTGAAGGACCCTTTGGAAGTTCCAGTGGTTAGACGTGATTAGCCTCGAGAAGCGTCAGCGGAAATGGGCCTCATCTCGCCTGGAGGTGAAAACCTCCTGGATTTTCTCGAGTTGCGGCAGGTGCTCTCGACTTACGACGGGGACCTCAGGGACCCGCTCTGGTGGCCTCAGGAAAGGCCAGTCCCCACGCGAGTTCCTCGGGGGCCTCTCGGGATTCCTCTCCCGTCGATGCCGGGGCCTAAGACCTTGTGTGGAGTCGGGGCCGGAACCTGAGGATTCCTCTCCAGTGCTGACATGGATCTTGGGCTACTTCTGGAGTCTCCCCAGGGGAGTCAGTCCTCGTCTCGAATGCGGGCATGCACTTGCGCTTTCCTCCTGAGCGGTAGCAGCAGTGTCACGCAGTCCTCCGCGTGGATCAAAGGATCTATGGTTTTCCCTCGAGTCATTCCCTCGAGGCTTTCCCACGAGGCTTTCCCACGAGGCTTTCCCACAGGGCTGTCCCACGTGCACACGTGGTGGGAGTAGATCCTCGGCTTGATCGTCAAGGCAGTGCAGGGAAAACAGGTTCCTCTGGAATGGACTGACACATCTGGGGGACTCTTAGAATGGTGTCTAGACCCTGGAGTTCCTCTCTCCTTTCCTGTGGAGAGCGCCTCCTCTTGAGATGCGATGGGAACGCCGGGAATTCTTTCCCTACAAAACAGGGAAAGGATCCCTCATCTCGAGCTAGGAGGCGGAAACGGGGCTCCCCTGGATGTGTGCGGGACCCCACGTGCTTCCTCTCGAGTGGAGACGGGTATGTCGGGGAACTTCTTGAGTAGCAGCAATGGTGTGAAAGACCCTTTGGAAGTTCCAGTGGTTAGATGTGATTGGCCTCGAGAAGCCTCAGCGGAAATGGGCCTCATCTCGCCTGGAGGGCAAAACCTCCTGGATTTTCTCGAGTTGCGGCAGGTGCTCTCGACTTACGACGGGGACCTCAGGGACCCGCTCTGGTGGCCTCAGGAAAGGCCAGTCCCCATGCGAGTTCCTCGGGGGCCTCTCGGGATTCCTCTCCCGTCGATGCCGAGGCCCAAGACCTTGTGAGGAGTCGGGGCCGGAACCTGAGGATTCCTCTCCAGTGCTGACATGGATCTTGGGGTACTTCTGGAGTGCCCCAGGGGAGTCAGTCCTCCTGTCGAATGCGGGCATGCACTTGCGCTTTCCTCCAGAGCGGTAGCAGCAGTGTCACGCAGTCCTCCGCGTGGATCAATGGATCTATGGTTTTCCCTCGAGTCATTCCCTCGAGGCTTTCCCACGAGGCTTTCCCACGAGGCTTTCCCACAGGGCTGTCCCACGTGCACACGTGGTGGGAGTCGATCCTCGGCTTGAACGTCAAGGCAGTGCAGGGAAAACAGGTTCCTCTGGAATGGACTGACACATCTGGGGGACTCTTGGAATGGTGGCACGACCCTGGAGTTCCTCTCGCCTTTCCTGTGGAGAGCGCCTCCTCTTGAGATGCGACGGGAACGCCGGGAATTCTTTCCCTACGAAACAGGGAAAGGATCCCTCATCTCGAGCTAGGAGGCGGAAACGGGTCTCCCCTGGATGTGTACGGGACCCACGTGCTTCCTCTCGAGTGGATACGAGTATGTCGGGGAACTTCTTGAGTTGCAGCAAGGGTGTGAAGGACCCTTTGGAAGGTCCAGTGGTTAGATGTGATTGGCCTCGAGAAGCCTCAGCGGAAATGGGCCTCATCTCACCTGGAGGGCAAAACCTCCTGGATTTTCTCGAGTTGCGGCAGGTGCTCTCGACTTACGACGGGGACCTCAGGGAACCGCTCTGGTGGCCTCAGGAAAGGCCAGTCCCCATGCGAGTTCCTCGGTGGCCTCTCGGGATTCCTCTTCCGTCGATGCCGGGGCCTAAGACCTTGTGTGGAGTCGGGGCCGGAACCTGAGGATTCCTCTCCAGTGCTGACATGGATCTTGGGGTACTTCTGGAGTCTCCCCAGGGGTGTCAGTCCTCGTCTCGAATGCGGGCATGCACTTGCGCTTTCCTCCAGAGCGGTAGCAGCAGTGTCACGCAGTCCGCCGCGTGGATCAAAGGTTCTATGGTTTCCCTCGAGTCTTTCCCACGAGGCTTTCCCACGAGGCTTTCCCACAGGGATGTCCCACGTGCACACGTGGTGGGAGTCGCTCCTCGGCTTGAACGTCAAGGCAGTGCAGGGAAAACAGGTTCCTCTGGAATGGACTGACACATCTGGGGGACTCTTGGAATGGTGTCACGACCCTGGAGTTCCTCTCGCCTTTCCTGTGGAGAGCGCCTCCTCTTGAGATGCGACGGGAACGCCGGGAATTCTTTCCCTACGATACAGGGAAAGGATCCCTCATCTCGAGCTAGGAGGCGGAAACGGGGCTCCCCTGGATGTGTGCGGGACACCACGTGCTTCCTCTCGAGTGGAGACGGGTATGTCGGGGAACTTCTTGAGTTGCAGCAAGCGTGTGAAGGACCCTTTGGAAGTTCCAGTGGTTAGATGTGATTGGCCTCGAGAAGCCTCAGCGGAAATGGGCCTCATCTCGCCTGGAGGGCAAAACCTCCTGGATTTTCTCGAGTTGCGGCAGGTGCTCTCGACTTACGACGGGGACCTCAGGGAACAGCTCTGGTGGCCTCAGGAAAGGCCAGTCCCCATGCGAGTTCCTCGGGGGCCTCTCGGGATTCCTCTCCCGTCGATGCCGGGGCCTAAGACCTTGTGTGGAGTCGGGGCCGGACCCTGAGGATTCCTCTCCAGTGCTGACATGGATCTTGGGGTACTTCTGGAATCTCCCCAGGGGAGTCAGTCCTCGTCTCGAATGCGGGCATGCACTTGCGCTTTCCTCCAGAGCGGTAGCAGCAGTGTCACGCAGTCCGCCGCGTGGATCAAAGGATCTATGGTTTTCCCTCGAGTCTTTCCCACGAGGCTTTCCCACGAAGCTTTCCCACAGGGCTGTCCCACGTGCACACGTGGTGGGAGTCGATCCTCGGCTTGAACGTCAAGGCAGTGCAGGGAAAACAGGTTCCTCTGGAATGGACTGACACATCTGGGGGACTCTTGGAATGGTGTCACGACCCTGGAGTTCCTCTCGCCTTTCCTGTGGAGAGCACCTCATCTTGAGATGCGACGGGAACGCCGGGAATTCTTTCCCTACGAAACAGGGAAAGGATCCCTCATCTCGAGCTTGGAGGCGGAAACGGGGCTCCCCTGGATGTGTGCGGGACCCCACGTGCTTCCTCTCGAGTGGAGACGGGTATGTCGGGGAACTTCTTGAGTTGCAGCAAGGGTGTGAAGGACCCTTTGGAAGTTCCAGTGGTTAGATGTGATTGGACTCGAGAAGCCTCAGCGGAAATGGGCCTCATCTCGCCTGGAGGACAAAACCTCCTGGATTTTCTCGAGTTGCGGCAGGTGCTCTCGACTTACGACGAGGACCTCAGGGACCCGCTCTGGTGGCCTCAGGAAAGGCCAGTCCCCATGCGAGTTCCTCTGGGGATTCCTCTCCCGTCGATGCCGGGGCCTAAGACCTTGTGTGGAGTCGGGACCGGAACCTGAGGATTCCTCTCCAGTGCTGACATGGATCTTGGGGTACTTCTGGAGTCTCCCCAGGGGAGTCAGTCCTCGTCTAGAATGCGGGCATGCACTTGCGCTTTCCTCCAGAGCGGTAGCAGCAGTGTCACGCAGTCCGCCGCATGGATCAAAGGATCTATGGTTTTCCCTCGAGTCTTTCCCACGAGGCTTTCCCACGAGGCTTTCCCACAGGGCTGTCCCACGTGCACACGTGGTGGGAGTCGATCCTCGGCTTGAACGTCAAGGCAGTGCAGGGAAAACAGGTTCCTCTGGAATGGACTGACACATCTGGGGGACTCTTGGAATGGTGGCACGACCCTGGAGTTCCTCTCGCCTTTCCTGTGGAGAGCGCCTCCTCTTGAGATGCGACGGGAACGCTGGGAATTCTTTCCCTACGAAACAGGGAAAGGATCCCTCATCTCGAGCTAGGAGGCGGAAACGGGGCTCCCCTGGATGTGGGCGGGACACCACGTGCTTCCTCTCGAGTGGAGACGGGTATGTCCGGGAACTTCTTGAGTTGCAGCAAGGGTGTGAAGGACCCTTTGGAAGTTCCAGTGATTAGACGTGATTAGCCTCGAGAAGCCTCAGCGGAAATGGGCCTCATCTCGCCTGGAGGGCAAAACCTCCTGGATTTTCTCGAGTTGCGGCAGGTGCTCTCGACTTACGACTGGGACCTCAGGGACCCGCTCTGGTGGCCTCAGGAAAGGCCAGTCCCCACGCGAGTTCCTTGGGGGCCTCTCGGGATTCCTCTCCCGTCGATGCCGGGCCTAAGACCTTGTGTGGAGTCGGGGCCGGAACCTGAGGATTCCTCTTCAGTGCTGACATGGATCTTGGGGTACTTCTGGAGTCTCCCCAGGGGAGTCAGCCCTCGTATCGAATGCGGGCATGCACTTGCGCTTTCCTCCAGAGCGGTAACAGCAGTGTCACGCAGTCCGCCGCGTGGATCAAAGGATCTATGGTTTTCCCTCGAGTCTTTCCCACGAGGCTTTCCCACGAGGCTTTCCTACAGCGCTGTCCCACGTGCACACGTGGTGGGAGTAGATCCTCGGCTTGATCGTCAAGGCAGTGCAGGGAAAACAGGTTCCTCTGGAATGGACTGACACATCTGGGGGACTCTTAGAATGGTGTCTAGACCCTGGAGTTCCTCTCTCCTTTCCTGTGGAGAGCGCCTCCTCTTGAGATGCGATGGGAACGCCGGGAATTCTTTCCCTACAAAACAGGGAAAGGATCCCTCATCTCGAGCTAGGAGGCGGAAACGGGGCTCCCCTGGATGTGTGCGGGACCCCACGTGCTTCCTCTCGAGTGGAGACGGGTATGTCGGGGAACTGCTTGAGTTGCAGCAATGGTGTGAAAGACCCTTTGGAAGTTCCAGTGGTTAGATGTGATTGGCCTCGAGAAGCCTCATTGGAAATGGGCCTCATCTCGCCTGGAGGGCAAAACCTCCTGGATTTTCTCGAGTTGCGGCAGGTGCTCTCGACTTACGACGGGGACCTCAGGGAAATGCTCTGGTGGCCTCAGGAAATGCCAGTCCCCATGCGAGTTCCTCGGGGGCCTCTCGGCATTTCTCTCCCGTCGATGCCGGGGCCTAAGACCTTGTGTGGAGTCGGGGCCGGAACCTGAGGATTCCTCTCCAGTGCTGACATGGATCTTGGGGTACTTCTGGAGTCTCCCCAGGGGAGTCAGTCCTCGTCTCGAATGCGGGCATGCACTTGCGCTTTCCTCCAGAGCGGTAGCAGCAGTGTCACGCAGTCCGCCGCGTGAATCAAAGGATCTATGGTTTCTCCTCGAGTCTTTCCCACGAGGCTTTCCCACGAGGCTTTCCCACAGGGCTGTCATACGTGCACACGTGGTGGGAGTCGATCCTCGGCTTGAACGTCAAGGCAGTGCAGGGAAAACAGGTTCCTCTGGAATGGACTGACACATCTGGGGGACTCTTGGAACGGTGTCACGACCCTGGAGTTCCTCTCGCCTTTCCTGTGGAGAGCGCCTCCTCTTGAGATGCGACGGGAACGCCGGGAATTCTTTCCCTACGAAATAGGGAAAGGATCTCTCATCTCGAGCTAGGAGGCGGAAACGGGGCTCCCCTGGATGTGTGCGGGACCCACGTGTTTCCTCTCGAGTGGAGACGGGTATGTCGGGGAACTTCTTGAGTTGCAGCAAGGGTGTGAAGGACCCTTTGGAAGTTCCAGTGGTTAGACGTGATTAGCCTCGAGAAGCCTCAGCGGAAATGGGCCTCATCTCGCCTGGAGGGCAAAACCTCCTGGATTTTCTCGAGTTGCGGCAGGTGCTCTCGACTTACGACGGGGACCTCAGGGACCCGCTCTGGTGGCCTCAGGAAAGGCCAGTCCCCATGCGAGTTCCTCGGGGGCCTCTCGGGATTCCTCTCCCGTCGATGCCGGGGCCTAAGACCTTGTGTGGAGTCGGGGGCGGAACCTGAGGATTCCTCTCCAGTGCTGACATGGATCTTGGGGTACTTCTGGAGTCTCCCCAGGGGAGTCAGTCCTCGTCTCGAATGCGGGCATGCACTTGCGCTTTCCTCCAGAGCGGTAGCAGCAGTGTCACGCAGTCCGCCGCGTGGATCAAAGGATCTATGGTTTTCCCTCGAGTCTTTCCCACGAGGCTTTCCCACGAGGCTTTCCCACAGGGCTGTCCCACGTGCACACGTGGTGGGAGTCGATCCTCGGCTTGAACGTCAAGGCAGTGCAGGGAAAACAGGTTCCTCTGGAATG
Organism: Ovis canadensis; assembly: GCF_042477335.2. Lineage (NCBI taxonomy): Eukaryota > Metazoa > Chordata > Mammalia > Artiodactyla > Bovidae > Ovis > Ovis canadensis. The sequence goes on from NC_091252.1 coordinate 6,709,655, forward strand.
GACTGACACATCTGGGGGACTCTTGGAATGGTGGCACGACCCTGGAGTTCCTCTCGCGTTTCCTTTGGAGAGCGCCTCCTCTTGAGATGCGACGGGAACGCCGGGAATTCTTTCCCTACGAAACAGGGAAAGGATCCCTCATCTCGAGCTAGGAGGCGGAAACGGGGCTCCCCTCGATGTGTGCGGGACCCCACGTGCTTCCTCTCGAGTGGAGACGGGTATGTCTTGGAACTTCTTGAGTTGCAGCAATGGTGTGAAGGACCCTTTGGAAGTTCCAGTGGTTAGATGTGATTGGCCTCGAGAAGCCTCAGCAGAAATGGGCCTCATCTCGCCTGGAGGGCAAAACCTCCTGGATTTTCTCGAGTTGCGGCAGGTGCTCTCGACTTACGACGGGGACCTCAGGGAACCGCTCTGGTGGCCTCAGGAAAGGCCAGTCCCCATGCGAGTTCCTCGGGGGCCTCTCGGGATTCCTCTCCCGTCGATGCCGGGGTCTAAGACCTTGTGTGGAGGCGGGGCCGGAACCTGAGGATTCCTCTCCAGTGCTGACATGGATCTTGGGGTACTTCTGGAGTCTCCCCAGGGGAGTCAGTCCTCGTCTCGAATGCGGGCATGCACTTGCGCTTTCCTCCAGAGAGGTAGCAGCAGTGTCACGCAGTCCGCCGCGTGGATCAAAGGATCTATGGTTTTCCCTCGAGTCTTTCCCACGAGGCTTTCCCACGAGGCTTTCCCACAGGGCGGTCCCACGTGCACACGTGGTGGGAGTCGATTCTCGGCTTGAACCTCAAGGCAGTGCAGGGAAAACAGGTTCCTCTGGAATGGACTGACACATCTGGGGGACTCTTGGAATGGTGGCACGACCCTGGAGTTCCTCTCGCCTTTCCTGTGGAGAGCGCCTCCTCTTGAGATGCGACGGGAACGCCGGGAATTCTTTCCCTACGAAACAGGGAAAGGATCCCTCATCTCGAGCTAGGAGGCGGAATCGGGGCTCCCCTGGATGTGTGCAGGACCCACGTGCTTCCTCTCGAGTGGAGACGGGTATGTCGGGGAACTTCTTGAGTTGCAGCAAGGGAGTGAAGGACCCTTTGGAAGTTCCAGTGGTTAGACGTGATTAGCCTCGAGAAGCCTCAGCGGACATGGGCCTCATCTCGCCTGGAGGGCAAAACCTCCTGGATTTTCTCGAGTTGCGGCAGGTGCTCTCGACTTACGACGGGGACCTCAGGGACCCGCTCTGGTGGCCTCAGGAAAGGCCAGTCCCCATGCGAGTTCCTCGGGGGCCTCTCGGGATTCCTCTCCCGTCGATGCCGGGGCCTAAGACCTTGTGTGGAGTCGGGGCCTGAACCTGAGGATTCCTCTCCAGTGCTGACATGGATCTTGGGGTACTTCTGGAGTCTCCCCAGGGGAGTCAGTCCTCGTCTCGAATGCGGGCATGCACTTGCGCTTTCCTCCAGAGCAGTAGCAGCAGTGTCACGCAGTCCGCCGCGTGGATCAAAGGATCTATGGTTTTCCCTCGAGTCTTTCCCACGAGGCTTTCCCACGAGGCTTTCCCACAGGGCTGTCCCACGTGCACACGTGGTGGGAGTCGATCCTCGGCTTGAACGTCAAGGCAGTGCAGGGAAAACAGGTACCTCTGGAATGGACTGACACATCTGGGGGACTCTTGGAATGGTGGCACGACCCTGCAGTTCCTCTCGCCTTTCCTGTGGAAAGCGCCTCCTCTTGAGATGCGACGGGAACGCCGAGAATTCTTTCCCTACGAAACAGGGAAAGGATCCCTCATCTCGAGCTAGGAGGCGGAAACGGGGCTCCCCTGGATGTGTGCGGGACACCACGTGCTTCCTCTCGAGTGGAGACGGGTATGTCGGGGAACTTCTTGAGTTGCAGCAAGGGTGTGAAGGACCCTTTGGAAGTTCCAGTGGTTAGACGTGATTAGCCTCGAGAAGCCTCAGCGGAAATGGGCGTCATCTCGCCTGGAGGGCAAAATCTCCTGGATTTTCTCGAGTTGCGGCAGGTGCTCTCGACTTACGACGGGGACCTCAGGGACCCGCTCTGCTGGCCTCAGGAAAGGCCAGTCCCCATGCGAGTTCCTCGGGGGCCTCTCGGGATTCCTCTCCCATCGATGCCGGGGCCTAAGACCTTGTGTGGAGTCGGGGCCGGAACCTGAGGATTCCTCTCCAGTGTTGACATGGATCTTGGGGTACTTCTGGAGTCTCCCCAGGGGAGTCAGTCCTCGTCTCGAATGCGGGCATGCACTTGCGCTTTCCTCCAGAGCGGTAGCAGCAGTGTCACGCAGTCCGCCGAGTAGATCAAAGGATCTATGGTTTTCCCTCGAGACTTTCCCACGAGGCTTTCCCACGAGGCTTTCCCACAGGGCTGTCCCACGTGCACACGTGGTGGGAGTCGATCCTCGGCTTGAACGTCAAGGCAGTGCAGGGAAAACAGGTTCCTCTGGAATGGACTGACACATCTGGGGGACTCTTGGAATGGTGGCATGACCCTGGAGTTCCTCTCTCCTTTCCTGTGGAGAGCGCCTCCTCTTGAGATGCGACGGGAACGCCAGGAATTCTTTCCCTACGAAACAGGGAAAGGATCCCTCATCTCGAGCTAGGAGGCGGAAACGGGGCTCCCCTGGATGTGTGCGGGACACCACGTGCTTCCTCTCGAGTGCAGACGGGTATGTCGTGGAACTTCTTGAGTTGCAGCAAGGGTGTGAAGGACCCTTTGGAAGTTCCAGTGGTTAGATGTGACTGGCCTCGAAAAGCCTCAACGGAAATGGGCCTCATCTCGCCTGGAGGGCAAAACCTCCTGGATTTTCTCGAGTTGCGGCAGGTGCTCTCGACTTACGACGGGGACCTCAGGGACCCGCTCTGGTGGCCTCAGGAAAGGCCAGTCCCCATGCGAGTTCCTCGGGGGTCTCTCGGGATTCCTCTCCCGTCGATGCCGGGGCCTAAGACCTTGTGTGGAGTCGGGGCCGGAACCTGAGGATTCCTCTCCAGTGCTGACATGGATCTTGGGGTACTTCTGGAGTCTCCCCAGGGGAGTCAGTCCTCGTCTCGAATGCGGGCATGCACTTGCGCTTTCCTCCAGAGCGGTAGCAGCAGTGTCACGCAGTCCGCCGCGTGGATCAAAGGATCTATGGTTTTCCCTCGAGTCTTTCCCACGAGGCTTTCCCACGAGGCTTTCCCACAGGGCTGTCCCACGTGCACACGTGGTGGGAGTCGATCCTCGGCTTGAACGTCAAGGCAGTGCAGGGAAAACAGGTTCCTCTGGAATGGACTGACACATCTGGGGGACTCTTGGAATGGTGTCACGACCCTGGAGTTCCTCTCGCCTTTCCTGTGGAGAGCGCCTCCTCTTGAGATGCGACGGGAACGCCGGGAATTCTTTCCCTACGAAACAGGGAAAGGATCCCTCATCTCGAGCTAGGAGGCGGAAACGGGGCTCCCCTGGATGTGTGCGGGACACCACGTGCTTCCTCTCGAGTGGAGACGGGTATGTCGGGGAACTTCTTGAGTTGCAGCAAGGGTGTGAAGGACCCTTTGGAAGTTCCAGTGGTTAGACGTGATTAGCCTCGAGAAGCCTCAGCGGAAATGGGCCTCATCTCGCCTGGAGGGCAAAACCTCCTGGATTTTCTCGAGTTGCGGCAGGTGCTCTCGACTTACGACCGGGACCTCAGGGACCCGCTCTGGTGGCCTCAGGAAAGGCCAGTCCCCATGCGAGTTCCTCGGGGGCCTCTCGGGATTCCTCTCCCGTCGATGCCGGGGCCTAAGACCTTGTGTGGAGTCGGGGCCGGAACCTGAGGATTCCTCTCCAGTGCTGACATGGATCTTGGGGTACTTCTGGAGTCTCCCCAGGGGAGTCAGTCCTCGTCTCGAATGCGGGCATGCACTTGCGCTTTCCTCCAGAGCGGTAGCAGCAGTGTCACGCAGTCCGCCGCGTGGATCAAAGGATCTATGGTTTTCCCTCGAGTCTTTCCCACGAGGCTTTCTCACGAGGCTTTCCCACAGGGCTGTCCCACGTGCACACGTGGTGGGAGTCGATCCTCGGCTTGAACGTCAAGGCAGTGCAGGGAAAACAGGTACCTCTGGAATGGACTGACACATCTGGGGGACTCTTGGAATGGTGGCACGACCCTGCAGTTCCTCTCGCCTTTCCTGTGGAAAGCGCCTCCTCTTGAGATGCGACGGGAACGCCGGGAATTCTTTCCCTACGAAACAGGGAAAGGATCCCTCATCTCGAGCTAGGAGGCGGAAACGGGGCTCCCCTGGATGTGTGCGGGACACCACGTGCTTCCTCTCGAGTGGAGACGGGTATGTCGGGGAACTTCTTGAGTTGCAGCAAGGGTGTGAAGGACCCTTTGGAAGTTCCAGTGGTTAGACGTGATTAGCCTCGAGAAGCCTCAGCGGAAATGGGCCTCATCTCGCCTGGAGGGCAAAACCTCCTGGATTTTCTCGAGTTGCGGCAGGTGCTCTCGACTTACGACCGGGACCTCAGGGACCCGCTCTGGTGGCCTCAGGAAAGGCCAGTCCCCATGCGAGTTCCTCGGGGGCCTCTCGGGATTCCTCTCCCGTCGATGCCGGGGCCTAAGACCTTGTGTGGAGTCGGGGCCGGAACCTGAGGATTCCTCTCCAGTGCTGACATGGATCTTGGGGTACTTCTGGAGTCTCCCCAGGGGAGTCAGTCCTCGTCTCGAATGCGGGCATGCACTTGCGCTTTCCTCCAGAGCGGTAGCAGCAGTGTCACGCAGTCCGCCGCGTGGATCAAAGGATCTATGGTTTTCCCTCGAGTCTTTCCCACGAGGCTTTCTCACGAGGCTTTCCCACAGGGCTGTCCCACGTGCACACGTGGTGGGAGTCGATCCTCGGCTTGAACGTCAAGGCAGTGCAGGGAAAACAGGTACCTCTGGAATGGACTGACACATCTGGGGGACTCTTGGAATGGTGGCACGACCCTGCAGTTCCTCTCGCCTTTCCTGTGGAAAGCGCCTCCTCTTGAGATGCGACGGGAACGCCGGGAATTCTTTCCCTACGAAACAGGGAAAGGATCCCTCATCTCGAGCTAGGAGGCGGAAACGGGGCTCCCCTGGATGTGTGCGGGACACCACGTGCTTCCTCTCTAGTGGAGACGGGTATGTCGGGGAACTTCTTGAGTTGCAGCAAGGGTGTGAAGGACCCTTTGGAAGTTCCAGTGGTTAGACGTGATTAGCCTCGAGAAGACTCAGCGGAAATGGGCCTCATCTCGCCTGGAGGGCAAAATCTCCTGGATTTTCTCGAGTTGCGGCAGGTGCTCTCGACTTACGACGGGGACCTCTGGGACCCACTCTGCTGGCCTCAGGAAAGGCCAGTCCCCATGCGAGTTCCTCGGGGGCCTCTCGGGATTCCTCTCCCGTCGATGCCGGGGCCTAAGACCTTGTGTGGAGTCGGGGCCGGAATCTGAGGATTCCTCTCCAGTGCTGACATGGATCTTGGGGTACTTCTGGAGTCTCCCCAGGGGAGTCAGTTCCCGTCTCGAATGCGGGCATGCACTTGCGCTTTCCTCCAGAGCGGTAGCAGCAGTGTCACGCAGTCCGCCGCGTGGATCAAAGGATCTATGGTTTTCCCTCGAGTCTTTCCCACGAGGCTTTCCCACGAGGCTTTCCCACAGGGCTGTCCCACGTGCACACGTGGTGGGAGTCGATCCTCGGCTTGAACGTCAAGGCAGTGCAGGGAAAACAGGTTCCTCTGGAATGGACTGACACATCTGGGGGACTCTTGGAATGGTGGCACGACCCTGGAGTTCCTCTCGCGTTTCCTTTGGAGAGCGCCTCCTCTTGAGATGCGACGGGAACGCCGGGAATTCTTTCCCTACGAAACAGGGAAAGGATCCCTCATCTCGAGCTAGGAGGCGGAAACGGGGCTCCCATGGATGTGTGCGGGACCCACGTGCTTCCTCTCGAGTGGAGACGGGTATGTCGGGGAACTTCTTGAGTTGCAGCAAGGGTGTGAAGGACCCTTTGGAAGTTCCAGTGGTTAGACGTGATTAGCCTCGAGAAGCCTCAGCGGAAATGGGCCTCATCTCGCCTGGAGGGCAAAACCTCCTGGATTTTCTCGAGTTGCGGCAGGTGCTCTCGACTTACGACGGGGACCTCAGGGACCCGCTCTGGTGGCCTCAGGAAAGGCCAGTCCCCATGCGAGTTCCTCGGGGGCCTCTCGGGATTCCTCTCCCGTCGATGCCGGGGCCTAAGACCTTGTGTGGAGTCGGGGCCGGAACCTGAGGATTCCTCTCCAGTGCTGACATGGATCTTGGGGTACTTCTGGAGTCTCCGCAGGGGAGTCAGTCCTCGTCTCGAATGAGGGCATGCACTTGCGCTTTCCTCCAGAACGGTAGCAGCAGTGTCACGCAGTCCGCCGCGTGGATCAAAGGATCTATGGTTTTCCCTCGAGTCATTCCCACGAGGCTTTCCCACGAGGCTTTCCCACAGGGCTGTCCCACGTGCACACGTGGTGGGAGTCGATCCTCGGCTGGAAGGTCAAGGCAGTGCAGGGAAAACAGGTTCCTCTGGAATGGACTGACACATCTGGGGGACTCTTTGAATGGTGGCATGAGCCTGGAGTTCCTCTCGCCTTTCCTGTGGAGAGCGCCTCCTCTTGAGATGCGACGGGAACGCCGGGAATTCTTTCCCTACGAAACAGGGAAAGGATCCCTCATCTCGATCTAGGAGGCGGAAACGGGGCTCCCCTGGATGTGTGCGGGACCCACGTGCTTCCTCTCGAGTGGAGACGGGTATGTCGGGGAACTTCTTGAGTTGCAGCAAGGGTGTGAAGGACCCTTTGGAAGTTCCAGTGGTTAGACGAGATTAGCCTCGAGAAGCCTCAGCGGAAATGGGCCTCATCTCGCCTGGAGGTGAAAACCTCCTGGATTTTCTCGAGTTGCGGCAGGTGCTCTCGACTTACGACGGGGACCTCAGGGACCCGCTCTGGTGGCCTCAGGAAATTCCAGTCCCCATGCGAGTTCCTCGGGGGCCTCTCGGGATTCCTCTCCCGTCGATGCCGGGGCCTAAGACCTTGTGTGGAGTCGGGGCCGGAAGCTGAGGTTTCCTCTCCAGTGCTGACATGGATCTTGGGGTACTTCTGGAGTCTCCCCAGGGGAGTCAGTTCCCGTCTCGAATGCGGGCATGCACTTGCGCTTTCCTCCAGAGCGGTAGCAGCAGTGTCACGCAGTCCGCCGCGTGGATCAAAGGATCTATGGTTTTCCCTCGAGTGTTTCCCAGGAGGCTTTCCCACGAGGCTTTCCCACAGGGCTGTCCCACGTGCACACGTGGTGGGAGTCGATCCTCGGCTTGAACGTCAAGGCAGTGCAGGGAAAACAGGTTCCTCTGGAATGGACTGACACATCTGGGGGACTCTTGGAATGGTGTCACGACCCTGGAGTTCCTCTCGCCTTTCCTGTGGAGAGCGCCTCCTCTTGAGATGCGACGGGAACGCCGGGAATTCTTTCCCTACGAAACAGGGAAAGGATCCCTCATCTCGAGCTAGGAGGCGGAAACGGGGCTCCCCTGGATGTGGGCGGGACATCACGTGCTTCCTCTAGATGGAGACGGGTATGTCGGGGAACTTCTTGAGTTGCAGCAATGGTGTGAAGGACCCTTTGGAAGTTCCAGTGGTTAGATGTGATTGGCCTCGAGAAGCCTCAGCGGAAATGGGCCTCATCTCGCCTGGAGGGCAAAACCTCCTGGATTTTCTCGAGTTGCGGCAGGTGCTCTCGACTTACGACGGGGACCTCAGGGACCCGCTCTGGTGGCCTCAGGAAAGGCCAGTCCCCATGCGAGTTCCTCGGGGGCCTCTCGGGATTCCTTTCCCGTCGATGCAGGGGCCTAAGACCTTGTGTGGAGTCGGGGCCGGAACCTGAGGATTCCTCTCCAGTGCTGACATGGATCTTGGGGTACTTCTGGAGTCTCCCCAGGGGAGTCAGTCCTCGTCTCGAATGCGGGCATGCACTTGCGCTTTCCTCCAGAGCGGTAGCAGCAGTGTCACGCAGTCCGCCGCGTGGATCAAAAGATCTATGGTTTTCCCTCGAGTCTTTCCCACGAGGCTTTCCCACGAGGCTTTCCCACAGGGCTGTCCCACGTGCACACGTGGTGGGAGTCGATCCTCGGCTTGAACGTCAAGGCAGTGCAGGGAAAACAGGTTCCTCTGGAATGGACTGACACATCTGGGGGACTCTTGGAATGGTGGCATGACCCTGGAGTTCCTCTCGCCTTTCCTGTGGAGAGCGCCTCCTCTTGAGATGCGACGGGAACGCCGGGAATTCTTTCCCTACGAAACAGGGAAAGGATCCCTCATCTCGAGCTAGGAGGCGGAAACGGGGCTCCCCTGGATGTGTGCAGGACCCCACGTGCTTCCTCTCGAGTGGAGACGGGTATGTCGGGGAACTTCTTGAGTTGCAGCAATGGTGTGAAGGACCCTTTGGAAGTTCCAGTGGTTAGATGTGATTGGCCTCGGGAAGCCTCAGCGGAAATGGGACTCATCTCGCCTGGAGGGCAAAACCTCCTGGATTTTCTCGAGTTGCGGCAGGTGCTCTCGACTTACGACGGGGACCTCAGGGACCCGCCCTGGTGGCCTCAGGAAAGGCCAGTCCCCATGCGAGTTCCTCGGGGGCCTCTCGGGATTCCTCTCCCGTCGATGCCGGGGCCTAAGACCTTGTGTGGAGTCGGGGCCGGAACCTGAGGATTCCTCTCCAGTGCTGACATGGATCTTGGGGTACTTCTGGAGTCTCCCCAGGGGAGTCAGTCCTCGTCTCGAATGCGGGCATGCACTTGCGCTTTCCTCCAGAGCGGTAGCAGCAGTGTCACGCAGTCCGCCGCGTGGATCAAAGGGTCTATGGTTTTCCCTCGAGTCTTTCCCACGAGGCTTTCCCACGAGGCTTTCCCACAGGGCTGTCCCACGTGCACACGTGGTGGGAGTCGATCCTCGGCTTGAACGTCAAGGCAGTGCAGGGAAAACAGGTTCCTCTGGAATGGACTGACACATCTGGGGGACTCTTGGAATGGTGTCACGACCCTGGAGTTCCTCTCGCCTTTCCTGTGGAGAGCGCCTCCTCTTGAGATGCGACGGGAACGCCGGGAATTCTTTCCCTACGAAACAGGGAAAGGATCCCTCATCTCGAGCTAGGAGGCGGAAACGGGGCTCCCCTGGATGTGGGCGGGACATCACGTGCTTCCTCTAGATGGAGACGGGTATGTCGGGGAACTTCTTGAGTTGCAGCAATGGTGTGAAGGACCCTTTGGAAGTTCCAGTGGTTAGATGTGATTGGCCTCGAGAAGCCTCAGCGGAAATGGGCCTCATCTCGCCTGGAGGGCAAAACCTCCTGGATTTTCTCGAGTTGCGGCAGGTGCTCTCGACTTACGACGGGGACCTCAGGGACCCGCTCTGGTGGCCTCAGGAAAGGCCAGTATCCATGCGAGTTCCTCGGGGGCCTCTCGGGATTCCTCTCCCGTCGATGCCGGGGCCTAAGACCTTGTGTGGAGTCGGGGCCGGAACCTGAGGATTCCTCTCCAGTGCTGACATGGATCTTGGGGTACTTCTGGAGTCTCCCCAGGGGAGTCAGTCCTCGTCTCGAATGCGGGCATGCACTTGCGCTTTCCTCCAGAGCGGTAGCAGCAGTGTCACGCAGTCCGCCGCGTGGATCAAAGGATCTATTGTTTTCCCTCGAGTCTTTCCCACGAGGCTTTCCCACGAGGCTTTCCCACAGGGCTGTCCCACGTGCACACGTGGTGGGAGTCGATCCTCGGCTGGAAGGTCAAGGCAGTGCAGGGAAAACAGGTTCCTCTGGAATGGACTGACACATCTGGGGGACTCTTTGAATGGTGGAATGAGCCTGGAGTTCCTCTCGCCTTTCCTGTGGAGAGCGCCTCCTCTTGAGATGCGACGGGAACGCCGGGAATTCTTTCCCTACGAAACAGGGAAAGGATCCCTCATCTCGAGCTAGGAGGCGGAAACGGGGCTCCCCTGGATGTGTGCGGGACCCACGTGCTTCCTCTCGAGTGGAGACGGGTATGTCGGGGAACTTCTTGAGTTGCAGCAAGGGTGTGAAGGACCCTTTGGAAGTTCCAGTGGTTAGACGAGATTAGCCTCGAGAAGCCTCAGCGGAAATGGGCCTCATCTCGCCTGGAGGTGAAAACCTCCTGGATTTTCTCGAGTTGCGGCAGGTGCTCTCGACTTACGACGGGGACCTCAGGGACCCGCTCTGGTGGCCTCAGGAAATTCCAGTCCCCATGCGAGTTCCTCGGGGGCCTCTCGGGATTCCTCTCCCGTCGATGCCGGGGCCTAAGACCTTGTGTGGAGTCGGGGCCGGAAGCTGAGGTTTCCTCTCCAGTGCTGACATGGATCTTGGGGTACTTCTGGAGTCTCCCCAGGGGAGTCAGTTCCCGTCTCGAATGCGGGCATGCACTTGCGCTTTCCTCCAGAGCGGTAGCAGCAGTGTCACGCAGTCCGCCGCGTGGATCAAAGGATCTATGGTTTTCCCTCGAGTGTTTCCCAGGAGGCTTTCCCACGAGGCTTTCCCACAGGGCTGTCCCACGTGCACACGTGGTGGGAGTCGATCCTCGGCTTGAACGTCAAGGCAGTGCAGGGAAAACAGGTTCCTCTGGAATGGACTGACACATCTGGGGGACTCTTGGAATGGTGTCACGACCCTGGAGTTCCTCTCGCCTTTCCTGTGGAGAGCGCCTCCTCTTGAGATGCGACGGGAACGCCGGGAATTCTTTCCCTACGAAACAGGGAAAGGATCCCTCATCTCGAGCTAGGAGGCGGAAACGGGGCTCCCCTGGATGTGGGCGGGACATCACGTGCTTCCTCTAGATGGAGACGGGTATGTCGGGGAACTTCTTGAGTTGCAGCAATGGTGTGAAGGACCCTTTGGAAGTTCCAGTGGTTAGATGTGATTGGCCTCGAGAAGCCTCAGCGGAAATGGGCCTCATCTCGCCTGGAGGGCAAAACCTCCTGGATTTTCTCGAGTTGCGGCAGGTGCTCTCGACTTACGACGGGGACCTCAGGGACCCGCTCTGGTGGCCTCAGGAAAGGCCAGTCCCCATGCGAGTTCCTCGGGGGCCTCTCGGGATTCCTTTCCCGTCGATGCAGGGGCCTAAGACCTTGTGTGGAGTCGGGGCCGGAACCTGAGGATTCCTCTCCAGTGCTGACATGGATCTTGGGGTACTTCTGGAGTCTCCCCAGGGGAGTCAGTCCTCGTCTCGAATGCGGGCATGCACTTGCGCTTTCCTCCAGAGCGGTAGCAGCAGTGTCACGCAGTCCGCCGCGTGGATCAAAAGATCTATGGTTTTCCCTCGAGTCTTTCCCACGAGGCTTTCCCACGAGGCTTTCCCACAGGGCTGTCCCACGTGCACACGTGGTGGGAGTCGATCCTCGGCTTGAACGTCAAGGCAGTGCAGGGAAAACAGGTTCCTCTGGAATGGACTGACACATCTGGGGGACTCTTGGAATGGTGGCATGACCCTGGAGTTCCTCTCGCCTTTCCTGTGGAGAGCGCCTCCTCTTGAGATGCGACGGGAACGCCGGGAATTCTTTCCCTACGAAACAGGGAAAGGATCCCTCATCTCGAGCTAGGAGGCGGAAACGGGGCTCCCCTGGATGTGTGCAGGACCCCACGTGCTTCCTCTCGAGTGGAGACGGGTATGTCGGGGAACTTCTTGAGTTGCAGCAATGGTGTGAAGGACCCTTTGGAAGTTCCAGTGGTTAGATGTGATTGGCCTCGGGAAGCCTCAGCGGAAATGGGACTCATCTCGCCTGGAGGGCAAAACCTCCTGGATTTTCTCGAGTTGCGGCAGGTGCTCTCGACTTACGACGGGGACCTCAGGGACCCGCCCTGGTGGCCTCAGGAAAGGCCAGTCCCCATGCGAGTTCCTCGGGGGCCTCTCGGGATTCCTCTCCCGTCGATGCCGGGGCCTAAGACCTTGTGTGGAGTCGGGGCCGGAACCTGAGGATTCCTCTCCAGTGCTGACATGGATCTTGGGGTACTTCTGGAGTCTCCCCAGGGGAGTCAGTCCTCGTCTCGAATGCGGGCATGCACTTGCGCTTTCCTCCAGAGCGGTAGCAGCAGTGTCACGCAGTCCGCCGCGTGGATCAAAGGGTCTATGGTTTTCCCTCGAGTCTTTCCCACGAGGCTTTCCCACGAGGCTTTCCCACAGGGCTGTCCCACGTGCACACGTGGTGGGAGTCGATCCTCGGCTTGAACGTCAAGGCAGTGCAGGGAAAACAGGTTCCTCTGGAATGGACTGACACATCTGGGGGACTCTTGGAATGGTGTCACGACCCTGGAGTTCCTCTCGCCTTTCCTGTGGAGAGCGCCTCCTCTTGAGATGCGACGGGAACGCCGGGAATTCTTTCCCTACGAAACAGGGAAAGGATCCCTCATCTCGAGCTAGGAGGCGGAAACGGGGCTCCCCTGGATGTGGGCGGGACATCACGTGCTTCCTCTAGATGGAGACGGGTATGTCGGGGAACTTCTTGAGTTGCAGCAATGGTGTGAAGGACCCTTTGGAAGTTCCAGTGGTTAGATGTGATTGGCCTCGAGAAGCCTCAGCGGAAATGGGCCTCATCTCGCCTGGAGGGCAAAACCTCCTGGATTTTCTCGAGTTGCGGCAGGTGCTCTCGACTTACGACGGGGACCTCAGGGACCCGCTCTGGTGGCCTCAGGAAAGGCCAGTATCCATGCGAGTTCCTCGGGGGCCTCTCGGGATTCCTCTCCCGTCGATGCCGGGGCCTAAGACCTTGTGTGGAGTCGGGGCCGGAACCTGAGGATTCCTCTCCAGTGCTGACATGGATCTTGGGGTACTTCTGGAGTCTCCCCAGGGGAGTCAGTCCTCGTCTCGAATGCGGGCATGCACTTGCGCTTTCCTCCAGAGCGGTAGCAGCAGTGTCACGCAGTCCGCCGCGTGGATCAAAGGATCTATGGTTTTCCCTCGAGTCTTTCCCACGAAGCTTTCCCACGAGGCTTTCCCACAGGGCTGTCCCACGTGCACACGTGGTGGGAGTCGATCCTCGGCTTGAACGTCAAGGCAGTGCAGGGAAAACAGGTTCCTCTGGAATGGACTGACACATCTGGGGGACTCTTGGAATGGTGGCACGACCCTGGAGTTCCTCTCGCCTTTCCTGTGGAGAGCGCCTCCTCTTGAGATACGACGGGAACGCCGGGAATTCTTTCCCTACGAAACAGGGAAAGGATCCCTCATCTCGAGCTAGGAGGCGGAAACGGGGCTCCCCTGGATGTGTGCGGGACCCACGTGCTTCCTCTCGAGTGGAGACGGGAATGTCGGGGAACTTCTTGAGTTGCAGCAAGGGTGTGAAGGACCCTTTGGAAGTTCCAGTGGTTAGACGTGATTAGCCTCGAGAAGCCTCAGCGGAAATGGGCCTCATCTCGCCTGGAGGGCAAAACCTCCTGGATTTTCTCAAGTTGCGGCAGGTGCTCTCGACTTACGACGGGGACCTCAGGGACCCGCTCTTGTGGCCTCAGGAAAGGCCAGTCCCCATGCGAGTTCCTAGGGGTCCTCTCGGGATTCCTCTCCCGTCGATCCCGGGGCCTACGACCCTGTGTGGAGTCGGGGCCCGAACGTGAGGATTCCTCTCCAGTGCTGACATGGATCTTGGGGTACTTCTGGAGTCTCCCCAGGGGAGTCAGTCCTCGTCTCGAATGCGGGCATGCACTTGCGCTTTCCTCCAGAGCGGTAGCAGCAGTGTCACGCAGTCCGCCGCGTGGATCAAAGGATCTATGGTTTTCCCTCGAGTCTTTCCCACGAGGCTTTCCCACGAGGCTTTCCCACAGGGCTGTCCCACGTGCACACGTGGTGGGAGTCGATCCTCGGCTTGAACGTCAAGGCAGTGCAGGGAAAACAGGTTCCTCTGGAATGGACTGACACATCTGGGGGACTCTTGGAATGGTGGCACGACCCTGGAGTTCCTCTCGCCTTTCCTGTGGAGAGCCCCTCCTCTTGAGATGGGACGGGAACGCCGGGAATTCTTTCCCTACGAAACAGGGAAAGGATCCCTCATCTCGAACTAGGAGGCGGAAATGGGGCTCCCCTGGATGTTTGCGGGACCCCACGTGCTTCCTCTCGAGTGGAGACGGGTATGTCGGGGAACTTCTTGAGTTGCAGCAAGGGTGTGAAGGACCCTTTGGAAGTTCCAGTGGTTAGACGTGATTAGCCTCGAGAAGCCTCAGCAGAAATGGGCCTCATCTCGCCTGGAGGGCAAAACCTCCTGGATTTTCTCGAGTTGCGGCAGGTGCTCTCGACTTACGATGGGGACCTCAGGGACCAGCTCTGGTGGCCTCAGGAAAGGCCAGTCCCCATGCGAGTTCCTCGGGGGTCTCTCGGGATTCCTCTCCCGTCGATGCCGGGGCCTAAGACCTTGTGTGGAGTCGGGGCCGGAACCTGAGGATTCCTCTCCAGTGATGACATGGATCTTGGGGTACTTCTGGAGTCTCCCCAGGGGAGTCAGTCCTCGTCTCGAATGCGGGCATGCACTTGCGCTTTCCTCCGGTGCGGTAGCAGCAGTGTCACGCAGTCCGCCGCGTGGATCAAAGGATCTATGGTTTTCCCTCGAGTCTTTCCCACGAGGCTTTCCCACGAGGCTTTCCCACAGGGCTGTCCCACGTGCACACGTGGTGGGAGTGGATCCTCGGCTTGAACGTCAAGGCAGTGCAGGGAAAACAGGTTCCTCTGGAATGGACTGACACATCTGGGGGACTCTTGGAATGGTGGCACGACCCTGGAGTTCCTCTCGCCTTTCCTGTGGAGAGCGCCTCCTCTTGAGATGCGACGGGAACGCCGGGAATTCTTTCCCTACGAAACAGGGAAAGGATCCCTCATCTCGAGCTAAGAGGCGGAAACGGGGCTCCCCTGGATGTGTGCGGGACCCCACGTGCTTCCTCTCAAGTGGAGGCGGGTATGTCGGGGAACTTCTTGAGTTGCAGCAAGGGTGTGAAGGACCCTTTGGAAGTTCCAGTGGTTAGACGTGATTAGCCTCGAGAAGCCTCAGCGGAAATGGGCCTCATCTCGCCTGGAGGGCAAAACCTCCTGGATTTTCTCGAGTTGCAGCAGGTGCTCTCGACTTACGACGGGGACCTCAGGGACCCGCTCTGGTGGCCTCAGGAAAGGCCAGTCCCCATGCGAGTTCCTCGGGGGCCTCTCGGGATTCCTCTCCCGTCGATGCCGGGGCCTAAGACCTTGTGTGGAGTCGGGGCCGGAACCTGAGGATTCCTCTCCAGTGCTGACATGGATCTTGGGGTACTTCTGGAGTCTCCCCAGGGGAGTCAGTCCTCGTCTCGAATGCGGGCATGCACTTGCGCTTTCCTCCAGAGCGGTAGCAGCAGTGTCACGCAGTCCGCCGCGTGGATCAAAGGATCTATGGTTTTCCCTCGAGTCTTTCCCACGAGGCTTTCCCACGAGGCTTTCTCACAGGGCTGTCCCACGTGCACATGTGGTATGAGTCGATCCTCGGCTTGAACGTCAAGGCAGTGCAGGGAAAACAGGTTCCTCTGGAATGGAATGACACATCTGGGGGTCTCTTGGAATGGTGCCACGACCCTGGAGATCCTCTCGCCTTTCCTGTGGAGAGCGCCACCTCTTGAGATGCGACGGGAACGCCGCGAATTCTTTCCCTACGAAACAGGGAAAGGATCCCTCATCTCGAGCTAGGAGGCGGAATCGGGGCTCCCCTGGATGTGTGCGGGACCCCACGTGCTTCCTCTGGAGTGGAGACGGGTATGTCGCGGAACTGCTTCAGTTTCAGCAAGGGTGTGAAGGACCCTTTGGAAGTTCCAGTGGTTAGATGTGATTAGCCTCGAGAAGCCTCAGGAGAAATGGGCCTCATCTCGCCTGGAGGGCAAAACCTCCTGGATTTTCTCGAGTTGCGGCAGGTGCTCTCGACTTACGACGGGGACCTCAGGGACCCGCTCTGGTGGCCTCAGGAAAGGCCAGTCCCCATGCGAGTTCCTCGGGGGCCTCTCGGGATTCCTCTCCCGTCGATGCCGGGGCCTAAGACCTTGTGTGGAGTCGGGGCCGGAACCTGAGGATTCCTCTCCCGTGCTGACATGGATCTTGGGGTACTTCTGGAGTCTCCCCAGGGGAGTCAGTCCTCGTCTCGAATGCGGGCATGCACTTGCGCTTTCCTCCAGAGCGGTAGCAGCAGTGTCACGCAGTCCGCCGCGTGGATCAAAGGATCTATGGTTTTCCCTCGAGTCTTTCCAACGAGGCTTTCCCACGAGGCTTTCCCACAGGGCTGTCCCACGTGCACACGTGGTGGGAGTCGATCCTCGGCTTGAACGTCAAGGCAGTGCAGGGAAAACAGGTTCCTCTGGAATGGACTGACACATCTGGGGGACTCTTGGAATGGTGGCACGACCCTGGAGTTCCTCTCGCCTTTCCTGTGGAGAGCGCCTCCTCTTGAGATGCGACGGGAACGCCGGGAATTCTTTCCCTACGAAACAGGGAAAGGATCCCTCATCTCGAGCTAGAAGGCAGAAACAGGACTCCCCTGGATGTGTGCGGGAATCTCGTGCTTCCTCTCGAGTGGAGACGGGTATGTCGGGGAACTTCTTGAGTTGCAGCAAGGGTGTGAAGGACCCTTTGGAAGTTCCAGTGGTTAGATGTGATTGGCCTCGAGAAGCCTCATCGGAAATGGGCCTCATCTCGCCTGGAGGGCAAAACCTCCTGGATTTTCTCGAGTTGCGGCAGGTGCTCTCGACTTACGACGGGGACCTCAGGGACCCGCTCTGGTGGCCTCAGGAAAGGCCAGTCCCCATGCGAGTTCCTCGGGGGCCTCTCGGGATTCCTCTCCCGTCGATGCCGGGGCCTAAGACCTTGTGTGGAGTCGGGGCCGGAACCTGAGGATTCCTCTCCAGTGCTGACATGGATCTTGGGGTACTTCTGGAGTCTCCCCAGGGGAGTCAGTCCTCGTCTCGAATGCGGGCATGCACTTGCGCTTTCCTCCAGAGCGGTAGCAGCAGTGTCACGCAGACCAACGTGTGGATCAAAGGATCTATGGTTTTCCCTCGAGTCTTTCCCACGAGGCTTTCCCACGAGGCTTTCCCACAGGGCTGTCCCACGAGCACACGTGGTGGGAGTCGATCCTCGGCTTGAACGTCAAGGCAGTGCAGGGAAAACAGGTTCCTCTGGAATGGACTGACACATCTGGGGGACTCTTGGAATGGTGGCACGACCCTGGAGTTCCTCTCGCCTTTCCTGTGGAGAGCGCCTCCTCTTGAGATGCGACGGGAATGCCGGGAATTCTTTCCCTACGAAACAGGGAAAGGATCCCTCATCTCGAGCTAGGAGGCGGAAACGGGGCTCCCCTGGATGTGTGCGGGACCCCACGTGCTTCCTCTCGAGTGGAGACGGGTATGTTGGGGAACTTCTTGAGTTGCAGCAAGGGTGTGAAGGACCCTTTGGAAGTTCCAGTGGTTAGACGTGATTAGCCTCGAGAAGCCTCAGCGGAAATGGGCCTCATCTCGCGTGGAGGGCAAAACCTCCTGGATTTTCTCAAGTTGCGGCAGGTGCTCTCGACTTACGACGGGGATCTCAGGGACCCGCTCTGGTGGCCTCAGGAAAGCCAGTCCCCATGCGAGTTCCACGGGGGCCTCTCGGGATTCCTCTCCCGTCGATGCCGGGGCCTAAGACCTTGTGTGGATTCGGGGCCGGAACCTGAGGATTCCTCTCCCGTGCTGACATGGATCTTGGGGTACTTCTGGAGTCTCCCCAGGGGAGTCAGTCCTCGTCTTGAATGCGCGCATGCACTTGCGCTTTCCTCCAGAGCGGTAGCAGCAGTGTCACGCAGTCCGCCGCGTGGATCAAAGGATCTATGGTTTTCCCTCGAGTCTTTCCCACGAGGCTTTCCCAAGAGGCTTTCCCACAGGGCTGTCCCACGTGCACACGTGGTGGGAGTCGATCCTCGGCTTGAACGTCAAGGCAGTGCAGGGAAAACAGGTTCCTCTGGAATGGACTGACATATCTGGGGGACTCTTGGAATGGTGGCACGACCCTGGAGTTCCTCTCGCCTTTCCTGTTGAGAGCGCCTCCTCTTGAGATGCGACGGGAACGCCGGGAATTCTTTCCCTACGAAACAGGGAAAGGATCCCTCATCTCGAGCTAGGAGGCAGAAACAGGGCTCCCCTGGATGTGTGCGGGAACCTCGTGCTTCCTCTCGAGTGGAGACGGGTATGTCGGGGAACTTCTTGAGTTGCAGCAAGGGTGTGAAGGACCCTTTGGAAGTTCCAGTGGTTAGATGTGATTAGCCTCGAGAAGCCTCAGCGGAAATGGGCCTCATCTCGCTTGGAGGGCAAAACCTCCTGGATTTTCTCGAGTTGCGGCAGGTGCTCTCGACTTACGATGGGGACCTCAGGGACCCGCTCTGGTGGCCTCAGGAAAGGCCAGTCCCCATGCGAGTTCCTCGGGGGCCTCTCGGCATTCCTCTCCCGTCGATGCCGGGGCCTAAGACCTTGTGTGGAGTCGGGGCCGGAACCTGAGGATTCCTCTCCAGTGCTGACATAGATCTTGGGGTACTTCTGGAGTCTCCCCAGGGGAGTCAGTCCTCGTCTCGAATGCGGGCATGCACTTGCGCTTTCCTCCAGAGCGGTAGCAGCAGTGTCACGCAGTCCGCCGCGTGGATCAAAGGATCTATGGTTTTCCCTCGAGTCTTTCCCACGAGGCTTTCCCACGAGGCTTTCCCACAGGGCTGTCCCACGTGCACACGTGGTGGGAGTGGATCCTCGGCTTGAACGTCAAGGCAGTGCAGGGAAAACAGGTTCCTCTGGAATGGACTGACACATCTGGGGGACTCTTGGAATGGTGGCACGACCCTGGAGTTCCTCTCGCCTTTCCTGTGGAGAGCGCCTCCTCTTGAGATGCGACGGGAACGCCGGGAATTCTTTTCCTACGAAACAGGGAAAGGATCCCTCATCTCGAGCTAGGAGGCGGAAACGGGGCTCCCCTGGATGTGTGCGGGACCCCACGTGCTTCCTCTCGAGTGGAGACGGGTATGTTGGGGAACTTCTTGAGTTGCAGCAAGGGTGTGAAGGACCCTTTGGAAGTTCCAGTGGTTAGACGTGATTAGCCTCGAGAAGCCTCAGTGGAAATGGGCCTCATCTCGCCTGGAGGGCAAAACCTCCTGGATTTTCTCAAGTTGCGGCAGGTGCTCTCGCCTTACGACGGGGACCTCAGGGACCCGCTCTGGTGGCCTCAGGAAAGCCAGTCCCCATGCGAGTTCCACGGGGGCCTCTCGGGATTCCTCTCCCGTCGATGCCGGGGCCTAAGACCTTGTGTGGAGTCGGGGCCGGAACCTGAGGATTCCTCTCCCGTGCTGACATGGATCTTGGGGTACTTCTGGAGTCTCCCCAGGGGAGTCAGTCCTCGTCTCGAATGCGGGCATGCACTTGCGCTTTCCTCCAGAGCGGTAGCAGCAGTGTCACGCAGTCCGCCGCGTGGATCAAAGGATCTATGGTTTTCCCTCGAGTCTTTCCCACGAGGCTTTCCCACGAGGCTTTCCCACAGGGCTGTCTAACGTGCACACGTGGTGGGAGTCGATCCTCGGCTTGAACGTCAAGGCAGTGCAGGGAAAACAGGTTCCTCTGGAATGGACTGACACATCTGGGGGACTCTTGGAATGGTGGCACGACCCTGGAGTTCCTCTCGCCTTTCCTGTGGAGAGCGCCTCCTCTTGAGATGCGACGGGAACGCCGGGAATTCTTTCCCTACGAAACAGGGAAAGGATCCCTCATCTCGAGCTAGGAGGCAGAAACAGGACTCCCCTGGATGTGTGCGGGAACCTCGTGCTTCCTCTCGAGTGGAGACGGGTATGTCGGGGAACTTCTTGAGTTGCAGCAAGGGTGTGAAGGACCCTTTGGAAGTTCCAGTGGTTAGATGTGATTAGCCTCGAGAAGCCTCATCGGAAATGGGCCTCATCTCGCCTGGAGGGCAAAACTTCCTGGATTTTCTCGAGTTGCGGCAGGTGCTCTCGACTTACGACGGGGACCTCAGGGACCCGCTCTGGTGGCCTCAGGAAAGGCCAGTCCCCATGCGAGTTCCTCGGGGGCCTCTCGGGATTCCTCTCCCGTCGATGCCGGGGCCTAAGACCTTGTGTGGAGTCGGGGCCGGAACCTGAGGATTCCTCTCCAGTGCTGACATGGATCTTGGGGTACTTCTGGAGTCTCCCCAGGGGAGTCAGTCCTCGTCTCGAATGCGGGCATGCACTTGCGCTTTCCTCCAGAGCGGTACCAGCAGTGTCACGCAGACCAACGTGTGGATCAAAGGATCTATGGTTTTCCCTCGAGTCTTTCCCACGAGGCTTTCCCACGAGGCTTTCCCACAGGGCTGTCCCACGAGCACACGTGGTGGGAGTCGATCCTCGGCTTGAACGTCAAGGCAGTGCAGGGAAAACAGGTTCCTCTGGAATGGACTGACACATCTGGGGGATTCTTGGAATGGTGGCACGACCCTGGAGTTCCTCTCGCCTTTCCTGTGGAGAGCGCCTCCTCTTGAGATGCGACGGGAACGCCGGGAATTCTTTCCCTACTAAACAGGGAAAGGATCCCTCATCTCGAGCTAGGAGGCGGAAACGGGGCTCCCCTGGATGTGTGCGGGACCCCACGTGGTTCCTCTCGAGTGGAGACGGGTATGTCGGGGAACTTCTTGAGTTGCAGCAAGGGTGTGAAGGACCCTTTGGAAGTTCCAGTGGTTAGACGTGATTAGCCTCGAGAAGCCTCAGCGGAAATGGGCCTCATCTCGCCTGGAGGGCAAAACCTCCTGGATTTTCTCGAGTTGCGGCAGGTGCTCTCGACTTACGACGGGGACCTCAGGGACCCGCTCTGGTGGCCTCAGGAAAGGCCAGTCCCCATGCGAGTTCCTCGGGGGCCTCTCGGGATTCCTCTCCCGTCGATGCCGGGGCCTAAGACCTTGTGTGGAGTCGGGGCCGGAACCTGAGGATTCCTCTCCAGTGCTGACATGGATCTTGGGGTACTTCTGGAGTCTCCCCAGGGGAGTCAGTCCTCATCTCGAATGCGGGCATGCACTTGCGCTTTCCTCCAGAGCGGTAGCAGCAGTGTCACGCAGTCCGCCGCGTGGATCAAAGGATCTATGGTTTTCCCTCGAGTCTTTCCCAAGAGGCTTTCCCACGAGGCTTTCCCACAGGGCTGTCCCACGTGCACACGTGGTGGGAGTCGATCCTCGGCTTGAACGTCAAGGCAGTGCAGGGAAAACAGGTTCCTCTGGAATGGACTGACACATCTGGGGGTCTCTTGGAATGGTGCCACGACCCTGGAGTTCCTCTCGCCTTTCCTGTGGAGAGCGCAACCTCTTGAGATGCGACGGGAACGCCGGGAATTCTTTCCCTACGAAACAGGGAAAGGATCCCTCATCTCGAGCTAGGAGGCGGAAACGGGGCTCCCCTGGATGTGTGCGGGACCCCACGTGCTTCTTCTCGAGTGGAGACGGGTATGTCGTGGAACTGCTTGAGTTGCAGCAAGGGTGTGAAGGACCCTTTGGAAGTTCCAGTGGTTAGATGTGATTAGCCTCGAGAATCCTCAGCGGTAATGGGCCTCATCTCGCTTGGAGGGCAAAACCTCCTGGACTTTCTTGAGTTGCGGCAGGTGCTCTCGACTTACGATGGGGACCTCAGGGACCCGCTCTGGTGGCCTCAGGAAAGGCCAGTCCCCATGCGAGTTCCTCGGGGGCCTCTCGGCATTCCTCTCCCGTCGATGCCGGGGCCTAAGACCTTGTGTGGAGTCGGGGCCGGAACCTGAGGATTCCTCTCCAGTGCTGACATGGATCTTGGGGTACTTCTGGAGTCTCCCCAGGGGAGTCAGTCCTCGTCTCGAATGCGGGTATGCACTTGCGCTTTCCTCCAGAGCGGTAGCAGCAGTGTCACGCAGTCCGCCGCGTGGATCAAAGATCTATGGTTTTCCCTCGAGTCTTTCCCACGAGGCTTTCCCACGAGGCTTTCCCACAGGGCTGTCCCACGTGCACACGTGGTGGGAGTCGATCCTCGGCTTGAACGTCAAGGCAGTGCAGGGAAAACAGGTTCCTCTGGAATGGACTGACACATCTGGGGGACTCTTGGAATGGTGGCACGACCCTGGAGTTCCTCTCGCCTTTCCTGTGGAGAGTTCCTCCTCTTGAGATGCGACGGGAACGCCGGGAATTCTTTCCCTACGAAACAGGGAAAGGATCCCTCATCTCGAGCTAGGAGGCGGAAACGGGGCTCCCCTGGATGTGTGCGGGACCCCACGTGCTTCCTCTCGAGTGGAGACGGGTATGTCGGGGAACTTCTTGAGTTGCAGCAAGGGTGTGAAGGACCCTTTGGAAGTTCCAGTGGTTAGACGTGATTAGCCTCGAGAAGCCTCATTGGAAATGGGCCTCATCTCGCTTGGAGGGCAAAACCTCCTGGATTTTCTCGAGTTGCGGCAGGTGCTCTCGACTTACGATGGGTACCTCAGGGACCCGGTCTGGTGGCCTCAGGAAAGGCCAGTCCCCATGCGAGTTCCTCGGGGGCCTCTCGGCATTCCTCTCCCGTCGATGCCGGGGCCTAAGACCTTGTGTGGAGTCGGGGCCGGAACCTGAGGATTCCTCTCCAGTGCTGACATGGATCTTGGGGTACTTCTGGAGTCTCCCCAGGGGAGTCAGTCCTCGTCTCGAATGCGGGCATGCACTTGCGCTTTCCTCCAGAGCGGTAGCAGCAGTGTCACGCAGTCCGCCGCGTGGATCAAAGGATCTATGGTTTTCCCTCGAGTCTTTCCCACGAGGCTTTCCCACGAGGCTTTCCCACAGGGCTGTCCCACGTGCACACATGGTGGGAGTCGATCCTCGTATTGAACGTCAAGGCAGTGCAGGGAAAACAGGTTCCTCTGGAATGGACTGACACATCTGGGGGACTCTTGGAATGGTGGCACGACCCTGGAGTTCCTCTCCCCTTTCCTGTGGAGAGCGCCTCCTCTTGAGATGCGACGGGAACGCCGGGAATTCTTTCCCTACGAAACAGGGAAAGGATCCCTCATCTCGAGCTAGGAGGCGGAAACGGGGCTCCCCTGGATGTGTGCGGGACCCCACGTGCTTCCTCTCGAGTGGAGACGGGTATGTTGGGGAACTTCTTGAGTTGCAGCAAGGGTGTGAAGGACCCTTTGGAAGTTCCAGTGGTTAGACGTGATTAGCCTCGAGAAGCCTCAGCGGAAATGGGACTCATCTCGCCTGGAGGGCAAAACCTCCTGGATTTTCTCAAGTTGCGGCACGTGCTCTCGACTTACGACGGGGACCTCAGGGACCCGCTCTGGTGGCCTCAGGAAAGCCAGTCCCCATGCGAGTTCCACGGGGGCCTCTCGGGATTCCTCTCCCGTCGATGCCGGGGCCTAAGACCTTGTGTGGAGTCGGGGCCGGAACCTGAGGATTCCTCTCCCGTGCTGACATGGATCTTGGGGTACTTCTGGAGTCTCCCCAGGGGAGTCAGTCCTCGTCTCGAATGCGGGCATGCACTTGCGCTTTCCTCCAGAGCGGTAGCAGCAGTGTCACGCAGACCAACGTGTGGATCAAAGGATCTATGGTTTTCCCTCGAGTCTTTCCCACGAGGCTTTCCCACGAGGCTTTCCCACAGGGCTGTCCCACGAGCACACGTGGTGGGAGTCGATCCTCGGCTTGAACGTCAAGGCAGTGCAGTGAAAACAGGTTCCTCTGGAATGGACTGACACATCTGGGGGATTCTTGGAATGGTGGCACGACCCTGGAGTTCCTCTCGCCTTTCCTGTGGAGAGCGCCTCCTCTTGAGATGCGACGGGAACGCCGGGAATTCTTTCCCTACTAAACAGGGAAAGGATCCCTCATCTCGAGCTAGGAGGCGGAAACGGGGCTCCCCTGGATGTGTGCGGGACCCCACGTGCTTCCTCTCGAGTGGAGACGGGTATGTCGGGGAACTTCTGGAGTTGCAGCAAGGGTGTGAAGGACCCTTTGGAAGTTCCAGTGGTTAGACGTGATTAGCCTCGAGAAGCCTCAGCGGAAATGGGCCTCATCTCGCCTGGAGGGCAAAACCTCCTGGATTTTCTCGAGTTGCGGCAGGTGCTCTCGACTTACGACGGGGACCTCAGGGACCCGCTCTGGTGGCCTCAGGAAAGGCCAGTCCCCATGCGAGTTCCTCGGGGGCCTCTCGGGATTCCTCTCCCGTCGATGCCGGGGCCTAAGACCTTGTGTGGAGTCGGGGCCGGAACCTGAGGATTCCTCTCCAGTGCTGACATGGATCTTGGGGTACTTCTGGAGTCTCCCCAGGGGAGTCAGTCCTCGTCTCGAATGCGGGCATGCACTTGCGCTTTCCTCCAGAGCGGTAGCAGCAGTGTCACGCAGTCCGCCGCGTGGATCAAAGGATGTATGGTTTACCCTCGAGTCTTTCCCACGAGGCTTTCCCACGAGGCTTTCCCACAGGGCTGTCCCACGTGCACACGTGGTGGGAGTCGATCCTCGGCTTGAACGTCAAGGCAGTGCAGGGAAAACAGGTTCCTCTGGAATGGACTGACACATCTGGGGGACTCTTGGAATGGTGGCAAGACCCTGAGTTCCTTTCGCCTTTCCTGTGGAGAGTGCCTCCTCTTGAGATGCGACGGGAACGCCGGGAATTCTTTCCCTACGAAACAGGGAAAGGATCCCTCATCTCGAGCTAGGAGGCGGAAACGGGGCTCCCCTGGATGTGTGCGGGACCCCACGTGGTTCCTCTCGAGTGGAGACGGGTATGTCGGGGAACTTCTTGAGTTGCAGCAAGGGTGTGAAGGACCCTTTGGAAGTTCCAGTGGTTAGACGTGATTAGCCTCGAGAAGCCTCAGCGGAAATGGGCCTCATCTCGCTTGGAGGTCAAAACCTCCTGGATTTTCTCGAGTTGCGGCAGGTGGTCTCGACTTACGATGGGGACCTCAGGGACCCGCTCTGGTGGCCTCAGGAAGGCCAGTCCCCATGCGAGTTCCTCGGGGGCCTCTCGGGATTCCTCTCCCGTCGATGCCGGGGCCTAAGACCTTGTGTGGAGTCGGGGCCGGAACCTGAGGATTCCTCTCCAGTGCTGACATGGATCTTGGGGTACTTCTGGAGTCTCCCCAGGGGAGTCAGTCCTCGTCTCGAATGCGGGCATGCACTTGCGCTTTCCTCCAGAGCGGTAGCAGCAGTGTCACGCAGTCCGCCGCGTGGATCAAAGGATCTATGGTTTTCCCTCGAGTCTTTCCCACGAGGCTTTCCCACGAGGCTTTCCCACAGAGCTGTCCCACGTGCACACGTGGTGGGGGTCGATCCTCGGCTTGAACGTCAAGGCAGTGCAGGGAAAACAGGTTCCTCTGGAATGGACTGACACATCTGGGGGACTCTTGGAATGGTGGCACGACCCTGGAGTTCCTCTCGCCTTTCCTGTTTAGAGCGCATCCTCTTGAGATGCGACGGGAACGCCGGGAATTCTTTCCCTACGAAACAGGGAAAGGATCCCTCATCTCGAGCTAGGAGGCGGAAACGGGGCTCCCCTGGATGTGTGCGGGACCCCACGTGCTTCCTCTCGAGTGGAGACGGGTATGTTGGGGAACTTCTTGAGTTGCAGCAAGGGTGTGAAGGACCCTTTGGAAGTTCCAGTTGTTAGACGTGATTAGCCTCGAGAAGCCTCATTGGAAATGGGCCTCATCTCGCCTGGAGGGCAAAACCTCCTGGATTTTCTCAAGTTGCGGCAGGTGCTCTCGACTTACGACGGGGACCTCAGGGACCCGCTCTGGTGGCCTCAGGAAAGCCAGTCCCCATGCGAGTTCCACGGGGGCCTCTCGGGATTCCTCTCCCGTCGATGCCGGGGCCTAAGACCTTGTGTGGAGTCGGGGCCGGAACCTGAGGATTCCTCTCCAGTGCTGACATGGATCTTTGGGTACTTCTGGAGTCTCTCCAGGGGAGTCAGTCCTCGTCTCGAATGCGGGCATGCACTTGCGCTTTCCTCCAGAGCGGTAGCAGCAGTGTCACGCAGTCCGCCGCGTGGATCAAAGGATCTATGGTTTTCCCTCGAGTCTTTCCCACGAGGCTTTCCCCCGAGGCTTTCCCACAGGGCTGTCCCACGTGCACACGTGGTGGGAGTCGATCCTCGGCTTGAACGTCAAGGCAGTGCAGGGAAAGCAGGTTCCTCTGGAATGGACTGACACATCTGGGGGACTCTTGGAATGGTGGCACGACCCTGGAGTTCCTCTCGCCTTTCCTGTGGAGAGCGCCTCCTCTTGAGATGCGACGGGAACGCCGGGAATTCTTTCCCTACGAAACAGGGAAAGGATCCCTCATCTCGAGCTAGGAGGCGGAAACGGGGCTCCCCTGGATGTGTGCGGGGCCCCACGTGCTTCCTCTCGAGTGGAGACGGGTATGTCGGGGAACTTCTTGAGTTGCAGCAAGGGTGTGAAGGACCCTTTGGAAGTTCCAGTGGTTAGACGTGATTAGCCTCGAGAAGCCTCAGCAGAAATGGGCCTCATCTCGCCTGGAGGGCAAAACCTCCTGGATTTTCTCGAGTTGCGGCAGGTGCTCTCGACTTACGATGGGGACCTCAGGGACCAGCTCTGGTGGCCTCAGGAAAGGCCAGTCCCCATGCGAGTTCCTCGGGGGCCTCTCGGGATTCCTCTCCCGTCGATGCCGGGGCCTAAGACCTTGTGTGGAGTCGGGGCCGGAACCTGAGGATTCCTCTCCAGTGCTGACATGGATCTTGGGGTACTTCTGGAGTCTCCCCAGGGGAGTCAGTCCTCGTCTCGAATGCGGGCATGCACTTGGGCTTTCCTCCGGTGCGGTAGCAGCAGTGTCACGCAGTCCGCCGCGTGGATCAAAGGATCTATGGTTTTCCCTCGAGTCTTTCCCACGAGGCTTTCCCACGAGGCTTTCCCACAGGGCTGTCCCACGTGCACACGTGGTGGGAGTGGATCCTCGGCTTGAACGTCAAGGCAGTGCAGGGAAAACAGGTTCCTCTGGAATGGACTGACACATCTGGGGGACTCTTGGAATGGTGGCACGACCCTGGAGTTCCTCTCGCCTTTCCTGTGGAGAGCGCCTCCTCTTGAGATGCGACGGGAACGCCGGGAATTCTTTCCCTACGAAACAGGGAAAGGATCCCTCATCTCGAGCTAAGAGGCGGAAACGGGGCTCCCCTGGATGTGTGCGGGACCCCACGTGCTTCCTCTCAAGTGGAGGCGGGTATGTCCGGGAACTTCTTGAGTTGCAGCAAGGGTGTGAAGGACCCTTTGGAAGTTCCAGTGGTTAGACGTGATTAGCCTCGAGAAGCCTCAGCGGAAATGGGCCTCATCTCGCCTGGAGGGCAAAACCTCCTGGATTTTCTCGAGTTGCAGCAGGTGCTCTCGACTTACGACGGGGACCTCAGGGACCCGCTCTGGTGGCCTCAGGAAAGGCCAGTCCCCATGCGAGTTCCTCGGGGGCCTCTCGGGATTCCTCTCCCGTCGATGCCGGGGCCTAAGACCTTGTGTGGAGTCGGGGCCGGAACCTGAGGATTCCTCTCCAGTGCTGACATGGATCTTGGGGTACTTCTGGAGTCTCCCCAGGGGAGTCAGTCCTCGTCTCGAATGCGGGCATGCACTTGCGCTTTCCTCCAGAGCGGTAGCAGCAGTGTCACGCAGTCCGCCGCGTGGATCAAAGGATCTATGGTTTTCTCTCGAGTCTTTCCCACGAGGCTTTCCCACGAGGCTTTCCCACAGGGCTGTCCCACGTGCACACGTGGTATGAGTCGATCCTCGGCTTGAACGTCAAGGCAGTGCAGGGAAAACAGGTTCCTCTGGAATGGAATGACACATCTGGGGGTCTCTTGGAATGGTGCCACGACCCTGGAGTTCCTCTCGCCTTTCCTGTGGAGAGCGCCTCCTATTGAGATGCGACGGGAACGCCGGGAATTCTTTCCCTACGAAACAGGGAGAGGATCCCTCATCTCGAGCTAGGAGGCGGAAACGGGGCTCCCCTGGATGTGTGCGGGACCCCACGTGCTTCCTCTGGAGTGGAGACGGGTATGTCGCGGAACTGCTTCAGTTTCAGCAAGGGTGTGAAGGACCCTTTGGAAGTTCCAGTGGTTAGATGTGATTAGCCTCGAGAAGCCTCAGGAGAAATGGGCCTCATCTCGCCTGGAGGGCAAAACCTCCTGGATTTTCTCGAGTTGCGGCAGGTGCTCTCGACTTACGACGGGGACCTCAGGGACCCGCTCTGGTGGCCTCAGGA
The DNA here is from genome assembly GCF_042477335.2 of Ovis canadensis. NCBI lineage: Eukaryota > Metazoa > Chordata > Mammalia > Artiodactyla > Bovidae > Ovis > Ovis canadensis. Next base: position 6,737,874 of record NC_091252.1, read on the forward strand.
AAGGCCAGTCCCCATGCGAGTTCCTCGGGGGCCTCTCGGGATTCCTCTCCCTTCGATGCCGGGGCCTAAGACCTTGTGTGGAGTCGGGGCCGGAACCTGAGGATTCCTCTCCAGTGCTGACATGGATCTTGGGGTACTTCTGGAGTCTCCCCAGGGGAGTCAGTCCTCGTCTCGAATGCGGGCCTGCACTTGCGCTTTCCTCCAGAGCGGTAGCAGCAGTGTCACGCAGTCCGCCGCGTAGATCAAAGGATCTATGGTTTTCCCTCGAGTCTTTCCCACGAGGCTTTCCCACGACGCTTTCCCACAGGGCTGTCCCACGTGCACACGTGGTGGAAGTGGATCCTCGGCTTGAACGTCAAGGCAGTGCCGGGAAAACAGGTTCCTCTGGAATGGACTGACACATCTGGGGGACTCTTGGAATGGTGGCACGACCCTGGAGTTCCTCTCGCCTTTCCTGTGGAGAGCGCCTCCTCTTGAGATGCGACGGGAACGCCGGGAATTCTTTCCCTACGAAACAGGGAAAGGATCCCTCATCTCGAGCTAGGAGGCGGAAACGGGGCTCCCCTGGATGTGTGCGGGACCCCACGTGCTTCCTCTCGAGTGGAGACGGGTATGTCGGGGATCTTCTTGAGTTGCAGCAAGGGTGTGAAGGACCCTTTGGAAGTTCCAGTGCTTAGATGTGATTAGCCTCGAGAAGCCTCAGCGGACATGGGCCTCACCTCGCCTGGAGGGCAAAACCTCCTGGATTTTCTCGAGTTGCGGCAGGTGCTCTCGACTTACGACGGGGACCTCAGGGACCCGCTCTGGTGGCCTCAGGAAAGGCCAGTCCCCATGCGAGTTCCACAGGGGCGTCTCGGGATTCCTCTCCCGTCGATGCCGGGGCCTAAGACCTTGTGTGGATTCTTGGCCGGAACCTGAGGATTCCTCTCCAGTGCTGACATGGATCTTGGGGTAATTCTGGAGTCTCCCCAGGGGAGTCAGTCCTCGTCTCGAATGCGGGCATGCACTTGCGCTTTCCTCCAGAGCGGTAGCAGCAGTGTCACGCAGTCCGCCACATGGATCAAAGGATCTATGGTTTTCCCTCGAGTCTTTCCCACGAGGCATTCCCACGAGGCATTCCCACAGGGCTGTCCCACGTGCACACGTGGTGGGACTCGATCCTCGGCTTGAACGTCAAGGCAGTGCAGGGAAAACAGGTTCCTCTGGAATGGACTGACACATCTGGGGGACTCTTGGAATGGTGGCACGACCCTGGAGTTCCTCTCGCCTTTCCTGTGGAGAGCGCCTCCTCTTGAGATGCGACGGGAATGCCGGGAATTCTTTCCCTACGAAACACGGAAAGGATCCCTCATCTCGAGCTAGGAGGCGGAAACGGGGCTCCCCTGGATGTGTGCGGGACCCCACGTGCTTCCTCTCGAGTGCAGACGGGTATGTCGGGGAACTTCTTGAGTTGCAGCAAGGGTGTGAAGGACCCTTTGGAAGTTCCAGTGTTTAGACGTGATTAGCCTCCAGAAGCCTCAGCGGAAATGAGCCTCATCTCGCCTGGAGGGCAAAACCTCCTGGATTTTCTCGAGTTGCGGCAGGTGATCTCGACTTACGACGGGGACCTCAGGGACCCGCTCTGGTGGCCTCAGGAAAAGCCAGTCCCCATGCGAGTTCCTCGGGGGCCTCTCGGGATCCCTCTCCCGTCGATGCCGGGGCCTAAGACCTTGTGTGGAGTCGGGGCCGGAACCTGAGGATTCCTCTCCAGTGCTGAACTGGATCTTGGGGTACTTCTGGAGTCTCCCCAGGGGAGTCAGTCCTCGTCTCGAATGCGGGCATGCACTTGCGCTTTCCTCCAGAGCGGTAGCAGCAGTGTCACGCAGTCCGCCGCGTGGATCAAAGTATCTATGGTTTTCCCTCGAGTCTTTCCCACGAGGCTTTCCCACGAGGCTTTCCCACAGGGCTGTCCCACGTGAACACGTGGTGGGAGTCGATCCTCGGCTTGAACGTCAAGGCAGTGCAGGGAAAACAGGTTCCTCTGGAATGGACTGACACATCTGGGGGACTCTTGGAATGGTGGCACGACCCTGGAGTTCCTCTCGCCTTTCCTGTGGAGAGCGCCTCCTCTTGAGATGCGACGGGAATGCCGGGAATTCTTTCCCTACGAAACACGGAAAGGATCCCTCATCTCGAGCTAGGAGGCGGAAACGGGGCTCCCCTGGATGTGTGCGGGACCCCACGTGCTTCCTCTCGAGTGCAGACGGGTATGTCGGGGAACTTCTTGAGTTGCAGCAAGGGTGTGAAGGACCCTTTGGAAGTTCCAGTGTTTAGACGTGATTAGCCTCCAGAAGCCTCAGCGGAAATGAGCCTCATCTCGCCTGGAGGGCAAAACCTCCTGGATTTTCTCGAGTTGCGGCAGGTGATCTCGACTTACGACGGGGACCTCAGGGACCCGCTCTGGTGGCCTCAGGAAAAGCCAGTCCCCATGCGAGTTCCTCGGGGGCCTCTCGGGATCCCTCTCCCGTCGATGCCGGGGCCTAAGACCTTGTGTGGAGTCGGGGCCGGAACCTGAGGATTCCTCTCCAGTGCTGAACTGGATCTTGGGGTACTTCTGGAGTCTCCCCAGGGGAGTCAGTCCTCGTCTCGAATGCGGGCATGCACTTGCGCTTTCCTCCAGAGCGGTAGCAGCAGTGTCACGCAGTCCGCCGCGTGGATCAAAGTATCTATGGTTTTCCCTCGAGTCTTTCCCACGAGGCTTTCCCACGAGGCTTTCCCACAGGGCTGTCCCACGTGAACACGTGGTGGGAGTCGATCCTCGGCTTGAACGTCAAGGCAGTGCAGGGAAAACAGGTTCCTCTGGAATGGACTGACACATCTGGGGGACTCTTGGAATGGTGGCACCACCCTGGAGTTCCTCTCGCCTTTCCTGTGGAGAGCGCCTCCTCTTGATATGCGACGGGAACGCCGGGAATTCTTTCCCTACGAAACAGGTAAAGGATCCCTCATCTCGAGCTAGGAGGCGGAAACGGGGCTCCCCTGGATGTGTGCGGGACACCACGTGCTTCCTCTCGAGTGGAGACGGGTATGTCGGGGAACTTCTTGAGTTGCAGCAAGGGTGTGAAGGACCCTTTGGAAGTTCCAGTGGTTAGATGTGATTGGCCTCGAGAAGCCTCAGCGGAAATGGGCCTCATCTCGCCTGGAGGGCAAAACCTCCTGGATTTTCTCGAGTTGCGGCAGGTGCTCTCGACTTACGACGGGGACCTCTGGGACCCGCTCTGGTGGCCTCAGGAAAGGCCAGTCCCCATGCGAGTTCCTCGGGGGCCTCTCGGGATTCCTCTCCCGTCGATGCCGGGGCCTAAGACCTTGTGTGGAGTCGGGGCCGGAACCTGAGGATTCCTCTCCAGTGCTGACATGGATCTTGGGGTACTTCTGGAGTCTCCCCAGGGGAGTCAGTCCTCGTCTCGAATGCGGGCATGCACTTGCGCTTTCCTCCAGAGCGGTAGCAGCAGTGTCACGCAGTCCGCCGCGTGGATCAAAGGATCTATGGTTTTCCCTCGAGTCTTTCCCACGAGGCTTTCCCACGAGGCTTTCCCACAGGGCTGTCCCACGTGCACACGTGGTGGGAGTCGATCCTCGGCTTGAACGTCAAGGCAGTGCAGGGAAAACAGGTTCCTCTGGAATGGACTGACACATCTGGGGGACTCTTGGAATGGTGTCTCGACCCTGGAGTTCCTCTCGCCTTTCCTGTGGAGAGCGCCTCCTCTTGAGATGCGACGGGAACGCCGGGAATTCTTTCCCTACGAAACAGGGAAAGGATCCCTCATCTCGAGCTAGGAGGCGGAAACGGGGCTCCCCTGGATGTGTGCGGGACCCCACGTGCTTCCTCTCGACTGGAGACGGGTATGTCGGGGAACTTCTTGAGTTGCAGCAAGGGTGTGAAGGACCCTTTGGAAGTTCCAGTGGTTAGATGTGATTGGCCTCGAGAAGCCTCAGCGGAAATGGGCCTCATCTCGCCTGGAGGGCAAAACCTCCTGGATTTTCTCGAGTTGCGGCAGGTGCTCTCGACTTACGACGGGGACCTCAGGGACCCGCTCTGGTTGCCTCAGGAAAGGCCAGTCCCCATGCGAGTTCCTCGGGGGCATCTCGGGATTCCTCTCCCTTCGATGCCGGGGCCTAAGACCTTGTGTGGAGTTGGGGCCGGAACCTGAGGATTCCTCTCCAGTGCTGACATGGATCCTGGGGTACTTCTGGAGTCTCCCCAGGGGAGTCAGTCCTTGTCTCGAATGCGGGCATGCACTTGCGCTTTCCTCCAGAGCGGTAGCAGCAGTGTCACGCAGTCTGCCGCGTAGATCAAAGGATCTATGGTTTTCCCTCGAGTCTTTCCCACGAGGCTTTCCCACGAGGCTTTCCCACAGGGCTGTCCCACGTGCACACGTGGTGGGAGTCGATCCTCGGCTTGAACGTCAAGGCAGTGCAGGGAAAACAGGTTCCTCTGGAATGGACTGACACATCTGGGGGACTCTTGGAATGGTGGCACGACCCTGGAGTTCCTCTCGCCTTTCCTGTGGAGAGCGCCTCCTCTTGAGATGCGACGGGAACGCCGGGAATTCTTTCCCTACGAAACAGGGAAAGGATCCCTCATCTCGAGCTAGGAGGCGGAAACGGGGCTCCCCTGGATGTGTGCGGGACCCACGTGCTTCCTCTCGAGTGGAGACGGGTATGTCGGGGAACTTCTTGAGTTGCAGCAAGGGTTTGAAGGACCCTTTGGAAGTTCCAGTGGTTAGACTTGATTAGCCTCGAGAAGCCTCAGCGGAAATGGGCCTCATCGCGCTTGGAGGGGAAAACCTCCTGGATTTTCTCGAGTTGCGGCAGGTGCTCTCGAATTACGACGGGGACCTCAGGGACCCGCTCTGGTGGCCTCAGGAAAGGCCAGTCCCCATGCGAGTTCCTCGGGGGCCTCTCGGGATTCCTCTCCCGTCGATGCCGGGGCCTAAGACCTTGTGTGGAGTCGGGGCCGGAACCTGAGGATTCCTCTCCAGTGCTGACATGGATCTTGGGGTACTTCTGGAGTCTCCACAGGGGAGTCATTCCTCGTCTCGAATGCGGGCATGCACTTGCGCTTTCCTCCAGAGCGGTAGCAGCAGTGGCAGGCAGTCCGCCGCGTGGATCAAAAGATCTATGGTTTTCCCTCGAGTCTTTCCCACGAGGCTTTCCCACGAGGCTTTCCCACAGGGCTGTCCCACGTGCACACGTGGTGGGAGTCGATCCTCGGCTTGAACGTCAAGGCAGTGCAGGGAAAACAGGTTCCTCTGGAATGGACTGACACTTCTTGGGGACTCTTGGAATGGTGGCATGACCCTGGAGTTCCTCTCGCCTTTCCTGTGGAGAGCGCCTCCTCTTGAGATGCGACGGGAACGCCGGGAATTCTTTCCCTACGAAACAGGGAAAGGATCCCTCATCTCGAGCTAGGAGGCGGAAACGGGGCTCCCCTGGATGTGTGCGGGACCCCACGTGCTTCCTCTCGAGTGGAGACGGGTATGTCGGGGAACTTCTTGAGTTGCAGCAAGGGTGTGAAGGACCCTTTGGAAGTTCCAGTGGTTAGACGTGATTGGCCTCGAGAAGCCTCAGCGGAAATGGGCCTCATCTCGCCTGGATGGCAAAACCTCGTGGATTTTCTCGAGTTGCGGCAGGTGCTCTCGACTTACGACGGGGACCTCAGGGACCCGCTCTGGTGGCCTCAGGAAAGGCCAGTCCCCATGCGAGTTCCTCGGGGGCCTCTCGGGATTCCTCTCCCGTCGATGCCGGGGCCTAAGACTTTGTGTAGAGTCGGGGCCGGAACCTGAGGATTCCTCTCCAGTGCTGACATGGATCTTGGGGTACTTCTGGAGTCTCCCCAGGGGAGTCAGTCCTCGTCTCGAATGCGGGCATGCACTTGCGCTTTCCTCCAGAGCGGTAGCAGCAGTGTCACGCAGTCCACCGCGTGGATCAAAGGATCTATGGTTTTCCCTCGAGTCTTTCCCACGAGGCTTTCCCACGAGGCTTTCCCACAGGGCTGTCCCACGTGCACACGTGGTGGGAGTCGATCCTCGGCTTGAACGTCAAGGCAGTGCAGGGAAAACAGGTTCCTCTGGAATGGACTGACATATCTGGGGGACTCTTGGAATGGTGGCACGACCCTGGAGTTCCTCTCGCCTTTCATGTGTAGAGCGCCTCCTCTTGAGATGCGACGGGAACGCCGGGAATTCTTTCCCTACGAAACAGGGAAAGGATCCCTCATCTCGAGCTAGGAGGCGGAAACGGGGCTCCACTGGATGTGTGCGGGACCCCACGTGCTTCCTCTCGAGTGCAAACGGGTATGTTGGGGAACTTCTTGAGTTGCAGCAAGGGTGTGAAGGACCCTTTGGAAGTTCCAGTGGTTAGATGTGATTGGCCTCGAGAAGCCTCAGCGGAAATGGGCCTCATCTCGCCTGGAGGGCAAAACCTCCTGGATTTTCTCGAGTTGCGGCAGGTGCTCTCGACTTACGACGGGGACCTCAGGGAACCGCTCTGGTGGCCTCAGGAAAGGCCAGTCCCCATGCGAGTTCCTCGGGGGCCTCTCGGGATTCCTCTCCCGTCGATGCCGGGGCCTAAGACCTTGTGTGGAGTCGGGGCCGGAACCTGAGGATTCCTCTCCAGTGCTGACATGGATCTTGGGGTACTTCTGGAGTCTCCCCAGGGGAGTCAGTCCTCGTCTCGAATGCGGGCATGCACTTGCGCTTTCCTCCAGAGCGGTAGCAGCAGTGTCACGCAGTCCGCCGCGTGGATGAAAGGATCTATGGTTTTCCCTCGAGTCTTTCCCACGAGGCTTTCCCACGAGGCTTTCCCACAGGGCTGTCCCACGTGCACACGTGGTGGGAGTGGATCCTCGGCTTGAACGTCAAGGCAGTGCAGGGAAAACAGGTTCCTGTGGAATGGACTGACTCATCTGGGGGACTCTTGGAATGGTGGCACGACCCTGGAGTTCCTCTCGCCTTTCCTGTGGAGAGCGCCTCCTCTTGAGATGCGACGGGAACGCCGGGAATTCTTTCCCTATGAAACAGGGAAAGGATCCCTCATCTCGAGCTAGGAGGCGGAAACGGGGCTCCCCTGGATGTGTGCGGGACCCACGTGCTTCCTCTCGAGTGGAGACGGGTATGTCAGGGAACTTCTTGAGTTGCAGCAAGGGTGTGAAGGACCCTTTGGAAGTTCCAGTGGTTAGACGTGATTAGCCTCGAGAAGCCTCAGCGGAAATGGGCCTCATCTCGCCTGGAGGGCAAAACCTCCTGGATTTTCTCGAGTTGCGGCAGGTGCTCTCGACTTAAGACGGGGACCTCAGGGACCCGCTCTGGTGGCCTCAGGAAAGGCCAGTCCCCATGCGAGTTCCTCGGGGGCCTCTCGGGATTCCTCTCCCGTCGATGCCGGGGCCTAAGACCTTATGTGGAGTCGGGGCCGGAACCTGAGGATTCCTCTCCAGTGCTGACATGGATCTTGGTGGTACTTCTGGGTCTCCCCAGGGGAGTCAGTCCTCGTCTCGAATGCGGGCATGCACTTGCGCTTTCCTCCAGAGCGGTAGCAGCAGTGTCACGCAGTCCACCGCGTGGATCAAAGGATCTATGGTTTTCCCTCGAGTCTTTCCCACGAGGCTTTCCCACGAGGCTTTCCCACAGGGCTGTCCCACGTGCACACGTGGTGGGAGTCGATCCTCGGCTTGAACGTCAAGTTTAGGGAAAACAGGTTCCTCTGGAATGGACTGACACATCTGGGGGACTCTTGGAATGGTGGCACGACCCTGGAGTTCCTCTCGCCTTTCCTGTGGAGAGCGCCTCCTCTTGAGATGCGACGGGAACGCCGGGAATTCTTTCCCTACGAAACAGGGAAAGGATCCCTCATCTCGAGCTAGGAGGCGGAAACGGGGCTCCCCTGGATGTGTGCGGGACCCACGTGCTTCCTCTCGAGTGGAGACGGGTATGTTGGGGAACTTCTTGAGTTGCAGCAAGGGTGTGAAGGACCTGTGGAAGTTCCAGTGGTTAGACGTGATTAGCCTCGAGAAGCCTCAGCGGAAATGGGCCTCATCTCGCCTGGAGGGCAAAACCTCCTGGATTTTCTCGAGTTGCGGCAGGTGCTCTCTACTTACGACGGGGACCTCAGGGACCCGCTCTGGTGGCCTCAGGAAAGGCCAGTCCCCATGCGAGTTCCTCGGGGGCCTCTCGGGATTCCTCTCCCGTCGATGCTGGGGCCTAAGACCTTGTGTGGAGTCGGGGCCGGAACCTGAGGATTCCTCTCCAGTGCTGACATGGATCTTGGGGTACTTCTGGAGTCTCCCCAGGGGAGTCAGTCCTCGTCTCGAATGCGGGCATGCACTTGCGCTTTCCTCCAGAGCGGTAGCAGCAGTGGCAGGCAGTCCGCCGCGTGGATCAAAAGATCTATGGATTTCCCTCGAGTCTTTCCCACGAGGCTTTCCCACGAGGCTTTCCCACAGGGCTGTCCCACGTGCACACGTGGTGGGAGTCGATCCTCGGCTTGAACGTCAAGGCAGTGCAGGGAAAACAGGTTCCTCTGGAATGGACTGACACTTCTTGGGGACTCTTGGAATGGTGGCATGACCCTGGAGTTCCTCTCGCCTTTCCTGTGGAGAGCGCCTCCTCTTGAGATGCGACGGGAACGCCGGGAATTCTTTCCCTACGAAACAGGGAAAGGATCCCTCATCTCGAGCTAGGAGGCGGAAACGGGGCTCCCCTGGATGTGTGCGGGACCCCACGTGCTTCCTCTCGAGTGGAGACGGGTATGTCGGGGATCTTCTTGAGTTGCAGCAAGGGTGTGAAGGACCCTTTGGAAGTTCCAGTGGTTAGACGTGATTAGCCTCGAGAAGCCTCAGCGGAAATGGGCCTCATCGCGCCTGGAGGGCAAAACCTCCTGGATTTTCTCGAGTTGCGGCAGGTGCTCTCGACTTACGACGGGGACCTGAGGGACCCGCTCTGGTGGCCTCAGGAAAGGCCAGTCCCCATGCGAGTTCCTCGGGGGCCACTCGGGATTCCTCTCCCGTCGGTGCCGGGGCCTAAGACCTTGTGTGGAGTCGGGGCCGGAACCTGAGGATTCCTCTCCAGTGCTGACATGGATCTTGGGGTACTTCTGGAGTCTCCCCAGGGGAGTCAGTCCTCGTCTCGAATGCGGGCATGCACTTGCGCTTTCCTCCAGAGCGGTAGCAGCAGTTTCACCCAGTCCGCCGCGTGGATCAAAGGATCTATGGTTTTCCCTCGAGTCTTTCCCACGAGGCTTTCCCACGAGGCTTTAACACAGGGTTGTCCCACGTGCACACGTGGTGGGAGTCGATCCTCGGCTTGAACGTCAAGGCAGTGCAGGGAAAAAAGGTTCCTCTGGATTGGACTGACACATCTGGGGGACTCTTGGAATGGTGGCACGACCCTGGAGTTCCTCTCGCCTTTCCTGTGGAGAGCGCCTCCTCTTGAGATGTGACGGGAACGCCGGGAATTCTTTCCCTACGAAACAGGGAACGGATCCCTCATCTCGAGCTAGGAGGCGGAAACGGGGCTCCCCTGGATGTGTGCGGGACCCCACGTGCTTCCTCTCGAGTGGAGACGGGTATGTCGGGAAACTTCTTGAGTTGCAGCAAGGGTGTGAAGGACCCTTTGGAAGTTCCAGTGGTTAGACGTGATTAGCCTCGAGAAGCCTCAGCGGAAATGGGCCTCATCTCGCCTGGAGGGCAAAACCTCCTGGATTTTCTCGAGTTGCGGCAGGTGCTCTCGACTTACGACGGGGACCTCAGGGACCCGCTCTGGTGGCCTCAGGAAAGGCCAGTCCCCATGCGAGTTCCTCGGGGGCGTCTCGGGATTCCTCTCCCGTCGATGCCGGGGCCTACGACCTTGTGTGGAGTCGGGGAAGGATCCTGAGGATTCCTCTCCAGTGCTGACATGGATCTTGGGGTACTTCTGGAGTCTCCCCAGGGGAGTCAGTCCTCGTCTCGAATGCGGGTATGAACTTGCGCTTTCCTCCAGAGCGGTAGCAGCAGTGTCACGCAGTCCGCCGCGTGGATCAAAGGATCTATGGTTTTCCCTCGAGTCTTTCCCACGAGGCTTTCCACGAGGCTTTCCCTCAGGGCTGTCCCACGTGCACACGTGGTGGGAGTCGATCCTCGGCTTGAACGTCAAGTTCAGGGAAAACAGGTTCCTCTGGAAAGGACTGACACATCTGGGGGACTCTTGGAATGGTGGCACGACCCTGGAGTTCCTCTCGCCTTTCCTGTGGAGAGCGCCTCCTCTTGAAATGCGACGGGAACGTCGGGAATTCTTTCCCTACGAAACAGGGAAAGGATCCCTCATCTCGAGCTAGGAGGCGGAAACGGGGCTCCCCTGGATGTGTGCGGGACACCACGTGCTTCCTCTCGAGTGCAGACGGGTATGTCGGCGAACTTCTAGAGTTGCAGCAAGGGTGTGAAGGACCCTTTGGAAGTTCCAGTGGTTAGATGTGATTGGCCTCGAGAAGCCTCAACGGAAATGGGCCTCATCTCGCCTGGAGGGCAAAACCTCCTGGATTTTCTCGAGTTGCGGCAGGTGCTCTCGACTTACGACGGGGACCTCAGGGAACCGCTCTGGTGGCCTAGGAAAGGCCAGTCCCCATGCGAGTTCCTCTGGGGATTCCTCTCCCGTCGATGCCGGGGCCTAAGACCTTGTGTGAAGTCAGGGCCGGAACCTGAGGATTCCTCTCCAGTGCTGATATGGATCTTGGGGTACTTCTGGAGTCTCCCCAGGGGAGTCAGTCCTCGTCTCGAATGCGGGCATGCACTTGCGCTTTCCTCCAGAGCGGTAGCAGCAGTGTCACACAGTCCGCCCAATGGATCAAAGGATCTATGGTTTTCCCTCGAGTCTTTCCCACGAGGCTTTCCCACGAGGCTTTCCCTCAGGGCTGTCCCACGTGCACACGTGGTGGGACTCGATCCTCGGCTTGATCGTCAAGGCAGTGCAGGGAAAACAGGTTCCTCTGTAATGGACTGACACATATGGGGGTCTCTTGGAATGGTGGCACGACCCTGGAGTTCTGCTCGCTTTTCCTGTGGAGAGCGCCTCCTCTTGAGATGCGACGGGAACGGCGGGAATTCTTTCCCTACGAAACAGGGAAAGGATCCCTCATCTCGAGCTAGGAGGCGGAAACGGGGCTCCCCTGGATGTGTGCGGGACACCACGTGCTTCCTCTCCAGTGCAGACGGGTATGTCGGGGAAGTTGTTGAGTTGCAGCAAGGGTGTGAAGGACCCTTTGGAAGTTCCAGTGGTTAGATGTTATTGGCCTCGAGAAGCCTCAGCGGAAATGGGCCTCATCTCGCCTGGAGGGCAAAACCTCCTGGATTTTCTCGAGTTGCGGCAGGTGCTCTCGACTTACGACGGGGACCTCAGGGACCCGCTCTGGTAGCCTCAGGAAAGGCCAGTCCCCATGCGAGTTCCTCGGGGGCCTCTCGGGATTCCTCTCCCGTCGATGCCGGGGCCTAAGACCTTGTGTGGAGTCGGGGCCGGAACCTGAGGATTCCTCTCCAGTGCTGACATGGATCTTGGGGTACTTCTGGAGTCTCCCCAGGGGAGTCAGTCCTCGTCTCGAATGCGGGCATGCACTTGCGCTTTCCTCCAGAGCGGTAGCAGCAGTGTCACGCAGTCCGCCGCGTGGATCAAAGGATCTATGGTTTTCCCTCGAGTCTTTCCCACGAGGCTTTCCCACGAGGCTTTCCCACAGGGCTGTCCCACGTGCACAAGTGGTGGGAGTCGATCCTCGGCTTGATCGTCAAGGCAGTGCAGGGAAAACAGGTTCCTCTGGAATGGACTGACACGTCTGGGGGACTCTTGGAATGGTGGCACGACCCTGGAGTTCCTCTCGCCTTTCCTGTGGAGAGCGCCTCCTCTTGAGATGCGACGGGAACGCCGGGAATTCTTTCCCTACGAAACAGGGAAAGGATCCCTCATCTCGAGCTAGGAGTCTGAAACGGAGCTCCCCTGGATGTAGGCGGGAAACCACGTGCTTCCTCTCGAGTGGAGACGGGTATGTCGGGGAACTTCTTGAGTTGCAGCAAGGGTGTGAAGGACCCTTTGGAAGTTCCAGTGGTTAGACGTGATTAGCCTCGAGAAGCCTCAGCGGAAATGGGCCTCATCTCGCCTGGAGGGCAAAACGGCCTGGATTTTCTCGAGTTGCGGCAGGTGCTCTCGACTTATGACGGGGACCTCAGGGACCCGCTCTGGTGGCCTCAGGAAAGGCCAGTCCCCATACGAGTTCCTCGGGGGCCTCTCGGGATTCCTCTTCCGTCGATGCTGGGGTCTAAGACGTTGTGTGGAGTCGGGGCCGGAACCTGAGGATTCCTCTCCAGTGCTGACATGGATCTTGGGGTACTTCTGGAGTCTCCCCAGGGGAGTCAGTCCTCGTCTCGAATGCGGGCATGCACTTGCGCTTTCCTCCAGAGCGGTAGCAGCAGTGTCACCCAGTCCGCCGCGTGGATCAAAGGATCTATGGTTTTCCCTCGAGTCTTTCCCACGAGGCTTTCCCACGAGGCTTTCCACAGGGCTGTCCCACGTGCACACGTGGTGGGACTCGATCCTCGGCTTGAACGTCAAGGCAGTGCAGGGAAAACAGGTTCCTCTGGAATGGACTGACACATCTGGGGGACTCTTGGAATGGTGGCACGACCCTGGAGTTCCTCTCGCCTTTCCTGTGGAGAGCGCCTCCTCTTGAGATGCGACGGGAACGCCGGGAATTCGTTCCCTACGAAACAGGGAAAGGATCCCTCATCTCGAGCTAGGAGGCGGAAATGGGGCTCCCCTGGATGTGTGCGGGACCCCACGTGCTTCCTCTCGAGTGGAGATGGGTATGTCGGGGAACTTCTTGAGTTGCAGCAAGGGTGTGAAGGACCCTTTGGAAGTTCCAGTGGTTAGATGTGATTGGCCTCGAGAAGCCTCAGCGGAAATGGGCCTCAACTCGCCTGGAGGGCAAAACCTCCTGGATTTTCTCGAGTGGCGGCAGGTGCTCTCGACTTACGACGGGGACCTCAGGGACCCGCTCTGGTGGCCTCAGGAAAGGCCAGTCCCCATGCGAGTTCCTCGGGGGCCTCTCGGGATTCCTCTCCCGTCGATGCCGGGGCCGAAGACCTTGTGTGGAGTCGGGGCCGGAACCTGAGGATTCCTCTCCAGTGCTGACATGGATCTTGGGGTACTTCTGGAGTCTCCCCAGGGGAGTCAGTCCTCGTCTTGAATGCGGGCATGCACTTGCGCTTTCCTCCAGAGCGGTAGCAGCAGTGTCACGCAGTCCGCCGCGTGGATCAAAGGATCTATGGTTTTCCCTCGAGTCTTTCCCACGAGGCTTTCCCACGAGGCTTTCCCACAGGGCTGTCCCACGTGCACACGTGGTGGGAGTCGATCCTCGGCTTGAACGTCAAGGCAGTGCAGGGAAAACAGGTTCCTCTGGAATGGACTGACACATCTGGGGGACTCTTGGAATGGTGGCACGTCCCTGGAGTTCCTCTCGCCTTTCCTGTGGAGAGCGCCTCCTCTTGAGATGCGACGGGAACGCCGGGAATTCTTTCCCTACGAAACAGGGAAAGGATCCCTCATCTCGAGCTAGGAGGCGGAAACGGGGCTCCCCTGGATGTGTGCGGGACCCCACGTGCTTCCTCTCGAGTGGAGACGGGTATGCCGGGGACCTTCTTGTGTTGCAGCAAGGGTGTGAAGGACCCTTTGAAAGTTCCAGTGGTTAGATGTGATTAGCCTCGAGAAGCCTCAGCGGAAATGGGCCTCATCTCGCCTGGAGGGCAAAACCTCCTGGATTTTCTCGAGTTGCGGCAGGTGCTCTCGACTTACGACGGGGACCTCAGGGACCCGCTCTGGTGGCCTCAGGAAAGGCCAGTCCCCATGCGAGTTCCTCGGGGGCCTCTCGGGATTCCTCTCCCGTCGATGCCGGGGCCTAAGACCTTGTGTGGAGTCGGGGCCGGAACCTGAGGATTCCTCTCCAGTGCTGACATGGATCTTGGGGTACTTCTGGAGTCTCCCCAGGGGAGTCAGTCCTCATCTCGAATGCGGGCATGCACTTGCGCTTTCCTCCAGAGCGGTAGCAGCAGTGTCACGCAGTCCGCCTCGTGGATCAAAGGATCTATGGTTTTCCCTCGAGTCTTTCCCACGAGGCTTTCCCACGAGGCTTTCCCACAGGGCTGTCCCACGTGCACAAGTGGTGGGAGTCGATCCTCGGCTTGAACGTCAAGGCAGTGCAGGGAAAACAGGTTCCTCTGGAATGGACTGACACGTCTGGGGGACTCTTGGAATGGTGGCACGACCCTGGAGTTCCTCTCGCCTTTCCTGTGGAGAGCGCCTCCTCTTGAGATGCGACGGGAACGCCGGGAATTCTTTCCCTACGAAACAGGGAAAGGATCCCTCATCTCGAGCTAGGAGGCGGAAACGGGGCTCCCCTGGATGTGTGCGGGTCACCACGTGCTTCCTCTCGAGTGCAGACGGGTATGTCGGGGAACTTCTTGAGTTGCAACAAGGGTGTGAAGGACCGTTTGGAAGTGCCAGTGGTTAGATGTGAATAGCCTCGAGAAGCCTCATCGGAAATGGGCCTCATCTCGCCTGGAGGGCAAAACCTCCTGGATTTTCTCGATTTGCGGCAGGTGCTCTCGACTTACGACGGGGACCTCAGGGACCCGCTCTGGTGGCCTCAGGAAAGGCCAGTCCCCATGCGAGTTCCTAGGGGGCCTCTGGGGATTCCTCTTCCGTCGATGCCGGGGTCTAAGACCTTGTGTGGAGTCGGGGCCGGAACCTGAGGATTCCTCTCCAGTGCTGACATGGATCTTGGGGTACTTCTGGAGTCTCCCCAGGGGAGTCAGTCCTCATCTCGAATGCGGGCATGCACTTGCGCTTTCCTCCAGAGCGGTAGCAGCAGTGTCACGCAGTCCGCCGCGTGGATCAAAGGATCTATGGTTTTCCCTCGAGTCTTTCCCACGAGGCTTTCCCACGAGGCTTTCCCACAGGGCTTTCCCACGTGCACAAGTGGTGGGAGTCGATCCTCGGCTTGAACGTCAAGGCAGTGCAGGGAAAACAGGTTCCTCTGGAATGGACTGACACGTCTGGGGGACTCTTGGAATGGTGGCACGACCCTGGAGTTCCTCTCGCCTTTCCTGTGGAGAGCGCCTCCTCTTGAGATGCGACGGGAACGCCGGGAATTCTTTCCCTACGAAACAGGGAAAGGATCCCTCATCTCGAGCTAGGAGGCGGAAACGGGGCTCCCCTGGATGTGTGCGGGACACCACGTGCTTCCTCTCGAGTGGAGACGGGTGTGTCGGGGAACTTCTTGAGTTGCAACAAGGGTGTGAAGGACCGTTTGGAAGTGCCAGTGGTTAGATGTGAATAGCCTCGAGAAGCCTCATCGGAAATGGGCCTCATCTCGCCTGGAGGGCAAAACCTCCTGGATTTTCTCGAGTTGCGGCAGGTGCTCTCGACTTACGACGGGGCCCTCAGGGACCCCCTCTGGTGGCCTCAGGAAAGGCCAGTCCCCATGCGAGTTCCTCGGGGGCCTCTCGGGATTCCTCTTCCGTCGATGCCGGGGTCTAAGACCTTGTGTGGAGTCGGGGCCGGAACCTGAGGATTCCTCTCCAGTGCTGACATGGATCTTGGGGTACTTCTGGAGTCTCCCCAGGGGAGTCAGTCCTCGTCTCGAATGCGGGCATGCACTTGCACTTTCCTCCAGAGCGGTAGCAGCAGTGTCACGCAGTCCGCCCAATGGATCAAAGGATCTATGGTTTTCCCTCGAGTCTTTCCCACGAGGCTTTCCCACGAGGCTTTCCACAGGGCTGTCCCACGTGCACACGTGGTGGGACTCGATCCTCGGCTTGAACGTCAAGGCAGTGCAGGGAAAACAGGTTCCTCGGGAATGGACTGACACATCTGGGGGACTCTTGGAATGGTGGCACGACCCTGGAGTTCCTCTCGCCTTTCCTGTGGAGAGCGCCTCCTCTTGAGATGCGACGGGAACGCCGGGAATTCTTTCCCTACGAAACAGGGAAAGGATCCCTCATCTCGAGCTTGGAGGCGGAAAAGGGGCTCCCCTGGATGTGGGCGGGAAACCACGTGCTTCCTCTCGAGTGGAGACGGGTATGTCGGGGAACTTTTGAGTTGCAGCAAGGTTGTGAAGGACTCTTTGGAAGTTCCAGTGGTTAGATGTGATTAGCCTCGAGAAGCCTCAGCGGAAATGGGCCTCATCTTGCCTGGAGGGCAAAACCGCCTGGATTTTCTCGAGTTGCGGCAGGTGCTCTCGACTTACGACGAGGACCTCAGGGACCCGCTCTGGTGGCCTCAGGAAAGGCCAGTCCCCATGCGAGTTCCTCTGGGGATTCTTCTCCCGTCGATGCCGGGGCCTAAGACCTTGTGTGAAGTCGGGGCCGGAACCTGAGGATTCCTCTCCAGTGCTGACATGGATCTTGGGGTACTTCTGGAGTCTCCCCAGGGGAGTCAGTCCTCGTCTCGAATGCGGGCATGCACTTGCGCTTTCCTCCAGAGCGGTAGCAGCAGTGTCACACAGTCCGCCCAATGGATCAAAGGATCTATGGTTTTCCCTCGAGTCTTTCCCATGAGGCTTTCCCACGAGGCTTTCCCACAGGGCTGTCCCACGTGCACACGTGGTGGGAGTCGATCCTCGGCTTGAACGTCAAGGCAGTGCAGGGAATACAGGTTCCTCTGTAATGGACTGACACATCTGGGGGTCTCTTGAAATGGTGGCACGACCCTGGAGTTCCTCTCCCCTTTCCTGTGGAGAGCGCCTACTATTGAGATGCGACGGGAACGCCGGGAATTCTTTCCCTACGAAACAGGGAAAGGATCCCTCATCTCGAGCTAGGAGGCGGAAACGGGGCTCCACTGGATGTGTGCGTGACCCCACGTGCTTCCTCTCGAGTGGAGACGGGTATGTCGGGGAAGTTCTTGAGTTGCAGCAAGGGTGTGAAGGACCCTTTGGAAGTTCCAGTGGTTAGACGTGATTAGCCTCGAGAAGCCTCAGCGGAAATGGGCCTCATCTCCCCTGGAGGGCAAAACCTCCTGGAATTTCTCGAGTTGCGGCAGGTGCTCTCGACTTACGACGGGGACCTCAGGGACCCGCTCTGGTGGCCTCAGGAAAGGCCAGTCCCCATGCGAGTTCCTCGGGGGCCTCTGGGGATTCCTCTCCCGTCGATGCCGGGGCCTAAGTCCTTGTGTGGAGTCGGGGTCGGAACCTGAGGATTCCTCTCCAGTGCTGACATGGATCTTGGGGTACTTCTGGAGTCTCCCCAGGGGAGTCAGTCCTCGTCTCGAATGCGGGCATGCACTTGCGCTTTCCTCCAGAGCGGTAGCAGCAGTGTCACGCAGTCCGCTTCGTGGATCAAAGGATCTATGGTTTTCCCTCGAGTCTTTCCCACGAGGCTTTCCCACGAGGCTTTCCCACAGGGCTGTCCCACGTGCACACGTGGTGGGAGTCGATCCTCGGCTTGAAAGTCAAGGCAGTGCAGGGAAAACAGGTTCCTCTGGAATGGACTGACACATCTGGGGGACTCTTGGAATGGTGGCACGACCCTGGAGTTCCTCTCGCCTTTCCTGTGGAGAGCGCCTCCTCTTGAGATGCGACGGGAACGCCGGGAATTCTTTCCCTACGAAACAGGGAAAGGATCCCTCATCTCGAGCTAGGAGGCGGAAACGGGGCTCCCCTGGATGTGTGCGGGACCCCACGTGCTTCCTCTCGAGTGGAGACGGGTATGTCGGGGACCTTCTTGTGTTGCAGAAAGGGTGTGAAGGACCCTTTGGAAGTTCCAGTGGTTAGATGTGATTAGCCTCGAGAAGCCTCAGCGGAAATGGGCCTCATCTCGCCTGGAGGGCAAAACCCTTGGATTTTCTCTAGTTGCGGCAGGTGCTCTCGACTTACGACGGGGACCTCAGGGACCCGCTCTGGTGGCCTCAGGAAAGGCCAGTCCCCATGCGAGTTCCTCGGGGGCCTCTCGGGATTCCTCTCCCGTCGATGCCGGGGCCTAAGACCTTGTGTGGAGTCGGGGCCGGAACCTGAGGATTCCTCTCCAGTGCTGACATGGATCTTGGGGTACTTCTGGAGTCTCCCCAGGGGAGTCAGTCCTCGTCTCGAATGCGGGCATGCACTTGCGCTTTCCTCCAGAGCGGTAGCAGCAGTGTCACACAGTACGCCTAATGGATCAAAGGATCTATGGTTTTCCCTCGAGTCTTTCCCATGAGGCTTTCCCACGAGTCTTTCCCACAGGGCTGTCCCACGTGCACACGTGGTGGGAGTCGATCCTCGGCTTGAACGTCAAGGCAGTGCAGGGAATACAGGTTCCTCTGTAATGGACTGACACATCTGGGGGTCTCTTGAAATGGTGGCACGACCCTGGAGTTCCTCTCCCCTTTCCTGTGGAGAGCGCCTACTATTGAGATGCGACGGGAACGCCCGGAATTCTTTCCCTACGAAACAGGGAAAGGATCCCTCATCTCGAGCTAGGAGGCGGAAACGGGGCTCCCCTGGATGTGTGCGTGACCCCACGTGCTTCCTCTCGAGTGGAGACGGGTATGTCGGGGAAGTTCTTGAGTTGCAGCAAGGGTGTGAAGGACCCTTTGGAAGTTCCAGTGGTTAGACGTGATTAGCCTCGAGAAGCCTCAGCGGAAATGGGCCTCATCTCCCCTGGAGGGCTAAACCTCCTGGAATTTCTCGAGTTGCGGCAGGTGCTCTCGACTTACGACGGGGACCTCAGGGACCCGCTCTGGTGGCCTCAGGAAAGGCCAGTCCCCATGCGAGTTCCTCGGGGGCCTCTGGGGATTCCTCTCCCGTCGATGCCGGGGCCTAAGTCCTTGTGTGGAGTCGGGGCCGGAAACTGAGGATTCCTCTCCAGTGCTGACATGGATCTTGGGGTAATTCTGGAGTCTCCCCAGGGGAGTCAGTCTTCGTCTCGAATGCGGGCATGCACTTGCGCTTTCCTCCAGAGCGGTAGCAGCAGTGTCACGCAGTCCGCTTCGTGGATCAAAGGATCTATGGTTTTCCCTCGAGTCTTTCCCACGAGGCTTTCCCACGAGGCTTTCCCACAGGGCTGTCCCACGTGCACACGTGTTGGGAGTCGATCCTCGGCTTCAACGTCAAGGCAGTGCAGGGAAAACAGGTTCCTCTGGAATGGACTGACACATCTGGGGGACTCTTGGAATGGTGGCACGACCCTGGAGTTCCTCTCGCCTTTCCTGTGGAGAGCGCCTCCTCTTGAGATGCGACGGGAACGCCGGGAATTCTTTCCCTACGAAACAGGGAAAGGATCCCTCATCTCGAGCTAGGAGGCGGAAACGGGGCTCCCCTGGATGTGTGCGGGACACCACGTGCTTCCTCTCGAGTGCAGACGGGTATGTCGGGGAACTTCTTGAGTTGCAGCAAGGGTGTGAAGGACCCTTTGGAAGTTCCAGTGGTTAGATGTGATTGGCCTCGAGAAGCCTCAGCGGAAATGGGCCTCATCTCGCCTGGAGGGCAAAACCTCCTGGATTTCCTCGAGTTGCGGCAGGTGCTCTCGACTTACGACGGGGACCTCAGGGACCCGCTCTGGTGGCCTCAGGAAAGGCCAGTCCCCATGCGAGTTCCTCGGGGGCCTCTGGGGATTCCTCTCCCGTCGATGCCGGGGCCTAAGACCTTGTGTGGAGTCGGGGCCGGAACCTGAGGATTCCTCTTCAGTGCTGACATGGATCTTGGGGTACTTCTGGAGTCTCCCCAGGGGAGTCAGACCTCGTCTCGAATGCGGGCATGCACTTGCGCTTTCCTCCAGAGCGGTAGCAGCAGTGTCACGCAGTCCGCCGCGTGGATCAAAGGATCTATGGTTTTCCCTCGAGTCTTTCCCACGAGGTTTTCCCACGAGGCTTTCCCACAGGGCTGTCCCACGTGCACACGTGGTGGGAGTCGATCCTCGGCTTGAACGTCAAGGCAGTGCAGGGAAAACAGATTCCTCTGGAATGGACTGACACATCTGGGGGACTCTTGGAATGGTGGCACGACCCTGGAGTTCCTCTCGCCTTTCCTGTGGAGAGCGCCTCCTCTTGAGATGCGACGGGAACGCCGGGAATTCTTTCCCTACGAAAAAGGGAAGGATCCCTCATCTCAAGCTAGGAGGCGGAAACGGGGCTCCCCTATGTGTGAGGGACCCCACGTGCTTCCTCTCGAGTGGAGACGGGTATGTCGGGGAACTTCTTGAGTTGCAGCAATGGTGTGAAGTACCCTTTGGAAGTTCCAGTGGTTAGATGCGACTGGCCTCGAGAAGCCTCAGCGGAAATGGGCCTCATCTCTCCTGGAGGGCAAAACCTCCTGGATTTTCTCGAGTTGCGGCAGGTGCTCTCGACTTACGACAGGGACCTCAGGGACCCGCTCTGGTGGCCTCAGGAAAGGCCAGTCCCCATGCGAGTTCCTCGGGGGCCTCTCGGGATTCCTCTCCCGTCGATGCCGGGGCCTAAGACCTTGTGTGGAGTCGGGGCCGGAACCTGAGGATTCCTCTCCAGTGCTGACATGGATCTTGGGGTACTTCTGGAGTCTCCCCAGGGGAGTCAGTCCTCGTCTCGAATGCGGGCAAGCACTTGCGCTTTCCTCCAGAGCGGTAGCAGCAGTGTCACGCAGTCCGCCGCGTGGATCAAAGGATCTATGGTTTTCCCTCGAGTCTTTCCCATGATGCTTTCCCACGAGGCTTTCCCACAGGGCTGTCCCACGTGCACACGTGGTGGGAGTCGATCCTCGGCTTGAACGTCAAGGCAGTGCAGGGAAAACAGGTTCCTCTGGAATGGACTGACACATCTGGGGGACTCTTGGAATTATGGCACGACCCTGGAGTTCCTCTCGCCTTTCCTGTGGAGAGCGCCTCCTCTTGAGATGCGACGGGAACGCCGGGAATTCTTTCCCTACGAAACAGGGAAAGGATCCCTCATCTCGAGCTAGGAGGCGGAAAAGGGGCTCCCCTGGATGTGTGCGGGACCCCACGTGCTTCCTCTCGAGTGGAGACGGGTATGTCGGGGAACTTCTTGAGTTGCAGCAAGGTTGTGAAGGACCCTTTGGAAGTTCCAGTGGTTAGATGTGATTGGCCTCGAGAAGCCTCAGCGGAAATGGGCCTCCTCTTGCCTGGAGGGCAAAACCGCCTGGATTTTCTCGAGTTGCGGCAGGTGCTCTCGACTTACGACGGGGACCTCAGGGACCCGCTCTGGTGGCCTCAGGAAAGGCCAGTCCCCATGCGAGTTCCTCGGGGGCCTCTCGGGATTCCTCTCCCGTCGATGCCGGGGCCTAAGACCTTGTGTGGAGTCGGGGCCGGAACCTGAGGATTCCTCTCCAGTGCTGACATGGATCTTGGGGTACTTCTGGAGTCTCCCCAGGGGAGTCAGTCCTCGTCTCGAATGCGGGCATGCACTTGCGCTTTCCTCCAAAGCGGTAGCAGCAGTGTCACGCAGTCCGCCGCGTGGATCAAAGGATCTATGGTTTTCCCTCGAGTCTTTCCCACGAGGCTTTCCCACGAGGCTTTCCCACAGGGCTGTCCCACGTGCACACGTGGTGGGAGTCGATCCTCGGCTTGAACGTCAAGGCAGTGCAGGGAAAACAGGTTCCTCTGGAATGGACTGACACATCTGGGGGACTCTTGGAATGGTGGCACGACCCTGGAGTTCCTCTCGCCTTTCCTGTGGAGAGCGCCTCCTCTTGAGATGCGACGGGAACGCCGGGAATTCTTTCCCTACGAAACAGGGAAAGGATCCCTCATCTCGAGCTAGGAGGCGGAAACGGGGCTCCCCTGGATGTGTGCGGGACCCCACGTGCTTCCTCTCGAGTGGAGACGGGTATGTCGGGGAACTTCTTGAGTTGCAGCAAGGTTGTGAAGGACCCTTTGGAAGTTCCAGTGGTTAGATGTGATTGGCCTCGAGAAGCATCAGCGGAAATGGGCCTCATCTTGCCTGGAGGGCAAAACCGCCTGGATTTTCTCGAGTTGCGGCAGGTGCTTTCGACTTACGACGAGGACCTCAGGGACCCGCTCTGGTGGCCTCAGGAAAGGCCAGTCCCCATGCGAGTTCCTCGGGGGCCTCTGGGGATTCCTCTCCCTTCGATGCCGGGGCCTAAGACCTTGTGTGGAGTCGGGGCCGGAACCTGAGGATTCCTCTCCAGTGCTGACATGGATCTTGGGGTACTTCTGGAGTCTCCCCAGGGGAGTCAGTCCTCGTCTCGAATGCAGGCATGCACTTGTGCTTTCCTCCAGAGCGGTAGCAGCAGTGTCACGCAGTCCGCCGCGTGGATCAAAGGATCTATGGTTTTCCCTCGAGTCTTTCCCACGAGGCTTTCCCACGAGGCTTTCCCACAGGGCTGTCCCACGTGCACACGTGGTGGGAGTCGATCCTCGGCTTGAACGTCAAGGCAGTGCAGGGAAAACAGGTTCCTCTGGAATGGACTGACACATCTGGGGGACTCTTGGAATGGTGGCACGACCCTGGAGTTCCTCTCGCCTTTCCTGTGGAGAGCGCCTCCTCTTGAGATGCGACGGGAACGCCGGGAATTCTTTCCCTACGAAACAGGGAAAGGATCCCTCATCTCGAGCTTGGAGTCTGAAACGGAGCTCCCCTGGATGTGGGCGGGACCCCACGTGCTTCCTCTCGAGTGGAGACGGGTATGTCGGGGAACTTCTTGAGTTGCAGCAAGGGTGTGAAGGACCCTTTGGAAGTTCCAGTGGTTAGACGTGATTAGCCTCGAGAAGCCTCAGCGGAAATGGGCCTCATCTCGCCTGGAGGGCAAAACCTCCTGGATTTTCTCGAGTTGCGGCAGGTGCTCTCGACTTACGACGGGGACCTCAGGGACCCGCTCTGGTGGCCTCAGGAAAGGCCAGTCCCCATGCGAGTTCCTCGGGGGCCTCTGGGGATTCCTCTCCCGTCGATGCCGGGGCCTAAGACCTTGTGTGGAGTCGGGGCCGGAACCTGAGGATTCCTCTCCAGTGCTGACATGGATCTTGGGATACTTCTGGAGTCTCCCCAGGGGAGTCAGTCCTCGTCTCGAATGCGGGAATGCACTTGCGCTCTCCTCCAAAGCGGTAGCATCAGTGTCACGCAGTCCGCCGCTTGGATCAAAGGATCTATGTTTTTCCCTCGAGTCTTTCCCATGAGGCTTTCCCACGAGGCTTTCCCACAGGGCTGTCCCACGTGCACACGTGGTGGGAGTCGATCCTCGGCTTGAACGTCAAGGCAGTGCAGGGAAAACAGGTTCCTCTGGAATGGACTGACACATCTGGGGGACTCTTGGAATGGTTGCACGACCCTGGAGTTCCTCTCGCCTTTCCTGTGGAGAGCGCCTCCTCTTGAGATGCGACGGGAACGCCGGGAATTCTTTCCCTACGAAACAGGGAAAGGATCCCTCATCTCGAGCTAGGAGGCGGAAACGGGGCTCCCCTGGATGTGTGCGGGACACCACGTGCTTCCTCTCGAGTGCAGACGGGTATGTCGGGGAACTTCTTGAGTTGCAGCAAGGGTGTGAAGGACCCTTTGGAAGTTCCAGTGGTTAGATGTGATTGGCCTCGAGAAGCCTCAGCGGAAATGGGCCTCATCTCGCCTGGAGGGCAAAACCTCCTGGATTTTCTCGAGTTGCGGCAGGTGCTCTCGACTTACGACGGGGACCTCAGGGAACCGCTCTGGTGGCCTCAGGAAAGGCCAGTCCCCATGCGAGTTCCTCGGGGGCGTCTCGGGATTCCTCTCCCGTCGATGCCGGTGCCTAAGACCTTGTGTGGAGTCGGGGCCGGAACCTGAGGATTCCTCTCCAGTGCTGACATGGATCTTGGGGTACTTCTGGAGTCTCCCCAGGGGAGTCAGTCCTCGTCTTGAATGCGGGCATGCACTTGCGCTTTCCTCCAGAGCGGTAGCAGCAGTGTCACGCAGTCCGCCGCTTGGATCAAAGGATCTATGTTTTTCCCTCGAGTCTTTCCCACGAGGCTTTCCCACGAGGCTTTCCCACAGGGCTGTCCCACGTGCACACGTGGTGGGAGTCGATCCTCGGCTTGAACGTCAAGGCAGTGCAGGGAAAACAGGTTCCTCTGGAATGGACTGACACATCTGGGGGACTCTTGGAATGGTGGCACGACCCTGGAGTTCCTCTCGCCTTTGCTGTGGAGAGCGCCTCCTCTTGAGATGCGACGGGAACGCCGGGAATTCTTTCCCTACGAAACAGGGAAAGGATCCCTCATCTCGAGCTAGGAGGCGGAAACGGGGCTCACCTGGATGTGTGCGGGACCCCACGTGCTTCCTCTCGAGTGGAGACGGGTATGTCGGGGAACTTCTTGAGTTGCAGCAAGGTTGTGAAGGACCCTTTGGAAGTTCCAGTGGTTAGATGTGATTGGCCTCGAGAAGCCTCAGCGGAAATGGGCCTCATCTTGCCTGGAGGGCAAAACCGCCTGGATTTTCTCGAGTTGCGGCAGCTGCTCTCGACTTACGACCAGGACCTCAGGGACACGCTCTGGTGGCCTCAGGAAAGGCCAGTCCCCATGCGAGTTCCTCGGGGGCCTCTGGGGATTCCTCTCCCGTCGATGCCGGGGCCTAAGACCTTGTGTGGAGTCGGGGCCGGAACCTGAGGATTCCTCTCCAGTGCTGACATGGATCTTGGGGTACTTCTGGAGTCTCCCCAGGGGAGTCAGTCCTCGTCTCGAATGCGGGCATGCACTTGCGCTTTCCTCCAAAGCGGTAGCAGCAGTGTCACGCAGTCCGCCGCGTGGATCAAAGGATCTATGGTTTTCCCTCGAGTCTTTCCCACGAGGCTTTCCCACGAGGCTTTCCCACAGGGCTGTCCCACGTGCACACGTGGTGGGAGTCGATCCTCGGCTTGAACGTCAAGGCAGTGCAGGGAAAACAGGTTCCTCTGGAATGGACTGACACGTCTGGGGGACTCTTGGAATGGTGGCACGACCCTGGAGTTCCTCTCGCCTTTCCTGTGGAGAGCGCCTCCTCTTGAGATGCGACGGGAACGCCGGGAATTCTTTCCCTACGAAACAGGGAAAGGATCCCTCATCTCGAGCTAGGAGGCGGAAACGGGGCTCCCCTGGATGTGTGCGGGACACCACGTGCTTCCTCTCGAGTGCAGACGGGTATGTCGGGGAACTTCTTGAGTTGCAACAAGGGTGTGAAGGACCGTTTGGAAGTGCCAGTGGTTAGATGTGAATACCCTCGAGAAGCCTCATCGGAAATGGGCCTCATCTCGCCTGGAGGGCAAAACCTCCTGGATTTTCTCGAGTTGCGGCAGGTGCTCTCGACTTACGACGGGGACCTCAGGGACCCGCTCTGGTGGCCTCAGGAAAGGCCAGTCCCCATGCGAGTTCCTCGGGGGCCTCTCGGGATTCCTCTTCCGTCGATGCCGGGGTCTAAGACCTTGTGTGGAGTCGGGGCCGGAACCTGAGGATTCCTCTCCAGTGCTGACATGGATCTTGGGGTACTTCTGGAGTCTCCCCAGGGGAGTCAGTCCTCGTCTCGAATGCGGGCATGCACTTGCACTTTCCTCCAGAGCGGTAGCAGCAGAGTCACGCAGTCCGCCCAATGGATCAAAGGATCTATGGTTTTCCCTCGAGTCTTTCCCACGAGGCTTTCCCACGAGGCTTTCCACAGGGCTGTCCCACGTGCACACGTGGTGGGACTCGATCCTCGGCTTGAACGTCAAGGCAGTGCAGGGAAAACAGGTTCCTCGGGAATGGACTGACACATCTGGGGGACTCTTGGAATGGTGGCACGACCCTGGAGTTCCTCTCGCCTTTCCTGTGGAGAGCGCCTCCTCTTGAGATGCGACGGGAACGCCGGGAATTCTTTCCCTACGAAACAGGGAAAGGATCCCTCATCTTGAGCTTGGAGGCGGAAAAGGGGCTCCCCTGGATGTGGGCGGGAAACCACGTGCTTCCTCTCGAGTGGAGACGGGTATGTCGGGGAACTTTTGAGTTGCAGCAAGGTTGTGAAGGACTCTTTGGAAGTTCCAGTGGTTAGATGTGATTAGCCTTGAGAAGCCTCAGCGGAAATGGGCCTCATCTTGCCTGGAGGGCAAAACCGCCTGGATTTTCTCGAGTTGCGGCAGGTGCTCTCGACTTACGACGAGGACCTCAGGGACCCGCTCTGGTGGCCTCAGGAAAGGCCAGTCCCCATGCGAGTTCCTCTGGGGATTCTTCTCCCGTCGATGCCGGGGCCTAAGACCTTGTGTGAAGTCGGGGCCGGAACCTGAGGATTCCTCTCCAGTGCTGACATGGATCTTGGGGTACTTCTGGAGTCTCCCCAGGGGAGTCAGTCCTCGTCTCGAATGCGGGCATGCACTTGCGCTTTCCTCCAGAGCGGTAGCAGCAGTGTCACACAGTCCGCCCAATGGATCAAAGGATCTATGGTTTTCCCTCGAGTCTTTCCCATGAGGCTTTCCCACGAGGCTTTCCCACAGGGCTGTCCCACGTGCACACGTGGTGGGAGTCGATCCTCGGCTTGAACGTCAAGGCAGTGCAGGGAATACAGGTTCCTCTGTAATGGACTGACACATCTGGGGGTCTCTTGAAATGGTGGCACGACCCTGGAGTTCCTCTCCCCTTTCCTGTGGAGAGCGCCTACTATTGAGATGCGACGGGAACGCCGGGAATTCTTTCCCTACGAAACAGGGAAAGGATCCCTCATCTCGAGCTAGGAGGCGGAAACGGGGCTCCACTGGATGTGTGCGTGACCCCACGTGCTTCCTCTCGAGTGGAGACGGGTATGTCGGGGAAGTTCTTGAGTTGCAGCAAGGGTGTGAAGGACCCTTTGGAAGTTCCAGTGGTTAGACGTGATTAGCCTCGAGAAGCCTCAGCGGAAATGGGCCTCATCTCCCCTGGAGGGCAAAACCTCCTGGAATTTCTCGAGTTGCGGCAGGTGCTCTCGACTTACGACGGGGACCTCAGGGACCCGCTCTGGTGGCCTCAGTAAAGGCCAGTCCCCATGCGAGTTCCTCGGGGGCCTCTGGGGATTCCTCTCCCGTCGATGCCGGGGCCTAAGTCCTTGTGTGGAGTCGGGGTCGGAACCTGAGGATTCCTCTCCAGTGCTGACATGGATCTTGGGGTACTTCTGGAGTCTCCCCAGGGGAGTCAGTCCTCGTCTCGAATGCGGGCATGCACTTGCGCTTTCCTCCAGAGCGGTAGCAGCAGTGTCACGCAGTCCGCTTCGTGGATCAAAGGATCTATGGTTTTCCCTCGAGTCTTTCCCACGAGGCTTTCCCACGAGGCTTTCCCACAGGGCTGTCCCACGTGCACACGTGGTGGGAGTCGATCCTCGGCTTGAACGTCAAGGCAGTGCAGGGAAAACAGGTTCCTCTGGAATGGACTGACACATCTGGGGGACTCTTGGAATGGTGGCACGACCCTGGAGTTCCTCTCGCCTTTCCTGTGGAGAGCGCCTCCTCTTGAGATGCGACGGGAACGCCGGGAATTCTTTCCCTACGAAACAGGGAAAGGATCCCTCATCTCGAGCTAGGAGGCGGAAACGGGGCTCCCCTGGATGTGTGCGGGACCCCACGTGCTTCCTCTCGAGTGGAGACGGGTATGTCGGGGACCTTCTTGTGTTGCAGAAAGGGTGTGAAGGACCCTTTGGAAGTTCCAGTGGTTAGATGTGATTAGCCTCGAGAAGCCTCAGCGGAAATGGGCCTCATCTCGCCTGGAGGGCAAAACCCTTGGATTTTCTCGAGTTGCGGCAGGTGCTCTCGACTTACGACGGGGACCTCAGGGACCCGCTCTGGTGGCCTCAGGAAAGGCCAGTCCCCATGCGAGTTCCTCGGGGGCCTCTCGGGATTCCTCTCCCGTCGATGCCGGGGCCTAAGACCTTGTGTGGAGTCGGGGCCGGAACCTGAGGATTCCTCTCCAGTGCTGACATGGATCTTGGGGTACTTCTGGAGTCTCCCCAGGGGAGTCAGTCCTCGTCTCGAATGCGGGCATGCACTTGCACTTTCCTCCAGAGCGGTAGCAGCAGAGTCACGCAGTCCGCCCAATGGATCAAAGGATCTATGGTTTTCCCTCGAGTCTTTCCCACGAGGCTTTCCCACGAGGCTTTCCACAGGGCTGTCCCACGTGCACACGTGGTGGGACTCGATCCTCGGCTTGAACGTCAAGGCAGTGCAGGGAAAACAGGTTCCTCGGGAATGGACTGACACATCTGGGGGACTCTTGGAATGGTGGCACGACCCTGGAGTTCCTCTCGCCTTTCCTGTGGAGAGCGCCTCCTCTTGAGATGCGACGGGAACGCCGGGAATTCTTTCCCTACGAAACAGGGAAAGGATCCCTCATCTTGAGCTTGGAGGCGGAAAAGGGGCTCCCCTGGATGTGGGCGGGAAACCACGTGCTTCCTCTCGAGTGGAGACGGGTATGTCGGGGAACTTTTGAGTTGCAGCAAGGTTGTGAAGGACTCTTTGGAAGTTCCAGTGGTTAGATGTGATTAGCCTTGAGAAGCCTCAGCGGAAATGGGCCTCATCTTGCCTGGAGGGCAAAACCGCCTGGATTTTCTCGAGTTGCGGCAGGTGCTCTCGACTTACGACGAGGACCTCAGGGACCCGCTCTGGTGGCCTCAGGAAAGGCCAGTCCCCATGCGAGTTCCTCTGGGGATTCTTCTCCCGTCGATGCCGGGGCCTAAGACCTTGTGTGAAGTCGGGGCCGGAACCTGAGGATTCCTCTCCAGTGCTGACATGGATCTTGGGGTACTTCTGGAGTCTCCCCAGGGGAGTCAGTCCTCGTCTCGAATGCGGGCATGCACTTGCGCTTTCCTCCAGAGCGGTAGCAGCAGTGTCACACAGTCCGCCCAATGGATCAAAGGATCTATGGTTTTCCCTCGAGTCTTTCCCATGAGGCTTTCCCACGAGGCTTTCCCACAGGGCTGTCCCACGTGCACACGTGGTGGGAGTCGATCCTCGGCTTTAACGTCAAGGCAGTGCAGGGAATACAGGTTCCTCTGTAATGGACTGACACATCTGGGGGTCTCTTGAAATGGTGGCACGACCCTGGAGTTCCTCTCCCCTTTCCTGTGGAGAGCGCCTACTATTGAGATGCGACGGGAACGCCGGGAATTCTTTCCCTACGAAACAGGGAAAGGATCCCTCATCTCGAGCTAGGAGGCGGAAACGGGGCTCCACTGGATGTGTGCGTGACCCCACGTGCTTCCTCTCGAGTGGAGACGGGTATGTCGGGGAAGTTCTTGAGTTGCAGCAAGGGTGTGAAGGACCCTTTGGAAGTTCCAGTGGTTAGACGTGATTAGCCTCGAGAAGCCTCAGCGGAAATGGGCCTCATCTCCCCTGGAGGGCAAAACCTCCTGGAATTTCTCGAGTTGCGGCAGGTGCTCTCGACTTACGACGGGGACCTCAGGGACCCGCTCTGGTGGCCTCAGTAAAGGCCAGTCCCCATGCGAGTTCCTCGGGGGCCTCTGGGGATTCCTCTCCCGTCGATGCCGGGGCCTAAGTCCTTGTGTGGAGTCGGGGTCGGAACCTGAGGATTCCTCTCCAGTGCTGACATGGATCTTGGGGTACTTCTGGAGTCTCCCCAGGGGAGTCAGTCCTCGTCTCGAATGCGGGCATGCACTTGCGCTTTCCTCCAGAGCGGTAGCAGCAGTGTCACGCAGTCCGCTTCGTGGATCAAAGGATCTATGGTTTTCCCTCGAGTCTTTCCCACGAGGCTTTCCCACGAGGCTTTCCCACAGGGCTGTCCCACGTGCACACGTGGTGGGAGTCGATCCTCGGCTTGAACGTCAAGGCAGTGCAGGGAAAACAGGTTCCTCTGGAATGGACTGACACATCTGGGGGACTCTTGGAATGGTGGCACGACCCTGGAGTTCCTCTCGCCTTTCCTGTGGAGAGCGCCTCCTCTTGAGATGCGACGGGAACGCCGGGAATTCTTTCCCTACGAAACAGGGAAAGGATCCCTCATCTCGAGCTAGGAGGCGGAAACGGGGCTCCCCTGGATGTGTGCGGGACCCCACGTGCTTCCTCTCGAGTGGAGACGGGTATGTCGGGGACCTTCTTGTGTTGCAGAAAGGGTGTGAAGGACCCTTTGGAAGTTCCAGTGGTTAGATGTGATTAGCCTCGAGAAGCCTCAGCGGAAATGGGCCTCATCTCGCCTGGAGGGCAAAACCCTTGGATTTTCTCGAGTTGCGGCAGGTGCTCTCGACTTACGACGGGGACCTCAGGGACCCGCTCTGGTGGCCTCAGGAAAGGCCAGTCCCCATGCGAGTTCCTCGGGGGCCTCTCGGGATTCCTCTCCCGTCGATGCCGGGGCCTAAGACCTTGTGTGGAGTCGGGGCCGGAACCTGAGGATTCCTCTCCAGTGCTGACATGGATCTTGGGGTACTTCTGGAGTCTCCCCAGGGGAGTCAGTCCTCGTCTCGAATGCGGGCATGCACTTGCGCTTTCCTCCAGAGCGGTAGCAGCAGTGTCACACAGTACGCCTAATGGATCAAAGGATCTATGGTTTTCCCTCGAGTCTTTCCCATGAGGCTTTCCCACGAGTCTTTCCCACAGGGCTGTCCCACGTGCACACGTGGTGGGAGTCGATCCTCGGCTTGAACGTCAAGGCAGTGCAGGGAATACAGGTTCCTCTGTAATGGACTGACACATCTGGGGGTCTCTTGAAATGGTGGCACGACCCTGGAGTTCCTCTCCCCTTTCCTGTGGAGAGCGCCTACTATTGAGATGCGACGGGAACGCCCGGAATTCTTTCCCTACGAAACAGGGAAAGGATCCCTCATCTCGAGCTAGGAGGCGGAAACGGGGCTCCCCTGGATGTGTGCGTGACCCCACGTGCTTCCTCTCGAGTGGAGACGGGTATGTCGGGGAAGTTCTTGAGTTGCAGCAAGGGTGTGAAGGACCCTTTGGAAGTTCCAGTGGTTAGACGTGATTAGCCTCGAGAAGCCTCAGCGGAAATGGGCCTCATCTCCCCTGGAGGGCTAAACCTCCTGGAATTTCTCGAGTTGCGGCAGGTGCTCTCGACTTACGACGGGGACCTCAGGGACCCGCTCTGGTGGCCTCAGGAAAGGCCAGTCCCCATGCGAGTTCCTCGGGGGCCTCTGGGGATTCCTCTCCCGTCGATGCCGGGGCCTAAGTCCTTGTGTGGAGTCGGGGCCGGAAACTGAGGATTCCTCTCCAGTGCTGACATGGATCTTGGGGTAATTCTGGAGTCTCCCCAGGGGAGTCAGTCTTCGTCTCGAATGCGGGCATGCACTTGCGCTTTCCTCCAGAGCGGTAGCAGCAGTGTCACGCAGTCCGCTTCGTGGATCAAAGGATCTATGGTTTTCCCTCGAGTCTTTCCCACGAGGCTTTCCCACGAGGCTTTCCCACAGGGCTGTCCCACGTGCACACGTGTTGGGAGTCGATCCTCGGCTTCAACGTCAAGGCAGTGCAGGGAAAACAGGTTCCTCTGGAATGGACTGACACATCTGGGGGACTCTTGGAATTATGGCACGACCCTGGAGTTCCTCTCGCCTTTCCTGTGGAGAGCGCCTCCTCTTGAGATGCGACGGGAACGCCGGGAATTCTTTCCCTACGAAACAGGGAAAGGATCCCTCATCTCGAGCTAGGAGGCGGAAAAGGGGCTCCCCTGGATGTGTGCGGGACCCCACGTGCTTCCTCTCGAGTGGAGACGGGTATGTCGGGGAACTTCTTGAGTTGCAGCAAGGTTGTGAAGGACCCTTTGGAAGTTCCAGTGGTTAGATGTGATTGGCCTCGAGAAGCCTCAGCGGAAATGGGCCTCATCTTGCCTGGAGGGCAAAACCGCCTGGATTTTCTCGAGTTGCGGCAGGTGCTCTCGACTTACGACGGGGACCTCAGGGACCCGCTCTGGTGGCCTCAGGAAAGGCCAGTCCCCATGCGAGTTCCTCGGGGGCCTCTCGGGATTCCTCTCCCGTCGATGCCGGGGCCTAAGACCTTGTGTGGAGTCGGGGCCGGAACCTGAGGATTCCTCTCCAGTGCTGACATGGATCTTGGGGTACTTCTGGAGTCTCCCCAGGGGAGTCAGTCCTCGTCTCGAATGCGGGCATGCACTTGCGCTTTCCTCCAAAGCGGTAGCAGCAGTGTCACGCAGTCCGCCGCGTGGATCAAAGGATCTATGGTTTTCCCTCGAGTCTTTCCCACGAGGCTTTCCCACGAGGCTTTCCCACAGGGCTGTCCCACGTGCACACGTGGTGGGAGTCGATCCTCGGCTTGAACGTCAAGGCAGTGCAGGGAAAACAGGTTCCTCTGGAATGGACTGACACATCTGGGGGACTCTTGGAATGGTGGCACGACCCTGGAGTTCCTCTCGCCTTTCCTGTGGAGAGCGCCTCCTCTTGAGATGCGACGGGAACGCCGGGAATTCTTTCCCTACGAAACAGGGAAAGGATCCCTCATCTCGAGCTAGGAGGCGGAAACGGGGCTCCCCTGGATGTGTGCGGGACCCCACGTGCTTCCTCTCGAGTGGAGACGGGTATGTCGGGGACCTTCTTGAGTTGCAGCAAGGGTGTGAAGGACCCTTTGGAAGTTCCAGTGGTTAGATGTGATTAGCCTCGAGAAGCCTCAGCGGAAATGGGCCTCATCTCTCCTGGAGGGCAAAACCTCCTGGATTTTCTCGAGTTGCGGCAGGTGCTCTCGACTTACGACGGGGACCTCAGGGACCCGCTCTGGTGGCCTCAGGAAAGGCCAGTCCCCATGCGAGTTCCTCGGGGGCCTCTCGGGATTCCTCTCCCGTCGATGCCGGGGCCTAAGACCTTGTGTGGAGTCGGGGCCGGAACCTGAGGATTCCTCTCCAGTGCTGACATGGAACTTGGGGTACTTCTGGAGTCTCCCCAGGGGAGTCAGTCCTCGTCTTGAATGCGGGCATGCACTTGCGCTTTCCTCCAAAGCGGTAGCAGCAGTGTCACGCAGTCCGCCGCTTGGATCAAAGGATCTATGGTTTTCCCTCGAGTCTTTCCCACGAGGCTTTCCCACGAGGCTTTCCCACAGGGCTGTCCCACGTGCACACGTGGTGGGAGTCGATCCTCGGCTTGAACGTCAAGGCAGTGCAGGGAAAACAGGTTCCTCTGGAATGGACTGACACATCTGGGGGACTCTTGGAATGGTGGCACGATCCTGGAGTTCCTCTCGCCTTTCCTGTGGAGAGCGCCTCCTCTTGAGATGCGACGGGAACGCCGGGAATTCTTTCCCTACGAAACAGGGAAAGGATCCCTCATCTCGAGCTAGGAGGCGGAAACGGGGCTCCCCTGGATGTGTGCGGGTCCCCACGTGCTTCCTCTCGAGTGGAGACGGGTATGTCGGGGAACTTCTTGAGTTGCAGCAAGGTTGTGAAGGACCCTTTGGAAGTTCCAGTGGTTAGATGTGATTGGCCTCGAGAAGCATCAGCGGAAATGGGCCTCATCTTGCCTGGAGGGCAAAACCGCCTGGATTTTCTCGAGTTGCGGCAGGTGCTTTTGACTTACGACGAGGACCTCAGGGACCCGCTCTGGTGGCCTCAGGAAAGGCCAGTCCCCATGCGAGTTCCTCGGGGGCCTCTGGGGATTCCTCTCCCTTCGATGCCGGGGCCTAAGACCTTGTGTGGAGTCGGGGCCGGAACCTGAGGATTCCTCTCCAGTGCTGACATGGATCTTGGGGTACTTCTGGAGTCTCCCCAGGGGAGTCAGTCCTCGTCTCGAATGCAGGCATGCACTTGTGCTTTCCTCCAGAGCGGTAGCAGCAGTGTCACGCAGTCCGCCGCGTGGATCAAAGGATCTATGGTTTTCCCTCGAGTCTTTCCCACGAGGCTTTCCCACGAGGCTTTCCCACAGGGCTGTCCCACGTGCACACGTGGTGGGAGTCGATCCTCGGCTTGAACGTCAAGGCAGTGCAGGGAAAACAGGTTCCTCTGGAATGGACTGACACATCTGGGGGACTCTTGGAATGGTGGCACGACCCTGGAGTTCCTC
The DNA here is from genome assembly GCF_042477335.2 of Ovis canadensis. NCBI lineage: Eukaryota > Metazoa > Chordata > Mammalia > Artiodactyla > Bovidae > Ovis > Ovis canadensis. Next base: position 6,771,794 of record NC_091252.1, read on the forward strand.
TCGCCTTTCCTGTGGAGAGCGCCTCCTCTTGAGATGCGACGGGAACGCCGGGAATTCTTTCCCTACGAAACAGGGAAAGGATCCCTCATCTCGAGCTTGGAGTCTGAAACGGAGCTCCCCTGGATGTGGGCGGGACCCCACGTGCTTCCTCTCGAGTGGAGACGGGTATGTCGGGGAACTTCTTGAGTTGCAGCAAGGGTGTGAAGGACCCTTTGGAAGTTCCAGTGGTTAGACGTGATTAGCCTCGAGAAGCCTCAGCGGAAATGGGCCTCATCTCGCCTGGAGGGCAAAACCTCCTGGATTTTCTCGAGTTGCGGCAGGTGCTCTCGACTTACGACGGGGACCTCAGGGACCCGCTCTGGTGGCCTCAGGAAAGGCCAGTCCCCATGCGAGTTCCTCGGGGGCCTCTGGGGATTCCTCTCCCGTCGATGCCGGGGCCTAAGACCTTGTGTGGAGTCGGGGCCGGAACCTGAGGATTCCTCTCCAGTGCTGACATGGATCTTGGGATACTTCTGGAGTCTCCCCAGGGGAGTCAGTCCTCGTCTCGAATGCGGGAATGCACTTGCGCTCTCCTCCAAAGCGGTAGCATCAGTGTCACGCAGTCCGCCGCTTGGATCAAAGGATCTATGTTTTTCCCTCGAGTCTTTCCCATGAGGCTTTCCCACGAGGCTTTCCCACAGGGCTGTCCCACGTGCACACGTGGTGGGAGTCGATCCTCGGCTTGAACGTCAAGGCAGTGCAGGGAAAACAGGTTCCTCTGGAATGGACTGACACATCTGGGGGACTCTTGGAATGGTTGCACGACCCTGGAGTTCCTCTCGCCTTTCCTGTGGAGAGCGCCTCCTCTTGAGATGCGACGGGAACGCCGGGAATTCTTTCCCTACGAAACAGGGAAAGGATCCCTCATCTCGAGCTAGGAGGCGGAAACGGGGCTCCCCTGGATGTGTGCGGGACACCACGTGCTTCCTCTCGAGTGCAGACGGGTATGTCGGGGAACTTCTTGAGTTGCAGCAAGGGTGTGAAGGACCCTTTGGAAGTTCCAGTGGTTAGATGTGATTGGCCTCGAGAAGCCTCAGCGGAAATGGGCCTCATCTCGCCTGGAGGGCAAAACCTCCTGGATTTTCTCGAGTTGCGGCAGGTGCTCTCGACTTACGACGGGGACCTCAGGGAACCGCTCTGGTGGCCTCAGGAAAGGCCAGTCCCCATGCGAGTTCCTCGGCGGCGTCTCGGGATTCCTCTCCCGTCGATGCCGGTGCCTAAGACCTTGTGTGGAGTCGGGGCCGGAACCTGAGGATTCCTCTCCAGTGCTGACATGGATCTTGGGGTACTTCTGGAGTCTCCCCAGGGGAGTCAGTCCTCGTCTTGAATGCGGGCATGCACTTGCGCTTTCCTCCAGAGCGGTAGCAGCAGTGTCACGCAGTCCGCCGCTTGGATCAAAGGATCTATGTTTTTCCCTCGAGTCTTTCCCACGAGGCTTTCCCACGAGGCTTTCCCACAGGGCTGTCCCACGTGCACACGTGGTGGGAGTCGATCCTCGGCTTGAACGTCAAGGCAGTGCAGGGAAAACAGGTTCCTCTGGAATGGACTGACACATCTGGGGGACTCTTGGAATGGTGGCACGACCCTGGAGTTCCTCTCGCCTTTGCTGTGGAGAGCGCCTCCTCTTGAGATGCGACGGGAACGCCGGGAATTCTTTCCCTACGAAACAGGGAAAGGATCCCTCATCTCGAGCTAGGAGGCGGAAACGGGGCTCACCTGGATGTGTGCGGGACCCCACGTGCTTCCTCTCGAGTGGAGACGGGTATGTCGGGGAACTTCTTGAGTTGCAGCAAGGTTGTGAAGGACCCTTTGGAAGTTCCAGTGGTTAGATGTGATTGGCCTCGAGAAGCCTCAGCGGAAATGGGCCTCATCTTGCCTGGAGGGCAAAACCGCCTGGATTTTCTCGAGTTGCGGCAGCTGCTCTCGACTTACGACCAGGACCTCAGGGACACGCTCTGGTGGCCTCAGGAAAGGCCAGTCCCCATGCGAGTTCCTCGGGGGCCTCTGGGGATTCCTCTCCCGTCGATGCCGGGGCCTAAGACCTTGTGTGGAGTCGGGGCCGGAACCTGAGGATTCCTCTCCAGTGCTGACATGGATCTTGGGGTACTTCTGGAGTCTCCCCAGGGGAGTCAGTCCTCGTCTCGAATGCGGGCATGCACTTGCGCTTTCCTCCAAAGCGGTAGCAGCAGTGTCACGCAGTCCGCCGCGTGGATCAAAGGATCTATGGTTTTCCCTCGAGTCTTTCCCACGAGGCTTTCCCACGAGGCTTTCCCACAGGGCTGTCCCACGTGCACACGTGGTGGTAGTCGATCCTCGGCTTGAACGTCAAGGCAGTGCAGGGAAAACAGGTTCCTCTGGAATGGACTGACACATCTTGGTGACTCTTGGAATGGTGGCACGACCCTGGAGTTCCTCTCGCCTTTCCTGTGGAGAGCGCCTCCTCTTGAGATGCGACGGGAACGCCGGGAATTCTTTCCCTACGAAACAGGGAAAGGATCCCTCATCTCGAGCTAGGAGGCGGAAACGGGGCTCCCCTGGATGTGTGCGGGACCCCACGTGCTTCCTCTCGAGTGCAGACGGGTATGTCGGGGACCTTCTTGAGTTGCAGCAAGGGTGTGAAGGACCCTTTGGAAGTTCCAGTGGTTAGATGTGATTAGCCTCGAGAAGCCTCAGCGGAAATGGGCCTCATCTCTCCTGGAGGGCAAAACCTCCTGGATTTTCTCGAGTTGCGGCAGGTGCTCTCGACTTACGACGGGGACCTCAGGGACCCGCTCTGGTGGCCTCAGGAAAGGCCAGTCCCCATGCGAGTTCCTCGGGGGCCTCTGGGGATTCCCCTCCCTTCGATGCCGGGGCCTAAGACCTTGTGTGGAGTCGGGGCCGGAACCTGAGGATTCCTCTCCAGTGCTGACATGGATCTTGGGGTACTTCTGGAGTCTCCCCAGGGGAGTCAGTCCTCGTCTCGAATGCGGGCATGCACTTGTGCTTTCCTCCAAAGCGGTAGCAGCAGTGTCACGCAGTCCGCCGCGTGGATCAAAGGATCTATGGTTTTCCCTCGAGTCTTTCCCACGAGGCTTTCCCACGAGGCTTTCCCACAGGGCTGTCCCACGTGCACACGTGGTGGGAGTCGATCCTCGGCTTGAACGTCAAGGCAGTGCAGGGAAAACAGGTTCTCTGGAATGGACTGACACATCTGGGGGACTCTTGGAATGGTGGCACGACCCTGGAGTTCCTCTCGCCTTTCCTGTGGAGAGCGCCTCCTCTTGAGATGCAACGGGAACGCCGGGAATTCTTTCCCTACGAAACAGGGAAAGGATCCCTCATCTCGAGCTAGGAGGCGGAAACGGGGCTCCCCTGGATGTGTGCGGGACACCACGTGCTTCCTCTCGAGTGCAGACGGGTATGTCGGGGAACTTCTTGAGTTGCAGCAAGGGTGTGAAGGACCCTTTGGAAGTTCCAGTGGTTAGATGTGATTGGTCTCGAGAAGCCTCAGCAGAAATGGGCCTCATCTCGCCTGGAGGGCAAAACCTCCTGGATTTTCTCGAGTTGCGGCAGGTGCTCTCGACTTACGACGGGGACCTCAGGGACCCGCTCTGGTGGCCTCAGGAAAGGCCAGTCCCCATGCGAGTTCCTCGGGGGCCTCTGGGGATTCCTCTCCCTTCGATGCCGGGGCCTAAGACCTTGTGTGGAGTCGGGGCCGGAACCTGAGGATTCCTCTCCAGTGCTGACATGCATCTTCGGGTACTTCTGGAGTCTCCCCAGGGGAGTCAGACCTCGTCTCGAATGCGGGCATGCACTTGCGATTTCCTCCAGAGCGGTAGCAGCAGTGTCACGCAGTCCGCCGCGTGGATCAAAGGATCTATGGTTTTCCCTCGAGTCTTTCCCACGAGGTTTTCCCACGAGGCTTTCCCACAGGGCTGTCCCACGTGCACACGTGGTGGGAGTCGATCCTCGGCTTGAACGTCAAGGCAGTGCAGGGAAAACAGGTTCCTCTGGAATGGACTGACACATCTGGGGGACTCTTGGAATGGTGGCACGACCCTGGAGTTCCTCTCGCCTTTCCTATGGAGAGCGCCTCCTCTTGAGATGCGACGGGATCGCCGGGAATTCTTTCCCTACGAAACAGGTAAAGGATCCCTCATCTCGAGCTAGGAGGCGGAATCGGGGCTCCCCTGGATGTGTGCGGGACCCACGTGCTTCCTCTCGAGTGGAGACGGGTATGTCGGGGAACTTCTTGAGTTGCAGCAAGGGTGTGAAGGACCCTTTGGAAGTTCCAGTGGTTAGACTTGATTAGCCTCGAGAAGCCTCAGCGGAAATGGGCCTCATCTCGCCTGGAGGGCAAAACCTCCTGGATTTTCTCGAGTTGCGGGCAGGTGCTCTCGACTTACGACGGGGACCTCAGGGACCCGCTCTCGTGGCCTCAGGAAAGGCCAGTCCCCATGCGAGTTCCTCTGGGGATTCCTCTCCCGTCGATGCCGGGGCCTAAGACCTTGTGTGAAGTCGGGGCCGGAACCTGAGGTTTCCTCTCCAGTGATGACATGGATCTTGGGGTACTTCTGTAGTCTCCCCAGGGGAGTCAGTCCTCGACTCGAATGCGGGCATGTACTTGCGCTTTCCTCCAGAGCGGTAGCAGCAGTGTCACACAGTCCGCCCAATGGATCAAAGATCTATGGTTTTCCCTCGAGTCTTTCCCACGAGGCTTTCCCACGAGTCTTTCCCACAGGGCTGTCTCACGTGCACACGTGGTGGGAGTCGATCTTCGGCTTTAACGTCAAGGCAGTGCAGGGAATACAGGTTCCTCTGTAAGGGACTGACACATCTGGGGGTCTCTTGAAATGGTGGCACGACCCTGGAGTTCCTCTCCCCTTTCCTGTGGAGAGCGCCTCCTCTTGAGATGCGACGGGAACGCCGGGAATTCTTTCCCTACGAAACAGGGAAAGGATCCCTCATCTCGAGCTAGGAGGCGGAAACGGGGCTCCCCTGGATGTGTGCGGGACCCCACGTGCTTCCTCTCGAGTGCAGACGGGTATGTCGGGGAACTTCTTGAGTTGCAGCAAGGGTGTGAAGGACCCTTTGGAAGTTCCAGTGGTTAGATGTGATTAGCCTCGAGAAGCCTCATCGGAAATGGGCCTCATCTCTCCTGGAGGGCAAAACCTCCTGGATTTTCTCGAGTTGCGGCAGGTGCTCTCGACTTACGACGGGGACCTCAGGGACCCGCTCTGGTGGCCTCAGGAAAGTCCAGTCCCCATGCGAGTTCCTCGGGGGCCTCTCGGGATTCCTCTCCCGTCGATGCCGGGGCCTAAGACCTTGTGTGGATTCGGGGCCGGAACCTGAGGATTCCTCTCCAGTGCTGACATGGATCTTGGGGTACTTCTGGAGTCTCCCCAGGGGAGTCAGTCCTCGTCTCGAATGCGGGCATGCACTTGCGCTTTCCTCCAAAGCGGTAGCAGCAGTGTCACGCAGTCCGCCGCGTGGATCAAAGGATCTATGGTTTTCCCTCGAGTCTTTCCCACGAGGCTTTCCCACGAGGCTTTCCCACAGGGCTGTCCCACGTGCACACGTGGTGGGAGTCGATCCTCGGCTTGAACGTCAAGGCAGTGCAGGGAAAACAGGTTCCTCTGGAATGGACTGACACATCTGGGGGACTCTTGGAATGGTGGCACGACCCTGGAGTTCCTCTCGCCTTTCCTGTGGAGAGCGCCTCCTCTTGAGATGCGACGGGAACGCCGGGAATTCTTTCCCTACGAAACAGGGAAAGGATCCCTCATCTCGAGCTAGGAGGCGGAAACGGGGCTCCCCTGGATGTGTGCGGGACCCCACGTGCTTCCTCTCGAGTGCAGACGGGTATGTCGGGGAACTTCTTGAGTTGCAGCAAGGGTGTGAAGGACCCTTTGGAAGTTCCAGTGGTTAGATGTGATTAGCCTCGAGAAGCCTCAGCGGAAATGGGCCTCATCTCTCCTGGAGGGCAAAACCTCCTGCATTTTCTCGAGTTGCGGCAGGTGCTCTCGACTTACGACGGGGACCTCAGGGACCCGCTCTGGTGGCCTCAGGAAAGGCCAGTCCCCATGCGAGTTCCTCGGGGGCCTCTCGTGATTCCTCTCCCGTCGATGCCGGGGCCTAAGACCTTGTGTGGAGTCGGGGCCGGAACCTGAGGATTCCTCTCCAGTGCTGACATGGATCTTGGGGTACTTCTGGAGTCTCCCCAGGGGAGTCAGTCCTCGTCTCGAATGCGGGCATGCACTTGCGCTTTCCTCCAAAGCGGTAGCAGCAGTGTCACGCAGTCCGCCGCGTGGATCAAAGGATCTATGGTTTTCCCTCGAGTCTTTCCCACGAGGCTTTCCCACGAGGCTTTCCCACAGGGCTGTCCCACGTGCACACGTGGTGGGAGTCGATCCTCGGCTTGAACGTCAAGGCAGTGCAGGGAAAACAGGTTCCTCTGGAATGGACTGACACATCTGGGGGACTCTTGGAATGGTGGCACGACCCTGGAGTTCCTCTCGCCTTTCCTGTGGAGAGCGCCTCCTCTTGAGATGCGACGGGAACGCCGGGAATTCTTTCCCTACGAAACAGGGAAAGGATCCCTCATCTCGAGCTAGGAGGCGGAAACGGGGCTCCCCTGGATGTGTGCGGGACACCACGTGCTTCCTCTCGAGTGCAGACGGGTATGTCGGGGAACTTCTTGAGTTGCAGCAAGGGTGTGAAGGACCCTTTGGAAGTTCCAGTGGTTAGATGTGATTGGCCTCGAGAAGCCTCAGCGGAAATGGGCCTCATCTCGCCTGGATGGCAAAACCTCCTGGATTTTCTCGAGTTGCGGCAGGTGCTCTCGACTTACGACGGGGACCTCAGGGACCCGCTCTGGTGGCCTCAGGAAAGGCCAGTCCCCATGCGAGTTCCTCTGGGGCCTCTGGGGATTCCTCTCCCGTCGATGCCGGGGCCTAAGACCTTGTGTGGAGTCCGGGCCGGAACCTGAGGATTCCTCTCCAGTGCTGACATGCATCTTGGGGTACTTCTGGAGTCTCCCCAGGGGAGTCAGACCTCGTCTCGAATGCGGGCATGCACTTGCGATTTCCTCCAGAGCGGTATCAGCAGTGTCACGCAGTCCGCCGCGTGGATCAAAGGATCTATGGTTTTCCCTCGAGTCTTTCCCACGAGGTTTTCCCACGAGGCTTTCCCACAGGGCTGTCCCACGTGCACACGTGGTGGGAGTCGATCCTCGGCTTGAACGTCAAGGCAGTGCAGGGAAAACAGGTTCCTCTGGAATGGACTGACACATCTGGGGGACTCTTGGAATGGTGGCACGACCCTGGAGTTCCTCTCGCCTTTCCTATGGAGAGCGCCTCCTCTTGAGATGCGACGGGAACGCCGGGAATTCTTTCCCTACGAAACAGGTAAAGGATCCCTCATCTCGAGCTAGGAGGCGGAATCGGGGCTCCCCTGGATGTGTGCGGGACCCACGTGCTTCCTCTCGAGTGGAGACGGGTATGTCGGGGAACTTCTTGAGTTGCAGCAAGGGTGTGAAGGACCCTTTGGAAGTTCCAGTGGTTAGACGTGATTAGCCTCAAGAAGCCTCAGCGGAAATGGGCCTCATCTCGCCTGGAGGGCAAAACCTCCTGGATTTTCTCGAGTTGCGGGCAGGTGCTCTCGACTTATGACGGGGACCTCAGGGACCCGCTCTGGTGGCCTCAGGAAAGGCCAGTCCCCATGCGAGTTCCTCGGGGGCATCTGAGGATTCCTCTCCCGTCAATGCCGGGGCCTAAGTCCTTGTGTGGAGTCGGGGCCGGAACCTGAGGATTCCTCTCCAGTGCTGACATGGATCTTGGGGTACGTCTGGAGTCTCCCCAGGGGAGTCAGTCTTCGTCTCGAATGCGGGCATGCACTTGCGCTTTCCTCCAGAGCGGTAGCAGCAGTGTCACGCAGTCCGCCTCGTGGATGAAAGGATCTATGATTTTCCCTCGAGTCTTTTCCACGAGGCTTTCCCACGAGGCTTTCCCACAGAGCTGTCCCACGTGCACACGTGGTGGGAGTCGATCCTTGGCTTGAACGTCAAGGCAGTGCAGGGAAAACAGGTTCCTCTGGAATGGACTGACACATCTGGGGGACTCTTGGAATGGTGGCACGAACCTGGAGTTCCTCTCGCCTTTCCTGTGGAGAGCGCCTCCTCTTGAGATGCGACGGGAACGCCGGGAATTCTTTCCCTACGAAACAGGGAAAGGATCCCTCATCTCGAGCTAGGAGGCGGAAACGGGGCTCCCCTGGATGTGTGCGGGGCCCCATGTGCTTCCTCTCGAGTGGAGACGGCTATGTCGGGGAACTTCTTGAGTTGCAGCAAGGGTGTGAAGGACCCTTTGGAAGTTCCAGTGGTTAGACGTGGTTAGCCTCGAGAAGCCTCAGCGGAAAAGGGCCTCATCTCGCCTGGAGGGCAAAACGGCCTGGATTTTCTCGAGTTGCGGCAGGTGCTCTCGACTTACGACGGGGACCTCAGGGACCCGCTCTGGTGGCCTCAGGAAAGGCCAGTCCCCATGCGAGTTCCTCGGGGGCCTCTCGGGATTCCTCTCCCGTCGATGCCGGGTCCTAAGACCTTGTGTGGAGTCGGGGCCGGAACCTGAGGATTCCTCTCCAGTGCTGACATGGATCTTGGGGTACTTCTTGAGTCTCCCCAGGGGAGTCAGTCCTCGTCTCGAATGCGGGCATGCACTTGTGCTTTCCTCCAGAGCTGTAGCAGCAGTGTCACGCAGTCCGCCGCGTGGATCAAAGGATCTATGGTTTTCCCTCGAGTCTTTCCCACGAGGCTTTCCCACGAGGCGTTCCACAGGGCTGTCCCACGTGCACACGTGGTGGGAGTCGATCCTCGGCTTGAACGTCAAGGCAGTGCAGGGAAAACAGGTTACTCTGGAATGGACTGACACATCTGGTGGACTCTTGGAATGGTGGCATGACCCTGGAGTTCCTCTCGCCTTTCCTGTGGTGAGCGCCTCCTCTTGAGATGCGACGGGAACGCCGGGAATTCTTTCCCTTCGAAACAGGGAAAAGATCCCTCATCTCGAGCTAGGAGGCGGAAACGGGGCTCCCCTGGATGTGTGCGGGACACCACGTGCTTCCTCTCGAGTGCAGACGGGTATGTCGGGGAAGTTCTTGAGTTGCAGCAAGGGTGGGAAGGACCCTTTGGAAGTTCCAGTGGTTAGATGTGATTGGCCTCGAGAAGCCTCAGCGGAAATGGGCCTCATCTCGCCTGGAGGGCAAAACGGCCTGGATTTTCTCGAGTTGCGGCAGGTGCTCTCGACTTACGACGGGGACCTCAGGGACCCGCTCTGGTGGCCTCAGGAAAGGCCAGTCCCCATGCGAGTTCCTCGGGGGCCTCTGGGGATTCCTCTCCCGTCGATGCCGGGGCCTAAGTCCTTGTGTGGAGTCGGGGCCGGAACCTGAGGATTCCTCTCCAGTGCTGACATGGATCTTGGGGTACTTCTGGAGTCTCCCCAGGGGAGTCAGTCTTCGTCTCGAATGCGGGCATGCACTTGCGATTTCCTCCAGAGCGGAAGCAGCAGTGTCACGCAGTCCGCTTCGTGGATCAAAGGATCTATGGTTTTCCCTCGAGTCTTTTCCACGAGGCTTTCCCACGAGGCTTTCCCACAGGGCTGTCCCACGTGCACACGTGGTGGGAGTCGATCCTCGGCTTGAACGTCAAGGCAGTGCAGGGAAAACAGGTTCCTCTGGAATGGACTGACACATCTGGGGGACTCTTGGAATGGTGGCACGACCCTGGATTTCCTCTCGCCTTTCCTGTGGAGAGCGCCTCCTCTTGAGATGCGACGGGAACGCCGGGAATTCTTTCCCTACGAAACAGGGAAAGGATCCCTCATCTCGAGCTAGGAGGCGGAAACGGGGCTCCCCTGGATGTGTGCGGGACACCACGTGCTTCCTCTCGAGTGCAGACGGGTATGTCGGGGAACATCTTGAGTTGCAGCAAGGGTGTGAAGGACCCTTTGGAAGTTCCAGTGGTTAGATGTGATTGGCCTCGAGAAGCCTCAGCGGAAATGGGCCTCATCTCGCCTGGAGGGCAAAACCTCCTGGATTTTCTCGAGTTGCGGCAGGTGCTCTCGACTTACGACGGGGACCTCAGGGACCCGCTCTGGTGGCCTCAGGAAAGGCCAGTCCCCATGCGAGTTCCTCGGGGGCCTCTGGGGATTCCTCTCCCGTCGATGCCGGGGCCTAAGACCTTGTGTGGAGTCGGGGCCGGAACCTGAGGATTCCTCTCCAGTGCTGACATGGATCTTGGGGTACTTCTGGAGTCTCCCCAGGGGAGTCAGTCCTCATCTCGAATGCGGGCATGCACTTGCGCTTTCCTCCAGAGCGGTAGCAGCAGTGTCACGCAGTCCGCCGCGTGGATCAAAGGATCTATGGTTTTCCCTCGAGTCTTTCCCACGAGGCTTTCCCACGAGGCTTTCCCACAGGGCTGTCCCACGTGCACACGTGGTGGGAGTCGATCCTCGGCTTGAACGTCAAGGCAGTGCAGGGAAAACAGGTTCCTCTGGAATGGACTGACACATCTGGGGGACTCTTGGAATGGTGGCACGACCCTGGAGTTCCTCTCGCCTTTCCTATGGAGAGCGCCTCCACTTGAGATGCGACGGGAACGCCGGGAATTCTTTCCCTACGAAACAGGTAAAGGATCCCTAATCTCGAGCTAGGAGGCGGAATCGGGGCTCCCCTGGATGTGTGCGGGACCCCCGTGCTTCCTCTCGAGTGGAGACGGGTATGTCGGGGAACTTCTTGAGTTGCAGCAAGGGTGTGAAGGACCCTTTGGAAGTTCCAGTGGTTAGACGTGATTAGCCTCGAGAAGCCTCAGCGGAAATGGGCCTCATCTCGCCTGGAGGGCAAAACCTCCTGGATTTTCTCGAGTTGCGGGCAGGTGCTCTCGACTTACGACGGGGACCTCAGGGACCCGCTCTGGTGGCCTCAGGAAAGGCCAGTCCCCATGCGAGTTCCTCGGGGTCATCTGAGGATTCCTCTCCCGTCGATGCCGGGGCCTAAGTCCTTGTGTGGAGTCGGGGCCGGAACCTGAGGATTCCTCTCCAGTGCTGACATGGATCTTGGGGTACTTCTGGAGTCTCCTCAGGGGAGTCAGTCCTCGTCTCGAATGCGGGCATGCACTTGCGCTTTCCTCCAGACCGGTAGCAGCAGTGTCACGCAGTCCGCCGCGTGGATGAAAGGATCTATGTTTTTCCCTCGAGTCTTTTCCACGAGGCTTTCCCACGAGGCTTTCCCACAGGGCTGTCCCACGTGCACACGTGGTGGGAGTCGATCCTTGGCTTGAACGTCAAGGCAGTGCAGGGAAAACAGGTTCCTCTGGAATGGACTGACACATCTGGGGGACTCTTGGAATGGTGGCACAACCCTGGAGTTCCTCTCGCCTTTCCTGTGGAGAGCGCCTCCTCTTGAGATGCGACGGGAACGCCAGGAATTCTTTCCCTACGAAACAGGGAAAGGATCCCTCATCTCGAGCTAGGAGGCGGAAACGGGTCTCCCCTGGATGTGGGCGGGACACCACGTGCTTCCTCTCGAGTGGAGACGGGTATGTCGGGGAACTTCTTGAGTTGCAGCAAGGGTGTGAAGGACCCTTTGGAAGTTCTTGTGGTTAGACGTGATTAGCCTCGAGAAGCCTCAGCGGAAATGGGCCTCATCTCGCCTGGAGGGCAAAACCTCCTGGATTTTCTCGAGTTGCGGCAGGTGCTCTCGACTTACGACCAGGACCTCAGGGACCCGCTCTGGTGGCCTCAGGAAAGGCCAGTCCCCATGCGAGTTCCTCGGGGGCCTCTGGGGATTCCTCTCCCGTCGATGCCGGGGCCTAAGACCTTGTGTGGAGTCGGGGCCGGAACCTGAGGATTCCTCTCCAGTGCTGACATGGATCTTGGGGTACTTCTGGAGTCTCCCCAGGGGAGTCAGTCCTCGTCTCGAATGCGGGCATGCACTTGCGCTTTCCTCCAAAGCGGTAGCAGCAGTGTCACGCAGTCCGCCGCGTGGATCAAAGGATCTATGGTTTTCCCTCGAGTCTTTCCCACGAGGCTTTCCCACGAGGCTTTCCCACAGGGCTGTCCCACGTGCACACGTGGTGGGAGTCGATCCTCGGCTTGAACGTCAAGGCAGTGCAGGGAAAACCGGTTCCTCTGGAATGGACTGACACATCTGGGGGACTCTTGGAATGGTGGCACGAACCTGGAGTTCCTCTCGCCTTTCCTGTGCAGAGCGCCTCCTCTTGAGATGCGACGGGAACGCCGGGAATTCTTTCCCTACGAAACAGGGAAAGGATCCCTCATCTCGAGCTTGGAGGCGGAAAAGGGGCTCCCCTGGATGTGTGCGGGACCCCACGTGCTTCCTCTCGAGTGGAGACGGGTATGTCGGGGAACTTCTTGAGTTGCAGCAAGGTTGTGAAGGACCCTTTGGAAGTTCCAGTGGTTAGATGTGATTGGCCTCGAGAAGCCTCAGCGGAAATGGGCCTCATCTCGCCTGGAGGGCAAAACCTCCTGGATTTTCTCGAGTTGCGGCAGGTGCTCTCGACTTACGACCAGGACCTCAGGGACCCGCTCTGGTGGCCTCAGGAAAGGCCAGTCCCCATGCGAGTTCCTCGGGGTCCTCTGGGGATTCATCTCCCTTCGATGCCGGGGCCTAAGACCTTGTGTGGAGTCGGGGCCGGAACCTGAGGATTCCTCTCCAGTGCTGACATGGATCTTGGGGTACTTCTGGAGTCTCCCCAGGGGAGTCAGTCCTCGTCTTGAATGCGGGCATGCACTTGCGCTTTCCTCCAGAGCGGTAGCAGCAGTGTCACGCAGTCCGCCGCTTGGATCAAAGGATCTATGGTTTTCCCTCGAGTCTTTCCCACGAGGCTTTCCCACGAGGCTTTCCCACAGGGCTGTCCCACGTGCACACGTGGTGGGAGTCGATCCTCGGCTTGAACGTCAAGGCAGTGCAGGGAAAACAGGTTCCTCTGGAATGGACTGACACATTTGGGGGACTCTTGGAATGGTGGCACGACCCTGGAGTTCCTCTCGCCTTTCCTGTGGAGAGCGCCTCCTCTTGAGATGCGACGGGAACGCCGGGAATTCTTTCCCTACGAAACAGGGAAAGGATCCCTCATCTCGAGCTAGGAGGCGGAAACGGGGCTCCCCTGGATGTGTGCGGGACCCCACGTGCTTCCTCTCGAGTGCAGACGGGTATGTCGGGGAACTTCTTGAGTTGCAGCAAGGGTGTGAAGGACCCTTTGGAAGTTCCAGTGGTTAGATGTGATTAGCCTCGAGAAGCCTCAGCGGAAATGGGCCTCATCTCTCCTGGAGGGCAAAACATCCTGGATTTTCTCGAGTTGCGGCAGGTGCTCTCGACTTACGACGGGGACCTCAGGGACCCGCTCTGGTGGCCTCAGGAAAGGCCAGTCCCCATGCGAGTTCCTCGGGGGCCTCTCGGGATTCCTCTCCCGTCGATGCCGGGGCCTAAGTCCTTGTGTGGAGTCGGGGCCGGAACCTGAGGATTCCTCTCCAGTGCTGACATGGATCTTGGGGTACTTCTGGAGTCTCCTCAGGGGAGTCAGTCCTCGTCTCGAATGCGGGCATGCACTTGCGCTTTCCTCCAGACCGGTAGCAGCAGTGTCACGCAGTCCGCCGCGTGGATGAAAGGATCTATGTTTTTCCCTCGAGTCTTTTCCACGAGGCTTTCCCACGAGGCTTTCCCACAGGGCTGTCCCACGTGCACACGTGGTGGGAGTCGATCCTTGGCTTGAACGTCAAGGCAGTGCAGGGAAAACAGGTTCCTCTGGAATGGACTGACACATCTGGGGGACTCTTGGAATGGTGGCACGACCCTGGAGTTCCTCTCGCCTTTCCTGTGGAGAGCGCCTCCTCTTGAGATGCGACGGGAACGCCAGGAATTCTTTCCCTATGAAACAGGTAAAGGATCCCTCATCTCGAGCTAGGAGGCGGAATCGGGGCTCCCCTGGATGTGTGCGGGACCCACGTGCTTCCTCTCGAGTGGAGACGGGTATGTCGGGGAACTTCTTGAGTTGCAGCAAGGGTGTGAAGGACCCTTTGGAAGTTCCAGTGTTTAGACGTGATTAGCCTCAAGAAGCCTCAGCGGAAATGGGCCTCATCTCGCCTGGAGGGCAAAACCTCCTGGATTTTCTCGAGTTGCGGGCAGGTGCTCTCGACTTATGACGGGGACCTCAGGGACCCGCTCTGGTGGCCTCAGGAAAGGCCAGTCCCCATGCGAGTTCCTCGGGGGCATCTGAGGATTCCTCTCCCGTCAATGCCGGGGCCTAAGTCCTTGTGTGGAGTCGGGGCCGGAACCTGAGGATTCCTCTCCAGTGCTGACATGGATCTTGGGGTACGTCTGGAGTCTCCCCAGGGGAGTCAGTCTTCGTCTCGAATGCGGGCATGCACTTGCGCTTTCCTCCAGAGCGGTAGCAGCAGTGTCACGCAGTCCGCCTCGTGGATGAAAGGATCTATGATTTTCCCTCGAGTCTTTTCCACGAGGCTTTCCCACGAGGCTTTCCCACAGGGCTGTCCCACGTGCACACGTGGTGGGAGTCGATCCTTGGCTTGAACGTCAAGGCAGTGCAGGGAAAACAGGTTCCTCTGGAATGGACTGACACATCTGGGGGACTCTTGGAATGGTGGCACGAACCTGGAGTTCCTCTCGCCTTTCCTGTGGAGAGCGCCTCCTCTTGAGATGCGACGGGAACGCCGGGAATTCTTTCCCTACGAAACAGGGAAAGGATCCCTCATCTCGAGCTAGGAGGCGGAAATGGGGCTCCCCTGGATGTGTGCGGGGCCCCACGTGCTTCCTCTCGAGTGGAGACGGCTATGTCGGGGAACTTCTTGAGTTGCAGCAAGGGTGTGAAGGACCCTTTTGAAGTTCCAGTGGTTAGACGTGGTTAGGCTCGAGAAGCCTCAGCGGAAAAGGGCCTCATCTCGCCTGGAGGGCAAAACGGCCTGGATTTTCTCGAGTTGCGGCAGGTGCTCTCGACTTACGACGGGGACCTCAGGGACCCGCTCTGGTGGCCTCAGGAAAGGCCAGTCCCCATGCGAGTTCCTCGGGGGCCTCTCGGGATTCCTCTCCCGTCGATGCCGGGTCCTAAGACCTTGTGTGGAGTCGGGGCCGGAACCTGAGGATTCCTCTCCAGTGCTGACATGGATCTTGGGGTACTTCTGGAGTCTCCCCAGGGGAGTCAGTCCTCGTCTCGAATGCGGGCATGCACTTGCGCTTTCCTCCAGAGCGGTAGCAGCAGTGTCACGCAGTCCGCCGCGTGGATCAAAGGATCTATGGTTTTCCCTCGAGTCTTTCCCACGAGGCTTTCCCACGAGGCGTTCCACAGGGCTGTCCCACGTGCACACGTGGTGGGAGTCGATCCTCGGCTTGAACGTCAAGGCAGTGCAGGGAAAACAGGTTACTATGGAATGGACTGACACATCTGGTGGACTCTTGGAATGGTGGCATGACCCTGGAGTTCCTCTCGCCTTTCCTGTGGTGAGCGCCTCCTCTTGAGATGCGACGGGAACGCTGGGAATTCTTTCCCTTCGAAACAGGGAAAAGATCCCTCATCTCGAGCTAGGAGGCGGAAACGGGGCTCCCCTGGATGTGTGCGGGACACCACGTGCTTCCTCTCGAGTGCAGACGGGTATGTCGGGGAAGTTCTTGAGTTGCAGCAAGGGTGGGAAGGACCCTTTGGAAGTTCCAGTGGTTAGATGTGATTGGCCTCGAGAAGCCTAAGCGGAAATGGGCCTCATCTCGCCTGGAGGGCAAAACGGCCTGGATTTTCTCGAGTTGCGGCAGGTGCTCTCGACTTACGACGGGGACCTCAGGGACCCGCTCTGGTGGCCTCAGGAAAGGCCAGTCCCCATGCGAGTTCCTCGGGGGCCTCTGGGGATTCCTCTCCCGTCGATGCCGGGGCCTAAGTCCTTGTGTGGAGTCGGGGCCGGAACCTGAGGATTCCTCTCCAGTGCTGACATGGATCTTGGGGTACTTCTGGAGTCTCCCCAGGGGAGTCAGTCTTCGTCTCGAATGCGGGCATGCACTTGCGATTTCCTCCAGAGCGGAAGCAGCAGTGTCACGCAGTCCGCTTCGTGGATCAAAGGATCTATGGTTTTCCCTCGAGTCTTTTCCACGAGGCTTTCCCACGAGGCTTTCCCACAGGGCTGTCCCACGTGCACACGTGGTGGGAGTCGATCCTCGGCTTGAACGTCAAGGCAGTGCAGGGAAAACAGGTTCCTCTGGAATGGACTGACACATCTGGGGGACTCTTGGAATGGTGGCACGACCCTGGATTTCCTCTCGCCTTTCCTGTGGAGAGCGCCTCCTCTTGAGATGCGACGGGAACGCCGGGAATTCTTTCCCTACGAAACAGGGAAAGGATCCCTCATCTCGAGCTAGGAGGCGGAAACGGGGCTCCCCTGGATGTGTGCGGGACACCACGTGCTTCCTCTCGAGTGCAGACGGGTATGTCGGGGAACTTCTTGAGTTGCAGCAAGGGTGTGAAGGACCCTTTGGAAGTTCCAGTGGTTAGATGTGATTGGCCTCGAGAAGCCTCAGCGGAAATGGGCCTCATCTCGCCTGGAGGGCAAAACCTCCTGGATTTTCTCGAGTTGCGGCAGGTGCTCTCGACTTACGACGGGGACCTCAGGGACCCGCTCTGGTGGCCTCAGGAAAGGCCAGTCCCCATGCGAGTTCCTCGGGGGCCTCTGGGGATTCCTCTCCCGTCGATGCCGGGGCCTAAGACCTTGTGTGGAGTCGGGGCCGGAACCTGAGGATTCCTCTCCAGTGCTGACATGGATCTTGGGGTACTTCTGGAGTCTCCCCAGGGGAGTCAGTCCTCATCTCGAATGCGGGCATGCACTTGCGCTTTCCTCCAGAGCGGTAGCAGCAGTGTCACGCAGTCCGCCGCGTGGATCAAAGGATCTATGGTTTTCCCTCGAGTCTTTCCCACGAGGTTTTCCCACGAGGCTTTCCCACAGGGCTGTCCCACGTGCACACGTGGTGGGAGTCGATCCTCGGCTTGAACGTCAAGGCAGTGCAGGGAAAACAGGTTCCTCTGGAATGGACTGACACATCTGGGGGACTCTTGGAATGGTGGCACGACCCTGGAGTTCCTCTCGCCTTTCCTATGGAGAGCGCCTCCACTTGAGATGCGACGGGAACGCCGGGAATTCTTTCCCTACGAAACAGGTAAAGGATCCCTAATCTCGAGCTAGGAGGCGGAATCGGGGCTCCCCTGGATGTGTGCGGGACCCCCGTGCTTCCTCTCGAGTGGAGACGGGTATGTCGGGGAACTTCTTGAGTTGCAGCAAGGTTGTGAAGGACCCTTTGGAAGTTCCAGTGGTTAGACGTGATTAGCCTCGAGAAGCCTCAGCGGAAATGGGCCTCATCTCGCCTGGAGGGCAAAACCTCCTGGATTTTCTCGAGTTGCGGGCAGGTGCTCTCGACTTACGACGGGGACCTCAGGGACCCGCTCTGGTGGCCTCAGGAAAGGCCAGTCCCCATGCGAGTTCCTCGGGGTCATCTGAGGATTCCTCTCCCGTCGATGCCGGGGCCTAAGTCCTTGTGTGGAGTCGGGGCCGGAACCTGAGGATTCCTCTCCAGTGCTGACATGGATCTTGGGGTACTTCTGGAGTCTCCTCAGGGGAGTCAGTCCTCGTCTCGAATGCGGGCATGCACTTGCGCTTTCCTCCAGACCGGTAGCAGCAGTGTCACGCAGTCCGCCGCGTGGATGAAAGGATCTATGTTTTTCCCTCGAGTCTTTTCCACGAGGCTTTCCCACGAGGCTTTCCCACAGGGCTGTCCCACGTGCACACGTGGTGGGAGTCGATCCTTGGCTTGAACGTCAAGGCAGTGCAGGGAAAACAGGTTCCTCTGGAATGGACTGACACATCTGGGGGACTCTTGGAATGGTGGCACGACCCTGGAGTTCCTCTCGCCTTTCCTGTGGAGAGCGCCTCCTCTTGAGATGCGACGGGAACGCCAGGAATTCTTTCCCTACGAAACAGGGAAAGGATACCTCATCTCGAGCTAGGAGGCGGAAACGGGTCTCCCCTGGATGTGGGCGGGACACCACGTGCTTCCTCTCGAGTGGAGACGGGTATGTCGGGGAACTTCTTGAGTTGCAGCAAGGGTGTGAAGGACCCTTTTGGAAGTTCCTGTGGTTAGACGTGATTAGCCTCGAGAAGCCTCAGCGGAAATGGGCCTCATCTCGCCTGGAGGGCAAAACCTCCTGGATTTTCTCGAGTTGCGGCAGGTGCTCTCGACTTACGACGGGGACCTCAGGGAACCGCTCTGGTGGCCTCAGGAAAGGCCAGTCCCCATGCGAGTTCCACAGGGGCGTCTCGGGATTCCTCTCCCGTCGATGCCGGGGCCTAAGACCTTGTGTGGAGTCGGGGCCGGAACCTGAGGATTCCTCTCCAGTGCTGACATGGATCTTGGGGTACGTCTAGAGTCTCCCCAGGGGAGTCAGTCTTCGTCTCGAATGCGGGCATGCACTTGCGCTTTCCTCCAGAGCGGTAGCAGCAGTGTCACGCAGTCCGCCTCGTGGATGAAAGGATCTATGATTTTCCCTCGAGTCTTTTCCACGAGGCTTTCCCACGAGGCTTTCCCACAGGGCTGTCCCACGTGCACACGTGGTGGGAGTCGATCCTTGGCTTGAACGTCAAGGCAGTGCAGGGAAAACAGGTTCCTCTGGAATGGACTGACACATCTGGGGGACTCTTGGAATGGTGGCACGAACCTGGAGTTCCTCTCGCCTTTCCTGTGGAGAGCGCCTCCTCTTGAGATACGACGGGAACGCCGGGAATTCTTTCCCTACGAAACAGGGAAAGGATCCCTCATCTCGAGCTAGGAGGCGGAAACGGGGCTCCCCTGGATGTGTGCGGGGCCCCACGTGCTTCCTCTCGAGTGGAGACGGCTATGTCGGGGAACTTCTTGAGTTGCAGCAAGGGTGTGAAGGACCCTTTGGAAGTTCCAGTGTTTAGACGTGGTTAGCCTCGAGAAGCCTCAGCGGAAAAGGGCCTCATCTCGCCTGGAGGGCAAAACGGCCTGGATTTTCTCGAGTTGCGGCAGGTGCTCTCGACTTACGACGGGGACCTCAGGGACCCGCTCTGGTGGCCTCAGGAAAGGCCAGTCCCCATGCGAGTTCCTCGGGGGCCTCTCGGGATTCCACTCCCGTCGATGCCGGGTCCTAAGACCTTGTGTGGAGTCGGGGCCGGAACCTGAGGATTCCTCTCCAGTGCTGACATGGATCTTGGGGTACTTCTTGAGTCTCCCCAGGGGAGTCAGTCCTCGTCTCGAATGCGGGCATGCACTTGCGCTTTCCTCCAGAGCGGTAGCAGCAGTGTCACGCAGTCCGCCGCGTGGATCAAAGGATCTATGGTTTTCCCTCGAGTCTTTCCCACGAGGCTTTCCCACGAGGCGTTCCACAGGGCTGTCCCACGTGCACACGTGATGGGAGTCGATCCTCGGCTTGAACGTCAAGGCAGTGCAGGGAAAACAGGTTACTCTGGAATGGACTGACACATCTGGTGGACTCTTGGAATGGTGGCATGACCCTGGAGTTCCTCTCGCCTTTCCTGTGGTGAGCGCCTCCTCTTGAGATGCGACGGGAACGCCGGGAATTCTTTCCCTTCGAAACAGGGAAAAGATCCCTCATCTCGAGCTAGGAGGCGGAAACGGGGCTCCCCTGGATGTGTGCGGGACACCACGTGCTTCCTCTCGAGTGCAGACGGGTATGTCGGGGAAGTTCTTGAGTTGCAGCAAGGGTGGGAAGGACCCTTTGGAAGTTCCAGTGGTTAGATGTGATTGGCCTCGAGAAGCCTCAGCGGAAATGGGCCTCATCTCGCCTGGAGGGCAAAACGGCCTGGATTTTCTCGAGTTGCGGCAGGTGCTCTCGACTTACGACGGGGACCTCAGGGACCCGCTCTGGTGGCCTCAGGAAAGGCCAGTCCCCATGCGAGTTCCTCGGGGGCCTCTGGGGATTCCTCTCCCGTCGATGCCGGGGCCTAAGTCCTTGTGTGGAGTCGGGGCCGGAACCTGAGGATTCCTCTCCAGTGCTGACATGGATCTTGGGGTACGTCTGGAGTCTCCCCAGGGGAGTCAGTCTTCGTCTCGAATGCGGGCATGCACTTGCGCTTTCCTCCAGAGCGGTAGCAGCAGTGTCACGCAGTCCGCCTCGTGGATGAAAGGATCTATGATTTTCCCTCGAGTCTTTTCCACGAGGCTTTCCCACGAGGCTTTCCCACAGGGCTGTCCCACGTGCACACGTGGTGGGAGTCGATCCTTGGCTTGAACGTCAAGGCAGTGCAGGGAAAACAGGTTCCTCTGGAATGGACTGACACATCTGGGGGACTCTTGGAATGGTGGCACGAACCTGGAGTTCCTCTCGCCTTTCCTGTGGAGAGCGCCTCCTCTTGAGATGCGACGGGAACGCCGGGAATTCTTTCCCTACGAAACAGGGAAAGGATCCCTCATCTCGAGCTAGGAGGCGGAAACGGGGCTCCCCTGGATGTGTGCGGGGCCCCACGTGCTTCCTCTCGAGTGGAGACGGCTATGTCGGGGAACTTCTTGAGTTGCAGCAAGGGTGTGAAGGACCCTTTGGAAGTTCCAGTGGTTAGACGTGGTTAGCCTCGAGAAGCCTCAGAAGAAAAGGGCCTCATCTCGCCTGGAGGGCAAAACGGCCTGGATTTTCTCGAGTTGCGGCAGGTGCTCTCGACTTACGACGGGGACCTCAGGGACCCGCTCTGGTGGCCTCAGGAAAGGCCAGTCCCCATGCGAGTTCCTCGGGGGCCTCTCGGGATTCCTCTCCCGTCGATGCCGGGTCCTAAGACCTTGTGTGGAGTCGGGGCCGGAACCTGAGGATTCCTCTCCAGTGCTGACATGGATCTTGGGGTACTTCTTGAGTCTCCCCAGGGGAGTCAGTCCTCGTCTCGAATGCGGGCATGCACTTGCGCTTTCCTCCAGAGCGGTAGCAGCAGTGTCACGCAGTCCGCCGCGTGGATCAAAGGATCTATGGTTTTCCCTCGAGTCTTTCCCACGAGGCTTTCCCACGAGGCGTTCCACAGGGCTGTCCCACGTGCACACGTGGTGGGAGTCGATCCTCGGCTTGAACGTCAAGGCAGTGCAGGGAAAAAAGGTTCCTCTGGAATGGACTGACACATCTGGGGGACTCTTGGAATGGTGGCACGACCCTGGATTTCCTCTCGCCTTTCCTGTGGAGAGCGCCTCCTCTTGAGATGCGACGGGAACGCCGGAAATTCTTTCCCTACGAAACAGGGAAAGGATCCCTCATCTCGAGCTAGGAGGCGGAAACGGGGCTCCCCTGGATGTGTGCGGGACACCACGTGCTTCCTCTCGAGTGCAGACGGGTATGTCGGGGAACTTCTTGAGTTGCAGCAAGGGTGTGAAGGACCCTTTGGAAGTTCCAGTGGTTAGATGTGATTGGCCTCGAGAAGCCTCAGCGGAAATGGGCCTCATCTCGCCTGGAGGGCAAAACCTCCTGGATTTTCTCGAGTTGCGGCAGGTGCTCTCGACTTACGACGGGGACCTCAGGGACCCGCTCTGGTGGCCTCAGGAAAGGCCAGTCCCCATGCGAGTTCCTCGGGGGCCTCTGGGGATTCCTCTCCCGTCGATGCCGGGGCCTAAGACCTTGTGTGGAGTCGGGGCCGGAACCTGAGGATTCCTCTCCAGTGCTGACATGGATCTTGGGGTACTTCTGGAGTCTCCCCAGGGGAGTCAGTCCTCATCTCGAATGCGGGCATGCACTTGCGCTTTCCTCCAGAGCGGTAGCAGCAGTGTCACGCAGTCCGCCGCGTGGATCAAAGGATCTATGGTTTTCCCTCGAGTCTTTCCCACGAGGTTTTCCCACGAGGCTTTCCCACAGGGCTGTCCCACGTGCACACGTGGTGGGAGTCGATCCTCGGCTTGAACGTCAAGGCAGTGCAGGGAAAACAGGTTCCTCTGGAATGGACTGACACATCTGGGGGACTCTTGGAATGGTGGCACGACCCTGGAGTTCCTCTCGCCTTTCCTATGGAGAGCGCCTCCACTTGAGATGCGACGGGAACGCCGGGAATTCTTTCCCTACGAAACAGTTAAAGGATCCCTAATCTCGAGCTAGGAGGCGGAATCGGGGCTCCCCTGGATGTGTGCGGGACCCCCGTGCTTCCTCTCGAGTGCAGACGGGTATGTCGGGGAACTTCTTGAGTTGCAGCAAGGGTGTGAAGGACCCTTTGGAAGTTCCAGTGGTTAGACGTGATTAGCCTCGAGAAGCCTCAGCGGAAATGGGCCTCATCTCGCCTGGAGGGCAAAACCTCCTGGATTTTCTCGAGTTGCGGGCAGGTGCTCTCGACTTACGACGGGGACCTCAGGGACCCGCTCTGGTGGCCTCAGGAAAGGCCAGTCCCCATGCGAGTTCCTCGGGGTCATCTGAGGATTCCTCTCCCGTCGATGCCGGGGCCTAAGTCCTTGTGTGGAGTCGGGGCCGGAACCTGAGGATTCCTCTCCAGTGCTGACATGGATCTTGGGGTACTTCTGGAGTCTCCTCAGGGGAGTCAGTCCTCGTCTCGTATGCGGGCATGCACTTGCGCTTTCCTCCAGACCGGTAGCAGCAGTGTCACGCAGTCCGCCGCGTGGATCAAAGGATCTATGGTTTTCCCTCGAGTCTTTTCCACGAGGCTTTCCCACGAGGCTTTCCCACAGGGCTGTCCCACGTGCACACGTGGTGGGAGTCGATCCTTGGCTTGAACGTCAAGGCAGTGCAGGGAAAACAGGTTCCTCTGGAATGGACTGACACATCTGGGGGACTCTTGGAATGGTGGCACGACCCTGGAGTTCCTCTCGCCTTTCCTGTGGAGAGCGCCTCCTCTTGAGATGCGACGGGAACGCCGGGAATTCTTTCCCTACGAAACAGGGAAAGGATCCCTCATCTCGAGCTAGGAGGCGGAAACGGGTCTCCCCTGGATGTGGGCGGGACACCACGTGCTTCCTCTCGAGTGGAGACGGGTATGTCGGGGAACTTCTTGAGTTGCAGCAAGGGTGTGAAGGACCCTTTGGAAGTTCCTGTGGTTAGACGTGATTAGCCTCGAGAAGCCTCAGCGGAAATGGGCCTCATCTCGCCTGGAGGGCAAAACCTCCTGGATTTTCTCGAGTTGCGGCAGGTGCTCTCGACTTACGACGGGGACCTCAGGGACCCGCTCTGGTGGCCTCAGGAAAGGCCAGTCCCCATGCGAGTTCCACAGGGGCGTCTCGGGATTCCTCTCCCGTCGATGCCGGGGCCTAAGACCTTGTGTGGAGTCGGGGCCGGAACCTGAGGATTCCTCTCCAGTGCTGACATGGATCTTGGGGTACTTCTGGAGTCTCCCCAGGGGAGTCAGTCCTCGTCTCGAATGCGGGCATGCACTTGCGCTTTCCTCCAGAGCGGTAGCAGCAGTGTCACGCAGTCCGCCGCGTGGATCAAAGGATCTATGGTTTTCCCTCGAGTCTTTCCCACGAGGCTTTCCCACGAGGCTTTCCCACAGGGCTGTCCCACGTGCACACGTGGTGGGAGTCGATCCTCGGCTTGAACGTCAAGGCAGTGCAGGGAAAACAGGTTCCTCTGGAATGGACTGACACATCTGGGGGACTCTTGGAATGGTGGCACGACCCTGGAGTTCCTCTCGCCTTTCCTGTGGAGAGCGCCTCTTCTTGAGATGCGACGGGAACGCCGGGAATTCTTTCCCTACGAAACAGGGAAAGGATCCCACATCTCGAGCTAGGAGGCGGAAACGGGGCTCCCCTAGATGTGTGCGGGACCCACGTGCTTCCTCTCGAGTGGAGACGGCTATGTCGGGGAACTTCTTGAGTTGCAGCAAGGGTGTGAAGGACCCTTTGGAAGTTCCAGTGGTTAGACGTGGTTAGCCTCGAGAAGCCTCAGCGGAAATGGGCCTCATCTCGCCTGGAGGGCAAAACGGCCTGGATTTTCTCGAGTTGCGGCAGGTGCTCTCGACTTACGACGGGGACCTCAGGGACCCGCTCTGGTGGCCTCAGGAAAGGCCAGTCCCCATGGGAGTTCCTCGGGGGCCTCTCGGGATTCCTCTCCGGTCGGTGACGGGTCCTAAGACCTTGTGTGGAGTCGGGGCCGGAACCTGAGGATTCCTCTCCAGTGCTGACATGGATCTTGGGGTACTTCTGGAGTCTCCCCAGGGGAGTCAGTCCTCGTCTCGAATGCGGGCATGCACTTGCGCTTTCCTCCAGAGCGGTAGCAGCAGTGTCACGCAGTCCGCCGCGTGGATCAAAGGATCTATGGTTTTCCCTCGAGTCTTTCCCACGAGGCTTTCCCACGAGGCTTTCCCACAGGGCTGTCCCACGTGCACACGTGGTGGGAGTCGATCCTCAGCTTGAACGTCAACGCAGTGCAGGGAAATCAGGTTCCTCTGGAATGGACTGACACATCTGGGGGACTCTTGGAATGGAGGCACGACCCTGGAGTTCCTCTCGCCTTTCCTGTGGAGAGCGCCTCCTCTTGAGATGCGACGGGAACGCCGGGAATTCTTTCCCTACGAAACAGGGAAAGGATCCCTCATCTCGAGCTAGGAGGCGGAAACGGGGCTCCCCTGGATGTGTGCGGGGACCCACGTGCTTCCTCTCGAGTGGAGACGGGTATGTCGGGGAACTTCTTGAGTTGCAGCAAGGGTGTGAAGGACCCTTTGGAAGTTCCAGTGGTTAGATGTGATTGGCCTCGAGAAGCCTCAGCGGAAATGGGCCTCATCTCGCCTGGAGGGCAAAACCTCCTGGATTTTCTCGAGTTGCGGCAGGTGCTCTCGACTTACGACGGGGACCTCAGGGACCCGCTCTGGTGGCCTCAGGAAAGGCCAGTCCCCATGCGAGTTCCTCGGGGGCCTCTGGGGATTCCTCTCCCGTCGATGCCGGGGCCTAAGTCCTTGTGTGGAGTCGGGGCCGGAACCTGAGGATTCCTCTCCAGTGCTGACATGGATCTTGGGGTACTTCTGGAGTCTCCCCAGGGGAGTCAGTCCTCATCTCGAATGCGGGCATGCACTTGCGCTTTCCTCCAGAGCGGTAGCAGCAGTGTCACGCAGTCCGCCGCGTGGATCAAAGGATCTATGGTTTTCCCTCGAGTCTTTCCCACGAGGTTTTCCCACGAGGCTTTCCCACAGGGCTGTCCCACGTGCACACGTGGTGGGAGTCGATCCTCGGCTTGAACGTCAAGGCAGTGCAGGGAAAACAGGTTCCTCTGGAATGGACTGACACATCTGGGGGACTCTTGGAATGGTGTCTCGACCCTGGAGTTCCTCTCGCCTTTCCTATGGAGAGCGCCTCCACTTGAGATGCGACGGGAACGCCGGGAATTCTTTCCCTACGAAACAGGTAAAGGATCCCTAATCTCGAGCTAGGAGGCGGAATCGGGGCTCCCCTGGATGTGTGCGGGACCCCCGTGCTTCCTCTCGAGTGGAGACGGGTATGTCGGGGAACTTCTTGAGTTGCAGCAAGGTTGTGAAGGACCCTTTGGAAGTTCCAGTGGTTAGACGTGATTAGCCTCGAGAAGCCTCAGCGGAAATGGGCCTCATCTCGCCTGGAGGGCAAAACCTCCTGGATTTTCTCGAGTTGCGGGCAGGTGCTCTCGACTTACGACGGGGACCTCAGGGACCCGCTCTGGTGGCCTCAGGAAAGGCCAGTCCCCATGCGAGTTCCTCGGGGTCATCTGAGGATTCCTCTCCCGTCGATGCCGGGGCCTAAGTCCTTGTGTGGAGTCGGGGCCGGAACCTGAGGATTCCTCTCCAGTGCTGACATGGATCTTGGGGTACTTCTGGAGTCTCCTCAGGGGAGTCAGTCCTCGTCTCGAATGCGGGCATGCACTTGCGCTTTCCTCCAGACCGGTAGCAGCAGTGTCACGCAGTCCGCCGCGTGGATGAAAGGATCTATGTTTTTCCCTCGAGTCTTTTCCACGAGGCTTTCCCACGAGGCTTTCCCACAGGGCTGTCCCACGTGCACACGTGGTGGGAGTCGATCCTTGGCTTGAACGTCAAGGCAGTGCAGGGAAAACAGGTTCCTCTGGAATGGACTGACACATCTGGGGGACTCTTGGAATGGTGGCACGACCCTGGAGTTCCTCTCGCCTTTCCTGTGGAGAGCGCCTCCTCTTGAGATGCGACGGGAACGCCAGGAATTCTTTCCCTACGAAACAGGGAAAGGATCCCTCATCTCGAGCTAGGAGGCGGAAACGGGTCTCCCCTGGATGTGGGCGGGACACCACGTGCTTCCTCTCGAGTGGAGACGGGTATGTCGGGGAACTTCTTGAGTTGCAGCAAGGGTGTGAAGGACCCTTTTGGAAGTTCCTGTGGTTAGACGTGATTAGCCTCGAGAAGCCTCAGCGGAAATGGGCCTCATCTCGCCTGGAGGGCAAAACCTCCTGGATTTTCTCGAGTTGCGGCAGGTGCTCTCGACTTACGACGGGGACCTCAGGGACCCGCTCTGGTGGCCTCAGGAAAGGCCAGTCCCCATGCGAGTTCCACAGGGGCGTCTCGGGATTCCTCTCCCGTCGATGCCGGGGCCTAAGACCTTGTGTGGAGTCGGGGCCGGAACCTGAGGATTCCTCTCCAGTGCTGACATGGATCTTGGGGTACGTCTGGAGTCTCCCCAGGGGAGTCAGTCTTCGTCTCGAATGCGGGCATGCACTTGCGCTTTCCTCCAGAGCGGTAGCAGCAGTGTCACGCAGTCCGCCTCGTGGATGAAAGGATCTATGATTTTCCCTCGAGTCTTTTCCACGAGGCTTTCCCACGAGGCTTTCCCACAGGGCTGTCCCACGTGCACACGTGGTGGGAGTCGATCCTTGGCTTGAACGTCAAGGCAGTGCAGGGAAAACAGGTTCCTCTGGAATGGACTGACACATCTGGGGGACTCTTGGAATGGTGGCACGAACCTGGAGTTCCTCTCGCCTTTCCTGTGGAGAGCGCCTCCTCTTGAGATACGACGGGAACGCCGGGAATTCTTTCCCTACGAAACAGGGAAAGGATCCCTCATCTCGAGCTAGGAGGCGGAAACGGGGCTCCCCTGGATGTGTGCGGGGCCCCACGTGCTTCCTCTCGAGTGGAGACGGCTATGTCGGGGAACTTCTTGAGTTGCAGCAAGGGTGTGAAGGACCCTTTGGAAGTTCCAGTGGTTAGACGTGGTTAGCCTCGAGAAGCCTCAGCGGAAAAGGGCCTCATCTCGCCTGGAGGGCAAAACGGCCTGGATTTTCTCGAGTTGCGGCAGGTGCTCTCGACTTACGACGGGGACCTCAGGGACCCGCTCTGGTGGCCTCAGGAAAGGCCAGTCCCCATGCGAGTTCCTCGGGGGCCTCTCGGGATTCCTCTCCCGTCGATGCCGGGTCCTAAGACCTTGTGTGGAGTCGGGGCCGGAACCTGAGGATTCCTCTCCAGTGCTGACATGGATCTTGGGGTACTTCTTGAGTCTCCCCAGGGGAGTCAGTCCTCGTCTCGAATGCGGGCATGCACTTGCGCTTTCCTCCAGAGCGGTAGCAGCAGTGTCACGCAGTCCGCCGCGTGGATCAAAGGATCTATGGTTTTCCCTCGAGTCTTTCCCACGAGGCTTTCCCACGAGGCGTTCCACAGGGCTGTCCCACGTGCACACGTGATGGGAGTCGATCCTCGGCTTGAACGTCAAGGCAGTGCAGGGAAAACAGGTTACTCTGGAATGGACTGACACATCTGGTGGACTCTTGGAATGGTGGCATGACCCTGGAGTTCCTCTCGCCTTTCCTGTGGTGAGCGCCTCCTCTTGAGATGCGACGGGAACGCCGGGAATTCTTTCCCTTCGAAACAGGGAAAAGATCCCTCATCTCGAGCTAGGAGGCGGAAACGGGGCTCCCCTGGATGTGTGCGGGACACCACGTGCTTCCTCTCGAGTGCAGACGGGTATGTCGGGGAAGTTCTTGAGTTGCAGCAAGGGTGGGAAGGACCCTTTGGAAGTTCCAGTGGTTAGATGTGATTGGCCTCGAGAAGCCTCAGCGGAAATGGGCCTCATCTCGCCTGGAGGGCAAAACGGCCTGGATTTTCTCGAGTTGCGGCAGGTG
This sequence comes from Ovis canadensis, assembly GCF_042477335.2. Classification (NCBI taxonomy): domain Eukaryota; kingdom Metazoa; phylum Chordata; class Mammalia; order Artiodactyla; family Bovidae; genus Ovis; species Ovis canadensis. The sequence continues at coordinate 6,799,914 of NC_091252.1, forward strand.
CTCTCGACTTACGACGGGGACCTCAGGGACCCGCTCTGGTGGCCTCAGGAAAGGCCAGTCCCCATGCGAGTTCCTCGGGGGCCTCTGGGGATTCCTCTCCCGTCGATGCCGGGGCCTAAGTCCTTGTGTGGAGTCGGGGCCGGAACCTGAGGATTCCTCTCCAGTGCTGACATGGATCTTGGGGTACGTCTGGAGTCTCCCCAGGGGAGTCAGTCTTCGTCTCGAATGCGGGCATGCACTTGCGCTTTCCTCCAGAGCGGTAGCAGCAGTGTCACGCAGTCCGCCTCGTGGATGAAAGGATCTATGATTTTCCCTCGAGTCTTTTCCACGAGGCTTTCCCACGAGGCTTTCCCACAGGGCTGTCCCACGTGCACACGTGGTGGGAGTCGATCCTTGGCTTGAACGTCAAGGCAGTGCAGGGAAAACAGGTTCCTCTGGAATGGACTGACACATCTGGGGGACTCTTGGAATGGTGGCACGAACCTGGAGTTCCTCTCGCCTTTCCTGTGGAGAGCGCCTCCTCTTGAGATGCGACGGGAACGCCGGGAATTCTTTCCCTACGAAACAGGGAAAGGATCCCTCATCTCGAGCTAGGAGGCGGAAACGGGGCTCCCCTGGATGTGTGCGGGGCCCCACGTGCTTCCTCTCGAGTGGAGACGGCTATGTCGGGGAACTTCTTGAGTTGCAGCAAGGGTGTGAAGGACCCTTTGGAAGTTCCAGTGGTTAGACGTGGTTAGCCTCGAGAAGCCTCAGAAGAAAAGGGCCTCATCTCGCCTGGAGGGCAAAACGGCCTGGATTTTCTCGAGTTGAGGCAGGTGCTCTCGACTTACGACGGGGACCTCAGGGACCCGCTCTGGTGGCCTCAGGAAAGGCCAGTCCCCATGCGAGTTCCTCGGGGGCCTCTCGGGATTCCTCTCCCGTCGATGCCGGGTCCTAAGACCTTGTGTGGAGTCGGGGCCGGAACCTGAGGATTCCTCTCCAGTGCTGACATGGATCTTGGGGTACTTCTTGAGTCTCCCCAGGGGAGTCAGTCCTCGTCTCGAATGCGGGCATGCACTTGCGCTTTCCTCCAGAGCGGTAGCAGCAGTGTCACGCAGTCCGCCGCGTGGATCAAAGGATCTATGGTTTTCCCTCGAGTCTTTCCCACGAGGCTTTCCCACGAGGCGTTCCACAGGGCTGTCCCACGTGCACACGTGGTGGGAGTCGATCCTCGGCTTGAACGTCAAGGCAGTGCAGGGAAAACAGGTTCCTCTGGAATGGACTGACACATCTGGGGGACTCTTGGAATGGTGGCACGACCCTGGATTTCCTCTCGCCTTTCCTGTGGAGAGCGCCTCCTCTTGAGATGCGACGGGAACGCCGGAAATTCTTTCCCTACGAAACAGGGAAAGGATCCCTCATCTCGAGCTAGGAGGCGGAAACGGGGCTCCCCTGGATGTGTGCGGGACACCACGTGCTTCCTCTCGAGTGCAGACGGGTATGTCGGGGAACTTCTTGAGTTGCAGCAAGGGTGTGAAGGACCCTTTGGAAGTTCCAGTGGTTAGATGTGATTGGCCTCGAGAAGCCTCAGCGGAAATGGGCCTCATCTCGCCTGGAGGGCAAAACCTCCTGGATTTTCTCGAGTTGCGGCAGGTGCTCTCGACTTACGACGGGGACCTCAGGGACCCGCTCTGGTGGCCTCAGGAAAGGCCAGTCCCCATGCGAGTTCCTCGGGGGCCTCTGGGGATTCCTCTCCCGTCGATGCCGGGGCCTAAGACCTTGTGTGGAGTCGGGGCCGGAACCTGAGGATTCCTCTCCAGTGCTGACATGGATCTTGGGGTACTTCTGGAGTCTCCCCAGGGGAGTCAGTCCTCATCTCGAATGCGGGCATGCACTTGCGCTTTCCTCCAGAGCGGTAGCAGCAGTGTCACGCAGTCCGCCGCGTGGATCAAAGGATCTATGGTTTTCCCTCGAGTCTTTCCCACGAGGTTTTCCCACGAGGCTTTCCCACAGGGCTGTCCCACGTGCACACGTGGTGGGAGTCGATCCTCGGCTTGAACGTCAAGGCAGTGCAGGGAAAACAGGTTCCTCTGGAATGGACTGACACATCTGGGGGACTCTTGGAATGGTGGCACGACCCTGGAGTTCCTCTCGCCTTTCCTATGGAGAGCGCCTCCACTTGAGATGCGACGGGAACGCCGGGAATTCTTTCCCTACGAAACAGTTAAAGGATCCCTAATCTCGAGCTAGGAGGCGGAATCGGGGCTCCCCTGGATGTGTGCGGGACCCCCGTGCTTCCTCTCGAGTGCAGACGGGTATGTCGGGGAACTTCTTGAGTTGCAGCAAGGGTGTGAAGGACCCTTTGGAAGTTCCAGTGGTTAGACGTGATTAGCCTCGAGAAGCCTCAGCGGAAATGGGCCTCATCTCGCCTGGAGGGCAAAACCTCCTGGATTTTCTCGAGTTGCGGGCAGGTGCTCTCGACTTACGACGGGGACCTCAGGGACCCGCTCTGGTGGCCTCAGGAAAGGCCAGTCCCCATGCGAGTTCCTCGGGGTCATCTGAGGATTCCTCTCCCGTCGATGCCGGGGCCTAAGTCCTTGTGTGGAGTCGGGGCCGGAACCTGAGGATTCCTCTCCAGTGCTGACATGGATCTTGGGGTACTTCTGGAGTCTCCTCAGGGGAGTCAGTCCTCGTCTCGAATGCGGGCATGCACTTGCGCTTTCCTCCAGACCGGTAGCAGCAGTGTCACGCAGTCCGCCGCGTGGATCAAAGGATCTATGGTTTTCCCTCGAGTCTTTTCCACGAGGCTTTCCCACGAGGCTTTCCCACAGGGCTGTCCCACGTGCACACGTGGTGGGAGTCGATCCTTGGCTTGAACGTCAAGGCAGTGCAGGGAAAACAGGTTCCTCTGGAATGGACTGACACATCTGGGGGACTCTTGGAATGGTGGCACGACCCTGGAGTTCCTCTCGCCTTTCCTGTGGAGAGCGCCTCCTCTTGAGATGCGACGGGAACGCCGGGAATTCTTTCCCTACGAAACAGGGAAAGGATCCCTCATCTCGAGCTAGGAGGCGGAAACGGGTCTCCCCTGGATGTGGGCGGGACACCACGTGCTTCCTCTCGAGTGGAGACGGGTATGTCGGGGAACTTCTTGAGTTGCAGCAAGGGTGTGAAGGACCCTTTGGAAGTTCCTGTGGTTAGACGTGATTAGCCTCGAGAAGCCTCAGCGGAAATGGGCCTCATCTCGCCTGGAGGGCAAAACCTCCTGGATTTTCTCGAGTTGCGGCAGGTGCTCTCGACTTACGACGGGGACCTCAGGGACCCGCTCTGGTGGCCTCAGGAAAGGCCAGTCCCCATGCGAGTTCCACAGGGGCGTCTCGGGATTCCTCTCCCGTCGATGCCGGGGCCTAAGACCTTGTGTGGAGTCGGGGCCGGAACCTGAGGATTCCTCTCCAGTGCTGACATGGATCTTGGGGTACTTCTGGAGTCTCCCCAGGGGAGTCAGTCCTCGTCTCGAATGCGGGCATGCACTTGCGCTTTCCTCCAGAGCGGTAGCAGCAGTGTCACGCAGTCCGCCGCGTGGATCAAAGGATCTATGGTTTTCCCTCGAGTCTTTCCCACGAGGCTTTCCCACGAGGCTTTCCCACAGGGCTGTCCCACGTGCACACGTGGTGGGAGTCGATCCTCGGCTTGAACGTCAAGGCAGTGCAGGGAAAACAGGTTCCTCTGGAATGGACTGACACATCTGGGGGACTCTTGGAATGGTGGCACGACCCTGGAGTTCCTCTCGCCTTTCCTGTGGAGAGCGCCTCTTCTTGAGATGCGACGGGAACGCCGGGAATTCTTTCCCTACGAAACAGGGAAAGGATCCCACATCTCGAGCTAGGAGGCGGAAACGGGGCTCCCCTAGATGTGTGCGGGACCCACGTGCTTCCTCTCGAGTGGAGACGGCTATGTCGGGGAACTTCTTGAGTTGCAGCAAGGGTGTGAAGGACCCTTTGGAAGTTCCAGTGGTTAGACGTGGTTAGCCTCGAGAAGCCTCAGCGGAAATGGGCCTCATCTCGCCTGGAGGGCAAAACGGCCTGGATTTTCTCGAGTTGCGGCAGGTGCTCTCGACTTACGACGGGGACCTCAGGGACCCGCTCTGGTGGCCTCAGGAAAGGCCAGTCCCCATGGGAGTTCCTCGGGGGCCTCTCGGGATTCCTCTCCGGTCGGTGACGGGTCCTAAGACCTTGTGTGGAGTCGGGGCCGGAACCTGAGGATTCCTCTCCAGTGCTGACATGGATCTTGGGGTACTTCTGGAGTCTCCCCAGGGGAGTCAGTCCTCGTCTCGAATGCGGGCATGCACTTGCGCTTTCCTCCAGAGCGGTAGCAGCAGTGTCACGCAGTCCGCCGCGTGGATCAAAGGATCTATGGTTTTCCCTCGAGTCTTTCCCACGAGGCTTTCCCACGAGGCTTTCCCACAGGGCTGTCCCACGTGCACACGTGGTGGGAGTCGATCCTCAGCTTGAACGTCAACGCAGTGCAGGGAAATCAGGTTCCTCTGGAATGGACTGACACATCTGGGGGACTCTTGGAATGGAGGCACGACCCTGGAGTTCCTCTCGCCTTTCCTGTGGAGAGCGCCTCCTCTTGAGATGCGACGGGAACGCCGGGAATTCTTTCCCTACGAAACAGGGAAAGGATCCCTCATCTCGAGCTAGGAGGCGGAAACGGGGCTCCCCTGGATGTGTGCGGGACCCACGTGCTTCCTCTCGAGTGGAGACGGGTATGTCGGGGAACTTCTTGAGTTGCAGCAAGGGTGTGAAGGACCCTTTGGAAGTTCCAGTGGTTAGATGTGATTGGCCTCGAGAAGCCTCAGCGGAAATGGGCCTCATCTCGCCTGGAGGGCAAAACCTCCTGGATTTTCTCGAGTTGCGGCAGGTGCTCTCGACTTACGACGGGGACCTCAGGGACCCGCTCTGGTGGCCTCAGGAAAGGCCAGTCCCCATGCGAGTTCCTCGGGGGCCTCTGGGGATTCCTCTCCCGTCGATGCCGGGGCCTAAGTCCTTGTGTGGAGTCGGGGCCGGAACCTGAGGATTCCTCTCCAGTGCTGACATGGATCTTGGGGTACTTCTGGAGTCTCCCCAGGGGAGTCAGTCTTCGTCTCGAATGCGGGCATGCACTTGCGCTTTCCTCCAGAGCGGTAGCAGCAGTGTCACGCAGTCCGCTTCGTGGATCAAAGCATCTATGCTTTTCCGTCGAGTCTTTTCCACGAGGCTTTCCCACGAGGCTTTCCCACAGGGCTGTCCCACGTGCACACGTGGTGGGAGTCTATCCTCGGCTTGAACGTCAAGGCAGTGCAGGGAAAACAGGTTCCTCTGGAATGGACTGACACATCTGGGGGACTCTTGGAATGGTGGCACGACCCTGGAGTTCCTCTCGCCTTTCCTGTGGTGAGCGCCTCCTCTTGAGATGCGACGGGAACGCCGGGAATTCTTTCCCTACGAAACAGGGAAAGGATCCCTCATCTCGAGCTAGGAGGCGGAAACGGAGCTCCCCTGGATGTGGGCGGGAAACCACGTGCTTCCTCTCGAGTGGAGACGGGTATGTCGGGGAACTTCTTGAGTTGCAGCAAGGGTGTGAAGGACGCTTTGGAAGTTCCAGTGGTTAGACGTGATGAGCCTCGAGAAGCCTCATCGGAAATGAGCCTCATCTCGCCTGGAGGGCAAAACCTCCTGGATTTTCTCGAGTTGCGGCAGGTGCTCTCGACTTACGACGGGGACCTCAGGGACCCGCTCTGGTGGCCTCAGGAAAGGCCAGTCCCCATGCGAGTTCCTCGGGGGCCTCTCGGGATTCCTCTCCCGTCGATGCCGGGGCCTAAGACCTTGTGTGGAGTCGGGGCCGTAACCTGAGGATTCCTCTCCAGTGCTGACATGGATCTTGGGGTACTTCTGGGGTCTCCCCAGGGGAGTCAGTCCTCGTCTCGAATGCGGGCATGCACTTGCGCTTTCCTCCAGAGCGGTAGCAGCAGTGTCACGCAGTCCGCCGCGTGGATCAAAGGATCTATGGTTTTCCCTCGAGTCTTTCCCACGAGGCTTTCCCACGAGGCTTTCCAACAGGGCTGTCCCACGTGCACACGTGGTGGGAGTCGATCCTCGGCTTGAACGTCAAGGCAGTGCAGGGAAAACAGGTTCCTCTGGAATGGACTGACACATCTGGGGAACTGTTGGAATGATGGCACGACCCTGGAGTTCCTCTCTCCTTTCCTGTGGAGAGCGCCTCCTCTTGAGATGCGACGGGAACGCCGGGAATTCTTTCCCTACGAAACAGGGAAAGGATCCCACATCTCGAGCTTGGAGGCGGAAACGGGGCTCCCCTGGATGTGTGCGGGACCCACGTGCTTCCTCTCGAGTGGAGACGGGTATGTCGGGGAACTTCTTGAGTTGCAGCAAGGGTGTGAAGGACCCTTTGGAAGGTCCAGTGGTTAGATGTGATTGGCCTCGAGAAGCCTCAGAGGAAATGGGCCTCATCTCGCCTGGAGGGCAAAACCTCCTGGATATTCTCAAGTTGCGGCAGGTGCTCTCGACTTACGACGGGGACCTCAGGGACCCGCTCTGGTGGCCTCAGGAAAGGCCAGTCCCCATGCGAGTTCCTTGGGGGCGTCTCGGGATTCCTCTCCCGTCGATGTCGGGGCCTAAGACCTTGTGTGGAGTCGGGGCCGGAACCTGAGGATTCCTCTCCAGTGCTGACATGGATCTTGGGGTACTTCTGGAGTCTCCCCAGGGGAGTCAGTCCTCGTCTCGAATGCGGGCATGCACTTGCGCTTTCCTCCAGAGCGGTAGCAGCAGTGTCACGCAGTCCGCCGCGTGGATCAAAGGATCTATGGTTTTCCCTCGAGTCTTTCCCACGAGGCTTTCCCACGAGGCTTTCCCACAGGGCTGTCCCACGTGCACACGTGGTGGGAGTCGATCCTCGGCTTGAACGTCAAGGCTGTGCAGGGAAAACAGATTCCTCTGGAATGGACTGACACATCTGGGGGACTCTTGGAATGGTGGCACGACCCTGGAGTTCCTCTCGCCTTTCCTGTGGATAGCGCCTCCTCTTGAGATGCGACTGGAACGCCGGGAACTCTTTCCCTACGAAAAAGGGAAGGATCCCTCATCTCGAGCCAGGAGGCGGAAACGGGGCTCCCTGGATGTGTGAGGGACCCCACGTGCTTCCTCTCGAGTGGAGACGGGTACGTCGGGGACCTTCTTGAGTTGCAGCAAGGGTGTGAAGGACCCTTTGGAAGTTCCAGTGGTTAGACGTGATTAGCCTCGAGAAGCCTCAGCGGAAATGGGCCTCATCTCGCCTGGAGGGCAAAACCTCCTGGATTTTCTCGAGTTGCGGGCAGGTGCTCTCGACTTACAACGGGGACCTCAGGGACCCGCTCTGTTGGCCTCAGGAAAGGCCAGTCCCCATGCGAGTTCCTCGGGGGCATCTGGGGATTCCTCTCCCGTCGATGCCGGGGCCTAAGACCTTGTGTGGAGTCGGGGCCGGAATCTGAGGATTCCTCTCCAGTGCTGACATGGATCTTGGGGTACTTCTGGAGTCTCCCCTGGGGAGTCAGTCTTCGTCTCGAATGCGGGCATTCACTTGCGCTTTCCTCCAGAGTGGTAGCAGCAGTGTCACGCAGTCCGCCCCGTGGATCAAAGGATCTATGGTTTTCCCTCGAGTCTTTCCCACGAGGCTTTCCCACGAGGCTTTCCCACAGGGCTGTCCCACGTACACAAGTGGTGGGAGTCGATCCTCGGCTTGAACGTCAAGGCAGTGCAGGGAAAACAGGTTCCTCTGGAATGGACTGACACGTCTGGGGGACTCTTGGAATGGTGGCACGACCCTGGAGTTCCTCTCGCCTTTCCTGTGGAGAGCGCCTCCTCTTGAGATGCGACGGGAACGCCGGGAATTCTTTCCCTACGAAACAGGGAAAGGATCCCTCATCTCGAGCTAGGAGGCGGAAACGGGGCTCCCCTGGATGTGTGCGGGACACCACGTGCTTCCTCTCGAGTGCAGACGGGTATGTCGGGGAACTTCTTGAGTTGCAGCAAGGGTGTGAAGGACCCTTTGGAAGTTCCAGTGGTTAGATGTGATTGGCCTCGAGAAGCCTCAGCGGAAATGGGCCTCATCTCGCCTGGAGGGCAAAACCTCCTGGATTTTCTCGAGTTGCGGCAGGTGCTCTCGACTTACGACGGGGACCTCAGGGACCCGCTCTGGTGGCCTCAGGAAAGGCCAGTCCCCATGCGAGTTCCTCGGGGGCCTCTGGGGATTCCTCTCCCGTCGATGCCGGGGCCTAAGTCCTTGTGTGGAGTCGGGGCCGGAACCTGAGGATTCCTCTCCAGTGCTGACATGGATCTTGGGGTACTTCTGGAGTCTCCCCAGGGGAGTCAGTCTTCGTCTCGAATGCGGGCATGCACTTGCGCTTTCCTCCAGAGCGGTAGCAGCAGTGTCACGCAGTCCGCTTCGTGGATCAAAGCATCTATGCTTTTCCGTCGAGTCTTTTCCACGAGGCTTTCCCACGAGGCTTTCCCACAGGGCTGTCCCACGTGCACACGTGGTGGGAGTCTATCCTCGGCTTGAACGTCAAGGCAGTGCAGGGAAAACAGGTTCCTCTGGAATGGACTGACACATCTGGGGGACTCTTGGAATGGTGGCACGACCCTGGAGTTCCTCTCGCCTTTCCTGTGGTGAGCGCCTCCTCTTGAGATGCGACGGGAACGCCGGGAATTCTTTCCCAACGAAACAGGGAAAGGATCCCTCATCTCGAGCTAGGAGGCGGAAACGGAGCTCCCCTGGATGTGGGCGGGAAACCACGTGCTTCCTCTCGAGTGGAGACGGGTATGTCGGGGAACTTCTTGAGTTGCAGCAAGGGTGTGAAGGACGCTTTGGAAGTTCCAGTGGTTAGACGTGATGAGCCTCGAGAAGCCTCATCGGAAATGAGCCTCATCTCGCCTGGAGGGCAAAACCTCCTGGATTTTCTCGAGTTGCGGCAGGTGCTCTCGACTTACGACGGGGACCTCAGGGACCCGCTCTGGTGGCCTCAGGAAAGGCCAGTCCCCATGCGAGTTCCTCGGGGGCCTCTCGGGATTCCTCTCCCGTCGATGCCGGGGCCTAAGACCTTGTGTGGAGTCGGGGCCGGAACCTGAGGATTCCTCTCCAGTGCTGACATGGATCTTGGGGTAATTCTGGGGTCTCCCCAGGGGAGTCAGTCCTCGTCTCGAATGCGGGCATGCACTTGGCTTTCCTCCAGAGGGGTAGCAGCAGTGTCACGCAGTCAGCCGCGTGGATCAAAGGATCTATGGTTTTCCCTCGAGTCTTTCCCACGAGGCTTTCCCACGAGGCGTTCCACAGGGCTGTCCCACGTGCACACGTGGTGGGAGTCGATCCTCGGCTTGAACGTCAAGGCAGTGCAGGGAAAACAGGTTCCTCTGGAATGGACTGACACATCTGGGGGACTCTTGGAATGGTGGCACGACCCTGGAGTTCCTCTCGCCTTTCCTGTGGAGAACGCCTCCTCTTGAGATGCGACGGGAACGCCGGGAATTCTTTCCCTACGAAACAGGGAAAGGATCCCTCATCTCGAGCTAGGAGGCGGAAATGGGGCTCCCCTGGATGTGTGCGGGACCCCACGTGCTTCCTCTCGAGTGGAGACGGGTATGTCGGGGAACTTCTTGAGTTGCAGCAAGGGTGTGAAGGACCCTTTGGAAGTTCCAGTGGTTAGATGTGATTGGCCTCGAGAAGCCTCAGCGGAAATGGGCCTCCTCTTGCCTGGAGGGCAAAACCGCCTGGATTTTCTCGAGTTGCGGCAGGTGCTCTCGACTTACGACGAGGACCTCAGGGACCCGCTCTGGTGGCCTCAGGAAAGGCCAGTCCCCATGCGAGTTCCTCTGGGGATTCCTCTCCCGTCGATGCCGGGGCCTAAGACCTTGTGTGAAGTCGGGGCCGGAACCTGAGGATTCCTCTCCAGTGCTGACATGGATCTTGGGGTACTTCTGGAGTCTCCCCAGGGGAGTCAGTCTTCGTCTCGAATGCCGGCATGCACTTGCGCTTTCCTCCAGAGCGGTAGCAGCAGTGTCAGGCAGTCCGCTTCGTGGATCAAAGGATCTACGGTTTTCCCTCGAGTCTTTCCCACGAGGCTTTCCCACGAGGCTTTCCCACAGGGCTGTCCCACGTGCACACGTGGTGGGAGTCGATCCTCGGCGTGTACGTCAAGGCAGTGCAGGGAAAACAGGTTCCTCTGGAATGGACTGACACATCTGGGGGACTCTTGGAATGGTGGCACGACCCTGGAGTTCCTCTCGCCTTTCCTGTGGAGAGCGCCTCCTCTTGAGATGCGACGGGAACGCCGGGAATTCTTTCCCTACGAAACAGGGAAAGGATCCCTCATCTCGAGCTAGGAGGCGGAAACGGGGCTCCCCTCGATGTGTGCGGGACACCACGTGCTTCCTCTCGAGTGCAGACGGGTATGTCGGGGAACTTCTTGAGTTGCAGCAAGGGTGTGAAGGACCCTTTGGAAGTTCCAGTGGTTAGACGTGATTAGCCTCGAGAAGCCTCAGCGGAAATGGGCCTCATCTCGCCTGGAGGGCAAAACCTCCTGGATTTTCTCGAGTTGCGGCAGGTGCTCTCGACTTACGACGGGGACCTCAGGGACCCGCTCTTGTGGCCTCAGGAAAGGCCAGTCCCCATGCGAGTTCCTCGGGGGCCTCTGGGGATTCCTCTCCCGTCGATGCCCGGGCCTAAGACCTTGTGTGGAGTCGGGGCCGGAACCTGAGGATTCCTCTCCAGTGCTGACATGGATCTTGGGGTACTTCTGGAGTCTCCCCAGGGGAGTCAGTCCTCGTCTCGAATGCGGGCATGCACTTGCGCTTTCCTCCAAAGCGGTAGCATCAGTGTCACGCAGTCCGCCGCGTGGATCAAAGGATCTATGGTTTTCCCTCGAGTCTTTCCCATGAGGCTTTCCCACGACGCTTTCCCACAGGGCTGTCCCACGTGCACACGTGGTGGGAGTCGATCCTCGGCTTGAACGTCAAGGCAGTGCAGGGAAAACCGGTTCCTCTGGAATGGAGTGACACATCTGGGGGACTCTTGGAATGGTGGCACGACCCTGGAGTTCCTCTCGCCTTTCCTGTTGAGAGCGCCTCCTCTTGAGATGCGACGGGAACGCCCGGAATTCTTTCCCTACGAAACAGGGAAAGGATCCCTCATCTCGAGCTAGGAGGCGGAAACGGGGCTCCCCTGGATGTGTGCGGGACACCACGTGCTTCCTCTCGAGTGCAGACGGGTATGTCGGGGAAGTTCTTGAGTTGCAGCAAGGGTGTGAAGGACCCTTTGGAAGTTCCAGTGGTTAGATGTGATTGGCCTCGAGAAGCCTCAGCGGAAATGGGCCTCATCTCGCCTGGAGGGCAAAACCTCCTGGATTTTCTCGAGTTGCGGCAGGTGCTCTCGACTTACGACGGGGACCTCAGGGACCCGCTCTGGTGGCCTCAGGAAAGGCCGGTCCCCATGCGAGTTCCTCTGGGGCCTCTGGGGATTCCTCTCCCGTCGATGCCGGGGCCTAAGACCTTGTGTGGAGTCGGGGCCGGAATCTGAGGATTCCTCTCCAGTGCTGACATGGATCTTGGGGTACTTCTGGAGTCTCCCCAGGGGAGTCAGACCTCGTCTCGAATGCGGGCATGCACTTGCGCTTTCCTCCAGAGCGGTAGCAGCAGTGTCACGCAGTCCGCCGCGTGGATCAAAGGATCTATGGTTTTCCCTCGAGTCTTTCCCACGAGGTTTTCCCACGAGGCTTTCCCACAGGGCTGTCCCACGTGCACACGTGGTGGGAGTCGATCCTCGGCTTGAACGTCAAGGCAGTGCAGGGAAAACAGGTTCCTCTGGAATGGACTGACACATCTGGGGGACTGTTGGAATGGTGGCACGACCCTGGAGTTCCTCTCTCCTTTCCTATGGAGAGCGCCTCCTCTTGAGATGCGACGGGAACGCCGGGAATTCTTTCCCTACGAAACAGGGAAAGGATCCCTCATCTCGAGCTAGGAGGCAGAAACGGGGCTCCCCTGGATGTGTGCGGGACCCACGTGCTTCCTCTCGAGTGGAGACGGGTATGTCGGGGAACTTCTTGAGTTGCAGCAATGGTGTGAAGGACCCTTTGGAAGTTGCAGTGGTTAGACGTGATTAGCCCGAGAAGCCTCAGCGGAAATGGGCCTCATCTCGCCTGGAGGGCAAAACCTCTTGGATTTTCTCGAATTGCGGCATGTGCTCTCGACTTACGACGGGGACCTCGGGGACCCGCTCTGGTGACCTCAGGAACGGCCAGTCCCCATGCGAGTTCCTCGGGGACCTCTCGGGATTCCTCTCCCGTCGATGCCGGGGCCTAAGACCTTGTGTGGAGTCGGGGCCGGAACCTGAGGATTCCTCTCCAGTGCTGACATGGATCTTGGGGTACTTCTGGAATTTCCCCAGGGGAGTCAGTCCTCGACTCGAATGCGGGCATGCACTTGGCTTTCCTCCAGAGCGGTAGCAGCAGTGTCACGCAGTCCGCCGCGTGGATCAAAGGATCTATGGTTTTCCCTCGAGTCTTTCCCACGAGGCTTTCCCACGAGCGTTCCACAGGGCTGTCCCACGTGCACACGTGGTGGGAGTCGATCCTCGGCTTGAACGTCAAGGCAGTGCAGGGAAAACAGGTTCCTCTGGAATGGACTGACACATCTGGGGGACTCTTGGAATGGTGGCACGACCCTTTAGTTCCTCTCGCCTTTCCTGTGGAGAGCGCCTCCTCTTGAGATGCGACGGGAAAGCCGGGAATTCTTTCCCTACGAAACAGGGAAAGGATCCCTCATCTCGAGCTAGGAGGCGGAAATGGGGCTCCCCTGGATGTGTGCGGGACCCCACGTGCTTCCTCTCGAGTGGAGACGGGTATGTCGGGGAACTTCTTGAGTTGCAGCAAGGGTGTGAAGGACCCTTTGGAAGTTCCAGTGGTTAGACGTGATTAGCCTCGAGAAGCCTCAGCGGAAATGGGCCTCATCTCGCCTGGAGGGCAAAACCTCCTGGATTTTCTCGAGTTGCGGGAGGTGCTCTCGACTTACGACGGGGACCTCAGGGACCCGCTCTGTTGGACTCAGGAAAGGCCAGTCCCCATGCGACTTCCTCGCGGGCCTCTAGGGATTCCTCTCCCGTCGATGCCGGGGCCGAAGACCTTGTGTGGAGTCGGGGCCGGAACCTGAGGATTCCTCTCCAGTGCTGACATGGATCTTGGGGTACTTCTGGAGTCTCCCCAGCGGAGTCAGTCCTCGTCTCGAATGCGGGCATGCACTTGCTCTATCCTCCAGAGCGGTAGCAGCAGTGTCACGCAGTCCGCCGCGTGGATCAAAGGATCTATGGTTTTCCCTCGAGTCTTTCCCACGAGGCTTTCCCACGAGGCCTTCCCACAGGGCTGTCCCACGTGCACACGTGGTGGGAGTCGATCCTCGGCTTGAACGTCAAGGCAGTGCAGGGAAAACAGGTTCCTATGGAATGGACTGACATATCTGGGGGACACTTTGGATGGTGGCACGACGCTGGAGTCCTCTCGCCTTTCCTGTGGAGAGCGCCTCCTCTTCAGATGCGACGGGAACGCCGGGAATTCTTTCCCTACGAAACAGGGAAAGGATCCCTCATCTCGAGCTAGGAGGCGGAAACGGGGCTCCCCTGGATGTGTGCGGGACCCTCGTGCTTCCTCTCGAGTGGAGACGGGTATGTTGGAGAACTTCTTGAGTTGCAGCAAGGGTGTGAAGGACCCTTTGGAAGTTCCAGTGGTTAGATGTGATTAGCCTCGAGAAGCCTCAGCGGAAATGGGCCTCATCTCGCCTGGAGGGCAAAACCTCCTGGATGTTCTCGAGTTGCGGCAGGTGCTCTCGACTTACGACCGGACCTCAGGGACCCGCTCTGGTGGCCTCAGGAAAGGCCAGTCCCCATGCGAGTTCCTCGGGGGCCTCTCGGGATTCCTCTCCCGTCGATCCCGGGGCCTAAGACCTTGTGTGGAGTCGGGGCCGGAACCTGAGGATTCCTCTCCAGTGCTGACATGGATCTTGGGGTACTTCTGGAGTCTCCCCAGGGGAGTCAGTCCTCGTCTGGAATGCGGGCATGCACTTGCGCTTTCCTCCAGAGCGGTAGCAGCAGTGTCACGCAGTCCGCCGCGTGGATCAAAGGATCTATGGTTTTCCCTCGAGTCTTTCCCACGAGGCTTTCCCACGAGGCTTTCCACAGGGCTGTCCCACGTGCACACGTAGTGGGAGTCGATCCTCGGCTTTAACGTCAAGGCAGTGCAGGATAAACAGGTTCCTCTGGAATGGACTGACACATCTGGGGGACTCTTGGAATGGTGGCACGACCCTGGAGTTCCTCTCGCCTTTCCTGTGGAGAGCACCTCCTCTTGAGATGCGACGGGAACGCCGGGAATTCTTTCCCTACGAAACAGGGAAAGGATCCCTCATCTCGAGCTAGGAGGCGGAAAAGGGGCTCCCCTGGATGTGTGGGAACCCCACGTGCTTCCTCTCGAGTGGAGACGGGTATGTCGGGGAAGTTCTTGAGTTGCAGCAAGGTTGTGAAGGACCCTTTGGAAGTTCCAGTGGTTAGATGTGATTGGCCTCGAGAAGCCTCAGCGGAAATGGGCCTCATCTTGCCTGGAGGGCAAAACCGCCTGGATTTTCTCGAGTTGCGGCAGGTGCTCTCGACTTACGACGGGGACCTCAGGGACCCGCTCTGGTGGCCTCAGGAAAGGCCAGTCCCCATGCGAGTTCCTCTGGGGATTCCTCTCCCGTCGATTCCGGGGCCTAAGACCTTGTGTGAAGTCGGGGCCGGAACCTGAGGATTCCTCTCCAGTGCTGACATGGATCTTGGGGTACTTCTGGAGTCTCCCCAGGGGAGTCAGTCTTCGTCTCGAATGCGGGCATGCACTTGCGCTTTCCTCCAGAGCGGTAGCAGCAGTGTCACGCAGTCCGCTTCGTGGATCAAAGGATCTATGGTTTTCCCTCGAGTCTTTCCCACGAGGTTTTCCCACGAGGCTTTCCCACAGGGCTGTCCCACGTGCACACGTGGTGGGAGTCGATCCTCGGCTTGAACGTCAAGGCAGTGCAGGGAAAACAGGTTCCTCTGGAATGGACTGACACATCTGGGGGACTCTTGGAATGGTGGCACGACCCTGGAGTTCCTCTCGCCTTTCCTGTGGAGAGCACCTCCTCTTGAGATGCGACGGGAACGCCGGGAATTCTTTCCCTACGAAACAGGGAAAGGATCCCTCATCTCGAGCTAGGAGTCTGAAACGGAGCTCCCGTGGATGTGGGCGGGAAACCACGTGCTTCCTCTCGAGTGGAGACGGGTATGTCGGGGAACTTCCTGAGTTGCAGCAAGGTTGTGAAGGACCCTTTGGAAGTTCCAGTGGTTAGACGTGATTAGCCTCGAGAAGCCTCATCGGAAATGGGCCTCATCTCGCCTGGAGGGCAAAACCTCCTGGATTTTCTCGAGTTGCGGCAGGTGCTCTCGACTTACGACGGGGACCTCAGGGACCCGCTCTGGTGGCCTCAGGAAAGGCCAGTCCCCATGCGAGTTCCTCGGGGGCCTCTGGGGATTCCTCTCCCGTCGATGCCCGGGCCTAAGACCTTGTGTGGAGTCGGGGCCGGAACCTGAGGATTCCTCTCCAGTGCTGACATGGATCTTGGGGTACTTCCGGAGTCTCCCCAGGGGAGTCAGTCCTCGTCTGGAATGCGGGCATGCACTTGCTCTATCCTCCAGAGCGGTAGCAGCAGTGTCACGCAGTCCGCCGCGTGGATCAAAGGATCTATGGTTTTCCCTCGAGTCTTTCCCACGAGGCTTTCCCACGAGGCCTTCCCACAGGGCTGTCCCACGTGCACACGTGGTGGGAGTCGATCCTCGGCTTGAACGTCAAGGCAGTGCAGGGAAAACAGGTTCCTCTGGAATGGACTGACATATCTGGGGGACACTTTGGATGGTGGCACGACGCTGGAGTCCTCTCGCCTTTCCTGTGGAGAGCGCCTCCTCTTCAGATGCGACGGGAACGCCGGGAATTCTTTCCCTACGAAACAGGGAAAGGATCCCTCATCTCGAGCTAGGAGGCGGAAACGGGGCTCCCCTGGATGTGTGCGGGACCCTCGTGCTTCCTCTCGAGTGGAGACGGGTATGTTGGAGAACTTCTTGAGTTGCAGCAAGGGTGTGAAGGACCCTTTGGAAGTTCCAGTGGTTAGATGTGATTAGCCTCGAGAAGCCTCAGCGGAAATGGGCCTCATCTCGCCTGGAGGGCAAAACCTCCTGGATTTTCTCGAGTTGCGGCAGGTGCTCTCGACTTACGACCGGACCTCAGGGACCCGCTCTGGTGGCCTCAGGAAAGGCCAGTCCCCATGCGAGTTCCTCTGGGGATTCCTCTCCCGTCGATGCCGGGGCCTAAGACCTTGTGTGAAGTCGGGGCCGGAACCTGAGGATTCCTCTCCAGTGCTGACATGGATCTTGGGGTACTTCTGGAGTCTCCCCAGGGGAGTCAGTCTTCGGCTCAAATGCGGGCATGCACTTGCGCTTTCCTCCAGAGCGGTAGCAGCAGTGTCACGCAGTCCGCTTCGTGGATCAAAGGATCTATGGTTTTCCCTCGAGTCTTTCCCACGAGGCTTTCCCACGAGGCTTTCCCACAGGGCTGTCCCACGTGCACACGTGGTGGGAGTCGATCCTCGGCTTGAACGTCAAGGCAGTGCAGGGAAAACAGGTTCCTCTGGAATGGACTGACACATCTGGGGGACTCTTGGAATGGTGGCACGACCCTGGAGTTCCTCTCGCCTTTCCTGTGGAGAGCACCTCCTCTTGAGATGCGACGGGAACGCCGGGAATTCTTTCCCTACGAAACAGGGAAAGGATCCCTCATCTCGAGCTAGGAGGCGGAAACGGGGCTCCCCTGGATGTGTGCGGGACACCACGTGCTTCCTCTCGAGTGCAGACGGGTATGTCGGGGAAGTTCTTGAGTTGCAGCAAGGGTGTGAAGGACCCTTTGGAAGTTCCAGTGGTTAGATGTGATTGGCCTCGAGAAGCCTCAGCGGAAATGGGCCTCATCTCGCCTGGAGGGCAAAACCTCCTGGATTTTCTCGAGTTGCGGCAGGTGCTCTCGACTTACGACGGGGACCTCAGGGACCCGCTCTGGTGGCCTCAGGAAAGGCCAGTCCCCATGCGAGTTCCTCGGGGGCCTCTCGGGATTCCTCTCCCGTCGATGCCGGGGCCTAAGACCTTGTGTGGAGTCGGGGCCGGAACCTGAGGATTCCTCTCCAGTGCTGACATGGATCTTGGGGTACTTCCGGAGTCTCCCCAGGGGAGTCAGTCCTCGTCTGGAATGCGGGCATGCACTTGCTCTATCCTCCAGAGCGGTAGCAGCAGTGTCACGCAGTCCGCCGCGTGGATCAAAGGATCTATGGTTTTCCCTCGAGTCTTTCCCACGAGGCTTTCCCACGAGGCCTTCCCACAGGGCTGTCCCACGTGCACACGTGGTGGGAGTCGATCCTCGGCTTGAACGTCAAGGCAGTGCAGGGAAAACAGGTTCCTCTGGAATGGACTGACATATCTGGGGGACACTTTGGATGGTGGCACGACGCTGGAGTCCTCTCGCCTTTCCTGTGGAGAGCGCCTCCTCTTCAGATGCGACGGGAACGCCGGGAATTCTTTCCCTACGAAACAGGGAAAGGATCCCTCATCTCGAGCTAGGAGGCGGAAACGGGGCTCCCCTGGATGTGTGCGGGACCCTCGTGCTTCCTCTCGAGTGGAGACGGGTATGTTGGAGAACTTCTTGAGTTGCAGCAAGGGTGTGAAGGACCCTTTGGAAGTTCCAGTGGTTAGATGTGATTAGCCTCGAGAAGCCTCAGCGGAAATGGGCCTCATCTCGCCTGGAGGGCAAAACCTCCTGGATTTTCTCGAGTTGCGGCAGGTGCTCTCGACTTACGACCGGACCTCAGGGACCCGCTCTGGTGGCCTCAGGAAAGGCCAGTCCCCATGCGAGTTCCTCTGGGGATTCCTCTCCCGTCGATGCCGGGGCCTAAGACCTTGTGTGAAGTCGGGGCCGGAACCTGAGGATTCCTCTCCAGTGCTGACATGGATCTTGGGGTACTTCTGGAGTCTCCCCAGGGGAGTCAGTCTTCGGCTCAAATGCGGGCATGCACTTGCGCTTTCCTCCAGAGCGGTAGCAGCAGTGTCACGCAGTCCGCTTCGTGGATCAAAGGATCTATGGTTTTCCCTCGAGTCTTTCCCACGAGGCTTTCCCACGAGGCTTTCCCACAGGGCTGTCCCACGTGCACACGTGGTGGGAGTCGATCCTCGGCTTGAACGTCAAGGCAGTGCAGGGAAAACAGGTTCCTCTGGAATGGACTGACACATCTGGGGGACTCTTGGAATGGTGGCACGACCCTGGAGTTCCTCTCGCCTTTCCTGTGGAGAGCACCTCCTCTTGAGATGCGACGGGAACGCCGGGAATTCTTTCCCTACGAAACAGGGAAAGGATCCCTCATCTCGAGCTAGGAGTCTGAAACGGAGCTCCCGTGGATGTGGGCGGGAAACCACGTGCTTCCTCTCGAGTGGAGACGGGTATGTTGGGGAACTTCTTGAGTTGCAGCAAGGTTGTGAAGGACCCTTTGGAAGTTCCAGTGGTTAGACGTGATTAGCCTCGAGAAGCCTCATCGGAAATGGGCCTCATCTCGCCTGGAGGGCAAAACCTCCTGGATTTTCTCGAGTTGCGGCAGGTGCTCTCGACTTACGACGGGGACCTCAGGGACCCGCTCTGGTGGCCTCAGGAAAGGCCAGTCCCCATGCGAGTTCCTCGGGGGATTCCTCTCCCGTCGATGCCGGGGCCTAAGACCTTGTGTGAAGTCGGGGCCGGAACCTGAGGATTCCTCTCCAGTGCTGACATGGATCTTGGGGTACTTCTGGAGTCTCCCCAGGGGAGTCAGTCTTCGTCTCGAATGCGGGCATGCACTTGGGCTTTCCTCCAAAGCGGTAGCATCAGTGTCACGCAGTCCGCCGCGTGGATCAAAGGATCTATGGTTTTCCCTCGAGTCTTTCCCATGAGGCTTTCCCACGACGCTTTCCCACAGGGCTGTCCCACGTGCACACGTGGTGCGAGTCGATCCTCGCCTTGAACGTCAAGGCAGTGCAGGGAAAACCGGTTCCTCTGGAATGGACTGACACATCTGGGGGACTCTTGGAATGGTGGCACGACCCTGGAGTTCCTCTCGACTTTCCTGTTGAGAGCGCCTCCTCTTGAGATGCGACGGGAACGCCCGGAATTCTTTCCCTACGAAACAGGGAAAGGATCCCTCATCTCGAGCTAGGAGGCGGAAACGGGGCTCCCCTGGATGTGTGCGGGACCCACGTGCTTCCTCTCGAGTGGAGACGGGTATGTCGGGGAAGTTCTTGAGTTGCAGCAAGGGTGTGAAGGACCCTTTGGAAGTTCCAGTGGTTAGATGTGATTGGCCTCGAGAAGCCTCAGCGGAAATGGGCCTCATCTCGCCTGGAGGGCAAAACCTCCTGGATTTTCTCGAGTTGCGGCAGGTGCTCTCGACTTACGACGGGGACCTCAGGGACCCGCTCTGGTGGCCTCAGGAAAGGCCAGTCCCCATGCGAGTTCCTCGGGGGCCTCTCGGGATTCCTCTCCCGTCGATGCCGGGGCCTAAGACCTTGTGTGGAGTCGGGGCCGGAACCTGAGGATTCCTCTCCAGTGCTGACATGGATCTTGGGGTACTTCTGGAGTCTCCCCAGGGGAGTCAGACCTCGTCTCGAATGCGGGCATGCACTTGCGCTTTC
The DNA here is from genome assembly GCF_042477335.2 of Ovis canadensis. NCBI lineage: Eukaryota > Metazoa > Chordata > Mammalia > Artiodactyla > Bovidae > Ovis > Ovis canadensis. The sequence goes on from NC_091252.1 coordinate 6,819,726, forward strand.
CTCCAGAGCGGTAGCAGCAGTGTCACGCAGTCCGCCGCGTGGATCAAAGGATCTATGGTTTTCCCTCGAGTCTTTCCCACGAGGTTTTCCCACGAGGCTTTCCCACAGGGCTGTCCCACGTGCACACGTGGTGGGAGTCGATCCTCGGCTTGAACGTCAAGGCAGTGCAGGGAAAACAGGTTCCTCTGGAATGGACTGACACATCTGGGGGACTGTTGGAATGGTGGCACGACCCTGGAGTTCCTCTCGCCTTTCCTAAGGAGAGCGCCTCCTCTTGAGATGCGACGGGAACGCCGGGAATTCTTTCCCTACGAAACAGGGAAAGGATCCCTCATCTCGAGCTAGGAGGCGGAAACGTGGCTCCCCTGGATGTGTGCGGGACCCACGTGCTTCCTCTCGAGTGGAGACGGGTATGTCGGGGAACTTCTTGAGTTGCAGCAAGGGTGTGAAGGACCCTTTGGAAGTTGCAGTGGTTAGACGTGATTAGCCTCGAGAAGCCTCAGGGGAAATGGGCCTCATCTCGCCTGGAGGGCAAAACCTCCTGGATATTCTCAAGTTGCGGCAGGTGCTCTCGACTTACGACGGGGACCTCAGGGACCCGCTCTGGTGGCCTCAGGAAAGGCCAGTCCCCATGCGAGTTCCTCGGGGGCCTCTCGGGATTCCTCTCCCGTCGATGCCGGGGCCTAAGACCTTGTGTGGAGTCGGGGCCGGAACCTGAGGATTCCTCTCCAGTGCTGACATGGATCTTGGGGTACTTCTGGAATCTCCCCAGGGGAGTCAGTCCTCGACTCGAATGCGGGCATGCACTTGGCTTTCCTCCAGAGCGGTAGCAGCAGTGTCACGCAGTCCGCCGCGTGGATCAAAGGATCTATGGTTTTCCCTCGAGTCTTTCCCACGAGGTTTTCCCACGAGGCTTTCCCACAGGGCTGTCCCACGTGCACACGTGGTGGGAGTCGATCCTCGGCTTGAACGTCAAGGCAGTGCAGGGAAAACAGGTTCCTCTGGAAGGGACTGACACATCTGGGGGACTGTTGGAATGGTGGCACGACCCTGGAGTTCCTCTCGCCTTTCCTAAGGAGAGCGCCTCCTCTTGAGATGCGACGGGAACGCCGGGAATTCTTTCCCTACGAAACAGGGAAAGGATCCCTCATCTCGAGCTAGGAGGCGGAAACGGGGCTCCCCTGGATGTGTGCGGGACCCACGTGCTTCCTCTCGAGTGGAGACGGGTATGTCGGGGAACTTCTTGAGTTGCAGCAAGGGTGTGAAGGACCCTTTGGAAGTTGCAGTGGTTAGACGTGATTAGCCTCGAGAAGCCTCAGCGGAAATGGGCCTCATCTCGCCTGGAGGGCAAAACCTCCTGGATATTCTCAAGTTGCGGCAGGTGCTCTCGACTTACGACGGGGACCTCAGGGACCCGCTCTGGTGGCCTCAGGAAAGGCCAGTCCCCATGCGAGTTCCTCGGGGGCCTCTCGGGATTCCTCTCCCGTCGATGCCGGGGCCTAAGACCTTTTGTGGAGTCGGGGCCGGAACCTGAGGATTCCTCTCCAGTGCTGACATGGATCTTGGGGTACTTCTGGAATCTCCCCAGGGGAGTCAGTCCTCGACTCGAATGCGGGCATGCACTTGGCTTTCCTCCAGAGCGGTAGCAGCAGTGTCACGCAGTCCGCCGCGTGGATCAAAGGATCTATGGTTTTCCCTCGAGTCTTTCCCACCAGGCTTTCCCACGAGGCGTTCCACAGGGCTGTCCCACGTGCACACGTGGTGGGAGTCGATCCTCGGCTTGAACGTCAAGGCAGTGCAGGGAAAACAGGTTCCTCTGGAATGGACTGACACATCTGGGGGACTCTTGGAATGGTGGCACGACCCTGGAGTTCCTCTCGCCTTTCCTGTGGAGAGCGCCTCCTCTTGAGATGCGACGGGAACGCCGGGAATTCTTTCCCTACGAAACAGGGAAAGGATCCCTCATCTCGAGCTAGGAGGCGGAAATGGGGCTCCCCTGGATGTGTGCGGGACCCCACGTGCTTCCTCTCGAGTGGAGACGGGTATGTCGGGGAACTTCTGGAGTTGCAGCAAGGGTGTGAAGGACCCTTTGGAAGTTCCAGTGGTTAGACGTGATTAGCCTCGAGAAGCCTCAGCGGAAATGGGTCTCATCTCGCCTGGAGGGCAAAACCTCCTGGATTTTCTCGAGTTGCGGCAGGTGCTCTCGACTTAAGACGGGGACCTCAGGGACCCGCTCTGGTGGCCTCAGGAAAGGCCAGTCCCCATGCGAGTTCCTCGGGGGCCTCTGGGGATTCCTCTCCCGTCGATGCCGGGGCCTAAGACCTTGTGTGGAGTCGGGGCCGGAACCTGAGGATTCCTCTCCAGTGCTGACATGGATCTTGGGGTACTTCTGGAGTTTCCCCAGGGGAGTCAGTCCTCGTCTGGAATGCGGGCATGCACTTGCGCTTTCCTCCAGAGCGGTAGCAGCAGTGTCACGCAGTCCGCCGCGTGGATCAAAGGATCTATGGTTTTCCCTCGAGTCTTTCCCACGAGGCTTTCCCACGAGGCTTTCCCACAGGGCTGTCCCACGTGCACAAGTGGTGGGAGTCGATCCTCGGCTTGAACGTCAAGGCAGTGCAGGGAAAACAGGTTCCTCTGGAATGGACTGACACATCTGGGGGACTCTTGGAATGGTGGCACGACCCTGGAGTTCCTCTCGCCTTTCCTGTGGAGAGCGCCTCCTCTTGAGATGCGACGGGAACGCCGGGAATTCTTTCCCTACGAAACAGGGAAAGGATCCCTCATCTCGAGCTAGGAGGTGGAAACGGGGCTCCCCTGGATGTGTGCGGGAACGCACGTGCTTCCTCTCGAGTGCAGACGGGTATGTCGGGGAAGTTCTTGAGTTGCAGCAAGGGTGTGAAGGACCCTTTGGAAGTTCCAGTGGTTAGATGTGATTGGCCTCGAGAAGCCTCAGCGGAAATGGGCCTCATCTCGCCTGGAGGGCAAAACCTCCTGGATTTTCTCGAGTTGCGGCAGGTGCTCTCGACTTACGACGGGGACCTCAGGGACCCGCTCTGGTGGCTTCAGGAAAGGCCAGTCCCCATGCGAGTTCCTCGGGGGCCTCTCGGGGTTCCTCTCCCGTCGATGCCGGGGCCGAAGACCTTGTGTGGAGTCGGGGACGGAACCTGAGGATTCCTCTCCAGTGCTGACATGGATCTTGGGGTAATTCTGGAGTCTCCCCAGGGGAGTCAGTCCTCGTCTGGAATGCGTGCATGCACTTGTGCTATCCTCCAGAGCGGTAGCAGCAGTGTCACGCAGTCCGCCGCGTGCATCAAAGGATCTATGGTTTTCCCTCGAGTCTTTCCCACGAGGCTTTCCCACGAGGCCTTCCCACAGGGCTGTCCCACGTACACACGTGGTGGGAGTCGATCCTCAGCTTGAACGTCAAGGCAGTGCAGGGAAAACAGGTTCCTCTGGAATGGACTGACATATCTGGGGGACACTTTGGATGGTGGCACGAGGCTGGAGTCCTCTCGCCTTTCCTGTGGAGAGCGCCTCCTCTTGAGATGCGACGGGAACGCCGGGAATTCTTTCCCTACGAAACAGGGAAAGGATCCCTCATCTCGAGCTAGGAGGCGGAAACGGGGCTCCCCTGGATGTGTGCGGGACCCTCGTGCTTCCTCTTGAGTGGAGACGGGTATGTTGGAGAACTTCTTGAGTTGCAGCAAGGGTGTGAAGGACCCTTTGGAAGTTCCAGTGGTTAGATGTGATTAGCCTCGAGAAGCCTCAGCGGAAATGGGCCTCATCTCGCCTGGAGGCCAAAACCTCCTGGATTTTCTCGAGTTGCGGCAGGTGCTCTCGACTTACGACGGGGACCTCAGGGAACCGCTCTGGTGGCCTCAGGAAAGGCCAGTCCCCATGCGAGTTCCTCGGGGGCCTCTCGGGATTCCTCTCCCTTCGATGCCGGGGCCTAAGACCTTGTGTGGAGTCGGGGCCGGAACCTGAGGATTCCTCTCCAGTGCTGACATGGATCTTGGGGTACTTCTGGAGTCTCCCCAGGGGAGTCAGTCCTCGTCTCGAATGCGGGCATGCACTTGCGCTTTCCTCCAGAGCGGTAGCAGCAGTGTCACGCAGTCCGCCGCGTGGATCAAAGGATCTATGGTTTTCCCTCGAGTCTTTCCCACGAGGCTTTCCCACGAGGCTTTCCCACAGGGCTGTCCCACGTGCACACGTGGTGGGAGTCGATCCTCGGCTTGAACGTCAAGGCAGTGCAGGGAAAACAGGTTCCTCTGGAATGGACTGACACATCTGGGGGACTCTTGGAATGGTGGCACGACCCTGGAGTTCCTCTCGCCTTTCCTGTGGAGAGCGCCTCCTCTTGAGATGCGACGGGAACGCCGGGAATTCTTTCCCTACGAAACAGGGAAAGGATCCCTCATCTCGAGCTAGGAGTCTGAAACGGAGCTCCCCTGGATGTGGGCGGGAAACCACGTGCTTCCTCTCGAGTGGAGACGGGTATGTCGGGGAACTTCTTGAGTTGCAGCAAGGGTGTGAAGGACCCTTTGGAAGTTCCAGTGGTTAGACGTGATTAGCCTCGAGAAGCCTCATCGGAAATGGGCCTCATCTCGCCTGGAGGGCAAAACCTCCTGGATTTTCTCGAGTTGCGGCAGGTGCTCTCGACTTACGACGGGGACCTCAGGGACCCGCTCTGGTGGCCTCAGGAAAGGCCAGTCCCCATGCGAGTTCCTCGGGGGCCTCTGGGGATTCCTCTCCCGTCGATGCCGGGGCCTAAGACCTTGTGTGGAGTCGGGGCCGGAACATGAGGATTCCTCTCCAGTGCTGACATGGATCTTGGGGTACTTCTGGAGTCTCCCCAGGGGAGTCAGTCCTCGTCTGGAATGCGGGCATGCACTTGCGCTTTCCTCCAGAGCGGTAGCAGCAGTGTCACGCAGTCCGCCGCGTGGATCAAAGGATCTATGGTTTCCCTCGAGTCTTTCCCACGAGGCTTTCCCACGAGGCTTTCCCACAAGGCTGTCCCACGTGCACACGTGGTGGGAGTCGATCCTCGGCTTGAACGTCAAGGCAGTGCAGGGAAAACAGGTTCCTCTGGAATGGACTGACACATCTGGGGGACTCTTGGAATGGTGGCACGACCCTGGAGTCCTCTCGCCTTTCCTGTGGAGAGCGCCTCCTCTTGAGATGCGACGGGAACGCCGGGAATTCTTTCCCTACGAAACAGGGAAAGGATCCCTCATCTCGAGCTAGGAGGCGGAAACGGGGCTCCCCTGGATGTGTGCGGGACCCTCGTGCTTCCTCTTGAGTGGAGACGGGTATGTTGGAGAACTTCTTGAGTTGCAGCAAGGGTGTGAAGGACCCTTTGGAAGTTCCAGTGGTTAGATGTGATTAGCCTCGAGAAGCCTCAGCGGAAATGGGCCTCATCTCGCCTGGAGGCCAAAACCTCCTGGATTTTCTCGAGTTGCGGCAGGTGCTCTCGACTTACGACGGGGACCTCAGGGAACCGCTCTGGTGGCCTCAGGAAAGGCCAGTCCCCATGCGAGTTCCTCGGGGGCCTCTCGGGATTCCTCTCCCATCGATGCCGGGGCCTAAGACCTTGTGTGGAGTCGGGGCCGGAACCTGAGGATTCCTCTCCAGTGCTGACATGGATCTTGGGGTACTTCTGGAGTCTCCCCAGGGGAGTCAGTCCTCGTCACGAATGCGGGCATGCACTTGCGCTTTCCTCCAGAGCGGTAGCAGCAGTGTCACGCAGTCCGCCGCGTGGATCAAAGGATCTATGGTTTTCCCTCGAGTCTTTCCCACGAGGCTTTCCCACGAGGCTTTCCCACAGGGCTGTCCCACGTGCACACGTGGTGGGAGTCGATCCTCGCCTGGAACGTCAAGGCAGTGCAGGGAAAACAGGTTCCTCTGGAATGGACTGACACATCTGGGGGACTCTTGGAATGGTGGCACGACCCTGGAGTTCCTCTCGCCTTTCCTGTGGAGAGCGCCTCCTCTTGAGATGCGACGGGAACGCCGGGAATTCTTTCCCTACGAAACAGGGAAAGGATCCCTCATCTCGAGCTAGGAGTCTGAAACGGAGCTCCCCTGGATGTGGGCGGGAAACCACGTGCTTCCTCTCGAGTGGAGACGGGTATGTCGGGGAACTTCTTGAGTTGCAGCAAGGGTGTGAAGGACCCTTTGGAAGTTCCAGTGGTTAGACGTGATTAGCCTCGAGAAGCCTCATCGGAAATGGGCCTCATCTCGCCTGGAGGGCAAAACCTCCTGGATTTTCTCGAGTTGCGGCAGGTGCTCTCGACTTACGACGGGGACCTCAGGGACCCGCTCTGGTGGCCTCAGGAAAGGCCAGTCCCCATGCGAGTTCCTCGGGGGCCTCTGGGCATTCCTCTCCCGTCGATGCCGGGGCCTAAGACCTTGTGTGGAGTCGGGGCCGGAACCTGAGGATTCCTCTCCAGTGCTGACATGGATCTTGGGGTACTTCTGGAAACTCCCCAGGGGAGTCAGTCCTCGACTCGAATGCGGGCATGCACTTGGCTTTCCTCCAGAGCGGTAGCAGCAGTGTCACGCAGTCCGCCGCGTGGATCAAAGGATCTATGGTTTTCCCTCGAGTCTTTCCCACGAGGCTTTCCCACGAGGCTTTCCCACAAGGCTGTCCCACGTGCACACGTGGTGGGAGTCGTTCCTCGGCTTGAACGTCAAGGCAGTGCAGGGAAAACAGGTTCCTCTGGAATGGACTGACACATCTGGGGGACTCTTGGAATGGTGGCACGACCCTGGAGTTCCTCTCGCCTTTCCTATGGAGAGCGCCTCCTCTTGAGATGCGACGGGAACGCCGGGAATTCTTTCCCTATGAAACAGGGAAAGGATCCCTCATCTCGAGCTAGGAGGCGGAAACGGGGCTCCCCTGGATGTGTGCGGGACCCACGTGCTTCCTCTCGAGTGGAGACGGGTATGTCGGGGAACTTCTTGAGTTGCAGCAAGGGTGTGAAGGACCCTTTGGAAGTTCCTGTGGTTAGACGTGATTAGCCTCGAGAAGCCTCAGCGGAAATGGGTCTCATCTCGCCTGGAGGGCAAAACCTCCTGGATTTTCTCGAGTTGCGGCAGGTGCTCTCGACTTACGACGGGGACCTCAGGGACCCGCTCTGGTGGCCTCAGGAAAGGCCAGTCCCCATGCGAGTTCCTCGGGGGCCTCTGGGGATTCCTCTCCCGTCGATGCCGGGGCCTAAGACCTTGTGTGGAGTCGGGGCCGGAACCTGAGGATTCCTCTCCAGTGCTGACATGGATCTTGGGGTACTTCTGGAGTTTCCCCAGGGGAGTCAGTCCTCGTCTGGAATGCGGGCATGCACTTGCGCTTTCCTCCAGAGCGGTAGCAGCAGTGTCACGCAGTCCGCCGCGTGGATCAAAGGATCTATGGTTTTCCCTCGAGTCTTTCCCACGAGGCTTTCCCACGAGGCTTTCCCACAGGGCTGTCCCACGTGCACAAGTGGTGGGAGTCGATCCTCGGCTTGAACGTCAAGGCAGTGCAGGGAAAACAGGTTCCTCTGGAATGGACTGACACATCTGGGGGACTCTTGGAATGGTGGCACGACCCTGGAGTTCCTCTCGCCTTTCCTGTGGAGAGCGCCTCCTCTTGAGATGCGACGGGAACGCCGGGAATTCTTTCCCTACGAAACAGGGAAAGGATCCCTCATCTCGAGCTAGGAGGCGGAAACGGGGCTCCCCTGGATGTGTGCGGGAACACACGTGCTTCCTCTCGAGTGCAGACGGGTATGTCGGGGAAGTTCTTGAGTTGCAGCAAGGGTGTGAAGGACCCTTTGGAAGTTCCAGTGGTTAGATGTGATTGGCCTCGAGAAGCCTCAGCGGAAATGGGCCTCATCTCGCCTGGAGGGCAAAACCTCCTGGATTTTCTCGAGTTGCGGCAGGTGCTCTCGACTTACGACCGGGACCTCAGGGACCCGCTCTGGTGGCCTCAGGAAAGGCCAGTCCCCATGCGAGTTCCTCGGGGGCCTCTCGGGATTCCTCTCCCGTCGATGCCGGGGCCTAAGACCTTGTGTGGAGTCGGGGCCGGAACCTGAGGATTCCTCTCCAGTGCTGACATGGATCTTGGGGTACTTCTGGAGTCTCCCCAGGGGAGTCAGTCCTCGTCTCGAATGCGGGCATGCACTTGCGCTTTCCTCCAGAGCGGTAGCAGCAGTGTCACGCAGTCCGCCGCGTGGATCAAAGGATCTATGGTTTTCCCTCGAGTCTTTAACATGAGGCTTTCCCACGAGGCTTTCCCACAAGGCTGTCCCACGTGCACACGTGGTGGGAGTCGTTCCTCGGCTTGAACGTCAAGGCAGTGCAGGGAAAACAGGTTCCTCTGGAATGGACTGACACATCTGGGGGACTCTTGGAATGGTGGCACGACCCTGGAGTTCCTCTCGCCTTTCCTATGGAGAGCGCCTCCTCTTGAGATGCGACGGGAACGCCGGGAATTCTTTCCCTATGAAACAGGGAAAGGATCCCTCATCTCGAGCTAGGAGGCGGAAACGGGGCTCCCCTGGATGTGTGCGGGACCCACGTGCTTCCTCTCGAGTGGAGACGGGTATGTCGGGGAACTTCTTGAGTTGCAGCAATGGTGTGAAGGACCCTTTGGAAGTTCCAGTGGTTAGAAGTGATTAGCCCCGAGAAGCCTCAGCGGAAATGGGCCTCATCTCGCCTGGAGAGCAAAACCTCCTGGATTTTCTCGAGTTGCGGCAGGTGCTCTCGACTTACGACGGGGACCACGGGGACCCGCTCTGGTGGCCTCAGGAAAGGCCAGTCCCCATGCGAGTTCCTCGGGTCCTCTCGGGATTCCTCTCCCGTCGATGCCGGGGCCTAAGACGTTGTGTGGAGTCGGGGCCGGAACCTGAGGATTCCTCTCCAGTGCTGACATGGATCTTGGGGTACTTCTGGAGTCTCCCCAGGGGAGTCAGTCCTCGTCTCGAATGCGGGCATGCACTTGCGCTTTCCTCCAGAGCGGTAGCAGCAGTGTCACGCAGTCCGCCGCTTGGATCAAAGGATCTATGGTTTTCCCTCGAGTCTTTCCCACGAGGCTTTCCCCCGAGGCTTTCCCACAGGGCTGTCCCACGTGCACACTTGGTGGGAGTCGCTCCTCGGCTTGAACGTCAAGGCAGTGCAGGGAAAACAGGTTCCTCTGGAATGGACTTTCACATCTGGGCGTCTCTTGGAATGGTGGCACGACCCTGGAGTTCCTCTCGCCTCTCCTGTGGAGAGCGCCTCCTCTTGAGATGCGACGGGAACGCCGGGAATTCTTTCCCTACGAAACAGGGAAAGGATCCCTCATCTCGAGCTAGGAGGCGGAAACGGGGCTCCCCTGGATGTGTGCTGGACCCCACGTGCTTCCTCTCTAGTGGAGACGGGTATGTCGGCGAACTTCTTGAGTTGCAGCAAGGGTGTGAAGGACCCTTTGGAAGTTCCAGTGGTTAGATGTGATTGGCCTCCAGAAGCCTCAGCGGAAATGGGCCTCATCTCGCCTGGAGGGCAAAACCTCCTGGATTTTCTCGAGTTGCGGCAGGTGCTCTCGACTTACGACGGGGACCTCAGGGACCCGCTCTGGTGGCTTCAGGAAAGGCCAGTCCCCATGCGAGTTCCTCGGGGGCCTCTCGGGGTTCCTCTCCCGTCGATGCCGGGGCCGAAGACCTTGTGTGGAGTCGGGGACGGAACCTGAGGATTCCTCTCCAGTGCTGACATGGATCTTGGGGTACTTCTGGAGTCTCCCCAGGGGAGTCAGTCCTCGTCTGGAATGCGGGCATGCACTTGCGCTATCCTCCAGAGCGGTAGCAGCAGTGTCACGCAGTCCGCCGCGTGCATCAAAGGATCTATGGTTTTCCCTCGAGTCTTTCCCACGAGGCTTTCCCACGAGGCCTTCCCACAGGGCTGTCCCACGTGCACACGTGGTGGGAGTCGATCCTCGGCTTGAACGTCAAGGCAGTGCAGGGAAAACAGGTTCCTCTGGAATGGACTGACATATCTGGGGGACACTTTGGATGGTGGCACGAGGCTGGAGTCCTCTCGCCTTTCCTGTGGAGAGCGCCTCCTCTTGAGATGCGACGGGAACGCCGGGAATTCTTTCCCTACGAAACAGGGAAAGGATCCCTCATCTCGAGCTAGGAGGCGGAAAAGGGGCTCCCCTGGATGTGTGCGGGACCCTCGTGCTTCCTCTTGAGTGGAGACGGGTATGTTGGAGAACTTCTTGAGTTGCAGCAAGGGTGTGAAGGACCCTTTGGAAGTTCCAGTGGTTAGATGTGATTAGCCTCGAGAAGCCTCAGCGGAAATGGGCCTCATCTCGCCTGGAGGCCAAAACCTCCTGGATTTTCTCGAGTTGCGGCAGGTGCTCTCGACTTACGACGGGGACCTCAGGGAACCGCTCTGGTGGCCTCAGGAAAGGCCAGTCCGCATGCGAGTTCCTCGGGGGCCTCTCGGGATTCCTCTCCCATCGATGCCGGGGCCTAAGACCTTGTGTGGAGTCGGGGCCGGAACCTGAGGATTCCTCTCCAGTGCTGACATGGATCTTGGGGTACTTCTGGAGTCTCCCCAGGGGAGTCAGTCCTCGTCTCGAATGCGGGCATGCACTTGCGCTTTCCTCCAGAGCGGTAGCAGCAGTGTCACACAGTCCGCCGCGTGGATCAAAGGATCTATGGTTTTCCCTCGAGTCTTTCCCACGAGGCTTTCCCACGAGGCTTTCCCACAGGGCTGTCCCACGTGCACACGTGGTGGGAGTCGATCCTCGGCTTGAACGTCAAGGCAGTGCAGGGAAAACAGGTTCCTCTGGAATGGACTGACACATCTGGGGGACTCTTGGAATGGTGGCATGACCCTGGAGTTCCTCTCGCCTTTCCTGTGGAGAGCGCCTCCTCTTGAGATGCGACGGGAACGCCGGGAATTCTTTCCCTACGAAACAGGGAAAGGATCCCTCATCTCGAGCTAGGAGGCGGAAACGGAGCTCCCCTGGATGTGGGCGGGAAACCACGTGCTTCCTCTCGAGTGGAGACGGGTATGTCGGGGAACTTCTTGAGTTGCAGCAAGGGTGTGAAGGACCCTTTGGAAGTTCCAGTGGTTAGACGTGATTAGCCTCGAGAAGCCTCATCGGAAATGGGCCTCATCTCGCCTGGAGGGCAAAACCTCCTGGATTTTCTCGAGTTGCGGCAGGTGCTCTCGACTTACGACGGGGACCTCAGGGACCCGCTCTGGTGGCCTCAGGAAAGGCCAGTCCCCATGCGAGTTCCTCGGGGGCCTCTGGGGATTCCTCTCCCGTCGATGCCGGGGCCTAAGACCTTGTGTGGAGTCGGGGCCGGAACCTGAGGATTCCTCTCCAGTGCTGAAATGGATCTTGGGGTACTTCTGGAGTCTCCCCAGGGGAGTCAGTCCTCGTCTCGAATGCGGGCATGCACTTGCGCTTTCCTCCAGAGCGGTAGCAGCAGTGTCACGCAGTCCGCCGCGTGGATCAAAGGATCTATGGTTTTCCCTCGAGTCTTTCCCACGAGGCTTTCCCACGAGGCTTTCCCACAAGGCTGTCCCACGTGCACACGTGGTGGGAGTCGATCCTCGGCTTGAACGTCAAGGCAGTGCAGGGAAAACAGGTTCCTCTGGAATGGACTGACACATCTGGGGGACTCTTGGAATGGTGGCACGACCCTGGAGTTCCTCTCGCCTTTCCTATGGAGAGCGCCTCCTCTTGAGATGCGACGGGAACGCCGGGAATTCTTTCCCTATGAAACAGGGAAAGGATCCCTCATCTCGAGCTAGGAGGCGGAAACGGGGCTCCCCTGGATGTGTGCGGGACCCACGTGCTTCCTCTCGAGTGGAGACGGGTATGTTGGGGAACTTCTTGAGTTGCAGCAAGGGTGTGAAGGACCCTTTGGAAGTTCCTGTGGTTAGACGTGATTAGCCTCGAGAAGCCTCAGCGGAAATGGGTCTCATCTCGCCTGGAGGGCAAAACCTCCTGGATTTTCTCGAGTTGCGGCAGGTGCTCTCGACTTACGACGGGGACCTCAGGGACCCGCTCTGGTGGCCTCAGGAAAGGCCAGTCCCCATGCGAGTTCCTCGGGGGCCTCTCGGCATTCCTCTCCCGTCGATGCCGGGGCCTAAGACCTTGTGTGGAGTCGGGGCCGGAACCTGAGGATTCCTCTCCAGTGCTGACATGGATCTTGGGGTACTTCTGGAGTCTCCCCAGGGGAGTCAGTCCTCGTCTCGAATGCGGGCATGCACTTGCGCTTTCCTCCAGAGCGGTAGCAGCAGTGTCACGCAGTCGGCCGCGTGCATCAAAGGATCTATGATTTTCCCTCGAGTCTTTCCCACGAGGCTTTCCCACGAGGCTTTCCCACAGGGCTGTCCCACGTGCACACGTGGTGGGAGTCGATCCTCGGCTTGAACGTCAAGGCAGTGCAGGGAAAACAGGTTCCTCTGGAATGGACTGACACATCTGGGGGACTCTTGGAATGGTGGCATGACCCTGGAGTTCCTCTCGCCTTTCCTGTGGAGAGCGCCTCCTCTTGAGATGCGACGGGAACGCCGGGAATTCTTTCCCTACGAAACAGGGAAAGGATCCCTCATCTCGAGCTAGGAGGCGGAAACGGGGCTCCCCTGGATGTGAGCGGGACACCACGTGCTTCCTCTCGAGTGCAGACGGGTATGTCGGGGAACTTCTCGAGTTGCAGCAAGGGTGCGAAGGACCCTTTGGAACTTCCAGTGGTTAGATGTGATTGGCCTCGAGAAGCCTCAGTGGAAATGGGCCTCATCTCGCCTGGAGGGCAAAACCTCCTGGATTTTCTCGAGTTGCGGCAGGTGCTCTCGACTTACGACGGGGACCTCAGGGACCCGCTCTGGTGGCCTCAGGAAAGGCCAGTCCCCATGCGAGTTCCTCGGGGGCCTCTGGGGATTCCTCTCCCGTCGATGCCGGGGCCTAAGACCTTGTGTGGAGTCGGGGCCGGAACCTGAGGATTCCTCTCCAGTGCTGACATGGATCTTGGGGTACTTCTGGAGTTTCCCCAGGGGAGTCAGTCCTCGTCTGGAATGCGGGCATGCACTTGCGCTTTCCTCCAGAGCGGTAGCAGCAGTGTCACGCAGTCCGCCGCGTGGATCAAAGGATCTATGGTTTTCCCTCGAGTCTTTCCCACGAGGCTTTCCCACGAGGCTTTCCCACAGGGCTGTCCCACGTGCACAAGTGGTGGGAGTCGATCCTCGGCTTGAACGTCAAGGCAGTGCAGGGAAAACAGGTTCCTCTGGAATGGACTGACACATCTGGGGGACTCTTGGAATGGTGGCACGACCCTGGAGTTCCTCTCACCTTTCCTGTGGAGAGCGCCTCCTCTTGAAATGCGACGGGAACGCCGGGAATTCTTTCCCTACGAAACAGGGAAAGGATCCCTCATCTCGAGCTAGGAGGCGGAAACGGGGCTCCCCTGGATGTGTGCGGGACACCACGTGCTTCCTCTCGAGTGCAGACGGGTATGTCGGGGAACTTCTTGAGTTGCAGCAAGGGTGTGAAGGACCGTTTGGAAGTTCCAGTGGTTAGATGTGATTGGCCTCGAGAAGCTTCAGCGGAAATGGGCCTCATCTCGCCTGGAGGGCAAAACCTCCTGGATTTTCTCGAGTTGCGGCAGGTGCTCTCGACTTACGACGGGGACCTCAGGGACCCGCTCTGGTGGCTTCAGGAAAGGCCAGTCCCCATGCGAGTTCCTCGGGGGCCTCTCGGGGTTCCTCTCCCGTCGATGCCGGGGCCGAAGACCTTGTGTGGAGTCGGGGACGGAACCTGAGGATTCCTCTCCAGTGCTGACATGGATCTTGGGGTACTTCTGGAGTCTCCCCAGGGGAGTCAGTCCTCGTCTGGAATGCGGGCATGCACTTGCGCTATCCTCCAGAGCGGTAGCAGCAGTGTCACGCAGTCCGCCGCGTGCATCAAAGGATCTATGGTTTTCCCTCGAGTCTTTCCCACGAGGCTTTCCCACGAGGCCTTCCCACAGGGCTGTCCCACGTACACACGTGGTGGGAGTCGATCCTCGGCTTGAACGTCAAGGCAGTGCAGGGAAAACAGGTTCCTCTGGAATGGACTGACATATCTGGGGGACACTTTGGATGGTGGCACGAGGCTGGAGTCCTCTCGCCTTTCCTGTGGAGAGCGCCTCCTCTTGAGATGCGACGGGAACGCCGGGAATTCTTTCCCTACGAAACAGGGAAAGGATCCCTCATCTCGAGCTAGGAGGCGGAAACGGGGCTCCCCTGGATGTGTGCGGGACCCTCGTGCTTCCTCTTGAGTGGAGACGGGTATGTTGGAGAACTTCTTGAGTTGCAGCAAGGGTGTGAAGGACCCTTTGGAAGTTCCAGTGGTTAGATGTGATTAGCCTCGAGAAGCCTCAGCGGAAATGGGCCTCATCTCGCCTGGAGGCCAAAACCTCCTGGATTTTCTCGAGTTGCGGCAGGTGCTCTCGACTTACGACGGGGACCTCAGGGAACCGCTCTGGTGGCCTCAGGAAAGGCCAGTCCCCATGCGAGTTCCTCGGGGGCCTCTCGGGATTCCTCTCCCATCGATGCCGGGGCCTAAGACCTTGTGTGGAGTCGGGGCCGGAACCTGAGGATTCCTCTCCAGTGCTGACATGGATCTTGGGGTACTTCTGGAGTCTCCCCAGGGGAGTCAGTCCTCGTCTCGAATGCGGGCATGCACTTGCGCTTTCCTCCAGAGCGGTAGCAGCAGTGTCACGCAGTCCGCCGCGTGGATCAAAGGATCTATGGTTTTCCCTCGAGTCTTTCCCAGGAGGCTTTCCCACGAGGCTTTCCCACAGGGCTGTCCCACGTGCACACGTGGTGGGAGTCGATCCTCGGCTTGAACGTCAAGGCAGTGCAGGGAAAACAGGTTCCTCTGGAATGGACTGACACATCTGGGGGACTCTTGGAATGGTGGCACGACCCTGGAGTTCCTCTCGCCTTTCCTGTGGAGAGCGCCTCCTCTTGAGATGCGACGGGAACGCCGGGAATTCTTTCCCTACGAAACAGGGAAAGGATCCCTCATCTCGAGCTAGGAGTCTGAAACGGAGCTCCCCTGGATGTGGGCGGGAAACCACGTGCTTCCTCTCGAGTGGAGACGGGTATGTCGGGGAACTTCTTGAGTTGCAGCAAGGGTGTGAAGGACCCTTTGGAAGTTCCAGTGGTTAGACGTGATTAGCCTCGAGAAGCCTCATCGGAAATGGGCCTCATCTCGCCTGGAGGGCAAAACCTCCTGGATTTTCTCGAGTTGCGGCAGGTGCTCTCGACTTACGACGGGGACCTCAGGGACCCGCTCTGGTGGCCTCAGGAAAGGCCAGTCCCCATGCGAGTTCCTCGGGGGCCTCTGGGGATTCCTCTCCCGTCGATGCCGGGGCCTAAGACCTTGTGTGGAGTCGGGGCCGGAACCTGAGGATTCCTCTCCAGTGCTGACATGGATCTTGGGGTACTTCTGGAGTCTCCCCAGGGGAGTCAGTCCTCGTCTCGAATGCGGGCATGCACTTGCGCTTTCCTCCAGAGCGGTAGCAGCAGTGTCACGCAGTCCGCCGCGTGGATCAAAGGATCTATGGTTTTCCCTCGAGTCTTTCCCACGAGGCTTTCCCACGAGGCTTTCCCACAAGGCTGTCCCACGTGCACACGTGGTGGGAGTCGATCCTCGGCTTGAACGTCAAGGCAGTGCAGGGAAAACAGGTTCCTCTGGAATGGACTGACACATCTGGGGGACTCTTGGAATGGTGGCACGACCCTGGAGTCCTCTCGCCTTTCCTGTGGAGAGCGCCTCCTCTTGAGATGCGACGGGAACGCCGGGAATTCTTTCCCTACGAAACAGGGAAAGGATCCCTCATCTCGAGCTAGGAGGCGGAAACGGGGCTCCCCTGGATGTGTGCGGGACCCTCGTGCTTCCTCTTGAGTGGAGACGGGTATGTTGGAGAACTTCTTGAGTTGCAGCAAGGGTGTGAAGGACCCTTTGGAAGTTCCAGTGGTTAGATGTGATTAGCCTCGAGAAGCCTCAGCGGAAATGGGCCTCATCTCGCCTGGAGGCCAAAACCTCCTGGATTTTCTCGAGTTGCGGCAGGTGCTCTCGACTTACGACGGGGACCTCAGGGAACCGCTCTGGTGGCCTCAGGAAAGGCCAGTCCCCATGCGAGTTCCTCGGGGGCCTCTCGGGATTCCTCTCCCATCGATGCCGGGGCCTAAGACCTTGTGTGGAGTCGGGGCCGGAACCTGAGGATTCCTCTCCAGTGCTGACATGGATCTTGGGGTACTTCTGGAGTCTCCCCAGGGGAGTCAGTCCTCGTCTCGAATGCGGGCATGCACTTGCGCTTTCCTCCAGAGCGGTAGCAGCAGTGTCACGCAGTCCGCCGCGTGGATCAAAGGATCTATGGTTTTCCCTCGAGTCTTTCCCACGAGGCTTTCCCACGAGGCTTTCCCACAAGGCTGTCCCACGTGCACACGTGGTGGGAGTCGATCCTCGGCTTGAACGTCAAGGCAGTGCAGGGAAAACAGGTTCCTCTGGAATGGACTGACACATCTGGGGGACTCTTGGAATGGTGGCACGACCCTGGAGTCCTCTCGCCTTTCCTGTGGAGAGCGCCTCCTCTTGAGATGCGACGGGAACGCCGGGAATTCTTTCCCTACGAAACAGGGAAAGGATCCCTCATCTCGAGCTAGGAGGCGGAAACGGGGCTCCCCTGGATGTGTGCGGGACCCTCGTGCTTCCTCTTGAGTGGAGACGGGTATGTTGGAGAACTTCTTGAGTTGCAGCAAGGGTGTGAAGGACCCTTTGGAAGTTCCAGTGGTTAGATGTGATTAGCCTCGAGAAGCCTCAGCGGAAATGGGCCTCATCTCGCCTGGAGGCCAAAACCTCCTGGATTTTCTCGAGTTGCGGCAGGTGCTCTCGACTTACGACGGGGACCTCAGGGAACCGCTCTGGTGGCCTCAGGAAAGGCCAGTCCCCATGCGAGTTCCTCGGGGGCCTCTCGGGATTCCTCTCCCATCGATGCCGGGGCCTAAGACCTTGTGTGGAGTCGGGGCCGGAACCTGAGGATTCCTCTCCAGTGCTGACATGGATCTTGGGGTACTTCTGGAGTCTCCCCAGGGGAGTCAGTCCTCGTCTCGAATGCGGGCATGCACTTGCGCTTTCCTCCAGAGCGGTAGCAGCAGTGTCACGCAGTCCGCCGCGTGGATCAAAGGATCTATGGTTTTCCCTCGAGTCTTTCCCACGAGGCTTTCCCACGAGGCTTTCCCACAGGGCTGTCCCACGTGCACACGTGGTGGGAGTCGATCCTCGGCTTGAACGTCAAGGCAGTGCAGGGAAAACAGGTTCCTCTGGAATGGACTGACACATCTGGGGGACTCTTGGAATGTTGGCACGACCCTGGAGTTCCTCTCGCCTTTCCTGTGGAGAGCGCCTCCTCTTGAGATGCGACGGGAACGCCGGGAATTCTTTCCCTACGAAACAGGGAAAGGATCCCTCATCTCGAGCTAGGAGTCTGAAACGGAGCTCCCCTGGATGTGGGCGGGAAACCACGTGCTTCCTCTCGAGTGGAGACGGGTATGTCGGGGAACTTCTTGAGTTGCAGCAAGGGTGTGAAGGACCCTTTGGAAGTTCCAGTGGTTAGACGTGATTAGCCTTGAGAAGCCTCATCGGAAATGGGCCTCATCTCGCCTGGAGGGCAAAACCTCCTGGATTTTCTCGAGTTGCGGCAGGTGCTCTCGACTTACGACGGGGACCTCAGGGACCCGCTCTGGTGGCCTCAGGAAAGGCCAGTCCCCATGCGAGTTCCTCGGGGGCCTCTGGGGATTCCTCTCCCGTCGATGCCGGGGCCTAAGACCTTGTGTGGAGTCGGGGCCGGAACCTGAGGATTCCTCTCCAGTGCTGACATGGATCTTGGGGTACTTCTGGAGTTTCCCCAGGGGAGTCAGTCCTCGTCTGGAATGCGGGCATGCACTTGCGCTTTCCTCCAGAGCGGTAGCAGCAGTGTCACGCAGTCCGCCGCGTGGATCAAAGGATCTATGGTTTTCCCTCGAGTCTTTCCCACGAGGCTTTCCCACGAGGCTTTCCCACAGGGCTGTCCCACGTGCACAAGTGGTGGGAGTCGATCCTCGGCTTGAACGTCAAGGCAGTGCAGGGAAAACAGGTTCCTCTGGAATGGACTGACACATCTGGGGGACTCTTGGAATGGCGGCACTACCCTGGAGTTCCTCTCGCCTTTCCTGTGGAGAGCGCCTCCTCTTGAGATGCGACGGGAACGCCGGGAATTCTTTCCCTACGAAACAGGGAAAGGATCCCTCATCTCGAGCTAGGAGGCGGAAACGGGGCTCCCCTGGATGTGTGAGGGACACCACGTGCTTCCTCTCGAGTGCAGACGGGTATGTCGGGGAACTTCTTGAGTTGCAGCAAGGGTGTGAAGGACCGTTTGGAAGTGCCAGTGGTTAGATGTGATTAGCCTCGAGAAGCCTCATCGGAAATGGGCCTCATCTCGCCTGGAGGGCAAAACCTCCTGGATTTTCTCGAGTTGTGGCAGGTGCTCTCGACATACGACGGGGACCTCAGGGACCCGCTCTGGTGGCCTCAGGAAAGGCCAGTCCCCATGCGAGTTCCTCGGGGGCCTCTCGGGATTCCTCTCCCGTCGATGATGGGGCCTAAGACCTTTTGTGGAGTCGGGGCCGGAACCTGAGGATTCCTCTCCAGTGCTGACATGGATCTTGGGGTACTTCTGGAGTCTCCCCAGGGGAGTCAGTCCTCGTCTGGAATGCGGGCATGCACTTGCGCTATCCTCCAGAGCGGTAGCAGCAGTGTCACGCAGTCCGCCGCGTGCATCAAAGGATCTATGGTTTTCCCTCGAGTCTTTCCCACGAGGCTTTCCCACGAAGCCTTCCCACAGGGCTGTCCCACGTGCACACGTGGTGGGAGTCGATCCTCGGCTTGAACGTCAAGGCAGTGCAGGGAAAACAGGTTCCTCTGGAATGGACTGACATATCTGGGGGACACTTTGGATGGTGGCACGACGCTGGAGTCCTCTCGCCTTTCCTGTGGAGAGCGCCTCCTCTTGAGATGCGACGGGAACGCCAGGAATTCTTTCCCTACGAAACAGGGAAAGGATCCCTCATCTCGAGCTAGGAGGCGGAAACGGGGCTCCCCTGGATGTGTGCGGGACCCTCGTGCTTCCTCTCGAGTGGAGACGGGTATGTTGGAGAACTTATTGAGTTGCAGCAAGGGTGTGAAGGACCCTTTGGAAGTTCCAGTGGTTAGATGTGATTAGCCTCGAGAAGCCTCAGCGGAAATGGGCCTCATCTCGCCTGGAGGGCAAAACCTCCTGGATTTTCTCGAGTTGCGGCAGGTGCTCTCGACTTACGACCGGGACCTCAGGGACCCGCTCTGGTGGCCTCAGGAAAGGCCAGTCCCCATGCGAGTTCCTCGGTGGCCTCTCGGGATTCCTCTCCCGTCGATGCCGGGGCCTAAGACCTTGTGTGGAGTCGGGGCCGGAACCTGAGGATTCCTCTCCAGTGCTGACATGGATCTTGGGGTACTTCTGGAGTCTCCCCAGGGGAGTCAGTCCTCGTCTCGAATGCGGGCATGCACTTGCGCTTTCCTCCAGAGCGGTAGCAGCAGTGTCACGCAGTCCGCTTCGTGGATCAAAGGATCTATGGTTTTCCCTCGAGTCTTTCCCACGAGGCTTTCCCACGAGTCTTTCCACAGGGCTGTCCCACGTGCACACGTGGTGGGAGTCGATCCTCGGCTTCAACGTCAAGGCAGTGCAGGGAAAACAGGTTCCTCTGGAATGGACTGACACATCTGGGGGACTCTTGGAATGGTGTCACGACCCTGGTGTTCCTCTCGCCTTTCCTGTGGAGAGCGCCTTCTCTTGAGATGCGACGGGAACGCCGGAAATTCTTTCCCTACGAAACAGGGAAAGGATCCCTCATCTCGAGCTAGGAGGCGGAAACGGGGCTCCCCTGGATGTGTGCGGGACCCTACGTGCTTCCTCTCGAGTGGAGACGGGTATGTCGGGGAACTTCTTGAGTTGCAGCAAGGGTGTGAAGGACCCTTTGGAAGTTCCAGTGGTTAGAAGTGATTAGCCCCGAGAAGCCTCAGCGGAAATGGGCCTCATCTCGCCTGGAGAGCAAAACCTCCTGGATTTTCTCGAGTTGCGGCAGGTGCTCTCGACTTACGACGGGGACCACGGGGACCCGCTCTGGTGGCCTCAGGAAAGGCCAGTCCCCATGCGAGTTCCTCGGGTCCTCTCGGGATTCCTCTCCCGTCGATGCCGGGGCCTAAGACGTTGTGTGGAGTCGGGGCCGGAACCTGAGGATTCCTCTCCAGTGCTGACATGGATCTTGGGGTACTTCTGGAGTCTCCCCAGGGGAGTCAGTCCTCGTCTCGAATGCGGGCATGCACTTGCGCTTTCCTCCAGAGCGGTAGCAGCAGTGTCACGCAGTCCGCCGCTTGGATCAAAGGATCTATGGTTTTCCCTCGAGTCTTTCCCACGAGGCTTTCCCCCGAGGCTTTCCCACAGGGCTGTCCCACGTGCACACTTGGTGGGAGTCGCTCCTCGGCTTGAACGTCAAGGCAGTGCAGGGAAAACAGGTTCCTCTGGAATGGACTGTCACATCTGGGCGTCTCTTGGAATGGTGGCACGACCCTGGAGTTCCTCTCGCCTCTCCTGTGGAGAGCGCCTCCTCTTGAGATGCGACGGGAACGCCGGGAATTCTTTCCCTACGAAACAGGGAAAGTATCCCTCATCTCGAGCTAGGAGGCGGAAACGGGGCTCCCCTGGATGTGTGCTGGACCCCACGTGCTTCCTCTCGAGTGGAGACGGGTATGTCGGCGAACTTCTTGAGTTGCAGCAAGGGTGTGAAGGACCCTTTGGAAGTTCCAGTGGTTAGATGTGATTGGCCTCCAGAAGCCTCAGCGGAAATGGGCCTCATCTCGCCTGGAGGGCAAAACCTCCTGGATTTTCTCGAGTTGCGGCAGGTGCTCTCGACTTACGACGGGGACCTCAGGGACCCGCTCTGGTGGCTTCAGGAAAGGCCAGTCCCCATGCGAGTTCCTCGGGGGCCTCTCGGGGTTCCTCTCCCGTCGATGCCGGGGCCGAAGACCTTGTGTGGAGTCGGGGACGGAACATGAGGATTCCTCTCCAGTGCTGACATGGATCTTGGGGTACTTCTGGAGTCTCCCCAGGGGAGTCAGTCCTCGTCTGGAATGCGGGCATGCACTTGCGCTATCCTCCAGAGCGGTAGCAGCAGTGTCACGCAGTCCGCCGCGTGCATCAAAGGATCTATGGTTTTCCCTCGAGTCTTTCCCACGAGGCTTTCCCACGAGGCCTTCCCACAGGGCTGTCCCACGTGCACACGTGGTGGGAGTCGATCCTCGGCTTGAACGTCAAGGCAGTGCAGGGAAAACAGGTTCCTCTGGAATGGACTGACATATCTGGGGGACACTTTGGATGGTGGCACGAGGCTGGAGTCCTCTCGCCTTTCCTGTGGAGAGCGCCTCCTCTTGAGATGCGACGGGAACGCCGGGAATTCTTTCCCTACGAAACAGGGAAAGGATCCCTCATCTCGAGCTAGGAGGCGGAAAAGGGGCTCCCCTGGATGTGTGCGGGACCCTCGTGCTTCCTCTTGAGTGGAGACGGGTATGTTGGAGAACTTCTTGAGTTGCAGCAAGGGTGTGAAGGACCCTTTGGAAGTTCCAGTGGTTAGATGTGATTAGCCTCGAGAAGCCTCAGCGGAAATGGGCCTCATCTCGCCTGGAGGCCAAAACCTCCTGGATTTTCTCGAGTTGCGGCAGGTGCTCTCGACTTACGACGGGGACCTCAGGGAACCGCTCTGGTGGCCTCAGGAAAGGCCAGTCCGCATGCGAGTTCCTCGGGGGCCTCTCGGGATTCCTCTCCCATCGATGCCGGGGCCTAAGACCTTGTGTGGAGTCGGGGCCGGAACCTGAGGATTCCTCTCCAGTGCTGACATGGATCTTGGGGTACTTCTGGAGTCTCCCCAGGGGAGTCAGTCCTCGTCTCGAATGCGGGCATGCACTTGCGCTTTCCTCCAGAGCGGTAGCAGCAGTGTCACGCAGTCCGCCGCGTGGATCAAAGGATCTATGGTTTTCCCTCGAGTCTTTCCCACGAGGCTTTCCCACGAGGCTTTCCCACAGGGCTGTCCCACGTGCACACGTGGTGGGAGTCGATCCTCGGCTTGAACGTCAAGGCAGTGCAGGGAAAACAGGTTCCTCTGGAATGGACTGACACATCTGGGGGACTCTTGGAATGGTGGCACGACCCTGGAGTTCCTCTCGCCTTTCCTGTGGAGAGCGCCTCCTCTTGAGATGCGACGGGAACGCCGGGAATTCTTTCCCTACGAAACAGGGAAAGGATCCCTCATCTCGAGCTTGGAGTCTGAAACGGAGCTCCCCTGGATGTGGGCGGGAAACCACGTGCTTCCTCTCGAGTGGAGACGGGTATGTCGGGGAACTTCTTGAGTTGCAGCAAGGGTGTGAAGGACCCTTTGGAAGTTCCAGTGGTTAGACGTGATTAGCCTCGAGAAGCCTCATCGGAAATGGGCCTCATCTCGCCTGGAGGGCAAAACCTCCTGGATTTTCTCGAGTTGCGGCAGGTGCTCTCGACTTACGACGGGGACCTCAGGGACCCGCTCTGGTGGCCTCAGGAAAGGCCAGTCCCCATGCGAGTTCCTCGGGGGCCTCTGGGGATTCCTCTCCCGTCGATGCCGGGGCCTAAGACCTTGTGTGGAGTCGGGGCCGGAACCTGAGGATTCCTCTCCAGTGCTGACATGGATCTTGGGGTACTTCTGGAGTCTCCCCAGGGGAGTCAGTCCTCGTCTCGAATGCGGGCATGCACTTGCGCTTTCCTCCAGAGCGGTAGCAGCAGTGTCACGCAGTCCGCCGCGTGGATCAAAGGATCTATGGTTTTCCCTCGAGTCTTTCCCACGAGGCTTTCCCACGAGGCTTTCCCACAAGGCTGTCCCACGTGCACACGTGGTGGGAGTCGATCCTCGGCTTGAACGTCAAGGCAGTGCAGGGAAAACAGGTTCCTCTGGAATGGACTGACACATCTGGGGGACTCTTGGAATGGTGGCACGACCCTGGAGTTCCTCTCGCCTTTCCTATGGAGAGCGCCTCCTCTTGAGATGCGACGGGAACGCCGGGAATTCTTTCCCTATGAAACAGGGAAAGGATCCCTCATCTCGAGCTAGGAGGCGGAAACGGGGCTCCCCTGGATGTGTGCGGGACCCACGTGCTTCCTCTCGAGTGGAGACGGGTATGTTGGGGAACTTCTTGAGTTGCAGCAAGGGTGTGAAGGACCCTTTGGAAGTTCCTGTGGTTAGACGTGATTAGCCTCGAGAAGCCTCAGCGGAAATGGGTCTCATCTCGCCTGGAGGGCAAAACCTCCTGGATTTTCTCGAGTTGCGGCAGGTGCTCTCGACTTACGACGGGGACCTCAGGGACCCGCTCTGGTGGCCTCAGGAAAGGCCAGTCCCCATGCGAGTTCCTCGGGGGCCTCTCGGCATTCCTCTCCCGTCGATGCCGGGGCCTAAGACCTTGTGTGGAGTCGGGGCCGGAACCTGAGGATTCCTCTCCAGTGCTGACATGGATCTTGGGGTACTTCTGGAGTCTCCCCAGGGGAGTCAGTCCTCGTCTCGAATGCGGGCATGCACTTGCGCTTTCCTCCAGAGCGGTAGCA
This sequence comes from Ovis canadensis, assembly GCF_042477335.2. Lineage (NCBI taxonomy): Eukaryota > Metazoa > Chordata > Mammalia > Artiodactyla > Bovidae > Ovis > Ovis canadensis. Next base: position 6,843,434 of record NC_091252.1, read on the forward strand.
GCAGTGTCACGCAGTCCGCCGCGTGCATCAAAGGATCTATGATTTTCCCTCGAGTCTTTCCCACGAGGCTTTCCCACGAGGCTTTCCCACAGGGCTGTCCCACGTGCACACGTGGTGGGAGTCGATCCTCGGCTTGAACGTCAAGGCAGTGCAGGGAAAACAGGTTCCTCTGGAATGGACTGACACATCTGGGGGACTCTTGGAATGGTGGCATGACCCTGGAGTTCCTCTCGCCTTTCCTGTGGAGAGCGCCTCCTCTTGAGATGCGACGGGAACGCCGTGAATTCTTTCCCTACGAAACAGGGAAAGGATCCCTCATCTCGAGCTAGGAGGCGGAAACGGGGCTCCCCTGGATGTGAGCGGGACACCACGTGCTTCCTCTCGAGTGCAGACGGGTATGTCGGGGAACTTCTCGAGTTGCAGCAAGGGTGCGAAGGACCCTTTGGAACTTCCAGTGGTTAGATGTGATTGGCCTCGAGAAGCCTCAGTGGAAATGGGCCTCATCTCGCCTGGAGGGCAAAACCTCCTGGATTTTCTCGAGTTGCGGCAGGTGCTCTCGACTTACGACGGGGACCTCAGGGACCCGCTCTGGTGGCCTCAGGAACGGCCAGTCCCCATGCGAGTTCCTCGGGGGACTCTCGGGATTCCTCTCCCGTCGATCCCGGGGCCTAAGACCTTGTGTGGAGTCGGGGCCGGAACCTGAGGATTCCTCTCCAGTGCTGACATGGATCTTGGGGTACTTCTGGAGTCTCCCCAGGGGAGTCAGTCCTCGTCTCGAATGCGGGCATGCACTTGCGCTTTCCTCCAGAGCGGTAGCAGCAGTGTCACGCAGTCCGCCGCGTGGATCAAAGGATCTATGGTTTTCCCTCGAGTCTTTCCCACGAGGCTTTCCCACGAGGCTTTCCCACAGGGCTGTCCCACGTGCACACGTGGTGGGAGTCGACCTCGGCTTGAACGTCAAGGCAGTGCAGGGAAAACAGGTTCCTCTGGAATGGACTGACACATCTGGGGGACTCTTGGAATGGTGGCACGACCCTGGAGTTCCTCTCGCCTTTCCTGTGGAGAGCGCCTCCTCTTGAGATGCGACGGGGACGCCGGGAATTCTTTCCCTACGAAACAGGGAAAGGATCCCTCATCTCTAGCTAGGTGGCGGAACCGGAGCTCCCCTGGATGTGTGCAGGACCCCACGTGCTTCCTCTCGAGTGGAGACGGGTATGTCGGGGAACTTCTTGAGTTGCAGCAAGGTTGTGAAGGACCATTTGGAAGTTCCAGTGGTTAGACGTGATTAGCCTCGAGAAGCCTCAGCGGAAATGGGCCTCATCTCGCCTGGAGGGCAAAACCTCCTGGATTTTCTCGAGTTGCGGCAGGTGCTCTCGACTTACGACGGGGACCTCAGGGACCCGCTCTGGTGGCCTCAGGAAAGGCCAGTCCCCATGCGAGTTCCTCTGGGGATTCCTCTCCCGTCGATGCCGGGGCCTAAGACCTTGTGTGGAGTCGGGGCCGGAACCTGAGGATTCCTCTCCAGTGCTGACATGGATCTTGGGGTACTTCTGGAGTCTCCCCAGGGGAGTCAGTCCTCGTCTCGAATGCGGGCATGCACTTGGGCTTTCCTCCAGAGCGGCAGCGGCAGTGTCACGCAGTCCGCCGCGTGGATCAAAGGATCTATGGTTTTCCCTCGAGTCTTTCCCACGAGGCTTTCCCACGAGGCTTTCCCACAGGGCTGTCCCACGTGCACACGTGGTGGGAGTCGATCCTCGGCTTGAACGTCAAGGCAGTGCATGGAAAACAGGTTCCTCTGGAATGGACTGACACATCTGGGGGACTCTTGGAATGGTGTCACGACCCTGGAGTTCCTCTCGCCTTTCCTGTGGAGAGCGCCTCCTCTTGAGATGCGACGGGAACGCCGGGAATTCGTTCCCTACGAAACAGGGAAAGGATCCCTCATCTCGAACTTGGAGGCGGAAATGGGGCTCCCCTGGATGTGTGCGGGACACCACGTGCTTCCTCTCGAGTGCAGACGGGTATGTCGGGGAACTTCTTGAGTTGCAGCAAGGGTGTGAAGGACCCTTTGGAAGTTCCAGTGGTTAGATGTGATTGGCCTCGAGAAACCTCAGCGGAAATGGGCCTCATCTCGCCTGGAGGGCAAAAACTCCTGGATTTTCTCGAGTTGCGGCAGGTGCTCTCGACTTACGACGGGGACCTCAGGGAACCGCTCTGGTGGCCTCAGGAAAGGCCAGTCCCCATGCGAGTTCCTAGGGGGCCTCTCGGGATTCCTCTCCCGTCGATGCCGGGGCCTACGACCTTGTGTGGAGTCGGGACCCGAACGTGAGGACTCCTCTCCAGTGCTGACATGGATCTTGGGGTACTTCTGGAGTCTCCCCAGGGGAGTCAGTCCTCGTCTCGAATGCGGGCATGCACTTGCGCTTTCCTCCAGAGCGGTAGCAGCAGTGTCACGCAGTCCGCCGCGTGGATCAAAGGATCTATGGTTTTCCCTCGAGTCTTTCCCACGAGGCTTTCCCACGAGGCTTTCCCACAGGGCTGTCCCACGTGCACACGTGGTGGGAGTCGATCCTCGGCTTGAACGTCAAGGCAGTGCAGGGAAAACAGGTTCCTCTGGAATGGACTGACACATCTGGGGGACTCTTGGAATGGTGGCACGACCCTGGAGTTCCTCTCGCCTTTCCTGTGGAGAGCGCCTCCTCTTGAGATGCGACGGGAACGCCGGGAATTCTTTCCCTACGAAACAGGGAAAGGATCCCTCATCTCGAGCTAGGAGGCGGAAACGGGGCTCCCCTGGATGTGTGCGGGACCCCACGTGCTTCCTCTCGAGTGGAGACGGGTATGTCGGGGAACTTCTTGAGTTGCAGCAATGGTGTGAAGGACCCTTTGGAAGTTCCAGTGGTTAGATGTGATTGGCTTCGAGAAGCCTCAGCGGAAATGGGCCTCATCTCGCCTGGAGGGCAAAACCTCCTGGATTATCTCGAGTTGCGGCAGGTGCTCTCGACTTACGACGGGGACCTCAGGGACCCGCTCTGGTGGCCTCAGGAAAGGCCAGTCCCCATGCGAGTTCCTCGGGGGCCTCTCGGGATTCCTCTCCCGTCGATGCCGGGGCCTAAGACCTTGTGTGGAGTCGGGGCCGGAACCTGAGGATTCCTCTCCAGTGCTGACATGGATCTTGGGGTACTTCTGGAGTCTCCCTAGGGGAGTCAGTCCTCGTCTCGAATGCGGGCATGCACTTGCGCTTTCCTCCAGAGCGGTAGCAGCAGTGTCACGCAGTCCGCCGCGTGGATCAAAGGATCTATGGTTTTCCCTCGAGTCTTTCCCACGAGGCTTTCCCACGAGGCTTTCCCACAGGGCTGTCCCACGTGCACACGTGGTGGGAGTCGATCCTCGGCTTGAACGTCAAGGCAGTGCAGGGAAAACAGGTTCCTCTGGAATGGACTGACACATCTGGGGGACTCTTGGAATGGTGGCACGACCCTGGAGTTCCTCTCGCCTTTCCTGCGGAGAGCGCCTCCTCTTGAGATGCGACGGGAACGCCGGGAATTCTTTCCCTACGAAACAGGGAAAGGATCCCTCATCTCGAGCTAGGAGGCGGAAACGGAGCACCCCTGGATGTGTGCGGGACCCCACGTGCTTCCTCTCGAGTGGAGACGGGTATGTCGGGGAACTTCTTGAGTTGCAGCAAGGGTGTGAAGGACCCTTTGGAAGTTCCAGTGGTTAGATGTGATTGGCCTCGAGAAGCCTCAGCGGAAATGGGCCTCATCTCGCCTGGAGGGCAAAACCTCCTGGATTTTTTCGAGTTGCGGCAGGTCCTCTCGACTTACGACGGGGACCTCAGGGAACCGCTCTGGTGGCCTCAGGAAAGGCCAGTCCCCATGCGAGTTCCTCGGGGGCCTCTCGGGATTCCTCTCCCGTCGATGCCGGGGCCTAAGACATTGTGTGGAGTCGGGGCCGGAACCTGAGGATTCCTCTCCAGTGCTGACATGGATCTTGGGGTACTTCTGGAGTCTCCCCAGGGGAGTCAGTCCTCGTCTCGAATGCGGGCATGCACTTGCACTTTCCTCCAGAGCGGTAGCAGCAGTGTCACGCAGTCCGCCGCGTGGATCAAAGGATCTATGGTTTTCCCTCGAGTCTTTCCCACGAGGCTTTCCCACGAGGCTTTCCCACAGGGCTGTCCCACGTGCACACGTGGTGGGAGTCGATCCTCGGCTTGAACGTCAAGGCAGTGCAGGGAAAACAGGTTCCTCTGGAATGGACTGACACATCTGGGGGACTCTTGGAATGGTGGCACGACCCTGGAGTTCCTCTCGCCTTTCCTGTGGAGAGCGCCTCCTATTGAGATACGACGGGAAGGACGGGAATTCTTTCCCTACGAAACAGGGAAAGGATCCCTCATCTCGAGCTAGGAGGCGGAAAAGGAGCACCCCTGGATGTGTGCGGGACCCCACGTGCTTCCTCTCGAGTGGAGACGGGTATGTCGGGGAACTTCTTGAGTTGCAGCAAGGGTGTGAAGGACCCTTTGGAAGTTCCAGTGGTTAGATGTGATTGGCCTCGAGAAGCCTCAGCGGAAATGGGCCTCATCTCGCCTGGAGGGCAAAACCTCCTGGATTTTCTCGAGTTGTGGCAGGTCCTCTCGACTTACGACGGGGACCTCAGGGAACCGCTCTGGTGGCCTCAGGAAAGGCCAGTCCCCATGCGAGTTTCACGGGGGCCTCTCGGGATTCCTCTCCCGTCGATGCCGGGCCTAAGACCTTGTGTGGAGTCGGGGCCGGAACCTGAGGATTCCTCTCCAGTGCTGACATGGATCTTGGGGTACTTCTGGAGTCTCCCCAGGGGAGTCAGTCCTCGTCTCGAATGCGGGCATGCACTTGCGCTTTCCTCCAGAGCGGTAGCAGCAGTGTCACGCAGTCCGCCGCGTGGATCAAAGGATCTATGGTTTTCCCTCGAGTCTTTCCCACGAGGCTTTCCCACGAGGCTTTCCCACAGGGCTGTCCCACGTGCACACGTGGTGGGAGTCGATCCTCGGCTTGAACGTCAAGGCAGTGCAGGGAAAACAGGTTCCTCTGGAATGGACTGACACATCTGGGGGACTCTTGGAATGGTGGCACGACCCTGGAGTTCCTCTCGCCTTTCCTGTGGAGAGCGCCTCCTCTTGAGATGCGACGGGAACGCCGGGAATTCTTTCCCTACAAACCAGGGAAAGGATCACTCATCTCGAGCTAGGAGGCGGAAACGGGGCTCCCCTGGATGTGTGCGGGACACCACGTGCTTCCTCTCGAGTGCAGACGGGTATGTCGGGGAACTTCTTGAGTTGCAGCAAGGGTGTGAAGGACCCTTTGGAAGTTCCAGTGGTTAGATGTGATTGGCCTCGAGAAGCCTCAGCGGAAATGGGCCTCATCTCGCCTGGAGGGCAAAACCTCCTGGATTTTCTCGAGTTGCGGCAGGTGCTCTCGACGTACGACGGGGAACTCAGGGACCCGCTCTGGTGGCCTCAGGAAAGGCCAGTCCCCATGCGAGTTCTTCGGGGGCCTCTCGGGATTCCTCTCCCGTCGATGCCGGGGCCTAAGACCTTGTGTGGATTCGGGGCCGGAACCTGAGGATTCCTCTCCAGTGCTGACATGGATCTTGGGGTACTTCTGGAGTCTCCCCAGGGGAGTCAGTCCTCGTCTCGAATGCGGGCATGCACTTGCGCTTTCCTCCAGAGCGGTAGCAGCAGTGTCACGCAGTCCGCCGCGTGGATCAAAGGATGTATGGTTTTCCCTCGAGTCTTTCCCACGAGGCTTTCCCACGAGGCTTTCCCACAGGGCTGTCCCACGTGCACACGTGGTGGGAGTCGATCCTCGGCTTGAACGTCAAGGCAGTGCAGGGAAAACAGGTTCCTCTGGAATGGACTGACACATCTGGGGGACTCTTGGAATGGTGGGATGACCCTGGAGTTTCTCTCGCCTTACCTGTGGAGAGCGCCTCCTCTTGAGATGCGACGGGAACGCCGGGAATTCTTTCCCTACGAAACAGGGAAAGGATCCCTCATCTCGAGCTAGGAGGCGGAAACGGGGCTCCCCTGGATATGTGCGGGACACCACGTGCTTCCTCTCGAGTGCAAACGGGTAGGTCGGGGAACTTCTTGAGTTGCAGCAAGGGTGTGAAGGACCCTTTGGAAGTTCCAGTGGTTAGATGTGATTGGCCTCGAGAAGCCTCAGCGGAAATGGGCCTCATTTCGCCTGGAGGTGAAAACCTCCTGGATTTTTTCGAGTTGCGGCAGGTGCTCTCGACTTACCACGGGGACCTCAGGGAACCGCTCTGGTGGCCTCAGGAAAGGCCAGTCCCCATGCGAGTTCCTCGGGGGCCTCTCGGGATTCCTCTCCCGTCGATGCCGGGGACTATGACCTTGTGTGGAGTCGGGGCCGGAACCTGAGGATTCCTCTCCAGTGGTGACATGGATCTTGGGGTACTTCTGGAGTCTCACCAGTGGAGTCAGTCCTCGTCTCGAATACGGGCATGCACTTGCGCTTTCCTCCAGAGCGGTAGCAGCAGTGTCACGCAGTCCGCCGCGTGGATCAAAGGATCTATGGTTTTCCCTCGAGGCTTTCCCACGAGGCTTTCCCACGAGGCTTTCCCACGAGGCTTTCCCACAGGGCTGTCCCACGTGCACACGTGGTGGGAGTCGATCCTCGGCTTGAACGTCAAGGCAGTGCAGGGAAAACAGGTTCCTCTGGAATGGACTGACACATCTGGGGGACTCTTGGAATGGTGGCACGACCCTGGAGTTTCTCTCGCCTTTCCTGTGGAGAGCGCCTCCTCTTGAGATGCGACGGGAACGCCGGGAATTCGTTCCCTACGAAACAGGGAAAGGATCCCTCATCTCGAGCTAGGAGGCGGAAACGGGGCTCCCCTGGATGTGTGCGGGACCCACGTGCTTCCTCTCGAGTGGAGACGGGTATGTCTGTGAACTTCTTGAGTTGCAGCAAGGGTGTGAAGGACCCTTTGGAAGTTCCAGTGTTTAGACGTGATTAGCCTCGAGAAGCCTCAGCGGAAATGGGCCTCATCTCGCCTGGAGGGCAAAACCTCCTGGATTTTCTCGAGTTGCGGCAGGTGCTCTCGACTTACGACCGGGACCTCAGGGACCCGCTCTGGTGGCCTCAGGAAAGGCCAGTCCCCATGCGAGTTCCTCGGGGGCCTCTCGGGATTCCTCTCCCGTCGATGCCGGGGCCTAAGACCTTGTGTGGAGTCGGGGCCGGAACCTGAGGATTCCTCTCCAGTGCTGACATTGATCTTGGTGTACTTCTGGAGTCTCCCCAGGGGAGTAAGTCCTCGTCTCGAATGCGGGCATGCACTTGCGCTTTCCTCCAGAGCGGTAGCAGCAGTGTCACGCAGTCCGCCGCGTGGATCAAAGGATCTATGGTTTTCCCTCGAGTCTTTCCCACGAGGCTTTCCCACGAGGCTTTCCCACAGGGCTGTCCCACGTGCACACGTGGTGGGAGTCGATCCTCGGTTGAACGTCAAGGCAGTGCAGGGAAAACAGGTTCCTCTGGAATGGACTGACACATCTGGGGGACTCTTGGACTGGTGGCATGACCCTGGAGTTCCTCTCGCCTTTCCTGTGGAGAGCGCCTCCTCTTGAGATGCGACGGGAACGCCGGGAATTCTTTCCCTACGAAACAGGGAAAGGATCCCTCATCTCGAGCTAGGAGGAGGAAACGGGGCTCCCCTGGATGTGAGCGGGACACCACGTGCTTCCTCTCGAGTGGAGACGGGTATGTCGGGGAACTTCTTGAGTTGCAGCAAGGGTGTGAAGGACACTTTGGAAGTTCCAGTGGTTAGATGTGATTGGCCTCGAGAAGCCTCAGCGGAAATGGGCCTCATCTCGCCTGGAGGGCAAAACCTCCTGGATTTTCTCGAGTTGCGGCAGGTGCTCTCGACTTACGTCAGGGACCTCAGGGAACCGCTCTGGTGGCCTCAGGAAAAACCAGTCCCCATGCGAGTTCCACGGGGGCCTCTCGGGATTCCTCTCCCGTCGATGCCGGGGCCTAAGACCTTGTGTGGAGTCGGGGCCGGAACCTGAGGATTCCTCTCCAGTGCTGACATGGATCTTGGGGTACTTCAGGAGTCTCCCCAGGGGAGTCAGTCCTCGTCTCGAATGCGGGCAGGCACTTGCGCTTTCCTCCAGAGCGGTAGCAGCAGTGTCACGCAGTCCGCCGCGTGGATCAAAGGATCTATGGTTTTCCCTCGAGTCTTTCCCACGAGGCTTTCCCACGAGGCTTTCCCACAGGGCTGTCCCACGTGCACACGTGGTGGGAGTCGATCCTCGGCTTGAACGTCAAGGCAGTGCAGGGAAAACAGGTTCCTCTGGAATGGACTGACACATCTGGGGGACTCTTGGAATGGTGTCACGACCCTGGAGTTCCTCTCGCCTTTCCTGTGGAGAGCGCCTCCTCTTGAGATGCGACGGGAACGCCGGGAATTCTTTCCCTACGAAACAGGGAAAGGATCCCTCATCTCGAGCTAGGAGGCGGAAACGGGTCTCCCCTGGATGTGTGCGGGACCCACGTGCTTCCTCTCGAGTGGAGTCGGGTATGTCGGGGAACTTCTTGAGTTGCAGCAAGGGTGTGAAGGACCCTTTGGAAGTTCCAGTGGTTAGACGTGATTAGCCTCAAGAAGCCTCAGCGGAAATGGGCCTCATCTCGCCTGGAGGTGAAAACCTCCTGGATTTTCTCGAGTTGCGGCAGGTGCTCTCGACTTACGACTGGGACCTCAGGGACCCGCTCCGGTGGCCTCAGGAAAGGCCAGTCCCCATGCGAGTTCCTCGAGGGCCACTCGGGGTTCCTCTCCCGTCGATGCCGGGGCCTAAGACCTTGTGTGGAGTCGGGGCCGGAACCTGAGGATTCCTCTCCAGTGCTGACATGGATCTTGGGGTACTTCTGGAGTTTCCCCAGGGGAGTCAGTCCTCGTCTCGAATGCGGGCATGCACTTGCGCTTTCCTCCAGAGCGGTAGCAGCAGTGTCACGCAGTCCGCCGCGTGCATCAAAGGATCTATGATTTTCCCTCGAGTCTTTCCCACGAGGCTTTCCCACGAGGCTTTCCCACAGGGCTGTCCCACGTGCACACGTGGTGGGAGTCGATCCTCGGCTTGAACGTCAAGGCAGTGCAGGGAAAACAGGTTCCTCTGGAATGGACTGACACATCTGGGGGACTCTTGGAATGGTGGCATGACCCTGGAGTTCCTCTCGCCTTTCCTGTGGAGAGCGCCTCCTCTTGAGATGCGACGGGAACGCCGGGAATTCTTTCCCTACGAAACAGGGAAAGGATCCCTCATCTCGAGCTAGGAGGCGGAAACGGGGCTCCCCTGGATGTGAGCGGGACACCACGTGCTTCCTCTCGAGTGCAGACGGGTATGTCGGGGAACTTCTCGAGTTGCAGCAAGGGTGCGAAGGACCCTTTGGAACTTCCAGTGGTTAGATGTGATTGGCCTCGAGAAGCCTCAGTGGAAATGGGCCTCATCTCGCCTGGAGGGCAAAACCTCCTGGATTTTCTCGAGTTGCGGCAGGTGCTCTCGACTTACGACGGGGACCTCAGGGACCCGCTCTGGTGGCCTCAGGAACGGCCAGTCCCCATGCGAGTTCCTCGGGGGACTCTCGGGATTCCTCTCCCGTCGATCCCGGGGCCTAAGACCTTGTGTGGAGTCGGGGCCGGAACCTGAGGATTCCTCTCCAGTGCTGACATGGATCTTGGGGTACTTCTGGAGTCTCCCCAGGGGAGTCAGTCCTCGTCTCGAATGCGGGCATGCACTTGCGCTTTCCTCCAGAGCGGTAGCAGCAGTGTCACGCAGTCCGCCGCGTGGATCAAAGGATCTATGGTTTTCCCTCGAGTCTTTCCCACGAGGCTTTCCCACGAGGCTTTCCCACAGGGCTGTCCCACGTGCACACGTGGTGGGAGTCGATCCTCGGCTTGAACGTCAAGGCAGTGCAGGGAAAACAGGTTCCTCTGGAATGGACTGACACATCTGGGGGACTCTTGGAATGGTGGCACGACCCTGGAGTTCCTCTCGCCTTTCCTGTGGAGAGCGCCTCCTCTTGAGATACGACGGGAAGGCCGGGAATTCTTTCCCTACGAAACAGGGAAATGATCCCTCATCTCGAGCTAGGAGGCGGAAAAGGAGCACCCCTGGATGTGTGCGGGACCCCACGTGCTTCCTCTCGAGTGGAGACGGGTATGTCGGGGAACTTCTTGAGTTGCAGCAAGGGTGTGAAGGACCCTTTGGAAGTTCCAGTGGTTAGATGTGATTGGCCTCGAGAAGCCTCAGCGGAAATGGGCCTCATCTCGCCTGGAGGGCAAAACCTCCTGGATTTTCTCGAGTTGTGGCATGTCCTCTCGACTTACGACGGGGACCTCAGGGAACCGCTCTGGTGGCCTCAGGAAAGGCCAGTCCCCATGCGAGTTTCACGGAGGCCTCTCGGGATTCCTCTCCCGTCGATGCCGGGGCCTAAGACCTTGTGTGGAGTCGGGGCCGGAACCTGAGGATTCCTCTCCAGTGCTGACATGGATCTTGGGGTACTTCTGGAGTCTCCCCAGGGGAGTCAGTCCTCGTCTCGAATGCGGGCATGCACTTGCGCTTTCCTCCAGAGCGGTAGCAGCAGTGTCACGCAGTCCGCCGCGTGGATCAAAGGATCTATGGTTTTCCCTCGAGTCTTTCCCACGAGGCTTTCCCACGAGGCTTTCCCACAGGGCTGTCCCACGTGCACACGTGGTGGGAGTCGATCCTCGGCTTGAACGTCAAGGCAGTGCAGGGAAAACAGGTTCCTCTGGAATGGACTGACACATCTGGGGGACTCTTGGAATGGTGTCACGACCCTGGAGTTCCTCTCGCCTTTCCTGTGGAGAGCGACTCCTCTTGAGATGCGACGGGAACGCCGGGAATTCTTTCCCTACGAAACAGGGAATGGATCACTCATCTCGAGCTAGGAGGCGGAAACGGGGCTCCCCTGGTTGTGTGCGGGACATCACGTGCTTCCTCTCGAGTGCAGACGGGTATGTCGGGGAACTTCTTGAGTTGCAGCAAGGGTGTGAAGGACCCTTTGGAAGTTCCAGTGGTTAGATGTGATTGGCCTCGAGAAGCCTCAGCGGAAATGGGCCTCATCTCGCCTGGAGGGCAAAACCACCTGGATTTTCTCGAGTTGCGGCAGGTGCTCTCGACTTACGACGGGGACCTCAGGGACCCGCTCTGGTGGCCTCAGGAAAGGCCAGTCCCCATGCGAGTTCTTCGGGGGCCTCTCGGGATTCCTCTCCCGTCGATGCCGGGGCCTAAGACCTTGTGTGGATTCGGGGCCGGAACCTGAGGATTCCTCTCCAGTGCTGACATGGATCTTGGGGTACTTCTGGAGTCTCCCCAGGGGAGTCATTCCTCGTCTCTAATGCGGGCATGCACTTGTGCTTTCCTCCAGAGCGGTAGCAGCAGTGTCACGCAGTCCGCCGCGTGGATCAAAGGATGTATGGTTTTCCCTCGAGTCTTTCCCACGAGGCTTTCCCACGAGGCATTCCCACAGGGCTGTCCCACGTGCACGCGTGGTGGGAGTCGATCCTCGGCTTGAACGTCAAGGCAGTGCAGGGAAAACAGGTTCCTCTGGAATGGACTGACACATCTGGGGGACTCTTGGAATGGTGGCACGACCCTGGAGTTCCTCTCGCCTTTCCTGTGGAGAGCGCCTCCTCTTGAGATGCGACGGGAACGCCGGGAATTCTTTCCCTACAAACCAGGGAAAGGATCACTCATCTCGAGCTAGGAGGCGGAAACGGGGCTCCCCTGGATGTGTGCGGGACACCACGTGCTTCCTCTCGAGTGCAGACGGGTATGTCGGGGAACTTCTTGAGTTGCAGCAAGGGTGTGAAGGACCCTTTGGAAGTTCCAGTGGTTAGATGTGATTGGCCTCGAGAAGCCTCAGCGGAAATGGGCCTCATCTCGCCTGGAGGGCAAAACCTCCTGGATTTTCTCGAGTTGCGGCAGGTGCTCTCGACGTACGACGGGGAACTCAGGGACCCGCTCTGGTGGCCTCAGGAAAGGCCAGTCCCCATGCGAGTTCTTCGGGGGCCTCTCGGGATTCCTCTCCCGTCGATGCCAGGGCCTAAGACCTTGTGTGGAGTCGGGGCCGGAACCTGAGGATTCCTCTCCAGTGCTGACATGGATCTTGGGGTACTTCTGGAGTCTCCCCAGGGGAGTCAGTCCTCGTCTCGAATGCGGGCATGCACTTGCGCTTTCCTCCAGAGCGGTAGCAGCAGTGTCACGCAGTCCGCCGCGTGGATCAAAGGATGTATGGTTTTCCCTCGAGTCTTTCCCACGAGGCTTTCCCACGAGGCTTTCCCACAGGGCTGTCCCACGTGCACACGTGGTGGGAGTCGATCCTCGGCTTGAACGTCAAGGCAGTGCAGGGAAAACAGGTTCCTCTGGAATGGACTGACACATCTGGGGGACTCTTGGAATGGTGGGATGACCCTGGAGTTTCTCTCGCCTTACCTGTGGAGAGCGCCTCCTCTTGAGATGCGACGGGAACGCCGGGAATTCTTTCCCTACGAAACAGGGAAAGGATCCCTCATCTCGAGCTAGGAGGCGGAAACGGGGCTCCCCTGGATATGTGCGGGACACCACGTGCTTCCTCTCGAGTGCAAACGGGTAGGTCGGGGAACTTCTTGAGTTGCAGCAAGGGTGTGAAGGACCCTTTGGAAGTTCCAGTGGTTAGATGTGATTGGCCTCGAGAAGCCTCAGCGGAAATGGGCCTCATTTCGCCTGGAGGTGAAAACCTCCTGGATTTTTTCGAGTTGCGGCAGGTGCTCTCGACTTACGACGGGGACCTCAGGGAACCGCTCTGGTGGCCTCAGGAAAGGCCAGTCCCCATGCGAGTTCCTCGGGGGCCTCTCGGGATTCCTCTCCCGTCGATGCCGGGGACTATGACCTTGTGTGGAGTCGGGGCCGGAACCTGAGGATTCCTCTCCAGTGGTGACATGGATCTTGGGGTACTTCTGGAGTCTCACCAGTGGAGTCAGTCCTCGTCTCGAATACGGGCATGCACTTGCGCTTTCCTCCAGAGCGGTAGCAGCAGTGTCACGCAGTCCGCCGCGTGGATCAAAGGATCTATGGTTTTCCCTCGAGGCTTTCCCACGAGGCTTTCCCACGAGGCTTTCCCACGAGGCTTTCCCACAGGGCTGTCCCACGTGCACACGTGGTGGGAGTCGATCCTCGGCTTGAACGTCAAGGCAGTGCAGGGAAAACAGGTTCCTCTGGAATGGACTGACACATCTGGGGGACTCTTGGAATGGTGGCACGACCCTGGAGTTTCTCTCGCCTTTCCTGTGGAGAGCGCCTCCTCTTGAGATGCGACGGGAACGCCGGGAATTCGTTCCCTACGAAACAGGGAAAGGATCCCTCATCTCGAGCTAGGAGGCGGAAACGGGGCTCCCCTGGATGTGTGCGGGACCCACGTGCTTCCTCTCGAGTGGAGACGGGTATGTCTGTGAACTTCTTGAGTTGCAGCAAGGGTGTGAAGGACCCTTTGGAAGTTCCAGTGTTTAGACGTGATTAGCCTCGAGAAGCCTCAGCGGAAATGGGCCTCATCTCGCCTGGAGGGCAAAACCTCCTGGATTTTCTCGAGTTGCGGCAGGTGCTCTCGACTTACGACCGGGACCTCAGGGACCCGCTCTGGTGGCCTCAGGAAAGGCCAGTCCCCATGCGAGTTCCTCGGGGGCCTCTCGGGATTCCTCTCCCGTCGATGCCGGGGCCTAAGACCTTGTGTGGAGTCGGGGCCGGAACCTGAGGATTCCTCTCCAGTGCTGACATTGATCTTGGTGTACTTCTGGAGTCTCCCCAGGGGAGTCAGTCCTCGTCTCGAATGCGGGCATGCACTTGCGCTTTCCTCCAGAGCGGTAGCAGCAGTGTCACGCAGTCCGCCGCGTGGATCAAAGGATCTATGGTTTTCCCTCGAGTCTTTCCCACGAGGCTTTCCCACGAGGCTTTCCCACAGGGCTGTCCCACGTGCACACGTGGTGGGAGTCGATCCTCGGTTGAACGTCAAGGCAGTGCAGGGAAAACAGGTTCCTCTGGAATTGACTGACACATCTGGGGGACTCTTGGACTGGTGGCATGACCCTGGAGTTCCTCTCGCCTTTCCTGTGGAGAGCGCCTCCTCTTGAGATGCGACGGGAACGCCGGGAATTCTTTCCCTACGAAACAGGGAAAGGATCCCTCATCTCGAGCTAGGAGGAGGAAACGGGGCTCCCCTGGATGTGAGCGGGACACCACGTGCTTCCTCTCGAGTGGAGACGGGTATGTCGGGGAACTTCTTGAGTTGCAGCAAGGGTGTGAAGGACACTTTGGAAGTTCCAGTGGTTAGATGTGATTGGCCTCGAGAAGCCTCAGCGGAAATGGGCCTCATCTCGCCTGGAGGGCAAAACCTCCTGGATTTTCTCGAGTTGCGGCAGGTGCTCTCGACTTACGTCAGGGACCTCAGGGAACCGCTCTGGTGGCCTCAGGAAAAACCAGTCCCCATGCGAGTTCCACGGGGGCCTCTCGGGATTCCTCTCCCGTCGATGCCGGGGCCTAAGACCTTGTGTGGAGTCGGGGCCGGAACCTGAGGATTCCTCTCCAGTGCTGACATGGATCTTGGGGTACTTCAGGAGTCTCCCCAGGGGAGTCAGTCCTCGTCTCGAATGCGGGCAGGCACTTGCGCTTTCCTCCAGAGCGGTAGCAGCAGTGTCACGCAGTCCGCCGCGTGGATCAAAGGATCTATGGTTTTCCCTCGAGTCTTTCCCACGAGGCTTTCCCACGAGGCTTTCCCACAGGGCTGTCCCACGTGCACACGTGGTGGGAGTCGATCCTCGGCTTGAACGTCAAGGCAGTGCAGGGAAAACAGGTTCCTCTGGAATGGACTGACACATCTGGGGGTCTCTTGGAATGGTGTCACGACCCTGGAGTTCCTCTCGCCTTTCCTGTGGAGAGCGCCTCCTCTTGAGATGCGACGGGAACGCCGGGAATTCTTTCCCTACGAAACAGGGAAAGGATCCCTCATCTCGAGCTAGGAGGCGGAAACGGGGCTCCCCTGGATGTGTGCGGGACCCACGTGCTTCCTCTCGAGTGGAGTCGGGTATGTCGGGGAACTTCTTGAGTTGCAGCAAGGGTGTGAAGGACCCTTTGGAAGTTCCAGTGGTCAGACGTGATTAGCCTCAAGAAGCCTCAGCGGAAATGGGCCTCATCTCGCCTGGAGGTGAAAACCTCCTGGATTTTCTCGAGTTGCGGCAGGTGCTCTCGACTTATGACTGGGACCTCAGGGACCCGCTCCGGTGGCCTCAGGAAAGGCCAGTCCCCATGCGAGTTCCTCGGGGGCCACTCGGGGTTCCTCTCCCGTCGATGCCGGGGCCTAAGACCTTGTGTGGAGTCGGGGCCGGAAGCTGAGGATTCCTCTCCAGTGCTGACATGGATCTTGGGGTACTTCTGGAGTCTCCCCAGGGGAGTCAGTCCTCGTCTCGAATGCGGGCATGCACTTGCGCTTTCCTCCAGAGCGGTAGCAGCAGTGTCACGCAGTCCGCCGCGTGGATCAAAGGATCTATGGTTTTCCCTCGAGTCTTTCCCACGAGGCTTTCCCACGAGGCTTTCCCACAGGGCTGTCCCACGTGCACACGTGGTGGGAGTCGATCCTCGGCTTGAACGTCAAGGCAGTGCAGGGAAAACAGGTTCCTCTGGAATGGACTGACACATCTGGGGGACTCTTGGAATGGTGGCACGACCCTGGAGTTCCTCTCGCCTTTCCTGTGGAGAGCGCCTCCTCTTGAGATGCGACGGGGACGCCGGGAATTCTTTCCCTACGAAACAGGGAAAGGATCCCTCATCTCTAGCTAGGGGGCGGAACCGGAGCTCCCCTGGATGTGTGCAGGACCCCACGTGCTTCCTCTCGAGTGGAGACGGGTATGTCGGGGAACTTCTTGAGTTGCAGCAAGGTTGTGAAGGACCATTTGGAAGTTCCAGTGGTAGCCGTGATTAGCCTCGAGAAGCCTCATCGGAAATGGGCCTCATCTCGCCTGGAGGGCAAAACCTCCTGGATTTTCTCGAGTTGCGGCAGGTGCTCTCGACTTACGACGGGGACCTCAGGGACCCGCTCTGGTGGCCTCAGGAAAGGCCAGTCCCCATGCGAGTTCCTCTGGGGATTCCTCTCCCGTCGATGCCGGGGCCTAAGACCTTGTGTGGAGTCGGGGCCGGAACCTGAGGATTCCTCTCCAGTGCTGACATGGATCTTGGGGTACTTCTGGAGTCTCCCCAGGGGAGTCAGTCCTCGTCTCGAATGCGGGCATGCACTTGGGCTTTCCTCCAGAGCGGCAGCGGCAGTGTCACGCAGTCCGCCGCGTGGATCAAAGGATCTATGGTTTTCCCTCGAGTCTTTCCCACGAGGCTTTCCCACGAGGCTTTCCCACAGGGCTGTCCCACGTGCACACGTGGTGGGAGTCGATCCTCGGCTTGAACGTCAAGGCAGTGCATGGAAAACAGGTTCCTCTGGAATGGACTGACACATCTGGGGGACTCTTGGAATGGTGGCACGACCCTGGAGTTCCTCTCGCCTTTCCTGTGGAGAGCGCCTCCTCTTGAGATGCGACGGGAACGCCGGGAATTCTTTCCCTACGAAACAGGGAAAGGATCCCTCATCTCGAGCTAGGAGGCGGAAACGGGGCTCCCCTGGATATGTGCGGGACACCACGTGCTTCCTCTCGAGTGCAAACGGGTAGGTCGGGGAACTTCTTGAGTTGCAGCAAGGGTGTGAAGGACCCTTTGGAAGTTCCAGTGGTTAGATGTGATTGGCCTCGAGAAGCCTCAGCGGAAATGGGCCTCATTTCGCCTGGAGGTGAAAACCTCCTGGATTTTTTCGAGTTGCGGCAGGTGCTCTCGACTTACGACGGGGACCTCAGGGAACCGCTCTGGTGGCCTCAGGAAAGGCCAGTCCCCATGCGAGTTCCTCGGGGGCCTCTCGGGATTCCTCTCCCGTCGATGCCGGGGACTATGACCTTGTGTGGAGTCGGGGCCGGAACCTGAGGATTCCTCTCCAGTGGTGACATGGATCTTGGGGTACTTCTGGAGTCTCACCAGTGGAGTCAGTCCTCGTCTCGAATACGGGCATGCACTTGCGCTTTCCTCCAGAGCGGTAGCAGCAGTGTCACGCAGTCCGCCGCGTGGATCAAAGGATCTATGGTTTTCCCTCGAGGCTTTCCCACGAGGCTTTCCCACGAGGCTTTCCCACGAGGCTTTCCCACAGGGCTGTCCCACGTGCACACGTGGTGGGAGTCGATCCTCGGCTTGAACGTCAAGGCAGTGCAGGGAAAACAGGTTCCTCTGGAATGGACTGACACATCTGGGGGACTCTTGGAATGGTGGCACGACCCTGGAGTTTCTCTCGCCTTTCCTGTGGAGAGCGCCTCCTCTTGAGATGCGACGGGAACGCCGGGAATTCGTTCCCTACGAAACAGGGAAAGGATCCCTCATCTCGAGCTAGGAGGCGGAAACGGGGCTCCCCTGGATGTGTGCGGGACCCACGTGCTTCCTCTCGAGTGGAGACGGGTATGTCTGTGAACTTCTTGAGTTGCAGCAAGGGTGTGAAGGACCCTTTGGAAGTTCCAGTGTTTAGACGTGATTAGCCTCGAGAAGCCTCAGCGGAAATGGGCCTCATCTCGCCTGGAGGGCAAAACCTCCTGGATTTTCTCGAGTTGCGGCAGGTGCTCTCGACTTACGACCGGGACCTCAGGGACCCGCTCTGGTGGCCTCAGGAAAGGCCAGTCCCCATGCGAGTTCCTCGGGGGCCTCTCGGGATTCCTCTCCCGTCGATGCCGGGGCCTAAGACCTTGTGTGGAGTCGGGGCCGGAACCTGAGGATTCCTCTCCAGTGCTGACATTGATCTTGGTGTACTTCTGGAGTCTCCCCAGGGGAGTCAGTCCTCGTCTCGAATGCGGGCATGCACTTGCGCTTTCCTCCAGAGCGGTAGCAGCAGTGTCACGCAGTCCGCCGCGTGGATCAAAGGATCTATGGTTTTCCCTCGAGTCTTTCCCACGAGGCTTTCCCACGAGGCTTTCCCACAGGGCTGTCCCACGTGCACACGTGGTGGGAGTCGATCCTCGGTTGAACGTCAAGGCAGTGCAGGGAAAACAGGTTCCTCTGGAATGGACTGACACATCTGGGGGACTCTTGGACTGGTGGCATGACCCTGGAGTTCCTCTCGCCTTTCCTGTGGAGAGCGCCTCCTCTTGAGATGCGACGGGAACGCCGGGAATTCTTTCCCTACGAAACAGGGAAAGGATCCCTCATCTCGAGCTAGGAGGAGGAAACGGGGCTCCCCTGGATGTGAGCGGGACACCACGTGCTTCCTCTCGAGTGGAGACGGGTATGTCGGGGAACTTCTTGAGTTGCAGCAAGGGTGTGAAGGACACTTTGGAAGTTCCAGTGGTTAGATGTGATTGGCCTCGAGAAGCCTCAGCGGAAATGGGCCTCATCTCGCCTGGAGGGCAAAACCTCCTGGATTTTCTCGAGTTGCGGCAGGTGCTCTCGACTTACGTCAGGGACCTCAGGGAACCGCTCTGGTGGCCTCAGGAAAAACCAGTCCCCATGCGAGTTCCACGGGGGCCTCTCGGGATTCCTCTCCCGTCGATGCCGGGGCCTAAGACCTTGTGTGGAGTCGGGGCCGGAACCTGAGGATTCCTCTCCAGTGCTGACATGGATCTTGGGGTACTTCAGGAGTCTCCCCAGGGGAGTCAGTCCTCGTCTCGAATGCGGGCAGGCACTTGCGCTTTCCTCCAGAGCGGTAGCAGCAGTGTCACGCAGTCCGCCGCGTGGATCAAAGGATCTATGGTTTTCCCTCGAGTCTTTCCCACGAGGCTTTCCCACGAGGCTTTCCCACAGGGCTGTCCCACGTGCACACGTGGTGGGAGTCGATCCTCGGCTTGAACGTCAAGGCAGTGCAGGGAAAACAGGTTCCTCTGGAATGGACTGACACATCTGGGGGACTCTTGGAATGGTGTCACGACCCTGGAGTTCCTCTCGCCTTTCCTGTGGAGAGCGCCTCCTCTTGAGATGCGACGGGAACGCCGGGAATTCTTTCCCTACGAAACAGGGAAAGGATCCCTCATCTCGAGCTAGGAGGCGGAAACGGGGCTCCCCTGGATGTGTGCGGGACCCACGTGCTTCCTCTCGAGTGGAGTCGGGTATGTCGGGGAACTTCTTGAGTTGCAGCAAGGGTGTGAAGGACCCTTTGGAAGTTCCAGTGGTCAGACGTGATTAGCCTCAAGAAGCCTCAGCGGAAATGGGCCTCATCTCGCCTGGAGGTGAAAACCTCCTGGATTTTCTCGAGTTGCGGCAGGTGCTCTCGACTTATGACTGGGACCTCAGGGACCCGCTCCGGTGGCCTCAGGAAAGGCCAGTCCCCATGCGAGTTCCTCGGGGGCCACTCGGGGTTCCTCTCCCGTCGATGCCGGGGCCTAAGACCTTGTGTGGAGTCGGGGCCGGAACCTGAGGATTCCTCTCCAGTGCTGACATGGATCTTGGGGTACTTCTGGAGTCTCCCCAGGGGAGTCAGTCCTCGTCTCGAATGCGGGCATGCACTTGCGCTTTCCTCCAGAGCGGTAGCAGCAGTGTCACGCAGTCCGCCGCGTGGATCAAAGGATCTATGGTTTTCCCTCGAGTCTTTCCCACGAGGCTTTCCCACGAGGCTTTCCCACAGGGCTGTCCCACGTGCACACGTGGTGGGAGTCGATCCTCGGCTTGAACGTCAAGGCAGTGCAGGGAAAACAGGTTCCTCTGGAATGGACTGACACATCTGGGGGACTCTTGGAATGGTGGCACGACCCTGGAGTTCCTCTCGCCTTTCCTGTGGAGAGCGCCTCCTCTTGAGATGCGACGGGGACGCCGGGAATTCTTTCCCTACGAAACAGGGAAAGGATCCCTCATCTCTAGCTAGGGGGCGGAACCGGAGCTCCCCTGGATGTGTGCAGGACCCCACGTGCTTCCTCTCGAGTGGAGACGGGTATGTCGGGGAACTTCTTGAGTTGCAGCAAGGTTGTGAAGGACCATTTGGAAGTTCCAGTGGTAGCCGTGATTAGCCTCGAGAAGCCTCATCGGAAATGGGCCTCATCTCGCCTGGAGGGCAAAACCTCCTGGATTTTCTCGAGTTGCGGCAGGTGCTCTCGACTTACGACGGGGACCTCAGGGACCCGCTCTGGTGGCCTCAGGAAAGGCCAGTCCCCATGCGAGTTCCTCTGGGGATTCCTCTCCCGTCGATGCCGGGGCCTAAGACCTTGTGTGGAGTCGGGGCCGGAACCTGAGGATTCCTCTCCAGTGCTGACATGGATCTTGGGGTACTTCTGGAGTCTCCCCAGGGGAGTCAGTCCTCGTCTCGAATGCGGGCATGCACTTGGGCTTTCCTCCAGAGCGGCAGCGGCAGTGTCACGCAGTCCGCCGCGTGGATCAAAGGATCTATGGTTTTCCCTCGAGTCTTTCCCACGAGGCTTTCCCACGAGGCTTTCCCACAGGGCTGTCCCACGTGCACACGTGGTGGGAGTCGATCCTCGGCTTGAACGTCAAGGCAGTGCATGGAAAACAGGTTCCTCTGGAATGGACTGACACATCTGGGGGACTCTTGGAATGGTGGCACGACCCTGGAGTTCCTCTCGCCTTTCCTGTGGAGAGCGCCTCCTCTTGAGATGCGACGGGAACGCCGGGAATTCGTTCCCTACGAAACAGGGAAAGGATCCCTCATCTCGAACTTGGAGGCGGAAATGGGGCTCCCCTGGATGTGTGCGGGACACCACGTGCTTCCACTCGAGTGCAGACGGGTATGTCGGGGAACTTCTTGAGTTGCAGCAAGGGTGTGAAGGACCCTTTGGAAGTTCCAGTGGTTAGATGTGATTGGCCTCGAGAAACCTCAGCGGAAATGGGCCTCATCTCGCCTGGAGGGCAAAAACTCCTGGATTTTCTCGAGTTGCGGCAGGTGCTCTCGACTTACGACGGGGACCTCAGGGAACCGCTCTGGTGGCCTCAGGAAAGGCCAGTCCCCATGCGAGTTCCTAGGGGGCCTCTCGGGATTCCTCTCCCGTCGATGCCGGGGCCTACGACCTTGTGTGGAGTCGGGACCCGAACGTGAGGACTCCTCTCCAGTGCTGACATGGATCTTGGGGTACTTCTGGAGTCTCCCCAGGGGAGTCAGTCCTCGTCTCGAATGCGGGCATGCACTTGCGCTTTCCTCCAGAGCGGTAGCAGCAGTGTCACGCAGTCCGCCACGTGGATCAAAGGATCTATGGTTTTCCCTCGAGTCTTTCCCACGAGGCTTTCCCACGAGGCTTTCCCACAGGGCTGTCCCACGTGCACACGTGGTGGGAGTCGATCCTCGGCTTGAACGTCAAGGCAGTGCAGGGAAAACAGGTTCCTCTGGAATGGACTGACACATCTGGGGGACTCTTGGAATGGTGGCACGACCCTGGAGTTCCTCTCGCCTTTCCTGTGGAGAGCGCCTCCTCTTGAGATGCGACGGGAACGCCGGGAATTCTTTCCCTACGAAACAGGGAAAGGATCCCTCATCTCGAGCTAGGAGGCGGAAACGGGGCTCCCCTGGATGTGTGCGGGACCCCACGTGCTTCCTCTCGAGTGGAGACGGGTATGTCGGGGAACTTCTTGAGTTGCAGCAATGGTGTGAAGGACCCTTTGGAAGTTCCAGTGGTTAGATGTGATTGGCTTCGAGAAGCCTCAGCGGAAATGGGCCTCATCTCGCCTGGAGGGCAAAACCTCCTGGATTATCTCGAGTTGCGGCAGGTGCTCTCGACTTACGACGGGGACCTCAGGGACCCGCTCTGGTGGCCTCAGGAAAGGCCAGTCCCCATGCGAGTTCCTCGGGGGCCTCTCGGGATTCCTCTCCCGTCGATGCCGGGGCCTAAGACCTTGTGTGGAGTCGGGGCCGGAACCTGAGGATTCCTCTCCAGTGCTGACATGGATCTTGGGGTACTTCTGGAGACTCCCCAGGGGAGTCAGTCCTCGTCTCGAATGCGGGCATGCACTTGCGCTTTCCTCCAGAGCGGTAGCAGCAGTGTCACGCATTCCGCCGCGTGGATCAAAGGATCTATGGTTTTCCCTCGAGTCTTTCCCACGAGGCTTTCCCACGAGGCTTTCCCACAGGGCTGTCCCACGTGCACACGTGGTGGGAGTCGATCCTCGGCTTGAACGTCAAGGCAGTGCAGGGAAAACAGGTTCCTCTGGAATGGACTGACACATCTGGGGGACTCTTGGAATGGTGGGATGACCCTGGAGTTTCTCTCGCCTTACCTGTGGAGAGCGCCTCCTCTTGAGATGCGACGGGAACGCCGGGAATTCTTTCCCTACGAAACAGGGAAAGGATCCCTCATCTCGAGCTAGGAGGCGGAAACGGGGCTCCCCTGGATATGTGCGGGACACCACGTGCTTCCTCTCGAGTGCAAACGGGTAGGTCGGGGAACTTCTTGAGTTGCAGCAAGGGTGTGAAGGACCCTTTGGAAGTTCCAGTGGTTAGATGTGATTGGCCTCGAGAAGCCTCAGCGGAAATGGGCCTCATTTCGCCTGGAGGTGAAAACCTCCTGGATTTTTTCGAGTTGCGGCAGGTGCTCTCGACTTACGACGGGGACCTCAGGGAACCGCTCTGGTGGCCTCAGGAAAGGCCAGTCCCCATGCGAGTTCCTCGGGGGCCTCTCGGGATTCCTCTCCCGTCGATGCCGGGGACTATGACCTTGTGTGGAGTCGGGGCCGGAACCTGAGGATTCCTCTCCAGTGGTGACATGGATCTTGGGGTACTTCTGGAGTCTCACCAGTGGAGTCAGTCCTCGTCTCGAATACGGGCATGCACTTGCGCTTTCCTCCAGAGCGGTAGCAGCAGTGTCACGCAGTCCGCCGCGTGGATCAAAGGATCTATGGTTTTCCCTCGAGGCTTTCCCACGAGGCTTTCCCACGAGGCTTTCCCACGAGGCTTTCCCACAGGGCTGTCCCACGTGCACACGTGGTGGGAGTCGATCCTCGGCTTGAACGTCAAGGCAGTGCAGGGAAAACAGGTTCCTCTGGAATGGACTGACACATCTGGGGGACTCTTGGAATGGTGGCACGACCCTGGAGTTTCTCTCGCCTTTCCTGTGGAGAGCGCCTCCTCTTGAGATGCGACGGGAACGCCGGGAATTCGTTCCCTACGAAACAGGGAAAGGATCCCTCATCTCGAGCTAGGAGGCGGAAACGGGGCTCCCCTGGATGTGTGCGGGACCCACGTGCTTCCTCTCGAGTGGAGACGGGTATGTCTGTGAACTTCTTGAGTTGCAGCAAGGGTGTGAAGGACCCTTTGGAAGTTCCAGTGTTTAGACGTGATTAGCCTCGAGAAGCCTCAGCGGAAATGGGCCTCATCTCGCCTGGAGGGCAAAACCTCCTGGATTTTCTCGAGTTGCGGCAGGTGCTCTCGACTTACGACCGGGACCTCAGGGACCCGCTCTGGTGGCCTCAGGAAAGGCCAGTCCCCATGCGAGTTCCTCGGGGGCCTCTCGGGATTCCTCTCCCGTCGATGCCGGGGCCTAAGACCTTGTGTGGAGTCGGGGCCGGAACCTGAGGATTCCTCTCCAGTGCTGACATTGATCTTGGTGTACTTCTGGAGTCTCCCCAGGGGAGTCAGTCCTCGTCTCGAATGCGGGCATGCACTTGCGCTTTCCTCCAGAGCGGTAGCAGCAGTGTCACGCAGTCCGCCGCGTGGATCAAAGGATCTATGGTTTTCCCTCGAGTCTTTCCCACGAGGCTTTCCCACGAGGCTTTCCCACAGGGCTGTCCCACGTGCACACGTGGTGGGAGTCGATCCTCGGTTGAACGTCAAGGCAGTGCAGGGAAAACAGGTTCCTCTGGAATGGACTGACACATCTGGGGGACTCTTGGACTGGTGGCATGACCCTGGAGTTCCTCTCGCCTTTCCTGTGGAGAGCGCCTCCTCTTGAGATGCGACGGGAACGCCGGGAATTCTTTCCCTACGAAACAGGGAAAGGATCCCTCATCTCGAGCTAGGAGGAGGAAACGGGGCTCCCCTGGATGTGAGCGGGACACCACGTGCTTCCTCTCGAGTGGAGACGGGTATGTCGGGGAACTTCTTGAGTTGCAGCAAGGGTGTGAAGGACACTTTGGAAGTTCCAGTGGTTAGATGTGATTGGCCTCGAGAAGCCTCAGCGGAAATGGGCCTCATCTCGCCTGGAGGGCAAAACCTCCTGGATTTTCTCGAGTTGCGGCAGGTGCTCTCGACTTACGTCAGGGACCTCAGGGAACCGCTCTGGTGGCCTCAGGAAAAACCAGTCCCCATGCGAGTTCCACGGGGGCCTCTCGGGATTCCTCTCCCGTCGATGCCGGGGCCTAAGACCTTGTGTGGAGTCGGGGCCGGAACCTGAGGATTCCTCTCCAGTGCTGACATGGATCTTGGGGTACTTCAGGAGTCTCCCCAGGGGAGTCAGTCCTCGTCTCGAATGCGGGCAGGCACTTGCGCTTTCCTCCAGAGCGGTAGCAGCAGTGTCACGCAGTCCGCCGCGTGGATCAAAGGATCTATGGTTTTCCCTCGAGTCTTTCCCACGAGGCTTTCCCACGAGGCTTTCCCACAGGGCTGTCCCACGTGCACACGTGGTGGGAGTCGATCCTCGGCTTGAACGTCAAGGCAGTGCAGGGAAAACACGTTCCTCTGGAATGGACTGACACATCTGGGGGACTCTTGGAATGGTGTCACGACCCTGGAGTTCCTCTCGCCTTTCCTGTGGAGAGCGCCTCCTCTTGAGATGCGACGGGAACGCCGGGAATTCTTTCCCTACGAAACAGGGAAAGGATCCCTCATCTCGAGCTAGGAGGCGGAAACGGGGCTCCCCTGGATGTGTGCGGGACCCACGTGCTTCCTCTCGAGTGGAGTCGGGTATGTCGGGGAACTTCTTGAGTTGCAGCAAGGGTGTGAAGGACCCTTTGGAAGTTCCAGTGGTTAGACGTGATTAGCCTCAAGAAGCCTCAGCGGAAATGGGCCTCATCTCGCCTGGAGGTGAAAACCTCCTGGATTTTCTCGAGTTGCGGCAGGTGCTCTCGACTTACGACTGGGACCTCAGGGACCCGCTCTGGTGGCCTCAGGAAAGGCCAGTCCCCATGCGAGTTCCTCGAGGGCCACTCGGGGTTCCTCTCCCGTCGATGCCGGGGCCTAAGACCTTGTGTGGAGTCGGGGCCGGAACCTGAGGATTCCTCTCCAGTGCTGACATGGATCTTGGGGTACTTCTGGAGTTTCCCCAGGGGAGTCAGTCCTCGTCTCGAATGCGGGCATGCACTTGCGCTTTCCTCCAGAGCGGTAGCAGCAGTGTCACGCAGTCCGCCGCGTGCATCAAAGGATCTATGATTTTCCCTCGAGTCTTTCCCACGAGGCTTTCCCACGAGGCTTTCCCACAGGGCTGTCCCACGTGCACACGTGGTGGGAGTCGATCCTCGGCTTGAACGTCAAGGCAGTGCAGGGAAAACAGGTTCCTCTGGAATGGACTGACACATCTGGGGGACTCTTGGAATGGTGGCATGACCCTGGAGTTCCTCTCGCCTTTCCTGTGGAGAGCGCCTCCTCTTGAGATGCGACGGGAACGCCGGGAATTCTTTCCCTACGAAACAGGGAAAGGATCCCTCATCTCGAGCTAGGAGGCGGAAACGGGGCTCCCCTGGTTGTGTGCGGGACATCACGTGCTTCCTCTCGAGTGCAGACGGGTATGTCGGGGAACTTCTTGAGTTGCAGCAAGGGTGTGAAGGACCCTTTGGAAGTTCCAGTGGTTAGATGTGATTGGCCTCGAGAAGCCTCAGCGGTAATGGGCCTCATCTCGCCTGGAGGGCAAAACCACCTGGATTTTCTCGAGTTGCGGCAGGTGCTCTCGACTTACGACGGGGACCTCAGGGACCCGCTCTGGTGGCCTCAGGAAAGGCCAGTCCCCATGCGAGTTCTTCGGGGGCCTCTCGGGATTCCTCTCCCGTCGATGCCGGGGCCTAAGACCTTGTGTGGATTCGGGGCCGGAACCTGAGGATTCCTCTCCAGTGCTGACATGGATCTTGGGGTACTTCTGGAGTCTCCCCAGGGGAGTCAGTCCTCGTCTCTAATGCGGGCATGCACTTGTGCTTTCCTCCAGAGCGGTAGCAGCAGTGTCACGCAGTCCGCCGCGTGGATCAAAGGATGTATGGTTTTCCCTCGAGTCTTTCCCACGAGGCTTTCCCACGAGGCATTCCCACAGGGCTGTCCCACGTGCACGCGTGGTGGGAGTCGATCCTCGGCTTGAACGTCAAGGCAGTGCAGGGAAAACAGGTTCCTCTGGAATGGACTGACACATCTGGGGGACTCTTGGAATGGTGGCACGACCCTGGAGTTCCTCTCGCCTTTCCTGTGGAGAGCGCCTCCTCTTGAGATGCGACGGGAACGCCGGGAATTCTTTCCCTACAAACCAGGGAAAGGATCACTCATCTCGAGCTAGGAGGCGGAAACGGGGCTCCCCTGGATGTGTGCGGGACACCACGTGCTTCCTCTCGAGTGCAGACGGGTATGTCGGGGAACTTCTTGAGTTGCAGCAAGGGTGTGAAGGACCCTTTGGAAGTTCCAGTGGTTAGATGTGATTGGCCTCGAGAAGCCTCAGCGGAAATGGGCCTCATCTCGCCTGGAGGGCAAAACCTCCTGGATTTTCTCGAGTTGCGGCAGGTGCTCTCGACGTACGACGGGGAACTCAGGGACCCGCTCTGGTGGCCTCAGGAAAGGCCAGTCCCCATGCGAGTTCTTCGGGGGCCTCTCGGGATTCCTCTCCCGTCGATGCCAGGGCCTAAGACCTTGTGTGGAGTCGGGGCCGGAACCTGAGGATTCCTCTCCAGTGCTGACATGGATCTTGGGGTACTTCTGGAGTCTCCCCAGGGGAGTCAGTCCTCGTCTCGAATGCGGGCATGCACTTGCGCTTTCCTCCAGAGCGGTAGCAGCAGTGTCACGCAGTCCGCCGCGTGGATCAAAGGATGTATGGTTTTCCCTCGAGTCTTTCCCACGAGGCTTTCCCACGAGGCTTTCCCACAGGGCTGTCCCACGTGCACACGTGGTGGGAGTCGATCCTCGGCTTGAACGTCAAGGCAGTGCAGGGAAAACAGGTTCCTCTGGAATGGACTGACACATCTGGGGGACTCTTGGAATGGTGGGATGACCCTGGAGTTTCTCTCGCCTTACCTGTGGAGAGCGCCTCCTCTTGAGATGCGACGGGAACGCCGGGAATTCTTTCCCTACGAAACAGGGAAAGGATCCCTCATCTCGAGCTAGGAGGCGGAAACGGGGCTCCCCTGGATATGTGCGGGACACCACGTGCTTCCTCTCGAGTGCAAACGGGTAGGTCGGGGAACTTCTTGAGTTGCAGCAAGGGTGTGAAGGACCCTTTGGAAGTTCCAGTGGTTAGATGTGATTGGCCTCGAGAAGCCTCAGCGGAAATGGGCCTCATTTCGCCTGGAGGTGAAAACCTCCTGGATTTTTTCGAGTTGCGGCAGGTGCTCTCGACTTACGACGGGGACCTCAGGGAACCGCTCTGGTGGCCTCAGGAAAGGCCAGTCCCCATGCGAGTTCCTCGGGGGCCTCTCGGGATTCCTCTCCCGTCGATGCCGGGGCCTAAGACCTTGTGTGGAGTCGGGGCCGGAACCTGAGGATTCCTCTCCAGTGGTGACATGGATCTTGGGGTACTTCTGGAGTCTCACCAGTGGAGTCAGTCCTCGTCTCGAATACGGGCATGCACTTGCGCTTTCCTCCAGAGCGGTAGCAGCAGTGTCACGCAGTCCGCCGCGTGGATCAAAGGATCTATGGTTTTCCCTCGAGGCTTTCCCACGAGGCTTTCCCACGAGGCTTTCCCACGAGGCTTTCCCACAGGGCTGTCCCACGTGCACACGTGGTGGGAGTCGATCCTCGGCTTGAACGTCAAGGCAGTGCAGGGAAAACAGGTTCCTCTGGAATGGACTGACACATCTGGGGGACTCTTGGAATGGTGGCACGACCCTGGAGTTTCTCTCGCCTTTCCTGTGGAGAGCGCCTCCTCTTGAGATGCGACGGGAACGCCGGGAATTCGTTCCCTACGAAACAGGGAAAGGATCCCTCATCTCGAGCTAGGAGGCGGAAACGGGGCTCCCCTGGATGTGTGCGGGACCCACGTGCTTCCTCTCGAGTGGAGACGGGTATGTCTGTGAACTTCTTGAGTTGCAGCAAGGGTGTGAAGGACCCTTTGGAAGTTCCAGTGTTTAGACGTGATTAGCCTCGAGAAGCCTCAGCGGAAATGGGCCTCATCTCGCCTGGAGGGCAAAACCTCCTGGATTTTCTCGAGTTGCGGCAGGTGCTCTCGACTTACGACCGGGACCTCAGGGACCCGCTCTGGTGGCCTCAGGAAAGGCCAGTCCCCATGCGAGTTCCTCGGGGGCCTCTCGGGATTCCTCTCCCGTCGATGCCGGGGCCTAAGACCTTGTGTGGAGTCGGGGCCGGAACCTGAGGATTCCTCTCCAGTGCTGACATTGATCTTGGTGTACTTCTGGAGTCTCCCCAGGGGAGTCAGTCCTCGTCTCGAATGCGGGCATGCACTTGCGCTTTCCTCCAGAGCGGTAGCAGCAGTGTCACGCAGTCCGCCGCGTGGATCAAATGATCTATGGTTTTCCCTCGAGTCTTTCCCACGAGGCTTTCCCACGAGGCTTTCCCACAGGGCTGTCCCACGTGCACACGTGGTGGGAGTCGATCCTCGGCTTGAACGTCAAGGCAGTGCAGGGAAAACAGGTTCCTCTGGAATGGACTGACACATCTGGGGGACTCTTGGAATGGTGGGATGACCCTGGAGTTTCTCTCGCCTTACCTGTGGAGAGCGCCTCCTCTTGAGATGCGACGGGAACGCCGGGAATTCTTTCCCTACGAAACAGGGAAAGGATCCCTCATCTCGAGCTAGGAGGCGGAAACGGGGCTCCCCTGGATATGTGCGGGACACCACGTGCTTCCTCTCGAGTGCAAACGGGTAGGTCGGGGAACTTCTTGAGTTGCAGCAAGGGTGTGAAGGACCCTTTGGAAGTTCCAGTGGTTAGATGTGATTGGCCTCGAGAAGCCTCAGCGGAAATGGGCCTCATTTCGCCTGGAGGTGAAAACCTCCTGGATTTTTTCGAGTTGCGGCAGGTGCTCTCGACTTACGACGGGGACCTCAGGGAACCGCTCTGGTGGCCTCAGGAAAGGCCAGTCCCCATGCGAGTTCCTCGGGGGCCTCTCGGGATTCCTCTCCCGTCGATGCCGGGGCCTAAGACCTTGTGTGGAGTCGGGGCCGGAACCTGAGGATTCCTCTCCAGTGGTGACATGGATCTTGGGGTACTTCTGGAGTCTCACCAGTGGAGTCAGTCCTCGTCTCGAATACGGGCATGCACTTGCGCTTTCCTCCAGAGCGGTAGCAGCAGTGTCACGCAGTCCGCCGCGTGGATCAAAGGATCTATGGTTTTCCCTCGAGGCTTTCCCACGAGGCTTTCCCACGAGGCTTTCCCACGAGGCTTTCCCACAGGGCTGTCCCACGTGCACACGTGGTGGGAGTCGATCCTCGGCTTGAACGTCAAGGCAGTGCAGGGAAAACAGGTTCCTCTGGAATGGACTGACACATCTGGGGGACTCTTGGAATGGTGGCACGACCCTGGAGTTTCTCTCGCCTTTCCTGTGGAGAGCGCCTCCTCTTGAGATGCGACGGGAACGCCGGGAATTCGTTCCCTACGAAACAGGGAAAGGATCCCTCATCTCGAGCTAGGAGGCGGAAACGGGGCTCCCCTGGATGTGTGCGGGACCCACGTGCTTCCTCTCGAGTGGAGACGGGTATGTCTGTGAACTTCTTGAGTTGCAGCAAGGGTGTGAAGGACCCTTTGGAAGTTCCAGTGTTTAGACGTGATTAGCCTCGAGAAGCCTCAGCGGAAATGGGCCTCATCTCGCCTGGAGGGCAAAACCTCCTGGATTTTCTCGAGTTGCGGCAGGTGCTCTCGACTTACGACCGGGACCTCAGGGACCCGCTCTGGTGGCCTCAGGAAAGGCCAGTCCCCATGCGAGTTCCTCGGGGGCCTCTCGGGATTCCTCTCCCGTCGATGCCGGGGCCTAAGACCTTGTGTGGAGTCGGGGCCGGAACCTGAGGATTCCTCTCCAGTGCTGACATTGATCTTGGTGTACTTCTGGAGTCTCCCCAGGGGAGTCAGTCCTCGTCTCGAATGCGGGCATGCACTTGCGCTTTCCTCCAGAGCGGTAGCAGCAGTGTCACGCAGTCCGCCGCGTGGATCAAATGATCTATGGTTTTCCCTCGAGTCTTTCCCACGAGGCTTTCCCACGAGGCTTTCCCACAGGGCTGTCCCACGTGCACACGTGGTGGGAGTCGATCCTCGGTTGAACGTCAAGGCAGTGCAGGGAAAACAGGTTCCTCTGGAATGGACTGACACATCTGGGGGACT
This sequence comes from Ovis canadensis, assembly GCF_042477335.2. Lineage (NCBI taxonomy): Eukaryota > Metazoa > Chordata > Mammalia > Artiodactyla > Bovidae > Ovis > Ovis canadensis. Next base: position 6,873,930 of record NC_091252.1, read on the forward strand.
CTTGGACTGGTGGCATGACCCTGGAGTTCCTCTCGCCTTTCCTGTGGAGAGCGCCTCCTCTTGAGATGCGACGGGAACGCCGGGAATTCTTTCCCTACGAAACAGGGAAAGGATCCCTCATCTCGAGCTAGGAGGAGGAAACGGGGCTCCCCTGGATGTGAGCGGGACACCACGTGCTTCCTCTCGAGTGGAGACGGGTATGTCGGGGAACTTCTTGAGTTGCAGCAAGGGTGTGAAGGACACTTTGGAAGTTCCAGTGGTTAGATGTGATTGGCCTCGAGAAGCCTCAGCGGAAATGGGCCTCATCTCGCCTGGAGGGCAAAACCTCCTGGATTTTCTCGAGTTGCGGCAGGTGCTCTCGACTTACGTCAGGGACCTCAGGGAACCGCTCTGGTGGCCTCAGGAAAAACCAGTCCCCATGCGAGTTCCACGGGGGCCTCTCGGGATTCCTCTCCCGTCGATGCCGGGGCCTAAGACCTTGTGTGGAGTCGGGGCCGGAACCTGAGGATTCCTCTCCAGTGCTGACATGGATCTTGGGGTACTTCAGGAGTCTCCCCAGGGGAGTCAGTCCTCGTCTCGAATGCGGGCAGGCACTTGCGCTTTCCTCCAGAGCGGTAGCAGCAGTGTCACGCAGTCCGCCGCGTGGATCAAAGGATCTATGGTTTTCCCTCGAGTCTTTCCCACGAGGCTTTCCCACGAGGCTTTCCCACAGGGCTGTCCCACGTGCACACGTGGTGGGAGTCGATCCTCGGCTTGAACGTCAAGGCAGTGCAGGGAAAACAGGTTCCTCTGGAATGGACTGACACATCTGGGGGACTCTTGGAATGGTGTCACGACCCTGGAGTTCCTCTCGCCTTTCCTGTGGAGAGCGCCTCCTCTTGAGATGCGACGGGAACGCCGGGAATTCTTTCCCTACGAAACAGGGAAAGGATCCCTCATCTCGAGCTAGGAGGCGGAAACGGGGCTCCCCTGGATGTGTGCGGGACCCACGTGCTTCCTCTCGAGTGGAGTCGGGTATGTCGGGGAACTTCTTGAGTTGCAGCAAGGGTGTGAAGGACCCTTTGGAAGTTCCAGTGGTTAGACGTGATTAGCCTCAAGAAGCCTCAGCGGAAATGGGCCTCATCTCGCCTGGAGGTGAAAACCTCCTGGATTTTCTCGAGTTGCGGCAGGTGCTCTCGACTTACGACTGGGACCTCAGGGACCCGCTCCGGTGGCCTCAGGAAAGGCCAGTCCCCATGCGAGTTCCTCGGGGGCCACTCGGGGTTCCTCTCCCGTCGATGCCGGGGCCTAAGACCTTGTGTGGAGTCGGGGCCGGAACCTGAGGATTCCTCTCCAGTGCTGACATGGATCTTGGGGTACTTCTGGAGTCTCCCCAGGGGAGTCAGTCCTCGTCTCGAATGCGGGCATGCACTTGCGCTTTCCTCCAGAGCGGTAGCAGCAGTGTCACGCAGTCCGCCGCGTGGATCAAAGGATCTATGGTTTTCCCTCGAGGCTTTCCCACGAGGCTTTCCCACGAGGCTTTCCCACAGGGCTGTCCCACGTGCACACGTGGTGGGAGTCGATCCTCGGCTTGAACGTCAAGGCAGTGCAGGGAAAACAGGTTCCTCTGGAATGGACTGACACATCTGGGGGACTCTTGGAATGGTGGCACGACCCTGGAGTTCCTCTCGCCTTTCCTGTGGAGAGCGCCTCCTCGTGAGATGCGACGGGGACGCCGGGAATTCTTTCCCTACGAAACAGGGAAAGGATCCCTCATCTCTAGCTAGGGGGCGGAACCGGAGCTCCCCTGGATGTGTGCAGGACCCCACGTGCTTCCTCTCGAGTGGAGACGGGTATGTCGGGGAACTTCTTGAGTTGCAGCAAGGTTGTGAAGGACCATTTGGAAGTTCCAGTGGTAGCCGTGATTAGCCTCGAGAAGCCTCATCGGAAATGGGCCTCATCTCGCCTGGAGGGCAAAACCTCCTGGATTTTCTCGAGTTGCGGCAGGTGCTCTCGACTTACGACGGGGACCTCAGGGACCCGCTCTGGTGGCCTCAGGAAAGGCCAGTCCCCATGCGAGTTCCTCTGGGGATTCCTCTCCCGTCGATGCCGGGGCCTAAGACCTTGTGTGGAGTCGGGGCCGGAACCTGAGGATTCCTCTCCAGTGCTGACATGGATCTTGGGGTACTTCTGGAGTCTCCCCAGGGGAGTCAGTCCTCGTCTCTAATGCGGGCATGCACTTGCGCTTTCCTCCAGAGCGGTAGCAGCAGTGTCACGCAGTCCGCCGCGTGGATCAAAGGATGTATGGTTTTCCCTCGAGTCTTTCCCACGAGGCTTTCCCACGAGGCATTCCCACAGGGCTGTCCCACGTGCACACGTGGTGGGAGTCGATCCTCGGCTTGAACGTCAAGGCAGTGCAGGGAAAACAGGTTCCTCTGGAATGGACTGACACATCTGGGGGACTATTGGAATGGTGGCACGACCCTGGAGTTCCTCTCGCCTTTCCTGTGGAGAGCGCCTCCTCTTGAGATGCGACGGGAACGCCGGGAATTCTTTCCCTACGAAACAGGGAAAGGATCCCTCATCTCGAGATAGGAGGCGGAAACGGGGCTCCCCTGGATGTGTGCGGGACCCCACGTGCTTCCTCTCGAGTGGAGACGGGTATGTCGGGGAACTTCTTGAGTTGCAGCAAGGGTGTGAAGGACCCTTTGCAAGTTCCAGTGGTTAGATGTGATTGGCCTCGAGAAGCCTCAGCGGAAATGGGCCTCATCTCGCCTGGAGGGCAAAACCTCCTGGATTTTCTCGAGTTGTGGCAGGTCCTCTCGACTTACGACGGGGACCTCAGGGAACCGCTCTGGTGGCCTCAGGAAAGGCCAGTCCCCATGCGAGTTCCACGGGGGCCTCTCGGGATTCCTCTCCCGTCGATGCCGGGGCCTAAGACCTTGTGTGGAGTCGGGGCCGGAACCTGAGGATTCCTCTCCAGTGCTGACATGGATCTTGGGGTACTTCTGGAGTCTCCCCAGGGGAGTCAGTCTTCGTCTCGAATGCGGGCATGCACTTGCGCTTTCCTCCAGAGCGGTAGCAGCAGTGTCACGCAGTCCGCCGCGTGGATCAAAGGATCTATGGTTTTCCCTCGAGTCTTTCCCACGAGGCTTTCCCACGAGGCTTTCCCACAGGGCTGTCCCACGTGCACACGTGGTGGGAGTCGATCCTCGGCTTGAACGTCAAGGCAGTGCAGGGAAAACAGGTTCCTCTGGAATGGACTGACACATCTGGGGGACTCTTGGAATGGTGTCACGACCCTGGAGTTCCTCTCGCCTTTCCTGTGGAGAGCGACTCCTCTTGAGATGCGACGGGAACGCCGGGAATTCTTTCCCTACGAAACAGGGAATGGATCACTCATCTCGAGCTAGGAGGCGGAAACGGGGCTCCCCTGGTTGTGTGCGGGACATCACGTGCTTCCTCTCGAGTGCAGACGGGTATGTCGGGGAACTTCTTGAGTTGCAGCAAGGGTGTGAAGGACCCTTTGGAAGTTCCAGTGGTTAGATGTGATTGGCCTCGAGAAGCCTCAGCGGAAATGGGCCTCATCTCGCCTGGAGGGCAAAACCTCCTGGATTTTCTCGAGTTGTGGCAGGTCCTCTCGACTTACGACGGGGACCTCAGGGAACCGCTCTGGTGGCCTCAGGAAAGGCCAGTCCCCATGCGAGTTCCACGGGGGCCTCTCGGGATTCCTCTCCCGTCGATGCCGGGGCCTAAGACCTTGTGTGGAGTCGGGGCCGGAACCTGAGGATTCCTCTCCAGTGCTGACATGGATCTTGGGGTACTTCTGGAGTCTCCCCAGGGGAGTCAGTCCTCGTCTCGAATGCGGGCATGCACTTGCGCTTTCCTCCAGAGCGGTAGCAGCAGTGTCACGCAGTCCGCCGCGTGGATCAAAGGATCTATGGTTTTCCCTCGAGTCTTTCCCACGAGGCTTTCCCACGAGGCTTTCCCACAGGGCTGTCCCACGTGCACACGTGGTGGGAGTCGATCCTCGGCATGAACGTCAAGGCAGTGCAGGGAAAACAGGTTCCTCTGGAATGGACTGACACATCTGGGGGACTCTTGGAATGGTGTCACGACCCTGGAGTTCCTCTCGCCTTTCCTGTGGAGAGCGACTCCTCTTGAGATGCGACGGGAACGCCGGGAATTCTTTCCCTACGAAACAGGGAATGGATCACTCATCTCGAGCTAGGAGGCGGAAACGGGGCTCCCCTGGTTGTGTGCGGGACATCACGTGCTTCCTCTCGAGTGCAGACGGGTATGTCGGGGAACTTCTTGAGTTGCAGCAAGGGTGTGAAGGACCCTTTGGAAGTTCCAGTGGTTAGATGTGATTGGCCTCGAGAAGCCTCAGCGGAAATGGGCCTCATCTCGCCTGGAGGGCAAAACCACCTGGATTTTCTCGAGTTGCGGCAGGTGCTCTCGACTTACGACGGGGACCTCAGGGACCCGCTCTGGTGGCCTCAGGAAAGGCCAGTCCCCATGCGAGTTCTTCGGGGGCCTCTCGGGATTCCTCTCCCGTCGATGCCGGGGCCTAAGACCTTGTGTGGATTCGGGGCCGGAACCTGAGGATTCCTCTCCAGTGCTGACATGGATCTTGGGGTACTTCTGGAGTCTCCCCAGGGGAGTCAGTCCTCGTCTCGAATGCGGGCATGCACTTGCGCTTTCCTCCAGAGCGGTAGCAGCAGTGTCACGCAGTCCGCCGCGTGGATCAAAGGATGTATGGTTTTCCCTCGAGTCTTTCCCACGAGGCTTTCCCACGAGGCATTCCCACAGGGCTGTCCCACGTGCACACGTGGTGGGAGTCGATCCTCGGCTTGAACGTCAAGGCAGTGCAGGGAAAACAGGTTCCTCTGGAATGGACTGACACATCTGGGGGACTCTTGGAATGGTGGCACGACCATGGAGTTCCTCTCGCCTTTCCTGTGGAGAGCGCCTCCTCTTGAGATGCGACGGGAACGCCGGGAATTCTTTCCCTACAAACCAGGGAAAGGATCACTCATCTCGAGCTAGGAGGCGGAAACGGGGCTCCCCTGGATGTGTGCGGGACACCACGTGCTTCCTCTCGAGTGCAGACGGGTATGTCGGGGAACTTCTTGAGTTGCAGCAAGGGTGTGATGGACCCTTTGGAAGTTCCAGTGGTTAGATGTGATTGGCCTCGAGAAGCCTCAGCGGAAATGGGCCCCATCTCGCCTGGAGGGCAAAAACTCCTGGATTTTCTCGAGTTGCGGCAGGTGCTCTCGACGTACGACGGGGAACTCAGGGACCCGCTCTGGTGGCCTCAGGAAAGGCCAGTCCCCATGCGAGTTCTTCGGGGGCCTCTCGGGATTCCTCTCCCGTCGATGCCAGGGCCTAAGACCTTGTGTGGAATCGGGGCCGGAACCTGAGGATTCCTCTCCAGTGCTGACATGGATCTTGGGGTACTTCTGGAGTCTCCCCAGGGGAGTCAGTCCTCGTCTCGAATGCGGGCATGCACTTGCGCTTTCCTCCAGAGCGGTAGCAGCAGTGTCACGCAGTCCGCCGCGTGGATCAAAGGATGTATGGTTTTCCCTCGAGTCTTTCCCACGAGGCTTTCCCACGAGGCTTTCCCACAGGGCTGTCCCACGTGCACACGTGGTGGGAGTCGATCCTCGGCTTGAACGTCAAGGCAGTGCAGGGAAAACAGGTTCCTCTGGAATGGACTGACACATCTGGGGGACTCTTGGAATGGTGGCACGACCCTGGAGTTCCTCTCGCCTTTCCTGTGGAGAGCGCCTCCTCTTGAGATGCGACGGGAACGCCGGGAATTCTTTCCCTACGAAACAGGGAAAGGATCCCTCATCTCGAGATAGGAGGCGGAAACGGGGCTCCCCTGGATGTGTGCGGGACCCCACGTGCTTCCTCTCGAGTGGAGACGGGTATGTCGGGGAACTTCTTGAGTTGCAGCAATGGTGTGAAGGACCCTTTGCAAGTTCCAGTGGTTAGACGTGATTGGCCTCGAGAAGCCTCAGCGGAAATGGGCCTCATCTCTCCTGGAGGGCAAAACCTCCTGGATTTTCTCGAGTTGCGGCAGGTGCTCTCGACTTACGACGGGGACCTCAGGGACCCGCTCTGGTGGCCTCAGGAAAGGCCAGTCCCCATGCGAGTTCTTCGGGGGCCTCTCGGGATTCCTCTCCCGTCGATGCCGGGGCCTAAGACCTTGTGTGGATTCGGGGCCGGAACCTGAGGATTCCTCTCCAGTGCTGACATGGATCTTGGGGTACTTCTGGAGTCTCCCCAGGGGAGTCAGTCCTCGTCTCGAATGCGGGCATGCACTTGCGCTTTCCTCCAGAGCGGTAGCAGCAGTGTCACGCAGTCCGCCGCGTGGATCAAAGGATCTATGGTTTTCCCTCGAGTCTTTCCCACGAGGCTTTCCCACGAGGCTTTCCCACAGGGCTGTCCCACGTGCACACGTGGTGGGAGTCGATCCTCGGCTTGAACGTCAAGGCAGTGCAGGGAAAACAGGTTCCTCTGGAATGGACTGACACATCTGGGGGACTATTGGAATGGTGGCACGACCCTGGAGTTCCTCTCGCCTTTCCTGTGGAGAGCGCCTCCTCTTGAGATGCGACGGGAACGCCGGGAATTCTTTCCCTACGAAACAGGGAAAGGATCCCTCATCTCGAGCTAGGAGGCGGTAACGGGGCTCCCCTGGATGTGTGCGGGACCCCACGTGCTTCCTCTCGAGTGGAGACGGGTATGTCGGGGAACTTCTTGAGTTGCAGCAATGGTGTGAAGGACCCTTTGCAAGTTCCAGTGGTTAGACGTGATTGGCCTCGAGAAGCCTCAGCGGAAATGGGCCTCATCTCGCCTGGAGGGCAAAACCTCCTGGATTTTCTCGAGTTGCGGCAGGTGCTCTCGACTTACGACGGGGACCTCAGGGACCCGCTCTGGTGGTCTCAGGAAAGGCCAGTCCCCATGCGAGTTCCTCGGGGGCCTCTCGGGACTCCTCTCCCGTCTATGCCGGGTCCTAAGACCTTGTTTGGAGTCGGGGCCGGAACCTGAGGATTCCTCTCCAGTGCTGACATGGATCTTGGGGTACTTCTGGAGTCTCCCCAGGGGAGTCAGTCCTCGTCTCGAATGCGGGCATGCACTTGCGCTTTCCTCCAGAGCGGTAGCAGCAGTGTCACGCAGTCCGCCGCGTGGATCAAAGGATCTATGGTTTTCCCTCGAGTCTTTCCCACGAGGCTTTCCCACGAGGCTTTCCCACAGGGCTGTCCCACGTGCACACGTGGTGGGAGTCGATCCTCGGCTTGAACGTCAAGGCAGTGCAGGGAAAACAGGTTCCTCTGGAATGGACTGACACATCTGGGGGACTCTTGGAATGTTGGCACGACCCTGGAGTTCCTCTCGCCTTTCCTGTGGAGAGCGCCTCCTCTTGAGATGCGACGGGAACGCCGGGAATTCTTTCCCTAAGAAACAGGGAAAGGATCCCTCATCTCGAGCTAGGAGGCGGAAACGGGGCTCCCCTGGATGTGTGCGGGACCCCACGTGCTTCCTCTCGAGTGGAGACCTGTATGTCGGGGAACTTCTTGAGTTGCAGCAATGGTGTGAAGGACCCTTTGCAAGTTCCAGTGGTTAGATGTGATTGGCCTCGAGAAGCCTCAGCGGAAATGGGCCTCATCTCGCCTGGAGGGCAAAACCTCCTGGATTTTCTCGAGTTGCGGCAGGTGCTCTCGACTTACGACGGGGACCTCAGGGACCCGCTCTGGTGGCCTCAGGAAAGGCCAGTCCCCATGCGAGTTCCTCGGGGGCCTCTGGGGATTCCTCTCCCGTCGATGCCGGGGCCTAAGACCTTGTGTGGAGTCGGGGCCGGAACCTGAGGATTCCTCTCCAGTGCTGACATGGATCTTGGGGTACTTCTGGAGTCTCCCCAGGGGAGTCAGTCCTCGTCTCGAATGCGGGCATGCACTTGCGCTTTCCTCCAGAGCGGTAGCAGCAGTGTCACGCAGTCCGCCGCGTGGATCAAAGGATCTATGGTTTTCCCTCGAGTCTTTCCCACGAGGCTTTCCCACGAGGCTTTCCCACAGGGCTGTCCCACGTGCACACGTGGTGGGAGTCGATCCTCGGCTTGAACGTCAAGGCAGTGCAGGGAAAACAGGTTCCTCTGGAATGGACTGACACATCTGGGGGACTCTTGGAATGGTGGCACGACCCTGGAGTTCCTCTCGCCTTTCCTGTGGAGAGCGCCTCCTCTTGAGATGCGACGGGAACGCCGGGAATTCTTTCGCTACGAAACAGGGAAAGGATCCCTCATCTCGAGCTAGGAGGCGGAAAAGGAGCACCCCTGGATGTGTGCGGGACCCCACGTGCTTCCTCTCGAGTGGAGACGGGTATGTCGGGGAACTTCTTGAGTTGCAGCAAGGTGTGGAGGACCCTTTGGAAGTTCCAGTGGTTAGATGTGATTGGCCTTGAGAAGCCTCAGCGGAAATGGGCCTCATCTCGCCTGGAGGGCAAAACCTCCTGGATTTTCTCGAGTTGTGGCAGGTGCTCTCGACTTACGACGGGGACCTCAGGGAACCGCTCTGGTGGCCTCAGGAAAGGCCAGTCCCCATCGAGTTCCACGGAGGCCTCTCGGGATTCCTCTCCCGTCGATGCCGGGGCCTAAGACCTTGTGTGGAGTCTGGGCCGGAACCTGAGGATTCCTCTCCAGTGCTGACATGGATCTTGGGGTACTTCTGGAGTCTCCCCAGGGGAGTCAGTCCTCGTCTCGAATGCGGGCATGCACTTGCGCTTTCCTCCAGAGCGGTAGCAGCAGTGTCACGCAGTCCGCCGCGTGGATCAAAGGATCTATGGTTTTCCCTCGAGTCTTTCCCACGAGGCTTTCCCACGAGGCTTTCCCACAGGGCTGTCCCACGTGCACACGTGGTGGGAGTCGATCCTCGGCTTGAACGTCAAGGCAGTGCAGGGAAAACAGGTTCCTCTGGAATGGACTGACACATCTGGGGGACTCTTGGAATGGTGTCACGACCCTGGAGTCCCTCTCGCCTTTCCTGTGGAGAGCGCCTCCTCTTGAGATGCGACGGGAACGCCGGGAATTCTTTCCCTACGAAACAGGGAAAGGATCACTCATCTCGAGCTAGGAGGCGGAAACGGGGCTCCCCTGGATGTGTGCGGGACACCACGTGCTTCCTCTCGAGTGCAGACGGGTATGTCAGGGAACTTCTTGAGTTGCAGCAAGGGTGTGAAGGACCCTTTGGAAGTTCCAGTGGTTAGATGTGATTGGCCTCGAGAAGCCTCAGCGGAAATGGGCCTCATCTCGCCTGGAGGGCAAAACCTCCTGGATTTTCTAGAGTTGCGGCAGGTGCTCTCGACGAACGACGGGGAACTCAGGGACCCGTTCTGGTGGCCTCAGGAAAGGCCAGTCCCCATGCGAGTTCTTCGGGGGCCTCTCGGGATTCCTCTCCCGTCGATGCCGGGGCCTAAGACCTTGTGTGGAGTCGGGGCCGGAACCTGAGGATTCCTCTCCAGTGCTGACATGGATCTTGGGGTACTTCTGGAGTCTCCCCAGGGGAGTCAGTCCTCGTCTCGAATGCGGGCATGCACTTGCGCTTTCCTCCAGAGCGGTAGCAGCAGTGTCACGCAGTCCGCCGCGTGGATCAAAGGATCTATGGTTTTCCCTCGAGTCTTTCCCACGAGGCTTTCCCACGAGGCTTTCCCACAGGGCTGTCCCACGTGCACACGTGGTGGGAGTCGATCCTCGGCTTGAACGTCAAGGCAGTGCAGGGAAAACAGGTTCCTCTGGAATGGACTGACACATCTGGGGGACTCTTGGAATGGTCTCACGACCCTGGAGTTCCTCTCGCCTTTCCTGTGGAGAGCGCCTCCTCTTGAGATGCGACGGGAACGCCGGGAATTCTTTCCCTACGAAACAGGGAAAGGATCCCTCATCTCGAGCTAGGAGGCGGAAACGGAGCACCCCTGGATGTGTGCGGGACCCCACGTGCTTCCTCTCGAGTGGAGACGGGTATGTCGGGGAACTTCTTGAGTTGCAGCAATGGTGTGAAGGACCCTTTGCAAGTTCCAGTGGTTAGACGTGATTGGCCTCGAGAAGCCTCAGCGGAAATGGGCCTCATCTCGCCTGGAGGGCAAAACCTCCTGGATTTTCTCGAGTTGCGGCAGGTGCTCTCGACTTACGACGGGGACCTCAGGGACCCGCTCTGGTAGCCTCAGGAAAGGCCAGTCCCCATCGAGTTCCTCGGGTGCCTCTCGGGATTCCTCTCCCGTCGATGCCGGGGCCTAAGACCTTGTGTGGAGTCGGGGCCGGAACCTGAGGATTCCTCTCCAGTGCTGACATTGATCTTGGTGTACTTCTGGAGTCTCCCCAGGGGAGTCAGTCCTCGTCTCGAATGCGGGCATGCACTTGCGCTTTCCTCCAGAGCGGTAGCAGCAGTGTCACGCAGTCTGCCGCGTGGATCAAAGGATCTATGGTTTTCCCTCGAGTCTTTCCCACGAGGCTTTCCCACGAGGCTTTCCCACAGGGCTGTCCCACGTGCACACATGGTGGGAGTCGATCCTCGGCTTGAACGTCAAGGCAGTGCAGGGAAAACAGGTTCCTCTGGAATGGACTGACACATCTGGGGGACTCTTGGAATGGTGGCACGACCCTGGAGGTCTTCTCGCCTTTCCTGTGGAGAGCGCCTCCTCTTGAGATGCGACGGGAACGCCGGGAATTCTTTCCCTACGAAACAGGGAAAGGATCCCTCATCTCGAGCTAGGAGGCGGAAACGGGGCTCCCCTGGATGTGTGCGGGACCCCACGTGCTTCCTTTCGAGTGGAGACGGGTATGTCTGGGAACTTCTTGAGTTGCAGCAACGGTGTGAAGGACCCTTTGGAAGTTCCAGTGGTTAGATGTGATTGGCCTCGAGAAGCCTCAGCGGAAATGGGCCTCATCTCGCCTGGAGGGCAAAACCTCCTGGATTTTCTCGAGTTGCGGCAGGTGCTCTCGACTTACGACGGGGACCTCAGGGACCCGCTCTGGTGGCCTCAGGAAAGGCCAGTCCCCATGCGAGTTCCTCGGGGGTGTCTCGGGATTCCTCTCCCGTCGATGCCGGGGCCTAAGACCTTGTGTGGAGTCGGGGCCGGAACCTGAGGATTCCTCTCCAGTGCTGACATGGATCTTGGGGTACTTCTGGAGTCTCCCCAGGGGAGTCAGTCCTCGTCTCGAATGCGGGCATGCACTTGCGCTTTCCTCCAGAGCGGTAGCAGCAGTGTCACGCAGTCCGCGGCGTGGATCAAAGGATCTATGGTTTTCCCTCGAGTCTTTCCCACGAGGCTTTCCCACAGGGCTGTCCCACGTGCACACGTGGTGGGAGTCGATCCTCGGCTTGAACGTCAAGGCAGTGCAGGGAAAACAGGTTCCTCTGGAATGGACTGACACATCTGGGGGACTCTTGGAATGGTGGCACGACCCTGGAGTTCCTCTCGCCTTTCCTGTGGAGAGCGCCTCCTCTTGAGATGCGACGGGAACGCCGGGAATTCTTTCCCTACGAAACAGGGAAAGGATCCCTCATCTCGAGCTAGGAGGCGGAAACGGAGCACCCCTGGATGTGTGCGGGACCCCACGTGCTTCCTCTCGAGTGGAGACGGGTATGTCGGGGAACTTCTTGAGTTGCAGCAATGGTGTGAAGGACCCTTTGCAAGTTCCAGTGGTTAGACGTGATTGGCCTCGAGAAGCCTCAGCGGAAATGGGCCTCATCTCGCCTGGAGGGCAAAACCTCCTGGATTTTCTCGAGTTGCGGCAGGTGCTCTCGACTTACGACGGGGACCTCAGGGACCCGCTCTGGTAGCCTCAGGAAAGGCCAGTCCCCATCGAGTTCCTCGGGTGCCTCTCGGGATTCCTCTCCCGTCGATGCCGGGGCCTAAGACCTTGTGTGGAGTCGGGGCCGGAACCTGAGGATTCCTCTCCAGTGCTGACATTGATCTTGGTGTACTTCTGGAGTCTCCCCAGGGGAGTCAGTCCTCGTCTCGAATGCGGGCATGCACTTGCGCTTTCCTCCAGAGCGGTAGCAGCAGTGTCACGCAGTCTGCCGCGTGGATCAAAGGATCTATGGTTTTCCCTCGAGTCTTTCCCACGAGGCTTTCCCACGAGGCTTTCCCACAGGGCTGTCCCACGTGCACACATGGTGGGAGTCGATCCTCGGCTTGAACGTCAAGGCAGTGCAGGGAAAACAGGTTCCTCTGGAATGGACTGACACATCTGGGGGACTCTTGGAATGGTGGCACGACCCTGGAGGTCCTCTCGCCTTTCCTGTGGAGAGCGCCTCCTCTTGAGATGCGACGGGAACGCCGGGAATTCTTTCCCTACGAAACAGGGAAAGGATCCCTCATCTCGAGCTAGGAGGCGGAAACGGGGCTCCCCTGGATGTGTGCGGGACCCCACGTGCTTCCTTTCGAGTGGAGACGGGTATGTCTGGGAACTTCTTGAGTTGCAGCAACGGTGTGAAGGACCCTTTGGAAGTTCCAGTGGTTAGATGTGATTGGCCTCGAGAAGCCTCAGCGGAAATGGGCCTCATCTCGCCTGGAGGGCAAAACCTCCTGGATTTTCTCGAGTTGCGGCAGGTGCTCTCGACTTACGACGGGGACCTCAGGGACCCGCTCTGGTGGCCTCAGGAAAGGCCAGTCCCCATGCGAGTTCCTCGGGGGTGTCTCGGGATTCCTCTCCCGTCGATGCCGGGGCCTAAGACCTTGTGTGGAGTCGGGGCCGGAACCTGAGAATTCCTCTCCAGTGCTGACATGGATCTTGGGGTACTTCTGGAGTCTCCCCAGGGGAGTCAGTCCTCGTCTCGAATGCGGGCATGCACTTGCGCTTTCCTCCAGAGCGGTAGCAGCAGTGTCACGCAGTCCGCGGCGTGGATCAAAGGATCTATGGTTTTCCCTCGAGTCTTTCCCACGAGGCTTTCCCACAGGGCTGTCCCACGTGCACACGTGGTGGGAGTCGATCCTCGGCTTGAACGTCAAGGCAGTGCAGGGAAAACAGGTTCCTCTGGAATGGACTGACACATCTGGGGGACTCTTGGAATGGTGGCACGACCCTGGAGTTCCTCTCGCCTTTCCTGTGGAGAGCGCCTCCTCTTGAGATGCGACGGGAACGCCGGGAATTCTTTCCCTACGAAACAGGGAAAGGATCCCTCATCTCGAGGTAGGAGGCGGAAACGAGGCTCCCCTGGATGTATGCGGGACACCACGTGGTTCCTCTCGAGTGGAGACGGGTATGTCGGGGAACTTCTTGAGTTGCAGCAAGGGTGTGAAGGACCCTTTGGAAGTTCCAGTGGTTAGATGTGATTGGCCTCGAGAAGCCTCAGCGGAAATGGGCCTCATCTCGCCTGGAGGGCAAAACCTCCTGGATTTTCTCGAGTTGCGGCAGGTGCTCTCGACTTACGACGGGGACCTCAGGGACCCGCTCTGGTGGCCTCAGGAAAGGCCAGTCCCCATGCGAGTTCCTCGGGGGCCTCTCGGGATTCCTCTCCCGTCGATGCCGGGGCCTAAGACCTTGTGTGGAGTCGGGGCCGGAACCTGAGGATTCCTCTCCAGTGCTGACATTAATCTTGGTGTACTTCTGGAGTCTCCCCAGGGGAGTCAGTCCTCGTCTCGAATGCGGGCATGCACTTGCGCTTTCCTCCAGAGCGGTAGCAGCAGTGTCACGCAGTCTGCCGCGTGGATCAAAGGATCTATGGTTTTCCCTCGAGTCTTTCCCACGAGGCTTTCCCACGAGGCTTTCCCACAGGGCTGTCCCACGTGCACACATGGTGGGAGTCGATCCTCGGCTTGAACGTCAAGGCAGTGCAGGGAAAACAGGTTCCTCTGGAATGGACTGACACATCTGGGGGACTCTTGGAATGGTGGCACGACCCTGGAGGTCCTCTCGCCTTTCCTGTGGAGAGCGCCTCCTCTTGAGATGCGACGGGAACGCCGGGAATTCTTTCCCTACGAAACAGGGAAAGGATCCCTCATCTCGAGCTAGGAGGCGGAAACGGGGCTGCCCTGGATGTGTGCGGGACCCCACGTGCTTCCTTTCGAGTGGAGACGGGTATGTCTGGGAACTTCTTGAGTTGCAGCAACGGTGTGAAGGACCCTTTGGAAGTTCCAGTGGTTAGATGTGATTGGCCTCGAGAAGCCTCAGCGGAAATGGGCCTCATCTCGCCTGGAGGGCAAAACCTCCTGGATTTTCTCGAGTTGCGGCAGGTGCTCTCGACTTACGACGGGGACCTCAGGGACCCGCTCTGGTGGCCTCAGGAAAGGCCAGTCCCCATGCGAGTTCCTCGGGGGTGTCTCGGGATTCCTCTCCCGTCGATGCCGGGGCCTAAGACCTTGTGTGGAGTCGGGGCCGGAACCTGAGGATTCCTCTCCAGTGCTGACATGGATCTTGGGGTACTTCTGGAGTCTCCCCAGGGGAGTCAGTCCTCGTCTCGAATGCGGGCATGCACTTGCGCTTTCCTCCAGAGCGGTAGCAGCAGTGTCACGCAGTCCGCGGCGTGGATCAAAGGATCTATGGTTTTCCCTCGAGTCTTTCCCACGAGGCTTTCCCACAGGGCTGTCCCACGTGCACACGTGGTGGGAGTCGATCCTCGGCTTGAACGTCAAGGCAGTGCAGGGAAAACAGGTTCCTCTGGAATGGACTGACACATCTGGGGGACTCTTGGAATGGTGGCACGACCCTGGAGTCCCTCTCGCCTTTCCTGTGGAGAGCGCCTCCTCTTGAGATGCGACGGGAACGCCGGGAATTCTTTCCCTACGAAACAGGGAAAGGATCCCTCATCTCGAGGTAGGAGGCGGAAACGAGGCTCCCCTGGATGTCTGCGGGACACCACGTGCTTCCTCTCGAGTGGAGACGGGTATGTCGGGGAACTTCTTGAGTTGCAGCAAGGGTGTGAAGGACCCTTTGGAATGTCCAGTGGTTAGATGTGATTGGCTTCCAGAAGCCTCAGCCGAAATGGGCCTCATCTCGCCTGGAGGGCAAAACCTCCTGGATTTTCTCGAGTTGCGGCAAGTGCTGTCGACTTACGGCGGGGACCTCAGGGACCCGCTCTGGTGGCCTCAGGAAAGGCCAGTCCCCATGCGAGTTCCTCGGGGGCCTCTCGGGATTCCTCTCCCGTCGATGCCGGGGCCTAAGACCTTGTGTGGAGTCGGGGCCGGAACCTGAGGATTCCTCTCCAGTGCTGACATGGATCTTGGGGTACTTCTGGAGTCTCCCCAGGGGAGTCAGTCCTCGTCTCGAATGCGGGCATGCACTTGCGCTTTCCTCCAGAGCGGTAGCAGCAGTGTCACGCAGTCCGCCGCGTGGATCAAAGGATGTATGGTTTTCCCTCGAGTCTTTCCCACGAGGCTTTCCCACGAGGCTTTCCCACAGGGCTGTCCCACGTGCACACGTGGTGGGAGTCGATCCTCGGCTTGAACGTCAAGGCAGTGCAGGGAAATCAGGTTCCTCTGGAATGGACTGACACATCTGGGGGACTCTTGGAATGGTGGCACGACCCTGGAGTTCCTCTCGCCTTTCCTGTGGAGAGCGCCTCCTCTTGAGATGCGACGGGAACGCCGGGAATTCTTTCCCTACGAAACAGGGAAAGGATCCCTCATCTCGAGCTAGGAGGCGGAAATGGAGCACCCCTGAATGTGTGTGGGACCCCACGTGCTTCCTCTCGAGTTGAGACGGGTATGTCGGGGAACTTCTTGAGTTGCAGCAAGGGTGTGAAGGACCCTTTGGAAGTTCCAGTGGTTAGATGTGATTGGCCTCGAGAAGCCTCAGCGGAAATGGGCCTCATCTCGCCTGGAGGGCAAAACCTCCTGGATTTTCTCGAGTTGCGGCAGGTGCTCTCGACTTACGACGGGGACCTCAGGGACCCGCTCTGGTGGCCTCAGGAAAGGCCAGTCCCCATGCGAGTTCCTCGGGGGTGTCTCGGGATTCCTCTCCCGTCGATGCCGGGGCCTAAGACCTTGTGTGGAGTCGGGGCCGGAACCTGAGGATTCCTCTCCAGTGCTGACATGGATCTTGGGGTACTTCTGGAGTCTCCCCAGGGGAGTCAGTCCTCGTCTCGAATGCGGGCATGCACTTGCGCTTTCCTCCAGAGCGGTAGCAGCAGTGTCACGCAGTCCGCCGCGTGGATCAAAGGATGTATGGTTTTCCCTCGAGTCTTTCCCACGAGGCTTTCCCACGAGGCTTTCCCACAGGGCTGTCCCACGTGCACACGTGGTGGGAGTCGATCCTCGGCTTGAACGTCAAGGCAGTGCAGGGAAAACAGGTTCCTCTGGAATGGACTGACACATCTGGGGGACTCTTGGAATGGTGGCACGACCCTGGAGTTCCTCTCGCCTTTCCTGTGGAGAGCGCCTCCTCTTGAGATGCGACGGGAACGCCGGGAATTCTTTCCCTACGAAACAGGGAAAGGATCCCTCATCTCGAGATAGGAGGCGGAAACGGGGCTCCCCTGGATGTGTGCGGGACCCCACGTGCTTCCTCTCGAGTGGAGACGGGTATGTCGGGGAACTTCTTGAGTTGCAGCAATGGTGTGAAGGACCCTTTGCAAGTTCCAGTGGTTAGACGTGATTGGCCTCGAGAAGCCTCAGCGGAAATGGGCCTCATCTCTCCTGGAGGGCAAAACCTCCTGGATTTTCTCGAGTTGCGGCAGGTGCTCTCGACTTACGACGGGGACCTCAGGGACCCGCTCTGGTGGCCTCAGGAAAGGGCAGTCCCCATGCGAGTTCTTCGGGGGCCTCTCGGGATTCCTCTCCCGTCGATGCCGGGGCCTAAGACCTTGTGTGGATTCGGGGCCGGAACCTGAGGATTCCTCTCCAGTGCTGACATGGATCTTGGGGTACTTCTAGAGTCTCCCCAGGGGAGTCAGTCCTCGTCTCTAATGCGGGCATGCACTTGCGCTTTCCTCCAGAGCGGTAGCAGCAGTGTCACGCAGTCCGCCGCGTGGATCAAAGGATGTATGGTTTTCCCTCGAGTCTTTCCCACGAGGCTTTCCCACGAGGCATTCCCACAGGGCTGTCCCACGTGCACACGTGGTGGGAGTCGATCCTCGGCTTGAACGTCAAGGCAGTGCAGGGAAAACAGGTTCCTCTGGAATGGACTGACACATCTGGGGGACTATTGGAATGGTGGCACGACCCTGGAGTTCCTCTCGCCTTTCCTGTGGAGAGCGCATCCTCTTGAGATGCGACGGGAACGCCGGGAATTCTTTCCCTACGAAACAGGGAAAGGATCCCTCATCTCGAGCTAGGAGGCGGAAACGGGGCTCCCCTGGATGTGTGCGGGACCCCACGTGCTTCCTCTCGAGTGGAGACGGGTATGTCGGGGAACTTCTTGAGTTGCAGCAAGGGTGTGAAGGACCCTTTGGAAGTTCCAGTGGTTAGATGTGATTGGCCTCGAGAAGCCTCAGCGGAAATGGGCCTCATCTCGCCTGGAGGGCAAAACCTCCTGGATTTTCTCGAGTTGTGGCAGGTCCTCTCGACTTACGACGGGGACCTCAGGGAACCGCTCTGGTGGCCTCAGGAAAGGCCAGTCCCCATGCGAGTTCCACGGGGGCCTCTCGGGATTCCTCTCCCGTCGATGCCGGGGCCTAAGACCTTGTGTGGAGTCGGGGCCGGAACCTGAGGATTCCTCTCCAGTGCTGACATGGATCTTGGGGTACTTCTGGAGTCTCCCCAGGGGAGTCAGTCTTCGTCTCGAATGCGGGCATGCACTTGCGCTTTCCTCCAGAGCGGTAGCAGCAGTGTCACGCAGTCCGCCGCGTGGATCAAAGGATCTATGGTTTTCCCTCGAGTCTTTCCCACGAGGCTTTCCCACGAGGCTTTCCCACAGGGCTGTCCCACGTGCACACGTGGTGGGAGTCGATCCTCGGCTTGAACGTCAAGGCAGTGCAGGGAAAACAGGTTCCTCTGGAATGGACTGACACATCTGGGGGACTCTTGGAATGGTGTCACGACCCTGGAGTTCCTCTCGCCTTTCCTGTGGAGAGCGACTCCTCTTGAGATGCGACGGGAACGCCGGGAATTCTTTCCCTACGAAACAGGGAATGGATCACTCATCTCGAGCTAGGAGGCGGAAACGGGGCTCCCCTGGTTGTGTGCGGGACATCACGTGCTTCCTCTCGAGTGCAGACGGGTATGTCGGGGAACTTCTTGAGTTGCAGCAAGGGTGTGAAGGACCCTTTGGAAGTTCCAGTGGTTAGATGTGATTGGCCTCGAGAAGCCTCAGCGGAAATGGGCCTCATCTCGCCTGGAGGGCAAAACCTCCTGGATTTTCTCGAGTTGTGGCAGGTCCTCTCGACTTACGACGGGGACCTCAGGGAACCGCTCTGGTGGCCTCAGGAAAGGCCAGTCCCCATGCGAGTTCCACGGGGGCCTCTCGGGATTCCTCTCCCGTCGATGCCGGGGCCTAAGACCTTGTGTGGAGTCGGGGCCGGAACCTGAGGATTCCTCTCCAGTGCTGACATGGATCTTGGGGTACTTCTGGAGTCTCCCCAGGGGAGTCAGTCCTCGTCTCGAATGCGGGCATGCACTTGCGCTTTCCTCCAGAGCGGTAGCAGCAGTGTCACGCAGTCCGCCGCGTGGATCAAAGGATCTATGGTTTTCCCTCGAGTCTTTCCCACGAGGCTTTCCCACGAGGCTTTCCCACAGGGCTGTCCCACGTGCACACGTGGTGGGAGTCGATCCTCGGCTTGAACGTCAAGGCAGTGCAGGGAAAACAGGTTCCTCTGGAATGGACTGACACATCTGGGGGACTCTTGGAATGGTGTCACGACCCTGGAGTTCCTCTCGCCTTTCCTGTGGAGAGCGACTCCTCTTGAGATGCGACGGGAATGCCGGGAATTCTTTCCCTACGAAACAGGGAATGGATCACTCATCTCGAGCTAGGAGGCGGAAACGGGGCTCCCCTGGTTGTGTGCGGGACATCACGTGCTTCCTCTCGAGTGCAGACGGGTCTGTCGGGGAACTTCTTGAGTTGCAGCAAGGGTGTGAAGGACCCTTTGGAAGTTCCAGTGGTTAGATGTGATTGGCCTCGAGAAGCCTCAGCGGAAATGGGCCTCATCTCGCCTGGAGGGCAAAACCACCTGGATTTTCTCGAGTTGCGGCAGGTGCTCTCGACTTACGACGGGGACCTCAGGGACCCGCTCTGGTGGCCTCAGGAAAGGCCAGTCCCCATGCGAGTTCTTCGGGGGCCTCTCGGGATTCCTCTCCCGTCGATGCCGGGGCCTAAGACCTTGTGTGGATTCGGGGCCGGAACCTGAGGATTCCTCTCCAGTGCTGACATGGATCTTGGGGTACTTCTGGAGTCTCCCCAGGGGAGTCAGTCCTCGTCTCGAATGCGGGCATGCACTTGCGCTTTCCTCCAGAGCGGTAGCAGCAGTGTCACGCAGTCCGCCGCGTGGATCAAAGGATGTATGGTTTTCCCTCGAGTCTTTCCCACGAGGCTTTCCCACGAGGCATTCCCACAGGGCTGTCCCACGTGCACACGTGTTGGGAGTCGATCCTCGGCTTGAACGTCAAGGCAGTGCAGGGAAAACAGGTTCCTCTGGAATGGACTGACACATCTGGGGGACTCTTGGAATGGTGGCACGACCCTGGAGTTCCTCTCGCCTTTCCTGTGGAGAGCGCCTCCTCTTGAGATGCGACGGGAACGCCGGGAATTCTTTCCCTACAAACCAGGGAAAGGATCACTCATCTCGAGCTAGGAGGCGGAAACGGGGCTCCCCTGGATGTGTGCGGGACACCACGTGCTTCCTCTCGAGTGCAGACGGGTATGTCGGGGAACTTCTTGAGTTGCAGCAAGGGTGTGAAGGACCCTTTGGAAGTTCCAGTGGTTAGATGTGATTGGCCTCGAGAAGCCTCAGCGGAAATGGGCCTCATCTCGCCTGGAGGGCAAAAACTCCTGGATTTTCTCGAGTTGCCGCAGGTGCTCTCGACGTCCGACGGGGAACTCAGGGACCCGCTCTGGTGGCCTCAGGAAAGGCCAGTCCCCATGCGAGTTCCTCGGGGGCCTCTCGGGATTCCTCTCCCGTCGATGCCAGGGCCTAAGACCTTGTGTGGAGTCGGGGCCGGAACCTGAGGATTCCTCTCCAGTGCTGACATGGATCTTGGGGTACTTCTGGAGTCTCCCCAGGGGAGTCAGTCCTCGTCTCGAATGCGGGCATGCACTTGCGCTTTCCTCCAGAGCGGTAGCAGCAGTGTCACGCAGTCCGCCGCGTGGATCAAAGGATGTATGGTTTTCCCTCGAGTCTTTCCCACGAGGCTTTCCCACGAGGCTTTCCCACAGGGCTGTCCCACGTGCACACGTGGTGGGAGTCGATCCTCGGCTTGAACGTCAAGGCAGTGCAGGGAAAACAGGTTCCTCTGGAATGGACTGACACATCTGGGGGACTCTTGGAATGGTGGCACGACCCTGGAGTTCCTCTCGCCTTTCCTGTGGAGAGCGCCTCCTCTTGAGATGCTACGGGAACGCCGGGAATTCTTTCCCTACGAAACAGGGAAAGGATCCCTCATCTCGAGATAGGAGGCGGAAACGGGGCTCCCCTGGATGTGTGCGGGACCCCACGTGCTTCCTCTCGAGTGGAGACGGGTATGTCGGGGAACTTCTTGAGTTGCAGCAATGGTGTGAAGGACCCTTTGCAAGTTCCAGTGGTTAGACGTGATTGGCCTCGAGAAGCCTCAGCGGAAATGGGCCTCATCTCTCCTGGAGGGCAAAACCTCCTGGATTTTCTCGAGTTGCGGCAGGTGCTCTCGACTTACGACGGGGACCTCAGGGACCCGCTCTGGTGGCCTCAGGAAAGGCCAGTCCCCATGCGAGTTCTTCGGGGGCCTCTCGGGATTCCTCTCCCGTCGATGCCGGGGCCTAAGACCTTGTGTGGATTCGGGGCCGGAACCTGAGGATTCCTCTCCAGTGCTGACATGGATCTTGGGGTACTTCTGGAGTCTCCCCAGGGGAGTCAGTCCTCGTCTCGAATGCGGGCATGCACTTGCGCTTTCCTCCAGAGCGGTAGCAGCAGTGTCACGCAGTCCGCCGCGTGGATCAAAGGATCTATGGTTTTCCCTCGAGTCTTTCCCACGAGGCTTTCCCACGAGGCTTTCCCACAGGGCTGTCCCACGTGCACACGTGGTGGGAGTCGATCCTCGGCTTGAACGTCAAGGCAGTGCAGGGAAAACAGGTTCCTCTGGAATGGACTGACACATCTGGGGGACTATTGGAATGGTGGCACGACCCTGGAGTTCCTCTCGCCTTTCCTGTGGAGAGCGCCTCCTCTTGAGATGCGACGGGAACGCCGGGAATTCTTTCCCTACGAAACAGGGAAAGGATCCCTCATCTCGAGCTAGGAGGCGGTAACGGGGCTCCCCTGGATGTGTGCGGGACCCCACGTGCTTCCTCTCGAGTGGAGACGGGTATGTCGGGGAACTTCTTGAGTTGCAGCAATGGTGTGAAGGACCCTTTGCAAGTTCCAGTGGTTAGACGTGATTGGCCTCGAGAAGCCTCAGCGGAAATGGGCCTCATCTCGCCTGGAGGGCAAAACCTCCTGGATTTTCTCGAGTTGCGGCAGGTGCTCTCGACTTACGACGGGGACCTCAGGGACCCGCTCTGGTGGTCTCAGGAAAGGCCAGTCCCCATGCGAGTTCCTCGGGGGCCTCTCGGGACTCCTCTCCCGTCTATGCCGGGTCCTAAGACCTTGTTTGGAGTCGGGGCCGGAACCTGAGGATTCCTCTCCAGTGCTGACATGGATCTTGGGGTACTTCTGGAGTCTCCCCAGGGGAGTCAGTCCTCGTCTCGAATGCGGGCATGCACTTGCGCTTTCCTCCAGAGCGGTAGCAGCAGTGTCACGCAGTCCGCCGCGTGGATCAAAGGATCTATGGTTTTCCCTCGAGTCTTTCCCACGAGGCTTTCCCACGAGGCTTTCCCACAGGGCTGTCCCACGTGCACACGTGGTGGGAGTCGATCCTCGGCTTGAAAGTCAAGGCAGTGCAGGGAAAACAGGTTCCTCTGGAATGGACTGACACATCTGGGGGACTCTTGGAATGGTGTCACGACCCTGGAGTTCCTCTCGCCTTTCCTGTGGAGAGCGACTCCTCTTGAGATGCGACGGGAACGCCGGGAATTCTTTCCCTACGAAACAGGGAATGGATCACTCATCTCGAGCTAGGAGGCGGAAACGGGGCTCCCCTGGTTGTGTGCGGGACATCACGTGCTTCCTCTCGAGTGCAGACGGGTATGTCGGGGAACTTCTTGAGTTGCAGCAAGGGTGTGAAGGACCCTTTGGAAGTTCCAGTGGTTAGATGTGATTGGCCTCGAGAAGCCTCAGCGGAAATGGGCCTCATCTCGCCTGGAGGGCAAAACCTCCTGGATTTTCTCGAGTTGTGGCAGGTCCTCTCGACTTACGACGGGGACCTCAGGGAACCGCTCTGGTGGCCTCAGGAAAGGCCAGTCCCCATGCGAGTTCCACGGGGGCCTCTCGGGATTCCTCTCCCGTCGATGCCGGGGCCTAAGACCTTGTGTGGAGTCGGGGCCGGAACCTGAGGATTCCTCTCCAGTGCTGACATGGATCTTGGGGTACTTCTGGAGTCTCCCCAGGGGAGTCAGTCCTCGTCTCGAATGCGGGCATGCACTTGCGCTTTCCTCCAGAGCGGTAGCAGCAGTGTCACGCAGTCCGCCGCGTGGATCAAAGGATCTATGGTTTTCCCTCGAGTCTTTCCCACGAGGCTTTCCCACGAGGCTTTCCCACAGGGCTGTCCCACGTGCACACGTGGTGGGAGTCGATCCTCGGCTTGAACGTCAAGGCAGTGCAGGGAAAACAGGTTCCTCTGGAATGGACTGACACATCTGGGGGACTCTTGGAATGGTGTCACGACCCTGGAGTTCCTCTCGCCTTTCCTGTGGAGAGCGACTCCTCTTGAGATGCGACGGGAACGCCGGGAATTCTTTCCCTACGAAACAGGGAATGGATCACTCATCTCGAGCTAGGAGGCGGAAACGGGGCTCCCCTGGTTGTGTGCGGGACATCACGTGCTTCCTCTCGAGTGCAGACGGGTATGTCGGGGAACTTCTTGAGTTGCAGCAAGGGTGTGAAGGACCCTTTGGAAGTTCCAGTGGTTAGATGTGATTGGCCTCGAGAAGCCTCAGCGGAAATGGGCCTCATCTCGCCTGGAGGGCAAAACCACCTGGATTTTCTCGAGTTGCGGCAGGTGCTCTCGACTTACGACGGGGACCTCAGGGACCCGCTCTGGTGGCCTCAGGAAAGGCCAGTCCCCATGCGAGTTCTTCGGGGGCCTCTCGGGATTCCTCTCCCGTCGATGCCGGGGCCTAAGACCTTGTGTGGATTCGGGGCCGGAACCTGAGGATTCCTCTCCAGTGCTGACATGGATCTTGGGGTACTTCTGGAGTCTCCCCAGGGGAGTCAGTCCTCGTCTCGAATGCGGGCATGCACTTGCGCTTTCCTCCAGAGCGGTAGCAGCAGTGTCACGCAGTCCGCCGCGTGGATCAAAGGATGTATGGTTTTCCCTCGAGTCTTTCCCACGAGGCTTTCCCACGAGGCATTCCCACAGGGCTGTCCCACGTGCACACGTGTTGGGAGTCGATCCTCGGCTTGAACGTCAAGGCAGTGCAGGGAAAACAGGTTCCTCTGGAATGGACTGACACATCTGGGGGACTCTTGGAATGGTGGCACGACCCTGGAGTTCCTCTCGCCTTTCCTGTGGAGAGCGCCTCCTCTTGAGATGCGACGGGAACGCCGGGAATTCTTTCCCTACAAACCAGGGAAAGGATCACTCATCTCGAGCTAGGAGGCGGAAACGGGGCTCCCCTGGATGTGTGCGGGACACCACGTGCTTCCTCTCGAGTGCAGACGGGTATGTCGGGGAACTTCTTGAGTTGCAGCAAGGGTGTGAAGGACCCTTTGGAAGTTCCAGTGGTTAGATGTGATTGGCCTCGAGAAGCCTCAGCGGAAATGGGCCTCATCTCGCCTGGAGGGCAAAAACTCCTGGATTTTCTCGAGTTGCGGCAGGTGCTCTCGACGTCCGACGGGGAACTCAGGGACCCGCTCTGGTGGCCTCAGGAAAGGCCAGTCCCCATGCGAGTTCTTCGGGGGCCTCTCGGGATTCCTCTCCCGTCGATGCCAGGGCCTAAGACCTTGTGTGGAGTCGGGGCCGGAACCTGAGGATTCCTCTCCAGTGCTGACATGGATCTTGGGGTACTTCTGGAGTCTCCCCAGGGGAGTCAGTCCTCGTCTCGAATGCGGGCATGCACTTGCGCTTTCCTCCAGAGCGGTAGCAGCAGTGTCACGCAGTCCGCCGCGTGGATCAAAGGATGTATGGTTTTCCCTCGAGTCTTTCCCACGAGGCTTTCCCACGAGGCTTTCCCACAGGGCTGTCCCACGTGCACACGTGGTGGGAGTCGATCCTCGGCTTGAACGTCAAGGCAGTGCAGGGAAAACAGGTTCCTCTGGAATGGACTGACACATCTGGGGGACTCTTGGAATGGTGGCACGACCCTGGAGTTCCTCTCGCCTTTCCTGTGGAGAGCGCCTCCTCTTGAGATGCGACGGGAACGCCGGGAATTCTTTCCCTACGAAACAGGGAAAGGATCCCTCATCTCGAGATAGGAGGCGGAAACGGGGCTCCCCTGGATGTGTGCGGGACCCCACGTGCTTCCTCTCGAGTGGAGACGGGTATGTCGGGGAACTTCTTGAGTTGCAGCAATGGTGTGAAGGACCCTTTGCAAGTTCCAGTGGTTAGACGTGATTGGCCTCGAGAAGCCTCAGCGGAAATGGGCCTCATCTCTCCTGGAGGGCAAAACCTCCTGGATTTTCTCGAGTTGCGGCAGGTGCTCTCGACTTACGACGGGGACCACAGGGACCCGCTCTGGTGGCCTCAGGAAAGGCCAGTCCCCATGCGAGTTCTTCGGGGGCCTCTCGGGATTCCTCTCCCGTCGATGCCGGGGCCTAAGACCTTGTGTGGATTCGGGGCCGGAACCTGAGGATTCCTCTCCAGTGCTGACATGGATCTTGGGGTACTTCTGGAGTCTCCCCAGGGGAGTCAGTCCTCGTCTCGAATGCGGGCATGCACTTGCGCTTTCCTCCAGAGCGGTAGCAGCAGTGTCACGCAGTCCGCCGCGTGGATCAAAGGATCTATGGTTTTCCCTCGAGTCTTTCCCACGAGGCTTTCCCACGAGGCTTTCCCACAGGGCTGTCCCACGTGCACACGTGGTGGGAGTCGATCCTCGGCTTGAACGTCAAGGCAGTGCAGGGAAAACAGGTTCCTCTGGAATGGACTGACACATCTGGGGGACTATTGGAATGGTGGCACGACCCTGGAGTTCCTCTCGCCTTTCCTGTGGAGAGCGCCTCCTCTTGAGATGCGACGGGAACGCCGGGAATTCTTTCCCTACGAAACAGGGAAAGGATCCCTCATCTCGAGCTAGGAGGCGGTAACGGGGCTCCCCTGGATGTGTGCGGGACCCCACGTGCTTCCTCTCGAGTGGAGACGGGTATGTCGGGGAACTTCTTGAGTTGCAGCAATGGTGTGAAGGACCCTTTGCAAGTTCCAGTGGTTAGACGTGATTGGCCTCGAGAAGCCTCAGCGGAAATGGGCCTCATCTCGCCTGGAGGGCAAAACCTCCTGGATTTTCTCGAGTTGCGGCAGGTGCTCTCGACTTACGACGGGGACCTCAGGGACCCGCTCTGGTGGTCTCAGGAAAGGCCAGTCCCCATGCGAGTTCCTCGGGGGCCTCTCGGGACTCCTCTCCCGTCTATGCCGGGTCCTAAGACCTTGTTTGGAGTCGGGGCCGGAACCTGAGGATTCCTCTCCAGTGCTGACATGGATCTTGGGGTACTTCTGGAGTCTCCCCAGGGGAGTCAGTCCTCGTCTCGAATGCGGGCATGCACTTGCGCTTTCCTCCAGAGCGGTAGCAGCAGTGTCACGCAGTCCGCCGCGTGGATCAAAGGATCTATGGTTTTCCCTCGAGTCTTTCCCACGAGGCTTTCCCACGAGGCTTTCCCACAGGGCTGTCCCACGTGCACACGTGGTGGGAGTCGATCCTCGGCTTGAACGTCAAGGCAGTGCAGGGAAAACAGGTTCCTCTGGAATGGACTGACACATCTGGGGGACTCTTGGAATGGTGGCACGACCCTGGAGTTCCTCTCGCCTTTCCTGTGGAGAGCGCCTCCTCTTGAGATGCGACGGGAACGCCGGGAATTCTTTCCCTAAGAAACAGGGAAAGGATCCCTCATCTCGAGCTAGGAGGCGGAAACGGGGCTCCCCTGGATGTGTGCGGGACCCCACGTGCTTCCTCTCGAGTGGAGACCTGTATGTCGGGGAACTTCTTGAGTTGCAGCAATGGTGTGAAGGACCCTTTGCAAGTTCCAGTGGTTAGATGTGATTGGCCTCGAGAAGCCTCAGCGGAAATGGGCCTCATCTCGCCTGGAGGGCAAAACCTCCTGGATTTTCTCGAGTTGCGGCAGGTGCTCTCGACTTACGACGGGGACCTCAGGGACCCGCTCTGGTGGCCTCAGGAAAGGCCAGTCCCCATGCGAGTTCCTCGGGGGCCTCTGGGGATTCCTCTCCCGTCGATGCCGGGGCCTAAGACCTTGTGTGGAGTCGGAGCCGGAACCTGAGGATTCCTCTCCAGTGCTGACATGGATCTTGGGGTACTTCTGGAGTCTCCCCAGGGGAGTCAGTCCTCGTCTCGAATGCGGGCATGCACTTGCGCTTTCCTCCAGAGCGGTAGCAGCAGTGTCACGCAGTCCGCCGCGTGGATCAAAGGATCTATGGTTTTCCCTCGAGTCTTTCCCACGAGGCTTTCCCACGAGGCTTTCCCACAGGGCTGTCCCACGTGCACACGTGGTGGGAGTCGATCCTCGGCTTGAACGTCAAGGCAGTGCAGGGAAAACAGGTTCCTCTGGAATGGACTGACACATCTGGGGGACTCTTGGAATGGTGGCACGACCCTGGAGTTCCTCTCGACTTTCCTGTGGAGAGCGCCTCCTCTTGAGATGCGACGGGAACGCCGGGAATTCTTTCGCTACGAAACAGGGAAAGGATCCCTCATCTCGAGCTAGGAGGCGGAAAAGGAGCACCCCTGGATGTGTGCGGGACCCCACGTGCTTCCTCTCGAGTGGAGACGGGTATGTCGGGGAACTTCTTGAGTTGCAGCAAGGTGTGGAGGACCCTTTGGAAGTTCCAGTGGTTAGATGTGATTGGCCTTGAGAAGACTCAGCGGAAATGGGCCTCATCTCGCCTGGAGGGCAAAACCTCCTGGATTTTCTCGAGTTGTGGCAGGTGCTCTCGACTTACGACGGGGACCTCAGGGAACCGCTCTGGTGGCCTCAGGAAAGGCCAGTCCCCATCGAGTTCCACGGAGGCCTCTCGGGATTCCTCTCCCGTCGATGCCGGGGCCTAAGACCTTGTGTGGAGTCTGGGCCGGAACCTGAGGATTCCTCTCCAGTGCTGACATGGATCTTGGGGTACTTCTGGAGTCTCCCCAGGGGAGTCAGTCCTCGTCTCGAATGCGGGCATGCACTTGCGCTTTCCTCCAGAGCGGTAGCAGCAGTGTCACGCAGTCCGCCGCGTGGATCAAAGGATCTATGGTTTTCCCTCGAGTCTTTCCCACGAGGCTTTCCCACGAGGCTTTCCCACAGGGCTGTCCCACGTGCACACGTGGTGGGAGTCGATCCTCGGCTTGAACGTCAAGGCAGTGCAGGGAAAACAGGTTCCTCTGGAATGGACTGACACATCTGGGGGACTCTTGGAATGGTGTCACGACCCTGGAGTCCCTCTCGCCTTTCCTGTGGAGAGCGCCTCCTCTTGAGATGCGACGGGAACGCCGGGAATTCTTTCCCTACGAAACAGGGAAAGGATCACTCATCTCGAGCTAGGAGGCGGAAACGGGGCTCCCCTGGATGTGTGCGGGACACCACGTGCTTCCTCTCGAGTGCAGACGGGTATGTCAGGGAACTTCTTGAGTTGCAGCAAGGGTGTGAAGGACCCTTTGGAAGTTCCAGTGGTTAGATGTGATTGGCCTCGAGAAGCCTCAGCGGAAATGGGCCTCATCTCGCCTGGAGGGCAAAACCTCCTGGATTTTCTCGAGTTGCGGCAGGTGCTCTCGACGTACGACGGGGAACTCAGGGACCCGCTCTGGTGGCCTCAGGAAAGGCCAGTCCCCATGCGAGTTCTTCGGGGGCCTCTCGGGATTCCTCTCCCGTCGATGCCGGGGCCTAAGACCTTGTGTGGAGTCGGGGCCGGAACCTGAGGATTCCTCTCCAGTGCTGACATGGATCTTGGGGTACTTCTGGAGTCTCCCCAGGGGAGTCAGTCCTCGTCTCGAATGCGGGCATGCACTTGCGCTTTCCTCCAGAGCGGTAGCAGCAGTGTCACGCAGTCCGCCGCGTGGATCAAAGGATCTATGGTTTTCCCTCGAGTCTTTCCCACGAGGCTTTCCCACGAGGCTTTCCCACAGGGCTGTCCCACGTGCACACGTGGTGGGAGTCGATCCTCGGCTTGAACGTCAAGGCAGTGCAGGGAAAACAGGTTCCTCTGGAATGGACTGACACATCTGGGGGACTCTTGGAATGGTCTCACGACCCTGGAGTTCCTCTCGCCTTTCCTGTGGAGAGCGCCTCCTCTTGAGATGCGACGGGAACGCCGGGAATTCTTTCCCTACGAAACAGGGAAAGGATCCCTCATCTCGAGCTAGGAGGCGGAAACGGAGCACCCCTGGATGTGTGCGGGACCCCACGTGCTTCCTCTCGAGTGGAGACGGGTATGTCGGGGAACTTCTTGAGTTGCAGCAATGGTGTGAAGGACCCTTTGCAAGTTCCAGTGGTTAGACGTGATTGGCCTCGAGAAGCCTCAGCGGAAATGGGCCTCATCTCGCCTGGAGGGCAAAACCTCCTGGATTTTCTCGAGTTGCGGCAGGTGCTCTCGACTTACGACGGGGACCTCAGGGACCCGCTCTGGTAGCCTCAGGAAAGGCCAGTCCCCATCGAGTTCCTCGGGTGCCTCTCGGGATTCCTCTCCCGTCGATGCCGGGGCCTAAGACCTTGTGTGGAGTCGGGGCCGGAACCTGAGGATTCCTCTCCAGTGCTGACATTGATCTTGGTGTACTTCTGGAGTCTCCCCAGGGGAGTCAGTCCTCGTCTCGAATGCGGGCATGCACTTGCGCTTTCCTCCAGAGCGGTAGCAGCAGTGTCACGCAGTCTGCCGCGTGGATCAAAGGATCTATGGTTTTCCCTCGAGTCTTTCCCACGAGGCTTTCCCACGAGGCTTTCCCACAGGGCTGTCCCACGTGCACACATGGTGGGAGTCGATCCTCGGCTTGAACGTCAAGGCAGTGCAGGGAAAACAGGTTCCTCTGGAATGGACTGACACATCTGGGGGACTCTTGGAATGGTGGCACGACCCTGGAGGTCTTCTCGCCTTTCCTGTGGAGAGCGCCTCCTCTTGAGATGCGACGGGAACGCCGGGAATTCTTTCCCTACGAAACAGGGAAAGGATCCCTCATCTCGAGCTAGGAGGCGGAAACGGGGCTCCCCTGGATGTGTGCGGGACCCCACGTGCTTCCTTTCGAGTGGAGACGGGTATGTCTGGGAACTTCTTGAGTTGCAGCAACGGTGTGAAGGACCCTTTGGAAGTTCCAGTGGTTAGATGTGATTGGCCTCGAGAAGCCTCAGCGGAAATGGGCCTCATCTCGCCTGGAGGGCAAAACCTCCTGGATTTTCTCGAGTTGCGGCAGGTGCTCTCGACTTACGACGGGGACCTCAGGGACCCGCTCTGGTGGCCTCAGGAAAGGCCAGTCCCCATGCGAGTTCCTCGGGGGTGTCTCGGGATTCCTCTCCCGTCGATGCCGGGGCCTAAGACCTTGTGTGGAGTCGGGGCCGGAACCTGAGGATTCCTCTCCAGTGCTGACATGGATCTTGGGGTACTTCTGGAGTCTCCCCAGGGGAGTCAGTCCTCGTCTCGAATGCGGGCATGCACTTGCGCTTTCCTCCAGAGCGGTAGCAGCAGTGTCACGCAGTCCGCGGCGTGGATCAAAGGATCTATGGTTTTCCCTCGAGTCTTTCCCACGAGGCTTTCCCACAGGGCTGTCCCACGTGCACACGTGGTGGGAGTCGATCCTCGGCTTGAACGTCAAGGCAGTGCAGGGAAAACAGGTTCCTCTGGAATGGACTGACACATCTGGGGGACTCTTGGAATGGTGGCACGACCCTGGAGTTCCTCTCGCCTTTCCTGTGGAGAGCGCCTCCTCTTGAGATGCGACGGGAACGCCGGGAATTCTTTCCCTACGAAACAGGGAAAGGATCCCTCATCTCGAGCTAGGAGGCGGAAACGGAGCACCCCTGGATGTGTGCGGGACCCCACGTGCTTCCTCTCGAGTGGAGACGGGTATGTCGGGGAACTTCTTGAGTTGCAGCAATGGTGTGAAGGACCCTTTGCAAGTTCCAGTGGTTAGACGTGATTGGCCTCGAGAAGCCTCAGCGGAAATGGGCCTCATCTCGCCTGGAGGGCAAAACCTCCTGGATTTTCTCGAGTTGCGGCAGGTGCTCTCGACTTACGACGGGGACCTCAGGGACCCGCTCTGGTAGCCTCAGGAAAGGCCAGTCCCCATCGAGTTCCTCGGGTGCCTCTCGGGATTCCTCTCCCGTCGATGCCGGGGCCTAAGACCTTGTGTGGAGTCGGGGCCGGAACCTGAGGATTCCTCTCCAGTGCTGACATTGATCTTGGTGTACTTCTGGAGTCTCCCCAGGGGAGTCAGTCCTCGTCTCGAATGCGGGCATGCACTTGCGCTTTCCTCCAGAGCGGTAGCAGCAGTGTCACGCAGTCTGCCGCGTGGATCAAAGGATCTATGGTTTTCCCTCGAGTCTTTCCCACGAGGCTTTCCCACGAGGCTTTCCCACAGGGCTGTCCCACGTGCACACATGGTGGGAGTCGATCCTCGGCTTGAACGTCAAGGCAGTGCAGGGAAAACAGGTTCCTCTGGAATGGACTGACACATCTGGGGGACTCTTGGAATGGTGGCACGACCCTGGAGGTCCTCTCGCCTTTCCTGTGGAGAGCGCCTCCTCTTGAGATGCGACGGGAACGCCGGGAATTCTTTCCCTACGAAACAGGGAAAGGATCCCTCATCTCGAGCTAGGAGGCGGAAACGGGGCTCCCCTGGATGTGTGCGGGACCCCACGTGCTTCCTTTCGAGTGGAGACGGGTATGTCTGGGAACTTCTTGAGTTGCAGCAACGGTGTGAAGGACCCTTTGGAAGTTCCAGTGGTTAGATGTGATTGGCCTCGAGAAGCCTCAGCGGAAATGGGCCTCATCTCGCCTGGAGGGCAAAACCTCCTGGATTTTCTCGAGTTGCGGCAGGTGCTCTCGACTTACGACGGGGACCTCAGGGACCCGCTCTGGTGGCCTCAGGAAAGGCCAGTCCCCATGCGAGTTCCTCGGGGGTGTCTCGGGATTCCTCTCCCGTCGATGCCGGGGCCTAAGACCTTGTGTGGAGTCGGGGCCGGAACCTGAGAATTCCTCTCCAGTGCTGACATGGATCTTGGGGTACTTCTGGAGTCTCCCCAGGGGAGTCAGTCCTCGTCTCGAATGCGGGCATGCACTTGCGCTTTCCTCCAGAGCGGTAGCAGCAGTGTCACGCAGTCCGCGGCGTGGATCAAAGGATCTATGGTTTTCCCTCGAGTCTTTCCCACGAGGCTTTCCCACAGGGCTGTCCCACGTGCACACGTGGTGGGAGTCGATCCTCGGCTTGAACGTCAAGGCAGTGCAGGGAAAACAGGTTCCTCTGGAATGGACTGACACATCTGGGGGACTCTTGGAATGGTGGCACGACCCTGGAGTTCCTCTCGCCTTTCCTGTGGAGAGCGCCTCCTCTTGAGATGCGACGGGAACGCCGGGAATTCTTTCCCTACGAAACAGGGAAAGGATCCCTCATCTCGAGGTAGGAGGCGGAAACGAGGCTCCCCTGGATGTATGCGGGACACCACGTGCTTCCTCTCGAGTGGAGACGGGTATGTCGGGGAACTTCTTGAGTTGCAGCAAGGGTGTGAAGGACCCTTTGGAAGTTCCAGTGGTTAGATGTGATTGGCCTCGAGAAGCCTCAGCGGAAATGGGCCTCATCTCGCCTGGAGGGCAAAACCTCCTGGATTTTCTCGAGTTGCGGCAGGTGCTCTCGACTTACGACGGGGACCTCAGGGACCCGCTCTGGTGGCCTCAGGAAAGGCCAGTCCCCATGCGAGTTCCTCGGGGGCCTCTCGGGATTCCTCTCCCGTCGATGCCGGGGCCTAAGACCTTGTGTGGAGTCGGGGCCGGAACCTGAGGATTCCTCTCCAGTGCTGACATTAATCTTGGTGTACTTCTGGAGTCTCCCCAGGGGAGTCAGTCCTCGTCTCGAATGCGGGCATGCACTTGCGCTTTCCTCCAGAGCGGTAGCAGCAGTGTCACGCAGTCTGCCGCGTGGATCAAAGGATCTATGGTTTTCCCTCGAGTCTTTCCCACGAGGCTTTCCCACGAGGCTTTCCCACAGGGCTGTCCCACGTGCACACATGGTGGGAGTCGATCCTCGGCTTGAACGTCAAGGCAGTGCAGGGAAAACAGGTTCCTCTGGAATGGACTGACACATCTGGGGGACTCTTGGAATGGTGGCACGACCCTGGAGGTCCTCTCGCCTTTCCTGTGGAGAGCGCCTCCTCTTGAGATGCGACGGGAACGCCGGGAATTCTTTCCCTACGAAACAGGGAAAGGATCCCTCATCTCGAGCTAGGAGGCGGAAACGGGGCTGCCCTGGATGTGTGCGGGACCCCACGTGCTTCCTTTCGAGTGGAGACGGGTATGTCTGGGAACTTCTTGAGTTGCAGCAACGGTGTGAAGGACCCTTTGGAAGTTCCAGTGGTTAGATGTGATTGGCCTCGAGAAGCCTCAGCGGAAATGGGCCTCATCTCGCCTGGAGGGCAAAACCTCCTGGATTTTCTCGAGTTGCGGCAGGTGCTCTCGACTTACGACGGGGACCTCAGGGACCCGCTCTGGTGGCCTCAGGAAAGGCCAGTCCCCATGCGAGTTCCTCGGGGGTGTCTCGGGATTCCTCTCCCGTCGATGCCGGGGCCTAAGACCTTGTGTGGAGTCGGGGCCGGAACCTGAGGATTCCTCTCCAGTGCTGACATGGATCTTGGGGTACTTCTGGAGTCTCCCCAGGGGAGTCAGTCCTCGTCTCGAATGCGGGCATGCACTTGCGCTTTCCTCCAGAGCGGTAGCAGCAGTGTCACGCAGTCCGCGGCGTGGATCAAAGGATCTATGGTTTTCCCTCGAGTCTTTCCCACGAGGCTTTCCCACAGGGCTGTCCCACGTGCACACGTGGTGGGAGTCGATCCTCGGCTTGAACGTCAAGGCAGTGCAGGGAAAACAGGTTCCTCTGGAATGGACTGACACATCTGGGGGACTCTTGGAATGGTGGCACGACCCTGGAGTCCCTCTCGCCTTTCCTGTGGAGAGCGCCTCCTCTTGAGATGCGACGGGAACGCCGGGAATTCTTTCCCTACGAAACAGGGAAAGGATCCCTCATCTCGAGGTAGGAGGCGGAAACGAGGCTCCCCTGGATGTCTGCGGGACACCACGTGCTTCCTCTCGAGTGGAGACGGGTATGTCGGGGAACTTCTTGAGTTGCAGCAAGGGTGTGAAGGACCCTTTGGAATGTCCAGTGGTTAGATGTGATTGGCTTCCAGAAGCCTCAGCCGAAATGGGCCTCATCTCGCCTGGAGGGCAAAACCTCCTGGATTTTCTCGAGTTGCGGCAGGTGCTGTCGACTTACGACGGGGACCTCAGGGACCCGCTCTGGTGGCCTCAGGAAAGGCCAGTCCCCATGCGAGTTCCTCGGGGGCCTCTCGGGATTCCTCTCCCGTCGATGCCGGGGCCTAAGACCTTGTGTGGAGTCGGGGCCGGAACCTGAGGATTCCTCTCCAGTGCTGACATGGATCTTGGGGTACTTCTGGAGTCTCCCCAGGGGAGTCAGTCCTCGTCTCGAATGCGGGCATGCACTTGCGCTTTCCTCCAGAGCGGTAGCAGCAGTGTCACGCAGTCCGCCGCGTGGATCAAAGGATGTATGGTTTTCCCTCGAGTCTTTCCCACGAGGCTTTCCCACGAGGCTTTCCCACAGGGCTGTCCCACGTGCACACGTGGTGGGAGTCGATCCTCGGCTTGAACGTCAAGGCAGTGCAGGGAAAACAGGTTCCTCTGGAATGGACTGACACATCTGGGGGACTCTTGGAATGGTGGCACGACCCTGGAGTTCCTCTCGCCTTTCCTGTGGAGAGCGCCTCCTCTTGAGATGCGACGGGAACGCCGGGAATTCTTTCCCTACGAAACAGGGAAAGGATCCCTCATCTCGAGCTAGGAGGCGGAAACGGAGCACCCCTGAATGTGTGCGGGACCCCACGTGCTTCCTCTCGAGTTGAGACGGGTATGTCGGGGAACTTCTTGAGTTGCAGCAAGGGTGTGAAGGACCCTTTGGAAGTTCCAGTGGTTAGATGTGATTGGCCTCGAGAAGCCTCAGCGGAAATGGGCCTCATCTCGCCTGGAGGGCAAAACCTCCTGGATTTTCTCGAGTTGCGGCAGGTGCTCTCGACTTACAACGGGGACCTCAGGGACCCGCTCTGGTGGCCTCAGGAAAGGCCAGTCCCCATGCGAGTTCCTCGGGGGTCTCTCGGGATTCCTCTCCCGTCGATGCCGGGGCCTAAGACCTTGTGTGGAGTCGGGGCCGGAACCTGAGGATTCCTCTCCAGTGCTGACATTAATCTTGGTGTACTTCTGGAGTCTCCCCAGGGGAGTCAGTCCTCGTCTCGAATGCGGGCATGCACTTGCGCTTTCCTCCAGAGCGGTAGCAGCAGTGTCACGCAGTCTGCCGCGTGGATCAAAGGATCTATGGTTTTCCCTCGAGTCTTTCCCACGAGGCTTTCCCACGAGGCTTTCCCACAGGGCTGTCCCACGTGCACACGTGGTGGGAGTCGATCCTCGGCTTGAACGTCAAGGCAGTGCAGGGAAAACAGGTTCCTCTGGAATGGACTGACACATCTGGGGGACTCTTGGAATGGTGGCACGACCCTGGAGGTCCTCTCGCCTTTCCTGTGGAGAGCGCCTCCTCTTGAGATGCGACGGGAACGCCGGGAATTCTTTCCCTACGAAACAGGGAAAGGATCCCTGATCTCGAGCTAGGAGGCGGAAACGGGGCTCCCCTGGATGTGTGCGGGACCCCACGTGCTTCCTTTTGAGTGGAGACGGGTATGTCTGGGAACTTCTTGAGTTGCAGCAACGGTGTGAAGGACCCTTTGGAAGTTCCAGTGGTTAGATGTGATTGGCCTCGAGAAGCCTCAGCGGAAATGGGCCTCATCTCGCCTGGAGGGCAAAACCTCCTGGATTTTCTCGAGTTGCGGCAGGTGCTCTCGACTTACGACGGGGACCTCAGGGACCCGCTCTGGTGGCCTCAGGAAAGGCCAGTCCCCATGCGAGTTCCTCGGGGGTGTCTCGGGATTCCTCTCCCGTCGATGCCGGGGCCTAAGACCTTGTGTGGAGTCGGGGCCGGAACCTGAGGATTCCTCTCCAGTGCTGACATGGATCTTGGGGTACTTCTGGAGTCTCCCCAGGGGAGTCAGTCCTCGTCTCGAATGCGGGCATGCACTTGCGCTTTCCTCCAGAGCGGTAGCAGCAGTGTCACGCAGTCCGCGGCGTGGATCAAAGGATCTATGGTTTTCCCTCGAGTCTTTCCCACGAGGCTTTCCCACAGGGCTGTCCCACGTGCACACGTGGTGGGAGTCGATCCTCGGCTTGAACGTCAAGGCAGTGCAGGGAAAACAGGTTCCTCTGGAATGGACTGACACATCTGGGGGACTCTTGGAATGGTGGCACGACCCGGGAGTTCCTCTCGCCTTTCCTGTGGAGAGCGCCTCCTCTTGAGATGCGACGGGAACGCCGGGAATTCTTTCCCTACGAAACAGGGAAAGGATCCCTCATCTCGAGGTAGGAGGCGGAAACGAGGCTCCCCTGGATGTCTGCGGGACACCACGTGCTTCCTCTCCAGTGGAGACGGGTATGTCGGGGAACTTCTTGAGTTGCAGCAACGGTGTGAAGGACCCTTTGTAATGTCCAGTGGTTAGATGTGATTGGCTTCCAGAAGCCTCAGCCGAAATGGGCCTCATCTCGCCTGGAGGGCAAAACCTCCTGGATTTTCTCGAGTTGCGGCAGGTGCTGTCGACTTACGACGGGGACCTCAGGGACCCGCTCTGGTGGCCTCAGGAAAGGCCAGTCCCCATGCGAGTTCCTCGGGGGCCTCTCGGGATTCCTCTCCCGTCGATGCCGGGGCCTAAGACCTTGTGTGGAGTCGGGGCCGGAACCTGAGGATTCCTCTCCAGTGCTGACATGGATCTTGGGGTACTTCTGGAGTCTCCCCAGGGGAGTCAGTCCTCGTCTCGAATGCGGGCATGCACTTGCGCTTTCCTCCAGAGCGGTAGCAGCAGTGTCACGCAGTCCGCCGCGTGGATCAAAGGATGTATGGTTTTCCCTCGAGTCTTTCCCACGAGGCTTTCCCACGAGGCTTTCCCACAGGGCTGTCCCACGTGCACACGTGGTGGGAGTCGATCCTCGGCTTGAACGTCAAGGCAGTGCAGGGAAAACAGGTTCCTCTGGAATGGACTGACACATCTGGGGGACTCTTGGAATGGTGGCACGACCCTGGAGTTCCTCTCGCCTTTCCTGTGGAGAGCGCCTCCTCTTGAGATGCGACGGGAACGCCGGGAATTCTTTCCCTACGAAACAGGGAAAGGATCCCTCATCTCGAGCTAGGAGGCGGAAACGGAGCACCCCTGGATGTGTGCGGGACCCCACGTGCTTCCTCTCGAGTGGAGACGGGTATGTCGGGGAACTTCTTGAGTTGCAGCAAGGGTGTGAAGGACCCTTTGGAAGTTCCAGTGG
The DNA here is from genome assembly GCF_042477335.2 of Ovis canadensis. Classification (NCBI taxonomy): domain Eukaryota; kingdom Metazoa; phylum Chordata; class Mammalia; order Artiodactyla; family Bovidae; genus Ovis; species Ovis canadensis. The sequence goes on from NC_091252.1 coordinate 6,910,890, forward strand.
TTAGATGTGATTGGCCTCGAGAAGCCTCAGCGGAAATGGGCCTCATCTCGCCTGGAGGGCAAAACCTCCTGGATTTTCTCGAGTTGCGGCAGGTGCTCTCGACTTACGACGGGGACCTCAGGGACCCGCTCTGGTGGCCTCAGGAAAGGCCAGTCCCCATGCGAGTTCCTCGGGGGTGTCTTGGGATTCCTCTCCCGTCGATGCCGGGGCCTAAGACCTTGTGTGGAGTCGGGGCTGGAACCTGAGGATTCTTTCCCACGAGGCTTTCCCACGAGGCTTTCCCACAGGGCTGTCCCACGTGCTCACGTGGTGGGAGTCGATCCTCGGCTTCAACGTCAAGGCAGTGCAGGGAAAACAGGTTCCTCTGGAATGGACTGACACATCTGGGGGACTCTTGGAATGGTGTCACGACCCTGGAGTTCCTCTCGCCTTTCCTGTGGAGAGCGCCTCCTCTTGAGATGCGACGGGAACGCCGGGAATTCTTTCCCTACGAAACAGGGAAAGGATCCCTCATCTCGAGCTAGGAGGCGGAAACGGAGCACCCCTGGATGTGTGCGGGACCCCACGTTCTTCCTCTCGAGTGGAGACGGGTATGTCGGGGAACTTCTTGAGTTGCAGCAAGGGTGTGAAGGACCCTTTGGAAGTTCCAGTGGTTAGATGTGATTGGCCTCGAGAAGCCTCAGCGGAAATGGGCCTCATCTCGCCTGGAGGGCAAAACCTCCTGGATTTTCTCGAGTTGCAGCAGGTGCTCTCGACTTACGACGGGGACCTCAGGGACCCGCTCTGGTGGCCTCAGGAAAGGCCAGTCCCCATGCCAGTTCCTCGGGGGTGTCTTGGGATTCCTCTCCCGTCGATGCCGGGGCCTAAGACCTTGTGTGGAGTCGGGGCCGGAACCTGAGGATTCCTCTCCAGTGCTGACATGGATCTTGGGGTACTTCTGGAGTCACCCCAGGGGAGTCAGTCCTCGTCTCGAATGCGGGCATGCACTTGCGCTTTCCTCCAGAGCGGTAGCAGCAGTGTCACGCAGTCCGCCGCGTGGATCAAAGGATGTATGGTTTTCCCTCGAGTCTTTCCCACGAGGCTTTCCCACGAGGCTTTCCCACAGGGCTGTCCCACGTGCACACGTGGTGGGAGTCGATCCTCGGCTTCAACGTCAAGGCAGTGCAGGGAAAACAGGTTCCTCTGGAATGGACTGACACATCTGGGGGACTCTTGGAATGGCGGCACGACCCTGGAGTTCCTCTCGCCTTTCCTGTGGAGAGCGGTTCCTCTTGAGATGCGCCGGGAACGCCGGGAATTCTTTCCCTACGAAACAGGGAAAGGATCCCTCATCTTGAGCTAGGAGGCGGAAACGGGGCTCCCCTGGATGTGTGCGGGACACCACGTGCTTCCTCTCGAGTGCAGACGGGTATGTCGGGGAACTTCTTGAGTTGCAGCAAGGGTGTGAAGGACCCTTTGGAATGTCCAGTGGTTAGATGTGATTGGCTTCGAGAAGCCTCAGCGGAAATGGGCCTCATCTCGCCTGGAGGGCAAAACCTCCTGGATTTTCTCGAGTTGCGGCAGGTGCTCTCGACTTACGACGGGGACCTCACGGACCCGCTCTGGTTGCCTCAGGAAAGGCCAGTCCCCATGCGAGTTCCTCGGGGGCCTCTCGGGATTCCTCTCCCGTCGATGCCGGGGCCTAAGACCTTGTGTGGAGTCAGGGCCGGAACCTGAGGATTCCTCTCCAGTGCTGACATGGATCTTGGGGTACTTCTGGAGTCTCCCCAGGGGAGTCAGTCCTCGTCTCGAATGCGGGCATGCACTTGCGCTTTCCTCCAGAGCGGTAGCAGCAGTGTCACGCAGTCCACCGCGTGGATCAAAGGATCTATGGTTTTCCCTCGAGTCTTTCCCACGAGGCTTTCCCACGAGGCTTTCCCACAGGGCTGTCCCACGTGCACACGTGGTGGGAGTCGATCCTCGGCTTGAACGTCAAGGCAGTGCAGGGAAAACAGGTTCCTCTGGAATGGACTGACACATCTGGGGGACTCTTGGAATGGTGGCATGACCCTGGAGTTCCTCTCGCCTTTCCTGTGGAGAGCGCCTCCTCTTGAGATGCGACGGGAACGCCGGGAATTCTTTCCCTACGAAACAGGGAAAGGATCCCTCATCTCGAGCCAGGAGGCGGAAACGGGGCTCCCCTGGATGTGTGCGGGACCCCACGTGCTTCCTCTCGAGTGGAGACGGGTATGTCGGGGAACTTCTTGGGTTGCAGCAACGGTGTGAAGGACCCTTTGGAAGTTCCAGTGGTTAGATGTGATTGGCCACGAGAAGCCTCAGCGGAAATGGGCCTCATCTCGCCTGGAGGGCAAAACCTCCTGGATTTTCTCGAGTTGCGGCAGGTGCTCTCGACTTACGACGGGGACCTCAGGGACCCGCTCTGGTGGCCTCAGGAAAGGCCAGTCCCCATGCGAGTTCCTCGGGGGCCTCTCGGGATTCCTCTCCCGTCGATGCCGGGGCCTAAGACCTTGTGTGGAGTCGGGGCCGGAACCTGAGGATTCCTCTCCAGTGCTGACATGGATCTTGGGGTACTTCTGGAGTCTCCCCAGGGGAGTCAGTCCTCGTCTCGAATGCGGGCATGCACTTGCGCTTTCCTCCAGAGCGGTAGCAGCAGTGTCACGCAGTCCGCCGAGTGGATCAAAGGATCTATGGTTTTCCCCCGAGTCTTTCCCACGAGGCTTTCCCACAGGGCTGTCCCACGTGCACACGTGGTGGGAGTTGATCCTCGGCTTGAACCTCAAGGCCGTGCAGGGAAAACAGGTTCCTCTGGAATGGACTGACACATCTGGGGGACTCTTGGAATGGTGTCTCGACCCTGGAGTTCCTCTCGCCTTTCCTGTGGAGAGCGCCTCCTCTTGAGATGCGACGGGAACGCCGGGAATTCTTTCCCTACGAAACAGGGAAAGGATCCCTCATCTCGAGCCAGGAGGCGGAAACGGGGCTCCCCTGGATGTGTGCGGGACCCCACGTGCTTCCTCTCGAGTGGAGACGGGTATGTCGGGGAACTTCTTGAGTTGCAGCAACGGTGTGAAGGACCCTTTGGAAGTTCCAGTGGTTAGATGTGATTGGCCTCGAGAAGCCTCAGCGGAAATGGGCCTCATCTCGCCTGGAGGGCAAAACCTCCTGGATTTTCTCGAGTTGCGGCAGGTGCTCTCGACTTACGACGGGGACCTCAGGGACCCGCTCTGGTGGCCTCAGGAAAGGCCAGTCCCCATGCGAGTTCCTCGGGGGTGTCTCGTGATTCCTCTCCCGTCGATGTCGGGGCCTAAGACCTTGTGTGGAGTCGGGGCCGGAACCTGAGGATTCCTCTCCAGTGCTGACATGGATCTTGGGGTACTTCTGGAGTCTCCCCAGGGGAGTCAGTCCTCGTCTCGAATGCGGGCATGCACTTGCGCTTTCCTCCAGAGCGGTAGCAGAAGTGTCACGCAGTCCGCCGCGTGGATCAAAGGATCTATGGTTTTCCCTCGAGTCTTTCCCACGAGGCTTTCCCACAGGGCTGTCCCACATGCACACATGGTGGGAGTCGATCCTCGGCTTGAACGTCAAGGCAGTGCAGGGAAAACAGGTTCCTCTGGAATGGACTGACACATCTGGGGGACTCTTGGAATGGTGTCACGACCCTGGAGTTCCTCTCGCCTTTCCTGTGGAGAGCGCCTCCTCTTGAGATGCGACGGGAACGCCGGGAATTCTTTCCCTACGAAACAGGGAAAGGATCCCTCATTTCGAGCTAGGAGGCGGAAACGGGGCTCCCCTGGATGTGTGCGGGACCCCACGTGCTTCCTCTCGAGTGGAGACGGGTATGTCGGGGAACATCTTGAGTTGCAGCAACGGTGTGAAGGACCCTTTGGAAGTTCCAGTGGTTAGATGTGATTGGCCTCGAGAAGCCTCAGCGGAAATGGGCCTCATCTCGCCTGGAGGGCAAAACCTCCTGGATTTTCTCGAGTTGCGGCAGGTGCTCTCGACTTACGACGGGGACCTCAGGGACCCGCTCTGGTGGCCTCAGGAAAGGCCAGTCCCCATGCGAGTTCCTCAGGGGTGTCTCGTGATTCCTCTCCCGTCGATGCCGGGGCCTAAGACCTTGTGTGGAGTCGGGGCCGGAACCTGAGGATTCCTCTCCAGTGCTGACATGGATCTTGGGGTACTTCTGGAGTCTCCCCAGGGGAGTCAGTCCTCGTCTCGAATGCGGGCATGCACTTGCGCTTTCCTCCAGAGCGGTAGCAGCAGTGTCACGCAGTCCGCCGCGTGGATCAAAGGATCTATGGTTTTCCCTCGAGTCTTTCCCACGAGGCTTTCCCACAGGGCTGTCCCACATGCACACGTGGTGGGAGTCGATCCTCGGCTTGAACGTCAAGGCAGTGCAGGGAAAACAGGTTCCTCTGGAATGGACTGACACATCTGGGGGACTCTTGGAATGGTGTCACGACCCTGGAGTTCCTCTCGCCTTTCCTGTGGAGAGCGCCTCCTCTTGAGATGCGACGGGAACGCCGGGAATTCTTTCCCTACGAAACAGGGAAAGGATCCCTCATCTCGAGCTAGGAGGCGAAAACGGGGCTCCCCTGGATGTGTGCGGGACCCCACGTGCTTCCTCTCGAGTGGAGACGGGTATGTCGGGGAACTTCTTGAGTTGCAGCAACGGTGTGAAGGACCCTTTGGAAGTTCCAGTGGTTAGATGTGATTGGCCTCGAGAAGCCTCAGCGGAAATGGGCCTCATCTCGCCTGGAGGGCAAAACCTCCTGGATTTTCTCGAGTTGCGGCAGGTGCTCTCGACTTACGACGGGGACCTCAGGGACCCGCTCTGGTGGCCTCAGGAAAGGCCAGTCCCCATGCGAGTTCCTCAGGGGTGTCTCGTGATTCCTCTCCCGTCGATGCCGGGGCCTAAGACCTTGTGTGGAGTCGGGGCCGGAACCTGAGGATTCCTCTCCAGTGCTGACATGGATCTTGGGGTACTTCTGGAGTCTCCCCAGGGGAGTCAGTCCTCGTCTCGAATGCGGGCATGCACTTGCGCTTTCCTCCAGAGCGGTAGCAGCAGTGTCACGCAGTCCGCCGCGTGGATCAAAGGATCTATGGTTTTCCCTCGAGTCTTTCCCACGAGGCTTTCCCACAGGGCTGTCCCACGTGCACACGTGGTGGGAGTCGATCCTCGGCTTGAACGTCAAGGCAGTGCAGGGAAAACAGGTTCCTCTGGAATGGACTGACACATCTGGGGGACTCTTGGAATGGTGGCACGACCCTGGAGTTCCTCTCGCCTTTCCTGTGGAGAGCGCCTCCTCTTGAGATGCGACGGGAACGCCGGGAATTCTTTCCCTCCGAAACAGGGAAAGGATCCCTCATCTCGAGCAAGGAGGCGGAAACGGAGCTCCCCTGGATGTGTGCGGGACCCCACGTGCTTCCTCTCGAGTGGAGACGGGTATGCCGGGGAACATCTTGAGTTGCAGCAACGGTGTGAAGGACCCTTTGGAAGTTCCAGTGGTTAGATGTGATTGGCCTCGAGAAGCCTCAGCGGAAATGGGCCTCATCTCGCCTGGAGGGCAAAACCTCCTGGATTTTCTCGAGTTGCGGCAGGTGCTCTCGACTTACGACGGGGACCTCAGGGACCCGCTCTGGTGGCCTCAGGAAAGGCCAGTCCCCATGCGAGTTCCTCGGGGGCCTCTCGGCATTCCTCTCCCGTCGATGCCGGGGCCTAAGACCTTGTGTGGAGTCGGGGCCGGAACCTGAGGATTCCTCTCCAGTGCTGACATGGATCTTGGGGTACTTCTGGAGTCTCCCCAGGGGAGTCAGTCCTCGTCTCGAATGCGGGCATGCACCTGCGCTTTCCTCCAGAGCGGTAGCAGCAGTGTCACGCAGTCCGCCGCGTGCATCAAAGGATCTATGATTTTCCCTCGAGTCTTTCCCACGAGGCTTTCCCACGAGGCTTTCCCACAGGGCTGTCCCACGTGCACACGTGGTGGGAGTCGATCCTCGGCTTGAACGTCAAGGCAGTGCAGGGAAAACAGGTTCCTCTGGAATGGACTGACACATCTGGGGGACTCTTGGAATGGTGGCATGACCCTGGAGTTCCTCTCGCCTTTCCTGTGGAGAGCGCCTCCTCTTGAGATGCGACGGGAACGCCGGGAATTCTTTCCCTACGAGACAGGGAAAGGATCCCTCATCTCGAGCTAGGAGGCGGAAACGGGGCTCCCCTGGATGTGAGCGGGACACCACGTGCTTCCTCTCGAGTGCAGACGGGTATGTCGGGGAACTTCTCGAGTTGCAGCAAGGGTGCGAAGGACCCTTTGGAACTTCCAGTGGTTAGATGTGATTGGCCTCGAGAAGCCTCAGTGGAAATGGGCCTCATCTCGCCTGGAGGGCAAAACCTCCTGGATTTTCTCGAGTTGCGGCAGGTGCTCTCGACTTACGACGGGGACCTCAGGGACCCGCTCTGGTGGCCTCAGGAACGGCCAGTCCCCATGCGAGTTCCCGGGGGACTCTCGGGATTCCTCTCCCGTCGATCCCGGGGCCTAAGACCTTGTGTGGAGTCGGGGCCGGAACCTGAGGATTCCTCTCCAGTGCTGACATGGATCTTGGGGTACTTCTGGAGTCTCCCCAGGGGAGTCAGTCCTCGTCTCGAATGCGGGCATGCACTTGCGCTTTCCTCCAGAGCGGTAGCAGCAGTGTCACGCAGTCCGCCGCGTGGATCAAAGGATCTATGGTTTTCCCTCGAGTCTTTCCCACGAGGCTTTCCCACGAGGCTTTCCCACAGGGCTGTCCCACGTGCACACGTGGTGGGAGTCGATCCTCGGCTTGAACGTCAAGGCAGTGCAGGGAAAACAGGTTCCTCTGGAATGGACTGACACATCTGGGGGACTCTTGGAATGGTGGCACGACCCTGGAGTTCCTCTCGCCTTTCCTGTGGAGAGCGCCTCCTCTTGAGATGCGACGGGGACGCCGGGAATTCTTTCCCTACGAAACAGGGAAAGGATCCCTCATCTCTAGCTAGGGGGCGGAACCGGAGCTCCCCTGGATGTGTGCAGGACCCCACGTGCTTCCTCTCGAGTGGAGACGGGTATGTCGGGGAACTTCTTGAGTTGCAGCAAGGTTGTGAAGGACTATTTGGAAGTTCCAGTGGTTAGACGTGATTAGCCTCGAGAAGCCTCAGCGGAAATGGGCCTCATCTCGCCTGGAGGGCAAAACCTCCTGGATTTTCTCGAGTTGCGGCAGGTGCTCTCGACTTACGACGGGGACCTCAGGGACCCGCTCTGGTGGCCTCAGGAAAGGCCAGTCCCCATGCGAGTTCCTCTGGGGATTCCTCTCCCGTCGATGCCGGGGCCTAAGACCTTGTGTGGAGTCGGGGCCGGAACCTGAGGATTCCTCTCCAGTGCTGACATGGATCTTGGGGTACTTCTGGAGTCTCCCCAGGGGAGTCAGTCCTCGTCTCGAATGCGGGCATGCACTTGGGCTTTCCTCCAGAGCGGCAGCGGCAGTGTCACGCAGTCCGCCGCGTGGATCAAAGGATCTATGGTTTTCCCTCGAGTCTTTCCCACGAGGCTTTCCCACGAGGCTTTCCCACAGGGCTGTCCCACGTGCACACGTGGTGGGAGTCGATCCTCGGCTTGAACGTCAAGGCAGTGCATGGAAAACAGGTTCCTCTGGAATGGACTGACACATCTGGGGGACTCTTGGAATGGTGGCACGACCCTGGAGTTCCTCTCGCCTTTCCTGTGGAGAGCGCCTCCTCTTGAGATGCGACGGGAACGCCGGGAATTCGTTCCCTACGAAACAGGGAAAGGATCCCTCATCTCGAACTTGGAGGCGGAAATGGGGCTCCCCTGGATGTGTGCGGGACACCACGTGCTTCCTCTCGAGTGCAGACGGGTATGTCGGGGAACTTCTTGAGTTGCAGCAAGGGTGTGAAGGACCCTTTGGAAGTTCCAGTGGTTAGATGTGATTGGCCTCGAGAAACCTCAGCGGAAATGGGCCTCATCTCGCCTGGAGGGCAAAAACTCCTGGATTTTCTCGAGTTGCGGCAGGTGCTCTCGACTTACGACGGGGACCTCAGGGAACCGCTCTGGTGGCCTCAGGAAAGGCCAGTCCCCATGCGAGTTCCTAGGGGGCCTCTCGGGATTCCTCTCCCGTCGATGCCGGGGCCTACGACCTTGTGTGGAGTCGGGACCCGAACGTGAGGACTCCTCTCCAGTGCTGACATGGATCTTGGGGTACTTCTGGAGTCTCCCCAGGGGAGTCAGTCCTCGTCTCGAATGCGGGCATGCACTTGCGCTTTCCTCCAGAGCGGTAGCAGCAGTGTCACGCAGTCCGCCGCGTGGATCAAAGGATCTATGGTTTTCCCTCGAGTCTTTCCCACGAGGCTTTCCCACGAGGCTTTCCCACAGGGCTGTCCCACGTGCACACGTGGTGGGAGTCGATCCTCGGCTTGAACGTCAAGGCAGTGCAGGGAAAACAGGTTCCTCTGGAATGGACTGACACATCTGGGGGACTCTTGGAATGGTGGCACGACCCTGGAGTTCCTCTCGCCTTTCCTGTGGAGAGCGCCTCCTCTTGAGATGCGACGGGAACGCAGGGAATTCTTTCCCTACGAAACAGGGAAAGGATCCCTCATCTCGAGCTAGGAGGCGGAAACGGGGCTCCCCTGGATGTGTGCGGGACCCCACGTGCTTCCTCTCGAGTGGAGACGGGTATGTCGGGGAACTTCTTGAGTTGCAGCAATGGTGTGAAGGACCCTTTGGAAGTTCCAGTGGTTAGATGTGATTGGCTTCGAGAAGCCTCAGCGGAAATGGGCCTCATCTCGCCTGGAGGGCAAAACCTCCTGGATTATCTCGAGTTGCGGCAGGTGCTCTCGACTTACGACGGGGACCTCAGGGACCCGCTCTGGTGGCCTCAGGAAAGGCCAGTCCCCATGCGAGTTCCTCGGGGGCCTCTCGGGATTCCTCTCCCGTCGATGCCGGGGCCTAAGACCTTGTGTGGAGTCGGGGCCGGAACCTGAGGATTCCTCTCCAGTGCTGACATGGATCTTGGGGTACTTCTGGAGTCTCCCCAGGGGAGTCAGTCCTCGTCTCGAATGCGGGCATGCACTTGCGCTTTCCTCCAGAGCGGTAGCAGCAGTGTCACGCAGTCCGCCGCGTGGATCAAAGGATCTATGGTTTTCCCTCGAGTCTTTCCCACGAGGCTTTCCCACGAGGCTTTCCCACAGGGCTGTCCCACGTGCACACGTGGTGGGAGTCGATCCTCGGCTTGAACGTCAAGGCAGTGCAGGGAAAACAGGTTCCTCTGGAATGGACTGACACATCTGGGGGACTCTTGGAATGGTGGCACGACCCTGGAGTTCCTCTCGCCTTTCCTGCGGAGAGCGCCTCCTCTTGAGATGCGACGGGAACGCCGGGAATTCTTTCCCTACGAAACAGGGAAAGGATCCCTCATCTCGAGCTAGGAGCGGAAACGGAGCACCCCTGGATGTGTGCGGGACCCCACGTGCTTCCTCTCGAGTGGAGACGGGTATGTCGGGGAACTTCTTGAGTTGCAGCAAGGGTGTGAAGGACCCTTTGGAAGTTCCAGTGGTTAGATGTGATTGGCCTCGAGAAGCCTCAGCGGAAATGGGCCTCATCTCGCCTGGAGGGCAAAACCTCCTGGATTTTTTCGAGTTGCGGCAGGTCCTCTCGACTTACGACGGGGACCTCAGGGAACCGCTCTGGTGGCCTCAGGAAAGGCCAGTCCCCATGCGAGTTCTTCGGGGGCCTCTCGGGATTCCTCTCCCGTCGATGCCGGGGCCTAAGACCTTGTGTGGATTCGGGGCCGGAACCTGAGGATTCCTCTCCAGTGCTGACATGGATCTTGGGGTACTTCTGGAGTCTCCCCAGGGGAGTCAGTCCTCGTCTCTAATGCGGGCATGCACTTGTGCTTTCCTCCAGAGCGGTAGCAGCAGTGTCACGCAGTCCGCCGCGTGGATCAAAGGATGTATGGTTTTCCCTCGAGTCTTTCCCACGAGGCTTTCCCACGAGGCATTCCCACAGGGCTGTCCCACGTGCACACGTGGTGGGAGTCGATCCTCGGCTTGAACGTCAAGGCAGTGCAGGGAAAACAGGTTCCTCTGGAATGGACTGACACATCTGGGGGACTCTTGGAATGGTGGCACGACCCTGGAGTTCCTCTCGCCTTTCCTGTGGAGAGCGCCTCCTCTTGAGATGCGACGGGAACGCCGGGAATTCTTTCCCTACAAACCAGGGAAAGGATCACTCATCTCGAGCTAGGAGGCGGAAACGGGGCTCCCCTGGATGTGTGCGGGACACCACGTGCTTCCTCTCGAGTGCAGACGGGTATGTCGGGGAACTTCTTGAGTTGCAGCAAGGGTGTGAAGGACCCTTTGGAAGTTCCAGTGGTTAGATGTGATTGGCCTCGAGAAGCCTCAGCGGAAATGGGCCTCATCTCGCCTGGAGGGCAAAAACTCCTGGATTTTCTCGAGTTGCGGCAGGTGCTCTCGACGTACGACGGGGAACTCAGGGACCCGCTCTGGTGGCCTCAGGAAAGGCCAGTCCCCATGCGAGTTCTTCGGGGGCCTCTCGGGATTCCTCTCCCGTCGATGCCAGGGCCTAAGACCTTGTGTGGAGTCGGGGCCGGAACCTGAGGATTCCTCTCCAGTGCTGACATGGATCTTGGGGTACTTCTGGAGTCTCCCCAGGGGAGTCAGTCCTCGTCTCGAATGCGGGCATGCACTTGCGCTTTCCTCCAGAGCGGTAGCAGCAGTGTCACGCAGTCCGCCGCGTGGATCAAAGGATGTATGGTTTTCCCTCGAGTCTTTCCCACGAGGCTTTCCCACGAGGCTTTCCCACAGGGCTGTCCCACGTGCACACGTGGTGGGAGTCGATCCTCGGCTTGAACGTCAAGGCAGTGCAGGGAAAACAGGTTCCTCTGGAATGGACTGACACATCTGGGGGACTCTTGGAATGGTGGGATGACCCTGGAGTTTCTCTCGCCTTACCTGTGGAGAGCGCCTCCTCTTGAGATGCGACGGGAACGCCGGGAATTCTTTCCCTACGAAACAGGGAAAGGATCCCTCATCTCGAGCTAGGAGGCGGAAACGGGGCTCCCCTGGATATGTGCGGAACACCACGTGCTTCCTCTCGAGTGCAAACGGGTAGGTCGGGGAACTTCTTGAGTTGCAGCAAGGGTGTGAAGGACCCTTTGGAAGTTCCAGTGGTTAGATGTGATTGGCCTCGAGAAGCCTCAGCGGAAATGGGCCTCATTTCGCCTGGAGGTGAAAACCTCCTGGATTTTTTCGAGTTGCGGCAGGTGCTCTCGACTTACGACGGGGACCTCAGGGAACCGCTCTGGTGGCCTCAGGAAAGGCCAGTCCCCATGCGAGTTCCTCGGGGGCCTCTCGGGATTCCTCTCCCGTCGATGCCGGGGCCTAAGACCTTGTGTGGAGTCGGGGCCGGTACCTGAGGATTCCTCTCCAGTGGTGACATGGATCTTGGGGTACTTCTGGAGTCTCACCAGTGGAGTCAGTCCTCGTCTCGAATACGGGCATGCACTTGCGCTTTCCTCCAGAGCGGTAGCAGCAGTGTCACGCAGTCCGCCGCGTGGATCAAAGGATCTATGGTTTTCCCTCGAGGCTTTCCCACGAGGCTTTCCCACGAGGCTTTCCCACGAGGCTTTCCCACAGGGCTGTCCCACGTGCACACGTGGTGGGAGTCGATCCTCGGCTTGAACGTCAAGGCAGTGCAGGGAAAACAGGTTCCTCTGGAATGGACTGACACATCTGGGGGACTCTTGGAATGGTGGCACGACCCTGGAGTTTCTCTCGCCTTTCCTGTGGAGAGCGCCTCCTCTTGAGATGCGACGGGAACGCCGGGAATTCGTTCCCTACGAAACAGGGAAAGGATCCCTCATCTCGAGCTAGGAGGCGGAAACGGGGCTCCCCTGGATGTGTGCGGGACCCACGTGCTTCCTCTCGAGTGGAGACGGGTATGTCTGTGAACTTCTTGAGTTGCAGCAAGGGTGTGAAGGACCCTTTGGAAGTTCCAGTGTTTAGACGTGATTAGCCTCGAGAAGCCTCAGCGGAAATGGGCCTCATCTCGCCTGGAGGGCAAAACCTCCTGGATTTTCTCGAGTTGCGGCAGGTGCTCTCGACTTACGACCGGGACCTCAGGGACCCGCTCTGGTGGCCTCAGGAAAGGCCAGTCCCCATGCGAGTTCCTCGGGGGCCTCTCGGGATTCCTCTCCCGTCGATGCCGGGGCCTAAGACCTTGTGTGGAGTCGGGGCCGGAACCTGAGGATTCCTCTCCAGTGCTGACATTGATCTTGGTGTACTTCTGGAGTCTCCCCAGGGGAGTCAGTCCTCGTCTCGAATGCGGGCATGCACTTGCGCTTTCCTCCAGAGCGGTAGCAGCAGTGTCACGCAGTCCGCCGCGTGGATCAAAGGATCTATGGTTTTCCCTCGAGTCTTTCCCACGAGGCTTTCCCACGAGGCTTTCCCACAGGGCTGTCCCACGTGCACACGTGGTGGGAGTCGATCCTCGGTTGAACGTCAAGGCAGTGCAGGGAAAACAGATTCCTCTGGAATGGACTGACACATCTGGGGGACTCTTGGACTGGTGGCATGACCCTGGAGTTCCTCTCGCCTTTCCTGTGGTGAGCGCCTCCTCTTGAGATGCGACGGGAACGCCGGGAATTCTTTCCCTACGAAACAGGGAAAGGATCCCTCATCTCGAGCTAGGAGGAGGAAACGGGGCTCCCCTGGATGTGAGCGGGACACCACGTGCTTCCTCTCGAGTGGAGACGGGTATGTCGGGGAACTTCTTGAGTTGCAGCAAGGGTGTGAAGGACACTTTGGAAGTTCCAGTGGTTAGATGTGATTGGCCTCGAGAAGCCTCAGCGGAAATGGGCCTCATCTCGCCTGGAGGGCAAAACCTCCTGGATTTTCTCGAGTTGCGGCAGGTGCTCTCGACTTACGTCAGGGACCTCAGGGAACCGCTCTGGTGGCCTCAGGAAAAACCAGTCCCCATGCGAGTTCCACGGGGGCCTCTCGGGATTCCTCTCCCGTCGATGCCGGGGCCTAAGACCTTGTGTGGAGTCGGGGCCGGAACCTGAGGATTCCTCTCCAGTGCTGACATGGATCTTGGGGTACTTCAGGAGTCTCCCCAGGGGAGTCAGTCCTCGTCTCGAATGCGGGCAGGCACTTGCGCTTTCCTCCAGAGCGGTAGCAGCAGTGTCACGCAGTCCGCCGCGTGGATCAAAGGATCTATGGTTTTCCCTCGAGTCTTTCCCACGAGGCTTTCCCACGAGGCTTTCCCACAGGGCTGTCCCACGTGCACACGTGGTGGGAGTCGATCCTCGGCTTGAACGTCAAGGCAGTGCAGGGAAAACAGGTTCCTCTGGAATGGACTGACACATCTGGGGGACTCTTGGAATGGTGTCACGACCCTGGAGTTCCTCTCGCCTTTCCTGTGGAGAGCGCCTCCTCTTGAGATGCGACGGGAACGCCGGGAATTCTTTCCCTACGAAACAGGGAAAGGATCCCTCATCTCGAGCTAGGAGGCGGAAACGGGGCTCCCCTGGATGTGTGCGGGACCCACGTGCTTCCTCTCGAGTGGAGTCGGGTATGTCGGGGAACTTCTTGAGTTGCAGCAAGGGTGTGAAGGACCCTTTGGAAGTTCCAGTGGTTAGACGTGATTAGCCTCAAGAAGCCTCAGCGGAAATGGGCCTCATCTCGCCTGGAGGTGAAAACCTGGATTTTCTCGAGTTGCGGCAGGTGCTCTCGACTTACGACTGGGACCTCAGGGACCCGCTCCGGTGGCCTCAGGAAAGGCCAGTCCCCATGCGAGTTCCTCGGGGGCCACTCGGGGTTCCTCTCCCGTCGATGCCGGGGCCTAAGACCTTGTGTGGAGTCGGGGCCGGAACCTGAGGATTCCTCTCCAGTGCTGACATGGATCTTGGGGTACTTCTGGAGTTTCCCCAGGGGAGTCAGTCCTCGTCTCGAATGCGGGCATGCACTTGCGCTTTCCTCCAGAGCGGTAGCAGCAGTGTCACGCAGTCCGCCGCGTGCATCAAAGGATCTATGATTTTCCCTCGAGTCTTTCCCACGAGGCTTTCCCACGAGGCTTTCCCACAGGGCTGTCCCACGTGCACACGTGGTGGGAGTCGATCCTCGGCTTGAACGTCAAGGCAGTGCAGGGAAAACAGGTTCCTCTGGAATGGACTGACACATCTGGGGGACTCTTGGAATGGTGGCATGACCCTGGAGTTCCTCTCGCCTTTCCTGTGGAGAGCGCCTCCTCTTGAGATGCGACGGGAACGCCGGGAATTCTTTCCCTACGAAACAGGGAAAGGATCCCTCATCTCGAGCTAGGAGGCGGAAACGGGGCTCCCCTGGATGTGAGCGGGACACCACGTGCTTCCTCTCGAGTGCAGACGGGTATGTCGGGGAACTTCTCGAGTTGCAGCAAGGGTGCGAAGGACCCTTTGGAACTTCCAGTGGTTAGATGTGATTGGCCTCGAGAAGCCTCAGTGGAAATGGGCCTCATCTCGCCTGGAGGGCAAAACCTCCTGGATTTTCTCGAGTTGCGGCAGGTGCTCTCGACTTACGACGGGGACCTCAGGGACCCGCTCTGGTGGCCTCAGGAACGGCCAGTCCCCATGCGAGTTCCTCGGGGGACTCTCGGGATTCCTCTCCCGTCGATCCCGGGGCCTAAGACCTTGTGTGGAGTCGGGGCCGGAACCTGAGGATTCCTCTCCAGTGCTGACATGGATCTTGGGGTACTTCTGGAGTCTCCCCAGGGGAGTCAGTCCTCGTCTCGAATGCGGGCATGCACTTGCGCTTTCCTCCAGAGCGGTAGCAGCAGTGTCACGCAGTCCGCCGCGTGGATCAAAGGATCTATGGTTTTCCCTCGAGTCTTTCCCACGAGGCTTTCCCACGAGGCTTTCCCACAGGGCTGTCCCACGTGCACACGTGGTGGGAGTCGATCCTCGGCTTGAACGTCAAGGCAGTGCAGGGAAAACAGGTTCCTCTGGAATGGACTGACACATCTGGGGGACTCTTGGAATGGTGGCACGACCCTGGAGTTCCTCTCGCCTTTCCTGTGGAGAGCGCCTCCTCTTGAGATGCGACGGGGACGCCGGGAATTCTTTCCCTACGAAACAGGGAAAGGATCCCTCATCTCTAGCTAGGGGGCGGAACCGGAGCTCCCCTGGATGTGTGCAGGACCCCACGTGCTTCCTCTCGAGTGGAGACGGGTATGTCGGGGAACTTCTTGAGTTGCAGCAAGGTTGTGAAGGACCATTTGGAAGTTCCAGTGGTAGCCGTGATTAGCCTCGAGAAGCCTCAGCGGAAATGGGCCTCATCTCGCCTGGAGGGCAAAACCTCCTGGATTTTCTCGAGTTGCGGCAGGTGCTCTCGACTTACGACGGGGACCTCAGGGACCCGCTCTGGTGGCCTCAGGAAAGGCCAGTCCCCATGCGAGTTCCTCTGGGGATTTCTCTCCCGTCGATGCCGGGGCCTAAGACCTTGTGTGGAGTCGGGGCCGGAACCTGAGGATTCCTCTCCAGTGCTGACATGGATCTTGGGGTACTTCTGGAGTCTCCCCAGGGGAGTCAGTCCTCGTCTCGAATGCGGGCATGCACTTGGGCTTTCCTCCAGAGCGGCAGCGGCAGTGTCACGCAGTCCGCCGCGTGGATCAAAGGATCTATGGTTTTCCCTCGAGTCTTTCCCACGAGGCTTTCCCACGAGGCTTTCCCACAGGGCTGTCCCACGTGCACACGTGGTGGGAGTCGATCCTCGGCTTGAACGTCAAGGCAGTGCATGGAAAACAGGTTCCTCTGGAATGGACTGACACATCTGGGGGACTCTTGGAATGGTGGCACGACCCTGGAGTTCCTCTCGCCTTTCCTGTGGAGAGCGCCTCCTCTTGAGATGCGACGGGAACGCCGGGAATTCGTTCCCTACGAAACAGGGAAAGGATCCCTCATCTCGAACTTGGAGGCGGAAATGGGGCTCCCCTGGATGTGTGCGGGACACCACGTGCTTCCTCTCGAGTGCAGACGGGTATGTCGGGGAACTTCTTGAGTTGCAGCAAGGGTGTGAAGGACCCTTTGGAAGTTCCAGTGGTTAGATGTGATTGGCCTCGAGAAACCTCAGCGGAAATGGGCCTCATCTCGCCTGGAGGGCAAAAACTCCTGGATTTTCTCGAGTTGCGGCAGGTGCTCTCGACTTACGACGGGGACCTCAGGGAACCGCTCTGGTGGCCTCAGGAAAGGCCAGTCCCCATGCGAGTTCCTAGGGGGCCTCTCGGGATTCCTCTCCCGTCGATGCCGGGGCCTACGACCTTGTGTGGAGTCGGGACCCGAACGTGAGGACTCCTCTCCAGTGCTGACATGGATCTTGGGGTACTTCTGGAGTCTCCCCAGGGGAGTCAGTCCTCGTCTCGAATGCGGGCATGCACTTGCGCTTTCCTCCAGAGCGGTAGCAGCAGTGTCACGCAGTCCGCCGTGTGGATCAAAGGATCTATGGTTTTCCCTCGAGTCTTTCCCACGAGGCTTTCCCACGAGGCTTTCCCACAGGGCTGTCCCACGTGCACACGTGGTGGGAGTCGATCCTCGGCTTGAACGTCAAGGCAGTGCAGGGAAAACAGGTTCCTCTGGAATGGACTGACACATCTGGGGGACTCTTGGAATGGTGGCACGACCCTGGAGTTCCTCTCGCCTTTCCTGTGGAGAGCGCCTCCTCTTGAGATGCGACGGGAACGCCGGGAATTCTTTCCCTACGAAACAGGGAAAGGATCCCTCATCTCGAGCTAGGAGGCGGAAACGGGGCTCCCCTGGATGTGTGCGGGACCCCACGTGCTTCCTCTCGAGTGGAGACGGGTATGTCGGGGAACTTCTTGAGTTGCAGCAATGGTGTGAAGGACCCTTTGGAAGTTCCAGTGGTTAGATGTGATTGGATTCGAGAAGCCTCAGCGGAAATGGGCCTCATCTCGCCTGGAGGGCAAAACCTCCTGGATTATCTCGAGTTGCGGCAGGTGCTCTCGACTTACGACGGGGACCTCAGGGACCCGCTCTGGTGGCCTCAGGAAAGGCCAGTCCCCATGCGAGTTCCTCGGGGGCCTCTCGGGATTCCTCTCCCGTCGATGCCGGGGCCTAAGACCTTGTGTGGAGTCGGGGCCGGAACCTGAGGATTCCTCTCCAGTGCTGACATGGATCTTGGGGTACTTCTGGAGACTCCCCAGGGGAGTCAGTCCTCGTCTCGAATGCGGGCATGCACTTGCGCTTTCCTCCAGAGCGGTAGCAGCAGTGTCACGCATTCCGCCGCGTGGATCAAAGGATCTATGGTTTTCCCTCGAGTCTTTCCCACGAGGCTTTCCCACGAGGCTTTCCCACAGGGCTGTCCCACGTGCACACGTGGTGGGAGTCGATCCTCGGCTTGAACGTCAAGGCAGTGCAGGGAAAACAGGTTCCTCTGGAATGGACTGACACATCTGGGGGACTCTTGGAATGGTGGCACGACCCTGGAGTTCCTCTCACCTTTCCTGTGGAGAGCGCCTCCTCTTGAGATGCGACGGGAACGCCGGTAATTCTTTCCCTACGCAACAGGGAAAGGATCCCTCATCTCGAGCTAGGAGGCGGAAACGGGGCTCCCCTGGATGTGTGCGGGACCCACGTGCTTCCTCTCGAGTGGAGACGGGTATGTCGGGGAACTTCTTGAGTTGCAGCAAGGGTGTGAAGGACCCTTTGGAAGTTCCAGTGGTTAGATGTGATTAGCCTCGAGAAGCCTCAGCGGAAATGGGCCTCATCTCGCCTGGAGGGCAAAACCTCCTGGATTTTCTCGAGTTGCGGCAGGTCCTCTCGACTTACGACGGGGACCTCAGGGAACCGCTCTGGTGGCCTCAGGAAAGGCCAGTCCCCATGCGAGTTCCTCGGGGGCCTCTCGGGATTCCTCTCCCGTCGATGCCGGGGCCTAAGACATTGTGTGGAGTCGGGGCCGGAACCTGAGGATTCCTCTCCAGTGCTGACATGGATCTTGGGGTACTTCTGGAGTCTCCCCAGGGGAGTCAGTCCTCGTCTCGAATGCGGGCATGCACTTGCACTTTCCTCCAGAGCGGTAGCAGCAGTGTCACGCAGTCCGCCGCGTGGATCAAAGGATCTATGGTTTTCCCTCGAGTCTTTCCCACGAGGCTTTCCCACGAGGCTTTCCCACAGGGCTGTCCCACGTGCACACGTGGTGGGAGTCGATCCTCGGCTTGAACGTCAAGGCAGTGCAGGGAAAACAGGTTCCTCTGGAATGGACTGACACATCTGGGGGACTCTTGGAATGGTGGCACGACCCTGGAGTTCCTCTCGCCTTTCCTGTGGAGAGCGCCTCCTCTTGAGATACGACGGGAAGGCCGGGAATTCTTTCCCTACGAAACAGGGAAAGGATCCCTCATCTCGAGCTAGGAGGCGGAAAAGGAGCACCCCTGGATGTGTGCGGGACCCCACGTGCTTCCTCTCGAGTGGAGACGGGTATGTCGGGGAACTTCTTGAGTTGCAGCAAGGGTGTGAAGGACCCTTTGGAAGTTCCAGTGGTTAGATGTGATTGGCCTCGAGAAGCCTCAGCGGAAATGGGCCTCATCTCGCCTGGAGGGCAAAACCTCCTGGATTTTCTCGAGTTGTGGCAGGTCCTCTCGACTTACGACGGGGACCTCAGGGAACCGCTCTGGTGGCCTCAGGAAAGGCCAGTCCCCATGCGAGTTTCAAGGGGGCCTCTCGGGATTCCTCTCCCGTCGATGCCGGGGCCTAAGACCTTGTGTGGAGTCTGGGCCGGAACCTGAGGATTCCTCTCCAGTGCTGACATGGATCTTGGGGTACTTCTGAAGTCTCCCCAGGGGAGTCAGTCCTCGTCTCGAATGCGGGCATGCACTTGCGCTTTCCTCCAGAGCGGTAGCAGCAGTGTCACGCAGTCCGCCGCGTGGATCAAAGGATCTATGGTTTTCCCTCGAGTCTTTCCCACGAGGCTTTCCCACGAGGCTTTCCCACAGGGCTGTCCCACGTGCACACGTGGTGGGAGTCGATCCTCGGCTTGAACGTCAAGGCAGTGCAGGGAAAACAGGTTCCTCTGGAATGGACTGACACATCTGGGGGACTCTTGGAATGGTGTCACGACCCTGGAGTTCCTCTCGCCTTTCCTGTGGAGAGCGACTCCTCTTGAGATGCGACGGGAACGCCGGGAATTCTTTCCCTACGAAACAGGGAATGGATCACTCATCTCGAGCTAGGAGGCGGAAACGGGGCTCCCCTGGTTGTGTGCGGGACATCACGTGCTTCCTCTCGAGTGCAGACGGGTATGTCGGGGAACTTCTTGAGTTGCAGCAAGGGTGTGAAGGACCCTTTGGAAGTTCCAGTGGTTAGATGTGATTGGCCTCGAGAAGCCTCAGCGGAAATGGGCCTCATCTCGCCTGCAGGGCAAAACCACCTGGATTTTCTCGAGTTGCGGCAGGTGCTCTCGACTTACGACGGGGACCTCAGGGACCCGCTCTGGTGGCCTCAGGAAAGGCCAGTCCCCATGCGAGTTCTTCGGGGGCCTCTCGGGATTCCTCTCCCGTCGATGCCGGGGCCTAAGACCTTGTGTGGATTCGGGGCCGGAACCTGAGGATTCCTCTCCAGTGCTGACATGGATCTTGGGGTACTTCTGGAGTCTCCCCAGGGGAGTCAGTCCTCGTCTCTAATGCGGGCATGCACTTGTGCTTTCCTCCAGAGCGGTAGCAGCAGTGTCACGCAGTCCGCCGCGTGGATCAAAGGATGTATGGTTTTCCCTCGAGTCTTTCCCACGAGGCTTTCCCACGAGGCATTCCCACAGGGCTGTCCCACGTGCACACGTGGTGGGAGTCGATCCTCGGCTTGAACGTCAAGGCAGTGCAGGGAAAACAGGTTCCTCTGGAATGGACTGACACATCTGGGGGACTCTTGGAATGGTGGCACGACCCTGGAGTTCCTCTCGCCTTTCCTGTGGAGAGCGCCTCCTCTTGAGATGCGACGGGAACGCCGGGAATTCTTTCCCTACAAACCAGGGAAAGGATCACTCATCTCGAGCTAGGAGGCGGAAACGGGGCTCCCCTGGATGTGTGCGGGACACCACGTGCTTCCTCTCGAGTGCAGACGGGTATGTCGGGGAACTTCTTGAGTTGCAGCAAGGGTGTGAAGGACCCTTTGGAAGTTCCAGTGGTTAGATGTGATTGGCCTCGAGAAGCCTCAGCGGAAATGGGCCTCATCTCGCCTGGAGGGCAAAACCTCCTGGATTTTCTCGAGTTGTGGCAGGTCCTCTCGACTTACGACGGGGACCTCAGGGAACCGCTCTGGTGGCCTCAGGAAAGGCCAGTCCCCATGCGAGTTCCACGGGGGCCTCTCGGGATTCCTCTCCCGTCGATGCCGGGGCCTAAGACCTTGTGTGGAGTCGGGGCCGGAACCTGAGGATTCCTCTCCAGTGCTGACATGGATCTTGGGGTACTTCTGGAGTCTCCCCAGGGGAGTCAGTCTTCGTCTCGAATGCGGGCATGCACTTGCGCTTTCCTCCAGAGCGGTAGCAGCAGTGTCACGCAGTCCGCCGCGTGGATCAAAGGATCTATGGTTTTCCCTCGAGTCTTTCCCACGAGGCTTTCCCACGAGGCTTTCCCACAGGGCTGTCCCACGTGCACACGTGGTGGGAGTCGATCCTCGGCTTGAACGTCAAGGCAGTGCAGGGAAAACAGGTTCCTCTGGAATGGACTGACACATCTGGGGGACTCTTGGAATGGTGTCACGACCCTGGAGTTCCTCTCGCCTTTCCTGTGGAGAGCGACTCCTCTTGAGATGCGACGGGAACGCCGGGAATTCTTTCCCTACGAAACAGGGAATGGATCACTCATCTCGAGCTAGGAGGCGGAAACGGGGCTCCCCTGGTTGTGTGCGGGACATCACGTGCTTCCTCTCGAGTGCAGACGGGTATGTCGGGGAACTTCTTGAGTTGCAGCAAGGGTGTGAAGGACCCTTTGGAAGTTCCAGTGGTTAGATGTGATTGGCCTCGAGAAGCCTCAGCGGAAATGGGCCTCATCTCGCCTGGAGGGCAAAACCTCCTGGATTTTCTCGAGTTGTGGCAGGTCCTCTCGACTTACGACGGGGACCTCAGGGAACCGCTCTGGTGGCCTCAGGAAAGGCCAGTCCCCATGCGAGTTCCACGGGGGCCTCTCGGGATTCCTCTCCCGTCGATGCCGGGGCCTAAGACCTTGTGTGGAGTCGGGGCCGGAACCTGAGGATTCCTCTCCAGTGCTGACATGGATCTTGGGGTACTTCTGGAGTCTCCCCAGGGGAGTCAGTCCTCGTCTCGAATGCGGGCATGCACTTGCGCTTTCCTCCAGAGCGGTAGCAGCAGTGTCACGCAGTCCGCCGCGTGGATCAAAGGATGTATGGTTTTCCCTCGAGTCTTTCCCACGAGGCTTTCCCACGAGGCTTTCCCACAGGGCTGTCCCACGTGCACACGTGGTGGGAGTCGATCCTCGGCTTGAACGTCAAGGCAGTGCAGGGAAAACAGGTTCCTCTGGAATGGACTGACACATCTGGGGGACTCTTGGAATGGTGTCACGACCCTGGAGTTCCTCTCGCCTTTCCTGTGGAGAGCGACTCCTCTTGAGATGCGACGGGAACGCCGGGAATTCTTTCCCTACGAAACAGGGAATGGATCACTCATCTCGAGCTAGGAGGCGGAAACGGGGCTCCCCTGGTTGTGTGCGGGACATCACGTGCTTCCTCTCGAGTGCAGACGGGTATGTCGGGGAACTTCTTGAGTTGCAGCAAGGGTGTGAAGGACCCTTTGGAAGTTCCAGTGGTTAGATGTGATTGGCCTCGAGAAGCCTCAGCGGAAATGGGCCTCATCTCGCCTGGAGGGCAAAACCACCTGGATTTTCTCGAGTTGCGGCAGGTGCTCTCGACTTACGACGGGGACCTCAGGGACCCGCTCTGGTGGCCTCAGGAAAGGCCAGTCCCCATGCGAGTTCTTCGGGGGCCTCTCGGGATTCCTCTCCCGTCGATGCCGGGGCCTAAGACCTTGTGTGGATTCGGGGCCGGAACCTGAGGATTCCTCTCCAGTGCTGACATGGATCTTGGGGTACTTCTGGAGTCTCCCCAGGGGAGTCAGTCCTCGTCTCGAATGCGGGCATGCACTTGCGCTTTCCTCCAGAGCGGTAGCAGCAGTGTCACGCAGTCCGCCGCGTGGATCAAAGGATGTATGGTTTTCCCTCGAGTCTTTCCCACGAGGCTTTCCCACGAGGCATTCCCACAGGGCTGTCCCACGTGCACACGTGGTGGGAGTCGATCCTCGGCTTGAACGTCAAGGCAGTGCAGGGAAAACAGGTTCCTCTGGAATGGACTGACACATCTGGGGGACTCTTGGAATGGTGGCACGACCCTGGAGTTCCTCTCGCCTTTCCTGTGGAGAGCGCCTCCTCTTGAGATGCGACGGGAACGCCGGGAATTCTTTCCCTACAAACCAGGGAAAGGATCACTCATCTCGAGCTAGGAGGCGGAAACGGGGCTCCCCTGGATGTGTGCGGGACACCACGTGCTTCCTCTCGAGTGCAGACGGGTATGTCGGGGAACTTCTTGAGTTGCAGCAAGGGTGTGAAGGACCCTTTGGAAGTTCCAGTGGTTAGATGTGATTGGCCTCGAGAAGCCTCAGCGGAAATGGGCCTCATCTCGCCTGGAGGGCAAAACCTCCTGGATTTTCTCGAGTTGCGGCAGGTGCTCTCGACGTACGACGGGGAACTCAGGGACCCGCTCTGGTGGCCTCAGGAAAGGCCAGTCCCCATGCGAGTTCTTCGGGGGCCTCTCGGGATTCCTCTCCCGTCGATGCCAGGGCCTAAGACCTTGTGTGGAGTCGGGGCCGGAACCTGAGGATTCCTCTCCAGTGCTGACATGGATCTTGGGGTACTTCTGGAGTCTCCCCAGGGGAGTCAGTCCTCGTCTCGAATGCGGGCATGCACTTGCGCTTTCCTCCAGAGCGGTAGCAGCAGTGTCACGCAGTCCGCCGCGTGGATCAAAGGATGTATGGTTTTCCCTCGAGTCTTTCCCACGAGGCTTTCCCACGAGGCTTTCCCACAGGGCTGTCCCACGTGCACACGTGGTGGGAGTCGATCCTCGGCTTGAACGTCAAGGCAGTGCAGGGAAAACAGGTTCCTCTGGAATGGACTGACACATCTGGGGGACTCTTGGAATGGTGGCACGACCCTGGAGTTCCTCTCGCCTTTCCTGTGGAGAGCGCCTCCTCTTGAGATGCGACGGGAACGCCGGGAATTCTTTCCCTACGAAACAGGGAAAGGATCCCTCATCTCGAGATAGGAGGCGGAAACGGGGCTCCCCTGGATGTGTGCGGGACCCCACGTGCTTCCTCTCGAGTGGAGACGGGTATGTCGGGGAACTTCTTGAGTTGCAGCAATGGTGTGAAGGACCCTTTGCAAGTTCCAGTGGTTAGACGTGATTGGCCTCGAGAAGCCTCAGCGGAAATGGGCCTCATCTCTCCTGGAGGGCAAAACCTCCTGGATTTTCTCGAGTTGCGGCAGGTGCTCTCGACTTACGACGGGGACCTCAGGGACCCGCTCTGGTGGCCTCAGGAAAGGGCAGTCCCCATGCGAGTTCTTCGGGGGCCTCTCGGGATTCCTCTCCCGTCGATGCCGGGGCCTAAGACCTTGTGTGGATTCGGGGCCGGAACCTGAGGATTCCTCTCCAGTGCTGACATGGATCTTGGGGTACTTCTGGAGTCTCCCCAGGGGAGTCAGTCCTCGTCTCTAATGCGGGCATGCACTTGCGCTTTCCTCCAGAGCGGTAGCAGCAGTGTCACGCAGTCCGCCGCGTGGATCAAAGGATGTATGGTTTTCCCTCGAGTCTTTCCCACGAGGCTTTCCCACGAGGCTTTCCCACAGGGCTGTCCCACGTGCACACGTGGTGGGAGTCGATCCTCGGCTTGAACGTCAAGGCAGTGCAGGGAAAACAGGTTCCTCTGGAATGGACTGACACATCTGGGGGACTATTGGAATGGTGGCACGACCCTGGAGTTCCTCTCGCCTTTCCTGTGGAGAGCGCATCCTCTTGAGATGCGACGGGAACGCCGGGAATTCTTTCCCTACGAAACAGGGAAAGGATCCCTCATCTCGAGCTAGGAGGCGGAAACGGGGCTCCCCTGGATGTGTGCGGGACCCCACGTGCTTCCTCTCGAGTGGAGACGGGTATGTCGGGGAACTTCTTGAGTTGCAGCAAGGGTGTGAAGGACCCTTTGGAAGTTCCAGTGGTTAGATGTGATTGGCCTCGAGAAGCCTCAGCGGAAATGGGCCTCATCTCGCCTGGAGGGCAAAACCTCCTGGATTTTCTCGAGTTGTGGCAGGTCCTCTCGACTTACGACGGGGACCTCAGGGAACCGCTCTGGTTGCCTCAGGAAAGGCCAGTCCCCATGCGAGTTCCACGGGGGCCTCTCGGGATTCCTCTCCCGTCGATGCCGGGGCCTAAGACCTTGTGTGGAGTCGGGGCCGGAACCTGAGGATTCCTCTCCAGTGCTGACATGGATCTTGGGGTACTTCTGGAGTCTCCCCAGGGGAGTCAGTCCTCGTCTCGAATGCGGGCATGCACTTGCGCTTTCCTCCAGAGCGGTAGCAGCAGTGTCACGCAGTCCGCCGCGTGGATCAAAGGATCTATGGTTTTCCCTCGAGTCTTTCCCACGAGGCTTTCCCACGAGGCTTTCCCACAGGGCTGTCCCACGTGCACACGTGGTGGGAGTCGATCCTCGGCTTGAACGTCAAGGCAGTGCAGGGAAAACAGGTTCCTCTGGAATGGACTGACACATCTGGGGGACTCTTGGAATGGTGTCACGACCCTGGAGTTCCTCTCGCCTTTCCTGTGGAGAGCGACTCCTCTTGAGATGCGACGGGAACGCCGGGAATTCTTTCCCTACGAAACAGGGAATGGATCACTCATCTCGAGCTAGGAGGCGGAAACGGGGCTCCCCTGGTTGTGTGCGGGACATCACGTGCTTCCTCTCGAGTGCAGACGGGTATGTCGGGGAACTTCTTGAGTTGCAGCAAGGGTGTGAAGGACCCTTTGGAAGTTCCAGTGGTTAGATGTGATTGGCCTCGAGAAGCCTCAGCGGAAATGGGCCTCATCTCGCCTGGAGGGCAAAACCACCTGGATTTTCTCGAGTTGCGGCAGGTGCTCTCGACTTACGACGGGGACCTCAGGGACGCGCTCTGGTGGCCTCAGGAAAGGCCAGTCCCCATGCGAGTTCTTCGGGGGCCTCTCGGGATTCCTCTCCCGTCGATGCCGGGGCCTAAGACCTTGTGTGGATTCGGGGCCGGAACCTGAGGATTCCTCTCCAGTGCTGACATGGATCTTGGGGTACTTCTGGAGTCTCCCCAGGGGAGTCAGTCCTCGTCTCTAATGCGGGCATGCACTTGCGCTTTCCTCCAGAGCGGTAGCAGCAGTGTCACGCAGTCCGCCGCGTGGATCAAAGGATGTATGGTTTTCCCTCGAGTCTTTCCCACGAGGCTTTCCCACGAGGCATTCCCACAGGGCTGTCCCACGTGCACACGTGGTGGGAGTCGATCCTCGGCTTGAACGTCAAGGCAGTGCAGGGAAAACAGGTTCCTCTGGAATGGAATGACACATCTGGGGGACTCTTGGAATGGTGGCACGACCCTGGAGTTCCTCTCGCCTTTCCTGTGGAGAGCGCCTCCTCTTGAGATGCGACGGGAACACCGGGAATTCTTTCCCTACGAAACAGGGAAAGGATCCCTCATCTCGAGCTAGGAGGCGGTAACGGGGCTCCCCTGGATGTGTGCGGGACCCCACGTGCTTCCTCTCGAGTGGAGACGGGTATGTCGGGGAACTTCTTGAGTTGCAGCAATGGTGTGAAGGACCCTTTGCAAGTTCCAGTGGTTAGACGTGATTGGCCTCGAGAAGCCTCAGCGGAAATGGGCCTCATCTCGCCTGGAGGGCAAAACCTCCTGGATTTTCTCGAGTTGCGGCAGGTGCTCTCGACTTACGACGGGGACTTCAGGGACCCGCTCTGGTGGTCTCAGGAAAGGCCAGTCCCCATGCGAGTTCCTCGGGGGCCTCTCGGGACTCCTCTCCCGTCTATGCCGGGTCCTAAGACCTTGTTTGGAGTCGGGGCCGGAACCTGAGGATTCCTCTCCAGTGCTGACATGGATCTTGGGGTACTTCTGGAGTCTCCCCAGGGGAGTCAGTCCTCGTCTCGAATGCGGGCATGCACTTGCGCTTTCCTCCAGAGCGGTAGCAGCAGTGTCACGCAGTCCGCCGCGTGGATCAAAGGATCTATGGTTTTCCCTCGAGTCTTTCCCACGAGGCTTTCCCACGAGGCTTTCCCACAGGGCTGTCCCACGTGCACACGTGGTGGGAGTCGATCCTCGGCTTGAACGTCAAGGCAGTGCAGGGAAAACAGGTTCCTCTGGAATGGACTGACACATCTGGGGGACTCTTGGAATGTTGGCACGACCCTGGAGTTCCTCTCGCCTTTCCTGTGGAGAGCGCCTCCTCTTGAGATGCGACGGGAACGCCGGGAATTCTTTCCCTAAGAAACAGGGAAAGGATCCCTCATCTCGAGCTAGGAGGCGGAAACGGGGCTCCCCTGGATGTGTGCGGGACCCCACGTGCTTCCTCTCGAGTGGAGACCTGTATGTCGGGGAACTTCTTGAGTTGCAGCAATGGTGTGAAGGACCCTTTGCAAGTTCCAGTGGTTAGATGTGATTGGCCTCGAGAAGCCTCAGCGGAAATGGGCCTCATCTCGCCTGGAGGGCAAAACCTCCTGGATTTTCTCGAGTTGCGGCAGGTGCTCTCGACTTACGACGGGGACCTCAGGGACCCGCTCTGGTGGCCTCAGGAAAGGCCAGTCCCCATGCGAGTTCCTCGGGGGCCTCTGGGGATTCCTCTCCCGTCGATGCCGGGGCCTAAGACCTTGTGTGGAGTCGGGGCCGGAACCTGAGGATTCCTCTCCAGTGCTGACATGGATCTTGGGGTACTTCTGGAGTCTCCCCAGGGGAGTCAGTCCTCGTCTCGAATGCGGGCATGCACTTGTGCTTTCCTCCAGAGCGGTAGCAGCAGTGTCACGCAGTCCGCCGCGTGGATCAAAGGATCTATGGTTTTCCCTCGAGTCTTTCCCACGAGGCTTTCCCACGAGGCTTTCCCACAGGGCTGTCCCACGTGCACACGTGGTGGGAGTCGATCCTCGGCTTGAACGTCAAGGCAGTGCAGGGAAAACAGGTTCCTCTGGAATGGACTGACACATCTGGGGGACTCTTGGAATGGTGGCACGACCCTGGAGTTCCTCTCGCCTTTCCTGTGGAGAGCGCCTCCTCTTGAGATGCGACGGGAACGCCGGGAATTCTTTCGCTACGAAACAGGGAAAGGATCCCTCATCTCGAGCTAGGAGGCGGAAAAGGAGCACCCCTGGATGTGTGCGGGACCCCACGTGCTTCCTCTCGAGTGGAGACGGGTATGTCGGGGAACTTCTTGAGTTGCAGCAAGGTGTGGAGGACCCTTTGGAAGTTCCAGTGGTTAGATGAGATTGGCCTTGAGAAGCCTCAGCGGAAATGGGCCTCATCTCGCCTGGAGGGCAAAACCTCCTGGATTTTCTCGAGTTGTGGCAGGTGCTCTCGACTTACGACGGGGACCTCAGGGAACCGCTCTGGTGGCCTCAGGAAAGGCCAGTCCCCATGCGAGTTCCACGGAGGCCTCTCGGGATTCCTCTCCCGTCGATGCCGGGGCCTAAGACCTTGTGTGGAGTCTGGGCCGGAACCTGAGGATTCCTCTCCAGTGCTGACATGGATCTTGGGGTACTTCTGGAGTCTCCCCAGGGGAGTCAGTCCTCGTCTCGAATGCGGGCATGCACTTGCGCTTTCCTCCAGAGCGGTAGCAGCAGTGTCACGCAGTCCGCCGCGTGGATCAAAGGATCTATGGTTTTCCCTCGAGTCTTTCCCACGAGGCTTTCCCACGAGGCTTTCCCACAGGGCTGTCCCACGTGCACACGTGGTGGGAGTCGATCCTCGGCTTGAACGTCAAGGCAGTGCAGGGAAAACAGGTTCCTCTGGAATGGACTGACACATCTGGGGGACTCTTGGAATGGTGTCACGACCCTGGAGTCCCTCTCGCCTTTCCTGTGGAGAGCGCCTCCTCTTGAGATGCGACGGGAACGCCGGGAATTCTTTCCCTACGAAACAGGGAAAGGATCACTCATCTCGAGCTAGGAGGCGGAAACGGGGCTCCCCTGGATGTGTGCGGGACACCACGTGCTTCCTCTCGAGTGCAGACGGGTATGTCAGGGAACTTCTTGAGTTGCAGCAAGGGTGTGAAGGACCCTTTGGAAGTTCCAGTGGTTAGATGTGATTGGCCTCGAGAAGCCTCAGCGGAAATGGGCCTCATCTCGCCTGGAGGGCAAAACCTCCTGGATTTTCTCGAGTTGCGGCAGGTGCTCTCGACGTACGACGGGGAACTCAGGGACCCGCTCTGGTGGCCTCAGGAAAGGCCAGTCCCCATGCGAGTTCTTCGGGGGCCTCTCGGGATTCCTCTCCCGTCGATGCCGGGGCCTAAGACCTTGTGTGGAGTCGGGGCCGGAACCTGAGGATTCCTCTCCAGTGCTGACATGGATCTTGGGGTACTTCTGGAGTCTCCCCAGGGGAGTCAGTCCTCGTCTCGAATGCGGGCATGCACTTGCGCTTTCCTCCAGAGCGGTAGCAGCAGTGTCACGCAGTCCGCCGCGTGGATCAAAGGATCTATGTTTTTCCCTCGAGTCTTTCCCACGAGGCTTTCCCACGAGGCTTTCCCACAGGGCTGTCCCACGTGCACACGTGGTGGGAGTCGATCCTCGGCTTGAACGTCAAGGCAGTGCAGGGAAAACAGGTTCCTCTGGAATGGACTGACACATCTGGGGGACTCTTGGAATGTTGGCACGACCCTGGAGTTCCTCTCGCCTTTCCTGTGGAGAGCGCCTCCTCTTGAGATGCGACGGGAACGCCCTGAATTCTTTCCCTACGAAACAGGGAAAGGATCCCTCATCTCGAGCTAGGAGGCGGAAACGGGGTTCCCCTGGATGTGTGCGGGACCCCACGTGCTTCCTCTCGAGTGGAGACGGGTATGTCGGGGAACTTCTTGAGTTGCAGCAAGGGTGTGAAGGACCCTTTGGAAGTTCCAGTGGTTAGATGTGATTGGCCTCGAGAAGCCTCAGCGGAAATGGGCCTCATCTCGCCTGGAGGGCAAAACCTCCTGGATTTTCTCGAGTTGCGGCAGGTGCTCTCGACTTACGACGGGGACCACAGGGACCCGCTCTGGTGGCCTCAGGAAAGGCCAGTCCCCATGCGAGTTCCTCGGGGGCCTCTCGGGATTACTCTCCCGTCGATGCCGAGGCCTAAGACCTTGTGTGGAGTCGGGGCCGGAACCTGAGGTTTCCTCTCCTGTGCTGACATGGATCTTGGGGTACTTCTGGAGTCTCCCCAGGGGAGTCAGTCCTCGTCTCGAATGCGGGCATGCACTTGCGCTTTCCTCCAGAGCGGTAGCAGCAGTGTCACGCAGTCCGCCGCGTGGATCAAAGGATCTATGGTTTTCCCTCGAGTCTTTCCAACGAGGCTTTCCCACGAGGCTTTCCCACAGGGCTGTCCCATGTGCACACGTGGTGGGAGTCGATCCTCGGCTTGAACGTCAAGGCAGTGCAGGGAAAACAGGTTCCTCTGGAATGGACTGACACATCTGGGGGACTCTTAGAATGGTGGCATGACCCTGGAGTTCCTCTCGCCTTTCCTGTGGAGAGCGCCTCCTCTTGAGATGCGACGGGAACGCCGAGAATTCTTTCCCTACGAAACAGGGAAAGGATCCCTCATCTCGAGCTAGGAGGCGGAAACGGGGCTCCCCTGGATGTGTGAGGGACCACACGTGCTTCCTCTCGAGTGGAGACGGGTATGTCGGGGAACTTCTTGAGTTGCAGAAAGGGTGTGAAGGACCCTTTGGAAGTTCCAGTGGTTAGACGTGATTAGCCTCGAGAATCCTCAGCGGAAATGGGCCTCATCTCGCCTGGAGGGCAAAACCTCCTGGATTTTCTCGAGTTGCGGCTGGTGCTCTCGACTTACGACGGGGACCTCAGGGAACCGCTCTGGTGGCCTCAGGAAAGGCCAGTCCCCATGCGAGTTCCTCGGGGGCCTCTCGGGATTCCTCTCCCGTCAATGCCGGGGCCTAAGACCTTGTGTGGAGTCGAGGCCGGAACCTGAGGATTCCTCTCCAGTGCTGACATGGATCTTGGGGTACTTCTGGAGTCTCCCCAGGGGAGTCAGTCCTCGTCTCGAATGCGGGCATGCACTTTCGCTTTCCTCCAGAGCGGTAGCAGCAGTGTCACGCAGTCCGCCGCGTGGATCAAAGGATCTATGGTTTTCCCTCGAGTCTTTCCCACGAGGCTTTCCCACGAGGCTTTCCCACAGGGCTGTCCCACGTGCACACGTGGTGGGAGTCGATCCTCGGCTTGAACGTCAAGGCAGTGCAGGGAAAACAGGTTCCTCTGGAATGGACTGACACATCTGGGGGACTCTTGGAATGGTGGCACGACCCTGGAGTTCCTCTCGCCTTTCCTGTGGAGAGCGCCTCCTCTTGAGATGCGACGGGAACGCCGGGAATTCTTTCCCTACGAAACAGGGAAAGGATCCCTCATCTCGAGCTAGGAGGCGGAAACGGGGCTCCCCTGGATGTGTGCGGGACCCACGTGCTTCCTCTCGAGTGGAGACGGGTATGTCGGGGAACTTCTTGAGTTGCAGCAAGGGTGTGAAGGACCCTTTGGAAGTTCCAGTGGTTAGACGTGATTAGCCTCGAGAAGCCTCAGCGGAAATGGGCCTCATCTCGCCTGGAGGGCAAAACCTCCTGGATTTTCTCGAGTTGCGGCAGGTGCTCTCGACTTACGACGGGGACCTCAGGGACCCGCTCTGGTGGCCTCAGGAAAGGCCAGTCCCCATGCGAGTTCCGCGGGGGCCTCTCGGGATTCCTCTCCCGTCGATGCCGGGGCCTAAGACCTTGTGTGGAGTCGGGGCCGGAACCTGAGGATTCCTCTCCAGTGCTGACATGGATCTTGGGGTACTTCTGGAGTCTCCCCAGGGGAGTCAGTCCTCGTCTCGATTGCGGGCATGCACTTGCGCTTTCCTCCAGAGCGGTAGCAGCAGTGTCACGCAGTCCGCCGCGTGGATCAAAGGATCTATGTTTTTCCCTCGAGTCTTTCCCACGAGGCTTTCCCACGAGGCTTTCCCACAGGGCTGTCCCACGTGCACACGTGGTGGGAGTCGATCCTCGGCTTGAACGTCAAGGCAGTGCAGGGAAAACAGGTTCCTCTGGAATGGACTGACACATCTGGGGGACTCTTGGAATGGTCTCACGACCCTGGAGTTCCTCTCGCCTTTCCTGTGGAGAGCGCCTCCTCTTGAGATGCGACGGGAACGCCGGGAATTCTTTCCCTACGAAACAGGGAAAGGATCCCTCATCTCGAGCTAGGAGGCGGAAACGGAGCACCCCTGGATGTGTGAGGGACCCCACGTGCTTCCTCTCGAGTGGAGACGGGTATGTCGGGGAACTTCTTGAGTTGCAGCAATGGTGTGAAGGACCCTTTGCAAGTTCCAGTGGTTAGACGTGATTGGCCTCGAGAAGCCTCAGCGGAAATGGGCCTCATCTCGCCTGGAGGGCAAAACCTCCTGGATTTTCTCGAGTTGCGGCAGGTGCTCTCGACTTACGACGGGGACCTCAGGGACCCGCTCTGGTAGCCTCAGGAAAGGCCAGTCCCCATCGAGTTCCTCGGGTGCCTCTCGGGATTCCTCTCCCGTCGATGCCGGGGCCTAAGACCTTGTGTGGAGTCGGGGCCGGAACCTGAGGATTCCTCTCCAGTGCTGACATTGATCTTGGTGTACTTCTGGAGTCTCCCCAGGGGAGTCAGTCCTCGTCTCGAATGCGGGCATGCACTTGCGCTTTCCTCCAGAGCGGTAGCAGCAGTGTCACGCAGTCTGCCGCGTGGATCAAAGGATCTATGGTTTTCCCTCGAGTCTTTCCCACGAGGCTTTCCCACGAGGCTTTCCCACAGGGCTGTCCCACGTGCACACGTGGTGGGAGTCGATCCTCGGCTTGAACGTCAAGGCAGTGCAGGGAAAACAGGTTCCTCTGGAATGGACTGACACATCTGGGGGACTCTTGGAATGGTGGCACGACCCTGGAGGTCCTCTCGCCTTTCCTGTGGAGAGCGCCTCCTCTTGAGATGCGACGGGAACGCCGGGAATTCTTTCCCTACGAAACAGGGAAAGGATCCCTGATCTCGAGCTAGGAGGCGGAAACGGGGCTCCCCTGGATGTGTGCGGGACCCCACGTGCTTCCTTTCGAGTGGAGACGGGTATGTCTGGGAACTTCTTGAGTTGCAGCAACGGTGTGAAGGACCCTTTGGAAGTTCCAGTGGTTAGATGTGATTGGCCTCGAGAAGCCTCAGCGGAAATGGGCCTCATCTCGCCTGGAGGGCAAAACCTCCTGGATTTTCTCGAGTTGCGGCAGGTGCTCTCGACTTACGACGGGGACCTCAGGGACCTGCTCTGGTGGCCTCAGGAAAGGCCAGTCCCCATGCGAGTTCCTCGGGGGTGTCTCGGGATTCCTCTCCCGTCGATGCCGGGGCCTAAGACCTTGTGTGGAGTCGGGGCCGGAACCTGAGGATTCCTCTCCAGTGCTGACATGGATCTTGGGGTACTTCTGGAGTCTCCCCAGGGGAGTCAGTCCTCGTCTCGAATGCGGGCATGCACTTGCGCTTTCCTCCAGAGCGGTAGCAGCAGTGTCACGCAGTCCGCGGCGTGGATCAAAGGATCTATGGTTTTCCCTCGAGTCTTTCCCACGAGGCTTTCCCACAGGGCTGTCCCACGTGCACACGTGGTGGGAGTCGATCCTCGGCTTGAACGTCAAGGCAGTGCAGGGAAAACAGGTTCCTCTGGAATGGACTGACACATCTGGGGGACTCTTGGAATGGTGGCACGACCCTGGAGTTCCTCTCGCCTTTCCTGTGGAGAGCGCCTCCTCTTGAGATGCGACGGGAACGCCAGGAATTCTTTCCCTACGAAACAGGGAAAGGATCCCTCATCTCGAGGTAGGAGGCGGAAACGAGGCTCCCCTGGATGTCTGCGGGACACCACGTGCTTCCTCTCCAGTGGAGACGGGTATGTCGGGGAACTTCTTGAGTTGCAGCAACGGTGTGAAGGACCCTTTGTAATGTCCAGTGGTTAGATGTGATTGGCTTCCAGAAGCCTCAGCCGAAATGGGCCTCATCTCGCCTGGAGGGCAAAACCTCCTGGATTTTCTCGAGTTGCGGCAGGTGCTGTCGACTTACGACGGGGACCTCAGGGACCCGCTCTGGTGGCCTCAGGAAAGGCCAGTCCCCATGCGAGTTCCTCGGGGGCCTCTCGGGATTCCTCTCCCGTCGATGCCGGGGCCTAAGACCTTGTGTGGAGTCGGGGCCGGAACCTGAGGATTCCTCTCCAGTGCTGACATGGATCTTGGGGTACTTCTGGAGTCTCCCCAGGGGAGTCAGTCCTCGTCTCGAATGCGGGCATGCACTTGCGCTTTCCTCCAGAGCGGTAGCAGCAGTGTCACGCAGTCCGCCGCGTGGATCAAAGGATGTATGGTTTTCCCTCGAGTCTTTCCCACGAGGCTTTCCCACGAGGCTTTCCCACAGGGCTGTCCCACGTGCACACGTGGTGGGAGTCGATCCTCGGCTTGAACGTCAAGGCAGTGCAGGGAAAACAGGTTCCTCTGGAATGGACTGACACATCTGGGGGACTCT
Source organism: Ovis canadensis (assembly GCF_042477335.2). Classification (NCBI taxonomy): domain Eukaryota; kingdom Metazoa; phylum Chordata; class Mammalia; order Artiodactyla; family Bovidae; genus Ovis; species Ovis canadensis. Next base: position 6,944,740 of record NC_091252.1, read on the forward strand.
TGGAATGGTGGCACGACCCTGGAGTTCCTATCGCCTTTCCTGTGGAGAGCGCCTCCTCTTGAGATGCGCCGGGAACGCCGGGAATTCTTTCCCTACGAAACAGGGAAAGGATCCCTCATCTCGAGCTAGGAGGCGGAAACGGAGCACCCCTGGATGTGTGCGGGACCCCACGTGCTTCCTCTCGAGTGGAGACGGGTATGTCGGGGAACTTCTTGAGTTGCAGCAAGGGTGTGAAGGACCCTTTGGAAGTTCCAGTGGTTAGATGTGATTGGCCTCGAGAAGCCTCAGCGGAAATGGGCCTCATCTCGCCTGGAGGGCAAAACCTCCTGGATTTTCTCGAGTTGCGGCAGGTGCTCTCGACTTACGACGGGGACCTCAGGGACCCGCTCTGGTGGCCTCAGGAAAGGCCAGTCCCCATGCGAGTTCCTCGGGGGTGTCTTGGGATTCCTCTCCCGTCGATGCCGGGGCCTAAGACCTTGTGTGGAGTCGGGGCTGGAACCTGAGGATTCTTTCCCACGAGGCTTTCCCACGAGGCTTTCCCACAGGGCTGTCCCACGTGCACACGTGGTGGGAGTCGATCCTCGGCTTCAACGTCAAGGCAGTGCAGGGAAAACAGGTTCCTCTGGAATGGACTGACACATCTGGGGGACTCTTGGAATGGTGGCACGACCCTGGAGTTCCTCTCGCCTTTCCTGTGGAGAGCGCCTCCTCTTGAGATGCGACGGGAACGCCGGGAATTCTTTCCCTACGAAACAGGGAAAGGATCCCTCATCTCGAGCTAGGAGGCGGAAACGGAGCACCCCTGGATGTGTGCGGGACCCCACGTTCTTCCTCTCGAGTGGAGACGGGTATGTCGGGGAACTTCTTGAGTTGCAGCAAGGGTGTGAAGGACCCTTTGGAAGTTCCAGTGGTTAGATGTGATTGGCCTCGAGAAGCCTCAGCGGAAATGGGCCTCATCTCGCCTGGAGGGCAAAACCTCCTGGATTTTCTCGAGTTGCAGCAGGTGCTCTCGACTTACGACGGGGACCTCAGGGACCCGCTCTGGTGGCCTCAGGAAAGGCCAGTCCCCATGCCAGTTCCTCGGGGGTGTCTTGGGATTCCTCTCCCGTCGATGCCGGGGCCTAAGACCTTGTGTGGAGTCGGGGCCGGAACCTGAGGATTCCTCTCCAGTGCTGACATGGATCTTGGGGTACTTCTGGAGTCACCCCAGGGGAGTCAGTCCTCGTCTCGAATGCGGGCATGCACTTGCGCTTTCCTCCAGAGCGGTAGCAGCAGTGTCACGCAGTCCGCCGCGTGGATCAAAGGATGTATGGTTTTCCCTCGAGTCTTTCCCACGAGGCTTTCCCACGAGGCTTTCCCACAGGGCTGTCCCACGTGCACACGTGGTGGGAGTCGATCCTCGGCTTCAACGTCAAGGCAGTGCAGGGAAAACAGGTTCCTCTGGAATGGACTGACACATCTGGGGGACTCTTGGAATGGCGGCACGACCCTGGAGTTCCTCTCGCCTTTCCTGTGGAGAGCGCCTCCTCTTGAGATGCGCCGGGAACGCCGGGAATTCTTTCCCTACGAAACAGGGAAAGGATCCCTCATCTTGAGCTAGGAGGCGGAAACGGGGCTCCCCTGGATGTGTGCGGGACACCACGTGCTTCCTCTCGAGTGCAGACGGGTATGTCGGGGAACTTCTTGAGTTGCAGCAAGGGTGTGAAGGACCCTTTGGAATGTCCAGTGGTTAGATGTGATTGGCTTCGAGAAGCCTCAGCGGAAATGGGCCTCATCTCGCCTGGAGGGCAAAACCTCCTGGATTTTCTCGAGTTGCGGCAGGTGCTCTCGACTTACGACGGGGACCTCACGGACCCGCTCTGGTTGCCTCAGGAAAGGCCAGTCCCCATGCGAGTTCCTCGGGGGCCTCTCGGGATTCCTCTCCCGTCGATGCCGGGGCCTAAGACCTTGTGTGGAGTCAGGGCCGGAACCTGAGGATTCCTCTCCAGTGCTGACATGGATCTTGGGGTACTTCTGGAGTCTCCCCAGGGGAGTCAGTCCTCGTCTCGAATGCGGGCATGCACTTGCGCTTTCCTCCAGAGCGGTAGCAGCAGTGTCACGCAGTCCGCCGCGTGGATCAAAGGATGTATGGTTTTCCCTCGAGTCTTTCCCACGAGGCTTTCCCACGAGGCTTTCCCACAGGGCTGTCCCACGTGCACACGTGGTGGGAGTCGATCCTCGGCTTGAACGTCAAGGCAGTGCAGGGAAAACAGGTTCCTCTGGAATGGACTGACACATCTGGGGGACTCTTGGAATGGTGGCATGACCCTGGAGTTCCTCTCGCCTTTCCTGTGGAGAGCGCCTCCTCTTGAGATGCGACGGGAACGCCGGGAATTCTTTCCCTACGAAACAGGGAAAGGATCCCTCATCTCGAGCCAGGAGGCGGAAACGGGGCTCCCCTGGATGTGTGCGGGACCCCACGTGCTTCCTCTCGAGTGGAGACGGGTATGTCGGGGAACTTCTTGGGTTGCAGCAACGGTGTGAAGGACCCTTTGGAAGTTCCAGTGGTTAGATGTGATTGGCCACGAGAAGCCTCAGCGGAAATGGGCCTCATCTCGCCTGGAGGGCAAAACCTCCTGGATTTTCTCGAGTTGCGGCAGGTGCTCTCGACTTACGACGGGGACCTCAGGGACCCGCTCTGGTGGCCTCAGGAAAGGCCAGTCCCCATGCGAGTTCCTCGGGGGCCTCTCGGGATTCCTCTCCCGTCGATGCCGGGGCCTAAGACCTTGTGTGGAGTCGGGGCCGGAACCTGAGGATTCCTCTCCAGTGCTGACATGGATCTTGGGGTACTTCTGGAGTCTCCCCAGGGGAGTCAGTCCTCGTCTCGAATGCGGGCATGCACTTGCGCTTTCCTCCAGAGCGGTAGCAGCAGTGTCACGCAGTCCGCCGCGTGGATCAAAGGATCTATGGTTTTCCCTCGAGTCTTTCCCACGAGGCTTTCCCACGAGGCTTTCCCACAGGGCTGTCCCACGTGCACACGTGGTGGGAGTCGATCCTCGGCTTCAACGTCAAGGCAGTGCAGGGAAAACAGGTTCCTCTGGAATGGACTGACACATCTGGGGGACTCTTGGAATGGTGGCACGACCCTGGAGTTCCTCTCGCCTTTCCTGTGGAGAGCGCCTCCTCTTGAGATGCGCCGGGAATGCCGGGAATTCTTTCCCTACGAAACAGGGAAAGGATCCCTCATCTCGAGCTAGGAGGCGGAAACGGGGCTCCCCTGGATGTGTGCGGGACACCACGTGCTTCCTCTCGAGTGCAGACGGGTATGTCGGGGAACTTCGTGAGTTGCAGCAATGGTGTGAAGGACCCTTTGGAATGTCCAGTGGTTAGATGTGATTGGCTTCGAGAAGCCTCAGCGGAAATGGGCCTCATCTCGCGTGGAGGGCAAAACCTCGTGGATTTTCTCGAGTTGTGGCAGGTGCTCTCGACTTACGACGGGGACCTCAGGGACCCGCTCTGGTGGCCTCAGGAAAGGCCAGTCCCCATGCGAGTTCCTCGGGGGCCTCTCGGGATTCCTCTCCCGTCGATGCCGGGGCCTAAGACCTTGTGTGGAGTCGGGGCCGGAACCTGAGGATTCCTCTCCAGTGCTGACATGGATCTTGGGGTACTTCTGGAGTCTCCCCAGGGGAGTCAGTCCTCGTCTCGAATGCGGGCATGCACTTGCGCTTTCCTCCAGAGCGGTAGCAGCAGTGTCACGCAGTCCGCCGAGTGGATCAAAGGATCTATGGTTTTCCCTCGAGTCTTTCCCACGAGGCTTTCCCACAGGGCTGTCCCACGTGCACACGTGGTGGGAGTTGATCCTCGGCTTGAACCTCAAGGCCGTGCAGGGAAAACAGGTTCCTCTGGAATGGACTGACACATCTGGGGGACTCTTGGAATGGTGTCTCGACCCTGGAGTTCCTCTCGCCTTTCCTGTGGAGAGCGCCTCCTCTTGAGATGCGACGGGAACGCCGGGAATTCTTTCCCTACGAAACAGGGAAAGGATCCCTCATCTCGAGCCAGGAGGCGGAAACGGGGCTCCCCTGGATGTGTGCGGGACCCCACGTGCTTCCTCTCGAGTGGAGACGGGTATGTCGGGGAACTTCTTGAGTTGCAGCAACGGTGTGAAGGACCCTTTGGAAGTTCCAGTGGTTAGATGTGATTGGCCTCGAGAAGCCTCAGCGGAAATGGGCCTCATCTCGCCTGGAGGGCAAAACCTCCTGGATTTTCTCGAGTTGCGGCAGGTGCTCTCGACTTACGACGGGGACCTCAGGGACCCGCTCTGGTGGCCTCAGGAAAGGCCAGTCCCCATGCGAGTTCCTCGGGGGTGTCTCGTGATTCCTCTCCCGTCGATGCCGGGGCCTAAGACCTTGTGTGGAGTCGGGGCCGGAACCTGAGGATTCCTCTCCAGTGCTGACATGGATCTTGGGGTACTTCTGGAGTCTCCCCAGGGGAGTCAGTCCTCGTCTCGAATGCGGGCATGCACTTGCGCTTTCCTCCAGAGCGGTAGCAGCAGTGTCACGCAGTCCGCCGCGTGGATCAAAGGATCTATGGTTTTCCCTCGAGTCTTTCCCACGAGGCTTTCCCACAGGGCTGTCCCACGTGCACACGTGGTGGGAGTCGATCCTCGGCTTGAACGTCAAGGCAGTGCAGGGAAAACAGGTTCCTCTGGAATGGACTGACACATCTGGGGGACTCTTGGAATGGTGGCACGACCCTGGAGTTCCTCTCGCCTTTCCTGTGGAGAGCGCCTCCTCTTGAGATGCGACGGGAACGCCGGGAATTCTTTCCCTACGAAACAGGGAAAGGATCCCTCATCTCGAGCAAGGAGGCGGAAACGGAGCTCCCCTGGATGTGTGCGGGACCCCACGTGCTTCCTCTCGAGTGGAGACGGGTATGCCGGGGAACATCTTGAGTTGCAGCAACGGTGTGAAGGACCCTTTGGAAGTTCCAGTGGTTAGATGTGATTGGCCTCGAGAAGCCTCAGCGGAAATGGGCCTCATCTCGCCTGGAGGACAAAACCTCCTGGATTTTCTCGAGTTGCGGCAGGTGCTCTCGACTTACGACGGGGACCTCAGGGACCCCCTCTGGTGGCCTCAGGAAAGGCCAGTCCCCATGCGAGTTCCACGGGGGCCTCTCGGGATTCCTCTCCCGGTGATGCCGGAGCCTAAGACCTTGTGTGGAGTCGGGGCCGGAACCTGAGGATTCCTCTCCAGTGCTGACATGGATCTTGGGGTACTTCTGGAGTCTCCCCAGGGGAGTCAGTCCTCGTCTCGAATGCGGGCATGCACTTGCGCTTTCCTCCAGAGCGGTAGCAGCAGTGTCACGCAGTCCGCCGCGTGGATCAAAGGATCTATGGTTTCCCTCGAGTCTTTCCCACGAGGCTTTCCCACAGGGCTGTCCCACGTGCACACGTGGTGGGAGTCGATCCTCGGCTTGAACGTCAAGGCAGTGCAGGGAAAACAGGTTCCTCTGGAATGGACTGACACATCTGGGGGACTCTTGGAATGGTGGCACGACCCTGGAGTTCCTCTCGCCTTTCCTGTGGAGAGCGCCTCCTCTTGAGATGCGACGGGAACGCCGGGAATTCTTTCCCTACGAAACAGGGAAAGGATCCCTCATCTCGAGCTAGGAGGCGGAAACGGGGCTCCCCTGGATGTGTGCGGGACCCCACGTGCTTCCTCTCGAGTGGAGACGGGTATGTCGGGGAACTTCTTGAGTTGCAGCAAGGGTGTGAAGGACCCTTTGGAAGTTCCAGTGGTTAGATGTGATTGGCCTCGAGAAGCCTCAGCGGAAATGGGCCTCATCTCGCCTGGAGGGCAAAAGCTCCTGGATTTTCTCGAGTTGCGGCAGGTGCTCTCGACTTACGACGGGGACATCAGGGAACCGCTCTGGTGGCCTCAGGAAAGGCCAGTCCCCATGCGAGTTCCTCGGGGGCGTCTCGGGATACCTCTCCCGTCGATGCCGGGTCCTAAGACCTTGTGTGGAGTCGGGGCCGGAACCTGAGGATTCCTCTCCAGTGCTGACATGGATCTTGGGGTACTTCTGGAGTCTCCCCAGGGGAGTCAGTCCTCGTCTCGAATGCGGGCATGCACTTGCGCTTTCCTCCAGAGCGGTAGCAGCAGTGTCACGCAGTCCGCCGCGTGGATCAAAGGATCTATGGTTTTCCCTCGAGTCTTTCCCACGAGGCTTTCCCACGAGGCTTTCCCACAGGGCTGTCCCACGTGCACACGTGGTGGGAGTCGATCCTCGGCTTGAACGTCAAGGCAGTGCAGGGAAAACAGGTTCCTCTGGAATGTACTGACACATCTGGGGGACTTTTGGAATGGTGGCATGACCCTGGAGTTCCTCTCACCTTTCCTGTGGAGAGCGCCTCCTCTTGAGATGCGACGGGAACGCCGGGAATTCTTTCCCTACGAAACAGGGAAAGGATCCCTCATCTCGAGCTAGGAGGCGGAAAAGGGGCTCCCCTGGATGTGTACGGGACCCCACGTGCTTCCTCTCGAGTGGAGACGGGTATGTCGGGGAACTTCTTGAGTTGCAGCAAGGGTGTGAAGGACCCTTTGGAAGTTCCAGTGGTTAGATGTGATTGGCCTCGAGAAGCCTCAGCGGAAATGGGCCTCATCTCGCCTGGAGGGCAAAACCTCCTGGATTTTCTCGAGTTGCGGCAGGTGCTCTCGACTTACGACGGGGACCTCAGGGAACCGCTCTGGTGGCCTCAGGAAAGGCCAGTCCCCATGCGAGTTCCTCGGGGGCCTCTCGGGATTCCTCTCCCGTCGATGCCGGGGCCTAAGACCTTGTGTGGAGTCGGGGCCGGAACCTGAGGATTCCTCTCCAGTGCTGACATGGATCTTGGGGAACTTCTGGAGTCTCCCCAGGGGAGTCAGTCCTCGTCTCGAATGCGGGCATGCACTTGCGCTTCCTCCACAGCGGTAGCAGCAGTGTCACGCAGTCCGCCGCGTGGATCAAAGGATCTATGGTTTTCCCTCGAGTCTTTCCCACGAGGCTTTCCCACGAGGCTTTCCCACAGGGCTGTCCCACGTGCACACGTGGTGGGAGTCGATCCTCGGCTTGAACGTCAAGGCAGTGCAGGGAAAACAGGTTCCTCTGGAATGGACTGACACATCTGGGGGACTCTTGGAATGGTGGCATGACCCTGGAGTTCCTCTCGCCTTTCCTGTGGAGAGCGCCTCCTCTTGAGATGCGACGGGAACCCGGGAATTCTTTCCCTATGAAACAGGGAAAGGATCCCTCATCTCGAGCTAGGAGGCGGAAACGGGGCTCCCCTGGATGTGTGCGGGACCCCACGTGCTTCCTCTCGAATGGAGACGGGTATGTCGGGGAACTTCTTGAGTTGCAGCAAGGGTGTGAAGGACCCTTTGGAAGTTCCAGTGGTTAGATGTGATTGGCCTCGAGAAGCCTCAGCGGAAATGGGCCTCATCTCGCCTGGAGGGCAAAACCTCCTGGATTTTCTCGAGTTGCGGCAGGTGCTCTCGACTTACGACGGGGACCTCGGGGAACCGCTCTGGTGGCCTCAGGAAAGGCCAGGCCCCATGCGAGTTCCTCGGGGGCCTCTCGGGATTCCTCTCCCGGTGATGCCGGGGCCTAAGACCTTGTGTGGAGTCGGGGCCGGAACCTGAGGATTCCTCTCCAGTGCTGACATGTATCTTGGGGTACTTCTGGAGTCTCCCCAGGGGAATCAGTCCTCGTCTCGAATGCGGGCATCCACTTGCGCTTTCCTCCAGAGCGGTAGCAGCAGTGTCACGCAGTCCGCCGCGTGGATCAAAGGATCTATGGTTTTCCCTCGAGTCTTTCCCAAGAGGCTTTCCCACGAGGCTTTCCCACAGGGCTGTCCCACGTGCACACGTGGTGGGAGTCGATCCTCGGCTTGAACGTCAAGGCAGTGCAGGGAAAACAGGTTCCTCTGGAATGGACTGACACATGTGGGGGACTCTTGGAATGGTGGCACGACCCTGGAGTTCCTCTCGCCTTTCCTGTGGAGAGCGCCTCCTCTTGAGATGCGACGGGAACGCCGGGAATTCTTTCCCTACGAAACAGGGAAAGGATCCCTCATCTCGAGCTAGGAGGCGGAAACGGGGCTCCCCTGGATGTGTGCGGGACCCCACGTGCTTCCTCTCGAGTGGAGACGGGTATGTCGGGGAACTTCTTGAGTTGCAGCAAGGGTGTGAAGGACCCTTTGGAAGTTCCAGTGGTTAGATGTGATTGGCCTCGAGAAGCCTCAGCGGAAATGGGCCTCATCTCGCCTGGAGGGCAAAACCTCCTGGATTTTCTCGAGTTGGGGCAGGTGCTCTCGACTTACGACGGGGACCTCGGGGACCCGCTCTGGTGGCCTCAGGAAAGGCAGTCCATATGCGAGTTCCTCGGGGGCCTCTCGGGATTCCTCTCCCGTCGATGCCGGGGCCGAAGACCTTGTGTGGAGTCGGGGCCGGAACCTGAGGATTCCTCTCCAGTGCTGACATGGATCTTGGGGTACTTCTGGAGTCTCCCCAGGGGAGTCAGTCCTCGTCTCAAATGCGGGCATGCACTTGCGCTTTCCTCCAGAGCGGTAGCAGCAGTGTCACGCAGTCCGCCGCGTGGATCAAAGGATCTATGGTTTTCCCTCGAGTCTTTCCCACGAGGCTTTCCCACGAGGCTTTCCCACAGGGCTGTCCCACGTGCACACGTGGTGGGAGTCGATCCTCGGCTTGAACGTCAAGGCAGTGCAGGGAAAACAGGTTCCTCTGGAATGGACTGACAGATCTGGGGGACTCTTGGAATGGTGTCACGACCCTGGAGTTCCTCTCTCCTTTCCTGTGGAGAGCGCCTCCTCTTGAGATGCGACGGGAACGCCGGGAATTCTTTCCCTACGAAACAGGGAAAGGATCCCTCATCTCGAGCTAGGAGGCGGAAACGGGGCTCCCCTGGATGTGTGCGGGACACCATGTGCTTCCTCTCGAGTGCAGACGGGTATGTCGGGGAACTTCTTGAGTTGCAGCAATGGTGTGAAGGACCCTTTGCAAGTTCCAGTGGTTAGAAGTGATTGGCCTCGAGAAGCCTCAGCAGAAATGGGCCTCATCTCGCCTGGAGGGCAAAACCTCCTGGATTTTCTCGAGTTGCGGCAGGTGCTCTCGACTTACGACGGGGACCTCAGGGAACCGCTCTGGTGGCCTCAGGAAAGTCCAGTCCCCATGCGAGTTCCTTGGGGGCCTCTCGGGATTCCTCTCCCGTCGATGCCGGGGCCTAAGACCTTGTGTGTAGTCGGGGCCGGAACCTGAGGATTCCTCTCCAGTGCTGACATGGATCTTGGGGTACTTCTGGAGTCTCCCCAGGGGAGTCAGTCCTCGTCTCGAATGCGGGCATGCACTTGCGCTTTCCTCCAGAGCGGTAGCAGCAGTGTCACGCAGTCCGCCGCGTGGATCAAAGGATCTATGGTTTTCCCTCGAGTCTTTCCCACGAGGCTTTCCCACAGGGCTGTCCCACGTGCACACGTGGTGGGAATCGATCCTCGGCTTGAACGTCAAGGCAGTGCAGGGAAAACAGGTTCCTCTGGAATGGACTGACACATCTGGGGGACTCTTGGAATGGTGTCACGACCCTGGAGTTCCTCTCGCCTTTCCTGTGGAGAGCGCCTCCTCTTGAGATGCGACGGGAACGCCGGGAATTCTTTCCCTACGAAACAGGGAAAGGATCCCTCATCTCGAGCTAGGAGGCGGAAACGGGACTCCCCTGGATGTGTGCGGGACCTCACGTGCTTCCTCTCGAGTGGAGACGGGAATGTCGGGGAACTTCTTGAGTTGCAGCAATGGTGTGAAGGACCCTTTGGAAGTTTCAGTGGTTAGATGTGATTGGCCTCGAGAAGCCTCAGCGGAAATGGGCCTCATCTCCCCTGGAGGGCAAAATCTCCTGGATTTTCTCGAGTTGCGGCAGGTGCTCTCGACTTACGACGGGGACCTCAGGGAACCGCTCTGGTGGCCTCAGGAAAGGCCAGTCCCCATGCGAGTTCCTCGGGGCGTCTCGGGATTCCTCTCCCGTCGATGCCGGGGCCTAAGACCTTGTGTGGATTCGCGGCCGGAACCTGAGGATTCCTCTCCAGTGCTGACATGGATCTTGGGGTACTTCTGGAGTCTCCCCAGGGGAGTCAGTCCTCGTCTCGAATGCGGGCATGCACTTGCGCTTTCCTCCAGAGCGGTAGCAGCAGTGTCACCCAGTCCGCCGCGTGGATCAAAGGATCTATGGTTTTCCCTCGAGTCTTTCCCATGAGGCTTTCCCCCGAGGCTTTCCCACAGGGCTGTCCCACGTGCACACGAAGTGGGAGTCGATCCTCGGCTTGAACGTCAAGGCAGTGCAGGGAAAACAGGTTCCTCTGGAATGGACTGACACATCTGGGGGACTCTTGGAATGGTGGCACGACCCTGGAGTTCCTCTCGCCTTTCCTGTGGAGAGCGCCTCCTCTTGAGATGCGACGGGAACGCCGGGAATTCTTTCCCTACGAAACAGGGAAAGGATCCCTCATCTCGAGCTAGGAGGCGGAAACGGGGCTCCCCTGGATGTGTGCGGGACCCCACGTGCTTCCTCTCGAGTGGAGACGGGTATGTCGGGGAACTTCTTGAGTTGCAGCAAGGGTGTGAAGGACCCTTTGGAAGTTCCAGTGGTTAGATATGATTGGCCTCGAGAAGCCTCAGCGGAAATGGGCCTCATCTCGCCTGGAGGGCAAAACCTCCTGGATTTTCTCGAGTTGCGGCAGGTGCTCTCGACTTACGACGGGGACCTCGGGGACCTGCTCTGGTGGCCTCAGGAAAGGCAGTCCCCATGCGAGTTCCTCGGGGGCCTCTCGGGATTCCTCTCCCGTCGATGCCGGGGCCTAAGACCTTGTGTGGAGTCGGGGACGGAACCTGAGGATTCCTCTCCAGTGCTGACATGGATCTTGGGGTACTTCTGGAGTCTCCCCAGGGGAGTCAGTCCTCGTCTCGAATGCGGGCATGCACTTGCGCTTTCCTCCAGAGCGGTAGCAGCAGTGTCACGCAGTCCGCCGCGTGGATCAAAGGATCTATGGTTTTCCCTCGCGTCTTTCCCACGAGGCTTTCCCACAGGGCTGTCCCACGTGCACACGTGGTGGGAGTCGATCCTCGGCTTGAACGTCAAGGCAGTGCAGGGAAAACAGGCTCCTCTGGAATGGACTGACACATCTGGGGGACACTTGGAATGGTGTCACGACCCTGGAGTTCCTCTCGCCTTTCCTGTGGAGAGCGCCTCCTCTTGAGATGCGACGGGAACGCCGGGAATTCTTTCCCTACGAAACAAGGAAAGGATCCCTCATCTCGAGCTAGGAGGCGGAAACGGGGCTCCCCTGGATGTGTGTGGGACCCCACGTGCTTCCTCTCGAGTGGAGACGGGTATGTCGGGGAACTTCTTGAGTTGCAGCAAGGGTGTGAAGGACCCTTTGGAAGTTCCAGTGGTTAGATGTGATTGGCCTCGAGAAGCCTCAGCGGAAATGGGCCTCATCTCGCCTGGAGGGCAAAACCTCCTGGATTTTCTCGAGTTGCGGCAGGCGCTCTCGACTTACGACGGGGACCTCAGGGACCCGCTCTGGTGGCCTCAGGAAAGGCCAGTCCCCATGCGAGTTCCTCGGGGGCCTCTGGGGATTCCTCTCCCTTCGATGCCGGGGCCTAAGACCTTGTGTGGAGTCGGGGCCGGAACCTGAGGATTCCTCTCCAGTGCTGACATGGATCTTGGGGTACTTCTGGAGTCTCCCCAGGGGAGTCAGTCCTCGTCTCGAATGCGGGCATGCACTTGCGCTTACCTCCAGAGCGGTAGCAGCAGTGTCACGCAGTCCGCCGCGTGGATCAAAGGATCTATGGTTTTCCCTCGAGTCTTTCCCACGAGGCTTTCCCACGAGGCTTTCCCACAGGGCTGTCCCACGTGCACACGTGGTGGGAGTCGATCCTCGGCTTGAACGTCAAGGCAGTGCAGGGAAAACAGGTTCCTCTGGAATGGACTGACACATCTGGGGGACTCTTGGAATGGTGGCATGACCCTGGAGTTCCTCTCGCCTTTCCTGTGGAGAGCGCCTCCTCTTGAGATGCGACGGGAACGCCGGGAATTCTTTCCCTACGAAACAGGGAAAGGATCCCTCATCTCGAGCTAGGAGGCGGAAACGGGGCTCCCCTGGATGTGTGCGGGACCCTACGTGCTTCCTCTCGAGTGGAGACGGGTATGTCGGGGAACTTCTTGAGTTGCAGCAACGGTGTGAAACACCCTTTGGAAGTTCCAGTGGTTAGATGTGATTGGCCTCGAGAAGCCTCAGCGGAAATGGGCCTCATCTCGCCTGGAGGGCAAAACCTCCTGGATTTTCTCGAGTTGCGGCCGGCGCTCTCGACTTACGACGGGGACCTCAGGGACCCGCTCTGGTGGCCTCAGGAAAGGCCAGTCCCCATGCGAGTTCCTCGGGGGCGTCTCGGGATTCCTCTCCCGTCGATGCCGGGGCCTAAGACCTTGTGTGGAGTCGGGGCCGGAACCTGAGGATTCCTCTCCAGTGCTGACATGGATCTTGGGGTACTTCTGGAGTCTCCCCAGGGGAGTCAGTCCTCGTCTCGAATGCGGGCATGCACTTGCGCTTTCCTCCAGAGCGGTAGCAGCAGTGTCACGCAGTCCGCCGCGTGGATCAAAGGATCTATGATTTTCCCTCGAGTCTTTCCCACGAGGCTTTCCCACAGGGCTGTCCCACGTGCACACGTGGTGGGAGTCGATCCTCGGCTTGAACGTCAAGGCAGTGCAGGGAAAACAGGTTCCTCTGGAATGGACTGACACATCTGGGGAACTCTTGGAATGGTGGCACGACCCTGGAGTTCCTCTCGCCTTTTCTGTGGAGAGCGCCTCCTCTTGAGATGCGACGGGAACGCCGGGAATTCTTTCCCTACAAAACAGGGAAAGGATCGCGCATCTCGAGCTAGGAGGCGGAAACGGGGCTCCCCTGGATGTGTGCGGGACCCCACGTGCTTCCTCTCGAGTGGAGACGGGTATGTCGGGGAACTTCTTGAGTTGCAGCAAGGGTGTGAAGGACCCTTTGGAAGTTCCAGTGGTTAGATGTGATTGGCCTCGAGAAGCCTCAGCGGAAATGGGCCTCATCTCGCCTGGAGGGCAAAACCTCCTGGATTTTTTCGAGTTACGGCAGGTACTCTCGACTTACGACGGGGACCTCAGGGAACCGCTCTGGTGGCCTCAGGAAAGGCCAGTCCCCATGCGAGTTCCTCGGGGGCCTCTCGGGATTCCTCTCCCGTCGATGCCGGGGCCTAAGAGCTTGTGTGGAATCGGGGCCAGAACCTGAGGTTTCCTCTCCAGTGCTGACATGGATCTTGGGGTACTTCTCGAGTCTCCCCAGGGGAGTCAGTCCTCGTCTCGAATGCGGGCATGCACTTGCGCTTCCTCCAGAGCGGTAGCAGCAGTGTCACGCAGTCCGCCGCGTGGATCAAAGGATCTATGGTTTTCCCTCGAGTCTTTCCCACGAGGCTTTCCCACGAGGCTTTCCCACAGGGCTGTCCCACGTGCACACGTGGTGGGAGTCGATCCTCGGCTTGAACGTCAAGGCAGTGCAGGGAAAACAGGTTCCTCTGGAATGGACTGACACGTCTGGGGGACTCTTGGAATGGTGGCATGACCCTGGGGTACCTCTCGCCTTTCCTGTGGAAAGCGCCTCCTCTTGAGATGCGACGGGAACGCCGGGAATTCTTTCCCTACGAAACAGGGAAAGGATCCCTCATCTCGAGCTAGGAGGCGGAAACGGGGCTCCCCTGGATGTGTGCGGGACACCACGTGCTTCCTCTCGAGTGGAGACGGGTATGTCGGGGAACTTCTTGAGTTGCAGCAAGGGTGTGAAGGACCCTTTGGAAGTTCCAGTGGTTAGATGTGATTGGCCTCGAGAAGCCTCAGCAGAAATGGGCCTCATCTCGCCTGGAGGGCAAAACCTCCTGGATTTTCTCGAGTTGCGGCAGGTGCTCTCGACTTACGACGGGGACCTCGGGGACCCGCTCTGGTGGCCTCAGGAAAGGCCACTCCCCATGCGAGTTCCTCGGGGGCCTCTCGGGATTCCTCTCCCGTCGATGCCGGGGCCTAAGACCTTGTGTGGAGTCGGGGCCGGAACCTGAGGATTCCTCTCCAGTGCTGACATGGATCTTGGGGTACTTCTGGAGTCTCCCCAGGGGAGTCAGTCCTCGTCTCGAATGCGGGCATGCACTTGCGCTTTCCTCCAGAGCGGTAGCAGCAGTGTCACGCAGTCCGCCGCGTGCATCAATGGATCTATGGTTTTCCCTCGAGTCTTTCCCACGAGGCTTTCCCACGAGGCTTTCCCACAGGGCTGTCCCACGTGCACACGTGGTGGGAGTCGATCCTCGGCTTGAACGTCAAGGCAGTGCAGGGAAAACAGGTTCCTCTGGAATGGACTGACACATCTGGGGGACTCTTGGAATGGTGGCATGACTCTGGAGTTCCTCTCGCCTTTCCTGTGGAGAGCGCCTCCTCTTGAGATGCGATGGGAACGCCGGGAATTCTTTCCCTTCGAAACAGGGAAAGGATCCCTCATCTCGAGCTAGGACCCGGAAACCGGGCTCCCCTGGATGTGTGCGGGACACCACGTGCTTCCTCTCGAGTGGAGACGGGTATGTCGGGGAACTTCTTGAGTTGCAGCAATGGTGTGAAGGACCCTTTGGAAGTACCAGTGGTTAGATGTGATTGGCCTCGAGAAGCCTCAGCGGAAATGGGCCTCATCTCGCCTGGAGGTGAAAACCTCCTGGATTGTCTCGAGTTGCGGCAGGTGCTCTCGACTTACCACGGGGACCTCGGGGACCCGCTCTGGTGGCCTCAGGAAAGGCCAGTCCCCATGCGAGTTCCTCGGGGGCCTCTCGGGATTCCTCTCCCGTCGATGCCGGGGCCTAAGTCCTTGTGTGGAGTCGGGGCCGGAACCTGAGGATTCCTCTCCAGTGCTGACATGGATCTTGGGGTACTTCTGGAGTCTCCCCAGGGGAGTCAGTCCTCGTCTCGAATGCGGGCATGCACTTGCGCTTCCTCCAGAGCGGTAGCAGCAGTGTCACGCAGTCCGCCGCGTGGATCAAAGGATCTATGGTTTTCCCTCGAGTCTTTCCCACGAGGCTTTCCCACGAGGCTTTCCCACAGGGCTGTCCCACGTGCACACGTGGTGGGAGTCGATCCTCGGCTTGAATGTCAAGGCAGTGCAGGGAAAACAGGTTCCTCTGGAATGGACTGACACATCTGGGGGACTCTTGGAATGGTGTCACGACCCTGGAGTTCCTCTCGCTTTTCCTGTGGAGAGCGCCTCCTCTTGAGATGCGACGGGAACGCCGGGAATTCTTTCCCTACGAAACAGGGAAAGGATCCCTCACCTAGAGCTAGGGGGCGGAAACGGAGCTCCCCTGGATGTGTGCGGGACCCCACGTGCTTCCTCTCGAGTGAAGACGGGTATGTCGGGGAACTTCTTGAGTTGCAGCAAGGGTGTGAAGGACCCTTTGGAATGTCCAGTGGTTAGATGTGATTGGCTTCCAGAAGCCTCAGCGGAAATGGGCCTCATCTCGCCTGGAGGGCAAAACCTCCTGGATTTTCTCGAGTTGCGGCAGGTGCTGTCGACTTACGACGGGGACCTCAGGGACCCGCTCTGGTGGCCTCAGGAAAGGCCAGTCCCCATGCGAGTTCCTCGGGGGCCTCTCGGGATTCCTCTCCCGTCGATGCCGGGGCCTAAGACCTTGTGTGGAGTCGGGGCCGGAACCTGAGGATTCCTCTCCAGTGCTGACATGGATCTTGGGGTACTTCTGGAGTCTCCCCAGGGGAGTCAGTCCTCGTCTCGAATGCGGGCATGCACTTGCGCTTTCCTCCACAGCGGTAGCAGCAGTGTCATGCAGTCCGCCGCGTGGATCAAAGGATCTATGGTTTTCCCTCGAGTCTTTCCCACGAGGCTTTCCCACGAGGCTTTCCCACAGGGCTGTCCCACGTGCACATGTGGTGGGAGTCGATCCTCAGCTTGAACGTCAAGGCAGTGCAGGGAAAACAGGTTCCTCTGGAATGGACTGACACATCTGGGGGACTGTTGGAGTTCCTCTCGCCTTTCCTGTGGAGAGCGCCTCCTCTTGAGATGCGACGGGAACGCCGGGAATTCTTTCCCTACGAAACAGGGAAAGGATCCCTCATCTCGAGCTAGGAGGCGGAAACGGGGCTCCCCTGGATGTGTGCGGGACCCCACGTGCTTCCTCTCGAGTGGAGACGGGTATGTCGGGGAACTTCTTGAGTTGCAGCAACGGTGTGAAGGAACCTTTGGAAGTTCCAGTGGTTAGATGTGATTGGTCTCGAGAAGCCTCAGCGGAAATGGGCCTCATCTCGCCTGGAGGGCAAAACCTCCTGGATTTTCTCGAGTTGCCGCAGGTGCTCTCGACTTAAGACGGGGACCTCAGGGACCCGCTCTGGTGGCCTCAGGAAAGGCCAGTCCCCATGCGAGTTCCTCGGGGGTGTCTCGGGATTCCTCTCCCGTCAATGCCGGGCCTAAGACCTTGTGTGGAGTCGGGGCCGGAACCTGAGGATTCCTCTCCATTGCTGACATGGATCTTGGGGTACTTCTGGAGTCTCCCCAGGGGAGTCAGTCCTCGTCTCGAATGCGGGCATGCACTTGCGCTTTCCTCCAGAGCGGTAGCAGCAGTGTCACGCAGTCCGCGGCGTGGATCAAAGGATCTATGGTTTTCCCTCGAGTCTTTCCCACGAGGCTTTCCCACAGGGCTGTCCCACGTGCACACGTGGTGGGAGTCGATCCTCGGCTTGAACGTCAAGGCAGGGCAGGGAAAACAGGTTCCTCTGGAATGGACTGACACATCTGGGGGACTCTTGGAATGGTGGCACGACCCTGGAGTTCCTCTCGCCTTTCCTGTGGAGAGCGCCTCCTCTTGAGATGCGACGGGAACGCCGGGAATTCTTTCCCTACGAAACAGGGAAAGGATCCCTCATCTCGAGCTAGGAGGCGGAAACGGAGCACCCCTGGATGTTTGCGGGACCCCACGTGCTTCCTCTCGAATGGAGACAGGTATGTCGGGGAACTTCTTGAGTTGCAGCAACGGTGTGAAGGACCCTTTGGAAGTTCCAGTGGTTAGATGTGATTGGCCTCGAGAAGCCTCAGCGGAAATGGGCCTCATCTCGCCTGGAGGGCAAAACCTACTGGATTTTCTCGAGTTGCGGCAGGTGCTCTCGACTTACGACGGGGACCTCAGGGACCCGCTCTGGTGGCCTCAGGAAAGGCCAGTCCCCATGCGAGTTCCTCGGGGGCCTCTCGGGATTCCTCTCCCGTCGATGCCGGGGCCTAAGACCTTGTGTGGAGTCGGGGCCGGAACCTGAGGATTCCTCTCCAGTGCTGACATTAATCTTGGTGTACTTCTGGAGTCTCCCCAGGGGAGTCAGTCCTCGTCTCGAATGCGGGCATGCACTTGCGCTTTCCTCCAGAGCGGTAGCAGCAGTGTCACGCAGTCTGCCGCGTGGATCAAAGGATCTATGGTTTTCCCTCGAGTCTTTCCCACGAGGCTTTCCCACGAGGCTTTCCCACAGGGCTGTCCCACGTGCACACGTGGTGGGAGTCGATCCTCGGCTTGAACGTCAAGGCAGTGCAGGGAAAACAGGTTCCTCTGGAATGGGCTGACACATCTGGGGGACTCTAGGAATGGTGGCACGACCCTGGAGTTCCTCTCGCCTTTCCTGTGAAGAGCGCCTCCTCTTGAGATGCGACGGGAACGCCGGGAATTCTTTCCCTACGAAACAGGGAAAGGATCCCTCATCTCGAGCTAGGAGGCGGAAACGGGGCTCCACTGGATGTGTGCGGGACCCCACGTGCTTCCTCTCGAGTGGAGACGGGTATGTCGGGGAACTTCTTGAGTTGCAGCAACGGTGTGAAGGAACCTTTGGAAGTTCCAGTGGTTAGATGTGATTTGCCTCGAGAAGCCTCAGCGGAAATGGGCCTCATCTCGCCTGGAGGGCAAAACCTCCTGGATTTTCTCGAGTTGCGGCAGGTGCTCTCGACTTACGACGGGGACCTCAGGGACCCGCTCTGGTGGCCTCAGGAAAGGCCAGTCCCCATGCGAGTTCCTCGGGTGTGTCTCGGAATTCCTCTCCCGTCGATGCCGGGGCCTAAGACCTTGTGTGGAGTCGGGGCCGGAACCTGAGGATTCCTCTCCAGTGCTGACATGGATCTTGGGGTACTTCTGGAGTCTCCCCAGGGGAGTCAGTCCTCGTCTCGAATGCGGGCATGCACTTGCGCTTTCCTCCAGAGCGGTAGCAGCAGTGTCACGCAGTCCGCCGCGTGCATCAATGGATCTATGGTTTTCCCTCGAGTCTTTCCCACGAGGCTTTCCCACGAGGCTTTCCCACAGGGCTGTCCCACGTGCACACGTGGTGGGAGTCGATCCTCGGCTTGAACGTCAAGGCAGTGCAGGGAAAACAGGTTCCTCTGGAATGGACTGACACATCTGGGGGACTCTTGGAATGGTGGCATGACTCTGGAGTTCCTCTCGCCTTTCCTGTGGAGAGCGCCTCCTCTTGAGATGCGATGGGAACGCCGGGAATTCTTTCCCTTCGAAACAGGGAAAGGATCCCTCATCTCGAGCTAGGACCCGGAAACCGGGCTCCCCTGGATGTGTGCGGGACACCACGTGCTTCCTCTCGAGTGGAGACGGGTATGTCGGGGAACTTCTTGAGTTGCAGCAATGGTGTGAAGGACCCTTTGGAAGTTCCAGTGGTTAGATGTGATTGGCCTCGAGAAGCCTCAGCGGAAATGGGCCTCATCTCGCCTGGAGGTGAAAACCTCCTGGATTGTCTCGAGTTGCGGCAGGTGCTCTCGACTTACCACGGGGACCTCGGGGACCCGCTCTGGTGGCCTCAGGAAAGGCCAGTCCCCATGCGAGTTCCTCGGGGGCCTCTCGGGATTCCTCTCCCGTCGATGCCGGGGCCTAAGTCCTTGTGTGGAGTCGGGGCCGGAACCTGAGGATTCCTCTCCAGTGCTGACATGGATCTTGGGGTACTTCTGGAGTCTCCCCAGGGGAGTCAGTCCTCGTCTCGAATGCGGGCATGCACTTGCGCTTCCTCCAGAGCGGTAGCAGCAGTGTCACGCAGTCCGCCGCGTGGATCAAAGGATCTATGGTTTTCCCTCGAGTCTTTCCCACGAGGCTTTCCCACGAGGCTTTCCCACAGGGCTGTCCCACGTGCACACGTGGTGGGAGTCGATCCTCGGCTTGAATGTCAAGGCAGTGCAGGGAAAACAGGTTCCTCTGGAATGGACTGACACATCTGGGGGACTCTTGGAATGGTGTCACGACCCTGGAGTTCCTCTCGCTTTTCCTGTGGAGAGCGCCTCCTCTTGAGATGCGACGGGAACGCCGGGAATTCTTTCCCTACGAAACAGGGAAAGGATCCCTCACCTAGAGCTAGGGGGCGGAAACGGAGCTCCCCTGGATGTGTGCGGGACCCCACGTGCTTCCTCTCGAGTGAAGACGGGTATGTCGGGGAACTTCTTGAGTTGCAGCAAGGGTGTGAAGGACCCTTTGGAATGTCCAGTGTTTAGATGTGATTGGCTTCCAGAAGCCTCAGCGGAAATGGGCCTCATCTCGCCTGGAGGGCAAAACCTCCTGGATTTTCTCGAGTTGCGGCAGGTGCTGTCGACTTACGACGGGGACCTCAGGGACCCGCTCTGGTGGCCTCAGGAAAGGCCAGTCCCCATGCGAGTTCCTCGGGGGCCTCTCGGGATTCCTCTCCCGTCGATGCCGGGGCCTAAGACCTTGTGTGGAGTCGGGGCCGGAACCTGAGGATTCCTCTCCAGTGCTGACATGGATCTTGGGGTACTTCTGGAGTCTCCCCAGGGGAGTCAGTCCTCGTCTCGAATGCGGGCATGCACTTGCGCTTTCCTCCACAGCGGTAGCAGCAGTGTCATGCAGTCCGCCGCGTGGATCAAAGGATCTATGGTTTTCCCTCGAGTCTTTCCCACGAGGCTTTCCCACGAGGCTTTCCCACAGGGCTGTCCCACGTGCACATGTGGTGGGAGTCGATCCTCAGCTTGAACGTCAAGGCAGTGCAGGGAAAACAGGTTCCTCTGGAATGGACTGACACATCTGGGGGACTGTTGGAGTTCCTCTCGCCTTTCCTGTGGAGAGCGCCTCCTCTTGAGATGCGACGGGAACGCCGGGAATTCTTTCCCTACGAAACAGGGAAAGGATCCCTCATCTCGAGCTAGGAGGCGGAAACGGGGCTCCCCTGGATGTGTGCGGGACCCCACGTGCTTCCTCTCGAGTGGAGACGGGTATGTCGGGGAACTTCTTGAGTTGCAGCAACGGTGTGAAGGAACCTTTGGAAGTTCCAGTGGTTAGATGTGATTGGTCTCGAGAAGCCTCAGCGGAAATGGGCCTCATCTCGCCTGGAGGGCAAAACCTCCTGGATTTTCTCGAGTTGCCGCAGGTGCTCTCGACTTAAGACGGGGACCTCAGGGACCCGCTCTGGTGGCCTCAGGAAAGGCCAGTCCCCATGCGAGTTCCTCGGGGGTGTCTCGGGATTCCTCTCCCGTCAATGCCGGGCCTAAGACCTTGTGTGGAGTCGGGGCCGGAACCTGAGGATTCCTCTCCAGTGCTGACATGGATCTTGGGGTACTTCTGGAGTCTCCCCAGGGGAGTCAGTCCTCGTCTCGAATGCGGGCATGCACTTGCGCTTTCCTCCAGAGCGGTAGCAGCAGTGTCACGCAGTCCGCGGCGTGGATCAAAGGATCTATGGTTTTCCCTCGAGTCTTTCCCACGAGGCTTTCCCACAGGGCTGTCCCACGTGCACACGTGGTGGGAGTCGATCCTCGGCTTGAACGTCAAGGCAGGGCAGGGAAAACAGGTTCCTCTGGAATGGACTGACACATCTGGGGGACTCTTGGAATGGTGGCACGACCCTGGAGTTCCTCTCGCCTTTCCTGTGGAGAGCGCCTCCTCTTGAGATGCGACGGGAACGCCGGGAATTCTTTCCCTACGAAACAGGGAAAGGATCCCTCATCTCGAGCTAGGAGGCGGAAACGGAGCACCCCTGGATGTTTGCGGGACCCCACGTGCTTCCTCTCGAATGGAGACAGGTATGTCGGGGAACTTCTTGAGTTGCAGCAACGGTGTGAAGGACCCTTTGGAAGTTCCAGTGGTTAGATGTGATTGGCCTCGAGAAGCCTCAGCGGAAATGGGCCTCATCTCGCCTGGAGGGCAAAACCTACTGGATTTTCTCGAGTTGCGGCAGGTGCTCTCGACTTACGACGGGGACCTCAGGGACCCGCTCTGGTGGCCTCAGGAAAGGCCAGTCCCCATGCGAGTTCCTCGGGGGCCTCTCGGGATTCCTCTCCCGTCGATGCCGGGGCCTAAGACCTTGTGTGGAGTCGGGGCCGGAACCTGAGGATTCCTCTCCAGTGCTGACATTAATCTTGGTGTACTTCTGGAGTCTCCCCAGGGGAGTCAGTCCTCGTCTCGAATGCGGGCATGCACTTGCGCTTTCCTCCAGAGCGGTAGCAGCAGTGTCACGCAGTCTGCCGCGTGGATCAAAGGATCTATGGTTTTCCCTCGAGTCTTTCCCACGAGGCTTTCCCACGAGGCTTTCCCACAGGGCTGTCCCACGTGCACACGTGGTGGGAGTCGATCCTCGGCTTGAACGTCAAGGCAGTGCAGGGAAAACAGGTTCCTCTGGAATGGGCTGACACATCTGGGGGACTCTAGGAATGGTGGCACGACCCTGGAGTTCCTCTCGCCTTTCCTGTGAAGAGCGCCTCCTCTTGAGATGCGACGGGAACGCCGGGAATTCTTTCCCTACGAAACAGGGAAAGGATCCCTCATCTCGAGCTAGGAGGCGGAAACGGGGCTCCACTGGATGTGTGCGGGACCCCACGTGCTTCCTCTCGAGTGGAGACGGGTATGTCGGGGAACTTCTTGAGTTGCAGCAACGGTGTGAAGGAACCTTTGGAAGTTCCAGTGGTTAGATGTGATTTGCCTCGAGAAGCCTCAGCGGAAATGGGCCTCATCTCGCCTGGAGGGCAAAACCTCCTGGATTTTCTCGAGTTGCGGCAGGTGCTCTCGACTTACGACGGGGACCTCAGGGACCCGCTCTGGTGGCCTCAGGAAAGGCAAGTCCCCATGCGAGTTCCTCGGGTGTGTCTCGGAATTCCTCTCCCGTCGATGCCGGGGCCTAAGACCTTGTGTGGAGTCGGGGCCGGAACCTGAGGATTCCTCTCCAGTGCTGACATGGATCTTGGGGTACTTCTGGAGTCTCCCCAGGGGAGTCAGTCCTCGTCTCGAATGCGGGCATGCACTTGCGCTTTCCTCCAGAGCGGTAGCAGCAGTGTCACGCAGTCCGCCGCGTGGATCAAAGGATCTATGGTTTTCCCTCGAGTCTTTCCCACGAGGCTTTCCCACAGGGCTGTCCCACGTGCACACGTGGTGGGAGTCGATCCTCGGCTTGAACGTCAAGGCAGTGCAGGGAAAACAGGTTCCTCTGGAATGGACTGACACATCTGGGGGACTCTTGGAATGGTGGCACGACCCGGGAGTTCCTCTCGCCTTTCCTGTGGAGAGCGCCTCCTCTTGAGATGCGACGGGAACGCCGGGAATTCTTTCCCTACGAAACAGGGAAAGGATCCCTCATCTCGAGGTAGGAGGCGGAAACGAGGCTCCCCTGGATGTCTGCGGGACACCACGTGCTTCCTCTCGAGTGGAGACGGGTATGTCGGGGAACTTCTTGAGTTGCAGCAACGGTGTGAAGGACCCTTTGGAAGTTCCAGTGGTTAGATGTGATTGGCCTCGAGAAGCCTCAGCTGAAATGGGCCTCATCTCGCCTGGAGGGCAAAACCTCCTGGATTTTCTCGAGTTGCGGCAGGTGCTCTCGACTTACGACGGGGACCTCAGGGACCCGCTCTGGTGGCCTCAGGAAAGGCCAGTCCCCATGCGAGTTCCTCGGGGGCCTCTCGGGATTCCTCTCCCGTCGATGCCGGGGCCTAAGACCTTGTGTGGAGTCGGGGCCGGAACCTGAGGATTCCTCTCCAGTGCTGACATGGATCTTGGGGTACTTCTGGAGTCTCCCCAGGGGAGTCAGTCCTCGTCTCGAATGCGGGCATGCACTTGCGCTTTCCTCCAGAGCGGTAGCAGCAGTGTCACGCAGTCCGCCGCGTGGATCAAAGGATCTATGGTTTTCCCTCGAGTCTTTCCCAAGAGGCTTTCCCACGAGGCTTTCCCACAGGGCTGTCCCACGTGCACACGTGGTGGGAGTCGATCCTCGGCTTCAACGTCAAGGCAGTGCAGGGAAAACAGGTTCCTCTGGAATGGACTGACACATCTGGGGGACTCTTGGAATGGTGGCACGACCCTGGAGTTCCTCTCGCCTTTCCTGTGGAGAGCGCCTCCTCTTGAGATGCGACGGGAACGCCGGGAATTCTTTCCCTACGAAACAGGGAAAGGATCCCTCATCTTGAGCTAGGAGGCGGAAACGGGGCTCCCCTGGATGTGTGCGGGACACCACGTGCTTCCTCTCGAGTGCAGACGGGTATGTCGGGGAACTTCTTGAGTTGCAGCAAGGGTGTGAAGGACCCTTTGGAATGTCCAGTGGTTAGATGTGATTGGCTTCGATAAGCCTCAGCGGAAATGGGCCTCATCTCGCCTGGAGGGCAAAACCTCCTGGATTTTCTCGAGTTGCGGCAGGTGCTCTCGACTTACGACGGGGACCTCAGGGACCCGCTCTGGTGGACTCAGGAAAGGCCAGTCCCCATGCGAGTTCCTCGGGGGCCTCTCGGGATTCCTCTCCCGTCGATGCCGGGGCCTAAGACCTTGTGTGGAGTCGGGGCTGGAACCTGAGGATTCCTCTCCATTGCTGACATGGATCTTGGGGTACTTCTGGAGTCTCCTCAGGGGAGTCAGTCCTCGTCTCGAATGCGGGCATGCACTTGTGCTTTCCTCCAGAGCGGTAGCAGCAGTGTCACGCAGTTCGCCGCGTGGATCAAAGGATCTATGGTTTTCCCTCGAGTCTTTCCCACGAGGCTTTCCCACGAGGCTTTCCCACAGGGCTGTCCCACGTGCACACGTGGTGGGAGTCGATCCTCGGCTTGAACGTCAATGCAGTGCAGGGAAAACAGGTTCCTCTGGAATGGACTGACACATCTGGGGGACTCTTGGAATGGTGGCACGACCCTGGAGTTCCTCTCGCCTTTCCTGTGGAGAGCGCCTCCTCTTGAGATGCGACGGGAACGCCGGGAATTCTTTCCCTACGAAACAGGGAAAGGATCCCTCATCTCGAGCTAGGAGGCGGAAACGGGGCTCCCCTGGATGTGTGCGGGACACCACGTGCTTCCTCTCGAGTGCAGACGGGTATGTCGGGGAACTTCTTGAGTTGCAGCAAGGGTGTGAAGGACCCTTTGGAAGTTCCAGTGGTTAGATGTGATTGGCCTCGAGAAGCCTCAGCGGAAATGGGCCTCATCTCGCCTGGAGGGCAAAACCTCCTGGATTTTCTCGAGTTGCGGCAGGTGCTCTCGACTTACGACGGGGACCTCAGGGACCCGCTCTGGTGGCCTCAGGAAAGGCCAGTCCCCATGCGAGTTCCTCGGGGGCCTCTCGGGATTCCTCTCCCGTCGATGCCGGGGCCTAAGACCTTGTGTGGAGTCGGGGCCGGAACCTGAGGATTCCTCTCCAGTGCTGACATGGATCTTGGGGTACTTCTGGAGTCTCCCCAGGGGAGTCAGTCCTCGTCTCGAATGCGGGCATGCACTTGCGCTTTCCTCCAGAGCGGTAGCAGCAGTGTCACGCAGTCTGCCGCGTGGATCAAAGGATCTATGGTTTTCCCTCGAGTCTTTCCCACGAGGCTTTCCCACGAGGCTTTCCCACAGGGCTGTCCCACGTGCACACGTGGTGGGAGTCGATCCTCGGCTTGAACGTCAAGGCAGTGCAGGGAAAACAGGTTCCTCTGGAATGGGCTGACACATCTGGGGGACTCTTGGAATGGTGGCACGACCCTGGAGTTCCTCTCGCCTTTCCTGTGGAGAGCGCCTCCTCTTGAGATGCGACGGGAACGCCGGGAATTCTTTCCCTACGAAACAGGGAAAGGATCCCTCATCTCGAGCTAGGAGGCGGAAACGGGGCTCCCCTGGATGTGTGCGGGACCCCACGTGCTTCCTCTCGAGTGGAGACGGGTATGTCGGGGAACTTCTTGAGTTGCAGCAACGGTGTGAAGGAACCTTTGGAAGTTCCAGTGGTTAGATGTGATTTGCCTCGAGAAGCCTCAGCGGAAATGGGCCTCATCTCGCCTGGAGGGCAAAACCTCCTGGATTTTCTCGAGTTGCGGCAGGTGCTCTCGACTTACGACGGGGACCTCAGGGACCCGCTCTGGTGGCCTCAGGAAAGGCCAGTCCCCATGCGAGTTCCTCGGGGGTGTCTCGGGATTCCTCTCCCGTCAATGCCGGGGCCTAAGACCTTGTGTGGAGTCGGGGCCGGAACCTGAGGATTCCTCTCCAGTGCTGACATGGATCTTGGGGTACTTCTGGAGTCTCCCCAGGGGAGTCAGTCCTCGTCTCGAATGCGGGCATGCACTTGCGCTTTCCTCCAGAGCGGTAGCAGCAGTGTCACGCAGTCCGCCGCGTAGATCAAAGGATCTATGGTTTTCCCTCGAGTCTTTCCCACGAGGCTTTCCCACAGGGCTGTCCCACGTGCACACGTGGTGGGAGTCGATCCTCGGCTTGAACGTCAAGGCAGGGCAGGGAAAACAGGTTCCTCTGGAATGGCCTGACACATCTGGGGGTCTCTTTGAATGGTGGCACGACCCTGGAGTTCCTCTCGCCTTTCCTGTGGAGAGCGCCTCCTCTTGAGATGCGACGGGAACGCCGGGAATTCTTTCCCTCCGAAACAGGGAAAGGATCCCTCATCTCGAGCTAGGAGGCGGAAACGGGGCTCCCCTGGATGTGTGCGGGACCCCACGTGCTTCCTCTCGTGTGGAGACGGGTATGTCTGGGAACTTCTTGAGTTGCAGCAACGGTGTGAAGGACCCTTTGGAAGTTCCAGTGGTTAGATGTGATTGGCCTCGAGAAGCCTCAGCTGAAATGGGCCTCATCTCGCCTGGAGGGCAAAACCTCCTGGATTTTCTCGAGTTGCGGCAGGTGCTCTCGACTTACGACGGGGACCTCAGGGACCCGCTCTGGTGGCCTCAGGAAAGGCCAGTCCCCATGCGAGTTCCTCGGGGGCCTCTCGGGATTCCTCTCCCGTCGATGCCGGGGCCTAAGACCTTGTGTGGAGTCGGGGCCGGAACCTGAGGATTCCTCTCCAGTGCTGACATGGATCTTGGGGTACTTCTGGAGTCTCCCCAGGGGAGTCAGTCCTCGTCTCGAATGCGGGCATGCACTTGCGCTTTCCTCCAGAGCGGTAGCAGCAGTGTCACGCAGTCCGCCGCGTGGATCAAAGGATCTATGGTTTTCCCTCGAGTCTTTCCCAAGAGGCTTTCCCACGAGGCTTTCCCACAGGGCTGTCCCACGTGCACACGTGGTGGGAGTCGATCCTCGGCTTCAACGTCAAGGCAGTGCAGGGAAAACAGGTTCCTCTGGAATGGACTGACACATCTGGGGGACTCTTGGAATGGTGGCACGACCCTGGAGTTCCTCTCGCCTTTCCTGTGGAGAGCGCCTCCTCTTGAGATGCGACGGGAACGCCGGGAATTCTTTCCCTACGAAACAGGGAAAGGATCCCTCATCTTGAGCTAGGAGGAGGAAACGGGGCTCCCCTGGATGTGTGCGGGACACCACGTGCTTCCTCTCGAGTGCAGACGGGTATGTCGGGGAACTTCTTGAGTTGCAGCAAGGGTGTGAAGGACCCTTTGGAATGTCCAGTGGTTAGATGTGATTGGCTTCCAGAAGCCTCAGCGGAAATGGGCCTCATCTCGCCTGGAGGGCAAAACCTCCTGGATTTTCTCGAGTTGCGGCAGGTGCTCTCGACTTACGACGGGGACCTCAGGGACCCGCTCTGGTGGCCTCAGGAAAGGCCAGTCCCCATGCGAGTTCCTCGGGGGCCTCTCGGGATTCCTCTCCCGTCGATGCCGGGGCCTAAGACCTTGTGTGGAGTCGGGGCCGGAACCTGAGGATTCCTCTCCAGTGCTGACATGGATCTTGGGGTACTTCTGGAGTCTCCCCAGGGGAGTCAGTCCTCGTCTCGAATGCGGGCATGCACTTGCGCTTTCCTCCAGAGCGGTAGCAGCAGTGTCACGCAGTTTGCCGCGTGGATCAAAGGATCTATGGTTTTCCCTCGAGTCTTTCCCACGAGGCTTTCCCACGAGGCTTTCCCACAGGGCTGTCCCACGTGCACACGTGGTGGGAGTCGATCCTCGGCTTGAACGTCAAGGCAGTGCAGGGAAAACAGGTTCCTCTGGAATGGACTGACACATCTGGGGGACTCTTGGAATGGTGGCACGACCCTGGAGTTCCTCTCGCCTTTCCTGTGGAGAGCGCCTCCTCTTGAGATGCGACGGGAACGCCGGGAATTCTTTCCCTACGAAACAGGGAAAGGATCCCTCATCTCGAGCTAGGAGGCGGAAACGGGGCTCCCCTGGATGTGTGCGGGACACCACGTGCTTCCTCTCGAGTGCAGACGGGTATGTCGGGGAACTTCTTGAGTTGCAGCAAGGGTGTGAAGGACCCTTTGGAAGTTCCAGTGGTTAGATGTGATTGGCCTCGAGAAGCCTCAGCGGAAATGGGCCTCATCTCGCCTGGAGGGCAAAACCTCCTGGATTTTCTCGAGTTGCGGCAGGTGCTCTCGACTTACGACGGGGACCTCAGGGACCCGCTCTGGTGGCCTCAGGAAAGGCCCGTCCCCATGCGAGTTCCTCGGGGGCCTCTCGGGATTCCTCTCCCGTCGATGCCGGGGCCTAAGACCTTGTGTGGAGTCGGGGCCGGAACCTGAGGATTCCTCTCCAGTGCTGACATGGATCTTGGGGTACTTCTGGAGTCTCCCCAGGGGAGTCAGTCCTCGTCTCGAATGCGGGCATGCACTTGCGCTTTCCTCCAGAGCGGTAGCAGCAGTGTCACGCAGTCTGCCGCGTGGATCAAAGGATCTATGGTTTTCCCTCGAGTCTTTCCCACGAGGCTTTCCCACGAGGCTTTCCCACAGGGCTGTCCCACGTGCACACGTGGTGGGAGTCGATCCTCGGCTTGAACGTCAAGGCAGGGCAGGGAAAACAGGTTCCTCTGGAATGGACTGACACATCTGGGGGACTCTTGGAATGGTGGCACGACCCTGGAGTTCCTCTCGCCTTTCCTGTGGAGAGCGCCTCCTCTTGAGATGCGACGGGAACGCCGGGAATTCTTTCCCTCCGAAACAGGGAAAGGATCCCTCATCTCGAGCTAGGAGGCGGAAACGGGGCTCCCCTGGATGTGTGCGGGACCCCACGTGCTTCCTCTCGAGTGGAGACGGGTATGTCTGGGAACTTCTTGAGTTGCAGCAACGGTGTGAAGGACCCTTTGGAAGTTCCAGTGGTTAGATGTGATTGGCCTGGAGAAGCCTCAGCGGAAATGGGCCTCATCTCGCCTGGAGGGCAAAACCTCCTGGATTTTCTCGAGTTGCGGCAGGTGCTCTCGACTTACGACGGGGACCTCAGGGACCCGCTCTGGTGGCCTCAGGAAAGGCCAGTCCCCATGCGAGTTCCTCGGGGGTGTCTCGGGATTCCTCTCCCGTCGATGCCGGGGCCTAAGACCTTGTGTGGAGTCGGGGCCGGAACCTGAGGATTCCTCTCCAGTGCTGACATGGATCTTGGGGTACTTCTGGAGTCTCCCCAGGGGAGTCAGTCCTCGTCTCGAATGCGGGCATGCACTTGCGCTTTCCTCCAGAGCGGTAGCAGCAGTGTCACGCAGTCCGCGGCGTGGATCAAAGGATCTATGGTTTTCCCTCGAGTCTTTCCCACGAGGCTTTCCCACAGGGCTGTCCCACGTGCACACGTGGTGGGAGTCGATCCTCGGCTTGAACGTCAAGGCAGTGCAGGGAAAACAGGTTCCTCTGGAATGGACTGACACATCTGGGGGACTCTTGGAATGGTGGCACTACCCTGGAGTTCCTCTCGCCTTTCCTGTGGAGAGCGCCTCCTCTTGAGATGCGACGGGAACGCCGGGAATTCTTTCCCTACGAAACAGGGAAAGGATCCCTCATCTCGAGGTAGGAGGCGGAAACGAGGCTCCCCTGGATGTCTGCGGGACACCACGTGCTTCCTCTCGAGTGGAGACGGGTATGTCGGGGAACTTCTTGAGTTGCAGCAACGGTGTGAAGGACCCTTTGGAAGTTCCAGTGGTTAGATGTGATTGGCCTCGAGAAGCCTCAGCGGAAATGGGCCTCATCTCGCCTGGAGGGCAAAACCTCCTGGATTTTCTCGAGTTGCGGCAGGTGCTCTCGACTTACGACGGGGACCTCAGGGACCCGCTCTGGTGGCCTCAGGAAAGGCCAGTCCCCATGCGAGTTCCTCGGGGGCCTCTCGGGATTCCTCTCCCGTCGATGCCGGGGCCTAAGACCTTGTGTGGAGTCGGGGCCGGAACCTGAGGATTCCTCTCCAGTGCTGACATGGATCTTGGGGTACTTCTGGAGTCTCCCCAGGGGAGTCAGTCCTCGTCTCCAATGCGGGCATGCACTTGCGCTTTCCTCCAGAGCGGTAGCAGCAGTGTCACGCAGTCCGCCGCGTGGATCAAAGGATCTATGGTTTTCCCTCGAGTCTTTCCCAAGAGGCTTTCCCACGAGGCTTTCCCACAGGGCTGTCCCACGTGCACACGTGGTGGGAGTCGATCCTCGGCTTCAACGTCAAGGCAGTGCAGGGAAAACAGGTTCCTCTGGAATGGACTGACACATCTGGGGGACTCTTGGAATGGTGGCACGACCCTGGAGTTCCTCTCGCCTTTCCTGTGGAGAGCGCCTCCTCTTGAGATGCGACGGGAACGCCGGGAATTCTTTCCCTACGAAACAGGGAAAGGATCCCTCATCTTGAGCTAGGAGGCGGAAACGGGGCTCCCCTGGATGTGTGCGGGACACCACGTGCTTCCTCTCGAGTGCAGACGGGTATGTCGGGGAACTTCTTGAGTTGCAGCAAGGGTGTGAAGGACCCTTTGGAATGTCCAGTGGTTAGATGTGATTGGCTTCGAGAAGCCTCAGCGGAAATGGGCCTCATCTCGCCTGGAGGGCAAAACCTCCTGGATTTTCTCGAGTTGCGGCAGGTGCTCTCGACTTACGACGGGGACCTCAGGGACCCGCTCTGGTGGACTCAGGAAAGGCCAGTCCCCATGCGAGTTCCTCGGGGGCCTCTCGGGATTCCTCTCCCGTCGATGCCGGGGCCTAAGACCTTGTGTGGAGTCGGGGCCGGAACCTGAGGATTCCTCTCCAGTGCTGACATGGATCTTGGGGTACTTCTGGAGTCTCCCCAGGGGAGTCAGTCCTCGTCTCGAATGCGGGCATGCACTTGCGCTTTCCTCCAGAGCGGTAGCAGCAGTGTCACGCAGTCCTCCGCGTGGATCAATGGATCTATGGTTTTCCCTCGAGTCTTTCCCACGAGGCTTTCCCACGAGGCTTTCCCACAGGGCTGTCCCACGTGCACACGTGGTGGGAGTCGATCCTCGGCTTGAACGTCAAGGCAGTGCAGGGAAAACAGGTTCCTCTGGAATGGACTGACACATCTGGGGGACTCTTGGAATGGTGGCATGACCCTGGAGTTCCTCTCGCCTTTCCTGTGGAGAGCGCCTCCTCTTGAGATGCGACGGGAACGCCGGGAATTCTTTCCCCACGAAACAGGGAAAGGATCCCTCATCTCGAGCTAGGAGGCAGAAACGGGGCTCCCCTGGATGTGTGCGGGACCCCACGTGCTTCCTCTCGAGTGCAG
The DNA here is from genome assembly GCF_042477335.2 of Ovis canadensis. Taxonomy (NCBI): domain Eukaryota; kingdom Metazoa; phylum Chordata; class Mammalia; order Artiodactyla; family Bovidae; genus Ovis; species Ovis canadensis. The sequence goes on from NC_091252.1 coordinate 6,975,658, forward strand.
ACGGGTATGTCGGGGAACTTCTTGAGTTGCAGCAAGGGTGTGAAGGACCCTTTGGAAGTTCCAGTGGTTAGACGTGATTGGCCTCGAGAAGCCTCAGCGGAAATGGGCCTCATCTCGCCTGGAGGGCAAAACTCCTGGATTTTCTCGAGTTGCGGCAGGTGCTCTCGACTTACGACGGGGACCTCAGGGACCCGCTCTGGTGGCCTCAGGAAAGGCCAGTCCCCATGCGAGTTCCTCGGGGGCCTCTCGGGATTGCTCTCCCGTCGATGCCGGGGCCTAAGACCTTGTGTGGAGTCGGGGCCGGAACCTGAGGATTACTCTCCAGTGCTGACATGGATCTTGGGGTACTTCTGGAGTCTCCCCAGGGGAATCAGTCCTCGTCTCGAATGCCGGCATGCACTTGCGCTTTCCTCCAGAGCGGTAGCAGCAGTGTCACGCAGTCCGCCGCGTGGATCAAAGGATCTATGGTTTTCCCTCGAGTCTTTCCCACGAGGCTTTCCCACGAGGCTTTCCCACAGGGCTGTCCCACGTGCACACGTGGTGGGAGTCGATCCTCTGCTTGAACGTCAAGGCAGTGCAGGGAAAACAGGTTCCTCTTGAATGGACTGACACATCTGGGGGACTCTTGGAATGGTGGCATGACCCTGGAGTTCCTCTCGCCTTTCCTGAGGAGAGCGCCTCCTCTTGAGATGCTACGGGAACGCCGGGAATTCTTTCCCTACGAAACAGGGAAAGGATCCCTCATCTCGAGATAGGAGGCGGAAACGGGCCTCCCCTGGATGTGTGCGGGACACCACGTGCTTCCTCTCGAGTGCAGACGGGTATGTCGGGGAACTTCTTGAGTTGCAGCAAGGGTGTGAAGGACCCTTTGGAAGTTCCAGTGGTTAGATGTGATTGGCCTCGAGAAGCCTCAGCGGAAATGGGCCTCATCTCGCCTGGAGGGCAAAACCTCCTGGATTTTCTCGAGTTGCGGCAGGTGCTCTCGACTTACGACGGGGGCTTAGGGACCAGCTCTGGTGGCCTCAGGAAAGGCCAGTCCCCATGCGAGTTCCTCGGGGGCCTCTCGGGATTCCTCTCCCGTCGATGCCGGGGCCTAAGAGCTTGTGTGGAATCGGGGCCAGAACCTGAGGTTTCCTCTCCAGTGCTGACATGGATCTTGGGGTACTTCTCGAGTCTCCCCAGGGGAGTCAGTCCTCGTCTCGAATGCGGGCATGCACTTGCGCTTCCTCCAGAGCGGTAGCAGCAGTGTCACGCAGTCCGCCGCGTGGATCAAAGGATCTATGGTTTTCCCTCGAGTCTTTCCCACGAGGCTTTCCCACGAGGCTTTCCCACAGGGCTGTCCCACGTGCACACGTGGTGGGAGTCGATCCTCGGCTTGAACGTCAAGGCAGTGCAGGGAAAACAGGTTCCTCTGGAATGGACTGACACGTCTGGGGGACTCTTGGAATGGTGGCATGACCCTGGGGTACCTCTCGCCTTTCCTGTGGAAAGCGCCTCCTCTTGAGATGCGACGGGAACGCCGGGAATTCTTTCCCTACGAAACAGGGAAAGGATCCCTCATCTCGAGCTAGGAGGCGGAAACGGGGCTCCCCTGGATGTGTGCGGGACACCACGTGCTTCCTCTCGAGTGGAGACGGGTATGTCGGGGAACTTCTTGAGTTGCAGCAAGGGTGTGAAGGACCCTTTGGAAGTTCCAGTGGTTAGATGTGATTGGCCTCGAGAAGCCTCAGCAGAAATGGGCCTCATCTCGCCTGGAGGGCAAAACCTCCTGGATTTTCTCGAGTTGCGGCAGGTGCTCTCGACTTACGACGGGGACCTCGGGGACCCGCTCTGGTGGCCTCAGGAAAGGCCACTCCCCATGCGAGTTCCTCGGGGGCCTCTCGGGATTCCTCTCCCGTCGATGCCGGGGCCTAAGACCTTGTGTGGAGTCGGGGCCGGAACCTGAGGATTCCTCTCCAGTGCTGACATGGATCTTGGGGTACTTCTGGAGTCTCCCCAGGGGAGTCAGTCCTCGTCTCGAATGCGGGCATGCACTTGCGCTTTCCTCCAGAGCGGTAGCAGCAGTGTCACGCAGTCCGCCGCGTGCATCAATGGATCTATGGTTTTCCCTCGAGTCTTTCCCACGAGGCTTTCCCACGAGGCTTTCCCACAGGGCTGTCCCACGTGCACACGTGGTGGGAGTCGATCCTCGGCTTGAACGTCAAGGCAGTGCAGGGAAAACAGGTTCCTCTGGAATGGACTGACACATCTGGGGGACTCTTGGAATGGTGGCATGACTCTGGAGTTCCTCTCGCCTTTCCTGTGGAGAGCGCCTCCTCTTGAGATGCGATGGGAACGCCGGGAATTCTTTCCCTTCGAAACAGGGAAAGGATCCCTCATCTCGAGCTAGGACCCGGAAACCGGGCTCCCCTGGATGTGTGCGGGACACCACGTGCTTCCTCTCGAGTGGAGACGGGTATGTCGGGGAACTTCTTGAGTTGCAGCAATGGTGTGAAGGACCCTTTGGAAGTTCCAGTGGTTAGATGTGATTGGCCTCGAGAAGCCTCAGCGGAAATGGGCCTCATCTCGCCTGGAGGTGAAAACCTCCTGGATTGTCTCGAGTTGCGGCAGGTGCTCTCGACTTACCACGGGGACCTCGGGGACCCGCTCTGGTGGCCTCAGGAAAGGCCAGTCCCCATGCGAGTTCCTCGGGGGCCTCTCGGGATTCCTCTCCCGTCGATGCCGGGGCCTAAGTCCTTGTGTGGAGTCGGGGCCGGAACCTGAGGATTCCTCTCCAGTGCTGACATGGATCTTGGGGTACTTCTGGAGTCTCCCCAGGGGAGTCAGTCCTCGTCTCGAATGCGGGCATGCACTTGCGCTTCCTCCAGAGCGGTAGCAGCAGTGTCACGCAGTCCGCCGCGTGGATCAAAGGATCTATGGTTTTCCCTCGAGTCTTTCCCACGAGGCTTTCCCACGAGGCTTTCCCACAGGGCTGTCCCACGTGCACACGTGGTGGGAGTCGATCCTCGGCTTGAATGTCAAGGCAGTGCAGGGAAAACAGGTTCCTCTGGAATGGACTGACACATCTGGGGGACTCTTGGAATGGTGTCACGACCCTGGAGTTCCTCTCGCTTTTCCTGTGGAGAGCGCCTCCTCTTGAGATGCGACGGGAACGCCGGGAATTCTTTCCCTACGAAACAGGGAAAGGATCCCTCACCTAGAGCTAGGGGGCGGAAACGGAGCTCCCCTGGATGTGTGCGGGACCCCACGTGCTTCCTCTCGAGTGAAGACGGGTATGTCGGGGAACTTCTTGAGTTGCAGCAAGGGTGTGAAGGACCCTTTGGAATGTCCAGTGGTTAGATGTGATTGGCTTCCAGAAGCCTCAGCGGAAATGGGCCTCATCTCGCCTGGAGGGCAAAACCTCCTGGATTTTCTCGAGTTGCGGCAGGTGCTGTCGACTTACGACGGGGACCTCAGGGACCCGCTCTGGTGGCCTCAGGAAAGGCCAGTCCCCATGCGAGTTCCTCGGGGGCCTCTCGGGATTCCTCTCCCGTCGATGCCGGGGCCTAAGACCTTGTGTGGAGTCGGGGCCGGAACCTGAGGATTCCTCTCCAGTGCTGACATGGATCTTGGGGTACTTCTGGAGTCTCCCCAGGGGAGTCAGTCCTCGTCTCGAATGCGGGCATGCACTTGCGCTTTCCTCCACAGCGGTAGCAGCAGTGTCATGCAGTCCGCCGCGTGGATCAAAGGATCTATGGTTTTCCCTCGAGTCTTTCCCACGAGGCTTTCCCACGAGGCTTTCCCACAGGGCTGTCCCACGTGCACATGTGGTGGGAGTCGATCCTCAGCTTGAACGTCAAGGCAGTGCAGGGAAAACAGGTTCCTCTGGAATGGACTGACACATCTGGGGGACTGTTGGAGTTCCTCTCGCCTTTCCTGTGGAGAGCGCCTCCTCTTGAGATGCGACGGGAACGCCGGGAATTCTTTCCCTACGAAACAGGGAAAGGATCCCTCATCTCGAGCTAGGAGGCGGAAACGGGGCTCCCCTGGATGTGTGCGGGACCCCACGTGCTTCCTCTCGAGTGGAGACGGGTATGTCGGGGAACTTCTTGAGTTGCAGCAACGGTGTGAAGGAACCTTTGGAAGTTCCAGTGGTTAGATGTGATTGGTCTCGAGAAGCCTCAGCGGAAATGGGCCTCATCTCGCCTGGAGGGCAAAACCTCCTGGATTTTCTCGAGTTGCCGCAGGTGCTCTCGACTTAAGACGGGGACCTCAGGGACCCGCTCTGGTGGCCTCAGGAAAGGCCAGTCCCCATGCGAGTTCCTCGGGGGTGTCTCGGGATTCCTCTCCCGTCAATGCCGGGCCTAAGACCTTGTGTGGAGTCGGGGCCGGAACCTGAGGATTCCTCTCCATTGCTGACATGGATCTTGGGGTACTTCTGGAGTCTCCCCAGGGGAGTCAGTCCTCGTCTCGAATGCGGGCATGCACTTGCGCTTTCCTCCAGAGCGGTAGCAGCAGTGTCACGCAGTCCGCGGCGTGGATCAAAGGATCTATGGTTTTCCCTCGAGTCTTTCCCACGAGGCTTTCCCACAGGGCTGTCCCACGTGCACACGTGGTGGGAGTCGATCCTCGGCTTGAACGTCAAGGCAGGGCAGGGAAAACAGGTTCCTCTGGAATGGACTGACACATCTGGGGGACTCTTGGAATGGTGGCACGACCCTGGAGTTCCTCTCGCCTTTCCTGTGGAGAGCGCCTCCTCTTGAGATGCGACGGGAACGCCGGGAATTCTTTCCCTACGAAACAGGGAAAGGATCCCTCATCTCGAGCTAGGAGGCGGAAACGGAGCACCCCTGGATGTTTGCGGGACCCCACGTGCTTCCTCTCGAATGGAGACAGGTATGTCGGGGAACTTCTTGAGTTGCAGCAACGGTGTGAAGGACCCTTTGGAAGTTCCAGTGGTTAGATGTGATTGGCCTCGAGAAGCCTCAGCGGAAATGGGCCTCATCTCGCCTGGAGGGCAAAACCTACTGGATTTTCTCGAGTTGCGGCAGGTGCTCTCGACTTACGACGGGGACCTCAGGGACCCGCTCTGGTGGCCTCAGGAAAGGCCAGTCCCCATGCGAGTTCCTCGGGGGCCTCTCGGGATTCCTCTCCCGTCGATGCCGGGGCCTAAGACCTTGTGTGGAGTCGGGGCCGGAACCTGAGGATTCCTCTCCAGTGCTGACATTAATCTTGGTGTACTTCTGGAGTCTCCCCAGGGGAGTCAGTCCTCGTCTCGAATGCGGGCATGCACTTGCGCTTTCCTCCAGAGCGGTAGCAGCAGTGTCACGCAGTCTGCCGCGTGGATCAAAGGATCTATGGTTTTCCCTCGAGTCTTTCCCACGAGGCTTTCCCACGAGGCTTTCCCACAGGGCTGTCCCACGTGCACACGTGGTGGGAGTCGATCCTCGGCTTGAACGTCAAGGCAGTGCAGGGAAAACAGGTTCCTCTGGAATGGGCTGACACATCTGGGGGACTCTAGGAATGGTGGCACGACCCTGGAGTTCCTCTCGCCTTTCCTGTGAAGAGCGCCTCCTCTTGAGATGCGACGGGAACGCCGGGAATTCTTTCCCTACGAAACAGGGAAAGGATCCCTCATCTCGAGCTAGGAGGCGGAAACGGGGCTCCACTGGATGTGTGCGGGACCCCACGTGCTTCCTCTCGAGTGGAGACGGGTATGTCGGGGAACTTCTTGAGTTGCAGCAACGGTGTGAAGGAACCTTTGGAAGTTCCAGTGGTTAGATGTGATTTGCCTCGAGAAGCCTCAGCGGAAATGGGCCTCATCTCGCCTGGAGGGCAAAACCTCCTGGATTTTCTCGAGTTGCGGCAGGTGCTCTCGACTTACGACGGGGACCTCAGGGACCCGCTCTGGTGGCCTCAGGAAAGGCCAGTCCCCATGCGAGTTCCTCGGGTGTGTCTCGGAATTCCTCTCCCGTCGATGCCGGGGCCTAAGACCTTGTGTGGAGTCGGGGCCGGAACCTGAGGATTCCTCTCCAGTGCTGACATGGATCTTGGGGTACTTCTGGAGTCTCCCCAGGGGAGTCAGTCCTCGTCTCGAATGCGGGCATGCACTTGCGCTTTCCTCCAGAGCGGTAGCAGCAGTGTCACGCAGTCCGCCGCGTGCATCAATGGATCTATGGTTTTCCCTCGAGTCTTTCCCACGAGGCTTTCCCACGAGGCTTTCCCACAGGGCTGTCCCACGTGCACACGTGGTGGGAGTCGATCCTCGGCTTGAACGTCAAGGCAGTGCAGGGAAAACAGGTTCCTCTGGAATGGACTGACACATCTGGGGGACTCTTGGAATGGTGGCATGACTCTGGAGTTCCTCTCGCCTTTCCTGTGGAGAGCGCCTCCTCTTGAGATGCGATGGGAACGCCGGGAATTCTTTCCCTTCGAAACAGGGAAAGGATCCCTCATCTCGAGCTAGGACCCGGAAACCGGGCTCCCCTGGATGTGTGCGGGACACCACGTGCTTCCTCTCGAGTGGAGACGGGTATGTCGGGGAACTTCTTGAGTTGCAGCAATGGTGTGAAGGACCCTTTGGAAGTTCCAGTGGTTAGATGTGATTGGCCTCGAGAAGCCTCAGCGGAAATGGGCCTCATCTCGCCTGGAGGTGAAAACCTCCTGGATTGTCTCGAGTTGCGGCAGGTGCTCTCGACTTACCACGGGGACCTCGGGGACCCGCTCTGGTGGCCTCAGGAAAGGCCAGTCCCCATGCGAGTTCCTCGGGGGCCTCTCGGGATTCCTCTCCCGTCGATGCCGGGGCCTAAGTCCTTGTGTGGAGTCGGGGCCGGAACCTGAGGATTCCTCTCCAGTGCTGACATGGATCTTGGGGTACTTCTGGAGTCTCCCCAGGGGAGTCAGTCCTCGTCTCGAATGCGGGCATGCACTTGCGCTTCCTCCAGAGCGGTAGCAGCAGTGTCACGCAGTCCGCCGCGTGGATCAAAGGATCTATGGTTTTCCCTCGAGTCTTTCCCACGAGGCTTTCCCACGAGGCTTTCCCACAGGGCTGTCCCACGTGCACACGTGGTGGGAGTCGATCCTCGGCTTGAATGTCAAGGCAGTGCAGGGAAAACAGGTTCCTCTGGAATGGACTGACACATCTGGGGGACTCTTGGAATGGTGTCACGACCCTGGAGTTCCTCTCGCTTTTCCTGTGGAGAGCGCCTCCTCTTGAGATGCGACGGGAACGCCGGGAATTCTTTCCCTACGAAACAGGGAAAGGATCCCTCACCTAGAGCTAGGGGGCGGAAACGGAGCTCCCCTGGATGTGTGCGGGACCCCACGTGCTTCCTCTCGAGTGAAGACGGGTATGTCGGGGAACTTCTTGAGTTGCAGCAAGGGTGTGAAGGACCCTTTGGAATGTCCAGTGTTTAGATGTGATTGGCTTCCAGAAGCCTCAGCGGAAATGGGCCTCATCTCGCCTGGAGGGCAAAACCTCCTGGATTTTCTCGAGTTGCGGCAGGTGCTGTCGACTTACGACGGGGACCTCAGGGACCCGCTCTGGTGGCCTCAGGAAAGGCCAGTCCCCATGCGAGTTCCTCGGGGGCCTCTCGGGATTCCTCTCCCGTCGATGCCGGGGCCTAAGACCTTGTGTGGAGTCGGGGCCGGAACCTGAGGATTCCTCTCCAGTGCTGACATGGATCTTGGGGTACTTCTGGAGTCTCCCCAGGGGAGTCAGTCCTCGTCTCGAATGCGGGCATGCACTTGCGCTTTCCTCCACAGCGGTAGCAGCAGTGTCATGCAGTCCGCCGCGTGGATCAAAGGATCTATGGTTTTCCCTCGAGTCTTTCCCACGAGGCTTTCCCACGAGGCTTTCCCACAGGGCTGTCCCACGTGCACATGTGGTGGGAGTCGATCCTCAGCTTGAACGTCAAGGCAGTGCAGGGAAAACAGGTTCCTCTGGAATGGACTGACACATCTGGGGGACTGTTGGAGTTCCTCTCGCCTTTCCTGTGGAGAGCGCCTCCTCTTGAGATGCGACGGGAACGCCGGGAATTCTTTCCCTACGAAACAGGGAAAGGATCCCTCATCTCGAGCTAGGAGGCGGAAACGGGGCTCCCCTGGATGTGTGCGGGACCCCACGTGCTTCCTCTCGAGTGGAGACGGGTATGTCGGGGAACTTCTTGAGTTGCAGCAACGGTGTGAAGGAACCTTTGGAAGTTCCAGTGGTTAGATGTGATTGGTCTCGAGAAGCCTCAGCGGAAATGGGCCTCATCTCGCCTGGAGGGCAAAACCTCCTGGATTTTCTCGAGTTGCCGCAGGTGCTCTCGACTTAAGACGGGGACCTCAGGGACCCGCTCTGGTGGCCTCAGGAAAGGCCAGTCCCCATGCGAGTTCCTCGGGGGTGTCTCGGGATTCCTCTCCCGTCAATGCCGGGCCTAAGACCTTGTGTGGAGTCGGGGCCGGAACCTGAGGATTCCTCTCCAGTGCTGACATGGATCTTGGGGTACTTCTGGAGTCTCCCCAGGGGAGTCAGTCCTCGTCTCGAATGCGGGCATGCACTTGCGCTTTCCTCCAGAGCGGTAGCAGCAGTGTCACGCAGTCCGCGGCGTGGATCAAAGGATCTATGGTTTTCCCTCGAGTCTTTCCCACGAGGCTTTCCCACAGGGCTGTCCCACGTGCACACGTGGTGGGAGTCGATCCTCGGCTTGAACGTCAAGGCAGGGCAGGGAAAACAGGTTCCTCTGGAATGGACTGACACATCTGGGGGACTCTTGGAATGGTGGCACGACCCTGGAGTTCCTCTCGCCTTTCCTGTGGAGAGCGCCTCCTCTTGAGATGCGACGGGAACGCCGGGAATTCTTTCCCTACGAAACAGGGAAAGGATCCCTCATCTCGAGCTAGGAGGCGGAAACGGAGCACCCCTGGATGTTTGCGGGACCCCACGTGCTTCCTCTCGAATGGAGACAGGTATGTCGGGGAACTTCTTGAGTTGCAGCAACGGTGTGAAGGACCCTTTGGAAGTTCCAGTGGTTAGATGTGATTGGCCTCGAGAAGCCTCAGCGGAAATGGGCCTCATCTCGCCTGGAGGGCAAAACCTACTGGATTTTCTCGAGTTGCGGCAGGTGCTCTCGACTTACGACGGGGACCTCAGGGACCCGCTCTGGTGGCCTCAGGAAAGGCCAGTCCCCATGCGAGTTCCTCGGGGGCCTCTCGGGATTCCTCTCCCGTCGATGCCGGGGCCTAAGACCTTGTGTGGAGTCGGGGCCGGAACCTGAGGATTCCTCTCCAGTGCTGACATTAATCTTGGTGTACTTCTGGAGTCTCCCCAGGGGAGTCAGTCCTCGTCTCGAATGCGGGCATGCACTTGCGCTTTCCTCCAGAGCGGTAGCAGCAGTGTCACGCAGTCTGCCGCGTGGATCAAAGGATCTATGGTTTTCCCTCGAGTCTTTCCCACGAGGCTTTCCCACGAGGCTTTCCCACAGGGCTGTCCCACGTGCACACGTGGTGGGAGTCGATCCTCGGCTTGAACGTCAAGGCAGTGCAGGGAAAACAGGTTCCTCTGGAATGGGCTGACACATCTGGGGGACTCTAGGAATGGTGGCACGACCCTGGAGTTCCTCTCGCCTTTCCTGTGAAGAGCGCCTCCTCTTGAGATGCGACGGGAACGCCGGGAATTCTTTCCCTACGAAACAGGGAAAGGATCCCTCATCTCGAGCTAGGAGGCGGAAACGGGGCTCCACTGGATGTGTGCGGGACCCCACGTGCTTCCTCTCGAGTGGAGACGGGTATGTCGGGGAACTTCTTGAGTTGCAGCAACGGTGTGAAGGAACCTTTGGAAGTTCCAGTGGTTAGATGTGATTTGCCTCGAGAAGCCTCAGCGGAAATGGGCCTCATCTCGCCTGGAGGGCAAAACCTCCTGGATTTTCTCGAGTTGCGGCAGGTGCTCTCGACTTACGACGGGGACCTCAGGGACCCGCTCTGGTGGCCTCAGGAAAGGCAAGTCCCCATGCGAGTTCCTCGGGTGTGTCTCGGAATTCCTCTCCCGTCGATGCCGGGGCCTAAGACCTTGTGTGGAGTCGGGGCCGGAACCTGAGGATTCCTCTCCAGTGCTGACATGGATCTTGGGGTACTTCTGGAGTCTCCCCAGGGGAGTCAGTCCTCGTCTCGAATGCGGGCATGCACTTGCGCTTTCCTCCAGAGCGGTAGCAGCAGTGTCACGCAGTCCGCCGCGTGGATCAAAGGATCTATGGTTTTCCCTCGAGTCTTTCCCACGAGGCTTTCCCACAGGGCTGTCCCACGTGCACACGTGGTGGGAGTCGATCCTCGGCTTGAACGTCAAGGCAGTGCAGGGAAAACAGGTTCCTCTGGAATGGACTGACACATCTGGGGGACTCTTGGAATGGTGGCACGACCCTGGAGTTCCTCTCGCCTTTCCTGTGGAGAGCGCCTCCTCTTGAGATGCGACGGGAACGCCGGGAATTCTTTCCCTACGAAACAGGGAAAGGATCCCTCATCTCGAGGTAGGAGGCGGAAACGAGGCTCCCCTGGATGTCTGCGGGACACCACGTGCTTCCTCTCGAGTGGAGACGGGTATGTCGGGGAACTTCTTGAGTTGCAGCAACGGTGTGAAGGACCCTTTGGAAGTTCCAGTGGTTAGATGTGATTGGCCTCGAGAAGCCTCAGCTGAAATGGGCCTCATCTCGCCTGGAGGGCAAAACCTCCTGGATTTTCTCGAGTTGCGGCAGGTGCTCTCGACTTACGACGGGGACCTCAGGGACCCGCTCTGGTGGCCTCAGGAAAGGCCAGTCCCCATGCGAGTTCCTCGGGGGCCTCTCGGGATTCCTCTCCCGTCGATGCCGGGGCCTAAGACCTTGTGTGGAGTCGGGGCCGGAACCTGAGGATTCCTCTCCAGTGCTGACATGGATCTTGGGGTACTTCTGGAGTCTCCCCAGGGGAGTCAGTCCTCGTCTCGAATGCGGGCATGCACTTGCGCTTTCCTCCAGAGCGGTAGCAGCAGTGTCACGCAGTCCGCCGCGTGGATCAAAGGATCTATGGTTTTCCCTCGAGTCTTTCCCAAGAGGCTTTCCCACGAGGCTTTCCCACAGGGCTGTCCCACGTGCACACGTGGTGGGAGTCGATCCTCGGCTTCAACGTCAAGGCAGTGCAGGGAAAACAGGTTCCTCTGGAATGGACTGACACATCTGGGGGACTCTTGGAATGGTGGCACGACCCTGGAGTTCCTCTCGCCTTTCCTGTGGAGAGCGCCTCCTCTTGAGATGCGACGGGAACGCCGGGAATTCTTTCCCTACGAAACAGGGAAAGGATCCCTCATCTTGAGCTAGGAGGCGGAAACGGGGCTCCCCTGGATGTGTGCGGGACACCACGTGCTTCCTCTCGAGTGCAGACGGGTATGTCGGGGAACTTCTTGAGTTGCAGCAAGGGTGTGAAGGACCCTTTGGAATGTCCAGTGGTTAGATGTGATTGGCTTCGATAAGCCTCAGCGGAAATGGGCCTCATCTCGCCTGGAGGGCAAAACCTCCTGGATTTTCTCGAGTTGCGGCAGGTGCTCTCGACTTACGACGGGGACCTCAGGGACCCGCTCTGGTGGACTCAGGAAAGGCCAGTCCCCATGCGAGTTCCTCGGGGGCCTCTCGGGATTCCTCTCCCGTCGATGCCGGGGCCTAAGACCTTGTGTGGAGTCGGGGCTGGAACCTGAGGATTCCTCTCCATTGCTGACATGGATCTTGGGGTACTTCTGGAGTCTCCTCAGGGGAGTCAGTCCTCGTCTCGAATGCGGGCATGCACTTGTGCTTTCCTCCAGAGCGGTAGCAGCAGTGTCACGCAGTTCGCCGCGTGGATCAAAGGATCTATGGTTTTCCCTCGAGTCTTTCCCACGAGGCTTTCCCACGAGGCTTTCCCACAGGGCTGTCCCACGTGCACACGTGGTGGGAGTCGATCCTCGGCTTGAACGTCAATGCAGTGCAGGGAAAACAGGTTCCTCTGGAATGGACTGACACATCTGGGGGACTCTTGGAATGGTGGCACGACCCTGGAGTTCCTCTCGCCTTTCCTGTGGAGAGCGCCTCCTCTTGAGATGCGACGGGAACGCCGGGAATTCTTTCCCTACGAAACAGGGAAAGGATCCCTCATCTCGAGCTAGGAGGCGGAAACGGGGCTCCCCTGGATGTGTGCGGGACACCACGTGCTTCCTCTCGAGTGCAGACGGGTATGTCGGGGAACTTCTTGAGTTGCAGCAAGGGTGTGAAGGACCCTTTGGAAGTTCCAGTGGTTAGATGTGATTGGCCTCGAGAAGCCTCAGCGGAAATGGGCCTCATCTCGCCTGGAGGGCAAAACCTCCTGGATTTTCTCGAGTTGCGGCAGGTGCTCTCGACTTACGACGGGGACCTCAGGGACCCGCTCTGGTGGCCTCAGGAAAGGCCAGTCCCCATGCGAGTTCCTCGGGGGCCTCTCGGGATTCCTCTCCCGTCGATGCCGGGGCCTAAGACCTTGTGTGGAGTCGGGGCCGGAACCTGAGGATTCCTCTCCAGTGCTGACATGGATCTTGGGGTACTTCTGGAGTCTCCCCAGGGGAGTCAGTCCTCGTCTCGAATGCGGGCATGCACTTGCGCTTTCCTCCAGAGCGGTAGCAGCAGTGTCACGCAGTCTGCCGCGTGGATCAAAGGATCTATGGTTTTCCCTCGAGTCTTTCCCACGAGGCTTTCCCACGAGGCTTTCCCACAGGGCTGTCCCACGTGCACACGTGGTGGGAGTCGATCCTCGGCTTGAACGTCAAGGCAGTGCAGGGAAAACAGGTTCCTCTGGAATGGGCTGACACATCTGGGGGACTCTTGGAATGGTGGCACGACCCTGGAGTTCCTCTCGCCTTTCCTGTGGAGAGCGCCTCCTCTTGAGATGCGACGGGAACGCCGGGAATTCTTTCCCTACGAAACAGGGAAAGGATCCCTCATCTCGAGCTAGGAGGCGGAAACGGGGCTCCCCTGGATGTGTGCGGGACCCCACGTGCTTCCTCTCGAGTGGAGACGGGTATGTCGGGGAACTTCTTGAGTTGCAGCAACGGTGTGAAGGAACCTTTGGAAGTTCCAGTGGTTAGATGTGATTTGCCTCGAGAAGCCTCAGCGGAAATGGGCCTCATCTCGCCTGGAGGGCAAAACCTCCTGGATTTTCTCGAGTTGCGGCAGGTGCTCTCGACTTACGACGGGGACCTCAGGGACCCGCTCTGGTGGCCTCAGGAAAGGCCAGTCCCCATGCGAGTTCCTCGGGGGTGTCTCGGGATTCCTCTCCCGTCAATGCCGGGGCCTAAGACCTTGTGTGGAGTCGGGGCCGGAACCTGAGGATTCCTCTCCAGTGCTGACATGGATCTTGGGGTACTTCTGGAGTCTCCCCAGGGGAGTCAGTCCTCGTCTCGAATGCGGGCATGCACTTGCGCTTTCCTCCAGAGCGGTAGCAGCAGTGTCACGCAGTCCGCCGCGTAGATCAAAGGATCTATGGTTTTCCCTCGAGTCTTTCCCACGAGGCTTTCCCACAGGGCTGTCCCACGTGCACACGTGGTGGGAGTCGATCCTCGGCTTGAACGTCAAGGCAGGGCAGGGAAAACAGGTTCCTCTGGAATGGCCTGACACATCTGGGGGTCTCTTTGAATGGTGGCACGACCCTGGAGTTCCTCTCGCCTTTCCTGTGGAGAGCGCCTCCTCTTGAGATGCGACGGGAACGCCGGGAATTCTTTCCCTCCGAAACAGGGAAAGGATCCCTCATCTCGAGCTAGGAGGCGGAAACGGGGCTCCCCTGGATGTGTGCGGGACCCCACGTGCTTCCTCTCGTGTGGAGACGGGTATGTCTGGGAACTTCTTGAGTTGCAGCAACGGTGTGAAGGACCCTTTGGAAGTTCCAGTGGTTAGATGTGATTGGCCTCGAGAAGCCTCAGCTGAAATGGGCCTCATCTCGCCTGGAGGGCAAAACCTCCTGGATTTTCTCGAGTTGCGGCAGGTGCTCTCGACTTACGACGGGGACCTCAGGGACCCGCTCTGGTGGCCTCAGGAAAGGCCAGTCCCCATGCGAGTTCCTCGGGGGCCTCTCGGGATTCCTCTCCCGTCGATGCCGGGGCCTAAGACCTTGTGTGGAGTCGGGGCCGGAACCTGAGGATTCCTCTCCAGTGCTGACATGGATCTTGGGGTACTTCTGGAGTCTCCCCAGGGGAGTCAGTCCTCGTCTCGAATGCGGGCATGCACTTGCGCTTTCCTCCAGAGCGGTAGCAGCAGTGTCACGCAGTCCGCCGCGTGGATCAAAGGATCTATGGTTTTCCCTCGAGTCTTTCCCAAGAGGCTTTCCCACGAGGCTTTCCCACAGGGCTGTCCCACGTGCACACGTGGTGGGAGTCGATCCTCGGCTTCAACGTCAAGGCAGTGCAGGGAAAACAGGTTCCTCTGGAATGGACTGACACATCTGGGGGACTCTTGGAATGGTGGCACGACCCTGGAGTTCCTCTCGCCTTTCCTGTGGAGAGCGCCTCCTCTTGAGATGCGACGGGAACGCCGGGAATTCTTTCCCTACGAAACAGGGAAAGGATCCCTCATCTTGAGCTAGGAGGAGGAAACGGGGCTCCCCTGGATGTGTGCGGGACACCACGTGCTTCCTCTCGAGTGCAGACGGGTATGTCGGGGAACTTCTTGAGTTGCAGCAAGGGTGTGAAGGACCCTTTGGAATGTCCAGTGGTTAGATGTGATTGGCTTCCAGAAGCCTCAGCGGAAATGGGCCTCATCTCGCCTGGAGGGCAAAACCTCCTGGATTTTCTCGAGTTGCGGCAGGTGCTCTCGACTTACGACGGGGACCTCAGGGACCCGCTCTGGTGGCCTCAGGAAAGGCCAGTCCCCATGCGAGTTCCTCGGGGGCCTCTCGGGATTCCTCTCCCGTCGATGCCGGGGCCTAAGACCTTGTGTGGAGTCGGGGCCGGAACCTGAGGATTCCTCTCCAGTGCTGACATGGATCTTGGGGTACTTCTGGAGTCTCCCCAGGGGAGTCAGTCCTCGTCTCGAATGCGGGCATGCACTTGCGCTTTCCTCCAGAGCGGTAGCAGCAGTGTCACGCAGTTTGCCGCGTGGATCAAAGGATCTATGGTTTTCCCTCGAGTCTTTCCCACGAGGCTTTCCCACGAGGCTTTCCCACAGGGCTGTCCCACGTGCACACGTGGTGGGAGTCGATCCTCGGCTTGAACGTCAAGGCAGTGCAGGGAAAACAGGTTCCTCTGGAATGGACTGACACATCTGGGGGACTCTTGGAATGGTGGCACGACCCTGGAGTTCCTCTCGCCTTTCCTGTGGAGAGCGCCTCCTCTTGAGATGCGACGGGAACGCCGGGAATTCTTTCCCTACGAAACAGGGAAAGGATCCCTCATCTCGAGCTAGGAGGCGGAAACGGGGCTCCCCTGGATGTGTGCGGGACACCACGTGCTTCCTCTCGAGTGCAGACGGGTATGTCGGGGAACTTCTTGAGTTGCAGCAAGGGTGTGAAGGACCCTTTGGAAGTTCCAGTGGTTAGATGTGATTGGCCTCGAGAAGCCTCAGCGGAAATGGGCCTCATCTCGCCTGGAGGGCAAAACCTCCTGGATTTTCTCGAGTTGCGGCAGGTGCTCTCGACTTACGACGGGGACCTCAGGGACCCGCTCTGGTGGCCTCAGGAAAGGCCCGTCCCCATGCGAGTTCCTCGGGGGCCTCTCGGGATTCCTCTCCCGTCGATGCCGGGGCCTAAGACCTTGTGTGGAGTCGGGGCCGGAACCTGAGGATTCCTCTCCAGTGCTGACATGGATCTTGGGGTACTTCTGGAGTCTCCCCAGGGGAGTCAGTCCTCGTCTCGAATGCGGGCATGCACTTGCGCTTTCCTCCAGAGCGGTAGCAGCAGTGTCACGCAGTCTGCCGCGTGGATCAAAGGATCTATGGTTTTCCCTCGAGTCTTTCCCACGAGGCTTTCCCACGAGGCTTTCCCACAGGGCTGTCCCACGTGCACACGTGGTGGGAGTCGATCCTCGGCTTGAACGTCAAGGCAGGGCAGGGAAAACAGGTTCCTCTGGAATGGACTGACACATCTGGGGGACTCTTGGAATGGTGGCACGACCCTGGAGTTCCTCTCGCCTTTCCTGTGGAGAGCGCCTCCTCTTGAGATGCGACGGGAACGCCGGGAATTCTTTCCCTCCGAAACAGGGAAAGGATCCCTCATCTCGAGCTAGGAGGCGGAAACGGGGCTCCCCTGGATGTGTGCGGGACCCCACGTGCTTCCTCTCGAGTGGAGACGGGTATGTCTGGGAACTTCTTGAGTTGCAGCAACGGTGTGAAGGACCCTTTGGAAGTTCCAGTGGTTAGATGTGATTGGCCTGGAGAAGCCTCAGCGGAAATGGGCCTCATCTCGCCTGGAGGGCAAAACCTCCTGGATTTTCTCGAGTTGCGGCAGGTGCTCTCGACTTACGACGGGGACCTCAGGGACCCGCTCTGGTGGCCTCAGGAAAGGCCAGTCCCCATGCGAGTTCCTCGGGGGTGTCTCGGGATTCCTCTCCCGTCGATGCCGGGGCCTAAGACCTTGTGTGGAGTCGGGGCCGGAACCTGAGGATTCCTCTCCAGTGCTGACATGGATCTTGGGGTACTTCTGGAGTCTCCCCAGGGGAGTCAGTCCTCGTCTCGAATGCGGGCATGCACTTGCGCTTTCCTCCAGAGCGGTAGCAGCAGTGTCACGCAGTCCGCGGCGTGGATCAAAGGATCTATGGTTTTCCCTCGAGTCTTTCCCACGAGGCTTTCCCACAGGGCTGTCCCACGTGCACACGTGGTGGGAGTCGATCCTCGGCTTGAACGTCAAGGCAGTGCAGGGAAAACAGGTTCCTCTGGAATGGACTGACACATCTGGGGGACTCTTGGAATGGTGGCACTACCCTGGAGTTCCTCTCGCCTTTCCTGTGGAGAGCGCCTCCTCTTGAGATGCGACGGGAACGCCGGGAATTCTTTCCCTACGAAACAGGGAAAGGATCCCTCATCTCGAGGTAGGAGGCGGAAACGAGGCTCCCCTGGATGTCTGCGGGACACCACGTGCTTCCTCTCGAGTGGAGACGGGTATGTCGGGGAACTTCTTGAGTTGCAGCAACGGTGTGAAGGACCCTTTGGAAGTTCCAGTGGTTAGATGTGATTGGCCTCGAGAAGCCTCAGCGGAAATGGGCCTCATCTCGCCTGGAGGGCAAAACCTCCTGGATTTTCTCGAGTTGCGGCAGGTGCTCTCGACTTACGACGGGGACCTCAGGGACCCGCTCTGGTGGCCTCAGGAAAGGCCAGTCCCCATGCGAGTTCCTCGGGGGCCTCTCGGGATTCCTCTCCCGTCGATGCCGGGGCCTAAGACCTTGTGTGGAGTCGGGGCCGGAACCTGAGGATTCCTCTCCAGTGCTGACATGGATCTTGGGGTACTTCTGGAGTCTCCCCAGGGGAGTCAGTCCTCGTCTCCAATGCGGGCATGCACTTGCGCTTTCCTCCAGAGCGGTAGCAGCAGTGTCACGCAGTCCGCCGCGTGGATCAAAGGATCTATGGTTTTCCCTCGAGTCTTTCCCAAGAGGCTTTCCCACGAGGCTTTCCCACAGGGCTGTCCCACGTGCACACGTGGTGGGAGTCGATCCTCGGCTTCAACGTCAAGGCAGTGCAGGGAAAACAGGTTCCTCTGGAATGGACTGACACATCTGGGGGACTCTTGGAATGGTGGCACGACCCTGGAGTTCCTCTCGCCTTTCCTGTGGAGAGCGCCTCCTCTTGAGATGCGACGGGAACGCCGGGAATTCTTTCCCTACGAAACAGGGAAAGGATCCCTCATCTTGAGCTAGGAGGCGGAAACGGGGCTCCCCTGGATGTGTGCGGGACACCACGTGCTTCCTCTCGAGTGCAGACGGGTATGTCGGGGAACTTCTTGAGTTGCAGCAAGGGTGTGAAGGACCCTTTGGAATGTCCAGTGGTTAGATGTGATTGGCTTCGAGAAGCCTCAGCGGAAATGGGCCTCATCTCGCCTGGAGGGCAAAACCTCCTGGATTTTCTCGAGTTGCGGCAGGTGCTCTCGACTTACGACGGGGACCTCAGGGACCCGCTCTGGTGGACTCAGGAAAGGCCAGTCCCCATGCGAGTTCCTCGGGGGCCTCTCGGGATTCCTCTCCCGTCGATGCCGGGGCCTAAGACCTTGTGTGGAGTCGGGGCCGGAACCTGAGGATTCCTCTCCAGTGCTGACATGGATCTTGGGGTACTTCTGGAGTCTCCCCAGGGGAGTCAGTCCTCGTCTCGAATGCGGGCATGCACTTGCGCTTTCCTCCAGAGCGGTAGCAGCAGTGTCACGCAGTCCTCCGCGTGGATCAATGGATCTATGGTTTTCCCTCGAGTCTTTCCCACGAGGCTTTCCCACGAGGCTTTCCCACAGGGCTGTCCCACGTGCACACGTGGTGGGAGTCGATCCTCGGCTTGAACGTCAAGGCAGTGCAGGGAAAACAGGTTCCTCTGGAATGGACTGACACATCTGGGGGACTCTTGGAATGGTGGCATGACCCTGGAGTTCCTCTCGCCTTTCCTGTGGAGAGCGCCTCCTCTTGAGATGCGACGGGAACGCCGGGAATTCTTTCCCCACGAAACAGGGAAAGGATCCCTCATCTCGAGCTAGGAGGCAGAAACGGGGCTCCCCTGGATGTGTGCGGGACCCCACGTGCTTCCTCTCGAGTGCAGACGGGTATGTCGGGGAACTTCTTGAGTTGCAGCAAGGGTGTGAAGGACCCTTTGGAAGTTCCAGTGGTTAGACGTGATTGGCCTCGAGAAGCCTCAGCGGAAATGGGCCTCATCTCGCCTGGAGGGCAAAACTCCTGGATTTTCTCGAGTTGCGGCAGGTGCTCTCGACTTACGACGGGGACCTCAGGGACCCGCTCTGGTGGCCTCAGGAAAGGCCAGTCCCCATGCGAGTTCCTCGGGGGCCTCTCGGGATTGCTCTCCCGTCGATGCCGGGGCCTAAGACCTTGTGTGGAGTCGGGGCCGGAACCTGAGGATTACTCTCCAGTGCTGACATGGATCTTGGGGTACTTCTGGAGTCTCCCCAGGGGAATCAGTCCTCGTCTCGAATGCCGGCATGCACTTGCGCTTTCCTCCAGAGCGGTAGCAGCAGTGTCACGCAGTCCGCCGCGTGGATCAAAGGATCTATGGTTTTCCCTCGAGTCTTTCCCACGAGGCTTTCCCACGAGGCTTTCCCACAGGGCTGTCCCACGTGCACACGTGGTGGGAGTCGATCCTCTGCTTGAACGTCAAGGCAGTGCAGGGAAAACAGGTTCCTCTTGAATGGACTGACACATCTGGGGGACTCTTGGAATGGTGGCATGACCCTGGAGTTCCTCTCGCCTTTCCTGAGGAGAGCGCCTCCTCTTGAGATGCTACGGGAACGCCGGGAATTCTTTCCCTACGAAACAGGGAAAGGATCCCTCATCTCGAGATAGGAGGCGGAAACGGGCCTCCCCTGGATGTGTGCGGGACACCACGTGCTTCCTCTCGAGTGCAGACGGGTATGTCGGGGAACTTCTTGAGTTGCAGCAAGGGTGTGAAGGACCCTTTGGAAGTTCCAGTGGTTAGATGTGATTGGCCTCGAGAAGCCTCAGCGGAAATGGGCCTCATCTCGCCTGGAGGGCAAAACCTCCTGGATTTTCTCGAGTTGCGGCAGGTGCTCTCGACTTACGACGGGGGCTTAGGGACCAGCTCTGGTGGCCTCAGGAAAGGCCAGTCCCCATGCGAGTTCCTCGGGGGCCTCTCGGGATTCCTCTCCCGTCGATGCCGGGGCCTAAGACCTCGTGTGGAGTCGGGGCAGGAACCTGAGGATTCCTCTCCAGTGCTGACATGGATCTTGGGGTACTTCTGGAGTCTCCCCAGGGGAGTCAGTCCTCGTCTCGAATGCGGGCATGCACTTGCGCTTTCCTCCAGAGCGGTAGCAGCAGTGTCACCCAGTCCGCCGCGTGGATCAAAGGATCTATGGTTTTCCCTCGAGTCTTTCCCACTAGGCTTTCCCACGAGGCTTTCCCACTGGGCTGTCCCACGTGAACACGTGGTGGGAGTCGATCCTCGGCTTGAAAGTCTAGGCAGTGCAGGGAAAACAGGTTCCTGTGGAATGGACTGACACATCTGGGGGACTCTTGGAATGGTGGCAAGACCCTGGAGTTCCTCTCGCCTTTCCTGTGGAGAGCGCCTCCTCTTGAGATGCGACGAGAACGCCGGGAATTCTTTCCCTACGAAACAGAGAAAGGATCCCTCATCTCGAGCTAGGAGGCGGAAACGGGGCTCCCCTGGATGTGTGCGGGACCCCACGTGCTTCCTCTCGAGTGGAGACGGGTATGTCGGGGAACTTCTTGAGCTGCAGCAATGGTGTGAAGGACCCTTTGGAAGTTCCAGTGGTTAGATGTGATTGGCCTCGAGAAGCCGCAGCGGAAATGGGCCTCATCTCGCCTGGAGGGCAAAACCTCCTGGATTTTCTCGAATTGCGCCAGGTGCTCTCGACTTACGACGGGAACCTCAGGGACCCGCTCTGGTGACCTCAGGAAAGGCCTGTCCCCATGCGAGTTCCTCGGGGGCCTCTCGGGATTCCTCTCCTGTCGATGCCGGGGCCTAAGACCTTGTGTGGAGTCGGGGCCGGAACCTGAGGATTCCTCTCCAGTGCTGACATGGATCTTGGGGTACTTCTGGAGTCTCCCCAGGGGAGTCAGTCCTCGTCTCGAATGCGGGCATGCACTTGCGCTTTCCTCCAGAGCGGTAGCAGCAGTGTCACGCAGTCCTCCGCGTGGATCAAAGGATCTATGGTTTTCCCTCGAGTCTTTCCCACGAGGCTTTCCCACGAGGCTTTCCCACAGGGCTGTCCCACGTGCACACGTGGTGGGAGTCGATCCTCGGCTTGAATGTCAAGGCAGTGCAGGGAAAACAGGTTCCTCTTGAATGGACTGACACATCTGGGGGACTCTTGGAATGGTGGCATGACCCTGGAGTTCCTCTCGCCTTTCCTGAGGAGAGCGCCTCCTCTTGAGATGCGACGGGAACGCCGGGAATTCTTTCCCTACGAAACAGGGAAAGGATCCCTCATCTCGAGATAGGAGGCGGAAACGGGCCTCCCCTGGATGTGTGTGGGACACCATGTGCTTCCTCTCGAGTGCAGACGGGTATGTCGGGGAACTTCTTGAGTTGCAGCAAGGGTGTGAAGGACCCTTTGGAAGTTCCAGTGGTTAGATGTGATTGGCCTCGAGAAGCCTCAGCGGAAATGGGCCTCATCTCGCCTGGAGGGCAAAACCTCCTGGATTTTCTCGAGTTGCGGCAGGTGCTCTCGACTTACGACGGGGGCTTAGGGACCAGCTCTGGTGGCCTCAGGAAAGGCCAGTCCCCATGCTAGTTCCTCGGGGGCCTCTCGGGATTCCTCTCCCGTCGATGCCGGGGCCTAAGACCTCGTGTGGAGTCGGGGCAGGAACCTGAGGATTCCTCTCCAGTGCTGACATGGATCTTGGGGTACTTCTGGAGTCTCCCCAGGGGAGTCAGTTCTCGTCTCGAATGCGGGCATGCACTTGCGCTTTCCTCCAGAGCGGTAGCAACAGTGTCACCCAGTCCGCCGCGTGGATCAAAGGATCTATGGTTTTCCCTCGAGTCTTTCCCACGAGGCTTTCCCACGAGGCTTTCCCACTGGGCTGTCCCACGTGAACACGTGGTGGGAGTCGATCCTCAGCTTGAACGTCTAGGCAGTGCAGGGAAAACAGGTTCCTGTGGAATGGACTGACACATCTGGGGGACTCTTGGAATGGTGGCAAGACCCTGGAGTTCCTCTCGCCTTTCCTGTGGAGAGTGCCTCCAATTGAGATGCGACGAGAACGCCGGGAATTCTTTCCCTACGAAACAGAGAAAGGATCCCTCATCTCGAGCTAGGAGGCGGAAACGGGGCTCCCCTGGATGTGTGCGGGACCCCACGTGCTTCCTCTCGAGTGGAGACGGGTATGTCGGGGAACTTCTTGAGCTGCAGCAATGGTGTGAAGGACCCTTTGGAAGTTCCAGTGGTTAGATGTGATTGGCCTCGAGAAGCCGCAGCGGAAATGGGCCTCATCTCGCCTGGAGGGCAAAACCTCCTGGATTTTCTCGAATTGCGCCAGGTGCTCTCGACTTACGACGGTAACCTCAGGGACCCGCTCTGGTGGCCTCAGGAAAGGCCTGTCCCCATGCGAGTTCCTCGGGGGCCTCTCGGGATTCCTCTCCTGTCGATGCCGGGGCCTAAGACCTTGTGTGGAGTCGGGGCCGGAACCTGAGGATTCCTCTCCAGTGCTGACATGGATCTTGGGGTGCTTCTGGAGTCTCCCCAGGGGAGTCAGTCCTCGTCTCGAATGCGGGCATGCACTTGCGCTTTCCTCCAGAGCGGTAGCAGCAGTGTCACGCAGTCCGCCTTGTGGATCAATGGATCTATGGTTTTCCCTCGAGTCTTTCCCACGAGGCTTTCCCACGAGGCTTTCCCACAGGGCTGTCCCAAGTGCACACGTGGTGGGAGTCGATCCTCGGCTTGAAAATCAAGGCAGTGCAGGGAAAACAGGTTCCTCTGCAATGGACTGACGCATCTGGGGGACTCTTGGAATGGTGGCACGACTCTGGAGTTCCTCTCGCCTTTCCTGTGGAGAGCGCCTCCTCTTGAGATGCGACGGGAACGCCGGGAATTCTTTCCCTACGAAACAGGGAAAGGATCCCTCATCTCGAGCTAGGAGGCGGAAACGGGGCTCCCCTGGATGTGTGCGGGACCCCACGTGCTTCCTCTCGAGTGGAGACGGGTATGTCGGGGAACTTCTTGAGTTGCAGCAAGGGTGTGAAGGACCCTTTGGAAGTTCCAGTGGTTAGATGTGATTGGCCTCGAGAAGCCTCAGCGGAAATGGGCCTCATCTCGCCTGCAGGGCAAAACCGCCTGGATTTTCTCGTGTTGCGGCAGGTGCTCTCGACTTACGACGAGGACCTCAGGGACCCGCTCTGGTGGCCTCAGGAAAGGCCAGTCCCCATGCGAGTTCCTCTGGGGATTCCTCTCCCGTCGATGCCGGGGCCTAAGACCTTGTGTGGAGTCGGGGCCGGAACCTGAGGATTCCTCTCCAGTGCTGACATGGATCTTGGGGTACTTCTGGAGTCTCCCCAGGGGAGTCAGTCCTCGTCTCGAATGCGGGCATGCACTTGCGCTTTCCTCCAGAGCGGTAGCAGCAGTGGCACGCAGTCCGCCGCGTGGATCAAAGGATCTATGGTTTTCCCTCGAGTCTTTCCCACGAGGCTTTGCCACGAGGCTTTCCCACAGGGCTGTCCCACGTGCACACGTGGTGGGAGTCGATCCTCGGCTTGAACGTCAAGGCAGTGCAGGGAAAACAGGTTCCTCTGGAATGGACTGACACATCTGGTGGACTCTTGGAATGGTGGCACGACCCTGGAGTTCCTCTCGCCTTTCCTGTGGAGAGCGCCTCCTCTTGAGATGCGACGGGAACGCCGGGAATTCTTTCCCTACGAAACAGGGAAAGGATCCCTCATCTCGAGCTAGGAGGCGAAACGGGGCTCCCCTGGATGTGTGCGGGACACAACGTGCTTCCTCTCGAGTGGAGACGGGTATGTCTGGGAACTTCTTGAGTTGCAGCAAAGGTGTGAAGGACCCTTTGGAAGTTCCAGTGGTTAGATGTGATTCGCCTCGAGAAGCCTCAGCGGAAATGGGCCTCATCTCGCCTGGAGGGCAAAACCTCCTGGATTTTCTCGAGTTGCGGCAGGTGCTCTCGACTTACGACGGGGACCTCAGGGACCCGCTCTGGTGGCCTCAGGAAAGGCCAGTCCACATGCGAGTTCCTCGGGGGCCTCTCGGGATTCCTCTCCCGTCGATGCCGGGGCCTAAGACCTTGTGTGGAGTCGGGGCCGGAACCTGAGGATTCCTCTCCAGTGCTGACATGGATCTTGGGGTACTTCTGGAGTCTGCCCAGGGGAGTCAGTCCTCGTCTCGAATGCGGGCATGCACTTGCGTTTTCCTCCAGAGCGGTAGCAGCAGTGTCACGCAGTCCGCCGCGTGGATCAAAGGATCTATGGTTTTCCCTCGAGTCTTTCCCACGAGGCTTTCCCACGAGGCTTTCCCACAGGGCTGTCCCACGTGCACACGTGGTGGGAGTCGATCCTCGGCTTGAACGTCAAGGCAGTTCATGGAAAACAGGTTCCTCTGGAATGGACTGACACATCTGGGGGACTCTTGGAATGGTGTCACGACCCTGGAGTTCCTCTCGCCTTTCCTGTGGAGAGCGCCTCCTCTTGAGATGCGACGGGAACGCCGGGAATTCATTCCCTACGAAACAGGGAAAGGATCCCTCATCTCGAGCTAGGAGGCGGAAACGGGGCTCCCCTGGATGTGTGCAGACCCACGTGCTTCCTCTCGAGTGGAGACGGGTATGTCGGGGAACTTCTTGAGTTGCAGCAAGGGTGTGAAGGACCCTTTGGAAGTTCCAGTGGTTAGACGTTATTAGCCTCGAGAAGCCTCAGCGGAAATGGGCCTCATCTCGCCTGGAGGGCAAAACCTCCTGGATTTTCTCGAGTTGCGGCAGGTGCTCTCGACTTACGACGGGGACCTCAGGGACCCGCTCTGGTGGCCTCAGGAAAGGCCAGTCCCCATGCGAGTTCCTCGGGGGCCTCTGGGGATTCCTCTCCCGTCGATGCCGGGGCCTAAGTCCTTGTGTGGAGACGGGGTCGGAACCTGAGGATTCCTCTCCAGTGCTGACATGGATCTTGGGGTACTTCTGGAGTCTCCCCAGGGGAGTCAGTCTTCGTCTCGAATGCGGGCATGCACTTGCGCTTTCCTCCAGAGCGGTAGCAGCAGTGTCACGTAGTCCACCGCGTGGATCAAAGGATCTATGGTTTTCCCTCGAGTCTTTTCCACGAGGCTTTCCCACGAGGCTTTCCCACAGGGCTGTCCCACGTGCACACGTGGTGGGAGTCGATCCTCGGCTTGAACGTCAAGGCAGTGCAGGGAAAACAGGTTCCTCTGGAATGGACTGACACATCTGGGGGACTCTTGGAATGGTGGCACGACCCTGGAGTTCCTCTCGCCTTTCCTGTGGAGAGCGCCTCCTCTTGAGATGCGACGGGAACGCCGGGAATTCTTTCCCTACGAAACAGGGAAAGGATCCCTCATCTCGAGCTAGGAGGCGGAAACGGGGCTCCCCTGGATGTGTGCGGGACCCACGTGCTTCCTCTCGAGTGAAGACGTGTATGTCGGGGAACTTCTTGAGTTGCAGCAAGGGTGTGAAGGACCCTTTGGAAGTTCCAGTGGTTAGACGTTATTAGCCTCGAGAAGCCTCAGCGGAAATGGGTCTCATCTCCCCTGGAGGGCAAAACCTCCTGGATTTTCTCGAGTTGCGGCAGGTGCTCTCGAGTTACGACGGGGACCTCAGGGACCCGCTCTGGTGGCCTCAGGAAAGGCCAGTCCCCATGCGAGTTCCTCGGGGGCCACTCGGGATTCCTCTCCCGTCGATGCCGGGGCCTAAGACCTTGTGTGGAGTCGGGGCCGGAACCTGAGGATTCCTCTCCAGTGCTGACATGGATCTTGGGGTACTTCTGGAGTCTCCCCAGGGGAGTCAGTCCTCGTCTCGAATGCGGGCATGCACTTGCGCTTTCCTCCAGAGCGGTAGCAGCAGTGTCACGCAGTCCGCCGCGTGGATCAAAGGATCTATGGTTTTCCCTCGAGTCTTTCCCACGAGGCTTTCCCACGAGGCTTTCCCACAGGGCTGTCCCACGTGCACACGTGGTGGGAGTCGATCCTCGGCTTGAACGTCAAGGCAGTGCAGGGAAAACAGGTTCCTCTGGAATGGACTGACACATCTGGGGGACTCTTGGAATGGTGTCACGACCCTGGAGTTCCTCTCGCCTTTCCTGTGGAGAGCGCCTCCTCTTGAGATGCGACGGGAACGCCGGGAATTCTTTCCCTACGAAACAGGGAAAGGATCCCTCATCTCGAGCTAGGAGGCGGAAACGGGGCTCCCCTGGATGTGTGCGGGACCCCACGTGCTTCCTCTCGAGTGCAGACGGGTATGTCGGGGAACTTCTTGAGTTGCAGCAAGGGTGTGAAGGACCCTTTGGAAGTTCCAGTGGTTAGATGTGATTGGCCTCGAGATGCCTCAGCGGAAATGGGCCTCATCTCGCCTGGAGGGCAAAACCTCCTGGATTTTCTCGAGTTGCGGCAGGTGCTCTCGACTTACGACGGGAACCTCAGGGACCCGCTCTGGTGGCCTCAGGAAAGGCCAGTCCCCATGCGAGTTCCTCGGGGGCCTCTCGGGATTCTTCTCCCGTCGATGCCGGGGCCTAAGAACTTGTGTGGAGTCGGGGCCGGAACCTGAGGATTCCTCTCCAGTGCTGACATGGATCTTGGGGTTCTTCTGGAGTCTCCCCAGGGGAGTCAGTCCTCGTCTCGAATGCGGGCATGCACTTGCGCTTTCCTCCAGAGCGGTAGCAGCAGTGTCACGCAGTCCGCCGCGTGGATCAAAGGATCTATGGTTTTCCCTCGAGTCTTTCCCACGAGGCTTTCCCACGAGGCTTTCCCACAGGGCTGTCCCACGTGCACACGTGGTGGGAGTCGATCCTCGGCTTGAACGTCAAGGCAGTGCAGGGAAAACAGGTTCCTCTGGAATGGACTGACACATCTGGGGGACTCTTGGAATGGTGTCACGACCCTGGAGTTCCTCTCGCCTTTCCTGTGGAGAGCGCCTCCTCTTGAGATGCGACGGGAACGCCGGGAATTCTTTCCCTACGAAACAGGGAAAGGATCCCTCATCTCGAGCTAGGAGGCGGAAACGGGGCTCCCCTGGATGTGTGCAGGACACCACGTGCTTCCTCTCGAGTGCAGACGGGTATGTCGGGGAACTTCTTGAGTTGCAGCAAGGGTGTGAAGGACCCTTTGGAAGTTCCAGTGGTTAGATGTGATTGGCCTCGAGATGCCTCAGCGGAAATGGGCCTCATCTCGCCTGGAGGGCAAAACCTCCTGGATTTTCTCGAGTTGCGGCAGGTGCTCTCGACTTACGACGGGAACCTCAGGGACCCGCTCTGGTGGCCTCAGGAAAGGCCAGTCCCCATGCGAGTTCCTCGGGGGCCTCTCGGGATTCTTCTCCCGTCGATGCCGGGGCCTAAGAACTTGTGTGGAGTCGCGGCCGGAACCTGAGGATTCCTCTCCAGTGCTGACATGGATCTTGGGGTTCTTCTGGAGTCTCCCCAGGGGAGTCAGTCCTCGGCTCGAATGCGGGAATGCACTTGCGCTTTCCTCCAGAGCGGTAGCCGCAGTGTCACGCAGTCCGCCGCGTGGATCAAAGGATCTATGGTTTTCCCTCGAGTCTTTCAAACGAGGCTTTCCCACGAGGCTTTCCCACAGGGCTGTCCCACGTGCACACGTGGTGGGAGTCGATCTTCGGCTTGAACGTCAAGGCAGTGCAGGGAAAACAGGTTCCTCTGGAATGGACTGACACATCTGGGGGACTCTTGGAATGGTGTCACGACCCTGGAGTTCCTCTCGCCTTTCCTGTTTAAAGCGCCTCTTCTTGAGTTGCGTCGGGAACGCCGGGAATTCTTTCCCTACGAAACAGGGAAAGGATCCCTCATCCCGAGCTAGGAGGCGAAACGGGGCTCCCCAGGATGTGTGCGGGACACCACGTGCTTCCTCTCGAGTGGAGACGGGTATGTCGGGGAACTTCTTGAGTTGCAGCAAGGGTGTGAAGGACCCTTTGGAAGTTCCAGTGGTTAGACGTGATTGGCCTCGAGAAGCCTCAGCGGAAATCGGCCTCATCTCGCCTGGAGGGCAAAACCTCCTGGATTTTCTCGAGTTGCGGCAGGTGCACTCGACTTACGACGGGGACCTCAGAGACCCGCTCTGGTGGCCTCAGGAAAGGCCAGTCCCCATGCGAGTTCCTCGGGGGCCTCTCGGGATTCCTCTCCCTTCGATGCCGGGGCCTAAGACCTTGTGTGGAGTCGGGGCCGGAACCTGAGGATTCCTCTCCAGTGCTGACATGGAACTTGGGGTACTTCTGGAGTCTCCCCAGGGGAGTCAGTCCTCGTCTCGAATGCGGGAATGCACTTGCGCTTTCCTCCAGAGCGGTAGCAGCAGTGTCACGCAGTCCGCCGCGTGGATCAAAGGATCTATGGTTTTCCCTCGAGTCTTTCCCACGAGGTTTCCCACGAGGCTTTCCCACAGGGCTGTCCCACGTGCACACGTGGTGGGAGTCGATCCTCGGCTTGAACGTCAAGGCAGTACAGGGAAAACAGGTTCCTCTGGAATGGACTGACACATCTGGGGGACTCTTGGAATGGTGGCATGACCCTGGAGTTCCTCTCGCCTTTCCTGTGGAGAGCGCCTCCTCTTGAGATGCGACGGGAACGCCGGGAATTCTTTCCCTACAAAACAGGGAAAGGATCCCTCATCTCGAGCTAGGAGGCGGAAACGGGGCTCCCCTGGATGTGTGCGGGACCCCACGTGCTTCCTCTCGAGTGCAGACGGGTATGTCGGGGAACTTCTTGATTTGCAGTAATGGTGTGAAGGACCCTTTGGAAGTTCCAGTGGTTAGATGCGATTGGCCTCGAGAAGCCTCAGCGGAAATGGGCCTCATCTGGCCTGTAGGGCAAAACCTCCTGGATTTTCTCGAGTTGAGGCAGGTGCTCTCGACTTACGACGGGGACCTCAGGGAACCGCACTGGTGGCCTCAGGAGAGGCCAGTCCCCATGCGAGTTCCTCGGGGGCCTCTCGGGATTCCTCTCCCGTCGATTCCGGGGCCTAAGACCTTGTGTGGAGTCGGGGCCGGAACCTGAGGATTCCTCTCCAGTGCTGACATGGATCTTGGGGTACTTCTGGAGTCTCCCCAGGGGAGTCAGTCCTCGTCTCGAATGCGGGCATGCACTTTCGCTTTCCTCCAGAGCGGTAGCAGCAGTGTCACGCAGTCCGCCGCGTGGATCAAAGGATCTATGGTTTTCCCTCGAGTCTTTCCCACGAGGCTTTCCCACAGGGCTGTCCCACGTGCACACGTGGTGGGAGTCGATCCTCGGCTTGAACGTCAAGGCAGTGCAGGGAAACAGGTTCCTCTGGAATGGACTGACACATCTGGGGGACTCTTGGAATGGTGGCACGACCCTGGAGTTCCTCTCGCCTTTCCTGTGGAGAGCGCCTCCTCTTGAGATGCGACGGGAACCCCGGGAATTCTTTCCCTACGAAACAGGGAAAGGATCCCTCATCTCGAGCTAGGAGGCGGAAACGGGGCTCCCCTGGATGTGTGCGGGACCCCACATGCTTCCTCTCGAGTGCAGACGGGTATGTCGGGGAACTTCTTGAGTTGCAGCAAGGGTGTGAAGGACCCTTTGGAAGTTCCAGTGGTTAGACGTGATTGGCCTCGAGAAGCCTCAGCGGAAATGGGCCTCATCTCGCCTGGAGGGCAAAACCTCCTGGATTTTCTCGAGTTGCGGCAGGTGCTCTCGACTTACGACGGGGACCTCAGGGAACCGCTCTGGTGGCCTCAGGAAAGGCCAGTCCCCATGCGAGTTCCTCGGGGGCGTCTCGGGATTCCTCTCCCGTCGATGCCGGGGCCTAAGACCTTGTGTGGAGTCGCGGCCGGAACCTGAGGATTTCTCTCCAGTGCTGACATGGATCTTGGGGTACTTCTGGAGTCTCCCCAGGGGAGTCAGTCCTCGTCTCGAATGCGGGCATGCACTTGCGCTTTCCTCCAGAGCGGTAGCAGCAGTGTCACGCAGTCCGCCGCGTGGATCAAAGATCTATGGTTTTCCCTCGAGTCTTTCCCACGAGGCTTTCCCACGAGGCTTTCCCACAGGGCTGTCCCACGTGCACACGTGGTGGGAGTCGATCCTCGGCTTGAACGTAAAGGCAGTGCAGGGAAAACAGGTTCCTCTGGAATGGACTGACACATCTGGGGGACTCTTGGCATGGTGTCACGACCCTGGAGTTCCTCTCGCCTTTCCTGTGGAGAGCGCCTCCTCTTGAGATGCGACGGGAACGCCGGGAATTCTTTCCCTACGAAACAGGGAAAGGATCCCTCATCTCGAGCTAGGAGGCGGAAACGGGACTCCCCTGGATGTGTGCGGGACCTCACGTGCTTCCTCTCGAGTGGAGACGGGTATGTCGGGGAACTTCTTGAGTTGCAGCAAGGGTGTGAAGGACCCTTTGGAAGTTCCAGTGGTTAGATGTGATTGGCCTCGAGAAGCCTCAGCGGAAATGGGTCTCATCTCGCCTGGAGGGCAAAACCTCCTGGATTTTCTCGAGTTGCGGCAGGTGCTCTCGACTTACGACGGGGACCTCAGTGACCCGCTCTGCTGGCCTCAGGACAGGCCAGTCCCCATGCGAGTTTTTCGGGGGCCTCTCGGGATTCCTCTCCCGTCGATGCCGGGGCCTAAGACCTTGTGTGGAGTCGGGGCCGGAACCTGAGGATTCCTCTCCAGTGCTGACATGGATTTTGGGGTACTTCTGGAGTCTCCCCAGGGGAGTCAGTCCTCGTCTCGAATGCGGGCATGCACTTGCGCTTTCCTCCAGAGCGGTAGCAGCAGTTTCAAGCAGTCCACCGCGTGGATCAAAGGATCTATGGTTTTCCCTCGAGTCTTTCCCACGAGGCTTTCCCACGAGGCTTTCCCACAGGGCTGTCCCACGTGCACACGAGGTGGGAGTCGATCCTCGGCTTGAACGTCAAGGCAGTGCAGGGAAAACAGGTTCCTCTGGAATGGACTGACACATCTGGGGGACTCTTGGAATGGTGGCACGACCCTGGAGTTCCTCTCGCCTTTCCTGTGTAGAGCGCCTCCTCTTGAGATGCGACAGGAACGCCGGGAATTCTTTCCCTAAGAAACAGGGAAAGGATCCCTCATCTCAAGCTAGGAGGCGGAAACGGGGCTCCCCTGGATATGTGCGGGACACCACATGCTTCCTCTCGAGTGGAGACGGGTATGTCGGAGAACTTCTTGAGTTGCAGCAAGGGTGTGAAGGACCCTTTGGAAGTTCCAGTGGTTAGACGTGATTGGCCTCGAGAAGCCTCAGCGGAAATGGGCCTCATCTTGCCTGGAGGGCAAAACCTCCTGGATTTTCTCGAGTTGCGGCAGGTGCTCTCGACTTACGACGGGGACCTCAGGGACCCGCTCTGGTGGCCTCAGGAAAGGCCAGTCCCCATGCGAGTTCCTCGGGGGCCTCTCGGGATTCCTCTCCCGTCGATGCCGGGGTCTAAGACCTTGTGTGGAGTCGGGGCCGGAACCTGAGGATTCCTCTCCAGTGCTGACATGGATCTTGGGGTACTTCTGGAGTCTCCCCAGGGGAGTCAGTCCTCGTCTCGAATGCGAGCATGCACTTGCGCTTTCCTCCAGAGCGGTAGCAGCAGTGTCACGCAGTCCGCCGCGTGGATCAAAGGATCTATGGTTTTCCCTCGAGTCTTTCCCACGAGGCTTTCCCACGAGGCTTTCCCACAGGGCTGTCCCACGTGCACACGAGGTGGGAGTCGATCCTCGGCTTGAACGTCAATACAGTGCAGGGAAAACAGGTTCCTCTGGAATGGACTGACACATCTGGTGGACTCTTGGAATGGTGGCATGACCCTGCAGTTCCTCTTGCCTTTCCTGTGGAGAGCGCCTCCTCTTGAGATGCGACGGGAACGCCGGGAATTCTTTCCCTACGAAACAGGGAAAGGATCCCTCATCTCGAGCTAGGAGGCGGAAACGGGGCTCCCCTGGATGTGTGCGGGACACCACGTGCTTCCTCTCGAGTGCAGACGGGTATGTCGGGGAACTTCTTGAGTTGCAGCAAGGGTGTGAAGGACCCTTTGGAAGTTCCAGTGGTTAGATGTGATTGGCCTCGAGAAGCCTCAGCGGAAATGGGCCTCAACTCGCCTGGAGGGCAAAACCTCCTGGATTTTCTCGAGTTGCGGCAGGTGCTCTCGACTTACGACGGGGACCTCAGGGACCCGCTCTGGTGGCCTCAGGACAGGCCAGTCCCAATGCGAGTTCATCGGGGGCCTCTCGGGATTCCTCTCCCGTCGATGCCGGGGCCTAAGACCTTGTGTGGAGTCGGGGCCGGAACCTGAGGATTCCTCTCCAGTGCTGACATGGATCTTGGGGTACTTCTGAAGTCTCCCCAGGGGAGTCAGTCCTCGTCTCGAATGCGGGCATGCACTTGCGCTTTCCTCCAGAGCGGTAGCAGCAGTGTCATGCAATCCGCCGCGTGGATCAAAGGATCTATGGTTTTCCCTCGAGTCTTTCCCCCGAGGCTTTCCCACGAGGCTTTCCCACAGGGCTGTCCCACGTGCACACGTGGTGGGAGTCGATCCTCGGCTCGAACGTCAAGGCAGTGCAGGGAAAACAGGTTCCTCTGGAATGCACTGACACATCTGGGGGACTCTTGGAATGGTGGCACGACCCTGGAGTTCCTCTCGCCTTTCCTGTGGAGAGCGCCTCCTCTTGAGATGCGACGGGAACGCCGGGAATTCTTTCCCTACGAAACAGGGAAAGGATCCCTCATCTCGAGCTAGGAGGCGGAAACGGGGCTACCTTGGATGTGTGCGGGACCCCACGTGCTTCCTCTCGAGTGGAGACGGGTATGTCGGGGAACTTCTTGAGTTGCAGCAATGGTGTGAAGGACCCTTTGGAAGTTCCAGTGGTTAGATGTCATTGGCCTCGAGAAGCCTCAGCGGAAATGGGCCTCATCTCGCCTGGAGGGCAAAACCTCCTGGATTTTCTCGAGTTGCGGCAGGTGCTCTCGACTTACGACGGGGACCTCAGGGACCCGCTCTGGTGGCCTCAGGAAAGGCCAGTCCCCATGCGAGTTCCTCGGGGGCCTCTCGGGATTCCTCTCCCGTCGATGCCGGGGCCTAAGACCTTGTGTGGAGTCGGGGCCGGAACCTGAGGATTCCTCTCCAGTGCTGACATGGATCTTGGGGTACTTCTGGAGTCTCCCCAGGGGAGTCAGTCCTCCTCTCGAATGCGGGCATGCATTACGCTTTCTCCAGAGCGGTAGCAGCAGTGTCACGCAGTCCGCCGCGTGGATCAAAGTATCTATGGTTTTCCCTCGACTCTTTCCCACGAGGCTTTCCCACGAGGCTTTCCCACAGGGCTGTCCCACATGCACACGTGGTGGGAGTCGATCCTCGGCTTGAACGTCAAGGCAGTGCAGGGAAAACAGGTTCCTCTGGAATGGACTGACACATCTGGGGGACTCTTGGAATGGTGGCACGACCCTGGAGTTCCTCTCGCCTTTCCTGTGGAGAGCGCCTCCTCTTGAGATGCGACGGGAACGTCGGGAATTCTTTCCCTACGAAACAGGGAAAGGATCCCTCATCTCGAGCTAGGAGGCGGAAACGGGGCTCCCCTGGATGTGTGCGGGACACCACGTGCTTCCTCTCGAGTGGAGACGGGTATGTCCGGGAACTTCTTGAGTTGCAGCAAGGGTGTGAAGGACCCTTTGGAAGTTCCAGTGGTTAGATGTGATTGGCCTCGAGAAGCCTCAGCGGAAATGGGCCTCATCTCGCCTGGAGGGCAAAACCTCCTGGATTTTCTCGAGTTGCGGCAGGTGCTCTCGACTTACGACGGGGACCTCAGGGATACGCTCTGGTGGCCTCAGGAAAGGCCTGTCCCCATGCGAGTTCCTCGGGGGCCTCTCGGGATTCCTCTCCCGTCGATGCCGGGGCCTAAGACCTTGTGTGGAGTCGGGGCCGGAACCTGAGGATTCCTCTCCAGTGCTGACATGGATCTTGGGGTACTTCTGGAGTCTCCCCAGGGGAGTCAGTCCTCGTCTCGAATGCGGGCATGCACTTGCGCTTTCCTCCAGAGCGGTAGCAGCAGTGTCACGCAGTCCGCCGCGTGGATCAAAGGATCTATGGTTTTCCCTCGAGTCTTTCCCACGAGGCTTTCCCACGAGGCTTTCCCACAGGGCTGTCCCACGTGCACACGTGGTGGGAGTCGATCCTCGGCTTGAACGTCAAGGCAGTGCAGGGAAAACAGGTTCCTCTGGAATGGACTGACACATCTGGGGGACTCTTGGAATGGTGGCACGACCCTGGAGTTCCTCTCGCCTTTCCTGTGGAGAGCGCCTCCTCTTGAGATGCGACGGGAACACCGGGAATTCTTTCCCTAAGAAACAGGGAAAGGATCCCTCATCTCGAGCTAGGAGGCGGAAACGGGGCTCCCCTGGATATGTGCGGGACACCACATGCTTCCTCTCCAGTGGAGACGGGTATGTCGGGGAACTTCTTGAGTTGCAGCAAGGGTGTGAAGGACCCTTTGGAAGTTCCAGTGGTTAGACGT
Source organism: Ovis canadensis (assembly GCF_042477335.2). Lineage (NCBI taxonomy): Eukaryota > Metazoa > Chordata > Mammalia > Artiodactyla > Bovidae > Ovis > Ovis canadensis. The sequence continues at coordinate 7,009,944 of NC_091252.1, forward strand.
GATTGGCCTCGAGAAGCCTCAGCGGAAATGGGCCTCATCTTGCCTGGAGGGCAAAACCTCCTGGATTTTCTCGAGTTGCGGCAGGTGCTCTCGACTTACGACGGGGACCTCAGGGACCCGCTCTGGTGGCCTCAGGAAAGGCCAGTCCCCATGCGAGTTCCTCGGGGGCCTCTCGGGATTCCTCTCCCGTCGATGCCGGGGCCTAAGACCTTGTGTGGAGTCGGGGCCGGAACCTGAGGATTCCTCTCCAGTGCTGACATGGATCTTGGGGTACTTCTGGAGTCTCCCCAGGGGAGTCAGTCCTCGTCTCGAATGCGAGCATGCACTTGCGTTTTCCTCCAGAGCGGTAGCAGCAGTGTCACGCAGTCCGCCGCGTGGATCAAAGGATCTATGGTTTTCCCTCGAGTCTTTCCCACGAGGCTTTCCCACGAGGCTTTCCCACAGGGCTGTCCCACGTGCACACGAGGTGGGAGTCGATCCTCGGCTTGAACGTCAATACAGTGCAGGGAAAACAGGTTCCTCTGGAATGGACTGACACATCTGGGGGACTCTTGGAATGGTGGCATGACCCTGGAGTTCCTCTCGCCTTTCCTGTGGAGAGCGCCTCCTCTTGAGATGCGACGGGAACGCCGGGAATTCTTTCCCTACGAAACAGGGAAAGGATCCCTCATCTCGAGCTAGGAGGCGGAAACGGGGCTCCCCTGGATTTGTGCGGGACACCACGTGCTTCCTCTCGAGTGCAGACGGGTATGTCGGGGAACTTCTTGAGTTGCAGCAAGGGTGTGAAGGACCCTTTGGAAGTTCCAGTGGTTAGATGTGATTGGCCTCGAGAAGCCTCAGCGGAAATGGGCCTCAACTCGCCTGGAGGGCAAAACCTCCTGGATTTTCTCGAGTTGCGGCAGGTGCTCTCGACTTACGACGGGGACCTCAGGGACCCGCTCTGGTGGCCTCAGGACAGGCCAGTCCCCATGCGAGTTCATCGGGGGCCTCTCGGGATTCCTCTCCCGTCGATGCCGGGGCCTAAGACCTTGTGTGGAGTCGGGGCCGGAACCTGAGGATTCCTCTCCAGTGCTGACATGGATCTTGGGGTACTTCTGAAGTCTCCCCAGGGGAGTCAGTCCTCGTCTCGAATGCGGGCATGCACTTGCGCTTTCCTCCAGAGCGGTAGCAGCAGTGTCATGCAATCCGCCGCGTGGATCAAAGGATCTATGGTTTTCCCTCGAGTCTTTCTCCCGAGGCTTTCCCACGAGGCTTTCCCACAGGGCTGTCCCACGTGCACACGTGGTGGGAGTCGATCCTCGGCTCGAACGTCAAGGCAGTGCAGGGAAAACAGTTTCCTCTGGAATGCACTGACACATCTGGGGGACTCTTGGAATGGTGGCACGACCCTGGAGTTCCTCTCGCCTTTCCTGTGGAGAGCGCCTCCTCTTGAGATGCGACGGGAACACCGGGAATTCTTTCCCTAAGAAACAGGGAAAGGATCCCTCATCTCGAGCTAGGAGGCGGAATCGGGGCTCCCCTGGATATGTGCGGGACACAACATGCTTCCTCTCCAGTGGAGACGGGTATGTCGGGGAACTTCTTGAGTTGCAGCAAGGGTGTGAAGGACCCTTTGGAAGTTCCAGTGGTTAGACGTGATTGGCCTCGAGAAGCCTCAGCGGAAATGGGCCTCATCTTGCCTGGAGGGCAAAATCTCCTGGATTTTCTCGAGTTGCGGCAGGTGCTCTCGACTTACGACGGGGACCTCAGGGACCCGCTCTGGTGGCCTCAGGAAAGGCCAGTCCCCATGCGAGTTCCTCGGGGGCCTCTCGGGATTCCTCTCCCGTCGATGCCGGGGCCTAAGACCTTGTGTGGAGTCGGGGCCGGAACCTGAGGACTCCTCTCCAGTGCTGACATGGATCTTGGGGTACTTCTGGAGTCTCCCCATGGGAGTCAGTCCTCGTCTCGAATGCGAGCATGCACTTGCGCTTTCCTCCAGAGCGGTAGCAGCAGTGTCACGCAGTCCGCCGCGTGGATCAAAGGATCTATGGTTTTCCCTCGAGTCTTTCCCACGAGGCTTTCCCACGAGGCTTTCCCACAGGGCTGTCCCACGTGCACACGAGGTGGGAGTCGATCCTCGGCTTGAACGTCAATACAGTGCAGGGAAAACAGGTTCCTCTGGAATGGACTGACACATCTGGTTGACTCTTGGAATGGTGGCATGACCCTGGAGTTCCTCTCGCCTTTCCTGTGGAGAGCGCCTCCTCTTGAGATGCGACGGGAACGCCGGGAATTCTTTCCCTACGAAACAGGGAAAGGATCCCTCATCTCGAGCTAGGAGGCGGAAACGGGGCTCCCCTGGATGTGTGCGGGACACGACGTGCTTCCTCTCGAGTGCAGACGGGTATGTCGGGGAACTTCTTGAGTTGCAGCAAGGGTGTGAAGGACCCTTTGGAAGTTCCAGTGGTTAGATGTGATTGGCCTCGAGAAGCCTCAGCGGAAATGGGCCTCATCTCGCCTGGAGGGCAAAACCTCCTGGATTTTCTCGAGTTGCGGCAGGTGCTCTCGACTTACGACGGGGACCTCAGGGACCCGCTCTGGTGGCCTCAGGACAGGCCAGTCCCCATGCGAGTTCATCGGGGGCCTCTCGGGATTCCTCTCCCGTCGATGCCGGGGCCTAAGACCTTGTGTGGAGTCGGGGCCGGAACCTGAGGATTCCTCTCCAGTGCTGAAATGGATCTTGGGGTACTTCTGAAGTCTCCCCAGGGGAGTCAGTCCTCGTCTCAAATGCGGGCATGCACTTGCACTTTCCTCCAGAGCGGTAGCAGCAGTGTCACGCAGTCCGCCCCGTGGATCAAAGGATCTATGGTTTTCCCTCGAGTCTTTCCACCGAGGCTTTCCCACGAGGCTTTCCCACAGGGCTGTCCCACGTGCACACGTGGTGGGAGTCGATCCTCGGCTCGAACGTCAAGGCAGTGCAGGGAAAACAGGTTCCTCTGGAATGGACTGACACATCTGGGGGACTCTTGGAATGGTGGCACGACCCTGGAGTTCCTCTCGCCTTTCCTGTGGAGAGCGCCTCCTCTTGAGATGCGACGGGAACGCCGGGAATTCTTTCCCTACGAAACAGGGAAAGGATCCCTCATCTTGAGCTAGGAGGCGGAAACGGGGCTCCCCTGGATGTGTGCGGGACCCCACGTGCTTCCTCTCGAGTGGAGACGGGTATGTCGGGGAACTTCTTGAGTTGCAGCAATGGTGTGAAGGACCCTTTGGAAGTTCCAGTGGTTAGATGTCATTGGCCTGGAGAAGCCTCAGCGGAAATGGGCCTCATCTCGCCTGGAGGGCAAAACCTCCTGGATTTTCTCGAGTTGCGGCAGGTGCTCTCGACTTACGACGGGGACCTCAGGGACCCGCTCTGGTGGCCTCAGGAAAGGCCAGTCCCCATGCGAGTTCCTCGGGGGCCTCTCGGGATTCCTCTCCCGTCGATGCCGGGGCCTAAGACCTTGTGTGGAGTCGGGGCCGGAACCTGAGGATTCCTCTCCAGTGCTGACATGGATCTTGGGGTACTTCTGGAGTCTCCCCAGGGGAGTCAGTCCTCGTCTCGAATGCGGGCATGCATTGCGCTTTCTCCAGAGCGGTAGCAGCAGTGTCACGCAGTCCGCCGCGTGGATCAAAGTATCTATGGTTTTCCCTCGAGTCTTTCCCAAGAGGCTTTCCCACGAGGCTTTCCCACAGGGCTGTCCCACGTGCACACGAGGTGGGAGTCGATCCTCGGCTTGAACGTCAATACAGTGCAGGGAAAACAGGTTCCTCTGGAATGGACTGATACATCTGGGGGACTCTTGGAATGGTGGCATGACCCTGGAGTTCCTCTCGCCTTTCCTGTGGAGAGCGCCTCCTCTTGAGATGCGACGGGAACGCCGGGAATTCTTTCCCTACGAAACAGGGAAAGGATCCCTCATCTCGAGCTAGGAGGCGGAAACGGGGCTCCCCTGGATTTGTGCGGGACACCACGTGCTTCCTCTCGAGTGCAGACGGGTATGTCGGGGAACTTCTTGAGTTGCAGCAAGGGTGTGAAGGACCCTTTGGAAGTTCCAGTGGTTAGATGTGATTGGCCTCGAGAAGCCTCAGCGGAAATGGGCCTCAACTCGCCTGGAGGGCAAAACCTCCTGGATTTTCTCGAGTTGCGGCAGGTGCTCTCGACTTACGACGGGGACCTCAGGGACCCGCTCTGGTGGCCTCAGGACAGGCCAGTCCCCATGCGAGTTCATCGGGGGCCTCTCGGGATTCCTCTCCCGTCGATGCCGGGGCCTAAGACCTTGTGTGGAGTCGGGGCCGGAACCTGAGGATTCCTCTCCAGTGCTGACATGGATCTTGGGGTACTTCTGAAGTCTCCCCAGGGGAGTCAGTCCTCGTCTCGAATGCGGGCATGCACTTGCGCTTTCCTCCAGAGCGGTAGCAGCAGTGTCACGCAATCCGCCGCGTGGATCAAAGGATCTATGGTTTTCCCTCGAGTCTTTCTCCCGAGGCTTTCCCACGAGGCTTTCCCACAGGGCTGTCCCACGTGCACACGTGGTGGGAGTCGATCCTCGGCTTGAACGTCAAGGCAGTGCAGGGAAAACAGTTTCCTCTGGAATGCACTGACACATCTGGGGGACTCTTGGAATGGTGGCACGACCCTGGAGTTCCTCTCGCATTTCCTGTGGAGAGCGCCTCCTCTTGAGATGCGACGGGAACACCGGGAATTCTTTCCCTTAGAAACAGGGAAAGGATCCCTCATCTCGAGCTAGGAGGCGGAATCGGGGCTCCCCTGGATATGTGCGGGACACAACATGCTTCCTCTCCAGTGGAGACGGGTATGTCGGGGAACTTCTTGAGTTGCAGCAAGGGTGTGAAGGACCCTTTGGAAGTTCCAGTGGTTAGACGTGATTGGCCTCGAGAAGCCTCAGCGGAAATGGGCCTCATCTTGCCTGGAGGGCAAAATCTCCTGGATTTTCTCGAGTTGCGGCAGGTGCTCTCGACTTACGACGGGGACCTCAGGGACCCGCTCTGGTGGCCTCAGGAAAGGCCAGTCCCCATGCGAGTTCCTCGGGGGCCTCTCGGGATTCCTCTCCCGTCGATGCCGGGGCCTAAGACCTTGTGTGGAGTCGGGGCCGGAACCTGAGGACTCCTCTCCAGTGCTGACATGGATCTTGGGGTACTTCTGGAGTCTCCCCATGGGAGTCAGTCCTCGTCTCGAATGCGAGCATGCACTTGCGCTTTCCTCCAGAGCGGTAGCAGCAGTGTCACGCAGTCCGCCGCGTGGATCAAAGGATCTATGGTTTTCCCTCGAGTCTTTCCCACGAGGCTTTCCCACGAGGCTTTCCCACAGGGCTGTCCCACGTGCACACGAGGTGGGAGTCGATCCTCGGCTTGAACGTCAATACAGTGCAGGGAAAACAGGTTCCTCTGGAATGGACTGACACATCTGGTTGACTCTTGGAATGGTGGCATGACCCTGGAGTTCCTCTCGCCTTTCCTGTGGAGAGCGCCTCCTCTTGAGATGCGACGGGAACGCCGGGAATTCTTTCCCTACGAAACAGGGAAAGGATCCCTCATCTCGAGCTAGGAGGCGGAAACGGGGCTCCCCTGGATGTGTGCGGGACACGACGTGCTTCCTCTCGAGTGCAGACGGGTATGTCGGGGAACTTCTTGAGTTGCAGCAAGGGTGTGAAGGACCCTTTGGAAGTTCCAGTGGTTAGATGTGATTGGCCTCGAGAAGCCTCAGCGGAAATGGGCCTCATCTCGCCTGGAGGGCAAAACCTCCTGGATTTTCTCGAGTTGCGGCAGGTGCTCTCGACTTACGACGGGGACCTCAGGGACCCGCTCTGGTGGCCTCAGGACAGGCCAGTCCCCATGCGAGTTCATCGGGGGCCTCTCGGGATTCCTCTCCCGTCGATGCCGGGGCCTAAGACCTTGTGTGGAGTCGGGGCCGGAACCTGAGGATTCCTCTCCAGTGCTGAAATGGATCTTGGGGTACTTCTGAAGTCTCCCCAGGGGAGTCAGTCCTCGTCTCGAATGCGGGCATGCACTTGCACTTTCCTCCAGAGCGGTAGCAGCAGTGTCACGCAGTCCGTCCCGTGGATCAAAGGATCTATGGTTTTCCCTCGAGTCTTTCCACCGAGGCTTTCCCACGAGGCTTTCCCACAGGGCTGTCCCACGTGCACACGTGGTGGGAGTCGATCCTCGGCTCGAACGTCAAGGCAGTGCAGGGAAAACAGGTTCCTCTGGAATGGACTGACATCTGGGGGACTCTTGGAATGGTGGCACGACCCTGGAGTTCCTCTCGCCTTTCCTGTGGAGAGCGCCTCCTCTTGAGATGCGACGGGAACGCCGGGAATTCTTTCCCTACGAAACAGGGAAAGGATCCCTCATCTCGAGCTAGGAGGCGGAAACGGGGCTCCCCTGGATGTGTGCGGGACCCCACGTGCTTCCTCTCGAGTGGAGACGGGTATGTCGGGGAACTTCTTGAGTTGCAGCAATGGTGTGAAGGACCCTTTGGAAGTTCCAGTGGTTAGATGTCATTGGCCTCGAGAAGCCTCAGCGGAAATGGGCCTCATCTCGCCTGGAGGGCAAAACCTCCTGGATTTTCTCGAGTTGCGGCAGGTGCTCTCGACTTACGACGGGGACCTCAGGGACCCGCTCTGGTGGCCTCAGGAAAGGCCAGTCCCCATGCGAGTTCCTCGGGGGCCTCTCGGGATTCCTCTCCCGTCGATGCCGGGGCCTAAGACCTTGTGTGGAGTCGGGGCCGGAACCTGAGGATTCCTCTCCAGTGCTGACATGGATCTTGGGGTACTTCTGGTGTCTCCCCAGGGGAGTCAGTCCTCGTCTCGAATGCGGGCATGCATTGCGCTTTCTCCAGAGCGGTAGCAGCAGTGTCACGCAGTCCGCCGCGTGGATCAAAGTATCTATGGTTTTCCCTCGAGTCTTTCCCACGAGGCTTTCCCACGAGGCTTTCCCACAGGGCTGTCCCACATGCACACGTGGTGGGAGTCGATCCTCGGCTTGAACGTCAAGGCAGTGCAGGGAAAACAGGTTCCTCTGGAATGGACTGACACATCTGGGGGACTCTTGGAATGGTGGCACGACCCTGGAGTTCCTCTCGCCTTTCCTGTGGAGAGCGCCTCCTCTTGAGATGCGACGGGAACGCCGGGAATTCTTTCCCTACGAAACAGGGAAAGGATCCCTCATCTCGAGCTAGGAGGCGGAAACGGGGCTCCCCTGGATGTGTGCGGGACACCACGTGCTTCCTCTCGAGTGGAGACGGGTATGTCCGGAAACTTCTTGAGTTGCAGCAAGGGTGTGAAGGACCCTTTGGAAGTTCCAGTGGTTAGATGTGATTGGCCTCGAGAAGCCTCAGCGGAAATGGGCCTCATCTCGCCTGGAGGGCAAAACCTCCTGGATTTTCTCGAGTTGCGGCAGGTGCTCTCGACTTACGATGGGGACCTCAGGGATACGCTCTGGTGGCCTCAGGAAAGGCCTGTCCCCATGCGAGTTCCTCGGGGGCCTCTCGGGATTCCTCTCCCGTCGATGCCGGGGCCTAAGACCTTGTGTGGAGTCGGGGCCGGAACCTGAGGATTCCTCTCCAGTGCTGACATGGATCTTGGGGTACTTCTGGAGTCTCCCCAGGGGAGTCAGTCCTCGTCTCGAATGCGGGCATGCACTTGCGCTTTCCTCCAGAGCGGTAGCAGCAGTGTCACGCAGTCCGCCGCGTGGATCAAAGGATCTATGGTTTTCCCTCGAGTCTTTCCCACGAGGCTTTCCCACGAGGCTTTCCCACAGGGCTGTCCCACGTGCACACGTGGTGGGAGTCGATCCTCGGCTTGAACGTCAAGGCAGTGCAGGGAAAACAGGTTCCTCTGGAATGGACTGACACATCTGGGGGACTCTTGGAATGGTGGCACGACCCTGGAGTTCCTCTCGCCTTTCCTGTGGAGAGCGCCTCCTCTTGAGATGCGGCGGGAACGCCGGGAATTCTTTCCCTACGAAACAGGGAAAGGATCCCTCATCTCGAGCTAGGAGGCGGAAACGGGGCTCCCATGGATGTGTGCGGGACCCCACGTGCTTCCTCTCGAGTGGAGACGGGTATGTCGGGGAACTTCTTGAGTTGCAGCAATGCTGTGAAGGACCCTTTGGAAGTTCCAGTGGTTAGATGTGATTAGCCTCGAGAAGCCTCAGCGGAAATGGGCCTCATCTCGCCTGGAGGGCAAAACCTCCTGGATTTTCTCGAGTTGCGGCAGGTGCTCTCGACTTACGACGGGGACCTCAGGGACCCGCTCTGGTGGCCTCAGGAAAGGCCAGTCCCCATGCGAGTTCCTCGGGGGCCTCTCGGGATTCCTCTCCCGTTGATGCCGGGGCCTAAGACCTTGTGTGGAGTCGGGGCCGGAACCTGAGGATTCCTCTCCAGTGCTGACATGGATCTTGGGGTACTTCTGGAGTCTCCCCAGGGGAGTCAGTCCTCGTCTCGAATGAGGGCATGCACTTGCGCTTTCCTCCGGAGCGGTAGCAGTAGTGTCACTCAGTCCGCCGCGTGGATCAAAGGATGTTTGGTTTTCCCTCGAGTCTTTCCCACGAGGCTTTCCCACGAGGCTGTCCCACGTGCACACGTGGTGGGAGTCGATCCTCGGCTTGAACGTCAAGGCAGTGCAGGGAAAACAGGTTCCTCTGGAATGGACTGACACATCTGGGGGACTCTTGGAATGGTGGCACGACCCTGGAGTTCCTCTCGCCTTTCCTGTGGAGAGCGCCTCCTCTTGAGATGCGACGGGAACGCTGGGAATTCTTTCCCTACGAAACAGGGAAAGGATCCCTCATCTCGAGCTAGGAGGCGGAAACGGGGCTCCCCTGGATGTGTGCGGGACACCACGTGCTTCCTCTCGAGTGGAGACGGGTATGTCGGGGAACTTCTTGAGTTGCAGCAAGGGTGTGAAGGACCCTTTGGAAGTTCCAGTGGTTAGATGTGATTGGCCTCGAGAAGCCTCAGCGGAAATGGGCCTCATCTCGCCTGGAGGGCAAAACCTCGTGGATTTTCTCGAGTTGCGGCAGGTGCTCTCGACTTACGACGGGGACCTCAGGGACCCGCTCTGCAGCCTCAGGAAAGGCCAGTACCAATGCGAGTTCCTCGGGGGCCTCTCGGGATTCCTCTCCCGTCGATGCCGGGGCCTAAGACCTTGTGTGGAGTCGGGGCCGGAACCTGAGGATTCCTCTCCAGTGCTGACATGGATCTTGGGGTACTTCTGGAGTCTCCCCAGGGGAGTCAGTCCTCGTCTCGAATGCGGGCATGCACTTGCGCTTTCCTCCAGAGCGGTAGCAGCAGTGTCACGCAGTCCGCCGCGTGGATCAAAGGATCTATGGTTTTCCCTCGAGTCTTTCCCACGAGGCTTTCCCACGAGGCTTTCCCACAGGGCTTTCCCACGTGCACACGTGGTGGGAGTCGATCCTCGGCTTGAACGTCAAGGCAGTGCAGGGAAAACAGGTTCCTCTGGAATGGACTGACACATCTGGGGGACTCTTGGAATGGTGGCACCACCCTGGAGTTCCTCTCGCCTTTCCTGTGGAGAGCGCCTCCTCTTGAGATGCGACGGGAACGCCGGGAATTCTTTCCCTACGAAACAGGGATAGGATCCCTCATCTCGAGCTAGGAGGCGGAAACGGGGCTCCCCTGGATGTGTGCGGGACCCCACGTGCTTCCTCTCGAGTGGAGACGGGTATGTCGGGGAACTTCTTGAGTTGCAGCAAGGGTGTGAAGGACCCTTTGGAAGTTCCAGTGGTTAGATGTGATTGGCCTCGAGAAGCCTCAGAGGAAATGGGCCTCATCTCGCCTGGAGGGCAAAACCTCCTGGATTTTCTCGAGTTGCGGCAGGTGCTCTCGACTTACGACGGGGACCTCAGGGACCCGCTCTGGTGGCCTCAGGAAAGGCCAGTCCCCATGCGAGTTCCTCGGGGGCCTGTCGGGATTCCTCTCCCGTCGATGCCGGGGCCTAAGACCTTGTGTGGAGTCGGGGCCGGAACCTGAGGATTCCTCTCCAGTGCTGACATGGATCTTGGGGTACTTCTGGAGTCTCCCCAGGGGAGTCAGTCCTCGTCTCGAATGCGGGCATGCACTTGCGCTTTCCTCCAGAGCGGTAGCAGCAGTGTCACGCAGTCCGCCGCGTGGATCAAAGGATCTATGGTTTTCCCTCGAGTCTTTCCCACGAGGCTTTCCCACGAGGCTTTCCCACAGGGCTGTCCCACGTGCACACGTGGTGGGAGTCGATCCTCGGCTTGAACGTCAAGGCAGTGCAGGGAAAACAGGTTCCTCTGGAATGGACTGACACATCTGGGGGACTCTTGGAATGGTGTCACGACCCTGGAGTTCCTCTCGCATTTCCTGTGGAGAGCGCCTCCTCTTGAGATGCGACGGGAACGCCGGGAATTCTTTCCCTACGAAACAGGGAAAGGATCCCTCATCTCGAGCTAGGAGGCGGAAACGGGGCTCCCCTGGATGTGTGCGGGACACCACGTGCTTCCTCTCGAGTGCAGACGGGTATGTCGGGGAACTTCTTGAGTTGCAGCAAGGGTGTGAAGGACCCTTTGGAAGTTCCAGTGGTTAGATGTGATTGGCCTCGAGAAGCATCAGCGGAAATGGGCCTCATCTTGCCTGGAGGGCAAAACCTCCTGGATTTTCTCGAGTTGCGGCAGGTGCTCTCGACTTACGACGGGGACCTCAGGGACCCGCTCTGGTGGCCTCAGGAAAGGCCAGTCCCCATGCGAGTTCCTCGGGGGCCTCTCGGGATTCCTCTCCAGTCGATGCCGGGGCCTAAGACCTTGTGTGGAGTCGGGGCCGGAACCTGAGGATTCCTCTCAAGTGCTGACATGGATCTTGGGGTACTTCTGGAGTCTCCCCAGGGGAGTCAGTCCTCGTCTCGAATGCGGGCATGCACTTGCGCTTTCCTCCAGAGCGGTAGCAGCAGTGTCACGCAGTCCGCCGCGTGGATCAAAGGATGTTTGGTTTTCCATCGAGTCTTTCCCACGAGGCTTTCCCATGAGGCTGTCCCACGTGCACACGTGGTGGGAGTCGATCCTCGGCTTGAACGTCAAGGCAGTGCAGGGAAAACAGATTCCTCTGGAATGGACTGACACATCTGGTGGACTCTTGGAATGGTGTCACGACCCTGGAGTTCCTCTCGCCTTTCCTTTGTAGAGCGCCTCCTCTTGAGATGCGACGGGAACGCCGGGAATTCTTTCCCTACGAAACAGGGAAAGGATCCCTCATCTCGAGCTAGGAGGCGGAAACGGGGCTCCCCTGGATGTGTGCAGGACCCCACGTGCTTCCTCTCGAGTGGAGACGGGTATGTCTGGGAACTTCTTGAGTTGCAGCAAGGGTGTGAAGGACCCTTTGGAAGTTCCAGTGGTTAGATGTGATTGGCCTCGAGAAGCCTCAGCGGAAATGGGCCTCATCTCGCCTGGAGGGCAAAACCTCCTGGATTTTCTCGAGTTGCGGCAGGTGCTCTCGACTTACGACGGGGACCTCAGGGACCCGCTCTGGTGGCCTCAGGACAGGCCAGTCCCCATGCGAGTTCATCGGGGGCCTCTCGGGATTCCTCTCCCGTCGATGCCGGGGCCTAAGACCTTGTGTGGAGTCGGGGCCGGAACCTGAGGATTCCTCTCCAGTGCTGAAATGGATCTTGGGGTACTTCTGAAGTCTCCCCAGGGGAGTCAGTCCTCGTCTCGAATGCGGGCATGCACTTGCACTTTCCTCCAGAGCGGTAGCAGCAGTGTCACGCAGTCCGCCGCGTGCATCAATGGATCTATGGTTTTCCCTCGAGTCTTTCCCCCGAGGCTTTCCCACGAGGCTTTCCCACAGGGCTGTCCCACGTGCACACGTGGTGGGAGTCGATCCTCGGCTCGAACGTCAAGGCAGTGCAGGGAAAACAGGTTCCTCTGGAATGGACTGACACATCTGGGGGACTCTTGGAATGGTGGCACGACCCTGGAGTTCCTCTCGCCTTTCCTGTGGAGAGCGCCTCCTCTTGAGATGCGGCGGGAACGCCGGGAATTCTTTCCCTACGAAACAGGGAAAGGATCCCTCATCTCGAGCTAGGAGGCGGAAACGGGGCTCCCATGGATGTGTGCGGGACCCCACGTGCTTCCTCTCGAGTGGAGACGGGTATGTCGGGGAACTTCTTGAGTTGCAGCAATGCTGTGAAGGACCCTTTGGAAGTTCCAGTGGTTAGATGTGATTAGCCTCGAGAAGCCTCAGCGGAAATGGGCCTCATCTCGCCTGGAGGGCAAAACCTCCTGGATTTTCTCGAGTTGCGGCAGGTGCTCTCGACTTACGACGGGGACCTCAGGGACCCGCTCTGGTGGCCTCAGGAAAGGCCAGTCCCCATGCGAGTTCCTCGGGGGCCTCTCGGGATTCCTCTCCCGTTGATGCCGGGGCCTAAGACCTTGTGTGGAGTCGGGGCCGGAACCTGAGGATTCCTCTCCAGTGCTGACATGGATCTTGGGGTACTTCTGGAGTCTCCCCAGGGGAGTCAGTCCTCGTCTCGAATGAGGGCATGCACTTGCGCTTTCCTCCGGAGCGGTAGCAGTAGTGTCACTCAGTCCGCCGCGTGGATCAAAGGATGTTTGGTTTTCCCTCGAGTCTTTCCCACGAGGCTTTCCCACGAGGCTGTCCCACGTGCACACGTGGTGGGAGTCGATCCTCGGCTTGAACGTCAAGGCAGTGCAGGGAAAACAGGTTCCTCTGGAATGGACTGACACATCTGGTGGACTCTTGAAATGGTGGCACGACCCTGGAGTTCCTCTCGCCTTTCCTGTGGAGAGCGCCTCCTCTTGAGATGCGACGGGAACGCTGGGAATTCTTTCCCTACGAAACAGGGAAAGGATCCCTCATCTCGAGCTAGGAGGCGGAAACGGGGCTCCCCTGGATGTGTGCGGGACACCACGTGCTTCCTCTCGAGTGGAGACGGGTATGTCGGGGAACTTCTTGAGTTGCAGCAAGGGTGTGAAGGACCCTTTGGAAGTTCCAGTGGTTAGATGTGATTGGCCTCGAGAAGCCTCAGCGGAAATGGGCCTCATCTCGCCTGGAGGGCAAAACCTCGTGGATTTTCTCGAGTTGCGGCAGGTGCTCTCGACTTACGACGGGGACCTCAGGGACCCGCTCTGCAGCCTCAGGAAAGGCCAGTACCAATGCGAGTTCCTCGGGGGCCTCTCGGGATTCCTCTCCCGTCGATGCCGGGGCCTAAGACCTTGTGTGGAGTCGGGGCCGGAACCTGAGGATTCCTCTCCAGTGCTGACATGGATCTTGGGGTACTTCTGGAGTCTCCCCAGGGGAGTCAGTCCTCGTCTCGAATGCGGGCATGCACTTGCGCTTTCCTCCAGAGCGGTAGCAGCAGTGTCACGCAGTCCGCCGCGTGGATCAAAGGATCTATGGTTTTCCCTCGAGTCTTTCCCACGAGGCTTTCCCACGAGGCTTTCCCACAGGGCTTTCCCACGTGCACACGTGGTGGGAGTCGATCCTCGGCTTGAACGTCAAGGCAGTGCAGGGAAAACAGGTTCCTCTGGAATGGACTGACACATCTGGGGGACTCTTGGAATGGTGGCACCACCCTGGAGTTCCTCTCGCCTTTCCTGTGGAGAGCGCCTCCTCTTGAGATGCGACGGGAACGCCGGGAATTCTTTCCCTACGAAACAGGGATAGGATCCCTCATCTCGAGCTAGGAGGCGGAAACGGGGCTCCCCTGGATGTGTGCGGGACCCCACGTGCTTCCTCTCGAGTGGAGACGGGTATGTCGGGGAACTTCTTGAGTTGCAGCAAGGGTGTGAAGGACCCTTTGGAAGTTCCAGTGGTTAGATGTGATTGGCCTCGAGAAGCCTCAGAGGAAATGGGCCTCATCTCGCCTGGAGGGCAAAACCTCGTGGATTTTCTCGAGTTGCGGCAGGTGCTCTCGACTTACGACGGGGACCTCAGGGACCCGCTCTGGTGGCCTCAGGAAAGGCCAGTCCCCATGCGAGTTCCTCGGGGGCCTGTCGGGATTCCTCTCCCGTCGATGCCGGGGCCTAAGACCTTGTGTGGAGTCGGGGCCGGAACCTGAGGATTCCTCTCCAGTGCTGACATGGATCTTGGGGTACTTCTGGAGTCTCCCCAGGGGAGTCAGTCCTCGTCTCGAATGCGGGCATGCACTTGCGCTTTCCTCCAGAGCGGTAGCAGCAGTGTCACGCAGTCCGCCGCGTGGATCAAAGGATCTATGGTTTTCCCTCGAGTCTTTCCCACGAGGCTTTCCCACAGGGCTGTCCCACGTGCACACGTGGTGGGAGTCGATCCTCGGCTTGAACGTCAAGGCAGTGCAGGGAAAACAGGTTCCTCTGGAATGGACTGACACATCTGGGGGACTCTTGGAATGGTGTCACGACCCTGGAGTTCCTCTCGCATTTCCTGTGGAGAGCGCCTCCTCTTGAGATGCGACGGGAACGCCGGGAATTCTTTCCCTACGAAACAGGGAAAGGATCCCTCATCTCGAGCTAGGAGGCGGAAACGGGGCTCCCCTGGATGTGTGCGGGACACCACGTGCTTCCTCTCGAGTGCAGACGGGTATGTCGGGGAACTTCTTGAGTTGCAGCAAGGGTGTGAAGGACCCTTTGGAAGTTCCAGTGGTTAGATGTGATTGGCCTCGAGAAGCATCAGCGGAAATGGGCCTCATCTTGCCTGGAGGGCAAAACCTCCTGGATTTTCTCGAGTTGCGGCAGGTGCTCTCGACTTACGACGGGGACCTCAGGGAACCGCTCTGGTGGCCTCAGGAAAGGCCAGTCCCCATGCGAGTTCCTCGGGGGCCTCTCGGGATTCCTCTCCAGTCGATGCCGGGGCCTAAGACCTTGTGTGGAGTCGGGGCCGGAACCTGAGGATTCCTCTCAAGTGCTGACATGGATCTTGGGGTACTTCTGGAGTCTCCCCAGGGGAGTCAGTCCTCGTCTCGAATGCGGGCATGCACTTGCGCTTTCCTCCAGAGCGGTAGCAGCAGTGTCACGCAGTCCGCCGCGTGGATCAAAGGATGTTTGGTTTTCCATCGAGTCTTTCCCACGAGGCTTTCCCATGAGGCTGTCCCACGTGCACACGTGGTGGGAGTCGATCCTCGGCTTGAACGTCAAGGCAGTGCAGGGAAAACAGATTCCTCTGGAATGGACTGACACATCTGGTGGACTCTTGGAATGGTGTCACGACCCTGGAGTTCCTCTCGCCTTTCCTTTGTAGAGCGCCTCCTCTTGAGATGCGACGGGAACGCCGGGAATTCTTTCCCTACGAAACAGGGAAATGATCCCTCATCTCGAGCTAGGAGGCGGAAACGGGGCTCCCCTGGATGTGTGCAGGACCCCACGTGCTTCCTCTCGAGTGGAGACGGGTATGTCTGGGAACTTCTTGAGTTGCAGCAAGGGTGTGAAGGACCCTTTGGAAGTTCCAGTGGTTAGATGTGATTGGCCTCGAGAAGCCTCAGCGGAAATGGGCCTCATCTCGCCTGGAGGGCAAAACCTCCTGGATTTTCTCGAGTTGCGGCAGGTGCTCTCGACTTACGACGGGGACCTCAGGGACCCGCTCTGGTGGCCTCAGGACAGGCCAGTCCCCATGCGAGTTCATCGGGGGCCTCTCGGGATTCCTCTCCCGTCGATGCCGGGGCCTAAGACCTTGTGTGGAGTCGGGGCCGGAACCTGAGGATTCCTCTCCAGTGCTGAAATGGATCTTGGGGTACTTCTGAAGTCTCCCCAGGGGAGTCAGTCCTCGTCTCGAATGCGGGCATGCACTTGCACTTTCCTCCAGAGCGGTAGCAGCAGTGTCACGCAGTCCGCCGCGTGCATCAATGGATCTATGGTTTTCCCTCGAGTCTTTCCCCCGAGGCTTTCCCACGAGGCTTTCCCACAGGGCTGTCCCACGTGCACACGTGGTGGGAGTCGATCCTCGGCTCGAACGTCAAGGCAGTGCAGGGAAAACAGGTTCCTCTGGAATGGACTGACACATCTGGGGGACTCTTGGAATGGTGGCACGACCCTGGAGTTCCTCTCGCCTTTCCTGTGGAGAGCGCCTCCTCTTGAGATGCGACGGGAACGCCGGGAATTCTTTCCCTACGAAACAGGGAAAGGATCCCTCATCTCGAGCTAGGAGGCGGAAACGGGGCTCCCCTGGATGTGTGCGGGACACCACGTGCTTCCTCTCGAGTGCAGACGGGTATGTCGGGGAACTTCTTGAGTTGCAGCAAGGGTGTGAAGGACCCTTTGGAAGTTCCAGTGGTTAGATGTGATTGGCCTCGAGAAGCATCAGCGGAAATGGGCCTCATCTTGCCTGGAGGGCAAAACCTCCTGGATTTTCTCGAGTTGCGGCAGGTGCTCTCGACTTACGACGGGGACCTCAGGGAACCGCTCTGGTGGCCTCAGGAAAGGCCAGTCCCCATGCGAGTTCCTCGGGGGCCTCTCGGGATTCCTCTCCAGTCGATGCCGGGGCCTAAGACCTTGTGTGGAGTCGGGGCCGGAACCTGAGGATTCCTCTCAAGTGCTGACATGGATCTTGGGGTACTTCTGGAGTCTCCCCAGGGGAGTCAGTCCTCGTCTCGAATGCGGGCATGCACTTGCGCTTTCCTCCAGAGCGGTAGCAGCAGTGTCACGCAGTCCGCCGCGTGGATCAAAGGATGTTTGGTTTTCCATCGAGTCTTTCCCACGAGGCTTTCCCATGAGGCTGTCCCACGTGCACACGTGGTGGGAGTCGATCCTCGGCTTGAACGTCAAGGCAGTGCAGGGAAAACAGATTCCTCTGGAATGGACTGACACATCTGGTGGACTCTTGGAATGGTGTCACGACCCTGGAGTTCCTCTCGCCTTTCCTTTGTAGAGCGCCTCCTCTTGAGATGCGACGGGAACGCCGGGAATTATTTCCCTACGAAACAGGGAAAGGATCCCTCATCTCGAGCTAGGAGGCGGAAACGGGGCTCCCCTGGATGTGTGCAGGACCCCACGTGCTTCCTCTCGAGTGGAGACGGGTATGTCTGGGAACTTCTTGAGTTGCAGCAAGGGTGTGAAGGACCCTTTGGAAGTTCCAGTGGTTAGATGTGATTGGCCTCGAGAAGCCTCAGCGGAAATGGGCCTCATCTCGCCTGGAGGGCAAAACCTCCTGGATTTTCTCGAGTTGCGGCAGGTGCTCTCGACTTACGACGGGGACCTCAGGGACCCGCTCTGGTGGCCTCAGGACAGGCCAGTCCCCATGCGAGTTCATCGGGGGCCTCTCGGGATTCCTCTCCCGTCGATGCCGGGGCCTAAGACCTTGTGTGGAGTCGGGGCCGGAACCTGAGGATTCCTCTCCAGTGCTGAAATGGATCTTGGGGTACTTCTGAAGTCTCCCCAGGGGAGTCAGTCCTCGTCTCGAATGCGGGCATGCACTTGCACTTTCCTCCAGAGCGGTAGCAGCAGTGTCACGCAGTCCGCCGCGTGCATCAATTGATCTATGGTTTTCCCTCGAGTCTTTCCCCCGAGGCTTTCCCACGAGGCTTTCCCACAGGGCTGTCCCACGTGCACACGTGGTGGGAGTCGATCCTCGGCTCGAACGTCAAGGCAGTGCAGGGAAAACAGGTTCCTCTGGAATGGACTGACACATCTGGGGGACTCTTGGAATGGTGGCACGACCCTGGAGTTCCTCTCGCCTTTCCTGTGGAGAGCGCCTCCTCTTGAGATGCGACGGGAACCCCGGGAATTCTTTCCGTACGAAACAGGGAAAGGATCCCTCATCTCGAGCTAGGAGGCGGAAACGGGGCTCCCCTGGATGTGTGCGTGACACCACGTGCTTCCTCTCGAGTGGAGACGGGTATGTCCGGGAACTTCTTGAGTTGCAGCAAGGGTGTGAAGGACCCTTTGGAAGTTCCAGTGGTTAGATATGATTGGCCTCGAGAAGCCTCAGCGGAAATGGGCCTCATCTCGCCTGGAGGGCAAAACCTCCTGGATTTTCTCGAGTTGCGGCAGGTGCTCTCGACTTACGACGGGGACCTCAGGGATACGCTCTGGTGGCCTCAGGAAAGGCCAGTCCCCATGCGAGTTCCTCGGGGGCCTCTCGGGATTCCTCTCCCGTCGATGCCGGGGCCTAAGACCTTGTGTGGAGTCGGGGCCGGAACCTGAGGATTCCTCTCCAGTGCTGACATGGATCTTGGGGTACTTCTGGAGTCTCCCCAGGGGAGTCAGTCCTCGTCTCGAATGCGGGCATGCACTTGCGCTTTCCTCCAGAGCGGTAGCAGCAGTGTCACGCAGTCCGCCGCGTGGATCAAAGGATCTATGGTTTTCCCTCGAGTCTTTCCCACGAGGCTTTCCCACGAGGCTTTCCCACAGGGCTGTCCCACGTGCACACGTGGTGGGAGTCGATCCTCGGCTTGAACGTCAAGGCAGTGCAGGGAAAACAGGTTCCTCTGGAATGGACTGACACATCTGGGGGACTCTTGGAATGGTGGCACGACCCTGGAGTTCCTCTCGCCTTTCCTGTGGAGAGCGCCTCCTCTTGAGATGCGGCGGGAACGCCGGGAATTCTTTCCCTACGAAACAGGGAAAGGATCCCTCATCTCGAGCTAGGAGGCGGAAACGGGGCTCTCATGGATGTGTGCGGGACCCCACGTGCTTCCTCTCGAGTGGAGACGGGTATGTCGGGGAACTTCTTGAGTTGCAGCAATGCTGTGAAGGACCCTTTGGAAGTTCCAGTGGTTAGATGTGATTGGCCTCGAGAAGCCTCAGCGGAAATGGGCCTCATCTCGCCTGGAGGGCAAAACCTCCTGGATTTTCTCGAGTTGCGGCAGGTGCTCTCGACTTACGACGGGGACCTCAGGGACCCGCTCTGGTGGCCTCAGGAAAGGCCAGTCCCCATGCGAGTTCCTCGGGGGCCTCTCGGGATTCCTCTCCCGTTGATGCCGGGGCCTAAGACCTTGTGTGGAGTCGGGGCCGGAACCTGAGGATTCCTCTCCAGTGCTGACATGGATCTTGGGGTATTTCTGGAGTCTCCCCAGGGGAGTCAGTCCTCGTCTCGAATGCGGGCATGCACTTGCGCTTTCCTCCGGAGCGGTAGCAGTAGTGTCACTCAGTCCGCCGCGTGGATCAAAGGATGTTTGGTTTTCCCTCGAGTCTTTCCCACGAGGCTTTCCCACGAGGCTGTCCCACGTGCACACGTGGTGGGAGTCGATCCTCGGCTTGAACGTCAACGCAGTGCAGGGAAAACAGGTTCCTCTGGAATGGACTGACACATCTGGGGGACTCTTGGAATGGTGTCACGACCCTGGAGTTCCTCTCGCATTTCCGGTTGAGAGCGCCTCCTCTTGAGATGCGACGGGAACGCCGGGAATTCTTTCCTTACGAAACAGGGAAAGGATCCCTCATCTCGAGCTAGGAGGCGGAAACGGGGCTCCCCTGGATGTGTGCGGGACCCACGTGCTTCCTCTCGAGTGGAGACGAGTATGTCGGGGAACTTCTTGAGTTGCAGCAAGGGTGTGAAGGACCCTTTGGAAGTTCCAGTGGTTAGACGTGATTAGCCTCGAGAAGCCTCAGCGGAAATGGGCCTCATCTCGCCTGGAGGGCAAAACCTCGTGGATTTTCTCGAGTTGCGGCAGGTGCTCTCGACTTACGACGGAGACCTCAGGGACCCGCTCTGGTGGCCTCAGAAAAGGCCAGTCCCCATGCGAGTTCCTCGGGGGCCTCTCGGGATTCCTCTCCCGTCGATGCCGGGGCCTAAGACCTTGTGTGGAGTCGGGGCCGGAACCTGAGGATTCCTCTCCAGTGCTGACATGGATCTTGGGGTACTTCTGGAGTCTCCCCAGGGGAGTCAGTCCTCGTCTCGAATGCGGGCATGCACTTGCGCTTTCCTCCAGAGCGGTAGCAGCAGTGTCACGCAGTCCGCCGCGTGGATCAAAGGATCTATGGTTTTCCCTCGAGTCTTTCCCACGAGGCTTTCCCACGAGGCTTTCCCACAGGGCTGTCCCACGTGCACACGTGGTGGGAGTCGATCCTCGGCTTGAACGTCAAGGCAGTGCAGGGAAAACAGGTTCCTCTGGAATCGACTGACTCATCTGAGGGACTCTTGGAATGGTGGCACGACCCTGGAGTTCCTCTCGCCTTTCCTGTGGAGAGCGCCTCCTCTTGAGATGCGAAGGGAACGCCGGGAATTCTTTCCCTACGAAACAGGGAAAGGATCCCTCATCTCGAGCTAGGAGGCGGAAACGGGGCTTCCCTGGATGTGTGCGGGACCCACGTGCTTCCTCTCGAGTGGAGACGGGTATGTCGGGGAACTTCTTGAGTTGCAGCAAGGGTGTGAAGGACCCTTTGGAAGTTCCAGTGGTTAGACGTGATTAGCCTCGAGAAGCCTCAGCGGAAATGGGCCTCATCTCGCCTGGAGGGCAAAACCTCCTGGATGTTCTCGAGTTGCGGCAGGTGCTCTCGACTTACGACGGGGACCTCAGGGTCCCGCTCTGGTGGCCTCAGGAAAGGCCAGTCCCCATGCGAGTTCCTCGGGGGCCTCTCGGGATTCCTCTCCCGTTGATGCCGGGGCCTAAGACCTTGTGTGGAGTCGGGGCCGGAACCTGAGGATTCCTCTCCAGTGCTGACATGGATCTTGGGGTACTTCTGGAGTCTCCCCAGGGGAGTCAGTCCTCGTCTCGAATGCGGGCATGCACTTGCGCTTTCCTCCAGAGCGGTAGCAGCAGTGTCACGCAGTCCGCCGCGTGGATCAAAGGATCTATGGTTTTCCTTCGAGTCTTTCCCACGAGGCTTTCCCACGAGGCTTTCCCACAGGGCTTTCCCACGTGCACACGTGGTGGGAGTCGATCCTCGGCTTGAACGTCAAGGCAGTGCAGGAAAACAGGTTCCTCTGGAATGGACTGACACATCTGGGGGACTCTTGGAATGGTGGCACGACCCTGGAGTTCCTCTCGCGTTTCCTGTGGAGAGCGCCTCCTCTTGAGATGCGACGGGAACGCCGGGAATTCTTTCCCTACGAAACAGGGAAAGGATCCCTCATCTCGAGCTAGGAGGCGGAAACGGGGCTCCCCTGGATGTGTGCGGGACACCACGTGCTTCCTCTCGAGTGCAGACGGGTATGTCGGGGAACTTCTTGAGTTGCAGCAATGGTGTGAAGGACCCTTTGGCAGTTCCAGTGGTTAGATGTGATTGGCCTCGAGAAGCCTCAGCGGAAATGGGCCTCATCTCGCCTGGAGGGCAAAACCTCCTGGATTTTCTCGAGTTGCAGCAGGTGCTCTCGACTTACGACGGGGACCTCAGGGAACCGCTCTGGTGGCCTCAGGAAAGGCCAGTCCCCATGCGAGTTCCTCGGGGGCCTCTCGGGATTCCTCTCCCGTCGATGCCGGGGCCTAAGACCTTGTGTGGAGTCGGGGCCGGAACCTGAGGATTCCTCTCCAGTGCTGACATGGATCTTGGGGTACGTCTGGAGTTTCCCCAGGGGAGTCAGTCCTCGTCTCGAATGCGGGCATGCATTGCGCTTTCCTCCAGAGCGGTAGCAGCAGTGTCACGCAGTCCGCCGCTTGGATGAAAGGATCTTTGGTTTTCCCTCGAGTCTTTCCCACGAGGCTTTCCCACGAGTCTTTCCCACAGGGCTGTCCCACGTACACACGTGGTGGGAGTCGATCCTCGGCTTGAACGTCAAGGCAGTGCAGGGAAAACAGGTTCCTCTGGAATGGACTGACACATCTGGGGGACTCTTGGAATGGTGTCACGACCCTGGAGTTCCTCTCGCCTTTCCTGTGGAGAGCGCCTCCTCTTGAGATGCGACGGGAACGCCGGGAATTCTTTCCCTACGAAACAGGGAAAGGATCCCTCATCTCGAGCTAGGAGGCGGAAACGGGGCTCCCCTGGATGTGTGCGGGACACCACGTGCTTCGTCTCGAGTGGAGACGGGTATGTCGGGGAAATTCTTGAGTTGCAGCAATGGTGTGAAGGACCCTTTGGAAGTTCCAGTGGTTAGATGTGATTGGCCTCGAGAAGCCTCAGCGGAAATGGGCCTCATCTCGCCTGGAGGGCAAAACCTCCTGGATTTTCTCGAGTTGCGGCAGGTGCTCTCGACTTACGACGGGGACCTCAGGGACTCGCTCTGGTGGCCTCAGGAAAGGCCAGTCCCCATGCGAGTTCCTCGGGGGCGTCTCGGGATTCCTCTCCCGTAGATCCCGGGGCCTAAGACCTCGTGTGGAGTCGGGGCCGGAACCTGAGGATTCCTCTCCAGTGCTGACATGGATCTTGGGGTACTTCTGGAGTCTCCCCAGGGGCGTCAGTCCTCGTCTCGAATGCGGGCATGCACTTGCGCTTTCCTCCAGAGCGGTAGCAGCAGTGTCACGCAGTCCGCCTCGTGGATCAAAGGATCTATGGTTTTCCCTCGAGTCTTTCCCACGAGGCTTTCCCACGAGGCTTTCCCACAGGGCTGTCCCACGTGCACACGTGGTGGGAGTCGATCCTCGGCTTGAACGTCAAGGCAGTGCAGGGAAAACAGGTTCCTCTGGAATGGACTGACACATCTGGGGGACTCTTGGAATGGTGGCACGACCCTGGAGTTCCTCTCGCCTTTCCTGTGGAGAGCGCCTCCTCTTGAGATGCGACGGGAACGCCGGGAATTCTTTCCCTACGAAACAGGGAAAGGATCCCTCATCTCAAGCTAGGAGGCGGAAACGGGGCTCCCCTGGATGTGTGCGGGACCCACGTGCTTCCTCTCGAGTGGAGACGGGTATGTCAGGGAACTTCTTGAGTTGCAGCAAGGGTGTGAAGGACCCTTTGGAAGTTCCAGTGGTTAGACGTGATTAGCCTCGACAAGCCTCAGCGGAAATGGGCCTCATCGCGCCTGGAGGGCAAAACCTCCTGGATTTTCTCGAGTTGCGGCAGGTGCTCTCGACTTACGACGGGGACCTCAGGGATCCGCTCTGGTGGCCTCAGGAAAGGCCAGTCCCCATGCGAGTTCCTCGGGGGCCTCTCGGGATTCCTCTCCCGTCGATGCCGGGGCCTAAGACCTTGTGTGGAGTCGGGGCCGGAACCTGAGGATTCCTCTCCAGTGCTGACATGGATCTTGGGGTACTTCTGGAGTCTCGCCAGGGGAGTCAGTCCTCGTCTCGAATGCGGGCATGCACTTGCGCTTTCCTCCAGAGCGGTAGCAGCAGTGTCACGCAGTCCGCCGCGTGGATCAAAGGATCTATGGTTTTCCCTCGAGTCTTTCCCACGAGGCTTTCCCACGAGGCTTTCCCACAGGGCTGTCCCACGTGCACACGTGGTGGGAGTCGATCCTCGGCTTGAACGTCAAGGCAGTGCAGGGAAAACAGGTTCCTCTGGAATGGACTGACACATCTGGGGGACTCTTGGAATGGTGGCATGACCCTGGAGTTCCTCTCGCCTTTTCTGTGGAGAGCGCCTCCTCTTGAGCTGCGACGGGAACGCCGGGAATTCTTTCCCTACGAAACAGGGAAAGGATCCCTCATCTGGAGCTAGGAGGCGGAAACGGGGCTCCCCTGGATGTGTCCGGGACACTACGTGCTTCCTCTCGAGTGCAGACGGGTATGTCGGGGATCTTCTTGAGTTGCAGCAAGGGTGTGAAGGACCCTTTGGAACTTCCAGTGGTTAGATGTGATTGGCCTCGAGAAGCCTCAGCGGAAATGGGCCTCATCTCGCCTGGAGGGCAAAACCTCCTGGATTTTCTCGAGTTGCGGCAGGTGCTCTCGACTTACGACGGGGACCTCAGGGACCCGCTCTGGTGGCCTCAGGAAAGGCCAGTCCCCATGCGAGTTCCTCGGGGGCCTCTCGGGATTCCTTTCCCGTCGATGCCGGCGCCTAAGACCCTGTGTGGAGTCGGGGCCGGAACCTGAGGATTCCTCTCCAGTGCTGACATGGATCTTGGGGTACTTCTGGAGTCTCCCCAGGGGAGTCAGTCCTCGTCTCGAATGCGGGCATGCACTTGCGCTTTCCTCCAGAGCGGGAGCAGCAGTGTCACGCAGTCCGCCGCGTGGATCAAAGGATCTATGGTTTTCCCTCGAGTCTTTCCCACGAGGCTTTCCCACGAGGCTTTCCCACAGGGCTGTCCCACGTGCACACGTGGTGGGAGTCGATCCTCGGCTTGAACGTCAAGGCAGTGCAGGGAAAACAGGTTCCTCTGGAATGGACTGACACATCTGGGGGACTCTTGGAATGGTGTCTCGACCCTGGAGTTCCTCTCGCCTTTCCTGTGGAGAGCGCCTCCTCTTGAGATGCGACGGGAACGCCGGGAATTCTTTCCCTACGAAACAGGGAAAGGATCCCTCATCTCGAGCTAGGAGGTGGAAACGGGGCTCCCCTGGATGTGTGCGGGACCCCACGTGCTTCCTCTCGAGTGGAGACGGGTACGTCGGGAAACTTCTTGAGTTGCAGCAAGGGTGTGAAGGACCCTTTGGAAGTTCAAGTGGTTAGATGTGATTGGCCTCGAGAAGCCTCAGCGGAAATGGGCCTCATCTCGCATGGAGGGCAAAACCTCCTGGATTTTCTCGAGTTGCGGCAGGTGCTCTCGACTTACGACGGGGACCCCAGGGAACCGCTCTGGTGGCCTCAGGAAAGGCCAGTTCCCATGCGAGTTCCTCGGGGGCTTCTCGGGATTCCTCTCCCGTCGATGCCGGGGCCTAAGACCTTGTGTGGAGTCGGGGCCGGAACCTGAGGATTCCTCTCCAGTGCTGACATGGATCTTGGGGTACTTCTGGAGTCTCCGCAGGGGAGTCAGTCCTCGTGTCGAATGCGGGCATGCACTTGCTCTTTCCTCCAGAGCGGTAGCAGCAGTGTCACGCAGTCCTCCGCGTGGATAAAAGGATCTATTGTTTTCCCTCGAGTCTTTCCCACGAGGCTTTCCCACGAGGCTTTCCCACAGGGCTGTCCCACGTGCACACGTGGTGGGAGTCGATCCTCGGCTTGAATGTCAGGCAGTGCAGGGAAAACAGGTTCCTCTGGAATGGACTGACACATCTGGGGGACTCTTGGAATGGTGGCACGACCCTGGAGTTCCTCTCGCCTTTCCTGTGGAGCGCGCCTCCTCTTGAGATGCGACTGGAACGCCGGGAATTCTTTCCCTACGAAACAGGGAAAGGATCCCTCATCTCGAGCTAGGAGGCGGAAACGGGGCTCCCCTGGATGTGTGCGGGACCCCACGTGCTTCCTCTCGAGTGCAGACGGGTATGTCGGGGAACTTCTTGAGTTGCAGCAAGGGTGTGAAGGACCCTTTGGAAGTTCCAGTGGTTAGACGTGATTAGCCTCGAGAAGCCTCAGCGGAAATGGGCCTCATCTCGCCTGGAGGGCAAAACCTCCTGGATTTTCTCGAATTGCGGCAGGTGCTCTCGACTTACGACGGGGACCTCAGGGACCCGCTCTGGTGGCCTCAGGAAAGGCCAGTCCCCATGCGAGTTCCTCGGGGGCCTCTGGGGATTCCTCTCCCGTCGATGCCGGGGCCTAAATCCTTGTGTGGAGTCGGGGCCGGAACCTGAGGATTCCTCTCCAGTGCTGACATGGATCTTGGGGTACTTCTGGAGTCTCCCCAGGGGAGTCAGTCCTCGTCTCGAATGCGGGCATGCACTTGCGCTTTCCTCCAGAGCGGTAGCAGCAGTGTCACCCAGTCTGCCGCGTGGATCAAAGGATCTATGGTTTTCCCTCGAGTCTTTCCCACGAGGCTTTCCCACGAGGCTTTCCCACAGGGCTGTCCCACGTGCACACGTGGTGGGAGTCGATCCTCCGCTTGAACGTCAAGGCAGTGCAGGGAAAACAGGTTCCTCTGGAATGGACTGACACATCTGGGGGACTCTTGGAATGGTGGAACGACCCTGGAGTTCCTCTCGCCTTTCCTGTGGAGAGCGCCTCCTCTTGAGATGCGACGGGAACGCCGGGAAATCTTTCCCTACGAAACAGGGAAAGGATCCCTCATCTCGAGCTAGGAGGCGGAAACGGGGCTCCCCTGTATGTGTGCGGGACCCCACGTGCTTCCTCTCGAGTGGAGACGGGTATGTCGGGGAACTTCTTGAGTTGCAGCAAGGGTGTGAAGGACCCTTTGGAAGTTCCAGTGGTTAGACTTGATTGGCCTCGAGAAGCCTCAGCGGAAATGGGCCTCATCTCGCCTGGAGGGCAAAACCTCCTGGATTTTCTCGAGTTGCAGCAGGTGCTCTCGACTTACGACGGGGACCTCAGGGACCCGCTCTGGTGGCCTCAGGAAAGGCCAGTCCCCATGCGAGTTCCTCGGGGGCCTCTCGGGATTCCTCTCCCGTCGATGCCGGGGCCTAAGACCTTGTGTGGAGTCGGGGCCGGAACCTGAGGATTCCTCTCCAGTGCTGACATGGATCTTGGGGTACTTCTGGAGTCTCCCCAGGGGAGTCAGTCCTCGTCTCGAATGCAGGCATGCACTTGCGCTTTCCTCCAGAGCGGTAGCAGCAGTGTCACGCAGTCCGCCGCGTGGATCAAAGGATCTATGGTTTTCCCTCGAGTCTTTCCCACGAGGCTTTCCCACGAGGCTTTCCCACAGGGCTGTCCCACGTGCACACGTGGTGGGAGTCGATCCTCGGCTTGAAAGTCAAGGCAGTGCAGGGAAAACAGGTTCCTCTGGAATGGACTGACACATCTGGGGGACTCTTGGAATGGTGTCTCGACCCTGGAGTTCCTCTCGCCTTTCCTGTGGAGAGTGCCTCCTCTTGAGATGCGACGGGAACGCCGGGAATTCTTTCCCTACGAAACAGGGAAAGGATCCCTCATCTCGAGCTAGGAGGCGGAAACGGGGCTCCCATGGATGTGTGTGGGACACCACGTGCTTCCTCTCGAGTGGAGACGGGTATGTCGGGGAACTTCTTGAGTTGCAGCAAGGGTGTGAAGGACCCTTTGGAAGTTCCAGTGGTTACATGTGATTGGCCTCGAGAAGCCTCAGCGGAAATGGGCCTCATCTCGCCTGGAGGGCAAAACCTCCTGGATTTTCTCGAGTTGCGGCAGGTGCTCTCGACTTACGACGGGTACCTCAGGGACCCGCTCTGGTGGCCTCAGGAAAGGCCAGTCCCCATGCGAGTTCCTCGGGGGCCTCTCGGGATTCCTCTCCCTTCGATGCCGGGGCCTAAGACCTTGTGTGGAGTCGGGGCCGGAACCTGAGGATTCCTCTCCAGTGCTGACATGGATCTTGGGGTACTTCTGGAGTCTCCCCAGGTTAGTCAGTCCTCGTCTCGAATGCGGGCATGCACTTGCGCTTTCCTCCAGAGTGGTAGCAGCAGTGTCACGCAGTCCGCCGCGTGGATCAAAGGATCTATGGTTTTCCCTCGAGTCTTTCCCACGAGGCTTTCCCACGAGGCTTTCCCACAGGGCTGTCCCACGTGCACACGTGGTGGGAGTCGATCCTCGGCTGGAACGTCAAGGCAGTGCAGGGAAAACAGGTTCCTCTGGAATGGACTGACACATCTCGGGGACTCTTGGAATGGTGTCTCGACCCTGGAGTTCCTCTCGCCTTTCCTGTGGAGAGCGCCTCCTCTTGAGATGCGACGGTAACGCCGGGAATTCTTTCCCTATGAAACAGGGAAAGGATCCCTCATCTCGAGCTAGGAGGCGGAAACGGGGCTCCCCTGGATGTGTGTGGGACACCACGTGCTTCCTCTCGAGTGGAGACGGGTATGTCGGGGAACTTCTTGAGTTGCAGCAAGGGTGTGAAGGACCCTTTGGAAGTTCCAGTGGTTACATTTGATTGGCCTCGAGAAGCCTCAGCGGAAATGGGCCTCATCTCGCCTGGAGGGCAAAACCTCCTGGATTTTCTCGAGTTGCGGCAGGTGCTCTCGACTTACGACGGGGACCTCAGGGACCCGCTCTGGTGGCCTCAGGAAAGGCCAGTCCCCATGCGAGTTCCTAGGGTGCCTCTCGGGATTCCTCTCCCGTCGATGCCGGGGCCTAAGACCTTGTGTGGAGTCGGGGCCGGAACCTGAGGATTCCTCTCCAGTGCTGACATGGATCTTGGGGTACTTCTGGAGTCTCCCCAGGGGAGTCAGTCCTCGTCTCGAATGCGGGCATGCACTTGCGCTTTCCTCCAGAGCGGTAGCAGCAGTGTCACGCAGTCCGCCCCGTGGATCAAAGGATCTATGGTTTTCCCTCGAGTCTTTTCCACGAGGCTTTCCCACGAGGCTTTCCCACAGGGCTGTCCCACGTGCACACGTGGTGGGAGTCGATCCTTGGCTTGAACGTCAAGGCAGTGCAGGGAAAACAGGTTCCTCTGGAATGGACTGACACATCTGGGGGACTCTTGGAATGGTGGCACGACCCTGGAGTTCTTCTCGCCTTTCCTGTGGAGAGCGCCTCCTCTTGAGATGCGACGGGAACGCCGGGAATTCTTTCCCTACGAAACAGGGAAAGGATCCCTCATCTCGAGCTAGGAGTCGGTAACGGAGCTCCCCTGGATGTGGGCGGGACACCACGTGCTTCCTCTCGAGTGGAGACGGGTATGTCGGGGAACTTCTTGAGTTGCAGCAAGGGTGTGAAGGACCCTTTGGAAGTTCCAGTGGTTAGACGTGATTAGCCTCGAGAAGCCTCAGCGGAAATGGGCCTCATCTCGCCTGGAGGGCAAAACCTCCTGGATTTTCTCGAGTTGCGGCAGGTGCTCTCGACTTACGACGGGGACCTCAGGGACCCGCTCTGGTGGCCTCAGGAAAGGCCAGTCCCCATGCGAGTTCCTCGGGGTCCTCTCAGGATTCCTCTCCCGTCGATGCCGGGGCCTAAGACCTTGTGTGGAGTCGGGGCCGGAACCTGAGGATTCCTCTCCAGTGCTGACATGGATCTTGGGGTACTTCTGGAGTCTCCCCAGGGGAGTCAGTCCTCCTCTCGAATGCGGGCATGCACTTGCGCTTTCCTCCAGAGGGGTAGCAGCGGTGTCACGCAGTCCGCCGCGTGGATCAAAGGATCTATGGTTTTCCCTCGAGTCTTTCCCACGAGGCTTTCCCACGAGGCTTTCCCACAGGGCTGTCCCACGTGCACACGTGGTGGGAGTCGATCCTCGGCTTGAACGTCAAGGCAGTGCAGGGAAAACAGGTTCCTCTGGAATGGACTGACACATCTGGGGGACTCATGGAATGGTGTCTCGACCCTGGAGTTCCTCTCGCCTTTCCTGTGGAGAGCGCCTCCTCTTGAGATGCGACGGGAACGCCGGGAATTCTTTCCCTACGAAACAGGGAAAGGATCCCTCATCTCGAGCTA
Organism: Ovis canadensis; assembly: GCF_042477335.2. Taxonomy (NCBI): domain Eukaryota; kingdom Metazoa; phylum Chordata; class Mammalia; order Artiodactyla; family Bovidae; genus Ovis; species Ovis canadensis. The sequence continues at coordinate 7,039,149 of NC_091252.1, forward strand.
GGAGGCGGGAACGGGGCTCCCCTGGATGTGTGCGGGACCCCACGTGCTTCCTCTCGAGTAGAGACGGGTATGTCGGGGAACTTCTTGAGTTGCAGCAATGGTGTGAAGGACCCTTTGGAAGTTCCAGTGGTTAGATGTGATTGGCCTCGAGAAGCCTCAGCGGAAATGGGCCTCATCTCGCCTGGAGGGCAAAACCTCCTGGATTTTCTCGAGTTGCGGCAGGTGCGCTCGACTTACGACGGGGACCTCAAGGACCCGCTCTGGTGGCGTCAGGAAAGGCCAGTCCCCATGCGAGTTCCTCGGGGGCCTCTCGGGATTCCTCTCCCGTCGATGCCGGGCCTGAGACCTTGTGCGGAGTCGGGGCCGGAACCTGAGGATTCCTCTCCAGTGCTGACATGGATCTGGGGTACTTCTGGAGTCTCCCGAGGGGAGTCAGTCCTCGTCTCGAATGCGGGCATGCATTGCGCTTTCCTCCAGAGCGGTAGCAGCAGTGTCACGCAGTCCGCCGCGTGGATCAAAGGATCTATGGTTTTCCCTCGAGTCATTCCCACGAGGCTTTCCCACGAGGCTTTCCCACAGGGCTGTCCCACGTGCACACGTGGTGGGAGTCGATCCTCGGCTTGAACGTCAAGGCAGTGCAGGGAAAACAGGTTCCTCTGGAATGGACTGACACATCTGGGGGACTCTTGGAATGGTGGAACGACCCTGGAGTTCCTCTCGCCTTTCCTGTGGAGAGCGCCTCCTCTTGAGATGCGACGGGAACGCCGGGAATTCTTTCCCTACGAAACAGGGAAAGGATCCCTCATCTCGAGCTAGGAGGCGGAAACGGGGCTCCCCTGGATGTGTGCGGGACCCCACGTGCTTCCTCTCGAGTGGAGACGGGTATGTCGGGGAACTTCTTGAGTTGCAGCAAGGGTGTGAAGGACCCTTGGAAGTTCCAGTGGTTAGACGTGATTGGCCTCGAGAAGCCTCAGCGGAAATGGGTCTCATCTCGCCTGGAGGGCAAAACCTCCTGGATTTTCTCGAGTTGCGGCAGGTGCTCTCGACTTACGACGGGGACCTCAGGGACCCGCTCTGGTGGCCTCAGGAAAGGCCAGTCCCCATGCGAGTTCCTCGGGGGCCTCTCGGGATTCCTCTCCCTTCGATGCCGGGGCCTAAGACCTTGTGTGGAGTCGGGGCCGGAACCTGAGGATTCCTCTCCAGTGCTGACATGGATCTGGGGTACTTCTGGAGTCTCCCCAGGGGAGTCAGTCCTCGTCTCGAATGCGGGCATGCATTGCGCTTTCCTCCAGAGCGTTAGCAGCAGTGTCACGCAGTCCGCCGCGTGGATCAAAGGATCTATGGTTTTCCCTCGAGTCTTTCCCACGAGGCTTTCCCACGAGGCTTTCCCACAGGGCTGTCCCACGTGCACACGTGGTGGGAGTCGATCCTCGGCTTGAACGTCAAGGCAGTGCAGGGAAAACAGGTTCCTCTAATGGACTGACACATCTGGGGGACTCTTGGAATGGTGGAACGACCCTGGAGTTCCTCTCGCCTTTCCTGTGGAGAGCGCCTCCTCTTGAGATGCGACGGGAACGCCGGGAATTCTTTCCCTACGAAACAGGGAAAGGATCCCTCATCTCGAGCTAGGAGGCGGAAACGGGGCTCCCCTGGATGTGTGCGGGACCACACGTGCTTCCTCTCGAGTGGAGACGGGTATGTCGGGGAACTTCTTGAGTTGCAGCAAGGGTGTGAAGGACCCTTGGAAGTTCCAGTGGTTAGACGTGATTGGCCTCGAGAAGCCTCAGCGGAAATGGGCCTCATCTCGCCTGGAGGGCAAAACCTCCTGGATTTTCTCGAGTTGCGGCAGGTGCTCTCGACTTACGACGGGGACCTCAGGGACCCGCTCTGGTGGCCTCAGGAAAGGCCAGTCCCCATGCGAGTTCCTCGGGGGCCTCTCGGGATTCCTCTCCCTTCGATGCCGGGGCCTAAGACCTTGTGTGGAGTCGGGGCCGGAACCTGAGGATTCCTCTCCAGTGCTGACATGGATCTTGGGGTACTTCTGGAGTCTCCCCAGGTTAGTCAGTCCTCGTCTCGAATGCGGGCATGCACTTGCGCTTTCCTCCAGAGCGGTAGCAGCAGTGTCACGCAGTCCGCCGCGTGGATCAAAGGATCTATGGTTTTCCCTCGAGTCTTTCCCACGAGGCTTTCCCACGAGGCTTTCCCACAGGGCTGTCCCACGTGCACACGTGGTGGGAGTCGATCCTCGGCTTGAACGTCAAGGCAGTGCAGGGAAAACAGGTTCCTCTGGAATGGACTGACACATCTGGGGGACTCTTGGAATGGTGTCTCGACCCTGGAGTTCCTCTCGCCTTTCCTGTGGAGAGCGCCTCCTCTTGAGATGCGACGGTAACGCCGGGAATTCTTTCCCTATGAAACAGGGAAAGGATCCCTCATCTCGAGCTAGGAGGCGGAAACGGGGCTCCCCTGGATGTGTGAGGGACAACACGTGCTTCCTCTCGAGTGGAGACGGGTATGTCGGGGAACTTCTTGAGTTGCAGCAAGGGTGTGAAGGACCCTTTGGAAGTTCCAGTGGTTACATTTGATTGGCCTCGAGAAGCCTCAGCGGAAATGGGCCTCATCTCGCCTGGAGGGCAAAACCTCCTGGATTTTCTCCAGTTGCGGCAGGTGCTCTCGACTTACGACGGGGACCTCAGGGACCGGCTCTGGTGGCCTCAGGAAAGGCCAGTCCCCATGCGAGTTCTTCGGGGGTCTCTCGGGATTCCTCTCCCGTCGATGCCGGGGCCTAAGACCTTGTGTGGAGTCGGGGCCGGAACCTGAGGATTCCTCTCCAGTGCTGACATGGATCTTGGGGTACTTCTGGAGTCTCCCCAGGGGAGTCAGTCCTCGTCTCGAATGCGGGCATGCACTTGCGCTTTCCTCCAGAGCGGTAGCAGCAGTGTCACGCAGTCCGCCGCGTGGATCAAAGGATCTATGGTTTTCCCTCGAGTCTTTTCCACGAGGCTTTCCCACGAGGCTTTCCCACAGGGCTGTCCCACGTGCACACGTGGTGGGAGTCGATCCTTGGCTTGAACGTCAAGACAGTGCAGGGAAAACAGGTTCCTCTGGAATGGACTGACACATCTGGGGGACTCTTGGAATGGTGGCACGACCCTGGAGTTCCTCTCGCCTTTCCTGTGGAGAGTGCCTCCTCTTGAGATGCGACGGGAACGCCGGGAATTCTTTCCCTACGAAACAGGGAAAGGATCCCTCATCTCGAGCTAGGAGTCGGTAACGGAGCTCCCCTGGATGTGGGCGGGACACCACGTGCTTCCTCTCGAGTGGAGACGGGTATGTCGGGGAACCTCTTGAGTTGCAGCAAGGGTGTGAAGGACCCTTTGGAAGTTCCAGTGGTTAGACGTGATTAGCCTCGAGAAGCCTCAGCGGAAATGGGCCTCATCTCGCCTGGAGGGCAAAACCTCCTGGATTTTCTCGAGTTGCGGCAGGTGCTCTCGACTTACGACGGGGACCTCAGGGACCCGCTCTGGTGGCCTCAGGAAAGGCCAGTCCCCATGCGAGTTCCTCGGGGTCCTCTCGGGATTCCTCTCCCGTCGATGCCGGGGCCTAAGACCTTGTGTGGAGTCGGGGCCGGAACCTGAGGATTCCTCTCCAGTGCTGACATGGATCTTGGGGTACTTCTGGAGTCTCCCCAGGGGAGTCAGTCCTCCTCTCGAATGCGGGCATGCACTTGCGCTTTCCTCCAGAGGGGTAGCAGCAGTGTCACGCAGTCCGCCGCGTGGATCAAAGGATCTATGGTTTTCCCTCGAGTCTTTCCCACGAGGCTTTCCCACGAGGCTTTCCCACAGGGCTGTCCCACGTGCACACGTGGTGGGAGTCGATCCTCGGCTTGAACGTCAAGGCAGTGCAGGGAAAACAGGTTCCTCTGGAATGGACTGACACATCTGGGGGACTCTTGGAATGGTGGAACGACCCTGGAGTTCCTCTCGCCTTTCCTGTGGAGAGCGCCTCCTCTTGAGATGCGACGGGAACGCCGGGAATTCTTTCCCTACGAAACAGGGAAAGGATCCCTCATCTCGAGCTAGGAGGCGGAAACGGGGCTCCCCTGGATGTGTGCGGGACCCCACGTGCTTCCTCTCGAGTGGAGACGGGTATGTCGGGGAACTTCTTGAGTTGCAGCAAGGGTGTGAAGGACCCTTGGAAGTTCCAGTGGTTAGACGTGATTGGCCTCGAGAAGCCTCAGCGGAAATGGGCCTCATCTCGCCTGGAGGGCAAAACCTCCTGGATTTTCTCGAGTTGCGGCAGGTGCTCTCGACTTACGACGGGGACCTCAGGGACCCGCTCTGGTGGCCTCAGGAAAGGCCAGTCCCCATGCGAGTTCCTCGGGGGCCTCTGGGGATTCCTCTCCCTTCGATGCCGGGGCCTAAGACCTTGTGTGGAGTCGGGGCCGGAACCTGAGGATTCCTCTCCAGTGCTGACATGGATCTTGGGGTACTTCTGGAGTCTCCCCAGGGGAGTCAGTCCTCGTCTCGAATGCGGGCATGCACTTGCGCTTTCCTCCAGAGCGGTAGCAGCAGTGTCACGCAGTCCGCCGCGTGGATCAAAGGATCTATGGTTTTCCCTCGAGTCTTTCCCACGAGGCTTTCCCACGAGGCTTTCCCACAGGGCTGTCCCACGTGCACACGTGGTGGGAGTCGATCCTCGGCTTGAACGTCAAGGCAGTGCAGGGAAAACAGGTTCCTCTGGAATGGACTGACACATCTGGGGGACTCTTGGAATGGTGTCTCGACCCTGGAGTTCCTCTCGCCTTTCCTGTGGAGAGCGCCTCCTCTTGAGATGCGACGGTAACGCCGGGAATTCTTTCCCTATGAAACAGGGAAAGTATCCCTCATCTCGAGCTAGGAGGCGGAAACGGGGCTCCCCTGGATGTGTGTGGGACACCACGTGCTTCCTCTCGAGTGGAGACGGGTATGTCGGGGAACTTCTTGAGTTGCAGCAAGGGTGTGAAGGACCCTTTGGAAGTTCCAGTGGTTACATTTGATTGGCCTCGAGAAGCCTCAGCGGAAATGGGCCTCATCTCGGCTGGAGGGCAAAACCTCCTGGATTTTCTCCAGTTGCGGCAGGTGCTCTCGACTTACGACGGGGACCTCAGGGACCGGCTCTGGTGGCCTCAGGAAAGGCCAGTCCCCATGCGAGTTCTTCGGGGGTCTCTCGGGATTCCTCTCCCGTCGATGCCGGGGCCTAAGACCTTGTGTGGAGTCGGGGCCGGAACCTGAGGATTCCTCTCCAGTGCTGACATGGATCTTGGGGTACTTCTGGAGTCTCCCCAGGGGAGTCAGTCCTCGTCTCGAATGCGGGCATGCACTTGCGCTTTCCTCCAGAGCGGTAGCAGCAGTGTCACGCAGTCCGCCGCGTGGATCAAAGGATCTATGGTTTTCCCTCGAGTCTTTTCCACGAGGCTTTCCCACGAGGCTTTCCCACAGGGCTGTCCCACGTGCACACGTGGTGGGAGTCGATCCTTGGCTTGAACGTCAAGGCAGTGCAGGGAAAACAGGTTCCTCTGGAATGGACTGACACATCTGGGGGACTCTTGGAATGGTGGCACGACCCTGGAGTTCCTCTCGCCTTTCCTGTGGAGAGTGCCTCCTCTTGAGATGCGACGGGAACGCCGGGAATTCTTTCCCTACGAAACAGGGAAAGGATCCCTCATCTCGAGCTAGGAGTCGGTAACGGAGCTCCCCTGGATGTGGGCGGGACACCACGTGCTTCCTCTCGAGTGGAGACGGGTATGTCGGGGAACTTCTTGAGTTGCAGCAAGGGTGTGAAGGACCCTTTGGAAGTTCCAGTGGTTAGACGTGATTAGCCTCGAGAAGCCTCAGCGGAAATGGGCCTCATCTCGCCTGGAGGGCAAAACCTCCTGGATTTTCTCGAGTTGCGGCAGGTGCTCTCGACTTACGACGGGGACCTCAGGGAACCGCTCTGGTGGCCTCAGGAAAGGCCAGTCCCCATGCGAGTTCCTCGGGGTCCTCTCGGGATTCCTCTCCCGTCGATGCCGGGGCCTAAGACCTTGTGTGGAGTCGGGGCCGGAACCTGAGGATTCCTCTCCAGTGCTGACATGGATCTTGGGGTACTTCTGGAGTCTCCCCAGGGGAGTCAGTCCTCCTCTCGAATGCGGGCATGCACTTGCGCTTTCCTCCAGAGGGGTAGCAGCAGTGTCACGCAGTCCGCCGCGTGGATCAAAGGATCTATGGTTTTCCCTCGAGTCTTTCCCACGAGGCTTTCCCACGAGGCTTTCCCACAGGGCTGTCCCACGTGCACACGTGGTGGGAGTCGATCCTCGGCTTGAACGTCAAGGCAGTGCAGGGAAAACAGGTTCCTCTGGAATGGACTGACACATCTGGGGGACTCTTGGAATGGTGTCTCGACCCTGGAGTTCCTCTCGCCTTTCCTGTGGAGAGCGCCTCCTCTTGAGATGCGACGGGAACGCCGGGAATTCTTTCCCTACGAAACAGGGAAAGGATCCCTCATCTCGAGCTAGGAGGCGGAAACGGGGCTCCCCTGGATGTGTGCGGGACCCCACGTGCTTCCTCTCGAGTAGAGACGGGTATGTCGGGGAACTTCTTGAGTTGCAGCAATGGTGTGAAGGACCCTTTGGAAGTTCCAGTGGTTAGATGTGATTGGCCTCGAGAAGCCTCAGCGGAAATGGGCCTCATCTCGCCTGGAGGGCAAAACCTCCTGGATTTTCTCGAGTTGCGGCAGGTGCGCTCGACTTACGACGGGGACCTCAAGGACCCGCTCTGGTGGCGTCAGGACAGGCCAGTCCCCATGCGAGTTCCTCGGGGGCCTCTCGGGATTCCTCTCCCGTCGATGCCGGGCCTGAGACCTTGTGCGGAGTCGGGGCCGGAACCTGAGGATTCCTCTCCAGTGCTGACATGGATCTGGGGTACTTCTGGAGTCTCCCGAGGGGAGTCAGTCCTCGTCTCGAATGCGGGCATGCATTGCGCTTTCCTCCAGAGCGGTAGCAGCAGTGTCACGCAGTCCGCCGCGTGGATCAAAGGATCTATGGTTTTCCCTCGAGTCATTCCCACGAGGCTTTCCCACGAGGCTTTCCCACAGGGCTGTCCCACGTGCACACGTGGTGGGAGTCGATCCTCGGCTTGAACGTCAAGGCAGTGCAGGGAAAACAGGTTCCTCTGGAATGGACTGACACATCTGGGGGACTCTTGGAATGGTGGAACGACTCTGGAGTTCCTCTCGCCTTTCCTGTGGAGAGCACCTCCTCTTGAGATGCGACGGGAACGCCGGGAATTCTTTCCCTACGAAACAGGGAAAGGATCCCTCATCTCGAGCTAGGAGGCGGAAACGGGGCTCCCCTGGATGTGTGCGGGACCCCACGTGCTTCCTCTCGAGTGGAGACGGGTATGTCGGGGAACTTCTTGAGTTGCAGCAAGGGTGTGAAGGACCCTTGGAAGTTCCAGTGGTTAGACGTGATTGGCCTCGAGAAGCCTCAGCGGAAATGGGCCTCATCTCGCCTGGAGGGCAAAACCTCCTGGATTTTCTCGAGTTGCGGCAGGTGCTCTCGACTTACGACGGGGACCTCAGGGACCCGCTCTGGTGGCCTCAGGAAAGGCCAGTCCCCATGCGAGTTCCTCGGGGGCCTCTCGGGATTCCTCTCCCTTCGATGCCGGGGCCTAAGACCTTGTGTGGAGTCGGGGCCGGAACCTGAGGATTCCTCTCCAGTGCTGACATGGATCTGGGGTACTTCTGGAGTCTCCCCAGGGGAGTCAGTCCTCGTCTCGAATGCGGGCATGCATTGCGCTTTCCTCCAGAGCGGTAGCAGCAGTGTCACGCAGTCCGCCGCGTGGATCAAAGGATCTATGGTTTTCCCTCGAGTCTTTCCCACGAGGCTTTCCCACGAGGCTTTCCCACAGGGCTGTCCCACGTGCACACGTGGTGGGAGTCGATCCTCGGCTTGAACGTCAAGGCAGTGCAGGGAAAACAGGTTCCTCTGGAATGGACTGACACATCTGGGGGACTCTTGGAATGGTGGAACGACCCTGGAGTTCCTCTCGCCTTTCCTGTGGAGAGCGCCTCCTCTTGAGATGCGACGGGAACGCCGGGAATTCTTTCCCTACGAAACAGGGAAAGGATCCCTCATCTCGAGCTAGGAGGCGGAAACGGGGCTCCCCTGGATGTGTGCGGGACCCCACGTGCTTCCTCTCGAGTGGAGACGGGTATGTCGGGGAACTTCTTGAGTTGCAGCAAGGGTGTGAAGGACCCTTGGAAGTTCCAGTGGTTAGACGTGATTGGCCTCGAGAAGCCTCAGCGGAAATGGGCCTCATCTCGCCTGGAGGGCAAAACCTCCTGGATTTTCTCGAGTTGCGGCAGGTGCTCTCGACTTACGACGGGGACCTCAGGGACCCGCTCTGGTGGCCTCAGGAAAGGCCAGTCCCCATGCGAGTTCCTCGGGGGCCTCTCGGGATTCCTCTCCCTTCGATGCCGGGGCCTAAGACCTTGTGTGGAGTCGGGGCCGGAACCTGAGGATTCCTCTCCAGTGCTGACATGGATCTTGGGGTACTTCTGGAGTCTCCCCAGGTTAGTCAGTCCTCGTCTCGAATGCGGGCATGCACTTGCGCTTTCCTCCAGAGCGGTAGCAGCAGTGTCACGCAGTCCGCCGCGTGGATCAAAGGATCTATGGTTTTCCCTCGAGTCTTTCCCACGAGGCTTTCCCACGAGGCTTTCCCACAGGGCTGTCCCACGTGCACACGTGGTGGGAGTCGATCCTCGGCTTGAACGTCAAGGCAGTGCAGGGAAAACAGGTTCCTCTGGAATGGACTGACACATCTGGGGGACTCTTGGAATGGTGTCTCGACCCTGGAGTTCCTCTCGCCTTTCCTGTGGAGAGCGCCTCCTCTTGAGATGCGACGGTAACGCCGGGAATTGTTTCCCTATGAAACAGGGAAAGGATCCCTCATCTCGAGCTAGGAGGCGGAAACGGGGCTCCCCTGGATGTGTGTGGGACACCACGTGCTTCCTCTCGAGTGGAGACGGGTATGTCGGGGAACTTCTTGAGTTGCAGCAAGGGTGTGAAGGACCCTTTGGAAGTTCCAGTGGTTACATTTGATTGGCCTCGAGAAGCCTGAGCGGAAATGGGCCTCATCTCGCCTGGAGGGCAAAACCTCCTGGATTTTCTCCAGTTGCGGCAGGTGCTCTCGACTTACGACGGGGACCTCAGGGACCGGCTCTGGTGGCCTCAGGAAAGGCCAGTCCCCATGCGAGCTCTTCGGGGGTCTCTCGGGATTCCTCTCCCGTCGATGCCGGGGCCTAAGACCTTGTGTGGAGTCGGGGCCGGAACCTGATGATTCCTCTCCAGTGCTGACATGGATCTTGGGGTACTTCTGGAGTCTCCCCACGGGAGTCAGTCCTCGTCTCGAATGCGGGCATGCACTTGCGCTTTCCTCCAGAGCGGTAGCAGCAGTGTCACGCAGTCCGCCGCGTGGATCAAAGGATCTATGGTTTTCCCTCGAGTCTTTTCCACGAGGCTTTCCCACGAGGCTTTCCCACAGGGCTGTCCCACGTGCACACGTGGTGGGAGTCGATCCTTGGCTTGAACGTCAAGGCAGTGCAGGGAAAACAGGTTCCTCTGGAATGGACTGACACATCTGGGGGACTCTTGGAATGGTGGAACGACCCTGGAGTTCCTCTCGCCTTTCCTGTGGAGAGCGCCTCCTCTTGAGATGCGACGGGAACGCCGGGAATTCTTTCCCTACGAAACAGGGAAAGGATCCCTCATCTCGAGCTAGGAGGCGGAAACGGGGCTCCCCTGGATGTGTGCGGGACCCCACGTGCTTCCTCTCGAGTGGAGACGGGTATGTCGGGGAACTTCTTGAGTTGCAGCAAGGGTGTGAAGGACCCTTGGAAGTTCCAGTGGTTAGACGTGATTGGCCTCGAGAAGCCTCAGCGGAAATGGGCCTCATCTCGCCTGGAGGGCAAAACCTCCTGGATTTTCTCGAGTTGCGGCAGGTGCTCTCGACTTACGACGGGGACCTCAGGGACCCGCTCTGGTGGCCTCAGGAAAGGCCAGTCCCCATGCGAGTTCCTCGGGGGCCTCTCGGGATTCCTCTCCCTTCGATGCCGGGGCCTAAGACCTTGTGTGGAGTCGGGGCCGGAACCTGAGGATTCCTCTCCAGTGCTGACATGGATCTTGGGGTACTTCTGGAGTCTCCCCAGGGGAGTCAGTCCTCGTCTCGAATGCGGGCATGCACTTGCGCTTTCCTCCAGAGCGGTAGCAGCAGTGTCACGCAGTCCGCCGCGTGGATCAAAGGATCTATGGTTTTCCCTCGAGTCTTTCCCACGAGGCTTTCCCACGAGGCTTTCCCACAGGGCTGTCCCACGTGCACACGTGGTGGGAGTCGATCCTCGGCTTGAACGTCAAGGCAGTGCAGGGAAAACAGGTTCCTCTGGAATGGACTGACACATCTGGGGGACTCTTGGAATGGTGTCTCGACCCTGGAGTTCCTCTCGCCTTTCCTGTGGAGAGCGCCTCCTCTTGAGATGCGACGGTAACGCCGGGAATTCTTTCCCTATGAAACAGGGAAAGGATCCCTCATCTCGAGCTAGGAGGCGGAAACGGGGCTCCCCTGGATGTGTGTGGGACACCACGTGCTTCCTCTCGAGTGGAGACGGGTCTGTCGGGGAACTTCTTGAGTTGCAGCAAGGGTGTGAAGGACCCTTTGGAAGTTCCAGTGGTTACATTTGATTGGCCTCGAGAAGCCTCAGCGGAAATGGGCCTCATCTCGCCTGGAGGGCAAAACCTCCTGGATTTTCTCCAGTTGCGGCAGGTGCTCTCGACTTACGACGGGGACCTCAGGGACCAGCTCTGGTGGCCTCAGGAAAGGCCAGTCCCCATGCGAGTTCTTCGGGGGTCTCTCGGGATTCCTCTCCCGTCGATGCCGGGGCCTAAGACCTTGTGTGGAGTCGGGGCCGGAACCTGAGGATTCCTCTCCAGTGCTGACATGGATCTTGGGGTACTTCTGGAGTCTCCCCAGGGGAGTCAGTCCTCGTCTCGAATGCGGGCATGCACTTGCGCTTTCCTCCAGAGCGGTAGCAGCAGTGTCACGCAGTCCGCCGCGTGGATCAAAGGATCTATGGTTTTCCCTCGAGTCTTTTCCACGAGGCTTTCCCACGAGGCTTTCCCACAGGGCTGTCCCACGTGCACACGTGGTGGGAGTCGATCCTTGGCTTGAACGTCAAGGCAGTGCAGGGAAAACAGGTTCCTCTGGAATGGACTGACACATCTGGGGGACTCTTGGAATGGTGGCACGACCCTGGAGTTCCTCTCGCCTTTCCTGTGGAGAGTGCCTCCTCTTGAGATGCGACGGGAACGCCGGGAATTCTTTCCCTACGAAACAGGGAAAGGATCCCTCATCTCGAGCTAGGAGTCGGTAACGGAGCTCCCCTGGATGTGGGCGGGACACCACGTGCTTCCTCTCGAGTGGAGACGGGTATGTCGGGGAACTTCTTGAGTTGCAGCAAGGGTGTGAAGGACCCTTTGGAAGTTCCAGTGGTTAGACGTGATTAGCCTCGAGAAGCCTCAGCGGAAATGGGCCTCATCTCGCCTGGAGGGCAAAACCTCCTGGATTTTCTCGAGTTGCGGCAGGTGCTCTCGACTTACGACGGGGACCTCAGGGACCCGCTCTGGTGGCCTCAGGAAAGGCCAGTCCCCATGCGAGTTCCTCGGGGTCCTCTCGGGATTCCTCTCCCGTCGATGCCGGGGCCTAAGACCTTGTGTGGAGTCGGGGCCGGAACCTGAGGATTCCTCTCCAGTGCTGACATGGATCTTGGGGTACTTCTGGAGTCTCCCCAGGGGAGTCAGTCCTCCTCTCGAATGCGGGCATGCACTTGCGCTTTCCTCCAGAGGGGTAGCAGCAGTGTCACGCAGTCCGCCGCGTGGATCAAAGGATCTATGGTTTTCCCTCGAGTCTTTCCCACGAGGCTTTCCCACGAGGCTTTCCCACAGGGCTGTCCCACGTGCACACGTGGTGGGAGTCGATCCTCGGCTTGAACGTCAAGGCAGTGCAGGGAAAACAGGTTCCTCTGGAATGGACTGACACATCTGGGGGACTCTTGGAATGGTGTCTCGACCCTGGAGTTCCTCTCGCCTTTCCTGTGGAGAGCGCCTCCTCTTGAGATGCGACGGGAACGCCGGGAATTCTTTCCCTACGAAACAGGGAAAGGATCCCTCATCTCGCGCTAGGAGGCGGAAACGGGGCTCCCCTGGATGTGTGCGGGACCCCACGTGCTTCCTCTCGAGTAGAGACGGGTATGTCGGGGAACTTCTTGAGTTGCAGCAATGGTGTGAAGGACCCTTTGGAAGTTCCAGTGGTTAGATGTGATTGGCCTCGAGAAGCCTCAGCGGAAATGGGCCTCATCTCGCCTGGAGGGCAAAACCTCCTGGATTTTCTCGAGGTGCGGCAGGTGCGCTCGACTTACGACGGGGACCTCAAGGACCCGCTCTGGTGGCGTCAGGAAAGGCCAGTCCCCATGCGAGTTCCTCGGGGTCCTCTCGGGATTCCTCTCCCGTCGATGCCGGGCCTGAGACCTTGTGCGGAGTCGGGGCCGGAAACTGAGGATTCCTCTCCAGTGCTGACATGGATCTGGGGTACTTCTGGAGTCTCCCGAGGGGAGTCAGTCCTCGTCTCGAATGCGGGCATGCATTGCGCTTTCCTCCAGAGCGGTAGCAGCAGTGTCACGCAGTCCGCCGCGTGGATCAAAGGATCTATGGTTTTCCCTCGAGTCATTCCCACGAGGCTTTCCCACGAGGCTTTCCCACAGGGCTGTCCCACGTGCACACGTGGTGGGAGTCGATCCTCGGCTTGAACGTCAAGGCAGTGCAGGGAAAACAGGTTCCTCTGGAATGGACTGACACATCTGGGGGACTCTTGGAATGGTGGAACGACTCTGGAGTTCCTCTCGCCTTTCCTGTGGAGAGCACCTCCTCTTGAGATGCGACGGGAACGCCGGGAATTCTTTCCCTACGAAACAGGGAAAGGATCCCTCATCTCGAGCTAGGAGGCGGATACGGGGCTCCCCTGGATGTGTGCGGGACCCCACGTGCTTCCTCTCGAGTGGAGACGGGTATGTCGGGGAACTTCTTGAGTTGCAGCAAGGGTGTGAAGGACCCTTGGAAGTTCCAGTGGTTAGACGTGATTGGCCTCGAGAAGCCTCAGCGGAAATGGGCCTCATCTCGCCTGGAGGGCAAAACCTCCTGGATTTTCTCGAGTTGCGGCAGGTGCTCTCGACTTACGACGGGGACCTCAGGGACCCGCTCTGGTGGCCTCAGGAAAGGCCAGTCCTCATGCGAGTTCCTCGGGGGCCTCTCGGGATTCCTCTCCCTTCGATGCCGGGGCCTAAGACCTTGTGTGGAGTCGGGGCCGGAACCTGAGGATTCCTCTCCAGTGCTGACATGGATCTGGGGTACTTCTGGAGTCTCCCCAGGGGAGTCAGTCCTCGTCTCGAATGCGGGCATGCATTGCGCTTTCCTCCAGAGCGGTAGCAGCAGTGTCACGCAGTCCGCCGCGTGGATCAAAGGATCTATGGTTTTCCCTCGAGTCTTTCCCACGAGGCTTTCCCACGAGGCTTTCCCACAGGGCTGTCCCACGTGCACACGTGGTGGGAGTCGATCCTCGGCTTGAACGTCAAGGCAGTGCAGGGAAAACAGGTTCCTCTGGAATGGACTGACACATCTGGGGGACTCTTGGAATGGTGTCTCGACCCTGGAGTTCCTCTCGCCTTTCCTGTGGAGAGCGCCTCCTCTTGAGATGCGACGGTAACGCCGGGAATTGTTTCCCTATGAAACAGGGAAAGGATCCCTCATCTCGAGCTAGGAGGCGGAAACGGGGCTCCCCTGGATGTGTGTGGGACACCACGTGCTTCCTCTCGAGTGGAGACGGGTATGTCGGGGAACTTCTTGAGTTGCAGCAAGGGTGTGAAGGACCCTTTGGAAGTTCCAGTGGTTACATTTGATTGGCCTCGAGAAGCCTGAGCGGAAATGGGCCTCATCTCGCCTGGAGGGCAAAACCTCCTGGATTTTCTCCAGTTGCGGCAGGTGCTCTCGACTTACGACGGGGACCTCAGGGACCGGCTCTGGTGGCCTCAGGAAAGGCCAGTCCCCATGCGAGTTCTTCGGGGGTCTCTCGGGATTCCTCTCCCGTCGATGCCGGGGCCTAAGACCTTGTGTGGAGTCGGGGCCGGAACCTGAGGATTCCTCTCCAGTGCTGACATGGATCTTGGGGTACTTCTGGAGTCTCCCCAGGGGAGTCAGTCCTCGTCTCGAATGCGGGCATGCACTTGCGCTTTCCTCCAGAGCGGTAGCAGCAGTGTCACGCAGTCCGCCGCGTGGATCAAAGGATCTATGGTTTTCCCTCGAGTCTTTTCCACGAGGCTTTCCCACGAGGCTTTCCCACAGGGCTGTCCCACGTGCACACGTGGTGGGAGTCGATCCTTGGCTTGAACGTCAAGGCAGTGCAGGGAAAACAGGTTCCTCTGGAATGGACTGACACATCTGGGGGACTCTTGGAATGGTGGCACGACCCTGGAGTTCCTCTCGCCTTTCCTGTGGAGAGTGCCTCCTCTTGAGATGCGACGGGAACGCCGGGAATTCTTTCCCTACGAAACAGGGAAAGGATCCCTCATCTCGAGCTAGGAGTCGGTAACGGAGCTCCCCTGGATGTGGGCGGGACACCACGTGCTTCCTCTCGAGTGGAGACGGGTATGTCGGGGAACTTCTTGAGTTGCAGCAAGGGTGTGAAGGACCCTTTGGAAGTTCCAGTGGTTAGACGTGATTAGCCTCGAGAAGCCTCAGCGGAAATGGGCCTCATCTCGCCTGGAGGGCAAAACCTCCTGGATTTTCTCGAGTTGCGGCAGGTGCTCTCGACTTACGACGGGGACCTCAGGGACCCGCTCTGGTGGCGTCAGGAAAGGCCAGTCCCCATGCGAGTTCCTCGGGGTCCTCTCGGGATTCCTCTCCCGTCGATGCCGGGCCTGAGACCTTGTGCGGAGTCGGGGCCGGAACCTGAGGATTCCTCTCCAGTGCTGACATGGATCTGGGGTACTTCTGGAGTCTCCCGAGGGGAGTCAGTCCTCGTCTCGAATGCGGGCATGCATTGCGCTTTCCTCCAGAGCGGTAGCAGCAGTGTCACGCAGTCCGCCGCGTGGATCAAAGGATCTATGGTTTTCCCTCGAGTCATTCCCACGAGGCTTTCCCACGAGGCTTTCCCACAGGGCTGTCCCACGTGCACACGTGGTGGGAGTCGATCCTCGGCTTGAACGTCAAGGCAGTGCAGGGAAAACAGGTTCCTCTGGAATGGACTGACACATCTGGGGGACTCTTGGAATGGTGGAACGACTCTGGAGTTCCTCTCGCCTTTCCTGTGGAGAGCACCTCCTCTTGAGATGCGACGGGAACGCCGGGAATTCTTTCCCTACGAAACAGGGAAAGGATCCCTCATCTCGAGCTAGGAGGCGGAAACGGGGCTCCCCTGGATGTGTGCGGGACCCCACGTGCTTCCTCTCGAGTGGAGACGGGTATGTCGGGGAACTTCTTGAGTTGCAGCAAGGGTGTGAAGGACCCTTGGAAGTTCCAGTGGTTAGACGTGATTGGCCTCGAGAAGCCTCAGCGGAAATGGGCCTCATCTCGCCTGGAGGGCAAAACCTCCTGGATTTTCTCGAGTTGCGGCAGGTGCTCTCGACTTACGACGGGGACCTCAGGGACCCGCTCTGGTGGCCTCAGGAAAGGCCAGTCCCCATGCGAGTTCCTCGGGGTCCTCTCGGGATTCCTCTCCCTTCGATGCCGGGGCCTAAGACCTTGTGTGGAGTCGGGGCCGGAACCTGAGGATTCCTCTCCAGTGCTGACATGGATCTGGGGTACTTCTGGAGTCTCCCCAGGGGAGTCAGTCCTCGTCTCGAATGCGGGCATGCATTGGGCTTTCCTCCAGAGCGGTAGCAGCAGTGTCACGCAGTCCGCCGCGTGGATCAAAGGATCTATGGTTTTCCCTCGAGTCTTTCCCACGAGGCTTTCCCACGAGGCTTTCCCACAGGGCTGTCCCACGTGCACACGTGGTGGGAGTCGATCCTCGGCTTGAACGTCAAGGCAGTGCAGGGAAAACAGGTTCCTCTGGAATGGACTGACACATCTGGGGGACTCTTGGAATGGTGGAACGACCCTGGAGTTCCTCTCGCCTTTCCTGTGGAGAGCGCCTCCTCTTGAGATGCGACGGGAACGCCGGGAATTCTTTCCCTACGAAACAGGGAAAGGATCCCTCATCTCGAGCTAGGAGGCGGAAACGGGGCTCCCCTGGATGTGTGCGGGACCCCACGTGCTTCCTCTCGAGTGGAGACGGGTATGTCGGGGAACTTCTTGAGTTGCAGCAAGGGTGTGAAGGACCCTTGGAAGTTCCAGTGGTTAGACGTGATTGGCCTCGAGAAGCCTCAGCGGAAATGGGCCTCATCTCGCCTGGAGGGCAAAACCTCCTGGATTTTCTCGAGTTGCGGCAGGTGCTCTCGACTTACGACGGGGACCTCAGGGACCCGCTCTGGTGGCCTCAGGAAAGGCCAGTCCCCATGCGAGTTCCTCGGGGGCCTCTCGGGATTCCTCTCCCTTCGATGCCGGGGCCTAAGACCTTGTGTGGAGTCGGGGCCGGAACCTGAGGATTCCTCTCCAGTGCTGACATGGATCTTGGGGTACTTCTGGAGTCTCCCCAGGGGAGTCAGTCCTCGTCTCGAATGCGGGCATGCACTTGCGCTTTCCTCCAGAGCGGTAGCAGCAGTGTCACGCAGTCCGCCGCGTGGATCAAAGGATCTATGGTTTTCCCTCGAGTCTTTCCCACGAGGCTTTCCCACGAGGCTTTCCCACAGGGCTGTCCCACGTGCACACGTGGTGGGAGTCGATCCTCGGCTTGAACGTCAAGGCAGTGCAGGGAAAACAGGTTCCTCTGGAATGGACTGACACATCTGGGGGACTCTTGGAATGGTGTCTCGACCCTGGAGTTCCTCTCGCCTTTCCTGTGGAGAGCGCCTCCTCTTGAGATGCGACGGTAACGCCGGGAATTGTTTCCCTATGAAACAGGGAAAGGATCCCTCATCTCGAGCTAGGAGGCGGAAACGGGGCTCCCCTGGATGTGTGTGGGACACCACGTGCTTCCTCTCGAGTGGAGACGGGTATGTCGGGGAACTTCTTGAGTTGCAGCAAGGGTGTGAAGGACCCTTTGGAAGTTCCAGTGGTTACATTTGATTGGCCTCGAGAAGCCTCAGCGGAAATGGGCCTCATCTCGCCTGGAGGGCAAAACCTCCTGGATTTTCTCCAGTTGCGGCAGGTGCTCTCGACTTACGACGGGGACCTCAGGGACCGGCTCTGGTGGCCTCAGGAAAGGCCAGTCCCCATGCGAGTTCTTCGGGGGTCTCTCGGGATTCCTCTCCCGTCGATGCCGGGGCCTAAGACCTTGTGTGGAGTCGGGGCCGGAACCTGAGGATTCCTCTCCAGTGCTGACATGGATCTTGGGGTACTTCTGGAGTCTCCCCAGGGGAGTCAGTCCTCGTCTCGAATGCGGGCATGCACTTGCGCTTTCCTCCAGAGCGGTAGCAGCAGTGTCACGCAGTCCGCCGCGTGGATCAAAGGATCTATGGTTTTCCCTCGAGTCTTTTCCACGAGGCTTTCCCACGAGGCTTTCCCACAGGGCTGTCCCACGTGCACACGTGGTGGGAGTCGATCCTTGGCTTGAACGTCAAGGCAGTGCAGGGAAAACAGGTTCCTCTGGAATGGACTGACACATCTGGGGGACTCTTGGAATGGTGGCACGACCCTGGAGTTCCTCTCGCCTTTCCTGTGGAGAGTGCCTCCTCTTGAGATGCGACGGGAACGCCGGGAATTCTTTCCCTACGAAACAGGGAAAGGATCCCTCATCTCGAGCTAGGAGTCGGTAACGGAGCTCCCCTGGATGTGGGCGGGACACCACGTGCTTCCTCTCGAGTGGAGACGGGTATGTCGGGGAACTTCTTGAGTTGCAGCAAGGGTGTGAAGGACCCTTTGGAAGTTCCAGTGGTTAGACGTGATTAGCCTCGAGAAGCCTCAGCGGAAATGGGCCTCATCTCGCCTGGAGGGCAAAACCTCCTGGATTTTCTCGAGTTGCGGCAGGTGCGCTCGACTTACGACGGGGACCTCAAGGACCCGCTCTGGTGGCGTCAGGAAAGGCCAGTCCCCATGCGAGTTCCTCGGGGGCCTCTCGGGATTCCTCTCCCGTCGATGCCGGGCCTGAGACCTTGTGTGGAGTCGGGGCCGGAAACTGAGGATTCCTCTCCAGTGCTGACATGGATCTGGGGTACTTCTGGAGTCTCCCCAGGGGAGTCAGTCCTCGTCTCGAATGCGGGCATGCATTGCGCTTTCCTCCAGAGCGGTAGCAGCAGTGTCACGCAGTCCGCCGCGTGGATCAAAGGATCTATGGTTTTCCCTCGAGTCATTCCCACGAGGCTTTCCCACGAGGCTTTCCCACAGGGCTGTCCCACGTGCACACGTGGTGGGAGTCGATCCTCGGCTTGAACGTCAAGGCAGTGCAGGGAAAACAGGTTCCTCTGGAATGGACTGACACATCTGGGGGACTCTTGGAATGGTGGAACGACTCTGGAGTTCCTCTCGCCTTTCCTGTGGAGAGCACCTCCTCTTGAGATGCGACGGGAACGCCGGGAATTCTTTCCCTACGAAACAGGGAAAGGATCCCTCATCTCGAGCTAGGAGGCGGAAACGGGGCTCCCCTGGATGTGTGCGGGACCCCACGTGCTTCCTCTCGAGTGGAGACGGGTATGTCGGGGAACTTCTTGAGTTGCAGCAAGGGTGTGAAGGACCCTTGGAAGTTCCAGTGGTTAGACGTGATTGGCCTCGAGAAGCCTCAGCGGAAATGGGCCTCATCTCGCCTGGAGGGCAAAACCTCCTGGATTTTCTCGAGTTGCGGCAGGTGCTCTCGACTTACGACGGGGACCTCAGGGACCCGCTCTGGTGGCCTCAGGAAAGGCCAGTCCCCATGCGAGTTCCTCGGGGTCCTCTCGGGATTCCTCTCCCTTCGATGCCGGGGCCTAAGACCTTGTGTGGAGTCGGGGCCGGAACCTGAGGATTCCTCTCCAGTGCTGACATGGATCTGGGGTACTTCTGGAGTCTCCCCAGGGGAGTCAGTCCTCGTCTCGAATGCGGGCATGCATTGCGCTTTCCTCCAGAGCGGTAGCAGCAGTGTCACGCAGTCCGCCGCGTGGATCAAAGGATCTATGGTTTTCCCTCGAGTCTTTCCCACGAGGCTTTCCCACGAGGCTTTCCCACAGGGCTGTCCCACGTGCACACGTGGTGGGAGTCGATCCTCGGCTTGAACGTCAAGGCAGTGCAGGGAAAACAGGTTCCTCTGGAATGGACTGACACATCTGGGGGACTCTTGGAATGGTGGAACGACCCTGGAGTTCCTCTCGCCTTTCCTGTGGAGAGCGCCTCCTCTTGAGATGCGACGGGAACGCCGGGAATTCTTTCCCTACGAAACAGGGAAAGGATCCCTCATCTCGAGCTAGGAGGCGGAAACGGGGCTCCCCTGGATGTGTGCGGGACCCCACGTGCTTCCTCTCGAGTGGAGACGGGTATGTCGGGGAACTTCTTGAGTTGCAGCAAGGGTGTGAAGGACCCTTGGAAGTTCCAGTGGTTAGACGTGATTGGCCTCGAGAAGCCTCAGCGGAAATGGGCCTCATCTCGCCTGGAGGGCAAAACCTCCTGGATTTTCTCGAGTTGCGGCAGGTGCTCTCGACTTACGACGGGGACCTCAGGGACCCGCTCTGGTGGCCTCAGGAAAGGCCAGTCCCCATGCGAGTTCCTCGGGGGCCTCTCGGGATTCCTCTCCCTTCGATGCCGGGGCCTAAGACCTTGTGTGGAGTCGGGGCCGGAACCTGAGGATTCCTCTCCAGTGCTGACATGGATCTTGGGGTACTTCTGGAGTCTCCCCAGGGGAGTCAGTCCTCGTCTCGAATGCGGGCATGCACTTGCGCTTTCCTCCAGAGCGGTAGCAGCAGTGTCACGCAGTCCGCCGCGTGGATCAAAGGATCTATGGTTTTCCCTCGAGTCTTTCCCACGAGGCTTTCCCACGAGGCTTTCCCACAGGGCTGTCCCACGTGCACACGTGGTGGGAGTCGATCCTCGGCTTGAACGTCAAGGCAGTGCAGGGAAAACAGGTTCCTCTGGAATGGACTGACACATCTGGGGGACTCTTGGAATGGTGTCTCGACCCTGGAGTTCCTCTCGCCTTTCCTGTGGAGAGCGCCTCCTCTTGAGATGCGACGGTAACGCCGGGAATTGTTTCCCTATGAAACAGGGAAAGGATCCCTCATCTCGAGCTAGGAGGCGGAAACGGGGCTCCCCTGGATGTGTGTGGGACACCACGTGCTTCCTCTCGAGTGGAGACGGGTATGTCGGGGAACTTCTTGAGTTGCAGCAAGGGTGTGAAGGACCCTTTGGAAGTTCCAGTGGTTACATTTGATTGGCCTCGAGAAGCCTCAGCGGAAATGGGCCTCATCTCGCCTGGAGGGCAAAACCTCCTGGATTTTCTCCAGTTGCGGCAGGTGCTCTCGACTTACGACGGGGACCTCAGGGACCGGCTCTGGTGGCCTCAGGAAAGGCCAGTCCCCATGCGAGTTCTTCGGGGGTCTCTCGGGATTCCTCTCCCGTCGATGCCGGGGCCTAAGACCTTGTGTGGAGTCGGGGCCGGAACCTGAGGATTCCTCTCCAGTGCTGACATGGATCTTGGGGTACTTCTGGAGTCTCCCCAGGGGAGTCAGTCCTCGTCTCGAATGCGGGCATGCACTTGCGCTTTCCTCCAGAGCGGTAGCAGCAGTGTCACGCAGTCCGCCGCGTGGATCAAAGGATCTATGGTTTTCCCTCGAGTCTTTTCCACGAGGCTTTCCCACGAGGCTTTCCCACAGGGCTGTCCCACGTGCACACGTGGTGGGAGTCGATCCTTGGCTTGAACGTCAAGGCAGTGCAGGGAAAACAGGTTCCTCTGGAATGGACTGACACATCTGGGGGACTCTTGGAATGGTGGCACGACCCTGGAGTTCCTCTCGCCTTTCCTGTGGAGAGTGCCTCCTCTTAAGATGCGACGGGAACGCCGGGAATTCTTTCCCTACGAAACAGGGAAAGGATCCCTCATCTCGAGCTAGGAGTCGGTAACGGAGCTCCCCTGGATGTGGGCGGGACACCACGTGCTTCCTCTCGAGTGGAGACGGGTATGTCGGGGAACTTCTTGAGTTGCAGCAAGGGTGTGAAGGACCCTTTGGAAGTTCCAGTGGTTAGACGTGATTAGCCTCGAGAAGCCTCAGCGGAAATGGGCCTCATCTCGCCTGGAGGGCAAAACCTCCTGGATTTTCTCGAGTTGCGGCAGGTGCGCTCGACTTACGACGGGGACCTCAAGGACCCGCTCTGGTGGCGTCAGGAAAGGCCAGTCCCCATGCGAGTTCCTCGGGGGCCTCTCGGGATTCCTCTCCCGTCGATGCCGGGCCTGAGACCTTGTGTGGAGTCGGGGCCGGAAACTGAGGATTCCTCTCCAGTGCTGACATGGATCTGGGGTACTTCTGGAGTCTCCCCAGGGGAGTCAGTCCTCGTCTCGAATGCGGGCATGCATTGCGCTTTCCTCCAGAGCGGTAGCAGCAGTGTCACGCAGTCCGCCGCGTGGATCAAAGGATCTATGGTTTTCCCTCGAGTCTTTCCCACGAGGCTTTCCCACGAGGCTTTCCCACAGGGCTGTCCCACGTGCACACGTGGTGGGAGTCGATCCTCGGCTTGAACGTCAAGGCAGTGCAGGGAAAACAGGTTCCTCTGGAATGGACTGACACATCTGGGGTACTCTTGGAATGGTGGAACGACCCTGGAGTTCCTCTCGCCTTTCCTGTGGAGAGCGCCTCCTCTTGAGATGCGACGGGAACGCCGGGAATTCTTTCCCTACGAAACAGGGAAAGGATCCCTCATCTCGAGCTAGGAGGCGGAAACGGGGCTCCCCTGGATGTGTGCGGGAACCCACGTGCTTCCTCTCGAGTGGAGACGGGTATGTCGGGGAACTTCTTGAGTTGCAGCAAGGGTGTGAAGGACCCTTGGAAGTTCCAGTGGTTAGACGTGATTGGCCTCGAGAAGCCTCAGCGGAAATGGGCCTCATCTCGCCTGGAGGGCAAAACCTCCTGGATTTTCTCGAGTTGCGGCAGGTGCTCTCGACTTACGACGGGGACCTCAGGGACCCGCTCTGGTGGCCTCAGGAAAGGCCAGTCCCCATGCGAGTTCCTCGGGGGCCTCTCGGGATTCCTCTCCCTTCGATGCCGGGGCCTAAGACCTTGTGTGGAGTCGGGGCCGGAACCTGAGGATTCCTCTCCAGTGCTGACATGGATCTTGGGGTACTTCTGGAGTCTCCCCAGGTTAGTCAGTCCTCGTCTCGAATGCGGGCATGCACTTGCGCTTTCCTCCAGAGCGGTAGCAGCAGTGTCACGCAGTCCGCCGCGTGGATCAAAGGATCTATGGTTTTCCCTCGAGTCTTTCCCACGAGGCTTTCCCACGAGGCTTTCCCACAGGGCTGTCCCACGTGCACACGTGGTGGGAGTCGATCCTCGGCTTGAACGTCAAGGCAGTGCAGGGAAAACAGGTTCCTCTGGAATGGACTGACACATCTGGGGGACTCTTGGAATGGTGTCTCGACCCTGGAGTTCCTCTCGCCTTTCCTGTGGAGAGCGCCTCCTCTTGAGATGCGACGGTAACGCCGGGAATTGTTTCCCTATGAAACAGGGAAAGGATCCCTCATCTCGAGCTAGGAGGCGGAAACGGGGCTCCCCTGGATGTGTGTGGGACACCACGTGCTTCCTCTCGAGTGGAGACGGGTATGTCGGGGAACTTCTTGAGTTGCAGCAAGGGTGTGAAGGACCCTTTGGAAGTTCCAGTGGTTACATTTGATTGGCCTCGAGAAGCCTCAGCGGAAATGGGCCTCATCTCGCCTGGAGGGCAAAACCTCCTGGATTTTCTCCAGTTGCGGCAGGTGCTCTCGACTTACGACGGGGACCTCAGGGACCGGCTCTGGTGGCCTCAGGAAAGGCCAGTCCCCATGCGAGTTCTTCGGGGGTCTCTCGGGATTCCTCTCCCGTCGATGCCGGGGCCTAAGACCTTGTGTGGAGTCGGGGCCGGAACCTGAGGATTCCTCTCCAGTGCTGACATGGATCTTGGGGTACTTCTGGAGTCTCCCCAGGGGAGTCA
This sequence comes from Ovis canadensis, assembly GCF_042477335.2. Taxonomy (NCBI): domain Eukaryota; kingdom Metazoa; phylum Chordata; class Mammalia; order Artiodactyla; family Bovidae; genus Ovis; species Ovis canadensis. The sequence continues at coordinate 7,062,448 of NC_091252.1, forward strand.
GTCCTCGTCTCGAATGCGGGCATGCACTTGCGCTTTCCTCCAGAGCGGTAGCAGCAGTGTCACGCAGTCCGCCGCGTGGATCAAAGGATCTATGGTTTTCCCTCGAGTCTTTTCCACGAGGCTTTCCCACGAGGCTTTCCCACAGGGCTGTCCCACGTGCACACGTGGTGGGAGTCGATCCTTGGCTTGAACGTCAAGGCAGTGCAGGGAAAACAGGTTCCTCTGGAATGGACTGACACATCTGGGGGACTCTTGGAATGGTGGCACGACCCTGGAGTTCCTCTCGCCTTTCCTGTGGAGAGTGCCTCCTCTTGAGATGCGACGGGAACGCCGGGAATTCTTTCCCTACGAAACAGGGAAAGGATCCCTCATCTCGAGCTAGGAGGCGGAAACGGGGCTCCCCTGGATGTGTGCGGGACCCCATGTGCTTCCTCTCGAGTAGAGACGGGTATGTCGGGGAACTTCTTGAGTTGCAGCAATGGTGTGAAGGACCCTTTGGAAGTTCCAGTGGTTAGATGTGATTGGCCTCGAGAAGCCTCAGCGGAAATGGGCCTCATCTCGCCTGGAGGGCAAAACCTCCTGGATTTTCTCGAGTTGCGGCAGGTGCGCTCGACTTACGACGGGGACCTCAAGGACCCGCTCTGGTGGCGTCAGGAAAGGCCAGTCCCCATGCGAGTTCCTCGGGGGCCTCTCGGGATTCCTCTCCCGTCGATGCCGGGCCTGAGACCTTGTGCGGAGTCGGGGCCGGAACCTGAGGATTCCTCTCCAGTGCTGACATGGATCTGGGGTACTTCTGGAGTCTCCCCAGGGGAGTCAGTCCTCGTCTCGAATGCGGGCATGCATTGCGCTTTCCTCCAGAGCGGTAGCAGCAATGTCACGCAGTCCGCCGCGTGGATCAAAGGATCTATGGTTTTCCCTCGAGTCATTCCCACGAGGCTTTCCCACGAGGCTTTCCCACAGGGCTGTCCCACGTGCACACGTGGTGGGAGTCGATCCTCCGCTTGAACGTCAAGGCAGTGCAGGGAAAACAGGTTCCTCTGGAATGGACTGACACATCTGGGGGACTCTTGGAATGGTGGAACGACCCTGGAGTTCCTCTCGCCTTTCCTGTGGAGAGCGCCTCCTCTTGAGATGCGACGGGAACGCCGGGAATTCTTTCCCTACGAAACAGGGAAAGGATCCCTCATCTCGAGCTAGGAGGCGGAAACGGGGCTCCCCTGGATGTGTGCGGGACCCCACGTGCTTCCTCTCGAGTGGAGACGGGTATGTCGGGGAACTTCTTGAGTTGCAGCAAGGGTGTGAAGGACCCTTGGAAGTTCCAGTGGTTAGACGTGATTGGCCTCGAGAAGCCTCAGCGGAAATGGGCCTCATCTCGCCTGGAGGGCAAAACCTCCTGGATTTTCTCGAGTTGCGGCAGGTGCTCTCGACTTACGACGGGGACCTCAGGGACCCGCTCTGGTGGCCTCAGGAAAGGCCAGTCCCCATGCGAGTTCCTCGGGGGCCTCTCGGGATTCCTCTCCCTTCGATGCCGGGGCCTAAGACCTTGTGTGGAGTCGGGGCCGGAACCTGAGGATTCCTCTCCAGTGCTGACATGGATCTTGGGGTACTTCTGGAGTCTCCCCAGGGGAGTCAGTCCTCGTCTCGAATGCGGGCATGCATTGCGCTTTCCTCCAGAGCGGTAGCAGCAGTGTCACGCAGTCCGCCGCGTGGATCAAAGGATCTATGGTTTTCCCTCGAGTCTTTCCCACGAGGCTTTCCCACGAGGCTTTCCCACAGGGCTGTCCCACGTGCACACGTGGTGGGAGTCGATCCTCGGCTTGAACGTCAAGGCAGTGCAGGGAAAACAGGTTCCTCTGGAATGGACTGACACATCTGGGGGACTCTTGGAATGGTGGAACGACCCTGGAGTTCCTCTCGCCTTTCCTGTGGAGAGCGCCTCCTCTTGAGATGCGACGGGAACGCCGGGAATTCTTTCCCTACGAAACAGGGAAAGGATCCCTCATCTCGAGCTAGGAGGCGGAAACGGGGCTCCCCTGGATGTGTGCGGGACCCCACGTGCTTCCTCTCGAGTGGAGACGGGTATGTCGGGGAACTTCTTGAGTTGCAGCAAGGGTGTGAAGGACCCTTGGAAGTTCCAGTGGTTAGACGTGATTGGCCTCGAGAAGCCTCAGCGGAAATGGGCCTCATCTCGCCTGGAGGGCAAAACCTCCTGGATTTTCTCGAGTTGCGGCAGGTGCTCTCGACTTACGACGGGGACCTCAGGGACCCGCTCTGGTGGCCTCAGGAAAGGCCAGTCCCCATGCGAGTTCCTCGGGGGCCTCTCGGGATTCCTCTCCCTTCGATGCCGGGGCCTAAGACCTTGTGTGGAGTCGGGGCCGGAACCTGAGGATTCCTCTCCAGTGCTGACATGGATCTTGGGGTACTTCTGGAGTCTCCCCAGGGGAGTCAGTCCTCGTCTCGAATGCGGGCATGCATTGCGCTTTCCTCCAGAGCGGTAGCAGCAGTGTAACGCAGTCCGCCGCGTGGATCAAAGGATCTATGGTTTTCCCTCGAGTCTTTCCCACGAGGCTTTCCCACGAGGCTTTCCCACAGGGCTGTCCCACGTGCACACGTGGTGGGAGTCGATCCTCGGCTTGAACGTCAAGGCAGTGCAGGGAAAACAGGTTCCTCTGGAATGGACTGACACATCTGGGGGACTCTTGGAATGGTGTCTCGACCCTGGAGTTCCTCTCGCCTTTCCTGTGGAGAGCGCCTCCTCTTGAGATGCGACGGTAACGCCGGGAATTCTTTCCCTATGAAACAGGGAAAGGATCCCTCATCTCGAGCTAGGAGGCGGAAACGGGGCTCCCCTGGATGTGTGTGGGACACCACGTGCTTCCTCTCGAGTGGAGACGGGTATGTCGGGGAACTTCTTGAGTTGCAGCAAGGGTGTGAAGGACCCTTTGGAAGTTCCAGTGGTTACATTTGATTGGCCTCGAGAAGCCTCAGCGGAAATGGGCCTCATCTCGCCTGGAGGGCAAAACCTCCTGGATTTTCTCCAGTTGCGGCAGGTGCTCTCGACTTACGACGGGGACCTCAGGGACCGGCTCTGGTGGCCTCAGGAAAGGCCAGTCCCCATGCGAGTTCTTCGGGGGTCTCTCGGGATTCCTCTCCCGTCGATGCCGGGGCCTAATACCTTGTGTGGAGTCGGGGCCGGAACCTGAGGATTCCTCTCCAGTGCTGACATGGATCTTGGGGTACTTCTGGAGTCTCCCCAGGGGAGTCAGTCCTCGTCTCGAATGCGGGCATGCACTTGCGCTTTCCTCCAGAGCGGTAGCAGCAGTGTCACGCAGTCCGCCGCGTGGATCAAAGGATCTATGGTTTTCCCTCGAGTCTTTCCCACGAGGCTTTCCCACGAGGCTTTCCCACAGGGCTGTCCCACGTGCACACGTGGTGGGAGTCGATCCTCGGCTTGAACGTCAAGGCAGTGCAGGGAAAACAGGTTCCTCTGGAATGGACTGACACATCTGGGGGACTCTTGGAATGGTGGCACGACCCTGGAGTTCCTCTCGCCTTTCCTGTGGAGAGTGCCTCCTCTTGAGATGCGACGGGAACGCCGGGAATTCTTTCCCTACGAAACAGGGAAAGGATCCCTCATCTCGAGCTAGGAGTCGGTAACGGAGCTCCCCTGGATGTGGGCGGGACACCACGTGCTTCCTCTCGAGTGGAGACGGGTATGTCGGGGAACTTCTTGAGTTGCAGCAAGGGTGTGAAGGACCCTTTGGAAGTTCCAGTGGTTAGACGTGATTAGCCTCGAGAAGCCTCAGCGGAAATGGGCCTCATCTCGCCTGGAGGGCAAAACCTCCTGGATTTTCTCGAGTTGCGGCAGGTGCTCTCGACTTACGACGGGGACCTCAGGGACCCGCTCTGGTGGCCTCAGGAAAGGCCAGTCCCCATGCGAGTTCCTCGGGGGCCTCTCGGGATTCCTCTCCTGTCGATGCCGGGGCCTAAGACCTTGTGTGGAGTCGGGGCCGGAACCTGAGGATTCCTCTCCAGTGCTGACATGGATCTTGGGGTACGTCTGGAGTCTCCCCAGGGGAGTCAGTCCTCGTCTCGAATGCGGGCATGCACTTGCGCTTTCCTCCAGAGCGGTAGCAGCAGTGTCACGCAGTCCGCCGCGTGGATCAAAGGATCTATGGTTTTCCCTCGAGTCATTCCCACGAGGCTTTCCCACGAGGCTTTCCCACAGGGCTGTCCCACGTGCACACGTGGTGGGAGTCGATCCTCGGCTTGAACGTCAAGGCAGTGCAGGGAAAACAGGTTCCTCTGGAATGGACTGACACATCTGGGGGACTCTTGGAATGGTGGCACGACCCTGGAGTTCCTCTCGCCTTTCCTGTGGAGAGCGCCTCCTCTTGAGATGTGACGGGAACACCGGGAATTTTTTCCCTACGAAACAGGGAAAGGATCCATCATCTCGAGCTAGGAGGCGGAAACGGGGCTCCCCTGGAGGTGTGCGGGACCCCACGTGCTTCCTCTCGAGTGGAGACGGGTATGTCGGGGAAGTTCTTGAGTTGCAGCAAGGGTGTGAAGGACCCTTTGGAAGTTCCAGTGGTTACATTTGATTGGCCTCGAGAAGCCTCAGCGGAAATGGGCCTCATCTCGCCTGGAGGGCAAAACCTCCTGGATTTTCTCCAGTTGCGGCAGGTGCTCTCGACTTACGACGGGGACCTCAGGGACCGGCTCTGGTGGCCTCAGGAAAGGCCAGTCCCCATGCGAGTTCTTCGGGGGTCTCTCGGGATTCCTCTCCCGTCGATGCCGGGGCCTAATACCTTGTGTGGAGTCGGGGCCGGAACCTGAGGATTCCTCTCCAGTGCTGACATGGATCTTGGGGTACTTCTGGAGTCTCCCCAGGGGAGTCAGTCCTCGTCTCGAATGCGGGCATGCACTTGCGCTTTCCTCCAGAGCGGTAGCAGCAGTGTCACGCAGTCCGCCGCGTGGATCAAAGGATCTATGGTTTTCCCTCGAGTCTTTTCCACGAGGCTTTCCCACGAGGCTTTCCCACAGGGCTGTCCCACGTGCACACGTGGTGGGAGTCGATCCTTGGCTTGAACGTCAAGGCAGTGCAGGGAAAACAGGTTCCTCTGGAATGGACTGACACATCTGGGGGACTCTTGGAATGGTGGCACGACCCTGGAGTTCCTCTCGCCTTTCCTGTGGAGAGTGCCTCCTCTTGAGATGCGACGGGAACGCCGGAAATTCTTCCCCTACGAAACAGGGAAAGGATCCCTCATCTCGAGCTAGGAGTCGGTAACGGAGCTCCCCTGGATGTGGGCGGGACACCACGTGCTTCCTCTCGAGTGGAGACGGGTATGTCGGGGAACTTCTTGAGTTGCAGCAAGGGTGTGAAGGACCCTTTGGAAGTTCCAGTGGTTAGACGTGAGTAGCCTCGAGAAGCCTCAGCGGAAATGGGCCTCATCTCGCCTGGAGGGCAAAACCTCCTGGATTTTCTCGAGTTGCGGCAGGTGCTCTCGACTTACGACGGGGACCTCAGGGACCCGCTCTGGTGGCCTCAGGAAAGGCCAGTCCCCATGCGAGTTCCTCGGGGTCCTCTCGGGATTCCTCTCCCGTCGATGCCGGGGCCTAAGACCTTGTGTGGAGTCGGGGCCGGAACCTGAGGATTCCTCTCCAGTGCTGACATGGATCTTGGGGTACTTCTGGAGTCTCCCCAGGGGAGTCAGTCCTCCTCTCGAATGCGGGCATGCACTTGCGCTTTCCTCCAGAGGGGTAGCAGCAGTGTCACGCAGTCCGCCGCGTGGATCAAAGGATCTATGGTTTTCCCTCGACTCTTTCCCACGAGGCTTTCCCACGAGGCTTTCCCACAGGGCTGTCCCACGTGCACACGTGGTGGGAGTCGATCCTCGGCTTGAACGTCAAGGCAGTGCAGGGAAAACAGGTTCCTCTGGAATGGACTGACACATCTGGGGGACTCTTGGAATGGTGGAACGACCCTGGAGTTACTCTCGCCTTTCCTGTGGAGAGCGCCTCCTCTTGAGATGCGACGGGAACGCCGGGAATTCTTTCCCTACGAAACAGGGAAAGGATCCCTCATCTCGAGCTAGGAGGCGGAAACGGGGCTCCCCTGGATGTGTGCCTGACCCCACGTGCTTCCTCTCGAGTGGAGACGGGTATGTCGGGGAACTTCTTGAGTTGCAGCAAGGGTGTGAAGGACCCTTGGAAGTTCCAGTGGTTAGACGTGATTGGCCTCGAGAAGCCTCAGCGGAAATGGGCCTCATCTCGCCTGGAGGGCAAAACCTCCTGGATTTTCTCGAGTTGCGGCAGGTGCTCTCGACTTACGACGGGGACCTCAGGGACCCGCTCTGGTGGCCTCAGGAAAGGCCAGTCCCCATGCGAGTTCCTCGGGGGCCTCTCGGGATTCCTCTCCCTTCGATGCCGGGGCCTAAGACCTTGTGTGGAGTCGGGGCCGGAACCTGAGGATTCCTCTCCAGTGCTGACATGGATCTTGGGGTACTTCTGGAGTCTCCCCAGGGGAGTCAGTCCTCGTCTCGAATGCGGGCATGCATTGCGCTTTCCTCCAGAGCGGTAGCAGCAGTGTCACGCAGTCCGCCGCGTGGATCAAAGGATCTATGGTTTTCCCTCGAGTCTTTCCCACGAGGCTTTCCCACGAGGCTTTCCCACAGGGCTGTCCCACGTGCACACGTGGTGGGAGTCGATCCTCGGCTTGAACGTCAAGGCAGTGCAGGGAAAACAGGTTCCTCTGGAATGGACTGACACATCTGGGGGACTCTTGGAATGGTGGAACGACCCTGGAGTTCCTCTCGCCTTTCCTGTGGAGAGCGCCTCCTCTTGAGATGCGACGGGAACGCCGGGAATTCTTTCCCTACGAAACAGGGAAAGGATCCCTCATCTCGAGCTAGGAGGCGGAAACGGGGCTCCCCTGGATGTGTGCGGGACCCCACGTGCTTCCTCTCGAGTGGAGACGGGTATGTCGGGGAACTTCTTGAGTTGCAGCAAGGGTGTGAAGGACCCTTGGAAGTTCCAGTGGTTAGACGTGATTGGCCTCGAGAAGCCTCAGCGGAAATGGGCCTCATCTCGCCTGGAGGGCAAAACCTCCTGGATTTTCTCGAGTTGCGGCAGGTGCTCTCGACTTACGACGGGGACCTCAGGGACCCGCTCTGGTGGCCTCAGGAAAGGCCAGTCCCCATGCGAGTTCCTCGGGGGCCTCTCGGGATTCCTCTCCCTTCGATGCCGGGGCCTAAGACCTTGTGTGGAGTCGGGGCCGGAACCTGAGGATTCCTCTCCAGTGCTGACATGGATCTTGGGGTACTTCTGGAGTCTCCCCAGGGGAGTCAGTCCTCGTCTCGAATGCGGGCATGCATTGCGCTTTCCTCCAGAGCGGTAGCAGCAGTGTCACGCAGTCCGCCGCGTGGATCAAAGGATCTATGGTTTTCCCTCGAGTCTTTCCCACGAGGCTTTCCCACGAGGCTTTCCCACAGGGCTGTCCCACGTGCACACGTGGTGGGAGTCGATCCTCGGCTTGAACGTCAAGGCAGTGCAGGGAAAACAGGTTCCTCTGGAATGGACTGACACATCTGGGGGACTCTTGGAATGGTGTCACGACCCTGGAGTTCCTCTCGCCTTTCCTGTGGAGAGCGCCTCCTCTTGAGATGCGACGGTAACGCCGGGAATTCTTTCCCTATGAAACAGGGTAGGATCCCTCATCTCGAGCTAGTAGGCGGAAACGGGGCTCCCCTGGATGTGTGTGGGACACCACGTGCTTCCTCTCGAGTGGAGACGGGTATGTCGGGGAACTTCTTGAGTTGCAGCAAGGGTGTGAAGGACCCTTTGGAAGTTCCAGTGGTTACATTTGATTGGCCTCGAGAAGCCTCAGCGGAAATGGGCCTCATCTCGCCTGGAGGGCAAAACCTCCTGGATTTTCTCCAGTTGCGGCAGGTGCTCTCGACTTACGACGGGGACCTCAGGGACCGGCTCTGGTGGCCTCAGGAAAGGCCAGTCCCCATGCGAGTTCTTCGGGGGTCTCTCGGGATTCCTCTCCCGTCGATGCCGGGGCCTAATACCTTGTGTGGAGTCGGGGCCGGAACCTGAGGATTCCTCTCCAGTGCTGACATGGATCTTGGGGTACTTCTGGAGTCTCCCCAGGGGAGTCAGTCCTCGTCTCGAATGCGGGCATGCACTTGCGCTTTCCTCCAGAGCGGTAGCAGCAGTGTCACGCAGTCCGCCGCGTGGATCAAAGGATCTATGGTTTTCCCTCGAGTCTTTCCCACGAGGCTTTCCCACGAGGCTTTCCCACAGGGCTGTCCCACGTGCACACGTGGTGGGAGTCGATCCTTGGCTTGAACGTCAAGGCAGTGCAGGGAAAACAGGTTCCTCTGGAATGGACTGACACATCTGGGGGACTCTTGGAATGGTGGCACGACCCTGGAGTTCCTCTCGCCTTTCCTGTGGAGAGTGCCTCCTCTTGAGATGCGACGGGAACGCCGGGAATTCTTTCCCTACGAAACAGGGAAAGGATCCCTTATCTCGACCTAGGAGTCGGTAACGGAGCTCCCCTGGATGTGGGCGGGACACCACGTGCTTCCTCTCGAGTGGAGACGGGTATGTCGGGGAACTTCTTGAGTTGCAGCAAGGGTGTGAAGGACCCTTTGGAAGTTCCAGTGGTTAGACGTGATTAGCCTCGAGAAGCCTCAGCGGAAATGGGCCTCATCTCGCCTGGAGGGCAAAACCTCCTGGATTTTCTCGAGTTGCGGCAGGTGCTCTCGACTTACGACGGGGACCTCAGGGACCCGCTCTGGTGGCCTCAGGAAAGGCCAGTCCCCATGCGAGTTCCTCGGGGGCCTCTCGGGATTCCTCTCCTGTCGATGCCGGGGCCTAAGACCTTGTGTGGAGTCGGGGCCGGAACCTGAGGATTCCTCTCCAGTGCTGACATGGATCTTGGGGTACGTCTGGAGTCTCCCCAGGGGAGTCAGTCCTCGTCTCGAATGCGGGCATGCACTTGCGCTTTCCTCCAGAGCGGTAGCAGCAGTGTCACGCAGTCCGCCGCGTGGATCAAAGGATCTATGGTTTTCCCTCGAGTCTTTCCCACGAGGCTTTCCCACGAGGCTTTCCCACAGGGCTGTCCCACGTGCACACGTGGTGGGAGTCGATCCTCGGCTTGAACGTCAAGGCAGTGCAGGGAAAACAGGTTCCTCTGGAATGGACTGACACATCTGGGGGACTCTTGGAATGGTGGCACGACCCTGGAGTTCCTCTCGCCTTTCCTGTGGAGAGCGCCTCCTCTTGAGATGTGACGGGAACGCCGGGAATTTTTTCCCTACGAAACAGAGAAAGGATCCATCATCTCGAGCTAGGAGGCGGAAACGGGGCTCCCCTGGATGTGTGCGGGACCCCATGTGCTTCCTCTCGAGTGGAGACGGGTATGTCGGGGAAGTTCTTGAGTTGCAGCAAGGGTGTGAAGGACCCTTTGGAAGTTCCAGTGGTTACATTTGATTGGCCTCGAGAAGCCTCAGCGGAAATGGGCCTCATCTCGCCTGGAGGGCAAAACCTCCTGGATTTTCTCGAGTTGCGGCAGGTGCTCTCGACTTACGACGGGGACCTCAGGGACCGGCTCTGGTGGCCTAAGGAAAGGCCAGTCCCCATGCGAGTTCTTCGGGGGTCTCTCGGGATTCCTCTCCCGTCGATGCCGGGGCCTAATACCTTGTGTGGAGTCGGGGCCGGAACCTGAGGATTCCTCTCCAGTGCTGACATGGATCTTGGGGTACTTCTGGAGTCTCCCCAGGGGAGTCAGTCCTCGTCTCGAATGCGGGCATGCACTTGCGCTTTCCTCCAGAGCGGTAGCAGCAGTGTCACGCAGTCCGCCGCGTGGATCAAAGGATCTATGGTTTTCCCTCGAGTCTTTTCCACGAGGCTTTCCCACGAGGCTTTCCCACAGGGCTGTCCCACGTGCACACGTGGTGGGAGTCGATCCTTGGCTTGAACGTCAAGGCAGTGCAGGGAAAACAGGTTCCTCTGGAATGGACTGACACATCTGGGGGACTCTTGGAATGGTGGCACGACCCTGGAGTTCCTCTCGCCTTTCCTGTGGAGAGTGCCTCCTCTTGAGATGCGACGGGAACGCCGGGAATTCTTTCCCTACGAAACAGGGAAAGGATCCCTCATCTCGAGCTAGGAGTCGGTAACGGAGCTCCCCTGGATGTGGGCGGGACACCACGTGCTTCCTCTCGAGTGGAGACGGGTATATCGGGGAACTTCTTGAGTTGCAGCAAGGGTGTGAAGGACCCTTTGGAAGTTCCAGTGGTTAGACGTGATTAGCCTCGAGAAGCCTCAGCGGAAATGGGCCTCATCTCACCTGGAGGGCAAAACCTCCTGGATTTTCTCGAGTTGCGGCAGGTGCTCTCGACTTACGACGGGGACCTCAGGGACCCGCTCTGGTGGCCTCAGGAAAGGCCAGTCCCCATGCGAGTTCCTCGGGGTCCTCTCGGGATTCCTCTCCCGTCGATGCCGGGGCCTAAGACCTTGTGTGGAGTCGGGGCCGGAACCTGAGGATTCCTCTCCAGTGCTGACATGGATCTTGGGGTACTTCTGGAGTCTCCCCAGGGGAGTCAGTCCTCCTCTCGAATGCGGGCATGCACTTGCGCTTTCCTCCAGAGGGGTAGCAGCAGTGTCACGCAGTCCGCCGCGTGGATCAAAGGATCTATGGTTTTCCCTCGAGTCTTTCCCACGAGGCTTTCCCACGAGGCTTTCCCACAGGGCTGTCCCACGTGCACACGTGGTGGGAGTCGATCCTCGGCTTGAACGTCAAGGCAGTGCAGGGAAAACAGGTTCCTCTGGAATGGACTGACACATCTGGGGGACTCTTGGAATGGTGTCTCGACCCTGGAGTTCCTCTCGCCTTTCCTGTGGAGAGCGCCTCCTCTTGAGATGCGACGGGAACGCCGGGAATTCTTTCCCTACGAAACAGGGAAAGGATCCCTCATCTCAAGCTAGGAGGCGGAAACGGGGCTCCCCTGGATGTGTGCGGGACCCCACGTGCTTCCTCTCGAGTGGAGACGGGTATGTCGGGGAACTTCTTGAGTTGCAGCAAGGGTGTGAAGGACCCTTGGAAGTTCCAGTGGTTAGACGTGATTGGCCTCGAGAAGCCTCAGCGGAAATGGGCCTCATCTCGCCTGGAGGGCAAAACCTCCTGGATTTTCTCGAGTTGCGGCAGGTGCTCTCGACTTACGACGGGGACCTCAGGGACCCGCTCTGGTGGCCTCAGGAAAGGCCAGTCCCCATGCGAGTTCCTCGGGGGCCTCTCGGGATTCCTCTCCCTTCGATGCCGGGGCCTAAGACCTTGTGTGGAGTCGGGGCCGGAACCTGAGGATTCCTCTCCAGTGCTGACATGGATCTTGGGGTACTTCTGGAGTCTCCCCAGGGGAGTCAGTCCTCGTCTCGAATGCGGGCATGCATTGCGCTTTCCTCCAGAGCGGTAGCAGCAGTGTCACACAGTCCGCCGCGTGGATCAAAGGATCTATGGTTTTCCCTCGAGTCTTTCCCACGAGGCTTTCCCACGAGGCTTTCCCACAGGGCTGTCCCACGTGCACACGTGGTGGGAGTCGATCCTCGGCTTGAACGTCAAGGCAGTGCAGGGAAAACAGGTTCCTCTGGAATGGACTGACACATCTGGGGGACTCTTGGAATGGTGGCACGACCCTGGAGTTCCTCTCGCCTTTCCTGTGGAGAGTGCCTCCTCTTGAGATGCGACGGGAACGCCGGGAATTCTTTCCCTACGAAACAGGGAAAGGATCCCTCATCTCGAGCTAGGAGTCGGTAACGGAGCTCCCCTGGATGTGGGCGGGACACCACGTGCTTCCTCTCGAGTGGAGACGGGTATGTCGGGGAACTTCTTGAGTTGCAGCAAGGGTGTGAAGGACCCTTTGGAAGTTCCAGTGGTTAGACGTGATTAGCCTCGAGAAGCCTCAGCGGAAATGGGCCTCATCTCGCCTGGAGGGCAAAACCTCCTGGATTTTCTCGAGTTGCGGCAGGTGCTCTCGACTTACGACGGGGACCTCAGGGACCCGCTCTGGTGGCCTCAGGAAAGGCCAGTCCCCATGCGAGTTCCTCGGGGGCCTCTCGGGATTCCTCTCCTGTCGATGCCGGGGCCTAAGACCTTGTGTGGAGTCGGGGCCGGAACCTGAGGATTCCTCTCCAGTGCTGACATGGATCTTGGGGTACGTCTGGAGTCTCCCCAGGGGAGTCAGTCCTCGTCTCGAATGCGGGCATGCACTTGCGCTTTCCTCCAGAGCGGTAGCAGCAGTGTCACGCAGTCCGCCGCGTGGATCAAAGGATCTATGGTTTTCCCTCGAGTCTTTCCCACGAGGCTTTCCCACGAGGCTTTCCCACAGGGCTGTCCCACGTGCACACGTGGTGGGAGTCGATCCTCGGCTTGAACGTCAAGGCAGTGCAGGGAAAACAGGTTCCTCTGGAATGGACTGACACATCTGGGGGACTCTTGGAATGGTGGAACGACCCTGGAGTTCCTCTCGCCTTTCCTGTGGAGAGCGCCTCCTCTTGAGATGCGACGGGAACGCCGGGAATTCTTTCCCTACGAAACAGGGAAAGGATCCCTCATCTCGAGCTAGGAGGCGGAAACGGGGCTCCCCTGGATGTGTGCGGGACCCCACGTGCTTCCTCTCGAGTGGAGACGGGTATGTCGGGGAACTTCTTGAGTTGCAGCAAGGGTGTGAAGGACCCTTGGAAGTTCCAGTGGTTAGACGTGATTAGCCTCGAGAAGCCTCAGCGGAAATGGGCCTCATCTCGCCTGGAGGGCAAAACCTCCTGGATTTTCTCGAGTTGCGGCAGGTGCTCTCGACTTACGACGGGGACCTCAGGGACCCGCTCTGGTGGCCTCAGGAAAGGCCAGTCCCCATGCGAGTTCCTCGGGGGCCTCTCGGGATTCCTCTCCCTTCGATGCCGGGGCCTAAGACCTTGTGTGGAGTCGGGGCCGGAACCTGAGGATTACTCTCCAGTGCTGACATGGATCTTGGGGTACTTCTGGAGTCTCCCCAGGGGAGTCAGTCCTCGTCTCGAATGCGGGCATGCATTGCGCTTTCCTCCAGAGCGGTAGCAGCAGTGTCACACAGTCCGCCGCGTGGATCAAAGGATCTATGGTTTTCCCTCGAGTCTTTCCCACGAGGCTTTCCCACGAGGCTTTCCCACAGGGCTGTCCCACGTGCACACGTGGTGGGAGTCGATCCTCGGCTTGAACGTCAAGGCAGTGCAGGGAAAACAGGTTCCTCTGGAATGGACTGACACATCTGGGGGACTCTTGGAATGGTGTCTCGACCCTGGAGTTCCTCTCGCCTTTCCTGTGGAGAGCGCCTCCTCTTGAGATGCGACGGGAACGCCGGGAATTCTTTCCCTACGAAACAGGGAAAGGATCCCTCATCTCGAGCTAGGAGTCGGTAACGGAGCTCCCCTGGATGTGGGCGGGACACCACGTGCTTCCTCTCGAGTGGAGACGGGTATGTCGGGGAACTTCTTGAGTTGCAGCAAGGGTGTGAAGGACCCTTTGGAAGTTCCAGTGGTTAGACGTGATTAGCCTCGAGAAGCCTCAGCGGAAATGGGCCTCATCTCGCCTGGAGGGCAAAACCTCCTGGATTTTCTCGAGTTGCGGCAGGTGCTCTCGACTTACGACGGGGACCTCAGGGACCCGCTCTGGTGGCCTCAGGAAACGCCAGTCCCCATGCGAGTTCCTCGGGGGCCTCTCGGGATTCCTCTCCTGTCGATGCCGGGGCCTAAGACCTTGTGTGGAGTCGGGGCCGGAACCTGAGGATTCCTCTCCAGTGCTGACATGGATCTTGGGGTACGTCTGGAGTCTCCCCAGGGGAGTCAGTCCTCGTCTCGAATGCGGGCATGCACTTGCGCTTTCCTCCAGAGCGGTAGCAGCAGTGTCACGCAGTCCGCCGCGTGGATCAAAGGATCTATGGTTTTCCCTCGAGTCTTTCCCACGAGGCTTTCCCACGAGGCTTTCCCACAGGGCTGTCCCACGTGCACACGTGGTGGGAGTCGATCCTCGGCTTGAACGTCAAGGCAGTGCAGGGAAAACAGGTTCCTCTGGAATGGACTGACACATCTGGGGGACTCTTGGAATGGTGGCACGACCCTGGAGTTCCTCTCGCCTTTCCTGTGGAGAGCGCCTCCTCTTGAGATGTGACGGGAACGCCGGGAATTTTTTCCCTACGAAACAGGGAAAGGATCCATCATCTCGAGCTAGGAGGCGGAAACGGGGCTCCCCTGGATGTGTGCGGGACCCCACGTGCTTCCTCTCGAGTGGAGACGGGTATGTCGGGGAAGTTCTTGAGTTGCAGCAAGGGTGTGAAGTACCCTTTGGAAGTTCCAGTGGTTAGACGTGATTAGCCTGGAGAAGCCTCCACGGAAATGGGCCTCATCTCGCCTGGAGGGCAAAACCTCCTGGATTTTCTCGAGTTGCGGCAGGTGCTCTCGACTTACGACGGGGACCTCAGGGACCCGCTCTGGTGGCCTCAGGAAAGGCCAGTCCCCATGCGAGTTCCTCGGGGGCCTCTGGGGATTCCTCTCCCGTCGATGCCGGGGCCTAAGTCCTTGTGTGGAGTCGGGGCCGGAACCTGAGGATTCCTCTCCAGTGCTGACATGGATCTTGGGGTACTTCTGGAGTCTCCCCAGGGGAGTCAGTCTTCGTCTCGAATGCGGGCATGCACTTGCGCTTTCCTCCAGAGCGGCAGCAGCAGTGTCACGCAGTCTGCCGCGTGGATCAAAGGATCTATGGTTTTCCCTCGAGTTTTTCCCACGAGGCTTTCCCACGTGGCTTTCCCACAGGGCTGTCCCACGTGCACACGTGGTGGGAGTCGATCCTCGGCTTGAACGTCAAGGCAGTGCAGGGAAAACAGGTTCCTCTGTAATGGACTGACACATCTGGGGGACTCTTGGAATGGTGGCACGACCCTGGAGTTCCTCTCGCCTTTCCTGTGGAGAGCGCCTCCTCTTTAGATGCGACGGGAACGCCGGGAATTCTTTCCCTACGAAACAGGGAAAGGATCCCTCATCTCGAGTTAGGAGGCGGAAACGGGGCTCCCCTGGATGTGTGCAGGACCCATGTGCTTCCTCTCGAGTGGAGACGGGTATGTCGGGGAACTTCTTGATTTGCAGCAAGGGTGTGAAGGACCCTTTGGAAGTTCCAGTAGTTGGACGTGATTAGCCTCGAGAAGCCTCAGCGGAAATGGGCCTCATCTCGCTTGGAGGGCAAAAGCTCCTGGATTTTCTCGAGTTGCGGCAGGTGCTCTCGACTTACGCCGGGGACCTCAGGGACCCGCTCTGGTGGCCTCAGGAAAGGCCAGTCCCCATGCGAGTTCCTCGGGGGCCTCTCGGGATTCCTCTCCCGTCGATGCCGGGGCCTAAGACCTTGTGTGGAGTCGGGGCCGGAACCTGAGGTTTCCTCTCCAGTGCTGACATGGATCTTGGGGTACTTCTGGAGTCTCCCCAGGGGAGTCAGTCCTCGTCTCGAATGCGGGCATGCACTTGCGCTTTCCTCCAGAGCGGTAGCAGCAGTGTCACGCAGTCCGCCGCGTGGATCAAAGGATCTATGGTTTTCCCTCGAGTCTTTCCCACGAGGCTTTCCCAAGAGGCTTTCCCACAGGGCTGTCCCACGTGCACACGTGGTGGGAGTCGATCCTCGGCTTGAACGTCAAGGCAGTGCAGGGAAAACAGGTTCCTCTGGAATGGACTGACACATCTGGGGGACTCTTGGAATGGTGGCACGACCCTGGAGTTCCTCTCGCCTTTCCTGTGGTGAGCGCCTCCTCTTGAGATGCGACGGGAACGCCGGGAATTCTTTCCCTACGAAACAGGGAAAGGATCCCTCATCTCGAGCTAGGAGGCGGAAACGGGGCTCCCCTGGATGTGTGCGGGACCCACGTGCTTCCTCTCGAGTGGAGACGGGTATGTCGGGGAACTTCTTGAGTTGCAGCAAGGGTGTGAAGGACCCTTTGGAAGTTCCAGTGGTTAGACGTGATTAGCCTCGAGAAGCCTCAGCGGAAATGGTCCTCATCTCGCCTGGAAGCCAAAACCTCCTGGATTTTCTCGAGTTGCGGCAGGTGCTCTCGACTTACGACGGGGACCTCAGGGACCCGCTCTGGTGGCCTCAGGAAAGGCCAGTCCCCATGCGAGTTCCTCGGGGGCCTCTCGGGATTCCTCTCCCGTCGATGCCGGGGCCTAAGACCTTGTGTGGAGTCGGGGCCGGAACCTGAGGATTCCTCTCCAGTGCTGACATGGATCTTGGGGTACTTCTGGAGTCTCCCCAGGGGAGTCAGTCCTCGTCTCGAATGCGGGCATGCACTTGCGCTTTCCTCCAGAGCGGTAGCAGCAGTGTCACGCAGTCCGCCGCGTGGATCAAAGGATCTATGGTTTTCCCTCGAGTCTTTCCCACGAGGCTTTCCCACGAGGCTTTCCCACAGGGCTGTCCCACGTGCACACGTGGTGGGAGTCGATCCTCGGCTTGAACGTCAAGGCAGTGCAGGGAAAACAGGTTCCTCTGGAATGGACTGACACATCTGGGGGACTCTTGGAATGGTGGCATGACCCTGGAGTTCCTCTCGCCTTTTCTGTGGAGAGCGCCTCCTCTTGAGATGCGACGGGAACGCCGGGAATTCTTTCCCTACGAAACAGGGAAAGGATCCCTCATCTGGAGCTAGGAGGCGGAAACGGGGCTCCCCTGGATGTGTGCGGGACCCCACGTGCTTCCTCTCGAGTGGAGACGGGTACGTCGGGAAACTTCTTGAGTTGCAGCAAGGGTGTGAAGGACCCTTTGGAAGTTCAAGTGGTTAGATGTGATTGGCCTCGAGAAGCCTCAGCGGAAATGGGCCTCATCTCGCATGGAGGGCAAAACCTCCTGGATTTTCTCGAGTTGCGGCAGGTGCTCTCGACTTACGACGGGGACCCCAGGGAACCGCTCTGGTGGCCTCAGGAAAGGCCAGTCCCCATGCGAGTTCCTCGGGGGCTTCTCGGGATTCCTCTCCCGTCGATGCCGGGGCCTAAGACCTTGTGTGGAGTCGGGGCCGGAACCTGAGGATTCCTCTCCAGTGCTGACATGGATCTTGGGGTACTTCTGGAGTCTCCGCAGGGGAGTCAGTCCTCGTGTCGAATGCGGGCATGCACTTGCGCTTTCCTCCAGAGCGGTAGCAGCAGTGTCACGCAGTCCTCCGCGTGGATAAAAGGATCTATTGTTTTCCCTCGAGTCTTTCCCACGAGGCTTTCCCACGAGGCTTTCCCACAGGGCTGTCCCACGTGCACACGTGGTGGGAGTCGATCCTCGGCTTGAATGTCAAGGCAGTGCAGGGAAAACAGGTTCCTCTGGAATGGACTGACACATCTGGGGGACTCTTGGAATGGTGGCACGACCCTGGTGTTCCTCTCGCCTTTCCTGTGGAGAGCGCCTCCTCTTGAGATGCGACTGGAACGCCGGGAATTCTTTCCCTACGAAACAGGGAAAGGATCCCTCATCTCGAGCTAGGAGCCGGAAACGGGGCTCCCCTGTATGTGTGCGGGACCCCACGTGCTTCCTCTCGAGTGGAGACGGGTATGTCGGGGAACTTCTTGAGTTGCAGCAAGGGTGTGAAGGACCCTTTGGAAGTTCCAGTGGTTAGACGTGATTGGCCTCGAGAAGCCTCAGCGGAAATGGGCCTCATCTCGCCTGGAGGGCAAAACCTCCTGGATTTTCTCGAGTTGCAGCAGGTGCTCTCGACTTACGACGGGGACCTCAGGGACCCGCTCTGGTGGCCTCAGGAAAGGCCAGTCCCCATGCGAGTTCCTCGGGGGCCTCTCGGGATTCCTCTCCCGTCGATGCCGGGGCCTAAGACCTTGTGTGGAGTCGGGGCCGGAACCTGAGGATTCCTCTCCAGTGCTGACATGGATCTTGGGGTACTTCTGGAGTCTCCCCAGGGGAGTCAGTCCTCGTCTCGAATGCGGGCATGCACTTGCGCTTTCCTCCAGAGCGGTAGCAGCAGTGTCACGCAGTCCGCCGTGTGGATCAAAGGATCTATGGTTTTCCCTCGAGTCTTTCCCACGAGGCTTTCCCACGAGGCTTTCCCACAGGGCTGTCCCACGTGCACACGTGGTGGGAGTCGATCCTCGGCTTGAACGTCAAGGCAGTGCAGGGAAAACAGGTTCCTCTGGAATGGACTGACACATCTGGGGGACTCTTGGAATGGTGTCTCGACCCTGGAGTTCCTCTCGCCTTTCCTGTGGAGAGTGCCTCCTCTTGAGATGCGACGGGAACGCCGGGAATTCTTTCCCTACGAAACAGGGAAAGGATCCCTCATCTCGAGCTAGGAGGCGGAAACGGGGCTCCCATGGATGTGTGTGGGACACCACGTGCTTCCTCTCGAGTGGAGACGGGTATGTCGGGGAACTTCTTGAGTTGCAGCAAGGGTGTGAAGGACCCTTTGGAAGTTCCAGTGGTTACATGTGATTGGCCTCGAGAAGCCTCAGCGGAAATGGGCCTCATCTCGCCTGGAGGGCAAAACCTCCTGGATTTTCTCGAGTTGCGGCAGGTGCTCTCGACTTACGACGGGGACCTCAGGGACCCGCTCTGGTGGCCTCAGGAAAGGCCAGTCCCCATGCGAGTTCCTCGGGGGCCTCTCGGGATTCCTCTCCCGTCGATGCCGGGGCCTAAGACCTTGTGTGGAGTCGGGGCCGGAACCTGAGGATTCCTCTCCAGTGCTGACATGGATCTTGGGGTACTTCTGGAGTCTCCCCAGGGGAGTCAGTCCTCGTCTCGAATGCGGGCATGCACTTGCGCTTTCCTCCAGAGCGGTAGCAGCAGTGTCACGCAGTCCGCCGCGTGGATCAAAGGATCTATGGTATTTCCTCGAGTCTTTCCCACGAGGCTTTCCCACGAGGCTTTCCCACAGGGCTGTCCCACGTGCACACGTGGTGGGAGTCGATCCTCGGCTTGAACGTCAAGGCAGTGCAGGGAAAACAGGTTCCTCTGGAATGGACTGACACATCTGGGGGTCTCTTGGAATGGTGGCACGACCCTGGAGTTCCTCTCCCCTTTCCTGTGGAGAGCGCCTCCTCTTGAGATGCGACGGGAACGCCGGGAATTCTTTCCCTACGAAACAGGGAAAGGATCCCTCATCTCGAGCTAGGAGGCGGAAACGGGGCTCCCCTGGATGTGTGCGGGACGCCACGTGCTTCCTCTCGAGTGTAGACGGGTATGTCGGGGAACTTCTTGAGTTGCAGCAAGGGTGTGAAGGACCCTTTGGAAGTTCCAGTGGTTAGACGTGATTGGCCTCGAGAAGCCTCAGCGGAAATGGGCCTCATCTCGCCTGGAGGGCAAAACCTCCTGGATTTTCTCGAGTTGCGGCAGGTGCTCTCGACTTACGACGGGGACCTCAGGGACCCGCTCTGGTGGCCTCAGGAAAGGCCAGTCCCCATGCGAGTTCCTCGGGGGCCTCTCGGGATACCTCTCCCGTCGATGCCGGGGCCTAAGACCTTGTGTGGAGTCGGGGCCGGAACCTGAGGATTCCTCTCCAGTGCTGACATGGATCTTGGGGTACTTCTGGAGTCTCCCCAGGGGAGTCAGTCCTCCTCTCGAATGCGGGCATGCACTTGCGCTTTCCTCCAGAGGGGTAGCAGCAGTGTCACGCAGTCCGCCGCGTGGATCAAAGGATCTATGGTTTTCCCTCGAGTCTTTCCCACGAGGCTTTCCCACGAGGCTTTCCCACAGGGCTGTCCCACGTGCACACGTGGTGGGAGTCGATCCTCGGCTTGAACGTCAAGGCAGTGCAGGGAAAACAGGTTCCTCTGGAATGGACTGACACATCTGGGGGACTCTTGGAATGGTGTCTCGACCCTGGAGTTCCTCTCGCCTTTCCTGTGGAGAGCGCCACCTCTTGAGATGCGACGGGAACGCCGGGAATTCTTTCCCTACGAAACAGGGAAAGGATCCCTCATCTCGAGCTAAGAGGCGGAAACGGGGCTCCCCTGGATGTGTGCGGGACCCCACGTGCTTCCTCTCGAGTAGAGACGGGTATGTCGGGGAACTTCTTGAGTTGCAGCAATGGTGTGAAGGACCCTTTGGAAGTTCCAGTGGTTAGATGTGATTGGCCTCGAGAAGCCTCAGCGGATATGGGCCTCATCTCGCCTGGAGGGCAAAACCTCCTGGATTTTCTTGAGTTGCGGCAGGTGCGCTCGACTTACGACGGGGACCTCAAGGACCCGCTCTGGTGGCGTCAGGAAAGGCCAGTCCCCATGCGAGTTCCTCGGGGGCCTCTCGGGATTCCTCTCCCGTCGATGCCGGGCCTGAGACCTTGTGCGGAGTCGGGGCCGGAACCTGAGGATTCCTCTCCAGTGCTGACATGGATCTGGGGTACTTCTGGAGTCTCCCCAGGGGAGTCAGTCCTCGTCTCGAATGCGGGCATGCATTGCGCTTTCCTCCAGAGCGGTAGCAGCAGTGTCACGCAGTCCGCCGCGTGGATCAAAGGATCTATGGTTTTCCCTCGAGTCATTCCCACGAGGCTTTCCCACGAGGCTTTCCCACAGGGCTGTCCCACTTGCACACGTGGTGGGAGTCGATCCTCGGCTTGAACGTCAAGGCAGTGCAGGGAAAACAGGTTCCTCTGGAATGGACTGACACATCTGGGGGACTCTTGGAATGGTGGAACGACCCTGGAGTTCCTCTCGCCTTTCCTGTGGAGAGCGCCTCCTCTTGAGATGCGACGGGAACGCCGGGAATTCTTTCCCTACGAAACAGGGAAAGGATCCCTCATCTCGAGCTAGGAGGCGGAAACGGGGACCCTGGATGTGTGCGGGACCCCACGTGCTTCCTCTCGAGTGGAGACGGGTATGTCGGGGAACTTCTTGAGTTGCAGCAAGGGTGTGAAGGACCCTTGGAAGTTCCAGTGGTTAGACGTGATTGGCCTCGAGAAGCCTCAGCGGAAATGGGCCTCATCTCGCCTGGAGGGCAAAACCTCCTGGATTTTCTCGAGTTGCGGCAGGTGCTCTCGACTTACGACGGGGACCTCAGGGACCCGCTCTGGTGGCCTCAGGAAAGGCCAGTCCCCATGCGAGTTCCTCGGGGGCCTCTCAGGATTCCTCTCCCTTCGATGCCGGGGCCTAAGACCTTGTGTGGAGTCGGGGCCGGAACCTGAGGATTCCTCTCCAGTGATGACATTGATCTGGGGTACTTCTGGAGTCTCCCCAGGGGAGTCAGTCCTCGTCTCGAATGCGGGCATGCACTTGCGCTTTCCTCCAGAGCGGTAGCAGCAGTGTCACGCAGTCCGCCGCGTGGATCAAAGGATCTATGGTTTTCCCTCGAGTCTTTCCCACGAGGCTTTCCCACGAGGCTTTCCCACAGGGCTGTCCCACGTGCACACGTGGTGGGAGTCGATCCTCGGCTTGAACGTCAAGGCAGTGCAGGGAAAACAGGTTCCTCTGGATTGGACTGACACATCTGGGGGACTCTTGGAATGGTGGCACGACCCTGGAGTTCCTCTCGCCTTTCCTGTGGAGAGTGCCTCCTCTTGAGATGCGACGGGAACGCCGGGAATTCTTTCCCTACGAAACAGGGAAAGGATCCCTCATCTCGAGCTAGGAGGCGGAAACTGGGCTCCCCTGGATGTGTGCGGGACCCACGTGCTTCCTCTCGAGTGGAGACGGGAATGTCGGGGAACTTCTTGAGGTGCAGCAAGGGTGTGAAGGACCCTTTGGAAGTTCCAGTGGTTAGACGTGATTGGCCTCGAGAAGCCTCAGCGGAAATGGGCCTCATCTCGCCTGGAGGGCAAAACCTCCTGGATTTTCTCGAGTTGCGGCAGGTGCTCTCGACTTACGACGGGGACCTCAGGGACCCGCTCTGGTGGCCTCAGGAAAGGCCAGTCCCCATGCGAGTTCCTCGGGGGCCTCTCGGGATTCCTCACCCTTCGATGCCGGGGCCTAAGACCTTGTGTGGAGTCGGGGCCGGAACCTGAGGATTCCTCTCCAGTGCTGACATGGATCTTGGGGTACTTCTGGAGTCTCCGCAGGGGAGTCAGTCCTCGTGTCGAATGCGGGCATGCACTTGCGCTTTCCTCCAGAGCGGTAGCAGCAGTGTCACGCAGTCCGCCGCTTGGATCAAAGGATTTATGGTTTTCCCTCGAGTCTTTCCCACGAGGCTTTCCCACGAGGCTTTCCCACAGGGCTGTCCCACGTGCACACGTGGTGGGAGTCGATCCTCGGCTTGAACGTCAAGGCAGTGCAGGGAAAACAGGTTCCTCTGGAATGGACTGACACATCTGGGGGACTCTTGGAATGGTGTCACGACCCTGGAGTTCCTCTCGCCTTTCCTGTGGAGAGCGCCTCCTCTTGAGATGCGACGGGAACGCCGGGAATTCTTTCGCTACGAAACAGGGAAAGGATCCCTCATCTCGAGCTAGGAGGCGGAAACGGGGCTCCCCTGGATGTGTGCGGGACCCCACGTGCTTCGTCTCGAGTGGAGACGGGTATGTCGGGGAAATTCTTGAGTTGCAGCAATGGTGTGAAGGACCCTTTGGAAGTTCCAGTGGTTAGATGTGATTGGCCTCGAGAAACCTCAACGAAAATGGGCCTCATCTCGCCTGGAGGGCAAAACCTCCTGGATTTTCTCGAGTTGCGGCAGGTGCTCTCGACTTACGACGGGGACCTCAGGGACCCGCTCTGGTGGCCTCAGGAAAGGCCAGTTCCCATGCGAGTTCCTCGGGGGCGTCTCGGGATTCCTCTCCCGTAGATCCCGGGGCCTAAGACCTTGTGTGGAGTCGGGGCCGGAACCTGAGGATTCCTCTCCAGTGCTGACATGGATCTTAGGGTACTTCTGGAGTCTCCCCAGGGGCGTCAGTCCTCTTCTCGAATGCGGGCATGCACTTGCGCTTTCCTCCAGAGCGGTAGCAGCAGTGTCACGCAGTCCGCCGCGTGGATCAAAGGATGTATGGTTTTCCCTCGAGTCTTTCCCACGAGGCTTTCCCACGAGGCTTTCCCACAGGGCTGTCCCACGTGCACACGTGGTGGGAGTCGATCCTCGGCTTGAACGTCAAGGCAGTGCAGGGAAAACAGGTTCCTCTGGAATGGACTGACACATCTGGGGGACTCTTGGAATGGTGGCACGACCCTGGAGTTCCTCTCCCCTTTCCTGTGGAGAGCGCCTCCTCTTGAGATGCGACGGGAACGCCGGGAATTCTTTCCCTACGAAACAGGGAAAGGATCCCTCATCTCAAGCTAGGAGGCGGAAACGGGGCTCCCCTGGATGTGTGCGGGACCCACGTGCTTCCTCTCGAGTGGAGACGGGTATGTCGGGGAACTTCTTGAGTTGCAGCAAGGGTGTGAAGGACCCTTTGGAAGTTCCAGTGGTTAGACGTGATTAGCCTCGAGAAGCCTCAGCGGAAATGGGCCTCATCGCGCCTGGAGGGCAAAACCTCCTGGATTTTCTCGAGTTGCGGCAGTTGCTCTCGACTTACGACGGGGACCTCAGGGACCCGCTCTGGTGGCCTCAGGAAAGGCCAGTCCCCATGCGAGTTCCTCGGGGGCCTGTCGGGATTCCTCTCCCGTCGATGCCGGGGCCTAAGACCTTGTGTGGAGTCGGGGCCGGAACCTGAGGATTCCTCTCCAGTGCTGACATGGATCTTGGGGTACTTCTGGAGTCTCCCCAGGGGAGTCAGTCCTCGTCTCGAATGCGGGCATGCACTTGCGCTTTCCTCCAGAGGGGTAGCAGCAGTGTCACGCAGTCCGCCGCGTGGATCAAAGGATCTATGGTTTTCCCTCGAGTCTTTCCCACGAGGCTTTCCCACGAGGCTTTCCCACAGGGCTGTCCCACGTGCACACGTGGTGGGAGTCGATCCTCGGCTTGAACGTCAAGGCAGTGCAGGGAAAACAGGTTCCTCTGGAATGGACTGACACATCTGGGGGACTCTTGGAATGGTGGCACGACCCTGGAGTTCCTCTCGCCTTTCCTGTGGAGAGCGCCTCCTCTTGAGATGCGACGGAAACGCCGGGAATTCTTTCCCTACGAAACAGGGAAAGGATCCCTCATCTCGAGCTAGGCGTCGGAAACGGAGCTCCCCTGGATATGTGCGGGACACCACGTGCTTCCTCTCGAGTGGAGACGGGTATGTCGGGGAACTTCTTGAGTTGCAGCAAGGGTGTGAAGGACCCTTTGGAAGTTCCAGTGCTTAGACGTGATTAGCCTCGAGAAGCCTCAGCGGAAATGGGCCTCATCTCGCCTGGAGGGCAAAACCTCCTGGATTTTCTCGAGTTGCGGCAGGTGCTCTAGACTTACGACGGGGACCTCAGGGACCCGCTCTGGTGGCCTCAGGAAAGGCCAGTCCCCATGCGAGTTCCTCGGGGGCGTCTCGTGATTCCTCTCCTGTCGATGCTGGGGCCTAAGACCTTGTGTGGAGTCGGGGCCGGAACCTGAGGATTCCTCTCCAGTGCTGACATGGATCTTGGGGTACGTCTGGAGTCTCCCCAGGGGAGTCAGTCCTCGTCTCGAATGCGGGCATGCACTTGCGCTTTCCTCCAGAGCGGTAGCAGCAGTGTCACGCAGTCCGCCGCGTGGATCAAAGGATCTATGGTTTTCCCTCGAGTCTTTCCCACGAGGCTTTCCCACGTGGCTTTCCCACAGGGCTGTCCCACGTGCACACGTGGTGGGAGTCGATCCTCGGCTTGAACGTCAAGGCAGTGCAGGGAAAACAGGTTCCTCTGGAATGGACTGACACATCTGGGGGACTCTTGGAATGGTGGCACGACCCTGGAGTTCCTCTCGCCTTTCCTGTGGAGAGCGCCTCCTCTTGAGATGCGACGGGAACGCCGGGAATTCTTTCCCTACGAAACAGGGAAAGGATCCCTCATCTCGAGCTAGGAGGCGGAAACGGGGCTCCCCTGGATGTGTGCGGGACCCCACGTGCTTCCTCTCGAGTGGAGACGGGTATGTCGGGGAAGTTCTTGAGTTGCAGCAAGGGTGTGAAGGACCCTTTGGAAGTTCCAGTGGTTAGACGTGATTAGCCTGGAGAAGCCTCAGCGGAAATGGGCCTCATCTCGCCTGGAGGGCAAAACCTCCTGGATTTTCTCGAGTTGCGGCAGGTGCTCTCGACTTACGACGGGGACCTCAGGGACCCGCTCTGGTGGCCTCAGGAAAGGCCAGTCCCCATGCGAGTTCCTCGGGGGCCTCTGGGGATTCCTCTCCCGTCGATACCGGGGCCTAAGTCCTTGTGTGGAGTCGGGGCCGGAACCTGAGGATTCCTCTCCAGTGCTGACATGGATCTTGGGGTACTTCTGGAGTCTCCCCAGGGGAGTCAGTCCTCGTCTCGAATGCGGCCATGCACTTGCACTTTCCTCCAGAGCGGTAGCAGCAGTGTCACGCAGTCCGCCGCGTGGATCAAAGGATCTATGGTATTCCCTCGAGTCTTTCCCACGAGGCTTTCCCACGAGGCTTTCCCACAGGGCTGTCCCACGTGCACACGTGGTGGGAGTCGATCCTCGGCTTGAACGTCAAGGCAGTGCAGGGAAAACAGGTTCCTCTGGAATGGACTGACACATCTGGGGGACTCTTGGAATGGTGGCACGACCCTGGAGTTCCTCTCGCCTTTCCTGTGGAGAGCGCCTCCTCTTGAGATGCGACGGAAACGCCGGGAATTCTTTCCCTACGAAACAGGGAAAGGATCCCTCATCTCGAGCTAGGCGTCGGAAACGGAGCTCCCCTGGATATGTGCGGGACACCACGTGCTTCCTCTCGAGTGGAGACGGGTATGTCGGGGAACTTCTTGAGTTGCAGCAAGGGTGTGAAGGACCCTTTGGAAGTTCCAGTGCTTAGACGTGATTAGCCTCGAGAAGCCTCAGCGGAAATGGGCCTCATCTCGCCTGGAGGGCAAAACCTCCTGGATTTTCTCGAGTTGCGGCAGGTGCTCTCGACTTACGACGGGGACCTCAGGGACCCGCTCTGGTGGCCTCAGGAAAGGCCAGTCCCCATGCGAGTTCCTCGGGGGCGTCTCGTGATTCCTCTCCTGTCGATGCTGGGGCCTAAGACCTTGTGTGGAGTCGGGGCCGGAACCTGAGGATTCCTCTCCAGTGCTGACATGGATCTTGGGGTACGTCTGGAGTCTCCCCAGGGGAGTCAGTCCTCGTCTCGAATGCGGGCATGCACTTGCGCTTTCCTCCAGAGCGGTAGCAGCAGTGTCACGCAGTCCGCCGCGTGGATCAAAGGATCTATGGTTTTCCCTCGAGTCTTTCCCACGAGGCTTTCCCACGTGGCTTTCCCACAGGGCTGTCCCACGTGCACACGTGGTGGGAGTCGATCCTCGGCTTGAACGTCAAGGCAGTGCAGGGAAAACAGGTTCCTCTGGAATGGACTGACACATCTGGGGGACTCTTGGAATGGTGGCACGACCCTGGAGTTCCTCTCGCCTTTCCTGTGGAGAGCGCCTCCTCTTGAGATGCGACGGGAACGCCGGGAATTCTTTCCCTACGAAACAGGGAAAGGATCCCTCATCTCGAGCTAGGAGGCGGAAACGGGGCTCCCCTGGATGTGTGCGGGACCCCACGTGCTTCCTCTCGAGTGGAGACGGGTATGTCGGGGAAGTTCTTGAGTTGCAGCAAGGGTGTGAAGGACCCTTTGGAAGTTCCAGTGGTTAGACGTGATTAGCCTGGAGAAGCCTCAGCGGAAATGGGCCTCATCTCGCCTGGAGGGCAAAACCTCCTGGATTTTCTCGAGTTGCGGCAGGTGCTCTCGACTTACGACGGGGACCTCAGGGACCCGCTCTGGTGGCCTCAGGAAAGGCCAGTCCCCATGCGAGTTCCTCGGGGGCCTCTGGGGATTCCTCTCCCGTCGATACCGGGGCCTAAGTCCTTGTGTGGAGTCGGGGCCGGAACCTGAGGATTCCTCTCCAGTGCTGACATGGATCTTGGGGTACTTCTGGAGTCTCCCCAGGGGAGTCAGTCCTCGTCTCGAATGCGGCCATGCACTTGCACTTTCCTCCAGAGCGGTAGCAGCAGTGTCACGCAGTCCGCCGCGTGGATCAAAGGATCTATGGTATTCCCTCGAGTCTTTCCCACGAGGCTTTCCCACGAGGCTTTCCCACAGGGCTGTCCCACGTGCACACGTGGTGGGAGTCGATCCTCGGCTTGAACGTCAAGGCAGTGCAGGGAAAACAGGTTCCTCTGTAATGAACTGACACATCTGGTGGTCTCTTGGAATGGTGGCACGACCCTGGAGTTCCTCTCCCCTTTCCTGTGGAGAGCGCCTCCTCTTGAGATGCGACGGGAACGCCGGGAATTCTTTCCCTACGAAACAGGGAAAGGATCCCTCATCTCGAGCTAGGAGGCGGAAACGGGGCTCCCCTGGATGTGTGCGGGACCCCACGAGCTTCCTCTCGAGTGTAGACGGGTATGTCGGGGTACTTCTTGAGTTGCAGCAAGGGTGTGAAGGACCCTTTGGAAGTTCCAGTGGTTAGACGTGATTGGCCTCGAGAAGCCTCAGCGGAAATGGGCCTCATCTCGCCTGGAGGGCAAAACCTCCTGGATTTTCTCGAGTTGGGACAGGTGCTCTCGACTTACGACGGGGACCTCAGGGACCCGCTCTGGTGGCCTCAGGAAAGGCCAGTCCCCATGCGAGTTCCTTGGGGGCCTCTCGGGATTCCTCTCCCGTCGATGCCGGGGCCTAAGACCTTGTGTGGAGTTGGGGCCGGAACCTGAGGATTCCTCTCCAGTGCTGACATGGATCTTGGGGTACTTCTGGAGTCTCCCCAGGGGAGTCAGTCCTCGTCTCGAATGCGGGCATGCACTTGCGCTTTCCTCCAGAGCGGCAGCAGCAGTGTCACTCAGTCTGCCGCGTGGATCAAAGGATCTATGGTTTTCCCTCGAGTCTTTCCCACGAGGCTTTCCCACGAGGCTTTCCCACAGGGCTGTCCCACGTGCACACGTGGTGGGAGTCGATCCTCGGCTTGAACGTCAAGGCAGTGCAGGGAAAACAGGTTCCTCTGGAATGGACTGACACATCTGGGGGACTCTTGGAATGGTGTCTCGACCCTGGAGTTCCTCTCGCCTTTCCTGTGGAGAGTGCCTCCTCTTGAGATGCGACGGGAACGCCGGGAATTCTTTCCCTACGAAACAGGGAAAGGATCCCTCATCTCGAGCTAGGAGGCGGAAACGGGGCTCCCATGGATGTGTGTGGGACACCACGTGCTTCCTCTCGAGTGGAGACGGGTATGTCGGGGAACTTCTTGAGTTGCAGCAAGGGTGTGAAGGACCCTTTGGAAGTTCCAGTGGTTACATGTGATTGGCCTCGAGAAGCCTCAGCGGAAATGGGCCTCATCTCGCCTGGAGGGCAAAACCTCCTGGATTTTCTCGAGTTGGGGCAGGTGCTCTCGACTTACGACGGGGACCTCAGGGACCCGCTCTGGTGGCCTCAGGAAAGGCCAGTCCCCATGCGAGTTCCTCGGGGGCCTCTCGGGATTCCTCTCCCGTCGATGCCGGGGCCTAAGACCTTGTGTGGAGTCGGGGCCGGAACCTGAGGATTCCTCTCCAGTGCTGACATGGATCTTGGGGTACTTCTGGAGTCTCCCCAGGGGAGTCAGTCCTCGTCTCGAATGCGGGCATGCACTTGCGCTTTCCTCCAGAGCGGTAGCAGCAGTGTCACGCAGTCCGCCGCGTGGATCATAGGATCTATGGTTTTCCCTCGAGTCTTTCCCACGAGGCTTTCCCACGAGGCTTTCCCACAGGGCTGTCCCACGTGCACACAGGGTGGGAGTCGATCCTCGGCTTGAACGTCAATGCAGTGCAGGGAAAACAGGTTCCTCTGGAATGGACTGACACATCTGGGGGACTCTTGGAATGGTGTCACGACCCTGGAGTTCCTCTCGCCTTTCCTGTGGAGAGCGCCTCCTCTTGAGATGCGACGGGAACGCCGGGAATTCTTTCCCTACGAAACAGGGAAAGGATCCCTCATCTCGAGCTAGGAGGCGGAAACGGGGCTCCCCTGGATGTGTGCGGGACCCCACGTGCTTCCTCTCGAGTAGAGACGGGTATGTCGGGGAACTTCTTGAGTTGCAGCAATGGTGTGAAGGACCCTTTGGAAGTTCCAGTGGTTAGATGTGATTGGCCTCGAGAAGCCTCAGCGGAAATGGGCCTCATCTCGCCTGGAGGGCAAAACCTCCTGGATTTTCTCGAGTTGCGGCAGGTGCGCTCGACTTACGACGGGGACCTCAGGGACCCGCTCTGGTGGCGTCAGGAAAGGCCAGTCCCCATGCGAGTTCCTCGGGGGCCTCTCGGGATTCCTCTCCCGTCGATGCCGGGCCTGAGACCTTGTGCGGAGTCGGGGCCGGAACCTGAGGATTCCTCTACAGTGCTGACATGGATCTGGGGTACTTCTGGAGTCTCCCCAGGGGAGTCAGTCCTCGTCTCGAATGCGGGCATGCACTTGCGCTTTCCTCCAGAGCGGTAGCAGCAGTGTCACGCAGTCTGCCGCGTGGATCAAAGGATCTATGGTTTTCCCTCGAGTCTTTCCCACGAGGCTTTCCCACGAGGCTTTCCCACAGGGCTGTCCCACGTGCACACGGGGTGGGAGTCGATCCTAGGCTTGAACGTCAAGGCAGTGCAGGGAAAACAGGTTCCTCTGGAATGGACTGACACATCTGGGGGACTCTTGGAATGGTGTCTCGACCCTGGAGTTCCTCTCGCCTTTCCTGTGGAGAGCGCCTCCTCTTGAGATGCGACGGGAACGCCGGGAATTCTTTCCCTACGAAACAGGGAAAGGATCCCTCATCTCGAGCTAGGAGGCGGAAACGGGGCTCCCATGGATGTGTGTGGGACCCCACGTGCTTCCTCTCGAATGGAGACGGGTATGTCGGGGAACTTCTTGAGTTGCAGCAAGGGTGTGAAGGACCCTTTGGAAGTTCCAGTGGTTAGACGTGATTGGCCTCGAGAAGCCTCAGCGGAAATGGGCCTCATCTCGCCTGGAGGGCAAAACCTCCTGGATTTTCTCGAGTTGCGGCAGGTGCTCTCGACTTACGACGGGGACCTCAGGGACCCGCTCTGGTGGCCTCAGGAAAGGCCAGTCCCCATGCGAGTTCCTCGGGGGCGTCTCGTGATTCCTCTCCTGTCGATGCTGGGGCCTAAGACCTTGTGTGGAGTCGGGGCCGGAACCTGAGGATTCCTCTCCAGTGCTGACATGGATCTTGGGGTACGTCTGGAGTCTCCCCAGGGGAGTCAGTCCTCGTCTCGAATGCGGGCATGCACTTGCGCTTTCCTCCAGAGCGGTAGCAGCAGTGTCACGCAGTCCGCCGCGTGGATCAAAGGATCTATGGTTTTCCCTCGAGTCTTTCCCACGAGGCTTTCCCACGTGGCTTTCCCACAGGGCTGTCCCACGTGCACACGTGGTGGGAGTCGATCCTCGGCTTGAACGTCAAGGCAGTGCAGGGAAAACAGGTTCCTCTGGAATGGACTGACACATCTGGGGGACTCTTGGAATGGTGGCACGACCCTGGAGTTCCTCTCGCCTTTCCTGTGGAGAGCGCCTCCTCTTGAGATGCGACGGGAACGCCGGGAATTCTTTCCCTACGAAACAGGGAAAGGATCCCTCATCTCGAGCTAGGAGGCGGAAACGGGGCTCCCCTGGATGTGTGCGGGACCCCACGTGCTTCCTCTCGAGTGGAGACGGGTATGTCGGGGAAGTTCTTGAGTTGCAGCAAGGGTGTGAAGGACCCTTTGGAAGTTCCAGTGGTTAGACGTGATTAGCCTGGAGAAGCCTCAGCGGAAATGGGCCTCATCTCGCCTGGAGGGCAAAACCTCCTGGATTTTCTCGAGTTGCGGCAGGTGCTCTCGACTTACGACGGGGACCTCAGGGACCCGCTCTGGTGGCCTCAGGAAAGGCCAGTCCCCATGCGAGTTCCTCGGGGGCCTCTGGGGATTCCTCTCCCGTCGATACCGGGGCCTAAGTCCTTGTGTGGAGTCGGGGCCGGAACCTGAGGATTCCTCTCCAGTGCTGACATGGATCTTGGGGTACTTCTGGAGTCTCCCCAGGGGAGTCAGTCCTCGTCTCGAATGCGGCCATGCACTTGCACTTTCCTCCAGAGCGGTAGCAGCAGTGTCACGCAGTCCGCCGCGTGGATCAAAGGATCTATGGTATTCCCTCGAGTCTTTCCCACGAGGCTTTCCCACGAGGCTTTCCCACAGGGCTGTCCCACGTGCACACGTGGTGGGAGTCGATCCTCGGCTTGAACGTCAAGGCAGTGCAGGGAAAACAGGTTCCTCTGTAATGAACTGACACATCTGGTGGTCTCTTGGAATGGTGGCACGACCCTGGAGTTCCTCTCCCCTTTCCTGTGGAGAGCGCCTCCTCTTGAGATGCGACGGGAACGCCGGGAATTCTTTCCCTACGAAACAGGGAAAGGATCCCTCATCTCGAGCTAGGAGGCGGAAACGGGGCTCCCCTGGATGTGTGCGGGACCTCACGTGCTTCCTCTCGAGTGTAGACGGGTATGTCGGGGTACTTCTTGAGTTGCAGCAAGGGTGTGAAGGACCCTTTGGAAGTTCCAGTGGTTAGACGTGATTGGCCTCGAGAAGCCTCAGCGGAAATGGGCCTCATCTCGCCTGGAGGGCAAAACCTCCTGGATTTTCTCGAGTTGGGGCAGGTGCTCTCGACTTACGACGGGGACCTCAGGGACCCGCTCTGGTGGCCTCAGGAAAGGCCAGTCCCCATGCGAGTTCCTTGGGGGCCTCTCGGGATTCCTCTCCCGTCGATGCCGGGGCCTAAGACCTTGTGTGGAGTTGGGGCCGGAACCTGAGGATTCCTCTCCAGTGCTGACATGGATCTTGGGGTACTTCTGGAGTCTCCCCAGGGGAGTCAGTCCTCGTCTCGAATGCGGGCATGCACTTGCGCTTTCCTCCAGAGCGGCAGCAGCAGTGTCACTCAGTCTGCCGCGTGGATCAAAGGATCTATGGTTTTCCCTCGAGTCTTTCCCACGAGGCTTTCCCACGAGGCTTTCCCACAGGGCTGTCCCACGTGCACACGTGGTGGGAGTCGATCCTCGGCTTGAACGTCAAGGCAGTGCAGGGAAAACAGGTTCCTCTGGAATGGACTGACACATCTGGGGGACTCTTGGAATGGTGTCTCGACCCTGGAGTTCCTCTCGCCTTTCCTGTGGAGAGTGCCTCCTCTTGAGATGCGACGGGAACGCCGGGAATTCTTTCCCTACGAAACAGGGAAAGGATCCCTCATCTCGAGCTAGGAGGCGGAAACGGGGCTCCCATGGATGTGTGTGGGACACCACGTGCTTCCTCTCGAGTGGAGACGGGTATGTCGGGGAACTTCTTGAGTTGCAGCAAGGGTGTGAAGGACCCTTTGGAAGTTCCAGTGGTTACATGTGATTGGCCTCGAGAAGCCTCAGCGGAAATGGGCCTCATCTCGCCTGGAGGGCAAAACCTCCTGGATTTTCTCGAGTTGCGGCAGGTGCTCTCGACTTACGACGGGGACCTCAGGGACCCGCTCTGGTGGCCTCAGGAAAGGCCAGTCCCCATGCGAGTTCCTCGGGGGCCTCTCGGGATTCCTCTCCCGTCAATGCCGGGGCCTAAGACCTTGTGTGGAGTCGGGGCCGGAACCTGAGGATTCCTCTCCAGTGCTGACATGGATCTTGGGGTACTTCTGGAGTCTCCCCAGGGAGTCAGTCCTCGTCTCGAATGCGGGCATGCACTTGCGCTTTCCTCCAGAGCGGTAGCAGCAGTGTCACGCAGTCCGCCGCGTGGATCATAGGATCTATGGTTTTCCCTCGAGTCTTTCCCACGAGGCTTTCCCACGAGGCTTTCCCACAGGGCTGTCCCACGTGCACACAGGGTGGGAGTCGATCCTCGGCTTGAACGTCAATGCAGTGCAGGGAAAACAGGTTCCTCTGGAATGGACTGACACATCTGGGGGACTCTTGGAATGGTGGCACGACCCTGGAGTTCCTCTCGCCTTTCCTGTGGAGAGCGCCTCGTCTTGAGATGCGACGGGAACGCCGGGAATTCTTTCCCTACGAAACAGGGAAAGGATCCCTCATCTCGAGCTAGGCGTCGGAAACGGAGCTCCCCTGGATATGTGCGGGACACCACGTGCTTCCTCTCGAGTGGAGACGGGTATGTCGGGGAACTTCTTGAGTTGCAGCAAGGGTGTGAAGGACCCTTTGGAAGTTCCAGTGCTTAGACGTGATTAGCCTCGAGAAGCCTCAGCGGAAATGGGCCTCATCTCGCCTGGAGGGCAAAACCTCCTGGATTTTCTCGAGTTGCGGCAGGTGCTCTCGACTTACGACGGGGACCTCAGGGACCCGCTCTGGTGGCCTCAGGAAAGGCCAGTCCCCATGCGAGTTCCTCGGGGGCGTCTCGTGATTCCTCTCCTGTCGATGCTGGGGCCTAAGACCTTGTGTGGAGTCGGGGCCGGAACCTGAGGATTCCTCTCCAGTGCTGACATGGATCTTGGGGTACGTCTGGAGTCTCCCCAGGGGAGTCAGTCCTCGTCTCGAATGTGGGCATGCACTTGCGCTTTCCTCCAGAGCGGTAGCAGCAGTGTCACGCAGTCCGCCGCGTGGATCATAGGATCTATGGTTTTCCCTCGAGTCTTTCCCACGAGGCTTTCCCACGTGGCTTTCCCACAGGGCTGTCCCACGTGCACACGTGGTGGGAGTCGATCCTCGGCTTGAACGTCAAGGCAGTGCAGGGAAAACAGGTTCCTCTGGAATGGACTGACACATCTGGGGGACTCTTGGAATGGTGGCACGACCCTGGAGTTCCTCTCGCCTTTCCTGTGGAGAGCGCCTCCTCTTGAGATGCGACGGGAACGCCGGGAATTCTTTCCCTACGAAACAGGGAAAGGATCCCTCATCTCGAGCTAGGAGGCGGAAACGGGGCTCCCCTGGATGTGTGCAGGACCCCACGTGCTTCCTCTCGAGTGGAGACGGGTATGTCGGGGAACTTCTTGAGTTGCAGCAAGGGTGTGAAGGACCCTTTGGAAGTTCCAGTGGTTAGACGTGATTAGCCTGGAGAAGCCTCAGCGGAAATGGGCCTCATCTCGCCTGGAGGGCAAAACCTCCTGGATTTTCTCGAGTTGCGGCAGGTGCTCTCGACTTACGACGGGGACCTCAGGGACCCGCTCTGGTGGCCTCAGGAAAGGCCAGTCCCCATGCGAGTTCCTCGGGGGCCTCTGGGGATTCCTCTCCCGTCGATACCGGGGCCTAAGTCCTTGTGTGGAGTCGGGGCCGGAACCTGAGGATTCCTCTCCAGTGCTGACATGGATCTTGGGGTACTTCTGGAGTCTCCCCAGGGGAGTCAGTCCTCGTCTCGAATGCGGCCATGCACTTGCACTTTCCTCCAGAGCGGTAGCAGCAGTGTCACGCAGTCCGCCGCGTGGATCAAAGGATCTATGGTATTCCCTCGAGTCTTTCCCACGAGGCTTTCCCACGAGGCTTTCCCACAGGGCTGTCCCACGTGCACACGTGGTGGGAGTCGATCCTCGGCTTGAACGTCAAGGCAGTGCAGGGAAAACAGGTTCCTCTGTAATGAACTGACACATCTGGTGGTCTCTTGGAATGGTGGCACGACCCTGGAGTT
This sequence comes from Ovis canadensis, assembly GCF_042477335.2. Lineage (NCBI taxonomy): Eukaryota > Metazoa > Chordata > Mammalia > Artiodactyla > Bovidae > Ovis > Ovis canadensis. Next base: position 7,097,053 of record NC_091252.1, read on the forward strand.
CCTCTCCCCTTTCCTGTGGAGAGCGCCTCCTCTTGAGATGCGACGGGAACGCCGGGAATTCTTTCCCTACGAAACAGGGAAAGGATCCCTCATCTCGAGCTAGGAGGCGGAAACGGGGCTCCCCTGGATGTGTGCGGGACCCCACGTGCTTCCTCTCGAGTGTAGACGGGTATGTCGGGGTACTTCTTGAGTTGCAGCAAGGGTGTGAAGGACCCTTTGGAAGTTCCAGTGGTTAGACGTGATTGGCCTCGAGAAGCCTCAGCGGAAATGGGCCTCATCTCGCCTGGAGGGCAAAACCTCCTGGATTTTCTCGAGTTGGGGCAGGTGCTCTCGACTTACGACGGGGACCTCAGGGACCCGCTCTGGTGGCCTCAGGAAAGGCCAGTCCCCATGCGAGTTCCTTGGGGGCCTCTCGGGATTCCTCTCCCGTCGATGCCGGGGCCTAAGACCTTGTGTGGAGTTGGGGCCGGAACCTGAGGATTCCTCTCCAGTGCTGACATGGATCTTGGGGTACTTCTGGAGTCTCCCCAGGGGAGTCAGTCCTCGTCTCGAATGCGGGCATGCACTTGCGCTTTCCTCCAGAGCGGCAGCAGCAGTGTCACTCAGTCTGCCGCGTGGATCAAAGGATCTATGGTTTTCCCTCGAGTCTTTCCCACGAGGCTTTCCCACGAGGCTTTCCCACAGGGCTGTCCCACGTGCACACGTGGTGGGAGTCGATCCTCGGCTTGAACGTCAAGGCAGTGCAGGGAAAACAGGTTCCTCTGGAATGGACTGACACATCTGGGGGACTCTTGGAATGGTGGCACGACCCTGGAGTTCCTCTCGCCTTTCCTGTGGAGAGTGCCTCCTCTTGAGATGCGACGGGAACGCCGGGAATTCTTTCCATACGAAACAGGGAAAGGATCCCTCATCTCGAGCTAGGAGGCGGAAACGGGGCTCCCATGGATGTGTGTGGGACACCACGTGCTTCCTCTCGAGTGGAGACGGGTATGTCGGGGAACTTCTTGAGTTGCAGCAAGGGTGTGAAGGACCCTTTGGAAGTTCCAGTGGTTACATGTGATTGGCCTCGAGAAGCCTCAGCGGAAATGGGCCTCATCTCGCCTGGAGGGCAAAACCTCCTGGATTTTCTCGAGTTGCGGCAGGTGCTCTCGACTTACGACGGGGACCTCAGGGACCCGCTCTGGTGGCCTCAGGAAAGGCCAGTCCCCATGCGAGTTCCTCGGGGGCCTCTCAGGATTCCTCTCCCGTCGATGCCGGGGCCTAAGACCTTGTGTGGAGTCGGGGCCGGAACCTGAGGATTCCTCTCCAGTGCTGACATGGATCTTGGGGTACTTCTGGAGTCTCCCCAGGGGAGTCAGTCCTCGTCTCGAATGCGGGCATGCACTTGCGCTTTCCTCCAGAGCGGTAGCAGCAGTGTCACGCAGTCCGCCGCGTGGATCATAGGATCTATGGTTTTCCCTCGAGTCTTTCCCACGAGGCTTTCCCACGAGGCTTTCCCACAGGGCTGTCCCACGTGCACACAGGGTGGGAGTCGATCCTCGGCTTGAACGTCAATGCAGTGCAGGGAAAACAGGTTCCTCTGGAATGGACTGACACATCTGGGGGACTCTTGGAATGGTGTCACGACCCTGGAGTTCCTCTCGCCTTTCCTGTGGAGAGCGCCTCCTCTTGAGATGCGACGGGAACGCCGGGAATTCTTTCCCTACGAAACAGGGAAAGGATCCCTCATCTCGAGCTAGGAGGCGGAAACGGGGCTCCCCTGGATGTGTGCGGGACCCCACGTGCTTCCTCTCGAGTAGAGACGGGTATGTCGGGGAACTTCTTGAGTTGCAGCAATGGTGTGAAGGACCCTTTGGAAGTTCCAGTGGTTAGATGTGATTGGCCTCGAGAAGCCTCAGCGGAAATGGGCCTCATCTCGCCTGGAGGGCAAAACCTCCTGGATTTTCTCGAGTTGCGGCAGGTGCGCTCGACTTACGACGGGGACCTCAGGGACCCGCTCTGGTGGCGTCAGGAAAGGCCAGTCCCCATGCGAGTTCCTCGGGGGCCTCTCGGGATTCCTCTCCCGTCGATGCCGGGCCTGAGACCTTGTGCGGAGTCGGGGCCGGAACCTGAGGATTCCTCTACAGTGCTGACATGGATCTGGGGTACTTCTGGAGTCTCCCCAGGGGAGTCAGTCCTCGTCTCGAATGCGGGCATGCACTTGCGCTTTCCTCCAGAGCGGTAGCAGCAGTGTCACGCAGTCTGCCGCGTGGATCAAAGGATCTATGGTTTTCCCTCGAGTCTTTCCCACGAGGCTTTCCCACGAGGCTTTCCCACAGGGCTGTCCCACGTGCACACGGGGTGGGAGTCGATCCTAGGCTTGAACGTCAAGGCAGTGCAGGGAAAACAGGTTCCTCTGGAATGGACTGACACATCTGGGGGACTCTTGGAATGGTGTCTCGACCCTGGAGTTCCTCTCGCCTTTCCTGTGGAGAGCGCCTCCTCTTGAGATGCGACGGGAACGCCGGGAATTCTTTCCCTACGAAACAGGGAAAGGATCCCTCATCTCGAGCTAGGAGGCGGAAACGGGGCTCCCATGGATGTGTGTGGGACCCCACGTGCTTCCTCTCGAATGGAGACGGGTATGTCGGGGAACTTCTTGAGTTGCAGCAAGGGTGTGAAGGACCCTTTGGAAGTTCCAGTGGTTAGACGTGATTGGCCTCGAGAAGCCTCAGCGGAAATGGGCCTCATCTCGCCTGGAGGGCAAAACCTCCTGGATTTTCTCGAGTTGCGGCAGGTGCGCTCGACTTACGACGGGGACCTCAGGGACCCGCTCTGGTGGCCTCAGGAAAGGCCAGTCCCCATGCGAGTTCCTCCGGGGCCTCTCGGGATTCCTCACCCTTCGATGCCGGGGCCTAAGACCTTGTGTGGAGTCGGGGCCGGAACCTGAGGATTCCTCTCCAGTGCTGACATGAATCTTGGGGTACTTCTGGAGTCTCCGCAGGGGAGTCAGTCCTCGTGTCGAATGCGGGCATGCACTTGCGCTTTCCTCCAGAGGGGTAGCAGCAGTGTCACGCAGTCCGCCGCGTGGATCAAAGGATCTATGGTTTTCCCTCGAGTCTTTCCCACGAGGCTTTCCCACGAGGCTTTCCCACAGGGCTGTCCCACGTGCACACGTGGTGGGAGTCGATCCTCGGCTTGAACGTCAAGGCAGTGCAGGGAAAACAGGTTCCTCTGGAATGGACTGACACATCTGGGGGACTCTTGGAATGGTGTCTCGACCCTGGAGTTCCTCTCGCCTTTCCTGTGGAGAGCGCCTCCTCTTGAGATGCGACGGGAACGCCGGGAATTCTTTCCCTACGAAACAGGGAAAGGATCCCTCATCTCGAGCTAGGAGGCGGAAACGGGGCTCCCCTGGATGTGTGCGGGACCCCACGTGCTTCCTCTCGAGTAGAGACGGGTATGTCGGGGAACTTCTTGAGTTGCAGCAATGGTGTGAAGGACCCTTTGGAAGTTCCAGTGGTTAGATGTGATTGGCCTCGAGAAGCCTCAGCGGAAATGGGCCTCATCTCGCCTGGAGGGCAAAACCTCCTGGATTTTCTTGAGTTGCGGCAGGTGCGCTCGACTTACGACGGGGACCTCAAGGACCCGCTCTGGTGGCGTCAGGAAAGGCCAGTCCCCATGCGAGTTCCTCGGGGGCCTCTCGGGATTCCTCTCCCGTCGATGCCGGGCCTGAGACCTTGTGCGGAGTCGGGGCCGGAACCTGAGGATTCCTCTCCAGTGCTGACATGGATCTGGGGTACTTCTGGAGTCTCCCCAGGGGAGTCAGTCCTCGTCTCGAATGCGGGCATGCATTGCGCTTTCCTCCAGAGCGGTAGCAGCAGTGTCACGCAGTCCGCCGCGTGGATCAAAGGATCTATGGTTTTCCCTCGAGTCATTCCCACGAGGCTTTCCCACGAGGCTTTCCCAAAGGGCTGTCCCACGTGCACACATGGTGGGAGTCGATCCTCGGCTTGAACGTCAAGGCAGTGCAGGGAAAACAGGTTCCTCTGGAATGGACTGACACATCTGGGGGACTCTTGAAATGGTGGAACGACCCTGGAGTTCCTCTCGCCTTTCCTGTGGAGAGCGCCTCCTCTTGAGATGCGACGGGAACGCCGGGAATTCTTTCCCTATGAAACAGGGAAAGGATCCCTCATCTCGAGCTAGGAGGCGGAAACGGGGCTCCCCTGGATGTGTGCGGGACCCCACGTGCTTCCTCTCGAGTGGAGACGGGTATGTCGGGGAACTTCTTGAGTTGCAGCAAGGGTGTGAAGGACCCTTGGAAGTTCCAGTGGTTAGACGTGATTGGCCTCGAGAAGCCTCAGCGGAAATGGGCCTCATCTCGCCTGGAGGGCAAAACCTCCTGGATTTTCTCGAGTTGCGGCAGGTGCTCTCGACTTACGACGGGGACCTCAGGGACCCGCTCTGGTGGCCTCAGGAAAGGCCAGTCCCCATGCGAGTTCCTCGGGGGCCTCTCAGGATTCCTCTCCCTTCGATGCCGGGGCCTAAGACCTTGTGTGGAGTCGGGGCCGGAACCTGAGGATTCCTCTCCAGTGATGACATTGATCTGGGGTACTTCTGGAGTCTCCCCAGGGGAGTCAGTCCTCGTCTCGAATGCGGGCATGCACTTGCGCTTTCCTCCAGAGCGGTAGCAGCAGTGTCACGCAGTCCGCCGCGTGGATCAAAGGATCTATGGTTTTCCCTCGAGTCTTTCCCACGAGGCTTTCCCACGAGGCTTTCCCACAGGGCTGTCCCACGTGCACACGTGGTGGGAGTCGATCCTCGGCTTGAACGTCAAGGCAGTGCAGGGAAAACAGGTTCCTCTGGATTGGACTGACACATCTGGGGGACTCTTGGAATGGTGGCACGACCCTGGAGTTCCTCTCGCCTTTCCTGTGGAGAGTGCCTCCTCTTGAGATGCGACGGGAACGCCGGGAATTCTTTCCCTACGAAACAGGGAAAGGATCCCTCATCTCGAGCTAGGAGGCGGAAACTGGGCTCCCCTGGATGTGTGCGGGACCCACGTGCTTCCTCTCGAGTGGAGACGGGAATGTCGGGGAACTTCTTGAGTTGCAGCAAGGGTGTGAAGGACCCTTTGGAAGTTCCAGTGGTTAGACGTGATTGGCCTCGAGAAGCCTCAGCGGAAATGGGCCTCATCTCGCCTGGAGGGCAAAACCTCCTGGATTTTCTCGAGTTGCGGCAGGTGCTCTCGACTTACGACGGGGACCTCAGGGAAACGCTCTGGTGGCCTCAGGAAAGGCCAGTCCCCATGCGAGTTCCTCGGGGGCCTCTCGGGATTCCTCACCCTTCGATGCCGGGGCCTAAGACCTTGTGTGGAGTCGGGGCCGGAACCTGAGGATTCCTCTCCAGTGCTGACATGGATCTTGGGGTACTTCTGGAGTCTCCCCAGGGGAGTCAGTCCTCGTGTCGAATGCGGGCATGCACTTGCGCTTTCCTCCAGAGCGGTAGCAGCAGTGTCACGCAGTCCGCCGCTTGGATCAAAGGATTTATGGTTTTCCCTCGAGTCTTTCCCACGAGGCTTTCCTACGAGGCTTTCCCACAGGGCTGTCCCACGTGCACACGTGGTGGGAGTCGATCCTCGGCTTGAACGTCAAGGCAGTGCAGGGAAAACAGGTTCCTCTGGAATGGACTGACACATCTGGGGGACTCTTGGAATGGTGTCACGACCCTGGAGTTCCTCTCGCCTTTCCTGTGGAGAGCGCCTCCTCTTGAGATGCGACGGGAACGCCGGGAATTCTTTCCCTACGAAACAGGGAAAGGATCCCTCATCTCGAGCTAGGAGGCGGAAACGGGGCTCCCCTGGATGTGTGCGGGACCCCACGTGCTTCGTCTCGAGTGGAGACGGGTATGTCGGGGAAATTCTTGAGTTGCAGCAATGGTGTGAAGGACCCTTTGGAAGTTCCAGTGGTTAGATGTGATTGGCCTCGAGAAACCTCAACGAAAATGGGCCTCATCTCGCCTGGAGGGCAAAACCTCCTGGATTTTCTCGAGTTGCGGCAGGTGCTCTCGACTTACGACGGGGACCTCAGGGACCCGCTCTGGTGGCCTCAGGAAAGGCCAGTTCCCATGCGAGTTCCTCGGGGGCGTCTCGGGATTCCTCTCCCGTAGATCCCGGGGCCTAAGACCTTGTGTGGAGTCGGGGCCGGAACCTGAGGATTCCTCTCCAGTGCTGACATGGATCTTGGGGTACTTCTGGAGTCTCCCCAGGGGCGTCAGTCCTCTTCTCGAATGCGGGCATGCACTTGCGCTTTCCTCCAGAGCGGTAGCAGCAGTGTCACGCAGTCCGCCGCGTGGATCAAAGGATCTATGGTTTTCCCTCGAGTCTTTCCCACGAGGCTTTCCCACGAGGCTTTCCCACAGGGCTGTCCCACGTGCACACGTGGTGGGAGTCGATCCTCGGCTTGAACGTCAAGGCAGTGCAGGGAAAACAGGTTCCTCTGGAATGGACTGACACATCTGGGGGACTCTTGGAATGGTGGCACGACCCTGGAGTTCCTCTCGCCTTTCCTGTGGAGAGCGCCTCCTCTTGAGATGCGACGGGAACGCCGGGAATTCTTTCCCTACGAAACAGGGAAAGGATCCCTCATCTCGAGCTAGGCGTCGGAAACGGAGCTCCCCTGGATATGTGCGGGACACCACGTGCTTCCTCTCGAGTGGAGACGGGTATGTCGGGGAACTTCTTGAGTTGCAGCAAGGGTGTGAAGGACCCTTTGGAAGTTCCAGTGCTTAGACGTGATTAGCCTCGAGAAGCCTCAGCGGAAATGGGCCTCATCTCGCCTGGAGGGCAAAACCTCCTGGATTTTCTCGAGTTGCGGCAGGTGCTCTCGACTTACGACGGGGACCTCAGGGACCCGCTCTGGTGGCCTCAGGAAAGGCCAGTCCCCATGCGAGTTCCTCGGGGGCGTCTCGTGATTCCTCTCCTGTCGATGCTGGGGCCTAAGACCTTGTGTGGAGTCGGGGCCGGAACCTGAGGATTCCTCTCCAGTGCTGACATGGATCTTGGGGTACGTCTGGAGTCTCCCCAGGGGAGTCAGTCCTCGTCTCGAATGCGGGCATGCACTTGCGCTTTCCTCCAGAGCGGTAGCAGCAGTGTCACGCAGTCCGCCGCGTGGATCAAAGGATCTATGGTTTTCCCTCGAGTCTTTCCCACGAGGCTTTCCCACGTGGCTTTCCCACAGGGCTGTCCCACGTGCACACGTGGTGGGAGTCGATCCTCGGCTTGAACGTCAAGGCAGTGCAGGGAAAACAGGTTCCTCTGGAATGGACTGACACATCTGGGGGACTCTTGGAATGGTGGCACGACCCTGGAGTTCCTCTCGCCTTTCCTGTGGAGAGCGCCTCCTCTTGAGATGCGACGGGAACGCCGGGAATTCTTTCCCTACGAAACAGGGAAAGGATCCCTCATCTCGAGCTAGGAGGCGGAAACGGGGCTCCCCTGGATGTGTGCGGGACCCCACGTGCTTCCTCTCGAGTGGAGACGGGTATGTCGGGGAAGTTCTTGAGTTGCAGCAAGGGTGTGAAGGACCCTTTGGAAGTTCCAGTGGTTAGACGTGATTATCCTGGAGAAGCCTCAGCGGAAATGGGCCTCATCTCGCCTGGAGGGCAAAACCTCCTGGATTTTCTCGAGTTGCGGCAGGTGCTCTCGACTTACGACGGGGACCTCAGGGACCCGCTCTGGTGGCCTCAGGAAAGGCCAGTCCCCATGCGAGTTCCTCGGGGGCCTCTGGGGATTCCTCTCCCGTCGATACCGGGGCCTAAGTCCTTGTGTGGAGTCGGGGCCGGAACCTGAGGATTCCTCTCCAGTGCTGACATGGATCTTGGGGTACTTCTGGAGTCTCCCCAGGGGAGTCAGTCCTCGTCTCGAATGCGGCCATGCACTTGCACTTTCCTCCAGAGCGGTAGCAGCAGTGTCACGCAGTCCGCCGCGTGGATCAAAGGATCTATGGTATTCCCTCGAGTCTTTCCCACGAGGCTTTCCCACGAGGCTTTCCCACAGGGCTGTCCCACGTGCACACGTGGTGGGAGTCGATCCTCGGCTTGAACGTCAAGGCAGTGCAGGGAAAACAGGTTCCTCTGTAATGAACTGACACATCTGTTGGTCTCTTGGAATGGTGGCACGACCCTGGAGTTCCTCTCCCCTTTCCTGTGGAGAGCGCCTCCTCTTGAGATGCGACGGGAACGCCGGGAATTCTTTCCCTACGAAACAGGGAAAGGATCCCTCATCTCGAGCTAGGAGGCGGAAACGGGGCTCCCCTGGATGTGTGCGGGACCCCACGTGCTTCCTCTCGAGTGTAGACGGGTATGTCGGGGTACTTCTTGAGTTGCAGCAAGGGTGTGAAGGACCCTTTGGAAGTTCCAGTGGTTAGACGTGATTGGCCTCGAGAAGCCTCAGCGGAAATGGGCCTCATCTCGCCTGGAGGGCAAAACCTCCTGGATTTTCTCGAGTTGGGGCAGGTGCTCTCGACTTACGACGGGGACCTCAGGGACCCGCTCTGGTGGCCTCAGGAAAGGCCAGTCCCCATGCGAGTTCCTCGGGGGCCTCTCGGGATTCCTCTCCCGTCGATGCCGGGGCCTAAGACCTTGTGTGGAGTTGGGGCCGGAACCTGAGGATTCCTCTCCAGTGCTGACATGGGTCTTGGGGTACTTCTGGAGTCTCCCCAGGGGAGTCAGTCCTCGTCTCGAATGCGGGCATGCACTTGCGCTTTCCTCCAGAGCGGCAGCAGCAGTGTCACTCAGTCTGCCGCGTGGATCAAAGGATCTATGGTTTTCCCTCGAGTCTTTCCCACGAGGCTTTCCCACGAGGCTTTCCCACAGGGCTGTCCCACGTGCACACGTGGTGGGAGTCGATCCTCGGCTTGAACGTCAAGGCAGTGCAGGGAAAACAGGTTACTCTGGAATGGCCTGACACATCTGGGGGACTCTTGGAATGGTGGCACGACCCTGGAGTTCCTCTCGCCTTTCCTGTGGAGAGCGCCTCCTCTTGAGATGCGACGGGAACGCCGGGAATTCTTTCCCTACGAAACAGGGAAAGGATCCCTCATCTCGAGCTAGGAGGCGGAAACGGGGCTCCCCTGGATGTGTGCGGGACCCCACGTGCTTCCTCTCGAGTGGAGACGGGTATGTCGGGGAAGTTCTTGAGTTGCAGCAAGGGTGTGTAGGACCCTTTGGAAGTTCCAGTGGTTAGACGTGATTAGCCTGGAGAAGCCTCAGCGGAAATGGGCCTCATCTCGCCTGGAGGGCAAAACCTCCTGGATTTTCTCGAGTTGCGGCAGGTGCTCTCGACTTACGACGGGGACCTCAGGGACCCGCTCTGGTGGCCTCAGGAAAGGCCAGTCCCCATGCGAGTTCCTCGGGGGCCTCTGGGGATTCCTCTCCCGTCGATGCCGGGGCCTAAGTCCTTGTGTGGAGTCGGGGCCGGAACCTGAGGATTCCTCTCCAGTGCTGACATGGATCTTGGGGTACCTCTGGAGTCTCCCCAGGGGAGTCAGTCCTCGTCTCAAATGCGGGCATGCACTTGCGCTTTCCTCCAGAGCGGTAGCAGCAGTGTCACGCAGTCCGCCGCGTGGATCAAAGGATCTATGGTTTTCCCTCGAGTCTTTCCCACGAGGCTTTCCCACGAGGCTTTCCCACAGGGCTGTCCCACGTGCACACGTGGTGGGAGTCGATCCTCGGCTTGAACGTCAAGGCAGTGCAGGGAAAACAGGTTCCTCTGGAATGGACTGACACATCTGGGGGACTCTTGGAATGGTGTCACGACCCTGGAGTTCCTCTCGCCTTTCCTGTGGAGAGCGCATCCTCTTGAGATGCGACGGGAACGCCGGGAATTCTTTCCCTACGAAACAGGGAAAGGATCCCTCATCTCGAGCTAGGAGGCGGAAACGGGGCTACCCTGGATGTGTGCGGGACCCACGTGCTTCCTCTCGAGTGGAGACGGGTATGTCGGGGAACTTCTTGAGTTGCAGCAATGGTGTGAATGACCCTTTGGAAATTCCAGTGGTTAGATGTGATTGGCCTCGAGAAGCCTCAGCGGAAATGGGCCTCATCTCGCCTGGAGGGCAAAACCTCCTGGATTTTCTCGAGTTGCGGCAGGTGCTCTCGACTTACGACGGGGACCTCAGGGACCCGCTCTGGTGGCCTCAGGAAAGGCCAGTCCCCATGCGAGTTCCTCGGGGGCCTCTCGGGATTCCTCTCCCGTCGATGCCGGGGCCTAAGACCTTGTGTGGAGTCGGGGCCGGAACCTGAGGATTCCTCTCCAGTGCTGACATGGATCTTGGGGTACTTCTGGAGTCTCCCCAGGGGAGTCAGTCCTCGTCTCGAATGCGGGCATGCACTTGCGCTTTCCTCCAGAGCGGTAGCAGCAGTGTCACGCAGTCCGCCGCGTGGATCATAGGATCTATGGTTTTCCCTCGAGTCTTTCCCACGAGGCTTTCCCACGAGGCTTTCCCACAGGGCTGTCCCACGTGCACACAGGGTGGGAGTCGATCCTCGGCTTGAACGTCAATGCAGTGCAGGGAAAACAGGTTCCTCTGGAATGGACTGACACATCTGGGGGACTCTTGGAATGGTGTCACGACCCTGGAGTTCCTCTCGCCTTTCCTGTGGAGAGCGCCTCCTCTTGAGATGCGACGGGAACGCCGGGAATTCTTTCCCTACGAAACAGGGAAAGGATCCCTCATCTCGAGCTAGGAGGCGGAAACGGGGCTCCCCTGGATGTGTGCGGGACCCCACGTGCTTCCTCTCGAGTAGAGACGGGTATGTCGGGGAACTTCTTGAGTTGCAGCAATGGTGTGAAGGACCCTTTGGAAGTTCCAGTGGTTAGATGTGATTGGCCTCGAGAAGCCTCAGCGGAAATGGGCCTCATCTCGCCTGGAGGGCAAAACCTCCTGGATTTTCTCGAGTGGCGGCAGGTGCGCTCGACTTACGACGGGGACCTCAGGGACCCGCTCTGGTGGCGTCAGGAAAGGCCAGTCCCCATGCGAGTTCCTCGCGGGCGTCTCGTGATTCCTCTCCTGTCGATGCTGGGGCCTAAGACCTTGTGTTCAGTCGGGGCCGGAACCTGAGGATTCCTCTCCAGTGCTGACATGGATCTTGGGGTACGTCTGGAGTCTCCCCAGGGGAGTCAGTCCTCGTCTCGAATGCGGGCATTCACTTGCGCTTTCCTCCAGAGCGGTAGCAGCAGTGTCACGCAGTCCGCCGCGTGGATCAAAGGATCTATGGTTTTCCCTCGAGTCTTTCCCACGAGTCTTTCCCACGAGGCTTTCCCACAGGGCTGTCCCACGTGCACACGTGGTGGGAGTCGATCCTCGGCTTGAACGTCAAGGCAGTGCAGGGAAAACAGGTTCCTCTGGAATGGCCTGACACATCTGGGGGACTCTTGGAATGGTGGCACGACCCTGGAGTTCCTCTCGCCTTTCCTGTGGAGAGCGCCTCCTCTTGAGATGCGACGGGAACGCCGGGAATTCTTTCCCCACGAAACAGGGAAAGGATCCCTCATCTCGAGCTAGGAGGCGGAAACGGGGCTCCCATGGATGTGTGCGGGACCCCACGTGCTTCCTCTCGAGTGGAGACGGGTATGTCGGGGAAGTTCTTGAGTTGCAGCAAGGGTGTGAAGGACCCTTTGGAAGTTCCAGTGGTTAGACGTGATTAGCCTGGAGAAGCCTCAGCGGAAATGGGCCTCATCTCGCCTGGAGGGCAAAACCTCCTGGATTTTCTCGAGTTACGGCAGGTGCTCTCGACTTACGACGGGGACCTCAGGGACCCGCTCTGGTGGCCTCAGGAAAGACCAGTCCCCATGCGAGTTCCTCGGGGGCCTCTCGGGATTCTTCTCCCGTCGATGCCGGGGCCTAAGACCTTGTGTGGAGTTGGGGCCGGAACCTGAGGATTCCTCTCCAGTGCTGACATGGATCTTGGGGTACTTCTGGAGTCTCCCCAGGGGAGTCAGTCCTCGTCTCGAATGCGGGCATGCACTTGCGCTTTCCTCCAGAGCGGCAGCAGCAGTGTCACTCAGTCTGCCGCGTGGATCAAAGGATCTATGGTTTTCCCTCGAGTCTTTCCCACGAGGCTTTCCCACGAGGCTTTCCCACAGGGCTGTCCCACGTGCACACGTGGTGGGAGTCGATCCTCGGCTTGAACGTCAAGGCAGTGCAGGGAAAACAGGTTCCTCTGGAATGGACTGACACATCTGGGGGACTCTTGGAATGGTGTCTCGACCCTGGAGTTCCTCTCGCCTTTCCTGTGGAGAGTGCCTCCTCTTGAGATGCGACGGGAACGCCGGGAATTCTTTCCCTACGACACAGGGAAAGGATCCCTCATCTCGAGCTAGGAGGCGGAAACGGGGCTCCCATGGATGTGTGTGGGACACCACGTGCTTCCTCTCGAGTGGAGACGGGTATGTCGGGGAACTTCTGGAGTTGCAGCAAGGGTGTGAAGGACCCTTTGGAAGTTCCAGTGGTTAGACGTGATTGGCCTCGAGAAGCCTCAGCGGAAATGGGCCTCATCTCGCCTGGAGGGCAAAACCTCCTGGATTTTCTCGAGTTGCGGCAGGTGCTCTCGACTTACGACGGGGACCTCAGGGACCCGCTCTGGTGGCCTCAGGAAAGGCCAGTCCCCATGCGAGTTCCTCGGGGGCCTCTCGGGATTCCTCTCCCGTCGATGCCGGGGCCTAAGACCTTGTGTGGAGTCGGGGACGGAACCTGAGGATTCCTCTCCAGTGCTGACATGGATCTTGGGGTACTTCTGGAGTCTCCCCAGGGGAGTCAGTCCTCGTCTCGAATGCGGGCATGCACTTGCGCTTTCCTCCAGAGCGGTAGCAGCAGTGTCACGCAGTCCGCCGCGTGGATCATAGGATCTATGGTTTTCCCTCGAGTCTTTCCCACGAGGCTTTCCCACGAGGCTTTCCCACAGGGTTGTCCCACGTGCACACAGGGTGGGAGTCGATCCTCGGCTTGAACGTCAATGCAGTGCAGGGAAAACAGGTTCCTCTGGAATGGACTGACACATCTGGGGGACTCTTGGAATGGTGTCACGACCCTGGAGTTCCTCTCGCCTTTCCTGTGGAGAGCGCCTCCTCTTGAGATGCGACGGGAACGCCGGGAATTCTTTCCCTACGAAACAGGGAAAGGATCCCTCATCTCGAGCTAGGAGGCGGAAACGGGGCTCCCCTGGATGTGTGCGGGACCCCACGTGCTTCCTCTCGAGTAGAGACGGGTATGTCGGGGAACTTCTTGAGTTGCAGCAATGGTGTGAAGGACCCTTTGGAAGTTCCAGTGGTTAGATGTGATTGGCCTCGAGAAGCCTCAGCGGAAATGGGCCTCATCTCGCCTGGAGGGCAAAACCTCCTGGATTTTCTCGAGTTGCGGCAGGTGCGCTCGACTTACGACGGGGACCTCAGGGACCCGCTCTGGTGGCGTCAGGAAAGGCCAGTCCCAATGCGAGTTCCTCGGGGGCCTCTCGGGATTCCTCTCCCGTCGATCCCGGGCCTGAGACCTTGTGCGGAGTCGGGGCCGGAACCTGAGGATTCCTCTCCAGTGCTGACATGGATCTGGGGTACTTCTGGAGTCTCCCCAGGGGAGTCAGTCCTCGTCTCGAATGCGGGCATGCATTGCGCTTTCCTCCAGAGCGGTAGCAGCAGTGTCACGCAGTCCGCCGCGTGGATCAAAGGATCTATGGTTTTCCCTCGAGTCATTCCCACGAGGCTTTCCCACGAGGCTTTCCCACAGGGCTGTCCCACGTGCACACGTGGTGGGAGTCGATCCTCGGCTTGAACGTCAAGGCAGTGCAGGGAAAACAGGTTCCTCTGGAATGGACTGACACATCTGGGGGACTCTTGGAATGGTGGAACGACCCTGGAGTTCCTCTCGCCTTTCCTGTGGAGAGCGCCTCCTCTTGAGATGCGACGGGAACGCCGGGAATTCTTTCCCTACGAAACAGGGAAAGGATCCCTCATCTCGAGCTAGGAGGCGGAAACGGGGCTCCCCTGGATGTGTGCGGGACCCCACGTGCTTCCTCTCGAGTGGAGACGGGTATGTCGGGGAAGTTCTTGAGTTGCAGGAAGGGTGTGAAGGACCCTTTGGAAGTTCCAGTGGTTAGACGTGATTAGCCTGGAGAAGCCTCAGCGGAAATGGGCCTCATCTCGCCTGGAGGGCAAAACCTCCTGGATTTTCTCGAGTTGCGGCAGGTGCTCTCGACTTACGACGGGGACCTCAGGGACCCGCTCTGGTGGCCTCAGGAAAGACCAGTCCCCATGCGAGTTCCTCGGGGGCCTCTCGGGATTCCTCTCCCGTCGATGCCGGGGCCTAAGACCTTGTGTGGAGTTGGGGCCGGAACCGGAGGATTCCTCTCCAGTGCTGACATGGATCTTGGGGTACTTCTGGAGTCTCCCCAGGGGAGTCAGTCCTCGTCGCGAATGCGGGCATGCACTTGCTCTTTCCTCCAGAGCGGCAGCAGCAGTGTCACTCAGTCTGCCGCGTGGATCAAAGGATCTATGGTTTTCCCTCGAGTCTTTCCCACGAGGCTTTCCCACGAGGCTTTCCCACAGGGCTGTCCCACGTGCACACGTGGTGGGAGTCGATCCTCGGCTTGAACGTCAAGGCAGTGCAGGGAAAACAGGTTCCTCTGGAATGGACTGACACATCTGGGGGACTCTTGGAATGGTGTCTCGACCCTGGAGTTCCTCTCGCCTTTCCTGTGGAGAGTGCCTCCTCTTGAGATGCGACGGGAACGCCGGGAATTCTTTCCCTACGAAACAGGGAAAGGATCCCTCATCTCGAGCTAGGAGGCGGAAACGGGGCTCCCATGGATGTGTGTGGGACACCACGTGCTTCCTCTCGAGTGGAGACGGGTATGTCGGGGAACTTCTTGAGTTGCAGCAAGGGTGTGAAGGACCCTTTGGAAGTTCCAGTGGTTACATGTGATTGGCCTCGAGAAGCCTCAGCGGAAATGGGCCTCATCTCGCCTGGAGGGCAAAACCTCCTGGATTTTCTCGAGTTGCGGCAGGTGCTCTCGACTTACGACGGGGACCTCAGGGACCCGCTCTGGTGGCCTCAGGAAAGGCCAGTCCCCATGCGAGTTCCTCGGGGGCCTCTCGGGATTCCTCTCCCATCGATGCCGGGGCCTAAGACCTTGTGTGGAGTCGGGGCCGGAACCTGAGGATTCCTCTCCAGTGCTGACATGGATCTTGGGGTACTTCTGGAGTCTCCCCAGGGGAGTCAGTCCTCGTCTCGAATGCGGGCATGCACTTGCGCTTTCCTCCAGAGCGGTAGCAGCAGTGTCACGCAGTCCGCCGCGTGGATCATAGGATCTATGGTTTTCCCTCGAGTCTTTCCCACGAGGCTTTCCCACGAGGCTTTCCCACAGGGCTGTCCCACGTGCACACAGGGTGGGAGTCGATCCTCGGCTTGAACGTCAATGCAGTGCAGGGAAAACAGGTTCCTCTGGAATGGACTGACACATCTGGGGGACTCTTGGAATGGTGTCACGACCCTGGAGTTCCTCTCGCCTTTCCTGTGGAGAGCGCCTCCTCTTGAGATGCGACGGGAACGCCGGGAATTCTTTCCCTACGAAACAGGGAAAGGATCCCTCATCTCGAGCTAGGAGGCGGAAACGGGGCTCCCCTGGATGTGTGCGGGACCCCACGTGCTTCCTCTCGAGTAGAGACGGGTATGTCGGGGAACTTCTTGAGTTGCAGCAATGGTGTGAAGGACCCTTTGGAAGTTCCAGTGGTTAGATGTGATTGGCCTCGAGAAGCCTCAGCGGAAATGGGCCTCATCTCGCCTGGGGGGCAAAACCTCCTGGATTTTCTCGAGTTGCGGCAGGTGCGCTCGACTTACGACGGGGACCTCAGGGACCCGCTCTGGTGGCGTCAGGAAAGGCCAGTCCCCATGCGAGTTCCTCGGGGGCGTCTCGGGATTCCTCACCCTTCGATGCCGGGGCCTAAGACCTTGTGTGGAGTCGGGGCCGGAACCTGAGGATTCCTCTCCAGTGCTGACATGGATCTTGGGGTACTTCTGAAGTCTCCCCAGGGGCGTCAGTCCTCGTCTCGAATGCGGGCATGCACTTGCGCTTTCCTCCAGAGCGGTAGCAGCAGTGTCACGCAGTCCGCCGCGTGGATCAAAGGATCTATGGTTTTCCCTCGAGTCTTTCCCACGAGGCTTTCCCAGGAGGCTTTCCCACAGGGCTGTCCCACGTGCACACGTGGTGGGAGTCGATCCTCGGCTTGAACGTCAAGGCAGTGCAGGGAAAACAGGTTCCTCTGGAATGGACTGACACATCTGGGGGACTCTTGGAATGGTGGCACGACCCTGGAGTTCCTCTCGCCTTTCCTGTGGAGAGCGCCTCCTCTTGAGATGCGACGGGAACGCCGGGAATTCTTTCCCTACGAAACAGGGAAAGGATCCCTCATCTCAAGCTAGGAGGCGGAAACGGGGCTCCCCTGGATGTGTGCGGGACCCACGTGCTTCCTCTCGAGTGGAGACGGGTATGTCGGGGAACTTCTTAAGTTGCAGCAAGGGTGTGAAGGACCCTTTGGAAGTTCCAGTGGTTAGACGTGATTAGCCTCGAGAAGCCTAAGCGGAAATGGGCCTCATCTCGCCTGGAGGGCAAAACCTCCTGGATTTTCTCGAATTGCGGCAGGTGCTCTCGACTTACGACGGGGATCTCAGGGACCCGCTCTGGTGGCCTCAGGAAAGGCCAGTCCCCATGCGAGTTCCTCGGGGGCCTCTGGGGATTCCTCTCCCGTCGATGCCGGGGCCTAAGTCCTTGTGTGGAGTTGGGGCCGGAACCTGAGGATTCCTCTCCAGTGCTGACATGGATCTTGGGGTACTTCTGGAGTCTCCCCAGGGGAGTCAGTCCTCGTCTCGAATGCGGGCATGCACTTGCGCTTTCCTCCAGAGCGGTAGCAGCAGTGTCACGCAGTCTGCCGCGTGGATCAAAGGATCTATGGTTTTCCCTCGAGTCTTTCCCACGAGGCTTTCCCACGAGGCTTTCCCACAGGGCTGTCCCACGTGCACACGTGGTGGGAGTCGATCCTCCGCTTGAACGTCAAGGCAGTGCAGGGAAAACAGGTTCCTCTGGAATGGACTGACACATCTGGGGGACTCTTGGAATGGTGGCACGACCCTGGAGTTCCTCTCGCCTTTCCTGTGGAGAGCGCCTCCTCTTGAGATGCGACGGGAACGCCGGGAAATCTTTCCCTACAAAACAGGGAAAGGATCCCTCATCTCGAGCTAGGAGGCGGAAACGGGGCTCCCCTGTATGTGTGCGGGACCCCACGTGCTTCCTCTCGAGTGGAGACGGGTATGTCGGGGAACTTCTTGAGTTGCAGCAAGGGTGTGAAGGACCCTTTGGAAGTTCCAGTGGTTAGACGTGATTGGCCTCGAGAAGCCTCAGCGGAAATGGGCCTCATCTCGCCTGGAGGGCAAAACCTCCTGGATTTTCTCGAGTTGCGGCAGGTGCTCTCGACTTACGACGGGGACCTCAGGGACCCGCTCTGGTGGCCTCAGGAAAGGCCAGTCCCCATGCGAGTTCCTCGGGGGCCTCTCGGGATTCCTCTCCCGTCGATGCCGGGGCCTAAGACCTTGTGTGGAGTCGGGGCCGGAACCTGAGGATTCCTCTCCAGTGCTGACATGGATCTTGGGGTACTTCTGGAGTCTCCCCAGGGGAGTCAGTCCTCGTCTCGAATGCGGGCATGCACTTGCGCTTTCCTCCAGAGCGGTAGCAGCAGTGTCACGCAGTCCGCCGCGTGGATCAAAGGATCTATGGTTTTCCCTCGAGTCTTTCCCACGAGTCTTTCCCACGAGGCTTTCCCACAGGGCTGTCCCACGTGCACACGTGGTGGGAGTCGATCCTCGGCTTGAACGTCAAGGCAGTGCAGGGAAAACAGGTTCCTCTGGAATGGCCTGACACATCTGGGGGACTCTTGGAATGGTGGCACGACCCTGGAGTTCCTCTCGCCTTTCCTGTGGAGAGCGCCTCCTCTTGAGATGCGACGGGAACGCCGGGAATTCTTTCCCCACGAAACAGGGAAAGGATCCCTCATCTCGAGCTAGGAGGCGGAAACGGGGCTCCCATGGATGTGTGCGGGACCCCACGTGCTTCCTCTCGAGTGGAGACGGGTATGTCGGGGAAGTTCTTGAGTTGCAGCAAGGGTGTGAAGGCCCCTTTGGAAGTTCCAGTGGTTAGACGTGATTAGCCTGGAGAAGCCTCAGCGGAAATGGGCCTCATCTCGCCTGGAGGGCAAAACCTCCTGGATTTTCTCGAGTTACGGCAGGTGCTCTCGACTTACGACGGGGACCTCAGGGACCCGCTCTGGTGGCCTCAGGAAAGACCAGTCCCCATGCGAGTTCCTCGGGGGCCTCTCGGGATTCTTCTCCCGTCGATGCCGGGGCCTAAGACCTTGTGTGGAGTTGGGGCCGGAACCTGAGGATTCCTCTCCAGTGCTGACATGGATCTTGGGGTACTTCTGGAGTCTCCCCAGGGGAGTCAGTCCTCGTCTCGAATGCGGGCATGCACTTGCGCTTTCCTCCAGAGCGGCAGCAGCAGTGTCACTCAGTCTGCCGCGTGGATCAAAGGATCTATGGTTTTCCCTCGAGTCTTTCCCACGAGGCTTTCCCACGAGGCTTTCCCACAGGGCTGTCCCACGTGCACACGTGGTGGGAGTCGATCCTCGGCTTGAACGTCAAGGCAGTGCAGGGAAAACAGGTTCCTCTGGAATGGACTGACACATCTGGGGGACTCTTGGAATGGTGTCTCGACCCTGGAGTTCCTCTCGCCTTTCCTGTGGAGAGTGCCTCCTCTTGAGATGCGACGGGAACGCCGGGAATTCTTTCCCTACGACACAGGGAAAGGATCCCTCATCTCGAGCTAGGAGGCGGAAACGGGGCTCCCATGGATGTGTGTGGGACACCACGTGCTTCCTCTCGAGTGGAGACGGGTATGTCGGGGAACTTCTTGAGTTGCAGCAAGGGTGTGAAGGACCCTTTGGAAGTTCCAGTGGTTAGACGTGATTGGCCTCGAGAAGCCTCAGCGGAAATGGGCCTCATCTCGCCTGGAGGGCAAAACCTCCTGGATTTTCTCGAGTTGCGGCAGGTGCTCTCGACTTACGACGGGGACCTCAGGGACCCGCTCTGGTGGCCTCAGGAAAGGCCAGTCCCCATGCGAGTTCCTCGGGGGCCTCTCGGGATTCCTCTCCCGTCGATGCCGGGGCCTAAGACCTTGTGTGGAGTCGGGGACGGAACCTGAGGATTCCTCTCCAGTGCTGACATGGATCTTGGGGTACTTCTGGAGTCTCCCCAGGGGAGTCAGTCCTCGTCTCGAATGCGGGCATGCACTTGCGCTTTCCTCCAGAGCGGTAGCAGCAGTGTCACGCAGTCCGCCGCGTGGATCATAGGATCTATGGTTTTCCCTCGAGTCTTTCCCACGAGGCTTTCCCACGAGGCTTTCCCACAGGGTTGTCCCACGTGCACACAGGGTGGGAGTCGATCCTCGGCTTGAACGTCAATGCAGTGCAGGGAAAACAGGTTCCTCTGGAATGGACTGACACATCTGGGGGACTCTTGGAATGGTGTCACGACCCTGGAGTTCCTCTCGCCTTTCCTGTGGAGAGCGCCTCCTCTTGAGATGCGACGGGAACGCCGGGAATTCTTTCCCTACGAAACAGGGAAAGGATCCCTCATCTCGAGCTAGGAGGCGGAAACGGGGCTCCCCTGGATGTGTGCGGGACCCCACGTGCTTCCTCTCGAGTAGAGACGGGTATGTCGGGGAACTTCTTGAGTTGCAGCAATGGTGTGAAGGACCCTTTGGAAGTTCCAGTGGTTAGATGTGATTGGCCTCGAGAAGCCTCAGCGGAAATGGGCCTCATCTCGCCTGGAGGGCAAAACCTCCTGGATTTTCTCGAGTTGCGGCAGGTGCGCTCGACTTACGACGGGGACCTCAGGGACCCGCTCTGGTGGCGTCAGGAAAGGCCAGTCCCAATGCGAGTTCCTCGGGGGCCTCTCGGGATTCCTCTCCCGTCGATCCCGGGCCTGAGACCTTGTGCGGAGTCGGGGCCGGAACCTGAGGATTCCTCTCCAGTGCTGACATGGATCTGGGGTACTTCTGGAGTCTCCCCAGGGGAGTCAGTCCTCGTCTCGAATGCGGGCATGCATTGCGCTTTCCTCCAGAGCGGTAGCAGCAGTGTCACGCAGTCCGCCGCGTGGATCAAAGGATCTATGGTTTTCCCTCGAGTCATTCCCACGAGGCTTTCCCACGAGGCTTTCCCACAGGGCTGTCCCACGTGCACACGTGGTGGGAGTCGATCCTCGGCTTGAACGTCAAGGCAGTGCAGGGAAAACAGGTTCCTCTGGAATGGACTGACACATCTGGGGGACTCTTGGAATGGTGGAACGACCCTGGAGTTCCTCTCGCCTTTCCTGTGGAGAGCGCCTCCTCTTGAGATGCGACGGGAACGCCGGGAATTCTTTCCCTACGAAACAGGGAAAGGATCCCTCATCTCGAGCTAGGAGGCGGAAACGGGGCTCCCCTGGATGTGTGCGGGACCCCACGTGCTTCCTCTCGAGTGGAGACGGGTATGTCGGGGAAGTTCTTGAGTTGCAGGAAGGGTGTGAAGGACCCTTTGGAAGTTCCAGTGGTTAGACGTGATTAGCCTGGAGAAGCCTCAGCGGAAATGGGCCTCATCTCGCCTGGAGGGCAAAACCTCCTGGATTTTCTCGAGTTGCGGCAGGTGCTCTCGACTTACGACGGGGACCTCAGGGACCCGCTCTGGTGGCCTCAGGAAAGACCAGTCCCCATGCGAGTTCCTCGGGGGCCTCTCGGGATTCCTCTCCCGTCGATGCCGGGGCCTAAGACCTTGTGTGGAGTTGGGGCCGGAACCGGAGGATTCCTCTCCAGTGCTGACATGGATCTTGGGGTACTTCTGGAGTCTCCCCAGGGGAGTCAGTCCTCGTCTCGAATGCGGGCATGCACTTGCTCTTTCCTCCAGAGCGGCAGCAGCAGTGTCACTCAGTCTGCCGCGTGGATCAAAGGATCTATGGTTTTCCCTCGAGTCTTTCCCACGAGGCTTTCCCACGAGGCTTTCCCACAGGGCTGTCCCACGTGCACACGTGGTGGGAGTCGATCCTCGGCTTGAACGTCAAGGCAGTGCAGGGAAAACAGGTTCCTCTGGAATGGACTGACACATCTGGGGGACTCTTGGAATGGTGTCTCGACCCTGGAGTTCCTCTCGCCTTTCCTGTGGAGAGTGCCTCCTCTTGAGATGCGACGGGAACGCCGGGAATTCTTTCCCTACGAAACAGGGAAAGGATCCCTCATCTCGAGCTAGGAGGCGGAAACGGGGCTCCCATGGATGTGTGTGGGACACCACGTGCTTCCTCTCGAGTGGAGACGGGTATGTCGGGGAACTTCTTGAGTTGCAGCAAGGGTGTGAAGGACCCTTTGGAAGTTCCAGTGGTTACATGTGATTGGCCTCGAGAAGCCTCAGCGGAAATGGGCCTCATCTCGCCTGGAGGGCAAAACCTCCTGGATTTTCTCGAGTTGCGGCAGGTGCTCTCGACTTACGACGGGGACCTCAGGGACCCGCTCTGGTGGCCTCAGGAAAGGCCAGTCCCCATGCGAGTTCCTCGGGGGCCTCTCGGGATTCCTCTCCCATCGATGCCGGGGCCTAAGACCTTGTGTGGAGTCGGGGCCGGAACCTGAGGATTCCTCTCCAGTGCTGACATGGATCTTGGGGTACTTCTGGAGTCTCCCCAGGGGAGTCAGTCCTCGTCTCGAATGCGGGCATGCACTTGCGCTTTCCTCCAGAGCGGTAGCAGCAGTGTCACGCAGTCCGCCGCGTGGATCATAGGATCTATGGTTTTCCCTCGAGTCTTTCCCACGAGGCTTTCCCACGAGGCTTTCCCACAGGGCTGTCCCACGTGCACACAGGGTGGGAGTCGATCCTCGGCTTGAACGTCAATGCAGTGCAGGGAAAACAGGTTCCTCTGGAATGGACTGACACATCTGGGGGACTCTTGGAATGGTGTCACGACCCTGGAGTTCCTCTCGCCTTTCCTGTGGAGAGCGCCTCCTCTTGAGATGCGACGGGAACGCCGGGAATTCTTTCCCTACGAAACAGGGAAAGGATCCCTCATCTCGAGCTAGGAGGCGGAAACGGGGCTCCCCTGGATGTGTGCGGGACCCCACGTGCTTCCTCTCGAGTAGAGACGGGTATGTCGGGGAACTTCTTGAGTTGCAGCAATGGTGTGAAGGACCCTTTGGAAGTTCCAGTGGTTAGATGTGATTGGCCTCGAGAAGCCTCAGCGGAAATGGGCCTCATCTCGCCTGGGGGGCAAAACCTCCTGGATTTTCTCGAGTTGCGGCAGGTGCGCTCGACTTACGACGGGGACCTCAGGGACCCGCTCTGGTGGCGTCAGGAAAGGCCAGTCCCCATGCGAGTTCCTCGGGGGCGTCTCGGGATTCCTCACCCTTCGATGCCGGGGCCTAAGACCTTGTGTGGAGTCGGGGCCGGAACCTGAGGATTCCTCTCCAGTGCTGACATGGATCTTGGGGTACTTCTGAAGTCTCCCCAGGGGCGTCAGTCCTCGTCTCGAATGCGGGCATGCACTTGCGCTTTCCTCCAGAGCGGTAGCAGCAGTGTCACGCAGTCCGCCGCGTGGATCAAAGGATCTATGGTTTTCCCTCGAGTCTTTCCCACGAGGCTTTCCCAGGAGGCTTTCCCACAGGGCTGTCCCACGTGCACACGTGGTGGGAGTCGATCCTCGGCTTGAACGTCAAGGCAGTGCAGGGAAAACAGGTTCCTCTGGAATGGACTGACACATCTGGGGGACTCTTGGAATGGTGGCACGACCCTGGAGTTCCTCTCGCCTTTCCTGTGGAGAGCGCCTCCTCTTGAGATGCGACGGGAACGCCGGGAATTCTTTCCCTACGAAACAGGGAAAGGATCCCTCATCTCAAGCTAGGAGGCGGAAACGGGGCTCCCCTGGATGTGTGCGGGACCCACGTGCTTCCTCTCGAGTGGAGACGGGTATGTCGGGGAACTTCTTAAGTTGCAGCAAGGGTGTGAAGGACCCTTTGGAAGTTCCAGTGGTTAGACGTGATTAGCCTCGAGAAGCCTAAGCGGAAATGGGCCTCATCTCGCCTGGAGGGCAAAACCTCCTGGATTTTCTCGAATTGCGGCAGGTGCTCTCGACTTACGACGGGGATCTCAGGGACCCGCTCTGGTGGCCTCAGGAAAGGCCAGTCCCCATGCGAGTTCCTCGGGGGCCTCTGGGGATTCCTCTCCCGTCGATGCCGGGGCCTAAGTCCTTGTGTGGAGTTGGGGCCGGAACCTGAGGATTCCTCTCCAGTGCTGACATGGATCTTGGGGTACTTCTGGAGTCTCCCCAGGGGAGTCAGTCCTCGTCTCGAATGCGGGCATGCACTTGCGCTTTCCTCCAGAGCGGTAGCAGCAGTGTCACGCAGTCTGCCGCGTGGATCAAAGGATCTATGGTTTTCCCTCGAGTCTTTCCCACGAGGCTTTCCCACGAGGCTTTCCCACAGGGCTGTCCCACGTGCACACGTGGTGGGAGTCGATCCTCCGCTTGAACGTCAAGGCAGTGCAGGGAAAACAGGTTCCTCTGGAATGGACTGACACATCTGGGGGACTCTTGGAATGGTGGCACGACCCTGGAGTTCCTCTCGCCTTTCCTGTGGAGAGCGCCTCCTCTTGAGATGCGACGGGAACGCCGGGAAATCTTTCCCTACAAAACAGGGAAAGGATCCCTCATCTCGAGCTAGGAGGCGGAAACGGGGCTCCCCTGTATGTGTGCGGGACCCCACGTGCTTCCTCTCGAGTGGAGACGGGTATGTCGGGGAACTTCTTGAGTTGCAGCAAGGGTGTGAAGGACCCTTTGGAAGTTCCAGTGGTTAGACGTGATTGGCCTCGAGAAGCCTCAGCGGAAATGGGCCTCATCTCGCCTGGAGGGCAAAACCTCCTGGATTTTCTCGAGTTGCGGCAGGTGCTCTCGACTTACGACGGGGACCTCAGGGACCCGCTCTGGTGGCCTCAGGAAAGGCCAGTCCCCATGCGAGTTCCTCGGGGGCCTCTCGGGATTCCTCTCCCGTCAATGCCGGGGCCTAAGACCTTGTGTGGAGTCGGGGCCGGAACCTGAGGATTCCTCTCCAGTGCTGACATGGATCTTGGGGTACTTCTGGAGTCTCCCCAGGGAGTCAGTCCTCGTCTCGAATGCGGGCATGCACTTGCGCTTTCCTCCAGAGCGGTAGCAGCAGTGTCACGCAGTCCGCCGCGTGGATCATAGGATCTATGGTTTTCCCTCGAGTCTTTCCCACGAGGCTTTCCCACGAGGCTTTCCCACAGGGCTGTCCCACGTGCACACAGGGTGGGAGTCGATCCTCGGCTTGAACGTCAATGCAGTGCAGGGAAAACAGGTTCCTCTGGAATGGACTGACACATCTGGGGGACTCTTGGAATGGTGGCACGACCCTGGAGTTCCTCTCGCCTTTCCTGTGGAGAGCGCCTCGTCTTGAGATGCGACGGGAACGCCGGGAATTCTTTCCCTACGAAACAGGGAAAGGATCCCTCATCTCGAGCTAGGCGTCGGAAACGGAGCTCCCCTGGATATGTGCGGGACACCACGTGCTTCCTCTCGAGTGGAGACGGGTATGTCGGGGAACTTCTTGAGTTGCAGCAAGGGTGTGAAGGACCCTTTGGAAGTTCCAGTGCTTAGACGTGATTAGCCTCGAGAAGCCTCAGCGGAAATGGGCCTCATCTCGCCTGGAGGGCAAAACCTCCTGGATTTTCTCGAGTTGCGGCAGGTGCTCTCGACTTACGACGGGGACCTCAGGGACCCGCTCTGGTGGCCTCAGGAAAGGCCAGTCCCCATGCGAGTTCCTCGGGGGCGTCTCGTGATTCCTCTCCTGTCGATGCTGGGGCCTAAGACCTTGTGTGGAGTCGGGGCCGGAACCTGAGGATTCCTCTCCAGTGCTGACATGGATCTTGGGGTACGTCTGGAGTCTCCCCAGGGGAGTCAGTCCTCGTCTCGAATGCGGGCATGCACTTGCGCTTTCCTCCAGAGCGGTAGCAGCAGTGTCACGCAGTCCGCCGCGTGGATCATAGGATCTATGGTTTTCCCTCGAGTCTTTCCCACGAGGCTTTCCCACGTGGCTTTCCCACAGGGCTGTCCCACGTGCACACGTGGTGGGAGTCGATCCTCGGCTTGAACGTCAAGGCAGTGCAGGGAAAACAGGTTCCTCTGGAATGGACTGACACATCTGGGGGACTCTTGGAATGGTGGCACGACCCTGGAGTTCCTCTCGCCTTTCCTGTGGAGAGCGCCTCCTCTTGAGATGCGACGGGAACGCCGGGAATTCTTTCCCTACGAAACAGGGAAAGGATCCCTCATCTCGAGCTAGGAGGCGGAAACGGGGCTCCCCTGGATGTGTGCAGGACCCCACGTGCTTCCTCTCGAGTGGAGACGGGTATGTCGGGGAACTTCTTGAGTTGCAGCAAGGGTGTGAAGGACCCTTTGGAAGTTCCAGTGGTTAGACGTGATTAGCCTGGAGAAGCCTCAGCGGAAATGGGCCTCATCTCGCCTGGAGGGCAAAACCTCCTGGATTTTCTCGAGTTGCGGCAGGTGCTCTCGACTTACGACGGGGACCTCAGGGACCCGCTCTGGTGGCCTCAGGAAAGGCCAGTCCCCATGCGAGTTCCTCGGGGGCCTCTGGGGATTCCTCTCCCGTCGATACCGGGGCCTAAGTCCTTGTGTGGAGTCGGGGCCGGAACCTGAGGATTCCTCTCCAGTGCTGACATGGATCTTGGGGTACTTCTGGAGTCTCCCCAGGGGAGTCAGTCCTCGTCTCGAATGCGGCCATGCACTTGCACTTTCCTCCAGAGCGGTAGCAGCAGTGTCACGCAGTCCGCCGCGTGGATCAAAGGATCTATGGTATTCCCTCGAGTCTTTCCCACGAGGCTTTCCCACGAGGCTTTCCCACAGGGCTGTCCCACGTGCACACGTGGTGGGAGTCGATCCTCGGCTTGAACGTCAAGGCAGTGCAGGGAAAACAGGTTCCTCTGTAATGAACTGACACATCTGGTGGTCTCTTGGAATGGTGGCACGACCCTGGAGTTCCTCTCCCCTTTCCTGTGGAGAGCGCCTCCTCTTGAGATGCGACGGGAACGCCGGGAATTCTTTCCCTACGAAACAGGGAAAGGATCCCTCATCTCGAGCTAGGAGGCGGAAACGGGGCTCCCCTGGATGTGTGCGGGACCCCACGTGCTTCCTCTCGAGTGTAGACGGGTATGTCGGGGTACTTCTTGAGTTGCAGCAAGGGTGTGAAGGACCCTTTGGAAGTTCCAGTGGTTAGACGTGATTGGCCTCGAGAAGCCTCAGCGGAAATGGGCCTCATCTCGCCTGGAGGGCAAAACCTCCTGGATTTTCTCGAGTTGGGGCAGGTGCTCTCGACTTACGACGGGGACCTCAGGGACCCGCTCTGGTGGCCTCAGGAAAGGCCAGTCCCCATGCGAGTTCCTTGGGGGCCTCTCGGGATTCCTCTCCCGTCGATGCCGGGGCCTAAGACCTTGTGTGGAGTTGGGGCCGGAACCTGAGGATTCCTCTCCAGTGCTGACATGGATCTTGGGGTACTTCTGGAGTCTCCCCAGGGGAGTCAGTCCTCGTCTCGAATGCGGGCATGCACTTGCGCTTTCCTCCAGAGCGGCAGCAGCAGTGTCACTCAGTCTGCCGCGTGGATCAAAGGATCTATGGTTTTCCCTCGAGTCTTTCCCACGAGGCTTTCCCACGAGGCTTTCCCACAGGGCTGTCCCACGTGCACACGTGGTGGGAGTCGATCCTCGGCTTGAACGTCAAGGCAGTGCAGGGAAAACAGGTTCCTCTGGAATGGACTGACACATCTGGGGGACTCTTGGAATGGTGTCTCGACCCTGGAGTTCCTCTCGCCTTTCCTGTGGAGAGTGCCTCCTCTTGAGATGCGACGGGAACGCCGGGAATTCTTTCCATACGAAACAGGGAAAGGATCCCTCATCTCGAGCTAGGAGGCGGAAACGGGGCTCCCATGGATGTGTGTGGGACACCACGTGCTTCCTCTCGAGTGGAGACGGGTATGTCGGGGAACTTCTTGAGTTGCAGCAAGGGTGTGAAGGACCCTTTGGAAGTTCCAGTGGTTACATGTGATTGGCCTCGAGAAGCCTCAGCGGAAATGGGCCTCATCTCGCCTGGAGGGCAAAACCTCCTGGATTTTCTCGAGTTGCGGCAGGTGCTCTCGACTTACGACGGGGACCTCAGGGACCCGCTCTGGTGGCCTCAGGAAAGGCCAGTCCCCATGCGAGTTCCTCGGGGGCCTCTCAGGATTCCTCTCCCGTCGATGCCGGGGCCTAAGACCTTGTGTGGAGTCGGGGCCGGAACCTGAGGATTCCTCTCCAGTGCTGACATGGATCTTGGGGTACTTCTGGAGTCTCCCCAGGGGAGTCAGTCCTCGTCTCGAATGCGGGCATGCACTTGCGCTTTCCTCCAGAGCGGTAGCAGCAGTGTCACGCAGTCCGCCGCGTGGATCATAGGATCTATGGTTTTCCCTCGAGTCTTTCCCACGAGGCTTTCCCACGAGGCTTTCCCACAGGGCTGTCCCACGTGCACACAGGGTGGGAGTCGATCCTCGGCTTGAACGTCAATGCAGTGCAGGGAAAACAGGTTCCTCTGGAATGGACTGACACATCTGGGGGACTCTTGGAATGGTGTCACGACCCTGGAGTTCCTCTCGCCTTTCCTGTGGAGAGCGCCTCCTCTTGAGATGCGACGGGAACGCCGGGAATTCTTTCCCTACGAAACAGGGAAAGGATCCCTCATCTCGAGCTAGGAGGCGGAAACGGGGCTCCCCTGGATGTGTGCGGGACCCCACGTGCTTCCTCTCGAGTAGAGACGGGTATGTCGGGGAACTTCTTGAGTTGCAGCAATGGTGTGAAGGACCCTTTGGAAGTTCCAGTGGTTAGATGTGATTGGCCTCGAGAAGCCTCAGCGGAAATGGGCCTCATCTCGCCTGGAGGGCAAAACCTCCTGGATTTTCTTGAGTTGCGGCAGGTGCGCTCGACTTACGACGGGGACCTCAGGGACCCGCTCTGGTGGCGTCAGGAAAGGCCAGTCCCCATGCGAGTTCCTCGGGGGCCTCTCGGGATTCCTCTCCCGTCGATGCCGGGCCTGAGACCTTGTGCGGAGTCGGGGCCGGAACCTGAGGATTCCTCTACAGTGCTGACATGGATCTGGGGTACTTCTGGAGTCTCCCCAGGGGAGTCAGTCCTCGTCTCGAATGCGGGCATGCACTTGCGCTTTCCTCCAGAGCGGTAGCAGCAGTGTCACGCAGTCTGCCGCGTGGATCAAAGGATCTATGGTTTTCCCTCGAGTCTTTCCCACGAGGCTTTCCCACGAGGCTTTCCCACAGGGCTGTCCCACGTGCACACGGGGTGGGAGTCGATCCTAGGCTTGAACGTCAAGGCAGTGCAGGGAAAACAGGTTCCTCTGGAATGGACTGACACATCTGGGGGACTCTTGGAATGGTGTCTCGACCCTGGAGTTCCTCTCGCCTTTCCTGTGGAGAGCGCCTCCTCTTGAGATGCGACGGGAACGCCGGGAATTCTTTCCCTACGAAACAGGGAAAGGATCCCTCATCTCGAGCTAGGAGGCGGAAACGGGGCTCCCATGGATGTGTGTGGGACCCCACGTGCTTCCTCTCGAATGGAGACGGGTATGTCGGGGAACTTCTTGAGTTGCAGCAAGGGTGTGAAGGACCCTTTGGAAGTTCCAGTGGTTAGACGTGATTGGCCTCGAGAAGCCTCAGCGGAAATGGGCCTCATCTCGCCTGGAGGGCAAAACCTCCTGGATTTTCTCGAGTTGCGGCAGGTGCGCTCGACTTACGACGGGGACCTCAGGGACCCGCTCTGGTGGCCTCAGGAAAGGCCAGTCCCCATGCGAGTTCCTCCGGGGCCTCTCGGGATTCCTCACCCTTCGATGCCGGGGCCTAAGACCTTGTGTGGAGTCGGGGCCGGAACCTGAGGATTCCTCTCCAGTGCTGACATGAATCTTGGGGTACTTCTGGAGTCTCCGCAGGGGAGTCAGTCCTCGTGTCGAATGCGGGCATGCACTTGCGCTTTCCTCCAGAGGGGTAGCAGCAGTGTCACGCAGTCCGCCGCGTGGATCAAAGGATCTATGGTTTTCCCTCGAGTCTTTCCCACGAGGCTTTCCCACGAGGCTTTCCCACAGGGCTGTCCCACGTGCACACGTGGTGGGAGTCGATCCTCGGCTTGAACGTCAAGGCAGTGCAGGGAAAACAGGTTCCTCTGGAATGGACTGACACATCTGGGGGACTCTTGGAATGGTGTCTCGACCCTGGAGTTCCTCTCGCCTTTCCTGTGGAGAGCGCCTCCTCTTGAGATGCGACGGGAACGCCGGGAATTCTTTCCCTACGAAACAGGGAAAGGATCCCTCATCTCGAGCTAGGAGGCGGAAACGGGGCTCCCCTGGATGTGTGCGGGACCCCACGTGCTTCCTCTCGAGTAGAGACGGGTATGTCGGGGAACTTCTTGAGTTGCAGCAATGGTGTGAAGGACCCTTTGGAAGTTCCAGTGGTTAGATGTGATTGGCCTCGAGAAGCCTCAGCGGAAATGGGCCTCATCTCGCCTGGAGGGCAAAACCTCCTGGATTTTCTTGAGTTGCGGCAGGTGCGCTCGACTTACGACGGGGACCTCAAGGACCCGCTCTGGTGGCGTCAGGAAAGGCCAGTCCCCATGCGAGTTCCTCGGGGGCCTCTCGGGATTCCTCTCCCGTCGATGCCGGGCCTGAGACCTTGTGCGGAGTCGGGGCCGGAACCTGAGGATTCCTCTCCAGTGCTGACATGGATCTGGGGTACTTCTGGAGTCTCCCCAGGGGAGTCAGTCCTCGTCTCGAATGCGGGCATGCATTGCGCTTTCCTCCAGAGCGGTAGCAGCAGTGTCACGCAGTCCGCCGCGTGGATCAAAGGATCTATGGTTTTCCCTCGAGTCATTCCCACGAGGCTTTCCCACGAGGCTTTCCCAAAGGGCTGTCCCACGTGCACACATGGTGGGAGTCGATCCTCGGCTTGAACGTCAAGGCAGTGCAGGGAAAACAGGTTCCTCTGGAATGGACTGACACATCTGGGGGACTCTTGAAATGGTGGAACGACCCTGGAGTTCCTCTCGCCTTTCCTGTGGAGAGCGCCTCCTCTTGAGATGCGACGGGAACGCCGGGAATTCTTTCCCTATGAAACAGGGAAAGGATCCCTCATCTCGAGCTAGGAGGCGGAAACGGGGCTCCCCTGGATGTGTGCGGGACCCCACGTGCTTCCTCTCGAGTGGAGACGGGTATGTCGGGGAACTTCTTGAGTTGCAGCAAGGGTGTGAAGGACCCTTGGAAGTTCCAGTGGTTAGACGTGATTGGCCTCGAGAAGCCTCAGCGGAAATGGGCCTCATCTCGCCTGGAGGGCAAAACCTCCTGGATTTTCTCGAGTTGCGGCAGGTGCTCTCGACTTACGACGGGGACCTCAGGGACCCGCTCTGGTGGCCTCAGGAAAGGCCAGTCCCCATGCGAGTTCCTCGGGGGCCTCTCAGGATTCCTCTCCCTTCGATGCCGGGGCCTAAGACCTTGTGTGGAGTCGGGGCCGGAACCTGAGGATTCCTCTCCAGTGATGACATTGATCTGGGGTACTTCTGGAGTCTCCCCAGGGGAGTCAGTCCTCGTCTCGAATGCGGGCATGCACTTGCGCTTTCCTCCAGAGCGGTAGCAGCAGTGTCACGCAGTCCGCCGCGTGGATCAAAGGATCTATGGTTTTCCCTCGAGTCTTTCCCACGAGGCTTTCCCACGAGGCTTTCCCACAGGGCTGTCCCACGTGCACACGTGGTGGGAGTCGATCCTCGGCTTGAACGTCAAGGCAGTGCAGGGAAAACAGGTTCCTCTGGATTGGACTGACACATCTGGGGGACTCTTGGAATGGTGGCACGACCCTGGAGTTCCTCTCGCCTTTCCTGTGGAGAGTGCCTCCTCTTGAGATGCGACGGGAACGCCGGGAATTCTTTCCCTACGAAACAGGGAAAGGATCCCTCATCTCGAGCTAGGAGGCGGAAACTGGGCTCCCCTGGATGTGTGCGGGACCCACGTGCTTCCTCTCGAGTGGAGACGGGAATGTCGGGGAACTTCTTGAGTTGCAGCAAGGGTGTGAAGGACCCTTTGGAAGTTCCAGTGGTTAGACGTGATTGGCCTCGAGAAGCCTCAGCGGAAATGGGCCTCATCTCGCCTGGAGGGCAAAACCTCCTGGATTTTCTCGAGTTGCGGCAGGTGCTCTCGACTTACGACGGGGACCTCAGGGAAACGCTCTGGTGGCCTCAGGAAAGGCCAGTCCCCATGCGAGTTCCTCGGGGGCCTCTCGGGATTCCTCACCCTTCGATGCCGGGGCCTAAGACCTTGTGTGGAGTCGGGGCCGGAACCTGAGGATTCCTCTCCAGTGCTGACATGGATCTTGGGGTACTTCTGGAGTCTCCCCAGGGGAGTCAGTCCTCGTGTCGAATGCGGGCATGCACTTGCGCTTTCCTCCAGAGCGGTAGCAGCAGTGTCACGCAGTCCGCCGCTTGGATCAAAGGATTTATGGTTTTCCCTCGAGTCTTTCCCACGAGGCTTTCCCACGAGGCTTTCCCACAGGGCTGTCCCACGTGCACACGTGGTGGGAGTCGATCCTCGGCTTGAACGTCAAGGCAGTGCAGGGAAAACAGGTTCCTCTGGAATGGACTGACACATCTGGGGGACTCTTGGAATGGTGTCACGACCCTGGAGTTCCTCTCGCCTTTCCTGTGGAGAGCGCCTCCTCTTGAGATGCGACGGGAACGCCGGGAATTCTTTCCCTACGAAACAGGGAAAGGATCCCTCATCTCGAGCTAGGAGGCGGAAACGGGGCTCCCCTGGATGTGTGCGGGACCCCACGTGCTTCGTCTCGAGTGGAGACGGGTATGTCGGGGAAATTCTTGAGTTGCAGCAATGGTGTGAAGGACCCTTTGGAAGTTCCAGTGGTTAGATGTGATTGGCCTCGAGAAACCTCAACGAAAATGGGCCTCATCTCGCCTGGAGGGCAAAACCTCCTGGATTTTCTCGAGTTGCGGCAGGTGCTCTCGACTTACGACGGGGACCTCAGGGACCCGCTCTGGTGGCCTCAGGAAAGGCCAGTTCCCATGCGAGTTCCTCGGGGGCGTCTCGGGATTCCTCTCCCGTAGATCCCGGGGCCTAAGACCTTGTGTGGAGTCGGGGCCGGAACCTGAGGATTCCTCTCCAGTGCTGACATGGATCTTGGGGTACTTCTGGAGTCTCCCCAGGGGCGTCAGTCCTCTTCTCGAATGCGGGCATGCACTTGCGCTTTCCTCCAGAGCGGTAGCAGCAGTGTCACGCAGTCCGCCGCGTGGATCAAAGGATCTATGGTTTTCCCTCGAGTCTTTCCCACGAGGCTTTCCCACGAGGCTTTCCCACAGGGCTGTCCCACGTGCACACGTGGTGGGAGTCGATCCTCGGCTTGAACGTCAAGGCAGTGCAGGGAAAACAGGTTCCTCTGGAATGGACTGACACATCTGGGGGACTCTTGGAATG
Organism: Ovis canadensis; assembly: GCF_042477335.2. NCBI lineage: Eukaryota > Metazoa > Chordata > Mammalia > Artiodactyla > Bovidae > Ovis > Ovis canadensis. The sequence continues at coordinate 7,129,728 of NC_091252.1, forward strand.
GTGGCACGACCCTGGAGTTCCTCTCGCCTTTCCTGTGGAGAGCGCCTCCTCTTGAGATGCGACGGGAACGCCGGGAATTCTTTCCCTACGAAACAGGGAAAGGATCCCTCATCTCGAGCTAGGCGTCGGAAACGGAGCTCCCCTGGATATGTGCGGGACACCACGTGCTTCCTCTCGAGTGGAGACGGGTATGTCGGGGAACTTCTTGAGTTGCAGCAAGGGTGTGAAGGACCCTTTGGAAGTTCCAGTGCTTAGACGTGATTAGCCTCGAGAAGCCTCAGCGGAATTGGGCCTCATCTCGCCTGGAGGGCAAAACCTCCTGGATTTTCTCGAGTTGCGGCAGGTGCTCTCGACTTACGACGGGGACCTCAGGGACCCGCTCTGGTGGCCTCAGGAAAGGCCAGTCCCCATGCGAGTTCCTCGGGGGCGTCTCGTGATTCCTCTCCTGTCGATGCTGGGGCCTAAGACCTTGTGTGGAGTCGGGGCCGGAACCTGAGGATTCCTCTCCAGTGCTGACATGGATCTTGGGGTACGTCTGGAGTCTCCCCAGGGGAGTCAGTCCTCGTCTCGAATGCGGGCATGCACTTGCGCTTTCCTCCAGAGCGGTAGCAGCAGTGTCACGCAGTCCGCCGCGTGGATCAAAGGATCTATGGTTTTCCCTCGAGTCTTTCCCACGAGGCTTTCCCACGTGGCTTTCCCACAGGGCTGTCCCACGTGCACACGTGGTGGGAGTCGATCCTCGGCTTGAACGTCAAGGCAGTGCAGGGAAAACAGGTTCCTCTGGAATGGACTGACACATCTGGGGGACTCTTGGAATGGTGGCACGACCCTGGAGTTCCTCTCGCCTTTCCTGTGGAGAGCGCCTCCTCTTGAGATGCGACGGGAACGCCGGGAATTCTTTCCCTACGAAACAGGGAAAGGATCCCTCATCTCGAGCTAGGAGGCGGAAACGGGGCTCCCCTGGATGTGTGCGGGACCCCACGTGCTTCCTCTCGAGTGGAGACGGGTATGTCGGGGAAGTTCTTGAGTTGCAGCAAGGGTGTGAAGGACCCTTTGGAAGTTCCAGTGGTTAGACGTGATTATCCTGGAGAAGCCTCAGCGGAAATGGGCCTCATCTCGCCTGGAGGGCAAAACCTCCTGGATTTTCTCGAGTTGCGGCAGGTGCTCTCGACTTACGACGGGGACCTCAGGGACCCGCTCTGGTGGCCTCAGGAAAGGCCAGTCCCCATGCGAGTTCCTCGGGGGCCTCTGGGGATTCCTCTCCCGTCGATACCGGGGCCTAAGTCCTTGTGTGGAGTCGGGGCCGGAACCTGAGGATTCCTCTCCAGTGCTGACATGGATCTTGGGGTACTTCTGGAGTCTCCCCAGGGGAGTCAGTCCTCGTCTCGAATGCGGCCATGCACTTGCACTTTCCTCCAGAGCGGTAGCAGCAGTGTCACGCAGTCCGCCGCGTGGATCAAAGGATCTATGGTATTCCCTCGAGTCTTTCCCACGAGGCTTTCCCACGAGGCTTTCCCACAGGGCTGTCCCACGTGCACACGTGGTGGGAGTCGATCCTCGGCTTGAACGTCAAGGCAGTGCAGGGAAAACAGGTTCCTCTGTAATGAACTGACACATCTGTTGGTCTCTTGGAATGGTGGCACGACCCTGGAGTTCCTCTCCCCTTTCCTGTGGAGAGCGCCTCCTCTTGAGATGCGACGGGAACGCCGGGAATTCTTTCCCTACGAAACAGGGAAAGGATCCCTCATCTCGAGCTAGGAGGCGGAAACGGGGCTCCCCTGGATGTGTGCGGGACCCCACGTGCTTCCTCTCGAGTGTAGACGGGTATGTCGGGGTACTTCTTGAGTTGCAGCAAGGGTGTGAAGGACCCTTTGGAAGTTCCAGTGGTTAGACGTGATTGGCCTCGAGAAGCCTCAGCGGAAATGGGCCTCATCTCGCCTGGAGGGCAAAACCTCCTGGATTTTCTCGAGTTGGGGCAGGTGCTCTCGACTTACGACGGGGACCTCAGGGACCCGCTCTGGTGGCCTCAGGAAAGGCCAGTCCCCATGCGAGTTCCTCGGGGGCCTCTCGGGATTCCTCTCCCGTCGATGCCGGGGCCTAAGACCTTGTGTGGAGTTGGGGCCGGAACCTGAGGATTCCTCTCCAGTGCTGACATGGGTCTTGGGGTACTTCTGGAGTCTCCCCAGGGGAGTCAGTCCTCGTCTCGAATGCGGGCATGCACTTGCGCTTTCCTCCAGAGCGGCAGCAGCAGTGTCACTCAGTCTGCCGCGTGGATCAAAGGATCTATGGTTTTCCCTCGAGTCTTTCCCACGAGGCTTTCCCACGAGGCTTTCCCACAGGGCTGTCCCACGTGCACACGTGGTGGGAGTCGATCCTCGGCTTGAACGTCAAGGCAGTGCAGGGAAAACAGGTTACTCTGGAATGGCCTGACACATCTGGGGGACTCTTGGAATGGTGGCACGACCCTGGAGTTCCTCTCGCCTTTCCTGTGGAGAGCGCCTCCTCTTGAGATGCGACGGGAACGCCGGGAATTCTTTCCCTACGAAACAGGGAAAGGATCCCTCATCTCGAGCTAGGAGGCGGAAACGGGGCTCCCCTGGATGTGTGCGGGACCCCACGTGCTTCCTCTCGAGTGGAGACGGGTATGTCGGGGAAGTTCTTGAGTTGCAGCAAGGGTGTGTAGGACCCTTTGGAAGTTCCAGTGGTTAGACGTGATTAGCCTGGAGAAGCCTCAGCGGAAATGGGCCTCATCTCGCCTGGAGGGCAAAACCTCCTGGATTTTCTCGAGTTGCGGCAGGTGCTCTCGACTTACGACGGGGACCTCAGGGACCCGCTCTGGTGGCCTCAGGAAAGGCCAGTCCCCATGCGAGTTCCTCGGGGGCCTCTGGGGATTCCTCTCCCGTCGATGCCGGGGCCTAAGTCCTTGTGTGGAGTCGGGGCCGGAACCTGAGGATTCCTCTCCAGTGCTGACATGGATCTTGGGGTACCTCTGGAGTCTCCCCAGGGGAGTCAGTCCTCGTCTCAAATGCGGGCATGCACTTGCGCTTTCCTCCAGAGCGGTAGCAGCAGTGTCACGCAGTCCGCCGCGTGGATCAAAGGATCTATGGTTTTCCCTCGAGTCTTTCCCACGAGGCTTTCCCACGAGGCTTTCCCACAGGGCTGTCCCACGTGCACACGTGGTGGGAGTCGATCCTCGGCTTGAACGTCAAGGCAGTGCAGGGAAAACAGGTTCCTCTGGAATGGACTGACACATCTGGGGGACTCTTGGAATGGTGTCACGACCCTGGAGTTCCTCTCGCCTTTCCTGTGGAGAGCGCATCCTCTTGAGATGCGACGGGAACGCCGGGAATTCTTTCCCTACGAAACAGGGAAAGGATCCCTCATCTCGAGCTAGGAGGCGGAAACGGGGCTACCCTGGATGTGTGCGGGACCCACGTGCTTCCTCTCGAGTGGAGACGGGTATGTCGGGGAACTTCTTGAGTTGCAGCAATGGTGTGAATGACCCTTTGGAAATTCCAGTGGTTAGATGTGATTGGCCTCGAGAAGCCTCAGCGGAAATGGGCCTCATCTCGCCTGGAGGGCAAAACCTCCTGGATTTTCTCGAGTTGCGGCAGGTGCTCTCGACTTACGACGGGGACCTCAGGGACCCGCTCTGGTGGCCTCAGGAAAGGCCAGTCCCCATGCGAGTTCCTCGGGGGCCTCTCGGGATTCCTCTCCCGTCGATGCCGGGGCCTAAGACCTTGTGTGGAGTCGGGGCCGGAACCTGAGGATTCCTCTCCAGTGCTGACATGGATCTTGGGGTACTTCTGGAGTCTCCCCAGGGGAGTCAGTCCTCGTCTCGAATGCGGGCATGCACTTGCGCTTTCCTCCAGAGCGGTAGCAGCAGTGTCACGCAGTCCGCCGCGTGGATCATAGGATCTATGGTTTTCCCTCGAGTCTTTCCCACGAGGCTTTCCCACGAGGCTTTCCCACAGGGCTGTCCCACGTGCACACAGGGTGGGAGTCGATCCTCGGCTTGAACGTCAATGCAGTGCAGGGAAAACAGGTTCCTCTGGAATGGACTGACACATCTGGGGGACTCTTGGAATGGTGTCACGACCCTGGAGTTCCTCTCGCCTTTCCTGTGGAGAGCGCCTCCTCTTGAGATGCGACGGGAACGCCGGGAATTCTTTCCCTACGAAACAGGGAAAGGATCCCTCATCTCGAGCTAGGAGGCGGAAACGGGGCTCCCCTGGATGTGTGCGGGACCCCACGTGCTTCCTCTCGAGTAGAGACGGGTATGTCGGGGAACTTCTTGAGTTGCAGCAATGGTGTGAAGGACCCTTTGGAAGTTCCAGTGGTTAGATGTGATTGGCCTCGAGAAGCCTCAGCGGAAATGGGCCTCATCTCGCCTGGAGGGCAAAACCTCCTGGATTTTCTCGAGTGGCGGCAGGTGCGCTCGACTTACGACGGGGACCTCAGGGACCCGCTCTGGTGGCGTCAGGAAAGGCCAGTCCCCATGCGAGTTCCTCGCGGGCGTCTCGTGATTCCTCTCCTGTCGATGCTGGGGCCTAAGACCTTGTGTTCAGTCGGGGCCGGAACCTGAGGATTCCTCTCCAGTGCTGACATGGATCTTGGGGTACGTCTGGAGTCTCCCCAGGGGAGTCAGTCCTCGTCTCGAATGCGGGCATTCACTTGCGCTTTCCTCCAGAGCGGTAGCAGCAGTGTCACGCAGTCCGCCCCGAGGATCAAAGGATCTATGGTTTTCCCTCGAGTCTTTCCCACGAGTCTTTCCCACGAGGCTTTCCCACAGGGCTGTCCCACGTGCACACGTGGTGGGAGTCGATCCTCGGCTTGAACGTCAAGGCAGTGCAGGGAAAACAGGTTCCTCTGGAATGGCCTGACACATCTGGGGGACTCTTGGAATGGTGGCACGACCCTGGAGTTCCTCTCGCCTTTCCTGTGGAGAGCGCCTCCTCTTGAGATGCGACGGGAACGCCGGGAATTCTTTCCCCACGAAACAGGGAAAGGATCCCTCATCTCGAGCTAGGAGGCGGAAACGGGGCTCCCATGGATGTGTGCGGGACCCCACGTGCTTCCTCTCGAGTGGAGACGGGTATGTCGGGGAAGTTCTTGAGTTGCAGCAAGGGTGTGAAGGACCCTTTGGAAGTTCCAGTGGTTAGACGTGATTAGCCTGGAGAAGCCTCAGCGGAAATGGGCCTCATCTCGCCTGGAGGGCAAAACCTCCTGGATTTTCTCGAGTTACGGCAGGTGCTCTCGACTTACGACGGGGACCTCAGGGACCCGCTCTGGTGGCCTCAGGAAAGACCAGTCCCCATGCGAGTTCCTCGGGGGCCTCTCGGGATTCTTCTCCCGTCGATGCCGGGGCCTAAGACCTTGTGTGGAGTTGGGGCCGGAACCTGAGGATTCCTCTCCAGTGCTGACATGGATCTTGGGGTACTTCTGGAGTCTCCCCAGGGGAGTCAGTCCTCGTCTCGAATGCGGGCATGCACTTGCGCTTTCCTCCAGAGCGGCAGCAGCAGTGTCACTCAGTCTGCCGCGTGGATCAAAGGATCTATGGTTTTCCCTCGAGTCTTTCCCACGAGGCTTTCCCACGAGGCTTTCCCACAGGGCTGTCCCACGTGCACACGTGGTGGGAGTCGATCCTCGGCTTGAACGTCAAGGCAGTGCAGGGAAAACAGGTTCCTCTGGAATGGACTGACACATCTGGGGGACTCTTGGAATGGTGTCTCGACCCTGGAGTTCCTCTCGCCTTTCCTGTGGAGAGTGCCTCCTCTTGAGATGCGACGGGAACGCCGGGAATTCTTTCCCTACGACACAGGGAAAGGATCCCTCATCTCGAGCTAGGAGGCGGAAACGGGGCTCCCATGGATGTGTGTGGGACACCACGTGCTTCCTCTCGAGTGGAGACGGGTATGTCGGGGAACTTCTTGAGTTGCAGCAAGGGTGTGAAGGACCCTTTGGAAGTTCCAGTGGTTAGACGTGATTGGCCTCGAGAAGCCTCAGCGGAAATGGGCCTCATCTCGCCTGGAGGGCAAAACCTCCTGGATTTTCTCGAGTTGCGGCAGGTGCTCTCGACTTACGACGGGGACCTCAGGGACCCGCTCTGGTGGCCTCAGGAAAGGCCAGTCCCCATGCGAGTTCCTCGGGGGCCTCTCGGGATTCCTCTCCCGTCGATGCCGGGGCCTAAGACCTTGTGTGGAGTCGGGGACGGAACCTGAGGATTCCTCTCCAGTGCTGACATGGATCTTGGGGTACTTCTGGAGTCTCCCCAGGGGAGTCAGTCCTCGTCTCGAATGCGGGCATGCACTTGCGCTTTCCTCCAGAGCGGTAGCAGCAGTGTCACGCAGTCCGCCGCGTGGATCATAGGATCTATGGTTTTCCCTCGAGTCTTTCCCACGAGGCTTTCCCACGAGGCTTTCCCACAGGGTTGTCCCACGTGCACACAGGGTGGGAGTCGATCCTCGGCTTGAACGTCAATGCAGTGCAGGGAAAACAGGTTCCTCTGGAATGGACTGACACATCTGGGGGACTCTTGGAATGGTGTCACGACCCTGGAGTTCCTCTCGCCTTTCCTGTGGAGAGCGCCTCCTCTTGAGATGCGACGGGAACGCCGGGAATTCTTTCCCTACGAAACAGGGAAAGGATCCCTCATCTCGAGCTAGGAGGCGGAAACGGGGCTCCCCTGGATGTGTGCGGGACCCCACGTGCTTCCTCTCGAGTAGAGACGGGTATGTCGGGGAACTTCTTGAGTTGCAGCAATGGTGTGAAGGACCCTTTGGAAGTTCCAGTGGTTAGATGTGATTGGCCTCGAGAAGCCTCAGCGGAAATGGGCCTCATCTCGCCTGGAGGGCAAAACCTCCTGGATTTTCTCGAGTTGCGGCAGGTGCGCTCGACTTACGACGGGGACCTCAGGGACCCGCTCTGGTGGCGTCAGGAAAGGCCAGTCCCAATGCGAGTTCCTCGGGGGCCTCTCGGGATTCCTCTCCCGTCGATCCCGGGCCTGAGACCTTGTGCGGAGTCGGGGCCGGAACCTGAGGATTCCTCTCCAGTGCTGACATGGATCTGGGGTACTTCTGGAGTCTCCCCAGGGGAGTCAGTCCTCGTCTCGAATGCGGGCATGCATTGCGCTTTCCTCCAGAGCGGTAGCAGCAGTGTCACGCAGTCCGCCGCGTGGATCAAAGGATCTATGGTTTTCCCTCGAGTCATTCCCACGAGGCTTTCCCACGAGGCTTTCCCACAGGGCTGTCCCACGTGCACACGTGGTGGGAGTCGATCCTCGGCTTGAACGTCAAGGCAGTGCAGGGAAAACAGGTTCCTCTGGAATGGACTGACACATCTGGGGGACTCTTGGAATGGTGGAACGACCCTGGAGTTCCTCTCGCCTTTCCTGTGGAGAGCGCCTCCTCTTGAGATGCGACGGGAACGCCGGGAATTCTTTCCCTACGAAACAGGGAAAGGATCCCTCATCTCGAGCTAGGAGGCGGAAACGGGGCTCCCCTGGATGTGTGCGGGACCCCACGTGCTTCCTCTCGAGTGGAGACGGGTATGTCGGGGAAGTTCTTGAGTTGCAGGAAGGGTGTGAAGGACCCTTTGGAAGTTCCAGTGGTTAGACGTGATTAGCCTGGAGAAGCCTCAGCGGAAATGGGCCTCATCTCGCCTGGAGGGCAAAACCTCCTGGATTTTCTCGAGTTGCGGCAGGTGCTCTCGACTTACGACGGGGACCTCAGGGACCCGCTCTGGTGGCCTCAGGAAAGACCAGTCCCCATGCGAGTTCCTCGGGGGCCTCTCGGGATTCCTCTCCCGTCGATGCCGGGGCCTAAGACCTTGTGTGGAGTTGGGGCCGGAACCGGAGGATTCCTCTCCAGTGCTGACATGGATCTTGGGGTACTTCTGGAGTCTCCCCAGGGGAGTCAGTCCTCGTCGCGAATGCGGGCATGCACTTGCTCTTTCCTCCAGAGCGGCAGCAGCAGTGTCACTCAGTCTGCCGCGTGGATCAAAGGATCTATGGTTTTCCCTCGAGTCTTTCCCACGAGGCTTTCCCACGAGGCTTTCCCACAGGGCTGTCCCACGTGCACACGTGGTGGGAGTCGATCCTCGGCTTGAACGTCAAGGCAGTGCAGGGAAAACAGGTTCCTCTGGAATGGACTGACACATCTGGGGGACTCTTGGAATGGTGTCTCGACCCTGGAGTTCCTCTCGCCTTTCCTGTGGAGAGTGCCTCCTCTTGAGATGCGACGGGAACGCCGGGAATTCTTTCCCTACGAAACAGGGAAAGGATCCCTCATCTCGAGCTAGGAGGCGGAAACGGGGCTCCCATGGATGTGTGTGGGACACCACGTGCTTCCTCTCGAGTGGAGACGGGTATGTCGGGGAACTTCTTGAGTTGCAGCAAGGGTGTGAAGGACCCTTTGGAAGTTCCAGTGGTTACATGTGATTGGCCTCGAGAAGCCTCAGCGGAAATGGGCCTCATCTCGCCTGGAGGGCAAAACCTCCTGGATTTTCTCGAGTTGCGGCAGGTGCTCTCGACTTACGACGGGGACCTCAGGGACCCGCTCTGGTGGCCTCAGGAAAGGCCAGTCCCCATGCGAGTTCCTCGGGGGCCTCTCGGGATTCCTCTCCCATCGATGCCGGGGCCTAAGACCTTGTGTGGAGTCGGGGCCGGAACCTGAGGATTCCTCTCCAGTGCTGACATGGATCTTGGGGTACTTCTGGAGTCTCCCCAGGGGAGTCAGTCCTCGTCTCGAATGCGGGCATGCACTTGCGCTTTCCTCCAGAGCGGTAGCAGCAGTGTCACGCAGTCCGCCGCGTGGATCATAGGATCTATGGTTTTCCCTCGAGTCTTTCCCACGAGGCTTTCCCACGAGGCTTTCCCACAGGGCTGTCCCACGTGCACACAGGGTGGGAGTCGATCCTCGGCTTGAACGTCAATGCAGTGCAGGGAAAACAGGTTCCTCTGGAATGGACTGACACATCTGGGGGACTCTTGGAATGGTGTCACGACCCTGGAGTTCCTCTCGCCTTTCCTGTGGAGAGCGCCTCCTCTTGAGATGCGACGGGAACGCCGGGAATTCTTTCCCTACGAAACAGGGAAAGGATCCCTCATCTCGAGCTAGGAGGCGGAAACGGGGCTCCCCTGGATGTGTGCGGGACCCCACGTGCTTCCTCTCGAGTAGAGACGGGTATGTCGGGGAACTTCTTGAGTTGCAGCAATGGTGTGAAGGACCCTTTGGAAGTTCCAGTGGTTAGATGTGATTGGCCTCGAGAAGCCTCAGCGGAAATGGGCCTCATCTCGCCTGGGGGGCAAAACCTCCTGGATTTTCTCGAGTTGCGGCAGGTGCGCTCGACTTACGACGGGGACCTCAGGGACCCGCTCTGGTGGCGTCAGGAAAGGCCAGTCCCCATGCGAGTTCCTCGGGGGCGTCTCGGGATTCCTCACCCTTCGATGCCGGGGCCTAAGACCTTGTGTGGAGTCGGGGCCGGAACCTGAGGATTCCTCTCCAGTGCTGACATGGATCTTGGGGTACTTCTGAAGTCTCCCCAGGGGCGTCAGTCCTCGTCTCGAATGCGGGCATGCACTTGCGCTTTCCTCCAGAGCGGTAGCAGCAGTGTCACGCAGTCCGCCGCGTGGATCAAAGGATCTATGGTTTTCCCTCGAGTCTTTCCCACGAGGCTTTCCCAGGAGGCTTTCCCACAGGGCTGTCCCACGTGCACACGTGGTGGGAGTCGATCCTCGGCTTGAACGTCAAGGCAGTGCAGGGAAAACAGGTTCCTCTGGAATGGACTGACACATCTGGGGGACTCTTGGAATGGTGGCACGACCCTGGAGTTCCTCTCGCCTTTCCTGTGGAGAGCGCCTCCTCTTGAGATGCGACGGGAACGCCGGGAATTCTTTCCCTACGAAACAGGGAAAGGATCCCTCATCTCAAGCTAGGAGGCGGAAACGGGGCTCCCCTGGATGTGTGCGGGACCCACGTGCTTCCTCTCGAGTGGAGACGGGTATGTCGGGGAACTTCTTAAGTTGCAGCAAGGGTGTGAAGGACCCTTTGGAAGTTCCAGTGGTTAGACGTGATTAGCCTCGAGAAGCCTAAGCGGAAATGGGCCTCATCTCGCCTGGAGGGCAAAACCTCCTGGATTTTCTCGAATTGCGGCAGGTGCTCTCGACTTACGACGGGGATCTCAGGGACCCGCTCTGGTGGCCTCAGGAAAGGCCAGTCCCCATGCGAGTTCCTCGGGGGCCTCTGGGGATTCCTCTCCCGTCGATGCCGGGGCCTAAGTCCTTGTGTGGAGTTGGGGCCGGAACCTGAGGATTCCTCTCCAGTGCTGACATGGATCTTGGGGTACTTCTGGAGTCTCCCCAGGGGAGTCAGTCCTCGTCTCGAATGCGGGCATGCACTTGCGCTTTCCTCCAGAGCGGTAGCAGCAGTGTCACGCAGTCTGCCGCGTGGATCAAAGGATCTATGGTTTTCCCTCGAGTCTTTCCCACGAGGCTTTCCCACGAGGCTTTCCCACAGGGCTGTCCCACGTGCACACGTGGTGGGAGTCGATCCTCCGCTTGAACGTCAAGGCAGTGCAGGGAAAACAGGTTCCTCTGGAATGGACTGACACATCTGGGGGACTCTTGGAATGGTGGCACGACCCTGGAGTTCCTCTCGCCTTTCCTGTGGAGAGCGCCTCCTCTTGAGATGCGACGGGAACGCCGGGAAATCTTTCCCTACAAAACAGGGAAAGGATCCCTCATCTCGAGCTAGGAGGCGGAAACGGGGCTCCCCTGTATGTGTGCGGGACCCCACGTGCTTCCTCTCGAGTGGAGACGGGTATGTCGGGGAACTTCTTGAGTTGCAGCAAGGGTGTGAAGGACCCTTTGGAAGTTCCAGTGGTTAGACGTGATTGGCCTCGAGAAGCCTCAGCGGAAATGGGCCTCATCTCGCCTGGAGGGCAAAACCTCCTGGATTTTCTCGAGTTGCGGCAGGTGCTCTCGACTTACGACGGGGACCTCAGGGACCCGCTCTGGTGGCCTCAGGAAAGGCCAGTCCCCATGCGAGTTCCTCGGGGGCCTCTCGGGATTCCTCTCCCGTCGATGCCGGGGCCTAAGACCTTGTGTGGAGTCGGGGCCGGAACCTGAGGATTCCTCTCCAGTGCTGACATGGATCTTGGGGTACTTCTGGAGTCTCCCCAGGGGAGTCAGTCCTCGTCTCGAATGCGGGCATGCACTTGCGCTTTCCTCCAGAGCGGTAGCAGCAGTGTCACGCAGTCCGCCGCGTGGATCAAAGGATCTATGGTTTTCCCTCGAGTCTTTCCCACGAGTCTTTCCCACGAGGCTTTCCCACAGGGCTGTCCCACGTGCACACGTGGTGGGAGTCGATCCTCGGCTTGAACGTCAAGGCAGTGCAGGGAAAACAGGTTCCTCTGGAATGGCCTGACACATCTGGGGGACTCTTGGAATGGTGGCACGACCCTGGAGTTCCTCTCGCCTTTCCTGTGGAGAGCGCCTCCTCTTGAGATGCGACGGGAACGCCGGGAATTCTTTCCCTACGAAACAGGGAAAGGATCCCTCATCTCGTGCTAGGAGGCGGAAACGGGGCTCCCATGGATGTGTGCGGGACCCCACGTGCTTCCTCTCGAGTGGAGACGGGTATGTCGGGGAAGTTCTTGAGTTGCAGCAAGGGTGTGAAGGACCCTTTGGAAGTTCCAGTGGTTAGACGTGATTAGCCTGGAGAAGCCTCAGCGGAAATGGGCCTCATCTCGCCTGGAGGGCAAAACCTCCTGGATTTTCTCGAGTTACGGCAGGTGCTCTCGACTTACGACGGGGACCTCAGGGACCCGCTCTGGTGGCCTCAGGAAAGACCAGTCCCCATGCGAGTTCCTCGGGGGCCTCTCGGGATTCTTCTCCCGTCGATGCCGGGGCCTAAGACCTTGTGTGGAGTTGGGGCCGGAACCTGAGGATTCCTCTCCAGTGCTGACATGGATCTTGGGGTACTTCTGGAGTCTCCCCAGGGGAGTCAGTCCTCGTCTCGAATGCGGGCATGCACTTGCGCTTTCCTCCAGAGCGGCAGCAGCAGTGTCACTCAGTCTGCCGCGTGGATCAAAGGATCTATGGTTTTCCCTCGAGTCTTTCCCACGAGGCTTTCCCACGAGGCTTTCCCACAGGGCTGTCCCACGTGCACACGTGGTGGGAGTCGATCCTCGGCTTGAACGTCAAGGCAGTGCAGGGAAAACAGGTTCCTCTGGAATGGACTGACACATCTGGGGGACTCTTGGAATGGTGTCTCGACCCTGGAGTTCCTCTCGCCTTTCCTGTGGAGAGTGCCTCCTCTTGAGATGCGACGGGAACGCCGGGAATTCTTTCCCTACGACACAGGGAAAGGATCCCTCATCTCGAGCTAGGAGGCGGAAACGGGGCTCCCATGGATGTGTGTGGGACACCACGTGCTTCCTCTCGAGTGGAGACGGGTATGTCGGGGAACTTCTTGAGTTGCAGCAAGGGTGTGAAGGACCCTTTGGAAGTTCCAGTGGTTAGACGTGATTGGCCTCGAGAAGCCTCAGCGGAAATGGGCCTCATCTCGCCTGGAGGGCAAAACCTCCTGGATTTTCTCGAGTTGCGGCAGGTGCTCTCGACTTACGACGGGGACCTCAGGGACCCGCTCTGGTGGCCTCAGGAAAGGCCAGTCCCCATGCGAGTTCCTCGGGGGCCTCTCGGGATTCCTCTCCCGTCGATGCCGGGGCCTAAGACCTTGTGTGGAGTCGGGGACGGAACCTGAGGATTCCTCTCCAGTGCTGACATGGATCTTGGGGTACTTCTGGAGTCTCCCCAGGGGAGTCAGTCCTCGTCTCGAATGCGGGCATGCACTTGCGCTTTCCTCCAGAGCGGTAGCAGCAGTGTCACGCAGTCCGCCGCGTGGATCATAGGATCTATGGTTTTCCCTCGAGTCTTTCCCACGAGGCTTTCCCACGAGGCTTTCCCACAGGGTTGTCCCACGTGCACACAGGGTGGGAGTCGATCCTCGGCTTGAACGTCAATGCAGTGCAGGGAAAACAGGTTCCTCTGGAATGGACTGACACATCTGGGGGACTCTTGGAATGGTGTCACGACCCTGGAGTTCCTCTCGCCTTTCCTGTGGAGAGCGCCTCCTCTTGAGATGCGACGGGAACGCCGGGAATTCTTTCCCTACGAAACAGGGAAAGGATCCCTCATCTCGAGCTAGGAGGCGGAAACGGGGCTCCCCTGGATGTGTGCGGGACCCCACGTGCTTCCTCTCGAGTAGAGACGGGTATGTCGGGGAACTTCTTGAGTTGCAGCAATGGTGTGAAGGACCCTTTGGAAGTTCCAGTGGTTAGATGTGATTGGCCTCGAGAAGCCTCAGCGGAAATGGGCCTCATCTCGCCTGGAGGGCAAAACCTCCTGGATTTTCTCGAGTTGCGGCAGGTGCGCTCGACTTACGACGGGGACCTCAGGGACCCGCTCTGGTGGCGTCAGGAAAGGCCAGTCCCAATGCGAGTTCCTCGGGGGCCTCTCGGGATTCCTCTCCCGTCGATCCCGGGCCTGAGACCTTGTGCGGAGTCGGGGCCGGAACCTGAGGATTCCTCTCCAGTGCTGACATGGATCTGGGGTACTTCTGGAGTCTCCCCAGGGGAGTCAGTCCTCGTCTCGAATGCGGGCATGCATTGCGCTTTCCTCCAGAGCGGTAGCAGCAGTGTCACGCAGTCCGCCGCGTGGATCAAAGGATCTATGGTTTTCCCTCGAGTCATTCCCACGAGGCTTTCCCACGAGGCTTTCCCACAGGGCTGTCCCACGTGCACACGTGGTGGGAGTCGATCCTCGGCTTGAACGTCAAGGCAGTGCAGGGAAAACAGGTTCCTCTGGAATGGACTGACACATCTGGGGGACTCTTGGAATGGTGGAACGACCCTGGAGTTCCTCTCGCCTTTCCTGTGGAGAGCGCCTCCTCTTGAGATGCGACGGGAACGCCGGGAATTCTTTCCCTACGAAACAGGGAAAGGATCCCTCATCTCGAGCTAGGAGGCGGAAACGGGGCTCCCCTGGATGTGTGCGGGACCCCACGTGCTTCCTCTCGAGTGGAGACGGGTATGTCGGGGAAGTTCTTGAGTTGCAGGAAGGGTGTGAAGGACCCTTTGGAAGTTCCAGTGGTTAGACGTGATTAGCCTGGAGAAGCCTCAGCGGAAATGGGCCTCATCTCGCCTGGAGGGCAAAACCTCCTGGATTTTCTCGAGTTGCGGCAGGTGCTCTCGACTTACGACGGGGACCTCAGGGACCCGCTCTGGTGGCCTCAGGAAAGACCAGTCCCCATGCGAGTTCCTCGGGGGCCTCTCGGGATTCCTCTCCCGTCGATGCCGGGGCCTAAGACCTTGTGTGGAGTTGGGGCCGGAACCGGAGGATTCCTCTCCAGTGCTGACATGGATCTTGGGGTACTTCTGGAGTCTCCCCAGGGGAGTCAGTCCTCGTCTCGAATGCGGGCATGCACTTGCTCTTTCCTCCAGAGCGGCAGCAGCAGTGTCACTCAGTCTGCCGCGTGGATCAAAGGATCTATGGTTTTCCCTCGAGTCTTTCCCACGAGGCTTTCCCACGAGGCTTTCCCACAGGGCTGTCCCACGTGCACACGTGGTGGGAGTCGATCCTCGGCTTGAACGTCAAGGCAGTGCAGGGAAAACAGGTTCCTCTGGAATGGACTGACACATCTGGGGGACTCTTGGAATGGTGTCTCGACCCTGGAGTTCCTCTCGCCTTTCCTGTGGAGAGTGCCTCCTCTTGAGATGCGACGGGAACGCCGGGAATTCTTTCCCTACGAAACAGGGAAAGGATCCCTCATCTCGAGCTAGGAGGCGGAAACGGGGCTCCCATGGATGTGTGTGGGACACCACGTGCTTCCTCTCGAGTGGAGACGGGTATGTCGGGGAACTTCTTGAGTTGCAGCAAGGGTGTGAAGGACCCTTTGGAAGTTCCAGTGGTTACATGTGATTGGCCTCGAGAAGCCTCAGCGGAAATGGGCCTCATCTCGCCTGGAGGGCAAAACCTCCTGGATTTTCTCGAGTTGCGGCAGGTGCTCTCGACTTACGACGGGGACCTCAGGGACCCGCTCTGGTGGCCTCAGGAAAGGCCAGTCCCCATGCGAGTTCCTCGGGGGCCTCTCGGGATTCCTCTCCCATCGATGCCGGGGCCTAAGACCTTGTGTGGAGTCGGGGCCGGAACCTGAGGATTCCTCTCCAGTGCTGACATGGATCTTGGGGTACTTCTGGAGTCTCCCCAGGGGAGTCAGTCCTCGTCTCGAATGCGGGCATGCACTTGCGCTTTCCTCCAGAGCGGTAGCAGCAGTGTCACGCAGTCCGCCGCGTGGATCATAGGATCTATGGTTTTCCCTCGAGTCTTTCCCACGAGGCTTTCCCACGAGGCTTTCCCACAGGGCTGTCCCACGTGCACACAGGGTGGGAGTCGATCCTCGGCTTGAACGTCAATGCAGTGCAGGGAAAACAGGTTCCTCTGGAATGGACTGACACATCTGGGGGACTCTTGGAATGGTGTCACGACCCTGGAGTTCCTCTCGCCTTTCCTGTGGAGAGCGCCTCCTCTTGAGATGCGACGGGAACGCCGGGAATTCTTTCCCTACGAAACAGGGAAAGGATCCCTCATCTCGAGCTAGGAGGCGGAAACGGGGCTCCCCTGGATGTGTGCGGGACCCCACGTGCTTCCTCTCGAGTAGAGACGGGTATGTCGGGGAACTTCTTGAGTTGCAGCAATGGTGTGAAGGACCCTTTGGAAGTTCCAGTGGTTAGATGTGATTGGCCTCGAGAAGCCTCAGCGGAAATGGGCCTCATCTCGCCTGGGGGGCAAAACCTCCTGGATTTTCTCGAGTTGCGGCAGGTGCGCTCGACTTACGACGGGGACCTCAGGGACCCGCTCTGGTGGCGTCAGGAAAGGCCAGTCCCCATGCGAGTTCCTCGGGGGCGTCTCGGGATTCCTCACCCTTCGATGCCGGGGCCTAAGACCTTGTGTGGAGTCGGGGCCGGAACCTGAGGATTCCTCTCCAGTGCTGACATGGATCTTGGGGTACTTCTGAAGTCTCCCCAGGGGCGTCAGTCCTCGTCTCGAATGCGGGCATGCACTTGCGCTTTCCTCCAGAGCGGTAGCAGCAGTGTCACGCAGTCCGCCGCGTGGATCAAAGGATCTATGGTTTTCCCTCGAGTCTTTCCCACGAGGCTTTCCCAGGAGGCTTTCCCACAGGGCTGTCCCACGTGCACACGTGGTGGGAGTCGATCCTCGGCTTGAACGTCAAGGCAGTGCAGGGAAAACAGGTTCCTCTGGAATGGACTGACACATCTGGGGGACTCTTGGAATGGTGGCACGACCCTGGAGTTCCTCTCGCCTTTCCTGTGGAGAGCGCCTCCTCTTGAGATGCGACGGGAACGCCGGGAATTCTTTCCCTACGAAACAGGGAAAGGATCCCTCATCTCAAGCTAGGAGGCGGAAACGGGGCTCCCCTGGATGTGTGCGGGACCCACGTGCTTCCTCTCGAGTGGAGACGGGTATGTCGGGGAACTTCTTAAGTTGCAGCAAGGGTGTGAAGGACCCTTTGGAAGTTCCAGTGGTTAGACGTGATTAGCCTCGAGAAGCCTAAGCGGAAATGGGCCTCATCTCGCCTGGAGGGCAAAACCTCCTGGATTTTCTCGAATTGCGGCAGGTGCTCTCGACTTACGACGGGGATCTCAGGGACCCGCTCTGGTGGCCTCAGGAAAGGCCAGTCCCCATGCGAGTTCCTCGGGGGCCTCTGGGGATTCCTCTCCCGTCGATGCCGGGGCCTAAGTCCTTGTGTGGAGTTGGGGCCGGAACCTGAGGATTCCTCTCCAGTGCTGACATGGATCTTGGGGTACTTCTGGAGTCTCCCCAGGGGAGTCAGTCCTCGTCTCGAATGCGGGCATGCACTTGCGCTTTCCTCCAGAGCGGTAGCAGCAGTGTCACGCAGTCTGCCGCGTGGATCAAAGGATCTATGGTTTTCCCTCGAGTCTTTCCCACGAGGCTTTCCCACGAGGCTTTCCCACAGGGCTGTCCCACGTGCACACGTGGTGGGAGTCGATCCTCCGCTTGAACGTCAAGGCAGTGCAGGGAAAACAGGTTCCTCTGGAATGGACTGACACATCTGGGGGACTCTTGGAATGGTGGCACGACCCTGGAGTTCCTCTCGCCTTTCCTGTGGAGAGCGCCTCCTCTTGAGATGCGACGGGAACGCCGGGAAATCTTTCCCTACAAAACAGGGAAAGGATCCCTCATCTCGAGCTAGGAGGCGGAAACGGGGCTCCCCTGTATGTGTGCGGGACCCCACGTGCTTCCTCTCGAGTGGAGACGGGTATGTCGGGGAACTTCTTGAGTTGCAGCAAGGGTGTGAAGGACCCTTTGGAAGTTCCAGTGGTTAGACGTGATTGGCCTCGAGAAGCCTCAGCGGAAATGGGCCTCATCTCGCCTGGAGGGCAAAACCTCCTGGATTTTCTCGAGTTGCGGCAGGTGCTCTCGACTTACGACGGGGACCTCAGGGACCCGCTCTGGTGGCCTCAGGAAAGGCCAGTCCCCATGCGAGTTCCTCGGGGGCCTCTCGGGATTCCTCTCCCGTCGATGCCGGGGCCTAAGACCTTGTGTGGAGTCGGGGCCGGAACCTGAGGATTCCTCTCCAGTGCTGACATGGATCTTGGGGTACTTCTGGAGTCTCCCCAGGGGAGTCAGTCCTCGTCTCGAATGCGGGCATGCACTTGCGCTTTCCTCCAGAGCGGTAGCAGCAGTGTCACGCAGTCCGCCGCGTGGATCAAAGGATCTATGGTTTTCCCTCGAGTCTTTCCCACGAGGCTTTCCCACGAGGCTTTCCCACAGGGCTGTCCCACGTGCACACGTGGTGGGAGTCGATCCTCGGCTTGAACGTCAAGGCAGTGCAGGGAAAACAGGTTCCTCTGGAATGGACTGACACATCTGGGGGACTCTTGGAATCGTGGCATGACCCTGGAGTTACTCTCGCCTTTTCTGTGGAGAGCGCCTCCTCTTGAGATGCGACGGGAACGCCGGGAATTCTTTCCCTACGAAACAGGGAAAGGATCCCTCATCTGGAGCTAGGAGGCGGAAACGGGGCTCCCCTGGATGTGTCCGGGACACCACGTGCTTCCTCTCGAGTGCACACGGGTATGTCGGGGAACTTCTTGAGTTGCAGCAAGGGTGTGAAGGACCTTTGGAACTTCCAGTGGTTAGATGTTATTGGCCTGGAGAAGCCTCAGCGGAAATGGGCCTCATCTCGCCTGGAGGGCAAAACCTCCTGGATTTTCTCGAGTTGCGGCAGGTGCTCTCGACTTACGACGGGGACCTCAGGGACCCGCTCTGGTGGCCTCAGGAAAGGCCAGTCCCCATGCGAGTTCCTCGGGGTCCTCTCGGGATTCCTCTCCCGTCGATGCCGGGGCCTAAGACCTTGTGTGGAGTCGGGGCCGGAACCTGAGGATTCCTCTCCAGTGCTGACATGGATCTTGGGGTACTTCTGGAGTCTCCCCAGGGGAGTCAGTCCTCGTCTCGAATGCGGGCATGCACTTGCGCTTTCCTCCAGAGCGGGAGCAGCAGTGTCACGCAGTCTGCCGCGTGGATCAAAGGATCTATGGTTTTCCCTCGAGTCTTTCCCACGAGGCTTTCCCACGAGGCTTTCCCACAGGGCTGTCCCACGTGCACACGTGGTGGGAGTCGATCCTCGGCTTGAACGTCAATGCAGTGCAGGGAAAACAGGTTCCTCTGGAATGGACTGACACATCTGGGGGACTCTTGGAATGGTGTCTCGACCCTGGAGTTCCTCTCGCCTTTCCTGTGGAGAGCGCCTCCTCTTGAGATGCGACGGGAACGCCGGGAATTCTTTCCCTACGAAACAGGGAAAGGATCCCTCATCTCGAGCTAGGAGGCGGAAACGGGGCTCCCCTGGATGTGTGCGGGACCCCACGTGCTTCCTCTCGAGTGGAGACGGGTATGTCGGGAAACTTCTTGAGTTGCAGCAAGGGTGTGAAGGACCCTTTGGAAGTTCCAGTGGTTAGACGTGATTGGCCTCGAGAAGCCTCAGCGGAAATGGGCCTCATCTCGCCTGGAGGGCAAAACCTCCTGGATTTTCTCGAGTTGCGGCAGGTGCTCTCGACTTACGACGGGGACCTCAGGGACCCGCTCTGGTGGCCTCAGGAAAGGCCAGTCCCCATGCGAGTTCCTCGGGGGCCTCTCGGGATTCCTCTCCCGTCGATGCCGGGGCCTAAGACCTTGTGTGGAGTCGGGGCCGGAACCTGAGGATTCCTCTCCAGTGCTGACATGGATCTTGGGGTACTTCTGGAGTCTCCCCAGGGGAGTCAGTCCTCGTCTCGAATGCGGGCATGCACTTGCGCTCTCCTCCAGAGCGGTAGCAGCAGTGTCACGCAGTCCGCCGCGTGGATCAAAGGATCTATGGTTTTCCCTCGAGTCTTTCCCACGAGGCTTTCCCACGAGGCTTTCCCACAGGGATGTCCCACGTGCACACGTGGTGGGAATCGATCCGCGGCTTGAACGTCAAGGCAGTGCAGGGAAAACAGGTTCCTCTGGAATGGACTGACACATCTGGGGGACTCTTGGAATGGTGTCTCGACCATAGAGTTCCTCTCGCCTTTCCTGAGGAGAGTGCCTCCTCTTGAGATGCGACGGGAACGCCGGGAATTCTTTCCCTACGAAACAGGGAAAGGATCCCTCATCTCGAGCTAGAAGGCGGAAACGGGGCTCCCATGGATGTGTGTGGGACACCACGTGCTTCCTCTCGAGTGGAGACGGGTATGTCGGGGAACTTCTTGAGTTGCAGCAAGGGTGTGAAGGACCCTTTGGAAGGTCCAGTGGTTACATGTGATTGGCCTCGAGAAGCCTCAGCGGAAATGGGCCTCATCTCGCCTGGAGGGAAAAAACCTCCTGGATTTTCTCGAGTTGCGGCAGGTGCTCTCGACTTACGACGGGGACCTCAGGGACCCGCTCTGGTGGCCTCAGGAAAGGCCAGTCCCCATGCGAGTTCCTCGGGGTCCTCTCGGGATTCCTCTCCCGTCGATGCCGGGGCCTAAGACCTTGTGTGGAGTCGGGGCCGGAACCTGAGGATTCCTCTCCAGTGCTGACATGGATCTTGGGGTACTTCTGGAGTCTCCCCAGGGGAGTCAGTCCTCGTCTCGAATGCGGGCATGCACTTGCGCTTTCCTCCAGAGCGGTAGCAGCAGTGTCACGCAGTCCGCCGCGTGGATCAAAGGATCTATGGTTTTCCCTCGAGTCTTTCCCACGAGGCTTTCCCACGAGGCTTTCCCACAGGGCTGTCCCACGTGCACACGTGGTGGGAGTCGATCCTCGGCTTGAACGTCAATGCAGTGCAGGGAAAACAGGTTCCTCTGGAATGGACTGACACATCTGGGGGACTCTTGGAATGGTGTCACGACCCTGGAGTTCCTCTCGCCTTTCCTGTGGAGAGCGCCTCCTCTTGAGATGCGACGGGAACGCCGGGAATTCTTTCCCTACGAAACAGGGAAAGGATCCCTCATCTCGAGCTAGGAGGCGGAAACGGGGCTCCCCTGGATGTGTGCGGGACCCCACGTGCTTCCTCTCGAGTAGAGAAGGGTATGTCGGGGAACTTCTTGAGTTGCAGCAATGGTGTGAAGGACCCTTTGGAAGTTCCAGTGGTTAGATGTGATTGGCCTCGAGAAGCCTCAGGGGAAATGGGCCTCATCTCGCCTGGAGGGCCAAACCTCCTGGATTTTCTCGAGTTGCGGCAGGTGCGCTCGACTTACGACGGGGACCTCAGGGACCCGCTCTGGTGGCGTCAGGAAAGGCCAGTCCCCATGCGAGTTCCTCGGGGGCCTCTCGGGATTCCTCTCCCGTCGATGCCGGGCCTGAGACCTTGTGCGGAGTCGGGGCCGGAACCTGAGGATTCCTCTCCAGTGCTGACATGGATCTGGGGTACTTCTGGAGTCTCCGCAGGGGAGTCAGTCCTCGTCTCGAATGCGGGCATGCATTGCGCTTTCCTCCAGAGCGGTAGCAGCAGTGTCACGCAGTCCGCCGCGTGGATCAAAGGATCTATGTTTTTCCCTCGAGTCATTCCCACGAGGCTTTCCCACGAGGCTTTCCCACAGGGCTGTCCCACGTGCACACGTGGTGGGAGTCGATCCTCGGCTTGAACGTCAAGGCAGTGCAGGGAAAACAGGTTCCTCTGGAATGGACTGACACATCTGGGGGACTCTTGGAATGGTGGCACGACCCTGGAGTTCCTCTCGCCTTTCCTGTGGAGAGCGCCTCCTCTTGAGATGCGACGGGAACGCCGGGAATTCTTTCCCTACGAAACAGGGAAAGGATCCCTCATCTCGAGCTAGGAGGCGGAAACGGGGCTCCCCTGGATGTGTGCGGGACCCCACGTGCTTCCTCACGAGTGGAGACGGGTATGTCGGGGAACTTCTTGAGTTGCAGCAAGGGTGTGAAGGACCCTTTGGAAGTTCCAGTGGTTAGACGTGATTGGCCTCGAGAAGCCTCAGCGGAAATGGGCCTCATCTCGCCTGGAGGGCAAAACCTCCTGGATTTTCTCGAGTTGCGGCAGGTGCTCTCGACTTACGACGGGGACCTCAGGGACCCGCTCTGGTGGCCTCAGGAAAGGCCAGTCCCCATGCGAGTTCCTCGGGGGCCTCTCGGGATTCCTCTCCCGTCGATGCCGGGGCCTAAGACCTTGTGTGGAGTCGGGGCCGGAACCTGAGGATTCCTCTCCAGTGCTGACATGGATCTTGGGGTACTTCTGGAGTCTCCCCAGGGGAGTCAGTCCTCGTCTCGAATGCGGGCATGCACTTGCGCTCTCCTCCAGAGCGGTAGCAGCAGTGTCACGCAGTCCGCCGCGTGGATCAAAGGATCTATGGTTTTCCCTCGAGTCTTTCCCACGAGGCTTTCCCACGAGGCTTTCCCACAGGGATGTCCCACGTGCACACGTGGTGGGAATCGATCCGCGGCTTGAACGTCAAGGCAGTGCAGGGAAAACAGGTTCCTCTGGAATGGACTGACACATCTGGGGGACTCTTGGAATGGTGTCTCGACCATGGAGTTCCTCTCGCCTTTCCTGAGGAGAGTGCCTCCTCTTGAGATGCGACGGGAACGCCGGGAATTCTTTCCCTACGAAACAGGGAAAGGATCCCTCATCTCGAGCTAGAAGGCGGAAACGGGGCTCCCATGGATGTGTGTGGGACACCACGTGCTTCCTCTCGAGTGGAGACGGGTATGTCGGGGAACTTCTTGAGTTGCAGCAAGGGTGTGAAGGACCCTTTGGAAGGTCCAGTGGTTACATGTGATTGGCCTCGAGAAGCCTCAGCGGAAATGGGCCTCATCTCGCCTGGAGGGAAAAAACCTCCTGGATTTTCTCGAGTTGCGGCAGGTGCTCTCGACTTACGACGGGGACCTCAGGGACCCGCTCTGGTGGCCTCAGGAAAGGCCAGTCCCCATGCGAGTTCCTCGGGGTCCTCTCGGGATTCCTCTCCCGTCGATGCCGGGGCCTAAGACCTTGTGTGGAGTCGGGGCCGGAACCTGAGGATTCCTCTCCAGTGCTGACATGGATCTTGGGGTACTTCTGGAGTCTCCCCAGGGGAGTCAGTCCTCGTCTCGAATGCGGGCATGCACTTGCGCTTTCCTCCAGAGCGGTAGCAGCAGTGTCACGCAGTCCGCCGCGTGGATCAAAGGATCTATGGTTTTCCCTCGAGTCTTTCCCACGAGGCTTTCCCACGAGGCTTTCCCACAGGGCTGTCCCACGTGCACACGTGGTGGGAGTCGATCCTCGGCTTGAACGTCAATGCAGTGCAGGGAAAACAGGTTCCTCTGGAATGGACTGACACATCTGGGGGACTCTTGGAATGGTGTCACGACCCTGGAGTTCCTCTCGCCTTTCCTGTGGAGAGCGCCTCCTCTTGAGATGCGACGGGAACGCCGGGAATTCTTTCCCTACGAAACAGGGAAAGGATCCCTCATCTCGAGCTAGGAGGCGGAAACGGGGCTCCCCTGGATGTGTGCGGGACCCCACGTGCTTCCTCTCGAGTAGAGAAGGGTATGTCGGGGAACTTCTTGAGTTGCAGCAATGGTGTGAAGGACCCTTTGGAAGTTCCAGTGGTTAGATGTGATTGGCCTCGAGAAGCCTCAGGGGAAATGGGCCTCATCTCGCCTGGAGGGCCAAACCTCCTGGATTTTCTCGAGTTGCGGCAGGTGCGCTCGACTTACGACGGGGACCTCAGGGACCCGCTCTGGTGGCGTCAGGAAAGGCCAGTCCCCATGCGAGTTCCTCGGGGGCCTCTCGGGATTCCTCTCCCGTCGATGCCGGGCCTGAGACCTTGTGCGGAGTCGGGGCCGGAACCTGAGGATTCCTCTCCAGTGCTGACATGGATCTGGGGTACTTCTGGAGTCTCCGCAGGGGAGTCAGTCCTCGTCTCGAATGCGGGCATGCATTGCGCTTTCCTCCAGAGCGGTAGCAGCAGTGTCACGCAGTCCGCCGCGTGGATCAAAGGATCTATGTTTTTCCCTCGAGTCATTCCCACGAGGCTTTCCCACGAGGCTTTCCCACAGGGCTGTCCCACGTGCACACGTGGTGGGAGTCGATCCTCGGCTTGAACGTCAAGGCAGTGCAGGGAAAACAGGTTCCTCTGGAATGGACTGACACATCTGGGGGACTCTTGGAATGGTGGCACGACCCTGGAGTTCCTCTCGCCTTTCCTGTGGAGAGCGCCTCCTCTTGAGATGCGACGGGAACGCCGGGAATTCTTTCCCTACGAAACAGGGAAAGGATCCCTCATCTCGAGCTAGGAGGCGGAAACGGGGCTCCCCTGGATGTGTGCGGGACCCCACGTGCTTCCTCACGAGTGGAGACGGGTATGTCGGGGAACTTCTTGAGTTGCAGCAAGGGTGTGAAGGACCCTTTGGAAGTTCCAGTGGTTAGACGTGATTGGCCTCGAGAAGCCTCAGCGGAAATGGGCCTCATCTCGCCTGGAGGGCAAAACCTCCTGGATTTTCTCGAGTTGCGGCAGGTGCTCTCGACTTACGACGGGGACCTCAGGGACCCGCTCTGGTGGCCTCAGGAAAGGCCAGTCCCCATGCGAGTTCCTCGGGGGCCTCTCGGGATTCCTCTCCCTTCGATGCCGGGGCCTAAGACCTTGTGTGGAGTCGGGGCCGGAACCTGAGGATTCCTCTCCAGTGCTGACATGGATCTTGGGGTACTTCTGGAGTCTCCCCAGGTTAGTCAGTCCTCGTCTCGAATGCGGGCATGCACTTGCGCTTTCCTCCAGAGCGGTAGCAGCAGTGTCACGCAGTCCGCCGCGTGGATCAAAGGATCTATGGTTTTCCCTCGAGTCTTTCACACGAGGCTTTCCCACGAGGCTTTCCCACAGGGCTGTCCCACGTGCACACGTGGTAGGAGTCGATCCTCGGCTTGAACGTCAAGGCAGTGCAGGGAAAACAGGTTCCTCTGGAATGGACTGACACATCTGGGGGACTCTTGGAATGGTGTCTCGACCCTGGAGTTCCTCTCGCCTTTCCTGTGGAGAGCGCCTCCTCTTGAGATGCGACGGGAACGCCGGGAATTCTTTCCCTATGAAACAGGGAAAGGATCCCTCATCTCGAGCTAGGAGGCGGAAACGGGGCTCCCATGGATGTGTGTGGGACCCCACGTGCTTCCTCTCGAGTGGAGACGGGTATGTCGGGGAACATCTTGAGTTGCAGCAAGGGTGTGAAGGACCCTTTGGAAGTTCCAGTGGTTACATGTGATTGGCCTCGAGAAGCCTCAGCGGAAATGGGCCTCATCTCGCCTGGAGGGCAAAACCTCCTGGATTTTCTCGAGTTGCGGCAGGTGCTCTCGACTTACGACGGGGACCTCAGGGACCCGCTCTGGTGGCCTCAGGAAAGGCCAGTCCCCATGCGAGTTCTTCGGGTGTCTCTCGGGATTCCTCTCCCGTCGATGCCGGGGCCTAAGACCTTGTGTGGAGTCGGGGCCGGAACCTGAGGTTTCCTCTCCAGTGCTGACATGGATCTGGGGTACTTCTGGAGTCTCCCCAGGGGAGTCAGTCCTCGTCTCGAATGCGGGCATACACTTGCGCTTTCCTCCAGAGCGGTAGCAGCAGTGTCACGCAGTCCGCCGCGTGGATCAAAGGATCTATGGTTTTCCCTCGAGTCTTTCCCACGAGGCTTTCCCACGAGGCTTTCCCACAGGGCTGTCCCACGTGCACACGGGGTGGGAGTCGATCCTAGGCTTGAACGTCAAGGCAGTGCAGGGAAAACAGGTTCCTCTGGAATGGACTGACACATCTGGGGGACTCTTGGAATGGTGTCTCGACCCTGGAGTTCCTCTCGCCTTTCCTGTGGAGAGCGCCTCCTCTTGAGATGCGACGGGAACGCCGGGAATTCTTTCCCTACGAAACAGGGAAAGGATCCCTCATCTCGAGCTAGGAGGCGGAAACGGGGCTCCAATGGATGTGTGTGGGACCCCACGTGCTTCCTCTCGAGTGGAGACGGGTATGTCGGGGAACTTCTTGAGTTGCAGCAAGGGTGTGAAGGACCCTTTGGAAGTTCAAGTGGTTAGATGTGATTGGCCTCGAGAAGCCTCAGCGGAAATGGGCCTCATCTCGCCTGGAGGGCAAAACCTCCTGGATTTTCTCGAGTTGCGGCAGGTGCTCTCGACTTACGACGGGGACCTCAGGGACCCGCTCTGGTGGCCTCAGGAAAGGCCAGTCCCCATGCGAGTTCTTCGGGGGCCTCTCGGGATTCCTCTCCCGTCGATGCCAGGGCCTAAGACCTTGTGTGGAGTCGGGGCCGGAACCTGAGGATTCCTCTCCAGTGCTGACATGGGTCTTGGGGTACTTCTGGAGTCTCCCCAGGGGAGTCAGTCCTCGTCTCGAATGCGGGCATGCACTTGCGCTTTCCTCCAGAGCGGTAGCAGCAGTGTCACGCAGTCCGCCGCGTGGATCAAAGGATCTATGGTTTTCCCTCGAGTCTTTCCCACGAGGCTTTCCCACGAGGCTTTCCCACAGGGCTGTCCCACGTGCACACGTGGTGGGAGTCGATCCTCGGCTTGAACGTCAAGGCAGTGCAGGGAAAACAGGTTCCTCTGGAATGGACTGACACATCTGGGGGACTCTTGGAATGGTGTCACGACCCTGGAGTTCCTCTCGCCTTTCCTGTGGAGAGCGCCTCCTCTTGAGATGCGACGGGAACGCCGGGAATTCTTTCCCTACGAAACAGGGAAAGGATCCCTCATCTCGAGCTAGGAGGCGGAAACGGGACTCCCCTGGATGTGTGCGGGACCCACGTGCTTCCTCTCGAGTGGAGACGGGTATGTCGGGGAACTTCTTGAGTTGCAGCAAGGGTGTGAAGGACCCTTTGGAAGTTCCAGTGGTTAGACGTGATTAGCCTCGAGAAGCCTCAGCGGAAATGGGCCTCATCTCGCCTGGATGGCAAAACCTCCTGGATTATCTCGAGTTGGGGCAGGTGCTCTCGACTTACGACGGGGACCTCAGGGACCCGCTCTGGTGGCCTCAGGAAAGGCCAGTCCCCATGCGAGTTCCTCGGGGGCGTCTCGGGATTCCTCTCCCGTCGATGCCGGGGCCTAAGACCTTGTGTGGAGTCGGGGCCGGAACCTGAGGATTCCTCTCCAGTGCTGACATGGACCTTGGGGTACTTCTGGAGTCTCCCCAGGGGAGTCAGTCCTCGTCTCGAATGCGGGCATGCACTTGCGCTTTCCTCCAGAGCGGTAGCAGCAGTGTCACGCAGTCCGCCGCGTGGATCAAAGGATCTATGGTTTTCCCTCGAGTCTTTCCCACGAGGCTTTCCCACGAGGCTTTCCCACAGGGCTGTCCCACGTGCACACGTGGTGGGAGTCGATCCTCGGCTTGAACGTCAAGGCAGTGCAGGGAAAACAGGTTACTCTGGAATGGACTGACACATCTGGGGGACTCTTGGAATGGTGGCACGACCGTGGAGTTCCTCTCGCGTTTCCTGTGGAGAGCGCCCCCTCTTGAGATGCGACGGGAACGCCGGGAATTCTTTCCCTACGAAACAGGGAAAGGATCCCTCATCTCGAGCTAGGAGGCGGAAACGGGGCTCCCCTGGATGTGTGCGGGACCCCACGTGCTTCCTCTCGAGTGGAGACGGGTATGTCGGGGAACTTCTTGAGTTGCAGCAATGGTGTGAAGGACCCTTTGGCAGTTCCAGTGGTTAGATGTGATTGGCCTCGAGAAGCCTCAGCGGAAATGGGCCTCATCTCGCCTGGAGGGCAAAACCTCCTGGATTTTCTCGAGTTGCGGCAGGTGTTCTCGACTTACGACGGGGACCTCAGGGAACCGCTCTGGTGGCCTCAGGAAAGGCCAGTCCCCATGCGAGTTCCTCGGGGGCCTCTCGGGATTCCTCTCCCGTCGTTGCCGGGGCCTAAGACCTTGTGTGGAGTCGGGGCCGGAACCTGAGGATTCCTCTCCAGTGCTGACATGGATCTTGGGGTACTTCTGGAGTCTCCCCAGGGGAGTCAGTCCTCGTCTCGAATGCGGGCATGCACTTGCGCTTTCCTCCAGAGCGGTAGCAGCAGTGTCACGCAGTCCGCCGCGTGGATCAAAGGATCTATGGTTTTCCCTCGAGTCTTTCCCACGAGGCTTTCCCACGAGGCTTTCCCACAGGGCTGTCCCACGTGCACACGTGGTGGGAGTCGATCCTCGGCTTGAACGTCAAGGCAGTGCAGGGAAAACAGGTTCCTCTGGAATGGACTGACACATCTGGGGGACTCTTGGAATGGTGGCACGACCCTGGAGTTCCTCTCGCCTTTCCTGTGGAGAGCGCCTCCTCTTGAGATGCGACGGGAACGCCGGGAATTCTTTCCCTACGAAACAGGGAAAGGATCCCTCATCTCGAGCTAGGAGGCGGAAACGGGGCTCCCCTGGATGTGTGCGGGACCCACGTGCTTCCTCTCGAGTGGAGACGGGTATGTCGGGGAACTTCTTGAGTTGCAGCAATGGTGTGAAGGACCCTTTGGAAGTTCCAGTGGTTAGATGTGATTGGCCTCGAGAAGCCTCAGCGGAAATGGGCCTCATCTCGCCTGGAGGGCAAAACCTCCTGGATTTTCTCGAGTTGCGGCAGGTGCTCTCGACTTACGACGGGGACCTCAGGGACCCGCTCTGGTGGCCTCAGGAAAGGCCAGTCCCCATGCGAGTTCCTCGGGGCCTCTCGGGATTCCTCTCCCGTCGATGCCGGGGCCTAAGACCTTGTGGGGAGTCGGGGCCGGAACCTGAGGATTCCTCTCCAGTGCTGACATGGATCTTGGGGTACTTCTGGAGTCTCCCCAGGGGAGTCAGTCCTCGTCTCGAATGCGGGCATGCACTTGCGCTTTCCTCCAGAGCGGTAGCAGCAGTGTCACGCAGTCCGCCGCGTGGATCAAAGGATCTATGGTTTTCCCTCGAGTCTTTCCCACGAGGCTTTCCCACGAGGCTTTCCCACAGGGCTTTCCCACGTGCACACGTGGTGGGAGTCGATCCTCGGCTTGAACGTCAAGGCAGTGCAGGGAAAACAGGTTCCTCTGGAATGGACTGACACATCTGGGGGACTCTTGGAATGGTGGCACGACCCTGGAGTTCCTCTCGCGTTTCCTGTGGAGAGCGCCTCCTCTTGAGATGCGACGGGAACGCCGGGAATTCTTTCCCTACGAAACAGGGAAAGGATACCTCATCTCGAGCTAGGAGGCGGAAACGGGGCTCCCCTGGATGTGTGCGGGACCCCACGTGCTTCCTCTCGAGTGGAGACGGGTATGTCGGGGAACTTCTTGAGTTGCAGCAAGGGTGTGAAGGACCCTTTGGCAGTTCCAGTGGTTAGATGTGATTGGCCTCGAGAAGCCTCAGCGGAAATGGGCCTCATCTCGCCTGGAGGGCAAAACCTCCTGGATTTTCTCGAGTTGCGGCAGGTGCTCTCGACTTACGACGGGGACCTCAGGGAACCGCTCTGGTGTCCTCAGGAAAGGCCAGTCCCCATGCGAGTTCCTCGGGGGCCTCTCGGGATTCCTCTCCCGTCGTTGCCGTGGCCTAAGACCTTGTGTGGAGTCGGGGCCGGAACCTGAGGATTCCTCTCCAGTGCTGACATGGATCTTGGGGTACGTCTGGAGTTTCCCCAGGGGAGTCAGTCCTCGTCTCGAATGCGGGCATGCATTGCGCTTTCCTCCAGAGCGGTAGCAGCAGTGTCACGCAGTCCGCCGCTTGGATCAAAGGATTTATGGTTTTCCCTCGAGTCTTTCCCACGAGGCTTTCCCACAGGGCTGTCCCACGTGCACACGTGGTGGGAGTCGATCCTCGGCTTGAACGTCAAGGCAGTGCAGGGAAAACAGGTTCCTCTGGAAAGGACTGACACATCTGGGGGACTCTTGGAATGGTGTCACGACCCTGGAGTTCCTCTCGCCTTTCCTGTGGAGAGCGCCTCCTCTTCAGATGCGACGGGAATGCCGGGAATTCTTTCCCTACGAAACAGGGAAAGGATCCCTCATCTCGAGCTAGGAGGCGGAAACGGGGTTCCCCTGGATGTGTGCGGGACCCCACGTGCTTCGTCTCGAGTGGAGACGGGTATGTCGGGGAAATTCTTGAGTTGCAGCAATGGTGTGAAGGACCCTTTGGAAGTTCCAGTGGTTAGATGTGATTGGCCTCGAGAAACCTCAACGAAAATGGGCCTCATCTCGCCTGGAGGGCAAAACCTCCTGGATTTTCTCGAGTTGCGGCAGGTGCTCTCGACTTACGACGGGGACCTCAGGGACCCGCTCTGGTGGCCTCAGGAAAGGCCAGTCCCCATGCTAGTTCCTCGGGGCCTCTCGGGATTCCTCTCCCGTCGATGCCGGGGCCTAAGACCTTGTGGGGAGTCGGGGCCGGAACCTGAGGATTCCTCTCCAGTGCTGACATGGATCTTGGGGTACTTCTGGAGTCTCCCCAGGGGAGTCAGTCCTCGTCTCGAATGCGGGCATGCACTTGCGCTTTCCTCCAGAGCGGTAGCAGCAGTGTCACGCAGTCCGCCGCGTGGATCAAAGGATCTATGGTTTTCCCTCGAGTCTTTCCCACGAGGCTTTCCCACGAGGCTTTCCCACAGGGCTTTCCCACGTGCACACGTGGTGGGAGTCGATCCTCGGCTTGAACGTCAAGGCAGTGCAGGGAAAACAGGTTCCTCTGGAATGGACTGACACATCTGGGGGACTCTTGGAATGGTGGCACGACCCTGGAGTTCCTCTCGCGTTTCCTGTGGAGAGCGCCTCCTCTTGAGATGCGACGGGAACGCCGGGAATTCTTTCCCTACGAAACAGGGAAAGGATACCTCATCTCGAGCTAGGAGGCGGAAACGGGGCTCCCCTGGATGTGTGCGGGACCCCACGTGCTTCCTCTCGAGTGGAGACGGGTATGTCGGGGAACTTCTTAAGTTGCAGCAAGGGTGTGAAGGACCCTTTGGCAGTTCCAGTGGTTAGATGTGATTGGCCTCGAGAAGCCTCAGCGGAAATGGGCCTCATCTCGCCTGGAGGGCAAAACCTCCTGGATTTTCTCGAGTTGCGGCAGGTGCTCTCGACTTACGACGGGGACCTCAGGGAACCGCTCTGGTGGCCTCAGGAAAGGCCAGTCCCCATGCGAGTTCCTCGGGGGCCTCTCGGGATTCCTCTCCCGTCGTTGCCGTGGCCTAAGACCTTGTGTGGAGTCGGGGCCGGAACCTGAGGATTCCTCTCCAGTGCTGACATGGATCTTGGGGTACGTCTGGAGTTTCCCCAGGGGAGTCAGTCCTCGTCTCGAATGCGGGCATGCATTGCGCTTTCCTCCAGAGCGGTAGCAGCAGTGTCACGCAGTCCGCCGCTTGGATCAAAGGATTTATGGTTTTCCCTCGAGTCTTTCCCACGAGGCTTTCCCACAGGGCTGTCCCACGTGCACACGTGGTGGGAGTCGATCCTCGGCTTGAACGTCAAGGCAGTGCAGGGAAAACAGGTTCCTCTGGAAAGGACTGACACATCTGGGGGACTCTTGGAATGGTGTCACGACCCTGGAGTTCCTCTCGCCTTTCCTGTGGAGAGCGCCTCCTCTTCAGATGCGACGGGAATGCCGGGAATTCTTTCCCTACGAAACAGGGAAAGGATCCCTCATCTCGAGCTAGGAGGCGGAAACGGGGCTCCCCTGGATGTGTGCGGGACCCCACGTGCTTCGTCTCGAGTGGAGACGGGTATGTCGGGGAAATTCTTGAGTTGCAGCAATGGTGTGAAGGACCCTTTGGAAGTTCCAGTGGTTAGATGTGATTGGCCTCGAGAAACCTCAACGAAAATGGGCCTCATCTCGCCTGGAGGGCAAAACCTCCTGGATTTTCTCGAGTTGCGGCAGGTGCTCTCGACTTACGACGGGGACCTCAGGGACCCGCTCTGGTGGCCTCAGGAAAGGCCAGTCCCCATGCGAGTTCCTCGGGGGCGTCTCGGGATTCCTCTCCCGTCGATGCCGGGGCCTAAGACCTTGTGTGGAGTCGGGGCCGGAACCTGAGGATTCCTCTCCAGTGCTGACATGGATCTTGGGGTACTTCTGGAGTCTCCCCAGGGGAGTCAGTCCTCGTCTCGAATGCGGGCATGCACTTGCGCTTTCCTCCAGAGCGGTAGCAGCAGTGTCACGCAGTCCGCCGCGTGGATCAAAGGATCTATGGTTTTCCCTCGAGTCTTTCCCACGAGGCTTTCCCACGAGGCTTTCCCACAGGGCTGTCCCACGTGCACACGTGGTGGGAGTCGATCCTCGGCTTGAACGTCAAGGCAGTGCAGGGAAAACAGGTTCCTCTGGAATGGACTGACACATCTGGGGGACTCTTGGAATGGTGGCACGACCCTGGAGTTCCTCTCGCCTTTCCTGTGGAGAGCGCCTCCTCTTGAGATGCGACGGGAACGCCGGGAATTCTTTCCCTACTAAACAGGGAAAGGATCCCTCATCTCGAGCTAGGAGGCGGAAACGGGGCTCCCCTGGATGTGTGCGGGACACCACGTGCTTCCCCTCGAGTGCAGACGGGTATGTCGTGGAACTTCTTGAGTTGCAGCAAGGGTGTGAAGGACCCTTTGGAAGGTCCAGTGGTTAGATGTGATTGGCCTCGAGAAGCCTCAGCGGAAATGGGCCTCATCTCGCCTGGAGGGCATAACCTCCTGGATTTTCTCGTGTTGCGGCAGGTGCTCTCGACTTACGACGGGGACCTCAGGGACCCGCTCTGGTGGCCTCAGGAAAGGCCAGTCCCCATGCGATTTCCTCGGGGGCCTCTCGGGATTCCTCTCCCCTCGATGCCGTGGCCTAAGACCTTGTGTTGTGTCGTGGCCGGAACATGAGGATTCCTCTCCAGTGCTGACATGGATCTTGGGGTACTTCTGGAGTCTCCCCAGGGGAGTCAGTCCTCGTCTCGAATGCGGGCATGCACTTACGCTTTCCTCCAGAGCGGTAGCAGCAGTGTCACGCAGTCCGCCGCATGGATCAAAGGATCTATGATTTTCCCTCGAGTCTTTCCCACGAGGCTTTCCCACGAGGCTTTCCCACAGGGCTGTCCCACGTGCGCACGTGGTGGGAGTCGATCCTCGGCTTGAACTTCAAGGCAGTGCAGGGAAAACAGGTTCCTCTGGAATGGACTGACACATCTGGGGGACTCTTGGAATGGTGGCATGACCCTGGAGTTCCTCTCGCCTTTCCTGTGGAGAGCGCCTCCTCTTGAGATGCGACGGGAACGCCGGGAATTCTTTCCCTACGAAACAGGGAAAGGATCCCTCATCTCGAGCTAGGAGGCGGAAACGGGGCTCCCCTGGATGTGTGCGGGACACCACGTGCTTCCTCTCGAGTGTAGACGGGTATGTCGGGGAACTTCTTGAGTTGCAGCAAGGGTGTGAAGGACCCTTTGGAAGGTCCAGTGGTTAGATGTGATTGGCCTGGAGAAGCCTCAGCGGAAATGGGCCTCATCTCGCCTGGAGGGCAAAACCTCCTGGATTTTCTCGAGTTGCGGCAGGTGCTCTCGACTTACGACGGGGACCTCAGGGACCCGCTCTGGTGGCCTCAGGAAAGGCCAGTCCCCATGCGAGTTCCTCGGGGGCGTCTCGGGATTCCTCTCCCGTCGATGCCGGGGCCTAAGACCTTGTGTGGAGTCGGGGCTGGAACCTGAGGATTCCTCTCCAGTGCTGACATGGATCTTGGGGTACTTCTGGAGTCTCCCCAGGGGAGTCAGTCCTCGTCTCGAATGCGGGCATGCACTTGCGCTTTCCTCCAGAGCGGTAGCAGCAGTGTCACGCAGTCCGCTGCTTGGATCAAAGGATCTATGGTTTTCCCTCGAGTCTTTCCCACGAGGCTTTCCCACGATGCTTTCCCACAGGGCTGTCCCACGTGCACACGTGGTGGGAGTCGATCCTCGGCTTGAACGTCAAGGCAGTGCAGGGAAAACAGGTTCCTCTGGAATGGACTGACACATCTGGGGGACTCTTGGAATGGTGTCACGACCCTGGAGTTCCTCTTGCCTTTCCTGTGGAGAGCGCCTCCTCTTGAGATGCGACGGGAACGCCGGGAATTCTTTCCCTACGAAACAGGGAAAGGATCCCTCATCTCGAGCTAGGAGGCGGAAACGGGGCTCCCCTGGATGTGTCCGGGACACCACGTGCTTCCTCTCGAGTGGAGACGGGTATGTGGGGAACATCTTGAGTTGCAGCAATGGTGTGAAGGACCCTTTGGAAGTTCCAGTGGTTAGATGTGATTGGCCTCGAGAAGCCTCAGCGGAAATGGGCCTCATCTCGCCTGGAGGGCAAAACCTCCTGGATTTTCTCGAGTTGCGGCAGGTGCTCTCGACTTACGACGGGTACCTCAGGGACCCGCTCTGGTTTCCTCAGGAAAGGCCAGTCCCCATGCGAGTTCGTCGGGGGCCTCTCGGGATTCCTCTCCCGTCGATGCCGGGGCCTAAGACCTTGTGTGGAGTCGGGGCCGGAACCTGAGGATTCCTCTCCAGTGCTGACATGGATCTTGGGGTACTTCTGGAGTCTCCCCAGGGGAGTCAGTCCTCGTCTCGAATGCGGGCATGCACTTGCGCTTTCCTCCAGAGCGGTAGCAGCAGTGTCACGCAGTCCGCCGCGTGGATCAAAGGATCTATGGTTTTCCCTCGAGTCTTTCCCACGAGGCTTTCCCACGAGGCTTTCCCACAGGGCTGTCCCACGTGCACACGTGGTGGGAGTCGATCCTCGGCTTGAACGTCAAGGCAGTGCAGGGAAAACAGGTTCCTCTGGAATGGACTGACACATCTGGGGGACTCTTGGAATGGTGGCACGACCCTGGAGTTCCTCTCGCCTTTCCTGTGGAGAGCGCCTCCTCTTGAGATGCGACGGGAACGCCGGGAATTCTTTCCCTACGAAACAGGGAAAGGATCCCTCATCTCGAGCTAGGAGGCGGAAACGGGGCTCCCCTGGATGTGTGCGGGACACCACGTGCTTCCTCTCGAGTGCAGACGGGTATGTCGGGGAACTTCTTGAGTTGCAGCAAGGGTGTGAAGGACCCTTTGGAAGGTCCAGTGGTTACATGTGATTGGCCTCGAGAAGCCTCAGCGGAAATGGGCCTCATCTCGCCTGGAGGGCAAAACCTCCTGGATTTTCTCGAGTTGCGGCAGGTGCTCTCGACTTACGACGGGGACCTCAGGGACCCGCTCTGGTGGCCTCAGGAAAGGCCAGTCCCCATGCGAGTTCCTCGGGGGCGTCTCGGGATTCCTCTCCCGTCGATGCCGGGGCCTAAGACCTTGTGTGGAGTCGGGGCTGGAACCTGAGGATTCCTCTCCAGTGCTGACATGGATCTTGGGGTACTTCTGGAGTCTCCCCAGGGGAGTCAGTCCTCGTCTCGAATGCGGGCATGCACTTGCGCTTTCCTCCAGAGCGGTAGCAGCAGTGTCACGCAGTCCGCCGCGTGGATCAAAGGATCTATGGTTTTCCCTCGAGTCTTTCCCACGAGGCTTTCCCACGAGGCTTTCCCACAGGGCTGTCCCACGTGCACACGTGGTGGGAGTCGATCCTCGGCTTGAACGTCAAGGCAGTGCAGGGAAAACAGGTTCCTCTGGAATGGACTGACACATCTGGGGGACTCTTGGAATGGTGTCACGACTCTGGAGTTCCTCTTGCCTTTCCTGTTGAGAGCGCCTCCTCTTGAGATGCGACGGGAACGCCGGGAATTCTTTCCCTACGAAACAGGGAAAGGATCCCTCATCTCGAGCTAGGAGGCGGAAACGGGGCTCCCCTGGATGTGTGCGGGACCCCACGTGCTTCCTCTCGAGTGGAGACGGGTATGTCGGGGAACATCTTGAGTTGCAGCAATGGTGTGAAGGACCCTTTGGAAGTTCCAGTGGTTAGATGTGATTGGCCTCGAGAAGCCTCAGCGGAAATGGGCCTCATCTCGCCTGGAGGGCAAAACCTCCTGGATTTTCTCGAGTTGCGGCAGGTGCTCTCGACTTACGACGGGGACCTCAGGGACCCGCTCTGGTGGCCTCAGGAAAGGCCAGTCCCCATGCGAGTTCCTCGGGGGCCTCTCGGGATTCCTCTCCCGTCGATGCCGGGGCCTAAGACCTTGTGTGGAGTCGGGGCCGGAACCTGAGGATTCCTCTCCAGTGCTGACATGGATCTTGGGGTACTTCTGGAGTCTCCCCAGGCGAGTCAGTCCTCGTCTCGAATGCGGGCATGCACTTGCGCTTTCCTCCAGAGCGGTAGCAGCAGTGTCACGCAGTCCGCCGCGTGGATCAAAGGATCTATGGTTTTCCCTCGAGTCTTTCCCACGAGGCTTTCCCACGAGGCTTTCCCACAGGGCTGTCCCACGTGCACACGTGGTGGGAGTCGATCCTCGGCTGTAACGTCAAGGCAGTGCAGGGAAAACAGGTTCCTCTGGAATGGACTGACACATCTGGGGGACTCTTGGAATGGTGGCATGACCCTGGAGTTCCTCTCGCCTTTCCTGTGGAGAGCGCCTCCTCATGAGATGCGACGGGAACGCCGGGAATTCTTTCCCTACGAAACAGGGAAAGGATCCCTCATCTCGAGCTAGGAGGCGGAAACGGGGCTCCCCTGGATGTGGTGGGGACATCACGTGCTTCCTCTAGATGGAGACGGGTATGTCGGGGAACTTCTTGAGTTGCAGCAATGGTGTGAAGGACCCTTTGGAAGTTCCAGTGGTTAGATGTGATTGGCCTCCAGAAGCCTCAGCGGAAATGGGCCTCATCTCGCCTGGAGGGCAAAACCTCCTGGATTTTCTCGAGTTGCGGCAGGTGCTCTCGACTTACGACGGGGACTTCAGGGACCCGCTCTGGTGGCCTCAGGAAAGGCCAGTCCCCATGCGAGTTCCTCGGGGGCCTCTCGGGATTCCTCTCCCGTCGATGCCGGGGCCTAAGACCTTGTGTGGAGTCGGGGCCGGAACCTGAGGATTCCTCTCCAGTGCTGACATGGATCTTGGGGTACTTCTGGAGTCTCCCCAGGGGAGTCAGTCCTCGTCTCGAATGCGGGCATGCACTTGCGCTTTCCTCCAGAGCGGTAGCAGCAGTGTCACCCAGTCCGCCGCGTGCATCAAAGGATCTATGGTTTTCCCTCGAGTCTTTCCCACGAGGCTTTCCCACGAGGCTTTCCCACAGGGCTGTCCCACGTGCACACGTGGTGGGAGTCGATCCTCGGCTGTAACGTCAAGGCAGTGCAGGGAAAACAGGTTCCTCTGGAATGGACTGACACATCTGGGGGACTCTTGGAATGGTGGCATGACCCTGGAGTTCCTCTCGCCTTTCCTGTGGAGAGCGCCTCCTCATGAGATGCGACGGGAACGCCGGGAATTCTTTCCCTACGAAACAGGGAAAGGATCCCTCATCTCGAGCTAGGAGGCGGAAACGGGGCTCCCCTGGATGTGGTGGGGACATCACGTGCTTCCTCTAGATGGAGACGGGTATGTCGGGGAACTTCTTGAGTTGCAGCAATGGTGTGAAGGACCCTTTGGAAGTTCCAGTGGTTAGATGTGATTGGCCTCGAGAAGCCTCAGCGGAAATGGGCCTCATCTCGCCTGGAGGGCATAACCTCCTGGATTTTCTCGAGTTGCGGCAGGTGCTCTCGACTTACGACGGGGACCTCAGGGACCCGCTCTGGTGGCCTCAGGAAAGGCCAGTCCCCATGCGATTTCCTCGGGGGCCTCTCGGGATTCCTCTCCCATCGATGCCGTGGCCTAAGACCTTGTGTTGAGTCGGGGCCGGAACATGAGGATTCCTCTCCAGTGCTGACATGGATCTTGGGGTATTTCTGGAGTCTCCCCAGGGGAGTCAGTCCTCGTCTCGAATGCGGGCATGCACTTGCGCTTTCCTCCAGAGCGGTAGCAGCAGAGTCACGCAGTCCGCCGTGTGGATCAAAGGATCTATGGTTTTCCCTCGAGTCTTTCCCACGAGTCTTTCCCACGAGGCTTTCCCACAGGGCTGTCCCACGTGCACACGTGGTGGGAGTCGATCCTCGGCTTGAACTTCAAGGCAGTTCAGGGAAAACAGGTTCCTTTGGAATGGACTGACACATCTGGGGGACTCTTGGAATGGTGTCACGACCCTGGGGTTCCTCTCGCCTTTCCTGTGGAGAGCGCCTCCTCTTGAGATGCGACGGGAACGCCGGGAATTCTTTCCCTACGAAACAGGGAAAGGATCCCTCATCTCGAGCTAGGAGGCGGAAACGGGGCTCCCCTGGATGTGTGCGGGACCTTCGTGTTTCCTCTCGAGTGGAGACGGGTATGTCGGGGACCTTCTTGAGTTGCAGCAAGGGTGTGAAGGACCCTTTGGATGTTCCAGTGGTTAGATGTGATTAGCCTCGAGAAGCCTCAGCGGAAATGGGCCTCATCTCGCCTGGAGGGCAAAACCTCCTGGATTTTCTCGAGTTGCGGCATTTGCTCTCGACTTACGACGGGGACCTCAGGGACCCGCTCTGGTGGCCTCAGGAAAGGCCAGTCCCCATGCGAGTTCCTCGGGGGCCTCTCGGGATTCCTCTCCCATCAATGCCGGGGCCTAAGACCTTGTGTGGAGTCGGGGCCGGAACCTGAGGATCCCTCTCCAGTGCTGACATGGATCTTGGGGTACTTCTGGAGTCTCCCCAGGGGAGTCAGTCCTCATCTCGAATGCGGGCATGCACTTGCGCTTTCCTCCAGAGCGGTAGCAGCAGTGTCACGCAGTCCGCCGTGTGCATCAAAGGATCTATGGTTTTCCCTCGAGTCTTTCCCACGAGGATTTCCCACGAGGCTTTCCCACAGGGCTGTCCCACGTGCACACGTGGTGGGAGTCGATCCTCGGCTTGAACGTCAAGGCAGTGCAGGGAAAACAGGTTCGTCTGGAATGGACTGACACATCTGGGGGACTCTTGGAATGGCGGCATGACCCTGGAGTTCCTCTCCCCTTTCCTGTGGAGAGCGCCTCCTCTTGAGATGCGACGGGAACGCCGGGAATTCTTTAAATACGAAACAGGGAAAGGATCCCTCATCTCGTGCTAGGAGGAGGAAACGGGGCTCCCCTGGATGTGTGCGGGACACCACGTGCTTCCTCTCCAGTGCAGACGGGTATGTCGGGGAACTTCTTGAGTTGCAGCAAGGGTGTGAAGGACCCTTTGAAAGGTCCAGTGGTTAGATGTGATTGGCCTCGAGAAGCCTCAGCGGAAATGGGCCTCATCTCCCCTGGAGGGCAAAACCTCCTGGATTTTCTCGAGTTGCGGCAGGTGCTCTCGACTTACGACAGGGACCTCAGGGACCCGCTCTGGTGGCCTCAGGAAAGGCCAGTCCCCATGCGAGTTCCTCGGGGGCCTCTCGGGATTCCTCTCCCGTCGATGCCGTGGCCTAAGACCTTGTGTGGAGTCGGGGCCGGAACCTGAGGATTCCTCTCCAGTGCTGACATGGATCTTGGGGTACTTCTGGAGTCTCCCCAGGGGAGTCAGTCCTCGTCTCGAATGCGGGCATGCACTTGCTCTTTTCTCCAGAGCGGTAGCAGCAGTGTCACGCAGTCCGCCGCGTGAATCAAAGGATCTATGGTTTTCCCTCGAGTCTTTCCCACGAGGCTTTCCCACGAGGCTTTCCCACAGGGCTGTCCCACGTGCACACGTGGTGGGAGTCGATCCTCGGCTTGAACGTCAAGGCAGTGCGGGGAAAACAGGTTCCTCTGGAATGGACTGACACATCTGGGGGACTCTTGGAATGGTGGCATGACCCTGGAGTTCCTCTCGCGTTTCCTGTGGATAGCGCCTCCTCTTGAGATGCGACGGGAACGCCGGGAATTCTTTCCCTACGAAACAGGGAAATGATCCCTCATCTCGAGCTTAGAGGCGGAAATGGGGCTCCCCTGGATGTGTGCGGGACACCACGTGCTTCCTCTCGAGTGCAGACGGGTATGTCGGGGAACTTCTTGAGTTGAAGCAAGGGTGTGAAGGACCCATTGGAAGTTCCAGTGGTTAGATGTGATTGGCCTCGAGAAGCCTCAGCGGAAATGGGCCTCATCTCGCCTGGAGGGCAAAACCTCCTGGATTTTCTCGAATTGCTGCAGGTGCTCTCGACTTATGACGGGGACCTCAGGGACCCGCTCTGGTGGCCTCAAGTAAGGCCAGTCCCCATGCCAGTTCCTCGGGGGCCTCTCGGGATTCCTCTCCCGTCGATGCCGGGGCCTAAGACCTTGTGTGGAGTCGGGGCCGGAACCTGAGGATTCCTCTCCAGTGCTGACATGGATCTTGGGGTACTTCTGGAGTCTCCCCAGGGGAGTCAGTCCTCGTCTCGAATGCGGGCATGCACTTGCGCTTTCCTCCAGAGCGGTAGCAGCAGTGTCACGCAGTCCGCCGCGTGGATCAAAGGATCTATGGTTTTCCCTCGAGTCTTTCCCACGAGGCTTTCCCACGAGGCTTTCCCACAGGGCTGTCCCACGTGCACACATGGTGGGAGTCGATCCTCGGCTTGAACGTCAAGGCAGTGCAGGGAAAACAGGTTCCTCTGGAATGGACTGACACATCTGGGGGACTCTTGGAATGGTGTCACGACCCTGGAGTTCCTCTCGCCTTTCCTGTGGAGAGTGCCTCCTCTTGAGATGCGACGGGAACGCCGGGAATTCTTTCCCTACGAAACAGGGAAAGGATCCCTCATCTCGAGCTAGGAGGCGGAAACGGGGCTCCCCTGGATGTGTGCGGGACCTTCGTGTTTCCTCTCGAGTGGAGACGGGTATGTCGGGGACCTTCTTAAGTTGCAGCAAGGGTGTGAAGGACCCTTTGGATGTTCCAGTGGTTAGATGTGATTAGCCTCGAGAAGCCTCAGCGGAAATGGGCCTCATCTCGCCTGGAGGGCAAAACCTCCTGGATTTTATCGAGTTGCGGCAGGTGCTCTCGACTTACGACGGGGACCTCAGGGACCCGCTCTGGTGGCCTCAGGAAAGGCCAGTCCCCATGCGATTTCCTCGGGGGCCTCTCGGGATTCCTCTCCCATCAATGCCGGGGCCTAAGACCTTGTGTGGAGTCGGGGCCGGAACCTGAGGATTCCTCTCCAGTGCTGACATGGATCTTGGGGTACTTCTGGAGTCTCCCCAGGGGAGTCAGTCTTCGTTTCGAATGCGGGCATGCACTTGCGCTTTCCTCCAGAGCGGTAGCAGCAGTGTCATGCAGTCCGCCAAATGGATCAAAGGATCTATGGTTTTCCCTCGAGTCTTTCCCACGAGGCTTTCCCACGAGGCTTTCCCACAGGGCTGTCCCACGTGCACACGTGGTGGGAGTCGATCCTCGGCTTGAACGTCAAGGCAGTGCAGGGAAAACAGGTTCCTCTGGAATGGACTGACACATCTGGGGGACTCTTGGAATGGTGGCATGACCCTGGAGTTCCTCTCGCCTTTCCTGTGGAGAGCGCCTCCTCTTGAGATGCGACGGGAACGCCGGGAATTCTTTCCCTACGAAACAGGGAAAGGATCCCTCATCTCGAGCTAGGAGGCGAAAACGGGGCTCCCCTGGATGTGTGCGTGACACCACGTGCTTCCTCTCGAGTGCAGACGGGTATGTCGGGGAACTTCTTGAGTTGCAGCAAGGGTGTGAAGGACCCTTTGGAAGGTCCAGTGGTTAGATGTGATTGGCCTCGAGAAGCCTCAGAGGAAATGGGCCTCATCTCGCCTGGAGGGCAAAACCTCCTGGATTTTCTCGAGTTGCGGCAGGTGCTCTCGACTTACGACGGGGACCTCAGGGACCCGCTCTGGTGGCCTCAGGAAAGGCCAGTCCCCATGCACGTTCCTCGGGGGCCTCTCGGGATTCCTCTCCCGTCGATGCCGGGGCCTAAGACCTTGTGTGGAGTCGGGGCCGGAACCTGAGGATTCCTCTCCAGTGCTGACATGGATCTTGGGGTACTTCTGGAGTCTCCCCAGGGGAGTCAGTCCTCGTCTCGAATGCGGGCATGCACTTGCGCTTTCCTCCAGAGCGGTAGCAGCAGTGTCACGCAGTCCGCCGCGTGGATCAAAGGATCTATGGTTTTCCCTCGAGTCTTTCCCACGAGGCTTTCCCACGAGGCTTTCCCACAGGGCTGTCCCACGTGCACACGTGGTGGGAGTCGATCCTCGGCTTGAACGTCAAGGCAGTGCAGGGAAAACAGGTTCCTCTGGAATGGACTGACACATCTGGGGGACTCTTGGAATGGTGTCACGACCCTGGAGTTCCTCTTGCCTTTCCTGTGGAGAGCGCCTCCTCTTGAGATGCGACGGGAACGCCGGGAATTCTTTCCCTACGAAACAGGGAAAGGATCCCTCATCTCGAGCTAGGAGGCGGAAACGGGGCTCCCCTGGATGTGTGCGGGACCCCACGTGCTTCCTCTCGAGTGGAGACGTTTATGTCTGGGAACTTCTTGAGTTGCAGCAATGGTGTGAAGGACCCTTTGGAAGTTCCAGTGGTTAGATGTGATTGGCCTCGAGAAGCCTCAGCGGAAATGGGCCTCATCTCGCCTGGAGGGCAAAACCTCCTGGATTTTCTCGAGTTGCGGCAGGTGCTCTCGACTTACGACGGGGACCTCAGGGACCCGCTCTGCTGGCCTCAGGATAGGCCAGTCCCCATGCGAGTTCCTCGGGGGCCTCTCGGGATTCCTCTCCCGTCGATGCCGGGGCCTAAGACCTTGTGTGGAGTCGGGGCCGGAACCTGAGGATTCCTCTCCAGTGCTGACATGGATCTTGGGGTACTTCTGGAGTCTCCCCAGGGGAGTCAGTCCTCGTCTCGAATGCGGGCATGCACTTGCGCTTTCCTCCAGAGCGGTAGCAGCAGTGTCACGCAGTCCGCCGCGTGCATCAAAGGATCTATGGTTTTCCCTCGAGTCTTTCCCACGAGGATTTCCCACGAGGCTTTCCCACAGGGCTGTCCCACGTGCACACGTGGTGGGAGTCGATCCTCTGCTTGAACGTCAAGGCAGTGCAGGGAAAACAGTTCGTCTGGAATGGACTGACACATCTGGGGGACTCTTGGAATGGTGGTATGACCCTGGAGTTCCTCTCCCCTTTCCTGTGGAGAGCGCCTCCTCTTGAGATGCGACGGGAACGCCGGGAATTCTTTACCTACGAAACAGGGAAAGGATCCCTCATCTCGAGCTAGGAGGCGGAAACGGGGCTCCCCTGGATGTGTGCGGGACACCACGTGCTTCCTCTCGAGTGCAGACGGGTATGTCGGGGAACTTCTTGAGTTGCAGCAAGGGTGTGAAGGACCCTTTGAAAGGTCCAGTGGTTAGATGTGATTGGCCTCGAGAAGCCTCAGCGGAAATGGGCCTCATCTCGCCTGGAGGGCAAAACCTCCTGGATTTTCTCGAGTTGCGGCAGGTGCTCTCGACTTACGACAGGGACCTCAGGGACCCGCTCTGGTTTCCTCAGGAAAGGCCAGTCCCCATGCGAGTTCCTCGGGGGCGTCTCGGGATTCCTCTCCCGTCGATGCCGGGGCCTAAGACCCTGTGTGGAGTCGGGGCTGGAACCTGAGGATTCCTCTCCAGTGCTGACATGGATCTTGGGGTACTTCTGGAGTCTCCCCAGGGGAGTCAGTCCTCGTCTCGAATGCGGGCATGCACTTGCGCTTCCTCCAGAGCGGTAGCAGCAGTGTCACGCATTCCGCCGCGTGGATCAAAGGATCTATGGTTTTCCATCGAGTCTTTCCCACAAGGCTTTCCCACGAGGCTTTCCCACAGGGCTGTCCCACGTGCACACGTGGTGGGAGTCGATCCTCGGCTTGAACGTCAAGGCAGTGCAGGGAAAACAGGTTCGTCTGAAAT
This sequence comes from Ovis canadensis, assembly GCF_042477335.2. Lineage (NCBI taxonomy): Eukaryota > Metazoa > Chordata > Mammalia > Artiodactyla > Bovidae > Ovis > Ovis canadensis. The sequence continues at coordinate 7,172,997 of NC_091252.1, forward strand.
GGACTGACACATCTGGGGGACTCTTGGAATGGTGGCATGACCCTGGAGTTCCTCTCGCCTTTCCTGTGGAGAGCGCCTCCTCTTGAGATGCGACGGGAACGCCGGGAATTCTTTCCCTACGAAACAGGGAAAGGATCCCTCATCTCGAGCTAGGAGGAGGAAACGGGGCTCCCCTGGATGTGAGCGGGACACCACGTGCTTCCTCTAGAGTGGAGACGGTTATGTCGGGGAACTTCTTGAGTTGCAGCAAGGGTGTGAAGGACCCTTTGGAAGTTCCAGTGGTTAGATGTGATTGGCCTCGAGAAGCCTCAGCGGAAATGGGCCTCATCTCGCCTGGAGGGCAAAACATCCTGGATTTTCTCGAGTTGCGGCAGGTGCTCTCGACTTACGACGGGGACCACAGGGAACCGCTCTGGTGGCCTCAGGAAAGGCCAGTCCCCATGCGAGTTCCTCGGGGGCCTCTCAGGATTCCTCTCCCGTCGATGCCGGGGCCTAAGACCTTGTGTGGAGTCGGGGCCGGAACCTGAGGATTCCTCTCCAGTGCTGACATGGATCTTGGGGTACTTCTGGAGTCTCCCCAGGGGAGTCAGTCCTCGTCTCGAATGCGGGCATGCACTTGCGCTTCCTCCAGAGCGGTAGCAGCAGTGTCACGCAGTCCGCCGCGTGGATCAAAGGATCTATGGTTTTCCCTCGAGTCTTTCCCACGAGGCTTTCCCACGAGGCTTTCCCACAGGGCTGTCCCATGTGCACACGTGGTGGGAGTCGATCCTCGGCTTGAACGTCAAGGCAGTGCAGGGAAAACAGGTTCCTCTGGAATGGACTGACACATCTGGGGGACTCTTGGAATGGTGGCATGACCCTGGAGTTCCTCTCGCCTTTCCTGTGGAGAGCGCCTCCTCTTGAGATGCGACGGGAACGCCGGGAATTCTTTCCCTACGAAACAGGAAAAGGATCCCTTATCTCGAGCTAGGAGGAGGAAACGGGGCTCCCCTGGATGTGAGCGGGACACCACGTGCTTCCTCTCGAGTGCAGACGGGTATGTCGGGGAACTTCTTGAGTTGCAGCAAGGGAGTGAAGGACCCATTGGAAGTTCCAGTGGTTAGATGTGATTGGCCTCGAGAAGCCTCAGCGGAAATGGGCCTCATCTCGCCTGGAGGGCAAAACCTCCTGGATTTTCTCGAGTTGCGGCAGGTGCTCTCGACTTACGTCGGGGACCTCAGGGAACCGCTCTGGTGGCCTCAGGAAAAACCAGTCCCCATGCGAGTTCCACGGGGGCCTCTCGGGATTCCTCTCCCGTCGATGCCGGGGCCTAAGACCTTGTGTGGAGTCGGGGCCGGAACCTGAGGATTCCTCTCCAGTGCTGACATGGATCTTGGGCTACTTCTGGAGTCTCCCCAGGGGAGTCAGTCCTCGTCTCGAATGCGGGCATGCACTAGCGCTTTCCACCAGAGCGGTAGCAGCAGTGTCACGCAGTCCGCCGCGTGGATCAAAGGATCTATGGTTTTCCCTCGAGTCTTTCCCACGAGGCTTTCCCACGAGGCTTTCACACAGGGCTGTCCCACGTGCACACGTGGTGGGAGTCGATCCTCGGCTTGAACGTCAAGGCAGTGCAGGGAAAACAGGTTCCTCTGGAATGGACTGACACATCTGGGGGACTCTTGGAATGGTGGCACGACCCTGGAGTTCCTCTCGCCTTTCCTGTGGAGAGCGCCTCCTCTTGAGATGCGACGGGAACGCCGGGAATTCTTTCCCTACGACACAGGGAAAGGATCCCTCATCTCGAGCTAGGAGGCGGAAACGGGGCTCCCCTGGATGTGTGCGGGACCCACGTGCTTCCTCTCGAGTGGAGACGGGTATGTCGGGGAACTTCTTGAGTTGCAGCAACGGTGTGAAGGACCCTTTGGAAGTTCCAGTGGTTAGACGTGATTAGCCTCGAGAAGCCTGAGCGGAAATGGGCCTCATCTCGCCTGGAGGTGAAAACATCCTGGATTTTCTCGAGTTGCGGCAGGTGCTCTCGACTTACGACGGGGACCTCAGGGACCCGCTCTGGTGGCCTCAGGAAATTCCAGTCCCCATGCGAGTTCCTCGGGGGCCTCTCGGGATTCCTCTCCCGTCGATGCCGGGGCCTAAGTCCTTGTGTGGAGTCGGGGCCGGAACCTGAGGATTCCTCTCCAGTGCTGACATGGATCTTGGGGTACTTCTGGAGTCTCCCCAGGGGAGTCAGTCCTCGTCTCGAATGCGGGCATGCACTTGCGCTTTCCTCCAGAGCGGTAGCAGCAGTGTCACGCAGTCCGCCGCGTGGATCAAAGGATCTATGGTTTTCCCTCGAGTCTTTCCCACGAGGCTTTCCCACGAGGCTTTCCCACAGGGCTGTCCCACGTGCACACGTGGTGGGAGTCGATCCTCGGCTTGAACGTCAAGGCAATGCAGGGAAAACATGTTCCTCTGAAATGGACTGACACATCTGGGGGACTCTTGGAATGGTGTCACGACCCTGGAGTTCCTCTCGCCTTTGTGGAGAGCGCCTCCTCTTGAGATGCGACGGGAACGCCGGGAATTCTTTCCCTATGAAACAGGGAAAGGATCCCTCATCTCGAGCTAGGAGGCGGAAAAGGGGCTCCCCTGGATGTGTGCGGGACACAACGTGCTTCCTCTCGAGTGGAGACGGGTATGTCGGGGAACTTCTTGAGTTGCAGCAATGGTGTGAAAGACTCTTTGGAAGTTCCAGTGGTTAGATGTGATTGGCCTCGAGAAGCCTCAGCGGAAATGGGCCTCATCTCGCCTGGAGGGCAAAACCTCCTGGATTTTCTCGAGTTGCGGCAGGTGCTCTCGACTTACGACGGGGACCTCAGGGAACCGCTCTGGTGGCCTCAGGAAAGGCCAGTCCCCATGCGAGTTCCTCGGGGGCGTCTCTGGATTCCTCTCCCGTCGATGCCGGGGCCTAAGACCTTGTGTGGAGTCGGGGCAGGAACCTGAGGATTCCTCTCCAGTGCTGACATGGATCTTGGGGTACTTCTGGAGTCTCCCCAGGGGAGTCAGTCCTCGTCTCGAATGCGGGCATGCACTTGCGCTTTCCTCCAGAGCGGTAGCAGCAGTGTCACGCAGTCCGCCGCGTGGATCAAAGGATCTATGGTTTTCCCTCGAGTCTTTCCCACGAGGCTTTCCCACGAGGCTTTCCCACAGGGCTGTCCCCCGTGCACACGTGGTGGGAATCGATCCTCGGCTTGAACGTCAAGGCAGTGCAGGGAAAACAGGTTCCTCTGGAATGGACTGACACATCTGGGGGACTCTTGGAATGGTGGCACGACCCTGGAGTTCCTCTCGCCTTTCCTGTGGAGAGCGCCTCCTCTTGAGATGCGACGGGAACGCCGGGAATTCTTTCCCTACGACACAGGGAAAGGATCCCTAATCTCGAGCTAGGAGGCGGAAACGGGGCTCCCCTGGATGTGTGCGGGACCCACGTGCTTGCTCTCGAGTGGAGACGGGTATGTCGGGGAACTTCTTGAGTTGCAGCAAGGGTGTGAAGGACCCTTTGGAAGTTCCAGTGGTTAGAAGTGATTAGCCTCGAGAAGCCTCAGCGGAAATGGGCCTCATCTCGCCTGGAGGGCAAAACCTCCTGGATTTTCTCGAGTTGCGGCAGGTGCTCTCGACTTACGACGGGGACCTCAGGGACCCGCTCTGCTGGCCTCAGGAAAGGCCAGTCCCCATGCGAGTTCCTCGGGGGCCTCTCGGGATTCCTCTCCCGTCGATGCCGGGGCCTAAGACCTTGTGTGGAGTCGGGGCCCGAACCTGAGGATTCCTCTCCAGTGCTGACATGGATCTTGGGGTACTTCTGGAGTCTCCCCAGGGGAGTCAGTCCTCGTCTCGAATGCGGGCATGCACTTGCGCTTTCCTTCAGAGCGGTAGCAGCAGTGTCACGCAGTCCGCCGCGTGCATCAAAGGATCTATGGTTTTCCCTCGAGTCTTTCCCACGAGGATTTCCCACGAGGCTTTCCCACAGGGCTGTCCCACGTGCACACGTGGTGGGAGTCGATCCTCTGCTTGAACGTCAAGGCAGTGCAGGGAAAACAGTTCGTCTGGAATGGACTGACACATCTGGGGGACTCTTGGAATGGTGGTTTGACCCTGGAGTTCCTCTCCCCTTTCCTGTGGAGAGCGCCTTCTCTTGAGATGCGACGGGAACGCCGGGAATTCTTTACCTACGAAACAGGGAAAGGATCCCTCATCTCGAGCTAGGAGGCGGAAACGGGGCTCCCCTGGATGTGTGCGGGACACCACGTGCTTCCTCTCGAGTGCAGACGGGTATGTCGGGGAACTTCTTGAGTTGCAGCAAGGGTGTGAAGGACCCTTTGAAAGGTCCAGTGGTTAGATGTGATTGGCCTCGAGAAGCCTCAGCGGAAATGGGCCTCATCTCGCCTGGAGGGCAAAACCTCCTGGATTTTCTCGAGTTGCGGCAGGCGCTCTCGACTTACGACAGGGACCTCAGGGACCCGCTCTGGTGGCCTCAGGAAAGGCCAGTCCCCATGCGAGTTCCTCGGGGGCCTCTCGGGATTCCTCTCCCGTCGATGCCGTGGCCTAATACCTTGTGTGGAGTCGGGGCCGGAACCTGAGGATTCCTCTCCAGTGCTGACATGGATCTTGGGGTACTTCTGGAGTCTCCCCAGGGGAGTCAGTCCTCGTCTCGAATGCGGGCATGCACTTGCGCTTCCTCCAGAGCGGTAGCAGCAGTGTCACGCATTCCGCCTCGTGGATCAAAGGATCTATGGTTTTCCCTCGAGTCTTTCCCACAAGGCTTTCCCACGAGGCTTTCCCACAGGGCTGTCCCACGTGCACACGTGGTGGGAGTCGATCCTCGGCTTGAACGTCAAGGCAGTGCAGGGAAAACAGGTTCGTCTGAAATGGACTGACACATCTGGGGGACTCTTGGAATGGTGGCATGACCCTGGAGTTCCTCTCGCCTTTCCTGTGGAGAGCGCCTCCTCTTGAGATGCGACGGGAACGCCGGGAAATCTTTCCCTACGAAACAGGGAAAGGATCCCTCATCTCGAGCTAGGAGGAGGAAACGGGGCTCCCCTGGATGTGAGCGGGACACCACGTGCTTCCTCTAGAGTGGAGACGGTTATGTCGGGGAACTTCTTGAGTTGCAGCAAGGGTGTGAAGGACCCTTTGGAAGTTCCAGTGGTTAGATGTGATTGGCCTCGAGAAGCCTCAGCGGAAATGGGCCTCATCTCGCCTGGAGGGCAAAACATCCTGGATTTTCTCGAGTTGCGGCAGGTGCTCTCGACTTACGACGGGGACCTCAGGGAACCGCTCTGGTGGCCTCAGGAAAGGCCAGTCCCCATGCGAGTTCCTCGGGGGCCTCTCAGGATTCCTCTCCCGTCGATGCCGGGGCCTAAGACCTTGTGTGGAGTAGGGGCCGGAACCTGAGGATTCCTCTCCAGTGCTGACATGGATCTTGGGGTACTTCTGGAGTCTCCCCAGGGGAGTCAGTCCTCGTCTCGAATGCGGGCATGCACTTGCGCTTCCTCCAGAGCGGTAGCAGCAGTGTCACGCAGTCCGCCGCGTGGATCAAAGGATCTATGGTTTTCCCTCGAGTCTTTCCCACGAGGCTTTCCCACGAGGCTTTCCCACAGGGCTGTCCCACGTGCACACGTGGTGGGAGTCGATCCTCGGCTTGAACGTCAAGGCAGTGCAGGGAAAACAGGTTCCTCTGGAATGGACTGACACATCTGGGGGACTCTTGGAATGGTGGCATGACCCTGGAGTTCCTCTCGCCTTTCCTGTGGAGAGCGCCTTCTCTTGAGATGCGACGGGAACGCCGGGAATTCTTTCCCTACGAAACAGGGAAAGGATCCCTTATCTCGAGCTAGGAGGAGGAAACGGGGCTCCCCTGGATGTGAGCGGGACACCACGTGCTTCCTCTCGAGTGCAGACGGGTATGTCGGGGAACTTCTTGAGTTGCAGCAAGGGAGTGAAGGACCCATTGGAAGTTCCAGTGGTTAGATGTGATTGGCCTCGAGAAGACTCAGCAGAAATGGGCCTCATCTCGCCTGGAGGGCAAAACCTCCTGGATTTTCTCGAGTTGCGGCAGGTGCTCTCGACTTACGTCGGGGACCTCAGGGAACCGCTCTGGTGGCCTCAGGAAAAACCAGTCCCCATGCGAGTTCCACGGGGGCCTCTCGGGATTCCTCTCCCGTCGATGCCGGGGCCTAAGACCTTGTGTGGAGTCGGGGCCGGAACCTGAGGATTCCTCTCCAGTGCTGACATGGATCTTGGGCTACTTCTGGAGTCTCCCCAGGGGAGTCAGTCCTCGTCTCGAATGCGGGCATGCACTAGCGCTTTCCACCAGAGCGGTAGCAGCAGTGTCACGCAGTCCGCCGCGTGGATCAAAGGATCTATGGTTTTCCCTCGAGTCTTTCCCACGAGGCTTTCCCACGAGGCTTTCACACAGGGCTGTCCCACGTGCACACGTGGTGGGAGTCGATCCTCGGCTTGAACGTCAAGGCAGTGCAGGGAAAACAGGTTCCTCTGGAATGGACTGACACATCTGGGGGACTCTTGGAATGGTGTCACGACCCTGGAGTTCCTCTCGCCTTTCCTGTGGAGAGCGCCTCCTCTTGAGATGCGACGGGAACGCCGGGAATTCTTTCCCTACGAAACAGGGAAAGGATCCCTCATCTCGAGCTAGGAGGCGGAAACGGGGCTCCCCTGGATGTGTGCGGGACCCACGTGCTTCCTCTGGAGTGGAGTAGGGTATGTCGGGGAACTTCTTAAGTTGCAGCAAGGGTGTGAAGGACCCTTTGGAAGTTCCAGTGGTTAGACGTGATTTGCCTCGAGAAGCCTCAGCGGAAATGGGCCTCATCTCGCCTGGAGGTGAAAACCTCCTGGATTTTCTCGAGTTGCGGCAGGTGCTCTCGACTTACGACGGGGACCTCCGGGACCCGCTCTGGTGGCCTCAGGAAAGGCCAGTCCCCATGCGAGTTCGTCGGGGGCCTCTCGGGATTCCTCTCCCGTCGATGCCGGGGCCTAAGACCTTGTGTGGAGTCGGGGCCGGAACCTGAGGATTCCTCTCCAGTGCTGACATGGATCTTGGGGTACTTCTGGAGTCTCCCCAGGGGAGTCAGTCCTCGTCTCGAATGCGGGCATGCACTTGCGCTTTCCTCCAGAGCGGTAGCAGCAGTGTCACGCAGTCCGCCGCGTGGATCAAAGTATCTATGGTTTTCCCTCGAGTCTTTCCCACGAGGCTTTCCCACGAGGCTTTCACACAGGGCTGTCCCACGTGCACACGTGGTGGGAGTCGATCCTCGGCTTGAACGTCAAGGCAGTGCAGGGAAAACAGGTTCGTCTGGAATGGACTGACACATCTGGGGGACTCTTGGAATGGTGGCATGAACCTGGAGTTCCTCTCGCCTTTCCTGTGGAGAGCGCCTCCTCTTGAGATGCGACGGGAACGCCGGGAATTCTTTACCTACGAAACAGGGAAAGGATCCCTCATCTCGTGCTAGGAGGCGGAAACGGGGCTCCCCTGGATGTGTGAGGGACACCACGTGCTTCCTCTCGAGTGCAGACGGGTATGTCGGGGAACTTCTTGAGTTGCAGCAAGGGTGTGAAGGACCCTTTGAAAGGTCCAGTGGTTAGATGTGATTGGCCTCGAGAAGCCTCAGCGGAAATGGGCCTCATCTCGCCTGGAGGGCAAAACCTCCTGGATTTTCTCGAGTTGCGGCAGGTGCTCTCGACTTACGACAGGGACCTCAGGGACCCGCTCTGGTGGCCTCAGGAAAGGCCAGTCCCCATGCGAGTTCCTCGGGGGCCTCTCGGGATTCCTCTCCCGTCGATGCCGGGGCCTAAGACCTTGTGTGGAGTCGGGGCCGGAACCTGAGGATTCCTCTCCAGTGCTGACATGGATCTTGGGCTACTTCTGGAGTCTCTCCAGGGGAGTCAGTCCTCGTCTCGAATGCGGGCATGCACTTGCGCTTTTCTCCAGAGCTGTAGCAGCAGTGTCACGCAGTCCGCCGCGTGGATCAAAGGATCTATGGTTTTCCCTCGAGTCTTTCCCACGAGGCTTTCCCACGAGGCTTTCCCACAGGGCTGTCCCACGTGCACACGTGGTGGGAGTCGATCCTCGGCTTGAACGTCAAGGCAGTGCAGGGAAAAAAGGTTCCTCTGGAATGGACTGACACATCTGGGGGACTCTTGGAATGGTGGCATGACCCTGGAGTTCCTCTCGCCTTTCCTGTGGAGAGCGCCTCCTCTTGAGATGCGACGGGAACGCCGGGAATTCTTTCCCTACGAAACAGGGAAAGGATACCTCATCTCGAGCTAAGAGGCGGAAACGGGGCTCCCCTGGATGTGTGCGGGACCCACGTGCTTCCTCTCGAGTGGAGACGGGTATGTCGGGGAACTTCTTGAGTTGCAGCAAGGGTGTGTAGGACCCTTTGGAAGTTCCAGTGGTTAGACGTGATTAGCCTCGAGAAGCCTCAGCGGAAATGGGCCTCATCTCGCCTGGAGGGCAAAAGCTCCTGGATTTTCTCGAGTTGCGGCAGGTGCTCTCGACTTACGACGGGGACCTCAGGGACCCGCTCTGGTGGCCTCAGGAAAGGCCAGTCCCCATGCGAGTTCCTCGGGGGCCTCTCGGGATTCCTCTCCCGTCGATGCCGGGGCCTAAGACCTTGTGTGGAGTCGGGGCCGGAACCTGAGGATTCCTCTCCAGTGCTGACATGGATCTTGGGATACTTCTGGAGTCTCCCCAGGGGAGTCAGTCCTCGTCTCGAATGCGGGCATGCACTAGCGCTTTCCACCAGAGCGGTAGCAGCAGTGTCACGCAGTCCGCCGCGTGGATCAAAGGATCTATGGTTTTCCCTCGAGTCTTTCCCACGAGGCTTTCCCACGAGGCTTTCACACAGGGCTGTCCCACGTGCACACGTGGTGGGAGTCGATCCTCGGCTTGAACGTCAAGGCAGTGCAGGGAAAACAGGTTCCTCTGGAATGGACTGACACATCTGGGGGACTCTTGGAATGGTGTCACGACCCTGGAGTTCCTCTCGCCTTTCCTGTGGAGAGCGCCTCCTCTTGAGATGCGACGGGAACGCCGGGAATTCTTTCCCTACGAAACAGGGAAAGGATCCCTCATCTCGAGCTAGGAGGCGGAAACGGGGCTCCCCTGGATGTGTGCGGGACCCACGTGCTTCCTCTGGAGTGGAGTCGGGTATGTCGGGGAACTTCTTAAGTTGCAGCAAGGGTGTGAAGGACCCTTTGGAAGTTCCAGTGGTTAGACGTGATTTGCCTCGAGAAGCCTCAGCGGAAATGGGCCTCATCTCGCCTGGAGGTGAAAACCTCCTGGATTTTCTCGAGTTGCGGCAGGTGCTCTCGACTTACGACGGGGACCTCCGGGACCCGCTCTGGTGGCCTCAGGAAAGGCCAGTCCCCATGCGAGTTCGTCGGGGGCCTCTCGGGATTCCTCTCCCGTCGATGCCGGGGCCTAAGACCTTGTGTGGAGTCGGGGCCGGAACCTGAGGATTCCTCTCCAGTGCTGACATGGATCTTGGGGTACTTCTGGAGTCTCCCCAGGGGAGTCAGTCCTCGTCTCGAATGCGGGCATGCACTTGCGCTTTCCTCCAGAGCGGTAGCAGCAGTGTCACGCAGTCCGCCGCGTGGATCAAAGTATCTATGGTTTTCCCTCGAGTCTTTCCCACGAGGCTTTCCCACGAGGCTTTCACACAGGGCTGTCCCACGTGCACACGTGGTGGGAGTCGATCCTCGGCTTGAACGTCAAGGCAGTGCAGGGAAAACAGGTTCGTCTGGAATGGACTGACACATCTGGGGGACTCTTGGAATGGTGGCATGAACCTGGAGTTCCTCTCGCCTTTCCTGTGGAGAGCGCCTCCTCTTGAGATGCGACGGGAACGCCGGGAATTCTTTACCTACGAAACAGGGAAAGGATCCCTCATCTCGTGCTAGGAGGCGGAAACGGGGCTCCCCTGGATGTGTGAGGGACACCACGTGCTTCCTCTCGAGTGCAGACGGGTATGTCGGGGAACTTCTTGAGTTGCAGCAAGGGTGTGAAGGACCCTTTGAAAGGTCCAGTGGTTAGATGTGATTGGCCTCGAGAAGCCTCAGCGGAAATGGGCCTCATCTCGCCTGGAGGGCAAAACCTCCTGGATTTTCTCGAGTTGCGGCAGGTGCTCTCGACTTACGACAGGGACCTCAGGGACCCGCTCTGGTGGCCTCAGGAAAGGCCAGTCCCCATGCGAGTTCCTCGGGGGCCTCTCGGGATTCCTCTCCCGTCGATGCCGGGGCCTAAGACCTTGTGTGGAGTCGGGGCCGGAACCTGAGGATTCCTCTCCAGTGCTGACATGGATCTTGGGCTACTTCTGGAGTCTCTCCAGGGGAGTCAGTCCTCGTCTCGAATGCGGGCATGCACTTGCGCTTTTCTCCAGAGCTGTAGCAGCAGTGTCACGCAGTCCGCCGCGTGGATCAAAGGATCTATGGTTTTCCCTCGAGTCTTTCCCACGAGGCTTTCCCACGAGGCTTTCCCACAGGGCTGTCCCACGTGCACACGTGGTGGGAGTCGATCCTCGGCTTGAACGTCAAGGCAGTGCAGGGAAAAAAGGTTCCTCTGGAATGGACTGACACATCTGGGGGACTCTTGGAATGGTGGCATGACCCTGGAGTTCCTCTCGCCTTTCCTGTGGAGAGCGCCTCCTCTTGAGATGCGACGGGAACGCCGGGAATTCTTTCCCTACGAAACAGGGAAAGGATCCCTCATCTCGAGCTAAGAGGCGGAAACGGGGCTCCCCTGGATGTGTGCGGGACCCACGTGCTTCCTCTCGAGTGGAGACGGGTATGTCGGGGAACTTCTTGAGTTGCAGCAAGGGTGTGTAGGACCCTTTGGAAGTTCCAGTGGTTAGACGTGATTAGCCTCGAGAAGCCTCAGCGGAAATGGGCCTCATCTCGCCTGGAGGGCAAAACCTCCTGCATTTTCTCGAGTTGCGGCAGGTGCTCTCGACTTACGACGGGGACCTCAGGGACCCGCTCTGGTGGCCTCAGGAAAGGCCAGTCCCCATGCGAGTTCCTCGGGGGCCTCTCGGGATTCCTCTCCCGTCGATGCCGGGGCCTAAGACCTTGTGTGGAGTCGGGGCCGTAACCTGAGGATTCCTCTCCAGTGCCGACATGGATCTTGGGGTCCTTCTGGAGTCTCCGCAGGGGAGTCAGTCCTCGTCTCGAATGCGGGCATGCACTTGCGCTTTCCTCCAGAGCGGTAGCAGCAGTGTCACGCAATCCGCCGCGTGGATCAAAGGATCTATGGTTTTCCCTCGAGTCTTTCCCACGAGGCTTTCCCACGAGGCTTTCCCACAGGGCTGTCCCACGTGCACACGTGGTGGGAGTCGATCCTCGGCTGGAACGTCAAGGCAGTGCAGGGAAAACAGGTTCCTCTGGAATGGACTGACACATCTGGGGGACTCTTGGAATGGTGGCATGACCCTGGAGTTCCTCTCGCCTTTCCTGTGGAGAGCGCCTCCTCTTGAAATGCGACGGGAACGCCGGGAATTCTTTCCCTACGAAACAGGGAAAGGATCCCTCATTTCGAACTAGGAGGCGGAAACGGGGCTCCCCTGGATGTGTGCAGGACCCCACGTGCTTCCTCTCGAGTGGAGACGGGTATGTCGGGGAACTTCTTGAGTTGCAGCAATGGTGTGAAGGACCCTTTGGAAGTTCCAGTGGTTAGATGTGATTGGCCTCGAGGAGCCTCAGCGGAAAGGGGCCTCATCTCGCCTGGAGGGCAAAACCTCCTGGATTTTCTCGAGTTGCGGCAGGTGCTCTCGACTTACGACGGGCACCTCTGGGACCCGCTCTGGTGGCCTCAGGAAAGGCCAGTCCCCATGCGAGTTCCTCGGGGCCTCTCGGGATTCCTCTCCCGTCGATGCCGGGGCCTAAGACCTTGTGTGGAGTCGGGGCCGGAACCTGAGGATTCCTCTCCAGTACTGACATGGATCTTGGGGTACTTCTGGAGTCTCCCCAGGGGAGTCAGTCCTCGTCTCGAATGCGGGCATGCACTTGCGCTTTCCTCCAGAGCGGTAGCAGCAGTGTCACGCAGTCCGCCGCGTGGATCAAAGGATCTATGGTTTTCCCTCGAGTCTTTCCCACGAGGCTTTCCCACGAGGCTTTCCCACAGGGCTGTCCCACGTGCACACGTGGTGGGAGTCGATCCTCGGCTTGAACGTCAAGGCAGTGCAGGGAAAACAGGTTCCTCTGGAATGGACTGACACATCTGGGGGACTCTTGGAATGGTGGCACGACCCTGGAGTTCCTCTCGCCTTTCCTGTGGAGAGCGCCTCCTCTTGAGATGCGACGGGAACGCCGGGAATTCTTTCCCTACGACACAGGGAAAGGATCCCTCATCTCGAGCTAGGAGGCGGAAACGGGGCTCCCCTGGATGTGTGCGGGACCCACGTGCTTCCTCTCGAGTGGAGACGGGTATGTCGGGGAACTTCTTGAGTTGCAGCAAGGGTGTGAAGGACCCTTTGGAAGTTCCAGTGGTTAGACGTGATTAGCCTCGAGAAGCCTGAGCGGAAATGGGCCTCATCTCGCCTGGAGGTGAAAACATCCTGGATTTTCTCGAGTTGCGGCAGGTGCTCTCGACTTACGACGGGGACCTCAGGGACCCGCTCTGGTGGCCTCAGGAAATTCCAGTCCCCATGCGAGTTCCTCGGGGGCCTCTCGGGATTCCTCTCCCGTCGATGCCGGGGCCTAAGTCCTTGTGTGGAGTCGGGGCCGGAACCTGAGGATTCCTCTCCAGTGCTGACATGGATCTTGGGGTACTTCTGGAGTCTCCCCAGGGGAGTCAGTCCTCGTCTCGAATGCGGGCATGCACTTGCGCTTTCCTCCAGAGCGGTAGCAGCAGTGTTACCCAGTCCACCGCGTGGATCAAAGGATCTATGGTTTTCCCTCGAGTCTTTCCCACGAGGCTTTCCCACGAGGCTTTCACACAGGGCTGTCCCACGTGCACACGTGGTGGGAGTCGATCCTCGGCTTGAACGTCAAGGCAGTGCAGGGAAAACAGGTTCCTCTGGAATGGACTGACACATCTGGGGGACTCTTGGAATGGTGGCATGACCCTGGAGTTCCTCTCGCCTTTCCTGTGGAGAGCGCCTCCTCTTGAGATGCGACGGGAACGCCGGGAATTCTTTCCCTACGAAACAGGGAAAGGATCCCTTATCTCGAGCTAGGAGGAGGAAACGGGGCTCCCCTGGATGTGAGCGGGACACCACGTGCTTCCTCTCGAGTGCAGACGGGTATGTCGGGGAACTTCTTGAGTTGCAGCAAGGGAGTGAAGGACCCATTGGAAGTTCCAGTGGTTAGATGTGATTGGCCTCGAGAAGACTCAGCAGAAATGGGCCTCATCTCGCCTGGAGGGCAAAACCTCCTGGATTTTCTCGAGTTGCGGCAGGTGCTCTCGACTTACGTCGGGGACCTCAGGGAACCGCTCTGGTGGCCTCAGGAAAAACCAGTCCCCATGCGAGTTCCACGGGGGCCTCTCGGGATTCCTCTCCCGTCGATGCCGGGGCCTAAGACCTTGTGTGGAGTCGGGGCCGGAACCTGAGGATTCCTCTCCAGTGCTGACATGGATCTTGGGCTACTTCTGGAGTCTCCCCAGGGGAGTCAGTCCTCGTCTCGAATGCGGGCATGCACTAGCGCTTTCCACCAGAGCGGTAGCAGCAGTGTCACGCAGTCCGCCGCGTGGATCAAAGGATCTATGGTTTTCCCTCGAGTCTTTCCCACGAGGCTTTCCCACGAGGCTTTCCCACAGGGCTGTCCCACGTGCACACGTGGTGGGAGTCGATCCTCGGCTTGAACGTCAAGGCAGTGCAGGGAAAACAGGTTCCTCTGGAATGGACTGACACATCTGGGGGACTCTTGGAATGGTGTCACGACCCTGGAGTTCCTCTCGCCTTTCCTGTGGAGAGCGCCTCCTCTTGAGATGCGACGGGAACGCCGGGAATTCTTTCCCTACGAAACAGGGAAAGGATCCCTCATCTCGAGCTAGGAGGCGGAAACGGGGCTCCCCTGGATGTGTGCGGGACCCACGTGCTTCCTCTGGAGTGGAGTCGGGTATGTCGGGGAACTTCTTAAGTTGCAGCAAGGGTGTGAAGGACCCTTTGGAAGTTCCAGTGGTTAGACGTGATTTGCCTCGAGAAGCCTCAGCGGAAATGGGCCTCATCTCGCCTGGAGGTGAAAACCTCCTGGATTTTCTCGAGTTGCGGCAGGTGCTCTCGACTTACGACGGGGACCTCCGGGACCCGCTCTGGTGGCCTCAGGAAAGGCCAGTCCCCATGCGAGTTCGTCGGGGGCCTCTCGGGATTCCTCTCCCGTCGATGCCGGGGCCTAAGACCTTGTGTGGAGTCGGGGCCGGAACCTGAGGATTCCTCTCCAGTGCTGACATGGATCTTGGGGTACTTCTGGAGTCTCCCCAGGGGAGTCAGTCCTCGTCTCGAATGCGGGCATGCACTTGCGCTTTCCTCCAGAGCGGTAGCAGCAGTGTCACGCAGTCCGCCGCGTGGATCAAAGGATCTATGGTTTTCCCTCGAGTCTTTCCCACGAGGCTTTCCCACGAGGCTTTCACACAGGGCTGTCCCACGTGCACACGTGGTGGGAGTCGATCCTCGGCTTGAACGTCAAGGCAGTGCAGGGAAAACAGGTTCGTCTGGAATGGACTGACACATCTGGGGGACTCTTGGAATGGTGGCATGAACCTGGAGTTCCTCTCGCCTTTCCTGTGGAGAGCGCCTCCTCTTGAGATGCGACGGGAACGCCGGGAATTCTTTACCTACGAAACAGGGAAAGGATCCCTCATCTCGTGCTAGGAGGCGGAAACGGGGCTCCCCTGGATGTGTGAGGGACACCACGTGCTTCCTCTCGAGTGCAGACGGGTATGTCGGGGAACTTCTTGAGTTGCAGCAAGGGTGTGAAGGACCCTTTGAAAGGTCCAGTGGTTAGATGTGATTGGCCTCGAGAAGCCTCAGCGGAAATGGGCCTCATCTCGCCTGGAGGGCAAAACCTCCTGGATTTTCTCGAGTTGCGGCAGGTGCTCTCGACTTACGACAGGGACCTCAGGGACCCGCTCTGGTGGCCTCAGGAAAGGCCAGTCCCCATGCGAGTTCCTCGGGGGCCTCTCGGGATTCCTCTCCCGTCGATGCCGGGGCCTAAGACCTTGTGTGGAGTCGGGGCCGGAACCTGAGGATTCCTCTCCAGTGCTGACATGGATCTTGGGCTACTTCTGGAGTCTCTCCAGGGGAGTCAGTCCTCGTCTCGAATGCGGGCATGCACTTGCGCTTTTCTCCAGAGCTGTAGCAGCAGTGTCACGCAGTCCGCCGCGTGGATCAAAGGATCTATGGTTTTCCCTCGAGTCTTTCCCACGAGGCTTTCCCACGAGGCTTTCCCACAGGGCTGTCCCACGTGCACACGTGGTGGGAGTCGATCCTCGGCTTGAACGTCAAGGCAGTGCAGGGAAAAAAGGTTCCTCTGGAATGGACTGACACATCTGGGGGACTCTTGGAATGGTGGCATGACCCTGGAGTTCCTCTCGCCTTTCCTGTGGAGAGCGCCTCCTCTTGAGATGCGACGGGAACGCCGGGAATTCTTTCCCTACGAAACAGGGAAAGGATCCCTCATCTCGAGCTAAGAGGCGGAAACGGGGCTCCCCTGGATCTGTGCGGGACCCACGTGCTTCCTCTCGAGTGGAGACGGGTATGTCGGGGAACTTCTTGAGTTGCAGCAAGGGTGTGTAGGACCCTTTGGAAGTTCCAGTGGTTAGACGTGATTAGCCTCGAGAAGCCTCAGCGGAAATGGGCCTCATCTCGCCTGGAGGGCAAAAGCTCCTGGATTTTCTCGAGTTGCGGCAGGTGCTCTCGACTTACGACGGGGACCTCAGGGACCCGCTCTGGTGGCCTCAGGAAAGGCCAGTCCCCATGCGAGTTCCTCGGGGGCCTCTCGGGATTCCTCTCCCGTCGATGCCGGGGCCTAAGACCTTGTGTGGAGTCGGGGCCGGAACCTGAGGATTCCTCTCCAGTGCTGACATGGATCTTGGGCTACTTCTGGAGTCTCCCCAGGGGAGTCAGTCCTCGTCTCGAATGCGGGCATGCACTAGCGCTTTCCACCAGAGCGGTAGCAGCAGTGTCACGCAGTCCGCCGCGTGGATCAAAGGATCTATGGTTTTCCCTCGAGTCTTTCCCACGAGGCTTTCCCACGAGGCTTTCACACAGGGCTGTCCCACGTGCACACGTGGTGGGAGTCGATCCTCGGCTTGAACGTCAAGGCAGTGCAGGGAAAACAGGTTCCTCTGGAATGGACTGACACATCTGGGGGACTCTTGGAATGGTGGCACGACCCTGGAGTTCCTCTCGCCTTTCCTGTGGAGAGCGCCTCCTCTTGAGATGCGACGGGAACGCCGGGAATTCTTTCCCTACGAAACAGGGAAAGGATCCCTCATCTCGAGCTAGGAGGCGGAAACGGGGCTCCCCTGGATGTGTGCGGGACCCACGTGCTTCCTCTGGAGTGGAGTCGGGTATGTCGGGGAACTTCTTAAGTTGCAGCAAGGGTGTGAAGGACCCTTTGGAAGTTCCAGTGGTTAGACGTGATTTGCCTCGAGAAGCCTCAGCGGAAATGGGCCTCATCTCGCCTGGAGGTGAAAACCTCCTGGATTTTCTCGAGTTGCGGCAGGTGCTCTCGACTTACGACGGGGACCTCCGGGACCCGCTCTGGTGGCCTCAGGAAAGGCCAGTCCCCATGCGAGTTCGTCGGGGGCCTCTCGGGATTCCTCTCCCGTCGATGCCGGGGCCTAAGACCTTGTGTGGAGTCGGGGCCGGAACCTGAGGATTCCTCTCCAGTGCTGACATGGATCTTGGGGTACTTCTGGAGTCTCCCCAGGGGAGTCAGTCCTCGTCTCGAATGCGGGCATGCACTTGCGCTTTCCTCCAGAGCGGTAGCAGCAGTGTCACGCAGTCCGCCGCGTGGATCAAAGTATCTATGGTTTTCCCTCGAGTCTTTCCCACGAGGCTTTCCCACGAGGCTTTCACACAGGGCTGTCCCACGTGCACACGTGGTGGGAGTCGATCCTCGGCTTGAACGTCAAGGCAGTGCAGGGAAAACAGGTTCGTCTGGAATGGACTGACACATCTGGGGGACTCTTGGAATGGTGGCATGAACCTGGAGTTCCTCTCGCCTTTCCTGTGGAGAGCGCCTCCTCTTGAGATGCGACGGGAACGCCGGGAATTCTTTACCTACGAAACAGGGAAAGGATCCCTCATCTCGTGCTAGGAGGCGGAAACGGGGCTCCCCTGGATGTGTGAGGGACACCACGTGCTTCCTCTCGAGTGCAGACAGGTATGTCGGGGAACTTCTTGAGTTGCAGCAAGGGTGTGAAGGACCCTTTGAAAGGTCCAGTGGTTAGATGTGATTGGCCTCGAGAAGCCTCAGCGGAAATGGGCCTCATCTCGCCTGGAGGGCAAAACCTCCTGGATTTTCTCGAGTTGCGGCAGGTGCTCTCGACTTACGACAGGGACCTCAGGGACCCGCTCTGGTGGCCTCAGGAAAGGCCAGTCCCCATGCGAGTTCCTCGGGGGCCTCTCGGGATTCCTCTCCCGTCGATGCCGGGGCCTAAGACCTTGTGTGGAGTCGGGGCCGGAACCTGAGGATTCCTCTCCAGTGCTGACATGGATCTTGGGCTACTTCTGGAGTCTCTCCAGGGGAGTCAGTCCTCGTCTCGAATGCGGGCATGCACTTGCGCTTTTCTCCAGAGCTGTAGCAGCAGTGTCACGCAGTCCGCCGCGTGGATCAAAGGATCTATGGTTTTCCCTCGAGTCTTTCCCACGAGGCTTTCCCACGAGGCTTTCCCACAGGGCTGTCCCACGTGCACACGTGGTGGGAGTCGATCCTCGGCTTGAACGTCAAGGCAGTGCAGGGAAAAAAGGTTCCTCTGGAATGGACTGACACATCTGGGGGACTCTTGGAATGGTGGCATGACCCTGGAGTTCCTCTCGCCTTTCCTGTGGAGAGCGCCTCCTCTTGAGATGCGACGGGAACGCCGGGAATTCTTTCCCTACGAAACAGGGAAAGGATCCCTCATCTCGAGCTAAGAGGCGGAAACGGGGCTCCCCTGGATGTGTGCGGGACCCACGTGCTTCCTCTCGAGTGGAGACGGGTATGTCGGGGAACTTCTTGAGTTGCAGCAAGGGTGTGTAGGACCCTTTGGAAGTTCCAGTGGTTAGACGTGATTAGCCTCGAGAAGCCTCAGCGGAAATGGGCCTCATCTCGCCTGGAGGGCAAAACCTCCTGGATTTTCTCGAGTTGCGGCAGGTGCTCTCGACTTACGACGGGGACCTCAGGGACCCGCTCTGGTGGCCTCAGGAAAGGCCAGTCCCCATGCGAGTTCCTCGGGGGCCTCTCGGGATTCCTCTCCCGTCGATGCCGGGGCCTAAGACCTTGTGTGGAGTCGGGGCCGTAACCTGAGGATTCCTCTCCAGTGCCGACATGGATCTTGGGGTCCTTCTGGAGTCTCCGCAGGGGAGTCAGTCCTCGTCTCGAATGCGGGCATGCACTTGCGCTTTCCTCCAGAGCGGTAGCAGCAGTGTCACGCAATCCGCCGCGTGGATCAAAGGATCTATGGTTTTCCCTCGAGTCTTTCCCACGAGGCTTTCCCACGAGGCTTTCCCACAGGGCTGTCCCACGTGCACACGTGGTGGGAGTCGATCCTCGGCTGAAACGTCAAGGCAGTGCAGGGAAAACAGGTTCCTCTGGAATGGACTGACACATCTGGGGGACTCTTGGAATGGTGGCATGACCCTGGAGTTCCTCTCGCCTTTCCTGTGGAGAGCGCCTCCTCTTGAGATGCGACGGGAACGCCGGGAATTCTTTCCCTACGAAACAGGGAAAGGATCCCTCATTTCGAACTAGGAGGCGGAAACGGGGCTCCCCTGGATGTGTGCAGGACCCCACGTGCTTCCTCTCGAGTGGAGACGGGTATGTCGGGGAACTTCTTGAGTTGCAGCAATGGTGTGAAGGACCCTTTGGAAGTTCCAGTGGTTAGATGTGATTGGCCTCGAGGAGCCTCAGCGGAAAGGGGCCTCATCTCGCCTGGAGGGCAAAACCTCCTGGATTTTCTCGAGTTGCGGCAGGTGCTCTCGACTTACGACGGGCACCTCTGGGACCCGCTCTGGTGGCCTCAGGAAAGGCCAGTCCCCATGCGAGTTCCTCGGGGCCTCTCGGGATTCCTCTCCCGTCGATGCCGGGGCCTAAGACCTTGTGTGGAGTCGGGGCCGGAACCTGAGGATTCCTCTCCAGTACTGACATGGATCTTGGGGTACTTCTGGAGTCTCCCCAGGGGAGTCAGTCCTCGTCTCGAATGCGGGCATGCACTTGCGCTTTCCTCCAGAGCGGTAGCAGCAGTGTCACGCAGTCCGCCGCGTGGATCAAAGGATCTATGGTTTTCCCTCGAGTCTTTCCCACGAGGCTTTCCCACGAGGCTTTCCCACAGGGCTGTCCCACGTGCACACGTGGTGGGAGTCGATCCTCGGCTTGAACGTCAAGGCAGTGCAGGGAAAACAGGTTCCTCTGGAATGGACTGACACATCTGGGGGACTCTTGGAATGGTGGCACGACCCTGGAGTTCCTCTCGCCTTTCCTGTGGAGAGCGCCTCCTCTTGAGATGCGACGGGAACGCCGGGAATTCTTTCCCTACGACACAGGGAAAGGATCCCTCATCTCGAGCTAGGAGGCGGAAACGGGGCTCCCCTGGATGTGTGCGGGACCCACGTGCTTCCTCTCGAGTGGAGACGGGTATGTCGGGGAACTTCTTGAGTTGCAGCAAGGGTGTGAAGGACCCTTTGGAAGTTCCAGTGGTTAGACGTGATTAGCCTCGAGAAGCCTGAGCGGAAATGGGCCTCATCTCGCCTGGAGGTGAAAACATCCTGGATTTTCTCGAGTTGCGGCAGGTGCTCTCGACTTACGACGGGGACCTCAGGGACCCGCTCTGGTGGCCTCAGGAAATTCCAGTCCCCATGCGAGTTCCTCGGGGGCCTCTCGGGATTCCTCTCCCGTCGATGCCGGGGCCTAAGTCCTTGTGTGGAGTCGGGGCCGGAACCTGAGGATTCCTCTCCAGTGCTGACATGGATCTTGGGGTACTTCTGGAGTCTCCCCAGGGGAGTCAGTCCTCGTCTCGAATGCGGGCATGCACTTGCGCTTTCCTCCAGAGCGGTAGCAGCAGTGTCACGCAGTCCGCCGCGTGGATCAAAGGATCTATGGTTTTCCCTCGAGTCTTTCCCACGAGGCTTTCCCACGAGGCTTTCCCACAGGGCTGTCCCCCGTGCACACGTGGTGGGAATCGATCCTCGGCTTGAACGTCAAGGCAGTGCAGGGAAAACAGGTTCCTCTGGAATGGACTGACACATCTGGGGGACTCTTGGAATGGTGGCACGACCCTGGAGTTCCTCTCGCCTTTCCTGTGGAGAGCGCCTCCTCTTGAGATGCGACGGGAACGCCGGGAATTCTTTCCCTACGAAACAGGGAAAGGATCCCTCATCTCGAGCTAGGAGGCGGAAACGGGGATCCCCTGGATGTGGGCGGGACATCACGTGCTTCCTCTAGATGGAGACGGGTATGTCGGGGAACTTCTTGAGTTGCAGCAATGGTGTGAAGGACCCTTTGGAAGTTCCAGTGGTTAGATGTGATTGGCCTCGAGAAGCCTCAGCGGAAATGGGCCTCATCTCGCCTGGAGGGCAAAACCTCCTGGATTTTCTCGAGTTGCGGCAGGTGCTCTCGACTTACGACAGGGACCTCAGGGACCCGCTCTGGTGGCCTCAGGAAAGGCCAGTCCCCATGCGAGTTCCTCGGGGGCCTCTCGGGATTCCTCTCCCGTCGATGCCGGGGCCTAAGACCTTGTGTGGAGTCGGGGCCGGAACCTGAGGATTCCTCTCCAGTGCTGACATGGATCTTGGGGTACTTCTGGAGTCTCCCCAGGGGAGTCAGTCCTCGTCTCGAATGCGGGCATGCACTTGCGCTTTCCTCCAGAGCGGTAGCAGCAGTGTCACGCAGTCCGCCGCGTGGATCAAAGGATCTATGGTTTTCCCTCGAGTCTTTCCCACGAGGCTTTCCCACGAGGCTTTCCCACAGGGCTGTCCCACGTGCACACGTGGTGGGAGTCGATCCTCGGCTTGAACGTCAAGGCAGTGCAGGGAAAACAGGTTCCTCTGGAATGGACTGACACATCTGGGGGACTCTTGGAATGGTGTCACGACCCTGGAGTTCCTCTCGCCTTTCCTGTGGAGAGCGCCTCCTCTTGAGATGCGACGGGAACGCCGGGAATTCTTTCCCTACGAAACAGGGAAAGGATCCCTCATCTCGAGCTAGGAGGCGGAAACAGGGCTCCCCTGGATGTGTGCGGGACCCCACGTGCTTCCTCTCAAGTGCAGACGGGTATGTCGGGGAACTTCTTGAGTTGCAGCAATGGTGTGAAGGACCCTTTGGAAGTTCCAGTGGTTAGATGTGATTGGCCTCGAGAAGCCTCAGCGGAAATGGGCCTCATCTCGCCTGGAGGGCAAAACCTCCTGGATTTTCTCGAGTTGCGGCAGGTGCTCTCGACTTACGACGGGGACGTCAGGGAACCGCTCTGGTGGCCTCAGGAAAGGCCAGTCCCCATGCGATTTCCTCGGGGCCTCTCGGGATTCCTCTCCCGTCGATGCCGGGGCCTAAGACCTTGTGTGGAGTCGGGGCCGGAACCTGCGGATTCCTCTCCAGTGCTGACATGGATCTTGGGGTACTTCTGGAGTCTCCCCAGGGGAGTCAGTCCTCGTCTCGAAAGCGGGCATGCACTTGCGCTTTCCTCCAGAGCGGTAGCAGCAGTGTCACGCAGTCCGCCGCGTGGATCAAAGGATCTATGGTTTTCCCTCGAGTCTTTCCCACGAGGCTTTCCCACGAGGCTTTCCCACAGGGCTGTCCCACGTGCACACGTGGTGGGAGTCGATCCTCGGCTTGAACGTCAAGGCAGTGCAGGGAAAACAGGTTCCTCTGGAATGGACTGACACATCTGGGGGACTCTTGGAATGGTGTCTCGACCCTGGAGTTCCTCTCGCCTTTCCTGTGGAGAGCGCCTCCTCTTGAGATGCGACGGGAACGCCGGGAATTCTTTCCCTACGAAACAGGGAAAGGATCCCTCATCTCGAGCTAGGAGGCGGAAACGGGGCTCCCCTGGATGTGTGTGGGACCCACGTGCATCCTCTCGAGTGGAGACTTGTATGTCGAGGAACTTCTTGAGTTGCAGCAAGGGTGTGAAGGACCCTTTGGAAGTTCCAGTGGTTAGACGTGATTAGCCTCGAGAAGCCTCAGCGGAAATGGGCCTCATCTCGCATGGAGGGCAAAACCTCCTGGATTTTCTCGAGTTGCGGCAGGTGCTCTCGACTTGCGACGGGGACCTCAGGGACCCGCTCTGGTGGCCTCAGGAAAGGCCAGTCCCCATGCGAGTTCCTCGGGGGCCTCTCGGGATTCCTCTCCCGTCGATGCCGGGGCCTAAGACCTTGTGTGGAGTCGGGGCCGGAACCCGAGGATTCCTCTCCAGTGCTGACATGGATCTTGGGGTACTTCTGGAGTCTCCCCAGGGGAGTCAGTCCTCTTCTCGAATGCGGGCATGCACTTGGGCTTTCCTCCAGAGTGGCAGCGGCAGTGTCACGCAGTCCGCCGCATGGATCAAAGGATCTATGGTTTTCCCTCGAGTCTTTCCCACGAGGCTTTCCCACGAGGCTTTCCCACAGGGCTGTCCCATGTGCACACGTGGTGGGAGTCGATCCTCGGCTGGAACGTCAAGGCAGTGCAGGGAAAACAGGTTCCTCTGGAATGGACTGACACATCTGGGGGACTCTTGGAATGGTGGCATTACCCTGGAGTTCCTCTCGCCTTTCCTGTGGAGAGCGCCTCCTCTTGAGATGCGACGGGAACGCCGGGAATTCTTTCCCTACGAAACAGGGAAAGGATCCCTCATCTCGAGCTTGGAGGCGGAAATGGGGCTCCCCTGGATGTGTGCGGGACCCTCGTGCTTCCTCTCTCGAGGGGAGACGGGTATGTCGGGGAACTTCTTGAGTTGCAGTAAGGGTGTGAAGGACCCTTTGGAAGTTCCAGTGGTTAGATGTGATTAGCCTCGAGAAGTCTCAGCGGAAATGGGCCTCATCTCGCCTGGAGGGCAAAACCTCCTGGATTTTCTCGAGTTGCGGCAGGTGCTCTCGACTTACGACGGGGACCTCGGGTACCCGCTCTGGTGGCCTCAAGAAAGGCCAGTCCGCATGCGAGTTCCTTGGGGGCATCTTGGGATTCCTCTACCGTCGATGCCTGGGCCTAAGACCTTGTGTGGAGTCGGGGCCGGAACCTGAGGATTCCTCTCCTGTGCTGACATGGATCTTGGGCTACTTCTGGAGTCTCCCCAGGGGAGTCAGTCCTCGTCTTGAATGCGGGCATGCACTTGCGCTTTCCTCCAGAGCGGTAGCAGCAGTGTCACTCAGTCCGCCTCGTGGATCAAAGGATCTATGGTTTTCCCTCGAGTCTTTCCCACGAGGCTTTCCCACGAGGCTTTCCCACAGGGCTGTCCCACGTGCACACGTGGTGGGAGTCGATCCTCGGCTTGAACGTCAAGGCAGTGCAGGGAAAACAGGTTCCTCTGGAATGGACTGACACATCTGGGGGACTCTTGGAATGGTGGCACGACCCTGGAGTTCCTCTCGCCTTTCCTGTGGAGAGCGCCTCCTCTTGAGATGCGACTGAACGCCTGGAATTCTTTCCCTACGAAACAGGGAATGGATCCCTCATCTCGAGCTAGGAGGCGGAAACGGGGTTTCCCTGGATGTGTTCGGGACCTTCGTGCTTCCTCTCGAGTGGAGACGGGTATGTCGGGGAACTTCTTGAGTTGCAGCAATGGTCTGAAGGACCCTTTGGAAGTTCCAGTGGTTAGATGTGATTAGCCTCGAGAAGCCTCAGCGGAAATGGGCCTCATCTCGCCTGGAGGGCAAAAACTCCTGGATTTTCTCGAGTTGCGGCAGGTGCTCTCGACTTACGACGGGGACTTCAGGGACCCGCTCTGGTGGCCTCAGGAAAGGCCAGTCCCCATGCGAGTTCCTAGGGGGCCTCTCGGGATTCCTCTCCCGTCGATGCCGGGTCCTACGACCTTGTGTGGAGTCGGGGCCCGAACGTGAGGACTCCTCTCCAGTGCTGACATGGATCTTGGGGTACTTCTGGAGTCTCCCCAGGGGAGTCAGTCCTCGTCTCGAATGCGGGCATGCACTTGCGCTTTCCTCCAGAGCGGTAGCAGCAGTGCCACGCAGTCCGCCGCGTGCATCAAAGGATCTATGGTTTTCCCTCGAGTCTTTCCCACGAGGCTTTCCCACGAGGCTTTCCCACAGGGCTGTCTAACGTGCAAACGTTGTGCGAGTCGATCTTCGGCTTGAACGTCAAGGCAGTGCAGGGAAAACAGGTTCCTCTGGAATGGACTGACACATCTGGGGGACCTTTGGAATGGTGGCACGACCCTGGAGTTCCTCTCGCCTTCCTGTGGAGAGCGACTCCTCTTGAGATGCGACGGGAACGCCGGGAATTCTTTCCCTACGAAACAGGGAAAGGATCCCTCATCTCGAGCTAGGAGGCGGAAACGGGGCTCCCCTGGATGTGTGCGGGACACCACGTGCTTCCTCTCGTGTGGAGACGGGTATGTCGGGGACCTTCTTGAGTTGCAGCAAGGGTGTGAAGGACCCTTTGGAAGTTCCAGTGGTTAGATGTGATTGGCCTCGAGAAGCCTCAGCGGAAATGGGCCTCATCTCGCCTGGAGGGCAAAACCTCCTGGATTTTCTCGAGTTGCGGCAGGTGCTCTCGACTTACGACGAGGACCTCAGGGACCCGCTCTGGTGGCCTCAGGAAAGGCCAGTCCCCATGGGAGTTCCTCTGGGGATTCCTCTCCCGTCGATGCCGGGGCCTAAGACCTTGTGTGGAGTCGGGGCCGGAACCTGAGGATTCCTCTCCAGTGCTGACATGGATCTTGGGGTACTTCTGGAGTCTCCCCAGGGGAGTCAGTCCTCGTCTCGAATGCGGGCATGCACTTGCGCTTTCCTCCACAGCGGTAGCAGCAGTGTCACGCAGTCCGCCGCGTGGATCAAAGGATCTATGGTTTTCCCTCGAGTCTTTCCCACGAGGCTTTCCCACGAGGCTTTCCCACAGGGCTGTCCCACGTGCACACGTGGTGGGAGTCGATCCTCGGCTTGAACGTCAAGGCAGTGCAGGGAAAAAAGGTTCCTCTGGAATGGACTGACACATCTGGGGGACTCTTGGAATGGTGGCATGACCCTGGAGTTCCTCTCGCCTTTCCTGTGGAGAGCGCCTCCTCTTGAGATGCGACGGGAACGCCGGGAATTCTTTCCCTACGAAACAGGGAAAGGATCCCTCATCTCGAGCTAAGAGGCGGAAACGGGGCTCCCCTGGATGTGTGCGGGACCCACGTGCTTCCTCTCGAGTGGAGACGGGTATGTCGGGGAACTTCTTGAGTTGCAGCAAGGGTGTGTAGGACCCTTTGGAAGTTCCAGTGGTTAGACGTGATTAGCCTCGAGAAGCCTCAGCGGAAATGGGCCTCATCTCGCCTGGAGGGCAAAACCTCCTGGATTTTCTCGAGTTGCGGCAGGTGCTCTCGACTTACGACGGGGACCTCAGGGACCCGCTCTGGTGGCCTCAGGAAAGGCCAGTCTCCATGCGAGTTCCTCGGGGGCCTCTCGGGATTCCTCTCCCGTCGATGCCGGGGCCTAAGACCTTGTGTGGAGTCGGGGCCGTAACCTGAGGATTCCTCTCCAGTGCTGACATGGATCTTGGGGTCCTTCTGGAGTCTCCGCAGGGGAGTCAGTCCTCGTCTCGAATGCGGGCATGCACTTGCGCTTTCCTCCAGAGCGGTAGCAGCAGTGTCACGCAATCCGCCGCGTGGATCAAAGGATCTATGGTTTTCCCTCGAGTCTTTCCCACGAGGCTTTCCCACGAGGCTTTCCCACAGGGCTGTCCCACGTGCACACGTGGTGGGAGTCGATCCTCGGCTGGAACGTCAAGGCAGTGCAGGGAAAACAGGTTCCTCTGGAATGGACTGACACATCTGGGGGACTCTTGGAATGGTGGCATGACCCTGGAGTTCCTCTCGCCTTTCCTGTGGAGAGCGCCTCCTCTTGAGATGCGACGGGAACGCCGGGAATTCTTTCCCTACGAAACAGGGAAAGGATCCCTCATCTCGAGCTAGGAGGCGGAAACGGGGCTCCCCTGGATGTGTGCAGGACCCCACGTGCTTGCTCTCGAGTGGAGACGGGTATGTCGGGGAACTTCTTGAGTTGCAGCAATGGTGTGAAGGACCCTTTGGAAGTTCCAGTGGTTAGATGTGATTGGCCTCGAGGAGCCTCAGCGGAAAGGGGCCTCATCTCGCCTGGAGGGCAAAACCTCCTGGATTTTCTCGAGTTGCGGCAGGTGCTCTCGACTTACGACGGGGACCTCAGGGACCCGCTCTGGTGGCCTCAGGAAATTCCAGTCCCCATGCGAGTTCCACGGGGGCCTCTCGGGATTCCTCTCCCGTCGATGCCGGGGCCTAAGACCTTGTGTGGAGTCGGGGCCGGAACCTGAGGATTCCTCTCCAGTGCTGACATGGATCTTGGGGTACTTCTGGAGTCTCCCCAGGGGAGTCAGTCCTCGTCTCGAATGCGGGCATGCACTTGCGCTTTCCTCCAGAGCGGTAGCAGCAGTGTCACGCAGTCCGCCGCGTGGATCAAAGGATCTATGGTTTTCCCTCGAGTCTTTCCCACGAGGCTTTCCCACGAGGCTTTCCCACAGGGCTGTCCCCCGTGCACACGTGGTGGGAATCGATCCTCGGCTTGAACGTCAAGGCAGTGCAGGGAAAACAGGTTCCTCTGGAATGGACTGACACATCTGGGGGACTCTTGGAATGGTGGCACGACCCTGGAGTTCCTCTCGCCTTTCCTGTGGAGAGGGCCTCCTCTTGAGATGCGACGGGAACGCCGGAATTCTTTCCCTACGAAACAGGGAAAGGATCCCTCATCTCGAGCTAGGAGGCGGAAACGGGGATCCCCTGGATGTGGGCGGGACATCACGTGCTTCCTCTAGATGGAGACGGGTATGTCGGGGAACTTCTTGAGTTGCAGCAATGGTGTGAAGGACCCTTTGGAAGTTCCAGTGGTTAGATGTGATTGGCCTCGAGAAGCCTCAGCCGAAATGGGCCTCATCTCGCCTGGAGGGCAAAACCTCCTGGATTTTCTCGAGTTGCGGCAGGTGCTCTCGACTTACGACAGGGACCTCAGGGACCCGCTCTGGTGGCCTCAGGAAAGGCCAGTCCCCATGCGAGTTCCTCGGGGGCCTCTCGGGATTCCTCTCCCGTCGATGCCGGGGCCTAAGACCTTGTGTGGAGTCGGGGCCGGAACCTGAGGATTCCTCTCCAGTGCTGACATGGATCTTGGGGTACTTCTGGAGTCTCCCCAGGGGAGTCAGTCCTCGTCTCGAATGCGGGCATGCACTTGCGCTTTCCTCCAGAGCGGTAGCAGCAGTGTCACGCAGTCCGCAGCGTGGATCAAAGGATCTATGGTTTTCCCTCGAGTCTTTCCCACGAGGCTTTCCCACGAGGCTTTCCCACAGGGCTGTCCCACGTGCACACGTGGTGGGAGTCGATCCTCGGCTTGAACGTCAAGGCAGTGCAGGGAAAACAGGTTCCTCTGGAATGGACTGACACATCTGGGGGACTCTTGGAATGGTGTCACGACCCTGGAGTTCCTCTCGCCTTTCCTGTGGAGAGCGCCTCCTCTTGAGATGCGACGGGAACGCCGGGAATTCTTTCCCTACGAAACAGGGAAAGGATCCCTCATCTCGAGCTAGGAGGCGGAAACAGGGCTCCCCTGGATGTGTGCGGGACCCCACGTGCTTCCTCTCAAGTGCAGACGGGTATGTCGGGGAACTTCTTGATTTGCAGCAATGGTGTGAAGGACCCTTTGGAAGTTCCATTGGTTAGATGTGATTGGCCTCGAGAAGCCTCAGCGGAAATGGGCCTCATCTCGCCTGGAGGGCAAAACCTCCTGGATTTTCTCGAGTTGCGGCAGGTGCTCTCGACTTACGACGGGGACCTCAGGGAACCGCTCTGGTGGCCTCAGGAAAGGCCAGTCCCCATGCGAGTTCCTCGGGGCCTCTCGGGATTCCTCTCCCGTCGATGCCGGGGCCTAAGACCTTGTGTGGAGTCGGGGCCGGAACCTGCGGATTCCTCTCCAGTGCTGACATGGATCTTGGGGTACTTCTGGAGTCTCCCCAGGGGAGTCAGTCCTCGTCTCGAATGCGGGCATGCACTTGCGCTTTCCTCCAGAGCGGTAGCAGCAGTGTCACGCAGTCCGTCGCGTGGATCAAAGGATCTATGGTTTTCCCTCGAGTCTTTCCCACGAGGCTTTCCCACGAGGCTTTCCCACAGGGCTGTCCCACGTGCACACGTGGTGGGAGTCGATCCTCGGCTTGAACGTCAAGGCAGTGCCGGGAAAACAGGTTCCTCTGGAATGGACTGACACATCTGGGGGACTCTTGGAATGGTGGCACGACCCTGGAGTTCCTCTCGCCTATCCTGTGGAGAGCGCCTCCTCTTGAGTTGCGACGGGAACGCCGGGAATTCTTTCCCTACGACACAGGGAAAGGAACCCTCATCTCGAGCTAGGAGGCGGAAACGGGGCTCCCCTGGATGTGTGCGGGACCCACGTGCTTCCTCTCGAGTGGAGACGAGTATGTCGGGGAACTTCTTGAGTTGCAGCAAGGGTGTGAAGGACCCTTTGGAAGTTCCAGTGGTTAGAAGTGATTAGCCTCGAGAAGCCTCAGCGGAAATGGGCCTCATCTCGCCTGGAGGGCAAAACCTCCTGGATTTTCTCGAGTTGCGGCAGGTGCTCTCGACTTACGACGGGGACCTCAGGGACCCGCTCTGGTGGCCTCAGGAAAGGCCAGTCCCCATGCGAGTTCCTCGGGGGCCTCTCGGTATTCCTCTCCCGTCGATGCCGGGGCCTAAGACCTTGTGTGGAGTCGGGGCCGGAACCTGAGGATTCCTCTCCAGTGCTGACATGGATCTTGGGGTACTTCTGGAGTCTCCCCAGGGGAGTCAGTCCTCGTCTCGAATGCGGGCATGCACTTGCGCATTCCTCCAGAGCGGTAGCAGCAGTGTCACGCAGTCCGCCGCGTGCATCAAAGGATCTATGGTTTTCCCTCGAGTCTTTCCCACGAGGATTTTCCACGAGGCTTTCCCACAGGGCTGTCCCACGTGCACACGTGGTGGGAGTCGATCCTCGGCTTGAACGTCAAGGCAGTGCAGGGAAAACAGGTTCTTCTGGAATGGACTGACACATCTGGGGGACTCTTGGAATGGTGGCATGACCCTGGAGTTCCTCTCGCCTTTCCTGTGGAGAGCGCCTCCTCTTGAGATGCGACGGGAACGCCGGGAATTCTTTACCTACGAAACAGGGAAAGGATCCCTCATCTCGTGCTAGGAGGCGGAAACGGGGCTCCCCTGGATGTGTGCGGGACACCACGTGCTTCCTCTGGAGTGGAGACGGGTATGTCGGGGAACTTCTTGAGTTGCAGCAAGGGTGTGAAGGACCCTTTGAAAGGTCCAGTGGTTAGATGTGATTGGCCTCTAGAAGCCTCAGCAGAAATGGGCCTCATCTCGCCTGGAGGGCAAAACCTCCTGGATTTTCTCGAGTTGCGGCAGGTGCTCTCGACTTACGACAGGGACCTCAGGGACCCGCTCGGGTGGCCTCAGGAAAGGCCAGTCCCCATGCGAGTTCCTCGGGGGCCTCTCGGGATTCCTCTCCCGACGATGCCGTGGCCTAAGACCTTGTGTGGAGTCGGGGCCGGAACCTGAGGATTCCTCTCCAGTGCTGACATGGATCTTGGGGTATTTCTGGAGTCTCCCCAGGGGAGTCAGTCCTCGTCTCGAATGCGGGCATGCACTTGCGCTTTCCTCCAGAGCGGTAGCAGCAGTGTCACGCAGTCCGCCGCGTGGATCAAAGGATCTATGGTTTTCCCTCGAGTCTTTCCCACGAGGCTTTCCCACGAGGCTTTCCCACAGGGCTGTCCCACGTGCACACGTGGTGGGAGTCGATCCTCGGCTTGAACGTCAAGGCAGTGAAGGGAAAACAGGTTCCTCTGGAATGGACTGACACATCTGGGGGACTCTTGGAATGGTGTCTCGACCCTGGAGTTCCTCTCGCCTTTCCTGTGGAGAGCGCCTCCTCTTGAGATGCGACGGGAACGCCGGGAATTCTTTCCCTACGAAACAGTTAAAGGATCCCTCATCTCGAGCTAGGAGGCGGAAACGGGGCTCCCCTGGATGTGTGCGGGACCCCACGTGCTTGCTATCGAGTGAAGACGGGCATGTCGGGGACCTTCTTGAGTTGCAGCAAGGGTGTGAAGGACCCTTTGGAAATTCCAGTGGTTAGACGTGATTGGCCTCGAGAAGCCTCAGCGGAAATGGGCCTCATCTCGCCTGGAGGGCAAAACCTCCTGGATTTTCTCGAGTTGCGGCAGGTGCTCTCGACTTACGACGAGGACCTCAGGGACCCGCTCTGGTGGCCTCAGGAAAGGCCAGTCCCCATGCGAGTTCCTCTGGGGATTCCTCTCCCGTCGATGCCGGGGCCTAAGACCTTGTGTGGAGTCGGGGCCGGAACCTGAGGATTCCTCTCCAGTGCTGACATGGATCATGGGGTACTTCTGGAGTCTCCCCAGGGGAGTCAGTCCTCGTCTCGAATGCGGGCATGCACTTGGGCTTTCCTCCAGAGCGGCAGCGGCAGTGTCACGCAGTCCGCCGCATGGATCAAAGGATCTATGGTTTTCCCTCGAGTCTTTCCCACGAGGCTTTCCCACGAGGCTTTCCCACAGGGCTGTCCCATGTGCACACGTGGTGGGAGTCGATCCTCGGCTGGAACGTCAAGGCAGTGCAGGGAAAACAGGTTCCTCTGGAATGGACTGACACATCTGGGGGACTCTTGGAATGGTGGCATTACCCTGGAGTTCCTCTCGCCTTTCCTGTGGAGAGCGCCTCCTCTTGAGATGCGACGGGAACGCCGGGAATTCTTTCCCTACGAAACAGGGAAAGGATCCCTCATCTCGAGCTTGGAGGCGGAAATGGGGCTCCCCTGGATGTGTGCGGGACACCACGTGCTTCCTCTCGAGTGCAGACGGGTATGTCGGGGAACTTCTTGAGTTGCAGCAAGGGTGTGAAGGACCCTTTGGAAGTTCCAGTGGTTAGATGTGATTGGCCTCGAGAAGCCTCAGCGGAAATGGGCCTCATCTCGCCT
The DNA here is from genome assembly GCF_042477335.2 of Ovis canadensis. Lineage (NCBI taxonomy): Eukaryota > Metazoa > Chordata > Mammalia > Artiodactyla > Bovidae > Ovis > Ovis canadensis. The sequence goes on from NC_091252.1 coordinate 7,204,367, forward strand.
GGAGGGCAAAACCTCCTGGATTTTCTCGAGTTGCGGCAGGTGCTCTCGACTTACGACGGGGACCTCAGGGAACCGCTCTGGTGGCCTCAGGAAAGGCCAGTCATCATGCGAGTTCCTCGGGGGCCTCTCGGGATTCCTCTCCCGTCGATGCCGGGGCCTAAGACCTTGTGTGGAGTCGGGGCCGGAACCTGAGGATTCCTCTCCAGTGCTGACATGGATCTTGGGGTACTTCTGGAGTCTCCCCAGGGGAGTCAGTCCTCGTCTCGAATGCGGGCATGCACTTGCGCTTTCCTCCAGAGCGGTAGCAACAGTGTCACGCAGTCCGCCGCGTGCATCAAAGGATCTATGGTTTTCACTCGAGTCTGTCCCACGAGGCTTTCCCACGAGGCTTTCCCACAGGGCTGTCCCACGTGCACACGTGGTGGGAGTCGATCCTCGGCTTGAACGTCAAGGCAGTGGAGGGAAAACAGGTTCCTCTGGAATGGACTGACACATCTGGGGGACTCTTGGAATGGTGGCATGACCCTGGAGTTCCTCTCGCCTTTCCTGTGGAGAGCGCCTCCTCTTGAGATGCGACGGGAACGCCGGGAATTCTTTCCCTACAAAACAGGGAAAGGATCCCTCATCTCGAGCTAGGAGTCGGAAACGGGGCTCCCCTGGATGTGTGCGGGACCCTCGTGCTTCCTCTCTCGAGGGGAGACGGGTATGTCGGGGATCTTCTTGAGTTGCAGTAAGGGTGTGAAGGACCCTTTGGAAGTTCCAGTGGTTAGATGTGATTAGCCTCGAGAAGTCTCAGCGGAAATGGGCATCATCTCGCCTGGAGGGCAAAACCTCCTGGATTTTCTCGAGTTGCGGCAGGTGCTCTCGACTTACGACGGGGACCTCGGGTACCCGCTCTGGTGGCCTCATGAAAGGCCAGTCCGCATGCGAGTTCCTTGGGGGCATCTTGGGATTCCTCTACCGTCGATGCCTGGGCCTAAGACCTTGTGTGGAGTCGGGGCCGGAACCTGAGGATTCCTCTCCAGTGCTGACATGGATCTTGGGGTACTTCTGGAGTCTCCCCAGGGGAGTCAGTCCTCGTCTTGAATGCGGGCATGCACTTGCGCTTTCCTCCAGAGCGGTAGCAGCAGTGTCACTCAGTCCGCCTCGTGGATCAAAGGATCTATGGTTTTCCCTCGAGTCTTTCCCACGAGGCTTTCCCACGAGGCTTTCCCACAGGGCTGTCCCACGTGCACACGTGGTGGGAGTCGATCCTCGGCTTGAACGTCAAGGCAGTGCAGGGAAAACAGGTTCCTCTGGAATGGACTGACACATCTGGGGGACTCTTGGAATGGTGGCACGACCCTGGAGTTCCTCTCGCCTTTCCTGTGGAGAGCGCCTCCTTTTGAGATGCGACGGAACGCCTGGAATTCTTTCCCTACGAAACAGGGAAAGGATCCCTCATCTCGAGCTAGGAGGCGGAAACGGGGTTTCCCTGGATGTGTTCGGGACCCTCGTGCTTCCTCTCGAGTGGAGACGGGTATGTCGGGGAACTTCTTGAGTTGCAGCAATGGTCTGAAGGACCCTTTGGAAGTTCCAGTGGTTAGATGTGATTAGCCTCGAGAAGCCTCAGCGGAAATGGGCCTCATCTCGCCTGGAGGGCAAAAACTCCTGGATTTTCTCGAGTTGCGGCAGGTGCTCTCGACTTACGACGGGGACCTCAGGGACCCGCTCTGGTGGCCTCAGGAAAGGCCAGTCCCCATGCGAGTTCCTAGGGGGCCTCTCAGGATTCCTCTCCCGTCGATGCCGGGGCCTACGACCTTGTGCGGAGTCGGGGCCCGAACGTGAGGACTCCTCTCCAGTGCTGACATGGATCTTGGGGTACTTCTGGAGTCTCCCCAGGGGAGTCAGTCCTCGTCTCGAATGCGGGCATGCACTTGCGCTTTCCTCCAGAGCGGTAGCAGCAGTGTCACGCAGTCCGCCGCGTGCATCAAAGGATCTATGGTTTTCCCTCGAGTCTTTCCCACGAGGCTTTCCCACGAGGCTTTCCCACAGGGCTGTCTAACGTGCAAACGTTGTGCGAGTCGATCTTCGGCTTGAACGTCAAGGCAGTGCAGGGAAAACAGGTTCCTCTGGAATGGACTGACACATCTGGGGGACCTTTGGAATGGTGGCACGACCCTGGAGTTCCTCTCGCCTTTCCTGTGGAGAGCGACTCCTCTTGAGATGCGACGGGAACGCCGGGAATTCTTTCCCTACGAAACAGGGAAAGGATCCCTCATCTCGAGCTAGGAGGCGGAAACGGGGCTCCCCTGGATGTGTGCGGGACACCACGTGCTTCCTCTCGTGTGGAGACGGGTATGTCGGGGAACTTCTTGAGTTGCAGCAAGGGTGTGAAGGACCCTTTGGAAGTTCCAGTGGTTAGATGTGATTGGCCTCGAGAAGCCTCAGCGGAAATGGGCCTCATCTCGCCTGGAGGGCAAAACCTCCTGGATTTTCTCGAGTTGCGGCAGGTGCTCTCGACTTACGACGAGGACCTCAGGGACCCGCTCTGGTGGCCTCAGGAAAGGCCAGTCCCCATGGGAGTTCCTCTGGGGATTCCTCTCCCGTCGATGCCGGGGCCTAAGACCTTGTGTGGAGTCGGGGCCGGAACCTGAGGATTCCTCTCCAGTGCTGACATGGATCTTGGGGTACTTCTGGAGTCTCCCCAGGGGAGTCAGTCCTCGTCTCGAATGCGGGCATGCACTTGCGCTTTCCTCCAGACCGGGAGCAGCAGTGTCACGCAGTCCGCCGCGTGGATCAAAGGATCTATGGTTTTCCCTCGAGTCTTTCCCACGAGGCTTTCCCACGAGGCTTTCCCACAGGGCTGTCCCATGTGCACACGTGGTGGGAGTCGATCCTCGGCTTGAACGTCAAGGCAGTGCAGGGAAAACAGGTTCCTCTGGAATTGACTGACACATCTGGGCGACTCCTGGAATGGTGGCACGACCCTGGAGTTCCTCTCGCATTTCCTGTGGAGAGCGCCTCCTCTTGAGATGCGACGGGAACGCCGGGAATTCTTTCCCTACGAAACAGGGAAAGGATCCCTCATCTCGAGCTAGGAGGCGGAAACGGGTCTCCCCTGGATGTGTGCGGGACCCTCGTGCTTCCTCTCGAGTGGAGACGGGTATGTCGGGGAACTTCTTGAGTTGCAGCAAGGGTGTGAAGGACCCTTTGGAATTTCCAGTGGTTAGACGTGATTAGCCTCGAGAAGCCTCAGCGGAAATGGGCCTCATCTCGCCTGGAGGGCAAAACCTCCTGGATTTTCTCGAGTTGCGGCAGGTGCTCTCGACTTACGACGGGGACCTCAGGGACCCGCTCTGGTGGCCTCAGGAAAGGCCAGTCCCCATGCGAGTTCCTCGGGGGCCTCTCGGGATTCCTCTCCCGTCGATGCCGGGGCCTAAGACCTTGTGTGGAGTCGGGGCCGGAACCTGAGGATTCCTCTCCAGTGCTGACATGGATCTTGGGGTACTTCTGGAGTCTCCCCAGGGGAGTCAGTCCTCGTCTCGAATGCGGGCATGCACTTGCGCTTTCCTCCAGAGCGGTAGCAACAGTGTCACGCAGTCCGCTGCGTGCATCAAAGGATCTATGGTTTTCACTCGAGTCTGTCCCACGAGGCTTTCCCACGAGGCTTTCCCACAGGGCTGTCCCACGTGCACACGTGGTGGGAGTCGATCCTCGGCTTGAACGTCAAGGCAGTGGAGGGAAAACAGGTTCCTCTGGAATGGACTGACACATCTGGGGGACTCTTGGAATGGTGGCATGACCCTGGAGTTCCTCTCGCCTTTCCTGTGGAGAGCGCCTCCTCTTGAGATGCGACGGGAACGCCGGGAATTCTTTCCCTACGAAACAGGGAAAGGATCCCTCATCTCGAGCTAGGAGTCGGAAACGGGGCTCCCTGGATGTGTGCGGGACCCTCGTGCTTCCTCTCTCGAGGGGAGACGGGTATGTCGGGGATCTTCTTGAGTTGCAGTAAGGGTGTGAAGGACCCTTTGGAAGTTCCAGTGGTTAGATGTGATTAGCCTCGAGAAGTCTCAGCGGAAATGGGCCTCATCTCGCCTGGAGGGCAAAACCTCCTGGATTTTCTCGAGTTGCGGCAGGTGCTCTCGACTTACGACGGGGACCTCGGGTACCCGCTCTGGTGGCCTCAAGAAAGGCCAGTCCGCATGCGAGTTCCTTGGGGGCATCTTGGGATTCCTCTACCGTCGATGCCTGGGCCTAAGACCTTGTGTGGAGTCGGGGCCGGAACCTGAGGATACCTCTCCAGTGCTGACATGGATCTTGGGGTACTTCTGGAGTCTCCCCAGGGGAGTCAGTCCTCGTCTTGAATGCGGGCATGCACTTGCGCTTTCCTCAAGAGCGGTAGCAGCAGTGTCACTCAGTCCGCCTCGTGGATCAAAGGATCTATGGTTTTCCCTCGAGTCTTTCCCACGAGGCTTTCCCACGAGGCTTTCCCACAGGGCTGTCCCACGTGCACACGTGGTGGGAGTCGATCCTCGGCTTGAACGTCAAGGCAGTGCAGGGAAAACAGGTTCCTCTGGAATGGACTGACACATCTGGGGGACTCTTGGAATGGTGGCACGACCCTGGAGTTCCTCTCGCCTTTCCTGTGGAGAGCGCCTCCTTTTGAGATGCGACGGAACGCCTGGAATTCTTTCCCTACGAAACAGGGAAAGGATCCCTCATCTCGAGCTAGGAGGCGGAAACGGGGTTTCCCTGGATGTGTTCGGGACCCTCGTGCTTCCTCTCGAGTGGAGACGGGTATGTCGGGGAACTTCTTGAGTTGCAGCAATCTTCTGAAGGACCCTTTGGAAGTTCCAGTGGTTAGATGTGATTAGCCTCGAGAAGCCTCAGCGGAAATGGGCCTCATCTCGCCTGGAGGGCAAAAACTCCTGGATTTTCTCGAGTTGCGGCAGGTGCTCTCGACTTACGACGGGGACCTCAGGGACCCGCTCTGGTGGCCTCAGGAAAGGCCAGTCCCCATGCGAGTTCCTAGGGGGCCTCTCGGGATTCCTCTCCCGTCGATGCCGGGGCCTACGACCTTGTGTGGAGTCGGGGCCCGAACGTGAGGACTCCTCTCCAGTGCTGACATGGATCTTGGGGTACTTCTGGAGTCTCCCCAGGGGAGTCAGTCCTCGTCTCGAATGCGGGCATGCACTTGCGCTTTCCTCCAGACCGGGAGCAGCAGTGTCACGCAGTCCGCCGCGTGGATCAAAGGATCTATGGTTTTCCCTCGAGTCTTTCCCACGAGGCTTTCCCACGAGGCTTTCCCACAGGGCTGTCCCATGTGCACACGTGGTGGGAGTCGATCCTCGGCTTGAACGTCAAGGCAGTGCAGGGAAAACAGGTTCCTCTGGAATTGACTGACACATCTGGGCGACTCCTGGAATGGTGGCACGACCCTGGAGTTCCTCTCGCATTTCCTGTGGAGAGCGCCTCCTCTTGAGATGCGACGGGAACGCCGGGAATTCTTTCCCTACGAAACAGGGAAAGGATCCCTCATCTCGAGCTAGGAGGCGGAAACGGGGCTCCCCTGGATTTGTGCGGGACCCTCGTACTTCCTCTCGAGTGGAGACGGGTATGTCGGGGAACTTCTTGAGTTGCAGCAAGGGTGTGAAGGACCCTTTGGAATTTCCAGTGGTTAGACGTGATTAGCCTCGAGAAGCCTCAGCGGAAATGGGCCTCATCTCGCCTGGAGGGCAAAACCTCCTGGATTTTCTCGAGTTGCGGCAGGTGCTCTCGACTTACGACGGGGACCTCACGGACCCGCTCTGGTGGCCTCAGGAAAGGCCAGTCCCCATGCGAGTTCCTCCGGGGCCTCTCGAGATTCCTCTCCCGTCGATGCCGGGGCCTAAGACCTTGTGTGGAGTCGGGGCCGGAACCTGAGGATTCCTCTCCAGTGCTGACATGGATCTTGGGGTACTTCTGGAGTCTTCCTAGGGGAGTCAGTCCTCGTCTCGAATGCGGGCATGCACTTGTGCTTTCCTCCAGAGCGGTAGCAGCAGTGTCAGGCAGTGCTCCGCGTGGATCAAAGTATCTATGGTTTTCCCTCGTGTCTTTCCCACGAGGCTTTCCCCCGAGACTTTCCCAAAGGGCTGTCCCACGTGCACACGTGGTGGGAGTGGATTCTCGGCTTGAACGTCAAGGCAGTGCAGGGAAAACAGGTTCCTCTGGAATGGACTGACACATCTGGGGGACTCTTGGAATGGTGGCACGACCCTGGAGTTCCTCTCGCCTTTCCTGTGGAGAGCGCCTCCTCTTGAGATGCGACGGGAACGCCGGGAATTCTTTCCCTACGAAACAGGGAAAGGATCCCTCATCTCGAGCAAGTAGGCGGAAACGGGGCTCCCCTGGATGTGTGCGGGACACCACGTGCTTGCTATCGAGTGGAGACGGGTATGTCGGGGAACTTCTTGAGTTGCAGCAAGGGTGTGAAAGACCCTTTGGAAGTTCCAGTGGTTAGACGTGATTAGCCTCGAGAAGCCTCAGCGGAAATGGGCCTCATCTCGCCTGGAGGGCAAAACCTCCTGGATTTTCTCGAGTTGCGGCAGGTGCTCTCGACTTACGACGGGGACCTCACGGACCCGCTCTGGTGGCCTCAGGAAAGGCCAGTCCCCATGCGAGTTCCTCGGGGGCCTCTCGGGATTCCTCTCCCGTCGATGCCGGGGCCTAAGACCTTGTGTGGAGTCGGGGCCGGAAACTGAGGATTCCTCTCCAGTGCTGACATGGATCTTGGGGTACTTCTGGAGTCTCCCCAGGGGAGTCAGTCCTCGTCTCGAATGCGGGCATGCACTTGCGCTTTCCTCCAGAGCGGTAGCAGCAGTGTCACGCAGTCCGCCGCGTGGATCAAAGGATCTATGGTTTTCCTTCGAGTCTTTCTCACCAGGCTTTCCCACGAGGCTTTCCCTCAGGGCTGTCCCACGTGCACACGTGGTGGGAGTCGATCCTCGGCTTGAACGTCAAGGCAGTGCAGGGAAAACAGGTTCCTCTGGAATGGACTGACACATCTGGGGACTCTTGGAATGGTGGCACGACCCTGGAGTTCCTCTCGCCTTTCCTGTGGAGAGCGCCTCCTCTTGAGATGCGACGGGAACGCCGGGAATTCTTTCCCTATGAAACAGGGAAAGGATCCCTCATCTCGAGCTAGGAGGCGGAAACGGGGCTCCCCTGGATGTGTGCGGGACCCACGTGCTTCCTCTCGAGTGCAGACGGGTATGTCGGGGAACTTCTTGAGTTGCAGCAAGGGTGTGAAGGACCCTTTGGAAGTTCCAGTGGTTAGACGTGATTAGCCTCGAGAAGCCTCAGCGGAAATGGGCCTCATCTCGCCTGGAGGGCAAAACCTCCTGGATTTTCTCGAGTTGCGGCAGGTGCTCTCGACTTACCACGGGCACCTCAGGGACCCGCTCTGGTGTCCTCAGGAAAGGCCAGTCCCCATGCGAGTTCCTCGGGGGCCTCTCGGGATTCCTCTCCCGTCGATGCCGGGGCCTAAGACCTTGTGTGGAGTCGGGGCCGGAACCTGAGGATTCCTCTCCAGTGCTGACATGGATCTTGGGGTACTTCTGGAGTCTCCCCAGGGGAGTCAGTCCTCGTCTCGAATGCGGGCATGCACTTGCGCTTTCCTCCAGAGCGGTAGCAGCAGTGTCACGCAGTCCGCCGCGTGGATCAAAGGATGTATGGTTTTCCCTCGAGTCTTTCCCACGAGGCTTTCCCACGAGGCTTTCCCACAGGGCTGTCCCACGTGCACACCTGGTGGGACTCGATCCTCGGCTTGAACGTCAAGGCAGTGCAGGGAAAACAGGTTCCTCTCGAATGGACTGACACATCTGGGGGACTCTTGGAATGGTGGCACGACCCTGGAGTTCCTCTCGCCTTTCCTGTGGAGAGCGCCTCCTCTTGAGATGCGACGGGAACGCCGGGAATTCGTTCCCTACGAAACAGGGAAAGGATCCCTCATCTCGAGCTAGGAGGCGGAAACGGGGCTCCCCTGGATGTGTGCGGGACCCACGTGCTTCCTCTCGAGTGGAGACGGGTATGTCTGTGAACTTCTTGAGTTGCAGCAAGGGTGTGAAGGACCCTTTGGAAGTTCCAGTGGTTAGACGTGATTAGCCTCGAGAAGCCTCAGCGGAAATGGGCCTCATCTCGCCTGGAGGGCAAAACCTCCTGGATTTTCTCGAGTGGCGGCTGGTGCTCTCGACTTACGACAGGGACCTCAGGGACCCGCTCTGGTGGCCTCAGGAAAGGCCAGTCCCCATGTGAGTTCCTCTGGGGCCTCTCGGGATTCCTCTCCCGTCGATGCCGGGGCCTAAGACCTTGTGTGGAGTCGGGGCCGGAACCTGAGGATTCCTCTTCAGTGCTGACATGGATCTTGGGGTACTTCTGGAGTCTCCCCAGGGGAGTCAGTCCTCGTCTCGAATGCGGGCATGCACTTACGCTTTCCTCCAGAGCGGTAGCAGCAGTGTCACGCAGTCCGCCGCGTGGATCAAAGGATCTATGGTTTTCCCTCGAGTCTTTCCCACGAGGCTTTCCCACGAGGCTTTCCCACAGGGCTGTCCCACGTGCACAAGTGGTGGGAGTCGATCCTCGGCTTGAAAGTCAAGGCAGTGCAGGGAAAACAGGTTCCTCTGGAATGGACTGACACATCTGGGGGACTCTTGGAATGGTGGCACGACCCTGGAGTTCCTCTCGCCTTTCCTGTGGAGAGCGCCTCCTCTTGAGATGCGACGGGAAAGCCGGGAATTCTTTCCATACGAAACAGGGAAAGGATCCCTCATCTCGAGCTAGGAGGCGGAAACGGGGCTCCCCTGGATGTGTGCGGGACCCCACGTGCTTCCTCTCGAGTGGAGACGGGTATGTCGGGGAACTTCTTGAGTTGCAGCAAGGGTGTGAAGGACCCTTTGCAAGTTCCAGTGGTTAGATGTGATTGGCCTCGAGAAGCCTCAGCGGAAATGGGCCTCATCTCGCCTGGAGGGCAAAACCACCTGGATTTTCTCGAGTTGCGTCAGGTGCTCTCGACTTACGACGGGGACCTCAGGGAACCGCTCTGGTGGCCTCAGGAAAGGCCAGTCCCCATGCGAGTTCCTCGCGGGCCTCTCGGGATTCCTCTCCCGTCGATGCCGGGGCCTAAGACCTTTTGTGGAGTCGGGGCCGGAACCTGAGGATTCCTCTCCAGTGCTGACATGGATCTTGGGGTACTTCTGGAGTCTCCCCAGGGGAGTCAGTCCTCGTCTCGAATGCGGGCATGCACTTGCGCTTTCCTCCAGAGCGGTAGCAGCAGTGTCACCCAGTCCGCCGCGTGGATCAAAGGATCTATGGTTTTCCCTCGAGTCTTTCCCACGAGGCTTTCCCACGAGGCTTTCCCACAGGGCTGTCCCACGTGCACACGTGGTGGGAGTCGATCCTCGGCTTGAACGTCAAGGCAGTGCAGGGAAAACAGGTTCCTCTGGAATGGACTGACACATCTGGGGGACTCTTGGAATGGTGGCATGACCCTGGAGTTCCTCTCGCCTTTCCTGTGGAGAGCGCCTCCTCTTGAGATGCGACGGGAACGCCGGGAATTCTTTCCCTACGAAACAGGGAAAGGATCCCTCATCTCGAGCTTGGAGGAGGAAACGGGGCTCCCCTGGATGTGAGCGGGCACCACGTGCTTCCTCTCGAGTGCAGACGGGTATGTCGGGGAACTTCTTGAGTTGCAGCAAGGGTGTGAAGGACCCTTTGGAAGTTCCAGTGGTTAGATGTGATTGGCCTCGAGAAGCTTCAGCGGAAATGGGCCTCATCTCGCCTGGAGGGCAAAACCTCCTGGATTTTCTCGAGTTGCGGCAGGTGCTCTCGACTTACGACGGGGACCTCAGGGACCCTCTCTGGTGGCCTCAGGAAAAAACAGTCCCCATGCGAGTTCCTCGGGGGCCTCTCGGGATTCCTCTCCCGTCGATGCCGGGGCCTAAGACCTTGTGTGGAGTCGGGGCCGGAACCTGAGGATTCCTCTCCAGTGCTGACATGGATCTTGGGCTACTTCTGGAGTCTCCCCAGGGGAGTCAGTCCTCGTCTCGAATGCGGGCATGCACTTGCGCTTTCCTCCAGAGCGGTAGCAGCAGTGTCACGCAGACCGCCGCGTGGATCAAAGGATCTATGTTTTTCCGTCGAGTCTTTCCCACGAGGCTTTCCCACGAGGCTTTCCCACAGGGCTGTCCCACGTGCACACGTGGTGGGAGTCGATCCTCGGCTTGAACGTCAAGGCAGTGCAGGGAAAACAGGTTCGTCTGGAATGGACTGACACATCTGGGGGACTCTTGGAATGGTGGCATGACCCTGGAGTTCCTCTCGCCTTTCCTGTGGAGAGCGCCTCCTCTTGAGATGCGACGGGAACGCCGGGAATTCTTTCCCTACGAAACAGGGAAAGGATCCCTCATCTCGAGCTAGGAGGCGGAAACGGGGCTCCCCTGGATGTGTGCGGGACACCACGTGCTTCCTCTCGAGTGGAGACGGGTATGTCGGGGAACTTCTTGAGTTGCAGCAAGGGTGTGAAGGACCCTTTGGAAGTTCCAGTGGTTAGACGTGATTAGCCTCGAGAAGCCTCAGCGGAAATGGGCCTCATCTCGCCTGGAGGGCAAAACCTCCTGGATTTTCTCGAGTTGCGGCAGGTGCTCTCGACTTACCACGGGCACCTCAGGGACCCGCTCTGGTGGCCTCAGGAAAGGCCAGTCCCCATGCGAGTTCCTCGGGGGCCTCTCGGGATTCCTCTCCCGTCGATGCCGGGGCCTAAGACCTTGTGTGGAGTCGGGGCCGGAACCTGAGGATTCCTCTCCAGTGCTGACATGGATCTTGGGGTACTTCTGGAGTCTCCCCAGGGGAGTCAGTCCTCGTCTCGAATGCGGGCATGCACTTGCGCTTTCCTCCAGAGCGGTAGCAGCAGTGTCACGCAGTCCGCCGCGTGGATCAAAGGATGTATGGTTTTCCCTCGAGTCTTTCCCACGAGGCTTTCCCACGAGGCTTTCCCACAGGGCTGTCCCACGTGCACACCTGGTGGGACTCGATCCTCGGCTTGAACGTCAAGGCAGTGCAGGGAAAACAGGTTCCTCTCGAATGGACTGACACATCTGGGGGACTCTTGGAATGGTGGCACGACCCTGGAGTTCCTCTCGCCTTTCCTGTGGAGAGCGCCTCCTCTTGAGATGCGACGGGAACGCCGGGAATTCGTTCCCTACGAAACAGGGAAAGGATCCCTCATGTCGAGCTAGGAGGCGGAAACGGGGCTCCCCTGGATGTGTGCGGGACCCACGTGCTTCCTCTCGAGTGGAGACGGGTATGTCTGTGAACTTCTTGAGTTGCAGCAAGGGTGTGAAGGACCCTTTGGAAGTTCCAGTGGTTAGACGTGATTAGCCTCGAGAAGCCTCAGCGGAAATGGGCCTCATCTCGCCTGGAGGGCAAAACCTCCTGGATTTTCTCGAGTGGCGGCAGGTGCTCTCGACTTACGACAGGGACCTCAGGGACCCGCTCTGGTGGCCTCAGGAAAGGCCAGTCCCCATGCGAGTTCCTCTGGGGCCTCTCGGGATTCCTCTCCCGTCGATGCCGGGGCCTAAGACCTTGTGTGGAGTCGGGGCCGGAACCTGAGGATTCCTCTTCAGTGCTGACATGGATCTTGGGGTACTTCTGGAGTCTCCCCAGGGGAGTCAGTCCTCGTCTCGAATGCGGGCATGCACTTACGCTTTCCTCCAGAGCGGTAGCAGCAGTGTCACGCAGTCCGCCGCGTGGATCAAAGGATCTATGGTTTTCCCTCGAGTCTTTCCCACGAGGCTTTCCCACGAGGCTTTCCCACAGGGCTGTCCCACGTGCACAAGTGGTGGGAGTCGATCCTCGGCTTGAAAGTCAAGGCAGTGCAGGGAAAACAGGTTCCTCTGGAATGGACTGACACATCTGGGGGACTCTTGGAATGGTGGCACGACCCTGGAGTTCCTCTCGCCTTTCCTGTGGAGAGCGCCTCCTCTTGAGATGCGACGGGAAAGCCGGGAATTCTTTCCATACGAAACAGGGAAAGGATCCCTCATCTCGAGCTAGGAGGCGGAAACGGGGCTCCCCTGGATGTGTGCGGGACACCACGTGCTTCCTCTCGAGTGGAGACGGGTATGTCGGGGAACTTCTTGAGTTGCAGCAAGGGTGTGAAGGACCCTTTGCAAGTTCCAGTGGTTAGATGTGATTGGCCTCGAGAAGCCTCAGCGGAAATGGGCCTCATCTCGCCTGGAGGGCAAAACCACCTGGATTTTCTCGAGTTGCGTCAGGTGCTCTCGACTTACGACGGGGACCTCAGGGAACCGCTCTGGTGGCCTCAGGAAAGGCCAGTCCCCATGCGAGTTCCTCGGGGGCCTCTCGGGATTCCTCTCCCGTCGATGCCGGGGCCTAAGACCTTTTGTGGAGTCGGGGCCGGAACCTGAGGATTCCTCTCCAGTGCTGACATGGATCTTGGGGTACTTCTGGAGTCTCCCCAGGGGAGTCAGTCCTCGTCTCGAATGCGGGCATGCACTTGCGCTTTCCTCCAGAGCGGTAGCAGCAGTGTCACCCAGTCCGCCGCGTGGATCAAAGGATCTATGGTTTTCCCTCGAGTCTTTCCCACGAGGCTTTCCCACGAGGCTTTCCCACAGGGCTGTCCCACGTGCACACGTGGTGGGAGTCGATCCTCGGCTTGAACGTCAAGGCAGTGCAGGGAAAACAGGTTCCTCTGGAATGGACTGACACATCTGGGGGACTCTTGGAATGGTGGCATGACCCTGGAGTTCCTCTCGCCTTTCCTGTGGAGAGCGCCTCCTCTTGAGATGCGACGGGAACGCCGGGAATTCTTTCCCTACGAAACAGGGAAAGGATCCCTCATCTCGAGCTTGGAGGAGGAAACGGGGCTCCCCTGGATGTGAGCGGGCACCACGTGCTTCCTCTCGAGTGCAGACGGGTATGTCGGGGAACTTCTTGAGTTGCAGCAAGGGTGTGAAGGACCCTTTGGAAGTTCCAGTGGTTAGATGTGATTGGCCTCGAGAAGCTTCAGCGGAAATGGGCCTCATCTCGCCTGGAGGGCAAAACCTCCTGGATTTTCTCGAGTTGCGGCAGGTGCTCTCGACTTACGACGGGGACCTCAGGGACCCTCTCTGGTGGCCTCAGGAAAAAACAGTCCCCATGCGAGTTCCTCGGGGGCCTCTCGGGATTCCTCTCCCGTCGATGCCGGGGCCTAAGACCTTGTGTGGAGTCGGGGCCGGAACCTGAGGATTCCTCTCCAGTGCTGACATGGATCTTGGGCTACTTCTGGAGTCTCCCCAGGGGAGTCAGTCCTCGTCTCGAATGCGGGCATGCACTTGCGCTTTCCTCCAGAGCGGTAGCAGCAGTGTCACGCAGTCCGCCGCGTGGATCAAAGGATCTATGTTTTTCCGTCGAATCTTTCCCACGAGGCTTTCCCACGAGGCTTTCCCACAGGGCTGTCCCACGTGCACACGTGGTGGGAGTCGATCCTCGGCTTGAACGTCAAGGCAGTGCAGGGAAAACAGGTTCGTCTGGAATGGACTGACACATCTGGGGGACTCTTGGAATGGTGGCATGACCCTGGAGTTCCTCTCGCCTTTCCTGTGGAGAGCGCCTCCTCTTGAGATGCGACGGGAACGCCGGGAATTCTTTCCCTACGAAACAGGGAAAGGATCCCTCATCTCGAGCTAGGAGGCGGAAACGGGGCTCCCCTAGATGTGTGCGGGACCCCACGTGCTTGCTATCGAGTGAAGACGGGTATGTCGGGGACCTTCTTGAGTTGCAGCAAGGGTGTGAAGGACCCTTTGGAAGTTCCAGAGGTTAGACGTGATTGACCTCGAGAAGCCTGAGCGGAAATGGGCCTCATCTCGCCTGGAGGGCAAAACCTCCTGGATTTTCTCGAGTTGCGGCAGGTGCTCTCGACTTACGACGAGGACCTCAGGGACCCGCTCTGGTGGCCTCAGGAAAGGCCAGTCCCCATGCGAGTTCCTCTGGGGATTCCACTCCCGTCGATGCCGGGGCCTAAGACCTTGTGTGGAGTCGGGGCCGGAACCTAAGGATTCCTCTCCAGTGCTGACATGGATCTTGGGGTATTTCTGGAGTCTCCCCAGGGGAGTCAGTCCTCGTCTCGAATGCGGGCATGCACTTGGGCTTTCCTCCAGAGCGGCAGCGGCAGTGTCACGCAGTCCGCCGCATGGATCAAAGGATCTATGGTTTTCCCTCGAGTCTTTCCCACGAGGCTTTCACACGAGGCTTTCCCACAGGGCTGTCCCACGTGCACACGTGGTGGGAGTCGATCCTCGGCATGAACGTCAAGGCAGTGCATGGAAAACAGGTTCCTCTGGAATGGACTGACACATCTGGGGGACTCTTGGAATGGTGGCACGACCCTGGAGTTCCTCTCGCCTTTCCTGTGGAGAGCGCCTCCTCTTGAGATGCGACGGGAACGCCGGGAATTCTTTCCCTACGAAACAGGGAAAGGATCCCTCATCTCGAGCTAGGAGGCGGAAACGGGGCTCCCCTGGATGTGGGCGGGACACCACGTGCTTCCTCTCGAGTGGAGACGGGTATGTCGGGGAACTTCTTGAGTTGCAGCAAGGGTGTGAAGGACCCTTTGGAAGTTCCAGTGGTTAGATGTGATTAGCCTCGAGAAGTCTCAGCGGAAATGGGCCTCATCTCGCCTGGAGGGCAAAACCTCCTGGATTTTCTCGAGTTGCGGCAGGTGCTCTCGACTTACGACGGGGACCTCAGGGACCCGCTCTGGTGGCCTCAGGAAAGGCCAGTCCCCATGCGAGTTCCTCGGGGGCCTCTCGGGATTCCTCTCCCGTCGATGCCGGGGCCTAAGACCTTGTGTGGAGTCGGGGCCGGAACCAGAGGATTCCTCTCCAGTGCTGACATGGATCTTGGGGTATTTCTGGAGTCTCCCCAGGGGAGTCAGTCCTCTTCTCGAATGCGGGCATGCACTTGCGCTTTCCTCCAGAGCGGTAGCAGCAGTGTCACGCAGTCCGCCGCGTGGATCAAAGGATCTATGGTTTTCCCTCGAGTCTTTCCCACGAGGCTTTCCCACGAGGCTTTCCCACAGGGCTGTCCCACGTGCACACGTGGTGGGAGTCGATCCTCGGCTTGAACGTCAAGGCAGTGCAGGGAAAACAGGTTCCTCAGGAATGGACTGACAAATCTGGCGGACTCTTGGAATGGTGTCACGACCCTGGAGTTCCTCTCGCCTTTCCTGTGGAGAGCGCCTCCTCTTGAGATGCGACGGGAACGCCGGGAATTCTTTCCCTACGAAACAGGGAAAGGATCCCTCATCTCGAGCTAGGAGTCGGAAACGGGGCTCCCCTGGATGTGTGCGGGACCCTGGTGCTTCCTCTCTCGAGGGGAGACGGGTATGTCGGGGAACTTCTTGAGTTGCAGTAAGGGTGTGAAGGACCCTTTGGAAGTTCCAGTGGTTAGATGTGATTAGCCTCGAGAAGTCTCAGCGGAAATGGGCCTCATCTCGCCTGGAGGGCAAAACCTCCTGGATTTTTTCGAGTTGCGGCAGGTGCTCTCGACTTACGACCGGGACCTCAGGGACCCGCTCTGGTGGCCTCAGGAAAGGCCAGTCCCCATGCGAGTTCCTCGGGGGCCTCTCGGATTCCTCTCCCGTCGATGCCGGGGCCTAAGACCTTGTGTGGAGTCGGGGCCGGAACCTGAGGATTCCTTTCCAGTGCTGACATGGATCTTGGGGTACTTCTGGAGTCTCCCCAGGGGAGTCAGTCCTCGTCTCGAATGCGGGCATGCACTTGCTCTGTCCTCCAGAGCGGTAGCAGCAGTGTTACCCAGTCCACCGCGTGGATCAAAGGATCTATGGTTTTCCCTCGAGTCTTTCCCACGAGGCTTTCCCACGAGGCTTTCACACAGGGCTGTCCCACGTGCACACGTGGTGGGAGTCGATCCTCGGCTTGAACGTCAAGGCAGTGCAGGGAAAACAGGTTCCTCTGGAATGGACTGACACATCTGGGGGACTCTTGGAATGGTGGCACGACCCTGCAGTTCCTCTCGCCATTCCTGTGGAGAGCGCCTCCTCTTGAGATGCGACGGGGACGCCGGGAATTCTTTCCCTACGACACAGGGAAAGGATCCCTCATCTCGAGCTAGGAGGCGGAAACGGGGCTCCCTTGGATGTGGGCGGGACACCACGTGCTTCCTCTCGAGTGGAGACGGGTATGTCGGGGAACTTCTTGAGTTGCAGCAAGGGTGTGAAGGACCCTTTGGAAGTTCCAGGGGTTAGACGTGATTAGCCTCGAGAAGCCTCAGCGGAAATGGGCCTCATCTCGCCTGGAGGGCAAAACCTCCTGGATTTTCTCGAGTTGCGGCAGGTGCTCTCGACTTACGACGGGGACCTCAGGGACCCGCTCTGGTGGCCTCAGGAAAGGCCAGTCCCCATGCGAGTTCCTCGGGGGCCTCTCGGGATTCCTCTCCCGTCGATGCCGGGGCCTAAGACCTTGTGTGGAGTCGGGGCCGGAACCAGAGGATTCCTCTCCAGTGCTGACATGGATCTTGGGGTACTTCTGGAGTCTCCCCAGGGGAGTCAGTCCTCGTCTCGAATGCGGGCATGCACTTGCGCTTTCCTCCAGAGCGGCAGCAGCAGTGTCACGCAGTCCGCCGCGTGGATCAAAGGATCTGTGGTTTTCCCTCAAGTCTTTCCCACGAGGCTTTCCCACGAGGCTTTCCCACAGGGCTGTCCCACGTGCACACGTGGTGGGAGTCGATCCTCGGCTTGAACGTCAAGGCAGTGAAGGGAAAACAGGTTCCTATGGAATGGACTGACACATCTGGGGGACTCTTGGAATGGTGGCACGACCCTGGAGTTCCTCTAGCCTTTCCTGTGGAGAGCGCCTCCTCTTGAGATGCGACGGGAACGCCGGGAATTCTTTCCCTACGAAACAGGGAAAGGATCCCTCATCTCGAGCTAGGAGGCGGAAACGGGGCTCCCCTGGATGTGTGCGGGACCCCACGTGCTTGCTATCGAGTGAAGAAGGGTATGTCGGGGACCTTCTTGAGTTGCAGCAAGGGTGTGAAGGACCCTTTGGAAGTTCCAGAGGTTAGACGTGATTGACCTCGAGAAGCCTGAGCGGAAATGGGCCTCATCTCGCCTGGAGGGCAAAACCTCCTGGATTTTCTCGAGTTGCGGCAGGTGCTCTCGACTTACGACGAGGACCTCAGGGACCCGCTCTGGTGGCCTCAGGAAAGGCCAGTCCCCATGCGACTTCCTCGGGGGCCTCTCGGGATTCCTCTCCCGCCGATGCCGGGGCCGAAGACCTTGTGTGGAGTCGGGGCCGGAACCTGAGGATTCCTCTCCAGTGCTGACATGGATCTTGGGGTACTTCTGGAGTCTCCCCAGGGGAGTCAGTCCTCGTCTGGAATGCGGGCATGCACTTGCGCTATCCTCCAGAGCGGTAGCAGCAGTGTCAAGGAGTCCGCCGCGTGCATCAAAGGATCTATGGTTTTCCCTCGAGTCTTTCCCACGAGGCTTTCCCACGAGGCCTTCCCACAGGGCTGTCCCACGTGCACACGTGGTGGGAGTCGATCCTTGGCTTGAACGTCAAGGCAGTGCAAGGAAAACAGGTTCCTCTGGAATGGACTGACACATCTGGGGGACTCTTGGAATGGTGTCACGACCCTGGAGTTCCTCTCGCCTTTCCTGAGGAGAGCGCCTCTCTTTAGATGCGACGGGAACGCTGGGAATTCTTTCCCTACGAAACAGGGAAAGGATCCCTCATCTCGAGGTAGGAGGCGGAAATGGGGCTCCCCTGGATGTGTGCGGGACCCACGTGCTTCCTCTCGAGTGGAGACGGGTATGTCGGGGAACTTCTTGAGTTGCAGCAAGGGTGTGAAGGACCCTTTGGAAGGTCCAGTGGTTAGGTGTGATTGGCCTCGAGAAGCCTCAGCGGAAATGGGCCTCATCTCGCCTGGAGGGCAAAACCTCCTGGATTTTTTCGAGTTGCGGCAGGTGCTCTCGACTTACCACGGGGACCTCAGGGACCCGCTCTGTTGGCCTCAGGAAAGGCCAGTTCCCATGCGACTTCCTCGGGGGCCTCTCGGGATTCCTCTCCCGTCGCTGCCGGGGCCGAAGACCTTGTGTGGAGTCGGGGCCGGAACCAGAGGATTCCTCTCCAGTGCTGACATGGATCTTGGGGTACTTCTGGAGTCTCCCCAGGGGAGTGAGTCCTCGTCTCGAATGCGGGCATGCACTTGCGCTTTGCTCCAGAGCGGTAGCAGCAGTGTCACGCAGTCCGCCGCGTGGATCAAAGGATCTATGGTTTTCCCTCGAGTCTTTCCCACGAGGCTTTCCCACGAGGCTTTCCCACAGGGCTGTCCCACGTGCACAAGTGGTGGGAGTCGATCCTCGGCTTGAACGTCAAGGCAGTGCAGGGAAAACAGTTTCCTCTGGAATGGACTGACACATCTGGGGGACTCTTGGAATGGTGGCACGACCCTGGAGTTCCTCTCGCCTTTCCTGTGGAGAGCGCCTCCTCTTGAGATGCGACGGGAACGCCGGGAATTCTTTCCCTACGAAACAGGGAAAGGATCCCTCATCTCGAGATAGGAGGCGGAAACGGGGCTCCCCTGGATGTGTGCGGGACCCCACGTGCTTCCTCTCGAGTGGAGACGGGTATGTCGGGGAACTTCTTGAGTTGCAGCAATGGTGTGAAGGACCCTTTGCAAGTTCCAGTGGTTAGATGTGATTGGCCTCGAGAAGCCTCAGCGGAAATGGGCCTCATCTCTCCTGGAGGGCAAAACCTCCTGGATTTTCTCGAGTTGCGGCAGGTGCTCTCGACTTACGACGGGGACCTCAGGGAACCGCTCTGGTGGACTCAGGAAAGGCCAGTCCCCATGCGAGTTCCTCGGGGGCCTCTCGGGATTCCTCTCCCGTCGATGCCGGGGCCTAAGACCTTGTGTGGAGTCGGGGCCTGAACCTGAGGATTCCTCTCCAGTGCTGACATGGATCTTGGGGTACTTCTGGAGTCTCCCCAGGGGAGTCAGTCCTCGTCTCGAATGCGGGCATGCACTTGCGCTTTCCTCCAGAGCGGTAGCAGAAGTGTCACGCAGTCCGCCGGGTGGATCAAAGGATCTATGGTTTTCCCTCGAGTCTTTCCCACGAGGCTTTCCCACGAGGCTTTCCCACAGGGCTGTCCCACGTGCACACGTGGTGTGAGTCGATCCTCGGCTTGAACGTCAAGGCAGTGCAGGGAAAACAGGTTCCTCTGGAATGGACTGACACATCTGGGGGACTCTTGGAATGGTGTCACGACCCTGGAGTTCCTCTCGCCTTTCCTGTGGAGAGCGCCTCCTCTTGAGATGCGACGGGAACCCGGGAATTCTTTCCCTACGAAACAGGGAAAGGATCCCTCATCTCGAGCTAGGAGGCGGAAACGGGGCTCCCCTGGATGTGTGCGGGACCCCACGTGCTTCCTCTCGAGTGGAGACGGGTATGTCGGGGAACTTCTTGAGTTGCAGCAAGGGTGTGAAGGACCCTTTGGAAGTTCCAGTGGTTAGATGTGATTGGCCTCGAGAAGCCTCTGCGGAAATGGGCCTCATCTCGCCTGGAGGGCAAAACCTCCTGGATTTTCTCGAGTTGCGGCAGGTGCTCTCTACTTACGACGGGGACCTCAGGGACGCGCTCTGGTGGCCTCAGGAAATGCCAGTCCCCATGCGAGTTCCTCGGGGGCCTCTCGGGTTTCCTCTCCCGTCGATGCCGGGGCCTAAGACCTTGTGTGGAGTCGGGGCCGGAACCTCAGGATTCCTCTCCAGTGCTGACATGGATCTTGGGGTACTTCTGGAGTCTCCCCAGGGGAGTCAGTCCTCGTCTCGAATGCGGGCATGCACTTGCGCTTTCCTCCAGAGCGGTAGCAGAAGTGTCACGCAGTCCGCCGCGTGGATCAAAGGATCTATGGTTTTCCCTCGAGTCTTTCCCACGAGGCTTTCCCACGAGGCTTTCCCACAGGGCTGTCCCACGTGCACACGTGGTGGGAGTCGATCCTCGGCTTGAACGTCAAGGCAGTGCAGGGAAAACAGGTTCCTCTGGAATGGACTGACACATCTGGGGTACTCTTGGAATGGTGTCACGACCCTGGAGTTCCTCTCGCATTTCCTGTGGAGAGCGCCTCCTCTTGAGATGCGACGGGAACGCCGGGAATTCTTTCCCTACGAAACAGGGAAAGGATCCCTCATCTCGAGCTAGGAGTCGGAAACGGGGCTCCCCTGGATGTGTGCGGGACACCACGTGCTTCCTATCGAGTGGAGACGGGTATGTCGGGGAACTTCTTGAGTTGCAGCAAGGGTGTGAAGGACCCTTTGGAAGTTCCAGTGGTTAGATGTGATTGGCCTCGAGAAGCCTCATCGGAAATGGGCCTCATCTCGCCTGGAGGGCAAAACCTCCTGGATTTTCTCGAGTTGCGGCAGGTGCTCTCGACTTACGACGGGGACTTCAGGGACCCGCTCTGGTGGCCTCAGGAAAGGCCAGTCCCCATGCGAGTTCCTCGGGGGCCTCTCGGGATTCCTCTCCCGTCGATGCCGGGGCCTAAGACCTTGTGTGGAGTCGGGGCCGGAACCTGAGGATTCCTCTCCAGTGCTGACATGGATCTTGGGGTACTTCTGGAGTCTCCCCAGGGGAGTCAGTCCTCGTCTCGAATGCGGGCATGCACTTGCGCTTTCCTCCAGAGCGGTAGCAGAAGTGTCACGCAGTCCGCCGCGTGGATCAAAGGATCTATGGTTTTCCCTCGAGTCTTTCCCACGAGGCTTTCCCACGAGGCTTTCCCACAGGGCTGTCCCACGTGCACAAGTGGTGGGAGTCGATCCTCGGCTTGAACGTCAAGGCAGTGCAGGGAAAACAGGTTCCTCTGGAATGGACTGACACATCTGGGGGACTCTTGGAATGGTGTCACGACCCTGGAGTTCCTCTCGCCTTTCCTGTGGAGAGAGCCTCCTCTTGAGATGCGACGGGAACGCCGGGAATTCTTTCCTTACGAAACAGGGAAAGGATCCCTCATCTCGAGCTAGGAGGCGGAAACGGGGCTCCCCTGGATGTGTGCGGGACCCCACATGCTTCCTCTCGAGTGGAGACGGGTATGTCGGGGAACTTCTTGAGTTGCAGCAATGGTGTGAAGGACCCTTTGGAAGTTCCAGTGGTTAGATGTGATTGGCCTCCAGAAGCCTCAGCGGAAATGGGCCTCATCTCGCCTGGAGGGCAAAACCTCCTGGATTTTCTCGAGTTGCGGCAGGTGCTCTCGACTTACGACGGGGACCTCAGGGACCCGCTCTGGTGGCCTCAGGAAAGGCCAGTCCCCATGCGAGTTCCTCGGGGGCCTCTCGGGATTCCTCTCCCGTCGATGCCGGGGCCTAAGACCTTGTGTGGAGTCGGGGCCGGAACCTGAGGATTCCTCTCCAGTGCTGACATGGATCTTGGGGTACTTCTGGAGTCTCCCCAGGGGAGTCAGTCCTCGTCTCGAATGCGGGCATGCACTTGCGCTTTCCTCCAGAGCGGTAGCAGCAGTGTCACGCAGTCCGCCGCGTGGATCAAAGGATCTATGGTTTTCCCTCGAGTCTTTCCCACGAGGCTTTCCCACGAGGCTTTCCCACAGGGCTGTCCCACGTGCACACGTGGTGGGAGTCGATCCTCGGCTTGAACGTCAAGGCAGTGCAGGGAAAACAGGTTCCTCTGGAATGGACTGACACATCTGGGGGACTCTTGGAATGGTGTCACGACCGTGGAGTTCCTCTCGCCTTTCCTGTCGAGAGCGCCTCCTCTTGAGATGCGACGGGAACGCCGGGAATTCTTTCCTTACGAAACAGGGAAAGGATCCCTCATCTCGAGCTAGGAGGCGGAAAGGGGGCTCCCCTGGATGTGTGCGGGACCCCACGTGCTTCCTCTCGAGTGGAGACGGGTATGTCGGGGAACTTCTTGAGTTGCAGCAAGGGTGTGAAGGACCCTTTGGAAGTTCCAGTGGTTAGATGTGATTGGCCTCGAGAAGCCTCAGCGGAAATGGGCCTCATCTCGCCTGGAGGGCAAAACCTCCTGGATTTTCTCGAGTTGCGGCAGGTGCTCTCGACTTACGACGGGGACCTCAGGGAACCGCTCTGGTGGCCTCAGGAAAGGCCAGTCCCCATGCGAGTTCCTCGGGGGCCTCTCGGGATACCTCTCCCGTCGATGCCGGGGCCTAAGACCTTGTGTGGAGTCGGGGCCGGAACCTGAGGATTCCTCTCCAGTGCTGACATGGATCTTGGGGTACTTCTGGAGTCTCCCCAGGGGAGTCAGTCCCCGTCTCGAATGCGGGCATGCACTTGCGCTTTCCTCCAGAGCGGTAGCAGCAGTGTCACGCAGTCCGCCGCGTGGATCAAAGGATCTTTGGTTTTCCCTCGAGTCTTTCCCACGAGGCTTTCCCACGAGGCTTTCACACAGGGCTGTCCCACGTGCACACGTGGTGGGAGTCGATCCTCGGCTTGAACGTCAAGGCAGTGCAGGGAAAACAGGTTCCTCTGGAATGGACTGACACATCTGGGGGACTCTTAGAATGGTGGCATGACCCTGGAGTTCCTCTCGCCTTTCCTGTGGAGAGCGCCTCCTCTTGAGATGCGACGGGAATGCCGGGAATTCTTTCCCTACGTAACAGGGAAAGGATCCCTCATCTCGAGCTAGGAGGCGGAAACGGGGCTCCCCTGGATGTGTGCGGGACCCCACGTGCTTCCTCTCGAGTGGAGACGGGTATGTCGGGGAACTTCTTCAGTTGCAGCAATGGTGTGAAGGACCCTTTGGAAGTTCCAGTGGTTAGATGTGATTGGCCTCGAGAAGCCTCAGCGGAAATGGGCCTCATCTCGCCTGGAGGGCAAAACCTCCTGGATTTTCTCGAGTTGCGGCAGGTGCTCTCGACTTATGACGGGGACGTCAGGGACCCGCTCTGGTGGCCTCAGGAAAGGCCAGTCCCCATGCGAGTTCCTCGGGGGCCTCTCGGGTTTCCTCTCCCGTCGATGCCGGGGCTTAAGACCTTGTGTGGAGTCGGGGCCGGAACCTCAGGATTCCTCTCCAGTGCTGACATGTATCTTGGGGTACTTCTGGAGTCTCCCCAGGGGAGTCAGTCCTCGTCTCGAATGCGGGCATGCACTTGCGCTTTCCTCCAGAGCGGTAGCAGAAGTGTCACGCAGTCCGCCGCGTGGATCAAAGGATCTATGGTTTTCCCTCGAGTCTTTCCCACGAGGCTTTCCCACGAGGCTTTCCCACAGGGCTGTCCCACGTGCACACGTGGTGGGAGTCGATCCTCGGCTTGAACGTCAAGGTAGTGCAGGGAAAACAGGTTCCTCTGGAATGGACTGACACATCTGGGGGACTCTTGGAATGGTGTCACGACCCTGGAGTTCCTCTCGCCTTTCCTGTGGAGAGCGCCTCCTCTTGAGATGCGACGGGAACGCCGGGAATTCTTTCCCTACGAAACAGGGAAAGGATCCCTCATCTCGAGCTAGGAGGCGGAAACGGGGCTCCCCTGGATGTGTGCGGGAACCCACGTGCTTCCTCTCGAGTGGAGACGGGTATGTCGGGGAACTTCTTGAGTTGCAGCAAGGGTGTGAAGGACCCTTTGGAAGTTCCAGTGGTTAGATGTGATTGGCCTCGAGAAGCCTCAGCGGAAATGGGCCTCATCTCGCCTGGAGGGCAAAACCTCCTGGATTTTCTCGAGTTGCGGCAGGTGCTCTCGACTTACGACGGGGACCTCAGGGAACCGCTCTGGTGGCCTCAGGAAAGGCCAGTCCCCATGCGAGTTCCTCGGGGGCCTCTCGGGATACCTCTCCCGTCGATGCCGGGGCCTAAGACCTTGTGTGGAGTCGGGGCCGGAACCTGAGGATTCCTCTCCAGTGCTGACATGGATCTTGGGGTACTTCTGGAGTCTCCCCAGGGGAGTCAGTCCTCGTCTCGAATGCGGGCATGCACTTGCGCTTTCCTCCAGAGCGGTAGCAGCAGTGTCACGCAGTCCGCCGCGTGGATCAAAGGATCTATGGTTTTCCCTCGAGTCTTTCCCACGAGGCTTTCCCACGAGGCTTTCCCACAGGGCTGTCCCACGTGCACACGTGGTGGGAGTCGATCCTCGGCTTGAACGTCAAGGCAGTGCAGGGAAAACAGGTTCCTCTGGAATGGACTGACACATCTGGGGGACTCTTAGAATGGTGGCATGACCCTGGAGTTCCTCTCGCCTTTCCTGTGGAGAGCGCCTCCTCTTGAGATGCGACGGGAACGTCGGGAATTCTTTCCCTACGAAACAGGGAAAGGATCCCTCATCTCGAGCTAGGAGGCGGAAACGGGGCTCCCCTGGATGTGTGCGGGACACCACGTGCTTCCTCTCGAGTGGAGACGGGTATGTCGGGGAACTTCTTGAGTTGCAGCAAGGGTGTGAAGGACCCTTTGGAAGTTCCAGTGGTTAGATGTGATTGGCCTCGAGAAGCCTCAGCGGAAATGGGCCTCATCTCGCCTGGAGGGCAAAACCTCCTGGATTTTCTCGAGTTGCGGCAGGTGCTCTCGACTTACGACGGGGACGTCAGGGACCCGCTCTGGTGGCCTCAGGAAAGGCCAGTCCCCATGCGAGTTCCTCGGGGGCCTCTCGGGATTCCTCTCCCGTCGATGCCGGGGCCTAAGACCTTGTGTGGAGTCGGGGCCGGAACCTGAGGATTCCTCTCCAGTGCTGACATGGATCTTGGGGTACGTCTGGAGTCTCCCCAGGGGAGTCAGTCCTCGTCTCGAATGCGGGCATGCACTTGCGCTTTCCTCCAGAGCGGTAGCAGCAGTGTCACGCAGTCCGCCGCGTGGATCAAAGGATCTATGGTTTTCCCTCGAGTCTTTCCCACGAGGCTTTCCCACGAGGCTTTCCCACAGGGCTGTCCCACGTGCACACGTGGTGGGAGTCGATCCTCGGCTTGAACGTCAAGGCAGTGCAGGGAAAACAGGTTCCTCTGGAATGGACTGACACATCTGGGGGACTCTTGGAATGGTGGCACGACCCTGGAGTTCCTCTCGCCTTTCCTGTCGAGAGCGCCTCCTCTTGAGATGCGACGGGAACGCCGGGAATTCTTTCCTTACGAAACAGGGAAAGGATCCCTCATCTCGAGCTAGGAGGCGGAAAGGGGGCTCCCCTGGATGTGTGCGGGACCCCACGTGCTTCCTCTCGAGTGGAGACGGGTATGTCGGGGAACTTCTTGAGTTGCAGCAAGGGTGTGAAGGACCCTTTGGAAGTTCCAGTGGTTAGATGTGATTGGCCTCGAGAAGCCTCAGCGGAAATGGGCCTCATCTCGCCTGGAGGGCAAAACCTCCTGGATTTTCTCGAGTTGCGGCAGGTGCTCTCGACTTACGACGGGGACCTCAGGGAACCGCTCTGGTGGCCTCAGGAAAGGCCAGTCCCCATGCGAGTTCCTCGGGGGCCTCTCGGGATACCTCTCCCGTCGATGCCGGGGCCTAAGACCTTGTGTGGAGTCGGGGCCGGAACCTGAGGATTCCTCTCCAGTGCTGACATGGATCTTGGGGTACTTCTGGAGTCTCCCCAGGGGAGTCAGTCCCCGTCTCGAATGCGGGCATGCACTTGCGCTTTCCTCCAGAGCGGTAGCAGCAGTGTCACGCAGTCCGCCGCGTGGATCAAAGGATCTTTGGTTTTCCCTCGAGTCTTTCCCACGAGGCTTTCCCACGAGGCTTTCACACAGGGCTGTCCCACGTGCACACGTGGTGGGAGTCGATCCTCGGCTTGAACGTCAAGGCAGTGCAGGGAAAACAGGTTCCTCTGGAATGGACTGACACATCTGGGGGACTCTTAGAATGGTGGCATGACCCTGGAGTTCCTCTCGCCTTTCCTGTGGAGAGCGCCTCCTCTTGAGATGCGACGGGAATGCCGGGAATTCTTTCCCTACGTAACAGGGAAAGGATCCCTCATCTCGAGCTAGGAGGCGGAAACGGGGCTCCCCTGGATGTGTGCGGGACCCCACGTGCTTCCTCTCGAGTGGAGACGGGTATGTCGGGGAACTTCTTCAGTTGCAGCAATGGTGTGAAGGACCCTTTGGAAGTTCCAGTGGTTAGATGTGATTGGCCTCGAGAAGCCTCAGCGGAAATGGGCCTCATCTCGCCTGGAGGGCAAAACCTCCTGGATTTTCTCGAGTTGCGGCAGGTGCTCTCGACTTATGACGGGGACGTCAGGGACCCGCTCTGGTGGCCTCAGGAAAGGCCAGTCCCCATGCGAGTTCCTCGGGGGCCTCTCGGGTTTCCTCTCCCGTCGATGCCGGGGCTTAAGACCTTGTGTGGAGTCGGGGCCGGAACCTCAGGATTCCTCTCCAGTGCTGACATGTATCTTGGGGTACTTCTGGAGTCTCCCCAGGGGAGTCAGTCCTCGTCTCGAATGCGGGCATGCACTTGCGCTTTCCTCCAGAGCGGTAGCAGAAGTGTCACGCAGTCCGCCGCGTGGATCAAAGGATCTATGGTTTTCCCTCGAGTCTTTCCCACGAGGCTTTCCCACGAGGCTTTCCCACAGGGCTGTCCCACGTGCACACGTGGTGGGAGTCGATCCTCGGCTTGAACGTCAAGGTAGTGCAGGGAAAACAGGTTCCTCTGGAATGGACTGACACATCTGGGGGACTCTTGGAATGGTGTCACGACCCTGGAGTTCCTCTCGCCTTTCCTGTGGAGAGCGCCTCCTCTTGAGATGCGACGGGAACGCCGGGAATTCTTTCCCTACGAAACAGGGAAAGGATCCCTCATCTCGAGCTAGGAGGCGGAAACGGGGCTCCCCTGGATGTGTGCGGGAACCCACGTGCTTCCTCTCGAGTGGAGACGGGTATGTCGGGGAACTTCTTGAGTTGCAGCAAGGGTGTGAAGGACCCTTTGGAAGTTCCAGTGGTTAGATGTGATTGGCCTCGAGAAGCCTCAGCGGAAATGGGCCTCATCTCGCCTGGAGGGCAAAACCTCCTGGATTTTCTCGAGTTGCGGCAGGTGCTCTCGACTTACGACGGGGACCTCAGGGAACCGCTCTGGTGGCCTCAGGAAAGGCCAGTCCCCATGCGAGTTCCTCGGGGGCCTCTCGGGATACCTCTCCCGTCGATGCCGGGGCCTAAGACCTTGTGTGGAGTCGGGGCCGGAACCTGAGGATTCCTCTCCAGTGCTGACATGGATCTTGGGGTACTTCTGGAGTCTCCCCAGGGGAGTCAGTCCTCGTCTCGAATGCGGGCATGCACTTGCGCTTTCCTCCAGAGCGGTAGCAGCAGTGTCACGCAGTCCGCCGCGTGGATCAAAGGATCTATGGTTTTCCCTCGAGTCTTTCCCACGAGGCTTTCCCACGAGGCTTTCCCACAGGGCTGTCCCACGTGCACACGTGGTGGGAGTCGATCCTCGGCTTGAACGTCAAGGCAGTGCAGGGAAAACAGGTTCCTCTGGAATGGACTGACACATCTGGGGGACTCTTAGAATGGTGGCATGACCCTGGAGTTCCTCTCGCCTTTCCTGTGGAGAGCGCCTCCTCTTGAGATGCGACGGGAACGTCGGGAATTCTTTCCCTACGAAACAGGGAAAGGATCCCTCATCTCGAGCTAGGAGGCGGAAACGGGGCTCCCCTGGATGTGTGCGGGACACCACGTGCTTCCTCTCGAGTGGAGACGGGTATGTCGGGGAACTTCTTGAGTTGCAGCAAGGGTGTGAAGGACCCTTTGGAAGTTCCAGTGGTTAGATGTGATTGGCCTCGAGAAGCCTCAGCGGAAATGGGCCTCATCTCGCCTGGAGGGCAAAACCTCCTGGATTTTCTCGAGTTGCGGCAGGTGCTCTCGACTTACGACGGGGACGTCAGGGACCCGCTCTGGTGGCCTCAGGAAAGGCCAGTCCCCATGCGAGTTCCTCGGGGGCCTCTCGGGATTCCTCTCCCGTCGATGCCGGGGCCTAAGACCTTGTGTGGAGTCGGGGCCGGAACCTGAGGATTCCTCTCCAGTGCTGACATGGATCTTGGGGTACGTCTGGAGTCTCCCCAGGGGAGTCAGTCCTCGTCTCGAATGCGGGCATGCACTTGCGCTTTCCTCCAGAGCGGTAGCAGCAGTGTCACGCAGTCCGCCGCGTGGATCAAAGGATCTATGGTTTTCCCTCGAGTCTTTCCCACGAGGCTTTCCCACGAGGCTTTCCCACAGGGCTGTCCCACGTGCACACGTGGTGGGAGTCGATCCTCGGCTTGAACGTCAAGGCAGTGAAGGGAAAACAGGTTCCTCTGGAATGGACTGACACATCTGGGGGACTCTTGGAATGGTGGCACGACCCTGGAGTTCCTCTCGCCTTTCCTGTGGAGAGCGCCTCCTCTTGAGATGCGACGGGAACGCCGGGAATTCTTTCCCTACGAAACAGGGAAAGGATCCCTCATCTCGAGCTAGGAGGCTGAAACGGGGCTAACCTGGATGTGTGCGGGACCCCACGTGCTTCCTCTCGAGTGGAGACGGGTATGTCGGGGAACTTCTTGAGTTGCAGCAATGGTGTGAAGGACCCTTTGCAAGTTCCAGTGGTTAGATGTGATTGGCCTCGAGAAGCCTCAGCGGAAATGGGCCTCATCTCGCCTGGAGGGCAAAACCTCCTGGATTTTCTCGAGTTGCGGCAGGTGCTCTCGACTTACGACGGGGACCTCAGGGAACCGCTCTGGTGGCCTCAGGAAAGGCCAGTCCCCATGCGAGTTCCTCGGGGGCCTCTCGGGATTCCTCTCCCGTCGATGCCGGGGCCTAAGACCTTGTGTGGAGTCGGGGCCGGAACCTGAGGATTCCTCTCCAGTGCTGACATGGATCTTGGGGTACTTCTGGAGTCTCCCCAGGGGAGTCAGTCCTCGTCTCGAATGCGGGCATGCACTTGCGCTTTCCTCCAGAGCGGTAGCAGCAGTGTCACCCAGTCCGCCGCGTGGATCAAAGGATCTATGGTTTTCCCTCGAGTCTTTCCCACGAGGCTTTCCCACGAGGCTTTCCCACAGGGCTGTCCCACGTGCACACGTGGTGGGAGTCGATCCTCGGCTTGAACGTCAAGGCAGTGCAGGGAAAACAGGTTCCTCTGGAATGGACTGACACATCTGGGGGACTCTTGGAATGGTGGCATGACCCTGGAGTTCCTCTCGCCTTTCCTGTGGAGAGCGCCTCCTCTTGAGATGCGACGGGAACGCCGGGAATTCTTTCCCTACGAAACAGGGAAAGGATCCCTCATCTCGAGCTAGGAGGCAGAAACGGGGCTCCCCTGGATGTGTGCGGGACCCCACGTGCTTCCTCTCGAGTGGAGACGGGTATGTCGGGGTACTTCTTGAGTTGCAGCAATGGTGTGAAGAACCCTTTGCAAGTTCCAGTGGTTAGATGTGATTGGCCTCGAGAAGCCTCAGCGGAAATGGGCCTCATCTCGCCTGGAGGGCAAAACCTCCTGGATTTTCTCGAGTTGCGGCAGGTGCTCTCGACTTATGACGGGGACGTCAGGGACCCGCTCTGGTGGCCTCAGGAAAGGCCAGTCCCCATGCGAGTTCCTCGGGGGCTCTCGGGATTCCTCACCCTTCGATGCCGGGGCCTAAGACCTTGTGTGGAGTCGGGGCCGGAACCTGAGGATTCCTCTCCAGTGCTGACATGGATCTTGGGGTACTTCAGGAGTCTCCCCAGGGGAGTCAGTCCTCGTCTCGAATGCGGGCATGCACTTGCGCTTTCCTCCAGAGCGGTAGCAGCAGTGTCACGCAGTCCGCCGCGTGGATCAAAGGATCTATGGTTTTCCCTCGAGTCTTTCCCACGAGGCTTTCCCACGAGGCTTTCCCACAGGGCTGTCCCACGTGCACACGTGGTGGGAGTCGATCCTCGGCTTGAACGTCAAGGCAGTGCAGGGAAAACAGGTTCCACTGGAATGGACTGACACATCTGGGGGACTCTTGGAATGGTGGCACGACCCTGGAGTTCCTCTCGCCTTTCCTGTGGAGAGCGCCTCCTCTTGAGATGCGACGGGAACGCCGGGAATTCTTTCCCTACGAAACAGGGAAAGGATCCCTCATCTCGAGCTAGGAGGCGGAAACGGGGCTCCCCTGGATGTGTGCGGGACCCACGTGCTTCCTCTCGAGTGGAGACGGGTATGTCGGGGAACTTCTTGAGTTGCAGCAAGGGTGTGAAGGACCCTTTGGAAGTTCCAGTGGTTAGACCTGATTAGCCTCGAGAAGCCTCAGCGGAAATGGGCCTCATCTCGCCTGGAGGGCAAAACCTCCTGGATTTTCTCGAGTTGCGGCAGGTGCTCTCGACTTACGACGGGGACCTCAGGGACCCGCTCTGGTGGCCTCAGGAAAGGCCAGTCCCCATGCGAGTTCCTCGGGGGCCTCTCGGGATTCCTCTCCCGTCGATGCCGGGGCCTAAGACCTTGTGTGGAGTCGGGGCCGGAACCTGAGGATTCCTCTCCAGTGCTGACATGGATCTTGGGGTACTTCTGGAGTCTCCCCAGGGGAGTCAGTCCTCGTCTCGAATGCGGGCATGCACTTGCGCTTTCCTCCAGAGCGGTAGCAGCAGTGTCACGCAGTCCGCCGCGTGGATCAAAGGATCTATGGTTTTCCCTCGAGTCTTTCCCACGAGGCTTTCCCACGAGGCTTTCCCACAGGGCTGTCCCAGGTGCACACGTGGTGGGAGTCGATCCTCGGCTTGAACGTCAAGGCAGTGCAGGGAAAACAGGTTCCTCTGGAATGGACTGACACATCTGGGGGACTCTTGGAATGGTGTCAGGACCCTGGAGTTCCTCTCGCCTTTCCTGTGGAGAGCGCCTCCTCTTGAGAAGCGACGGGAACGCCGGGAATTCTTTCCCTACGAAACAGGGAAAGGATCCCTCATCTCGAGCTAGGAGGCGGAAACGGGCTCCCCTGGATGTGTGCGGGACCCCACGTGCTTCCTCTCGAGTGGAGACGGGTATGTCGGGGAACTTCTTGAGTTGCAGCAATGGTGTGAAGGACCCTTTGGAAGTTCCAGTGGTTAGATGTGATTGGCCTCGAGAAGCCTCAGCGGAAATGGGCCTCATCTCGCCTGGAGGGCAAAACCTCCTGGATTTTCTCGAGTTGCGGCAGGTGCTCTCGACTTATGACGGGGACGTCAGGGACCCGCTCTGGTGGCCTCAGGAAAGGCCAGTCCCCATGCGAGTTCCTCGGGGGCTCTCGGGATTCCTCTCCCGTCGATTCCGGGGCCTAAGACCTTGTGTGGAGTCGGGGCCGGAACCTGAGGATTACTCTCCAGTGCTGACATGAATCTTGGGGTACTTCTGGAGTCTCCCCAGGGGAGTCAGTCCTCGTCTCGAATGCGGGCATGCACTTGCGCTTTCCTCCAGAGCGGTAGCAGCAGTGTCACGCAGTCCGCCGCGTGGATCAAAGGATCTATGGTTTTCCCTCGAGTCTTTCCCACGAGGCTTTCCCACGAGGCTTTCCCACAGGGATGTCCCACGTGCACACGTGGTGGGAGTCGATCCTCTGCATGAACGTCAAGGCAGTGCAGGGAAAACAGGTTCCTCTGGAATGGACTGACACATCTGGGGGACTCTTGGAATGGTGGCACGACCCTGGAGTTCCTCTCGCCTTTCCTGTGGAGAGCGCCTCCTCTTGAGATGCGACGGGAACGCCGGGAATTCTTTCCCTACGAAACAGGGAAAGGATCCCTCATCTCGAGCTAGGAGGCGGAAACGGGGCTCCCCTGGATGTGTGCGGGACCCCACGTGCTTCCTCTCGAGTGGAGACGGGTATGTCGGGGAACTTCTTGAGTTGCAGCAATGGTGTGAAGGACCCTTTGTAAGTTCCAGTGGTTAGATGTGATTGGCCTCGAGAAGCCTCAGCGGAAATGGGCCTCATCTCGCCTGGAGGGCAAAACCTCCTGGATTTTCTCGAATTGCGGCAGGTGCTCTCGACTTACGACGGGGACGTCAGGGACCCGCTCTGGTGGCCTCAGGAAAGGCCAGTCCCCTTGCGAGTTCCTCGGGGGCCTCTCGGGATTCCTCTCCCGTCGATGCCGGGGCCTAAGACCTTGTGTGGAGTCGGGGCCGGAACCTGAGGATTCCTCTCCAGTGCTGACATGGATCTTGGGGTACTTCTGGAGTCTCCCCAGGGGAGTCAGTCCTCGTCTCGAATGCGGGCATGTACTTGCGCTTTCCTCCAGAGCGGTAGCAGCAGTGTCACGCAGTCCGCCGCGTGGATCAAAGGATCTATGGTTTTCCCTCGAGTCTTTCCCACGAGGCTTTCCCACGAGGCTTTCCCACAGGGCTGTCCCACGTGCACACGTGGTGGGAGTCGATCCTCGGCTTGAACGTCAAGGCAGTGCAGGGAAAACAGGTTCCTCTGGAATGGACTGACACATCTGGGGGACTCTTGGAATGGTGGCACGACCCTGGAGTTCCTCTCGCCTTTCCTGTGGAGAGCGCCTCCTCTTGAGATGCGACGGGAACGCCGGGAATTCTTTCCCTACGAAACAGGGAAAGGATCCCTCATCTCGAGCTAGGAGTCGGAAACGGAGCACCCCTGGATGTGTGCGGGACCCCACGTGCTTCCTCTCGAGTGGAAACGGGTATGTCGGGGAACTTCTTGAGTTGCAGCAATGGTGTGAAGGACCCTTTGGAAGTTCCAGTGGTTAGATGTGATTGGCCTCGAGAAGCCTCAGCGGAAATGGGCCTCATCTCGCCTGGAGGGCAAAACCTCCTGGATTTTCTCGAGTTGCGGCAGGTCCTCTCGACTTACGACGGGGACCTCAGGGAACCGCTCTGGTGGCCTCAGGAAAGGCCAGTCCCCATGCGAGTTCCACGGGGGCCTCTCGGGATTCCTCTCCCGTCGATGCCGGGGCCTAAGACCTTGTGTGGAGTCGGGGCCGGAACCTGAGGATTCCTCTCCAGTGCTGACATGGATCTTGGGGTACTTCTGGAGTCTCCCCAGGGGAGTCAGTCCTCGTCTCGAATGCGGGCATGCACTTGCACTTTCCTCCAGAGCGGTAGCAGCAGTGTCACGCAGTCCGCCGCGTGGATCAAAGGATCTATGGTTTTCCCTCGAGTCTTTCCCACGAGGCTTTCCCACGAGGATTTCCCACAGGGCTGTCCCACGTGCACACGTGGTGGGAGTCGATCCTCGGCTTGAACGTCAAGGCAGTGCAGGGAAAACAGGTTCCTCTGGAATGGACTGACACATCTGGGGACTCTTGGAATGGTGTCACGACCCTGGAGTTCCTCTCGCCTTTCCTGTGGAGAGCGCCTCCTCTTGAGATGCGACGGGAACGCCGGGAATTCTTTCCCTACGAAACAGGGAAAGGATCCCTCATCTCGAGCTAGGAGGCGGAAACGGGGCTCCCCTGGATGTGTGCGGGACCCACGTGCTTCCTCTCGAGTGGAGACGGGTATGTCGGGGAACTTCTTGAGTTGCAGCAAGGGTGTGAAGGACCCTTTGGAAGTTCCAGTGGTTAGACCTGATTAGCCTCGAGAAGCCTCAGCGGAAATGGGCCTCATCTCGCCTGGAGGGCAAAACCTCCTGGATTTTCTCGAGTTGCGGCAGGTGCTCTCGACTTACGACGGGGACCTCAGGGACCCGCTCTGGTGGCCTCAGGAAAGGCCAGTCCCCATGCGAGTTCCTCGGGGGCCTCTCGGGATTCCTCTCCCGTCGATGCCGGGGCCTAAGACCTTGTGTGGAGTCGGGGCCGGAACCTGAGGATTCCTCTCCAGTGCTGACATGGATCTTGGGGTACTTCTGGAGTCTCCCCAGGGGAGTCAGTCCTCCTCTCGAACGCGGGCATGCACTTGCGCTTTCCTCCAGAGCGGTAGCAGCAGTGTCACGCAGTCCGCCGCGTGGATCAGAGGATCTATGGTTTTCCCTCGAGTCTTTCCCACGAGGCTTTCCCACGAGGCTTTCCCACAGGGCTGTCCCACGTGCACACGTGGTGGGAGTCGATCCTCGGCTTGAACGTCAAGGCAGTGCAGGGAAAACAGGTTCCTCTGGAATGGACTGACACATCGGGGGGACTCTTGGAATGGTGTCACGACCCTGGAATTCCTCTCGCCTTTCCTGTGGAGAGCGCCTCCTCTTGAGATGCGACGGGAACGCCGGGAATTCTTTCCCTACGAAACAGGGAAAGGATCCCTCATCTCGAGCTAGGAGGCGGAAACGGGGCTCCCCTGGATGTGTGCGGGACCCCACGTGCTTCCTCTCGAGTGGAGACGGGTATGTCGGGGAACTTCTTGAGTTGCAGCAATGGTGTGAAGGAACCTTTGGAAGTTCCAGTGGTTAGATGTGATTGGCCTCGAGAAGCCTCAGCGGAAATGGGCCTCATCTCGCCTGGAGGGCAAAACCTCCTGGATTTTCTCGAATTGCGGCAGGTGCTCTCGACTTACGACGGGGACCTCAGGGACCCGCTCTGGTGGCCTCAGGAAAGGCCAGTCCCCATGCGAGTTCCTCGGGGGCCTCTCGGGATTCCTCTCCCGTCATGCCGGAGCCTAAGACCTTGTGTGGAGTCGGGGCCGGAACCTGAGGATTCCTCTCCAGTGCTGACATGGATCTTGGGGTACTTCTGGAGTCTCCCCAGGGGAGTCAGTCCTCGTCTCGAATGCGGGCATGCACTTGCGCTTTCCTCCAGAGCGGTAGCAGCAGTGTCACGCAGTCCGCCGCGTGGATCAAAGGATCTATGGTTTTCCCTCGAGTCTTTCCCACGAGGCTTTCCCACGAGGCTTTCCCACAGGGCTGTCCCAGGTGCACACGTGGTGGGAGTCGATCCTCGGCTTGAACGTCAAGGCAGTGCAGGGAAAACAGGTTCCTCTGGAATGGACTGACACATCTGGGGGACTCTTGGAATGGTGTCAGGACCCTGGAGTTCCTCTCGCCTTTCCTGTGGAGAGCGCCTCCTCTTGAGAAGCGACGGGAACGCCGGGAATTCTTTCCCTACGAAACAGGGAAAGGATCCCTCATCTCGAGCTAGGAGGCGGAAACGGGCTCCCCTGGATGTGTGCGGGACCCCACGTGCTTCCTCTCGAGTGGAGACGGGTATGTCGGGGAACTTCTTGAGTTGCAGCAATGGTGTGAAGGACCCTTTGGAAGTTCCAGTGGTTAGATGTGATTGGCCTCGAGAAGCCTCAGCGGAAATGGGCCTCATCTCGCCTGGAGGGCAAAACCTCCTGGATTTTCTCGAGTTGCGGCAGGTGCTCTCGACTTATGACGGGGACGTCAGGGACCCGCTCTGGTGGCCTCAGGAAAGGCCAGTCCCCATGCGAGTTCCTCGGGGGCTCTCGGGATTCCTCTCCCGTCGATTCCGGGGCCTAAGACCTTGTGTGGAGTCGGGGCCGGAACCTGAGGATTACTCTCCAGTGCTGACATGAATCTTGGGGTACTTCTGGAGTCTCCCCAGGGGAGTCAGTCCTCGTCTCGAATGCGGGCATGCACTTGCGCTTTCCTCCAGAGCGGTAGCAGCAGTGTCACGCAGTCCGCCGCATGGATCAAAGGATCTATGGTTTTCCCTCGAGTCTTTCCCACGAGGCTTTCCCACGAGGCTTTCCCACAGGGATGTCCCACGTGCACACGTGGTGGGAGTCGATCCTCTGCATGAACGTCAAGGCAGTGCAGGGAAAACAGGTTCCTCTGGAATGGACTGACACATCTGGGGGACTCTTGGAATGGTGGCACGACCCTGGAGTTCCTCTCGCCTTTCCTGTGGAGAGCGCCTCCTCTTGAGATGCGACGGGAACGCCGGGAATTCTTTCCCTACGAAACAGGGAAAGGATCCCTCATCTCGAGCTAGGAGGCGGAAACGGGGCTCCCCTGGATGTGTGCGGGACCCCACGTGCTTCCTCTCGAGTGGAGACGGGTATGTCGGGGAACTTCTTGAGTTGCAGCAATGGTGTGAAGGACCCTTTGTAAGTTCCAGTGGTTAGATGTGATTGGCCTCGAGAAGCCTCAGCGGAAATGGGCCTCATCTCGCCTGGAGGGCAAAACCTCCTGGATTTTCTCGAATTGCGGCAGGTGCTCTCGACTTACGACGGGGACGTCAGGGACCCGCTCTGGTGGCCTCAGGAAAGGCCAGTCCCCTTGCGAGTTCCTCGGGGGCCTCTCGGGATTCCTCTCCCGTCGATGCCGGGGCCTAAGACCTTGTGTGGAGTCGGGGCCGGAACCTGAGGATTCCTCTCCAGTGCTGACATGGATCTTGGGGTACTTCTGGAGTCTCCCCAGGGGAGTCAGTCCTCGTCTCGAATGCGGGCATGCACTTGCGCTTTCCTCCAGAGCGGTAGCAGCAGTGTCACGCAGTCCGCCGCGTGGATCAAAGGATCTATGGTTTTCCCTCGAGTCTTTCCCACGAGGCTTTCCCACGAGGCTTTCCCACAGGGCTGTCCCACGTGCACACGTGGTGGGAGTCGATCCTCGGCTTGAACGTCAAGGCAGTGCAGGGAAAACAGGTTCCTCTGGAATGGACTGACACATCTGGGGGACTCTTGGAATGGTGGCACGATCCTGGAGTTCCTCTCGCCTTTCCTGTGGAGAGCGCCTCCTCTTGAGATGCGACGGGAACGCCGGGAATTCTTTCCCTACGAAACAGGGAAAGGATCCCTCATCTCGAGCTAGGAGTCGGAAACGGAGCACCCCTGGATGTGTGCGGGACCCCACGTGCTTCCTCTCGAGTGGAGACGGGTATGTCGGGGAACTTCTTGAGTTGCAGCAATGGTGTGAAGGACCCTTTGGAAGTTCCAGTGGTTAGATGTGATTGGCCTCGAGAAGCCTCAGCGGAAATGGGCCTCATCTCGCCTGGAGGGCAAAACCTCCTGGATTTTCTCGAGTTGCGGCAGGTCCTCTCGACTTACAACGGGGACCTCAGGGAACCGCTCTGGTGGCCTCAGGAAAGGCCAGTCCCCATGCGAGTTCCACGGGGGCCTCTCGGGATTCCTCTCCCGTCGATGCCGGGGCCTAAGACCTTGTGTGGAGTCGGGGCCGGAACCTGAGGATTCCTCTCCAGTGCTGACATGGATCTTGGGGTACTTCTGGAGTCTCCCCAGGGGAGTCAGTCCTCGTCTCGAATGCGGGCATGCACTTGCACTTTCCTCCAGAGCGGTAGCAGCAGTGTCACGCAGTCCGCCGCGTGGATCAAAGGATCGATGGTTTTCCCTCGAGTCTTTCCCACGAGGCTTTCCCACGAGGATTTCCCACAGGGCTGTCCCACGTGCACACGTGGTGGGAGTCGATCCTCGGCTTGAACGTCAAGGCAGTGCAGGGAAAACAGGTTCCTCTGGAATGGACTGACACATCTGGGGACTCTTGGAATGGTGTCACGACCCTGGAGTTCCTCTCGCCTTTCCTGTGGAGAGCGCCTCCTCTTGAGATGCGACGGGAACGCCGGGAATTCTTTCCCTACGAAACAGGGAAAGGATCCCTCATCTCGAGCTAGGAGGCGGAAACGGGGCTCCCCTGGATGTGTGCGGGACCCACGTGCTTCCTCTCGAGTGGAGACGGGTATGTCGGGGAACTTCTTGAGTTGCAGCAAGGGTGTGAAGGACCCTTTGGAAGTTCCAGTGGTTAGACCTGATTAGCCTCGAGAAGCCTCAGCGGAAATGGGCCTCATCTCGCCTGGAGGGCAAAACCTCCTGGATTTTCTCGAGTTGCGGCAGGTGCTCTCGACTTACGACGGGGACCTCAGGGACCCGCTCTGGTGGCCTCAGGAAAGGCCAGTCCCCATGCGAGTTCCTCGGGGGCCTCTCGGGATTCCTCTCCCGTCGATGCCGGGGCCTAAGACCTTGTGTGGAGTCGGGGCCGGAACCTGAGGATTCCTCACCAGTGCTGACATGGATCTTGGGGTACTTCTGGAGTCTCCCCAGGGGAGTCAGTCCTCCTCTCGAACGCGGGCATGCACTTGCGCTTTCCTCCAGAGCGGTAGCAGCAGTGTCACGCAGTCCGCCGCGTGGATCAGAGGATCTATGGTTTTCCCTCGAGTCTTTCCCACGAGGCTTTCCCACGAGGCTTTCCCACAGGGCTGTCCCACGTGCACACGTGGTGGGAGTCGATCCTCGGCTTGAACGTCAAGGCAGTGCAGGGAAAACAGGTTCCTCTGGAATGGACTGACACATCGGGGGGACTCTTGGAATGGTGTCACGACCCTGGAGTTCCTCTCGCCTTTCCTGTGGAGAGCGCCTCCTCTTGAGATGCGACGGGAACGCCGGGAATTCTTTCCCTACGAAACAGGGAAAGGATCCCTCATCTCGAGCTAGGAGGCGGAAACGGGGCTCCCCTGGATGTGTGCGGGACCCCACGTGCTTCCTCTCGAGTGGAGACGGGTATGTCGGGGAACTTCTTGAGTTGCAGCAATGGTGTGAAGGAACCTTTGGCAGTTCCAGTGGTTAGATGTGATTGGCCTCGAGAAGCCTCAGCGGAAATGGGCCTCATCTCGCCTGGAGGGCAAAACCTCCTGGATTTTCTCGAATTGCGGCAGGTGCTCTCGACTTACGACGGGGACCTCAGGGACCCGCTCTGGTGGCCTCAGGAAAGGCCAGTCCCCATGCGAGTTCCTCGGGGGCCTCTCGGGATTCCTCTCCCGTCATGCCGGAGCCTAAGACCTTGTGTGGAGTCGGGGCCGGAACCTGAGGATTCCTCTCCAGTGCTGACATGGATCTTGGGGTACTTCTGGAGTCTCCCCAGGGGAGTCAGTCCTCGTCTCGAATGCGGGCATGCACTTGCGCTTTCCTCCAGAGCGGTAGAAGCAGTGTCACGCAGTCCGCCGCGTGGATCAAAGGATCTATGGTTTTCCCTCGAGTCTTTCCCACGAGGCTTTCCCACGAGGCTTTCCCACTGGGCTGTCCCACGTGCACACGTGGTGGGAGTCGATCCTCGGCTTGAACGTCAAGGCAGTGCAGGGAAAACAGGTTCCTCTGGAATGGACTGACACATCTGGGGGACTCTTGGAATGGTGGCACGACCCTGGAGTTCCTCTCGCCTTTCCTGTGGAGAGCGCCTCCTCTTGAGATGCGACGGGAACGCCGGGAATTCTTTCCCTACGAAACAGGGAAAGGATCCCTCATCTCGAGCTAGGAGGCGGAAACGGAGCACCCCTGGATGTGTGCGGGACCCCACGTGCTTCCTCTCGAGTGGAGACGGGTATGTCGGGGAACTTCTTGAGTTGCAGCAATGGTGTGAAGGACCCTTTGGAAGTTCCAGTGGTTAGATGTGATTGGCCTCGAGAAGCCTCAGCGGAAATGGGCCTCATCTCGCCTGGAGGGCAAAACCTCCTGGATTTTCTCGAGTTGCGGCAGGTCCTCTCGACTTACGACGGGGACCTCAGGGAACCGCTCTGGTGGCCTCAGGAAAGGCCAGTCCCCATGCGAGTTCCACGGGGGCCTCTCGGGATTCCTCTCCCGTCGATGCCGGGGCCTAAGACCTTGTGTGGAGTCAGGGCCGGAACCTGAGGATTCCTCTCCAGTGCTGACATGGATCTTGGGGTACTTCTGGAGTCTCCCCAGGGGAGTCAGTCCTCGTCTCGAATGCGGGCATGCACTTGCGCTTTCCTCCAGAGCGGTAGCAGCAGTGTCATGCAGTCCGCCGCGTGGATCAAAGGATCTATGGTTTTCCCTCGAGTCTTTCCCACGAGGCTTTCCCACGAGGCTTTCCCACAGGGCTGTCCCACGTGCACACGTGGTGGGAGTCGATCCTCGGCTTGAACGTCAAGGCAGTGCAGGGAAAACAGGTTCCTCTGGAATGGACTGACACATCTGGGGGACTCTTGGAATGGTGTCACGACCCTGGAGTTCCTCTCGCCTTTCCTGTGGAGAGCGCCTCCTCTTGAGATGCGACGGGAACGCCGGGAATTCTTTCCCTACGAAACAGGGAAAGGATCCCTCATCTCGAGCTAGGAGGCGGAAACGGGGCTCCCCTGGATGTGTGCGGGACCCCACGTGCTTCCTCTCGAGTGGAGACGGGTATGTCGGGGAACTTCTTGAGTTGCAGCAAGGGTGTGAAGGACCCTTTGGAAGTTCCAGTGGTTAGATGTGATTGGCCTCGAGAAGCCTCAGCGGAAATGGGCCTCATCTCGCCTGGAGGGCAAAACCTCCTGGATTTTCTCGAGTTGCGGCAGGTGCTCTCGACTTATGACGGGGACGTCAGGGACCCGCTCTGGTGGCCTCAGGAAAGGCCAGTCCCCATGCGAGTTCCTCGGGGGCTCTCGGGATTCCTCTCCCGTCGATTCCGGGGCCTAAGACCTTGTGTGGAGTCGGGGCCGAAACCTGAGGATTACTCTCCAGTGCTGACATGGATCTTGGGGTACTTCTGGAGTCTCCCCAGGGGAGTCAGTCCTCGTCTCGAATGCGAGCATGCACTTGCGCTTTCCTCCAGAGCGGTAGCAGCAGTGTCACGCAGTCCGCCGCGTGGATCAAAGGATCTATGGTTTTCCCTCGAGTCTTTCCCACGAGGCTTTCCCACGAGGCTTTCCCACAGGGCTGTCCCACGTGCACACGTGGTGGGAGTCGATGCTCGGCTTGAACGTCAAGGCAGTGCAGGGAAAACAGGTTCCTCTGGATAGGACTGACACATCTGGGGTCTCTTGGAATGGTGGCACGACCCTGGAGTTCCTCTCGCCTTTCCTGTGGAGAGCGCCTCCTCTTGAGATGCGACGGGAACGCCGGGAATTCTTTCCCTACGAAACAGGGAAAGGATCCCTCATCTCGAGCTAGGAGGCGGAAACGGGGCTCCCCTGGATGTGTGCGGGACCCCACGTGCTTCCTCTCGAGTGGAGACGGGTATGTCGGGGAACTTCTTGAGTTGCAGCAAGGGTGTGAAGGACCCTTTGGAAGTTCCAGTGGTTAGATGTGATTGGCCTCGAGAAGCCTCAGCGGAAATGGGCCTCATCTCGCCTGGAGGGCAAAACCTCCTGGATTTTCTCGAGTTGCGGCAGGTGCTCTCGACTTATGACGGGGACGTCAGGGACCCG
Organism: Ovis canadensis; assembly: GCF_042477335.2. Taxonomy (NCBI): domain Eukaryota; kingdom Metazoa; phylum Chordata; class Mammalia; order Artiodactyla; family Bovidae; genus Ovis; species Ovis canadensis. The sequence goes on from NC_091252.1 coordinate 7,245,296, forward strand.
CTCTGGTGGCCTCAGGAAAGGCCAGTCCCCATGCGAGTTCCTCGGGGGCTCTCGGGATTCCTCTCCCGTCGATTCCGGGGCCTAAGACCTTGTGTGGAGTCGGGGCCGAAACCTGAGGATTACTCTCCAGTGCTGACATGGATCTTGGGGTACTTCTGGAGTCTCCCCAGGGGAGTCAGTCCTCGTCTCGAATGCGAGCATGCACTTGCGCTTTCCTCCAGAGCGGTAGCAGCAGTGTCACGCAGTCCGCCGCGTGGATCAAAGGATCTATGGTTTTCCCTCGAGTCTTTCCCACGAGGCTTTCCCACGAGGCTTTCCCACAGGGCTGTCCCACGTGCACACGTGGTGGGAGTCGATCCTTGGCTTGAACGTCAAGGCAGTGCAGGGAAAACAGGTTCCTCTGGATAGGACTGACACATCTGGGGTCTCTTGGAATGGTGGCACGACCCTGGAGTTCCTCTCGCCTTTCCTGTGGAGAGCGCCTCCTCTTGAGATGCGACGGGAACGCCGGGAATTCTTTCCCTACGAAACAGGGAAAGGATCCCTCATCTCGAGCTAGGAGGCGGAAACGGGGCTCCCCTGGATGTGTGCGGGACACCACGTGCTTCCTCTCGAGTGCAGACGGGTATGTCGGGGAACTTCTTGAGTTGCAGCAAGGGTGTGAAGGACCCTTTGCAAGTTCCAGTGGTTAGATGTGATTGGCCTCGAGAAGCCTCAGCGGAAATGGGCCTCATCTCGCCTGGAGGGCAAAACCTCCTGGATTTTCTCGAGTTGCGGCAGGTGCTCTCGACTTACGACGGGGACCTCAGGGACCCGCTCTGGTGGCCTCAGGAAAGGCCAGTCCCCATGCGAGTTCCTCGGGGGCCTCTCGGGATTCCTCTCCCGTCGATGCCGGGGCCTAAGACCTTGTGTGGAGTCGGGGCCGGAACCTGAGGATTCCTCTCCAGTGCTGACATGGATCTTGGGGTACTTCTGGAGTCTCCCCAGGGGAGTCAGTCCTCGTCTCGAATGCGGGCATGCACTTGCGCTTTCCTCCAGAGCGGTAGCAGCAGTGTCACGCAGTCCGCCGCGTGGATCAAAGGATCTATGGTTTTCCCTCGAGTCTTTCCCACGAGGCTTTCCCACGAGGCTTTCCCACAGGGCTGTCCCACGTGCACACGTGGTGGGAGTCGATCCTCGGCTTGAACGTCAAGGCAGTGCAGGGAAAACAGGTTCCTCTGGAATGGACGGACACATCTGGGGTCTCTTGGAATGGTGGCACGACCCTGGAGTTCCTCTCGCCTTTCCTGTGGAGAGCGCCTCCTCTTGAGATGCGACGGGAACCCCGGGAATTCTTTCCCTACGAAACAAGGAAAGGATCCCTCATCTCGAGCTAGGAGGCGGAAACGGGGCTCCCCTGGATGTGTGCGGGACACCACGTGCTTCCTCTCGAGTGCAGACGGGTATGTCGGGGAACTTCTTGAGTTGCAGCAAGGGTGTGAAGGACCCTTTGGAAGTTCCAGTGGTTAGATGTGATTGGCCTCGAGAAGCCTCAGCGGAAATGGGCCTCATCTCGCCTGGAGGGCAAAACCTCCTGGATTTTCTCGAGTTGCGGCAGGTGCTCTCGACTTACGACGGGGACATCAGGGACCCGCTCTGGTGGCCTCAGGAAAGGCCAGTCCCCATGCGAGTTCTTCGGGGGCCTCTCGGGATTCCTCTCCCGTCGATGCCGGGGCCTAAGACCTTGTGTGGAGTCGGGGCCGGAACCTGAGGATTCCTCTCCAGTGCTGACATGGATCTTGGGGTATTCTGGAGTCTCCCCAGGGGAGTCAGTCCTCGTCTCGAATGCGGGCATGCACTTGCGCTTTCCTCCAGAGCGGTAGCAGCAGTGTCACGCAGTCCGCCGCGTGGATCAAAGGATGTATGGTTTTCCCTCGAGTCTTTCCCACGAGGCTTTCCCACGAGGCTTTCCCACAGGGCTGTCCCACGTGCACACGTGGTGGGAGTCGATCCTCGGCTTGAACGTCAAGGCAGTGCAGGGAAAACAGGTTCCTCTGGAATGGACTGACACATCTGGGGGACTCTTGGAATGGTGACACGACCCTGGAGTTCCTCTCGCCTTTCCTGTGGAGAGCGCCTCCTCTTGAGATGCGACGGGAACGCCGGGAATTCTTTCCCTACGAAACAGGGAAAGGATCCCTCATCTCGAGCTAGGAGGCGGAAAAGGGGCTCCCCTGGATGTGTGCGGGACCCGACGTGCTTCCTCTCGAGTGGAGACGGGTATGTCGGGGAACTTCTTGAGTTGCAGCAATGGTGTGAAGGACCCTTTGCAAGTTCCAGTGGTTAGACGTGATTGGCCTCGAGAAGCCTCAGCGGAAATGGGCCTCATCTCGCCTGGAGGGCAAAACCTCCTGGATTTTCTCGAGTTGCGGCAGGTGCTCTCGACTTACGACGGGGACCTCAGGGACCCGCTCTGGTGGCCTCAGGAAAGGCCAGTCCCCATGCGAGTTCCTCGGGGGCCTCTCGGGATTCCTCTCCCGTCGATGCCGGGGCCTAAGACCTTGTGTGGAGTCGGGGCCGGAACCTGAGGATTCCTCTCCAGTGCTGACATGGATCTTGGGGTACTTCTGGAGTCTCCCCAGGGGAGTCAATCCTCGTCTCGAATGCGGGCATGCACTTGCGCTTTCCTCCAGAGCGGTAGCAGCAGTGTCACGCAGTCCGCCGCGTGGATCAAAGGATCTATGGTTTTCCCTCGAGTCTTTCCCACGAGGCTTTCCCACGAGGCTTTCCCACAGGGCTGTCCCACGTGCACACGTGGTGGGAGTCGATCCTCGGCTTGAACGTCAAGGCAGTGCAGGGAAAACAGGTTCCTCTGGAATGGACTGACACATCTGGGGGACTCTTGGAATGTTGGCACGACCCTGGAGTTCCTCTCGCCTTTCCTGTGGAGAGCGCCTCCTCTTGAGATGCGACGGGAACGCCGGGAATTCTTTCCCTACGAAACAGGGAAAGGATCCCTCATCTCGAGCTAGGGGGCGGAAACGGGGCTCCCCTTGATGTGTGCGGGACCCCACGTGCTTCCTCTCGAGTGGAGACGGGTATGTCGGGGAACTTCTTGAGTTGCAGCAATGGTGTGAAGGACCCTTTGGAAGTTCCAGTGGTTAGATGTGATTGGCCTCGAGAAGCCTCAGCGGAAATGGGCCTCATCTCGCCTGGAGGGCAAAACCTCCTGGATTTTCTCGAGTTGCGGCAGGTGCTCTCGACTTACGACGGGGACCTCAGGGACCCGCTCTGGTGGCCTCAGGAAAGGCCAGTCCCCATGCGAGTTCCTCGGGGGCCTCTCGGGATTCCTCTCCCGTCGATGCCGAGGCCTAAGACCTTGTGTGGAGTCGGGGCCGGAACCTGAGGTTTCCTCTCCTGTGCTGACATGGATCTTGGGGTACTTCTGGAGTCTCCCCAGGGGAGTCAGTCCTCGTCTCGAATGCGGGCATGCACTTGCGCTTTCCTCCAGAGCGGTAGCAGCAGTGTCACGCAGTCCGCCGCGTGGATCAAAGGATCTATGGTTTTCCCTCGAGTCTTTCCCACGAGGCTTTCCCACGAGGCTTTCCCACAGGGCTGTCCCATGTGCACACGTGGTGGGAGTCGATCCTCGGCTTGAACGTCAAGGCAGTGCAGGGAAAACAGGTTCCTCTGGAATGGACTGACACATCTGGGGGACTCTTGGAATGGTGGCATGACCCTGGAGTTCCTCTCGCCTTTCCTGTGGAGAGCGCCTCCTCTTGAGATGCGACGGGAACGCCGGGAATTCTTTCCCTACGAAACAGGGAAAGGATCCCTCATCTCGAGCTAGGAGGCGGAAACGGGGCTCCCCTGGATGTGTGAGGGACCCCACGTGCTTCCTCTCGAGTGGAGACGGGTATGTCGGGGAACTTCTTGAGTTGCAGCAAGGGTATGAAGGACCCTTTGGAAGTTCCAGTGGTTAGACGTGATTTGCCTCGAGAAGCCTCAGCGGAAATGGGCCTCATCTCGCCTGGAGGGCAAAACCTCCTGGATTTTCTCGAGTTGCGGCAGGTGCTCTCGACTTACGAAGGGGACCTCAGGGACCCGCTCTGGTGGCCTCAGGAAAGGCCAGTCCCCATGCGAGTTCCTCGGGGGCCTCTAGGGATTCCTCTCCCGTCGATGCCGGGGCCTAAGACCTTGTGTGGAGTCGGGGCCGGAACCTGAGGATTCCTCTCCAGTGCTGACATGGATCTTGGTGTACTTCTGGAGTCTCCCCAGGGGAGTCAGTCCTCGTCTCGAATGCGGGCATGCACTTGCGCTTTCCTCCAGAGCGGTAGCAGCAGTGTCACGCAGTCCGCCGCGTGGATCAAAGGATCTATGGTTTTCCCTCGAGTCTTTCCCACGAGGCTTTCCCACGAGGCTTTCCCACAGGGCTGTCCCACGTGCACACGTGGTGGGAGTCGATCCTCGGCTTGAACGTCAAGGCAGTGCAGGGAAAACAGGTTGCTCTGGAATTGACTGACACATATGGGGGACTCTTGGAATGGTGGCACGACCCTGGAGTTCCTCTCGCCTTTCCTGTGGAAAGCGCCTCCTCTTGAGATGCGACGGGAACGCCGGGAATTCTTTCCCTACGAAACAGGGAAAGGATCCCTCATCTCGAGCTAGGAGGCGGAAACGGGGCTCCCCTGGATGTGTGCGGGATCCCACGTGCTTCCTCTCGAGTGGAGACGGGTATGTCGGGGAACTTCTTGAATTGCAGCAATGGTGTGAAGGACCCTTTGGAAGTTCCAGTGGTTAGATGTGATTGGCCTCGAGAAGCCTCAGCGGAAATGGGCCTCATCTTGCCTGGAGGGCAAAACCTCCTGGATTTTCTCGAGTTGCGGCAGGTGCTCTCGACTTATGACGGGGACGTCAGGGACCCGCTCTGGTGGCCTCAGGAAAGGCCAGTCCCCATGCGAGTTCCTCGGGGGCTCTCGGGATTCCTCTCCCGTCGATTCCGGGGCCTAAGACCTTGTGTGGAGTCGGGGCCGGAACCTGAGGATTACTCTCCAGTGCTGACATGGATCTTGGGGTACTTCTGGAGTCTCCCCAGGGGAGTCAGTCCTCGTCTCGAATGCGGGCATGCACTTGCGCTTTCCTCCAGAGCGGTAGCAGCAGTGTCACGCAGTCCGCCGCGTGGATCAAAGGATCTATGGTTTTCCCTCGAGTCTTTCCCACGAGGCTTTCCCACGAGGCTTTCCCACAGGGATGTCCCACGTGCACACGTGGTGGGAGTCGATCCTCTGCATGAACGTCAAGGCAGTGCAGGGAAAACAGGTTCCTCTGGAATGGACTGACACATCTGGGGGACTCTTGGAATGGTGGCACGACCCTGGAGTTCCTCTCGCCTTTCCTGTGGAGAGCGCCTCCTCTTGAGATGCGACGGGAACGCCGGTAATTCTTTCCCTACGAAACAGGGAAAGGATCCCTCATCTCGAGCTAGGAGGCGGAAACGGGGCTCCCCTGGATGTGTGCGGGACCCACGTGCTTCCTCTCGAGTGGAGACGGGTATGTCGGGGAACTTCTTGAGTTGCAGCAAGGGTGTGAAGGACCCTTTGGAAGTTCCAGTGGTTAGATGTGATTAGCCTCGAGAAGCCTCAGCGGAAATGGGCCTCATCTCGCCTGGAGGGCAAAACCTCCTGGATTTTCTCGAGTTGCGGCAGGTGCTCTCGACTTACGACGGGGACCTCAGGGACCCGCTCTGGTGGCCTCAGGAAAGGCCAGTCCCCATGCGAGTTCCTCGGGGGCCTCTCGGGATTCCTCTCCCGTCGATGCCGGTGCCTAAGACCTTGTGTGGAGTCGGGGCCGGAACCTGAGGATTCCTCTCCAGTGCTGACATGGATCTTGGGGTACTTCTGGAGTCTCCCCAGGGGAGTCAGTCCTCGTCTCGAATGCGGGCATGCACTTGCGCTTTCCTCCAGAGCGGTAGCAGCAGTGTCACGCAGTCCGCCGCGTGGATCAAAGGATCTATGGTTTTCCCTCGAGTCTTTCCCACGAGGCTTTCCCACGAGGCTTTCCCACAGGGCTGTCCCACGTGCACACGTGGTGGGAGTCGATCCTCGGCTTGAACGTCAAGGCAGTGCAGGGAAAACAGGTTCCTCTGGAATGGACTGACACATCTGGGGGACTCTTGGAATGGTGGCACGACCCTGGAGTTTCTCTCGCCTTTCCTGTGGAGAGCGCCTCCTCTTGAGATGCGACGGGAACGCCGGGAATTCTTTCCCTACGAAACAGGGAAAGGATCCCTCATCTCGAGCTAGGAGGCGGAAACGGAGCACCCCTGGATGTGTGCGGGACCCTACGTGCTTCCTCTCGAGTGGAGACGGGTATGTCGGGGAACTTCTTGAGTTGCAGCAATGGTGTGAAGGACCCTTTGGAAGTTCCAGTGGTTAGATGTGATTGGCCTCGAGAAGCCTCAGCGGAAATGGGCCTCATCTCGCCTGGAGGGCAAAACCTCCTGGATTTTCTCGAGTTGCGGCAGGTCCTCTCGACTTACAACGGGGACCTCTGGGAACCGCTCGGGTGGCCTCAGGAAAGGCCAGTCCCCATGCGAGTTCCTCGGGGGCCCCTCGGGATTCCTCTCCCGTCGATGCCGGGGCCTAAGACCTTGTGTGGAGTCGGGGTCGGAACCTGAGGATTCCTCTCCAGTGCTGACATGGATCTTGGGGTACTTCTGGAGTCTCCCCAGGGGAGTCAGTCCTCGTCTCGAATGCGGGCATGCACTTGCACTTTCCTCCAGAGCGGTAGCAGCAGTGTCACGCAGTCCGCCACGTGGATCAAAGGATCTATGGTTTTCCCTCGAGTCTTTCCCACGAGGCTTTCCCACGAGGCTTTCCCACAGGGCTGTCCCACGTGCACACGTGGTGGGAGTCGATCCTCGGCTTGATCGTCAAGGCAGTGCAGGGAAAACAGGTTCCTCTGGAATGGACTGACACATCTGGGGTCTCTTGGAATGGTGGCACGACCCTGGAGTTCCTCTCGCCTTTCCTGTGGAGAGCGCCTCCTCTTGAGATGCGACGGGAACGCCGGGAATTCTTTCCCTACGAAACAGGGAAAGGATCCCTCATCTCGAGCTAGGAGGCGGAAACGGGGCTCCCCTGGATGTGTGCGGGACACCACGTGCTTCCTCTCGAGTGCAGACGGGTATGTCGGGGAACTTCTTGAGTTGCAGCAAGGGTGTGAAGGACCCTTTGCAAGTTCCAGTGGTTAGATGTGATTGGCCTCGAGAAGCCTCAGCGGAAATGGGCCTCATCTCGCCTGGAGGGCAAAACCTCCTGGATTTTCTCGAGTTGCGGCAGGTGCTCTCGACTTACGACGGGGACCTCAGGGACCCGCTCTGGTGGCCTCAGGAAAGGCCAGTCCCCATGCGAGTTCCTCGGGGGCCTCTAGGGATTCCTCTCCCGTCGATACCGGGGCCTAAGACCTTGTGTGGAGTCGGGGCCGGAACCTGAGGATTCCTCTCCAGTGCTGACATGGATCTTGGTGTACTTCTGGAGTCTCCCCAGGGGAGTCAGTCCTCGTCTCGAATGCGGGCATGCACTTGCGCTTTCCTCCAGAGCGGTAGCAGCAGTGTCACGCAGTCCGCCGCGTGGATCAAAGGATCTATGGTTTTCCCTCGAGTCTTTCCCACGAGGCTTTCCCACGAGGCTTTCCCACAGGGCTGTCCCACGTGCACACGTGGTGGGAGTCGATCCTCGGCTTGAACGTCAAGGCAGTGCAGGGAAAACAGGTTGCTCTAGAATTGACTGACACATCTGGGGGACTCTTGGAATCGTGGCACGACCCTGGAGTTCCTCTCGCCTTTCCTGTGGAGAGCGCCTCCTCTTGAGATGCGACGGGAACGCCGGGAATTCTTTCCCTACGAAACAGGGAAAGGATCCCTCATCTCGAGCTAGGAGGCGGAAACGGGGCTCCCCTGGATGTGTGCGGGACCCACGTGCTTCCTCTCGAGTGCAGACGGGTATGTCGGGGAACTTCTTGAGTTGCAGCAAGGGTGTGAAGGACCCTTTGGAAGTTCCAGTGTTTAGACGTGATTAGCCTCGAGAAGCCTCAGCGGAAATGGGCCTCATCTCGCCTGGAGGGCAAAACCTCCTGGATTTTCTCGAGTTGCGGCTGGTGCTCTCGACTTACGACGGGGACCTCAGGGAACCGCTCTGTTGGCCTCAGGAAAGGCCAGTCCCCATGCGAGTTCCTCGGGGTCCTCTCGGGATTCCTCTCCCGTCAATGCCGGGGCCTAAGACCTTGTGTGGAGTCGAGGCCGGAACCTGAGGATTCCTCTCCAGTGCTGACATGGATCTTGGGGTACTTCTGGAGTCTCCCCAGGGGAGTCAGTCCTCGTCTCGAATGCGGGCATGCACTTGCGCTTTCCTCCAGAGCGGTAGCAGCAGTGTCACGCAGTCCGCCGCGTGGATCAAAGGATCTATGGTTTTCCCTCGAGTCTTTCCCACGAGGCTTTCCCACGAGGCTTTCCCACAGGGCTGTCCCACGTGCACACGTGGTGGGAGTCGATCCTCGGCTTGAACGTCATGGCAGTGCAGGGAAAACAGGTTCCTCTGGAATGGACTGACACATCTGGGGGACTCTTGGAATGGTGGCACGACCCTGGAGTTCCTCTCGCCTTTCCTGTGGAGAGCGCCTCCTCTTGAGATGCGACGGGAACGCCGGGAATTCTTTCCCTACGAAACAGGGAAAGGATCCCTCATCTCGAGCTAGGAGGCGGAAACGGGGCTCCCCTGGATGTGTGCGGGACCCACGTGCTTCCTCTCGAGTGGAGACGGGTATGTCGGGGAACTTCTTGAGTTGCAGCAAGGGTGTGAAGGACCCTTTGGAAGTTCCAGTGGTTAGATGTGATTGGCCTCGAGAAGCCTCAGCGGAAATGGGCCTCATCTCGCCTGGAGGGCAAAACCTCCTGGATTTTCTCGAGTTGCGGCAGGTGCTCTCGACTTACGACGGGGACCTCAGGGAACCGCTCTGGTGGCCTCAGGATAGGCCAGTCCCCATGCGAGTTCCTCGGGGGCCTCTCGGGATTCCTCTCCCGTCGATGCCGGGGCCTAAGACCTTGTGTGGAGTCGGGGCCGGAACCTGAGGATTCCTCTCCAGTACTGACATGGATCTTGGGGTACTTCTGGAGTCTCCCCAGGGGAGTCAGTCCTCGTCTCGAATGCGGGCATGCACTTGCGCTTTCCTCCAGAGCGGTAGCAGCAGTGTCACGCAGTCCGCCGCGTGGATCAAAGGATCTGTGGTTTTCCCTCGAGTCTTTCCCACGAGGCTTTCCCACGAGGCTTTCCCACAGGGCTGTCCCACGTGCGCACGTGTTCGGAGTCGATCCTCAGCTTGAACGTCAAGACAGTGCAGGGAAAACAGGTTCCTCTGGAATGGACTGACACATCTGGGGGACTCTTGGAATGGTGGCATGACCCTGGAGTTCCTCTCGCCTTTCCTGTGGAGAGCGCCTCCTCTTGAGATGCGACGGGAACGCCGGGAATTCTTTCCCTATGAAACAGGGAAAGGATCCCTCATCTCGAGCTAGGAGGCGGAAACGGGGCTCCCCTGGATGTGTGCGGGACCCCACGTGCTTCCTCTCGAGTGGAGACGGGTATGTCGGGGAACTTCTTGAGTTGCAGCAAGGGTGTGAAGGACCCTTTGGAAGTTCCAGTGGTTAGATGTGATTGGCCTCGAGAAGCCTCAGCGGAAATGGGCCTCATCTCGCCTGGAGGGCAAAACCTCCTGGATTTTCTCGAGTTGCGGCAGGTGCTCTCGACATATGATGGGGACCTCAGGGACCCGCTCTGGTGGCCTCAGGAAAGGCCAGTCCTCTCCCGTCGATGCCGGGGCCTAAGACCTTGTGTGGAGTCCGGGCCGGAACCTGAGGATTCCTCTCCAGTGCTGACATGGATCTTGGGGTACTTCTTGAGTCTCCCCAGGGGAGTCAGTCCTCGTCTCGAAAGCGGGCATGCACTTGCGCTTTCCTCCAGAGCGGTAGCAGCAGTGTCACGCAGTCCGCCGCGTGGATCAAAGGATCTATGGTTTTCCCTCGAGTCTTTCCCACGAGGCTTTCCCACGAGGCTTTCCCACAGGGCTGTCCCACGTGCACACGTGGTGGGAGTCGATCCTCGGCTTGAACGTCAAGGCAGTGCAGGGAAAACAGGTTCCTCTGGAATGGACTGACACATCTGGGGGACACTGGGAATGGTGGCATGACCCTGGAGTTCCTCTCGCCTTTCCTGTGGAGAGCGCCTCCTCTTGAGATGCGACGGGAACGCCGGGAATTCTTTCCCTACGAAACAAGGAAAGGATCCCTCATCTCGAGCTAGGAGGCGGAAACGGGGCTCCCCTGGATGTGTGCGGGACACCACGTGCTTCCTCTCGAGTGCAGACGGGTATGTCGGGGAACTTCTTGAGTTGCAGCAAGGGTGTGAAGGACCCTTTGGAAGTTCCAGTGGTTAGATGTGATTGGCCTCGAGCAGCCTCAGCGGAAATGGGCCTCATCTCGCCTGGAGGTGAAAACCTCCTGGATTTTCTCGAGTTGCGGCAGGTGCTCTCGACTTACGACGGGGACCTCAGGGACCCGCTCTGGTGGCCTCAGGAAAGGCCAGTCCCCATGCGACTTCCTCGGGGGCCTCTCGGGACTCCTCTCCCGTCGATGCCGGGGCCTAAGACCTTGTGTGGAGTCGGGGCCGGAACCTGAGGATTCCTCTCCAGTGCTGACATGGATCTTGGGGTACTTCTGGAGTCTCCCCAGGGGAGTCAGTCCTCGTCTCGAATGCGGGCATGCACTTGCGCTTTCCTCCAGAGCGGTAGCAGCAGTGTCACGCAGTCCGCCGAGTGGATCAAAGGATCTATGGTTTTCCCTCGAGTCTTTCCCACGAGGCTTTCCCACAGGGCTGTCCCACGTGCACACGTGGTGGGAGTCGATCCTCGGCTTGAACGTCAAGGCAGTGCAGGGAAAACAGGTTCCTCTGGAATGGACTGACACATCTGGGGGACTCTTGGAATGGTGTCTCGACCCTGGAGTTCCTCTCGCCTTTCCTGTGGAGAGCGCCTCCTCTTGAGATGCGACGGGAACGCCGGGAATTCTTTCCCTACGAAACAGGGAAAGGATCCCTCATCTCGAGCTAGGAGGCGGAAACGGGGCTCCCCTGGATGTGTGCGGGACCCCACGTGCTTCCTCTCGAGTGGAGACGGGTATGTCGGGGAACTTCTTGAGTTGCAGCAACGGTGTGAAGGACCCTTTGGAAGTTCCAGTGGTTAGATGTGATTGGCCTCGAGAAGCCTCAGCGGAAATGGGCCTCATCTCGCCTGGAGGGAAAACCTCCTGGATTTTCTCGAGTTGCGGCAGGTGTTCTCGACTTACGACGGGGACCTCAGGGACCCGCTCTGGTGGCCTCAGGAAAGGCCAGTCCCCATGCGAGTTCCTCGGGGGCCTCTCGGGATTCCTCTCCCGTCGATGCCGGGGCCTAAAACCTTGTGTGGAGTCGGGGCCGGAACCTGAGGATTCCTCTCCAGTGCTGACATGAATCTTGGGGTACTTCTGGAGTCTCCCCAGGGGAGTCAGTCCTCGTCTCGAATGCGGGCATGCACTTGCGCTTCCTCCAGAGCGGTAGCAGCAGTGTCACGCAGTCCGCCGCGTGGATCAAAGGATCTATGGTTTTCCCTCGAGTCTTTCCCACGAGGCTTTCCCACAGGGCTGTCCCACGTGCACACGTGGTGGGAGTCGATCCTCGGCTTGAACGTCAAGGCAGTGCAGGGGAAACAGGTTCCTCTGGAATGGACTGACACATCTGGGGGACTCTTGGAATGGTGGCACGACCCTGGAGTTCCTCTCGCCTTTCCTGTGGAGAGCGCCTCCTCTTGAGATGCGACGGGAACGCCGGGAATTCTTTCCCTACGAAACAGGGAAAGGATCCCTCATCTCGAGCTAGGAGGCGGAAACGGGGCTCCCCTGGATGTGTGCGGGACCCCACGTGCTTCCTCTCGAGTGCAGACGGGTATGTCGGGGAACTTCTTGAGTTGCAGCAAGGGTGTGAAGGACCCTTTGGAAGTTCCAGTGGTTAGATGTGATTGGCCTCGAGAAGCCTCAGCGGAAATGGGCCTCATCTCGCCTGGAGGGCAAAACCTCCTTGATTTTCTCGAGTTACGGCAGGTGCTCTCGACTTACGACGGGGACCTCAGGGACCCGCTCTGGTGGCCTCAGGAAAGGCCAGTCCCCATGCGAGTTCCTCGGGGGCCTCTCGGGATTCCTCTCCCGTCGATGCCGGGGCCTAAGACCTTGTGTGGAGTCGGGTCCGGAACCTGAGGATTCCTCTCCAGTGCTGACATGGATCTTGGGGTACTTCTGGAGTCTCCCCAGGGGAGTCAGTCCTCGTCTCGAATGCGGGCATGCAATTGCGCTTCCTCCAGAGCGGTAGCAGCAGTGTCACGCAGTCCGCCGCGTGGATCAAAGGATCTATGGTTTTCCCTCGAGTCTTTCCCACGAGGCTTTCCCACGAGGCTTTCCCACAGGGCTGTCCCACGTGCACACGTGGTGGGAGTCGATCCTCGGCTTGAACGTCAAGGCAGTGCAGGGAAAACAGGTTCCTCTGGAATGGACTGACACATCTGGGGGACTCTTGGAATGGTGGCACGACCCTGGAGTTCCTCTCGCCTTTCCTGTGGAGAGCGCCTCCTCTTGAGATGCGACGGGAACGCCGGGAATTCTTTCCCTACGAAACAGGGAAAGGATCACTCATCTCGAGCCAGGAGGCGGAAACGGGGCTCCCCTGGATGTGTGCGGGACCCCACGTGCTTCCTCTCGAGTGGAGACGGGTGTGTCGGGGAACTTCTTGAGTTGCAGCAAGGGTGTGAAGGACCCTTTGGAAGTTCCAGTGGTTAGATGTGATTGGCCTCGAGAAGCCTCAGCGGAAATGTGCCTCATCTCGCCTGGAGGGCAAAACCTCCTGGATTTTCTCGAGTTGTGGCAGGTGCTCTCGACTTACGACGGGGACCTCAGGGACCCGCTCTGGTGGCCTCAGGAAAGGCCAGTCCCCATGCGAGTTCCTCGGGGGCCTCTCGGAATACCTCTCCCGTCGATGCCGGGGCCTAAGACCTTGTGTGGAGTCGGGGCCGGAACCTGAGGATTCCTCTCCAGTGCTGACATGGATCTTGGGGTACTTCTGGAGTCTCCCCAGGGGAGTCAGTCCTCGTCTCGAATGCGGGCATGCACTTGCGCTTTCCTCCAGAGCGGTAGCAGCAGTGTCACGCAGTCCGCCGCGTGGATCAAAGGATCTATGATTTTCCCTCGAGTCTTTCCCACGAGGCTTTCCCACAGGGCTGTCCCACGTGCACACGTGGTGGGAGTCGATCCTCGGCTTGAACGTCAAGGCAGTGCAGGGAAAACAGGTTCCTCTGGAATGGACTGACACATCCGGGGGACTCTTGGAATGGTGGCACGACCCTGGAGTTCCTCTCGCCTTTTCTGTGGAGAGCGCCTCCTCTTGAGATGCGACGGGAACGCCGGGAATTCTTTCCCTACGAAACAGGGAAAGGATCCCTCATCTCGAGTTAGGAGGCGGAAACAGGGCTCCCCTGGATGTGTGCGGGACACCACGTGCTTCCTCTCGAGTGCAGACGGGTATGTCGGGGAACTTCTTGAGTTGCAGCAAGGGTGTGAAGGACCCTTTGGAAGTTTCAGTGGTTAGATGTGATTGGCCTCGAGAAACCTCGGCGGAAATGGGCCTCATCTCGCCTGAAGGGCAAAACCTCCTGGATTTTCTCGAGTTGCGGCAGGTGCTCTCGACTTACGACGGGGACCTCAGGGACCCGCTCTGGTGGCCTCAGGAAAGGCCAGTCCCCATGCGAGTTCCTCGGGGGCCTCTCGGGATTCCTCTCCCGTCGATGCCGGGGCCTAAGACCTTGTGTGGAGTCGGGGCCGGAACCTGAGGATTCCTCTCCAGTGCTGACATGGATCTTGGGGTAATTCTGGAGTCTCCCCAGGGGAGTCAGTCCTCGTCTCGAATGCGGGCATGCACTTGCGCTTTCCTCCAGAGCGGTAGCAGCAGTGTCACGCAGTCCGCCGCGTGGATCAAAGGATCTATGGTTTTCCCTCGAGTCTTTCCCACGAGGCTTTCCCGCGAGGCTTTCCCACAGGGCTGTCCCACGTGCACACGTGGTGGGAGTGGATCCTCGGCTTGAACGTCAAGGTAGTGCAGGGAAAACAGGTTCCTCTGGAATGGACTGACACATCTGGGGGACTCTTGGAATGGTGGCACGACCCTGGAGTTCCTCTCGCCTTTCCTGTGGAGAGCGCCTCCTCTTGAGATGCGACGGGAAAGCCGGGAATTCTTTCCCTACGAAACAGGGAAAGGATCCCTCATCTCGAGCTAGGAGGCGGAAACGGGGCTCCCCTGGATGTGTGCGGGACCCCACGTGCTTCCTCTCGAGTGGAGACGGGTATGTCGGGGAACTTCTTGAGTTGCAGCAAGGGTGTGAAGGACCCTTTGGAAGTTCCAGTGGTTAGATGTGATTGGCCTCGAGAAGCCTCAGCGGAAATGGGCCTCATCTCGCCTGGAGGGCAAAACCTCCTGGATTTTCTCGAGTTGCGGCAGGTGCTCTCGACTTACGACGGGGACCTCAGGGACCCGCTCTGGTGGCCTCAGGAAAGGCCAGTCCCCATGCGAGTTCCTCTGTGGATTCCTCTCCCGTCGATGCCGGGGCCTAAGACCTTGTGTGGAGTCGGGGCCGGAACTTGAGGATTCCTCTCCAGTGCTGACATGGATCTTGGGGTACTTCTGGAGTCTCCCCACGGGAGTCAGTCCTCGTCTCGAATGCGGGCATACACTTGCGTTTTCCTCCAGAGCGGTAGCAGCAGTGTCACGCAGTCCGCCGCGTGGATCAAAGGATCTATGGTTTTCCCTCGAGTCTTTCCCACGCGGCTTTCCCACGAGGCTTTCCCACAGGGCTGTCCCACGTGCACACGTGGTGGGAGTCGATCCTCGGCTTGAACGTCAAGGCAGTGCAGGGAAAACAGGTTCCTCTGGAATGGACTGACACATCTGGGGGACTCTTGGAATGGTGGCACGACCCTGGAGTTCCTCTCGCCTTTCCTGTGGAGAGCGCCTCCTCTTGAGATGTGACGGGAACGCCGGGAATTCTTTCCCTACGAAACAGGGAAAGGATCCCTCATCTCGAGCTAGGAGGCGGAAACGGGGCTCCCCTGGATGTGTGCGGAACCCACGTGCTTCCTCTCGAGTGGAGACGTGTATGTCGAGTAACTTCTTGAGTTGCAGCAAGGGTGTGAAGGACCCTTTGGAAGTTCCAGTGGTTAGACGTGATTAGCCTCGAGAAGCCTCAGCGGAAATGGGCCTCATCTCGCCTGGAGGGCAAAACCTCCTGGATTTTCTCGAGTTGCGGCAGGTGCTCTCGACTTACGACGGGGACCTCAGGGACCCGCTCTGGTGGCCTCAGGAAAGGCCAGTCCCCATGCGAGGTCCACGGGGGCCTCTCGGGATTCCTCTCCCGTCGATGCCGGGGCCTAAGACCGTGTGTGGAGTCGGGGCCGGATCCTGAGGATTCCTCTCCAGTGCTGACATGAATCTTGGGGTACTTCTGGAGTCTCCCCAGGGGAGTCAGTCCTCGTCTCGAATGCGGGCATGCACTTGCGCTTTCCTCCAGAGCGGTAGCAGCAGTGTCACGCAGTCCGCCGAGTGGATCAAAGGATCTATGGTTTTCCCTCGAGTCTTTCCCACGAGGCTTTCCCACAGGGCTGTCCCACGTGCACACGTGGTGGGAGTCGATCCTCGGCTTGAACGTCAAGGCAGTGCAGGGAAAACAGGTTCCTCTGGAATGGACTGACACATCTGGGGGACTCTTGGAATGGTGTCTCGACCCTGGAGTTCCTCTCGCCTTTCCTGTGGAGAGCGCCTCCTCTTGAGATGCGACGGGAACGCCGGGAATTCTTTCCCTACGAAACAGGGAAAGGATCCCTCATCTCGAGCTAGGAGGCGGAAACGGGGCTCCCCTGGATGTGTGCGGGACCCCACGTGCTTCCTCTCGAGTGGAGACGGGTATGTCGGGGAACTTCTTGAGTTGCAGCAACGGTGTGAAGGACCCTTTGGAAGTTCCAGTGGTTAGATGTGATTGGCCTCGAGAAGCCTCAGCGGAAATGGGCCTCATCTCGCCTGGAGGGAAAACCTCCTGGATTTTCTCGAGTTGCGGCAGGTGTTCTCGACTTACGACGGGGACCTCAGGGACCCGCTCTGGTGGCCTCAGGAAAGGCCAGTCCCCATGCGAGTTCCTCGGGGGCCTCTCGGGATTCCTCTCCCGTCGATGCCGGGGCCTAAAACTTTGTGTGGAGTCGGGGCCGGAACCTGAGGATTCCTCTCCAGTGCTGACATGAATCTTGGGGTACTTCTGGAGTCTCCCCAGGGGAGTCAGTCCTCGTCTCGAATGCGGGCATGCACTTGCGCTTCCTCCAGAGCGGTAGCAGCAGTGTCACGCAGTCCGCCGCGTGGATCAAAGGATCTATGGTTTTCCCTCGAGTCTTTCCCACGAGGCTTTCCCACAGGGCTGTCCCACGTGCACACGTGGTGGGAGTCGATCCTCGGCTTGAACGTCAAGGCAGTGCAGGGGAAACAGGTTCCTCTGGAATGGACTGACACATCTGGGGGACTCTTGGAATGGTGGCACGACCCTGGAGTTCCTCTCGCCTTTCCTGTGGAGAGCGCCTCCTCTTGAGATGCGACGGGAACGCCGGGAATTCTTTCCCTACGAAACAGGGAAAGGATCCCTCATCTCGAGCTAGGAGGCGGAAACGGGGCTCCCCTGGATGTGTGCGGGACCCCACGTGCTTCCTCTCGAGTGCAGACGGGTATGTCGGGGAACTTCTTGAGTTGCAGCAAGGGTGTGAAGGACCCTTTGGAAGTTCCAGTGGTTAGATGTGATTGGCCTCGAGAAGCCTCAGCGGAAATGGGCCTCATCTCGCCTGGAGGGCAAAACCTCCTTGATTTTCTCGAGTTACGGCAGGTGCTCTCGACTTACGACGGGGACCTCAGGGACCCGCTCTGGTGGCCTCAGGAAAGGCCAGTCCCCATGCGAGTTCCTCGGGGGCCTCTCGGGATTCCTCTCCCGTCGATGCCGGGGCCTAAGACCTTGTGTGGAGTCGGGTCCGGAACCTGAGGATTCCTCTCCAGTGCTGACATGGATCTTGGGGTACTTCTGGAGTCTCCCCAGGGGAGTCAGTCCTCGTCTCGAATGCGGGCATGCAATTGCGCTTCCTCCAGAGCGGTAGCAGCAGTGTCACGCAGTCCGCCGCGTGGATCAAAGGATCTATGGTTTTCCCTCGAGTCTTTCCCACGAGGCTTTCCCACGAGGCTTTCCCACAGGGCTGTCCCACGTGCACACGTGGTGGGAGTCGATCCTCGGCTTGAACGTCAAGGCAGTGCAGGGAAAACAGGTTCCTCTGGAATGGACTGACACATCTGGGGGACTCTTGGAATGGTGGCACGACCCTGGAGTTCCTCTCGCCTTTCCTGTGGAGAGCGCCTCCTCTTGAGATGCGACGGGAACGCCGGGAATTCTTTCCCTACGAAACAGGGAAAGGATCACTCATCTCGAGCCAGGAGGCGGAAACGGGGCTCCCCTGGATGTGTGCGGGACCCCACGTGCTTCCTCTCGAGTGGAGACGGGTGTGTCGGGGAACTTCTTGAGTTGCAGCAAGGGTGTGAAGGACCCTTTGGAAGTTCCAGTGGTTAGATGTGATTGGCCTCGAGAAGCCTCAGCGGAAATGTGCCTCATCTCGCCTGGAGGGCAAAACCTCCTGGATTTTCTCGAGTTGCGGCAGGTGCTCTCGACTTACGACGGGGACCTCAGGGACCCGCTCTGGTGGCCTCAGGAAAGGCCAGTCCCCATGCGAGTTCCTCGGGGGCCTCTCGGGATTCCTCTCCCGTCGATGCCGGGGCCTAAGACCTTGTGTGGAGTCGGGGCCGGAACCTGAGGATTCCTCTCCAGTGCTGACATGGATCTTGGGGTAATTCTGGAGTCTCCCCAGGGGAGTCAGTCCTCGTCTCGAATGCGGGCATGCACTTGCGCTTTCCTCCAGAGCGGTAGCAGCAGTGTCACGCAGTCCGCCGCGTGGATCAAAGGATCTATGGTTTTCCCTCGAGTCTTTCCCACGAGGCTTTCCCGCGAGGCTTTCCCACAGGGCTGTCCCACGTGCACACGTGGTGGGAGTGGATCCTCGGCTTGAACGTCAAGGTAGTGCAGGGAAAACAGGTTCCTCTGGAATGGACTGACACATCTGGGGGACTCTTGGAATGGTGGCACGACCCTGGAGTTCCTCTCGCCTTTCCTGTGGAGAGCGCCTCCTCTTGAGATGCGACGGGAAAGCCGGGAATTCTTTCCCTACGAAACAGGGAAAGGATCCCTCATCTCGAGCTAGGAGGCGGAAACGGGGCTCCCCTGGATGTGTGCGGGACCCCACGTGCTTCCTCTCGAGTGGAGACGGGTATGTCGGGGAACTTCTTGAGTTGCAGCAAGGGTGTGAAGGACCCTTTGGAAGTTCCAGTGGTTAGATGTGATTGGCCTCGAGAAGCCTCAGCGGAAATGGGCCTCATCTCGCCTGGAGGGCAAAACCTCCTGGATTTTCTCGAGTTGCGGCAGGTGCTCTCGACTTACGACGGGGACCTCAGGGACCCGCTCTGGTGGCCTCAGGAAAGGCCAGTCCCCATGCGAGTTCCTCTGTGGATTCCTCTCCCGTCGATGCCGGGGCCTAAGACCTTGTGTGGAGTCGGGGCCGGAACTTGAGGATTCCTCTCCAGTGCTGACATGGATCTTGGGGTACTTCTGGAGTCTCCCCACGGGAGTCAGTCCTCGTCTCGAATGCGGGCATACACTTGCGTTTTCCTCCAGAGCGGTAGCAGCAGTGTCACGCAGTCCGCCGCGTGGATCAAAGGATCTATGGTTTTCCCTCGAGTCTTTCCCACGCGGCTTTCCCACGAGGCTTTCCCACAGGGCTGTCCCACGTGCACACGTGGTGGGAGTCGATCCTCGGCTTGAACGTCAAGGCAGTGCAGGGAAAACAGGTTCCTCTGGAATGGACTGACACATCTGGGGGACTCTTGGAATGGTGGCACGACCCTGGAGTTCCTCTCGCCTTTCCTGTGGAGAGCGCCTCCTCTTGAGATGTGACGGGAACGCCGGGAATTCTTTCCCTACGAAACAGGGAAAGGATCCCTCATCTCGAGCTAGGAGGCGGAAACGGGGCTCCCCTGGATGTGTGCGGAACCCACGTGCTTCCTCTCGAGTGGAGACGTGTATGTCGAGTAACTTCTTGAGTTGCAGCAAGGGTGTGAAGGACCCTTTGGAAGTTCCAGTGGTTAGACGTGATTAGCCTCGAGAAGCCTCAGCGGAAATGGGCCTCATCTCGCCTGGAGGGCAAAACCTCCTGGATTTTCTCGAGTTGCGGCAGGTGCTCTCGACTTACGACGGGGACCTCAGGGACCCGCTCTGGTGGCCTCAGGAAAGGCCAGTCCCCATGCGAGGTCCACGGGGGCCTCTCGGGATTCCTCTCCCGTCGATGCCGGGGCCTAAGACCGTGTGTGGAGTCGGGGCCGGATCCTGAGGATTCCTCTCCAGTGCTGACATGGATCTTGGGGGTACTTCTGGAGTCTCCCCAGGGGAGTCAGTCCTCGTCTCGAATGCGGGCATGCACTTGCGCTTTCCTCCAGAGCGGTAGCAGCAGTGTCACGCAGTCCGCCGCGTGGATCAAAGGATCTATGGTTTTCCCTCGAGTCTTTCCCACGAGGCTTTCCCACGAGGCTTTCCCACAGGGCTGTCCCACGTGCACACGTGGTGGGAGTGGATCCTCGGCTTGAACGTCAAGGCAGTGCAGGGAAAACAGGTTCTTCTGGAATGGACTGACACATCTGGGGGACTCTTGGAATGGTGGCACGACCCTGGAGTTCCTCTCGCCTTTCCTGTGGAGAGCGCCTCCTCTTGAGATGCGACGGGAACGCCGGGAATTCTTTCCCTACGAAACAGGGAAAGGATCCCTCATCTCGAGCTAGGAGGCGGAAACGGGGCTCCCCTGGATGTGTGCGGGACACCACGTGCTTCCTCTCGAGTGGAGACGGGTATGTCGGGGAACTTCTTGAGTTGCAGCAAGGGTGTGAAGGACCCTTTGGAAGTTCCAGTGGTTAGATGTGATTGGCCTCGAGAAGCCTCAGCGGAAATGGGCCTCATCTCGCCTGGAGGGCAAAACCTCCTGGATTTTCTCGAGTTGCGGCAGGTGCTCTCGACTTACGACGGGGACCTCAGGGAACCGCTCTGGTGGCCTCAGGAAAGGCCAGTCCCCATGCGAGTTCCTCGGGGGCCTCTCGGGATTCCTCTCCCGTCGATGCCGGGGCCTAAGACCTTGTGTGGAGTCGGGGCCGGAACCTGAGGATTCCTCTCCAGTGCTGACATGGATCTTGGGGTACTTCTGGAGTCTCCCCAGGGGAGTCAGTCCTCGTCTCGAATGCGGGCATGCACTTGCGCTTTCCTCCAGAGCGGTAGCAGCAGTGTCACGCAGTCCGCCGCGTGGATCAAAGGATCTATGGTTTTCCCTCGAGTCTTTCCCACGAGGCTTTCCCACGAGGCTTTCCCACAGGGCTGTCCCACGTGCACACGTGGTGGGAGTGGATCCTCGGCTTGAACGTCAAGGCAGTGCAGGGAAAACAGGTTCCTCTGGAATGGACTGAAACATCTGGGGGACTATTGGAATGGTGGCACGACCCTGGAGTTCCTCTCGCCTTTCCTGTGGAGAGCGCCTCCTCTTGAGATGCGACGGGAACGCCGGGAATTCTTTCCCTACGAAACAGGGAAAGGATCCCTCATCTCGAGCTAGGAGGAGGAAACGGGGCTCCACTGGATGTGTGCGGGACACCACGTGCTTCCTCTCGAGTGGAGACGGGTATGTCGGGGAACTTCTTGAGTTGCAGCAAGGGTGTGAAGGACCCTTTGGAAGTTCCAGTGGTTAGACGTGATTCGCCTCGAGAAGCCTCAGCGGAAATGGGCCTCATCTCGCCTGGAGGGCAAAACCTCCTGGATTTTCTCGAGTTGCGGCAGGTCCTCTCGACTTACGACGGGGACCTCAGGGAACCGCTCTGGTGGCCTCAGGAAAGGCCAGTCCCCATGCGAGTTCCACGGGGGCCTCTCGGGATTCCTCTCCCGTCGATGCCGGGGCCTAAGACCTTGTGTGGAGTCGGGGCCCGAACCTGAGGATTCCTCTCCAGTGCTGACATGGATCTTGGGGTACTTCTGGAGTCTCCCCAGGGGAGTCAGTCCTCGTCTCGAATGCGGGCATGCACTTGCGCTTTCCTCCAGAGCGGTAGCAGCAGTGTCACGCAGTCCGCCGCGTGGATCAAAGGATCTATGGTTTTCCCTCGAGTCTTTCCCACGAGGCTTTCCCACGAGGCTTTCCCACAGGGCTGTCCCACGTGCACACGTGGTGGGAGTCGATCCTCGGCTTGAACGTCAAGGCAGTGCAGGGAAAACAGGTTCCTCTGGAATGGACTGACACATCTGGGGGACTCTTGGAATGGTGGCACGACCCTGGAGTTCCTCTCGCCTTTCCTGTGGAGAGCGCCTCCTCTTGAGATGCGACGGGAACGCCGGGAATTCTTTCCCTACGAAACAGGGAAAGGATCCCTCATCTCGAGCTAGGAGGCGGAAATGGGGCTCCCCTGGATTTTTGCGGGACCCCACGTGCTTCCTCTCTAGTGGAGACGGGTATGTCGGGGAACTTCTTGAGTTGCAGCAAGGGTGTGAAAGACCCTTTGGAAGTTCCAGTGGTTAGACGTGATTAGCCTCGAGAAGCCTCAGCGGAAATGGGCCTCATCTCGCCTGGAGGGCAAAACCTCCTGGATTTTCTCGAGTTGCGGCAGGTGCTCTCGACTTACGACGGGGACCTCAGGGAACCGCTCTGGTGGCCTCAGGAAAGGCCAGTCCCCATGCGAGTTCCTCGGGGGCCTCTCGGGATTCCTCTCCCGTCGATGCCGGGGCCTAAGACCTTGTGTGGAGTCGGGGCCGGGACCTGAGGATTCCTTTCCAGTGCTGACATGGATCTTGGGGTACTTCTGGAGTCTCCCCAGGGGAATCAGTCCTCGTCTCGAATGCGGGCATGCACTTGCGCTTTCCTCCAGAGCGGTAGCAGCAGTGTCACGCAGTCCGTCGCGTGGATCAAAGGATCTATGGTTTTCCCTCGAGTCTTTCCCACGAGGCTTTCCCACGAGGCTTTCCCACAGGGCTGTCCCACGTGCACACGTGGTGGGAGTGGATCCTCGGCTTGAACGTCAAGGCAGTGCAGGGAAAACAGGTTCCTCTGGAATGGACTGACACATCTGGGGTTCTCTTGGAATGGTGGCACGACCCTGGAGTTCCTCTCGCCTTTCCTGTGGAGAGCGCCTCCTCTTGAGATGGGACGGGAACGCCGGGAATTCTTTCCCTACGAAACAGGGAAAGGATCCCTCATCTCGAGCTAGGAGGCGGAAATGGGGCTCCCCTGGATGTTTGCGGGACCCCACGTGCTTCCTCTCGAGTGGAGACGGGTATGTCGGGGAACTTCTTGAGTTGCAGCAAGGGTGTGAAGGACCCTTTGGAAGGTCCAGTGGTTAGATGTGATTGGCCTCGAGAAGCCTCAGCGGAAATGGGCCTCATCTCGCCTGGAGGGCAAAACCTCCTGGATTTTCTCGAGTTGCGGCAGGTGCTCTCGACTTACGACGGGGACCTCAGGGACCCGCTCTGGTGGCCTCAGGAAAGGCCAGTCCCCATGCGACTTCCTCGGGGGCCTCTCGGGATTCCTCTCCCGCCGATGCCGGGGCCGAAGACCTTGTGTGGAGTCGGGGCCGGAACCTGAGGATTCCTCTCCAGTGCTGACATGGATCTTGGGGTACTTCTGGAGTCTCCCCAGGGGAGTCAGTCCTCGTCTGGAATGCGGGCATGCACTTGCGCTATCCTCCAGAGCGGTAGCAGCAGTGTCAAGGAGTCCGCCGCGTGCATCAAAGGATCTATGGTTTTCCCTCGAGTCTTTCCCATGAGGCTTTCCCACGAGGCCTTCCCACAGGGCTGTCCCACGTGCACACGTGGTGGGAGTCGATCCTTGGCTTGAACGTCAAGGCAGTGCAGGGAAAACAGGTTCCTCTGGAATGGACTGACACATCTGGGGGACTCTTGGAATGGTGTCACGACCCTGGAGTTCCTCTCGCCTTTCCTGAGGAGAGCGCCTCTCTTTAGATGCGACGGGAACGCTGGGAATTCTTTCCCTACGAAACAGGGAAAGGATCCCTCATCTCGAGGTAGGAGGCGGAAATGGGGCTCCCCTGGATGTGTGCGGGACCCACGTGCTTCCTCTCGAGTGGAGACGGGTATGTCGGGGAACTTCTTGAGTTGCAGCAAGGGTGTGAAGGACCCTTTGGAAGTTCCAGTGGTTAGGTGTGATTGGCCTCGAGAAGCCTCAGCGGAAATGGGCCTCATCTCGCCTGGAGGGCAAAACCTCCTGGATTTTTTCGAGTTGCGGCAGGTGCTCTCGACTTACGACGGGGACCTCAGGGACCCGCTCTGTTGGCCTCAGGAAAGGCCAGTTCCCATGCGACTTCCTCGGGGGCCTCTCGGGATTCCTCTCCCGTCGCTGCCGGGGCGGAAGACCTTGTGTGGAGTCGGGGCCGGAACCAGAGGATTCCTCTCCAGTGCTGACATGGATCTTGGGGTACTTCTGGAGTCTCCCCAGGGGAGTCAGTCCTCGTTTCGAATGCGGGCATGCACTTGCGCTTTCCTCCAGAGTGGTAGCAGCAGTGTCACGCAGTCCGCCGCGTGGATCAAAGGATCTATGGTTTTCCCTCGAGTCTTTCCCACGAGGCTTTCCCACGAGGCTTTCCCACAGGGCTGTCCCACGTGCACACGTGGTGGGAGTCGATCCTCGGCTGGAACGTCAAGGCAGTGCAGGGAAAACAGGTTCCTTTGGAATGGACTGACACATCTGGGGGACTCTTGGAATGGTGGCACGACCCTGGAGTTCCTCTCGCCTTTCCTGTGGAGAGCGCCTCCTCTTGAGATGGGACGGGAACGCCGGGAATTCTTTCCCTACGAAACAGGGAAAGGATCCCTCATCTCGAGCTAGGAGGCGGAAACGGGGCTCCCCTGGATGTGTGCGGGACCCCACGTGCTTCCTCTCGAGTGGAGACGGGTATGTCGGGGAACTTCTTGAGTTGCAGCAAGGGTGTGAAGGACCCTTTGGAAGTTCCAGTGGTTTGACGTGATTAGCCTCGAGAAGCCTCAGCGGAAATGGGCCTCATCTCGCCTGGAGGGCAAAACCTCCTGGATTTTCTCGAGTTGCGGCAGGTGCTCTCGACTTACGACGGGAACCTCAGGGACCCGCTCTGGTGGCCTCAGGAAAGGCCAGTCCCCATGCGAGTTCCTCGGGGGCCTCTCGGGATTCCTCTCCCGTCGATGCCGGGGCCTAAGACCTTGTGTGGAGTCGGGGCCGGAACCTGAGGATTCCTCTCCAGTGCTGACATGGATCTTGGGGTATTTCTGGAGTCTCCCCAGGGGAGTCAGTCCTCGTCTCGAATGCGGGCATGCACTTGCGCTTTCCTCCAGAGCGGTAGCAGCAGTGTCACGCAGTCCGCCGCGTGGATCAAAGGATCTATGGTTTTCCCTCGAGTCTTTCCCACGAGGCTTCCCCACGAGGCTTTCCCACAGGGCTGTCCCACGTGCACACGTGGTGGGAGTCGATCCTCGGCTTGAACGTCAAGGCAGTGCAGGGAAAACAGGTTCCTCTGGAATGGACTGACACATCTGGGGGACTCTTGGAATGGTGGCACGACCCTGGAGTTCCTCTCGCCTTTCCTGTGGAGAGCGCCTCCTCTTGAGATGCGACGGGAACGCCGGGAATTCTTTCCCTACGAAACAGGGAAAGGATCCCTCATCTCGAGCTAGGAGGCGGAAATGGGGCTCCCCTGGATTTTTGCGGGACCCCACGTGCTTCCTCTCTAGTGGAGACGGGTATGTCGGGGAACTTCTTGAGTTGCAGCAAGGGTGTGAAAGACCCTTTGGAAGTTCCAGTGGTTAGACGTGATTAGCCTCGAGAAGCCTCAGCGGAAATGGGCCTCATCTCGCCTGGAGGGCAAAACCTCCTGGATTTTCTCGAGTTGCGGCAGGTGCTCTCGACTTACGACGGGGACCTCAGGGAACCGCTCTGGTGGCCTCAGGAAAGGCCAGTCCCCATGCGAGTTCCTCGGGGGCCTCTCGGGATTCCTCTCCCGTAGATGCCGGGGCCTAAGACCTTGTGTGGAGTCGGGGCCGGGACCTGAGGATTCCTTTCCAGTGCTGACATGGATCTTGGGGTACTTCTGGAGTCTCCCCAGGGGAATCAGTCCTCGTCTCGAATGCGGGCATGCACTTGCGCTTTCCTCCAGAGCGGTAGCAGCAGTGTCACGCAGTCCGTCGCGTGGATCAAAGGATCTATGGTTTTCCCTCGAGTCTTTCCCACGAGGCTTTCCCACGAGGCTTTCCCACAGGGCTGTCCCACGTGCACACGTGGTGGGAGTGGATCCTCGGCTTGAACGTCAAGGCAGTGCAGGGAAAACAGGTTCCTCTGGAATGGACTGACACATCTGGGGTTCTCTTGGAATGGTGGCACGACCCTGGAGTTCCTCTCGCCTTTCCTGTGGAGAGCGCCTCCTCTTGAGATGGGACGGGAACGCCGGGAATTCTTTCCCTACGAAACAGGGAAAGGATCCCTCATCTCGAGCTAGGAGGCGGAAATGGGGCTCCCCTGGATGTTTGCGGGACCCCACGTGCTTCCTCTCGAGTGGAGACGGGTATGTCGGGGAACTTCTTGAGTTGCAGCAAGGGTGTGAAGGACCCTTTGGAAGGTCCAGTGGTTAGATGTGATTGGCCTCGAGAAGCCTCAGCGGAAATGGGCCTCATCTCGCCTGGAGGGCAAAACCTCCTGGATTTTCTCGAGTTGCGGCAGGTGCTCTCGACTTACGACGGGGACCTCAGGGACCCGCTCTGGTGGCCTCAGGAAAGGCCAGTCCCCATGCGACTTCCTCGGGGGCCTCTCGGGATTCCTCTCCCGCCGATGCCGGGGCCGAAGACCTTGTGTGGAGTCGGGGCCGGAACCTGAGGATTCCTCTCCAGTGCTGACATGGATCTTGGGGTACTTCTGGAGTCTCCCCAGGGGAGTCAGTCCTCGTCTGGAATGCGGGCATGCACTTGCGCTATCCTCCAGAGCGGTAGCAGCAGTGTCAAGGAGTCCGCCGCGTGCATCAAAGGATCTATGGTTTTCCCTCGAGTCTTTCCCATGAGGCTTTCCCACGAGGCCTTCCCACAGGGCTGTCCCACGTGCACACGTGGTGGGAGTCGATCCTTGGCTTGAACGTCAAGGCAGTGCAGGGAAAACAGGTTCCTCTGGAATGGACTGACACATCTGGGGGACTCTTGGAATGGTGTCACGACCCTGGAGTTCCTCTCGCCTTTCCTGAGGAGAGCGCCTCTCTTTAGATGCGACGGGAACGCTGGGAATTCTTTCCCTACGAAACAGGGAAAGGATCCCTCATCTCGAGGTAGGAGGCGGAAATGGGGCTCCCCTGGATGTGTGCGGGACCCACGTGCTTCCTCTCGAGTGGAGACGGGTATGTCGGGGAACTTCTTGAGTTGCAGCAAGGGTGTGAAGGACCCTTTGGAAGTTCCAGTGGTTAGGTGTGATTGGCCTCGAGAAGCCTCAGCGGAAATGGGCCTCATCTCGCCTGGAGGGCAAAACCTCCTGGATTTTTTCGAGTTGCGGCAGGTGCTCTCGACTTACGACGGGGACCTCAGGGACCCGCTCTGTTGGCCTCAGGAAAGGCCAGTTCCCATGCGACTTCCTCGGGGGCCTCTCGGGATTCCTCTCCCGTCGCTGCCGGGGCGGAAGACCTTGTGTGGAGTCGGGGCCGGAACCAGAGGATTCCTCTCCAGTGCTGACATGGATCTTGGGGTACTTCTGGAGTCTCCCCAGGGGAGTCAGTCCTCGTTTCGAATGCGGGCATGCACTTGCGCTTTCCTCCAGAGTGGTAGCAGCAGTGTCACGCAGTCCGCCGCGTGGATCAAAGGATCTATGGTTTTCCCTCGAGTCTTTCCCACGAGGCTTTCCCACGAGGCTTTCCCACAGGGCTGTCCCACGTGCACACGTGGTGGGAGTCGATCCTCGGCTGGAACGTCAAGGCAGTGCAGGGAAAACAGGTTCCTTTGGAATGGACTGACACATCTGGGGGACTCTTGGAATGGTGGCACGACCCTGGAGTTCCTCTCGCCTTTCCTGTGGAGAGCGCCTCCTCTTGAGATGGGACGGGAACGCCGGGAATTCTTTCCCTACGAAACAGGGAAAGGATCCCTCATCTCGAGCTAGGAGGCGGAAACGGGGCTCCCCTGGATGTGTGCGGGACCCCACGTGCTTCCTCTCGAGTGGAGACGGGTATGTCGGGGAACTTCTTGAGTTGCAGCAAGGGTGTGAAGGACCCTTTGGAAGTTCCAGTGGTTTGACGTGATTAGCCTCGAGAAGCCTCAGCGGAAATGGGCCTCATCTCGCCTGGAGGGCAAAACCTCCTGGATTTTCTCGAGTTGCGGCAGGTGCTCTCGACTTACGACGGGAACCTCAGGGACCCGCTCTGGTGGCCTCAGGAAAGGCCAGTCCCCATGCGAGTTCCTCGGGGGCCTCTCGGGATTCCTCTCCCGTCGATGCCGGGGCCTAAGACCTTGTGTGGAGTCGGGGCCGGAACCTGAGGATTCCTCTCCAGTGCTGACATGGATCTTGGGGTATTTCTGGAGTCTCCCCAGGGGAGTCAGTCCTCGTCTCGAATGCGGGCATGCACTTGCGCTTTCCTCCAGAGCGGTAGCAGCAGTGTCACGCAGTCCGCCGCGTGGATCAAAGGATCTATGGTTTTCCCTCGAGTCTTTCCCACGAGGCTTCCCCACGAGGCTTTCCCACAGGGCTGTCCCACGTGCACACGTGGTGGGAGTCGATCCTCGGCTTGAACGTCAAGGCAGTGCAGGGAAAACAGGTTCCTCTGGAATGGACTGACACATCTGGGGGACTCTTGGAATGGTGTCACGACCCTGGAGTTCCTCTCGCCTTTCCTGTGGAGAGCGCCTCCTCTTGAGATGCGACGGGAACGCCGGAATTCTTTCCCTACGAAACAGGGAAAGGATCCCTCATCTCGAGCTAGGAGGCGGAAACGGGGCTCCCCTGGATGTGTGCGGGACCCACGTGCTTCCACTCGAGTGGAGACGGGTATGTCGGGGAACTTCTTGAGTTGCAGCAAGGGTGTGAAGGACCCTTTGGAAGTTCCAGTGGTTAGACGTGATTAGCCTCGAGAAGCCTCAGGGGAAATGGGTCTCATCTCGCCTGGAGGGCAAAACCTCCTGGACTTTCTCGAGTTGCGGCAGGTGCTCTCGACTTACGACGGGAACCTCAGGGACCCGCTCTGGTGGCCTCAGGAAAGGCCAGTCCCCATGCGAGTTCCTCGGGGGCCTCTCGGGATTCCTCTCCCGTCGATGCCGGGGCCTAAGACCTTGTGTGGAGTCGGGGCCGGAACCTGAGGATTCCTCTCCAGTGCTGACATGGACCTTGGGGTACTTCTGGAGTCTCCCCAGGGGAGTCAGTCCTCGTCTCGAATGCGGGCATGCACTTGCGCTTTCCTCCAGAGCGGTAGCAGCAGTGTCACGCAGTCCGCCGCGTGGATTAAAAGGACCTATGATTTTCCTTCGAGTCTTTCCCACGAGGCTTTCCCACGAGGCTTTCCCTCAGGGCTGTCCCACGTGCACACGTGGTGGGTGTCGATCCTCGGCTTGAACGTCAAGGCAGTGCAGGGAAAACAGGTTCCTCTGGAATGGACTGACACATGTGGGCACTCTTGGAATGGTGGCACGACCCTGGAGTTCCTCTCGCCTTTCCTGTGGAGAGCGCCTCCTCTTGAGATGCGACGGGAACGCCGGGAATTCTTTCCCTACGAAACAGGGAAAGGATCCCTCATCTCGAGCTAGGAGGCGGAAACGGGGCTCCCCTGGATGTGTGCGGGACCCCACGTGCTTCCTCTCGAGTGGAGACGGGTATGTCGGGGAACTTCTTGAGTTGCAGCAATGGTGTGAAGGACCCTTTGGAAGTTCCAGTGGTTAGATGTGATTGGCCTCGAGAAGCCTCAGCGGAAATGGGCCTCATCTCCCCTGGAGGGCAAAACCTCCTGGATTTTCTCGAGTTGTGGCAGGTGCTCTCGACTTACGACGGGGACCTCAGGGACCCGCTCTGGTGGCCTCAGGAAAGGCCAATCCCCATGCGAGTTCCTCGGGGGCCTCTCGGGATTCCTCTCCCGTCGATGCCGGGGCCTAAGACCTTGTGTGGAGTCGGGGCCGGTACCTGAGGATTCCTCTCCAGTGTCACATGGATCTTGGGGTACTTCTGGAGTCTCCCCAGGGGAGTCAGTCCTCGTCTCGAATGCGGGCATGCACTTGCGCTTTCCTCCAGAGCGGTAGCAGCAGTGTCACGCAGTCTGCCGCGTGGATCAAAGAATCTATGGTTTTCCCTCGAGTCTTTCCCACGAGGCTTTCCCACGAGGCTTTCCCACAGGGCTGTCCCACGTGCACACGTGGTGTGAGTCGATCCTCGGCTTGAACGTCAAGGCAGTGCAGGGAAAACAGGTTCCTCTGGAATGGACTGACACATCTGGGGGACTCTTGGAATGGTGTCACGACCCTGGAGTTCCTCTCGCCTTTCCTGTGGAGAGCGCCTCCTCTTGAGATGCGACGGGAACCCGGGAATTCTTTCCCTACGAAACAGGGAAAGGATCCCTCATCTCGAGCTAGGAGGCGGAAACGGGGCTCCCCTGGATGTGTGCGGGACCCCACGTGCTTCCTCTCGAGTGGAGACGGGTATGTCGGGGAACTTCTTGAGTTGCAGCAATGGTGTGAAGGACCCTTTGGAAGTTCCAGTGGTTAGATGTGATTGGCCTCGAGAAGCCTCAGCGGAAATGGGCCTCATCTCGCCTGGAGGGCAAAACCTCCTGGATTTTCTCGAGTTGCGGCAGGTGCTCTCGACTTACGACGGGGACCTCAGGGAACCGCTCTGGTGGCCTCAGGAAAGGCCAGTCCCCATGCGAGTTCCTCGGGGGCCTCTCGGGATTCCTCTCCCGTCGATGCCGGGGCCTAAGACCTTGTGTGGAGTCGGGGCCGGAACCTGAGGATTCCTCTCCAGTGCTGACATGGATCTTGGGGTACTTCTGGAGTCTCCCCAGGGGAGTCAGTCCTCGTCTCGAATGCGGGCATGCACTTGCGCTTTCCTCCAGAGCGGTAGCAGCAGTGTCACGCAGTCCGCCGCGTGGATCAAAGGATCTATGGTTTTCCCTCGAGTCTTTCCCACGAGGCTTTCCCACGAGGCTTTCCCACAGGGCTGTCCCACGTGCACACGTGGTGGGAGTCGATCCTCGGCTTGAACGTCAAGGTAGTGCAGGGAAAACAGGTTCCTCTGGAATGGACTGACACATCTGGGGGACTCTTGGAATGGTGTCACGACCCTGGAGTTCCTCTCGCCTTTCCTGTGGAGAGCGCCTCCTCTTGAGATGCGACGGGAACGCCGGGAATTCTTTCCCTACGAAACAGGGAAAGGATCCCTCATCTCGAGCTAGGAGGCGGAAACGGGGCTCCCCTGGATGTGTGCGGGACCCCACGTGCTTCCTCTCGAGTGGAGACGGGTATGTCGGGGAACTTCTTGAGTTGCAGCAAGGGTGTGAAGGACCCTTTGGAAGTTCCAGTGGTTAGATGTGATTGGCCTCGAGAAGCCTCAGCGGAAATGGGCCTCATCTCGCCTGGAGGGCAAAACCTCCTGGATTTTCTCGAGTTGCGGCAGGTGCTCTCGACTTACGACGGGGACCTCAGGGAACCGCTCTGGTGGCCTCAGGAAAGGCCAGTCCCCATGCGAGTTCCTCGGGGGCCTCTCGGGATACCTCTCCCGTCGATGCCGGGGCCTAAGACCTTGTGTGGAGTCGGGGCCGGAACCTGAGGATTCCTCTCCAGTGCTGACATGGATCTTGGGGTACTTCTGGAGTCTCCCCAGGGGAGTCAGTCCTCGTCTCGAATGCGGGCATGCACTTGCGCTTTCCTCCAGAGCGGTAGCAGCAGTGTCACGCAGTCCGCCGCGTGGATCAAAGGATCTATGGTTTTCCCTCGAGTCTTTCCCACGAGGCTTTCCCACGAGGCTTTCCCACAGGGCTGTCCCACGTGCACACGTGGTGGGAGTCGATCCTCGGCTTGAACGTCAAGGCAGTGCAGGGAAAACAGGTTCCTCTGGAATGGACTGACACATCTGGGGGACTCTTAGAATGGTGGCATGACCCTGGAGTTCCTCTCGCCTTTCCTGTGGAGAGCGCCTCCTCTTGAGATGCGACGGGAACGTCGGGAATTCTTTCCCTACGAAACAGGGAAAGGATCCCTCATCTCGAGCTAGGAGTCGGAAACGGGGCTCCCCTGGATGTGTGCGGGACACCACGTGCTTCCTCTCGAGTGGAGACGGGTATGTCGGGGAACTTCTTGAGTTGCAGCAAGGGTGTGAAGGACCCTTTGGAAGTTCCAGTGGTTAGATGTGATTGGCCTCGAGAAGCCTCAGCGGAAATGGGCCTCATCTCGCCTGGAGGGCAAAACCTCCTGGATTTTCTCGAGTTGCGGCAGGTGCTCTCGACTTACGACGGGTACGTCAGGGACCCGCTCTGGTGGCCTCAGGAAAGGCCAGTCCCCATGCGAGTTCCTCGGGGGCCTCTCGGGATTCCTCTCCCGTCGATGCCGGGGCCTAAGACCTTGTGTGGAGTCGGGGCCGGAACCTGAGGATTCCTCTCCAGTGCTGACATGGATCTTGGGGTACGTCTGGAGTCTCCCCAGGGGAGTCAGTCCTCGTCTCGAATGCGGGCATGCACTTGCGCTTTCCTCCAGAGCGGTAGCAGCAGTGTCACGCAGTCCGCCGCGTGGATCAAAGGATCTATGGTTTTCCCTCGAGTCTTTCCCACGAGGCTTTCCCACGAGGCTTTCCCACAGGGCTGTCCCACGTGCACACGTGGTGGGAGTCGATCCTCGGCTTGAACGTCAAGGCAGTGAAGGGAAAACAGGTTCCTCTGGAATGGACTGACACATCTGGGGGACTCTTGGAATGGTGGCACGACCCTGGAGTTCCTCTCGCTTTCCTGTGGAGAGCGCCTCCTCTTGAGATGCGACGGGAACGCCGGGAATTCTTTCCCTACGAAACAGGGAAAGGATCCCTCATCTCGAGCTAGGAGGCTGAAACGGGGCTCCCCTGGATGTGTGCGGGACCCCACGTGCTTCCTCTCGAGTGGAGACGGGTATGTCGGGGAACTTCTTGAGTTGCAGCAATGGTGTGAAGGACCCTTTGCAAGTTCCAGTGGTTAGATGTGATTGGCCTCGAGAAGCCTCAGCGGAAATGGGCCTCATCTCGCCTGGAGGGCAAAACCTCCTGGATTTTCTCGAGTTGCGGCAGGTGCTCTCGACTTACGACGGGGACCTCAGGGAACCGCTCTGGTGGCCTCAGGAAAGGCCAGTCCCCATGCGAGTTCCTCGGGGGCCTCTCGGGATTCCTCTCCCGTCGATGCTGGGGCCTAAGACCTTGTGTGGAGTCGGGGCCGGAACCTGAGGATTCCTCTCCAGTGCTGACATGGATCTTGGGGTACTTCTGGAGTCTCCCCAGGGGAGTCAGTCCTCGTCTCGAATGCGGGCATGCACTTGCGCTTTCCTCAAGAGCGGTAGCAGCAGTGTCACGCAGTCCGCCGCGTGGATCAAAGGATCTATGGTTTTCCCTCGAGTCTTTCCCACGAGGCTTTCCCACGAGGCTTTCCCACAGGGCTGTCCCACGTGCACACGTGGTGGGAGTCGATCCTCGGCTTGAACGTCAAGGCAGTGCAGGGAAAACAGGTTCCTCTGGAATGGACTGACACATCTGGGGGACTCTTGGAATGGTGGCATGACCCTGGAGTTCCTCTCGCCTTTCCTGTGGAGAGCGCCTCCTCTTGAGATGCGACGGGAACGCCGGGAATTCTTTCCCTACGAAACAGGGAAAGGATCCCTCATCTCGAGCTAGGAGGCAGAAACGGGGCTCCCCTGGATGTGTGCGGGACCCCACGTGCTTCCTCTCGAGTGGAGACGGGTATGTCGGGGAACTTCTTGAGTTGCAGCAATGGTGTGAAGAACCCTTTGCAAGTTCCAGTGGTTAGATGTGATTGGCCTCGAGAAGCCTCAGCGGAAATGGGCCTCATCTCGCCTGGAGGGCAAAACCTCCTGGATTTTCTCGAGTTGCGGCAGGTGCTCTCGACTTATGACGGGGACGTCAGGGACCCGCTCTGGTGGCCTCAGGAAAGGCCAGTCCCCATGCGAGTTCCTCGGGGGCTCTCGGGATTCCTCTCCCGTCGATTCCGGGGCCTAAGACCTTGTGTGGAGTCTGGGCCGGAACCTGAGGATTCCTCTCCAGTGCTGACATGGATCTTGGGGTACTTCAGGAGTCTCCCCAGGGGAGTCAGTCCTCGTCTCGAATGCGGGCATGCACTTGCGCTTTCCTCCAGAGCGGTAGCAGCAGTGTCACGCAGTCCGCCGCGTGGATCAAAGGATCTATGGTTTTCCCTCGAGTCTTTCCCACGAGGCTTTCCCACGAGGCTTTCCCACAGGGCTGTCCCACGTGCACACGTGGTGGGAGTCGATCCTCGGCTTGAACGTCAAGGCAGTGCAGGGAAAACAGGTTCCACTGGAATGGACTGACACATCTGGGGGACTCTTGGAATGGTGGCACGACCCTGGAGTTCCTCTCGCCTTTCCTGTGGAGAGCGCCTCCTCTTGAGATGCGACGGGAACGCCGGGAATTCTTTCCCTACGAAACAGGGAAAGGATCCCTCATCTCGAGCTAGGAGGCGGAAACGGGGCTCCCCTGGATGTGTGCGGGACCCACGTGCTTCCTCTCGAGTGGAGACGGGTATGTCGGGGAACTTCTTGAGTTGCAGCAAGGGTGTGAAGGACCCTTTGGAAGTTCCAGTGGTTAGACCTGATTAGCCTCGAGAAGCCTCAGCGGAAATGGGCCTCATCTCGCCTGGAGGGCAAAACCTCCTGGATTTTCTCGAGTTGCGGCAGGTGCTCTCGACTTACGACGGGGACCTCAGCGACCCGCTCTGGTGGCCTCAGGAAAGGCCAGTCCCCATGCGAGTTCCTCGGGGGCCTCTCGGGATTCCTCTCCCGTCGATGCCGGGGCCTAAGACCTTGTGTGGAGTCGGGGCCGGAACCTGAGGATTCCTCTCCAGTGCTGACATGGATCTTGGGGTACTTCTGGAGTCTCCCCAGGGGAGTCAGTCCTCGTCTCGAATGCGGGCATGCACTTGCGCTTTCCTCCAGAGCGGTAGCAGCAGTGTCACGCAGTCCGCCGCGTGGATCAAAGGATCTATGGTTTTCCCTCGAGTCTTTCCCACGAGGCTTTCCCACGAGGCTTTCCCACAGGGCTGTCCCAGGTGCACACGTGGTGGGAGTCGATCCTCGGCTTGAACGTCAAGGCAGTGCAGGGAAAACAGGTTCCTCTGGAATGGACTGACACATCTGGGGGACTCTTGGAATGGTGTCAGGACCCTGGAGTTCCTCTCGCCTTTCCTGTGGAGAGCGCCTCCTCTTGAGATGCGACGGGAACGCCTGGAATTCTTTCCCTACGAAACAGGGAAAGGATCCCTCATTTCGAGCTAAGAGGTGGAAACGGAGCACCCCTGGATGTGTGCGGGACCCCACGTGCTTCCTCTCGAGTGGAGACGGGTATGTCGGGGAACTTCTTGAGTTGCAGCAATGGTGTGAAGGACCCTTTGGAAGTTCCAGTGGTTAGATGTGATTGGCCTCGAGAAGCCTCAGCGGAAATGGGCCTCATCTCGCCTGGAGGGCAAAACCTCCTGGATTTTCTCGAGTTGCGGCAGGTCCTCTCGACTTACGACGGGGACCTCAGGGAACCGCTCTGGTGGCCTCAGGAAAGGCCAGTCCCCATGCGAGTTCCACGGGGGCCTCTCGGGATTCCTCTCCCGTCGATGCCGGGGCCTAAGACCTTGTGTGGAGTCGGGGCCGGAACCTGAGGATTCCTCTCCAGTGCTGACATGGATCTTGGGGTACTTCTGGAGTCTCCCCAGGGGAGTCAGTCCTCGTCTCGAATGCGGGCATGCACTTGCGCTTTCCTCCAGAGCGGTAGCAGCAGTGTCATGCAGTCCGCCGCGTGGATCAGAGGATCTATGGTTTTCCCTCGAGTCTTTCCCACGAGGCTTTCCCACGAGGCTTTCCCACAGGGCTGTCCCACGTGCACACGTGGTGGGAGTCGATCCTCGGCTTGAACGTCAAGGCAGTGCAGGGAAAACAGGTTCCTCTGGAATGGACTGACACATCTGGGGGACTCTTGGAATGGTGTCACGACCCTGGAGTTCCTCTCGCCTTTCCTGTGGAGAGCGCCTCCTCTTGAGAAGCGACGGGAACGCCGGGAATTCTTTCCCTACGAAACAGGGAAAGGATCCCTCATCTCGAGCTAGGAGGCGGAAACGGGCTCCCCTGGATGTGTGCGGGACCCCACGTGCTTCCTCTCGAGTGGAGACGGGTATGTCGGGGAACTTCTTGAGTTGCAGCAATGGTGTGAAGGACCCTTTGGAAGTTCCAGTGGTTAGATGTGATTGGCCTCGAGAAGCCTCAGCGGAAATGGGCCTCATCTCGCCTGGAGGGCAAAACCTCCTGGATTTTCTCGAGTTGCGGCAGGTGCTCTCGACTTATGACGGGGACGTCAGGGACCCGCTCTGGTGGCCTCAGGAAAGGCCAGTCCCCATGCGAGTTCCTCGGGGGCTCTCGGGATTCCTCTCCTTTCGATTCCGGGGCCTAAGACCTTGTGTGGAGTCGGGGCCGGAACCTGAGGATTACTCTCCAGTGCTGACATGAATCTTGGGGTACTTCTGGAGTCTCCCCAGGGGAGTCAGTCCTCGTCTCGAATGCGGGCATGCACTTGCGCTTTCCTCCAGAGCGGTAGCAGCAGTGTCACGCAGTCCGCCGCGTGGATCAAAGGATCTATGGTTTTCCCTCGAGTCTTTCCCACGAGGCTTTCCCACGAGGCTTTCCCACAGGGATGTCCCACGTGCACACGTGGTGGGAGTCGATCCTCTGCATGAACGTCAAGGCAGTGCAGGGAAAACAGGTTCCTCTGGAATGGACTGACACATCTGGGGGACTCTTGGAATGGTGGCACGACCCTGGAGTTCCTCTCGCCTTTCCTGTGGAGAGCGCCTCCTCTTGAGATGCGACGGGAACGCCGGGAATTCTTTCCCTACGAAACAGGGAAAGGATCCCTCATCTCGAGCTAGGAGGCGGAAACGGGGCTCCCCTGGATGTGTGCGGGACCCCACGTGCTTCCTCTCGAGTGGAGACGGGTATGTCGGGGAACTTCTTGAGTTGCAGCAATGGTGTGAAGGACCCTTTGGAAGTTCCAGTGGTTAGATGTGATTGGCCTCGAGAAGCCTCAGCGGAAATGGGCCTCATCTCGCCTGGAGGGCAAAACCTCCTGGATTTTCTCGAATTGCGGCAGGTGCTCTCGACTTACGACGGGGACGTCAGGGACCCGCTCTGGTGGCCTCAGGAAAGGCCAGTCCCCTTGCGAGTTCCTCGGGGGCCTCTCGGGATTCCTCTCCCGTCGATGCCGGGGCCTAAGACCTTGTGTGGAGTCGGGGCCGGAACCTGAGGATTCCTCTCCAGTGCTGACATGGATCTTGGGGTACTTCTGGAGTCTCCCCAGGGGAGTCAGTCCTCGTCTCGAATGCGGGCATGCACTTGCGCTTTCCTCCAGAGCGGTAGCAGCAGTGTCACGCAGTCCGCCGCGTGGATCAAAGGATCTATGGTTTTCCCTCGAGTCTTTCCCACGAGGCTTTCCCACGAGGCTTTCCCACAGGGCTGTCCCACGTGCACACGTGGTGGGAGTCGATCCTCGGCTTGAACGTCAAGGCAGTGCAGGGAAAACAGGTTCCTCTGGAATGGACTGACACATCTGGGGACTCTTGGAATGGTGTCACGACCCTGGAGTTCCTCTCGCCTTTCCTGTGGAGAGCGCCTCCTCTTGAGATGCGACGGGAACGCCGGGAATTCTTTCCCTACGAAACAGGGAAAGGATCCCTCATCTCGAGCTAGGAGGCGGAAACGGGGCTCCCCTGGATGTGTGCGGGACCCACGTGCTTCCTCTCGAGTGGAGACGGGTATGTCGGGGAACTTCTTGAGTTGCAGCAAGGGTGTGAAGGACCCTTTGGAAGTTCCAGTGGTTAGACCTGATTAGCCTAGAGAAGCCTCAGCGGAAATGGGCCTCATCTCGCCTGGAGGGCAAAACCTCCTGGATTTTCTCGAGTTGCGGCAGGTGCTCTCGACTTACGACGGGGACCTCAGGGACCCGCTCTGGTGGCCTCAGGAAAGGCCAGTCACCATGCGAGTTCCTCGGGGGCCTCTCGGGATTCCTCTCCCGTCGATGCCGGGGCCTAAGACCTTGTGTGGAGTCGGGGCCGGAACCTGAGGATTCCTCTCCAGTGCTGACATGGATCTTGGGGTACTTCTGGAGTCTCCCCAGGGGAGTCAGTCCTCCTCTCGAACGCGGGCATGCACTTGCGCTTTCCTCCAGAGCGGTAGCAGCAGTGTCACGCAGTCCGCCGCGTGGATCAGAGGATCTATGGTTTTCCCTCGAGTCTTTCCCACGAGGCTTTCCCACGAGGCTTTCCCACAGGGCTGTCCCACGTGCACACGTGGTGGGAGTCGATCCTCGGCTTGAACGTCAAGGCAGTGCAGGGAAAACAGGTTCCTCTGGAATGGACTGACACATCGGGGGGACTCTTGGAATGGTGTCACGACCCTGGAATTCCTCTCACCTTTCCTGTGGAGAGCGCCTCCTCTTGAGATGCGACGGGAACGCCGGGAATTCTTTCCCTACGAAACAGGGAAAGGATCCCTCATCTCGAGCTAGGAGGCGGAAACGGGGCTCCCCTGGATGTGTGCGGGACCCCACGTGCTTCCTCTCGAGTGGAGACGGGTATGTCGGGGAACTTCTTGAGTTGCAGCAATGGTGTGAAGGAACCTTTGGAAGTTCCAGTGGTTAGATGTGATTGGCCTCGAGAAGCCTCAGCGGAAATGGGCCTCATCTCGCCTGGAGGGCAAAACCTCCTGGATTTTCTCGAATTGCGGCAGGTGCTCTCGACTTACGACGGGGACCTCAGGGACCCGCTCTGGTGGCCTCAGGAAAGGCCAGTCCCCATGCGAGTTCCTCGGGGGCCTCTCGGGATTCCTCTCCCGTCATGCCGGAGCCTAAGACCTTGTGTGGAGTCGGGGCCGGAACCTGAGGATTCCTCTCCAGTGCTGACATGGATCTTGGGGTACTTCTGGAGTCTTCCCAGGGGAGTCAGTCCTCGTCTCGAATGCGGGCATGCACTTGCGCTTTCCTCCAGAGCGGTAGCAGCAGTGTCACGCAGTCCGCCGCGTGGATCAAAGGATCTATGGTTTTCCCTCGAGTCTTTCCCACGAGGCTTTCCCACGAGGCTTTCCCACAGGGCTGTCCCACGTGCACACGTGGTGGGAGTCGATCCTCGGCTTGAACGTCAAGGCAGTGCAGGGAAAACAGGTTCCTCTGGAATGGACTGACACATCTGGGGGACTCTTGGAATGGTGGCACGACCCTGGAGTTCCTCTCGCCTTTCCTGTGGAGAGCGCCTCCTCTTGAGATGCGACGGGAACGCCGGGAATTCTTTCCCTACGAAACAGGGAAAGGATCCCTCATCTCGAGCTAGGAGGCGGAAACGGGTCTCCCCTGGATGTGTGCGGGACACCACGTGCTTCCTCTCGAGTGCAGACGGGTATGTCGGGGAACTTCTTGAGTTGCAGCAAGGGTGTGAAGGACCCTTTGGAAGTTCCAGTGGTTAGATGTGATTGGCCTCGAGAAGCCTCAGCGGAAATGGGCCTCATCTCGCCTGGAGGGCAAAACCTCCTGGATTTTCTCGAGTTGCGGCAGGTGCTCTCGACTTACGACGGGGACCTCAGGGACCCGCTCTGGTGGCCTCAGGAAAGGCCAGTCCCCATGCGAGTTCCTCGGGGGCCTCTCGGGATTCCTCTCCCGTCGATGCCGGGGCCTAAGACCTTGTGTGGAGTCGGGGCCGGAACCTGAGGATTCCTCTCCAGTGCTGACATGGATCTTGGGGTACTTCTGGAGTCTCCCCAGGGGAGTCAGTCCTCCTCTCGAACGCGGGCATGCACTTGCGCTTTCCTCCAGAGCGGTAGCAGCAGTGTCACGCAGTCCGCCGCGTGGATCAGAGGATCTATGGTTTTCCCTCGAGTCTTTCCCACGAGGCTTTCCCACGAGGCTTTCCCACAGGGCTGTCCCACGTGCACACGTGGTGGGAGTCGATCCTCGGCTTGAACGTCAAGGCAGTGCAGGGAAAACAGGTTCCTCTGGAATGGACTGACACATCTGGGGGACTCTTGGAATGGTGACACGACCCTGGAGTTCCTCTCGCCTTTCCTGTGGAGAGCGCCTCCTCTTGAGATGCGACCGGAACGCCGGGAATTCTTTCCCTACGAAACAGGGAAAGGATCCCTCATCTCGAGCTAGGAGGCGGAAAAGGGGCTCCCCTGGATGTGTGCGGGACCCGACGTGCTTCCTCTCGAGTGGAGACGGGTATGTCGGGGAACTTCTTGAGTTGCAGCAATGGTGTGAAGGACCCTTTGCAAGTTCCAGTGGTTAGACGTGATTGGCCTCGAGAAGCCTCAGCGGAAATGGGCCTCATCTCGCCTGGAGGGCAAAACCTCCTGGATTTTCTCGAGTTGCGGCAGGTGCTCTCGACTTACGACGGGGACCTCAGGGACCCGCTCTGGTGGCCTCAGGAAAGGCCAGTCCCCATGCGAGTTCCTCGGGGGCCTCTCGGGATTCCTCTCCCGTCGATGCCGGGGCCTAAGACCTTGTGTGGAGTCGGGGCCGGAACCTGAGGATTCCTCTCCAGAGCTGACATGGATCTTGGGGTACTTCTGGAGTCTCCCCAGGGGAGTCAGTCCTCGTCTCGAATGCGGGCATGCACTTGCGCTTTCCTCCAGAGCGGTAGCAGCAGTGTCACGCAGTCCGCCGCGTGGATCAAAGGATCTATGGTTTTCCCTCGAGTCTTTCCCACGAGGCTTTCCCACGAGGCTTTCCCACAGGGCTGTCCCACGTGCACACGTGGTGGGAGTCGATCCTCGGCTTGAACGTCAAGGCAGTGCAGGGAAAACAGGTTCCTCTGGAATGGACTGACACATCTGGGGGACTCTTGGAATGTTGGCACGACCCTGGAGTTCCTCTCGCCTTTCCTGTGGAGAGCGCCTCCTCTTGAGATGCGACGGGAACGCCGGGAATTCTTTCCCTAAGAAACAGGGAAAGGATCCCTCATCTCGAGCTAGGGGGCGCAAACGGGGCTCCCCTGGATGTGTGCGGGACCCCACGTGCTTCCTCTCGAGTGGAGACGGGTATGTCGGGGAACTTCTTGAGTTGCAGCAAGGGTGTGAAGGACCCTTTGGAAGTTCCAGTGGTTAGATGTGATTGGCCTCGAGAAGCCTCAGCGGAAATGGGCCTCATCTCGCCTGGAGGGCAAAACCTCCTGGATTTTCTCGAGTTGCGGCAGGTGCTCTCTACTTACGACGGGGACCTCAGGGACACGCTCTGGTGGCCTCAGGAAAGGCCAGTCCCCATGCGAGTTCCTCGGGGGCCTCTCGGGATTCCTCTCCCGTCGATGCCGGGGCCTAAGACCTTGTGTGGAGTCGGGGCCGGAACCTGAGGATTCCTCTCCAGTGCTGACATGGATCTTGGGGTACTTCTGGAGTCTCCCCAGGGGAGTCAGTCCTCGTCTCGAATGCGGGCATGCACTTGCACTTTCCTCCAGAGCGGTAGCAGCAGTGTCACGCAGTCCGCCGCGTGGATCAAAGGATCTATGGTTTTCCCTCGAGTCTTTCCCACGAGGCTTTCCCACGAGGCTTTCCCACAGGGCTGTCCCACGTGCACACGTGGTGGGAGTCGATCCTCGGCTTGAACGTCAAGGCAGTGCAGGGAAAACAGGTTCCTCTGGAATGGTCTGACACATCTGGGGTCTCTTGGAATGGTGGCACGACCCTGGAGTTCCTCTCGCCTTTCCTGTGGAGAGCGCCTCCTCTTGAGATGCGACGGGAACGCCGGGAATTCTTTCCCTACGAAACAGGGAAAGGATCCCTCATCTCGAGCTAGGAGGCGGAAACGGGTCTCCCCTGGATGTGTGCGGGACACCACGTGCTTCCTCTCGAGTGCAGACGGGTATGTCGGGGAACTTCTTGAGTTGCAGCAAGGGTGTGAAGGACCCTTTGGAAGTTCCAGTGGTTAGATGTGATTGGCCTCGAGAAGCCTCAGCGGAAATGGGCCTCATCTCGCCTGGAGGGCAAAACCTCCTGGATTTTCTCGAGTTGCGGCAGGTGCTCTCGACTTACGACGGGGACCTCAGGGACCCGCTCTGGTGGCCTCAGGAAAGGCCAGTCCCCATGCGAGTTCCTCGGGGGCCTCTCGGGATTCCTCTCCCGTCGATGCCGGGGCCTAAGACCTTGTGTGGAGTCGGGGCCGGAACCTGAGGATTCCTCTCCAGTGCTGACATGGATCTTGGGGTACTTCTGGAGTCTCCCCAGGGGAGTCAGTCCTCCTCTCGAACGCGGGCATGCACTTGCGCTTTCCTCCAGAGCGGTAGCAGCAGTGTCACGCAGTCCGCCGCGTGGATCAGAGGATCTATGGTTTTCCCTCGAGTCTTTCCCACGAGGCTTTCCCACGAGGCTTTCCCACAGGGCTGTCCCACGTGCACACGTGGTGGGAGTCGATCCTCGGCTTGAACGTCAAGGCAGTGCAGGGAAAACAGGTTCCTCTGGAATGGACTGACACATCTGGGGGACTCTTGGAATGGTGACACGACCCTGGAGTTCCTCTCGCCTTTCCTGTGGAGAGCGCCTCCTCTTGAGATGCGACGGGAACGCCGGGAATTCTTTCCCTACGAAACAGGGAAAGGATCCCTCATCTCGAGCTAGGAGGCGGAAAAGGGGCTCCCCTGGATGTGTGCGGGACCCGACGTGCTTCCTCTCGAGTGGAGACGGGTATGTCGGGGAACTTCTTGAGTTGCAGCAATGGTGTGAAGGACCCTTTGCAAGTTCCAGTGGTTAGACGTGATTGGCCTCGAGAAGCCTCAGCGGAAATGGGCCTCATCTCGCCTGGAGGGCAAAACCTCCTGGATTTTCTCGAGTTGCGGCAGGTGCTCTCGACTTACGACGGGGACCTCAGGGACCCGCTCTGGTGGCCTCAGGAAAGGCCAGTCCCCATGCGAGTTCCTCGGGGGCCTCTCGGGATTCCTCTCCCGTCGATGCCGGGGCCTAAGACCTTGTGTGGAGTCGGGGCCGGAACCTGAGGATTCCTCTCCAGAGCTGACATGGATCTTGGGGTACTTCTGGAGTCTCCCCAGGGGAGTCAGTCCTCGTCTCGAATGCGGGCATGCACTTGCGCTTTCCTCCAGAGCGGTAGCAGCAGTGTCACGCAGTCCGCCGCGTGGATCAAAGGATCTATGGTTTTCCATCGAGTCTTTCCCACGAGGCTTTCCCACGAGGCTTTCCCACAGGGCTGTCCCACGTGCACACGTGGTGGGAGTCGATCCTCGGCTTGAACGTCAAGGCAGTGCAGGGAAAACAGGTTCCTCTGGAATGGACTGACACATCTGGGGGACTCTTGGAATGTTGGCACGACCCTGGAGTTCCTCTCGCCTTTCCTGTGGAGAGCGCCTCCTCTTGAGATGCGACGGGAACGCCGGGAATTCTTTCCCTAAGAAACAGGGAAAGGATCCCTCATCTCGAGCTAGGGGGCGCAAACGGGGCTCCCCTGGATGTGTGCGGGACCCCACGTTCTTCCTCTCGAGTGGAGACGGGTATGTCGGGGAACTTCTTGAGTTGCAGCAAGGGTGTGAAGGACCCTTTGGAAGTTCCAGTGGTTAGATGTGATTGGCCTCGAGAAGCCTCAGCGGAAATGGGCCTCATCTCGCCTGGAGGGCAAAACCTCCTGGATTTTCTCGAGTTGCGGCAGGTGCTCTCTACTTACGACGGGGACCTCAGGGACACGCTCTGGTGGCCTCAGGAAAGGCCAGTCCCCATGCGAGTTCCTCGGGGGCCTCTCGGGATTCCTCTCCCGTCGATGCCGAGGCCTAAGACCTTGTGTGGAGTCGGGGCCGGAACCTGAGGTTTCCTCTCCTGTGCTGACATGGATCTTGGGGTACTTCTGGAGTCTCCCCAGGGGAGTCAGTCCTCGTCTCGAATGCGGGCATGCACTTGCGCTTTCCTCCAGAGCGGTAGCAGCAGTGTCACGCAGTCCGCCGCGTGGATCAAAGGATCTATGGTTTTCCCTCGAGTCTTTCCCACGAGGCTTTCCCACGAGGCTTTCCCACAGGGCTGTCCCATGTGCACACGTGGTGGGAGTCGATCCTCGGCTTGAACGTCAAGGCAGTGCAGGGAAAACAGGTTCCTCTGGAATGGACTGACACATCTGGGGGACTCTTGGAATGGTGGCATGACCCTGGAGTTCCTCTCGCCTTTCCTGTGGAGAGCGCCTCCTCTTGAGATGCGACGGGAACGCCGGGAATTCTTTCCCTACGAAACAGGGAAAGGATCCCTCATCTCGAGCTAGGAGGCGGAAACGGGGCTCCCCTGGATGTGTGAGGGAACCCACGTGCTTCCTCTCGAGTGGAGACGGGTATGTCGGGGAACTTCTTGAGTTGCAGCAAGGGTGTGAAGGACCCTTTGGAAGTTCCAGTGGTTAGACGTGATTTGCCTCGAGAAGCCTCAGCGGAAATGGGCCTCATCTCGCCTGGAGGGCAAAACCTCCTGGATTTTCTCGAGTTGCGGCAGGTGCTCTCGACTTACGAAGGGGACCTCAGGGACCCGCTCTGGTGGCCTCAGGAAAGGCCAGTCCCCATGCGAGTTCCTCGGGGGCCTCTAGGGATTCCTCTCCCGTCGATGCCGGGGCCTAAGACCTTGTGTGGAGTCGGGGCCGGAACCTGAGGTTTCCTCTCCTGTGCTGACATGGATCTTGGGGTACTTCTGGAGTCTCCCCAGGGGAGTCAGTCCTCGTCTCGAATGCGGGCATGCACTTGCGCTTTCCTCCAGAGCGGTAGCAGCAGTGTCACGCAGTCCGCCGCGTGGATCAAAGGATCTATGGTTTTCCCTCGAGTCTTTCCCACGAGGCTTTCCCACGAGGCTTTCCCACAGGGCTGTCCCATGTGCACACGTGGTGGGAGTCGATCCTCGGCTTGAACGTCAAGGCAGTGCAGGGAAAACAGGTTCCTCTGGAATGGACTGACACATCTGGGGGACTCTTGGAATGGTGGCATGACCCTGGAGTTCCTCTCGCCTTTCCTGTGGAGAGCGCCTCCTCTTGAGATGCGACGGGAACGCCGGGAATTCTTTCCCTACGAAACAGGGAAAGGATCCCTCATCTCGAGCTAGGAGGCGGAAACGGGGCTCCCCTGGATGTGTGAGGGACCCCACGTGCTTCCTCTCGAGTGGAGACGGGTATGTCGGGGAACTTCTTGAGTTGCAGCAAGGGTGTGAAGGACCCTTTGGAAGTTCCAGTGGTTAGACGTGATTTGCCTCGAGAAGCCTCAGCGGAAATGGGCCTCATCTCGCCTGGAGGGCAAAACCTCCTGGATTTTCTCGAGTTGCGGCAGGTGCTCTCGACTTACGAAGGGGACCTCA
The DNA here is from genome assembly GCF_042477335.2 of Ovis canadensis. Classification (NCBI taxonomy): domain Eukaryota; kingdom Metazoa; phylum Chordata; class Mammalia; order Artiodactyla; family Bovidae; genus Ovis; species Ovis canadensis. The sequence continues at coordinate 7,290,128 of NC_091252.1, forward strand.
GGGACCCGCTCTGGTGGCCTCAGGAAAGGCCAGTCCCCATGCGAGTTCCTCGGGGGCCTCTAGGGATTCCTCTCCCGTCGATGCCGGGGCCTAAGACCTTGTGTGGAGTCGGGGCCGGAACCTGAGGATTCCTCTCCAGTGCTGACATGGATCTTGGTGTACTTCTGGAGTCTCCCCAGGGGAGTCAGTCCTCGTCTCGAATGCGGGCATGCACTTGCGCTTTCCTCCAGAGCGGTAGCAGCAGTGTCACGCAGTCCGCCGCGTGGATCAAAGGATCTATGGTTTTCCCTCGAGTCTTTCCCACGAGGCTTTCCCACGAGGCTTTCCCACAGGGCTGTCCCACGTGCACACGTGGTGGGAGTCGATCCTCGGCTTGAACGTCAAGGCAGTGCAGGGAAAACAGGTTGCTCTGGAATTGACTGACACATCTGGGGGACTCTTGGAATGGTGGCACGACCCTGGAGTTCCTCTCGCCTTTCCTGTGGAGAGCGCCTCCTCTTGAGATGCGACGGGAACGCCGGGAATTCTTTCCCTACGAAACAGGGAAAGGATCCCTCATCTCGAGCTAGGAGGCGGAAACGGAGCACCCCTGGATGTGTGCGGGACCCCACGTGCTTCCTCTCGAGTGGAGACGGGTATGTCGGGGAACTTCTTGAGTTGCAGCAATGGTGTGAAGGACCCTTTGGAAGTTCCAGTGGTTAGATGTGATTGGCCTCTAGAAGCCTCAGCGGAAATGGGCCTCATCTCGCCTGGAGGGCAAAACCTCCTGGATTTTCTCGAGTTGCGGCAGGTCCTCTCGACTTACAACGGGGACCTCAGGGACCCGCTCTGGTGGCCTCAGGAAAGGCCAGTCCCCATGCGAGTTCCTCGGGGGCCTCTCGGGATTCCTCTCCCGTCGATGCCGGGGCCTAAGACCTTGTGTGGAGTCGGGGCCGGAACCTGAGGATTCCTCTCCAGTGCTGACATGGATCTTGGGGTACTTCTGGAGTCTCCCCAGGGGAGTCAGTCCTCGTCTCGAATGCGGGCATGCACTTGCGCTTTCCTCCAGAGCGGTAGCAGCAGTGTCACGCAGTCCTCCGCGTGGATCAAAGGATCTATGTTTTTCCCTCGAGTCTTTCCCACGAGTCTTTCCCACGAGGCTTTCCCACAGGGCTGTCCCACGTGCACACGTGGTGGGAGTCTATCCTCGGCTTGAACGTCAAGGCAGTGCAGGGAAAACAGGTTCCTCTGGAATGGACTGACACATCTGGGGGACTCTTGGAATGGTGGCACGACCCTGGAGTTCCTCTCGCCTTTCCTGTGGAGAGCGCCTCCTCTTGAGATGCGACGGGAACGCCGGGAATTCTTTCCCTACGAAACAGGGAAAGGATCCCTCATCTCGAGCTAGGAGGCGGAAACGGAGCACCCCTGGATGTGTGCGGGACCCCACGTGCTTCCTCTCGAGTGGAGACGGGTATGTCGGGGAACTTCTTGAGTTGCAGCAATGGTGTGAAGGACCCTTTGGAAGTTCCAGTGGTTAGATGTGATTGGCCTTTAGAAGCCTCAGCGGAAATGGGCCTCATCTCGCCTGGAGGGCAAAACCTCCTGGATTTTCTCGAGTTGCGGCAGGTCCTCTCGACTTACAACGGGGACCTCAGGGAACCGCTCGGGTGGCCTCAGGAAAGGCCAGTCCCCATGCGAGTTCCTCGGGGGCCTCTCGGGATTCCTCTCCCGTCGATGCCGGGGCCTAAGACCTTGTGTGGAGTCGAGATCGGAACCTGAGGATTCCTCTCCAGTGCTGACATGGATCTTGGGGTACTTCTGGAGTCTCCCCAGGGGAGTCAGTCCTCGTCTCGAATGCGGGCATGCACTTGCACTTTCCTCCAGAGCGGTAGCAGCAGTGTCACGCAGTCCGCCGCGTGCATCAAAGGATCTATGGTTTTCCCTCGAGTCTTTCCCACGAGGCTTTCCCACGAGGCGTTCCCACAGGGCTGTCCCACGTGCACACGTGGTGGGAGTCGATCCTCGGCTTGAACGTCAAGGCAGTGCAGGGAAAACAGGTTCCTCTGGAATGGACTGACACATCTGGGGTCTCTTGGAATGGTGGCACGACCCTGGAGTTCCTCTCGCCTTTCCTGTGGAGAGCGCCTCCTCTTGAGATGCGACGGGAACGCCGGGAATTCTTTCCCTACGAAACAGGGAAAGGATCCCTCATCTCGAGCTAGGAGGCGGAAACGGGGCTCCCCTGGATGTGTGCGGGACACCACGTGCTTCCTCTCGAGTGGAGACGGGTATGTCGGGGAACTTCTTGAGTTGCAGCAAGGGTGTGAAGGACCCTTTGCAAGTTCCAGTGGTTAGATGTGATTGGCCTCGAGAAGCCTCAGCGGAAATGGGCCTCATCTCGCCTGGAGGGCAAAACCTCCTGGATTTTCTCGAGTTGCGGCAGGTGCTCTCGACTTACGACGGGGACCTCAGGGACCCGCTCTGGTGGCCTCAGGAAAGGCCAGTCTCCATGCGAGTTCCTCGGGGGCCTCTCTGGATTCCTCTCCCGTCGATGCCGGGGCCTAAGACCTTGTGTGGAGTAGGGGCCGGAACCTGAGGATTCCTCTCCAGTGCTGACATGGATCTTGGGGTACTTCTGGAGTCTCCCCAGGGGAGTCAGTCCTCGTCTCGAATGCGGGCATGCACTTGCGCTTTCCTCCAGAGCGGTAGCAGCAGTGTCACGCAGTCCGCCGCGTGGATCAAAGGATCTATGGTTTTCCCTCGAGTCTTTCCCACGAGGCTTTCCCACGAGGCTTTCCCACAGGGCTGTCCCACGTGCACACGTGGTGGGAGTCGATCCTCGGCTTGAACGTCAAGGAAGTGCAGGGAAAACAGGTTCCTCTGGAATGGACGGACACATCTGGGGTCTCTTGGAATGGTGGCACGACCCTGGAGTTCCTCTCGCCTTTCCTGTGGAGAGCGCCTCCTCTTGAGATGCGACGGGAACCCCGGGATTTCTTTCCCTACGAAACAAGGAAAGGATCCCTCATCTCGAGCTAGGAGGCGGAAACGGGGCTCCCCTGGATGTGTGCGGGACACCACGTGCTTCCTCTCGAGTGCAGACGGGTATGTCGGGGAACTTCTTGAGTTGCAGCAATGGTGTGAAGGACCCTTTGCAAGTTCCAGTGGTTAGACGTGATTGGCCTCGAGAAGCCTCAGCGGAAATGGGCCTCATCTCGCCTGGAGGGCAAAACCTCCTGGATTTTCTCGAGTTGCGGCAGGTGCTCTCGACTTACGACGGGGACCTCAGGGACCCGCTCTGGTGGCCTCAGGAAAGGCCAGTCCCCATGCGAGTTCCTCGGGGGCCTCTCGGGATTCCTCTCCCGTCGATGCCGGGGCCTAAGACCTTGTGTGGAGTCGGGGCCGGAACCTGAGGATTCCTCTCCAGTGCTGACATGGATCTTGGGGTACTTCTGGAGTCTCCCCAGGGGAGTCAGTCCTCGTCTCGAATGCGGGCATGCACTTGCGCTTTCCTCCAGAGCGGTAGCAGCAGTGTCACGCAGTCCGCCGCGTGGATCAAAGGATCTTTGGTTTTCCCTCGAGTCTTTCCCACGAGGCTTTCCCACGAGGCTTTCCCACAGGGCTGTCCCACGTGCACACGTGGTGGGAGTCGATCCTCGGCTTGAACGTCAAGGCAGTGCAGGGAAAACAGGTTCCTCTGGAATGGACTGACACATCTGGGGGACTCTTGGAATGTTGGCACGACCCTGGAGTTCCTCTCGCCTTTCCTGTGGAGAGCGCCTCCTCTTGAGATGCGACGGGAACGCCGGGAATTCTTTCCCTAAGAAACAGGGAAAGGATCCCTCATCTCGAGCTAGGGGGCGGAAACGGGGCTCCCCTGGATGTGTGCGGGACCCACGTGCTTCCTCTCGAGTGGAGACGGGTATGTCGGGGAACTTCTTGAGTTGCAGCAAGGGTGTGAAGGACCCTTTGGAAGTTCCAGTGGTTAGATGTGATTGGCCTCGAGAAGCCTCAGCGGAAATGGGCCTCATCTCGCCTGGAGGGCAAAACCTCCTGGATTTTCTCGAGTTGCGGCAGGTGCTCTCGACATATGATGGGGACCTCAGGGACCCGCTCTGGTGGCCTCAGGAAAGGCCAGTCCTCTCCCTTCGATGCCGGGGCCTAAGACCTTGTGTGGAGTCCGGGCCGGAACCTGAGGATTCCTCTCCAGTGCTGACATGGATCTTGGGGTACTTCTTGAGTCTCCCCAGGGGAGTCAGTCCTCGTCTCGCATGCGGGCATGCACTTGCGCTTTCCTCCAGAGCGGTAGCAGCAGTGTCACGCAGTCCGCCGCGTGGATCAAAGGATCTATGGTTTTCCCTCGAGTCTTTCCCACAAGGCTTTCCCACGAGGCTATCCCACAGGGCTGTCCCACGTGCACACGTGGTGGGAGTCGATCCTCGGCTTGAACGTCAAGGCAGTGCAGGGAAAACAGGTTCCTCTGGAATGGACTGACACATCTGGGGGACACTGGGAATGGTGGCATGACCCTGGAGTTCCTCTCGCCTTTCCTGTGGAGAGCGCCTCCTCTTGAGATGCGACGGGAACGCCGGGAATTCTTTCCCTACGAAACAAGGAAAGGATCCCTCATCTCGAGCTAGGAGGCGGAAACGGGGCTCCCCTGGATGTGTGCGGGACACCACGTGCTTCCTCTCGAGTGCAGACGGGTATGTCGGGGAACTTCTTGAGTTGCAGCAAGGGTGTGAAGGACCCTTTGGAAGTTCCAGTGGTTAGATGTGATTGGCCTCGAGCAGCCTCAGCGGAAATGGGCCTCATCTCGCCTGGAGGTGAAAACCTCCTGGATTTTCTCGAGTTGCGGCAGGTGCTCTCGACTTACGACGGGGACCTCAGGGACCCGCTCTGGTGGCCTCAGGAAAGGCCAGTCCCCATGCGACTTCCTCGGGGGCCTCTCGGGACTCCTCTCCCGTCGATGCCGGGGCCTTAGACCTTGTGTGGAGTCGGGGCCGGAACCTGAGGATTCCTCTCCAGTGCTGACATGGATCTTGGGGTACTTCTGGAGTCTCCCCAGGGGAGTCAGTCCTCGTCTCGAATGCGGGCATGCACTTGCGCTTTCCTCCAGAGCGGTAGCAGCAGTGTCACGCAGTCCGCCGAGTGGATCAAAGGATCTATGGTTTTCCCTCGAGTCTTTCCCACGAGGCTTTCCCACAGGGCTGTCCCACGTGCACACGTGGTGGGAGTCGATCCTCGGCTTGAACGTCAAGGCAGTGCAGGGAAAACAGGTTCCTCTGGAATGGACTGACACATCTGGGGGACTCTTGGAATGGTGTCTCAACCCTGGAGTTCCTCTCGCCTTTCCTGTGGAGAGCGCCTCCTCTTGAGATGCGACGGGAACGCCGGGAATTCTTTCCCTACGAAACAGGGAAAGGATCCCTCATCTCGAGCTAGGAGGCGGAAACGGGGCTCCCCTGGATGTGTGCGGGACCCCACGTGCTTCCTCTCGAGTGGAGACGGGTATGTCGGGGAACTTCTTGAGTTGCAGCAACGGTGTGAAGGACCCTTTGGAAGTTCCAGTGGTTAGATGTGATTGGCCTCGAAAAGCCTCAGCGGAAATGGGCCTCATCTCGCCTGGAGGGAAAACCTCCTGGATTTTCTCGAGTTGCGGCAGGTGTTCTCGACTTACGACGGGGACCTCAGGGACCCGCTCTGGTGGCCTCAGGAAAGGCCAGTCCCCATGCGAGTTCCTCTGGGGATTCCTCTCCCGTCGATGCCGGGGCCTAAGACCTTGTGTGGAGTCGGGGCCGGAACTTGAGGATTCCTCTCCAGTGCTGACATGGATCTTGGGGTAATTCTGGAGTCTCCCCACGGGAGTCAGTCCTCGTCTCGAATGCGGGCATACACTTGCGCTTTCCTCCAGAGCGGTAGCAGCAGTGTCACGCAGTCCGCCGCGTGGATCAAAGGATCTATGGTTTTCCCTCGAGTCTTTCCCACGCGGCTTTCCCACGAGGCTTTCCCACAGGGCTGTCCCACGTGCACACGTGGTGGGAGTCGATCCTCGGCTTGAACGTCAAGGCAGTGCAGGGAAAACAGGTTCCTCTGGAATGGACTGACACATCTGGGGGACTCTTGGAATGGTGGCACGACCCTGGAGTTCCTCTCGCCTTTCCTGTGGAGAGCGCCTCCTCTTGAGATGCGACGGGAACGCCGGGAATTCTTTCCCTACGAAACAGGGAAAGGATCCCTCATCTCGAGCTAGGAGGCGGAAACGGGGCTCCCCTGGATGTGGGCGGGACACCACGTGCTTCCTCTCGAGTGGAGACGGGTATGTCGGGGAACTTCTTGAGTTGCAGCAAGGGTGTGAAGGACCCTTTGGAAGTTCCAGTGGTTAGACGTGATTAGCCTCGAGAAGCCTCAGCGGAAATGGGCCTCATCTCGCCTGGAGGGCAAAACCTCCTGGATTTTCTCGAGTTGCGGCAGGTGCTCTCGACTTACGACGGGGACCTCAGGGACCCGCTCTGGTGGCCTCAGGAAAGGCCAGTCCCCATGCGAGTTCTTTGGGGGCCTTTCGGGATTCCTCTCCCGTCGATGCCGGGCCTAAGACCTTGTGTGGAGTCGGGGCCGGAACCTGAGGATTCCTCTCCAGTGTTGACATGGATCTTGGGGTACTTCTGGAGTCTCCCCAGGGGAGTCAGTCCTCGTCTCGAATGCGGGCATGCACTTGCGATTTCCTCCAGAGCTGTAGCAGCAGTGTCACGCAGTCCGCCGCGTGGATCAAAGGATCTGTGGTTTTCCCTCGAGTCTTTCCCACGAACTTTCCCACGAGGCTTTCCCACAGGGCTGTCCCACGTGCACACGTGGTGGGAGTCGATCCTCGGGTTGAACGTCAAGGCAGTGCAGGGAAAACAGGTTCCTCTGGAATGGACTGACACATCTGGGGCACTCTTGGAATGGTGGCACGACCCTGGAGTTCCTCTCGCCTTTCCTGTGGAGAGCGCCTCTTCTTGAGATGTGACGGGAACGCCGGGAATTCTTTCCCTACGAAACAGGGAAAGGATCCCTCATCTCGAGCTAGGAGGCGGAAACGGGGCTCCCCTGGATGTGTGCGGAACCCACGTGCTTCCTCTCGAGTGGAGACGTGTATGTCGAGTAACTTCTTGAGTTGCAGCAAGGGTGTGAAGGACCCTTTGGAAGTTCCAGTGGTTAGACGTGATTAGCCTCGAGAAGCCTCAGCGGAAATGGGCCTCATCTAGCCTGGAGGGCAAAACCTCCTGGATTTTCTCGAGTTGCGGCAGGTGCTCTCGACTTACGACGGGGACCTCAGGGACCCGCTCTGGTGGCCTCAGGAAAGGCCAGTCCCCATGCGAGGTCCACGGGGGCCTCTCGGGATTCCTCTCCCGTCGATGCCGGGGCCTAAGACCGTGTGTGGAGTCGGGGCCGGATCCTGAGGATTCCTCTCCAGTGCTGACATGGATCTTGGGGGTACTTCTGGAGTCTCCCCAGGGGAGTCAGTCCTCGTCTCGAATGCGGGCATGCACTTGCGCTTTCCTCCAGAGCGGTAGCAGCAGTGTCACGCAGTCCGCCGCGTGGATCAAAGGATCTATGGTTTTCCCTCGAGTCTTTCCCACGAGGCTTTCCCACGAGGCTTTCCCACAGGGCTGTCCCACGTGCACACGTGGTGGGAGTGGATCCTCGGCTTGAACGTCAAGGCAGTGCAGGGAAAACAGGTTCTTCTGGAATGGACTGACACATCTGGGGGACTCTTGGAATGGTGGCACGACCCTGGAGTTCCTCTCGCCTTTCCTGTGGAGAGCGCCTCCTCTTGAGATGCGACGGGAACGCCGGGAATTCTTTCCCTACGAAACAGGGAAAGGATCCCTCATCTCGAGCTAGGAGGCGGAAACGGGGCTCCCCTGGATGTGTGCGGGACACCACGTGCTTCCTCTCGAGTGGAGACGGGTATGTCGGGGAACTTCTTGAGTTGCAGCAAGGGTGTGAAGGACCCTTTGGAAGTTCCAGTGGTTAGATGTGATTGGCCTCGAGAAGCCTCAGCGGAAATGGGCCTCATCTCGCCTGGAGGGCAAAACCTCCTGGATTTTCTCGAGTTGCGGCAGGTGCTCTCGACTTACGACGGGGACCTCAGGGAACCGCTCTGGTGGCCTCAGGAAAGGCCAGTCCCCATGCGAGTTCCTCGGGGGCGTCTCGGGATTCCTCTCCCGTCGATGCCGGGGCCTAAGACCTTGTGTGGAGTCGGGGCCGGAACCTGAGGATTCCTCTCCAGTGCTGACATGGATCTTGGGGTACTTCTGGAGTCTCCCCAGGGGAGTCAGTCCTCGTCTCGAATGCGGGCATGCACTTGCGCTTTCCTCCAGAGCGGTAGCAGCAGTGTCACGCAGTCCGCCGCGTGGATCAAAGGATCTATGGTTTTCCCTCGAGTCGTTCCCACGAGGCTTTCCCACGAGGCTTTCCCACAGGGCTGTCCCACGTGCACACGTGGTGGGAGTGGATCCTCGGCTTGAACGTCAAGGCAGTGCAGGGAAAACAGGTTCCTCTGGAATGGACTGACACATCTGGGGGACTATTGGAATGGTGGCACGACCCTGGAGTTCCTCTCGCCTTTCCTGTGGAGAGCGCCTCCTCTTGAGATGCGACGGGAACGCCGGGAATTCTTTCCCTACGAAACAGGGAAAGGATCCCTCATCTCGAGCTAGGAGGAGGAAACGGGGCTCCACTGGATGTGTGCGGGACACCACGTGCTTCCTCTCGAGTGGAGACGGGTATGTCGGGGAACTTCTTGAGTTGCAGTAAGGGTGTGAAGGACCCTTTGGAAGTTCCAGTGGTTAGACGTGATTCGCCTCGAGAAGCCTCAGCGGAAATGGGCCTCATCTCGCCTGGAGGGCAAAACCTCCTGGATTTTCTCGAGTTGCGGCAGGTGCTCTCGACTTACGACGGGGACCTCAGGGACCCGCTCTGGTGGCCTCAGGAAAGGCCAGTCCCCATGCGAGTTCCTCGAGGGCCTCTCGGGATTCCTCTCCCGTCGATGCCGGGGCCTAAGACCTTGTGTGGAGTCGGGGCCCGAACCTGAGGATTCCTCTCCAGTGCTGACATGGATCTTGGGGTACTTCTGGAGTCTCCCCAGGGGAGTCAGTCCTCGTCTCGAATGCGGGCATGCACTTGCGCTTTCCTCCAGAGCGGTAGCAGCAGTGTCACGCAGTCCGCCGCGTGGATCAAAGGATCTATGGTTTTCCCTCGAGTCTTTCCCACGAGGCTTTCCCACGAGGCTTTCCCACAGGGCTGTCCTACGTGCACACGTGGTGGGAGTGGATCCTCGGCTTGAACGTCAAGGCAGTGCAGGGAAAACAGGTTCCTCTGGAATGGACTGACACATCTGGAGGACTCTTGGAATGGTGGCACGACCCTGGAGTTCCTCTCGCCTTTCCTGTGGAGAGCGCCTCCTCTTGAGATGCGACGGGAACGCCGGGAATTCTTTCCCTACGAAACAGGGAAAGGATCCCTCATCTCGAGCTAGGAGGCGGAAACGGGGCTCCCCTGGATGTGTGCGGGACACCACGTGCTTCCTCTCGAGTGGAGACGGGTATGTCGGGGAACTTTTTGAGTTGCAGCAAGGGTGTGAAGGACCCTTTGGAAGTTCCAGTGGTTAGATGTGATTGGCCTCGAGAAGCCTCAGCGGAAATGGGCCTCATCTCGCCTGGAGGGCAAAACCTCCTGGATTTTCTCGAGTTGCGGCAGGTGCTCTCGACTTACGACGGGAACCTCAGGGACCCGCTCTGGTGGCCTCAGGAAAGGCCAGTCCCCATGCGAGTTCCTCGGGGGCCTCTCGGGATTCCTCTCCCGTCGATGCCGGGGCCTAAGACCTTGTGTGGAGTCGGGGCCGGAACCTGAGGATTCCTCTCCAGTGCTGACATGGATCTTGGGGTACTTCTGGAGTCTCCCCAGGGGAGTCAGTCCTCGTCTCGAAAGCGGGCATGCACTTGCGCTTTCCTCCAGAGCGGTAGCAGCAGTGTCACGCAGTCCGCCGCGTGGATCAAAGGATCTATGGTTTTCCCTCGAGTCTTTCCCAAGAGGCTTTCCCAAGAGGCTTTCCCACAGGGCTGTCCCACGTGCACACGTGGTGGGAGTGGATCCTCGGCTTGAACGTCAAGGCAGTGCAGGGAAAACAGGTTCCTCTGGAAAGGACTGACACATCTGGGGGACTCTTGGAATGGTGGCACGACCCTGGAGTTCCTCTCGCCTTTCCTGTGGAGAGCGCCTCCTCTTGAGATGTGACGGGAACGCCGGGAATTCTTTCCCTACGAAACAGGGAAAGGATCCCTCATCTCGAGGTAGGAGGCGGAAACGGGGCTCCCCAGGATGTGTGCGGGACACCACGTGCTTCCTCTCGAGTGGAGACGGGTATGTCGGGGAACTTCTTGAGTTGCACAAGGGTGTGAAGGACCCTTTGGAAGTTCCAGTGGTTAGATGTGATTGGCCTCGAGCAGCCTCAGCGGAAATGGGCCTCATCTCGCCTGGAGGGCAAAACCTCCTGGATTTTCTCGAGTTGCGGCAGGTGCTCCCGACTTACGACGGGGACCTCAGGGAACCCCTCTGGTGGCCTCAGGAAAGGCCAGTCCCCATGCGAGTTCCTCGGGGGCCTCTCGGGATTCCTCTCCCGTCGATGCCAGGCCTAAGACCTTGTGTGGAGTCGGGGCCGGAACCTGAGGATTCCTCTCCAGTGTTGACATGGATCTTGGGGTACTTCTGGAGTCTCCCCAGGGGAGTCAGTCCTCGTCTCGAATGCGGGCATGCACTTGCGATTTCCTCCAGAGCTGTAGCAGCAGTGTCACGCAGTCCGCCGCGTGGATCAAAGGATCTATGGTTTTCCCTCGAGTCTTTCCCACGAACTTTCCCACGAGGCTTTCCCACAGGGCTGTCCCACGTGCACACGTGGTGGGAGTGGATCCTCGGCTTGAACGTCAAGGCAGTGCAGGGAAAACAGGTTCCTCTGGAATGGACTGACACATCTGGGGGACTCTTGGAATGGTGGCACGACCCTGGAGTTCCTCTCGCCTTTCCTGTGGAGAGCGCCTCTTCTTGAGATGTGACGGGAACGCCGGGAATTCTTTCCCTACGAAACAGGGAAAGGATCCCTCATCTCGAGCTAGGAGGCGGAAACGGGGCTCCCCTGGATGTGTGCGGAACCCACGTGCTTCCTCTCGAGTGGAGACGTGTATGTCGAGGAACTTCTTGAGTTGCAGCAAGGGTGTGAAGGACCCTTTGGAAGTTCCAGTGGTTAGACGTGATTAGCCTCGAGAAGCCTCAGCGGAAATGGGCCTCATCTAGCCTGGAGGGCAAAACCTCCTGGATTTTCTCGAGTTGCGGCAGGTGCTCTCGACTTACGACGGGGACCTCAGGGACCCACTCTGGTGGCCTCAGGAAAGGCCAGTCCCCATGCGAGGTCCACGGGGGCCTCTCGGGATTCCTCTCCCGTCGATGCCGGGGCCTAAGACCGTGTGTGGAGTCGGGGCCGGATCCTGAGGATTCCTCTCCAGTGCTGACATGGATCTTGGGGGTACTTCTGGAGTCTCCCCAGGGGAGTCAGTCCTCGTCTCGAATGCGGGCATGCACTTGCGCTTTCCTCCAGAGCGGTAGCAGCAGTGTCACGCAGTCCGCCGCGTGGATCAAAGGATCTATGGTTTTCCCTCGAGTCTTTCCCACGAGGCTTTCCCACGAGGCTTTCCCACAGGGCTGTCCTACGTGCACACGTGGTGGGAGTGGATCCTCGGCTTGAACGTCAAGGCAGTGCAGGGAAAACAGGTTCCTCTGGAATGGACTGACACATCTGGAGGACTCTTGGAATGGTGGCACGACCCTGGAGTTCCTCTCGCCTTTCCTGTGGAGAGCGCCTCCTCTTGAGATGCGACGGGAACGCCGGGAATTCTTTCCCTACGAAACAGGGAAAGGATCCCTCATCTCGAGCTAGGAGGCGGAAACGGGGCTCCCCTGGATGTGTGCGGGACACCACGTGCTTCCTCTCGAGTGGAGACGTTTATGTCGGGGAACTTTTTGAGTTGCAGCAAGGGTGTGAAGGACCCTTTGGAAGTTCCAGTGGTTAGATGTGATTGGCCTCGAGAAGCCTCAGCAGAAATGGGCCTCATCTCGCCTGAAGGGCAAAACCTCCTGGATTTTCTCGAGTTGCGGCAGGTGCTCTCGACTTACGACGGGGACCTCAGGGACCCGCTCTGGTGGCCTCAGGAAAGGCCAGTCCCCATGCGAGTTCCTCGGGGGCCTCTCGGGATTCCTCCCCGATCGATGCCGGGGCCTAAGACCTTGTGTGGAGTCGGGGCCGGAACCTGAGGATTCCTCTCCAGTGCTGACATGGATCTTGGGGTACTTCTGGAGTCTCCCCAGGGGAGTCAGTCCTCGTCTCGAATGCGGGCATGCACTTGCGCTTTCCTCCAGAGCGGTAGCAGCAGTGTCACGCAGTCCGCCGCGTGGATCAAAGGATCTATGGTTTTCCCTCGAGTCTTTCCCACGAGGCTTTCCCACGAGGCTTTCCCACAGGGCTGTCCCACGTGCACACGTGGTGGGAGTCGATCCTCGGCTTGAACGTCAAGGCAGTGCAGGGAAAACAGGTTCCTCTGGAATGGACTGACACATCTGGGGGACTCTTGGAATGGTGGCACGACCCTGGAGTTCCTCTCGCCTTTCCTGTGGAGAGCGCCTCCTCTTGAGATGCGACGGGAACGCCGGGAATTCTTTCCCTACGAAACAGGGAAAGGATCCCTCATCTCGAGCTAGGAGGCGGAAACGGTTCTCCCCTGGATGTGTGCGGGACCCACGTGCTTCCTCTCGAGTGGAGACGGGTATGTCGGGGAACTTCTTGAGTTGCAGCAAGGGTGTGAAGGACCCTTTGGAAGTTCCAGTGGTTAGACGTGATTAGCATCGAGAAGCCTCAGCGGAAATGGGCCTCATCTCGCCTGGAGGGCAAAACCTCCTGGATTTTCTCGAGTTGCGGCAGATGCTCTCGACTTACGACGGGGACCTCAGGGACCCGCTCTGGTGGCCTCAGGAAAGGCGAGTCCCCATGCGTGTTCCTCTGGGGCCTCTCGGGATTCCTCTCCCCTCGATGCCGGGGCCTAAGACCTTGTGTGGAGTCGTGGCCGGAACCTGGGGATTCCGCTCCAGTGCTGACATGGATCTTGGGGTACTTCTGGAGTCTCCCCAGGGGAGTCAGTCCTCGTCTCGAATGCGGGCATGCACTTGCGCTTTCCTCCAGAGCGGTAGCAGCAGTGTCACGCAGTCCGCCGCGTGGATCAAAGGATCTATGGTTTTCCCTCGAGTCTTTCCCACGAGGCTTTCCCACGAGGCTTTCCCACAGGGCTGTCCCACGTGCACACGTGGTGGGAGTCGATCCTCGGCTTGAACGTCAAGGCAGTGCAGGGAAAACAGGTTCCTCTGGAATGGTCTGACACATCTGGGGGACTCTTGGAATGGTGTCACGACCCTGGAGTTCCTCTCGCCTTTCCTGTGGAGAGCGCCTCCTCTTGAGATGCGACGGGAACGCCGGGAATTCTTTCCCTACGAAACAGGGAAAGGATCCCTCATCTCGAGCTAGGAGGCGGAAACGGGGCTCCCCTGGATGTGTGCGGGACACCACGTGCTTCCTCTCGAGTGGAGACGGGTATGTCGGGGAACTTCTTGAGTTGCAGCAAGGGTGTGAAGGACCCTTTGGAAGTTCCAGTGGTTAGATGTGATTGGCCTCGAGAAGCCTCAGCGGAAATGGGCCTCATCTCGCCTGGAGGGCAAAACCTCCTGGATTTTCTCGAGTTGCGGCAGATGCTCTCGACTTACGATGGGGACCTCAGGGACCCGCTCTGGTGGCCTCAGGAAAGGCGAGTCCCCATGCGTGTTCCTCGGGGGCCTCTCGGGATTCCTCTCCCGTCGATGCCGGGGCCTAAGACCTTGTGTGGAGTCGGGGCCGGAACCTGAGGATTCCTCTCCAGTGTTGACATGGATCTTGGGGTACTTCTGGAGTCTCCCCAGGGGAGTCAGTCCTCGTCTCGAATGCGGGCATGCACTTGCGCTTTCCTCCAGAGCGGTAGCAGCAGTGTCACGCAGTCCGCCGCGTGGATCAAAGGATCTATGGTTTTCCCTCGAGTCTTTCCCACGAGGCTTTCCCACGAGGCTTTCCCACAGGGCTGTCCCACGTGCACACGTGGTGGGAGTCGATCCTCGGCTTGAACGTCAAGGCAGTGCAGGGAAAACAGGTTCCTCTGGAATGGACTGACACATCTGGGGGACTCTTGGAATGGTGGCATGACCCTGGAGTTCCTCTCGCCTTTCCTGTGGAGAGCGCCTCCTCTTGAGATGCGACGGGAACGCCGGGAATTCTTTCCCTACGAAACAGGGAAAGGATCCCTCATCTCGAGCTAGGAGGCGGAAACGGGGCTCCCCTGGATGTGTGCAGGACACCACGTGCTTCCTCTCGAGTGCAGACGGGTATGTCGGGGAACTTCTTGAGTTGCAGCAAGGGTGTGAAGGACCGTTTGGAAGTTCCAGTGGTTAGATGTGATTGGCCTCGAGAAGCCTCAGCGGAAATGGGCCTCATCTCGCCTGGAGGGCAAAACCTCCTGGATTTTCTCGAGTTGCGGCAGGTGCTCTCGACTTATGACGGGGACCTCAGGGACCCGCTCTGGTGGCCTCAGGAAAGGACAGTCCCCATGCGAGTTCCTCGGGGGCCTCTCGGGATTCCTCTCCCATCGATGCCGGGGCCTAAGACCTTGTGTGGAGTCGGGGCCGGACCCTGAGGATTCCTCTCCAGTGCTGACATGGATCTTGGGGTACTTCTGGAGTCTCCCCAGGGGAGTCAGTCGTCGTGTCGAATGCGGGCATGCACTTGCGCTTTCCTCCAGAGCGGTAGCAGCAGTGTCACGCAGTCCGCCGCGTGGATCAAAGGATCTATGGTTTTCCCTCGAGTCTTTCCCACGAGGCTTTCCCACGAGGCTTTCCCACAGGGCTGTCCCACGTGCACACGTGGTGGGAGTCGATCCTCGGCTTGAACGTCAAGGCAGTGCAGGGAAAACAGGTTCCTCTGGAATGGACTGACACATCTGGGGGACTCTTGGAATGGTGTCACGACCCTGGAGTTCCTCTCGCCTTTCCTGTGGAGAGCGCCTCCTCTTGAGATGCGACGGGAACGCCGGGAATTCTTTCCCTACGAAACAGGGAAAGGATCCCTCATCTCGAGCTAGGAGGCGGAAACGGGGCTCCCCTGGATGTGTGCGGGACCCCACGTGCTTCCTCTCGAGGGGAGACGGGTATGTCGGGGAACTTCTTGAGTTGCAGCAATGGTGTGAAGGACCCTTTGGAAGTTCCAGTGGTTAGATGTGATTGGCCTCGAGAAGCCTCAGCGGAAATGGGCCTCATCTCGCCTGGAGGGCAAAACCTCCTGGATTTTCTCGAGCTGCGGCAGGTGCTCTCGACTTACGACGGGGACCTCAGGGAACCGCTCTGGTGGCCTCAGGAAAGGCCAGTCCCCATGCGAGTTCCTCGGGGGCCTCTCGGGATTCCTCTCCCGTCGATGCCGGGGCCTAAGACCTTGTGTGGAGTCGGGGCCGGAACCTGAGGATTCCTTTCCAGTGCTGACATGGATCTTGGGGTACTTCTGGAGTCTCCCAAGGGGAGTCGTCCTCGTCTCGAATGCGGGCATGCACTTGCGCTTTCCTCCAGAGCGGTAGCAGCAGTGTCACGCAGTCCGCCACGTGGATCAAAGGATCTATGGTTTTCCCTAGAGTCTTTCCCACGAGGCTTTCCCACGAGGCTTTCCCACAAGGCTGTCCCACGTGCACACGTGGTGGGAGTTGATCCTCGGCTTGAACGTCAAGGCAGTGAAGGGAAAACAGGTTCCTCTGGAATGGACTGACACATCTGGGGGACTCTTGGAATGGTGGCATGACCCAGGAGTTCCTCTCGCCTTTCCAGTGGAGAGCGCCTCCTCTTGAGATGCGACGGGAACGCCGGGAATTCTTTCCCTACGAAACAGGGAAAGGATCCCTCATCTCGAGCTAGGAGGCGGAAACGGGGCTCCCCTGGATGTGTGCGGGACCCCACGTGCTTCCTCTCGAGTGGAGACGGGTATGTCTGGGAACTTCTTGAGTTGCAGCAATGGTGTGAAGGACCCTTTGGATGTTCCAGTGGTTAGATGTGATTAGCATCGAGAAGCCTCAGCGGAAATGGGCCTCATCTCGCCTGGAGGGCAAAACCTCCTGGATTTTCTCGAGTTGCGGCAGGTGCTCTCGACTTACGACGGGGACCTCAGGGACCCGCTCTGGTGGCCTCAGGAAAGGCCAGTCCCCATGCGAGTTCCTCGGGGGCCTCTCGGCATTCCTCTCCCGTCGATGCCGGGGCCTAAGACCTTGTGTGGAGTCGGGGCCGGAACCTGAGGATTCCTCTCCAGTGCTGACATGGATCTTGGGGTACTTCTGGAGTCTCCCCAGGGGGGTCAGTCCTCGTCTCGAATGCGGGCATGCACTTGCGCTTTCCTCCAGAGCGGTAGCAGCAGTGTCACGCAGTCCGCCGCGTGGATCAAAGGATCTATGGTTTTCCCTCGAGACTTTCCCACGAGGCTTTCCCACGAGGCTTTCCCACAGGGCTGTCCCACGTGCACACGTGTTGGGAGTCGATCCTCGGCTTGAAAGTCAAGGCAGTGCAGGGAAAACTGGTTCCTCTGGAATGGACTGACACATCTGGGGGACTCTTGGAATGGTGTCACGACCCTGGAGTTCCTCTCGTCTTTCCTGTGGAGAGCGCCTCCTCTTGAGATGCGACGGGAACGCCGGGAATTCTTTCCCTACGAAACAGGGAAAGGATCCCGCATCTCGAGCTAGGAGGCGGAAACGGGTCTCCCCTGGATGTGTGCGGGACCCACGTGCTTCCTCTCGAGTGGAGACGGGTATGTCGGGGAACTTCTTGAGTTGCAGCAAGGGTGTGAAGGACCCTTTGGAAGTTCCAGTGGTTAGACGTGATTAGCCTCGAGAAGCCTCAGCGGAAATGGGCCTCATCTCGCCTGGAGGGCAAAACTTCCTGGATTTTCTCGAGTTGCGGCAGGTGCTCTCGACTTACGACGGGGACCTCAGGGACCCGCTCTGGTGGCCTCAGGAAAGGCCAGTCCCCATGCGAGTTCCTCGGGGGCCTCTCGGGATTCCTCTCCCGTCGATGCCGGGGCATAAGACCTTGTGTGGAGTCGGGGCCGGAACCTGAGGATTCCTCTCCAGTGTTGACATGGATCTTGGGGTACTTCTGGAGTCTCCCCAGGGGAGTCAGTCCTCGTCTCGAATGCGGGCATGCACTTGCGCTTTCCTCCAGAGCGGTAGCAGCAGTGTCACGCAGTCCGCCGCGTGGATCAAAGGATCTATGGTTTTCCCTCGAGTCTTTCCCACGAGGCTTTCCCACGAGGCTTTCCCACAGGGCTGTCCCACGTGCACACGTGGTGGGAGTCGATCCTCGGCTTGAACGTCAAGGCAGTGCAGGGAAAACAGGTTCCTCTGGAATGGACTGACACATCTGGGGAACTCTTGGAATGGTGGCACGACCCTGGAGTTCCTCTCGCCTTTCCTGTGGAGAGCGCCTCCTCTTGAGATGCGACGGGAACGCCGGGAATTCTTTCCCTACGAAACAGGGAAAGGATCCCTCATCTCGAGCTAGGAGGCGGAAACGGGGCTCCCCTGGATGTGTGCAGGACACCACGTGCTTCCTCTCGAGTGGAGACGGGTATGTCGGGGAACTTCTTGAGTTGCAGCAAGGGTGTGAAGGACCCTTTGGAAGTTCCAGTGGTTAGATGTGATTGGCCCCGAGAAGCCTCAGCGGAAATGGGCCTCATCTCGCCTGGAGGGCAAAACCTCCTGGATTTTCTCGAGTTGCGGCAGGTGCTCTCGACTTACGACGGGGACCTCAGGGACCCGCTCTGGTGGCCTCAGGAAAGGCCAGTCCCCATGTGAGTTCCTCGGGGGCCTCTCGGGATTCCTCTCCCGTCGATGCCGGGGCTAAGACCTTGTGTGGAGTCGGGGCCGGAACCTGAGGATTCCTCTCCAGTGCTGACATGGATCTTGGGGTACTTCTGGAGTCTCCCCAGGGGAGTCAGTCCTCGTCTCGAATGCGGGCATGCACTTGCGCTTTCCTCCAGAGCGGTAGCAGCAGTGTCACGCAGTCCGCCGCGTGGATCAAAGGATCTATGGTTTTCCCTCGAGTCTTTCCCACGAGGCTTTCCCACGAGGCTTTCCCACAGGGCTGTCCCACGTGCACACGTGGTGGGAGTCGATCCTCGGCTTGAACGTCAAGGCAGTGCAGGGAAAACAGGTTCCTCTGGAATGGACTGACACATCTGGGGGACTCTTGGAATGGTGGCAAGACCCTGGAGTTCCTCTCGCCTATCCTGTGGAGAGCGCCTCCTCTTGAGATGCGACGGGAACGCCGGGAATTCTTTCCCTACGAAACAGGGAAAGGATCCCTCATCTCGAGCTAGGAGGCGGAAACGGGGCTCCCCTGGATGTGTGCGGGACCCCACGTGCTTCCTCTCGAGGGGAGACGGGTATGTCGGGGAACTTCTTGAGTTGCAGCAATGGTGTGAAGGACCCTTTGGAAGTTCCAGTGGTTAGATGTGATTGGCCTCGAGAAGCCTCAGCGGAAATGGGCCTCATCTCGCCTGGAGGGCAAAACCTCCTGGATTTTCTCGAGCTGCAGCAGGTGCTCTCGACTTACGACGGGGACCTCAGGGAACCGCTCTGGTGGTCTCAGGAAAGGCCAGTCCCCATGCGAGTTCCTCGGGGGCCTCTCGGGATTCCTCTCCCGTCGATGCCGGGGCCTAAGACCTTGTGTGGAGTCGGGGCCGGAACCTGAGGATTCCTCTCCAGTGCTGACATGGATCTTGGGGTACTTCTGGAGACTCCCCAGGGGAGTCAGTCCTCGTCTCGAATGCGGTCATGCATTGCGCTTTCCTCCAGAGCGGTAGCAGCAGTGTCTCGCAGTCCGCCGCGTGGATCTAAGTATCTATGGTTTTCCCTCGAGTCTTTCCCACGAGGCTTTCCCACGAGGCTTTCCCACAGGGCTGTCCCACGTGCACACGTGGTGGGAGTCGATCCTCGGCTTGAACGTCAAGGCAGTGCAGGGAAAACAGGTTCCTCTGGAATGGACTGACACATCTGGGGGACTCTTGGAATGGTGGCACGACCCTGGAGTTCCTCTCGCCTTTCCTGTGGAGAGCGCCTCCTCTTGAGATGCGACGGGAACGCCGGGAATTCTTTCCCTACGAAACAGGGAAAGGATCCCTCATCTCGAGCTAGGAGGCGGAAACGGGGCTCCCCTGGATGTGTGCGGGACACCACGTGCTTCCTCTCGAGTGGAGACGGGTATGTCGGGGAACTTCTTGAGTTGCAGCAAGGGTGTGAAAGACCCTTTGGAAGTTCCAGTGGTTAGATGTGATTGGCCTCGAGAAGCCTCAGCGGAAATGGGCCTCATCTCGCCTGGAGGGCAAAACCTCCTGGATTTTCTCGAGTTGCGGCAGGTGCTCTCGACTTACGACGGGGACCTCAGGGACCCGCTCTGGTGGCCTCAGGAAAGGCCAGTCCCCATGCGAGTTCCTCGGGGGCCTCTTGGGATTCCTCTCCCGTCGATGCCGGTGCCTAAGACCTTGTGTGGAGTCGGGGCCGGAACCTGAGGATTCCTCTCCAGTGCTGACATGGATCTTGGGGTACTTCTGGAGTCTCCCAAGGGGAGTCGTCCTCGTCTCGAATGCGGGCATGCACTTGCGCTTTCCTCCAGAGCGGTAGCAGCAGTGTCACGCAGTCCGCCGCGTGGATCAAAGGATCTATGTTTTTCCCTCGAGTCTTTCCCATGAGGCTTTCCCACGAGGCTTTCCCACAGGGCTGTCCCACGAGCACACGTGGTGGGAGTCGATGCTGGGCTTGAACGTCAAGGCAGTGCAGGGAAAACAGGTTCCTCTGGAATGGACTGACACATCTGGGGGACTCTTGGAATGGTGGCATGACCCAGGAGTTCCTCTCGCCTTTCCTGTGGAGAGCGCCTCCTCTTGAGATGCGACGGGAACGCCGGGAATTCTTTCCCTACGAAACAGGGAAAGGATCCCTCATCTCGAGCTAGGAGGCGGAAACGGGGCTCCCCTGGATGTGTGCTGGACCCCACGTGCTTCCTCTCGAGTGGAGACGGGTATGTCTGATAACTTCTTGAGTTGCAGCAATGGTGTGAAGGACCCTTTGGATGTTCCAGTGGTTAGATGTGATTAGCATCGAGAAGCCTCTGCGGAAATGGGCCTCATCTCGCCTGGAGGGCAAAACCTCCTGGATTTTCTCGAGTTGCGGCAGGTGCTCTCGACTTACGACGGGGACCTCAGGGACCCGCTCTGGTGGCCTCAGGAAAGGCCAGTCCCCATGCGAGTTCCTCGGGGGCCTCTCGGGATTCCTCTCCCGTCGATGCCGGGGCCTAAGACCTTGTGTGGAGTCGGGGCCGGAACCTGAGGATTCCTCTCCAGTGCTGACATGGATCTTGGGGTACTTCTGGAGTCTCCCCAGGGGGGTCAGTCCTCGTCTCGAATGCGGGCATGCACTTGCGCTTTCCTCCAGAGCGGTAGCAGCAGTGTCACGCAGTCCGCCGCGTGGATCAAAGGATCTATGGTTTTCCCTCGAGTCTTTCCCACGAGGCTTTCCCACAGGGCTGTCCCACGTGCACACGTGGTGGGAGTCGATCCTCGGCTTGAACGTCAAGGCAGTGCAGGGAAAACAGGTTCCTCTGGAATGGACTGACACATCTGGGGGACTCTTGGAATGGTGGCACGACCCTGGAGTTCCTCTCGCCTTTCCTGTGGAGAGCGCCTCCTCTTGAGATGCGACGGGAACGCCGGGAATTCTTTCCCTACGAAACAGGGAAAGGATCCCTCATCTCGAGCTAGGAGGCGGAAACGGGGCTCCCCTGGATGTGTGCGGGACACCACGTGCTTCCTCTCGAGTGGAGACGGGTATGTCGGGGAACTTCTTGAGTTGCAGCAAGGGTGTGAAAGACCCTTTGGAAGTTCCAGTGGTTAGATGTGATTGGCCTCGAGAAGCCTCAGCGGAAATGGGCCTCATCTCGCCTGGAGGGCAAAACCTCCTGGATTTTCTCGAGTTGCGGCAGGTGCTCTCGACTTACGACGGGGACCTCAGGGACCCGCTCTGGTGGCCTCAGGAAAGGCCAGTCCCCATGCGAGTTCCTCGGGGGCCTCTCGGGATTCCTCTCCCGTCGATGCCGGTGCCTAAGACCTTGTGTGGAGTCGGGGCCGGAACCTGAGGATTCCTCTCCAGTGCTGACATGGATCTTGGGGTACTTCTGGAGTCTCCCAAGGGGAGTCGTCCTCGTCTCGAATGCGGGCATGCACTTGCGCTTTCCTCCAGAGCGGTAGCAGCAGTGTCACGCAGTCCGCCGCGTGGATCAAAGGATCTATGGTTTTCCCTCGAGTCTTTCCCATGAGGCTTTCCCACGAGGCTTTCCCACAGGGCTGTCCCACGAGCACACGTGGTGGGAGTCGATGCTGGGCTTGAACGTCAAGGCAGTGCAGGGAAAACAGGTTCCTCTGGAATGCACTGACACATCAGGGGGACTCTTGGAATGGTTGCATGACCCTGGAGTTCCTCTCGCCTTTCCTGTGGAGAGGGCCTCCTCTTGAGATGCGACGGGAACGCCGGGAATTTTTTCCCTACGAAACAGGGAAAGGATCCATCATCTCGAGGTAGGAGGCGGAAACGGGTCTCCCCTGGATGTGTGCGGGACCCCACGTGCTTCCTCTCGAGTGGAGACGGGTATGTCGGGGAACTTCTTGAGTTGCAGCAAGGGTGTGAAGGACCGTTTGGAAGTTCCAGTGGTTAGATTTGATTGACCTCGAGAAGCCTCAGCGGAAATGGGCCTCATCTCGCCTGGAGGGCGAAACCTCCTGGATTTTCTCGAGTTGCGGCAGGTGCTCTCGACTTACGACGGGGACCTCAGGGATCCGCTGTGGTGGCCTCAGGAAAGGCCAGTCCCCATGCGAGTTCCTCGGGGGCCCCTCGGGATTCCTCTCCCGTCAATGCCAGGGCCTAAGACCTTGTGTGGAGTCGGGGCCGGAACCTGAGGATTCCTCTCCAGTGCTGACATGGATCTTGGGGTATTTCTGGAGACTCCCCAGGGGAGTCAGTCCTCGTCTCGAATGCGGGCATGCACTTGCGCTTTCCTCCAGAGCGGTAGCAGCAGTGTCACGCAGTCCGCCACGTTTATCAAAGGATCTATGGTTTTCCTTCGAGTCTTTCCCACGAGGCTTTCCCACGAGGCTTTCCCACAGGGCTGTCCCACGTGCACACGTGGTGGGAGTTGATCCTCGGCTTGAACGTCAAGGTAGTGAAGGGAAAACAGGTTCCTCTGGAATGGACTGACACATCTGGGGGACTCTTGGAATGGTGGCATGACCCAGGAGTTCCTCTCGCCTTTCCTGTGGAGAGCGCCTCCTCTTGAGATGCGACGGCAACGCCGGGAATTCTTTCCCTACGAAACAGGGAAAGGATCCCTCATCTCGAGCTAGGAGGCGGAAACGGGGCTCCCCTGGATGTGTACGGGACCCCACGTGCTTCCTCTCGAGTGGAGACGGGTTGTCGCGGAACTGCTTGAGTTGCAGCAAGGGTGTGAAGGAACCTTTGGAATTTCCAGTGGTTAGATGTGATTAGCATCGAGAAGCCTCAGCGGAAATGGGCCTCATCTCGCCTGGAGGGCAAAACCTCCTGGATTTTCTCGAGTTGCGGCAGGTGCTCTCGACTTACGACGGGGACCTCAGGGACCCGCTCTGGTGGCCTCAGGAAAGGCCAGTCCCCATGCGAGTTCCTCGGGGGCCTCTCGGGATTCCTCTCCCGTCGATGCCGGTGCCTAAGACCTTGTGTGGAGTCGGGGCCGGAACCTGAGGATTCCTCTCCAGTGCTGACATGGATCTTGGGGTACTTCTGGAGTCTCCCAAGGGGAGTCGTCCTCGTCTCGAATGCGGGCATGCACTTGCGCTTTCCTCCAGAGCGGTAGCAGCAGTGTCACGCAGTCCGCCGCGTGGATCAAAGGATCTATGGTTTTCCCTCGAGTCTTTCCCACGAGGCTTTCCCACGAGGCTTTCCCACAGGGCTGTCCCACGTGCACACGTGGTGGGAGTCGATCCTCGGCTTGAACGTCAAGGCAGTGCAGGGAAAACAGGTTCCTCTGGAATGGACTGACACATCTGGGGGACTCTTGGAATGGTGTCACGACCCTGGAGTTCCTCTCGCCTTTCCTGTGGAGAGCGCCTCCTCTTGAGATGCGACGGGAACGCCGGGAATTCTTTCCCTACGAAACAGGGAAAGGATCCCTCATCTCGAGCTAGGAGGCGGAAACGGGGCTCCCCTGGATGTGTGCAGGACACCACGTGCTTCCTCTCGAGTGCAGACGGGTATGTCGGGGAACTTCTTGAGTTGCAGCAAGGGTGTGAAGGACCCTTTGGAAGTTCCAGTGGTTAGATGTGATTGGCCTCGAGAAGCCTCAGCGGAAATGGGCCTCATCTCGCCTGGAGGGCAAAACCTCCTGGATTTTCTCGAGTTGCGGCAGGTGCTCTCGACTTACGACGGGGACCTCAGGGACCCGCTCTGGTGGCCTCAGGAAAGGCCAGTCCCCATGCGAGTTCCTCGGGGGCCTCTCGGGATTCCTCTCCCGTCAATGCCAGGGCCTAAGACCTTGTGTGGAGTCGGGGCCGGAACCTGAGGATTCCTCTCCAGTGCTGACATGGATCTTGGGGTATTTCTGGAGTCTCCCCAGGGGAGTCAGTCCTCGTCTCGAATGCGGGCATGCACTTGCGCTTTCCTCCAGAGCGGTAGCAGCAGTGTCACGCAGTCCGCCGCGTGGATCAAAGGATCTATGGTTTTCCCTCGAGTCTTTCCCACGAGGCTTTCCCACGAGGCTTTCCCACAGGGCTGTCCCACGTGCACACGTGGTGGGAGTTGATCCTCGGCTTGAACGTCAAGGCAGTGCAGGGAAAACAGGTTCCTCTGGAATGGACTGACACATCTGGGGGACTCTTGGAATGGTGGCATGACCCAGGAGTTCCTCTCGCCTTTCCTGTGGAGAGCGCCTCCTCTTGAGATGCGACGGGAACGCCGGGAATTCTTTCCCTACGAAACAGGGAAAGGATCCCTCATCTCGAGCTAGGAGGCGGAAACGGGGCTCCCCTGGATGTGTGCGGGACCCCACGTGCTTCCTCTCGAGTGGAGACGGGTATGTCTGGGAACTTCTTGAGTTGCAGCAATGGTGTGAAGGACCCTTTGGATGTTCCAGTGGTTAGATGTAATTAGCATCGAGAAGCCTCAGCGGAAATGGGCCTCATCTCGCCTGGAGGGCAAAACCTCCTGGATTTTCTCGAGTTGCGGCAGGTGCTCTCGACTTACGACGGGGACCTCAGGGACCCGCTCTGGTGGCCTCAGGAAAGGCCAGTCCCCATGCGAGTTCCTCGGGGGCCTCTCGGGATTCCTCTCCCGTCGATGCCGGGGCCTAAGACCTTGTGTGGAGTCGGGGCCGGAACCTGAGGATTCCTCTCCAGTGCTGACATGGATCTTGGGGTACTTCTGGAGTCTCCCCAGGGGGGTCAGTCCTCGTCTCGAATGCGGGCATGCACTTGCGCTTTCCTCCAGAGCGGTAGCAGCAGTGTCACGCAGTCCGCCGCGTGGATCAAAGGATCTATGGTTTTCCCTCGAGTCTTTCCCACGAGGCTTTCCCACAGGGCTGTCCCACGTGCACACGTGGTGGGAGTCGATCCTCGGCTTGAACGTCAAGGCAGTGCAGGGAAAACAGGTTCCTCTGGAATGGACTGACACATCTGGGGGACTCTTGGAATGGTGGCACGACCCTGGAGTTCCTCTCGCCTTTCCTGTGGAGAGCGCCTCCTCTTGAGATGCGACGGGAACGCCGGGAATTCTTTCCCTACGAAACAGGGAAAGGATCCCTCATCTCGAGCTAGGAGGCGGAAACGGGGCTCCCCTGGATGTGTGCGGGACACCACGTGCTTCCTCTCGAGTGGAGACGGGTATGTCGGGGAACTTTTTGAGTTGCAGCAAGGGTGTGAAGGACCCTTTGGAAGTTCCAGTGGTTAGATGTGATTGGCCTCGAGAAGCCTCAGCGGAAATGGGCCTCATCTCGCCTGGAGGGCAAAACCTCCTGGATTTTCTCGAGTTGCGGCAGGTGCTCTCGACTTACGACGGGGACCTCAGGGACCCGCTCTGGTGGCCTCAGGAAAGGCCAGTCCCCATGCGAGTTCCTCGGGGGCCTCTCGGGATTCCTCTCCCGTCGATGCCGGGGCCTAAGACCTTGTGTGGAGTCGGGGCCGGAACCTGAGGATTCCTCTCCAGTGCTGACATGGATCTTGGGGTACTTCTGGAGTCTCCCCAGGGGAGTCAGTCCTCGTCTCGAATGCGGGCATGCACTTGCGCTTTCCTCCAGAGCGGTAGCAGCAGTGTCACGCAGTCCGCCGCGTGGATCAAAGGATCTATGGTTTTCCCTCGAGTCTTTCCCACGAGGCTTTCCCACGAGGCTTTCCCACAGGGCTGTCCCACGTGCACACGTGGTGGGAGTCGATCCTCGGCTTGGACGTCAAGGCAGTGCAGGGAAAACAGGTTCCTCTGGAATGGACTGACACATCTGGGGGACTCTTGGAATGGTGGCACGACCCTGGAGTTCCTCTCGCCTTTCCTGTGCAGAGCGCCTCCTCTTGAGATGCGACGGGAACGCCGGGAATTCTTTCCCTACGAAACAGGGAAAGGATCCCTCATCTCGAGCTAGGAGGCGGAAACGGGGCTCCCCTGGATGTGTGCGGGACACCACGTGCTTCCTCTCGAGTGGAGACGGGTATGTCGGGGAACTTCTTGAGTTGCAGCAAAGGTGTGAAGGACCCTTTGGAAGTTCCAGTGGTTAGATGTGATTGGCCTCGAGAAGCCTCAGCGGAAATGGGCCTCATCTCGCCTGGAGGGCAAAACCTCCTGGATTTTCTCGAGTTGCGGCAGGTGCTCTCGACTTATGACGGGGACCTCAGGGAACCGCTCTGGTGGCCTCAGGAAAGGCCAGTCCCCATGCGAGTTCCTCGGGGGCCTCTCGGGATTCCTCTCCCGTCGATGCCGGGGCCTAAGACCTTGTGTGGAGTCGGGGCCGGAACCTGAGAATTCCTCTCCAGTGCTGACATGGATCTTGGGGTCCTTCTGGAGTCTCCGCAGGGGAGTCAGTCCTCGTCTCGAATGCGTGCATGCACTTGCGCTTTCCTCCAGAGCGGTAGCAGCAGTGTCACGCAGTCCGCCGCGTGGATCAAAGGATCTATGGTTTTCCCTCGAGTCTTTCCCACGAGGCTTTCCCACGAGGCTTTCCCACAGGGCTGTCCCACGTGCACACGTGGTGGGAGTGGATCCTCGGCTTGAACGTCAAGGCAGTGCAGGGAAAACAGGTTCCTCTGGAATGGACTGACACATCTGGGTGACTATTGGAATGGTGGCACGACCCTGGAGTTCCTCTCGCCTTTCCTGTGGAGAGCGCCTCCTCTTGAGATGCGACGGGAACGCCGGGAATTCTTTCCCTACGAAACAGGGAAAGGATCCCTCATCTCGAGCTAGGAGGCGGAAACGGGGCTCCCCTGGATGTGTGCGGGACACCACGTGCTTCCTCTCGAGTGGAGACTGGTATGTCGGGGAACTTCTTGAGTTGCAGCAAGGGTGTGAAGGACCCTTTGGAAGTTCCAGTGGTTAGACTTGATTCGCCTCGAGAAGCCTCAGCGGAAATGGGCCTCATCTCGCCTGGAGGGCAAAACCTCCTGGATTTTCTCGAGTTGCGGCAGGTGCTCTCGACTTACGACGGGGACCTCAGGGACCCGCTCTGGTGGCCTCAGGAAAGGCCAGTCCCCATGCGAGTTCCTCGGGGGCGTCTCGGGATTCCTCTCCCGTCGATGCCGGGGCCTAAGACCGTGTGTGGAGTCAGGGCCGGAACCTGAGGATTCCTCTCCAGTGCTGACATGGATCTTGGGGGTACTTCTGGAGTCTCCCCAGGGGAGTCAGTCCTCGTCTCGAATGCGGGCATGCACTTGCGCTTTCCTCCAGAGCGGTAGCAGCAGTGTCACGCAGTCCGCCGCGTGGATCAAAGGATCTATGGCTTTCCCTCGAGTCTTTCGCACGAGGCTTTCCCACGAGGCTTTCCCAAAGGGCTGTCCCACGTGCACACGTGGTGGGAGTCGATCCTCGGCTTGAACGTCAAGTCAGTGCAGGGAAAACAGGTTCCTCTGGAATGGACTGACACATCTGGGGGACTCTTGGAATGGTGGCACGACCCTGGAGTTCCTCTCGCCTTTCCTGTGGAGAGCGCCTCCTCTTGAGATGCGACGGGAACGCCAGGAATTCTTTCCCTACGAAACAGGGAAAGGATCCCTCATCTCGAGCTAGGAGGCGGAAACGGGGCTCCCCTGGATGTGTGCAGGACCCACGTGCTTCCTCTCGAGTGGAGACGGGTATGTCGGGGAACTTTTTGAGTTGCAGCAAGGGTGTGAAGGACCCTTTGGAAGTTCCAGTGGTTAGATGTGATTGGCCTAGAGAAGCCTCAGCAGAAATGGGCCTCATCTCGCCTGGAGGGCAAAACCTCCTGGATTTTCTCGAGTTGCGGCAGGTGCTCTCGACTTACGACGGGGACCTCAGGGAACCGCTCTGGTGGCCTCAGGAAAGGCCAGTCCCCATGCGAGTTCCTCGGGGGCCTCTCGGGATTCCTCTCCCGTCGATGCCGGGGCCTAAGACCTTGTGTGGAGTCGGGGCCGGAACCTGAGGATTCCTCTCCAGAGCTGACATGGATCTTGGGGTACTTCTGGAGTCTCCCCAGGGGAGTCAGTCCTCGTCTCGAATGCGGGCATGCACTTGTGCTTTCCTCCAGAGCGGTAGCAGCAGTGTCACGCAGTCCGCCGCGTGGATCAAAGGATCTATGGTTTTCCCTCGAGTCTTTCCCAAGAGGCTTTCCCAAGAGGCTTTCCCACAGGGCTGTCCCACGTGCACACGTGGTGGGAGTCGATCCTCGGCTTGAACGTCAAGGCAGTGCAGGGAAAACAGGTTCCTCTGGAATGGACTGACACATCTGGGGGACTCTTGGAATGGTGGCACGACCCTGGAGTTCCTCTCGCCTTTCCTGTGCAGAGCGCCTCCTCTTGAGATGCGACGGGAACGCCGGGAATTCTTTCCCTACGAAACAGGGAAAGGATCCCTCATCTCGAGCTAGGAGGCGGAAACGGGGCTCCCCTGGATGTGTGCGGGACACCACGTGCTTCCTCTCGAGTGGAGACGGGTATGTCGGGGAACTTCTTGAGTTGCAGCAAAGGTGTGAAGGACCCTTTGGAAGTTCCAGTGGTTAGATGTGATTGGCCTCGAGAAGCCTCAGCGGAAATGGGCCTCATCTCGCCTGGAGGGCAAAACCTCCTGGATTTTCTCGAGTTGCGGCAGGTGCTCTCGACTTATGACGGGGACCTCAGGGAACCGCTCTGGTGGCCTCAGGAAAGGCCAGTCCCCATGCGAGTTCCTCGGGGGCCTCTCGGGATTCCTCTCCCGTCGATGCCGGGGCCTAAGACCTTGTGTGGAGTCGGGGCCGGAACCTGAGGATTCCTCTCCAGAGCTGACATGGATCTTGGGGTACTTCTGGAGTCTCCCCAGGGGAGTCAGTCCTCGTCTCGAATGCGGGCATGCACTTGTGCTTTCCTCCAGAGCGGTAGCAGCAGTGTCACGCAGTCCGCCGCGTGGATCAAAGGATCTATGGTTTTCCCTCGAGTCTTTCCCAAGAGGCTTTCCCAAGAGGCTTTCCCACAGGGCTGTCCCACGTGCACACGTGGTGGGAGTGGATCCTCGGCTTGAACGTCAAGGCAGTGCAGGGAAAACAGGTTCCTCTGGAATGGACTGACACATCTGGGGGACTCTTGGAATGGTGGCACGACCCTGGAGTTCCTCTCGCCTTTCCTGTGGAGAGCGCCTCCTCTTGAGATGTGACGGGAACGCCGGGAATTCTTTCCCTACGAAACAGGGAAAGGATCCCTCATCTCGAGCTAGGAGGCGGAAACGCGGCTCCCCAGGATGTGTGCGGGACACCACGTGCTTCCTCTCGAGTGGAGACGGGTATGTCGGGGAACTTCTTGAGTTGCAGCAAGGGTGTGAAGGACCCTTTGGAAGTTCCAGTGGTTAGATGTGATTGGCCTCGAGAAGCCTCAGCGGAAATGGGCCTCATCTCGCCTGGAGGGCAAAACCTCCTGGATTTTCTCGAGTTGCGGCAGGTGCACTCGACTTACGACCGGGACCTCAGGGAACCGCTCTGGTGGCCTCAGGAAAGGCCAGTCCCCATGCGAGTTCCTCGGGGGCCTCTCGGGATTCCTCTCCCGTCGATGCCGGGGCCTAAGACCTTGTGTGGAGTCGGGGCCGGAACCTGAGGATTCCTCTCCAGTGCTGACATGGATCTTGGGGTACTTCTGGAGTCTCCCCAGGGGAGTCAGTCCTCGTCTCGAATGCGGGCATGCACTTGCGCTTTCCTCCAGAGCGGTAGCAGCAGTGTCACGCAGTCTGCCGCGTGGATCAAAGGATCTATGGTTTTCCCTCGAGTCTTTCCCACGAGGCTTTCCCACGAGGCTTTCCCACAGGGCTGTCCCACGTGCACACGTGTTGGGAGTGGATCCTCGGCTTGAACGTCAAGGCAGTGCAGGGAAAACAGGTTCCTCTGGAATGGACTGACACATCTTGGGGACTCTTGGAATGGTGGCACGACCCTGGAGTTCCTCTCGCCTTTCCTGTGGAGAGCGCCTCCTCTTGAGATGCGACGGGAACGCCGGGAATTCTTTCCCTACGAAACAGGGAAAGGATCCCTCATCTCGAGCTAGGAGGCGGAAACGGGGCTCCCCTGGATGTGTGCGGGACCCACGTGCTTCCTCTCGAGTGGAGACGGGTATGTCGGGGAACTTCTTGAGTTGCAGCAAGGGTGTGAATGACCCTTTGTAAGTTCCAGTGGTTAGACGTGATTAGCCTCTAGAAGCCTCAGCGGAAATGGGCCTCATCTCGCCTGGAGGGCAAAACCTCCTGGATTTTCTCGAGTTGCGGCAGGTACTCTCGACTTACGACGGGGACCTCAGGGACCCGCTCTGGTGGCCTCAGGAAAGGCCAGTCCCCATGCGAGTTCCTCGGGGGCCTCTCGGGATTCCTCTCCCGTCGATGCCGGGGCCTAAGACCTTGTGTGGAGTCGGGGCCGGAACCTGAGGATTCCTCTCCAGTGCTGACATGGATCTTGGGGTACTTCTGGAGTCTCCCCAGGGGAGTCAGTCCTCGTCTCGAATGCGGGCATGCACTTGCGCTTTCCTCCAGAGCGGTAGCAGCAGTGTCACGCAGTCCGCCGCGTGGATCAAAGGATCTATGGTTTTCCCTCGAGTCTTTCCCACGAGGCTTTCCCACGAGGCTTTCCCAAAGGGCTGTCCCACGTGCACACGTGGTGGGAGTGGATCCTCGGCTTGAACGTCAAGGCAGTGCAGGGAAAACAGGTTCCTCTGGAATGGACTGACACATCTGGGGGACTCTTGGAATGGTGGCACGACCCTGGAGTTCCTCTCGCCTTTCCTGTGGAGAGCGCCTCCTCTTGAGATGCGACGGCAACGCCGGGAATTCTTTCCCTACGAAACAGGGAAAGGATCCCTCATCTCGAGCTAGGAGGCGGAAACGGGGCTCCCCTGGATGTGTGCAGGACCCACGTGCTTCCTCTCGAGTGGAGACGGGTATGTCGGGGAACTTTTTGAGTTGCAGCAAGGGTGTGAAGGACCCTTTGGAAGTTCCAGTGGTTAGATGTGATTGGCCTAGAGAAGCCTCAGCAGAAATGGGCCTCATCTCGCCTGGAGGGCAAAACCTCCTGGATTTTCTCGAGTTGCGGCAGGTGCTCTCGACTTACGACGGGGACCTCAGGGAACCGCTCTGGTGGCCTCAGGAAAGGCCAGTCCCCATGCGAGTTCCTCGGGGGCCTCTCGGGATTCCTCTCCCGTCGATGCCGGGGCCTAAGACCTTGTGTGGAGTCGGGGCCGGAACCTGAGGATTCCTCTCCAGTGCTGACATGGATCTTGGGGTACTTCTGGAGTCTCCCCAGGGGAGTCAGTCCTCGTCTCGAATGCGGGCATGCACTTGTGCTTTCCTCCAGAGCGGTAGCAGCAGTGTCACGCAGTCCGCCGCGTGGATCAAAGGATCTATGGTTTTCCCTCGAGTCTTTCCCAAGAGGCTTTCCCAAGAGGCTTTCCCACAGGGCTGTCCCACGTGCACACGTGGTGGGAGTGGATCCTCGGCTTGAACGTCAAGGCAGTGCAGGGAAAACAGGTTCCTCTGGAATGGACTGACACATCTGGGGGACTCTTGGAATGGTGGCACGACCCTGGAGTTCCTCTCGCCTTTCCTGTGGAGAGCGCCTCCTCTTGAGATGCGACGGGAACGCCGGGAATTCTTTCCCTACGAAACAGGGAAAGGATCCCTCATCTCGAGCTAGGAGGCGGAAACGGGGCTCCCCTGGATGTGTGCGGGACCCACGTGCTTCCTCTCGAGTGGAGACGGGTATGTCGGGGAACTTCTTGAGTTGCAGCAAGGGTGTGAATGACCCTTTGTAAGTTCCAGTGGTTAGACGTGATTAGCCTCTAGAAGCCTCAGCGGAAATGGGCCTCATCTCGCCTGGAGGGCAAAACCTCCTGGATTTTCTCGAGTTGCGGCAGGCACTCTCGACTTACGACGGGGACCTCAGGGACCCGCTCTGGTGGCCTCAGGAAAGGCCAGTCCCCATGCGAGTTCCTCGGGGGCCTCTCGGGATTCCTCTCCCGTCGATGCCGGGGCCTAAGACCTTGTGTGGAGTCGGGGCCGGAACCTGAGGATTCCTCTCCAGTGCTGACATGGATCTTGGGGTACTTCTGGAGTCTCCCCAGGGGAGTCAGTCCTCGTCTCGAATGCGGGCATGCACTTGCGCTTTCCTCCAGAGCGGTAGCAGAAGTGTCACGCAGTCCGCCGCGTGGATCAAAGGATCTATGGTTTTCCCTCGAGTCTTTCCCACGAGGCTTTCCCACGAGGCTTTCCCAAAGGGCTGTCCCACGTGCACACGTGGTGGGAGTGGATCCTCGGCTTGAACGTCAAGGCAGTGCAGGGAAAACAGGTTCCTCTGGAATGGACTGACACATCTGGGGGACTCTTGGAATGGTGGCACGACCCTGGAGTTCCTCTCGCCTTTCCTGTGGAGAGCGCCTCCTCTTGAGATGCGACGGCAACGCCGGGAATTCTTTCCCTACGAAACAGGGAAAGGATCCCTCATCTCGAGCTAGGAGGCGGAAACGGGGCTCCCCTGGATGTGTGCGGGACACCACGTGCTTCCTCTCGAGTGGAGACGGGTATGTCGGGGAACTTCTTGAGTTGCAGCAAGGGTGTGAAGGACCCTTTGGAAGTTCCAGTGGTTAGATGTGATTGGCCTCGAGAAGCCTCAGCGGAAATGGGCCTCATCTCGCCTGGAGGGCAAAACCTCCTGGATTTTCTCGAGTTGCGGCAGGTGCTCTCGACTTACGACGGGGACCTCAGGGACCCGCTCTGGTGGCCTCAGGAAAGGCCAGTCCCCATGCGAGTTCCTCGGGGGCCTCTCGGGATTCCTCTCCCGTCGATGCCGGGGCCTAAGACCTTGTGTGGAGTCGGGGCCGGAACCTGAGGATTCCTCTCCAGTGCTGACATGGATCTTGGGGTACTTCTGGAGTCTCCCCAGGGGAGTCAGTCCCCGTCTCGAATGCGGGCATGCACTTGCGCTTTCCTCCAGAGCGGTAGCAGCAGTGTCACGCAGTCCGCCGCGGGGATCAAAGGATCTATGGTTTTCCCTCGAGTCTTTCCCACGAGGCTTTCCCACGAGGCTTTCCCACAGGGCTGTCCCACGTGCACACGTGGTGGGAGTCGATCCTCGGCTTGAACGTCAAGGCAGTGCAGGGAAAACAGGTTCCTCTGGAATGGACTGACACATCTTGGGGACTCTTGGAATGGTGGCACGACCCTGGAGTTCCTCTCGCCTTTCCTGTGGAGAGCGCCTCCTCTTGAGATGCGCCGGGAATGCCGGGAATTCTTTCCCTACGAAACAGGGAAAGGATCCCTCATCTCGAGCTAGGAGGCGGAAACGGCGCTCCCCTGGATGTGTGCGGGACCCACGTGCTTCCTCTCGAGTGGAGACGGGTATGTCGGGGAACTTCTTGAGTTGCAGCAAGGGTGTGAATGACCCTTTGGATGTTCCAGTGGTTAGACGTGATTAGCCTCGAGAAGCCTCAGTGGAAATGGGCCTCATCTCGCCTGGAGGGCAAAACCTCCTGGATTTTCTCGAGTTGCGGCAGGTGCTCTCGACTTACGACGGGGACCTCAGGGACCCGCTCTGGTGGCCTCAGGAAAGGCCAGTCCCCATGCGAGTTCTTCGGGGGCCTCTCGGGATTCCTCCCCCATCGATGCCGGGGCCTAAGACCTTGTGTGGAGTCGGGGCCGGAACCTGAGGATTCCTCTCCAGTGCTGACATGGATCTTGGGGTACTTCTGGAGTCTCCCCAGGGGAGTCAGTCCTCGTCTCGAATGCGGGCATGCACTTGCGCTTTCCTCCAGAGCGGTAGCAGCAGTGTCACGCAGTCCGCCGCGTGGATCAAAGGATCTATGGTTTTCCCTCGAGTCTTTCCCACGAGGCTTTCCCACGAGGCTTTCCCACAGGGCTGTCCCACGTGCACACGTGGTGGGAGTCGATCCTCGGCTTGAACGTCAAGGCAGTGCAGGGAAAACAGTTTCCTCTGGAATGGACTGACACATCTGGGGGACTCTTGGAATGGTGGCACGACCCTGGAGTTCCTCTCGCCTTTCCTGTGGAGAGCGCCTCCTCTTGAGATGCGACGGGAACGCCGGGAATTCTTTCCCTACGAAACAGGGAAAGGATCCCTCATCTCGAGCTAGGAGGCGGAAACGGTTCTCCCCTGGATGTGTGCGGGACCCACGTGCTTCCTCTCGAGTGGAGACGGGTATGTCGGGGAACTTCTTGAGTTGCAGCAAGGGTGTGAAGGACCCTTTGGAAGTTCCAGTGGTTAGACGTGATTAGCCTCGAGAAGCCTCAGCGGAAATGGGCCTCATCTCGCCTGGAGGGCAAAACCTCCTGGATTTTCTCGAGTTGCGGCAGATGCTCTCGACTTACGACGGGGACCTCAGGGACCCGCTCTGGTGGCCTCAGGAAAGGCGAGTCCCCATGCGTGTTCCTCGGGGGCCTCTCGGGATTCCTCTCCCCTCGATGCCGGGGCCTAAGACCTTGTGTGGAGTCGGGGCCGGAACCTGGGGATTCCGCTCCAGTGCTGACATGGATCTTGGGGTACTTCTGGAGTCTCCCCAGGGGAGTCAGTCCTCGTCTCGAATGCGGGCATGCACTTGCGCTTTCCTCCAGAGCGGTAGCAGCAGTGTCACGCAGTCCGCCGCGTGGATCAAAGGATCTATGGTTTTCCCTCGAGTCTTTCCCACGAGGCTTTCCCACGAGGCTTTCCCACAGGGCTGTCCCACGTGCACACGTGGTGGGAGTGGATCCTCGGCTTGAACGTCAAGGCAGTGCAGGGAAAACAGGTTCCTCTGGAATGGTCTGACACATCTGGGGGACTCTTGGAATGGTGTCACGACCCTGGAGTTCCTCTCGCCTTTCCTGTGGAGAGCGCCTCCTCTTGAGATGCGACGGGA
This sequence comes from Ovis canadensis, assembly GCF_042477335.2. Classification (NCBI taxonomy): domain Eukaryota; kingdom Metazoa; phylum Chordata; class Mammalia; order Artiodactyla; family Bovidae; genus Ovis; species Ovis canadensis. The sequence goes on from NC_091252.1 coordinate 7,324,893, forward strand.
ACGCCGGGAATTCTTTCCCTACGAAACAGGGAAAGGATCCCTCATCTCGAGCTATGAGGCGGAAACGGGGCTCCCCTGGATGTGTGCGGGACACCACGTGCTTCCTCTCGAGTGGAGACGGGTATGTCGGGGAACTTCTTGAGTTGCAGCAAGGGTGTGAAGGACCCTTTGTAAGTTCCAGTGGTTAGATGTGATTGGCCTCGAGAAGCCTCAGCGGAAATGGGCCTCATCTCGCCTGGAGGGCAAAACCTCCTGGATTTTCTCGAGTTGCGGCAGATGCTCTCGACTTACGATGGGGACCTCAGGGACCCGCTCTGGTGGCCTCAGGAAAGGCGAGTCCCCATGCGTGTTCCTCGGGGGCCTCTCGGGATTCCTCTCCCGTCGATGCCGGGGCCTAAGACCTTGTGTGGAGTCGGGGCCGGAACCTGAGGATTCCTCTCCAGTGTTGACATGGATCTTGGGGTACTTCTGGAGTCTCCCCAGGGGAGTCAGTCCTCGTCTCGAATGCGGGCATGCACTTGCGCTTTCCTCCAGAGCGGTAGCAGCAGTGTCACGCAGTCCGCCGCGTGGATCAAAGGATCTATGGTTTTCCCTCGAGTCTTTCCCACGAGGCTTTCCCACGAGGCTTTCCCACAGGGCTGTCCCACGTGCACACGTGGTGGGAGTCGATCCTCGGCTTGAACGTCAAGGCAGTGCAGGGAAAACAGGTTCCTCTGGAATGGACTGACACATCTGGGGGACTCTTGGAATGGTGACATGACCCTGGAGTTCCTCTCGCCTTTCCTGTGGAGAGCGCCTCCTCTTGAGATGCGACGGGAACGCCGGGAATTCTTTCCCTACGAAACAGGGAAAGGATCCCTCATCTCGAGCTAGGAGGCGGAAACGGGGCTCCCCTGGATGTGTGCAGGACACCACGTGCTTCCTCTCGAGTGCAGACGGGTATGTCGGGGAACTTCTTGAGTTGCAGCAAGGGTGTGAAGGACCGTTTGGAAGTTCCAGTGGTTAGATGTGATTGGCCTCGAGAAGCCTCAGCGGAAATGGGCCTCATCTCGCCTGGAGGGCAAAACCTCCTGGATTTTCTCGAGTTGCGGCAGGTGCTCTCGACTTACGACGTGGACCTCAGGGATCCGCTGTGGTGGCCTCAGGAAAGGCCAGTCCCCATGCGAGTTCCTCGGGGGCCTCTCGGGATTCCTCTCCCGTCAATGCCAGGGCCTAAGACCTTGTGTGGAGTCGGGGCCGGAACCTGAGGATTCCTCTCCAGTGCTGACATGGATCTTGGGGTATTTCTGGAGTCTCCCCAGGGGAGTCAGTCCTCGTCTCGAATGCGGGCATGCACTTGCGCTTTCCTCCAGAGCGGTAGCAGCAGTGTCACGCAGTCCGCCACGTGGATCAAAGGATCTATGGTTTTCCCTAGAGTCTTTCCCACGAGGCTTTCCCACGAGGCTTTCCCACAGGGCTGTCCCACGTGCACACGTGGTGGGAGTTGATCCTCGGCTTGAACGTCAAGGCAGTGAAGGGAAAACAGGTTCCTCTGGAATGGACTGACACATCTGGGGGACTCTTGGAATGGTGGCATGACCCAGGAGTTCCTCTCGCCTTTCCAGTGGAGAGCGCCTCCTCTTGAGATGCGACGGGAACGCCGGGAATTCTTTCCCTACGAAACAGGGAAAGGATCCCTCATCTCGAGCTAGGAGGCGGAAACGGGGCTCCCCTGGATGTGTGCGGGACCCCACGTGCTTCCTCTCGAGTGGAGACGGGTATGTCTGGGAACTTCTTGAGTTGCAGCAATGGTGTGAAGGACCCTTTGGATGTTCCAGTGGTTAGATGTGATTAGCATCGAGAAGCCTCAGCGGAAATGGGCCTCATCTCGCCTGGAGGGCAAAACCTCCTGGATTTTCTCGAGTTGCGGCAGGTGCTCTCGACTTACGACGGGGACCTCAGGGACCCGCTCTGGTGGCCTCAGGAAAGGCCAGTCCCCATGCGAGTTCCTCGGGGGCCTCTCGGCATTCCTCTCCCGTCGATGCCGGGGCCTAAGACCTTGTGTGGAGTCGGGGCCGGAACCTGAGGATTCCTCTCCAGTGCTGACATGGATCTTGGGGTACTTCTGGAGTCTCCCCAGGGGGGTCAGTCCTCGTCTCGAATGCGGGCATGCACTTGCGCTTTCCTCCAGAGCGGTAGCAGCAGTGTCACGCAGTCCGCCGCGTGGATCAAAGGATCTATGGTTTTCCCTCGAGACTTTCCCACGAGGCTTTCCCACGAGGCTTTCCCACAGGGCTGTCCCACGTGCACACGTGTTGGGAGTCGATCCTCGGCTTGAAAGTCAAGGCAGTGCAGGGAAAACTGGTTCCTCTGGAATGGACTGACACATCTGGGGGACTCTTGGAATGGTGTCACGACCCTGGAGTTCCTCTCGTCTTTCCTGTGGAGAGCGCCTCCTCTTGAGATGCGACGGGAACGCCGGGAATTCTTTCCCTACGAAACAGGGAAAGGATCCCGCATCTCGAGCTAGGAGGCGGAAACGGGGCTCCCCTGGATGTGTGCGGGACCCACGTGCTTCCTCTCGAGTGGAGACGGGTATGTCGGGGAACTTCTTGAGTTGCAGCAAGGGTGTGAAGGACCCTTTGGAAGTTCCAGTGGTTAGACGTGATTAGCCTCGAGAAGCCTCAGCGGAAATGGGCCTCATCTCGCCTGGAGGGCAAAACTTCCTGGATTTTCTCGAGTTGCGGCAGGTGCTCTCGACTTACGACGGGGACCTCAGGGACCCGCTCTGGTGGCCTCAGGAAAGGCCAGTCCCCATGCGAGTTCCTCGGGGGCCTCTCGGGATTCCTCTCCCGTCGATGCCGGGGCATAAGACCTTGTGTGGAGTCGGGGCCGGAACCTGAGGATTCCTCTCCAGTGTTGACATGGATCTTGGGGTACTTCTGGAGTCTCCCCAGGGGAGTCAGTCCTCGTCTCGAATGCGGGCATGCACTTGCGCTTTCCTCCAGAGCGGTAGCAGCAGTGTCACGCAGTCCGCCGCGTGGATCAAAGGATCTATGGTTTTCCCTCCAGTCTTTCCCACGAGGCTTTCCCACGAGGCTTTCCCACAGGGCTGTCCCACGTGCACACGTGGTGGGAGTCGATCCTCAGCTTGAACGTCAAGGCAGTGCAGGGAAAACAGGTTCCTCTGGAATGGACTGACACATCTGGGGGACTCTTGGAATGGTGGCACGACCCTGGAGTTCCTCTCGCCTTTCCTGTGGAGAGCGCCTCCTCTTGAGATGCGACGGGAACGCCGGGAATTCTTTCCCTACGAAACAGGGAAAGGATCCCTCATCTCGAGCTAGGAGGCGGAAACGGGGCTCCCCTGGATGTGTGCAGGACACCACGTGCTTCCTCTCGAGTGGAGACGGGTATGTCGGGGAACTTCTTGAGTTGCAGCAAGGGTGTGAAGGACCCTTTGGAAGTTCCAGTGGTTAGATGTGATTGGCCCCGAGAAGCCTCAGCGGAAATGGGCCTCATCTCGCCTGGAGGGCAAAACCTCCTGGATTTTCTCGAGTTGCGGCAGGTGCTCTCGACTTACGACGGGGACCTCAGGGACCCGCTCTGGTGGCCTCAGGAAAGGCCAGTCCCCATGTGAGTTCCTCGGGGGCCTCTCGGGATTCCTCTCCCGTCGATGCCGGGGCTAAGACCTTGTGTGGAGTCGGGGCCGGAACCTGAGGATTCCTCTCCAGTGCTGACATGGATCTTGGGGTACTTCTGGAGTCTCCCCAGGGGAGTCAGTCCTCGTCTCGAATGCGGGCATGCACTTGCGCTTTCCTCCAGAGCGGTAGCAGCAGTGTCACGCAGTCCGCCGCGTGGATCAAAGGATCTATGGTTTTCCTTCGAGTCTTTCCCACGAGGCTTTCCCACGAGGCTTTCCCACAGGGCTGTCCCACGTGCACACGTGGTGGGAGTCGATCCTCGGCTTGAACGTCAAGGCAGTGCAGGGAAAACAGGTTCCTCTGGAATGGACTGACACATCTGGGGGACTCTTGGAATGGTGGCACGACCCTGGAGTTCCTCTCGCCTTTCCTGTGGAGAGCGCCTCCTCTTGAGATGCGACGGGAACGCCGGGAATTCTTTCCCTACGAAACAGGGAAAGGATCCCTCATCTCGAGCTAGGAGGCGGAAACGGGGCTCCCCTGGATGTGTGCGGGACCCCACGTGCTTCCTCTCGAGGGGAGACGGGTATGTCGGGGAACTTCTTGAGTTGCAGCAATGGTGTGAAGGACCCTTTGGAAGTTCCAGTGGTTAGATGTGATTGGCCTCGAGAAGCCTCAGCGGAAATGGGCCTCATCTCGCCTGGAGGGCAAAACCTCCTGGATTTTCTCGAGCTGCAGCAGGTGCTCTCGACTTACGACGGGGACCTCAGGGAACCGCTCTGGTGGTCTCAGGAAAGGCCAGTCCCCATGCGAGTTCCTCGGGGGCCTCTCGGGATTCCTCTCCCGTCAATGCCGGGGCCTAAGACCTTGTGTGGAGTCGGGGCCGGAACCTGAGGATTCCTCTCCAGTGCTGACATGGATCTTGGGGTACTTCTGGAGACTCCCCAGGGGAGTCAGTCCTCGTCTCGAATGCGGTCATGCATTGCGCTTTCCTCCAGAGCGGTAGCAGCAGTGTCTCGCAGTCCGCCGCGTGGATCTAAGTATCTATGGTTTTCCCTCGAGTCTTTCCCACGAGGCTTTCCCACGAGGCTTTCCCACAGGGCTGTCCCACGTGCACACGTGGTGGGAGTCGATCCTCGGCTTGAACGTCAAGGCAGTGCAGGGAAAACAGGTTCCTCTGGAATGGACTGACACATCTGGGGGACTCTTGGAATGGTGGCACGACCCTGGAGTTCCTCTCGCCTTTCCTGTGGAGAGCGCCTCCTCTTGAGATGCGACGGGAACGCCGGGAATTCTTTCCCTACGAAACAGGGAAAGGATCCCTCATCTCGAGCTAGGAGGCGGAAACGGGGCTCCCCTGGATGTGTGCGGGACACCACGTGCTTCCTCTCGAGTGGAGACGGGTATGTCGGGGAACTTCTTGAGTTGCAGCAAGGGTGTGAAAGACCCTTTGGAAGTTCCAGTGGTTAGATGTGATTGGCCTCGAGAAGCCTCAGCGGAAATGGGCCTCATCTCGCCTGGAGGGCAAAACCTCCTGGATTTTCTCGAGTTGCGGCAGGTGCTCTCGACTTACGACGGGGACCTCAGGGACCCGCTCTGGTGGCCTCAGGAAAGGCCAGTCCCCATGCGAGTTCCTCGGGGGCCTCTTGGGATTCCTCTCCCGTCGATGCCGGTGCCTAAGACCTTGTGTGGAGTCGGGGCCGGAACCTGAGGATTCCTCTCCAGTGCTGACATGGATCTTGGGGTACTTCTGGAGTCTCCCAAGGGGAGTCGTCCTCGTCTCGAATGCGGGCATGCACTTGCGCTTTCCTCCAGAGCGGTAGCAGCAGTGTCACGCAGTCCGCCGCGTGGATCAAAGGATCTATGGTTTTCCCTCGAGTCTTTCCCATGAGGCTTTCCCACGAGGCTTTCCCACAGGGCTGTCCCACGAGCACACGTGGTGGGAGTCGATGCTGGGCTTGAACGTCAAGGCAGTGCAGGGAAAACAGTTTCCTCTGGAATGGACTGACACATCTGGGGGACTCTTGGAATGGTTGCATGACCCTGGAGTTCCTCTCGCCTTTCCTGTGGAGAGGGCCTCCTCTTGAGATGCGACGGGAACGCCGGGAATTCTTTCCCTACGAAACAGGGAAAGGATCCATCATCTCGAGGTAGGAGGCGGAAACGGGTCTCCCCTGGATGTGTGCGGGACCCCACGTGCTTCCTCTCGAGTGGAGACGGGTATGTCGGGGAACTTCTTGAGTTGCAGCAAGGGTGTGAAGGACCGTTTGGAAGTTCCAGTGGTTAGATTTGATTGGCCTCGAGAAGCCTCAGCGAAAATGGGCCTCATCTCGCCTGGAGGGCGAAACCTCCTGGATTTTCTCGAGTTGCGGCAGGTGCTCTCGACTTACGACGGGGACCTCAGGGATCCGCTGTGGTGGCCTCAGGAAAGGCCAGTCCCCATGCGAGTTCCTCGGGGGCCCCTCGGGATTCCTCTCCCGTCAATGCCAGGGCCTAAGACCGTGTGTGGAGTCGGGGCCGGAACCTGAGGATTCCTCTCCAGTGCTGACATGGATCTTGGGGTATTTCTGGAGTCTCCCCAGGGGAGTCAGTCCTCGTCTCGAATGCGGGCATGCACTTGCGCTTTCCTCCAGAGCGGTAGCAGCAGTGTCACGCAGTCCGCCACGTGTATCAAAGTATCTATGGTTTTCCTTCGAGTCTTTCCCACGAGGCTTTCCCACGAGGCTTTCCCACAGGGCTGTCCCACGTGCACACGTGGTGGGAGTTGATCCTCGGCTTGAACGTCAAGGCAGTGAAGGGAAAACAGGTTCCTCTGGAATGGACTGACACATCTGGGGGACTCTTGGAATGGTGGCATGACCCAGGAGTTCCTCTCGCCTTTCCTGTGGAGAGCGCCTCCTCTTGAGATGCGACGGCAACGCCGGGAATTCTTTCCCTACGAAACAGGGAAAGGATCCCTCATCTCGAGCTAGGAGGCGGAAACGGGGCTCCCCTGGATGTGTGCGGGACCCCACGTGCTTCCTCTCGAGTGGAGACGGGTTGTCGCGGAACTGCTTGAGTTGCAGCAAGGGTGTAAAGGAACCTTTGGAATTTCCAGTGGTTAGATGTGATTAGCATCGAGAAGCCTCAGCGGAAATGGGCCTCATCTCGCCTGGAGGGCAAAACCTCCTGGATTTTCTCGAGTTGCGGCAGGTGCTCTCGACTTACGACGGGGACCTCAGGGACCCGCTCTGGTGGCCTCAGGAAAGGCCAGTCCCCATGCGAGTTCCTCGGGGGCCTCTCGGCATTCCTCTCCCGTCGATGCCGGGGCCTAAGACCTTGTGTGGAGTCGGGGCCGGAACCTGAGGATTCCTCTCCAGTGCTGACATGGATCTTGGGGTACTTCTGGAGTCTCCCCAGGGGGGTCAGTCCTCGTCTCGAATGCGGGCATGCACTTGCGCTTTCCTCCAGAGCGGTAGCAGCAGTGTCACGCAGTCCGCCGCGTGGATCAAAGGATCTATGGTTTTCCCTCCAGTCTTTCCCACGAGGCTTTCCCACGAGGCTTTCCCACAGGGCTGTCCCACGTGCACACGTGGTGGGAGTCGATCCTCGGCTTGAACGTCAAGGCAGTGCAGGGAAAACAGGTTCCTCTGGAATGGACTGACACATCTGGGGGACTCTTGGAATGGTGTCACGACCCTGGAGTTCCTCTCGCCTTTCCTGTGGAGAGCGCCTCCTCTTGAGATGCGACGGGAACGCCGGGAATTCTTTCCCTACGAAACAGGGAAAGGATCCCTCATCTCGAGCTAGGAGGCGGAAACGGGGCTCCCCTGGATGTGTGCAGGACACCACGTGCTTCCTCTCGAGTGCAGACGGGTATGTCGGGGAACTTCTTGAGTTGCAGCAAGGGTGTGAAGGACCCTTTGGAAGTTCCAGTGGTTAGATGTGATTGGCCTCGAGAAGCCTCAGCGGAAATGGGCCTCATCTCGCCTGGAGGGCAAAACCTCCTGGATTTTCTCGAGTTGCGGCAGGTGCTCTCGACTTACGACGGGGACCTCAGGGACCCGCTCTGGTGGCCTCAGGAAAGGCCAGTCCCCATGCGAGTTCCTCGGGGGCCTCTCGGGATTCCTCTCCCGTCAATGCCAGGGCCTAAGACCTTGTGTGGAGTCGGGGCCGGAACCTGAGGATTCCTCTCCAGTGCTGACATGGATCTTGGGGTATTTCTGGAGTCTCCCCAGGGGAGTCAGTCCTCGTCTCGAATGCGGGCATGCACTTGCGCTTTCCTCCAGAGCGGTAGCAGCAGTGTCACGCAGTCCGCCACGTGGATCAAAGGATCTATGGTTTTCCCTCGAGTCTTTCCCACGAGGCTTTCCCACGAGGCTTTCCCACAGGGCTGTCCCACGTGCACACGTGGTGGGAGTTGATCCTCGGCTTGAACGTCAAGGCAGTGCAGGGAAAACAGGTTCCTCTGGAATGGACTGACACATCTGGGGGACTCTTGGAATGGTGGCATGACCCAGGAGTTCCTCTCGCCTTTCCTGTGGAGAGCGCCTCCTCTTGAGATGCGACGGGAACGCCGGGAATTCTTTCCCTACGAAACAGGGAAAGGATCCCTCATCTCGAGCTAGGAGGCGGAAACGGGGCTCCCCTGGATGTGTGCGGGACCCCACGTGCTTCCTCTCGAGTGGAGACGGGTATGTCTGGGAACTTCTTGAGTTGCAGCAATGGTGTGAAGGACCCTTTGGATGTTCCAGTGGTTAGATGTGATTAGCATCGAGAAGCCTCAGCGGAAATGGGCCTCATCTCGCCTGGAGGGCAAAACCTCCTGGATTTTCTCGAGTTGCGGCAGGTGCTCTCGACTTACGACGGGGACCTCAGGGACCCGCTCTGGTGGCCTCAGGAAAGGCCAGTCCCCATGCGAGTTCCTCGGGGGCCTCTCGGGATTCCTCTCCCGTCGATGCCGGGGCCTAAGACCTTGTGTGGAGTCGGGGCCGGAACCTGAGGATTCCTCTCCAGTGCTGACATGGATCTTGGGGTACTTCTGGAGTCTCCCCAGGGGGGTCAGTCCTCGTCTCGAATGCGGGCATGCACTTGCGCTTTCCTCCAGAGCGGTAGCAGCAGTGTCACGCAGTCCGCCGCGTGGATCAAAGGATCTATGGTTTTCCCTCGAGCCTTTCCCACGAGGCTTTCCCACAGGGCTGTCCCACGTGCACACGTGGTGGGAGTCGATCCTCGGCTTGAACGTCAAGGCAGTGCAGGGAAAACAGGTTCCTCTGGAATGGACTGACACATCTGGGGGACTCTTGGAATGGTGGCACGACCCTGGAGTTCCTCTCGCCTTTCCTGTGGAGAGCGCCTCCTCTTGAGATGCGACGGGAACGCCGGGAATTCTTTCCCTACGAAACAGGGAAAGGATCCCTCATCTCGAGCTAGGAGGCGGAAACGGGGCTCCCCTGGATGTGTGCGGGACACCACGTGCTTCCTCTCGAGTGGAGACGGGTATGTCGGGGAACTTCTTGAGTTGCAGCAAGGGTGTGAAAGACCCTTTGGAAGTTCCAGTGGTTAGATGTGATTGGCCTCGAGAAGCCTCAGCGGAAATGGGCCTCATCTCGCCTGGAGGGCAAAACCTCCTGGATTTTCTCGAGTTGCGGCAGGTGCTCTCGACTTACGACGGGGACCTCAGGGACCCGCTCTGGTGGCCTCAGGAAAGGCCAGTCCCCATGCGAGTTCCTCGGGGGCCTCTCGGGATTCCTCTCCCGTCGATGCCGGTGCCTAAGACCTTGTGTGGAGTCGGGGCCGGAACCTGAGGATTCCTCTCCAGTGCTGACATGGATCTTGGGGTACTTCTGGAGTCTCCCAAGGGGAGTCGTCCTCGTCTCGAATGCGGGCATGCACTTGCGCTTTCCTCCAGAGCGGTAGCAGCAGTGTCACGCAGTCCGCCGCGTGGATCAAAGGATCTATGGTTTTCCCTCGAGTCTTTCCCATGAGGCTTTCCCACGAGGCTTTCCCACAGGGCTGTCCCACGAGCACACGTGGTGGGAGTCGATGCTGGGCTTGAACGTCAAGGCAGTGCAGGGAAAACAGGTTCCTCTGGAATGCACTGACACATCAGGGGGACTCTTGGAATGGTTGCATGACCCTGGAGTTCCTCTCGCCTTTCCTGTGGAGAGGGCCTCCTCTTGAGATGCGACGGGAACGCCGGGAATTCTTTCCCTACGAAACAGGGAAAGGATCCATCATCTCGAGGTAGGAGGCGGAAACGGGTCTCCCCTGGATGTGTGCGGGACCCCACGTGCTTCCTCTCGAGTGGAGACGGGTATGTCGGGGAACTTCTTGAGTTGCAGCAAGGGTGTGAAGGACCGTTTGGAAGTTCCAGTGGTTAGATTTGATTGACCTCGAGAAGCCTCAGCGGAAATGGGCCTCATCTCGCCTGGAGGGCGAAACCTCCTGGATTTTCTCGAGTTGCGGCAGGTGCTCTCGACTTACGACGGGGACCTCAGGGATCCGCTGTGGTGGCCTCAGGAAAGGCCAGTCCCCATGCGAGTTCCTCGGGGGCCCCTCGGGATTCCTCTCCCGTCAATGCCAGGGCCTAAGACCTTGTGTGGAGTCGGGGCCGGAACCTGAGGATTCCTCTCCAGTGCTGACATGGATCTTGGGGTATTTCTGGAGACTCCCCAGGGGAGTCAGTCCTCGTCTCGAATGCGGGCATGCACTTGCGCTTTCCTCCAGAGCGGTAGCAGCAGTGTCACGCAGTCCGCCACGTGTATCAAAGGATCTATGGTTTTCCTTCGAGTCTTTCCCACGAGGCTTTCCCACGAGGCTTTCCCACAGGGCTGTCCCACGTGCACACGTGGTGGGAGTTGATCCTCGGCTTGAACGTCAAGGCAGTGAAGGGAAAACAGGTTCCTCTGGAATGGACTGACACATCTGGGGGACTCTTGGAATGGTGGCATGACCCAGGAGTTCCTCTCGCCTTTCCTGTGGAGAGCGCCTCCTCTTGAGATGCGACGGCAACGCCGGGAATTCTTTCCCTACGAAACAGGGAAAGGATCCCTCATCTCGAGCTAGGAGGCGGAAACGGGGCTCCCCTGGATGTGTGCGGGACCCCACGTGCTTCCTCTCGAGTGGAGACGGGTTGTCGCGGAACTGCTTGAGTTGCAGCAAGGGTGTGAAGGAACCTTTGGAATTTCCAGTGGTTAGATGTGATTAGCATCGAGAAGCCTCAGCGGAAATGGGCCTCATCTCGCCTGGAGGGCAAAACCTCCTGGATTTTCTCGAGTTGCGGCAGGTGCTCTCGACTTACGACGGGGACCTCAGGGACCCGCTCTGGTGGCCTCAGGAAAGGCCAGTCCCCATGCGAGTTCCTCGGGGGCCTCTCGGGATTCCTCTCCCGTCGATGCCGGTGCCTAAGACTTTGTGTGGAGTCGGGGCCGGAACCTGAGGATTCCTCTCCAGTGCTGACATGGATCTTGGGGTACTTCTGGAGTCTCCCAAGGGGAGTCGTCCTCGTCTCGAATGCGGGCATGCACTTGCGCTTTCCTCCAGAGCGGTAGCAGCAGTGTCACGCAGTCCGCCGCGTGGATCAAAGGATCTATGGTTTTCCCTCGAGTCTTTCCCACGAGGCTTTCCCACGAGGCTTTCCCACAGGGCTGTCCCACGTGCACACGTGGTGGGAGTCGATCCTCGGCTTGAACGTCAAGGCAGTGCAGGGAAAACAGGTTCCTCTGGAATGGACTGACACATCTGGGGGACTCTTGGAATGGTGTCACGACCCTGGAGTTCCTCTCGCCTTTCCTGTGGAGAGCGCCTCCTCTTGAGATGCGACGGGAACGCCGGGAATTCTTTCCCTACGAAACAGGGAAAGGATCCCTCATCTCGAGCTAGGAGGCGGAAACGGGGCTCCCCTGGATGTGTGCAGGACACCACGTGCTTCCTCTCGAGTGCAGACGGGTATGTCGGGGAACTTCTTGAGTTGCAGCAAGGGTGTGAAGGACCCTTTGGAAGTTCCAGTGGTTAGATGTGATTGGCCTCGAGAAGCCTCAGCGGAAATGGGCCTCATCTCGCCTGGAGGGCAAAACCTCCTGGATTTTCTCGAGCTGCAGCAGGTGCTCTCGACTTACGACGGGGACCTCAGGGAACCGCTCTGGTGGTCTCAGGAAAGGCCAGTCCCCATGCGAGTTCCTCGGGGGCCTCTCGGGATTCCTCTCCCGTCAATGCCGGGGCCTAAGACCTTGTGTGGAGTCGGGGCCGGAACCTGAGGATTCCTCTCCAGTGCTGACATGGATCTTGGGGTACTTCTGGAGACTCCCCAGGGGAGTCAGTCCTCGTCTCGAATGCGGTCATGCATTGCGCTTTCCTCCAGAGCGGTAGCAGCAGTGTCTCGCAGTCCGCCGCGTGGATCTAAGTATCTATGGTTTTCCCTCGAGTCTTTCCCACGAGGCTTTCCCACGAGGCTTTCCCACAGGGCTGTCCCACGTGCACACGTGGTGGGAGTCGATCCTCGGCTTGAACGTCAAGGCAGTGCAGGGAAAACAGGTTCCTCTGGAATGGACTGACACATCTGGGGGACTCTTGGAATGGTGGCACGACCCTGGAGTTCCTCTCGCCTTTCCTGTGGAGAGCGCCTCCTCTTGAGATGCGACGGGAACGCCGGGAATTCTTTCCCTACGAAACAGGGAAAGGATCCCTCATCTCGAGCTAGGAGGCGGAAACGGGGCTCCCCTGGATGTGTGCGGGACACCACGTGCTTCCTCTCGAGTGGAGACGGGTATGTCGGGGAACTTCTTGAGTTGCAGCAAGGGTGTGAAAGACCCTTTGGAAGTTCCAGTGGTTAGATGTGATTGGCCTCGAGAAGCCTCAGCGGAAATGGGCCTCATCTCGCCTGGAGGGCAAAACCTCCTGGATTTTCTCGAGTTGCGGCAGGTGCTCTCGACTTACGACGGGGACCTCAGGGACCCGCTCTGGTGGCCTCAGGAAAGGCCAGTCCCCATGCGAGTTCCTCGGGGGCCTCTTGGGATTCCTCTCCCGTCGATGCCGGTGCCTAAGACCTTGTGTGGAGTCGGGGCCGGAACCTGAGGATTCCTCTCCAGTGCTGACATGGATCTTGGGGTACTTCTGGAGTCTCCCAAGGGGAGTCGTCCTCGTCTCGAATGCGGGCATGCACTTGCGCTTTCCTCCAGAGCGGTAGCAGCAGTGTCACGCAGTCCGCCGCGTGGATCAAAGGATCTATGGTTTTCCCTCGAGTCTTTCCCATGAGGCTTTCCCACGAGGCTTTCCCACAGGGCTGTCCCACGAGCACACGTGGTGGGAGTCGATGCTGGGCTTGAACGTCAAGGCAGTGCAGGGAAAACAGTTTCCTCTGGAATGGACTGACACATCTGGGGGACTCTTGGAATGGTTGCATGACCCTGGAGTTCCTCTCGCCTTTCCTGTGGAGAGGGCCTCCTCTTGAGATGCGACGGGAACGCCGGGAATTCTTTCCCTACGAAACAGGGAAAGGATCCATCATCTCGAGGTAGGAGGCGGAAACGGGTCTCCCCTGGATGTGTGCGGGACCCCACGTGCTTCCTCTCGAGTGGAGACGGGTATGTCGGGGAACTTCTTGAGTTGCAGCAAGGGTGTGAAGGACCGTTTGGAAGTTCCAGTGGTTAGATTTGATTGGCCTCGAGAAGCCTCAGCGAAAATGGGCCTCATCTCGCCTGGAGGGCGAAACCTCCTGGATTTTCTCGAGTTGCGGCAGGTGCTCTCGACTTACGACGGGGACCTCAGGGATCCGCTGTGGTGGCCTCAGGAAAGGCCAGTCCCCATGCGAGTTCCTCGGGGGCCCCTCGGGATTCCTCTCCCGTCAATGCCAGGGCCTAAGACCGTGTGTGGAGTCGGGGCCGGAACCTGAGGATTCCTCTCCAGTGCTGACATGGATCTTGGGGTATTTCTGGAGTCTCCCCAGGGGAGTCAGTCCTCGTCTCGAATGCGGGCATGCACTTGCGCTTTCCTCCAGAGCGGTAGCAGCAGTGTCACGCAGTCCGCCACGTGTATCAAAGTATCTATGGTTTTCCTTCGAGTCTTTCCCACGAGGCTTTCCCACGAGGCTTTCCCACAGGGCTGTCCCACGTGCACACGTGGTGGGAGTTGATCCTCGGCTTGAACGTCAAGGCAGTGAAGGGAAAACAGGTTCCTCTGGAATGGACTGACACATCTGGGGGACTCTTGGAATGGTGGCATGACCCAGGAGTTCCTCTCGCCTTTCCTGTGGAGAGCGCCTCCTCTTGAGATGCGACGGCAACGCCGGGAATTCTTTCCCTACGAAACAGGGAAAGGATCCCTCATCTCGAGCTAGGAGGAGGAAACGGGGCTCCCCTGGATGTGTGCGGGACCCCACGTGCTTCCTCTCGAGTGGAGACGGGTTGTCGCGGAACTGCTTGAGTTGCAGCAAGGGTGTAAAGGAACCTTTGGAATTTCCAGTGGTTAGATGTGATTAGCATCGAGAAGCCTCAGCGGAAATGGGCCTCATCTCGCCTGGAGGGCAAAACCTCCTGGATTTTCTCGAGTTGCGGCAGGTGCTCTCGACTTACGACGGGGACCTCAGGGACCCGCTCTGGTGGCCTCAGGAAAGGCCAGTCCCCATGCGAGTTCCTCGGGGGCCTCTCGGCATTCCTCTCCCGTCGATGCCGGGGCCTAAGACCTTGTGTGGAGTCGGGGCCGGAACCTGAGGATTCCTCTCCAGTGCTGACATGGATCTTGGGGTACTTCTGGAGTCTCCCCAGGGGGGTCAGTCCTCGTCTCGAATGCGGGCATGCACTTGCGCTTTCCTCCAGAGCGGTAGCAGCAGTGTCACGCAGTCCGCCGCGTGGATCAAAGGATCTATGGTTTTCCCTCCAGTCTTTCCCACGAGGCTTTCCCACGAGGCTTTCCCACAGGGCTGTCCCACGTGCACACGTGGTGGGAGTCGATCCTCGGCTTGAACGTCAAGGCAGTGCAGGGAAAACAGGTTCCTCTGGAATGGACTGACACATCTGGGGGACTCTTGGAATGGTGTCACGACCCTGGAGTTCCTCTCGCCTTTCCTGTGGAGAGCGCCTCCTCTTGAGATGCGACGGGAACGCCGGGAATTCTTTCCCTACGAAACAGGGAAAGGATCCCTCATCTCGAGCTAGGAGGCGGAAACGGGGCTCCCCTGGATGTGTGCAGGACACCACGTGCTTCCTCTCGAGTGCAGACGGGTATGTCGGGGAACTTCTTGAGTTGCAGCAAGGGTGTGAAGGACCCTTTGGAAGTTCCAGTGGTTAGATGTGATTGGCCTCGAGAAGCCTCAGCGGAAATGGGCCTCATCTCGCCTGGAGGGCAAAACCTCCTGGATTTTCTCGAGTTGCGGCAGGTGCTCTCGACTTACGACGGGGACCTCAGGGACCCGCTCTGGTGGCCTCAGGAAAGGCCAGTCCCCATGCGAGTTCCTCGGGGGCCTCTCGGGATTCCTCTCCCGTCAATGCCAGGGCCTAAGACCTTGTGTGGAGTCGGGGCCGGAACCTGAGGATTCCTCTCCAGTGCTGACATGGATCTTGGGGTATTTCTGGAGTCTCCCCAGGGGAGTCAGTCCTCGTCTCGAATGCGGGCATGCACTTGCGCTTTCCTCCAGAGCGGTAGCAGCAGTGTCACGCAGTCCGCCACGTGGATCAAAGGATCTATGGTTTTCCCTCGAGTCTTTCCCACGAGGCTTTCCCACGAGGCTTTCCCACAGGGCTGTCCCACGTGCACACGTGGTGGGAGTTGATCCTCGGCTTGAACGTCAAGGCAGTGCAGGGAAAACAGGTTCCTCTGGAATGGACTGACACATCTGGGGGACTCTTGGAATGGTGGCATGACCCAGGAGTTCCTCTCGCCTTTCCTGTGGAGAGCGCCTCCTCTTGAGATGCGACGGGAACGCCGGGAATTCTTTCCCTACGAAACAGGGAAAGGATCCCTCATCTCGAGCTAGGAGGCGGAAACGGGGCTCCCCTGGATGTGTGCGGGACCCCACGTGCTTCCTCTCGAGTGGAGACGGGTATGTCTGGGAACTTCTTGAGTTGCAGCAATGGTGTGAAGGACCCTTTGGATGTTCCAGTGGTTAGATGTGATTAGCATCGAGAAGCCTCAGCGGAAATGGGCCTCATCTCGCCTGGAGGGCAAAACCTCCTGGATTTTCTCGAGTTGCGGCAGGTGCTCTCGACTTACGACGGGGACCTCAGGGACCCGCTCTGGTGGCCTCAGGAAAGGCCACTCCCCATGCGAGTTCCTCGGGGGCCTCTCGGGATTCCTCTCCCGTCGATGCCGGGGCCTAAGACCTTGTGTGGAGTCGGGGCCGGAACCTGAGGATTCCTCTCCAGTGCTGACATGGATCTTGGGGTACTTCTGGAGTCTCCCCAGGGGGGTCAGTCCTCGTCTCGAATGCGGGCATGCACTTGCGCTTTCCTCCAGAGCGGTAGCAGCAGTGTCACGCAGTCCGCCGCGTGGATCAAAGGATCTATGGTTTTCCCTCGAGTCTTTCCCACGAGGCTTTCCCACAGGGCTGTCCCACGTGCACACGTGGTGGGAGTCGATCCTCGGCTTGAACGTCAAGGCAGTGCAGGGAAAACAGGTTCCTCTGGAATGGACTGACACATCTGGGGGACTCTTGGAATGGTGGCACGACCCTGGAGTTCCTCTCGCCTTTCCTGTGGAGAGCGCCTCCTCTTGAGATGCGACGGGAACGCCGGGAATTCTTTCCCTACGAAACAGGGAAAGGATCCCTCATCTCGAGCTAGGAGGCGGAAACGGGGCTCCCCTGGATGTGTGCGGGACACCACGTGCTTCCTCTCGAGTGGAGACGGGTATGTCGGGGAACTTCTTGAGTTGCAGCAAGGGTGTGAAAGACCCTTTGGAAGTTCCAGTGGTTAGATGTGATTGGCCTCGAGAAGCCTCAGCGGAAATGGGCCTCATCTCGCCTGGAGGGCAAAACCTCCTGGATTTTCTCGAGTTGCGGCAGGTGCTCTCGACTTACGACGGGGACCTCAGGGACCCGCTCTGGTGGCCTCAGGAAAGGCCAGTCCCCATGCGAGTTCCTCGGGGGCCTCTCGGGATTCCTCTCCCGTCGATGCCGGTGCCTAAGACCTTGTGTGGAGTCGGGGCCGGAACCTGAGGATTCCTCTCCAGTGCTGACATGGATCTTGGGGTACTTCTGGAGTCTCCCAAGGGGAGTCGTCCTCGTCTCGAATGCGGGCATGCACTTGCGCTTTCCTCCAGAGCGGTAGCAGCAGTGTCACGCAGTCCGCCGCGTGGATCAAAGGATCTATGGTTTTCCCTCGAGTCTTTCCCATGAGGCTTTCCCACGAGGCTTTCCCACAGGGCTGTCCCACGAGCACACGTGGTGGGAGTCGATGCTGGGCTTGAACGTCAAGGCAGTGCAGGGAAAACAGGTTCCTCTGGAATGCACTGACACATCAGGGGGACTCTTGGAATGGTTGCATGACCCTGGAGTTCCTCTCGCCTTTCCTGTGGAGAGGGCCTCCTCTTGAGATGCGACGGGAACGCCGGGAATTCTTTCCCTACGAAACAGGGAAAGGATCCATCATCTCGAGGTAGGAGGCGGAAACGGGTCTCCCCTGGATGTGTGCGGGACCCCACGTGCTTCCTCTCGAGTGGAGACGGGTATGTCGGGGAACTTCTTGAGTTGCAGCAAGGGTGTGAAGGACCGTTTGGAAGTTCCAGTGGTTAGATTTGATTGACCTCGAGAAGCCTCAGCGGAAATGGGCCTCATCTCGCCTGGAGGGCGAAACCTCCTGGATTTTCTCGAGTTGCGGCAGGTGCTCTCGACTTACGACGGGGACCTCAGGGATCCGCTGTGGTGGCCTCAGGAAAGGCCAGTCCCCATGCGAGTTCCTCGGGGGCCCCTCGGGATTCCTCTCCCGTCAATGCCAGGGCCTAAGACCTTGTGTGGAGTCGGGGCCGGAACCTGAGGATTCCTCTCCAGTGCTGACATGGATCTTGGGGTATTTCTGGAGACTCCCCAGGGGAGTCAGTCCTCGTCTCGAATGCGGGCATGCACTTGCGCTTTCCTCCAGAGCGGTAGCAGCAGTGTCACGCAGTCCGCCACGTGTATCAAAGGATCTATGGTTTTCCTTCGAGTCTTTCCCACGAGGCTTTCCCACGAGGCTTTCCCACAGGGCTGTCCCACGTGCACACGTGGTGGGAGTTGATCCTCGGCTTGAACGTCAAGGCAGTGAAGGGAAAACAGGTTCCTCTGGAATGGACTGACACATCTGGGGGACTCTTGGAATGGTGGCATGACCCAGGAGTTCCTCTCGCCTTTCCTGTGGAGAGCGCCTCCTCTTGAGATGCGACGGCAACGCCGGGAATTCTTTCCCTACGAAACAGGGAAAGGATCCCTCATCTCGAGCTAGGAGGCGGAAACGGGGCTCCCCTGGATGTGTGCGGGACCCCACGTGCTTCCTCTCGAGTGGAGACGGGTTGTCGCGGAACTGCTTGAGTTGCAGCAAGGGTGTGAAGGAACCTTTGGAATTTCCAGTGGTTAGATGTGATTAGCATCGAGAAGCCTCAGCGGAAATGGGCCTCATCTCGCCTGGAGGGCAAAACCTCCTGGATTTTCTCGAGTTGCGGCAGGTGCTCTCGACTTACGACGGGGACCTCAGGGACCCGCTCTGGTGGCCTCAGGAAAGGCCAGTCCCCATGCGAGTTCCTCGGGGGCCTCTCGGGATTCCTCTCCCGTCGATGCCGGTGCCTAAGACTTTGTGTGGAGTCGGGGCCGGAACCTGAGGATTCCTCTCCAGTGCTGACATGGATCTTGGGGTACTTCTGGAGTCTCCCAAGGGGAGTCGTCCTCGTCTCGAATGCGGGCATGCACTTGCGCTTTCCTCCAGAGCGGTAGCAGCAGTGTCACGCAGTCCGCCGCGTGGATCAAAGGATCTATGGTTTTCCCTCGAGTCTTTCCCACGAGGCTTTCCCACGAGGCTTTCCCACAGGGCTGTCCCACGTGCACACGTGGTGGGAGTCGATCCTCGGCTTGAACGTCAAGGCAGTGCAGGGAAAACAGGTTCCTCTGGAATGGACTGACACATCTGGGGGACTCTTGGAATGGTGTCACGACCCTGGAGTTCCTCTCGCCTTTCCTGTGGAGAGCGCCTCCTCTTGAGATGCGACGGGAACGCCGGGAATTCTTTCCCTACGAAACAGGGAAAGGATCCCTCATCTCGAGCTAGGAGGCGGAAACGGGGCTCCCCTGGATGTGTGCAGGACACCACGTGCTTCCTCTCGAGTGCAGACGGGTATGTCGGGGAACTTCTTGAGTTGCAGCAAGGGTGTGAAGGACCCTTTGGAAGTTCCAGTGGTTAGATGTGATTGGCCTCGAGAAGCCTCAGCGGAAATGGGCCTCATCTCGCCTGGAGGGCAAAACCTCCTGGATTTTCTCGAGTTGCGGCAGGTGCTCTCGACTTACGACGGGGACCTCAGGGACCCGCTCTGGTGGCCTCAGGAAAGGCCAGTCCCCATGCGAGTTCCTCGGGGGCCTCTCGGGATTCCTCTCCCGTCAATGCCAGGGCCTAAGACCTTGTGTGGAGTCGGGGCCGGAACCTGAGGATTCCTCTCCAGTGCTGACATGGATCTTGGGGTATTTCTGGAGTCTCCCCAGGGGAGTCAGTCCTCGTCTCGAATGCGGGCATGCACTTGCGCTTTCCTCCAGAGCGGTAGCAGCAGTGTCACGCAGTCCGCCACGTGGATCAAAGGATCTATGGTTTTCCCTCGAGTCTTTCCCACGAGGCTTTCCCACGAGGCTTTCCCACAGGGCTGTCCCACGTGCACACGTGGTGGGAGTTGATCCTCGGCTTGAACGTCAAGGCAGTGCAGGGAAAACAGGTTCCTCTGGAATGGACTGACACATCTGGGGGACTCTTGGAATGGTGGCATGACCCAGGAGTTCCTCTCGCCTTTCCTGTGGAGAGCGCCTCCTCTTGAGATGCGACGGGAACGCCGGGAATTCTTTCCCTACGAAACAGGGAAAGGATCCCTCATCTCGAGCTAGGAGGCGGAAACGGGGCTCCCCTGGATGTGTGCGGGACCCCACGTGCTTCCTCTCGAGTGGAGACGGGTATGTCTGGGAACTTCTTGAGTTGCAGCAATGGTGTGAAGGACCCTTTGGATGTTCCAGTGGTTAGATGTGATTAGCATCGAGAAGCCTCAGCGGAAATGGGCCTCATCTCGCCTGGAGGGCAAAACCTCCTGGATTTTCTCGAGTTGCGGCAGGTGCTCTCGACTTACGACGGGGACATCAGGGACCCGCTCTGGTGGCCTCAGGAAAGGCCAGTCCCCATGCGAGTTCCTCGGGGGCCTCTCGGGATTCCTCTCCCGTCGATGCCGGGGCCTAAGACCTTGTGTGGAGTCGGGGCCGGAACCTGAGGATTCCTCTCCAGTGCTGACATGGATCTTGGGGTACTTCTGGAGTCTCCCCAGGGGGGTCAGTCCTCGTCTCGAATGCGGGCATGCACTTGCGCTTTCCTCCAGAGCGGTAGCAGCAGTGTCACGCAGTCCGCCGCGTGGATCAAAGGATCTATGGTTTTCCCTCGAGTCTTTCCCACGAGGCTTTCCCACAGGGCTGTCCCACGTGCACACGTGGTGGGAGTCGATCCTCGGCTTGAACGTCAAGGCAGTGCAGGGAAAACAGGTTCCTCTGGAATGGACTGACACATCTGGGGGACTCTTGGAATGGTGGCACGACCCTGGAGTTCCTCTCGCCTTTCCTGTGGAGAGCGCCTCCTCTTGAGATGCAACGGGAACGCCGGGAATTCTTTCCCTACGAAACAGGGAAAGGATCCCTCATCTCGAGCTAGGAGGCGGAAACGGGGCTCCCCTGGATGTGTGCGGGACCCCACGTGCTTCCTCTCGAGGGGAGACGGGTATGTCGGGGAACTTCTTGAGTTGCAGCAATGGTGTGAAGGACCCTTTGGAAGTTCCAGTGGTTAGATGTGATTGGCCTCGAGAAGCCTCAGCGGAAATGGGCCTCATCTCGCCTGGAGGGCAAAACCTCCTGGATTTTCTCGAGCTGCGGCAGGTGCTCTCGACTTACGACGGGGACCTCAGGGAACCGCTCTGGTGGCCTCAGGAAAGGCCAGTCCCCATGCGAGTTCCTCGGGGGCCTCTCGGGATTCCTCTCCCGTCGATGCCGGGGCCTAAGACCTTGTGTGGAGTCGGGGCCGGAACCTGAGGATTCCTCTCCAGTGCTGACATGGATCTTGGGGTACTTCTGGAGACTCCCCAGGGGAGTCAGTCCTCGTCTCGAATGCGGTCATGCATTGCGCTTTCCTCCAGAGCGGTAGCAGCAGTGTCTCGCAGTCCGCCGCGTGGATCTAAGTATCTATGGTTTTCCCTCGAGTCTTTCCCACGAGGCTTTCCCACGAGGCTTTCCCACAGGGCTGTCCCACGTGCACACGTGGTGGGAGTCGATCCTCGGCTTGAACGTCAAGGCAGTGCAGGGAAAACAGGTTCCTCTGGAATGGACTGACACATCTGGGTTACTCTTGGAATGGTGGCACGACCCTGGAGTTCCTCTCGCCTTTCCTGTGGAGAGCGCCTCCTCTTGAGATGCGACGGGAACGCCGGGAATTCTTTCCCTACGAAACAGGGAAAGGATCCCTCATCTCGAGCTAGGAGGCGGAAACGGGGCTCCCCTGGATGTGTGCGGGACACCACGTGCTTCCTCTCGAGTGGAGACGGGTATGTCGGGGAACTTCTTGAGTTGCAGCAAGGGTGTGAAAGACCCTTTGGAAGTTCCAGTGGTTAGATGTGATTGGCCTCGAGAAGCCTCAGCGGAAATGGGCCTCATCTCGCCTGGAGGGCAAAACCTCCTGGATTTTCTCGAGTTGCGGCAGGTGCTCTCGACTTACGACGGGGACCTCAGGGACCCGCTCTGGTGGCCTCAGGAAAGGCCAGTCCCCATGCGAGTTCCTCGGGGGCCTCTCGGGATTCCTCTCCCGTCGATGCCGGTGCCTAAGACCTTGTGTGGAGTCGGGGCCGGAACCTGAGGATTCCTCTCCAGTGCTGACATGGATCTTGGGGTACTTCTGGAGTCTCCCAAGGGGAGTCGTCCTCGTCTCGAATGCGGGCATGCACTTGCGCTTTCCTCCAGAGCGGTAGCAGCAGTGTCACGCAGTCCGCCGCGTGGATCAAAGGATCTATGGTTTTCCCTCGAGTCTTTCCCATGAGGCTTTCCCACGAGGCTTTCCCACAGGGCTGTCCCACGAGCACACGTGGTGGGAGTCGATGCTGGGCTTGAACGTCAAGGCAGTGCAGGGAAAACAGGTTCCTCTGGAATGGACTGACACATCTGGGGGACTCTTGGAATGGTTGCATGACCCTGGAGTTCCTCTCGCCTTTCCTGTGGAGAGGGCCTCCTCTTGAGATGCGACGGGAACGCCGGGAATTCTTTCCCTACGAAACAGGGAAAGGATCCATCATCTCGAGGTAGGAGGCGGAAACGGGTCTCCCCTGGATGTGTGCGGGACCCCACGTGCTTCCTCTCGAGTGGAGACGGGTATGTCGGGGAACTTCTTGAGTTGCAGCAAGGGTGTGAAGGACCGTTTGGAAGTTCCAGTGGTTAGATTTGATTGGCCTCGAGAAGCCTCAGCGGAAATGGGCCTCATCTCGCCTGGAGGGCGAAACCTCCTGGATTTTCTCGAGTTGCGGCAGGTGCTCTCGACTTACGACGGGGACCTCAGGGATCCGCTGTGGTGGCCTCAGGAAAGGCCAGTCCCCATGCGAGTTCCTCGGGGGCCCCTCGGGATTCCTCTCCCGTCAATGCCAGGGCCTAAGACCTTGTGTGGAGTCGGGGCCGGAACCTGAGGATTCCTCTCCAGTGCTGACATGGATCTTGGGGTATTTCTGGAGACTCCCCAGGGGAGTCAGTCCTCGTCTCGAATGCGGGCATGCACTTGCGCTTTCCTCCAGAGCGGTAGCAGCAGTGTCACGCAGTCTGCCACGTGTATCAAAGGATCTATGGTTTTCCTTCGAGTCTTTCCAACGAGGCTTTCCCACGAGGCTTTCCCACAGGGCTGTCCCACGTGCACACGTGGTGGGAGTTGATCCTCGGCTTGAACGTCAAGGCAGTGAAGGGAAAACAGGTTCCTCTGGAATGGACTGACACATCTGGGGGACTCTTGGAATGGTGGCATGACCCAGGAGTTCCTCTCGCCTTTCCTGTGGAGAGCGCCTCCTCTTGAGATGCGACGGCAACGCCGGGAATTCTTTCCCTACGAAACAGGGAAAGGATCCCTCATCTCGAGCTAGGAGGCGGAAACGGGGCTCCCCTGGATGTGTGCGGGACCCCACGTGCTTCCTCTCGAGTGGAGACGGGTTGTCGCAGAACTGCTTGAGTTGCAGCAAGGGTGTGAAGGAACCTTTGGAATTTCCAGTGGTTAGATGTGATTAGCATCGAGAAGCCTCAGCGGAAATGGGCCTCATCTCGCCTGGAGGGCAAAACCTCCTGGATTTTCTCGAGTTGCGGCAGGTGCTCTCGACTTACGACGGGGACCTCAGGGACCCGCTCTGGTGGCCTCAGGAAAGGCCAGTCCCCATGCGAGTTCCTCGGGGGCCTCTCGGGATTCCTCTCCCGTCGATGCCGGTGCCTAAGACCTTGTGTGGAGTCGGGGCCGGAACCTGAGGATTCCTCTCCAGTGCTGACATGGATCTTGGGGTACTTCTGGAGTCTCCCAAGGGGAGTCGTCCTCGTCTCGAATGCGGGCATGCACTTGCGCTTTCCTCCAGAGCGGTAGCAGCAGTGTCACGCAGTCCGCCGCGTGGATCAAAGGATCTATGGTTTTCCCTCGAGTCTTTCCCATGAGGCTTTCCCACGTGGCTTTCCCACAGGGCTGTCCCACGAGCACACGTGGTGGGAGTCGATGCTGGGCTTGAACGTCAAGGCAGTGCAGGGAAAACAGGTTCCTCTGGAATGGACTGACACATCTGGGGGACTCTTGGAATGGTTGCATGACCCTGGAGTTCCTCTCGCCTTTCCTGTGGAGAGGGCCTCCTCTTGAGATGCGACGGGAACGCCGGGAATTCTTTCCCTACGAAACAGGGAAAGGATCCATCATCTCGAGGTAGGAGGCGGAAACGGGTCTCCCCTGGATGTGTGCGGGACCCCACGTGCTTCCTCTCGAGTGGAGACGGGTATGTCGGGGAACTTCTTGAGTTGCAGCAAGGGTGTGAAGGACCGTTTGGAAGTTCCAGTGGTTAGATTTGATTGACCTCGAGAAGCCTCAGCGGAAATGGGCCTCATCTCGCCTGGAGGGCGAAACCTCCTGGATTTTCTCGAGTTGCGGCAGGTGCTCTCGACTTACGACGGGGACCTCAGGGATCCGCTGTGGTGGCCTCAGGAAAGGCCAGTCCCCATGCGAGTTCCTCGGGGGCCCCTCGGGATTCCTCTCCCGTCAATGCCAGGGCCTAAGACCTTGTGTGGAGTCGGGGCCGGAACCTGAGGATTCCTCTCCAGTGCTGACATGGATCTTGGGGTATTTCTGGAGACTCCCCAGGGGAGTCAGTCCTCGTCTCGAATGCGGGCATGCACTTGCGCTTTCCTCCAGAGCGGTAGCAGCAGTGTCACGCAGTCCGCCACGTGTATCAAAGGATCTATGGTTTTCCTTCGAGTCTTTCCCACGAGGCTTTCCCACGAGGCTTTCCCACAGGGCTGTCCCACGTGCACACGTGGTGGGAGTTGATCCTCGGCTTGAACGTCAAGGCAGTGAAGGGAAAACAGGTTCCTCTGGAATGGACTGACACATCTGGGGGACTCTTGGAATGGTGGCATGACCCAGGAGTTCCTCTCGCCTTTCCTGTGGAGAGCGCCTCCTCTTGAGATGCGACGGCAACGCCGGGAATTCTTTCCCTACGAAACAGGGAAAGGATCCCTCATCTCGAGCTAGGAGGCGGAAACGGGGCTCCCCTGGATGTGTGTGGGACCCCACGTGCTTCCTCTCGAGTGGAGACGGGTTGTCGCGGAACTGCTTGAGTTGCAGCAAGGGTGTGAAGGAACCTTTGGAATTTCCAGTGGTTAGATGTGATTAGCATCGAGAAGCCTCAGCGGAAATGGGCCTCATCTCGCCTGGAGGGCAAAACCTCCTGGATTTTCTCGAGTTGCGGCAGGTGCTCTCGACTTACGACGGGGACCTCAGGGACCCGCTCTGGTGGCCTCAGGAAAGGCCAGTCCCCATGCGAGTTCCTCGGGGGCCTCTCGGGATTCCTCTCCCGTCGATGCCGGTGCCTAAGACCTTGTGTGGAGTCGGGGCCGGAACCTGAGGATTCCTCTCCAGTGCTGACATGGATTTTGGGGTACTTCTGGAGTCTCCCAAGGGGAGTCGTCCTCGTCTCGAATGCGGGCATGCACTTGCGCTTTCCTCCAGAGCGGTAGCAGCAGTGTCACGCAGTCCGCCGCGTGGATCAAAGGATCTATGGTTTTCCCTCGAGTCTTTCCCACGAGGCTTTCCCACGAGGCTTTCCCACAGGGCTGTCCCACGTGCACACGTGGTGGGAGTCGATCCTCGGCTTGAACGTCAAGGCAGTGCAGGGAAAACAGGTTCCTCTGGAATGGACTGACACATCTGGGGGACTCTTGGAATGGTGTCACGACCCTGGAGTTCCTCTCGCCTTTCCTGTGGAGAGCGCCTCCTCTTGAGATGCGACGGGAACGCCGGGAATTCTTTCCCTACGAAACAGGGAAAGGATCCCTCATCTCGAGCTAGGAGGCGGAAACGGGGCTCCCCTGGATGTGTGCAGGACACCACGTGCTTCCTCTCGAGTGCAGACGGGTATGTCGGGGAACTTCTTGAGTTGCAGCAAGGGTGTGAAGGACCCTTTGGAAGTTCCAGTGGTTAGATGTGATTGGCCTCGAGAAGCCTCAGCGGAAATGGGCCTCATCTCGCCTGGAGGGCAAAACCTCCTGGATTTTCTCGAGTTGCGGCAGGTGCTCTCGACTTACGACGGGGACCTCAGGGACCCGCTCTGGTGGCCTCAGGAAAGGCCAGTCCCCATGCGAGTTCCTCGGGGGCCTCTCGGGATTCCTCTCCCGTCAATGCCAGGGCCTAAGACCTTGTGTGGAGTCGGGGCCGGAACCTGAGGATTCCTCTCCAGTGCTGACATGGATCTTGGGGTATTTCTGGAGTCTCCCCAGGGGAGTCAGTCCTCGTCTCGAATGCGGGCATGCACTTGCGCTTTCCTCCAGAGCGGTAGCAGCAGTGTCACGCAGTCCGCCACGTGGATCAAAGGATCTATGGTTTTCCCTCGAGTCTTTCCCACGAGGCTTTCCCACGAGGCTTTCCCACAGGGCTGTCCCACGTGCACACGTGGTGGGAGTTGATCCTCGGCTTGAACGTCAAGGCAGTGCAGGGAAAACAGGTTCCTCTGGAATGGACTGACACATCTGGGGGACTCTTGGAATGGTGGCATGACCCAGGAGTTCCTCTCGCCTTTCCTGTGGAGAGCACCTCCTCTTGAGATGCGACGGGAACGCCGGGAATTCTTTCCCTACGAAACAGGGAAAGGATCCCTCATCTCGAGCTAGGAGGCGGAAACGGGGCTCCCCTGGATGTGTGCGGGACCCCACGTGCTTCCTCTCGAGTGGAGACGGGTATGTCTGGGAACTTCTTGAGTTGCAGCAATGGTGTGAAGGACCCTTTGGATGTTCCAGTGGTTAGATGTGATTAGCATCGAGAAGCCTCAGCGGAAATGGGCCTCATCTCGCCTGGAGGGCAAAACCTCCTGGATTTTCTCGAGTTGCGGCAGGTGCTCTCGACTTACGACGGGGACCTCAGGGACCCGCTCTGGTGGCCTCAGGAAAGGCCAGTCCCCATGCGAGTTCCTCGGGGGCCTCTCGGGATTCCTCTCCCGTCGATGCCGGGGCCTAAGACCTTGTGTGGAGTCGGGGCCGGAACCTGAGGATTCCTCTCCAGTGCTGACATGGATCTTGGGGTACTTCTGGAGTCTCCCCAGGGGGGTCAGTCCTCGTCTCGAATGCGGGCATGCACTTGCGCTTTCCTCCAGAGCGGTAGCAGCAGTGTCACGCAGTCCGCCGCGTGGATCAAAGGATCTATGGTTTTCCCTCGAGTCTTTCCCACGAGGCTTTCCCACAGGGCTGTCCCACGTGCACACGTGGTGGGAGTCGATCCTCGGCTTGAACGTCAAGGCAGTGCAGGGAAAACAGGTTCCTCTGGAATGGACTGACACATCTGGGGGACTCTTGGAATGGTGGCACGACCCTGGAGTTCCTCTCGCCTTTCCTGTGGAGAGCGCCTCCTCTTGAGATGCGACGGGAACGCCGGGAATTCTTTCCCTACGAAACAGGGAAAGGATCCCTCATCTCGAGCTAGGAGGCGGAAACGGGGCTCCCCTGGATGTGTGCGGGACCCCACGTGCTTCCTCTCGAGGGGAGACGGGTATGTCGGGGAACTTCTTGAGTTGCAGCAATGGTGTGAAGGACCCTTTGGAAGTTCCAGTGGTTAGATGTGATTGGCCTCGAGAAGCCTCAGCGGAAATGGGCCTCATCTCGCCTGGAGGGCAAAACCTCCTGGATTTTCTCGAGCTGCGGCAGGTGCTCTCGACTTACGACGGGGACCTCAGGGAACCGCTCTGGTGGCCTCAGGAAAGGCCAGTCCCCATGCGAGTTCCTCGGGGGCCTCTCGGGATTCCTCTCCCGTCGATGCCGGGGCCTAAGACCTTGTGTGGAGTCGGGGCCGGAACCTGAGGATTCCTCTCCAGTGCTGACATGGATCTTGGGATACTTCTGGAGACTCCCCAGGGGAGTCAGTCCTCGTCTCGAATGCGGTCATGCATTGCGCTTTCCTCCAGAGCGGTAGCAGCAGTGTCTCGCAGTCCGCCGCGTGGATCTAAGTATCTATGGTTTTCCCTCGAGTCTTTCCCACGAGGCTTTCCCACGAGGCTTTCCCACAGGGCTGTCCCACGTGCACACGTGGTGGGAGTCGATCCTCGGCTTGAACGTCAAGGCAGTGCAGGGAAAACAGGTTCCTCTGGAATGGACTGACACATCTGGGGGACTCTTGGAATGGTGGCACGACCCTGGAGTTCCTCTCGCCTTTCCTGTGGAGAGCGCCTCCTCTTGAGATGCGACGGGAACGCCGGGAATTCTTTCCCTACGAAACAGGGAAAGGATCCCTCATCTCGAGCTAGGAGGCGGAAACGGGGCTCCCCTGGATGTGTGCGGGACACCACGTGCTTCCTCTCGAGTGGAGACGGGTATGTCGGGGAACTTCTTGAGTTGCAGCAAGGGTGTGAAAGACCCTTTGGAAGTTCCAGTGGTTAGATGTGATTGGCCTCGAGAAGCCTCAGCGGAAATGGGCCTCATCTCGCCTGGAGGGCAAAACCTCCTGGATTTTCTCGAGTTGCGGCAGGTGCTCTCGACTTACGACGGGGACCTCAGGGACCCGCTCTGGTGGCCTCAGGAAAGGCCAGTCCCCATGCGAGTTCCTCGGGGGCCTCTCGGGATTCCTCTCCCGTCGATGCCGGTGCCTAAGACCTTGTGTGGAGTCGGGGCCGGAACCTGAGGATTCCTCTCCAGTGCTGACATGGATCTTGGGGTACTTCTGGAGTCTCCCAAGGGGAGTCGTCCTCGTCTCGAATGCGGGCATGCACTTGCGCTTTCCTCCAGAGCGGTAGCAGCAGTGTCACGCAGTCCGCCGCGTGGATCAAAGGATCTATGGTTTTCCCTCGAGTCTTTCCATGAGGCTTTCCCACGAGGCTTTCCCACAGGGCTGTCCCACGAGCACACGTGGTGGGAGTCGATGCTGGGCTTGAACGTCAAGGCAGTGCAGGGAAAACAGGTTCCTCTGGAATGGACTGACACATCTGGGGGACTCTTGGAATGGTTGCATGACCCTGGAGTTCCTCTCGCCTTTCCTGTGGAGAGGGCCTCCTCTTGAGATGCGACGGGAACGCCGGGAATTCTTTCCCTACGAAACAGGGAAAGGATCCATCATCTCGAGGTAGGAGGCGGAAACGGGTCTCCCCTGGATGTGTGCGGGACCCCACGTGCTTCCTCTCGAGTGGAGACGGGTATGTCGGGGAACTTCTTGAGTTGCAGCAAGGGTGTGAAGGACCGTTTGGAAGTTCCAGTGGTTAGATTTGATTGGCCTCGAGAAGCCTCAGCGGAAATGGGCCTCATCTCGCCTGGAGGGCGAAACCTCCTGGATTTTCTCGAGTTGCGGCAGGTGCTCTCGACTTACGACGGGGACCTCAGGGATCCGCTGTGGTGGCCTCAGGAAAGGCCAGTCCCCATGCGAGTTCCTCGGGGGCCCCTCGGGATTCCTCTCCCGTCAATGCCAGGGCCTAAGACCTTGTGTGGAGTCGGGGCCGGAACCTGAGGATTCCTCTCCAGTGCTGACATGGATCTTGGGGTATTTCTGGAGTCTCCCCAGGGGAGTCAGTCCTCGTCTCGAATGCGGGCATGCACTTGCGCTTTCCTCCAGAGCGGTAGCAGCAGTGTCACGCAGTCTGCCACGTGTATCAAAGGATCTATGGTTTTCCTTCGAGTCTTTCCAACGAGGCTTTCCCACGAGGCTTTCCCACAGGGCTGTCCCACGTGCACACGTGGTGGGAGTTGATCCTCGGCTTGAACGTCAAGGCAGTGAAGGGAAAACAGGTTCCTCTGGAATGGACTGACACATCTGGGGGACTCTTGGAATGGTGGCATGACCCAGGAGTTCCTCTCGCCTTTCCTGTGGAGAGCGCCTCCTCTTGAGATGCGACGGCAACGCCGGGAATTCTTTCCCTACGAAACAGGGAAAGGATCCCTCATCTCAAGCTAGGAGGCGGAAACGGGGCTCCCCTGGATGTGTGCGGGACCCCACGTGCTTCCTCTCGAGTGGAGACGGGTTGTCGCAGAACTGCTTGAGTTGCAGCAAGGGTGTGAAGGAACCTTTGGAATTTCCAGTGGTTAGATGTGATTAGCATCGAGAAGCCTCAGCGGAAATGGGCCTCATCTCGCCTGGAGGGCAAAACCTCCTGGATTTTCTCGAGTTGCGGCAGGTGCTCTCGACTTACGACGGGGACCTCAGGGACCCGCTCTGGTGGCCTCAGGAAAGGCCAGTCCCCATGCGAGTTCCTCGGGGGCCTCTCGGGATTCCTCTCCCGTCGATGCCGGTGCCTAAGACCTTGTGTGGAGTCGGGGCCGGAACCTGAGGATTCCTCTCCAGTGCTGACATGGATCTTGGGGTACTTCTGGAGTCTCCCAAGGGGAGTCGTCCTCGTCTCGAATGCGGGCATGCACTTGCGCTTTCCTCCAGAGCGGTAGCAGCAGTGTCACGCAGTCCGCCGCGTGGATCAAAGGATCTATGGTTTTCCCTCGAGTCTTTCCCATGAGGCTTTCCCACGAGGCTTTCCCACAGGGCTGTCCCACGAGCACACGTGGTGGGAGTCGATGCTGGGCTTGAACGTCAAGGCAGTGCAGGGAAAACAGGTTCCTCTGGAATGGACTGACACATCTGGGGGACTCTTGGAATGGTTGCATGACCCTGGAGTTCCTCTCGCCTTTCCTGTGGAGAGGGCCTCCTCTTGAGATGCGACGGGAACGCCGGGAATTCTTTCCCTACGAAACAGGGAAAGGATCCATCATCTCGAGGTAGGAGGCGGAAACGGGTCTCCCCTGGATGTGTGCGGGACCCCACGTGCTTCCTCTCGAGTGGAGACGGGTATGTCGGGGAACTTCTTGAGTTGCAGCAAGGGTGTGAAGGACCGTTTGGAAGTTCCAGTGGTTAGATTTGATTGGCCTCGAGAAGCCTCAGCGGAAATGGGCCTCATCTCGCCTGGAGGGCGAAACCTCCTGGATTTTCTCGAGTTGCGGCAGGTGCTCTCGACTTACGACGGGGACCTCAGGGATCCGCTGTGGTGGCCTCAGGAAAGGCCAGTCCCCATGCGAGTTCCTCGGGGGCCCCTCGGGATTCCTCTCCCGTCAATGCCAGGGCCTAAGACCTTGTGTGGAGTCGGGGCCGGAACCTGAGGATTCCTCTCCAGTGCTGACATGGATCTTGGGGTATTTCTGGAGTCTCCCCAGGGGAGTCAGTCCTCGTCTCGAATGCGGGCATGCACTTGCGCTTTCCTCCAGAGCGGTAGCAGCAGTGTCACGCAGTCCGCCACGTGTATCAAAGGATCTATGGTTTTCCTTCGAGTCTTTCCCACGAGGCTTTCCCACGAGGCTTTCCCACAGGGCTGTCCCACGTGCACACGTGGTGGGAGTTGATCCTCGGCTTGAACGTCAAGGCAGTGAAGGGAAAACAGGTTCCTCTGGAATGGACTGACACATCTGGGGGACTCTTGGAATGGTGGCATGACCCAGGAGTTCCTCTCGCCTTTCCTGTGGAGAGCGCCTCCTCTTGAGATGCGACGGCAACGCCGGGAATTCTTTCCCTACGAAACAGGGAAAGGATCCCTCATCTCGAGCTAGGAGGCGGAAACGGGGCTCCCCTGGATGTGTGCGGGACCCCACGTGCTTCCTCTCGAGTGGAGACGGGTTGTCGCGGAACTGCTTGAGTTGCAGCAAGGGTGTGAAGGAACCTTTGGAATTTCCAGTGGTTAGATGTGATTAGCATCGAGAAGCCTCAGCGGAAATGGGCCTCATCTCGCCTGGAGGGCAAAACCTCCTGGATTTTCTCGAGTTGCGGCAGGTGCTCTCGACTTACGACGGGGACCTCAGGGACCCGCTCTGGTGGCCTCAGGAAAGGCCAGTCCCCATGCGAGTTCCTCGGGGGCCTCTCGGCATTCCTCTCCCGTCGATGCCGGGGCCTAAGACCTTGTGTGGAGTCGGGGCCGGAACCTGAGGATTCCTCTCCAGTGCTGACATGGATCTTGGGGTACTTCTGGAGTCTCCCCAGGGGGGTCAGTCCTCGTCTCGAATGCGGGCATGCACTTGCGCTTTCCTCCAGAGCGGTAGCAGCAGTGTCACGCAGTCCGCCGCGTGGATCAAAGGATCTATGGTTTTCCCTCGAGTCTTTCCCACGAGGCTTTCCCACGAGGCTTTCCCACAGGGCTGTCCCACGTGCACACGTGGTGGGAGTCGATCCTCGGCTTGAACGTCAAGGCAGTGCAGGGAAAACAGGTTCCTCTGGAATGGACTGACACATCTGGGGGACTCTTGGAATGGTGTCACGACCCTGGAGTTCCTCTCGCCTTTCCTGTGGAGAGCGCCTCCTCTTGAGATGCGACGGGAACGCCGGGAATTCTTTCCCTACGAAACAGGGAAAGGATCCCTCATCTCGAGCTAGGAGGCGGAAACGGGGCTCCCCTGGATGTGTGCAGGACACCACGTGCTTCCTCTCGAGTGCAGACGGGTATGTCGGGGAACTTCTTGAGTTGCAGCAAGTGTGTGAAGGACCCTTTGGAAGTTCCAGTGGTTAGATGTGATTGGCCTCGAGAAGCCTCAGCGGAAATGGGCCTCATCTCGCCTGGAGGGCAAAACCTCCTGGATTTTCTCGAGTTGCGGCAGGTGCTCTCGACTTACGACGGGGACCTCAGGGACCCGCTCTGGTGGCCTCAGGAAAGGCCAGTCCCCATGTGAGTTCCTCGGGGGCCTCTCGGGATTCCTCTCCCGTCGATGCCGGGGCTAAGACCTTGTGTGGAGTCGGGGCCGGAACCTGAGGATTCCTCTCCAGTGCTGACATGGATCTTGGGGTACTTCTGGAGTCTCCCCAGGGGAGTCAGTCCTCGTCTCGAATGCGGGCATGCACTTGCGCTTTCCTCCAGAGCGGTAGCAGCAGTGTCACGCAGTCCGCCGCGTGGATCAAAGGATCTATGGTTTTCCCTCGAGTCTTTCCCACGAGGCTTTCCCACGAGGCTTTCCCACAGGGCTGTCCCACGTGCACACGTGGTGGGAGTTGATCCTCGGCTTGAACGTCAAGGCAGTGCAGGGAAAACAGGTTCCTCTGGAATGGACTGACACATCTGGGGGACTCTTGGAATGGTGGCACGACCCTGGAGTTCCTCTCGCCTTTCCTGTGGAGAGTGCCTCCTCTTGAGATGCGACGGGAACGCCGGGAATTCTTTCCCTACGAAACAGGGAAAGGATCCCTCATCTCGAGCTAGGAGGCGGAAACGGGGCTCCCCTGGATGTGTGCGGGACCCCACGTGCTTCCTCTCGAGGGGAGACGGGTATGTCGGGGAACTTCTTGAGTTGCAGCAATGGTGTGAAGGACCCTTTGGAAGTTCCAGTGGTTAGATGTGATTGGCCTCGAGAAGCCTCACCGGAAATGGGCCTCATCTCGCCTGGAGGGCAAAACCTCCTGGATTTTCTCGAGCTGCGGCAGGTGCTCTCGACTTACGACGGGGACCTCAGGGAACCGCTCTGGTGGCCTCAGGAAAGGCCAGTCCCCATGCGAGTTCCTCGGGGGCCTCTCGGGATTCCTCTCCCGTCGATGCCGGGGCCTAAGACCTTGTGTGGAGTCGGGGCCGGAACCTGAGGATTCCTCTCCAGTGCTGACATGGATCTTGGGGTACTTCTGGAGACTCCCCAGGGGAGTCAGTCCTCGTCTCGAATGCGGTCATGCATTGCGCTTTCCTCCAGAGCGGTAGCAGCAGTGTCTCGCAGTCCGCCGCGTGGATCTAAGGATCTATGGTTTTCCCTCGAGTCTTTCCCACGAGGCTTTCCCACGAGGCTTTCCCACAGGGCTGTCCCACGTGCACACGTGGTGGGAGTCGATCCTCGGCTTGAACGTCAAGGCAGTGCAGGGAAAACAGGTTCCTCTGGAATGGACTGACACATCTGGGGGACTCTTGGAATGGTGGCACGACCCTGGAGTTCCTCTCGCCTTTCCTGTGGAGAGCGCCTCCTCTTGAGATGCGACGGGAACGCCGGGAATTCTTTCCCTACGAAACAGGGAAAGGATCCCTCATCTCGATCTAGGAGGCGGAAACGGGGCTCCCCTGGATGTGTGTGGGACACCACGTGCTTCCTCTCGAGTGGAGACGGGTATGTCGGGGAACTTCTTGAGTTGCAGCAAGGGTGTGAAAGACCCTTTGGAAGTTCCAGTGGTTAGATGTGATTGGCGTCGAGAAGCCTCAGCGGAAATGGGCCTCATCTCGCCTGGAGGGCAAAACCTCCTGGATTTTCTCGAGTTGCGGCAGGTGCTCTCGACTTACGACGGGGACCTCAGGGACCCGCTCTGGTGGCCTCAGGAAAGGCCAGTCCCCATGCGAGTTCCTAGGGGGCCTCTCGGGATTCCTCTCCCGTCGATGCCGGGGCCTAAGACCTTGTGTGGAGTCGGGGCCGGAACCTGAGGATTCCTTTCCAGTGCTGACATGGATCTTGGGGTACTTCTGGAGTCTCCCAAGGGGAGTCGTCCTCGTCTCGAATGCGGGCATGCACTTGCGATTTCCTCCAGAGCGGTAGCAGCAGTGTCACGCAGTCCGCCGCGTGGATCAAAGGATCTATGGTTTTCCCTCGAGTCTTTCCCATGAGGCTTTCCCACGAGGCTTTCCCACAGGGCTGTCCCACGAGCACACGTTTTGGGAGTCGATGCTGGGCTTGAACGTCAAGGCAGTGCAGGAAAAACAGGTTCCTCTGGAATGGACTGACACATCTGGGGGACTCTTGGAATGGTTGCATGACCCTGGAGTTCCTCTCGCCTTTCCTGTGGAGAGGGCCTCCTCTTGAGATGCGGCGGGAACGCCGGGAATTCTTTCCCTACGAAACAGGGAAAGGATCCATCATCTCGAGGTAGGAGGCGGAAACGGGTCTCCCCTGGATGTGTGCGGGACACCACGTGCTTCCTCTCGAGTGCAGACGGGTATGTCGGGGAACTTCTTGAGTTGCAGCAAGGGTGTCAAGGACCGTTTGGAAGTTCCAGTGGTTAGATGTGATTGGCCTCGAGAAGCCTCACCGGAAATGGGCCTCATCTCGCCTGGAGGGCAAAACCTCCTGGATTTTCTCGAGCTGCGGCAGGTGCTCTCGACTTACGACGGGGACCTCAGGGAACCGCTCTGGTGGCCTCAGGAAAGGCCAGTCCCCATGCGAGTTCCTCGGGGGCCTCTCGGGATTCCTCTCCCGTCGATGCCGGGGCCTAAGACCTTGTGTGGAGTCGGGGCCGGAACCTGAGGATTCCTCTCCAGTGCTGACATGGATCTTGGGGTACTTCTGGAGACTCCCCAGGGGAGTCAGTCCTCGTCTCGAATGCGGTCATGCATTGCGCTTTCCTCCAGAGCGGTAGCAGCAGTGTCTCGCAGTCCGCCGCGTGGATCTAAGTATCTATGGTTTTCCCTCGAGTCTTTCCCACGAAGCTTTCCCACGAGGCTTTCCCGCAGGGCTGTCCCACGTGCACACGTGGTGGGAGTCGATCCTCGGCTTGAACGTCAAGGCAGTGCAGGGAAAACAGGTTCCTCTGGAATGGACTGACACATCTGGGGGACTCTTGGAATGGTGGCACGACCCTGGAGTTCCTCTCGCCTTTCCTGTGGAGAGCGCCTCCTCTTGAGATGCGACGGGAACGCCGGGAATTCTTTCCCTACGAAACAGGGAAAGGATCCCTCATCTCGAGCTAGGAGGCGGAAACGGGGCTCCCCTGGATGTGTGCGGGACACCACGTGCTTCCTCTCGAGTGGAGACGGGTATGTCGGGGAACTTCTTGAGTTGCAGCAAGGGTGTGAAAGACCCTTTGGAAGTTCCAGTGGTTAGATGTGATTGGCCTCGAGAAGCCTCAGCGGAAATGGGCCTCATCTCGCCTGGAGGGCAAAACCTCCTGGATTTTCTCGAGTTGCGGCAGGTGCTCTCGACTTACGACGGGGACCTCAGGGACCCGCTCTGGTGGCCTCAGGAAAGGCCAGTCCCCATGCGAGTTCCTCGGGGGCCTCTCGGGATTCCTCTCCCGTCAATGCCAGGGCCTAAGACCTTGTGTGGAGTCGGGGCCGGAACCTGAGGATTCCTTTCCAGTGCTGACATGGATCTTGGGGTACTTCTGGAGTCTCCCAAGGGGAGTCGTCCTCGTCTCGAATGCGGGCATGCACTTGCGATTTCCTCCAGAGCGGTAGCAGCAGTGTCACGCAGTCCGCCGCGTGGATCAAAGGATCTATGGTTTTCCCTCGAGTCTTTCCCATGAGGCTTTCCCACGAGGCTTTCCCACAGGGCTGTCCCACGAGCACACGTGGTGGGAGTCGATGCTGGGCTTGAACGTCAAGGCAGTGCAGGGAAAACAGGTTCCTCTGGAATGGACTGACACATCTGGGGGACTCTTGGAATGGTTGCATGACCCTGGAGTTCCTCTCGCCTTTCCTGTGGAGAGGGCCTCCTCTTGAGATGCGACGGGAACGCCGGGAATTCTTTCCCTATGAAACAGGGAAAGGATCCATCATCTCGAGGTAGGAGGCGGAAACGGGTCTCCCCTGGATGTGTGCGGGACCCCACGTGCTTCCTCTCGAGTGGAGACGGGTATGTCGGGGAACTTCTTGAGTTGCAGCAAGGGTGTGAAGGACCGTTTGGAAGTTCCAGTGGTTAGATTTGATTGGCCTCGAGAAGCCTCAGCGGAAATGGGCCTCATCTCGCCTGGAGGGCGAAACCTCCTGGATTTTCTCGAGTTGCGGCAGGTGCTCTCGACTTACGACGGGGACCTCAGGGATCCGCTGTGGTGGCCTCAGGAAAGGCCAGTCCCCATGCGAGTTCCTCGGGGGCCTCTCGGGATTCCTCTCCCGTCAATGCCAGGGCCTAAGACCTTGTGTGGAGTCGGGGCCGGAACCTGAGGATTCCTCTCCAGTGCTGACATGGATCTTGGGGTATTTCTGGAGTCTCCCCAGGGGAGTCAGTCCTCGTCTCGAATGCGGGCATGCACTTGCGCTTTCCTCCAGAGCGGTAGCAGCAGTGTCACGCAGTCCGCCACGTGTATCAAAGGATCTATGGTTTTCCTTCGAGTCTTTCCCACGAGGCTTTCCCACGAGGCTTTCCCACAGGGCTGTCCCACGTGCACACGTGGTGGGAGTTGATCCTCGGCTTGAACGTCAAGGCAGTGAAGGGAAAACAGGTTCCTCTGGAATGGACTGACACATCTGGGGGACTCTTGGAATGGTGGCATGACCCAGGAGTTCCTCTCGCCTTTCCTGTGGAGAGCGCCTCCTCTTGAGATGCGACGGGAAGGCCGGGAATTCTTTCCCTACGAAACAGGGAAAGGATCCCTCATCTCGAGCTAGGAGGCGGAAACGGGGCTCCCCTGGATGTGTGCGGGACCCCACGTGCTTCCTCTCGAGTGGAGACGGGTTTTCGCGGAACTGCTTGAGTTGCAGCAAGGGTGTGAAGGAACCTTTGGAATTTCCAGTGGTTAGATGTGATTAGCATCGAGAAGCCTCAGCGGAAATGGGCCTCATCTCGCCTGGAGGGCAAAACCTCCTGGATTTTCTCGAGTTGCGGCAGGTGCTCTCGACTTACGACGGGGACCTCAGGGACCCGCTCTGGTGGCCTCAGGAAAGGCCAGTCCCCATGCGAGTTCCTCGGGGGCCTCTCGGGATTCCTCACCCTTCGATGCCGGGGCCTAAGACCTTGTGTGGAGTCGGGGCCGGAACCTGAGGATTCCTCTCCAGTGCTGACATGGATCTTGGGGTACTTCTGGAGTCTCCCCAGGGGGGTCAGTCCTCGTCTCGAATGCGGGCATGCACTTGCGCTTTCCTCCAGAGCGGTAGCAGCAGTGTCACGCAGTCCGCCGCGTGGATCAAAGGATCTATGGTTTTCCCTCGAGTCTTTCCCACGAGGCTTTCCCACGAGGCTTTCCCACAGGGCTGTCCCACGTGCACACGTGGTGGGAGTCGATGCTGGGCTTGAACGTCAAGGCAGTGCAGGGAAAACTGGTTCCTCTGGAATGGACTGACACATCTGGGGGACTCTTGGAATGGTGTCACGACCCTGGAGTTCCTCTCGTCTTTCCTGTGGAGAGCGCCTCCTCTTGAGATGCGACGGGAACGCCGGGAATTCTTTCCCTTCGAAACAGGGAAAGGATCCCTCATCTCGAGCTAGGAGGCGGAAACGGAGCTCCCCTCGATGTGTGCGGGACCCCACGTGCTTCCTCTCGAGTGGAGACGGGTATGTCTGGGAACTTCTTGAGTTGCAGCAATGGTGTGAAGGACCCTTTGGAAGTTCCAGTGGTTAGATGTGATTGGCCTCGAGAAGCCTCAGCGGAAATGGGCCTCATCTCGCCTGGAGGGCAAAACCTCCTGGATTTTCTCGAGTTGCGGCAGGTGCTCTCGACTTACGACGGGGACCTCAGGGACCCGCTCTGGTGGCCTCAGGAAAGGCCAGTCCCCATGCGAGTTCCTCGGGGGCCTCTCGGGGTTCCTCTCCCGTCGATGCCGGGGCCTAAGACCTTGTGTGGAGTCGGGGCCGGAACCTGAGGATTCCTCTCCAGTGCTGACATGGATCTTGGGGTATTTCTGGAGTCTCCCCAGGGGAGTCAGTCCTCGTCTCGAATGCGGGCATGCACTTGCGCTTTCCTCCAGAGCGGTAGCAGCAGTGTCACGCAGTCCGCCACGTGTATCAAAGGATCTATGGTTTTCCCTCGAGTCTTTCCCACGAGGCTTTCCCACGAGGCTTTCCCACAGGGCTGTCCCACGTGCACACGTGGTGTGAGTTGATCCTCGGCTTGAACGTCAAGGCAGTGAAGGGAAAACAGGTTCCTCTGGAATGGACTGACACATCTGGGGGACTCTTGGAATGGTGGCATGACCCAGGAGTTCCTCTCGCCTTTCCTGTGGAGAGCGCCTCCTCTTGAGATGCGACGGGAAGGCCGGGAATTCTTTCCCTACGAAACAGGGAAAGGATCCCTCATCTCGAGCTAGGAGGCGGAAACGGGGCTCCCCTGGATGTGTGCGGGACCCACGTGCTTCCTCTCGAGTGGAGACGGGTATGTCGGGGAACTTCTTGAGTTGCAGCAAGGGTGTGAAGGACCCTTTGGAAGTTCCAGTGGTTAGACGTGATTAGCCTCGAGAAGCCTCAGCGGAAATGGGCCTCATCTCGCCTGGAGGGCAAAACCTCCTGGATTTTCTCGAGTTGCGGCAGGTGCTCTCGACTTACGACGGGGACCTCAGGGACCCGCTCTGGTGGCCTGAGGAAAGGCCAGTCCCCATGCGAGTTCCTCGGGGGCCTCTCGGGATTCCTCTCCCGTCGATGCCGGGGCCTAAGACCTTGTGTGGAGTCGGGGCCGGAACCTGAGGATTCCTCTCCAGTGCTGACATGGATCGTGGGGTACTTCTGGAGTCTCCCCAGGGGAGTCAGTCCTCGTCTCGAATGCGGACATGCACTTGCGCTTTCCTCCAGAGCGGTAGCAGCAGTGTCACGCAGTCCGCCGCGTGGATCAAAGGATCTATGGTTTTCCCTCGAGTCTTTCCCACGAGGCTTCCCCACGAGGCTTTCCCACAGGGCTGTCCCACGTGCACACGTGGTGGGAGTGGATCCTCGGCTTGAACGTCAAGGCAGTGCAGGGAAAACAGGTTCCTCTGGAATGGACTGACACATCTGGGGGACTCTTGGAATGGTGGCACGACCCTGGAGTTCCTCTCGACTTTCCTGTGGAGAGCGCCTCCTCTTGAGATGCGACGGGAATGCCGGGAATTCTTTCCCTACGAAACAGGGAAAGGATCCCTCATCTCGAGGTAGGAGGCGGAAACGGAGCTCCCCTCGATGTGTGCGGGACCCCACGTGCTTCCACTCGAGTGGAGACGGGTATGTCTGGGAACTTCTTGAGTTGCAGCAATGGTGTGAGGGATCCGTTGGAAGTTCCAGTGGTTAGATGTGATTGGCCTCGAGAAGCCTCAGCGGAAATGGGCCTCATCTCGCCTGGAGGGCAAAACCTCCTGGATTTTCTCGAGTAGCGGCAGGTGCTCTCGACTTACGACGGGGACCTCAGGGACCCGCTCTGGTGGCCTCAGGAAAGGACAGTCCCCATGCGAGTTCCTCGGGGGCCTCTCGGGATTCCTCTCCCGTCGATGTCGGGGCCTAAGACCTTGTGTGGAGTAGGGCCAGAACCTGAGGATTCCTCTCCAGTGCTGACATGGATCTTGGGGTACTTCTGGAGTCTCCCCAGGGGAGTCAGTCCACGTCTCGAATGCGGTCATGCACTTGCGCTATGCTCCAGATAGGTAGCAACAGTGTCAAGCAGTCCGCCGCGTTCATCAAAGGATCTATGGTTTTCCCTCGAGTCTTTCCCTCGAGGCTTTCCCACGAGGCCTTCCCACAGGGCTGTCCCACGTGCACACGTGGTGGGAGTCGATCCTCGGCTTGAACGTCAAGGCAGTGCAGGGAAAACAGGTTCCTCTGGAATGGACTGAAATATCTGGGGGACACTTTGGATGGTGGCATGACGCTGGAGTCCTCTCGCCTTTCCTGTGGAGAGCGCCTCCTCTTGAGATGCGACGGGAACGCCGGGAATTCTTTCCCTACGAAACAGGGAAAGGATCCCTCATCTCGAGCTAGGAGGCGGAAACGGGGCTCCCCTGGATGTGTGCGGGAACCTCGTGCTTCCTCTCGAGTGGAGACGGGTATGTCGGGGAACTTCTTGAGTTGCAGCAAGGGTGTGAAGGACATTTTGGAAGTTCCAGTGTTTAGATGTGATTAGCCTCGAGAAGCCTCAGCGGAAATGGGCCTCATCTCGCCTGGAGGGCAAAACCTCCTGGATTTTCTCGAGTTGCGGCAGGTGCTCTCGATTTACGACCGGGACCTCAGGGACACGCTCTGGCGGCCTCAGGAAAGGCCAGTCCCCATGCGAGTTCCTCGGGGGCCTCTCGGGATTCCTCTCCCGTCGATGCCGGGGCCTAAGACCTTGTGTGGAGTCGGGGCCGGAACCTGAGGATTCCTCTCCAGTGCTGACATGGATCTTGGGGTACTTCTGGAGTCTCCCCAGGGGAGTCAGTCCTCGTCTCGAATGCGGGCATGCACTTGCGCTTTCCTCCAGAGCGGTAGCAGCAGTGTCACGCAGTCCGCCGCGTGGATCAAAAGATCTATGTTTTTCCCTCGAGTCTTTCCCACGAGGCTTTCCCACGAGGCTTTCACACAGGGCTGTCCCACGTGCACACGTGGTGGGAGTCGATCCTCGGCTTGAACGTCAAGGCAGTGCAGGGAAAACAGGTTCCTCTGGAATGGACTAACACATCTGGGGGACTCATGGAATGGTGGCATGACCCTGGAGTCCCTCTCTGCTTTCCTGTGGAGAGCGCCTCCTCTTGAGATGCGACGGGAACGCCGGGAAATCTTTCCCTACGAAACAGGGAAAGGATCCCTCATCTCGAGCTAGGAGGCGGAAACGGGGCTCCCCTGGATGTGTGCGGGACACCACGTGCTTCTTCTCGAGTGCAGACGGGTATGTCGGGGAACTTCTTGAGTTGCAGCAAGGGTGTGAAGGACCCTTTGGAAGTTCCAGTGGTTAGATGTGATTGGCCTCAAGAAGCCTCAGCGGAAATGGGCCTCATCTCGCCTGGAGGGCAAAACCTCCTGGATTTTCTCGAGTTGCGGCAGGTGCTCTCGACTTACGACGGGGACCTCAGGGAACCGCTCTGGTGGCCTCAGGAAAGGCCAGTCCCCATGCGAGTTCCTCGGGGGCCTCTCGGGATTCCTCTCCCGTCGATGCCGGGGCCTAAGACCTTGTGTGGAGTCGGGGCCGGAACCTGAGGATTCCTCTCCAGTGCTGACATGGATCTTGGGGTACTTCTGGAGTCTCCCCAGGGGTGTCAGTCCTCGTCTCGAATGCGGGCATGCACTTGCGCTTTCCTCCAGAGCGGTAGCAGCAGTGTCACGCAGTCCGCCGCGTGGATCAAAGGATCTATGGTTTTCCCTCGAGTCTTTCCCACGAGGCTTTCCCACGAGGCTTTACCACAGGGCTGTCTCACGTGCACACGTGGTGGGAGTCGATCCTCGGCTTGAACGTCAAGGCAGTGCAGGGAAAACAGGTTCCTTTTGAATGAACTGACACATCTGGGGGACTCTTGGAATGGTGGCACGACCCTGGAGTTCCTCTCGCCTTTCCTGTGGAGAGCGCCTCCTCTTGAGATGCGACGGGAATGCCCGGAATTCTTTCCCTACGAAACAGGGAAAGGATCCCTCATCTCGAGCTAGGAGGCGGAAACGGGGCTCCCCTGGATGTGTGCGGGACCCACGTGCTTCCTCTCGAGTGGAGACGGGTATGTCGGGGAACTTCTTGAGTTGCAGCAAGGGTGTGAAGGACCCTTTGGTAGTTCCTGTGGTTAGACGTGATTAGCCTCGAGAAGCCTCAGCGGAAATGGGCCTCATCTCGCCTGGAGGGCAAAACCTCCTGGATTTTCTCGAGTTGCGGCAGGTGCTCTCGACTTATGACGGGGACCTCAGGGACCCGCTCTGGTGGCCTCAGGAAAGGCCAGTCTCCATGCGAGTTCCTCGGGGGCCACTCGGGATTCCTCTCCCGTCGATGCCGGGGCCTAAGACCTTGTGTGGAGTCGGGGCCGGAACCTGAGGATTCCTCTCCAGTGTTGACATGGATCTTGGGGTACTTCTGGAGTCTCCCCAGGGGAGTCAGTCCTCGTCTCGAATGCGGGCATGCACTTGCGCTTTCCTCCAGAGCGGTAGCAGCAGTGTCACGCAGTCCGCCGCGTGGATCAAAGGATCTATGTTTTTCCCTCGAGTCTTTCCCACGAGTCTTTCCCACGAGGATTTCACACAGGGCTGTCCCACGTGCACACGTGGTGGGAGTCGATCCTCGGCTTGAACGTCAAGGCAGTGCAGGGAAAACAGGTTCCTCTGGAATGGACTAACACATCTGGGGGACTCTTGGAATGGTGGCATGACCCTGGAGTCCCTCTCTGCTTTCCTGTGGAGAGCGCCTCCTCTTGAGGTGCGACGGGAACGCCGGGAAATCTTTCCCTACGAAACAGGGAAAGGATCCCTCATCTCGAGCTAGGAGGCGGAAACGGGGCTCCCCTGGATGTGTGCGGGACACCACGTGCTTCTTCTCGAGTGCAGACGGGTATGTCGGGGAACTTCTTGAGTTGCAGCAAGGGTGTGAAGGACCCTTTGGAAGTTCCAGTGGTTAGATGTGATTGGCCTCAAGAAGCCTCAGCGGAAATGGGCCTCATCTCGCCTGGAGGGCAAAACCTCCTGGATTTTCTCGAGTTGGGCAGGTGCTCTCGACTTACGACGGGGACCTCAGGGACCCGCTCTGGTGGCCTCAGGAAAGGCCAGTCCCCATGCGAGTTCCTCGGGGGCCTCTCGGGATTCCTCTCCCGTCGATGCCGGGGCCTAATACCTTGTGTGGAGTCGGGGCCGGAACCTGAGGATTCCTCTCCAGTGCTGACATGGATCTTGGGGTACTTCTGGAGTCTCCCCAGGGGAGTCAGTCCTCGTGTCGAATGCGGGCATGCATTTGATTTTCCTCCAGAGCGGTAGCAGCAGTGTCACGCAGTCCGCCGCGTGGATCAAAGGATCTATGGTTTTCCCTCGAGTCTTTCCCACGAGGCTTTCCCACGAGGCTTTCCCACAGGGCTGTCCCACGTGCACACGTGGTGGGAGTCGATGCTGGGCTTGAAATTCAAGGCAGTGCAGGGAAAACAGGTTCCTCTGGAATGGACTGACACATCTGGGGGACTCTTGGAATGGTGTCACGACCCTGGAGTTCCTCTCGCCTTTCCTGTGGAGAGCGCCTCCTCTTGAGATGCGACGGGAACGCCGGGAATTCTTTCCCTACGAAACAGGGAAAGGATCCCTCATCTCGAGCTAGGAGGCGGAAACGGGGCTCCCCTGGATGTGTGCGGGACCCCACGTGCTTCCTCTCGAGGGGAGACGGGTATGTCTGGGAACTTCTTGAGTTGCAGCAATGGTGTGAAGGACCCTTTGGAAGTTCCAGTGGTTAGACGTGATTAGCCTCGAGAAGCCTCAGCGGAAATGGGCCTCATCTCGCCTGGAGGGCAAAACCTCCTGGATTTTCTCGAGTTGCGGCAGGTGCTCTCGACTTACGACGGGGACCTCAGGGACCCGCTCTGGTGGCCTCAGGAAAGGCCAGTCCCCATGCGAGTTCCTCGGGGGCCTCTCGGGATTCCTCTCCCGTCGATGCCGGGGCCTAAGACCTTGTGTGGAGTCGGGGCCGGAACCTGAGGATTCCTCTCCAGTGCTGACATGGATCTTGGGGTACCTCTGGAGTCTCCCCAGGGGAGTCAGTCCTCGTGTCGAATGCTTGCATGCACTTGCGCTTTCCTCCAGAGCGGTAGCAGCAGTGTCACGCAGTCCGCCGCGTGGATCAAAGGATCTATGGTTTTCCCTCGAGTCTTTCCGACGAGGCTTTCCCACGAGGCTTTCCCACAGGGCTGTCCCACGTGCACACGTGGTGGGAGTCGATCCTCGGCTTGAACGTCAAGGCAGTGCAGGGAAAACAGGTTCCTCTGGAATGGACTGACACATCTGGGGGACTCTTGGAATGGTGTCACGACCCTGGAGTTCCTCTCGCCTTTCCTGTGGAGAGCGCCTCCTCTTGAGATGCGACGGGAACGCCGGGAAATCTTTCCCTACGAAACAGGGAAAGGATCCCTCATCTCGAGCTAGGAGGCGGAAACGGGGCTCCCCTGGATGTGTGCGGGACCCCACGTGCTTCCTCTCGAGTGGAGACGGGTATGTCGGGGAACTTCTTGAGTTGCAGCAAGGGTGTGAAAGACCCTTTGGAAGTTCCAGTGGTAGATGTGATTGGCCTCGAGAAGCCTCAGCGGAAATGGGCCTCATCTCGCCTGGAGGGCAAAACCTCCTGGATTTTCTCGAGTTGCGGCAGGTGCTCTAGACTTACGACGGGGACCTCAGGGAACCACTCTGGTGGCCTCAGGAAAGGCCAGTCCCCATGCTAGTTCCTCGGGGGCGTCTAGGGATTCCTCTCCCGTCGATGCCGGGGCCTAAGACCTTGTGTGGAGTCGGGGCCGGAACCTGAGGATTCCTCTCCAGTGCTGACATGGATCTTGGGGTACTTCTG
The DNA here is from genome assembly GCF_042477335.2 of Ovis canadensis. NCBI lineage: Eukaryota > Metazoa > Chordata > Mammalia > Artiodactyla > Bovidae > Ovis > Ovis canadensis. Next base: position 7,369,444 of record NC_091252.1, read on the forward strand.
GAGTCTCCCCAGGGGAGTCAGTCCTCGTGTCGAATGCGGGCATGCATTGTGCTTTCCTCCAGAGCGGTAGCAGCATTGTCACGCAGTCCGCCGCGTGGATCAAAGGATCTATGGTTTTCCCTCGAGTCTTCCGACGAGGCTTTCCCACGAGGCTTTCCCACAGGGCTGTCCCACGTGCACACGTGGTGGGAGTCGATCCTCGGCTTGAACGTCAAGGCAGTGCAGGGAAAACAGGTTCCTCTGGAATGGACTGACACATCTGGGGGACTCTTGGAATGGTGGCACGACCCTGGAGTTCCTCTCGCCTTTCCTGTGGAGAGCACCTCCTCTTGAGATGCGACGGGAACGCCGGGAATTCTTTCCCTACGAAACAGGGAAAGGATCCCTCATCTCGAGCTAGGAGGCGGAAACGGGGCTCCCCTGGATGTGTGCGGGACACCACGTGCTTCCTCTCGAGTGGAGACGGGTATGCCGGGGAACTTCTTGAGTTGCAGCAAGGGTGTGAAGGACCCTGTGGAAGTTCCAGTGGTTAGATCTGATTGGCCTCGAGAAGCCTCAGCGGAAATGGGCCTCATCTCGCCTGGAGGGCAAAACCTCCTGGATTTTCTCGAGTTGCGGCAGGTGCTCTCGACTTACGATGGGGACCTCAGGGACCCGCTCTGGTGGCCTCAGGAAAGGCCAGTCCCCATGCGAGTTCCTCGGGGGCCTCTCGGGATTCCTCTCCCGTCGATGCCGGGGCCTAAGACCTTGTGTGGAGTCGGGGCCGGAACCTGAGGATTCCTCTCCAGTGCTGACATGGATCTTGGGGTACTTCTGGAGTCTCCCCAGGGGAGTCAGTCCTCGTCTCGAATGCGGGCATGCACTTGCGCTTTCCTCCAGAGCGGTAGCAGCAGTGTCACGCAGTCCGCCGCGTGGATCAAAGGATCTATGGTTTTCCCTCGAGTCTTTCCCACGAGGCTTTCCCACGAGGCTTTCCCACAGGGCTGTCCCACGTGCACACGTGGTGGGAGTCAATCCTCGGCTTGAACGTCAAGGCAGTGCAGGGAAAACAGGTTCCTCTGGAATGGACTGACACATCTGGGGGACTCTTGGAATGGTGTCACGACCCTGGAGTTCCTCTCGCCTTTCCTGTGGAGAGCGCCTCCTCTTGAGATGCGACGGGAACGCCGGAATTCTTTCCTTACGAAACAGGGAAAGGATCCCTCATCTCGAGCTAGGAGGCGGAAACGGGGCTCCCCTGGATGTGTGCGGGACCCACGTGCTTCCTCTCGAGTGGAGACGAGTATGTCGGGGAACTTCTTGAGTTGCAGCAAGGGTGTGAAGGACCCTTTGGAAGTTCCAGTGGTTAGACGTGATTAGCCTCGAGAAGCCTCAGCGCAAATGGGCCTCATCTCGCCTGGAGGGCAAAACCTCCTGGATTTTCTCGAGTTGCGGCAGGTGCTCTCGACTTACGACGGGGACCTCAGGGACCCGCTCTGGTGGCCTCAGGAAAGGCCAGTCCCCATGCGAGTTCCTCGGGGGCCTCTCGGGATTCCTCTCCCGTCGATGCCGGGGCCTAAGACCTTGTGTGGAGTCGGGGCCGGAACCTGAGGATTCCTCTCCAGTGCTGTCATGGATCTTGGGGTACTTCTGGAGTCTCCCCAGGGGAGTCAGTCCTCGTCTCGAATGCGGGCATGCACTTGCGCTTTCCTCCAGAGCGGTAGCAGCAGTGTCACGCAGTCCGCCGCGTGGATCAAAGGATCTATGGTTTTGCCTCGAGTCTTTCCCACGAGGCTTTCCCACGAGGCTTTCCCACAGGGCTGTCCCACGTGCACACGTGGTGGGAGTCGATCCTCGGCTTGAACGTCAAGGCAGTGCAGGGAAAACAGGTTCCTCTGGAATGGACTGACACATCTGGGGGACTCTTGGAATGGTGGCACGACCCTGGAGTTCCTCTCGCCTTTCCTGTGGAGAGCGCCTCCTCTTGAGATGCGACGGGAACGCCGGGAATTCTTTCCCTACGAAACAGGGAAAGGATCCCTCATCTCGAGCTAGGAGGCGGAAACGGGGCTCCCCTGGATGTGTGCGGGACACCACGTGCTTCCACTCGAGTGGAGACGGGTATGTCGGGGAACTTCTTGAGTTGCAGCAAGGGTGTGAAGGACCCTTTGGAAGTTCCAGTGGTTAGATGTGATTGGCCTCGAGAAGCCTCAGGGGAAATGGGCCTCATCTCGCCTGGAGGGCAAAACCTCCTGGATTTTCTCGAGTTGCGGCAGGTGCTCTCGACTTACGACGGGGACCTCAGGGACCCGCTCTGGTGGCCTCAGGAAAGGCCAGTCCCCATGCGAGTTCCTCGGGGGCCTCTCGGGATTCCTCTCCCGTCGATGCCGGGGCCTAAGACCTTGTGTGGAGTCGGGGCCGGAACCTGAGGATTCCTCTCCAGTGCTGACATGGATCTTGGGGTACTTCTGGAGTCTCCCCAGGGGAGTCAGTCCTCGTCTCGAATGCGGGCATGCACTTGCGCTTTCCTCCAGAGCGGTAGCAGCAGTGTCACGCAGTCCGCCGCGTGGATCAAAGGATCTATGGTTTTCCCTCGAGTCTTTCCCACGAGGCTTTCCCACGAGGCTTTCCCACAGGGCTGTCCCACGTGCACACGTGGTGGGAGTCGATCCTCGGCTTGAACGTCAAGGCAGTGCAGGGAAAACAGGTTCCTCTGGAATGGACTGACACATCTGGGGGACTCTTGGAATGGTGTCACGACCCTGGAGTTCCTCTCGGCTTTCTGTGGAGAGCGCCTCCTCTTGAGATGCGACGGGAACACCGGAATTCTTTCCCTACGAAACAGGGAAAGGATCCCTCATCTCGAGCTAGGAGGCGGAAACGGGGCTCCCCTGGATGTGTGCGGGACCCACGTGCTTCCTCTCGAGTGGAGACGGGTATGTCGGGGAACTTCTTGAGTTGCAGCAAGGGTGTGAAGGACCCTTTGGAAGTTCCAGTGGTTAGACGTGATTAGCCTCGAGAAGCCTCAGCGCAAATGGGCCTCATCTCGCCTGGAGGGCAAAACCTCCTGGATTTTCTCGAGTTGCGGCAGGTGCTCTCGACTTACGACGGGGACCTCAGGGACCCGCTCTGGTGGCCTCAGGAAAGGCCAGTCCCCATGCGAGTTCCTCGGGGGCCTCTCGGGATTCCTCTCCCGTCGATGCCGGGGCCTAAGACCTTGTGTGGAGTTGGGGCCGGAACCTGAGGATTCCTCTCCAGTGCTGACATGGATCTTGGGGTACTTCTGGAGTCTCCCCAGGGGAGTCAGTCCTCGTCTCGAATGCGGGCATGCACTTGCGCTTTCCTCCAGAGCGGTAGCAGCAGTGTCACGCAGTCCGCCGCGTGGATCAAAGGATCTATGGTTTTGCCTCGAGTCTTTCCCACGAGGCTTTCCCACGAGGCTTTCCCACAGGGCTGTCCCACGTGCACACGTGGTGGGAGTCGATCCTCGGCTTGAACGTCAAGGCAGTGCAGGGAAAACAGGTTCCTCTGGAATGGACTGACACATCTGGGGGACTCTTGGAATGGTGGCACGACCCTGGAGTTCTTCTCGCCTTTCCTGTGGAGAGCGCCTCCTCTTGAGATGCGACGGGAACGCCGGGAATTCTTTCCCTACGAAACAGGGAAAGGATCCCTCATCTCGAGCTAGGAGGCGGAAACGGGGCTCCCCTGGATGTGTGCGGGACACCACGTGCTTCCACTCGAGTGGAGACGGGTATGTCGGGGAACTTCTTGAGTTGCAGCATGGTGTGAAGGACCCTTTGGAAGTTCCAGTGGTTAGATGTGATTGGCCTCGAGAAGCCTCAGGGGAAATGGGCCTCATCTCGCCTGGAGGGCAAAACCTCCTGGATTTTCTCGAGTTGCGGCAGGTGCTCTCGACTTACGACGGGGACCTCAGGGACCCGCTCTGGTGGCCTCAGGAAAGGCCAGTCCCCATGCGAGTTCCTCGGGGGCCTCTCGGGATTCCTCTCCCGTCGATGCCGGGGCCTAAGACCTTGTGTGGAGTCGGGGCCGGAACCTGAGGATTCCTCTCCAGTGCTGACATGGATCTTGGGGTACTTCTGGAGTCTCCCCAGGGGAGTCAGTCCTCGTCTCGAATGCGGGCATGCACTTGCGCTTTCCTCCAGAGCGGTAGCAGCAGTGTCACGCAGTCCGCCGCGTGGATCAAAGGATCTATGGTTTTCCCTCGAGTCTTTCCCACGAGGCTTCCCCACGAGGCTTTCCCACAGGGCTGTCCCACGTGCACACGTGGTGGGAGTGGATCCTCGGCTTGAACGTCAAGGCAGTGCAGGGAAAACAGGTTCCCCTGGAATGGACTGACACATCTGGGGGACTCTTGGAATGGTGGCACGACCCTGGAGTTCCTCTCGACTTTCCTGTGGAGAGCGCCTCCTCTTGAGATGCGACGGGAACGCCGGGAATTCTTTCCCTTCGAAACAGGGAAAGGATCCCTCATCTCGAGCTAGGACGCGGAAACGGGGCTCCCCTCGATGTGTGCGGGACCCCACGTGCTTCCTCTCGAGTGGAGACGGGTATGTCTGGGATCTTCTTGAGTTGCAGCAATGGTGTGAAGGACCCTTTGGAAGTTCCAGTGGTTAGATGTGATTGGCCTCGAGAAGCCTCAGCAGAAATGGGCCTCATCTCGCCTGGAGGGCAAAACCTCCTGGATTTTCTCGAGTTGCGGCAGGTGCTCTCGACTTACGACGGGGACCTCAGGGACCCGCTCTGGTGGCCTCAGGAAAGGACAGTCCCCATGCGAGTTCCTCGGGGGCCTCTTGGGATTCCTCTCCCGTCGATGCCGGGGCCTAAGACCTTGTGTGGAGTCGGGGCCGGAACCTGAGGATTCCTCTCCAGTGCTGACATGGATCTTGGGGTACTTCTGGAGTCTCCCCAGGGGAGTCAGTCCTCGTCTCGAATGCGGGCATGCATTTGCGCTTTCCTCCAGAGCGGTAGCAGCAGTGTCACGCAGTCCGCCGCGTGGATCAAAGGATCTATGGTTTTCCCTCGAGTCTTTCCCACGAGGCTTTCCCATAGGGCTGTCCCACGTGCACACGTGGTGGTTGTCGATCCTCGGCTTGAACGTCAAGGCAGTGCAGGGAAAACAGGTTCCTCTGGAATGGACTGACACATCTGGGGGACTCTTGGAATGGTGGCACGACCCTGGAGTTCCTCTCGCCTTTCCTGTGGAGAGCGCCTCCTCTTGAGATGCGACGGGAACGCCGGGAATTCTTTCCCTACGAAACAGGGAAAGGATCCCTCATCTCGAGCTAGGAGGCGGAAACGGGGCTCCCCTGGATGTGTGCAGGACACCACGTGCTTCCTCTCGAGTGGAGACGGGTATGTCGGGGAACTTCTTGAGTTGCAGCAAGTGTGTGAAGGACCCTTTGGAAGTTCCAGTGGTTAGATGTGATTGGCCTCGAGAAGCCTCAGCGGAAATGGGCGTCATCTCGCCTGGAGGGCAAAACCTCCTGGATTTTCTCGAGTTGCGGCAGGTGCTCTCGACTTACGACGGGGACCTCAGGGACCCGCTCTGGTGGCCTCAGGAAAGGCCAGTCCCCATGCGAGTTCCTCGGGGGCCTCTCGGGATTCCTCTCCCGTCGATGCCGGGGCCTAAGACCTTGTGTGGAGTCGGGGCCGGAACCTGAGGATTCCTCTCCAGTGCTGACATGGATCTTGGGGTACTTCTGGAGTCTCCCCAGGGGAGTCAGTCCTCGTCTGGAATGCGGGCATGCACTTGCGCTATCCTTCAGAGCGGTAGCAGCAGTGTCACGCAGTCCGCCGCGTGCATCAAAAGATCTATGGTTTTCCCTCGAGTCTTTCCCACGAGGCTTTCCCACGAGTCCTTCCCACAGGGCTGTCCCACGTGCACACGTGGTGGGAGTCGATCCTCGGCTTGAACGTCAAGGCAGTGCAGGGAAAACAGGTTCCTCTGGAATGGACTGACATATCTGGGGGACACTTTGGATGGTGGCACGACGCTGGAGTCCTCTCGCCTTTCCTGCGGAGAGCGCCTCCTCTTGAGATCCGACGGTAACGCCGGGAATTCTTTCCCTACGAAACAGGGAAAGGATCCCTCATCTCGAGTTAGGAGGCGGAAACGGGGCTCCCCTGGATGTGTGCGGGAACCTCGTGCTTCCTCTCGAGTGGAGACGGGTATGTCGGGGAACTTCTGGAGTTGCAGCAAGGGTGTGAAGGACCCTTTGGAAGTTCCAGTGTTTAGATGTGATTAGCCTCGAGAAGCCTCAGCGGAAATGGGCCTCATCTCGCCTGGAGGGCAAAACCTCCTGGATTTTCTCGAGTTGCGGCAGGTGCTCTCGACTTACGACGGGGACCTCAGGGACCCGCTCTGGTGGCCTCAGGAAAGGCCAGTCCCCATGCGAGTTCCTCGGGGGCCTCTCGGGATTCCTCTCCCGTCGATGCCGGGGCCTAAGACCTTGTGTGGAGTCGGGGCCGGAACCTGAGGATTCCTCTCCAGTGCTGACATGGATCTTGGGGTACTTCTGGAGTCTCCCCAGGGGAGTCAGTCGTCGTGTCGAATGCGGGCATGCACTTGCGCTTTCCTCCAGAGCGGTAGCAGCAGTGTCACGCAGTCCGCCGCGTGGATCAAAGGATCTATGGTTTTCCCTCGAGTCTTTCCCACGAGGCTTTCCACAGGGCTGTCCCACGTGCACTCGTGGTGGGAGTCGATCCTCGGCTGGAACGTCAAGGCAGAGCAGGGAAAACAGGTTCCTCTGGAATGGACTGACACATCTGGGGGACTCTTGGAATGGTGGCACGACCCTGGAGTTCCTCTCGCCTTTCCTGTGGAGAGCGCCTCCTCTTGAGATGCGACGGGAACGCCGGGAATTCTTTCCCTACGAAACAGGGAAAGGATCCCTCATCTCGAGCTAGGAGGCGGAAACGGGGCTCCCCTGGATGTGTGCGGGACCCCACTTGCTTCCTCTCGAGTGGAGATGGGTATGTCGCGGAACTGCTTGAGTTGCAGCAAGGGTGTGAAGGACCCTTTGGAAGTTTCAGTGGTTAGATGTGATTGGCCTCGAGAAGCCTCAGCGGAAATGGGCCTCATCTCGCCTGGAGGGCAAAACCTCCTGGATTTTCTCGAGTTGCAGCAGGTGCTCTCGACTTACAATGGGGACCTCAGGGACCCGCTCTGGTGGCCTCAGTAAAAGCCATTCCCCATGCGAGTTCCTCGGGGGCCTCTCGGGATTTCTCTCCCGTCGATGTCGGGGCTTAAGACCTTGTGTGGAGTAGGGCCAGAACCTGAGGATTCCTCTCCAGTGCTGACATGGATCTTGGGGTACTTCTGGAGTCTCCCCAGGGGAGTCAGTCCACGTCTCGAATGCGGTCATGCACTTGCGCTATCCTCCAGAGCGGTAGCAGCAGTGTCAAGCAGTCCGCCGCGTTCATCAAAGGATCTATGGTTTTCCATCGAGTCTTTCCCTCGAGGCTTTCCCACGAGGCCTTCCCACAGGGCTGTCCCACGTGCACACGTGGTGGGAGTCGATCCTCGGCTTGAACGTCAAGGCAGTGCAGGGAAAACAGGTTCCTCTGGAATGGACTGAAATATCTGGGGGACACTTTGGATGGTGGCATGACGCTGGAGTCCTCTCGCCTTTCCTGTGGAGAGCGCCTCCTCTTGAGATGCGACGGGAACGCCGGGAATTCTTTCCCTACGAAACAGGGAAAGGATCCCTCATCTCGAGCTAGGAGGCGGAAACGGGGCTCCCCTGGATGTGTGCGGGAACCTCGTGCTTCCTCTCGAGTGGAGACGGGTATGTCGGGGAACTTCTTGAGTTGCAGCAAGGGTGTGAAGGACATTTTGGAAGTTCCAGTGTTTAGATGTGATTAGCCTCGAGAAGCCTCAGCGGAAATGGGCCTCATCTCGCCTGGAGGGCAAAACCTCCTGGATTTTCTCGAGTTGCGGCAGGTGCTCTCGATTTACGACCGGGACCTCAGGGACACGCTCTGGCGGCCTCAGGAAAGGCCAGTCCCCATGCGAGTTCCTCGGGGGCCTCTCGGGATTCCTCTCCCGTCGATGCCAGGGCCTAAGACCTTGTGTGGAGTCGGGGCCGGAACCTGAGGATTCCTCTCCAGTGCTGACATGGATCTTGCCGTACTTCTGGAGTCTCCCCAGGGGAGTCAGTCCTCGTCTCGAATGCGGGCATGCACTTGCGCTTTCCTCCAGAGCGGTAGCAGCAGTGTCACGCAGTCCGCCGCGTGGATCAAAGGATCTATGGTTTTCCCTCGAGTCTTTCCCACGAGGCTTTCCCACGAGGCTTTCCCACAGGGCTGTCCCACGTGCACACGTGGTGGGAGTCGATCCTCGTCTTGAATGTCAAGGCGGTGCAGGGAAAACAGGTTCCTCTGGAATGGACTGACACATCTGGGGTCTCTTGGAATGGTGGCACGACCCTGGAGTTCCTCTCACCTTTCCTGTGGAGAGCGCCTCCTCTTGAGATGCGACGGGAACGCCGGGAATTCTTTCCCTACGAAACAGGGAAAGGATCCCTCATCTCGAGCTAGTAGGCGGAAACCGGGCTCCCCTGGATGTTTGCGGGACCCCACGTGCTTCCTCTCGAGTGGAGACGTGTATGTCGGGGAACTTCTTGAGTTGTAGCAAGGGTGTGAAGGACCCTTTGGAAGTTCCAGTGGTTAGATGTGATTGGCCTCGAGAAGCCTCAGCGGAAATGGGCCTCATCTCGCCTGGAGGGCAAAACCTCCTGGATTTTCTCGAGTTGAGGCAGGTGCTCTCGAATTACGACGGAGACCTCAGGGACCCGCTCTGGTGGCCTCAGGAAAGGCCAGTCCCCATGCGACTTCCTCGGGGGCCTCTCGGGATTCCTCTCCCGTCGATGCCGGGGCCGAAGACCTTGTGTGGAGTCGGGGCCGGAACCTGAGGATTCCTCTCCAGTGCTGACATGGATCTGGGGGTACTTCTGGAGTCTCCCCAGGGGAGTCAGTCCACGTCTCGAATGCGGGCATGCACTTGCGCTATCCTCCAGAGAGGTAGCAGCAGTGTCAAGCAGTCCGCCGCGTTCATCAAAGGTTCTATGGTTTTCCCTCGAGTCTTTCCCTCGTGGCTTTCCCACGAGGCCTTCCCACAGGGCTGTCCCACGTGCACACGTGTTGGGAGTCGATCCTCGGCTTGAACGTCAAGGCAGTGCAGGGAAAACAGGTTCCTCTGGAATGGACTGACATATCTGGGGGACACTTTGGATGGTGGCACGACGCTGGAGTCCTCTCGCCTTTCCTGTAGAGAGCGCCTCCTCTTGAGATGCGACGGGAACGTCGGGAATTCTTTCCCTACGAAACAGGGAAAGGATCCCTCATCTCGAGCTAGGAGGCGGAAACGGGGCTCCCCTGGATGTGTGCGGGAACCTCGTGCTTACTCTCGACTGGAGACGGGTATATCGGGGAACTTCTTGAGTTGCAGCAAGGGTGTGAAGGACCCTTTGGAAGTTCCAGTGGTTAGATGTGATTGGCCTCGAGAAGCCTCAGCGGAAATGGGCCTCATCTCGCCTGGAGGGCAAAACCTCCTGGATTTTCTCGAGTTGCGGCAGGTGCTCTCGACTTACGACGGGGACCTCAGGGACCCGCTCTGGTGGCCTCAGGAAAGGCCAGTCCCCATGCGAGTTCCTCGGGGGCCTCTCGGCATTCCTCTCCCGTCGATGCCGGGGCCTAAGACCTTGTGTGGAGTCGGGGCCCGAACCTGAGGATTCCTCTCCAGTGCTGACATGGATCTTGGGGTACTTCTGGAGTCTCCCCAGGGGAGTCAGTCCTCGTCTCGAATGCGGGCATGCACTTGCGCTTTCCTCCAGAGCGGTAGCAGCAGTGTCACGCAGTCCGCCGCGTGGATCAAAGGATCTATGGTTTTCCCTCGAGTCTTTCCCAGGAGGCTTTCCCACGAGGCTTTCCCACAGGGCTGTCCCACGTGCACACGTGGTGGGAGTCGATCCTCGGCTTGAACGTCAAGGCAGTGCAGGGAAAACATGTTCCTCTGGAATGGACTGACACATCTGGGGGACTCTTGGAATGGTGGCACGACCCTGGAGTTCCTCTCGCCTTTCCTGTGGAGAGCGCCTCCTCTTGAGATGCGACGGGAATGCCGGGAATTCTTTCCCTACGAAACAGGGAAAGGATCCCTCTTCTCGAGGTAGGAGGAGGAAACGGGGCTCCCCTGGATGTGTGCGGGACGCCACGTGCTTCCTCTCGAGTGGAGACGGGTATGTTGGGGAACTTCTTGAGTTGCAGCAAGGGTGTGAAGGACCCTTTGGAAGTTCCAGTGGTTAGAAGTGATTAGCCTCGAGAAGCCTCAGCGGAAATGGGCCTCATCTCGCCTGGAGAGCAAAACCTCCTGGATTTTCTCGAGTTGCGGCAGGTGCTCTCGACTTACGACGGGGACCTCAGAGAGCCGCTCTGGTGGCCTCAGGAAAGGCCAGTCCCCATGCGAGTTCTTCGGGTCCTCTCGGGATTCCTCTCCCGTCGATGCTGGGGCCTAAGACCTTGTGTGGAGTCGGGGCCGGAACCTGAGGATTCCTCTCCAGTGCTGACATGGATCTTGGGGTACTTCTGGAGTCTCCCCATTGGAGTCAGTCCTCGTCTCGAATGCGGGCATGCACTTGCGCTTTCCTCCAGAGCGGTAGCAGCAGTGTGACGCAGTCCGCCGCGTGGATCAAAGGATCTATGGTTTTCCCTCGAGTCTTTCCCAGGAGGCTTTCCCACGAGGCTTTCCCACAGGGCTGTCCCACGTGCACACGTGGTGGGAGTCGATCCTCGGCTTGAAGGTCAAGGCGGTGCAGGAAATACAGGTTCCTCTGGAATGGACTGACACATCTGGGGGTCTCTTGGAATGGTGGCACGACCCTGGAGTTCCTCTCGCCTTTCCTGTGGAGAGCGCCTCCTCTTGAGATGCGACGGGAATGCCGGGAATTCTTTCCCTACGAAACAGGGAAAGGATCCCTCTTCTCGAGGTAGGAGGAGGAAACGGGGCTCCCCTGGATGTGTGCGGGACGCCACGTGCTTCCTCTCGAGGGGAGACGGGTATGTCGGGGAACTTCTTGAGTTGCAGCAATGGTGTGAAGGACCCTTTGGAAGTTCCAGTGGTTAGATGTGATTGGCCTCGAGAAGCCTCAGCGGAAATGGGCCTCATCTCGCCTGGAGGGCAAAACCTCCTGGATTTTCTCGAGCTGCGGCAGGTGCTCTCGACTTACGACGGGGACCTCAGGGAACCGCTCTGGTGGCCTCAGGAAAGGCCAGTCCCCATGCGAGTTCCTCGGGGGCCTCTCGGGATTCCTCTCCCGTCGATGCCGGGGCCTAAGACCTTGTGTGGAGTCGGGGCCGGAACCTGAGCATTCCTCTCCAGTGCTGACATGGATCTTGGGGTACTTCTGGAGACTCCCCAGGGGAGTCAGTCCTCGTCTCGAATGCGGTCATGCATTGCGCTTTCCTCCAGAGCGGTAGCAGCAGTGTCTCGCAGTCCGCCGCGTGGATCTAAGTATCTATGGTTTTCCCTCGAGTCTTTCCCACGAGGCTTTCCCACGAGGCTTTCCCACAGGGCTGTCCCACGTGCACACGTGGTGGGAGTCGATCCTCGGCTTGAACGTCAAGGCAGTGCAGGGAAAACAGGTTCCTCTGGAATGGACTGACACATCTGGGGGACTCTTGGAATGGTGGCACGACCCTGGAGTTCCTCTCGCCTTTCCTGTGGAGAGCGCCTCCTCTTGAGATGCGACGGGAACGCCGGGAATTCTTTCCCTACGAAACAGGGAAAGGATCCCTCATCTCGAGCTAGGAGGCGGAAACGGGGCTCCCCTGGATGTGTGCGGGACACCACGTGCTTCCTCTCGAGTGGAGACGGGTATGTCGGGGAACTTCTTGAGTTGCAGCAAGGGTGTGAAAGACCCTTTGGAAGTTCCAGTGGTTAGATGTGATTGGCCTCGAGAAGCCTCAGCGGAAATGGGCCTCATCTCGCCTGGAGGGCAAAACCTCCTGGATTTTCTCGAGTTGCGGCAGGTGCTCTCGACTTACGACGGGGACCTCAGGGACCCGCTCTGGTGGCCTCAGGAAAGGCCAGTCCCCATGCGAGTTCCTCGGGGGCCTCTCGGGATTCCTCTTCCGTCGATGCCGGTGCCTAAGACCTTGTGTGGAGTCGGGGCCGGAACCTGAGGATTCCTCTCCAGTGCTGACATGGATCTTGGGGTACTTCTGGAGTCTCCCAAGGGGAGTCGTCCTCGTCTCGAATGCGGGCATGCACTTGCGCTTTCCTCCAGAGCGGTAGCAGCAGTGTCACGCAGTCCGCCGCGTGGATCAAAGGATCTATGTTTTTCCCTCGAGTCTTTCCCATGAGGCTTTCCCACGAGGCTTTCCCACAGGGCTGTCCCACGAGCACACGTGGTGGGAGTCGATGCTGGGCTTGAACGTCAAGGCAGTGCAGGGAAAACAGGTTCCTCTGGAATGGACTGACACATCTGGGGGACTCTTGGAATGGTTGCATGACCCTGGAGTTCCTCTCGCCTTTCCTGTGGAGAGGGCCTCCTCTTGAGATGCGACGGGAACGCCGGGAATTCTTTCCCTACGAAACAGGGAAAGGATCCATCATCTCGAGGTAGGAGGCGGAAACGGGTCTCCCCTGGATGTGTGCGGGACCCCACGTGCTTCCTCTCGAGTGGAGACGGGTATGTCGGGGAACTTCTTGAGTTGCAGCAAGGGTGTGAAGGACCGTTTGGAAGTTCCAGTGGTTAGATTTGATTGGCCTCGAGAAGCCTCAGCGGAAATGGGCCTCATCTCGCCTGGAGGGCGAAACCTCCTGGATTTTCTCGAGTTGCGGCAGGTGCTCTCGACTTACGACGGGGACCTCAGGGATCCGCTGTGGTGGCCTCAGGAAAGGCCAGTCCCCATGCGAGTTCCTCGGGGGCCCCTCGGGATTCCTCTCCCGTCAATGCCAGGGCCTAAGACCTTGTGTGGAGTCGGGGCCGGAACCTGAGGATTCCTCTCCAGTGCTGACATGGATCTTGGGGTATTTCTGGAGTCTCCCCAGGGGAGTCAGTCCTCGTCTCGAATGCGGGCATGCACTTGCGCTTTCCTCCAGAGCGGTAGCAGCAGTGTCACGCAGTCTGCCACGTGTATCAAAGGATCTATGGTTTTCCTTCGAGTCTTTCCAACGAGGCTTTCCCACGAGGCTTTCCCACAGGGCTGTCCCACGTGCACACGTGGTGGGAGTTGATCCTCGGCTTGAACGTCAAGGCAGTGAAGGGAAAACAGGTTCCTCTGGAATGGACTGACACATCTGGGGGACTCTTGGAATGGTGGCATGACCCAGGAGTTCCTCTCGCCTTTCCTGTGGAGAGCGCCTCCTCTTGAGATGCGACGGCAACGCCGGGAATTCTTTCCCTACGAAACAGGGAAAGGATCCCTCATCTCGAGCTAGGAGGCGGAAACGGGGCTCCCCTGGATGTGTGCGGGACCCCACGTGCTTCCTCTCGAGTGGAGACGGGTTGTCGCAGAACTGCTTGAGTTGCAGCAAGGGTGTGAAGGAACCTTTGGAATTTCCAGTGGTTAGATGTGATTAGCATCGAGAAGCCTCAGCGGAAATGGGCCTCATCTCGCCTGGAGGGCAAAACCTCCTGGATTTTCTCGAGTTGCGGCAGGTGCTCTCGACTTACGACGGGGACCTCAGGGACCCGCTCTGGTGGCCTCAGGAAAGGCCAGTCCCCATGCGAGTTCCTCGGGGGCCTCTCGGGATTCCTCTCCCGTCGATGCCGGTGCCTAAGACCTTGTGTGGAGTCGGGGCCGGAACCTGAGGATTCCTCTCCAGTGCTGACATGGATCTTGGGGTACTTCTGGAGTCTCCCAAGGGGAGTCGTCCTCGTCTCGAATGCGGGCATGCACTTGCGCTTTCCTCCAGAGCGGTAGCAGCAGTGTCACGCAGTCCGCCGCGTGGATCAAAGGATCTATGGTTTTCCCTCGAGTCTTTCCCATGAGGCTTTCCCACGAGGCTTTCCCACAGGGCTGTCCCACGAGCACACGTGGTGGGAGTCGATGCTGGGCTTGAACGTCAAGGCAGTGCAGGGAAAACAGGTTCCTCTGGAATGGACTGACACATCTGGGGGACTCTTGGAATGGTGGCATGACCCTGGAGTTCCTCTCGCCTTTCCTGTGGAGAGCGCCTCCTCTTGAGATGCGACGGGAACGCCGGGAATTCTTTCCCTACGAAACAGGGAAAGGATCCATCATCTCGAGGTAGGAGGCGGAAACGGGTCTCCCCTGGATGTGTGCGGGACCCCACGTGCTTCCTCTCGAGTGGAGACGGGTATGTCGGGGAACTTCTTGAGTTGCAGCAAGGGTGTGAAGGACCGTTTGGAAGTTCCAGTGGTTAGATTTGATTGACCTCGAGAAGCCTCAGCGGAAATGGGCCTCATCTCGCCTGGAGGGCGAAACCTCCTGGATTTTCTCGAGTTGCGGCAGGTGCTCTCGACTTACGACGGGGACCTCAGGGATCCGCTGTGGTGGCCTCAGGAAAGGCCAGTCCCCATGCGAGTTCCTCGGGGGCCCCTCGGGATTCCTCTCCCGTCAATGCCAGGGCCTAAGACCTTGTGTGGAGTCGGGGCCGGAACCTGAGGATTCCTCTCCAGTGCTGACATGGATCTTGGGGTATTTCTGGAGACTCCCCAGGGGAGTCAGTCCTCGTCTCGAATGCGGGCATGCACTTGCGCTTTCCTCCAGAGCGGTAGCAGCAGTGTCACGCAGTCCGCCACGTGTATCAAAGGATCTATGGTTTTCCTTCGAGTCTTTCCCACGAGGCTTTCCCACGAGGCTTTCCCACAGGGCTGTCCCACGTGCACACGTGGTGGGAGTTGATCCTCGGCTTGAACGTCAAGGCAGTGAAGGGAAAACAGGTTCCTCTGGAATGGACTGACACATCTGGGGGACTCTTGGAATGGTGGCATGACCCAGGAGTTCCTCTCGCCTTTCCTGTGGAGAGCGCCTCCTCTTGAGATGCGACGGCAACGCCGGGAATTCTTTCCCTACGAAACAGGGAAAGGATCCCTCATCTCGAGCTAGGAGGCGGAAACGGGGCTCCCCTGGATGTGTGCGGGACCCCACGTGCTTCCTCTCGAGTGGAGACGGGTTGTCGCGGAACTGCTTGAGTTGCAGCAAGGGTGTGAAGGAACCTTTGGAATTTCCAGTGGTTAGATGTGATTAGCATCGAGAAGCCTCAGCGGAAATGGGCCTCATCTCGCCTGGAGGGCAAAACCTCCTGGATTTTCTCGAGTTGCGGCAGGTGCTCTCGACTTACGACGGGGACCTCAGGGACCCGCTCTGGTGGCCTCAGGAAAGGCCAGTCCCCATGCGAGTTCCTCGGGGGCCTCTCGGGATTCCTCTCCCGTCGATGCCGGTGCCTAAGACCTTGTGTGGAGTCGGGGCCGGAACCTGAGGATTCCTCTCCAGTGCTGACATGGATCTTGGGGTACTTCTGGAGTCTCCCAAGAGGAGTCGTCCTCGTCTCGAATGCGGGCATGCACTTGCGCTTTCCTCCAGAGCGGTAGCAGCAGTGTCACGCAGTCCGCCGCGTGGATCAAAGGATCTATGGTTTTCCCTCGAGTCTTTCCCACGAGGCTTTCCCACGAGGCTTTCCCACAGGGCTGTCCCACGTGCACACGTGGTGGGAGTCGATCCTCGGCTTGAACGTCAAGGCAGTGCAGGGAAAACAGGTTCCTCTGGAATGGACTGACACATCTGGGGGACTCTTGGAATGGTGTCACGACCCTGGAGTTCCTCTCGCCTTTCCTGTGGAGAGCGCCTCCTCTTGAGATGCGACGGGAACGCCGGGAATTCTTTCCCTACGAAACAGGGAAAGGATCCCTCATCTCGAGCTAGGAGGCGGAAACGGGGCTCCCCTGGATGTGTGCAGGACACCACGTGCTTCCTCTCGAGTGCAGACGGGTATGTCGGGGAACTTCTTGAGTTGCAGCAAGGGTGTGAAGGACCCTTTGGAAGTTCCAGTGGTTAGATGTGATTGGCCTCGAGAAGCCTCAGCGGAAATGGGCCTCATCTCGCCTGGAGGGCAAAACCTCCTGGATTTTCTCGAGTTGCGGCAGGTGCTCTCGACTTACGACGGGGACCTCAGGGACCCGCTCTGGTGGCCTCAGGAAAGGCCAGTCCCCATGCGAGTTCCTCGGGGGCCTCTCGGGATTCCTCTCCCGTCGATGCCGGTGCCTAAGACCTTGTGTGGAGTCGGGGCCGGAACCTGAGGATTCCTCTCCAGTGCTGACATGGATCTTGGGGTACTTCTGGAGTCTCCCAAGGGGAGTCGTCCTCGTCTCGAATGCGGGCATGCACTTGCGCTTTCCTCCAGAGCGGTAGCAGCAGTGTCACGCAGTCCGCCGCGTGGATCAAAGGATCTATGGTTTTCACTCGAGTCTTTCCCATTAGGCTTTCCCACGAGGCTTTCCCACAGGGCTGTCCCACGAGCACACGTGGTGGGAGTCGATGCTGGGCTTGAACGTCAAGGCAGTGCAGGGAAAACAGGTTCCTCTGGAATGGACTGACACATCTGGGGGACTCTTGGAATGGTTGCATGACCCTGGAGTTCCTCTCGCCTTTCCTGTGGAGAGGGCCTCCTCTTGAGATGCGACGGGAACGCCGGGAATTCTTTCCCTACGAAACAGGGAAAGGATCCATCATCTCGAGGTAGGAGGCGGAAACGGGTCTCCCCTGGATGTGTGCGGGACCCCACGTGCTTCCTCTCGAGTGGAGACGGGTATGTCGGGGAACTTCTTGAGTTGCAGCAAGGGTGTGAAGGACCGTTTGGAAGTTCCAGTGGTTAGATTTGATTGGCCTCGAGAAGCCTCAGCGGAAATGGGCCTCATCTCGCCTGGAGGGCGAAACCTCCTGGATTTTCTCGAGTTGCGGCAGGTGCTCTCGACTTACGACGGGGACCTCAGGGATCCGCTGTGGTGGCCTCAGGAAAGGCCAGTCCCCATGCGAGTTCCTCGGGGGCCCCTCGGGATTCCTCTCCCGTCAATGCCAGGGCCTAAGACCTTGTGTGGAGTCGGGGCCGGAACCTGAGGATTCCTCTCCAGTGCTGACATGGATCTTGGGGTACTTCTGGAGACTCCCCAGGGGAGTCAGTCCTCGTCTCGAATGCGGTCATGCATTGCGCTTTCCTCCAGAGCGGTAGCAGCAGTGTCTCGCAGTCCGCCGCGTGGATCTAAGGATCTATGGTTTTCCCTCGAGTCTTTCCCACGAGGCTTTCCCACGAGGCTTTCCCACAGGGCTGTCCCACGTGCACACGTGGTGGGAGTCGATCCTCGGCTTGAACGTCAAGGCAGTGCAGGGAAAACAGGTTCCTCTGGAATGGACTGACACATCTGGGGGACTCTTGGAATGGTGGCACGACCCTGGAGTTCCTCTCGCCTTTCCTGTGGAGAGCGCCTCCTCTTGAGATGCGACGGGAACGCCGGGAATTCTTTCCCTACGAAACAGGGAAAGGATCCCTCATCTCGATCTAGGAGGCGGAAACGGGGCTCCCCTGGATGTGTGTGGGACACCACGTGCTTCCTCTCGAGTGGAGACGGGTATGTCGGGGAACTTCTTGAGTTGCAGCAAGTGTGTGAAAGACCCTTTGGAAGTTCCAGTGGTTAGATGTGATTGGCGTCGAGAAGCCTCAGAGGAAATGGGCCTCATCTCGCCTGGAGGGCAAAACCTCCTGGATTTTCTCGAGTTGCGGCAGGTGCTCTCGACTTACGACGGGGACCTCAGGGACCCGCTCTGGTGGCCTCAGGAAAGGCCAGTCCCCATGCGAGTTCCTAGGGGGCCTCTCGGGATTCCTCTCCCGTCGATGCCGGGGCCTAAGACCTTGTGTGGAGTCGGGGCCGGAACCTGAGGATTCCTTTCCAGTGCTGACATGGATCTTGGGGTACTTCTGGAGTCTCCCAAGGGGAGTCGTCCTCGTCTCGAATGCGGGCATGCACTTGCGATTTCCTCCAGAGCGGTAGCAGCAGTGTCACGCAGTCCGCCGCGTGGATCAAAGGATCTATGGTTTTCCCTCGAGTCTTTCCCATGAGGCTTTCCCACGAGGCTTTCCCACAGGGCTGTCCCACGAGCACACGTTTTGGGAGTCGATGCTGGGCTTGAACGTCAAGGCAGTGCAGGGAAAACAGGTTCCTCTGGAATGGACTGACACATCTGGGGGACTCTTGGAATGGTTGCATGACCCTGGAGTTCCTCTCGCCTTTCCTGTGGAGAGGGCCTCCTCTTGAGATGCGACGGGAACGCCGGGAATTCTTTCCCTACGAAACAGGGAAAGGATCCATCATCTCGAGGTAGGAGGCGGAAACGGGTCTCCCCTGGATGTGTGCGGGACACCACGTGCTTCCTCTCGAGTGCAGACGGGTATGTCGGGGAACTTCTTGAGTTGCAGCAAGGGTGTCAAGGACCGTTTGGAAGTTCCAGTGGTTAGATGTGATTGGCCTCGAGAAGCCTCACCGGAAATGGGCCTCATCTCGCCTGGAGGGCAAAACCTCCTGGATTTTCTCGAGCTGCGGCAGGTGCTCTCGACTTACGACGGGGACCTCAGGGAACCGCTCTGGTGGCCTCAGGAAAGGCCAGTCCCCATGCGAGTTCCTCGGGGGCCTCTCGGGATTCCTCTCCCGTTGATGCCGGGGCCTAAGACCTTGTGTGGAGTCGGGGCCGGAACCTGAGGATTCCTCTCCAGTGCTGACATGGATCTTGGGGTACTTCTGGAGACTCCCCAGGGGAGTCAGTCCTCGTCTCGAATGCGGTCATGCATTGCGCTTTCCTCCAGAGCGGTAGCAGCAGTGTCTCGCAGTCCGCCGCGTGGATCTAAGTATCTATGGTTTTCCCTCGAGTCTTTCCCACGAAGCTTTCCCACGAGGCTTTCCCGCAGGGCTGTCCCACGTGCACACGTGGTGGGAGTCGATCCTCGGCTTGAACGTCAAGGCAGTGCAGGGAAAACAGGTTCCTCTGGAATGGACTGACACATCTGGGGGACTCTTGGAATGGTGGCACGACCCTGGAGTTCCTCTCGCCTTTCCTGTGGAGAGCGCCTCCTCTTGAGATGCGACGGGAACGCCGGGAATTCTTTCCCTACGAAACAGGGAAAGGATCCCTCATCTCGAGCTAGGAGGCGGAAACGGGGCTCCCCTGGATGTGTGCGGGACACCACGTGCTTCCTCTCGAGTGGAGACGGGTATGTCGGGGAACTTCTTGAGTTGCAGCAAGGGTGTGAAAGACCCTTTGGAAGTTCCAGTGGTTAGATGTGATTGGCCTCGAGAAGCCTCAGCGGAAATGGGCCTCATCTCGCCTGGAGGGCAAAACCTCCTGGATTTTCTCGAGTTGCGGCAGGTGCTCTCGACTTACGACGGGGACCTCAGGGACCCGCTCTGGTGGCCTCAGGAAAGGCCAGTCCCCATGCGAGTTCCTCGGGGGCCTCTCGGGATTCCTCTCCCGTCGATGCCGGGGCCTAAGACCTTGTGTGGAGTCGGGGCCGGAACCTGAGGATTCCTTTCCAGTGCTGACATGGATCTTGGGGTACTTCTGGAGTCTCCCAAGGGGAGTCGTCCTCGTCTCGAATGCGGGCATGCACTTGCGATTTCCTCCAGAGCGGTAGCAGCAGTGTCACGCAGTCCGCCGCGTGGATCAAAGGATCTATGGTTTTCCCTCGAGTCTTTCCCACGAGGCTTTCCCACGAGGCTTTCCCACAGGGCTGTCCCACGAGCACACGTGGTGGGAGTCGATGCTGGGCTTGAACGTCAAGGCAGTGCAGGGAAAACAGGTTCCTCTGGAATGGACTGACACATCTGGGGGACTCTTGGAATGGTTGCATGACCCTGGAGTTCCTCTCGCCTTTCCTGTGGAGAGGGCCTCCTCTTGAGATGCGACGGGAACGCCGGGAATTCTTTCCCTATGAAACAGGGAAAGGATCCATCATCTCGAGGTAGGAGGCGGAAACGGGTCTCCCCTGGATGTGTGCGGGACCCCACGTGCTTCCTCTCGAGTGGAGACGGGTATGTCGGGGAACTTCTTGAGTTGCAGCAAGGGTGTGAAGGACCGTTTGGAAGTTCCAGTGGTTAGATTTGATTGGCCTCGAGAAGCCTCAGCGGAAATGGGCCTCATCTCGCCTGGAGGGCGAAACCTCCTGGATTTTCTCGAGTTGCGGCAGGTGCTCTCGACTTACGACGGGGACCTCAGGGATCCGCTGTGGTGGCCTCAGGAAAGGCCAGTCCCCATGCGAGTTCCTCGGGGGCCTCTCGGGATTCCTCTCCCGTCAATGCCAGGGCCTAAGACCTTGTGTGGAGTCGGGGCCGGAACCTGAGGATTCCTCTCCAGTGCTGACATGGATCTTGGGGTATTTCTGGAGTCTCCCCAGGGGAGTCAGTCCTCGTCTCGAATGCGGGCATGCACTTGCGCTTTCCTCCAGAGCGGTAGCAGCAGTGTCACGCAGTCCGCCACGTGTATCAAAGTATCTATGGTTTTCCTTCGAGTCTTTCCCACGAGGCTTTCCCACGAGGCTTTCCCACAGGGCTGTCCCACGTGCACACGTGGTGGGAGTTGATCCTCGGCTTGAACGTCAAGGCAGTGAAGGGAAAACAGGTTCCTCTGGAATGGACTGACACATCTGGGGGACTCTTGGAATGGTGGCATGACCCAGGAGTTCCTCTCGCCTTTCCTGTGGAGAGCGCCTCCTCTTGAGATGCGACGGGAAGGCCGGGAATTCTTTCCCTACGAAACAGGGAAAGGATCCCTCATCTCGAGCTAGGAGGCGGAAACGGGGCTCCCCTGGATGTGTGCGGGACCCCACGTGCTTCCTCTCGAGTGGAGACGGGTTTTCGCTGAACTGCTTGAGTTGCAGCAAGGGTGTGAAGGAACCTTTGGAATTTCCAGTGGTTAGATGTGATTAGCATCGAGAAGCCTCAGCGGAAATGGGCCTCATCTCGCCTGGAGGGCAAAACCTCCTGGATTTTCTCGAGTTGCGGCAGGTGCTCTCGACTTACGACGGGGACCTCAGGGACCCGCTCTGGTGGCCTCAGGAAAGGCCAGTCCCCATGCGAGTTCCTCGGGGGCCTCTCGGCATTCCTCTCCCGTCGATGCCGGGGCCTAAGACCTTGTGTGGAGTCGGGGCCGGAACCTGAGGATTCCTCTCCAGTGCTGACATGGATCTTGGGGTACTTCTGGAGTCTCCCCAGGGGGGTCAGTCCTCGTCTCGAATGCGGGCATGCACTTGCGCTTTCCTCCAGAGCGGTAGCAGCAGTGTCACGCAGTCCGCCGCGTGGATCAAAGGATCTATGGTTTTCCCTCGAGTCTTTCCCACGAGGCTTTCCCACGAGGCTTTCCCACAGGGCTGTCCCACGTGCACACGTGGTGGGAGTCGATCCTCGGCTTGAACGTCAAGGCAGTGCAGGGAAAACTGGTTCCTCTGGAATGGACTGACACATCTGGGGGACTCTTGGAATGGTGTCACGACCCTGGAGTTCCTCTCGTCTTTCCTGTGGAGAGCGCCTCCTCTTGAGATGCGACGGGAACGCCGGGAATTCTTTCCCTTCGAAACAGGGAAAGGATCCCTCATCTCGAGCTAGGAGGCGGAAACGGAGCTCCCCTCGATGTGTGCGGGACCCCACGTGCTTCCTCTCGAGTGGAGACGGGTATGTCTGGGAACTTCTTGAGTTGCAGCAATGGTGTGAAGGACCCTTTGGAAGTTCCAGTGGTTAGATGTGATTGGCCTCGAGAAGCCTCAGCGGAAATGGGCCTCATCTCGCCTGGAGGGCAAAACCTCCTGGATTTTCTCGAGTTGCGGCAGGTGCTCTCGACTTACGACGGGGACCTCAGGGACCCGCTCTGGTGGCCTCAGGAAAGGACAGTCCCCATGCGAGTTCCTCGGGGGCCTCTCGGGATTCCTCTGCCGTCGATGTCGGGGCCTAAGACCTTGTGTGGAGTAGGGCCAGAACCTGAGGATTCCTCTCCTGTGCTGACATGGATCTTGGGGTACTTCTGGAGTCTCCCCAGGGGAGTCAGTCCTCGTCTGGAATGCGGGCATGCACTTGCGCTATCCTTCAGAGCGGTAGCAGCAGTGTCACGCAGTCCGCCGCGTGCATCAAAGGATCTATGGTTTTCCCTCGAGTCTTTCCCACGAGACTTTCCCACGAGGCTTTCCCACGAGGCTTTCCCACAGGGCTGTCCCACGTGCACACGTGGTGGGAGTCGATCCTCGGCTTGAACGTCAAGGCAGTGCAGGGAAAACAGGTTCCTCTGGAATGGACTGACACATCTGGGGGACTCTTGGAATGGTGTCACGACCCTGGAGTTCCTCTCGACTTTCCTGTGGAGAGCGCCTCCTCTTGAGATGCGACGGGAACGCCGGGAATTCTTTCCCTACGAAACAGGGAAAGGATCCCTCATCTCGAGCTAGGAGGCGGAAACGGGGCTCCCCTGGATGTGTGCGGGACCCCACGTGCTTCCTCTCGAGGGGAGACGGGTATGTCGGGGAACTTCTTGAGTTGCAGCAATGGTGTGAAGGACCCTTTGGAAGTTCCAGTGGTTAGATGTGATTGGCCTCGAGAAGCCTCAGCGGAAATGGGCCTCATCTCGCTTGGAGGGCAAAACCTCCTGGATTTTCTCGAGCTGCGGCAGGTGCTCTCGACTTACGACGGGGACCTCAGGGAACCGCTCTGGTGGCCTCAGGAAAGGCCAGTCCCCATGCGAGTTCCTCGGGGGCCTCTCGGGGTTCCTCTCCCGTCGATGCCGGGGCCTAAGACCTTGTGTGGAGTCGGGGCCGGAACCTGAGGATTCCTCTCCAGTGCTGACATGGATCTTGGGGTACTTCTGGAGACTCCCCAGGGGAGTCAGTCCTCGTCTCGAATGCGGTCATGCATTGCGCTTTCCTCCAGAGCGGTAGCAGCAGTGTCTCGCAGTCCGCCGCGTGGATCTAAGGATCTATGGTTTTCCCTCGAGTCTTTCCCACGAGGCTTTCCCACGAGGCTTTCCCACAGGGCTGTCCCACGTGCACACGTGGTGGGAGTCGATCCTCGGCTTGAACGTCAAGGCAGTGCAGGGAAAACAGGTTCCTCTGGAATGGACTGACACATCTGGGGGTCTCTTGGAATGGTGGCACGACCCTGGAGTTCCTCTCGCCTTTCCTGTGGAGAGCGCCTCCTCTTGAGATGCGACGGGAACGCCGGGAATTCTTTCCCTACGAAACAGGGAAAGGATCCCTCATCTCGAGCTAGGAGGCGGAAACGGGGCTCCCCTGGATGTGTGCGGGACACCACGTGCTTCCTCTCGAGTGGAGACGGGTATGTCGGGGAACTTCTTGAGTTGCAGCAAGGGTGTGAAAGACCCTTTGGAAGTTCCAGTGGTTAGATGTGATTGGCCTCGAGAAGCCTCAGCGGAAATGGGCCTCATCTCGCCTGGAGGGCAAAACCTCCTGGATTTTCTCGAGTTGCGGCAGGTGCTCTCGACTTACGACGGGTACCTCAGGGACCCGCTCTGGTGGCCTCAGGAAAGGCCAGTCCCCATGCGAGTTCCTCGGGGGCCTCTCGGGATTCCTCTCCCGGCGATGCCGGGGCCTAAGACCTTGTGTGGAGTCGGGGCCGGAACCTGAGGATTCCTCTCCAGTGCTGACATGGATCTTGGGGTACTTCTGGAGTCTCCCAAGGGGAGTCGTCCTCGTCTCGAATGCGGGCATGCACTTGCGCTTTCCTCCAGAGCGGTAGCAGCAGTGTCACGCAGTCCGCCGCGTGGATCAAAGGATCTATGGTTTTCCCTCGAGTCTTTCCCATGAGGCTTTCCCACGAGGCTTTCCCACAGGGCTGTCCCACGAGCACACGTGGTGGGAGTCGATGCTGGGCTTGAACGTCAAGGCAGTGCAGGGAAAACAGGTTCCTCTGGAATGGACTGACACATCTGGGGGACTCTTGGAATGGTTGCAAGACCCTGGAGTTCCTCTCGCCTTTCCTGTGGAGAGGGCCTCCTCTTGAGATGCGACGGGAACGCCGGGAATTCTTTCCCTACGAAACAGGGAAAGGATCCCTCATCTCGAGGTAGGAGGCGGAAACGGGTCTCCCCTGGATGTGTGCGGGACCCCACGTGCTTCCTCTCGAGTGGAGACGGGTATGTCGGGGAACTTCTTGAGTTGCAGCAAGGGTGTGAAGGACCGTTTGGAAGTTCCAGTGGTTAGATTTGATTGGCCTCGAGAAGCCTCAGCGGAAATGGGCCTCATCTCGCCTGGAGGGCGAAACCTCCTGGATTTTCTCGAGTTGCGGCAGGTGCTCTCGACTTACGACGGGGACCTCAGGGATCCGCTGTGGTGGCCTCAGGAAAGGCCAGTCCCCATGCGAGTTCCTCGGGGGCCTCTCGGGATTCCTCTCCCGTCAATGCCAGGGCCTAAGACCTTGTGTGGAGTCGGGGCCGGAACCTGAGGATTCCTCTCCAGTGCTGACATGGATCTTGGGGTATTTCTGGAGTCTCCCCAGGGGAGTCAGTCCTCGTCTCGAATGCGGGCATGCACTTGCGCTTTCCTCCAGAGCGGTAGCAGCAGTGTCACGCAGTCCGCCACGTGTATCAAAGGATCTATGGTTTTCCCTCGAGTCTTTCCCACGAGGCTTTCCCACGAGGCTTTCCCACAGGGCTGTCCCACGTGCACACGTGGTGTGAGTTGATCCTCGGCTTGAACGTCAAGGCAGTGAAGGGAAAACAGGTTCCTCTGGAATGGACTGACACATCTGGGGGACTCTTGGAATGGTGGCATGACCCAGGAGTTCCTCTCGCCTTTCCTGTGGAGAGCGCCTCCTCTTGAGATGCGACGGGAAGGCCGGGAATTCTTTCCCTACGAAACAGGGAAAGGATCCCTCATCTCGAGCTAGGAGGCGGAAACGGGGCTCCCCTGGATGTGTGCGGGACCCACGTGCTTCCTCTCGAGTGGAGACGGGTATGTCGGGGAACTTCTTGAGTTGCAGCAAGGGTGTGAAGGACCCTTTGGAAGTTCCAGTGGTTAGACGTGATTAGCCTCGAGAAGCCTCAGCGGAAATGGGCCTCATCTCGCCTGGAGGGCAAAACCTCCTGGATTTTCTCGAGTTGCGGCAGGTGCTCTCGACTTACGACGGGGACCTCAGGGACCCGCTCTGGTGGCCTCAGGAAAGGCCAGTCCCCATGCGAGTTCCTCGGGGGCCTCTCGGGATTCCTCTCCCGTCGATGCCGGGGCCTAAGACCTTGTGTGGAGTCGGGGCCGGAACCTGAGGATTCCTCTCCAGTGCTGACATGGATCGTGGGGTACTTCTGGAGTCTCCCCAGGGGAGTCAGTCCTCGTCTCGAATGCGGACATGCACTTGCGCTTTCCTCCAGAGCGGTAGCAGCAGTGTCACGCAGTCCGCCGCGTGGATCAAAGGATCTATGGTTTTCCCTCGAGTCTTTCCCACGAGGCTTCCCCACGAGGCTTTCCCACAGGGCTGTCCCACGTGCACACGTGGTGGGAGTGGATCCTCGGCTTGAACGTCAAGGCAGTGCAGGGAAAACAGGTTCCTCTGGAATGGACTGACACATCTGGGGGACTCTTGGAATGGTGGCACGACCCTGGAGTTCCTCTCGACTTTCCTGTGGAGAGCGCCTCCTCTTGAGATGCGACGGGAACGCCGGGAATTCTTTCCCTACGAAACAGGGAAAGGATCCCTCATCTCGAGCTAGGAGGCGGAAATGGGGCTCCCCTGGATGTGTGCGGGACCCCACGTGCTTCCACTCGAGTGGAGACGGGTATGTCTGGGAACTTCTTGAGTTGCAGCAATGGTGTGAGGGATCCGTTGGAAGTTCCAGTGGTTAGATGTGATTGGCCTCGAGAAGCCTCAGCGGAAATGGGCCTCATCTCGCCTGGAGGGCAAAACCTCCTGGATTTTCTCGAGTTGCGGCAGGTGCTCTCGACTTACGACGGGGACCTCAGGGACCCGCTCTGGTGGCCTCAGGAAAGGCCAGTCCCCATGCGAGTTCCTCGGGGGCCTCTCGGGATTCCTCTCCCGTCGATGCCGGGGCCTAAGACCTTGTGTGGAGTCGGGGCCGGAACCTGAGGATTCCTCTCCAGTGCTGACATGGATCTTGGGGTACTTCTGGAGTCTCCCCAGGGGAGTCAGTCCTCGTGTCGAATGCTTGCATGCACTTGCGCTTTCCTCCAGAGCGGTAGCAGCAGTGTCACGCAGTCCGCCGCGTGGATCAAAGGATCTATGGTTTTCCCTCGAGTCTTTCCCACGAGGCTTTCCCACGAGGCTTTCCCACAGGGCTGTCCCACGTGCACACGTGGTGGGAGTCGATCCTCGGCTTGAACGTCAAGGCAGTGCAGGGAAAACAGGTTCCTCTGGAATGGACTGACACATCTGGGGGACTCTTGGAATGGTGGCACGACCCTGGAGTTCCTCTCGCCTTTCCTGTGGAGAGCGCCTCCTCTTGAGATGCGACGGGAACGCCGGGAAATCTTTCCCTACGAAACAGGGAAAGGATCCCTCATCTCGAGCTAGGAGGCGGAAACGGGGCTCCCCTGGATGTGTGCGGGACCCCACGTGCTTCCTCTCGAGTGGAGACGGGTATGTCGGGGAACTTCTTGAGTTGCAGCAAGGGTGTGAAAGACCCTTTGGAAGTTCCAGTGGTAGATGTGATTGGCCTCGAGAAGCCTCAGCGGAAATGGGCCTCATCTCGCCTGGAGGGCAAAACCTCCTGGATTTTCTCGAGTTGCGGCAGGTGCTCTAGACTTACGACGGGGACCTCAGGGAACCACTCTGGTGGCCTCAGGAAAGGCCAGTCCCCATGCTAGTTCCTCGGGGGCGTCTAGGGATTCCTCTCCCGTCGATGCCGGGGCCTAAGACCTTGTGTGGAGTCGGGGCCGGAACCTGAGGATTCCTCTCCAGTGCTGACATCGATCTTGGGGTACTTCTGGAGTCTCCCCAGGGGAGTCAGTCCTCGTGTCGAATGCGGGCATGCATTGTGCTTTCCTCCAGAGCGGTAGCAGCATTGTCACGCAGTCCGCCGCGTGGATCAAAGGATCTATGGTTTTCCCTCGAGTCTTCCGACGAGGCTTTCCCACGAGGCTTTCCCACAGGGCTGTCCCACGTGCACACGTGGTGGGAGTCGATCCTCGGCTTGAACGTCAAGGCAGTGCAGGGAAAACAGGTTCCTCTGGAATGGACTGACACATCTGGGGGACTCTTGGAATGGTGGCACGACCCTGGAGTTCCTCTCGCCTTTCCTGTGGAGAGCACCTCCTCTTGAGATGCGACGGGAACGCCGGGAATTCTTTCCCTACGAAACAGGGAAAGGATCGCTCATCTCGAGCTAGGAGGCGGAAACGGGGCTCCCCTGGATGTGTGCGGGACACCACGTGCTTCCTCTCGAGTGGAGACGGGTATGCCGGGGAACTTCTTGAGTTGCAGCAAGGGTGTGAAGGACCCTGTGGAAGTTCCAGTGGTTAGATCTGATTGGCCTCGAGAAGCCTCAGCGGAAATGGGCCTCATCTCGCCTGGAGGGCAAAACCTCCTGGATTTTCTCGAGTTGCGGCAGGTGCTCTCGACTTACGATGGGGACCTCAGGGACCCGCTCTGGTGGCCTCAGGAAAGGCCAGTCCCCATGCGAGTTCCTCGGGGGCCTCTCGGGATTCCTCTCCCGTCGATGCCGGGGCCTAAGACCTTGTGTGGAGTCGGGGCCGAAACCTGAGGATTCCTCTCCAGTGCTGACATGGATCTTGGGGTACTTCTGGAGTCTCCCCAGGGGAGTCAGTCCTCGTCTCGAATGCGGGCATGCACTTGCGCTTTCCTCCAGAGCGGTAGCAGCAGTGTCACGCAGTCCGCCGCGTGGATCAAAGGATCTATGGTTTTCCCTCGAGTCTTTCCCACGAGGCTTTCCCACGAGGCTTTCCCACAGGGCTGTCCCACGTGCACACGTGGTGGGAGTCAATCCTCGGCTTGAACGTCAAGGCAGTGCAGGGAAAACAGGTTCCTCTGGAATGGACTGACACATCTGGGGGACTCTTGGAATGGTGTCACGACCCTGGAGTTCCTCTCGCCTTTCCTGTGGAGAGCGCCTCCTCTTGAGATGCGACGGGAACGCCGGAATTCTTTCCTTACGAAACAGGGAAAGGATCCCTCATCTCGATCTAGGAGGCGGAAACGGGGCTCCCCTGGATGTGTGCGGGACCCACGTGCTTCCTCTCGAGTGGAGACGAGTATGTCGGGGAACTTCTTGAGTTGCAGCAAGGGTGTGAAGGACCCTTTGGAAGTTCCAGTGGTTAGACGTGATTAGCCTCGAGAAGCCTCAGCGCAAATGGGCCTCATCTCGCCTGGAGGGCAAAACCTCCTGGATTTTCTCGAGTTGCGGCAGGTGCTCTCGACTTACGACGGGGACCTCAGGGACCCGCTCTGGTGGCCTCAGGAAAGGCCAGTCCCCATGCGAGTTCCTCGGGGGCCTCTCGGGATTCCTCTCCCGTCGATGCCGGGGCCTAAGACCTTGTGTGGAGTTGGGGCCGGAACCTGAGGATTCCTCTCCAGTGCTGACATGGATCTTGGGGTACTTCTGGAGTCTCCCCAGGGGAGTCAGTCCTCGTCTCGAATGCGGGCATGCACTTGCTCTTTCCTCCAGAGCGGTAGCAGCAGTGTCACGCAGTCCGCCGCGTGGATCAAAGGATCTATGGTTTTCCCTCGAGTCTTTCCCACGAGGCTTTCCCACGAGGCTTTCCCACAGGGCTGTCCCACGTGCACACGTGGTGGGAGTCGATCCTCGGCTTGAACGTCAAGTCAGTGCAGGGAAAACAGGTTCCTCTGGAATGGACTGACACATCTGGGGGACTCTTGGAATGGTGTCACGACCCTGGAGTTCTTCTCGCCTTTCCTGTGGAGAGCGCCTCCTCTTGAGATGCCACGGGAACGCCGGGAATTCTTTCCCTACGAAACAGGGAAAGGATCCCTCATCTCGAGCTAGGAGGCGGAATCGGGGCTCCCCTGGATGTGTGCGGGACCCACGTGCTTCCTCTCGAGTGGAGACTAGTATGTCGGGGAACTTCTTGAGTTGCAGCAAGGGTGTGAAGGACCCTTTGGAAGTTCCAGTGGTTAGACGTGATTAGCCTCGAGAAGCCTCAGCGGAAATGGGCCTCATCTCGCCTGGAGGGCAAAACCTCCTGGATTTTCTCGAGTTGCGGCAGGTGCTCTCGACTTACGACGGGGACCTCAGGGACCCGCTCTGGTGGCCTCAGGAAAGGCCAGTCCCCATGCGAGTTCCTCGGGGGCCTCTCGGGATTCCTCTCCCGTCGATGCCGGGGCCTAAGACCTTGTGTGGAGTTGGGGCCGGAACCTGAGGATTCCTCTCCAGTGCTGACATGGATCTTGGGGTACTTCTGGAGTCTCCCCAGGGGAGTCAGTCCTCGTCTCGAATGCGGGCATGCACTTGCGCTTTCCTCCAGAGCGGTAGCAGCAGTGTCACGCAGTCCGCCGCGTGGATCAAAGGATCTATGGTTTTCCCTCGAGTCTTTCCCACGAGGCTTTCCCACGAGGCTTTCCCACAGGGCTGTCCCACGTGCACACGTGGTGGGAGTCGATCCTCGGCTTGAACGTCAAGTCAGTGCAGGGAAAACAGGTTCCTCTGGAATGGACTGACACATCTGGGGGACTCTTGGAATGGTGTCACGACCCTGGAGTTCTTCTCGCCTTTCCTGTGGAGAGCGCCTCCTCTTGAGATGCCACGGGAACGCCGGGAATTCTTTCCCTACGAAACAGGGAAAGGATCCCTCATCTCGAGCTAGGAGGCGGAATCGGGGCTCCCCTGGATGTGTGCGGGACCCACGTGCTTCCTCTCGAGTGGAGACTAGTATGTCGGGGAACTTCTTGAGTTGCAGCAAGGGTGTGAAGGACCCTTTGGAAGTTCCAGTGGTTAGACGTGATTAGCCTCGAGAAGCCTCAGCGGAAATGGGCCTCATCTCGCCTGGAGGGCAAAACCTCCTGGATTTTCTCGAGTTGCGGCAGGTGCTCTCGACTTACGACGGGGACCTCAGGGACCCGCTCTGGTGGCCTCAGGAAAGGCCAGTCCCCATGCGAATTCCTCGGGGGCCTCTCGGGATTCCTCTCCCGTCGATTCCGGGGCCTAAGACCTTGTGTGGAGTCGGGGCCGGAACCTGAGGATTCCTCTCCAGTGCTGTCATGGATCTTGGGGTACTTCTGGAGTCTCCCCAGGGGAGTCAGTCCTCGTCTCGAATGCGGGCATGCACTTGCGCTTTCCTCCAGAGCGGTAGCAGCAGTGTCACGCAGTCCGCCGCGTGGATCAAAGGATCTATGGTTTTGCCTCGAGTCTTTCCCACGAGGCTTTCCCACGAGGCTTTCCCACAGGGCTGTCCCACGTGCACACGTGGTGGGAGTCGATCCTCGGCTTGAACGTCAAGGCAGTGAAGGGAAAACAGGTTCCTCTGGAATGGACTGACACATCTGGGGGACTCTTGGAATGGTGGCACGACCCTGGAGTTCCTCTCGCCTTTCCTGTGGAGAGCGCCTCCTCTTGAGATGCGACGGGAACGCCGGGAATTCTTTCCCTACGAAACAGGGAAAGGATCCCTCATCTCGAGCTAGGAGGCGGAAACGGGGCTCCCCTGGATGTGTGCGGGACACCACGTGCTTCCACTCGAGTGGAGACGGGTATGTCGGGGAACTTCTTGAGTTGCAGCAAGGGTGTGAAGGACCCTTTGGAAGTTCCAGTGGTTAGATGTGATTGGCCTCGAGAAGCCTCAGGGGAAATGGGCCTCATCTCGCCTGGAGGGCAAAACCTCCTGGATTTTCTCGAGTTGCGGCAGGTGCTCTCGACTTACGACGGGGACCTCAGGGACCCGCTCTGGTGGCCTCAGGAAAGGCCAGTCCCCATGCGAGTTCCTCGGGGGCCTCTCGGGATTCCTCTCCCGTCGATGCCGGGGCCTAAGACCTTGTGTGGAGTCGGGGCCGGAACCTGAGGATTCCTCTCCAGTGCTGACATGGATCTTGGGGTACTTCTGGAGTCTCCCCAGGGGAGTCAGTCCTCGTCTCGAATGCGGGCATGCACTTGCGCTTTCCTCCAGAGCGGTAGCAGCAGTGTCACGCAGTCCGCCGCGTGGATCAAAGGATCTATGGTTTTCCCTCGAGTCTTTCCCACGAGGCTTTCCCACGAGGCTTTCCCACAGGGCTGTCCCACGTGCACACGTGGTGGGAGTCGATCCTCGGCTTGAACGTCAAGGCAGTGCAGGGAAAACAGGTTCCTCTGGAATGGACTGACACATCTGGGGGACTCTTGGAATGGTGTCACGACCTTGGAGTTCCTCTCGGCTTTCTGTGGAGAGCGCCTCCTCTTGAGATGCGACGGGAACACCGGAATTCTTTCCCTACGAAACAGGGAAAGGATCCCTCATCTCGAGCTAGGAGGCGGAAACGGGGCTCCCCTGGATGTGTGCGGGACCCACGTGCTTCCTCTCGAGTGGAGACGGGTATGTCGGGGAACTTCTTGAGTTGCAGCAAGGGTGTGAAGGACCCTTTGGAAGTTCCAGTGGTTAGACGTGATTAGCCTCGAGAAGCCTCAGCGCAAATGGGCCTCATCTCGCCTGGAGGGCAAAACCTCCTGGATTTTCTCGAGTTGCGGCGGGTGCTCTCGACTTACGACGGGGACCTCAGGGACCCGCTCTGGTGGCCTCAGGAAAGGCCAGTCCCCATGCGAGTTCCTCGGGGGCCTCTCGGGATTCCTCTCCCGTCGATGCCGGGGCCTAAGACCTTGTGTGGAGTCGGGGCCGGAACCTGAGGATTCCTCTCCAGTGCTGACATGGATCTTGGGGTACTTCTGGAGTCTCCCCAGGGGAGTCAGTCGTCGTGTCGAATGCGGGCATGCACTTGCGCTTTCCTCCAGAGCGGTAGCAGCAGTGTCACGCAGTCCGCCGCGTGGATCAAAGGATCTATGGTTTTCCCTCGAGTCTTTCCCACGAGGCTTTCCCACGAGGCTTTCCACAGGGCTGTCCCACGTGCACTCGTGGTGGGAGTCGATCCTCGGCTTGAACGTCAAGGCAGAGCAGGGAAAACAGGTTCCTCTGGAATGGACTGACACATCTGGGGGACTCTTGGAATGGTGGCACGACCCTGGAGTTCCTCTCGCCTTTCCTGTGGAGAGCGCCTCCTCTTGAGATGCGACGGGAACGCCGGGAATTCTTTCCCTACGAAACAGGGAAAGGATCCCTCATCTCGAGCTAGGAGGCGGAAACGGGGCTCCCCTGGATGTGTGCGGGACCCCACTTGCTTCCTCTCGAGTGGAGATGGGTATGTCGCGGAACTGCTTGAGTTGCAGCAAGGGTGTGAAGGACCCTTTGGAAGTTTCAGTGGTTAGATGTGATTAGCCTCGAGAAGCCTCAGCGGAAATGGGCCTCATCTCGCCTGGAGGGCAAAACCTCCTGGATTTTCTCGAGTTGCAGCAGGTGCTCTCGACTTACAATGGGGACCTCAGGGACCCGCTCTGGTGGCCTCAGTAAAAGCCATTCCCCATGCGAGTTCCTCGGGGGCCTCTCGGGATTTCTCTCCCGTCGATGTCGGGGCTTAAGACCTTGTGTGGAGTAGGGCCAGAACCTGAGGATTCCTCTCCAGTGCTGACATGGATCTTGGGGTACTTCTGGAGTCTCCCCAGGGGAGTCAGTCCACGTCTCGAATGCGGTCATGCACTTGCGCTATCCTCCAGAGCGGCAGCAGCAGTGTCAAGCAGTCCGCCGCGTTCATCAAAGGATCTATGGTTTTCCATCGAGTCTTTCCCTCGAGGCTTTCCCACGAGGCCTTCCCACAGGGCTGTCCCACGTGCACACGTGGTGGGAGTCGATCCTCGGCTTGAACGTCAAGGCAGTGCAGGGAAAACAGGTTCCTCTGGAATGGACTGAAATATCTGGGGGACACTTTGGATGGTGGCATGACGCTGGAGTCCTCTCGCCTTTCCTGTGGAGAGCGCCTCCTCTTGAGATGCGACGGGAACGCCGGGAATTCTTTCCCTACGAAACAGGGAAAGGATCCCTCATCTCGAGCTAGGAGGCGGAAACGGGGCTCCCCTGGATGTGTGCGGGAACCTCGTGCTTCCTCTTGAGTGGAGACGGGTATGTCGGGGAACTTCTTGAGTTGCAGCAAGGGTGTGAAGGACATTTTGGAAGTTCCAGTGTTTAGATGTGATTAGCCTCGAGAAGCCTCAGCGGAAATGGGCCTCATCTCGCCTGGAGGGCAAAACCTCCTGGATTTTCTCGAGTTGCGGCAGGTGCTCTCGATTTACGACCGGGACCTCAGGGACACGCTCTGGCGGCCTCAGGAAAGGCCAGTCCCCATGCGAGTTCCTCGGGGGCCTCTCGGGATTCCTCTCCCGTCGATGCCAGGGCCTAAGACCTTGTGTGGAGTCGGGGCCGGAACCTGAGGATTCCTCTCCAGTGCTGACATGGATCTTGCCGTACTTCTGGAGTCTCCCCAGGGGAGTCAGTCCTCGTCTCGAATGCGGGCATGCACTTGCGCTTTCCTCCAGAGCGGTAGCAGCAGTGTCACGCAGTCCGCCGCGTGGATCAAAGGATCTATGGTTTTCCCTCGAGTCTTTCCCACGAGGCTTTCCCACGAGGCTTTCCCACAGGGCTGTCCCACGTGCACACGTGGTGGGAGTCGATCCTCGTCTTGAATGTCAAGGCGGTGCAGGGAAAACAGGTTCCTCTGGAATGGACTGACACATCTGGGGTCTCTTGGAATGGTGGCACGACCCTGGAGTTCCTCTCACCTTTCCTGTGGAGAGCGCCTCCTCTTGAGATGCGACGGGAACGCCGGGAATTCTTTCCCTACGAAACAGGGAAAGGATCCCTCATCTCGAGCTAGTAGGCGGAAACCGGGCTCCCCTGGATGTTTGCGGGACCCCACGTGCTTCCTCTCGAGTGGAGACGTGTATGTCGGGGAACTTCTTGAGTTGTAGCAAGGGTGTGAAGGACCCTTTGGAAGTTCCAGTGGTTAGATGTGATTGGCCTCGAGAAGCCTCAGTGGAAATGGGCCTCATCTCGCCTGGAGGGCAAAACCTCCTGGATTTTCTCGAGTTGAGGCAGGTGCTCTCGAATTACGACGGAGACCTCAGGGACCCGCTCTGGTGGCCTCAGGAAAGGCCAGTCCCCATGCGACTTCCTCGGGGGCCTCTCGGGATTCCTCTCCCGTCGATGCCGGGGCCGAAGACCTTGTGTGGAGTCGGGGCCGGAACCTGAGGATTCCTCTCCAGTGCTGACATGGATCTGGGGGTACTTCTGGAGTCTCCCCAGGGGAGTCAGTCCACGTCTCGAATGCGGGCATGCACTTGCGCTATCCTCCAGAGAGGTAGCAGCAGTGTCAAGCAGTCCGCCGCGTTCATCAAAGGATCTATGGTTTTCCCTCGAGTCTTTCCCTCGTGGCTTTCCCACGAGGCCTTCCCACAGGGCTGTCCCACGTGCACACGTGTTGGGAGTCGATCCTCGGCTTGAACGTCAAGGCAGTGCAGGGAAAACAGGTTCCTCTGGAATGGACTGACATATCTGGGGGACACTTTGGATGGTGGCACGACGCTGGAGTCCTCTCGCCTTTCCTGTAGAGAGCGCCTCCTCTTGAGATGCGACGGGAACGTCGGGAATTCTTTCCCTACGAAACAGGGAAAGGATCCCTCATCTCGAGCTAGGAGGCGGAAACGGGGCTCCCCTGGATGTGTGCGGGAACCTCGTGCTTACTCTCGACTGGAGACGGGTATGTCGGGGAACTTCTTGAGTTGCAGCAAGGGTGTGAAGGACCCTTTGGAAGTTCCAGTGGTTAGATGTGATTGGCCTCGAGAAGCCTCAGCGGAAATGGGCCTCATCTCGCCTGGAGGGCAAAACCTCCTGGATTTTCTCGAGTTGCGGCAGGTGCTCTCGACTTACGACGGGGACCTCAGGGACCCGCTCTGGTGGCCTCAGGAAAGGCCAGTCCCCATGCGAGTTCCTCGGGGGCCTCTCGGCATTCCTCTCCCGTCGATGCCGGGGCCTAAGACCTTGTGTGGAGTCGGGGCCCGAAACTGAGGATTCCTCTCCAGTGCTGACATGGATCTTGGGGTACTTCTGGAGTCTCCCCAGGGGAGTCAGTCCTCGTCTCGAATGCGGGCATGCACTTGCGCTTTCCTCCAGAGCGGTAGCAGCAGTGTCACGCAGTCCGCCGCGTGGATCAAAGGATCTATGGTTTTCCCTCGAGTCTTTCCCAGGAGGCTTTCCCACGAGGCTTTCCCACAGGGCTGTCCCACGTGCACACGTGGTGGGAGTCGATCCTCGGCTTGAACGTCAAGGCAGTGCAGGGAAAACATGTTCCTCTGGAATGGACTGACACATCTGGGGGACTCTTGGAATGGTGGCACGACCCTGGAGTTCCTCTCGCCTTTCCTGTGGAGAGCGCCTCCTCTTGAGATGCGACGGGAATGCCGGGAATTCTTTCCCTACGAAACAGGGAAAGGATCCCTCTTCTCGAGGTAGGAGGAGGAAACGGGGCTCCCCTGGATGTGTGCGGGACGCCACGTGCTTCCTCTCGAGTGGAGACGGGTATGTTGGGGAACTTCTTGAGTTGCAGCAAGGGTGTGAAGGACCCTTTGGAAGTTCCAGTGGTTAGAAGTGATTAGCCTCGAGAAGCCTCAGCGGAAATGGGCCTCATCTCGCCTGGAGAGCAAAACCTCCTGGATTTTCTCGAGTTGCGGCAGGTGCTCTCGACTTACGACGGGGACCTCAGAGAGCCGCTCTGGTGGCCTCAGGAAAGGCCAGTCCCCATGCGAGTTCTTCGGGTCCTCTCGGGATTCCTCTCCCGTCGATGCTGGGGCCTAAGACCTTGTGTGGAGTCGGGGCCGGAACCTGAGGATTCCTCTCCAGTGCTGACATGGATCTTGGGGTACTTCTGGAGTCTCCCCAGGGGAGTCAGTCCTCGTCTCGAATGCGGGCATGCACTTGCGCTTTCCTCCAGAGCGGTAGCAGCAGTGTCACGCAGTCCGCCGCGTGGATCAAAGGATCTATGGTTTTCCCTCGAGTCTTTCCCACGAGGCTTTCCCACGAGGCTTTCCCACAGGGCTGTCCCACGTGCACACGTGGTGGGAGTCGATCCTCGGCTTGAATGTCAAGGCGGTGCAGGAAATACAGGTTCCTCTGGAATGGACTGACACATCTGGGGGTCTCTTGGAATGGTGGCACGACCCTGGAGTTCCTCTCGCCTTTCCTGTGGAGAGCGCCTCCTCTTGAGATGCGACGGGAATGCCGGGAATTCTTTCCCTACGAAACAGGGAAAGGATCCCTCTTCTCGAGGTAGGAGGAGGAAACGGGGCTCCCCTGGATGTGTGCGGGACGCCACGTGCTTCCTCTCGAGTGGAGACGGGTATGTTGGGGAACTTCTTGAGTTGCAGCAAGGGTGTGAAGGACCCTTTGGAAGTTCCAGTGGTTAGAAGTGATTAGCCTCGAGAAGCCTCAGCGGAAATGGGCCTCATCTCGCCTGGAGAGCAAAACCTCCTGGATTTTCTCGAGTTGCGGCAGGTGCTCTCGACTTACGACGGGGACCTCAGAGAGCCGCTCTGTTGGCCTCAGGAAAGGCCAGTCCCCATGCGAGTTCTTCGGGTCCTCTCGGGATTCCTCTCCCGTCGATGCTGGGGCCTAAGACCTTGTGTGGAGTCGGGGCCGGAACCTGAGGATTCCTCTCCAGTGCTGACATGGATCTTGGGGTTCTTCTGGAGTCTCCCCAGGGGAGTCAGTCCTCGTCTCCAATGCGGGCATGCACTTGCGCTTTCCTCCAGAGCGGTAGCAGCAGTGTCACGCAGTCCGCCGCGTGGATCAAAGGATCTATGGTTTTCCCTCGAGTCTTTCCCACGAGGCTTTCCCACGAGGCTTTCCCACAGGGCTGTCCCACGTGCACACGTGGTGGGAGTCGATCCTCGGCTTGAATGTCAAGGCGGTGCAGGAAAAACAGGTTCCTCTGGAATGGACTGACACATCTGGGGGTCTCTTGGAATGGTGGCACGACCCTGGAGTTCCTCTCGCCTTTCCTGTGGAGAGCGCCTCCTCTTGAGATGCGATGGGAACGCCGGGAATTCTTTCCCTACGAAACAGGGAAAGGATCCCTCATCTCGAGCTAGGAGGCGGAAACCGGGCTCCCCTCGATGTTTGCGGGACCCCACGTGCTTCCTCTCGAGTGGAGACGGGTATGTCGGGGAACTTCTTGAGTTGCAGCAAGGGTGTGAAGGACCCTTTGGAAGTTCCAGTGGTTAGATGTGATTGGCCTCGAGAAGCCTCAGCGGAAATGGGCCTCATCTCGCCTGGAGGGCAAAACCTCCTGGATTTTCTCGAGTTGCGGCAGGTGCTCTCGACTTACGACGGGGACCTCAGGGACCCGCTCTGGTGGCCTCAGGAAAGGCCAGTCCCCATGCGACTTCCTCGGGGGCCTCTCGGGATTCCACTCCCGTCGATGCCGGGGCCGAAGACCTTGTGTGGAGTCGGGGCCGGAACCAGAGGATTCCTCTCCAGTGCTGACATGGATCTTGGGGTACTTCTGGAGTCTCCCCAGGGGAGTCAGTCCTCGTCTCGAATGCGGGCATGCACTTGCGCTTTCCTCCAGAGCGGTAGCAGCAGTGTCACGCAGTCCGCCGCGTGGATAAAGGATCTATGGTTTTCCCTCGAGTCTTTCCCACGAGGCTTTCCCACGAGGCTTTGCCACAGGGCTGTCCCACGTGCACACGTGGTGGGAGTCGATCCTCGGCTTGAACGTCAAGGCAGTGCAGGGAAAACAGGTTCCTCTGGAATGGACTGACACATCTGGGGGACTCTTGGAATGGTGGCACGACCCTGGAGTTCCTCTCGCCTTTCCTGTGGACAGCGCCTCCTCTTGAGATGCGACGGGAATGCTGGGAATTCTTTCCCTACGAAACAGGGAAAGGATCCCACATCTCGAGCTAGGAGGCAGAAACAGGGCTCCCCTGGATGTGTGCGGGAACCTCGTGCTTCCTCTTGAGTGGAGACGGGTATGTCGGGGAACTTCTTGAGTTGCAGCAAGGGTGTGAAGGACCCTTTGGAAGTTCCAGTGGTTAGATGTGATTAGCCTCGAGAAGCCTCATCGGAAATGGGCCTCATCTCGCCTGGAGGGCAAAACCTCCTGGATTTTCTCGAGTTGCGGCAGGTGCTCTCGACTTACGACGGGGACCTCAGGGACCCGCTCTGGTGGCCTCAGGAAAGGCCAGTCCCCATGCGAGTTCCTCGGGGGCCTCTCGGCATTCCTCTCCCGTCGATGCCGGGGCCTAAGACCTTGTGTGGAGTCGGGGCCGGAACCTGAGGATTCCTCTCCAGTGCTGACATGGATCTTGGGGTACTTCTGGAGTCTCCCCAGGGGAGTCAGTCCTCGTCTCGAATGCGGGCATGCACTTGCGCTTTCCTCCAGAGCGGTAGCAGCAGTGTCACGCAGACCAACGTGTGGATCAAAGGATCTATGGTTTTCCCTCGAGTCTTTCCCACGAGGCTTTCCCACGAGGCTTTCCCACAGGGCTGTCCCACGAGCACACGTGGTGGGAGTCGATCCTCGGCTTGAACGTCAAGGCAGTGCAGGGAAAACAGGTTCCTCTGTAATGGACTGACACATATGGGGTTACTTGGAATGGTGGCACGACCCTGGAGTTCCTCTCGCCTTTCCTGTGGGAGCGCCTCCTCTTGAGATGCGATCGGAACGCCGGGAATTCTTTCCCTACGAAACAGGGAAAGGATCCCTCATCTCGAGCTAGGAGGCAGAAACGGGGCTCCCCTGGATGTGTGCGGAACCCCACGTGCTTCCTCTCGAGTAGAGACGGGTATGTTGGGGAACTTCTTGAGTTGCAGCAAGGGTGTGAAGCACGCTTTGGAAGTTCCAGTGGTTAGACGTGATTCGCCTCGAGAAGCCTCAGCGGAAATGGGCCTCATCTCGCCTGGAGGGCAAAACCTCCTGGATTTTCTCGAGTTGCGGCAGGTGCTCTCGACTTACGACGGGGACCTCAGGGACCCGCCCTGGTGGCCTCAGGAAAGGCCAGTCCCCATGCGAGTTCCTCGGGGGCCTCTCGGCATTCCTCTCCCGTCGATGCCGGGGCCTAAGACCTTGTTTGGAGTCCGGGCCGGAACCTGAGGATTCCTCTCCAGTGCTGACATGGATCTTGGGGTACTTCTGGAGTCTCCCCAGGGGAGTAAGTCCTCGTCTCGAATGCGGGCATGCACTTGTGCTTTCCTCCAAAGCGGTAGCAGCAGTGTCACGCAGTCCGCCGCGTGGATCAAAGAATCTATGGTTTTCCCTCGAGTCTTTCCCACCAGGCTTTCCCACGAGGCTTTCCCACAGGGCTGTCCCACGTGCACACGTGGTGGGAGTCGATCCTCGGCTTGAGTGTCAAGGCGGTGCAGGAAAAACAGGTTCCTCTGAATTGGACTGACACATATGGGGTTTCTTGGAATGGTGGCACGACCCTGGAGTTCCTCTCGCCTTTCCTGTGGGAGCGCCTCCTCTTGAGATGCGATGGGAACGCCGGGAATTCTTTCCCTACGAAACAGGGAAAGGATCCCTCATCTCGAGCTAGGAGGCAGAAACGGGGCTCCCCTGGATGTGTGCGGAACCCCACGTGCTTCCTCTCGAGTGGAGACGGGTATGTTGGGGAACTTCTTGAGTTGCAGCAAGGGTGTGAAGCACCCTTTGGAAGTTCCAGTGGTTAGAAGTTATTAGCCTCGAGAAGCCTCAGCGGAAATGGGCCTCATCTCGCCTGGAGGGCAAAACCTCCTGGATTTTCTCGAGTTGCGGCAGGTGCTCTCGACTTACGACGGGGACCTCAGGGACCCGCTCTGGTGGCCTCAGGAAAGGCCAGTCCCCATGCGAGTTCCTCGGGGGCCTCTCGGCATTCCTCTCCCGTCGATGCCGGGGCCTTAGACCTTGTGTGGAGTCGGGGCCGGAACCTGAGGATTCCTGTCCAGTGCTGACATGGATCTTGGGGTACTTCTGGAGTCTCCCCAGGGGAGTCAGTCCTCGTCTCGAATGCAGGCATGCACTTGCGCTTTCCTCCAGCGCGGTAGCAGCAGTGTCACGCAGTCCACCGCGTGGATCAAAGGATCTATGGTTTTCCCTCGA
Source organism: Ovis canadensis (assembly GCF_042477335.2). NCBI lineage: Eukaryota > Metazoa > Chordata > Mammalia > Artiodactyla > Bovidae > Ovis > Ovis canadensis. The sequence goes on from NC_091252.1 coordinate 7,409,580, forward strand.
GTCTTTCCCACGAGGCTTTCCCACGAGGCTTTCCCACAGGGCTGTCCCACGTGCACACGTGGTGGGAGTCGATCCTCGGCTTGAACGTCAAGGCAGTGCAGGGAAAACAGGTTCCTCTGGAATGGACTGACACATCTGGGGGACTCTTGGAATGGTGGCACGACCCTGGAGTTCCTCTCGCCTTTCCTGTGGAGAGCGCCTCCTCTTGAGATGCGACGGGAACGCCGGGAATTCTTTCCCTACGAAACAGGGAAAGGATCCCTCATCTCGAGCTAGGAGGCGGAAACGGGGCTCCCCTGGATGTGTGCGGGACCCCCCGTGCTTCCTCTCGAGTGGAGACGGGTATGTCGGGGAACTTCTTGAGTTGCAGCAAGGGTGTGAAGGACCCTTTGGAAGTTCCAGTGGTTAGACGTGATTAGCCTCAAGAAGCCGCAGCGGAAATGGGCCTCATCTCGCCTGGAGGGCAAAACCTCCTGGATTTTCTCGAGTTGCGGCAGGTGCTCTCGACTTACGACGGGAACCTCAGGGACCCGCTCTGGTGGCCTCAGGAAAGGCCAGTCCCCATGCGAGTTACTCGGGGGCCTCTCGGGATTCCTCTCCCGTCGATGCCGGGGCCTAAGACTTTGTGTGGATTCGGGGCCGGAACCTGAGGATTCCTCTCCAGTGCTGACATGGATCTTGGGGTACTTCTGGAGTCTCCCCAGGGGAGTCAGTCCTCGTCTCGAATGCGGGCATGCACTTGCGCTTTCCTCCAGAGCGGTAGCAGCAGTGTCACGCAGTCCGCCGCGTGGATCAAAGGATCTATGGTTTTCCCTCGAGTCTTTCCCACGAGGCTTTCCCACGAGGCTTTCCCACAGGGCTGTCCCACGTGCACACGTGGTGGGAGTCGATCCTCGGCTTGAACTTCAAGGCAGTGCAGGGAAAACAGGTTCCTCTGGAATGGACTGACACATCTGGGGGTCTCTTGGAATGGTGCCACGACCCTGGAGTTCCTCTCGCCATTCCTGTGGAGAGCGCCTCCTCTTGAGATGCGACGGGAACGCCGGGAATTCTTTCCCTACGAAACAGGGAAAGGATCCCTCATCTCGAGCTAAGAGGCGGAAACGGGGCTTCCCTGGATGTGTGCGGGACCCCACGTGCTTCCTCTGGAGTGGAGACGGGTATGTCGCGGAACTGCTTCAGTTGCAGCAAGGGTGTGAAGGACCCTTTGGAAGTTCCAGTGGTTAGATGTGATTAGCCTCGAGAAGCCTCAGCGGAAATGGGCCTCATCTCGCCTGGAGGGCAAAACCTCCTGGATTTTCTCGAGTTGCGGCAGGTGCTCTCGACTTACGATGGGAACCTCATGGATCCGCTATGGTGGCCTCAGGAAAGGCCAGTCCCCATGCGAGTTCCTCGGGGGCCTCTCGGCATTCCTCTCCCATCGATGCCGGGGCCTTAGACCTTGTGTGGAGTCGGGGCCGGAACCTGAGGATTCCTGTCCAGTGCTGACATGGATCTTGGGGTACTTCTGGAGTCTCCCCAGGGGAGTCAGTCCTCGTCTCGAATGCGGGCATGCACTTGCGCTTTCCTCCAGAGCGGTAGCAGCAGTGTCACGCAGTCCGCCGCGTGGATCAAAGGATCTATGGTTTTCCCTCGAGTCTTTCCCACGAGGCTTTCCCACGAGGCTTTCCCACAGGGCTGTCCCACGTGCACACGTGGTGGGAGTCGATCCTCGGCTTGAACGTCAAGGCAGTGCAGGGAAAACAGGTTCCTCTGGAATGGACTGACACATCTGGGGGACTCTTGGAATGGTGGCACGACCCTGGAGTTCCTCTCGCCTTTCCTGTGGAGAGCGCCTCCTCTTGAGATGCGACGGGAACGCCGGGAATTCTTTCCCTACGAAACAGGGAAAGGATCCCTCATCTCGAGCTAGGAGGCGGAAACGGGGCTCCCCTGGATGTGTGCGGGACCCCACGTGCTTCCACTCGAGTGGAGACGGGTAGGTCGGGGAACTTCTTGAGTTGCAGCAAGGGTGTGAAGGACCCTTTGGAAGTTCCAGTGGTTAGACGTGATTAGCCTCGAGAAGCCTCAGCGGAAATGGGCCTCATCTCGCCTGGAGGGCAAAACCTCCTGGATTTTCTCGAGTTGCGGCAGGTGCTCTCGACTTACGACGGGGACCTCAGGGACCCGCTCTGGTGGCCTCAGGAAAGGCCAGTCCCCATGCGACTTCCTCGGGGGCCTCTCGGGATTCCACTCCCGTCGATGCCGGGGCCGAAGACCTTGTGTGGAGTCGGGGCCGGAACCAGAGGATTCCTCTCCAGTGCTGACATGGATCTTGGGGTACTTCTGGAGTCTCCCCAGGGGAGTCAGTCCTCGTCTCGAATGCGGGCATGCACTTGCGCTTTCCTCCAGAGCGGTAGCAGCAGTGTCACGCAGACCAACGTGTGGATCAAAGGATCTATGGTTTTCCCTCGAGTCTTTCCCACGAGGCTTTCCCACGAGGCTTTCCCACAGGGCTGTCCCACGAGCACACGTGGTGGGAGTCGATCCTCGGCTTGAACGTCAAGGCAGTGCAGGGAAAACAGGTTCCTCTGTAATGGACTGACACATATGGGGTTACTTGGAATGGTGGCACGACCCTGGAGTTCCTCTCGCCTTTCCTGTGGGAGCGCCTCCTCTTGAGATGCGATCGGAACGCCGGGAATTCTTTCCCTACGAAACAGGGAAAGGATCCCTCATCTCGAGCTAGGAGGCAGAAACGGGGCTCCCCTGGATGTGTGCGGAACCCCACGTGCTTCCTCTCGAGTAGAGACGGGTATGTTGGGGAACTTCTTGAGTTGCAGCAAGGGTGTGAAGCACGCTTTGGAAGTTCCAGTGGTTAGACGTGATTCGCCTCGAGAAGCCTCAGCGGAAATGGGCCTCATCTCGCCTGGAGGGCAAAACCTCCTGGATTTTCTCGAGTTGCGGCAGGTGCTCTCGACTTACGACGGGGACCTCAGGGACCCGCCCTGGTGGCCTCAGGAAAGGCCAGTCCCCATGCGAGTTCCTCGGGGGCCTCTCGGCATTCCTCTCCCGTCGATGCCGGGGCCTAAGACCTTGTTTGGAGTCCGGGCCGGAACCTGAGGATTCCTCTCCAGTGCTGACATGGATCTTGGGGTACTTCTGGAGTCTCCCCAGGGGAGTAAGTCCTCGTCTCGAATGCGGGCATGCACTTGTGCTTTCCTCCAAAGCGGTAGCAGCAGTGTCACGCAGTCCGCCGCGTGGATCAAAGAATCTATGGTTTTCCCTCGAGTCTTTCCCACCAGGCTTTCCCACGAGGCTTTCCCACAGGGCTGTCCCACGTGCACACGTGGTGGGAGTCGATCCTCGGCTTGAATGTCAAGGCGGTGCAGGAAAAACAGGTTCCTCTGAATTGGACTGACACATATGGGGTTTCTTGGAATGGTGGCACGACCCTGGAGTTCCTCTCGCCTTTCCTGTGGGAGCGCCTCCTCTTGAGATGCGATGGGAACGCCGGGAATTCTTTCCCTACGAAACAGGGAAAGGATCCCTCATCTCGAGCTAGGAGGCAGAAACGGGGCTCCCCTGGATGTGTGCGGAACCCCACGTGCGTCCTCTCGAGTGGAGACGGGTATGTTGGGGAACTTCTTGAGTTGCAACAAGGGTGTGAAGCACCCTTTGGAAGTTCCAGTGGTTAGAAGTTATTAGCCTCGAGAAGCCTCAGCGGAAATGGGCCTCATCTCGCCTGGAGGGCAAAACCTCCTGGATTTTCTCGAGTTGCGGCAGGTGCTCTCGACTTACGACGGGGACCTCAGGGACCCGCTCTGGTGGCCTCAGGAAAGGCCAGTCCCCATGCGAGTTCCTCGGGGGCCTCTCGGCATTCCTCTCCCATCGATGCCGGGGCCTTAGACCTTGTGTGGAGTCGGGGCCGGAAACTGAGGATTCCTGTCCAGTGCTGACATGGATCTTGGGGTACTTCTGGAGTCTCCCCAGGGGAGTCAGTCCTCGTCTCGAATGCAGGCATGCACTTGCGCTTTCCTCCAGCGCGGTAGCAGCAGTGTCACGCAGTCCACCGCGTGGATCAAAGGATCTATGGTTTTCCCTCGAGTCTTTCCCACGAGGCTTTCCCACGAGGCTTTCCCACAGGGCTGTCCCACGTGCACACGTGGTGGGAGTCGATCCTCGGCTTGAACGTCAAGGCAGTGCAGGGAAAACAGGTTCCTCTGGAATGGACTGACACATCTGGGGGACTCTTGGAATGGTGGCACGACCCTGGAGTTCCTCTCGCCTTTCCTGTGGAGAGCGCCTCCTCTTGAGATGCGACGGGAACGCCGGGAATTCTTTCCCTACGAAACAGGGAAAGGATCCCTCATCTCGAGCTAGGAGGCGGAAACGGGGCTCCCCTGGATGTGTGCGGGACCCCCCGTGCTTCCTCTCGAGTGGAGACGGGTATGTCGGGGAACTTCTTGAGTTGCAGCAAGGGTGTGAAGGACCCTTTGGAAGTTCCAGTGGTTAGACGTGATTAGCCTCAAGAAGCCGCAGCGGAAATGGGCCTCATCTCGCCTGGAGGGCAAAACCTCCTGGATTTTCTCGAGTTGCGGCAGGTGCTCTCGACTTACGACGGGAACCTCAGGGACCCGCTCTGGTGGCCTCAGGAAAGGCCAGTCCCGATGCGAGTTACTCGGGGGCCTCTCGGGATTCCTCTCCCGTCGATGCCGGGGCCTAAGACTTTGTGTGGATTCGGGGCCGGAACCTGAGGATTCCTCTCCAGTGCTGACATGGATCTTGGGGTACTTCTGGAGTCTCCCCAGGGGAGTCAGTCCTCGTCTCGAATGCGGGCATGCACTTGCGCTTTCCTCCAGAGCGGTAGCAGCAGTGTCACGCAGTCCGCCGCGTGGATCAAAGGATCTATGGTTTTCCCTCGAGTCTTTCCCACGAGGCTTTCCCACGAGGCTTTCCCACAGGGCTGTCCCACGTGCACACGTGGTGGGAGTCGATCCTCGGCTTGAACTTCAAGGCAGTGCAGGGAAAACAGGTTCCTCTGGAATGGACTGACACATCTGGGGGTCTCTTGGAATGGTGCCACGACCCTGGAGTTCCTCTCGCCATTCCTGTGGAGAGCGCCTCCTCTTGAGATGCGACGGGAACGCCGGGAATTCTTTCCCTACGAAACAGGGAAAGGATCCCTCATCTCGAGCTAAGAGGCGGAAACGGGGCTTCCCTGGATGTGTGCGGGACCCCACGTGCTTCCTCTGGAGTGGAGACGGGTATGTCGCGGAACTTCTTGAGTTGCAGCAAGTGTGTGAAGGACCCTTTGGAAGTTCCAGTGGTTAGATGTGATTAGCCTCGAGAAGCCTCAGCGGAAATGGGCCTCATCTCGCCTGGAGGGCAAAACCTCCTGGATTTTCTCGAGTTGCGGCAGGTGCTCTCGACTTACGATGGGAACCTCATGGATCCGCTATGGTGGCCTCAGGAAAGGCCAGTCCCCATGCGAGTTCCTCGGGGGCCTCTCGGCATTCCTCTCCCATCGATGCCGGGGCCTTAGACCTTGTGTGGAGTCGGGGCCGGAACCTGAGGATTCCTGTCCAGTGCTGACATGGATCTTGGGGTACTTCTGGAGTCTCCCCAGGGGAGTCAGTCCTCGTCTCGAATGCGGGCATGCACTTGCGCTTTCCTCCAGAGCGGTAGCAGCAGTGTCACGCAGTCCGCCGCGTGGATCAAAGGATCTATGTTTTTCCCTCGAGTCTTTCCCACGAGGCTTTCCCACGAGGCTTTCCCACAGGGCTGTCCCACGTGCACACGTGGTGGGAGTCGATCCTCGGCTTGAACGTCAAGGCAGTGCAGGGAAAACAGGTTCCTCTGGAATGGACTGACACATCTGGGGGACTCTTGGAATGGTGGCACGACCCTGGAGTTCCTCTCGCCTTTCCTGTGGAGAGCGCCTCCTCTTGAGATGCGACGGGAACGCCGGGAATTCTTTCCCTACGAAACAGGGAAAGGATCCCTCATCTCGAGCTAGGAGGCGGAAACGGGGCTCCCCTGGATGTGTGCGGGACCCCACGTGCTTCCACTCGAGTGGAGACGGGTAGGTCGGGGAACTTCTTGAGTTGCAGCAAGGGTGTGAAGGACCCTTTGGAAGTTCCAGTGGTTAGACGTGATTAGCCTCGAGAAGCCTCAGCGGAAATGGGCCTCATCTCGCCTGGAGGGCAAAACCTCCTGGATTTTCTCGAGTTGCGGCAGGTGCTCTCGACTTACGACGGGGACCTCAGGGACCCGCTCTGGTGGCCTCAGGAAAGACCAGTCCCCATGCGAGTTCCTCGGGGGCCTCTCGGTATTCCTCTCCCGTCGATGCCGGGGCCTAAGACCTTGTGTGGAGTCGGGGCCGGAACCTGAGGATTCCTCTCCAGTGCTGACATGGATCTTGGGGTACTTCTGGAGTCTCCCCAGGGGAGTCAGTCCTCGTCTCGAATGCGGGCATGCACTTGCGCTTTCCTCCAGAGCGGTAGCAGCAGTTTCACGCAGTCCGCCGCGTGGATCAAAGGATCTATGGTTTTCCCTCGAGTCTTTCGCACGAGGCTTTCCCACGAGGCTTTCCCACAGGGCTGTCCCACGTGCACACGTGGTGGGAGTCGATCCTCGGCTTGAAGGTCAAGGCAGTGCAGGGAAAACAGGTTCCTCTGGAATGGACTGACACATCTGGGGTACTCTTGGAATGGTGGCACGACCCTGGAGTTCCTCTCGCCTTTCCTGTGGAGAGCGCCTCCTCTTGAGATGCGACGGGAACGCCGGGAATTCTTTCCCTACGAAACAGGGAAAGGATCCCTCATCTCGAGCTAGGCGGCGGAAACGGGGCTCCCCTGGATGTGTACGGGACCACCGTGCTTCCTCTCGAGTGGAGACGGGTATGTCGGGGAACTTCTTGAGTTGCAGCAAGTGTGTGAAGGACCCTTTGGAAGTTCCAGTGGTTAGATGTGATTAGCCTCGAGAAGCCTCAGCGGAAATGGGCCTCATCTTGCCTGGAGGGCAAAACTTCCTGGATTTTCTCGAGTTGCGGTAGGTGCTCTCGACTTACGACGGGGACCTCGGGGACCCGCTCTGGTGGCCTCAGGAAAGGCCAGTCCCCATGCGAGTTCCTCTGGGGCCTCTCGGGATTCCCTTCCCGTCGATGCTGGGGCCTAAGACCTTGTGTGGAGTCGGGGCCGGAACCTGAGGATTCCTCTCCAGTTCTGACATGGATCTTGTGGTATTTCTGGAGTCTCCACAGGGGAGTCAGTCCTCGACTCGAATGCGCTCATGCACTTGCGCTTTCCTCCAGAGCGGTAGCAGCAGTGTCACGCAGTCTGCCGCGTGGATCAAAGGATCTATGGTTTTCCCTCGAGTCTTTCCCACGAGGCTTTCCCACGAGGCTTTCCCACAGGGCTGTCCCACGTGCACACGTGGTGGGAGTCGATCCTCGGCTTGAACGTCAAGGCAGTGCAGGGAAAACAGGTTCCTCTGGAATGGTCTAACACATCTGGGGGACTCTTGGAATGGTGGCACGACCCTGGAGTTCCTCTCGCCTTTCCTGTGGAGAGCACCTCCTCTTGAGATGCGACGGGAACGCCGGGAATTCTTTCCCTACGAAACAGGGAAAGGATCCCTCATCTCGAGCTAGGAGGCGGAAAAGGGGCTCCCCTGAATGTGTGCGGGACACTCGTGCTTCCTCTCGAGTGGAGACGGGTATGTCGGAGAACTTCTTGAGTTGCAGCAAGGGTGTGAAGGACCCTTTGGAAATTCCAGTGGTTTGAGGTAATTATCCTCGAGAAGCCTCAACGGAAATGGGCCTCATCTCGCCTGGAGGGCAAAACCTCCTGGATTTTCTCGAGTTGCGGCAGGTGCTCTCGACTTACGACTGGGACCTCAGGGACCCGCTCTGGTGGCCTCAGGACAGGCCAGTCCACATGCGAGTTCCTCGGGGGCCTCTCGGGATTCCTCTCCCGCCGATGCCGGGGCCTAAGACCTTGTGTGGAGTCGGGGCCGGAACCTGAGGATTCCTCTCCAGTGCTGACATGGATCTTGGGGTACTTCTGGAGTCTCCCCAGGGGAGTCAGTCCTAGTCTCGAATGCGGGCATGCACTTGCGCTTTCCTCCAGAGCGGTAGCAGCAGTGTTCACGCAGTCTGCCGCGTGGATCAAAGGATCTATGGTTTTCCCTCGAGTCTTTCCCACGAGGCTTTCCCACGAGGCTTTCCCACAGGGCTGTCCCACGTGCACACGTGGTGGGAGTCGATCCTCGGCTTGAACGTCAAGGCAGTGCAGGGAAAACAGATTCCTCTGGAATGGACTGACACATCTGGGGGTCTCTTGGAATGGTGGCACGACCCTGGAGTTCCTCTCGCCTTTCCTGTGGAGAGCGCCACCTCTTGAGATGCGACGGGAACGCCGGGAATTCTTTCCCTACGAAACAGGGAACGGATCCCTCATCTCGAGCTAGGAGGCTGAAACGGGGCTCCCCTGGATGTGTGCGGGACCCCAGGTGCTTCCTCTCGAGTGGAGACGGGTATGTCGCGGAACTGCTTGAGTTGCAGCAAGGGTGTGAAGGACCCTTTGGAAGTTCCAGTGGTTAGATGTGATTAGCCTCGAGAAGCCTCAGCGGAAATGGGCCTCATCTCGCCTGGAGGGCAAAACCTCCTGGATTTTCTCGAGTTGCGGCAGGTGCTCTCGACTTACGACGGGGACCTCACGGACCCGCTCTGGTGACCTCAAGAAAGGCCAGTCCCCATGCGAGTTCCTCGGGGGCCTCTCGGGATTCCTCTCCCGTCGATGCCGGGGCCTAAGACCTTGTGTGGAGTCGGGGCCGGAACCTGAGGATTCCTCTCCAGTGCTGACATGGATCTTGGGGTACTTCTGGAGTCTCCCCAGGGGAGTCAGTCCTCGTCTCGAATGCGGGCATGCACTTGCGCTTTCCTCCAGAGAGGTAGCAGCAGTGTCACGCAGTCCGCCACGTGGATCAAAGGATCTCTGGTTTTCTCTCGAGACTTTCCCACGAGGCTTTCCCACGAGGCTTTCCCACAGGGCTGTCCCACGTGCACACGTGGTGGGAGTCGATCCTCGGCTTGAAGGTCAAGGCAGTGCAGGGAAAAGAGGTTCCTCTGGAATGGACTGACACATCTGGGGTACTCTTGGAATGGTGGCACGACCCTGGAGTTCCTCTCGCCTTTCCTGTGGAGAGCGCCTCCTCTTGAGATGCGACGGGAACGCCGGGAATTCTTTCCCTACGAAACAGGGAAAGGATCCCTCATCTCGAGCTAGGCGGCGGAAACGGGGCTCCCCTGGATGTGTGCGGGACCACCGTGCTTCCTCTCCAGTGGAGACGGGTATGTCGGGGAACTTCTTGAGTTGCAGCAAGTGTGTGAAGGACCCTTTGGAAGTTCCAGTGGTTAGATGTGATTAGCCTCGAGAAGCCTCAGCGGAAATGGGCCTCATCTTGCCTGGAGGGCAAAACTTCCTGGATTTTCTCGAGTTGCGGTAGGTGCTCTCGACTTACGACGGGGACCTCGGGGACCCGCTCTGGTGGCCTCAGGAATGGCCAGTCCCCATGCGAGTTCCTCGGGGGCCTCTCGGGATTCCCCTCCCGTCGATGCTGGGGCCTAAGACCTTGTGTGGAGTCGGGGCCGGAACCTGAGGATTCCTCTCCAGTTCTGACATGGATCTTGGGGTATTTCTGGAGTCTCCACAGGGGAGTCAGTCCTCGACTCGAATGCGCGCATGCACTTGCGCTTTCCTCCAGAGCGGTAGCAGCAGTGTCACGCAGTCTGCCGCGTGGATCAAAGGATCTATGGTTTTCCCTCGAGTCTTTCCCAGGAGGCTTTCCCACGAGGCTTTCCCACAGGGCTGTCCCACGTGCACACGTGGTGGGAGTCGATCCTCGGCTTGAACGTCAAGGCAGTGCAGGGAAAACAGGTTCCTCTGGAATGGTCTGACACATCTGGGGGACTCTTGGAATGGTGGCACGACCCTGCAGTTCCTCTCGCCTTTCCTGTGGAGAGCACCTCCTCTTGAGATGCGACGGGAACGCGGGGAATTCTTTCCCTACGAAACAGGGAAAGGATCCCTCATCTCGAGCTAGGAGGCGGAAACGGGGCTCCCCTGAATGTGTGCGGGACCCTCGTGCTTCCTCTCGAGTGGAGACGGGTATGTCGGAGAACTTCTTGAGTTGCAGCAAGGGTGTGAAGGACCCTTTGGAAATTCCAGTGGTTTGAGGTAATTATCCTCGAGAAGCCTCAGCGGAAATGGGCCTCATCTCGCCTGGAGGGCAAAACCTCCTGGATTTTCTCGAGTTGCGGCAGGTGCTCTCGACTTACGACGGGGACCTCAGGGACCCGCTCTGGTGGCCTCAGGAAAGGCCAGTCCACATGCGAGTTCCTCGGGGGCCTCTCGGGATTCCTCTCCCGTCGATGCCGGGGCCTAAGACCTTGTGTGGAGTAGGGGCCGGAACCTGAGGATTCCTCTCCAGTGCTGACATGGATCGTGGGGTACTTCTGGAGTCTCCCCAGGGGAGTCAGTCCTCGTCTCGAATGCGGGCATGCACTTGCGCTTTCCTCCAGAGCGGTAGCAGCAGTGTCACGCAGTCCGCCTCGTGGATCAAAGGATCTATGGTTTTCCCTCGAGACTTTCCCATGAGGCTTTCCAAAGAGGCTTTCCCACAGGGCTTTCCCACGTGCACACGTGGTGGGAGTCGATCCTCGGCTTGAACGTCAAGGCAGTGCAGGGAAAACAGGTTCCTCTGGAATGGACTGACACATCGGGGGGACTCTTGGAATGGTGTCACGACCCTGGAGTTCCTCTCGCCTTTCCTGTGGAGAGCGCCTCCTCTTGAGATGCGACGGGAACGCCGGGAATTCTTTCCCTACGAAACAGGGAAAGGATCCCTCATCTCGAGCTAGGAGGCGGAAACGGGGCTCCCCTGGATGTGTGCAGGACCCACGTGATTCCTCTCGAGTGGAGTCGGGTATGTCGGGGAACTTCTTGAGTTGCAGCAATGGTGTGAAGGACCCTTTGGAAGTTCCAGTGGTTAGATGTGATTGGCCTCGAGAAGCCTCAGCGGAAATGGGCCTCATCTCGCCTGGAGGGCAAAACCTCCTGGATTTTCTCGAGTTGCGGCAGGTGCTCTCGACTTACGACGGGGACCTCAGGGACCCGCTCTGGTGGCCTCAGGAAAGGCCAGTCCCCATGCGAGTTCCTCGGGGGCCTCTCGGGATTCCTCTCCCGTCGATGCCGGGGCCTAAGACCTTGTGTGGAGTTGGGGCCGGAACCTGAGGATTCCTCTCCAGTGCTGACATGGATCTTGGGGTACTTCTAGAGTCTCCCCAGGGGAGTCAGTCCTCGTCTCGAATGCGGGCATGCACTTGCGCTTTCCTCCAGAGCGGCAGCAGCAGTGTCACGCAGTCTGCCGCGTGGATCGAAGGATCTATGGTTTTCCCTCGAGTCTTTCCCACGAGGCTTTCCCACGTGGCTTTCCCACAGGGCTGTCCCACGTGCACACGTGGTGGGAGTCGATCCTCGGCTTGAACTTCATGGCAGTGCAAGGAAAACAGGTTCCTCTGTAATGGACTGACACATCTGGGGGACTCTTGGAATGGTGGCACGACCCTGGAGCTCCTCTCGCCTTTCCTGTGGCGAGCGCCTCCTCTTGAGATGCGACGGGAACGCCGGGAATTCTTTCCCTACGAAACAGTGAAAGGATCCCTCATCTCGAGCTAGGAGGCGGAAACGGGGCTCCCCTGGATGTGTGCAGGACCCACGTGCTTCCTCTCGAGTGGAGACGTGTATGTCGGGGAACTTCTTGAGTTGCAGCAAGGGTGTTAAGGACCCTTTGGAAGTTCCAGTAGTTAGACGTGATTAGCCTCGAGAAGCCTCAGCGGAAATGGGCCTCATCTCGCCTGGAGGGCAAAACCTCCTGGATTTTCTCGAGTTGCGGCAGGTGCTCTCGACTTACGACGGGGACCTCAGGGACCCGCTCTGGTGGCCTCAGGAAAGGCCAGTCCCCATGCGAGTTCCTCGGGGGCCTCTCGGGATTCCTCTCCCGTCGATGCCGGTGCCTAAGACCTTGTGTGGAGTCGGGGCCGGAACCTGAGGATTCCTCTCCAGTGCTGACATGGATCTTGGGGTTCTTCTGGAGTCTCCCCAGGGGAGTCAGTCCTCGTCTCGAATGCGGGCATGCACTTGCGCTTTCCTCCAGAGCGGTAGCAGCAGTGTCACGCAGACCAACGTGTGGATCAAAGGATCTATGGTTTTCCCTCGAGTCTTTCCCACGAGGCTTTCCCACGAGGCTTTCGCACAGGGCTGTCCCACGAGCACACGTGGTGGGAGTCGATCCTCGGCTTGAACGTCAAGGCAGTGCAGGGAAAACAGTTTCCTCTGTAATGGACTGACACATATGGGGTTACTTGGAATGGTGGCACGACCCTGGAGTTCCTCTCGCCTTTCCTGTGGGAGCGCCTCCTCTTGAGATGCGATCGGAACGCCGGGAATTCTTTCCCTACGAAACAGGGAAAGGATCCCTCATCTCGAGCTAGGAGGCAGAAACGGGGCTCCCCTGGATGTGTGCGGAACCCCACGTGCTTCCTCTCGAGTAGAGACGGGTATGTTGGGGAACTTCTTGAGTTGCAGCAAGGGTGTGAAGCACGCTTTGGAAGTTCCAGTGGTTAGACGTGATTCGCCTCGAGAAGCCTCAGCGGAAATGGGCCTCATCTCGCCTGGAGGGCAAAACCTCCTGGATTTTCTCGAGTTGCGGCAGGTGCTCTCGACTTACGACGGGGACCTCAGGGACCCGCCCTGGTGGCCTCAGGAAAGGCCAGTCCCCATGCGAGTTCCTCGGGGGCCTCTCGGCATTCCTCTCCCGTCGATGCCGGGGCCTAAGACCTTGTGTGGAGTCGGGGCCGGAACCTGAGGATTCCTCTCCAGTGCTGACATGGATCTTGGGGTACTTCTGGAGTCTCCCCAGGGGAGTAAGTCCTCGTCTCGAATGCGGGCATGCACTTGTGCTTTCCTCCAAAGCGGTAGCAGCAGTGTCACGCAGTCCGCCGCGTGGATCAAAGAATCTATGGTTTTCCCTCGAGTCTTTCCCACCAGGCTTTCCCACGAGGCTTTCCCACAGGGCTGTCCCACATGCACACGTGGTGGGAGTCGATCCTCGGCTTGAATGTCAAGGCGGTGCAGGAAAAACAGGTTCCTCTGAATTGGACTGACACATATGGGGTTTCTTGGAATGGTGGCACGACCCTGGAGTTCCTCTCGCCTTTCCTGTGGGAGCGCCTCCTCTTGAGATGCGATGGGAACGCCGGGAATTCTTTCCCTACGAAACAGGGAAAGGATCCCTCATCTCGAGCTAGGAGGCAGAAACGGGGCTCCCCTGGATGTGTGCGGAACCCCACGTGCTTCCTCTCGAGTGGAGACGGGTATGTTGGGGAACTTCTTGAGTTGCAGCAAGGGTGTGAAGCACCCTTTGGAAGTTCCAGTGGTTAGAAGTTATTAGCCTCGAGAAGCCTCAGCGGAAATGGGCCTCATCTCGCCTGGAGGGCAAAACCTCCTGGATTTTCTCGAGTTGCGGCAGGTGCTCTCGACTTACGACGGGGACCTCAGGGACCCGCTCTGGTGGCCTCAGGAAAGGCCAGTCCCCATGCGAGTTCCTCGGGGGCCTCTCGGCATTCCTCTCCCATCGATGCCGGGGCCTTAGACCTTGTGTGGAGTCGGGGCCGGAACCTGAGGATTCCTGTCCAGTGCTGACATGGATCTTGGGGTACTTCTGGAGTCTCCCCAGGGGAGTCAGTCCTCGTCTCGAATGCAGGCATGCACTTGCGCTTTCCTCCAGCGCGGTAGCAGCAGTGTCACGCAGTCCGCCGCGTGGATCAAAGGATCTATGGTTTTCCCTCGAGTCTTTCCCACGAGGCTTTCCCACGAGGCTTTCCCACAGGGCTGTCCCACGTGCACACGTGGTGGGAGTCGATCCTCGGCTTGAACGTCAAGGCAGTGCAGGGAAAACAGGTTCCTCTGGAATGGACTGACACATCTGGGGGACTCTTGGAATGGTGGCACGACCCTGGAGTTCCTCTCGCCTTTCCTGTGGAGAGCGCCTCCTCTTGAGATGCGACGGGAACGCCGGGAATTCTTTCCCTACGAAACAGGGAAAGGATCCCTCATCTCGAGCTAGGAGGCGGAAACGGGGCTCCCCTGGATGTGTGCGGGACCCCCCGTGCTTCCTCTCGAGTGGAGACGGGTATGTCGGGGAACTTCTTGAGTTGCAGCAAGGGTGTGAAGGACCCTTTGGAAGTTCCAGTGGTTAGACGTGATTAGCCTCAAGAAGCCGCAGCGGAAATGGGCCTCATCTCGCCTGGAGGGCAAAACCTCCTGGATTTTCTCGAGTTGCGGCAGGTGCTCTCGACTTACGACGGGAACCTCAGGGACCCGCTCTGGTGGCCTCAGGAAAGGCCAGTCCCCATGCGAGTTACTCGGGGGCCTCTCGGGATTCCTCTCCCGTCGATGCCGGGGCCTAAGACTTTGTGTGGATTCGGGGCCGGAACCTGAGGATTCCTCTCCAGTGCTGAGATGGATCTTGGGGTACTTCTGGAGTCTCCCCAGGGGAGTCAGTCCTCGTCTCGAATGCGGGCATGCACTTGCGCTTTCCTCCAGAGCGGTAGCAGCAGTGTCACGCAGTCCGCCGCGTGGATCAAAGGATCTATGGTTTTCCCTCGAGTCTTTCCCACGAGGCTTTCCCACGAGGCTTTCCCACAGGGCTGTCCCACGTGCACACGTGGTGGGAGTCGATCCTCGGCTTGAACTTCAAGGCAGTGCAGGGAAAACAGGTTCCTCTGGAATGGACTGACACATCTGGGGGTCTCTTGGAATGGTGCCACGACCCTGGAGTTCCTCTCGCCATTCCTGTGGAGAGCGCCTCCTCTTGAGATGCGACGGGAACGCCGGGAATTCTTTCCCTACGAAACAGGGAAAGGATCCCTCATCTCGAGCTAAGAGGCGGAAACGGGGCTTCCCTGGATGTGTGCGGGACCCCACGTGCTTCCTCTGGAGTGGAGACGGGTATGTCGCGGAACTGCTTCAGTTGCAGCAAGGGTGTGAAGGACCCTTTGGAAGTTCCAGTGGTTAGATGTGATTAGCCTCGAGAAGCCTCAGCGGAAATGGGCCTCATCTCGCCTGGAGGGCAAAACCTCCTGGATTTTCTCGAGTTGCGGCAGGTGCTCTGAACTAACGACGGGGACCTCAGGGACCCGCTCTGGTGGCCTCAGGAAAGGCCAGTCCGGATGCGAGTTCCTCGGGGGCCTCTCAGGATTCCTCTCCCGTCGATGCCGGGGCCTAAGACCTTGTGTGGAGTCGGGGCCGGAACCTGAGGATTCCTCTCCAGTGCTGACATGGATCTTGGGGTACTTCTGGAGTCTCCCCAGGGGAGTCAGTCCTCGTCTCGAATGCGGGCATGCACTTGCGCTTTCCTCCAGAGCGGTAGCAGCAGTGTCACGCAGTCCGCCACGTGGATCAAAGGATCTCTGGTTTTCTCTCGAGACTTTCCCACGAGGCTTTCCCACGAGGCTTTCCCACAGGGCTGTCCCACGTGCACACGTGGTGGGAGTCGATCCTCGGCTTGAAGGTCAAGGCAGTGCAGGGAAAAGAGGTTCCTCTGGAATGGACTGACACATCTGGGGTACTCTTGGAATGGTGGCACGACCCTGGAGTTCCTCTCGCCTTTCCTGTGGAGAGCGCCTCCTCTTGAGATGCGACGGGAACGCCGGGAATTCTTTCCCTACGAAACAGGGAAAGGATCCCTCATCTCGAGCTAGGCGGCGGAAACGGGGCTCCCCTGGATGTGTGCGGGACCACCGTGCTTCCTCTCCAGTGGAGACGGGTATGTCGGGGAACTTCTTGAGTTGCAGCAAGTGTGTGAAGGACCCTTTGGAAGTTCCAGTGGTTAGATGTGATTAGCCTCGAGAAGCCTCAGCGGAAATGGGCCTCATCTTGCCTGGAGGGCAAAACTTCCTGGATTTTCTCGAGTTGCGGTAGGTGCTCTCGACTTACGACGGGGACCTCGGGGACCCGCTCTGGTGGCCTCAGGAATGGCCAGTCCCCATGCGAGTTCCTCGGGGGCCTCTCGGGATTCCCCTCCCGTCGATGCTGGGGCCTAAGACCTTGTGTGGAGTCGGGGCCGGAACCTGAGGATTCCTCTCCAGATCTGACATGGATCTTGGGTTATTTCTGGAGTCTCCACAGGGGAGTCAGTCCTCGACTCGAATGCGCGCATGCACTTGCGCTTTCCTCCAGAGCGGTAGCAGCAGTGTCACGCAGTCTGCCGCGTGGATCAAAGGATCTATGGTTTTCCCTCGAGTCTTTCCCAGGAGGCTTTCCCACGAGGCTTTCCCACAGGGCTGTCCCACGTGCACACGTGGTGGGAGTCGATCCTCGGCTTGAACGTCAAGGCAGTGCAGGGAAAACAGGTTCCTCTGGAATGGTCTGACACATCTGGGGGACTCTTGGAATGGTGGCACGACCCTGCAGTTCCTCTCGCCTTTCCTGTGGAGAGCACCTCCTCTTGAGATGCGACGGGAACGCCGGGAATTCTTTCCCTACGAAACAGGGAAAGGATCCCTCATCTCGAGCTAGGAGGCGGAAACGGGGCTCCCCTGAATGTGTGCGGGACCCTCGTGCTTCCTCTCGAGTGGAGACGGGTATGTCGGAGAACTTCTTGAGTTGCAGCAAGGGTGTGAAGGACCCTTTGGAAATTCCAGTGGTTTGAGGTAATTATCCTCGAGAAGCCTCAGCGGAAATGGGCCTCATCTCGCCTGGAGGGCAAAACCTCCTGGATTTTCTCGAGTTGCGGCAGGTGCTCTCGACTTACGACGGGGACCTCAGGGACCCGCTCTGGTGGCCTCAGGAAAGGCCAGTCCACATGCGAGTTCCTCGGGGGCCTCTCGGGATTCCTCTCCCGTCGATGCCGGGGCCTAAGACCTTGTGTGGAGTAGGGGCCGGAACCTGAGGATTCCTCTCCAGTGCTGACATGGATCGTGGGGTACTTCTGGAGTCTCCCCAGGGGAGTCAGTCCTCGTCTCGAATGCGGGCATGCACTTGCGCTTTCCTCCAGAGCGGTAGCAGCAGTGTCACGCAGTCCGCCTCGTGGATCAAAGGATCTATGGTTTTCCCTCGAGACTTTCCCATGAGGCTTTCCAAAGAGGCTTTCCCACAGGGCTGTCCCACGTGCACACGTGGTGGGAGTCGATCCTCGGCTTGAACGTCAAGGCAGTGCAGGGAAAACAGGTTCCTCTGGAATGGACTGACACATCGGGGGGACTCTTGGAATGGTGTCACGACCCTGGAGTTCCTCTCGCCTTTCCTGTGGAGAGCGCCTCCTCTTGAGATGCGACGGGAACGCCGGGAATTCTTTCCCTACGAAACAGGGAAAGGATCCCTCATCTCGAGCTAGGAGGCGGAAACGGGGCTCCCCTGGATGTGTGCAGGACCCACGTGATTCCTCTCGAGTGGAGTCGGGTATGTCGGGGAACTTCTTGAGTTGCAGCAATGGTGTGAAGGACCCTTTGGAAGTTCCAGTGGTTAGATGTGATTGGCCTCGAGAAGCCTCAGCGGAAATGGGCCTCATCTCGCCTGTAGGGCAAAACCTCCTGGATTTTCTCGAGTTGCGGCAGGTGCTCTCGACTTACGACGGGGACCTCAGGGACCCGCTCTGGTGGCCTCAGGAAAGGCCAGTCCCTATGCGAGTTCCTCGGGGGCCTCTCGGGATTCCTCTCCCGTCTATGCCGGGGTCTAAGACCTTGTGTGGAGTTGGGGCCGGAACCTGAGGATTCCTCTCCAGTGCTGACATGGACCTTGGGGTACTTCTGGAGTCTCCCCAGGGGAGTCAGTCCTCGTCTCGAATGCGGGCATGCACTTGCGCTTTCCTCCAGAGCGGTAGCAGCAGTGTCACGCAGTCCGCCGCGTGGATCAAAGGATCTATGGTTTTCCCTCGAGTCTTTCCCACGAGGCTTTCCCACGAGGCTTTCCCACAGGGCTGTCCCACGTGCACACGTGGTGGGAGTCGATCCTCGGCTTGAACGTCAAGGCAGTGCAGGGAAAACAGGTTCCTCTGGAATGGACTGACACATCTGGGGGACTCTTGGATTGGTGGCACGACCCTGGAGTTCCTCTCGCCTTTCCTGTGGAGAGCGCCTCCTCTTGAGATGCGACGGGAACGCCGGGAATTCTTTCCCTACGAAACAGGGAAAGGATCCCTCATCTCGAGCTAGGAGGCGGAAACGGGGCTCCCCTGGATGTGTGCGGGACACCACGTGCTTCCTCTCGAGTGCAGACGGGTATGTCGGGGAACTTCTTGAGTTGCAGCAAGGGTGTGAAGGACCCTTTGGAAGTTCCAGTGGTTAGATGTGATTGGCCTCGAGAAGCCTCAGCGGAAATGGGCCTCATCTCGCCTGGAGGGCAAAACCTCCTGGATTTTCTCGAGTTGCGGCAGGTGCTCTCGACTTAAGACGGGGACCTCAGGGAACCGCTCTGGTGGCCTCAGGAAAGGCTAGTCCCCATGCGAGTTCCTCGGGGGCCTCTCGGGATTCCTCTCCCGTCGATGCCGGGGCCTAAGACCTTGTGTGGAGTCGGGGCCGGAACCTGAGGATTCCTCTCCAGTGCTGACATGGATCTTGGGGTACTTCTGGAGTCTCCCCAGGGGAGTCAGTCCTCGTCTCGAATGCGGGCATGCATTGCGCTTTCCTCCAGAGCGGTAGCAGCAGTGTCACGCAGTCCGCAGCGTGGATCAAAGGATCTATGGTTTTCCCTCGAGTCTTTCCCACGAGGCTTTCCCACGAGGCTTTCCCACAGGGCTTTCCCACGTGCACACGTGGTGCGAGTCGATCCTCGGCTTGAACGTCAAGGCAGTGCAGGGAAAACAGGTTCCTCTGGAATGGACTGACACATCTGGGGTACTCTTGGAATGGTGGCACGACCCTGGAGTTCCTCTCGCCTTTCCTGTGGAGAGCGCCTCCTCTTGAGATGCGACGGGAACGCCGGGAATTCTTTCCCTACGAAACAGGGAAAGGATCCCTCATCTCGAGCTAGGAGGCGGAAACGGGGCTCCCCTGGATGTGTGCGGGACACCACGTGCTTCCTCTCGAGTGCAGACGGGTATGTCGGGGAAGTTCTTGAGTTGCAGCAAGGGTGTGAAGGACCCTTTGGAAGTTCCAGTGGTTAGATGTGATTGGCCTCGAGAAGCCTCAGCGGAAATGGGCCTCATCTCGCCTGGAGGGCAAAACCTCCTGGATTTTCTCGAGTTGCGGCAGGTGCTCTCGACTTACGACGGGGACCTCAGGGACCCGCTCTGGTGGCCTCAGGAAAGGCCAGTCCCCATGCGAGTTCCTCGGGGGCCTCTCGGGATTCCTCTCCCGTCGATGCCGGGGCCTAAGACCTTGTGTCGAGTCGGGGCCGGAACCTGAGGATTCCTCTCCAGTGCTGACATGGATCTTGGGGTACTTCTGGAGTCTCCCCAGGGGAGTCAGTCCTCGTCTCGAATGCGGGCATGCACTTGCGCTTTCCTCCAGAGCGGTAGCAGCAGTGTCACGCAGTCCGCCGCGTGGATCAAAGGATCTATGGTTTTCCCTCGAGTCTTTCCCACGAGGCTTTCCCACGAGGCTTTCCCACAGGGCTGTCCCACGTGCACACGTGGTGGGAGTCGATCCTCGGCTTGAACGTCAAGGCAGTGCAGGGAAAACAGGTACCTCTGTAATGGACTGACACATCTGGGGGACTCTTGGAATGGTGTCACGACCCTGGAGTTCCTCTCGCCATTCCTGTGGAGAGCGCCTCCTCTTGAGATGCGACGGGAACGCCGGGAATTCTTTCCCTACGAAACAGGGAAAGGATCCCTCATCTCGAGCTAGGAGGCGGAAACGGGGCTCCCCTGGATGTGTGCGGGACCCCACGTGCTTCCTCTCGAGTGGAGACGGGTATGTCGGGGAACTTCTTGAGTTGCAGCAAGGGTGTGAAGGACCCTTTGGAAGTTCCAGTGGTTAGATGTGATTGGCCTCGAGAAGCCTCAGCGGAAATGGGCCTCATCTCGCCTGGAGGGCAAAACCTCCTGGATTTTCTCGAGTTGCGGCAGGTGCTCTCGACTTACGACGGGGACCTCAGGGACCCGCTCTGGTGGCCTCAGGAAAGGCCAGTCCCCATGCGAGTTCCTCGGGGGCCTCTCGGGATTCCTCTCCCGTCGATGCCAGGGCCTAAGACCTTGTGTGGAGTCGGGGCTGGAACATGAGGATTCCTCTCCAGTGCTGACATGGATCTTGGGGTACTTCTGGAGTCTCCCCAGGGGAGTCAGTCCTCGTCTCGAATGCGGGCATGCACTTGCGCTTTCCTCCAGAGCGGTAGCAGCAGTGTCACGCAGTCCGCCGCGTGGATCAAAGGATCTATGGTTTTCCCTCGTGTCTTTCACACGAGGCTTTCCCATGAGGCTTTCCCACAGGGCTGTCCCACGTGCACACGTGGTGGGAGTCGATCCTCGGCTTAAACGTCAAGGCAGTGCAGGGAAAACAGGTTCCTCTGGAATGGACTGACACATCTGGGGGACTCTTGGAATGGTGTCACGACCCTGGAGTTCCTCTCGCCTTTCCTGTGGAGAGCGCCTCCTCTTGAGATGCGACGGGAACGCCGGGAATTCTTTCCCTACGAAACAGGGAAAGGATCCCTCATCTCGAGCTAGGAGGCGGAAACGGTGCTCCCCTGGATGTGTGAGGGACCCCACGTGCTTCCTCTCGAGTGGAGACGGGTATGTCGGGGAACTTCTTGAGTTGCAGCAAGGGTGTGAAGGACCCTTTGGAAGTTCCAGTGGTTAGATGTGATTGGCCTCGAGAAGCCTCAGCGGAAATGGGCCTCATCTCGCCTGGAGGGCAAAACCTCCTGGATTTTCTCGAGTTGCGGCAGGTGCTCTCGACTTACGACGGGGACCTCAGGGAACTGCTCTGGTGGCCTCAGGAAAGGCCAGTCCCCATGCGAGTTCCTCGGGGGCCTCTCGGGATTCCTCTCCCGTCGATGCCGGGGCCTAAGACCTTGTGTGGAGTCGGGGCCGGAACCTGAGGATTCCTCTCCAGTGCTGACATGGATCTTGGGGTACTTCTGGAGTCTCCCCAGGGGAGTCAGTCCTCGTCTCGAATGCGGGCATGCACTTGCGCTTTCCTCCAGAGCAGTAGCAGCAGTGTCACGCAGTCCGCCGCGTGGATCAAAGGATCTATGGTTTTCCCTCGAGTCTTTCCCAAGAGGCTTTCCCACGAGGCTTTCCCACAGGGCTGTCCCACGTGCACACGTGGTGGGAGTCGATCCTCGGCTTGAACGTCAAGGCAGTGCAGGGAAAACAGGTTCCTCTGGAATGGACTGACACATCTGGGGGACTCTTGGAATGGTGGCACGACCCTGGAGTTCCTCTCGCCTTTCCTGTGGAGAGCGCCTCCTCTTGAGATGCGACGGGAACGCCGGGAATTCTTTCCCTACGAAACAGGGAAAGGATCCCTCATCTCGAGCTAGGAGGTGGAAACGGTGCTCCCCTGGATGTGTGAGGGACCCCACGTGCTTCCTCTCGAGTGGAGACGGGTATGTCGGGGAACTTCTTGGGTTGCAGCAAGGGTGTGAAGGACCCTTTGGAAGTTCCAGTGGTTAGATGTGATTGGCCTCGAGAAGACTCAGCGGAAATGGGCCTCATCTCGCCTGGAGGACAAAACCTCCTGGATTTTCTCGAGTTGCGGAAGGTGCTCTCGACTTACGACTGGGACCTCAGGGACCCGCTCTGGTGGCCTCAGGAAAGGCCAGTCCCCATGCGAGTTCCTCGGGGGCGTCTCGGGATTACTCCCCCGTCGATGCCGGGGCCTAAGACCTTGTGTTGAGTCGGGGCCGGAACCTGAGGATTCCTCTCCAGTGCTGACATGGATCTTGGGGTACTTCTGGAGTCTCCCCAGGGGAGTCAGTCCTCGTCTCGAATGCGGGCATGCACTTGCGCTTTCCTCCAGAGCGGTAGCAGCAGTGTCAGGCAGTCCGCCGCGTGGATCAAAGGATCTATGGTTTTCCCTCGAGTCTTTCCCACGAGGCTTTTCCACGAGGCTTTCCCACAGGGCTGTCCCATGTGCACACGTGGTGGGAGTGGATCCTCGGCTTGAACGTCAAGGCAGTGCAGGGAAAACAGGTTCCTCTGGAATGGACTGACACATCTGGGGGACTCTTGGAATGGTGTCACGACCCTGGAGTTCCTCTCGCCTTTCCTGTGGAGAGCGCCTCCTCTTGAGATGCGACGGGAACGCCGGGAATTCTTTCCCTACGAAACAGGGAAAGGATCCCTCATCTCGAGCTAGAAGGCGGAAACGGGGCTCCCCTGGATGTGTGCGGGACCCCACGTGCTTCCTCTCGAGTGGAGACGGGTATGTCGGGGAGCTTCTTGAGTTGCAGCAAGGGTGTGAAGGACCCTTTGGAAATTCCAGTGGTTAGATGTGATTGGCTTCGAGAAGCCACAGCGGAAATGGGCCTCATCTCGCCTGGAGGGCAAAATCTCTTGGATTTTCTCGAGTTGCGGCAGGTGCTCTCGACTTACGACGGGGACCTCAGGGACCCGCTCTGGTGGCCTCAGGAAAGGCCAGTCCCCATGCGAGTTCCTCGGGGGCCTCTCGGGATTCCTCTCCCGTCGATGCCAGGGCCTAAGACCTTGTGTGGAGTCGGGGCCGGAACATGAGGATTCCTCTCCAGTGCTGACATTGATCTTGGGGTACTTCTGGAGTCTCCCCAGGGGAGTCAGTCCTCGTCTCGAATGCGGGCATGCACTTGCGCTTTCCTTCAGAGCGGTAGCAGCAGTGTCACGCAGTCCGCCGCGTAGATCAAAGGATCTATGGTTTTCCCTCGAGTCTTTCACACGAGGCTTTCCCACGAGGCTTTCCCACAGGGCTGTCCCACGTGCACACGTGGTGGGAGTCGATCCTCGGCTTGAACGTCAAGGCAGTGCAGGGAAAACAGGTTCCTCTGGAATGGACTGACACATCTGGGGGACTCTTGGAATGGTGTCACGACCCTGGAGTTCCTCTCGCCTTTCCTGTGTAGAGCGCCTCCTCTTGAGATGCGACGGGAACGCCGGGAATTCTTTCCCTACGAAACAGGGAAAGGATCCCTCATCTCGAGCTAGGAGGCGGAAAAGGTGCTCCCCTGGATGTGTGAGGGACCCCACGTGCTTCCTCTCGAGTGGAGACGGGTATGTCGGGGAACTTCTTGAGTTGCAGCAAGGGTGTGAAGGACCCTTTGGAAGTTCCAGTGGTTAGATGTGATTGGCCTCGAGAAGCCTCAGCGGAAATGGGCCTCATCTCGCCTGGAGGGCAAAACCTCCTGGATTTTCTCGAGTTGCGGCAGGTGCTCTCGACTTACGACGGGGACCTCAGGGAACCGCTCTGGTGGCCTCAGGAAAGGCCAGTCCCCATGCGAGTTTCTCGGGGGCGTCTCGGGATTCCTCTCCCGTCGATGCCGGTGCCTAAGACCTTGTGTGGATTCGGGGCCGGAACCTGAGGATTCCTCTCCAGTGCTGACATGGATCTTGGGGTACTTCTGGAGTCTCCCCAGGGGAGTCAGTCCTCGTCTCGAATGCAGCCATGCACTTGCGCTTTCCTCCAGAGCGGTAGCAGCAGTGTCAGGCAGTCCGCCGCGTGGATCAAAGGATCTATGGTTTTCCCTCGAGTCTTTCCCACGAGGCTTTCCCACGAGGCTTTCCCACAGGGCTGTCCCACGTGCACACGTGGTGGGAGTCGATCCTCGGCTTGAACGTCAAGGCAGTGCAGGGAAAACAGGTTCCTCTGGAATGGACTGACACATCTGGGGGACTCTTGGAATGGTGTCACGACCCTGGAGTTCCTCTCGCCTTTCCTGTGGAGAGCGCCTCCTCTTGAGATGCGACGGGAACGCCGGGAATTCTTTCCCTACGAAACAGGAAAAGGATCCCTCATCTCGAGCTAGGAGGCGGAAACGGGGCTCCCCTGGATGTGTGCGGGACCCCACGTGCTTCCTCTCGAGTGGAGACGGGTATGTCGGGGAACTGCTTGAGTTGCAGCAATGGTGTGAAGGACCCTTTGGAAGTTCCAGTGGTTAGATGTGATTAGCCTCGAGAAGCCTCAGCGGAAATGGGCCTCATCTCGCCTGGAGGGCAAAACCTCCTGGATTTTCTCGAGTTGCTGCAGGTGCTCTCGACTTACGACGGGGACCTCAGGGACCCGCTCTGGTGGCCTCAGGAAAGGCCAGTCCCCATGCGAGTTCCTCGGGGGCCTCTCGGGATTCCTCTCCCGTCGATGCCGGGGCCTAAGACCTTGTGTGGAGTCGGGGCCGGAACCTGAGGATTCCTCTCCAGTGCTGACATGGATCTTGGGGTACTTCTGGAGTCTCCCCAGGGGAGTCAGTCCTCGTCTCGAATGCGGGCATGCACTTGCGCTTTCCTCCAGAGCAGTAGCAGCAGTGTCACGCAGTCCGCCGCGTGGATCAAAGGATCTATGGTTTTCCCTCGAGTCTTTCCCAAGAGGCTTTCCCACGAGGCTTTCCCACAGGGCTGTCCCACGTGCACACGTGGTGGGAGTCGATCCTCGGCTTGAACGTCAAGGCAGTGCAGGGAAAACAGGTTCCTCTGGAATGGACTGACACATCTGGGGGACTCTTGGAATGGTGGCACGACCCTGGAGTTCCTCTCGCCTTTCCTGTGGAGAGCGCCTCCTCTTGAGATGCGACGGGAACGCCGGGAATTCTTTCCCTACGAAACAGGGAAAGGATCCCTCATCTCGAGCTAGGAGGTGGAAACGGTGCTCCCCTGGATGTGTGAGGGACCCCACGTGCTTCCTCTCGAGTGGAGACGGGTATGTCGGGGAACTTCTTGGGTTGCAGCAAGGGTGTGAAGGACCCTTTGGAAGTTCCAGTGGTTAGATGTGATTGGCCTCGAGAAGACTCAGCGGAAATGGGCCTCATCTCGCCTGGAGGACAAAACCTCCTGGATTTTCTCGAGTTGCGGAAGGTGCTCTCGACTTACGACTGGGACCTCAGGGACCCGCTCTGGTGGCCTCAGGAAAGGCCAGTCCCCATGCGAGTTCCTCGGGGGCGTCTCGGGATTACTCCCCCGTCGATGCCGGGGCCTAAGACCTTGTGTTGAGTCGGGGCCGGAACCTGAGGATTCCTCTCCAGTGCTGACATGGATCTTGGGGTACTTCTGGAGTCTCCCCAGGGGAGTCAGTCCTCGTCTCGAATGCGGGCATGCACTTGCGCTTTCCTCCAGAGCGGTAGCAGCAGTGTCAGGCAGTCCGCCGCGTGGATCAAAGGATCTATGGTTTTCCCTCGAGTCTTTCCCACGAGGCTTTTCCACGAGGCTTTCCCACAGGGCTGTCCCATGTGCACACGTGGTGGGAGTGGATCCTCGGCTTGAACGTCAAGGCAGTGCAGGGAAAACAGGTTCCTCTGGAATGGACTGACACATCTGGGGGACTCTTGGAATGGTGTCACGACCCTGGAGTTCCTCTCGCCTTTCCTGTGGAGAGCGCCTCCTCTTGAGATGCGACGGGAACGCCGGGAATTCTTTCCCTACGAAACAGGGAAAGGATCCCTCATCTCGAGCTAGAAGGCGGAAACGGGGCTCCCCTGGATGTGTGCGGGACCCCACGTGCTTCCTCTCGAGTGGAGACGGGTATGTCGGGGAGCTTCTTGAGTTGCAGCAAGGGTGTGAAGGACCCTTTGGAAATTCCAGTGGTTAGATGTGATTGGCTTCGAGAAGCCACAGCGGAAATGGGCCTCATCTCGCCTGGAGGGCAAAATCTCTTGGATTTTCTCGAGTTGCGGCAGGTGCTCTCGACTTACGACGGGGACCTCAGGGACCCGCTCTGGTGGCCTCAGGAAAGGCCAGTCCCCATGCGAGTTCCTCGGGGGCCTCTCGGGATTCCTCTCCCGTCGATGCCAGGGCCTAAGACCTTGTGTGGAGTCGGGGCCGGAACATGAGGATTCCTCTCCAGTGCTGACATTGATCTTGGGGTACTTCTGGAGTCTCCCCAGGGGAGTCAGTCCTCGTCTCGAATGCGGGCATGCACTTGCGCTTTCCTTCAGAGCGGTAGCAGCAGTGTCACGCAGTCCGCCGCGTAGATCAAAGGATCTATGGTTTTCCCTCGAGTCTTTCACACGAGGCTTTCCCACGAGGCTTTCCCACAGGGCTGTCCCACGTGCACACGTGGTGGGAGTCGATCCTCGGCTTGAACGTCAAGGCAGTGCAGGGAAAACAGGTTCCTCTGGAATGGACTGACACATCTGGGGGACTCTTGGAATGGTGTCACGACCCTGGAGTTCCTCTCGCCTTTCCTGTGTAGAGCGCCTCCTCTTGAGATGCGACGGGAACGCCGGGAATTCTTTCCCTACGAAACAGGGAAAGGATCCCTCATCTCGAGCTAGGAGGCGGAAAAGGTGCTCCCCTGGATGTGTGAGGGACCCCACGTGCTTCCTCTCGAGTGGAGACGGGTATGTCGGGGAACTTCTTGAGTTGCAGCAAGGGTGTGAAGGACCCTTTGGAAGTTCCAGTGGTTAGATGTGATTGGCCTCGAGAAGCCTCAGCGGAAATGGGCCTCATCTCGCCTGGAGGGCAAAACCTCCTGGATTTTCTCGAGTTGCGGCAGGTGCTCTCGACTTACGACGGGGACCTCAGGGAACCGCTCTGGTGGCCTCAGGAAAGGCCAGTCCCCATGCGAGTTTCTCGGGGGCGTCTCGGGATTCCTCTCCCGTCGATGCCGGTGCCTAAGACCTTGTGTGGATTCGGGGCCGGAACCTGAGGATTCCTCTCCAGTGCTGACATGGATCTTGGGGTACTTCTGGAGTCTCCCCAGGGGAGTCAGTCCTCGTCTCGAATGCAGCCATGCACTTGCGCTTTCCTCCAGAGCGGTAGCAGCAGTGTCAGGCAGTCCGCCGCGTGGATCAAAGGATCTATGGTTTTCCCTCGAGTCTTTCCCACGAGGCTTTCCCACGAGGCTTTCCCACAGGGCTGTCCCACGTGCACACGTGGTGGGAGTCGATCCTCGGCTTGAACGTCAAGGCAGTGCAGGGAAAACAGGTTCCTCTGGAATGGACTGACACATCTGGGGGACTCTTGGAATGGTGTCACGACCCTGGAGTTCCTCTCGCCTTTCCTGTGGAGAGCGCCTCCTCTTGAGATGCGACGGGAACGCCGGGAATTCTTTCCCTACGAAACAGGAAAAGGATCCCTCATCTCGAGCTAGGAGGCGGAAACGGGGCTCCCCTGGATGTGTGCGGGACCCCACGTGCTTCCTCTCGAGTGGAGACGGGTATGTCGGGGAACTGCTTGAGTTGCAGCAATGGTGTGAAGGACCCTTTGGAAGTTCCAGTGGTTAGATGTGATTAGCCTCGAGAAGCCTCAGCGGAAATGGGCCTCATCTCGCCTGGAGGGCAAAACCTCCTGGATTTTCTCCAGTTGCTGCAGGTGCTCTCGACTTACGACGGGGACCTCAGGGACCCGCTCTGGTGGCCTCAGGAAAGGCCAGTCCCCATGCGAGTTCCTCGGGGGCCTCTCGGGATTCCTCTCCCGTCGATGCCGGGGCCTAAGACCTTGTGTGGAGTCGGGGCCGGAACCTGAGGATTCCTCTCCAGTGCTGACATGGATCTTGGGGTACTTCTGGAGTCTCCCCAGGGGAGTCAGTCCTCGTCTCGAATGCGGGCATGCACTTGCGCTTTCCTCCAGAGCGGTAGCAGCAGTGTCACGCAGTCCGCCGCGTGGATCAAAGGATCTATGGTTTTCCCTCGAGTCTTTCCAACGAGGCTCTCCCACGAGGCTTTCCCACAGGGCTGTCCCACGTGCACACGTGGTGGGAGTCGATCCTCGGCTTGAACGTCAAGGCAGTGCAGGGAAAATAGGTTCCTCTGGAATGGACTGACACATCTGGGGGACTCTTGGAATGGTGGCACGACCCTGGAGTTCCTCTCGCCTTTCCTGTGGAGAGCGCCTCCTCTTGAGATGCGACGGGAACGCCGGGAATTCTTTCCCTACGAAACAGGGAAAGGATCCCTCATCTCGAGCTAGGAGGCGGAAACGGGGCTCCCCTGGATGTGTGTGGGACACCACGTGCTTCCTCTCGAGTGCAGACGGGTATGTCGGGGAACTTCTTGAGTTGCAGCAATGGTGTGAAGGACCCTTTGGAAGTTCCAGTGGTTAGATGTGATTGGCCTCGAGAAGCCTCAGCGGAAATGGGCCTCATCTCGCCTGGAGGGCAAAACCTCCTGGATTTTCTCGAGTGGCTGCAGGTGCTCTCGACTTACGACGGGGACATCAGGGACCCGCTCTGGTGGCCTCAGGAAAGGCCAGTCCCCATGCGAGTTCCTCGGGGGCCTCTCGGGATTCCTCTCCCTTCGATGCCGGGGCCTAAGACCTTGTGTGGAGTCGGGGCCGGAACCTGAGGATTCCTCTCCAGTGCTGACATGGATCTTGTGGTACTTCTGGAGTCTCCCCAGGGGAGTCAGTCCTCGTCTCGAATGCGGGCATGTACTTGTGCTTTCCTCCAGAGCGGTAGCAGCAGTGTCAGGCAGTCCGCCGCGTGGATCAAAGGATCTATGCTTTTCCCTCGAGTCTTTCCCAGGAGGCTTTCCCACGAGGCTTTCCCACAGGGCTGTCCCAATTGCACACGTGGTGGGAGTCGATCCTCGGCTTGAACGTCAAGGCAGTGCAGGGAAAACAGGTTCCTCTGGAATGGACTGACACATCTGGTGGACTCTTGGAATGGTGGCACGACCCTGGAGTTCCTCTCGCCTTTCCTGTGGAGAGCGCCTCCTCTTGAGATGCGACGGGAACTCCGGGAATTCTTTCCCTACGAAACAGGGAAAGGATCCCTCATCTCGAGCTAGGAGGCGGAAACGGGGCTCCCCTGGATGTGTGCGGGACCCCACGTGCTTCCTCTCGAGTGGAGACGGGTATGTCGGGTAACTTCTTGAGTTGCAGCAATGGTGTGAAGGACCCTTTGGAAGTTCCAGTGGTTAGATGTGATTGGCCTCGAGAAGCCTCAGCGGAAATGGGCCTCATCTCGCCTGGAGGGCAAAACCTCCTGGATTTTCTCGAGTTGCTGCAGGTGCTCTCGACTTACGACGGGGACCTCAGGGACCCGCTCTGGTGGCCTCAGGAAAGGCCAGTCCCCATGAGAGTTCCTCGGGGGCCTCTCGGGATTCCTCTCCCGTCGATGCCGGGGCCTAAGAACTTGTGTGGAGTCGGGGCCGGAACCTGAGGATTCCTCTCCAGTGCTGACATGGATCTTGGGGTACTTCTGGAGTCTCCCCAGGGGAGTCAGTCCTCGTCTTGAATGCGGGCATGCACTTGCGCTTTCCTCCAGAGTGGTAGCAGCAGTGTCAGGCAGTCCGCCGCGTGGATCAAAGGATCTATGGTTTTCCCTCGAGTCTTTCCCACGAGGCTTTCCCACGAGGCTTTCCCACAGGGCTGTCCCACGTGCACACGTGGTGGGAGTCGATCCTCGGCTTGAACGTCAAGGCAGTGCAGGGAAAACAGGTTCCTCTGGAATGGACTGACACATCTGGGGGACTCTTGGAATGGTGGCACGACCCTGGAGTTCCTCTCGCCTTTCCTGTGGAGAGCGCCTCCTCTTGAGATGCGACGGGAACGCCGGGAATTCTTTCCCTACGAAGCAGGGAAAGGATCCCTCATCTCGAGCTAGGAGGCGGAAACGGGGCTCCCCTGGATGTGTGCGGGACCCCACGTGCTTCCTCTCGAGTGGAGACGGGTATGTCGGGGAACTTCTTGAGTTGCAGCAATGGTGTGAAGGACCCTTTGGAAGTTCCAGTGGTTAGATGTGATTGGCCTCGAGAAGCCTCAGCGGAAATGGGCCTCATCTCGCCTGGAGGGCAAAACCTCCTGGATTTTCTCGAGTTGCGGCAGGTGCTCTCGACTTACGACGGGGACCTCAGGGACCCGCTCTGGTGGCCTCAGGAAAGGCCAGTCCCCATGCGAGTTCCTCGGGGGCCTCTCGGGATTCCTCTCCCGTCGATGCCGGGGCCTAAGACCTTGTGTGGAGTCGGGGCCGGAACCTGAGGATTCCTCTCCAGTGCTGACATGGATCTTGGGGTACTTCTGGAGTCTCCCCAGGGGAGTCAGTCCTCGTCTCGAATGCGGGCATGCACTTGCGCTTTCCTCCAGAGCGGTAGCAGCAGTGTCACGCAGTCTGCCGCGTGGATCAAACGATCTATGGTTTTCCCTTGAGTCTTTCCCACGAGGCTTTCCCACGAGGCTTTCCCACAGGGCTGTCCCACGTGCACACGTGGTGGGAGTCGATCCTCGGCTTGAACGTCAAGGCAGTGCAAAGAAAATAGGTTCCTCTGGAATGGACTGACACATCCGGGGGACTCTTGGAATGGTGGCACGACCCTGGAGTTCCTCTCGCCTTTCCTGTGGAGAGCGCCTCCTCTTGAGATGCGACGGGAACGCCGGGAATTCTTTCCCTACGAAACAGGGAAAGGATCCCTCATCTCGAGCTAGGAGGCGGAAACGGGGCTCCCCTGGATGTGTGCGGGACCCCACGTGCTTCCTCTCGAGTGGAGACGGGTATGTCGGGGAACTTCTTGAGTTGCAGCAATGGTGTGAAGGACCCTTTGGAAGTTCCAGTGGTTAGATGTGATTGGCCTCGAGAAGCCTCAGCGGAAATGGGCCTCATCTCGCCTGGAGGGCAAAACCTCCTGGATTTTCTCGAGTTGCTGCAGGTGCTCTCGACTTAAGACGGGGACCTCAGGGACCCGCTCTGGTGGCCTCAGGAAAGGCCAGTCCCCATGCGAGTTCCTCGGGGGCCTCTCGGGATTCCTCTCCCGTCAATGCCGGGGCCTAAGACCTTGTGTGGAGTCGGGGCCGGAACCTGAGGATTCCTCTCCAGTGCTGAAATGGACCTTGGGGTACTTCTAGAGTCTCCCCAGGGGAGTCAGTCCTCGTCTCGAATGCGGGCATGCACTTGCGCTTTCCTCTAGAGCGGTAGCAGCAGTGTCACGCAGTCCGCCGCGTGGATCAAAGGATCTATGGTTTTCCCTCGAGTCTTTCCCACGAGGCTTTCCCACGAGGCTTTCCCACAGGGCTGTCCCACGTGCACACGTGGTGGGAGTCGATCCTCGGCTTGAACGTCAAGGCAGTGCAGGGAAAATAGGTTCCTCTGGAATGGACTGACACATCTGGGGGACTCTTGGAATGGTGGCACGACCCTGGAGTTCCTCTCGCCTTTCCTGTGGAGAGCGCCTCCTCTTGAGATGCGACGGGAACGCCGGGAATTCTTTCCCTACGAAACAGGGAAAGGATCCCTCATCTCGAGCTAGGAGGCGGAAACGGGGCTCCCCTGGATGTGTGTGGGACACCACGTGCTTCCTCTCGAGTGCAGACGGGTATGTCGGGGAACTTCTTGAGCTGCAGCAATGGTGTGAAGGACCCTTTGGAAGTTCCAGTGGTTAGATGTGATTGGCCTCGAGAAGCCTCAGCGGAAATGGGCCTCATCTCGCCTGAAGGGCAAAACCTCCTGGATTTTCTCGAGTGGCTGCAGGTGCCCTCGACTTACGACGGGGACATCAGGGACCCGCTCTGGTGGCCTCAGGAAAGGCCAGTCCCCATGCGAGTTCCTCGGGGGCCTCTCGGGATTCCTCTCCCTTCGATGCCGGGGCCTAAGACCTTGTGTGGAGTCGGGGCCGGAACCTGAGGATTCCTCTCCAGTGCTGACATGGATCTTGGGGTACTTCTGGAGTCTCCCCAGGGGAGTCAGTCCTCGTCTCGAATGCGGGCATGTACTTGCGCTTTCCTCCAGAGCGGTAGCAGCAGTGTCAGGCAGTCCGCCGCGTGGATCAAAGGATCTATGCTTTTCCCTCGAGTCTTTCCCAGGAGGCTTTCCCACGAGGCTTTCCCACAGGGCTGTCCCAATTGCACACGTGGTGGGAGTCGATCCTCGGCTTGAACGTCAAGGCAGTGCAGGGAAAACAGGTTCCTCTGGAATGAACTGACACATCTGGGGGACTCTTGGAATGGTGGCACGACCCTGGAGTTCCTCTCGCCTTTCCTGTGGAGAGCGCCTCCTCTTGAGATGCGACGGGAACTCCGGGAATTCTTTCCCTACGAAACAGGGAAAGGATCCCTCATCTCGAGCTAGGAGGCGGAAACGGGGCTCCCCTGGATGTGTGCGGGACCCCACGTGCTTCCTCTCGAGTGGAGACGGGTATGTCGGGTAACTTCTTGAGTTGCAGCAATGGTGTGAAGGACCCTTTGGAAGTTCCAGTGGTTAGATGTGATTGGCCTCGAGAAGCCTCAGCGGAAATGGGCCTCATCTCGCCTGGAGGGCAAAACCTCCTGGATTTTCTCGAGTTGCTGCAGGTGCTCTCGACTTACGACGGGGACCTCAGGGACCCGCTCTGGTGGCCTCAGGAAAGGCCAGTCCCCATGAGAGTTCCTCGGGGGCCTCTCGGGATTCCTCTCCCGTCGATGCCGGGGCCTAAGAACTTGTGTGGAGTCGCGGCCGGAACCTGAGGATTCCTCTCCAGTGCTGACATGGATCTTGGGGTACTTCTGGAGTCTCCCCAGGGGAGTCAGTCCTCGTCTTGAATGCGGGCATGCACTTGCGCTTTCCTCCAGAGTGGTAGCAGCAGTGTCAGGCAGTCCGCCGCGTGGATCAAAGGATCTATGGTTTTCCCTCGAGTCTTTCCCAGGAGGCTTTCCCACGAGGCTTTCCCACAGGGCTGTCCCACGTGCACACGTGGTGGGAGTCGATCCTCGGCTTGAACGTCAAGGCAGTGCAGGGAAAACAGGTTCCTCTGGAATGGACTGACACATCTGGGGGACTCTTGGAATGGTGGCACGACCCTGGAGTTCCTCTCGCCTTTCCTGTGGAGAGCGCCTCCTCTTGAGATGCGACGGGAACGCCGGGAATTCTTTCCCTACGAAGCAGGGAAAGGATCCCTCATCTCGAGCTAGGAGGCGGAAACGGGGCTCCCCTGGATGTGTGCGGGACCCCACGTGCTTCCTCTCGAGTGGAGACGGGTATGTCAGGGAACTTCTTGAGTTGCAGCAATGGTGTGAAGGACCCTTTGGAAGTTCCAGTGGTTAGATGTGATTGGCCTCGAGAAGCCTCAGCGGAAATGGGCCTCATCTCGCCTGGAGGGCAAAACCTCCTGGATTTTCTCGAGTTGCGGCAGGTGCTCTCGACTTACGACGGGGACCTCAGGGACCCGCTCTGGTGGCCTCAGGAAAGGCCAGTCCCCATGCGAGTTCCTCGGGGGCCTCTCGGGATTCCTCTCCCGTCGATGCCGGGGCCTAAGACCTTGTGTGGAGTCGGGGCCGGAACCTGAGGATTCCTCTCCAGTGCTGACATGGATCTTGGGGTACTTCTGGAGTCTCCCCAGGGGAGTCAGTCCTCGTCTCGAATGCGGGCATGCACTTGCGCTTTCCTCCAGAGCGGTAGCAGCAGTGTCACGCAGTCTGCCGCGTGGATCAAACGATCTATGGTTTTCCCTTGAGTCTTTCCCACGAGGCTTTCCCACGAGGCTTTCCCACAGGGCTGTCCCACGTGCACACGTGGTGGGAGTCGATCCTCGGCTTGAACGTCAAGGCAGTGCAAAGAAAATAGGTTCCTCTGGAATGGACTGACACATCTGGGGGACTCTTGGAATGGTGGCACGACCCTGGAGTTCCTCTCGCCTTTCCTGTGGAGAGCGCCTCCTCTTGAGATGCGACGGGAACGCCGGGAATTCTTTCCCTACGAAACAGGGAAAGGATCCCTCATCTCGAGCTAGGAGGAGGAAACGGGGCTCCCCTGGATGTGTGCGGGACACCACGTGCTTCCTCTCGAGTGGAGACGGGTATGTCGGGGAACTTCTTGAGTTGCAGCAATGCTGTGAAGGACCCTTTGGAAGTTCCAGTGGTTAGATGTGATTGGCCTCGAGAAGCCTCAGCGGAAATGGGCCTCATCTCGCCTGGAGGGCAAAACCTCCTGGATTTTCTCGAGTTGCGGCAGGTGCTCTCGACTTACGACGGGGACCTCAGAGACCCGCTCTGCTGGCCTCAGAAAAGGCCAGTCCCCATGCGAGTTCCTCGGGGACCTCTCGGGATTCCTCTCCCTTCGATGCCGGGGCCTAAGACCTTGTGTGGAGTCGGGGCCGGAACCTGAGGATTCCTCTCCAGTGCTGACATGGATCTTGGGGTACTTCTGGAGTCTCCCCAGGGGAGTCAGTCCTCGTCTCGAATGCGGGCATGCACTTGCGCTTTACTCCAGAGCGGTAGCAGCAGTGTCAGGCAGTCCGCCGCGTGGATCAAAGGATCTATGGTTTTCCCTCGAGTCTTTCCCAGGAGGCTTTCCCACGAGGCTTTCCCACAGGGCTGTCCCACGTGCACACGTGGTGGGAGTCGATCCTCGGCTTGAACGTCAAGGCAGTGCAGGGAAAACAGGTTCCTCTGGAATGGACTGACACATCTGGGGGACTCTTGGAATGGTGGCACGACCCTGGAGTTCCTCTCGCCTTTCCTGTGGAGAGCGCCTCCTCTTGAGATGCGACGGGAACGCCGGGAATTCTTTCCCTACGAAACAGGGAAAGGATCCCTCATCTCGAGCTAGGAGGCGGAAACGGGGCTCCCCTAGATGTGTGCGGAACCCCACGTGCTTCCTCTCGAGTGGAGACGGGTATGTCGGGGAACATCTTGAGTTGCAGCAATGGTGTGAAGGACCCTTTGGAAGTTCCAGTGTTTAGATGTGATTGGCCTCGAGAACCTCAGCGGAAATGGGCCTCATCTCGCCTGGAGGGCAAAACCTCCTGGATTTTCTCGAGTTGCGGCAGGTGCTCTCGACTTACGACGGGGACCTCAGGGACCCGCTCTGGTGGCCTCAGGAAAGGCCAGTCCCCATGCGAGTTCCTCGGGGGTCTCTCGGGATTCCTCTCCCGTCGATGCCGGGGCCTAAGACCTTGTTTGGAGTCGGGGCCGGAACCTGAGGATTCCTCTCCAGTGCTGACATGGATCTTGGGGTACTTCTGGAGTCTCCCCAGGGGAGTCAGTCCTCGTCTCGAATGCGGGCATGCACTTGCGCTTTCCTCCAGAGCGGTAGCAGCAGTGTCACGCAGTCCGCCGCGTGGATCAAAGGATCTATGGTTTTCCCTCGGGTCTTTTCCCACGAGACTTTCCCACGAGGCTTTCCCACAGGGCTGTCCCACGTCCACACGTGGTGGGAGTCGATCTTCGGCTTGAACGTCAAGGCAGTGCAGGGAAAACAGGTTCCTCTGGAATGGACTGACACATCTGGGGGACTCTTGGAATGGTGTTTCGACCCTTAAGTTCCTCTCGCCTTTCCTGTGGAGAGCGCCTCCTCTTGAGATGCGACGGGAACGCCGGGAATTCTTTCCCTACGAAACAGGGAAAGGATCCCTCATCTCGAGCTAGGAGGCGAAACGGGGCTCCCCTGGTTGTGTGCGGGACACCATGTGCTTCCTCTCGAGTGGAGACGGGTATGTCGGGGAACTTCTTGAGTTGCAGCAATGGTGTGAAGGACCCTTTGGAATTTCCAGTGGTTAGATGTGATTGGCCTCGAGAAGCCTCAGCGGAAATGGGCCTCATCTCGCCTGGAGGGCAAAACCTCCTGGATTTTCTCGAGTTGCGGCAGGTGCTCTCGACTTACGACGGGGACCTCAGGGAACTGCTCTGGTGGCCTCAGGAAAGGCCAGTCCCCATGCGAGTTCCTCGGGGGCCTCTCGGGATTCCTCTCCCGTCGATGCCGGGGCCTAAGACCTTGTGTGGAGTCGGGGCCGGAACCTGAGGATTCCTCTCCAGTGCTGACATGGATCTTGGGGTACTTCTGGAGTCTCCCCAGGGGAGTCAGTCCTCGTCTCGAATGCGGGCATGCACTTGCGCTTTCCTCCAGAGCGGTAGCAGCAGTGTCACGCAGTCCGCCGCGTGGATCAAAGGATCTATGGTTTTCCCTCGAGTCTTTCCCAAGAGGCTTTCCCACGAGGCTTTCCCACAGGGCTGTCCCACGTGCACACGTGGTGGGAGTCGATCCTCGGCTTGAACGTCAAGGCAGTGCAGGGAAAACAGGTTCCTCTGGAATGGACTGACACATCTGGGGGACTCTTGGAATGGTGTCACGACCCTGGAGTTCCTCTCGCCTTTCCTGTGGAGAGCGCCTCCTCTTGAGATGCGACGGGAACGCCGGGAATTCTTTCCCTACGAAACAGGGAAAGGATCCCTCATCTCGAGCTAGGAGGCGGAAACGGGGCTCCCCTGGATGTGTGCGGGACCCCACGTGCTTCCTCTCGAGTGGAGACGGGTATGTCGGGGAACTTCTTGAGTTGCAGCAATGGTGTGAAGGACCCTTTGGAAGTTCCAGTGTTTAGATGTGATTGGCCTCGAGAAGCCTCAGCGGAAATGGGCCTCATCTCGCCTGGAGGGCAAAACCTCCTGGATTTTCTCGAGTTGCGGCAGGTGCTCTCGACTTACGACGGGGACCTCAGGGACCCGCTCTGGTGGCCTCAGGAAAGGCCAGTCCCCATGCGAGTTCCTCGGGGGTCTCTCGGGATTCCTCTCCCGTCGATGCCGGGGCCTAAGACCTTGTGTGGAGTCGAGGCCGGAACCTGAGGATTCCTCTCCAGTGCTGACATGGATCTTGGGGTACTTCTGGAGTCTCCCCAGGGGAGTCAGTCCTCGTCTCGAATGCGGGCCTGCACTTGCGCTTTCCTCCAGAGCGGTAGCAGCAGTGTCACGCAGTCCGCCGCGTGGATCAAAGGATCTATGGTTTTCCCTCGGGTCTTTTCCCACGAGACTTTCCCACGAGGCTTTCCCACAGGGCTGTCCCACGTCCACACGTGGTGGGAGTCGATCTTCGGCTTGAACGTCAAGGCAGTGCAGGGAAAACAGGTTCCTCTGGAATGGACTGACACATCTGGGGGACCCTTGGAATGGTGTTTCGACCCTGGAGTTCCTCTCGCCTTTCCTGTGGAGAGCGCCTCCTCTTGAGATGCGACGGGAACGCCGGGAATTCTTTCCCTACGAAACAGGGAAAGGATCCCTCATCTCTAGCTAGGAGGCGAAACGGGGCTCCCCTGGATGTGTGCGGGACACCACGTGCTTCCTCTCGAGTGGAGACGGGTATGTCGGGGAACTTCTTGAGTTGCAGCAATGGTGTGAAGGACCCTTTGGAAGTTTCAGTGGTTAGATGTGATTGGCCTCGAGAAGCCTCAGCGGAAATGGGCCTCATCTCGCCTGGAGGGCAAAACCTCCTGGATTTTCTCGAGTTGCGGCAGGTGCTCTCGACTTACGACGGGGACCTCAGGGACCCGCTCTGGTGGCCTCAGGAAAGGCCAGTCCCCATGCGAGTTCCTCGGGGGCCTCTCGGGATTCCTCTCCCGTCGATGCCGGGGCCTAAGACCTTGTGTGGAGTCGGGGCCGGAACCTGAGGATTCCTCTCCAGTGCTGACATGGATCTTGGGGTACTTCTGGAGTCTCCCCAGGGGAGTCAGTCCTCGTCTCGAATGCGGGCATGCACTTGCGCTTTCCTCCAGAGCGGTAGCAGCAGTGTCACGCAGTCCGCCGCGTGGATCAAAGGATCTATGGTTTTCCCTCGAGTCTTTCCCACGAGGCTTTCCCACGAGGCTTTCCCACAGGGCTGTCCCACGTGCACACGTGGTGGGAGTCGATCCTCGGCTTGAACGTCAAGGCAGTGCAGGGAAAACAGGTTCCTCTGGAATGGACTGACACATCTGGGGGACTCTTGGAATGGTGGCACGACCCTGGAGTTCCTCTCGCCTTTCCTGTGGAGAGCGCCTCCTCTTGAGATGCGACGGGAACGCCGGGAATTCTTTCCCTACCAAACAGGGAAAGGATCCCTCATCTCGAGCTAGGAGGCGGGAACGGGGCTCCCCTGGATGTGTGCGGGACCCCACGTGCTTCCTCTCGAGTGGAGACGGGTATGTCGGGGAACTTCTTGAGTTGCAGCAATGGTGTGAAGGACCCTTTGGAAGTTCCCGTGGTTAGATGTGATTGGCCTCGAGAAGCCTCAGCGGAAATGGGCCTCATCTCGCCTGGAGGGCAAAACCTCCTGGATTTTCTCGAGTTGCGGCAGGTGCTCTCGACTTAAGACGGGGAACTCAGGGACCCGCTCTGGTGGCCTCAGGAAAGGCCAGTCCCTATGCCAGTTCCTCGGGGGCGTCTCGGGATTCCTCTCGCGTCGATGCCGGGGCCTAAGACCTTGTGTGGAGTCGGGGCCGGAACCTAAGGATTCCTCTCCAGTGCTGACATGGATCTTGGGGTACTTCTGGAGTCTCCCCAGGGGAGTCAGTCCTCGTCTCGAATGCGGGCATGCACTTGCGCTTTCCTCCAGAGCGGTAGCAGCAGTGTCACGCAGTCCGCCACGTGGATCAAAGGATCTATGGTTTTCCCTCGAGTCCTTCCCACGAGGCTTTCCCACGAGGCTTTCCCACAGGGCTGTCCCACGTGCACACGTGGTGGGAGTCGATCCTCGGCTTGAACGCCAAGGCAGTGCAGGGAAAACAGGTTCCTCTGAAATAGACTGACACATCTGGGGGACTCTTGGAATGGTGGCACGACCCTGGAGTTCCTGTCGCCTTTCCTGTGGAGAGCGCCTCCTCTTGAGATGCGACTGGAACGCCGGGAAGTCTTTCCCTACGAAACAGGGAAAGGATCCCTCACCTCGAGCTAGGAGGCGGAAACGGGGCTCCCCTGTATGTGTGCGGGACACCACGTGCTTCCTCTCGAGTGCAGACGGGTATGTCGGGGAACTTCTTGAGTTGCAGCAAGGGTGTGA
Source organism: Ovis canadensis (assembly GCF_042477335.2). Lineage (NCBI taxonomy): Eukaryota > Metazoa > Chordata > Mammalia > Artiodactyla > Bovidae > Ovis > Ovis canadensis. The sequence continues at coordinate 7,448,389 of NC_091252.1, forward strand.
AGGACCCTTTGGAAGTTCCAGTGGTTAGATGTGATTGGCCTCGAGAAGCCTCAGCGGAAATGGGCCTCATCTCTCCTGGAGGGCAAAACCTCCTGGATTTTCTCGAGTTGCGGCAGGTGCTCTCGACTTACGACGGGGACCTCAGGGACCCGCTCTGGTGGCCTCAGGAAAGGCCAGTCCCCATGCGAGTTCCTCAGGGGCCTCTCGGGATTCCTCTCCCATCGATGCCGGGGCCTAAGACCTTGTGTGGAGTCGGGGCCGGAACCTGAGGATTCCTCTCCAGTGCTGACATGGATCTTGGGGTACTTCTGGAGTCTCCCCAGGGGAGTCAGTAATCGTCTCGAACGCGAGCATGCACTTGCGCTTTCCTCCAGAGCTGTAGCAGCAGCGTCACGCAGTCCGCCGCGTGGATCAAAGGATCTATGGTTTTCCCTCGAGTCTTTCCCACGAGGCTTTCCCACGAGGCTTTCCCACAGGGCTGTCCCACGTGCACACGTGGTGGGAGTCGATCCTCGGCTTGAACGTCAAGGCAGTGCAGGGAAAACAGGTTCCTATGGAATGGACTGACATATCTGGGGGTCTCTTGGAATGGTGGCACAACCCTGGAGTTCCTCTCGCCTTTCCTGTGGAGAGCACCTCCTCTTGAGATGCGTCGGGAACGCCGGGAATTCGTTCCCTACGAAACAGGGAAGGATCCCTCATCTCGAGCTAGGAGGTGGAAACGGAGCTCCCCTGGATGTGTGAGGGAACCCACGTGCTTCCTCTCGAGTGGAGACGGGTATTTCGGGGAACTTCTTGAGTTGCGGCAATGGTGTGAAGGACCCTTTGGAAGTTCCAGTGGTTAGATGTGATTGGCCTCGAGAAGCCTCAGCGGAAATGGGCCTCATCTCGCCTGGAGGGCAAAACCTCCTGGATTTTCTCGAGTTGCGGCAGGTGCTCTCGACTTACGACGGGGACCTCAGGGAACCGCTCTGGTGGCCTCAGGAAAGGCCAGTCCCCATGCGAGTTCCTCGGGGGCCTCTCGGGATTCCTCTCCCGTCGATGCCGGGGCCTAAGACCTTGTGTGGAGTCGGGGCCGGATCCTGAGGATTCCTCTCCAGTGCTGACATGGATCTTGGGGTACTTCTGGAGTCTCCCCAGGGGAGTCAGTCCTCGTCTCGAATGCGGGCATGCACTTGCGCTTTCCTCCAGAGCGGTAGCAGCAGTGTCACGCAGTCCGCCGCGTGGATCAAAGGATCTATGGTTTTCCCTCGGGTCTTTTCCCACGAGACTTTCCCACGAGGCTTTCCCACAGGGCTGTCCCACGTCCACACGTGGTGGGAGTCGATCTTCGGCTTGAACGTCAAGGCAGTGCAGGGAAAACAGGTTCCTCTGGAATGGACTGACACATCTGGGGGACCCTTGGAATGGTGTTTCGACCCTGGAGTTCCTCTCGCCTTTCCTGTGGAGAGCGCCTCCTCTTGAGATGCGACGGGAACGCCGGGAATTCTTTCCCTACGAAACAGGGAAAGGATCCCTCATCTCTAGCTAGGAGGCGAAACGGGGCTCCCCTGGATGTGTGCGGGACACCACGTGCTTCCTCTCGAGTGGAGACGGGTATGTCGGGGAACTTCTTGAGTTGCAGCAATGGTGTGAAGGACCCTTTGGAAGTTTCAGTGGTTAGATGTGATTGGCCTCGAGAAGCCTCAGCGGAAATGGGCCTCATCTCGCCTGGAGGGCAAAACCTCCTGGATTTTCTCGAGTTGCGGCAGGTGCTCTCGACTTACGACGGGGACCTCAGGGACCCGCTCTGGTGGCCTCAGGAAAGGCCAGTCCCCATGCGAGTTCCTCGGGGGCCTCTCGGGATTCCTCTCCCGTCGATGCCGGGGCCTAAGACCTTGTGTGGAGTCGGGGCCGGAACCTGAGGATTCCTCTCCAGTGCTGACATGGATCTTGGGGTACTTCTGGAGTCTCCCCAGGGGAGTCAGTCCTCGTCTCGAATGCGGGCATGCACTTGCGCTTTCCTCCAGAGCGGTAGCAGCAGTGTCACGCAGTCCGCCGCGTGGATCAAAGGATCTATGGTTTTCCCTCGAGTCTTTCCCACGAGGCTTTCCCACGAGGCTTTCCCACAGGGCTGTCCCACGTGCACACGTGGTGGGAGTCGATCCTCGGCTTGAACGTCAAGGCAGTGCAGGGAAAACAGGTTCCTCTGGAATGGACTGACACATCTGGGGGACTCTTGGAATGGTGGCACGACCCTGGAGTTCCTCTCGCCTTTCCTGTGGAGAGCGCCTCCTCTTGAGATGCGACGGGAACGCCGGGAATTCTTTCCCTACCAAACAGGGAAAGGATCCCTCATCTCGAGCTAGGAGGCGGGAACGGGGCTCCCCTGGATGTGTGCGGGACCCCACGTGCTTCCTCTCGAGTGGAGACGGGTATGTCGGGGAACTTCTTGAGTTGCAGCAATGGTGTGAAGGACCCTTTGGAAGTTCCCGTGGTTAGATGTGATTGGCCTCGAGAAGCCTCAGCGGAAATGGGCCTCATCTCGCCTGGAGGGCAAAACCTCCTGGATTTTCTCGAGTTGCGGCAGGTGCTCTCGACTTAAGACGGGGAACTCAGGGACCCGCTCTGGTGGCCTCAGGAAAGGCCAGTCCCTATGCCAGTTCCTCGGGGGCGTCTCGGGATTCCTCTCCCGTCGATGCCGGGGCCTAAGACCTTGTGTGGAGTCGGGGCCGGAACCTAAGGATTCCTCTCCAGTGCTGACATGGATCTTGGGGTACTTCTGGAGTCTCCCCAGGGGAGTCAGTCCTCGTCTCGAATGCGGGCATGCACTTGCGCTTTCCTCCAGAGCGGTAGCAGCAGTGTCACGCAGTCCGCCACGTGGATCAAAGGATCTATGGTTTTCCCTCGAGTCCTTCCCACGAGGCTTTCCCACGAGGCTTTCCCACAGGGCTGTCCCACGTGCACACGTGGTGGGAGTCGATCCTCGGCTTGAACGCCAAGGCAGTGCAGGGAAAACAGGTTCCTCTGAAATAGACTGACACATCTGGGGGACTCTTGGAATGGTGGCACGACCCTGGAGTTCCTGTCGCCTTTCCTGTGGAGAGCGCCTCCTCTTGAGATGCGACTGGAACGCCGGGAAGTCTTTCCCTACGAAACAGGGAAAGGATCCCTCACCTCGAGCTAGGAGGCGGAAACGGGGCTCCCCTGTATGTGTGCGGGACACCACGTGCTTCCTCTCGAGTGCAGACGGGTATGTCGGGGAACTTCTTGAGTTGCAGCAAGGGTGTGAAGGACCCTTTGGAAGTTCCAGTGGTTAGATGTGATTGGCCTCGAGAAGCCTCAGCGGAAATGGGCCTCATCTCTCCTGGAGGGCAAAACCTCCTGGATTTTCTCGAGTTGCGGCAGGTGCTCTCGACTTACGACGGGGACCTCAGGGACCCGCTCTGGTGGCCTCAGGAAAGGCCAGTCCCCATGCGAGTTCCTCAGGGGCCTCTCGGGATTCCTCTCCCATCGATGCCGGGGCCTAAGACCTTGTGTGGAGTCGGGGCCGGAACCTGAGGATTCCTCTCCAGTGCTGACATGGATCTTGGGGTACTTCTGGAGTCTCCCCAGGGGAGTCAGTAATCGTCTCGAACGCGAGCATGCACTTGCGCTTTCCTCCAGAGCTGTAGCAGCAGCGTCACGCAGTCCGCCGCGTGGATCAAAGGATCTATGGTTTTCCCTCGAGTCTTTCCCACGAGGCTTTCCCACGAGGCTTTCCCACAGGGCTGTCCCACGTGCACACGTGGTGGGAGTCGATCCTCGGCTTGAACGTCAAGGCAGTGCAGGGAAAACAGGTTCCTATGGAATGGACTGACATATCTGGGGGTCTCTTGGAATGGTGGCACAACCCTGGAGTTCCTCTCGCCTTTCCTGTGGAGAGCACCTCCTCTTGAGATGCGTCGGGAACGCCGGGAATTCGTTCCCTACGAAACAGGGAAGGATCCCTCATCTCGAGCTAGGAGGTGGAAACGGAGCTCCCCTGGATGTGTGAGGGAACCCACGTGCTTCCTCTCGAGTGGAGACGGGTATTTCGGGGAACTTCTTGAGTTGCGGCAATGGTGTGAAGGACCCTTTGGAAGTTCCAGTGGTTAGATGTGATTGGCCTCGAGAAGCCTCAGCGGAAATGGGCCTCATCTCGCCTGGAGGGCAAAACCTCCTGGATTTTCTCGAGTTGCGGCAGGTGCTCTCGACTTACGACGGGGACCTCAGGGAACCGCTCTGGTGGCCTCAGGAAAGGCCAGTCCCCATGCGAGTTCCTCGGGGGCCTCTCGGGATTCCTCTCCCGTCGATGCCGGGGCCTAAGACCTTGTGTGGAGTCGGGGCCGGATCCTGAGGATTCCTCTCCAGTGCTGACATGGATCTTGGGGTACTTCTGGAGTCTCCCCAGGGGAGTCAGTCCTCGTCTCGAATGCGGGCATGCACTTGCGCTTTCCTCCAGAGCGGTAGCAGCAGCGTCACGCAGTCCGCCGCGTGGATCAAAGGATCTATGGTTTTCCCTCGAGTCTTTCCCACGAGGCTTTCCCACGAGGCTTTCCCACAGGGCTGTCCCACGTGCACACGTGGTGGGAGTCGATCCTCGGCTTGAACGTCAAGGCAGTGCAGGGAAAACAGGTTCCTCTGGAATGGACTGACACATCTGGGGGACTCTTGGAATGGTGGCACGACCCTGGAGTTCCTCTCGCCTTTCCTGTGGAGAGCGCCTCCTCTTGAGATGCGACGGGAACGCCGGGAATTCTTTCCCTACGAAACAGGGAAAGGATCCCTCATCTCGAGCTAGGAGGCGGGAACGGGGCTCCCCTGGATGTGTGCGGGACCCCACGTGCTTCCTCTCGAGTGGAGACGGGTATGTCGGGGAACTTCTTGAGTTGCAGCAATGGTGTGAAGGACCCTTTGGAAGTTCCAGTGTTTAGATGTGATTGGCCTCGAGAAGCCTCAGCGGAAATGGGCCTCATCTCGCCTGGAGGGCAAAACCTCCTGGATTTTCTCGAGTTGCGGCAGGTGCTCTCGACTTAAGACTGGGAACTCAGGGACCCGCTCTGGTGGCCTCAGGAAAGGCCAGTCCCTATGCCAGTTCCTCGGGGGCGTCTCGGGATTCCTCTCCCGTCGATGCCGGGGCCTAAGACCTTGTGTGGAGTCGGGGCCGGAACCTAAGGATTCCTCTCCAGTGCTGACATGGATCTTGGGGTACTTCTGGAGTCTCCCCAGGGGAGTCAGTCCTCGTCTCGAATGCGGGCATGCACTTGCGCTTTCCTCCAGAGCGGTAGCAGCAGTGTCACGCAGTCTGCCGCGTGGATCAAACGATCTATGGTTTTCCCTTGAGTCTTTCCCACGAGGCTTTCCCACGAGGCTTTCCCACAGGGCTGTCCCACGTGCACACGTGGTGGGAGTCGATCCTCGGCTTGAACGTCAAGGCAGTGCAAAGAAAGTAGGTTCCTCTGGAATGGACTGACACATCTGGGGGACTCTTGGAATGGTGGCACGACCCTGGAGTTCCTCTCGCCTTTCCTGTGGAGAGCGCCTCCTCTTGAGATGCGACGGGAACGCCGGGAATTCTTTCCCTACGAAACAGGGAAAGGATCCCTCATCTCGAGCTAGGAGGCGGAAACGGGGCTCCCCTGGATGTGTGCGGGACCCCACGTGCTTCCTCTCGAGTGGAGACGGGTATGTCGGGGAACTTCTTGAGTTGCAGCAATGGTGTGAAGGACCCTTTGGAAGTTCCCGTGGTTAGATGTGATTGGCCTCGAGAAGCCTCAGCGGAAATGGGCCTCATCTCGCCTGGAGGGCAAAACCTCCTGGATTTTCTCGAGTTGCGGCAGGTGCTCTCGACTTACGACGGGGACATCAGGGACCCGCTCTGGTGGCCTCAGGAAAGGCCAGTCCCCATGCGAGTTCCTCGGGGGCCTCTCGGGATTCCTCTCCCGTCGATGCCGGGGCCTAAGACCTTGTGTGGAGTCGCGGCCGGAACCTGAGGATTCCTCTCCAGTGCTGACATGGATCTTGGGGTACTTCTGGAGTCTCCCCAGGGGAGTCAGTCCTCGTCTCGAATGCGGGCATGCACTTGCGCTTTCCTCTAGAGCGGTAGCAGCAGTGTCACGCAGTCCGCCGCATGGATCAAAGGATCTATGCTTTTCCCTCGAGTCTTTCCCAGGAGGCTTTCCCACGAGGCTTTCCCACAGGGCTGTCCCACGTGCACACGTGGTGGGAGTCGATCCTCGGCTTGAACGTCAAGGAAGTGCAGGGAAAACAGGTTCCTCTGGAATGGACTGAAACATCTGGGGGACTCTTGGAATGGTGGCACGACCCTGGAGTTCCTCTCGCCTTTCCTGTGGAGAGCGCCTCCTCTTGAGATGCGACGGGAACGCCGGGAATTCTTTCCCTACGAAACAGGGAAAGGATCCCTCATCTCGAGCTAGGAGGAGGAAACGGGGCTCCCCTGGATGTGTGCGGGACCCCACGTGCTTCCTCTCGAGTGGAGACGGGTATGTCGGGGAACTTCTTGAGTTGCAGCAATGCTGTGAAGGACCCTTTGGAAGTTCCAGTGGTTAGATGTGATTGGCCTCGAGAAGCCTCAGCGGAAATGGGCCTCATCTCGCCTGGAGGGCAAAACCTCCTGGATTTTCTCGAGTTGCGGCAGGTGCTCTCGACTTACGACGGGGACCTCAGGGACCCGCTCTGGTGGCCTCAGGAAAGGAGAGTCCCCATGCGAGTTCCTCGGGGGCCTCTCAGGATTCCTCTCCCGTCGATGCCGGGGCCTAAGACCTTGTGTGGAGTCGGGGCCGGAAACTGAGGATTCCTCTCCAGTGCTGACATGGATCTTGGGGTACTTCTGGAGTCTCCCCAGGGGAGTCAGTCCTCGTCTCGAATGCGGGCATGCACTTGCGCTTTCCTCCAGAGCGGTAGCAGCAGTGTCACGCAGTCCGCCGCGTGGATCAAAGGATCTATGGTTTTCCCTCGGGTCTTTTCCCACGAGGCTTTCCCACGAGGCTTTCCCACAGGGCTGTCCCACGTCCACACGTGGTGGGAGTCGATCCTCGGCTTGAACGCCAAGGCAGTGCAGGGAAAACAGGTTCCTCTGGAATGGGCTGACACATCTGGGGGACTCTTGGAATGGTGGCACGACCCTGGAGTTCCTCTCGCCTTTCCTGTGGAGAGCGCCTCCTCTTGAGATGCGACGGGAACGCCGGGAATTCTTTCCCTACGAAACAGGGAAAGGATCCCTCATCTCGAGCTAGGAGGCGGAAACGGGGCTCCCCTGGATGTGTGCGGGACCCCACGTGCTTCCTCTCGAGTGGAGACGGGTATGTCGGGGAACTTCTTGAGTTGCAGCAATGGTGTGAAGGACCCTTTGGAAGTTCCAGTGTTTAGATGTGATTGGCCTCGAGAAGCCTCAGCGGAAATGGGCCTCATCTCGCCTGGAGGGCAAAACCTCCTGGATTTTCTCGAGTTGCGGCAGGTGCTCTCGACTTACGACGGGGACCTCAGGGACCCGCTCTGGTGGCCTCAGGAAAGGCCAGTCCCCATGCGAGTTCCTCGGGGGTCTCTCGGGATTCCTCTCCCGTCGATGCCGGGGCCTAAGACCTTGTGTGGAGTCGAGGCCGGAACCTGAGGATTCCTCTCCAGTGCTGACATGGATCTTGGGGTACTTCTGGAGTCTCCCCAGGGGAGTCAGTCCTCGTCTCGAATGCGGGCATGCACTTGCGCTTTCCTCCAGAGCGGTAGCAGCAGCGTCACGCAGTCCGCCGAGTGGATCAAAGGATCTATGGTTTTCCCTCGAGTCTTTCCCACGAGGCTTTCCCACGAGGCTTTCCCACAGGGCTGTCCCACGTGCACACGTGGTGGGAGTCGATCCTCGGCTTCAACATCAAAGCAGTGCAGGGAAAACAGGTTCCTCTGAAATAGACTGACACATCTGGGGGACTCTTGGAATGGTGGCACGACCTGGAGTTCCTCTCGCCTTTCCTGTGGAGAGCGCCTCCTCTTGAGATGCGACTGGAACGCCGGGAATTCTTTCCCTACGAAACAGGGAAAGGATCCCTCATCTCGAGCTAGGAGGCAGAAATGGGGCTCCCCTGGATGTGTGCGGGACCCCAAGTGCTTCCTCTCGAGTGGAGACGGGTATGTCGGGGAACTTCTTGAGTTGCAGCAATGGTGTGAAGGACCCTTTGGAAGTTCCAGTGGTTAGATGTGATTGGCCTCGAGAAGCCTCAGCGGAAATGGGCCTCATCTCGCCTGGAGGGCAAAACCTCCTGGATTTTCTCGAGTTGCGGCAGGTGCTCTCGACTTACGACGGGGACCTCAGGGACCCGCTCTGGTGGCCTCAGGAAAGGCCAGTCCCCATGCGAGTTCCTCGGGGGCCTCTCGGGATTCCTCTCCCGTCGATGCCGGGGCCTAAGACCTTGTGTGGAGTCGGGGCCGGAAACTGAGGATTCCTCTCCAGTGCTGACATGGATCTTGGGGTACTTCTGGAGTCTCCCCAGGGGAGTCAGTCCTCGTCTCGAATGCGGGCATGCACTTGCGCTTTCCTCCAGAGCGGTAGCAGCAGTGTCACGCAGTCCGCCGCGTGGATCAAAGGATCTATGGTTTTCCCTCGGGTCTTTTCCCACGAGGCTTTCCCACGAGGCTTTCCCACAGGGCTGTCCCACGTCCACACGTGGTGGGAGTCGATCCTCGGCTTGAACGCCAAGGCAGTGCAGGGAAAACAGGTTCCTCTGGAATGGACTGACACATCTGGGAGACTCTTGGAATGGTGTTTCGACCCTGGAGTTCCTCTCGCCTTTCCTGTGTAGAGCGCCTCCTCTTGAGATGCGACGGGAACGCCGGGAATTCTTTCCCTACGAAACAGGGAAAGGATCCCTCATCTCGAGCTAGGAGGCGGAAACGGGGCTCCCCTGGATGTGTGCGGGACCCCACGTGCTTCCTCTCGAGTGGAGACGGGTATGTCGGGGAACTTTTTGAGTTGCAGCAATGGTGTGAAGGACCCTTTGGAAGTTCCAGTGGTTAGATGTGATTGGCCTCGAGAAGCCTCAGCGGAAATGGGCCTCATCTCGCCTGGAGGGCAAAACCTCCTGGATTTTCTCGAGTTGCGGCAGGTGCTCTCGACTTACGACGGGGACCTCAGGGAACTGCTCTGGTGGCCTCAGGAAAGGCCAGTCCCCATGCGAGTTCCTCGGGGGCCTCTCGGGATTCCTCTCCCGTCGATGCCGGGGCCTAAGACCTTGTGTGGAGTCGGGGCCGGAACCTGAGGATTCCTCTCCAGTGCTGACATGGATCTTGGGGTACTTCTGGAGTCTCCCCAGGGGAGTCAGTCCTCGTCTCGAATGCGGGCATGCACTTGCGCTTTCCTCCAGAGCGGTAGCAGCAGTGTCACGCAGTCCGCCGCGTGGATCAAAGGATCTATGGTTTTCCCTCGAGTCTTTCCCACGAGGCTTTCCCACGAGGCTTTCCCACAGGGCTGTCCCACGTGCACACGTGGTGGGAGTCGATCCTCGGCTTGAACGTCAAGGCAGTGCAGGGAAAACAGGTTCCTCTGGAATGGACTGACACATCTGGGGGACTCTTGGAATGGTGTCACGACCCTGGAGTTCCTCTCGCCTTTCCTGTGGAGAGCGCCTCCTCTTGAGATGCGACGGGAACGCCGGGAATTCTTTCCCTACGAAACAGGGAAAGGATCCCTCATCTCGAGCTAGGAGGCGGAAACGGGGCTCCCCTGGATGTGTGCGGGACCCCACGTGCTTCCTCTCGAGTGGAGACGGGTATGTCGGGGAACTTCTTGAGTTGCAGCAATGGTGTGAAGGACCCTTTGGAAGTTCCAGTGTTTAGATGTGATTGGCCTCGAGAAGCCTCAGCGGAAATGGGCCTCATCTCGCCTGGAGGGCAAAACCTCCTGGATTTTCTCGAGTTGCGGCAGGTGCTCTCGACTTACGACGGGGACCTCAGGGACCCGCTCTGGTGGCCTCAGGAAAGGCCAGTCCCCATGCGAGTTCCTCGGGGGTCTCTCGGGATTCCTCTCCCGTCGATGCCGGGGCCTAAGACCTTGTGTGGAGTCGAGGCCGGAACCTGAGGATTCCTCTCCAGTGCTGACATGGATCTTGGGGTACTTCTGGAGTCTCCCCAGGGGAGTCAGTCCTCGTCTCGAATGCGGGCCTGCACTTACGCTTTCCTCCAGAGCGGTAGCAGCAGTGTCACGCAGTCCGCCGCGTGGATCAAAGGATCTATGGTTTTCCCTCGGGTCTTTTCCCACGAGACTTTCCCACGAGGCTTTCCCACAGGGCTGTACCACGTCCACACGTGGTGGGAGTCGATCTTCGGCTTGAACGTCAAGGCAGTGCAGGGAAAACAGGTTCCTCTGGAATGGACTGACACATCTGCGGGACTCTTGGAATGGTGTTTCGACCCTGGAGTTCCTCTCGCCTTTCCTGTGGAGAGCGCCTCCTCTTGAGATGCGACGGGAACGCCGGGAATTCTTTCCCTACGAAACAGGGAAAGGATCCCTCATCTCGAGCTAGGAGGCGAAACGGGGCTCCCCTGGATGTGTGCGGGACACCACGTGCTTCCTCTCGAGTGGAGACGGGTATGTCGGGGAACTTCTTGAGTTGCAGCAATGGTGTGAAGGACCCTTTGGAAGTTCCCGTGGTTAGATGTGATTGGCCTCGAGAAGCCTCAGCGGAAATGGGCCTCATCTCGCCTGGAGGGCAAAACCTCCTGGATTTTCTCGAGTTGCGGCAGGTGCTCTCGACTTACGACGGGGACCTCAGGGACCCGCTCTGGTGGCGTCAGGAAAGGCCAGTCCCCATGCGAGTTCCTCGGGGGCCTCTCGGGATTCCTCTCCCGTCGATGCCGGGGCCTAAGACCTTGTGTGGAGTCGGGGCCGGAACCTGAGGATTCCTCTCCAGTGCTGACATGGATCTTGGGGTACTTCTGGAGTCTCCCCAGGGGAGTCAGTCCTCGTCTCGAATGCGGGCATGTACTTGCGCTTTCCTCTAGAGCGGTAGCAGCAGTGTCACGCAGTCCGCCGCATGGATCAAAGGATCTATGCTTTTCCCTCGAGTCTTTCCCAGGAGGCTTTCCCACGAGGCTTTCCCACAGGGCTGTCCCACGTGCACACGTGGTGGGAGTCGATCCTCGGCTTGAACGTCAAGGCAGTGCAGGGAAAACAGGTTCCTCTGGAATGGACTGACACATCTGGGGGACTCTTGGAATGGTGGCACGACCCTGGAGTTCCTCTCGCCTTTCCTGTGGAGAGCGCCTCCTCTTGAGATGCGACGGGAACGCCGGGAATTCTTTCCCTACGAAACAGGGAAAGGATCCCTCATCTCGAGCTAGGAGGCTGAAACGGGGCTCCCCTAGATGTGTGGGGAACCCCACGTGCTTCCTCTCGAGTGGAGACGGGTATGTCGGGGAACATCTTGAGTTGCAGCAATGGTGTGAAGGACCCTTTGGAAGTTGCAGTGTTTAGATGTGATTGGCCTCGAGAAGCCTCAGCGGAAATGGGCCTCATCTCGCCTGGAGGGCAAAACCTCCTGGATTTTCTCGAGTTGCGGCAGGTGCTCTCGACTTACGACGGGGACCTCAGGGACCCGCTCTGGTGGCCTCAGGAAAGGCCAGTCCCCATGCGAGTTCCTCGGGGGTCTCTCGGGATTCCTCTCCCGTCGATGCCGGGGCCTAAGACCTTGTTTGGAGTCGGGGCCGGAACCTGAGGATTCCTCTCCAGTGCTGACATGGATCTTGGGGTACTTCTGGAGTCTCCCCAGGGGAGTCAGTCCTCGTCTCGAATGCGGGCATGCACTTGCGCTTTCCTCCAGAGCGGTAGCAGCAGTGTCACGCAGTCCGCCGCGTGGATCAAAGGATCTATGGTTTTCCCTCGGGTCTTTTCCCACGAGACTTTCCCACGAGGCTTTCCCACAGGGCTGTCCCACGTCCACACGTGGTGGGAGTCGATCCTCGGCTTGAACGTCAAGGCAGTGCAGGGAAAACAGGTTCCTCTGGAATGGACTGACACATCTGGGGGACTCTTGGAATGGTGTTTCGACCCTGAAGTTCCTCTCGCCTTTCCTGTGGAGAGCGCCTCCTCTTGAGATGCGACGGGAACGCCGGGAATTCTTTCCCTACGAAACAGGGAAAGGATCCCTCATCTCGAGCTAGGAGGCGAAACGGGGCTCCCCTGGTTGTGTGCGGGACACCACGTGCTTCCTCTCGAGTGGAGACGGGTATGTCGGGGAACTTCTTGAGTTGCAGCAATGGTGTGAAGGACCCTTTGGAAGTTCCAGTGGTTAGATGTGATTGGCCTCGAGAAGCCTCAGCGGAAATGGGCCTCATCTCGCCTGGAGGGCAAAACCTCCTGGATTTTCTCGAGTTGCGGCAGGTGCTCTCGACTTACGACGGGGACCTCAGGGACCCGCTCTGGTGGCCTCAGGAAAGGCCAGTCCCCATGCGAGTTCCTCGGGGGCCTCTCAGGATTCCTCTCCCGTCGATGCCGGGGCCTAAGACCTTGTGTGGAGTCGGGGCCGGAAACTGAGGATTCCTCTCCAGTGCTGACATGGATCTTGGGGAACTTCTGGAGTCTCCCCAGGGGAGTCAGTCCTCGTCTCGAATGCGGGCATGCACTTGCGCTTTCCTCCAGAGCGGTAGCAGCAGTGTCACGCAGTCCGCCGCGTGGATCAAAGGATCTATGGTTTTCCCTCGAGTCTTTCCCACGAGGCTTTCCCACGAGGCTTTCCCACAGGGCTGTCCCACGTGCACACGTGGTGGGAGTCGATCCTCGGCTTGAACGTCAAGGCAGTGCAGGGAAAACAGGTTCCTCTGGAATGGACTGACACATCTGGGGGACTCTTGGAATGGTGTCACGACCCTGGAGTTCCTCTCGCCTTTCCTGTGGAGAGCGCCTCCTCTTGAGATGCGACGGGAACGCCGGGAATTCTTTCCCTACGAAACAGGGAAAGGATCCCTCACCTCGAGCTAGGAGGCGGAAACGGGGCTCCCCTGGATGTGTGCGGGACACCACGTGCTTCCACTCGAGTGCTGATGGGTATGTCGGGGAACTTCTTGAGTTGCAGCAAGGGTGTGAAGGACCCTTTGGAAGTTCCAGTGGTTAGATGTGATTGGCCTCGAGAAGCCTCAGCGGAATTGGGCCTCATCTCGCCTGGAGGGCAAAACCTCCTGGATTTTCTCGAGTTGCGGCAGGTGCTCTCGACTTACGACGGGGACCTCAGGGACCCGCTCTGGTGGCCTCAGGAAAGGCCAGTCCCCATGCGAGTTCCTCGGGGGCGTCTCGGGATTCCTCTCCCGTCGATGCCGGGGCCTAAGACCTTGTGTGGAGTCGGGGCCGGAACCTAAGGATTCCTCTCCAGTGCTGACATGGATCTTGGGGTACTTCTGGAGTCTCCCCAGGGGAGTCAGTCCTCGTCTCGAATGCGGGCATGCACTTGCGCTTTCCTCCAGAGCGGTAGCAGCAGCGTCACGCAGTCCGCCGAGTGGATCAAAGGATCTATGGTTTTCCCTCGAGTCTTTCCCACGAGGCTTTCCCACGAGGCTTTCCCACAGGGCTGTCCCACGTGCACACGTGGTGGGAGTCGATCCTCGGCTTGAACATCAAAGCAGTGCAGGGAAAACAGGTTCCTCTGAAATAGACTGACACATCTGGGGGACTCTTGGAATGGTGGCACGACCTGGAGTTCCTCTCGCCTTTCCTGTGGAGAGCGCCTCCTCTTGAGATGCGACTGGAACGCCGGGAATTCTTTCCCTACGAAACAGGGAAAGGATCCCTCATCTCGAGCTAGGAGGCAGAAATGGGGCTCCCCTGGATGTGTGCGGGACCCCAAGTGCTTCCTCTCGAGTGGAGACGGGTATGTCGGGGAACTTCTTGAGTTGCAGCAATGGTGTGAAGGACCCTTTGGAAGTTCCAGTGGTTAGATGTGATTGGCCTCGAGAAGCCTCAGCGGAAATGGGCCTCATCTCGCCTGGAGGGCAAAACCTCCTGGATTTTCTCGAGTTGCGGCAGGTGCTCTCGACTTACGACGGGGACCTCAGGGACCCGCTCTGGTGGCCTCAGGAAAGGCCAGTCCCCATGCGAGTTCCTCGGGGGCCTCTCAGGATTCCTCTCCCGTCGATGCCGGGGCCTAAGACCTTGTGTGGAGTCGGGGCCGGAAACTGAGGATTCCTCTCCAGTGCTGACATGGATCTTGGGGTACTTCTGGAGTCTCCCCAGGGGAGTCAGTCCTCGTCTCGAATGCGGGCATGCACTTGCGCTTTCCTCCAGAGCGGTAGCAGCAGTGTCACGCAGTCCGCCGCGTGGATCAAAGGATCTATGGTTTTCCCTCGAGTCTTTCCCACGAGGCTTTCCCACGAGGCTTTCCCACAGGGCTGTCCCACGTGCACACGTGGTGGGAGTCGATCCTCGGCTTGAACGTCAAGGCAGTGCAGGGAAAACAGGTTCCTCTGGAATGGACTGACACATCTGGGGGACTCTTGGAATGGTGTCACGACCCTGGAGTTCCTCTCGCCTTTCCTGTGGAGAGCGCCTCCTCTTGAGATGCGACGGGAACGCCGGGAATTCTTTCCCTACGAAACAGGGAATGGATCCCTCATCTCGAGCTAGGAGGCGGAAACGGGGCTCCCCTGGATGTGTGCGGGACCCCACGTGCTTCCTCTCGAGTGGAGACGGGTATGTTGGGGAACTTCTTGAGTTGCAGCAATGGTGTGAAGGACCCTTTGGAAGTTCCAGTGTTTAGATGTGATTGGCCTCGAGAAGCCTCAGCGGAAATGGGCCTCATCTCGCCTGGAGGGCAAAACCTCCTGGATTTTCTCGAGTTGCGGCAGGTGCTCTCGACTTACGACGGGGACCTCAGGGACCCGCTCTGGTGGCCTCAGGAAAGGCCAGTCCCCATGCGAGTTCCTCGGGGGTCTCTCGGGATTCCTCTCCCGTCGATGCCGGGGCCTAAGACCTTGTGTGGAGTCGAGGCCGGAACCTGAGGATTCCTCTCCAGTGCTGACATGGATCTTGGGGTACTTCTGGAGTCTCCCCAGGGGAGTCAGTCCTCGTCTCGAATGCGGGCATGCACTTGCGCTTTCCTCCAGAGCGGTAGCAGCAGCGTCACGCAGTCCGCCGAGTGGATCAAAGGATCTATGGTTTTCCCTCGAGTCTTTCCCACGAGGCTTTCCCACGAGGCTTTCCCACAGGGCTGTCCCACGTGCACACGTGGTGGGAGTCGATCCTCGGCTTGAACATCAAAGCAGTGCAGGGAAAACAGGTTCCTCTGAAATAGACTGACACATCTGGGGGACTCTTGGAATGGTGGCACGACCTGGAGTTCCTCTCGCCTTTCCTGTGGAGAGCGCCTCCTCTTGAGATGCGACTGGAACGCCGGGAATTCTTTCCCTACGAAACAGGGAAAGGATCCCTCATCTCGAGCTAGGAGGCAGAAATGGGGCTCCCCTGGATGTGTGCGGGACCCCAAGTGCTTCCTCTCGAGTGGAGACGGGTATGTCGGGGAACTTCTTGAGTTGCAGCAATGGTGTGAAGGACCCTTTGGAAGTTCCAGTGGTTAGATGTGATTGGCCTCGAGAAGCCTCAGCGGAAATGGGCCTCATCTCGCCTGGAGGGCAAAACCTCCTGGATTTTCTCGAGTTGCGGCAGGTGCTCTCGACTTACGACGGGGACCTCAGGGACCCGCTCTGGTGGCCTCAGGAAAGGCCAGTCCCCATGCGAGTTCCTCGGGGGCCTCTCAGGATTCCTCTCCCGTCGATGCCGGGGCCTAAGACCTTGTGTGGAGTCGGGGCCGGAAACTGAGGATTCCTCTCCAGTGCTGACATGGATCTTGGGGTACTTCTGGAGTCTCCCCAGGGGAGTCAGTCCTCGTCTCGAATGCGGGCATGCACTTGCGCTTTCCTCCAGAGCGGTAGCAGCAGTGTCACGCAGTCCGCCGCGTGGATCAAAGGATCTATGGTTTTCCCTCGGGTCTTTTCCCACGAGGCTTTCCCACGAGGCTTTCCCACAGGGCTGTCCCACGTCCACACGTGGTGGGAGTCGATCCTCGGCTTGAACGCCAAGGCAGTGCAGGGAAAACAGGTTCCTCTGGAATGGACTGACACATCTGGGGGACTCTTGGAATGGTGTTTCGACCCTGGAGTTCCTCTCGCCTTTCCTGTGTAGAGCGCCTCCTCTTGAGATGCGACGGGAACGCCGGGAATTCTTTCCCTACGAAACAGGGAAAGGATCCCTCATCTCGAGCTAGGAGGCGGAAACGGGGCTCCCCTGGATGTGTGCGGGACCCCACGTGCTTCCTCTCGAGTGGAGACGGGTATGTCGGGGAACTTTTTGAGTTGCAGCAATGGTGTGAAGGACCCTTTGGAAGTTCCAGTGGTTAGATGTGATTGGCCTCGAGAAGCCTCAGCGGAAATGGGCCTCATCTCGCCTGGAGGGCAAAACCTCCTGGATTTTCTCGAGTTGCGGCAGGTGCTCTCGACTTACGACGGGGACCTCAGGGAACTGCTCTGGTGGCCTCAGGAAAGGCCAGTCCCCATGCGAGTTCCTCGGGGGCCTCTCGGGATTCCTCTCCCGTCGATGCCGGGGCCTAAGACCTTGTGTGGAGTCGGGGCCGGAACCTGAGGATTCCTCTCCAGTGCTGACATGGATCTTGGGGTACTTCTGGAGTCTCCCCAGGGGAGTCAGTCCTCGTCTCGAATGCGGGCATGCACTTGCGCTTTCCTCCAGATCGGTAGCAGCAGTGTCACGCAGTCCGCCGCGTGGATCAAAGGATCTATGGTTTTCCCTCGAGTCTTTCCCACGAGGCTTTCCCACGAGGCTTTCCCACAGGGCTGTCCCACGTGCACACGTGGTGGGAGTCGATCCTCGGCTTGAACGTCAAGGCAGTGCAGGGAAAACAGGTTCCTCTGGAATGGACTGACACATCTGGGGGACTCTTGGAATGGTGTCACGACCCTGGAGTTCCTCTCGCCTTTCCTGTGGAGAGCGCCTCCTCTTGAGATGCGACGGGAACGCCGGGAATTCTTTCCCTACGAAACAGGGAAAGGATCCCTCATCTCGAGCTAGGAGGCGGAAACGGGGCTCCCCTGGATGTGTGCGGGACCCCACGTGCTTCCTCTCGAGTGGAGACGGGTATGTCGGGGAACTTCTTGAGTTGCAGCAATGGTGTGAAGGACCCTTTGGAAGTTCCAGTGTTTAGATGTGATTGGCCTCGAGAAGCCTCAGCGGAAATGGGCCTCATCTCGCCTGGAGGGCAAAACCTCCTGGATTTTCTCGAGTTGCGGCAGGTGCTCTCGACTTACGACGGGGACCTCAGGGACCCGCTCTGGTGGCCTCAGGAAAGGCCAGTCCCCATGCGAGTTCCTCGGGGGTCTCTCGGGATTCCTCTCCCGTCGATGCCGGGGCCTAAGACCTTGTTTGGAGTCGGGGCCGGAACCTGAGGATTCCTCTCCAGTGCTGACATGGATCTTGGGGTACTTCTGGAGTCTCCCCAGGGGAGTCAGTCCTCGTCTCGAATGCGGGCCTGCACTTGCGCTTTCCTCCAGAGCGGTATCAGCAGTGTCACGCAGTCCGCCGCGTGGATCAAAGGATCTATGGTTTTCCCTCGGGTCTTTTCCCACGAGACTTTCCCACGAGGCTTTCCCACAGGGCTGTACCACGTCCACACGTGGTGGGAGTCGATCTTCGGCTTGAACGTCAAGGCAGTGCAGGGAAAACAGGTTCCTCTGGAATGGACTGACACATCTGGGGGACTCTTGGAATGGTGTTTCGACCCTGGAGTTCCTCTCGCCTTTCCTGTGGAGAGCGCCTCCTCTTGAGATGCGACGGGAACGCCGGGAATTCTTTCCCTACGAAACAGGGAAAGGATCCCTCATCTCGAGCTAGGAGGCGAAACGGGGCTCCCCTGGATGTGTGCGGGACACCACGTGCTTCCTCTCGAGTGGAGACGGGTATGTCGGGGAACTTCTTGAGTTGCAGCAATGGTGTGAAGGACCCTTTGGAAGTTTCAGTGGTTAGATGTGATTGGCCTCGAGAAGCCTCAGCGGAAATGGGCCTCATCTCGCCTGGAGGGCAAAACCTCCTGGATTTTCTCGAGTTGCGGCAGGTGCTCTCGACTTACGACGGGGACCTCAGGGACCCGCTCTGGTGGCCTCAGGAAAGGCCAGTCCCCATGCGAGTTCCTCGGGGGCCTCTCGGGATTCCTCTCCCGTCGATGCCGGGGCCTAAGACCTTGTGTGGAGTCGGGGCCGGAACCTGAGGATTCCTCTCCAGTGCTGACATGGATCTTGGGGTACTTCTGGAGTCTCCCCAGGGGAGTCAGTCCTCGTCTCGAATGCGGGCATGCACTTGCGCTTTCCTCCAGAGCGGTAGCAGCAGTGTCACGCAGTCCGCCACGTGGATCAAAGGATCTATGGTTTTCCCTCGAGTCTTTCCCACGAGGCTTTCCCACGAGGCTTTCCCACAGGGCTGTCCCACGTGCACACGTGGTGGGAGTCGATCCTCGGCTTGAACGTCAAAGCAGTGCAGGGAAAACAGGTTCCTCTGAAATAGACTGACACATCTGGGGGACTCTTGGAATGGTGGCACGACCCTGGAGTTCCTCTCGCCTTTCCTGTGGATAGCGCCTCCTCTTGAGATGCGACTGGAACGCCGGGAATTCTTTCCCTACGAAACAGGGAAAGGATCCCTCATCTCGAGCTAGGAGGCAGAAACGGGGCTCCCCTGGATGTGTGCGGGACCCCAAGTGCTTCCTCTCGAGTGGAGACAGGTATGTCGGGAAACTTCTTGATTTGCAGCAATGGTGTGAAGGACCATTTGGAAGTTCCAGTGGTTAGATGTGATTGGCCTCGAGAAGCCTCAGCGGAAATGGGCCTCATCTCGCCTGGAGGGCAAAACCTCCTGGATTTTCTCGAGTTGCGGCAGGTGCTCTCGACTTACGACGGGGACCTCAGGGACCCGCTCTGGTGGCCTCAGGAAAGGCCAGTCCCCATGCGAGTTCCTCGGGGGCCTCTCGGGATTCCTCTCCCGTCGATGCCGGGGCCTAAGACCTTGTGTGGAGTCGGGGCCGGAACCTGAGGATTCCTCTCCAGTGCTGACATGGATCTTGGGGTACTTCTGGAGTCTCCCCAGGGGAGTCAGTCCTCGTCTCGAATGCGGGCATGCACTTGAGCTTTCCTCCAGAGCGGTAGCAGCAGTGTCACGCAGTCCGCCGCGTGGATCAAAGGATCTATGGTTTTCCCTCGGGTCTTTTCCCACGAGGCTTTCCCACGAGGCTTTCCCACAGGGCTGTCCCACGTCCACACGTGGTGGGAGTCGATCCTCGGCTTGAACGTCAAGGCAGTGCAGGGAAAACAGGTTCCTCTGGAATGGACTGACACATCTGGGGGACTCTTGGAATGGTGTCTCGACCCTGGAGTTCCTCTCGCCTTTCCTGTGGAGAGCGCCTCCTCTTGAGATGCGACGGGAACGCCGGGAATTCTTTCCCTACGAAACAGGGAAAGGATCCCTCATCTCGAGCTAGGAGGCGGAAACGGGGCTCCCCTGGATGTGTGCGGGACCCCACGTGCTTCCTCTCGAGTGGAGACGGGTATGTCGGGGAACTTCTTGAGTTGCAGCAAGGGTGTGAAGGACCCTTTGGAAGTTCCAGTGGTTAGATGTGATTGGCCTCGAGAAGCCTCAGCGGAAATGGGCCTCATCTCGCCTGGAGGGCAAAACCTCCTGGATTTTCTCGAGTTGCGGCAGGTGCTCTCGACTTACGACGGGGACCTCAGGGACCCGCTCTGGTGGCATCAGGAAAGGCCAATCCCCATGCGAGTTCCTCGGGGGCGTCTCGGGATTCCTCTCCCGTCGATGCCGGGGCCTAAGACCTTGTGTGGAGTCGGGGCTGGATCCTGAGGATTCCTCTCCAGTGCTGACATGGATCTTGGGGTACTTCTGAAGCCTCCCCAGGGGAGTCAGTCCTCGTCTCGAATGCGGGCATGCACTTGCGCTTTCCTCCAGAGCGGTAGCAGCAGTGTCACGCAGTCCGCCGCGTGGATCAAAGGATCTATGGTTTTCCCTCGAGTCTTTCCCACGAGGCTTTCCCACGAGGCTTTCCCACAGGGCTGTCCCACGTGCACACGTGGTGGGAGTCGATCCTCGGCTTGAACGTCAAGGCAGTGCAGGGAAAACAGGTTCCTCTGGAATGGACTGACACATCTGGGGGACTCTTGGAATGGTGTCTCGACCCTGGAGTTTCTCTCGCCTTTCCTGTGGAGAGCACCTCCTCTTGAGATGCGACGGGAACGCCGGGAATTCTTTCCCTACGAAACAGGGAAAGGATCCCTCATCTCGAGCTAGGAGGCGGAAACGGGGCTCCCCTGGATGTGTGCGGGACCCCACGTGCTTCCTCTCGAGTGGAGACGGGTACGTCGGGGAAATTCTTGAGTTGCAGCAATGGTGTTAAGGACCCTTTGGAAGTTCCAGTGGTTAGATGTGATTGGCTTCGAGAAGCCTCAGCGGAAATGGGCCTCATCTCGCCTGGAGGGCAAAACCTCCTGGATTTTCTCGAGTTGCGGCAGGTGCTCTCGACTTACGACGGGGACCTCAGGGACCCGCTCTGGTGACCTCAGGAAAGGCCAGTCCCCATGCGAGTTCCTCGGGGGCCTCTCGGGATTCCTCTCCCGTCAATGCCGGGGCCTAAGACCTTGTGTGGAGTCGGGGCCGGAACCTGAGGATTCCTCTCCAGTGCTGACATGGATCTTGGGGTACTTCTGGAGTCTCCCCAGGGGAGTCAGTCCTCGTCTCGAATGCGGGCATGCAATTGCGCTTTCCTCCAGAGCGGTAGCAGCAGTGTCACGCAGTCCGCCGCGTGGATCAAAGGATCTATGGTTTTCCCTCGAGTCTTTCCCACGAGACTTTCCCACGAGGCTTTCTCACAGGGCTGTCCCCCGTGCACACGTGGTGGGAGTCGATCCTCGGCTTGAACGTCAAGGCAGTGCAGGGAAAACAGGTTCCTCTGGAACGGACTGACACATCTGGGGGACTCTTGGAATGGTGTCTCGACCCTGGAGTTTCTCTCGCCTTTCCTGTGGAGAGCGCCTCCTCTTGAGATGCGACGGGAACGCCGGGAATTCATTCCCTACGAAACAGGGAAGGATCACTCATCTCGAGCTAGGAGGTGGAAACGGAGCTCCCCTGGATGTGTGAGGGACCCCACGTGCTTCCTCTCGAGTGGAGACGGGTATGTCGGGGAACTTCTTGAGTTGCAGCAATGGTGTGAAGGACCCTTTGGAAGTTCCAGTGGTTAGATATGATTGGCCTCGAGAAGCCTCAGCGGAAATGGGCCTCATCTCGCCTGGAGGGCAAAACCTCCTGGATTTTCTCGAGTTGCGCCAGGTGCTCTCGACTTACGACGGGGACCTCAGGGAACAGCTCTGGTGGCCTCAGGAAAGGCCAGTCCCCATGCGAGTTCCTCGGGGGCCTCTCGGGATTCCTCTCCCGTCGATGCCGGGGCCTAAGACCTTGTGTGGAGTCGGGGCCGGATCCTGAGGATTCCTCTCCAGTGCTGACATGGATCTTGGGGTACTTCTGGAGTCTCCCCAGGGGAGTCAGTCCTCGTCTCGAATGCGGGCATGCACTTGCGCTTTCCTCCAGAGCGGTAGCAGCAGTGTCACGCAGTCCGCCGCGTGGATCAAAGGATCTATGGTTTTCCCTCGAGTCTTTCCCACGAGGCTTTCCCACGAGGCTTTCCCACAGGGCTGTCCCACGTGCATACGTGGTGGGAGTCGATCCTCGACTTGAACGTCAAGGCAGTGCAGGGAAAACAGGTTTCTCTGGAATGGACTGACACATCTGGGGGACTCTTGGAATGGTGTCTCGACCCTGGAGTTCCTCTCGCCTTTCCTGCGGAGAGCGCCTCCTCTTGAGATGCGACGGGAACGCCGGGAATTCTTTCCCTACGAAACAGGGAAAGGATCCCTCATCTCGAGCTAGGAGGCGGAAACGGGGCTCCCTTGGATGTGTGCGGGACCCCAAGTGCTTCCTCTCGAGTGGAGACGGGTATGTCGGGGAACTTCTTGAGTTGCAGCAAGGGTGTGAAGGACCCTTTGGAAGTTCCAGTGGTTAGATGTGATTGGCCTCGAGAAGCCTCAGCGGAAATGGGCCTCATCTCGCCTGGAGGGCAAAACCTCCTGGATTTTCTCGAGTTGCGGAAGGTGCTCTCGACGTACGACGGGGACCTCTGGGACCCGCTCTGGTGGCCTCAGGAAAGGCCAATCCCCATGCGAGTTCCTCGGGGGCGTCTCGGGATTCCTCTCCCGTGGATGCCGGGGCCTAAGACCTTGTGTGGAGTCGGGGCCGGAACCTGAGGATTCCTCTCCAGTGCTGACATGGATCTTGGGGTAATTCTGGAGTCTCCCCAGGGGAGTCAGTCCTCGTCTCGAATGCGGGCATGCACTTGCGCTTTCCTCCAGAGCGGTAGAAGCAGTGTCACGCATTCCGCCGCGTGGATCAAAGGATCTATGGTTTTCCCTCGAGTCTTTTCCACGAGGCTTTCCCACGAGGCTTTCCCACAGGGCTGTCCCACGTGCACACGTGGTGGGAGTCGATCCTCGGCTTGAACGTCAAGGCAGTGCAGGGAAAACAGGTTCCTCTGGAATGGAATGACACATCTGGGGGACTCTTGGAATGGTGTCACGACCCTGGAGTTCCTCTCGCCTTTCCTGTGGAGAGCGCCTCCTCTTGAGATGCGACGGAAACGCCGGGAATTCTTTCCCTACGAAACAGGGAAAGGATCCCTCATCTCGAGCTAGGAGGTGGAAACGGGACTCCCCTGGATGTGTGAGGGACCCCACGTGCTTCCTCTCGAGTGGAGACGGGTATGTCGGGGAACTTCTTGAGTTGCAGCAAGGGTGTGAAGGACCCTTTGGAAGTTCCAGTGGTTAGATGTGATTGGCCTTGAGAAGCCTCAGCGGAAATGGGCCTCATCTCGCCTGGAGGGCAAAACCTCGTGGATTTTCTCGAGTTGCGGCAGGTGCTCTCGACTTACGACGGGGACCTCAGGGACCCGCTCTGGTGGCCTCAGGAAAGGCCAGTCCCCATGCGAGTTCCTCGGGGGCCTCTCGGGATTCCTCTCCCGTCGATGCCGTGGCCTGAGACCTTGTGTGGAGTCGGGGCCGGAACCTGAGGATTCCTCTCCAGTGCTGACATGGATCTTGGGGTACTTCTGGAGTCTCCCCAGGGGAGTCAGTAATCGTCTCGAATGCGGGCATGCACTTGCGCTTTCCTCCAGAGCGGTAGCAGCAGTGTCACGCAGTCCGCCGCGTGGATCAAAGGATCTATGGTTTTCCCTCGAGTCTTTCCCACGAGGCTTTCCCACGAAGCTTTCCCACAGGGCTGTCCAACGTGCACACGTGGTGGGAGTCGATCCTCGGCTTGAACGTCAAGGCAGTGCAGGGAAAACACGTTCCTCTGGAATGGACTGACACATCTGGGGGACTCTTGGAATGGTGTCTCGACCCTGGAGTTCCTCTCGCCTTTCCTGTGGAGAGCGCCTCCTCTTGAGATGCGACGGGAACGCCGGGAATTCTTTCCCTACGAAACAGGGAAAGGATCCCTCATCTCGAGCTAGGAGGCGGAAACGGGGCTCCCCTGGATGTGTGCGGGACACCACGTGCTTCCTCTCGAGTGGAGACGGGTATGTCGGGGAACTTCTTGAGTTGCAGCAAGGGTGTGAAGGACCCTTTGGAAGTTCCAGTGGTTAGATGTGATTGGCCTCGAGAAGCCTCAGCGGAAATGGGCCTCATCTCGCCTGGAGGGCAAAACCTCCTGGATTTTCTCGAGTTGCGGCAGGTGCTCTCGACTTACGACGGGGACCTCAGGGACCCGCTCTGGTGGCCTCAGGAAAGGCCATTCCCCATGCGAGTTCCTCGGGGGCGTCTCGGGATTCCTCTCCCGTCGATGCCGGGGCCTAAGACCTTGTGTGGAGTCGGGGCCGGAACCTGAGGATTCCTCTCCAGTGCTGACATGGATCTTGGGGTACTTCTGGAGTCTCCCCAGGGAAGTCAGTCCTCGTCTCGAATGCGGGCATGCACTTGCGCTTTCCTCCAGAGCGGTAGCAGCAGTGTCACGCAGTCCGCCGCGTGGATCAAAGGATCTATGGTTTTCCCTCGAGTCTTTCCCACGAGGCTTTCCCACGAGGCTTTCCCACAGGGCTGTCCCACGGGCACACGTGGTGGGAGTCGATCCTCGGCTTGAACGTCAAGGCAGTGCAGGGAAAACAGGTTCCTCTGGAATGGACTGACACATCTGGGGGACTCTTGGAATGGTGGCACGACCCTGGAGTTCCTCTCGCTTTTCCTGTGGAGAGCGCCTCCTCTTGAGATGCGACGGGAACGCCGGGAATTCTTTCCCTACGAAACAGGGAAAGGATCCCTCATCTCGAGCTAGGAGGCGAAACGGGGCTCCCCTGGATGTGTGCGGGACCCCACGTGCTTCCTCTCGAGTGGAGACGGGTATGTCGGGGAACTTCTTGAGTTGCAGCAATGGTGTGAAGGACCCTTTGGAAGTTCCAGTGGTTAGATGTGATTGGCCTCGAGAAGCCTCAGCGGAAATGGGCCTCCTCTGGCTTGGAGGGCAAAACCTCCTGGATTTTCTCGAGTTGCGGCAGGTGCTCTCGACTTACGACGGGGACCTCAGGGAACCGCTCTGGTGGCCTCAGGAAAGGCCAGTCCCCATGCGAGTTCCTCGGGGGCATCTCGGGATTCCTCTCCCGTCGATGCCGGGGCCTAAGACCTTGTGTGGAGTCGGGGACGGAACCTGAGGATTCCTCTCCAGTGCTGACATGGATCTTGGGGTACTTCTTGAGTCTCCCCAGGGGAGTCAGTCTTCGTCTCGAATGCGGGCATGCACTTGCGCTTTCCTCCAGAGCGGTAGCAGCAGTGTCTCGCAGTCCGCCGCTTGGATCAAAGGATCTATGGTTTTCCCTCGAGTCTTTCCCACGAGGCTTTCCCACGAGGCTTTCCCACAGGGCTGTCCCACGTGCACACGTGGTGGGAGTCGATCCTCGGCTTGAACGTCAAGGCAGTGCAGGGAAAACAGGTTCCTCTGGAATGGACTGACACATCTGGGGGACTCTTGGAATGGTGGCACGACCCTGGAGTTCCTCTCGCCTTTCCTGTGGAGAGCGCCTCCTCTTGAGATGCTACGGGAACGCCGGGAATTATTTCCCTACGAAACAGGGAAAGGATCCCTCATCTCGAGCTAGGAGGCGGAAACGGGGCTCCCCTGGATGTGTGCGGGACACCACGTGCTTCCTCTCGAGTGGAGACGGGTATGTCGGGGAACTTCTTGAGTTGCAGCAATGGTGTGAAGGACCCTTTGGAAGTTCCAGTGGTTAGATGTGATTGGCCTCGAGAAGCCTCAGTGGAAATGGGCCTCATCTCGCCTGGAGGGCAAAACCTCCTGGATTTTCTCGAGTTGCGGCAGGTGCTCTCGACTTACGACGGGGACCTCAGGGAACCGCTCTGGTGGCCTCAGGAAAGGCCAGTCCCCATGCGAGTTCCTCGGGGGCCTCTCGGGATTCCTCTCCCGTCGATGCCGGGGCCTAAGACCTTGTGTGGAGTCGGGGCCGGAACCTGAGGATTCCTCTCCAGTGCTGACATGGATCTTGGGGTACTTCTGGAGTCTCCCCAGGGGAGTCAGTCCTCGTCTCGAATGCGGGCATGCACTTGCGCTTTCCTCCAGAGCGGTAGCAGCAGTGTCACGCAGTCCGCCGCGTGGATCAAAGGATCTATGGTTTTCCCTCGAGTCTTTCCCACGAGGCTTTCCCACGAGGCTTTCCCACAGGGCTGTCCCACGTGCACACGTGGTGGGAGTCGATCCTCGGCTTGAACGTCAAGGCAGTGCAGGGAAAACAGGTTCCTCTGGAATGGACTGACACATCTGGGGGACTCTCGGAATGGTGTCTCGACCCTGGAGTTCCTCTCGCCTTTCCTGTGGAGAGCGCCTCCTCTTGAGATGCGACGGGAACGCCTGGAATTCTTTCCCTGCGAAACAGGGAAAGGATCCCTCATCTCGAGCTAGGAGGCGGAAACGGGGCTCCCCTGGATGTGTGCGGGACCCCAAGTGCTTCCTCTCGAGTGGAGACGGGTATGTCGGGGAACTTCTTGAGTTGCACCAATGGTGTGAAGGACCCTTTGGAAGTTCCAATGGTTAGATGTGATTGGCCTCGAGAAGCCTCAGCGGAAATGGGCCTCATCTCGCCTGAAGGGCAAAACCTCCTGGATTTTCTCGAGTTGCGGCAGGTGCTCTCGACTTACGACGGGGACCTCAGGGACCCGCTGTGGTGGCCTCAGGAAAGGCCAGTCCCCATGCGAGTTCCTCGGGGGCGTCTCGGGATTCCTCTCCCGTCGATGCCGGGGCCTAAGACCTTGTGTGGAGTCGGGGCCGGAACCTGAGGATTCCTCTCCAGTTCTGACATGGATCTTGGGGTACTTCTGGAGTCTCCCCAGGGGAGTCAGGCCTCGTCTCGAATGCGGGCATGCACTTGCGCTTTCCTCCAGAGCGGTAGCAGCAGTGTCACGCAGTCCGCCGCGTGGATCAAAGGATCTATGGTTTTCCCTCGAGTCTTTCCCACGAGGCTTTCCCACGAGGCTTTCCCACAGGGCTGTCCCACGTGCACACGTGGTGGGAACCGATCCTCGGCTTGAACGTCAAGGAAGTGCAGGGAAAACAGGTTCCTCTGGAATGGACTGACACATCTGGGGGACTCTTGGAATGGTGTCACGACCCTGGAATTCCTCTCGCCTTTCCTGTGGAGAGCGCCTCCTCTTGAGATGCGACGGGAATGCCGGGAATTCTTTCCCTACGAAACAGGGAAAGGATCCCTCATCTCGAGCTAGGAGGCGGAAACGGGGCTCCCCTGGATGTGTGCGGGACACCACGTGCTTCCTCTCGAGTGCAGACGGGTATGTCGGGGAACTTCTTGAGTTGCAGCAAGGGTGTGAAGGACCCTTTGGAAGTTCCAGTGGTTAGATGTGATTGGCCTCGAGAAGCCTCAGCGGAAATGGGCCTCATCTCGCCTGGAGGGCAAAACCTCCTGGATTTTCTCGAGTTGCGGCAGGTGCTCTCGACTTACGACGGGGACCTCAGGGACCCGCTCTGGTGGCCTCAGGAAAGGCCAGTCCCCATGCGAGTTCCTCGGGGGCCTCTCGGGATTCCTCTCCCGTCGATGCCGGGGCCTAAGACCTTGTGTGGAGTTGGGGCCGGAACCTGAGGATTCCTCTCCAGTGCTGACATGGATCTTGGGGTACTTCTGGAGTCTCCCCAGGGGAGTCAGTCCTCGTCTCGAATGCGGGCATGCACTTGCGCTTTCCTCCAGAGCGGTAGCAGCAGTGTCACGCAGTCCGCCGCGTGGATCAAAGGATCTATGGTTTTCCCTCGAGTCTTTCCCACGAGGCTTTCCCACGAGGCTTTCCCACAGGGCTGTCCCACGGGCACACGTGGTGGGAGTCGATCCTCGGCTTGAACGTCAAGGCAGTGCAGGAAAAACAGGTTCCTCTGGAATGGACTGACACCTCTGGGGGACTCTTGGAATGGTGGCACGACCCTGGAGTTCCTCTCGCCTTTCCTGTGGAGAGCGCCTCCTCTTGAGATGCGACGGGAACGCCGGGAATTCTTTCCCTACGAAACAGGGAAAGGATCCCTCATCTCGAGCTAGGAGGCGGAAACGGGGCTCCCCTGGATGTGTGCGGGACCCCACGTGCTTCCTCTCGAGTGGAGACGGGTATGTCGGGGAACTTCTTGAGTTGCAGCAAGGGTGTGAAGGACCCTTTGGAAGTTCCAGTGGTTAGATGTGATTGGCCTCGAGAAGCCTCAGCGGAAATGGGCCTCATCTCGACTGGAGGGCAAAACCTCCTGGATTTTCTCGAGTTGCTGCAGGTGCTCTCGACTTACGACGGGGACCTCAGGGACCCGCTCTGGTGGCCTCAGGAAAGGCCAGTCCCCATGCGAGTTCCTCGGGGGCCTCTCGGGATTCCTCTCCCGTCGATGCCGGGGCCTAAGACCTTGTGTGGAGTCGGGGCCGGAACCTGAGGATTCCTCTCCAGTGCTGACATGGACCTTGGGGTACTTCTGGAGTCTCCCCAGGGGAGTCAGTCCTCGTCTCGAATGCGGGCATGCACTTGCGCTTTCCTCCAGAGCGGTAGCAGCAGTGTCACGCAGTCCGCCGCGTGGATCAAAGGATCTATGGTTTTCCCTCGAGTCTTTCCCACGAGGCTTTCCCACGAGGCTTTCCCACAGGGCTGTCCCACGTGCACACGTGGTGGGAGTCGATCCTCGGCTTGAACGTCAAGGCAGTGCAGGGAAAACAGGTTCCTCTGGAATGGACTGACACATCTGGGGGACTCTTGGAATGGTGGCACGACCCTGGAGTTCCTCTCGCCTTTCCTGTGGAGAGCGCCTCCTCTTGAGATGCGACGGGAACGCCGGGAATTCTTTCCCTACGAAACAGGGAAAGGATCCCTCATCTCGAGCTAGGAGGCGAAACGGGGTCCCCTGGATGTGTGCGGGACACCACGTGCTTCCTCTCGAGTGGAGATGGGTATGTCGGGGAACTTCTTGAGTTTCAGCAATGGTGTGAAGGACCCTTTGGAAGTTCCAGTGGTTAGATGTGATTGGCCTCGAGAAGCCTCAGCGGAAATGGGCCTCATCTCGCCTGGAGGGCAAAACCTCCTGGATTTTCTCGAGTTGCGGCAGGTGCTCTCGACTTACGACGGGGACCACAGGGAACCGCTCTGGTGGCCTCAGGAAATGCCAGTCCCCATGCGAGTTCCTCGGGGGCCTCTCGGGATTCCTCTCCCGTCGATGCCGGGGCCTAAGACCTTGTGTGGAGTCGGGGCCGGAACCTGAGGATTCCTCTCCAGTGCTGACATGGATCTTGGGGTACTTCTGGAGTCTCCCCAGGGGAGTCAGTCCTCATCTCGAATGCGGGCATGCACTTGCGCTTTCCTCCAGAGCGGTAGCAGCAGTGTCACGCAGTCCGCCGCGTGGATCAAAGGATCTATGGTTTTCCCTCGAGTCTTTCCCACGAGGCTTTCCCACGAGGCTTTCCCACAGGGCTGTCCCACGTGCACACGTGGTGGGAGTCGATCCTCGGCTTGAACGTCAAGGCAGTGCAGGGAAAACAGGTTCCTCTGGAATGGACTGACACATCTGGGGGACTCTTGGAATGGTGGCACGACCCTGGAGTTCCTCTCGCCTTTCCTGTGGAGAGCGCCTCCTCTTGAGATGCGACGGGAACGCCGGGAATTCTTTCCCTACGAAACAGGGAAAGGATCCCTCATCTCGAGCTAGGAGGCGGAAACGGGGCTCCCCTGGATGTGTGCGGGACACCACATGCTTCCTCTCGAGTGGAGACGGGTATGTTTGGGAACTTCTTGAGTTGCAGCAAGGGTGTGAAGGACCCTTTGGAAGTTCCAGTGGTTAGACGTGATTGGCCTCGAGAAGCCTCAGCGGAAATGGGCCTCATCTGGCCTGGAGGGCAAAACCTCCTGGATTTTCTCGAGTTGCGGCAGGTGCTCTCGACTTACGACGGGGACCTCAGGTACCCGCTCTGGTGGCCTCAGGAAAGGCCAGTCCCCATGCGAGTTCCTCGGGGGCCTCTCGGGATTCCTCTCCCGTCTATGCCGGGGCCTAAGACATTGTGTGGAGTCGGGGCCGGAACCTGAGGTTTCCTCTCCAGTGCTGACATGGATCTTGGGGTACTTCTGGAGTCTCCCCAGGGGAGTCAGTCCTCGTCTCGAATGCGGGCATGCACTTGCGCTTTCCTCCAGAGCGGTAGCAGCAGTGTCACGCAGTCCGCCGCGTGGATCAAAGGATCTATGGTTTTCCCTTGAGTCGTTCCCACGAGGCTTTCACACGAGGCTTTCCCACAGGGCTGTCCCACGTGCACACGTGGTGGGAGTCGATCCTCGGCTTGAACGTCAAGGCAGTGCAGGGAAAACAGGTTCCTCTGGAATGGACTGACACATCTGGGGGACTCTTGGAATGGTGTCACGACCCTGGAGTTCCTCTCGCCTTTCCTGTGGAGAGCGCCTCCTCTTGAGATGCGACGGGAACGCCGGGAATTCTTTCCCTACGAAACAGGGAAAGGATCCCTCATCTCGAGATAGGAGGCGGAAACGGGGCTCCCCTGGATGTGTGCGGGACACCACGTGCTTCCTCTCGAGTGGAGACGGGTATGTCGGGGAACTTCTTGAGTTGCAGCAAGGGTGTGAAGGACCCTTTGGAAGTTCCAGTGGTTAGACGTGATTGGCCTCGAGAAGCCTCAGCGGAAATGGGCCTCATCTCGCCTGGAGGGCAAAACCTCCTGGATTTTCTCGAGTTGCGGCAGGTGCTCTCGACTTACGACGGGGACCTCAGGGACCCGCTCTGGTGGCCTCAGGAAAGGCCAGTCCCCATGCGAGTTCCTCTGGGGATTCCTCTCCCGTCGATGCCGGGGCCTAAGACCTTGTGTGGAGTCGGGGCCGGAACCTGAGGATTCCTCTCCAGTGCTGACATGGATCTTGGGGTACTTCTGGAGTCTCCCCAGGGGAGTCAGTTCTCGTCTCGAATGCGGGCATGCACTTGCGCTTTCCTCCAGAGCGGTAGCAGCAGCGTCACGCAGTCCGCCGCGTGGATCAAAGGATCTATGGTTTTCCCTCGAGTCTTTCCCACAAGGCTTTCCCACGAGGCTTTCCCACAGGGCTGTCCCACGTGCACACGTGGTGGGAGTCGATCCTCGGCTTGAACGTCAAGGCAGTGCAGGGAAAACAGGTTCCTCTGGAATGGACTGACACATCTGGTGGACTCTTGGAATGGTGGCACGACCCTAGAGTTCCTCTCGCCTTTCCTGTGGAGAGCGCCTCCTCTTGAGATGCGACGGGAACGCCGGGAATTCTTTCCCTACGAAACAGGGAAAGGATCCCTCATCTCGAGCTAGGAGGCGGGAACGGGGCTCCCCTGGATGTGTGCGGGACCCCACGTGCTTCCTCTCGAGTGGAGACGGGTATGTCGGGGAACTTCTTGAGTTGCAGCAATGGTGTGAAGGACCCTTTGGAAGTTCCAGTGTTTAGATGTGATTGGCCTCGAGAAGCCTCAGCGGAAATGGGCCTCATCTCGCCTGGAGGGCAAAACCTCCTGGATTTTCTCTAGTTGCGGCAGGTGCTCTCGACTTAAGACTGGGAACTCAGGGACCCGCTCTGGTGGCCTCAGGAAAGGCCAGTCCCTATGCCAGTTCCTCGGGGGCGTCTCGGGATTCCTCTCCCCTCGATGCCGGGGCCTAAGACCTTGTGTGGAGTCGGGGCCGGAACCTAAGGATTCCTCTCCAGTGCTGACATGGATCTTGGGGTACTTCTGGAGTCTCCCCAGGGGAGTCAGTCCTCGTCTCGAATGCGGGCATGCACTTGCGCTTTCCTCCAGAGCGGTAGCAGCAGTGTCACGCAGTCTGCCGCGTGGATCAAACGATCTATGGTTTTCCCTTGAGTCTTTCCCACGAGGCTTTCCCACGAGGCTTTCCCACAGGGCTGTCCCACGTGCACACGTGGTGGGAGTCGATCCTCGGCTTGAACGTCAAGGCAGTGCAAAGAAAATAGGTTCCTCTGGAATGGACTGACACATCTGGGGGACTCTTGGAATGGTGTCACGACCCTGGAGTTCCTCTCGCCTTTCCTGTGGAGAGCGCCTCCTCTTGAGATGCGACGGGAACGCCGGGAATTCTTTCCCTACGAAACAGGGAAAGGATCCCTCATCTCGAGCTAGGAGGCGGAAACGGGGCTCCCCTGGATGTGTGCGGGACCCCACGTGCTTCCTCTCGAGTGGAGACGGGTATGTCGGGGAACTTCTTGAGTTGCAGCAATGGTGTGAAGGACCCTTTGGAAGTTCCCGTGGTTAGATGTGATTGGCCTCGAGAAGCCTCAGCGGAAATGGGCCTCATCTCGCCTGGAGGGCAAAACCTCCTGGATTTTCTCGAGTTGCGGCAGGTGCTCTCGACTTACGACGGGGACCTCAGGGACCCGCTCTGGTGGCCTCAGGAAAGGCCAGTCCCCATGCGAGTTCCTCGGGGGCCTCTCGGGATTCCTCTCCCGTCGATGCCGGGGCCTAAGACCTTGTGTGGAGTCGCGGCCGGAACCTGAGGATTCCTCTCCAGTGCTGACATGGATCTTGGGGTACTTCTGGAGTCTCCCCAGGGGAGTCAGTCCTCGTCTCGAATGCGGGCATGCACTTGCGCTTTCCTCTAGAGCGGTAGCAGCAGTGTCACGCAGTCCGCCGCATGGATCAAAGGATCTATGTTTTCCCTCGAGTCTTTCCCAGGAGGCTTTCCCACGAGGCTTTCCCAC
Source organism: Ovis canadensis (assembly GCF_042477335.2). Taxonomy (NCBI): domain Eukaryota; kingdom Metazoa; phylum Chordata; class Mammalia; order Artiodactyla; family Bovidae; genus Ovis; species Ovis canadensis. The sequence goes on from NC_091252.1 coordinate 7,480,750, forward strand.
AGGGCTGTCCCACGTGCACACGTGGTGGGAGTCGATCCTCGGCTTGAACGTCAAGGAAGTGCAGGGAAAACAGGTTCCTCTGGAATGGACTGAAACATCTGGGGGACTCTTGGAATGGTGGCACGACCCTGGAGTTCCTCTCGCCTTTCCTGTGGAGAGCGCCTCCTCTTGAGATGCGACGGGAACGCCGGGAATTCTTTCCCTACGAAACAGGGAAAGGATCCCTCATCTCGAGCTAGGAGGAGGAAACGGGGCTCCCCTGGATGTGTGCGGGACCCCACGTGCTTCCTCTCGAGTGGAGACGGGTATGTCGGGGAACTTCTTGAGTTGCAGCAATGCTGTGAAGGACCCTTTGGAAGTTCCAGTGGTTAGATGTGATTGGCCTCGAGAAGCCTCAGCGGAAATGGGCCTCATCTCGCCTGGAGGGCAAAACCTCCTGGATTTTCTCGAGTTGCGGCAGGTGCTCTCGACTTACGACGGGGACCTCAGGGACCCGCTCTGCTGGCCTCAGGAAAGGCCAGTCCCCATGCCAGTTCCTCGGGGACCTCTCGGGATTCCTCTCCCTTCGATGCCGGGGCCTAATACCTTGTGTGGAGTCGGGGCCGGAACCTGAGGATTCCTCTCCAGTGCTGACATGGATCTTGGGGTACTTCTGGAGTCTCCCCAGGGGAGTCAGTCCTCGTCTCGAATGCGGGCATGCACTTGCGCTTTACTCCAGAGCGGTAGCAGCAGTGTCAGGCAGTCCGCCGCGTGGATCAAAGGATCTATGGTTTTCCCTCGAGTCTTTCCCAGGAGGCTTTCCCACGAGGCTTTCCCACAGGGCTGTCCCACGTGCACACGTGGTGGGAGTCGATCCTCGGCTTGAACGTCAAGGCAGTGCAGGGAAAACAGGTTCCTCTGGAATGGCCTGACACATCTGGGGGACTCTTGGAATGGTGGCACGACCCTGGAGTTCCTCTCGCCTTTCCTGTGGAGAGCGCCTCCTCTTGAGATGCGACGGGAACGCCGGGAATTCTTTCCCTACGAAGCAGGGAAAGGATCCCTCATCTCGAGCTAGGAGGCGGAAACGGGGCTCCCCTGGATGTGTGCGGGACCCCACGTGCTTCCTCTCGAGTGGAGACGGGTATGTCGGGGAACTTCTTGAGTTGCAGCAATGGTGTGAAGGACCCTTTGTAAGTTCCAGTGTTTAGATGTGATTGGCCTCGAGAAGCCTCAGCGGAAATGGGCCTCATCTCGCCTGGAGGGCAAAACCTCCTGGATTTTCTCGAGTTGCGGCAGGTGCTCTCGACTTACGACGGGGACCTCAGGGACCCGCTCTGGTGGCCTCAGGAAAGGCCAGTCCCCATGCGAGTTCCTCGGGGGTCTCTCGGGATTCCTCTCCCGTCGATGCCGGGGCCTAAGACCTTGTTTGGAGTCGGGGCCGGAACCTGAGGATTCCTCTCCAGTGCTGACATGGATCTTGGGGTACTTCTGGAGTCTCCCCAGGGGAGTCAGTCCTCGTCTCGAATGCGGGCATGCACTTGCGCTTTCCTCCAGAGCGGTAGCAGCAATGTCACACAGTCCGCCGCGTGGATCAAAGGATCTATGGTTTTCCCTCGGGTCTTTTCCCACGAGACTTTCCCACGAGGCTTTCCCACAGGGCTGTCCCACGTCCACACGTGGTGGGCGTCGATCCTCGGCTTGAACGTCAAGGCAGTGCAGGGAAAACAGGTTCCTCTGGAATGGACTGACACATCTGGGGGACTCTTGGAATGGTGTTTCGACCCTGAAGTTCCTCTCGCCTTTCCTGTGGAGAGCGCCTCCTCTTGAGATGCGACGGGAACGCCGGGAATTCTTTCCCTACGAAACAGGGAAAGGATCCCTCATCTCGAGCTAGGAGGCGAAACGGGGCTCCCCTGGTTGTGTGCGGGACACCACGTGCTTCCTCTCGAGTGGAGACGGGTATGTCGGGGAACTTCTTGAGTTGCAGCAAGGGTGTGAAGGACCCTTTGGAAGTTCCAGTGGTTAGATGTGATTGGCCTCGAGAAGCCTCAGCGGAATTGGGCCTCATCTCGCCTGGAGGGCAAAACCTCCTGGATTTTCTCGAGTTGCGGCAGGTGCTCTCGACTTACGACGGGGACCTCAGGGACCCGCTCTGGTGGCCTCAGGAAAGGCCAGTCCCCATGCGAGTTCCTCGGGGGCGTCTCGGGATTCCTCTCCCGTCGATGCCGGGGCCTAAGACCTTGTGTGGAGTCGGGGCCGGAACCTAAGGATTCCTCTCCAGTGCTGACATGGATCTTGGGGTACTTCTGGAGTCTCCCCAGGGGAGTCAGTCCTCGTCTCGAATGCGGGCATGCACTTGCGCTTTCCTCCAGAGTGGTAGCAGCAGCGTCACGCAGTCCGCCGAGTGGATCAAAGGATCTATGGTTTTCCCTCGAGTCTTTCCCACGAGGCTTTCCCACGAGGCTTTCCCACAGGGCTGTCCCACGTGCACACGTGGTGGGAGTCGATCCTCGGCTTGAACATCAAAGCAGTGCAGGGAAAACAGGTTCCTCTGAAATAGACTGACACATCTGGGGGACTCTTGGAATGGTGGCACGACCTGGAGTTCCTCTCGCCTTTCCTGTGGAGAGCGCCTCCTCTTGAGATGCGACTGGAACGCCGGGAATTCTTTCCCTACGAAACAGGGAAAGGATCCCTCATCTCGAGCTAGGAGGCAGAAATGGGGCTCCCCTGGATGTGTGCGGGACCCCAAGTGCTTCCTCTCGAGTGGAGATGGGTATGTCGGGGAACTTCTTGAGTTGCAGCAATGGTTTGAAGGACCCTTTGGAAGTTCCAGTGGTTAGATGTGATTGGCCTCGAGAAGCCTCAGCGGAAATGGGCCTCATCTCGCCTGGAGGGCAAAACCTCCTGGATTTTCTCGAGTTGCGGCAGGTGCTCTCGACTTACGACGGGGACCTCAGGGACCCGCTCTGGTGGCCTCAGGAAAGGCCAGTCCCCATGCGAGTTCCTCGGGGGCCTCTCAGGATTCCTCTCCCGTCGATGCCGGGGCCTAAGACCTTGTGTGGAGTCGGGGCCGGAAACTGAGGATTCCTCTCCAGTGCTGACATGGATCTTGGGGTACTTCTGGAGTCTCCCCAGGGGAGTCAGTCCTCGTCTCGAATGCGGGCATGCACTTGCGCTTTCCTCCAGAGCGGTAGCAGCAGTGTCACGCAGTCCGCCGCGTGGATCAAAGGATCTATGGTTTTCCCTCGGGTCTTTTCCCACGAGGCTTTCCCACGAGGCTTTCCCACAGGGCTGTCCCACGTCCACACGTGGTGGGAGTCGATCCTCGGCTTGAACGTCAAGGCAGTGCAGGGAAAACAGGTTCCTCTGGAATGGACTGACACATCTGGGGGACTCTTGGAATGGTGTTTCGACCCTGGAGTTCCTCTCGCCTTTCCTGTGTAGAGCGCCTCCTCTTGAGATGCGACGGGAACGCCGGGAATTCTTTCCCTACGAAACAGGGAAAGGATCCCTCATCTCGAGCTAGGAGGCAAAACGGGGCTCCCCTGGATGTGTGCGGGACCCCACGTGCTTCCTCTCGAGTGGAGACGGGTATGTCGGGGAACTTCTTGAGTTGCAGCAATGGTGTGAAGGACCCTTTGGAAGTTCCAGTGTTTAGATGTGATTGGCCTCGAGAAGCCTCAGCGGAAATGGGCCTCATCTCGCCTGGAGGGCAAAACCTCCTGGATTTTCTCGAGTTGCGGCAGGTGCTCTCGACTTACGACGGGGACCTCAGGGACCCGCTCTGGTGGCCTCAGGAAAGGCCAGTCCCCATGCGAGTTCCTCGGGGGTCTCTCGGGATTCCTCTCCCGTCGATGCCGGGGCCTAAGACCTTGTGTGGAGTCGAGGCCGGAACCTGAGGATTCCTCTCCAGTGCTGACATGGATCTTGGGGTACTTCTGGAGTCTCCCCAGGGGAGTCAGTCCTCGTCTCGAATGCGGGCCTGCACTTGCGCTTTCCTCCAGAGCGGTAGCAGCAGTGTCACGCAGTCCGCCGCGTGGATCAAAGGATCTATGGTTTTCCCTCGGGTCTTTTCCCACGAGACTTTCCCACGAGGCTTTCCCACAGGGCTGTACCACGTCCACACGTGGTGGGAGTCGATCTTCGGCTTGAACGTCAAGGCAGTGCAGGGAAAACAGGTTCCTCTGGAATGGACTGACACATCTGGGGGACTCTTGGAATGGTGTTTCGACCCTGGAGTTCCTCTCGCCTTTCCTGTGGAGAGCGCCTCCTCTTGAGATGCGACGGGAACGCCGGGAATTCTTTCCCTACGAAACAGGGAAAGGATCCCTCATCTCGAGCTAGGAGGCGAAACGGGGCTCCCCTGGATGTGTGCGGGACACCACGTGCTTCCTCTCGAGTGGAGACGGGTATGTCGGGGAACTTCTTGAGTTGCAGCAATGGTGTGAAGGACCCTTTGGAAGTTTCAGTGGTTAGATGTGATTGGCCTCGAGAAGCCTCAGCGGAAATGGGCCTCATCTCGCCTGGAGGGCAAAACCTCCTGGATTTTCTCGAGTTGCGGCAGGTGCTCTCGACTTACGACGGGGACCTCAGGGACCCGCTCTGGTGGCCTCAGGAAAGGCCAGTCCCCATGCGAGTTCCTCGGGGGCCTCTCGGGATTCCTCTCCCGTCGATGCCGGGGCCTAAGACCTTGTGTGGAGTCGGGGCCGGAACCTGAGGATTCCTCTCCAGTGCTGACATGGATCTTGGGGTACTTCTGGAGTCTCCCCAGGGGAGTCAGTCCTCGTCTCGAATGCGGGCATGCACTTGCGCTTTCCTCCAAGCGGTAGCAGCAGTGTCACGCAGTCCGCCGCGTGGATCAAAGGATCTATGGTTTTCCCTCGAGTCTTTCCCACGAGGCTTTCCCACGAGGCTTTCCCACAGGGCTGTCCCACGTGCACACGTGGTGGGAGTCGATCCTCGGCTTGAACGTCAAGGCAGTGCAGGGAAAACAGGTTCCTCTGGAATGGACTGACACATCTGGGGGACTCTCGGAATGGTGTCTCGACCCTGGAGTTCCTCTCGCCTTTCCTGTGGAGAGCGCCTCCTCTTGAGATGCGACGGGAACGCCTGGAATTCTTTCCCTGCGAAACAGGGAAAGGATCCCTCATCTCGAGCTAGGAGGCGGAAACGGGGCTCCCCTGGATGTGTGCGGGACCCCAAGTGCTTCCTCTCGAGTGGAGACGGGTATGTCGGGGAACTTCTTGAGTTGCACCAATGGTGTGAAGGACCCTTTGGAAGTTCCAGTGGTTAGATGTGATTGGCCTCGAGAAGCCTCAGCGGAAATGGGCCTCATCTCGCCTGAAGGGCAAAACCTCCTGGATTTTCTCGAGTTGCCGCAGGTGCTCTCGACTTACGACGGGGACCTCAGGGACCCGCTGTGGTGGCCTCAGGAAAGGCCAGTCCCCATGCGAGTTCCTCGGGGGCGTCTCGGGATTCCTCTCCCGTCGATGCCGGGGCCTAAGACCTTGTGTGGAGTCGGGGCCGGAACCTGAGGATTCCTCTCCAGTTCTGACATGGATCTTGGGGTACTTCTGGAGTCTCCCCAGGGGAGTCAGGCCTCGTCTCGAATGCGGGCATGCACTTGCGCTTTCCTCCAGAGCGGTAGCAGCAGTGTCACGCAGTCCGCCGCGTGGATCAAAGGATCTATGGTTTTCCCTCGAGTCTTTCCCACGAGGCTTTCCCACGAGGCTTTCCCACAGGGCTGTCCCACGTGCACACGTGGTGGGAACCGATCCTCGGCTTGAACGTCAAGGAAGTGCAGGGAAAACAGGTTCCTCTGGAATGGACTGACACATCTGGGGGACTCTTGGAATGGTGTCACGACCCTGGAATTCCTCTCGCCTTTCCTGTGGAGAGCGCCTCCTCTTGAGATGCGACGGGAATGCCGGGAATTCTTTCCCTACGAAACAGGGAAAGGATCCCTCATCTCGAGCTAAGAGGCGGAAACGGGGCTCCCCTGGATGTGTGCGGGACACCACGTGCTTCCTCTCGAGTGCAGACGGGTATGTCGGGGAACTTCTTGAGTTGCAGCAAGGGTGTGAAGGACCCTTTGGAAGTTCCAGTGGTTAGATGTGATTGGCCTCGAGAAGCCTCAGCGGAAATGGGCCTCATCTCGCCTGGAGGGCAAAACCTCCTGGATTTTCTCGAGTTGCGGCAGGTGCTCTCGACTTACGACGGGGACCTCAGGGACCCGCTCTGGTGGCCTCAGGAAAGGCCAGTCCCCATGCGAGTTCCTCGGGGGCCTCTCGGGATTCCTCTCCCGTCGATGCCGGGGCCTAAGACCTTGTGTGGAGTTGGGGCCGGAACCTGAGGATTCCTCTCCAGTGCTGACATGGATCTTGGGGTACTTCTGGAGTCTCCCCAGGGGAGTCAGTCCTCGTCTCGAATGCGGGCATGCACTTGCGCTTTCCTCCAGAGCGGTAGCAGCAGTGTCACGCAGTCCGCCGCGTGGATCAAAGGATCTATGGTTTTCCCTCGAGTCTTTCCCACGAGGCTTTCCCACGAGGCTTTCCCACAGGGCTGTCCCAAGGGCACACGTGGTGGGAGTCGATCCTCGGCTTGAACGTCAAGGCAGTGCAGGAAAAACAGGTTCCTCTGGAATGGACTGACACCTCTGGGGGACTCTTGGAATGGTGGCACGACCCTGGAGTTCCTCTCGCCTTTCCTGTGGAGAGCGCCTCCTCTTGAGATGCGACGGGAACGCCGGGAATTCTTTCCCTACGAAACAGGGAAAGGATCCCTCATCTCGAGCTAGGAGGCGGAAACGGGGCTCCCCTGGATGTGTGCGGGACCCCACGTGCTTCCTCTCGAGTGGAGACGGGTATGTCGGGGAACTTCTTGAGTTGCAGCAAGGGTGTGAAGGACCCTTTGGAAGTTCCAGTGGTTAGATGTGATTGGCCTCGAGAAGCCTCAGCGGAAATGGGCCTCATCTCGACTGGAGGGCAAAACCTCCTGGATTTTCTCGAGTTGCTGCAGGTGCTCTCGACTTACGACGGGGACCTCAGGGACCCGCTCTGGTGGCCTCAGGAAAGGCCAGTCCCCATGCGAGTTCCTCGGGGGCCTCTCGGGATTCCTCTCCCGTCGATGCCGGGGCCTAAGACCTTGTGTGGAGTCGGGGCCGGAACCTGAGGATTCCTCTCCAGTGCTGACATGGACCTTGGGGTACTTCTGGAGTCTCCCCAGGGGAGTCAGTCCTCGTCTCGAATGCGGGCATGCACTTGCGCTTTCCTCCAGAGAGGTAGCAGCAGTGTCACGCAGTCCGCCGCGTGGATCAAAGGATCTATGGTTTTCCCTCGAGTCTTTCCCACGAGGCTTTCCCACGAGGCTTTCCCACAGGGCTGTCCCACGTGCACACGTGGTGGGAGTCGATCCTCGGCTTGAACGTCAAGGCAGTGCAGGGAAAACAGGTTCCTCTGGAATGGACTGACACATCTGGGGGACTCTTGGAATGGTGGCACGACCCTGGAGTTCCTCTCGCCTTTCCTGTGGAGAGCGCCTCCTCTTGAGATGCGACGGGAACGCCGGGAATTCTTTCCCTACGAAACAGGGAAAGGATCCCTCATCTCGAGCTAGGAGGCGAAACGGGGTCCCCTGGATGTGTGCGGGACACCACGTGCTTCCTCTCGAGTGGAGACGGGTATGTCGGGGAACTTCTTGAGTTTCAGCAATGGTGTGAAGGACCCTTTGGAAGTTCCAGTGGTTAGATGTGATTGGCCTCGAGAAGCCTCAGCGGAAATGGGCCTCATCTCGCCTGGAGGGCAAAACCTCCTGGATTTTCTCGAGTTGCGGCAGGTGCTCTCGACTTACGACGGGGACCACAGGGAATCGCTCTGGTGGCCTCAGGAAATGCCAGTCCCCATGCGAGTTCCTCGGGGGCCTCTCGGGATTCCTCTCCCGTCGATGCCGGGGCCTAAGACCTTGTGTGGAGTCGGGGCCGGAACCTGAGGATTCCTCTCCAGTGCTGACATGGATCTTGGGGTACTTCTGGAGTCTCCCCGGGGGAGTCAGTCCTCATCTCGAATGCGGGCATGCACTTGCGCTTTCCTCCAGAGCGGTAGCAGCAGTGTCACGCAGTCCGCCGCGTGGATCAAAGGATCTATGGTTTTCCCTCGAGTCTTTCCCACGAGGCTTTCCCACGAGGCTTTCCCACAGGGCTGTCCCACGTGCACACGTGGTGGGGGTCGATCCTCGGCTTGAACGTCAAGGCAGTGCAGGGAAAACAGGTTCCTCTGGAATGGACTGACACATCTGGGGGACTCTCGGAATGGTGTCTCGACCCTGGAGTTCCTCTCGCCTTTCCTGTGGAGAGCGCCTCCTCTTGAGATGCGACGGGAACGCCGGGAATTCTTTCCCTACGAAACAGGGAAAGGATCCCTCATCTCGAGCTAGGAGGCGGAAACGGGGCTCCCCTGGATGTGTGCGGGACCCCAAGTGCTTCCTCTCGAGTGGAGACGGGTATGTCGGGGAACTTCTTGAGTTGCACCAATGGTGTGAAGGACCCTTTGGAAGTTCAAGTGGTTAGATGTGATTGGCCTCGAGAAGCCTCAGCGGAAATGGGCCTCATCTCGCCTGGAGGGCAAAACCTCCTGGATTTTCTCGAGTTGCGGCAGGTGCTCTCGACTTACGACGGGGACCTCAGGGACCCGCTCTGGTGGCCTCAGGAAAGGCCAGTCCCCATGCGAGTTCCTCGGGGGCGTCTCGGGATTCCTCTCCCGTCGATGCCGGGGCCTAAGACCTTGTGTGGAGTCGGGGCCGGAACCTGAGGATTCCTCTCCAGTGCTGACATGGATCTTGGGGTACTTCTGGAGTCTCCCCAGGGGAGTCAGTCCTCGTCTCGAATGCGGGCATGCACTTGCGCTTTCCTCCAGAGCGGTAGCAGCAGTGTCACGCAGTCCGCCGCGTGGATCAAAGGATCTATGGTTTTCCCTCGAGTCTTTCCCACGAGGCTTTCCCACGAGGCTTTCCCACAGGGCTGTCCCACGTGCACACGTGGTGGGAGTCGATCCTCGGCTTGAACGTCAAGGCAGTGCAGGGAAAACAGGTTCCTCTGGAATGGACTGACACATCTGGGGGACTCTTGGAATGGTGGCACGACCCTGGAGTTCCTCTCGCCTTTCCTGTGGAGAGCGCCTCCTCTTGAGATGCGACGGGAACGCCGGGAATTCTTTCCCTACGAAACAGGGAAAGGATCCCTCATCTCGAGCTAGGAGGCGGAAACGGGGCTCCCCTGGATGTGTGCGGGACACCACATGCTTCCTCTCGAGTGGAGACGGGTATGTTTGGGAACTTCTTGAGTTGCAGCAAGGGTGTGAAGGACCCTTTGGAAGTTCCAGTGGTTAGACGTGATTGGCCTCGAGAAGCCTCAGCGGAAATGGGCCTCATCTGGCCTGGAGGGCAAAACCTCCTGGATTTTCTCGAGTTGCGGCAGGTGCTCTCGACTTACGACGGGGACCTCAGGTACCCGCTCTGGTGGCCTCAGGATAGGCCAGTCCCCATGCGAGTTCCTCGGGGGCCTCTCGGGATTCCTCTCCCGTCGATGCCGGGGCCTAAGACATTGTGTGGAGTCGGGGCCGGAACCTGAGGATTCCTCTCCAGTGCTGACATGGATCTTGGGGTACTTCTGGAGTCTCCCCAGGGGAGTCAGTCCTCGTCTCGAATGCGGGCATGCACTTGCGCTTTCCTCCAGAGCGGTAGCAGCAGTGTCACGCAGTCCGCCGCGTGGATCAAAGGATCTATGGTTTTCCCTTGAGTCGTTCCCACGAGGCTTTCCCACGAGGCTTTCCCACAGGGCTGTCCCACGTGTACACGTGTTGGGAGTCGATCCTCGGCTTGAACGTCAAGGCAGTGCAGGGAAAACAGGTTCCTCTGGAATGGACTGACACATCTGGGGGACTCTTGGAATGGTGTCACGACCCTGGAGTTCCTCTCGCCTTTCCTGTGGAGAGCGCCTCCTCTTGAGATGCGACGGGAACGCCGGGAATTCTTTCCCTACGAAACAGGGAAAGGATCCCTCATCTCGAGATAGGAGGCGGAAACGGGGCTCCCCTGGATGTGTGCGGGACACCACGTGCTTCCTCTCGAGTGGAGACGGGTATGTCGGGGAACTTCTTGAGTTGCAGCAAGGGTGTGAAGGACCCTTTGGAAGTTCCAGTGGTTAGACGTGATTGGCCTCGAGAAGCCTCAGCGGAAATGGGCCTCATCTCGCCTGGAGGGCAAAACCTCCTGGATTTTCTCGAGTTGCGGCAGGTGCTCTCGACTTACGACGGGGACCTCAGGGACCCGCTCTGGTGGCCTCAGGAAAGGCCAGTCCCCATGCGAGTTCCTCGGGGGATTCCTCTCCCGTCGATGCCGGGGCCTAAGACCTTGTGTGGAGTCGGGGCCGGAACCTGAGGATTCCTCTCCAGTGCTGACATGGATCTTGGGGTACTTCTGGAGTCTCCCCAGGGGAGTCAGTTCTCGTCTCGAATGCGGGCATGCACTTGCGCTTTCCTCCAGAGCGGTAGCAGCAGTGTCACGCAGTCCGCCGCGTGGATCAAAGGATCTATGGTTTTCCCTCGAGTCTTTCCCACAAGGCTTTCCCACGAGGCTTTCCCACAGGGCTGTCCCACGTGCACACGTGGTGGGAGTCGATCCTCGGCTTGAACGTCAAGGCAGTGCAGGGAAAACAGGTTCCTCTGGAATGGACTGACACATCTGGTGGACTCTTGGAATGGTGGCACGACCCTTCAGTTCCTCTCGCCTTTCCTGTGGAGAGCGCCTCCTCTTGAGATGCGACGGGAACGCCGGGAATTCTTTCCCTACGAAACAGGGAAAGGATCCCTCATCTCGAGCTAGGAGGCGAAACGGGGCTCCCCTGGATGTGTGCGGGACACCACGTGCTTCCTCTCGAGTGGAGACGGGTATGTCGGGGAACTTCTTGAGTTGCAGCAATGGTGTGAAGGACCCTTTGGAAGTTCCAGTGGTTAGATGTGATTGGCCTCGAGAAGCCTCAGCGGAAATGGGCCTCATCTCGCCTGGAGGGCAAAACCTCCTGGATTTTCTCGAGTTGCGGCAGGTGCTCTCGACTTACGACGGGGACCTCAGGGACCCGCTCTGGTGGCCTCAGGAAAGGCCAGTCCCCATGCGAGTTCCTCGGGGGCCTCTCGGGATTCCTCTCCCGTCGATGCCGGGGCCTAAGACCTTGTGTTGAGTCGGGGCCGGAACCTGAGGATTCCTCTCCAGTGCTGACATGGATCTTGGGGTACTTCTGGAGTCTCCCCGGGGGAGTCAGTCCTCGTCTCGAATGCGGGCATGCACTTGCGCTTTCCTCCAGAACGGTAGCAGCAGTGTCACGCAGTCCGCCGCGTGGATCAAAGGATCTATGGTTTTCCCTCGAGTCTTTCCCACGAGGCTTTCCCACGAGGCTTTCCCACAGGGCTGTCCCACGTGCACACGTGGTGGGAGTCGATCCTCGGCTTGAACGTCAAGGCAGTGCAGGGAAAACAGGTTCCTCTGGAATGGACTGACACATCTGGGGGACTCTTGGAATGGTGTCACGACCCTGGAGTTCCTCTCGCCTTTCCTGTGGAGAGCGCCTCCTCTTGAGATGCGACGGGAACGCCGGGAATTCTTTCCCTACGAAACAGGGAAAGGATCCCTCATCTCCAGCTAGGAGTCGGAAACGGAGCTCCCCTGGATGTGGGCGGAACACCACGTGCTTCCTCTCGAGTGGAGACGGGTATGTCGGGGAATTTCTTGAGTTGCAGCAAGGGTGTGAAGGACCCTTTGGAAGTTCCAGTGGTTTGACGAGATTAGCCTCGAGAAGCCTCAGCGGAAATGGGCCTCATCTCGCCTGGAGGGCAAAACCTCCTGGATTTTCTCGAGTTGCGGCAGGTGCTCTCGACTTACGACGGGGACCTCAGGGAACCGCTCTGGTGGCCTCAGGAAAGGCCCGTCCCCATGCGAGTTCCTCGGGGGCCACTCGGGATTCCTCTCCCGTCGATGCCGGGGCCTAAGACCTTGTGTGGAGTCGGGGCCGGAACCTGAGGATTCCTCTCCAGTGCTGACATGGATCTTGGGGTACTTCTGGAGTCTCCCCAGGGGAGTCAGTCCTCGTCTCGAATGCGGGCATGCACTTGCGCTTTCCTCCAGAGCGGTAGCAGCAGTGTCACGCAGTCCGCCGCGTGGATCAAAGGATCTATGGTTTTCCCTCGAGGCTTTCCCACGAGGCTTTCCCACAGGGCTGTCCCACGTGCACACGTGGTGGGAGTCGATCCTCGGCTTGAACGTCAAGGCAGTGCAGGGAAAACAGGTTCCTCTGGAATGGACTGACACATCTGGGGGACTCTTGGAATGGTGGCACGACCCTGGAGTTCCTCTCGCCTTTCCTGTGGAGAGCACCTCCTCTTGAGATGCGATGGGAACGCCGGGAATTCTTTCCCTACGAAACAGGGAAAGGATCCCTCATCTCGAGCTAGGAGGCGGAAACGGGGCTCCCCTGGATGTGTGCGGGACACCACATGCTTCCTCTCGAGTGGAGACGGGTATGTCGGGGAACTTCTTGAGTTGCAGCAAGGGTGTGAAAGACCCTTTGGAAGTTCCAGTGGTTAGACGTCATTAACCTCGAGAAGCCTCAGCGGAAATGGGCCTCATCTGGCCTGGAGGGCAAAACCTCCTGGATTTTCTCGAGTTGCGGCAGGTGCTCTCGACTTACGACGGGGACCTAAGGGAACCGCTCTGGTGGCCTCAGGAAAGGCCATTCTCCATGCGAGTTCCTCGGGGGCGTCTCGCGATTCCTCTCCCGTCGATGCCGGGGCCTAAGACCTTGTGTGGAGTCGGGGCCGGAACCTGAGGATTCCTCTCCAGTGCTGACATGGATCTTGGGGTACTTCTGGAGTCTCCCCAGGGGAGTCAGTCCTCGTCTCGAATGCGGGCATGCACTTGCGCTTTCCTCCAGAGCGGTAGCAGCAGTGTCACGCAGTCCGCCGCGTGGATCAAAGGATCTACGTTTTTCCCTCGAGTCTTTCCCACGAGGCTTTCCCACGAGGATTTCCCACAGGGCAGTCCCACGTGCACACGTGGTGGGAGTCGATCCTCGGCTTGAACGTCAAGGCAGTGCAGGGAAAACAGGTTCCTCTGGAATGGACTGACACATCTGAGGGACTCTTGGAATGGTGGCACGACCCTTCAGTTCCTCTCGCCTTTCCTGTGGAGAGCGCCTCCTCTTGAGATGCGACGGGAACGCCAGGAATTCTTTCCCTACGAAACAGGGAAAGGATCCCTCATCTCGAGCTAGGAGGCGGAAACGGGGCTCCCCTGGATGTGTGCGGGACCCCACGTGCTTCCTCTCGAGTGGAGACGGGTATGTTGGGGAACTTCTTGAGTTGCAGCAATGGTGTGAAGGACCCTTGGGAAGTTCCAGTGGTTAGATGTGATTGGCCTCGAGAAGCCTCAGCGGAAATGGGCCTCATCTCGCCTGGAGGGCAAAACCTCCTGGATTTTCTCGAGTTGCGGCAGGTGCTCTCGACTTACGACGGGGACCTCAGGGACCCGCTCTGGTGGCCTCAGGAAAGGCCAGTCCCCATGCGAGTTCCTCGGGAGCGTCTCGAGATTCCACTCCCGTCGATGCCGGGGCCTAAGACCTTGTGTGGATTCGGGGCCGGAACCTGAGGATTCCTCTCCAGTGCTGACATGGATCTTGGGGTACTTCTGGAGTCTCCCCAGGGGAGTCAGTCCTCGTCTCGAATGCGGGCATGCACTTGCGCTTTCCTCCAGAGCGGTAGCAGCAGTGTCACGCAGTCCGCCGCGTGGATCAAAGGATCTATGGTTTTCCCTCGAGTCTTTCCCACGAGGCTTTCTCACGAGGCTTTCCCACTGGGCTGTCCCACGTGAACACGTGGTGGGAGTCGATCCTCGGCTTGAACGTCAAGGCAGTGCAGGGAAAACAGGTTCCTCTGGAATGGACTGACACATCTGGGGGACTCTTGGAATGGTGGCAAAACCCTGGAGTTCCTCTCGCCTTTCCTGTGGAGAGCGCCTCCTCTTGAGATGCGACGAGAACGCCGGGAATTCTTTCCCTACGAAACAGGGAAAGGATCCCTCATCTCGAGCTAGGAGGCGGAAACGGGGCAACCCTGGATGTGTGCGGGACCCCACATGCTTCCTCTCGAGTGGAGACGGGTATGTCGGGGAACTTCTTGAGCTGCAGCAATGGTGTGAAGGACCCTTTGGAAGTTCCAGTGGTTAGATGTGATTGGCCTCGAGAAGCCTCAGCGGAAATGGGCCTCATCTCGCCTGGAGGGCAAAACCTCCTGGATTTTCTCGAATTGCGGCAGGTGCTCTCGACTTACGACGGGGACCTCAGGGACCCGCTCTGGTGGCCTCAGGAAAGGCCAGTCCCCATGCGAGTTCCTCGGGGGCGTCTCGGGATTCCTCTCCTGTCGATGCCGGGGCCTAAGACCTTGTGTGGAGTCGGGGCCGGAACCTGAGGATTCCTCTCCAGTGCTGACATGGATCTTGGGGTACTTCTGGAGTCTCCCCAGGGGAGTCAGTCCTCGTCTCGAATGCGGGCATGCACTTGCGCTTTCCTCCAGAGGGGTAGCAGCAGTGTCACGCAGTCCGCCTCGTGGATCAAAGGATCTATGGTTTTCCCTCGAGTCTTTCCCACGAGGCTTTCCCACGAGGCTTTCCCACAGGGCTGTCCCAAGTGCACACGTGGTGGGAGTCGATCCTCGGCTTGAAAGTCAAGGCAGTGCAGGGAAAACAGGATCCTCTGCAATGGACTGACACATCTGGGGGACTCTTGGAATGGTGGCACGACCCTTCAGTTCCTCTCGCTTTTCCTGTGGAGAGCGCCTCCTCTTGAGATGCGACGGGAACGCCGGGAATTCTTTCCCTACGAAACAGGGAAAGGATCCCTCATCTCGAGATAGGAGGCGGAAACGGGGCTCCCCTGGATGTGTGCGGGAACCCACGTGCTTCCTCTCGAGTGGAGACGGGTATGTCGGGGAACTTCTTGAGTTGCAGCAATGGTGTGAAGGACCCTTTGGAAGTTCCCGTGGTTAGATGTGATTGGCCTCGAGAAGCCTCAGCGGAAATGGGCCTCATCTCGCCTGGAGGGCAAAACCTCCTGCATTTTCTCGAGTTGCGGCAGGTGCTCTCGACTTACGACGGGGACCTCAGGGAACCGCTCTGGTGGCCTCAGGACAGTCCAGTCCCCATGCGAGTTCCTCGGGGGCCTCTCGGGATTCCTCTCCCGTCGATGCCGGGGCCTAAGACCTTGTGTGGAGTCGGGGCCGGAACCTGAGGATTCCTCTCCCGTGCTGACATGGATCTTGGGGTACTTCTGGAGTCTCCCCAGGGGAGTCAGTCCTCATCTCGAATGCGGGCATGCACTTGCGCTTTCCTCCAGAGCGGTAGCAGCAGTGTCACGCAGTCCGCCGCGTGGATCAAAGGATCTATGGTTTTCCCTCGAGTCTTTCCCACGAGGCTTTCCCACAGGGCTGTCCCACGTGCAGACGTGTTGGGAGTCGATCCTCGGCTTGAACGTCAAGGCAGTGCAGGGAAAACAGGTTCCTCTGGAATGGACTGACACATCTGGTGGACTCTTGGAATGGTGGCACGACCCTTCAGTTCCTCTCGCCTTTCCTGTGGAGAGCGCCTCCTCTTGAGATGCGACGGGAACGCCGGGAATTCTTTCCCTACGAAACAGGGAAAGGATCCCTCATCTCGAGCTAGGAGGCGAAACGGGGCTCCCCTGGATGTGTGCGGGACACCACGTGCTTCCTCTCGAGTGGAGACGGGTATGTCGGGGAACTTCTTGAGTTGCAGCAATGGTGTGAAGGACCCTTTGGAAGTTCCAGTGGTTAGATGTGATTGGCCTCGAGAAGCCTCAGCGGAAATGGGCCTCATCTCGCCTGGAGGGCAAAACCTCCTGGATTTTCTCGAGTTGCGGCAGGTGCTCTCGACTTACGACGGGGACCTCAGGGACCCGCTCTGGTGGCCTCAGGAAAGGCCAGTCCCCATGCGAGTTCCTCGGGGGCCTCTCGGGATTCCTCTCCCGTCGATGCCGGGGCCTAAGACCTTGTGTTGAGTCGGGGCCG
Organism: Ovis canadensis; assembly: GCF_042477335.2. NCBI lineage: Eukaryota > Metazoa > Chordata > Mammalia > Artiodactyla > Bovidae > Ovis > Ovis canadensis. The sequence continues at coordinate 7,496,856 of NC_091252.1, forward strand.
GAACCTGAGGATTCCTCTCCAGTGCTGACATGGATCTTGGGGTACTTCTGGAGTCTCCCCGGGGGAGTCAGTCCTCGTCTCGAATGCGGGCATGCACTTGCGCTTTCCTCCAGAACGGTAGCAGCAGTGTCACGCAGTCCGCCGCGTGGATCAAAGGATCTATGGTTTTCCCTCGAGTCTTTCCCACGAGGCTTTCCCACGAGGCTTTCCCACAGGGCTGTCCCACGTGCACACGTGGTGGGAGTCGATCCTCGGCTTGAACGTCAAGGCAGTGCAGGGAAAACAGGTTCCTCTGGAATGGACTGACACATCTGGGGGACTCTTGGAATGGTGTCACGACCCTGGAGTTCCTCTCGCCTTTCCTGTGGAGAGCGCCTCCTCTTGAGATGCGACGGGAACGCCGGGAATTCTTTCCCTACGAAACAGGGAAAGGATCCCTCATCTCCAGCTAGGAGTCGGAAACGGGGCTCCCCTGGATGTGTGCGGGACACCACATGCTTCCTCTCGAGTGGAGACGGGTATGTCGGGGAACTTCTTGAGTTGCAGCAAGGGTGTGAAAGACCCTTTGGAAGTTCCAGTGGTTAGACGTCATTAACCTCGAGAAGCCTCAGCGGAAATGGGCCTCATCTGGCCTGGAGGGCAAAACCTCCTGGATTTTCTCGAGTTGCGGCAGGTGCTCTCGACTTACGACGGGGACCTAAGGGAACCGCTCTGGTGGCCTCAGGAAAGGCCATTCTCCATGCGAGTTCCTCGGGGGCGTCTCGCGATTCCTCTCCCGTCGATGCCGGGGCCTAAGACCTTGTGTGGAGTCGGGGCCGGAACCTGAGGATTCCTCTCCAGTGCTGACATGGATCTTGGGGTACTTCTGGAGTCTCCCCAGGGGAGTCAGTCCTCGTCTCGAATGCGGGCATGCACTTGCGCTTTCCTCCAGAGCGGTAGCAGCAGTGTCACGCAGTCCGCCGCGTGGATCAAAGGATCTACGTTTTTCCCTCGAGTCTTTCCCACGAGGCTTTCCCACGAGGATTTCCCACAGGGCAGTCCCACGTGCACACGTGGTGGGAGTCGATCCTCGGCTTGAACGTCAAGGCAGTGCAGGGAAAACAGGTTCCTCTGGAATGGACTGACACATCTGAGGGACTCTTGGAATGGTGGCACGACCCTTCAGTTCCTCTCGCCTTTCCTGTGGAGAGCGCCTCCTCTTGAGATGCGACGGGAACGCCAGGAATTCTTTCCCTACGAAACAGGGAAAGGATCCCTCATCTCGAGCTAGGAGGCGGAAACGGGGCTCCCCTGGATGTGTGCGGGACCCCACGTGCTTCCTCTCGAGTGGAGACGGGTATGTTGGGGAACTTCTTGAGTTGCAGCAATGGTGTGAAGGACCCTTGGGAAGTTCCAGTGGTTAGATGTGATTGGCCTCGAGAAGCCTCAGCGGAAATGGGCCTCATCTCGCCTGGAGGGCAAAACCTCCTGGATTTTCTCGAGTTGCGGCAGGTGCTCTCGACTTACGACGGGGACCTCAGGGACCCGCTCTGGTGGCCTCAGGAAAGGCCAGTCCCCATGCGAGTTCCTCGGGAGCGTCTCGAGATTCCACTCCCGTCGATGCCGGGGCCTAAGACCTTGTGTGGATTCGGGGCCGGAACCTGAGGATTCCTCTCCAGTGCTGACATGGATCTTGGGGTACTTCTGGAGTCTCCCCAGGGGAGTCAGTCCTCGTCTCGAATGCGGGCATGCACTTGCGCTTTCCTCCAGAGCGGTAGCAGCAGTGTCACGCAGTCCGCCGCGTGGATCAAAGGATCTATGGTTTTCCCTCGAGTCTTTCCCACGAGGCTTTCTCACGAGGCTTTCCCACTGGGCTGTCCCACGTGAACACGTGGTGGGAGTCGATCCTCGGCTTGAACGTCAAGGCAGTGCAGGGAAAACAGGTTCCTCTGGAATGGACTGACACATCTGGGGGACTCTTGGAATGGTGGCAAAACCCTGGAGTTCCTCTCGCCTTTCCTGTGGAGAGCGCCTCCTCTTGAGATGCGACGAGAACGCCGGGAATTCTTTCCCTACGAAACAGGGAAAGGATCCCTCATCTCGAGCTAGGAGGCGGAAACGGGGCAACCCTGGATGTGTGCGGGACCCCACATGCTTCCTCTCGAGTGGAGACGGGTATGTCGGGGAACTTCTTGAGCTGCAGCAATGGTGTGAAGGACCCTTTGGAAGTTCCAGTGGTTAGATGTGATTGGCCTCGAGAAGCCTCAGCGGAAATGGGCCTCATCTCGCCTGGAGGGCAAAACCTCCTGGATTTTCTCGAATTGCGGCAGGTGCTCTCGACTTACGACGGGGACCTCAGGGACCCGCTCTGGTGGCCTCAGGAAAGGCCAGTCCCCATGCGAGTTCCTCGGGGGCGTCTCGGGATTCCTCTCCTGTCGATGCCGGGGCCTAAGACCTTGTGTGGAGTCGGGGCCGGAACCTGAGGATTCCTCTCCAGTGCTGACATGGATCTTGGGGTACTTCTGGAGTCTCCCCAGGGGAGTCAGTCCTCGTCTCGAATGCGGGCATGCACTTGCGCTTTCCTCCAGAGGGGTAGCAGCAGTGTCACGCAGTCCGCCTCGTGGATCAAAGGATCTATGGTTTTCCCTCGAGTCTTTCCCACGAGGCTTTCCCACGAGGCTTTCCCACAGGGCTGTCCCAAGTGCACACGTGGTGGGAGTCGATCCTCGGCTTGAAAGTCAAGGCAGTGCAGGGAAAACAGGATCCTCTGCAATGGACTGACACATCTGGGGGACTCTTGGAATGGTGGCACGACCCTTCAGTTCCTCTCGCTTTTCCTGTGGAGAGCGCCTCCTCTTGAGATGCGACGGGAACGCCGGGAATTCTTTCCCTACGAAACAGGGAAAGGATCCCTCATCTCGAGATAGGAGGCGGAAACGGGGCTCCCCTGGATGTGTGCGGGAACCCACGTGCTTCCTCTCGAGTGGAGACGGGTATGTCGGGGAACTTCTTGAGTTGCAGCAATGGTGTGAAGGACCCTTTGGAAGTTCCCGTGGTTAGATGTGATTGGCCTCGAGAAGCCTCAGCGGAAATGGGCCTCATCTCGCCTGGAGGGCAAAACCTCCTGCATTTTCTCGAGTTGCGGCAGGTGCTCTCGACTTACGACGGGGACCTCAGGGAACCGCTCTGGTGGCCTCAGGACAGTCCAGTCCCCATGCGAGTTCCTCGGGGGCCTCTCGGGATTCCTCTCCCGTCGATGCCGGGGCCTAAGACCTTGTGTGGAGTCGGGGCCGGAACCTGAGGATTCCTCTCCCGTGCTGACATGGATCTTGGGGTACTTCTGGAGTCTCCCCAGGGGAGTCAGTCCTCATCTCGAATGCGGGCATGCACTTGCGCTTTCCTCCAGAGCGGTAGCAGCAGTGTCACGCAGTCCGCCGCGTGGATCAAAGGATCTATGGTTTTCCCTCGAGTCTTTCCCACGAGGCTTTCCCACAGGGCTGTCCCACGTGCAGACGTGGTGGGAGTCGATCCTCGGCTTGAACGTCAAGGCAGTGCAGGGAATACAGGTTCCTCTGGAATGGACTGACACATCTGGGGGACTCTTGGAATGGTGGCACGACCCTGGAGTTCCTCTCGCCTTTCCTGTGGAGAGCGCCTCCTCTTGAGATGCGACGGGAACGCCGGGAATTCTTTCCCTACGAAACAGGGAAAGGATCCCTCATCTCGAGCTAGGAGGCGGAAACGGGGCTCCCCTGGATGTGTGCGGGACACCACATGCTTCCTCTCGAGTGGAGACGGGTATGTCGGGGAACTTCTTGAGTTGCAGCAAGGGTGTGAAAGACCCTTTGGAAGTTCCAGTGGTTAGACGTCATTGGCCTCGAGAAGCCTCAGCGGAAATGGGCCTCATCTGGACTGGAGGGCAAAACCTCCTGGATTTTCTCGAGTTGCGGCAGGTGCTCTCGACTTACGACGGGGACCTCAGGGACCCGCTCTGGTGGCCTCAGGAAAGGCCAGTCCCCATGCGAGTTCCTCGGGGGCCTCTCGGGATTCCTCTCCCGTCGATGCCGGGGCCTAAGACCTTGTGTGGAGTCGGGGCCGGAACCTGAGGATTCCTCTCCAGTGCTGACATGGATCTTGGGGTACTTCTGGAGTCTCCCCAGGGGAGTCAGTCCTCGTCTCGAATGCGGGCATGCACTTGCGCTTTCCTCCAGAGCGGTAGCAGCAGTGTCACGCAGTCCGCCGCGTGGATCAAAGGATCTATGGTTTTCCCTCGAGTCTTTCCCACGAGGCTTTCCCACGAGGCTTTCCCACAGGGCTGTCCCACGTGCACACGTGGTGGGAGTCGATCCTCGGCTTGAACGTCAAGGCAGTGCAGGGAAAACAGGTTCCTCTGGAATGGACTGACACATCTGGGGGACTCTTGGAATGGTGGCACGACCCTGGAGTTCCTCTCGCCTTTCCTGTGGAGAGCACCTCCTCTTGAGATGCGACGGGAACGCCGGGAATTCTTTCCCTACGAAACAGGGAAAGGATCCCTCATCTCGAGCTAGGAGGCGGAAACGGGGCTCCCCTGGATGTGTGCGGGACCCACGTGCTTCCTCTCGAGTGGAGACGGGTATGTCGGGGAATTTCTTGAGTTGCAGCAAGGGTGTGAAGGACCCTTTGGAAGTTCCAGTGGTTAGACGTGATTAGCTTCGATAAGCCTCAGCGGAAATGGGCCTCATCTCCCCTGGAGGGCACAACCTCCTGGATTTTCTCGAGTTGAGGCAGGTGCTCTCGACTTACGACGGGGACCTCAGGGACCCGCTCTGGTGGCCTCAGGAAAGGCCAGTCCCCATGCGAGTTCCTCGGGGGCCACTCGGGATTCCTCTCCCGTCGATGCCGGAGCCTAAGACCTTGTGTGGAGTCGGGGCCGGAACCTGAGGATTCCTCTCCAGTGCTGACATGGATCTTGGGGTACTTCTGGAGTCTCCCCAGGGGAGTCAGTCCTCGTCTCGAATGCGGGCATGCACTTGCGCTTTCCTCCAGAGCGGTAGCAGCAGTGTCACACAGTCCGCCGCGTGGATCAAAGGATCTATGGTTTTCCCTCGAGTCTTTCCCACGAGGAATTCCCACGAGGCTTTCTCACAGGGCTGTCCCACGTGCACACGTGGTGGGAGTCGATCCTCGGCTTGAACGTCAAGGCAGTTCATGGAAAACAGGTTCCTCTGGAATGGACTGACACATCTGGGGGACTCTTGGAATGGTGGCACGACCCTTCAGTTCCTCTCGCCTTTCCTGTGGAGAGTGCCTCCTCTTGAGATGCGACGGGAACGCCGGGAATTCTTTCCCTACGAAACAGGGAAAGGATTCCTCATCTCGAGCTAGGAGGCGGAAACGGGGCTCCCCTGGATGTGTGCGGGAACCCACGTGCTTCCTCTCGAGTGGAGACGGGTATGTCGGGGAACTTCTTGAGTTGCAGCAATGGTGTGAAGGACCCTTTGGAAGTTCCCGTGATTAGATGTGATTGGCCTCGAGAAGCCTCAGCGGAAATGGGCCTCATCTGGCCTGGAGGGCAAAACCTCCTGGATTTTCTCGAGTTGCGGCAGGTGCTCTCGACTTACGACGGGGAACTCAGGGAACCGCTCTGGTGGCCTCAGGACAGGCCAGTCCCCATGCGAGTTCCTCGGGGGCGTCTCGGGATTCCTCTCCCTTCGATGCCGGGGCCTAAGACCTTGTGTGGAGTCGGGGCCGGAACCTGAGGATTCCTCTCCAGTGCTGACATGGATCTTGGGGTACTTCTGAAGTCTCCCCAGGGGAGTCAGTCCTCGTCTCGAATGCGGGCATGCACTTGCGCTTTCCTCCAGAGCGGTAGCAGCAGTGTCACGCAGTCCGCCGCGTGGATCAAAGGATCTATGGTTTTCCCTCGAGTCTTTCCCACGAGGCTTTCCCACGAGGCTTTCCCACAGGGCTGTCCCACGTGCACACGTGGTGGGAGTCGATCCTCGGCTTGAACGTCAAGGCAGTGCAGGGAAAACAGGTTCCTCTGGAATGGACTGACACATCTGGGGGACTCTTGGAATGGTGTCTCGACCCTGGAGTTCCTCTCGCCTTTCCTGTGGAGAGCGCCTCCTCTTGAGATGCGACGAGAACGCCGGGAATTCTTCCCTACGAAACAGGGAAAGGATCCCTCATCTCGAGCTAGGAGGCGGAAACGGGGCTCCCCTGGATGTGTGCGGGACCCCACGTGCTTCCTCTCGAGTGGAGACGGGTATGTCGGGGAACTTCTTGAGCTGCAGCAATGGTGTGAAGGACCCTTTGGAAGTTCCAGTGGTTAGATGTGATTGGCCTCGAGAAGCCGCCGCGGAATTGGGCCTCATCTCGCCTGGAGGGCAAAACCTCCTGGATTTTCTCGAATTGCGGCAGGTGCTCTCGACTTACGACGGGGACCTCAGGGACCCGCTCTGGTGGCCTCAGGAAAGGCCAGTCCCCTTGCGAGTTCCTCGGGGGCCTCTCGGGATTCCTCTCCTGTCGATGCCGGGGCCTAAGACCTTGTGTGGAGTCGGGACCGGAACCTGAGGATTCCTCTCCAGTGCTGACATGGATCTTGGGGTACTTCTGGAGTCTCCCCAGGGGAGTCAGTCCTCGTCTCGAATGCGGGCATGCACTTGCGCTTTCCTCCAGAGGGGTAGCAGCAGTGTCACGCAGTCCGCCTCGTGGATCAAAGGATCTATGGTTTTCCCTCGAGTCTTTCCCACGAGGCTTTCCCACGAGGCTTTCCCACAGGGCTGTCCCAAGTGCACACGTGGTGGGAGTCGATCCTCGGCTTGAAAGTCAAGGCAGTGCAGGGAAAACAGGATCCTCTGCAATGGACTGACACATCTGGGGGACTCTTGGAATGGTGTCTCGACCCTGGAGTTCCTCTCGCCTTTCCTGTGGAGAGCGCCTCCTCTTGAGATGCGACGGGAACGCCGGGAATTCTTTCCCTACGAAACAGGGAAAGGATCCCTCATCTCGAGCTAGGAGGCGGAAACGGGGCTCCCCTGGATGTGTGCGGGACACCACGTGCTTCCTCTCGAGTGGAGACGGGTATGTCGGGGAACTTCTTGAGTTGCAGCAAGGGTGTGAAGGACCCTTTGGAAGTTCCAGTGGTTTGACGAGATTAGCCTCGAGAAGCCTCAGCGGAAATGGGCCTCATCTGGCCTGGAGGGCAAAACTTCCTGGATTTTCTCGAGTTGCGGCAGGTGCTCTCGACTTACGACGGGGACCTCAGGGACCCGCTCTGGTGGCCTCAGGAAAGGCCAGTCCCCATGCGAGTTCCTCGGGGGCCTCTCGGGATTCCTCTCCCGTCGATGCCGGGGCCTAAGACCTTGTGTGGAGTCGTGGCCGGAACCTGAGGATTCCTCTCCAGTGCTGACATGGATCTTGGGGTACTTCTGGAGTCTCCCCAGGGGAGTCAGTCCTCGTCTCGAATGCGGGCATGCACTTGCGCTTTCCTCCAGAGCGGTAGCAGCAGTGTCACGCAGTCCACCGCGTGGATCAAAGGATCTATGGTTTTCCCTTGAGTCTTTCCCACGAGGCTTTCCCACGAGGCTTTCCCACAGGGCTGTCCCACGTGCACACTTGGTGGGAGTCGATCCTCGGCTTGAACGTCAAGGCAGTGCAGGGAAAACAGGTTCCTCTGGAATGGACTGACACATCTGGGGGACTCTTGGAATGGTGGCACGACCCTGGAGTTCCTCTCGCCTTTCCTGTGGAGAGCGCCTCCTCTTGAGATGCGACGGGAACGCCGGGAATTCTTTCCCTAAGAAAGAGGGAAAGGATCCCTCATCTCGAGCTAGGAGGCGGAAACGGGGCTCCCCTGGATATGTGCGGGACACCACATGCTTCCTCTCGAGTGGAGACGGGTATGTCGGGGAACTTCTTGAGTTGCAGCAAGGGTGTGAAGGACCCTTTGGAAGTTCCAGTGTTTAGACGTGATTGGCCTCGAGAAGCCTCAGCGGAAATGGGCCTCATCTTGCCTGGAGGGCAAAACCTCCTGGATTTTCTCGAGTTGCGGCAGGTGCTCTCGACTTACGACGGGGACCTCAGGGACCCGCTCTGGTGGCCTCAGGAAAGGCCAGTCCCCATGCGAGTTCCTCGGGGGCCTCTCGGGATTCCTCTCCCGTCGATGCCGGGGCCTAAGACCTTGTGTGGAGTCGGGGCCGGAACCTGAGGATTCCTCTCCAGTGCTGACATGGATCTTGGGGTACTTCTGGAGTCTCCCCAGGGGAGTCAGTCCTCGTCTCGAATGCGAGCATGCACATGCGCTTTCCTCCAGAGCGGTAGCAGCAGTGTCACGCAGTCCGCCGCGTGGATCAAAGGATCTATGGTTTTCCCTCGAGTCTTTCCCCCGAGGCTTTCCCACGAGGCTTTCCCACAGGGCTGTCCCACGTGCACACGTGGTGGGAGTCGATCCTCGGCTTGAACGTCAATACAGTGCAGGGAAATCAGGTTCCTCTGGAATGGACTGACACATCTGGGGGACTCTTGGAATGGTGGCATGACCCTGGAGTTCCTCTCGCCTTTCCTGTGGAGAGCGCCTCCTCTTGAGATGCGACGGGAACGCCGGGAATTCTTTCCCTACGAAACAGGAAAAGGATCCCTCATCTCGAGCTAGGAGGCGGAAACGGGGCTCCCCTGGATGTGTGCGGGACCCCACGTGCTTCCTCTCGAGTGGAGACGGGTATGTCGGGGAACTTCTTGAGTTGCAGCAATGGTGTGAAGGACCCTTTGGAAGTTCCAGTGGTTAGATGTGATTGGCCTCGAGAAGCCTCAGCGGAAATGGGCCTCATCTCGCCTGGAGGGCAAAATCTCCTGGATTTTCTCGAGTTGCGGCAGGTGCTCTCGACTTACGACGGGGACCTCAGGGACCCGCTCTGGTGGCCTCAGGAAAGGCCAGTCCCCATGCGAGTTCCTCGGGGGCCTCTCGGGATTCCTCTCCCGTCGATGCCGGGGCCTAAGACCTTGTGTGGAGTCGGGGCCGGAACCTGAGGATTCCTCTCCAGTGCTGACATGGATCTTGGGGTACTTCTGGAGTCTCCCCAGGGGAGTCAGTCCTCGTCTCGAATGCGGGCATGCATTGCGCTTTCTCCAGAGCGGTAGCAGCAGTGTCACGCAGTCCGCCGCGTGGATCAAAGGATCTATGGTTTTCCCTCGAGTCTTTCCCACGAGGCTTTCCCACGAGGCTTTCCCACAGGGCTGTCCCACGTGCACACGTGGTGGGAGTCGATCCTCGGCTTGAACGTCAAGGCAGTGCAGGGAAAACAGGTTCCTCTGGAATGGACTGACTCATCTGGGGGACTCTTGGAATGGTGGCACGACCCTGGAGTTCCTCTCGCCTTTCCTGTGGAGAGCGCCTCCTCTTGAGATGCGACGGGAACGCCGGGAATTCTTTCCCTACGAAACAGGGAAAGGATCCCTCATCTCGAGCTAGGAGGCGGAAACGGGGCTCCCCTGGATGTGTGCGGGACACCACGTGCTTCCTCTCGAGTGCAGACGGGTATGTCGGGGAACTTCTTGAGTTGCAGCAAGGGTGTGAAGGACCGTTTGGAAGTTCCAGTGGTTAGATGTGATTGGCCTCGAGAAGCCTCAGCGGAAATGGGCCTCATCTCGCCTGGAGGGCAAAACCTCCTGGATTTTCTTGAGTTGCGGCAGGTGCTCTCGACTTACGACGGGGACCTCAGGGACCCGCTCTGGTGGCCTCAGGAAAGGCCAGTCCCCATGCGAGTTCCTCGGGGGCCTCTCGGGATTCCTCTCCCGTCGATGCCGGGGCCTAAGACCTTGTGTGTAGTCGGGGCCGGAACCTGATGATTCCTCTCCAGTGCTGACATGGATCTTGGGGTACTTCTGGAGTCTCCCCAGGGGAGTCAGTCCTCGTCTCGAATGTGGGCATGCACTTGCGCTTTCCTCCAGAGCGGTAGCAGCATTGTCACGCAGTCCGCCGCGTGGATCAAAGGATCTATGGTTTTCCCTCGAGTCTTTCCCACGAGGCTTTCCCACGAGGCTTTCCCACAGGGCTATCCCACGTGCACACGTGGTGGGAGTCGATCCTCGGCTTGAACGTCAAGGCAGTGCAGGGAAAACATGTTCCTCTGGAATGGACTGACACATCTGGGGGACTCTTGGAATGGTGTCACGACCCTGGAGTTCCTCTCGCCTTTCCTGTGGAGAGCGCCTCCTCTTGAGATGCGGCGGGTAAGCTGGGAATTCTTTCCCTACGAAACAGGGAAAGGATCCCTCATCTCGAGCTAGGAGGCGGAAACGGGGCTCCCCTGGATGTGTGCGGGACCCCACGTGCTTCCTCTCGAGTGCAGATGAGTATGTCGGGGAACTTCTTGAGTTGCAGCAATGCTGTGAAGGACCCTTTGGAAGTTCCAGTGGTTAGATGTGATTGGCCTGGAGAAGCCTCAGCGGAAATGGGCCTCATCTCGCCTGGAGGGCAAAACGTCCTGGATTTTCTCGAGTTGCGGCACGTGCTCTCGACTTACGACGGGGACCTCAGGGACCCGCTCTGGTGGCCTCAGGAAAGGCCAGTCCCCATGCGAGTTCCTCGGGGGCCTCTCGGGATTCCTCTCCCGTTGATGCCGGGGCCTAAGACCTTGTGTGGAGTCGGTGCCGGAACCTGAGGAATCCTCTCCAGTGCTGACATGGATCTTGGGGTACTTCTGGAGTCTCCCCAGGGGAGTCAGTCCTCGTCTCGAATGCGGGCATGTATTGCGCTTTCCTCCAGAGCGTTAGCAGCAGTGTCACGCAGTCCGCCGCGTGGATCAAAGGATCTATGGTTTTCCCTCGAGTCTTTCCCACGAGGCTTTCCCACGAGGCTTTCCCACAGGGCTGTCCCACGTGCACACGTGGTGGGAGTCGATCTTCGGCTTGATCGTCTAGGCAGTGCAGGGAAAACACGTTCCTCTGGAATGGACTGACTCATCTGGGGGACTCTTGGAATGGTGGCACGACCCTGGAGTTCCTCTCGCCTTTCCTGTGGAGAGCGCCTCCTCTTGAGATGCGACGGGAACGCCGGGAATTCTTTCCCTACGAAACAGGGAAAGGATCCCTCATCTCGAGCTAGGAGGCGGAAACGGGGCTCCCCTGGATGTGTGCGGGACACCACGTGCTTCCTCTCGAGTGCAGACGGGTATGTCGGGGAACTTCTTGAGTTGCAGCAAGGGTGTGAAGGACCCTTTGGAAGTTCCAGTGGTTAGATGTGATTGGCCTCGAGAAGCCTCAGCGGAAATGGGCCTCATCTCGCCTGGAGGGCAAAACCTCCTGGATTTTCTCGAGTTGCGGCAGGTGCTCTCGACTTACGACGGGGACCTCAGGGACCCGCTCTGGTGGCCTCAGGAAAGGCCAGTCCCCATGCGAGTTCCTCGGGGGCCTCTCGGGATTCCTCTCCCGTCGATGCCGGGGCCTAAGACCTTGTGTGGAGTCGGGGCCGGAACCTGAGGATTCCTCTCCAGTGCTGACATGTATCTTGGGGTACTTCTGGAGTCTCCCCAGGGGAGTCAGTCCTCATCTCGAATGCGGGCATGCACTTGCGCTTTCCTCCAGAGCGGTAGCAGCAGTGTCACGCAGTCCGCCGCGTGGATCAAAGGATCTATGGTTTTCCCTCGAGTCTTTCCCACGAGGCTTTCCCACGAGGCTTTCCCACAGGGCTGTCCCACGTGCACACGTGGTGGGAGTCGATCCTCGGCTTGAACGTCAAGGCATTGCAGGGAAAACAGTTTCCTCTGGAATGGACTGACACATCTGGGGGACTCTTGGAATGGTGTCACGACCCTGGAGTTCCTCTCGCCTTCCCTGTGGAGAGCGCCTCCTCTTGAGATGCGGCGGGAACGCCGGGAATTCTTTCCCTACGAAACAGGGAAAGTATCCCTCATCTCGAGCTAGGAGGCGGAAACGGGGCTCCCCTGGATGTGTGCGGGACCCCACGTGCTTCCTCTCGAGTGCAGACGGGTATGTCGGGGAACTTCTTGAGTTGCAGCAATGCTGTGAAGGACCCTTTGGGAGTTCCATTGGTTAGATGTGATTGGCCTCGAGAAGCCTCAGCGGAAATGGGCCTCATCTCGCCTGGAGGGCAAAACCTCCTGGATTTTCTCCAGTTGCGGCAGGTGCTCTCGACTTACGACGGGGACATCAGGGACCCGCTCTGGTGGCCTCAGGAAAGGCCAGTCCCCATGCGAGTTCCTCGGGGGCCTCTCGGGATTCCTCTCCCGTCGATGCCGGGGCCTAAGACCTTGTGTGGAGTCGGGGCCGGAACCTGAGGATTCCTCTCCAGTGCTGACATGGATCTTGGGGTACTTCTGGAGTCTCCCCAGGGGAGTCAGTCCTCGTCTCGAATGCGGGCATGCACTTGCGCTTTCCTCCAGAGCGGTAGCAGCAGTGTCACGCAGTCCGCCGCGTGGATCAAAGGATCTATGGTTTTCCCTCGAGTCTGTCCCACGAGGCTTTCCCACGAGGCTTTCCCACAGGGCTTTCCCACGTGCACACGTTGTGGGAGTCGATCCTCGGCTTGAACGTCAAGGCAGTGCAGGGAAAACAGGCTCCTCTGGAATGGACTGACACATCTGGGGGACTCTTGGAATGGTGGCACGACCCTGGAGTTCCTCTCGCATTTCCTGTGGAGAGCGCCTCCTCTTGAGATGCGACGGGAACGCCGGGAATTCTTTCCCTACGAAACAGGGAAAGGATCCCTCATCTCGAGCTAGGAGGCGGAAACGGGGCTCCCCTGGATGTGTGCGGGACCCCACGTGCTTCCTCTCGAGTGGAGACGGGTATGTCGGGGAACTTCTTGAGTTGCAGCAAGGGTGTGAAGGACCCTTTGGAAGTTCCAGTGGTTAGATGTGATTGGCCTCGAGAATCCTCAGCGGAAATGGGCCTCATCTCGCCTGGAGGGCAAAACCTCCTGGATTTTCTCGAGTTGCGGCAGGTGCTCTCGACTTACGACGGGGACCTCAGTGACCCGCTCTGGTGGCCTCAGGACAGGCCAGTCCCCATGCGAGTTCCTCGGGGGCGTCTCGGGATTCCTCTCCCGTCGATGCCGGGGCCTATGACCTTGTGTGGATTCGGGGCCGGAACCTGAGGATTCCTCTCCAGTGCTGACATGGATCTTGGGGTACTTCTGGAGTCTCCCCAGGGGAGTCAGTCCTCGTCTCGAATGCGGGCATGCACATGCGCCATCCTCCAGAGCGGTAGCAGCAGTGTCACGCAGTACGCCCCGTGGATCAAAGGATCCATGGTTTTCCCTCGAGTCTTTCCCACAGGGCTGTCACGCTGTCCGCCGCGTGGATCAAAGGATCTATGGTTTTCCCTCGAGTCTTTCCCACGAGGCTTTCCCACGAGGCTTTCCCACAGGGCTGTCCCACGTGCACACGTGGTGGGAGTCGATCCTCGGCTTGAACATCAAAGCAGTGCAGGGAAAACAGGTTCCTCTGAAATAGACTGACACATCTGGGGGACTCTTGGAATGGTGGCACGACCTGGAGTTCCTCTCGCCTTTCCTGTGGAGAGCGCCTCCTCTTGAGATGCGACTGGAACGCCGGGAATTCTTTCCCTACGAAACAGGGAAAGGATCCCTCATCTCGAGCTAGGAGGCAGAAATGGGGCTCCCCTGGATGTGTGCGGGACCCCAAGTGCTTCCTCTCGAGTGGAGACGGGTATGTCGGGGAACTTCTTGAGTTGCAGCAATGGTGTGAAGGACCCTTTGGAAGTTCCAGTGGTTAGATGTGATTGGCCTCGAGAAGCCTCAGCGGAAATGGGCCTCATCTCGCCTGGAGGGCAAAACCTCCTGGATTTTCTCGAGTTGCGGCAGGTGCTCTCGACTTACGACGGGGACCTCAGGGACCCGCTCTGGTGGCCTCAGGAAAGGCCAGTCCCCATGCGAGTTCCTCGGGGGCCTCTCAGGATTCCTCTCCCGTCGATGCCGGGGCCTAAGACCTTGTGTGGAGTCGGGGCCGGAAACTGAGGATTCCTCTCCAGTGCTGACATGGATCTTGGGGTACTTCTGGAGTCTCCCCAGGGGAGTCAGTCCTCGTCTCGAATGCGGGCATGCACTTGCGCTTTCCTCCAGAGCGGTAGCAGCAGTGTCACGCAGTCCGTCGCGTGGATCAAAGGATCTATGGTTTTCCCTCGGGTCTTTTCCCACGAGGCTTTCCCACGAGGCTTTCCCACAGGGCTGTCCCACGTCCACACGTGGTGGGAGTCGATCCTCGGCTTGAACGCCAAGGCAGTGCAGGGAAAACAGGTTCCTCTGGAATGGACTGACACATCTGGGGGACTCTTGGAATGGTGTTTCGACCCTGGAGTTCCTCTCGCCTTTCCTGTGTAGAGCGCCTCCTCTTGAGATGCGACGGGAACGCCGGGAATTCTTTCCCTACGAAACAGGGAAAGGATCCCTCATCTCGAGCTAGGAGGCGGAAACGGGGCTCCCCTGGATGTGTGCGGGACCCCACGTGCTTCCTCTCGAGTGGAGACGGGTATGTCGGGGAACTTTTTGAGTTGCAGCAATGGTGTGAAGGACCCTTTGGAAGTTCCAGTGGTTAGATGTGATTGGCCTCGAGAAGCCTCAGCGGAAATGGGCCTCATCTCGCCTGGAGGGCAAAACCTCCTGGATTTTCTCGAGTTGCGGCAGGTGCTCTCGACTTACGACGGGGACCTCAGGGAACTGCTCTGGTGGCCTCAGGAAAGGCCAGTCCCCATGCGAGTTCCTCGGGGGCCTCTCGGGATTCCTCTCCCGTCGATGCCGGGGCCTAAGACCTTGTGTGGAGTCGGGGCCGGAACCTGAGGATTCCTCTCCAGTGCTGACATGGATCTTGGGGTACTTCTGGAGTCTCCCCAGGGGAGTCAGTCCTCGTCTCGAATGCGGGCATGCACTTGCGCTTTCCTCCAGATCGGTAGCAGCAGTGTCACGCAGTCCGCCGCGTGGATCAAAGGATCTATGGTTTTCCCTCGAGTCTTTCCCACGAGGCTTTCCCACGAGGCTTTCCCACAGGGCTGTCCCACGTGCACACGTGGTGGGAGTCGATCCTCGGCTTGAACGTCAAGGCAGTGCAGGGAAAACAGGTTCCTCTGGAATGGACTGACACATCTGGGGGACTCTTGGAATGGTGTCACGACCCTGGAGTTCCTCTCGCCTTTCCTGTGGAGAGCGCCTCCTCTTGAGATGCGACGGGAACGCCGGGAATTCTTTCCCTACGAAACAGGGAAAGGATCCCTCATCTCGAGCTAGGAGGCGGAAACGGGGCTCCCCTGGATGTGTGCGGGACCCCACGTGCTTCCTCTCGAGTGGAGACGGGTATGTCGGGGAACTTCTTGAGTTGCAGCAATGGTGTGAAGGACCCTTTGGAAGTTCCAGTGTTTAGATGTGATTGGCCTCGAGAAGCCTCAGCGGAAATGGGCCTCATCTCGCCTGGAGGGCAAAACCTCCTGGATTTTCTCGAGTTGCGGCAGGTGCTCTCGACTTACGACGGGGACCTCAGGGACCCGCTCTGGTGGCCTCAGGAAAGGCCAGTCCCCATGCGAGTTCCTCGGGGGTCTCTCGGGATTCCTCTCCCGTCGATGCCGGGGCCTAAGACCTTGTTTGGAGTCGGGGCCGGAACCTGAGGATTCCTCTCCAGTGCTGACATGGATCTTGGGGTACTTCTGGAGTCTCCCCAGGGGAGTCAGTCCTCGTCTCGAATGCGGGCCTGCACTTGCGCTTTCCTCCAGAGCGGTAGCAGCAGTGTCACGCAGTCCGCCGCGTGGATCAAAGGATCTATGGTTTTCCCTCGGGTCTTTTCCCACGAGACTTTCCCACGAGGCTTTCCCACAGGGCTGTACCACGTCCACACGTGGTGGGAGTCGATCTTCGGCTTGAACGTCAAGGCAGTGCAGGGAAAACAGGTTCCTCTGGAATGGACTGACACATCTGGGGGACTCTTGGAATGGTGTTTCGACCCTGGAGTTCCTCTCGCCTTTCCTGTGGAGAGCGCCTCCTCTTGAGATGCGACGGGAACGCCGGGAATTCTTTCCCTACGAAACAGGGAAAGGATCCCTCATCTCGAGCTAGGAGGCGAAACGGGGCTCCCCTGGATGTGTGCGGGACACCACGTGCTTCCTCTCGAGTGGAGACGGGTATGTCGGGGAACTTCTTGAGTTGCAGCAATGGTGTGAAGGACCCTTTGGAAGTTTCAGTGGTTAGATGTGATTGGCCTCGAGAAGCCTCAGCGGAAATGGGCCTCATCTCGCCTGGAGGGCAAAACCTCCTGGATTTTCTCGAGTTGCGGCAGGTGCTCTCGACTTACGACGGGGACCTCAGGGACCCGCTCTGGTGGCCTCAGGAAAGGCCAGTCCCCATGCGAGTTCCTCGGGGGCCTCTCGGGATTCCTCTCCCGTCGATGCCGGGGCCTAAGACCTTGTGTGGAGTCGGGGCCGGAACCTGAGGATTCCTCTCCAGTGCTGACATGGATCTTGGGGTACTTCTGGAGTCTCCCCAGGGGAGTCAGTCCTCGTCTCGAATGCGGGCATGCACTTGCGCTTTCCTCCAGAGCGGTAGCAGCAGTGTCACGCAGTCCGCCACGTGGATCAAAGGATCTATGGTTTTCCCTCGAGTCTTTCCCACGAGGCTTTCCCACGAGGCTTTCCCACAGGGCTGTCCCACGTGCACACGTGGTGGGAGTCGATCCTCGGCTTGAACGTCAAAGCAGTGCAGGGAAAACAGGTTCCTCTGAAATAGACTGACACATCTGGGGGACTCTTGGAATGGTGGCACGACCCTGGAGTTCCTCTCGCCTTTCCTGTGGATAGCGCCTCCTCTTGAGATGCGACTGGAACGCCGGGAATTCTTTCCCTACGAAACAGGGAAAGGATCCCTCATCTCGAGCTAGGAGGCAGAAACGGGGCTCCCCTGGATGTGTGCGGGACCCCAAGTGCTTCCTCTCGAGTGGAGACAGGTATGTCGGGAAACTTCTTGATTTGCAGCAATGGTGTGAAGGACCATTTGGAAGTTCCAGTGGTTAGATGTGATTGGCCTCGAGAAGCCTCAGCGGAAATGGGCCTCATCTCGCCTGGAGGGCAAAACCTCCTGGATTTTCTCGAGTTGCGGCAGGTGCTCTCGACTTACGACGGGGACCTCAGGGACCCGCTCTGGTGGCCTCAGGAAAGGCCAGTCCCCATGCGAGTTCCTCGGGGGCCTCTCGGGATTCCTCTCCCGTCGATGCCGGGGCCTAAGACCTTGTGTGGAGTCGGGGCCGGAACCTGAGGATTCCTCTCCAGTGCTGACATGGATCTTGGGGTACTTCTGGAGTCTCCCCAGGGGAGTCAGTCCTCGTCTCGAATGCGGGCATGCACTTGAGCTTTCCTCCAGAGCGGTAGCAGCAGTGTCACGCAGTCCGCCGCGTGGATCAAAGGATCTATGGTTTTCCCTCGGGTCTTTTCCCACGAGGCTTTCCCACGAGGCTTTCCCACAGGGCTGTCCCACGTCCACACGTGGTGGGAGTCGATCCTCGGCTTGAACGTCAAGGCAGTGCAGGGAAAACAGGTTCCTCTGGAATGGACTGACACATCTGGGGGACTCTTGGAATGGTGTCTCGACCCTGGAGTTCCTCTCGCCTTTCCTGTGGAGAGCGCCTCCTCTTGAGATGCGACGGGAACGCCGGGAATTCTTTCCCTACGAAACAGGGAAAGGATCCCTCATCTCGAGCTAGGAGGCGGAAACGGGGCTCCCCTGGATGTGTGCGGGACCCCACGTGCTTCCTCTCGAGTGGAGACGGGTATGTCGGGGAACTTCTTGAGTTGCAGCAAGGGTGTGAAGGACCCTTTGGAAGTTCCAGTGGTTAGATGTGATTGGCCTCGAGAAGCCTCAGCGGAAATGGGCCTCATCTCGCCTGGAGGGCAAAACCTCCTGGATTTTCTCGAGTTGCGGCAGGTGCTCTCGACTTACGACGGGGACCTCAGGGACCCGCTCTGGTGGCCTCAGGAAAGGCCAATCCCCATGCGAGTTCCTCGGGGGCGTCTCGGGATTCCTCTCCCGTCGATGCCGGGGCCTAAGACCTTGTGTGGAGTCGGGGCTGGATCCTGAGGATTCCTCTCCAGTGCTGACATGGATCTTGGGGTACTTCTGAAGCCTCCCCAGGGGAGTCAGTCCTCGTCTCGAATGCGGGCATGCACTTGCGCTTTCCTCCAGAGCGGTAGCAGCAGTGTCACGCAGTCCGCCGCGTGGATCAAAGGATCTATGGTTTTCCCTCGAGTCTTTCCCACGAGGCTTTCCCACGAGGCTTTCCCACAGGGCTGTCCCACGTGCACACGTGGTGGGAGTCGATCCTCGGCTTGAACGTCAAGGCAGTGCAGGGAAAACAGGTTCCTCTGGAATGGACTGACACATCTGGGGGACTCTTGGAATGGTGTCTCGACCCTGGAGTTTCTCTCGCCTTTCCTGTGGAGAGCACCTCCTCTTGAGATGCGACGGGAACGCCGGGAATTCTTTCCCTACGAAACAGGGAAAGGATCCCTCATCTCGAGCTAGGAGGCGGAAACGGGGCTCCCCTGGATGTGTGCGGGACCCCACGTGCTTCCTCTCGAGTGGAGACGGGTACGTCGGGGAAATTCTTGAGTTGCAGCAATGGTGTTAAGGACCCTTTGGAAGTTCCAGTGGTTAGATGTGATTGGCTTCGAGAAGCCTCAGCGGAAATGGGCCTCATCTCGCCTGGAGGGCAAAACCTCCTGGATTTTCTCGAGTTGCGGCAGGTGCTCTCGACTTACGACGGGGACCTCAGGGACCCGCTCTGGTGACCTCAGGAAAGGCCAGTCCCCATGCGAGTTCCTCGGGGGCCTCTCGGGATTCCTCTCCCGTCAATGCCGGGGCCTAAGACCTTGTGTGGAGTCGGGGCCGGAACCTGAGGATTCCTCTCCAGTGCTGACATGGATCTTGGGGTACTTCTGGAGTCTCCCCAGGGGAGTCAGTCCTCGTCTCGAATGCGGGCATGCAATTGCGCTTTCCTCCAGAGCGGTAGCAGCAGTGTCACGCAGTCCGCCGCGTGGATCAAAGGATCTATGGTTTTCCCTCGAGTCTTTCCCACGAGACTTTCCCACGAGGCTTTCTCACAGGGCTGTCCCCCGTGCACACGTGGTGGGAGTCGATCCTCGGCTTGAACGTCAAGGCAGTGCAGGGAAAACAGGTTCCTCTGGAACGGACTGACACATCTGGGGGACTCTTGGAATGGTGTCTCGACCCTGGAGTTTCTCTCGCCTTTCCTGTGGAGAGCGCCTCCTCTTGAGATGCGACGGGAACGCCGGGAATTCGTTCCCTACGAAACAGGGAAGGATCACTCATCTCGAGCTAGGAGGTGGAAACGGAGCTCCCCTGGATGTGTGAGGGACCCCACGTGCTTCCTCTCGAGTGGAGACGGGTATGTCGGGGAACTTCTTGAGTTGCAGCAATGGTGTGAAGGACCCTTTGGAAGTTCCAGTGGTTAGATATGATTGGCCTCGAGAAGCCTCAGCGGAAATGGGCCTCATCTCGCCTGGAGGGCAAAACCTCCTGGATTTTCTCGAGTTGCGCCAGGTGCTCTCGACTTACGACGGGGACCTCAGGGAACAGCTCTGGTGGCCTCAGGAAAGGCCAGTCCCCATGCGAGTTCCTCGGGGGCCTCTCGGGATTCCTCTCCCGTCGATGCCGGGGCCTAAGACCTTGTGTGGAGTCGGGGCCGGATCCTGAGGATTCCTCTCCAGTGCTGACATGGATCTTGGGGTACTTCTGGAGTCTCCCCAGGGGAGTCAGTCCTCGTCTCGAATGCGGGCATGCACTTGCGCTTTCCTCCAGAGCGGTAGCAGCAGTGTCACGCAGTCCTCCGCGTGGATCAAAGGATCTATGGTTTTCCCTCGAGTCTTTCCCACGAGGCTTTCCCACGAGGCTTTCCCACAGGGCTGTCCCACGTGCATACGTGGTGGGAGTCGATCCTCGACTTGAACGTCAAGGCAGTGCAGGGAAAACAGGTTTCTCTGGAATGGACTGACACATCTGGGGGACTCTTGGAATGGTGTCTCGACCCTGGAGTTCCTCTCGCCTTTCCTGTGGAGAGCGCCTCCTCTTGAGATGCGACGGGAACGCCGGGAATTCTTTCCCTACGAAACAGGGAAAGGATCCCTCATCTCGAGCTAGGAGGCGGAAACGGGGCTCCCTTGGATGTGTGCGGGACCCCAAGTGCTTCCTCTCGAGTGGAGACGGGTATGTCGGGGAACTTCTTGAGTTGCAGCAATGGTGTGAAGGACCCTTTGGAAGTTCCAGTGGTTAGATGTGATTGGCCTCGAGAAGCCTCAGCGGAAATGGGCCTCATCTCGCCTGGAGGGCAAAACCTCCTGGATTTTCTCGAGTTGCGGAAGGTGCTCTCGACGTACGACGGGGACCTCTGGGACCCGCTCTGGTGGCCTCAGGAAAGGCCAATCCCCATGCGAGTTCCTCGGGGGCGTCTCGGGATTCCTCTCCCGTGGATGCCGGGGCCTAAGACCTTGTGTGGAGTCGGGGCCGGAACCTGAGGATTCCTCTCCAGTGCTGACATGGATCTTGGGGTAATTCTGGAGTCTCCCCAGGGGAGTCAGTCCTCGTCTCGAATGCGGGCATGCACTTGCGCTTTCCTCCAGAGCGGTAGAAGCAGTGTCACGCATTCCGCCGCGTGGATCAAAGGATCTATGGTTTTCCCTCGAGTCTTTTCCACGAGGCTTTCCCACGAGGCTTTCCCACAGGGCTGTCCCACGTGCACACGTGGTGGGAGTCGATCCTCGGCTTGAACGTCAAGGCAGTGCAGGGAAAACAGGTTCCTCTGGAATGGAATGACACATCTGGGGGACTCTTGGAATGGTGTCACGACCCTGGAGTTCCTCTCGCCTTTCCTGTGGAGAGCGCCTCCTCTTGAGATGCGACGGAAACGCCGGGAATTCTTTCCCTACGAAACAGGGAAAGGATCCCTCATCTCGAGCTAGGAGGTGGAAACGGGACTCCCCTGGATGTGTGAGGGACCCCACGTGCTTCCTCTCGAGTGGAGACGGGTATGTCGGGGAACTTCTTGAGTTGCAGCAAGGGTGTGAAGGACCCTTTGGAAGTTCCAGTGGTTAGATGTGATTGGCCTTGAGAAGCCTCAGCGGAAATGGGCCTCATCTCGCCTGGAGGGCAAAACCTCGTGGATTTTCTCGAGTTGCGGCAGGTGCTCTCGACTTACGACGGGGACCTCAGGGACCCGCTCTGGTGGCCTCAGGAAAGGCCAGTCCCCATGCGAGTTCCTCGGGGGCCTCTCGGGATTCCTCTCCCGTCGATGCCGTGGCCTGAGACCTTGTGTGGAGTCGGGGCCGGAACCTGAGGATTCCTCTCCAGTGCTGACATGGATCTTGGGGTACTTCTGGAGTCTCCCCAGGGGAGTCAGTAATCGTCTCGAATGCGGGCATGCACTTGCGCTTTCCTCCAGAGCGGTAGCAGCAGTGTCACGCAGTCCGCCGCGTGGATCAAAGGATCTATGGTTTTCCCTCGAGTCTTTCCCACGAGGCTTTCCCACGAAGCTTTCCCACAGGGCTGTCCAACGTGCACACGTGGTGGGAGTCGATCCTCGGCTTGAACGTCAAGGCAGTGCAGGGAAAACACGTTCCTCTGGAATGGACTGACACATCTGGGGGACTCTTGGAATGGTGTCTCGACCCTGGAGTTCCTCTCGCCTTTCCTGTGGAGAGCGCCTCCTCTTGAGATGCGACGGGAACGCCGGGAATTCTTTCCCTACGAAACAGGGAAAGGATCCCTCATCTCGAGCTAGGAGGCGGAAACGGGGCTCCCCTGGATGTGTGCGGGACACCACGTGCTTCCTCTCGAGTGGAGACGGGTATGTCGGGGAACTTCTTGAGTTGCAGCAAGGGTGTGAAGGACCCTTTGGAAGTTCCAGTGGTTAGATGTGATTGGCCTCGAGAAGCCTCAGCGGAAATGGGCCTCATCTCGCCTGGAGGGCAAAACCTCCTGGATTTTCTCGAGTTGCGGCAGGTGCTCTCGACTTACGACGGGGACCTCAGGGACCCGCTCTGGTGGCCTCAGGAAAGGCCATTCCCCATGCGAGTTCCTCGGGGGCGTCTCGGGATTCCTCTCCCGTCGATGCCGGGGCCTAAGACCTTGTGTGGAGTCGGGGCCGGAACCTGAGGATTCCTCTCCAGTGCTGACATGGATCTTGGGGTACTTCTGGAGTCTCCCCAGGGGAGTCAGTCCTCGTCTCGAATGCGGGCATGCACTTGCGCTTTCCTCCAGAGCGGTAGCAGCAGTGTCACGCAGTCCGCCGCGTGGATCAAAGGATCTATGGTTTTCCCTCGAGTCTTTCCCACGAGGCTTTCCCACGAGGCTTTCCCACAGGGCTGTCCCACGGGCACACGTGGTGGGAGTCGATCCTCGGCTTGAACGTCAAGGCAGTGCAGGAAAAACAGGTTCCTCTGGAATGGACTGACACCTCTGGGGGACTCTTGGAATGGTGGCACGACCCAGGAGTTCCTCTCGCCTTTCCTGTGGAGAGCGCCTCCTCTTGAGATGCGACGGGAACGCCGGGAATTCTTTCCCTACGAAACAGGGAAAGGATCCCTCATCTCGAGCTAGGAGGCGGAAACGGGGCTCCCCTGGATGTGTGCGGGACCCCACGTGCTTCCTCTCGAGTGGAGACGGGTATGTCGGGGAACTTCTTGAGTTGCAGCAAGGGTGTGAAGGACCCTTTGGAAGTTCCAGTGGTTAGATGTGATTGGCCTCGAGAAGCCTCAGCGGAAATGGGCCTCATCTCGACTGGAGGGCAAAACCTCCTGGATTTTCTCGAGTTGCTGCAGGTGCTCTCGACTTACGACGGGGACCTCAGGGACCCGCTCTGGTGGCCTCAGGAAAGGCCAGTCCCCATGCGAGTTCCTCGGGGGCCTCTCGGGATTCCTCTCCCGTCGATGCCGGGGCCTAAGACCTTGTGTGGAGTCGGGGCCGGAACCTGAGGATTCCTCTCCAGTGCTGACATGGATCTTGGGGTACTTCTGGAGTCTCCCCAGGGGAGTCAGTCCTCATCTCGAATGCGGGCATGCACTTGCGCTTTCCTCCAGAGCGGTAGCAGCAGTGTCACGCAGTCCGCCGCGTGGATCAAAGGATCTATGGTTTTCCCTCGAGTCTTTCCCACGAGGCTTTCCCACGAGGCTTTCCCACAGGGCTGTCCCACGTGCACACGTGGTGGGAGTCGATCCTCGGCTTGAACGTCAAGGCAGTGCAGGGAAAACAGGTTCCTCTGGAATGGACTGACACATCTGGGGGACTCTTGGAATGGTGGCACGACCCTGGAGTTCCTCTCGCCTTTCCTGTGGAGAGCGCCTCCTCTTGAGATGCGACGGGAACGCCGGGAATTCTTTCCCTACGAAACAGGGAAAGGATCCCTCATCTCGAGCTAGGAGGCGGAAACGGGGCTCCCCTGGATGTGTGCGGGACACCACATGCTTCCTCTCGAGTGGAGACGGGTATGTTTGGGAACTTCTTGAGTTGCAGCAAGGGTGTGAAGGACCCTTTGGAAGTTCCAGTGGTTAGACGTGATTGGCCTCGAGAAGCCTCAGCGGAAATGGGCCTCATCTGGCCTGGAGGGCAAAACCTCCTGGATTTTCTCGAGTTGCGGCAGGTGCTCTCGACTTACGACGGGGACCTCAGGGAACCGCTCTGGTGGCCTCAGGAAAGGCCAGTCCCCATGCGAGTTCCTTGGGGGCCTCTCGGGATTCCTCTCCCGTCGATGCCGGGGCCTAAGACATTGTGTGGAGTCGGGGCCGGAACCTGAGGTTTCCTCTCCAGTGCTGACATGGATCTTGGGGTACTTCTGGAGTCTCCCCAGGGGAGTCAGTCCTCGTCTCGAATGCGGGCATGCACTTGCGCTTTCCTCCAGAGCGGTAGCAGCAGTGTCACGCAGTCCGCCGCGTGGATCAAAGGATCTATGGTTTTCCCTTGAGTCGTTCCCACGAGGCTTTCACACGAGGCTTTCCCACAGGGCTGTCCCACGTGCACACGTGGTGGGAGTCGATCCTCGGCTTGAACGTCAAGGCAGTGCAGGGAAAACAGGTTCCTCTGGAATGGACTGACACATCTGGGGGACTCTTGGAATGGTGTCACGACCCTGGAGTTCCTCTCGCCTTTCCTGTGGAGAGCGCCTCCTCTTGAGATGCGACGGGAACGCCGGGAATTCTTTCCCTACGAAACAGGGAAAGGATCCCTCATCTCGAGATAGGAGGCGGAAACGGGGCTCCCCTGGATGTGTGCGGGACACCACGTGCTTCCTCTCGAGTGGAGACGGGTATGTCGGGGAACTTCTTGAGTTGCAGCAAGGGTGTGAAGGACCCTTTGGAAGTTCCAGTGGTTAGACGTGATTGGCCTCGAGAAGCCTCAGCGGAAATGGGCCTCATCTCGCCTGGAGGGCAAAACCTCCTGGATTTTCTCGAGTTGCGGCAGGTGCTCTCGACTTACGACGGGGACCTCAGGGACCCGCTCTGGTGGCCTCAGGAAAGGCCAGTCCCCATGCGAGTTCCTCTGGGGATTCCTCTCCCGTCGATGCCGGGGCCTAAGACCTTGTGTGGAGTCGGGGCCGGAACCTGAGGATTCCTCTCCAGTGCTGACATGGATCTTGGGGTACTTCTGGAGTCTCCCCAGGGGAGTCAGTTCTCGTCTCGAATGCGGGCATGCACTTGCGCTTTCCTCCAGAGCGGTAGCAGCAGCGTCACGCAGTCCGCCGCGTGGATCAAAGGATCTATGGTTTTCCCTCGAGTCTTTCCCACAAGGCTTTCCCACGAGGCTTTCCCACAGGGCTGTCCCACGTGCACACGTGGTGGGAGTCGATCCTCGGCTTGAACGTCAAGGCAGTGCAGGGAAAACAGGTTCCTCTGGAATGGACTGACACATCTGGTGGACTCTTGGAATGGTGGCACGACCCTGGAGTTCCTCTCGCCTTTCCTGTGGAGAGCGCCTCCTCTTGAGATGCGACGGGAACGCCGGGAATTCTTTCCCTACGAAACAGGGAAAGGATCCCTCATCTCGAGCTAGGAGGCGGGAACGGGGCTCCCCTGGATGTGTGCGGGACCCCACGTGCTTCCTCTCGAGTGGAGACGGGTATGTCGGGGAACTTCTTGAGTTGCAGCAATGGTGTGAAGGACCCTTTGGAAGTTCCAGTGTTTAGATGTGATTGGCCTCGAGAAGCCTCAGCGGAAATGGGCCTCATCTCGCCTGGAGGGCAAAACCTCCTGGATTTTCTCGAGTTGCGGCAGGTGCTCTCGACTTAAGACTGGGAACTCAGGGACCCGCTCTGGTGGCCTCAGGAAAGGCCAGTCCCTATGCCAGTTCCTCGGGGGCGTCTCGGGATTCCTCTCCCCTCGATGCCGGGGCCTAAGACCTTGTGTGGAGTCGGGGCCGGAACCTAAGGATTCCTCTCCAGTGCTGACATGGATCTTGGGGTACTTCTGGAGTCTCCCCAGGGGAGTCAGTCCTCGTCTCGAATGCGGGCATGCACTTGTGCTTTCCTCCAGAGCGGTAGCAGCAGTGTCACGCAGTCTGCCCCGTGGATCAAACGATCTATGGTTTTCCCTTGAGTCTTTCCCACGAGGCTTTCCCACGAGGCTTTCCCACAGGGCTGTCCCACGTGCACACGTGGTGGGAGTCGATCCTCGGCTTGAACGTCAAGGCAGTGCAAAGAAAATAGGTTCCTCTGGAATGGACTGACACATCTGGGGGACTCTTGGAATGGTGGCACGACCCTGGAGTTCCTCTCGCCTTTCCTGTGGAGAGCGCCTCCTCTTGAGATGCGACGGGAACGCCGGGAATTCTTTCCCTACGAAACAGGGAAAGGATCCCTCATCTCGAGCTAGGAGGCGGAAACGGGGCTCCCCTGGATGTGTGCGGGACCCCACGTGCTTCCTCTCGAGTGGAGACGGGTATGTCGGGGAACTTCTTGAGTTGCAGCAATGGTGTGAAGGACCCTTTGGAAGTTCCCGTGGTTAGATGTGATTGGCCTCGAGAAGCCTCAGCGGAAATGGGCCTCATCTCGCCTGGAGGGCAAAACCTCCTGGATTTTCTCGAGTTGCGGCAGGTGCTCTCGACTTACGACGGGGACCTCAGGGACCCGCTCTGGTGGCCTCAGGAAAGGCCAGTCCCCATGCGAGTTCCTCGGGGGCCTCTCGGGATTCCTCTCCCGTCGATGCCGGGGCCTAAGACCTTGTGTGGAGTCGCGGCCGGAACCTGAGGATTCCTCTCCAGTGCTGACATGGATCTTGGGGTACTTCTGGAGTCTCCCCAGGGGAGTCAGTCCTCGTCTCGAATGCGGGCATGCACTTGCGCTTTCCTCTAGAGCGGTAGCAGCAGTGTCACGCAGTCCGCCGCATGGATCAAAGGATCTATGTTTTCCCTCGAGTCTTTCCCAGGAGGCTTTCCCACGAGGCTTTCCCACAGGGCTGTCCCACGTGCACACGTGGTGGGAGTCGATCCTCGGCTTGAACGTCAAGGAAGTGCAGGGAAAACAGGTTCCTCTGGAATGGACTGAAACATCTGGGGGACTCTTGGAATGGTGGCACGACCCTGGAGTTCCTCTCGCCTTTCCTGTGGAGAGCGCCTCCTCTTGAGATGCGACGGGAACGCCGGGAATTCTTTCCCTACGAAACAGGGAAAGGATCCCTCATCTCGAGCTAGGAGGAGGAAACGGGGCTCCCCTGGATGTGTGCGGGACCCCACGTGCTTCCTCTCGAGTGGAGACGGGTATGTCGGGGAACTTCTTGAGTTGCAGCAATGCTGTGAAGGACCCTTTGGAAGTTCCAGTGGTTAGATGTGATTGGCCTCGAGAAGCCTCAGCGGAAATGGGCCTCATCTCGCCTGGAGGGCAAAACCTCCTGGATTTTCTCGAGTTGCGGCAGGTGCTCTCGACTTACGACGGGGACCTCAGGGACCCGCTCTGCTGGCCTCAGGAAAGGCCAGTCCCCATGCCAGTTCCTCGGGGACCTCTCGGGATTCCTCTCCCTTCGATGCCGGGGCCTAATACCTTGTGTGGAGTCGGGGCCGGAACCTGAGGATTCCTCTCCAGTGCTGCCATGGATCTTGGGGTACTTCTGGAGTCTCCCCAGGGGAGTCAGTCCTCGTCTCGAATGCGGGCATGCACTTGCGCTTTACTCCAGAGCGGTAGCAGCAGTGTCAGGCAGTCCGCCGCGTGGATCAAAGGATCTATGGTTTTCCCTCGAGTCTTTCCCAGGAGGCTTTCCCACGAGGCTTTCCCACAGGGCTGTCCCACGTGCACACGTGGTGGGAGTCGATCCTCGGCTTGAACGTCAAGGCAGTGCAGGGAAAACAGGTTCCTCTGGAATGGCCTG
Organism: Ovis canadensis; assembly: GCF_042477335.2. NCBI lineage: Eukaryota > Metazoa > Chordata > Mammalia > Artiodactyla > Bovidae > Ovis > Ovis canadensis. Next base: position 7,524,192 of record NC_091252.1, read on the forward strand.
ACACATCTGGGGGACTCTTGGAATGGTGGCACGACCCTGGAGTTCCTCTCGCCTTTCCTGTGGAGAGCGCCTCCTCTTGAGATGCGACGGGAACGCCGGGAATTCTTTCCCTACGAAGCAGGGAAAGGATCCCTCATCTCGAGCTAGGAGGCGGAAACGGGGCTCCCCTGGATGTGTGCGGGACCCCACGTGCTTCCTCTCGAGTGGAGACGGGTATGTCGGGGAACTTCTTGAGTTGCAGCAATGGTGTGAAGGACCCTTTGGAAGTTCCAGTGTTTAGATGTGATTGGCCTCGAGAAGCCTCAGCGGAAATGGGCCTCATCTCGCCTGGAGGGCAAAACCTCCTGGATTTTCTCGAGTTGCGGCAGGTGCTCTCGACTTACGACGGGGACCTCAGGGACCCGCTCTGGTGGCCTCAGGAAAGGCCAGTCCCCATGCGAGTTCCTCGGGGGTCTCTCGGGATTCCTCTCCCGTCGATGCCGGGGCCTAAGACCTTGTTTGGAGTCGGGGCCGGAACCTGAGGATTCCTCTCCAGTGCTGACATGGATCTTGGGGTACTTCTGGAGTCTCCCCAGGGGAGTCAGTCCTCGTCTCGAATGCGGGCATGCACTTGCGCTTTCCTCCAGAGCGGTAGCAGCAATGTCACACAGTCCGCCGCGTGGATCAAAGGATCTATGGTTTTCCCTCGGGTCTTTTCCCACGAGACTTTCCCACGAGGCTTTCCCACAGGGCTGTCCCACGTCCACACGTGGTGGGAGTCGATCCTCGGCTTGAACGTCAAGGCAGTGCAGGGAAAACAGGTTCCTCTGGAATGGACTGACACATCTGGGGGACTCTTGGAATGGTGTTTCGACCCTGAAGTTCCTCTCGCCTTTCCTGTGGAGAGCGCCTCCTCTTGAGATGCGACGGGAACGCCGGGAATTCTTTCCCTACGAAACAGGGAAAGGATCCCTCATCTCGAGCTAGGAGGCGAAACGGGGCTCCCCTGGTTGTGTGCGGGACACCACGTGCTTCCTCTCGAGTGGAGACGGGTATGTCGGGGAACTTCTTGAGTTGCAGCAAGGGTGTGAAGGACCCTTTGGAAGTTCCAGTGGTTAGATGTGATTGGCCTCGAGAAGCCTCAGCGGAATTGGGCCTCATCTCGCCTGGAGGGCAAAACCTCCTGGATTTTCTCGAGTTGCGGCAGGTGCTCTCGACTTACGACGGGGACCTCAGGGACCCGCTCTGGTGGCCTCAGGAAAGGCCAGTCCCCATGCGAGTTCCTCGGGGGCGTCTCGGGATTCCTCTCCCGTCGATGCCGGGGCCTAAGACCTTGTGTGGAGTCGGGGCCGGAACCTAAGGATTCCTCTCCAGTGCTGACATGGATCTTGGGGTACTTCTGGAGTCTCCCCAGGGGAGTCAGTCCTCGTCTCGAATGCGGGCATGCACTTGCGCTTTCCTCCAGAGTGGTAGCAGCAGCGTCACGCAGTCCGCCGAGTGGATCAAAGGATCTATGGTTTTCCCTCGAGTCTTTCCCACGAGGCTTTCCCACGAGGCTTTCCCACAGGGCTGTCCCACGTGCACACGTGGTGGGAGTCGATCCTCGGCTTGAACATCAAAGCAGTGCAGGGAAAACAGGTTCCTCTGAAATAGACTGACACATCTGGGGGACTCTTGGAATGGTGGCACGACCTGGAGTTCCTCTCGCCTTTCCTGTGGAGAGCGCCTCCTCTTGAGATGCGACTGGAACGCCGGGAATTCTTTCCCTACGAAACAGGGAAAGGATCCCTCATCTCGAGCTAGGAGGCAGAAATGGGGCTCCCCTGGATGTGTGCGGGACCCCAAGTGCTTCCTCTCGAGTGGAGATGGGTATGTCGGGGAACTTCTTGAGTTGCAGCAATGGTTTGAAGGACCCTTTGGAAGTTCCAGTGGTTAGATGTGATTGGCCTCGAGAAGCCTCAGCGGAAATGGGCCTCATCTCGCCTGGAGGGCAAAACCTCCTGGATTTTCTCGAGTTGCGGCAGGTGCTCTCGACTTACGACGGGGACCTCAGGGACCCGCTCTGGTGGCCTCAGGAAAGGCCAGTCCCCATGCGAGTTCCTCGGGGGCCTCTCAGGATTCCTCTCCCGTCGATGCCGGGGCCTAAGACCTTGTGTGGAGTCGGGGCCGGAAACTGAGGATTCCTCTCCAGTGCTGACATGGATCTTGGGGTACTTCTGGAGTCTCCCCAGGGGAGTCAGTCCTCGTCTCGAATGCGGGCATGCACTTGCGCTTTCCTCCAGAGCGGTAGCAGCAGTGTCACGCAGTCCGCCGCGTGGATCAAAGGATCTATGGTTTTCCCTCGGGTCTTTTCCCACGAGGCTTTCCCACGAGGCTTTCCCACAGGGCTGTCCCACGTCCACACGTGGTGGGAGTCGATCCTCGGCTTGAACGTCAAGGCAGTGCAGGGAAAACAGGTTCCTCTGGAATGGACTGACACATCTGGGGGACTCTTGGAATGGTGTTTCGACCCTGGAGTTCCTCTCGCCTTTCCTGTGTAGAGCGCCTCCTCTTGAGATGCGACGGGAACGCCGGGAATTCTTTCCCTACGAAACAGGGAAAGGATCCCTCATCTCGAGCTAGGAGGCAAAACGGGGCTCCCCTGGATGTGTGCGGGACCCCACGTGCTTCCTCTCGAGTGGAGACGGGTATGTCGGGGAACTTTTTGAGTTGCAGCAATGGTGTGAAGGACCCTTTGGAAGTTCCAGTGGTTAGATGTGATTGGCCTCGAGAAGCCTCAGCGGAATTGGGCCTCATCTCGCCTGGAGGGCAAAACCTCCTGGATTTTCTCGAGTTGCGGCAGGTGCTCTCGACTTACGACGGGGACCTCAGGGAACTGCTCTGGTGGCCTCAGGAAAGGCCAGTCCCCATGCGAGTTCCTCGGGGGCCTCTCGGGATTCCTCTCCCGTCGATGCCGGGGCCTAAGACCTTGTGTGGAGTCGGGGCCGGAACCTGAGGATTCCTCTCCAGTGCTGACATGGATCTTGGGGTACTTCTGGAGTCTCCCCAGGGGAGTCAGTCCTCGTCTCGAATGCGGGCATGCACTTGCGCTTTCCTCCAGAGCGGTAGCAGCAGTGTCACGCAGTCCGCCGCGTGGATCAAAGGATCTATGGTTTTCCCTCGAGTCTTTCCCACGAGGCTTTCCCACGAGGCTTTCCCACAGGGCTGTCCCACGTGCACACGTGGTGGGAGTCGATCCTCGGCTTGAACGTCAAGGCAGTGCAGGGAAAACAGGTTCCTCTGGAATGGACTGACACATCTGGGGGACTCTTGGAATGGTGTCACGACCCTGGAGTTCCTCTCGCCTTTCCTGTGGAGAGCGCCTCCTCTTGAGATGCGACGGGAACGCCGGGAATTCTTTCCCTACGAAACAGGGAAAGGATCCCTCATCTCGAGCTAGGAGGCGGAAACGGGGCTCCCCTGGATGTGTGCGGGACCCCACGTGCTTCCTCTCGAGTGGAGACGGGTATGTCGGGGAACTTCTTGAGTTGCAGCAATGGTGTGAAGGACCCTTTGGAAGTTCCAGTGTTTAGATGTGATTGGCCTCGAGAAGCCTCAGCGGAAATGGGCCTCATCTCGCCTGGAGGGCAAAACCTCCTGGATTTTCTCGAGTTGCGGCAGGTGCTCTCGACTTACGACGGGGACCTCAGGGACCCGCTCTGGTGGCCTCAGGAAAGGCCAGTCCCCATGCGAGTTCCTCGGGGGTCTCTCGGGATTCCTCTCCCGTCGATGCCGGGGCCTAAGACCTTGTGTGGAGTCGAGGCCGGAACCTGAGGATTCCTCTCCAGTGCTGACATGGATCTTGGGGTACTTCTGGAGTCTCCCCAGGGGAGTCAGTCCTCGTCTCGAATGCGGGCCTGCACTTGCGCTTTCCTCCAGAGCGGTAGCAGCAGTGTCACGCAGTCCGCCGCGTGGATCAAAGGATCTATGGTTTTCCCTCGGGTCTTTTCCCACGAGACTTTCCCACGAGGCTTTCCCACAGGGCTGTACCACGTCCACACGTGGTGGGAGTCGATCTTCGGCTTGAACGTCAAGGCAGTGCAGGGAAAACAGGTTCCTCTGGAATGGACTGACACATCTGGGGGACTCTTGGAATGGTGTTTCGACCCTGGAGTTCCTCTCGCCTTTCCTGTGGAGAGCGCCTCCTCTTGAGATGCGACGGGAACGCCGGGAATTCTTTCCCTACGAAACATGGAAAGGATCCCTCATCTCGAGCTAGGAGGCGAAACGGGGCTCCCCTGGATGTGTGCGGGACACCACGTGCTTCCTCTCGAGTGGAGACGGGTATGTCGGGGAACTTCTTGAGTTGCAGCAATGGTGTGAAGGACCCTTTGGAAGTTTCAGTGGTTAGATGTGATTGGCCTCGAGAAGCCTCAGCGGAAATGGGCCTCATCTCGCCTGGAGGGCAAAACCTCCTGGATTTTCTCGAGTTGCGGCAGGTGCTCTCGACTTACGACGGGGACCTCAGGGACCCGCTCTGGTGGCCTCAGGAAAGGCCAGTCCCCATGCGAGTTCCTCGGGGGCCTCTCGGGATTCCTCTCCCGTCGATGCCGGGGCCTAAGACCTTGTGTGGAGTCGGGGCCGGAACCTGAGGATTCCTCTCCAGTGCTGACATGGATCTTGGGGTACTTCTGGAGTCTCCCCAGGGGAGTCAGTCCTCGTCTCGAATGCGGGCATGCACTTGCGCTTTCCTCCAAGCGGTAGCAGCAGTGTCACGCAGTCCGCCGCGTGGATCAAAGGATCTATGGTTTTCCCTCGAGTCTTTCCCACGAGGCTTTCCCACGAGGCTTTCCCACAGGGCTGTCCCACGTGCACACGTGGTGGGAGTCGATCCTCGGCTTGAACGTCAAGGCAGTGCAGGGAAAACAGGTTCCTCTGGAATGGACTGACACATCTGGGGGACTCTCGGAATGGTGTCTCGACCCTGGAGTTCCTCTCGCCTTTCCTGTGGAGAGCGCCTCCTCTTGAGATGCGACGGGAACGCCTGGAATTCTTTCCCTGCGAAACAGGGAAAGGATCCCTCATCTCGAGCTAGGAGGCGGAAACGGGGCTCCCCTGGATGTGTGCGGGACCCCAAGTGCTTCCTCTCGAGTGGAGACGGGTATGTCGGGGAACTTCTTGAGTTGCACCAATGGTGTGAAGGACCCTTTGGAAGTTCCAGTGGTTAGATGTGATTGGCCTCGAGAAGCCTCAGCGGAAATGGGCCTCATCTCGCCTGAAGGGCAAAACCTCCTGGATTTTCTCGAGTTGCCGCAGGTGCTCTCGACTTACGACGGGGACCTCAGGGACCCGCTGTGGTGGCCTCAGGAAAGGCCAGTCCCCATGCGAGTTCCTCGGGGGCGTCTCGGGATTCCTCTCCCGTCGATGCCGGGGCCTAAGACCTTGTGTGGAGTCGGGGCCGGAACCTGAGGATTCCTCTCCAGTTCTGACATGGATCTTGGGGTACTTCTGGAGTCTCCCCAGGGGAGTCAGGCCTCGTCTCGAATGCGGGCATGCACTTGCGCTTTCCTCCAGAGCGGTAGCAGCAGTGTCACGCAGTCCGCCGCGTGGATCAAAGGATCTATGGTTTTCCCTCGAGTCTTTCCCACGAGGCTTTCCCACGAGGCTTTCCCACAGGGCTGTCCCACGTGCACACGTGGTGGGAACCGATCCTCGGCTTGAACGTCAAGGAAGTGCAGGGAAAACAGGTTCCTCTGGAATGGACTGACACATCTGGGGGACTCTTGGAATGGTGTCACGACCCTGGAATTCCTCTCGCCTTTCCTGTGGAGAGCGCCTCCTCTTGAGATGCGACGGGAATGCCGGGAATTCTTTCCCTACGAAACAGGGAAAGGATCCCTCATCTCGAGCTAAGAGGCGGAAACGGGGCTCCCCTGGATGTGTGCGGGACACCACGTGCTTCCTCTCGAGTGCAGACGGGTATGTCGGGGAACTTCTTGAGTTGCAGCAAGGGTGTGAAGGTCCCTTTGGAAGTTCCAGTGGTTAGATGTGATTGGCCTCGAGAAGCCTCAGCGGAAATGGGCCTCATCTCGCCTGGAGGGCAAAACCTCCTGGATTTTCTCGAGTTGCGGCAGGTGCTCTCGACTTACGACGGGGACCTCAGGGACCCGCTCTGGTGGCCTCAGGAAAGGCCAGTCCCCATGCGAGTTCCTCGGGGGCCTCTCGGGATTCCTCTCCCGTCGATGCCGGGGCCTAAGACCTTGTGTGGAGTTGGGGCCGGAACCTGAGGATTCCTCTCCAGTGCTGACATGGATCTTGGGGTACTTCTGGAGTCTCCCCAGGGGAGTCAGTCCTCGTCTCGAATGCGGGCATGCACTTGCGCTTTCCTCCAGAGCGGTAGCAGCAGTGTCACGCAGTCCGCCGCGTGGATCAAAGGATCTATGGTTTTCCCTCGAGTCTTTCCCACGAGGCTTTCCCACGAGGCTTTCCCACAGGGCTGTCCCAAGGGCACACGTGGTGGGAGTCGATCCTCGGCTTGAACGTCAAGGCAGTGCAGGAAAAACAGGTTCCTCTGGAATGGACTGACACCTCTGGGGGACTCTTGGAATGGTGGCACGACCCTGGAGTTCCTCTCGCCTTTCCTGTGGAGAGCGCCTCCTCTTGAGATGCGACGGGAACGCCGGGAATTCTTTCCCTACGAAACAGGGAAAGGATCCCTCATCTCGAGCTAGGAGGCGGAAACGGGGCTCCCCTGGATGTGTGCGGGACCCCACGTGCTTCCTCTCGAGTGGAGACGGGTATGTCGGGGAACTTCTTGAGTTGCAGCAAGGGTGTGAAGGACCCTTTGGAAGTTCCAGTGGTTAGATGTGATTGGCCTCGAGAAGCCTCAGCGGAAATGGGCCTCATCTCGACTGGAGGGCAAAACCTCCTGGATTTTCTCGAGTTGCTGCAGGTGCTCTCGACTTACGACGGGGACCTCAGGGACCCGCTCTGGTGGCCTCAGGAAAGGCCAGTCCCCATGCGAGTTCCTCGGGGGCCTCTCGGGATTCCTCTCCCGTCGATGCCGGGGCCTAAGACCTTGTGTGGAGTCGGGGCCGGAACCTGAGGATTCCTCTCCAGTGCTGACATGGACCTTGGGGTACTTCTGGAGTCTCCCCAGGGGAGTCAGTCCTCGTCTCGAATGCGGGCATGCACTTGCGCTTTCCTCCAGAGAGGTAGCAGCAGTGTCACGCAGTCCGCCGCGTGGATCAAAGGATCTATGGTTTTCCCTCGAGTCTTTCCCACGAGGCTTTCCCACGAGGCTTTCCCACAGGGCTGTCCCACGTGCACACGTGGTGGGAGTCGATCCTCGGCTTGAACGTCAAGGCAGTGCAGGGAAAACAGGTTCCTCTGGAATGGACTGACACATCTGGGGGACTCTTGGAATGGTGGCACGACCCTGGAGTTCCTCTCGCCTTTCCTGTGGAGAGCGCCTCCTCTTGAGATGCGACGGGAACGCCGGGAATTCTTTCCCTACGAAACAGGGAAAGGATCCCTCATCTCGAGCTAGGAGGCGAAACGGGGTCCCCTGGATGTGTGCGGGACACCACGTGCTTCCTCTCGAGTGGAGACGGGTATGTCGGGGAACTTCTTGAGTTTCAGCAATGGTGTGAAGGACCCTTTGGAAGTTCCAGTGGTTAGATGTGATTGGCCTCGAGAAGCCTCAGCGGAAATGGGCCTCATCTCGCCTGGAGGGCAAAACCTCCTGGATTTTCTCGAGTTGCGGCAGGTGCTCTCGACTTACGACGGGGACCACAGGGAACCGCTCTGGTGGCCTCAGGAAATGCCAGTCCCCATGCGAGTTCCTCGGGGGCCTCTCGGGATTCCTCTCCCGTCGATGCCGGGGCCTAAGACCTTGTGTGGAGTCGGGGCCGGAACCTGAGGATTCCTCTCCAGTGCTGACATGGATCTTGGGGTACTTCTGGAGTCTCCCCAGGGGAGTCAGTCCTCATCTCGAATGCGGGCATGCACTTGCGCTTTCCTCCAGAGCGGTAGCAGCAGTGTCACGCAGTCCGCCGCGTGGATCAAAGGATCTATGGTTTTCCCTCGAGTCTTTCCCACGAGGCTTTCCCACGAGGCTTTCCCACAGGGCTGTCCCACGTGCACACGTGGTGGGGGTCGATCCTCGGCTTGAACGTCAAGGCAGTGCAGGGAAAACAGGTTCCTCTGGAATGGACTGACACATCTGGGGGACTCTCGGAATGGTGTCTCGACCCTGGAGTTCCTCTCGCCTTTCCTGTGGAGAGCGCCTCCTCTTGAGATGCGACGGGAACGCCGGGAATTCTTTCCCTACGAAACAGGGAAAGGATCCCTCATCTCGAGCTAGGAGGCGGAAACGGGGCTCCCCTGGATGTGTGCGGGACCCCAAGTGCTTCCTCTCGAGTGGAGACGGGTATGTCGGGGAACTTCTTGAGTTGCACCAATGGTGTGAAGGACCCTTTGGAAGTTCAAGTGGTTAGATGTGATTGGCCTCGAGAAGCCTCAGCGGAAATGGGCCTCATCTCGCCTGGAGGGCAAAACCTCCTGGATTTTCTCGAGTTGCGGCAGGTGCTCTCGACTTACGACGGGGACCTCAGGGACCCGCTCTGGTGGCCTCAGGAAAGGCCAGTCCCCATGCGAGTTCCTCGGGGGCGTCTCGGGATTCCTCTCCCGTCGATGCCGGGGCCTAAGACCTTGTGTGGAGTCGGGGCCGGAACCTGAGGATTCCTCTCCAGTGCTGACATGGATCTTGGGGTACTTCTGGAGTCTCCCCAGGGGAGTCAGTCCTCGTCTCGAATGCGGGCATGCACTTGCGCTTTCCTCCAGAGCGGTAGCAGCAGTGTCACGCAGTCCGCCGCGTGGATCAAAGGATCTATGGTTTTCCCTCGAGTCTTTCCCACGAGGCTTTCCCACGAGGCTTTCCCACAGGGCTGTCCCACGTGCACACGTGGTGGGAGTCGATCCTCGGCTTGAACGTCAAGGCAGTGCAGGGAAAACAGGTTCCTCTGGAATGGACTGACACATCTGGGGGACTCTTGGAATGGTGGCACGACCCTGGAGTTCCTCTCGCCTTTCCTGTGGAGAGCGCCTCCTCTTGAGATGCGACGGGAACGCCGGGAATTCTTTCCCTACGAAACAGGGAAAGGATCCCTCATCTCGAGCTAGGAGGCGGAAACGGGGCTCCCCTGGATGTGTGCGGGACACCACATGCTTCCTCTCGAGTGGAGACGGGTATGTTTGGGAACTTCTTGAGTTGCAGCAAGGGTGTGAAGGACCCTTTGGAAGTTCCAGTGGTTAGACGTGATTGGCCTCGAGAAGCCTCAGCGGAAATGGGCCTCATCTGGCCTGGAGGGCAAAACCTCCTGGATTTTCTCGAGTTGCGGCAGGTGCTCTCGACTTACGACGGGGACCTCAGGTACCCGCTCTGGTGGCCTCAGGATAGGCCAGTCCCCATGCGAGTTCCTCGGGGGCCTCTCGGGATTCCTCTCCCGTCTATGCCGGGGCCTAAGACATTGTGTGGAGTCGGGGCCGGAACCTGAGGTTTCCTCTCCAGTGCTGACATGGATCTTGGGGTACTTCTGGAGTCTCCCCAGGGGAGTCAGTCCTCGTCTCGAATGCGGGCATGCACTTGCGCTTTCCTCCAGAGCGGTAGCAGCAGTGTCACGCAGTCCGCCGCGTGGATCAAAGGATCTATGGTTTTCCCTTGAGTCGTTCCCACGAGGCTTTCCCACGAGGCTTTCCCACAGGGCTGTCCCACGTGTACACGTGGTGGGAGTCGATCCTCGGCTTGAACGTCAAGGCAGTGCAGGGAAAACAGGTTCCTCTGGAATGGACTGACACATCTGGGGCACTCTTGGAATGGTGTCACGACCCTGGAGTTCCTCTCGCCTTTCCTGTGGAGAGCGCCTCCTCTTGAGATGCGACGGGAACGCCGGGAATTCTTTCCCTACGAAACAGGGCAAGGATCCCTCATCTCGAGATAGGAGGCGGAAACGGGGCTCCCCTGGATGTGTGCGGGACACCACGTGCTTCCTCTCGAGTGGAGACGGGTATGTCGGGGAACTTCTTGAGTTGCAGCAAGGGTGTGAAGGACCCTTTGGAAGTTCCAGTGTTTAGACGTGATTGGCCTCGAGAAGCCTCAGCGGAAATGGGCCTCATCTCGCCTGGAGGGCAAAACCTCCTGGATTTTCTCGAGTTGCGGCAGGTGCTCTCGACTTACGACGGGGACCTCAGGGACCCGCTCTGGTGGCCTCAGGAAAGGCCAGTCCCCATGCGAGTTCCTCTGGGGATTCCTCTCCCGTCGATGCCGGGGCCTAAGACCTTGTGTGGAGTCGGGGCCGGAACCTGAGGATTCCTCTCCAGTGCTGACATGGATCTTGGGGTACTTCTGGAGTCTCCCCAGGGGAGTCAGTTCTCGTCTCGAATGCGGGCATGCACTTGCGCTTTCCTCCAGAGCGGTAGCAGCAGTGTCACGCAGTCCGCCGCGTGGATCAAAGGATCTATGGTTTTCCCTCGAGTCTTTCCCACAAGGCTTTCCCACGAGGCTTTCCCACAGGGCTGTCCCACGTGCACACGTGGTGGGAGTCGATCCTCGGCTTGAACGTCAAGGCAGTGCAGGGAAAACAGGTTCCTCTGGAATGGACTGACACATCTGGTGGACTCTTGGAATGGTGGCACGACCCTTCAGTTCCTCTCGCCTTTCCTGTGGAGAGCGCCTCCTCTTGAGATGCGACGGGAACGCCGGGAATTCTTTCCCTACGAAACAGGGAAAGGATCCCTCATCTCGAGCTAGGAGGCGAAACGGGGCTCCCCTGGATGTGTGCGGGACACCACGTGCTTCCTCTCGAGTGGAGACGGGTATGTCGGGGAACTTCTTGAGTTGCAGCAATGGTGTGAAGGACCCTTTGGAAGTTCCAGTGGTTAGATGTGATTGGCCTCGAGAAGCCTCAGCGGAAATGGGCCTCATCTCGCCTGGAGGGCAAAACCTCCTGGATTTTCTCGAGTTGCGGCAGGTGCTCTCGACTTACGACGGGGACCTCAGGGACCCGCTCTGGTGGCCTCAGGAAAGGCCAGTCCCCATGCGAGTTCCTCGGGGGCCTCTCGGGATTCCTCTCCCGTCGATGCCGGGGCCTAAGACCTTGTGTGGAGTCGGGGCCGGAACCTGAGGATTCCTCTCCAGTGCTGACATGGATCTTGGGGTACTTCTGGAGTCTCCCCGGGGGAGTCAGTCCTCGTCTCGAATGCGGGCATGCACTTGCGCTTTCCTCCAGAACGGTAGCAGCAGTGTCACGCAGTCCGCCGCGTGGATCAAAGGATCTATGGTTTTCCCTCGAGTCTTTTCCACGAGGCTTTCCCACGAGGCTTTCCCACAGGGCTGTCCCACGTGCACACGTGGTGGGAGTCGATCCTCGGCTTGAACGTCAAGGCAGTGCAGGGAAAACAGGTTCCTCTGGAATGGACTGACACATCTGGGGGACTCTTGGAATGGTGTCACGACCCTGGAGTTCCTCTCGCCTTTCCTGTGGAGAGCGCCTCCTCTTGAGATGCGACGGGAACGCCGGGAATTCTTTCCCTACGAAACAGGGAAAGGATCCCTCATCTCCAGCTAGGAGTCGGAAACGGAGCTCCCCTGGATGTGGGCGGAACACCACGTGCTTCCTCTCGAGTGGAGACGGGTATGTCGGGGAATTTCTTGAGTTGCAGCAAGGGTGTGAAGGACCCTTTGGAAGTTCCAGTGGTTTGACGAGATTAGCCTCGAGAAGCCTCAGCGGAAATGGGCCTCATCTCGCCTGGAGGGCAAAACCTCCTGGATTTTCTCGAGTTGCGGCAGGTGCTCTCGACTTACGACGGGGACCTCAGGGAACCGCTCTGGTGGCCTCAGGAAAGGCCCGTCCCCATGCGAGTTCCTCGGGGGCCACTCGGGATTCCTCTCCCGTCGATGCCGGGGCCTAAGACCTTGTGTGGAGTCGGGGCCGGAACCTGAGGATTCCTCTCCAGTGCTGACATGGATCTTGGGGTACTTCTGGAGTCTCCCCAGGGGAGTCAGTCCTCGTCTCGAATGCGGGCATGCACTTGCGCTTTCCTCCAGAGCGGTAGCAGCAGTGTCACGCAGTCCGCCGCGTGGATCAAAGGATCTATGGTTTTCCCTCGAGGCTTTCCCACGAGGCTTTCCCACAGGGCTGTCCCACGTGCACACGTGGTGGGAGTCGATCCTCGGCTTGAACGTCAAGGCAGTGCAGGGAAAACAGGTTCCTCTGGAATGGACTGACACATCTGGGGGACTCTTGGAATGGTGGCACGACCCTGGAGTTCCTCTCGCCTTTCCTGTGGAGAGCACCTCCTCTTGAGATGCGATGGGAACGCCGGGAATTCTTTCCCTACGAAACAGGGAAAGGATCCCTCATCTCGAGCTAGGAGGCGGAAACGGGGCTCCCCTGGATGTGTGCGGGACACCACATGCTTCCTCTCGAGTGGAGACGGGTATGTCGGGGAACTTCTTGAGTTGCAGCAAGGGTGTGAAAGACCCTTTGGAAGTTCCAGTGGTTAGACGTCATTAACCTCGAGAAGCCTCAGCGGAAATGGGCCTCATCTGGCCTGGAGGGCAAAACCTCCTGGATTTTCTCGAGTTGCGGCAGGTGCTCTCGACTTACGACGGGGACCTAAGGGAACCGCTCTGGTGGCCTCAGGAAAGGCCATTCTCCATGCGAGTTCCTCGGGGGCGTCTCGCGATTCCTCTCCCGTCGATGCCGGGGCCTAAGACCTTGTGTGGAGTCGGGGCCGGAACCTGAGGATTCCTCTCCAGTGCTGACATGGATCTTGGGGTACTTCTGGAGTCTCCCCAGGGGAGTCAGTCCTCGTCTCGAATGCGGGCATGCACTTGCGCTTTCCTCCAGAGCGGTAGCAGCAGTGTCACGCAGTCCGCCGCGTGGATCAAAGGATCTACGTTTTTCCCTCGAGTCTTTCCCACGAGGCTTTCCCACGAGGATTTCCCACAGGGCAGTCCCACGTGCACACGTGGTGGGAGTCGATCCTCGGCTTGAACGTCAAGGCAGTGCAGGGAAAACAGGTTCCTCTGGAATGGACTGACACATCTGAGGGACTCTTGGAATGGTGGCACGACCCTTCAGTTCCTCTCGCCTTTCCTGTGGAGAGCGCCTCCTCTTGAGATGCGACGGGAACGCCAGGAATTCTTTCCCTACGAAACAGGGAAAGGATCCCTCATCTCGAGCTAGGAGGCGGAAACGGGGCTCCCCTGGATGTGTGCGGGACCCCACGTGCTTCCTCTCGAGTGGAGACGGGTATGTTGGGGAACTTCTTGAGTTGCAGCAATGGTGTGAAGGACCCTTGGGAAGTTCCAGTGGTTAGATGTGATTGGCCTCGAGAAGCCTCAGCGGAAATGGGCCTCATCTCGCCTGGAGGGCAAAACCTCCTGGATTTTCTCGAGTTGCGGCAGGTGCTCTCGACTTACGACGGGGACCTCAGGGACCCGCTCTGGTGGCCTCAGGAAAGGCCAGTCCCCATGCGAGTTCCTCGGGAGCGTCTCGAGATTCCACTCCCGTCGATGCCGGGGCCTAAGACCTTGTGTGGATTCGGGGCCGGAACCTGAGGATTCCTCTCCAGTGCTGACATGGATCTTGGGGTACTTCTGGAGTCTCCCCAGGGGAGTCAGTCCTCGTCTCGAATGCGGGCATGCACTTGCGCTTTCCTCCAGAGCGGTAGCAGCAGTGTCACGCAGTCCGCCGCGTGGATCAAAGGATCTATGGTTTTCCCTCGAGTCTTTCCCACGAGGCTTTCTCACGAGGCTTTCCCACTGGGCTGTCCCACGTGAACACGTGGTGGGAGTCGATCCTCGGCTTGAACGTCAAGGCAGTGCAGGGAAAACAGGTTCCTCTGGAATGGACTGACACATCTGGGGGACTCTTGGAATGGTGGCAAAACCCTGGAGTTCCTCTCGCCTTTCCTGTGGAGAGCGCCTCCTCTTGAGATGCGACGAGAACGCCGGGAATTCTTTCCCTACGAAACAGGGAAAGGATCCCTCATCTCGAGCTAGGAGGCGGAAACGGGGCAACCCTGGATGTGTGCGGGACCCCACATGCTTCCTCTCGAGTGGAGACGGGTATGTCGGGGAACTTCTTGAGCTGCAGCAATGGTGTGAAGGACCCTTTGGAAGTTCCAGTGGTTAGATGTGATTGGCCTCGAGAAGCCTCAGCGGAAATGGGCCTCATCTCGCCTGGAGGGCAAAACCTCCTGGATTTTCTCGAATTGCGGCAGGTGCTCTCGACTTACGACGGGGACCTCAGGGACCCGCTCTGGTGGCCTCAGGAAAGGCCAGTCCCCATGCGAGTTCCTCGGGGGCGTCTCGGGATTCCTCTCCTGTCGATGCCGGGGCCTAAGACCTTGTGTGGAGTCGGGGCCGGAACCTGAGGATTCCTCTCCAGTGCTGACATGGATCTTGGGGTACTTCTGGAGTCTCCCCAGGGGAGTCAGTCCTCGTCTCGAATGCGGGCATGCACTTGCGCTTTCCTCCAGAGGGGTAGCAGCAGTGTCACGCAGTCCGCCTCGTGGATCAAAGGATCTATGGTTTTCCCTCGAGTCTTTCCCACGAGGCTTTCCCACGAGGCTTTCCCACAGGGCTGTCCCAAGTGCACACGTGGTGGGAGTCGATCCTCGGCTTGAAAGTCAAGGAAGTGCAGGGAAAACAGGATCCTCTGCAATGGACTGACACATCTGGGGGACTCTTGGAATGGTGGCACGACCCTTCAGTTCCTCTCGCTTTTCCTGTGGAGAGCGCCTCCTCTTGAGATGCGACGGGAACGCCGGGAATTCTTTCCCTACGAAACAGGGAAAGGATCCCTCATCTCGAGATAGGAGGCGGAAACGGGGCTCCCCTGGATGTGTGCGGGAACCCACGTGCTTCCTCTCGAGTGGAGACGGGTATGTCGGGGAACTTCTTGAGTTGCAGCAATGGTGTGAAGGACCCTTTGGAAGTTCCCGTGGTTAGATGTGATTGGCCTCGAGAAGCCTCAGCGGAAATGGGCCTCATCTCGCCTGGAGGGCAAAACCTCCTGCATTTTCTCGAGTTGCGGCAGGTGCTCTCGACTTACGACGGGGACCTCAGGGAACCGCTCTGGTGGCCTCAGGACAGTCCAGTCCCCATGCGAGTTCCTCGGGGGCCTCTCGGGATTCCTCTCCCGTCGATGCCGGGGCCTAAGACCTTGTGTGGAGTCGGGGCCGGAACCTGAGGATTCCTCTCCCGTGCTGACATGGATCTTGGGGTACTTCTGGAGTCTCCCCAGGGGAGTCAGTCCTCATCTCGAATGCGGGCATGCACTTGCGCTTTCCTCCAGAGCGGTAGCAGCAGTGTCACGCAGTCCGCCGCGTGGATCAAAGGATCTATGGTTTTCCCTCGAGTCTTTCCCACGAGGCTTTCCCACAGGGCTGTCCCACGTGCAGACGTGGTGGGAGTCGATCCTCGGCTTGAACGTCAAGGCAGTGCAGGGAATACAGGTTCCTCTGGAATGGACTGACACATCTGGGGGACTCTTGGAATGGTGGCACGACCCTGGAGTTCCTCTCGCCTTTCCTGTGGAGAGCGCCTCCTCTTGAGATGCGACGGGAACGCCGGGAATTCTTTCCCTACGAAACAGGGAAAGGATCCCTCATCTCGAGCTAGGAGGCGGAAACGGGGCTCCCCTGGATGTGTGCGGGACACCACATGCTTCCTCTCGAGTGGAGACGGGTATGTCGGGGAACTTCTTGAGTTGCAGCAAGGGTGTGAAAGACCCTTTGGAAGTTCCAGTGGTTAGACGTCATTGGCCTCGAGAAGCCTCAGCGGAAATGGGCCTCATCTGGACTGGAGGGCAAAACCTCCTGGATTTTCTCGAGTTGCGGCAGGTGCTCTCGACTTACGACGGGGACCTCAGGGACCCGCTCTGATGGCCTCAGGAAAGGCCAGTCCCCATGCGAGTTCCTCGGGGGCCTCTCGGGATTCCTCTCCCGTCGATGCCGGGGCCTAAGACCTTGTGTGGAGTCGGGGCCGGAACCTGAGGATTCCTCTCCAGTGCTGACATGGATCTTGGGGTACTTCTGGAGTCTCCCCAGGGGAGTCAGTCCTCGTCTCGAAAGCGGGCATGCACTTGCGCTTTCCTCCAGAGCGGTAGCAGCAGTGTCACGCAGTCCGCCGCGTGGATCAAAGGATCTATGGTTTTCCCTCGAGTCTTTCCCACGAGGCTTTCCCACGAGGCTTTCCCACAGGGCTGTCCCACGTGCACACGTGGTGGGAGTCGATCCTCGGCTTGAACGTCAAGGCAGTGCAGGGAAAACAGGTTCCTCTGGAATGGACTGACACATCTGGGGGACTCTTGGAATGGTGGCACGACCCTGGAGTTCCTCTCGCCTTTCCTGTGGAGAGCACCTCCTCTTGAGATGCGACGGGAACGCCGGGAATTCTTTCCCTACGAAACAGGGAAAGGATCCCTCATCTCGAGCTAGGAGGCGGAAACGGGGCTCCCCTGGATGTGTGCGGGACCCACGTGCTTCCTCTCGAGTGGAGACGGGTATGTCGGGGAACTTCTTGAGTTGCAGCAAGGGTGTGAAGGACCCTTTGGAAGTTCCAGTGGTTAGACGTGATTAGCTTCGATAAGCCTCAGCGGAAATGGGCCTCATCTCCCCTGGAGGGCACAACCTCCTGGATTTTCTCGAGTTGAGGCAGGTGCTCTCGACTTACGACGGGGACCTCAGGGACCCGCTCTGGTGGCCTCAGGAAAGGCCAGTCCCCATGCGAGTTCCTCGGGGGCCACTCGGGATTCCTCTCCCGTCGATGCCGGAGCCTAAGACCTTGTGTGGAGTCGGGGCCGGAACCTGAGGATTCCTCTCCAGTGCTGACATGGATCTTGGGGTACTTCTGGAGTCTCCCCAGGGGAGTCAGTCCTCGTCTCGAATGCGGGCATGCACTTGCGCTTTCCTCCAGAGCGGTAGCAGCAGTGTCACACAGTCCGCCGCGTGGATCAAAGGATCTATGGTTTTCCCTCGAGTCTTTCCCACGAGGAATTCCCACGAGGCTTTCTCACAGGGCTGTCCCACGTGCACACGTGGTGGGAGTCGATCCTCGGCTTGAACGTCAAGGCAGTTCATGGAAAACAGGTTCCTCTGGAATGGACTGACACATCTGGGGGACTCTTGGAATGGTGGCACGACCCTTCAGTTCCTCTCGCCTTTCCTGTGGAGAGTGCCTCCTCTTGAGATGCGACGGGAACGCCGGGAATTCTTTCCCTACGAAACAGGGAAAGGATTCCTCATCTCGAGCTAGGAGGCGGAAACGGGGCTCCCCTGGATGTGTGCGGGAACCCACGTGCTTCCTCTCGAGTGGAGACGGGTATGTCGGGGAACTTCTTGAGTTGCAGCAATGGTGTGAAGGACCCTTTGGAAGTTCCCGTGATTAGATGTGATTGGCCTCGAGAAGCCTCAGCGGAAATGGGCCTCATCTGGCCTGGAGGGCAAAACCTCCTGGATTTTCTCGAGTTGCGGCAGGTGCTCTCGACTTACGACGGGGAACTCAGGGAACCGCTCTGGTGGCCTCAGGACAGGCCAGTCCCCATGCGAGTTCCTCGGGGGCGTCTCGGGATTCCTCTCCCTTCGATGCCGGGGCCTAAGACCTTGTGTGGAGTCGGGGCCGGAACCTGAGGATTCCTCTCCAGTGCTGACATGGATCTTGGGGTACTTCTGAAGTCTCCCCAGGGGAGTCAGTCCTCGTCTCGAATGCGGGCATGCACTTGCGCTTTCCTCCAGAGCGGTAGCAGCAGTGTCACGCAGTCCGCCGCGTGGATCAAAGGATCTATGGTTTTCCCTCGAGTCTTTCCCACGAGGCTTTCCCACGAGGCTTTCCCACAGGGCTGTCCCACGTGCACACGTGGTGGGAGTCGATCCTCGGCTTGAACGTCAAGGCAGTGCAGGGAAAACAGGTTCCTCTGGAATGGACTGACACATCTGGGGGACTCTTGGAATGGTGTCTCGACCCTGGAGTTCCTCTCGCCTTTCCTGTGGAGAGCGCCTCCTCTTGAGATGCGACGAGAACGCCGGGAATTCTTCCCTACGAAACAGGGAAAGGATCCCTCATCTCGAGCTAGGAGGCGGAAACGGGGCTCCCCTGGATGTGTGCGGGACCCCACGTGCTTCCTCTCGAGTGGAGACGGGTATGTCGGGGAACTTCTTGAGCTGCAGCAAGGGTGTGAAGGACCCTTTGGAAGTTCCAGTGGTTAGATGTGATTGGCCTCGAGAAGCCGCCGCGGAATTGGGCCTCATCTCGCCTGGAGGGCAAAACCTCCTGGATTTTCTCGAATTGCGGCAGGTGCTCTCGACTTACGACGGGGACCTCAGGGACCCGCTCTGGTGGCCTCAGGAAAGGCCAGTCCCCTTGCGAGTTCCTCGGGGGCCTCTCGGGATTCCTCTCCTGTCGATGCCGGGGCCTAAGACCTTGTGTGGAGTCGGGACCGGAACCTGAGGATTCCTCTCCAGTGCTGACATGGATCTTGGGGTACTTCTGGAGTCTCCCCAGGGGAGTCAGTCCTCGTCTCGAATGCGGGCATGCACTTGCGCTTTCCTCCAGAGGGGTAGCAGCAGTGTCACGCAGTCCGCCTCGTGGATCAAAGGATCTATGGTTTTCCCTCGAGTCTTTCCCACGAGGCTTTCCCACGAGGCTTTCCCACAGGGCTGTCCCAAGTGCACACGTGGTGGGAGTCGATCCTCGGCTTGAAAGTCAAGGCAGTGCAGGGAAAACAGGATCCTCTGCAATGGACTGACACATCTGGGGGACTCTTGGAATGGTGTCTCGACCCTGGAGTTCCTCTCGCCTTTCCTGTGGAGAGCGCCTCCTCTTGAGATGCGACGGGAACGCCGGGAATTCTTTCCCTACGAAACAGGGAAAGGATCCCTCATCTCGAGCTAGGAGGCGGAAACGGGGCTCCCCTGGATGTGTGCGGGACACAACGTGCTTCCTCTCGAGTGGAGACGGGTATGTCGGGGAACTTCTTGAGTTGCAGCAAGGGTGTGAAGGACCCTTTGGAAGTTCCAGTGGTTTGACGAGATTAGCCTCGAGAAGCCTCAGCGGAAATGGGCCTCATCTGGCCTGGAGGGCAAAACCTCCTGGATTTTCTCGAGTTGCGGCAGGTGCTCTCGACTTACGACGGGGACCTCAGGGAACCGCTCTGGTGGCCTCAGGAAAGGCCAGTCCCCATGCGAGTTCCTCGGGGGCCACTCGGGATTCCTCTCCTGTCGATGCCGGGGCCTAAGACCTTGTGTGGAGTCGGGGCCGGAACCTGAGGATTCCTCTCCAGTGCTGACATGGATCTTGGGGTACTTCTGGAGTCTCCCCAGGGGAGTCAGTCCTCGTCTCGAATGCGGGCATGCACTTGCGCTTTCCTCCAGAGCGGTAGCAGCAGTGTCACGCAGTCCGCCGCGTGGATCAAAGGATCTATGGTTTTCCCTCGAGGCTTTCCCACGAGGCTTTCCCACAGGGCTGTCCCACGTGCACACGTGGTGGGAGTCGATCCTCGGCTTGAACGTCAAGGAAGTGCAGGGAAAACAGGTTCCTCTGGAATGGACTGACACATCTGGGGGACTCTTGGAATGGTGTCACGACCCTGGAGTTCCTCTCGCCTTTCCTGTGGAGAGCGCCTCCTCTTGAGATGCGACGGGAACGCCGGGAATTCTTTCCCTACGAAACAGGGAAAGGATCCCTCATCTCGAGCTAGGAGGCGGAAACGGGACTCCCCTGGATGTGTGCGGGACCTCACGTGCTTCCTCTCGAGTGGAGACGGGTATGTCGGGGAACTTCTTGAGTTGCAGCAAGGGTGTGAAGGACCCTTTGGAAGTTCCAGTGGTTAGATGTGATTGGCTCGAGAAGCCTCAGCGGAAATGGGCCTCATCTCGCCTGGAGGGCAAAACCTCCTGGATTTTCTCGAGTTGCGGCAGGTGCTCTCGACTTACGACGGGGACCTCAGTGACCCGCTCTGGTGGCCTCAGGACAGGCCAGTCCCCATGCGAGTTCCTCGGGGGCTTCTCGGGATTCCTCTCCCGTCGATGCCGGGGCCTATGACCTTGTGTGGAGTCGGGGCCGGAACCTGAGGATTCCTCTCCAGTGCTGACATGGATCTTGGGGTACTTCTGGAGTCTCCCCAGGGGAGTCAGTCCTCGTCTCGAATGCGGGCATGCACTTGCGCTTTCCTCCAGAGCGGTAGCAGCAGTTTCACGCAGTCCACCGCGTGGATCAAAGGATCTATGGTTTTCCCTCGAGTCTTTCCCACGAGGCTTTCCCACGAGGCTTTCCCACAGGGCTGTCCCACGTGCACACGAGGTGGGAGTCGATCCTCGGCTTGAACGTCAAGGCAGTGCAGGGAAAACAGGTTCCTCTGGAATGGACTGACACATCTGGGGGACTCTTGGAATGGTGGCACGACCCTGGAGTTCCTCTCGCCTTTCCTGTGGAGAGCGCCTCCTCTTGAGATGCGACGGGAACGCCGGGAATTCTTTCCCTACGAAACAGGGAAAGGATCCCTCATCTCGAGCTGGGAGGCGGAAACGGGACTCCCCTGGA
This sequence comes from Ovis canadensis, assembly GCF_042477335.2. Lineage (NCBI taxonomy): Eukaryota > Metazoa > Chordata > Mammalia > Artiodactyla > Bovidae > Ovis > Ovis canadensis. Next base: position 7,544,758 of record NC_091252.1, read on the forward strand.
TGTGTGCGGGACCTCACGTGCTTCCTCTCGTGTGGAGACGGGTATGTCGGGGAACTTCTTGAGTTGCAGCAAGGGTGTGAAGGACCCTTTGGAAGTTCCAGTGGTTAGATGTGATTGGCCTCGAGAAGCCTCAGCGGAAATGGGCCTCATCTCGCCTGGAGGGCAAAACCTCCTGGATTTTCTCGAGTTGCGGCAGGTGCTCTCGACTTACGACGGGGACCTCAGGGACCCGCTCTGGTGGCCTCAGGAAAGGCCAGTCCCCATGCGAGTTCCTCGGGGGCCTCTCGGGATTCCTCTCCCGTCGATGCCGGGGCCTAAGACCTTGTGTGGAGTCGGGGCCGGAACCTGAGGATTCCTCTCCAGGGCTGACATGGATCTTGGGGTACTTCTGGAGTCTCCCCAGGGGAGTCAGTCCTCGTCTCGAATGCGGGCATGCACTTGCGCTTTCCTCCAGAGCGGTAGCAGCAGTGTCACCCAGTCCGCCGCGTGGATCAAAGGATCTATGGTTTTCCCTCGAGTCTTTCCCACGAGGCTTTCCCACGAGGCTTTCCCACAGGGCTGTCCCACGTGCACACGTGGTGGGAGTCGATCCTCGGCTTGAACGTCAAGGCAGTGCAGGGAAAACAGGTTCCTCTGGAATGGACTGACACATCTGGGGGACTCTTGGAATGGTGGCACGACCCTGGAGTTCCTCTCGCCTTTCCTGTGGAGAGCGCCTCCTCTTGAGATGCGACGGGAACGCCGGGAATTCTTTCCCTACGAAACAGGGAAAGGATCCCTCATCTCGAGCTAGGAGGCGGAAACGGGGCTCCCCTGGATGTGTGCGGGACACCACATGCTTCCTCTCGAGTGGAGACGGGTATGTCGGGGAACTTCTTGAGTTGCAGCAAGGGTGTGAAGGACCCTTTGGAAGTTCCAGTGGTTAGACGTGATTGGCCTCGAGAAGCCTCAGCGGAAAAGGGCCTCATCTCGCCTGGAGGGCAAAACCTCCTGGATTTTCTCGAGTTGCGGCAGGTGCTCTCGACTTACGACGGGGACCTCAGGGACCCGCTCTGGTGGCCTCAGGAAAGGCCAGTCCCCATGCGAGTTCCTCGGGGGCCTCTCGGGATTCCTCTCCCGTCGATGCCGGGGCCTAAGACCTTGTGTGGATTCGTGGCCGGAACCTGAGGATTCCTCTCCAGTGCTGACATGGATCTTGGGGTACTTCTGGAGTCTCCCCAAGGGAGTCAGTCCTCGTCTCGAATGCGGGCATGCACTTGCGCTTTCCTCCAGAGCGGTAGCAGCAGTGTCACGCAGTCCGCCGCGTGGATCAAAGGATCTATGGTTTTCCCTCGAGTCTTTCCCACGAGGCTTTCCCACGAGGCTTTCCCACAGGGCTGTCCCACGTGCACACGTGGTGGGAGTCGATCCTCGGCTTGAACGTCAAGGCAGTGCAGGGAAAACAGGTTCCTCTGGAATGGACTGACACATCTGGGGGACTCTTGGAATGGTGGCACGACCCTGGAGTTCCTCTCGCCTTTCCTGTGGAGAGCGCCTCCTCTTGAGATGCGACGGGAACGCCGGGAATTCTTTCCCTACGAAACAGGGAAAGGATCCCTCATCTCGAGCTAGGAGGCGGAAACGGGGCTCCCCTGGATGTGTGCGGGACCCCACGTGCTGCCTCTCGAGTGCAGACGGGTATGTCGGGGAACTTCTTGAGTTGCAGCAAGGGTGTGAAGGACCCTTTGGAAGTTCCAGTGGTTAGATGTGATTGGCCTCGAGAAGCCTCAGCGGAAAAGGGCCTCATCTCGCCTGGAGGGCAAAACCTCCTGGATTTTCTCGAGTTGCGGCAGGTGCTCTAGACTTTCGATGGGGACCTCAGGGACCCGCTCTGGTGGCCTCAGGAAAGGCCAGTCCCCATGCGAGTTCCTCGGGGGCCTCTCGGGATTCCTCTCCCGTCGATGCCGGGGCCTAAGACCTTGTGTGGAGTCGGGGCCGGAACCTGAGGATTCCTCTCCAGTGCTGACATGGATCTTGGGGTACTTCTGGAGTCTCCCCAGGGGAGTCAGTCGTCGTCTCGAATGCGGGCATGCACTTGCGCTTTCCTCCAGAGCGGTAGCAGCAGTGTCACGCAGTCCGCCGCGTGGATCAAAGGATCTATGGTTTTCCCTCGAGTCTTTCCCACGAGGCTTTCCCACGAGGCTTTCCCACAGGGCTGTCCCACGTGCACACGTGGTGGGAGTCGATCCTCGGCTTGAACGTCAAGGCAGTGCAGGGAAAACAGGTTCCTCTGGAATGGACTGACACATCTGGGGGACTCTTGGAATGGTGGCACGACCCTGGAGTTCCTCTCGCCTTTCCTGTGGAAATCGCCTCCTCTTGAGATGCGTCGGGAACGCCGGGAATTCTTTCCCTACGAAACAGGGAAAGGATCCCTCATCTCGAGCTAGGAGGCGAAACGGGGCTCCCCTGGGTGTGTGCGGGACACCACGTGCTTCCTCTCGAGTGCAGACGGGTATGTCGGGGAACTTCTAGAGTTGCAGCAAGGGTGTGAAGGACCCTTTGGAATTTCCAGTGGTTAGATGTGATTGGCCTCGAGAAGCCTCAGCGGAAATGGGCCTCATCTCGCCTGGAGGGCAAAACCTCCTGGATTTTCTCGAGTTGCGGCAGGTGCTCTCGACTTACGACGGGGACCTCAGGGACCCGCTCTGTTGGCCTCAGGACAGGCCAGTCCCCATGCGAGTTCATCGGGGGCCTCTCGGGATTCCTCTCCCGTCGATTCCGGGGCCTAAGACCTTGTGTGGAGTCGGGGCCGGAACCTGAGGATTCCTCTCCAGTGCTGACATGGATCTTGGGGTAATTCTGGAGTCTCCCCAGGGGAGTCAGTCCTCGTCTCGAATGCGGGCATGCACTTGTGCTTTCCTCCAGAGCGGTAGCAGCAGTGTCACGCAGTCCGCCGCGTGGATCAAAGATCTATGGTTTTCCCTCGAGTCTTTCCCACGAGGCTTTCCCACGAGGCTTTCCCACAGGGCTGTCCCACGTGCACACGTGGTGGGAGTCGATCCTCGGCTTGAACGTCAAGGCAGTGCAGGGAAAACAGGTTCCTCTGGAATGGACTGACACATCTATGGGACTCTTGGAATGGTGGCACGACCCTGGAGTTCCTCTCGCCTTTCCTGTGGAGAGCGCCTCCTCTTGAGATTCGACGGGAACGCCGGGAAATCTTTCCCTAAGAAGCAGGGAAAGGATCCCTCATCTCGAGCTAGGAGGCGGAAACGGGGCTCCCCTGGATGTGTGCGGGACACCACGTGCTTCCTCTCGAGTGCAGACGGGTATGTCGGGGAACTTCTTGAGTTGCAGCAAGGGTGTGAAGGACCCTTTGGAAGTTCCAGTGGTTAGATGTGATTGGCCTCGAGAAGCCTCAGCGGAAATGGGCCTCATCTCGCCTGGAGGGCAAAACCTCCTGGATTTTCTCGAGTTGCGGCAGGTGCTCTCGACTTACGACGGGGACCTCAGGGACCCGCTCTGGTGGCCTCAGGAAAGGCCAGTCCCCATGCGAGTTCCTCGGGGGCCTCTCGGGATTCCTCTCCCGTCGATGCCGGTGCCTAAGACCTTGTGTGGAGTCGGGGCCAGAACCTGAGGATTCCTCTCCAGTGCTGACATGGATCTTGGGGTACTTCTGGAGTCTCCCCAGGGGAGTCAGTCCTCGTCTCGAATGCGGGCATGCACTTGCGCTTTCCTCCAGAGCGGTAGCACCAGTGTCACGCAGTCCGCCGCGTGGATCAAAGGATCTATGGTTTTCCCTCGAGTCTTTCCCACGAGCCTTTCCCACGAGGCTTTCCCACAGGGCTGTCCCACGTGCACACGTGGTGTGAGTCGATCCTCGGCTTGAACGTCAAGGCAGTGCAGGGAAAACAGGTTCCTCTGGAATGGACTGACACATCTGGGGGACTCTTGGAATGGTGGCACGACCCTGGAGTTCCTCTCGCCTTTCCTGTGGAGAGCGCCTCCTCTTGAGATGCGAAGGGAACGCCGGGAATTCTTTCCCTACGAAACAGGGAAAGGATCCCTCATCTCGAGCTAGGAGGCGGAAACGGGGCTCCCCTGGATGTGTGCGGGACACCACGTGCTTCCTCTCGAGTGGAGACGGGTATGTCAGGGAACTTCTTGAGTTGCAGCAAGGGTGTGAAGGACCCTTTGGAAGTTCCAGTTGTTAGACGTGATTAGCCTCGAGAAGCCTCAGCGGAAATGGGCCTCATCTCGCCTGGAGGGCAAAACCTCCTGGATTTTCTCAAGTTGCGGCAGGTGCTCTCGACTTACGACGGGGACCTCAGGGACCCGCTCTGGTGGCCTCAGGAAAGGCCAGTCCCCATGCTAGTTCCTCGGGGGCCTCTCGGGATTCCTCTCCCGTCGATGCCGGGGCCTAAGACCTTGTGTGGAGTCGGGGCCGGAACCTGAGGATTCCTCTCCAGTGCTGACATGGATCTTGGGGTACTTCTGGAGTCTCCCCAGGGGAGTCAGTCCTCGTCTCGAATGCGGGCATGCACTTGCGCTTTCCTCCAGAGCGGTAGCAGCAGTGTCACGCAGTCCGCCGCGTGGATCAAAGGATCTATGGTTTTCCCTCGAGTCTTTCCCACGAGGCTTTCCCACGAGGCTTTCCCACAGGGCTGTCCCACGTGCACACGTGGTGGGAGTCGATCCTCGGCTTGAACGTCAAGGCAGTGCAGGGAAAACAGGTTCCTCTGGAATGGACTGACACATCTGGGGGACTCTTGGAATGGTGGCACGACCCTGGAGTTCCTCTCGCCTTTCCTGTGGAGAGCGCCTCCTCTTGAGATGCGACGGGAACGCCGGGAATTCTTTCCCTACGAAACAGGGAAAGGATCCCTCATCTCGAGCTTGGAGGCGGAAACGGGGCTCCCCTGGATGTGTGCGGGACACCACGTGCTTCCTCTCGAGTGCAGACGGGTATGTCGGGGAACTTCTTGAGATGCATCAATGGTGTGAAGGACCCTTTGGAAGTTCCAGTGGTTAGATGTGATTGGCCTCGAGAAGCTTCAGCGGAAATGGGCCTCATCTCGCCTGGAGGGCAAAACCTCCTGGATTTTCTCGAGTTGCGGCAGGTGCTCTCGACTTACTACGGGGACCTCAGGGAACCGCTCTGGTGGCCTCAGGAAAGGCCAGTCCCCATGCGAGTTCCTCGGGGGCGTCTCGGGATTCCTCTCCCGTCGATGCTGGGGCCTAAGACCTTGTGTGGAGTCGGGGCCGGAACCTGAGGATTCCTCTCCAGTGCTGACATGGATCTTGGGGTACTTCTGGAGTCTCCCCAGGGGAGTCAGTCCTCGTCTCGAATGGGGGCATGCACTTGGGCTTTCCTCCAGAGCGGTAGCAGCAGTGTCATGCAGTCCGCCGCGTGGATCAAAGGATCTATGGTTTTCCCTCGAGTCTTTCCCACGAGGCTTTCCCACGAGGCTTTCCCACAGGGCTGTCCCACGTGCACACGTGGTGGGAGTCGATCCTCGGCTTGAACGTCAAGGCAGTGCAGGGAAAACAGGTTCCTCTGGAATGGACTGACACATCTATGGGACTCTTGGAATGGTGGCACGACCCTGGAGTTCCTCTCGCCTTTCCTGTGGAGAGCGCCTCCTCTTGAGATTCGACGGGAACGCCGGGAAATCTTTCCCTAAGAAGCAGGGAAAGGATCCCTCATCTCGAGCTAGGAGGCGGAAACGGGGCTCCCCTGGATGTGTGTGGGACACCACGTGCTTCCTCTCGAGTGCAGACGGGTATGTCGGGGAACTTCTTGAGTTGCAGCAAGGGTGTGATGGACCCTTTGGAAGTTCCAGTGGTTAGATGTGATTGGCCTCAAGAAGCCTCAGCGGAAATGGGCCTCATCTCGCCTGGAGGGCAAAACCTCCTGGATTTTCTCGAGTTGCGGCAGGTGCTCTCGACTTACGACGGGGACCTCAGGGACCCGCTCTGGTGGCCTCAGGAAAGGCCAGTCCCCATGCGAGTTCCTCGGGGGCCTCTCGGGATTCCTCTCCCGTCGATGCCGGGGCCTAAGACCTTGTGTGGAGTCGGGGCCGGAACCTGAGGATTCCTCTCCAGTGCTGACATGGATCTTGGGGTACTTCTGGAGTCTCCCCAGGGGAGTCAGTCCTCGTCTCGAATGCGGGCATGCACTTGCGCTTTCCTCCAGAGCGGTAGCAGCAGTGTCACGCAGTCTGCCGCGTGGATCAAAGGATCTATGGTTTTCCCTCGAGTCTTTCCCACGAGGCTTTCCCACGAGGCTTTCCCACAGGGCTGTCCCACGTGCACACGTGGTGGGAGTCGATCCTCGGTTTGAACGTCAAGGCAGTGCAGGGAAAACAGGTTCCTCTGGAATGGACTGACACATCTGGGGGACTCTTGGAATGGTGGCACGACCCTGGAGTTCCTCTCGCCTTTCCTGTGGAGAGCTACTCCTCTTGAGACGCGACGGGAACGCCGGGAAATCTTTCCCTACGAAACAGGGAAAGGATCCCTCATCTCGAGCTAGGAGGCGGAAACGGGGCTCCCCTGGATGTGTGCGGGACACCACATGCTTCCTCTCGAGTGGAGACGGGTATGTCGGGGAACTTCTTGAGTTGCAGCAAGGGTGTGAAGGACCCTTTGGAAGTTCCAGTGGTTAGATGTGATTGGCCTCGAGAAGCCTCAGCGGAAATGGGCCTCATCTGGCCTGGAGGGCAAAACCTCCTGGATTTTCTCGAGTTGCGGCAGGTGCTCTCGACTTACGACGGGGACCTCAGGGAACCGCTCTGCTGGCCTCAGGAAAGGCCAGTCCCCATGCGAGTTCCTCGCGGGCGTCTCGGGATTCCTCTCCCGTCGATGCCGGGGCCTAAGACCTTGTGTGGAGTCGGGGCCGGAACCTGAGGATTCCTCTCCAGTGCTGACATGGATCTTGGGGTACTTCTGGAGTCTCCCCAGGGGAGTCAGTCCTCGTCTCGAATGCGGGCATGCACTTGCGCTTTCCTCCAGAGCGGTAGCAGCAGTGTCACGCAGTCCGCCGCGTGGATCAAAGGATCTATGGTTTTCCCTCGAGTCTTTCCCACTTAGCTTTCCCACGAGGCTTTCCCACAGGGCTGTCCCACGTGCACACGTGGTGGGAGTCGATCCTCGGCTTGAACGTAAACGCAGTGCAGGGAAAACAGGTTCCTCTGGAATGGACTGACACATCTGGGGAACTCTTGGAATGGTGGCACGACCCTGGAGTTCCTCTCGCCTTTCCTGTGGAGAGCGCCTCCTCTTGAGATGCGACGGGAACGCCGGGAATTCTTTCCATACGAAACAGGGAAAGGATCCCTCATCTCGAGCTGGGAGGCGGAAACGGGACTCCCCTGGATGTGTGCGGGACCTCACGTGCTTCCTCTCGAGTGGAGACGGGTATGTCGGGGAACTTCTTGAGTCGCAGCAAGGGTGTGAAGGACCCTTTGGAAGTTCCAGTGGTTAGATGTGATTGGCCTCGAGAAGCCTCAGCGGAAATGGGCCTCATCTCGCCTGGAGGGCAAAACCTCCTGGATTTTCTCGAGTTGCGGCAGGTGCTCTCGACTTACGACGGGGACCTCAGTGACCCGCTCTGGTGGCCTCAGGACAGGCCAGTCCCCATGCGAGTTCCTCGGGGGCCTCTCGGGATTCCTCTCCCGTCGATGCCGGGGCCTATGACATTGTGTGGAGTCGGGGCCGGAACCTGAGGATTCCTCTCCAGTGTGACATGGATCTTGGGGTACTTCTGAAGTCTCCCCAGGGGAGTCAGTCCTCGTCTCGAATGCGGGCATGCACTTGCGCTTTCCTCCAGAGCGGTAGAAGCAGTGTCACGCAGTCCGCCGCGTGGATCAAAGGATCTATGGTTTTCCCTCGAGTCTTTCCCACGAGGCTTTCCCACGAGGCTTTCCCACAGGGCTGTCCCAAGTGCACACGTGGTGGGAGTCGATCCTCGGCTTGAACGTCAAGGCAGTGCAGGGAAAACAGGTTCCTCTGGAATGGACTGACACATCTGGGGGACTCTTGGAATGGTGGCATGACCCTGGAGTTCCTCTCGCCGTTCCTGTGGAGAGCGCCTCCTCTTGAGATGCGACGGGAACGCCGGGAACTCTTTCCCTACGAAACAGGGAAAGGATCCCTCATCTCGAGCTAGGAAGCGGAAACGGGGCTCCCCTGGATGTGTGCGGGACACCACGTGCTTCCTCTCGAGTGCAGACGGGTATGTCGGGGAACTTCTTGAGTTGCAGCAAGGGTGTGAAGGACCCTTTGGAAGTTCAAGTGGTTAGATGTGATTGGCCTCGAGAAGCCTCAGCGGAAATGGGCCTCATCTCGCCTGGAGGGCAAAACTTCCTGGATTTTCTCGAGTTGCGGCAGGTGCTCTCGACTTACGACGGGGACCTCAGGGACCCGCTCTGGTGGCCTCAGGAAAGGCCAGTCCCCATGCGAGTTCCTCGGGGGCCTCTCGGGATTCCTCTCCCGTCGATGCCGGGGCCTAAGACCTTGTGTGGAGTCGTGGCCGGAACCTGAGGATTCCTCTCCAGTGCTGACATGGATCTTGGGGTACTTCTGGAGTCTCCCCAGGGGAGTCAGTCCTCGTCTCGAATGCGGGCATGCACTTGCGCTTTCCTCCAGAGCGGTAGCAGCAGTGTCACGCAGTCCACCGCGTGGATCAAAGGATCTATGGTTTTCCCTTGAGTCTTTCCCACGAGGCTTTCCCACGAGGCTTTCCCACAGGGCTGTCCCACGTGCACACTTGGTGGGAGTCGATCCTCGGCTTGAACGTCAAGGCAGTGCAGGGAAAACAGGTTCCTCTGGAATGGACTGACACATCTGGGGGACTCTTGGAATGGTGGCACGACCCTGGAGTTCCTCTCGCCTTTCCTGTGGAGAGCGCCTCCTCTTGAGATGCGACGGGAACGCCGGGAATTCTTTCCCTAAGAAAGAGGGAAAGGATCCCTCATCTCGAGCTAGGAGGCGGAAACGGGGCTCCCCTGGATATGTGCGGGACACCACATGCTTCCTCTCGAGTGGAGACGGGTATGTCGGGGAACTTCTTGAGTTGCAGCAAGGGTGTGAAGGACCCTTTGGAAGTTCCAGTGTTTAGACGTGATTGGCCTCGAGAAGCCTCAGCGGAAATGGGCCTCATCTTGCCTGGAGGGCAAAACCTCCTGGATTTTCTCGAGTTGCGGCAGGTGCTCTCGACTTACGACGGGGACCTCAGGGACCCGCTCTGGTGGCCTCAGGAAAGGCCAGTCCCCATGCGAGTTCCTCGGGGGCCTCTCGGGATTCCTCTCCCGTCGATGCCGGGGCCTAAGACCTTGTGTGGAGTCGGGGCCGGAACCTGAGGATTCCTCTCCAGTGCTGACATGGATCTTGGGGTACTTCTGGAGTCTCCCCAGGGGAGTCAGTCCTCGTCTCGAATGCGAGCATGCACATGCGCTTTCCTCCAGAGCGGTAGCAGCAGTGTCACGCAGTCCGCCGCGTGGATCAAAGGATCTATGGTTTTCCCTCGAGTCTTTCCCCCGAGGCTTTCCCACGAGGCTTTCCCACAGGGCTGTCCCACGTGCACACGTGGTGGGAGTCGATCCTCGGCTTGAACGTCAATACAGTGCAGGGAAATCAGGTTCCTCTGGAATGGACTGACACATCTGGGGGACTCTTGGAATGGTGGCATGACCCTGGAGTTCCTCTCGCCTTTCCTGTGGAGAGCGCCTCCTCTTGAGATGCGACGGGAACGCCGGGAATTCTTTCCCTACGAAACAGGAAAAGGATCCCTCATCTCGAGCTAGGAGGCGGAAACGGGGCTCCCCTGGATGTGTGCGGGACCCCACGTGCTTCCTCTCGAGTGGAGACGGGTATGTCGGGGAACTTCTTGAGTTGCAGCAATGGTGTGAAGGACCCTTTGGAAGTTCCAGTGGTTAGATGTGATTGGCCTCGAGAAGCCTCAGCGGAAATGGGCCTCATCTCGCCTGGAGGGCAAAATCTCCTGGATTTTCTCGAGTTGCGGCAGGTGCTCTCGACTTACGACGGGGACCTCAGGGACCCGCTCTGGTGGCCTCAGGAAAGGCCAGTCCCCATGCGAGTTCCTCGGGGGCCTCTCGGGATTCCTCTCCCGTCGATGCCGGGGCCTAAGACCTTGTGTGGAGTCGGGGCCGGAACCTGAGGATTCCTCTCCAGTGCTGACATGGATCTTGGGGTACTTCTGGAGTCTCCCCAGGGGAGTCAGTCCTCGTCTCGAATGCGGGCATGCATTGCGCTTTCTCCAGAGCGGTAGCAGCAGTGTCACGCAGTCCGCCGCGTGGATCAAAGGATCTATGGTTTTCCCTCGAGTCTTTCCCACGAGGCTTTCCCACGAGGCTTTCCCACAGGGCTGTCCCACGTGCACACGTGGTGGGAGTCGATCCTCGGCTTGAACGTCAAGGCAGTGCAGGGAAAACAGGTTCCTCTGGAATGGACTGACTCATCTGGGGGACTCTTGGAATGGTGGCACGACCCTGGAGTTCCTCTCGCTTTTCCTGTGGAGAGCGCCTCCTCTTGAGATGCGACGGGAACGCCGGGAATTCTTTCCCTACGAAACAGGGAAAGGATCCCTCATCTCGAGCTAGGAGGCGGAAACGGGGCTCCCCTGGATGTGTGCGGGACCCCACGTGCTTCCTCTCGAGTGCAGACGGGTATGTCGGGGAACTTCTTGAGTTGCAGCAATGCTGTGAAGGACCCTTTGGGAGTTCCATTGGTTAGATGTGATTGGCCTCGAGAAGCCTCAGCGGAAATGGGCCTCATCTCGCCTGGAGGGCAAAACCTCCTGGATTTTCTCCAGTTGCGGCAGGTGCTCTCGACTTACGACGGGGACATCAGGGACCCGCTCTGGTGGCCTCAGGAAAGGCCAGTCCCCATGCGAGTTCCTCGGGGGCCTCTCGGGATTCCTCTCCCGTCGATGCCGGGGCCTAAGACCTTGTGTGGAGTCGGGGCCGGAACCTGAGGATTCCTCTCCAGTGCTGACATGGATCTTGGGGTACTTCTGGAGTCTCCCCAGGGGAGTCAGTCCTCGTCTCGAATGCGGGCATGCACTTGCGCTTTCCTCCAGAGCGGTAGCAGCAGTGTCACGCAGTCCGCCGCGTGGATCAAAGGATCTATGGTTTTCCCTCGAGTCTTTCCCACGAGGCTTTCCCACGAGGCTTTCCCACAGGGCTTTCCCACGTGCACACGTTGTGGGAGTCGATCCTCGGCTTGAACGTCAAGGCAGTGCAGGGAAAACAGGCTCCTCTGGAATGGACTGACACATCTGGGGGACTCTTGGAATGGTGGCACGACCCTGGAGTTCCTCTCGCATTTCCTGTGGAGAGCGCCTCCTCTTGAGATGCGACGGGAACGCCGGGAATTCTTTCCCTACGAAACAGGGAAAGGATCCCTCATCTCGAGCTAGGAGGCGGAAACGGGGCTCCCCTGGATGTGTGCGGGACCCACGTGCTTCCTCTCGAGTGGAGACGGGTATGTCGGGGAACTTCTTGAGTTGCAGCAAGGGTGTGAAGGACCCTTTGGAAGTTCCAGTGGTTAGACGTGATTAGCCTCGAGAAGCCTCAGCGGAAATGGGCCTCATCTCGCCTGGAGGGCAAAACCTCCTGGATTTTCTCGAGTTGCGGCAGGTGCTCTCGACTTACGACGGGGACCTCAGTGACCCGCTCTGGTGGCCTCAGGACAGGCCAGTCCCCATGCGAGTTCCTCGGGGGCGTCTCGGGATTCCTCTCCCGTCGATGCCGGGGCCTATGACCTTGTGTGGATTCGGGGCCGGAACCTGAGGATTCCTCTCCAGTGCTGACATGGATCTTGGGGTACTTCTGGAGTCTCCCCAGGGGAGTCAGTCCTCGTCTCGAATGCGGGCATGCACATGCGCCATCCTCCAGAGCGGTAGCAGCAGTGTCACGCAGTACGCCCCGTGGATCAAAGGATCCATGGTTTTCCCTCGAGTCTTTCCCACAGGGCTGTCACGCTGTCCGCCGCGTGGATCAAAGGATCTATGGTTTTCCCTCGAGTCTTTCCCACGAGGCTTTCCCACGAGGCTTTCCCACAGGGCTGTCCCACGTGCACACGTGGTGGGAGTCGATCCTCGGCTTGAACGTCAAGGCAGTGCAGGGAAAACAGGTTCCTCTGGAATGGACTGACTCATCTGGGGGACTCTTGGAATGGTGGCACGACCCTGGAGTTCCTCTCGCCTTTCCTGTGGAGAGCGCCTCCTCTTGAGATGCGACGGGAACGCCGGGAATTCTTTCCCTACGAAACAGGGAAAGGATCCCTCATCTCGAGCTAGGAGGCGGAAACGGGGCTCCCCTGGATGTGTGCGGGACCCACGTGCTTCCTCTCGAGTGGAGACGGGTATGTCGGGGAACTTCTTGAGTTGCAGCAAGGGTGTGAAGGACCCTTTGGAAGTTCCAGTGGTTAGACGTGATTAGCCTCGAGAAGCCTCAGCGGAAATGGGCCTCATCTCGCCTGGAGGGCAAAACCTCCTGGATTTTCTCGAGTTGCGGCAGGTGCTCTCGACTTACGACGGGGACCTCAGGGTCCCGCTATGGTGGCCTCAGGAAAGGCCAGTCCCCATGCGAGTTCCTCGGGGGCGTCTCGGGATTCCTCTCCCGTCGATGCCGGGGCCTAAGACCTTGTGTGGAGTCGGGGCCTAAACCTGAGGATTCCTCTCCAGTGCTGACATGGATCTTGGGGTACTTCTGGAGTCTCCCTAGGGGAGTCAGTACTCGTCTCGAATGCGGGCATGCACTTGCGCTTTCCTCCAGAGCGGTAGCATCAGTGTCACGCAGTCCGCCGCGTGGATCAAAGGATCTATGGTTTTCCCTCGAGTCTTTCCCACGAGGCTTTCCCACGAGGCTTTCCCACAGGGCTGTCCCACGTGCACACGTGGTGGGAGTCTATCCTCGGCTTGAACGTCAAGTGCAGGGAAAACAGGTTCCTCTGGAATGGACTGACACATCTGGGGGACTCTTGGAATGGTGGCACGACCCTGGAGTTCCTCTCGCCTTTCCTGTGGAGAGCGCCTCCTCTTGAGATGCGACGGGAACGCCGGGAATTCTTTCCCTACGAAACAGGGAAAGGATCCCTCATCTCGAGCTAGGAGACGGAAACGGGGCTCCCCTGGATGTGTGCGGGACCCCACGTGATTCCTCTCGAGTGGAGACGGGTATGTCGGGGAACTTCTTGAGTTGCAGCAAGGGTGTGAAGGACCCTTTGGAAGTTCCAGTGGTTAGATGTGATTGGCCTCGAGAAGCCTCAGCGGAAATGGGCCTCATCTCGCCTGTAGGGCATAACCTCCTGGATTTTCTAGAGTTGCGGCAGGTGCTCTCGACTTACGACGGGGACCTCAGGGAACCGCTCTGGTGGCCTCAGGAAAGGCCAGTCCCCATGCGAGTTCCTCGGGGCCTCTCGGGATTCCTCTCCCGTCGATGCCGGGGCCTAAGACCTTGTGGGGAGTCGGAGCCGGAACCTGAGGATTCCTCACCAGTGCTGACATGGATCTTGGGGTACTTCTGAAGTCTCCCCAGGGGAGTCAGTCCTCGTCTCGAATGCGGGCATGCACTTGCGCTTTCCTCCAGAGTGGTAGCAGCAGTGTCACGCAGTCCGCCGCGTGGATCAAATTATCTATGGTTTTCCCTCGAGTCTTTCCCACGAGGCTTTCCCACGAGGCTTTCCCACAGGGCTGTCCCACGTGCACACGTGGTGGGAGTCGATCCTCGGCTTGAACGTCAAGGCAGTGCAGGGAAAACAGGTTCCTCTGGAATGGACTGACACATCTGGGGGACTCTTGGAATGGTGGCACGACCCTGGAGTTCCTCTCGCCTTTCCTGTGGAGAGCGCCTCCTCTTGAGATGCGACGGGAACGCCGGGAATTCTTTCCCTACGAAACAGGGAAAGGATCCCTCATCTCGAGCTAGGAGGCGGAAACGGGGCTCCCCTGGATGTGTGCGGGACACCACGTGCTTCCTCTCGAGTGCAGACGGGTATGTCGGGGAACTTCTTGAGTTGCAGCAAGGGTGTGAAGGACCCTTTGGAAGTTCCAGTGGTTAGATGTGATTGGCCTCGAGAAGCCTCAGCGGAAATGGGCCTCATCTCGCCTGGAGGGCAAAACCTCCTGGATTTTCTCGAGTTGCGGCAGGTGCTCTCGACTTACGACGGGGACCTCAGGGACCCGCTCTGGTGGCCTCAGGAAAGGCCAGTCCCCATGCGAGTTCCTCGGGGGCCTCTCGGGATTCCTCTCCCGTCGATGCCGGGGCCTAAGACCTTGTGTGGAGTCGGGGCCGGAACCTGAGGATTCCTCTCCAGTGCTGACATGTATCTTGGGGTACTTCTGGAGTCTCCCCAGGGGAGTCAGTCCTCATCTCGAATGCGGGCATGCACTTGCGCTTTCCTCCAGAGCGGTAGCAGCAGTGTCACGCAGTCCGCCGCGTGGATCAAAGGATCTATGGTTTTCCCTCGAGTCTTTCCCACGAGGCTTTCCCACGAGGCTTTCCCACAGGGCTGTCCCACGTGCACACGTGGTGGGAGTCGATCCTCGGCTTGAACGTCAAGGCATTGCAGGGAAAACAGTTTCCTCTGGAATGGACTGACACATCTGGGGGACTCTTGGAATGGTGTCACGACCCTGGAGTTCCTCTCGCCTTCCCTGTGGAGAGCGCCTCCTCTTGAGATGCGGCGGGAACGCCGGGAATTCTTTCCCTACGAAACAGGGAAAGTATCCCTCATCTCGAGCTAGGAGGCGGAAACGGGGCTCCCCTGGATGTGTGCGGGACCCCACGTGCTTCCTCTCGAGTGCAGACGGGTATGTCGGGGAACTTCTTGAGTTGCAGCAATGCTGTGAAGGACCCTTTGGGAGTTCCATTGGTTAGATGTGATTGGCCTCGAGAAGCCTCAGCGGAAATGGGCCTCATCTCGCCTGGAGGGCAAAACCTCCTGGATTTTCTCCAGTTGCGGCAGGTGCTCTCGACTTACGACGGGGACATCAGGGACCCGCTCTGGTGGCCTCAGGAAAGGCCAGTCCCCATGCGAGTTCCTCGGGGGCCTCTCGGGATTCCTCTCCCGTCGATGCCGGGGCCTAAGACCTTGTGTGGAGTCGGGGCCGGAACCTGAGGATTCCTCTCCAGTGCTGACATGGATCTTGGGGTACTTCTGGAGTCTCCCCAGGGGAGTCAGTCCTCGTCTCGAATGCGGGCATGCACTTGCGCTTTCCTCCAGAGCGGTAGCAGCAGTGTCACGCAGTCCGCCGCGTGGATCAAAGGATCTATGGTTTTCCCTCGAGTCTTTCCCACGAGGCTTTCCCACGAGGCTTTCCCACAGGGCTTTCCCACGTGCACACGTTGTGGGAGTCGATCCTCGGCTTGAACGTCAAGGCAGTGCAGGGAAAACAGGTTCCTCTGGAATGGACTGACACATCTGGGGGACTCTTGGAATGGTGGCACGACCCTGGAGTTCCTCTCGCATTTCCTGTGGAGAGCGCCTCCTCTTGAGATGCGACGGGAACGCCGGGAATTCTTTCCCTACGAAACAGGGAAAGGATCCCTCATCTCGAGCTAGGAGGCGGAAACGGGGCTCCCCTGGATGTGTGCGGGACCCCACGTGCTTCCTCTCGAGTGGAGACGGGTATGTCGGGGAACTTCTTGAGTTGCAGCAAGGGTGTGAAGGACCCTTTGGAAGTTCCAGTGGTTAGATGTGATTGGCCTCGAGAATCCTCAGCGGAAATGGGCCTCATCTCGCCTGGAGGGCAAAACCTCCTGGATTTTCTCGAGTTGCGGCAGGTGCTCTCGACTTACGACGGGGACCTCAGTGACCCGCTCTGGTGGCCTCAGGACAGGCCAGTCCCCATGCGAGTTCCTCGGGGGCGTCTCGGGATTCCTCTCCCGTCGATGCCGGGGCCTATGACCTTGTGTGGATTCGGGGCCGGAACCTGAGGATTCCTCTCCAGTGCTTACATGGATCTTGGGGTACTTCTGGAGTCTCCCCAGGGGAGTCAGTCCTCGTCTCGAATGCGGGCATGCACATGCGCCATCCTCCAGAGCGGTAGCAGCAGTGTCACGCAGTACGCCCCGTGGATCAAAGGATCCATGGTTTTCCCTCGAGTCTTTCCCACAGGGCTGTCACGCTGTCCGCCGCGTGGATCAAAGGATCTATGGTTTTCCCTCGAGTCTTTCCCACGAGGCTTTCCCACGAGGCTTTCCCACAGGGCTGTCCCACGTGCACACGTGGTGGGAGTCGATCCTCGGCTTGAACGTCAAGGCAGTGCAGGGAAAACAGGTTCCTCTGGAATGGACTGACTCATCTGGGGGACTCTTGGAATGGTGGCACGACCCTGGAGTTCCTCTCGCCTTTCCTGTGGAGAGCGCCTCCTCTTGAGATGCGACGGGAACGCCGGGAATTCTTTCCCTACGAAACAGGGAAAGGATCCCTCATCTCGAGCTAGGAGGCGGAAACGGGGCTCCCCTGGATGTGTGCGGGACCCACGTGCTTCCTCTCGAGTGGAGACGGGTATGTCGGGGAACTTCTTGAGTTGCAGCAAGGGTGTGAAGGACCCTTTGGAAGTTCCAGTGGTTAGACGTGATTAGCCTCGAGAAGCCTCAGCGGAAATGGGCCTCATCTCGCCTGGAGGGCAAAACCTCCTGGATTTTCTCGAGTTGCGGCAGGTGCTCTCGACTTACGACGGGGACCTCAGGGTCCCGCTATGGTGGCCTCAGGAAAGGCCAGTCCCCATGCGAGTTCCTCGGGGGCGTCTCGGGATTCCTCTCCCGTCGATGCCGGGGCCTAAGACCTTGTGTGGAGTCGGGGCCGAAACCTGAGGATTCCTCTCCAGTGCTGACATGGATCTTGGGGTACTTCTGGAGTCTCCCTAGGGGAGTCAGTACTCGTCTCGAATGCGGGCATGCACTTGCGCTTTCCTCCAGAGCGGTAGCAGCAGTGTCACGCAGTCCGCCGCGTGGATCAAAGGATCTATGGTTTTCCCTCGAGTCTTTCCCACGAGGCTTTCCCACGAGGCTTTCCCACAGGGCTGTCCCACGTGCACACGTGGTGGGAGTCTATCCTCGGCTTGAACGTCAAGTGCAGGGAAAACAGGTTCCTCTGGAATGGACTGACACATCTGGGGGACTCTTGGAATGGTGGCACGACCCTGGAGTTCCTCTCGCCTTTCCTGTGGAGAGCGCCTCCTCTTGAGATGCGACGGGAACGCCGGGAATTCTTTCCCTACGAAACAGGGAAAGGATCCCTCATCTCGAGCTAGGAGACGGAAACGGGGCTCCCCTGGATGTGTGCGGGACCCCACGTGATTCCTCTCGAGTGGAGACGGGTATGTCGGGGAACTTCTTGAGTTGCAGCAAGGGTGTGAAGGACCCTTTGGAAGTTCCAGTGGTTAGATGTGATTGGCCTCGAGAAGCCTCAGCGGAAATGGGCCTCATCTCGCCTGTAGGGCATAACCTCCTGGATTTTCTAGAGTTGCGGCAGGTGCTCTCGACTTACGACGGGGACCTCAGGGAACCGCTCTGGTGGCCTCAGGAAAGGCCAGTCCCCATGCGAGTTCCTCGGGGCCTCTCGGGATTCCTCTCCCGTCGATGCCGGGGCCTAAGACCTTGTGGGGAGTCGGAGCCGGAACCTGAGGATTCCTCACCAGTGCTGACATGGATCTTGGGGTACTTCTGAAGTCTCCCCAGGGGAGTCAGTCCTCGTCTCGAATGCGGGCATGCACTTGCGCTTTCCTCCAGAGTGGTAGCAGCAGTGTCACGCAGTCCGCCGCGTGGATCAAATTATCTATGGTTTTCCCTCGAGTCTTTCCCACGAGGCTTTCCCACGAGGCTTTCCCACAGGGCTGTCCCACGTGCACACGTGGTGGGAGTCGATCCTCGGCTTGAACGTCAAGGCAGTGCAGGGAAAACAGGTTCCTCTGGAATGGACTGACACATCTGGGGGACTCTTGGAATGGTGGCACGACCCTGGAGTTCCTCTCGCCTTTCCTGTGGACAGCGCCTCCTCTTGAGATGCGACGGGAACGCCGGGAATTCTTTCAGTACGAAACAGGGAAAGGATCCCTCATCTCGAGCTAGGAGGCGGAAACGGGGCTCCCCTGGATGTGTGCGGGACACCACGTGCTTCCTCTCGAGTGGAGACGGGTATGTCGGGGAACTTCTTGAGTTGCAGCAAGTGTGTGAAGGACCCTTTGGAAGTTCCAGTGGTTAGATGTGGTTGGCCTCGAGAAGCCTCAGCGGAAATGGGCCTCATCTCGCCTGGAGGGCAAAACCTCCTGGATTTTCTCGAGTTGCGGCAGGTGCTCTCGACTTACGACGGGGACCTCAGGGACCCGCTCTGGTGGCCTCAGGAAAGGCCAGTCCCCATGCGAGTTCCTCGGGGGCGTCTCGGGATTCCTCTCCCGTCGATGCCGGGGCCTAAGACCTTGTGTGGAGTCGGGGCCGAAACCTGAGGATTCCTCTCCAGTGCTGACATGGATCTTGGGGTACTTCTGGAGTCTCCCTAGGGGAGTCAGTACTCGTCTCGAATGCGGGCATGCACTTGCGCTTTCCTCCAGAGCGGTAGCAGCAGTGTCACGCAGTCCGCCGCGTGGATCAAAGGATCTATGGTTTTCCCTCGAGTCTTTCCCACGAGGCTTTCCCACGAGGCTTTCCCACAGGGCTGTCCCACGTGCACACGTGGTGGGAGTCTATCCTCGGCTTGAACGTCAAGTGCAGGGAAAACAGGTTCCTCTGGAATGGACTGACACATCTGGGGGACTCTTGGAATGGTGGCACGACCCTGGAGTTCCTCTCGCCTTTCCTGTGGAGAGCGCCTCCTCTTGAGATGCGACGGGAACGCCGGGAATTCTTTCCCTACGAAACAGGGAAAGGATCCCTCATCTCGAGCTAGGAGACGGAAACGGGGCTCCCCTGGATGTGTGCGGGACCCCACGTGATTCCTCTCGAGTGGAGACGGGTATGTCGGGGAACTTCTTGAGTTGCAGCAAGGGTGTGAAGGACCCTTTGGAAGTTCCAGTGGTTAGATGTGATTGGCCTCGAGAAGCCTCAGCGGAAATGGGCCTCATCTCGCCTGTAGGGCATAACCTCCTGGATTTTCTAGAGTTGCGGCAGGTGCTCTCGACTTACGACGGGGACCTCAGGGAACCGCTCTGGTGGCCTCAGGAAAGGCCAGTCCCCATGCGAGTTCCTCGGGGCCTCTCGGGATTCCTCTCCCGTCGATGCCGGGGCCTAAGACCTTGTGGGGAGTCGGAGCCGGAACCTGAGGATTCCTCACCAGTGCTGACATGGATCTTGGGGTACTTCTGAAGTCTCCCCAGGGGAGTCAGTCCTCGTCTCGAATGCGGGCATGCACTTGCGCTTTCCTCCAGAGTGGTAGCAGCAGTGTCACGCAGTCCGCCGCGTGGATCAAATTATCTATGGTTTTCCCTCGAGTCTTTCCCACGAGGCTTTCCCACGAGGCTTTCCCACAGGGCTGTCCCACGTGCACACGTGGTGGGAGTCGATCCTCGGCTTGAACGTCAAGGCAGTGCAGGGAAAACAGGTTCCTCTGGAATGGACTGACACATCTGGGGGACTCTTGGAATGGTGGCACGACCCTGGAGTTCCTCTCGCCTTTCCTGTGGACAGCGCCTCCTCTTGAGATGCGACGGGAACGCCGGGAATTCTTTCAGTACGAAACAGGGAAAGGATCCCTCATCTCGAGCTAGGAGGCGGAAACGGGGCTCCCCTGGATGTGTGCGGGACACCACGTGCTTCCTCTCGAGTGGAGACGGGTATGTCGGGGAACTTCTTGAGTTGCAGCAAGTGTGTGAAGGACCCTTTGGAAGTTCCAGTGGTTAGATGTGGTTGGCCTCGAGAAGCCTCAGCGGAAATGGGCCTCATCTCGCCTGGAGGGCAAAACCTCCTGGATTTTCTCGAGTTGCGGCAGGTGCTCTCGACTTACGACGGGGACCTCAGGGACCCGCTCTGGTGGCCTCAGGAAAGGCCAGTCCCCATGCGAGTTCCTCGGGGGCGTCTCGGGATTCCTCTCCCGTCGATGCCGGGGCCTAAGACCTTGTGTGGAGTCGGGGCCGGAACCTGAGGATTCCTCTCCAGTGCTGACATGGATCTTGGGGTACTTCTGGAGTCTCCCCAGGGGAGTCAGTCCTCGTCTCGAATGCGGGCATGCACTTGCGCTTTCCTCCAGAGCGGTAGTAGCAGTGTCACGCAGTCCGCCGCGTGGATCAAAGGATCTATGGTTTTCCCTCGAGTCTTTCCCACGAGTCTTTCCCACGAGGCTTTCCCACAGGGCTGTCCCACGTGCACACGTGGTGGGAGTCGATCCTCGGCTTGAACGTCAAGGCAGTGCAGGGAAAACAGGTTCCTCTGGAATGGACTGACACATCTGGGGGACTCTTGGAATGGTGGCACGACCCTGGAGTTCCTCTCGCCTTTCCTGTGGAGAGCACCTCCTCTTGAGATGCGACGGGAACGCCGGGAATTCTTTCCCTACGAAACAGGGAAAGGATCCCTCATCTCGAGCTAGGAGGCGGAAACGGGGCTCCCCTGGATGTGTGCGGGACCCCACGTGCTTCCTCTCGAGTGGAGACGGGTATGTCGGGGAACTTCTTGAGTTGCAGCAAGGGTGTGAAGGACCCTTTGGAAGTTCCAGTGGTTAGACGTGATTGGCCTCGAGAAGCCTCAGCGGAAATGGGCCTCATCTCGCCTGGAGGGCAAAACCTCCTGGATTTTCTCGAGTTGCGGCAGGTGCTCTCGACTTACGACGGGGACCTCAGGGACCCGCTCTGGTGGCCTCAGGAAAGGCCAGTCCCCATGCGAGTTCCTCGGGGGCCTCTCGGGATTCCTCTCCCGTCGATGCCGGGGCCTAAGACCTTGTGTGGAGTCGGGGCCGGAACCTGAGGATTCCTCTCCAGTGCTGACATGGACCTTGGGGTACTTCTGGAGTCTCCCCAGGGGAGTCAGTCCTCGTCTCGAATGAGGGCATGCACTTGCGCTTTCCTCCAGAGCGGTAGCAGCAGTGTCACGCAGTCCGCCGCGTGGATCAAAGGATCTATGGTTTTCCGTCGAGTCTTTCCCACGAGGCTTTCCCACGAGTCTTGCCCACAGGGCTGTCCCACGTGCACACGTGGTGGGAGTCGATCCTCGGCTTGAACGTCAAGGCAGTGCAGGGAAAACAGGTTCCTCTGGAATGGACTGACACATCTGGGGGACTCTTGGAATGGTGGCATGACCCTGGAGTTCCTCTCGCCTTTCCTGTGGAGAGCGCCTCCTCTTGAGATGCGACGGGAACTCCGGGAATTCTTTCCCTACGAAACAGGGAAAGGATCCCTCATCTCGAGCTAGGAGGCGGAAACGGGGCTCCCCTGGATGTGTGCGGGACCCACGTTCTTCCTCTCGAGTGCAGACGGGTATGTCGGGGAACTCCTTGAGTTGCAGCAAGGGTGTGAAGGACCCTTTGGAAGTTCCAGCGTTTAGATGTGATTGACCTCGAGAAGCCTCAGCGGAAATGGGCCTCATCTCGCCTGGAGGGCAAAACCTCCTGGATTTTCTCGAGTTGCGGCAGGTGCTCTCGACTTACGACGGGGACCTCAGGGACCCGCTCTGGTGGCCTCAGGAAAGGCCAGTCCCCATGCGAGTTCCTCGGGGGCCTCTCGGGATTCCTCTCCCGTCGATGCCGGGGCCTAAGACCTTGTGTGGAGTCGGGGCCGGAACCTGAGGATTCCTCTCCAGTGCTGACATGGATCTTGGGGTACTTCTGGAGTCTCCCCAGGGGAGTCAGTCCTCGTCTCGAATGCGGGCATGCATTGCGCTTTCCTCCAGAGCGGTAGCAGCAGTGTCTCGCAGTCCGCCGCGTAGATCAAAGGATCTATGGTTTTCCCTCGAGTCTTTCCCACGAGGCTTTCCCACGAGGCTTTCCCACAGGGCTGTCCCACGTGCACACGTGGTGGGAGTCGATCCTCGGCTTGAACGTCAAGGCAGTGCAGGGAAAACAGGTTCCTCTGGAATGGACTGACACATCTGGGGGACTCTTGGAATGGTGGCACGACCCTGGAGTTCCTCTCGCCTTTCCTGTGGAGAGCGCCTCCTCTTGAGATGCGACGGGAATGCCGGGAATTCTTTCCCTACGAAACAGGGAAAGGATCCCTCATCTCGAGCTAGGAGGCGGAAATGGGGCTCCCCTGGATGTGTGCGGGACCCACGTGCTTCCTCTCGAGTGGAGACGGGTATGTCGGGGAACTTCTTGAGTTGCAGCAAGGGTGTGAAGGACCCTTTGGAAGTTCCAGTGGTTAGACGTGATTAGCCTCGAGAAGCCTCAGCGGAAATGGGCCTCATCTCGCCTGGAGGGCAAAACCTCCTGGATTTTCTAGAGTTGCGGCAGGTGCTCTCGACTTACGACGGGGACCTCAGGGAACCGCTCTGGTGGCCTCAGGAAAGGCCAGTCCCCATGCGAGTTCCTCGGGGGCCTCTCGGGATTCCTCTCCCGTCGATGCCGGGGCCTAAGACCTTGTGTGGAATCGGGGCCGGAACCTGAGAATTCCTCTCCAGTGCTGACATGGATCTTGGGGTACTTCTGGAGTCTCCCCAGGGGAGTCAGTCCTCGTCTCGAATGCGGGCATGCACTTGCGCTTTCCTCCAGAGCGGTAGCAGCAGTGTCACGCAGTCCGCCGCGTGGATCAAAGGATCTATGGTTTTCCCTCGAGTCTTTCCCACGAGGCTTTCCCACGAGGCTTTCCCACAGGGCTGTCCCACGTGCACACGTGGTGGGAGTCGATCCTCGGCTTGAACGTCAAGGCAGTGCAGGGAAAACAGGTTCCTCTGGAATGGACTGACACATCTGGGGGACTCTTGGAATGGTGTCTCGACCCTGGAGTTCCTCTCGCCTTTCCTGTGGAGAGCGCCTCCTCTTGAGATGCGACGGGAACCCCGGGAATTCTTTCCCTACGAAACAGGGAAAGGATCCCTCATCTCGAGCTAGGAGGCGGAAACGGGGCTCCCCTGGATGTGTGCGGGACCCACGTGCTTCCTCTCGAGTGGAGACGGGTATGTCGGGGAACTTCTTGAGTTGCAGCAAGGGTGTGAAGGACCCTTTGGAAGTTCCAGTGGTTAGACGTGATTGGCCTCGAGAAGCCTCAGCGGAAATGGGCCTCATCTCGCCTGGAGGGCAAAACCTCCTGGATTTTCTCGAGTTGCGGCAGGTGCTCTCGACTTACGACGGGGACCTCAGGGAACCGCTCTGGTGGCCTCAGGAAAGGCCAGTCCCCATGCGAGTTCCTCGGGGGCCTCTCGGGATTCCTCTCCCGTCGATGCCGGGGCCTAAGACCTTGTGTGGAGTCGGGGCCGGAACCTGAGGATTCCTCTCCAGTGCTGACATGGATCTTGGGGTACTTCTGGAGTCTCCCCAGGGGAGTCAGTCCTCGTCTCGAATGCGGGCATGCATTGCGCTTTCCTCCAGAGCGGTAGCAGCAGTGTCACGCAGTCCGCCGCGTCGATCAAAGGATCTATGGTTTTCCCTCGAGTCTTTCCCACGAGGCTTTCCCACGAGGCTTTCCTACAGGGCTGTCCCACGTGCACACGTGGTGGGAGTCGATCCTCGGCTTGAACGTCAAGGCAGTGAAGGGAAAACAGGTTCCTCTGGAATGGAGTGACACATCTGGGGGACTCTTGGAATGGTGGCACGACCCTGGAGTTCCTCTCGCCTTTCCTGTGGAGAGCGCCTCCTCTTGAGATGCGACGGGAACGCCGGGAATTCTTTCCGTACGAAACAGGGAAAGGATCCCTCATCTCGAGCTAGGAGGCGGAAACGGGGCTCCCCTGGATGTGTGCGGGACCCCACGTGCTTCCTCTCGAGTGGAGACGGGTATGTCGGGGAACTTCTTGAGTTGCAGCAAGGGTGTGAAGGATCCTTTGGAAGTTCCAGTGGTTAGACGTGATTGGCCTCGAGAAGCCTCAGCGGAAATGGGCCTCATCTCGCCTGGAGGGCAAAACCTCCTGGATTTTCTTGAGTTGCGGCAGGTGCTCTCGACTTACGACGGGGACCTCAGGGACCCGCTCTGGTGGCCTCAGGAAAGGCCAGTCCCCATGCGAGTTCCTCGGGGGCGTCTCGGGATTCCTCTCCCGTCGATGCCGGGGCCTAAGACCTTGTGTGGAGTCGGGGCCGGAACCTGAGGATTCCTCTCCAGTGCTGACATGGATCTTGGGGTACTTCTGGAGTCTCCCCAGGGGAGTCAGTCCTCGTCTCGAATGCGGGCATGCACTTGCGCTTTCCTCCAGAGCGGTAGCAGCAGTGTCACGCAGTCCGCCGCGTGGAGCAAAGGATCTATGGTTTTCCCTCGAGTCTTTCCCACGAGGCTTTCCCACGAGGCTTTCCCACAGGGCTGTCCCACGTGCACACGTGGTGGGAGTCGATCCTCGGCTTGAACGTCAAGGCAGTGCAGGGAAAACAGGTTCCTCTGGAATGGACTGACACATCTGGGGGACTCTTGGAATGGTGGCACGACCCTGGAGTTCCTCTCGCCTTTCCTGTGGAGAGCGCCTCCTCTTGAGATGCGACGGGAACGCCGGGAATTCTTTCCCTACGAAACAGGGAAAGGATCCCTCATCTCGAGCTAGGAGTCGGAAACGGAGCTCCCCTGGATGTGGGCGGGACACCACGTGCTTCCTCTCGAGTGGAGACGGGTATGTCGGGGAACTTCTTGAGTTGCAGCAAGGGTGTGAAGGACCCTTTGGAAGTTCCAGTGGTTAGACGTGATTAGCCTCGAGAAGCCTCAGCGGAAATGGGCCTCATCTCGCCTGGAGGGCAAAACCTCCTGGATTTTCTCGAGTTGCGGCAGGTGCTCTCGACTTACGGCGGGGACCTCAGGGACCCGATCTGGTGGCCTCAGGAAAGGCCAGTCCCCATGCGAGTTCCTCGGGGGCCTCTCGGGATTCCTCTCCGGTCGATGCCGGGGCCTAAGACCTTGTGTGGAGTCGGGGCCGGAACCTGAGGATTCCTCTCCAGTGCTGACATGGATCTTGGGGTACTTCTGGAGTCTCCCCAGGGGAGTCAGTCCTCGTCTCGAATGCGGGCATGCACTTGCGCTTTCCTCCAGAGCGGTAGAAGCAGTGTCACGCAGTCCGCCGCGTGGATCAAAGGATCTATGGTTTTCCCTCGAGTCTTTCCCACGAGGCTTTCCCATGAGGCTTTCCCACAGGGCTGTCCCACGTGCACACGTGGTGGGAGTCGATCCTCGGCTTGAACGTCAAGGCAGTGCAGGGAAAACAGGTTCCTCTGGAACGGACTGACACATCTGGGGGACTCTTGGAATGGTGGCACGACCCTGGAGTTCCTCTCGCCTTTCCTGTGGAGAGCGCCTCCTCTTGAGATGCGACGGGAACGCCGGGAATTCTTTCCCTACGAAACAGGGAAAGGATCCCTCATCTCGAGCTAGGAGTCGGAAACGGAGCTCCCCTGGATGTGGGCGGGACACCACGTGCTTCCTCTCGAGTGGAGACGGGTATGTCGGGGAACTTCTTGAGTTGCAGCAAGGGTGTGAAGGACCCTTTGGAAGTTCCAGTGGTTAGACGTGATTAGCCTCGACAAGCCTCAGCGGAAATGGGCCTCATCTCGCCTGGAGGGCAAAACCTCCTGGATTTTCTCGAGTTGCGGCAGGTGCTCTAGACTTACGACGGGGACCTCAGGGACCCGCTCTGGTGGCCTCAGGAAAGGCCAGTCCCCATGCGAGTTCCTCGGGGGCCTCTCGGGATTCCTCTCCCGTCGATGCCGGGGCCTAAGACCTTGTGTGGAGTCGGGGCCGGAACCTGAGGATTCCTCTCCAGTGCTGACATGGATCTTGGGGTACTTCTGGAGTCTCCCCAGGGGAGTCAGTCCTCGTCTCGAATGCGGGCATGCATTGCGCTTTCCTCCAGAGCGGTAGCAGCAGTGTCTCGCAGTCCGCCGCGTAGATCAAAGGATCTATGGTTTTCCCTCGAGTCTTTCCCACGAGGCTTTCCCACGAGGCTTTCCCACAGGGCTGTCCCACGTGCACACGTGGTGGGAGTCGATCCTCGGCTTGAACGTCAATACAGTGCAGGGAAAACAGGTTCCTCTGGAATGGACTGACACATCTGGGGGACTCTTGGAATGGTGGCACGACCCTGGAGTTCCTCTCGCCTTTCCTGTGGAGAGCGCCTCCTCTTGAGTTGCGACGGGAACGCCGGGAATTCTTTCCCTACGAAACAGGGAAAGGATCCCTCATCTCGAGCTAGGAGGCCGAAATGGGGCTCCCCTGGATGTGTGCGGGACCCACGTGCTTCCTCTCGAGTGGAGACGGGTATGTCGGGGAACTTCTTGAGTTGCAGCAAGGGTGTGAAGGACCCTTTGGAAGTTCCAGTGGTTAGACGTGATTAGCCTCGAGAAGCCTCAGCGGAAATGGGCCTCATCTCGCCTGGAGGGCAAAACCTCCTGGATTTTCTCGAGTTGCGGCAGGTGCTCGCGACTTACGACGGGGACCTCACGGAACCGCTCTGGTGGCCTCAGGAAAGGCCAGTCCCCATGCGAGTTCCTCGGGGGCCTCTCGGGATTCCTCTCCCGTCGATGCCGGGGCCTAAGACCTTGTGTGGAATCGGGGCCGGAACCTGAGGATTCCTCTCCAGTGCTGACATGGATCTTGGGGTACTTCTGGAGTCTCCCCAGGGGAGTCAGTCCTCGTCTCGAATGCGGGCATGCACTTGCGCTTTCCTCCAGAGCGGTAGCAGCAGTGTAACGCAGTCCGCCGCGTGGATCAAAGGATCTATGGTTTTCCCTCGAGTCTTTCCCACGAGGCTTTCCCACGAGGCTTTCCCACAGGGCTGTCCCACGTGCACACGTGGTGGGAGTCGATCCTCGGCTTGAACGTCAAGGCAGTGCAGGGAAAACAGGTTCCTCTGGAATGGACTGACACATCTGGGGGACTCTTGGAATGGTGGCACGACCCTGGAGTTCCTCTCGCCTTTCCTGTGGAGAGCGCCTCCTCTTGAGATGCGACGGGAACGCCGGGAATTCTTTCCCTACGAAACAGGGAAAGGATCCCTCATCTCGAGCTAGGAGGCGGAAACGGGGCTCCCCTGGATGTGTGCGGGACTCCACGTGCTTCCTCTCGAGTGGAGACGGGTATGTCGGGGAACTTCTTGAGTTGCAGCAAGGGTGTGAAGGATCCTTTGGAAGTTCCAGTGGTTAGACGTGATTGGCCTCGAGAAGCCTCAGCGGAAATGGGCCTCATCTCGCCTGGAGGGCAAAACCTCCTGGATTTTCTTGAGTTGCGGGAGGTGCTCTCGACTTACGACGGGGACCTCAGGGACCCGCTCTGGTGGCCTCAGGAAAGGCCAGTCCCCATGCGAGTTCCTCGGGGGCGTCTCGGGATTCCTCTCCCGTCGATGCCGGGGCCTAAGACCTTGTGTGGAGTCGGGGCCGGAACCTGAGGATTCCTCTCCAGTGCTGACATGGATCTTGGGGTACTTCTGGAGTCTCCCCAGGGGAGTCAGTCCTCGTCTCGAATGCGGGCATGCACTTGCGCTTTCCTCCAGAGCGGTAGCAGCAGTGTCACGCAGTCCGCCGCGTGGAGCAAAGGATCTATGGTTTTCCCTCGAGTCTTTCCCACTAGGCTTTCCCACGAGGCTTTCCCACAGGGCTGTCCCACGTGCACACGTGGTGGGAGTCGATCCTCGGCTTGAACGTCAAGGCAGTGCAGGGAAAACAGGTTCCTCTGGAATGGACTGACACATCTGGGGGACTCTTGGAATGGTGGCACGACCCTGGAGTTCCTCTCGCCTTTCCTGTGGACAGCGCCTCCTCTTGAGATGCGACGGGAACGCCGGGAATTCTTTCCCTACGAAACAGGGAAAGGATCCCTCATCTCGAGCTAGAAGTCGGAAACGAAGCTCCCCTGGATGTGGGCGGGACACCACGTGCTTCCTCTCGAGTGGAGACTGGTATGTCGGGGAACTTCTTGAGTTGCAGCAAGGGTGTGAAGGACCCTTTGGAAGTTCCAGTGGTTAGACGTGATTAGCCTCGAGAAGCCTCAGCGGAAATGGGCCTCATCTCGCCTGGAGGGCAAAACCTCCTGGATTTTCTCGAGTTGCGGCAGGTGCTCTCGACTTACGACGGGGACCTCAGGGACCCGCTCTGGTGGCCTCAGGAAAGGCCAGTCCCCATGCGAGTTCCTCGGGGGCCTCTCGGGATTCCTCTCCCGTCGATGCCGGGGCCTAAGACCTTGTGTGGAGTCGGGGCCGGAACCTGAGGATTCCTCTCCAGTGCTGACATGGATCTTGGGGTACTTCTGGAGTCTCCCCAGGGGAGTCAGTCCTCGTCTCGAATGCGGGCATGCACTTGCGCTTTCCTCCAGAGCGGTAGAAGCAGTGTCACGCAGTCCGCCGCGTGGATCAAAGGATCTATGGTTTTCCCTCGAGTCTTTCCCACGAGGCTTTCCCATGAGGCTTTCCCACAGGGCTGTCCCACGTGCACACGTGGTGGGAGTCGATCCTCGGCTTGAACGTCAAGGCAGTGCAGGGAAAACAGGTTCCTCTGGAACGGACTGACACATCTGGGGGACTCTTGGAATGGTGGCACGACCCTGGAGTTCCTCTCGCCTTTCCTGTGGAGAGCGCCTCCTCTTGAGATGCGACGGGAACGCCGGGAATTCTTTCCCTACGAAACAGGGAAAGGATCCCTCATCTCGAGCTAGGAGTCGGAAACGGAGCTCCCCTGGATGTGTGCGGGACCCCACGTGCTTCCTCTCGAGTGGAGACGGGTATGTCGGGGAACTTCTTGAGTTGCAGCAAGGGTGTGAAGGACCCTTTGGAAGTTCCAGTGGTTAGACGTGATTAGCCTCGACAAGCCTCAGCGGAAACGGGCCTCATCTCCCCTGGAGGGCAAAACCTCCTGGATTTTCTCGAGTTGCGGCAGGTGCTCTAGACTTACGACGGGGACCTCAGGGACCCGCTCTGGTGGCCTCAGGAAAGGCCAGTCCCCATGCGAGTTCCTCGGGGGCGTCTCAGGATTCCTCTCCCGTCGATGCCGGGGCCTAAGACCTTGTGTGGAGTCAGGGCCGGAACCTGAGGATTCCTCTCCAGTGCTGACATGGATCTTGGGGTACGTCTGGAGTCTCCCCAGGGGAGTCAGTCCTCGTATCGAATGCGGGCATGCACTTGCGCTTTCCTCCAGAGCGGTAGCAGCAGTGTCACGCAGTCCGCCGCGTGGATCAAAGGATCTATGGTTTTCCCTCGAGTCTTTCCCACGAGGCTTTCCCACGAGGCTTTCCCACAGAGCTGTCCCACGTGCACACGTGGTGGGAGTCGATCCTCGGCTTGAACGTCAAGGCAGTGCAGGGAAAACAGGTTCCTCTGGAATGGACTGACACATCTGGGGGACTCTTGGAATGGTGTCACGACCCTGTAGTTCCTCTCGCCTTCCCTGTGGAGAGCGCCTCCTCTTGAGATGCGACGGGAACGCCGGGAATTCTTTCCCTACGAAACAGGGATAGGATCCCTCATCTCGAGCTAGGAGGCGGAAACGGGGCTCCCCTGGATGTGTGCGGGACCCACGTGCTTCCTCTCGAGTGGAGACGGGTATGTCGGGGAACTTCTTGAGTTGCAGCAATGGTGTGAAGGACCCTTTGGAAATTCCAGTGGTTAGATGTGATTGGCCTCGAGAAGCCTCAGCGGAAATGGGCCTCATCTCGCCTGGAGGGCAAAACCTCCTGGATTTTCTCGAGTTGCGGCAGGTGCTCTCGACTTACGACGGGGACCTCAGGGACCCGCTCTGGTGGCCTCAGGAAAGGCCATTCCCCATGCGAGTTCCTCGGGGGCCTCTCGGGATTCCTCTCCCGTCGATGCCGGGGCCTAATACCTTGTGCGGAGTCGGGGCCGGAACCTGAGGATTCCTCT
This sequence comes from Ovis canadensis, assembly GCF_042477335.2. Taxonomy (NCBI): domain Eukaryota; kingdom Metazoa; phylum Chordata; class Mammalia; order Artiodactyla; family Bovidae; genus Ovis; species Ovis canadensis. Next base: position 7,574,664 of record NC_091252.1, read on the forward strand.
CCAGTGCTGACATGGATCTTGGGGTACTTCTGGAGTCTCCCCAGCGGAGTCAGTCCTCGTCTCGAATGCGGGCATGCATTGCGCTTTCCTCCAGAGCGGTAGCAGCAATGTCACGCAGTCCGCCGCGTAGATCAAAGGATCTATCGTTTTCCCTCGAGTCTTTCCCACGAGGCTTTCCCACGAGGCTTTCAAACAGGGCTGTCCCACGTGCACACGTGGTGGGAGTCGATCCTCGGCTTGACCGTCAAGGCAGTGCAGGGAAAACAGGTTCCTCTGGAATGGACTGACACATCTGGGGGACTCTTGGAATGGTGTCACGACCCTGGAGTTCCTCTCGCCTTTCCTGTGAAGATCGCCTCCTCTTGAGATGCGACGGGAACTCCGGGAATTCTTTCCCTACGAAACAGGGAAAGGATCCCTCAACTCGAGCTAGGAGGCGGAAACGGGGCTCCCCTGGATGTGTGCGGGACCCACGTGCTTCCTCTCGAGTGGAGACGGGTATGTCGGGGAACTTCTTGAGTTGCAGCAAGGGTGTGAAGGACCCTTTGGAAGTTCCAGTGGTTAGACGTGATTAGCCTCGAGAAGCCTCAGCGGAAATGGGCCTCATCTCGCCTGGAGGGCAAAACCTCCTGGATTTTCTCGAGTTGCGGCAGGTGCTCTCGACTTACGACGGGGACCTCAGGGAACCGCTCTGGTGGCCTCAGGAAAGGCCAGTCCCCATGCAAGTTCCTCGGGGGCGTCTCGGGATTCCTCTCCCGTCGATGCCGGGGCCTAAGACCTTGTGTGGAGTCGGGGCCGGAACCTGAGGATTCCTCTCCAGTGCTGACATGGATCTTGGGGTATTTCTGGAGTCTCCCCAGGGGAGTCAGTCCTCGTCTCGAATGCGGGCATGCACTTGCGCTTTCCTCCAGAGCGGTAGCAGCAGTGTCATGCAGTCCGCCGCGTGGATCAAAGGATCTATGGTTTTCCCTCGAGTCTTTCCCACGAGGCTTTCCCACGAGGCTTTCCCACAGGGCTTTCCCACGTGCACACGTTGTGGGAGTCGATCCTCGGCTTGAACGTCAAGGCAGTGCAGGGAAAACAGGTTCCTCTGGAATGGACTGACACATCTGGGGGACTCTTGGAATGGTGGCACGACCCTGGAGTTCCTCTCGCATTTCCTGTGGAGAGCGCCTCCTCTTGAGATGCGACGGGAACGCCGGGAATTCTTTCCCTACGAAACAGGGAAAGGATCCCTCATCTCGAGCTAGGAGGCGGAAACGGGGCTCCCCTGGATGTGTGCGGGACCCCACGTGCTTCCTCTCGAGTGGAGACGGGTATGTCGGGGAACTTCTTGAGTTGCAGCAAGGGTGTAAAGGACCCTTAGGAAGTTCCAGTGGTTAGATGTGATTGGCCTCGAGAATCCTCAGCGGAAATGGGCCTCATCTCGCCTGGAGGGCAAAACCTCCTGGATTTTCTCGAGTTGCGGCAGGTGCTCTCGACTTACGACGGGGACCTCAGTGACCCGCTCTGGTGGCCTCAGGACAGGCCAGTCCCCATGCGAGTTCCTCGGGGGCCTCTGAGGATTCCTCTCCCGTCGATGCCGGGGCCTATGACCTTGTGTGGAGTCGGGGCCGGAACCTGAGGATTCCTCTCCAGTGCTGACATGGATCTTGGGGTACTTCTGGAGTCTCCCCAGGGGAGTCAGTCCTCGTCTCGAATGCGGGCATGCACTTGCGCTTTCCTCCAGAGCGGTAGCAGCAGTGTCACGCAGTCCGCCGCGTGGATCAAAGGATCTATGGTTTTCCCTCGAGTCTTTCCCACGAGGCTTTCCCACGAGGCTGTCCCACGTGCACACGTGGTGGGAGTCGATCCTCGGCTTGAACGTCAAGGCAGTGCAGGGAAAACAGGTTCCTCTGGAATGGACTGACATATCTGGGGGACTCTTGGAATGGTGTCACGACCCTGGAGTTCCTCTCGCCTTTCCTGTGGAGAGCGCCTCCTCTTGAGATGCGACGGGATCGCCGGGAATTCTTTCCCTATGAAACAGGGAAAGGATCCCTCATCTCGAGCTAGGAGGCGGAAACGGGGCTCCCCTGGATGTGTGCGGGACCCCACGTGCTTCCTCTTGACTGGAGACGGGTATGTCGGGGAACTTCTTGAGTTACAGCAAGGGTTTGAAGGACCCTTTGGAAGTTCCAGTGGTTAGATGTGATTGGCCTTGAGAAGCCTCAGCGGAAATGGGCCTCATCTCGCCTGGAGGGCAAAACCTCGTGGATTTTCTCGAGATGCGGCAGGTGCTCTCGTCTTACGACGGGGACCTCAGGGACCCGCTCTGGTGGCCTCAGGAAAGGCCAGTCCCCATGCGAGTTCCGCGCGGGCCTCTCGGGATTCCTCTCACGTCGATGCCGGGGCCTAAGACCTTGTGTGGAGTCGGGGCCGGAACCTGAGGATTCCTCTCCAGTGCTGACATGGATCTTGGGGTACTTCTGGAGTCTCCCCAGGGGAGTCAGTCCTCGTCTCGAATGCGAGCATGCACATGCGCTTTCCTCCAGAGCGGTAGCAGCAGTGTCACGCAGTCCGCCGCGTGGATCAAAGGATCTATGGTTTTCCCTCGAGTCTTTCCCCCGAGGCTTTCCCACGAGGCTTTCCCACAGGGCTGTCCCACGTGCACACGTGGTGGGAGTCGATCCTCGGCTTGAACGTCAATACAGTGCAGGGAAAACAGGTTCCTCTGGAATGGACTGACACATCTGGGGGACTCTTGGAATGGTGGCATGACCCTGGAGTTCCTCTCGCCTTTCCTGTGGAGAGCGCCTCCTCTTGAGATGCGACGGGAACGCCGGGAATTCTTTCCCTACGAAACAGGAAAAGGATCCCTCATCTCGAGCTAGGAGGCGGAAACGGGGCTCCCCTGGATGTGTGCGGGACCCCACGTGCTTCCTCTCGAGTGGAGACGGGTATGTCGGGGAACTTCTTGAGTTGCAGCAATGGTGTGAAGGACCCTTTGGAAGTTCCAGTGGTTAGATGTGATTGGCCTCGAGAAGCCTCAGCGGAAATGGGCCTCATCTCGCCTGGAGGGCAAAATCTCCTGGATTTTCTCGAGTTGCGGCAGGTGCTCTCGACTTACGACGGGGACCTCAGGTACCCGCTCTGGTGGCCTCAGGAAAGGCCAGTCCCCATGCGAGTTCCTCGGGGGCCTCTCGGGATTCCTCTCCCGTCGATGCCGGGGCCTAAGACCTTGTGTGGAGTCGGGGCCGGAACCTGAGGATTCCTCTCCAGTGCTGACATGGATCTTGGGGTACTTCTGGAGTCTCCCCAGGGGAGTCAGTCCTCGTCTCGAATGCGGGCATGCATTGCGCTTTCTCCAGAGCGGTAGCAGCAGTGTCACGCAGTCCGCCGCGTGGATCAAAGGATCTATGGTTTTCCCTCGAGTCTTTCCCACGAGGCTTTCCCACGAGGCTTTCCCACAGGGCTGTCCCACGTGCACACGTGGTGGGAGTCGATCCTCGGCTTGAACGTCAAGGCAGTGCAGGGAAAACAGGTTCCTCTGGAATGGACTGACTCATCTGGGGGACTCTTGGAATGGTGGCACGACCCTGGAGTTCCTCTCGCCTTTCCTGTGGAGAGCGCCTCCTCTTGAGATGCGACGGGAACTCCGGGAATTCTTTCCCTACGAAACAGGGAAAGGATCCCTCATCTCGAGCTAGGAGGCGGAAACGGGGCTCCCCTGGATGTGTGCGGGACACCACGTGCTTCCTCTCGAGTGCAGACGGGTATGTCGGGGAACTTCTTGAGTTGCAGCAATGCTGTGAAGGACCCTTTGGAAGTTCCAGTGGTTAGATGTGATTGGCCTGGAGAAGCCTCAGCGGAAATGGGCCTCATCTCGCCTGGAGGGCAAAACGTCCTGGATTTTCTCGAGTTGCGGCACGTGCTCTCGACTTACGACGGGGACCTCAGGGACCCGCTCTGGTGGCCTCAGGAAAGGCCAGTCCCCATGCGAGTTCCTCGGGGGCCTCTCGGGATTCCTCTCCCGTTGATGCCGGGGCCTAAGACCTTGTGTGGAGTCGGTGCCGGAACCTGAGGAATCCTCTCCAGTGCTGACATGGATCTTGGGGTACTTCTGGAGTCTCCCCAGGGGAGTCAGTCCTCGTCTCGAATGCGGGCATGTATTGCGCTTTCCTCCAGAGCGTTAGCAGCAGTGTCACGCAGTCCGCCGCGTGGATCAAAGGATCTATGGTTTTCCCTCGAGTCTTTCCCACGAGGCTTTCCCACGAGGCTTTCCCACAGGGCTGTCCCACGTGCACACGTGGTGGGAGTCGATCTTCGGCTTGAACGTCAAGGCAGTGCAGGGAAAACAGGTTCCTCTGGAATGGACTGACTCATCTGGGGGACTCTTGGAATGGTGGCACGACCCTGGAGTTCCTCTCGCCTTTCCTGTGGAGACCGCCTCCTCTTGAGATGCGACGGGAACGCCGGGAATTCTTTCCCTACGAAACAGGGAAAGGATCCCTCATCTCGAGCTAGGAGGCGGAAACGGGGCTCCCCTGGATGTGTGCGGGACACCACGTGCTTCCTCTCGAGTGCAGACGGGTATGTCGGGGAACTTCTTGAGTTGCAGCAAGGGTGTGAAGGACCCTTTGGAAGTTCCAGTGGTTAGATGTGATTGGCCTCGAGAAGCCTCAGCGGAAATGGGCCTCATCTCGCCTGGAGGGCAAAACCTCCTGGATTTTCTCGAGTTGCGGCAGGTGCTCTCGACTTACGACGGGGACCTCAGGGACCCGCTCTGGTGGCCTCAGGAAAGGCCAGTCCCCATGCGAGTTCCTCGGGGGCCTCTCGGGATTCCTCTCCCGTCGATGCCGGGGCCTAAGACCTTGTGTGGAGTCGGGGCCGGAACCTGAGGATTCCTCTCCAGTGCTGACATGTATCTTGGGGTACTTCTGGAGTCTCCCCAGGGGAGTCAGTCCTCATCTCGAATGCGGGCATGCACTTGCGCTTTCCTCCAGAGCGGTAGCAGCAGTGTCACGCAGTCCGCCGCGTGGATCAAATTATCTATGGTTTTCCCTCGAGTCTTTCCCACGAGGCTTTCCCACGAGGCTTTCCCACAGGGCTGTCCCACGTGCACACGTGGTGGGAGTCGATCCTCGGCTTGAACGTCAAGGCAGTGCAGGGAAAACAGTTTCCTCTGGAATGGACTGACACATCTGGGGGACTCTTGGAATGGTGTCACGACCCTGGAGTTCCTCTCGCCTTCCCTGTGGAGAGCGCCTCCTCTTGAGATGCGGCGGGAACGCCGGGAATTCTTTCCCTACGAAACAGGGAAAGTATCCCTCATCTCGAGCTAGGAGGCGGAAACGGGGCTCCCCTGGATGTGTGCGGGACCCCACGTGCTTCCTCTCGAGTGCAGACGGGTATGTCGGGGAACTTCTTGAGTTGCAGCAATGCTGTGAAGGACCCTTTGGGAGTTCCATTGGTTAGATGTGATTGGCCTCGAGAAGCCTCAGCGGAAATGGGCCTCATCTCGCCTGGAGGGCAAAACCTCCTGGATTTTCTCGAGTTGCGGCAGGTGCTCTCGACTTACGACGGGGACCTCAGGGACCCGCTCTGGTGGCCTCAGGAAAGGCCAGTCCCCATGCGAGTTCCTCGGGGGCCTCTCGGGATTCCTCTCCCGTCGATGCCGGGGCCTAAGACCTTGTGTGGAGTCGGGGCCGGAACCTGAGGATTCCTCTCCAGTGCTGACATGGATCTTGGGGTACTTCTGGAGTCTCCCCAGGGGAGTCAGTCCTCGTCTCGAATGCGGGCATGCACTTGCGCTTTCCTCCAGAGCGGTAGCAGCAGTGTCACGCAGTCCGCCGCGTGGATCAAAGGATCTATGGTTTTCCCTCGAGTCTTTCCCACGAGGCTTTCCCACGAGGCTTTCCCACAGGGCTTTCCCACGTGCACACGTTGTGGGAGTCGATCCTCGGCTTGAACGTCAAGGCAGTGCAGGGAAAACAGGTTCCTCTGGAATGGACTGACACATCTGGGGGACTCTTGGAATGGTGGCACGACCCTGGAGTTCCTCTCGCATTTCCTGTGGAGAGCGCCTCCTCTTGAGATGCGACGGGAACGCCGGGAATTCTTTCCCTACGAAACAGGGAAAGGATCCCTCATCTCGAGCTAGGAGGCGGAAACGGGGCTCCCCTGGATGTGTGCGGGACCCCACGTGCTTCCTCTCGAGTGGAGACGGGTATGTCGGGGAACTTCTTGAGTTGCAGCAAGGGTGTAAAGGACCCTTAGGAAGTTCCAGTGGTTAGATGTGATTGGCCTCGAGAATCCTCAGCGGAAATGGGCCTCATCTCGCCTGGAGGGCAAAACCTCCTGGATTTTCTCGAGTTGCGGCAGGTGCTCTCGACTTACGACGGGGACCTCAGTGACCCGCTCTGGTGGCCTCAGGACAGGCCAGTCCCCATGCGAGTTCCTCGGGGGCCTCTGAGGATTCCTCTCCCGTCGATGCCGGGGCCTATGACCTTGTGTGGAGTCGGGGCCGGAACCTGAGGATTCCTCTCCAGTGCTGACATGGATCTTGGGGTACTTCTGGAGTCTCCCCAGGGGAGTCAGTCCTCGTCTCGAATGCGGGCATGCACTTGCGCTTTCCTCCAGAGCGGTAGCAGCAGTGTCACGCAGTCCGCCGCGTGGATCAAAGGATCTATGGTTTTCCCTCGAGTCTTTCCCACGAGGCTTTCCCACGAGGCTGTCCCACGTGCACACGTGGTGGGAGTCGATCCTCGGCTTGAACGTCAAGGCAGTGCAGGGAAAACAGGTTCCTCTGGAATGGACTGACATATCTGGGGGACTCTTGGAATGGTGTCACGACCCTGGAGTTCCTCTCGCCTTTCCTGTGGAGAGCGCCTCCTCTTGAGATGCGACGGGATCGCCGGGAATTCTTTCCCTATGAAACAGGGAAAGGATCCCTCATCTCGAGCTAGGAGGCGGAAACGGGGCTCCCCTGGATGTGTGCGGGACCCCACGTGCTTCCTCTTGACTGGAGACGGGTATGTCGGGGAACTTCTTGAGTTACAGCAAGGGTTTGAAGGACCCTTTGGAAGTTCCAGTGGTTAGATGTGATTGGCCTTGAGAAGCCTCAGCGGAAATGGGCCTCATCTCGCCTGGAGGGCAAAACCTCGTGGATTTTCTCGAGATGCGGCAGGTGCTCTCGTCTTACGACGGGGACCTCAGGGACCCGCTCTGGTGGCCTCAGGAAAGGCCAGTCCCCATGCGAGTTCCGCGCGGGCCTCTCGGGATTCCTCTCACGTCGATGCCGGCGCCTAAGACCTTGTGTGGAGTCGGGGCCGGAACCTGAGGATTCCTCTCCAGTGCTGACATGGATCTTGGGGTATTTCTGGAGTCTCCCCAGGGGAGTCAGTCCTAGTCTCGAATGCGGGCATGCACATGCGCCATCCTCCAGAGCGGTAGCAGCAGTGTCACGCAGTACGCCTCGTGGATCAAAGGATCCATGGTTTTCCCTCGAGTCTTTCCCACAGGGCTGTCACGCTGTCCGCCGCGTGGATCAAAGGATCTATGGTTTTCCCTCGAGTCTTTCCCACGAGGCTTTCCCACGAGGCTTTCCCACAGGGCTGTCCCACGTGCACACGTGGTGGGAGTCGATCCTCGGCTTGAACGTCAAGGCAGTGCAGGGAAAACAGGTTCCTCTGGAATGGACTGACACATCTGGGGGACTCTTGGAATGGTGGCACGACCCTGGAGTTCCTCTCGCCTTTCCTGTGGAGAGCGCCTCCTCTTGAGATGCGACGGGAACGCCGGGAATTCTTTCCCTACGAAACAGGGAAAGGATCCCTCATCTCGAGCTAGGAGGCGGAAACGGGGCTCCCCTGGATGTGTGCGGGACCCCACGTGATTCCTCTCGAGTGGAGACGGGTATGTCGGGGAACTTCTTGAGTTGCAGCAAGGGTGTGAAGGACCCTTTGGAAGTTCCAGTGGTTAGATGTGATTGGCCTCGAGAAGCCTCAGCGGAAATGGGCCTCATCTCGCCTGTAGGGCATAACCTCCTGGATTTTCTAGAGTTGCGGCAGGTGCTCTCGACTTACGACGGGGACCTCAGGGAACCGCTCTGGTGGCCTCAGGAAAGGCCAGTCCCCATGCGAGTTCCTCGGGGCCTCTCGGGATTCCTCTCCCGTCGATGCCGTGGCCTAAGACCTTGTGGGGAGTCGGGGCCGGAACCTGATTATTCCTCACCAGTGCTGACATGGATCTTGGGGTACTTCTGAAGTCTCCCCAGGGGAGTCAGTCCTCGTCTCGAATGCGGGCATGCACTTGCGCTTTCCTCCAGAGTGGTAGCAGCAGTGTCACGCAGTCCGCCGCGTGGATCAAATTATCTATGGTTTTCCCTCGAGTCTTTCCCACGAGGCTTTCCCACGAGGCTTTCCCACAGGGCTGTCCCACGTGCACACGTGGTGGGAGTCGATCCTCGGCTTGAACGTCAAGGCAGTGCAGGGAAAACAGGTTCCTCTGGAATGGACTGACACATCTGGGGGACTCTTGGAATGGTGGCACGACCCTGGAGTTCCTCTCGCCTTTCCTGTGGAGAGCGCCTCCTCTTGAGATGCGACGGGAACGCCGGGAATTCTTTCCCTACGAAACAGGGAAAGGATCCCTCATCTCGAGCTAGGAGGCGGAAACGGGGCTCCCCTGGATGTGTGCGGGACACCACGTGCTTCCTCTCGAGTGGAGACGGGTATGTCGGGGAACTTCTTGAGTTGCAGCAAGTGTGTGAAGGACCCTTTGGAAGTTCCAGTGGTTAGATGTGGTTGGCCTCGAGAAGCCTCAGCGGAAATGGGCCTCATCTCGCCTGGAGGGCAAAACCTCCTGGATTTTCTCGAGTTGCGGCAGGTGCTCTCGACTTACGACGGGGACCTCAGGGACCCGCTCTGGTGGCCTCAGGAAAGGCCAGTCCCCATGCGAGTTCCTCGGGGGCCTCTCGGGATTCCTCTCCCGTCGATGCCGGGGCCTAAGACCTTGTGTGGAGTCGGGGCCGGAACCTGAGGATTCCTCTCCAGTGCTGACATGGATCTTGGGGTACTTCTGGAGTCTCCCCAGGGGAGTCAGTCCTCGTCTCGAATGCGGGCATGCACTTGCGCTTTCCTCCAGAGCGGTAGTAGCAGTGTCACGCAGTCCGCCGCGTGGATCAAAGGATCTATGGTTTTCCCTCGAGTCTTTCCCACGAGTCTTTCCCACGAGGCTTTCCCACAGGGCTGTCCCACGTGCACACGTGGTGGGAGTCGATCCTCGGCTTGAACGTCAAGGCAGTGCAGGGAAAACAGGTTCCTCTGGAATGGACTGACACATCTGGGGGACTCTTGGAATGGTGGCACGACCCTGGAGTTCCTCTCGCCTTTCCTGTGGAGAGCACCTCCTCTTGAGATGCGACGGGAACGCCGGGAATTCTTTCCCTACGAAACAGGGAAAGGATCCCTCATCTCGAGCTAGGAGGCGGAAACGGGGCTCCCCTGGATGTGTGCGGGACCCCACGTGCTTCCTCTCGAGTGGAGACGGGTATGTCGGGGAACTTCTTGAGTTGCAGCAAGGGTGTGAAGGACCCTTTGGAAGTTCCAGTGGTTAGACGTGATTGGCCTCGAGAAGCCTCAGCGGAAATGGGCCTCATCTCGCCTGGAGGGCAAAACCTCCTGGATTTTCTCGAGTTGCGGCAGGTGCTCTCGACTTACGACGGGGACCTCAGGGACCCGCTCTGGTGGCCTCAGGAAAGGCCAGTCCCCATGCGAGTTCCTCGGGGGCCTCTCGGGATTCCTCTCCCGTCGATGCCGGGGCCTAAGACCTTGTGTGGAGTCGGGGCCGGAACCTGAGGATTCCTCTCCAGTGCTGACATGGATCTTGGGGTACTTCTGGAGTCTCCCCAGGGGAGTCAGTCCTCGTCTCGAATGCGGGCATGCATTGCGCTTTCCTCCAGAGCGGTAGCAGCAGTGTCTCGCAGTCCGCCGCGTAGATCAAAGGATCTATGGTTTTCCCTCGAGTCTTTCCCACGAGGCTTTCCCACGAGGCTTTCCTACAGGGCTGTCCCACGTGCACACGTGGTGGGAGTCGATCCTCGGCTTGAACGTCAAGGCAGTGAAGGGAAAACAGGTTCCTCTGGAATGGAGTGACACATCTGGGGGACTCTTGGAATGGTGGCACGACCCTGGAGTTCCTCTCGCCTTTCCTGTGGAGAGCGCCTCCTCTTGAGATGCGACGGGAACGCCGGGAATTCTTTCCATACGAAACAGGGAAAGGATCCCTCATCTCGAGCTAGGAGGCGGAAACGGGGCTCCCCTGGATGTGTGCGGGACCCCACGTGCTTCCTCTCGAGTGGAGACGGGTATGTCGGGGAACTTCTTGAGTTGCAGCAAGGGTGTGAAGGATCCTTTGGAAGTTCCAGTGGTTAGACGTGATTGGCCTCGAGAAGCCTCAGCGGAAATGGGCCTCATCTCGCCTGGAGGGCAAAACCTCCTGGATTTTCTTGAGTTGCGGCAGGTGCTCTCGACTTACGACGGGGACCTCAGGGACCCGCTCTGGTGGCCTCAGGAAAGGCCAGTCCCCATGCGAGTTCCTCGGGGGCGTCTCGGGATTCCTCTCCCGTCGATGCCGGGGCCTAAGACCTTGTGTGGAGTCGGGGCCGGAACCTGAGGATTCCTCTCCAGTGCTGACATGGATCTTGGGGTACTTCTGGAGTCTCCCCAGGGGAGTCAGTCCTCGTCTCGAATGCGGGCATGCACTTGCGCTTTCCTCCAGAGCGGTAGCAGCAGTGTCACGCAGTCCGCCGCGTGGAGCAAAGGATCTATGGTTTTCCCTCGAGTCTTTCCCACGAGGCTTTCCCACGAGGCTTTCCCACAGGGCTGTCCCACGTGCACACGTGGTGGGAGTCGATCCTCGGCTTGAACGTCAAGGCAGTGCAGGGAAAACAGGTTCCTCTGGAATGGACTGACACATCTGGGGGACTCTTGGAATGGTGGCACGACCCTGGAGTTCCTCTCGCCTTTCCTGTGGACAGCGCCTCCTCTTGAGATGCGACGGGAACGCCGGGAATTCTTTCCCTACGAAACAGGGAAAGGATCCCTCATCTCGAGCTAGGAGTCGGAAACGGAGCTCCCCTGGATGTGGGCGGGATACCACGTGCTTCCTCTCGAGTGGAGACGGGTATGTCGGGGAACTTCTTGAGTTGCAGCAAGGGTGTGAAGGACCCTTTGGAAGTTCCAGTGGTTAGACGTGATTAGCCTCGAGAAGCCTCAGCGGAAATGGGCCTCATCTCGCCTGGAGGGCAAAACCTCCTGGATTTTCTCGAGTTGCGGCAGGTGCTCTCGACTTACGACGGGGACCTCAGGGACCCGCTCTGGTGGCCTCAGGAAAGGCCAGTCCCCATGCGAGTTCCTCGGGGGCCTCTCGGGATTCCTCTCCCGTCGATGCCGGGGCCTAAGACCTTGTGTGGAGTCGGGGCCGGAACCTGAGGATTCCTCTCCAGTGCTGACATGGATCTTGGGGTACTTCTGGAGTCTCCCCAGGGGAGTCAGTCCTCGTCTCGAATGCGGGCATGCATTGCGCTTTCCTCCAGAGCGGTAGAAGCAGTGTCACGCAGTCCGCCGCGTGGATCAAAGGATCTATGGTTTTCCCTCGAGTCTTTCCCACGAGGCTTTCCCATGAGGCTTTCCCACAGGGCTGTCCCACGTGCACACGTGGTGGGAGTCGATCCTCGGCTTGAACGTCAAGGCAGTGCAGGGAAAACAGGTTCCTCTGGAACGGACTGACACATCTGGGGGACTCTTGGAATGGTGGCACGACCCTGGAGTTCCTCTCGCCTTTCCTGTGGAGAGCGCCTCCTCTTGAGATGCGACGGGAACGCCGGGAATTCTTTCCCTACGAAACAGGGAAAGGATCCCTCATCTCGAGCTAGGAGTCGGAAACGGAGCTCCCCTGGATGTGGGCGGGACACCACGTGCTTCCTCTCGAGTGGAGACGGGTATGTCGGGGAACTTCTTGAGTTGCAGCAAGGGTGTGAAGGACCCTTTGGAAGTTCCAGTGGTTAGACGTGATTAGCCTCGACAAGCCTCAGCGGAAATGGGCCTCATCTCGCCTGGAGGGCAAAACCTCCTGGATTTTCTCGAGTTGCGGCAGGTGCTCTAGACTTACGACGGGGACCTCAGGGACCCGCTCTGGTGGCCTCAGGAAAGGCCAGTCCCCATGCGAGTTCCTCGGGGGCCTCTCGGGATTCCTCTCCCGTCGATGCCGGGGCCTAAGACCTTGTGTGGAGTCGGGGCCGGAACCTGAGGATTCCTCTCCAGTGCTGACATGGATCTTGGGGTACTTCTGGAGTCTCCCCAGGGGAGTCAGTCCTCGTCTCGAATGCGGGCATGCATTGCGCTTTCCTCCAGAGCGGTAGCAGCAGTGTCTCGCAGTCCGCCGCGTAGATCAAAGGATCTATGGTTTTCCCTCGAGTCTTTCCCACGAGGCTTTCCCACGAGGCTTTCCCACAGGGCTGTCCCACGTGCACACGTGGTGGGAGTCGATCCTCGGCTTGAACGTCAAGGCAGTGCAGGGAAAACAGGTTCCTCTGGAATGGACTGACACATCTGGGGGACTCTTGGAATGGTGGCACGACCCTGGAGTTCCTCTCGCCTTTCCTGTGGAGAGCGCCTCCTCTTGAGTTGCGACGGGAACACCGGGAATTCTTTCCCTATGAAACAGGGAAAGGATCCCTCATCTCGAGCTAGGAGGCGGAAATGGGGCTCCCCTGGATATGTGCGGGACCCACGTGCTTCCTCTCGAGTGGAGACGGGTATGTCGGGGAACTTCTTGAGTTGCAGCAAGGGTGTGAAGGACCCTTTGGAAGTTCCAGTGGTTAGACGTGATTAGCCTCGAGAAGCCTCAGCGGAAATGGGCCTCATCTCGCCTGGAGGGCAAAACCTCCTGGATTTTCTCGAGTTGCGGCAGGTGCTCTCGACTTACGACGGGGACCTCAGGGAACCGCTCTGGTGGCCTCAGGAAAGGCCAGGCCCCATGCGAGTTCCTCGGGGGCCTCTCGGGATTCCTCTCCCGTCGATGCCGGGGCCTAAGACCTTGTGTGGAATCGGGGCCGGAACCTGAGGATTCCTCTCCAGTGCTGACATGGATCTTGGGGTACTTCTGGAGTCTCCCCAGGGGAGTCAGTCCTCGTCTCGAATGCGGGCATGCACTTGCGCTTTCCTCCAGAGCGGTAGCAGCAGTGTCACGCAGTCCGCCGCGTGGATCAAAGGATCTATGGTTTTCCCTCGAGTCTTTCCCACGAGGCTTTCCCACGAGGCTTTCCCACAGGGCTGTCCCACGTGCACACGTGGTGGGAGTCGATCCTCGGCTTGAACGTCAAGGCAGTGCAGGGAAAACAGGTTCCTCTGGAATGGACTGACACATCTGGGGGACTCTTGGAATGGTGGCACGACCCTGGAGTTCCTCTCGCCTTTCCTGTGGAGAGCGCCTCCTCTTGAGATGCGACGGGAACCCCGGGAATTCTTTCCCTACGAAACAGGGAAAGGATCCCTCATCTCGAGCTAGGAGGCGGAAACGGGGCTCCCCTGGATGTGTGCGGGACCCACGTGCTTCCTCTCGAGTGGAGACGGGTATGTCGGGGAACTTCTTGAGTTGCAGCAAGGGTGTGAAGGACCCTTTGGAAGTTCCAGTGGTTAGATGTGATTGGCCTCGAGAAGCCTCAGCGGAAATGGGCCTCATCTCGCCTGGAGGGCAAAACCTCCTGGATTTTCTCGAGTTGCGGCAGGTGCTCTCGACTTACGACGGGGACCTCAGGGAACCGCTCTGGTGGCCTCAGGAAAGGCCAGTCCCCATGCGAGTTCCTCGGGGGCCTCTCGGGATTCCTCTCCCGTCGATGCCGGGGCCTAAGACCTTGTGTGGAGTCGGGGCCGGAACCTGAGGATTCCTCTCCAGTGCTGACATGGATCTTGGGGTACTTCTGGAGTCTCCCCAGGGGAGTCAGTCCTCGTCTCGAATGCGGGCATGCATTGCGCTTTCCTCCAGAGCGGTAGCAGCAGTGTCACGCAGTCCGCCGCGTCGATCAAAGGATCTATGGTTTTCCCTCGAGTCTTTCCCACGAGGCTTTCCCACGAGGCTTTCCTACAGGGCTGTCCCACGTGCACACGTGGTGGGAGTCGATCCTCGGCTTGAACGTCAAGGCAGTGAAGGGAAAACAGGTTCCTCTGGAATGGACTGACACATCTGGGGGACTCTTGGAATGGTGGCACGACCCTGGAGTTCCTCTCGCCTTTCCTGTGGAGAGCGCCTCCTCTTGAGATGCGACGGGAACGCCGGGAATTCTTTCCGTACGAAACAGGGAAAGGATCCCTCATCTCGAGCTAGGAGGCGGAAACGGGGCTCCCCTGGATGTGTGCGGGACCCCACGTGCTTCCTCTCGAGTGGAGACGGGTATGTCGGGGAACTTCTTGAGTTGCAGCAAGGGTGTGAAGGATCCTTTGGAAGTTCCAGTGGTTAGACGTGATTGGCCTCGAGAAGCCTCAGCGGAAATGGGCCTCATCTCGCCTGGAGGGCAAAACCTCCTGGATTTTCTTGAGTTGCGGCAGGTGCTCTCGACTTACGACGGGGACCTCAGGGACCCGCTCTGGTGGCCTCAGGAAAGGCCAGTCCCCATGCGAGTTCCTCGGGGGCGTCTCGGGATTCCTCTCCCGTCGATGCCGGGGCCTAAGACCTTGTGTGGAGTCGGGGCCGGAACCTGAGGATTCCTCTCCAGTGCTGACATGGATCTTGGGTTACTTCTGGAGTCTCCCCAGGGGAGTCAGTCCTCGTCTCGAATGCGGGCATGCACTTGCGCTTTCCTCCAGAGCGGTAGCAGCAGTGTCACGCAGTCCGCCGCGTGGAGCAAAGGATCTATGGTTTTCCCTCGAGTCTTTCCCACGAGGCTTTCCCACGAGGCTTTCCCACAGGGCTGTCCCACGTGCACACGTGGTGGGAGTCGATCCTCGGCTTGAACGTCAAGGCAGTGCAGGGAAAACAGGTTCCTCTGGAATGGACTGACACATCTGGGGGACTCTTGGAATGGTGGCACGACCCTGGAGTTCCTCTCGCCTTTCCTGTGGACAGCGCCTCCTCTTGAGATGCGACGGGAACGCCGGGAATTCTTTCCCTACGAAACAGGGAAAGGATCCCTCATCTCGAGCTAGAAGTCGGAAACGGAGCTCCCCTGGATGTGGGCGGGACACCACGTGCTTCCTCTCGAGTGGAGACTGGTATGTCGGGGAACTTCTTGAGTTGCAGCAAGGGTGTGAAGGACCCTTTGGAAGTTCCAGTGGTTAGACGTGATTAGCCTCGAGAAGCCTCAGCGGAAATGGGCCTCATCTCGCCTGGAGGGCAAAACCTCCTGGATTTTCTCGAGTTGCGGCAGGTGCTCTCGACTTACGACGGGGACCTCAGGGACCCGCTCTGGTGGCCTCAGGAAAGGCCAGTCCCCATGCGACTTCCTCGGGGGCCTCTCGGCATTCCTCTCCCGTCGATGCCGGGGCCTAAGACCTTGTGTGGAGTCGGGGCCGGAACCTGAGGATTCCTCTCCAGTGCTGACATGGATCTTGGGGTACTTCTGGAGTCTCCCCAGGGGAGTCAGTCCTCGTCTCGAATGCGGGCATGCACTTGCGCTTTCCTCCAGAGCGGTAGAAGCAGTGTCACGCAGTCCGCCGCGTGGATCAAAGGATCTATGGTTTTCCCTCCAGTCTTTCCCACGAGGCTTTCCCATGAGGCTTTCCCACAGGGCTGTCCCACGTGCACACGTGGTGGGAGTCGATCCTCGGCTTGAACGTCAAGGCAGTGCAGGGAAAACAGGTTCCTCTGGAACGGACTGACACATCTGGGGGACTCTTGGAATGGTGGCACGACCCTGGAGTTCCTCTCGCCTTTCCTGTGGAGAGCGCCTCCTCTTGAGATGCGACGGGAACGCCGGGAATTCTTTCCCTACGAAACAGGGAAAGGATCCCTCATCTCGAGCTAGGAGTCGGAAACGGAGCTCCCCTGGATGTGGGCGGGACACCACGTGCTTCCTCTCGAGTGGAGACGGGTATGTCGGGGAACTTCTTGAGTTGCAGCAAGGGTGTGAAGGACCCTTTGGAATTTCCAGTGGTTAGACGTGATTAGCCTCGACAAGCCTCAGCGGAAATGGGCCTCATCTCGCCTGGAGGGCAAAACCTCCTGGATTTTCTCGAGTTGCGGCAGGTGCTCTAGACTTACGACGGGGACCTCAGGGACCCGCTCTGGTGGCCTCAGGAAAGGCCAGTCCCCATGCGAGTTCCTCGGGGGCGTCTCAGGATTCCTCTCCCGTCGATGCCGGGGCCTAAGACCTTGTGTGGAGTCAGGGCCGGAACCTGAGGATTCCTCTCCAGTGCTGACATGGATCTTGGGGTACGTCTGGAGTCTCCCCAGGGGAGTCAGTCCTCGTCTCGAATGCGGGCATGCACTTGCGCTTTCCTCCAGAGCGGTAGCAGCAGTGTCACGCAGTCCGCCGCGTGGATCAAAGGATCTATGGTTTTCCCTCGAGTCTTTCCCACGAGGCTTTCCCACGAGGCTTTCCCACAGAGCTGTCCCACGTGCACACGTGGTGGGAGTCGATCCTCGGCTTGAACGTCAAGGCAGTGCAGGGAAAACAGGTTCCTCTGGAATGGACTGACACATCTGGGGGACTCTTGGAATGGTGTCACGACCCTGTAGTTCCTCTCGCCTTCCCTGTGGAGAGCGCCTCCTGTTGAGATGCGACGGGAACGCCGGGAATTCTTTCCCTACGAAACAGGGAAAGGATCCCTCATCTCGAGCTAGGAGGCGGAAACGGGGCTCCCCTGGATGTGTGCGGGACCCACGTGCTTCCTCTCGAGTGGAGACGGGTATGTCGGGGAACTTCTTGAGTTGCAGCAATGGTGTGAAGGACCCTTTGGAAATTCCAGTGGTTAGATGTGATTGGCCTCGAGAAGCCTCAGCGGAAATGGCCTCATCTCGCCTGGAGGGCAAAACCTCCTGGATTTTCTCGAGTTGCGGCAGGTGCTCTCGACTTACGACGGGGACCTCAGGGACCCGCTCTGGTGGCCTCAGGAAAGGCCAGTCCCCATGCGAGTTCCTCGGGGGCCTCTCGGGATTCCTCTCCCGTCGATGCCGGGGCCTAATACCTTGTGCGGAGTCGGGGTCGGAACCTGAGGATTCCTCTCCAGTGCTGACATGGATCTTGGGGTACTTCTGGAGTCTCCCCAGCGGAGTCAGTCCTCGTCTCGAATGCGGGCATGCATTGCGCTTTCCTCCAGAGCGGTAGCAGCAATGTCACTCAGTCCGCCGCGTAGATCAAAGGATCTATCGTTTTCCCTCGAGTCTTTCCCACGAGGCTTTCCCACGAGGCTTTCAAACAGGGCTGTCCCACGTGCACACGTGGTGGGAGTCGATCCTCGGCTTGAACGTCAAGGCAGTGCAGGGAAAACAGGTTCCTCTGGAATGGACTGACACATCTGGGGGACTCTTGGAATGGTGGCACGACCCTGGAGTTCCTCTCGCCTTTCCTGTGGAGAGCGCCTCCTCTTGAGATGCGACGGGAACGCCGGGAATTCTTTCCCTACGAAACAGGGAAAGGATCCCTCATCTTGAGCTAGGAGGCGGAAACGGGGCTCCCCTGGATGTGTGCGGGACCCCACGTGCTTCCTCTCGAGTGGAGACGGGTATGTCGGGGAACTTCTTGAGTTGCAGCAAGGGTGTGAAGGACCCTTTGGAAGTTCCAGTGGTTAGACGTGATTGGCCTCGAGAAGCCTCAGCGGAAATGGGCCTCATCTCGCCTGGAGGGCAAAACCTCCTGGATTTTCTCGAGTTGCGGCAGGTGCTCTCGACTTACGACGGGGACCTCAGAGACCCGCTCTGGTGGCCTCAGGAAAGGCCAGTCCCCATGCGAGTTCCTCGGGGGCCTCTCGGGATTCATCTCCCGTCGATGCAGGGGCCTAAGACCTTGTGTGGAGTCGGGGCCGGAACCTGAGGATTCCTCTCCAGTGCTGACATGGACCTTGGGGTACTTCTGGAGTCTCCCCAGGGGATTCAGTCCTCGTCTCGAATGAGGGCATGCACTTGCGCTTTCCTCCAGAGCGGTAGCAGCAGTGTCACGCAGTCCGCCGCGTGGATCAAAGGATCTATGGTTTTCCGTCGAGTCTTTCCCATGAGGCTTTCCCACGAGGCTTGCCCACAGGGCTGTCCCACGTGCACACGTGGTGGGAGTCGATCCTCGGCTTGAACGTCAAGGCAGTGCAGGGAAAACAGGTTCCTCTGGAATGGACTGACACATCTGGGGGACTCTTGGAATGGTGGCATGACCCTGGAGTTCCTCTCGCCTTTCCTGTGGAGAGCGCCTCCTCTTGAGATGCGACGGGAACTCCGGGAATTCTTTCCCTACGAAACAGGGAAAGGATCCCTCATCTCGAGCTAGGAGGCGGAAACGGGGCTCCCCTGGATGTGTGCGGGACCCACGTTCTTCCTCTCGAGTGCAGACGGGTATGTCGGGGAACTCCTTGAGTTGCAGCAAGGGTGTGAAGGACCCTTTGGAAGTTCCAGCGTTTAGATGTGATTGACCTCGAGAAGCCTCAGCGGAAATGGGCCTCATCTCGCCTGGAGGGCAAAACCTCCTGGATTTTCTCGAGTTGCGGCAGGTGCTCTCGACTTACGACGGGGACCTCAGGGACCCGCTCTGGTGGCCTCAGGAAAGGCCAGTCCCCATGCGAGTTCCTCGGGGGCCTCTCGGGATTCCTCTCCCGTCGATGCCGGGGCCTAAGACCTTGTGTGGAGTCGGGGCCGGAACCTGAGGATTCCTCTCCAGTGCTGACATGGATCTTGGGGTACTTCTGGAGTCTCCCCAGGGGAGTCAGTCCTCGTCTCGAATGCGGGCATGCATTGCGCTTTCCTCCAGAGCGGTAGCAGCAGTGTCTCGCAGTCCGCCGCGTAGATCAAAGGATCTATGGTTTTCCCTCGAGTCTTTCCCACGAGGCTTTCCCACGAGGCTTTCCCACAGGGCTGTCCCACGTGCACACGTGGTGGGAGTCGATCCTCGGCTTGAACGTCAAGGCAGTGCAGGGAAAACAGGTTCCTCTGGAATGGACTGACACATCTGGGGGACTCTTGGAATGGTGGCACGACCCTGGAGTTCCTCTCGCCTTTCCTGTGGAGAGCGCCTCCTCTTGAGATGCGACGGGAACGCCGGGAATTCTTTCCAAACGAAACAGGGAAAGGATCCCTCATCTCGAGCTAGGAGGCGGAAATGGGGCTCCCCTGGATGTGTGCGGGACCCACGTGCTTCCTCTCGAGTGGAGACGGGTATGTCGGGGAACTTCTTGAGTTGCAGCAAGGGTGTGAAGGACCCTTTGGAAGTTCCAGTGGTTAGACATGATTAGCCTCGAGAAGCCTCAGCGGAAATGGGCCTCATCTCGCCTGGAGGGCAAAACCTCCTGGATTTTCTCGAGTTGCGGCAGATGCTCTCGACTTACGACGGGGACCTCAGGGAACCGCTCTGGTGGCCTCAGGAAAGGCCAGTCCCCATGCGAGTTCCTCAGGGGCCTCTCGGGATTCCTCTCCCGTCGATGCCGGGGCCTAAGACCTTGTGTGGAATCGGGGCCGGAACCTGAGAATTCCTCTCCAGTGCTGACATGGATCTTGGGGTACTTCTGGAGTCTCCCCAGGGGAGTCAGTCCTCGTCTCGAATGCGGGCATGCACTTGCGCTTTCCTCCAGAGCGGTAGCAGCAGTGTCACGCAGTCCGCCGCGTGGATCAAAGGATCTATGGTTTTCCCTCGAGTCTTTCCCACGAGGCTTTCCCACGAGGCTTTCCCACAGGGCTGTCCCACGTGCACACGTGGTGGGAGTCGATCCTCGGCTTGAACGTCAAGGCAGTGCAGGGAAAACAGGTTCCTCTGGAATGGACTGACACATCTGGGGGACTCTTGGAATGGTGGCACGACCCTGGAGTTCCTCTCGCCTTTCCTGTGGAGAGCGCCTCCTCTTGAGATGCGACGGGAACCCCGGGAATTCTTTCCCTACGAAACAGTGAAAGGATCCCTCATCTCGAGCTAGGAGGCGGAAACGGGGCTCCCCTGGATGTGTGCGGGACCCACGTGCTTCCTCTCGAGTGGAGACGGGTATGTCGGGGAACTTCTTGAGTTGCAGCAAGGGTGTGAAGGACCCTTTGGAAGTTCCAGTGGTTAGATGTGATTGGCCTCGAGAAGCCTCAGCGGAAATGGGCCTCATCTCGCCTGGAGGGCAAAACCTCCTGGATTTTCTCGAGTTGCGGCAGGTGCTCTCGACTTACGACGGGGACCTCTGGGAACCGCTCTGGTGGCCTCAGGAAAGGCCAGTCCCCATGCGAGTTCCTCGGGGGCCTCTCGGGATTCCTCTCCCGTCGATGCCGGGGCCTAAGACCTTGTGTGGAGTCGGGGCCGGAACCTGAGGATTCCTCTCCAGTGCTGACATGGATCTTGGGGTACTTCTGGAGTCTCCCCAGGGGAGTCAGTCCTCGTCTCGAATGCGGGCATGCATTGCGCTTTCCTCCAGAGCGGTAGCAGCAGTGTCACGCAGTCCGCTGCGTCGATCAAAGGATCTATGGTTTTCCCTCGAGTCTTTCCCACGAGGCTTTCCCACGAGGCTTTCCTACAGGGCTGTCCCACGTGCACACGTGGTGGGAGTCGATCCTCGGCTTGAACGTCAAGGCAGTGAAGGGAAAACAGGTTCCTCTGGAATGGAGTGACACATCTGTGGGACTCTTGGAATGGTGGCACCACCCTGGAGTTCCTCTCGCCTTTCCTGTGGAGAGCGCCTCCTCTTGAGATGCGACGGGAACGCCGGGAATTCTTTCCGTACGAAACAGGGAAAGGATCCCTCATCTCGAGCTAGGAGGCGGAAACGGGGCTCCCCTGGATGTGTGCGGGACACCACGTGCTTCCTCTCGAGTGGAGACGGGTATGTCGGGGAACTTCTTGAGTTGCAGCAAGGGTGTGAAGGATCCTTTGGAAGTTCCAGTGGTTAGACGTGATTGGCCTCGAGAAGCCTCAGCGGAAATGGGCCTCATCTCGCCTGGAGGGCAAAACCTCCTGGATTTTCTTGAGTTGCGGCAGGTGCTCTCGACTTACGACGGGGACCTCAGGGACCCGCTCTGGTGGCCTCAGGAAAGGCCAGTCCCCATGCGAGTTCCTCGGGGGCGTCTCGGGATTCCTCTCCCGTCGATGCCGGGGCCTAAGACCTTGTGTGGAGTCGGGGCCGGAACCTGAGGATTCCTCTCCAGTGCTGACATGGATCTTGGGGTACTTCTGGAGTCTCCCCAGGGGAGTCAGTCCTCGTCTCGAATGCGGGCATGCACTTGCGCTTTCCTCCAGAGCGGTAGCAGCAGTGTCACGCAGTCCGCCGCGTGGAGCAAAGGATCTATGGTTTTCCCTCGAGTCTTTCCCACGAGGCTTTCCCACGAGGCTTTCCCACAGGGCTGTCCCACGTGCACACGTGGTGGGAGTCGATCCTCGGCTTGAACGTCAAGGCAGTGCAGGGAAAACAGGTTCCTCTGGAATGGACTGACACATCTGGGGGACTCTTGGAATGGTGGCACGACCCTGGAGTTCCTCTCGCCTTTCCTGTGGACAGCGCCTCCTCTTGAGATGCGACGGGAACGCCGGGAATTCTTTCCCTACGAAACAGGGAAAGGATCCCTCATCTCGAGCTAGGAAGCGGAAACGGGGCTCCCCTGGATGTGTGCGGGACACCACGTGCTTCCTCTCGAGTGCAGACGGGTATGTCGGGGAACTTCTTGAGTTGCAGCAAGGGTGTGAAGGACCCTTTGGAAGGTCCAGTGGTTAGATGAGATTGGCCTCGAGAAGCCTCAGCGGAAATGGACCTCATCTCCCCTGGAGGGCAAAACCTCCTGGATTTTCTCAAGTTGCGGCAGGTGCTCTCGACTTACGACGGGGACCTCAGGGACCCGCTCTGGTGGCCTCAGGAAAGGCCAGTCCCCATGCGAGTTCTTCGGGGGCCTCTCGGGATTCCTCTCCCCTCGATGCCGTGGCCTAAGACCTTGTGTTGAGTCGGGGCCGGAACATGAGGATTCCTCTCCAGTGCTGACATGGATCTTGGGGTACTTCTGGAGTCTCCCCAGGGGAGTCAGTCCTCGTCTCGAATGCGGGCATGCACTTGCGCTTTCCTCCAGAGCGGTAGCAGCAGTGTCACGCAGTCCGCCGCATGGATCAAAGGATCTATGGTTTTCCCTCGAGTCTTTCCCACGAGGCTTTCCCACGAGTCTTTCCCACAGGGCTGTCCCACGTGCACACGTGGTGGGAGTCGATCCTCGGCTTGAACGTCAAGGCAGTGCAGGGAAAACAGGTTCCTCTGGAATGGACTGACACATCTGGGGGACTCTTGGAATGGTGGCACGACCCTGGAGTTCCTCTCGCCTTTCCTGTGGAGAGCGCCTCCTCTAGAGATGCGACGGGAACGCCGGGAATTCTTTCCCTACAAAACAGGGAAAGGATCCCTCATCTCGAGCTAGGAGGCGGAAACGGGGCTCCCCTGGATGTGTGCGGGACCCCACGTGCTTCCTCTCTAGTGGAGACGGGTATGTCGGGGAACTTCTTGAGTTGCAGCAAGGGTGTGAAGGACCATTTGGAAGTTCCAGTGGTTAGATGTGATTGGCCTCGAGAAGCCTCAGCGGAAATGGGCCTCATCTCGCCTGGAGGGCAAAACCTCCTGGATTTTCTCGAGTTGCTGCAGGTGCTCTCGACTTACGACGGGGACCTCAGGGACCCGCTCTGGTGTCCTCAGGAAAGGCCAGTCCCCATGCGAGTTCCTCGGGGGCGTCTCGGGATTCTTCTCCCGACGATACCGGGGCCTAAGACCTTGTGTGGAGTCGGGGCCAGAACCTGAGGATTCCTCTCCAGTGCTGACATGGATCTTGGGGTACTTCTGGAGTCTCCCCAGGGGAGTCAGTCCTCGTCTCGAATGCGGGCATGCACTTGCGCTTTCCTCCAGAGCGGTAGCAGCAGTGTCACGCAGTCCGCCGCGTGGATCAAAGGATCTATGGTTTTCCCTCGAGTCTTTCCCACGAGGCTTTCCCACGAGGCTTTCCCACAGGGCTGTCCCACGTGCACACGTGGTGGGAGTCTATCCTCGGCTTGAACGTCAAGTGCAGGGAAAACAGGTTCCTCTGGAATGGACTGACACATCTGGGGGACTCTTGGAATGGTGGCACGACCCTGGAGTTCCTCTCGCCTTTCCTGTGGAGAGCGCCTCCTCTTGAGATGCGACGGGAACGCCGGGAATTCTTTCCCTACGAAACAGGGAAAGGATCCCTCATCTCGAGCTAGGAGGCGGAAACGGGGCTCCCCTGGATGTGTGCGGGACCCCACGTGATTCCTCTCGAGTGGAGACGGGTATGTCGGGGAACTTCTTGAGTTGCAGCAAGGGTGTGAAGGACCCTTAGGAAGTTCCAGTGGTTAGATGTGATTGGCCTCGAGAAGCCTCAGCGGAAATGGGCCTCATCTCGCCTGTAGGGCATAACCTCCTGGATTTTCTCGAGTTGCGGCAGGTGCTCTCGACTTACGACGGGGACCTCAGGGAACCGCTCTGGTGGCCTTAGGAAAGGCCAGTCCCCATGCGAGTTCCTCGGGGCCTCTCGGGATTCCTCTCCCGTCGATGCCGGGGCCTAAGACCTTGTGGGGAGTCGGGGCCGGAACCTGAGGATTCCTCACCAGTGCTGACATGGATCTTGGGGTACTTCTGAAGTCTCCCCAGGGGAGTCAGTCCTCGTCTCGAATGCGGGCATGCACTTGCGCTTTCCTCCAGAGTGGTAGCAGCAGTGTCACGCAGTCCGCCGCGTGGATCAAATTATCTATGGTTTTCCCTCGAGTCTTTCCCACGAGCCTTTCCCACGAGGCTTTCCCACAGGGCTGTCCCACGTGCACACGTGGTGGGAGTCGATCCTCGGCTTGTACGTCAAGGCAGTGCAGGGAAAACAGGTTCCTCTGGAATGGACTGACACATCTGGGGGACTCTTGGAATGGTGGCACGACCCTGGAGTTCCTCTCGCGTTTCCTGTGGAGAGCGCCTTCTCTTGAGATGCGACGGGAACGCCGGGAATTCTTTCCCTATGAAACAGGGAAAGGATCCCTCATCTCGAGCTAGGAGGCGGAAACGGGGCTCCCCTGGATGTGTGCGGGACACCACGTGCTTCCTTTCGAGTGCAGACGGGTATGTCGGGGAACTTCTTGAGTTGCAGCAATGGTGTGAAGGACCCTTTGGCAGTTCCAGTGGTTAGATGTGATTGGCCTCGAGAAGCCTCAGCGGAAATGGGCCTCATCTCGCCTGGAGGGCAAAACCTCCTGGATTTTCTCGAGTTGCGGCAGGTGCTCTCGACTTACGACGGGGACCTCAGGGAACCGCTCTGGTGGCCTCAGGAAAGGCCAGTCCCCATGCGAGTTCCTCGGGGGCCTCTAGGGATTCCTCTCCCGTCGATGCCGGGGCCTAAGACCTTGTGTGGAGTCGGGGCCGGAACCTGAGGATTCCTCTCCAGTGCTGACATGGATCTTGGGGTACTTCTGGAGTCTCCCCAGGGGAGTCAGTCCTCGTCTCGAATGCGGGAATGCATTGCGCTTTCCTCCAGAGCGGTAGCAGCAGTGTCACGCAGTCCGCCCCGTTGATCAAAGGATCTATGGTTTTCCCTTGAGTCTTTCCCACGAGGCTTTCCCACGAGGCTTTCCCACAGGGCTGTCCCACGTGCACACGTGGTGGGAGTCGATCCTCGGCTTGAACGTCAAGGCAGTGCAGGGAAAACAGGTTCCTCTGGAATGGACTGACACATCTGGGGGACTCTTGGAATGGTGGCACGACCCTGGAGTTCCTCTCGCCTTTCCTGTGGAGAGCGCCTCCTCTTGAGATGCGACGGGAACGCCGGGAATTCTTTCCGTACGAAACAGGGAAAGGATCCCTCATCTCGAGCTAGGAGGCGGAAACGGGGCTCCCCTGGATGTGTGCGGGACACCACGTGCTTCCTCTCGAGTGGAGACGGGTATGTCGGGGAACTTCTTGAGTTGCAGCAAGTGTGTGAAGGACCCTTTGGAAGTTCCAGTGGTTAGATGTGGTTGGCCTCGAGAAGCCTCAGCGGAAATGGGCCTCATCTCGCCTGGAGGGCAAAACCTCCTGGATTTTCTCGAGTTGCGGCAGGTGCTCTCGACTTACGACGGGGACCTCAGGGACCCGCTCTGGTGGCCTCAGGAAAGGCCAGTCCCCATGCGAGTTCCTCGGGGGCCTCTCGGGATTCCTCTCCCGTCGATGCCGGGGCCTAAGACCTTGTGTGGAGTCGGGGCCGGAACCTGAGGATTCCTCTCCAGTGCTGACATGGATCTTGGGGTACTTCTGGAGTCTCCCCAGGGGAGTCAGTCCTCGTCTCGAATGCGGGCATGCACTTGCGCTTTCCTCCAGAGCGGTAGTAGCAGTGTCACGCAGTCCGCCGCGTGGATCAAAGGATCTATGGTTTTCCCTCGAGTCTTTCCCACGAGTCTTTCCCACGAGGCTTTCCCACAGGGCTGTCCCACGTGCACACGTGGTGGGAGTCGATCCTCGGCTTGAAAGTCAAGGCAGTGCAGGGAAAACAGGTTCCTCTGGAATGGACTGACACATCTGGGGGACTCTTGGAATGGTGGCACGACCCTGGAGTTCCTCTCGCCTTTCCTGTGGAGAGCACCTCCTCTTGAGATGCGACGGGAACGCCGGGAATTCTTTCCCTACGAAACAGGGAAAGGATCCCTCATCTCGAGCTAGGAGGCGGAAACGGGGCTCCCCTGGATGTGTGCGGGACCCCACGTGCTTCCTCTCGAGTGGAGACGGGTATGTCGGGGAACTTCTTGAGTTGCAGCAAGGGTGTGAAGGACCCTTTGGAAGTTCCAGTGGTTAGACGTGATTGGCCTCGAGAAGCCTCAGCGGAAATGGGCCTCATCTCGCCTGGAGGGCAAAACCTCCTGGATTTTCTCGAGTTGCGGCAGGTGCTCTCGACTTACGACGGGGACCTCAGGGACCCGCTCTGGTGGCCTCAGGAAAGGCCAGTCCCCATGCGAGTTCCTCGGGGGCCTCTCGGGATTCCTCTCCCGTCGATGCAGGGGCCTAAGACCTTGTGTGGAGTCGGGGCCGGAACCTGAGGATTCCTCTCCAGTGCTGACATGGACCTTGGGGTACTTCTGGAGTCTCCCCAGGGGAGTCAGTCCTCGTCTCGAATGAGGGCATGCACTTGCGCTTTCCTCCAGAGCGGTAGCAGCAGTGTCACGCAGTCCGCCGCGTGGATCAAAGGATCTATGGTTTTCCGTCGAGTCTTTCCCATGAGGCTTTCCCACGAGGCTTGCCCACAGGGCTGTCCCACGTGCACACGTGGTGGGAGTCGATCCTCGGCTTGAACGTCAAGGCAGTGCAGGGAAAACAGGTTCCTCTGGAATGGACTGACACATCTGGGGGACTCTTGGAATGGTGGCACGACCCTGGAGTTCCTCTCGCCTTTCCTGTGGAGAGCGCCTCCTCTTGAGATGCGACGGGAACGCCGGGAATTCTTTCCCTACGAAACAGGGAAAGGATCCCTCATCTCGAGCTAGGAGGCGGAAACGGGGCTCCCCTGGATGTGTGCGGGACACCACGTGCTTCCTCTCGAGTGCAGACGGGTATGTCGGGGAACTTCTTGAGTTGCAGCAAGGGTGTGAAGGACCCTTTGGAAGGTCCAGTGGTTAGATGAGATTGGCCTCGAGAAGCCTCAGCGGAAATGGACCTCATCTCCCCTGGAGGGCATAACCTCCTGGATTTTCTCAAGTTGCGGCAGGTGCTCTCGACTTACGACGGGGACCTCAGGGACCCGCTCTGGTGGCCTCAGGAAAGGCCAGTCCCCATGCGATTTCCTCGGGGGCCTCTCGGGATTCCTCTCCCCTCGATGCCGTGGCCTAAGACCTTGTGTTGAGTCGGGGCCGGAACATGAGGATTCCTCTCCAGTGCTGACATGGATCTTGGGGTACTTCTGGAGTCTCCCCAGGGGAGTCAGTCCTCGTCTCGAATGCGGGCATGCACTTGCGCTTTCCTCCAGAGCGGTAGCAGCAGTGTCACGCAGTCCGCCGCATGGATCAAAGGATCTATGGTTTTCCCTCGAGTCTT
The DNA here is from genome assembly GCF_042477335.2 of Ovis canadensis. Classification (NCBI taxonomy): domain Eukaryota; kingdom Metazoa; phylum Chordata; class Mammalia; order Artiodactyla; family Bovidae; genus Ovis; species Ovis canadensis. The sequence goes on from NC_091252.1 coordinate 7,601,834, forward strand.
TCCCACGAGGCTTTCCCACGAGTCTTTCCCACAGGGCTGTCCCACGTGCACACGTGGTGGGAGTCGATCCTCGGCTTGAACGTCAAGGCAGTGCAGGGAAAACAGGTTCCTCTGGAATGGACTGACACATCTGGGGGACTCTTGGAATGGTGGCACGACCCTGGAGTTCCTCTCGCCTTTCCTGTGAAGAGCGCCTCCTCTTGAGATGCGACGGGAACGCCGGGAATTCTTTCCCTACGAAACAGGGAAAGGATCCCTCATCTCGAGCTAGGAGGCGGAAACGGGGCTCCCCTGGATGTGTGCGGGACCCCACGTGCTTCCTCTCGAGTGGAGACGGGTATGTCGGGGAACTTCTTGAGTTGCAGCAAGGGTGTGAAGGACCATTTGGAAGTTCCAGTGGTTAGATGTGATTGGCCTCGAGAAGCCTCAGCGGAAATGGGCCTCATCTCGCCTGGAGGGCAAAACCTCCTGGATTTTCTCGAGTTGCTGCAGGTGCTCTCGACTTACGACGGGGACCTCAGGGACCCGCTCTGGTGGCCTCAGGAAAGGCCAGTCCCCATGCGAGTTCCTCGGGGGCGTCTCGGGATTCCTCTCCCGACGATACCGGGGCCTAAGACCTTGTGTGGAGTCGGGGCCAGAACCTGAGGATTCCTCTCCAGTGCTGACATGGATCTTGGGGTACTTCTGGAGTCTCCCCAGGGGAGTCAGTCCTCGTCTCGAATGCGGGCATGCACTTGCGCTTTCCTCCAGAGCGGTAGCAGCAGTGTCACGCAGTCCGCCGCGTGGATCAAAGGATCTATGGTTTTCCCTCGAGTCTTTCCCACGAGGCTTTCCCACGAGGCTTTCCCACAGGGCTGTCCCACGTGCACACGTGGTGGGAGTCTATCCTCGGCTTGAACGTCAAGTGCAGGGAAAACAGGTTCCTCTGGAATGGACTGACACATCTGGGGGACTCTTGGAATGGTGGCACGACCCTGGAGTTCCTCTCGCCTTTCCTGTGGAGAGCGCCTCCTCTTGAGATGCGACGGGAACGCCGGGAATTCTTTCCCTACGACACAGGGAAAGGATCCCTCATCTCGAGCTAGGAGGCGGAAACGGGGCTCCCCTGGATGTGTGCGGGACCCACGTGCTTCCTCTCGAGTGGAGACGGGTATGTCGGGGAACTTCTTGAGTTGCAGCAAGGGTGTGAAGGACCCTTTGGAAGTTCCAGTGGTTAGACGTGATTAGCCTCGAGAAGCCTCAGCGGAAATGGGCCTCATCGCGCCTGGAGGGCAAAACCTCCTGGATTTTCTCGAGTTGCGGCAGGTGCTCTCGACTTACGAGGGGGACCTCAGGGACCCGCTCTGGTGGCCTCAGGAAAGGCCAGTCCCCATGCGAGTTCCTCGGGGGCCTGTCCGGATTCCTCTCCCGTCGATGCCGGGGCCTAAGACCTTGTGTGGAGTCGGGGCCGGAACCTGAGGATTCCTCTCCAGTGCTGACATGGATCTTGGGGTACGTCTGGAGTCTCCCCAGGGGAGTCAGTCCTCGTCTCGAATGCGGGCATGCACTTGCGCTTTCCTCCAGAGCGGTAGCAGCAGTGTCACGCAGTCCGCCGCGTGGATCAAAGGATCTATGGTTTTCCCTCGAGTCTTTCCCACGAGGCTTTCCCACGAGGCTTTCAAACAGGGCTGTCCCACGTGCACACGTGGTGGGAGTCGATCCTCGGCTTGAACGTCAAGGCAGTGCAGGGAAAACAGGTTCCTCTGGAATGGACTGACACATCTGGGGGACTCTTGGAATGGTGTCACGACCCTGGAGTTCCTCTCGCCTTTCCTGTGGAGAGCGCCTCCTCTTGAGATGCGACGGGAACGCCGGGAATTCTTTCCCTACGAAACAGGGAAAGGATCCCTCATCTCGAGCTAGGAGGCGGAAACGGGGCTCCCCTGGATGTGTGCGGGACCCACGTGCTTCCTCTCGAGTGGAGACGGGTATGTCGGGGAACTTCTTGAGTTGCAGCAAGGGTGTGAAGGACCATTTGGAAGTTCCAGTGGTTAGATGTGATTGGCCTCGAGAAGCCTCAGCGGAAATGGGCCTCATCTCGCCTGGAGGGCAAAACCTGCTGGATTTTCTCGAGTTGCTGCAGGTGCTCTCGACTTACGACGGGGACCTCAGGGACCCGCTCTGGTGGCCTCAGGAAAGGCCAGTCCCCATGCGAGTTCCTCGGGGGCGTCTCGGGATTCCTCTCCCGACGATACCGGGGCCTAAGACCTTGTGTGGAGTCGGGGCCAGAACCTGAGGATTCCTCTCCAGTGCTGACATGGATCTTGGGGTACTTCTGGAGTCTCCCCAGGGGAGTCAGTCCTCGTCTCGAATGCGGGCATGCACTTGCGCTTTCCTCCAGAGCGGTAGCAGCAGTGTCACGCAGTCCGCCGCGTGGATCAAAGGATCTATGGTTTTCCCTCGAGTCTTTCCCACGAGGCTTTCGCACGAGGCTTTCCCACAGGGCTGTCCCACGTGCACACGTGGTGGGAGTCTATCCTCGGCTTGAACGTCAAGTGCAGGGAAAACAGGTTCCTCTGGAATGGACTGACACATCTGGGGGACTCTTGGAATGGTGGCACGACCCTGGAGTTCCTCTCGCCTTTCCTGTGGAGAGCGCCTCCTCTTGAGATGCGACGGGAACGCCGGGAGTTCTTTCCCTACGAAACAGGGAAAGGATCCCTCATCTCGAGCTAGGAGGCGGAAACGGGGCTCCCCTGGATGTGTGCGGGACCCCACGTGATTCCTCTCGAGTGGAGACGGGTATGTCGGGGAACTTCTTGAGTTGCAGCAAGGGTGTGAAGGACCCTTTGGAAGTTCCAGTGGTTAGATGTGATTGGCCTCGAGAAGCATCAGCGGAAATGGGCCTCATCTCGCCTGTAGGGCATAACCTCCTGGATTTTCTAGAGTTGCGGCAGGTGCTCTCAACTTACGACGGGGACCTCAGGGAACCGCTCTGGTGGCCTCAGGAAAGGCCAGTCCCCATGCGAGTTCCTCGGGGGCGTCTCGGGATTCCTCTCCCGACGATACCGGGGCCTAAGACCTTGTGTGGAGTCGGGGCCAGAACCTGAGGATTCCTCTCCAGTGCTGACATGGATCTTGGGGTACTTCTGGAGTCTCCCCAGGGGAGTCAGTCCTCGTCTCGAATGCGGGCATGCACTTGCGCTTTCCTCCAGAGCGGTAGCAGCAGTGTCACGCAGTCCGCCGCATGGATCAAAGGATCTATGGTTTTCCCTCGAGTCTTTCCCACGAGGCTTTCCCACGAGTCTTTCCCACAGGGCTGTCCCACGTGCACACGTGGTGGGAGTCGATCCTCGGCTTGAACGTCAAGGCAGTGCAGGGAAAACAGGTTCCTCTGGAATGGACTGACACATCTGGGGGACTCTTGGAATGGTGGCACGACCCTGGAGTTCCTCTCGCCTTTCCTGTGGAGAGAGCCTCCTCTTGAGATGCGACGGGAACGCCGGGAATTCTTTCCCTACGAAACAGGGAAAGGATCCCTCATCTCGAGCTAGGAGGCGGAAACGGGGCTCCCCTGGATGTGTGCGGGACCCCACGTGCTTCCTCTCGAGTGGAGACGGGTATGTTTGGGAACTTCTTGAGTTGCAGCAAGGGTGTGAAGGACCCTTTGGAAGTTCCAGTGGTTAGACGTGATTGGCCTCGAGAAGCCTCAGCGGAAATGGGCCTCATCTCGCCTGGAGGGCAAAACCTCCTGGATTTTGTCGAGTTGCGGCAGGTGCTCTCGACTTACGACGGGGACCTCAGGGAACCGCTCTGGTGGCCTCAGGAAAGGCCAGTCCCCATGCGAGTTCCTCGGGGGCCTCTCGGGATTCCTCTCCCGTCGATGCCGGGGCCTAAGACCTTGTGTGGAGTCGGGGCTGGAACCTGAGGATTCCTCTCCAGTGCTGACATGGATCTTGGGGTACGTCTGGAGTTTCCCCAGGGGAGTCAGTCCTCGTCTCGAATGCGGGCATGCATTGCGCTTTCCTCCAGAGCGGTAGCAGCAGTGTCACGCAGTCCGCCGCTTGGATCAAAGGATTTATGGTTTTCCCTCGAGTCTTTCCCACGAGGCTTTCCCACGAGGCTTTCCCACAGGGCTGTCCCACGTGCACACGTGGTGGGAGTCGATCCTCGGCTTGAACGTCAAGGCAGTGCAGGGAAAACAGGTTCCTCTGGAATGGACTGACACATCTGGGGGACTCTTGGAATGGTGGCACGACCCTGGAGTTCCTCTCGCCTTTCCTGTGGAGAGCGCCTCCTCTTGAGATGCGACGGGAACGCCGGGAATTCTTTCCCTACGAAACAGGGAAAGGATCCCTCATCTCGAGCTAGGAGGCGGAAACGGGGCTCCCCTGGATGTGTGCGGGACCCACGTGCTTCCTCTCGAGTGGAGACGGGTATGTCGGGGAACTTCTTGAGTTGCAGCAAGGGTGTGAAGGACCCTTTGGAAGTTCCAGTGGTTAGACGTGATTAGCCTCGAGAAGCCTCAGCGGAAATGGGCCTCATCTCGCCTGGAGGGCAAAACCTCCTGGATTTTCTCGAGTTGCGGCAGGTGCTCTCGACTTACGACGGGGACCTCAGGGACCCGCTCTGGTGGCCTCAGGAAAGGCCAGTCCCCATGCGAGTTCCTCGGGGGCCTCTCGGGATTCCTCTCCCGTCGATGCCGGGGCCTAAGACCTTGTGTGGAGTCGGGGCCGGAACCTGAGGATTCCTCTCCAGTGCTGACATGGATCTTGGGGTACTTCTGGAGTCTCCCCAGGGGAGTCAGTCCTCGTCTCGAATGCGGGCATGCACTTGCGCTTTCCTCCAGAGCGGTAGAAGCAGTGTCACGCAGTCCGCCGCGTGGATCAAAGGATCTATGGTTTTCCCTCGAGTCTTTCCCACGAGGCTTTCCCATGAGGCTTTCCCACAGGGCTGTCCCACGTGCACACGTGGTGGGAGTCGATCCTCGGCTTGAACGTCAAGGCAGTGCAGGGAAAACAGGTTCCTCTGGAACGGACTGACACATCTGGGGGACTCTTGGAATGGTGGCACGACCCTGGAGTTCCTCTCGCCTTTCCTGTGGAGAGCGCCTCCTCTTGAGATGCGACGGGAACGCCGGGAATTCTTTCCCTACGAAACAGGGAAAGGATCCCTCATCTCGAGCTAGGAGACGGAAACGGAGCTCCCCTGGATGTGGGCGGGACACCACGTGCTTCCTCTCGAGTGGAGACGGGTATGTCGGGGAACTTCTTGAGTTGCAGCAAGGGTGTGAAGGACCCTTTGGAAGTTCCAGTGGTTAGACGTGATTAGCCTCGACAAGCCTCAGCGGAAATGGGCCTCATCTCGCCTGGAGGGCAAAACCTCCTGGATTTTCTCGAGTTGCGGCAGGTGCTCTAGACTTACGACGGGGACCTCAGGGACCCGCTCTGGTGGCCTCAGGAAAGGCCAGTCCCCATGCGAGTTCCTCGGGGGCGTCTCAGGATTCCTCTCCCGTCGATGCCGGGGCCTAAGACCTTGTGTGGAGTCAGGGCCGGAACCTGAGGATTCCTCTCCAGTGCTGACATGGATCTTGGGGTACGTCTGGAGTCTCCCCAGGGGAGTCAGTCCTCGTCTCGAATGCGGGCATGCACTTGCGCTTTCCTCCAGAGCGGTAGCAGCAGTGTCACGCAGTCCGCCGCGTGGATCAAAGGATCTATGGTTTTCCCTCGAGTCTTTCCCACGAGGCTTTCCCACGAGGCTTTCAAACAGGGCTGTCCCACGTGCACACGTGGTGGGAGTCGATCCTCGGCTTGAACGTCAAGGCAGTGCAGGGAAAACAGGTTCCTCTGGAATGGACTGACACATCTGGGGGACTCTTGGAATGGTGTCACGACCCTGGAGTTCCTCTCGCCTTTCCTGTGGAGAGCGCCTCCTCTTGAGATGCGACGGGAACGCCGGGAATTCTTTCCCTACGAAACAGGGAAAGGATCCCTCATCTCGAGCTAGGAGGCGTAAACGGGGCTCCCCTGGATGTGTGCGGGACCCACGTGCTTCCTCTCGAGTGGAGACGGGTATGTCGGGGAACTTCTTGAGTTGCAGCAATGGTGTGAAGGACCCTTTGGAAGTTCCAGTGGTTAGACGTGATTAGCCTCGAGAAGCCTCAGCGGAAATGGGCCTCATCTCGCCTGGAGGGCAAAACCTCCTGGATTTTCTCGAGTTGCGGCAGGTGCTCTCGACTTACGACGGGGACCTCAGGGAACCGCTCTGGTGGCCTCAGGAAAGGCCAGTCCCCATGCGAGTTCCTCGGGGGCGTCTCGGGATTCCTCTCCCGTCGATGCCGGGGCCTAAGACCTTGTGTGGAGTCGGGGCCGGAACCTGAGGATTCCTCTCCAGTGCTGACATGGATCTTGGGGTACTTCTGGAGTCTCCCCAGCGGAGTCAGTCCTCGTCTCGAATGCGGGCATGCATTTCGCTTTCCTCCAGAGCGGTAGCAGCAGTGTCACGCAGTCCGCCGCGTGGATCAAAGGATCTATGGTTTTCCGTCGAGTCTTTCCCACGAGGCTTTCCCACGAGGCTTTCCCACAGGGCTGTCCCACGTGCACACGTGGTGGGAGTCGATCCTCGGCTTGAACGTCAAGGCAGTGCAGGGAAAACAGGTTCCTCTGGAATGGACTGACACATCTGGGGGACTCTTGGAATGGTGGCATGACCCTGGAGTTCCTCTCGCCTTTCCTGTGGAGAGCGCCTCCTCTTGAGATGCGACGGGAACTCCGGGAATTCTTTCCCTACGAAACAGGGAAAGGATCCCTCATCTCGAGCTAGGAGGCGGAAACGGGGCTCCCCTGGATGTGTGCGGGACCCACGTTCTTCCTCTCGAGTGCAGACGGGTATGTCGGGGAACTCCTTGAGTTGCAGCAAGGGTGTGAAGGACCCTTTGGAAGTTCCAGCGTTTAGATGTGATTGACCTCGAGAAGCCTCAGCGGAAATGGGCCTCATCTCGCCTGGAGGGCAAAACCTCCTGGATTTTCTCGAGTTGCGGCAGGTGCTCTCGACTTACGACGGGGACCTCAGGGACCCGCTCTGGTGGCCTCAGGAAAGGCCAGTCTCCATGCGAGTTCCTCGGGGGCCTCTCGGGATTCCTCTCCCTTCGATGCCGGGGCCTAAGACCTTGTGTGGAGTCGGGGCCGGAACCTGAGGATTCCTCTCCAGTGCTGACATGGATCTTGGGGTACTTCTGGAGTCTCCCCAGGGGAGTCAGTCCTCGTCTCGAATGCGGGCATGCATTGCGCTTTCCTCCAGAGCGGTAGCAGCAGTGTCACGCAGTCCGCCGCGTGGATCAAAGGATCTATGGTTTTCCCTCGAGTCTTTCCCACGAGGCTTTCCCACAGGGCTGTCCCACGTGCACACGTGGTGGGAGTCGATCCTCGGCTTGAACGTCAAGGCAGTGCAGGGAAAACAGTTTCCTCTGGAATGGACTGACACATCTGGGGGACTCTTGGAATGGTGGCACGACCCTGGAGTTCCTCTCGCCTTTCCTGTGGAGAGCGCCTCCTCTTGAGATGCGACGGGAACGCCGGGAATTCTTTCCCTACGAAACAGGGAAAGGATCCCTCATCTCGAGCTAGGAGGCGGAAACGGGGCTCCCCTGGATGTGTGCGGGACCCACGTGCTTCCTCTCGAGTGGAGACGGGTATGTCGGGGAACTTCTTGAGTTGCAGCAAGGGTGTGAAGGACCCTTTGGAAGTTCCAGTGTTTAGACGTGATTGGCCTCGAGAAGCCTCAGCGGAAATGGGCCTCATCTCGCCTGGAGGGCAAAACCTCCTGGATTTTCTCGAGTTGCGGCAGGTGCTCTCGACTTACGACGGGGACCTCAGGGACCCGCTCTGGTGGCCTCAGGAAAGGCCAGTCCCCATGCGAGTTCCTCGGGGGCCTCTCGGGATTCCTCTCCCGTCGATGCCGGGGCCTAAGACCTTGTGTGGAGTCGGGGCCGGAACCTGAGGATTCCGCTCCAGTGCTGACATGGATCTTGGGGTACTTCTGGAGTCTCCCCAGGGGAGTCAGTCCTCTTCTCGAATGCGGGCATGCACTTGCGCTTTCCTCCAGAGCGGTAGCAGCAGTGTCACGCAGTCCGCCGCGTGGATCAAAGGATCTATGGTTTTCCCTCGAGTCTTTCCCACGAGGCTTTCCCACGAGGCGTTCTCACAGGGCTGTCCCACGTGCACACGTGGTGGGAGTCGATCCTCGGCTTGAACGTCAAGGCAGTGCAGGGAAAACAGGTTCCTCTGGAATGGACTGACACATCTGGGGGACTCTTGGAATGGTGTCACGACCCTGGAGTTCCTCTCGCCTTTCCTGTGGAGAGCGCCTCCTCTTGAGATGCGACGGGAACGCCGGGAATTCTTTCCCTATGAAACAGGGAAAGGATCCCTCATCTCGAGCTAGGAGGCGGAAACGGGGCTCCCCTGGATGTGTGAGGGACCCTCGTGCTTCCTCTCGACTGGAGACGGTTATGTCGGGGAACTTCTTGAGTTGCAGCAAGGGTGTGAAGGACCCTTTGGAAGTTCCAGTGGTTAGATGTGATTAGCCTCGAGAAGCCTCAGCGGAAATGGGCCTCATCTCGCCTGGAGGGCAAAACCTCCTGGATTTTCTCGAGTTGCGGCAGGTGCTCTCGACTTACGACGGGGACCTCAGGGACCCACTCTGGTGGCCTAAGGAAAGGCCAGTCCCCATGCGAGTTCCTAGGGGGCCCTTAGGGATTCCTCTCCCGTCGATGCCGGGGCCTAAGACCTTGTGTGGATTCGGGTTCCGAAAGTGAGGATTATTCTCCAGTGCTGACATGGATCATGGGGTACTTCTAGAGTCTCCCCAGGGGAGTCAGTCCTCGTTTCGAATGCGGGCATGCACTTGCGCTTTCCTCCAGACCTGTAGCAGCAGTGTCACGCAGTCCGCCCCGTGCATCAAAGGATCTATGGTTTTCCCTCGAGTCTTACCCACGAGGCTTTCCCACGAGGCTTTCCCACAGGGCTGTCTAACGTGCAAACGTGGTGGGAGTCGATCCTCGGCTTGAACGTCAAGGCAGTGCAGGGCAAACAGGTTCCTCTGGAATGAACTGACACATCTGGGGGACTCTTGGAATGGTGGCACGACCCTGGAGTTCCTCTCGCCTTTCCTGTGGAGAGCGCCTCCTCTTGAGATGCGACGGGAACGCCGGGAATTCTTTCCCTACGAAACAGGGAAAGGATCCCACATCTCGAGGTGGGAGGCGGAAACGGGGCTTCCCTGGATGTGTGCGGGACCCTTGTGCTTCCTCTCGAGGGGAGACGGGTATGTCGGGGAACTTCTTGAGTTGCAGCAAGGGTTTGAAGGACCCTTTGGAAGTTCCAGTGGTTAGATGTGATTAGCCTCGAGAAGCCTCAGCGGAAATGGGCCTCATCTCGCCTGGAGGGCAAAACCTCCTGGATTTTCTCGAGTTGCTGCAGGTGCTCTCGTCTTACGACGGGGACCTCGGGGACCCGCTCTGGTGGCCTCAGGAAAGGCCAGTCCCCATGCGAGTTCCTGGGGGGCCTCTCGGGATTCCTCTCCCTTCGATGCCGGGGCCTAAGACCTTGTGTGGAGTCGGGGCCGGAACCTGAGGGTTCCTCTCCAGTGCTGACATGGATCCTGGGGTACTTCTGGAGTCTCCCCAGGGGAGTCAGTCCTCGTCTCGAATGCGGACATGCACTTGCGCTTTCCTCCAGAGCGGTAGCAGCAGTGTCCCGCAGTCCGCCGCGTGGATCAAAGGATCTATGGTTTTCCCTCGAGTCTTTCCCACGAGGCTTTCCCACGAGGCTTTCCCACAGGGCTGTCCCACGTGCACACGTGGTGGGAGTCGATCCTCGGCTTGAACGTCAAGGCAGTGCAGGGAAAACAGGTTCCTCTGGCATGGACTGACACATCTGGGGGACTCTTGGAATGGTGGCACGACCCTGGAGTTCCTCTCGCCTTTCCTGTGGAGAGCGCCTTCTCTTGAGAGGCGACGGGAACGCCGGGAATTCTTTCCCTACGAAACAGGGAAAGGATCCCTCATCTCGAGCTAGGAGGCGGATATGGGGCTCCCCTGGATGTGTGCGGGACCCTCGTGCTTCCTCTCGAGTGGAGACGGGTATGTAGGGGAACTTCTTGAGTTGCAGCAAGGGTGTGAAGGACCCTTTGGAAGTTCCAGTGGTTAGATGTGATTAGCCTCGAGAAGCCTCAGCGGAAATGGGCCTCATCTCGCCTGGAGGGCAAAACCTCCTGGATTTTCTCGAGTTGCGCCAGGTGCTCTCGATTTATGACGAGGACCTCAGGGACCCGCTCTGGTGGCCTCAGGAAAGGCCAGTCCCCATGCGAGTTCCTCGGGGGCCTCTCGGCATTCCTCTCCCGTCGATGCCCGGGCCAAGACCTTGTGTGGAGTCGGGACCGGAACCTGACGATTCCTCTCCAGTGCTGACATGGATCTTGGGGTACTTCTGGAGTCTCCCCAGGGGAGTCAGTCCTCGTCTCGAATGCGGGCATGCACTTGCGCTTTTCTCCAGAGCGGTAGCAGCAGTGTCCCGCAGTCCTCCGCGTGGATCACAGGATCTATGGTTTTCCCTCGAGTCTTTCCCACGAGGCTTTCCCACGAGGCTTTCCCACAGGGCTGTCCCACGTGCACACGTGGTGGGAGTCGATCCTCGGCTTGAACGTCAAGGCAGTGCAGGGAAAACAGGTTCCACTGGAATGGACTTACACATCTGGGGTACTCATGGAATGGTGGCACGACCCTGGAGTTCCTCTCGCCTTTCCTGTGGAGAGCGCCTCCTCTTGAGATGGGACGGGAACGCCGGGAATTCTTTCCCTATGAAACAGGGAAAGGATCCCTCATCTCGAGCTGGGAGGCGGAAACGGGGCTCCCCTGGATGTGTGCGGGACCCTTGTGCTTCCTCTCGAGGGGAGACGGGTATGTCGGGGAACTTCTTGAGTTGCAGCGAGGGTGTGAAGGACCCTTTGGAAATTCCAGTGGTTAGATGTGATTAGCCTCTAGAAGCCTCAGCGGAAATGGGCCTCATCTCGCCTGGAGGTCAAAACCTCCTGGATTTTCTCGAGTTGCGGCAGGTGCTCTCGACTTATGACGTGGACCTCAGGGACCCGCTCTGGTGGCCTCAGGAAAGCCCAGTCCCCATGCGAGTTCTTCGGGGGCCACTCGGGATTCCTCTCCCGTCGATGCCGGGTCCTAAGACCTTGTGTGGAGTCGGGGCCGGAACCTGCAGATTCCTCTCCAGTGCTGACATGGATCTTGGGGTACTTCTGGAGTCTCCCCAGGGGAGTCAGTCCTCGTCTCGAATGGGGGCATGCACTTGCACTTTCCTCCAGAGCGGTAGCAGCAGTGTCACGCAGTCCGCCGCGTGGATCAAAGGATCTATGGTTTTCCCTCGAGTCTTTCCCACGAGGCTTTCCCACAGGGCTGTCCCACGTGCACACGTGGTGGGAGTCGATCCTCAGCTTGAACGTCAAGGCAGTGCAGGGAAAACAGGTTCCTCTGGAATGGACTGACACATCTGGGGGACTCTTGGAATGGTGGCACGACCCTGGAGTTCCTCTCGCCTTTCCTGTGGAGAGCGCCTCCTCTTGAGATGCGACGGGAAAGCCGGGAATTCTTTCCCTACGAAACAGGGAAAGGATCCCTCATCTCGAGCTAGGAGGCGGAAACGGGGCTCCCCTGGATGTGTGCGGGACCCCACGTGCTTCCTCTCGAGTGGAGACGGGTATGTCGGGGAACTTCTTGAGTTGCAGCAAGGGTGTGAAGGACCCTTTGGAAGTTCCAGTATTTAGACGTGATTAGCCTCGAGAAGCGTCAGCGGAAATGGGCCTCATCTCGCCTGGAGGGCAAAACCTCCTGGATTTTCTGGAGTTGTGGCGGGTGCTCTCGACTTACGACGGGGACCTCAGGGACCCGCTCTGGTGGCCTCAGGAAAGGCCAGTCCCCATGCGAGTTCCTCGGGGGCCTCTCGGGATTCCTCTCCCGTCGATGCCGGAGCCTAAGACCTTGTGTGGAGTCGGGGCCGGAACCTGAGGATTCCTCTCCAGTGCTGACATGGATCTTGGGGTACTTCTGGAGTCTCCCCAGGGGAGTCAGTCCTCGTCTCGAATGCGGGCATGCACTTGCGCTTTCCTCCAGAGCGGTAGCAGCAGTGTCACGCAGTCCGCCGCGTGGATCAAAGGATCTATGGTTTTCCCTCGAGTCTTTCCCACGAGGCTTTCCCACGAGGCTTTCCCACAGGGCTGTCCCACGTGCACACGTGGTGGGAGTCGATCCTCGGCTTGAACGTCAAGGCAGTGCAGGGAAAACAGGTTCCTCTGGAATGGACTGACACATCTGGGGGACTCTTGGAATGGTGCCAAGACCCTGGAGTTCCTCTCGCCTTTCCTGTGGAGAGCGCCTCCTCTTGAGATGCGACGGGAACGCCGGGAATTCTTTCCCTACGAAACAGGGAAAGGATCCCTCATCTCGAGCTAGGAGGCGGAAACGGGGCTCCCCTGGATGTGGGCGGGACATCACGTGCTTCCTCTCGATGGAGACGGGTATGTCGGGGAACTTCTTGAGTTGCAGCAATGGTGTGAAGGACCCTTTGGAAGTTCCAGTGGGCAGATGTGATTAGCCTCGAGAAGCCTCAGCGGAAATGGGCCTCATCTCGCCTGGAGGGCAAAACCTCCTGGATTTTCTCGAGTTGCGGCAGGTGCTCTCGACTTACGACGGGGACCTCAGGGACCCGCTCTGGTGGCCTCAGGAAAGGCCAGTCCCCATGCGAGTTCCTCGGGGGCGTCTCGGGATTCCTCTCCCGTCGATGCCGGGGCCTAAGACCTTGTGTGGAGTCGGGGCCGGAACCTGAGGATTCCTCTCCAGTGCTGACATGGATCTTGGGGTACTTCTGGAGTCTCCCCAGGGGAGTCAGTCCTCGTCTCGAATGCGGGCATGCACTTGCGCTTTCCTCCAGAGCGGTAGCAGCAGTGTCACGCAGTCCGCCGCGTGGATCAAAGGATCTATGGTTTTCCCTCGAGTCTTTCCCACGAGGCTTTCCCACGAGGCGTTCCCACAGGGCTGTCCCACGTGCACACGTGGTGGGAGTCGATCCTCGGCTTGAACGTCAAGGCAGTGCAGGGAAAACAGGTTCCTCTGGAATGGACTGACACATCTGGGGGACTCTTGGAATGGTGTCACGACCCTTAAGTTCCTCTCGCCTTTCCTGTGGAGAGCGCCTCCTCTTGAGATGCGACGGGAACGCCGGGAATTCTTTCCCTACGAAACAGGGAAAAGATCCCTCATCTCGAGCTAGGAGGCGGAAACAGGGCTCCCCTGGATGTGTGCGGGACCCCACGTGCTTCCTCTCGAGTGCAGACGGGTATGTCGGGGAACTTCTTGAGTTGCAGCAATGGTGTGAAGGACCCTTTGGAAGTTCCAGTGGTTAGATGTGATTGGCCTCGAGAAGCCTCAGCGGAAATGGGCCTCATCGCGCCTGTAGGGCAAAACCTCCTGGATTTTCTCGAGTTGCGGCAGGTGCTCTCGACTTACGACGGGGACCTCAGGGACCCGCTCTGGTGGCCTCAGGAAAGGCCAGTCCCCATGCGAGTTCCTCGGGGGCCTCTCGGGATTCCTCTCCCGTCGATGCCGGGGCCTAAGACCTTGTGTGGAGTCGGGGCCGGAACCTGAGGATTCCTCTCCAGTGCTGACATGGATCTTGGGGTACTTCTGGAGTCTCCCCAGGGGAGTCAGACCTCGTCTGGAATGCGGGCATGCACTTGTGCTTTCCTCCAGAGCGGTAGCAGCAGTGTCACGCAGTCCGCCGCGTGGATCAAAGGATCTATGGTTTTCCCTCGAGTCTTTCCCACGAGGCTTTCCCACAGGGCTGTCCCACGTGCACACGTGGTGGGAGTCGATCCTCGGCTTGAACGTCAAGGCAGTACAGGGAAAACAGGTTCCTCTGGAATGGACTGAGACATCTGGGGGACTCTTGGAATGGTGGCACGACCCTGGAGTTCCTCTCGCCTTTCCTGTGGAGAGCGCCTCCTCTTGAGATGCGACGGGAACGCCGGGAATTCTTTCCCTACGAAACAGGGAAAGGATCCCTCATCTCGAGCTAGGAGGCGGAAACGGGGCTCCCCTGGATGTGTGCGGGACCCACGTGCTTCCTCTCGAGTGGAGACGGGTATGTCGGGGAACTTCTTGAGTTGCAGCAAGGGTGTGAAGGACCCTTTGGAAGTTCCAGTGGTTAGACGTGATTGGCCTCGAGAAGCCTCAGCGGAAATGGGCCTCATCTCGCCTGGAGGGCAAAACCTCCTGGATTTTCTCGAGTTGCGGCAGGTGCTCTCGACTTACGACGGGGACCTCAGGGACCCGCTCTGGTGGCCTCAGGAAAGGCCAGTCCCCATGCGAGTTCCTCGGGGGCCTCTCGGGATTCTTCTCCCGTCGATGCCGGGGCCGAAGACCTTGTGTGGAGTCGGGGCCGGAACCTGAGGATTCCTCTCCAGTGCTGACATGGATCTTGGGGTACTTCTGGAGTCTCCCCAGGGGAGTCAGTCCTCGTCTCGAATGCGAGCATGCACTTGCGCTTTCCTCCAGAGCGGTAGCAGCAGTGTCCTGCAGTCCTCCGCGTGGATCAAAGGATCTATGGTTTTCCCTCGAGTCTTTCCCACGAGGCTTTCCCACGAGGCTTTCCCACAGGGCTGTCCCACGTGCACACGTGGTGGGAGTCGATCCTCGGCTTGAACGTCAAGGCAGTGCAGGGAAAACAGGTTCCTCTGGCATGGACTGACACATCTGGGGGACTCTTGGAATGGTGGCACGACCCTGGAGTTCCTCTCGCCTTTCCTGTGGAGAGCGCCTTCTCTTGAGAGGCGACGGGAACGCCGGGAATTCTTTCCCTACGAAACAGGGAAAGGATCCCTCATCTCGAGCTAGGAGGCGGATACGGGGCTCCCCTGGATGTGTGCGGGACCCTCGTGCTTCCTCTCGAGTGGAGACGGGTATGTAGGGGAACTTCTTGAGTTGCAGCAAGGGTGTGAAGGACCCTTTGGAAGTTCCAGTGGTTAGATGTGATTAGCCTCGAGAAGCCTCAGCGGAAATGGGCCTCATCTCGCCTGGAGGGCAAAACCTCCTGGATTTTCTCGAGTTGCGCCAGGTGCTCTCGATTTATGACGAGGACCTCAGGGACCCGCTCTGGTGGCCTCAGGAAAGGCCAGTCCCCATGCGAGTTCCTCGGGGGCCTCTCGGCATTCCTCTCCCGTCGATGCCGGGGCCAAGACCTTGTGTGGAGTCGGGACCGGAACCTGACGATTCCTCTCCAGTGCTGACATGGATCTTGGGGTACTTCTGGAGTCTCCCCAGGGGAGTCAGTCCTCGTCTCGAATGCGGGCATGCACTTGCGCTTTTCTCCAGAGCGGTAGCAGCAGTGTCCCGCAGTCCTCCGCGTGGATCACAGGATCTATGGTTTTCCCTCGAGTCTTTCCCACGAGGCTTTCCCACGAGGCTTTCCCACAGGGCTGTCCCACGTGCACACGTGGTGGGAGTCGATCCTCGGCTTGAACGTCAAGGCAGTGCAGGGAAAACAGGTTCCACTGGAATGGACTTACACATCTGGGGTACTCATGGAATGGTGGCACGACCCTGGAGTTCCTCTCGCCTTTCCTGTGGAGAGCGCCTCCTCTTGAGATGGGACGGGAACGCCGGGAATTCTTTCCCTATGAAACAGGGAAAGGATCCCTCATCTCGAGCTGGGAGGCGGAAACGGGGCTCCCCTGGATGTGTGCGGGACCCTTGTGCTTCCTCTCGAGGGGAGACGGGTATGTCGGGGAACTTCTTGAGTTGCAGCGAGGGTGTGAAGGACCCTTTGGAAATTCCAGTGGTTAGATGTGATTAGCCTCTAGAAGCCTCAGCGGAAATGGGCCTCATCTCGCCTGGAGGTCAAAACCTCCTGGATTTTCTCGAGTTGCGGCAGGTGCTCTCGACTTATGACGTGGACCTCAGGGTCCCGCTCTGGTGGCCTCAGGAAAGCCCAGTCCCCATGCGAGTTCTTCGGGGGCCACTCGGGATTCCTCTCCCGTCGATGCCGGGTCCTAAGACCTTGTGTGGAGTCGGGGCCGGAACCTGCAGATTCCTCTCCAGTGCTGACATGGATCTTGGGGTACTTCTGGAGTCTCCCCAGGGGAGTCAGTCCTCGTCTCGAATGGGGGCATGCACTTGCACTTTCCTCCAGAGCGGTAGCAGCAGTGTCACGCAGTCCGCCGCGTGGATCAAAGGATCTATGGTTTTCCCTCGAGTCTTTCCCACGAGGCTTTCCCACAGGGCTGTCCCACGTGCACACGTGGTGGGAGTCGATCCTCAGCTTGAACGTCAAGGCAGTGCAGGGAAAACAGGTTCCTCTGGAATGGACTGACACATCTGGGGGACTCTTGGAATGGTGGCACGACCCTGGAGTTCCTCTCGCCTTTCCTGTGGAGAGCGCCTAATCTTGAGATGCGACGGGAAAGCCGGGAATTCTTTCCCTACGAAACAGGGAAAGGATCCCTCATCTCGAGCTAGGAGGCAGAAACGGGGCTCCCCTGGATGTGTGCGGGACCCCACGTGCTTCCTCTCGAGTGGAGACGGGTATGTCGGGGAACTTCTTGAGTTGCAGCAAGGGTGTGAAGGACCCTTTGGAAGTTCCAGTATTTAGACGTGATTAGCCTCGAGAAGCGTCAGCGGAAATGGGCCTCATCTCGCCTGGAGGGCAAAACCTCCTGGATTTTCTGGAGTTGTGGCAGGTGCTCTCGACTTACGACGAGGACCTCAGGGACCCGCTCTGGTGGCCTCAGGAAAGGCCAGTCCCCATGCGAGTTCCTCGGGGGCCTCTCGGGATTCTTCTCCCGTCGATGCCGGGGCCGAAGACCTTGTGTGGAGTCGGGGCCGGAACCTGAGGATTCCTCTCCAGTGCTGACATGGATCTTGGGGTACTTCTGGAGTCTCCCCAGGGGAGTCAGTCCTCGTCTCGAATGCGAGCATGCACTTGCGCTTTCCTCCAGAGCGGTAGCAGCAGTGTCCCGCAGTCCTCCGCGTGGAGCAAAGGATCTATGGTTTTCCCTCGAGTCTTTCCCACGAGGCTTTCCCACGAGGCTTTCCCACAGGGCTGTCCCACGTGCACACGTGGTGGGAGTCGATCCTCGGCTTGAACGTCAAGGCAGTGCAGGGAAACAGGTTCCTCTGGAATGGACTGACACATCTGGGGGACTCTTGGAATGGTGGCACGACCCTGGAGTTCCTCTCGCCTTTCCTGTGCAGAGCGCCTCCTCTTGAGATGCGACGGGAACGCCGAGAATTCTTTCCCTATGAAACAGGGAAAGGATCCCTCATCTCGAGCTAGGAGGCGGAAACGGGGCTCCCCTGGATGTGTGAGGGACCCTCGTGCTTCCTCTCGAGTGGAGACGGTTATGTCGGGGAACTTCTTGAGTTGCAGCAAGGGTGTGAAGGACCCTTTGGAAGTTCCAGTGGTTAGATGTGATTAGCCTCGAGAAGCCTCAGCGGAAATGGGCCTCATCTCGCCTGGAGGTCAAAACCTCCTGGATTTTCTCGAATTGCGGCACGTGCTCTCTACTTATGACGTGGACCTCAGGGACCGGCTCTGGTGGCCTCAGGAAAGCCCAGTCCCCATGCGAGTTCTTCGGGGGCCACTCGGGATTCCTCTCCCGTCGATGCCGGGTCCTAAGACCTTGTGTGGAGTCGGGGCCGGAACCTGAAGATTCCTCTCCAGTGCTGACATGGATCTTGGGGTACTTCTGGAGTCTCCCCAGGGGAGTCAGTCCTCGTCTCGAATGCGGGCATGCACTTGCGCTTTCCTCCACAGCGGTAGCAGCAGTGTCACGCAGTCCGCAGCGTGGATCAAAGGATCTATGGTTTTCCCTCGAGTCTTTCCCACGAGGCTTTTCCACGAGGCTTTCCCACAGGGCTGTCCCCAGTGCACACGTGGTTGGAGTCGATCCTCGGCTTGAACGTCAAGGCAGTGCAGGGAAACAGATTCCTCTGGAATGGACTGACACATCTGGGGGTCTCTTGGAATGGTGCCACGACCCTGGAGTTCCTCTCGCCTTTCCTGTGGAGAGCGCCACCTCTTGAGATGCGACGGGAACGCCGGGAAATCTTTCCCTAGGAAAAAGGGAAAGGATCCCACATCTCGAGCTAGGAGGCGTAAACGGGGCTCCCCTGGATGTGTGCGGGACCCCACGTGCTTCCTCTCGAGTGGAGACGGGTATGTCGCGGAACTGCTTGAGTTGCAGCAAGGGTGTGAAGGACCCTTTGGAAGTTCCAGTGGTTAGATGTGATTAGCCTCGAGAAGCATCAGCGGAAATGGGCCTCATCTCGCCTGGAGGGCAAAACCTCCTGGATTTTCTCGAGTTGCGGCAGGTGCTCTCGACTTACGATGGGGACCTCAGGGAACCGCTCTGGTGGCCTCAGGAAAGGCCAGTCCCCATGCGAGTTCCTCGGGGGCCTCTCTGCATTCCTCTCCCGTCGATGCCGGGGCCTAAGACCTTGTGTGGAGTCGGGGCCGGAACCTGAGGATTCCTCTCCAGTGCTGACATGGATCTTGGGGTACTTCTGGAGTCTCCCCAGGGGAGTCAGTCCTCGTCTCGAATGCGGGCATGCACTTGCGCTTTCCTCCAGAGCGGTAGCAGCAGTGTCACGCAGTCCGCCGAGTGGATCAAAGGATCTATGGTTTTCCCTCGAGTCTTTCCCACGAGGCTTTCCCACGAGGCTTTCCCACAGGGCTGTCCCACGTGCACACGTGGTGGGAGTCGATCCTCGGCTTGAACGTCAAGGCAGTGCAGGGAAAACAGGTTCCTCTGGAATGGACTGACACATCTGGGGGACCCTTGGAATGGTGGCACGACCCTGGAGTTCCTCTCGCCTTTCCTGTGGAGAGTGCCTCCTCTTGAGATGCGACGGGAACGCCGGGAATTCTTTCCCTACGAAACAGGGAAAGGATCCCTCATCTCGAGCTAGGAGGCGGAAACGGGGCTCCCCTGGATGTGTGCGGGACCCTCGTGCTTCCTCTCGAGTGGAGACGGGTATGTCGGAGAACTTCTTGAGTTGCAGCAAGGGTGTGAAGGACCCTTTGGAAGTTCCAGTGTTTAGATGTGATTAGCCTCGAGAAGCCTCAGCGGAAATGCGCCTCATCTCGCCTGGAGGGCAAAACCTCCTGGATTTTCTCGAGTTGCGGCAGGTGCTCTCGACTTACGACCGGGACCTCAGGGACCCGCTCTGGTGGCCTCAGGAAAGCCCAGTCCCTATGCGAGTTGTTGGGGGCCTCTCGGGATTCCTCTCCCGTCGATGCCGGGGCCTAAGACCTTGTGTGGAGTCGGGGCCGGAACCTGAGGATTCCTCTCCAGTGCTGACATGGATCTTTGGGTACTTCTGGAGTCTCCCTAGGGGAGTCAGTCCTCGTCTCGAATGCGGGCATGCACTTGCGCTTTCCTCCAGAGCGGTAGCAGCAGTGTCACGCAGTCCGCCGCGTGGATCAAAGGATCTATTGTTTTCCGTCGTGTCTTTCCCACGACGCTTTCCCACGAGGCTTTCCCACAGGGCTGTCCCACGTGCACACGTGGTGGGAGTCGATCCTCGGCTTGAACGTCAAGGCAGTGCAGGGAAAACATGTTCCTCTGGAATGGACTGACACATCTGGGGGACTCTTGGAATGGTGGCACGACCCTGGAGTTCCTCTGGCCTTTCCTGTGGAGAGCGCCTCCTCTTGAGATGCGACGGGAACACCGGGAATTCTTTCCCTAAGAAACAGGGAAAGGATCCCTCATCTCGAGCTAGGAGGCGGAAATGGGGCTCCCCTGGATGTTTGCAGGACCCCACGGGCTTCCTCTCGAGTGGAGACGGGTATGTCGGGGAACTTCTTGAGTTGCAGCAAGGGTGTGAAGGACCCTTTGGAAGTTCCAGTGGTTAGATGTGATTGGCATCGAGAAGCCTCAGCGGAAATGGGCCTCATCTCGCCTGGAGTGCAAAACCTCCTGGATTTTCTCGAGTTGCGGCAGGTGCTCTCGACTTACGACGGGGACCTCAGGGACCCGCTCTGGTGGCCTCAGGAAAGGCCAGTCCCCATGCGAGTTCCTCGGGGGCCTCTCGGCATTCCTCTCCCGTCGATGCCGGGGCCTAAGACCTTGTGTGGAGTCGGGGCCGGAACCTGAGGATTCCTCTCCAGTGCTGACATGGATCTTGGGGTACTTCTGGAGTCTCCCCAGGGGAGTCAGTCCTCGTCTCGAATGCGGGCATGCACTTGCGCTTTCCTCCAGAGTGGTAGCAGAAGTGTCACGCAGTCCGCCGCGTGGATCAAAGGATCTATTGTTTTCCCTCGTGTCTTTCCCACGAAGCTTTCCCACGAGGCTTTCCCACAGGGCTGTCCCACGTGCACACGTGGTGGGAGTCGATCCTCGCCTTGAAGGTCAAGGCAGTGCAGGGAAAACATGTTCCTCCGGAATGGACTGACACATCTGGGGGACTCTTGGAATGGTGGCACGACCCTGGAGTTCCTCTCGCCTTTCCTGTGGAGAGCGCCTCCTCTTGAGATGCGACGGGAACGCCGGGAATTCTTTCCCTAAGAAACAGGGAAAGGATCCCTCATCTCGAGCTAGGAGGCGGAAACGGGGCTCCCCTGGATGTGTGCGGGACCCCACGTGCTTCCTCTCGAGTGGAGACGGGTATGTCGGGGAACTTCTTGAGTTGCAGTAAGGGTGTGAAGGACCCTTTGGAAGTTCCAGTGGTTAGAAGTGATTATCCTCGAGAAGCCTCAGCGGAAATGGTCCTCATCTCGCCTGGAGAGCAAAACCTCCTGGATTTTCTCGAGTTGCGGCAGGTACTCTCGACTTACGACGGGGACCTCAGAGACCCGCTCTGGTGGCCTCAGGAAAGGCCAGTCCCCATGCGAGTTCCTCGGGTCCTCTCGGGATTCCTCTCCCGTCGATACTGAGGCCTAAGTCCTTGTGTGGAGTCGGGGCCGGAACCTGAAAATTCCTCTCCAGTGCTGACATGGATCTTGGGGTACTTCTGGAGTCTCCCCAGGGGAGTCAGTCCTCGTCTCGAATGCGGGCATGCACTTGCGCTTTCCTCCACAGCGGTAGCAGCAGTGTCACGCAGTCCACCGCGTGGAACAAAGGATCAATGGTTTTCCCTTGAGTCTTTCCCACGAGGCTTTCCCACGAGGCTTTCCCACAGGGCTGTCCCACGTGCACACGTGGTGGGAGTCGATCCTCGGCTTGAACGTCAAGGCAGTGCAGGGAAAACAGGTTCCTCTGGAATGGACTGACACATCTGGGGGACTCTTGGAATGGTGGCACGACCCTGGAGTTCCTCTCGCCTTTCCTGTGGAGAGTGCCTCCTCTTGAGATGCGACGGGAACGCCGGGAATTCTTTCCCTACGAAACAGGGAAAGGATCCCTCATCTCGAGCTATGAGGCGGAAACGGGGCTCCCCTGGATGTGTGCGGGACCCTCGTGCTTCCTCTCGAGTGGAGACGGTTATGTCGGGGAACTTCTTGAGTTGCAGCAAGGGTGTGAAGGACCCTTTGGAAGTTCCAGTGTTTAGATGTGATTAGCCTCGAGAAGCCTCAGCGGAAATGCGCCTCATCTCGCCTGGAGGGCAAAACCTCCTGGATTTTCTCGAGTTGCGGCAGGTGCTCTCGACTTACGACGGGGACCTCAGGGACCCGCTCTGGTGGCCTCAGGAAAGGCCAGTCCCCATGCGAGTTCCTCGGGGGCCTCTCGGGATTCCTCTCCCGTTGATGCCGGGGCCTAAGACCTTGTGTGGAGTCGGGGCCGGAACCTGAGGATTCCTCTCCAGTGCTGACATGGATCTTGGGGTACTTCTGGAGTCTTCCTAGGGGAGTCAGTCCTCGTCTCGAATGCGGGCATGCACTTGCGCTTTCCTCCAGAGCGGTAGCAGCAGTGTCACGCAGTCCGCCGCGTGGATCAAAGGATCTATGGTTTTCCCTCGAGTCTTTCCCACGAGGCTTTCCCACGAGGCTTTCCCACAGGGCTGTCCCACGTGCACACGTGGTGGGAGTCGATCCTCGGCTTGAACGTCAAGGCAGTGCAGGGAAAACAGGTTCCTCTGGAATGGACTGACACATCTGGGGGACTCTTGGAATTGTGGCACGACCCTGGAGTTCCTCTCGCCTTTCCTGTGGAGAGCGCCTCCTCTTGAGATGCGACGGGAACGCCGGGAATTCTTTCCCTACGAAACAGGGAAAGGATCAATCATCTCGAGTTAGGAGGCGGAAACGGGGCTCCCCTGGATGTGTGGGACCCCACGTGCTTCCTCTCGAGTAGAGACGGGTATGTCGCGGAACTGCTTGAGTTGCAGCAAGGGTGTGAAGGACCCTTTGTAAGTTCCAGTGGTTAGACGTGATTAGCCTCGAGAAGCCTCAGCGGAAATGGGCCTAATCTCGCCTGGAGGGCAAAACCTCCTGGATTTTCTCGAGTTACGGCAGGTGCTCTCGACTTACGACCGGGACCTCAGAGACCCGCTCTGGTGGCCTCAGGAAAGGCCAGTCCCCACGCGAGTTCCTCGGGGGCCTCTCGGGATTCCTCTCCCGTCGATGCCGGGGCCTAAGACCTTGTGTGGAGTCGGGGCCGGAACCTGAGGATTCCTCTCCAGTGCTGACATGGATCTTGGGGTACTTCTGGAGTCTCCCTAGGGCAGTCAGTCCTCGTCTCGAATGCGGGCATTCACTTGCGCTTTCCTCCAGAGCGGTAGCAGCAGTGTCACGCAGTCCGCCGCGTGGATCAAAGGATCTATTGTTTTCCGTCGTGTCTTTCCCACGACGCTTTCCCACGAGGCTTTCCCACAGGGCTGTCCCACGTGCACACGTGGTGGGAGTCGATCCTCGGCTTGAACGTCAAGGCAGTGCAGGGAAAACATGTTCCTCTGGAATGGACTGACACATCTGGGGGACTCTTGGAATGGTGGCACGACCCTGGAGTTCCTCTGGCCTTTCCTGTGGAGAGCGCCTCCTCTTGAGATGCGACGGGAACACCGGGAATTCTTTCCCTAAGAAACAGGGAAAGGATCCCTCATCTCGAGCTAGGAGGCGGAAATGGGGCTCCCCTGGATGTTTGCGGGACCCCCCGGGCTTCCTCTCGAGTGGAGACGGGTATGTCGGGGAACTTCTTGAGTTGCAGCAAGGGTGTGAAGGACCCTTTGGAAGTTCCAGTGGTTAGATGTGATTGGCATCGAGAAGCCTCAGCGGAAATGGGCCTCATCTCGCCTGGAGTGCAAAACCTCCTGGATTTTCTCGAGTTGTGGCAGGTGCTCTCGACTTACGACGGGGACCTCAGGGACCCGCTCTGGTGGCCTCAGGAAAGGCCAGTCCCCATGCGACTTCCTCGGGGGCCTCTCGGGATTCCTCTCCCGTCGATGCCGGGGCCGAAGACCTTGTGTGGAGTCGGGGCCGGAACCTGAGAATTCCTCTCCAGTGCTGACATGGATCTTGGGGTACTTCTGGAGTCTCCCCAGGGGAGTCAGTCCTCGTCTCGAATGCGGGCATGCACTTGCGCTTTCCTCCATAGCGGTAGCAGCAGTGTCAAGCAGTCCGCCGCGTGCATCAATGGATCTATGGTTTTCCCTCGAGTCTTTCCCACGAGGCTTTCCCACGAGGCCTTCCCACAGGGCTGTCCCACGTGCACACGTGGTGGGAGTCGATCCTCGGCTTGAACGTCAAGGCAGTGCAGGGAAAACAGGTTCCTCTGGAATGGACTGACATATCTGGGGGACCTTTGGATGGTGGCACGACGCTGGAGTCTTCTCGCCTTTCCTGTGGAGAGCGCCTCCTCTTGAGATGCGACGGGAACGCCGGGAATTCTTTCCCTACGAAACAGGGAAAGGATCCCTCATCTCGAGCTAGGAGGCGGAAACGGGGCTCCCCTGGATGTGTGAGGGACCCTCGTGCTTCCTCTCGAGTGGAGACGGGTATGTCGGGGAACTTCTTGAGTTGCAGCAAGGGTGTGAAGGACCCTTTGGAAGTTCCAGTGTTTAGATGTGATTAGCCTCGAGAAGCCTCAGCGGAAATGCGCCTCATCTCGCCTGGAGGGCAAAACCTCCTGGATTTTCTCGAGTTGCGGCAGGTGCTCTCGACTTACGACCGGGACCTCAGGGACCCGCTCTGGTGGCCTCAGGAAAGGCCAGTCCCCATGCGACTTCCTCGGGGGCCTCTCGGCATTCCTCTCCCGTCGATGCCGGGGCCTAAGACCTTGTGTGGAGTCGGGGCCGGAACCTGAGGATTCCTCTCCAGTGCTGACATGGATCTTGGGGTACTTCTGGAGTCTCCCCAGGGGAGTCAGTCCTCGTCTCGAATGCGGGCATGCACTTGCGCTTTCCTCCAGAGCGGTAGCAGCAGTGTCACGCAGTCCGCCGCGTGGATCAAAGGATCTATGGTTTTCCCTCGAGTCTTTCCCACGAGGCTTTCCCACGAGGCTTTCCCACAGGGCTGTCCCACGTGCACACGTGGTGGGAGTGGATCCTCGGCTTGAACGTCAAGGCAGTGCAGGGAAAACAGGTTCCTCTGGAATGGACTGACACATTTGGGGGACTCTTGGAATGGTGGCACGACCCTGGAGTTCCTCTCTCCTTTCCTGTGGAGAGCGCCTCCTCTTGAGATGCGACGGGAACGCCGGGAATTCTTTCCCTACGAAACAGGGAAAGGATCCCTCATCTCGAGCTAGGAGGCGGAAACGGGGCTCCCCTGGATGTGTGCGGGACCCCACGTGCTTCCTCTCGAGTGGAGACGGGTATGTCTGGGAACTTCTTGAGTTGCAGCAAGGGTGTGAAGGACCCTTTGGAAGTTCCAGTGGTTAGACGTGATTAGCCTCGAGAAGCCTCAGCGGAAATGGGCCTCATCTCGCCTGGAGGGCAAAACCTCCTGGATTTTCTTGAGTTGCGGCAGGTGCTCTCGACTTACGACGGGGACCTCAGGGACCCGCTCTGGTGGCCTCAGGAAAGGCCAGTCCCCATGCAAGTTCCTCGGGGGCCTCTAGGCATTCCTCTCCCGTCGATGCCGGGGCCTAAGACCTTGTGTGGAGTCGGGGCCGGAACCTGAGGATTCCTCTCCAGTGCTGACATGGATCTTGGGGTACTTCTGGAGTCTCCCCAGGGGAGTCAGTCCTCGTCTCGAATGCGGGCATGCACTTGCGCTTTCCTCCAGAGTGGTAGCAGCAGTGTCACGCAGTCCGCCACGTGGATCAAAGGATCTATGGTTTTCCCTCGAGTCTTTCCCACGAGGCTTTCCCACGAGGCTTTCCCACAGGGCTGTCCCACGTGCACACGTGGTGGGAGTCGATCCTCGGCTTGAACGTCAAGGCAGTGAATGGAAAACAGGTTCCTCTGGAATGGACTGACACATCTGGGGGTCTCTTGGAATGGTGCCACGACCCTAGAGTTCCTCTCGCCTTTCCTGTGGAGAGCGCCACCTCTTGAGATGCGACGGGAACGCCGGGAATTCTTTCCCTACGAAACAGGGAAAGGATCCCTCATCTCGAGCTAGGAGGCGGAAACGGGGCTCCCCTGGATGTGTGCGGGACCCCACGTGCTTCCTCTCGAGTGGAGACGGGTATGTCACGGAACTGCTTGAGTTGCAGCAAGGGTGTGAAGGACCCTTTGGAAGTTCCAGTGGTTAGATGTGATTAGCCTCGAGAAGCCTCAGCGGAAATGGGCCTCATCGCGCCTGGAGGGCAAATCCTCCTGGATTTTCTCGAGTTGCGGCAGGTGCTCTCGACTTACGATGGGGACCTCAGGGACCCGCTCTGGTGGCCTCAGGAAAGGCCAGTCCCCATGCGAGTTCCTCGGGGGCCTCTCGGCATTCCTCTCCCGTCGATGCCGGGGCCTAAGACCTTGTGTGGAGTCGGGGCCGGAACCTGAGGATTCCTCTCCAGTGCTGACATGGATCTTGGGGTACTTCTGGAGTCTCCCCAGGGGAGTCAGTCCTCGTCTCGAATGCGGGCATGCACTTGCGCTTTCCTCCAGAGCGGTAGCAGCAGTGTCACGCAGTCCGCCGCGTGGATCAAAGGATCTATGGTTTTCCCTCGAGTCTTTCCCACGAGGCTTTCCCACGAGGCTTTCCCACAGGGCTGTCCCACGTGCACACGTGGTGGGAGTGGATCCTCGGCTTGAACGTCAAGGCAGTGCAGGGAAAACAGGTTCCTCTGGAATGGACTGACACATCTGGGGGACTCTTGGAATGGTGGCACGACCCTGGAGTTCCTCTCGCCTTTCCTGTGGAGAGCGCCTCCTCTTGAGATGCGACGGGAACGCCGGGAATTCTTTCCCTACGATACAGGGAAAGGATCCTTCATCTCGAGCTCGGAGGCGGAAACGGGGCTCCCCTGGATGTGTGTGGGATCCCACGTGCTTCCTCTCGAGTGCAGACGGGTATGTCGGGGAACTTCTTGAGTTGCAGCAAGGGTGTGAAGGACCCTTTGGAAGTTCCAGTGGTTAGACGTGATTAGCCTCGAGAAGCCTCAGCGGAAATGGGCCTCATCTCGCCTGGAGGGCAAAACCTCCTGGATTTTCTCGAGTTGTGGCAGGTGCTCTCGACTTACGACGGGGACCTCAGGGACCCGCTCTGGTGGCCTCAGGAAAGGCCAGTCCCCATGCGAGTTCCTCGGGGGCCTCTCGGGATTCCTCTCCCGTCGATGCCGGGGCCTAAGACCTTGTGTGGAGTCGGGGCCGAAACCTGAGGATTCCTCTCTAGTGCTGACATGGATCTTGGGGTACTTCTGGAGTCTCCCCAGGGGAGTCAGTCCTCGTCTCGAATGCGGGCATGCACTTGCGCTTTCCTCCAGAGCGGTAGCAGCAGTGTCACGCAGTCCGCCACGTGGATCAAAGGATCAATGGTTTTCCCTCGAGTCTTTCCCACGAGGCTTTCCCACGAGGCTTTCCCACAGGGCTGTCCCACGTGCACACGTGGTGGGAGTCGATCCTCGGCTTGAACGTCAAGGCAGTGCAGGGAAAACAGGTTCCTCTGGAATGGACTGACACATCTGGGGGTCTCTTGGAATGGTGCCACGACCCTGGAGTTCCTCTCGCCTTTCCTGTGGAGAGCGCCACCTCTTGAGATGCGACGGGAACGCCGGGAATTCTTTCCCTACGAAACAGGGAAAGGATCCCTCATCTCGAGCTAGGAGGCGGAAACCGGGCTCCCCTGGATGTGTGCGGGACCCCACGTGCTTCCTCTCTAGTGGAGACGGGTATGTCGGGGAACTTCTTAAGTTGCAGCAAGGGTGTGAAGGACCCTTTGGAAGTTCCAGTGGTTAGACGTGATTAGCCTCGAGAAGACTCAGCGGAAAGGGGCCTCATCTCGCCTGGAGGGCAAAACCTCCTGTATTTTCTCGAGTTGCGGCAGGTGCTCTCGACTTACCACGGGGACCTCAGGGACCCGCTCTGGTGGCCTCAGGAAATGCCAGTCCCCATGCGAGTTCCTCGGGGGCCTCTCGGCATTCCTCTCCCGTCGATGCCGGGGCCTAAGACCTTGTGTGGAGTCGGGGCCGGAACCTGAGGATTCCTCTCCAGTGCTGACATGGATCTTGTTGTACTTCTGGAGTCTCCCCAGGGGAGTCAGTCCTCGTCTCGAATGCGTGCATGCACTTGCACTTTCCTCCAGAGCGGTAGCAGCAGTGTCACGCAGTCCGCCGCGTGGATCAAAGGATCTATGGTTTTCTCTCGAGACTTTCCCACGAGGCTTTCCCACGAGGCTTTCCCACAGGGCTGTCCCACGTGCACACGTGGTGAGAGTCGATCCTCGGCTTGAACGTCAAGGGAGTGCAGGGAAAACAGGTTCCTCTGGAATGGACTGACACATCTGGGGGACTCTTGGAATGGTGGAACGACCCTGGAGTTCCTCTCGCCTTTCCTGTGGAGAGCGCCTCCTCTTGAGATGCGACGGGAACGCCGGGAATTCTTTCCCTACGAAACAGGGAAAGGATCCCTCATCTCGAGCTAGGAGGCGGAAACGGTGCTCCCCTGGATGTGAGCGGGACCCCACGTGCTTCCTCTCGAGTGGAGACGGGTATGTCGGGGAACTTCTTGAGTCGCAGCAAGGGTGTGAAGGACCCGTTGGAAGTTCCAGTATTTAGACGTGATTAGCCTCGAGAAGCCTCAGCGGAAATGGGCCTCATCTCGCCTGGAGGGCAAAACCTCCTGGATTTTCTTGAGTTGCGGCAGGTGCTCTCGACTTACGACGGGGACCTCAGGGACCCGCTCTGGTGGCCTCAGGAAAGGCCAGTCCCCATGCGAGTTCCTCGGGGGCCTCTCGGGATTCCTCTCCCGTCGATGCCGGGGCCTAAGACCTTGTGTGGAGTCGGGGCCGGAACCTGAGGATTCCTCTCCAGTGCTGACATGGATCTTGGGGTACTTCTGGAGTCTCCCCAGGGGAGTCAGTCCTCGTCTCGAATGCGGCATGCACTTGCGCTTTCCTCCAGAGCGGTAGCAGCAGTGTCACGCAGTCCGCAGCGTGGATCAAAGGATCTATGGTTTTCCCTCAAGTCTTTCCCACGAGGCTTTCCCACGAGGCTTTCCCACAGGGCTGTCCCACGTGCACACGTGGTGGGAGTGGATCCTCGGCTTGAACGTCAAGGCAGTGCAGGGAAAACAGGTTCCTCTGGAATGGACTGACACATCTGGGGGACTCTTGGAATGGTGGCACGACCCTGGAGTTCCTCTCGCCTTTCCTGTGGAGAGTGCCTCCTCTTGAGATGCGACGGGAACGCCGGGAATTCTTTCCCTACGAAACAGGGAAATGATCCCTCATCTCGAGCTAGGAGGCGGAAACGGGGCTCCCCTGGATGTGTGTGGGACCCCACGTGCTTCCTCTCGAGTGGAGACGGGTATGTCGTGGAACTTCTTGAGTTGCAGCAAGGGTGTGAAGGACCCTTTGGAAGTTCCAGTGGTTAGATGTGATTGGCCTCGAGAAGCCTCAGCGGAAATGGGCCTCATCGCGCCTGGAGGGCAAAACCTCCTGGATTTTCTCGAGTTGCGGCAGGTGCTCTCGACTTACGACGGGGACCTCAGGGACCCGCTCTGGTGTCCTCAGGAAAGGCCAGTCCCCATGCGAGTTCCTCGGGGGCCTCTCGGCATTCCTCTCCCGTCGATGCCGGGGCCTAAGACCTTGTGTGGAGTCGGGGCCGGAACCTGAGGATTCCTCTCCAGTGCTGACATGGATCTTGGGGTACTTCTGGAGTCTCCCCAGGGGAGTCAGTCCTCGTCTCGAATGCGGGCATGCACTTGCGCTTTCCTCCAGAGCGGTAGCAGCAGTGTCACGCAGTCCGCCGCGTGGATCAAAGGATCTATGGTTTTCCCTCGAGTCTTTCCCACGAGGCTTTCCCACGAGGCTTTCCCACAGGGCTGTCCCACGTTCACACGTGGTGGGAGTCGATCATCGGCTTGAAAGTCAAGGCAGTGCAGGGAAAACAGGTTCCTCTGGAATGGACTGACACATCTGGGGGACTCTTGGAATGGTGGCACGACCCTGGAGTTCCTCTCGCCTTTCCTGTGGAGAGCGCCTCCTCTTGAGATGCGACGGGAACGCCGGGAAATCTTTCCCTACGAAACAGGGAAAGGATCCCTCATCTCGAGCTAGGATGCGGAAACGGGGCTCCCCTGGATGTGTGCGGGACCCCGCGTGCTTCCTCTCGAGTGGAGACGGGTATGTCGTGGAACTTCTTGAGTTGCAGCAAGGGTGTGAAGGACCCTTTGGAAGTTCCAGTGGTTAGACGTGATTAGCCTCGAGAAGCCTCAGCGGAAATGGGCCTCATCTCGCCTGGAGGGCAAAACCTCCTGGATTTTCTCGAGTTGCGGCAGGTGCTCTCGACTTACGACGGGGACCTCAGGGACCCGCTCTGGTGGCCTCAGGAAAGGACAGTCCCCATGCTAGTTCCTCGGGGGCCTCTGGGGATTCCTCTCGCGTCGATGCCGGGGCCTAAGACCTTGTGTGGAGTCGGGGACGGAACCTGAGGATTCCTCTCCAGTGCTGACATGGATCTTGGGGTACTTCTGGAGTCTCCCCAGGGGAGTCAGTCCTCGTCTCGAATGCGGGCATGCACTTGCGCTTTCCTCCAGAGCGGTAGCAGCAGTGTCACGCAGTCCGCCGCGTGGATCAAAGGATCTATGGTTTTCCCTCGAGTCTTTCCCACGAGGCTTTCCCACGAGGCTTTCCCACAGGGCTGTCCCACGTGCACACGTGGTGGGAGTCGATCCTCGGCTTGAACGTCAAGGCAGTGCAGGGAAAACAGGTTCCTCTGGAATGGACTGACACATCTGGGGGTCTCTTGGAATGGTGCCACGACCCTGGAGTTCCTCTCGCCTATCCTGTGGAGAGCGCCACCTCTTGAGATGCGACGGGAACGCCGGGAATTCTTTCCCTACGAAACAGGGAAATGATCCCTCATCTCGAGCTAGGAGGCGGAAACGGGGCTCCCCTGGATGTGTGTGGGACACCACGTGCTTCCTCTCGAGTGGAGACGGGTATGTTGGGGAACTTCTTGAGTTGCAGCAAGGGTGTGAAGGACCCTTTGGAAGTTCCAGTGGTTAGACGTGATTAGCCTCGAGAAGCCTCAGCGGAAATGGGCCTCATCTCGCCTGGAGGGCAAAACCTCCTGGATTTCTCGAGTTGCGGCAGGTGCTCTCGACTTACGACGGGGACCTCAGGGACCCGCTCTGGTGGCCTCAGGAAAGGCCAGTCCCCATGCGAGTTCCTCGGGGGCCTCTCGGGATTCCTCTCCCGTCGATGCCGGGGCCTAAGACCTTGTGTGGAGTCGGGGCCGGAACCTGAGGATTCCTCTCCAGTGCTGACATGGATCTTGGGGTACTTCTGGAGTCTCCCCAGGGGAGTCAGTCCTCGTCTCGAATGCGGGCATGCACTTGCGCTTTCCTCCAGAGCGGTAGCAGCAGTGTCACGCAGTCCGCCGCGTGGATCAAAGGATCTATGGTTTTCCCTCGAGTCTTTCCCACGATGCTTTCCCACGAGGCTTTCAAACAGGGCTGTTCCACTTGCACACGTGGTGGGAGTCGATCCTCGGCTTGAACGTCAAGGCAGTGCAGGGAAAACAGGTTCCTCTGGAATGGACTGACACATCTGGGGGTCTCTTGGAATGGTGCCACGACCCTGGAGTTCCTCTCGCCTTTCCTGCGGAGAGCGCCACCTCTTGAGTTGCGACGGGAACGCCGGGAATTCTTTCCCTACGAAACAGGGAAAGGATCCCTCATCTCGAGATAGGAGGCGGAAACGGGGCTTCCCTGGATGTGTGCGGGACCCCACGTGCTTCCTCTCGAGTGGATACGGGTATGTCGGGGAACTTCTTGAGTTGCAGCAAGGGTGTGAAGGACCCTTTGGAAGTTCCAGTGGTTAGACGTGATTAGCCTCGAGAAGCCTCAGCGGAAATGGGCCTCATCTCGCCTGGAGGGCAAAACCTCCTGGATTTTCTCGAGTTGCGGCAGGTGCTCTCGACTTACGACGGGGACCTCAGGGACCCGCTCTGGTGTCCTCAGGAAAGGCCAGTCCCCATGCGAGTTCCTAGGGGGCCTCTCGGGATTCCTCTCCCGTCGATGCCGGGGCCTACGACCTTGTGTGGAGTCGGGGCGCGAACGTGAGGATTCCTCTCCAGTGCTGACATGGATCTTGGGGTACTTCTGGAGTCTCCCCAGGGGAGTCAGTCCTCGTCTCGAATGCGGGCATGCACTTGCGCTTTCCTCCAGAGCGGTAGCAGCAGTGTCACGCAGTCCGCAGCGTGCATCAAAGGATCTATGGTTTTCCCTCGAGTCTTTCCCACGAGGCTTTCCCACGAGGCTTTCCCACAGGGCTGTCTAACGTGCAAACGTGGTGCGAGTCAATCCTCGGCTTGAACGTCAAGGCAATGCAGGGCAAACAGGTTCCTCTGGAATGGACTGACACATCTGGGGGACTCTTGGAATGGTGGCACGACCCAGGAGTTCCTCTCGCCTTTCCTGTGGAGAGCGCCTCCTCTTGATATGCGACGGGAACGCCGGGAATTCTTTCCCTACAAAACAGGGAAAGGATCCGTCATCTGGAGCTAGGAGGCAGAGACGGGGCTTCCCTGGATGTGTGCGGGACCCCCGTGCTTCCTCTCGAGTGGAGACGGGTATGTCGGGGAACTTCTTGAGTTGCAGCAAGGGTGTGAAGGACCCTTTGGAAATTCCAGTGGTTAGATGTGATTAGCCTCGAGAAGCCTCAGCGGAAATGGGACTCATCTCGCCTGGACGGCAAAACCTCCTGGATTTTCTCGAGTTGCGACAGGTGCTCTCGACTTACGACGTGGACCTCAGGGACCCGCTCTGGTGGCCTCAGGAAAACCCAGTCCCTATGCGAGTTGTTCGGGGGCCTCTCGGGATTCCTCTCCCGTCGATGCCGGGGCCTAAGACCTTGTGTGGAGTCGGGGCCGGAACCTGAGGATTCCTCTCCAGTGCTGACATGGATCTTGGGGTACTTCTGGAGTCTCCCCAGGGGAGTCAGTCCTCGTCTCGAATGCGGACATGCACTTGCGCTTTCCTCCAGAGTGGTAGCAGCAGTGTCATGCAGTCCGCCGCGTGGATCAAAGGATCTATGGTTTTCCCTCGAGTCTTTCCCACGAGGCTTTCCCACGAGGCTTTCCCACAGGGCTGTCCCACGTGCACACGTGGTGGGAGTCGATCCTCAGCTTGAACGTCAAGGCAGTGCAGGGAAAACAGGTTCCTCTGGAATGGACTGACCCATCTGGGGGACTCTTGGAATGGTTGCACGACCCTGGGGTTCCTCTCGCCTTTCCTGTGAAGAACGCTTCCTCTTGAGATGCGACGGGAACGCCGGGAATTCTTTCCCTACGAAGCAGGGAAAGGATCCCTCATCTCGAGCTAGTAGGCGGAAACGGGGCTTCCCTGGATGTGTTCGGGACCCTCGTGCTTCCTCTCGAGTGGAGACGGGTATGTCGGGGAACTTCTTGAGTTGCAGCAAGGGTCTGAAGGACCCTTTGGAAGTTAGAGTGGTTAGATGTGATTAGCCTCGAGAAGCCTCAGCGGAAATGGGCCTCATCTCGCCTGGAGGGCAAAAACTCCTGGATTTTCTCGAGTTGCGGCAGGTGCTCTCGACTTACGACGGGGACCTCAGGGACCCGCTCTGGTGGCCTCAGGAAAGGCCAGTCCCCATGCGAGTTCCTAGGGGGCCTCTCGGGATTCCTCTCCCGTCGATGCCGGGGCCTACGACCTTGTGTGGACTCGGGGCCCCAACGTGAGGATTCCTCTCCAGTGCTGACATGTATCTTGGGGTACTTCTGGAGTCTCCCCAGGGGAGTCAGTCCTCGTCTCGAATGCGGGCATGCACTTGGGCTTTCCTCCAGAGCGGTAGCAGCAGTGTCACGCAGTCCGCAGCGTGCATCAAAGGATCTATGGTTTTCCCTCGAGTCTTTCCCACGAGGCTTTCCCACGAGGCTTTCCCACAGGGCTGTCTAACGTGCAAACGTGGTGCGAGTCAATCCTCGGCTTGAAAGTCAAGGCAGTGCAGGGCAAACAGGTTCCTCTGGAATGGACTGACACATCTGGGGGACTCTTGGAATGGTGGCACGACCCAGGAATTCCTCTCGCCTTTCCTGTGGAGAGCGGCTCCTCTTGAGATGCGACGGGAACGCCGGGAATTCTTTCCCTACAAAACAGGGAAAGGATCCGCCATCTGGAGCTAGGAGGCAGAAACGGGGCTTCCCTGGATGTGTGCGGGACCCCCGTGCTTCCTCTCGAGTGGAGACGGGTATGTCGGGGAACTTCTTGAGTTGCAGCAAGGGTGTGAAGGACCCTTTGGAAGTTCCAGTGGTTAGATGTGATTAGCCTCGAGAAGCCTCAGCGGAAATGGGACTCATCTCGCCTGGACGGCAAAACCTCCTGGATTTTCTCGAGTTGCGGCAGGTGCTCTCGACTTACGACGTGGACCTCAGGGACCCGCTCTGGTGGCCTCAGGAAAGCCCAGTCCCTATGCGAGTTGTTGGGGGCCTCTCGGGATTCCTCTCCCGTCGATGCCGGGGCCTAAGGCCTTGTGTGGAGTCGGGGCCGGAACCTGAGGATTCCTCTCCAGTGCTGACATGGAACTTGGGGTACTTCTGGAGTCTCCCCAGGGGAGTCAGTCCTCGTCTCGAATGCGGGCATGCACTTGCGCTTTCCTCCAGAGCGGTAGCAGCAGTGTCACGCAGTCCGCCACGTGGTTCAAAGGATCTTTGGTTTTCTCTCGAGACTTTCCCACGATGCTTTCCCACGAGGCTTTCCCACAGGGCTGTCCCACGTGCACACGTGGTGGGAGTCGATCCTCGGCTTGAACGTCAAGGCAGTGCAGGGAAAACAGGTTCCTCTGGAATGGACTGACACATCTGGGGGACTCTTGGAATGGTGGCACGACCCTGGAGTTCCTCTCGCCTTTCCTGTGGAGAGCGCCTCCTCTTGAGATGCGACGGGAACGCCGGGAATTCTTTCCCTACGAAACAGGGAAAGGATCCCTCATCTCGAGCTAGGAGGCGGAAACGGGGCTCCCCTGAATGTGTGGGGGACCCTCGTGCTTCCTCTCGAGTGGAGACGGGCATGTCGGAGAACTTCTTGATTTGCAGCAAGGGTGTGAAGGACCCTTTGGAAATTCCAGTGGTTAGAGGTGATTAGCCTCGAGAAGCCTCAGCGGAAATGGGCCTCATCACGCATGGAGGGCAAAACCTCCTGGATTTTCTCGAGTTGCGGCAGGTGCTCTCGACTTACGACGTGGACCTCAGGGACCCGCTCTGGTGGCCTCAGGAAAGCCCAGTCCCCATGCGAGTTCTTCGGGGGCCTCTCGGGATTCCTCTCCCGTTGATGCCGGGGCCTAAGACCTTGTGTGGAGTGCGGGCTGGAACCTGAGGATTCCTCTCCAGTGCTGACATGGATCTTGAGGTACTTCTGGAGTCTCCCCAGGGGAGTCAGTCCTCGTCTCGAATGCGCACATGAACTTGCACTTTCCTCCAGAGCGGTAGTAGCAGCGTCACGCAGTCCGCCGCGTGGATCAAAGGATCTATGGTTTTCTCTCGCGTCTTTCCCACGAGGCTTTCCCACGAGGCTTTCCCACAGGGCTGTCCCACGTGCACACGTGGTGGGAGTCGATCCTCGGCTTGAACGTCAAGGCAGTGCAGGGAAAACTGGTTCCTCTGGAATGGACTGACACTTCTGGGGGACTCTTGGAATGGTGGCACGACCCTGGAGTTCCTCTCGCCTTTCCTGTGGAGAGCGCCTCCTCTTGAGATGCGACGGGAACGCCGGGAATTCCTTCCCTACGAAACAGGGAAAGGATCCGTCATCTGGAGCTAGGAGGCAGAAACGGGGCTTCCCTGGATGTGTGCGGGACCCCCGTGCTTCCTCTCGAGTGGAGACGGGTATGTCGGGGAACTTCTTGAGTTGCAGGCAGGGTGTGAAGGACCCTTTGGAAATTCCAGTGGTTAGATGTGATTAGCCTCGAGAAGCCTCAGCGGAAATGGGCCTCATCTCGCCTGGAGGGCAAAACCTCCTGGATTTCTCGAGTTGCGGCAGGTGCTTTCGACTTACGACGGGGACCTCAGGGACCCTCTCTGGTGGCCTCAGGAAAGCCCAGTCCCCATGCGAGTTCTTCGGGGGCCTCTGGAGATTCCTCTCCCGTCGATACCGGGGCCTAAGACCTTGTGTGGAGTCGGGGCCGGAACCTGAGGTTTCCTCTCCAGTGCTGACATGGATCTTGGGGTACTTCTGGAGTCTCCCCAGGGGAGTCAGTCCTCGTCTCGAATGCGGGCATGCACTTGCGCTTTCCTCCAGAGTGGTAGCAGCAGTGTCACGCAGTCCGCCGCGTGGATCAAAGGATCTATGGTTTTCCCTCGAGTCTTTCCCACGAGGCTTTCCCACGAGGCTTTCCCACAGTGCTGTCCCACGTGCACACGTGGTGGGAGTCGATCCTCGGCTTGAACGTCAAGGCAGTGCAGGGAAAAAAGTTTCCTCTGGAATGGACTGACACATCTGGGGGACTCTTGGAATTGTGGAACGACCCTGGAGTTCCTCTCGCCTTTCCTGTGGAGAGCGCCTCCTCTTGAGATGCGTCGGGAACGCCGGGAATTCTTTCCTAAGAAACAGGGAAAGGATCCCTCATCTCGAGCTAGGAGGCGGAAACGGGGCTCCCCTGGATGTGTGCGGGACCCTCGTGCTTCCTCTCGAGTGGAGACGGGTATGTCGGGGAACTTCTTGAGTTGCAGCAAGGGTGTGAAGGACCCTTTGTAAGTTCCAGTGGTTAGATGTGATTAGCCTCGAGAAGCCTCAGCGGAAATGGGCCTCATCTCGCCTGGAGGGCAAAACCTCCTGGATTTTCTCGAGTTGCGGCAGGTGCTCTGGACTTACGACGGGGACCTCAGGACACGCTCTGGTGGCCTCAGGAAAGGCCAGTCCCCATGCGAGTTTCACGGGGGCCTCTCGGCATTCCTCTCCCGTCGATGCCGGGGCCTTAGACCTTGTGGGGAGTAGGGGTCGGAACCTGAGGATTCCCCTCCAGTGCTGACATGGATCTTTGGGTACTTCTGGAGTCTCCCCAGGGGAGTCAGTCCTCGTCTCGAATGCGGGCATGCACTTGCGCTTTCCTCCAGTGCGGTAGCAGCAGTGTCACGCAGTCCGCCTCGTGGATCAAAGGATCTATGGTTTTCCCTCCAGACTTTCCCACGAGGCTTTCCCGCGAGGCTTTCCCACAGGGCTGTCCCACGTGCACACGTGGTGGGAGTCGATCCTCGGCTTGAACGTCAAGGCAGTGCAGGGAAAAGAGGTTCCTCTGGAATGGACTGACACATCTGGGGGACTCTTGGAATGGTGGCACGACCCTGGAGTTCCTCTCGCCTTTCCTGTGGAGAGCGCCTCCTCTTGAGATGCGACGGGAACGCCGGGAATTCTTTCCCTACGAAACAGGGAAAGGATCCCTCATCTCGAGCTAGGAGGCGGAAACGGGGCTCCCCTGGATGTGTGCGGGACCCTCGTGTTTCCTCTCGAGTGGAGACGGGTATGTCGGGGAACTTCTGGACTTGCAGCAAGGGTGTGAAGGACCCTTTGGAAGTTCCAGTGCTTAGATGTGATTAGCCTCGAGCAGCCTCAGCGGAAATGGGCCTCATCACGCCTGGAGGGCAAAACCTCCTGGATTTTCTCGAGTTGCGGCAGGTGCTCTCGACTTACGACGGGGACCTCGGGGACCCGCTCTGGTGGCCTCAAGAAAGGCCAGTCCCCATACGAGTTCCTCGGGGGCCTCTCGGGATTCCCCTCCCGTCGATGCTGGGGCCTAAGACCTTGTGTGGAGTCGGGGCCGGAACCTGAGGATTCCTCTCCAGTGCTGACATGGATCTTGGGGTACTTCTGGAGTCTCCCCAGGGGAGTCAGTCCTCGACTCGAATGAGCTCATGCACTTGCGCTTTCCTCCAGAGCGGTAGTAGCAGTGTCACGCAGTCCGCCGCGTGGATCAAAGGATCTATGGTTTTCCCTCGAGGCTTTCCCACGAGGCTTTCCCACGAGGCTTTCCCACAGGGCTGTCCCACGTGCACACGTGGTGGGAGTCGATCCTCGGCTTGAACGTCAAGGCAGTGCAGGGAAAACAGGTTCCTCTGGAATGGACTGACACATCTGGGGGACTCTTGGAATGGTGGCACGACCCTGGAGTTCCTCTCGCCTTTCCTGTGCAGAGCGCCTCCTCTTGAGATGCGACGGGAACGCCGGGAATTCTTTCCTAAGAAACAGGGAAAGGATCCCTCATCTCGAGCTAGGAGGCGGAAACGGGGCTTCCCTGGATGTGTGCGGGACTCTCGTGCTTCCTCTCGAGTGGAGACGGGTATGTCGGGGAACTTCTTTAGTTGCAGCAAGGGTGTGAAGGACCCTTTGGAAGTTCCAGTGTTTAGATGTGATTAGCCTCGAGAAGCCTCAGCGGAAATGGGCCTCATCTCGCCTGGAGGGCAAAACCTCCTGGATTTTCTCGAGTTGCGGCAGGTGCTCTCGACTTACGACGGGGACCTCGGGGACCCGCTCTGGTGGCCTCAGGAAAGGCCAGTCCCCATGCGAGATCCTCGGGGGCCTCTCGGGATTCCTCTCCCGTCGATGCCGGGGCCTAAGACCTTGTGTGGAGTCGGGGCCGGAACCTGAGGATTCCTCTCCAGTGCTGACATGGATCTTGGGGTATTTCTGGAGTCTCCCCAGGGGAGTCAGTCCTCGTCTCGAATGCGCGCATGCACTTGCGCTTTCCTCCAGAGCGGTAGCAGCAGTGTCACCCAGTCCGCCGCGTGGATCAAAGGATCTATGGTTTTCCCTCGAGTCTTTCCCACGAGGCTTTCCCACGAGGCTTTCCCACAGGGCTGTCCCACGTGCACACGTGGTGGGAGTCGATGCTCGGCTTGAACGTCAAGGCAGTGCATGGAAAACAGCTTCCTCTGGAATGGACTGACACATCTGGGGGACTCTTGGAATGGTGGCACGACCCTGTAATTCCTCTCAACTTTCCTGTGGAGAGCGCCTCCTCTTGAGATGCGACGGGAACGCCGGGAATTCTTTCCCTACGAAACAGGGAAAGGATCCCTCATCTCGAGCTAGGAGGCGGAAACGGGGCTCCCCTGGATGGGTGCGGGACCCTCGTGCTTCCTCTCGAGTGGAGACGGGTATGTCGGGGAACTTCTTGAGTTGCAGCAAGGGTGTGAAGGACCCTTTGGAAGTTTCAGTGGTTAGATGTGATTACCCCCGAGAAGCCTCAGCGGAAATGGGCCTCATCTCGCCTGGAGGGCAAAACCTCCTGGATTTTTTCAAGTTGTGGCAGGTGCTCTCGACTTACGACGGGACCTCAGGGACCCGCTCTGGTGGCCTCAGGAAAGGCCAGTCCCCATGCGAGTTTCTCGGGGGCCTCTCGGCATTCCTCTCCCGTCGATGCCGGGGCCTTAGACCTTGTGTGGAGTAGGGGTCGGAACCTGAGGATTCCCCTCCAGTGCTGACATGGATCTTTGGGTACTTCTGGAGTCTCCCCAGGGGAGTCAGTCCTCGTCTCGAATGCGGGCATGCACTTGCGCTTTCCTCCAGTGCGGTAGCAGCAGTGTCACGCAGTCCGCCTCGTGGATCAAAGGATCTATGGTTTTCCCTCCAGACTTTCCCACGAGGCTTTCCCGCGAGGCTTTCCCACAGGGCTTTCCCACGTGCACACGTGGTGGGAGTCGATCCTCGGCTTGAACGTCAAGGCAGTGCAGGGAAAACAGGTTCCTCTGGAATGGACTGACACATCTGGGGGACTCTTGGAATGGTGGCACGACCCTGGAGTTCCTCTCGCCTTTCCTGTGGAGGGCGCCTCCTCTTGAGATGCAACGGGAACGCCGGGAATTCTTTCCCTACGAAACAGGGAAAGGATCCCTCATCTCGAGCTAGGAGGCGGAAACGGGGCTCCCCTGGATGTGTGCGGGACCCTCGTGTTTCCTCTCGAGTGGAGACGGGTATGTCGGGGAACTTCTGGACTTGCAGCAAGGGTGTGAAGGACCCTTTGGAAGTTCCAGTGCTTAGATGTGATTAGCCTCGAGCAGCCTCAGCGGAAATGGGCCTCATCACGCCTGGAGGGCAAAACCTCCTGGATTTTCTCGAGTTGCGGCAGGTGCTCTCGACTTACGACGGGGACCTCGGGGACCCGCTCTGGTGGCCTCAGGAAAGGCCAGTCCCCATACGAGTTCCTCGGGGGCCTCTCGGGATTCCCCTCCCGTCGATGCTGGGGCCTAAGACCTTGTGTGGAGTCGGGGCCGGAACCTGAGGATTCCTCTCCAGTGCTGACATGGATCTTGGGGTACTTCTGGAGTCTCCCCAGGGGAGTCAGTCCTCGACTCGAATGAGCTCATGCACTTGCGCTTTCCTCCAGAGCGGTAGTAGCAGTGTCACGCAGTCCGCCGCGTGGATCAAAGGATCTATGGTTTTCCCTCGAGGCTTTCCCACGAGGCTTTCCCACGAGGCTTTCCCACAGGGATGTCCCACGTGCACACGTGGTGGGAGTCGATCCTCGGCTTGAACGTCAAGGCAGTGCAGGGAAAACAGGTTCCTCTGGAATGGACTGACACATCTGGGGGACTCTTGGAATGGTGGCACGACCCTGGAGTTCCTCTCGCCTTTCCTGTGCAGAGCGCCTCCTCTTGAGATGCGACGGGAACGCCGGGAATTCTTTCCTAAGAAACAGGGAAAGAATCCCTCATCTCGAGCTAGGAGGCGGAAACGGGGCTTCCCTGGATGTGTGCGGGACTCTCGTGCTTCCTCTCGAGTGGAGACGGGTATGTCGGGGAACTTCTTGAGTTGCAGCAAGGGTGTGAAGGACCCTTTGGAAGTTCCAGTGTTTAGATGTGATTAGCCTCGAGAAGCCTCAGCGGAAATGGGCCTCATCTCGCCTGGAGGGCAAAACCTCCTGGATTTTCTCGAGTTGCGGCAGGTGCTCTCGACTTACGACGGGGACCTCGGGGACCCGCTCTGGTGGCCTCAGGAAAGGCCAGTCCCCATGCGAGATCCTCGGGGGCCTCTCGGGATTCCTCTCCCGTCGATGCCGGGGCCTAAGACCTTGTGTGGAGTCGGGGCCGGAACCTGAGGATTCCTCTCCAGTGCTGACATGGATCTTGGGGTATTTCTGGAGTCTCCCCAGGGGAGTCAGTCCTCGTCTCGAATGCGCGCATGCACTTGCGCTTTCCTCCAGAGCGGTAGCAGCAGTGTCACCCAGTCCGCCGCGTGGATCAAAGGATCTATGGTTTTCCCTCGAGTCTTTCCCACGAGGCTTTCCCACGAGGCTTTCCCACAGGGCTGTCCCACGTGCACACGTGGTGGGAGTCGATGCTCGGCTTGAACGTCAAGGCAGTGCATGGAAAACAGCTTCCTCTGGAATGGACTGACACATCTGGGGGACTCTTGGAATGGTGGCACGACCCTGTAATTCCTCTCAACTTTCCTGTGGAGAGCACCTCCTCTTGAGATGCGACGGGAACGCCGGGAATTCTTTCCCTACGAAACAGGGAAAGGATCCCTCATCTCGAGCTAGGAGGCGGAAACGGGGCTCCCCTGGATGGGTGCGGGACCCTCGTGCTTCCTCTCGAGTGGAGACGGGTATGTCGGGGAACTTCTTGAGTTGCAGCAAGGGTGTGAAGGACCCTTTGGAAGTTTCAGTGGTTAGATGTGATTACCCCCGAGAAGCCTCAGCGGAAATGGGCCTCATCTCGCCTGGAGGGCAAAACCTCCTGGATTTTTTCAAGTTGTGGCAGGTGCTCTCGACTTACGACGGGACCTCAGGGACCCGCTCTGGTGGCCTCAGGAAAGGCCAGTCCCCATGCGAGTTCCTCGGGGGCCTCTCGGGATTCCTCTCCCGTCGATGCCGGGGCCTAAGACCTTGTGTGGAGTCGGGGCCGGAACCTGAGGATTCCTCTCCAGTGCTGACATGGATCTTGGGGTACTTCTGGAGTCTCCCCAGGGGAGTCAGTCCTCGTCTCGAATGCGGGCATGCACTTGCGCTTTCCTCCAGTGCGGTAGCAGCAGTGTCACGCAGTCCGCCTCGTGGATCAAAGGATCTATGGTTTTCCCTCCAGACTTTCCCACGAGGCTTTCCCGCGAGGCTTTCCCACAGGGCTGTCCCACGTGCACACGTGGTGGGAGTCGATCCTCGGCTTGAACGTCAAGGCAGTGCAGGGAAAACAGGTTCCTCTGGAATGGACTGACACATCTGGGGGACTCTTGGAATGGTGGCACGACCCTGGAGTTCCTCTCGCCTTTCCTGTGGAGAGCGCCTCCTCTTGAGATGCAACGGGAACGCCGGGAATTCTTTCCCTACGAAACAGGGAAAGGATCCCTCATCTCGAGCTAGGAGGCGGAAACGGGGCTCCCCTGGATGTGTGCGGGACCCTCGTGTTTCCTCTCGAGTGGAGACGGGTATGTCGGGGAACTTCTGGACTTGCAGCAAGGGTGTGAAGGACCCTTTGGAAGTTCCAGTGCTTAGATGTGATTAGCCTCGAGCAGCCTCAGCGGAAATGGGCCTCATCACGCCTGGAGGGCAAAACCTCCTGGATTTTCTCGAGTTGCGGCAGGTGCTCTCGACTTACGACGGGGACCTCGGGGACCCGCTCTGGTGGCCTCAGGAAAGGCCAGTCCCCATACGAGTTCCTCGGGGGCCTCTCGGGATTCCCCTCCCGTCGATGCTGGGGCCTAAGACCTTGTGTGGAGTCGGGGCCGGAACCTGAGGATTCCTCTCCAGTGCTGACATGGATCTTGGGGTACTTCTGGAGTCTCCCCAGGGGAGTCAGTCCTCGACTCGAATGAGCTCATGCACTTGCGCTTTCCTCCAGAGCGGTAGTAGCAGTGTCACGCAGTCCGCCGCGTGGATCAAAGGATCTATGGTTTTCCCTCGAGGCTTTCCCACGAGGCTTTCCCACGAGGCTTTCCCACAGGGCTGTCCCACGTGCACACGTGGTGGGAGTCGATCCTCGGCTTGAACGTCAAGGCAGTGCAGGGAAAACAGGTTCCTCTGGAATGGACTGACACATCTGGGGGACTCTTGGAATGGTGGCACGACCCTGGAGTTCCTCTCGCCTTTCCTGTGCAGAGCGCCTCCTCTTGAGATGCGACGGGAACGCCGGGAATTCTTTCCTAAGAAACAGGGAAAGGATCCCTCATCTCGAGCTAGGAGGCGGAAACGGGGCTTCCCTGGATGTGTGCGGGACTCTCGTGCTTCCTCTCGAGTGGAGACGGGTATGTCGGGGAACTTCTTGAGTTGCAGCAAGGGTGTGAAGGACCCTTTGGAAGTTCCAGTGTTTAGATGTGATTAGCCTCGAGAAGCCTCAGCGGAAATGGGCCTCATCTCGCCTGGAGGGCAAAACCTCCTGGATTTTCTCGAGTTGCGGCAGGTGCTCTCGACTTACGACGGGGACCTCGGGGACCCGCTCTGGTGGCCTCAGGAAAGGCCAGTCCCCATGCGAGATCCTCGGGGGCCTCTCGGGATTCCTCTCCCGTCGATGCCGGGGCCTAAGACCTTGTGTGGAGTCGGGGCCAGAACCTGAGGATTCCTCTCCAGTGCTGACATGGATCTTGGGGTACTTCTGGAGTCTCCACAGGGGAGTCAGTCCTCGTCTCGAATGCGCGCATGCACTTGCGCTTTCCTCCAGAGCGGTAGCAGCAGTGTCACTCAGTCCGCCGCGTGGATCAAAGGATCTATGGTTTTCCCTCGAGTCTTTCCCACGAGGCTTTCCCACGAGGCTTTCCCACAGGGCTGTCCCACGTGCACACGTGGTGGGAGTCGATGCTCGGCTTGAACGTCAAGGCAGTGCATGGAAAACAGCTTCCTCTGGAATGGACTGACACATCTGGGGGACTCTTGGAATGGTGGCACGACCCTGTAATTCCTCTCAACTTTCCTGTGGAGAGCACCTCCTCTTGAGATGCGACGGGAACGCCGGGAATTCTTTCCCTACGAAACAGGGAAAGGATCCCTCATCTCGAGCTAGGAGGCGGAAACGGGGCTCCCCTGGATGGGTGCGGGACCCTCGTGCTTCCTCTCGAGTGGAGACGGGTATGTCGGGGAACTTCTTGAGTTGCAGCAAGGGTGTGAAGGACCCTTTGGAAGTTTCAGTGGTTAGATGTGATTACCCCCGAGAAGCCTCAGCGGAAATGGGCCTCATCTCGCCTGGAGGGCAAAACCTCCTGGATTTTTTCAAGTTGTGGCAGGTGCTCTCGACTTACGACGGGACCTCAGGGACCCGCTCTGGTGGCCTCAGGAAAGGCCAGTCCCCATGCGAGTTCCTCGGGGGCCTCTCGGGATTCCTCTCCCGTTGATGCCGGGGCCTAAGACCTTGTGTGGAGTCGGGGCCGGAACCTGAGGATTCCTCTCCAGTGCTGACATGGATCTTGGGGTACTTCTGGAGTCTCCCCAGGGGAGTCAGTCCTCGTCTCGAATGCGGGCATGCACTTGCGCTTTCCTCCAGAGCGGTAGCAGCAGTGTCATGCAGTCCGCCGCGTGGATCAAAGGATCTGTGGTTTTCCCTCGAGACTTTCCCACGAGGCTTTCCCACGAGGCTTTCCCACAGGGCTGTCCCACGTGCACACGTGGTGGGAGTCGATCCTCGGCTTGAACGTCAAGGCAGTGCCGGGAAAACAGGTTCCTCTGGATTGGACTGATACATCTGGGGGACTCTTGGAATGGTGGCACGACCCTGGAGTTCCTCTCGCCTTTCCTGTGGAGAGCGCCTCCTCTTGAAATGCGACGGGAACGCCGGGAATTCTTTCCCTACGAAACAGGGAAAGGATCCCTCATCTCGAGCTAGGAGGCGGAAAAGGGGCTTCCCTGGATGTGTGCGCGACCCTCGTGCTTCCTCTCGAGTGGAGACGGGTATGTCGGGGAACTTCTTGAGTTGCAGCAAGGGTGTGAAGGACCCTTTGGAAGTTCCAGTGGTTAGATGTGATTAGCCTGGAGAAGCCTCAGCGGAAATGAGCCTCATCTCGCCTGGAGGGCAAAACCTCCTGGATTTTCTCGAGTTGCGGCATGTGCCCTCGACTTACGACGG
This sequence comes from Ovis canadensis, assembly GCF_042477335.2. Lineage (NCBI taxonomy): Eukaryota > Metazoa > Chordata > Mammalia > Artiodactyla > Bovidae > Ovis > Ovis canadensis. The sequence continues at coordinate 7,646,399 of NC_091252.1, forward strand.
GGACCTCGGGGACCCGCTCTGGTGGCCTCAGGAAAGGCCAGTCCCCATGCGAGATCCTCGGGGGCCTCTCGGGATTCCTCTCCCGTCGATGCCGGGGCCTAAGACCTTGTGTGGAGTCGGGGCCGGAACCTGAGGATTCCTCTCCAGTGCTGACATGGATCTTGGGGTACTTCTGGAGTCTCCCCAGGGGAGTCAGTCCTCGTCTCGAATGCGCGCATGCACTTGCGCTTTCCTCCAGAGCGGTAGCAGCAGTGTCACCCAGTCCGCCGCGTGGATCAAAGGATCTATGGTTTTCCCTCGAGTCTTTCCCACGAGGCTTTCCCACGAGGCTTTCCCACAGGGCTGTCCCACGTGCACACGTGGTGGGAGTCGATCCTCGGCTTGAACGTCAAGGCAGTGCAGGGAAAACAGGTTCCTCTGGAATGGACTGACACATCTGGGGGACTCTTGGAATGGTGGCACGACCCTGGAGTTCCTCTCGCCTTTCCTGTGGAGAGCGCCTCCTCTTGAGATGCGACGGGAACGCCGGGAATTCTTTCCCTACGAAACAGGGAAAGGATCCCTCATCTCGAGCTAGGAGGCGGAAACGGGGCTCCCCTGGATGTGTGCGGGACCCTCGTGCTTCCTCTCGAGTGGAGACGGGTATGTCGGGGAACTTCTTGAGTTGCAGCAAGGGTGTGAAGGACCCTTTGGAAGTTCCAGTGGTTAGATGTGATTAGCCTCGAGAAGCCTCATCGGAAATGGGCTCATCTCGCCTGGAGGGCAAAACCTCCTGGATTTTCTCGAGTTGCGGCAGGTGCTCTCGACTTACGCCGGGGACCTCAGGGACCCGCTCTGGTGGCCTCAGTAAAGGCCAGTCCCCATGCGAGGTCCTCGGGGGCCTCTCGGGATTCCTCTCCCATCGATGCCGGGGCCTAAGCCCTTGTGTGGAGTCAGGGCCCGAACCTGAGGATTCCTCTCCAGTGCTGACATGGATCTTGGGATACTTCTGGAGTCTCCCCAGGGAATCAGTCCTCGTCTCGAATGCGGGCATGCACTTGCGCTTTCCTCCAGAGCGGTAGCAGCAGTGTCACGCAGTCCCCCGCGTGGAGCAAAGGATCTATGGTTTTCTCTCGAGTCTTTCCCACGAGGCTTTCCCACGAGGCTTTCCCACAGGGCTGTCCCACGTGCACTCGTGGTGGGAGTCGATCCTCGGCTTGAACGTCAAGGCAGTGCAGGGAAAACAGGTTCCTCTGGAATGGACTGACACATCTGGGGGACTCTTGGAATGGTGGCACGACCCTGGAGTTCCTCTCGCCTTTCCTGTGGAGAGCGCCTCCTCTTAAGATGCGACGGGAACGCCGGGAATTCTTTCCCTACGAAACAGGGAAAGGATCCCTCATCTCGAGCTAGGAGGCGGAAACGGGGCTCCCCTGGATGTGTGCGGAACCCTCGTGCTTCCTCTCGAGTGGAGACGGGTATGTCGGGGAACTTCTTGAGTTGCAGCAAGGGTGTGAAGGACCCTTTGGAAGTTCCAGTGGTTAGATGTGATTAGCCTCGAGAAGCCTCAGCGGAAATGGGCCTCATCTCGCCTGGAGGGCAAAACCTCCTGGATTTTCTCGAGATGCGGCAGGTGCTCTCGACTTACGACGGGGACCTCAGGGACCCGCTCTGGTGGCCTCAGGAAAGGCCAGTCCCCATGCGAGTTCCTCGGGGGCGTCTCGGGATTCCTCTCCCGTCGATGCCAGGGCCTAAGACCTTGTGTGGAGTCGGGGCCGGAACCTGAGGATTCCTCTCCAGTGCTGACATGGATCTTGGGGTACTTCTGGAGTCTCCCCAGGGGAGTCAGTCCTCGTCTCGAATGCGGGCATGCACTTGCGCTTTCCTCCAGAGCGGTAGCAGCAGTGTCATGCAGTCCGCCGCGTGGATCAAAGGATCTGTGGTTTTCCCTCGAGACTTTCCCACGAGGCTTTCCCACGAGGCTTTCCCACAGGTCTGTCCCACGTGCACACGTGGTGGGAGTCGATCCTCGGCTTGAACGTCAAGGCAGTGCAGGGAAAACAGGTTCCTCTGGAATGGACTGACACATCTGGGGGACTCTTGGAATGGTGGCACGACCCTGGAGTTCCTCTCGCCTTTCCTGTGGAGAGCGCCTCCTCTTGAGATGCGACGGGAACCCCGGGAATTCTTTCCCTACGAAACAGGGAAAGGATCCCTCATCTCGAGCTAGGAGGCGGAAACGGGGCTCCCCTGGATGTGTGCGGGACCCTCGTGCTTCCTCTCGAGTGGAGACGGGTATGTCGGGGAACTTCTTGAGTTGCAGCAAGGGTGTGAAGGACCCTTTGGAAGTTCCAGTGGTTAGATGTGATTAGCCTCGAGAAGCCTCATCGGAAATGGGCTCATCTCGCCTGGAGGGCAAAACCTCCTGGATTTTCTCGAGTTGCGGCAGGTGCTCTCGACTTACGACGGGGACCTCAGGGACCCGCTCTGGTGGCCTCAGTAAAGGCCAGTCCCCATGCGAGGTCCTCGGGGGCCTCTCGGGATTCCTCTCCCGTCGATGCCGGGCCTAAGACCTTGTGTGGAGTCGGGGCCGGAACCTGAGGATTCCTCTCCAGTGCTGACATGGATCTTGGGGTACTTCTGGAGTCTCCCCAGGGAAGTAAGTCCTCGTTTCGAATGGGGGCATGCACTTGCCCTTTCCTCCAGAGATGTAGCAGCAGTGTCACGCTTCCTATCAACTGCATCATGGTATCTGTGGCTTTCCCTCGAGGTTTTCCCACAAGGCTTTCCCATGAGGCTTTCCCACAGGGCTGTCCCATGTGCCACCGTGGTGTGAGTCGATCTGCGGCGTGAAAGTCGAGGCAGTGGAGGGAAAACACCTTCCTCTGGAATGGACTGGGACATCTGGGGGACTCTGAGAATGGTGGCACGACCCTGGAGTTCCTCTCGCCTTTCCTGTGGAGAGCGCCTCCTCTTGAAATGCGACAGGAACGCCCAGAATTCTTTCCCGACCAAGCAGGGAAAGGATCCCTCATCTGGAACTACAATGCGGAAACGGGGCTCCTCTTGATGTGGGCGGGACCATTGTGCTTCCTCTAGAGTGGACAGGGGTAGTCGGGGAACTTCTTGAGTTGCAGCAAGGGTGTGAAGGACCTTTTGGAAGTTCCAGAGGTTAATTGTGATTAGTGTCGAGAAGCATCGGCGAAAATGGGGCTCATTTCGCCTGGAGGGAATATCTCCTGGATTTTCTCGAGTTGCGGCAGGTGCTCTTGTCTTACGACGGTGACTTAAGGCACCCGCTCTGGTGGCCTCAGGACTGGCCAGTCCCCATTCGAGTTGCTCGGGGGCCGCTCGGGATTCCTCTCCCTTCGATGCCGGGGCCAAAGACCTTGTGTGGAGTCGGAGGCTGAACCTGAGGATTCCTCTCCAGTGCTGACATGGATCTTGCGGTACTTCTGGAGTCTGCCCAGGAGAGTCAGTCCTCGTCTCGAGAGGGGGCATGCACGTGCGCTTTCCTCCCGAGCTGTAGTAGCAGTGTCACGCTTCCCGTCGTGTCGATCTTGGGATCTGTGGCTTTCCCTCGAGGCTTTCCAATGAGGCTTTCCCACGAGGCTTTCCCACAGGGCTGTCTCACGTGCCACCCTGGTGTGAGTCGATCCTCGGCGTGAAAGTCGAGGCAGTGCAGGGAAAGGAGGTTCCTCTGGAATGGACTGGGACATCTGGGGGACTCTGGGAATGGTGGCACGACCCTGGAGTTCCTCTCGCCTTTCCTTTGGAGAGCGCCTGCTCTTGAGATGCGACGGGAACGCCGGGCATTCTTTCCCGACCAAGCAGGGAAAGGATCCCTCATCTCGAGCTACAAGGTGGAAACGGGGCTCCTCTGGATGTGGGCCGAACCCCGTGCTTTCTTTCGACTGGAGACGGGTATGTCGGGGAACTTCTTGAGTTGCAGTAAGGGTGTCAAGGACCCTTTGGAAGTTCCAGAGGTTAGATGTGATTAGCCTCGAGACGCCTCAGCCAAAATGGGCCACATCTCGCCCGGAGGGGGGAACCTCCTGGTGTTCTCGAGTTGCGGCTTGTGCTCTCGACTTACGACGGGGACCTCATGGACCCGCTCTGTTGGCCTCAGGAAAGGTCATTCCCCATGCGAGTTGCTCGGTGGCCTCTCAGGATTCCTCGCCCGTCGATGCCGGCGCCTAAGACCTTGTGTGGAGTCGGACCAGAACCTGAGGATTCCTCTCCCGTGCTCACATGGATCTTGGCATACTTCTGGAGTCTCCCAAGGGGCGTCAGTCCTCGTCTCGAGTGGGGTCATGCAGGTGTGCTTTCCTCCTGAGCAGTAGCAGCAGTGTCTCGCTTCCCGTCTTGTGGATCAAGGGATCTGTGTCTTTCCCTCGAGGCTTTTCCATGGGCTTTCCCACAGGGCTATTCCACGTGCCACCATGCAGTGCTGGGAAAACAGGAACCTCCTTCCCCACATAGGGGGTACACTGTCCCCTTGGGCGTGTATCTCCGGGGCATTCGCGCTTGGGGGTTGCCACGGATGTTGGCCTCAGGCTCCACATGAGAAAAGCCCCTAATAGCATTAGCTGCCGGTCCAGACGCTGGCCCCTCAGGTCTCTGGCCGGAGCCTTGGGCTCCAGGCAACTCAAAGCCCTCGGGGCTGGTGCTCTGGGACTGCTGTAGGGAAAGGACGCCAGGAGCCCACGGAGGAGTTGGGGAGGCGCAGGTGGCATATGGAGGCGAGGACAGCGTGGGATCTAGGTGGAGGCGCTGGAGAGAGCGTCCGTTGTCCCGGAATGCCTCGGAGGAGCCAGCGGGGGACAGTCCAGGCCCAGGGACCTGTGGTATGTGAAAAGGTGGGAAACCCCAGAACAAGGCAGGCTGGGAAAGGGGGCGTGGGCGGCCAATTCAAAGGGTTCTAGGGGGCGTTTCCTGGGCGGTGAGCTCCCTTGGCACTGCTGAGGGCCCCTGATTGATCCACCCGGGGTTGATCCCACCATCCGCTGCGAGGGAGGGCCACAAACCAAAGCCCCCGAACTGCCCACCCACCCCAACGGGGATCTTGGCGGTCCGGGGCACAGCTGTGCCCGGGAAAAGCCCACTCACTCCACGGGACTCCGTCCAGGGTCTCTGCTTGGAAAGAGGCCAGGGGCGGCCCCCTCCATCTACGTACCCAAACCCTATTGACGTCAATGGGGGTGGAGACGCCTCCCGCTCTCCAGAGTCCTGGGCTGCTGGGTCCCCGCCCACTCGGCCAGCAGTCTGCAGCGCTCCTGTGTGCCTCTCCCACCATGGCTTCGTCCAGCTCCTCCAGCACCTCAAGCGGTACGTTTGCCCTCGGTCCCTGGGGTCGGATCACATCTCAGGGGATTTGCTGGTGGCCCGGGCAAGGGCTCTCGGCCCACGTGTCGACCCCCGCTCCCGCCCGAGAATGGCGGGGACCCATCGGCCGGGCCCGGGGTTCCCAGGCGTCAGGTGTGCCCAAAGTTGGAGGGCGTTGCATCGTTCGTTCATCTTGCTCCTTTGGCACACACATGGCTTCTCCGTTCTCTTTTCTGGGAAGACAGTGTTGTTTTAGGGGGCGTGCTGCGGGAGTCAGGGGCCGGTGGGAGCGGGTGCTGTGCTGGGATGAGGCCCTTTATCCTCACATCTTCCTGTGGGAACGGGAGTCGGGGAGCTCTGTGGCCTTGCCGCCTTCAGTGGCTTCCTCTGCACACGGGCTTAGTGCCTTCTGCCTTCTGTCAGTCGTTACGGGGTTTGGGCTTCGCTTTGGCGGCCTTGGCCTTGGCCCTGGCCTGGGCCTTGGCCTTACCCTTGGCGTTGCCCTTGCCCTTGCCCTTGGCCTTCGGCTTGGCCTTCCCTAGGCCTTGTCCTTGGCCTTACCTTGTCCTTGCCCTTACCTTTTCCTTGCCCTTAAACTTAAACTTGATCTTGACTTTGACCTTGAACTTGAACTTGACCTTGACTTTGACCTTGAACTTGACCTTGAACTTGACCTTGACCTTGACCTTGAACTTGAACTTGAACTTGACTTTGACCTTGAACTTGACCTTGACCTTGAACTTGACCTTGACCTTGAACTTGAACTTGACCTTGACTTTGACCTTGAACTTGAACTTGACCTTGACTTTGACCTTGAACTTGAACTTGAACTTGACTTTGACCTTGAACTTGAACTTGACCTTGAGTTTGACCTTGACCTTGAACTTGAACTTGACCTTGACCTTGACCTTGAACTTGACCAACAACGGGAGACCAGATTTGCTCAGAGCACCGGAGGTCCAGAGGCAGGGCCGTGTATCTCCCCTTCCCTTTGTGATCATTGCAAAGACATTCCTAGCTGATAGCGGGAGTGCCCATGAAGAAGCAAGCAGTGGGAGTGTGTTTGACACGACTGTGTGCCTCAACTCCACAAGGGGCCTTTCCTCTCGAAGTAGGCCCCATGTCCCCTTGGGGAGGGTGTCATGCCTCTTTTCTCCACACTGCCAAAGGGTGGAGCAAAGCTCGCTCTGTCAGAGGTACAAAAACAGCAATTGAATGGATTTTCAAGCTCTTGCTAGGCTGCACCCTTTCAGGGCCCACTTTACTGAAACAGGTGCTCTGTGGCCCCCGGTTGGGTATGCAGGTTCACAAACAGGGTGAGATCCTGTCCAAGCCAACAATTTTCCTGAAAGACCTAGGCTCACTAAAGCTCTCCTCCAGAGCAAAGGGGATAGAGGAGATGTATGGAGGAGTCTTTGCCTTTCCCTGTGAGTGTGGGGCTACTCCCTACGGCCCCAAGCTCAGGGATAACTGCCTCTAAGAAAGGAATGGCAAGAAGCGCTAATCTTGGAGGTTGGGACAGGGAGTTCGCAGCATGTGGGGAAAGAAAGACTTCTTCGGGGAAGAAGAGGCAACCACCGGGGGTGTGTTCGCAAGCCTCTATTTGGAAGGAACACGTTTGCTTATACAACTCAAGACCTCCAGATCTGCTCAGAGGACTGAAGTTCCAGAGACAGGGCCATGTATCTCCCCTTCCCTTTGAGATCCTTGCCAAGACATTCCTAGCAGATTGTCGGAGTGCCCATGAAGAAGCAAGCAGCGGGAGTGTGCTTGACATCACTGGCTGCCTACCTGGGCTCAGCTCCTCAAGGGGCCTTTCTCTCCTGGTAGGCCCTATGTCCCCTTTGGGAGAGGGTTGTGCCCTCTTCCCTCCACACTGCCAAAGGGTGGAGGTGGAGCAAACTCGTTCTCTCCGAGGTAAAAGAAAGACAAATTGGATGGATCTTTAAGCTCTTGCTATGCTGCACCCCTCCAGGACCCACTCGAGCAAAACAGGTGCCCTGTGGCCCCCAGGTCGGGTATGCAGGTTCACACACCGGGTGTGATCCCGTCAAAGCCAAGAATTTTCCTGACAGACCTAGGCTCACTAGAGCTCTCCTCCAGAGGAAAGGGGACAGAAAAGATGTGTGTGTGGAGGTGGCTCTGCCTTTCCAGGTCCCAATCTCAGGGATAACTGCCCCTAAGAAAGGAACTGCTGCTGCTGCTGCTGCTGCTGCTGCTGCTGCTGCTGCTGCTGCTGCTAAGTTGGTTCAGTCGTGTTCGACTCTGTGCGACGCCATAGACGGTAGCCCACTAGGCTCCCCCGTCCCTGGGATTCTCCAGGCAAGAACAGTAAGTGGGTTGCCATTGCCTTCTCCAATGCATGAAAGTGAAAATGAAAGTGCAGTCGCTCAGTCGTGTCCGACCCTCAGCGACCCCATGGACTGCAGCCTACCAGGCTTCTCTGTCCATAGGATTTTCTGAAAGGAACTGCAAGAAGCACTTTTCCAGGAGGCTGGGAAAGGGAGTTTGCAGGATGTGGGGAAAGAGAGCCTCCTTCGGGGAAGAATAGGCGGCCACTTGTTTTGTGTTGCAAACCTCTATTTGGAAGGAACAGGTTAGCTTATACAAAGGGAGACCTCCAGATCTGCTCAGAGGACCGAAGTTGCAGAGGCAGGTCGGTGTATCTTCCCTTCACTTTGCGATCCTTGCAAAGACATTCCTTGCTGCTAGATGACTCAGCAAGGGCCTTTGAGACTGTTGTTTTCTTTCCTAGGTTCAAAGATTCCTTCAGTTCCTAATATAGATATCCTAGAAATGATATGACATCCGTGAAAATCTGATATGTCCTGGTCAAATGCTGTCAGTTATCATTCCAGTTATCATATTAAAGCATTTCAAGTCGCAGCAGTGACCAGATGACATTGTCAATTTCTATTTCATCAGGTTTTAACCATGTCCTCTGTGGTTTCACACTGATGCCTTTGCAGAAATACTGCTACTTCAAGATATATGGAAAATACTTTTTTTAAGCTTACTGATAATTTGTTTGTTTGTTTGCTTGTCTTCTGGTAAGCTGCTACCAGATGGAATTTAGTCTCCTCTCTAGGTTAAGAGAACTAAGTTTTCTTAGAATGCAATTTTTGATCACAGACTATGAGTTTCTCTACCTTTCATTGATTTATAATTGTTTTCATCATCTGTTTTTTTACTTCGGTAAAGTAAATAAGCCTTATTTAAGATTTTGGTACATGTAGGATGGGCTAAGCTTTCCCCACTCTTGCAAGTTCCCTTAACCCTTCAGATTCTTCTCGTGGGACCAAGATCTCACTTTCCTCCAGAGGGACAATCCAAGCTTTTTATCAGTTGATCTGCCCCTGACATCAGAGTCAAGTTGAGCACGAGTTGGCCTATAATTTAGGCATGAAACTATGACTACATAAAGAAAAGGTGACTTTATGATTCAGGGATGGCCATGATATGCCTTGCACTTCAGAGAAAATGGGTTAAAATGATTTTTTTTTCCTTCAAAACTGCACACCCAGTTCTTTCAGCATATGCAATTGAAAACATCTAGTCATTAGGTCAGTTTTCATTCCAATCCCAAAGAAAGGCAATGACAAAGACTATTCAAGCTGCTGCACAATTGCACTCATCTCACACACTAGTAAAGTAATGCTCAAAATTCTCCAAGTTCACATGAACTGTGAACTTCCAGATGTTCAAGAGGGATTTAAAAAATGCAGAGAAACCAGAGATCAAATTGCCAACATCCACTGGATCATTGAAAAAGCAAGAGAGTTCCGGAAAAAAAAAAAACCATCTATTTCTGCTTTATTGACAATGCCAAAGCCTTTGACTGTGTGGATCACAAGAAACTGGGAAAAATTCTGAAAGAGATGGGAATACCAGACCACCTGACCTGTCTCTTGAGAAACCTGTATGCAGGTCAGGAAGAAACAGTTCGAACTGGACATGGAACAACAGACTGGTTCTACATAGGAAAAGGAACATGTCAAGGCTGTATATTGTCACCCTGCTTATTTAACTTATATGCAGAGTACAGCATGAGAAACACTGGGCTGGAGGAAGCACACGCTGGAATCAAGGTTGCTGGGAGAAATATCAATAATCTCAGATATTCAGATGACACCACCCTTATGGCAGAAAGTGAAGAAGAGCTAAAGAGTCTCCTGATGAAAGTGAAAGAGGAGAGTGAAAAAGTTAGCTTAAAGCTCAGCATTCAGAAAACTACAATCATTGCATCCAGTCTCATCACTTCATGGCAAATAGATGGGAAAACATTGGAAACAGCAGCAGACTATTTTGGGGGGCTTGGAAATCACTGCAGGTGATGGCTGCCTCCATGAACTTAAAACATATCTATGACTTGGAAGAAAAGTGATGACCAAACTAGACAGCATATTAAAAAGCCGAGACGTTGCTTTGCCAACAAAGATCCATCCGGTCAAGGCTATGGTTTTTCCATATGTCATGGATGGATATGAAAGATGCACTATAAAGAAAGTGACAGCTGAAAATGTGATGCTTTTGAACTGTGGTGTTGGAGAAGATGCTTGTAGGTCGCTTAGACTACAAGGAGACGCAACCACTCCATCCTAAAGGAAATCAGGTCTGAATATCCATTGGAAGGACTAATACTGAACCTGAAACTCCAATACTTTGGCCACTTGATGTGAAGAGCTGACTCACTTGGAAGTTGCTTTGATTTGCCTATGAGTGTGGGAGCCCTCCCTGGGCAAAGGGCCTCAGGGGTCATTGCCACTGAATCATGACATCCAAGCAAGCGCATTCCAGCTGTGTGACATGCAGGAAGCAGGAGACTGGGACATCTGTCTTCCTTAGAGGAAGGAAAGTCATCCACAGAGAGTGTGTTTTCAGGCCTCTCTTTGCAGCAAGTGTTTTGCTTCTCAGACATCAGAGCTGCAGGCTTGCTCTGAGGGCCTCAATTCCAGAGTCAGGGCTGTGTGTCTCACTGCACTTTCCAAGCATTGCAGACACATTCCTAGGTTGGAGCAGTGCTTCCCATGAGAAAGAAGCCTCGGGAGTGTGTCTGAGCGGGCTGAGTGCCATGCTAGGGTCACCTAGTCGAGGGCACCTTGCACATCCAATGGGCCCCAGGCGAGTAGCTATGGACCGGCCCCTCGGTTGAGATATCCCAAAGCAGGGAACAAAGCTAGCTCTGTCTGTCAGAAGGAGGAAAACAGCAATGGGATGGATTTTCAAGCAGTTGCTAAGTCACACCATGTGAGGGCTCCGCGGGAAAGAAATGCGAATTTTGGCCTCTAGGCCCAGTATCCAGATGTGTGCACAGGATATTTTCCCCACAGGATCCAAGAATGTTCCAGACAGACCTAAGCTCACTAGCTCTCTCCTGCAGAGGAAATGAAATATTGTTGCTGAACCACGAAAAGATGCTGGGATTCTTGGCTTATGGAGGAGAAGAATTCAATCCAGGGCCCAAGACGAGGCTTGATTGCTCAGAGCTTTTGTGCAATCGAGTCTTATTCAAGTAGAAAGGAGATAGAGAAAGCTTCTGACAGAGACATCACAAGGGGCAGAAAGTGTACCCCCTTGCTAGTGTTAGTAATGGAGTTATATACTCTCCAATAAGTTATTACAACGAACAAAAGAATGTCTGGAGGTTGTAAAGACTCACTAGACCTACTCCCATCATTTACATTTTAAGATAACAGGATTAGCCAGAAGGTTTTTCCAGAGACCGTCCTCAAGAAGGATGCATGATTGTTATGTAATCCGAAGGAATGTAGAGGGAAAAAAGTGTGCCCTTTCTTCCTCCTTGAGAATTCTAGACCCCTCTCTCCTTGGGGACCCTCGAACTTCTTATAAACCTGCCTTGGCAATGACTCTCTCCGAAACATGATTGAACAGCCGTTTGGAGCTTCCTTTGACTTTCCCTGGGAGGGAGGGAGCCCTCCCTGAGCACAGGGCCTCAGGGGCCATGGCCAATGAAAACTAATCTCCCAGTAAGTGCTTTTCAGCCCTGTGTGACTCTCAGCCCACAGGAGGCTGAGAAAACTCTCTTCCTTGGAGGAAGGAAAGGCAGCCCAAGAGTGTGTTTTCAGGCCTGTATCTTGCAGCAAGTGTTTGGCTTGTTAGACATAAGACCTGCAGGCCTGCTCCAACAGACTCCATTCCAGAATCAGGGCCTTGTGTCTCCCTGCAGTTTCCTGGCCTCGCAAACACATTCCTAGGGGAGAGCAGTCCTGCCCATGGGGAAGCAGGCTGCGGGAGTGTGTCTGAGGGGGCCAGGTGCCATGCTGGGGTCACCTGGTCGAGGGCACCTTGCACCTCCAATGGACCCCAGGCAAGGAGTTGCAGGCCACCACCTTGCTTCTGAAATCCCAAAGTGGGGAGCAAAGCTCGCTCTGTCAGAGGGAAGAAAACAGCAACAGGATGGATTTTCAAGCAGTTGCTAGGCTGTACTGCGTTAGGGCTCCAAGGAAGAAAAATGCAGATGTTAGCCCCTACGACTGGTATCCAGGTGGGCTCCCAGGATGATTTCCCCGCAGGATCCAAGAACGTTCCAGACAGACCTGGGCTCACTAGCTCCCTCCTGCAGAGGAAACATGATAGAACAGCTGTTTGGAGGTTGCTTTGACTTCCCCTGGGAGGGTAGGATCCCTCCCTGGGTGCAGGGCCTCAGGGGCCATTGCCGCTGAGAAATGCCCTCTAAGCCAGACCTTTCCAGCCTTGTATGACTCAGCACGGAGGAGACTGGAAAAGCTATCTTCCTTGGAGGAAGGAAAGGCAGCCCCAGAGAGTGTGTTTTCACACCTGTATCTCGCAGCAAGCGTTTGCCGTCTCAGACGTCAGACCTCCAGGCCTGCTCCAATGGCCTCAGTTCCAGAGTCAGGGCCGTGTGTCTCCCTGCATTTTCTGAGCCTTGGGAACACATTCCTAGGTCAGAACAGTCCTGCCCATGGGGAAGGAGGCTGCGGGAGTGTGTCTGAGGGGGTCGGGTGCCATGCTGGGGTCCAGTAGACCTGGTACCTCCAATAGACCCCAGGACAACAGCGGTGGGGCTCCCCCTGGCTTCCGAAATGCCAAAGCGAGAAGCAAAGCTAGCTCTATCAGAAGGAAGAAAAGAGCAATTAGATGGATGTTCAGGCTGTTGCTGGGCCGCACCACTTCAGGTTACCCCCCGAGAGGAGCAGGCGCCCTGTGGCCCCTCGGTCCCATATGCAGGTTAACACACAGGATGTGTCCCCATAGGAGCCAAGAATTTTCCTGACAGACCTAGGCTCACTAGAGCTCTCCTACAGGGCAAAAGGGATAGAACAGACTGTGGATGTGACTCTGCCTTTCCCAGCGAGCATGGGGCCCTCCCTACGGCCCCGGGCTCCAGGGAAAATTGTCCCTGAAAAATGACCTCCAAGAAGCGCTTTTCCAGCAGGCTGGGATGCAGAGTTCACAGGATGTGGGGAAAGTGATCGTCCTTCAGGGAAGAAGAGGCAGCCACCCAGTGTGTGTTTGCAAGCCTGTATTTGGAAGAAACTGGTTTGCTTCTTCAAGGGGAGACCTCCAGGTCTGCTCAGAGGACCGAAATTCCAGAGGCAGCACCATGCATCTCCCCTGTCCTTTCTGAGCCTTGGAAAGACATTCCTAGCTTATAGCGGTATTGCTCATGAAGAAGCAGGATGCAGGAATGTGTCAGACATGACTGGGTGCCTTCCTGGGTTCAGCTCCGTGAGGGGCCTTTCCACTCAGAGTAGGTCCCATGCCTCCTTGGGGAGGAAGTGGGGCCCGCTTGCCTCCAAATTGCCAAAGGCTGGAACAAAGCTAGTTCTATCAGAGGTAAGAAAAGAGCAATTGGATGGATGTGGAAGCTGTTGCTGGGCCGCACTGCTTCAGGCCCCCCACCCCTCCGGCCCCGAGAGAAACAGGCGCCCTGTGGCCCCTCGGTCCTGTATGCAGTTTCACACATAGAATGTGTCCCCATAGGAGCCAAGAATTTTCCTGACAGACCTAGGCTCACTAGAGCTCTCCTACAGAGCAAAGGGGATGGGACAGATGTGTGGCTGTGGCTCTGCCTTTCCCTGGGAGTGTGGAGCCACTCCCTATGGCCCCGGGCTCCAGGGGAAATTGCCCCTGAATAATGACCTCCAAGAAGCGCTTTTCCAACTGGCTGAGACGTGGAGTTCTCAGGATGCAGGGAAAGCGAGTGTCCCTTCGGGGAAGCAAAGGCAGTCACCTGTTATCATTACTTACTAGAATAGTAGGTACCTTCTCTGGTTGGGCAGAGGCCTTCCCTACCTGATCTGAAAAAGAAAATGAAGTAGCTCGCTGATTTGAGAAATAATTCCCAGACTTGGGTTTCCAACCAGTATAGAATCCGACAATGGCCCTGTCTTTGTAGCCGCGTTAATTAACAGGTATGTGAAGCTCTAAATATCAGTGGAAATTACATACAGCATATAGGCCCCAGTGTTCTGGAATGGTGGAAAGAAACAACCAAACTCTTGAAGAGACTCTTTCAAAATGGATCATAGAGACTGACTGTACATGGATGGGCTTGCTTCTGGCAGACTTACTCATATTACGGGTAACTGCACGTTCCCATAGTTGTTGTCCTTATGAAATTTTCTATGGGAGAACCCCCCACCCCAAATGAGGCAGGTGTTAGCAGATTTGCCACAAGTAAGGAGGTGGGATTTCACAGCAGCTGGAACAATTAGGTAAGGTAATAAATCAGGTAACTAAGTTTGTGTAAAAAAAAATATCATTCCCCCTTGAGGAACAGATTCATGAATTTGTGCTCAGTGATCAGGTGTGGCTCAATGACTGGAAACACAATTCCTTGGCCTGACATCGGAAAGGTCCTTATACTGTTGTTTTAGCCACAATTCTGAAAGAGAAGGGAATACTAGACCATCTAACCTGCCTCTTGAGAAATCTGTATGAAGGTCAGGAAGCAACAGTTAGAGCAGGACATGGAACAACATACTGGTTCCAAAAAGGAAAAGGAGTATGTCAAGGCTGTATATTGTCACCCTGTTTATTTAGCTTATATGCAGACTACATCATGAAAAATGCTGCGATGGAAGATACCTGAGCTGGAATCAAGATTGCCGGAAGAAATAGCAATAAACTTAGATATGCAGATGTCACCACCATTATGGCAGAATGGGAAGAGGAACGCGTATGTCGGGGAACTTCTTGAGTTGCAGCAAAGGTGTGAAGGACCCTTTCGAAGTTCCAGAGGTTAGGTGTGGTTAGTCTCGAGATGCCTCAGCAGAAATGGGCCTCATGGCGCCTGGAATGGAGAGGCTTCTAGATATTCCCCAGTTTCAGCAGGTGCTCTCAAGTTACCACGGGGAATTCAGGGACCCGCTCTGGCGGCCTCAGGAAAGGCCAGTCATCATGCGTGTTGCTAGGGGGCCTCTCGTGATTCCTCTCCCGTCGGTGCCGGGGCCTAAGACGTTGTGTGGAGTCGGGGCCGGAACCTGAGGATTCCTCACCAATGCCGACATGGATCTTGGGGTAATTATGGAGTCTCCCCAGGGGAGTCAGTCCTCGTCTCGAGAGGGGGCATGCAGGTGCGCTTTCCTCCTGATCTGTAGCAGCAGTGTCACGCTTCCCATCTCGTGAGTCATGGGATCTGTGGCTTACCCACGAGGCTTTCGCACAGGGCTGTCCCACGTGCCACCGTGGTGGGAGTCGATCCTCGGCGTGAAACTCGAGGCAGTGCAGGGAAAACAGGTTCCGCTGGAATGGACTGAGACATCTGGGGGACTCTGGGAATGGCGCAACGACCCTGGAGTTCCTCTCGCCTTTCCTGTGGAGAGCGCCTCCTCTTGAGATGCGCCAGGAACGCCCAGAAATCTTTCCCGGGCAAGCAGCGAAAGGATCCCTCATCTCGAGCTACGAGGCGGAAACGGGACTCCTCTGGATGTGTGCAGGACCCGCGTGCGTCCTCTCGAGTGGAGACGGGTATGTCGGGGAGCTTCTTGAGTTGCAGCAAGGGTGTGAAGGACCTTTTGGAAGTTCCAGAGGTTAGGTGTGATTAGTGTCGAGAAGCATCGGCGGAAATGGGCCTCATTTCGCCTGGAGGCGAGTACCTCCTGGATTTTCTCGAGTTGCGGCAGGTGCTCTCGTCTTACGACGGTGACTTAAGGCACCCGCTCTGGTGGCCTCAGGACTGGCCAGTCCCCATTCGACTTGCTCGGGGGCCGCTCGGGATTCCTCTCCCTTCGATGCCGGGGCCTAAGACCTTGTGTGGAGTCGGAGGCGGAACCTGAGGATTCCTCTCCAGTGCTGACATGGATCTTGCGGTACTTCTGGAGTCTGCCCAGGAGAGTCAGTCCTCGTCTCGAGAGGGGGCATGCACGTGCGCTTTCCTCCCGAGCTGTAGTAGCAGTGTCACGCTTCCCGTCGTGTCGATCATGGGATCTGTGGCTTTCCCTCGAGGCTTTCCCACGAGGCTTTCCCACGAGGCTTTCCCACAGGGCTGTCTCACGTGCCACCCTGGTGTGAGTCGATCCTCGGCGTGAAAGTCGAGGCAGTGCAGGGAAAGGAGGTTCCTCTGGAATGGACTGGGACATCTGGGGGACTCTGGGAATGGTGGCACGACCCTGGAGTTCCTCTCGCCGTTCCTGTGGAGAGCGCCTCCTCTTGAGATGCGACGGGAACGCCGGGAATTCTTTCCCGACCAAGCAGGGAAAGGATCCCTCATCTCGAGCTACGAGGTGGAAACGGGGCTCCTCTGGATGTGGGCCGAACCCCGTGCTTTCTTTCGACTGGAGACGGGTATGTCGGGGAACTTCTTGAGTTGCAGTAAAGGTGTCAAGGACCCTTTGGAAGTTCCAGAGGTTAGATGTGATTAGCCTCGAGACGCCTCAGCCAAAATGGGCCACATCTCGCCCGGAGGGGGGAACCTCCTGGTTTTCTCGAGTTGCGGCTTGTGCTCTCGACTTACGACGGGGACCTCATGGACCCGCTCTGTTGGCCTCAGGAAAGGTCATTCCCCATGCGAGTTGCTCGGTGGCCTCTCAGGATTCCTCGCCCGTCGATGCCGGCGCCTAAGACCTTGTGTGGAGTCGGACCAGAACCTGAGGATTCCTCTCCCGTGCTCACATGGATCTTGGCGTACTTCTGGAGTCTCCCAAGGGGCGTCAGTCCTCGTCTCGAGTGGGGTCATGCAGGTGTGCTTTCCTCCTGAGCAGTAGCAGCAGTGTCTCGCTTCCCGTCTTGTGGATCAAGGGATCTGTGTCTTTCCCTCGAGGCTTTTCCATGGGCTTTCCCACAGGGCTATTCCACGTGCCACCATGCAGTGCTGGGAAAACAGGAACCTCCTTCCCCACATAGGGGGTACACTGTCCCCTTGGGCGTGTATCTCCGGGGCATTCGCGCTTGGGGGTTGCCACGGATGTTGGCCTCAGGCTCCACATGAGAAAAGCCCCTAATGGCATTAGCTGCCGGTCCAGACGCTGGCCCCTCAGGTCTCTGGCCGGAGCCTTGGGCTCCAGGCAACTCAAAGCCCTCGGGGCTGGTGCTCTGGGACTGCTGTAGGGAAAGGACGCCAGGAGCCCACGGAGGAGTTGGGGAGGCGCAGGTGGCATATGGAGGCGAGGACAGCGTGGGATCTAGGTGGAGGCGCTGGAGAGAGCGTCCGTTGTCCCGGAATGCCTCGGAGGAGCCAGCGGGGGACAGTCCAGGCCCAGGGACCTGTGGTATGTGAAAAGGTGGGAAACCCCAGAACAAGGCAGGCTGGGAAAGGGGGCGTGGGCGGCCAATTCAAAGGGACCTAGGGGGCGTTTCCTGGGCGGTGAGCTCCCTTGGCACTGCTGAGGGCCCCTGATTGATCCACCCGGGGTTGATCCCACCATCCGCTGCGAGGGAGGGCCACAAACCAAAGCCCCCGAACTGCCCACCCACCCCAACGGGGATCTTGGCGGTCCGGGGCACAGCTGTGCCCGGGAAAAGCCCACTCACTCCACGGGACTCCGTCCAGGGTCTCTGCTTGGAAAGAGGCCAGGGGCGGCCCCCTCCATCTACGCACCCAAACCCTATTGACGTCAATGGGGGTGGAGACGCCTCCCGCTCTCCAGAGTCCTGGGCTGCTGGGCCCCCGCACACTCGGCCAGTAGTCTGCAGCGCACCTGTGTGCCTCTCCCACCATGGCTTCGTCCAGCTCCTCCAGCACCTCAAGCGGTACGTTTGCCCTCGGTCCCTGGGGTCGGATCACGTCTCAGGGGATTTGCGGGTGGCCCGGGCAAGGGCTCTCGGCCCACGTGTCGAACCCCGCTCCCGCCCGAGAACGGCGGGGACCCATCGGCCGGGCCCGGGGTTCCCAGGCGTCAGGTGTGCCCAAAGTTGGAGGGCGTTGCATCGTTCGTTCATCTTGCTCCTTTGGCACACACATGGCTTCTCCGTTCTCTTTTCTGGGAAGACAGTGTTGTTTTAGGGGGCGTGCTGCGGGAGTCAGGGGCCGGTGGGAGCGGGTGCTGTGCTGGGATGAGGCCCTTTATCCTCACATCTTCCTGTGGGAACGGGAGTCGGGGAGCTCTGTGGCCTTGCCGCCTTCAGTGGCTTCCTCTGCACACGGGCTTAGTGCCTTCTGCCTTCTGTCAGTCGTTACGGGGTTTGGGCTTCGCTTTGGCGGCCTTGGCCTTGGCCCTGGCCTGGGCCTTGGCCTTACCCTTGGCGTTGCCCTTGCCCTTGCCCTTGGCCTTCGGCTTGGCCTTCCCTAGGCCTTGTCCTTGGCCTTACCTTGTCCTTGCCCTTACCTTTTCCTTGCCCTTAAACTTAAACTTGACCTTGACTTTGACCTTGAACTTGAACTTGACCTTGACTTTGAACTTGAACTTGACCTTGACCTTGACCTTGAACTTGAACTTGACTTTGACCTTGAACTTGACCTTGAACTTGAAGTTGAACTTGAACTTGACCTTGACTTTGACCTTGAACTTGAACTTGAACTTGACCTTGAACTTGAACTTGACCAACAACGGGAGACCAGATTTGCTCAGAGCACCGGAGGTCCAGAGGCAGGGCCGTGTATCTCCCCTTCCCTTTGTGATCATTGCAAAGACATTCCTAGCTGATAGCGGGAGTGCCCATGAAGAAGCAAGCAGTGGGAGTGTGTTTGACACGACTGTGTGCCTCAACTCCACAAGGGGCCTTTCCTCTCGAAGTAGGCCCCATGTCCCCTTGGGGAGGGTGTCATGCCTCTTTTCTCCACACTGCCAAAGGGTGGAGCAAAGCTCGCTCTGTCAGAGGTACAAAAACAGCAATTGAATGGATTTTCAAGCTCTTGCTAGGCTGCACCCTTTCAGGGCCCACTTTACTGAAACAGGTGCTCTGTGGCCCCCGGTTGGGTATGCAGGTTCACAAACAGGGTGAGATCCTGTCCAAGCCAACAATTTTCCTGAAAGACCTAGGCTCACTAAAGCTCTCCTCCAGAGCAAAGGGGATAGAGGAGATGTATGGAGGAGTCTTTGCCTTTCCCTGTGAGTGTGGGGCTACTCCCTACGGCCCCAAGCTCAGGGATAACTGCCTCTAAGAAAGGAATGGCAAGAAGCGCTAATCTTGGAGGTTGGGACAGGGAGTTCGCAGCATGTGGGGAAAGAAAGACTTCTTCGGGGAAGAAGAGGCAACCACCGGGGGTGTGTTCGCAAGCCTCTATTTGGAAGGAACACGTTTGCTTATACAACTCAAGACCTCCAGATCTGCTCAGAGGACTGAAGTTCCAGAGACAGGGCCATGTATCTCCCCTTCCCTTTGAGATCCTTGCCAAGACATTCCTAGCAGATTGTCGGAGTGCCCATGAAGAAGCAAGCAGCGGGAGTGTGCTTGACATCACTGGCTGCCTACCTGGGCTCAGCTCCTCAAGGGGCCTTTCTCTCCTGGTAGGCCCTATGTCCCCTTTGGGAGAGGGTTGTGCCCTCTTCCCTCCACACTGCCAAAGGGTGGAGGTGGAGCAAACTCGTTCTCTCCGAGGTAAAAGAAAGACAAATTGGATGGATCTTTAAGCTCTTGCTATGCTGCACCCCTCCAGGACCCACTCGAGCAAAACAGGTGCCCTGTGGCCCCCAGGTCGGGTATGCAGGTTCACACACCGGGTGTGATCCCGTCAAAGCCAAGAATTTTCCTGACAGACCTAGGCTCACTAGAGCTCTCCTCCAGAGGAAAGGGGACAGAAAAGATGTGTGTGTGGAGGTGGCTCTGCCTTTCCAGGTCCCAATCTCAGGGATAACTGCCCCTAAGAAAGGAACTGCTGCTGCTGCTGCTGCTGCTGCTGCTGCTGCTGCTGCTGCTGCTGCTGCTGCTGCTAAGTTGGTTCAGTCGTGTTCGACTCTGTGCGACGCCATAGACGGTAGCCCACTAGGCTCCCCCGTCCCTGGGATTCTCCAGGCAAGAACAGTAAGTGGGTTGCCATTGCCTTCTCCAATGCATGAAAGTGAAAATGAAAGTGCAGTCGCTCAGTCGTGTCCGACCCTCAGCGACCCCATGGACTGCAGCCTACCAGGCTTCTCTGTCCATAGGATTTTCTGAAAGGAACTGCAAGAAGCACTTTTCCAGGAGGCTGGGAAAGGGAGTTTGCAGGATGTGGGGAAAGAGAGCCTCCTTCGGGGAAGAATAGGCGGCCACTTGTTTTGTGTTGCAAACCTCTATTTGGAAGGAACAGGTTAGCTTATACAAAGGGAGACCTCCAGATCTGCTCAGAGGACCGAAGTTGCAGAGGCAGGTCGGTGTATCTTCCCTTCACTTTGCGATCCTTGCAAAGACATTCCTTGCTGCTAGATGACTCAGCAAGGGCCTTTGAGACTGTTGTTTTCTTTCCTAGGTTCAAAGATTCCTTCAGTTCCTAATATAGATATCCTAGAAATGATATGACATCCGTGAAAATCTGATATGTCCTGGTCAAATGCTGTCAGTTATCATTCCAGTTATCATATTAAAGCATTTCAAGTCGCAGCAGTGACCAGATGACATTGTCAATTTCTATTTCATCAGGTTTTAACCATGTCCTCTGTGGTTTCACACTGATGCCTTTGCAGAAATACTGCTACTTCAAGATATATGGAAAATACTTTTTTTTAAGCTTACTGATAATTTGTTTGTTTGTTTGCTTGTCTTCTGGTAAGCTGCTACCAGATGGAATTTAGTCTCCTCTCTAGGTTAAGAGAACTAAGTTTTCTTAGAATGCAATTTTTGATCACAGACTATGAGTTTCTCTACCTTTCATTGATTTATAATTGTTTTCATCATCTGTTTTTTTACTTCGGTAAAGTAAATAAGCCTTATTTAAGATTTTGGTACATGTAGGATGGACTAAGCTTTCCCCACTCTTGCAAGTTCCCTTAACCCTTCAGATTCTTCTCGTGGGACCAAGATCTCACTTTCCTCCAGAGGGACAATCCAAGCTTTTTATCAGTTGATCTGCCCCTGACATCAGAGTCAAGTTGAGCACGAGTTGGCCTATAATTTAGGCATGAAACTATGACTACATAAAGAAAAGGTGACTTTATGATTCAGGGATGGCCATGATATGCCTTGCACTTCAGAGAAAATGGGTTAAAATGATTTTTTTTTCCTTCAAAACTGCACACCCAGTTCTTTCAGCATATGCAATTGAAAACATCTAGTCATTAGGTCAGTTTTCATTCCAATCCCAAAGAAAGGCAATGACAAAGACTATTCAAGCTGCTGCACAATTGCACTCATCTCACACACTAGTAAAGTAATGCTCAAAATTCTCCAAGTTCACATGAACTGTGAACTTCCAGATGTTCAAGAGGGATTTAAAAAATGCAGAGAAACCAGAGATCAAATTGCCAACATCCACTGGATCATTGAAAAAGCAAGAGAGTTCCGGAAAAAAAAAAAAACCATCTATTTCTGCTTTATTGACAATGCCAAAGCCTTTGACTGTGTGGATCACAAGAAACTGGGAAAAATTCTGAAAGAGATGGGAATACCAGACCACCTGACCTGTCTCTTGAGAAACCTGTATGCAGGTCAGGAAGAAACAGTTCGAACTGGACATGGAACAACAGACTGGTTCTACATAGGAAAAGGAACATGTCAAGGCTGTATATTGTCACCCTGCTTATTTAACTTATATGCAGAGTACAGCATGAGAAACACTGGGCTGGAGGAAGCACACGCTGGAATCAAGGTTGCTGGGAGAAATATCAATAATCTCAGATATTCAGATGACACCACCCTTATGGCAGAAAGTGAAGAAGAGCTAAAGAGTCTCCTGATGAAAGTGAAAGAGGAGAGTGAAAAAGTTAGCTTAAAGCTCAGCATTCAGAAAACTACAATCATTGCATCCAGTCTCATCACTTCATGGCAAATAGATGGGAAAACATTGGAAACAGCAGCAGACTATTTTGGGGGGCTTGGAAATCACTGCAGGTGATGGCTGCCTCCATGAACTTAAAACATATCTATGACTTGGAAGAAAAGTGATGACCAAACTAGACAGCATATTAAAAAGCCGAGACGTTGCTTTGCCAACAAAGATCCATCCGGTCAAGGCTATGGTTTTTCCATATGTCATGGATGGATATGAAAGATGCACTATAAAGAAAGTGACAGCTGAAAATGTGATGCTTTTGAACTGTGGTGTTGGAGAAGATGCTTGTAGGTCGCTTAGACTACAAGGAGACGCAACCACTCCATCCTAAAGGAAATCAGGTCTGAATATCCATTGGAAGGACTAATACTGAACCTGAAACTCCAATACTTTGGCCACTTGATGTGAAGAGCTGACTCACTTGGAAGTTGCTTTGATTTGCCTATGAGTGTGGGAGCCCTCCCTGGGCAAAGGGCCTCAGGGGTCATTGCCACTGAATCATGACATCCAAGCAAGCGCATTCCAGCTGTGTGACATGCAGGAAGCAGGAGACTGGGACATCTGTCTTCCTTAGAGGAAGGAAAGTCATCCACAGAGAGTGTGTTTTCAGGCCTCTCTTTGCAGCAAGTGTTTTGCTTCTCAGACATCAGAGCTGCAGGCTTGCTCTGAGGGCCTCAATTCCAGAGTCAGGGCTGTGTGTCTCACTGCACTTTCCAAGCATTGCAGACACATTCCTAGGTTGGAGCAGTGCTTCCCATGAGAAAGAAGCCTCGGGAGTGTGTCTGAGCGGGCTGAGTGCCATGCTAGGGTCACCTAGTCGAGGGCACCTTGCACATCCAATGGGCCCCAGGCGAGTAGCTATGGACCGGCCCCTCGGTTGAGATATCCCAAAGCAGGGAACAAAGCTAGCTCTGTCTGTCAGAAGGAGGAAAACAGCAATGGGATGGATTTTCAAGCAGTTGCTAAGTCACACCATGTGAGGGCTCCGCGGGAAAGAAATGCGAATTTTGGCCTCTAGGCCCAGTATCCAGATGTGTGCACAGGATATTTTCCCCACAGGATCCAAGAATGTTCCAGACAGACCTAAGCTCACTAGCTCTCTCCTGCAGAGGAAATGAAATATTGTTGCTGAACCACGAAAAGATGCTGGGATTCTTGGCTTATGGAGGAGAAGAATTCAATCCAGGGCCCAAGACGAGGCTTGATTGCTCAGAGCTTTTGTGCAATCGAGTCTTATTCAAGTAGAAAGGAGATAGAGAAAGCTTCTGACAGAGACATCACAAGGGGCAGAAAGTGTACCCCCTTGCTAGTGTTAGTAATGGAGTTATATACTCTCCAATAAGTTATTACAACGAACAAAAGAATGTCTGGAGGTTGTAAAGACTCACTAGACCTACTCCCATCATTTACATTTTAAGATAACAGGATTAGCCAGAAGGTTTTTCCAGAGACCGTCCTCAAGAAGGATGCATGATTGTTATGTAATCCGAAGGAATGTAGAGGGAAAAAAGTGTGCCCTTTCTTCCTCCTTGAGAATTCTAGACCCCTCTCTCCTTGGGGACCCTCGAACTTCTTATAAACCTGCCTTGGCAATGACTCTCTCCGAAACATGATTGAACAGCCGTTTGGAGCTTCCTTTGACTTTCCCTGGGAGGGAGGGAGCCCTCCCTGAGCACAGGGCCTCAGGGGCCATGGCCAATGAAAACTAATCTCCCAGTAAGTGCTTTTCAGCCCTGTGTGACTCTCAGCCCACAGGAGGCTGAGAAAACTCTCTTCCTTGGAGGAAGGAAAGGCAGCCCAAGAGTGTGTTTTCAGGCCTGTATCTTGCAGCAAGTGTTTGGCTTGTTAGACATAAGACCTGCAGGCCTGCTCCAACAGACTCCATTCCAGAATCAGGGCCTTGTGTCTCCCTGCAGTTTCCTGGCCTCGCAAACACATTCCTAGGGGAGAGCAATCCTGCCCATGGGGAAGCAGGCTGCGGGAGTGTGTCTGAGGGGGCCAGGTGCCATGCTGGGGTCACCTGGTCGAGGGCACCTTGCACCTCCAATGGACCCCAGGCAAGGAGTTGCAGGCCACCACCTTGCTTCTGAAATCCCAAAGTGGGGAGCAAAGCTCGCTCTGTCAGAGGGAAGAAAACAGCAACAGGATGGATTTTCAAGCAGTTGCTAGGCTGTACTGCGTTAGGGCTCCAAGGAAGAAAAATGCAGATGTTAGCCCCTACGACTGGTATCCAGGTGGGCTCCCAGGATGATTTCCCCGCAGGATCCAAGAACGTTCCAGACAGACCTGGGCTCACTAGCTCCCTCCTGCAGAGGAAACATGATAGAACAGCTGTTTGGAGGTTGCTTTGACTTCCCCTGGGAGGGTAGGATCCCTCCCTGGGTGCAGGGCCTCAGGGGCCATTGCCGCTGAGAAATGCCCTCTAAGCCAGACCTTTCCAGCCTTGTATGACTCAGCACGGAGGAGACTGGAAAAGCTATCTTCCTTGGAGGAAGGAAAGGCAGCCCCAGAGAGTGTGTTTTCACACCTGTATCTCGCAGCAAGCGTTTGCCGTCTCAGACGTCAGACCTCCAGGCCTGCTCCAATGGCCTCAGTTCCAGAGTCAGGGCCGTGTGTCTCCCTGCATTTTCTGAGCCTTGGGAACACATTCCTAGGTCAGAACAGTCCTGCCCATGGGGAAGGAGGCTGCGGGAGTGTGTCTGAGGGGGTCGGGTGCCATGCTGGGGTCCAGTAGACCTGGTACCTCCAATAGACCCCAGGACAACAGCGGTGGGGCTCCCCCTGGCTTCCGAAATGCCAAAGCGAGAAGCAAAGCTAGCTCTATCAGAAGGAAGAAAAGAGCAATTAGATGGATGTTCAGGCTGTTGCTGGGCCGCACCACTTCAGGTTACCCCCCGAGAGGAGCAGGCGCCCTGTGGCCCCTCGGTCCCATATGCAGGTTAACACACAGGATGTGTCCCCATAGGAGCCAAGAATTTTCCTGACAGACCTAGGCTCACTAGAGCTCTCCTACAGGGCAAAAGGGATAGAACAGACTGTGGATGTGACTCTGCCTTTCCCAGCGAGCATGGGGCCCTCCCTACGGCCCCGGGCTCCAGGGAAAATTGTCCCTGAAAAATGACCTCCAAGAAGCGCTTTTCCAGCAGGCTGGGATGCAGAGTTCACAGGATGTGGGGAAAGTGATCGTCCTTCAGGGAAGAAGAGGCAGCCACCCAGTGTGTGTTTGCAAGCCTGTATTTGGAAGAAACTGGTTTGCTTCTTCAAGGGGAGACCTCCAGGTCTGCTCAGAGGACCGAAATTCCAGAGGCAGCACCATGCATCTCCCCTGTCCTTTCTGAGCCTTGGAAAGACATTCCTAGCTTATAGCGGTATTGCTCATGAAGAAGCAGGATGCAGGAATGTGTCAGACATGACTGGGTGCCTTCCTGGGTTCAGCTCCGTGAGGGGCCTTTCCACTCAGAGTAGGTCCCATGCCTCCTTGGGGAGGAAGTGGGGCCCGCTTGCCTCCAAATTGCCAAAGGCTGGAACAAAGCTAGTTCTATCAGAGGTAAGAAAAGAGCAATTGGATGGATGTGGAAGCTGTTGCTGGGCCGCACTGCTTCAGGCCCCCCACCCCTCCGGCCCCGAGAGAAACAGGCGCCCTGTGGCCCCTCGGTCCTGTATGCAGTTTCACACATAGAATGTGTCCCCATAGGAGCCAAGAATTTTCCTGACAGACCTAGGCTCACTAGAGCTCTCCTACAGAGCAAAGGGGATGGGACAGATGTGTGGCTGTGGCTCTGCCTTTCCCTGGGAGTGTGGAGCCACTCCCTATGGCCCCGGGCTCCAGGGGAAATTGCCCCTGAATAATGACCTCCAAGAAGCGCTTTTCCAACTGGCTGAGACGTGGAGTTCTCAGGATGCAGGGAAAGCGAGTGTCCCTTCGGGGAAGCAAAGGCAGTCACCTGTTATCATTACTTACTAGAATAGTAGGTACCTTCTCTGGTTGGGCAGAGGCCTTCCCTACCTGATCTGAAAAAGAAAATGAAGTAGCTCGCTGATTTGAGAAATAATTCCCAGACTTGGGTTTCCAACCAGTATAGAATCCGACAATGGCCCTGTCTTTGTAGCCGCGTTAATTAACAGGTATGTGAAGCTCTAAATATCAGTGGAAATTACATACAGCATATAGGCCCCAGTGTTCTGGAATGGTGGAAAGAAACAACCAAACTCTTGAAGAGACTCTTTCAAAATGGATCATAGAGACTGACTGTACATGGATGGGCTTACTTCTGGCAGACTTACTCATATTACGGGTAACTGCACGTTCCCATAGTTGTTGTCCTTATGAAATTTTCTATGGGAGAACCCCCCACCCCAAATGAGGCAGGTGTTAGCAGATTTGCCACAAGTAAGGAGGTGGGATTTCACAGCAGCTGGAACAATTAGGTAAGGTAATAAATCAGGTAACTAAGTTTGTGTAAAAAAAAAATATCATTCCCCCTTGAGGAACAGATTCATGAATTTGTGCCCAGTGATCAGGTGTGGCTCAATGACTGGAAACACAATTCCTTGGCCTGACATCGGAAAGGTCCTTATACTGTTGTTTTAGCCACAATTCTGAAAGAGAAGGGAATACTAGACCACCTAACCTGCCTCTTGAGAAATCTGTATGAAGGTCAGGAAGCAACAGTTAGAGCAGGACATGGAACAACATACTGGTTCCAAAAAGGAAAAGGAGTATGTCAAGGCTGTATATTGTCACCCTGTTTATTTAGCTTATATGCAGACTACATCATGAAAAATGCTGGGATGGAAGATACCTGAGCTGGAATCAAGATTGCCGGAAGAAATAGCAATAAACTTAGATATGCAGATGTCACCACCATTATGGCAGAATGGGAAGAGGAACGCGTATGTCGGGGAACTTCTTGAGTTGCAGCAAAGGTGTGAAGGACCCTTTCGAATTCCAGAGGTTAGGTGTGGTTAGTCTCGAGATGCCTCAGCAGAAATGGGCCTCATGGCGCCTGGAATGGAGAGGCTTCTGGATATTCCCCAGTTTCAGCAGGTGCTCTCAAGTTACCACGGGGACTTCAGGGACCCGCTCTGGCGGCCTCAGGAAAGGCCAGTCATCATGCGTGTTGCTAGGGGGCCTCTCGTGATTCCTCTCCCGTCGGAACCGGGGCCTAAGAAGTTGTGTGGATTCGGGGCCGGAACCTGAGGATTCCTCACCAATGCTGACATGGATCATGGGGTAATTATGGAGTCTCCCCAGGGGAGTCAGTCCTCGTCTCGAGAGGGGGCATGCAGGTGCGCTTTCCTCCTGATCTGTAGCAGCAGTGTCACGCTTCCCATCTCGTGAGTCATGGGATCTGCGGCTTTCCCTCCAGGATTTTCCACGAGGCTTTCCCACGAGGCTTTCCCACAGGGCTGTCCCACTAGGCTTTCGCACAGGGCTGTCTCACGTGCCACCATGGTGGCAGTCGATCCTCGGCGTGAAAGTCGAGGCAGTGCAGGGAAAACAGGTTCCTCTGGAATGGACTGAGACATCTGGGGGACTCTTGGAATGGTGGAACGACGCTGGCATACCTCTCGCCTTTCCTGTGGAGAGCGCCTCCTCTTGAGATGCGACGGGAACGCCGGGAATTCTTTCCCGGCCACCAGCGAAAGGATCCCTCATCACGAGCTACGAGCAGAAACGGGGCTCTTCTGGATGTGGGCCGGACCCTCGTGCTTCCTCTCGAGTGGAGACAGGTATGTCAGGCAACTTCTTGAGTTGCAGCAAGGGTGTGAAGGACCTTTTGGAAGTTACAGACTTTAGGTTTGATTAGCTTCGAGAAGCCTCAACGGAAATGGGCCTCA
This sequence comes from Ovis canadensis, assembly GCF_042477335.2. Classification (NCBI taxonomy): domain Eukaryota; kingdom Metazoa; phylum Chordata; class Mammalia; order Artiodactyla; family Bovidae; genus Ovis; species Ovis canadensis. The sequence goes on from NC_091252.1 coordinate 7,673,871, forward strand.
TCTCGCCTGGAGGGAAAAACCTCCTGGATTTTCTCGAGTTGCGGCAGGTGCTCTCGACTTACGACGGGGACCTCAGGGACACTCTCCGGTGGCCTTAGGAAAGGCCAGTCCCCATGCGAGTTGCTCGGGGGCCTCTCGGCATTCCTCTCCGTTCGATGCCGGGGCCTAAGACCTTGTGTGGAGTCGGGGCCAGAACCTGAGGATTCCTCTCCAGGGCTGACATGGATCTTGGGGTACTTCTGGAGTCTCCCCAGGAGAGTAAGTCCTCGTCTCGAATGGGGGCATGCACGTGCGCTTTCCTCCAGAGCAGTAGCAGCAGTGTCACGCTTCCTATCGCGTGGATCAAGGGATCTGTGGCTTTCCCTCGAGGCTTTCCCACGAGGTTTTCCCACGTGGCTTTCCCACGAGGCTTTCCCACGTGGCTTTCCCACGAGGCTTTAACACAGGGCTGTCCCACCTGCCACCGTAGTGGGAGTCGATCCTCGGCGTGAAAGTCGAGGCAGTGCATGGAAAATAGGTTCCTCTGGAATGGACTGAGACATCTGGGGGCTCTCGGAATGGTGGCACGACGCTGGAGTTCCTCTCGCCTTTCCTATTGCGACTGCCTCCTCTTGAAATGCAACGGGAACGCCGAGAATTCTTCCCCGACCAAGAAGCGAAAGGATGCCTCATCTCGAGCCACTAGGCGGAAACGAGGCTCCTCTGGATGTGCCCAGGACCCTCGTGCTTCCTCTAGAGTGGAGACGGGTAAGTCGGGGAACTTCTCGAGTGGCAGCAAGGGAGTGAAGGACCTTTTGGAAGTTCCAGAGGTTAGGTGTGATTAGCCTCGAGAAGCATCAGTGGAAATGGGACTCTTCTCGCCTGGAGGGCAAAACCTCCTGGATTTTTTCGAGTTGCGGCTGGTGCTCTCGACTTACCACGGGGACCTCAGGGACACGATCTGGTGGCCTCAGGAAAGGCCAGTCCCCATGCAGGTTTCTCGTGGGCATCTTGGGATTCCTCTCACTTTGATGCCGGGGCCTAAGACCTTGTGTGGAGTTGGGCCCGGAACATGAGGATTCCTCTCCAGTGTTGAAATGGATCTTGGGTCACTTCTGGAGTCTCCCCAGGGGAGTGAGTCCTCGTCTCGAGAGGGGGCATGCACGTGCGCTTTCCTTCCGACCTGTAGCAGCAGTGTCACGCTTCCCGTCGCGTGGATCAAGGGATCTGTGGCTTTCCCTCGAGGCTTTCCCACGAGGCTTTCCCACAGGGCTGTCCCACGTGAGACTGTGGTGGGAGTCGATCCTCGGCGTGAAATTCGAGGCAGTGCAGGGAAAACAGGTTCCTCCGGAATGGACTGAGACATCTGGGGGACTCTTGGAATGGTGGCACGACACTGGAGTTGCTCTCACCTTTCCTGTGGAGAGCACCTCCTCTTGCGATGCGACGGGAACGCCCAGGATTCTCTCCCGAACAATCAGCGAAAGGATCCCTCATCTTCATCTACGAGGCGGAAACGGAGCTCTTCTGGATGTGGGCGGGACCCACGTGCTTTCTCTCGAGTGGAGAGGGGTATGTCGGGGAACTTCTTGAGTTGCAACAAGGGTGTGAAGGACCGTTTGGAAGTTCCAGAGGTTAGATGTGATTAGCCTCGAGACGCCTCAGCGGAAATGGGCCTCATCGAGCCTGGATGGGAGAACTTCCTGGATTTTCTCGAGTTTTGGCAGGTGGTCTCGTCTTACGACGGTGACCTAAGGAACCCGCTCTGGTGACCTCAGGACTGGCCAGTCCCCATACGACTTGTTCGGTGGCCTCCTGGGATAACACTCCCGTCGATGCCAGGGCCTAAGTTGTTGTGTGGAGTCGGGGCCGGAACCTGAGAATTCCTCTCCAGTGCTGAAATGGATATTGGGGTAATTCTGGAGTCTCCCCAGGGAAGTCAGCCCTCCGCTCTAAGGGACATGCACGTGCGCTTTCCTCCCGAGCTGTAGCAGCAGTGTGACGCTTGCCATCGCGTCGATCATGGGATCTGTGGCTTTCCCTCGAGGATTTCCCTCGAAGCTTTCTCACGAGGATTTCGTACAGAGCTGTCCAACGTGCCACCGTGGTCGGAGTCGATCCTCGGCGTGAAAGTAGAGGCAGCACAGGGAAAACAGGTCCTCTGGAATGGACTGAGACAATGGGGGACTCTTGGTTTGGTGGCACGACCCTGGTGTTCCTTTCGCGTTTCCTGTGGAGAACCCATCCTCTTGAGATGGGACGGGAATGCCCAGAATTCTTTCCCGACCAAGCAGGGAAAGGATCCCTCATGTCAAGCTAGGAGGCGGAACGGGGCTCCTCTGGATATGGGCGGGAACTTCGTGCTTCCTCTCGAGTGGAGACAGGTAAGTCGGGGAACTTCTTCAGTTGCAGCAAGGGTGTGAAGGACCTTTTGAAAGTCCCAGATGTTAGGTGTGATTAGCCTCGAAACGCCTCAGCGGAAATGGGCCTCATCTCACCTGGAGGGCAAAACCTCGTGGATTTTCTCGAGTTGCGGCAGGTGCTCTCGACTTACGACGGGGACCTCAGGGACCCGCTCTGGTGGCCTCAGGAAAGGCCGGTCCCCATGCGAGTTTCTCGGGGTCCTCTCAGGATTCCTCTCCCTTTGATGCCAGGGCCTAAAACCTTGTGTGGAATCCGGGCCGGAACCTGAGGATTCCTCTCCAGTGCTGACATGGATCTTGGGGTACTTCTGGAGTCTTCCCAGGGGAGTAAGTCCTCGTCTCCAATGGGGGCATGCACGTGCGCTTTCCTCCAGAGTGGTAGCAGCAGTGTCACGCTACCGTCGCGTGGATCAAGGGATCTGTGGCTTTCCCTCAAAGCTTTCCCACGAGGCTTTCCCACAGGGCTCTCCCACGTGCCACCGTGGTGGTAGTCGATCCTCGGCGAGAAAGTCGAGGCAGTGCAGGGAAAACAGGTTCCTCTAGAATGGACTGAGATATTTGGGGGACTCTTGGAATGGCGGCACGACGCTGGAGTTCCTCTCGCCTTTCCTGTGGAGAGTACCTCCTCTTGAGATGCGACGGGAATGCCCAGAATTCTTTCCCGACCAAGCAGGGAAAGGATCCCTCATCTCAAGGGGCGAGGCGGAAATGGGGCTTCTCTGGATGTGGGCGGGACCCTCGTGCTTCCTCTAGAGTGGAGAGGGGTATGTCAGGGAACTACTTGAGTTGCAGCAAGGGTGTGAAGGACCTTTTGGAAGTTCCAGAGGTTAGGTGTGATTAGCCTCCAGACTCCTCAGCGAAAATGGGCCTCATCTCGTCTGCAGGGCAAAACCTCCTGGATTTTCTCGAGTTGCGGCAGGTGCTGTCGAATTAAGTCGGGGACCTCAGGGACCCGCTCTTGTGGCCTCAGGAAAGGCCAGTCCCCATGCGAGTTGCTCGCGGGCCTCTGGGGACTCCTCACCGTTGGATGCCGGATCCTAAGACCTTGTGTGGAGTCGGGGCCGGAACCTGAGGATTCCTCTCCAGTGCTGACACGGATCTTGGGGTACTTCTGGAGTCTCCTCAGCGGAGTAAGTCCTCGTCTCGAATGGGGGCATGCACGTGCGCTTTCCTCCAGAGCGGCAGCAGCAGCGTCACGCTTCCCGTCGCGTGGACAAGGGATCTGTGGCTATACCTCGAGGTTTTCCCACGAGGCTTTCCCAAGAGGCTTTCCCACAGGTCTGTCCCATGTGCCCCCGTGGTTGGAGTCGATCCTTGCCGTGAAAGTCGAGTCAGTGCAGGGAAAACAGGTTCCTCTGGAATGGGCGGAGACATATGGGGGACTCTTGGAATGGTGGCACGACGCTGATGTTCCTCTCGCCTTTCCTGTGGAGAGCGCCTCCTCTTGAGATGCGACGGGAACGCCGGGAATTCTTTCCCGATCAAGCAGGGAAAGGATCCCTCATCTCGAGCTACGAGGCGGAAACGGGCTCCTCTGGAGGTGGGCGGGACCCTCGTGCTTTCTCTAGAGTGGAGACGGGGATGTCGGGGAAATTCTTGAGTTGAAGCAAGGTGTGAAGGACCTTTTGGAAGTTCCAGAGGTTAGGTGTGATTAGCCTCGAGAAGCCTCACTGGAAATGGTCCTCATCTCGCATGGAGGCCAAAACCTCCTGGATTTTCTCGAGTTTCGGCAGGTGCTCAAGACTTATAACGGGGTCCTCCGGGACCGGCTCTGGTGGCCTCAGGAAAGGCCAGTCAGCATGCGAGTTCCTCGGGGGCCTCTCGGGATTCCTCTCCAGTCCATGCCGGGGCCTAAGACCTTGTGTGGAGTCGGGGCCTGAACCTGCGGATTCCTCTCCAGTGCTGACATGGATCTTGGGGTACTTCTGGAGGCTCCCCAGGGGAGTAAGTCCTCGTCTCGAATGGGGTCATGCACGTGCGCTTTCCTCCCGATCGGTAGCAGCAGTGTCACGCTTCCGGTCGCGTTTATCAAGGGATCTGTGGCTTTCCCTGGAGGCTTTCCCACCAGGCTTTCCCACGAGGCTTTCCCACAGGGCTGTCCCATGTGCCACCGTGGTGGGAGTCGATCCTCGGCGTGAAAGTAGAGGCAGTGCATGGAAAACAGGTTCCTCTGAAATGGACTGAGACAATGGGGGACTCTTGGTTTGGTGACACGACGATGGTGTTCCTTTCGCCTTTCCTGTGTAAAACGCATCCTCTTGAGATGGGACGGGAATGCCCAGAATTCCTTCCCGATCAAGCAGCCAAAGGATCCCTCATGTCGAGCTAGGAGGCGGAAACGGGGCTCCTCTGGATGTGGGCGGGACCCTCGTGCTTCCTCTCGAGTGGAGACAGGTATGTCGGGGAACTTCTTGAGTTGAAGCAAGGGTGTGAAGGACCTTTTGAAAGTCCCAGATGTTAGGTGTGATTAGCCTTGAGACGCCTCAGCGGAAATGGGCCCCATATCGCCTGGAGGGCAAAACCTCCTGGATTTTCTCGAGTTGCGGCAGGTGCTCTCGACTTATGTCGGGGACCTCAGGGACCCGCTCTGGTGGCCTCAGGAAAGGCCAGTCCCCATTCGAGTTCCTCGGGTGCCTTTGGGGATTCCTCTCCCTTCGATGCCGGGGCCTAAGGCCTGTGTGGAGGCGGGGCCGGAACCTGAGGATTCCTCTCCTATGCTGACATGGATCTTGGGGTACTTCTGGAGTCTCCTCAGGGGAGTAAGTCCTCATCTCGAATGGGGACATGCACCTGCGCTTTCCTCCAGAGCTCTAGCAGCAGTGTCACGCTTTCCATCGCCTGGATCAAGGGATCTGTGACTTTCACTCCAGGCTTTCCTAGGAGGCTTTCTCACGAGGCTTCCCCACAGGGGTCCCACGTGCCACCTTGGTTTGAGTCGATCCTCGGCGTGAAAGTCGAGGCAGTGCAGGGAAAACAGGTTCCTCTGAAATGACTGAGATATTTGGGGGACTCTTGGAATGGTGGCACGATGCTGGAGATCCGCTCACCTTTGCTGTGGAGAGCGCCTCCTCTTGAATTGCGACAGGAATGCCCAGAATTCTTTCCCGACCAAGCAGGGAAAGTGTCCCTCATCTTGAGCTACGAGGAAGAAACAGGGCTCCTCTTGATGTGGGCGGGACCCTCATGCTTCCTCTAGAGTGGAGACAGAGAAGTCGGGGAACGTCTTGAGTTGCAGCAAGGGTGTGAAGGACCTTTTGGAAGTTCCAGGGCTTAGATGTGATTAGCCTTGAGAAGCTTCAGCGGAAATGGGCCTAATCTCGCCTGGAGGGCAAAACCTCCTGGATTTTCTCGAGTTGTGGCACGTACTCTCGACTTACGACGGGGACCTCAGGGACCCGCTCTTGTGGCCTCAGGAAAGGCCAGTCCCAATGCAAGTTGCTCAGGGGCCCCTCGGGATTTCTCTCCCTTTGATGCCGGGGCCTAAGACCTTGTGTGGAGGCGGTGCTGGAACCTGAAGATTCCTCTCCAGTGCTGACATGGATCTTGGGGTACTTCTGGAGTCTCCCCAGGGGAGTAAGTCCTCGTCTCAAATGGGGGCATGCACGTGCGCTTTCCTCCATAGCGGCAGCAGCAGTGTCACGCTTCCCATCTCCTGGATCAAGATATCTGTGGCTTTCCCTAGAGGCTTTCCCACGAGGCTTTTCCACGAGGCTTTCCCACTGGGCTGTCACACGTGCCAGCGTGGTGGGAGTCGATCCTCTGCGTGGGAGTCGATCCTCTGCGTGAAAGCCGAGGCAGTGCAGGGCAAACAGGTTCCTCTGGAATGGACTGAGACATCTCGGGGACTCTTGGAATGGTGGCACGACGCTGGAGTTCCTCTCGCCTTTCCTGTGGAGAGCGCCTCCTCTTGTGGTGAGAGGGGAACGCCGGGAATTCTTTCCGGACAAAGCAGCGAAATGTCCCTCATCTCGAGCTACGAGGCAGAAACGGGGCTCCTCTGGATGTGGATGGGAGACTCGTGCTTCCTCTAGAGTGGAGACGCGCATGTCAGGCAACTTCTTGAGTTGCAGCAAGGGTGTGAAGGACCTTTTGGAAGTTCCAGAGGCTAGAAGTGATTAGCCTGGAGAAGCCTCAGCGGAAATGGGCCTCATCTCGCCTGGAGGGAAAAACCTCCTGGATTTACTCGAGTTGCGGCAGGTGCTCTCGTCTTACGACGGTGACCTAAGGGACCGGCTCTGGTGGCCTCAGGACTGGCCAGTCCCCATTCCAGTGGCTCGGGAGCCTCTCGGGATTCCTCTCCCGTCGATGCCGGGCCTAAGACCTTGTGTGGAGTCAGGGCCGGATCCTAAGGATTCCTCTCCAGTGCGGAAATGGAACTTTGGGTACTTCTGGAGTCTCCCCAGGGGAGTCAGTCCTCGTCTCTAGAGGGGACATGCAAATGGGCTTTCCTCCCGCGCTGGAGCAGAAATGTCACGCTTCCCGTCGGGTCGATCATGGGATCTGTGGCTTTCCCTCGAGGCTTTCCCCCGAGGCTTTCCCAGGAGGCTTTCCCACAGGGCTGTCCCACGTGCCACCGTGGTGGGAGTCCATCCTCGGCATGAAAGTCGAAGCAGTGGAGCAAAACAGTTTCCTCTGGAATGGACTGAGACATCTGCGGGACTCTTGGAATGTGGACACGACCCTGGAGTTACTCTCGCCTTTCCTGTGGAGAGCGCCTCCTCTTCAGATGCGACGTGAACGCTGGGAATGCTTTCCCGACCAAGCAGGGAAAGGATCCCTCATCTTGAGCTACGAGGCGGAAACGGGGCTCCTCTGGATGTGGGCGGGACCCTCGTTCTTCCTCTAGAATGGAGACCTGTATGTCGGGAAACTTCTTGATTTGAAGCAAGTGTGTGAAGGACCTTTTGGAATTTCGAGAAGTTAGGTGTGATTAGCATTGAGAAGGCTCAGCGGAAATGGGTCTCATCTCGCCTGGAGGGCAAAACTTTCTGGATTTTCTCGAGTTGGGGCAGGTGCTCTCGACTTATGACGGGGACCTCAGGGACCCTCTCTGGTGGCCTCAGGAAAGGCTAGTTCCCTTGCGAGTTGCTCAGGGCCCTCTCGGGATTCTTCTCCCTTCGATGCCGGGGCCTAAGACCTTGTGTGGAGTCGAGACCGGGACCTGAGGATTCCTCTCCAGTGCTGACATGGATCTTGGGGTACTTCTGGAGTCTCCCAGTGGAGTAAGTCCTCGTCTCGAATGGGGGCATGCACGTGCGCTTTCCTCCAGAGCAGTAGAAGTAGTGCCATGCTTCCCGTCGCGTGGATCAAGGGATCTGTGGCTTTCCTTCGATGCTTTCCCATGAGGCTTTCCCACGAGGCTTTCCTGCAGGGCTGTCCCACGTGAGACAGTGGTGGGAGTCGATCCTCGGCGTGAAAGTCAAGGCAGTGCAGGGAAAACAGGTTCCTCCGGAATGGACTGAGACATCTGGGGGCTCTTGGAATGGTGGCACGACACTGGAGTTCCTCTCGCCTTTCCTGTGGAGAGCACCGCCTCTTGTGATGCGACGGGAACGCCCAGGATTCTCTCCCGAACAAGCAGTGAAAGGATCCCTCATCTCTACCTACGAGGCGGGAACGGAGCTCTTCTGGATGTGGGCGGGACCCACGTGCTACCTCTCGAGTGGAGAGGGGTATGTCGGGGAACTTCTTGAGATGCAGCAATGGTGTGAAGGACCCTTTGGAAGTTCCAGAGGTTAGATGTGATTAACCTCGAGACGCCTCAGCGAAAATGGGCCTCATCGAGCCTGGATGGGAGAACTTCCTGGATTTTCTCGAGTTTTGGCAGGTGGTCTCGTCTTACGACGGTGACCTAAGGAACCCGCTCTGGTGACCTCAGGACTGGCCAGTCCCCATACGACTTGTTCGGTGGCCTCCTGGGATTACACTGCCGTTGATGCCGGGGCCTAAGAGGTTGTGTGGAGTCGGGGCCGGAACCTGAGGCTTCCTCTCCAGTGCTGAAATGGATATTGGGGTAATTCTTGAGTCTCCCCAGGGAAGTCAGTCCTCGTCTCAAGAAGGGGCATGCACGTGCGCTTTCCTCCTGAGCTGTAGCAGCAGTTTCACGCTTCCCATCGCGTGAGTCATGGGATCTGTGGCTTTCCCTCCAGGATTTAACATGAGGCATTCCCACGAGGCTTTCCCACAGGGCTGTCACACGTGCCACCGTGGTGGGAGTCGATCCTCGGCGTGAAAGTCGAGGCAGTGCAGGGAAAAAAGGTTCCTCTAGAATTTAATGAAACATCTGGGGTTTTCTGGGAATGGTGGCACGACGCTGGAGTTCTAGCCTTTCCTGTGGAGAGCACCTCCTAATTGAGATGCGACAGGAATGCACAGAATTCTTTCCCAAACACGCAGCGAAAGGATTCCTCATCTCGAGCTACGTAGCGGAAACGGGGCTCCTCTGGATGTGGCCGGGACCCTCGTGTTTCCTCTAGATGTGAGACGGGTATGTCAGGCAACTTCTTGAGCTGCAGCAAGGGTGCGAAAGACCTTTTGGAAATTCCATAGGTTAGGTGTGATTAGCTTCGGAAAGCCTCAGTGGAAATGGGCCTCATCTCTCCTGGAGGGCAAAACCTCTTGGATTCTGTCGAGTTGCGGCAGGTGCTCTCAACTTCCGACGGGGACCTCATGGACCCGCTCTGGTTGCCTCAGGAAAGGCCAGTCCCTATGCGAGTTGCACGGGGGCCACTCAGGATAACTTTCCCTTCGAAGCCGGGGCCTAAGACCTTGTGTGGAGTCGTGCCTGGAACATGAGGTTTCCTCTCCAGTGCTGACATGGATCGTGGGGTACTTCTGGAGTCTCCCCAGGGGAGTAAGTCCTCGTCTCGAATGGGTGCATGCACATGTGCTTTCCTCCAGAGCTGTAGCTGCAGTGTCACTCTTCCCGTCCCGTGGATCAAGGGATCTGTGGCTTTCCCTCGAGGCTTTCCCACGAGGCTTTCCACTAGGCTTTCCCACAGGGCTGCTTCACGTGCCACCGTTGTGGCTGTCGATCCTCGGCGAGAAAGTCGAGGCAGTGCAGGGAAAACAGGTTCCTCTGAAATGAACTGAGAAATCTGGGGGACTCGGAATGGTGGCGCGGCCCTGGAGTTCCTCTTGCCTTTCCTGTGGAGACGGCCTCCTCTTGAGATGCAACGGGAACGACGGGAATTCTTTCCCAACCAAGCAGGGAAAGGATCCCTCATCTCGAGCTATGAGGCAGAAACGGGCTCCCCTGGATGTGCGAGGGAGGCTCGTGCTCCCTCTAGAGTGGATACAGGTATGTCGGGGTCCTTCTTGAGTTGCGGCAAGTGTGTGAAGGACCTTTTAGAATTTCCACAAATTAGGTGTGATTAGCCTTGAGAAGCCTCAGAGGAAATGGGCCTCATCTCGCCTGGAGGGCAAAACCTCCTGGATTTTCTCGAGTTGGGGCAGGTGCTCTCGACTTACGATGGGGACCTCAGGGACCCGCTCTGGTGACTTCAGGAAAGGCCAGTCCCCATGCGAGTTGCTCGGGGGCCTCTCGGGATTCCTCTCCCGTCGATGCCGGGGTCTAAGACCTTGTGTGGAGCCGGGGCCGGAAAATGAAGATTCCACTCCAGTGCTGACATGGATCTTGGGGTTCTTCTGAAGTCCCCCGAGGGGAGGCAGTACTCGTCTTTAGAGGGGGCATGCACGTTCGCTTTCATCCCGAGGTGTAACAACAGTGTCACGCCTCCCGGCACGCCGATCATGGGATCTGTGGCTTACCCACGAGGCTTTCCCATGAGGCTTTCCCACAGGGCTGTCCCACGTGCCACCGTGGTGTGAGTCGATGCTCGGTGTGAAACTCGAGGCAATGCAGGGAAAACAGGTTCCTCTGGAATGGACTGAGATATCTGGGGGACTCTGGGAATGGTGGCACGACGCTGGAGTTCCTCTCGCCTTTCCTGTGGGGAGCGCCTCCACTTCAGATGCAACAGGAACTCCCAGAATTATTTCCTGAAAAAGCTGCGAAAGGATCCCTCATCTTGAGCTACGAGGCGGACACGGGGCTCCTCTGGATGTGGGCGGGACCGTCGTGATTCCTCTCGAGTGGAGATGGGTATGTTAGGGAACTTCTTGAGTTGCAGCAAGGGTGTGAAGGACCTTTTAGAAGTTCCAGAGGTTAGATGTGATTACCTTCCAGAAGCCTCAGCGGAAATGGGCGTCATCTCGCCTGGAGTGCCAAACCTCCTTGATTTTCCCGAGTTGCCGCAGGTGCTCTCAACTTACGACGGGGACTTTAGGGACCAGCTCTGGTGGCCTCAAGACTGGCCCGTCCCCATCCGAATTGCTCGGGGTCCTCTCGGGTTTCCTCTTCCGTAGATGCCGGGGCCTAAGTCCTTGTGTGGAGTTGGGGCCGGAACATGAGGATTCCTCTCCAGTACTGACATGGATCTTGGAGTACTTTTGGAGTCTCCCCAAGGGAGTAAGTCCTCGTCTCGAATGGGGGCATGCACGTGCGCTTTCCTCCGAGCTGTAGCACCAGCGTCACGATTCCTGTCGCGTGGATCAAGGGATCTGTGGCTTTCCCTCGAGGCTTTCCCACGAGGCTTTCCCACAGGGCTGTCCCACGTGAGACCGTGGTTGGAGTCGATCCTCCTCGTGAAAGTCAAGGCAGTGCAGGGAAAACAGTTTCCTCAGGAATGTTCTGAGACATCTGGGGGACTCTTGGAATGGTGGCACTACGCTGGAGTTGCTCTCAGCTTTCCTGTGGAGAGCCCCTACTCTTGAGATGCGACGGGAACGCCCAGGAATCTCTCCTGAACAAGCAGCGAAAGGATTCCTCATCTCGACCTACGAGGCGGAAATGGAGCTCTTCTGGATGTGGGTGGGACCCACGTGCTTCCTCTCAAGTGGAGAGGGGTATCTCGGGGAACTTCTTGAGTTGCAGGAAGGGTGTCAAGGACCCTTTGAAAGTTCCAGAGCTTAGGTGTGATTAGCCTTGTGAAGCCTCAGCGGAAATGGTCCTCATCTCGCCTGGAGGGCAAATCCTCCTGGATTTTCTCGAGTTGCCGCAGGTGCTCTCGACATACGACGGGGACCTCTGGGACCCGCTCTGGTGGCCTCAGGAAAGGGCAGTCCCCATGCGAGTTGCACGTGGGCCTCTCGGTTACCTCTCCCTTCGATGCCTGCGCCTAATACCTTGTGTGGAGGCGGGGCCGGAATTGGAGGATTCCTCTCCAGTGCTGACATGGATAATGGGGTACTTCTGGAGTCTCCCCAGGGGAGTTAGTCCTCGTCTCAAATGGGGGCATGCACGTGTGCTTTCCTCCAGAGCAGTAGCAGCAGTGTCATGCTTTCCATCGCCTGGAACAAGGGATCTGTGGCTTTCCCTCGAGGCTTTCCCACGAGGCTTTCCCACAGGGCTGTCACACGTGCCACTGTGGTGGGAGTCAATCCTCGGCGTGAAAGTCGAGGCAGTGCAGGGAAAACAGGTTCCACTGGAATGGACTGAGACTTCTGGGGGACTCTTGGAATGGTGGCACGACGCTGGAGTTCCTCTCGCCTTTCCTGTGGAGAGCACCTCCTCTTGAGGTGAGAGTGGAACGCCGGGAATTCTTTCCCGACAAAGCAGCGAAATGTCCCTCATCTCGAGGCGGAAACGGGTCTCCTCTGGATGTGGCCGGGACCCTTGTGCTTCCTATAGAGTGGAGACGGGTATGTCAGGCAACTTCTTGAGTTACAGCAAGGGTGTGAAGGAACTTTTGGAAGTTACAGAGGTTAGGTTTGATTAGCTTCGAGAAGCCTCAGCGGAAATGGGCTCTTCTCGCCTGGAGGGCAATACCTCCTAGATTTTTTCGAGTTGTGGCAAGTGCTCTCGATTTACGACGGGGACCTCAGGGACTCGCTCTGGTGGCCTCAGGCAATGCCAGTCCTCATGCGAGTTGCTCGGGTGCCTCTCGGGATTCCTCTCGCTTCGATGCCGGGGCCTGAGACCTTGTGTGGCGTCGGGGCGGAACATGAGGATTCCTCTTCAGTGCTGACATGGATCTTGGGGGAACTTCTGGAGTCTCCCCAGGGGAGTAAGTCCTCGTCTCGAGAGGGGGTCATGCACGTGCGCTTTCCTCCAGAACGGTAGCAGCAGTGTCTGGTTCCAGGAGCATGGATCATGAGATCTGTGGCTTTCCCTCGAGGTTTTCCAACGAGGATTTTCCACGAGGCTTTCCCACAGGGCGGTCCCAAGTGCCACTGTGGTGGGAGTCGATCCTCGGCGTGAAAGTCAAGGCAGTGCAGGGAAAACAGGTTCCTCTGGAATGGACGAAGACATCTGGGGGACTCTGGGAATGGTCGCACGACACTGGAGTTCTTCTCTCCTTTCCTGTGGAGAGCTTCTCCTCTTAAGATGCGACGGGAATGCCCCGAATTCTTTCTCGACCAAGCAGGGAAAGGATCCCTCATCTCGAGCTACGAGGCGGAAACGGGGCTCTTCTGGATGTGGCCAGGACCCTCGTGCTTCCTCTCTAGTGTAAACGGTTATGTCAGGGAACCTCGTGAGTTGAAGCAAGGGTGTGAAGGACCTTTTTGAACTTCCAGATTTTAGGTGTCATTAGCTTCGAGAAGCCTCAGTGGAAATGGGCATCACCTCGCCTGGAGGGCAAAACTTCCTGGATTTTATCCAGTTGTGGCAGCTGCTCTCGACTTACCACGGCGACCTCAGGGACCCCCTCTAGTGGCCTCAGGAAAGGCCAGTCCGTATGCGAGTTGCTCAGGGGCCTCTCGGGATTCCTGTACCATCGATGCCGGGACTCAAGACCTTGTGTGGAGTTGGGGCCGGAACCTGCGGATTCCTCCCCAGTGCTGACATGGATCTTGGGGTACTTCTGGAGTCTCCCCAGGGGAGTCAGTCATTGTCTCCAGAGGGGGTATTCACGTGTGCTGTCCTCCCGAGCTGTACCAGCAGTGTCACGTTTCCTGTCGCGTTGATCATGGGATCTCTGGTTTTCCTTTGAGGATTTCCCACGAGGCTTTCCCAACAGGTTCTCCCACAGTGCTCTCCCACGTATCACCGAGGTGGGAGTCGAACCTCGGCTTGAAAGTCGAGGCAGTGCAGGGAAAACAGGTTCCTCTGGAATGGACTGAGACTTCTGGAGGACTCTTGGAATGGTGGAACGATGCTGTAGTTCCTCCCGCGTTTCCTGTGGAGACCGCCTCCTCTTGAGATTGGACGGGAATACCCAGAATTCTTTCCCGACAAAGCAGTGAAAGGATCCCTCATCTCGAGCTACGAGGCGGAAACGGGGCTCCTCTGGATGTGGGCGGGACCCTCGTGCTTCCGCTCGAAGGGAGACGGGTATGTCGGGGAACTTCTTGAGTTGCAGCAAGGGTGTGAAGGAACTTTTGGAAGTTCCAGAGCTTAGATGTGATTAGCCTTGAGAAACCTCCGAGGAAATCGGCCCCATCTCTCCTGGAGGGCAAAACCTCCTGGATTTACTCGAGTTGCGGCAGGTGCTCTCGACTTACGATGGGGACCTCAGGGACACACTCTGGTGGCCTCAGGAAAGGCCAGTCCCCATGCGAGTTGAAAGGGGACCTCTCATGATTCCTCTACCTTCTATAACGGGGCCTAAGACATTGTGTGGAGTTGGGGCTGGAACCTGAGGATTCCTCTCCAGTGCTGACATGGATCTTGGGGTACTTCTGGAGTCTCCCCAGGGGAGTAAGTCCTCGTCTCGAATGGGGGCATGCATGTGCCCCTTCCTCCCGAGCGGTAGCAGCAATGTCACGCTTCCCGTTGCGTGGTTCAAGGGATCTGTGGCTTTCCCTCGAGGCTTTCCCACGAGGCTTTCCCACGAGGCTTTCCCACAGGGCTGACCCACGTGCCACCGTGGTGGAGTCGTACCTCGGCGAGAAAGTCGAGGCAGTGCAGGGAAAACAGGTTCCTCTGGAATGGACCTAGAATTCTGGGGGACTCTTGGAATGGTGGCACGACGCTGGAGTTCCTCTCGCCTTTCCTGTGGAGAGCGGCTCCTCTTGAGAAGCGACGGGAATGCCAAGAATTCTTTCCCGTCCAAGCCGCGAAAGGATCACTAATCTCGAGGTACGAGGCGGAAACAGGGCTTCCCTGAATGTGGCCGGGACCCACGTGCTTCCTCTAGATTGGAGACGGGTATGTCAGGGAACATCTTGAGTTGCAGCAAGGGTGTGAAGGACCCTTTGGAAGTTCCAGTGGTTAGATGTGATTGGCCTCGAGAAGCCTCAGCGGAAATGGGACTCATCTCGCCTGGAGGGCAAAACCTCCTGGATTTTCTCGAGTTGCGGCAGGTGCTCTCGACTTACGACGGGGACCTCAAGGACCCGCTCTGGTGGCCTCAGGAAAGGCCAGTCAGCATGCGAGTTCCTCGGGGGCCTCTTGGGATTCCTCTCCCGTCGATGCCGGGGCCTAAGACCTTGCGTGGAGTCGAGGCCGGAACCTGCGGATTCCTCTCCAGTGCTGACATGGATCTTGGGGTACTTCTGGAGTCTCCTCAGGGGAGTCAGTCCTCGTCTCGAATGCGGGCATGCACTTGCGCTTTCCTCCAGATCGGTAGCAGCAGTGTCACGCAGTCCGATGCGTGGATCAAAGGATCTATGGTTTTCCCTCGAGTCTTTCCCACGAGGCTTTCCCACGAGGCTTTCCCATGAGGCTTTCCCACAGGGCTGTCCCACGTGCACACGTGGTGGGAGTCGATCCTCGGCTTAAACGTCAAGGTAGTGCAGGGAAAACTGGTTCCGCTGGAATGGACTGAAACACATGGGGGACTCTTGGAATCGTGACACGACCCCGGAGTTCCTCTCGCCTTTCCTGTGGAGAGCGCATCCTCTTGAGATGTGACTGGAACGCCGGGAATTCTTTCCCTACGTAACAGGGAAAGGATCCCTCATCTCGAGCTAGGAGGCGGAAACGGGGCTCCCCTGGATGTGTGCGGGACACCACGTGCTTCCTCTCGAGTGGAGACGGGTATGTCGGGGAACTTCTTGAGTTGAAGCAAGGGTGTGAAGGACCCTTTGGAAGTTCCAGTGGTTAGATGTGATTAGCCTCGAGAAGCCTCAGCGTAAATGGGCCTCATCTCGCCTGGAGGGCAAAACCTCCTGGATTTTCTCGAGTTGCGGCAGGTGCTCTCGACTTATGACGGGGACCTCAGGGAAACGCTCTGGTGGACTCAGGAAAGGCCAGTCCCCATGCGAGTTCCTCGGGGGCCTCTGGGGATTCCTCTCCCGTCGATGCCGGGGCCTAAGACCTTGTGTGGAGTCGGGGCCGGAACCTGCGGATTCCTCTCCAGTGCTGACATGGATCTTGGGGTACTTCTGAAGTCTCCCCAGGGGAGTCAGTCCTCGTCTCGAATGCGGGCATGCACTTGCGCTTTCCTCCAGAGCGGTAGCAGCAGTGTCACGCAGTCCGCCGCGTGGATCAAAGGATCTATGGTTTTCCCTCGAGTCTTTCCCACGAGGCTTTCCCACGAGGCTTTCCCACAGGGCTGTCCCACGTGCACACGTGGTGTGAGTCGATCCTCGGCTTGAACGTAAAGGCAGTGCAGGGAAAACAGGTTCCTCTGAAATGGACTGACATATCTGGGGGTCTCTTGGAATGGTGGCACGACCCTGGAGTTCCTCTCCCCTTTCCTGTGGAGAGCGCCTCCTCTTGAGATGCGACGGGAACGCCGGGAATTCTTTCCCTACGAAACAGGGAAAGGATCCCTCATCTCGAGCTAGGAGGCGGAAAAGGGGCTCCCCTGGATGGGTGCGGGACCCTCGTGCTTCCTCTCGAGTGGAGACGGCTATGTCGGGGAACTTCTTGAGTTGCAGCAGGGTGTGAAGGACCCTTTGGAAGTTCCAGTGGTTAGATGTGATTACCCTCGAGAAGCCTCAGCGGAAATGGGCCTCATCTCGCCTGGAGGGCAAAACCTCCTGGATTTTCTCGAGTTGCGGCAGGTGCTCTCGACTTACGACGGGGACCTCAGGGACCCGCTCTGGTGGCCACAGGAAAGGCCAGTCCCCATGCGACTACCTCGGGGGCCTCTCGGGATTCCTCTCCCGTCGATGCCGGGGCCGAAGACCTTGTGTGGAGTCGGGGCCGGAACCAGAGGATTCCTCTCCAGTGCTGACATGGATCTTGGGGTACTTCTGGAGTCTCCCCAGGGGAGTCAGTCCTCGTTTCGAATGCGGGCATGCACTTGTGCTTTCCTTCAGAGCGGTAGCAGCAGTGTCACGCAGTCCGCCGCGTGCATCAAAGGATCTATGGTTTTCCCTCGAGTCTTTCCCACGAGGCTTTCCCACGAGGCTTTCCCACAGTGCTGTCCCACGTGCACACGTGGTGGGAGTGGATCCTCGGCTTGAACGTCAAGGCAGTGCAGGGAAAACAGGTTCCTCTGGAATGGACTGACACATCTGGGGGACTCTTGGAATGGTGGCACGACCCTGGAGTTCCTCTCGCCTTTCCTGTGTAGAGCGCCTCCTCTTGAGATGCGACGGGAACGCCGGGAATTCTTTCCCTACGAAACAGGGAAAGGATCCCTCATCTCGAGCTAGGAGGCGTAAACGGGGCTCCCCTGGATGTGTGCGGGACACCACGTGCTTGCTATCGAGTGGAGACGGGTATTTCGGGGAACTTCTTGAGTTGCAGCAAGGGTGTGAAGGACCCTTTGGAAGTTCCAGTGGTTAGATGTGATTGGCCTCGAGAAGCCTCAGCGGAAATGGGCCTCATCTCGCCTGGAGGGCAAAACCTCCTGGATTTTCTCGAGTTGCGGCAGGTGCTCTCGACTTACGACGGGGACCTCAGGGACCCGCTCTGGTGGCCTCAGGAAAGGCCAGTCCCCATGCGAGTTCCTCGGGGGCCT
The DNA here is from genome assembly GCF_042477335.2 of Ovis canadensis. Lineage (NCBI taxonomy): Eukaryota > Metazoa > Chordata > Mammalia > Artiodactyla > Bovidae > Ovis > Ovis canadensis. Next base: position 7,691,131 of record NC_091252.1, read on the forward strand.
CTCAGGATTCCTCTCCCGTCGATGCCGGGGCCTAAGACCTTGTGTGGAGTCGGGGCCGGAACCTGAGGATTCCTCTCCAGTGCTGACATGGATCTTGGTGTACTTCTGGAGTCTCCCCAGGGGAGTCAGTTCTCGTCTCGAATGCGGACATGCACTTGCGCTTTCCTCCAGAGCGGTAGCAGCAGTGTCACGCAGTCCGCCGCGTGGATCAAAGGATCTATGCTTTTCCCTCGAGTCTTTCCCACGAGGCTTTCCCACGAGGCTTTCCCACAGTGCTGTCCCACGTGCACACGTGGTGGGAGTGGATCCTCGGCTTGAACGTCAAGGCAGTGCAGGGAAAACAGGTTCCTCTGGAATGGACTGACACATCTGGGGGACTCTTGGAATGGTGGCACGACCCTGGAGTTCCTCTCGCCTTTCCTGTGTAGAGCGCCTCCTCTTGAGATGCGACGGGAACGCCGGGAATTCTTTCCCTACGAAACAGGGAAAGATTCCCTCATCTCGAGCTAGGAGGCGGAAACGGGGCTCCCCTGGATGTGTGCGGGACACCACGTGCTTGCTATCGAGTGGAGACGGGTATGTCGGGGAACTTCTTGAGTTGCAGCAAGGGTGTGAAGGACCCTTTGGAAGTTCCAGTGGTTAGATGTGATTGGCCTCGAGAAGCCTCAGCGGAAATGGGCCTCATCTCGCCTGGAGGGCAAAACCTCCTGGATTTTCTCGAGTTGCGGCAGGTGCTCTCGACTTACGACGGGGACCTCAGGGACCCGCTCTGGTGGCCTCAGGAAAGGCCAGTCCCCATGCGAGTTCCTCGGGGGCCTCTCGGGATTCCTCTCCCGTCAATGCCAGGGCCTAAGACCTTGTGTGGAGTCGGGGCCGGAACCTGAGGATTCCTCTCCAGTGCTGACATGGATCTTGGGGTACTTCTGGAGTCTCCCCAGGGGAGTCAGTCCTCGTCTCGAATGCGGGCATGCACTTGCTCTTTCCTCCAGAGCGGTAGCAGCAGTGTCACGCAGTCCGCCGCGTGGATCAAAGGATCTATGGTTTTCCCTCGAGTCTTTCCCACGAGGCTTTCCCACGAGGCTTTCCCACAGGGCTTTCCCACGTGCACACGTGGTGGGAGTCGATCCTCGGCTTGAACGTCAAGGCAGTGCAGGGAAAACAGGTTCCTCTGGAATGGACTGACACATCTGGGGGACTCTTGGAATGGTTTCACGACCCTGGAGTTCCTCTCGCCTTTCCTGTGGAGAGCGCCTCCTCTTGAGATGGGACGGGAACGCCGGGAATTCTTTCCCTACGAAACAGGGAAAGGATCCCTCATCTCGAGCTAGGAAGCGGAAATGGGGCTCCCCTGGATTTTTGCCGGACCCCACGTGCTTCCTCTCGAGTGGAGACGGGTAGGTCGGGGAACTTCTTGAGTTGCAGCACGGGTGTGAAGGACCCTTTGGAAGTTCCAGTGGTTAGATGTGATTGGCCTCGTGAAGCCTCAGCGGAAATGGGCCTCATCTCGCCTGGAGGGCAAAACCTCCTGGATTTTCTCGAGTTGCGGCAGGTGCTCTCGACTTACGACGGGGACCTCAGGGACCCGCTCTGGTGGCCTCAGGAAAGGCCAGTCCCCATGCGACTTCCTCGGGGGCCTCTCGGGATTCCTCTCCCGTCGATGCCGGGGCCTAAGACATTGTGTGGAGTCGGGGCCGGAACCTGAGGATTCCTCTCCAGTGCTGACATGGATCTTGGGGTACTTCTGGAGTCTCCACAGGGGAGTCAGTCCTCGTCTGGAATGCGGGCATGCACTTGCGCTATCCTCCAGAGCGGTAGCAGCAGTGTCAAGCAGTCCGCCGCGTGCATCAAAGGATCTATGGTTTTCCCTCGAGTCTTTCCCACGAGGCTTTCCCACGAGGCCTTCCCACAGGGCTGTCCCACGTGCACACGTGGTGGGAGTCGATCCTCGGCTTGAACGTCAAGGCAGTGCAGGGAAAACAGGTTCCTCTGGAATGGACTGACATATCTGGGGGACACTTTGGATGGTGGCACGACGCTGGAGTCCTCTCGCCTTTCCTGTGGAGAGCGCCTCCTCTTGAGATGCGACGGAAACGCCGGGAATTCTTTCCCTACGAAACAGGGAAAGGATCCCTCATCTCGAGCTAGGAGGCGGAAACGGGGCTCTGCTGGATGTGTGCGGGACCCTCGTCCTTCCTCTCGTGTGGAGACGGGTATGTCGGGGAACTTCTTGAGTTGCAGCAAGGGTGTGAAGAACCCTTTGGAAGTTCCAGTGTTTAGACGTGATTAGCCTCGAGAAGCCTCAGCGGAAATGAGCCTCATCTCGCCTGGAGGGCAAAACCTCCTGGATTTTCTCGAGTTGCGGCAGGTGATCTCGACTGACGACGGGGACCTCAGGGACCCGCTCTGGTGGCCTCAGGAAAAGCTAGTTCCCATGCGAGTTCCTCGGGGGCCTCTCGGGATCCCTCTTCCGTCGATGCCGGGGCCTAAGACCTTGTGTGGAGTCGGGGCCGGAACCTGAGGATTCCTCTCCAGTGCTGACATGGATCTTGGGGTACTTCTGGAGTCTCCCCAGGGGAGTCAGTCCTCGTCTCGAATGCGGGCATGCACTTGCGCTTTCCTCCAGAGCGGTATCAGCAGTGTCACGCAGTCCGCCGCGTGGATCAAAGGATCTATGGTTTTCCCTCGAGTCTTTCCCACGAGGCTTTCCCACGAGGCTTTCCCACAGGGCTGTCCCACGTGCACACGTGGTGGGAGTCGATCCTCGGCTTGAACGTCAAGGCAGTGCAGGGAAAACAGGTTCCTCTGTAATGGACTGACACATCTGGGGGTCTCTTGGAATGGTGGCACGACCCTGGAGTTCCTCTCCCCTTTCCTGTGGAGAGCGCTTCCTCTTGAGATGCGACGGGATCGCCGGGAATTCTTTCCCTACGAAACAGGGAAAGGATCCCTCATCTCGAGCTAGGAGGCGGAAAAGGGGCTCCCCTGGATGTGTGCGGGACCCCACGTGCTTCTTCTCGAGTGGAGACGGGTCTGTTGGGGAACTTCTTGAGTTGCAGCAAGGGTGTGAAGGACCCTTTGGAAGTTCCAGTGGTTAGATGTGATTAGCCTCGAGAAGCCTCAGCGGAAATGGGCCTCATCTCGCCTGGAGGGCAAAACTTCCTGGATTTTCTCGAGTTGCCGCAGGGGCTCTCGACTTACGACGAGGACCTCAGGGACCCGATCTGGTGGCCTCAGGAAAGGCCAGTCCCCATGCGAGTTCCTCTGGGGATTCCTCTCCCGTCGATGCCGGGGCCTAAGACCTTGTGTGGAGTCGGGGCCGGAACCTGAGGATTCCTCTCCAGTGCTGACATGGATCTTGGGGTACTTCTGGAGTCTCCCCAGGGGAGTCAGTCCTCGTCTCGAATGCGGGCATGCACTTGCGCTTTCCTCCAGAGCGGTAGCAGCAGTGTCACGCAGTCCGCCTCATGGATCAAAGGATCTATAGTGTTCCCTCCAGGCTTTCCCACGAGGCTTTCCCACGAGGCTTTCCCACAGGGCTGTCCCACGTGCACACGTGGTGGGAGTCGATCCTTGGCTTGAACGTCAAGGCAGTGCAGGGAAAACAGGTTCCTCTGGAATGGACTGACACATCTGGGGGACTCTTGGAATGGTGGCACGACCCTGGAGTTCCTCTCGCCTTTCCTGTGGAGAGCGCCTCCTCTTGAGATGCGACGGGAACGCCGGGAATTCTTTCCCTACGAAACAGGGAAAGGATCCCTCATCTCGAGCTAGGAGGCGGAAACGGGGCTCCCCTGAATGTGTGCGGGACCCCACGTGCTTCCTTTCGAGTGGAGACGGGTATGTCGGGGAACTTCTTGAGTTGCAGCAAGGGTGTGAAGGACCCTTTGGAAGTTCCAGTGTTTAGACGTGATTAGCCTCGAGAAGCCTCAGCGGAAATGAGCCTCATCTCGCCTGGAGGGCAAAACCTCCTGGATTTTCTCGAGTTGCGGCAGGTGCTCTCGACTGACGACGGGGACCTCAGGGACCCGCTCTGGTGGCCTCAGGAAAAGCCAGTCCCCATGCGAGTTCCTCGGGGGCCTCTCGGGATCCCTCTCCCGTCGATGCCGGGGCCTAAGACCTTGTGTGGAGTCAGGGCCGGAACCTGAGGATTCCTCTACAGTGCTGACATGGATCTTGGGGTACTTCTGGAGTCTCCCCAGGGGAGTCAGTCCTCGTCTCGAATGCGGGCATGCACTTGCGCTTTCCTCCAGAGCGGTAGCAGCAGTGTCACGCATTCCGCCGCGTGGATCAAAGGATCTATGGTTTTCCCTCGAGTCTTTCCCACGAGGCTTTCCCACGAGGCTTTCCCTCAGGGCTGTCCCACGTGCACACGTGGTGGGAGTCGATCCTCGGCTTGAACGTCAAGGCAGTTCAGGGAAAACAGGTTCCTCTGTAATGGACTGAGACATCTGGGGGTCTCTTGGAATGGTGGCACGACCCTGGAGTTCCTCTCCCCTTTCCTGTGGAGAGCGCTTCCTCTTGAGATGCGACGGGATCGCCGGGAATTCTTTCCCTACGAAACAGGGAAAGGATCCCTCATCTCGAGCTAGGAGGCGGAAACGGGGCTCCCCTGGATGTGTGCGGGACCCCACGTGCTTCCTCTCGAGTAGAGACGGGTATGTCGGGGACCTTCTTGAGTTGCAGCAAGGGTGTGAAGGACCCTTTGGACGTTCCAGTGGTTAGATGTGATTAGCCTCGAGAAGCCTCAGCGGAAATGGGCCTCATCTTGCCTGGAGGGCAAAACCTCCTGGATTTTCTCGAGTTGCGGCAGGTGCTCTCGACTTACGACGGGGACCTCAGGGACCCGCTCTGGTGGCCTCAGGAAAGGCCAGTCCCCATGCGAGTTCCTCTGGGGATTCCTTTCCCGTCGATGCCGGGGCCTAAGACCTTGTGTGGAGTCGGGGCCGGAACCTGAGGATTCTTCTCCAGTGCTGACATGGATCTTGGGGTACTTCTGGAGTCTCCCCAGGGGAGTCAGTCCTCGTCTCGAATGCGGGCATGCACTTGCGCTATCCTCCAGAGCGGTAGCAGCAGTGTCACGCCGTCCGCCGCATGGATCAAAGGATCTATGGTTTTCCCTCGAGTCTTTCCCACGAGGCTTTCCCACGAGGCTTTCCCACAGGGCTGTCCCACGTGCACACGTGGTGGGAGTCGATCCTCGGCTTGAACGTCAAGGCAGTGCAGGGAAAACAGGTTCCTCTGTAATGGACTGACACGTCTGGGGGTCTCTTGGAATGGTGGCACGACCCTGGAGTTCCTCTCGCCTTTCCTGTGGAGAGTGCCTCCTCTTGAGATGCGACGGGAACGCCGGGAATTCTTTCCCTACGAAACAGGGAAAGGATCCCTCATCTCGAGCTAGGAGGCGGAAACGGGGCTCCCCTGATGGGTGCGGGACCCTCGTGCTTCCTCTCGAGTGGAGACGGCTATGTCGGGGAACTTCTTGAGTTGCAGCAAGGTGTGAAGGACCCTTTGGAAGTTCCAGTGGTTAGACGTGATTAGCCTCGAGAAGCCTCAGCGGAAATGGGCCTCATCTAGCCTGGAGGGCAAAACCTCCTGGATTTTCTCGAGTTGCGGCAGGTGCTCTCGACTTACGACGGGGACCTCAGGGACCCGCTCTGGTGGCCTCAGGAAAGGCCAGTCCCCATGCGAGTTCCTCGGGGGCCTCTCAGGATTCCTCTCCCGTCGATGCCGGGGCCTAAGACCTTGTGTGGAGTCGGGGCCGGAACCTGAGGATTCCTCTCCAGTGATGACATGGATCTTGGTGTACTTCTGGAGTCTCCCCAGGGGAGTCAGTTCTCGTCTCGAATGCGGACATGCACTTGCGCTTTCCTCCAGAGCGGTAGCAGCAGTGTCACGCAGTCCGCCGCGTGGATCAAAGGATCTATGGTTTTCCCTCGAGTCTTTCCCACGAGGCTTTCCCACGAGGCTTTCCCACAGTGCTGTCCCACGTGCACACGTGGTGGGAGTGGATCCTCGGCTTGAACGTCAAGGCAGTGCAGGGAAAACAGGTTCCTCTGGAATGGACTGACACATCTGGGGGACTCTTGGAATGGTGGCACGACCCTGGAGTTCCTCTCGCCTTTCCTGTGTAGAGCGCCTCCTCTTGAGATGCGACGGGAACGCCGGGAATTCTTTCCCTACGAAACAGGGAAAGGATCCCTCATCTCGAGCTAGGAGGCGGAAACGGGGCTCCCCTGGATGTGTGCGGGACACCACGTGCTTGCTATCGAGTGGAGACGGGTATGTCGGGGAACTTCTTGAGTTGCAGCAAGGGTGTGAAGGACCCTTTGGAAGTTCCAGTGGTTAGATGTGATTGGCCTCGAGAAGCCTCAGCGGAAATGGGCCTCATCTCGCCTGGAGGGCAAAACCTCCTGGATTTTCTCGAGTTGCGGCAGGTGCTCTCGACTTACGACGGGGACCTCAGGGACCCGCTCTGGTGGCCTCAGGAAAGGCCAGTCAGCATGCGAGTTCCTCGGGGGCCTCTTGGGATTCCTCTCCCGTCGATGCCGGGGCCTAAGACCTTGCGTGGAGTCGGGGCCGGAACCTGCGGATTCCTCTCCAGTGCTGACATGGATCTTGGGGTACTTCTGGAGTCTCCTCAGGGGAGTCAGTCCTCGTCTCGAATGCGGGCATGCACTTGCGCTTTCCTCCAGATCGGTAGCAGCAGTGTCACGCAGTCCGATGCGTGGATCAAAGGATCTATGGTTTTCCCTCGAGTCTTTCCCACGAGGCTTTCCCACGAGGCTTTCCCATGAGGCTTTCCCACAGGGCTGTCCCACGTGCACACGTGGTGGGAGTCGATCCTCGGCTTAAACGTCAAGGTAGTGCAGGGAAAACTGGTTCCGCTGGAATGGACTGAAACACATGGGGGACTCTTGGAATCGTGACACGACCCCGGAGTTCCTCTCGCCTTTCCTGTGGAGAGCGCATCCTCTTGAGATGTGACTGGAACGCCGGGAATTCTTTCCCTACGTAACAGGGAAAGGATCCCTCATCTCGAGCTAGGAGGCGGAAACGGGGCTCCCCTGGATGTGTGCGGGACACCACGTGCTTCCTCTCGAGTGGAGACGGGTATGTCGGGGAACTTCTTGAGTTGAAGCAAGGGTGTGAAGGACCCTTTGGAAGTTCCAGTGGTTAGATGTGATTAGCCTCGAGAAGCCTCAGCGTAAATGGGCCTCATCTCGCCTGGAGGGCAAAACCTCCTGGATTTTCTCGAGTTGCGGCAGGTGCTCTCGACTTACGACGGGGACCTCAGGGAAACGCTCTGGTGGACTCAGGAAAGGCCAGTCCCCATGCGAGTTCCTCGGGGGCCTCTGGGGATTCCTCTCCCGTCGATGCCGGGGCCTAAGACCTTGTGTGGAGTCGGGGCCGGAACCTGCGGTTCCTCTCCAGTGCTGACATGGATCTTGGGGTACTTCTGAAGTCTCCCCAGGGGAGTCAGTCCTCGTCTCGAATGCGGGCATGCACTTGCGCTTTCCTCCAGAGCGGTAGCAGCAGTGTCACGCAGTCCGCCGCGTGGATCAAAGGATCTATGGTTTTCCCTCGAGTCTTTCCCACGAGGCTTCCCACGAGGCTTTCCCACAGGGCTGTCCCACGTGCACACGTGGTGTGAGTCGATCCTCGGCTTGAACGTAAAGGCAGTGCAGGGAAGACAGGTTCCTCTGAAATGGACTGACATATCTGGGGGTCTCTTGGAATGGTGGCACGACCCTGGAGTTCCTCTCCCCTTTCCTGTGGAGAGCGGCTCCTCTTGAGATGCGACGGGAACGCCGGGAATTCTTTCCCTACGAAACAGGGAAAGGATCCCTCATCTCGAGCTAGGAGGCGGAAAAGGGGCTCCCCTGGATGGGTGCGGGACCCTCGTGCTTCCTCTCGAGTGGAGACGGCTATGTCGGGGAACTTCTTGAGTTGCAGCAGGGTGTGAAGGACCCTTTGGAAGTTCCAGTGGTTAGATGTGATTACCCTCGAGAAGCCTCAGCGGAAATGGGCCTCATCTCGCCTGGAGGGCAAAACCTCCTGGATTTTGTCGAGTTGCGGCAGGTGCTCTCGACTTACGACGGGGACCTCAGGGACCCGCTCTGGTGGCCACAGGAAAGGCCAGTCCCCATGCGACTACCTCGGGGGCCTCTCGGGATTCCTCTCCCGTCGATGCCGGGGCCGAATACCTTGTGTGGAGTCGGGGCCGGAACCAGAGGATTCCTCTCCAGTGCTGACATGGATCTTGGGGTACTTCTGGAGTCTCCCCAGGGGAGTCAGTCCTCGTTTCGAATGCGGGCATGCACTTGCGCTTTCCTCCAGAGCGGTAGCAGCAGTGTCACGCAGTCCGCCGCGTGCATCAAAGGATCTATGGTTTTCCCTCGAGTCTTTCCCACGAGGCTTTCCCACGAGGCTTTCCCACAGTGCTGTCCCACGTGCACACGTGGTGGGAGTGGATCCTCGGCTTGAACGTCAAGGCAGTGCAGGGAAAACAGGTTCCTCTGGAATGGACTGACACATCTGGGGGACTCTTGGAATGGTGGCACGACCCTGGAGTTCCTCTCGCCTTTCCTGTGTAGAGCGCCTCCTCTTGAGATGCGACGGGAACGCCGGGAATTCTTTCCCTACGAAACAGGGAAAGGATCCCTCATCTCGAGCTAGGAGGCGTAAACGGGGCACCCCTGGATGTGTGCGGGACACCACGTGCTTGCTATCGAGTGGAGACGGGTATGTCGGGGAACTTCTTGAGTTGCAGCAAGGGTGTGAAGGACCCTTTGGAAGTTCCAGTGGTTAGATGTGATTGGCCTCGAGAAGCCTCAGCGGAAATGGGCCTCATCTCGCCTGGAGGGCAAAACCTCCTGGATTTTCTCGAGTTGCGGCAGGTGCTCTCGACTTACGACGGGGACCTCAGGGACCCGCTCTGGTGGCCTCAGGAAAGGCCAGTCCCCATGCGAGTTCCTCGGGGGCCTCTCGGGATTCCTCTCCCGTCAATGCCAGGGCCTAAGACCTTGTGTGGAGTCGGGGCCGGAACCTGAGGATTCCTCTCCAGTGCTGACATGGATCTTGGGGTACTTCTGGAGTCTCCCCAGGGGAGTCAGTCCTCGTCTCGAATGCGGGCATGCACTTGCTCTTTCCTCCAGAGCGGTAGCAGCAGTGTCACGCAGTCCGCCGCGTGGATCAAAGGATCTATGGTTTTCCCTCGAGTCTTTCCCACGAGGCTTTCCCACGAGGCTTTCCCACAGGGCTTTCCCACGTGCACACGTGGTGGGAGTCGATCCTCGGCTTGAACGTCAAGGCAGTGCAGGGAAAACAGGTTCCTCTGGAATGGACTGACACATCTGGGGGACTCTTGGAATGGTTTCACGACCCTGGAGTTCCTCTCGCCTTTCCTGTGGAGAGCGCCTCCTCTTGAGATGGGACGGGAACGCCGGGAATTCTTTCCCTACGAAACAGGGAAAGGATCCCTCATCTCGAGCTAGGAAGCGGAAATGGGGCTCCCCTGGATTTTTGCCGGACCCCACGTGCTTCCTCTCGAGTGGAGACGGGTATGTCGGGGAACTTCTTGAGTTGCAGCAAGGGTGTGAAGGACCCTTTGGAAGTTCCAGTGGTTAGATGTGATTGGCCTCGTGAAGCCTCAGCGGAAATGGGCCTCATCTCGCCTGGAGGGCAAAACCTCCTGGATTTTCTCGAGTTGCGGCAGGTGCTCTCGACTTACGACGGGGACCTCAGGGACCCGCTCTGGTGGCCTCAGGAAAGGCCAGTCCCCATGCGACTTCCTCGGGGGCCTCTCGGGATTCCTCTCCCGTCGATGCCGGGGCCTAAGACATTGTGTGGAGTCGGGGCCGGAACCTGAGGATTCCTCTCCAGTGCTGACATGGATCTTGGGGTACTTCTGGAGTCTCCACAGGGGAGTCAGTCCTCGTCTGGAATGCGGGCATGCACTTGCGCTATCCTCCAGAGCGGTAGCAGCAGTGTCAAGCAGTCCGCCGCGTGCATCAAAGGATCTATGGTTTTCCCTCGAGTCTTTCCCACGAGGCTTTCCCACGAGGCCTTCCCACAGGGCTGTCCCACGTGCACACGTGGTGGGAGTCGATCCTCGGCTTGAACGTCAAGGCAGTGCAGGGAAAACAGGTTCCTCTGGAATGGACTGACATATCTGGGGGACACTTTGGATGGTGGCACGACGCTGGAGTCCTCTCGCCTTTCCTGTGCAGAGCGCCTCCTCTTGAGATGCGACGGAAACGCCGGGAATTCTTTCCCTACGAAACAGGGAAAGGATCCCTCATCTCGAGCTAGGAGGCGGAAACGGGGCTCTGCTGGATGTGTGCGGGACCCTCGTCCTTCCTCTCGAGTGGAGACGGTTATGTCGGGGAACTTCTTGAGTTGCAGCAAGGGTGTGAAGGACCCTTTGGAAGTTCCAGTGTTTAGACGTGATTAGCCTCGAGAAGCCTCAGCGGAAATGAGCCTCATCTCGCCTGGAGGGCAAAACCTCCTGGATTTTCTCGAGTTGCGGCAGGTGATCTCGACTGACGACGGGGACCTCAGGGACCCGCTCTGGTGGCCTCAGGAAAAGCTAGTCCCCATGCGAGTTCCTCGGGGGCCTCTCGGGATCCCTCTTCCGTCGATGCCGGGGCCTAAGACCTTGTGTGGAGTCGGGGCCGGAACCTGAGGATTCCTCTCCAGTGCTGACATGGATCTTGGGGTACTTCTGGAGTCTCCCCAGGGGAGTCAGTCCTCGTCTCGAATGCGGGCATGCACTTGCGCTTTCCTCCAGAGCGGTATCAGCAGTGTCACGCAGTCCGCCGCGTGGATCAAAGGATCTATGGTTTTCCCTCGAGTCTTTCCCACGAGGCTTTCCCACGAGGCTTTCCCACAGGGCTGTCCCACGTGCACACGTGGTGGGAGTCGATCCTCGGCTTGAACGTCAAGGCAGTGCAGGGAAAACAGGTTCCTCTGTAATGGACTGACACATCTGGGGGTCTCTTGGAATGGTGGCACGACCCTGGAGTTCCTCTCCCCTTTCCTGTGGAGAGCGCTTCCTCTTGAGATGCGACGGGATCGCCGGGAATTCTTTCCCTACGAAACAGGGAAAGGATCCCTCATCTCGAGCTAGGAGGCGGAAAAGGGGCTCCCCTGGATGTGTGCGGGACCCCACGTGCTTCCTCTCGAGTGGAGACGGGTATGTTGGGGAACTTCTTGAGTTGCAGCAAGGGTGTGAAGGACCCTTTGGAAGTTCCAGTGGTTAGATGTGATTAGCCTCGAGAAGCCTCAGCGGAAATGGGCCTCATCTCGCCTGGAGGGCAAAACTTCCTGGATTTTCTCGAGTTGCCGCAGGGGCTCTCGACTTACGACGAGGACCTCAGGGACCCGATGTGGTGGCCTCAGGAAAGGCCAGTCCCCATGCGAGTTCCTCTGGGGATTCCTCTCCCGTCGATGCCGGGGCCTAAGACCTTGTGTGGAGTCGGGGCCGGAACCTGAGGATTCCTCTCCAGTGCTGACATGGATCTTGGGGTACTTCTGGAGTCTCCCCAGGGGAGTCAGTCCTCGTCTCGAATGCGGGCATGCACTTGCGCTTTCCTCCAGAGCGGTAGCAGCAGTGTCACGCAGTCCGCCTCATGGATCAAAGGATCTATAGTGTTCCCTCCAGGCTTTCCCACGAGGCTTTCCCACGAGGCTTTCCCACAGGGCTGTCCCACGTGCACACGTGGTGGGAGTCGATCCTTGGCTTGAACGTCAAGGCAGTGCAGGGAAAACAGGTTCCTCTGGAATGGACTGACACATCTGGGGGACTCTTGGAATGGTGGCACGACCCTGGAGTTCCTCTCGCCTTTCCTGTGGAGAGCGCCTCCTCTTGAGATGCGACGGGAACGCCGGGAATTCTTTCCCTACGAAACAGGGAAAGGATCCCTCATCTCGAGCTAGGAGGCGGAAACGGGGCTCCCCTGAATGTGTGCGGGACCCCACGTGCTTCCTTTCGAGTGGAGACGGGTATGTCGGGGAACTTCTTGAGTTGCAGCAAGGGTGTGAAGGACCCTTTGGAAGTTCCAGTGTTTAGACGTGATTAGCCTCGAGAAGCCTCAGCGGAAATGAGCCTCATCTCGCCTGGAGGGCAAAACCTCCTGGATTTTCTCGAGTTGCGGCAGGTGCTCTCGACTGACGACGGGGACCTCAGGGACCCGCTCTGGTGGCCTCAGGAAAAGCCAGTCCCCATGCGAGTTCCTCGGGGGCCTCTCGGGATCCCTCTCCCGTCGATGCCGGGGCCTAAGACCTTGTGTGGAGTCAGGGCCGGAACCTGAGGATTCCTCTACAGTGCTGACATGGATCTTGGGGTACTTCTGGAGTCTCCCCAGGGGAGTCAGTCCTCGTCTCGAATGCGGGCATGCACTTGCGCTTTCCTCCAGAGCGGTAGCAGCAGTGTCACGCATTCCGCCGCGTGGATCAAAGGATCTATGGTTTTCCCTCGAGTCTTTCCCACGAGGCTTTCCCACGAGGCTTTCCCACAGGGCTGTCCCACGTGCACACGTGGTGGGAGTCGATCCTCGGCTTGAACGTCAAGGCAGTTCAGGGAAAACAGGTTCCTCTGTAATGGACTGAGACATCTGGGGGTCTCTTGGAATGGCGGCACGACCCTGGAGTTCCTCTCCCCTTTCCTGTGGAGAGCGCTTCCTCTTGAGATGCGACGGGATCGCCGGGAATTCTTTCCCTACGAAACAGGGAAAGGATCCCTCATCTCGAGCTAGGAGGCGGAAACGGGGCTCCCCTGGATGTGTGCGGGACCCCACGTGCTTCCTCTCGAGTAGAGACGGGTATGTCGGGGACCTTCTTGAGTTGCAGCAAGGGTGTGAAGGACCCTTTGGACGTTCCAGTGGTTAGATGTGATTAGCCTCGAGAAGCCTCAGCGGTAATGGGCCTCATCTTGCCTGGAGGGCAAAACCTCCTGGATTTTCTCGAGTTGCGGCAGGTGCTCTCGACTTACGACGGGGACCTCAGGGACCCGCTCTGGTGGCCTCAGGAAAGGCCAGTCCCCATGCGAGTTCCTCTGGGGATTCCTTTCCCGTCGATGCCGGGGCCTAAGACCTTGTGTGGAGTCGGGGCCGGAACCTGAGGATTCTTCTCCAGTGCTGACATGGATCTTGGGGTACTTCTGGAGTCTCCCCAGGGGAGTCAGTCCTCGTCTCGAATGCGGGCATGCACTTGCGCTATCCTCCAGAGCGGTAGCAGCAGTGTCACGCCGTCCGCCGCATGGATCAAAGGATCTATGGTTTTCCCTCGAGTCTTTCCCACGAGGCTTTCCCACGAGGCTTTCCCACAGGGCTGTCCCACGTGCACACGTGGTGGGAGTCGATCCTCGGCTTGAACGTCAAGGCAGTGCAGGGAAAACAGGTTCCTCTGTAATGGACTGACACGTCTGGGGGTCTCTTGGAATGGTGGCACGACCCTGGAGTTCCTCTCGCCTTTCCTGTGGAGAGTGCCTCCTCTTGAGATGCGACGGGAACGCCGGGAATTCTTTCCCTACGAAACAGGGAAAGGATCCCTCATCTCGAGCTAGGAGGCGGAAACGGGGCTCCCCTGATGGGTGCGGGACCCTCGTGCTTCCTCTCGAGTGGAGACGGCTATGTCGGGGAACTTCTTGAGTTGCAGCAAGGTGTGAAGGACCCTTTGGAAGTTCCAGTGGTTAGACGTGATTAGCCTCGAGAAGCCTCAGCGGAAATGGGCCTCATCTAGCCTGGAGGGCAAAACCTCCTGGATTTTCTCGAGTTGCGGCAGGTGCTCTCGACTTACGACGGGGACCTCAGGAACCCGCTCTGGTGGCCTCAGGAAAGGCCAGTCCCCATGTTAGTTCCTCGGGGGCCTCTGGGGATTCCTCTCCCGTCGAAGCCGGGGCCTAAGTCCTTGTGTGGAGTCGGGGCCGGAACCTGAGGATTCCTCTCCAGTGCTGACATGGATATTGGGGTACTTCTGGAGTCTCCCCAGGGGAGTCAGTCTTCGTCTCGAATGCGGGCATGCACTTGCGCTTTCCTCCAGAGCGGTAGTAGCAGTGTCACGCAGTCCGCCTCGTGGATCAAAGGATCTATGGTTTTCCCTCGAGTCTTTCCCACGAGGCTTTCCCACGAGGCTTTCCCACAGGTCTGTCTTACGTGCACACGTGGTGGGAGTCGATCCTCGGCTTGAACGTCAAGGCAGTGCAGGGAAAACAGGTTCCTCTGGAATGGACTGACACATCTGGGGGACTCTTGGAATGGTGGCACGACCCTGGAGTTCCTCTCGCCTTTCCTGTGAAGAGCGCCTCCTCTTGAGATGCGACGGGAACGCCGGGAATTCTTTCCCTACGAAACAGGGAAAGGATCCCTCATCTCGAGCTAGGAGGCGGAAACGGGGCTCCCCTGGATGTGTGCGGGACCCTCGTGCTTCCTCTCGAGTGGAGACGGGTATGTCGGGGAACTTCTTGAGTTGCAGCAAGGGTGTGAAGGACCCTTTGGAAGTTCCAGTGTTTAGACGTGATTAGCCTCGAGAAGCCTCAGCGGAAATGAGCCTCATCTCGCCTGGAGGGCAAAACCTCCTGGATTTTCTAGAGTTGCGGCAGGTGATCTCGACTTACGACGGGGACCTCAGGAACCCGCTCTGGTGGCCTCAGGAAAGGCCAGTCCCCATGCGAGTTCCTCTGGGGATTCCTCTCCCGTCGATGCCGGGGCCTAAGACCTTGTGTGGAGTCGGGGCCGGAACCTGAGGATTCGTCTCCAGTGCTGACATGGATCTTGGGGTACTTCTGGAGTCTTTCCAGGGGAGTCATTCCTCGTCTCGAATGCGGGCATGCACTTGCGCTTTCCTCCAGAGCGGTAGCAGCAGTGTCACGCAGCCCCCCGCGTGGATCAAAGGATCTATGGTTTTCCCTCGAATCTTTCCCATGAGGCTTTCCCACAGGGCTGTCCCACGTGCACACGTGGTGGGAGTCGATCCTCGGCTTGAACGTCAAGGCAGTGCAGGGAAAACAGGTTCCTCTGGAATGGACTGACACATCTGGGGGACTCTTGGAATGGTGTCACGACCCTGGAGTTCCTCTCGCCTTTCCTGTGGAGAGCGCCTCCTCTTGAGATGCGACGGGAACGCCGGGAATTCTTTCCCTACGAAACAGGGAAAGGATCCCTCATCTCGAGCTAGGAGGCGGAAACGGGGCTCCCCTGGATGTGTGCGGGACCCCACGTGCTTCCTCTCGAGTGGAGACGGGTATGTCGGGGAACTTCTTGAGTTGCAGCAATGGTGTGAAGGACCCTTTGGAAGTTCCAGTGGTTAGATGTGATTGGCCTCGAGAAGCCTAAGCGGAAATGGGCCTCATCTCGCCTGGAGGGAAAAACCTCCTGGATTTATTCGAGTTGTGGCAGGTGCTCTCGACTTACGACGGGGACCTCAGGGACCCGCTCTGGTGGCCTCAGGAAAGGCCAGTCCCCATGCGAGTTCCTCGGGGGCCTCTCGGGATTCCTCTCCCGTCGATGCCGGGGCCTAAGACCTTGTGTGGAGTCGGGGCCGGACCTGAGGATTCCTCTCCAGTGCTGACATGGATCTTGGGGTACTTCTGGAGTCTCGCCAGGGGAGTCAGTCCTCGTCTCAAATGCGGGCATGCACTTGTGCTTTCCTCCAGAGCGGTGGCAGCAGTGTCACGCAGTCCGCCGCGTGGATCAAAGGATCTATGATTTTCCCTCGAGTCTTTCCTACGAGGCTTTCCCACGAGGCTTTCCCACAGGACTGTCAAACGTGCACACGTGGTGGGACTCGATCCTCGGCTTGAACGTCAAGGCAGTGCAGGGAAAACAGGTTCCTCTTGAATGGACTGACACATCTGGGGGACTCTTGGAATGGTGGCACGACCCTTCAGTTCCTCTCGCCTTTCCTGTGGAGAGCGCCTCCTCTTGAGATGCGACGGGAACGCCGGGAATTCTTTCCCTCCGAAACAGTGAAAGGATCCCTCATCTCGAGCTAGGAGGCGGAAACGGGGCTCCCCTGGATGTGTGCGGGACACCACGTGCTTCCTCTCGAGTGGAGACGGGTATGTCGGGGAACTTCTTGAGTTGCAGCAAGGGTGTGAAGGACCCTTTGGAAGTTCCAGTGGTTAGATTTGATTGGCCTCGAGAAGCCTCAGCGGAAATGGGCCTCTTCTCGCCTGGAGGGCAAAACCTCCTGGATTTTCTCGAGTTGCGGCAGGTGCTCTTGACTTACGACGGGGACCTCAGGGACCCGCTCTGGTGGCCTCAGGAAAGGCCAGTCCCCATGCGAGTTCCTCTGGGGATTCCTCTCCCGTCGATGCCGGGGCCTAAGACCTTGTGTGGAGTCGGGGCCGGAACCTGAGGATTCCTCTCCAGTGCTGACATGGATCTTGGGGTACTTCTGGAGTCTCCCCAGGGGAGTCAGTCCTCGTCTCGAATGCGGGCATGCACTTGCGCTTTCCTCCAGAGCGGTAGCAGCAGTGTCACGCAGTCCGCCGCGTGGATCAAAGGATCTATGGTTTTCCCTCGAGTCTTTCCCACGAGGCTTTCCCACGAGGCTGTCCCACGTGCACACGTGGTGGGAGTCGATCCTCGGCTTGAACGTCAAGGCAGTGCAGGGAAAACAGGTTCCTCTGGAATGGACTGACACATCTGGGGGACTCTTGGAAAGGTGGCACGACCCTGGAGTTCCTCTCGCCTTTCCTGTGGAGAGCGCCTCCTCTTGAGATGCGACGGGAACGCCGGGAATTCTTTTCCTACGAAACAGGGAAAGGATCCCTCATCTCGAGCTAGGAGGCGGAAACGGGGCTCCCCTGGATGTGTGCGGGACCCACGTGCTTCCTCTCGAGTGGAGACGGGTATGTCGGGGAACTTCTTGAGTTGCAGCAAGGGTGTGAAGGACCCTTTGGAAGTTCCAGTGGTTAGACGTGATTAGCCTCGAGAAGCCTCAGCGGAAATGGGCCTCATCTCGCCTGGAGGGCAAAACCTCCTGGATTTTCTCGAGTTGCGGCAGGTGCTCTCGACTTACGACGGGGACCTCAGGGAACCGCTCTGGTGGCCTCAGGAAAGGCCAGTCCCCATGCGAGTTCCTCGGGGGCCTCTCGGGATTCCTCTCCCGTCGATGCCGGGGCCTAAGACCTTGTGTGGAGTCGCGGCCGGAACCTGAGCATTCCTCTCCAGTGCTGACATGGATCTTGGGGTGCTTCTGGAGTCTCCCCAGGGGAGTCAGTCCTCGTCTCGAATGCGGGCATGCACTTGCGCTTTCCTCCGGAGCGGTAGCAGCAGTGTCACGCAGTCCGCCGCGTGGATCAAAGGATCTATGGTTTTCCCTCGAGTCTTTCCCACGAGGCTTTCCCACGAGGCTTTCCCACAGGGCTGTCCCACGTGCACACGTGGTGGGAGTGGATCCTCGGCTTGAACGTCAAGGCAGTGCAGGGAAAACAGGTTCCTCTGGAATGGACTGACACATCTGGGGGACTCTTGGAATGGTGGCACGACCATGGAGTTCCTCTCGCCTTTCCTGTGGAGAGCGCCTCCTCTTGAGATGCGACGGGAACGCCGGGAATTCTTTCCCTACGATACAGGGAAAGGATCCCTCATCTCGAGCTCGGAGGCGGAAACGGGGCTCCCCTGGATGTGTGCGGGACCCCACGTGCTTCCTCTCGAGTGGAGACGGGTATGTTGGGGAACTTCTTGAGTTGCAGCAAGGGTGTGAAGGACCCTTTGGAAGTTCCAGTGGTTAGATGTGATTGGCCTCGAGAAGCCTCAGCGGAAATGGGCCTCATTTCGCCTGGAGGGAAAAACCTCCTGGATTTATTCGAGTTGTGGCAGGTGCTCTCGACTTACGACGGGGACCTCAGGGACCCGCTCTGGTGGCCTCAGGAAAGGCCAGTCCCCATGCGACTTCCTCGGGGGCCTCTCGGGATTCCTCTCCCGTCGATGCCGGGGCCTAAGACCTTGTGTGGAGTCGGGGCCGGACCTGAGGATTCCTCTCCAGTGCTGACATGGATCTTGGGGTACTTCTGGAGTCTCCCCAGGGGAGTCAGTCCTCGTCTCAAATGCGGGCATGCACTTGTGCTTTCCTCCAGAGCGGTGGCAGCAGTGTCACGCAGTCCGCCGCGTGGATCAAAGGATCTATGATTTTCCCTCGAGTCTTTCCCACGAGGCTTTCCCACGAGGCTTTCCCACAGGACTGTCAAACGTGCACACGTGGTGGGACTCGATCCTCGGCTTGAACGTCAAGGCAGTGCAGGGAAAACAGGTTCCTCTTGAATGGACTGACACATCTGGGGGACTCTTGGAATGGTGGCACGACCCTTCAGTTCCTCTCGCCTTTCCTGTGGAGAGCGCCTCCTCTTGAGATGCGACGGGAACGCCGGGAATTCTTTCCCTCCGAAACAGTGAAAGGATCCCTCATCTCGAGCTAGGAGGCGGAAACGGGGCTCCCCTGGATGTGTGCGGGACCCACGTGCTTCCTCTCGAGTGGAGACGGGTATGTCGGGGAACTTCTTGAGTTGCAGCAAGGGTGTGAAGGACCCTTTGGAAGTTCCAGTGGTTAGATTTGATTGGCCTCGAGAAGCCTCAGCGGAAATGGGCCTCTTCTCGCCTGGAGGGCAAAACCTCCTGGATTTTCTCGAGTTGCGGCAGGTGCTCTTGACTTACGACGGGGACCTCAGGGACCCGCTCTGGTGGCCTCAGGAAAGGCCAGTCCCCATGCGAGTTCCTCTGGGGATTCCTCTCCCGTCGATGCCGGGGCCTAAGACCTTGTGTGGAGTCGCGGCCGGAACCTGAGGATTCCTCTCCAGTGCTGACATGGATCTTGGGGTACTTCTGGAGTCTCCCCAGGGGAGTCAGTCCTCGTCTCGAATGCGGGCATGCACTTGCGCTTTCCTCCAGAGCGGTAGCAGCAGTGTCACGCAGTCCGCCACGTGGATCAAAGGATGTTTGGTTTTCCCTCGAGTCTTTCCCACGAGGCTTTCCCACGAGGCTGTCCCACGTGCACACGTGGTGGGAGTCGATCCTCGGCTTGAACGTCAAGGCAGTGCAGGGAAAACAGGTTCCTCTGGAATGGACTGACACATCTGGGGGACTCTTGGAAAGGTGGCACGACCCTGGAGTTCCTCTCGCCTTTCCTGTGGAGAGCGCCTCCTCTTGAGATGCGACGGGAACGCCGGGAATTCTTTCCCTACGAAACAGGGAAAGGATCCCTCATCTCGAGCTAGGAGGCGGAAACGGGGCTCCCCTGGATGTGTGCGGGACCCACGTGCTTCCTCTCGAGTGGAGACGGGTATGTCGGGGAACTTCTTGAGTTGCAGCAAGGGTGTGAAGGACCCTTTGGAAGTTCCAGTGGTTAGACGTGATTCGCCTCGAGAAGCCTCAGCGGAAATGGGCCTCATCTCGCCTGGAGGGCAAAACCTCCTGGATTTTCTCGAGTTGCGGCAGGTGCTCTCGACTTACGACGGGGACCTCAGGGAACCGCTCTGGTGGCCTCAGGAAAGGCCAGTCCCCATGAGAGTTCCTCGGGGGCCTCTCGGGATTCCTCTCCCGTCGATGCCGGGGCCTAAGACCTTGTGTGGAGTCGCGGCCGGAACCTGAGCATTCCTCTCCAGTGCTGACATGGATCTTGGGGTAATTCTGGAGTCTCCCCAGGGGAGTCAGTCCTCGTCTCGAATGCGGGCATGCACTTGCGCTTTCCTCGAGAGCGGTAGCAGCAGTGTCACGCAGTCCGCCGCGTGGATCAAAGGATCTATGGTTTTCCCTCGAGTCTTTCCCACGAGGCTTTCCCACGAGGCTTTCCCACAGGGCTGTCCCACGTGCACACGTGGTGGGAGTCGATCCTCGGCTTGAACGTCAAGGCAGTGCAGGGAAAACAGGTTCCTCTGGAATGGACTGACACATCTGGGGGACTCTTGGAATGGTGGCACGACCCTGGAGTTCCTCTCGCCTTTCCTGTGGAGAGCGCCTCCTCTTGAGATGCGACGGGAACGCCGGGAATTCTTTCCCTACGAAACAGGGAAAGGATCCCTCATCTCGAGCTAGGAGGCGGAAACGGGGCTCCCCTGGATGTGTGCGGGACACCACGTGCTTCCTCTCGAGTGGAGACGGGTATGTCGGGGAACTTCTTGAGTTGCAGCAAGGGTGTGAAGGACCCTTTGGAAGTTCCAGTGGTTAGATGTGATTGTCCTCGAGAATCCTCAGCGGAAATGGGCCTCATCTCGCCTGGAGGGCAAAACCTCCTGGATTTTCTCGAGTTGCTGCAGGTGCTCTCGACTTACGACGGGGACCTCAGGGAACCGCTCTGGTGGCCTCAGGAAAGGCCAGTCCCCATGCGAGTTCCTCGGGGGCGTCTCGGGATTCCTCTCCCGTCGATGCCGGGGCCTAAGACCTTGTGTGGAGTAGGGGCCGGAACCTGAGGATTCCTCTCCAGTGCTGACATGGATCTTGGGGTACTTCTGGAGTCTCCCCAGGGGAGTCAGTCCTCGTCTCGAATGCGGGCATGCACTTGCGCTTTCCTCGAGAGCGGTAGCAGCAGTGTCACGCAGTCCGCCGCGTGGATCAAAGGATCTATGGTTTTCCCTCGAGTTTTTCCCACGAGGCTTTCCCACGAGGCTTTCCCACAGGGCTGTCCCACGTGCACACGTGGTGGGAGTCGATCCTCGGCTTGAACGTCAAGGCAGTGCAGGGAAAACAGGTTCCTCTGGAATGGACTGACACATCTGGGGGACTCTTGGAATGGTGGCACGACCCTGGAGTTCCTCTCGCATTTCCTGTGGAGAGCGCCTCCTCTTGAGGTGCGACGGGAACGCCGGGAATTCTTTCCCTACGAAACAGGGAAAGGATCCCTCATCTCGAGCTAGGAGGCGGAAACGGCTCTCCCCTGGATGTGTGCGGGACACCACGTGCTTCCTCTCGAGTGCAGACGGGTATGTCGGGGAACTTCTTGAGTTGCAGCAAGGGTGTGAAGGACCGTTTGGAAGTTCCAGTGGTTAGACGTGATTAGCCTCGAGAAGCCTCAGCGGAAATGGGCCTCATCTCGCCTGGAGGGCAAAACCTCCTGGATTTTCTCGAGTTGCGGCAGGTGCTCTCGACTTACGACGGGGACCTCAGGGAACCGCTCTGGTGGCCTCAGGAAAGGCCAGTCCCCATGAGAGTTCCTCGGGGGCCTCTCGGGATTCCTCTCCCGTCGATGCCGGGGCCTAAGACCTTGTGTGGAGTCGCGGCCGGAACCTGAGCATTCCTCTCCAGTGCTGACATGGATCTTGGGGTAATTCTGGAGTCTCCCCAGGGGAGTCAGTCCTCGTCTCGAATGCGGGCATGCACTTGCGCTTTCCTCGAGAGCGGTAGCAGCAGTGTCACGCAGTCCGCCGCGTGGATCAAAGGATCTATGGTTTTCCCTCGAGTCTTTCCCACGAGGCTTTCCCACGAGGCTTTCCCACAGGGCTGTCCCACGTGCACACGTGGTGGGAGTCGATCCTCGGCTTGAACGTCAAGGCAGTGCAGGGAAAACAGGTTCCTCTGGAATGGACTGACACATCTGGGGGACTCTTGGAATGGTGGCACGACCCTGGAGTTCCTCTCGCCTTTCCTGTGGAGAGCGCCTCCTCTTGAGATGCGACGGGAACGCCGGGAATTCTTTCCCTACGAAACAGGGAAAGGATCCCTCATCTCGAGCTAGGAGGCGGAAACGGGGCTCCCCTGGATGTGTGCGGGACACCACGTGCTTCCTCTCGAGTGGAGACGGGTATGTCGGGGAACTTCTTGAGTTGCAGCAAGGGTGTGAAGGACCCTTTGGAAGTTCCAGTGGTTAGATGTGATTGTCCTCGAGAATCCTCAGCGGAAATGGGCCTCATCTCGCCTGGAGGGCAAAACCTCCTGGATTTTCTCGAGTTGCTGCAGGTGCTCTCGACTTACGACGGGGACCTCAGGGAACCGCTCTGGTGGCCTCAGGAAAGGCCAGTCCCCATGCGAGTTCCTCGGGGGCGTCTCGGGATTCCTCTCCCGTCGATGCCGGGGCCTAAGACCTTGTGTGGAGTAGGGGCCGGAACCTGAGGATTCCTCTCCAGTGCTGACATGGATCTTGGGGTACTTCTGGAGTCTCCCCAGGGGAGTCAGTCCTCGTCTCGAATGCGGGCATGCACTTGCGCTTTCCTCGAGAGCGGTAGCAGCAGTGTCACGCAGTCCGCCGCGTTGATCAAAGGATCTATGGTTTTCCCTCGAGTCTTTCCCACGAGGCTTTCCCACGAGGCTTTCCCACAGGGCTGTCCCACGTACACACGTGGTGGGAGTCGATCCTCGGCTTGAACGTCAAGGCAGTGCAGGGAAAACAGGTTCCTCTGGAATGGACTGACACATCTGGGGGACTCTTGGAATGGTGTCACGACCCTGGAGTTCCTCTCGCCTTTCCTGTGGAGAGCGCCTCCTCTTGAGATGCGACGGGAACGCCGGGAATTCTTTCCCTACGAAACAGGGAAAGGATCCCTCATCTCGAGCTAGGAGGCGGAAACGGGGCTCCCCTGGATGTGTGCGGGACCCCACGTGCTTCCTCTCGAGTGGAGACGGGTATGTCGGGGAACTTCTTGAGTTGCAGCAAGGGTGTGAAGGACCCTTTGGAAGTTCCAGTGGTTAGATGTGATTGTCCTCGAGAATCCTCAGCGGAAATGGGCCTCATCTCGCCTGGAGGGCAAAACCTCCTGGATTTTCTCGAGTTGCTGCAGGTGCTCTCGACTTACGACGGGGACCTCAGGGAACCGCTCTGGTGGCCTCAGGAAAGGCCAGTCCCCATGCGAGTTCCTCGGGGGCGTCTCGGGATTCCTCTCCCGTCGATGCCGGGGCCTAAGACCTTGTGTGGAGTCGGGGCCGGAACCTGAGGATTCCTCTCCAGTGCTTACATGGATCTTGGGGTACTTCTGGAGTCTCCCCAGGGGAGTCAGTCCTCGTCTCGAATGCGGGCATGCACTTGCGCTTTCCTCGAGAGCGGTAGCAGCAGTGTCACGCAGTCCGCCGCGTGGATCAAAGGATCTATGGTTTTCCCTCGAGTCTTTCCCACGAGGCTTTCCCACGAGGCTTTCCCACAGGGCTGTCCCACGTGCACACGTGGTGGGAGTCGATCCTCGGCTTGAACGTCAAGGCAGTGCAGGGAAAACAGGTTCCTCTGGAATGGACTGACACATCTGGGGGACTCTTGGAATGGTGTCACGACCCTGGAGTTCCTCTCGCCTTTCCTGTGGAGAGCGCCTCCTCTTGAGATGCGACGGGAACGCCGGGAATTCTTTCCCTCCGAAACAGTGAAAGGATCCCTCATCTCGAGCTAGGAGGCGGAAACGGGGCTCCCCTGGATGTGTGCGGGACCCACGTGCTTCCTCTCGAGTGGAGACGGGTATGTCGGGGAACTTCTTGAGTTGCAGCAAGGGTGTGAAGGACCCTTTGGAAGTTCCAGTGGTTAGATTTGATTGGCCTCGAGAAGCCTCAGCGGAAATGGGCCTCTTCTCGCCTGGAGGGCAAAACCTCCTGGATTTTCTCGAGTTGCGGCAGGTGCTCTTGACTTACGACGGGGACCTCAGGGACCCGCTCTGGTGGCCTCAGGAAAGGCCAGTCCCCATGCGAGTTCCTCTGGGGATTCCTCTCCCGTCGATGCCGGGGCCTAAGACCTTGTGTGGAGTCGCGGCCGGAACCTGAGCATTCCTCTCCAGTGCTGACATGGATCTTGGGGTACTTCTGGAGTCTCCCCAGGGGAGTCAGTCCTCGTCTCGAATGCGGGCATGCACTTGCGCTTTCCTCCAGAGCGGTAGCAGCAGTGTCACGCAGTCCGCCGCGTGGATCAAAGGATCTATGGTTTTCCCTCGAGTCTTTCCCACGAGGCTTTCCCACGAGGCTTTCCCACAGGGCTGTCCCACGTGCACACGTGGTGGGAGTCGATCCTCGGCTTGAACGTCAAGGCAGTGCAGGGAAAACAGGTTCCTCTGGAATGGACTGACACATCTGGGGGACTCTTGGAATGGTGTCACGACCCTGGAGTTCCTCTCGCCTTTCCTGTGGAGAGCGCCTCCTCTTGAGATGCGACGGGAACGCCGGGAATTCTTTCCCTACGAAACAGGGAAAGGATCCCTCATCTCGAGCTAGGAGGCGGAAACGGGGCTCCCCTGGATGTGTGCGGGACCCCACGTGCTTCCTCTCGAGTGGAGACGGGTATGTTGGGGAACTTCTTGAGTTGCAGCAAGGGTGTGAAGGACCCTTTGGAAGTTCCAGTGGTTAGATGTGATTGGCCTCGAGAAGCCTCAGCGGAAATGGGCCTCATTTCGCCTGGAGGGCAAAACATCCTGGATTTTCTCGAGTTGCGGCAGGTGCTCTCGACTTACGACGGGGACCTTAGGGACCCGCTCTGGTGGCCTCAGGAAAGGCCAGTCCCCATGCGAGTTCCTCAGGGGCCTCTCGGGATTCCTCTCCCATCGATGCCGGGGCCTAAGACCTTGTGTGGAGTCGGGGCCGGAACCTGAGGATTCCTCTCCAGTGCTGACATGGATCTTGGGGTACTTCTGGAGTCTCCCCAGGGGAGTCAGTCCTCGTCTCGAATGCGGGCATGCACTTTCCCTTTCCTCCAGAGCGGTAGCAGCACTGTCACGCAGTCGGCCGCGTGGATCAAAGGATCTATGGTTTTCACTCGAGTCTTTCCCACGAGGCTTTCCCACGAGGCTTTCCCACAGGGCTGTCCCACGTGCACACGTGGTGGGAGTGGATCCTCGGCTTGAACGTCAAGGCAGTGCGGGGAAAACAGGTTCCTCTGGCATGGACTGACACATCTGGGGGACTCTTGGAATGGTGTCACGACCCTGGAGTTCCTCTCGCCTTTCCTGTGGAGAGCGCCTCCTCTTGAGATGCGACGGGAACGCCGGGAATTCTTTCCCTACGAAACAGGGAAAGGATCCCTCATCTCGAGCTAGGAGGCGGAAACGGGGCTCCCCTGGATGTGTGCGGGACACCACGTGCTTCCTCTCGAGTGCAGACGGGTATGTCGGGGAACTTCTTGAGTTGCAGCAAGGGTGTGAAGGACCCTTTGGAAGTTCCAGTGGTTAGACGTGATTAGCCTCGAGAAGCCTCAGCGGAAATGGGCCTCATCTCGCCTGGAGGGCAAAACCTCCTGGATTTTCTCGAGTTGCGGCAGGTGCTCTCGACTTACGACGGGGACCTCAGGGAACCGCTCTGGTGGCCTCAGGAAAGGCCAGTCCCCATGAGAGTTCCTCGGGGGCCTCTCGGGATTCCTCTCCCGTCGATGCCGGGGCCTAAGACCTTGTGTGGAGTCGCGGCCGGAACCTGAGCATTCCTCTCCAGTGCTGACATGGATCTTGGGGTAATTCTGGAGTCTCCCCAGGGGAGTCAGTCCTCGTCTCGAATGCGGGCATGCACTTGCGCTTTCCTCGAGAGCGGTAGCAGCAGTGTCACGCAGTCCGCCGCGTGGATCAAAGGATCTATGGTTTTCCCTCGAGTCTTTCCCACGAGGCTTTCCCACGAGGCTTTCCCACAGGGCTGTCCCACGTGCACACGTGGTGGGAGTCGATCCTCGGCTTGAACGTCAAGGCAGTGCAGGGAAAACAGGTTCCTCTGGAATGGACTGACACATCTGGGGGACTCTTGGAATGGTGGCACGACCCTGGAGTTCCTCTCGCCTTTCCTGTGGAGAGCGCCTCCTCTTGACATGCGACGGGAACGCCGGGAATTCTTTCCCTACGAAACAGGGAAAGGATCCCTCATCTCGAGCTAGGAGGCGGAAACGGGGCTCCCCTGGATGTGTGCGGGACACCACGTGCTTCCTCTCGAGTGGAGACGGGTATGTCGGGGAACTTCTTGAGTTGCAGCAAGGGTGTGAAGGACCCTTTGGAAGTTCCAGTGGTTAGATGTGATTGTCCTCGAGAATCCTCAGCGGAAATGGGCCTCATCTCGCCTGGAGGGCAAAACCTCCTGGATTTTCTCGAGTTGCTGCAGGTGCTCTCGGCTTACGACGGGGACCTCAGGGAACCGCTCTGGTGGCCTCAGGAAAGGCCAGTCCCCATGCGAGTTCCACGGGGGCGTCTCGGGATTCCTCTCCCGTCGATGCCGGGGCCTAAGACCTTGTGTGGAGTAGGGGCCGGAACCTGAGGATTCCTCTCCAGTGCTGACATGGATCTTGGGGTACTTCTGGAGTCTCCCCAGGGGAGTCAGTCCTCGTCTCCAATGCGGGCATGCACTTGCGCTTTCCTCGAGAGCGGTAGCAGCAGTGTCACGCAGTCCGCCGCGTGGATCAAAGGATCTATGGTTTTCCCTCGAGTTTTTCCCACGAGGCTTTCCCACGAGGCTTTCCCACAGGGCTGTCCCACGTGCACACGTGGTGGGAGTCGATCCTCGGCTTGAACGTCAAGGCAGTGCAGGGAAAACAGGTTCCTCTGGAATGGACTGACACATCTGGGGGACTCTTGGAATGGTGGCACGACCCTGGAGTTCCTCTCGCATTTCCTGTGGAGAGCGCCTCCTCTTGAGGTGCGACGGGAACGCCGGGAATTCTTTCCCTACGAAACAGGGAAAGGATCCCTCATCTCGAGCTAGGAGGCGGAAACGGGGCTCCCCTGGATGTGTGCGGGACCCCACGTGCTTCCTCTCGAGTGCAGACGGGTATGTCGGGGAACTTCTTGAGTTGCAGCAAGGGTGTGAAGGACCCTTTGGAAGTTCCAGTGGTTAGACGTGATTAGCCTCGAGAAGCCTCAGCGGAAATGGGCCTCATCTCGCCTGGAGGGCAAAACCTCCTGGATTTTCTCGAGTTGCGGCAGGTGCTCTCGACTTACGACGGGGACCTCAGGGAACCGCTCTGGTGGCCTCAGGAAAGGCCAGTCCCCATGAGAGTTCCTCGGGGGCCTCTCGGGATTCCTCTCCCGTCGATGCCGGGGCCTAAGACCTTGTGTGGAGTCGCGGCCGGAACCTGAGCATTCCTCTCCAGTGCTGACATGGATCTTGGGGTAATTCTGGAGTCTCCCCAGGGGAGTCAGTCCTCGTCTCGAATGCGGGCATGCACTTGCGCTTTCCTCGAGAGCGGTAGCAGCAGTGTCACGCAGTCCGCCGCGTGGATCAAAGGATCTATGGTTTTCCCTCGAGTCTTTCCCACGAGGCTTTCCCACGAGGCTTTCCCACAGGGCTGTCCCACGTGCACACGTGGTGGGAGTCGATCCTCGGCTTGAACGTCAAGGCAGTGCAGGGAAAACAGGTTCCTCTGGAATGGACTGACACATCTGGGGGACTCTTGGAATGGTGGCACGACCCTGGAGTTCCTCTCGCCTTTCCTGTGGAGAGCGCCTCCTCTTGAGATGCGACGGGAACGCCGGGAATTCTTTCCCTACGAAACAGGGAAAGGATCCCTCATCTCGAGCTAGGAGGCGGAAACGGGGCTCCCCTGGATGTGTGCGGGACCCCACGTGCTTCCTCTCGAGTGGAGACGGGTATGTCGGGGAACTTCTTGAGTTGCAGCAAGGGTGTGAAGGACCCTTTGGAAGTTCCAGTGGTTAGATGTGATTGTCCTCGAGAATCCTCAGCGGAAATGGGCCTCATCTCGCCTGGAGGGCAAAACCTCCTGGATTTTCTCGAGTTGCTGCAGGTGCTCTCGACTTACGACGGGGACCTCAGGGAACCGCTCTGGTGGCCTCAGGAAAGGCCAGTCCCCATGCGAGTTCCTCGGGGGCCTCTCGGGATTCCTCTCCCGTCGATGCCGGGGCCTAAGACCTTGTGTGGAGTAGGGGCCGGAACCTGAGGATTCCTCTCCAGTGCTGACATGGATCTTGGGGTACTTCTGGAGTCTCCCCAGGGGAGTCAGTCCTCGTCTCCAATGCGGGCATGCACTTGCACTTTCCTCGAGAGCGGTAGCAGCAGTGTCACGCAGTCCGCCGCGTGGATCAAAGGATCTATGGTTTTCCCTCGAGTTTTTCCCACGAGGCTTTCCCACGAGGCTTTCCCACAGGGCTGTCCCACGTGCACACGTGGTGGGAGTCGATCCTCGGCTTGAACGTCAAGGCAGTGCAGGGAAAACAGGTTCCTCTGGAATGGACTGACACATCTGGGGGACTCTTGGAATGGTGGCACGACCCTGGAGTTCCTCTCGCATTTCCTGTGGAGAGCGCCTCCTCTTGAGGTGCGACGGGAACGCCGGGAATTCTTTCCCTACGAAACAGGGAAAGGATCCCTCATCTCGAGCTAGGAGGCCGAAACGGGGCTCCCCTGGATGTGTGCGGGACCCCACGTGCTTCCTCTCGAGTGGAGACGGGTATGTCGGGGAACTTCTTGAGTTGCAGCAAGGGTGTGAAGGACCCTTTGGAAGTTCCAGTGGTTAGATGTGATTGGCCTCGAGAAGCCTCAGCGGAAATGGGCCTCATCTCGCCTGGAGGGCAAAACCTCCTGGATTTTGTCGAGTTGCGGCAGGTGCTCTCGACTTACGACGGGGACCTCAGGGACCCGCTCTGGTGGCCTCAGGAAAGGCCAGTCCCCATGCGAGTTCCTTGGGGGCGTCTCGGGATTCCTCTCCCGTCGATGCCGGGGCCTAAGACCTTGTGTGGAGTCGGGGCCGGAACCTGAGGATTCCTCTCCAGTGCTGACATGGATCTTGGGGTACTTCTGGAGTCTCCCCAGGGGAGTCAGTCCTCGTCTCGAATGCGGGCATGCACTTGCGCTTTCCTCGAGAGCGGTAGCAGCAGTGTCACGCAGTCCTCCGCGTGGATCAAAGGATCTATGGTTTTCCCTCGAGTCTTTCCCACGAGGCTTTCCCACGAGGCTTTCCCACAGGGCTGTCCCACGTGCACACGTGGTGGGAGTCGATCCTCGGCTTGAACGTCAAGGCAGTGCAGGGAAAACAGGTTCCTCTGGAATGGACTGACAAATCTGGGGGACTCTTGGAATGGTGGCACGACCCTGGAGTTCCTCTCGCCTTTCCTGTGGAGAGCGCCTCCTCTTGAGATGCGACGGGAACGCCGGGAATTCTTTCCCTACGAAACAGGGAAAGGATCCCTCATCTCGAGCTAGGAGGCGGAAACGGGGCTCCCCTGGATGTGTGCGGGACACCACGTGCTTCCTCTCGAGTGCAGACGGGTATGTCGGGGAACTTCTTGAGTTGCAGCAAGGGTGTGAAGGACCCTTTGGAAGTTCCAGTGGTTAGATGTGATTGTCCTCGAGAATCCTCAGCGGAAATGGGCCTCATCTCGCCTGGAGGGCAAAACCTCCTGGATTTTCTCGAGTTGCTGCAGGTGCTCTCGACTTTCGACGGGGACCTCAGGGAACCGCTCTGGTGGCCTCAGGAAAGGCCAGTCCCCATGCGAGTTCCTCGGGGGCGTCTCGGGATTCCTCTCCCGTCGATGCCGGGGCCTAAGACCTTGTGTGGAGTCGGGGCCGGAACCTGAGGATTCCTCTCCAGTGCTGACATGGATCTTGGGGTACTTCTGGAGTCTCCCCAGGGGAGTCAGTCCTCGTCTCGAATGCGGGCATGCACTTGCGCTTTCCTCGAGAGCGGTAGCAGCAGTGTCACGCAGTCCGCCGCGTGGATCAAAGGATCTATGGTTTTCCCTCGAGTCTTTCCCACGAGGCTTTCCCACGAGGCTTTCCCACAGGGCTGTCCCACGTGCACACGTGGTGGGAGTCGATCCTCGGCTTGAACGTCAAGGCAGTGCAGGGAAAACAGGTTCCTCTGGAATGGACTGACACATCTGGGGGACTCTTGGAATGGTGTCACGACCCTGGAGTTCCTCTCGCCTTTCCTGTGGAGAGCGCCTCCTCTTGAGATGCGACGGGAACGCCGGGAAATCTTTCCCTACGAAACAGGGAAAGGATCCCTCATCTCGAGCTAGGAGGCGGAAACGGGGCTCCCCTGGATGTGTGCGGGACCCCACGTGCTTCCTCTCGAGTGGAGACGGGTATGTCGGGGAACTTCTTGAGTTGCAGCAAGGGTGTGAAGGACCCTTTGGAAGTTCCAGTGGTTAGATGTGATTGGCCTCGAGAAGCCTCAGCGGAAATGGGCCTCATCTCGCCTGGAGGGCAAAACCTCCTGGATTTTCTCGAGTTGCGGCAGGTGCTCTCGACTTACGACGGGGACCTCAGGGACCCGCTCTGGTGGCCTCAGGAAAGGCCAGTCCCCATGCGAGTTCCTTGGGGGCGTCTCGGGATTCCTCTCCCGTCGATGCCGGGGCCTAAGACCTTGTGTGGAGTCGGGGCTGGAACCTGAGGATTCCTCTCCAGTGCTGACATGGATCTTGGGGTACTTCTGGAGTCTCGCCAGGGGAGTCAGTCCTCGTCTCGAATGCGGGCATGCACTTGCGCTTTCCTCGAGAGCGGTAGCAGCAGTGTCACGCATTCCGCCGCGTGGATCAAAGGATCTATGGTTTTCCCTCGAGTCTTTCCCACGAGTCTTTCCCACGAGGCTTTCCCACAGGGCTGTCCCACGTGCACACGTGGTGGGAGTCGATCCTCGGCTTGAACGTCAAGGCAGTGCAGGGAAAACAGGTTCCTCTGGAATGGACTGACACATCTGGGGGACTCTTGGAATGGTGGCACGACCCTGGAGTTCCTCTCGCCTTTCCTGTGGAGAGCGCCTCCTCTTGAGATGCGATGGGAACGCCGGGAATTCTTTCCCTACGAAACAGGGAAAGGATCCCTCATCTCGAGCTAGGAGGCGGAAACGGGGCTCCCCTGGATGTGTGCGGGACACCACGTGCTTCCTCTCGAGTGCAGACGGGTATGTCGGGGAACTTCTTGATTTGCAGCAAGGGTGTGAAGGACCCTTTGGAAGTTCCAGTGGTTAGATGTGATTGTCCTCGAGAATCCTCAGCGGAAATGGGCCTCATCTCGCCTGGAGGGCAAAACCTCCTGGATTTTCTCGAGTTGCTGCAGGTGCTCTCGACTTACGACGGGGACCTCATGGAACCGCTCTGGTGGCCTCAGGAAAGGCCAGTCCCCATGCGAGTTCCTCGGGGGCGTCTCGGGATTCCTCTCCCGTCGATGCCGGGGCCTAAGACCTTGTGTGGAGTCGGGGCCGGAACCTGAGGATTCCTCTCCAGTGCTGACATGGATCTTGGGGTACTTCTGGAGTCTCCCCAGGGGAGTCAGTCCTCGTCTCGAATGCGGGCATGCACTTGCGCTTTCCTCCAGAGCGGTAGCAGCAGTGTCACGCAGTCCGCCGCGTGGATCAAAGGATCTATGGTTTTCCCTCGAGTTTTTCCCAGGAGGCTTTCCCACGAGGCTTTCCCACAGGGCTGTCCCACGTGCACACGTGGTGGGAGTCGATCCTCGGCTTGAACGTCAAGGCAGTGCAGGGAAAACAGGTTCCTCTGGAATGGACTGACACATCTGGGGGACTCTTGGAATGGTGGCACGACCCTGGAGTTCCTCTCGCATTTCCTGTGGAGAGCGCTTCCTCTTGAGATGCGACGGGAACGCCGGGAATTCTTTCCCTACGAAACAGGGAAAGGATCCCTCATCTCGAGCTAGGAGGTGGAAACGGGGCTCCCCTGGATGTGTGCGGGACACCACGTGCTTCCTCTCGAGTGCAGACCGGTATGTCGGGGAACTTCTTGAGTTGCAGCAAGGGTGTGAAGGACCCTTTGGAAGTTCCAGTAGTTAGATATGATTGTCCTCGAGAATCCTCAGCGGAAATGGGCCTCATCTCGCCTGGAGGGAAAAACCTCCTGGATTTTCTCGAGTTGCTGCAGGTGCTCTCGACTTACGACGGGGACCTCAGGGAATCGCTCTGGTGGCCTCAGGAAAGGCCAGTCCCCATGCGAGTTCCTCGGGGGCGTCTCGGGATTCCTCTCCCGTCGATGCCGGGGCCTAAGACCTTGTGTGGAGTCGGGGCCGGAACCTGAGGATTCCTCTCCAGTGCTGACATGGATCTTGGGGTACTTCTGGAGTCTCCCCAGGGGAGTCAGTCCTCGTCTCGAATGCGGGCATGCACTTGCGTTTTCCTCGAGAGCGGTAGCAGCAGTGTCACGCAGTCCGCCGCGTGGATCAAAGGATCTATGGTTTTCCCTCGAGTTTTTCCCACGAGGCTTTCCCACGAGGCTTTCCCACAGGGCTGTCCCACGTGCACACGTGGTGGGAGTCGATCCTCGGCTTGAACGTCAAGGCAGTGCAGGGAAAACAGGTTCCTCTGGAATGGACTGACACATCTGGGGGACTCTTGGAATGGTGGCACGACCCTGGAGTTCCTCTCGCATTTCCTGTGGAGAGCGCCTCCTCTTGAGATGCGACGGGAACGCCGGGAATTCTTTCCCTACGAAACAGGGAAAGGATCCCTCATCTCGAGCTAGGAGGCGGAAACGGGGCTCCCCTGAATGTGTGCGGGACCCACGTGCTTCCTCTCGAGTGGAGACGGGTATGTCGGGGAACTTCTTGCGTTGCAGCAAGGGTGTGAAGGACCCTTTGGAAGTTTCAGTGGTTAGACGTGATTAGCCTCGAGAAGCCTCAGCGGAAATGGGCCTCATCTCGCCTGTAGGGCAAAACCTCCTGGATTTTCTCGAGTTGCGGCAGGTGCTCTCGACTTACGACGGGGACCTCAGGGACCCGCTCTGGTGGCCTCAGGAAAGGCCAATCCCCATGCGAGTTCCTCGGGGGCGTCTCGGGATTCCTCTCCCGTCGATGCCGGGGCCTAAGACCTTGTGTGGAGTCGGGGCCGGAACCTGAGGATTCCTCTCCAGTGCAGACATGGATCTTGGGGTACTTCTGGAGTCTCCCCAGGGGAGTCAGTCCTCGTCTCGAATGCGGGCATGCACTTGCGCTTTCCTCGAGAGAGGTAGCAGAAATGTCACGCAGTCCGCCGCGTTGATCAAAGGATCTATGGTTTTCCCTCGAGTCTTTCCCACGAGGCTTTCCCACGAGGCTTTCCCACAGGGCTGTCCCACGTGCACACGTGGTGGGAGTCGATCCTCGGCTTGAACGTCAAGGCAGTGCAGGGAAAACAGGTTCCTCTGGAATGGACTGACACATCTGGGGGACTCTTGGAATGGTGGCACGACCCTGGAGTTCCTCTCGCATTTCCTGTGGAGAGCGCCTCCTCTTGAGATGCGACGGGAACGCCGGGAATTCTTTCCCTACGAAACAGGGAAAGGATCCCTCATCTCGAGCTAGGAGGCGGAAACGGGGCTCCCCTGGATGTGTGCGGGACCCACGTGCTTCCTCTCGAGTGGAGACGGGTATGTCGGGGAACTTCTTGAGTTGCAGCAAGGGTGTGAAGGACCCTTTGGAAGTTTCAGTGGTTAGACGTGATTGGCCTCGAGAAGCCTCAGCGGAAATGGGCCTCATCTCGCCTGTAGGGCAAAACCTCCTGGATTTTCTCGAGTTGCGGCAGGTGCTCTCGACTTATGACGGGGACCTCAGGGACCCGCTCTGGTGGCCTCAGGAAAGGCCAGTCCCCATGCGAGTTCCTCGGGGGCCTCTCGGGATTCCTCTCACGTCGATGCCGGGGCCTAAGACCTTGTGTGGAGTCGCGGCCGGAACCTGAGGATTCCTCTCCAGTGCTGACATGGATCTTGGGGTACTTCTGGAGTCTCCCCAGGGGAGTCAGTCCTCGTCTCGAATGCGGGCATGCACTTGCGCTTTCCTCCAGAGCGGTAGCAGCAGTGTCACGCAGCCCGCCGCGTGGATCAAAGGATCTATGGTTTTCCCTCGAGTCTTTCCCACGAGGCTTTCCCACGAGGCTTTCCCACAGGACTGTCCCAGGTGCACACGTGGTGGGAGTCGATCCTCGGCTTGAACGTCAAGGCAGTGCAGGGAAAACAGGTTCCTCTGGAATGGACTGACACATCTGGGGGACTCTTGGAATGGTGGCACGACCCTGGAGTTCCTCTCGCCTTTCCTGTGGAGAGCGCCTCCTCTTGAGATACGACGGGAACGCCGGGAATTCTTTCCCTACGAAACAGGGAAAGGATCCCTCATCTCGAGCTAGGAGGCGGAAACGGGGCTCCCCTGGATGTGTGCGGGACCCACGTGCTTCCTCTCGAGTGGAGACGGGTATGTCGGGGAACTTCTTGAGTTGCAGCAAGGGTGTGAAGGACCCTTTGGAAGTTCCAGTGGTTAGACGTGATTAGCCTCGAGAAGCCTCAGCGGAAATGGGCCTCATCTCGCCGGGAGGGCAAAACCTCCTGGATTTTCTCGAGTTGCGGCAGGTGCTCTCGACTTACGACGGGGACCTCAGGGACCCGCTCTGGTGGCCTCAGGAAGGGCCAGTCCCCATGCGAGTTCCTCGGGGGCCTCTCGGGATTCCTCTCCCGTCGAAGCCGGGGCCTAAGACCTTGTGTGGAGTCGGGGCCGGAACCTGAGGATTCCTCTCCAGTGCTGACATGGATCTTGGGGTACTTCTGGAGTCTCCCCAGGGGAGTCAGTCCTCGTCTCGAATGCGGGCATGCACTTGCGCTTTCCTCCAGAGCGGTAGCAGCACTGTCACGCAGTCGGCCGCGTGGATCAAAGGATCTATGGTTTTCCCTCGAGTCTTTCCCACGAGGCTTTCCCACGAGGCTTTCCCACAGGGCTGTCCCACGTGCACACGTGGTGGGAGTCGATCCTCGGCTTGAACGTCAAGGCAGTGCAGGGAAAACAGGTTCCTCTGGAATGGACTGACACATCTGGGAGACTCTTGGAATGGTGTCACGACCCTGGAGTTCCTCTCGCCTTTCCTGTGGAGAGCGCCTCCTCTTGAGATGCGACGGGAACGCCGGGAATTCTTTCCCTACGAAACAGGGAAAGGATCCCTCATCTCGAGCTAGGAGGCGGAAACGGGGCTCCCCTGGATGTGTGCGGGACACCACGTGCTTCCTCTCGAGTGCAGACGGGTATGTCGGGGAACTTCTTGAGTTGCAGCAAGGGTGTGAAGGACCCTTTGAAGTTCCAGTGGTTAGATGTGATTGGCCTCGAGAAGCCTCAGCGGAAATGGGCCTCATCTCGCCTGGAGGGCAAAACCTCCTGGATTTTCTCGAGTTGCTGCAGGTGCTCTCGACTTACGACGGGGACCTCAGGGACCCGCTCTGGTGGCCTCAGGAAAGCCCAGTCCCCATGCGAGTTCCTCGGGGGCCTCTCCGGATTCCTCTCCCGTCGATGCCGGGGCCTACGACCTTGTGTGGAGTCGGGGCCGGAACCTGAGGATTCCTCTCCAGTGCTGACATGGATCTTGGGGTACTTCTGGAGTCTCCCCAGGGGAGTCAGTCCTCGTCTCGAATGCGCGCATGCACTTGCGCTTTCCTCGAGAGCAGTAGCAGCAGTGTCACGCAGTCCGCCGCGTGGATCAAAGGATCTATGGTTTTCCCTCGAGTCTTTCCCACGAGGCTTTCCCACGAGGCTTTCCCACAGGGCTGTCCCACGTGCACACGTGGTGGGAGTCGATCCTCGGCTTGAACGTCAAGGCAGTGCAGGGAAAACAGGTTCCTCTGGAATGGACTGACACATCTGGGGGACTCTTGGAATGGTGGCACGACCCTGGAGTTCCTCTCCCCTTTCCTGTGGAGAGCGCCTCCTCTTGAGATGCGACGGGAACGCCGGGAATTCTTTCCCTACGAAACAGGGAAAGGATCCCTCATCTCGAGCTAGGAGGCGGAAACGGGGCTCCCCTGGATGTGTGCGGGACACCACGTGCTTCCTCTCCAGTGGAGACGGGTATGTCGGGGAACTTCTTGAGTTGCAGCAAGGTTGTGAAGGACCCTTTGGAAGTTCCAGTGGTTAGACGTGATTAGCCTCGAGAAGCCTCAGCGGAAATGGGCCTCATCTCGCCTGGAGGGCAAAACCTCGTGGATTTTCTCGAGTTGCGGCAGGTGCTCTCGACTTACGACGGGGACCTCAGGGACCCGCTCTGGTGGCCTCAGGAAAGGCCAGTACCCATGCGAGTTCCTCGGGGGCCTTTCGGGATTCCTCTCCGGTCGATGCCGGGGCCTAAGACCTTGTGTGGAGTCGCGGCCGGAACCTGAGGATTCCTCTCCAGTGCTGACATGGATCTTGGGGTACTTCTGGAGTCTCCCCAGGGGAGTCAGTCCTCGTCTCGAATGCGGACATGCACTTGCGCTTTCCTACAGAGCGGTAGCAGCAGTGTCACGCAGTCCGCCGCGTGGATCAAAGGATCTATGGTTTTCCCTCGAGTCTTTCCCACGAGGCTTTCCCACGAGGCTTTCCCACAGGGCTGTCCCACGTGCACACGTGGTGGGAGTCGATCCTCGGCCTGAACGTCAAGGCAGTGCAGGGAAAACAGGTTCCTCTGGAATGGACTGACACATCTGGGGGACTCTTGGAATGGTGTCACGACACTGGAGTTCCTCTCGCCTTTCCTGTGGAGAGCGCCTCCTCTTGAGATGCGACGGGAACGCCGGGAATTCTTTCCCTACGAAACAGGGAAAGGATCCCTCATCTCGAGCTAGGAGGCGGAAACGGGGCTCCCCTGGATGTGTGCGGGACACCACGTGCTTCCTCTCGAGTGCAGACGGGTATGTCGGGGAACTTCTTGAGTTGCAGCAAGGGTGTGAAGGACCCTTTGGAAGTTCCAGTGGTTAGATGTGATTGGCCTCGAGAAGCCTCAGCGGAAATGGGCCTCATCTCGCCTGGAGGGCAAAACCTCCTGGATTTTCTCGAGTTGCGGCAGGTGCTCTCGACTTACGACGGGGACCTCATGGAACCGCTCTGGTGGCCTCAGGAAAGGCCAGTCCCCATGCGAGTTCCTTGGGGGCGTCTCGGGATTCCTCTCCCGTCGATGCCTGGGCATAAGACCTTGTGTGGAGTCGGGGCCGGAACCTGAGGATTCCTCTCCAGTGCTGACATGGATCTTGGGGTACTTCTGGAGTCTCCCCAGGGGAGTCAGTCCTCGTCTCGAATGCGGGCATGCACTTGCGCTTTCCTCCAGAGCGGTAGCAGCAGTGTCACGCAGTCCGCCGCGTGGATCAAAGGATCTATTTTTTTCCCTCGAGTCTTTCCCACGAGGCTTTCCCACGAGGCTTTCCCACAGGGCTGTCCCACGTGCACACGTGGTGGGAGTCGATCCTCGGCTTGAACGTCAAGGCAGTGCAGGGAAAACAGGTTCCTCTGGAATGGACTGACACATCTGGGGGACTCTTGGAATGGTGGCACGACCCTGGAGTTCCTCTCGCCTTTCCTGTGGAGAGCGCCTCCTCTTGAGATACGACGGGAACGCCGGGAATTCTTTCCCTACGAAACAGGGAAAGGATCCCTCATCTCGATCTAGGAGGCGGATACGGGGCTCCCCTGGATGTGTGCGGGACCCACGTGCTTCCTCTCGAGTGGAGACGGGAATGTCGGGGAACTTCTTGAGTTGCAGCAAGGGTGTGAAGGACCCTTTGGAAGTTCCAGTGGTTAGACGTGATTAGCCTCGAGAAGCCTCAGCGGAAATGGGCCTCATCTCGCCGGGAGGGCAAAACCTCCTGGATTTTCTCGAGTTGCGGCAGGTGCTCTCGACTTACGACGGGGACCTCAGGGACCCGCTCTGGTGGCCTCAGGAAAGGCCAGTCCCCATGCGAGTTCCTCGGGGGCCTCTCGGGATTCCTCTCCCGTCGATGCCGCGGCCTAAGACCTTGTGTGGAGTCGGGGCCGGAACCTGAGGATTCCTCTCCAGTGCTGACATGGATCTTGGGGTACTTCTGGAGTCTCCCCAGGGGAGTCAGTCCTCGTCTCGAATGCGAGCATGCACTTGCGCTTTCCTCCAGAGCGGTAGCAGCAGTGTCACGCAGTCCGCCGCGTGGATCAAAGGATCTATGGTTTTCCCTCGAGTCTTTCCCACGAGGCTTTCCTACGAGGCTTTCCCACAGGGCTGTCCCAGGTGCACACGTGGTGGGAGTCGATCCTCGGCTTGAACGTCAAGGCAGTGCAGGGAAAACAGGTTCCTCTGGAATGGACTGACACATCTGGGGGACTCTTGGAATGGTGGCACGACCCTGGAGTTCCTCTCGCCTTTCCTGTGGAGAGCGCCTCCTCTTGAGATACGACGGGACCGCCGGGAATTCTTTCCCTACGAAACAGGGAAAGGATCCCTCATCTCGAGCTAGGAGGCGGATACGGGGCTCCCCTGGATGTGTGCGCGACCCACGTGCTTCCTCTCGAGTGGAGACGGGTATGTCGGGGAACTTCTTGAGTTGCAGCAAGGGTGTGAAGGACCCTTTGGAAGTTCCAGTGGTTAGACGTGATTAGCCTCGAGAAGCCTCAGCGGAAATGGGCCTCATCTCGCCGGGAGGGCAAAACCTCCTGGATTTTCTCGAGTTGCGGCAGGTGCTCTCGACTTACGACGGGGACCTCAGGGACCCGCTCTGGTGGCCTCAGGAAGGGCCAGTCCCCATGCGAGTTCCTCGGGGGCCTCTCGGGATTCCTCTCCCGTCGAAGCCGGGGCCTAAGACCTTGTGTGGAGTCGGGGCCGGAACCTGAGGATTCCTCTCCAGTGCTGACATGGATCTTTGGGTACTTCTGGAGTCTCCCCAGGGGAGTCAGTCCTCGTCTCGAATGCGGGCATGCACTTGCGCTTTCCTCCAGAGCGGTAGCAGCACTGTCACGCAGTCGGCCGCGTGGATCAAAGGATCTATGGTTTTCCCTCGAGTCTTTCCCACGAGGCTTTCCCACGAGGCTTTCCCACAGGGCTGTCCCACGTGCACACGTGGTGGGAGTCGATCCTCGGCTTGAACGTCAAGGCAGTGCAGGGAAAACAGGTTCCTCTGGAATGGACTGACACATCTGGGAGACTCTTGGAATGGTGTCACGACCCTGGAGTTCCTCTCGCCTTTCCTGTGGAGAGCGCCTCCTCTTGAGATGCGACGGGAACGCCGGGAATTCTTTCCCTACGAAACAGGGAAAGGATCCCTCATCTCGAGCTAGGAGGCGGAAACGGGGCTCCCCTGGATGTGTGCGGGACACCACGTGCTTCCTCTCGAGTGCAGACGGGTATGTCGGGGAACTTCTTGAGTTGCAGCAAGGGTGTGAAGGACCCTTTGAAGTTCCAGTGGTTAGATGTGATTGGCCTCGAGAAGCCTCAGCGGAAATGGGCCTCATCTCGCCTGGAGGGCAAAACCTCCTGGATTTTCTCGAGTTGCTGCAGGTGCTCTCGACTTACGACGGGGACCTCAGGGACCCGCTCTGGTGGCCTCAGGAAAGGCCAGTCCCCCATGCGAGTTCCTCGGGGGCGTCTCGGGATTCCTCTCCCGTCGATGCCGGGGCCTAAGACCTTGTGTGGAGTCGGGGCCGGAACCTGAGGATTCCTCTCCAGTGCTGACATGGATCTTGGGGTACTTCTGGAGTCTCCCCAGGGGAGTCAGTCCTCGTCTCGAATGCGGGCATGCACTTGCGCTTTCCTCGAGAGCGGAAGCAGCAGTGTCACGCAGTCCGCCGCGTTGA
The DNA here is from genome assembly GCF_042477335.2 of Ovis canadensis. Lineage (NCBI taxonomy): Eukaryota > Metazoa > Chordata > Mammalia > Artiodactyla > Bovidae > Ovis > Ovis canadensis. Next base: position 7,730,478 of record NC_091252.1, read on the forward strand.
TCAAAGGATCTATGGTTTTCCCTCGAGTCTTTCCCACGAGGCTTTCCCACGAGGCTTTCCCACAGGGCTGTCCCACGTGCACACGTGGTGGGAGTCGATCCTCGGCTTGAACGTCAATGCAGTGCAGGGAAAACAGGTTCCTCTGGAATGGACTGACACATCTGGGGGACTCTTGGAATGGTGGCACGACCCTGGAGTTCCTCTCGCCTTTCCTGTGGAGAGCGCCTCCTCTTGAGATGCGACGGGAACGCCGGGAATTCTTTCCCTACGAAACAGGGAAAGGATCCCTCATCTCGAGCTAGGAGGCGGAAACGGGGCTCCCCTGGATGTGTGCGGGACCCCACGTGCTTCCTCTCGAGTGGAGACGGGTATGTCGGGGAACTTCTTGAGTTGCAGCAAGGGTGTGAAGGACCCTTTGGAAGTTCCAGTGGTTAGATGTGATTGGCCTCGAGAAGCCTCAGCGAAAATGGGCCTCATCTCGCCTGGAGGGCAACACCTCCTGGATTTTCTCGAGTTGCGGCAGGTGCTCTCGACTTACGACGGGGACCTCAGGGACCCGCTCTGGTGGCCTCAGGAAAGGCCAGTCCCCATGCGAGTTCCTCGGGGGCCTGTCGGGATTCCTCTCACGTCGATGCCGGGGCCTAAGACCTTGTGTGGAGTCGCGGCCGGAACCTGAGGATTCCTCTCCAGTGCTGACATGGATCTTGGGGTACTTCTGGAGTCTCCCCAGGGGAGTCAGTCCTCGTCTCGAATGCGGGCATGCACTTGCGCTTTCCTCCAGAGCGGTAGCAGCAGTGTCACGCAGCCCGCCGCGTGGATCAAAGGATCTATGGTTTTCCCTCGAGTCTTTCCCACGAGGCTTTCCCACGAGGCTTTCCCACAGGGCTGTCCCACGTGCACACGTGGTGGGAGTCGATCCTCGGCTTGAATGTCAAGGCAGTGCAGGGAAAACAGGTTCCTCTGGAATGGACTGACACATCTGGGGGACTCTTGGAATGGTGGCACGACCCTGGAGTTCCTCTCGCCTTTCCTGTGGAGAGCGCCTCCTTTTGAGATACGACGGGAACGCCGGGAATTCTTTCCCTACGAAACAGGGAAAGGATCCCTCATCTCGAGCTAGGAGGCGGAAACGGGGCTCCCCTGGATGTGTGCGGGACCCACGTGCTTCCTCTCGAGTGGAGACGGGTATGTCGGGGAACTTCTTGAGTTGCAGCAAGGGTGTGAAGGACCCTTTGGAAGTTCCAGTGGTTAGACGTGATTAGCCTCGAGAAGCCTCAGCGGAAATGGGCCTCATCTCGCCGGGAGGGCAAAACCTCCTGGATTTTCTCGAGTTGCGGCAGGTGCTCTCGACTTACGACGGGGACCTCAGGGACCCGCTCTGGTGGCCTCAGGAAAGGCCAGTCCCCATGCGAGTTCCTCGGGGGCCTCTCGGGATTCCTCTCCCGTCGATGCCGGGGCCTAAGACCTTGTGTGGAGTCGGGGCCGGAACCTGAGGATTCCTCTCCAGTGCTGACATGGATCTTGGGGTACTTCTGGAGTCTCCCCAGGGGAGTCAGTCCTCGTCTCGAATGCGGGCATGCACTTGCGCTTTCCTCCAGAGCGGTAGCAGCAGTGTCACGCAGTCCGCCGCGTGGATCAAAGGATCTATGGTTTTCCCTCGAGTCTTTCCCACGAGGCTTTCCCACGAGGCTTTCCCACAGGTCTGTCCCAGGTGCACACGTGGTGGGAGTCGATCCTCGGCTTGAACGTCAAGGCAGTGCAGGGAAAACAGGTTCCTCTGGAATGGACTGACACATCTGGGGGTCTCTTGGAATGGTGGCACGACCCTGGAGTTCCTCTCGCATTTCCTGTGGAGAGCGCCTCCTCTTGAGATGCGACGGGAACGCCGGGAATTCTTTCCCTACGAAACAGGGAAAGGATCCCTCATCTCGAGCTAGGAGGCGGAAACGGGTCTCCCCTAGATGTGTGCGGGACCCACGTGCTTCCTCTCGAGTGGAGACGGGTATGTCGGGGAACTTCTTGAGTTGCAGCAAGGGTGTGAAGGACCCTTTGGAAGTTTCAGTGGTTAGACGTGATTAGCCTCGAGAAGCCTCAGCGGAAATGGGCCTCATCTCGCCTGGAGGGCAAAACCTCCTGGATTTTCTCGAGTTGCGGCAGGTGCTCTCGACTTACGACGGGGACCTCAGGGACCCGCTCTGGTGGCCTCAGGAAAGGCCAGTCCCCATGCGAGTTCCTCGGGGGCCTCTCGGGATTCCTCTCCCGTCGATGCCGGGGCCTAAGACCTTGTGTGGAGTCGGGGCCGGAACCTGAGGATTCCTCTCCAGTGCTGACATGGATCTTGGGGTACTTCTGGAGTCTCCCCAGGGGAGTCAGTCCTCGTCTCGAATGCGGGCATGCATTGTGCTTTCCTCCAGAGCGGTAGCAGCAGTGTCACGCAGTCCGCCGCGTGGATCAAAGGATCTATGGTTTTCCCTCGAGTCTTTCCCACGAGGCTTTCCCAGGAGGCTTTCCCACAGGGCTGTCCCACGAGCACACGTGGTGGGAGTCGATCCTCGGCTTGAACGTCAAGGCAGTGCAGGGAAAACAGGTTCCTCTGGAATGGACTGACACATCTGGGGGACTCTTGGAATGGTGGCACGACCCTGGAGTTCCTCTCGCCTTTCCTGTGTAGAGCGCCTCCTGTTGAGATGCGACGGGAACGCAGGGAATTCTTTCCCTACGAAACAGGGAAAGGATCCCTCATCTCGAGCTAGGAGGCGGAAACGGGGCTCCCCTGGATGTGTGCGGGACACCACGTGCTTCCTCTCGAGTGGAGACGGGTATGTCGGGGAACTTCTTGAGTTGCAGCAAGGGTGTGAAGGACCCTTTGGAAGTTCCAGTGGTTAGATGTGATTGGCCTCGAGAAGCCTCAGCGGAAATGGGCCTCATCTCGCCTGTAGGGCAAAACCTCCTGGATTTTCTCGAGTTGCGGCAGGTGCTCTCGACTTACGACGGGGACCTCAGGGACCCGCTCTGGTGGCCTCAGGAAGGGCCAGTCCCCATGCGAGTTCCTCGGGGGCCTCTCGGGATTCCTCTCCCGTCGATGCCGCGGCCTAAGACCTTGTGTGGAGTCGGGGCCGGAACCTGAGGATTCCTCTCCAGTGCTGACATGGATCTTGGGGTACTTCTGGAGTCTCCCCAGGGGAGTCAGTCCTCGTCTCGAATGCGCGCATGCACTTGCGCTTTCCTCGAGAGCAGTAGCAGCAGTGTCACGCAGTCCGCCGCGTGGATCAAAGGATCTATGGTTTTCCCTCGAGTCTTTCCCACGAGGCTTTCCCACGAGGCTTTCCCACAGGGCTGTCCCAGGTGCACACGTGGTGGGAGTCGATCCTCGGCTTGAACGTCAAGGCAGTGCAGGGAAAACAGGTTCCTCTGGAATGGACTGACACATCTGGGGGACTCTTGGAATGGTGGCACGACCCTGGAGTTCCTCTCGCCTTTCCTGTGGAGAGCGCCTCCTCTTGAGATGCGACGGGAACGCCGGGAATTCTTTCCCTACGAAACAGGGAAAGGATCCCTCATCTCGAGCTAGGAGGCGTAAACGGGGCTCCCCTGGATGTGTGCGGGACACCACGTGCTTCCTCTCGAGTGCAGACGGGTATGTCGGGGAACTTCTTGAGTTGCAGCAAGGTTGTGAAGGACCCTTTGGAAGTTCCAGTGGTTAGACGTGATTAGCCTCGAGAAGCCTCAGCGGAAATGGGCCTCATCTCGCCTGGAGGGCAAAACCTCGTGGATTTTCTCGAGTTGCGGCAGGTGCTCTCGACTTACGACGGGGACCTCAGGGACCCGCTCTGGTGGCCTCAGGAAAGGCCAGTACCCATGCGAGTTCCTCGGGGGCCTCTCGGGATTCCTCTCCGGTCGATGCCGGGGCCTAAGACCTTGTGTGGAGTCGCGGCCGGAACCTGAGGATTCCTCTCCAGTGCTGACATGGATCTTGGGGTACTTCTGGAGTCTCCCCAGGGGAGTCAGTCCTCGTCTCGAATGCGGACATGCACTTGCGCTTTCCTACAGAGCGGTAGCAGCAGTGTCACGCAGTCGGCCGCGTGGATCAAAGGATGTATGGTTTTCCCTCGAGTCTTTCCCACGAGGCTTTCCCACGAGGCTTTCCCACAGGGCTGTCCCACGTGCACACGTGGTGGGAGTCGATCCTCGGCTTGAACGTCAAGGCAGTGCAGGGAAAACAGGTTCCTCTGGAATGGACTGACACATCTGGGGGACTCTTGGAATGGTGTCACGACCCTGGAGTTCCTCTCGCCTTTCCTGTGGAGAGCGCCTCCTCTTGAGATGCGACGGGAACGCCGGGAATTCTTTCCCTACGAAACAGGGAAAGGATCCCTCATCTCGAGCTAGGAGGCGGAAACGGGGCTCCCCTGGATGTGTGCGGGACACCACGTGCTTCCTCTCGAGTGCAGACGGGTATGTCGGGGAACTTCTTGAGTTGCAGCAAGGGTGTGAAGGACCCTTTGGAAGTTCCAGTGCTTAGATGTGATTGGCCTCGAGAAGCCTCAGCGGAAATGGGCCTCATCTCGCCTGGAGGGCAAAACCTCCTGGATTTTCTCGAGTTGCGGCAGGTGCTCTCGACTTACGACGGGGACCTCAGGGAACCGCTCTGGTGGCCTCAGGAAAGGCCAGTCCCCATGCGAGTTCCTTGGGGGCGTCTCGGGATTCCTCTCCCGTCGATGCCTGGGCATAAGACCTTGTGTGGAGTCGGGGCCGGAACCTGAGGATTCCTCTCCAGTGCTGACATGGATCTTGGGGTACTTCTGGAGTCTCCCCAGGGGAGTCAGTCCTCGTCTCGAATGCGGGCATGCACTTGCGCTTTCCTCCAGAGCGGTAGCAGCAGTGTCACGCAGTCCGCCGCGTGGATCAAAGGATCTATGGTTTTCCCTCGAGTCTTTCCCACGAGGCTTTCCCACGAGGCTTTCCCACAGGGCTGTCCCACGTGCACACGTGGTGGGAGTCTTTCCTTGGCTTGAACGTCAAGGCAGTGCAGGGAAAACAGGTTCCTCTGGAATGGACTGACACATCTGGGGGACTCTTGGAATGGTGGCACGACCCTGGAGTTCCTCTCGCCTTTCCTGTGGAGAGCGCCTCCTCTTGAGATACGACGGGAACGCCGGGAATTCTTTCCCTACGAAACAGGGAAAGGATCCCTCATCTCGAGCTAGGAGGCGGATACGGGGCTCCCCTGGATGTGTGCGGGACCCACGTGCTTCCTTTCGAGTGGAGACGGTTATGTCGGGGAACTTCTTGAGTTGCAGCAAGGGTGTGAAGGACCCTTTGGAAGTTCCAGTGGTTAGACGTGATTAGCCTCGAGAAGCCTCAGCGGAAATGGGCCTCATCTCGCCGGGAGGGCAAAACCTCCTGGATTTTCTCGAGTTGCGGCAGGTGCTCTCGACTTACGACGGGGACCTCAGGGACCCGCTCTTGTGGCCTCAGGAAAGGCCAGTCCCCATGCGAGTTCCTCGGGGGCCTCTCGGGATTCCTCTCCCGTCGATGCCGCGGCCTAAGACCTTGTGTGGAGTCGGGGCCGGAACCTGAGGATTCCTCTCCAGTGCTGACATGGATCTTGGGGTACATCTGGAGTCTCCCCAGGGGAGTCAGTCCTCGTCTCGAATGCGGGCATGCACTTGCGCTTTCCTCCAGAGCGGTAGCAGCAGTGTCACGCAGTCCGCCGCGTGGATCAAAGGATCTATGGTTTTCCCTCGAGTCTTTCCCACGAGGCTTTCCCACGAGGCTTTCCCACAGGGCTGTCCCACGTGCACACGTGGTGGGAGTCGATCCTCGGCTTGAACGTCAAGGCAGTGCAGGGAAAACAGGTTCCTCTGGAATGGCTGACACATCTGGGGGACTCTTGGAATGGTGGCACGACCCTGGAGTTCCTCTCGCATTTCCTGTGGAGAGCGCCTCCTCTTGAGATACGACGGGAACGCCGGGAATTCTTTCCCTACGAAACAGGGAAAGGATCCCTCATCTCGAGCTAGGAGGCGGATACGGGGCTCCCCTGGATGTGTGCGGGACCCACGTGCTTCCTCTCGAGTGGAGACGGGTATGTCGGGGAACTTCTTGAGTTGCAGCAAGGGTGTGAAGGACCCTTTGGAAGTTCCAGTGGTTAGACGTGATTAGCCTCGAGAAGCCTCAGCGGAAATGGGCCTCATCTCGCCGGGAGGGCAAAACCTCCTGGATTTTCTCGAGTTGCGGCAGGTGCTCTCGACTTACGACGGGGACCTCAGGGACCCGCTCTGGTGGCCTCAGGAAAGGCCAGTCCCCATGCGAGTTCCTCGGGGGCGTCTCGGGATTCCTCTCCCGTCGATGCCGGGGCCTAAGACCTTGTGTGGAGTCGGGGCCGGAACCTGAGGATTCCTCTCCAGTGCTGACATGGATCTTGGGGTACTTCTGGAGTCTCCCCAGGGGAGTCAGTCCTCGTCTCGAATGCGGGCATGCACTTGCGCTTTCCTCCAGAGCGGTAGCAGCAGTGTCACGCAGTCCGCCGCGTGGATCAAAGGATCTATGGTTTTCCCTCGAGTCTTTCCCACGAGGCTTTCCCACGAGGCTTTCCCACAGGGCTGTCCCAGGTGCACACGTGGTGGGAGTCGATCCTCGGCTTGAACGTCAAGGCAGAGCAGGGAAAACAGGTTCCTCTGGAATGGACTGACACATCTGGGGGACTCTTGGAATGGTGGCACGACCCTGGAGTTCCTCTCGCCTTTCCTGTGGAGAGCGCCTCCTCTTGAGATACGACGGGAACGCCGGGAATTCTTTCCCTACGAAACAGGGAAAGGATCCCTCATCTCGAGCTAGGAGGCGGATACGGGGCTCCCCTGGATGTGTGCGGGACCCACGTGCTTCCTCTCGAGGGGAGACGGGTATGTCGGGGAACTTCTTGAGTTGCAGCAAGGGTGTGAAGGACCCTTTGGAAGTTCCAGTGGTTAGACGTGATTAGCCTCGAGAAGCCTCAGCGGAAATGGGCCTCATCTCGCCGGGAGGGCAAAACCTCCTGGATTTTCTCGAGTTGCGGCAGGTGCTCTCGACTTACGACGGGGACCTCAGGGACCCGCTCTGGTGGCCTCAGGAAAGGCCAGTCCCCATGCGACTTCCTCGGGGGCCTCTCGGGATTCCTCTCCCGTCGATGCCGGGGACTAAGACCTTGTGTGGAGTCGGGGCCGGAACCTGAGGATTCCTCTCCAGTGCTGACATGGATCTTGGGGTACTTCTGGAGTCTCCCCAGGGGAGTCAGTCCTCGTCTCGAATGCGGGCATGCATTGTACTTTCCTCCAGAGCGGTAGCAGCAGTGTCACGCAGTCGGCCGCGTGGATCAAAGGATCTATGGTTTTCCCTCGAGTCTTTCCCACGAGGCTTTCCCACGAGGCTTTCCCACAGGGCTGTCCCACGAGCACACGTGGTGGGAGTCGATCCTCGGCTTGAACGTCAAGGCAGTGCAGGGAAAACAGGTTCCTCTGGAATGGACTGACACATCTGGGGGACTCTTGGAATGGTGGCACGACCCTGGAGTTCCTCTCGCCTTTCCTGTGGAGAGCGCCTCCTCTTGAGATACGACGGGAACGCAGGGAATTCTTTCCCTACGAAACAGGGAAAGGATCCCTCATCTCGAGCTAGGAGGCGGAAACGGGGCTCCCCTGGATGTGTGCGGGACACCACGTGCTTCCTCTCGAGTGGAGACGGGTATGTCGGGGAACTTCTTGAGTTGCAGCAAGGGTGTGAAGGACCCTTTGGAAGTTCCAGTGGTTAGATGTGATTGGCCTCGAGAAGCCTCAGCGGAAATGGGCCTCATCTCGCCTGTAGGGCAAAACCTCCTGGATTTTCTCGAGTTGCGGCAGGTGCTCTCGACTTACGACGGGGACCTCAGGGACCCGCTCTGGTGGCCTCAGGAAGGGCCAGTCCCCATGCGAGTTCCTCGGGGGCCTCTCGGGATTCCTCTCCCGTCGATGCCGGGGCCTAAGACCTTGTGTGGAGTCGGGGCCGGAACCTGAGGATTCCTCTCCAGTGCTGACATGGATCTTTGGGTACTTCTGGAGTCTCCCCAGGGGAGTCAGTCCTCGTCTCGAATGCGGGCATGCACTTGCGCTTTCCTCCAGATCGGTAGCAGCACTGTCACGCAGTCGGCCGCGTGGATCAAAGGATCTATGGTTTTCCCTCGAGTCTTTCCCACGAGGCTTTCCCACGAGGCTTTCCCACAGGGCTGTCCCACGTGCACACGTGGTGGGAGTCGATCCTCGGCTTGAACGTCAAGGCAGTGCAGGGAAAACAGGTTCCTCTGGAATGGACTGACACATCTGGGAGACTCTTGGAATGGTGTCACGACCCTGGAGTTCCTCTCGCCTTTCCTGTGGAGAGCGCCTCCTCTTGAGATGCGACGGGAACGCCGGGAATTCTTTCCCTACGAAACAGGGAAAGGATCCCTCATCTCGAGCTAGGAGGCGGAAACGGGGCTCCCCTGGATGTGTGCGGGACACCACGTGCTTCCTCTCGAGTGCAGACGGGTATGTCGGGGAACTTCTTGAGTTGCAGCAAGGGTGTGAAGGACCCTTTGAAGTTCCAGTGGTTAGATGTGATTGGCCTCGAGAAGCCTCAGCGGAAATGGGCCTCATCTCGCCTGGAGGGCAAAACCTCCTGGATTTTCTCGAGTTGCTGCAGGTGCTCTCGACTTACGACGGGGACCTCAGGGACCCGCTCTGGTGGCCTCAGGAAAGCCCAGTCCCCATGCGAGTTCCTCGGGGGCCTCTCCGGATTCCTCTCCCGTCGATGCCGGGGCCTAAGACCTTGTGTGGAGTCGGGGCCGGAACCTGAGGATTCCTCTCCAGTGCTGACATGGATCTTGGGGTACTTCTGGAGTCTCCCCAGGGGAGTCAGTCCTCGTCTCGAATGCGCGCATGCACTTGCGCTTTCCTCGAGAGCAGTAGAAGCAGTGTCACGCAGTCCGCCGCGTGGATCAAAGGATCTATGGTTTTCCCTCGAGTCTTTCCCACGAGGCTTTCCCACGAGGCTTTCCCACAGGGCTGTCCCACGTGCACACGTGGTGGGAGTCGATCCTCGGCTTGAACGTCAAGGCAGTGCAGGGAAAACAGGTTCCTCTGGAATGGACTGACACATCTGGGGGACTCTTGGAATGGTGGCACGACCCTGGAGTTCCTCTCGCCTTTCCTGTGGAGAGCGCCTCCTCTTGAGATGCGACGGGAACGCCGGGAATTCTTTCCCTACGAAACAGGGAAAGGATCCCTCATCTCGAGCTAGGAGGCGGAAACGGGGCTCCCCTGGATGTGTGCGGGACACCACGTGCTTCCTCTCGAGTGCAGACGGGTATGTCGGGGAACTTCTTGAGTTGCAGCAAGGTTGTGAAGGACCCTTTGGAAGTTCCAGTGGTTAGACGTGATTAGCCTCGAGAAGCCTCAGCGGAAATGGGCCTCATCTCGCCTGGAGGGCAAAACCTCGTGGATTTTCTCGAGTTGCGGCAGGTGCTCTCGACTTACGACGGGGACCTCAGGGACCCGCTCTGGTGGCCTCAGGAAAGGCCAGTACCCATGCGAGTTCCTCGGGGGCCTCTCGGGATTCCTCTCCGGTCGATGCCGGGGCCTAAGACCTTGTGTGGAGTCGCGGCCGGAACCTGAGGATTCCTCTCCAGTGCTGACATGGATCTTGGGGTACTTCTGGAGTCTCCCCAGGGGAGTCAGTCCTCGTCTCGAATGCGGACATGCACTTGCGCTTTCCTACAGAGCGGTAGCAGCAGTGTCACGCAGTCGGCCGCGTGGATCAAAGGATCTATGGTTTTCCCTCGAGTCTTTCCCACGAGGCTTTCCCACGAGGCTTTCCCACAGGGCTGTCCCACGTGCACACGTGGTGGGAGTCGATCCTCGGCTTGAACGTCAAGGCAGTGCAGGGAAAACAGGTTCCTCTGGAATGGACTGACACATCTGGGGGACTCTTGGAATGGTGTCACGACCCTGGAGTTCCTCTCGCCTTTCCTGTGGAGAGCGCCTCCTCTTGAGATGCGACGGGAACGCCGGGAATTCTTTCCCTACGAAACAGGGAAAGGATCCCTCATCTCGAGCTAGGAGGCGGAAACGGGGCTCCCCTGGATGTGTGCGGGACACCACGTGCTTCCTCTCGAGTGCAGACGGGTATGTCGGGGAACTTCTTGAGTTGCAGCAAGGGTGTGAAGGACCCTTTGAAGTTCCAGTGGTTAGATGTGATTGGCCTCGAGAAGCCTCAGCGGAAATGGGCCTCATCTCGCCTGGAGGGCAAAACCTCCTGGATTTTCTCGAGTTGCTGCAGGTGCTCTCGACTTACGACGGGGACCTCAGGGACCCGCTCTGGTGGCCTCAGGAAAGCCCAGTCCCCATGCGAGTTCCTCGGGGGCCTCTCCGGATTCCTCTCCCGTCGATGCCGGGGCCTAAGACCTTGTGTGGAGTCGGGGCCGGAACCTGAGGATTCCTCTCCAGTGCTGACATGGATCTTGGGGTACTTCTGGAGTCTCCCCAGGGGAGTCAGTCCTCGTCTCGAATGCGCGCATGCACTTGCGCTTTCCTCGAGAGCAGTAGAAGCAGTGTCACGCAGTCCGCCGCGTGGATCAAAGGATCTATGGTTTTCCCTCGAGTCTTTCCCACGAGGCTTTCCCACGAGGCTTTCCCACAGGGCTGTCCCACGTGCACACGTGGTGGGAGTCGATCCTCGGCTTGAACGTCAAGGCAGTGCAGGGAAAACAGGTTCCTCTGGAATGGACTGACACATCTGGGGGACTCTTGGAATGGTGGCACGACCCTGGAGTTCCTCTCGCCTTTCCTGTGGAGAGCGCCTCCTCTTGAGATGCGACGGGAACGCCGGGAATTCTTTCCCTACGAAACAGGGAAAGGATCCCTCATCTCGAGCTAGGAGGCGGAAACGGGGCTCCCCTGGATGTGTGCGGGACACCACGTGCTTCCTCTCGAGTGCAGACGGGTATGTCGGGGAACTTCTTGAGTTGCAGCAAGGTTGTGAAGGACCCTTTGGAAGTTCCAGTGGTTAGACGTGATTAGCCTCGAGAAGCCTCAGCGGAAATGGGCCTCATCTCGCCTGGAGGGCAAAACCTCGTGGATTTTCTCGAGTTGCGGCAGGTGCTCTCGACTTACGACGGGGACCTCAGGGACCCGCTCTGGTGGCCTCAGGAAAGGCCAGTACCCATGCGAGTTCCTCGGGGGCCTCTCGGGATTCCTCTCCGGTCGATGCCGGGGCCTAAGACCTTGTGTGGAGTCGCGGCCGGAACCTGAGGATTCCTCTCCAGTGCTGACATGGATCTTGGGGTACTTCTGGAGTCTCCCCAGGGGAGTCAGTCCTCGTCTCGAATGCGGACATGCACTTGCGCTTTCCTACAGAGCGGTAGCAGCAGTGTCACGCAGTCGGCCGCGTGGATCAAAGGATCTATGGTTTTCCCTCGAGTCTTTCCCACGAGGCTTTCCCACGAGGCTTTCCCACAGGGCTGTCCCACGTGCACACGTGGTGGGAGTCGATCCTCGGCTTGAACGTCAAGGCAGTGCAGGGAAAACAGGTTCCTCTGGAATGGACTGACACATCTGGGGGACTCTTGGAATGGTGTCACGACCCTGGAGTTCCTCTCGCCTTTCCTGTGGAGAGCGCCTCCTCTTGAGATGCGACGGGAACGCCGGGAATTCTTTCCCTACGAAACAGGGAAAGGATCCCTCATCTCGAGCTAGGAGGCGGAAACGGGGCTCCCCTGGATGTGTGCGGGACTCCACGTGCTTCCTCTCGAGTGCAGACGGGTATGTCGGGGAACTTCTTGAGTTGCAGCAAGGGTGTGAAGGACCCTTTGGAAGTTCCAGTGGTTAGATGTGATTGGCCTCGAGAAGCCTCAGCGGAAATGGGCCTCATCTCGCCTGGAGGGCAAAACCTCCTGGATTTTCTCGAGTTGCGGCAGGTGCTCTCGTCTTACGACGGGGACCTCAGGGAACCGCTCTGGTGGCCTCAGGAAAGGCCAGTCCCCATGCGAGTTCCTTGGGGGCGTCTCGGGATTCCTCTCCCGTCGATGCCTGGGCATAAGACCTTGTGTGGAGTCGGGGCCGGACCCTGAGGATTCCTCTCCAGTGCTGACATGGATCTTGGGGTACTTCTGGAGTCTCCCCAGGGGAGTCAGTCCTCGTCTCGAATGCGGGCATGCACTTGCGCTTTCCTCCAGAGCGGTAGCAGCAGTGTCACGCAGTCCGCCGCGTGGATGAAAGGATCTATGGTTTTCCCTCGAGTCTTTCCCACGAGGCTTTCCCACGAGGCTTTCCCACAGGGCTGTCCCACGTGCACACGTGGTGGGAGTCGATCCTCGGCTTGAACGTCAAGGCAGTGCAGGGAAAACAGGTTCCTCTGGAATGGACTGACACATCTGGGGGACTCTTGGAATGGTGGCACGACCCTGGAGTTCCTCTCGCCTTTCCTGTGGAGAGCGCCTCCTCTTGAGATACGACGGGAACGCCGGGAATTCTTTCCCTACGAAACAGGGAAAGGATCCCTCATCTCGAGCTAGGAGGCGGATACGGGGCTCCCCTGGATGTGTGCGGGACCCACGTGCTTCCTCTCGAGTGGAGACGGGTATGTCGGGGAACTTCTTGAGTTGCAGCAAGGGTGTGAAGGACCCTTTGGAAGTTCCAGTGGTTAGACGTGATTAGCCTCGAGAAGCCTCAGCGGAAATGGGCCTCATCTCGCCTGGAGGGCAAAACCTCCTGGATTTTCTCGAGTTGCGGCAGGTGCTCTCGACTTACGACGGGGACCTCAGGGACCCGCTCTGGTGGCCTCAGGAAAGGCCAGTCCCCATGCGAGTTCCTCGGGGGCCTCTCGGGATTCCTCTCCCGTCGATGCCGCGGCCTAAGACCTTGTGTGGAGTCGGGGCCGGAACCTGAGGATTCCTCTCCAGTGCTGACATGGATCTTGGGGTACTTCTGGAGTCTCCCCAGGGGAGTCAGTCCTCGTCTCGAATGCGGGAATGCACTTGCGCTTTCCTCCAGAGCGGTAGCAGCAGTGTCACGCAGTCCGCCGCGTGGATCAAAGGATCTATGGTTTTCCCTCGAGTCTTTCCCACGAGGCTTTCCCACGAGGCTTTCCCACAGGGCTGTCCCACGTGCACACGTGGTGGGAGTCGATCCTCGGCTTGAACGTCAAGGCAGTGCAGGGAAAACAGGTTCCTCTGGAATGGACTGACACATCTGGGGGACTCTTGGAATGGTGGCACGACCCTGGAGTTCCTCTCGCCTTTCCTGTGGAGAGCGCCTCCTCTTGAGATACGACGGGAACGCCGGGAATTCTTTCCCTACGAAACAGGGAAAGGATCCCTCATCTCGAGCTAGGAGGCGGATACGGGGCTCCCCTGGATGTGTGCGGGACCCACGTGCTTCCTCTCGAGTGGAGACGGGTATGTCGGGGAACTTCTTGAGTTGCAGCAAGGGTGTGAAGGACCCTTTGGAAGTTCCAGTGGTTAGACGTGATTAGCCTCGAGAAGCCTCAGCGGAAATGGGCCTCATCTCGCCGGGAGGGCAAAACCTCCTGGATTTTCTCGAGTTGCGGCAGGTGCTCTCGACTTACGACGGGGACCTCAGGGACCCGCTCTGGTGGCCTCAGGAAAGGCCAGTCCCCATGCGAGTTCCTCGGGGGCGTCTCGGGATTCCTCTCCCGTCGATGCCGGGGCATAAGACCTTGTGTGGAGTCGGGGCCGGAACCTGAGGATTCCTCTCCAGTGCTGACATGGATCTTGGGGTACTTCTGGAGTCTCCCCAGGGGAGTCAGTCCTCGTCTCGAATGCGGGCATGCACTTGCGCTTTCCTCCAGAGCGGTAGCAGCAGTGTCACGCAGTCCGCCGCGTGGATCAAAGGATCTATGGTTTTCCCTCGAGTCTTTCCCACGAGGCTTTCCCACGAGGCTTTCCCACAGGGCTGTCCAAGGTGCACACGTGGTGGGAGTCGATCCTCGGCTTGAACGTCAAGGCAGTGCAGGGAAAATAGGTTCCTCTGGAATGGACTGACACATCTGGGGGACTCTTGGAATGGTGGCACGACCCTGGAGTTCCTCTCGCCTTTCCTGTGGAGAGCGCCTCCTCTTGAGATACGACGGGAACGCCGGGAATTCTTTCCCTACGAAACAGGGAAAGGATCCCTCATCTCGAGCTAGGAGGCGGATACGGGGCTCCCCTGGATGTGTGCGGGACCCACGTGCTTCCTCTCGAGTGGAGACGGGTATGTCGGGGAACTTCTTGAGTTGCAGCAAGGGTGTGAAGGACCCTTTGGAAGTTCCAGTGGTTAGACGTGATTAGCCTCGAGAAGCCTCAGCGGAAATGGGCCTCATCTCGCCGGGAGGGCAAAACCTCCTGGATTTTCTCGAGTTGCGGCAGGTGCTCTCGACTTACGACGGGGACCTCAGGGACCCGCTCTGGTGGCCTCAGGAAAGGCCAGTCCCCATGCGAGTTCCTCGGGGGCCTCTCGGAATTCCTCTCCCGTCGATGCCGGGGCCTAAGACCTTGTGTGGAGTCGGGGCCGGAACCTGAGGATTCCTCTCCAGTGCTGACATGGATCTTGGGGTACTTCTGGAGTCTCCCCAGGGGAGTCAGTCCTCGTCTCGAATGCGGGCATGCACTTGCGCTTTCCTCCAGAGCGGTAGCAGCAGTGTCACGCAGTCTGCCGCGTGGATCAAAGGATCTATGGTTTTCCCTCGAGTCTTTCCCACGAGGCTTTCCCACGAGGCTTTCCCACAGGGCTGTCCCAGGTGCACACGTGGTGGGAGTCGATCCTCGGCTTGAACGTCAAGGCAGTGCAGGGAAAACAGGTTCCTCTGGAATGGACTGACACATCTGGGGGACTCTTGGAATGGTGTCACGACCCTGGAGTTCATCTCGCATTTCCTGTGTAGAGCGCCTCCTCTTGAAATGCGACGGGAACGCCGGGAATTCTTTCCCTACGAAACAGGGAAAGGATCCCTCATCTCGAGCTAGGAGGCGGAAACGGGGCTCCCCTGGATGTGTGCGGGACACCACGTGCTTCCTCTCGAGTGGAGACGGGTATGTCGGGGAACTTCTTGAGTTGCAGCAATGGTGTGAAGGACCCTTTGTAAGTTCCAGTGGTTAGATGTGATTGGCCTCGAGAAGCCTCAGCGGAAATGGGCCTCATCTCGCCTGGAGGGCAAAACCTCCTGGATTTTCTCGAGTTGCGGCAGGTGCTCTCGACTCTCGACGGGGACCGCAGGGAACCGCTCTGGTGGCCTCAGGAAAGGCCAGTCCCCATGCGAGTTCCTCGGGGGCCTCTCGGGATTCCTCTCCCGTCGATGCCGGGGCCTAAGACCTTGTGTGGAGTCGGGGCCGGAACCTGAGGATTCCTCTCCAGTGCTGACATTGATCTTGGGGTACGTCTGGAGTCTCCCCAGGGGAGTCAGTCCTCGTCTCGAATGCGGGCATGCATTGCGCTTTCCTCCAGAGCGGTAGCAGCAGTGTCACGCAGTCCGCCGCGTGGATCAAAGGATCTATGGTTTTCCCTCGAGTCTTTCCCACGAGGCTTTCCCACGAGGCTTTCCCACAGGGCTGTCCCACGTGCACACGTGGTGGGAGTCGATCCTCGGCTTGAACGTCAAGGCAGTGCAGGGAAAACAGGTTCCTCTGGAATGGACTGACACATCTGGGGGACTCTTGGAATGGTGACACGACCCTGGAGTTCCTCTCGCCTTTACTGTGGAGAGCGCCTCCTCTTGAGATGCGACGGGAACGCCGGGAATTCTTTCCCTACGAAACAGGGAAAGGATCCCTCATCTCGAGCTAGGAGGCGGAAACGGGGCTCCCCTGGATGTGTGCGGGACACCACGTGCTTCCTCTCGAGTGCAGACGGGTATGTCGGGGAACTTCTTAAGTTGCAGCAAGGGTGTGAAGGACCCTTTGAAGTTCCAGTGGTTAGATGTGATTGGCCTCGAGAAGCCTCAGCGGAAATGGGCCTCATCTCGCCTGGAGGGCAAAACCTCCTGGATTTTCTTGAGTTGCTGCAGGTGCTCTCGACTTACGACGGGGACCTCAGGGACCCGCTCTGGTGGCCTCAGGAAAGGCCAGTCCCCATGCGAGTTCCTCGGGGGCGTCTCGGGATTCCTCTCCCGTCAATGCCGGGGCCTAAGACCTTGTGTGGAGTCGGGGCCGGAACCTGAGGAATCCTCTCCAGTGCTGACATGGATCTTGGGGTCCTTCTGGAGTCTCCCCAGGGGAGTCAGTCCTCGTCTCGAATGCGGGCATGCACTTGCGCTTTCCTCGAGAGCGGTAGCAGCAGTGTCACGCAGTCCGCCGCGTGGATCAAAGGATCTATGGTTTTCCCTCGAGTCTTTCCCACGAGGCTTTCCCACGAGGCTTTCCCACAGGGCTGTCCCACGTGCACACGTGGTGGGAGTCGATCCTCGGCTTGAACGTCAAGGCAGTGCAGGGAAAACAGGTTCCTCTGGAATGGACTGACACATCTGGGGGACTCTTGGAATGGTGGCACGACCCTGGAGTTCCTCTCGCCTTTCCTGTGGAGAGCGCCTCCTCTTGAGATGCGACGGGAACGCCGGGAATTCTTTCCCTACGAAACAGGGAAAGGATCCCTCATCTCGAGCTAGGAGGCGGAAACGGGGCTCCCCTGGATGTGTGCGGGACACCACGTGCTTCCTCTCGAGTGCAGACGGGTATGTCGGGGAACTTCTTGAGTTGCAGCAAGGGTGTGAAGGACCCTTTGGAAGTTCCAGTGGTTAGACGTGATTAGCCTCGAGAAGACTCAGCGGAAATGGGCCTCATCTCGCCTGGAGAGCAAAACCTCGTGGATTTTCTCGAGTTGCGGCAGGTGCTCTCGACTTACGACGGGGACCTCAGGGACCCGCTCTGGTGGCCTCAGGAAAGGCCAGTACCCATGCGAGTTCCTCGGGGGCCTCTCGGGATTCCTCTCCGGTCGATGCCGGGGCCTAAGACCTTGTGTGGAGTCGCGGCCGGAACGTGAGGATTCCTCTCCAGTGCTGACATGGATCTTGGGGTACTTCTGGAGTCTCCCCAGGGGAGTCAGTCCTCCTCTCGAATGCGGGCATGCATTGCGCTTTCCTCCAGAGCGGTAGCAGCAGTGTCACGCAGTCCGCCGCGTGGATCAAAGGATCTATGGTTTTCCCTCGAGTCTTTCCCACGAGGCTTTCCCACGAGGCTTTCCCACAGGGCTGTCCCACGTGCACACGTGGTGGGAGTCGATCCTCCGCTTGAACGTCAAGGCAGTGCAGGGAAAACAGGTTCCTCTGGAATTGACTGACACATCTGGGGGACTCTTGGAATGGTGGCACGACCCTGGAGTTCCTCTCGCCTTTCCTGTGGAGAGTGCCTCCTCTTGAGATGCGACGGGAACGCCGGGAATTCTTTCCCTACGAAACAGGGAAAGGATCCCTCATCTCGAGCCAGGAGGCGGAAACGGGGCTCCCCTGGATGTGTGCGGGACACCACGTGCTTCCTCTCGAGTGGAGACGGGTATGTCGGGGAACTTCTTGAGTTGCAGCAAGGGTGTGAAGGACCCTTTGGAAGTTCCAGTGGTTAGACGTGATTAGCCTCGAGAAGCCTCAGCGGAAATGGGCCTCATCTCGCCTGGAGGGCAAAACCTCGTGGATTTTGTCGAGTTGCGGCAGGTGCTCTCGACTTACGACGGGGATCTCAGGGACCCGCTCTGGTGGCCTCAGGAAAGGCCAGTCCCCATGCGAGTTCCTCTGGGGCCTCTCGGGATTCCTCTCCTGTCGATGCCGGGGCCTAAGACCTTGCGTGGAGTCGGGGCCGGAACCTGTGGATTCCTCTCCAGTGCTGACATGGATCTTGGGGTACTTCTGGAGTCTCCCCAGGGGAGTCAGTCCTCGTCTCTAATGCGGGCATGCACTTGCGCTTTCCTCCAGAGCGGTAGCAGCAGTGTCACGCAGTCCGCCGCGTGGATCAAAGGATCTATGGTTTTCCCTCGAGTCTTTCCCACGAGGCTTTCCCACGAGGCTTTCCCACAGGGCTGTCCCACGTGCACACGTGGTGGGAGTCGATCCTCGGCTTGAACGTCAAGGCAGTGCAGGGAAA
Organism: Ovis canadensis; assembly: GCF_042477335.2. Taxonomy (NCBI): domain Eukaryota; kingdom Metazoa; phylum Chordata; class Mammalia; order Artiodactyla; family Bovidae; genus Ovis; species Ovis canadensis. The sequence goes on from NC_091252.1 coordinate 7,748,590, forward strand.
ACAGGTTCCTCTGGAATGGACTGACACATCTGGGGGACTCTTGGAATGGTGGCACGACCCTGGAGTTCCTTTCGCCTTTCCTGTGGAGAGCGCCTCCTCTTGAGATGCGACGGGAACGCCGGGAATTCTTTCCCTACGAAACAGGGAAAGGATCCCTCATCTCGAGCTAGGAGGCGGAAACGGGGCTCCCCTGGATGTGTGCGGGACACCACGTGCTTCCTCTCGAGTGCAGACGGGTATGTCGGGGAACTTCTTGAGTTGCAGCAAGGGTGTGAAGGACCCTTTGGAAGTTCCAGTGGTTAGATGTGATTTGCCTCGAGAAGCCTCAGCGGAAATGAGCCTCATCTCGCCTGTAGGGCAAAACCTCCTGGATTTTCTCGAGTTGCGGCAGGTGCTCTCGACTTACGACGGGGACCTCAGGGACCCGCTCTGGTGGCCTCAGGAAAGGCCAGTCCCCATGCGAGTTCCTCGGGGGCCTCTCGGGATTCCTCTCCCGTCGATGCCGGGGCCTACGGCCTTGTGTGGAGTCGGGGCCGGAACCTGAGGATTCCTCTCCAGTGCTGACATGGATCTTGGGGTACTTCTGGAGTCTCCCCAGGGGAGTCAGTCCTCGTCTCGAATGCGGGCATGCCCTTGCGCTTTCCTCCAGAGCGGTAGCAGCAGTGTCACGCAGTCCGCCTCATGGATCAAAGGATCTATGGTTTTCCCTCAAGTCTCCCACGAGGCTTTCCCACGAGGCTTTCCAACAGGGCTTTCCCACGTGCACACGTGGTGGGAGTCGATCCTCTGCTTGAACGTCAAGGCAGTGCAGGGAAAACAGGTTCCTCTGGAATGGACTGACACATCTGGGGGACTCTTGGAATGGTGGCACGACCCTGGAGTTCCTCTCGCCTTTCCTGTGGAGAGCGCCTCCTCTTGAGATGCGACGGGAACGCCGGGAATTCTTTCCCTAAGAAACAGGGAAAGGATCCCTCATCTCGAGCTAGGAGGCGGAAACGGGGCTCCCCTGGATGTGTGCGGGACCCCACGTGCTTCCTCTCGAGTGGAGACGGGTATGTCGGGGAACTTCTTGAGTTGCAGCAATGGTGTGAAGGACCCTTTGGAAGTTCCAGTGGTTAGATGAGATTGGCCTCGAGAAGCCTCAGCGGAAATGGGCCTCATCTCGCCTGGAGGGCAAAACCTCCTGGATTTTCTCGAGTTGCGGCAGGTGCTCTCGACTTACGACGGGGACCTCAGGGACCCGCTCTGGTGGCCTCAGGAAAGGCCAGTCCCCATGCGAGTTCCTCGGGGGCCTCTCGGGATTACTCTCCCGTCGATGCCGGGGCCTAAGACCTCGTGTGGAGTCAGGGCCGGAACCTGAGGATTCCTCTCCAGTGCTGACATAGATGTTGGGGTACTTCTGGAGTCTCCCCAGGGGAGTCAGTCCTCGTCTCGAATGCGGGTATGCATTGCGCTTTCCTCCAGAGCGGTAGCAGCAGTGTCACGCAGTCCGCCGCGTGGATCAAAGGATCTATGGTTTTCCCTCTAGTCTTTCCCACGAGGCTTTCCCACGAGGCTTTCCCACAGGGCTGTCCCACGTGCACACGTGGTGGGAGTCGATCCTCGGCTTGAACGTCAAGGCAGTGCAGGGAAAACAGGTTCCTCTGGAATGGACTGACTCATCTGGGGGACTCTTGGAATGGTGGCACGAACCTGGAGTTCCTCTCGCCTTTCCTGTGGAGAGCGCCTCCTCTTGAGATGCGACGGGAACGCCGGGAATTCTTTCCCTACGAAACAGGGAAAGGATCCCTCATCTCGAGCTAGGAGGCGGAAACGGGGCTCCCCTGGATGTGTGCGGGACACCACGTGCTTCCTCTCGAGTGCAGACGGGTATGTCGGGGAACTTCTTGAGTTGGAGCAAGGGTGTGAATGACCTTTTGGAAGTTCCAGTGGTTAGATGTGATTGGCCTCGAGAGGCCTCAGCGGAAATGGGCCTCATCTCGCCTGGAGGGCAAAACCTCCTGGATTTTCTCGAGTTGCGGCAGGTGCTCTCGACTTACGACGGGGACCTCAGGGACCCGCTCTGGTGGCCTCAGGAAAGGCCAGTCCCCATGCGAGTTCCTCGGGGGCCTCTCGGGATTCCTCTCCCGTCGATGCCGGGGCCTAAGACCTTGTGTGGAGTCGGGGCCGGAACCTGAGGATTCCTCTCCAGTGCTGACATGGATCTTGGGGTACTTCTGGAGTCTCCCCAGGGGAGTCAGTCCTCGTCTCGAATGCGGGCATGCACTTGCGCTTTCCTCCAGAGCGGTAGCAGCAGTGTCACGCAGTCCGCCGCGTGGATCAAAGGATGTTTGGTTTTCCCTCGAGTCTTTCCCACGAGGCTTTCCCACAGGGCTGTCCCACGTGCACACGTGGTGGGAGTCGATCCTCGGCTTGAACGTCAAGGCAGTGCAGGGAAAACAGGTTCCTCTGGAATGGACTGACACATCTGGGGGACTCTTGGAATGGTGGCACGACCCTGGAGTTCCTCTCGCCTTTCCTGTGGAGAGCGCCTCCTCTTGAGATGCGACGGGAACGCCGGGAATTCTTTCCCTACGAAACAGGGAAAGGATCCCTCATCTCGAGCTAGGAGGCGGAAACGGGGCTCCCCTGGATGTGTGCGGGACACCACGTGCTTCCTCTCGAGTGGAGACGGGTATGTCGGGGAACTTCTTGAGTTGCAGCAAGGGTGTGAAGGACCCTTTGGACGTTCCAGTGGTTAGATGTGATTGGCCTCGAGAAGCCTCAGCGGAAATGGGCCTCATCTCGCCTGGAGGGCAAAACCTCCTGGATTTTCTCGAGTTGCGGCAGGTGCTCTCGACTTACGACGGGGACCTCAGGGACCCGCTCTGGTGGCCTCAGGAAAGGCCAGTCCCCATGCGAGTTCCTCGGGGGCCTCTCGGGATTCCTCTCCCGTCGATGCCAGGGCCTAAGACCTTGTGTGGAGTCGGGGCCAGAACATGAGGATTCCTCTCCAGTGCTGACATGGATCTTGGGGTACTTCTGGAGTCTCCCCAGGGGAGTCAGTCCTCGTCTCGAATGCGGGCATGCACTTGCGCTTTCCTCCAGAGCGGTAGCAGCAGTGTCACGCAGTCCGCCGCGTGGTCAAAGGATCTATGGTTTTCCCTCGAGTCTTTCCCACGAGGCTTTCCCACGAGGCTTTCCCACAGGGCTGTCCCACGTGCACACGTGGTGGGAGTCGATCCTCGGCTTGAACGTCAAGGCAGTGCAGGGAAAACAGGTTCCTCTGGAATGGACTGACACATCTGGGGGACTCTTGGAATGGTGGCACGACCCTGGAGTTCCTCTCGCCTTTCCTGTGGAGAGCGCCTCCTCTTGAGATGCGACGGGAACGCCGGGAATTCTTTCCCTACGAAACTGGGAAAGGATCCCTCATCTCGAGCTAGGAGGCGGAAACGGGGCTCCCCTGGATGTGTGCGGGACCCCACGTGCTTCCTCTCGAGTGGAGACGGGTATGTCGGGGAACTTCTTGAGTTGCAGCAATGGTGTGAAGGACCCTTTGGAAGTTCCAGTGGTTAGATGTGATTGGCCTCGAGAAGCCTCAGCGGAAATGGGCCTCATCTCGCCTGGAGGGCAAAACCTCCTGGATTTTCTCGAGTTGCGGCAGGTGCTCTCGACTTACGACGGGGACCTCAGGGACCCGCTCTGGTGGCCTCAGGAAAGGCCAGTCCCCATGCGAGTTCCTCGGGGGCCTCTCGGGATTCCTCTCCCGTCGATGCCGGGGCCTAAGACCTTGTGTGGAGTCGGGGCCGGAACCTGAGGATTCCTCTCCAGTGCTGACATGGATCTTGGGGTACTTCTGGAGTCTCCCCAGGGGAGTCAGTCCTCGTCTCGAATGCGGGCATGCACTTGCGCTTTCCTCCAGAGCGGTAGCAGCAGTGTCACGCAGTCCGCCGCGTGGATCAAAGGATCTATGGTTTTCCCTCGAGTCTTTCCCAGGAGGCTTTCCCACGAGGCTTTCCCACAGGGCTGTCCCACGTGCACACGTGGTGGGAGTCGATCCTCGGCTTGAACGTCAAGGCAGTGCAGGGAAAACACGTTCCTCTGGAATGGATTGACACATCTGGGGGACTCTTGGAATGGTGGCACGACCCTGGAGTTCCTCTCGCCTTTCCTGTGGAGAGCGCCTCCTTTTGAGATGCGACGGGAACTCCGGGAATTCTTTCCCTACGAAACCGGGAAAGGATCCCTCATCTCGAGCTAGGAGGCGGAAACGGGGCTCCCCTGGATGTGTGTGGGACCCCACGTGCTTCCTATCGAGTGGAGACGGGTATGTCGGGGAACTTCTTGAGTTGCAGCAATGGTGTGAAGGACCCTTTGGAAGTTCCAGTGGTTAGATGTGATTGGCCTCGAGAACCCTCAGCGGAAATGGGCCTCATCTCGCCTGGAGGGCAAAACCTCCTGGATTTTCTCGAGTTGCTGCAGGTGCTCTCGACTTACGACGGGGACCTCAGGGACCCGCTCTGGTGGCCTCAGGAAAGGCCAGTCCCCATGCGAGTTCCTCGGGGGCCTCTCGGGATTCCTCTCCCGTCGATGCCGGGGCCTAAGAACTTGTGTGGAGTCGGGGCCGGAACCTGAGGATTCCTCTCCAGTGCTGACATGGATCTTGGGGTACTTCTGGAGTCTCCCCAGGGGAGTCAGTCCTCGTCTCGAATGCGGGCATGCACTTGCGCTTTCCTCCAGAGTGGTAGCAGCAGTGTCAGGCAGTCCGCCGCGTGGATCAAAGGATCTATGGTTTTCCCTCGAGTCTTTCCCAGGAGGCTTTCCCACGAGGCTTTCCCACAGGGCTGTCCCACGTGCACACGTGGTGGGAGTCGATCCTCGGCTTGAACGTCAAGTTAGTGCAGGGAAAACAGGTTCCTCTGGAATGGAATGACACATCTGGGGAACTCTTGGAATGGTGGCACGACCCTGGAGTTCCTCTCGACTTTCCTGTGGAGAGCGCCTCCTCTTGAGATGCGACGGGAACGCCGGGAATTCTTTCCCTACGAAACAGGGAAAGGATCCCTCATCTCGAGCTAGGAGGCGGAAACGGGGCTCCCCTGGATGTGTGCTGGACCCCACGTGCTTCCTCTCGAGTGGAGACGGGTATGTCGGGCAACTTCTTGAGTTGCAGCAATGGTGTGAAGGACCCTTTGGAAGTTCCAGTGGTTAGATGTGATTGGCCTCGAGAAGCCTCAGCGGAAATGGGCCTCATCTCGCCTGGAGGGCAAAACCTCCTGGATTTTCTCGAGTTGCGGCAGGTGCTCTCGACTTACGACGGGGACCTCAGGGACCCGCTCTGGTGGCCTCAGGAAAGGCCAGTCCCCATGCGAGTTCCTCGGGGGCCTCGCGGGATTCCTCTCCCGTCGATGCCGGGGCCTAAGACCTTGTGTGGAGTCGGGGCCGGAACCTGAGGATTCCTCTCCAGTGCTGACATGGATCTTGGGGTACTTCTGGAGTCTCCGCAGGGGAGTCAGTAATCGTCTCGAATGCGTGCATGCACTTGCGCTTTCCTCCAGAGCGGTAGCAGCAGTGTCACGCAGTCCGCCGCGTGGATCAAAGGATCTATGGTTTTCCCTCGAGTCTTTCCCACGAGGCTTTCCACGAGGCTTTCCCACAGGGCTGTCCCACGTGCACACGTGGTGGGAGTCGATCCTCGGCTTGAACGTCAAGGCAGTGCAGGGAAAACAGGTTCCTCTGGAATGGACTGACACATCTGGGGGACTCTTGGAATGGTGTCTCGACCCTGGAGTTCCTCTCGCCTTTCCTGTGGAGAGCGCCTCCTCTTGAGATGCGACGGGAACACCAGGAATTCTTTCCCTACGAAACAGGGAAAGGATCCCTCATCTCGAGCTAGGAGGCGGAAACGGGGCTCCCCTGGATGTGTGCGGGACACCATGTGCTTCCTCTCGAGTGGAGACGGGTATGTCGGGGAACTTCTTGAGTTGCAGCAAGGGTGTGAAGGACCCTTTGGAAGTTCCAGTGGTTAGATGTGATTGGCCTCGAGAAGCCTCAGCGGAAATGGGCCTCATCTCGCCTGGAGGGCAAAACCTCCTGGATTTTCTCGAGTTGCGGCAGCTGCTCTCGACTTACGACGGGGACCTCAGGGACCCTCTCTGGTGGCCTCAGGAAAGGCCAGTCACCATGCGAGTTCCTCGGGGGCCTCTCGGGATTCCTCTCCCGTCGATGCCGGGGCCTAAGACCTTGTGTGGAGTCGGGGCCGGAACCTGAGGATTCCTCTCCAGTGCTGACATGGATCTTGGGGTACTTCTGGAGTCTCCCCAGGGGAGTCAGTCCTCGTCTCGAATGCGGGCATGCACTTGCGCTTTCCTCCAGAGCGGTAGCAGCAGTGTCACGCAGTCCGCCGCGTGGATCAAAGGATCTATGGTTTTCCCTCGAATCTTTCCCAGGAGGCTTTCCCACGAGGCTTTCCCACAGGGCTGTCCCACGTGCACACGTGGTGGGAGTCGATCCTCGGCTTGAACGTCAAGGCAGTGCAGGGAAAACAGGTTCCTCTGGAATGGACTGACACATCTGGGGGACTCTTGGAATGGTGTCTCGACCCTGGAGTTTCTCTTGCCTTTCCTGTGGAGAGCGCCTCCTCTTGAGATGCGACGGGAACGCCGGGAATTCTTTCCCTACGAAACAGGGAAAGGATCCCTCATCTCGAGCTAGGAGGCGGAAACGGGGCTCCCCTGGATGTGTGCGGGACCCCACGTGCTTCCTCTCGAGTGGAGACGGGTATGTCGGGGAACTTCTTGAGTTGCAGCAATGGTGTGAAGGACCCTTTGGAAGTTCCAGTGGTTAGATGTGATTGGCTTCGAGAAGCCTCAGCGGAAATGGGCCTCATCTCGCCTGGAGGGCAAAACCTCCTGGATTTTCTCGAGTTGCGGCAGGTGCTCTCGACTTACGACGGGGACCTCAGGGACCCGCTCTGGTGGCCTCAGGAAAGGCCAATCCCCATGCGAGTTCCTCGGGGGCCTCTCGGGATTCCTCTCCCGTCTATGCCGGGGCCTAAGACCTTGTGTGGAGTCGGGGCCGGAACCTGAGGATTCCTCCCCAGTGCTGACATGGATCTTGGGGTACTTCTGGAGTCTCCCCAGGGGAGTCAGTCCTCGTCTCGAATGCGGGCATGCACTTGCGCTTTCCTCCAGAGCGGTAGCAGCAGTGTCACGCAGTCCGCCGCGTGGATCAAAGGATCTATGGTTTTCCCTTGAGTCTTTCCCACGAGGCTTTCCCCCAGGGCTGTCCCACGTGCACACGTGGTGGGAGTCGATCCTCGGCTTGAACGTCAAGGCAGTGCAGGGAAAACAGGTTCCTCTGGAATGGAATGACACATCTGGGGGACTCTTGGAATGGTGTCACGACCCTGGAGTTCCTCTCGCCTTTCCTGTGGAGAGCGCCTCCTCTTGAGATGCGACGGGAACGCCGGGAATTCTTTCCCTACGAAACAGGGAAAGGATCCCTCATCTCGAGGTAGGAGGCGGAAACGGGGCTCCCCTGGATGTGTGCGGGATCCCACGTGCTTCCTCTCGAGTGGAGACGGGTATGTCGGGGAACTTATTGAGTTGCAGCAATGGTGTGAAGGACCCTTTGGAAGTTCCAGTGGTTAGATGTGATTGGCCTCGAGAAGCCTCAGCGGAAATGGGCCTCATCTCGCCTGGAGGGCAAAACCTCCTGGATTTTCTCGAGTTGCGGCAGGTGATCTCGACTTAGGACGGGGACCTCAGGGACCCGCTCTGGTGGCCTCAGGAAAGGCCAGTCCCCATGCGAGTTCCTCGGGGGCGTCTCGGGATTCCTCTCCCGTCTATGCCGGGGCCTAAGACCTTGTGTGGAGTCGGGGCCGGAACCTGAGGATTCCTCTCCAGTGCTGACATGGATCTTGGGGTACTTCTGGAGTCTCCCCAGGGGAGTCAGTCCTCGTATCGAATGCGGGCATGCACTTGCGCTTTCCTCCAGAGCGGTAGCAGCAGTGTCACGCAGTCTGCCGCGTGGATCAAAGGATCTATGGTTTTCCCTCGAGTCTTTCCCACGAGGCTTTCCACGAGGCTTTCCCACAGGGCTGTCCCACGTGCACACGTGGTGGGAGTCGATCCTCGGCTTGAACGTCAAGGCAGTGCAGGGAAAACAAGTTCCTCTGGAATGGACTGACACATCTGGGGGACTCTTGGAATGGTGTCTCGACCCTGGAGTTCCTCTCGCCTTTCCTGTGGAGAGCGCCTCCTCTTGAGATGCGACGGGAACACCGGGAATTCGTTCCCTACGAAACAGGGAAAGGATCCCTCATCTCGAGCTAGGAGGCGGAAACGGGGCTCCCCTGGATGTGTGCGGGACACCATGTGCTTCCTCTCGAGTGGAGACGGGTATGTCGGGGAACTTCTTGAGTTGCAGCAAGGGTGTGAAGGACCCTTTGGAAGTTCCAGTGGTTAGATGTGATTGGCCTCGAGAAGCCTCAGCGGAAATGGGCCTCATCTCGCCTGGAGGGCAAAACCTCCTGGATTTTCTCGAGTTGCGGCAGGTGCTCTCGACTTACGACGGGGACCTCAGGGACCCGCTCTGGTGGCCTCAGGAAAGGCCAGTCCCCATGCGAGTTCCTCGGGGGCCTCTCGGTATTCCTCTCCCGTCGATGCCGGGGCCTAAGACCTTGTGTGGAGTCGGGGCCGGAACCTGAGGATTCCTCTCCAGTGCTGACATGGATCTTGGGGTACTTCTGGAGTCTCCCCAGGGGAGTCAGTCCTCGTCTCGAATGCGGGCATGCACTTGCGCTTTCCTCCAGAGCGGTAGCAGCAGTGTCACGCAGTCCGCCGCGTGGATCAAAGGATCTATGGTTTTCCCTCGAGTCTTTCCCACGAGGCTTTCCCACGAGGCTTTCCCACAGGGCTGTCCCAGGTGCACACGTGGTGGGAGTCGATCCTCGGCTTGAACGTCAAGGCAGTGCAGGGAAAACAGGTTCCTCTGGAATGGAATGACACATCTGGGGGACTCTTGGAATGGTGTCACGACCCTGGAGTTCCTCTCGCCTTTCCTGTGGAGAGCGCCTCCTCTTGAGATGCGACGGGAACGCCGGGAATTCTTTCCCTAGGAATCAGGGAAAGGATCCCTCATCTCGAGCTAGGAGGCGGAAACGGGGCTCCCCTGGATGTGTGCGGGACCCCACGTGCTTCCTCTCGAGTGGAGACGGGTATGTCGGGGAACTTCTTGAGTTGCAGCAAAGGTGTGAAGGACCCTTTGGAAGTTCCAGTGGTTAGATGTGATTGGCCTCGAGAAGCCTCAGCGGAAATGGGCCTCATCTCGCCTGGAGGGCAAAACCTCCTGGATTTTCTCGAGTTGCGGCAGGTGCTCTCGACTTACGACGGGGACCTCAGGGACCCGCTCTGGTGGCCTCAGGAAAGGCCAATCCCCATGCGAGTTCCTCGGGGGCGTCTCGGGATTCCTCTCCCGTCGATGCCGGGGCCTAAGACCTTGTGTGGAGTCGGGGCCGGAACCTGAGGATTCCTCTCCAGTGCTGACATGGATCTTGGGGTAATTCTGGAGTCTCCCCAGGGGAGTCAGTCCTCGTCTCGAATGCGGGCATGCACTTGCGCTTTCCTCCAGAGCGGTAGCAGCAGTGTCACGCAGTCCGCCTCGTGGATCAAAGGATCTATGGTTTTCCCTCGAGTCTTTCCCAGGAGGCTTTCCCACGAGGCTTTCCCACAGGGCTGTCCCACGTGCACACGTGGTGGGAGTCGATCCTCGGCTTGAACGTCAAGGCAGTGCAGGGAAAACAGGTTCCTCTGGAATGGACTGACACATCTGGGGGACTCTTGGAATGGTGTCTCGACCCTGGAGTTTCTCTCGCCTTTCCTGTGGAGAGCGCCTCCTCTTGAGATGCGACGGGAACGCCGGGAATTCTTTCCCTACGAAACAGGGAAAGGATCCCTCATCTCGAGCTAGGAGGCGGAAACGGGGCTCCCCTGGATGTGTGCGGGACCCCACGTGCTTCCTCTCGAGTGGAGACGGGTATGTCGGGGAACTTCTTGAGTTGCAGCAATGGTGTGAAGGACCCTTTGGAAGTTCCAGTGGTTAGATGTGATTGGCTTCGAGAAGCCTCAGCGGAAATGGGCCTCATCTCGCCTGGAGGGCAAAACCTCCTGGATTTTCTCGAGTTGCGGCAGGTGCTCTCGACTTACGACGGGGACCTCAGGGACCCGTTCTGGTGGCCTCAGGAAAGGCCAATCCCCATGCGAGTTCCTCGGGGGCCTCTCGGGATTCCTCTCCCGTCTATGCTGGGGCCTAAGACCTTGTGTGGAGTCGGGGCCGGAACCTGAGGATTCCTCCCCAGTGCTGACATGGATCTTGGGGTACTTCTGGAGTCTCCCCAGGGGAGTCAGTCCTCGTCTCGAATGCGGGCATGCACTTGCGCTTCCCTCCAGAGCGGTAGCAGCAGTGTCACGCAGTCCGCCGCGTGGATCAAAGGATCTATGGTTTTCCCTTGAGTCTTTCCCACGAGGCTTTCCCACAGGGCTGTCCCACGTGCACACGTGGTGGGAGTCGATCCTCGGCTTGAACGTCAAGGCAGTGCAGGGAAAACAGGTTCCTCTGGAATGGAATGACACATCTGGGGGACTCTTGGAATGGTGTCACGACCCTGGAGTTCCTCTCGCCTTTCCTGTGGAGAGCGCCTCCTCTTGAGATGCGACGGGAACGCCGGGAATTCTTTCCCTACGAAACAGGGAAAGGATCCCTCATCTCGAGCTAGGAGGCGGAAACGGGGCTCCCCTGGATGTGTGCTGGACCCCACGTGCTTCCTCTCGAGTGGAGACTGGTATGTCGGGGAACTTCTTGAGTTGCAGCAATGGTGTGAAGGACCCTTTGGAAGTTCCAGTGGTTAGATGTGATTGGCCTCGAGAAGCCTCAGCGGAAATGGGCCTCATCTCGCCTGGAGGGCAAAACCTCCTGGATTTTCTCGAGTTGCGGCAGGTGCTCTCGACTTACGACGGGGACCTCAGGGACCCGCTCTGGTGGCCTCAGGAAAGGCCAGTCCCCATGCGAGTTCCTCGGGGGCCTCTCGGGATTCCTCTCCCGTCGATGGCGGGGCCTAAGACCTTGTGTGGAGTCGGGGCCGGAACCTGAGGATTCCTCTCCAGTGCTGACATGGATCTTGGGGTACTTCTGGAGTCTCCCCAGGGGAGTCAGTCCTTGTCTCGAATGCGGGCATGCACTTGCGCTTTCCTCCAGAGCGGTAGCAGCAGTGTCACGCAGTCCGCCGCGTGGATCAAAGGATCTATGGTTTTCCCTCGAATCTTTCCCAGGAGGCTTTCCCACGAGGCTTTCCCACAGGGCTGTCCCACGTGCACACGTGGTGGGAGTCGATCCTCGGCTTGAACGTCATGGCAGTGCAGGGAAAACAGGTTCCTCTGGAATGGACTGACACATCTGGGGGACTCTTGGAATGGTGTCTCGACCCTGGAGTTCCTCTCGCCTTTCCTGTGGAGAGCGCCTCCTCTTGAGATGCGACGGGAACGCCGGGAATTCTTTCCCTACGAAACAGGGAAAGGATCCCTCATCTCGAGCTAGGAGGCGGAAACGGGGCTCCCCTGGATGTGTGCGGGACCCCACGTGCTTCCTCTCGAGTGGAGACGGGTATCACGGGGAACTTCTTGAGTTGCAGCAATGGTGTGAAGGACCCTTTGGAAGTTCCAGTGGTTAGATGTGATTGGCCTCGAGAAGCCTCAGCGGAAATGGGCCTCATCTCGCCTGGAGGGCAAAACCTCCTGGATTTTCTCGAGTTGCGGCAGGTGCTCTCGACTTACGACGGGGACCTCAGGGACCCGCTCTGGTGGCCTCAGGAAAGGCCAGACCCCATGCGAGTTCCTAGGGGGCGTCTCGGGATTCCTCTCCCGTCGATGCCGGGGCCTAAGACCTTGTGTGGAGTCGGGGCCGGAACCTGAAGATTCCTCTCCAGTGCTGACATGGATCTTGGGGTACTTCTGGAGTCTCCCCAGGGGAGTCAGTCCTCGTCTCGAATGCGGGCATGCACTTGCGCTTTCCTCCAGAGCGGTAGCAGCAGTGTCACGCAGTCCGCCTCGTGGATCAAAGGATCTATGGTTTTCCCTCGAGTCTTTCCCACGAGGCTTTCCCACGAGGCTTTCCCAAAGGGCTGTCCCACGTGCACACGTGGTGGGAGTCGATCCTCGGCTTGAACGTCAAGGCAGTGCAGGGAAAACAGGTTCCTCTGGAATGGACTGACATATCTGGGGGACTCTTGGAATGGTGCCACGACCCTGGTGTTCCTCTCCCCTTTCCTGTGGAGAGCACCTCCTCTTGAGATGCGACGGGAACGCCGGGAATTCTTTCCCTACGAAACAGGGAAGGATCCCTCATCTCGAGCTAGGAGGTGGAAACGGAGCTCCCCTGGATGTGTGGGACCCCACGTGCTTCCTCTCGAGTGGAGACGGGTATGTCGGGGAACTTCTTGAGTTGCAGCAATGGTGTGAAGGACCCTTTGGAAGTTCCAGTGGTTAGATGTGATTGGCCTCGAGAAGCCTCAGCGGAAATGGGCCTCATCTCGCCTGGAGGGCAAAACCTCCTGGATTTTCTCGAGTTGCGGCAGGTGCTCTCAACTTACGACGGGGACCTCAGGGAACCGCTCTGGTGGCCTCAGGAAAGGCCAGTCCCCATGCGAGTTCCTCGGGGGCCTCTCGGGATTCCTCTCCCGTCGATGCCGGGGCCTAAGACCTTGTGTGGAGTCGGTGCCGGAACCTGAGGATTCCTCTCCAGTGCTGACATGGATCTTGGGGTACTCCTGGAGTCTCCCCAGGGGAGTCAGTCCTCGTCTCGAATGCGGGCATGCACTTGCACTTTCCTCCAGAGCGGTAGCAGCAGTGTCACGCAGTCCGCCGCATGGATCAAAGGATCTATGGTTTTCCCTCGAGTCTTTCCCACGAGGCTTTCCCACGAGGCTTTCCCACAGGGCTGTCCCACGTGCACACGTGGTGGGAGTCGATCCTCGGCTTGAACGTCAAGGCAGTGCAGGGAAAACAGGTTCCTCTGGAATGGACTGACACATCTGGGGGACTCTTGGAATGGTGGCACGACCCTGGAGTTCCTCTCGTCTTTCCTGTGGAGAGCGCCTCCTCTTGAGATGCGACGGGAACGCCGGGAATTCTTTCCCTACGAAACAGGGAAAGGATCCCTCATCTCGAGCTAGGAGGCGAAACGGGGTCCCCTGGATGTGTGCGGGACACCACGTGCTTTTTCTCGAGTGGAGACGGGTATGTCGGGGAACTTCTTGAGTTGCAGCAATGGTGTGAAGGACCCTTTGGAAGTTCCAGTGGTTAGATGTGATTGGCCTCCAGAAGCCTCAGCGGAAATGGGCCTCATCTCGCCTGGAGGGCAAAACCTCCTGGATTTTCTCGAGTTGCGGCAGGTGCTCTCGACTTACGACGGGGACCTCAGGGACCCGCTCTGGTGGCCTCAGGAAAGGCCAGTCCCCATGTGAGTTCCTCGGGGGCGTCTCGGGATTCCTCTCCCGTCGATGCCGGGGCCTAAGACCTTGTGTGGAATCGGGGCCGGAACCTGAGGATTCCTCTCCAGTGCTGACATGGATCTTGGGGTACTTCTGGAGTCTCCCCAGGGGAGTCAGTCCTCGTCTCGAATGCGGGCATGCACTTGCGCTTTCCTCCAGAGCGGTAGCAGCAGTGTCACGCAGTCCGCCGCGTGGATCAAAGGATCTATGGTTTTCCCTCGAGTCTTTCCCACGAGGCTTTCCCACGAGGCTTTCCCACAGGGCTGTCCCACGTGCACACGTGGTGGGAGTCGATCCTCGGCTTGAACGTCAAGGCAGTGCAGGGAAAACAGGTTCCTCTGGAATGGACTGACACATCTGGGGGACTCTTGGAATGGTGTCTCGACCCTGGAGTTCCTCTCGCCTTTCCTGTGGAGAGCACCTCCTCTTGAGATGCGACGGGAACGCCGGGAATTCTATCCCTACGAAACAGGGAAAGGATCCCTCATCTCGAGCTAGGAGGCGGAAACGGGGCTCCCCTGGATGTGTGCGGGACCCCAAGTGCTTCCTCTCGAGTGGAGACGGGTATGTCGGGGAACTTCTTGAGTTGCACAAGGGTGTGAAGGACCCTTTGGAAGTTCCAGTGGTTAGATGTGATTGGCCTTGAGAAGCCTCAGCGGAAATGGGCCTCATCTCGCCTGGAGGGCAAAACCTCCTGGATTTTCTCGAGTTGCGGCAGGTGCTCTCGACTTACGACGGGGACCTCAGGGACCCGCTCTGGTGGCCTCAGGAAAGGCCAGTCTCCATGCGAGTTCCTCGGGGGCGTCTCGGGATTCCTCTCCCGTCGATGCCGGGGCCTAAGACCTTGTGTGGAGTCGGGGCCGGAACCTGAGGATTCCTCTCCAGTGCTGACATGGATCTTGGGGTACTTCTGGAGTCTCCCCAGGGAAGTCAGTCCTCGTCTCGAATGCGGGCATGCACTTGCGCTTTCCTCCAGAGCGGTAGAAGCAGTGTCACGCAGTGCGCCGCGTGGATCAAAGGATCTATGGTTTTCACTCGAGTCTTTCCCACGAGGCTTTCCCACGAGGCTTTCCCACAGGGCTGTCCCACGTGCACACGTGGTGGGAGTCGATCCTCGGCTTGAACGTCAAGGCAGTGCAGGGAAAACAGGTTCCTCTGGAATGGACTGACACATCTGGGGGACTCTTGGAATGGTGGCACGACCCTGGAGTTCCTCTCGCCTTTCCTGTGGAGAGCGCCTCCTCTTGAGATGCGACGGGAAAGCCGGGAATTCTTTCCCTACAAAACAGGGAAAGGATCCCTCATCTCGAGCTAGGAGGCGGAATCGGGGCTCCCCTGGATGTGTGCGGGACCCCACGTGCTTCCTCTCGAGTGGAGACGGGTATCACGGGGAACTTCTTGAGTTGCAGCAATGGTGTGAAGGACCCTTTGGAAGTTCCAGTGGTTAGATGTGATTGGCCTCGAGAAGCCTCAGCGGAAATGGGCCTCATCTCGCCTGGAAGGCAAAACCTCCTGGATTTTCTCGAGTTGCGGCAGGTGCTCTCGACTTACGACGGGGACCTCAGGGACCCGCTCTGGTGGCCTCAGGAAAGGCCAGTCCCCATGCGAGTTCCTCGGGGGCCTCTCGGGATTCCTCTCCCGTCGATGCCGGGGCCTAAGACCTTGTGTGGAGTCGGTGCCGGAACCTGAGAATTCCTCTCCAGTGCTGACATGGATCTTGGGGTACTCCTGGAGTCTCCCCAGGGGAGTCAGTCCTCGTCTCGAATGCGGGCATGCACTTGCACTTTCCTCCAGAGCGGTAGCAGCAGTGTCACGCAGTCCGCCGCGTGGATCAAAGGATCTATGGTTTTCCCTCGAGTCTTTCCCACGAGGCTTTCCCACGAGGCTTTCCCACAGGGCTGTCCCACGTGCACACGTGGTGGGAGTCGATCCTCGGCTTGAACGTCAAGGCAGTGCAGGGAAAACAGGTTCCTCTGGAATGGACTGACACATCTGGGGGACTCTTGGAATGGTGGCACGACCCTGGAGTTCCTCTCGTCTTTCCTGTGGAGAGCGCCTCCTCTTGAGATGCGACGGGAACGCCGGGAATTCTTTCCCTACGAAACAGGGAAAGGATCCCTCATCTCGAGCTAGGAGGCGAAACGGGGTCCCCTGGATGTGTGCGGGACACCACGTGCTTTTTCTCGAGTGGAGACGGGTATGTCGGGGAACTTCTTGAGTTGCAGCAATGGTGTGAAGGACCCTTTGGAAGTTCCAGTGGTTAGATGTGATTGGCCTCGAGAAGCCTCAGCGGAAATGGGCCTCATCTCGCCTGGAGGGCAAAACCTCCTGGATTTTCTCGAGTTGCGGCAGGTGCTCTCGACTTACGACGGGGACTTCAGGGACCCGCTCTGGTGGCCTCAGGAAAGGCCAGTCCCCATGTGAGTTCCTCGGGGGCGTCTCGGGATTCCTCTCCCGTCGATGCCGGGGCCTAAGACCTTGTGTGGAATCGGGGCCGGAACCTGAGGATTCCTCTCCAGTGCTGACATGGATCTTGGGGTACTTCTGGAGTCTCCCCAGGGGAGTCAGTCCTCGTCTCGAATGCGGGCATGCACTTGCGCTTTCCTCCAGAGCGGTAGCAGCAGTGTCACGCAGTCCGCCGCGTGGATCAAAGGATCTATGGTTTTCCCTCGAGTCTTTCCCACGAGGCTTTCCCACGAGGATTTCCCACAGGGCTGTCCCACGTGCACACGTGGTGGGAGTCGATCCTCGGCTTGAACGTCAAGGCAGTGCAGGGAAAACAGGTTCCTCTGGAATGGACTGACACATCTGGGGGACTCTTGGAATGGTGGCACGACCCTGGAGTTCCTCTCGCCTTTCCTGTGGAGAGCGCCTCCTCTTGAGATGCGACGGGAACGCCGGGAATTCTTTACCTACGAAACAGGGGAAGGATCCCTCTTCTCGAGCTAGGAGGCGAAACGGGGTACCCTGGATGTGTGCGGGACACCACGTGCTTCCTCTCGAGTGGAGACGGGTATGTCGGGGAACTTCTTGAGTTGCAGCAAGCGTTTGAAGGACCCTTTGGAAGTTCCAGTGGTTAGATGTGATTGGCCTCGAGAAGCCTCAGCGGAAATGGGCCTCATCTCGCCTGGAGGGCAAAACCTCCTGGATTTTCTCGAGTTGCGGCAGGTGCTCTCGACTTACGACGGGGACCTCAGGGAACCGCTCTGGTGGCCTCAGGAAAGGCCAGTCCCCATGCGACTTTCTCTGGGGCGTCTCGGGATTCCTCTCCCGTCGATGCCGGGGCCTAAGACCTTGTGTGGAGTCGGGACCGGAACCTGAGGATTCCTCTCCAGTGCTGACATGGATCTTGGGGTACTTCTGGAGTCTCCCCAGGGGAGTCAGTCCTCGTCTCGAATGCGGGCATGCACTTGCGCTTTCCTCCAGAGCGGTAGCAGCAGTGTCACGCAGTCCGCCGCATGGATCAAAGGATCTATGGTTTTCCCTCGAGTCTTTCCCACGAGGCTTTCCCACGAGGCTTTCCCACAGGGCTGTCCCACGTGCACACGTGGTGGGACTCGATCCTCGGCTTGAACGTCAAGGCAGTGCAGGGAAAACAGGTTCCTCTGGAATGGACTGACACATCTGGGGGACTCTTGGAATGGTGGCAAGACCCTGGAGTTCCTCTCGCCTTTCCTGTGGAGAGCGCCTCCTCTTGAGATGCGACGGGAACGCCGGGAATTCTTTCCCTACGAAACAGGGAAAGGATCCCTCATCTCGAGCTAGGAGGCGGAAACGGGGCTCCCCTGGATGTGTGCGGGACACCACGTGCTTCCTCTCGAGTGCAGACGGGTATGTCGGGGAACTTCTTGAGTTGCAGCAAGGGTGTGAAGGACCCTTTGGAAGTTCCAGTGGTTAGACGTGATTGGCCTTGAGAAGCCTCAGCGGAAATGGGCCTCATCTCGCCTGGAGGGCAAAACCTCCTGGATTTTCTCGAGTTGCGGCAGGTGCTCTCGACTTACGACGGGGACCTAAGGGACCAGCTCTGGTGGCCTCAGGAAAGGCCAGTCCCCATGCGAGTTCCTCGGGGGCCTCTCGGGATTCCTCTCCCGTCGATGCCGGGGCCTAAGACCTTGTGTGGAGTCGGGGCCGGAACCTGAGGATTCCTCTCCAGTGCTGACATGGATCTTGGGGTACTTCTGGAGTCTCCCCAGGGGAGTCAGTCCTCGTCTCGAATGCGGGCATGCACTTGCGCTTTCCTCCAGAGCGGTAGCAGCAGTGTCACGCAGTCCGCCGCGTGGATCAAAGGATCTATGGTTTTCCCTCGAGTCTTTCCCACGAGGCTTTCCCACGAGGCTTTCCCACAGGGCTGTCCCACGTGCACACGTGGTGGGGGTCGATCCTCGGCTTGAACGTCAATGCAGTGCAGGGAAAACAGGTTCCTCTGGAATGGACTGACACATCTGGGGGCTCTTGGAATGGTGTCTCGACACTGGAGTTCCTCTCGCCTTTCCTGTGGAGAGCGCCTCCTCTTGAAATGCGACGGGAACGCCGGGAATTCTTTCCCTACGAAACAGGGAAAGGATCCATCATCTCGAGCTAGGAGGCGGAAACGGGGCTCCCCTGGATGTGTGCGGGACCCCAAGTGCTTCCTCTCGAGTGGAGACGGGTATGTCGGGGAACTTCTTGAGTTGCACCAATGGTGTGAAGGACAATTTGGAAGTTCCAGTGGTTAGATGTGATTTGCCTGGAGAAGCCTCAGCGGAAATGGGCCTCATCTCGCCTGGAGGGCAAAACCTCCTGGATTTTCTCGAGTTGCGGCAGGTGCTCTCGACTTACGACGGGGACCTCAGGGACCCGCTCTGGTGGCCTCAGGAAAGGCCAGTCCCCAAGCGAGTTCCTCGGGGGCCTCTCGGGATTCCTCTCCCGTCTATGCCGGGGCCTAAGACCTTGTGTGGATTCGGGGCCGGAACCTGAGGTTTCCTCTCCAGTGATGACATGGATCTTGGGGTACTTCTGGAGTCTCCCCTGGGGAGTCAGTCGTCGTCTCGAATGCTGGCATGCACTTGCGCTTTCCTCCAGATTGGTAGCAGCACTGTCACGCAGTCCGCCGCGTGGATCAAAGGATCTATGGTTTTCCCTTGAGTCTTTCCCACGAGGCTTTCCCACGAGGCTTTCCCACAGGGCTGTCCCACGTGCACACGTGGTGGGAGTCGATCCTCGGCTTGAACGTCAAGGCAGTGCAGGGAAAACAGGTTCCTCTGGAATGGACTGACACATCTGGGGGACTCTTGGAATGGTGTCACGACCCTGGAGTTCCTCTCGCCTTTCCTGTGGAGAGCGCCTCCTCTTGAGATGTGACGGGAACGCCGGGAATTCTTTCCCTACGAAACAGGGAAAGGATCCCTCATCTCGAGCTAGGAGGCGGAAACGGGGCTCCCCTGGATGTGTGCGGGACACCACGTGCTTCCTCTCGAGTGGAGACGGGTATGTCGGGGAACTTCTTGAGTTGCAGCAATGGTGTGAAGGACCCTTTGGAAGTTCCAGTGGTTAGATGTGATTGGCCTCGAGAAGCCTCAGCGGAAATGGGCCTCATCTCGCCTGGAGGGCAAAACCTCCTGGATTTTCTCGAGTTGCGGCAGGTGCTCTAGACTTACGACGGGGACCTCAGGGAGCTGCTCTGGTGGCCTCAGGAAATGCCAGTCCCCATGCGAGTTCCTCGGGGGCCTCTCGGGATTCCTCTCCCGTCGATGCCGGGGCCTAAGACCTTGTGTGGAGTCGGGGCCGGAACCTGAGGATTCCTCTCCAGTGCTGACATGGATCTTGGGGTACTTCTGGAGTCTCCCCAGGGGAGTCAGTCCTCGTCTCGAATGCGGGCATGCACTTGCGTTTTCCTCCAGAGCGGTAGCAGCAGTGTCACGCAGTCCGCCGCGTGGATCAAAGGATCTATGGTTTACCCTCGAGTCTTTCCCACGAGGCTTTCCCACGAGGCTTTCCCACAGGGCTGTCCCACGTGCACACGTGGTGGGAGTCGATCCTCGGCTTGAACGTCAAGGCAGTGCAGGGAAAACAGGTTCCTCTGGAATGGACTGACACATCTGGGGGACTCTTGGAATGGTGGCACGACCCTGGAGTTCCTCTCGCATTTCCTGTGTAGAGGGCCTCCTCTTGAGATGCGACGGGAACTCCGGGAATTCTTTCCCTACGAAACAGGGAAAGAATCCCTCATCTCGAGCTAGGAGGCGGAAACGGGGCTCCCCTGGATGTGTGCGGGACACCACGTGCTTCCTCTCGAGTGCAGACGGGTATGTCGGGGAACTTCTTGAGTTGCAGCAAGGGTGTGAAGGACCCTTTGGAAGTTCCAGTGGTTAGACGTGATTGGCCTCGAGAAGCCTCAGCGGAAATGGGCCTCATCTCGCCTGGAGGGCAAAACCTCCTGGATTTTCTCGAGTTGCGGCAGGTGCTCTCGACTTACGACGGGAACCTCAGGGACCCGCTCTGGTGGCCTCAGGAAAGGCCAGTCCCCATGCGAGTTCCTCGGGGGCGTCTCGGGATTCCACTCCCGTCGATGCCGGGGCCTAAGACCTTGTGTGGAGTCGGGGCCGGAACCTGAGGATTCCTCTCCAGTGCTGACATGGATCTTGGGGTACTTCTGGAGTCTCCCCAGGGGAGTTAGTCCTCGTCTCGAATGCGGGCATGCACTTGCGCTTTCCTCCAGAGCGGTAGCAGCAGTGTCACGCAGTCCGCCACGTGGATCAAAGGATCTATGGTTTTCCCTCGAGTCTTTCCCACGAGGCTTTCCCACGAGGCTTTCCCACAGGGCTGTCCCACGTGCACACGTGGTGGGAGTCGATCCTCGGCTTGAACGTCAAGGCAGTGCAGGGAAAACAGGTTCCTCTGGAATGGACTGACACATCTGTGGGACTCTTGGAATGGTGTCTCGACCCTGGAGTTCCTCTCGCCTTTCCTGTGGAGAGCGCCTCCTCTTGAGATGCGACGGGAACGCCGGGAATTCTTTCCCTACGAAACAGGGAAAGGATCCCTCATCTCGAGCTAGGAGGCGGAAACGGGGCTCCCCTGGATGTGTGCGGGACCCCACGTGCTTCCTCTCGAGTGGAGACGGGTATGTCGGGGAACTTCTTGAGTTGCAGCAAGGGTGTGAAGGACCCTTTGGAAGTTCCAGTGCTTAGATGTGATTGGCCTCGAGAAGCCTCAGCGGAAATGGGCTCATCTCGCCTGGAGGGCAAAACCTCCTGGATTTTTTCGAGTTGCGGCAGGTGCTCTCGACTTACGACGGGGACCTCAGGGACCCGCTCTGGTGGCCTCAGGAAAGGCCAGTCCCCATGTGAGTTCCTCGGGGGCGTCTCGGGATTCCTCTCCCGTCGATGCCGGGGCCTAAGACCTTGTGTGGAGTAGGGGCCGGAACCTGAGGATTCCTCTCCAGTGCTGACATGGATCTTGGGGTACTTCTGGAGTCTCCCCAGGGGAGTCAGTCCTCGTCTCGAATGCGGGCATGCACTTGCGCTTTCCTCCAGAGCGGTAGCAGCAGTGTCACGCAGTCCGCCGCGTGGATCAAAGGATCTATGGTTTTCCCTCGAGTCTTTCCCACGAGGCTTTCCCACGAGGCTTTCCCACAGGGCTGTCCCACGTGCACACGTGGTGGGACTCGATCCTCGGCTTGAACGTCAAGGCAGTGCAGGGAAAACAGGTTCCTCTGGAATGGACTGACACATCTGGGGGACTCTTGGAATGGTGGCAAGACCCTGGAGTTCCTCTCGCCTTTCCTGTGGAGAGCGCCTCCTCTTGAGATGCGACGGGAACGCCGGGAATTCTTTCCCTACGAAACAGGGAAAGGATCCCTCATCTCGAGCTAGGAGGCGGAAACGGGGCTCCCCTGCATGTGTGCGGGACACCACGTGCTTCCTCTCGAGTGGAGACGGGTATGTCGGGGAACTTCTTGAGTTGCAGCAAGGGTGTGAAGGACCCTTTGGAAGTTCCAGTGGTTAGACGTGATTGGCCTTGAGAAGCCTCAGCGGAAATGGGCCTCATCTCGCCTGGAGGGCAAAACCTCCTGGATTTTCTCGAGTTGCGGCAGGTGCTCTCGACTTACGACGGGGACCTAAGGGACCAGCTCTGGTGGCCTCAGGAAAGGCCAGTCCCCATACGAGTTCCTCGGGGGCCTCTCGGGATTCCTCTCCCGTCGATGCCGGGGCCTAAGACCTTGTGTGGAGTCGGGGCCGGAACCTGAGGATTCCTCTCCAGTGCTGACATGGATCTTGGGGTACTTCTGGAGTCTCCCCAGGGGAGTCAGTCCTCGTCTCGAATGCGGGCATGCATTGCGCTTTCCTCCAGAGCGGTAGCAGAAGTGTCACGCAGTCCGCCGCGTGGATCAAAGGATCTATGGTTTTCCCTCGAGTCTTTCCCACGAGGCTTTCCCACGAGGCTTTCCCACAGGGCTGTCCCACGTGCACACGTTGTGGGAGTCGATCCTCCGCTTGAACGTCAAGGCAGTGCAGGGAAAACTGGTTCCTCTGGAATGGACTGACACATCTGGGGAACTCTTGGAATGGTGTCACGACCCTGGAGTTCCTCTCGCCTTTCCTGTGGAGAGCCCCTCCTCTTGAGATGCGACGGGATCGCCGGGAATTCTTTCCCTACGAAACAGGGAAAGGATCCCTCATCTCGAGCTAGGAGGAGGAAACGGGGCTCCCCTGGATGTGTGCGGGACCCCACATGCTTCCTCTCGAGTGGAGACGGGTATGTCGGGGAACTTCTTGAGTTGCAGCAATGGTGTGAAGGACCCTTTGGAAGTTCCAGTGGTTAGATGTGATTGGCCTCGAGAAGCCTCAGCGGAAATGGGCCTCATCTCGCCTGGAGGGCAAAACCTCCTGGATTTTCTCGAGTTGCGGCAGGTGCTCTCGACTTACGACGGGGATCTCAGGGAACCGCTCTGGTGGCCTCAGGAAAGGCCAGTCCCCATGCGAGTTCCTCGGGGGCGTCTCGGGATTCCTCTCCCGTCGATGCCGGGGCCTCAGACCTTGTGTGGAGTCGGGGCCGGAACCTGAGGATTCCTCTCCAGTGCTGACATGGATCTTGGGGTACTTCTGGAGTCTCCCCAGGGGAGTCAGACCTCGTCTCGAATGCGGGCATGCACTTGCGCTTTCCTCGAGAGCGGTAGCAGCAGTGTCACGCAGTCCGCCGCATGGATCAAAGGATCTATGGTTTTCCCTCGAGTCTTTCCCACGAGGGTTTCCCACGAGGCTTTCCCACAGGGCTGTCCCACGTGCACACGTGGTGGGAGTCGATCCTCGGCTTGAACGTCAAGGAAGTGCAGGGAAAACAGGTTCCTCTGGAATGGACTGACACATCTGGGGGACTCTTGGAATGGTGGCACGACCCTGGAGTTCCTCTCGCCTTTCCTGTGGAGAGCGCCTCCTCTTGAGATGCGACGGGAACTCCGGGAATTCTTTCCCTACGAAACAGGGAAAGGATCCCTCATCTCGAGCTAGGAGGCGGAAACGGGGCTCCCCTGGATGTGTGCGGGACACCACGTGCGTCCTCTCGAGTGGAGACGGGTATGTCAGGGAACTTCTTGAGTTGCAGCAAGGGTGTGAAGGACCCTTTGGAAGTTCCAGTGGTTAGACGTGATTGGCCTCGAGAAGCCTCAGCGGAAATGGACCTCATCTCGCCTGGCGGGCAAAACCTCCTGGATTTTCTCGAGTTGCGGCAGGTGCTCTCGACTTACGACAGGGACCTCAGGGACCCGCTCTGGTGGCCTCAGGAAAGGCCAGTCCCCATGCGAGTTCCTCGGGGGCCACTCAGGGTTCCTCTCCCGTCGATGCCGGGGCCTAAGACCTTGTGTGGAGTCGGGGCCGGAACCTGAGGATTCCTCTCCAGTGCTGACATGGATCTTGGGGTACTTCTGGAGTCTCCCCAGGGGAGTCAGTCCTCGTCTCGAATGCGGGCATGCACTTGCACTTTCCTCCAGAGCGGTAGCAGCAGTGTCACTCAGTCCGCCGCGTGGATCAAAGGATCTATGGTTTTCCCTCGAGTCTTTCCCACGAGGCTTTCCCACGAGGCTTTCCCACAGGGCTGTCCCACGTGCACACGTGGTGGGAGTCGATCCTCAGCTTGAACGTCAAGGCAGTGCAGGGAAAACAGTTTTCTCTGCAATGGACTGACACATCTGGGGGACTCTTGGAATGGTGGCATGACCCTGGAGTTCCTCTCGCCTTTCCTGTGGAGAGCGCCTCCTCTTGAGATGCGACGGGAACGCCGGGAATTCTTTCACCACGAAACAGGGAAAGGATCCATCATCTCGAGCTAGGAGGCGGAAACGGGGCTCCCCTGGATGTGTGCGGGACAGCACGTGCTTCCTCTCGAGTGGAGACGGGTATGTCGGGGAACTTCTTGAGTTGCAGCAAGGGTGTGAAGGACCCTTTGGAAGTTCCAGTGGTTAGATGTGATTGGCCTCGAGAAGCCTCAGCGGAAATGGGCCTCATCTCGCCTGGAGGGCAAAACCTCCTGGATTTTCTCGAGTTGCGGCAGGTGCTCTCGACTTACGACGGGGACCACAGGGACCCGGTCTGGTGGCCTCAGGAAAGGCCAGTCCCCATGCGAGTTCCTCTGGGGCGTCTCGGGATTCCTCTCCCGTCGATACCGGGGCCTAAGACCTTGTGTGGAGTCGGGGCCGGAACCTGAGGATTCCTCTCCAGTGCTGACATTGATCTTGGGGTACTTCTGGAGTCTCCCCAGGGGAGTCAGTCCTCATCTCGAATGCGGACATGCACTTGAGCTTTCCTCCAGAGCGGTAGCAGCAGTGTCACGCAGTCCGCCGCGTGGATCAAAGGATCTATGGTTTTCCCTTGAGTCTTTCCCACGAGGCTTTCCCACGAGGCTTTCCCACAGGGCGGTCCCACGTGCACACGTGTTGGGACTCGATCCTCGGCTGGAACGTCAAGGCAGTGCAGGGAAAACAGGTTCCTCTGGAATGGACTGACACCTCTGGGGGACTCTTGGAATGGTGGCACGACCCTGGAGTTCCTCTCGCCTTTCCTGTGGAGAGCGCCTCCTCTTGAGATGCGACGGGAACGCCGGGAATTCTTTCCCTATGAAACAGGGAAAGGATCCCTCATCTCGAGCTAGGAGGCGGAAACGGGGCTCCCCTGGATGTGTGCGGGACACCACGTGCTTCCTCTCGAGTGGAGACGGGTATGTCGGGGAACTTCTTGAGTTGCAGCAAGGGTGTGAAGGACCCTTTGGAAGTTCCAGTGGTTAGACGTGATTGGCATCGACAAGCCTCAGCGGAAATGGGCCTCATCTCGCCTGGAGGGCAAAACCTCCTGGATTTTCTCGAGTTGCGGCAGGTGCTCTCGACTTACGACGGGGACCTCAGGGACACGCTCTGGTGGCCTCAGGAAAGGCCAGTCCCCATGCGAGTTCCTCGGGGGCCTCTCGGGATTCCTCTCCCGTCGATGCCGGGGCCTAAGACCTTGTGTGGAGTCGGGGCCGGAACCTGAGGATTCCTCTCCAGTGCTGACATGGATCTTGCGGTACTTCTGGAGTCTCCCCAGGGGAGTCAGTCCTCGTCTCGAATGCGGGCATGCACTCGCGCTTTCCTCCAGAGCGGTAGCAGCAGTGTCACGCAGTCCGCCGCGTGGATCAAAGGATCTATGGTTTTCCCTCGAGTCTTTCCCACGAGGCTTTCCCACGAGGCTTTCCCACAGGGCGGTCCCACGTGCACACGTGGTGGGAGTCGATCCTCGGCTTGAACGTCAAGGCAGTGCAGGGAAAACAGGTTCCTCTGGAATGGACTGACACATCTGGGGGACTCTTGGAATGGTGGCATGACCCTGGAGTTCCTCTCGCCTTTCCTGTGGAGAGCGCCTCCTCTTGAGATGCGACGGGAACGCCGGGAATTCTTTCCTTACGAAACAGGGAAAGGATCCCTCATCTCGAGCTAGGAGGCGGAAACGGGGCTCCCCTGGATGTGTGCGGGACCCCACGTGCTTCCTCTCGAGTGGAGACGGGTATGTCGGGGAACTTCTTGAGTTGCAGCAATGGTTTGAAGGACCCTTTGGAAGTTCCAGTGGTTAGACGTGATTGGCCTCGAGAAGCCTCAGCGGAAATGGGCCTCATCTCGCCTGGAGGGCAAAACCTCCTGGATTTTCTCGAGTTGCGGCAGGTGCTCTCGACTTACGACGGGGACCTCAGGGACCCGCTCTGGTGGCCTCTGGAAAGGCCAGTCCCCATGCGAGTTCCTCGGGGGCCTCTCGGGATTGCTCTCCCGTCGATGCCGGGGCCCAAGACCTTGTGTGGAGTCGGGGCCGGAACCTGAGGATTCCTCTCCAGTGCTGACATGGATCTTGGGTACTTCTGGAGTCTCCCCAGGGGAGTCAGTCCTCGTCTCGAATGCGGGAATGCACTTGCGCTTTCCTCCAGAGCGGTAGCAGCAGTGTCACGCAGTCCGCCGCGTGGATCAAAGGATCTATGGTTTTTCCTCGAGTCTTTCCCACGAGGCTTTCCCACGTGGCTTTCCCACAGGGCTGTCCCACGTGCACACGTGGTGGGAGTCGATCCTCGGCTTGAACGTCAAGGCAGTGCAGGGAAAACAGGTTCCTCTGGAATGGACTGACACATCTGGGGGACTCTTGGAATGGTGGCATGACCCTGGAGTTCCTCTCGCCTTTCCTGTGGAGAGCGCCTCCTCTTGAGATGCGCCGGGAACACCGGGAATTCTTTCCCTACGAAACAGGGAAAGGATCCCTCATCTCGAGATAGGAGGCGGAAACGGGGCTCCCCTGGATGTGTGCGGGACACCACGTGCTTCCTCTCGAGTGCAGACGGGTATGTCGGGGAACTTCTTGAGTTGCAGCAAGGGTGTGAAGGACCCTTTGGAAGTTCCAGTGGTTAGATGTGATTGGCCTCGAGAAGCCTCAGCGGAAATGGGCCTCATCTCGCCTGGAGGGCAAAACCTCCTGGATTTTCTCGAGTTGCGGCAGGTGCTCTCGACTTACGACGGGGACCTAAGGGACCCGCTCTGGTGGCCTCAGGAAAGGACAGTCCCCATGCGAGTTCCTCGGGGGCCTCTGGGGATTCCTCTCCCGTCGATGCCGGGGCCTAAGACCTTGTGTGGAGTCGGGGCCGGAACCTGAGGATTCCTCTCCAGTACTGACATGGATCTTGGGGTACTTCTGGAGTCTCCCCAGGGGAGTCAGTCCTCGTCTCGAATGCGGGCATGCACTTGCGCTTTCCTCCAGAGCGGTAGCAGCAGTGTCACGCAGTCCGCCGCGTGGATCAAAGGATCTATGGTTTTTCCTCGAGTCTTTCCCACGAGGCTTTCCCACGAGGCTTTCCCACAGGGCTGTCCCACGTGCACACGTGGTGGGAGTCGATCCTCGGCTTGAACGTCAAGGGAGTGCAGGGAAAACAGGTTCCTCTGGAATGGACTGACACATCTGGGGGACTCTTGGAATGGTGGCATGACCCTGGAGTTCCTCTCGCCTTTCCTGTGGAGAGCGCCTCCTCTTGAGATGCGACGGGAACGCCGGGAATTCTTTCCCTACGAAACAGGGAAAGGATCCCTCATCTCGAGATAGGAGGCGGAAACGGGCCTCCCCTGGATGTGTGCGGGACACCACGTGCTTCCTCTCGAGTGCAGACGGGTATGTCGGGGAACTTCTTGAGTTGCAGCAAGGGTGTGAAGGACCCTTTGGAAGTTCCAGTGGTTAGATGTGATTGGCCTCGAGAAGCCTCAGCGGAAATGGGCCTCATCTCGCCTGGAGGGCAAAACCTCCTGGATTTTCTCGAGTTGCGGCAGGTGCTCTCGACTTACGACGGGTGCTTAGGGACCAGCTCTGGTGGCCTCAGGAAAGGCCAGTCCCCATGCGAGTTCCTCGGGGGCCTCTCGGGATTCCTCTCCCGTCGATGCCGGGGCCTAAGACCTCGTGTGGAGTCGGGGCAGGAACCTGAGGATTCCTCTCCAGTGCTGACATGGATCTTGGGGTACTTCTGGAGTCTCCCCAGGGGAGTCAGTCCTCGTGTCGAATGCGGGCATGCACTTGCGCTTTCCTCCAGAGCGGTAGCAGCAGTGTCACGCAGTCCGCCGCGTGGATCAAAGGATCTATGGTTTTTCCTCGAGTCTTTCCCACTAGGCTTTCTCACGAGGCTTTCCCACTGGGCTGTCCCACGTGAACACGTGGTGGGAGTCGATCCTCGGCTTGAACGTCTAGGCAGTGCAGGGAAAACAGGTTCCTGTGGAATGGACTGACACATCTGGGGGACTCTTGGAATGGTGGCAAGACCCTGGAGTTCCTCTCGCCTTTCCTGTGGAGAGCGCCTCCTCTTGAGATGCGACGACAACGCCGGGAATTCTTTCCCTACGAAACAGGGAAAGGATCCCTCATCTCGAGCTAGGATGCGGAAACGGGGCTCCCCTGGATGTGTGCGGGACCCCACGTGCTTCATCCCGAGTGGAGACGGGTATGTCGGGGAACTTCTTGAGCTGCAGCAATGGTGTGAAGGACCCTGTGGAAGTTCCAGTGGTTAGATGTGATTGGCCTCGAGAAGCCGCAGCGGAAATGGGCCTCATCTCGCCTGGAGGGCAAAACCTCCTGGATTTTCTCGAATTGCGGCAGGTGCTCTCGACTTACGACAGGAACCTCAGGGACCCGCTCTGGTAGCCTCAGGAAAGGCCTGTCCCCATGCGAGTTCCTCGGGGGCCTCTCGGGATTCCTCTCCCGTCGATGCCGGGGCCTAAGACCTTGTGTGGAGTCGGGGCCGGAACCTGAGGATTCCTCTCCAGTGCTGACATGGATCTTGGGGTACTTCTGGAGTCTCCCCAGGGGAGTCAGTCCTCGTCTCGAATGCGGGCATGCACTTGCGCTTTCCTCCAGAGCGGTAGCAGCAGTGTCACGCAGTCCGCCGCGTGGATCAAAGGATCTATGGTTTGCCCTCGAGTCTTTCCCACGAGGCTTTCCCACGAGGCTTTCCCACAGGGCTGTCCCACGTGCACACGTGGTGGGAGTCGATCCTAGGCTTGAACGTCAAGGAAGTGCAGGGAAAACAGGTTCCTCTGGAATGGACTGACACATCTGGGGGACTCTTGGAATGGTGGCACGACCCTGGAGTTCCTCTCGCCTTTCCTGTGGAGAGCGCCTCCTCTTGAGATGCGACGGGAACGCCGGGAATTCTTTCCCTATGAAACAGGGAAAGGATCCCTCATCTCGAGCTAGGAGGCGGAAACGGGGCTACCCTGGATGTGTGCGGGACCCACGTGCTTCCTCTCGAGTGGAGACGGGTATGTTGGGGAACTTCTTGAGTTGCAGCAAGGGTGTGAAGGACCCTTTTTAAGTTCCAGTGGTTAGACGTGATTAGCCTCAAGAAGCCTCAGAGGAAATGGGCCTCATCTCGCCTGGAGGGCAAAACCTCCTGGATTTTCTCGAGTTGCGGCAGGTGCTCTCGACTTACGACGGGGACCTCAGGGACCCGCTCTGGTGGCCTCAGGAAAGGCCAGTCCCCATGGGAGTTCGTCGGGGGCCTCTGGGTATTCCTCTCCCGTCGATGCCGGGGCCTAAGACCTTGTGTGGAGTCGGGGCCGGAACCTGAGGATTCCTCTCCAGTACTGACATGGATCTTGGGGTACTTCTGGAGTCTCCCCAGGGGAGTCAGTCCTCGTCTCGAATGCGGGCATGCACTTGCGCTTTCCTCCAGAGCGGTAGCAGCAGTGTCACGCAGTCCGCCGCGTGGATCAAAGGATCTATGGTTTTCCCTCGAGTCTTTCCCACGAGGCTTTCCCACGAGGCTTTCCCACAGGACTGTCCCACGTGCACACGTGGTGGGAGTCGATCCTCGGCTTGAACGTCAAGGCAGTGCAGGGAAAACAGGTTCGTCTGGAATGGACTGACACATCTGGGGGACTCTAGGAATGGTGGCATGACCCTGGAGTTCCTCTCGCCTTTCCTGTGGAGAGCGCCTCCTCTTGAGATGCGACGGGAACTCCGGGAATTCTTTCCCTACGAAACAGGGAAAGGATCCCTCATCTCGAGATAGGAGGCGGAAACGGGCCTCCCCTGGATGTGTGCGGGACACCACGTGCTTCCTCTCGAGTGCAGACGGGTATGTCGGGGACCTTCTTGAGTTGCAGCAAGGGTGTGAAGGACCCTTTGGAAGTTCCAGTGGTTAGATGTGATTGGCCTCGAGAAGCCTCAGCGGAAATGGGCCTCATCTCGCCTGGAGGGCAAAACCTCCTGGATTTTCTCGAGTTGCGGCAGGTGCTCTCGACTTACGACGGGGGCTTAGGGACCAGCTCTGGTGGCCTCAGGAAAGGCCAGTCCCCATGCGAGTTCCTCGGGGGCCTCTCGGGATTCCTCTCCCGTCGATGCCGGGGCCTAAGACCTCGTGTGGAGTCGGGGCAGGAACCTGAGGATTCTTCTCCAGTGCTGACATGGATCTTGGGGTACTTCTGGAGTCTCCCCAGGGGAGTCAGTCTTCGTGTCGAATGCGGGCATGCACTTGCGCTTTCCTCCAGAGCGGTAGCAGCAGTGTCACGCAGTCCGCCGCGTGGATCAAAGGATCTATCGTTTTCCCTCGAGTCTTTCCCACTAGGCTTTCTCACGAGGCTTTCCCACTGGGCTGTCCCACGTGAACACGTGGTGGGAGTCGATCCTCGGCTTGAACGTCTAGGCAGTGCAGGGAAAACAGGTTCCTGTGGAATGGACTGACACATCTGGGGGACTCTTGGAATGGTGGCAAGACCCTGGAGTTCCTCTCGCCTTTCCTGTGGAGAGCGCCTCCTCTTGAGATGCGACGACAACGCCGGGAATTCTTTCCCTACGAAACAGGGAAAGGATCCCTCATCTCGAGCTAGGATGCGGAAACGGGGCTCCCCTGGATGTGTGCGGGACCCCACGTGCTTCATCCCGAGTGGAGACGGGTATGTCGGGGAACTTCTTGAGCTGCAGCAATGGTGTGAAGGACCCTGTGGAAGTTCCAGTGGTTAGATGTGATTGGCCTCGAGAAGCCGCAGCGGAAATGGGCCTCATCTCGCCTGGAGGGCAAAACCTCCTGGATTTTCTCGAATTGCGGCAGGTGCTCTCGACTTACGACAGGAACCTCAGGGACCCGCTCTGGTAGCCTCAGGAAAGGCCTGTCCCCATGCGAGTTCCTCGGGGGCCTCTCGGGATTCCTCTCCCGTCGATGCCGGGGCCTAAGACCTTGTGTGGAGTCGGGGCCGGAACCTGAGGATTCCTCTCCAGTGCTGACATGGATCTTGGGGTACTTCTGGAGTCTCCCCAGGGGAGTCAGTCCTCGTCTCGAATGCGGGCATGCACTTGCGCTTTCCTCCAGAGCGGTAGCAGCAGTGTCACGCAGTCCGCCGCGTGGATCAAAGGATCTATGGTTTTCCCTCGAGTCTTTCCCACGAGGCTTTCCCACGAGGCTTTCCCACAGGGCTGTCCCACGTGCACACGTGGTGGGAGTCGATCCTAGGCTTGAACGTCAAGGAAGTGCAGGGAAACAGGTTCCTCTGGAATGGACTGACACATCTGGGGGACTCTTGGAATGGTGGCACGACCCTGGAGTTCCTCTCGCCTTTCCTGTGGAGAGCGCCTCCTCTTGAGATGCGACGGGAACGCCGGGAATTCTTTCCCTATGAAACAGGGAAAGGATCCCTCATCTCGAGCTAGGAGGCGGAAACGGGGCTACCCTGGATGTGTGCGGGACCCACGTGCTTCCTCTCGAGTGGAGACGGGTATGTTGGGGAACTTCTTGAGTTGCAGCAAGGGTGTGAAGGACCCTTTTTAAGTTCCAGTGGTTAGACGTGATTAGCCTCGAGAAGCCTCAGAGGAAATGGGCCTCATCTCGCCTGGAGGGCAAAACCTCCTGGATTTTCTCGAGTTGCGGCAGGTGCTCTCGACTTACGACGGGAACCTCAGGGACCCGCTCTGGTGGCCTCAGGAAAGGCCTGTCCCCATGCGAGTTCCTCGGGGGCCTCTCGGGATTCCTCTCCCGTCGATGCCGGGGCCTAAGACCTTGTGTGGTGTCGGGGCCGGAACCTGAGGATTCCTCTCCAGTGCTGACATGGATCTTGGGGTACTTCTGGAGTCTCCCCAGGGGAGTCAGTCCTCCTCTCGAATGCGGGCATGCACTTGCGCTTTCCTCCAGAGCGGTAGCAGCAGTGTCACGCAGTCCGCCGCGTGGATCAAAGGATCTATGGTTTTCCCTCGAGTCTTTCCCACGAGGCTTTCCAACGAGGCTTTCCCACAGGGCTGTCCCACGTGCACACGTGGTGGGAGTCAATCCTCGGCTTGAACGTCAAGGAAGTGCAGGGAAAACAGGTTCCTCTGGAATGGACTGACACATCTGGGGGACTCTTGGAATGGTGGCACGACCCTGGAGTTCCTCTCGCCTTTCCTGTGGAGAGCGCCTCCTCTTGAGATGCGACGGGAACGCCGGGAATTCTTTCCCTATGAAACAGGGAAAGGATCCCTCATCTCGAGATAGGAGGCGGAAACGGGCCTCCCCTGGATGTGTGCGGGACACCACGTGCTTCCTCTCGAGTGCAGACGGGTATGTCGGGGAACTTCTTGAGTTGCAGCAAGGGTGTGAAGGACCCTTTGGAAGTTCCAGTGGTTAGATGTGATTGGCCTCGAGAAGCCTCAGCGGAAATGGGCCTCATCTCGCCTGGAGGGCAAAACCTCCTGGATTTTCTCGAGTTGCGGCAGGTGCTCTCGACTTACGACGGGTGCTTAGGGACCAGCTCTGGTGGCCTCAGGAAAGGCCAGTCCCCATGCGAGTTCCTCAGGGGCCTCTCGGGATTCCTCTCCCGTCGATGCCGGGGCCTAAGACCTCCTGTGGAGTCGGGGCAGGAACCTGAGGATTCCTCTCCAGTGCTGACATGGATCTTGGGGTACTTCTGGAGTCTCCCCAGGGGAGTCAGTCCTCGTGTCGAATGCGGGCATGCACTTGCGCTTTCCTCCAGAGCGGTAGCAGCAGTGTCACGCAGTCCGCCGCGTGGATCAAAGGATCTATGGTTTTCCCTCGAGTCTTTCCCACTAGGCTTTCTCACGAGGCTTTCCCACTGGGCTGTCCCACGTGAACACGTGGTGGGAGTCGATCCTCGGCTTGAACGTCTAGGCAGTGCAGGGAAAACAGGTTCCTGTGGAATGGACTGACACATCTGGGGGACTCTTGGAATGGTGGCACGACCCTGGAGTTCCTCTCGCCTTTCCTGTGGAGAGCGCCTCCTCTTGAGATGCGACGGGAACGCCTGGAATTCTTTCCCTATGAAACAGGGAAAGGATCCCTCATCTCGAGCTAGGAGGCGGAAACGGGGTCCCCTGGATGTGTGCGGGACCCACGTGCTTCCTCTCGAGTGGAGACGGGTATGTTGGGGAACTTCTTGAGTTGCAGCAAGGGTGTGAAGGACCCTTTTTAAGTTCCAGTGGTTAGACGTGATTAGCCTCGAGAAGCCTCAGAGGAAATGGGCCTCATCTCGCCTGGAGGGCAAAACCTCCTGGATTTTCTCGAGTTGCGGCAGGTGCTCTCGACTTACGACGGGGACCTCAGGGACCCGCTCTGGTGGCCTCAGGAAAGGCCAGTCCCCATGGGAGTTCGTCGGGGGCCTCTGGGTATTCCTCTCCCGTCGATGCCGGGGCCTAAGACCTTGTGTGGAGTCGGGGCCGGAACCTGAGGATTCCTCTCCAGTACTGACATGGATCTTGGGGTACTTCTGGAGTCTCCCCAGGGGAGTCAGTCCTCGTCTCGAATGCGGGCATGCACTTGCGCTTTCCTCCAGAGCGGTAGCAGCAGTGTCACGCAGTCCGCCGCGTGGATCAAAGGATCTATGGTTTTCCCTCGAGTCTTTCCCACGAGGCTTTCCCACGAGGCTTTCCCACAGGACTGTCCCACGTGCACACGTGGTGGGAGTCGATCCTCGGCTTGAACGTCAAGGCAGTGCAGGGAAAACAGGTTCGTCTGGAATGGACTGACACATCTGGGGGACTCTAGGAATGGTGGCATGACCCTGGAGTTCCTCTCGCCTTTCCTGTGGAGAGCGCCTCCTCTTGAGATGCGACGGGAACTCCGGGAATTCTTTCCCTACGAAACAGGGAAAGGATCCCTCATCTCGAGATAGGAGGCGGAAACGGGCCTCCCCTGGATGTGTGCGGGACACCACGTGCTTCCTCTCGAGTGCAGACGGGTATGTCGGGGAACTTCTTGAGTTGCAGCAAGGGTGTGAAGGACCCTTTGGAAGTTCCAGTGGTTAGATGTGATTGGCCTCGAGAAGCCTCAGCGGAAATGGGCCTCATCTCGCCTGGAGGGCAAAACCTCCTGGATTTTCTCGAGTTGCGGCAGGTGCTCTCGACTTACGACGGGGGCTTAGGGACCAGCTCTGGTGGCCTCAGGAAAGGCCAGTCCCCATGCGAGTTCCTCGGGGGCCTCTCGGGATTCCTCTCCCGTCGATGCCGGGGCCTAAGACCTCGTGTGGAGTCGGGGCAGGAACCTGAGGATTCTTCTCCAGTGCTGACATGGATCTTGGGGTACTTCTGGAGTCTCCCCAGGGGAGTCAGTCTTCGTGTCGAATGCGGGCATGCACTTGCGCTTTCCTCCAGAGCGGTAGCAGCAGTGTCACGCAGTCCGCCGCGTGGATCAAAGGATCTATGGTTTTCCCTCGAGTCTTTCCCACTAGGCTTTCTCACGAGGCTTTCCCACTGGGCTGTCCCACGTGAACACGTGGTGGGAGTCGATCCTCGGCTTGAACGTCTAGGCAGTGCAGGGAAAACAGGTTCCTGTGGAATGGACTGACACATCTGGGGGACTCTTGGAATGGTGGCAAGACCCTGGAGTTCCTCTCGCCTTTCCTGTGGAGAGCGCCACCTCTTGAGATGCGACGACAACGCCGGGAATTCTTTCCCTACGAAACAGGGAAAGGATCCCTCATCTCGAGCTAGGAGGCGGAAACGGGGCTCCCCTGGATGTGTGCGGGACCCCACGTGCTTCCTCTCGAGTGGAGACGGGTATCACGGGGAACTTCTTGAGTTGCAGCAATGGTGTGAAGGACCCTTTGGAAGTTCCAGTGGTTAGATGTGATTGGCCTCGAGAAGCCTCAGCGGAAATGGGCCTCATCTCGCCTGGAAGGCAAAACCTCCTGGATTTTCTCGAGTTGCGGCAGGTGCTCTCGACTTACGACGGGGACCTCAGGGACCCGCTCTGGTGGCCTCAGGAAAGGCCAGTCCCCATGCGAGTTCCTCGGGGGCCTCTCGGGATTCCTCTCCCGTCGATGCCGGGGCCTAAGACCTTGTGTGGAGTCGGTGCCGGAACATGAGGATTCCTCTCCAGTGCTGACATGGATCTTGGGGTACTCCTGGAGTCTCCCCAGGGGAGTCAGTCCTCGTCTCGAATGCGGGCATGCACTTGCACTTTCCTCCAGAGCGGTAGCAGCAGTGTCACGCAGTCCGCCGCGTGGATCAAAGGATCTATGGTTTTCCCTCGAGTCTTTCCCACGAGGCTTTCCCACGAGGCTTTCCCACAGGGCTGTCCCACGTGCACACGTGGTGGGAGTCGATCCTCGGCTTGAACGTCAAGGCAGTGCAGGGAAAACAGGTTCCTCTGGAATGGACTGACACATCTGGGGGACTCTTGGAATGGTGGCACGACCCTGGAGTTCCACTCGTCTTTCCTGTGGAGAGCGCCTCCTCTTGAGATGCGACGGGAACGCCGGGAATTCTTTCCCTACGAAACAGGGAAAGGATCCCTCATCTCGAGCTAGGAGGCGAAACGGGGTCCCCTGGATGTGTGCGGGACACCACGTGCTTTTTCTCGAGTGGAGACGGGTATGTCGGGGAACTTCTTGAGTTGCAGCAATGGTGTGAAGGACCCTTTGGAAGTTCCAGTGGTTAGATGTGATTGGCCTCGAGAAGCCTCAGCGGAAATGGGCCTCATCTCGCCTGGAGGGCAAAACCTCCTGGATTTTCTCGAGTTGCGGCAGGTGCTCTCGACTTACGACGGGGACCTCAGGGACCCGCTCTGGTGGCCTCAGGAAAGGCCAGTCCCCATGCGACTTTCTCTGGGGCGTCTCGGGATTCCTCTCCCGTCGATGCCGGGGCCTAAGACCTTGTGTGGAGTCGGGGCCGGAACCTGAGGATTCCTCTCCAGTGCTGACATGGATCTTGGGGTACTTCTGGAGTCTCCCCAGGGGAGTCAGTCCTCGTCTCGAATGCGGGCATGCACTTGCGCTTTCCTCCAGAGCGGTAGCAGCAGTGTCACGCAGTCCGCCGCCCCATGGATCAAAGGATCTATGGTTTTCCCTCGAGTCTTTCCCACGAGGCTTTCCCACGAGGCTTTCCCACAGGGCTGTCCCACGTGCACACGTGGTGGGACTCGATCCTCGGCTTGAACGTCAAGGCAGTACAGGGAAAACAGGTTCCTCTGGAATGGACTGACACATCTGGGGGACTCTTGGAATGGTGGCAAGACCCTGGAGTTCCTCTCGCCTTTCCTGTGGAGAGCGCCTCCTCTTGAGATGCGACGGGAACGCCGGGAATTCTTTCCCTACGAAACAGTGAAAGGATCCCTCATCTCGAGCTAGGAGGCGGAAACGGGGCTCCCCTGCATGTGTGCGGGACACCACGTGGTTCCTCTCGAGTGGAGACGGGTATGTCGGGGAACTTCTTGAGTTGCAGCACGGGTGTGAAGGACCCTTTGGAAGTTCCAGTGGTTAGACGTGATTGGCCTTGAGAAGCCTCAGCGGAAATGGGCCTCATCTCGCCTGGAGGGCAAAACCTCCTGGATTTTCTCGAGTTGCGGCAGGTGCTCTCGACTTACGACGGGGACCTAAGGGACCAGCTCTGGTGGCCTCAGGAAAGGCCAGTCCCCATGCGAGTTCCTCGGGGGCCTCTCGGGATTCCTCTCCCGTCGATGCCGGGGCCTAAGACCTTGTGTGGAGTCGGGGCCGGAACCTGAGGATTCCTCTCCAGTGCTGACATGGATCTTGGGGTACTTCTGGAGTCTCCCCAGGGGAGTCAGTCCTCGTCTCGAATGCGGGCATGCATTGCGCTTTCCTCCAGAGCGGTAGCAGAAGTGTCACGCAGTCCTCCGCGTGGATCAAAGGATCTATGGTTTTCCCTCGAGTCTTTCCCACGAGGCTTTCCCACGAGGCTTTCCCACAGGGCTGTCCCACGTGCACACGTGGTGGGAGTCGATCCTCCGCTTGAACGTCAAGGCAGTGCAGGGAAAACTGGTTCCTCTGGAATGGACTGACACATCTGGGGAACTCTTGGAATGGTGTCACGACCCTGGAGTTCCTCTCGCCTTTCCTGTGGAGAGCGCCTCCTCTTGAGATGCGACGGGAACGCCGGGAATTCTTTCCCTACGAAACAGGGAAAGGATCCCTCATCTCGAGCTAGGAGGAGGAAACGGGGCTCCCCTGGATGTGTGCGGGACCCCACGTGCTTCCTCTCGAGTGGAGACGGGTATGTCGGGGAACTTCTTGAGTTGCAGCAAGGGTGTGAAGGACCCTTTGGAAGTTCCAGTGGTTAGATTGGATTGGCCTCGAGAAGCCTCAGCGGAAATGGGCCTCATCTCGCCTGGAGGGCAAAACCTCCTGGATTTTCTCGAGTTGCGGCAGGTGCTCTCGACTTACGACGGGGACCTCAGGGACCCGGTCTGGTGGCCTCAGGAAAGGCCAGTCCCCATGCGAGTTCCACTGGGGCGTCTCGGGATTCCTCTCCCGTCGATACCGGGGCCTAAGACCTTGTGTGGAGTCGGGGCCGGAACCTGAGGATTCCTCTCCAGTGCTGACATGGATCTTGGGGTACTTCTGGAGTCTCCCCAGGGGAGTCAGTCCTCATCTCGAATGCGGACATGCACTTGAGCTTTCCTCCAGAGCGGTAGCAGCAGTGTCACGCAGTCCGCCGCGTAGATCAAAGGATCTATGGTTTTCCCTTGAGTCTTTCCCACGAGGCTTTCCCACGAGGCTTTCCCACAGGGCGGTCCCACGTGCACACGTGTTGGGACTCGATCCTCGGCTTGAACGTCAAGGCAGTGCAGGGAAAACAGGTTCCTCTGGAATGGACTGACACCTCTGGGGGACTCTTGGAATGGTGGCACGACCCTGGAGTTCCTCTCGCCTTTCCTGTGGAGAGCGCCTCCTCTTGAGATGCGACGGGAACGCCGGGAATTCTTTCCCTATGAAACAGGGAAAGGATCCCTCATCTCGAGCTAGGAGGCGGAAACGGGGCTCCCCTGGATGTGTGCGGGACAGCACGTGCTTCCTCTCGAGTGGAGACGGGTATGTCGGGGAACTTCTTGAGTTGCAGCAAGGGTGTGAAGGACCCTTTGGAAGTTCCAGTGGTTAGACGTGATTGGCATCGACAAGCCTCAGCGGAAATGGGCCTCATCTCGCCTGGAGGGCAACACCTCCTGGATTTTCTCGAGTTGCGGCAGGTGCTCTCGACTTACGACGGGGACCTCAGGGAACCGCTCTGGTGGCCTCAGGAAAGGACAGTCCCCATGCGAGTTCCTCGGGGGCCTCTCGGGATTCCTCTCCCGTCGATGCCGGGGCCTAAGACCTTGTGTGGAGTTGGGGCCGGAACCTGAGTATTCCTCTCCAGTGCTGACATGGACCTTGGGGTACTTCTGGAGTCTCCCCAGGGGAGTCAGTCCTCGTCTCGAATGCGGGCATGCACTTGCGCTTTCCTCCAGAGCGGTAGCAGCAGTGTCACGCAGTCTGCCACGTGGATCAAAGGATCTATGGTTTTCCCTCGAGTCTTTCCCACGAGGCTTTCCCACGAGGCTTTCCCACAGGGCTGTCCCACGTGGAAACGTGGTGGGAGTCGATCCTCGGCTTGAACGTCAAGGCAGTGCAGGGAAAACAGGTTCCTCTTGAATGGACTGACACATCTGGGGGACTCTTGGAATGGTGGCACGACCCTGGAGTTCCTCTCGCCTTTCCTGTGGAGAGCGCCTCCTCTTGAGATTCGACGGGAACGCCGGGAATTCTTTCCTTATGAAACAGGGAAAGGATCCCTCATCTCGAGCTAGGAGGCGGAAACTGGGCTCCCCTGGATGTGTGCGGGACCCACGTGCTTCCTCTCGAGTGGAGACGGGTATGTTGGGGAACTTCTTGAGTTGCAGCAAGGGTGTGAAGGACCCTTTTTAAGTTCCAGTGGTTAGACGTGATTAGCCTCGAGAAGCCTCAGAGGAAATGGGCCTCATCTCGCCTGGAGGGCAAAACCTCCTGGATTTTCTCGAGTTGCGGCAGGTGCTCTCGACTTACGACGGGGACCTCAGGGACCCGCTCTGGTGGCCTCAGGAAAGGCCAGTCCCCATGGGAGTTCGTCGGGGGCCTCTGGGGATTCCTCTCCCGTCGATGCCGGGGCCTAAGACCTTGTGTGGAGTCGGGGCCGGAACCTGAGGATTCCTCTCCAGTGCTGACATGGATCTTGGGGTACTTCTGGAGTCTCCCCAGGGGAGTCAGTCCTCGTCTCGAATGCGGGCATGCACTTGCGCTTTCCTCCAGAGCGGTAGCAGCAGTGTCACGCAGTCCGCCGCGTGGATCAAAGGATCTATGGTTTTCCC
Organism: Ovis canadensis; assembly: GCF_042477335.2. Classification (NCBI taxonomy): domain Eukaryota; kingdom Metazoa; phylum Chordata; class Mammalia; order Artiodactyla; family Bovidae; genus Ovis; species Ovis canadensis. The sequence continues at coordinate 7,787,675 of NC_091252.1, forward strand.
TCGAGTCTTTCCCACGAGGCTTTCCCACGAGGCTTTCCCACAGGGCTGTCCCACGTGCACACGTGGTGGGAGTCGATCCTCAGCTTGAACGTCAAGGCAGTGCAGGGAAAACAGTTTCCTCTGCAATGGACTGACACATCTGGGGGACTCTTGGAATGGTGGCATGACCCTGGAGTTCCTCTCGCCTTTCCTGTGGAGAGCGCCTCCTCTTGAGATGCGACGGGAACGCCGGGAATTCTTTCACCACGAAACAGGGAAAGGATCCATCATCTCGAGCTAGGAGGCGGAAACGGGGCTCCCCTGGATGTGTGCGGGACCCCACGTGCTTCCTCTCGAGTGGAGACGGGTATGTCGGGGAACTTCTTGAGTTGCAGCAAGGGTGTGAAGGACCCTTTGGAAGTTCCAGTGGTTAGATTGGATTGGCCTCGAGAAGCCTCAGCGGAAATGGGCCTCATCTCGCATGGAGGGCAAAACCTCCTGAATTTTCTCGAGTTGCGGCAGGTGCTCTCGACTTACGACGGGGACCTCAGGGACCCGGTCTGGTGGCCTCAGGAAAGGCCAGTCCCCATGCGAGTTCCTCTGGGGCGTCTCGGGATTCCTCTCCCGTCGATACCGGGGCCTAAGACCTTGTGTGGAGTCGGGGCCGGAACCTGAGGATTACTCTCCAGTGCTGACATGGATCTTGGGGTACTTCTGGAGTCTCCCCAGGGGAGTCAGTCCTCATCTCGAATGCGGACATGCACTTGAGCTTTCCTCCAGAGCGGTAGCAGCAGTGTCACGCAGTCCGCCGCGTAGATCAAAGGATCTATGGTTTTCCCTTGAGTCTTTCCCACGAGGCTTTCCCACGAGGCTTTCCCACAGGGCGGTCCCACGTGCACACGTGTTGGGACTCGATCCTCGGCTTGAACGTCAAGGCAGTGCAGGGAAAACAGATTCCTCTGGAATGGACTGACACCTCTGGGGGACTCTTGGAATGGTGGCACGACCCTGGAGTTCCTCTCGCCTTTCCTGTGGAGAGCGCCTCCTCTTGAGATGCGACGGGAACGCCGGGAATTCTTTCCCTATGAAACAGGGAAAGGATCCCTCATCTCGAGCTAGGAGGCGGAAACGGGGCTCCCCTGGATGTGTGCGGGACACCACGTGCTTCCTCTCGAGTGCAGACGGGTATGTCGGGGAACTTCTTGAGTTGCAGCAAGGGTGTGAAGGACCCTTTGGAAGTTCCAGTGGTTAGATGTGATTGGCCTCGAGAAGCCTCAGCGGAAATGGGCCTCATCTCGCCTGGAGGGCAAAACCTCCTGGATTTTCTCGAGTTGCGGCAGGTGCTCTCGACTTACGACGGGGGCTTAGGGACCAGCTCTGGTGGCCTCAGGAAAGGCCAGTCCCCATGCGAGTTCCTCGGGGGCCTCTCGGGATTCCTCTCCCGTCGATGCCGGGGCCTAAGACCTCGTGTGGAGTCGGGGCAGGAACCTGAGGATTCCTCTCCAGTGCTGACATGGATCTTGGGGTACTTCTGGAGTCTCCCCAGGGGAGTCAGTCCTCGTCTCGAATGCGGGCATGCACTTGCGCTTTCCTCCAGAGCGGTAGCAGCAGTGTCACGCAGTCCGCCGCATGGATCAAAGGATCTATGGTTTTCCCTCGAGTCTTTCCCACTAGGCTTTCTCACGAGGCTTTCCCACTGGGCTGTCCCACGTGCACACGTGGTGGGAGTCGATCCTCGGCTTGAACGTCTAGGCAGTGCAGGGAAAACAGGTTCCTGTGGAATGGACTGACACATCTGGGGGACTCTTGGAATGGTGGCAAGACCCTGGAGTTCCTCTCGCCTTTCCTGTGGAGAGCGCCTCCTCTTGAGATGCGACGACAACGCCGGGAATTCTTTCCCTACGAAACAGGGAAAGGATCCCTCATCTCGAGCTAGGATGCGGAAACGGGGCTCCCCTGGATGTGTGCGGTACCCCACGTGCTTCATCCCGAGTGGAGACGGGTATGTCGGGGAACTTCTTGAGCTGCAGCAATGGTGTGAAGGACCCTGTGGAAGTTCCAGTGGTTAGATGTGATTGTCCTCGAGAAGCCGCAGCGGAAATGGGCCTCATCTCGCCTGGAGGGCAAAACCTCCTGGATTTTCTCGAATTGCGGCAGGTGCTCTCAACTTACGACGGGAACCTCAGGGACCCGCTCTGGTGGCCTCAGGAAAGGCCTGTCCCCATGCGAGTTCCTCGGGGGCCTCTCGGGATTCCTCTCCCGTCGATGCCGGGGCCTAAGACCTTGTGTGGAGTCGGGGCCGGAACCTGAGGATTCCTCTCCAGTGCTGACATGGATCTTGGGGTACTTCTGGAGTCTCCCCAGGGGAGTCAGTCCTCGTCTCGAATGCGGGCATGCACTTGCGCTTTCCTCCAGAGCGGTAGCAGCAGTGTCACGCAGTCCGCCGCGTGGATCAAAGGATCTATGGTTTTCCCTCGAGTCTTTCCCACGAGGCTTTCCCACGAGGCTTTCCCACAGGGCTGTCCCACGTGCACACGTGGTGGGAGTCGATCCTCGGCTTGAACGTCAAGGCAGTGCAGGGAAAACAGGTTCCTCTGGAATGGACTGACACATCTGGGGGACTCTTGGAATGGTGGCACGACCCTGGAGTTCCTCTCGCCTTTCCTGTGGAGAGCGCCTCCTCTTGAGATGCGACGGGAACGCCGGGAATTCTTTCCCTACGAAACAGGGAAAGGATCCCTCATCTCGAGCTAGGAGGCGGAAACGGGGCTCCCCTGGATGTGTGCGGGACCCACGTGCTTCCTCTCGAGTGGAGACGGGTATGTCGGGGAACTTCTTGAGTTGCAGCAAGGGTGTGAAGGACCCTTTGGAAGTTCCAGTGGTTAGACGTGATTAGCCTCGATAAGCCTCAGCGGAAATGGGTCTCATCTCCCCTGGAGGGCAAAACCTCCTGGATTTTCTCGAGTTGCGGCAGGTGCTCTTGACTTATGACGGGGACCTCAGGAACCCGCTCTGGTGGCCTCAGGAAAGGCCAGTCCCCATGCGAGTTCCTCGGGGGCCACTCGGGATTCCTCTCCCGTCGATGCCGGGGCCTAAGACCTTGTGTGGAGTCGGGGCCGGAACCTGAGGATTCCTCTCCAGTGCTGACATGGATCTTGGGGTACTTCTGGAGTCTCCCCAGGGGAGTCAGTCCTCGTCTCGAATGCGGGCATGCACTTGCGCTTTCCTCCAGAGCGGTAGCAGCAGTGTCACACAGTCCGCCGCGTGGATCAAAGTATCTATGGTTTTCCCTCGAGTCTTTCCCACGAGGCTTTCCCACGAGGCTTTCCCACAGGGCTGGCCCACGTGCACACGTGGTGGGAGTCGATCCTCGGCTTGAACGTCAAGGCAGTTCATGGAAAACAGGTTCCTCTGGAATGGACTGACACATCCGGGGGACTCTTGGAATGGTGGCAAGACCCTGGAGTTTCTCTCGCCTTTCCTGTGGAGAGCGCCTCCTCTTGAGATGCGACGGGAACGCCGGGAATTCTTTCCCTACGAAACAGGGAAAGGATCCCTCATCTCGAGCTAGGAGGCGGAAACGGGGCTCCCCTGGATGTGTGCGGGACCCACGTGCTTCCTCTCGAGTGGAGACGGGTATGTCGGGGAACTTCTTGAGTTGCAGCAAGGGTGTGAAGGACCCTTTGGAAGTTCCAGTGGTTAGACGTTATTAGCCTAGCGAAGCCTCAGCGGAAATGGGCCTCATTTCGCCTGGAGGGCAAAACCTCCTGGATTTTCTCGAGTTGCGGCAGGTGCTCTCGACTTACGACGGGGACCTCAGGGACCCGCTCTGGTGGCCTCAGGAAAGGCCAGTCCCCATGCGAGTTCCTCGGGGGCCTCTGGGGATTCCTCTCCCGTCGATGCCATGGCCTAAGTCCTTGTGTGGAGTCGGGGTCGGAACTTGAGGATTCCTCTCCAGTGCTGACATGGATCTTGGGGTACTTCTGGAGTCTCCCCAGGGGAGTCAGTCTTCGTCTCGAATGCGGGCATGCACTTGCGCTTTCCTCCAGAGCGGTAGCAGCAGTGTCACGCAGTCCGCCGCGTGGATCAAAGAATCTATGGTTTTCCCTCGAGTCTTTTCCACGAGGCTTTCCCACGAGGCTTTCCCACAGGGCTGTCCCACGTGCACACGTGGTGGGAGTCGATCCTTGGCTTGAACGTCAAGGCAGTGCAGGGAAAACAGGTTCCTCTGGAATGGACTGACACATCTGGGGGACTCTTGGAATGGTGGCACGACCCTGGAGTTCTGCTCGCTTTTCCTGTGGAGAGCTCCTCCTCTTGAGATGCGACGGGAACGCCGGGAATTCTTTCCCTACGAAACAGGGAAAGGATCCCTCATCACGAGCTAGGAGTCGGAAACGGAGCTCCCCTGGATGTGGGCGGGACACCACGTGCTTCCTCTCGAGTGGAGACGGGTATGTCGGGGAACTTCTTGAGTTGCAGCAAGGGTGTGAAGGACCCTTTGGAAGTTCCAGTGGTTTGACGAGATTAGCCTCGAGAAGCCTCAGCGGAAATGGGCCTCATCTCGCCTGGAGGGCAAAACCTCCTGGATTTTCTCGAGTTGCGGCAGGTGCTCTCGACTTACGACGGGGACCTCAGGGACCCGCTCTGGTGGCCTCAGGAAAGGCCAGTCCCCATGCGAGTTCCTCGGGGGCCTCTGGGGATTCCTCTCCCGTCGATGCCGGGGCCTAAGTCCTTGTGTGGAGTCGGGGTCGGAACCTGAGGATTCCTCTCCAGTGCTGACATGGATCTTAGGGTACTTCTGGAGTCTCCCCAGGGGAGTCAGTCCTCGTCTCGAATGCGGGCATGCACTTGCGCTTTCCTCCAGAGCGGTAGCAGCAGTGTCACGCAGTCCGCCGCGTGGATCAAAGGATCTATGGTTTTCCCTCGAGGCTTTCCCACGAGGCTTTCCCACAGGGCTGTCCCACGTGCACACGTGGTGGGAGTCGATCCTCGGCTTGAACGTCAAGGCAGTTCATGGAAAACAGGTTCCTCTGGAATGGACTGACACATCTGGGGGACTCTTGGAATGGTGGCACGACCCTGGAGTTCCTCTCGCCTTTCCTGTGGAGAGCGCCTCCTCTTGAGATGCGACGGGAACGCCGGGAATTCTTTCCCTACGAAACAGGGAAAGGATCCCTCATCTCGAGATAGGAGGCGGAAACGGGGCTCCCCTGGATGTGTGCGGGACCCCACGTGCTTCCTCTCGAGTGGAGACGGGTATGTCGGGGACCTTCTTGAGTTGCAGCAAGGGTGTGAAGGACCCTTTGGAAGTTCCAGTGCTTAGATGTGATTAGCCTCGAGAAGCCTCAGCGGAAATGGGCCTCATCTCGCCTGGAGGGCAAAACCTCCTGGATTTTCTCGAGTTGCGGCAGGTGCTCTCGACTTACGACGGGGACCTCAGGGACCCGCTCTGGTGGCCTCAGGAAAGGCCAGTCCCCATGCGAGTTCCTCGGGGGCCTCTCGGGATTCCTCTCCCGTCGATGCCGGGGCCTAAGACCTTGTGTGGAGTCGGGGCCGGAACCTGAGGATTCCTCTCCAGTGCTGACATGGATCTTGGGGTACTTCTGGAGTCTCCCCAGGGGAGTCAGTCCTCGTCTCGAATGCGGGCATGCACTTGCGCTTTCCTCCAGATCGGTAGCAGCAGTGTCACGCAGTCCGCCGCGTGGATCAAAGGATCTATGGTTTTCCCTCGAGGCTTTCCCACGAGGCTTTCCCACGAGGCTTTCCCACAGGGCTGTCCCACGTGCACACGTGGTGGGAGTCGATCCTCGGCTTGAACGTCAAGGCAGTGCAGGGAAAACAGGTTCCTCTGGAATGGACTGACACATCTGGGGACTCTTGGAATGGTGGCACGACCCTGGAGTTACTCTCGCCTTTCCTGTGGAGAGCGCCTCCTCTTGAGATGCGACGGCAACGCCGGGAATTCTTTCCCTACGAAACAGGGAAAGGATCCCTCATCTCGAGCTAGGAGGCGAAACGGGGCTCCCCTGGATGTGTGCGGGACACCACGTGCTTCCTCTCGAGTGGAGACGGGAATGTCGGGGAACTTCTTGAGTTGCAGGAATGGTGTGAAGGACCCTTTGGAAGTTCCAGTGGTTAGATGTGATTGGCCTCGAGAAGCCTCAGCGGAAATGGGCCTCATCTCGCCTGGAGGGCAAAACCTCCTGGATTTTCTCGAGTTGCGGCAGGTGCTCTCGACTTACGACGGGGACCTCAGGGACCCGCTCTGGTGGCCTCAGGAAAGGCCAGTCCCCATGCGAGTTCCTCGGGGGCGTCTCGGGATTCCTCTCCGTCGATGCCGGGGCCTAAGACCTTGTGTGGAGTCGGGGCCGGAACCTGAGGATTCCTCTCCAGTGCTGACATGGATCTTGGGGTACTTCTGGAGTCTCCCCAGGGGAGTCAGTCCTCCTCTCGAATGCGGGCATGCACTTGCACTTTCCTCCAGAGCGGTAGCAGCAGTGTCACGCAGTCCGCCGCGTGGATCAAAGGATCTATGGTTTTCCCTCGAGTCTTTCACACGAGGCTTTCCCACAGGGCTGTTCCACGTGCACACGTGGTGGGAGTCGATCCTCGGCTTGAACGTCAAGGCAGTGCAGGGAAAACAGGTTCCTCTGGAATGGACTGACACATCTGGGGGACTCTTGGAATGGTGGCACGACCCTGGAGTTCCTCTCGCCTTTCCTGTGGAGAGCGCCTCCTCTTGAGATGCGACGAGAACGCCGGGAATTCTTTCCCTACGAAACAGGGAAAGGATCCCTCATCTCGAGCTAGGAGGCGGAAACGGGGCTCCCCTGGTTGTGTGCGGGACCCACGTGCTTCCTCTCGAGTGGAGACGGGTATGTCGGGGAACTTCTTGAGTTGCAGCAAGGGTGTGAAGGACCCTTTGGAAGTGCCAGTGGTTAGACGTGATTAGCCTCGAGAAGCCTCAGCGGAAATGGGCCTCATCTCGCCTGGAGGGCAAAACCTCGTGGATTTTCTCGAGTTGCGGCAGGTGCTCTCGACTTACAACGGGGACCTCAGGGACCCGCTCTGGTGGCCTCAGGAAAGGCCAGTCCCCATGCGAGTTCCTCGGGGGCCTCTCGGGATTCCTCTCCCGTCGATGCCGGGGCCTAAGACCTTGTGTGGAGTCGGGGCCGGAACCTGAGGATTCCTCTCCAGTGCTGACATGGATCTTGGGGTACTTCTGGAGTCTCCCCAGGGGAGTCAGTCCTCGTTTCGAATGCGGACATGCACTTGCGCTTTCCTCCAGAGCGGTAGCAGCAGTGTTACGCAGTCTGCCGCGTGGATCAAAGGATCTATGGTTTTCCCTCGAGTCTTTCCCACGAGGCTTTCCCACGAGGTTTTCCCACAGGGCTGTCCCACGTGCACACGTGGTGGGAGTCGATCCTCGGCTTGAACGTCAAGGCAGTACAGGGAAAACAGGTTCCTCTGGAATGGACTGACACATCTGGGGGACTCTTGGAATGGTGGCACGACCCTGGAGTTCCTCTCGCCTTTCCTGTGGAGAGCGCCTCCTCTTGAGATGCGACGGGAACGCCGGGAATTCTTTCCCTACGAAACAGGGAAAGGATCCCTCATCTCGAGCTAGGAGGCGAAACGGGGCTCCCCTGGATGTGTGCGGGACACCACGTGCTTCCTCTCGAGTGGAGACGGGTATGTCGGGGAACTTCTTGAGTTGCAGCAATGGTGTGAAGGACCCTTTGGATGTTCCAGTGGTTAGATGTGATTGGCCTCGAGAAGCCTCAGCGGAAATGGGCCTCATCTCACCTGGAGTGCAAAACCTCCTGGATTTTCTTGAGTTGCGGCAGGTGCTCTCGACTTACGACGGGGACCTCAGGGAGCCGCTCTGGTGGCCTCAGGAAAGGCCAGTCCCCATGCGAGTTCCTCGGGGGTCTCTCGGGATTCCTCTCCCGTCGATGCCGGGGCCTAAGTCCTTGTGTGGAGTCGGGGCCGGAACCTGAGGATTTCTCTCCAGTGCTGACATGGATCTTGGGGTACTTCTGGAGTCTCCCCAGGGGAGTCAGTCCTCGTCTCGAATGCGGGCATGCACTTGCGCTTTCCTCCAGAGCGGTAGCAGCAGTGTCACGCAGTCCGCCGCGTGGATCAAAGGATCTATGATTTTCCCTCGAGTCTTTCCCACGAGGCTTTCGCACAGGGCTGTCCCACGTGCACACGTGGTGGGAGTCGATCCTCGGCTTGAACGTCAAGGCAGTGCAGGGAAAACAGGTTCCTCTGGAATGGACTGACACATCTGGGGGACTCTTGGAATGGTGTCACGACCCTGGAGTTCCTCTCGCCTTTCCTGTGGAGAGTGCCTCCTCTTGAGATGCATCGGGAACGCCGGGAATTCTTTCCCTACGAAACAGGGAAAGGATCCCTCATCTCGAGGTAGGAGGCGGAAACGGGGCTCCCCTGGATGTGTGCGGGACACCACGTGATTCCTCTCGAGTGGAGACGTTTATGTCGGGGAACTTCTTGAGTTGCAGCAAGGGTGTGAAGGACCCTTTGGAAGTTCCAGTGGTTAGATGTGATTGGCCTCGAGAAGCCTGAGCGGAAATGGGCCTCATCTCGCCTGGAGGGCAAAACCTCCTGGATTTTCTCGAGTTGCGGCAGTTGCTCTAGACTTACGACGGGGACCTCAGGGACCCGCTCTGGTGGCCTCAGGAAAGGCCAGTCCCCATGCGAGTTCCTCGGGGCCCTCTCGGGATTCCTCTCCCGTCTATGCCGGGGCCTAAGACCTTGTGTGGAGTCGGGGCCGGAACCTGAGGATTCCTCTCCAGTGCTGACATGGATCTTGGGGTACTTCTGGAGTCTCCCCAGGGGAGTCAGTCCTCGTCTCGAATGCGGGCATGCACTTGCGCTTTCCTCCAGAGCGGTAGCAGCAGTTTCACGCAGTCCGCCGCGTGGATCAAAGGATCTATGGTTTTCCCTCGAGTCTTTCCCATGAGGCTTTCCCACAGGGCTGTCCCACGTGCACACGTGGTGGGAGTCGATCCTCGGCTTGAACGTCAAGGCAGTGCAGGGAAAACAGGTTCCTCTGGAATGGACTGACACATCTGGGGGACTCTTGGAATGGTGGCACGACCCTGGAGTTCCTCTCGCCTTTCCTGTGGAGAGCGCCTCCTCTTGAGATGCGACGAGAACGCCGGGAATTCTTTCCCTACGAAACAGGGAAAGGATCCCTCATCTCGAGCTAGGAGGCGGAAACGGGGCTCCCCTGGTTGTGTGCGGGACCCACGTGCTTCCTCTCGAGTGGAGACGGGTATGTCGGGGAACTTCTTGAGTTGCAGCAAGGGTGTGAAGGACCCTTTGGAAGTGCCAGTGGTTAGACGTGATTAGCCTCGAAAAGCCTCAGCGGAAATGGGCCTCATCTCGCCTGGAGGGCAAAACCTCCTGGATTTTCTCGAGTTGCGGCAGGTGCTCTCGACTTACGACGGGGACCTCAGGGACCCATTCTGGTGGCCTCAGGAAAGGCCAGTCCCCATGCGAGTTCCTCGGGGGCCTCTCGGGATTCCTCTCCCGTCGATGCCGGGGCCTAAGACCTTGTGTGGAGTCGGGGCCGGAACCTGAGGATTCCTCTCCAGTGCTGACATGGATCTTGGGGTATTTCTGGAGTCTCCCCAGGGGAGTCAGTCCTCGTCTCGAATGCGGGCATGCACTTGCGCTTTCCTCCAGAGCGGTAGCAGCAGTGTCACGCAGTCCGCCGCGTGGATCAAAGGATCTACGGTTTTCCCTCGAGTCTTTCCCACGAGGCTTTCCCACGAGGCTTTCCCACAGGGCTGTCCCACGTGCACACGTGGTGGGAGTCGATCCTCGGCTTGAACGTCAAGGCAGTGCAGGGAAAACAGGTTCCTCTGGAATGGACTGACACATCTGGGGGACTCTTGGAATGGTGGCACGACCCTGGAGTTCCTCTCGCCTTTCCTGTGGAGAGCGCCTCCTCTTGAGATGCGACGGGAACGCCGGGAATTCTTTCCCTACGAAACAGTGAAAGGATCCCTCATCTCGAGCTAGGAGGCGAAACGGGGCTCCCCTGGATGTGTGCGGGACACCACGTGCTTCCTCTCGAGTGGAGACGGGTATGTCGGGGAACTTCTTGAGTTGCAGCAATGGTGTGAAGGACCCTTTGGAAGTTCCAGTGGTTAGATGTGATTGGCCTCGAGAAGCCTCAGCGGAAATGGGCCTCATCTCACCTGGAGGGCAAAACCTCCTGGATTTTCTCGAGTTGCGGCAGGTGCTCTCGACTTACGACGGGGACCTCAGGGACCCGCTCTGGTGGCCTCAGGAAAGGCCAGTCCCCATGCGAGTTCCTCGGGGGTCTCTCGGGATTCCTCTCCCGTCGATGCCGGGGCCTAAGACCTTGTGTGGAGTCGGGGCCGGAACCTGAGGATTCCTCTCCATTGCTGACATGGATCTTGGGGTTCTTCTGGAGTCTCCCCAGGGGAGTCAGTCCTCGTCTCGAATGCGGGCATGCACTTGCCCTTTCCTCCAGAGCGGTAGCAGCAGTGTCACCCAGTCCGCCGCGTGGATCAAAGGATCTATGGTTTTCCATCGAGTCTTTCCCACGAGGCTTTCCCACGAGGCTTTCCCACAGGGCTGTCCCACGTGCACACGTGGTGGGAGTCGATCCTCGGCTTGAACGTCAAGGCAGTGCAGGGAAAACAGGTTCCTCTGGAATGGACTGACATATCTGGGGGACTCTTGGAATGGTGGCACGACCCTGGAGTTCCTCTTGCCTTTCCTGTGGAGAGCGCCTCCTCTTGAGATGCGACGGGAACGCCGGGAATTCTTTCCTTACGAAACAGGAAAGGATCCCTCATCTCGAGCTAGGAGGCGGAAAGGGGCTCCCCTGGATGTGTGCGGGAACGCGCGTGCTTCCTCTCGAGTGGAGACGGGTATGTCGGGGAACTTCTTGAGTTGCAGCAAGGGTGTGAAGGACCCTTTGAAGTTCCAGTGGTTAGATGTGATTGGCCTCGAGAAGCCTCAGCGGAAATGGGCCTCATCTCGCCTGGAGGGCAAAACCTCCTGGATTTTCTCGAGTTGCGGCAGGTGCTCTCGACTTACGACGGGGACCTCAGGGACCCGCTCTGGTGGCCTCAGGAAAGGCCAGTCCCCATGCGAGTTCCTCGGGGGCCTCTCGGGATTCCTCTCCCGTCGATGCCGGGGCCTAAGACCTTGTGTGGAGTCGGGGCCGGAACCTGAGGATTCCTCTCCAGTGCTGACATGGATCTTGGGGTACTTCTGGAGTCTCCCCAGGGGAGTCAGTCCTCGTCTCGAATGCGGGCATGCACTTGCGCTTTCCTCCAGAGCGGTAGCAGCAGTGTCACCCAGTCCGCAGCGTGGATCAAAGGATCTATGGTTTTCCCTCGAGCCTTTCCCACGAGGCTTTCCCACGAGGCTTTCCCACAGGGCTGTCCCACGTGCACACGTGGTGGGAGTCGATCCTCGGCTTGAACGTCAAGGCAGTGCAGGGAAAACAGGTTCCTCTGGAATGGACTGAAACATCTGGGGGAGTCTTGGAATGGTGTCACGACCCTGGAGTTCCTCTCGCCTTTCCTGTGGAGAGCGCCTCCTCTTGAGATGCGACGGGAACGCCGGGAATTCTTTCCCTGCGAAACAGGGAAAGGATCCCTCATCTCGAGCTAGGAGGCGGAAACGGGGCTCCCCTGGATGTGTGCGGGAACGCACGTGCTTCCTCTCGAGTGGAGACGGGTATGTCGGGGAACTTCTTGAGTTGCAGCAAGGGTGTGAAGGACCCTTTGAAGTTCCAGTGGTTAGATGTGATTGGCCTCGAGAAGCCTCAGCGGAAATGGGCCTCATCTCGCCTGGAGGGCAAAACCTCCTGGATTTTCTCGAGTTGCGGCAGGTGCTCTCGACTTACGACGGGGACCACAGGGACCCGCTCTGGTGGCCTCAGGAAAGGCCAGTCCCCATGCGAGTTCCTCGGGGGCGTCTCGGGATTCCTCTCCGTCGATGCCGGGGCCTAAGACCTTGTGTGGAGTCGGGGCCGGAACCTGAGGATTCCTCTCCAGTGCTGACATGGATCTTGGGGTACTTCTGGAGTCTCCCCAGGGGAGTCAGTCCTCGTCTCGAATGCGGGCATGCACTTGCGCTTTCCTCCAGAGCGGTAGCAGCAGTTTCACGCAGTCCGCCGCGTGGATCAAAGGATCTATGGTTTTCCCTCGAGTCTTTCCCATGAGGCTTTCCCACAGGGCTGTCCCACGTGCACACGTGGTGGGAGTCGATCCTCGGCTTGAACGTCAAGGCAGTGCAGGGAAAACAGGTTCCTCTGGAATGGACTGACACATCTGGGGGACTCTTGGAATGGTGGCACGACCCTGGAGTTCCTCTCGCCTTTCCTGTGGAGAGCGCCTCCTCTTGAGATGCGACGAGAACGCCGGGAATTCTTTCCCTACGAAACAGGGAAAGGATCCCTCATCTCGAGCTAGGAGGCGGAAACGGGGCTCCCCTGGTTGTGTGCGGGACCCACGTGCTTCCTCTCGAGTGGAGACGGGTATGTCGGGGAACTTCTTGAGTTGCAGCAAGGGTGTGAAGGACCCTTTGGAAGTGCCAGTGGTTAGACGTGATTAGCCTCGAAAAGCCTCAGCGGAAATGGGCCTCATCTCGCCTGGAGGGCAAAACCTCCTGGATTTTCTCGAGTTGCGGCAGGTGCTCTCGACTTACGACGGGGACCTCAGGGACCCATTCTGGTGGCCTCAGGAAAGGCCAGTCCCCATGCGAGTTCCTCGGGGGCCTCTCGGGATTCCTCTCCCGTCGATGCCGGGGCCTAAGACCTTGTGTGGAGTCGGGGCCGGAACCTGAGGATTCCTCTCCAGTGCTGACATGGATCTTGGGGTACTTCTGGAGTCTCCCCAGGGGAGTGAGTCCTCGTCTCGAATGCGGGCATGCACTTGCGCTTTCCTCCAGAGCGGTAGCAGCAGTGTCACGCAGTCCGCCGCGTGGATCAAAGGATCTACGGTTTTCCCTCGAGTCTTTCCCACGAGGCTTTCCCACGAGGCTTTCGCACAGGGCTGTCCCACGTGCACACGTGGTGGGAGTCGATCCTCGGCTTGAACGTCAAGGCAGTGCAGGGAAAACAGGTTCCTCTGGAATGGACTGACACATCTGGGGGACTCTTGGAATGGTGGCACGACCCTGGAGTTCCTCTCGCCTTTCCTGTGGAGAGCGCCTCCTCTTGAGATGCGACGGGAACGCCGGGAATTCTTTCCCTACGAAACAGGGAAAGGATCCCTCATCTCGAGCTAGGAGGCGGAAACGGGGCTCCCCTGGATGTGTGCGGGACCCACGTGCTTCCTCTCGAGTGGAGACGGGTATGTCGGGGAACTTCTTGAGTTGCAGCAAGGGTGTGAAGGACCCTTTGGACGTGCCAGTGGTTAGACGTGATTAGCCTCGAAAAGCCTCAGCGGAAATGGGCCTCATCTCGCCTGGTGGGCAAAACCTCCTGGATTTTCTCGAGTTGCGGCAGGTGCTCTCGACTTACGACGGGGACCTCAGGGACCCATTCTGGTGGCCTCAGGAAAGGCCAGTCCCCATGCGAGTTCCTCGGGGGCCTCTCGGGATTCCTCTCCCGTCGATGCCGGGGCCTAAGACCTTGTGTGGAGTCGGGGCCGGAACCTGAGGATTCCTCTCCAGTGCTGACATGGATCTTGGGGTACTTCTGGAGTCTCCCCAGGGGAGTCAGTCCTCGTCTCGAATGCGGGCATGCACTTGCGCTTTCCTCCAGAGCGGTAGCAGCAGTGTCACGCAGTCCGCCGCGTGGATCAAAGGATCTACGGTTTTCCCTCGAGTCTTTCCCACGAGGCTTTCCCACGAGGCTTTCCCACAGGGCTGTCCCACGTGCACACGTGGTGGGAGTCGATCCTCGGCTTGAACGTCAAGGCAGTGCAGGGAAAACAGGTTCCTCTGGAATGGACTGACACATCTGGGGGACTCTTGGAATGGTGGCACGACCCTGGAGTTCCTCTCGCCTTTCCTGTGGAGAGCGCCTCCTCTTGAGATGCGACGGGAACGCCGGGAATTCTTTCCTTACGAAACAGGAAAGGATCCCTCATCTCGAGCTAGGAGGCGGAAAGGGGCTCCCCTGGATGTGTGCGGGAACGCACGTGCTTCCTCTCGAGTGGAGACGGGTATGTCGGGGAACTTCTTGAGTTGCAGCAAGGGTGTGAAGGACCTTTTGGAAGTTCCAGTGGTTAGACGTGATTAGCCTCGATAAGCCTCAGCGGAAATGGGTCTCATCTCACCTGGAGGGCAAAACCTCCTGGATTTTCTCGAGTTGCGGCAGGTGCTCTCGACTTATGACGGGGACCTCAGGGACCCGCTCTGGAGGCCTCAGGAAAGGCCAGTCCCCATGCGAGTTCCTCGGGGGCCTCTCGGGATTCCTCTCCCGTCGATGCCGGGGCCTAAGACCTTGTGTGGAGTCGGGGCCGGAACCTGAGGATTCCTCTCCAGTGCTGACATGGATCTTGGGGTACTTCTGGAGTCTCCCCAGGGGAGTCAGTCCTCGTCTCGAATGCGGGCATGCACTTGCACTTTCCTCTAGAGCGGTAACAGCAGTGTCACGCAGTCCTCCGCGTGGATCAAAGGATCTATGGTTTTCCCTCGAGTCTTTCCCACGAGGCTTTCCCACGAGGCTTTTCCACAGGGCTGTCCCACGTGCACACGTGGTGGGAGTCGATCCTCGGCTTGAACGTCAAGGCAGTGCATGGAAAACAGGTTCCTCTGGAATGGACTGACCCATCTGGGGGACTCTTGGAATGGTGGCACGACCCTGGAGTTCCTCTCGCCTTTCCTGTGGAGAGCGCCTCCTCTTGAGATGCGACGGGAACGCCGGGAATTCTTTCCCTACGAAACAGGGAAAGGATCCCTCATCTCGAGCTTGGAGGTGGAAACAGGGCTCCCCTGGATGTGTGCGGGAAACCACGTGCTTCCTCTCGAGTGGAGACGGGTATGTCGGGGAACTTCTTGAGTTGCAGCAATGGTGTGAAGGACCCTTTGGAAGTTCCAGTGGTTAGATGTGATTGGCCTCGAGAAGCCTCAGCGGAAATGGGCCTCATCTCACCTGGAGGGCAAAACCTCCTGGATTTTCTCGAGTTGCGGCAGGCGCTCTCGACTTACGACGGGGACCTCAGGGACCCGCTCTGGTGGCCTCAGGAAAGGCCAGTCCCCATGCGAGTTCCTCGGGGGTCTCTCGGGATTCCTCTCCCGTCGATGCCGGGGCCTAAGACCTTGTGTGGAGTCGGGGCCGGAACCTGAGGATTCCTCTCCAGTGCTGACATGGATCTTGGGGTACTTCTGGAGTCTCCCCAGGGGAGTCAGTCCTCGTCTCGAATGCGGGCATGCACTTGCGCTTTCCTCCAGAGCGGTAGCAGCAGTGTCACGCAGTCCGCCGCGTGGATCAAAGGATCTATGGTTTTCCCTCGAGTCTTTCCCACGAGGCTTTCCCACGAGGCTTTCCCACAGGGCTGTCCCACGTGCACACGTGGTGGGAGTCGATCCTAGGCTTGAACGTCAAGGCAGTGCAGGGAAAACAGGTTCCTCTGGAATGGACTGACACATCTGGGGGACTCTTGGAATGGTGGCACGACCCTGGAGTTCCTCTCGCCTTTCCTGTGGAGAGCGCCTCCTCTTGAGATGCGACGGGAACGCCGGGAATTCTTTCCCTACGAAACAGGGAAAGGATCCCTCATCTCGAGCTAGGAGGCGGAAACGGGGCTCCCCTGGATGTGTGCGGGACCCACGTGCTTCCTCTCGAGTGGAGAAGGGTATGTCGGGGAACTTCTTGAGTTGCAGCAAGGGTGTGAAGGACCCTTTGGAAGTTCCAGTGGTTAGACGTGATTAGCCTCGATAAGCCTCAGCGGAAATGGGTCTCATCTCCCCTGGAGGGCAAAACCTCCTGGATTTTCTCGAGTTGCGGCAGGTACTCTCGACTTACGACGGGGACCTCAGGGACCCGCTCTGGTGGCCTCAGGAAAGGCCAGTCCCCATGCGAGTTCCTCGGGGGCCTCTCGGGATTCCTCTCCCGTCGATGCCGGGGCCTAAGACCTTGTGTGGAGTCGGGGCCGGAACCTGAGGATTCCTCTCCAGTGCTGACATGGATCTTGGGGTACTTCTGGAGTCTCCCCAGGGGAGTCAGTCCTCGTCTCGAATGCGGGCATGCACTTGCACTTTCCTCCAGAGCGGTAACAGCAGTGTCACGCAGTCCTCCGCGTGGATCAAAGGATCTATGGTTTTCCCTCGAGTCTTTCCCACGAGGCTTTCCCACGAGGCTTTTCCACAGGGCTGTCCCACGTGCACACGTGGTGGGAGTCGATCCTCGGCTTGAACGTCAAGGCAGTGCATGGAAAACAGGTTCCTCTGGAATGGACTGACCCATCTGGGGGACTCTTGGAATGGTGGCACGACCCTGGAGTTCCTCTCGCCTTTCCTGTGGAGAGCGCCTCCTCTTGAGATGCGACGGGAACGCCGGGAATTCTTTCCCTACGAAACAGGGAAAGGATCCCTCATCTCGAGCTTGGAGGTGGAAACAGGGCTCCCCTGGATGTGTGCGGGACACCACGTGCTTCCTCTCGAGTGGAGACGGGTATGTCGGGGGAACTTCTTGAGTTGCAGCAATGGTGTGAAGGACCCTTTGGAAGTTCCAGTGGTTAGATGTGATTGGCCTCGAGAAGCCTCAGCGGAAATGGGCCTCATCTCACCTGGAGGGCAAAACCTCCTGGATTTTCTCGAGTTGCGGCAGGCGCTCTCGACTTACGACGGGGACCTCAGGGACCCGCTCTGGTGGCCTCAGGAAAGGCCAGTCCCCATGCGAGTTCCTCGGGGGTCTCTCGGGATTCCTCTCCCGTCGATGCCGGGGCCTAAGAACTTGTGTGGAGTCGGGGCCGGAACCTGAGGATTCCTCTCCAGTGCTGACATGGATCTTGGGGTACTTCTGGAGTCTCCCCAGGGGAGTCAGTCCTCGTCTCGAATGCGGGCATGCACTTGCGCTTTCCTCCAGAGCGGTAGCAGCAGTGTCACGCAGTCCGCCGCGTGGATCAAAGGATCTATGGATTTCCCTCGAGTCTTTCCCACGAGGCTTTCCCACAGGGCTGTCCCACGTGCAGACGTGGTGGGAGTCGATCCTCGGCTTGAACGTCAAGGCAGTGCAGGGAAAACAGGTTCCTCTGGAATGGACTGACACATCTGGTGGACTCTTGGATTGGTGACACGACCCTGGAGTTCCTCTCGCCTTTCCTGTGGAGAGCGCCTCCTCTTGAGATGCGACGGGAACGCCGGGAATTCTTTCCCTACGAAACAGGGAAAGGATCCCTCATCTCGAGCTAGGAGGCGCAAACGGGGCTCCCCTGGATGTGTGCGGGAACCCATGTGCTTCCTCTCGAGTGGAGACGGGTATGTCGGGGAACTTCTTGAGTTGCAGCAATGGTGTGAAGGACCCTTTGGAAGTTCCAGTGGTTAGATGTGATTGGCCTCGAGAAGCCTCAGCGGAAACGGGCCTCATCTCGCCTGGAGGGCAAAACCTCCTGGATTTTCTCGAGTTGCGGCAGGTGCTCTCGACTTACGACGGGGACCTCAGGGACCCGCTCTGGTGGCCTCAGGAAAGGCCAGTACCCATGCGAGTTCCTCGGGGGTCTCTCGGGATTCCTCTCCCGTCGATGCCGGGGCCTAAGACCTTGTGTGGAGTCGGGGCCGGAACCTGAGGATTCCTCTCCAGTGCTGACATGGATCTTGGGGTACTTCTGGAGTCTCCCCAGGGGAGTCAGTCCTCGTCTCGAATGCGGACATGCACTTGCGCTTTCCTCCAGAGCGGTAGCAGCAGTGTTACGCAGTTCGCCGCGTGGATCAAAGGATCTATGGTTTTCCCTCGAGTCTTTCCCACGAGGCTTTCCCACGAGGTTTTCCCACAGGGCTGTCCCACGTGCACACGTGGTGGGAGTCGATCCTCGGCTTGAACGTCAAGGCAGTACAGGGAAAACAGGTTCCTCTGGAATGGACTGACACATCTGGGGGACTCTTGGAATGGTGGCACGACCCTGGAGTTCCTCTCGCCTTTCCTGTGGAGAGCGCCTCCTCTTGAGATGCGACGGGAACGCCGGGAATTCTTTCCCTACGAAACAGGGAAAGGATCCCTCATCTCGAGCTAGGAGGCGAAACGGGGCTCCCCTGGATGTGTGCGGGACACCACGTGCTTCCTCTCGAGTGGAGACGGTTATGTCGGGGAACTTCTTGAGTTGCAGCAATGGTGTGAAGGACCCTTTGGATGTTCCAGTGGTTAGATGTGATTGGCCTCGAGAAGCCTCAGCGGAAATGGGCCTCATCTCACCTGGAGTGCAAAACCTCTTGGATTTTCTCGAGTTGCGGCAGGTGCTCTCGACTTACGACGGGGACCTCAGGGAGCCGCTCTGGTGGCCCCAGGAAAGGCCAGTCCCCATGCGAGTTCCTCGGGGGTCTCTCGGGATTCCTCTCCCGTCGATGCCGGGGCCTAAGTCCTTGTGTGGAGTCGGGGCCGGAACCTGAGGATTCCTCTCCAGTGCTGACATGGATCTTGGGGTACTTCTGGAGTCTCCCCAGGGGAGTCAGTCCTCGTCTCGAATGCGGGCATGCACTTGCGCTTTCCTCCAGAGCGGTAGCAGCAGTGTCACGCAGTCCGCCGCGTGGATCAAAGGATCTATGATTTTCCCTCGAGTCTTTCCCACGAGGCTTTCCAAAGAGGCTTTCCCACAGGGCTGTCCCACGTGCACACGTGGTGGGAGTCGATCCTCGGCTTGAACGTCAAGGCAGTGCAGGGAAAACAGGTTCCTCTGGAATGGACTGACATATCTGGGGGACTCTTGGAATGGTGTCTCGACCCTGGAGTTCCTCTCGCCTTTCCTGTGGAGAGCGCCTCCTCTTGAGATGCGACGGGAACGCCGGGAATTCTTTCCCTACGAAACAGGGAAAGGATCCCTCATCTCGAGCTAGGAGGCGGAAACGGGGCTCCCCTGGATGTTTGCGGGAACCCACGTGCTTCCTCTCGAGTGGAGACGGGTATGTCGGGGAACTTCTTGAGTTGCAGCAAGGGTGTGAAGGACCCTTTGGAAGTTCCAGTGGTTAGACGTGATTAGCCTCGAGAAGCAACAGCGGAAATGGGCCTCATCTCGCCTGGAGGGCAAAACCTCCTGGATTTTCTCGAGTTGCGGCAGGTGCTCTCGACTTACGACGGGGACCTCAGGGACCCGCTCTGGTGGCCTCAGGAAAGGCCAGTCCCCATGCGAGTTCCTCGGGGGCCTCTCGGGATTCCTCTCCCGTCGATGCCGGGGCCTAAGACCTTGTGTGGAGTCGGGGCCGGAACCTGAGGATTCCTCTCCAGTGCTGACATGGATCTTGGGGTACTTCTGGAGTCTCCCCAGGGGAGTCAGTCCTCGTCTCGAATGCGGGCATGCACTTGCGCTTTCCTCCAGAGCGGTAGAAGCAGTGTCACGCAGTCCGCCGCGTGGATCAAAGGATCTATGGTTTTCCCTCGAGTCTTTCCCACGAGGCTTTCCCACGAGGCTTTCCCACAGGGCTGTCCCACGTGCACACGTGGTGGGAGTCGATCCTCGGCTTGAACGTCAAGGCAGTGCAGGGAAAACAGGTTCCTCTGGAATGGACTGACATATCTGGGGGACTCTTGGAATGGTGGCACGACCCTGGAGTTCCTCTCGCCTTTCCTGTGGAGAGCGCCTCCTCTTGAGATGCGACGGGAACGCCGGGAATTCTTTCCCTACGAAACAGGGAAAGGATCCCTCATCTCGAGCTAGTAGGCGGAAAGGGGCTCCCCTGGATGTGTGCGGGAACGCACGTGCTTCCTCTCGAGTGGAGACGGGTATGTCGGGGAACTTCTTGAGTTGCAGCAAGGGTGTGAAGGACCCTTTGAAGTTCCAGTGGTTAGATGTGATTGGCCTCGAGAAGCCTCAGCGGAAATGGGCCTCATCTCGCCTGGAGGGCAAAACCTCCTGGATTTTCTCGAGTTGCGGCAGGTGCTCTCGACTTACGACGGGGACCTCAGGGACCCGCTCTGGTGGCCTCAGGAAAGGCCATTCCCCATGCGAGTTCCTCGGGGGCCTCTCGGGATTCCTCTCCCGTCGATGCCGGGGCCTAAGACCTTGTGTGGAGTCGGGGCCGGAACCTGAGGATTCCTCTCCAGTGCTGACATGGATCTTGGGGTACTTCTGGAGTCTCCCCAGGGGAGTCAGTCCTCGTCTCGAATGCGGGCATGCACTTGCGCTTTCCTCCAGAGCGGTAGCAGCAGTGTCACCCAGTCCGCAGCGTGGATCAAAGGATCTATGGTTTTCCCTCGAGTCTTTCCCACGAGGCTTTCCCACGAGGCTTTCCCACAGGGCTGTCCCACGTGCACACGTGGTGGGAGTAGATCCTCGGCTTGAACGTCAAGGCAGTGCAGGGAAAACAGGTTCCTCTGGAATGGACTGATACATCTGGGGGACTCTTGGAATGGTGTCACGACCCTGGAGTTCCTCTCGCCTTTCCTGTGGAGAGCACCTCCTCTTGAGATGCGACGGGAACGCCGGGAATTCTTTCCCTGCGAAACAGGGAAAGGATCCCTCATCTCAAGCTAGGAGGCGGAAACGGGGCTCCCCTGGATGTGTGCGGGAACGCACGTGCTTCCTCTCGAGTGGAGACGGGTATGTCGGGGAACTTCTTGAGTTGCAGCAAGGGTGTGAAGGACCCTTTGAAGTTCCAGTGGTTAGATGTGATTGGCCTCGAGAAGCCTCAGCGGAAATGGGCCTCATCTCGCCTGGAGGGCAAAACCTCCTGGATTTTCTCGAGTTGCGGCAGGTGCTCTCGACTTACGACGGGGACCTCAGGGACCCGCTCTGGTGGCCTCAGGAAAGGCCAGTCCCCATGCGAGTTCCTCGGGGGCCTTTCGGGATTCCTCTCCCGTCGATGCCGGGGCCTAAGACCTTGTGTGGAGTCGTGGCCGGAACCTGAGGATTCCTCTCCAGTGCTGACATGGATCTTGGGGTACTTCTGGAGTCTCCCCAGGGGAGTCAGTCCTCGTCTCGAATGCGGGCATGCACATGCGCTTTCCTCCAGAGCGGTAACAGCAGTGTCACGCAGTCCGCCGCGTGGTCAAAGGATCTATGGTTTTCCCTCGAGTCTTTCCCACGAGGCTTTCCAAAGAGGCTTTCCCACAGGGCTGTCCCACGTGCACACGTGGTGGGAGTCGATCCTCGGCTTGAACGTCAAGGCAGTGCAGGGAAAACAGGTTCCTCTGGAATGGACTGACATATCTGGGGGACTCTTGGAATGGTGTCTCGACCCTGGAGTTCCTCTCGCCTTTCCTGTGGAGAGCGCCTCCTCTTGAGATGCGACGGGAACGCCGGGAATTCTTTCCCTACGAAACAGGGAAAGGATCCCTCATCTCGAGCTAGGAGGCGGAAACGGGGCTCCCCTGGATGTTTGCGGGAACCCACGTGCTTCCTCTCGAGTGGAGACGGGTATGTCGGGGAACTTCTTGAGTTGCAGCAAGGGTGTGAAGGACCCTTTGGAAGTTCCAGTGGTTAGACGTGATTAGCCTCGAGAAGCAACAGCGGAAATGGGCCTCATCTCGCCTGGAGGGCAAAACCTCCTGGATTTTCTCGAGTTGCGGCAGGTGCTCTCGACTTACGACGGGGACCTCAGGGACCCGCTCTGGTGGCCTCAGGAAAGGCCAGTCCCCATGCGAGTTCCTCGGGGGCCTCTCGGGATTCCTCTCCCGTCGATGCCGGGGCCTAAGACCTTGTGTGGAGTCGGGGCCGGAACCTGAGGATTCCTCTCCAGTGCTGACATGGATCTTGGGGTACTTCTGGAGTCTCCCCAGGGGAGTCAGTCCTCGTCTCGAATGCGGGCATGCACTTGCACTTTCCTCCAGAGCGGTAACAGCAGTGTCACGCAGTCCTCCGCGTGGATCAAAGGATCTATGGTTTTCCCTCGAGTCTTTCCCACGAGGCTTTCCCACGAGGCTTTTCCACAGAGCTGTCCCACGTGCACACGTGGTGGGAGTCGATCCTCGGCTTGAACGTCAAGGCAGTGCATGGAAAACAGGTTCCTCTGGAATTGACTGACCCATCTGGGGGACGCTTGGAATGGTGGCACGACCCTGGAGTTCCTCTCGCCTTTCCTGTGGAGAGCGCCTCCTCTTGAGATGCGACGGGAACGCCGGGAATTCTTTCCCTACGAAACAGGGAAAGGATCCCTCATCTCGAGCTTGGAGGTGGAAACAGGGCTCCCCTGGATGTGTGCGGGACACCACGTGCTTCCTCTCGATTGGAGACGGGTATGTCGGGGAACTTCTTGAGTTGCAGCAATGGTGTGAAGGACCCTTTGGAAGTTCCAGTGGTTAGATGTGATTGGCCTCGAGAAGCCTCAGCGGAAATGGGCCTCATCTCACCTGGAGGGCAAAACCTCCTGGATTTTCTCGAGTTGCGGCAGGCACTCTCGACTTACGACGGGGACCTCAGGGACCCGCTCTGGTGGCCTCAGGAAAGGCCAGTCCCCATGCGAGTTCCTCGGGGGCCTCTCGGGATTCCTCTCCCGTCGATGCCGGGGCCTAAGACCTTGTGTGGACTCGGGGCCGGAACCTGAGGATTCCTCTCCAGTGCTGACATGGATCTTGGGGTTCTTCTGGAGTCTCCCCAGGGGAGTCAGTCCTCGTCTCGAATGCGGGCATGCACTTGCGCTTTCCTCCAGAGCGGTAGCAGCAGTGTCACCCAGTCCGCCGCGTGGATCAAAGGATCTATGGTTTTCCCTCGAGTCTTTCCCACGAGGCTTTCCCACGAGGCTTTCCCACAGGGCTGTCCCATGTGCACACGTTGTGGGAATCGATCCTCGGCTTGAACGTCAAGGCAGTGCAGGGAAAACAGGTTCCTCTGGAATGGACTGACATATCTGGGGGACTCTTGGAATGGTGGCACGACCCTGGAGTTCCTCTCGCCTTTCCTGTGGAGAGCGCCTCCTCTTGAGATGCGACGGGAACGCCGGGAATTCTTTCCCTACGAAACAGGGAAAGGATCCCTCATCTCGAGCTAGGAGGCGGAAACGGGGCTCCCCTGGATGTGTGCGGGACCCACGTGCTTCCTCTCGAGTGGAGACGGGTATGTCGGGGAACTTCTTGAGTTGCAGCAAGGGTGTGAAGGACCCTTTGAAGTTCCAGTGGTTAGATGTGATTGGCCTCGAGAAGCCTCAGCGGAAATGGGCCTCATCTCGCCTGGAGGGCAAAACTTCCTGGATTTTCTCGAGTTGCGGCAGGTGCTCTCGACTTACGACGGGGACCTCAGGGACCCGCTCTGGTGGCCTCAGGATAGGCCAGTCCCCATGCGAGTTCCTCGGGGGCCTGTCGGGATTCCTCTCCCTTCGATGCCGGGGCCTAAGACCTTGTGTGGAGTCGGTGCCGGAACCTGAGGATTCCTCTCCAGTGCTGACATGGATCTTGGGGTACTTCTGGAGTCTCCCCAGGGGAGTCAGTCCTCGTCTCGAATGCGGGCATGCACTTGCGCTTTCCTCCAGAGCGGTAGCAGCAGTGTCACGCAGTCCTCAGCGTGGATCAAAGGATCGATGGTTTTCCCTTGAGTCTTTCCCACGAGGCTTTCCCACGAGGCTTTCCCACAGGGCTGTCCCACGTGCACACGTGGTGGGAGTCGATCCTCGGCTTGAACGTCAAGGCAGTGCAGGGAAAACAGGTTCCTCTGGAATGGACTGACACATCTGGGGGACTCTTGGAATCGTGTCACGACCCTGGAGTTCCTCTCGCCTTTCCTGTGGAGAGCGCCTCCTCTTGAGATGCGACGGGAACGCCGGAAATTCTTTCCCTGCGAAACAGGGAAAGGATCCCTCATCTCGAGATAGGAGGCGGAAACGGGGCTCCCCTGGATGTGTGCGGGAACGCACGTGCTTCCTCTCTAGTGGAGACGGGTATGTCGGGGAACTTCTTGAGTTGCAGCAAGGGTGTGAAGGACCCTTTGAAGTTCCAGTGGTTAGATGTGATTGGCCTCGAGAAGCCTCAGCGGAAATGGGCCTCATTTCGCCTGGAGGGCAAAACCTCCTGGATTTTCTCGAGTTGCGGCAGGTGCTCTCGACTTACGACGGGGACCTCAGGGACCCGCTCTGGTGGCCTCAGGAAAGGCCAGTCCCCATGCGAGTTCCTCGGGGGCCTCTCGGGATTCCTCTCCCGTCGATGCCGGGGCCTAAGACCTTGTGTGGAGTCGTGGCCGGAACCTGAGGATTCCTCTCCAGTGCTGACATGGATCTTGGGGTACTTCTGGAGTCTCCCCAGGGGAGTCAGTCCTCGTCTCCAATGCGGGCATGCACATGCGCTTTCCTCCAGAGCGGTAGCAGCAGTGTCACGCAGTCCGCCGCGTGGATCAAAGGATCTATGGTTTTCCCTCGAGTCTTTCCCACGAGGCTTTCCCACGAGGCTTTCCCACATGGCTGTCCCACGTGCACACGTGGTGGGAGTCGATCCTCGGCTTGAACGTCAAGGCAGTGCAGGGAAAACAGGTTCCTCTGGAATGGACTGACATATCTGGGGGACTCTTGGAATGGTGTCTCGACCCTGGAGTTCCTCTCGCCTTTCCTGTGGAGAGCGCCTCCTCCTGAGATGCGACGGTAACGCCGGGAATTCTTTCCCTACGAAACAGGGAAAGGATCCCTCATCTCGAGCTAGGAGGCGGAAACGGGGCTCCCCTGGATGTTTGCGGGAACCCACGTGCTTCCTCTCGAGTGGAGACGGGTATGTCGGGGAAATTCTTGAATTGCAGCAATGTTGTGAAGGACCCTTTGGAAGTTCCAATGGTTAGATGTGATTGGCCTCGAGAAGCCTCAGCGGAAACGGGCCTCATCTCGCCTGGAGGGCAAAACCTCCTGGATTTTCTCGAGTTGCGGCAGGTGCTCTCGACTTACGACGGGGACCTCAGGGACCCGCTCTGGTGGCCTCAGGAAAGGCCAGTCCCCATGCGAGTTCCTCCGGGGCCTCTCGGGATTCCTCTCCCGTCGATGCCGGGGCCTAAGACCTTGTGTGGAGTCGGGGCCGGAACCTGAGGATTCCTCTCCAGTGCTGACATGGATCTTGGGGTACTTCTGGAGTCTCCCCAGGGGAGTCAGTCCTCGTCTCGAATGCGGGCATGCACTTGCGCTTTCCTCCAGAGCGGTAGCAGCAGTGTCACGCAGTCCGCAGCGTGGATCAAAGGATCTATGGTTTTCCCTCGAGTCTTTCCCACGAGGCTTTCCCACGAGGCTTTCCCACAGGGATATCCCACATGCACACGTGGTGGGAGTCGATCGTCGGCTTGAACGTCAATGCAGTGCAGGGAAAACAGGTTCCTCTGGAATGGACTGACACATCTGGGGGACTCTTGGAATGGTGGCATGACCCTGGAGTTCCTCTCGCCTTTCCTGTGGAGAGCGCCTCCTCTTGATATGCGACGGGAACGCCGGGAATTCTTTCCCTACGAAACAGGGAAAGGATCCCTCATCTCGAGCTAGGAGGCGGAAACGGGGCTCCCCTGGATGTGTGCGGGACCCCACGTGCTTCCTCTCGAGTGCAGACGGGTATGTCGGGGAACTTCTTGAGTTGCAGCAAGGGTGTGAAGGACCCTTTGGAAGTTCCAGTGGTTAGATGTGATTGGCCTCGAGATGCCTCAGCGGAAATGGGCCTCATCTCGCCTGGAGGGCAAAACCTCCTGGATTTTCTCGAGTTGCGGCAGGTGCTCTCGACTTACGACGGGAACCTCAGGGACCCGCTCTGGTGGCCTCAGGAAAGGCCAGTCCCCATGCGAGTTCCTCGGGGGCCTCTCGGGATTCTTCTCCCGTCGATGCCGGGGCCTAAGAACTTGTGTGGAGTCGGGGCCGGAACCTGAGGATTCCTCTCCAGTGCTGACATGGATCTTGGGGTACTTCTGGAGTCTCCCCAGGGGAGTCAGTCCTCGTCTCGAATGCGGGCATGCACTTGCGCTTTCCTCCAGAGCGGTAGCAGCAGTGTCACGCAGTCCGCCGCGTGGATCAAAGGATCTATGGTTTTCCCTCGAGTCTTTCCCACGAGGCTTTCCCACGAGGCTTTCCCCCAGGGCTGTCCCACGTGCACACGTGGTGGGAGTCGATCCTCGGCTTGAACGTAAAGGCAGTGCAGGGAAAACAGGTTCTTCTGGAATGGACTGACACATCTGGGGGACTCTTGGAATGGTGTCACGACCCTGGAGTTCCTCTCGCCTTTCCTGTGGAGAGCGCCTCCTCTTGAGATGCGACGGGAAGGCCGGGAATTCTTTCCCTACGAAACAGGGAAAGGATCCCTCATCTCGAGCTAGGAGGAGGAAACGGGACTCCCCTGGATGTGTGCGGGACCTCACGTGCTTCCTCTCGAGTGGAGACGGGTATGTCGGGGAACTTCTTGAGTTGCAGCAAGGGTGTGAAGGACCCTTTGGAAGTTCCAGTGGTTTGATGTGATGGGCCTCGAGAAGCCTCAGCGAAAATGGGCCTCATCTCGCCTGGAGGGCAAAACCTCCTGGATTTTCTCGAGTTGCGGCAGGTGCTCTCGACTTACGACGGGGACCTCAGGGACCCGCTCTGGTGGCCTCAGGAAAGGCCAGTCCCCATGCGAGTTCCTCGGGGGCCTCTCGGGATTCCTCTCCCGTCGATGCTGGAGCCTAAGACCTTGTGTGGAGTCGGGGCCGGAACCTGAGGATTCCTCTCCAGTGCTGACATGGATCTTGGGGTACTTCTGGAGTCTCCCCAGGGGAGTCAGTCCTCGTCTCGAATGCGGGCATGCACTTGCGCATTCCTCCAGAGCGGTAGCAGCAGTGTCACGCAGTCCGCCGCGTGGATCAAAGGATCTATGGTTTTCCCTCGAGTCTTTCCCACGAGGCTTTCCCACGAGGCTTTCCCACAGGGCTGTCCCACGTGCACACGTGGTGGGAGTCGATCCTCGGCTTGAACGTCAAGGCAGTGCAGGGAAAACAGGTTCCTCTGGAATGTACTGACACATCTGGGGGACTCTTGGAATGGTGGCATGACCCTGGAGTTCCTCTCGCCTTTCCTGTGGAGAGCGCCTCCTCTTGAGATGCGACGGGAACGCCGGGAATTCTTTCCCTATGAAACAGGGAAAGGATCCCTCATCTCGAGCTAGGAAGCGGAAACTGGGCTCCCCTGGATGTGTGTGGGACACCACGTGCTTCCTCTCGAGTGCAGACGGGTATGTCGGGGAACTTCTTGAGTTGCAGCAAGGGTGTGAAGGACCCTTTGGAAGTTCCAGTGGTTAGATGTGATTGGCCTCGTGAAGCCTCAGCGGAAATGGGCCTCATCTCGCCTGGAGGGCAAAACCTCCTGGATTTTCTCGAGTTGCGGCAGGTGCTCTCGACTTACGACGGGGACCTCAGGGACCCGCTCTGGTGGCCTCAGGAAAGGCCAGTCCCCATGCGAGTTCCTCGGGGGCCTCTCGGGATTCCTCTCCCGTCGATGCCGGGGCCTAAGACCTTGTGTGGAGTCGGGGCCGGAACCTGAGGATTCCTCTCCAGTGCTGACATGGATCTTGGGGTACTTCTGGAGTCTCCCCAGGGGAGTCAGCCCTCGTCTCGAATGCGGGCATGCACTTGCGCTTTCCTGCAGAGCGGTAGCAGCAGTGTCATGCAGTCCGAAGCGTGGATCAAAGGATCTATGGTTTTCCCTCGAGTCTTTCCCACGAGGCTTTCCCACGAGGCTTTCCCACAGGGCTGTCCCACGTGCACACGTGGTGGGAGTCGATCTTCGGCTTGAACGTCAAGGCAGTGCAGGGAAAACAGGTTCCTCTGGAATGGACTGACACATCTGGGGGACTCTTGGAATGGTGGCACGACCCTGGAGTTCCTCTCGCCTTTCCTGTGGAGAGCGCCTCCTCTTGAGATGCGACAGGAACGCCGGGAATTCTTTCCCTACGAAACAGGGAAAGGATCCCTCATCTCGAGCTAGGAGGCAGAAACGGGGCTCCCCTGGATGTTTGCGGGACCCCACGTGCTTCCTCTCGAGTGGAGACGGGTATGTCGGGGAACTTCTTGAGTTGCAGCAATGGTGTGAAGGACCCTTTGGAAGTTCCAGTGGTTAGATGTGATTGGCCTCGAGAAGCCTCAGCGGAAATGGGCCTCATCTCGCCTGGAGGGCAAAACCTCCTGGATTTTCTCGAGTTGCGGCAGGTGCTCTCGACTTACGACGGGGACCTCAGGGACCCGCTCTGGTGGCCTCAGGAAAGGCCAGTCCCCATGCGAGTTCCTCGGGGGCCTGTCGGGATTCCTCTCCCGTCGATGCCGGGGCCTAAGACCTTGTGTGGAGTCGGGGCCGGAACCTGAGTATTCCTCTCCAGTGCTGACATGGATCTTGGGGTACTTCTGGAGTCTCCCCAGGGGAGTCAGTCCTCGTCTCGAATGCGGGCATGCACTTGCGCTTTCCTCCAGAGCGGTAGCAGCAGTGTCACGCAGTCCGCCGCGTGGATCAAAGGATCTATGGTTTTCCCTCGAGTCTTTCCCACGAGGCTTTCCCACGAGGCTTTCCCACAGGGCTGTCCCACGTGCACACGTGGTGGGAGTCGATCCTCGGCTTGAACGTCAAGGCAGTGCAGGGAAAACAGGTTCCTCTGGAATGGACTGACACATCTGGGGGACTCTTGGAATGGTGGCACGACCCTGGAGTTCCTCTCGCCTTTCCTGTGGAGAGCGCCTCCTCTTGAGATGCGACGGGAACGCCGGGAATTCTTTCCCTACGAAACAGGGAAAGGATCCCTCATCTCGAGCTAGGAGGCGGAAACGGGGCTCCCCTGGATGTGTGCGGGACCCCACGTGCTTCCTCTCGAGTGCAGACGGGTATGTCGGGGAACTTCTTGAGTTGCAGCAATGCTGTGAAGGACCCTTTGGAAGTTCCAGTGGTTAGATGTGATTGGCCTCGAGAAGCCTCAGCGGAAATGGGCCTCATCTCGCCTGGAGGGCAAAACCTCCTGGATTTTCTCGAGTTGCGGCAGGTGCTCTCGACTTACGACGGGGACCTCAGGGACCCGCTCTGGTGGCCTCAGGAAAGGCCAGTCCCCATGCGAGTTCCTCGGGGGCCTCTCGGGATTCCTCTCCCGTTGATGCCGGGGCCTAAGACCTTGTGTGGAGTCGGTGCCGGAACCTGAGGATTCCTCTCCAGTGCTGACATGGATCTTGGGGTACTTCTGGAGTCTCCCCAGGGGAGTCAGTCCTCGTCTCGAATGCGGGCATGTATTGCGCTTTCCTCCAGAGCGTTAGCAGCAGTGTCACGCAGTCCGCCGCGTGGATCAAAGGATCTATGGTTTTCCCTCGAGTCTTTCCCACGAGGCTTTCCCACGAGGCTTTCCCACAGGGCTGTCCCACGTGCACACGTGGTGGGAGTCGATCCTCGGCTTGAACGTCAAGGCAGTGCAGGGAAAACAGGTTCCTCTGGAATGGACTGACACATCTGGGGGACTCTTGGAATGGTGGCACGACCCTGGAGTTCCTCTCGCCTTTCCTGTGGAGAGCGCCTCCTCTTGAGATGCGACGGGAACGCCGGGAATTCTTTCCCTACGAAACAGGGAAAGGATCCCTCATCTCGAGCTAGGAGGCGGAAACGGGGCTCCCCTGGATGTGTGCGGGACCCCACGTGCTTCCTCTCGAGTGCAGACGGGGATGTCGGGGAACTTCTTGAGTTGCAGCAAGGGTGTGAAGGACCCTTTGGAAGTTCCAGTGGTTAGATGTGATTGGCCTCGAGAAGCCTCAGCGGAAATGGGCCTCATCTCACCTGGAGGGCAAAACCTCCTGGATTTTCTTGAGTTGCGGCAGGTGCTCTCGACTTTCGACGGGGACCTCAGGGACCCGCTCTGGTGGCCTCAGGAAAGGCCAGTCCCCATGCGAGTTCCTCGGGGGCCTCTCGGGATTCCTCTCCCGTCGATGCCGGGGCCTAAGACCTTGTGTGGAGTCGGGGCCGGAACCTGAGGATTCCTCTCCAGTGCTGACATGTATCTTGGGGTACTTCTGGAGTCTCCCCAGGGGAGTCAGTCCTCATCTCGAATGCGGGCATGCACTTGCGCTTTCCTCCAGAGCGGTAGCAGCAGTGTCACGCAGTCCGCCGCGTGGATCAAAGGATCTATGGTTTTCCCTCGAGTCTTTCCCACGAGGCTTTCCAACGAGGCTTTCCCACAGGGCTGTCCCACGTGCACACGTGGTGGGAGTCGATCCTCGGCTCGAACGTCAAGGCAGTGCAGGGAAAACAGGTTCCTCTGGAATGGACTGACACATCTGGGGGACTCTTGGAATGGTGGCACGACCCTGGAGTTCCTCTCGCCTTTCCTGTGGAGAGCGCCTCCTCTTGAGATGCGACGGGAACGCCGGGAATTCTTTCCCTAAGAAACAGGGAAAGGATCCCTCATCTCGAGCTAGGAGGCGGAAACGGGGCTCCCCTGGATATGTGCGGGACACCACATGCTTCCTCTCGAGTGGAGACGGGTATGTCGGGGAACTTCTTGAGTTGCAGCAAGGGTGTGAAGGACCCTTTGAAAGTTCCAGTGGTTAGACGTGATTGGCCTCGAGAAGCCTCAGCGGAAATGGGCCTCATCTTGCCTGGAGGGCAAAACCTCCTGGATTTTCTCGAGTTGTGGCAGGTGCTCTCGACTTACGACGGGGACCTCAGGGACCCGATCTGGTGGCCTAAGGAAAGGCCAGTCCCCATGCGAGTTCCTCGGGGGCCTCTCGGGATTCCTCTCCCGTCGATGCCGGGGCCTAAGACCTTGTGTGGAGTCGGGGCCGGAACCTGAGGATTCCTCTCCAGTGCTGACATGGATCTTGGGGTACTTCTGGAGTCTCCCCAGGGGAGTCAGTCCTCGTCTCGAATGCGAGCATGCACTTGCGCTTTCCTCCAGAGCGGTAGCAGCAGTGTCACGCAGTCCGCCGCGTGGATCAAAGGATCTATGGTTTTCCCTCGAGTCTTTCCCACGAGGCTTTCCCACGAGGCTTTCCCACAGGGCTGTCCCACGTGCACACGAGGTGGGAGTCGATCCTCGGCTTGAACGTCAATACAGTGCAGGGAAAACAGGTTCCTCTGGAATGGACTGACACATCTGGGGGACTCTTGGAATGGTGGCATGACCCTGGAGTTCCTCTCGCCTTTCCTGTGGAGAGCGCCTCCTCTTGAGATGCGACGGGAACGCCGGGAATTCTCTCCCTACGAAACAGGGAATGGATCCCTCATCTCGAGCTAGGAGGCGGAAACGGGGCTCCCCTGGATGTGTGCGGGACCCCACGTGCTTCCTCTCGAGTGCAGACGGGTATGTCGGGGAACTTCTTGAGTTGCAGCAAGGGTGTGAAGGACCCTTTGGAAGTTCCAGTGGTTAGACGTGATTGGCCTCCAGAAGCCTCAGCGGAAATGGGCCTCATCTCGCCTGGAGGGCAAAACCTCCTGGATTTTCTCGAGTTGCGGCAGGTGCTCTCGACTTACGACGGGACCTCAGGGACCCGCTCTGGTGGCCTCAGGACAGGCCAGTCCCATGCGAGTTCATCGGGGGCCTCTCGGGATTCCTCTCCCGTCGATGCCGGGGCCTAAGACCTTGTGTGGAGTCGGGGCCGGAACCTGAGGATTCCTCTCCAGTGCTGACATGGATCTTGGGGTACTTCTGGAGTCTCCCCAGGGGAGTCAGTCCTCGTCTCGAATGCGAGCATGCACTTGCGCTTTCCTCCAGAGCGGTAGCAGCAGTGTCACGCAGTCCGCCGCGTGGATCAAAGGATCTATGGTTTTCCCTCGAGTCTTTCCCACGAGGCTTTCCCACGAGGCTTTCCCACAGGGCTGTCCCACGTGCACACGTGGTGGGAGTCGATCCTCGGCTTGAACGTCAATACAGTGCAGGGAAAACAGGTTCCTCTGGAATGGACTGACACATCTGGGGGACTCTTGGAATGGTGGCATGACCCTGGAGTTCCTCTCGCCTTTCCTGTGGAGAGCGCCTCCTCTTGAGATGCGACGGGAACGCCGGGAATTCTTTCCCTACGAAACAGGGAAAGGATCCCTCATCTCGAGCTAGGAGGCGGAAACGGGGCTCCCCTGGATGTGTGCCGGACCCCACGTGCTTCCTCTCGAGTGCAGACGGGTATGTCGGGGAACTTCTTGAGTTGCAGCAAGGGTGTGAAGGACCCTTTGGAAGTTCCAGTGGTTAGATGTGATTGGCCTCGAGAAGCCTCAGCAGAAATGGGCCTCATCTCGCCTGGAGGGCAAAACCTCCTGGATTTTCTCGAGTTGCGGCAGGTGCTCTCGACTTACGACGGGGACCTCAGGGAACCGCTCTGGTGGCCTCAGGACAGGCCAGTCCCCATGCGAGTTCATCGGGGGCCTCTCGGAATTCCTCTCCCGTCGATGCCGGGGCCTAAGACCTTGTGTGGAGTCGGGGCCGGAACCTGAGGATTCCTCTCCAGTGCTGACATGGATCTTGGGGTACTTCTGAAGTCTCCCCAGGGGAGTCAGTCCTCGTCTCGAATGCGGGCATGCACTTGCGCTTTCCTCCAGAGCGGTAGCAGCAGTGTCACGCAGTCCGCCGCGTGGATCAAAGGATCTATGGTTTTCCCTCGAGTCTTTCCCACGAGGCTTTCCCACGAGGCCTTCCCACAGGGCTGTCCCACGTGCACACGTGGTGGGAGTCGATCCTCGGCTCGAACGTCAAGGCAGTGCAGGGAAAACAGGTTCCTCTGGAATGGACTGACACATCAGGGGGACTCTTGGAATGGTGGCACGACCCTGGAGTTCCTCTCGCTTTCCTGTGGAGAGCGCCTCCTCTTGAGATGCGACGGGAACGCCGGGAATTCTTTCCCTTCGAAACAGGGAAAGGATCCCTCATCTCGAGCTAGGAGGCGGAAACGGGGCTCCCCTGGATGTGTGCGGGACCCCACGTGCTGCCTCTCGAGTGCAGACGGGTATGTCGGGGAACTTCTTGAGTTGCAGCAAGGGTGTGAAGGAACCTTTGGCAGTTCCAGTGGTTAGATGTGATTGGCCTCGAGAAGCCTCAGCGGAAATGGGCCTCATCTCGCCTGGAGGGCAAAACCTCCTGGATTTTCTCGAGTTGCGGCAGGTGCTCTCGACTTACGACGGGGACCTCAGGGAACCGCTCTGGTGGCCTCAGGAAAGGCCAGTCCCCATGCGAGTTCCTCGGGGGCCTCTCGGGATTCCTCTCCCGTCGATGCCGGGGCCTAAGACCTTGTGTGGAGTCGGGGCCGGAACCTGAGGATTCCTCTCCAGTGCTGACATGGATCTTGGGGTACTTCTGGAGTCTCCACAGGGGAGTTAGTCCTCGTCTCGAATGCGGGCATGCACTTGCGCTTTCCTCCAGAGCGGTAGCAGCAGTGTCACGCAGTCCGCCGCGTGGATCAAAGGATCTATGGTTTTCCCTCGAGTCTTTCCCACGAGGCTTTCCCACGAGGCTTTCCCACAGGGCTTTCCCACGTGCACACGTGGTGGGAGTCGATCCTCGGCTCGAACGTCAAGGCAGTGCAGGGAAAACAGGTTCCTCTGGAATGGACTGACACATCTGGGGGACTCTTGGAATGGTGGCACGACCCTGGAGTTCCTCTCGCCTTTCCTGTGGAGAGCGCCTCCTCTTGAGATGCGACGGGAACGCCGGGAATTCTTTCCCTACGAAACAGGGAAAGGATCCCTCATCTCGAGCTAGGAGGCGGAAACGGGGCTCCCCTGGATGTGTGCGGGACACGACGTGCTTCCTCTCGAGTGCAGACGGGTATGTCGGGGAACTTCTTGAGTTGCAGCAAGGGTGTGAAGGACCCTTTGGAAGTTCCAGTGGTTAGATGTGATTGGCCTCCAGAAGCCTCAGCGGAAATGGGCCTCATCTCGCCTGGAGGGCAAAACCTCCTGGATTTTCTCGAGTTGCGGCAGGTGCTCTCGACTTACGACGGGACCTCAGGGACCCGCTCTGGTGGCCTCAGGACAGGCCAGTCCCATGCGAGTTCATCGGGGGCCTCTCGGGATTCCTCTCCCGTCGATGCCGGGGCCTAAGACCTTGTGTGGAGTCGGGGCCGGAACCTGAGGATTCCTCTCCAGTGCTGACATGGATCTTGGGGTACTTCTGGAGTCTCCCCAGGGGAGTCAGTCCTCGTCTCGAATGCGAGCATGCACTTGCGCTTTCCTCCAGAGCGGTAGCAGCAGTGTCACGCAGTCCGCCGCGTGGATCAAAGGATCTATGGTTTTCCCTCGAGTCTTTCCCACGAGGCTTTCCCACGAGGCTTTCCCACAGGGCTGTCCCACGTGCACAGGTGGTGGGAGTCGATCCTCGGCTTGAACGTCAAGGCAGTGCAGGGAAAACAGGTTCCTCTGGAATGGACTGACACATCTGGGGGACTCTTGGAATGGTGGCACGACCCTGGAGTTCCTCTCGCCTTTCCTGTGGAGAGCGCCTCCTCTTGAGATGCGACGGGAACGCCGGGAATTCTTTCCCTACGAAACAGGGAAAGGATCCCTCATCTCGAGCTAGGAGGCGGAAACGGGGCTCCCCTGGATGTGTGCGGGACCCCACGTGCTTCCTCTCGAGTGCAGACGGGGATGTCGGGGAACTTCTTGAGTTGCAGCAAGGGTGTGAAGGACCCTTTGGAAGTTCCAGTGGTTAGATGTGATTGGCCTCGAGAAGCCTCAGCGGAAATGGGCCTCATCTCACCTGGAGGGCAAAACCTCCTGGATTTTCTTGAGTTGCGGCAGGTGCTCTCGACTTTCGACGGGGACCTCAGGGACCCGCTCTGGTGGCCTCAGGAAAGGCCAGTCCCCATGCGAGTTCCTCGGGGGCCTCTCGGGATTCCTCTCCCGTCGATGCCGGGGCCTAAGACCTTGTGTGGAGTCGGGGCCGGAACCTGAGGATTCCTCTCCAGTGCTGACATGTATCTTGGGGTACTTCTGGAGTCTCCCCAGGGGAGTCAGTCCTCATCTCGAATGCGGGCATGCACTTGCGCTTTCCTCCAGAGCGGTAGCAGCAGTGTCACGCAGTCCGCCGCGTGGATCAAAGGATCTATGGTTTTCCCTCGAGTCTTTCCCACGAGGCTTTCCAACGAGGCTTTCCCACAGGGCTGTCCCACGTGCACACGTGGTGGGAGTCGATCCTCGGCTCGAACGTCAAGGCAGTGCAGGGAAAACAGGTTCCTCTGGAATGGACTGACACATCTGGGGGACTCTTGGAATGGTGGCACGACCCTGGAGTTCCTCTCGCCTTTCCTGTGGAGAGCGCCTCCTCTTGAGATGCGACGGGAACGCCGGGAATTCTTTCCCTAAGAAACAGGGAAAGGATCCCTCATCTCGAGCTAGGAGGCGGAAACGGGGCTCCCCTGGATATGTGCGGGACACCACATGCTTCCTCTCGAGTGGAGACGGGTATGTCGGGGAACTTCTTGAGTTGCAGCAAGGGTGTGAAGGACCCTTTGGAAGTTCCAGTGGTTAGACGTGATTGGCCTCGAGAAGCCTCAGCGGAAATGGGCCTCATCTTGCCTGGAGGGCAAAACCTCCTGGATTTTCTCGAGTTGTGGCAGGTGCTCTCGACTTACGACGGGGACCTCAGGGACCCGATCTGGTGGCCTAAGGAAAGGCCAGTCCCCATGCGAGTTCCTCGGGGGACTCTCGGGATTCCTCTCCCGTCGATGCCGGGGCCTAAGACCTTGTGTGGAGTCGGGGCCGGAACCTGAGGATTCCTCTCCAGTGCTGACATGGATCTTGGGGTACTTCTGGAGTCTCCCCAGGGGAGTCAGTCCTCGTCTCGAATGCGAGCATGCACTTGCGCTTTCCTCCAGAGCGGTAGCAGCAGTGTCACGCAGTCCGCCGCGTGGATCAAAGGATCTATGGTTTTCCCTCGAGTCTTTCCCACGAGGCTTTCCCACGAGGCTTTCCCACAGGGCTGTCCCACGTGCACACGAGGTGGGAGTCGATCCTCGGCTTGAACGTCAATACAGTGCAGGGAAAACAGGTTCCTCTGGAATGGACTGACACATCTGGGGGACTCTTGGAATGGTGGCATGACCCTGGAGTTCCTCTCGCCTTTCCTGTGGAGAGCGCCTCCTCTTGAGATGCGACGGGAACGCCGGGAATTCTCTCCCTACGAAACAGGGAAAGGATCCCTCATCTCGAGCTAGGAGGCGGAAACGGGGCTCCCCTGGATGTGTGCGGGACCCCACGTGCTTCCTCTCGAGTGCAGACGGGTATGTCGGGGAACTTCTTGAGTTGCAGCAAGGGTGTGAAGGACCCTTTGGAAGTTCCAGTGGTTAGATGTGATTGGCCTCCAGAAGCCTCAGCGGAAATGGGCCTAATCTCGCCTGGAGGGCAAAACCTCCTGGATTTTCTCGAGTTGCGGCAGGTGCTCTCGACTTACGACGGGACCTCAGGGACCCGCTCTGGTGGCCTCAGGACAGGCCAGTCCCATGCGAGTTCATCGGGGGCCTCTCGGGATTCCTCTCCCGTCGATGCCGGGGCCTAAGACCTTGTGTGGAGTCGGGGCCGGAACCTGAGGATTCCTCTCCAGTGCTGACATGGATCTTGGGGTACTTCTGGAGTCTCCCCAGGGGAGTCAGTCCTCGTCTCGAATGCGAGCATGCACTTGCGCTTTCCTCCAGAGCGGTAGCAGCAGTGTCACGCAGTCCGCCGCGTGGATCAAAGGATCTATGGTTTTCCCTCGAGTCTTTCCCACGAGGCTTTCCCACGAGGCTTTCCCACAGGGCTGTCCCACGTGCACACGTGGTGGGAGTCGATCCTCGGCTTGAACGTCAATACAGTGCAGGGAAAACAGGTTCCTATGGAATGGACTGACACATCTGGGGGACTCTTGGAATGGTGGCATGACCCTGGAGTTCCTCTCGCCTTTCCTGTGGAGAGCGCCTCCTCTTGAGATGCGACGGGAACGCCGGGAATTCTTTCCCTACGAAACAGGGAAAGGATCCCTCATCTCGAGCTAGGAGGCGGAAACGGGGCTCCCCTGGATGTGTGCCGGACCCCACGTGCTTCCTCTCGAGTGCAGACGGGTATGTCGGGGAACTTCTTGAGTTGCAGCAAGGGTGTGAAGGACCCTTTGGAAGTTCCAGTGGTTAGATGTGATTGGCCTCGAGAAGCCTCAGCGGAAATGGGCCTCATCTCGCCTGGAGGGCAAAACCTCCTGGATTTTCTCGAGTTGCGGCAGGTGCTCTCGACTTACGACGGGGACCTCAGGGAACCGCTCTGGTGGCCTCAGGACAGGCCAGTCCCCATGCGAGTTCATCGGGGGCCTCTCGGAATTCCTCTCCCGTCGATGCCGGGGCCTAAGACCTTGTGTGGAGTCGGGGCCGGAACCTGAGGATTCCTCTCCAGTGCTGACATGGATCTTGGGGTACTTCTGAAGTCTCCCCAGGGGAGTCAGTCCTCGTCTCGAATGCGGGCATGCACTTGCGCTTTCCTCCAGAGCGGTAGCAGCAGTGTCACGCAGTCCGCCGCGTGGATCAAAGGATCTATGGTTTTCCCTCGAGTCTTTCCCACGAGGCTTTCCCACGAGGCCTTCCCACAGGGCTGTCCCACGTGCACACGTGGTGGGAGTCGATCCTCGGCTCGAACGTCAAGGCAGTGCAGGGAAAACAGGTTCCTCTGGAATGGACTGACACATCAGGGGGACTCTTGGAATGGTGGCACGACCCTGGAGTTCCTCTCGCTTTCCTGTGGAGAGCGCCTCCTCTTGAGATGCGACGGGAACGCCGGGAATTCTTTCCCTTCGAAACAGGGAAAGGATCCCTCATCTCGAGCTAGGAGGCGGAAACGGGGCTCCCCTGGATGTGTGCGGGACCCCACGTGCTGCCTCTCGAGTGCAGACGGGTATGTCGGGGAACTTCTTGAGTTGCAGCAAGGGTGTGAAGGAACCTTTGGCAGTTCCAGTGGTTAGATGTGATTGGCCTCGAGAAGCCTCAGCGGAAATGGGCCTCATCTCGCCTGGAGGGCAAAACCTCCTGGATTTTCTCGAGTTGCGGCAGGTGCTCTCGACTTACGACGGGGACCTCAGGGAACCGCTCTGGTGGCCTCAGGAAAGGCCAGTCCCCATGCGAGTTCCTCGGGGGCCTCTCGGGATTCCTCTCCCGTCGATGCCGGGGCCTAAGACCTTGTGTGGAGTCGGGGCCGGAACCTGAGGATTCCTCTCCAGTGCTGACATGGATCTTGGGGTACTTCTGGAGTCTCCACAGGGGAGTTAGTCCTCGTCTCGAATGCGGGCATGCACTTGCGCTTTCCTCCAGAGCGGTAGCAGCAGTGTCACGCAGTCCGCCGCGTGGATCAAAGGATCTATGGTTTTCCCTCGAGTCTTTCCCACGAGGCTTTCCCACGAGGCTTTCCCACAGGGCTTTCCCACGTGCACACGTGGTGGGAGTCGATCCTCGGCTCGAACGTCAAGGCAGTGCAGGGAAAACAGGTTCCTCTGGAATGGACTGACACATCTGGGGGACTCTTGGAATGGTGGCACGACCCTGGAGTTCCTCTCGCCTTTCCTGTGGAGAGCGCCTCCTCTTGAGATGCGACGGGAACGCCGGGAATTCTTTCCCTACGAAACAGGGAAAGGATCCCTCATCTCGAGCTAGGAGGCGGAAACGGGGCTCCCCTGGATGTGTGCGGGACACGACGTGCTTCCTCTCGAGTGCAGACGGGTATGTCGGGGAACTTCTTGAGTTGCAGCAAGGGTGTGAAGGACCCTTTGGAAGTTCCAGTGGTTAGATGTGATTGGCCTCCAGAAGCCTCAGCGGAAATGGGCCTCATCTCGCCTGGAGGGCAAAACCTCCTGGATTTTCTCGAGTTGCGGCAGGTGCTCTCGACTTACGACGGGACCTCAGGGACCCGCTCTGGTGGCCTCAGGACAGGCCAGTCCCATGCGAGTTCATCGGGGGCCTCTCGGGATTCCTCTCCCGTCGATGCCGGGGCCTAAGACCTTGTGTGGAGTCGGGGCCGGAACCTGAGGATTCCTCTCCAGTGCTGACATGGATCTTGGGGTACTTCTGGAGTCTCCCCAGGGGAGTCAGTCCTCGTCTCGAATGCGAGCATGCACTTGCGCTTTCCTCCAGAGCGGTAGCAGCAGTGTCACGCAGTCCGCCGCGTGGATCAAAGGATCTATGGTTTTCCCTCGAGTCTTTCCCACGAGGCTTTCCCACGAGGCTTTCCCACAGGGCTGTCCCACGTGCACACGTGGTGGGAGTCGATCCTCGGCTTGAACGTCAATACAGTGCAGGGAAAACAGGTTCCTCTGGAATGGACTGACACATCTGGGGGACTCTTGGAATGGTGGCATGACCCTGGAGTTCCTCTCGCCTTTCCTGTGGAGAGCGCCTCCTCTTGAGATGCGACGGGAACGCCGGGAATTCTTTCCCTACGAAACAGGGAAAGGATCCCTCATCTCGAGCTAGGAGGCGGAAACGGGGCTCCCCTGGATGTGTGCCGGACCCCACGTGCTTCCTCTCGAGTGCAGACGGGTATGTCGGGGAACTTCTTGAGTTGCAGCAAGGGTGTGAAGGACCCTTTGGAAGTTCCAGTGGTTAGATGTGATTGGCCTCGAGAAGCCTCAGCGGAAATGGGCCTCATCTCGCCTGGAGGGCAAAACCTCCTGGATTTTCTCGAGTTGCGGCAGGTGCTCTCGACTTACGACGGGGACCTCAGGGAACCGCTCTGGTGGCCTCAGGACAGGCCAGTCCCCATGCGAGTTCCACGGGGGCCTCTCGGAATTCCTCTCCCGTCGATGCCGGGGCCTAAGACCTTGTGTGGAGTCGGGGCCGGAACCTGAGGATTCCTCTCCAGTGCTGACATGGATCTTGGGGTACTTCTGAAGTCTCCCCAGGGGAGTCAGTCCTCGTCTCGAATGCGGGCATGCACTTGCGCTTTCCTCCAGAGCGGTAGCAGCAGTGTCACGCAGTCCGCCGCGTGGATCAAAGGATCTATGGTTTTCCCTCGAGTCTTTCCCACGAGGCTTTCCCACGAGGCCTTCCCACAGGGCTGTCCCACGTGCACACGTGGTGGGAGTCGATCCTCGGCTCGAACGTCAAGGCAGTGCAGGGAAAACAGGTTCCTCTGGAATGGACTGACACATCAGGGGGACTCTTGGAATGGTGGCACGACCCTGGAGTTCCTCTCGCTTTCCTGTGGAGAGCGCCTCCTCTTGAGATGCGACGGGAACGCCGGGTATTCTTTCCCTTCGAAACAGGGAAAGGATCCCTCATCTCGAGCTAGGAGGCGGAAACGGGGCTCCCCTGGATGTGTGCGGGACCCCACGTGCTGCCTCTCGAGTGCAGACGGGTATGTCGGGGAACTTCTTGAGTTGCAGCAAGGGTGTGAAGGAACCTTTGGCAGTTCCAGTGGTTAGATGTGATTGGCCTCGAGAAGCCTCAGCGGAAATGGGCCTCATCTCGCCTGGAGGGCAAAACCTCCTGGATTTTCTCGAGTTGCGGCAGGTGCTCTCGACTTACGACGGGGACCTCAGGGAACCGCTCTGGTGGCCTCAGGAAAGGCCAGTCCCCATGCGAGTTCCTCGGGGGCCTCTCGGGATTCCTCTCCCGTCGATGCCGGGGCCTAAGACCTTGTGTGGAGTCGGGGCCGGAACCTGAGGATTCCTCTCCAGTGCTGACATGGATCTTGGGGTACTTCTGGAGTCTCCACAGGGGAGTTAGTCCTCGTCTCGAATGCGGGCATGCACTTGCGCTTTCCTCCAGAGCGGTAGCAGCAGTGTCACGCAGTCCGCCGCGTGGATCAAAGGATCTATGGTTTTCCCTCGAGTCTTTCCCACGAGGCTTTCCCACGAGGCTTTCCCACAGGGCTTTCCCACGTGCACACGTGGTGGGAGTCGATCCTCGGCTCGAACGTCAAGGCAGTGCAGGGAAAACAGGTTCCTCTGAATGGACTGACACATCTGGGGGACTCTTGGAATGGTGGCACGACCCTGGAGTTCCTCTCGCCTTTCCTGTGGAGAGCGCCTCCTCTTGAGATGCGACGGGAACGCCGGGAATTCCTTCCCTAAGAAACAGGGAAAGGATCCCTCATCTCGAGCTAGGAGGCGGAAACGGGGCTCCCCTGGATATGTGCGGGACACCACATGCTTCCTCTCGAGTGGAGACGGGTATGTCGGGGAACTTCTTGAGTTGCAGCAAGGGTGTGAAGGACCCTTTGGAAGTTCCAGTGGTTAGACGTGATTGGCCTCGAGAAGCCTCAGCGGAAATGGGCCTCATCTTACCTGGAGGGAAAAACCTCCTGGATTTTCTCGAGTTGTGGCAGGTGCTCTCGACTTACGACGGGGACCTCAGGGACCCGATCTGGTGGCCTAAGGAAAGGCCAGTCCCCATGCGAGTTCCTCGGGGGCCTCTCGGGATTCCTCTCCCGTCGATGCCGGGGCCTAAGACCTTGTGTGGAGTCGGGGCCGGAACCTGAGGATTCCTCTCCAGTGCTGACATGGATCTTGGGGTACTTCTGGAGTCTCCCCAGGGGAGTCAGTCCTCGTCTCGAATGCGAGCATGCACTTGCGCTTTCCTCCAGAGCGGTAGCAGCAGTGTCACGCAGTCCGCCGCGTGGATCAAAGGATCTATGGTTTTCCCTCGAGTCTTTCCCACGAGGCTTTCCCACGAGGCTTTCCCACAGGGCTGTCCCTCGTGCACACGAGGTGGGAGTCGATCCTCGGCTTGAACGTCAATACAGTGCAGGGAAAACAGGTTCCTCTGGAATGGACTGACACATCTGGGGGACTCTTGGAATGGTGGCATGACCCTGGAGTTCCTCTCGCCTTTCCTGTGGAGAGCGCCTCCTCTTGAGTTGCGACGGGAACGCCGGGAATTCTTTCCCTACGAAACAGGGAAAGGATCCCTCATCTCGAGCTAGGAGGCGGAAACGGGGCTCCCCTGGATGTGTGCGGGACACGACGTGCTTCCTCTCGAGTGCAGACGGGTATGTCGGGGAACTTCTTGAGTTGCAGCAAGGGTGTGAAGGACCCTTTGGAAGTTCCAGTGGTTAGATGTGATTGGCCTCCAGAAGCCTCAGCGGAAATGGGCCTCATCTCGCCTGGAGGGCAAAACCTCCTGGATTTTCTCGAGTTGCGGCAGGTGCTCTCGACATACGACGGGACCTCAGGGACCCGCTCTGGTGGCCTCAGGACAGGCCAGTCCCCATGCGAGTTCATCGGGGGCCTCTAGGGATTCCTCTCCCGTCGATGCCGGGGCCTAAGACCTTGTGTGGAGTCGAGGCCGGAACCTGAGGATTCCTCTCCAGTGCTGACATGGATCTTGGGGTACTTCTGGAGTCTCCCCAGGGGAGTCAGTCCTCGTCTCGAATGAGGGCATGCACTTGCGCTTTCCTCCAGAGCGGTAGCAGCAGTGTCACGCAGTCCGCCGCGTGGATCAAAGGATCTATGGTTTTCCCTCGAGTCTTTCCCACGAGGCTTTCCCACGAGGCTTTCCCACAGGGCTGTCCCACGTGCACACGTGGTGGGAGTCGATCCTCGGCTTGAACGTCAAGGCAGTGCAGGGAAAACAGGTTCCTCTGGAATGGACTGACACATCTGGGGGACTCTTGGAATGGTGGCACGACCCTGGAGTTCCTCTTGCCTTTCCTGTGGAGAGCGCCTCCTCTTGAGATGCGACGGGAACGCCGGGAATTCTTTCCCTACGAAACAGGGAAAGGATCCCTCATCTCGAGCTAGGAGGCGGAAACGGGCCTCCCCTGGATGTGGGCGGGACATCACGTGCTTCCTCTAGATGGAGACGGGTATGTCGGGGAACTTCTTGAGTTGCAGCAATGGTGTGAAGGACCCTTTGGAAGTTCCAGTGGTTAGATGTGATTGGCCTCGAGAAGCCTCAGCGGAAATGGGCCTCATCTCGCCTGGAGGGCAAAACCTCTTGGATTTTCTCGAGTTGCGGCAGGTGCTCTCGACTTACGACGGGGACCTCAGGGAACCGCTCTGGTGGCCTCAGGAAAGGCCAGTCCCCATGCGAGTTCCTCGGGGGCCTCTCGGGATTCCTCTCCCGTCGATGCCGGGGCCTAAGCCCTTGTGTGGAGTCGGGGCTGGAAACTGAGGATTCCTCTCCAGTGCTGACATGGATCTTGGGGTACTTCTGGAGTCTCCCCAGGGGAGTCAGTCCTCGTCTCGAATGCGGGCATGCACTTGCGCTTTCCTCCAGAGCGGTAGCAGCAGTGTCACGCAGTCCGCCGCGTGGATCAAAGGATCTATGGTTTTCCCTCGAGTCTTTCCCACGAGGCTTTCCCACGAGGCTTTCCCACAGGGCTGTCCCACGTGCACACGTGGTGGGAGTCGATACTCGGCTTGAACGTCAAGGCAGTGCAGGGAAAACAGGTTCCTCTGGAATGGACTGACACATCTGGGGGACTCTTGGAATGGTGGCACGACCCTGGAGTTCCTCTCGCCTTTCCTTTGGAGAGCGCCTCCTCTTGAGATGCGACGGGAACGCCGGGAATTCTTTCCCTACGAAACAGGGAAAGGATCCCTCATCTCGAGCTAGGAGGCGGTAACAGGGCTCCCCTGGATGTGTGCGGGACCCCACGTGCTTCCTCTCGAGTGCAGACGGGTATGTCGGGGAACTTCTTGAGTTGCAGCAATGGTGTGAAGGACCCTTTGGAAGTTCCAGTGGTTAGATGTGATTGGCCTGGAGAAGCCTCAGCGGAAATGGGCCTCATCTCGCCTGGAGGGCAAAACCTCCTGGATTTTCTCGAGTTGCGGCAGGTGCTCTCGACTTATGACGGGGACTTCAGGGAACCCCTCTGGTGGCCTCAGGAAAGGCCAGTCCCCATGCGAGTTCCTCGGGGGCCTCTCGGGATTCCTCTCCCGTCGATGCCGGGGCCTAAGACCTTGTGTGGAGTCGGGGCCGGAACCTGAGGATTCCTCTCCAGTGCTGACATGGATCATGGGGTACTTCTGGAGTCTCCCCAGGGGAGTCAGTCCTCGTCTCGATTGCGGGCATGCACTTGCGCTTTCCTCCAGAGCGGTAGCAGCAGTGTCACGCAGTCCGCCGCGTGGATCAAAGGATCTATGGTTTTCCCTCGAGTCTTTCCCACGAGGCTTTCCCACGAGGCTTTCCCACAGGGCTGTCCCACGTGCACACGTGGTGGGAGTCGATCCTCGGCTTGAACGTCAAGGCAGTGCAGGGAAAACAGGTTCCTCTGGAATGGACTGACACATCTGGGGGACTCTTGGAATGGTGGCACGACCCTGGAGTTCCTCTCGCCTTTCCTGTGGAGAGCGCCTCCTCTTGAGATGCGACGGGAACGCCGGGAATTC
Source organism: Ovis canadensis (assembly GCF_042477335.2). NCBI lineage: Eukaryota > Metazoa > Chordata > Mammalia > Artiodactyla > Bovidae > Ovis > Ovis canadensis. The sequence goes on from NC_091252.1 coordinate 7,831,965, forward strand.
TTTCCCTACGAAACAGGGAAAGGATCCCTCATCTCGAGCTAGGAGGCGGAAACGGGGCTCCCCTGGATGTGTGCGGGACCCACGTGCTTCCTCTCGAGTGGAGACGGGTATGTCGGGGAACTTCTTGAGTTGCAGCAAGGGTGTGAAGGACCCTTTGGAAGTTCCAGTGGTTAGACGTGATTAGCCTCGAGAAGCCTCAGCGGAAATGGGCCTCATCTCGCCTGGAGGTGAAAACCTCCTGGATTTTCTCGAGTTGCGGCAGGTGCTCTCGACTTACGACGGGGACCTCAGGGACCCGCTCTGCTGGCCTCAGGAAAGGCCAGTCCCCATGCGAGTTCCTCGGGGGCCTCTCGGGATTCCTCTCCCGTCGATGCCGGGGCCTAAGACCTTGTGTGGAGTCGGGGCCGGAACCTGAGGATTCCTCTCCAGTGCTGACATGGATCTTGGGGTACTTCTGGAGTCTCCCCAGGGGAGTCAGTCCTCGTCTCGAATGCGGGCATGCACTTGCGCTTTCCTCCAGAGCGGTAGCAGCAGTGTCACGCAGTCCGCCGCGTGGATCAAAGGATCTATGGTTTTCCCTCGAGTCTTTCCCACGAGGCTTTCCCACGAGGCTTTCACACAGGGCTGTCCCACGTGCACACGTGGTGGGAGTCGATCCTCGGCTTGAACGTCAAGGCAATGCAGGGAAAACATGTTCCTCTGGAATGGACTGACACATCTGGGGGACTCTTGGAATGGTGACACGACCCTGGAGTTCCTCTCGCCTTTCCTGTGGAGAGCGCCTCCTCTTGAGATGCGACGGGAACGCCGGGAATTCTTTCCCTACGAAACAGGGAACGGATCCCTCATCTCGAGCTAGGAGGCGGAAACGGGGCTCCCCTGGATGTGTGCGGGACCCACGTGCTTCCTCTCGAGTGGAGACGGGTATGTCGGGGAACTTCTTGAGTTGCAGCAAGGGTGTGAAGGACCCTTTGGAAGTTCCAGTGGTTAGAAGTGATTAGCCTCGAGAAGCCTCAGCGGAAATTTGCCTCATCTCGCCTGGAGGGCAAAACCTCCTGGATTTTCTCGAGTTGCGGCAGGTGCTCTCGACTTACGACGGGGACCTCAGGGACCCGCTCTGGTGGCCTCAGGAAAGGCCAGTCCCCATGCGAGTTCCTCGGGGGCCTCTCGGGATTCCTCTCCCGTCGATGCCGGGGCCTAAGACCTTGTGTGGAGTCGGGGCCGGAACCTGAGGATTCCTCTCCAGTGCTGACATGGATCTTGGGGTACTTCTGGAGTCTCCCCAGGGGAGTCAGTCCTCGTCTCGAATGCGGGCATGCACTTGCGCTTTCCTCCAGAGCGGTAGCAGCAGTGTCACGCAGTCCGCCGCGTGGATCAAAGGATCTATGGTTTTCCCTCGAGTCTTTCCCACGAGCCTTTCCCACGAGGCTTTCCCACAGGGCTGTCCCACGTGCACACGTGGTGGGAGTCGATCCTCGGCTTGAACGTCAAGGCAGTGCAGGGAAAACAGGTTCGTCTGGAATGGACTGACACATCTGGGGGACTCTTGGAATGGTGGCATGACCCTGGAGTTCCTCTCGCCTTTCCTGTGGAGAGCGCCTCCTCTTGAGATGCGACGGGAACGCCGGGAATTCTTTCCCTACGAAACAGGGAAAGGATCCCTCATCTCGAGCTAGGAGGCGGAAACGGGGCTCCCCTGGATGTGGGCGGGACATCACGTGCTTCCTCTAGATGGAGACGGGTATGTCGGGGAACTTCTTGAGTTGCAGCAATGGTGTGAAGGACCCTTTGGAAGTTCCAGTGGTTAGATGTGATTGGCCTCGAGAAGCCTCAGCGGAAATGGGCCTCATCTCGCCTGGAGGGCAAAACCTCTTGGATTTTCTCGAGTTGCGGCAGGTGCTCTCGACTTACGACGGGGACCTCAGGGCCCCACTCTGATGGCCTCAGGAAAGGCCAGTCCCCATGCGAGTTCCTCGGGGGCCTCTCGGGATTCCTCTCCCGTCGATGCCGGGGCCTAAGCCCTTGTGTGGAGTCGGGGCTGGTAACTGAGGATTCCTCTCCAGTGCTGACATGGATCTTGGGGTACTTCTGGAGTCTCCCCAGGGGAGTCAGTCCTCGTCTCGAATGAGGGCATGCACTTGCGCTTTCCTCCAGAGCGGTAGCAGCAGTGTCACGCAGTCCGCCGCGTGGATCAAAGGATCTATGGTTTTCCCTCGAGTCTTTCCCACGAGGCTTTCCCACGAGGCTTTCCCACAGGGCTGTCCCACGTGCACACGTGGTGGGAGTCGATCCTCGGCTTGAACGTCAAGGCAGTGCAGGGAAAACAGGTTCCTCTGGAATGGACTGACACATCTGGGGGACTCTTGGAATGGTGGCACGACCCTGGAGTTCCTCTCGCCTTTCCTGTGGAGAGCGCCTCCTCTTGAGATGCGACGGGAACGCCGGGAATTCTTTCCCTACGAAACAGGGAAAGGATCCCTCATCTCGAGCTAGGAGGCGGAAACGGGGCTCCCCTTGTTGTGTGCGGGACCCACGTGCTTCCTCTCGAGTGGAGACGGGTATGTCGGGGAACTTCTTGAGTTGCAGCAAGGGTGTGAAGGACCCTTTGGAAGTTCCAGTGGTTAGAAGTGATTAGCCTCGAGAAGCCTCAGCGGAAATGGGCCTCATCTCGCCTGGAGGGCAAAACCTCCTGGATTTTCTCGAGTTGCGGCAGGTGCTCTCGACTTACGACGGGGACCTCAGGGACCCGCTCTGGTGGCCTCAGGAAAGGCCAGTCCCCATGCGAGTTCCTCGGGGGCCTCTCGGGATTCCTCTCCCGTCGATGCCGGGGCCTAAGACCTTGTGTGGAGTCGGGGCCGGAACCTGAGGATTCCTCTCCAGTGCTGACATGGATCTTGGGGTACTTCTGGAGTCTCCCCAGGGGAGTCAGTCCTCGTCTCGAATGCGGGCATGCACTTGCGCTTTCCTCCAGAGCGGTAGCAGCAGTGTCACGCAGTCCACCGCGTGGATCAAATGATCTATGTTTTTCCCTCGAGTCTTTCCCACGATGCTTTCCCACGAGGCTTTCCCACAGGGCTGTCCCACGTGCACACGTGGTGGGAGTCGATCCTCGGCTTGAACGTCAAGGCAGTGCAGGGAAAACAGGTTCCTCTGGAATGGACTGACACATCTGGGGGACTCTTGGAATGGTGGCACGACCCTGGAGTTCCTCTCGCCTTTCCTGTGGAGAGCGCCTCCTCTTGAGATGCGACGGGAACGCCGGGAATTCTTTCCCTACGAAACAGGGAAAGGATCCCTCATCTCGAGCTAGGAGGCGGAAACGGGGCTCCCCTGGATGTGTGCGGGACACCACGTGCTTCCTCTCGAGTGCAGACGGGTATGTCGGGGAACTTCTTGAGTTGCAGCAACGGTGTGAAGGACCCTTTGGAAGTTCCATTGGTTAGATGTGATTGGCCTCGAGAAGCCTCAGCGGAAATGGGCCTCATCTCGCCTGGAGCGCAAAACCTCCTGGATTTTCTCGAGTTGCAGCAGGTGCTCTCGACTTACGACGGGGACCTCAGGGACCCGCTCTGGTGGCCTCAGGAAAGGCCAGTCCCCATGCGAGGTCCTCGGGGGCGTCTCGGGATTCCTCTCCCGTCGATGCCGGGGCCTAAGACCTTGTGTGGAGTCGGGGCCGGAACCTGAGGATTCCTCTCCAGTGCTGACATGGATCTGGGGTACTTCTGGAGTCTCCCCAGGGGAGTCAGTCCTCGTCTCGAATGCGGGCATGCACTTGCGCTTTCCTCCAGAGCGGTAGCAGCAGTGTCACGCAGTCCGCCGCGTGGATCAAAGGATCTATGGTTTTCCCTCGAGTCTTTCCCACGAGGCTTTCCCACGAGGCTTTCCCACAGGGCTGTCCCACGTGCACACGTGGTGGGAATCGATCCTCGGCTTGAACGTCAAGGCAGTGCAGGGAAAACAGGTTCCTCTGGAATGGACTGACACATCGGGGGGACTCTTGGAATGGTGGCACGACCCTGGAGTTCCTCTCGCCTTTCCTGTGGAGAGCGCCTCCTCTTGAGATGCGATGGGAATGCCGGGAATTCTTTCCCTACGAAACAGGGAAAGGATCCCTCATCTCGAGCTAGGAGGCGGAAACGGGGCTCCCCTCGATGTGTGCGGGACCCACGTGCTTCCTCTCGAGTGGAGACGGGTATGTCGGGGAACTTCTTGAGTTGCAGCAATGGTGTGAAGGACCCTTTGGAAGTTCCAGTGGTTAGATGTGATTGGCCTCGAGAAGCCTCAGCGGAAATGGGCCTCATCTCGCCTGGAGGGCAAAACCTCCTGGATTTTCTCGAGTTGCGGCAGGTGCTCTCGACTTATGACGGGGACTTCAGGGAACCCCTCTGGTGGCCTCAGGAAAGGCCAGTCCCCATGCGAGTTCCTCGGGGGCCTCTCGGGATTCCTCTCCCGTCGATGCCGGGGCCTAAGACCTTGTGTGGAGTCGGGGCCGGAACCTGAGGATTCCTCTCCAGTGCTGACATGGATCATGGGGTACTTCTGGAGTCTCCCCAGGGGAGTCAGTCCTCGTCTCGAATGCGGGCATGCACTTGCGCTTTCCTCCAGAGCGGTAGCAGCAGTGTCACGCAGTCCGCCGCGTGGATCAAAGGATCTATGGTTTTCCCTCGAGTCTTTCCCACGAGGCTTTCCCACGAGGCTTTCCCACAGGGCTGTCCCACGTGCACACGTGGTGGGAGTCGATCCTCGGCTTGAACGTCATGGCAGTGCAGGGAAAACAGGTTCCTCTGGAATGGACTGACACATCTGGGGGACTCTTGGAATGGTGGCACGACCCTGGAGTTCCTCTCGCCTTTCCTGTGGAGAGCGCTTCCTCTTGAGATGCGACGGGAACGCCGGGAATTCTTTCCCTACGAAACAGGGAAAGGATCCCTCATCTCGAGCTAGGAGGCGGAAACGGGGCTCCCCTGGATGTGTGCGGGACCCACGTGCTTCCTCTCGAGTGGAGACGGGTATGTCGGGGAACTTCTTGAGTTGCAGCAAGGGTGTGAAGGACCCTTTGGAAGTTCCAGTGGTTAGACGTGATTAGCCTCGAGAAGCCTCAGCGGAAATGGGCCTCATCTCGCCTGGAGGTGAAAACCTCCTGGATTTTCTCGAGTTGCGGCAGGTGCTCTCGACTTACGACGGGGACCTCAGGGACCCGCTCTGCTGGCCTCAGGAAAGGCCAGTCCCCATGCGAGTTCCTCGGGGGCCTCTCGGGATTCCTCTCCCGTCGATGCCGGGGCCTAAGACCTTGTGTGGAGTCGGGGCCGGAACCTGAGGATTCCTCTCCAGTGCTGACATGGATCTTGGGGTACTTCTGGAGTCTCCCCAGGGGAGTCAGTCCTCGTCTCGAATGCGGGCATGCACTTGCGCTTTCCTCCAGAGCGGTAGCAGCAGTGTCACGCAGTCCGCCGCGTGGATCAAAGGATCTATGGTTTTCCCTCGAGTCTTTCCCACGAGGCTTTCCCACGAGGCTTTCACACAGGGCTGTCCCACGTGCACACGTGGTGGGAGTCGATCCTCGGCTTGAACGTCAAGGCAATGCAGGGAAAACATGTTCCTCTGGAATGGACTGACACATCTGGGGGACTCTTGGAATGGTGTCACGACCCTGGAGTTCCTCTCGCCTTTCCTGTGGAGAGCGCCTCCTCTTGAGATGCGACGGGAACGCCGGGAATTCTTTCCCTACGAAACAGGGAACGGATCCCTCATCTCGAGCTAGGAGGCGGAAACGGGGCTCCCCTGGATGTGTGCGGGACCCACGTGCTTCCTCTCGAGTGGAGACGGGTATGTCGCGGAACTTCTTGAGTTGCAGCAAGGGTGTGAAGGACCCTTTGGAAGTTCCAGTGGTTAGAAGTGATTAGCCTCGAGAAGCCTCAGCGAAAATTTGCCTCATCTCGCCTGGAGGGCAAAACCTCCTGGATTTTCTCGAGTTGCGGCAGGTGCTCTCGACTTACGACGGGGACCTCAGGGACCCGCTCTGGTGGCCTCAGGAAAGGCCAGTCCCCATGCGAGTTCCTCGGGGGCCTCTCGGGATTCCTCTCCCGTCGATGCCGGGGCCTAAGACCTTGTGTGGAGTCGGGGCCGGAACCTGAGGATTCCTCTCCAGTGCTGACATGGATCTTGGGGTACTTCTGGAGTCTCCCCAGGGGAGTCAGTCCTCGTCTCGAATGCGGGCATGCACTTGCGCTTTCCTCCAGAGCGGTAGCAGCAGTGTCACGCAGTCCGCCGCGTGGATCAAAGGATCTATGGTTTTCCCTCGAGTCTTTCCCACGAGGCTTTCCCACGAGGCTTTCCCACAGGGCTGTCCCACGTGCACACGTGGTGGGAGTCGATCCTCGGCTTGAACGTCAAGGCAGTGCAGGGAAAACAGGTTCGTCTGGAATGGACTGACACATCTGGGGGACTCTTGGAATGGTGGCATGACCCTGGAGTTCCTCTCGCCTTTCCTGTGGAGAGCGCCTCCTCTTCAGATGCGACGGGAACGCCGGGAATTCTTTCCCTACGAAACAGGGAAAGGATCCCTCATCTCGAGCTAGGAGGCGGAAACGGGGCTCCCCTGGATGTGGGCGGGACATCACGTGCTTCCTCTAGATGGAGACGGGTATGTCGGGGAACTTCTTGAGTTGCAGCAATGGTGTGAAGGACCCTTTGGAAGTTCCAGTGGTTAGATGTGATTGGCCTCGAGAAGCCTCAGCGGAAATGGGCCTCATCTCGCCTGGAGGGCAAAAACTCTTGGATTTTCTCGAGTTGCGGCAGGTGCTCTCGACTGACGACGGGGACCTCAGGGACCCGCTCTGATGGCCTCAGGAAAGGCCAGTCCCCATGCGAGTTCCTCGGGGGCCTCTCGGGATTCCTCTCCCGTCGATGCCGGGGCCTAAGCCCTTGTGTGGAGTCGGGGCTGGAAACTGAGGATTCCTCTCCAGTGCTGACATGGATCTTGGGGTACTTCTGGAGTCTCCCCAGGGGAGTCAGTCCTCGTCTCGAATGAGGGCATGCACTTGCGCTTTCCTCCAGAGCGGTAGCAGCAGTGTCACGCAGTCCGCCGCGTGGATCAAAGGATCTATGGTTTTCCCTCGAGTCTTTCCCACGAGGCTTTCCCACGAGGCTTTCCCACAGGGCTGTCCCACGTGCACACGTGGTGGGAGTCGATCCTCGGCTTGAACGTCAAGGCAGTGCAGGGAAAACAGGTTCCTCTGGAATGGACTGACACATCTGGGGGACTCTTGGAATGGTGGCACGACCCTGGAGTTCCTCTCGCCTTTCCTGTGGAGAGCGCCTCCTCTTGAGATGCGACGGGAACGCCGGGAATTCTTTCCCTACGAAACAGGGAAAGGATCCCTCATCTCGAGCTAGGAGGCGGAAACGGGGCTCCCCTGGATGTGTGCGGGACCCACGTGCTTCCTCTCGAGTGGAGACGGGTATGTCGGGGAACTTCTTGAGTTGCAGCAAGGGTGTGAAGGACCCTTTGGAAGTTCCAGTGGTTAGAAGTGATTAGCCTCGAGAAGCCTCAGCGGAAATGGGCCTCATCTCGCCTGGAGGGCAAAACCTCCTGGATTTTCTCGAGTTGCGGCAGGTGCTCTCGACTTACGACGGGGACCTCAGGGACCCGCTCTGGTGGCCTCAGGAAAGGCCAGTCCCCATGCGAGTTCCTCGGGGGCCTCTCGGGATTCCTCTCCCGTCGATGCCGGGGCCTAAGACCTTGTGTGGAGTCGGGGCCGGAACCTGAGGATTCCTTTCCAGTGCTGACATGGATCTTGGGGTACTTCTGGAGTCTCCCCAGGGGAGTCAGTCCTCGTCTCGAATGCGGGCATGCACTTGCGCTTTCCTCCAGAGCGGTAGCAGCAGTGTCACGCAGTTCGCCGCGTGGATCAAAGGATCTATGGTTTTCCCTCGAGTCTTTCCCACGAGGCTTTCCCACGAGGCTTTCCCACAGGGCTGTCCCACGTGCACACGTGGTGGGAGTCGATCCTCGGCTTGAACGTCAAGGCAGTGCAGGGAAAACAGGTTCCTCTGGAATGGACTGACACATCTGGGGGACTCTTGGAATGGTGGCACGACCCTGGAGTTCCTCTCGCCTTTCCTGTGGAGAGCGCCTCCTCTTGAGATGCGACGGGAACGCCGGGAATTCTTTCCCTACGAAACAGGGAAAGGATCCCTCATCTCGAGCTAGGAGGCGGAAACGGGGCTCCCCTGGATGTGTGCGGGACACCACGTGCTTCCTCTCGAGTGCAGACGGGTATGTCGGGGAACTTCTTGAGTTGCAGCAACGGTGTGAAGGACCCTTTGGAAGTTCCATTGGTTAGATATGATTGGCCTCGAGAAGCCTCAGCGGAAATGGGCCTCATCTCGCCTGGAGCGCAAAACCTCCTGGATTTTCTCGAGTTGCAGCAGGTGCTCTCGACTTACGACGGGGACCTCAGGGACCCGCTCTGGTGGCCTCAGGAAAGGCCAGTCCCCATGCGAGTTCCTCGGGGGCGTCTCGGGATTCCTCTCCCGTCGATGCCGGGGCCTAAGACCTTGTGTGGAGTCGGGGCCGGAACCTGAGGATTCCTCTCCAGTGCTGACATGGATCTGGGGTACTTCTGGAGTCTCCCCAGGGGAGTCAGTCCTCGTCTCGAATGCGGGCATGCACTTGCGCTTTCTCCAGAGCGGTAGCAGCAGTGTCACGCAGTCCGCCGCGTGGATCAAAGGATCTATGGTTTTCCCTCGAGTCTTTCCCACGAGGCTTTCCCACGAGGCTTTCCCACAGGGCTGTCCCACATGCACACGTGGTGGGAGTCGATCCTCGGCTTGAACGTCAAGGCAGTGCAGGGAAAACAGGTTCCTCTGGAATGGACTGACTCATCTGGGGGACTCTTGGAATGGTGGCACGACCCTGGAGTTCCTCTCGCCTTTCCTGTGGAGAGCGCCTCCTCTTGAGATGCGACAGGAACGCCGCGAATTCCTTCCCTATGAAACAGGGAAAGGATCCCTCATCTCGAGCTAGGAGGCGGAAACGGGGCTCCCCTGGATGTGTGCGGGACCCCACGTGCTTCCTCTCGAGTGCAGACGGGTATGTCGGGGAACTTCTTGAGTTGCAGCAATGCTGTGAAGGTCCCTTTGGAAGTTCCAGTGGTTAGATGTGATTGGCCTCGAGAAGCCTCAGCGGAAATGGGCCTCATCTCGCCTGGAGGGCAAAACCTCCTGGATTTTCTCGAGTTGCGGCAGGTGCTCTCGACTTACGACGGGGACCTCAGGGACCCGCTCTGATGGCCTCAGGAAAGGCCAGTCCCCATGCGAGTTCCTCGGGGGCCTCTCGGGATTCCTCTCCCGTTGATGCCGGGGCCTAAGACCTTGTGTGGAGTCGGTGCCGGAACCTGAGGATTCCTCTCCAGTGCTGACATGGATCTTGGGGTACTTCTGGAGTCTCCCCAGGGGAGTCAGTCCTCGTCTCGAATGCGGGCATGTATTGCGCTTTCCTCCATAGCGTTAGCAGCAGTGTCACGCAGTCCGCCGCGTGGATCAAAGGATCTATGGTTTTACCTCGAGTCTTTCCCACGAGGCTTTCCCACGAGGCTTTCCCACAGGGCTGTCCCACGTGCACACGTGGTGGGAGTCGATCCTCGGCTTGAACGTCAAGGCAGTGCAGGGAAAACAGGTTCCTCTGGAATGGACTGACACATCTGGGGGACTCTTGGAATGGTGGCACGACCCTGGAGTTCCTCTCGCCTTTCCTGTGGAGAGCGCCTCCTCTTGAGATGCGACGGGAACGCCGGGAATTCTTTCCCAACGAAAGAGGGAAAGGATCCCTCATCTCGAGCTAGGAGGCGGAAACGGGGCTCCCCTGGATGTGTGCGGGACACCACGTGCTTCCTCTCGAGTGGAGACGGGTATGTCGGGGAACTTCTTGAGTTGCAGCAAGGGTGTGAAGGACCCTTTGGAAGGTCCAGTGGTTAGATGTGATTGGCCTCGAGAAGCCTCAGCGGAAATGGGCCTCATCTCGCCTGGAGGGCATAACCTCCTGGATTTTCTCGAGTTGCGGCAGGTGCTCTCGACTTACGACGGGGACCTCAGGGACCCGCTCTGGTGGCCTCAGGAAAGGCCAGTCCCCATGCGATTTCCTCGGGGGCCTCTCGGGATTCCTCTCCCCTCGATGCCGTGGCCTAAGACCTTGTGTTGAGTCGGGGCCGGAACATGAGGATTCCTCTCCAGTGCTGACATGGATCTTGGGGTACTTCTGGAGTCTCCCCAGGGGAGTCAGTCCTCGTCTCGAATGCGGGCATGCACTTGCGCTTTCCTCCAGAGCGGTAGCAGCAGTGTCACGCAGTCCGCCGCATGGATCAAAGGATCTATGGTTTTCCCTCGAGTCTTTCCCACGAGGCTTTCCCACGAGGCTTTCCCACAGGGCTGTCCCACGTGCACACGTGGTGGGAGTCGATCCTCGGCTTGAACGTCAAGGCAGTGCAGGGAAAACAGGTTCCTCTGGAATGGACTATCACATCTGGGGGACTCTTGGAATGGTGGCATGACCCTGGAGTTCCTCTCGCCTTTCCTGTGGAGAGCGCCTCCTCTTGAGATGTGACGGGAACGCCGGGAATTCTTTCCCTACGAAACAGGGAAAGGATCCCTCATCTCGAGCTAGGAGGCGGAAACGGGGCTCCCATGGATGTGTGCGGGACACCACGTGCTTCCTCTCGAGTGCAGACGGGTATGTCGGGGAACTTCTTGAGTTGCAGCAAGGGTGTGAAGGACCCTTTGGAAGGTCCAGTGGTTAGATTTGATTGGCCTCGAGAAGCCTCAGCGGAAATGGGCCTCATCTCGCCTGGAGGGCATAACCCCCTGGATTTTCTCGAGTTGCGGCAGGTGCTCTCGACTTACGACGGGGACCTCAGGGACCCGCTCTGGTGGCCTCAGGAAAGGCCAGTCCCCATGCGATTTCCTCGGGGGCCTCTCGGGATTCCTCTCCCCTCGATGCCGTGGCCTAAGACCTTGTGTTGAGTCGGGGCCGGAACATGATGATTCCTCTCCAGTGCTGACATGGATCTTGGGGTACTTCTGGAGTCTCCCCAGGGGAGTCAGTCCTCGTCTCGAATGCGGGCATGCACTTGCGCTTTCCTCCAGAGCGGTAGCAGCAGTGTCACGCCGTCCGCCGCATGGATCAAAGGATCTATGGTTTTCCCTCGAGTCTTTCCCACGAGGCTTTCCCACGAGGCTTTCCCACAGGGCTGTCCCACGTGCACACGTGGTGGGAGTCGATCCTCGGCTTGAACGTCAAGGCAGTGCAGGGAAAACAGGTTCCTCTGGAATGGACTGACACATCTGGGGGACTCTTGGAATGGTGTCACGACCCTGGAGTTCCTCTCGCCTTTCCTGTGGAGAGCGCCTCCTCTTGAGATGCGTCGGGAACGCCGGGAATTCTTTCCCTACGAAACAGGGAAAGGATCCCTCATCTCGAGCTAGGAGGCGGAAACGGGGCTCCCCTGGATGTGTGCGGGACACCACGTGCTGCCTCTCGAGTGTAGACGCGTATGTCGGGGAACTTCTTGAGTTGCAGCAATGGTGTGAAGGACCCTTTGGAAAGTCCAGTGGTTAGATGTGATTGGCCTGGAGAAGCTTCAGCGGAAATGGGCCTCATCTCGCCTGGAGGGCAAAACCTCCTGGATTTTCTCGAGTTGCGGCAGGTGCTCTCGACTTACGACGGGGACCTCAGGGACCCGCTCTGGTGGCCTCAGGAAAGGCCAGTCCCCATGCGAGTTCCTCGGGGGCCTCTCGGGATTCCTCTCCCGTCGATGCCGGGGCCTAAGACCTTGTGTGGAGTCGGGGCTGGAACCTGAGGATTCCTCTCCAGTGCTGACATGGATCTTGGGGTACTTCAGGAGTCTCCCCAGGGGAGTCAGTCCTCGTCTCGAATGCGGGCATGCACTTGCGCTTTCCTCCAGAGCGGTAGCAGCAGTGTCACGCAGTCCGCCGCGTGGATCAAACGATCTATGGTTTTCCCTCGAGTCTTTCCCACGAGGCTTTCCCACGAGGCTTTCCCACAGGGCTGTCCCACGTGCACACGTGGTGGGAGTCGATCCTCGGCTTGAACGTCAAGGCAATGCAGGGAAAACAGGTTCCTCTGGAATGGACTGACACATCTGGGGGACTCTTGGAATGGTGTCACGACCCTGGAGTTCCTCTCGCCTTTGTGGAGAGCGCCTCCTCTTGAGATGCGACGGGAACGCCGGGAATTCTTTCCCTATGAAACAGGGAAAGGATCCCTCATCTCGAGCTAGGAGGCGGAAAAGGGGCTCCCCTGGATGTGTGCGGGACACCACGTGCTTCCTCTCGAGTGGAGACGGGTATGTCGGGGAACTTCTTGAGTTGCAGCAAGGGTGTGAAGGACCCTTTGGAAGTTCCAGTGGTTAGATGTGATTGGCCTCGAGAAGCCTCAGCGGAAATGGGCCTCATCTCGCCTGGAGGGCAAAACCTCCTGGATTTTCTCGAGTTGCGGCAGGTGCTCTCGACTTACGACGGGGACCTCAGGGAACCGCTCTGGTGGCCTCAGGAAAGGCCAGTCCCCATGCGAGGTCCTCGGGGGCGTCTCTGGATTCCTCTCCCGTCGATGCCGGGGCCTAAGACCTTGTGTGGAGTCGGTGCCGGAACCTGAGGATTCGTCTCCAGTGCTGACATGGATCTTGGGGTACTTCTGGAGTCTCCCCAGGGGAGTCAGTCCTCGTCTCGAATGCGGGCATGCACTTGCGCTTTCCTCCAGAGCGGTAGCAGCAGTGTCACGCAGTCCGCCGCGTGGATCAAAGGATCTATGGTTTTCCCTCGAGTCTTTCCCACGAGGCTTTCCCACGAGGCTTTCCCACAGGGCTGTCCCCCGTGCACACGTGGTGGGAATCGATCCTCTGCTTGAACGTCAAGGCAGTGCAGGGAAAACAGGTTCCTCTGGAATGGACTGACACATCTGGGGGACTCTTGGAATGGTGTCACGACCCTGGAGTTCCTCTCGCCTTTACTGTGGAGAGCGCCTCCTCTTGAGATGCGACGGGAACGCCGGGAATTCTTTCCCTACGAAATAGGGAAAGGATCCCTCATCTCGAGCTAGGAGGCGGAAACAGGGCTCCCCTGGATGTGTGCGGGACCCCACGTGCTTCCTCTCGAGTGCAGACGGGTATGTCGGGGAACTTCTTGAGTTGCAGCAATGGTGTGAAGGACCCTTTGGAAGTTCCAGTGGTTAGATGTGATTGGCCTCGAGAAGCCTCAGCGGAAATGGGCCTCATCTCGCCTGGAGGGCAAAACCTCCTGGATTTTCTCGAGTTGCGGCAGGTGCTCTCAACTTACGACGGGGACCTCAGGGAACCGCTCTAGTGGCCTCAGGAAAGGCCAGTCCCCATGCAAGTTCCTCGGGGGCCTCTCGGGATTCCTCTCCCGTCGATGCCGGGGCCTAAGACCTTGTGTGGAGTCGGGGCCGGAACCTGAGGATTCCTCTCCAGTGCTGACATGGATCTTGGGGTACTTCTGGAGTCTCCCCAGGGGAGTCAGTCCTCGTCTCGAATGCGGGCATGCACTTGCGCTTTCCTCCAGAGCGGATTGCAGCAGTGTCACGCAGTCCGCCGCGTGGATCAAAGGATCTATGGTTTTCCCTCGAGTCTTTCCCACGAGGCTTTCCCACGAGGCTTTCCCACAGGGCTGTCCCACGTGCACACGTGGTGGGAGTCGATCCTCGGCTTGAACGTCAAGGCAGTGCAGGGAAAACAGGTTCCTCTGGAATGGACTGACACATCTGGGGGACTCTTGGAATGGTGGCATGACCCTGGAGTTCCTCTCGCCTTTCCTGTGGAGAGCGCCTCCTCTTGAGATGCGACGGGAACGCCGGGAATTCTTTCCCTACGACACAGGGAAAGGATCCCTCATCTCGAGCTAGGAGGCGGAAACGGGGCTCCCCTGGATGTGTGCGGGACCCACGTGCTTCCTCTCGAGTGGAGACGGGTATGTCGGGGAACATCTTGAGTTGCAGCAAGGGTGTGAAGGACCCTTTGGAAGTTCCAGTGGTTAGACGTGATTGGCCTCGAGAAGCCTCAGCGGAAATGGGTCTCATCTCGCCTGGAGGGCAAAACCTCCTGGATTTTCTCGAGTTGAGGCAGGTACTCTCGACTTACGACGGGGACCTCAGGGAACCGCTCTGGTGGCCTCAGGAAATTCCAGTCCCCATGCGAGTTCCTCGGGGTCCTCTCGGGATTCCTCTCCCGTCGATGCCGGGGCCTAAGACCTTGTGTGGCGTCGGGGCCGGAACCTGAGGATTCCTCTCCAGTGCTGACATGGATCTTGGGGTACTTCTGGAGTCTCCCCAGGGGAGTCAGTCCTCGTCTCGAATGCGGGCATGCACTTGCGCTTTCCTCCAGAGCGGTAGCAGCAGTGTCACGCAGTCCGCCGCGTGGATCAAAGGATCTATGGTTTTCCCTCGAGTCTTTCCCACGAGGCTTTCCCACGAGGCTTTCCCACAGGGCTGTCCCACGTGCACACGTGGTGGGAGTCGATCCTCGGCTTGAACGTCAAGGCAGTGAAGGGAAAACAGGTTCCTCTGGAATGGACTGACACATCTGGGGGACTCTTGGAATGGTATCACGACCCTGGAGTTCCTCTCGCCTTTGTGGAGAGCGCCTCCTCTTGAGATGCGACGGGAACGCCGGGAATTCTTTCCCTACGAAACAGGGAAAGGATCCCTCATCTCGAGCTAGGAGGCGGAAACGGGGCTCCCCTGGATGTGTGCGGGACCCCACGTGCTTCCTCTCGAGTGGAGACGGGTATGTCGGGGACCTTCTTGAGTTGCAGCAAGGGTGTGAAGGACCCATTGGAAGTTCCAGTGGTTAGACGTGATTGGCCTCGAGAAGCCTCAGCGGAAATGGGCCTCATCTCGCCTGGAGGGCAAAACCTCGTGGATTTTCTCGAGTTGCGGCAGGTGCTCTCGACTTACGATGGGGACCTCAGGGACCCGCTCTGGTGGCCTCAGGAAAGGCCAGTCCCCATGCGAGTTCCTCGGGGGCCTCTCGGGATTCCTCTCCCGTCGATGCCGGGGCCTAAGACCTTGTGTGGAGTCGGGGCCGGAACCTGAGGATTCCTCTCCAGTGCTGACATGGATCTTGGGGTACTTCTGGAGTCTCCCCAGGGGAGTCAGTCCTCGTCTCCAATGCGGGCATGCACTTGCGCTTTCCTCCAGAGCAGTAGCAGCAGTGTCACGCAGTCCGCCGCGTGGATCAAAGGATCTATGGTTTTCCCTCGAGTCTTTCCCACGAGGCTTTCCCACGAGGCTTTCCCACAGGGCTGTCCCACGTGCACACGTGGTGGGAGTCGATCCTCGGCTTGAACGTCAAGGCAGTGCAGGGAAAACAGGTTCCTCTGGAATGGACTGACACATCTGGGGGACTCTTGGAATGCTGTCACGACCCTGGAGTTCCTCTCGCCTTTCCTGTGGAGAGCGCCTCCTCTTGAGATGCGACGGGAACGCCGGGAATTCTTTCCCTACGAAACAGGGAAAGGATCCCTCATCTCGAGCTAGGAGGCGGAAACGGGGCTCCCCTGGATGTGTGCGGGACCCACGTGCTTCCTCTCGAGTGGAGACGGGTATGTCGGGGAACTTCTTGAGTTGCAGCAAGGGTGTGAAGGACCCTTTGGAAGTTCCAGTGGTTAGACGTGATTAGCCTCGAGAAGCCTCAGCGGAAATGGGCCTCATCTCGCCTGGAGGGCAAAACCTCCTGGATTTTCTCGAGTTGCGGCAGGTGCTCTCGACTTACGACGGGGACCTCAGGGACCCGCTCTGGTGGCCTCAGGAAAGGCCAGTCCCCATGCGAGTTCCTCGGGGGCCTCTCGGGATTCCTCTCCCGTCGATGCCGGGGCCTAAGACCTTGTGTGGAGTCGGGGCCGGAACCTGAGGTTTCCTCTCCAGTGCTGACATGGATCTTGGGGTTCTTCTGGAGTCTCCCCAGAGGAGTCAGTCCTCGTCTCGAATGCGGGCATGCACTTGCGCTTTCCTCCAGAGCGGTAGCAGCAGTGTCACGCAGTCCGCCGCGTGGATCAAAGGATCTATGGTTTTCCCTCGAGTCTTTCCCACGAGGCTTTCCCACGAGGCTTTCCCACAGGGCTGTCCCACGTGCACACGTGGTGGGAGTCGATCCTCGGCTTGAACGTCAAGTGCAGGGAAAACAGGTTCCTCTGGAATGGACTGACACATCTGGGGGACTCTTGGAATGGTGGCACGACCCTGGAGTTCCTCTCGCCTTTCCTGTGGAGAGCGCCTCCTCTTGAGATGCGACGGGAACGCCGGGAATTCTTTCCCTACGAAACAGGGAAAGGATCCCTCATCTCGAGCTAGGAGGCGGAAACGGGGCTCCTCTGGATGTGTGCGGGACCCACGTGCTTCCTCTCGAGTGGAGACGGGTATGTCGGGGAACTTCTTGAGTTGCAGCAAGGGTGTGAAGGACCCTTTGGAAGTTCCAGTGGTTAGACGTGTTTAGCCTCGAGAAGCCTCAGCGGAAATGGGCCTCATCTCGCCTGGAGGGCAAAACCTCCTGGATTTTCTCAAGTTGTGGCAGGTGCTCTAGACTTACGATGGGGACCTCAGGGACCCGCTCTGGTGGCCTCAGGAAAGGCCAGTCCCCATGCGAGTTCCACGGGGGCCTCTCGGGATTCCTCTCCCGTCGATGCCGGGGCCTAAGACCTTGTGTGGATTCGGGGCCGGAACCTGAGGATTCCTCTCCAGTGCTGACATGGATCTTGGGGTACTTCTGGAGTCTCCCCAGGGGAGTCAGTCCTCGTCTCGAATGCGGGCATGCACTTGCGCTTTCCTCCAGAGCGGTAGCAGCAGTGTCACGCAGTCCGCCGCGTGGATCAAAGGATCTATGGTTTTCCCTCGAGTCTTTCCCACGAGGCTTTCCCACGAGGCTTTCCCACAGGGCTGTCCCACGTGCACACGTGGTGGGAGTCGATCCTCGGCTTGAACGTCAAGTGCAGGGAAAACAGGTTCCTCTGGAATGGACTGACACATCTGGGGGACTCTTGGAATGGTGGCACGACCCTGGAGTTCCTCTCGCCTTTCCTGTGGAGAGCGCCTCCTCTTGAGATGCGACGGGAACGCCGGGAATTCTTTCCCTACGAAACAGGGAAAGGATCCCTCATCTCGAGCTAGGAGGCGGAAACGGGGCTCCTCTGGATGTGTGCGGGACCCACGTGCTTCCTCTCGAGTGGAGACGGGTATGTCGGGGAACTTCTTGAGTTGCAGCAAGGGTGTGAAGGACCCTTTGGAAGTTCCAGTGGTTAGACGTGATTAGCCTCGAGAAGCCTCAGCGGAAATGGGCCTCATCTCGCCTGGAGGGCAAAACCTCCTGGATTTTCTCGAGTTGCGGCAGGTGCTCTCGACTTACGACGGGGACCTCAGGGACCCGCTCTGGTGGCCTCAGGAAAGGCCAGTCCCCATGCGAGTTCCTCGGGGGCCTCTCGGGATTCCTCTCCCGTCGATGCCGTTGCCTAAGACCTTGTGTGGAGTCGGGGCCGGAACCTGAGGATTCCTCTCCAGTGCTGACATGGATCTTGGGGTACTTCTGGAGTCTCCCCAGGGGAGTCAGTCCTCGTCTCGAATGCGGGCATGCACTTGCGCTTTCCTCCAGAGCGGTAGCAGCAGTGTCACGCAGTCCGCCGCGTGGATCAAAGGATCTATGGTTTTCCCTCGAGTCTTTCCCACGAGGCTTTCCCACGAGGCTTTCCCACAGGGCTGTCCCACGTGCACAAAGGGTGGGAGTCGATCCTCGGCTTGAACGTCAATGCAGTGCAGGGAAAACAGGTTCCTCTGGAATGGACTGACACATCTGGGGGACTCTTGGAATGGTGGCACGACCCTGGAGTTCCTCTCGCCTTTCCTGTGGAGAGCGCCTCCTCTTGAGATGCGACGGGAACGCCGGGAATTCTTTCCCTACGAAACAGGGAAAGGATCCCTCATCTCGAGCTAGGAGGCGGAAACGGGGCTCCCATGGATGTGTGTGGGACCCCACGTGCTTCCTCTCGAGTGGAGACGGGTATGTCGGGGAACTTCTTCAGTTGCAGCAAGGGTGTGAAGGACCCTTTGGAAGTTCCAGTGGTTACATGTGATTGGCCTCGAGAAGCCTCAGCGGAAATGGGCCTCATCTCGCCTGGAGGGCAAAACCTCCTGGATTTTCTCGAGTTGCGGCAGGTGCTCTCGACTTACGACGGGGACCTCAGGGACCCGCTCTGGTGGCCTCAGGAAAGGCCAGTCCCCATGCGAGTTCTTCGGGGGTCTCTCGGGATTCCTCTCCCGTCGATGCCGGGGCCTAAGACCTTGTGTGGAGTCGGGGCCGGAACCTGAGGATTCCTCTCCAGTGCTGACATGGATCTGGGGTACTTCTGGAGTCTCCCCAGGGGAGTCAGTCCTCGTCTCGAATGCGGGCATGCACTTGCGCTTTCCTCCAGAGCGGTAGCAGCAGTGTCACGCAGTCCGCCGCGTAGATCAAAGGATCTATGGTTTTCCCTCGAGTCTTTCCCACGAGGCTTTCCCACGAGGCTTTCCCACAGGGCTGTCCCACGTGCACACGGGGTGGGAGTCGATCCTCGGCTTGAACGTCAAGGCAGTGCAGGGAAAACAGGTTCCTCTGGAATGGACTGACACATCTGGGGGACTCTTGGAATGGTGTCTCGACCCTGGAGTTCCTCTCGCCTTTCCTGTGGAGAGCGCCTCCTCTTGAGATGCGACGGGAACGCCGGGAATTCTTTCCCTACGAAACAGGGAGAGGATCCCTCATCTCGAGCTAGGAGGCGGAAACGGGGCTCCCCTGGATGTGTGCGGGACCCACGTGCTTCCTCTCGAGTGGAGACGGGTATGTCGGGGAACTTCTTGAGTTGCAGCAAGGGTGTGAAGGACCCTTTGGAAGTTCCAGTGGTTAGACGTGATTAGCCTCGAGAAGCCTCAGCGGAAATGGGCCTCATCTCGCCTGGAGGGCAAAACCTCGTGGATTTTCTCGAGTTGCGGCAGGTGCTCTCGACTTACGACGGGGACCTCAGGGACCCGCTCTGGTGGCCTCAGGAAAGGCCAGTCCCCATGCGAGTTCCTCGGGGGCCTCTCGGGATTCCTCTCCCGTCGATGCCGGGGCCTAAGACCTTGTGTGGAGTCGGGGCCGGAACCTGAGGATTCCTCTCCAGTGCTGACATGGATCTTGGGGTACTTCTGGAGTCTCCCCAGAGGAGTCAGTCCTCGTCTCGAATGCGGGCATGCACTTGCGCTTTCCTCCAGAGCGGTAGCAGCAGTGTCACGCAGTCCGCCGCGTGGATCAAAGGATCTATGGTTTTCCCTCGAGTCTTTCCCACGAGGCTTTCCCACGAGGCTTTCCCACAGGGCTGTCCCACGTGCACACGTGGTGGGAGTCGATCCTCGGCTTGAACGTCAAGTGCAGGGAAAACAGGTTCCTCTGGAATGGACTGACACATCTGGGGGACTCTTGGAATGGTGGCACGACCCTGGAGTTCCTCTCGCCTTTCCTGTGGAGAGCGCCTCCTCTTGAGATGCGACGGGAACGCCGGGAATTCTTTCCCTACGAAACAGGGAAAGGATCCCTCATCTCGAGCTAGGAGGCGGAAACGGGGCTCCTCTGGATGTGTGCGGGACCCACGTGCTTCCTCTCGAGTGGAGACGGGTATGTCAGGGAACTTCTTGAGTTGCAGCAAGGGTGTGAAGGACCCTTTGGAAGTTCCAGTGGTTAGACGTGATTAGCCTCGAGAAGCCTCAGCGGAAATGGGCCTCATCTCGCCTGGAGGGCAAAACCTCCTGGATTTTCTCGAGTTGCGGCAGGTGCTCTCGACTTACGACGGGGACCTCAGGGACCCGCTCTGGTGGCCTCAGGAAAGGCCAGTCCCCATGCGAGTTCCTCGGGGGCCTCTCGGGATTCCTCTCCCGTCGATGCCGGGGCCTAAGACCTTGTGTGGAGTCGGGGCCGGAACCTGAGGATTCCTCTCCAGTGCTGACATGGATCTTGGGGTACTTCTGGAGTCTCCCCAGGGGAGTCAGTCCTCGTCTCGAATGCGGGCATGCACTTGCGCTTTCCTCCAGAGCGGTAGCAGCAGTGTCACGCAGTCCGCCGCGTGGATCAAAGGATCTATGGTTTTCCCTCGAGTCTTTCCCACGAGGCTTTCCCACGAGGCTTTCCCACAGGGCTGTCCCACGTGCACACAGGGTGGGAGTCGATCCTCGGCTTGAACGTCAATGCAGTGCAGGGAAAACAGGTTCCTCTGGAATGGACTGACACATCTGGGGGACTCTTGGAATGGTGGCACGACCCTGGAGTTCCTCTCGCCTTTCCTGTGGAGAGCGCCTCCTCTTGAGATGCGACGGGAACGCCGGGAATTCTTTCCCTACGAAACAGGGAAAGGATCCCTCATCTCGAGCTAGGAGGCGGAAACGGGGCTCCCATGGATGTGTGTGGGACCCCACGTGCTTCCTCTCGAGTGGAGACGGGTATGTCGGGGAACTTCTTCAGTTGCAGCAAGGGTGTGAAGGACCCTTTGGAAGTTCCAGTGGTTACATGTGATTGGCCTCGAGAAGCCTCAGCGGAAATGGGCCTCATCTCGCCTGGAGGGCAAAACCTCCTGGATTTTCTCGAGTTGCGGCAGGTGCTCTCGACTTACGACGGGGACCTCAGGGACCCGCTCTGGTGGCCTCAGGAAAGGCCAGTCCCCATGCGAGTTCTTCGGGGGTCTCTCGGGATTCCTCTCCCGTCGATGCCGGGGCCTAAGACCTTGTGTGGAGTCGGGGCCGGAACCTGAGGATTCCTCTCCAGTGCTGACATGGATCTGGGGTACTTCTGGAGTCTCCCCAGGGGAGTCAGTCCTCGTCTCGAATGCGGGCATGCACTTGCGCTTTCCTCCAGAGCGGTAGCAGCAGTGTCACGCAGTCCGCCGTGTAGATCAAAGGATCTATGGTTTTCCCTCGAGTCTTTCCCACGAGGCTTTCCCACGAGGCTTTCCCATAGGGCTGTCCCACGTGCACACGGGGTGGGAGTCGATCCTCGGCTTGAACGTCAAGGCAGTGCAGGGAAAACAGGTTCCTCTGGAATGGACTGACACATCTGGGGGACTCTTGGAATGGTGTCTCGACCCTGGAGTTCCTCTCGCCTTTCCTGTGGAGAGCGCCTCCTCTTGAGATGCGACGGGAACGCCGGGAATTCTTTCCCTACGAAACAGGGAAAGGATCCCTCATCTCGAGCTAGGAGGCGGAAACGGGGCTCCCATGGATGTGTGTGGGACCCCACGTGCTTCCTCTCGAGTGGAGACGGGTATGTCGGGGAACTTCTTGAGTTGCAGCAAGGGTGTGAAGGACCCTTTGGAAGTTCCAGTGGTTAGACGTGATTGGCCTCGAGAAGCCTCAGCGGAAATCGGCCTCATCTCGCCTGGAGGGCAAAACCTCCTGGATTTTCTCGAGTTGCAGCAGGTGCTCTCGACTTACTACGGGGACCTCAGGGAACCGCTCTGGTGGCCTCAGGAAAGGCCAGTCCCCATGCGAGTTCCTCGGGGGCGTCTCGGGATTCCTCTCCCGTCGATGCCGGAGCCTAAGACCTTGTGTGGAGTCGGGGCCGGAACCTGAGGATTCCCCTCCAGTGCTGACATGGATCTTGGGGTACTTCTGGAGTCTCCCCAGGGGAGTCAGTCCTCGTCTCGAATGCGGGCATGCATTGCGCTTTCCTCCAGAGCGGTAGCAGCAGTGTCACGCAGTCCGCCGCGTGGATCAAAGGATCTATGGTTTTCCCTCGAGTCTTTCCCATGAGGCTTTCCCACGAGGCTTTCCCACAGGGCTGTCCCACGTTCACACGTGGTGGGAGTCGATCCTCGGCTTGAACGTCAAGGCAGTGCAGGGAAAACAGGTTCCTCTGGAATGGACTGACACATCTGGGGGACTCTTGGATATGTGGCACGACCCTGGAGTTCCTCTCGCCTTTCCTGTGGAGAGCGCCTCCTCTTGAGATGCGACGGGAACGCCGGGAATTCTTTCCCTACGAAACAGGGAAAGGATCCCTCATCTCGAGCTAGGAGGCGGAAACGGGGCTCCCCTGGATGTGTGCGGGACCCACGTGCTTCCTCTCGAGTGGAGACGGGTATGTCGGGGAACTTCTTGAGTTGCACCAATGGTGTGAAGGACCCTTTGGAAGGTCCAGTGGTTAGATGTGATTGGCCTGGAGAAGCCTCAGCGGAAATGGGCCTCATCTCGCCTGGAGGGCAAAACCTCCTGGATTTTCTCGAGTTGCAGCAGGCGCTCTCGACTTACTACGGGGACCTCAGGGACCCGCTCTGGTGGCCTCAGGAAAGGCCAGTCCCCATGCGAGTTCCTCGGGGGCCTCTCGGGATTCCTCTCCCGTCGATGCCGGGGCCTAAGACCTTGTGTGGAGTCGGGGCCGGAACCTGAGGATTCCTCTCCAGTGCTGACATGGATCATGGGGTACTTCTGGAGTCTCCCCAGGGGAGTCAGTCCTCGTCTCGAATGCGGGCATGCACTTGCGCTTTCCTCCAGAGCGGTAGCAGCAGTGTCACGCAGTCCGCCGCGTGGATCAAAGGATCTATGGTTTTCCCTCGAGTCTTTCCCACGAGGCTTTCCCACGAGGCTTTCACACAGGGCTGTCCCACGTGCACACGTGGTGGGAGTCGATCCTCGGCTTGAACGTCAAGGCAGTGCAGGGAAAACAGGTTCCTCTGGAATGGACTGACACATCTGGGGGACTCTTGGAATGGTGGCACGACCCTGGAGTTCCTCTCGCCTTTCCTGTGGAGAGCGCCTCCTCTTGAGATGCGACGGGAACGCCGGGAATTCTTTCCCTACGAAACAGGGAAAGGATCCCTCATCTCGAGCTAGGAGGCGGAAACGGGGCTCCCCTGGATGTGTGCGGGACCCACGTGCTTCCTCTCGAGTGGAGACGGGTATGTCGGGGAACTTCTTGAGTTGCAGCAAGGGTGTGAAGGACCCTTTGGAAGTTCCAGTGGTTAGACGTGATTAGCCTCGAGAAGCCTCAGCGGAAATGGGCCTCATCTCGCCTGGAGGTGAAAACCTCCTGGATTTTCTCGAGTTGCGGCAGGTGCTCTCGACTTACGACGGGGACCTCAGGGACCCGCTCTGCTGGCCTCAGGAAAGGCCAGTCCCCATGCGAGTTCCTCGGGGGCGTCTCGGGATTCCTCTCCCGTCGATGCCGGAGCCTAAGACCTTGTGTGGAGTCGGGGCCGGAACCTGAGGATTCCTCTCCAGTGCTGACATGGATCTTGGGGTACTTCTGGAGTCTCCCCAGGGGAGTCAGTCCTCGTCTCGAATGCGGGCATGCACTTGCGCTTTCCTCCAGAGCGGTAGCAGCAGTGTCACGCAGTCCGCCGCGTGGATCAAAGGATCTATGTTTTTCCCTCGAGTCTTTCCCACGAGGCTTTCCCACGAGGCTTTCCCACAGGGCTGTCCCACGTGCACACGTGGTGGGAGTCGATCCTCGGCTTGAACGTCAAGGCAGTGCAGGGAAAACAGGTTCCTCTGGAATGGACTGACACATCTGGGGGACTCTTGGAATGGTGGCACGACCCTGGAGTTCCTCTCGCCTTTCCTGTGGAGAGCGACTCCTCTTGAGATGCGACGGGAACGCCGGGAATTCTTTCCCTACGAAACAGGGAAAGGATCCCTCATCTCGAGCTAGGAGGCGGAAACGGGGCTCCCCTGGATGTGTGCGGGACCCACGTGCTTCCTCTCGAGTGGAGACGGGTATGTCGGGGAACTTCTTGAGTTGCAGCAATGGTGTGAAGGACCCTTTGGAAGTTCCAGTGGTTAGAAGTGATTAGCCTCGAGAAGCCTCAGCGGAAATGGGCCTCATCTCGCCTGGAGGGCAAAACCTCCTGGATTTTCTCGAGTTGCCGCAGGTGCTCTCGACTTACGACGGGGACCTCAGGGACCCGCTCTGGTGGCCTCAGGAAAGGCCAGTCCCCATGCGAGTTCCTCGGGGGCGTCTCGGGATTCCTCTCCCGTCGATGCCGGGGCCTAAGACCTTGTGTGGAGTCGGGGCCGGAACCTGAGGATTCCTCTCCAGTGCTGACATGGATCTGGGGTACTTCTGGAGTCTCCCCAGGGGAGTCAGTCCTCGTCTCGAATGCGGGCATGCACTTGCGCTTTCCTCCAGAGCGGTAGCAGCAGTGTCACGCAGTCCGCCGCGTGGATCAAAGGATCTATGGTTTTCCCTCGAGTCTTTCCCACGAGGCTTTCCCACGAGGCTTTCCCACAGGGCTGTCCCACGTGCACACGTGGTGGGAGTCGATCCTCGGCTTGAACGTCAAGGCAGTGCAGGGAAAACAGGTTCCTCTGGAATGGACTGACACATCGGGGGGACTCTTGGAATGGTGGCACGACCCTGGAGTTCCTCTCGCCTTTCCTGTGGAGAGCGCCTCCTCTTGAGATGCGACGGGAACGCCGGGAATTCTTTCCCTACGAAACAGGGAAAGGATCCCTCATCTCGAGCTAGGAGGCGGAAACGGGGCTCCCCTGGATGTGTGCGGGACCCCACGTGCTTCCTCTCGAGTGGAGACGGGTATGTCGGGGAACTTCTTGAGTTGCAGCAATGGTGTGAAGGACCCTTTGGAAGTTCCAGTGGTTAGATGTGATTGGCCTCGAGAAGCCTCAGCGGAAATGGGCCTCATCTCGCCTGGAGGGCAAAACCTCCTGGATTTTCTCGAGTTGCGGCAAGTGCTCTCGACTTACGACGGGGACCTCAGGGACCCGCTCTGGTGGCCTCAGGAAAGGCCAGTCCCCATGCGAGTTCCTCGGGGGCCTCTCGGGATTCCTCTCCCGTCGATGCCGGGGCCTAAGACCTTGTGTGGAGTCGGGGCCGGAACCTGAGGATTCCTCTCCAGTGCTGACATGGATCTTGGGGTACTTCTGGAGTCTCCCCAGGGGAGTCAGTCCTCGTCTCGAATGTGGGCATGCATTGCGCTTTCTCCAGAACGGTAGCAGCAGTGTCACGCAGTCCGCCGCGTGGATCAAAGGATCTATGGTTTTCCCTCGAGTCTTTCCCACGAGGCTTTCCCACGAGGCTTTCCCACAGGGCTGTCCCACATGCACACGTGGTGGGAGTCGATCCTCGGCTTGAACGTCAAGGCAGTGCAGGGAAAACAGGTTCCTCTGGAATGGACTGACTCATCTGGGGGACTCTTGGAATGGTGGCACGACCCTGGAGTTCCTCTCGCCTTTCCTGTGGAGAGCGCCTCCTCTTGAGATGCGACGGGAACCCCGGGAATTCTTTCCCTACGAAACAGGGAAAGGATCCCTCATCTAGAGCTAGGAGGCGGAAACGGGGCTCCCCTGGATGTGTGCGGGACACCACGTGCTTCCTCTCGAGTGGAGACGGGTATGTCCGGGAACTTCTTGAGTTGCAGCAACGGTGTGAAGGACCCTTTGGAAGTTCCAGTGGTTAGATGTGATTGGCCTCGAGAAGCCTCAGCGGAAATGGGCCTCATCTCGCCTGGAGGGCAAAACCTCCTGGATTTTCTCGAGTTGCGGCAGGTGCTCTCGACTTACGACGGGGACCTCAGGGACCCGCTCTGGTGGCCTCAGGAAAGGCCAGTCCCCATGCGAGTTCCTCGGGGGCCTCTCGGGATTCCTCTCCCGTCGATGCCGGGGCCTAAGACCTTGTGTGGAGTCGGGGCCGGAACCTGAGGATTCCTCTCCAGTGCTGACATGGATCTTGGGGTACTTCTGGAGTCTCCCCAGGGGAGTCAGTCCTCGTCTCGAATGCGGGCATGCACTTGCGCTTTCCTCCAGAGCGGTAGCAGCAGTGTCACGCAGTCCGCCGCGTGGATCAAAGGATCTATGGTTTTCCCTCGAGTCTTTCCCACGAGGCTTTCCCACGAGGCTTTCCCACAGGGCTGTCCCACGTGCACACGTGGTGGGAGTCGATCCTCGGCTTGAACGTCAAGGCAGTGCAGGGAAAACAGGTTCCTCTGGAATGGACTGACACATCTGGGGGACTCTTGGAATGGTGTCACGACCCTGGAGTTCCTCTCGCCTTTCCTGTGGAGAGCGCCTCCTCTTGAGATGCGACAGGAACGCCGGGAATTCTTTCCCTATGAAACAGGGAAAGGATCCCTCATCTCGAGCTAGGAGGCGGAAACGGGGCTCCCCTGGATGTGTGCGGGACCCCACGTGCTTCCTCTCGAGTGCAGACGGGTATGTCGGGGAACTTCTTGAGTTGCAGCAATGCTGTGAAGGTCCCTTTGGAAGTTCCAGTGGTTAGATGTGATTGGCCTCGAGAAGCCTCAGCGGAAATGGGCCTCATCTCGCCTGGAGGGCAAAACCTCCTGGATTTTCTCGAGTTGCGGCAGGTGCTCTCGACTTACGACGGGGACCTCAGGGACCCGCTCTGGTGGCCTCAGGAAAGGCCAGTCCCCATGCGATTTCCTCGGGGGCCTCTCGGGATTCCTCTCCCCTCGATGCCGTGGCCTAAGACCTTGTGTTGAGTCGGGGCCGGAACATGAGGATTCCTCTCCAGTGCTGACATGAATCTTGGGGTACTTCTGGAGTCTCCCCAGGGGAGTCAGTCCTTGTCTCGAATGCGGGCATGCACTTGCGCTTTCCTCCAGAGCGGTAGCAGCAGTGTCACGCAGTCCTCCGCATGGATCAAAGGATCTATGATTTTCCCTCGAGTCTTTCCCACGAGGCTTTCCCACGAGGCTTTCCCACAGGGCTGTCCCACGTGCACACGTGGTGGGAGTCGATCCTCGGCTTGAACGTCAAGGCAGTGCAGGGAAAACAGGTTCCTCTGGAATGGACTATCACATCTGGGGGACTCTTGGAATGGTGGCACGACCCTGGAGTTCCTCTCGCCTTTCCTGTGGAGAGCGCCTCCTCTTGAGATGCGACGGGAACGCCGGGAATTCTTTCCCTACGAAACAGGGAAAGGATCCCTCATCTCGAGCTAGGAGGCGGAAACGGGGCTCCCCTGGATGTGTGCGGGACACCACGTGCTTCCTCTCGAGTGCAGACGGGTATGTCGGGGAACTTCTTGAGTTCCAGCAAGGGTGTGAAGGACCCTTTGGAAGGTCCAGTGGTTAGATGTGATTGGCCTGGAGAAGCCTCAGCAGAAATGGGCCTCATCTCGCCTGGAGGGCAAAACCTCCTGGATTTTCTCGAGTTGCGGCAGGTGCTCTCGACTTACGACGGGGACCTCAGGGACCCGCTCTGGTGGCCTCAGGAAAGGCCAGTCCCCATGCGAGTTCCTCGGGGGCGTCTCGGGATTCCTCTCCCGTCGATGCCGGGGCCGAAGACCTTGTGTGGAGTCGGGGCTGGAACCTGAGGATTCCTCTCCAGTGCTGACATGGATCTTGGGGTACTTCTGGAGTCTCCCCAGGGGAGTCAGTCTTCGTCTCGAATGCGGGCATGCATTGCGCTTTCCTCCAGAGCGTTAGCAGCAGTGTCACGCAGTCCGCCGCGTGGATCAAAGGATCTATGGTTTTCCCTCGAGTCTTTCCCACAAGGCTTTCCCACGAGGCTTTCCCACAGGGCTGTCCCACGTGCACACGTGGTGGGAGTCGATCCTCGGCTTGAACGTCAAGGCAGTGCAGGGAAAACAGGTTCCTCTGGAATGGACTGACTCATCTGGGGGACTCTTGGAATGGTGGCACGACCCTGGAGTTACTCTCGCCTTTCCTGTGGAGAGCGCCTCCTCTTGAGATGCGACGGGAACGCCGGGAATTCTTTCCCTACGAAACAGGGAAAGATCCCTCATCTCGAGCTAGGAGGCGGAAACGGGGCTCCCCTGGATGTGTGCGGGACACCACGTGCTTCCTCTCGAGTGCAGACGGGTATGTCTGGGAACTTCTTGAGTTGCAGCAATGGTGTGAAGGACCCTTTGGAAGTTCCAGTGGTTAGATGTGATTGGCCTGGAGAAGCCTCAGCGGAAATGGGCCTCATCTCGCCTGGAGGGCAAAACCTCCTGGATTTTCTCGAGTTGCGGCAGGTGCTCTCGACTTACGACGGGGACCTCAGGGAACCGCTCTGGTGGCCTCAGGAAAGGCCAGTCCCCATGCGAGTTCCTCGGGGGCCTCTCGGGATTCCTCTCCCGTCGATGCCGGGGCCTAAGACCTTGTGTGGAGTCGGGGCCGGAACCTGAGGATTCCTCTCCAGTGCTGACATGGATCTTGGGGTACTTCTGGAGTCTCCCTAGGGGAGTCAGTCCTCGTCTCGAATGCGGGCATGCACTTGCGCTTTCCTCCAGAGCGGTAGCAGTAGTGTCACTCAGTCCGCCGCGTGGATCAAAGGATGTTTGGTTTTCCCTCGAGTCTTTCCCACGAGGCTTTCCCACGAGGCTGTCCCACGTGCACACGTGGTGGGAGTCGATCCTCGGCTTGAACGTCAAGGCAGTGCAGGGAAAACAGGTTCCTCTGGAATGGACTGACACATCTGGGGGACTCTTGGAATGGTGGCACGACCTTGGAGTTCCTCTCGCCTTTCCTGTGGAGAGCGCCTCCTCTTGAGATGCGACGGGAACGCTGGGAATTCTTTCCCTACGAAACAGGGAAAGGATCCCTCATCTCGAGCTAGGAGGCGGAAACGGGGCTCCCCTGGATGTGTGCGGGACCCCACGTGCTTCCTCTCGAGTGGAGACGGGTATGTCGGGGAACTTCTTGAGTTGCAGCAAGGGTGTGAAGGACCCTTTGGAAGTTCCAGTGGTTAGACGTGATTAGCCTCGAGAAGCCTCAGCGGAAATGGGCCTCATCTCGCCTGGAGGGCAAAACCTCGTGGATTTTCTCGAGTTGCGGCAGGTGCTCTCGGCTTACGACGGGGACCTCAGGGACCCGCTCTGGTGGCCTCAGGAAAGGCCAGTCCCCATGCGAGTTCCTCGGGGGCCTCTCGGGATTCCTCTCCCATCGATGCCGGGGCCTAAGACCTTGTGTGGAGTCGGGGCCGGAACCTGAGGATTCCTCTCCAGTGCTGACATGGATCTTGGGGTACTTCTGGAGTCTCCCCAGGGGAGTCAGTCCTCGTCTCGA
Organism: Ovis canadensis; assembly: GCF_042477335.2. Lineage (NCBI taxonomy): Eukaryota > Metazoa > Chordata > Mammalia > Artiodactyla > Bovidae > Ovis > Ovis canadensis. The sequence goes on from NC_091252.1 coordinate 7,861,026, forward strand.
ATGCGGGCATGCACTTGCGCTTTCCTCCAGAGCGGTAGCAGCAGTGTCACGCAGTCCGCCGCGTGGATCAAAGCATCTATGGTTTTCCCTCGAGTCTTTCCCACGAGGCTTTCCCACGAGGTTTTCCCACAGGGCTTTCCCACGTGCACACGTGGTGGGAGTCGATCCTCGGATTGAACGTCAAGGCAGTGCAGGGAAAACAGGTTCCTCTGGAATGGACTGACACATCTGGGGGACTCTTGGAATGGTGGCACGACCCTGGAGTTCCTCTCGCCTTTCCTGTGGAGAGCGCCTCCTCTTGAGATGCGACGGGATCGCCGGGAAATCTTTCCCTACGAAACAGGGAAAGGATCCCTCATCTCGAGCTATGAGGCGGAAACGGGGCTCCCCTGGATGTGTGCGGGACCCCACGTGCTTCCTCTCGAGTGCAGACGGGTATGTCGGGGAACTTCTTGAGTTGCAGCAATGCTGTGAAGGTCCCTTTGGAAGTTCCAGTGGTTAGATGTGATTGGCCTCGAGAAGCCTCAGCGGAAATGGGCCTCATCTCGCCTGGAGGGCAAAACCTCCTGGATTTTCTCGAGTTGCGGCAGGTGCTCTCGACTTACGACGGGGACCTCAGGGACCCGCTCTGGTGGCCTCAGGAAAGGCCAGTCCCCATGCGAGTTCCTCGGGGGCCTCTCGGGATTCCTCTCCCGTTGATGCCGGGGCCTAAGACCTTGTGTGGAGTCGGTGCCGGAACCTGAGGATTCCTCTCCAGTGCTGACATGGATCTTGGGGTACTTCTGGAGTCTCCCCAGGGGAGTCAGTCCTCGTCTCGAATGCGGGCATGTATTGCGCTTTCCTCCAGAGCGTTAGCAGCAGTGTCACGCAGTCCGCCGCGTGGATCAAAGGATCTATGGTTTTCCCTCGAGTCTTTCCCACGAGGCTTTCCCACGAGGCTTTCCCACAGGGCTGTCCCACGTGCACACGTGGTGGGAGTCGATCCTCGGCTTGAACGTCAAGGCAGTGCAGGGAAAACAGGTTCCTCTGGAATGGACTGACACATCTGGGGGACTCTTGGAATGGTGGCACGACCCTGGAGTTCCTCTCGCCTTTCCTGTGGAGAGCGCCTCCTCTTGAGATGCGACGGGAACGCCGGGAATTCTTTCCCAACGAAACAGGGAAAGGATCCCTCATCTCGAGCTAGGAGGCGGAAACGGGGCTCCCCTGGATGTGTGCGGGACCCCACGTGCTTCCTCTCGAGTGGAGACGGGTATGTCGGGGAACTTCTTGAGTTGCAGCAAGGGTGTGAAGGACCCTTTGGAAGGTCCAGTGGTTAGATGTGATTGGCCTCGAGAAGCCTCAGCGGAAATGGGCCTCATCTCGCCTGGAGGGCATAACCTCCTGGATTTTCTCGAGTTGCGGCAGGTGCTCTCGAATTACGACGGGGACCTCAGGGACCCGCTCTGGTGGCCTCAGGAAAGGCCAGTCCCCATGCGATTTCCTCGGGGGCCTCTCGGGATTCCTCTCCCCTCGATGCCGTAGCCTAAGACCTTGTGTTGAGTCGGGGCCGGAACATGAGGATTCCTCTCCAGTGCTGACATGAATCTTGGGGTACTTCTGGAGTCTCCCCAGGGGAGTCAGTCCTCGTCTCGAATGCGGGCATGCACTTGCGCTTTCCTCCAGAGCGGTAGCAGCAGTGTCACGCAGTCCGCCGCATGGATCAAAGGATCTATGATTTTCCCTCGAGTCTTTCCCACGAGGCTTTCCCACGAGGCTTTCCCACAGGGCTGTCCCACGTGCACACGTGGTGGGAGTCGATCCTCGGCTTGAACGTCAAGGCAGTGCAGGGAAAACAGGTTCCTCTGGAATGGACTATCACATCTGGGGGACTCTTGGAATGGTGGCATGACCCTGGAGTTCCTCTCGCCTTTCCTGTGGAGAGCGCCTCCTCTTGAGATGCGACGGGAACGCCGGGAATTCTTTCCCTACGAAACAGGGAAAGGATCCCTCATCTCGAGCTAGGAGGCGGAAACGGGGCTCCCCTGGATGTGTGCGGGACACCACGTGCTTCCTCTCGAGTGGAGACGGGTATGTCGGGGAACTTCTTGAGTTGCAGCAAGGGTGTGAAGGACCCTTTGGAAGGTCCAGTGGTTAGATGTGATTGGCCTCGAGAAGCCACAGCGGAAATGGGCCTCATCTCGCCTGGAGGGCAAAACCTCCTGGATTTTCTCGAGTTGCGGCAGGTGCTCTCGACTTACGACGGGGACCTCAGGGACCCGCTCTGGTGGCCTCAGGAAAGGCCAGTCCCCATGCGAGTTCCTCGGGGGCGTCTCGGGATTCCTCTCCCGTGGATGCCGGGGCCTAAGACCTTGTGTGGAGTCGGGGCTGGAACCTGAGGATTCCTCTCCAGTGCTGACATGGATCTTGGGGTACTTCTGGAGTCTCCCCAGGGGAGTCAGTCTTCGTCTCGAATGCGGGCATGCATTGCGCTTTCCTCCAGAGCGTTAGCAGCAGTGTCACGCAGTCCGCCGCGTGGATCAAAGGATCTATGGTTTTCCCTCGAGTCTTTCCCACAAGGCTTTCCCACGAGGCTTTCCCACAGGGCTGTCCCACGTGCACACGTGGTGGGAGTCGATCCTCGGCTTGAACGTCAAGGCAGTGCAGGGAAAACAGGTTCCTCTGGAATGGACTGACTCATCTGGGGGACTCTTGGAATGGTGGCACGACCCTGGAGTTACTCTCGCCTTTCCTGTGGAGAGCGCCTCCTCTTGAGATGCGACGGGAACGCCGGGAATTCTTTCCCTACGAAACAGGGAAAGATCCCTCATCTCGAGCTAGGAGGCGGAAACGGGGCTCCCCTGGATGTGTGCGGGACACCACGTGCTTCCTCTCGAGTGCAGACGGGTATGTCTGGGAACTTCTTGAGTTGCAGCAATGGTGTGAAGGACCCTTTGGAAGTTCCAGTGGTTAGATGTGATTGGCCTCGAGAAGCCTCAGCGGAAATGGGCCTCATCTCGCCTGGAGGGCAAAACCTCCTGGATTTTCTCGAGTTGCGGCAGGTGCTCTCGACTTACGACGGGGACCTCAGGGAACCGCTCTGGTGGCCTCAGGAAAGGCCAGTCCCCATGCGAGTTCCTCGGGGGCCTCTCGGGATTCCTCTCCCGTCGATGCCGGGGCCTAAGACCTTGTGTGGAGTCGTGGCCGGAACCTGAGGATTCCTCTCCAGTGCTGACATGGATCTTGGGGTACTTCTGGAGTCTCCCTAGGGGAGTCAGTCCTCGTCTCGAATGCGGGCATGCACTTGCGCTTTCCTCCAGAGCGGCAGCAGTAGTGTCACTCAGTCCGCCGCGTGGATCAAAGGATGTTTGGTTTTCCCTCGAGTCTTTCCCACGAGGCTTTCCCACGAGGCTGTCCCACGTGCACACGTGGTGGGAGTCGATCCTCGGCTTGAACGTCAAGGCAGTGCAGGGAAAACAGGTTCCTCTGGAATGGACTGACACATCTGGGGGACTCTTGGAATGGTGGCACGACCTTGGAGTTCCTCTCGCCTTTCCTGTGGAGAGCGCCTGCTCTTGAGATGCGACGGGAACGCTGGGAATTCTTTCCCTACGAAACAGGGAAAGGATCCCTCATCTCGAACTAGGAGGCGGAAACGGGGCTCCCCTGGATGTGTGCGGGACCCCACGTGCTTCCTCTCGAGTGGAGACGGGTATGTCGGGGAACTTCTTGAGTTGCAGCAAGGGTGTGAAGGACCCTTTGGAAGTTCCAGTGGTTAGACGTGATTAGCCTCGAGAAGCCTCAGCGGAAATGGGCCTCATCTCGCCTGGAGGGCAAAACCTCCTGGATTTTCTCGAGTTGCGGCAGGTGCTCTCGACTTACGACGGGGACCTCAGGGACCCGCTCTGGTGGCCTCAGGAAAGGCCAGTCCCCATGCGAGTTCCTCGGGGGCCTCTCGGGATTCCTCTCCCATCGATGCCGGGGCCTAAGACCTTGTGTGGAGTCGGGGCCGGAACCTGAGGATTCCTCTCCAGTGCTGACATGGATCTTGGGGTACTTCTGGAGTCTCCCCAGGGGAGTCAGTCCTCGTCTCGAATGCGGGCATGCACTTGCGCTTTCCTCCAGAGCGGTAGCAGCAGTGTCACGCAGTCCGCCGCGTGGATCAAAGGATCTATGGTTTTCCCTCGAGTCTTTCCCACGAGGCTTTCCCACGAGGTTTTCCCACAGGGCTTTCCCACGTGCACACGTGGTGGGAGTCGATCCTCGGATTGAACGTCAAGGCAGTGCAGGGAAAACAGGTTCCTCTGGAATGGACTGACACATCTGGGGGACTCTTGGAATGGTGGCACGACCCTGGAGTTCCTCTCGCCTTTCCTGTGGAGAGCGCCTCCTCTTGAGATGCGACGGGATCGCCGGGAAATCTTTCCCTACGAAACAGGGAAAGGATCCCTCATCTCGAGCTAGGAGGCGGAAACGGGGCTCCCCTGGATGTGTGCGGGACCCTCGTGCTTCCTCTCGAGTGGAGACGGGTCTGTCGGGGAACTTCTTGAGTTGCAGCAAGGGTGTGAAGGACCCTTTGGAAGTTCCATTGGTTAGATGTGATTGGCCTCGAGAAGCCTCAGCGGAAATGGGCCTCATCTCGCCTGGAGGGCATAACCTCCTGGATTTTCTCGAGTTGCGGCAGGTGCTCTCGACTTACGACGGGGACCTCAGGGACCCGCTCTGGTGGCCTCAGGAAAGGCCAGTCCCCATGCGATTTCCTCGGGGGCCTCTCGGGATTCCTCTCCCCTCGATGCCGTGGCCTAAGACCTTGTGTTGAGTCGGGGCCGGAACATGAGGATTCCTCTCCAGTGCTGACATGGATCTTGGGGTACTTCTGGTGTCTCCCCAGGGGAGTCAGTCCTCGTCTCGAATGCGGGCATGCACTTGCGCTTTCCTCCAGAGCGGTAGCAGCAGTGTCACGCAGTCCGCCGCATGGATCAAAGGATCTATGGTTTTCCCTCGAGTCTTTCCCACGAGGCTTTCCCACGAGGCTTTCCCACAGGGCTGTCCCACGTGCACACGTGGTGGGAGTCGATCCTCGGCTTGAACGTCAAGGCAGTGCAGGGAAAACAGGTTCCTCTGGAATGGACTGACACATCTGGGGGACTCTTGGAATGGTGTCACGACCCTGGAGTTCCTCTCGCCTTTCCTGTGGAGAGCGCCTCCTCTTGAGATGCGACGGGAACGCCGGGAATTCATTCCCTACGAAACAGGGAAAGGATCCCTCATCTCGAGCTAGGAGGCGGAAACGGGCCTCCCCGGGATGTGTGCGGGACCCCACGTGCTTCCTCTCGAGTGGAGACGGGTATGTCGGGGAACTTCTTGAGTTGCAGCAATGGTTTGAAGGACCCTTTGGAAGTTCCAGTGGTTAGACGTGATTGGCCTCGAGAAGCCTCAGCGGAAATGGGCCTCATCTCGCCTGGAGGGCAAAACCTCCTGGATTTTCTCGAGTTGCGGCAGGTGCTCTCGACTTACGACAGGGACCTCAGGGACCCGCTCTGGTGGCCTCAGGAAAGGCCAGTCCCCATGCGAGTTCCTCGGGGGCCTCTCGGGATTCCTCTCCCGTCGATGCCGGGGCCTAAGACCTTGTGTGGATTTGGGGCCGGAACCTGAGGATTCCTTTCCAGTGCTGACATGGATCTTGGGGTACTTCTGGAGTCTCCCCAGGGGAGTCAGTCCTCGTCTCGAATGCGGGCATGCACTTGCGCTTTCCTCCAGAGCGGTAGCAGCAGTGTCACGCAGTTCGTCGCGTGGATCAAAGGATCTATGGTTTTCCCTCGAGTCTTTCCCACGAGGCTTTCCCACGAGGCTTTCCCACAGGGCTGTCCCACGTGCACACGTGGTGGGAGTCGATCCTCGGCTTGAACGTAAAGGCAGTGCAGGGAAAACAGGTTCCTCTGGAATGGACTGACACATCTGGGGGACTCTTGGAATGGTGGCATGACCCTGGAGTTCCTCTCGCCTTTCCTGTGGAGAGCGCCTCCTCTTGAGATGCGACGGGAACGCCGGGAATTCTTTCCCTACGAAACAGGGAAAGGATCCCTCATCTCGAGCTAGGAGGCGGAAACGGGGCTCCCCTGGATGTGTGCGGGACACCACGTGCTGCCTCTCGAGTGTAGACGCGTATGTCGGGGAACTTCTTGAGTTGCAGCAAGGGTGTGAAGGACCCTTTGGAAAGTCCAGTGGTTAGATGTGATTGGCCTGGAGAAGCTTCAGCGGAAATGGGCCTCATCTCGCCTGGAGGGCAAAACCTCCTGGATTTTCTCGAGTTGCGGCAGGTGCTCTCGACTTACGACGGGGACCTCAGGGAACCGCTCTGGTGGCCTCAGGAAAGGCCAGTCCCCATGCGAGTTCCTCGGGGGCCTCTCGGGATTCCTCTCCCGTCGATGCCGGGGCCTAAGACCTTGTGTGGAGTCGGGGCCGGAACCTGAGGATTCCTCTCCAGTGCTGACATGGATCTTGGGGTACTTCTGGAGTCTCCCTAGGGGAGTCAGTCCTCGTCTCGAATGCGGGCATGCACTTGCGCTTTCCTCCAGAGCGGTAGCAGTAGTGTCACTCAGTCCGCCGCGTGGATCAAAGGATGTTTGGTTTTCCCTCGAGTCTTTCCCACGAGGCTTTCCCACGAGGCTGTCCCACGTGCACACGTGGTGGGAGTCGATCCTCGGCTTGAACGTCAAGGCAGTGCAGGGAAAACAGGTTCCTCTGGAATGGACTGACACATCTGGGGGACTCTTGGAATGGTGGCACGACCTTGGAGTTCCTCTCGCCTTTCCTGTGGAGAGCGCCTCCTCTTGAGATGCGACGGGAACGCTGGGAATTCTTTCCCTACGAAACAGGGAAAGGATCCCTCATCTCGAGCTAGGAGGCGGAAACGGGGCTCCCCTGGATGTGTGCGGGACCCCACGTGCTTCCTCTCGAGTGGAGACGGGTATGTCGGGGAACTTCTTGAGTTGCAGCAAGGGTGTGAAGGACCCTTTGGAAGTTCCAGTGGTTAGACGTGATTAGCCTCGAGAAGCCTCAGCGGAAATGGGCCTCATCTCGCCTGGAGGGCAAAACCTCGTGGATTTTCTCGAGTTGCGGCAGGTGCTCTCGACTTACGACGGGGACCTCAGGGACCCGCTCTGGTGGCCTCAGGAAAGGCCAGTCCCCATGCGAGTTCCTCGGGGGCCTCTCGGGATTCCTCTCCCATCGATGCCGGGGCCTAAGACCTTGTGTGGAGTCGGGGCCGGAACCTGAGGATTCCTCTCCAGTGCTGACATGGATCTTGGGGTACTTCTGGAGTCTCCCCAGGGGAGTCAGTCCTCGTCTCGAATGCGGGCATGCACTTGCGCTTTCCTCCAGAGCGGTAGCAGCAGTGTCACGCAGTCCGCCGCGTAGATCAAAGCATCTATGGTTTTCCCTCGTGTCTTTCCCACGAGGCTTTCCCACGAGGTTTTCCCACAGGGCTGTCCCACGTGCACACGTGGTGGGAGTCGATCCTCGGATTGAACGTCAAGGCAGTGCAGGGAAAACAGGTTCCTCTGGAATGGACTGACACATCTGGGGGACTCTTGGAATGGTGGCACGACCCTGGAGTTCCTCTCGCCTTTCCTGTGGAGAGCGCCTCCTCTTGAGATGCGACGGGATCGCCGGGAAATCTTTCCCTACGAAACAGGGAAAGGATCCCTCATCTCGAGCTATGAGGCGGAAACGGGGCTCCCCTGGATGTGTGCGGGACCCCACGTGCTTCCTCTCGAGTGCAGACGGGTATGTCGGGGAACTTCTTGAGTTGCAGCAATGCTGTGAAGGTCCCTTTGGAAGTTCCAGTGGTTAGATGTGATTGGCCTCGAGAAGCCTCAGCGGAAATGGGCCTCATCTCGCCTGGAGGGCAAAACCTCCTGGATTTTCTCGAGTTGCGGCAGGTGCTCTCGACTTACGACGGGGACCTCAGGGACCCGCTCTGGTGGCCTCAGGAAAGGCCAGTCCCCATGCGAGTTCCTCGGGGGCCTCTCGGGATTCCTCTCCCGTTGATGCCGGGGCCTAAGACCTTGTGTGGAGTCGGTGCCGGAACCTGAGGATTCCTCTCCAGTGCTGACATGGATCTTGGGGTACTTCTGGAGTCTCCCCAGGGGAGTCAGTCCTCGTCTCGAATGCGGGCATGTATTGCGCTTTCCTCCAGAGCGTTAGCAGCAGTGTCACGCAGTCCGCCGCGTGGATCAAAGGATCTATGGTTTTCCCTCGAGTCTTTCCCACGAGGCTTTCCCACGAGGCTTTCCCACAGGGCTGTCCCACGTGCACACGTGGTGGGAGTCGATCCTCGGCTTGAACGTCAAGGCAGTGCAGGGAAAACAGGTTCCTCTGGAATGGACTGACACATCTGGGGGACTCTTGGAATGGTGGCACGACCCTGGAGTTCCTCTCGCCTTTCCTGTGGAGAGCGCCTCCTCTTGAGATGCGACGGGAACGCCTGGAATTCTTTCCCAACGAAACAGGGAAAGGATCCCTCATCTCGAGCTAGGAGGCGGAAACGGGGCTCCCCTGGATGTGTGCGGGACACCACGTGCTTCCTCTCGAGTGGAGACGGGTATGTCGGGGAACTTCTTGAGTTGCAGCAAGGGTGTGAAGGACCCTTTGGAAGGTCCAGTGGTTAGATGTGATTGGCCTCGAGAAGCCTCAGCGGAAATGGGCCTCATCTCGCCTGGAGGGCATAACCTCCTGGATTTTCTCGAGTTGCGGCAGGTGCTCTCGACTTACGACGGGGACCTCAGGGACCCGCTCTGGTGGCCTCAGGAAAGGCCAGTCCCCATGCGATTTCCTCGGGGGCCTCTCGGGATTCCTCTCCCCTCGATGCCGTGGCCTAAGACCTTGTGTTGAGTCGGGGCCGGAACATGAGGATTCCTCTCCAGTGCTGACATGAATCTTGGGGTACTTCTGGAGTCTCCCCAGGGGAGTCAGTCCTCGTCTCGAATGCGGGCATGCACTTGCGCTTTCCTCCAGAGCGGATTGCAGCAGTGTCACGCAGTCCGCCGCGTGGATCAAAGGATCTATGGTTTTCCCTCGAGTCTTTCCCACGAGGCTTTCCCACGAGGCTTTCCCACAGGGCTGTCCCACGTGCACACGTGGTGGGAGTCGATCCTCGGCTTGAACGTCAAGGCAGTGCAGGGAAAACAGGTTCCTCTGGAATGGACTGACACATCTGGGGGACTCTTGGAATGGTGGCATGACCCTGGAGTTCCTCTCGCCTTTCCTGTGGAGAGCGCCTCCTCTTGAGATGCGACGGGAACGCCGGGAATTCTTTCCCTACGACACAGGGAAAGGATCCCTCATCTCGAGCTAGGAGGCGGAAACGGGGCTCCCCTGGATGTGTGCGGGACCCACGTGCTTCCTCTCGAGTGGAGACGGGTATGTCGGGGAACATCTTGAGTTGCAGCAAGGGTGTGAAGGACCCTTTGGAAGTTCCAGTGGTTAGACGTGATTGGCCTCGAGAAGCCTCAGCGGAAATGGGTCTCATCTCGCCTGGAGGGCAAAACCTCCTGGATTTTCTCGAGTTGAGGCAGGTACTCTCGACTTACGACGGGGACCTCAGGGAACCGCTCTGGTGGCCTCAGGAAATTCCAGTCCCCATGCGAGTTCCTCGGGGTCCTCTCGGGATTCCTCTCCCGTCGATGCCGGGGCCTAAGACCTTGTGTGGAGTCGGGGCCGGAACCTGAGGATTCCTCTCCAGTGCTGACATGGATCTTGGGGTACTTCTGGAGTCTCCCCAGGGGAGTCAGTCCTCGTCTCGAATGCGGGCATGCACTTGCGCTTTCCTCCAGAGCGGTAGCAGCAGTGTCACGCAGTCCGCCGCGTGGATCAAAGGATCTATGGTTTTCCCTCGAGTCTTTCCCACGAGGCTTTCCCACGAGGCTTTCCCACAGGGCTGTCCCACGTGCACACGTGGTGGGAGTCGATCCTCGGCTTGAACGTCAAGGCAATGCAGGGAAAACAGGTTCCTCTGGAATGGACTGACACATCTGGGGGACTCTTGGAATGGTGTCACGACCCTGGAGTTCCTCTCGCCTTTGTGGAGAGCGCCTCCTCTTGAGATGCGAAGGGAACGCCGGGAATTCTTTCCCTATGAAACAGGGAAAGGATCCCTCATCTCGAGCTAGGAGGCGGAAAAGGGGCTCCCCTGGATGTGTGCGGGACACCACGTGCTTCCTCTCGAGTGGAGACGGGTATGTCGGGGAACTTCTTGAGTTGCAGCAATGGTGTGAAGGACCCTTTGGAAGTTCCAGTGGTTAGATGTGATTGGCCTCGAGAAGCCTCAGCGGAAATGGGCCTCATCTCGCCTGGAGGGCAAAACCTCCTGGATTTTCTCGAGTTGCGGCAGGTGCTCTCGACTTACGATGGGGACCTCAGGGAACCGCTCTGGTGGCCTCAGGAAAGGCCAGTCCCCATGCGAGTTCCTCGGGGGCGTCTCTGGATTCCTCTCCCGTCGATGCCGGGGCCTAAGACCTTGTGTGGAGTCGGTGCCGGAACCTGAGGATTCCTCTCCAGTGCTGACATGGATCTTGGGGTACTTCTGGAGTCTCCCCAGGGGAGTCAGTCCTCGTCTCGAATGCGGGCATGCACTTGCGCTTTCCTCCAGAGCGGTAGCAGCAGTGTCACGCAGTCCGCCGCGTGGATCAAAGGATCTATGGTTTTCCCTCGAGTCTTTCCCACGAGGCTTTCCCACGAGGCTTTCCCACAGGGCTGTCCCCCGTGCACACGTGGTGGGAATCGATCCTCTGCTTGAACGTCAAGGCAGTGCAGGAAAAACAGGTTCCTCTGGAATGGACTGACACATCTGGGGGACTCTTGGAATGGTGTCACGACCCTGGAGTTCCTCTCGCCTTTCCTGTGGAGAGCGCCTCCTCTTGAGATGCGACGGGAACGCCGGGAATTCTTTCCCTACGAAACAGGGAAAGGATCCCTCATCTCGAGCTAGGAGGCGGAAACAGGGCTCCCCTGGATGTGTGCGGGACCCCACGTGCTTCCTCTCGAGTGCAGACGGGTATGTCGGGGAACTTCTTGAGTTGCAGCAATGGTGTGAAGGACCCTTTGGAAGTTCCAGTGGTTAGATGTGATTGGCCTCGAGAAGCCTCAGCGGAAATGGGCCTCATCTCGCCTGGAGGGCAAAACCTCCTGGATTTTCTCGAGTTGCGGCAGGTGCTCTCAACTTACGACGGGGACCTCAGGGAACCGCTCTGGTGGCCTCAGGAAAGGCCAGTCCCCATGCGAGTTCCTCGGGGCCTCTCGGGATTCCTCTCCCGTCGATGCCGGGGCCTAAGACCTTGTGTGGATTCGGGGCCGGAACCTGAGGATTCCTCTCCAGTGCTGACATGGATCTTGGGGTACTTCTGGAGTCTCCCCAGGGGAGTCAGTCCTCGTCTCGAATGCGGGCATGCACTTGCGCTTTCCTCCAGAGCGGTAGCAGCAGTGTCACGCAGTCCGCCGCGTGGATCAAAGGATCTATGGTTTTCCCTCGAGTCTTTCCCACGAGGCTTTCCCACGAGGCTTTCCCACAGGGCTGTCCCACGTGCACACGTGATGGGAGTCGATCCTCGGCTTGAACGTCAAGGCAGTGCAGGGAAAACAGGTTCCTCTGGAATGGACTGACACATCTGGGGGACTCTTGGAATGGTGGCACGACCCTGGAGTTCCTCTCGCCTTTCCTGTGGAGAGCGCCTCCTCTTGAGATGCGACGGGAACGCCGGGAATTCTTTCTCTACGAAACAGGGAAAGGATCCCTCATCTCGAGCTAGGAGGCAGAAACGGGGCTCCCCTGGATGTGTGCGGGACCCACGTGCTTCCTCTCGAGTGGAGACGGGTATGTCGGGGAACTTCTTGAGTTGCAGCAAGGGTGTGAAGGACCCTTTGGAAGTTCCAGTGGTTAGATGTGATTGGCCTCGAGAAGCCTCAGCGGAAATGGGCCTCATCTCGCCTGGAGGGCAAAACCTCCTGGATTTTCTCGAGTTGCGGCAGGTGCTCTCGACTTACGACGGGGACCTCAGGGACCCGCTCTGGTGGCCTCAGGAAAGGCCAGTCCCCATGCGAGTTCCTCGGGGGCCTCTCGGGATTCCTCTCCCGTCGATGCCAGGGCCTAAGACCTTGTGTGGAGTCGGGGCCGGAACCTGAGGATTCCTCTCCAGTGCTGACATGGATCTTGCGGTACTTCTGGAGTCTCCCCAGGGGAGTCAGTCCTCGTCTCGAATGTGGGCATGCACTTGCGCTTTCCTCCAGAGCGGTAGCAGCAGTGTCACGCAGTCCGCCGCGTGGATCAAAGGATCTATGGTTTTCCCTCGAGTCTTTCCCACGAGGCTTTCCCACGAGGCTTTCCCACAGGGCTGTCCCACGTGCACACGTGGTGGGAGTCGATCCTCGGCTTGAACGTCAAGGCAGTGCAGGGAAAACAGGTTCCTCTGGAATGGACTGACACATCTGGGGGACTCTTGGAATGGTGGCACGACCCTGGAGTTCCTCTCGCCTTTCCTGTGGAGAGCGCCTCCTCTTGAGATGCGACGGGAACGCCGGGAATTCTTTCCCTACGAAACAGGGAAAGGATCCCTCATCTCGAGCTAGGAGGCGGAGACGGGGCTCCCCTCGATGTGTGCGGGACTCCACGTGCTTCCTCTCGAGTGGAGACGGGTATGTCGGGGAACTTCTTGAGTTGCAGCAATGGTGTGAAGGACCCTTTGGAAGTTCCAGTGGTTAGATGTGATTGGCCTCGAGAAGCCTCAGCGGAAATGGGCCTCATCTCGCCTGGAGGGCAAAACCTCCTGGATTTTCTCGAGTTGCGGTAGGTGCTCTCGACTTACGACGGGGACCTCAGGGACCCGCTCTGGTGGCCTCAGGAAAGGCCAGTCCCCATGCGAGTTCCTCGGGGGCCTCTCGGGATTCCTCTCCCGTCGATGCCGGGGCCTAAGACCTTGTGTGGAGTCGGGGCCGGAACCTGAGGATTCCTCTCCAGTGCTGACATGGACCTTGGGGTACTTCTGGAGTCTCCCCAGGGGAGTCAGTCCTCGTCTCGAATGCGGGTATGCACTTGCGCTTTCCTCCAGAGCGGTAGCAGCAGTGTCACGCAGTCCGCCGCGTGGATCAAAGGATCTATGGTTTTCCTTCGAGTCTTTCCCACGAGGCTTTCCCAGGAGGCTTTCCCTCAGGGCTGTCCCACGTGCACACGTGGTGGGAGGCGATCCTCGGCTTGAACGTCAAGGCAGTGCAGGGAAAACAGGTTCCTCTGGAATGGACTGACACATCTGGGGGACTCTTGGAATGGTGGCACGACCCTGGAGTTCCTCTCGCCTTTCCTGTGGAGAGCGCCTCCTCTTGAGATGCGACGGGAACGCCGGGAATTCTTTCTCTACGAAACAGGGAAAGGATCCCTCATCTCGAGCTAGGAGGCGGAAACGGGGCTCCCCTGGATGTGTGCGGGACCCACGTGCTTCCTCTCGAGTGGAGACGGGTATGTCGGGGAACTTCTTGAGTTGCAGCAAGGGTGTGAAGGACCCTTTGGAAGTTCCAGTGGTTAGATGTGATTGGCCTCGAGAAGCCTCAGCGGAAATGGGCCTCATCTCGCCTGGAGGGCAAAACCTCCTGGATTTTCTCGAGTTGCGGCAGGTGCTCTCGACTTACGACGGGGACCTCAGGGACCCGCTCTGGTGGCCTCAGGAAAGGCCAGTCCCCATGCGAGTTCCTCGGGGGCCTCTCGGGATTCCTCTCCCGTCGATGCCGGGGCCTAAGACCTTGTGTGGAGTCGGGGCCGGAACCTGAGGATTCCTCTCCAGTGCTGACATGGACCTTGGGGTACTTCTGGAGTCTCCCCAGGGGAGTCAGTCCTCGTCTCGAATGCGGGTATGCACTTGCGCTTTCCTCCAGAGCGGTAGCAGCAGTGTCACGCAGTCCGCCGCGTGGATCAAAGGATCTATGGTTTTCCTTCGAGTCTTTCCCACGAGGCTTTCCCACGAGGCTTTCCCTCAGGGCTGTCCCACGTGCACACGTGGTGGGAGGCGATCCTCGGCTTGAACGTCAAGGCAGTGCAGGGAAAACATGTTCCTCTGGAATGGACTGACATATCTGGGGGACTCTTTGAATGGTGGCACGACGCTGGAGTCCTCTCGCCTTTCCTGTGGAGAGCGCCTCCTCTTGAGATGCGACGGGAACGCCGGGAATTCTTTCCCTACGAAACAGGGAAAGGATCCCTCATCTCGAGCTAGGAGGCGGAAACGGGGCTCCCCTGGATGTGTGCGGGACCCTCGTGCTTCCTCTCGAGTGGAGACGGGTATGTCGGGGAACTTCTTGAGTTGCAGCAAGGGTGTGAAGGACCCTTTGGAATTTCCAGTGGTTAGACGTGATTAGCCTCGAGAAGCCTCAGCGGAAATGGGCCTCATCTCGCCTGGAGGGCAAAACCTCCTGGATTTTCTCGAGTTGCGGCAGGTGCTCTCGACTTACGACGGGGACCTCACGGACACTCTCTGGTGGCCTCAGGAAAGGCCAGTCCCCGTGCAAGTTCCTCGGGGGCCTCTCGGGATTCCTCTCCCGTCGATGCCGGGGCCTAAGACCTTGTGTGGAGTCGGGGCCGGAACCTGAGGATTCCTCTCCAGTGCTGACATGGATCTTGGGGTACTTCTGGAGTCTTCCTAGGGGAGTCAGTCCTCGTCTCGAATGCGGGCATGCACTTGTGCTTTCCTCCATAGAGGTAGCAGCAGTGTCACGCAGTGCGCCGCGTGGATCAAAGGATCTATGGTTTTCCCTCGTGTCTTTCCCACGAGGATTTCCCCCGAGACTTTCCCAAAGGGCTGTCCCACGTGCACACGTGGTGGGAGTGGATCCTCGGCTTGAACCTCAAGGCAGTGCAGGGAAAACAGGTTCCTCTGGAATGGACTGACACATCTGGGGGACTCTTGGAATGGTGGCACGACCCTGGAGTTCCTCTCGCCTTTCCTGTGGAGAGCGCCTCCTCTTGAGATGCGACGGGAACGCCGGGAATTCTTTCCCTACGAAACAGGGAAAGGATCCCTCATCTCGAGCAAGTAGGCGGAAACGGGGCTCCCCTGGATGTGTGCGGGACACCACGTGCTTGCTATAGAGTGGAGACGGGTATGTCGGGAAACTTCTTGTGTTGCAGCAAGGGTGTGAAAGACCCTTTGGAAGTTCCAGTGGTTAGATGTGATTGGCCTCGAGAAGCCTCAGCGGAAATGGGCCTCATCTCGCCTGGAGGGCAAAACCTCCTGGATTTTCTCGAGTTGCGGCAGGTGCTCTCGACTTACGACGGGGACCTCAGGGACCCGCTCTGGTGGCCACAGGAAAGGCCAGTCCCCATGCGACTTCCTCGGGGGCCTCTCGGGATTCCACTCCCGTCGATGCCGGGGCCGAAGACCTTGTGTGGAGTCGGGGCCGGAACCAGAGGATTCCTCTCCAGTGCTGACATGGATCTTGGGGTACTTCTGGAGTCTCCCCAGGGGAGTCAGTCCTCGTTTCGAATGCGGGCATGCACTTGCGCTTTCCTCCAGAGCGGTAGCAGCAGTGTCACGCAGTCCGCCTCGTGCATCAAAGGATCTATGGTTTTCCCTCGAGTCTTTCCCACGAGGCTTTCCCACGAGGCTTTCCCACAGGGCTGTCCCACGTGCACACGTGGTGGGAGTCGATCCTCGGCTTGAACGTCAAGGCAGTGCAGGGAAAACAGGTTCCTCTGGAATGGACTGACACATCTAGGGGACTCTTGGAATGGTGGCATGACCCTGGAGTTCCTCTCTCCTTTACTGTGGAGAGCGCCTCCTCTTGAGATGAGACGGGAACGCCGGGAATTCTTTCCCTACGAAACAGGGAAAGGATCCCTCATCTCGAGCTAGGAGGTGGAAACGGGGCTCCCCTGGATGTGTGCGGGACCCACGTGCTTCCTCTCGAGTGGAGACGGGTATGTCGGGGAACTTCTTGAGTTGCAGCAAGGGTGTGAAGGACCCTTTGGAAGTTCCAGTGGTTAGATGTTATTGGCCTCGAGAAGCCTCAGAGGAAATGGGCCTCATCTCGCCTGGAGGGCAAAACCTCCTGGATTTTCTCGAGTTGCGGCAGGTGCTCTCGACTTACGACGGGGACCTCAGGGACCCGCTCTGGTGGCCTCAGGAAAGGCCAGTCCCCATGCGAGTTCCTCGGGGGCCTCTCAGGATTCCTCTCCCGTCGATGCCGGGGCCTAAGACCTTGTGTGGAGTCGGGGCCGGAACCTGAGGATTCCTCTCCAGTGCTGACATGGATCTTGGTGTACTTCTGGAGTCTCCCCAGGGGAGTCAGTCCTCGTCTCGAATGCGGACATGCACTTGCGCTTTCCTCCAGAGCGGTAGCAGCAGTGTCACGCAGTCCGCCGCGTGGATCAAAGGATCTATGGTTTTCCCTCGAGTCTTTCCCACGAGGCTTTCCCACGAGGCTTTCCCACAGTGCTGTCCCACGTGCACACGTGGTGGGAGTGGATCCTCGGCTTGAACGTCAAGGCAGTGCAGGGAAAACAGGTTCCTCTGGAATGGACTGACACATCTGGGGGACTCTTGGAATGGTGGCACGACCCTGGAGTTCCTCTCGCCTTTCCTGTGTAGAGCGCCTCCTCTTGAGATGCGACGGGAACGCCGGGAATTCTTCCCCTACGAAACAGGGAAAGGATCCCTCATCTCGAGCTAGGAGGCGGAAACGGGGCTCCCCTGGATGTGTGCGGGACACCACGTGCTTGCTATCGAGTGGAGACGGGTATGTCGGGGAACTTCTTGAGTTGCAGCAAGGGTGTGAAGGACCCTTTGGAAGTTCCAGTGGTTAGATGTGATTGGCCTCGAGAAGCCTCAGCGGAAATGGGCCTCATCTCGCCTGGAGGGCAAAACTTCCTGGATTTTCTCGAGTTGCGGCAGGTGCTCTCGACTTACGACGGGGACCTCAGGGACCCGCTCTGGTGGCCTCAGGAAAGGCCAGTCCCCATGCGAGTTCCTCGGGGGCCTCTCGGGATTCCTCTCCCGTCAATGCCAGGGCCTAAGACCTTGTGTGGAGTCGGGGCCGAAACCTGAGGATTCGTCTCCAGTGCTGACATGGATCTTGGGGTACTTCTGGAGTCTCCCCAGGGGAGTCAGTCCTCGTCTCGAATGCGGGCATGCACTTGCTCTTTCCTCCAGAGCGGTAGCAGCAGTGTCAGGCAGTCCGCCGCGTGGATCAAAGGATCTATGGTTTTCCCTCGAGTCTTTCCCACGAGGCTTTCCCACGAGGCTTTCCCACAGGGCTGTCCCACGTGCACACGTGGTGGGAGTCGATCCTCGGCTTGAACGTCAAGGCAGTGCAGGGAAAACAGGTTCCTCTGGAATGGACTGACACATCTGGGGGACTCTTGGAATGGTGGCACGACCCTGGAGTTCCTCTCGCCTTTCCTGTGGAGAGCGTCTCCTCTTGAGATGGGACGGGAACGCCGGGAATTCTTTCCCTACGAAACAGGGAAAGGATCCCTCATCTCGAGCTAGGAAG
The DNA here is from genome assembly GCF_042477335.2 of Ovis canadensis. Taxonomy (NCBI): domain Eukaryota; kingdom Metazoa; phylum Chordata; class Mammalia; order Artiodactyla; family Bovidae; genus Ovis; species Ovis canadensis. The sequence goes on from NC_091252.1 coordinate 7,878,537, forward strand.
CGGAAATGGGGCTCCCCTGGATGTTTTCCGGACCCCACGTGCTTCCTCTCGAGTGGAGACGGGTATGTCGGGGAACTTCTTGAGTTGCAGCAAGGGTGTGAAGGACCCTTTGGAAGTTCCAGTGGTTAGATGTGATTGGCCTCGTGAAGCCTCAGCGGAAATGGGCCTCATCTCGCCTGGAGGGCAAAACCTCCTGGATTTTCTCGAGTTGCGGCAGGTGCTCTCGACTTACGACGGGGACCTCAGGGACCCGCTCTGGTGGCCTCAGGAAAGGCCAGTCCCCATGCGACTTCCTCGGGGGCCTCTCGGGATTTCTCTCCCGTCGATGCCGGGGCCAAAGACATTGTGTGGAGTCGGGGCCGGAACCTGAGGATTCCTCTCCAGTGCTGACATGGATCTTGGGGTACTTCTGGAGTCTCCCCAGGGGAGTCAGTCCTCGTCTGGAATGCGGGCATGCACTTGCGCTATCCTCCAGAGCGGTAGCAGCAGTGTCAAGCAGTCCGCTGCGTGCATCAAAGGATCTATGGTTTTCCCTCGAGTCTTTCCCACGAGGCTTTCCCACGAGGCCTTCCCACAGGGCTGTCCCACGTGCACACGTGGTGGGAGTCGATCCTCGGCTTGAACGTCAAGGCAGTGCAGGGAAAACAGGTTCCTCTGGAATGGACTGACATATCTGGGGGACACTTTGGATGGTGGCACGACGCTGGAGTCCTCTCGCCTTTCCTGTGGAGAGCGCCTCCTCTTGAGATGCGACGGGAACGCCGGGAATTCTTTCCCTACGAAACAGGGAAAGGATCCCTCATCTCGAGCTAGGAGGCGGAAACGGGGCTCCCCTGGATGTGTGCGGGACCCTCGTGCTTCCTCTCGAGTGGAGACGGGTATGTCGGGGAACTTCTTGAGTTGCAGCACGGGTGTGAAGGACCCTTTGGAATTTCCAGTGGTTAGACGTGATTAGCCTCGAGAAGCCTCAGTGGAAATGGGCCTCATCTCGCCTGGAGGGCAAAACCTCCTGGATTTTCTCGAGTTGCGGCAGGTGCTCTCGACTTAGGACCGGGACCTCAGGGACCCGCTCTGGTGGCCTCAGGAAAGGCCAGTCCCCATGCGAGTTCCTCGGGGGCCTCTCGGGATTCCTCTCCCGTCGATGCCGGGGCCTAAGACCTTGTGTGGAGTCGGGGCCGGAACCTGAGGATTCCTTTCCAGTGCTGACATTGATCTTGGGGTATTTCTGGAGTCTCCCCAGGGGAGTCAGTTCTCGTCTCGAATGCGGGCATGCACTTGCGCTTTCCTCCAGAGCGGTAGCAGCAGTGTCACGCAGTCCGCCGCGTGGATCAAAGGATCTATGGTTTTCCCTCGAGTCTTTCCCACGAGGCTTTCCCACGAGGCTTTCCACAGGGCTGTCCCACGTGCACACGTGGTGGGACTCGATCCTCGGCTTGAACGACAAGGCAATGCAGGGAAAACATGTTCCTCTGGAATGGACTGACATATCTGGGGGACTCTTTGAATGGTGGCACGACGCTGGAGTCCTCTCGCCTTTCCTGTGGAGAGCGCCTCTTCTTGAGATGCGACGGGAACGCCGGGAATTCTTTCCCTACGAAACAGGGAAAGGATCCCTCATCTCGAGCTAGGAGGCGGAAACGGGGCTCCCCTGGATGTGTGCGGGACCCTTGTGCTTCCTCTCGAGTGGAGACGGGTATGTCGGGGAACTTCTTGAGTTGCAGCAAGGGTGAGAAGGACCCTTTGGAATTTCCAGTGGTTAGACGTGATTAGCCTCGAGAAGCCTCAGCGGAAATGGGCCTCATCTCGCCTGGAGGGCAAAACCTCCTGGATTTTCTCGAGTTGCGGCAGGTGCTCTCGACTTACGACGGGGACCTCACGGACCCTCTCTGGTGGCCTCAGGAAAGGCCAGTCCCCATGCGAGTTCCTCGGGGGCCTCTCGGGATTCCTCTCCCGTCGATGCCGGGGCCTAAGACCTTGTGTGGAGTCGGGGCCGGAACCTGAGGATTCCTCTCCAGTGCTGACATGGATCTTGGGGTACTTCTGGAGTCTCCCCAGGGGAGTCAGTCCTCGTCTCGAATGCGGGCATGCACTTGTGCTTTCCTCCAGAGCGGTAGCAGCAGTGTCACGCAGTGCGCCGCGTGGATCAAAGGATCTATGGTTTTCCCTCTTGTCTTTCCCACGAGTATTTCCCCAGAGACATTCCCAAAGGGCTGTCCCACGTGCACACGTGGTGGGAGTCGATCCTCGGCTTGAACGTCAAGGCAGTGCAGGGAAAACAGGTTCCTCTGGAATGCACTGACACATCTGGGGGACTCTTGGAATGGTGGCACGACCCTGGAGTTCCTCTCGCCTTTCCTGTGGAGAGCGCCTCCTCTTGAGATGCGACGGGAACGCCGGGAATTCTTTCCCTACGAAACAGGGAAAGGATCCCTCATCTCGAGCAAGTAGGCGGAAACGGGGCTCCCCTGGATGTGTGCGGGACACCACGTGCTTGCTATCGAGTGGAGACGGGTATGTCGGGGAACTTCTTGAGTTGCAGCAAGGGTGTGAAAGACCCTTTGGAAGTTCCAGTGGTTAGATGTGATTGGCCTCGAGAAGCCTCAGCGGAAATGGGCCTCATCTCGCCTGGAGGGCAAAACCTCCTGGATTTTCTCGAGTTGCGGCAGGTGCTCTCGACTTACGACGGGGACCTCAGGGACCCGCTCTGGTGGCCTCAGGAAAGGCCAGTCCCCATGCGAGTTCCTCGGGGGCCTCTCGGGATTCCTCTCCCGTCGATGCCGGGGCCTAAGACCTTGTGTGGAGTCGGGGCCGGAACCTGAGGATTCCTCTCCAGTGCTGACATGGACCTTGGGGTACTTCTGGAGTCTCCCCAGGGGAGTCAGTCCTCGTCTCGAATGCGGGCATGCACTTGCGCTTTCCTCCAGAGCGGTAGCAGCAGTGTCACGCAATCCGCCGCGTGGATCAAAGGATCTATGGTTTTCCCTCGAGTCTTTCGCACGAGGCTTTCCCACGAGGCTTTCCCACAGGGCTGTCCCACGTGCACACGAGGTGGGACTCGATACTCGGCTTGAACGTCAAGGCAGTGCAGGGAAAACAGGTTCCTCTGGAATGGACTGACACATCTGGGGGACTCTTGGAATGGTGGCACGACCCTGGAGTTCCTCTCGCCTTTCCTGTGGAGAGCGCCTCCTCTTGAGATGCGACGGGAACGCCGGGAATTCTTTCCCTACGAAACAGGGAAAGGATCCCTCATCTCGAGCTAGGAGACGGAATCGGGGCTCCCCTGGATGTGTGCGGGACCCACGTGCTTCCTCTCGAGTGGAGACGGGTATGTCGGGGAACTTCTTGAGTTGCAGCAAGGGTGTGAAGGACCCTTTGGAAGTTCCAGTGGTTAGACGTGATTAGCCTCGAGAAGCCTCAGCGGAAATGGGCCTCATCTCGCCTGGAGGGCAAAACCTCCTGGATTTTCTCAGGTTGCGGCAGGTGCTCTCGACTTACGACGGGGACCTCAGGGAACCGCTCTGGTGGCCTCAGGAAAGGCCAGTCCCCATGCGAGTTCCTCGGGGGCCTCTCGGGATTCCTCTCCCGTCGATGCCGGGGCCTAAGACCTTGTGTGGAGTCGGGGCCGGAACCTGAGGATTCCTCTCCAGTGCTGACATGGATCTTGGGGTACTTCTGGAGTCTCCCCAGGGGAGTCAGTCCTCGTCTCGAATGCGGGCATGCACTTGCGCTTTCCTCCAGAGCGGTAGCAGCAGTGTCACGCAGTCCGCCGCGTGGATCAAAGGATCTATGGTTTTCCCACGAGTCTTTCCCACGAGGCTTTCCCACGAGGCTTTCCCACAGGGCTGTCCCACGTGCACACGTGGTGGGAGTCGATCCTCGGTTGAACGTCAAGGCAGTGCAGGGAAAACAGGTTCCTCTGGAATGGACTGACACATCTGGGGGACTCTTGGAATGGTGTCACGACCCTGGAGTTCCTCTCGCCTTTCCTGTGGAGAGCGCCTCCTCTTGAGATGCGACGGGAACGCCGGGAATTCTTTCCCTACGAAACAAGGAAAGGATCCCTCATCTCGAGCTAGGAGGCGGAAACGGGGCTCCCCTGGATGTGTGCGGGACCCCACGTGCTTCCTCTCGAGTGGAGACGGGTATGTCGGGGAACTTCTTGAGTTGCAGCAATGGTGTGAAGGACCCTTTGCAAGTTCCAGTGGTTAGATGTGATTGGCCTCGAGAAGCCTCAGCGGAAATGGGCCTCATCTCGCCTGGAGGGCAAAACCTCCTGGATTTTCTCGAGTTGCGGCAGGTGCTCTCCACTTACGACCGGGACCTCAGGGAACCGCTCTGGTGGCCTCAGGAAAGGCCAGTCCCCATGCGAGTTCCTCGGGGGCCTCTCGGGATTCCTCTCCCGTCGATGCCGGGGCCTAAGACCTTGTGTGGAGTCGGGGCCGGAACCTGAGGATTCCTCTCCAGTGCTGACATGGATCTTGGGGTACTTCTGGAGTCTCCCCAGGGGAGTCAGTCCTCGTCTCGAATGCGGGCATGCACTTGCGCTTTCCTCCAGAGCGGTAGCAGCAGTGTCACGCAGTCCGCCTCGTGGATCAAATGATCTATGGTTTTCCCTCGAGTCTTTCCCACGAGGCTTTCCCACGAGGCTTTCCCACAGGGCTGTCCCACGTGCACACGTGGTGGGAGTCGATCCTCGGCTTGAACGTCAAGGCAGTGCAGGGAAAACAGGTTCCTCTGGAATGGACTGACACATCTGGGGGACTCTTGGAATGGTGGCAAGACCCTGGAGTTCCTCTCGCCTTTCCTGTGGAGAGCGCCTCCTCTTGAGATGCGACGGGAACGCCGGGAATTCTTTCCCTACGAAACAGGGAAAGGATCCCTCATCTCGAGCTAGGAGGCGGAATCGGGGCTCCCCTGGATGTGTGCGGGACCCCACGTGCTTCCTCTCGAGTGGAGACGGGTATGTCGGGGAACTTCTTGAGTTGCAGCAAGGGTGTGAAGGACCCTTTGGAAGTTCCAGCGGTTAGACGTGATTAGCCTCGAGAAGCCTCAGCGGAAATGGGCCTCATCTCGCCTGGAGGGCAAAACCTCTTGGATTTTCTCGAGTTGCGGCAGGTGCTCTCGACTTACGACGGGGACCTCAGGGACCCGCTCTGGTGGCCTCAGGAAAGGCCATTCCCCATGCGAGTTCCTCGGGGGCCTCTCGGGATTCCTCTCCCGTCGATGCCGGGGCCTAAGACCTTGTGTGGAGTCGGGGCCGGAACCTGAGGATTCCTCTCCAGTGCTGACATGGATCTTTGGGTACTTCTGGAGTCTCCCCAGGGGAGTCAGTCCTCGTCTCGAATGCGGGCATGCACTTGCGCTTTCCTCCAGAGCGGTAGCAGCAGTGTCACGCAGTCCGCCGCGTGGATCAAAGGATCTATGGTTTTCCGTCGACTCTTTCCCACGAGGCTTTCCCACGAGGCTTTCCCACAGGGCTGTCCCACGTGCACACGTGGTGGGAGTCGATCCTCGGCTTGAACGTCAAGGCAGTGCAGGGAAAACAGGTTCCTCTGGAATGGACTGTCACATCTGGGGGACTCTTGGAATGGTGGCATGACCCTGGAGTTCCTCTCGCCTTTCCTGTGGAGAGCGCCTCCTCTTGAGATGCGACGGGAACGCCGGGAATTCTTTCCCTACGAAACAGGGAAAGGATCCCTCATCTCGAGCTAGGAGGAGGAAACGGGGCTCCCCTGGATGTGAGCGGGACACCACGTGCTTCCTCTCGAGTGCAGACGGGTATGTCGGGGAACTTCTTGAGTTGCAGCAAGGGTGTGAAGGACCCTTTGGAAGTTCCAGTGGTTAGATGTGATTGGCCTCGAGAAGCCTCAGCGGAAATGGGCCTCATCTCGCCTGGAGGGCAAAACCTCCTGGATTTTCTCGAGTTGCGGCAGGTGCTCTCGACTTACGTCGGGGACCTCAGGGAACCGCTCTGGTGGCCTCAGGAAAAACCAGTCCCCATGCGAGTTCCACGGGGGCCTCTCGGGATTCCTCTCCCGTCGATGCCGGGGCCTAAGACCTTGTGTGGAGTCGGGGCCGGAACCTGAGGATTCCTCTCCAGTGCTGACATGGATCTTGGGGTACTTCAGGAGTCTCCCCAGGGGAGTCAGTCCTCGTCTCGAATGCGGGCAGGCACTTGCGCTTTCCTCCAGAGCGGTAGCAGCAGTGTCACGCAGTCCACCGCGTGGATCAAAGGATCTATGGTTTTCCCTCGAGTCTTTCCCACGAGGCTTTCCCACGAGGCTTTCCCACAGGGCTGTCCCACGTGCACACGTGGTGGGAGTCGATCCTCGGCTTGAACGTCAAGGCAGTGCAGGGAAAACAGGTTCCTCTGGAATGGACTGACACATCTGGGGGACTCTTGGAATGGTGTCACGACCCTGGAGTTCCTCTCGCCTTTCCTGTGGAGAGCGCCTCCTCTTGAGATGCGACGGGAACGCCGGGAATTCTTTCCCTACGAAACAGGGAAAGGATCCCTCATCTCGAGCTAGGAGGCGGAAACGGGGCTCCCCTGGATGTGTGCGGGACCCACGTGCTTCCTCTCGAGTGGAGTCGGGTATGTCGGGGAACTTCTTGAGTTGCAGCAAGGGTGTGAAGGACCCTTTGGAAGTTCCAGTGGTTAGACGTGATTAGCCTCAAGAAGCCTCAGCGGAAATGGGCCTCATCTCGCCTGGAGGTGAAAACCTCCTGGATTTTCTCGAGTTGCGGCAGGTGCTCTCGACTTACGACGGGGACCTCAGGGACCCGCTCTGGTGGCCTCAGGAAAGGCCAGTCCCCATGCGAGTTCCTCGGGGGCCTCTCGGGATTCCTCTCCCGTCGATGCCGGGGCCTAAGACCTTGTGTGGAGTCGGGGCCGGAACCTGAGGATTCCTCTCCAGTGCTGACATGGATCTTGGGGTACTTCTGGAGTCTCCCCAGGGGAGTCAGTCCTCGTCTCGAATGCGGGCATGCACTTGCGCTTTCCTCCAGAGCGGTAGCAGCAGTGTCACGCAGTCCGCCGCGTGCATCAAAGGATCTATGGTTTTCCCTCGAGACTTTCCCACGAGGCTTTCCCACGAGGCTTTCCCACAGGGCTGTCCCACGTGCACACGTGGTGGGAGTCGATCCTCGGCTTGAACGTCAAGGCAGTGCAGTGAAAACAGGTTCCTCTGGAATGGACTGACACATCTGGGGGACTCTTGGAATGGTGGCATGACCCTGGAGTTCCTCTCGCCTTTCCTGTGGATAGCGCCTCCTCTTGAGATGCGACGGGAACGCCGGGAATTCTTTCCCTACGAAACAGGGAAAGGATCCCTCATCTCGAGCTAGGAGGCGGAAACGGGGCTCCCCTGGATGTGTGCGGGACCCCACGTGCTTCCTCTCGAGCGCAGACGGGTATGTCGGGGAACTTCTCGAGTTGCAGCAAGGGTGCGAAGGACCCTTTGGAACTTCCAGTGGTTAGATGTGATTGGCCTCGAGAAGCCTCAGTGGAAATGGGCCTCATCTCGCCTGGAGGGCAAAACCTCCTGGATTTTCTCGAGTTGCGGCAGGTGCTCTCGACTTACGACGGGGACCTCAGGGACCCGCTCTGGTGGCCTCAGGAACGGCCAGTCCCCATGCGAGTTCCTCGGGGGACTCTCGGGATTCCTCTCCCGTCGATGCCGGGGCCTAAGACCTTGTGTGGAGTCGGGGCCGGAACCTGAGGATTCCTCTCCAGTGCTGACATGGATCTTGGGGTACTTCTGGAGTCTCCCCAGGGGAGTCAGTCCTCGTCTCGAATGCGGGCATGCACTTGCGCTTTCCTCCAGAGCGGTAGCAGCAGTGTCACGCAGTCCGCCGCGTGGATCAAAGGATCTATGGTTTTCCCTCGAGTCTTTCCCACGAGGCTTTCCCACGAGGCTTTCCCACAGGGCTGTCCCACGTGCACACGTGGTGGGAGTCGATCCTCGGCTTGAACGTCAAGGCAGTGCAGGGAAAACAGGTTCCTCTGGAATGGACTGACACATCTGGGGGACTCTTGGAATGGTGGCACGACCCTGGAGTTCCTCTCGCCTTACCTGTGGAGAGCGCCTCCTCTTGAGATGCGACGGGGACGCCGGGAATTCTTTCCCTACGAAACAGGGAAAGGATCCCTCATCTCTAGCTAGGGGGCGGAAACGGAGCTCCCCTGGATGTGTGCAGGACCCCACGTGCTTCCTCTCCAGTGGAGACGGGTATGTCGGGGAACTTCTTGAGTTGCAGCAAGGGTGTGAAGGACCATTTGGAAGTTCCAGTGGTTAGACGTGATTAGCCTCGAGAAGCCTCAGCGGAAATGGGCCTCATCTCGCCTGGAGGGCAAAACCTCCTGGATTTTCTCGAGTTGCGGCAGGTGCTCTCGACTTACGACGGGGACCTCAGGGACCCGCTCTGGTGGCCTCAGGAAAGGCCAGTCCCCATGCGAGTTCCTAGGGGGCCTCTCGGGATTCCTCTCCCGTCGATGCCGGGGCCTACGACCTTGTGTGGAGTCGGGGCCCGAACGTGAGGATTCCTCTCCAGTGGTGACATGGATCTTGGGGTACTTCTGGAGTCTCCCCAGGGGAGTCAGTCCTCGTCTCGAATGCGGGCATGCACTTGCGCTTTCCTCCAGAGCGGTAGCAGCAGTGTCACGCAGTCCGCCGCGTGGATCAAAGGATCTGTGGTTTTCCCTCGAGTCTTTCCCACGAGGCTTTCCCACGAGGCTTTCCCACAGGGCTGTCCCACGTGCACACGTGGTGGGAGTCGATCCTCGGCTTGAACGTCAAGGCAGTGAAGGGAAAACAGGTTCCTCTGGAATGGACTGACACATCTGGGGCACTCTTGGAATGGTGTCACGACCCTGGAGTTCCTCTCGCCTTTCCTGTGGAGAGCGCCTCCTCTTGAGATGCGACGGGAACGCCGGGAATTCTTTCCCTACGAAACAGGGAAAGGATCCCTCATCTCGAGCTAGGAGGCGGAAACGGGGCTCCCCTGGATGTGTGCGGGACTTACGGACTTCCTCTCGAGTGGAGACGGGTATCTCGGGGAACTTCTTGAGTTGCAGCAAGGGTGTGAAGGACCCTTTGGAAGTTCCAGTGTTTAGACGTGATTAGCCTTGAGAAGCCTCAGCGGAAATGGGCCTCATCTCGCCTGGAGGGCAAAACCTCCTGGATTTCCTCGAGTTGCGGCAGGTGCTCTCGACTTACGACGGGGACCTCAGGGACCCGCTCTTGTGGCCTCAGGAAAGGCCAGTCCCCATGCGAGTTCCTCGGGGGCCTCTCGGGATTCCTCTCCCGTCGATGCCGGGGCCTAAGACCTTGTGTGGAGTCGGGGCCGGAACCTGAGGATTCCTCTCCAGTGCTGACATGGATCTTGGGGTACTTCTTGAGTCCCCCCAGGGGAGTCAGTCCTCGTCTCGAATGCGGGCATGCACTTGCGCTTTCCTCCAGAGCGGTAGCAGCAGTGTCACGCAGTCCGCCGCGTGGATCAAAGGATCTATGGTTTTCCCTCGAGTCTTTCCCACGAGGCTTTCCCACGAGGCTTTCCCACAGGGCTGTCCCACGTGCACACGTGGTGGGAGTCGATCCTCGGCTTGAACGTCAAGGCAGTGCAGGGAAAACAGGTTCCTCAGGAATGGACTGACAAATCTGGCGGACTCTTGGAATGGTGTCACGACCCTGGAGTTCCTCTCGCCTTTCCTGTGGAGAGCGCCTCCTCTTGAGATGCGATGGAACGCCTGGAATTCTTTCCCTACGAAACAGGGAAAGGATCCCTCATCTCGAGCTAGGAGGCGGAAACGGGGCTTCCCTGGATGTGTTCGGGACCCTCGTGCTTCCTCTCGAGTGGAGACGGGTATGTCGGGGAACTTCTTGAGTTGCAGCAATGGTCTGAAGGACCCTTTGGAAGTTCCAGTGGTTAGATGTGATTAGCCTCGAGAAGCCTCAGCGGAAATGGGCCTCATCTCGCCTGGAGGGCAAAAACTCCTGGATTTTCTCGAGTTGCGGCAGGTGCTCTCGACTTACGACGGGGACCTCAGGGACCCGCTCTGGTGGCCTCAGGAAAGGCCAGTCCCCATGCGAGTTCCTAGGGGGCCTCTCGGGATTCCTCTCCCATCGATGCCGGGGCCTACGACCTTGTGTGGAGTCGGGGCCCGAACGTGAGGATTCCTCTCCAGTGCTGACATGGATCTTGGGGTACTTCTGGAGTCTCCCCAGGGGAGTCAGTCCTCGTCTCGAATGCGGGCATGCACTTGCGCTTTCCTCCAGAGCGGTAGCAGCAGTGTCACGCAGTCCGCCGCGTGGATCAAAGGATCTGTGGTTTTCCCTCGAGTCTTTCCCACGAGGCTTTCCCACGAGGCTTTCCCACAGGGCTGTCCCACGTGCACACGTGGTGGGAGTCGATCCTCGGCTTGAACGTCAAGGCAGTGAAGGGAAAACAGGTTCCTCTGGAATGAACTGACACATCTGGGGGACTCTTGGAATGGTGTCACGACCCTGGAGTTCCTCTCGCCTTTCCTGTGGAGAGCGCCTCCTCTTGAGATGCGACGGGAACGCCGGGAATTCTTTCCCTACGAAACAGGGAAAGGATCCCTCATCTCGAGCTAGGAGGCGGAAACGGGGCTCCCCTGGATGTGTGCGGGACTTACGGACTTCCTCTCGAGTGGAGACGGGTATGTCGGGGAACTTCTTGAGTTGCAGCAAGGGTGTGAAGGACCCTTTGGAAGTTCCAGTGTTTAGACGTGATTAGCCTCGAGAAGCCTCAGCAGAAATGGGCCTCATCTCGCCTGGAGGGCAAAACCTCCTGGATTTCCTCGAGTTGCGGCAGGTGCTCTCGACTTACGACGGGGACCTCAGGGACCCGCTCTGGTGGCCTCAGGAAAGGCCAGTCCCCATGCGAGTTCCTCGGGGGCCTCTCGGGATTCCTCTCCCGTCGATGCCGGGGCCTAAGACCTTGTGTGGAGTCGGGGCCGGAACCTGAGGATTCCTCTCCAGTGCTGACATGGATCTTGGGGTACTTCTTGAGTCCCCCCAGGGGAGTCAGTCCTCGTCTCGAATGCGGGCATGCACTTGCGCTTTCCTCCAGAGCGGTAGCAGCAGTGTCACGCAGTCCGCCGCGTGGATCAAAGGATCTATGGTTTTCCCTCGAGTCTTTCCCACGAGGCTTTCCCACGAGGCTTTCCCACAGTGCTGTCCCACGTGCACACGTGGTGGGAGTGGATCCTCGGCTTGAACGTCAAGGCAGTGCAGGGAAAACAGGTTCCTCTGGAATGGACTGACACATCTGGGGGACTCTTGGAATGGTGGCACGACCCTGGAGTTCCTCTCGCCTTTCCTTTGGAGAGCGCCTCCTCTTGAGATGCGACGGGAACGCCGGGAATTCTTTCCCTACGAAACAGGGAAAGGATCCCTCATTTCGAGCTAGGAGGCGTAAACGGGGCTCCCCTGGATGTGTGCGGGACACCACGTGCTTGCTATCGAGTGGAGACGGGTATGTCGGGGAACTTCTTGAGTTGCAGCAAGGGTGTGAAGGACCCTTTGGAAGTTCCAGTGGTTAGATGTGATTGGCCTCGAGAAGCCTCAGCGGAAATGGGCCTCATCTCGCCTGGAGGGCAAAACCTCCTGGATTTTCTCGAGTTGCGGCAGGTGCTCTCGACTTACGACGGGGACCTCAGGGACCCGCTCTGGTGGCCTCAGGAAAGGCCAGTCCCCATGCGAGTTCCTCGGGGGCCTCTCGGGATTCCTCTCCCGTCGATGCCGGGGCCTAAGACCTTGTGTGGAGTCGGGGCCGGAACCTGAGGATTCCTCTCCAGTGCTGACATGGATCTTGGGGTACTTCTGGAGTCTCCCCAGGGGAGTCAGTCCTCGTCTCGAATGCGGGCATGCACTTGCGCTTTCCTCCAGAGCGGTAGCAGCAGTGTCACGCAGTCCGCCGCGTGCATCAAAGGATCTATGGTTTTCCCTCGAGACTTTCCCACGAGGCTTTCCCACGAGGCTTTCCCACAGGGCTGTCCCACGTGCACACGTGGTGGGAGTCGATCCTCGGCTTGAACGTCAAGGCAGTGCAGTGAAAACAGGTTCCTCTGGAATGGACTGACACATCTGGGGGACTCTTGGAATGGTGGCATGACCCTGGAGTTCCTCTCGCCTTTCCTGTGGATAGCGCCTCCTCTTGAGATGCGACGGGAACGCCGGGAATTCTTTCCCTACGAAACAGGGAAAGGATCCCTCATCTCGAGCTAGGAGGCGGAAACGGGGCTCCCCTGGATGTGTGCGGGACCCCACGTGCTTCCTCTCGAGCGCAGACGGGTATGTCGGGGAACTTCTCGAGTTGCAGCAAGGGTGCGAAGGACCCTTTGGAACTTCCAGTGGTTAGATGTGATTGGCCTCGAGAAGCCTCAGTGGAAATGGGCCTCATCTCGCCTGGAGGGCAAAACCTCCTGGATTTTCTCGAGTTGCGGCAGGTGCTCTCGACTTACGACGGGGACCTCAGGGACCCGCTCTGGTGGCCTCAGGAACGGCCAGTCCCCATGCGAGTTCCTCGGGGGACTCTCGGGATTCCTCTCCCGTCGATGCCGGGGCCTAAGACCTTGTGTGGAGTCGGGGCCGGAACCTGAGGATTCCTCTCCAGTGCTGACATGGATCTTTGGGTACTTCTGGAGTCTCCCCAGGGGAGTCAGTCCTCGTCTCGAATGCGGGCATGCACTTGCGCTTTCCTCCAGAGCGGTAGCAGCAGTGTCACGCAGTCCGCCGCGTGGATCAAAGGATCTATGGTTTTCCCTCGAGTCTTTCCCACGAGGCTTTCCCACGAGGCTTTCCCACAGGGCTGTCCCACGTGCACACGTGGTGGGAGTCGATCCTCGGCTTGAACGTCAAGGCAGTGCAGGGAAAACAGGTTCCTCTGGAATGGACTGACACATCTGGGGGACTCTTGGAATGGTGGCACGACCCTGGAGTTCCTCTCGCCTTACCTGTGGAGAGCGCCTCCTCTTGAGATGCGACGGGGACGCCGGGAATTCTTTCCCTACGAAACAGGGAAAGGATCCCTCATCTCTAGCTAGGGGGCGGAAACGGAGCTCCCCTGGATGTGTGCAGGACCCCACGTGCTTCCTCTCCAGTGGAGACGGGTATGTCGGGGAACTTCTTGAGTTGCAGCAAGGGTGTGAAGGACCATTTGGAAGTTCCAGTGGTTAGACGTGATTAGCCTCGAGAAGCCTCAGCGGAAATGGGCCTCATCTCGCCTGGAGGGCAAAACCTCCTGGATTTTCTCGAGTTGCGGCAGGTGCTCTCGACTTACGACGGGGACCTCAGGGACCCGCTCTGGTGGCCTCAGGAAAGGCCAGTCCCCATGCGAGTTCCTAGGGGGCCTCTCGGGATTCCTCTCCCGTCGATGCCGGGGCCTACGACCTTGTGTGGAGTCGGGGCCCGAACGTGAGGATTCCTCTCCAGTGGTGACATGGATCTTGGGGTACTTCTGGAGTCTCCCCAGGGGAGTCAGTCCTCGTCTCGAATGCGGGCATGCACTTGCGCTTTCCTCCAGAGCGGTAGCAGCAGTGTCACGCAGTCCGCCGCGTGGATCAAAGGATCTGTGGTTTTCCCTCGAGTCTTTCCCACGAGGCTTTCCCACGAGGCTTTCCCACAGGGCTGTCCCACGTGCACACGTGGTGGGAGTCGATCCTCGGCTTGAACGTCAAGGCAGTGAAGGGAAAACAGGTTCCTCTGGAATGGACTGACACATCTGGGGCACTCTTGGAATGGTGTCACGACCCTGGAGTTCCTCTCGCCTTTCCTGTGGAGAGCGCCTCCTCTTGAGATGCGACGGGAACGCCGGGAATTCTTTCCCTACGAAACAGGGAAAGGATCCCTCATCTCGAGCTAGGAGGCGGAAACGGGGCTCCCCTGGATGTGTGCGGGACTTACGGACTTCCTCTCGAGTGGAGACGGGTATGTCGGGGAACTTCTTGAGTTGCAGCAAGGGTGTGAAGGACCCTTTGGAAGTTCCAGTGTTTAGACGTGATTAGCCTTGAGAAGCCTCAGCGGAAATGGGCCTCATCTCGCCTGGAGGGCAAAACCTCCTGGATTTCCTCGAGTTGCGGCAGGTGCTCTCGACTTACGACGGGGACCTCAGGGACCCGCTCTTGTGGCCTCAGGAAAGGCCAGTCCCCATGCGAGTTCCTCGGGGGCCTCTCGGGATTCCTCTCCCGTCGATGCCGGGGCCTAAGACCTTGTGTGGAGTCGGGGCCGGAACCTGAGGATTCCTCTCCAGTGCTGACATGGATCTTGGGGTACTTCTTGAGTCCCCCCAGGGGAGTCAGTCCTCGTCTCGAATGCGGGCATGCACTTGCGCTTTCCTCCAGAGCGGTAGCAGCAGTGTCACGCAGTCCGCCGCGTGGATCAAAGGATCTATGGTTTTCCCTCGAGTCTTTCCCACGAGGCTTTCCCACGAGGCTTTCCCACAGGGCTGTCCCACGTGCACACGTGGTGGGAGTCGATCCTCGGCTTGAACGTCAAGGCAGTGCAGGGAAAACAGGTTCCTCAGGAATGGACTGACAAATCTGGCGGACTCTTGGAATGGTGTCACGACCCTGGAGTTCCTCTCGCCTTTCCTGTGGAGAGCGCCTCCTCTTGAGATGCGATGGAACGCCTGGAATTCTTTCCCTACGAAACAGGGAAAGGATCCCTCATCTCGAGCTAGGAGGCGGAAACGGGGCTTCCCTGGATGTGTTCGGGACCCTCGTGCTTCCTCTCGAGTGGAGACGGGTATGTCGGGGAACTTCTTGAGTTGCAGCAATGGTCTGAAGGACCCTTTGGAAGTTCCAGTGGTTAGATGTGATTAGCCTCGAGAAGCCTCAGCGGAAATGGGCCTCATCTCGCCTGGAGGGCAAAAACTCCTGGATTTTCTCGAGTTGCGGCAGGTGCTCTCGACTTACGACGGGGACCTCAGGGACCCGCTCTGGTGGCCTCAGGAAAGGCCAGTCCCCATGCGAGTTCCTAGGGGGCCTCTCGGGATTCCTCTCCCGTCGATGCCGGGGCCTACGACCTTGTGTGGAGTCGGGGCCGGAACGTGAGGATTCCTCTCCAGTGCTGACATGGATCTTGGGGTACTTCTGGAGTCTCCCCAGGGTAGTCAGTCCTCGTCTCGAATGCGGGCATGCACTTGCGCTTTCCTCCAGAGCGGTAGCAGCAGTGTCACGCAGTCCGCCCCGTGGATCAAAGGATCTGTGGTTTTCCCTCGAGTCTTTCCCACGAGGCTTTCCCACGAGGCTTTCCCACAGGGCTGTCCCACGTGCACACGTGGTGGGAGTCGATCCTCGGCTTGAACGTCAAGGCAGTGAAGGGAAAACAGGTTCCTCTGGAATGAACTGACACATCTGGGGGACTCTTGGAATGGTGTCACGACCCTGGAGTTCCTCTCGCCTTTCCTGTGGAGAGCGCCTCCTCTTGAGATGCGACGGGAACGCCGGGAATTCTTTCCCTACGAAACAGGGAAAGGATCCCTCATCTCGAGCTAGGAGGCGGAAACGGGGCTCCCCTGGATGTGTGCGGGACTTACGGACTTCCTCTCGAGTGGAGACGGGTATGTCGGGGAACTTCTTGAGTTGCAGCAAGGGTGTGAAGGACCCTTTGGAAGTTCCAGTGTTTAGACGTGATTAGCCTCGAGAAGCCTCAGCAGAAATGGGCCTCATCTCGCCTGGAGGGCAAAACCTCCTGGATTTCCTCGAGTTGCGGCAGGTGCTCTCGACTTACGACGGGGACCTCAGGGACCCGCTCTGGTGGCCTCAGGAAAGGCCAGTCCCCATGCGAGTTCCTCGGGGGCCTCTCGGGATTCCTCTCCCGTCGATGCCGGGGCCTAAGACCTTGTGTGGAGTCGGGGCCGGAACCTGAGGATTCCTCTCCAGTGCTGACATGGATCTTGGGGTACTTCTTGAGTCCCCCCAGGGGAGTCAGTCCTCGTCTCGAATGCGGGCATGCACTTGCGCTTTCCTCCAGAGCGGTAGCAGCAGTGTCACGCAGTCCGCCGCGTGGATCAAAGGATCTATGGTTTTCCCTCGAGTCTTTCCCACGAGGCTTTCCCACGAGGCTTTCCCACAGTGCTGTCCCACGTGCACACGTGGTGGGAGTGGATCCTCGGCTTGAACGTCAAGGCAGTGCAGGGAAAACAGGTTCCTCTGGAATGGACTGACACATCTGGGGGACTCTTGGAATGGTGGCACGACCCTGGAGTTCCTCTCGCCTTTCCTTTGGAGAGCGCCTCCTCTTGAGATGCGACGGGAACGCCGGGAATTCTTTCCCTACGAAACAGGGAAAGGATCCCTCATTTCGAGCTAGGAGGCGTAAACGGGGCTCCCCTGGATGTGTGCGGGACACCACGTGCTTGCTATCGAGTGGAGACGGGTATGTCGGGGAACTTCTTGAGTTGCAGCAAGGGTGTGAAGGACCCTTTGGAAGTTCCAGTGGTTAGATGTGATTGGCCTCGAGAAGCCTCAGCGGAAATGGGCCTCATCTCGCCTGGAGGGCAAAACCTCCTGGATTTTCTCGAGTTGCGGCAGGTGCTCTCGACTTACGACGGGGACCTCAGGGACCCGCTCTGGTGGCCTCAGGAAAGGCCAGTCCCCATGCGAGTTCCTCGGGGGCCTCTCGGGATTCCTCTCCCGTCAATGCCAGGGCCTAAGACCTTGTGTGGAGTCGGGGCCGGAACCTGAGGATTCCTCTCCAGTGCTGACATGGATCTTTGGGTACTTCTGGAGTCTCCCCAGGGGAGTCAGTCCTCGTCTCGAATGCGGGCATGCACTTGCGTTTTCCTCCAGAGCGGTAGCAGCAGTGTCACGCTGTCCGCAGCGTGGATCAAAGGATCTATGGTTTTCCCTCGAGTCTTTCCCACGAGGCTTTCCCACGAGGCTTTCCCACAGGGCTGTCCCACGTGCACACGTGGTGGGAGTCGATCCTCGGCTTGAACGTCAAGGCAGTGCAGGGAAAACAGGTTCCTCTGGAATGGACTGACACATCTGGGGGACTCTTGGAATGGTGGCATGACCCTGGAGTTCCTCTCGCCTTTCCTGTGGAGAGCGCCTCCTCTTGAGATGCGACGGGAACGCCGGGAATTCTTTCCCTACGAAACAGGGAAAGGATCCCTCATCTCGAGCTAGGAGGAGGAAACGGGGCTCCCCTGGATGTGAGCGGGACACCACGTGCTTCCTCTCGAGTGCAGACGGGTATGTCGGGGAACTTCTTGAGTTGCAGCAAGGGTGTGAAGGACCCTTTGGAAGTTCCAGTGGTTAGATGTGATTGGCCTCGAGAAGCCTCAGCGGAAATGGGCCTCATCTCGCCTGGAGGGCAAAACCTCCTGGATTTTCTCGAGTTGCGGCAGGTGCTCTCGACTTACGTCGGGGACCTCAGGGAACCGCTCTGGTGGCCTCAGGAAAAACCAGTCCCCATGCGAGGTCCACGGGGGCCTCTCGGGATTCCTCTCCCGTCGATGCCGGGGCCTAAGACCTTGTGTGGAGTCTGGGCCGGAACCTGAGGATTCCTCTCCAGTGCTGACATGGATCTTGGGGTACTTCAGGAGTCTCCCCAGGGGAGTCAGTCCTCGTCTCGAATGCGGGCAGGCACTTGCGCTTTCCTCCAGAGCGGTAGCAGCAGTGTCACGCAGTCCGCCGCGTGGATCAAAGGATCTATGGTTTTCCCTCGAGTCTTTCCCACGAGGCTTTCCCACGAGGCTTTCCCACAGGGCTGTCCCACGTGCACACGTTGTGGGAGTCGATCCTCGGCTTGAACGTCAAGGCAGTGCAGGGAAAACAGGTTCCTCTGGAATGGACTGACACATCTGGGGGACTCTTGGAATGGTGTCACGACCCTGGAGTTCCTCTCGCCTTTCCTGTGGAGAGCGCCTCCTCTTGAGATGCGACGGGAACGCCGGGAATTCTTTCCCTACGAAACAGGGAAAGGATCCCTCATCTCGAGCTAGGAGGCGGAAACGGGTCTCCCCTGGATGTGTGCGGGACCCACGTGCTTCCTCTCGAGTGGAGTCGGGTATGTCGGGGAACTTCTTGAGTTGCAGCAAGGGTGTGAAGGACCCTTTGGAAGTTCCAGTGGTTAGACGTGATTAGCCTCAAGAAGCCTCAGCGGAAATGGGCCTCATCTCGCCTGGAGGTGAAAACCTCCTGGATTTTCTCGAGTTGCGGCAGGTGCTCTCGACTTACGACGGGGACCTCAGGGACCCGCTCTGGTGGCCTCAGGAAAGGCCAGTCCCCATGCGAGTTCCTCGGGGGCCTCTCGGGATTCCTCTCCCGTCGATGCCGGGGCCTAAGACCTTGTGTGGAGTCGGGGCCGGAACCTGAGGATTCCTCTCCAGTGCTGACATGGATCTTGGGGTACTTCTGGAGTCTCCCCAGGGGAGTCAGTCCTCGTCTCGAATGCGGGCATGCACTTGCGCTTTCCTCCAGAGCGGTAGCAGCAGTGTCACGCAGTCCGCCGCGTGCATCAAAGGATCTATGGTTTTCCCTCGAGACTTTCCCACGAGGCTTTCCCACGAGGCTTTCCCACAGGGCTGTCCCACGTGCACACGTGGTGGGAGTCGATCCTCGGCTTGAACGTCAAGGCAGTGCAGGGAAAACAGGTTCCTCTGGAATGGACTGACACATCTGGGGGACTCTTGGAATGGTGGCATGACCCTGGAGTTCCTCTCGCCTTTCCTGTGGATAGCGCCTCCTCTTGAGATGCGACGGGAACGCCGGGAATTCTTTCCCTACGAAACAGGGAAAGGATCCCTCATCTCGAGCTAGGAGGCGGAAACGGGGCTCCCCTGGATGTGTGCGGGACCCCACGTGCTTCCTCTCGAGCGCAGACGGGTATGTCGGGGAACTTCTCGAGTTGCAGCAAGGGTGCGAAGGACCCTTTGGAACTTCCAGTGGTTAGATGTGATTGGCCTCGAGAAGCCTCAGTGGAAATGGGCCTCATCTCGCCTGGAGGGCAAAACCTCCTGGATTTTCTCGAGTTGCGGCAGGTGCTCTCGACTTACGACGGGGACCTCAGGGACCCGCTCTGGTGGCCTCAGGAACGGCCAGTCCCCATGCGAGTTCCTCGGGGGACTCTCGGGATTCCTCTCCCGTCGATGCCGGGGCCTAAGACCTTGTGTGGAGTCGGGGCCGGAACCTGAGGATTCCTCTCCAGTGCTGACATGGATCTTGGGGTACTTCTGGAGTCTCCCCAGGGGAGTCAGTCCTCGTCTCGAATGCGGGCATGCACTTGCGCTTTCCTCCAGAGCGGTAGCAGCAGTGTCACGCAGTCCGCCGCGTGGATCAAAGGATCTGTGGTTTTCCCTCGAGTCTTTCCCACGAGGCTTTCCCACGAGGCTTTCCCACAGGGCTGTCCCACGTGCACACGTGGTGGGAGTCGATCCTCGGCTTGAACGTCAAGGCAGTGCAGGGAAAACAGGTTCCTCTGGAATGGACTGACACATCTGGGGGACTCTTGGAATGGTGGCACGACCCTGGAGTTCCTCTCGCCTTTCCTTTGGAGAGCGCCTCCTCTTGAGATGCGACGGGAACGCCGGGAATTCTTTCCCTACGAAACAGGGAAAGGATCCCTCATCTCGAGCTAGGAGGCGTAAACGGGGCTTCCCTGGATGTGTGCGGGACACCACGTGCTTGCTATCGAGTGGAGACGGGTATGTCGTGGAACTTCTTGAGTTGCAGCAAGGGTGTGAAGGACCCTTTGGAAGTTCCAGTGGTTAGATGTGATTGGCCTCGAGAAGCCTCAGCGGAAATGGGCCTCATCTCGCCTGGAGGGCAAAACCTCCTGGATTTTCTCGAGTTGCGGCAGGTGCTCGCGACTTACGACGGGGACCTCAGGGACCCGCTCTGGTGGCCTCAGGAAAGGCCAGTCCCCATGCGAGTTCCTCGGGGGCCTCTCGGGATTCCTCTCCCGTCAATGCCAGGGCCTAAGACCTTGTGTGGAGTCGGGGCCGGAACCTGAGAATTCCTCTCCAGTGCTGACATGGATCTTGGGGTACTTCTGGAGTCTCCCCAGGGGAGTCAGTCCTCGTCTCGAATGCGGGCATGCACTTGCGCTTTCCTCCAGAGCGGTAGCAGCAGTGTCACGCTGTCCGCAGCGTGGATCAAAGGATCTATGGTTTTCCCTCGAGTCTTTCCCACGAGGCTTTCCCACGAGGCTTTCCCACAGAGCTGTCCCACGTGCACACGTGGTGGGAGTCGATCCTCGGCTTGAACGTCAAGGCAGTGCAGGGAAAACAGGTTCCTCTGGAATGGACTGACACATCTGGGGGACTCTTGGAATGGTGGCACGACCCTGGAGTTCCTCTCGCCTTTCCTGTGGAGAGCGCCTCCTCTTGAGATGGGACGGGAACGACGGGAATTCTTTCCCTACGAAACAGGGAAAGGATCCCTCATCTCGAGCTAGGAAGCGGAAATGGGGCTCCCCTGGATGTTTGCCGGACCCTACGTGCTTCCTCTCGAGTGGAGACGGGTATGTCGGGGAACTTCTTGAGTTGCAGCAACGGTGTGAAGGACCCTTTGGAAGTTCCAGTGGTTAGATGTGATTGGCCTCGTGAAGCCTCAGCGGAAATGGGCCTCATCTCGCCTGGAGGGCAAAACCTCCTGGATTTTCTCGAGTTACGGCAGGTGCTCTCGACTTACGACGGGGACCTCAGGGACCCGCTCTGGTGGCCTCAGGAAAGGCCAGTCCCCATGCGACTTCCTCGGGGGCCTCTCGGGATTCCTCTCCCGTCGATGCCGGGGCCTAAGACCTTGTGTGGAATCGGGGCCGGAACCTGAGGATTCCTCTCCAGTGCTGACATGGATCTTGGGGTACTTCTGGAGTCTCCCCAGGGGAGTCAGTCCTCGTCTGGAATGCGGGCATGCACTTGCGCTATCCTCCAGAGCGGTAGCAGCAGTGTCAAGCAGTCCGCCGCGTGCATCAAAGGATCTATGTTTTTCCCTCGAGTCTTTCACACGAGGCCTTCCCACAGGGCTGTCCCACGTGCACACGAGGTGGGAGACGATCCTCGGCTTGAACGTCAAGGCAGTGCAGGGAAAACAGGTTCCTCTGGAATGGACTGACATATCTGGGGACACTTTGGATGGTGGCACGACGCTGGAGTCCTCTCGCCTTTCCTGTGGAGAGCGCCTCCTCTTGAGATGCGACGGGAACGCCGGGAATTCTTTCCCTAAGAAACAGGGAAAGGATCCCTCATCTCGAGCTAGGAGGCGGAATCGGGGCTCCCCTGGATGTGTGCGGGACCCCACGTGCTTCCTCTCGAGTGGAGACGGGTATGTCGGGGAACTTCTTGAGTTGCAGCAAGGGTGTGAAGGACCCTTTGGAAGTTCCAGTGGTTAGATGTGATTGGCCTCGAGAAGCCTCAGCGGAAATGGACCTCATCTCGCCTGGAGGGCAAAACCTCCTGGATTTTCTCGAGTTGCGGCAGGTGCTCTCGACTTACGACGGGGACGTCAGGGACCCGCTCTGGTGGCCTCAGGAAAGGCCAGTCCCCATGCGAGTTCCTCGGGGGCCTCTCGGGATTCCTCTCCCGTCGATGCCGGGGCCTAAGACCTTGTGTGGAGTCGGGGCCGGAACCTGAGGATTCCTCTCCAGTGCTGACAGGGATCTTGGGGTACTTCTGGAGTCTCCCCAGGGGAGTCAGTCCTCGTCTCGAATGCGGGCATGCACTTGCGCTTTCCTCCAGAGCGGTAGCAGCAGTGTCACGCAGTCCGCCGCGCGGATCAAAGGATCTATGGTTTTCCCTCGAGTCTTTCCCACGAGGCTTTCCCACGAGGCTTTCCCACAGGGCTGTCCCACGTGCACACGTGGTGGGAGTCGATCCTCGGCTTGAACGTCAAGGCAGTGCAGGGAAAACAGGTTCCTCTGGAATGGACTGACACATCTGGGGGACTCTTGGAATGGTGGCATGACCCGGGAGTTCCTCTCGCCTTTCCTGTGGAGAGCGCCTCCTCTTGAGATGCGACGGGAACGCCGGGAATTCTTTCCCTACGAAACAGGGAAAGGATCCCTCCTCTCAAGCTAGGAGGCGGAAACGGGGCTCCCCTGGATGTGTGCGGGACCCCACGTGTTTCCTCTCGAGTGGAGACGGGTATGTCGGGGAACTTCTTGAGTTGCAGCAAGGGTGTGAAGGACCTTTTGGAAGTTCCAGTGGTTAGATGTGATTTTCCTCGAGAAGCCTCAGCGGAAATGGGCCTCATCTCGCCTGGAGGGCAAAACCTCCTGGATTTTCTCGAGTTGCGGCAGGTGCTCTCGACTTACGACGGGGACGTCAGGGACCCGCTCTGGTGGCCTCAGGAAAGGCCAGTCCCCATGCGAGTTCCTCGAGGGCCTCTCGGGATTCCTCTCCCGTCGATGCCGGGGCCTAAGACCTTGTGTGGAGTCGGGGCCGGAACCTGAGTATTCCTCTCCAGTGCTGACATGGATCTTTGGGTACTTCTGGAGTCTCCCCAGGGGAGTCAGTCCTCGTCTCGAATGCGGGCATGCACTTGCGCTTTCCTCCAGAGCGGTAGCAGCAGTGTCACGCAGTCCGCCGCGTGGATCAAAGGATCTATGGTTTTCCCTCGAGTCTTTCCCACGAGGCTTTCCCACGAGGCTTTCCCACAGGGCTGTCCCACGTGCACACGTGGTGGGAGTCGATCCTCGGCTTGAACGTCAAGGCAGTGCAGGGAAAACAGGTTCCTCTGGAATGGACTGACACATCTGGGGGACTCTTGGAATGGTGGCACGACCCTGGAGTTCCTCTCGCCTTTCCTGTGGAGAGCGCCTCCTCTTGAGATGCGACGGGGACGCCGGGAATTCTTTCCCTACGAAACAGGGAAAGGATCCCTCATCTCTAGCTAGGGGGCGGAAACAGAGCTCCCCTGGATGTGTGCAGGACCCCACGTGCTTTCTCTCGAGTGGAGACGGGTATGTCGCGGAACTTCTTGAGTTGCAGCAAGGGTGTGAAGGACCATTTGGAAGTTCCAGTGGTTAGACGTGATTAGCCTCGAGAAGCCTCAGCGGAAATGGGCCTCATCTCGCCTGGAGGGCAAAACCTCCTGGATTTTCTCGAGTTGCGGCAGGTGCTCTCGACTTACGACGGGGACCTCAGGGACCCGCTCTGGTGGCCTCAGGAAAGGCCAGTCCCCATGCGAGTTCCTCTGGGGATTCCTCTCCCGTCGATGCCGGGGCCTAAGACCTTGTGTGGAGTCGGGGCCGGAACCTGAGGATTCCTCTCCAGTGCTGACATGGATCTTGGGGTACTTCTGGAGTCTCCCCAGGGGAGTCAGTCCTCGTTTCGAATGCGGGCATGCACTTGGGCTTTCCTCCAGAGCGGCAGCGGCAGTGTCACGCAGTCCGCCGCGTGCATCAAAGGATCTATGGTTTTCCGTCGACTCTTTCCCACGAGGCTTTCCCACGAGGCTTTCCCACAGGGCTGTCCCACGTGCACACGTGGTGGGAGTCGATCCTCGGCTTGAACGTCAAGGCAGTGCAGGGAAAACAGGTTCCTCTGGAATGGACTGACACATCTGGGGGACTCTTGGAATGGTGGCACGACCCTGGAGTTCCTCTCGCCTTTCCTGTGGAGAGCGCCTCCTCTTGAGATGCGACGGGAACGCCTGGAATTCTTTCCCTACGAAACAGGGAAAGGATCCCTCATCTCGAGCTAGGAGGTGGAAACGGGGCTCCCCTGGATGTGTGTGGGACCCACGTGCTTCCTCTCGAGTGGAGACTTGTATGTCGAGGAACTTCTTGAGTTGCAGCAAGGGTGTGAAGGACCCTTTGGAAGTTCCAGTGGTTAGACGTGATTAGCCTCGAGAAGCCTCAGCGGAAATGGGCCTCATCTCGCATGGAGGGCAAAACCTCCTGGATTTTCTCGAGTTGCGGCAGGTGCTCTCGACTTACGACGGGGACCTCAGGGACCCGCTCTGGTGGCCTCAGGAAAGGCCAGTCCCCATGCGAGTTCCTCGGGGGCCTCTCGGGATTCCTCTCCCGTCGATGTCGGGGCCTAAGACCTTGTGTGGAGTCGGGGCCGGAACCTGAGAATTCCTCTCCAGTGCTGACATGGATCTTGGGGTACTTCTGGAGTCTCCCCAGGGGAGTCAGTCCTCGTCTCGAATGCGGGCATGCACTTGCGCTTTCCTCCAGAGCGGTAGCAGCAGTGTCACGCTGTCCGCAGCGTGGATCAAAGGATCTATGGTTTTCCCTCGAGTCTTTCCCACGAGGCTTTCCCACGAGGCTTTCCCACAGAGCTGTCCCACGTGCACACGTGGTGGGAGTCGATCCTCGGCTTGAACGTCAAGGCAGTGCAGGGAAAACAGGTTCCTCTGGAATGGACTGACACATCTGGGGGACTCTTGGAATGGTGGCACGACCCTGGAGTTCCTCTCGCCTTTCCTGTGGAGAGCGCCTCCTCTTGAGATGGGACGGGAACGACGGGAATTCTTTCCCTACGAAACAGGGAAAGGATCCCTCATCTCGAGCTAGGAAGCGGAAATGGGGCTCCCCTGGATGTTTGCCGGACCCTACGTGCTTCCTCTCGAGTGGAGACGGGTATGTCGGGGAACTTCTTGAGTTGCAGCAACGGTGTGAAGGACCCTTTGGAAGTTCCAGTGGTTAGATGTGATTGGCCTCGTGAAGCCTCAGCGGAAATGGGCCTCATCTCGCCTGGAGGGCAAAACCTCCTGGATTTTCTCGAGTTACGGCAGGTGCTCTCGACTTACGACGGGGACCTCAGGGACCCGCTCTGGTGGCCTCAGGAAAGGCCAGTCCCCATGCGACTTCCTCGGGGGCCTCTCGGGATTCCTCTCCCGTCGATGCCGGGGCCTAAGACCTTGTGTGGAATCGGGGCCGGAACCTGAGGATTCCTCTCCAGTGCTGACATGGATCTTGGGGTACTTCTGGAGTCTCCCCAGGGGAGTCAGTCCTCGTCTGGAATGCGGGCATGCACTTGCGCTATCCTCCAGAGCGGTAGCAGCAGTGTCAAGCAGTCCGCCGCGTGCATCAAAGGATCTATGTTTTTCCCTCGAGTCTTTCACACGAGGCCTTCCCACAGGGCTGTCCCACGTGCACACGAGGTGGGAGACGATCCTCGGCTTGAACGTCAAGGCAGTGCAGGGAAAACAGGTTCCTCTGGAATGGACTGACATATCTGGGGACACTTTGGATGGTGGCACGACGCTGGAGTCCTCTCGCCTTTCCTGTGGAGAGCGCCTCCTCTTGAGATGCGACGGGAACGCCGGGAATTCTTTCCCTAAGAAACAGGGAAAGGATCCCTCATCTCGAGCTAGGAGGCGGAATCGGGGCTCCCCTGGATGTGTGCGGGACCCCACGTGCTTCCTCTCGAGTGGAGACGGGTATGTCGGGGAACTTCTTGAGTTGCAGCAAGGGTGTGAAGGACCCTTTGGAAGTTCCAGTGGTTAGATGTGATTGGCCTCGAGAAGCCTCAGCGGAAATGGACCTCATCTCGCCTGGAGGGCAAAACCTCCTGGATTTTCTCGAGTTGCGGCAGGTGCTCTCGACTTACGACGGGGACGTCAGGGACCCGCTCTGGTGGCCTCAGGAAAGGCCAGTCCCCATGCGAGTTCCTCGGGGGCCTCTCGGGATTCCTCTCCCGTCGATGCCGGGGCCTAAGACCTTGTGTGGAGTCGGGGCCGGAACCTGAGGATTCCTCTCCAGTGCTGACAGGGATCTTGGGGTACTTCTGGAGTCTCCCCAGGGGAGTCAGTCCTCGTCTCGAATGCGGGCATGCACTTGCGCTTTCCTCCAGAGCGGTAGCAGCAGTGTCACGCAGTCCGCCGCGCGGATCAAAGGATCTATGGTTTTCCCTCGAGTCTTTCCCACGAGGCTTTCCCACGAGGCTTTCCCACAGGGCTGTCCCACGTGCACACGTGGTGGGAGTCGATCCTCGGCTTGAACGTCAAGGCAGTGCAGGGAAAACAGGTTCCTCTGGAATGGACTGACACATCTGGGGGACTCTTGGAATGGTGGCATGACCCGGGAGTTCCTCTCGCCTTTCCTGTGGAGAGCGCCTCCTCTTGAGATGCGACGGGAACGCCGGGAATTCTTTCCCTACGAAACAGGGAAAGGATCCCTCCTCTCAAGCTAGGAGGCGGAAACGGGGCTCCCCTGGATGTGTGCGGGACCCCACGTGTTTCCTCTCGAGTGGAGACGGGTATGTCGGGGAACTTCTTGAGTTGCAGCAAGGGTGTGAAGGACCTTTTGGAAGTTCCAGTGGTTAGATGTGATTTTCCTCGAGAAGCCTCAGCGGAAATGGGCCTCATCTCGCCTGGAGGGCAAAACCTCCTGGATTTTCTCGAGTTGCGGCAGGTGCTCTCGACTTACGACGGGGACGTCAGGGACCCGCTCTGGTGGCCTCAGGAAAGGCCAGTCCCCATGCGAGTTCCTCGAGGGCCTCTCGGGATTCCTCTCCCGTCGATGCCGGGGCCTAAGACCTTGTGTGGAGTCGGGGCCGGAACCTGAGTATTCCTCTCCAGTGCTGACATGGATCTTTGGGTACTTCTGGAGTCTCCCCAGGGGAGTCAGTCCTCGTCTCGAATGCGGGCATGCACTTGCGCTTTCCTCCAGAGCGGTAGCAGCAGTGTCACGCAGTCCGCCGCGTGGATCAAAGGATCTATGGTTTTCCCTCGAGTCTTTCCCACGAGGCTTTCCCACGAGGCTTTCCCACAGGGCTGTCCCACGTGCACACGTGGTGGGAGTCGATCCTCGGCTTGAACGTCAAGGCAGTGCAGGGAAAACAGGTTCCTCTGGAATGGACTGACACATCTGGGGGACTCTTGGAATGGTGGCACGACCCTGGAGTTCCTCTCGCCTTTCCTGTGGAGAGCGCCTCCTCTTGAGATGCGACGGGGACGCCGGGAATTCTTTCCCTACGAAACAGGGAAAGGATCCCTCATCTCTAGCTAGGGGGCGGAAACAGAGCTCCCCTGGATGTGTGCAGGACCCCACGTGCTTTCTCTCGAGTGGAGACGGGTATGTCGCGGAACTTCTTGAGTTGCAGCAAGGGTGTGAAGGACCATTTGGAAGTTCCAGTGGTTAGACGTGATTAGCCTCGAGAAGCCTCAGCGGAAATGGGCCTCATCTCGCCTGGAGGGCAAAACCTCCTGGATTTTCTCGAGTTGCGGCAGGTGCTCTCGACTTACGACGGGGACCTCAGGGACCCGCTCTGGTGGCCTCAGGAAAGGCCAGTCCCCATGCGAGTTCCTCTGGGGATTCCTCTCCCGTCGATGCCGGGGCCTAAGACCTTGTGTGGAGTCGGGGCCGGAACCTGAGGATTCCTCTCCAGTGCTGACATGGATCTTGGGGTACTTCTGGAGTCTCCCCAGGGGAGTCAGTCCTCGTTTCGAATGCGGGCATGCACTTGGGCTTTCCTCCAGAGCGGCAGCGGCAGTGTCACGCAGTCCGCCGCGTGCATCAAAGGATCTATGGTTTTCCGTCGACTCTTTCCCACGAGGCTTTCCCACGAGGCTTTCCCACAGGGCTGTCCCACGTGCACACGTGGTGGGAGTCGATCCTCGGCTTGAACGTCAAGGCAGTGCATGGAAAACAGGTTCCTCTGGAATGGACTGACACATCTGGGGGACTCTTGGAATGGTGGCACGACCCTGGAGTTCCTCTCGCCTTTCCTGTGGAGAGCGCCTCCTCTTGAGATGCGACGGGAACGCCGGGAATTCGTTCCCTACGAAACAGGGAAAGGATCCCTCATCTCGAGCTAGGAGGCGGAAACGGGGCTCCCCTGGATGTGGGCGGGACACCACGTGCTTCCTCTCGAGTGGAGACGGGTATGTCGGGGAACTTCTTGAGTTGCAGCAAGGGTGTGAAGGACCCTTTGGAAGTTCCAGTGTTTAGACGTGATTAGCCTCGAGAAGCCTCAGCGGAAATGGGCCTCATCTCGCCTGGAGGGCAAAACCTCCTGGATTTCCTCGAGTTGCGGCAGGTGCTCTCGACTTACGACGGGGACCTCAGGGACCCGCTCTGGTGGCCTCAGGAAAGGCCAGTCCCCATGCGAGTTCCTCGGGGGCCTCTCGGGATTCCTCTCCCGTCGATGCCGGGGCCTAAGACCTTGTGTGGAGTCGGGGCCGGAACCTGAGGATTCCTCTCCAGTGCTGACATGGATCTTGGGGTACTTCTTGAGTCCCCCCAGGGGAGTCAGTCCTCGTCTCGAATGCGGGCATGCACTTGCGCTTTCCTCCAGAGCGGTAGCAGCAGTGTCACGCAGTCCGCCGCGTGGATCAAAGGATCTATGGTTTTCCCTCGAGTCTTTCCCACGAGGCTTTCCCACGAGGCTTTCCCACAGGGCTGTCCCACGTGCACACGTTGTGGGAGTCGATCCTCGGCTTGAAAGTCAAGGCAGTGCAGGGAAAACAGGTTCCTCAGGAATGGACTGACAAATCTGGCGGACTCTTGGAATGGTGTCACGACCCTGGAGTTCCTCTCGCCTTTCCTGTGGAGAGCGCCTCCTCTTGAGATGCGATGGAACGCCTGGAATTCTTTCCCTACGAAACAGGGAAAGGATCCCTCATCTCGAGCTAGGAGGCGGAAACGGGGCTTCCCTGGATGTGTTCGGGACCCTCGTGCTTCCACTCGAGTGGAGACGGGTATGTCGGGGAACTTCTTGAGTTGCAGCAATGGTCTGAAGGACCCTTTGGAAGTTCCAGTGGTTAGATGTGATTAGCCTCGAGAAGCCTCAGCGGAAATGGGCCTCATCTCGCCTGGAGGGCAAAAACTCCTGGATTTTCTCGAGTTGCGGCAGGTGCTCTCGACTTACGACGGGGACCTCAGGGACCCGCTCTGGTGGCCTCAGGAAAGGCCAGTCCCCATGCGAGTTCCTAGGGGGCCTCTCGGGATTCCTCTCCCGTCGATGCCGGGGCCTACGACCTTGTGTGGAGTCGGGGCCCGAACGTGAGGATTCCTCTCCAGTGCTGACATGGATCTTGGGGTACTTCTGGAGTCTCCCCAGGGGAGTCAGTCCTCGTCTCGAATGCGGGCATGCACTTGCGCTTTCCTCCAGAGCGGTAGCAGCAGTGTCACGCAGTCCGCCGCGTGGATCAAAGGATCTGTGGTTTTCCCTCGAGTCTTTCCCACGAGGCTTTCCCACGAGGCTTTCCCACAGGGCTGTCCCACGTGCACACGTGGTGGGAGTCGATCCTCGGCTTGAACGTCAAGGCAGTGAAGGGAAAACAGGTTCCTCTGGAATGGACTGACACATCTGGGGGACTCTTGGAATGGTGTCACGACCCTGGAGTTCCTCTCGCCTTTCCTGTGGAGAGCGCCTCCTCTTGAGATGCGACGGGAACGCCGGGAATTCTTTCCCTACGAAACAGGGAAAGGATCCCTCATCTCGAGCTAGGAGGCGGAAACGGGGCTCCCCTGGATGTGTGCGGGACTTACGGACTTCCTCTCGAGTGGAGACGGGTATGTCGGGGAACTTCTTGAGTTGCAGCAAGGGTGTGAAGGACCCTTTGGAAGTTCCAGTGTTTAGACGTGATTAGCCTCGAGAAGCCTCAGCGGAAATGGGCCTCATCTCGCCTGGAGGGCAAAACCTCCTGGATTTCCTCGAGTTGCGGCAGGTGCTCTCGACTTACGACGGGGACCTCAGGGACCCGCTCTGGTGGCCTCAGGAAAGGCCAGTCCCCATGCGAGTTCCTCGGGGGCCTCTCGGGATTCCTCTCCCGTCGATGCCGGGGCCTAAGACCTTGTGTGGAGTCGGGGCCGGAACCTGAGGATTCCTCTCCAGTGCTGACATGGATCTTGGGGTACTTCTTGAGTCCCCCCAGTGGAGTCAGTCCTCGTCTCGAATGCGGGCATGCACTTGCGCTTTCCTCCAGAGCGGTAGCAGCAGTGTCACGCAGTCCGCCGCGTGGATCAAAGGATCTATGGTTTTCCCTCGAGTCTTTCCCACGAGGCTTTCCCACGAGGCTTTCCCACAGGGCTGTCCCACGTGCACACGTGGTGGGAGTCGATCCTCGGCTTGAACGTCAAGGCAGTGCAGGGAAAACAGGTTCCTCAGGAATGGACTGACAAATCTGGCGGACTCTTGGAATGGTGTCACGACCCTGGAGTTCCTCTCGCCTTTCCTGTGGAGAGCGCCTCCTCTTGAGATGCGATGGAACGCCTGGAATTCTTTCCCTACGAAACAGGGAAAGGATCCCTCATCTCGAGCTAGGAGGCGGAAACGGGGCTTCCCTGGATGTGTTCGGGACCCTCGTGCTTCCTCTCGAGTGGAGACGGGTATGTCGGGGAACTTCTTGAGTTGCAGCAATGGTCTGAAGGACCCTTTGGAAGTTCCAGTGGTTAGATGTGATTAGCCTCGAGAAGCCTCAGCGGAAATGGGCCTCATCTCGCCTGGAGGGCAAAACCTCCTGGATTTTCTCGAGTTGCGGCAGGTGCTCTCGACTTACGACGGGGACCTCACGGACCCGCTCTGGTGGCCTCAGGAAAGGCCAGTCCCCATGCGAGTTCCTCGGGGGCCTCTCGGGATTCCTCTCCCGTCGATGCCGGGGCCTACGACCTTGTGTGGAGTCGGGGCCCGAACGTGAGGATTCGTCTCCAGTGCTGACATGGATCTTGGGGTACTTCTGGAGTCTCCCCAGGGGAGTCAGTCCTCGTCTCGAATGCGGGCATGCACCTGCGCTTTCCTCCAGAGCGGTAGCAGCAGTGTCACGCAGTCCGCCGCGTGGATCAAAGGATCTATGGTTTTCCCTCGAGTCTTTCCCACGAGGCTTTCCCACGAGGCTTTCCCACAGGGCTGTCCCACGTGCACACGTGGTGGGAGTCGATCCTCGGCTTGAACGTCAAGGCAGTGCAGGGAAAACAGGTTCCTCTGGAATGGACTGACACATCTGGGGGACGCTTGGAATGGTGGCACGACCCTGGAGTTCCTCTCGCCTTTCCTGTGGAGAGCGCCTCCTCTTGAGATGCGACGGGAACGCCGGGAATTCTTTCCCTACGAAACAGGGAAAGGATCCCTCATCTCGAGCTAGGAGGCGGAAACGGGGCTCCCCTGGATGTGTGCGGGACCCACGTGCTTCCTCTCGAGTGCAGACGGGTATGTCGGGGAACTTCTTGAGTTGCAGCAAGGGTGTGAAGGACCCTTTGGAAGTTCCAGTGGTTAGACGTGATTAGCCTCGAGAAGCCTCAGCGGAAATGGGCCTCATCTCGCCTGGAGGGCAAAACCTCCTGAATTTTCTCGAGTTGCGGCAGGTGCTCTCGACTTACGACGGGGACCTCAGGGACCCGCTCTGGTGGCCTCAGGAAAGGCCAGTCCCCATGCGAGTTCCTCGGGGGCCTCTCGGGATTCCTCTCCCGTCGATGCCGGGGCCTAAGACCTTGTGTGGAGTCGGGGCCGGAAACTGAGGATTCCTCTCCAGTGCTGACATGGATCTTGGGCTACTTCTGGAGTCTCCCCAGGGGAGTCAGTCCTCGTCTCGAATGCGGGCATGCACTTGCGCTTTCCTCCAGAGCGGTAGCAGCAGTGTCACGCAGTCCGCCGCGTGGATCAAAGGATCCATGGTTTTCCCTCGAGTCTTTCCCACGAGGCTTTCCCACGAGGCTTTCCCACAGGGCTGTCCCACGTGCACACGTGGTGGGAGTCGATCCTCGGCTTGAACGTCAAGGCAGTGCAGGGAAAACAGGTTCCTCTGGAATGGACTGACACATCTGGGGGACTCTTAGAATGGTGGCATGACCCTGGAGTTCCTCTCGCCTTTCCTGTGGAGAGCGCCTCCTCTTGAGATGCGACGGGAACGCCGGGAATTCTTTCCCTACGAAACAGGGAAAGGATCCCTCATCTCGAGCTAGTAGGCGGAAACGGGGCTCCCCTGGATGTGTGCGGGACACCACGTGCTTCCTCTCGAGTGCAGACGGGTATTTCGGGGAACTTTTTGAGTTGCAGCAATGGTGTGAAGGACCCTTTGGAAGTTCCAGTGGTTAGATGTGATTGGCCTCGAGAAGCCTCAGCGGAAATGGGCCTCATCTCGCCTGGAGGGCAAAACCTCCTGGATTTTCTCGAGTTGCGGCAGGTCCTCTAGACTTACAACGGGGACCTCAGGGAACCGCTCGGGTGGCCTCAGGAAAGGCCAGTCCCCATGCGAGTTCCACGGGGGCGTCTCGGGATTCCTCTCCCGTCGATGCCGGGGCCTAAGACCTTGTGTGGAGTCGGGGCCGGAACCTGAGGATTCCTCTCCAGTGCTGACATGGATCTTGGGGTACTTCTGGAGTCTCCCCAGGGGAGTCAGTCCTCGTCTCGAATGCGGGCATGCACTTGCACTTTCCTCCAGAGCGGTAGCAGCAGTGTCACGCAGTCCGCCGCGTGGATCAAAGGATCTATGGTTTTCCCTCGAGTCTTTCCCACGAGGCTTTCCCACGAGGCTTTCCCACAGGGCTGTCCCACGTGCACACGTGGTGGGAGTCGATCCTCGGCTTGAACGTCAAGGCAGTGCAGGGAAAACAGGTTCCTCTGGAATGGACTGACACATCTGGGGTCTCTTGGAATGGTGGCACGACCCTGGAGTTCCTCTCGCCTTTCCTGTGGAGAGCGCCTCCTCTTGAGATGCGACGGGAACGCCGGGAATTCTTTCCCTACGAAACAGGGAAAGGATCCCTCATCTCGAGCTAGGAGGCGGAAACGGGGCTCCCCTGGATGTGTGCGGGACACCACGTGCTTCCTCTCGAGTGCAGACGGGTATGTCGGGGAACTTCTTGAGTTGCAGCAAGGGTGTGAAGGACCCCTTGGAAGTTCCAGTGGTTAGATGTGATTGGCCTCGAGAAGCCTCAGCGGAAATGGGCCTCATCTCGCCTGGAGGGCAAAACCTTCTGGATTTTCTCGAGTTGCGGCAGGTGCTCTCGACTTACGACGGGGACCTCAGGGACCCGCTCTGGTGGCCTCAGGAAAGGCCAGTCCCCATGCGAGTTCCTCGGGGGCCTCTCGGGATTCCTCTCCCGTTGATGCCGGGGCCTAAGACCTTGTGTGGAGTCGGGGCCGGAACCTGAGGATTCCTCTCCAGTGCTGACATGGATCTTGGGGTACTTCTGGAGTCTCCCCAGGGGAGTCAGTCCTCGTCTCGAATGCGGGCATGCACTTGCGCTTTCCTCCAGAGCGGTAGCAGCAGTGTCACGCAGTCCGCCGCGTGGATCAAAGGATCTATGGTTTTCCCTCGAGTCTTTCCCACGAGGCTTTCCCACGAGGCTTTCCCACAGGGCTGTCCCACGTGCACACGTGGTGGGAGTCGATCCTCGGCTTGAACGTCAAGGCAGTGCAGGGAAAACAGGTTCCTCTGGAATGGACTGACACATCTGGGGTCTCTTGGAATGGTGGCACGACCCTGGAGTTCCTCTCGCCTTTCCTGTGGAGAGCGCCTCCTCTTGAGATGCGACGGGAACGCCGGGAATTCTTTCCCTACGAAACAGGGAAAGGATCCCTCATCTCGAGCTAGGAGGCGGAAACGGGGCTCCCCTGGATGTGTGCGGGACTTACGGACTTCCTCTCGAGTGGAGACGGGTATGTCGGGGAACTTCTTGAGTTGCAGCAAGGGTGTGAAGGACCCTTTGGAAGTTCCAGTGTTTAGACGTGATTAGCCTCGAGAAGCCTCAGCGGAAATGGGCCTCATCTCGCCTGGAGGGCAAAACCTCCTGGATTTCCTCGAGTTGCGGCAGGTGCTCTCGACTTACGACGCGGACCTCAGGGACCCGCTCTTGTGGCCTCAGGAAAGGCCAGTCCCCATGCGAGTTCCTCGGGGGCCTCTCGGGATTCCTCTCCCGTCGATGCCGGGGCCTAAGACCTTGTGTGGAGTCGGGGCCGGAACCTGAGGATTCCTCTCCAGTGCTGACATGGATCTTGGGGTACTTCTTGAGTCCCCCCAGTGGAGTCAGTCCTCGTCTCGAATGCGGGCATGCACTTGCGCTTTCCTCCAGAGCGGTAGCAGCAGTGTCACGCAGTCCGCCGCGTGGATCAAAGGATCTATGGTTTTTCCTCGAGTCTTTCCCACGAGGCTTTCCCACGAGGCTTTCCCACAGGGCTGTCCCACGTGCACACGTGGTGGGAGTCGATCCTCGGCTTGAACGTCAAGGCAGTGCAGGGAAAACAGGTTCCTCAGGAATGGACTGACAAATCTGGCGGACTCTTGGAATGGTGTCACGCCCCTGGAGTTCCTCTCGCCTTTCCTGTGGAGAGCGCCTCCTCTTGAGATGCGATGGAACGCCTGGAATTCTTTCCCTACGAAACAGGGAAAGGATCCCTCATCTCGAGCTAGGAGGCGGAAACGGGGCTTCCCTGGATGTGTTCGGGACCCTCGTGCTTCCTCTTGAGTGGAGACGGGTATGTCGGGGAACTTCTTGAGTTGCAGCAATGGTCTGAAGGACCCTTTGGAAGTTCCAGTGGTTAGATGTGATTAGCCTCGAGAAGCCTCAGCGGAAATGGGCCTCATCTCGCCTGGAGGGCAAAACCTCCTGGATTTTCTCGAGTTGCGGCAGGTGCTCTCGACTTACGACGGGGACCTCAGGGACCCGCTCTGGTGGCCTCAGGAAAGGCCAGTCCCCATGCGAGTTCCTCGGGGGCCTCTCGGGATTCCTCTCCCGTCGATGCCGGGGCCTACGACCTTGTGTGGAGTCGGGGCCCGAACGTGAGGATTCGTCTCCAGTGCTGACATGGATCTTGGGGTACTTCTGGAGTCTTCCCAGGGGAGTCAGTCCTCGTCTCGAATGCGGGCATGCACCTGCGCTTTCCTCCAGAGCGGTAGCAGCAGTGTCACGCAGTCCGCCGCGTGGATCAAAGGATCTATGGTTTTCCCTCGAGTCTTTCCCACGAGGCTTTCCCACGAGGCTTTCCCACAGGGCTGTCCCACGTGCACACGTGGTGGGAGTCGATCCTCGGCTTGAACGTCAAGGCAGTGCAGGGAAAACAGGTTCCTCTGGAATGGACTGACACATCTGGGGGACGCTTGGAATGGTGGCACGACCCTGGAGTTCCTCTCGCCTTTCCTGTGGAGAGCGCCTCCTCTTGAGATGCGACGGGAACGCCGGGAATTCTTTCCCTACGAAACAGGGAAAGGATCCCTCATCTCGAGCTAGGAGGCGGAAACGGGGCTCCCCTGGATGTGTGCGGGACCCACGTGCTTCCTCTCGAGTGGAGACGGGTATGTCGGGGAACTTCTTGAGTTGCAGCAAGGGTGTGAAGGACCCTTTGGAAGTTCCAGTGGTTAGACGTGATTAGCCTCGAGAAGCCTCAGCGGAAATGGGCCTCATCTCGCCTGGAGGGCAAAACCTCCTGAATTTTCTCGAGTTGCGGCAGGTGCTCTCGACTTACGACGGGGACCTCAGGGAACCGCTCTGGTGGCCTCTGGAAAGGCCAGTCCCCATGCGAGTTCCTCGGGGGCCTCTCGGGATTCCTCTCCCGTCGATGCCGGGGCCTAAGACCTTGTGTGGAGTCGGGGCCGGAAACTGAGGATTCCTCTCCAGTGCTGACATGGATCTTGGGCTACTTCTGGAGTCTCCCCAGGGGGTCAGTCCTCGTCTCGAATGCGGGCATGCACTTGCGCTTTCCTCCAGAGCGGTAGCAGCAGTGTCACGCAGTCCGCCGCGTGGATCAAAGGATCCATGGTTTTCCCTCGAGTCTTTCCCACGAGGCTTTCCCACGAGGCTTTCCCACAGGGCTGTCCCACGTGCACACGTGGTGGGAGTCGATCCTCGGCTTGAACGTCAAGGCAGTGCAGGGAAAACAGGTTCCTCTGGAATGGACTGACACATCTGGGGGACTCTTAGAATGGTGGCATGACCCTGGAGTTCCTCTCGCCTTTCCTGTGGAGAGCGCCTCCTCTTGAGATGCGACGGGAACGCCGGGAATTCTTTCCCTACGAAACAGGGAAAGGATCCCTCATCTCGAGCTAGGAGGCGGAAACGGGGCTCCCCTGGATGTGTGCGGGACACCACGTGCTTCCTCTCGAGTGCAGACGGGTATGTCGGGGAACTTCTTGAGTTGCAGCAATGGTGTGAAGGACCCTTTGGAAGTTCCAGTGGTTAGATGTGATTGGCCTCGAGAAGCCTCAGCGGAAATGGGCCTCATCTCGCCTGGAGGGCAAAACCTCCTGGATTTTCTCGAGTTGCGGCAGGTCCTCTAGACTTACAACGGGGACCTCAGGGAACCGCTCGGGTGGCCTCAGGAAAGGCCAGTCCCCATGCGAGTTCCACGGGGGCCTCTCGGGATTCCTCTCCCGTCGATGCCGGGGCCTAAGACCTTGTGTGGAGTCGGGGCCGGAACCTGAGGATTCCTCTCCAGTGCTGACATGGATCTTGGGGTACTTCTGGAGTCTCCCCAGGGGAGTCAGTCCTCGTCTCGAATGCGGGCATGCACTTGCACTTTCCTCCAGAGCGGTAGCAGCAGTGTCACGCAGTCCGCCGCGTGGATCAAAGGATCTATGGTTTTCCCTCGAGTCTTTCCCACGAGGCTTTCCCACGAGGCTTTCCCACAGGGCTGTCCCACGTGCACACGTGGTGGGAGTCGATCCTCGGCTTGAACGTCAAGGCAGTGCAGGGAAAACAGGTTCCTCTGGAATGGACTGACACATCTGGGGTCTCTTGGAATGGTGGCACGACCCTGGAGTTCCTCTCGCCTTTCCTGTGGAGAGCGCCTCCTCTTGAGATGCGACGGGAACGCCGGGAATTCTTTCCCTACGAAACAGGGAAAGGATCCCTCATCTCGAGCTAGGAGGCGGAAACGGGGCTCCCCTGGATGTGTGCGGGACACCACGTGCTTCCTCTCGAGTACAGACGGGTATGTCGGGGAACTTCTTGAGTTGCAGCAAGGGTGTGAAGGACCCTTTGGAAGTTCCAGTGGTTAGATGTGATTGGCCTCGGGAAGCCTCAGCGGAAATGGGCCTCATCTCGCCTGGAGGGCAAAACCTCCTGGATTTTCTCGAGTTGCGGCAGGTGCTCTCGACTTACGACGGGGACCTCAGGGACCCGCTCTGGTGGCCTCAGGAACGGCCAGTCCCCATGCGAGTTCCACGGGGGCCTCTCGGGATTCCTCTCCCGTCGATGCCGGGGCCTAAGACCTTGTGTGGAGTCGGGGCCGGAACCTGAGGATTCCTCTCCAGTGCTGACATGGATCTTGGGGTACTTCTGGAGTCTCCCCAGGGGAGTCAGTCCTCGTCTCGAATGCGGGCATGCACTTGCGCTTTCCTCCAGAGCGGTAGCAGCAGTGTCACGCAGTCCGCCGCGTGGATCAAAGGATCTATGGTTTTCCCTCGAGTCTTTCCCACGAGGCTTTCCCACGAGGCTTTCCCACAGGGCTGTCCCACGTGCACACGTGGTGGGAGTCGATCCTCGGCTTGAACGTCAAGGCAGTGCAGGGAAAACAGGTTCCTCTGGAATGGACTGACACATCTGGGGGACTCTTGGAATGGTGGCACGACCCTGGAGTTCCTCTCGCCTTTCCTGTGGAGAGCGCCTCCTCTTGAGATGCGACGGGGACGCCGGGAATTCTTTCCCTACGAAACAGGGAAAGGATCCCTCATCTCTAGCTAGGGGGCGGAAACGGAGCTCCCCTGGATGTGTGCAGGACCCCACGTGCTTCCTCTCGAGTGGAGACGGGTATGTCGGGGAACTTCTTGAGTTGCAGCAAGGGTGTGAAGGACCATTTGGAAGTTCCAGTGGTTAGACGTGATTAGCCTCGAGAAGCCTCAGCGGAAATGGGCCTCATCTCGCCTGGAGGGCAAAACCTCCTGGATTTTCTCGAGTTGCGGCAGGTGCTCTCGACTTACGACGGGGACCTCAGGGACCCGCTCTGGTGGCCTCAGGAAAGGCCAGTCCCCATGCGAGTTCCTCTGGGGATTCCTCTCCCGTCGATGCCGGGGCCTAAGACCTTGTGTGGAGTCGGGGCCGGAACCTGAGGATTCCTCTCCAGTGCTGACATGGATCTTGGGGTACTTCTGGAGTCTCCCCAGGGGAGTCAGTCCTCGTCTCGAATGCGGGCATGCACTTGGGCTTTCCTCCAGAGCGGCAGCGGCAGTGTCACGCAGTCCGCCGCGTGCATCAAAGGATCTATGGTTTTCCGTCGACTCTTTCCCACGAGGCTTTCCCACGAGGCTTTCCCACAGGGCTGTCCCACGTGCACACCTGGTGGGAGTCGATCCTCGGCTTGAACGTCAAGGCAGTGCATGGAAAACAGGTTCCTCTGGAATGGACTGACACATCTGGGGGACTCTTGGAATGGTGGCACGACCCTGGAGTTCCTCTCGCCTTTCCTGTGAAGAGCGCCTCCTCTTGAGATGC
Organism: Ovis canadensis; assembly: GCF_042477335.2. NCBI lineage: Eukaryota > Metazoa > Chordata > Mammalia > Artiodactyla > Bovidae > Ovis > Ovis canadensis. The sequence continues at coordinate 7,916,828 of NC_091252.1, forward strand.
GACGGGAACGCCGGGAATTGGTTCCCTACGAAACAGGGAAAGGATCCCTCATCTCGAGCTAGGAGGCGGAAACGGGGCTCCCCTGGATGTGGGCGGGACACCACGTGCTTCCTCTCTAGTGGAGACGGGTATGTCGGGGAACTTCTTGAGTTGCAGCAAGGGTGTGAAGGACCCTTTGGAAGTTCCAGTGTTTAGACGTGATTAGCCTCGAGAAGCCTCAGCGGAAATGGGCCTCATCTCGCCTGGAGGGCAAAACCTCCTGGATTTCCTCGAGTTGCGGCAGGTGCTCTCGACTTACGACGGGGACCTCAGGGACCCGCTCTGGTGGCCTCAGGAAAGGCCAGTCCCCATGCGAGTTCCTCGGGGGCCTCTCGGGATTCCTCTCCCGTCGATGCCGGGGCCTAAGACCTTGTGTGGAGTCGGGGCCGGAACCTGAGGATTCCTCTCCAGTGCTGACATGGATCTTGGGGTACTTCTTGAGTCCCCCCAGGGGAGTCAGTCCTCGTCTCGAATGCGGGCATGCACTTGCGCTTTCCTCCAGAGCGGTAGCAGCAGTGTCACGCAGTCCGCCGCGTGGATCAAAGGATCTATGGTTTTCCCTCGAGTCTTTCCCACGAGGCTTTCCCACGAGGCTTTCCCACAGGGCTGTCCCACGTGCACACGTGGTGGGAGTCGATCCTCTGCTTGAAAGTCAAGGCAGTGCAGGGAAAACAGGTTCCTCAGGAATGGACTGACAAATCTGGCGGACTCTTGGAATGGTGTCACGACCCTGGAGTTCCTCTCGCCTTTCCTGTGGAGAGCGCCTCCTCTTGAGATGCGATGGAACGCCTGGAATTCTTTCCCTACGAAACAGGGAAAGGATCCCTCATCTCGAGCTAGGAGGCGGAAACGGGGCTTCCCTGGATGTGTTCGGGACCCTCGTGCTTCCTCTCGAGTGGAGACGGGTATGTCGGGGAACTTCTTGAGTTGCAGCAATGGTCTGAAGGACCCTTTGGAAGTTCCAGTGGTTAGATGTGATTAGCCTCGAGAAGCCTCAGCGGAAATGGGCCTCATCTCGCCTGGAGGGCAAAAACTCCTGGATTTTCTCGAGTTGCGGCAGGTGCTCTCGACTTACGACGGGGACCTCAGGGACCCGCTCTGGTGGCCTCAGGAAAGGCCAGTCCCCATGCGAGTTCCTAGGGGGCCTCTCGGGATTCCTCTCCCGTCGATGCCGGGGCCTACGACCTTGTGTGGAGTCGGGGCCCGAACGTGAGGATTCCTCTCCAGTGCTGACATGGATCTTGGGGTACTTCTGGAGTCTCCCCAGGGGAGTCAGTCCTCGTCTCGAATGCGGGCATGCACTTGCGCTTTCCTCCAGAGCGGTAGCAGCAGTGTCACGCAGTCCGCCGCGTGGATCAAAGGATCTGTGGTTTTCCCTCGAGTCTTTCCCACGAGGCTTTCCCACGAGGCTTTCCCACAGGGCTGTCCCACGTGCACACGTGGTGGGAGTCGATCCTCGGCTTGAACGTCAAGGCAGTGAAGGGAAAACAGGTTCCTCTGGAATGGACTGACACATCTGGGGGACTCTTGGAATGGTGTCACGACCCTGGAGTTCCTCTCGCCTTTCCTGTGGAGAGCGCCTCCTCTTGAGATGCGACGGGAACGCCGGGAATTCTTTCCCTACAAAACAGGGAAAGGATCCCTCATCTCGAGCTAGGAGGCGGAAACGGGGCTCCCCTGGATGTGTGCGGGACTTACGGACTTCCTCTCGAGTGGAGACGGGTATGTCGGGGAACTTCTTGAGTTGCAGCAAGGGTGTGAAGGACCCTTTGGAAGTTCCAGTGTTTAGACGTGATTAGCCTCGAGAAGCCTCAGCGGAAATGGGCCTCATCTCGCCTGGAGGGCAAAACCTCCTGGATTTCCTCGAGTTGCGGCAGGTGCTCTCGACTTACGACGCGGACCTCAGGGACCCGCTCTTGTGGCCTCAGGAAAGGCCAGTCCCCATGCGAGTTCCTCGGGGGCCTCTGGGGATTCCTCTCCCGTCGATGCCGGGGCCTAAGACCTTGTGTGGAGTCGGGGCCGGAACCTGAGGATTCCTCTCCAGTGCTGACATGGATCTTGGGGTACTTCTTGAGTCCCCCCAGTGGAGTCAGTCCTCGTCTCGAATGCGGGCATGCACTTGCGCTTTCCTCCAGAGCGGTAGCAGCAGTGTCACGCAGTCCGCCGCGTGGATCAAAGGATCTATGGTTTTCCCTCGAGTCTTTCCCACGAGGCTTTCCCACGAGGCTTTCCCACAGGGCTGTCCCACGTGCACACGTGGTGGGAGTCGATCCTCGGCTTGAACGTCAAGGCAGTGCAGGGAAAACAGGTTCCTCAGGAATGGACTGACAAATCTGGTGGACTCTTGGAATGGTGTCACGACCCTGGAGTTCCTCTCGCCTTTCCTGTGGAGAGCGCCTCCTCTTGAGATGCGATGGAACGCCTGGAATTCTTTCCCTACGAAACAGGGAAAGGATCCCTCATCTCGAGCTAGGAGGCGGAAACGGGGCTCCCCTGGATGTGTGCGGGACCCACGTGCTTCCTCTCGAGTGGAGACGGGTATGTCGGGGAACTTCTTGAGTTGCAGCAAGGGTGTGAAGGACCCTTTGGAAGTTCCAGTGGTTAGACGTGATTAGCCTCGAGAAGCCTCAGCGGAAATGGGCCTCATCTCGCATGGAGGGCAAAACCTCCTGGATTTCCTCGAGTTGCGGCAGGTGCTCTCGACTTACGACGGGGACCTCAGGGACCCGCTCTGGTGGCCTCAGGAAAGGCCAGTCCCCATGCGAGTTCCTCGGGGGCCTCTCGGGATTCCACTCCCGTCGATGCCGGGGCCTAAGACCTTGTGTGGAGTCGGGGCCGGAAACTGAGGATTCCTCTCCAGTGCTGACATGGATCTTGGGGTACTTCTGGGGTCTCCCCAGGGGAGTCAGTCCTCGTCTCGAATGCGGGCATGCACTTGCACTTTCCTCCAGAGCGGTAGCAGCAGTGTCACGCAGTCCGCCGCGTGGATCAAAGGATCTATGGTTTTCCCTCGAGTCTTTCCCACGAGGCTTTCCCACGAGGCTTTCCCACAGGGCTGTCCCACGTGCACACGTGGTGGGAGTCGATCCTCGGCTTGAACGTCAAGGCAGTGCAGGGAAAACAGGTTCCTCTGGAATGGACTGACACATCTGGGGTCTCTTGGAATGGTGGCACGACCCTGGAGTTCCTCTCGCCTTTCCTGTGGAGAGCGCCTCCTCTTGAGATGCGACGGGAACGCCGGGAATTCTTTCCCTACGAAACAGGGAAAGGATCCCTCATCTCGAGCTAGGAGGCGGAAACGGGGCTCCCCTGGATGTGTGCGGGACACCACGTGCTTCCTCTCGAGTGCAGACGGGTATGTCGGGGAACTTCTTGAGTTGCAGCAAGGGTGTGAAGGACCCCTTGGAAGTTCCAGTGGTTAGATGTGATTGGCCTCGAGAAGCCTCAGCGGAAATGGGCCTCATCTCGCCTGGAGGGCAAAACCTTCTGGATTTTCTCGAGTTGCGGCAGGTGCTCTCGACTTACGACGGGGACCTCAGGGACCCGCTCTGGTGGCCTCAGGAAAGGCCAGTCCCCATGCGAGTTCCTCGGGGGCCTCTCGGGATTCCTCTCCCGTTGATGCCGGGGCCTAAGACCTTGTGTGGAGTCGGGGCCGGAACCTGAGGATTCCTCTCCAGTGCTGACATGGATCTTGGGGTACTTCTGGAGTCTCCCCAGGGGAGTCAGTCCTCGTCTCGAATGCGGGCATGCACTTGCGCTTTCCTCCAGAGCGGTAGCAGCAGTGTCACGCAGTCCGCCGCGTGGATCAAAGGATCTATGGTTTTCCCTCGAGTCTTTCCCACGAGGCTTTCCCACGAGGCTTTCCCACAGGGCTGTCCCACGTGCACACGTGGTGGGAGTCGATCCTCGGCTTGAACGTCAAGGCAGTGCAGGGAAAACAGGTTCCTCTGGAATGGACTGACACATCTGGGGTCTCTTGGAATGGTGGCACGACCCTGGAGTTCCTCTCGCCTTTCCTGTGGAGAGCGCCTCCTCTTGAGATGCGACGGGAACGCCGGGAATTCTTTCCCTACGAAACAGGGAAAGGATCCCTCATCTCGAGCTAGGAGGCGGAAACGGGGCTCCCCTGGATGTGTGCGGGACACCACGTGCTTCCTCTCGAGTACAGACGGGTATGTCGGGGAACTTCTTGAGTTGCAGCAAGGGTGTGAAGGACCCTTTGGAAGTTCCAGTGGTTAGATGTGATTGGCCTCGAGAAGCCTCAGCTTAAATGGGCCTCATCTCGCCTGGAGGGCAAATCCTCCTGGATTTTCTCGAGTTGCGGCAGGTGCTCTCGACTTACGACGGGGACCTCAGGGACCCGCTCTGGTGGCCTCAGGAAAGGCCAGTCCCCATTCGAGTTCCTCGGGGGCCTTTCGGGATTCCTCTCCCTTCGATGCCGGGGCCTAAGACCTTGTGTGGACTCGGGGCCGGAACCTGAGGATTCCTCTCCAGTGCTGACATGGATCTTTGGGTACTTCTGGAGTCTCCCCAGGGGAGTCAGTCCTCGTCTCGAATGCGGGCATGCACTTGCGCTTTCCTCCAGAGCGGTAGCAGCAGTGTCACGCAGTCCGCCGCCTGGATCAAAGGATCTATGTTTTTCCCTCGAGTCTTTCCCACGAGGCTTTCCCACGAGGCTTTCCCACAGGGCTGTCCCACGTGCACACGTGGTGGGAGTCGATCCTCGGCTTGAACGTCAAGGCAGTGCAGGGAAAACAGGTTCCTCTGGAATGGACTGACACATCTGGGGGACTCTTGGAATGGTGGCACAACCCTGGAGTTCCTCTCGCCTTTCCTGTGGAGAGCGCCTCCTCTTGAGATGCGACGGGAACGCCGGGAATTCTTTCCCTACGAAACAGGGAAAGGATCCCTCATCTCGAGCTAGGAGGCGGAAACGGAGCACCCCTGGATGTGTGCGGGACCCCACGTGCTTCCTCTCGAGTGGAGACGGGTATGTCGGGGAACTTCTTGAGTTGCAGCAATGGTGTGAAGGACCCTTTGGAAGTTCCAGTGGTTAGATGTGATTGGCCTCGAGGAGCCTCAGCGGAAATGGGCCTCATCTCGCCTGGAGGGCAAAACCTCCTGGATTTTTTCGAGTTGCGGCAGGTGCTCTCGACTTACGACGGGGACCTCAGGGAACCGCTCTGGTGGCCTCAGGAAAGGCCAGTCCCCATGCGAGTTCCTCGGGGGCCTCTCGGGATTCCTCTCCCGTCGATGCCGGGGCCTAAGACCTTGTGTGGAGTCGGGGCCGGAACCTGAGGATTCCTCTCCAGTGCTGACATGGATCTTGGGGTACTTCTGGAGTCTCCCCTGGAGAGTCAGTCCTCGTCTCGAATGCGGGCATGCACTTGCACTTTCCTCCAGAGCGGTAGCAGCAGTGTCACGCAGTCCGCCGCGTGGATCAAAGGATCTATGGTTTTCCCTCGAGTCTTTCCCACGAGGCTTTCCCACGAGGCTTTCCCACAGGGCTGTCCCACGTGCACACGTGGTGGGAGTCGATCCTCGGCTTGAACGTCAAGGCAGTGCAGGGAAAACAGGTTCCTCTGGAATGGACTGACACATCTGGGGGACTCTTGGAATGGTGGCACGACCCTGGAGTTCCTCTCGCCTTTCCTGTGGAGAGCGCCTCCTCTTGAGATGCGACGGAAACGCCGGGAATTCTTTCCCTACGAAACAGGGAAAGGATCCCTCATCTCGAGCTAGGAGGCGGAAAAGGAGCACCCCTGGATGTGTGCGGGACCCCACGTGCTTCCTCTCGAGTGGAGACGGGTATGTCCGGGAACTTCTTGAGTTGCAGCAAGGGTGTGAAGGACCCTTTGGAATTTCCAGTGGTTAGATGTGATTGGCCTCGAGAAGCCTCAGCGGAAATGGGCCTCATCTCGCCTGAAGGGCAAAACCTCCTGGATTTTCTCGAGTTGTGGCAGGTCCTCTCGACTTACGACGGGGACCTCAGGGAACCGCTCTGGTGGCCTCAGAAAAGGCCAGTCCCCATGCGAGTTCCACGGGGGCCTCTCGGGATTCCTCTCCCGTCGATGCCGGGGCCTAAGACCTTGTGTGGAGTCGGGGCCGGAACCTGAGGATTCCTCTCCAGTGCTGACATGGATCTTGGGGTACTTCTGGAGTCTCCCCAGGGGAGTCAGTCCTCGTCTCGAATGCGGGCATGCACATGCGCTTTCCTCCAGAGCGGTAGCAGCAGTGTCACGCAGTCCGCCGCGTGCATCAAAGGATCTATGGTTTTCCCTCGAGTCTTTCCCACGAGGCTTTCCCACGAGGCTTTCCCACAGGGCTGTCCCACGTGCACACGTGGTGGGAGTCGATCCTCGGCTTGAACGTCAAGGCAGTGCAGGGAAAACAGGTTCCTCTGGAATGGACTGACACATCTGGGGGACTCTTGGAATGGTGTCACGACCCTGGAGTTCCTCTCGCCTTTCCTGTGGAGAGCGACTCCTCTTGAGATGCGACGGGAACGCCGGGAATTCTTTCCCTACGAAACAGGGAATGGATCACTCATCTCGAGCTAGGAGGCGGAAACGGGGCTCCCCTGGATGTGTGCGGGACATCACGTGCTTCCTCTCGAGTGCAGACGGGTATGTCGGGGAACTTCTTGAGTTGCAGCAAGGGTGTGAAGGACCCTTTGGAAGTTCCAGTGGTTAGATGTGATTGGCCTCGAGAAGCCTCAGCGGAAATGGGCCTCATCTCGCCTGGAGGGCAAAACCACCTGGATTTTCTCGAGTTGCGGCAGGTGCTCTCGACTTACGACGGGGACCTCAGGCACCCGCTCTGGTGGCCTCAGGAAAGGCCAGTCCCCATGCGAGTTCTTCGGGGGCCTCTCGGGATTCCTCTCCCGTAGATGCCGGGGCCTAAGACCTTGTGTGGAGTCGGGGCCGGAACCTCAGGTTTCCTCTCCAGTGCTGACATGGATCTTGGGGTACTTCTGGAGTCTCCCCAGGGGAGTCAGTCCTCGTCTCGACTGCGGGCATGCACTTGCGCTTTCCTCCAGAGCGGTAGCAGCAGTGTCACGCAGTCCGCCGCGTGGATCAAAGGATCTATGGTTTTCCCTCGAGTCTTTCCCACGAGGCTTTCCCACAGGGCTGTCCCACGTGCACACGTGGTGGGAGTCGATCCTCGGCTTGAACGTCAAGGCAGTGCAGGGAAAACAGGTTCCTCTGGAATGGACTGACACATCTGGGGGACTCTTGGAATGTTGGCACGACCCTGGAGTTCCTCTCGCCTTTCCTGTGGAGAGCGCCTCCTCTTGAGATGCGACGGGAACGCCGGGAATTCTTTCCCTACGAAACAGGGAAAGGATCCCTCATCTCGAGCTATGAGGCGGAAACGGAGCACCCCTGGATGTGTACGGGACCCCACGTGCTTCCTCTCGAGTGGAGACGGGTATGTCGGGGAACTTCTTGAGTTGCAGCAATGGTGTGAAGGACCCTTTGGAAGTTCCAGTGGTTAGATGTGATTGGCCTCGAGAAGCCTCAGCGGAAATGGGCCTCATCTCGCCTGGAGGGCAAAACCTCCTGGATTTTTTCGAGTTGCGGCAGGTGCTCTCGACTTACGACGGGGACCTCAGGGAACCGCTCTGGTGGCCTCAGGAAAGGCCAGTCCCCATGCGAGTTCCTCGGGGGCCTCTCGGGATTCCTCTCCCGTCGATGCCGGGGCCTAAGACCTTGTGTGGAGTCGGGGCCGGAACCTGAGGATTCCTCTCCAGTGCTGACATGGATCTTGGGGTACTTCTGGAGTCTCCCCAGGGGAGTCAGTCCTCGTCTCGAATGCGGGCATGCACTTGCACTTTCCTCCAGAGCGGTAGCAGCAGTGTCACGCAGTCCGCCGCGTGGATCAAAGGATCTATGGTTTTCCCTCGAGTCTTTCCCACGAGGCTTTCCCACGAGGCTTTCCCACAGGGCTGTCCCACGTGCACACGTGGTGGGAGTCGATCCTCGGCTTGAACGTCAAGGCAGTGCAGGGAAAACAGGTTCCTCTGGAATGGACTGACACATCTGGGGGACTCTTGGAATGGTGGCACGACCCTGGAGTTCCTCTCGCCTTTCCTGTGGAGAGCGCCTCCTCTTGAGATGCGACGGGAACGCCGGGAATTCTTTCGCTACGAAACAGGGAAAGGATCCCTCATCTCGAGCTAGGAGGCGGAAACGGGGCTCCCCTGGATGTGTGCGGGACCCCACGTGCTTCCTCTCGAGTGGAGACGGGTATGTCGGGGAACTTCTTGAGTTGCAGCAATGGTGTGAAGGACCCTTTGGAAGTTCCAGTGGTTAGATGTGATTGGCCTCGAGAAGCCTCAGCGGAAATGGGCCTCATCTCGCCTGGAGGGCAAAACCTCCTGGATTTTCTCGAGTTGAGGCAGGTGCTCTCGACTTACGACGGGGACCTCAGGGAACCGCTCTGGTGGCCTCAGGAAAGGCCAGTCCCCATGCGAGTTCCTCGGGGGCCTCTCGGGATTCCTCTCCCGTCGATGCCGGGGCCTAAGACCTTGTGTGGAGTCGGGGCCGGAACCTGAGGATTCCTCTCCAGTGCTGACATGGATCTTGGGGTACTTCTGGAGTCTCCCCAGGGGAGTCAGTCCTCGTCTCGAATGCGGGCATGCACTTGCGCTTTCCTCCAGAGCGGTAGCAGCAGTGTCACGCAGTCCGCCGCGTGGATCAAAGGATCTATGGTTTTCCCTCGAGTCTTTCCCACGAGGCTTTCCCACAGGGCTGTCCCACGTGCACACGTGGTGGGAGTCGATCCTCGGCTTGAACGTCAAGGCAGTGCAGGGAAAACAGGTTCCTCTGGAATGGACTGACACATCTGGGGGACTCTTGGAATGGTGGCACGACCCTGGAGTTCCTCTCGCCTTTCCTGTGGAGAGCGCCTCCTCTTGAGATGCGACGGGAACGCCGGGAATTCTTTCGCTACGAAACAGGGAAAGGATCCCTCATATCGAGCTAGGAGGCGGAAAAGGAGCACCCCTGGATGTGTGCGGGACCCCACGTGCTTCCTCTCGAGTGGAGACGGGTATGTCGGGGAACTTCTTGAGTTGCAGCAAGGGTGTGAAGGACCCTTTGGAAGTTCCAGTGGTTAGATGTGATTGGCCTTGAGAAGCCTCAGCGGAAATGGGCCTCATCTCGCCTGGAGGGCAAAACCTCCTGGATTTTCTCGAGTTGTGGCAGGTCCTCTCGACTTACGACGGAGACCTCAGGGAACCGCTCTGGTGGCCTCAGGAAAGGCCAGTCCCCATGCGAGTTCCACGGGGGCCTCTCGGGATTCTTCTCCCGTCGATGCCGGGGCCTAAGACCTTGTGTGGAGTCGGGGCCGGAACCTGAGGATTCCTCTCCAGTGCTGACATGGATCTTGGGGTACTTCTGGAGTCTCCCCAGGGGAGTCAGTCCTCGTCTCGAATGCGGGCATGCACTTGCGCTTTCCTCCAGAGCGGTAGCAGCAGTGTCACGCAGTCCGCCGCGTGGATCAAAGGATCTATGGTTTTCCCTCGAGTCTTTCCCACGAGGCTTTCCCACGAGGCTTTCCCACAGGGCTGTCCCACGTGCACACGTGGTGGGAGTCGATCCTCGGCTTGAACGTCAAGGCAGTGCAGGGAAAACAGGTTCCTCTGGAATGGACTGACACATCTGGGAGACTCTTGGAATGGTGGCACGACACTGGAGTTCCTCTCGACTTTCCTGTGGAGAGCGCCTCCTCTTGAGATGCGACGGGAACGCCGGGAATTCTTTCCCTACGAAACAGGGAAAGGATCACTCATCTCGAGCTAGGAGGCGGAAACGGGGCTCCCCTGGATGTGTGCGGGACACCACGTGCTTCCTCTCGAGTGCAGACGGGTATGTCGGGGAACTTCTTGAGTTGCAGCAAGGGTGTGAAGGACCCTTTGGAAGTTCCAGTGGTTAGATGTGATTGGCCTCGAGAAGCCTCAGCGGAAATGGGCCTCATCTCGCCTGGAGGGCAAAACCTCCTGGATTTTCTCGAGTTGCGGCAGGTGCTCTCGACGTACGACGGGGAACTCAGGGACCCGCTCTGGTGGCCTCAGGAAAGGCCAGTCCCCATGCGAGTTCTTCGGGGGCCTCTCGGGATTCCTCTCCCGTCGATGCCAGGGCCTAAGACCTTGTGTGGAGTCGGGGCCGGAACCTGAGGATTCCTCTCCAGTGCTGACATGGATCTTGGGGTACTTCTGGAGTCTCCCCAGGGGAGTCAGTCCTCGTCTCGAATGCAGGCATGCACTTGCGCTTTCCTCCAGAGCGGTAGCAGCAGTGTCACGCAGTCCGCCGCGTGGATCAAAGGATGTATGGTTTTCCCTCGAGTCTTTCCCACGAGGCTTTCCCACGAGGCTTTCCCACAGGGCTGTCCCACGTGCACACGTGGTGGGAGTCGATCCTCGGCTTGAACGTCAAGGCAGTGCAGGGAAAACAGGTTCCTCTGGAATGGACTGACACATCTGGGGGACTCTTGGAATGGTGGCACGACCCTGGAGTTCCTCTCGCCTTTCCTGTGGAGAGCGCCTCCTCTTGAGATGCGACGGGAACGCCGGGAATTCTTTCCCTAAGAAACAGGGAAAGGATCCCTCATCTCGAGCTAGGAGGCGGAAACGGGGCTCCCCTGGATGTGTGCGGGACCCCACGTGCTTCCTCTCGAGTGGAGACGGGTATGTCGGGGAACTTCTTGAGTTGCAGCAATGGTGTGAAGGACCCTTTGCAAGTTCCAGTGGTTGGACGTGATTGGCCTCGAGAAGCCTCAGCGGAAATGGGCCTCATCTCGCCTGGAGGGCAAAACCTCCTGGATTTTCTCGAGTTGCGGCAGGTGCTCTCGACTCACGACGGGGACCTCAGGGACCCGCTCTGGTGGCCTCAGGAAAGGCCAGTCCCCATGCGAGTTCTTCGGGGGCCACTCGGGATTCCTCTCCCGTCGATGCCGGGGCCTAAGACCTTGTGTGGATTCGGGGCCGGAACCTGAGGATTCCTCTCCAGTGCTGACATGGATCTTGGGGTACTTCTGGAGTCTCCCCAGGGGAGTCAGTCCTCGTCTCGAATGCGGGCATGCACTTGCGCTTTCCTCCAGAGCGGTAGCAGCAGTGTCACGCAGTCCGCCGCGTGGATCAAAGGATGTATGGTTTTCCCTCGAGTCTTTCCCACGAGGCTTTCCCACGAGGCATTCCCACAGGGCTGTCCCACGTGCACACGTGGTGGGAGTCGATCCTCGGCTTGAACGTCAAGGCAGTGCAGGGAAAACAGGTTCCTCTGGAATGGACTGACACATCTGGGGGACTCTTGGAATGGTGGCACGACCCTGGAGTTCCTCTCGCCTTTCCTGTGGAGAGCGCCTCCTCTTGAGATGCGACGGGAACGCCGGGAATTCTTTCCCTACGAAACAGGGAAAGGATCCCTCATCTCGAGTTGGAGGCGGAAACGGGGCTCCCCTGGATGTGTGCGGGACCCCACGTGCTTCCTCTCGAGTGGAGACGGGTATGTCGGGGAACTTCTTGAGTTGCAGCAATGGTGTGAAGGACCCTTTGCAAGTTCCAGTGGTTAGATGTGATTGGCCTCGAGAAGCCTCAGCGGAAATGGGCCTCATCTCGCCTGGAGGGCAAAACCTCCTGGATTTTCTCGAGTTGCGGCAGGTGCTCTCGACTTACGACGGGGACCTCAGGGAACCGCTCTGGTGGCCTCAGGAAAGGCCAGTCCCCATGCGAGTTCGTCGGGGGCCTCTGGGGATTCCTCTCCCGTCGATGCCGGGGCCTAAGACCTTGTGTGGAGTCGGGGCCGGAACCTGAGGATTCCTCTCCAGTGCTGACATGGATCTTGGGGTACTTCTGGAGTCTCCCCAGGGGAGTCAGTCCTCGTCTCGAATGCGGGCATGCACTTGCGCTTTCCTCCAGAGCGGTAGCAGCAGTGTCACGCAGTCCGCCGCGTGGATCAAAGGATCTATGGTTTTCCCTCGAGTCTTTCCCACGAGGCTTTCCCACGAGGCTTTCCCACAGGGCTGTCCCACGTGCACACGTGGTGGGAGTCGATCCTCGGCTTGAACGTCAAGGCAGTGCAGGGAAAACAGGTTCCTCTGGAATGGACTGACACATCTGGGGGACTCTTGGAATGGTGGCACGACCCTGGAGTTCCTCTCGCCTTTCCTGTGGAGAGCGCCTCCTCTTGAGATGCGACGGGAACGCCGGGAATTCTTTCCCTACGAAACAGGGAAAGGATCACTCATCTCGAGCTAGGAGGCGGAAACGGGGCTCCCCTGGATGTGTGCGGGACACCACGTGCTTCCTCTCGAGTGCAGACGGGTATGTCGGGGAACTTCTTGAGTTGCAGCAAGGGTGTGAAGGACCCTTTGGAAGTTCCAGTGGTTAGATGTGATTGGCCTCGAGAAGCCTCAGCGGAAATGGGCCTCATCTCGCCTGGAGGGCAAAACCTCCTGGATTTTCTCGAGTTGCGGCAGGTTCTCTCGACGTACGACGGGGAACTCAGGGACCCGCTCTGGTGGCCTCAGGAAAGGCCAGTCCCCATGCGAGTTCTTCGGGGGCCTCTCGGGATTCCTCTCCCGTCGATGCCAGGGCCTAAGACCTTGTGTGGAGTCGGGGCCGGAACCTGAGGATTCCTCTCCAGTGCTGACATGGATCTTGGGGTACTTCTGGAGTCTCCCCAGGGGAGTCAGTCCTCGTCTCGAATGCGGGCATGCACTTGCGCTTTCCTCCAGAGCGGTAGCAGCAGTGTCACGCAGTCCGCCGCGTGGATCAAAGGATGTATGGTTTTCCCTCGAGTCTTTCCCACGAGGCTTTCCCACGAGGCTTTCCCACAGGGCTGTCCCACGTGCACACGTGGTGGGAGTCGATCCTCGGCCTGAACGTCCAGGCAGTGCAGGGAAAACAGGTTCCTCTGGAATGGACTGACACATCTGGGGGACTCTTGGAATGGTGGCACGACCCTGGAGTTCCTCTCGCCTTTCCTGTGGAGAGCGCCTCCTCTTGAGATGCGACGGGAACGCCGGGAATTCTTTCCCTACGAAACAGGGAAAGGATCCCTCATCTCGAGCTAGGAGGCGGAAACGGGGCTCCCCTGGATGTGTGCGGGACCCCACGTGCTTCCTCTCGAGTGGAGACGGGTATGTCGGGGAACTTCTTGAGTTGCAGCAAAGGTGTGAAGGACCCTTTTTAAGTTCCAGTGGTTAGACGTGATTGGCCTCGAGAAGCCTCAGCGGAAATGGGCCTCATCTCGCCTGGAGGGCAAAACCTCCTGGATTTTCTCGAGTTGCGGCAGGTGCTCTCGACTTACGACGGGGACCTCAGGGACCCGCTCTGGTGGCCTCAGGAAAGGCCAGTCCCCATGCGAGTTCTTCGGGGGCCTCTCGGGATTCCTCTCCCGTCGATGCCGGGGCCTAAGACCTTGTGTGGAGTCGGGGCCGGAACCTGAGGATTCCTCTCCAGTGCTGACATGGATCTTGGGGTACTTCTGGAGTCTCCCCAGGGGAGTCAGTCCTCGTCTCTAATGCGGGCATGCACTTGCGCTTTCCTCCAGAGCGGTAGCAGCAGTGTCACGCAGTCCGCCGCGTGGATCAAAGGATGTATGGTTTTCCCTCGAGTCTTTCCCACGAGGCTTTCCCACGAGGCATTCCCACAGGGCTGTCCCACGTGCACACGTGGTGGGAGTCGATCCTCGGCTTGAACGTCAAGGCAGTGCAGGGAAAACAGGTTCCTCTGGAATGGACTGACACATCTGGGGGACTCTTGGAATGGTGGCACGACCCTGGAGTTCCTCTCGCCTTTCCTGTGGAGAGCGCCTCCTCTTGAGATGCGACGGGAACGCCGGGAATTCTTTCCCTACGAAACAGGGAAAGGATCCCTCATCTCGAGCTAGGAGGCGGAAACGGGGCTCGCCTGGATGTGTGCGGGACACCACGTGCTTACTCTCGAGTGCAGACGGGTATGTCGGGGAAGTTCTTGAGTTGCAGCAAGGGTGTGAAGGACCCTTTGGCAGTTCCAGTGGTTAGATTTGATTGGCCTCGAGAAGCCTCAGTGGAAATGGGCCTCATCTCGCCTGGAGGGCAAAACCTCCTGGATTTACTCGAGTTGCGGCAGGTACTCTCGACTTATGACGGGGACCTCAGGGACCCGCTCTGGTGGCCTCAGGAAAGGCCAGTCCCCATGCGAGTTCCTCGGGGGCCTCTCGGGATTCCTCTCCCGTCGATGCCGGGGCCTAAGACCTTGTGTGGAGTCGGGGCCGGAACCTGAGGATTCCTCTCCAGTGCTGACATGGATCTTGGGGTACTTCTGGAGTCTCCCCAGGGGAGTCAGTCCTCGTCTCGAATGCGGGCATGCATTTGCACTTTCCTCCAGAGCGGTAGCAGCAGTGTCACGCAGTCCGCCGCGTGGATCAAAGGATCTATGGTTTTCCCTCGAGTCTTTCCCACGAGGCTTTCCCACGAGGCTTTCCCACAGGGCTGTCCCACGTGCACACGTGGTGGGAGTCGATCCTCGGCTTGAACGTCAAGGCAGTGCAGGGAAAACAGGTTCCTCTGGAATGGACTGACACATCGGGGGGACTCTTGGAATGGTGTCTCGACCCTGGAGTTCCTCTCGCCTTTCCTGTGGAGAGCGCCTCCTCTTGAGATGCGACGGTAACTCCGGGAATTCTTTCCCTATGAAACAGGGAAAGGATCCCTCATCTCGAGCTAGGAGGCGGAAACGGGGCTCCCATGGATGTGTGTGGGACACCACGTGCTTCCTCTCGAGTGCAGACGGGTATGTCGGGGAACTTCTTGAGTTGCAGCAAGGGTGTGAAGGACCCTTTGGAAGTTCCAGTGGTTACATGTGATTGGCCTCGAGAAGCCTCAGCGGAAATGGGCCTCATCTCGCCTGGAGGGCAAAACCTCCTGGATTTTCTCCAGTTGCGGCAGGTGCTCTCGACTTACGACGGGGACCTCAGGGACCCGCTCTGGTGGCCTCAGGAAAGGCCAGTCCCCATGCGAGTTCTTCGGGGGTCTCTCGGGATTCCTCTCCCGTCGATGCCGGCGCCTAAGACCTTGTGTGGAGTCGGGGCCGGAACCTGAGGATTCCTCTCCAGTGCTGACATGGATCTGGGGTACTTCTGGAGTCTCCCCAGGGGAGTCAGTCCTCGTCTCGAATGCGGGCATGCACTTGCGCTTTCCCCCAGAGCGGTAGCAGAAGTGTCACGCAGTCCGCCGCTTGGATCAAAGGATCTATGGTTTTCCCTCGAGTCTTTCCCACGAGGCTTTCGCACGAGGCTTTCCCACAGGGCTGTCCCACGTGCACACGGGGTGGGAGTCGATCCTAGGCTTGAACGTCAAGGCAGTGCAGGGAAAACAGGTTCCTCTGGAATGGACTGACACATCTGGGGGACTCTTGGAATGGTGTCTCGACCCTGGAGTTCCTCTCGCCTTTCCTGTGGAGAGCGCCTCCTCTTGAGATGCGACGGGAACCCCGGGAATTCTTTCCCTACGAAACAGGGAAAGGATCCCTCATCTCGAGCTAGGAGGCGGAAACGGGGCTCCCCTGGATGTGTGCGGGACCCCACGTGCTTCGTCTCGAGTGGAGACGGGTATGTCGGGGAAATTCTTGAGTTGCAGCAATGGTGTGAAGGACCCTTTGGAAGTTCCAGTGGTTAGATGTGATTGGCCTCGAGAAACCTCAACGAAAATGGGCCTCATCTCGCCTGGAGGGCAAAACCTCCTGGATTTTCTCGAGTTGCGGCAGGTGCTCTCGACTTACGACGGGGACCTCAGGGACCCGCTCTGGTGGCCTCAGGAAAGGCCAGTCCCCATGCGAGTTCCTCGGGGTCCTCTCGGGATTCCTCTCCCGTTCGTGCCGGGGCCTAAGACCTTGTGTGGAGTCGGGGCCGGAACCTGAGGATTCCTCTCCAGTGCTGACATGGATCTTGGGGTACTTCTGGAGTCTCCCCAGGGGAGTCAGTCCTCGTCTCGAATGCGGGCATGCACTTGCGCTTTCCTCCAGAGCGGTAGCAGCAGTGTCACGCAGTCTGCCGCGTGGATCAAAGGATCTATGGTTTTCCCTCGAGTCTTTCCCACGAGGCTTTCCCACAGGGCTGTCCCACGTGCACACGTGGTGGGAGTCGATCCTCGGCTTGAACGTCAAGGCAGTGCAGGGAAAACAGGTTCCTCTGGAATGGACTGACACATCTGGGGGACTCTTGGAATGGTGTCTCGACCCTGGAGTTCCTCTCGCCTTTCCTGTGGAGAGTGCCTCCTCTTGAGATGCGACGGGAACGCCGGGAATTCTTTCCCTACGAAACAGGGAAAGGATCCCTCATCTCGAGCTAGAAGGCGGAAACGGGGCTCCCATGGATGTGTGTGGGACACCACGTGCTTCCTCTCGAGTGGAGACAGGTATGTCGGGGAACTTCTTGAGTTGCAGCAAGGGTGTGAAGGACCCTTTGGAAGTTCCAGTGGTTACATGTGATTGGCCTCCAGAAGCCTCAGCGGAAATGGGCCTCATCTCGCCTGGAGGGCAAAACCTCCTGGATTTTCTCGAGTTGCGGCAGGTGCTCTCGACTTACGACGGGGACCTCAGGGACCCGCTCTGGTGGCCTCAGGAAAGGCCAGTCCCCATGCGAGTTCCTCGGGGGCCTCTCGGGATTCCTCTCCCGTCGATGCCGGGGCCTAAGACCTTGTGTGGAGTCGGGGCCGGAACCTGAGGATTCCTCTCCAGTGCTGACATGGATCTTGGGGTACTTCTGGAGTCTCCCCAGGGGAGTCAGTCCTCGTCTCGAATGCGGGCATGCACTTGCGCTTTCCTCCAGAGCGGTAGCAGCAGTGTCACGCAGTCCGCCGCGTGGATCAAAGGATCTATGGTTTTCCCTCGAGTCTTTCCCACGAGGCTTTCCCACGAGGCTTTCCCACAGGGCTGTCCCACGTGCACACGTGGTGGGAGTCGATCCTCGGCTTGAACGTCAAGGCAGTGCAGGGAAAACAGGTTCCTCTGGAATGGACTGACACATCTGGGGGACTCTTGGAATGGTGTCTCGACCCTGGAGTTCCTCTCGCCTTTCCTGTGGAGAGTGCCTCCTCTTGAGATGCGACGGGAACGCCGGGAATTCTTTCCCTACGAAACAGGGAAAGGATCCCTCATCTCGAGCTAGGAGGCGGAAACGGGGCTCCCATGGATGTGTGTGGGACAACACTTGCTTCCTCTCGAGTGGAGACGGGTATGTCGGGGAACTTCTTGAGTTGCAGCAAGGGTGTGAAGGACCCTTTGGAAGTTCCAGTGGTTAGACGTGATTGGCCTCGAGAAGCCTCAGCGGAAATGGGCCTCATCTCGCCTGGAGGGCAAAACCTCCTGGATTTTCTCGAGTTGCGGCAGGTGCTCTCGACTTACGACGGGGACCTCAGGGACCCGCTCTGGTGGCCTCAGGAAAGGCCAGTCCCCATGCGAGTTCCTCGGGGGCCTCTCGGGATTCCTCTCCCGTCGATGCCGGGGCCTAAGACCTTGTGTGGAGTCGGGGCCGGAACCTGAGGATTCCTCTCCAGTGCTGACATGGATCTTGGGGTACTTCTGGAGTCTCCCCAGGGGAGTCAGTCCTCGTCTCGAATGCGGGCATGCACTTGCGCTTTCCTCCAGAGCGGTAGCAGCAGTGTCACGCAGTCCGCCGCGTGGATCAAAGGATCTATGGTTTTCCCTCGAGTCTTTCCCACGAGGCTTTCCCACGAGGCTTTCCCACAGGGCTGTCCCACGTGCACACGTGGTGGGAGTCGATCCTCGGCTTGAACGTCAATGCAGTGCAGGGAAAACAGGTTCCTCTGGAATGGACTGACACATCTGGGGGACTCTTGGAATGGTGTCACGACCCTGGAGTTCCTCTCGCCTTTCCTGTGGAGAGCGCCTCCTCTTGAGATGCGACGGGAACGCCGGGAATTCTTTCCCTACGAAACAGGGAAAGGATCCCTCATCTCGAGCTAGGAGGCGGAAACGGGGCTCCCCTGGATGTGTGCAGGACCCCACGTGCTTCCTCTCGAGTAGAGACGGGTATGTCGGGGAACTTCTTGAGTTGCAGCAATGGTGTGAAGGACCCTTTGGAAGTTCCAGTGGTTAGATGTGATTGGCCACGAGAAGCCTCAGCGGAAATGGGCCTCATCTCGCCTGGAGGGCCAAACCTCCTGGATTTTCTCGAGTTGCGGCAGGTGCGCTCGACTTACGACGGGGACCTCAGGGACCCGCTGTGGTGGCGTCAGGAAAGGCCAGTCCCCATGCGAGTTCCTCGGGGGCCTCTCGGGATTCCTCTCCCGTGGATGCCGGGCCTGAGACCTTGTGCGGAGTCGGGGCCGGAACCTGAGGATTCCTCTCCAGTGCTGACATGGATCTGGGGTACTTCTGGAGTCTCCCCAGGGGAGTCAGTCCTCGTCTCGAATGCGGGCATGCATTGCGCTTTCCTCCAGAGCGGTAGCAGCAGTGTCACGCAGTCCGCCGCGTGGATCAAAGTATCTATGTTTTTCCCTCGAGTCATTCCCACGAGGCTTTCCCATGAGGCTTTCCCACAGGGCTGTCCCACGTGCACACGTGGTGGGAGTCGATCCTCGGCTTGAACGTCAAGGCAGTGCAGGGAAAACAGGTTCCTCTGGAATGGACTGACACATCTGGGGGACTCTTGGAATGGTGGCACGACCCTGGAGTTCCTCTCGCCTTTCCTGTGGAGAGCGCCTCCTCTTGAGATGCGACGGGAACGCCGGGAATTCTTTCCCTACGAAACAGGGAAAGGATTCCTCATCTCGAGCTAGGAGGCGGAAACGGGGCTCCCCTGGATGTGTGCGGGACCCCACGTGCTTCCTCTCGAGTGGAGACGGGTATGTCGGGGAACTTCTTGAGTTGCAGCAAGGGTGTGAAGGACCCTTTGGAAGTTCCAGTGGTTAGACGTGGTTGGCCTCGAGAAGCCTCAGCGGAAATGGGCCTCATCTCGCCTGGAGGGCAAAACCTCCTGGATTTTCTCGAGTTGCGGCAGGTGCTCTCGACTTACGACGGGGACCTCAGGGACCCGCTCTGGTGGCCTCAGGAAAGGCCAGTCCCCATGCGAGTTCCTCGGGGGCCTCTCGGGATTCCTCTCCCTTCGATGCCGGGGCCTAAGACCTTGTGTGGAGTCGGGGCCGGAACCTGAGGATTCCTCTCCAGTGCTGACATGGATCTTGGGGTACTTCTGGAGTCTCCCCAGGTTTGTCAGTCCTCGTCTCGAAGGCGGGCATGCACTTGCTCTTTCCTCCAGAGCGGTAGCAGCAGTGTCACGCAGTCCGCCGCGTGGATCAAAGGATCTATGGTTTTCCCTCGAGTCTTTCACACGAGGCTTTCCCACAGGGCTGTCCCACGTGCACACGTGGTGGGAGTCGATCCTCGGCTTGAACGTCAAGGCAGTGCAGGGAAAACAGGTTCCTCTGTAATGGACTGACACATCTGGGGGACTCTTGGAATGGTGGCATGACCCTGGAGTTCCTCTCGCCTTTCCTGTGGAGCGCGCCTCCTCTTGAGATGCGACGGGAACGCCGGGAATTCTTTCCCTACGAAACAGGGAAAGGATCCCTCATCTCGAGCTAGGAGGCGGAAACGGGGCTCCCCTGGATGTGTGCGGGACCCCACGTGCTTCCTCTCGAGTGGAGACGGGTATGTCGGGGAACTTCTTGAGTTGCAGCAAGGGTGTGAAGGACCCTTTGGAAGTTCCAGTGGTTAGATGTGATTGGCCTCGAGAAGCCTCAGCGGAAATGGGCCTCATCTCGCCTGTAGGGCAAAACCTCCTGGATTTTCTCGAGTTGCGGAAGGTGCTCTCGACTTACGACGGGGACCTCAGGGACCCGCTCTGGTGGCCGCAGGAAAGGCCAGTCCCCATGCGATTCCTCGGGGCCTCTCGGGATTCCTCTCCCGTCGATGCCGGGGCCTAAGACCTTGTGGGGAGTCGGGGCCGGAACCTGAGGATTCCTCTCCAGTGCTGACATGGATCTTGGGGTACTTCTGGAGTCTCCCCACGGGAGTCCGTCCTCGTCTCGAATGCGGGCATGCACTTGCGCTTTCCTCCAGAGCGGTAGCAGCAGTGTCACGCAGTCCGCCGCGTGGATCAAAGGATCTATGGTTTTCCCTCGAGTCTTTCCCACGAGGCTTTCCCACGAGGCTTTCCCACAGGGCTTTCCCACGTGCACACGTGGTGGGAGTCGATCCTCGGCTTGAACGTCAAGGCAGTGCAGGGAAAACAGGTTCCTCTGGAATGGACTGACACATCTGGGGGACTCTTGGAATGGTGGCACGACCCTGGAGTTCCTCTCGCGTTTCCTGTGGAGAGCGCCTCCTCTTGAGATGCGACGGGAACGCCGGGAATTCTTTCCCTACGAAACAGGGAAAGGATCCCTCATCTCGAGCTAGGAGGCGGAAACGGGGCTCCCCTGGATGTGTGCGGGACCCCACGTGCGTCCTCTCGAGTGGAGACGGGTATGTCGGGGAAATTCTTGAGTTGCAGCAATGGTGTGAAGGACCCTTTGGAAGTTCCAGTGGTTAGATGTGATTGGCCTCGAGAAACCTCAACGAAAATGGGCCTCATCTCGCCTGGAGGGCAAAACCTCCTGGATTTTCTCGAGTTGCGGCAGGTGCTCTCGACTTACGACGGGGACCTCAGGGACCCGCTCTGGTGGCCTCAGGATAGGCCAGTCCCCATGCGAGTTCCTCGGGGGCGTCTCGGGATTCCTCTCCCGTAGATCCCGGGGCCTAAGACCTTGTGTGGAGTCGGGGCCGGAACCTGAGGATTCCTCTCCAGTGCTGACATGGATCTTGGGGTATTTCTGGAGTCTCCCCAGGGGCGTCAGTCCTCGTCTCGAATGCGGGCATGCACTTGCGCTTTCCTCCAGAGCGGTAGCAGCAGTGTCACGCAGTCTGCCCCGTGGATCAAAGGATCTATGGTTTTCCCTCAAGTCTTTCCCACGAGGCTTTCCCACGAGGCTTTCCCACAGGGCTGTCCCACGTGCATACGTGGTGGGAGTCGATCTTCGGCTTGAACGTCAAGGCAGTGCAGGGAAAACAGGTTCCTCTGGCATGGACTGACACATCTGGGGGACTCTTGGAATGGTGGCACGACCCTGGAGTTCCTCTCGCATTTCCTGTGGAGAGCGCCTCCTCTTGAGATGCGACGCGAATGCCGGGAATTCTTTCCCTGCGAAACAGGGAAAGGATCCCTCATCTCGAGCTAGGAGGCGGAAACGGGGCTCCCCTGGATGTGTGCGGGACCCACGTGCTTCCTCTCGAGTGGAGACGGGTATGTCGGGGAACTTCTTGAGTTGCAGCAAGGGTGTGAAGGACCCTTTGGAAGTTCCAGTGGTTAGACGTGATTAGCCTCGAGAAGCCTCAGCGGAAATGGGCCTCATCTCGCCTGGAGGGCAAAACCTCCTGGATTTTTTCGAGTTGCGGCAGGTGCTCTCGACTTACGACGGGGACCTCAGGGACCCGCTCTGGTGGACTCAGGAAAAGCCAGTCCCCATGCGAGTTTCTCGGGGGCCTCTCGGGATTCCTCTCCAGTCGATGCCGGGGCCTAAGACCTTGTGTGGAGTCGGGGCCGGAACCTGAGGATTCCTCTCCAGTGCTGACATGGATCTTGGGGTACTTCTGGAGTCTCCCCAGGGGAGTCAGTCCTCGTCTCGAATGCGGGCATGCACTTGCGCTTTCCTCCAGAGCGGTAGCAGCAGTGTCACGCAGTCCGCCGCGTGGATCAAAGGATCTATGGTTTTCCCTCGAGTCTTTTCCACGAGGCTTTCCCACGAGGCTTTCCACAGGGCTGTCCCACGTGCACACGTGGTGGGAGTCGATCCTTGGCTTGAACGTCAAGGCAGTGCAGGGAAAACAGGTTCCTCTGGAATGGACTGACACATCTGGGGGACTCTTGGAATGGTGGCACGACCCTGGAGTTCCTCTCGCCTTTCCTGTGGAGAGCGCCTCCTCTTGAGATGCGACGGGAACGCCGGGAATTCTTTCCCTACGAAACAGGGAAAGGATCCCTCATCTCGAGCTAGGAGTCGAAACGGAGCTCCCCTGGATGTGGGCGGGACACCACTTGCTTCCTCTCGAGTGGAGACGGGTATGTCGGGGAACTTCTTGAGTTGCAGCAAGGGTGTGAAGGACCCTTTGGAAGTTCCAGTGGTTAGACGTGATTAGCCTCGAGAAGCCTCAGCGGAAATGGGCCTCATCTCGCCTGGAGGGCAAAACCTCCTGGATTTTCTCGAGTTGCGGCAGGTGCTCTCGACTTACGACGGGGACCTCAGGGACCCGCTCTGGTGGCCTCAGGAAAGGCCAGTCCCCATGCGAGTTCCTCGGGGGCGTCTCGGGATTCCTCTCCTGTCGATGCCGGGGCCTAAGACCTTGTGTGGAGTCGGGGCCGGAACCTGAGGATTCCTCTCCAGTGCTGACATGGATCTTGGGGTACTTCTGGAGTCTCCCCAGGGGAGTCAGTCCTCGTCTCGAATGCGGGCATGCACTTGCGCTTTCCTCCAGAGCGGTAGCAGCAGTGTCACGCAGTCCGCCGCGTGGATCAAAGGATCTATGGTTTTCCCTCGAGTCTTTCCCACGAGGCTTTCCCACGAGGCTTTCCCACAGGGCTGTCCCACGTGCACACGTGGTGGGAGTCGATCCTCGGCTTGAACGTCAAGGCAGTGCAGGGAAAACAGGTTCCTCTGGAATGGACTGACACATCTGGGGGACTCTTGGAATGGTGGCACGACCCTGGAGTTCCTCTTGCCTTTCCTGTGGAGAGCGCCTCCTCTTGAGATGCGACGGGAACGCCGGGAATTCTTTCCCTAAGAAACAGGGAAAGGATCCCTCATCTCGAGCTAGGAGGCGGAAACGGGGCTCCCCTGGATGTGTGCGGGACCCCACGTGCTTCCTCTCGAGTGGAGACGGGTATGTCGGGGAAATTCTTGAGTTGCAGCAATGGTGTGAAGGACCCTTTGGAAGTTCCAGTGGTTAGATGTGATTGGCCTGGAGAAGCCTCAGCGGAAATGGGCCTCATCTCGCCTGGAGGGCAAAACCTCCTGGATTTTCTCGAGTTGCGGCAGGTGCTCTCGACTTACGACGGGGACCTCAGGGACCCTCTCTGGTGGCCTCAGGAAAGGCCAGTCCCCATGCGAGTTCCTCGGGGGCCTCTCGGGATTCCTCTCCCGTCGATGCCGGGGCCTAAGACCTTGTGTGGAGTCGGGGCCGGAACCTGAGGATTCCTCTCCAGTGCTGACATGGATCTTGGGGTACTTCTGGAGTCTCCCCAGGGGAGTCAGTCCTCGTCTCGAATGCGGGCATGCACTTGCGCTTTCCTCCAGAGCGGTAGCAGCAGTGTCACGCAGTCCGCCGCGTGGATCAAAGGATCTATGGTTTTCCCTCGAGTCTTTCCCACGAGGCTTTCCCACGAGGCTTTCCCACAGGGCTGTCCCACGTGCACACGTGGTGGAAGTCGATCCTCGGCTTGAACGTCAAGGCAGTGCAGGGAAAACAGGTTCCTCTGGAATCGACTGACACATCTGGGGGACTCTTGGAATGGTGGCATGACCCTGGAGTTCCTCTCGCCTTTCCTGTGGAGAGCGCTTCCTCTTGAGATGCGACGGGAACGCCGGGAATTCTTTCCCTACGAAACAGGGAAAGGATCCCTCATCTCGAGCTAGGAGGCGGAAACGGGGCTCGCCTGGATGTGTGCGGGACACCACGTGCTTCCTCTCGAGTGCAGACGGGTATGTCGGGGAAGTTCTTGAGTTGCAGCAAGGGTGTGAAGGACCTTTTGGCAGTTCCAGTGGTTAGATTTGATTGGCCTCGAGAAGCCTCAGTGGAAATGGGCCTCATCTCGCCTGGAGGGCAAAACCTCCTGGATTTACTCGAGTTGCGGCAGGTACTCTCGACTTATGACGGGGACCTCAGGGACCCGCTCTGGTGGCCTCAGGAAAGGCCAGTCCCCATGCGAGTTCCTCGGGGGCCTCTCGGGATTCCTCTCCCGTCGATGCCGGGGCCTAAGACCTTGTGTGGAGTCGGGGCCGGAACCTGAGGATTCCTCTCCAGTGCTGACATGGATCTTGGGGTACTTCTGGAGTCTCCCCAGGGGAGTCAGTGCTCGTCTCGAATGCGGGCATGCACTTGCGCTTTCCTCCAGAGCGGTAGCAGCAGTGTCACGCAGTCCGCCGCGTGCATCAAAGGATCTATGGTTTTCCCTCGAGTCTTTCCCACGAGGCTTTCCCACGAGGCTTTCCCACAGGGCTGTCCCACGTGCACACGTGGTGGGAGTCGATCCTCGGCTTGAACGTCAAGGCAGTGCAGGGAAAACAGGTTCCTCTGGAATGGACTGACACATCTGGGGGACTCTTGGAATGGTGTCACGACCCTGGAGTTCCTCTCGCCTTTCCTGTGGAGAGCGCCTCCTCTTGAGATGCGACTGGAACGCCGGGAATTCTTTCCCTACGAAAAGGGAAGGATCACTCATCTCGAGCTAGGAGGCGGAAACGGGGCTCCCCTGGATATGTGAGGGACCCCACGTGCTTCCTCTCGTGTGGAGACGGGTATGTCGGGGAACTTCTTGAGTTGCAGCAATGGTGTGAAGGACCCTTTGGAAGTTCCAGTGGTTAGATGTGATTGGCCTCGAGAAGCCTCAGCGGAAATGGGCCTCATCTCGCCTGGAGGGCAAAACCTCCTGGATTTTCTCGAGTTGCGGCAGGTGATCTCGACTTACGACGGGGACCTCAGGGACCCGCTCTGGTGGCCTCAGGAAAGGCCAGTCCCCATGCGAGTTCCTCGGGGGCGTCTCGGGATTCCTCTCCCGTTGATGCCGGGGCCTAAGCCCTCGTGTGGAGTCGGGGCCGGAACCTGAGGATTACTCTCCAGTGCTGACATGGATCTTGGGGTACTTCTTGAGTCTCCCCAGAGGAGTCAGTCCTCGTCTCGAATTCGGGCATGCACTTCCGCTTTCCTCCAGAGCGGTAGCAGCAGTGTCAAGCAGTCCTCCGCGTGGATCAAAGGATCTATGGTTTTCCCTCGAGTCTTTTCAACGAGGCTTTCCCACGAGGCTTTCCCACAGGGCTGTCCCACGTGCACACGTGGTGGGAGTCGATCCTCGGCTTGAACGTCAAGGCAGTGCAGGGAAAACAGGTTCCTCTGGAATGGACTGACACATCTGGGGGTCTCTTGGAATGGTGGCACGACCCTGGAGTTCCTCTCGCCTTTCCTGTGGAGAGCACCTCCTCTTGAGATGCGACGGGAACGCCGGGAATTCTTTCCCTACGAAACAGGGAAAGGATCCCTCATCTCGAGCTAGGAGGCGGAAACGGGGCTCCCCTGGATGTGTGCGGGACCCCACGTGCTTCCTCTCGAGTGGAGACGGGTATGTCGGGGAAGTTCTTGAGTTGCAGCAAGGGTGTGAAGGACCCTTTGGAAGTTCCAGTGGTTAGACGTGATTAGCCTCGAGAAGCCTCAGCGGAAATGGGCCTCATCTCGCCTGGAGGGCAAAACCTCCTGGATTTTCTCGAGTTGCGGCAGGTGCTCTCGACTTACGACGGGGACCTCGGGGACCCGCTCTGGTGGCCTCAGGAAAGGCCAGTCCCTATGCGAGTTCCTCGGGGGCCTCTGGGGATTCCTCTCCCGTCGATGCCGGGGCCTAAGTCCTTGTGTGGAGTCGGGGCCGGAACCTGAGGATTCCTCTCCAGTGCTGACATGGATCTTGGGGTACTTCTGGAGTCTCCCCAGGGGAGTCAGTCTTCGTCTCGAATGCGGGCATGCACTTGCGCTTTCCTCCAGAGGGGTAGCAGCAGTGTCACGCAGTCCGCCGCGTGTATCAAAGGATCTATGGTTTTCCCTCGAGTCTTTCCCACGAGGCTTTCCCACGAGGCTTTCCCACAGGGATGTCCCACGTGCACACGTGGTGGGAGTCGATCCTCGGCTTGAACGTCAAGGATGTGCAGGGAAACCAGGTTCCTCTGGAATGGACTGACACATCTGGGGGACTCTTGGAATGGTGTCTCGACCCTGGAGTTCCTCTCGCCTTTCCTGTGGAGAGCGCCTCCTCTTGAGATGCGACGGGAACGCCGGGAATTCTTTCCTTACGAAACAGGGAAAGGATCCCTCATCTCGAGCTAGGAGGCGGAAACGGGGCTCCCCTGGATGTGTGCGGGACCCTACGTGCTTCCTCTCGAGTGGAGACGGGTATGTCGGGAAACTTCTTGAGTTGCAGCAAGGGTGTGAAGGACCCTTTGGAAGTTCAAGTGGTTAGATGTGATTGGCCTCGAGAAGCCTCAGCGGAAATGGGCCTCATCTCGCCTGGAGGGCAAAACCTCCTGGATTTTCTCGAGTTGCGGCAGGTGCTCTCGACTTACGACGGGGACCTCAGGGAACCGCTCTGGTGGCCTCAGGAAAAGCCAGTCCCCATGCGAGTTCCTCGGGGGCCTCTCGGGATCCCTCTCCCGTGGATGCCGGGGCCTAAGACCTTGTGTGGAGTCGGGGCCGGACCTGAGGATTCCTCTCCAGTGCTGACATGGATCTTGGGGTACTTCTGGAGTCTCCCCAGGGGAGTCAGTGCTCGTCTCGAATGCGGGCATGCACTTGCGCTTTCCTCCAGAGCGGTAGCAGCAGTGTCACGCATTCCGCCGCGTGCATCAAAGGATCTATGGTATTCCCTCGAGTCTTTCCCACGAGGCTTTCCCACGAGGCTTTCCCACAGGGCTGTCCCACGTGCACACGTGGTGGGAGTCGATCCTCGGCTTGAACGTCAAGGCAGTGCAGGGAAAAAAGGTTCCTCTGGAATGGACTGACACATCTGGGGGACTCTTGGAATGGTGTCTCGACCCTGGAGTTCCTCTCGCCTTTCCTGTGGAGAGCGCCTCCTCTTGAGATGCGACGGGAACGCCGGGAATTCTTTCCCTACGAAACAGGGAAAGGATCCCTCATCTCGAGCTAGTAGGCGGAAACGGGGCTCCCCTGCATGTGTGCGGGACCCCACGTGCTTCCTCTCGAGTGGAGACGGGTATGTCGGGAATCTTCTTGAGTTGCAGCAAGGGTGTGAAGGACCCTTTGGAAGTTTCAGTGGTTAGACGTGATTAGCCTCGAGAAGCCTCAGCGGAAATGGGCCTCATCTCGCCTGGAGGGCAAAACCTCCTGGATTTTCTCGAGTTGCGGCAGGTGCTCTCGACTTACGACGGGGACCTCAGGGAACCGCTCTGGTGGCCTCAGGAAAGGCCAGTCCCCATGCGAGTTCCTCGGGGGCCTCTCGGGATTCCTCTCCCGTCGATGCCGGGGCCTAAGACCTTGTGTGGAGTCGGGGCCGGAACCTGAGGATTCCTCTCCAGTGCTGACATGGATCTTGGGGTACTTCTGGAGTCTCCCCAGGGGAGTCAGTCCTCGTCTCGAATGCGGGCATGCACTTGCGCTTTCCTCCAGAGCGGTAGCAGCAGTGTCACGCAGTCCGCCGCGTGGATCAAAGGATCTATGGTTTTCCCTCGAGTCTTTCCCACGAGGCTTTCCCACGAGGCTTTCCCACAGGGCTGTCCCACGTGCACACGTGGTGGGAGTCGATCCTCGGCTTGAACGTCAAGGCAGTGCAGGGAAAACAGGTTTCTCTGGAATGGA
This sequence comes from Ovis canadensis, assembly GCF_042477335.2. NCBI lineage: Eukaryota > Metazoa > Chordata > Mammalia > Artiodactyla > Bovidae > Ovis > Ovis canadensis. The sequence continues at coordinate 7,944,480 of NC_091252.1, forward strand.
CTGACACATCTGGGGGACTCTTGGAATGGTGGCACGACCCTGGAGTTCCTCTCGCCTTTCCTGTGGAGAGCGCCTCCTCTTGAGATGCGACGGGAACGCCGGGAATTCTTTCCCTACGAAACAGGGAAAGGATCCCTCATCTCGAGCTAGGAGGCGGAAACGGGGCTCCCCTGGATGTGTGCGGGACCCCACGTGCTTCCACTCGAGTGGAGACGGGTATGTCGGGGAACTTCTTGAGTTGCAGCAATGGTGTGAAGGACCCTTTGGAAGTTCCAGTGGTTAGATGTGATTGGCCTCGAGAAGCCTCAGCGGAAATGGTCCTCATCTCGCCTGGAGGGCAAAACCTCCTGGATTTTCTCGAGTTGCGGCAGGTGCTCTCGACTTACGACGGGGACCTCAGGGACCCGCTCTGGTGGCCTCAGGAAAGGCCAGTCCCCATGCGAGTTCCTCGGGGGCGTCTCGGGATTCCTCTCCAGTCGATGCCGGGGCCTAAGACCTTGTTTGCAGTCGGGGCCGGAACCTGAGGATTCCTCTCCAGTGCTGACATGGATCTTGGGGTACTTCTGGAGTCTCCCCAGGGGAGTCAGTCCTCGTCTCGAATGCGGGCATGCACTTGCGCTTTCCTCCAGAGCGGTAGCAGCAGTGTCACGCAGTCCGCCGCGTGGATCAAAGGATCTATGGTTTTCCCTCGAGTCTTTCCCACGAGGCTTTCCCACGAGGCTTTCCCACAGGGCTGTCCCACGTGCACACGTGTTGGGAGTCGATCCTCGGCTTGAACGTCAAGGCAGTGCAGGGAAAACAGGTTCCTCTGGAATGGACTGAAACATCTGGGGGACTCTTGGAATGGTGGCACGACCCTGGAGTTCCTCTCGCCTTTCCTGTGGAGAGCGCCTCCTCTTGAGATGCGACGGGAATGCCGGGAATTCTTTCCCTACGAAACAGGGAAAGGATCCCTCATCTCGAGCTAGGAGGCGGAAACGGGGCTCCCCTGGATGTGTGCGGGACACCACGTGCTTCCTCTCGAGTGCAGACGGGTATGTCGCGGAACTTCTAGAGTTGCAGCAAGGGTGTGAAGGACCCTTTGGAAGTTTCAGTGGTTACATGTGATTGGCCTCGAGAAGCCTCAGCGGAAATGCGCCTCATCTCGCCTGGAGGGCATAACCTCCTGGATTTTCTCGAGTTGCGGCAGGTGCTCTCGACTTACGACGGGGACCTCAGGGACCCGCTCTGGTGGCCTCAGGAAAGGCCAGTCCCCATGCGATTTCCTCGGGGGCCTCTCGGGATTCCTCTCCCCTCGATGCCGTGGCCTAAGACCTTGTGTTGAGTCGGGGCCGGAACATGAGGATTCCTCTCCAGTGCTGGCATGGATCTTGGGGTACTTCTGGAGTCTCCCCATGGGAGTCTGTCCTCGTCTCGAATGCGGGCATGCACTTGCGCTTTCCTCCAGAGCGGTAGCAGCAGTGTCACGCAGTCCGCCGCATGGATCAAAGGATCTATGGTTTTCCCTCGAGTCTTTCCCACGAGGCTTTCCCACGAGGCTTTCCCACAGGGCTGTCCCACGTGCACACGTGGTGGGAGTCGATACTCGGCTTGAACGTCAAGGTAGTGCAGGGAAAACAGGTTCCTCTGGAATGGACTGACACATCTGGGGGACTCTTGGAATGGTGGCATGACCCTGGAGTTCCTCTCGCCTTTCCTGTGGAGAGCGCCTCCTCTTGAGATGCGACGGGAACGCCGGGAATTCTTTCCCTACGAAACAGGGAAAGGATCCCTCATCTCGAGATAGGAGGCGGAAACGGGTCTCCCCTGGATGTGTGCGGGACACCACGTGCTTCCTCTCGAGTGTAGACGGGTATGTCGGGGAACTTCTTGAGTTGCAGCAAGGGTGTGAAGGACCCTTTGGAAGGTCCAGTGGTTAGATGTGATTGGCCTGGAGAAGCCTCAGCGGAAATGGGCCTCATCTCGCCTGGAGGGCAAAACCTCCTGGATTTTCTCTAGTTGCGGCAGGTGCTCTCGACTTACGACGGGGACCTCAGGGACCCGCTCTGGTGGCCTCAGGAAAGGCCAGTACCCATGCGAGTTCCTCGGGGGCGTCTCGGGATTCCTCTCCCGTCGATGCCGGGGCCTAAGACCTTGTGTGGAGTCGGGGCTGGAACCTGAGGATTCCTCTCCAGTGCTGACATGGATCTTGGGGTACTTCTGGAGTCTCCCCAGGGGAGTCAGTCCTCGACTCGAATGCGGGCATGCACTTGCGCTTTCCTCCAGAGCGGTAGCAGCAGTGTCACGCAGTCCGCCGCGTGGATCAAAGGATCTATGGTTTTCCCTCGAGTCTTTCCCACGAGGCTTTCCCACGAGGCTTTCCCACAGGGCTGTCCCACGTGCACACGTGGGGGGGGTCGATCCTCGGCTTGAACGTCAAGGCAGTGCAGGGAAAACAGGTTCCTCTGGAATGGACTGACACATCTGGGGGACTCTTGGAATGGTGGCACGACCCTGGAGTTCCTCTCGCCTTTCCTGTGGAGAGCGCCTCCTCTTGAGATGCGACGGGAACGCCGGGAATTCTTTCCCTACGAAACAGGGAAAGGATCCCTCATCTCGAGCTAGGAGGCGGAAACGGGGCTCCCCTGGATGTGTGCGGGACCCACGTGCTTCCTCTCGAGTGGAGACGGGTATGTCGGGGAACTTCTTGAGTTGCAGCAAGGGTGTGAAGGACCCTTTGGAAGTTCCAGTGGTTAGACGTGATTAGCCTCGAGAAGCCTCAGCGGAAATGGGCCTCATCTCGCCTGGAGGGCAAAACCTCCTGGATTTTCTCGAGTTGCGGCAGGTGCTCTCGACTTACGACGGGGACCTCAGGGACCCGCTCTGGTGGCCTCAGGAAAGGCCAGTCCCCATGCGAGTTCCTCGGGGGCCTGTCGGGATTCCTCTCCCGTCGATGCCGGGGCCTAAGACCTTGTGTGGAGTCGGGGCCGGAACCTGAGGATTCCTCTCCAGTGCTGACATGGATCTTGGGGTACTTCTGGAGTCTCCCCAGGGGAGTCAGTCCTCGTCTCGAATGCGGGCATGCACTTGCGCTTTCCTCCAGAGCGGTAGCAGCAGTGTCACGCAGTCCGCCGCGTGGATCAAAGGATCTATGGTTTTCCCTCGAGTCTTTCCACGAGGCTTTCCCACGAGGCTTTCCCACAGGGCTGTCCCACGTGCACACGTGGTGGGAGTCGATCCTCGGCTGGAACGTCAAGGCAGTGCAGGGAAATCAGGTTCCTCTGGAATGGACTGACACATCTGGGGGACTCTTGGAATGGTGGCATGACCCTGGAGTTCCTCTCGCCTTTCCTGTGGAGAGCGCCTCCTCTTGAGATGCGACGGGAACGCCGGGAATTCTTTCCCTACGAAACAGGGAAAGGATACGTCATCTCGAGCTAGGAGGCGGCAACGGGGCTCCCCTGGATGTGTGCGGGACCCCACGTGCTTCCTCTCGAGTGGAGACGGGTATGTCGGGGAACTTCTTGAGTTGCAGCAATGGTGTGAAGGACCCTTTGGAAGTTCCAGTGGTTAGATGTGATTGGCCTCGAGAAGCCTCAGCGGAAATGGGCCTCATCTCGCCTGGAGGGCAAAACCTCCTGGATTTTCTCGAGTTGCGGCAGGTGCTCTCGACTTACGACGGGGACCTCAGGGACCCGCTCTGGTGGCCTCTGGAAAGGCCAGTCCCCATGCGAGTTCCTCGGGGGCCTCTCGGGATTCCTCTCCCGTCGATGCCGGGGCCTAAGACCTTGTGTGGAGTCGGGGCCTGAACCTGAGGATTCCTCTCCAGTGCTGACATGGATCTTGGGGTACTTCTGGAGTCTCCCCTGGGGAGTCAGTCCTCGTCTCGAATGCGGGCATGCACTTGCGCTTTCCTCCAGAGCGGTAGCAGCAGTGTCACGCAGTCCGCCGCGTGGATCAAAGGATCTATGGTTTTCCCTCGAGTCTTTCCCACGATGCTTTCCCACGAGGCTTTCCCACAGGGCTGTCCCACATGCACACGTGGTGGGAGTCGATCCTCGGCTTGAACGTCAAGGCAATGCAGGGAAAACATGTTCCTCTGGAATGGACTGACACATCTGGGGGACTCTTGGAATGGTGTCAAGACCCTGGAGTTCCTCTAGCCTTTCCTTTGGAGAGCGCCTCCTCTTGAGATGCGACGGGAACGCCGGGAATTCTTTCCCTACGAAACAGGGAAAGGATCCCTCATCTCGAGCTAGGAGGCGGAAACAGGGCTCCCCTGAATGTGTGCGGGACCCCACGTGCTTCCTCTCGAGTGCAGACGGGTATGTCGTGGAACTTCTTGAGTTGCAGCAAGGGTGTGAAGGACCCTTTGGAAGTTCCAGTGGTTAGATGTGATTGGCCTCGAGAAGCCTCAGCGGAAATGGGCCTCATCTCGCCTGGAGTGCAAAACCTCATGGATTTTCTCGAGTTGCGGCAGGTGCTCTCGACTTACGACGGGGACCTCAGGGAACCGCTCTGGTGGCCTCAGGAAAGGCCAGTCCCCATGCGAGTTCCTCGGGGCCTCTCAGGATTCCTCTCCCGTCGATGCCGGGGCCTAAGACCTTGTGTGGAGTCGGGGCCGGAACCTGAGGATTCCTCTCCAGTGCTGACATGGATCTTGGGGTACTTCTGGAGTCTCCCCAGGGGAGTCAGTCCTCGTCCCGAATGCGGGCATGCACTTGCGCTTTCCTCCAGAGCGGTAGCAGCAGTGTCACGCAGTCCGCCGCGTGGATCAAAGGATCTATGGTTTTCCCTCGAGTCTTTCCCACGAGGCTTTCCCACGAGGCTTTCCCACAGGGCTGTCCCAGGTGCACACGTGGTGGGAGTCGATCCTCGGCTTGAACGTCAAGGCAGTGCAGGGAAAACAGGTTCCTCTGGAATGGACTGACACATCTGGGGGACTCTTGGAATGGTGACACGACCCTGGAGTTCCTCTCGCCTTTCCTGTGGAGAGCGCCTCCTCTTGAGATGCGACGGGAATGCCGGGAATTCTTTCCCTACGAAACAGGGAAAGGATCCCTCATCTCGAGCTAGGAGGCGGAAACGGGGCTCCCCTGGATGTGTGCGGGACACCACGTGCTTCCTCTCGAGTGGAGACGGGTATGTCGGGGAACTTCTTGAGTTGCAGCAAGGGTGTGAAGGACCCTTTGGAAGGTCCAGTGGTTACATGTGATTGGCCTCGAGAAGCCTCAGCGGAAATGGCCTCATCTCGCCTGGAGGGCATAACCTCCTGGATTTTCTCGAGTTGCGGCAGGTGCTCTCGACTTACGACGGGGACCTCAGGGACCCGCTCTGGTGGCCTCAGGAAAGGCCAGTCCCCATGCGATTTCCTCGGGGGCCTCTCGGGTTTCCTCTCCCCTCGATGCCGTGGCCTAAGACCTTGTGTTGAGTCGGGGCCGGAACATGAGGATTCCTCTCCAGTGCTGACATGGATCTTGGGGTACTTCTGGAGTCTCCCCAGGGGAGTCAGTCCTCGTCTCGAATGCGGGCATGCACTTGCGCTTTCCTCCAGAGCGGTAGCAGCAGTGTCACGCAGTCCGAAGCATGGATCAAAGGATCTATGGTTTTCCCTCGAGTCTTTCCCACGAGGCTTTCCCACGAGGCTTTCCCACAGGGCTGTCCCACGTGCACACGTGGTGGGAGTCGATCCTCGGCTTGAACGTCAAGGCAGTGCAGGGAAAACAGGTTCCTCTGGAATGGACTGACACATCTGGGGGACTCTTGGAATGGTGGCATGACCCTGGAGTTCCTCTCGCCTTTCCTGTGGAGAGCGCCACCTCTTGAGATGCGACGGGAACGCCGGGAATTCTTTCCCTACGAAACAGGGAAAGGATCCCTCATCTCGAGATAGGAGGCGGAAACGGGTCTCCCCTGGATGTGTGCGGGACACCACGTGCTTCCTCTCGAGTGTAGACGGGTATGTCGGGGAACTTCTTGAGTTGCAGCAAGGGTGTGAAGGACCCTTTGGAAGGTCCAGTGGTTAGATGTGATTGGCCTGGAGAAGCCTCTGCGGAAATGGGCCTCATCTCGCCTGGAGGGCAAAACCTCCTGGATTTTCTCGAGTTGCGGCAGGTGCTCTCGACTTACGACAGGGACCTCAGGGACCCGCTCTGGTGGCCTCAGGAAAGGCCAGTCCCCATGCGAGTTCCTCGGGGGCGTCTCGGGATTCCTCTCCCGTCGATGCCGGGGCCTAAGACCTTGTGTGGAGTCGGGGCCGGAACCTGAGGATTCCTCTCCAGTGCTGACATGGATCTTGGGGTACTTCTGGAGTCTCCCCAGGGGAGTCAGTCCTCGACTCGAATGCGGGCATGCACTTGCGCTTTCCTCCAGAGCGGTAGCAGCAGTGTCACGCAGTCCGCCGCGTGGATCAAAGGATCTATGGTTTTCCCTCGAGTCTTTCCCACGAGGCTTTCCCACGAGGCTTTCCCACAGGGCTGTCCCACGTGCACACGTGGTGGGAGTCGATCCTCGGCTTGAACGTCAAGGCAGTGCAGGGAAAACAGGTTCCTCTGGAATGGACTGACACATCTGGGGGACTCTTGGAATGGTGTCACGACCCTGGAGTTCCTCTCGCCTTTCCTGTGGAGAGCGCCTCCTCTTGAGAAGCGACGGGAACGCCGGGAATTCTTTCCCTACGAAACAGGGAAAGGATCCCTCATCTCGAGCTAGGAGGCGGAAACGGGGCTCCCCTGGATGTGTGCGGGACCCCACGTGCTTCCTCTCGAGTGGAGACGGGTATGTCGGGGAACTTCTTGAGTTGCAGCAAGGGTGTGAAGGACCCTTTGGAAGTTCCAGTGGTTAGACGTGATTAGCCTCGAGAAGCCTCAGCGGAAATGGGCCTCATCTCGCCTGGAGGGCAAAACCTCCTGGATTTTCTCGAGTTGCGGCAGGTGCTCTCGACTTACGACGGGGACCTCAGGGAACCGCTCTGGTGGCCTCAGGAAAGGCCAGTCCCCAGGCGAGTTCCTCGGGGGCCTCTCGGGATTCCTCTCCCGTCGATGCCGGGGCCTAAGACCTTGTGTGGAGTCGGGGCCGGAACCTGAGGATTCCTCTCCAGTGCTGACATTGATCTTGGGGTACTTCTGGAGTCTCTCCATTGGAGTCAGTCCTCGTCTCGAATGCGGGCATGCACTTGCGCTTTCCTCCAGAGCGGTAGCAGCAGTGTCACGCAGTCCGCCGCGTGGATCAAAGGATCTATGGTTTTCCCTCGAGTCTTTCCCACGAGGCTTTCCCACGAGGCTTTCCCACAGGGCTGTCCCACGTGCACACGTGGTGGGAGTGGATCCTCGGCTGGAACGTCAAGGCAGTGCAGGGAAAACAGGTTCCTCTGGAATGGACTGACACATTTGGGGGACTCTTGGAATGGTGGCATGACCCTGGAGTTCCTCTCGCCTTTCCTGTGGAGAGCGCCTCCTCTTGAGATGCGACGGGAACGCCGGGAATTCTTTCCCTACGAAACAGGGAAAGGATCCCTCATCTCGAGCTAGGAGGCGGCAACGGGGCTCCCCTGGATGTGTGCGGGACCCCACGTGCTTCCTCTCGAGTGGAGACGGGTATGTCGGGGAACTTCTTGAGTTGCAGCAATGGTGTGAAGGACCCTTTGGAAGTTCCAGTGGTTAGATGTGATTGGCCTCGAGAAGCCACAGCGGAAATGGGCCTCATCTCGCCTGGAGGGCAAAACCTCCTGGATTTTCTCGAGTTGCGGCAGGTGCTCTCGACTTACGACGGGGACCTCAGGGAACCGCTCTGGTGGCCTCAGGAAAGGCCAGTCCCCATGCGAGTTCCTCGGGGCCTCTCGGGATTCCTCTCCCGTCGATGCCGGGGCCTAAGACCTTGTGTGGAGTCGGGGCCGGAACCTGAGGATTCCTCTCCAGTGCTGACATGGATCTTGGGGTACTTCTGGAGTCTCCCCAGGGGAGTCAGTCCTCGTCTCGAATGCGGGCATGCACTTGCGCTTTCCTCCAGAACAGTAGCAGCAGTGTCACGCAGCCCGCCGCGTGGATCAAAGGATCTATGGTTTTCCCTCGAGTCTTTCCCACGAGGCTTTCCCACGAGGCTTTCCCACAGGGCTGTCCCACGTGCACACGTATTGGGAGTCGATCCTCGGCTTGAACGTCAAGGCAGTGCAGGGAAAACAGGTTCCTCTGGAATGGACTGACACATCTGGGGGACTCTTGGAATGGTGGCACGACCCTGGAGTTCCTCTCTCCTTTCCTGTGGAGAGCGCCTCCTCTTGAGATGCGACGGGAACGCCGGGAATTCTTTCCCTACGAAACAGGGAAAGGATCCCTCATCTCGAGCTAGGAGGCGGAAACGGGCCTCCCCTGGATGTGTGCGGGACACCACGTGCTTCCTCTCGAGTGCAGACGGGTATGTCGGGGAACTTCTAGAGTTGCAGTAAGGGTGTGAAGGACCCTTTGGAAGGTCCAGTTGTTAGATGTGATTGGCCTCGAGAAGCCTCAGCGGAAATGGGCCTCATCTCGCCTGGAGGGCAAAACCTCCTGGATTTTCTCGAGTTGCGGCAGGTGCTCTCGACTTACGACGGGGACCTCAGGGACCCGCTCTGGTTTCCTCAGGAAAGGCCAGTCCCCATGCGAGTTCCTCGGGGGCCTCTCGGGATTCCTCTCCCGTCGATGCCGGGGCCTAAGACCTTGTGTGGAGTCGGGGCCTGAACCTGAGGATTCCTCTCCAGTGCTGACATGGATCTTGGGGTACTTCTGGAGTCTCCCCAGGGGAGTCAGTCCTCGTCTCGAATGCGGGCATGCACTTGCGCTTTCCTCCAGAGCGGTAGCAGCAGTGTCACGCAGTCCGCCGCGTGGATCAAAGGATCTATGGTTTTCCCTCGAGTCTTTCCCACGAGGCTTTCCCACGAGGCTTTCCCACAGGGCTGTCCCACGTGCACACGTGGTGGGAGTCGATCCTCGGCTTGAACGTCAAGGCAGTGCAGGGAAAACAGGTTCCTCTGGAATGGACTGACACATCTGGGGGACTCTTGGAATGGTGGCACGACCCTGGAGTTCCTCTCGCCTTTCCTGTGGAGAGCGTCTCCTCTTGAGATGCGACGGGAATGCCGGGAATTCTTTCCCTACGAAACAGGGAAAGGATCCCTCATCTCGAGCTAGGAGGCGGAAACGGGGCTCCCCTGGATGTGTGCGGGACACCACGTGCTTCCTCTCGAGTGCAGACGGGTATGTCGGGGAACTTCTAGAGTTGCAGTAAGGGTGTGAAGGACCCTTTGGAAGGTCCAGTTGTTAGATGTGATTGGCCTCGAGAAGCCTCAGCGGAAATGGGCCTCATCTCGCCTGGAGGGCAAAACCTCCTGGATTTTCTCGAGTTGCGGCAGGTGCTCTCGACTTACGACGGGGACCTCAGGGACCCGCTCTGGTGGCCTCAGGAAAGGCCAGTCCCCATGCGAGTTCCTCGGGGGCGTCTCGGGATTCCTCTCCCGTCGATGCCGGGGCCTAAGACCTTGTGTGGAGTCGGGGCCGGAACCTGAGGATTCCTCTCCAGTGCTGACATGGATCTTGGGGTACTTCTGTAGTCTCCCCAGGGGAGTCAGTCCTCGTCTCGAATGCGGGCATGCACTTGCGCTTTCCTCCAGAGCGGTAGCAGCAGTGTCACGCATTCCGCCGCATGGATCAAAGGATCTATGGTTTTCCCTCGAGTCTTTCCCACGAGGCTTTCCCACGAGGCTTTCCCACAGGGCTGTCCCACGTGCACACGTGGTGGGAGTCGATCCTCGGCTTGAACGTCAAGGCAGTGCAGGGAAAACAGGTTCCTCTGGAATGGACTGACACATCTGGGGGACTCTTGGAATGGTGGCATGACCCTGGAGTTCCTCTCGCCTTTCCTGTGGAGAGCGCCTCCTCTTGAGATGCGACGGGAACGCCGGGAATTCTTTCCCTACGAAACAGGGAAAGGATCCCTCATCTCGAGCTAGGAGGCGGAAACGGGGCTCCCCTGGATGTGTGCGGGACACCACGTGCTTCCTCTCGAGTGTAGACGGGTATGTCGGGGAACTTCTTGAGTTGCAGCAAGGGTGTGAAGGACCCTTTGGAAGGTCCAGTGGTTAGATGTGATTGGCCTGGAGAAGCCTCAGCGGAAATGGGCCTCATCTCGCCTGGAGGGCAAAACCTCCTGGATTTTCTCGAGTTGCGGCAGGTGCTCTCGACTTACGACGGGGACCTCAGGGACCCGCTCTGGTGGCCTCAGGAAAGGCCAGTCCCCATGCGAGTTCCTCGGGGGCGTCTCGGGATTCCTCTCCCGTCGATGCCGGGGCCTAAGACCTTGTGTGGAGTCGGGGCTGGAACCTGAGGATTCCTCTCCAGTGCTGACATGGATCTTGGGGTACTTCTGGAGTCTCCCCAGGGGAGTCAGTCCTCGTCTCGAATGCGGGCATGCACTTGCGCTTTCCTCCAGAGCGGTAGCAGCAGTGTCACGCAGTCCGCCGCTTGGATCAAAGGATCTATGGTTTTCCCTCGAGTCTTTCCCACGAGGCTTTCCCACGAGGCTTTCCCACAGGGCTGTCCCACGTGCACACGTGGTGGGAGTCGATCCTCGGCTTGAACGTCAAGGCAGTGCAGGGAAAACAGGTTCCTCTGGAATGGACTGACACATCTGGGGGACTCTTGGAATGGTGGCACGACCCTGGAGTTCCTCTTGCCTTTCCTGTGGAGAGCGCCTCCTCTTGAGATGCGACGGGAACGCCGGGAATTCTTTCCCTACGAAACAGGGAAAGGATCCCTCATCTCGAGCTAGGAGGCGGAAACGGGGCTCCCCTGGATGTGTGCGGGACCCCACGTGCTTCCTCTCGAGTGGAGACGGGTATGTCGGGGAACATCTTGAGTTGCAGCAATGGTGTGAAGGACCCTTTGGAAGTTCCAGTGGTTAGATGTGATTGGCCTCGAGAAGCCTCAGCGGAAATGGGCCTCATCTCGCCTGGAGGGCAAAACCTCCTGGATTTTCTCGAGTTGCGGCAGGTGCTCTCGACTTACGACGGGGACCTCAGGGACCCGCTCTGGTTTCCTCAGGAAAGGCCAGTCCCCATGCGAGTTCCTCGGGGGCGTCTCGGGATTCCTCTCCCGTCGATGCCGGGGCCTAAGACCTTGTGTGGAGTCGGGGCCGGAACCTGAGGATTCCTCTCCAGTGCTGACATGGATCTTGGGGTACTTCTGGAGTCTCCCCAGGGGAGTCAGTCCTCGTCTCGAATGCGGGCATGCACTTGCGCTTTCCTCCAGAGCGGTAGCAGCAGTGTCACGCAGTCCGCCGCGTGGATCAAAGGATCTATGGTTTTCCCTCGAGTCTTTCCCACGAGGCTTTCCCACGAGGCTTTCCCACAGGGCTGTACCACGTGCACACGTGGTGGGAGTCGATCCTCGGCTTGAACGTCAAGGCAGTGCAGGGAAAACAGGTTCCTCTGGAATGGACTGACACATCTGGGGGACTCTTGGAATGGTGGCACGACCCTGGAGTTCCTCTCGCCTTTCCTGTGGAGAGCGCCTCCTCTTGAGATGCGACGGGAACGCCGGGAATTCTTTCCCTACTAAACAGGGAAAGGATCCCTCATCTCGAGCTCGGAGGCGGAAACGGGGCTTCCCTGGATGTGTGCGGGACACCACGTGCTTCCTCTCGAGTGGAGACGGGTGTGTCGGGGAACTTCTTGAGTTGCAGAAAGGGTGTGAAGGACCCTTTGGAAGGTCCAGGGGTTAGATGTGATTAGCCTCGAGAAGCCTCAGCGGAAATGGGCCTCATCTCGCATGGAGGGCAAAACCTCCTGGATTTTCTCGAGTTGCGGCAGGTGCTCTCGACTTACGACGGGGACCTCAGGGACCCGCTCTGGTGGCCTCAGGAAAGGCCAGTCCCCATGCGATTTCCTCGGGAGCCTCTCGGGATTCCTCTCCCCTCGATGCCGTGGCCTAAGACCTTGTGTTGAGTCGGGGCCGGAACATGAGGATTCCTCTCCAGTGCTGACATGGATCTTGGGGTACTTCTGGAGTCTCCCCAGGGGAGTCAGTCCTCGTCTCGAATGCGGGCATACACTTGCGCTTTCCTCCAGAGCGGTAGCAGCAGTGTCACGCAGTCCGCCGCATGGATCAAAGGATCTATGATTTTCCCTCGAGTCTTTCCCACGAGGCTTTCCCACGAGGCTTTCCCACAGGGCTGTCCCACGTGCACACGTGGTGGGAGTCGATCCTCGGATGGAACTTCAAGGCAGTGCAGGGAAAACAGGTTCCTCTGGAATGGACTGACACATCTGGGGGACTCTTGGAATGGTGGCATGACCCTGGAGTTCCTCTCGCCTTTCCTGTGGAGAGCGCCTCCTCTTGAGATGCGACGGGAACGCCGGGAATTCTTTCCCTACAAAACAGGGAAAGGATCCCTCATCTCGAGCTAGGAGGCGGAAACGGGGCTCCCCTGGATGTGTGCGGGACACCACGTGCTTCCTCTCGAGTGTAGACGGGTATGTCGGGGAACTTCTTGAGTTGCAGCAAGGGTGTGAAGGACCCTTTGGAAGGTCCAGTGGTTAGATGTGATTGGCCTGGAGAAGCCTCAGCGGAAATGGGCCTCATCTCGCCTGGAGGGCAAAACCTCCTGGATTTTCTCGAGTTGCGGCAGGTGCTCTCGACTTACGACGGGGACCTCAGGGACCCGCTCTGGTGGCCTCAGGAAAGGCCAGTCCCCATGCGAGTTCCTCGGGGGCGTCTCGGGATTCCTCTCCCGTCGATGCCGGGGCCTAAGACCTTGTGTGGAGTCGGGGCTGGAACCTGAGGATTCCTCTCCAGTGCTGACATGGATCTTGGGGTACTTCTGGAGTCTCCCCAGGGGAGTCAGTCCTCGTCTCGAATGCGGGCATGCACTTGCGCTTTCCTCCAGAGCGGTAGCAGCAGTGTCACGCAGTCCGCCGCGTGGATCAAAGGATCTATGGTTTTCCCTTGAGTCTTTCCCACGAGGCTTTCCCACGAGGCTTTCCCACAGGGCTGTCCCACGTGCACACGTGGTGGGAGTCGATCCTCGGCTTGAACGTCAAGGCAGTGCAGGGAAAACAGGTTCCTCTGGAATGGACTGACACATCTGGGGGACTCTTGGAATGGTGGCACGACCCTGGAGTTCCTCTCGCCTTTCCTGTGGAGAGCGCCTCCTCTTGAGATGCGACGGGAACGCCGGGAATTCTTTCCCTACTAAACAGGGAAAGGATCCCTCATCTCGAGCTAGGAGGCGGAAACGGGGCTCCCCTGGATGTGTGCGGGACACCACGTGCTTCCTCTCGAGTGCAGACGGGTATGTCGGGGAACTTATTGAGTTGCAACAAGGGTGTGAAGGACCCTTTGGAAGGTCCAGTGGTTAGATGTGATTGGCCTCGAGAAGCCTCAGCGGAAATGGGCCTCATCTCGCCTGGAGGGCATAACCTCCTGGATTTTCTCGAGTTGCGGCAGGTGCTCTCGACTTACGACGGGGACCTCAGGGAACCGCTCTGGTGGCCTCAGGAAAGGCCAGTCCCCATGCGAGTTCCTCGGGGCCTCTCGGGATTCCTCTCCCGTCGATGCCGGGGCCTAAGACCTTGTGTGGAGTCGGGGCCGGAACCTGAGGATTCCTCTCCAGTGCTGACATGGATCTTGGGGTACTTCTGGAGTCTCCCCAGGGGAGTCAGTCCTCATCTCGAATGCGGGCATGCACTTGCGCTTTCCTCCAGAGCGGTAGCAGCAGTGTCACGCATTCCGCCGCGTGGATCAAAGGATCTATGGTTTTCCCTCGAGTCTTTCCCACGAGGCTTTCCCACGAGGCTTTCCCACAGGGCTGTCCCACGTGCACACGTGGTGGGAGTCGATCCTCGGCTTGAACGTCAAGGCAGTGCAGGGAAAACAGGTTCCTCTGGAATGGACTGACACATCTGGGGGAGTCTTGGAATGGTGGCACGACCCTGGAGTTCCTCTCGCCTTTCCTGTGGAGAGCGCCTCCTCTTGAGATGCGACGGGAACGCCGGGAATTCTTTCCCTACGAAACAGGGAAAGGATCCCTCATCTCGAGCTAGGAGGCGGAAACGGGGCTCCCCTGGATGTGTGCGGGACACCACGTGCTTCCTCTCGAGTGCAGACGGGTATGTCGGGGAACTTCTTGAGTTGCAGCAAGGGTGTGAAGGACCCTTTGGAAGGTCCAGTGGTTAGATGTGATTGGCCTCGAGAAGCCTCAGCGGAAATGGGCCTCATCTCGCCTGGAGGGCATAACCTCCTGGATTTTCTCGAGTTGCGGCAGGTGCTCTCGACTTACGACGGGGACCTCAGGGACCCGCTCTGGTGGCCTCAGGAAAGGCCAGTCCCCATGCGATTTCCTCGGGGGCCTCTCGGGATTCCTCTCCCCTCGATGCCGTGGCCTAAGACCTTGTGTTGAGTCGGGGCCGGAACATGAGGATTCCTCTCCAGTGCTGACATGGATCTTGGGGTACTTCTGGAGTCTCCCCAGGGGAGTCAGTCCTCGTCTCGAATGCGGGCATGCACTTGCGCTTTCCTCCAGAGCGGTAGCAGCAGTGTCACCCATTCCGCCGCATGGATCAAAGGATCTATGGTTTTCCCTCGAGTCTTTCCCACGAGGCTTTCCCACGAGGCTTTCCCACAGGGCTGTCCCACGTGCACACGTGGTGGGAGTCGATCCTCGGCTTGAACGTCAAGGCAGTGCAGGGAAAACAGGTTCCTCTGGAATGGACTGACACATCTGGGGGACTCTTGGAATGGTGGCATGACCCTGGAGTTATTCTCGCCTTTTCTGTGGAGAGCGCCTCCTCTTGAGATGCGACGGGAACGCCGGGAATTCTTTCCCTATGAAACAGGGAAAGGATCCCTCATCTCGAGCTAGGAGGCGGAAACGGGGCTCCCCTGGATGTGTGCGGGACACCACGTGCTTCCTCTCGAGTGTAGACGGGTATGTCGGGGAACTTCTTGAGTTGCAGCAAGGGTGTGAAGGACCCTTTGGAAGGTCCAGTGGTTAGATGTGATTGGCCTGGAGAAGCCTCAGCGGAAATGGGCCTCATCTCGCCTGGAGGGCATAACCTCCTGGATTTTCTCGAGTTGCGGCAGGTGCTCTCGACTTACGACGGGGACCTCAGGGACCCGCTCTGGTGGCCTCAGGAAAGGCCAGTCCCCATGCGAGTTCCTCGGGGGCGTCTCGGGATTCCTCTCCCGTCGATGCCGGGGCCTAAGACCTTGTGTGGAGTTGGGGCTGGAACCTGAGGATTCCTCTCCAGTGCTGACATGGATCTTGGGGTACTTCTGGAGTCTCCCCAGGGGAGTCAGTCCTCGTCTCGAATGCGGGCATGCACTTGCGCTTTCCTCCAGAGCGGTAGCAGCAGTGTCACGCAGACCACTGCGTGGATCAAAGGATCTATGGTTTTCCCTCGAGTCTTTCCCACGAGGCTTTCCCACGAGGCTTTCCCACAGGGCTGTCCCACGTGCACACGTGGTGGGAGTCGATCCTCGGCTTGAACGTCAAGGCAGTGCAGGGAAAACAGGTTCCTCTGGAATGGACTGACACATCTGGGGGACTCTTGGAATGGTGTCACGACCCTGGAGTTCCTCTCGCCTTTCCTGTGGAGAGCGCCTCCTCTTGAGATGCGACGGGAACGCCGGGAATTCTTTCCCTACGAAACAGGGAAAGGATCCCTCATCTCGAGCTAGGAGGCGGAAACGGGGCTCCCCTGGATGTGTGCGGGACCCCACGTGCTTCCTCTCGAGTGTAGACGCGTATGTCGGGGAACATCTTGACTTGCAGCAATGGTGTGAAGGACCCTTTGGAAGTTCCAGTGGTTAGATGTGATTGGCCTAGAGAAGCCTCAGCGGAAATGGGCCTCATCTCGCCTGGAGGGCAAAACCTCCTGGATTTACTCGAGTTGCGGCAGGTGCTCTCGACTTACGACGGGGACCTCAGGGAACCGCTCTGGTGGCCTCAGGAAAGGCCAGTCCCCATGCGAGTTCCTCGGTTGCCTCTCGGGATTCCTCTCCCGTCGATGCCGGGGCCTAAGACCTTGTGTGGAGTCGGGGCCGGAACCTGAGGATTCCTCTCCAGTGCTGACATGGATCTTGGGGTACTTCTGGAGTCTCCCCAGGGGAGTCAGTCCTCGTCTCGAATGCGGGCATGCACTTGCGCTTTCCTCCAGAGCGGTAGCAGCAGTGTCACGCAGTCCGCCGCGTGGATCAAAGGATCTATGGTTTTCCCTCGAGTCTTTCCCACGAGGCTTTCCCACGAGGCTTTCCCACAGGGCTGTCCCACGTGCACACGTGGTGGGAGTCGATCCTCGGCTTGAACGTCAAGGCAGTGCAGGGAAAACAGGTTCCTCTGGAATGGACTGACACATCGGGGGGACTCTTGGAATGGTGGCACGACCCTGGAGTTCCTCTCGCCTTTCCTGTGGAGAGCGCCTCCTCTTGAGATGCGACGGGAACGCCGGGAATTCTTTCCCTACGAAACAGGGAAAGGATCCCTCATCTCGAGCTAGGAGGCGGAAACGGGGCTCCCCTGGATGTGTGCGGGACACCACGTGCTTCCTCTCAAGTGCAGACGGGTATGTCGGGGAACTTCTTGAGTTGCAGCAAGGGTGTGAAGGACCCTTTGGAAGGTCCAGTGGTTACATGTGATTGGCCTCGAGAAGCCTCAGCGGAAATGGGCCTCATCTCGCCTGGAGGGCATAACCTCCTGGATTTTCTCGAGTTGCGGCCGGTGCTCTCGACTTACGACGGGGACCTCAGGGTCCCGCTCTGGTGGCCTCAGGAAAGGCCAGTCCCCATGAGAGTTCCTCGGGGGCCTCTCGGGATTCCTCTCCCCTCGATGCCGTGGCCTAAGACCTTGTGTTGAGTCGGGGCCGGAACATGAGGATTCCTCTCCAGTGCTGACATGGATCTTGGGGTACTTCTGGAGTCTCCCCAGGGGAGTCAGTCCTCGTCTCGAGATGCGGGCATGCACTTGCGCTTTCCTCCAGAGCGGTAGCAGCAGTGTCACGCAGTCCGCCGCATGGATCAAAGGATCTATGGTTTTCCCTCGAGTCTTTCCCACGAGGCTTTCCCACGAGGCTTTCCCACAGGGCTGTCCCACGTGCACACGTGGTGGGAGTCGATCCTCGGCTTGAACGTCAAGGCAGTGCAGGGAAAACAGGTTCCTCTGGAATGGACTGACACATCTGGGGGACTCTTGGAATGGTGGCATGACCCTGGAGTTCCTCTCGCCTTTCCTGTGGAGAGCGCCTCCTCTTGAGATGCGACGGGAACGCCGGGAATTTTTTCCCTACGAAACAGGGAAAGGATCCCTCATCTCGAGCTAGGAGGCGGAAACGGGGCTCCCATGGATGTGTGCGGGACACCACGTGCTTCCTCTCGATTGTAGACGGGTATGTCGGGGAACTTCTTGAGTTGCAGCAAGGGTGTGAAGGACCCTTTGGAAGGTCCAGTGGTTAGATGTGATTGGCCTGGAGAAGCCTCAGCGGAAATGGGCCTCATCTCGCCTGGAGGGCAAAACCTCCTGGATTTTCTCGAGTTGCGGCAGGTGCTCTCGACTTACGACGGGGACCTCAGGGACCCGCTCTGGTGGCCTCAGGAAAGGCCAGTCCCCATGCGAGTTCCTCGGGGGCGTCTCGGGATTCCTCTCCCGTCGATGCCGGGGCCTAAGACCTTGTGTGGAGTCGGGGCTGGAACCTGAGGATTCCTCTCCAGTGCTGACATGGATCTTGGGGTACTTCTGGAGTCTCCCCAGGGGAGTCAGTCCTCGTCTCGAATGCGGGCATGCACTTGCGCTTTCCTCCAGAGCGGTAGCAGCAGTGTCACGCAGTCCGCCGCGTGGATCAAAGGATCTATGGTTTTCCCTCGAGTCTTTCCCACGAGGCTTTCCCACGAGGCTTTCCCACAGGGCTGTCCCACGTGCACACGTGGTGGGAGTCGATCCTCGGCTTGAACGTCAAGGCAGTGCAGGGAAAACAGGTTCCTCTGGAATGGACTGACACATCTGGGGGACTCTTGGAATGGTGTCACGACTCTGGAGTTCCTCTTGCCTTTCCTGTGGAGAGCGCCTCCTCTTGAGATGCGACGGGAACGCCGGGAATTCTTTCCCTACGAAACAGGGAAAGGATCCCTCATCTCGAGCTAGGAGGCGGAAACGGGGCTCCCCTGGATGTGTGCGGGACCCCACGTGCTTCCTCTCGAGTGGAGATGGGTATGTCGGGGAACATCTTGAGTTGCAGCAATGGTGTGAAGGACCCTTTGGAAGTTCCAGTGGTTAGATGTGATTGGCCTCGAGAAGCCTCAGCGGAAATGGGCCTCATCTCGCCTGGAGGGCAAACCTCCTGGATTTTCTCGAGTTGCGGCAGGTGCTCTCGACTTACGACAGGGACCTCAGGGACCCGCTCTGGTGGCCTCAGGAAAGGCCAGTCCCCATGCGAGTTCCTCGGGGGCCTCTCGGGATTCCTCTCCCGTCGATGCCGGGGCCTAAGACCTTGTGTGGAGTCGGGGCCGGAACCTGAGGATTCCTCTCCAGTGCTGACATGGATCTTGGGGTACTTCTGGAGTCTCCCCAGGGGAGTCAGTCCTCGTCTCGAATGCGGGCATGCACTTGCGCTTTCCTCCAGAGCGGTAGCAGCAGTGTCACGCAGTCCGCCGCGTGGATCAAAGGATCTATGGTTTTCCCTCGAGTCTTTCCCACGAGGCTTTCCCACGAGGCTTTCCCACAGGGCTGTCCCACGTGCACACGTGGTGGGAGTCGATCCTCGGCTGGAACGTTAAGGCAGTGCAGGGAAAACAGGTTCCTCTGGAATGGACTGACACATCTGGGGGACTCTTGGAATGGTGGCATGACCCTGGAGTTCCTCTCGCCTTTCCTGTGGAGAGCGCCTCCTCATGAGATGCGACGGGAACGCCGGGAATTCTTTCCTTACGAAACAGGGAAAGGATCCCTCATCTCGAGCTAGGAGGCTAAACGGGGCTCCCCTGGATGTGGTGGGGACATCACGTGCTTCCTCTAGATGGAGTCGGGTATGTCGGGGAACATCTTGAGTTGCAGCAATGGTGTGAAGGACCCTTTGGAAGTTCCAGTTGTTAGATGTGATTGGCCTCCACAAGCCTCAGCGGAAATGGGCCTCATCTCGCCTGGAGGGCAAAACCTCCTGGATTTTCTCGAGTTGCGGCAGGTGCTCTCGACTTACGACGGGGACCTCTGGGAACCGCTCTGGTGGCCTCAGGAAAGGCCAGTCCCCATGCGAGTTCCTCGGGGCCTCTCGGGATTCCTCTCCCGTCGATGCCGGGGCCTAAGACCTTGTGTGGAGTCGGGGCCGGAACCTGAGGATTCCTCTCCAGTGCTGACATGGATCTTGGGGTACTTCTGGAGTCTCCCCAGGGGAGTCAGTCCTCGTCTCGAATGCGGGCATGCACTTGCGCTTTCCTCCAGAGCGGTAGCAGCAGTGTCACGCAGTCCGCCGCGTGGATCAAAGGATCTATGGTTTTCCCTCGAGTCTTTCCCACGAGGCTTTCCCACGAGGCTTTCCCACAGGGCTGTCCCACGTGCACACGTGGTGGGAGTCGATCCTCGGCTTGAACGTCAAGGCAGTGCAGGGAAAACAGGTTCCTCTGGAATGGACTGACACATCTGGGGGACTCTTGGAATGGTGGCACGACCCTGGAGTTCCTCTCGCCTTTCCTGTGGAGAGCGCCTCCTCTTGAGATGCGACGGGAACGCCGGGAATTCTTTCCCTACGAAACAGGGAACGGATCCCTCATCTCGAGCTAGGAGGCGGAAACGGGGCTCCCCTGGATGTGTGCGGGACCCACGTGCTTCCTCTCGAGTGGAGACGGGTATGTCGGGGAACTTCTTGAGTTGCAGCAATGGTGTGAAGGACCCTTTGGAAGTTCCAGTGGTTAGATGTGATTGGCCTCGAGAAGCCTCAGCGGAAATGGGCCTCGTCTCGACTGGAGGGCAAAACCTCCTGGATTTTCTCGAGTTGCGGCAGGTGCTCTCGACTTACGACGGGGACCTCAGGGACCCGCTCTGGTGGCCTCAGGAAAGGCCAGTCCCCATGCGAGTTCCTCGGGGGCCTCTCGGGATTCCTCTCCCGTCGATGCCGGGGCCTAAGACCTTGTGTGGAGTCGGGGCCGGAACATGAGGATTCCTCTCCAGTGCTGACATGGATCTTGGGGTACTTCTGGAGTCTCCCCAGGGGAGTCAGTCCTCGTCTCGAATGCGGGCATGCACTTGCGCTTTCCTCCAGAGCGGTAGCAGCAGTGTCACGCAGTCCGCCGCATGGATCAAAGGATCTATGGTTTTCCCTCGAGTCTTTCCCACGAGGCTTTCCCACGAGGCTTTCCCACAGGGCTGTCCCACGTGCACACGTGGTGGGAGTCGATCCTCGGCTTGATCGTCAAGGCAGTGCAGGGAAAACAGGTTCCTCTGGAATGGACTGACACATCTGGGGGACTCTTGGAATGGTGGCATGACCCTGGAGTTCCTCTCGCCTTTCCTGTGGAGAGCGCCTCCTCTTGAGATGCGACGGGAACGCCGGGAATTTTTTCCCTACGAAACAGGGAAAGGATCCCTCATCTCGAGCTAGGAGGCGGAAACGGGGCTCCCCTGGATGTGTGCGGGACACCACGTGCTTCCTCTCGAGTGTAGACGGGTATGTCGGGGAACTTCTTGAGCTGCAGCAAGGGTGTGAAGGACCCTTTGGAAGGTCCAGTGGTTAGATGTGATTGGCCTGGAGAAGCCTCAGCGGAAATGGGCCTCATCTCGCCTGGAGGGCAAAACCTCCTGGATTTTCTCGAGTTGCGGCAGGTGCTCTCGACTTACGACGGTGACCTCAGGGACCCGCTCTGGTGGCCTCAGGAAAGGCCAGTCCCCATGCGAGTTCCTCGGGGGCGTCTCGGGATTCCTCTCCCGTCGATGCCGGGGCCTAAGACCTTGTGTGGAGTCGGGGCCGGAACCTGAGGATTCCTCTCCAGTGCTGACATGGATCTTGGGGTACTTCTGGAGTCTCCCCAGGGGAGTCAGTCCTCGTCTCGAATGCGGGCATGCACTTGCGCTTTCCTCCAGAGCGGTAGCAGCAGTGTCACGCAGTCCGCCGCGTGGATCAAAGGATCTATGGTTTTCCCTCGAGTCTTTCCCACGAGGCTTTCCCACGAGGCTTTCCCACAGGGCTGTCCAACGTGCACACGTGGTGGGAGTCGATCCTCGGCTTGAACGTCAAGGCAGTGCAGGGAAAACAGGTTCCTCTGGAATGGACTGACACATCTGGGGGACTCTTGGAATGGTGTCACGACTCTGGAGTTCCTCTTGCCTTTCCTGTGGAGAGCGCCTCCTCTTGAGATGCGACGGGAACGCCGGGAATTCTTTCCCTACGAAACAGGGAAAGGATCCCTAATCTCGAGCTAGGAGGCGGAAACGGGGCTCCCCTGGATGTGTGCGGGACCCCACGTGCTTCCTCTCGAGTGGAGACGGGTATGTCGGGGAACATCTTGAGTTGCAGCAATGGTGTGAAGGACCCTTTGGAAGTTCCAGTGGTTAGATGTGATTGGCCTCGAGAAGCCTCAGCGGAAATGGGCCTCATCTCGCCTGGAGGGCAAAACCTCCTGGATTTTCTCGAGTTGCGGCAGGTGCTCTCGACTTACGACGGGGACCTCAGGGACCCGCTCTGGTGGCCTCAGGAAAGGCCAGTCCCCATGCGAGTTCCTCGGGGGCCTCTCGGGATTCCTCTCCCGTCGATGCCGGGGCCTAAGACCTTGTGTGGAGTCGGGGCCGGAACCTGAGGATTCCTCTCCAGTGCTGACATGGATCTTGGGGTACTTCTGGAGTCTCCCCAGGGGAGTCAGTCCTCGTCTCGAATGCGGGCATGCACTTGCGCTTTCCTCCAGAGCGGTAGCAGCAGTGTCACGCAGTCCGCCGCGTGGATCAAAGGATCTATGGTTTTCCCTCGAGTCTTTCCCACGAGGCTTTCCCACGAGGCTTTCCCACAGGGCTGTCCCACGTGCACACGTGGTGGGAGTCGATCCTCGGCTGGAACGTTAAGGCAGTGCAGGGAAAACAGGTTCCTCTGGAATGGACTGACACATCTGGGGGACTCTTGGAATGGTGGCATGACCCTGGAGTTCCTCTCGCCTTTCCTGTGGAGAGCGCCTCCTCATGAGATGCGACGGGAACGCCGGGAATTCTTTCCTTACGAAACAGGGAAAGGATCCCTCATCTCGAGCTAGGAGGCTAAACGGGGCTCCCCTGGATGTGGTGGGGACATCACGTGCTTCCTCTCGAGTGGAGACGGGTATGTCGGGGAACTTCTTGAGTTGCAGCAAGGGTGTGAAGGACCCTTTGGAAGTTCCAGTGGTTAGACGTGATTGGCCTCGAGAAGCCTCAGCGGAAATGGGCCTCATCTCGCCTGGAGGGCAAAACCTCCTGGATTTTCTCGAGTTGCGGCAGGTGCTCTCGACTTACGACGGGGACCTCAGGGACCCGCTCTGGTGGCCTCAGGAAAGGCCAGTCCCTATGCGAGTTCCTCGGGGGCCTCTCGGGATTCCTCTCCCGTCGATGCCGGGGCCTAAGACCTTGTGTGGAGTCGGGGCCGGAACCTGAGGATTCCTTTCCAGTGCTGACATGGATCTTGGGGTACTTCTGGAGTCTCCCCAGGGGAGTCAGTCCTCGTCTCGAATGCGGGCATGCACTTGCGCTTTCCTCCAGAGCGGTAGCAGCAGTGTCACGCAGTCCGCCGCGTGCATCAAAGGATCTATGGTTTTCCCTCGAGTCTTTCCCACGAGGCTTTCCCACGAGGCTTTCCCACAGGGCTGTCCCACGTGCACACGTGGTGGGAGTCGATCCTCGGCTTGAACGTCAAGGCAGTGCAGGGAAAACAGGTTCCTCTGGAATGGACTGACACATCTGGGGGACTCTTGGAATGGTGGCATGACCCTGGAGTTCCTCTCGCCTTTCCTGTGGAGAGCGCCTCCTCTTGAGATGCGACGGGAACGCCGGGAATTCTTTACCTACGAAACAGGAAAAGGATCCCTCATCTCGTGCTAGGAGGCGGAAACGGGGCTCCCCTGGATGTGTGCGGGACACCACGTACTTCCTCTCGAGTGCAGACGGGTATGTCGGGGAACTTCTTGAGTTGCAGCAAGGGTGTGAAGGACCCTTTGGAAGGTCCAGTGGTTAGATGTGATTGGCCTCGAGAAGCCTCAGCGGAAATGGGCCTCATCTCGCCTGGAGGGCAAAACCTCCTGGATTTTCTCGAGTTGCGGCAGGTGCTCTCGACTTACGACGGGGACCTCAGGGACCCGCTCTGGTGGCCTCAGGAAAGGCCAGTCCCCATGCGAGTTCGTCGGGGGCCTCTCGGGATTCCTCTCCCGTCGATGCCGGGGCCTAAGACCTTGTGTGGAGTCGGGGCCGGAACCTGAGGAATCCTCTCCAGTGCTGACATGGATCTTGGGGTACTTCTGGAGTCTCCCCAGGGGAGTCAGTCCTAGTCTCGAATGCGGGCATGCACTTGCGCTTTCCTCCAGAGGGGTAGCAGCAGAGTCACGCAGTCCGCCGTGTGGATCAAAGGATCTATGGTTTTCCCTCGAGTCTTTCCCACGAGTCTTTCCCACGAGGCTTTCCCACAGGGCTGTCCCACGTGCACACGTGGTGGGAGTCGATCCTCGGCTTGAACTTCAAGGCAGTGCAGGGAAAACAGGTTCCTCTGGAATGGACTGACACATCTGGGGGACTCTTGGAATGGTGGCACGACCCTGGAGTTCCTCTCGCCTTTCCTGTGGAGAGCGCCTCCTCTTGAGATGCGACGGGAACGCCGGGAATTCTTTCCCTACGAAACAGGGAAAGGATCCCTCATCTCGAGCTAGGAGGCGGAAACGGGGCTCCCCTGGATGTGTGCGGGACCTTCGTGTTTCCTCTCGAGTGGAGACGGGTATGTCGGGGACCTTCTTGAGTTGCAGCAAGGGTGTGAAGGACCCTTTGGATGTTCCAGTGGTTAAATGTGATTAGCCTCGAGAAGCCTCAGCGGAAATGGGCCTCATCTCGCCTGGAGGGCAAAACCTCCTGGATTTTCTCGAGTTGCGGCAGGTGCTCTCGACTTACGACGGGGACCTCAGGGACCCGCTCTGGTGGCCTCAGTAAAGGCCAGTCCCCATGCGAGTTCCTCGGGGGCCTCTCGGGATTCCTCTCCCATCAATGCCGGGGCCTAAGACCTTGTGTGGAGTCGGGGCCGGAACCTGAGGATCCCTCTCCAGTGCTGACATGGATCTTGGGGTACTTCTGGAGTCTCCCCAGGGGAGTCAGTCCTCGTCTCGAATGCGGGCATGCACTTGCGCTTTCCTCCAGAGCGGTAGCAGCAGTGTCATGCAGTCCGCCCCATGGATCAAAGGATCTATGGTTTTCCCTCGAGTCTTTCCCACGAGGCTTTCCCACGAGGCTTTCCCACAGGGCTGTCCCACGTGCACACGTGGTGGGAGTCGATCCTCGGCTTGAACGTCAAGGCAGTGCAGGGAAAACAGGTTCCTCTGGAATGGACTGACACATCTGGGGGACTCTTGGAATGGTGTCACGACCATGGAGTTCCTCTCGCCTTTCCTGTGGAGAGCGCCTCCTCTTGAGATGCGACGGGAACGCCGGGAATTCTTTCCCTACGAAACAGGGAAAGGATCCCTCATCTCGAGCTAGGAGGCGGAAACAGGGCTCCCCTGGATGTGTGCGGGACCCCACGTGCTTCCTCTCGAGTGCAGACGGGTATGTCGGGGAACTTCTTGAGTTGCAGCAATGGTGTGAAGGACCCTTTGGAAGTTCCAGTGGTTAGATGTGATTGGCCTCGAGAAGCCTCAGCGGAAATGGGCCTCATCTCGCCTGGAGGGCAAAACCTCCTGGATTTTCTCGAGTTGCGGCAGGTGCTCTCGACTTACGACGGGGACCTCAGGGAACCGCTCTGGTGGCCTCAGGAAAGGCCAGTCCCCATGCGAGTTCCTCGGGGCCTCTCGGGATTCCTCTCCCGTCGATGCCGGGGCCTAAGACCTTGTGTGGAGTCTTGGCCGGAACCTGAGGATTCCTCTCCAGTGCTGACATGGATCTTGGGGTACTTCTGGAGTCTCCCCAGGGGAGTCAGTCCTCGTCTCGAATGCGGGCATGCACTTGCGCTTTCCTCCAGAGCGGTAGCAGCAGTGTCACGCAGTCCGCCGCGTGCATCAAAGGATCTATGGTTTTCCCTCGAGTCTTTCCCACGAGGCTTTCCCACGAGGCTTTCCCACAGGGCTGTCCCACGTGCACACGTGGTGGGAGTCGATCCTCGGCTTGAACGTCAAGGCAGTGCAGGGAAAACAGGTTCCTCTGGAATGGACTGACACATCTGGGGGACTCTTGGAATGGTGGCACGACCCTGGAGTTCCTCTCGCCTTTCCTGTGGAGAGCGCCTCCTCTTGAGATGCGACGGGAACGCCGGGAATTCTTTCCCTACGAAACAGGGAAAAGATCCCTCATCTCGAGCTAGGAGGCGGAAACGGGGCTCCCCTGGATGTGTGCGGGACCCACGTGCTTCCTCTCGAGTGGAGACGGGTATGTCGGGGAACTTCTTGAGTTGCAGCAAGGGTGTGAAGGACCCTTTGGAAGTTCCAGTGGTTAGAAGTGATTAGCCTCGAGAAGCCTCAGCGGAAATGGGCCTCACCTCGCCTGGAGGGCAAAACCTCCTGGATTTTCTCGAGTTGCGGCAGGTGCTCTCGACTTACGACGGGGACCTCAGGGACCCGCTCTGGTGGCCTCAGGAAAGGCCAGTCCCCATGCGAGTTCCTCGGGGGCCTCTCGGGATTCCTCTCCCGTCGATGCCGGGGCCTAAGACCTTGTGTGGAGTCGGGGCCGGAACCTGAGGATTCCTTTCCAGTGCTGACATGGATCTTGGGGTACTTCTGGAGTCTCCCCAGGGGAGTCAGTCCTCGTCTCGAATGCGGGCATGCACTTGCGCTTTCCTCCAGAGCGGTAGCAGCAGTGTCACGCAGTCCGCCGCGTGCATCAAAGGATCTATGGTTTTCCCTCGAGTCTTTCCCACGAGGCTTTCCCACGAGGCTTTCCCACAGGGCTGTCCCACGTGCACACGTGGTGGGAGTCGATCCTCGGCTTGAACGTCAAGGCAGTGCAGGGAAAACAGGTTCCTCTGGAATGGACTGACACATCTGGGGGACTCTTGGAATGGTGGCATGACCCTGGAGTTCCTCTCGCCTTTCCTGTGGAGAGCGCCTCCTCTTGAGATGCGACGGGAACGCCGGGAATTCTTTACCTACGAAACAGGGAAAGGATCCCTCATCTCGTGCTAGGAGGCGGAAACGGGGCTCCCCTGGATGTGTGCGGGACACCACGTACTTCCTCTCGAGTGCAGACGGGTATGTCGGGGAACTTCTTGAGTTGCAGCAAGGTTGTGAAGGACCCTTTGGAAGGTCCAGTGGTTAGATATGATTGGCCTGGAGAAGCCTCAGCGGAAATGGGCCTCATCTCGCCTGGATGGCAAAACCTCCTGGATTTTCTCGAGTTGCGGCAGGTGCTCTCGACTTACGACGGGGACCTCAGGGACCCGCTCTGGTGGCCTCAGGAAAGGCCAGTCCCCATGCGAGTTCCTCGTGGGCCTCTCGGGATTCCTCTCCCGTCGATGCCGGGGCCTAAGACCTTGTGTGGAGTCGGGGCCGGAACCTGAGGATTCCTCTCCAGTGCTGACATGGATCTTGGGGTACTTCTGGAGTCTCCTCAGGGAATCAGTCCTCGTCTCGAATGCGGGCATGCACTTGCGCTTTCCTCCAGAGCGGTAGCAGCAGAGTCACGCAGTCCGCCGCGTGGATCAAAGGATCTATGGTTTTCCCTCGAGTCTTTCCCACGAGTCTTTCCCACGAGTCTTTCCCACAGGGCTCTCCCACGAGGCTTTCCCACAGGGCTGTCCCACGTGCACACGTGGTGGGAGTCGATCCTCGGCTTGAACGTCAAGGCAGTGCAGGGAAAACAGGTTCCTCTGGAATGGACTGACACATCTGGGGGACTCTTGGAATGGTGGCATGACCCTGGAGTTCCTCTCGCCTTTCCTGTGGAGAGCGCCTCCTCTTGAGATGCGACGGGAACGCCGGGAATTCTTTCCCTACGAAACAGGGAAAGGATCCCTCATCTCGAGCTAGGAGGCGGAAACAGGGCTCCCCTGGATGTGTGCGGGACCCCACTTGCTTCCTCTCGAGTGCAGACGGGTATGTCGGGGAACTTCTTGAGTTGCAGCAATGGTGTGAAGGACCCTTTGGAAGTTCCAGTGGTTAGATGTGATTGGCCTCGAGAAGCCTCAGCGGAAATGGGCCTCATCTCGCCTGGAGGGCTAAACCTCCTGGATTTTCTCGAGTTGCGGCAGGTGCTCTCGACTTACGACGGGGACCTCAGGGACCCGCTCTGGTGGCCTCAGGAAAGGCCAGTCCCCATGCGAGTTCCTCGGGGCCTCTCGGGATTCCTCTCCCGTCGATGCCGGGGCCTAAGACCTTGTGTGGAGTCGGGGCCGGAACCTGAGGATTCCTCTCCAGTGCTGACATGGATCTTGGGGTACTTCTGGAGTCTCCCCAGGGGAGTCAGTCCTCGTCTCGAATGCGGGCATGCACTTGCGCTTTCCTCCAGAGCGGTAGCAGCAGTGTCACGCAGTCCGCCGCGTGGATCAAAGGATCTATGTTTTTCCCTCGAGTCTTTCCCACGAGGCTTTCCCACGAGGCTTTCCCACAGGGCTGTCCCACGTGCACACGTGGTGGGAGTCGATCCTCGGCTTGAACGTCAAGGCAGTGCAGGGAAAACAGGTTCCTCTGGAATGGACTGACACATCTGGGGGACTCTTGGAATGGTGGCACGACCCTGGAGTTCCTCTCGCCTTTCCTGTGGAGAGCGCCTCCTCTTGAGATGCGACGGGAACGCCGGGAATTCTTTCCCTACGAAACAGGGAAAGGATCCCTCATCTCGAGCTAGGAGGCGGAAACGGGGCTCCCCTGGATGTGTGCGGGACCCATGTGCTTCCTCTCGAGTGCAGACGGGTATGTCGGGGAACTTCTTGAGTTGCAGCAAGGGTGTGAAGGACCCTTTGGAAGTTCCAGTGTTTAGACGTGATTAGCCTCGAGAAGCCTCAGCGGAAATGGGCCTCATCTCGCCTGGAGGTGAAAACCTCCTGGATTTCTCGAGTTGCGGCAGGTGCTCTCGACGTACGACGGGGACCTCAGGGACCCGCTCTGGTGGCCTCAGGAAAGGCCAGTCCCCATGCGAGTTCCTCGGGGGCCTCTCGGGATTCCTCTCCCGTCGATGCCGGGGCCTAAGACCTTGTGTGTAGTCGGGGCCGGAACCTGAGGATTCCTCTCCAGTGCTGACATGGATCTTGGGGTACTTCTGGAGTCTCCCCAGGGGAGTCAGTCCTCGTCTCGAATGCGGGCATGCACTTGCGCTTTCCTCCAGAGCGGTAGCAGCAGTGTCACGCAGTCCGCCGCGTGGATCAAAGGATCTATGGTTTTCCCTCGAGTCTTTCCCACGAGGCTTTCCCACGAGGCTTTCCCACAGGGCTGTCCCACGTGCACACGTGGTGGGAGTCGATCCTCGGCTTGAACGTCAAGGCAGTGCAGGGGAAACACGTTCCTCTGGAATGGACTGACACATCTGGGGGACTCTTGGAATGGTGGCACGACCCTGGAGTTCCTCTCGCCTTTCCTTTGGAGAGCGCCTCCTCTTGAGATGCGACGGGAACGCCGGGAATTCTTTCCCTACGAAACAGGGAAAGGATCCCTCATCTCGAGCTAGGAGGCGGAAACAGGGCTCCCCTGGATGTGTGCGGGACCCCACGTGCTTCCTCTCGAGTGCAGACGGGTATGTCGGGGAACTTCTTGAGTTGCAGCAATGGTGTGAAGGACCCTTTGGAAGTTCCAGTGGTTAGATGTGATTGGCCTCGAGAAGCCTCAGCGGAAATGGGCCTCATCTCGCCTGGAGGGCAAAACCTCCTGGATTTTCTCGAGTTGCGGCAGGTACTCTCGACTTATGACGGGGACTTCCGGGAACCCCTCTGGTGGCCTCAGGAAAGGCCAGTCCCCATGCGAGTTCCTCGGGGCCTCTCGGGATTCCTCTCCCGTCGATTCCGGGGCCTAAGACCTTGTGTGGAGTCGGGGCCGGAACCT
This sequence comes from Ovis canadensis, assembly GCF_042477335.2. NCBI lineage: Eukaryota > Metazoa > Chordata > Mammalia > Artiodactyla > Bovidae > Ovis > Ovis canadensis. Next base: position 7,973,639 of record NC_091252.1, read on the forward strand.
GAGGATTCCTCTCCAGTGCTGACATGGATCTTGGGGTTCTTCTGGAGTCTCCCCAGGGGAGTCAGTCCTCGTCTCGAATGCGGGCATGCACTTGCGCTTTCCTCCAGAGCGGTAGCAGCAGTGTCACGCAGTCCGCCGCGTGGATCAAAGGATCTATGGTTTTCCCTCGAGTCTTTCCCACGAGGCTTTCCCACGAGGCTTTCCCACAGGGCTGTCCCACGTGCACACGTGGTGGGAGTGGATCCTCGGCTTGAACGTCAAGGCAGTGCAGGGAAAACAGGTTCCTCTGGAATGGACTGACACATCTGGGGGACTCTTGGAATGGTGGCACGACCCTGGAGTTCCTCTCGCCTTTCCTGTGGAGAGCGCCTCCTCTTGAGATGCGACGGGAACGCCGGGAATTCTTTCCCTACGAAACAGGGAAAAGATCCCTCATCTCGAGCTAGGAGGCGGAAACGGGGCTCCCCTGGATGTGTGCGGGACCCACGTGCTTCCTCTCGAGTGGAGACGGGTATGTCGGGGAACTTCTTCAGTTGCAGCAAGGGTGTGAAGGACCCTTTGGAAGTTCCAGTGGTTAGAAGTGATTAGCCTCGAGAAGCCTCAGCGGAAATGGGCCTCACCTCGCCTGGAGGGCAAAACCTCCTGGATTTTCTCGAGTTTCGGCAGGTGCTCTCGACTTACGACGGGGACCTCAGGGACCCGCTCTGGTGGCCTCAGGAAAGGCCAGTCCCCATGCGAGTTCCTCGGGGCCTCTCGGGATTCCTCTCCCGTCGATGCCGGGGCCTAAGACCTTGTGTGGAGTCGGGGCCGGAACCTGAGGATTCCTCTCCAGTGCTGACATGGATCTTGGGGTACTTCTGGAATCTCCCCAGGGGAGTCAGTCCTCGTCTCGAATGCGGGCATGCACTTGCGCTTTCCTCCAGAGCGGTAGCAGCAGTGTCATGCAGTCCGCCCCATGGATCAAAGGATCTATGGTTTTCCCTCGAGTCTTTCCCACGAGGCTTTCCCACGAGGCTTTCCCACAGGGCTGTCCCACGTGCACACGTGGTGGGAGTCGATCCTCGGCTTGAACGTCAAGGCAGTGCAGGGAAAACAGGTTCCTCTGGAATGGACTGACACATCTGGGGGACTCTTGGAATGGTGTCACGACCATGGAGTTCCTCTCGCCTTTCCTGTGGAGAGCGCCTCCTCTTGAGATGCGACGGGAACGCCGGGAATTCTTTCCCTACGAAACAGGGAAAGGATCCCTCATCTCGAGCTAGGAGGCGGAAACAGGGCTCCCCTGGATGTGTGCGGGACCCCACGTGCTTCCTCTCGAGTGCAGACGGGTATGTCGGGGAACTTCTTGAGTTGCAGCAATGGTGTGAAGGACCCTTTGGAAGTTCCAGTGGTTAGATGTGATTGGCCTCGAGAAGCCTCAGCGGAAATGGGCCTCATCTCGCCTGGAGGGCAAAACCTCCTGGATTTTCTCGAGTTGCGGCAGGTGCTCTCGACTTACGACGGGGACCTCAGGGAACCGCTCTGGTGGCCTCAGGAAAGGCCAGTCCCCATGCGAGTTCCTCGGGGCCTCTCGGGATTCCTCTCCCGTCGATGCCGGGGCCTAAGACCTTGTGTGGAGTCTTGGCCGGAACCTGAGGATTCCTCTCCAGTGCTGACATGGATCTTGGGGTACTTCTGGAGTCTCCCTAGGGGAGTCAGTCCTCGTCTCGAATGCGGGCATGCACTTGCGCTTTCCTCCAGAGCGGTAGCAGCAGTGTCACGCAGTCCGCCGCGTGCATCAAAGGATCTATGGTTTTCCCTCGAGTCTTTCCCACGAGGCTTTCCCACGAGGCTTTCCCACAGGGCTGTCCCACGTGCACACGTGGTGGGAGTCGATCCTCGGCTTGAACGTCAAGGCAGTGCAGGGAAAACAGGTTCCTCTGGAATGGACTGACACATCTGGGGGACTCTTGGAATGGTGGCACGACCCTGGAGTTCCTCTCGCCTTTCCTGTGGAGAGCGCCTCCTCTTGAGATGCGACGGGAACGCCGGGAATTCTTTCCCTACGAAACAGGGAAAAGATCCCTCATCTCGAGCTAGGAGGCGGAAACGGGGCTCCCCTGGATGTGTGCGGGACCCACGTGCTTCCTCTCGAGTGGAGACGGGTATGTCGGGGAACTTCTTGAGTTGCAGCAAGGGTGTGAAGGACCCTTTGGAAGTTCCAGTGGTTAGAAGTGATTAGCCTCGAGAAGCCTCAGCGGAAATGGGCCTCACCTCGCCTGGAGGGCAAAACCTCCTGGATTTTCTCGAGTTGCGGCAGGTGCTCTCGACTTACGACGGGGACCTCAGGGACCCGCTCTGGTGGCCTCAGGAAAGGCCAGTCCCCATGCGAGTTCCTCGGGGGCCTCTCGGGATTCCTCTCCCGTCGATGCCGGGGCCTAAGACCTTGTGTGGAGTCGGGGCCGGAACCTGAGGATTCCTTTCCAGTGCTGACATGGATCTTGGGGTACTTCTGGAGTCTCCCCAGGGGAGTCAGTCCTCGTCTCGAATGCGGGCATGCACTTGCGCTTTCCTCCAGAGCGGTAGCAGCAGTGTCACGCAGTCCGCCGCGTGCATCAAAGGATCTATGGTTTTCCCTCGAGTCTTTCCCACGAGGCTTTCCCACGAGGCTTTCCCACAGGGCTGTCCCACGTGCACACGTGGTGGGAGTCGATCCTCGGCTTGAACGTCAAGGCAGTGCAGGGAAAACAGGTTCCTCTGGAATGGACTGACACATCTGGGGGACTCTTGGAATGGTGGCATGACCCTGGAGTTCCTCTCGCCTTTCCTGTGGAGAGCGCCTCCTCTTGAGATGCGACGGGAACGCCGGGAATTCTTTACCTACGAAACAGGGAAAGGATCCCTCATCTCGTGCTAGGAGGCGGAAACGGGGCTCCCCTGGATGTGTGCGGGACACCACGTACTTCCTCTCGAGTGCAGACGGGTATGTCGGGGAACTTCTTGAGTTGCAGCAAGGTTGTGAAGGACCCTTTGGAAGGTCCAGTGGTTAGATATGATTGGCCTGGAGAAGCCTCAGCGGAAATGGGCCTCATCTCGCCTGGATGGCAAAACCTCCTGGATTTTCTCGAGTTGCGGCAGGTGCTCTCGACTTACGACGGGGACCTCAGGGACCCGCTCTGGTGGCCTCAGGAAAGGCCAGTCCCCATGCGAGTTCCTCGGGGCCTCTCGGGATTCCTCTCCCGTCGATGCCGGGGCCTAAGACCTTGTGTGGAGTCGGGGCCGGAACCTGAGGATTCCTCTCCAGTGCTGACATGGATCTTGGGGTACTTCTGGAATCTCCCCAGGGGAGTCAGTCCTCGTCTCGAATGCGGGCATGCACTTGCGCTTTCCTCCAGAGCGGTAGCAGCAGTGTCACGCAGTCCGCCGCGTGCATCAAAGGATCTATGGTTTTCCCTCGAGTCTTTCCCACGAGGCTTTCCCACGAGGCTTTCCCACAGGGCTGTCCCACGTGCACACGTGGTGGGAGTCGATCCTCGGCTTGAACGTCAAGGCAATGAAGGGAAAACATGTTCCTCTGGAATGGACTGACACATCTGGGGGACTCTTGGAATGGTGGCACGACCCTGGAGTTCCTCTCGCCTTTCCTGTGGAGAGCGCCTCCTCTTGAGATGCGACGGGAACGCCAGGAATTCTTTCCCTACGACACAGGGAAAGGATCCCTCATCTCGAGCTAGGAGGCGGAAACGGGGCTCCCCTGGATGTGTGCGGGACCCACGTGCTTCCTCTCGAGTGGAGACGGGTATGTGGGGAACTTCTTGAGTTGCAGCAAGGGTGTGAAGGACCCTTTGGAAGTTCCAGTGGTTAGAAGTGATTAGCCTCGAGAAGCCTCAGCGGAAATGGGCCTCATCTCGCCTGGAGGGCAAAACCTCCTGGATTTTCTCGAGTTGCGGCAGGTGCTCTCGACTTACGACGGGGACCTCAGGGACCCGCTCTGGTGGCCTCAGGAAAGGCCAGTCCCCATGCGAGTTCCTCGGGGGCCTCTCGGGATTATTCTCCCGTCGATGCCGGGGCCTAAGACCTTGGGTGGAGTCGGGGCCGGAACCTGAGGATTCCTCTCCAGTGCTGACATGGATCTTGGGGTACTTCTGGAGTCTCCCCAGGGGAGTCAGTCCTCGTCTCGAATGCGGGCATGCACTTGGGCTTTCCTCCAGAGCGGTAGCAGCAGTGTCACGCAGTCCGCCGCGTGCATCAAAGGATCTATGGTTTTCCCTCGAGTCTTTCCCACGAGGCTTTCCCACGAGGCTTTCCCACAGGGCTGTCCCACGTGCACACGTGGTGGGAGTCGATCCTCGGCTTGAACGTCAAGGCAGTGCAGGGAAAACAGGTTCGTCTGGAATGGACTGACACATCTGGGGGACTCTTGGAATGGTGGCATGACCCTGGAGTTCCTCTCGCCTTTCCTGAGGAGAGCGCCTCCTCTTGAGATGCGACGGGAACGCCGGGAATTCTTTACCTACGAAACAGGGAAAGGATCCCTCATCTCTTGCTAGGAGGCGGAAACGGGGCTCCCCTGGATGTGTGCGGGACACCACGTGCTTCCTCTCGAGTGCAGACGGGTATGTCGGGGAACTTCTTGAGTTGCAGCAAGGGTGTGAAGGACCTTTTGAAAGGTCCAGTGGTTAGATGTGATTGGCCTCGAGAAGCCTCAGCGGAAATGGGCCTCATCTCGCCTGGAGGGCAAAACCTCCTGGATTTTCTCGAGTTGCGGCAGGTGCTCTCGACTTACGACAGGGACCTCAGGGACCCGCTCTGGTGGCCTCAGGAAAGGCCAGTCCCCATGCGAGTTCCTCGGGGGCCTCTCGGGATTCCTCTCCCGTCGATGCCATGGCCTAAGACCTTGTGTGGAGTCGGGGCCGGAACCTGAGGATTCCTCTCCAGTGCTGACATGGATCTTGGGGTACTTCTGGAGTCTCCCCAGGGGAGTCAGTCCTCGTCTCGAATGCGGGCATGCACTTGCGCTTTTCTCCAGAGCGGTAGCAGCAGTGTCACGCAGTCCGCCGCGTGGATCAAAGGATCTATGGTTTTCCCTCGAGTCTTTCCCACGAGGCTTTCCCACGAGGCTTTCCCACAGGGCTGTCCCACGTGCACACGTGGTGGGAGTCGATCCTCGGCTTGAACGTCAAGGCAGTGCAGGGAAAACAGGTTCCTCTGGAATGGACTGACACATCTGGGGGACTCTTGGAATGGTGGCACGACCCTGGAGTTCCTCTCGCCTTTCCTGTGGAGAGCGCCTCCTCTTGAGATGCGACGGGAACGCCGGGAATTCTTTCCCTACGAAACAGGGAAAGGATCCCTCATCTCGAGCTAGGAGGCGGAAACGGGGCTCCCCTGGATGTGTGCGGGACCCCACGTGCTTCCTCTCTAGTGGAGACGTGTATGTCGGGGAACTTCTTGAGTTGCAGCAAGGGTGTGAAGGACCCTTTGGAAGTTCCAGTGGTTAGATGTGATTGGCCTCGAGAAGCCTCAGCGGAAATGGGCCTCATCTCGCCTGGAGGGCAAAACCTCCTGGATTTTCTCGAGTTGCGGCAGGTGCTCTCGACTTATGACGGGGACCTCAGGGACCCGCTCTGGTGGCTTCAGGAAAGGCCAGTCCCCATGCGAGTTCCTCCGGAGCCTCTCGGGATTCCTCTCCCGTCGATGCCGGGACCTAAGACCTTGTGTGGAGTCGGGGCCGGAACCTGAGGATTCCTCTCCAGTGCTGACATGGATCTTGGGCTACTTCTGGAGTCTCCCCAGGGGAGTCAGTCCTCGTCTCGAATGCGGGCATGCACTTGCGCTTTCCTCCAGAGCGGTAGCAGCAGTGTCACGCAGTCCGCCGCGTGGATCAAAGGATCTATGGTTTTCCCTCGATTCTTTCCCACGAGGCTTTCCCACGAGGCTTTCCCACAGGGCTGTCCCACGTGCACACGTGGTGGGAGTCGATCCTCGGCTTGAACGTCAAGGCAGTGCAGGGAAAACAGGTTCCTCTGGAATGGACTGACACATCTGGGGGACTCTTGGAATGGTGGCACGACCCTGGAGTTCCTCTCGCCTTTCCTGTGGAGAGCGCCTCCTCTTGAGATGCGACGGGAACGCCGGGAATTCTTTCCCTACGAAACAGGGAAAGGATCCCTCATCTCGAGCTAGGAGGCGGAAACGGGGCTCCCCTGGATGTGAGCGGGACACCACGTGCTTCCTCTCGAGTGCAGACGGGTATGTCGGGGAACTTCTTGAGTTGCAGCAAGGGTGTGAAGGACCCTTTGGAAGTTCCAGTGGTTAGATGTGATTGGCCTCGAGAAGCCTCAGCGGAAATGGGCCTCATCTCGCCTGGAGGGCAAAACCTCCTGGATTTTCTCGAGTTGCGGCAGGTGCTCTCGACTTACGTCGGGGACCTCAGGGAACCGCTCTGGTGGCCTCAGGAAAAACCAGTCCCCATGCGAGTTCCACGGGGGCCTCTCGGGATTCCTCTCCCGTCGATGCCGGGGCCTAAGACCTTGTGTGGAGTCGGGGCCGGAACCTGAGGATTCCTCTCCAGTGCTGACATGGATCTTGGGGTACTTCTGGAGTCTCCCCAGGGGAGTCAGTCCTCGTCTCGAATGCGGGCATGCACTTTCGCTTTCCTCCAGAGCGGTAGCAGCAGTGTCACGCAGTCCGCCGCGTGGATCAAAGGATCTATGGTTTTCCCTCGAGTCTTTCCCACGAGGCTTTCCCACGAGGCTTTCCCACAGGGCTGTCCCACGTGCACACGTTGTGGGAGTCGATCCTCGGCTTGAAAGTCAAGGCAGTGCAGGGAAAACAGGTTCCTCTGGAATGGACTGACACATCTGGGGGACTCTTGGAATGGTGGCACGACCCTGGAGTTCCTCTCGCCTTTCCTGTGGAGAGCGCCTCCTCTTGAGATGCGACGGGAACGCCGCGAATTCTTTCCCTACGAAACAGGGAAAGGATCCCTCATCTCGAGCTAGGAGGCGGAAACGGGGCTCCCCTGGATGTGTGTGGGACCCACGTGCTTCCTCTCGAGAGGAGACTTGTATGTCGAGGAACTTCTTGAGTTGCAGCAAGGGTGTGAAGGACCCTTTGGAAGTTCCAGTGGTTAGACGTGATTAGCCTCGAGAAGCCTCAGCGGAAATGGGCCTCATCTCGCATGGAGGGCAAAACCTCCTGGATTTTCTCGAGTTGCGGCAGGTTCTCTCGACTTACGACGGGGACCTCAGGGACCCGCTCTGGTGGCCTCAGGAAAGGCCAGTCCCCATGCGAGTTCCTCGGGGGCCTCTCGGGATTCCTCTCCCGTCGATGCCGGGGCCTAAGACCTTGTGTGGAGTCGGGGCCGGAACCTGAGGATTCCTCCCCAGTGCTGACATGGATCTTGGGGTATTTCTGGAGTCTTCCCAGTGGAGTCAGTCCTCGTCTCGAATGCGGGCATGCACTTGCGCTTTCCTCCAGAGCGGTAGCAGCAGTGTCACGCAGTCCGCCGCGTGGATCAAAGGATCAATGGTTTTCCCTCGAGTCTTTCCCACGAGGCTTTCCCACGAGGCTTTCCCACAGGGCTGTCCCACGTGCACACGTGGTGGGAGTCGATCCTCGGCTTGAACGTCAAGGCAGTGCAGGGAAAACAGGTTCCTCTGGAATGGACTGACACATCTGGGGGACTCTTGGAATGGTGGCACGACCCTGGAGTTCCTCTCGCCTTTCCTGTGGAGAGCGCCTCCTCTTGAGATGCGACGGGAACGCCGGGAATTCTTTCCCTACGAAACAGGGAAAGGATCCCTCATCTCGAGCTAGGAGGCGGAAACGGGGCTCCCCTGGATGTGTGCGGGACCCCACGTGCTTCCTCTCTAGTGGAGACGTGTATGTCGGGGAACTTCTTGAGTTGCAGCAAGGGTGTGAAGGACCCTTTGGAAGTTCCAGTGGTTAGATGTGATTGGCCTCGAGAAGCCTCAGCGGAAATGGGCCTCATCTCGCCTGGAGGGCAAAACCTCCTGGATTTTCTCGAGTTGCGGCAGGTGCTCTCGACTTATGACGGGGACCTCAGGGACCCGCTCTGGTGGCTTCAGGAAAGGCCAGTCCCCATGCGAGTTCCTCCGGAGCCTCTCGGGATTCCTCTCCCGTCGATGCCGGGACCTAAGACCTTGTGTGGAGTCGGGGCCGGAACCTGAGGATTCCTCTCCAGTGCTGACATGGATCTTGGGCTACTTCTGGAGTCTCCCCAGGGGAGTCAGTCCTCGTCTCGAATGCGGGCATGCACTTGCGCTTTCCTCCAGAGCGGTAGCAGCAGTGTCACGCAGTCCGCCGCGTGGATCAAAGGATCTATGGTTTTCCCTCGAGTCTTTCCCACGAGGCTTTCCCACGAGGCTTTCCCACAGGGCTGTCCCACGTGCACACGTGGTGGGAGTCGATCCTCGGCTTGAACGTCAAGGCAGTGCAGGGAAAACAGGTTCCTCTGGAATGGACTGACACATCTGGGGGACTCTTGGAATGGTGGCACGACCCTGGAGTTCCTCTCGCCTTTCCTGTGGAGAGCGCCTCCTCTTGAGATGCGACGGGAACGCCGGGAATTCTTTCCCTACGAAACAGGTAAAGGATCCCTCATCTCGAGCTAGGAGGCGGAAACGGGGCTCCCCTGGATGTGTGTGGGACCCACGTGCTTCCTCTCGAGTGGAGACTTGTATGTCGAGGAACTTCTTGAGTTGCAGCAAGGGTGTGAAGGACCCTTTGGAAGTTCCAGTGGTTAGACGTGATTAGCCTCGAGAAGCCTCAGCGGAAATGGGCCTCATCTCGCATGGAGGGCAAAACCTCCTGGATTTTCTCGAGTTGCGGCAGGTGCTCTCGACTTACGACGGGGACCTCAGGGACCCGCTCTGGTGGCCTCAGGAAAGGCCAGTCCCCATGCGAGTTCCTCGGGGGCCTCTCGGGATTCCTCTCCCGTCGATGCCGGGGCCTAAGACCTTGTGTGGAGTCGGGGCCGGAACCTGAGGATTCCTCCCCAGTGCTGACATGGATCTTGGGGTATTTCTGGAGTCTCCCCAGTGGAGTCAGTCCTCGTCTCGAATGCGGGCATGCACTTGCGCTTTCCTCCAGAGCGGTAGCAGCAGTGTCACGCAGTCCGCCGCGTGGATCAAAGGATCAATGGTTTTCCCTCGAGTCTTTCCCACGAGGCTTTCCCACGAGGCTTTCCCACAGGGCTGTCCCACGTGCACACGTGGTGGGAGTCGATCCTCGGCTTGAACGTCAAGGCAGTGAAGGGAAAACAGTTTCCTCTGGAATGGACTGACACATCTGGAGGACTCTTGGAATGGTGTCTCGACCCTGGAGTTCCTCTCGCCTTTCCTGTGGAGAGCGCCTCCTCTTGAGATGCGACGGGAACGCCGGGAATTCTTTCCCTACGAAACAGGGAAAGGATCCCTCATCTCGAGCTAGGAGGCGGAAACGGGGCTCCCCTGGATGTGTGCGGGACCCCACGTGCTTGCTATCGAGTGAACACGGGTATGTCGGGGACCTTCTTGAGTTGCAGCAAGGGTGTGAAGGACCCTTTGGAAATTCCAGTGGTTAGACGTGATTGGCCTCGAGAAGCCTCAGCGGAAATGGGCCTCATCTCGCCTGGAGGGCAAAACCTCCTGGATTTTCTCGAGTTGCGGCAGGTGCTCTCGACTTACGACGAGGACCTCAGGGACCCGCTCTGGTGGCCTCAGGAAAGGCCAGTCCCCATGCGAGTTCCTCGGGGGCCTCTCGGGATTCCTCTCCCGTCGATGCCGGGGCCTAAGACCTTGTGTGGAGTCGGGGCCGGAACCGGAGGATTCCTCTCCAGTGCTGACATGGATCTTGGGGTATTTCTGGAGTCTCCCCAGGGGAGTCAGTCCTCGTCTCGAATGCGGGCATGCACTTGCGCTTTCCTCCAGAGCGGTAGCAGCAGTGTCACGCAGTCCGCCGCATGGATCAAAGGATCTATGGTTTTCCCTCGAGTCTTTCCCACGAGGCTTTCCCACGAGGCTTTCCCACAGGGCTGTCCCACGTGCACACGTGGTGGGAGTCGACCCTCGGCTTGAAAGTCAAGGCAGTGCAGGGAAAACAGGTTCCTCTGGAATGGACTGACACATCTGGCGGACTCTTGGAATGGTGTCACGACCCTGGAATTCCTCTCGACTTTCCTGTGTAGAGCGTCTCCTCTTGAGATGCGACGGGAATGCCGGGAATTCTTTCCCTACGAAACAGGGAAAGGATCCCTCATCTCGAGCAAGGGGGCGGAAACGGGGCTCCCCTGGATGTGTGTGGGACCCACGTGCTTCCTCTCGAGTGGAGACTTGTATGTCGAGGAACTTCTTGAGTTGCAGCAAGGGTGTGAAGGACCCTTTGCAAGTTCCAGTGGTTAGATGTGATTGGCCTAGAGAAGCCTCAGCGGAAATGGGCCTCATCTCGCCTGGAGGTGAAAACCTCCTGGATTTTCTCGAGTTGCGACAGGTGCTCTCGACTTACGACGGGGACCTCAGGGAACCGCTCTGGTGGCCTCAGGAAAGGCCAGTCCCCATGCGAGTTCCACGGGGGCCTCTCGGGATTCCTCTCCCATCGATGCCGGGGCCTAAAACCTTGTGTGGAGTCGGGGCCGGAACCTGAGGATTCCTCTCCAGTGCTGACATGGATCTTGGGGTACTTCTGGAGTCTCCCCAGGGGAGTCAGTCCTCGTCTCGAATGCGGGCATGCACTTGCGCTTTCCTCCAGAGCGGTAGCAGCAGTGTCACGCAGTCCGCCGCGTGGATCAAAGGATCTATGGTTTTCCCTCGAGTCTTTCCCACGAGGCTTTCCCACGAGGCTTTCCCACAGGGCTGTCCCACGTGCACACGTGGTGGGAGTCGATCCTCGGCTTGAACGTCAAGGCAGTGCAGGGAAAACAGGTTCCTCTGGAATGGACTGACACATCTGGGGGACTCTTGGAATGGTGGCACGACCCTGGAGTTCCTCTCGCCTTTCCTGTGGAGAGAGCCTCCTCTTGAGATGCGACGGGAACGCCGGGAATTCTTTCCCTACGAAACAGGGAAAGGATCCCTCATCTCGAGCTAGGAGGCGGAAACGGGGCTCCCCTGGATGTGTGCGGGACCCCACGTGCTTCCTCTCGAGTGGAGACGGGTATGTTGGGGAACTTCTTGATTTGCAGCAATGGTGTGAAGGACCCTTTGGAAGTTCCAGTGGTTAGATGTGATTGGCCTCGAGAAGCCTCAGCGGAAATGGGCCTCATCTCGCCTGGAGGGCAAAACCTCCTGGATTTTCTCGAGTTGCGGCAGGTGCTCTCGACTTACGACGGGGACCTCAGGAAACCGCTCTGGTGGCCTCAGGAAAGGCCAGTCCCCATGCGAGTTCCTCGGGGGCCTCTCGGGATTCCTCTCCTGTCGATGTCGGGGCCTAAGACCTTGTGTGGAGTCGGGGCCGGAACCTGAGGATTCCTCTCCAGTGCTGACATGGATCTTGGGGTACTTCTGGAGTCTCCGCTGGGGAGTTAGTCCTCGTCTCGAATGCGGGCATGCACTTGCGCTTTCCTCCAGAGCGGTAGCAGCAGTGACACGCAGTCCGCCGCGTGGATCAAAGGATGTATGGTTTTCCCTCGAGTCTTTCCCATGAGGCTTTCCCACGAGGCTTTCCCACAGGGCTGTCCCACGTGCACACGTGGTGGGAGTCGATCCTCGGCTTGAACGTCAAGGCAGTGCAGGGAAAACAGGTTCCTCTGGAATGCACTGACACATCTGGGGGACTCTTGGAATGGTGGCACGACCCTGGAGTTCCTCTCGCCTTTCCTGTGGAGAGCGCCTCCTCTTGAGATGCGACGGGAACGCCGGGAATTCTTTCCCTACGAAACAGGGAAAGGATCCCTCATCTCGAGCTAGGAGGCGGAAACGGGGCTCCCATGGATGTGTGCGGGACCCCACGTGCTTCCTCTCGAGTGGAGACGGGTATGTCGGGGAACTTCTTGAGTTGCAGCAACGGTGTGAAGGACCCTTTGGAAGTTCCAGTGGTTAGATGTTATTGGCCTCGAGAAGCCTCAGCGGAAATGGGCCTCATCTCGCCTTGAGGGCAAAACCTCCTGGATTTTCTCGAGTTGCGGCAGGTGCTCTCGACTTACGACGGGGACCTCAGGGACCCGCTCTGTTGGCCTCAGGAAAGGCCAGTCCCCATGCGAGTTCCTCGGGGGCCTCTCGGGATTCCTCTCCCGTCGATGCCGGGACCTAAGACCTTGTGTGGAGTCGGGGCCGGAACCTGAGGATTCCTCTCCAGTGCTGACATGGACCTTGGGGTACTTCTGGAGTCTCCCCAGGGGAGTCAGTCCTCGTCTCGAATGCGGGCATGCACTTGCGCTTTCCTCCAGAGCGGTAGCAGCAGTGTCACGCAGTCCGCCGCGTGGATCAAAGGATCTATGGTTTTCCCTCGAGTCTTTCCCACGAGGCTTTCCCACGAGGCTTTCCCACAGGGCTGTCCCACGTGCACACGTGGTGGGAGTCGATCCTCGGCTTGAACGTCAAGGCAGTGCAGGGAAAACAGGTTCCTCTGGAATGGACTGACACATCTGGGGGACTCTTGGAATGGTGGCACGACCCTGGAGTTCCTCTCGCCTTTCCAGGGGAGAGCGCCTCCTCTTGAGATGCGACGGGAACGCCGGGAATTCTTTCCCTACGAAACAGGGAAAGGATCCCTCATCTCGAGCTAGGAGGCGGAAACGGGGCTCCCCTGGATGTGAGCGGGACACCACGTGCTTCCTCTCGAGTGCAGACGGGTATGTCGGGGAACTTCTTGAGTTGCAGCAAGGGTGTGAAGGACCCTTTGGAAGTTCCAGTGGTTAGATGTGATTGGCCTCGAGAAGCCTCAGCGGAAATGGGCCTCATCTCGCCTGGAGGGCAAAACCTCCTGGATTTTCTCGAGTTGCGGCAGGTGCTCTCGACTTACGTCGGGGACCTCAGGGAACCGCTCTGGTGGCCTCAGGAAAAACCAGTCCCCATGCGAGTTCCACGGGGGCCTCTCGGGATTCCTCTCCCGTCGATGCCGGGGCCTAAGACCTTGTGTGGAGTCGGGGCCGGAACCTGAGGATTCCTCTCCAGTGCTGACATGGATCTTGGGCTACTTCTGGAGTCTCCCCAGGGGAGTCAGTCCTCGTCTCGAATGCGGGCATGCACTTGCGCTTTCCTCCAGAGCGGTAGCAGCAGTGTCACGCAGTCCGCCGCGTGGATCAAAGGATCTATGGTTTTCCCTCGAGTCTTTCCCACGAGGCTTTCCCACGAGGCTTTCCCACAGGGCTGTCCCATGTGCACACGTTGTGGGAGTCGATCCTCGGCTTCAAAGTCAAGGCAGTGCAGGGAAAACAGGTTCCTCTGGAATGGACTGACACATCTGGGGGACTCTTGGAATGGTGGCACGACCCTGGAGTTCCTCTCACCTTTCCTGTGGAGAGCGCCTCCTCTTGAGATGCGACGGGAACGCCGGGAATTCTTTCCCTACGAAACAGGGAAAGGATCCCTCATCTCGAGCTAGGAGGCGGAAACGGGGCTCCCCTGGATGTGTGTGGGACCCACGTGCTTCCTCTCGAGTGGAGACTTGTATGTCGAGGAACTTCTTGAGTTGCAGCAAGGGTGTGAAGGACCCTTTGGAAGTTCCAGTGGTTAGACGTGATTAGCCTCGAGAAGCCTCAGCGGAAATGGGCCTCATCTCGCATGGAGGGCAAAACCTCCTGGATTTTCTCGAGTTGCGGCAGGTGCTCTCGACTTACGACGGGGACCTCAGGGACCCGCTCTGGTGGCCTCAGGAAAGGCCAGTCCCCATGCGAGTTCCTCGGGGGCCTCTCGGGATTCCTCTCTCGTCGATGCCGGGGCCTAAGACCTTGTGTGGAGTCGGGGCCGGAACCTGAGGATTCCTCCCCAGTGCTGACATGGATCTTGGGGTATTTCTGGAGTCTCCCCAGTGGAGTCAGTCCTCGTCTCGAATGCGGGCATGCACTTGCGCTTTCCTCCAGAGCGGTAGCAGCAGTGTCACGCAGTCCGCCGCGTGGATCAAAGGATCAATGGTTTTCCCTCGAGTCTTTCCCACGAGGCTTTCCCACGAGGCTTTCCCACAGGGCTGTCCCACGTGCACACGTGGTGGGAGTCGATCCTCGGCTTGAACGTCAAGGCAGTGAAGGGAAAACAGTTTCCTCTGGAATGGACTGACACATCTGGGGGACTCTTGGAATGGTGTCTCGACCCTGGAGTTCCTCTCGCCTTTCCTGTGGAGAGCGCCTCCTCTTGAGATGCGACGGGAACGCCGGGAATTCTTTCCCTACGAAACAGGGAAAGGATCCCTCATCTCGAGCTAGGAGGCGGAAACGGGGCTCCCCTGGATGTGTGCGGGACCCCACGTGCTTGCTATCGAGTGAACACGGGTATGTCGGGGACCTTCTTGAGTTGCAGCAAGGGTGTGAAGGACCCTTTGGAAATTCCAGTGGTTAGACGTGATTGGCCTCGAGAAGCCTCAGCGGAAATGGGCCTCATCTCGCCTGGAGGGCAAAACCTCCTGGATTTTCTCGAGTTGCGGCAGGTGCTCTCGACTTACGACGAGGACCTCAGGGACCCGCTCTGGTGGCCTCAGGAAAGGCCAGTCCCCATGCGAGTTCCTCTGGGGATACCTCTCCCGTCGATGCCGGGGCCTAAGACCTTGTGTGGAGTCTGGGCCGGAACCTGAGGATTCCTCTCCAGTGCTGACATGGATCTTGGGGTACTTCTGGAGTCTCCCCAGGGGAGTCAGTCCTCGTCTCGAATGCGGGCATGCACTTGCGCTTTCCTCCAGAGCGGTAGCAGCAGTGTCACGCAGTCCGCCGCGTGGATCAAAGGATCTATGGTTTTCCCTCGAGTCTTTCCCACGAGGCTTTCCCACGAGGCTTTCCCACAGGGCTGTCCCACGTTCACACGTGGTGGGAGTCGACCCTCGGCTTGAACGTCAAGGCAGTGCAGGGAAAACAGGTTCCTCTGGAATGGACTGACACATCTGGCGGACTCTTGGAATGGTGTCACGACCCTGGAATTCCTCTCGACTTTCCTGTGGAGAGCGTCTCCTCTTGAGATGCGACGGGAATGCCGGGAATTCTTTCCCTACGAAACAGGAAAGGATCCCTCATCTCGAGCAAGGGGGCGGAAACGGGGCTCCCCTGGATGTGTGTGGGACCCACGTTCTTCCTCTCGAGTGGAGACTTGTATGTCGAGGAACTTCTTGAGTTGCAGCAAGGGTGTGAAGGACCCTTTGCAAGTTCCAGTGGTTAGATGTGATTGGCCTTGAGAAGCCTCAGCGGAAATGGGCCTCATCTCGCCTGGAGGTGAAAACCTCCTGGATTTTCTCGAGTTGCGACAGGTGCTCTCGACTTACGACGGGGACCTCAGGGAACCGCTCTGGTGGCCCCTGGAAAGGCCAGTCCCCATGCGAGTTCCACGGGGGCCTCTCGGGATTCCTCTCCCGTCGATGCCGGGGCCTAAGACCTTGTGTGGAGTCGGGGCCGGAACCTGAGGATTCCTCTCCAGTGCTGACATGGATCTTGGGGTACTTCTGGAGTCTCCCCAGGGGAGTCAGTCCTCGTCTCGAATGCGGGCATGCACTTGCGCTTTCCTCCAGAGCGGTAGCAGCAGTGTCACGCAGTCCGCCGCGTGGATCAAAGGATCTATGGTTTTCCCTCGAGTCTTTCCCACGAGGCTTTCCCACGAGGCTTTCCCACAGGGCTGTCCCACGTGCACACGTGGTGGGAGTGGATCCTCGGCTTGAACGTCAAGACAGTGCAGGGAAAACAGGTTCCTCTGGAATGGACTGACACATCTGGGGGACTCTTGGAATGGTGGCACGACCCTGGAGTTCCTCTCGCCTTTCCTGTGGAGAGAGCCTCTTCTTGAGATGCGACGGGAACGCCGGGAATTCTTTCCCTACGAAACAGGGAAAGGATCCCTCATCTCGAGCTAGGAGGCGGAAACGGGGCTCCCCTGGATGTGTGCGGGACCCCACGTGCTTCCTCTCGAGTGGAGACGGGTATGTTGGGGAACTTCTTGAGTTGCAGCAATGGTGTGAAGGACCCCTTGGAAGTTCCAGTGGTTAGATGTGATTGGCCTCGAGAAGCCTCAGCGGAAATGGGCCTCATCTCGCCTGGAGGGCAAAACCTCCTGGATTTTCTCGAGTTGCGGCAGGTGCTCTCGACTTACGACGGGGACCTCAGGGAACCGCTCTGGTGGCCTCAGGAAAGGCCAGTCCCCATGCGAGTTCCTCGGGGGCCTCTCGGGATTCCTCTCCCGTCGATGCCGGGGCCTAAGACCTTGTGTGGAGTCGGGGCCGGAACCTGAGGATTCCTCTCCAGTGCTGACATGGATCTTGGGGTACTTCTGGAGTCTCACCAGTTTAGTCAGTCCTCGTCTCGAATACGGGCATGCACTTGCGCTTTCCTCCAGAGCGGTAGCAGCAGTGTCACGCAGTCCGCCGCGTGGATCAAAGGATCTATGGTTATCCCTCGAGTCTTTCCCACGAGGCTTTCCCACGAGGCTTTCCCACAGGGCTGTCCCACGTGCACACGTGGTGGGACTCGATCCTCGGCTTGAACGTCAAGGCAGTGCAGGGAAAACAGGTTCCTCTCGAATGGACTGACACATCTGGGGGACTCTTGGAATGGTGGCACGACCCTGGAGTTCCTCTCGCCTTTCCTGTGGAGAGCGCCTCCTCTTGAGATGCGACGGGAACGCCGGGAATTCTTTCCCTAAGAAACAGGGAAAGGATCCCTCATCTCGAGCTAGGAGGCGGAAACGGGGCTCCCCTGGATGTGTGCGGGAACCTCGTGCTTCCTCTCGAGTGGAGACGGGTATGTCGGGGAACTTCTTGAGTTGCAGCAAGGGTGTGAAGGACCCTTTGGAAGTTCCAGTGTTTAGATGTGATTAGCCTCGAGAAGCCTCAGCGGAAATGGGCCTCATCTCGCCTGGAGGGCAAAACCTCCTGGATTTTCTCGAGTTGCGGCAGGTGCTCTCGACTTACGACCGGGACCTCAGGGACCCGCTCTGGTGGCCTCAGGAAAGGCCAGTCCCTATGCGAGTTCCTCGGGGGCCTCTCGGGATTCCTCTCCCGTCGATGCCGGGGCCTTAGACCTTGTGTGGAGTCGGGGCCGGAACCTGAGGATTCCTTTCCAGTGCTGACATGGATCTTGGGGTACTTCTGGAGTCTCCCCAGGGGAGTCAGTCCTCGTCTGGAATGCGGGCATGCACTTGCGCTATCCTTCAGAGCGGTAGCAGCAGTGTCAAGCAGTCGGCCGCGTGGATCAAAGGATCTATGGTTTTCCCTCGAGTCTTTCCCACGAGGCTTTCCCACGAGGCCTTCCCACAGGGCTGTCACACGTGCACACGTGGTGGGAGTCGATCCTTGGCTTGAACGTCAAGGCAGTGCAGGGAAAACAGGTTCCTCTGGAATGGACTGACATATCTGGGGGACACTTTGGATGGTGGCACGACGCTGGAGTCCTCTCGCCTTTCCTGTTGAGAGCGCCGCCTCTTGAGATGCGACAGGAACGCCGGGAATTCTTTCCCTACGAAACAGGGAAAGGATCCCTCATCTCGAGCTAGGAGGCGGAAACGGGGCTCCCCTGGATGTGTGCGGGACCCTCGTGCTTCCTCTCGAGTGGAGACGGGTATGTCGGGGAACTTCTTGAGTTGCAGCAAGGGTGTGAAGGACCCTTTGGAAGTTCCAGTGGTTAGACGTGATTAGCCTCGAGAAGCCTCAGCGGAAATGGGCCTCATCTCGCCTGGAGGGCAAAACCTCCTGGATTTTCTCGAGTTGCGGCAGGTGCTCTCGACTTACGACGGGGACCTCACGGACCCTCTCTGGTGGCCTCAGGAAAGGCCAGTCCCCATGCGAGTTCCTCGGGGGCCTCTCGGGATTCCTCTCCCGTCGATGCCGGGGCCTAAGACCTTGTGTGGAGTCGGGGCCGGAACCTGAGGATTCCTCTCCAGTGCTGACATGGATCTTGGGGTACTTCTGGAGTCTTCCTAGGGGAGTCAGTCCTCGTCTCGAATGCGGGCATGCACTTGTGCTTTCCTCCATAGCGGTAGCAGCAGTGTCACGCAGTGCTCCGCGTGGATCAAAGGATCTATGGTTTTCTCTCGTGTCTTTCCCACGAGGCTTTCCCACGAGGCTTTCCCACAGGGCTGTCCCACGTGCACACGTGGTGGGAGTGGATCCTCGGCTTGAACGTCAAGGCAGTGCAGGGAAAACAGGTTCCTCTGGAATGGACTGACACATCTGGGGGACTCTTGGAATGGTGGCACGACCCTGGAGTTCCTCTCGCCTTTCCTGTGGAGAGCGCCTCCTCTTGAGATGCGACGGGAACGCCGGGAATTCTTTCCCTACGAAACAGGGAAAGGATCCCTCATCTCGAGCAAGTAGGCGGAAACGGGGCTCCCCTGGATGTGTGCGGGACACCACGTGCTTGCTATCGAGTGGAGACGGGTATGTCGGGGAACTTCTTGAGTTGCAGCAAGGGTGTGAAAGACCCTTTGGAAGTTCCAGTGGTTAGATGTGATTGGCCTCGAGAAGCCTCAGCGGAAATGGGCCTCATCTCGCCTGGAGGGCAAAACCTCCTGGATTTTCTCGAGTTACGGCAGGTGCTCTCGACTTACGACGGGGACCTCAGGAACCCGCTCTGGTGGCCACAGGAAAGGCCAGTCCCCATGCGACTTCCTCGGGGGCCTCTCGGGATTCCTCTCCCGTCGATGCCGGGGCCTAAGACCTTGTGTGGAGTCGGGGCCGGAACCTGAGGATTCCTCTCCAGTGCTGACATGGACCTTGGGCTACTTCTGGAGTCTCCCCAGGGGAGTCAGTCCTCGTATCGAATGCGGGCATGCACTTGCGCTTTCCTCCAGAGCGGTAGCAGCAGTGTCACGCAGTCCGCTGCGTGGATCAAAGGATCTATGGTTTTCCTTCGAGTCTTTCCCACGAGGCTTTCCCACGAGGCTTTCCCTCAGGGCTGTCCCACGTGCGCACGTGGTGGGAGTCGATCCTCGGCTTGAACGTCAAGGCAGTGCAGGGAAAACAGGTTCCTCTGGAATGGACTGACACATCTGGGGACTCTTGGAATGGTGGCACGACCCTGGAGTTCCTCTCGCCTTTCCTGTGGAGAGCGCCTCCTCTTGAGATGCGACGGGAACGCCGGGAATTCTTTCCCTACGAAACAGGGAAAGGATCCCTCATCTCGAGCTAGGAGGCGGAAACGGGGCTCCCCTGGATGTGTGCGGGACCCACGTGCTTCCTCTCGAGTGCAGACGGGTATGTCGGGGAACTTCTTGAGTTGCAGCAAGGGTGTGAAGGACCCTTTGGAAGTTCCAGTGGTTAGACGTGATTAGCCTCGAGAAGCCTCAGCGGAAATGGGCCTCATCTCGCCTGGAGGGCAAAACCTCCTGGATTTTCTCGAGTTGCGGCAGGTGCTCTCGACTTACGACGGGGACCTCAGGGACCCGCTCTGGTGGCCTCAGGAAAGGCCAGTCCCCATGCGAGTTCCTCGGGGGCCTCTCGGGATTCCTCTCCCGTCGATGCCAGGGCCTAAGACCTTGTGTGGAGTCGGGGCCGGAACCTGAGGATTCCTCTCCAGTGCTGACATGGATCTTGGGGTACTTCTGGAGTCTCCCCAGGGGAGTCAGTCCTCGTCTCGAATGCGTGCATGCACTTGCGCTTTCCTCCAGAGCGGTAGCAGCAGTGTCACGCAGTCCGCCGCGTGGATCAAAGGATCTATGTTTTTCCCTCGAGTCTTTCCCACGAGGCTTTCCCACGAGGCTTTCCCACAGGGCTGTCCCACGTGCACACGTGGTGGGAGTCGATCCTCGGCTTGAACGTCAAGGCAGTGCAGGGAAAACAGGTTCCTCTGGAATGGACTGACACATCTGGGGACTCTTGGAATGGTGTCACGACCCTGGAGTTCCTCTCGCCTTTCCTGTGGAGAGCGCCTCCTCTTGAGATGCGACGGGAACGCCGGAATTCTTTCCCTACGAAACAGGGAAAGGATCCCTCATCTCGAGCTAGGAGGCGGAAACAGGGCTCCCCTGGATGTGTGCGGGACCCACGTACTTCCACTCGAGTGGAGACGGGTATGTCGTGGAACTTCTTGAGTTGCAGCAAGGGTGTGAAGGACCCTTTGGAAGTTCCAGTGGTTAGACGTGATTAGCCTCGAGAAGCCTCAGCGGAAATGGGCCTCATCTCGCCTGGAGGGCAAAACCTCCTGGATTTTCTCGAGTTCGGGAGGTGCTCTCGACTTACGACGGGAACCTCAGGGACCCGCTCTGGTGGCCTCAGGAAAGGCCAGTCCCCATGCGAGTTCCTCGGGGGCCTCTCGGGATTCCTCTCCCGTCGATGCCGGGGCCTAAGACCTTGTGTGGAGTCGGGGCCGGAACCTGAGGATTCCTCTCCAGTGCTGACATGGTCCTTGGGCTACTTCTGGAGTCTCCCCAGGGGAGTCAGTCCTCGTCTCGAATGCGGGCATGCACTTGCGCTTTCCTCCAGAGCGGTAGCAGCAGTGTCACGCAGTCCGCTGCGTGGATCAAAGGATCTATGGTTTTCCTTCGAGTCTTTCCCACGAGGCTTTCCCACGAGGCTTTCCCTCAGGGCTGTCCCACGTGCACACGTGGTGGGAGTCGATCCTCGGCTTGAACGTCAAGGCAGTGCAGGGAAAACAGGTTCCTCTGGAATGGACTGACACATCTGGGGACTCTTGGAATGGTGGCACGACCCTGGAGTTCCTCTCGCCTTTCCTGTGGAGAGCGCCTCCTCTTGAGATGCGACGGGAACGCCGGGAATTCTTTCCCTACGAAACAGGGAAAGGATCCCTCATCTCGAGCTAGGAGGCGGAAACGGGGCTCCCCTGGATGTGTGCGGGACCCACGTGCTTCCTCTCGAGTGCAGACGGGTATGTCGGGGAACTTCTTGAGTTGCAGCAAGGGTGTGAAGGACCCTTTGGAAGTTCCAGTGGTTAGACGTGATTAGCCTCGAGAAGCCTCAGCGGAAATGGGCCTCATCTCGCCTGGAGGGCAAAACCTCCTGGATTTTCTCGAGTTGCGGCAGGTGCTCTCGACTTACGACGGGCACCTCAGGGACCCGCTCTGGTGGCCTCAGGAAAGGCCAGTCCCCATGCGAGTTCCTCGGGGGCCTCTCGGGATTCCTCTCCCGTCGATGCCGGGGCCTAAGACCTTGTGTGGAGTCGGGGCCGGAACCTGAGGATTCCTCTCCAGTGCTGACATGGATCTTGGGGTACTTCTGGAGTCTCCCCAGGGGAGTCAGTCCTCGTCTCGAATGCGGGCATGCACTTGCGCTTTCCTCCAGAGCGGTAGCAGCAGTGTCACGCAGTCCGCCGCGTGGATCAAAGGATGTATGGTTTTCCCTCGAGTCTTTCCCACGAGGCTTTCCCACGAGGCTTTCCCACAGGGCTGTCCCACGTGCACACGTGGTGGGACTCGATCCTCGGCTTGAACGTCAAGGCAGTGCAGGGAAAACAGGTTCCTCTCGAATGGACTGACACATCTGGGGGACTCTTGGAATGGTGGCACGACCCTGGAGTTCCTCTCGCCTTTCCTGTGGAGAGCGCCTCCTCTTGAGATGCGACGGGAACGCCGGGAATTCGTTCCCTACGAAACAGGGAAAGGATCCCTCATCTCGAGCTAGGAGGCGGAAACGGGGCTCCCCTGGATGTGTGCGGGACCCCACGTGCTTCCTCTCTAGTGGAGACGTGTATGTCGGGGAACTTCTTGAGTTGCAGCAAGGGTGTGAAGGACCCTTTGGAAGTTCCAGTGGTTAGATGTGATTGGCCTCGAGAAGCCTCAGCGGAAATGGGCCTCATCTCGCCTGGAGGGCAAAACCTCCTGGATTTTCTCGAGTTGCGGCAGGTGCTCTCGACTTATGACGGGGACCTCAGGGACCCGCTCTGGTGGCTTCAGGAAAGGCCAGTCCCCATGCGAGTTCCTCCGGAGCCTCTCGGGATTCCTCTCCCGTCGATGCCGGGACCTAAGACCTTGTGTGGAGTCGGGGCCGGAACCTGAGGATTCCTCTCCAGTGCTGACATGGATCTTGGGGTACTTCTGGAGTCTCCCCAGGGGAGTCAGTCCTCGTCTCGAATGCGGGCATGCACTTGCGCTTTCCTCCAGAGCGGTAGCAGCAGTGTCACGCAGTCCTCCGCGTGGATCAAAGGATCTATGGTTTTCCCTCGAGTCTTTCCCACGAGGCTTTCCCACGAGGCTTTCCCACAGGGCTGTCCCACGTGCACACGTGGTGGGAGTCGATCCTCGGCTTGAACGTCAAGGCAGTGCAGGGAAAACAGGTTCCTCTGGAATGGACTGACACATCTGGGGGACTCTTGGAATGGTGGCACGACCCTGGAGTTCCTCTCGCCTTTCCTGTGGAGAGCGCCTCCTCTTGAGATGCGACGGGAACGCCGGGAATTCTTTCCCTACGAAACAGGGAAAGGATCCCTCATCTCGAGCTAGGAGGCGGAAACGGGGCTCCCCTGGATGTGAGCGGGACACCACGTGCTTCCTCTCGAGTGCAGACGGGTATGTCGGGGAACTTCTTGAGTTGCAGCAAGGGTGTGAAGGACCCTTTGGAAGTTCCAGTGGTTAGATGTGATTGGCCTCGAGAAGCCTCAGCGGAAATGGGCCTCATCTCGCCTGGAGGGCAAAACCTCCTGGATTTTCTCGAGTTGCGGCAGGTGCTCTCGACTTACGTCGGGGACCTCAGGGAACCGCTCTGGTGGCCTCAGGAAAAACCAGTCCCCATGCGAGTTCCACGGGGGCCTCTCGGGATTCCTCTCCCGTCGATGCCGGGGCCTAAGACCTTGTGTGGAGTCGGGGCCGGAACCTGAGGATTCCTCTCCAGTGCTGACATGGATCTTGGGGTACTTCTGGAGTCTCCCCAGGGGAGTCAGTCCTCGTCTCGAATGCGGGCATGCACTTGCGCTTTCCTCCAGAGCGGTAGCAGCAGTGTCACGCAGTCCGCCGCGTGGATCAAAGGATCTATGGTTTTCCCTCGAGTCTTTCCCACGAGGCTTTCCCACGAGGCTTTCCCACAGGGCTGTCCCACGTGCACACGTTGTGGGAGTCGATCCTCGGCTTGAAAGTCAAGGCAGTGCAGGGAAAACAGGTTCCTCTGGAATGGACTGACACATCTGGGGGACTCTTGGAATGGTGGCACGACCCTGGAGTTCCTCTCGCCTTTCCTGTGGAGAGCGCCTCCTCTTGAGATGCGACGGGAACGCCGCGAATTCTTTCCCTACGAAACAGGGAAAGGATCCCTCATCTCGAGCTAGGAGGCGGAAACGGGGCTCCCCTGGATGTGTGTGGGACCCACGTGCTTCCTCTCGAGTGGAGACTTGTATGTCGAGGAACTTCTTGAGTTGCAGCAAGGGTGTGAAGGACCCTTTGGAAGTTCCAGTGGTTAGACGTGATTAGCCTCGAGAAGCCTCAGCGGAAATGGGCCTCATCTCGCATGGAGGGCAAAACCTCCTGGATTTTCTCGAGTTGCGGCAGGTTCTCTCGACTTACGACGGGGACCTCAGGGACCCGCTCTGGTGGCCTCAGGAAAGGCCAGTCCCCATGCGAGTTCCTCGGGGGCCTCTCGGGATTCCTCTCCCGTCGATGCCGGGGCCTAAGACCTTGTGTGGAGTCGGGGCCGGAACCTGAGGATTCCTCCCCAGTGCTGACATGGATCTTGGGGTATTTCTGGAGTCTTCCCAGTGGAGTCAGTCCTCGTCTCGAATGCGGGCATGCACTTGCGCTTTCCTCCAGAGCGGTAGCAGCAGTGTCACGCAGTCCGCCGCGTGGATCAAAGGATCAATGGTTTTCCCTCGAGTCTTTCCCACGAGGCTTTCCCACGAGGCTTTCCCACAGGGCTGTCCCACGTGCACACGTGGTGGGAGTCGATCCTCGGCTTGAACGTCAAGGCAGTGCAGGGAAAACAGGTTCCTCTGGAATGGACTGACACATCTGGGGGACTCTTGGAATGGTGGCACGACCCTGGAGTTCCTCTCGCCTTTCCTGTGGAGAGCGCCTCCTCTTGAGATGCGACGGGAACGCCGGGAATTCTTTCCCTACGAAACAGGGAAAGGATCCCTCATCTCGAGCTAGGAGGCGGAAACGGGGCTCCCCTGGATGTGTGCGGGACCCCACGTGCTTCCTCTCTAGTGGAGACGTGTATGTCGGGGAACTTCTTGAGTTGCAGCAAGGGTGTGAAGGACCCTTTGGATGTTCCAGTGGTTAGATGTGATTGGCCTCGAGAAGCCTCAGCGGAAATGGGCCTCATCTCGCCTGGAGGGCAAAACCTCCTGGATTTTCTCGAGTTGCGGCAGGTGCTCTCGACTTATGACGGGGACCTCAGGGACCCGCTCTGGTGGCTTCAGGAAAGGCCAGTCCCCATGCGAGTTCCTCCGGAGCCTCTCGGGATTCCTCTCCCGTCGATGCCGGGACCTAAGACCTTGTGTGGAGTCGGGGCCGGAACCTGAGGATTCCTCTCCAGTGCTGACATGGATCTTGGGCTACTTCTGGAGTCTCCCCAGGGGAGTCAGTCCTCGTCTCGAATGCGGGCATGCACTTGCGCTTTCCTCCAGAGCGGTAGCAGCAGTGTCACGCAGTCCGCCGCGTGGATCAAAGGATCTATGGTTTTCCCTCGAGTCTTTCCCACGAGGCTTTCCCACGAGGCTTTCCCACAGGGCTGTCCCACGTGCACACGTGGTGGGAGTCGATCCTCGGCTTGAACGTCAAGGCAGTGCAGGGAAAACAGGTTCCTCTGGAATGGACTGACACATCTGGGGGACTCTTGGAATGGTGGCACGACCCTGGAGTTCCTCTCGCCTTTCCTGTGGAGAGCGCCTCCTCTTGAGATGCGACGGGAACGCCGGGAATTCTTTCCCTACGAAACAGGGAAAGGATCCCTCATCTCGAGCTAGGAGGTGGAAACGGGGCTCCCCTGGATGTGTGTGGGACCCACGTGCTTCCTCTCGAGTGGAGACTTGTATGTCGAGGAACTTCTTGAGTTGCAGCAAGGGTGTGAAGGACCCTTTGGAAGTTCCAGTGGTTAGACGTGATTAGCCTCGAGAAGCCTCAGCGGAAATGGGCCTCATCTCGCATGGAGGGCAAAACCTCCTGGATTTTCTCGAGTTGCGGCAGGTGCTCTCGACTTACGACGGGGACCTCAGGGACCCGCTCTGGTGGCCTCAGGAAAGGCCAGTCCCCATGCGAGTTCCTCGGGGGCCTCTCGGGATTCCTCTCCCGTCGATGCCGGGGCCTAAGACCTTGTGTGGAGTCGGGGCCGGAACCTGAGGATTCCTCCCCAGTGCTGACATGGATCTTGGGGTATTTCTGGAGTCTCCCCAGTGGAGTCAGTCCTCGTCTCGAATGCGGGCATGCACTTGCGCTTTCCTCCAGAGCGGTAGCAGCAGTGTCACGCAGTCCGCCGCGTGGATCAAAGGATCAATGGTTTTCCCTCGAGTCTTTCCCACGAGGCTTTCCCACGAGGCTTTCCCACAGGGCTGTCCCACGTGCACACGTGGTGGGAGTCGATCCTCGGCTTGAACGTCAAGGCAGTGAAGGGAAAACAGTTTCCTCTGGAATGGACTGACACATCTGGAGGACTCTTGGAATGGTGTCTCGACCCTGGAGTTCCTCTCGCCTTTCCTGTGGAGAGCGCCTCCTCTTGAGATGCGACGGGAACGCCGGGAATTCTTTCCCTACGAAACAGGGAAAGGATCCCTCATCTCGAGCTAGGAGGCGGAAACGGGGCTCCCCTGGATGTGTGCGGGACCCCACGTGCTTGCTATCGAGTGAACACGGGTATGTCGGGGACCTTCTTGAGTTGCAGCAAGGGTGTGAAGGACCCTTTGGAAATTCCAGTGGTTAGACGTGATTGGCCTCGAGAAGCCTCAGCGGAAATGGGCCTCATCTCGCCTGGAGGGCAAAACCTCCTGGATTTTCTCGAGTTGCGGCAGGTGCTCTCGACTTACGACGAGGACCTCAGGGACCCGCTCTGGTGGCCTCAGGAAAGGCCAGTCCCCATGCGAGTTCCTCGGGGGCCTCTCGGGATTCCTCTCCCGTCGATGCCGGGGCCTAAGACCTTGTGTGGAGTCGGGGCCGGAACCGGAGGATTCCTCTCCAGTGCTGACATGGATCTTGGGGTATTTCTGGAGTCTCCCCAGGGGAGTCAGTCCTCGTCTCGAATGCGGGCATGCACTTGCGCTTTCCTCCAGAGCGGTAGCAGCAGTGTCACGCAGTCCGCCGCATGGATCAAAGGATCTATGGTTTTCCCTCGAGTCTTTCCCACGAGGCTTTCCCACGAGGCTTTCCCACAGGGCTGTCCCACGTGCACACGTGGTGGGAGTCGACCCTCGGCTTGAAAGTCAAGGCAGTGCAGGGAAAACAGGTTCCTCTGGAATGGACTGACACATCTGGCGGACTCTTGGAATGGTGTCACGACCCTGGAATTCCTCTCGACTTTCCTGTGTAGAGCGTCTCCTCTTGAGATGCGACGGGAATGCCGGGAATTCTTTCCCTACGAAACAGGGAAAGGATCCCTCATCTCGAGCAAGGGGGCGGAAACGGGGCTCCCCTGGATGTGTGTGGGACCCACGTGCTTCCTCTCGAGTGGAGACTTGTATGTCGAGGAACTTCTTGAGTTGCAGCAAGGGTGTGAAGGACCCTTTGCAAGTTCCAGTGGTTAGATGTGATTGGCCTAGAGAAGCCTCAGCGGAAATGGGCCTCATCTCGCCTGGAGGTGAAAACCTCCTGGATTTTCTCGAGTTGCGACAGGTGCTCTCGACTTACGACGGGGACCTCAGGGAACCGCTCTGGTGGCCTCAGGAAAGGCCAGTCCCCATGCGAGTTCCACGGGGGCCTCTCGGGATTCCTCTCCCATCGATGCCGGGGCCTAAAACCTTGTGTGGAGTCGGGGCCGGAACCTGAGGATTCCTCTCCAGTGCTGACATGGATCTTGGGGTACTTCTGGAGTCTCCCCAGGGGAGTCAGTCCTCGTCTCGAATGCGGGCATGCACTTGCGCTTTCCTCCAGAGCGGTAGCAGCAGTGTCACGCAGTCCGCCGCGTGGATCAAAGGATCTATGGTTTTCCCTCGAGTCTTTCCCACGAGGCTTTCCCACGAGGCTTTCCCACAGGGCTGTCCCACGTGCACACGTGGTGGGAGTCGATCCTCGGCTTGAACGTCAAGGCAGTGCAGGGAAAACAGGTTCCTCTGGAATGGACTGACACATCTGGGGGACTCTTGGAATGGTGGCACGACCCTGGAGTTCCTCTCGCCTTTCCTGTGGAGAGAGCCTCCTCTTGAGATGCGACGGGAACGCCGGGAATTCTTTCCCTACGAAACAGGGAAAGGATCCCTCATCTCGAGCTAGGAGGCGGAAACGGGGCTCCCCTGGATGTGTGCGGGACCCCACGTGCTTCCTCTCGAGTGGAGACGGGTATGTTGGGGAACTTCTTGATTTGCAGCAATGGTGTGAAGGACCCTTTGGAAGTTCCAGTGGTTAGACGTGATTGGCCTCGAGAAGCCTCAGCGGAAATGGGCCTCATCTCGCCTGGAGGGCAAAACCTCCTGGATTTTCTCGAGTTGCGGCAGGTGCTCTCGACTTACGACGGGGACCTCAGGAAACCGCTCTGGTGGCCTCAGGAAAGGCCAGTCCCCATGCGAGTTCCTCGGGGGCCTCTCGGGATTCCTCTCCTGTCGATGTCGGGGCCTAAGACCTTGTGTGGAGTCGGGGCCGGAACCTGAGGATTCCTCTCCAGTGCTGACATGGATCTTGGGGTACTTCTGGAGTCTCCGCTGGGGAGTTAGTCCTCGTCTCGAATGCGGGCATGCACTTGCGCTTTCCTCCAGAGCGGTAGCAGCAGTGACACGCAGTCCGCCGCGTGGATCAAAGGATGTATGGTTTTCCCTCGAGTCTTTCCCATGAGGCTTTCCCACGAGGCTTTCCCACAGGGCTGTCCCACGTGCACACGTGGTGGGAGTCGATCCTCGGCTTGAACGTCAAGGCAGTGCAGGGAAAACAGGTTCCTCTGGAATGCACTGACACATCTGGGGGACTCTTGGAATGGTGGCACGACCCTGGAGTTCCTCTCGCCTTTCCTGTGGAGAGCGCCTCCTCTTGAGATGCGACGGGAACGCCGGGAATTCTTTCCCTACGAAACAGGGAAAGGATCCCTCATCTCGAGCTAGGAGGCGGAAACGGGGCTCCCATGGATGTGTGCGGGACCCCACGTGCTTCCTCTCGAGTGGAGACGGGTATGTCGGGGAACTTCTTGAGTTGCAGCAACGGTGTGAAGGACCCTTTGGAAGTTCCAGTGGTTAGATGTTATTGGCCTCGAGAAGCCTCAGCGGAAATGGGCCTCATCTCGCCTTGAGGGCAAAACCTCCTGGATTTTCTCGAGTTGCGGCAGGTGCTCTCGACTTACGACGGGGACCTCAGGGACCCGCTCTGTTGGCCTCAGGAAAGGCCAGTCCCCATGCGAGTTCCTCGGGGGCCTCTCGGGATTCCTCTCCCGTCGATGCCGGGACCTAAGACCTTGTGTGGAGTCGGGGCCGGAACCTGAGGATTCCTCTCCAGTGCTGACATGGACCTTGGGGTACTTCTGGAGTCTCCCCAGGGGAGTCAGTCCTCGTCTCGAATGCGGGCATGCACTTGCGCTTTCCTCCAGAGCGGTAGCAGCAGTGTCACGCAGTCCGCCGCGTGGATCAAAGGATCTATGGTTTTCCCTCGAGTCTTTCCCACGAGGCTTTCCCACGAGGCTTTCCCACAGGGCTGTCCCACGTGCACACGTGGTGGGAGTCGATCCTCGGCTTGAACGTCAAGGCAGTGCAGGGAAAACAGGTTCCTCTGGAATGGACTGACACATCTGGGGGACTCTTGGAATGGTGGCACGACCCTGGAGTTCCTCTCGCCTTTCCAGGGGAGAGCGCCTCCTCTTGAGATGCGACGGGAACGCCGGGAATTCTTTCCCTACGAAACAGGGAAAGGATCCCTCATCTCGAGCTAGGAGGCGGAAACGGGGCTCCCCTGGATGTGAGCGGGACACCACGTGCTTCCTCTCGAGTGCAGACGGGTATGTCGGGGAACTTCTTGAGTTGCAGCAAGGGTGTGAAGGACCCTTTGGAAGTTCCAGTGGTTAGATGTGATTGGCCTCGAGAAGCCTCAGCGGAAATGGGCCTCATCTCGCCTGGAGGGCAAAACCTCCTGGATTTTCTCGAGTTGCGGCAGGTGCTCTCGACTTACGTCGGGGACCTCAGGGAACCGCTCTGGTGGCCTCAGGAAAAACCAGTCCCCATGCGAGTTCCACGGGGGCCTCTCGGGATTCCTCTCCCGTCGATGCCGGGGCCTAAGACCTTGTGTGGAGTCGGGGCCGGAACCTGAGGATTCCTCTCCAGTGCTGACATGGATCTTGGGCTACTTCTGGAGTCTCCCCAGGGGAGTCAGTCCTCGTCTCGAATGCGGGCATGCACTTGCGCTTTCCTCCAGAGCGGTAGCAGCAGTGTCACGCAGTCCGCCGCGTGGATCAAAGGATCTATGGTTTTCCCTCGAGTCTTTCCCACGAGGCTTTCCCACGAGGCTTTCCCACAGGGCTGTCCCATGTGCACACGTTGTGGGAGTCGATCCTCGGCTTCAAAGTCAAGGCAGTGCAGGGAAAACAGGTTCCTCTGGAATGGACTGACACATCTGGGGGACTCTTGGAATGGTGGCACGACCCTGGAGTTCCTCTCACCTTTCCTGTGGAGAGCGCCTCCTCTTGAGATGCGACGGGAACGCCGGGAATTCTTTCCCTACGAAACAGGTAAAGGATCCCTCATCTCGAGCTAGGAGGCGGAAACGGGGCTCCCCTGGATGTGTGTGGGACCCACGTGCTTCCTCTCGAGTGGAGACTTGTATGTCGAGGAACTTCTTGAGTTGCAGCAAGGGTGTGAAGGACCCTTTGGAAGTTCCAGTGGTTAGACGTGATTAGCCTCGAGAAGCCTCAGCGGAAATGGGCCTCATCTCGCATGGAGGGCAAAACCTCCTGGATTTTCTCGAGTTGCGGCAGGTGCTCTCGACTTACGACGGGGACCTCAGGGACCC
Source organism: Ovis canadensis (assembly GCF_042477335.2). Lineage (NCBI taxonomy): Eukaryota > Metazoa > Chordata > Mammalia > Artiodactyla > Bovidae > Ovis > Ovis canadensis. Next base: position 8,003,752 of record NC_091252.1, read on the forward strand.
GCTCTGGTGGCCTCAGGAAAGGCCAGTCCCCATGCGAGTTCCTCGGGGGCCTCTCGGGATTCCTCTCTCGTCGATGCCGGGGCCTAAGACCTTGTGTGGAGTCGGGGCCGGAACCTGAGGATTCCTCCCCAGTGCTGACATGGATCTTGGGGTATTTCTGGAGTCTCCCCAGTGGAGTCAGTCCTCGTCTCGAATGCGGGCATGCACTTGCGCTTTCCTCCAGAGCGGTAGCAGCAGTGTCACGCAGTCCGCCGCGTGGATCATAGGATCAATGGTTTTCCCTCGAGTCTTTCCCACGAGGCTTTCCCACGAGGCTTTCCCACAGGGCTGTCCCACGTGCACACGTGGTGGGAGTCGATCCTCGGCTTGAACGTCAAGGCAGTGAAGGGAAAACAGTTTCCTCTGGAATGGACTGACACATCTGGGGGACTCTTGGAATGGTGTCTCGACCCTGGAGTTCCTCTCGCCTTTCCTGTGGAGAGCGCCTCCTCTTGAGATGCGACGGGAACGCCGGGAATTCTTTCCCTACGAAACAGGGAAAGGATCCCTCATCTCGAGCTAGGAGGCGGAAACGGGGCTCCCCTGGATGTGTGCGGGACCCCACGTGCTTGCTATCGAGTGAACACGGGTATGTCGGGGACCTTCTTGAGTTGCAGCAAGGGTGTGAAGGACCCTTTGGAAATTCCAGTGGTTAGACGTGATTGGCCTCGAGAAGCCTCAGCGGAAATGGGCCTCATCTCGCCTGGAGGGCAAAACCTCCTGGATTTTCTCGAGTTGCGGCAGGTGCTCTCGACTTACGACGAGGACCTCAGGGACCCGCTCTGGTGGCCTCAGGAAAGGCCAGTCCCCATGCGAGTTCCTCTGGGGATACCTCTCCCGTCGATGCCGGGGCCTAAGACCTTGTGTGGAGTCTGGGCCGGAACCTGAGGATTCCTCTCCAGTGCTGACATGGATCTTGGGGTACTTCTGGAGTCTCCCCAGGGGAGTCAGTCCTCGTCTCGAATGCGGGCATGCACTTGCGCTTTCCTCCAGAGCGGTAGCAGCAGTGTCACGCAGTCCGCCGCGTGGATCAAAGGATCTATGGTTTTCCCTCGAGTCTTTCCCACGAGGCTTTCCCACGAGGCTTTCCCACAGGGCTGTCCCACGTGCACACGTGGTGGGAGTCGACCCTCGGCTTGAACGTCAAGGCAGTGCAGGGAAAACAGGTTCCTCTGGAATGGACTGACACATCTGGCGGACTCTTGGAATGGTGTCACGACCCTGGAATTCCTCTCGACTTTCCTGTGGAGAGCGTCTCCTCTTGAGATGCGACGGGAATGCCGGGAATTCTTTCCCTACGAAACAGGAAAGGATCCCTCATCTCGAGCAAGGGGGCGGAAACGGGGCTCCCCTGGATGTGTGTGGGACCCACGTTCTTCCTCTCGAGTGGAGACTTGTATGTCGAGGAACTTCTTGAGTTGCAGCAAGGGTGTGAAGGACCCTTTGCAAGTTCCAGTGGTTAGATGTGATTGGCCTTGAGAAGCCTCAGCGGAAATGGGCCTCATCTCGCCTGGAGGTGAAAACCTCCTGGATTTTCTCGAGTTGCGACAGGTGCTCTCGACTTACGACGGGGACCTCAGGGAACCGCTCTGGTGGCCCCTGGAAAGGCCAGTCCCCATGCGAGTTCCACGGGGGCCTCTCGGGATTCCTCTCCCGTCGATGCCGGGGCCTAAGACCTTGTGTGGAGTCGGGGCCGGAACCTGAGGATTCCTCTCCAGTGCTGACATGGATCTTGGGGTACTTCTGGAGTCTCCCCAGGGGAGTCAGTCCTCGTCTCGAATGCGGGCATGCACTTGCGCTTTCCTCCAGAGCGGTAGCAGCAGTGTCACGCAGTCCGCCGCGTGGATCAAAGGATCTATGGTTTTCCCTCGAGTCTTTCCCACGAGGCTTTCCCACGAGGCTTTCCCACAGGGCTGTCCCACGTGCACACGTGGTGGGAGTGGATCCTCGGCTTGAACGTCAAGACAGTGCAGGGAAAACAGGTTCCTCTGGAATGGACTGACACATCTGGGGGACTCTTGGAATGGTGGCACGACCCTGGAGTTCCTCTCGCCTTTCCTGTGGAGAGAGCCTCTTCTTGAGATGCGACGGGAACGCCGGGAATTCTTTCCCTACGAAACAGGGAAAGGATCCCTCATCTCGAGCTAGGAGGCGGAAACGGGGCTCCCCTGGATGTGTGCGGGACCCCACGTGCTTCCTCTCGAGTGGAGACGGGTATGTTGGGGAACTTCTTGAGTTGCAGCAATGGTGTGAAGGACCCCTTGGAAGTTCCAGTGGTTAGATGTGATTGGCCTCGAGAAGCCTCAGCGGAAATGGGCCTCATCTCGCCTGGAGGGCAAAACCTCCTGGATTTTCTCGAGTTGCGGCAGGTGCTCTCGACTTACGACGGGGACCTCAGGGAACCGCTCTGGTGGCCTCAGGAAAGGCCAGTCCCCATGCGAGTTCCTCGGGGGCCTCTCGGGATTCCTCTCCCGTCGATGCCGGGGCCTAAGACCTTGTGTGGAGTCGGGGCCGGAACCTGAGGATTCCTCTCCAGTGCTGACATGGATCTTGGGGTACTTCTGGAGTCTCACCAGTTTAGTCAGTCCTCGTCTCGAATACGGGCATGCACTTGCGCTTTCCTCCAGAGCGGTAGCAGCAGTGTCACGCAGTCCGCCGCGTGGATCAAAGGATCTATGGTTATCCCTCGAGTCTTTCCCACGAGGCTTTCCCACGAGGCTTTCCCACAGGGCTGTCCCACGTGCACACGTGGTGGGACTCGATCCTCGGCTTGAACGTCAAGGCAGTGCAGGGAAAACAGGTTCCTCTCGAATGGACTGACACATCTGGGGGACTCTTGGAATGGTGGCACGACCCTGGAGTTCCTCTCGCCTTTCCTGTGGAGAGCGCCTCCTCTTGAGATGCGACGGGAACGCCGGGAATTCTTTCCCTAAGAAACAGGGAAAGGATCCCTCATCTCGAGCTAGGAGGCGGAAACGGGGCTCCCCTGGATGTGTGCGGGAACCTCGTGCTTCCTCTCGAGTGGAGACGGGTATGTCGGGGAACTTCTTGAGTTGCAGCAAGGGTGTGAAGGACCCTTTGGAAGTTCCAGTGTTTAGATGTGATTAGCCTCGAGAAGCCTCAGCGGAAATGGGCCTCATCTCGCCTGGAGGGCAAAACCTCCTGGATTTTCTCGAGTTGCGGCAGGTGCTCTCGACTTACGACCGGGACCTCAGGGACCCGCTCTGGTGGCCTCAGGAAAGGCCAGTCCCTATGCGAGTTCCTCGGGGGCCTCTCGGGATTCCTCTCCCGTCGATGCCGGGGCCTTAGACCTTGTGTGGAGTCGGGGCCGGAACCTGAGGATTCCTTTCCAGTGCTGACATGGATCTTGGGGTACTTCTGGAGTCTCCCCAGGGGAGTCAGTCCTCGTCTGGAATGCGGGCATGCACTTGCGCTATCCTTCAGAGCGGTAGCAGCAGTGTCAAGCAGTCGGCCGCGTGGATCAAAGGATCTATGGTTTTCCCTCGAGTCTTTCCCACGAGGCTTTCCCACGAGGCCTTCCCACAGGGCTGTCACACGTGCACACGTGGTGGGAGTCGATCCTTGGCTTGAACGTCAAGGCAGTGCAGGGAAAACAGGTTCCTCTGGAATGGACTGACATATCTGGGGGACACTTTGGATGGTGGCACGACGCTGGAGTCCTCTCGCCTTTCCTGTTGAGAGCGCCGCCTCTTGAGATGCGACAGGAACGCCGGGAATTCTTTCCCTACGAAACAGGGAAAGGATCCCTCATCTCGAGCTAGGAGGCGGAAACGGGGCTCCCCTGGATGTGTGCGGGACCCTCGTGCTTCCTCTCGAGTGGAGACGGGTATGTCGGGGAACTTCTTGAGTTGCAGCAAGGGTGTGAAGGACCCTTTGGAAGTTCCAGTGGTTAGACGTGATTAGCCTCGAGAAGCCTCAGCGGAAATGGGCCTCATCTCGCCTGGAGGGCAAAACCTCCTGGATTTTCTCGAGTTGCGGCAGGTGCTCTCGACTTACGACGGGGACCTCACGGACCCTCTCTGGTGGCCTCAGGAAAGGCCAGTCCCCATGCGAGTTCCTCGGGGGCCTCTCGGGATTCCTCTCCCGTCGATGCCGGGGCCTAAGACCTTGTGTGGAGTCGGGGCCGGAACCTGAGGATTCCTCTCCAGTGCTGACATGGATCTTGGGGTACTTCTGGAGTCTTCCTAGGGGAGTCAGTCCTCGTCTCGAATGCGGGCATGCACTTGTGCTTTCCTCCAGAGCGGTAGCAGCAGTGTCACGCAGTGCTCCGCGTGGATCAAAGGATCTATGGTTTTCTCTCGTGTCTTTCCCACGAGGCTTTCCCACGAGGCTTTCCCACAGGGCTGTCCCACGTGCACACGTGGTGGGAGTGGATCCTCGGCTTGAACGTCAAGGCAGTGCAGGGAAAACAGGTTCCTCTGGAATGGACTGACACATCTGGGGGACTCTTGGAATGGTGGCACGACCCTGGAGTTCCTCTCGCCTTTCCTGTGGAGAGCGCCTCCTCTTGAGATGCGACGGGAACGCCGGGAATTCTTTCCCTACGAAACAGGGAAAGGATCCCTCATCTCGAGCAAGTAGGCGGAAACGGGGCTCCCCTGGATGTGTGCGGGACACCACGTGCTTGCTATCGAGTGGAGACGGGTATGTCGGGGAACTTCTTGAGTTGCAGCAAGGGTGTGAAAGACCCTTTGGAAGTTCCAGTGGTTAGATGTGATTGGCCTCGAGAAGCCTCAGCGGAAATGGGCCTCATCTCGCCTGGAGGGCAAAACCTCCTGGATTTTCTCGAGTTACGGCAGGTGCTCTCGACTTACGACGGGGACCTCAGGAACCCGCTCTGGTGGCCACAGGAAAGGCCAGTCCCCATGCGACTTCCTCGGGGGCCTCTCGGGATTCCTCTCCCGTCGATGCCGGGGCATAAGACCTTGTGTGGAGTCGGGGCCGGAACCTGAGGATTCCTCTCCAGTGCTGACATGGACCTTGGGCTACTTCTGGAGTCTCCCCAGGGGAGTCAGTCCTCGTATCGAATGCGGGCATGCACTTGCGCTTTCCTCCAGAGCGGTAGCAGCAGTGTCACGCAGTCCGCTGCGTGGATCAAAGGATCTATGGTTTTCCTTCGAGTCTTTCCCACGAGGCTTTCCCACGAGGCTTTCCCTCAGGGCTGTCCCACGTGCGCACGTGGTGGGAGTCGATCCTCGGCTTGAACGTCAAGGCAGTGCAGGGAAAACAGGTTCCTCTGGAATGGACTGACACATCTGGGGACTCTTGGAATGGTGGCACGACCCTGGAGTTCCTCTCGCCTTTCCTGTGGAGAGCGCCTCCTCTTGAGATGCGACGGGAACGCCGGGAATTCTTTCCCTACGAAACAGGGAAAGGATCCCTCATCTCGAGCTAGGAGGCGGAAACGGGGCTCCCCTGGATGTGTGCGGGACCCACGTGCTTCCTCTCGAGTGCAGACGGGTATGTCGGGGAACTTCTTGAGTTGCAGCAAGGGTGTGAAGGACCCTTTGGAAGTTCCAGTGGTTAGACGTGATTAGCCTCGAGAAGCCTCAGCGGAAATGGGCCTCATCTCGCCTGGAGGGCAAAACCTCCTGGATTTTCTCGAGTTGCGGCAGGTGCTCTCGACTTACGACGGGGACCTCAGGGACCCGCTCTGGTGGCCTCAGGAAAGGCCAGTCCCCATGCGAGTTCCTCGGGGGCCTCTCGGGATTCCTCTCCCGTCGATGCCAGGGCCTAAGACCTTGTGTGGAGTCGGGGCCGGAACCTGAGGATTCCTCTCCAGTGCTGACATGGATCTTGGGGTACTTCTGGAGTCTCCCCAGGGGAGTCAGTCCTCGTCTCGAATGCGTGCATGCACTTGCGCTTTCCTCCAGAGCGGTAGCAGCAGTGTCACGCAGTCCGCCGCGTGGATCAAAGGATCTATGTTTTTCCCTCGAGTCTTTCCCACGAGGCTTTCCCACGAGGCTTTCCCACAGGGCTGTCCCACGTGCACACGTGGTGGGAGTCGATCCTCGGCTTGAACGTCAAGGCAGTGCAGGGAAAACAGGTTCCTCTGGAATGGACTGACACATCTGGGGACTCTTGGAATGGTGTCACGACCCTGGAGTTCCTCTCGCCTTTCCTGTGGAGAACGCCTCCTCTTGAGATGCGACGGGAACGCCGGAATTCTTTCCCTACGAAACAGGGAAAGGATCCCTCATCTCGAGCTAGGAGGCGGAAACAGGGCTCCCCTGGATGTGTGCGGGACCCACGTACTTCCACTCGAGTGGAGACGGGTATGTCGTGGAACTTCTTGAGTTGCAGCAAGGGTGTGAAGGACCCTTTGGAAGTTCCAGTGGTTAGACGTGATTAGCCTCGAGAAGCCTCAGCGGAAATGGGCCTCATCTCGCCTGGAGGGCAAAACCTCCTGGATTTTCTCGAGTTCGGGAGGTGCTCTCGACTTACGACGGGAACCTCAGGGACCCGCTCTGGTGGCCTCAGGAAAGGCCAGTCCCCATGCGAGTTCCTCGGGGGCCTCTCGGGATTCCTCTCCCGTCGATGCCGGGGCCTAAGACCTTGTGTGGAGTCGGGGCCGGAACCTGAGGATTCCTCTCCAGTGCTGACATGGTCCTTGGGCTACTTCTGGAGTCTCCCCAGGGGAGTCAGTCCTCGTCTCGAATGCGGGCATGCACTTGCGCTTTCCTCCAGAGCGGTAGCAGCAGTGTCACGCAGTCCGCTGCGTGGATCAAAGGATCTATGGTTTTCCTTCGAGTCTTTCCCACGAGGCTTTCCCACGAGGCTTTCCCTCAGGGCTGTCCCACGTGCACACGTGGTGGGAGTCGATCCTCGGCTTGAACGTCAAGGCAGTGCAGGGAAAACAGGTTCCTCTGGAATGGACTGACACATCTGGGGACTCTTGGAATGGTGGCACGACCCTGGAGTTCCTCTCGCCTTTCCTGTGGAGAGCGCCTCCTCTTGAGATGCGACGGGAACGCCGGGAATTCTTTCCCTACGAAACAGGGAAAGGATCCCTCATCTCGAGCTAGGAGGCGGAAACGGGGCTCCCCTGGATGTGTGCGGGACCCACGTGCTTCCTCTCGAGTGCAGACGGGTATGTCGGGGAACTTCTTGAGTTGCAGCAAGGGTGTGAAGGACCCTTTGGAAGTTCCAGTGGTTAGACGTGATTAGCCTCGAGAAGCCTCAGCGGAAATGGGCCTCATCTCGCCTGGAGGGCAAAACCTCCTGGATTTTCTCGAGTTGCGGCAGGTGCTCTCGACTTACGACGGGCACCTCAGGGACCCGCTCTGGTGGCCTCAGGAAAGGCCAGTCCCCATGCGAGTTCCTCGGGGGCCTCTCGGGATTCCTCTCCCGTCGATGCCGGGGCCTAAGACCTTGTGTGGAGTCGGGGCCGGAACCTGAGGATTCCTCTCCAGTGCTGACATGGATCTTGGGGTACTTCTGGAGTCTCCCCAGGGGAGTCAGTCCTCGTCTCGAATGCGGGCATGCACTTGCGCTTTCCTCCAGAGCGGTAGCAGCAGTGTCACGCAGTCCGCCGCGTGGATCAAAGGATGTATGGTTTTCCCTCGAGTCTTTCCCACGAGGCTTTCCCACGAGGCTTTCCCACAGGGCTGTCCCACGTGCACACGTGGTGGGACTCGATCCTCGGCTTGAACGTCAAGGCAGTGCAGGGAAAACAGGTTCCTCTCGAATGGACTGACACATCTGGGGGACTCTTGGAATGGTGGCACGACCCTGGAGTTCCTCTCGCCTTTCCTGTGGAGAGCGCCTCCTCTTGAGATGCGACGGGAACGCCGGGAATTCGTTCCCTACGAAACAGGGAAAGGATCCCTCATCTCGAGCTAGGAGGCGGAAACGGGGCTCCCCTGGATGTGTGCGGGACCCACGTGCTTCCTCTCGAGTGGAGACGGGTATGTCTGTGAACTTCTTGAGTTGCAGCAAGGGTGTGAAGGACCCTTTGGAAGTTCCAGTGGTTAGACGTAATTAGCCTCGAGAAGCCTCAGCGGAAATGGGCCTCATCTCGCCTGGAGGGCAAAACCTCCTGGATTTTATCGAGTTGCGGCAGGTGCTCTCGACTTACGACGGGGACCTCAGGGACCCGCTCTGGTGGCCTCAGGAAAGGCCAGTCCCCATGCGAGTTCCTCGGGGGCCTCTCGGGATTCCTCTCCCGTCGATGCCGGGGCCTAAGACCTTGTGTGGAGTCGGGGCCGGAACCTGAGGATTCCTCTCCAGTGCTGACATGGATCTTGGGGTACTTCTGGAGTCTCCCCAGGGGAGTCAGTCCTTGTCTCGAATGCGGGCATGCACTTGCGCTTTCCTCCACAGCGGTAGCAGCAGTGTCACGCAGTCCGCCGCGTGGATCAAAGGATCTATGGTTTTCCGTCGAGCCTTTCCCACGAGGCTTTCCCACGAGGCTTTCCCACAGGGCTGTCCCACGTGCACACGTGGTGGGAGTCGATCCTCGGCTTGAACGTCAAGGCAGTGCAGGGAAAACAGGTTCGTCTGGAATGGACTGACACATCTGGGGGACTCTTGGAATGGTGGCATGACCCTGGAGTTCCTCTCGCCTTTCCTGTGGAGAGCGCCTCCTCTTGAGATGCGACGGGAACGCCGGGAATTCTTTCCCTACGAAACAGGGAAAGGATCCCTCATCTCGAGATATGAGGCGGACACGGGGCTCCCCTGGATGTGTGCGGGACCCCACGTGCTTCCTCTCGAGTGGAGACGGGTATGTCGGGGAACTTCTTGAGTTGCAGCAATGGTGTGAAGGACCCTTTGCAAGTTCCAGTGGTTAGATGTGATTGGCCTCGAGAAGCCTCAGCGGAAATGGGCCTCATCTCGCCTGGAGGGCAAAACCACCTGGATTTTCTCGAGTTGCGGCAGGTGCTCTCGACTTACGACGGGGACCTCAGGGACCCGCTCTGGTGGCCTCAGGAAAGGCCAGTCCCCATGCGAGTTCCTCGGGGGCCTCTCGGGATTCCTCTCCCGTCGATGCCGGGGCCTAAGACCTTGTGTGGAGTCGGGGCCGGAACCTGAGGATTCCTCTCCAGTGCTGACATGGATCTTGGGGTACTTCTGGAGTCTCCCCAGGGGAGTCAGTCCTCGTCTCGAATGCGGGCATGCACTTGCGCTTTCCTCCAGAGCGGTAGCAGCAGTGTCACGCAGTCCGCCGCGTGGATCAAAGGTTCTATGGTTTTCCCTCGAGTCTTTCCCACGAGGCTTTCCCACGAGGCTTTCCCACAGGGCTGTCCCACGTGCACACGTGGTGGGAGTCGATCCTCGGCTTGAACGTCAAGGCAGTGCAGGGAAAACAGGTTCCTCTGGAATGGACTGACACATCTGGGGGACTCTTGGAATGGTGGCATGACCCTGGAGTTCCTCTCGCCTTTCCTGTGGAGAGCGCCTCCTCTTGAGATGCGACGGGAACGCCGGGAATTCTTTCCCTACGAAACAGGGAAAGGATCCCTCATCTCGAGCTAGGAGGAGGAAACGGGTCTCCCCTGGATGTGAGCGGGACACCACGTGCTTCCTCTCGAGTGGAGACGGGTATGTCGGGGAACTTCTTGAGTTGCAGCAAGGGTGTGAAGGACCCTTTGGAAGTTCCAGTGGTTAGATGTGATTGGCCTCGAGAAGCCTCAGCGGAAATGGGCCTCATCTCGCCTGGAGGGCAAAACCTCCTGGATTTTCTCGAGTTGCGGCAGGTGCTCTCGACTTACGTCGGGGACCTCAGGGAACCGCTCTGGTGGCCTCAGGAAAAACCAGTCCCCATGCGAGTTCCACGGGGGCCTCTCGGGATTCCTCTCCCGTCGATGCCGGGGCCTAAGACCTTGTGTGGAGTCGGGGCCGGAACCTGAGGATTCCTCTCCAGTGCTGACATGGATCTTGGGCTACTTCTGGAGTCTCCCCAGGGGAGTCAGTCCTCGTCTCGAATGCGGGCATGCACTTGCGCTTTCCTCCAGAGCGGTAGCAGCAGTGTCACGCAGTCCGCCGCGTGGATCAAAGGATCTATGGTTTTCCCTCGAGTCTTTCCCACGAGGCTTTCCCACGAGGCTTTCCCACAGGGCTGTCCCACGTGCACACGTGGTGGGAGTCGATCCTCGGCTTGAACGTCAAGGCAGTGCAGGGAAAACAGGTTCCTCTGGAATGGACTGACACACCTGGGGGACTCTTGGAATGGTGGCACGACCCTGGAGTTCCTCTCGCCTTTTCTGTGGAGAGCGCCTCCTCTTGAGATGCGACGGGAACGCCGGGAATTCTTTCCCTACGAAACAGGGAAAGGATCCCTCATCTCGAGCTAGGAGGCGGAAACGGGGCTCCCCTGGATGTGTGCGGGACCCACGTGCTTCCTCTCGAGTGGAGTCGGGTATGTCGGGGAACTTCTTGAGTTGCAGCAAGGGTGTGAAGGACCCTTTGGAAGTTCCAGTGGTTAGACGTGATTAGCCTCGAGAAGCCTCAGCGGAAATGGGCCTCATCTCGCCTGGAGGTGAAAACCTCCTGGATTTTCTCGAGTTGCGGCAGGTGCTCTCGACTTACGACGGGGACCTCAGGGACCCGCTCTGGTGGCCTCAGGAAAGGCCAGTCCCCATGCGAGTTCCTCGGGGGCCTCTCGGGATTCCTCTCCCGTCGATGCCGGGGCCTAAGACCTTGTGTGGAGTCGGGGCCGGAACCTGAGGATTCCTCTCCAGTGCTGACATGGATCTTGGGGTACTGCTGGAGTCTCCCCAGGGGAGTCAGTCCTCGTCTCGAATGCGGGCATGCACTTGCGCTTTCCTCCAGAGCGGTAGCAGCAGTGTCACGCAGTCCGCGGCGTGGATCAAAGGATCTATGGTTTTCCGTCGAGTCTTTCCCACGAGGCTTTCCCACGAGGCTTTCCCACAGGGCTGTCCCACGTGCACACGTGGTGGGAGTCGATCCTCGGCTTGAACGTCAAGGCAGTGCAGGGAAAACAGGTTTGTCTGGAATGGACTGACACATCTGGGGGACTCTTGGAATGGTGGCATAACCCTGGAGTTCCTCTCGCCTTTCCTGTGGAGAGCGCCTCCTCTTGAGATGCGACGGGAACGCCGGGAATTCTTTCCCTATGAAACAGGGAAAGGATCCCTCATCTCGAGCTAGGAGGCGGAAACGGGGCTCCCCTGGATGTGAGCGGGACACCACGTGCTTCCTCTCGAGTGCCGACGGGTATGTCGGGGAACTTCTTGAGTTGCAGCAAGGGTGCGAAGGACCCTTTGGAACTTCCAGTGGTTAGATGTGATTGGCCTCGAGAAGCCTCAGCGGAAATGGGCCTCATCTCGCCTGGAGGGCAAAACCTCCTGGATTTTCTCGAGTTGCGGCAGGTGCTCTCGACTTACGACGGGGACCTCAGGGACCCGATCTGGTGGCCTCAGGAACGGCCAGTCCCCATGCGAGTTCCTCGGGGGCCTCTCGGGATTCCTCTCCCGTCGATCCCAGGGCCTAAGACCTTGTGTGGAGTCCGGGCCGGAACCTGAGGATTCCTCTCCAGTGCTGACATGGATCTTGGGGTACTTCTGGAGTCTCCCCAGGGGAGTCAGTCCTCGTCTCGAATGCGGGCATGCACTTGCGCTTTCCTCCAGAGCGGTAGCAGCAGTGTCACGCAGTCCGCCGCGTGGATCAAAGGATCTATGGTTTTCCCTCGAGTCTTTCCCACGAGGCTTACCCACGAGGCTTTCCCACAGGGCTGTCCCACGTGCACACGTGGTGGGAGTCGATCCTCGGCTTGAACGTCAAGGTAGTGCAGGGAAAACAGGTTCCTCTGGAATGGACTGACACATCTGGGGGACTCTTGGAATGGTGGCACGACCCTGGAGTTCCTCTCGCCTTTCCTGTGGAGAGCGCCTCCTCTTGAGATGCGACGGGAACGCCTGGAATTCTTTCCCTACGAAACAGGGAAAGGATCCCTCATCTCGAGCTAGGAGGTGGAAACGGGGCTCCCCTGGATGTGTGTGGGACCCACGTGCTTCCTCTCGAGTGGAGACTTGTATGTCGAGGAACTTCTTGAGTTGCAGCAAGGGTGTGAAGGACCCTTTGGAAGTTCCAGTGGTTAGACGTGATTAGCCTCGAGAAGCCTCAGCGGAAATGGGCCTCATCTCGCATGGAGGGCACAACCTCCTGGATTTTCTCGAGTTGCGGCAGGTGCTCTCGACTTACGACGGGGACCTCAGGGACCCGCTCTGGTGGCCTCAGGAAAGGCCAGTCCCCATGCGAGTTCCTCGGGGGCCTCTCGGGATTCCTCTCCCGTCGATGTCGGGGCCTAAGACCTTGTGTGGAGTCGGGGCCGGAACCTGAGGATTCCTCTCCAGTGCTGACATGGATCTTGGGGTACTTCTGGAGTCTCCCCAGGGGAGTCAGTCCTTGTCTCGAATGCGGGCATGCACTTGGGCTTTCCTCCAGAGCGGCAGCGGCAGTGTCACGCAGTCCGCCGCATGGATCAAAGGATCTATGGTTTCCCTCGAGTCTTTCCCACGAGGCTTTCCCACGAGGCTTTCCCACAGGTCTGTCCCACGTGCACACGTGGTGGGAGTCGATCCTCGGCTTGAACGTCAAGGCAGTGCATGGAAAACAGGTTCCTCTGGAATGGACTGACACATCTGGGGGACTCTTGGAATGGTGGCACGACCCTGGAGTTCCTCTCGCCTTTCCTGTGGAGAGCGCCTCCTCTTGAGATGCGACGGGAACGCCGGGAATTCTTTCCCTACGAAACAGGGAAAGGATCCCTCATCTCGAGCTAGCAGGCGGAAACGGGGCTCCCCTGGATGTGGGCGGGACACCACGTGCTTCCTCTCGAGTGGAGACGGGTATGTCGGGGAACTTCTTGAGTTGCAGCAAGGGTGTGAAGGACCATTTGGAAGTTCCAGTGGTTAGACGTGATTAGCCTCGAGAAGCCTCAGCGGAAATGGGCCTCATCTCGCCTGGAGGTGAAAACCTCCTGGATTTTCTCGAGTTGCGGCAGGTGCTCTCGACTTACGACGGGGACCTCAGGGACCCGCTCTGGTGGCCTCAGGAAAGGCCAGTCCCCATGCGAGTTCCTCGGGGGCCTCTCGGGATTCCTCTCCCGTCGATGCCGGGGCCTAAGACCTTGTGTGGAGTCGGGGCCGGAACCTGAGGATTCCTCTCCAGTGCTGACATGGATCTTGGGGTACTGCTGGAGTCTCCCCAGGGGAGTCAGTCCTCGTCTCGAATGCGGGCATGCATTTGCGCTTTCCTCCAGAGCGGTAGCAGCAGTGTCACGCAGTCCGCGGCGTGGATCAAAGGATCTATGGTTTTCCGTCGAGTCTTTCCCACGAGGCTTTCCCACGAGGCTTTCCCACAGGGCTGTCCCACGTGCACACGTGGTGGGAGTCGATCCTCGGCTTGAACGTCAAGGCAGTGCAGGGAAAACAGGTTCGTCTGGAATGGACTGACACATCTGGGGGACTCTTGGAATGGTGGCATAACCCTGGAGTTCCTCTCGCCTTTCCTGTGGAGAGCGCCTCCTCTTGAGATGCGACGGGAACGCCGGTAATTCTTTCCCTACGAAACAGGGAAAGGATCCCTCATCTCGAGCTAGGAGGCGGAAACGGGGCTCCCCTGGATGTGAGCGGGACACCACGTGCTTCCTCTTGAGTGCCGACGGGTATGTCGGGGAACTTCTTGAGTTGCAGCAAGGGTGCGAAGGACCCTTTGGAACTTCCAGTGGTTAGATGTGATTGGCCTCGAGAAGCCTCAGCGGAAATGGGCCTCATCTCGCCTGGAGGGCAAAACCTCCTGGATTTTCTCGAGTTGCGGCAGGTGCTCTCGACTTACGACGGGGACCTCAGGGACCGCTCTGGTGGCCTCAGGAACGGCCAGTCCCCATGCGAGTTCCTCGGGGGCCTCTCGGGATTCCTCTCCCGTCGATCCCGGGGCCTAAGACCTTGTGTGGAGTCGGGGCCGGAACCTGAGGATTCCTCTCCAGTGCTGACATGGATCTTGGGGTACTTCTGGAGTCTCCCCAGGGGAGTCAGTCCTCGTCTCGAATGCGGGCATGCACTTGCGCTTTCCTCCAGAGCGGTAGCAGCAGTGTCACGCAGTCCGCCGCGTGGATCAAAGGATCTATGGTTTTCCCTCGAGTCTTTCCCACGAGGCTTTCCCACGAGGCTTTCCCACAGGGCTGTCCCACGTGCACACGTGGTGGGAGTCGATCCTCGGCTTGAACGTCAAGGCAGTGCAGGGAAAACAGGTTCCTCTGGAATGGACTGACACATCTGGGGGACTCTTGGAATGGTGGCACGACCCTGGAGTTCCTCTCGCCTTTCCTGTGGAGAGTGCCTCCTCTTGAGTTGCGACGGGGACGCCGGGAATTCTTTCCCTACGAAACAGGGAAAGGATCCCTCATCTCGAGCTAGGGGGCGGAAACGGAGCTCCCCTGGATGTGTGCAGGACCCCACGTGCTTCCTCTCGAGTGGAGACGGGTATGTCGGGGAACTTCTTGAGTTGCAGCAAGGGTGTGAAGGACCCTTTGGAAGTTCCAGTGGTTAGACGTGATTAGCCTCGAGAAGCCTCAGCGGAAATGGGCCTCATCTCGCCTGGAGGGCAAAACCTCCTGGATTTTCTCGAGTTGCGGCAGGTGCTCTCGACTTACGACGGGGAACTCAGGGACCCGCTCTGGTGGCCTCAGGAAAGGCCAGTCCCCATGCGAGTTCCTTGGAGGCCTCTCGGGATTCCTCTCCCGTCGATGCCGGGCCTAAGACCTTGTGTGGATTCGGGGCCGGAACCTGAGGATTCCTCTTCAGTGCTGACATGGATCTTGGGGTACTTCTGGAGTCTCCCCAGGGGAGTCAGTCCTCGTCTCGAATGCGGGCATGCACTTGCGCTTTCCTCCAGAGCGGTAGCAGCAGTGTCACGCAGTCCGCCGCGTGGATCAAAGGATCTATGGTTTTCCCTCGAGTCTTTCCCATGAGGCTTTCCCACGAGGCTTTCCCACAGGGCTGTCCCACGTGCACACGTGGTGGGAGTCGATCCTCGGCTTGAAAGTCAAGGCAGTGCATGGAAAACAGGTTCCTCTGGAATGGACTGACACATCTGGGGGACTCTTGGAATGGTGGCACGACCCTGGAGTTCCTCTCGCCTTTCCTGTGGAGAGCGCCTCCTCTTGAGATGCGACGGGAACGCCGGGAATTCTTTCCCTACGAAACAGGGAAAGGATCCCTCATCTCGAGCTAGGAGGCGGGACGGGGCTCCCCTGGATGTGTGTGGGACCCACGTGCTTCCTCTCGAGTGGAGACTTGTATGTCGAGGAACTTCTTGAGTTGCAGCAAGGGTGTGAAGGACCCTTTGGAAGTTCCAGTGGTTAGACGTGATTAGCCTCGAGAAGCCTCAGCGGAAATGGGCCTCATCTCGCATGGAGGGCAAAACCTCCTGGATTTTCTCGAGTTGCGGCAGGTGCTCTCGACTTACGACGGGGACCTCAGGGACCCGCTCTGGTGGCCTCAGGAAAGGCCAGTCCCCATGCGAGTTCCTCGGGGGCCTCTCGAGATTCCTCTCCCGTCGATGCCGGGGCCTAAGACCTTGTGTGGAGTCGGGGCCGGAACCTGAGGATTCCTCTCCAGTGCTGACATGGATCTTGGGGTATTTCTGGAGTCTCCCCAGGGGAGTCAGTCCTCGTCTCGAATGCGGGCATGCACTTGCGCTTTCCTCCAGAGCGGTAGCAGCAGTGTCACGCAGTCCGCCGCGTGGATCAAAGGATCTATGGTTTTCCCTCGAGTCTTTCCCACGAGGCTTTCCCACGAGGCTTTCCCACAGGGCTGTCCCACGTGCACACGTGGTGGGAGTCAATCCTCGGCTTGAACGTCAAGGCAGTGAAGGGAAAACAGGTTCCTCTGGAATGGACTGACACATCTGGGGGACTCTTGGAATGGTGTCTCGACCCTGGAGTTCCTCTCGCCTTTCCTGTGGAGAGCGCCTCCTCTTGAGATGCGACGGGAACGCCGGGAATTCTTTCCCTACGAAACAGGGAAAGGATCCCTCATCTCGAGCTAGGAGGCGGAAACGGGGCTCCCCTGGATGTGTGCGGGACCCCACGTGCTTCCTCTAGAGTGGAGACGGGTATGTCGGGGACCTTCTTGTGTTGCAGCAAGGGTGTGAAGGACCCTTTGGAAGTTCCAGTGGTTAGATGTGATTGGCCTCGAGAAGCCTCATCGGAAATGGGCCTCATCTAGCCTGGAGGGCAAAACCTCCTGGATTTTCTCGAGTTGCGGCAGTTGCTCTCGACTTACGACGAGGACCTCAGGGACCCGCTCTGGTGGCCTCAGGAAAGGCCAGTCCCCATGCGAGTTCCTCTGGGGATTCCTCTCCCGTCGATGCCGGGGCCTAAGACCTTGTGTGGAGTCGGGGCCGGAACCTGAGGATTCCTCTCCAGTGCTGACATGGATCTTGGGGTACTTCTGGAGGCTCCCCAGGGGAGTCAGTCCTCGTCTCGAATGCGGGCATGCACTTGCGCTTTCCTCCAGAGCGGTAGCAGCAGTGTCACGCAGTCCGCCTCATGGATCAAAGGATCTATGGTTTTCCCTCGAGTCTTTCCCACGAGGCTTTCCCACGAGGCTTTCCCACAGGGCTGTCCCACGTGCACACGTGGTGGGAGTCGATCCTCGGCTTGAACGTCAAGGCAGTGCATGGAAAACAGGTTCCTCTGGAATGGACTGACACATCTGGGGGACTCTTGGAATTGTGGCACGACCCTGGAGTTCCTCTCGCCTTTCCTGTGGAGAGCGCCTCCTCTTGAGATGCGACGGGAACGCCGGGAATTCTTTCCCTACGAAACTGGGAAAGGATCCCTCATCTCGAGCTAGGAGGCGGAAACGGGGCTCCCCTGGATGTGGGCGGGACACCACGTGCTTCCTCTCGAGTGGAGACGGGTATGTCGGGGAACTTCTTGAGTTGCAGCAAGGGTGTGAAGGACCCTTTGGAAGTTCCAGTGGTTAGACGTGATTAGCCTCGAGAAGCCTCAGCGGAAATGGGCCTCATCTCGCCTGGAGGGCAAAACCTCCTGGATTTTCTCGAGTTGCGGCAGGTGCTCTCGACTTATGACGGGGACCTCAGGGACCTGCTCTGGTGGCCTCAGGAAAGGCCAGTCCCCATGCGAGTTCCTCGGGGGCCTCTCGGGATTCCTCTCCCGTCGATGCCGGGGCCTAAGACCTTGTGTGGAGTCGGGGCCGGAACCAGAGGATTCCTCTCCAGTGCTGACATGGATCTTGGGGTACTTCTGGAGTCTCCCAAGGGGAGTCAGTCCTCGTCTCGAATGCGGGCATGCACTTGCGCTTTCCTCCAGAGCGGCAGCAGCAGTGTCACGCAGTCCGCCGCGTGGATCAAAGGATCTGTGGTTTTCCCTCAAGTCTTTCCCACGAGGCTTTCCCACGAGGCTTTCCCACAGGGCTGTCCCACGTGCACACGTGGTGGGAGTCGATCCTCGGCTTGAACGTCAAGGCAGTGAAGGGAAAACAGGTTCCTCTGGAATGGACTGACACATCTGGGGGACTCTTGGAATGGTGGCACGACCCTGGAGTTCCTCTCGCCTTTCCTGTGGAGAGCGCCTCCTCTTGAGATGCGACGGGAACGCCGGGAATTCTTTCCCTACGAAACAGGGAAAGGATCCCTCATCTCGAGCTAGGAGGCGGAAACGGGGCTCCCCTGGATGTGTGCGGGACCCCACGTGCTTGCTATCGAGTGAAGACGGGTATGTAGGGGACCTTCTTGAGTTGCAGCAAGGGTGAGAAGGACCCTTTGGAAGTTCCAGTGGTTAGACGTGATTGGCCTCGAGAAGCCTCAGCGGAAATGGGCCTCATCTCGCCTGGAGGGCAAAACCTCCTGGATTTTCTCGAGTTGCGGCAGGTGCTCTCGACTTACGACGAGGACCTCAGGGACCCGCTCTGGTGGCCTCAGGAAAGGCCAGTCCCCATGCGAGTTCCTCTGGGGATTCCTCTCCCTTCGATGCCGGGGCCTAAGACCTTGTGTGGAGTCGGGGCCGGAACCTGAGGATTCCTCTCCAGTGCTGACATGGATCTTGGGGTACTTCTGGAGTCTCCCCAGGGGAGTCAGTCCTCGTCTCGAATGCGGGCATGCACTTGGGCTTTCCTCCAGAGCGGCAGCGGCAGTGTCACGCAGTCCGCCGCATGGATCAAAGGATCTATGGTTTTCCCTCGAGTCTTTCCCACGAGGCTTTCCCACGAGGCTTTCCCACAGGGCTGTCCCACGTGCACACGTGGTGGGAGTCGATCCTCGGCTTGAACGTCAAGGCAGTGCAGGGAAAACAGGTTCGTCTGGAATGGACTGACACATCTGGGGGACTCTTGGAATGGTGGCATGACCCTGGAGTTCCTCTCGCCTTTCCTGTGGAGAGCGCCTCCTCTTGAGATGCGACGGGAACGCCGGGAATTCTTTCCCTACGAAACAGGGAAAGGATCCCTCATCTCGAGCTAGGGGGCGGAAACGGAGCTCCCCTGGATGTGTGCAGGACCCCACGTGCTTCCTCTAGAGTGGAGACGGGTATGTCGGGGAACTTCTTGAGTTGCAGCAAGGGTGTGAAGGACCCTTTGGAAGTTCCAGTGGTTAGACGTGATTAGCCTCGAGAAGCCTCAGCGGAAATGGGCCTCATCTCGCATGGAGGGCAAAACCTCCTGGATTTCCTCGAGTTGCGGCAGGTGCTCTCGACTTACGACGGGGACCTCAGGGACCCGCTCTGGTGGCCTCAGGAAAGGCCAGTCCCCATGCGAGTTCCTCGGGGGCCTCTCGAGATTCCTCTCCCGTCGATGCCGGGGCCTAAGACCTTGTGTGGAGTCGGGGCCGGAACCTGAGGATTCCTCTCCAGTGCTGACATGGATCTTGGGGTACTTCTGGAGGCTCCCCAGGGGAGTCAGTCCTCGTCTCGAATGCGGGCATGCACTTGCGCTTTCCTCCAGAGCGGTAGCAGCAGTGTCACGCAGTCCGCCGCATGGATCAAAGGATCTATGGTTTTCCCTCGAGTCTTTCCCACGAGGCTTTCCCACGAGGCTTTCCCACAGGGCTGTCCCACGTGCACACGTGGTGGGAGTCGATCCTCGGCTTGAACGTCAAGGCAGTGCATGGAAAACAGGTTCCTCTGGAATGGACTGACACATCTGGGGGACTCTTGGAATGGTGGCACGACCCTGGAGTTCCTCTCGCCTTTCCTGTGGAGAGCGCCTCCTCTTGAGATGCGACGGGAACGCCGGGAATTCTTTCCCTACGAAACTGGGAAAGGATCCCTCATCTCGAGCTAGGAGGCGGAAACGGGGCTCCCCTGGATGTGGGCGGGACACCACGTGCTTCCTCTCGAGTGGAGACGGGTATGTCGGGGAACTTCTTGAGTTGCAGCAAGGGTGTGAAGGACCCTTTGGAAGTTCCAGTGGTTAGACGTGATTAGCCTCGAGAAGCCTCAGCGGAAATGGGCCTCATCTCGCCTGGAGGGCAAAACCTCCTGGATTTTCTCGAGTTGCGGCAGGTGCTCTCGACTTACGACGGGGACCTCAGGGACCCGCTCTGGTGGCCTCAGGAAAGGCCAGTCCCCATGCGAGTTCCTCGGGGGCCTCTCGGGATTCCTCTCCCGTCGATGCCGGGGCCTAAGACCTTGTGTGGAGTCGGGGCCGGAACCAGAGGATTCCTCTCCAGTGCTGACATGGATCTTGGGGTACTTCTGGAGTCTCCCCAGGGGAGTCAGTCCTCGTCTCGAATGCGGGCATGCACTTGCGCTTTCCTCCAGAGCGGCAGCAGCAGTGTCACGCAGTCCGCCACGTGGATCAAAGGATCTGTGGTTTTCCCTCAAGTCTTTCCCACGAGGCTTTCCCACGAGGCTTTCCCACAGGGCTGTCCCACGTGCACACGTGGTGGGAGTCGATCCTCGGCTTGAACGTCAAGGCAGTGAAGGGAAAACAGGTTCCTCTGGAATGGACTGACACATCTGGGGGACTCTTGGAATGGTGGCACGACCCTGGAGTTCCTCTCGCCTTTCCTGTGGAGAGCGCCTCCTCTTGAGATGCGACGGGAACGCCGGGAATTCTTTCCCTACGAAACAGGGAAAGGATCCCTCATCTCGAGCTAGGAGGCGGAAACGGGGCTCCCCTGGATGTGTGCGGGACCCCACGTGCTTGCTATCGAGTGAAGACGGGTATGTCGGGGACCTTCTTGAGTTGCAGCAAGGGTGAGAAGGACCCTTTGGAAGTTCCAGTGGTTAGACGTGATTGGCCTCGAGAAGCCTCAGCGGAAATGGGCCTCATCTCGCCTGGAGGGCAAAACCTCCTGGATTTTCTCGAGTTGCGGCAGGTGCTCTCGACTTACGACGAGGACCTCAGGGACCCGCTCTGGTGGCCTCAGGAAAGGCCAGTCCCCATGCGAGTTCCTCTGGGGATTCCTCTCCCGTCGATGCCGGGGCCTAAGACCTTGTGTGGAGTCGGGGCCGGAACCTGAGGATTCCTCTCCAGTGCTGACATGGATCTTGGGGTACTTCTGGAGTCTCCCCAGGGGAGTCAGTCCTCGTCTCGAATGCGGGCATGCACTTGGGCTTTCCTCCAGAGCGGCAGCGGCAGTGTCACGCAGTCCGCCGCATGGATCAAAGGATCTATGGTTTTCCCTCGAGTCTTTCCCACGAGGCTTTCCCACGAGGCTTTCCCACAGGGCTGTCCCACGTGCACACGTGGTGGGAGTCGATCCTCGGCTTGAACGTCAAGGCAGTGCAGGGAAAACAGGTTCGTCTGGAATGGACTGACACATCTGGGGGACTCTTGGAATGGTGGCATGACCCTGGAGTTCCTCTCGCCTTTCCTGTGGAGAGCGCCTCCTCTTGAGATGCGACGGGAACGCCGGGAATTCTTTCCCTACGAAACAGGGAAAGGATCCCTCATCTCGAGCTAGGAGGCGGAAACGGGGCTCCCCTGGATGTGAGCGGGACACCACGTGCTTCCTCTCGAGTGCAGACGGGTATGTCGGGGAACTTCTTGAGTTGCAGCAAGGGTGCGAAGGACCCTTTGGAACTTCCAGTGGTTAGATGTGATTGGCCTCGAGAAGCCTCAGCGGAAATGGGCCTCATCTCGCCTGGAGGGCAAAACCTCCTGGATTTTCTCGAGTTGCGGCAGGTGCTCTCGACTTACGACGGGGACCTCAGGGACCCGCTCTGGTGGCCTCAGGAAAGGCCAGTCCCCATGCGAGTTCCTCGGGGGCCTCTCGAGATTCCTCTCCCGTCGATGCCGGGGCCTAAGACCTTGTGTGGAGTCGGGGCCGGAACCTGAGGATTCCTCTCCAGTGCTGACATGGATCTTGGGGTATTTCTGGAGTCTCCCCAGGGGAGTCAGTCCTCGTCTCGAATGCGGGCATGCACTTGCGCTTTCCTCCAGAGCGGTAGCAGCAGTGTCACGCAGTCCGCCGCGTGGATCAAAGGATCTATGGTTTTCCCTCGAGTCTTTCCCACGAGGCTTTCCCACGAGGCTTTCCCACAGGGCTGTCCCACGTGCACACGTGGTGGGAGTCGATCCTCGGCTTGAACGTCAAGGCAGTGAAGGGAAAACAGGTTCCTCTGGAATGGACTGACACATCTGGGGGACTCTTGGAATGGTGTCTCGACCCTGGAGTTCCTCTCGCCTTTCCTGTGGAGAGCGCCTCCTCTTGAGATGCGACGGGAACGCCGGGAATTCTTTCCCTACGAAACAGGGAAAGGATCCCTCATCTCGAGCTAGGAGGCGGAAACGGGGCTCCCCTGGATGTGTGCGGGACCCCACGTGCTTCCTCTAGAGTGGAGACGGGTATGTCGGGGAACTTCTTGTGTTGCAGCAAGGGTGTGAAGGACCCTTTGGAAGTTCCAGTGGTTAGATGTGATTGGCCTCGAGAAGCCTCAGCGGAAATGGGCCTCATCTAGCCTGGAGGGCAAAACCTCCTGGATTTTCTCGAGTTGCGGCAGTTGCTCTCGACTTACGACGAGGACCTCAGGGACCCGCTCTGGTGGCCTCAGGAAAGGCCAGTCCCCATGCGAGTTCCTCTGGGGATTCCTCTCCCGTCGATGCCGGGGCCTAAGACCTTGTGTGGAGTCGGGGCCGGAACCTGAGGATTCCTCTCCAGTGCTGACATGGATCTTGGGGTACTTCTGGAGTCTCCCCAGGGGAGTCAGTCCTCGTCTCGAATGCGGGCATGCACTTGCGCTTTCCTCCAGAGCGGTAGCAGCAGTGTCACGCAGTCCGCCGCGTGCATCAAAGGATCTATGGTTTTCCCTCGAGTCTTTCCCACGAGGCTTTCCCACGAGGCTTTCCCACAGGACTGTCCCACGTGCACACGTGGTGGGAGTGGATCCTCGGCTTGAACGTCAAGGCAGTGTAGGGAAAACAGGTTCCTCTGGAATAGACTGACACATCTGGGGGACTCTTGGAATGGTGTCACGACCCTGGAGTTCCTCTCGCCTTTCCTGTGGAGAGCGCCTCCTCTTGAGATGCGACGGGAACGCCGGGAATTCTTTCCCTACGAAACAGGGAAAGGATCCCTCATCTCGAGCTAGGAGGCGGAAATGGGGCTCCCCTGGATTTTTGCGGGACCCCACGTGCTTCCTCTCTAGTGGAGACGGGTATGTCGGGGAACTTCTTGAGTTGCAGCAAGGGTGTGAAAGACCCTTTGGAAGTTCCAGTGGTTAGACGTGATTAGCCTCGAGAAGCCTCAGCGGAAATGGGCCTCATCTCGCCTGGAGGGCAAAACCTCCTGGATTTTCTCAAGTTGCGGCAGGTGCTCTCGACTTACGACGGGGACCTCAGGGACCCGCTCTGGTGGCCTCAGGAAAGGCCAGTCCCCATGCGACTTCCTCGGGGGCCTCTCGGGATTCCTCTCCCGTCGATGCCGGGGCCGAAGACATTGTGTGGAGTCGGGGCCGGAACCTGAGGATTCCTCTCCAGTGCTGACATGGATCTTGGGGTACTTCTGGAGTCTCCCCAGGGGAGTCAGTCCTCGTCTGGAATGCGGGCATGCACTTGCGCTATCCTCCAGAGCGGTAGCAGCAGTGTCAAGCAGTCCGCCGCGTGCATCAAAGGATCTATGGTTTTCCCTCGAGTCTTTCCCACGAGGCTTTCCCACGAGGCCTTCCCACAGGGCTGTCCCACGTGCACACGTGGTGGGAGTCGATCCTCGGCTTGAACGTCAAGGCAGTGCAGGGAAAACAGGGTCCTCTGGAATGGACTGACATATCTGGGGGACACTTTGGATGGTGGCACGACGCTGGAGTCCTCTCGCCTTTCCTGTGGAGAGCGCCTCCTCTTGAGATGCGACGGGAACGCCGGGAATTCTTTCCCTACGAAACAGGGAAAGGATCCCTCATCTCGAGCTAGGAGGCGGAAAAGGGGCTCCCCTGGATGTGTGGGGGAACCTCGTGCTTCCTCTCGAGTGGAGACGGGTATGTCGGGGAACTTCTTGAGTTGCAGCAAGGGTGTGAAGGACCCTTTGGAAGTTCCAGTGTTTAGATGTGATTAGCCTCGAGAAGCCTCAGCGGAAATGGGCCTCATCTCGCCTGGAGGGCAAAACCTCCTGGATTTTCTCGAGTTGCGGCAGGTGCTCTCGACTTACGACCGGGACCTCAGGGACCCGCTCTGGTGGCCTCAGGAAAGGCCAGTCCCCATGCGAGTTCCTCGGGGGCCTCTCGGGATTCCTCTCCCGTCGATGCCGGGGCCTAAGACCTTGTGTGGAGTCGGGGCCGGAACCTGAGGATTCCTCTCCAGTGTTGACATGGATCTTGGGGTACTTCTGGAGTCTCCCCAGGGGAGTCAGTCCTCGTCTCGAATGCGGGCATGCATTTGCGCTTTCCTCCAGAGCGGTAGCAGCAGTGTCACGCAGTCCGCCGCGTGGATCAAAGGATCTATGGTTTTCCCTCGAGTCTTTCCCACGAGGCTTTCCCACGAGGCTTTCCCACAGGGCTGTCCCACGTGCACACGTGGTGGGAGTGGATCCTCGGCTTGAACGTCAAGGCAGTGCAGGGAAAACAGGTTCCTCTGGAATGGACTGACACATCTGGGGGACTCTTGGAATGGTGTCACGACCCTGGAGTTCCTCTCGCCTTTCCTGTGGAGAGCGCCTCCTCTTGAGATGCGACGGGAACGCCGGGAATTCTTTCCCTACGAAACAGGGAAAGGATCCCTCATCTCGAGCTAGGAGGCGGAAACGGGGCTCCCCTGGATGTGTGCGGGACCCACGTGCTTCCTCTCGAGTGGAGACGGGTATGTCGGGGAACTTCTTGAGTTGCAGCAAGGGTGTGAAGGACCCTTTGTAAGTTCCAGTGGTTAGACGTGATTAGCCTCGAGAAGCCTCAGCGGAAATGGGCCTCATCTCGCCTGGAGGGCAAAACCTCCTGGATTTTCTCGAGTTGCGGCAGGTGCTCTCGACTTACGACGGGGACCTCAGGGACCCGCTCTGGTGGCCTCAGGAAAGGCCAGTCCCCATGCGAGTTCCTCGGGGGCCTCTCGGGATTCGTCTCCCGTCGATGCCGGGGCCTAAGACCTTGTGTGGAGTCGGGGCCGGGACCTGAGGATTCCTCTCCAGTGCTGACATGGATCTTGGGGTACTTCTGGAGTCTCCCCAGGGGAATCAGTCCTCGTCTCGAATGCGGGCATGCACTTGCGCTTTCCTCCAGAGCGGTAGCAGCAGTGTCACGCAGTCCGTCGCGTGGATCAAAGGATCTATGGTTTTCCCTCGAGTCTTTCCCACGAGGCATTCCCAGGAGGCTTTCCACAGGGCTGTCCCACGTGCACACGTGGTGGGACTCGATCCTCGGCTTGAACGTCAAGGCAGTGCAGGGAAAACATGTTCCTCTGGAATGGACTGACACATCTGGGGGACTCTTGGAATGGTGGCACGACCCTGGAGTTCCTCTCGCTTTTCCTGTGGAGAGCGCCTCCTCTTGAGATGCGACGGGAACGCCGGGAATTCTTTCCTTACGAAACAGGGAAAGGATCCCTCATCTCGAGCTAGGAGGCGGAAACGGGGCTCCCCTGGATGTGTGCGGGACCCCACGTGCTTCCTCTCGAGTGGAGACGGGTATGTCGGGGAACTTCTTGAGTTGCAGCAAGGGTGTGAAGGACCCTTTGGAAGTTCCAGTGGTTAGAAGTGATTAGCCTAGAGAAGCCTCAGCGGAAATGGGCCTCATCTCGCCTGGAGGGCAAAACCTCCTGGATTTTCTCGAGTTGCGGCAGGTGCTCTCGACTTACGATGGGGACCTCAGGGTCCCGCTCTGGTGGCCTCAGGAAAGTCCAGTCCCCATGCGAGTTCCTCGGGGGCCTCTCGGCATTCCTCTCCCGTCGATGCCGGGGCCTAAGATCTTGTGTGGAGTCGGGGCCGGAACCTGAGGATTCCTCTCCAGTGCTGACATGGATCTTGGGGTACTTCTGGAGTCTCCCCAGGGGAGTCAGTCCTCGTCTCGAATGCGGGCATGCACTTGCGCTTTCCTCCAGAGCGGTAGCAGCAGTGTCACGCAGTCCGCCGCGTGGATCAAAGGATCTATGGTTTTCCCTCGAGTCTTTCCCACGAGGCTTTCCCACGAGGCTTTCCCACAGGGCTGTCCCACGTGCACACGTGGTGGGAGTCGATCCTCGGCTTGAACGTCAAGGCAGTGCAGGGAAAACAGGTTCCTCTGGAATGGACTGACACATCTGGGGGACTCTTGGAATGGTGGCACGACCCTGGAGTTCCTCTCGCCTTTCCTGTGGAGAGCGCCTCCTCTTGAGATGGGACGGGAACGCCGGGAATTCTTTCCCTACGAAACAGGGAAAGGATCCCTCATCTCGAGCTAGGAGGCGGAAACGGGGCTCCCCTGGATGTGTGCGGGACCCCACGTGCTTCCTCTCGAGTGCAGACGGGTATGTCGGGGAACTTCTTGAGTTGCAGCAAGGGTATGAAGGACCCTTTGGAAGTTCCAGTGGTTAGATGTGATTGGCCTCGAGAAGCCTCAGCGGAAATGGGCCTCATCTCGCCTGGAGGGCAAAACCTCCTGGATTTTCTCGAGTTGCGGCAGGTGCTCTCGACTTACGACGGGGACCTCAGGGACCCGCTCTGGTGGCCTCAGGAAAGGCCAGTCCCCATGCGAGTTCCTCGGGGGCCTCTCGGGATTCCTCTCCCGTCGATGCCGGGGCCTAAGACCTTGTGTGGAGTCGGGGCCGGAACCTGAGGATTCCTCTCCAGTGCTGACATGGATCTTGGGGTACTTCTGGAGTCTCCCCAGGGGAGTCAGTCCTCGTCTCGAATGCGGGCATGCACTTGCGCTTTCCTCCAGAGCGGTAGCAGCAGTGTCACGCAGTCCGCCGCGTGGATCAAAGGATCTATGGTTTTCCCTCGAGTCTTTCCCACGAGGCTTTCCCACGAGGCTTTTCCACAGGGCTGTCCCACGTGCACACGTGGTGGGAGTCGATCCTCGGCTTGAACGTCAAGGCAGTGCAGGGAAAACAGGTTCCTCTGGAATGGACTGACACATCTGGGGGACTCTTGGAATGGTGGCACGACCCTGGAGTTCCTCTCGCCTTTCCTGTGGAGAGCGCCTCCTCTTGAGATGCGACGGGAACGCCGGGAATTCTTTCCCTACGAAACAGGGAAAGGATCCCTCATCTCGAGCTAGGAGGCGGCAACGGGGCTCCCCTGGATGTGTGCGGGACCCACGTGCTTCCTCTCCAGTGGAGACGGGTATGTCGGGGAACTTCTTGAGTTGCAGCAAGGGTGTGAAGGACCCTTTGGAAGTTCCAGTGGTTAGACGTGATTGGCCTCGAGAAGCCTCAGCGGAAATGGGCCTCATCGCGCCTGGAGGGCAAAACCTCCTGGATTTTCTCGAGTTGCGGCAGGTGCTCTCGACTTACGACGGTGACCTCAGGGACCCGCTCTGGTGGCCTCAGGAAAGGCCAGTCCCCATGCGAGTTCCTCGGGGGCGTCTCGGGATTCCTCTCCCGTCGATGCCGGGGCCTAAGACCTTGTGTGGAGTCGGGGCCGGAACCTGAGGATTCCTCTCCAGTGCTGACATGGATCTTGGGGTACTTCTGGAGTCTCCCCAGGGGAGTCAGTCCTCGTCTCGAATGCGGGCATGCACTTCCGCTTTCCTCCAGAGCGGTAGCAGCAGTGTCACGCAGTCCGCCGCGTGGATCAAAGGATCTACGTTTTTCCCTCGAGTCTTTCCCACGAGGCTTTCCCACGAGGCTTTCCCACAGGGCTGTCCCACGTGCACACGTGGTGGGAGTCGATCCTCGGCTTGAACGTCAAGGCAGTGCAGGGAAAACAGGTTCCTCTGGAATGGACTGACATGTCTGGGGGACTCTTGGAATGGTGGCACGACCCTGGAGTTCCTCTCGCCTTTCCTGTGGAGAGCGCCTCCTCTTGAGATGTGACGGGAACGCCGGGAATTCTTTCCCTACGAAACAGGGAAAGGATCCCTCATCTCGAGCTAGGAGGCGGAAACGGGGCTCCCCTGGATGTGTGCGCGACCCCACGTGCTTCCTCTCGAGTGGAGACGGGTATGTCGGGGAACTTCTTGAGTTGCAGCAAGGGTGTGAAGGACCCTTTGGAAGTTCCAGTGGTTAGACGTGATTGGCCTCGAGAAGCCTCAGCGGAAATGGGATTCATCGCGCCTGGAGGGCAAAACCTCCTGGATTTTCTCGAGTTGCGGCAGGTGCTCTCGACTTACGACGGGGACCTCAGGGACCCGCTCTGGTGGCCTCAGGAAAGGCCAGTCCCCATGCGAGTTCCTCGGGGTCCTCTCGGGATTCCTCTCCCGTCGATGCCGGGGCCTAAGACCTTGTGTGGAGTCGGGGCCGGAACCTGAGGATTCCTCTCCAGTGCTGACATGGATCTTGGGGTACTTCTGGAGTCTCCCCAGGGGAGTCAGTCCTCGTCTCGAATGCGGGCATGCACTTCCGCTTTCCTCCAGAGCGGTAGCAGCAGTGTCACGCAGTCCGCCCCGTGGATCAAAGGATCTACGTTTTTCCCTCGAGTCTTTCCCACGAGGCTTTCCCACGAGGCTTTCCCACAGGGCTGTCCCACGTGCACACGTGGTGGGAGTCGATCCTCGGCTTGAACGTCAAGGCAGTGCAGGGAAAACAGGTTCCTCTGGAATGGACTGACATGTCTGGGGGACTCTTGGAATGGTGGCACGACCCTGGAGTTCCTCTCGCCTTTCCTGTGGAGAGCGCCTCCTCTTGAGATGTGACGGGAACGCCGGGAATTCTTTCCCTACGAAACAGGGAAAGGATCCCTCATCTCGAGCTAGGAGGCGGAAACGGGGCTCCCCTGGATGTGTGCGGGACCCCACGTGCTTCCTCTCGAGTGGAGACGGGTATGTCGGGGAACTTCTTGAGTTGCAGCAATGGTGTGAAGGACCCTTTGGAAGTTCCAGTGGTTAGATGTGATTGGCCTCGAGAAGCCTCAGCGGAAATGGGCCTCATCTCGCCTGGAGGGCAAAACCTCCTGGATTTTCTCGAGTTGCGGCAGGTGCTCTCGACTTACGACGGGGACCTCAGGGACCCGCTCTGGTGGCCTCAGGAAAGGCCAGTCCCCATGCGAGTTCCTCGGGGGCGTCTCGGGATTCCTCTCCCGTCGATGCCGGGGCCTAAGACCTTGTGTGGAGTCAGGGCCGGAACCTGAGGATTCCTCTCCAGTGCTGACATGGATCTTGGGGTACTTCTGGAGTCTCCCCAGGGGAGTCAGTCCTCGTCTCGAATGCGGGCATGCACTTGCGCTTTCCTCCAGAGTGGTAGCAGCAGTGTCACGCAGTCCGCCGCGTGGATCAAAGGATCTATGGTTTTCCCTCGAGTCTTTCCCACGAGGCTTTCCCACGAGGCTTTCCCACAGGGCTGTCCCACGTGCACACGTGTTGGGAGTCGATCCTCGGCTTGAACGTCAAGGCAGTGCAGGGAAAACAGGTTCCTCTGGAATGGACTGACACATCTGGGGGACTCTTGGAATGGTGGCACGACCCTGGAGTTCCTCTCGCCTTTCCTGTGGAGAGCGCCTCCTCTTGAGATGCGACGGGAATGCCGGGAATTCTTTCCCTACGAAACAGGGAAAGGATCCCTCATCTCGAGCTAGGAGGCGGAAACGGGGCTCCCCTGGATGTGTGCGGGACACCACGTGCCTCCTCTCGAGTGCAGACGGGTATGTCGGGGAACTTCTAGAGTTGCAGCAAGGGTGTGAAGGACCCTTTGGAAGGTCCAGTGGTTACATGTGATTGGCCTCGAGAAGCCTCAGCGGAAATGGGCCTCATCTCGCCTGGAGGGCATAACCTCCTGGATTTTCTCGAGTTGCGGCAGGTGCTCTCGACTTACGACGGGGACCTCAGGGACCCGCTCTGGTGGCCTCAGGAAAGGCCAGTCCCCATGCGATTTCCTCGGGGGCCTCTCGGGATTCCTCTCCCCTCGATGCCCTGGCCTAAGACCTTGTGTTGAGTCGGGGCCGGAACATGAGGATTCCTCTCCAGTGCTGGCATGGATCTTGGGGTACTTCTGGAGTCTCCCCAGGGGAGTCTGTCCTCGTCTCGAATGCGGGCATGCACTTGCGCTTTCCTCCATAGCGGTAGCAGCAGTGTCACGCAGTCCGCCGCATGGATCAAAGGATCTATGGTTTTCCCTCGAGTCTTTCCCACGAGGCTTTCCCACGAGGCTTTCCCACAGGGCTGTCCCACGTGCACACGTGGTGGGAGTCGATCCTCGGCTTGAACGTCAAGGCAGTGCAGGGAAAACAGGTTCCTCTGGAATGGACTGACACATCTGGGGGACTCTTGGAATGGTGGCACGACCCTGGAGTTCCTCTCGCCTTTCCTGTGGAGAGCGCCTCCTCTTGAGATGCGACGGGAATGCCGGGAATTCTTTCCCTACGAAACAGGGAAAGGATCCCTCATCTCGAGCTAGGAGGCGGAAACGGGGCTCCCCTGGATGTGTGCGGGACACCACGTGCTTCCTCTCGAGTGCAGACGGGTATGTCGGGGAACTTCTAGAGTTGCAGCAAGGGTGTGAAGGACCCTTTGGAAGGTCCAGTTGTTAGATGTGATTGGCCTCGAGAAGCCTCAGCGGAAATGGGCCTCATCTCGCCTGGAGGGCATAACCTCCTGGATTTTCTCGAGTTGCGGCAGGTGCTCTCGACTTACGACGGGGACCTCAGGGACCCGCTCTGGTGGCCTCAGGAAAGGCCAGTCCCCATGCGATTTCCTCGGGGGCCTCTCGGGTTTCCTCTCCCCTCGATGCCGTGGCCTAAGACCTTGTGTTGAGTCGGGGCCGGAACATGAGGATTCCTCTCCAGTGCTGACATGGATCTTGGGGTACTTCTGGAGTCTCCCCAGGGGAGTCAGTCCTCGTCTCGAATGCGGGCATGCACTTGCGCTTTCCTCCAGAGCGGTAGCAGCAGTGTCACGCAGTCCGAAGCATGGATCAAAGGATCTATGGTTTTCCCTCGAGTCTTTCCCACGAGGCTTTCCCACGAGGCTTTCCCACAAGGCTGTCCCACGTGCACACGTGGTGGGAGTCGATCCTCGGCTTGAACGTCAAGGCAGTGCAGGGAAAACAGGTTCCTCTGGAATGGACTGACACATCTGGGGGACTCTTGGAATGGTGGCATGACCCTGGAGTTCCTCTCGCCTTTCCTGTGGAGAGCGCCACCTCTTGAGATGCGACGGGAACGCCGGGAATTCTTTCCAACGAAACAGGGAAAGGATCCCTCATCTCGAGCTAGGAGGCGGCAACGGGGCTCCCCTGGATGTGTGCGGGACCCCACGTGCTTCCTCTCGAGTGGAGACGGGTATGTCGGGGAACTTCTTGAGTTGCAGCAATGGTGTGAAGGACCATTTGGAAGTTCCAGTGGTTAGATGTGATTGGCCTCGAGAAGCCACAGCGGAAATGTGCCTCATCTCGCCTGGAGGGCAAAACCTCCTGGATTTTCTCGAGTTGCGGCAGGTGCTCTCGACTTACGACGGGGACCTCAGGGACCCGCTCTGGTGGCCTCTGGAAAGGCCAGTCCCCATGCGAGTTCCTCGGGGGCCTCTCGGGATTCCTCTCCCGTCGATGCCGGGGCCTAAGACCTTGTGTGGAGTCGGGGCCGGAACCTGAGGATTCCTCTCCAGTGCTGACATGGATCTTGGGGTACTTCTGGAGTCTCCCCTGGGGAGTCAGTCCTCGTCTCGAATGCGGGCATGCACTTGCGCTTTCCTCCAGAGCGGTAGCAGCAGTGTCACGCAGTCCGCCGCGTGGATCAAAGGATCTATGGTTTTCCCTCGAGTCTTTCCCACGATGCTTTCCCACGAGGCTTTCCCACAGGGCTGTCCCACGTGCACACGTGGTGGGAGTCGATCCTCGGCTTGAACGTCAAGGCAATGCAGGGAAAACAGGTTCCTCTGGAATGGACTGACACATCTGGGGGACTCTTGGAATGGTGTCACGACCCTGGAGTTCCTCTAGCCTTTCCTTTGGAGAGCGCCTCCTCTTGAGATGCGACGGGAACGCCGGGAATTCTTTCCCTACGAAACAGGGAAAGGATCCCTCATCTCGAGCTAGGAGGCGGAAACAGGGCTCCCCTGGATGTGTGCGGGACCCCACGTGCTTCCTCTCGAGTGCAGACGGGTATGTCGTGGAACTTCTTGAGTTGCAGCAATGGTGTGAAGGACCCTTTGGAAGTTCCAGTGGTTAGATGTGATTGGCCTCGAGAAGCCTCAGCGGAAATGGGCTTCATCTCGCCTGGAGGGCAAAACCTCCTGGATTTTCTCGAGTTGCGGCAGGTGCTCTCGACTTACGACGGGGACCTCAGGGAACCGCTCTGGTGGCCTCAGGAAAGGCCAGTCCCCATGCGATTTCCTCGGAGGCCCCTCGGGATTCCTCTCCCCTCGATGCCGTGGCCTAAGACCTTGTGTTGAGTCGGGGCAGGAACATGAGGATTCCTCTCCAGTGCTGACATGGATCTTGGGGTACTTCTGTAGTCTCCCCAGGGGAGTCAGTCCTCGTCTCGAATGCGGGCATGCACTTGCGCTTTCCTCCAGAGCGGTAGCAGCAGTGTCACGCATTCCGCCGCATGGATCAAAGGATCTATGGTTTTCCCTCGAGTCTTTCCCACGAGGCTTTCCCACGAGGCTTTCCCACAGGGCTGTCCCACGTGCACACGTGGTGGGAGTCGATCCTCGGCTTGAACGTCAAGGCAGTGCAGGGAAAACAGGTTCCTCTGGAATGGACTGACACATCTGGGGGACTCTTGGAATGGTGGCATGACCCTGGAGTTCCTCTCGCCTTTCCTGTGGAGAGCGCCACCTCTTGAGATGCGACGGGAACGCCGGGAATTCTTTCCAACGAAACAGGGAAAGGATCCCTCATCTCGAGATAGGAGGCGGAAACGGGTCTCCCCTGGATGTGTGCGGGACACCACGTGCTTCCTCTCGAGTGTAGACGGGTATGTCGGGGAACTTCTTGAGTTGCAGCAAGGGTGTGAAGGACCCTTTGGAAGGTCCAGTGGTTAGATGTGATTGGCCTGGAGAAGCCTCAGCGGAAATGGGCCTCATCTCGCCTGGAGGGCAAAACCTCCTGGATTTTCTCGAGTTGCGACAGGTGCTCTCGACTTACGACGGGGACCTCAGGGACCCGCTCTGGTGGCCTCAGGAAAGGCCAGTCCCCATGCGAGTTCCTCGGGGGCCTCTCGGGATTCCTCTCCCGTCGATGCCGGGGCCTAAGACCTTGTGTGGAGTCGGGGCCGGAACCTGAGGATTCCTCTCCAGTGCTGACATGGATCTTGGGGTACTTCTGGAGTCTCTCCATTGGAGTCAGTCCTCGTCTCGAATGCGGGCATGCACTTGCGCTTTCCTCCAGAGCGGTAGCAGCAGTGTCACGCAGTCCGCCGCGTGGATCAAAGGATCTATGGTTTTCCCTCGAGTCTTTCCCACGAGGCTTTCCCACGAGGCTTTCCCACAGGGCTGTCCCACGTGCACACGTGGTTGGAGTGGATCCTCGGCTGGAACGTCAAGGCAGTGCAGGGAAAACAGGTTCCTCTGGAATGGACTGACACATCTGGGGGACTCTTGGAATGGTGGCATGACCCTGGAGTTCCTCTCGCCTTTCCTGTGGAGAGCGCCTCCTCTTGAGATGCGACGGGAACGCCGGGAATTCTTTCCCTACGAAACAGGGAAAGGATCCCTCATCTCGAGCTAGGAGGCGGCAACGGGGCTCCCCTGGATGTGTGCGGGACCCCACGTGCTTCCTCTCGAGTGGAGACGGGTATGTCGGGGAACTTCTTGAGTTGCAGCAATGGTGTGAAGGACCCTTTGGAAGTTCCAGTGGTTAGATGTGATTGGCCTCGAGAAGCCACAGCGGAAATGTGCCTCATCTCGCCTGGAGGGCAAAACCTCCTGGATTTTCTCGAGTTGCGGCAGGTGCTCTCGACTTACGACGGGGACCTCAGGGACCCGCTCTGGTGGCCTCTGGAAAGGCCAGTCCCCATGCGAGTTCCTCGGGGGCCTCTCGGGATTCCTCTCCCGTCGATGCCGGGGCCTAAGACCTTGTGTGGAGTCGGGGCCGGAACCTGAGGATTCCTCTCCAGTGCTGACATGGATCTTGGGGTACTTCTGGAGTCTCCCCTGGGGAGTAAGTCCTCGTCTCGAATGCGGGCATGCACTTGCGCTTTCCTCCAGAGCGGTAGCAGCAGTGTCACGCAGTCCGCCGCGTGGATCAAAGGATCTATGGTTTTCCCTCGAGTCTTTCCCACGATGCTTTCCCACGAGGCTTTCCCACAGGGCTGTCCCACGTGCACACGGGGTGGGAGTCGATCCTCGGCTTGAACGTCAAGGCAATGCAGGGAAAACAGGTTCCTCTGGAATGGACTGACACATCTGGGGGACTCTTGGAATGGTGTCACGACCCTGGAGTTCCTCTAGCCTTTCCTTTGGAGAGCGCCTCCTCTTGAGATGCGACGGGAACGCCGGGAATTCTTTCCCTACGAAACAGGGAAAGGATCCCTCATCTCGAGCTAGGAGGCGGAAACAGGGCTCCCCTGGATGTGTGCGGGACCCCACGTGCTTCCTCTCGAGTGCAGACGGGTATGTCGTGGAACTTCTTGAGTTGCAGCAATGGTGTGAAGGACCCTTTGGAAGTTCCAGTGGTTAGATGTGATTGGCCTCGAGAAGCCTCAGCGGAAATGGGCTTCATCTCGCCTGGAGGGCAAAACCTCCTGGATTTTCTCGAGTTGCGGCAGGTGCTCTCTACTTACGACGGGGACCTCAGGGAACCGCTCTGGTGGCCTCAGGAAAGGCCAGTCCCCATGCGATTTCCTCGGAGGCCTCTCGGGATTCCTCTCCCCTCGATGCCGTGGCCTAAGACCTTCTGTTGATTCGGGGCAGGAACATGAGGATTCCTCTCCAGTGCTGACATGGATCTTGGGGTACTTCTGTAGTCTCCCCAGGGGAGTCAGTCCTCGTCTCGAATGCGGGCATGCACTTGCGCTTTCCTCCAGAGCGGTAGCAGCAGTGTCACGCATTCCGCCGCATGGATCAAAGGATCTATGGTTTTCCCTCGAGTCTTTCCCACGAGGCTTTCCCACGAGGCTTTCCCACAGGGCTGTCCCACGTGCACACGTGGTGGGAGTCGATCCTCGGCTTGAACGTCAAGGCAGTGCAGGGAAAACAGGTTCCTCTGGAATGGACTGACACATCTGGGGGACTCTTGGAATGGTGGCATGACCCTGGAGTTCCTCTCGCCTTTCCTGTGGAGAGCGCCTCCTCTTGAGATGCGACGGGAACGCCGGGAATTCTTTCCCTACGAAACAGGGATAGGATCCCTCATCTCGAGCTAGGAGGCGGAAACGGGGCTCCCCTGGATGTGTGCGGGACACCACGTGCTTCCTCTCGAGTGTAGACGGGTATGTCGGGGAACTTCTTGAGTTGCAGCAAGGGTGTGAAGGACCCTTTGGAAGGTTCAGTGGTTAGATGTGATTGGCCTGTAGAAGCCTCAGCGGAAATGGGCCTCATCTCGCCTGGAGGGCAAAACCTCCTGGAGTTTCTCGAGTTGCGGCAGGTGCTCTCGACTTACGACGGGGACCTCAGGGACCCGCTCTGGTGGCCTCAGGAAAGGCCAGTCCCCATGCGAGTTCCTCGGGGGCGTCTCGGGATTCCTCTCCCGTCGATGCCGGGGCCTAAGACCTTGTGTGGAGTCGGGGCTGGAACCTGAGGATTCCTCTCCAGTGCTGACATGGATCTTGGGGTACTTCTGGAGTCTCCCCAGGGGAGTCAGTCCTCGTCTCGAATGCGGGCATGCACTTGCGCTTTCCTCCAGAGCGGTAGCAGCAGTGTCACGCAGTCCGCCGCGTGGATCAAAGGATCTATGGTTTTCCCTCGAGTCTTTCCCACGAGGCTTTCCCACGAGGCTTTCCCACAGGGCTGTCCCACGTGCACACGTGGTGGGAGTCGATCCTCGGCTTGAACGTCAAGGCAGTGCAGGGAAAACAGGTTCCTCTGGAATGGACTGACACATCTGGGGGACTCTTGGAATGGTGTCACGACCCTGGAGTTCCTCTTGCCTTTCCTGTGGAGAGCGCCTCCTCTTGAGATGCGACGGGAACGCCGGGAATTCTTTCCCTACGAAACAGGGAAAGGATCCCTCATCTCGAGCTAGGATGCTAAACGGGGCTCCTCTGGATGTGGTGGGGACATCACGTGCTTCCTCTAGATGGAGACGGGTATGTCGGGGAACTTCTTGAGTTGCAGCAATGGTGTGAAGGACCCTTTGGAAGTTCCAGTGGTTAGATGTGATTGGCCTCCACAAGCCTCAGCGGAAATGGGCCTCATCTCGCCTGGAGGGCAAAACCTCCTGGATTTCCTCGAGTTGCGGCAGGTGCTCTCGACTTACGACGGGGACCTCAGGGAACCGCTCTGGTGGCCTCAGGAAAGGCCAGTCCCCATGCGAGTTCCTCGGGGGCCTCTCGGGATTCCTCTCCCGTCGATGCCGGGGCCTAAGACCTTGTGTGGAGTCGGGGCCGGAACCTGAGGATTCCTCTCCAGTGCTGACATGGATCTTGTGGTACTTCTGGAGTCTCCCCAGGGGAGTCAGTCCTCGTCTCGAATGCGGGCATGCACTTGCGCTTTCCTCCAGAGCGGTAGCAGCAGTGTCACGCAGTCCGCCGCGTGGATCAAAGGATCTATGGTTTTCCCTCGAGTCTTTCCCACGAGGCTTTCCCACGAGGCTTTCCCACAGGGCTGTCCCACGTGCACACGTGGTGGGAGTCGATCCTCGGCTTGAACGTCAAGGCAGTGCAGGGAAAACAGGTTCCTCTGGAATGGACTGACACATCGGGGGGACTCTTGGAATGGTGGCACGACCCTGGAGTTCCTCTCGCCTTTCCTGTGGAGAGCGCCTCCTCTTGAGATGCGACGGGAACGCCGGGAATTCTTTCCCTACTAAACAGGGAAAGGATCCCTCATCTCGAGCTAGGAGGCGGAAACGGGGCTCCCCTGGATGTGTGCGGGACACCACGTGCTTCCTCTCGAGTGCAGACTGGTATGTCGGGGAACTTCTTGAGTTGCAGCAAGGGTGTGAAGGACCCTTTGGAAGTTCCAGTGGTTAGATGTGATTGGCCTCGAGAAGCCTCAGCGGAAATGGGCCTCATCTCGCCTGGAGGGCAAAACCTCCTGGATTTTCTCGAGTTGCGGCAGGTGCTCTCGACTAACGACGGGGACCTCAGGGTCCCGCTCTGGTGGCCTCAGGAAAGGCCAGTCCCCATGCGAGTTCCTCGGGGGCCTCTCGGGATTCCTCTCCCCTCGATGCCGTGGCCTAAGACCTTGTGTTGAGTCGGGGCCGGAACATGAGGATTCCTCTCCAGTGCTGACATGGATCTTGGGGTACTTCTGGAGTCTCCCCAGTGGAGTCAGTCCTCGTCTCGAATGCGGGCATGCACTTGCGCTTTCCTCCAGAGCGGTAGCAGCAGTGTCACGCAGTCCGCCGCATGGATCAAAGGATCTATGGTTTTCCCTCGAGTCTTTCCCACGAGGCTTTCCCACGAGGCTTTCCCACAGGGCTGTCCCACGTGCACACGTGGTGGGAGTCGATCCTCGGCTTGATCGTCAAGGCAGTGCAGGGAAAACAGGTTCCTCTGGAATGGACTGACACATCTGGGGGACTCTTGGAATGGTGGCATGACCCTGGAGTTCCTCTCGCCTTTCCTGTGGAGAGCGCCTCCTCTTGAGATGCGACGGGAACGCCGGGAATTCTTTCCCTACGAAACAGGGAAAGGATCCCTCATCTCGAGCTAGGAGGCGGAAACGGGGCTCCCCTGGATGTGTGCGGGACACCACGTGCTTCCTCTCGAGTGTAGACGGGTATGTCGGGGAACTTCTTGAGTTGCAGCAAGGGTGTGAAGGACCCTTTGGAAGGTCCAGTGGTTAGATGTGATTGGCCTGGAGAAGCCTCAGCGGAAATGGGCCTCATCTCGCCTGGAGGGCAAAACCTCCTGGATTTTCTCGAGTTGCGGCAGGTGCTCTCGACTTACGACGGGGACCTCAGGGACCTGCTCTGGTGGCCTCAGGAAAGGCCAGTCCCCATGCGAGTTCCTCGGGGGCCTCTCGGGATTCCTCTCCCGTCGATGCCGGGGCCTAAGACCTTGTGTGGAGTCGGGGCCGGAACCTGAGGATTCCTCTCCAGTGCTGACATGGATCTTGGGGTACTTCTGGAGTCTCCCCAGGGGAGTCAGTCCTCGTCTCGAATGCGGGCATGCACTTGCGCTTTCCTCCAGAGCGGTAGCAGCAGTGTCACGCAGTCCGCCGCGTGGATCAAAGGATCTATGGTTTTCCCTCGAGTCTTTCCCACGAGGCTTTCCCACGAGGCTTTCCCACAGGGCTGTCCCACGTGCACACGTGGTGGGAGTCGATCCTCGGCTGGAACGTCAAGGCAGTGCAGGGAAAACAGGTTCCTCTGGAATGGACTGACACATCTGGGGGACTCTTGGAATGGTGGCATGACCCTGGAGTTCCTCTCGCCTTTCCTGTGGAGAGCGCCTCCTCATGAGATGCGACGGGAACGCCGGGAATTCTTTCCCTACGAAACAGGGAAAGGATCCCTCATCTCAAGCTAGGATGCTAAACGGGGCTCCCCTGGATGTGGTGGGGACATCACGTGCTTCCTCTAGATGGAGACGGGTATGTCGGGGAACTTCTTGAGTTGCAGCAATGGTGTGAAAGACCCTTTGGAAGTTCCAGTGGTTAGATGTGATTGGCCTCCACAAGCCTCAGCGGAAATGGGCCTCATCTCGCCTGGAGGGCAAAACCTCCTGGATTTTCTCGAGTTGCGGCAGGTGCTCTCGACGTACGACGGGGACCTCTGGGAACCGCTCTGGTGGCCTCAGGAAAGGCCAGTCCCCATGCGAGTTCCTCGGGGCCTCTCGGGATTCCTCTCCCGTCGATGCCGGGGCCTAAGACCTTGTGTGGAGTCGGGGCCGGAACCTGAGGATTCCTCTCCAGTGCTGACATGGATCTTGGGGTACTTCTGGAGTCTCCCCAGGGGAGTCAGTCCTCGTCTCAAATGCGGGCATGCACTTGCGCTTTCCTCCAGAGCGGTAGCAGCAGTGTCACGCAGTCCGCCGCGTGGATCAAAGGATCTATGGTTTTCTCTCGAGTCTTTCCCACGAGGCTTTCCCACGAGGCTTTCCCACAGGGCTGTCCCACGTGCACACGTGTTGGGAGTCGATCCTCGGCTTGAACGTCAAGGCAGTGCAGGGAAAACAGGTTCCTCTGGAATGGACTGACACATCTGGGGGACTCTTGGAATGGTGGCACGACCCTGGAGTTCCTCTCGCCTTTCCTGTGGAGAGCGCCTCCTCTTGAGATGCGACGGGAACGCCGGGAATTCTTTCCCTACGAAACAGGGAACGGATCCCTCATCTCGAGCTAGGAGGCGGAAACGGGGCTCCCCTGGATGTGTGCGGGACCCACGTGCTTCCTCTCGAGTGGAGACGGGTATGTCGGGCAACTTCTTGAGTTGCAGCAATGGTGTGAAGGACCCTTTGGAAGTTCCAGTGGTTAGAAGTGATTAGCCTCGAGAAGCCTCAGCGGAAATGGGCCTCATCTCGCCTGGAGGGCAAAACCTCCTGGATTTTCTCGAGTTGCGGCAGGTGCTCTCGACTTACGACGGGGACTTCAGGGACCCGCTCTGGTGGCCTCAGGAAAGGCCAGTCCCCATGCGAGTTCCTCGGGGGCCTCTCTGGATTCCTCTCCCGTCGATGCCGGGGCCTAAGACCTTGTGTGGAGTCGGGGCCGGAACCTGAGGATTCCTCTCCAGTGCTGACATGGATCTTAGGGTACTTCTGGAGTCTCCCCAGGGGAGTCAGTCCTCGTCTCGAATGCGGGCATGCACTTGCGCTTTCCTCCAGAGCGGTAGCAGCAGTGTCACGCAGTCCGCCGCGTGGATCAAAGGATCTATGGTTTTCCCTCGAGTCTTTCCCACGAGGCTTTCCCACGAGGCTTTCCCACAGGGCTGTCCCACGTGCACACGTGGTGGGAGTCGATCCTCGGCTTGAACGTCAAGGCAGTGCAGGGAAAACAGGTTCCTCTGGAATGGACTGACACATCGGGGGGACTCTTGGAATGGTGGCACGACCCTGGAGTTCCTCTCGCCTTTCCTGTGGAGAGCGCCTCCTCTTGAGATGCGACGGGAACGCCCGGAATTCTTTCCCTACTAAACAGGGAAAGGATCCCTCATCTCGAGCTAGGAGGCGGAAACGGGGCTCCCCTGGATGTGTGCGGGACACCACGTGCTTCCTCTCGAGTGCAGACGGGTATGTCGGGGAACTTCTTGAGTTGCAGCAAGGGTGTGAAGGACCCTTTGGAAGTTCCAGTGGTTAGATGTGATTGGCCTCGAGAAGCCTCAGCGGAAATGGGCCTCATCTCGCCTGGAGGGCAAAACCTCCTGGATTTTCTCGAGTTGCGGCAGGTGCTCTCGACTAACGACGGGGACCTCAGGGTCCCGCTCTGGTGGCCTCAGGAAAGGCCAGTCCCCATGCGAGTTCCTCGGGGGCCTCTCGGGATTCCTCTCCCCTCGATGCCGTGGCCTAAGACCTTGTGTTGAGTCGGGGCCGGAACATGAGGATTCCTCTCCAGTGCTGACATGGATCTTGGGGTACTTCTGGAGTCTCCCCAGGGGAGTCAGTCCTCGTCTCGAATGCGGGCATGCACTTGCGCTTTCCTCCAGAGCGGTAGCAGCAGTGTCACGCAATCCGCCGCATGGATCAAAGGATCTATGGTTTTCCCTCGAGTCTTTCCCACGAGGCTTTACCACGAGGCTTTCCCACAGGGCTGTCCCACGTGCACACGTGGTGGGAGTCGATCCTCGGCTTGATCGTCAAGGCAGTGCAGGGAAAACAGGTTCCTCTGGAATGGACTGACACATCTGGGGGACTCTTGGAATGGTGGCATGACCCTGGAGTTCCTCTCGCCTTTCCTGTGGAGAGCGCCTCCTCTTGAGATGCGACGGGAACGCCGGGAATTCTTTCCCTACGAAACAGGGAAAGGATCCCTCATCTCGAGCTAGGAGGCGGAAACGGGGCTCCCCTGGATGTGTGCGGGACACCACGTGCTTCCTCTCGAGTGTAGACGGGTATGTCGGGGAACTTCTTGAGTTGCAGCAAGGGTGTGAAGGACCCTTTGGAAGGTCCAGTGGTTAGATGTGATTGGCCTGGAGAAGCCTCAGCGGAAATGGGCCTCATCTCGCCTGGAGGGCAAAACCTCCTGGATTTTCTCGAGTTGCGGCAGGTGCTCTCGACTTACGACGGGGACCTCAGGGACCCGCTCTGGTGGCCTCAGGAAAGGCCAGTCCCCATGCGAGTTCCTCGGGGGCCTCTCGGGATTCCTCTCCCGTCGATGCCGGGGCCTAAGACCTTGTGTGGAGTCGGGGCCGGAACCTGAGGATTCCTCTCCAGTGCTGACATGGATCTTGGGGTACTTCTGGAGTCTCCCCAGGGGAGTCAGTCCTCGTCTCGAATGCGGGCATGCACTTGCGCTTTCCTCCAGAGCGGTAGCAGCAGTGTCACGCAGTCCGCCGCGTGGATCAAAGGATCTATGGTTTTCCCTCGAGTCTTTCCCACGAGGCTTTCCCACGAGGCTTTCCCACAGGGCTGTCCCACGTGCACACGTGGTGGGATTCGATCCTCGGCTGGAACGTCAAGGCAGTGCAGGGAAAACAGGTTCCTCTGGAATGGACTGACACATCTGGGGGACTCTTGGAATGGTGGCATGACCCTGGAGTTCCTCTCGCCTTTCCTGTGGAGAGCGCCTCCTCATGAGATGCGACGGGAACGCCGGGAATTCTTTCCCTACGAAACAGGGAAAGGATCCCTCATCTCGAGCTAGGATGCTAAACGGGGCTCCCCTGGATGTGGTGGGGACATCACGTGCTTCCTCTAGATGGAGACGGGTATGTCGGGGAACTTCTTGAGTTGCAGCAATGGTGTGAAGGACCCTTTGGAAGTTCCAGTGGTTAGATGTGAATGGCCTCCACAAGCCTCAGCGGAAATGGGCCTCATCTCGCCTGTAGGGCAAAACCTCCTGGATTTCCTCGAGTTGCGGCAGGTGCTCTCGACTTACGACGGGGACCTCAGGGAACCGCTCTGGTGGCCTCAGGAAAGGCCAGTCCCCATGCGAGTTCCTCGGGGGCCTCTCGGGATTCCTCTCCCGTCGATGCCGGGGCCTAAGACCTTGTGTGGAGTCGGGGCCGGAACCTGAGGATTCCTCTCCAGTGCTGACATGGATCTTGGGGTACTTCTGGAGTCTCCCCAGGGGAGTCAGTCCTCGTCTCGAATGCGGGCATGCACTTCCGCTTTCCTCCAGAGTGGTAGCAGCAGTGTCACGCAGTCCGCCGCGTGGATCAAAGGATCTATGGTTTTCCCTCGAGTCTTTCCCACGAGTCTTTCCCACGAGGCTTTCCCACAGGGCTGTCCCACGTGCACACGTGGTGGGAGTCGATCCTCGGCTTGAACGTCAAGGCAGTGCAGGGAAAACAGGTTCCTCTGGAATGGACTGACACATCTGGGGGACTCTTGGAATGGTGGCACGACCCTGGAGTTCCTCTCGCCTTTCCTGTGGAGAGCGCCTCCTCTTGAGATGCGACGGGAATGCCAGGAATTCTTTCCCTACGAAACAGGGAACGGATCCCTCATCTCGAGCTAGGAGGCGGAAACAGGGCTCCCCTGGATGTGTGCGGGACCCCACGTGCTTCCTCTCGAGTGCAGACGGGTATGTCGGGGAACTTCTTGAGTTGCAGCAATGGTGTGAAGGACCCTTTGGAAGTTCCAGTGGTTAGATGTGATTGGCCTCGAGAAGCCTCAGCGGAAATGGGCCTCATCTCGCCTGGAGGGCAAAACCTCCTGGATTTTCTCGAGTTGCGGCAGGTGCTCTCGACTTATGCCGGGGACTTCAGGGAACCCCTCTGGTGGCCTCAGGAAAGGCCAGTCCCCATGCGAGTTCCTCGGGGCCTCTCGGGATTCTCTCCCGTCCATGCCGGGGCCTAAGACCATGTGTGGAGTCGGGGCCGGAACCTGAGGATTCCTCTCCAGTGCTGACATGGATCTTGGGGTACTTCTGGAGTCTCCCCAGGGGAGTCAGTCCTCGTCTCGAATGCGGGCATGCACTTGCGCTTTCCTCCAGAGCGGTAGCAGCAGTGTCACGCAGTCCGCCGCGTGCATCAAAGGATCTATGGTTTTCCCTCGAGTCTTTCCCACGAGGCTTTCCCACGAGGCTTTCCCACAGGGCTGTCCCACGTGCACACGTGGTGGGAGTCGATCCTCGGCTTGAACGTCAAGGCAGTGCAGGGAAAACAGGTTCCTCTGGAATGGACTGACACATCTGGGGGACTCTTGGAATGGTGGCATGACCCTGGAGTTCCTCTCGCCTTTCCTGTGGAGAGCGCCTCCTCTTGAGATGCGACGGGAACGCCGGGAATTCTTTACCTACGAAACAGGGAAAGGATCCCTCATCTCGTGCTAGGAGGCGGAAACGGGGCTCCCCTGGATGTGTGCGGGACACCACGTACTTCCTCTCGAGTGCAGACGGGTATGTCGGGGAACTTCTTGAGTTGCAGCAAGGGTGTGAAGGACCCTTTGGAAGGTCCAGTGGTTAGATGTGATTGGCCTCGAGAAGCCTCAGCGGAAATGGGCCTCATCTCGCCTGGAGGGCAAAACCTCCTGGATTTTCTCGAGTTGCGGCAGGTGCTCTCGACTTACGACGGGGACCTCAGGGACCCGCTCTGGTGGCCTCAGGAAAGGCCAGTCCCCATGCGAGTTCCTCGGGGGCCTCTCGGGATTCCTCTCCCGTCGATGCCGGGGCCTAAGACCTTGTGTGGAGTCGGGGCCGGAACCTGAGGATTCCTCTCCAGTGCTGACATGGATCTTGGGGTACTTCTGGAGTCTCCCCAGGGGAGTCAGTCCTCGTCTCGAATGCAGGCATGCACTTGCGCTTTCCTCCAGAGCGGTAGCAGCAGTGTCACGCAGTCCGCCGCGTGCATCAAAGGATCTATGGTTTTCCCTCGAGTCTTTCCCACGAGGCTTTCCCACGAGGCTTTCCCACAGGGCTGTCCCACGTGCACACGTGGTGGGAGTCGATCCTCGGATTGAACGTCAAGGCAGTGCAGGGAAAACAGGTTCCTCTGGAATGGACTGACACATCTCGGGGACTCTTGGAATGGTGGCATGACCCTGGAGTTCCTCTCGCCTTTCCTGTGGAGAGCGCCTCCTCTTGAGATGCGACGGGAACGCCGGGAATTCTTTCCCTACGAAACAGGGAAAGGATGCCTCATCTCGAGCTAGGAGGCGGAAACGGGGCTCAACTGGATGTGGGCGGGACATCACGTGCTTCCTCTAGATGGAGACGGGTATGTCGGGGAACTTCTTGAGTTGCAGCAATGGTGTGAAGGACCCTTTGGAAGTTCCAGTGGTTAGATGTGATTGGCCTCGAGAAGCCTCAGCGGAAATGGGCCTCATCTCGCCTGGAGGGCAAAACCTCCTGGATTTTCTCGAGTTGCGGCAGGTGCTCTCGACTTACGACGGGGACCTCAGGGAACCGCTCTGGTGG
Source organism: Ovis canadensis (assembly GCF_042477335.2). NCBI lineage: Eukaryota > Metazoa > Chordata > Mammalia > Artiodactyla > Bovidae > Ovis > Ovis canadensis. The sequence continues at coordinate 8,047,850 of NC_091252.1, forward strand.
CCTCAGGAAAGGCCAGTCCCCATGCGAGTTCCTCGGGGCCTCTCGGGATTCCTCTCCCGTCGATGCCGGGGCCTAAGACCTTGTGTGGAGTCGGGGCCGGAACCTGAGGATTCCTCTCCAGTGCTGACATGGATCTTGGGGTACTTCTGGAGTCTCCCCAGGGGAGTCAGTCCTCGTCTCCAATGCGGGCATGCACTTGCGCTTTCCTCCAGAGCGGTAGCAGCAGTGTCACGCAGTCCGCCGCGTGGATCAAAGGATCTATGGTTTTCCCTCGAGTCTTTCCCACGAGGATTTCCCACGAGGCTTTCCCACAGGGCTGTCCCACGTGCACACGTGGTGGGAGTCGATCCTCGGCTTGAACGTCAAGGCAGTGCAGGGAAAACAGGTTCCTCTGGAATGGACTGACACATCTGGGGGACTCTTGGAATGGTGGCATGACCCTGGAGTTCCTCTAGCCTTTCCTTTGGAGAGCGCCTCCTCTTGAGATGCGACGGGAACGCCGGGAATTCTTTCCCTACGAAACAGGGAAAGGATCCCTCATCTCGTGCTAGGAGGCGGAAACGGGGCTCCCCTGGATGTGTGCGGGACACCACGTGCTTCCTCTCGAGTGCAGACGGGTATGTCGGGGAACTTCTTGAGTTGCAGCAAGGGTGTGAAGGACCCTTTGAAAGGTCCAGTGGTTAGATGTGATTGGCCTCGAGAAGCCTCAGCGGAAATGGGCCTCATCTCGCCTGGAGGGCAAAACCTCCTGGATTTTCTCGAGTTGCGGCAGGTGCTCTCGACTTACGACAGGGACCTCAGGGACCCGCTCTGGTGGCCTCAGGAAAGGCCAGTCCCCATGCGAGTTCCTCGGGGGCCTCTCGGGATTCCTCTCCGGTCGATGCCGTGGCCTAAGACCTTGTGTGGAGTCAGGGCCGGAACCTGAGGATTCCTCTCCAGTGCTGACATGGATCTTGGGGTACTTCTGGAGTCTCCCCAGGGGAGTCAGTCCTCGTCTCGAATGCGGGCATGCACTTGCGCTTTCCTCCAGAGCGGTAGCAGCAGTGTCACGCAGTCCGCCGCGTGGATCAAAGGATGTATGGTTTTCCCTCGAGTCTTTCCCACGAGGCTTTCCCACGAGGCTTTCCCACAGGGCAGTCCCACGTGCACACGTGGTGGGAGTCGATCCTCGGCTTGAACGTCAATGCAGTGCAGGGAAAACAGGTTCCTCTGGAATGGACTGACACATCTGGGGGACTCTTGGAATGGTGGCACGACCCTGGATTTCCTCTAGCCTTTCCTGTGGAGAGCGCCTCCTCTTGAGATGCGACGGGAACGCCGGGAATTCTTTCCCTACTAAACAGGGAAAGGATCCCTCATCTCGAGCTAGGAGGCGGAAACGGGGCTCCCCTGGATGTGTGCGGGACACCACGTGCTTCCTCTCGAGTGCAGACGGGTATGTCGGGGAACTTCTTGAGTTGCAGCAAGGGTGTGAAGGACCCTTTGGAAAGTCCAGTGGTTAGATGTGATTGGCCTCGAGAAGCCTCAGCGGAAATGGGCCTCATCTCGCCTGGAGGGCATAACCTCCTCGATTTTCTCGAGTTGCGGCAGGTGCTCTCGACTTACGACGGGGACCTCAGGGACCCGCTCTGGTGGCCTCAGGAAAGGCCAGTCCCCATGCGATTTCCTCGTGGGCCTCTCGGGATTCCTCTCCCCTCGATGCCGTGCCCTAAGACCTTGTGTTGAGTCGGGGCCGGAACATGAGGATTCCTCTCCAGTGCTGACATGGATCTTGGGGTACTTCTGGAGTCTCCCCAGGGGAGTCTGTCCTCGTCTCGAATGCGGGCATGCACTTGCGCTTTCCTCCAGAGCGGTAGCAGCAGTGTCACGCAGTCCGCCGCATGGATCAAAGGATCTATGATTTTCCCTCGAGTCTTTCCCACGAGGCTTTCCCACGAGGCTTTCCCACAGGGCTGTCCCACGTGCACACGTGGTGGGAGTCGATCCTCGGCTTGAACGTCAAGGCAGTGCAGGGAAAACAGGTTCCTCTGGAATGGACTGACACATCTGGGGGACTCTTGGAATGGTGGCATGACCCTGGAGTTCCTCTCGCCTTTCCTGTGGAGAGCGCCTCCTCTTGAGATGCGACGGGAACGCCGGGAATTCTTTCCCTACGAAACAGGGAAAGGATCCCTCATCTCGAGCCAGGAGGCGGAAACGGGGCTCCCCGGGATGTGTGCGGGACCCCACGTGCTTCCTCTCGAGTGGAGACGGGTATGTCGGGGAACTTCTTGAGTTGCAGCAATGGTGTGAAGGACCCTTTGGAAGTTCCAGTGGTTAGATGTGATTGGCCTCGAGAAGCCTCAGCGGAAATGGGCCTCATCTCGCCTGGAGGGCAAAACCTCCTGGATTTTCTCGATTTGCGGCAGGTGCTCTCGACTTACGACGGGGACCTCAGGGACCCGCTCTGGTGGCCTCAGGAAAGGCCAGTCCCCATGCGAGTTCCTCGGGGGCCTCTCGGGATTCGTCTCCCGTCGATGCCGGGGACTAAGACCTTGTGTGGAGTCGGGGCCGGAACCTGAGGATTCCTCTCCAGTGCTGACATGGATCTTGGGGTACTTCTGGAGTCTCCCCAGGGGAGTCAGTCCTCGTCTCGAATGCGGGCATGCACTTGCGCTTTCCTCCAGAGCGGTAGCAGCAGTGTCACGCAGTCCGCCGCGTGGATCAAAGGATCTATGGTTTTCCCTCGAGTCTTTCCCACGAGGCTTTCCCACGAGGCTTTCCCACAGGGCTGTCCCACGTGCACACGTGGTGGGAGTCGATCCTCGGCTTGAACGTCAAGGCAGTGCAGGGAAAACAGGTTCCTCTGGAATGGACTGACACATCTGGGGGACTCTTGGAATGGTGGCACGACCCTGGAGTTCCTCTCGCCTTTCCTGTGGAGAGCGCCTCCTCTTGAGATGCGACGGGAACGCCGGGAATTCTTTCCCTACGAAACAGGGAAAGGATCCCTCATCTCGAGCTAGGAGGCGGAACCGGGGATCCCCTGGATGTGTGCGGGACCCATGTGCTTCCTCTCGAGTGGAGACGGGTATGTCGGGGAACTTCTTGAGTTGCAGCAAGGGTGTTAAGGACCCTTTGGAAGTTCCAGTGGTTAGACGTGATTGGCCTCGAGAAGCCTCAGCGGAAATGGGCCTCATCTCGCCTGGAGGGCAAAACCTCCTGGATTTTCTCGAGTTGCGGCAGGTGCTCTCGACTTACGACGGGGACTTCAGGGACCCGCTCTGGTGGCCTCAGGAAAGGCCAGTCCCCATGCGAGTTCCTCGGGGGCCTCTCGGGATTCCTCTTCCGTCGATGCCGGGACCTAAGACCTTGTGTGGAGTCGGGGCCGGAACCTGAGGATTCCTCTCCAGTGCTGACATGGATCTTGGGGTACTTCTGGAGTCTCCCCAGGGGAGTCAGTCCTCGTCTCGAATGCGGGCATGCACTTCCGCTTTCCTCCAGAGCGGTAGCAGCAGTGTCACGCAGTCCGCCGCGTGGATCAAAGGATCTATGGTTTTCCCTCGAGTCTTTCCCACGAGGCTTTCCCACGAGGCTTTCCCACAGGGCTGTCCCACGTGCACACGTGGCGGGGGTCGATTCTCGGCTTGAACGTCAAGGCAGTGCAGGGAAAACAGGTTCCTCTGGAATGGACTGACACATCTGGGGGACTCTTGGAATGGTGGCACGACCCTGGAGTTCCTCTCGCCTTTCCTGTGGACAGCGCCTCCTCTTGAGATGTGACGGGAACGCCGGGAATTCTTTCCCTACGAAACAGGGAAAGGATCCCTCATCTCGAGCTAGGAGGCGGAAACGGGGCTCCCCTGGATGTGTGCGGGACCCACGTGCTTCCTCTCGAGTGGAGACGGGTATGTCGTGGAACTTCTTGAGTTGCAGCAAGGGTGTGAAGGACCCTTTGGAAGTTCCAGTGGTTAGACGTGATTAGCCTCGAGAAGCCTCAGCGGAAATGGGCCTCATCTCGCCTGGAGGGCAAAACCTCCTGGATTTTCTCGAGTTGCGGCAGGTGCTCTCGACTCACGACGGGGACCTCAGGGACCCGCTCTGGTGGCCTCAGGAAAGGCCAGTCCCCATGCGAGTTCCTCGGGGGCCTCTCTGGATTCCTCTCCCGTCGATGCCGGGGCCTAAGACCTTGTGTGGAGTCGGGGCCGGAACCTGAGGATTCCTCTCCAGTGCTGACATGGATCTTGGGGTACTTCTGGAGTCTCCGCAGGGGAGTCAGTCCTCGTCTCGAATGCGGGCATGCACTTGCGCTTTCCTCCAGAGCGGTAGCAGCAGTGTCACGCAGTCCGCCGCGTGGATCAAAGGATCTATGGTTTTCCCTCGAGTCTTTCCCACGAGGCTTTCCCACGAGGCTTTCCCACAGGGCTGTCCCACGTGCACACGTGGTGGGAGTCGATCCTCGGCTTGAAAGTCAAGGCAGTGCAGGGAAAACAGGTTCCTCTGGAATGGACTGACACATCTGGGGGACTCTTGGAATGGTGGCATGACCCTGGAGTTCCTCTCGCCTTTCCTGTGGAGAGCGCCTCCTCTTGAGATGCGACGGGAACGCCGGGAATTCTTTCCCTACGAAACAGGGAAAGGATCCCTCATCTCGAGCTAGGAGGCGGAAACGGGGCTCCCCTGGATGTGTGCAGGACCCCACGTGCTTCCTCTCGAGTGGAGACGGGTATGTCGGGGAACTTCTTGAGTTGCAGCAATGGTGTGAAGGACCCATTGGAAGTTCCAGTGGTTAGATGTGATTGGCCTCGAGAAGCCTCAGCTGAAATGGGCCTCATCTCGCCTGGAGGGCAAAACCTCCTGGATTTTCTCGAGTTGCGGCAGGTGCTCTCGACTTACGACGGGCACCTCAGGGACCCGCTCTGGTGGCCTCAGGAAAGGCCAGTCCCCATGCGAGTTCCTCGGGGGCCTCTCGGGATTCCTCTCCCGTCGATGCCGGGGCCTAAGACCTTGTGTGGAGTCGGGGCCGGAACCTGAGGATTCCTCTCCAGTGCTGACATGGATCTTGGGGTACTTCTGGAGTCTCCCCAGGGGAGTCAGTCCTCGTCTCGAATGCGGGCATGCACTTGCGCTTTCCTCCAGAGCGGTAGCAGCAGTGTCACGCAGTCCGCCGCGTGGATCAAAGGATCTATGGTTTTCCCTCGAGTCTTTCCCACGAGGCTTTCCCACGAGGCTTTCCCACAGGGCTGTCCCACGTGCACACGTGGTGGGAGTCGATCCTCGGCTTGAACGTCAAGGCAGTGCAGGGAAAACAGGTTCCTCTGGAATGGACTGACACATCTGGGGGACTCTTGGAATGGTGGCACGACCCTGGAGTTCCTCTCGCCTTTCCTGTGGAGAGCGCCTCCTCTTGAGATGCGACGGGAACGCCGGGAATTCTTTACCTACGAAACAGGGAAAGGATCCCTCATCTCGAGCTAGGAGGCGGAACCGGGGATCCCCTGGATGTGTGCGGGACCCATGTGCTTCCTCTCGAGTGGAGAAGGGATATGTCGGGGAACTTCTTGAGTTGCAGCAAGGGTGTGAAGGACCCTTTGGAAGTTCCAGTGGTTAGACGTGATTGGCCTCGAGAAGCCTCAGCGGAAATGGGCCTCATCTCGCCTGGAGGGCAAAACCTCCTGGATTTTCTCGAGTTGCGGCAGGTGCTCTCGACTTACGACGGGGACTTCAGGGACCCGCTCTGGTGGCCTCAGGAAAGGCCAGTCCCCTTGCGAGTTCCTCGGGGGCCTCTCGGGATTCCTCTTCCGTCGATGCCGGGACCTAAGACCTTGTGTGGAGTCGGGGCCGGAACCTGAGGATTCCTCTCCAGTGCTGACATGGATCTTGGGGTACTTCTGGAGTCTCCCCAGGGGAGTCAGTCCTCGTCTCGAATGCGGGCATGCACTTCCGCTTTCCTCCAGAGCGGTAGCAGCAGTGTCACGCAGTCCGCCGCGTGGATCAAAGGATCTATGGTTTTCCCTCGAGTCTTTCCCACGAGGCTTTCCCACGAGGCTTTCCCACAGGGCTGTCCCACGTGCACACGTGGCGGGGGTCGATTCTCGGCTTGAACGTCAAGGCAGTGCAGGGAAAACAGGTTCCTCTGGAATGGACTGACACATCTGGGGGACTCTTGGAATGGTGGCACGACCCTGGAGTTCCTCTCGCCTTTCCTGTGGACAGCGCCTCCTCTTTAGATGTGACGGGAACGCCGGGAATTCTTTACCTACGAAACAGGGAAAGGATCCCTCATCTCGTGCTAGGAGGCGGAAACGGGGCTCCCCTGGATGTGTGAGGGACACCACGTGCTTCCTCTCGAGTGGAGACGGGTATGTCGGGGAACTTCTTGAGTTGCAGCAAGGGTGTGAAGGACCCTTTGAAAGGTCCAGTGGTTAGATGTGATTGGCCTCGAGAAGCCTCAGCGGAAATGGGCCTCATCTCGCCTGGAGGGCAAAACCTCCTGGATTTTCTCGAGTTGCGGCAGGTGCTCTCGACTTACGACGGGGACCTCAGGGACCCGCTCTGGTGGCCTCAGGAAAGGCCAGTCCCCATGCGAGTTCCTCGGGGGCCTGTCGGGATTCCTCTCCCGTCGATGCCGGGGCCTAAGACCTTGTGTGGAGTCGGGGCCGGAACCTGAGGATTCCTCTCCAGTGCTGACATGGATCTTGGGGTCCTTCTGGAGTCTCCGCAGGGGAGTCAGTCCTCGTCTCGAATGCGGGCATGCACTTGCGCTTTCCTCCAGAGCGGTAGCAGCAGTGTCACGCAATCCGCCGCGTGGATCAAAGGATCTATGGTTTTCCCTCGAGTCTTTCCCACGAGGCTTTCCCACGAGGCTTTCCCACAGGGCTGTCCCACGTGCACACGTGGTGGGAGTCGATCCTCAGCTGGAACGTCAAGGCAGTGCAGGGAAAACAGGTTCCTCTGGAATGGACTGACACATCTGGGGGACTCTTGGAATGGTGGCATGACCCTGGAGTTCCTCTCGCCTTTCCTGTGGAGAGCGCCTCCTCTTGAGATGCGACGGGAACGCCGGGAATTCTTTCCCTACGAAACAGGCAAAGGATCCCTCATCTCGAGCTAGGATTCGGAAACGGGGCTCCCCTGGATGTGTGCAGGACCCCACGTGCTTCCTCTCGAGTGGAGACGGGTATGTCGGGGAACTTCTTGAGTTGCAGCAATGGTGTGAAGGACCCTTTGGAAGTTCCAGTGGTTAGATGTGATTGGCCTCGAGAAGCCTCAGCGGAAAGGGGCCTCATCTCGCCTGGAGGGCAAAACCTCCTGGATTTTCTCGAGTTGCGGCAGGTGCTCTCGACTTACGACGGGCACCTCAGGGACCCGCTCTGGTGGCCTCAGGAAAGGCCAGTCCCCATGAGAGTTCCTCGGGGGCCTGTCGGGATTCCTCTCCCGTCGATGCCGGGGCCTAAGACCTTGTGTGGAGTCGGGGCCGGAACCTGAGGATTCCTCTCCAGTACTGACATGGATCTTGGGGTACTTCTGGAGTCTCCCCAGGGGAGTCAGTCCTCGTCTCGAATGCGGGCATGCACTTGCGCTTTCCTCCAGAGCGGTAGCAGCAGTGTCACGCAGTCCGCCGCGTGGATCAAAGGATCTATGGTTTTCCCTCGAGTCTTTCCCACGAGGCTTTCCCACGAGGCTTTCCCACAGGGCTGTCCCACGTGCACACGTGGTGGGAGTCGATCCTCGGCTTGAACGTCAAGGCAGTGCAGGGAAAACAGGTTCCTCTGGAATGGACTGACACATCTGGGGGACTCTTGGAATGGTGGCACGACCCTGGAGTTCCTCTCGCCTTTCCTGTGGAGAGCGCCTCCTCTTGAGATGCGACGGGAACGCCGGGAATTCTTTCCCTACGACACAGGGAAAGGATCCCTCATCTCGAGCTAGGAGGCGGAAACGGGGCTCCCCTGGATGTGTGCGGGACCCACGTGCTTCCTCTCGAGTGGAGACGGGTATGTCGGGGAACTTCTTGAGTTGCAGCAAGGGTGTGAAGGACCCTTTGGAAGTTCCAGTGGTTAGACGTGATTAGCCTCGAGAAGCCTCAGCGGAAATGGGCCTCATCTCGCCTGGAGGTGAAAACATCCTGGATTTTCTCGAGTTGCGGCAGGTGCTCTCGACTTACGACGGGGACCTCAGGGACCCGCTCTGGTGGCCTCAGGAAATTCCAGTCCCCATGCGAGTTCCTCGGGGGCCTGTCGGGATTCCTCTCCCGTCGATGCCGGGGCCTAAGACCTTGTGTGGAGTCGGGGCCGGAACCTGAGGATTCCTCTCCAGTGCTGACATGGATCTTGGGGTACTTCTGGAGTCTCCCCAGGGGAGTCAGTCCTCGTCTCGAATGCGGGCATGCACTTGCGCTTTCCTCCAGAGCGGTAGCAGCAGTGTCACGCAGTCCGCCGCGTGGATCAAAGGATCTATGGTTTTCCCTCGATTCTTTCCCACGAGGCTTTCCCACGAGGCTTTCCCACAGGGCTGTCCCACGTGCACACGTGGTGGAAGTCGATCCTCGGCTTGAACGTCAAGGCAATGCAGGGAAAACATGTTCCTCTGGAATGGACTGACACATCTGGGGGACTCTTGGAATGGTGTCACGACCCTGGAGTTCCTCTCGCCTTTGTGGAGAGCGCCTCCTCTTGAGATGCGACGGGAACGCCGGGAATTCTTTCCCTATGAAACAGGGAAAGGATCCCTCATCTCGAGCTAGGAGGCGGAAAAGGGGCTCCCCTGGATGTGTGCGGGACACAACGTGCTTCCTCTCGAGTGGAGACGGGTATGTCGGGGAACTTCTTGAGTTGCAGCAATGGTGTGAAGGACTCTTTGGAAGTTCCAGTGGTTAGATGTTATTGGCCTCGTGAAGCCTCAGCGGAAATGGGCCTCATCTCGCCTGGAGGGCAAAACCTCCTGGATTTTCTCGAGTTGCAGCAGGTGCTCTCGACTTACGACGGGGACCTCAGGGAACCGCTCTCGTGGCCTCAGGAAAGGCCAGTCCCCATGCGAGTTCCTCGGGGGCGTCTCTGGATTCCTCTCCCGTCGATGCCGGGGCCTAAGACCTTGTGTGGAGTCGGGGCCGGAACCTGAGGATTCCTCTCCAGTGCTGACATGGATCTTGGGGTACTTCTGGAGTCTCCCCAGGGGAGTCAGTCCTCGTCTCGAATGCGGGCATGCACTTGCGCTTTCCTCCAGAGCGGTAGCAGCAGTGTCACGCAGTCCGCCGCGTGGATCAAAGGATCTATGGTTTTCCCTCGAGTCTTTCCCACGAGGCTTTCCCACGAGGCTTTCCCACAGGGCTGTCCCCCGGGCACACGTGGTGGGAATCGATCCTCGGCTTGAACGTCAAGGCAGTGCAGGGAAAACAGGTTCCTCTGGAATGGACTGACACATCTGGGGGACTCTTGGAATGGTGGCACGACCCTGGAGTTCCTCTCGCCTTTCCTGTGGAGAGCGCCTCCTCTTGAGATGCGACGGGAACGCCGGGAATTCTTTCCCTACGAAACAGGGAAAGGATCCCTCATCTCGAGCTAGGAGGCGGAAACGGGGATCCCCTGGATGTGGGCGGGACATCACGTGCTTCCTCTAGATGGAGACGGGTATGTCGGGGAACTTCTTGAGTTGCAGCAATGGTGTGAAGGACCCTTTGGAAGTTCCAGTGGTTAGATGTGATTGGCCTCGAGAAGCCTCAGCGGAAATGGGCCTCATCTCGCCTGGAGGGCAAAACCTCCTGGATTTTCTCGAGTTGCGGCAGGTGCTCTCGACTTACGACAGGGACCTCAGGGACCCGCTCTGGTGGCCTCAGGAAAGGCCAGTCCCCATGCGAGTTCCTCGGGGGCCTCTCGGGATTCCTCTCCCGTCGATGCCGGGGCCTAAGACCTTGTGTGGAGTCGGGGCCGGAACCTGAGGATTCCTCTCCAGTGCTGACATGGATCTTGGGGTACTTCTGGAGTCTCCCCAGGGGAGTCAGTCCTCGTCTCGAATGCGGGCATGCACTTGCGCTTTCCTCCAGAGCGGTAGCAGCAGTGTCACGCAGTCCGCCGCGTGGATCAAAGGATCTATGGTTTTCCCTCGAGTCTTTCCCACGAGGCTTTCCCACGAGGCTTTCCCACAGGGCTGTCCCACGTGCACACGTGGTGGGAGTCGATCCTCGGCTTGAACGTCAAGGCAGTGCAGGGAAAAAAGGTTCCTCTGGAATGGACTGACACATCTGGGGGACTCTTGGAATGGTGTCACGACCCTGGAGTTCCTCTCGCCTATCCTGTGGAGAGCGCCTCCTCTTGAGTTGCGACGGGAACGCCGGGAATTCTTTCCCTACGACACAGGGAAAGGATCCCTCATCTCGAGCTAGGAGGCGGAAACGGGGCTCCCCTGGATGTGTGCGGGACCCACGTGCTTCCTCTCGAGTGGAGACGAGTATGTCGGGGAACTTCTTGAGTTGCAGCAAGGGTGTGAAGGACCCTTTGGAAGTTCCAGTGGTTAGAAGTGATTAGCCTCGAGAAGCCTCAGGGGAAATGGGCCTCATCTCGCCTGGAGCGCAAAACCTCCTGGATTTTCTCGAGTTGCGGCAGGTGCTCTCGACTTACGACGGGGACCTCAGGGACCCGCTCTGCTGGCCTCAGGAAAGGCCAGTCCCTATGCGAGTTCCTCGGGGGCCTCTCGGGATTCCTCTCCCGTCAATGCCGGGGCCTAAGACCTTGTGTGGAGTCGGGGCCGGAACCTGAGGATTCCTCTCCAGTGCTGACATGGATCTTGGGGTACTTTTGGAGTCTCCCCAGGGGAGTCAGTCCTCGTCTGTAATGCGGGCATGCACTTGCGCATTCCTCCAGAGCGGTAGCAGCAGTGTCACGCAGTCCGCCGCGTGCATCAAAGGATCTATGGTTTTCCCTCGAGTCTTTCCCACGAGGATTTCCCACGAGGCTTTCCCACAGGGCTGTCCCACGTGCACACGTGGTGGGAGTCGATCCTCGGCTTGAACGTCAAGGCAGTGCAGGCAAAACAGGTTCTTCTGGAATGGACTGACACATCTGGGGGACTCTTGGAATGGTGGCATGACCCTGGAGTTCCTCTCGCCTTTCCTGTGGAGAGCGCCTCCTCTTGAGATGCGACGGGAACGCCGGGAATTCTTTACCTACGAAACAGGGAAAGGATCCCTCATCTCGTGCTAGGAGGCGGAAACGGGGCTCCCCTGGATGTGTGCGGGACACAACGTGCTTCCTCTCGAGTGCAGACGGGTATGTCGGGGAACTTCTTGAGTTGCAGCAAGGGTGTGAAGGACCCTTTGAAAGGTCCAGTGGTTAGATGTGATTGGCCTCGAGAAGCCTCAGCGGAAATGGGCCTCATCTCGCCTGGAGGGCAAAACCTCCTGGATTTTTTCGAGTTGCGGCAGGTGCTCTCGACTTACGACAGGGACCTCAGGGACCCGCTCTGGTGGCCTCAGGAAAGGCCAGTCCCCATGCGAGTTCCTCGGGGGCCTCTCGGGATTCCTCTCCCGTCGATGCCGGGGACTAAGACCTTGTGTGGAGTCGGGGCCGGGACCTGAAGATTCCTCTCCAGTGCTGACATGGATCTTGGGGTACTTCTGGAGTCTCCCCAGGGGAGTCAGTCCTCGTCTCGAATGCGGGCATGCACTTGCGCTTTTCTCCAGTGCGGTAGCAGCAGTGTCACGCAGTCCGCCGCGTGGATCAAAGGATCTATGGTTTTCCCTCGAGTCTTTCCCACGAGGCTTTCCCACGAGGCTTTCCCACAGGGCTGTCCCACGTGCACACGTGGTGGGAGTCGATCCTCGGCTTGAACGTCAAGGCAGTGCAGGGAAAACAGGTTCCTCTGGAATGGACTGACACATCTGGGGGACTCTTGGAATGGTGGCATGACCCTGGAGTTCCTCTCGCCTTTCCTGTGGAGAGCGCCTCCTCTTGAGATGCGACGGGAACGCCGGGAATTCTTTCCCTACGAAACAGGGAAATGATCCCTCATCTCGAGCTTAGAGGCGGAAATGGGGCTCCCCTGGATGTGTGCGGGACACCACGTGCTTCCTCTCGAGTGCAGACGGGTATGTCGGGGAACTTCTTGAGTTGCAGCAAGGGTGTGAAGGACCCTTTGGAAGTTCCAGTGGTTAGATGTGATTGGCCTCGAGAAGCCTCAGCGGAAATGGGCGTCATCTCGCCTGGAGGGCAAAACCTCCTGGATTTTCTCGAATTGCTGCAGGTGCTCTCGACTTACGACGGGGACCTCAGGGACCCGCTCTGGTGGCCTCAGGAAAGGCCAGTCCCCATGAGAGTTCCTCGTGGGCCTCTCGGGATTCCTCTCCCGTCGATGCCGGGGCCTAAGACCTTGTGTGGAGTCGGGGCCGGAACATGAGGATTCCTATCCAGTGCTGACATGGATCTTGGGGTACTTCTGGAGTCTCCCCAGGGGAGTCAGTCCTCGTCTCGAATGCGGGCATGCACTTGCCCTTTCCTCCAGAGCGGTAGCAGCAGTGTCACGCAGTCCGCCGCGTGGATCAAAGGATCTATGTTTTTCCCTCGAGTCTTTCCCACGAGGCTTTCCCACGAGGCTTTCCCACAGGGCTGTCCCCCGTGCACACGTGGTGGGAGTCGATCCTCGGCTTGAACGTCAAGGCAGTGCAGGGAAAACAGGTTCCTCTGGAATGGACTGACACATCTGGGGGACTCTTGGAATGGTGTCACGACCCTGGAGTTCCTCTCGCCTTTCCTTTGTAGAGCGCCTCCTCTTGAGATGCGACGGGAACGCCGGGAATTCTTTCCCTACGAAACAGGGAAAGGATCCCTCATCTCGAGCTAGGAGGCGGAAACAGGGCTCCCCTGGATGTGTGCGGGACCCCACGTGCTTCCTCTCGAGTGCAGACGGGTATGTCGGGGAACTTCTTGAGTTGCAGCAATGGTGTGAAGGACCCTTTGGAAGTTCCAGTGGTTAGATGTGATTGGCCTCGAGAAGCCTCAGCGGAAATGGGCCTCATCTCGCCTGGAGGGCAAAACCTCCTGGATTTTCTCGAGTTGCGGCAGGTGCTCTCGACTTACGACGGGGACCTCAGGGAACCTCTCTGGTGGCCTCAGGAAAGGCCATTCCCCATGCGAGTTCCTCGGGGCCTCTCGGGATTCCTCTCCCGTCGATGCCGGGGCCTAAGACCTTGTGTGGAGTCGGGGCCGGAACCTGAGGATTCCTCTCCAGTGCTGACATGGATCTTGGGGTACTTCTGGAATCTCCCCAGGGGAGTCAGTCCTCGTCTCGAATGCGGGCATGCACTTGCGCTTTCCTCCAGAGCGGTAGCAGCAGTGTCACGCAGTCCGCCGCGTGGATCAAAGGATCTATGGTTTTCCCTCGAGTCTTTCCCACGAGGCTTTCCCACGAGGCTTTCCCACAGGGCTGTCCCACGTGCACACGTGGTGGGAGTCGATCCTCGGCTTGAACGTCAAGGCAGTGAAGGGAAAACAGGTTCCTCTGGAATGGACTGACACATCTGGGGGACTCTTGGAATGGTGGCACGACCCTGGAGTTCCTCTCGCCTTTCCTGTGGAGAGCGCCTCCTCTTGAGATGCGACGGGAACGCCAGGAATTCTTTCCCTACGACACAGGGAAAGGATCCCTCATCTCGAGCTAGGAGGCGGAAACGGGGCTCCCCTGGATGTGTGCGGGACCCACGTGCTTCCTCTCGAGTGGAGACGGGTATGTCGGGGAACTTCTTGAGTTGCAGCAAGGGTGTGAAGGACCCTTTGGAAGTTCCAGTGGTTAGAAGTGATTAGCCTCGAGAAGCCTCAGCGGAAATGGGCCTCATCTCGCCTGGAGGGCAAAACCTCCTGGATTTTCTCGAGTTGCGGCAGGTGCTCTCGACTTACGACGGGGACCTCAGGGACCCGCTCTGGTGGCCTCAGGAAAGGCCAGTCCCCATGCGAGTTCCTCGGGGGCCTCTCGGGATTATTCTCCCGTCGATGCCGGGGCCTAAGACCTTGTGTGGAGTCGGGGCCGGAACCTGAGGATTCCTCTCCAGTGCTGACATGGATCTTGGGGTACTTCTGGAGTCTCCCCAGGGGAGTCAGTCCTCGTCTCGAATGCGGGCATGCACTTGGGCTTTCCTCCAGAGCGGTAGCAGCAGTGTCACGCAGTCCGCCGCGTGCATCAAAGGATCTATGGTTTTCCCTCGAGTCTTTCCCACGAGGCTTTCCCACGAGGCTTTCCCACAGGGCTGTCCCACGTGCACACGTGGTGGGAGTCGATCCTCGGCTTGAACGTCAAGGCAGTGCAGGGAAAACAGGTTCGTCTGGAATGGACTGACACATCTGGGGGACTCTTGGAATGGTGGCATGACCCTGGAGTTCCTCTCGCCTTTCCTGAGGAGAGCGCCTCCTCTTGAGATGCGACGGGAACGCCGGGAATTCTTTACCTACGAAACAGGGAAAGGATCCCTCATCTCTTGCTAGGAGGCGGAAACGGGGCTCCCCTGGATGTGTGCGGGACACCACGTGCTTCCTCTCGAGTGCAGACGGGTATGTCGGGGAACTTCTTGAGTTGCAGCAAGGGTGTGAAGGACCTTTTGAAAGGTCCAGTGGTTAGATGTGATTGGCCTCGAGAAGCCTCAGCGGAAATGGGCCTCATCTCGCCTGGAGGGCAAAACCTCCTGGATTTTCTCGAGTTGCGGCAGGTGCTCTCGACTTACGACAGGGACCTCAGGGACCCGCTCTGGTGGCCTCAGGAAAGGCCAGTCCCCATGCGAGTTCCTCGGGGGCCTCTCGGGATTCCTCTCCCGTCGATGCCATGGCCTAAGACCTTGTGTGGAGTCGGGGCCGGAACCTGAGGATTCCTCTCCAGTGCTGACATGGATCTTGGGGTACTTCTGGAGTCTCCCCAGGGGAGTCAGTCCTCGTCTCGAATGCGGGCATGCACTTGCGCTTTCCTCCAGAGCGGTAGCAGCAGTGTCACGCAGTCCGCCGCGTGGATCAAAGGATCTATGGTTTTCCCTCGAGTCTTTCCCACGAGGCTTTCCCACGAGGCTTTCCCACAGGGCTGTCCCACGTGCACACGTGGTGGGAGTCGATCCTCGGCTTGAACGTCAAGGCAGTGCAGGGAAAACAGGTTCCTCTGGAATGGACTGACACATCTGGGGGACTCTTGGAATGGTGGCATGACCCTGGAGTTCCTCTCGCCTTTCCTGTGGAGAGCGCCTCCTCTTGAGATGCGACGGGAACGCCGGGAATTCTTTCCTTACGAAACAGGGAAAGGATCCCTCATCTCGAGCTTAGAGGCGGAAATGGGGCTCCCCTGGATGTGTGCGGGACACCACGTGCTTCCTCTCGAGTGCAGACGGGTATGTCGGGGAACTTCTTGAGTTGCAGCAAGGGTGTGAAGGACCCTTTGGAAGTTCCAGTGGTTAGATGTGATTGGCCTCGAGAAGCCTCAGCGGAAATGGGCCTCATCTCGCCTGGAGGGCAAAACCTCCTGGATTTTCTCGAGTTGCGGCAGGTGCTCTCGACTTACGACGGGGACCTCAGGGAACCGCTCTGGTGGCCTCAGGAAAGGCCAGTCCCCATGCGAGTTCCTCGGGGGCCTCTCGGGATTCCTCTCCCGTCGATGCCGGGGCCTAAGACCTTGTGTGGAGTCGGGGCCGGAACCTGAGGATTCCTCTCCAGTGCTGACATGGATCTTGGGGTACTTCTGGAGTCTCCCCAGGGGAGTCAGTCCTCGTCTCGAATGCGGGCATGCACTTGCGCTTTCCTCCAGAGCGGTAGCAGTAGTGTCACGCAGTCCGCCGCGTGGATCAAAGGATCTATGGTTTTCCCTCGAGTCTTTCCCACGAGGCTTTCCCACGAGGCTTTCCCACAGGTCTGTCCCCCGTGCACACGTGGTGGGAGTCGATCCTCGGCTTGAACGTCAAGGCAGTGCAGGGAAAACAGGTTCGTCTGGAATGGACTGACACATCTGGGTGACTCTTGGAATGGTGGCACGACCCTGGAGTTCCTCTCGCCTTTCCTGTGGAGAGCGCCTCCTCTTGAGATGCGACGGGAACGCCGGGAATTCTTTCCCTACGAAACAGGGAAAGGATCCCTCATCTCGAGCTAGGAGGAGGAAACGGGGCTCCCCTGGATGTGTGCGGGACCCCACGTGCTTCCTCTCTAGTGGAGACGTGTATGTCGGGGAACTTCTTGAGTTGCAGCAAGGGTGTGAAGGACCCTTTGGAAGTTCCAGTGGTTAGACGTGATTGGCCTCGAGAAGCCTCAGCGGAAATGGGCCTCATCTCGCCTGGAGGGCAAAACCTCCTGGATTTTCTCGAGTTGCGGCAGGTGCTCTCGACTTACGACGAGGACCTCAGGGACCCGCTCTGGTGGCCTCAGGAAAGGCCAGTCCCCATGCGAGTTCCTCTGGGGATTCCTCTCCCGTCGATGCCGGGGCCTAAGACCTTGTGTGGAGTCGGGGCCGGAACCTGAGGATTCCTCTCCAGTGCTGACATGGATCTTGGGGTACTTCTGGAGTCTCCCCAGGGGAGTCAGCCCTCGTCAGGAATGCGGGCATGCACTTGGGCTTTCCTCCAGAGCGGCAGCGGCAGTGTCACGCAGTCCGCCACATGGATCAAAGGATCTATGGTTTTCCCTCGAGTCTTTCCCACGAGGCTTTCCCACGAGTCTTTCCCACAGGGCTGTCCCATGTGCACACGTGGTGGGAGTCGATCCTCGGCTTGAACGTCAAGGCAGTGCAGGGAAAACAGGTTCCTCTGGAATGGACTGACACATCTGGGGGACTCTTGGAATGGTGGCATGACCCTGGAGTTCCTCTCGCCTTTCCTGTGGAGAGCGCCTCCTCTTGAGATGCGACGGGAACGCCGGGAATTCTTTCCCTACGAAACAGGGAAAGGATCCCTCATCTCGAGCTTGGAGGCGGAAATGGGGCTCCCCTGGATGTGTGCGGGACACCACGTGCTTCCTCTCGAGTGCAGACGGGTATGTCGGGGAACTTCTTGAGTTGCAGCAAGGGTGTGAAGGACCCTTTGGAAGTTCCAGTGGTTAGATGTGATTGGCCTCAAGAAGCCTCAGCGGAAATGGGCCTCATCTCGCCTGGAGGGCAAAACCTCCTGGATTTTCTCGAGTTGCGGCAGGTGCTCTCGACTTACGACGGGGACCTCAGG
This sequence comes from Ovis canadensis, assembly GCF_042477335.2. Taxonomy (NCBI): domain Eukaryota; kingdom Metazoa; phylum Chordata; class Mammalia; order Artiodactyla; family Bovidae; genus Ovis; species Ovis canadensis. The sequence goes on from NC_091252.1 coordinate 8,064,993, forward strand.
GAACCGCTCTGGTGGCCTCAGGAAAGGCCAGTCCCCATGCGAGTTCCTCGGGGGCCTCTCGGGATTCCTCTCCCGTCGATGCCGGGGCCTAAGACCTTGTGTGGAGTCGGGGCCGGAACCTGAGGATTCCTCTCCAGTGCTGACATGGATCTTGGGGTACTTCTGGAGTCTCCCCAGGGGAGTCAGTCCTCGTCTCGAATGCGGGCATGCACTTGCGCTTTCCTCCAGAGCGGTAGCAGCAGTGTCACGCAGTCCGCCGCGTGGATCAAAGGATCTATGGTTTTCCCTCGAGTCTTTCCCACGAGGCTTTCCCACGAGGCTTTCCCACAGGGCTGTCCCACGTGCACACGTGGTGGGAGTCGATCCTCGGCTTGAACGTCAAGGCAGTGCAGGGAAAACAGGTTCCTCAGGAATGGACTGACAAATCTGGCGGACTCTTGGAATGGTGTCACGACCCTGGAGTTCCTCTCGCCTTTCCTGTGGAGAGTGCCTCCTCTTGAGATGCGACGGGAACGCCGGGAATTCTTTCCCTACGAAACAGGGAAAGGATCCCTCATCTCGAGCTAGGAGTCGGAAACGGGGCTCCCCTGGATGTGTGCGGGACCCTCGTGCTTCCTCTCTCGAGGGGAGACGGGTATGTCGGGGAACTTCTTGAGTTGCAGTAAGGGTGTGAAGGACCCTTTGGAATTTCCAGTGGTTAGATGTGATTAGCCTCGAGAAGTCTCAGCGGAAATGGGCCTCATCTCGCCTGGAGGGCAAACCTCCTGGATTTTCTCGAGTTGCGGCAGGTGCTCTCGACTTACGACGGGGACCTCGGGTACCCGCTCTTGTGGCCTCAAGAAAGGCCAGTCCGCATGCGAGTTCCTTGGGGGCATCTTGGGATTCCTCTCCCGTCGATGCCTGGGCCTAAGACCTTGTGTGGAGTCGGGGCCGGAACCTGAGGATTCCTCTCCAGTGCTGACATGGATCTTGGGGTACTTCTGGAGTCTCCCCAGGGGAGTCAGTCCTCGTCTCGAATGCGGGCATGCACTTGCGCTTTCCTCCAGAGCGGTAGCAGCAGTGTCACGCAGTCCGCCGCGTGGATCAAAGGATCTATGGTTTTCCCTCGAGTCTTTCCCACGAGGCTTTCCCACGAGGCTTTCCCACAGGGCTGTCCCATGTGCACACGTGGTGGGAGTCGATCCTCGGCTTGAACGTCAAGGCAGTGCAGGGAAAACAGGTTCCTCTGGAATGGACTGACACATCTGGGGACTCTTGGAATGGTGGCACGACCCTGGAGTTCCTCTCGCATTTCCTGTGGAGAGCGCCTCCTCTTGAGATGCGACGGGAACGCCGGGAATTCTTTCCCTACGAAACAGGGAAAGGATCCCTCATCTCGAGCTAGGAGGCGGAAACGGGGCTCCCCTGGATGTGTGCGGGACACCACGTGCTTCCTCTCGAGTGAAGACGGGTATGTCGGGGAACTTCTTGAGTTGCAGCAAGGGTGTGAAGGACCCTTTGGAAGTTCCAGTGGTTAGATGTGATTGGCCTCGAGAAGCCTCAGCGGAAATGGGCCTCATCTCGCCTGGAGGGCAAAACCTCCTGGATTTTCTCGAGTTGCGGAAGGTGCTCTCGACTTACGACGGGGACCTCAGGGAACCGCTCTGGTGGCCTCAGGAAAGGCCAGTCCCCATGCGAGTTCCTCGGGGGCCTCTCGGGATTCCTCTCCCGTCGATGCCGGGGCCTAAGACCTTGTGTGGAGTCGGGGCCGGAACCTGAGGATTCCTCTCCAGTGCTGACATGGATCTTGGGGTACTTCTGGAGTCTCCCCAGGGGAGTCAGTCCTCGTCTCGAATGCGGGCATGCACTTGCGCTTTCCTCCAGAGCGGTAGCAGCAGTGTCACGCAGTCCGCCGCGTGGATCAAAGGATCTATGGTTTTCCCTCGAGTCTTTCCCACGAGGCTTTCCCACGAGGCTTTCCCTCAGGGCTGTCCCACGTGCACACGTGGTGGGAGTCGATCCTCGGCTTGAACGTCAAGGCAGTGCAGGGAAAACAGGTTCCTCTGGAATGGACTGACACATCTGGGGGACTCTTGGAATGGTGGCACGACCCTGGAGTTCCTCTCGCCTTTCCTGTGGAGAGAGCCTCCTCTTGAGATGCGACGGGAACGCCGGGAATTCTTTCCCTACGAAACAGGGAAAGGATCCCTCATCTCGAGCTAGGAGGCGGAAACGGGGCTCCCCTGGATGTGTGCGGGACCCCACGTGCTTCCTCTCGAGTGGAGACGGGTATGTTGGGGAACTTCTTGAGTTGCAGCAATGGTGTGAAGGACCCTTTGGAAGTTCCAGTGGTTAGATGTGATTGGCCTCGAGAAGCCTCAGCGGAAATGGGCCTCATTTCGCCTGGAGGGCAAAACCTCCTGGATTTTCTCGAGTTGCGGCAGGTGCTCTCGACTTACGACGGGGACCTCAGGGAACCCCTCTGGTGGCCTCAGGAAAGGCCAGTCCCCATGCGAGTTCCTCGGGGGCCTCTCGGGATTCCTCTCCTGTCGATGTCGGGGCCTAAGACCTTGTGTGGAGTCGGGGCCGGAACCTGAGGATTCCTCTCCAGTGCTGACATGGATCTTGGGGTACTTCTGGAGTCTCCGCTGGGGAGTTAGTCCTCGTCTCGAATGCGGGCATGCACTTGCGCTTTCCTCCAGAGCGGTAGAAGCAGTGTCACGCAGTCCGCCGCGTGGATCAAAGGATGTATGGTTTTCCCTCGAGTCTTTCCCATGAGGCTTTCCCACGAGGCTTTCCCACGGGGCTGTCCCACGTGCACACGTGGTGGGAGTCGATCCTCGGCTTGAACGTCAAGGCAGTGCAGGGAAAACAGGTTCCTCTGGAATGGACTGACACATCTGGGGGACTCTTGGAATGGTGGCATGACCCTGGAGTTCCTCTCGCCTTTCCTGTGGAGAGCGCCTCCTCTTGAGATGCGACGATAACGCCGGGAAATCTTTCCCTACGAAACAGGGAAAGGATCCCTCATCTCGAGCTAGGAGGCGGAAACGGGGCTCCCCTGGATGTGTGCGGGACCCCACGTGCTTCCTCTCGAGTGGAGACGGGTATGTCGGGGAACTTCTTGAGTTGCAGCAAGGGTGTGAAGGACCCTTTGGAAGTTCCAGTGGTTAGATGTGATTGGCCTCGAGAAGCCTCAGCGGAAATGGGCCTCATCTCGCCTTGAGGGCAAAACCTCCTGGATTTTCTCGAGTTGCGGCAGGTGCTCTCGACTTACGACGGGGACCTCAGGGACCCGCTCTGTTGGCCTCAGGAAAGGCCAGTCCCCATGCGAGTTCCTCGGGGGCCTCTCGGGATTCCTCTCCCGTCGATGCCGGGGCCTAAGACCTTGTGTGGAGTCGGGGCCGGAACCTGAGGATTCCTCTCCAGTGCTGACATGGACCTTGGGGTACTTCTGGAGTCTCCCCAGGGGAGTCAGTCCTCGTCTCGAATGCGGGCATGCACTTGCGCTTTCCTCCAGAGTGGTAGCAGCAGTGTCACGCAGTCCGCCGCGTGGATCAAAGGATCTATGGTTTTCCCTCGAGTCTTTCGCACGAGGCTTTCCCACGAGGCTTTCCCACAGGGCTGTCCCACATGCACACGTGGTGGGACTCGATCCTCGGCTTGAACGTCAAGGCAGTGCAGGGAAAACAGGTTCGTCTGGAATGGACTGACACATCTGGGGGACTCTTGGAATGGTGGCACGACCCTGGAGTTCCTCTCGCTTTTCCTGTGGAGAGCGCCTCCTCTTGAGATGCGACGGGAACGCCGGGAATTCTTTCCCTACGAAACAGGGAAAGGATCCCTCATCTCGAGCTAGGAGGCGGAATCGGGGCTCCCCTGGATGTGTGCGGGACCCACGTGCTTCCTCTCGAGTGGAGACGGGTATGTCGGGGAACTTCTTGAGTTGCAGCAACGGTGTGAAGGACCCTTTGGAAGTTCCAGTGGTTAGACGTGATTAGCCTCGAGAAGCCTCAGCGGAAATGGGCCTCATCTCGCCTGGAGGGCAAAACCTCCTGGATTTTCTCGAGTTGCGGCAGGTGCTCTCGACTTACGACGGGCACCTCAGGGAACCGCTCTGGTGGCCTCAGGAAAGGCCAGTCCCCATGCGAGTTCCTCGGGGGCCTCTCGGGATTCCTCTCCCGTCGATGCCGGGGCCTAAGACGTTGTGTGGAGTCGGGGCCGGAACCTGAGGATTCCTCTCCAGTGCTGACATGGATCTTGGGGTACTTCTGGAGTCTCCCCAGGGGAGTCAGTCCTCGTCTCGAATACGGGCATACACTTGCGCTATCCTCCAGAGCGGTAGCAGCAGTGTCACGCAGTCCGCCGCGTGGATCAAAGGATCTATGGTTTTCCCTCGAGTCTTTCCCACGAGGCTTTCCCACGAGGCTTTCCCACAGGGCTGTCCCACGTGCACACGTGGTGGGAGTCGATCCTCGGCTTGAACGTCAAGGCAGTGCAGGGAAAACAGGTTCCTCTGGAATGGACTGACACATCTGGGGGACTCTTGGAATGGTGGCATGACCCTGGAGTTCCTCTCGCCTTTCCTGTGGAGAGCGCCTCCTCTTGAGATGCGACGGGAATGCCTGGAATTCTTTCCCTACGAAACAGGGAAAGGATCCCTCATCTCGAGCTAGGAGGCGGAAACGGGGCTCCCCTGGATATGTGCGGGACACCACGTGCTTCCTCTCGAGTGCAAACGGGTAGGTCGGGGAACTTCTTGAGTTGCAGCAAGGGTGTGAAGGACCCTTTGGAAGTTCCAGAGGTTTGATGTGATCGGCCTCGAGAAGCCTCAGCGGAAATGGGCCTCATTTCGCCTGAAGGTGAAAACCTCCTGGATTTTCTCGATTTGCGGCAGGTGCTCTCGACTTACGACGGGGACCTCAGGGAACCGCTCTGGTGGCCTCAGGAAAGGCCAGTCCCCATGCGAGTTCCTCGGGGGCCTCTCGGGATTCCTCTCCCGTCGATGCCGGGGCCTAAGACCTTGTGTGGAGTCGGGGCCGGAACCTGAGGATTCCTCTCCAGTGCTGACATGGATCTTGGGGTACTTCTGGAGTCTCACCAGTGGAGTCAGTCCTCGTCTCGAATACGGGCATGCACTTGCGCTTTCCTGCAGAGCGGTAGCAGCAGTGTCACGCAGTCCGCCGCGTGGATCAAAGGATCTATGGTTATCCCTCGAATCTTTCCCACGAGGCTTTCCCACGAGGCTTTCCCACAGGGCTGTCCCACGTGCACACGTGGTGGGACTCGATCCTCGGCTTGAACGTCAAGGCAGTGCAGGGAAAACAGGTTCCTCTGGAATGGACTGACATATCTGGGGGACACTTTGGATGGTGGCACGACCCTGGAGTCCTCTCGCCTTTCCTGTTGAGAGCACCGCCTCTTGAGATGCGACAGGAACGCCGGGAATTCTTTCCCTACGAAACAGGGAAAGGATCCCTCATCTCGAGCTAGGAGGCGGAAACGGGGCTCCCCTGGATGTGTGCGGGACCCTCGTGCTTCCTCTCGAGTGGAGACGGGTATGTCGGGGAACTTCTTGAGTTGCAGCAAGGGTGTGAAGGACCCTTTGGAATTTCCATTGGTTAGACGTGATTAGCCTCGAGAAGCCTCAGCGGAAATGGGCCTCATCTCGCCTGGAGGGCAAAACCTCCTGGATTTTCTCGAGTTGCGGCAGGTGCTCTCGACTTACGACGGGGACCTCACGGACCCTCTCTGGTGGCCTCAGGAAAGGCCAGTCCCCATGCGAGTTCCTCGGGGGCCTCTCGGGATTCCTCTCCCGTCGATGCCGGGGCCTAAGACCTTGTGTGGAGTCGGGGCCGGAACCGGAGGATTCCTCTCCAGTGCTGACATGGATCTTGGGGTACTTCTGGAGTCTCCCCAGGGGAGTCAGTCCTCGTCTCGAATGCGGGCATGCACTTGCGCTTTCCTCCAGAGCGGTAGCAGCAGTGTCACACAGTCCGCCGCGTGGATCAAAGGATCTATGTTTTTCCCTCGAGTCTTTCCCACGAGGCTTTCCCACGAGGCTTTCCCACAGGGCTGTCCCACGTGCACACGTGGTGGGAGTCGATCCTCGGCTTGAACGTCAAGGCAGTGCAGGGAAAACAGGTTCCTCTGGAATGGACTGACACATCTGGGGACTCTTGGAATGGTGTCACGACCCTGGAGTTCCTCTCGCCTTTCCTGTGGAGAGCGCCTCCTCTTGAGATGCGACGGGAACGCCGGAATTCTTTCCCTACGAAACAGGGAAAGGATCCCTCATCTCGAGCTAGGAGGCGGAAACGGGGCTCCCCTGGATGTGTGCGGGACCCACGTACTTCCACTCGAGTGGAGACGGGTATGTCGGGGAACTTCTTGAGTTGCAGCAAGGGTGTGAAGGACCCTTTGGAAGTTCCAGTGGTTAGACGTGATTAGCCTCGAGAAGCCTCAGCGGAAATGGGCCTCATCTCGCCTGGAGGGCAAAACCTCCTGGATTTTCTCGAGTTGCGGCAGGTGCTCTCGACTTACGACGGGAACCTCAGGGACCCGCTCTGGTGGCCTCAGGAAAGGCCAGTCCCCATGCGAGTTCCTCGGGGGCCTCTCGGGATTCCTCTCCCGTCGATGCCGGGGCCTAAGACCTTGTGTGGAGTCGGGGCCGGAACCTGAGGATTCCTCTCCAGTGCTGACATGGACCTTGGGCTACTTCTGGAGTCTCCCCAGGGGAGTCAGTCCTCGTCTCGAATGCGGGCATGCACTTGCGCTTTCCTCTAGAGCGGTAGCAGCAGTGTCACGCAGTCCGCCGCGTGGATCAAAGGATGTATGGTTTTCCCTCGAGTCTTTCCCACGAGGCTTTCCCACGAGGCTTTCCCACAGGGCTGTCCCACGTGCACACGTGGTGGGACTCGATCCTCGGCTTGAACGTCAAGGCAGTGCAGGGAAAACAGGTTCCTCTGGAATGGACTGACACATCTGGGGGACTCTTGGAATGGTGGCACGACCCTGGAGTTCCTCTCGCCTTTCCTGTGGAGAGCGCCTCCTCTTGAGATGCGACGGGAACGCCGGGAATTCGTTCCCTACGAAACAGGGAAAGGATCCCTCATCTCGAGCTAGGAGGCGGAAACGGGGCTCCCCTGGATGTGTGCGGGACCCACGTGCATCCTCTCGAGTGGAGTCGGGTATGTCGGGGAACTTCTTGAGTTGCAGCAAGGGTGTGAAGGAGCCTTTGGAAGTTCCAGTGGTTAGACGTGATTAGCCTCGAGAAGCCTCAGCGGAAATGGGCCTCATCTCGCCTGGAGGTGAAAACCTCCTGGATTTTCTCGAGTTGCGGCAGGTGCTCTCGACTTACGACGGGGACCTCAGGGACCCTCTCTGGTGGCCTCAGGAAAGGCCAGTCCTCATGCGAGTTCCTCGGGGGCCTCTCGGGATTCCTCTCCCGTCGATGCCGGGGCCTAAGACCTTGTGTGGAGTCGGGGCCAGAACCTGAGGATTCCTCTCCAGTGCTGACATGGATCTTGGGGTACTTCTGGAGAATCCCCAGGGGAGTCAGTCCTCGTCTCGAATGCGGGCATGCACTTGCGCTTTCCTCCACAGCGGTAGCAGCAGTGTCACGCAGTCCGCCGCGTGGATCAAAGGATCTATGGTTTTCCGTCGAGTCTTTCCCACGAGGGTTCCCACGAGGCTTTCCCACAGGGCTGTCCCACGTGCACACGTGGTGGGAGTCGATCCTCGGCTTGAACGTCAAGGCAGTGCAGGGAAAACAGGTTCGTCTGGAATGGACTGACACATCTGGGGGACTCTTGGAATGGTGGCATGACCCTGGAGTTCCTCTCGCCTTTCCTGTGGAGAGCGCCTCCTCTTGAGATGCGACGGGAACGCCGGGAATTCTTTCCCTACGAAACAGGGAAAGGATGCCTCATCTCGAGCTAGGAGGCGGACACGGGGCTCCCCTGGATGTGTGCGGGACCCCACGTGCTTCCTCTCGAGTGGAGACGGGTATGTCGGGGAACTTCTTGAGTTGCAGTAAGGGTGTGAAGGACCCTTTGCAAGTTCCAGTGGTTAGATGTGATTGGCCTCGAGAAGCCTCATCGGAAATGGGCCTCATCTCGCCTGGAGGGCAAAACCACCTGGATTTTCTCGAGTTGCGGCAGGTGCTCTCGACTTACGACGGGGACCTCAGGGACCCGCTCTGGTGGCCTCAGGAAAGGCCAGTCCCCATGCGAGTTCCTCGGGGGCCTCTCGGGATTCCTCTCCCGTCGATGCCGGGGCCTAAGACCTTGTGTGGAGTCGGGGCCGGAACCTGAGGATTCCTCTCCAGTGCTGACATGGATCTTGGGGTACTTCTGGAGTCTCCCCAGGGGAGTCAGTCCTCGTCTCGAATGCGGGCATGCACTTGCGCTTTCCTCCAGAGCGGTAGCAGCAGTGTCACGCAGTCCGCCGCGTGGATCAAAGGATCTATGGTTTTCCCTCGAGTCTTTCCCACGAGGCTTTCCCACGAGGCTTTCCCACAGGGCTGTCCCACGTGCACACGTGGTGGGAGTCGATCCTCGGCTTGAACGTCAAGGCAGTGCAGGGAAAACAGGTTCCTCTGGAATGGACTGACACATCTGGGGGACTCTTGGAATGGTGGCATGACCCTGGAGTTCCTCTCGCCTTTCCTGTGGAGAGCGCCTCCTCTTGAGATGCGACGGGAACGCCGGGAATTCTTTCCCTAGGAAACAGGGAAAGGATCCCTCATCTCGAGCTAGGAGGAGGAAACGGGGCTCCCCTGGATGTGAGCGGGACACCACGTGCTTCCTCTCGAGTGCAGACGGGTATGTCGGGGAACTTCTTGAGTTGCAGCAAGGGTGTGAAGGACCCTTTGGAAGTTCCAGTGGTTAGATGTGATTGGCCTCGAGAAGCCTCAGCGGAAATGGGCCTCATCTCGCCTGGAGGGCAAAACCTCCTGGATTTTCTCGAGTTGCGGCAGGTGATCTCGACTTACGTCGGGGACCTCAGGGAACCGCTCTGGTGGCCTCAGGAAAAACCAGTCCCCATGCGAGTTCCACGGGGGCCTCTCGGGATTCCTCTCCCGTCGATGCCGGGAGCTAAGACCTTGTGTGGAGTCGGGGCCGGAACCTGAGGATTCCTCTCCAGTGCTGACATGGATCTTGGGCTACTTCTGGAGTCTCCCCAGGGGAGTCAGTCCTCGTCTCGAATGCGGGCATGCACTTGCGCTTTCCTCCAGAGCGGTAGCAGCAGTGTCACGCAGTCCGCCGCGTGGATCAAAGAATCTATGGTTTTCCGTCGAGTCTTTCCCACGAGGCTTTCCCACGAGGCTTTCCCACAGGGCTGTCCCACGTGCACACGTGGTGGGAGTCGATCCTCGGCTTGAACATCAAGGCAGTGCAGGGAAAACAGGTTCCTCTGGAATGGACTGACACATCTGGGGGACTCTTGGAATGGTGGCACGACCCTGGAGTTCCTCTCGCCTTTCCTGTGGAGAGCGCCTCCTCTTGAGATGCGACGGGAACGCCGGGAATTCGTTCCCTACGAAACAGGGAAAGGATCCCTCATCTCGAGCTAGGAGGCGGAAACGGGGCTCCCCTGGATGTGTGCGGGACCCACGTGCTTCCTCTCGAGTGGAGACGGGTATGTCTGTGAACTTCTTGAGTTGCAGCAAGGGTGTGAAGGACCCTTTGGAAGTTCCAGTGGTTAGACGTAATTAGCCTCGAGAAGCCTCAGCGGAAATGGGCCTCATCTCGCCTGGAGGGCAAAACCTCCTGGATTTTATCGAGTTGCGGCAGGTGCTCTCGACTTACGACGGGGACCTCAGGGACCCGCTCTGGTGGCCTCAGGAAAGGCCAGTCCCCATGCGAGTTCCTCGGGGGCCTCTCGGGATTCCTCTCCCGTCGATGCCGGGGCCTAAGACCTTGTGTGGAGTCGGGGCCGGAACCTGAGGATTCCTCTCCATTGCTGACATGGATCTTGGGGTACTTCTGGAGTCTCCCCAGGGGAGTCAGTCCTCGTCTCGAATGCGGGCATGCACTTGCGCTTTCCTCCAGAGCGGTAGCAGCAGTGTCACGCAGTCCGCCGCGTGGATCAAAGGATCTATGGTTTTCCCTCGAGTCTTTCCCACGAGGCTTTCCCACGAGGCTTTCCCACAGGGCTGTCCCACGTGCACACGTGGTGGGAGTCGATCCTCGGCTTGAACGTCAAGGCAGTGCAGGGAAAACAGGTTCCTCTGGAATGGACTGACACATCTGGGGGACTCTTGGAATGGTGTCACGACCCTGGAGTTCCTCTCGCCTTTCCTGTGGAGAGCGCCTCCTCTTGAGATGCGACGGGAACGCCGGGAATTCTTTCCCTAGGAAACAGGGAAAGGATCCCTCATCTCGAGCTAGGAGGCGGAAACGGGGCTCCCCTGGATGTGAGCGGGACACCACGTGCTTCCTCTCGAGTGCCTACGGGTATGTCGGGGAACTTCTTGAGTTGCAGCAAGGGTGCGAAGGACCCTTTGGAACTTCCAGTGGTTAGATGTGATTGGCCTCGAGAAGCCTCAGCGGAAATGGGCCTCATCTCGCCTGGAGGGCAAAACCTCCTGGATTTTCTCGAGTTGCGGCAGGTGCTCTCGACTTACGACGGGGACCTCAGGGACCCGCTCTGGTGGCCTCAGGAACGGCCAGTCCCCATGCGAGTTCCTCGGGGGCCTCTCAGGATTCCTCTCCCGTCGATCCCAGGGCCTAAGACCTTGTGTGGAGTCGGGGCCGGAACCTGAGGATTCCTCTCCAGTGCTGACATGGATCTTGGGGTACTTCTGGAGTCTCCCCAGGGGAGTCAGTCCTCGTCTCGAATGCGGGCATGCACTTGCGCTTTCCTCCAGAGCGGCAGCAGCAGTGTCACGCAGTCCGCCGCGTGGATCAAAGGATCTGTGGTTTTCCCTCAAGTCTTTCCCACGAGGCTTTCCCACGAGGCTTTCCCACAGGGCTGTCCCACGTGCACACGTGGTGGGAGTCGATCCTCGGCTTGAACGTCAAGACAGTGAAGGGAAAACAGGTTCCTCTGGAATGGACTGACACATCTGGGGGACTCTTGGAATGGTGGCACGACCCTGGAGTTCCTCTCGCCTTTCCTGTGGAGAGCGCCTCCTCTTGAGATGCGACGGGAACGCCGGGAATTCTTTCCCTACGAAACAGGGAAAGGATCCCTCATCTCGAGCTAGGAGGCGGCAACGGGGCTCCCCTGGATGTGTGCGGGACACCACGTGCTTGCTATCGAGTGAAGACGGGTATGTCGGGGACCTTCTTGAGTTGCAGCAAGGGTGAGAAGGACCCTTTGGAAGTTCCAGTGGTTAGACGTGATTGGCCTCGAGAAGCCTCAGCGGAAATGGGCCTCATCTCGCCTGGAGGGCAAAATCTCCTGGATTTTCTCGAGTTGCGGCAGGTGCTCTCGACTTACGACGAGGACCTCAGGGACCCGCTCTGGTGGCCTCAGGAAAGGCCAGTCCCCATGCGAGTTCCTCTGGGGATTCCTCTCCCGTCGATGCCGGGGCCTAAGACCTTGTGTGGAGTCGGGGCCGGAACCTGAGGATTCCTCTCCAGTGCTGACATGGATCTTGGGGTACTTCTGGAGTCTCCCCAGGGGAGTCAGTCCTCGTCTCGAATGCGGGCATGCACTTGGGCTTTCCTCCAGAGCGGCAGCGGCAGTGTCACGCAGTCCGCCGCGTGGATCAAAGGATCTATGGTTTTCCCTCGAGTCTTTCCCACGAGGCTTTCACACGAGGCTTTCCCACAGGGCTGTCCCACGTGCACACGTGGTGGGAGTCGATCCTCGGCTTGAACGTCAAGGCAGTGCAGGGAAAACAGGTTCGTCTGGAATGGACTGACACATCTGGGGGACTCTTGGAATGGTGGCATGACCCTGGAGTTCCTCTCGCCTTTCCTGTGGAGAGCGCCTCCTCTTGAGATGCGACGGGAACGCCGGGAATTCTTTCCCTACGAAACAGGGAAAGGATCCCTCATCTCGAGCTAGGAGGCGGAAACGGGGCTCCCCTGGATGTGAGCGGGACACCACGTGCTTCCTCTCGAGTGCAGACGGGTATGTCGGGGAACTTCTTGAGTTGCAGCAAGGGTGCGAAGGACCCTTTGGAACTTCCAGTGGTTAGATGTGATTGGCCTCGAGAAGCCTCAGCGGAAATGGGCCTCATCTCGCCTGGAGGGCAAAACCTCCTGGATTTTCTCGAGTTGCGGCAGGTGCTCTCGACTTACGACGGGGACCTCAGGGACCGCTCTGGTGGCCTCAGGAACGGCCAGTCCCCATGCGAGTTCCTCGGGGGCCTCTCGGGATTCCTCTCCCGTGGATCCCGGGGCCTAAGACCTTGTGTGGAGTCGGGGCCGGAACCTGAGGATTCCTCTCCAGTGCTGACATGGATCTTGGGGTACTTCTGGAGTCTCCCCAGGGGAGTCAGTCCTCGTCTCGAATGCGGGCATGCACTTGCGCTTTCCTCCAGAGCGGTAGCAGCAGTGTCACGCAGTCCGCCGCGTGGATCAAAGGATCTATGGTTTTCCCTCGAGTCTTTCACACGAGGCTTTCCCACGAGGCCCTCCCACAGGGCTGTCCCACGTGCACACGTGGTGGGAGTCGATCCTCGGCTTGAACGTCAAGGCAGTGCAGGGAAAACAGGTTCCTCTGGAATGGACTGACACATCTGGGGGACTCTTGGAATGGTGGCACGACCCTGGAGTTCCTCTCGCCTTTCCTGTGGAGAGTGCCTCCTCTTGAGATGCGACGGGGACGCCGGGAATTCTTTCCCTACGAAACAGGGAAAGAATCCCTCATCTCTAGCTAGGGGGCGGAAACGGAGCTCCCCTGGATGTGTGCAGGACCCCACGTGCTTCCTCTCGAGTGGAGACGGGTATGTCGGGGAACTTCTTGAGTTGCAGCAAGGGTGTGAAGGACCCTTTGGAAGTTCCAGTGGTTAGATGTGATTAGCCTCGAGAAGCCTCAGCGGAAATGGGCCTCATCTCGCCTGGAGGGCAAAACCTCCTGGATTTTCTCGAGTTGCGGCAGGTGCTCTCGACTTACGACGGGGACCTCAGGGACCCGCTCTGGTGGCCTCAGGAAAGGCCAGTCCCCATGCGAGTTCCTCGGGGGCCTCTCGGGATTCCTCTCCCGTCGATGCCGGGGCCTAAGACCTTGTGTGGAGTCGGGGCCGGAACCAAAGGATTCCTCTCCAGTGCTGACATGGATCTTGCGGTACTTCTGGAGTCTCCCCAGGGGAGTCAGTCCTCGTCTCGAATGCGGGCATGCACTTGCGCTTTCCTCCAGAGCGGCAGCAGCAGTGTCAGGCAGTCCGCCGCGTGGATCAAAGGATCTGTGGTTTTCCCTCAAGTCTTTCCCACGAGGCTTTCCCACGAGGCTTTCCCACAGGGCTGTCCCACGTGCACACGTGGTGGGAGTCGATCCTCGGCTTGAACGTCAAGGCAGTGAAGGGAAAACAGGTTCCTCTGGAATGGACTGACACATCTGGGGGACTCTTGGAATGGTGGCACGACCCTGGAGTTCCTCTCGCCTTTCCTGTGGAGAGCGCCTCCTCTTGAGATGCGACGGGAACGCCGGGAATTCTTTCCCTACGAAACAGGGAAAGGATCCCTCATCTCGAGCTAGGAGGCGGAAACGGGGCTCCCCTGGATGTGTGCGGGACCCCACGTGCTTGCTATCGAGTGAAGACGGGTATGTCGGGGACCTTCTTGAGTTGCAGCAAGGGTGAGAAGGACCCTTTGGAAGTTCCAGTGGTTAGACGTGATTGGCCTCGAGAAGCCTCAGCGGAAATGGGCCTCATCTCGCCTGGAGGGCAAAACCTCCTGGATTTTCTCGAGTTGCGGCAGGTGCTCTCGACTTACGACGAGGACCTCAGGGACCCGCTCTGGTGGCCTCAGGAAAGGCCAGTCCCCATGCGAGTTCCTCTGGGGTTTCCTCTCCCATCGATGCCGGGGCCTAAGACCTTGTGTGGAGTCGGGGCCGGAACCTGAGGATTCCTCTCCAGTGCTGACATGGATCTTGGGGTACTTCTGGAGTCTCCCCAGGGGAGTCAGTCCTCGTCTCGAATGCGGGCATGCACTTGGGCTTTCCTCCAGAGCGGCAGCGGAAGTGTCACGCAGTCCGCCGCATGGATCAAAGGATCTATGGTTTTCCCTCGAGTCTTTCCCACGAGGCTTTCCCACGAGGCTTTCCCACAGGGCTGTCCCACGTGCACACGTGGTGGGAGTCGATCCTCGGCTTGAACGTCAAGGCAGTGCAGGGAAAACAGGTTCCTCTGGAATGGACTGACACATCTGGGGGACTCTTGGAATGGTGGCATGACCCTGGAGTTCCTCTCGCCTTTCCTGTGGAGAGCGCCTCCTCTTGAGATGCGACGGGGACGCCGGGAATTCTTTCCCTACGAAACAGGGAAAGGATCCCTCATCTCTAGCTAGGGGGCGGAAACGGAGCTCCCCTGGATGTGTGCAGGACCCCACGTGCTTCCTCTCGAGTGGAGACGGGTATGTCGGGGAACTTCTTGAGTTGCAGCAAGGGTGTGAAGGACCCTTTGGAAGTTCCAGTGGTTAGACGTGATTAGCCTCGAGAAGCCTCAGCGGAAATGGGCCTCATCTCGCCTGGAGGGCAAAACCTCCTGGATTTTCTCGAGTTGCGGCAGGTGCTCTCGACTTACGACGGGGACCTCAGGGACCCGCTCTGGTGGCCTCAGGAAAGGCCAGTCCCCATGCGAGTTCCTTGGAGGCCTCTCGGGATTCCTCTCCCGTCGATGCCGGGCCTAAGACCTTGTGTGGAGTCGGGGCCGGAACCTGAGGATTCCTCTTCAGTGCTGACATGGATCTTGGGGTATTTCTGGAGTCTCCCCAGGGGAGTCAGTCCTCGTCTCGAATGCGGGCATGCACTTGCGCTTTCCTCCAGAGCGGTAGCAGCAGTGTCACGCAGTCCGCCGCGTGGATCAAAGGATCTATGGTTTTCCCTCGAGTCTTTCCCATGAGGGTTTCCCACGAGGCTTTCCCACAGGGCTGTCCCACGTGCACACGTGGTGGGAGTCGATCCTCGGCTTGAAAGTCAAGGCAGTGCATGGAAAACAGGTTCCTCTGGAATGGACTGACACATCTGGGGGACTCTTGGAATGGTGGCACGACCCTGGAATTCCTCTCGCCTTTCCTGTGGAGAGCGCCTCCTCTTGAGATGCGACGGGAACGCTGGGAATTCTTTCCCTACGAAACAGGGAAAGGATCCCTCATCTCGAGCTAGGAGGCGGAAACGGGGCTCCCCTGGATGTGTGTGGGACCCACGTGCTTCCTCTCGAGTGGAGACTTGTATGTCGAGGAACTTCTTGAGTTGCAGCAAGGGTGTGAAGGACCCTTTGGAAGTTCCAGTGGTTAGACGTGATTAGCCTCGAGAAGACTCAGCGGAAATGGGCCTCATCTCGCATGGAGGGCAAAACCTCCTGGATTTTCTCGAGTTGCGGCAGGTGCTCTCGACTTACGACGGGGACCTCAGGGACCCGCTCTGGTGGCCTCAGGAAAGGCCAGTCCCCATGCGAGTTCCTCGGGGGCCTCTCGAGATTCCTCTCCCGTCGATGCCGGGGCCTAAGACCTTGTGTGGAGTCGGGGCCGGAACCTGAGGATTCCTCTCCAGTGCTGACATGGATCTTGGGGTATTTCTGGAGTCTCCCCAGGGGAGTCAGTCCTCGTCTCGAATGCGGGCATGCACTTGCGCTTTCCTCCAGAGCGGTAGCAGCAGTGTCACGCAGTCCACCGCGTGGATCAAAGGATCTATGGTTTTCCCTCGAGTCTTTCCCACGAGGCTTTCCCACGAGGCTTTCCCACAGGGCTGTCCCACGTGCACACGTGGTGGGAGTCGATCCTCGGCTTGAACGTCAAGGCAGTGAAGGGAAAACAGGTTCCTCTGGAATGGACTGACACATCTGGGGGACTCTTGGAATGGTGTCTCGACCCTGGAGTTCCTCTCGCCTTTCCTGTGGAGAGCGCCTCCTCTTGAGATGCGACGGGAACGCCGGGAATTCTTTCCCTACGAAACAGGGAAAGGATCCCTCATCTCGAGCTAGGAGGCGGAAACGGGGCTCCCCTGGATGTGTGCGGGACCCCACGTGCTTCCTCTAGAGTGGAGACGGGTATGTCGGGGACCTTCTTGTGTTGCAGCAAGGGTGTGAAGGACCCTTTGGAAGTTCCAGTGGTTAGACGTGATTGGCCTCGAGAAGCCTCAGCGGAAATGGGCCTCATCTCGCCTGGAGGGCAAAACCTCCTGGATTTTCTCGAGTTGCGGCAGGTGCTCTCGACTTACGACGAGGACCTCAGGGACCCGCTCTGGTGGCCTCAGGAAAGGCCAGTCCCCATGCGAGTTCCTCTGGGGATTCCTCTCCCGTCGATGCCGGGGCCTAAGACCTTGTGTGGAGTCGGGGCCGGAACCTGAGGATTCCTCTCCAGTGCTGACATGGATCTTGGGGTACTTCTGGAGTCTCCCCAGGGGAGTCAGTCCTCGTCTCGAATGCGGGCATGCACTTGCGCTTTCCTCCAGAGCGGTAGCAGCAGTGTCACGCAGTCCGCCGCATGGATCAAAGGATCTATGGTTTTCCCTCGAGTCTTTCCCACGAGGCTTTCCCACGAGGCTTTCCCACAGGGCTGTCCCACGTGCACACGTGGTGGGAGTCGATCCTCGGCTTGAACGTCAAGGCAGTGCAGGGAAAACAGGTTCCTCTGGAATGGACTGACACATCTGGGGGACTCTTGGAATGGTGGCACGACCCTGGAGTTCCTCTCGCCTTTCCTGTGGAGAGCGCCTCCTCTTGAGATGCGACGGGAACGCCGGGAATTCTTTCCCTACGAAACTGGGAAAGGATCCCTCATCTCGAGCTAGGAGGCGGAAACGGGGCTCCCATGGATGTGGGCGGGACACCACGTGCTTCCTCTCGAGTGGAGACGGGTATGTCGGGGAACTTCTTGAGTTGCAGCAAGGGTGTGAAGGACCCTTTGGAAGTTCCAGTGGTTAGACGTGATTAGCCTCGAGAAGCCTCAGCGGAAATGGGCCTCATCTCGCCTGGAGGGCAAAACCTCCTGGATTTTCTCGAGTTGCGGCAGGTGCTCTCGACTTACGACGGGGACCTCAGGGACCCGCTCTGGTGGCCTCAGGAAAGGCCAGTCCCCATGCGAGTTCCTCGGGGGCCTCTCGGGATTCCTCTCCCGTCGATGCCGGGGCCTAAGACCTTGTGTGGAGTCGGGGCCGGAACCAGAGGATTCCTCTCCAGTGCTGACATGGATCTTGGGGTACTTCTGGAGTCTCCCCAGGGGAGTCAGTCCTCGTCTCGAATGCGGGCATGCACTTGCGCTTTCCTCCAGAGCGGCAGCAGCAGTGTCACGCAGTCCGCCGCGTGGATCAAAGGATCTGTGGTTTTCCCTCAAGTCTTTCCCACGAGGCTTTCCCACGAGGCTTTCCCACAGGGCTGTCCCACGTGCACACGTGGTGGGAGTCGATCCTCGGCTTGAACGTCAAGGCAGTGAAGGGAAAACAGGTTCCTCTGGAATGGACTGACACATCTGGGGGACGCTTGGAATGGTGGCACGACCCTGGAGTTCCTCTCGCCTTTCCTGTGGAGAGCGCCTCCTCTTGAGATGCGACGGGAACGTCGGGAATTCTTTCCTACGAAACAGGGAAAGGATCCCTCATCTCGAGCTAGGAGGCGGAAACGGGGCTCCCCTGGATGTGTGCGGGACCCCACGTGCTTGCTATCGAGTGAAGACGGGTATGTCGGGGACCTTCTTGAGTTGCAGCAAGGGTGAGAAGGACCCTTTGGAAGTTCCAGTGGTTAGACGTGATTGGCCTCGAGAAGCCTCAGCGGAAATGGGCCTCATCTCGCCTGGAGGGCAAAACCTCCTGGATTTTCTCGAGTTGCGGCAGGTGCTCTCGACTTACGACGAGGACCTCAGGGACCCGCTCTGGTGGCCTCAGGAAAGGCCAGTCCCCATGCGAGTTCCTCTGGGGATTCCTCTCCTGTCGATGCCGGGGCCTAAGACCTTGTGTGGAGTCGGGGCCGGAACCTGAGGATTCCTCTCCAGTGCTGACATGGATCTTGGGGTACTTCTGGAGTCTCCCCAGGGGGGTCAGTCCTCGTCTCGAATGCGGGCATGCACTTGGGCTTTCCTCCAGAGCGGCAGCGGCAGTGTCACGCAGTCCGCCGCATGGATCAAAGGATCTATGGTTTTCCCTCGAGTCTTTCCCACGAGGCTTTCACACGAGGCTTTCCCACAGGGCTGTCCCACGTGCACACGTGGTGGGAGTCGATCCTCGGCTTGAACGTCAAGGCAGTGCAGGGAAAACAGGTTCGTCTGGAATGGACTGACACATCTGGGGGACTCTTGGAATGGTGGCATGACCCTGGAGTTCCTCTCGCCTTTCCTGTGGAGAGCGCCTCCTCTTGAGATGCGACGGGAACGCCGGGAATTCTTTCCCTACGAAACAGGGAAAGGATCCCTCATCTCGAGCCAGGAGGCGGAAACGGGGCTCCCCGGGATGTGTGCGGGACCCCACGTGCTTCCTCTCGAGTGGAGACGGGTATGTCGGGGAACTTCTTGAGTTGCAGCAATGGTGTGAAGGACCCTTTGGAAGTTCCAGTGGTTAGATGTGATTGGCCTCGAGAAGCCTCAGCGGAAATGGGCCTCATCTCGCCTGGAGGGCAAAACCTCCTGGATTTTCTCGATTTGCGGCAGGTGCTCTCGACTTACGACGGGGACCTCAGGGACCCGCTCTGGTGGCCTCAGGAAAGGCCAGTCCCCATGCGAGTTCCTCGGGGGCCTCTCGGGATTCGTCTCCCGTCGATGCCGGGGACTAAGACCTTGTGTGGAGTCGGGGCCGGAACCTGAGGATTCCTCTCCAGTGCTGACATGGATCTTGGGGTACTTCTGGAGTCTCCCCAGGGGAGTCAGTCCTCGTCTCGAATGCGGGCATGCACTTGCGCTTTCCTCCAGAGCGGTAGCAGCAGTGTCACGCAGTCCGCCGCGTGGATCAAAGGATCTATGGTTTTCCCTCGAGTCTTTCCCACGAGGCTTTCCCACGAGGCTTTCCCACAGGGCTGTACCACGTGCACACGTGGTGGGAGTCGATCCTCGGCTTGAACGTCAAGGCAGTGCAGGGAAAACAGGTTCCTCTGGAATGGACTGACACATCTGGGGGACTCTTGGAATGGTGGCACGACCCTGGAGTTCCTCTCGCCTTTCCTGTGGAGAGCGCCTCCTCTTGAGATGCGACGGGAACGCCGGGAATTCTTTCCCTACGAAACAGGGAAAGGATCCCTCATCTCGAGCTAGGAGGCGGAACCGGGGATCCCCTGGATGTGTGCGGGACCCATGTGCTTCCTCTCGAGTGGAGACGGGTATGTCGGGGAACTTCTTGAGTTGCAGCAAGGGTGTTAAGGACCCTTTGGAAGTTCCAGTGGTTAGACGTGATTGGCCTCGAGAAGCCTCAGCGGAAATGGGCCTCATCTCGCCTGGAGGGCAAAACCTCCTGGATTTTCTCGAGTTGCGGCAGGTGCTCTCGACTTACGACGGGGACTTCAGGGACCCGCTCTGGTGGCCTCAGGAAAGGCCAGTCCCCATGCGAGTTCCTCGGGGGCCTCTCGGGATTCCTCTTCCGTCGATGCCGGGACCTAAGACCTTGTGTGGAGTCGGGGCCGGAACCTGAGGATTCCTCTCCAGTGCTGACATGGATCTTGGGGTACTTCTGGAGTCTCCCCAGGGGAGTCAGTCCTCGTCTCGAATGCGGGCATGCACTTCCGCTTTCCTCCAGAGCGGTAGCAGCAGTGTCACGCAGTCCGCCGCGTGGATCAAAGGATCTATGGTTTTCCCTCGAGTCTTTCCCACGAGGCTTTCCCACGAGGCTTTCCCACAGGGCTGTCCCACGTGCACACGTGGCGGGGGTCGATTCTCGGCTTGAACGTCAAGGCAGTGCAGGGAAAACAGGTTCCTCTGGAATGGACTGACACATCTGGGGGACTCTTGGAATGGTGGCACGACCCTGGAGTTCCTCTCGCCTTTCCTGTGGACAGCGCCTCCTCTTGAGATGTGACGGGAACGCCGGGAATTCTTTCCCTACGAAACAGGGAAAGGATCCCTCATCTCGAGCTAGGAGGCGGAAACGGGGCTCCCCTGGATGTGTGCGGGACCCACGTGCTTCCTCTCGAGTGGAGACGGGTATGTCGTGGAACTTCTTGAGTTGCAGCAAGGGTGTGAAGGACCCTTTGGAAGTTCCAGTGGTTAGACGTGATTAGCCTCGAGAAGCCTCAGCGGAAATGGGCCTCATCTCGCCTGGAGGGCAAAACCTCCTGGATTTTCTCGAGTTGCGGCAGGTGCTCTCGAATCACGACGGGGACCTCAGGGACCCGCTCTGGTGGCCTCAGGAAAGGCCAGTCCCCATGCGAGTTCCTCGGGGGCCTCTCTGGATTCCTCTCCCGTCGATGCCGGGGCCTAAGACCTTGTGTGGAGTCGGGGCCGGAACCTGAGGATTCCTCTCCAGTGCTGACATGGATCTTGGGGTACTTCTGGAGTCTCCGCAGGGGAGTCAGTCCTCGTCTCGAATGCGGGCATGCACTTGCGCTTTCCTCCAGAGCGGTAGCAGCAGTGTCACGCAGTCCGCCGCGTGGATCAAAGGATCTATGGTTTTCCCTCGAGTCTTTCCCACGAGGCTTTCCCACGAGGCTTTCCCACAGGGCTGTCCCACGTGCACACGTGGTGGGAGTCGATCCTCGGCTTGAAAGTCAAGGCAGTGCAGGGAAAACAGGTTCCTCTGGAATGGACTGACACATCTGGGGGACTCTTGGAATGGTGGCATGACCCTGGAGTTCCTCTCGCCTTTCCTGTGGAGAGCGCCTCCTCTTGAGATGCGACGGGAACGCCGGGAATTCTTTCCCTACGAAACAGGGAAAGGATCCCTCATCTCGAGCTAGGAGGCGGAAACGGGGCTCCCCTGGATGTGTGCAGGACCCCACGTGCTTCCTCTCGAGTGGAGACGGGTATGTCGGGGAACTTCTTGAGTTGCAGCAATGGTGTGAAGGACCCATTGGAAGTTCCAGTGGTTAGATGTGATTGGCCTCGAGAAGCCTCAGCGGAAATGGGCCTCATCTCGCCTGGAGGGCAAAACCTCCTGGATTTTCTCGAGTTGCGGCAGGTGCTCTCGACTTACGACGGGCACCTCAGGGACCCGCTCTGGTGGCCTCAGGAAAGGCCAGTCCCCATGCGAGTTCCTCGGGGGCCTCTCGGGATTCCTCTCCCGTCGATGCCGGGGCCTAAGACCTTGTGTGGAGTCGGGGCCGGAACCTGAGGATTCCTCTCCAGTGCTGACATGGATCTTGGGGTACTTCTGGAGTCTCCCCAGGGGAGTCAGTCCTCGTCTCGAATGCGGGCATGCACTTGCGCTTTCCTCCAGAGCGGTAGCAGCAGTGTCACGCAGTCCGCCGCGTGGATCAAAGGATCTATGGTTTTCCCTCGAGTCTTTCCCACGAGGCTTTCCCACGAGGCTTTCCCACAGGGCTGTCCCACGTGCACACGTGGTGGGAGTCGATCCTCGGCTTGAACGTCAAGGCAGTGCAGGGAAAACAGGTTCCTCTGGAATGGACTGACACATCTGGGGGACTCTTGGAATGGTGGCACGACCCTGGAGTTCCTCTCGCCTTTCCTGTGGAGAGCGCCTCCTCTTGAGATGCGACGGGAACGCCGGGAATTCTTTACCTACGAAACAGGGAAAGGATCCCTCATCTCGAGCTAGGAGGCGGAACCGGGGATCCCCTGGATGTGTGCGGGACCCATGTGCTTCCTCTCGA
The DNA here is from genome assembly GCF_042477335.2 of Ovis canadensis. NCBI lineage: Eukaryota > Metazoa > Chordata > Mammalia > Artiodactyla > Bovidae > Ovis > Ovis canadensis. The sequence goes on from NC_091252.1 coordinate 8,086,831, forward strand.
GTGGAGAAGGGATATGTCGGGGAACTTCTTGAGTTGCAGCAAGGGTGTGAAGGACCCTTTGGAAGTTCCAGTGGTTAGACGTGATTGGCCTCGAGAAGCCTCAGCGGAAATGGGCCTCATCTCGCCTGGAGGGCAAAACCTCCTGGATTTTCTCGAGTTGCGGCAGGTGCTCTCGACTTACGACGGGGACTTCAGGGACCCGCTCTGGTGGCCTCAGGAAAGGCCAGTCCCCATGCGAGTTCCTCGGGGGCCTCTCGGGATTCCTCTTCCGTCGATGCCGGGACCTAAGACCTTGTGTGGAGTCGGGGCCGGAACCTGAGGATTCCTCTCCAGTGCTGACATGGATCTTGGGGTACTTCTGGAGTCTCCCCAGGGGAGTCAGTCCTCGTCTCGAATGCGGGCATGCACTTCCGCTTTCCTCCAGAGCGGTAGCAGCAGTGTCACGCAGTCCGCCGCGTGGATCAAAGGATCTATGGTTTTCCCTCGAGTCTTTCCCACGAGGCTTTCCCACGAGGCTTTCCCACAGGGCTGTCCCACGTGCACACGTGGCGGGGGTCGATTCTCGGCTTGAACGTCAAGGCAGTGCAGGGAAAACAGGTTCCTCTGGAATGGACTGACACATCTGGGGGACTCTTGGAATGGTGGCACGACCCTGGAGTTCCTCTCGCCTTTCCTGTGGACAGCGCCTCCTCTTGAGATGTGACGGGAACGCCGGGAATTCTTTACCTACGAAACAGGGAAAGGATCCCTCATCTCGTGCTAGGAGGCGGAAACGGGGCTCCCCTGGATGTGTGAGGGACACCACGTGCTTCCTCTCGAGTGGAGACGGGTATGTCGGGGAACTTCTTGAGTTGCAGCAAGGGTGTGAAGGACCCTTTGAAAGGTCCAGTGGTTAGATGTGATTGGCCTCGAGAAGCCTCAGCGGAAATGGGCCTCATCTCGCCTGGAGGGCAAAACCTCCTGGATTTTCTCGAGTTGCGGCAGGTGCTCTCGACTTACGACGGGGACCTCAGGGACCCGCTCTGGTGGCCTCAGGAAAGGCCAGTCCCCATGCGAGTTCCTCGGGGGCCTGTCGGGATTCCTCTCCCGTCGATGCCGGGGCCTAAGACCTTGTGTGGAGTCGGGGCCGGAACCTGAGGATTCCTCTCCAGTGCTGACATGGATCTTGGGGTCCTTCTGGAGTCTCCGCAGGGGAGTCAGTCCTCGTCTCGAATGCGGGCATGCACTTGCGCTTTCCTCCAGAGCGGTAGCAGCAGTGTCACGCAATCCGCCGCGTGGATCAAAGGATCTATGGTTTTCCCTCGAGTCTTTCCCACGAGGCTTTCCCACGAGGCTTTCCCACAGGGCTGTCCCACGTGCACACGTGGTGGGAGTCGATCCTCAGCTGGAACGTCAAGGCAGTGCAGGGAAAACAGGTTCCTCTGGAATGGACTGACACATCTGGGGGACTCTTGGAATGGTGGCATGACCCTGGAGTTCCTCTCGCCTTTCCTGTGGAGAGCGCCTCCTCTTGAGATGCGACGGGAACGCCGGGAATTCTTTCCCTACGAAACAGGGAAAGGATCCCTCATCTCGAGCTAGGATTCGGAAACGGGGCTCCCCTGGATGTGTGCAGGACCCCACGTGCTTCCTCTCGAGTGGAGACGGGTATGTCGGGGAACTTCTTGAGTTGCAGCAATGGTGTGAAGGACCCTTTGGAAGTTCCAGTGGTTAGATGTGATTGGCCTCGAGAAGCCTCAGCGGAAAGGGGCCTCATCTCGCCTGGAGGGCAAAACCTCCTGGATTTTCTCGAGTTGCGGCAGGTGCTCTCGACTTACGACGGGCACCTCAGGGACCCGCTCTGGTGGCCTCAGGAAAGGCCAGTCCCCATGAGAGTTCCTCGGGGGCCTGTCGGGATTCCTCTCCCGTCGATGCCGGGGCCTAAGACCTTGTGTGGAGTCGGGGCCGGAACCTGAGGATTCCTCTCCAGTACTGACATGGATCTTGGGGTATTTCTGGAGTCTCCCCAGGGGAGTCAGTCCTCGTCTCGAATGCGGGCATGCACTTGCGCTTTCCTCCAGAGCGGTAGCAGCAGTGTCACGCAGTCCGCCGCGTGGATCAAAGGATCTATGGTTTTCCCTCGAGTCTTTCCCACGAGGCTTTCCCACGAGGCTTTCCCACAGGGCTGTCCCACGTGCACACGTGGTGGGAGTCGATCCTCGGCTTGAACGTCAAGGCAGTGCAGGGAAAACAGGTTCCTCTGGAATGGACTGACACATCTGGGGGACTCTTGGAATGGTGGCACGACCCTGGAGTTCCTCTCGCCTTTCCTGTGGAGAGCGCCTCCTCTTGAGATGCGACGGGAACGCCGGGAATTCTTTCCCTACGACACAGGGAAAGGATCCCTCATCTCGAGCTAGGAGGCGGAAACGGGGCTCCCCTGGATGTGTGCGGGACCCACGTGCTTCCTCTCGAGTGGAGACGGGTATGTCGGGGAACTTCTTGAGTTGCAGCAAGGGTGTGAAGGACCCTTTGGAAGTTCCAGTGGTTAGACGTGATTAGCCTCGAGAAGCCTCAGCGGAAATGGGCCTCATCTCGCCTGGAGGTGAAAACATCCTGGATTTTCTCGAGTTGCGGCAGGTGCTCTCGACTTACGACGGGGACCTCAGGGACCCGCTCTGGTGGCCTCAGGAAATTCCAGTCCCCATGCGAGTTCCTCGGGGGCCTGTCGGGATTCCTCTCCCGTCGATGCCGGGGCCTAAGACCTTGTGTGGAGTCGGGGCCGGAACCTGAGGATTCCTCTCCAGTGCTGACATGGATCTTGGGGTACTTCTGGAGTCTCCCCAGGGGAGTCAGTCCTCGTCTCGAATGCGGGCATGCACTTGCGCTTTCCTCCAGAGCGGTAGCAGCAGTGTCACGCAGTCCGCCGCGTGGATCAAAGGATCTATGGTTTTCCCTCGATTCTTTCCCACGAGGCTTTACCACGAGGCTTTCCCACAGGGCTGTCCCACGTGCACACGTGGTGGAAGTCGATCCTCGGCTTGAACGTCAAGGCAATGCAGGGAAAACATGTTCCTCTGGAATGGACTGACACATCTGGGGGACTCTTGGAATGGTGTCACGACCCTGGAGTTCCTCTCGCCTTTGTGGAGAGCGCCTCCTCTTGAGATGCGACGGGAACGCCGGGAATTCTTTCCCTATGAAACAGGGAAAGGATCCCTCATCTCGAGCTAGGAGGCGGAAAAGGGGCTCCCCTGGATGTGTGCGGGACACAACGTGCTTCCTCTCGAGTGGAGACGGGTATGTCGGGGAACTTCTTGAGTTGCAGCAATGGTGTGAAGGACTCTTTGGAAGTTCCAGTGGTTAGATGTTATTGGCCTCGTGAAGCCTCAGCGGAAATGGGCCTCATCTCGCCTGGAGGGCAAAACCTCCTGGATTTTCTCGAGTTGCAGCAGGTGCTCTCGACTTACGACGGGGACCTCAGGGAACCGCTCTCGTGGCCTCAGGAAAGGCCAGTCCCCATGCGAGTTCCTCGGGGGCGTCTCTGGATTCCTCTCCCGTCGATGCCGGGGCCTAAGACCTTGTGTGGAGTCGGGGCCGGAACCTGAGGATTCCTCTCCAGTGCTGACATGGATCTTGGGGTACTTCTGGAGTCTCCCCAGGGGAGTCAGTCCTCGTCTCGAATGCGGGCATGCACTTGCGCTTTCCTCCAGAGCGGTAGCAGCAGTGTCACGCAGTCCGCCGCGTGGATCAAAGGATCTATGGTTTTCCCTCGAGTCTTTCCCACGAGGCTTTCCCACGAGGCTTTCCCACAGGGCTGTCCCCCGGGCACACGTGGTGGGAATCGATCCTCGGCTTGAACGTCAAGGCAGTGCAGGGAAAACAGGTTCCTCTGGAATGGACTGACACATCTGGGGGACTCTTGGAATGGTGGCACGACCCTGGAGTTCCTCTCGCCTTTCCTGTGGAGAGCGCCTCCTCTTGAGATGCGACGGGAACGCCGGGAATTCTTTCCCTACGAAACAGGGAAAGGATCCCTCATCTCGAGCTAGGAGGCGGAAACGGGGATCCCCTGGATGTGGGCGGGACATCACGTGCTTCCTCTAGATGGAGACGGGTATGTCGGGGAACTTCTTGAGTTGCAGCAATGGTGTGAAGGACCCTTTGGAAGTTCCAGTGGTTAGATGTGATTGGCCTCGAGAAGCCTCAGCGGAAATGGGCCTCATCTCGCCTGGAGGGCAAAACCTCCTGGATTTTCTCGAGTTGCGGCAGGTGCTCTCGACTTACGACAGGGACCTCAGGGACCCGCTCTGGTGGCCTCAGGAAAGGCCAGTCCCCATGCGAGTTCCTCGGGGGCCTCTCGGGATTCCTCTCCCGTCGATGCCGGGGCCTAAGACCTTGTGTGGAGTCGGGGCCGGAACCTGAGGATTCCTCTCCAGTGCTGACATGGATCTTGGGGTACTTCTGGAGTCTCCCCAGGGGAGTCAGTCCTCGTCTCGAATGCGGGCATGCACTTGCGCTTTCCTCCAGAGCGGTAGCAGCAGTGTCACGCAGTCCGCCGCGTGGATCAAAGGATCTATGGTTTTCCCTCGAGTCTTTCCCACGAGGCTTTCCCACGAGGCTTTCCCACAGGGCTGTCCCACGTGCACACGTGGTGGGAGTCGATCCTCGGCTTGAACGTCAAGGCAGTGCAGGGAAAAAAGGTTCCTCTGGAATGGACTGACACATCTGGGGGACTCTTGGAATGGTGTCACGACCCTGGAGTTCCTCTCGCCTATCCTGTGGAGAGCGCCTCCTCTTGAGTTGCGACGGGAACGCCGGGAATTCTTTCCCTACGACACAGGGAAAGGATCCCTCATCTCGAGCTAGGAGGCGGAAACGGGGCTCCCCTGGATGTGTGCGGGACCCACGTGCTTCCTCTCGAGTGGAGACGAGTATGTCGGGGAACTTCTTGAGTTGCAGCAAGGGTGTGAAGGACCCTTTGGAAGTTCCAGTGGTTAGAAGTGATTAGCCTCGAGAAGCCTCAGGGGAAATGGGCCTCATCTCGCCTGGAGCGCAAAACCTCCTGGATTTTCTCGAGTTGCGGCAGGTGCTCTCGACTTACGACGGGGACCTCAGGGACCCGCTCTGCTGGCCTCAGGAAAGGCCAGTCCCTATGCGAGTTCCTCGGGGGCCTCTCGGGATTCCTCTCCCGTCAATGCCGGGGCCTAAGACCTTGTGTGGAGTCGGGGCCGGAACCTGAGGATTCCTCTCCAGTGCTGACATGGATCTTGGGGTACTTTTGGAGTCTCCCCAGGGGAGTCAGTCCTCGTCTGTAATGCGGGCATGCACTTGCGCATTCCTCCAGAGCGGTAGCAGCAGTGTCACGCAGTCCGCCGCGTGCATCAAAGGATCTATGGTTTTCCCTCGAGTCTTTCCCACGAGGATTTCCCACGAGGCTTTCCCACAGGGCTGTCCCACGTGCACACGTGGTGGGAGTCGATCCTCGGCTTGAACGTCAAGGCAGTGCAGGCAAAACAGGTTCTTCTGGAATGGACTGACACATCTGGGGGACTCTTGGAATGGTGGCATGACCCTGGAGTTCCTCTCGCCTTTCCTGTGGAGAGCGCCTCCTCTTGAGATGCGACGGGAACGCCGGGAATTCTTTACCTACGAAACAGGGAAAGGATCCCTCATCTCGTGCTAGGAGGCGGAAACGGGGCTCCCCTGGATGTGTGCGGGACACAACGTGCTTCCTCTCGAGTGCAGACGGGTATGTCGGGGAACTTCTTGAGTTGCAGCAAGGGTGTGAAGGACCCTTTGAAAGGTCCAGTGGTTAGATGTGATTGGCCTCGAGAAGCCTCAGCGGAAATGGGCCTCATCTCGCCTGGAGGGCAAAACCTCCTGGATTTTTTCGAGTTGCGGCAGGTGCTCTCGACTTACGACAGGGACCTCAGGGACCCGCTCTGGTGGCCTCAGGAAAGGCCAGTCCCCATGCGAGTTCCTCGGGGGCCTCTCGGGATTCCTCTCCCGTCGATGCCGGGGACTAAGACCTTGTGTGGAGTCGGGGCCGGGACCTGAAGATTCCTCTCCAGTGCTGACATGGATCTTGGGGTACTTCTGGAGTCTCCCCAGGGGAGTCAGTCCTCGTCTCGAATGCGGGCATGCACTTGCGCTTTTCTCCAGAGCGGTAGCAGCAGTGTCACGCAGTCCGCCGCGTGGATCAAAGGATCTATGGTTTTCCCTCGAGTCTTTCCCACGAGGCTTTCCCACGAGGCTTTCCCACAGGGCTGTCCCACGTGCACACGTGGTGGGAGTCGATCCTCGGCTTGAACGTCAAGGCAGTGCAGGGAAAACAGGTTCCTCTGGAATGGACTGACACATCTGGGGGACTCTTGGAATGGTGGCATGACCCTGGAGTTCCTCTCGCCTTTCCTGTGGAGAGCGCCTCCTCTTGAGATGCGACGGGAACGCCGGGAATTCTTTCCCTACGAAACAGGGAAATGATCCCTCATCTCGAGCTTAGAGGCGGAAATGGGGCTCCCCTGGATGTGTGCGGGACACCACGTGCTTCCTCTCGAGTGCAGACGGGTATGTCGGGGAACTTCTTGAGTTGCAGCAAGGGTGTGAAGGACCCTTTGGAAGTTCCAGTGGTTAGATGTGATTGGCCTCGAGAAGCCTCAGCGGAAATGGGCCTCATCTCGCCTGGAGGGCAAAACCTCCTGGATTTTCTCGAATTGCTGCAGGTGCTCTCGACTTACGACGGGGACCTCAGGGACCCGCTCTGGTGGCCTCAGGAAAGGCCAGTCCCCATGAGAGTTCCTCGTGGGCCTCTCGGGATTCCTCTCCCGTCGATGCCGGGGCCTAAGACCTTGTGTGGAGTCGGGGCCGGAACATGAGGATTCCTATCCAGTGCTGACATGGATCTTGGGGTACTTCTGGAGTCTCCCCAGGGGAGTCAGTCCTCGTCTCGAATGCGGGCATGCACTTGCCCTTTCCTCCAGAGCGGTAGCAGCAGTGTCACGCAGTCCGCCGCGTGGATCAAAGGATCTATGTTTTTCCCTCGAGTCTTTCCCACGAGGCTTTCCCACGAGGCTTTCCCACAGGGCTGTCCCCCGTGCACACGTGGTGGGAGTCGATCCTCGGCTTGAACGTCAAGGCAGTGCAGGGAAAACAGGTTCCTCTGGAATGGACTGACACATCTGGGGGACTCTTGGAATGGTGTCACGACCCTGGAGTTCCTCTCGCCTTTCCTTTGTAGAGCGCCTCCTCTTGAGATGCGACGGGAACGCCGGGAATTCTTTCCCTACGAAACAGGGAAAGGATCCCTCATCTCGAGCTAGGAGGCGGAAACAGGGCTCCCCTGGATGTGTGCGGGACCCCACGTGCTTCCTCTCGAGTGCAGACGGGTATGTCGGGGAACTTCTTGAGTTGCAGCAATGGTGTGAAGGACCCTTTGGAAGTTCCAGTGGTTAGATGTGATTGGCCTCGAGAAGCCTCAGCGGAAATGGGCCTCATCTCGCCTGGAGGGCAAAACCTCCTGGATTTTCTCGAGTTGCGGCAGGTGCTCTCGACTTACGACGGGGACCTCAGGGAACCTCTCTGGTGGCCTCAGGAAAGGCCATTCCCCATGCGAGTTCCTCGGGGCCTCTCGGGATTTCTCTCCCGTCGATGCCGGGGCCTAAGACCTTGTGTGGAGTCGGGGCCGGAACCTGAGGATTCCTCTCCAGTGCTGACATGGATCTTGGGGTACTTCTGGAATCTCCCCAGGGGAGTCAGTCCTCGTCTCGAATGCGGGCATGCACTTGCGCTTTCCTCCAGAGCGGTAGCAGCAGTGTCACGCAGTCCGCCGCGTGGATCAAAGGATCTATGGTTTTCCCTCGAGTCTTTCCCACGAGGCTTTCCCACGAGGCTTTCCCACAGGGCTGTCCCACGTGCACACGTGGTGGGAGTCGATCCTCGGCTTGAACGTCAAGGCAGTGAAGGGAAAACAGGTTCCTCTGGAATGGACTGACACATCTGGGGGACTCTTGGAATGGTGGCACGACCCTGGAGTTCCTCTCGCCTTTCCTGTGGAGAGCGCCTCCTCTTGAGATGCGACGGGAACGCCAGGAATTCTTTCCCTACGACACAGGGAAAGGATCCCTCATCTCGAGCTAGGAGGCGGAAACGGGGCTCCCCTGGATGTGTGCGGGACCCACGTGCTTCCTCTCGAGTGGAGACGGGTATGTCGGGGAACTTCTTGAGTTGCAGCAAGGGTGTGAAGGACCCTTTGGAAGTTCCAGTGGTTAGAAGTGATTAGCCTCGAGAAGCCTCAGCGGAAATGGGCCTCATCTCGCCTGGAGGGCAAAACCTCCTGGATTTTCTCGAGTTGCGGCAGGTGCTCTCGACTTACGACGGGGACCTCAGGGACCCGCTCTGGTGGCCTCAGGAAAGGCCAGTCCCCATGCGAGTTCCTCGGGGGCCTCTCGGGATTATTCTCCCGTCGATGCCGGGGCCTAAGACCTTGTGTGGAGTCGGGGCCGGAACCTGAGGATTCCTCTCCAGTGCTGACATGGATCTTGGGGTACTTCTGGAGTCTCCCCAGGGGAGTCAGTCCTCGTCTCGAATGCGGGCATGCACTTGGGCTTTCCTCCAGAGCGGTAGCAGCAGTGTCACGCAGTCCGCCGCGTGCATCAAAGGATCTATGGTTTTCCCTCGAGTCTTTCCCACGAGGCTTTCCCACGAGGCTTTCCCACAGGGCTGTCCCACGTGCACACGTGGTGGGAGTCGATCCTCGGCTTGAACGTCAAGGCAGTGCAGGGAAAACAGGTTCGTCTGGAATAGACTGACACATCTGGGGGACTCTTGGAATGGTGGCATGACCCTGGAGTTCCTCTCGCCTTTCCTGAGGAGAGCGCCTCCTCTTGAGATGCGACGGGAACGCCGGGAATTCTTTACCTACGAAACAGGGAAAGGATCCCTCATCTCTTGCTAGGAGGCGGAAACGGGGCTCCCCTGGATGTGTGCGGGACACCACGTGCTTCCTCTCGAGTGCAGACGGGTATGTCGGGGAACTTCTTGAGTTGCAGCAAGGGTGTGAAGGACCTTTTGAAAGGTCCAGTGGTTAGATGTGATTGGCCTCGAGAAGCCTCAGCGGAAATGGGCCTCATCTCGCCTGGAGGGCAAAACCTCCTGGATTTTCTCGAGTTGCGGCAGGTGCTCTCGACTTACGACAGGGACCTCAGGGACCCGCTCTGGTGGCCTCAGGAAAGGCCAGTCCCCATGCGAGTTCCTCGGGGGCCTCTCGGGATTCCTCTCCCGTCGATGCCATGGCCTAAGACCTTGTGTGGAGTCGGGGCCGGAACCTGAGGATTCCTCTCCAGTGCTGACATGGATCTTGGGGTACTTCTGGAGTCTCCCCAGGGGAGTCAGTCCTCGTCTCGAATGCGGGCATGCACTTGCGCTTTCCTCCAGAGCGGTAGCAGCAGTGTCACGCAGTCCGCCGCGTGGATCAAAGGATCTATGGTTTTCCCTCGAGTCTTTCCCACGAGGCTTTCCCACGAGGCTTTCCCACAGGGCTGTCCCACGTGCACACGTGGTGGGAGTCGATCCTCGGCTTGAACGTCAAGGCAGTGCAGGGAAAACAGGTTCCTCTGGAATGGACTGACACATCTGGGGGACTCTTGGAATGGTGGCATGACCCTGGAGTTCCTCTCGCCTTTCCTGTGGAGAGCGCCTCCTCTTGAGATGCGACGGGAACGCCGGGAATTCTTTCCTTACGAAACAGGGAAAGGATCCCTCATCTCGAGCTTAGAGGCGGAAATGGGGCTCCCCTGGATGTGTGCGGGACACCACGTGCTTCCTCTCGAGTGCAGACGGGTATGTCGGGGAACTTCTTGAGTTGCAGCAAGGGTGTGAAGGACCCTTTGGAAGTTCCAGTGGTTAGATGTGATTGGCCTCGAGAAGCCTCAGCGGAAATGGGCCTCATCTCGCCTGGAGGGCAAAACCTCCTGGATTTTCTCGAGTTGCGGCAGGTGCTCTCGACTTACGACGGGGACCTCAGGGAACCGCTCTGGTGGCCTCAGGAAAGGCCAGTCCCCATGCGAGTTCCTCGGGGGCCTCTCGGGATTCCTCTCCCGTCGATGCCGGGGCCTAAGACCTTGTGTGGAGTCGGGGCCGGAACCTGAGGATTCCTCTCCAGTGCTGACATGGATCTTGGGGTACTTCTGGAGTCTCCCCAGGGGAGTCAGTCCTCGTCTCGAATGCGGGCATGCACTTGCGCTTTCCTCCAGAGCGGTAGCAGTAGTGTCACGCAGTCCGCCGCGTGGATCAAAGGATCTATGGTTTTCCCTCGAGTCTTTCCCACGAGGCTTTCCCACGAGGCTTTCCCACAGGTCTGTCCCCCGTGCACACGTGGTGGGAGTCGATCCTCGGCTTGAACGTCAAGGCAGTGCAGGGAAAACAGGTTCGTCTGGAATGGACTGACACATCTGGGGGACTCTTGGAATGGTGGCACGACCCTGGAGTTCCTCTCGCCTTTCCTGTGGAGAGCGCCTCCTCTTGAGATGCGACGGGAACGCCGGGAATTCTTTCCCTACGAAACAGGGAAAGGATCCCTCATCTCGAGCTAGGAGGAGGAAACGGGGCTCCCCTGGATGTGTGCGGGACCCCACGTGCTTCCTCTCTAGTGGAGACGTGTATGTCGGGGAACTTCTTGAGTTGCAGCAAGGGTGTGAAGGACCCTTTGGAAGTTCCAGTGGTTAGACGTGATTGGCCTCGAGAAGCCTCAGCGGAAATGGGCCTCATCTCGCCTGGAGGGCAAAACCTCCTGGATTTTCTCGAGTTGCGGCAGGTGCTCTCGACTTACGACGAGGACCTCAGGGACCCGCTCTGGTGGCCTCAGGAAAGGCCAGTCCCCATGCGAGTTCCTCTGGGGATTCCTCTCCCGTCGATGCCGGGGCCTAAGACCTTGTGTGGAGTCGGGGCCGGAACCTGAGGATTCCTCTCCAGTGCTGACATGGATCTTGGGGTACTTCTGGAGTCTCCCCAGGGGAGTCAGCCCTCGTCAGGAATGCGGGCATGCACTTGGGCTTTCCTCCAGAGCGGCAGCGGCAGTGTCACGCAGTCCGCCACATGGATCAAAGGATCTATGGTTTTCCCTCGAGTCTTTCCCACGAGGCTTTCCCACGAGTCTTTCCCACAGGGCTGTCCCATGTGCACACGTGGTGGGAGTCGATCCTCGGCTTGAACGTCAAGGCAGTGCAGGGAAAACAGGTTCCTCTGGAATGGACTGACACATCTGGGGGACTCTTGGAATGGTGGCATGACCCTGGAGTTCCTCTCGCCTTTCCTGTGGAGAGCGCCTCCTCTTGAGATGCGACGGGAACGCCGGGAATTCTTTCCCTACGAAACAGGGAAAGGATCCCTCATCTCGAGCTTGGAGGCGGAAATGGGGCTCCCCTGGATGTGTGCGGGACACCACGTGCTTCCTCTCGAGTGCAGACGGGTATGTCGGGGAACTTCTTGAGTTGCAGCAAGGGTGTGAAGGACCCTTTGGAAGTTCCAGTGGTTAGATGTGATTGGCCTCAAGAAGCCTCAGCGGAAATGGGCCTCATCTCGCCTGGAGGGCAAAACCTCCTGGATTTTCTCGAGTTGCGGCAGGTGCTCTCGACTTACGACGGGGACCTCAGGGAACCGCTCTGGTGGCCTCAGGAAAGGCCAGTCCCCATGCGAGTTCCTCGGGGGCCTCTCGGGATTCCTCTCCCGTCGATGCCGGGGCCTAAGACCTTGTGTGGAGTCGGGGCCGGAACCTGAGGATTCCTCTCCAGTGCTGACATGGATCTTGGGGTACTTCTGGAGTCTCCCCAGGGGAGTCAGTCCTCGTCTCGAATGCGGGCATGCACTTGCGCTTTCCTCCAGAGCGGTAGCAGCAGTGTCACGCAGTCCGCCGCGTGGATCAAAGGATCTATGGTTTTCCCTCGAGTCTTTCCCACGAGGCTTTCCCACGAGGCTTTCCCACAGGGCTGTCCCACGTGCACACGTGGTGGGAGTCGATCCTCGGCTTGAACGTCAAGGCAGTGCAGGGAAAACAGGTTCCTCAGGAATGGACTGACAAATCTGGCGGACTCTTGGAATGGTGTCACGACCCTGGAGTTCCTCTCGCCTTTCCTGTGGAGAGTGCCTCCTCTTGAGATGCGACGGGAACGCCGGGAATTCTTTCCCTACGAAACAGGGAAAGGATCCCTCATCTCGAGCTAGGAGTCGGAAACGGGGCTCCCCTGGATGTGTGCGGGACCCTCGTGCTTCCTCTCTCGAGGGGAGACGGGTATGTCGGGGAACTTCTTGAGTTGCAGTAAGGGTGTGAAGGACCCTTTGGAATTTCCAGTGGTTAGATGTGATTAGCCTCGAGAAGTCTCAGCGGAAATGGGCCTCATCTCGCCTGGAGGGCAAACCTCCTGGATTTTCTCGAGTTGCGGCAGGTGCTCTCGACTTACGACGGGGACCTCGGGTACCCGCTCTTGTGGCCTCAAGAAAGGCCAGTCCGCATGCGAGTTCCTTGGGGGCATCTTGGGATTCCTCTCCCGTCGATGCCTGGGCCTAAGACCTTGTGTGGAGTCGGGGCCGGAACCTGAGGATTCCTCTCCAGTGCTGACATGGATCTTGGGGTACTTCTGGAGTCTCCCCAGGGGAGTCAGTCCTCGTCTCGAATGCGGGCATGCACTTGCGCTTTCCTCCAGAGCGGTAGCAGCAGTGTCACGCAGTCCGCCGCGTGGATCAAAGGATCTATGGTTTTCCCTCGAGTCTTTCCCACGAGGCTTTCCCACGAGGCTTTCCCACAGGGCTGTCCCATGTGCACACGTGGTGGGAGTCGATCCTCGGCTTGAACGTCAAGGCAGTGCAGGGAAAACAGGTTCCTCTGGAATGGACTGACACATCTGGGGACTCTTGGAATGGTGGCACGACCCTGGAGTTCCTCTCGCATTTCCTGTGGAGAGCGCCTCCTCTTGAGATGCGACGGGAACGCCGGGAATTCTTTCCCTACGAAACAGGGAAAGGATCCCTCATCTCGAGCTAGGAGGCGGAAACGGGGCTCCCCTGGATGTGTGCGGGACACCACGTGCTTCCTCTCGAGTGAAGACGGGTATGTCGGGGAACTTCTTGAGTTGCAGCAAGGGTGTGAAGGACCCTTTGGAAGTTCCAGTGGTTAGATGTGATTGGCCTCGAGAAGCCTCAGCGGAAATGGGCCTCATCTCGCCTGGAGGGCAAAACCTCCTGGATTTTCTCGAGTTGCGGAAGGTGCTCTCGACTTACGACGGGGACCTCAGGGAACCGCTCTGGTGGCCTCAGGAAAGGCCAGTCCCCATGCGAGTTCCTCGGGGGCCTCTCGGGATTCCTCTCCCGTCGATGCCGGGGCCTAAGACCTTGTGTGGAGTCGGGGCCGGAACCTGAGGATTCCTCTCCAGTGCTGACATGGATCTTGGGGTACTTCTGGAGTCTCCCCAGGGGAGTCAGTCCTCGTCTCGAATGCGGGCATGCACTTGCGCTTTCCTCCAGAGCGGTAGCAGCAGTGTCACGCAGTCCGCCGCGTGGATCAAAGGATCTATGGTTTTCCCTCGAGTCTTTCCCACGAGGCTTTCCCACGAGGCTTTCCCTCAGGGCTGTCCCACGTGCACACGTGGTGGGAGTCGATCCTCGGCTTGAACGTCAAGGCAGTGCAGGGAAAACAGGTTCCTCTGGAATGGACTGACACATCTGGGGGACTCTTGGAATGGTGGCACGACCCTGGAGTTCCTCTCGCCTTTCCTGTGGAGAGAGCCTCCTCTTGAGATGCGACGGGAACGCCGGGAATTCTTTCCCTACGAAACAGGGAAAGGATCCCTCATCTCGAGCTAGGAGGCGGAAACGGGGCTCCCCTGGATGTGTGCGGGACCCCACGTGCTTCCTCTCGAGTGGAGACGGGTATGTTGGGGAACTTCTTGAGTTGCAGCAATGGTGTGAAGGACCCTTTGGAAGTTCCAGTGGTTAGATGTGATTGGCCTCGAGAAGCCTCAGCGGAAATGGGCCTCATTTCGCCTGGAGGGCAAAACCTCCTGGATTTTCTCGAGTTGCGGCAGGTGCTCTCGACTTACGACGGGGACCTCAGGGAACCCCTCTGGTGGCCTCAGGAAAGGCCAGTCCCCATGCGAGTTCCTCGGGGGCCTCTCGGGATTCCTCTCCTGTCGATGTCGGGGCCTAAGACCTTGTGTGGAGTCGGGGCCGGAACCTGAGGATTCCTCTCCAGTGCTGACATGGATCTTGGGGTACTTCTGGAGTCTCCGCTGGGGAGTTAGTCCTCGTCTCGAATGCGGGCATGCACTTGCGCTTTCCTCCAGAGCGGTAGCAGCAGTGTCACGCAGTCCGCCGCGTGGATCAAAGGATGTATGGTTTTCCCTCGAGTCTTTCCCATGAGGCTTTCCCACGAGGCTTTCCCACGGGGCTGTCCCACGTGCACACGTGGTGGGAGTCGATCCTCGGCTTGAACGTCAAGGCAGTGCAGGGAAAACAGGTTCCTCTGGAATGGACTGACACATCTGGGGGACTCTTGGAATGGTGGCATGACCCTGGAGTTCCTCTCGCCTTTCCTGTGGAGAGCGCCTCCTCTTGAGATGCGACGATAACGCCGGGAAATCTTTCCCTACGAAACAGGGAATGGATCCCTCATCTCGAGCTAGGAGGCGGAAACGGGGCTCCCCTGGATGTGTGCGGGACCCCACGTGCTTCCTCTCGAGTGGAGACGGGTATGTCGGGGAACTTCTTGAGTTGCAGCAAGGGTGTGAAGGACCCTTTGGAAGTTCCAGTGGTTAGATGTGATTGGCCTCGAGAAGCCTCAGCGGAAATGGGCCTCATCTCGCCTTGAGGGCAAAACCTCCTGGATTTTCTCGAGTTGCGGCAGGTGCTCTCGACTTACGACGGGGACCTCAGGGACCCGCTCTGTTGGCCTCAGGAAAGGCCAGTCCCCATGCGAGTTCCTCGGGGGCCTCTCGGGATTCCTCTCCCGTCGATGCCGGGGCCTAAGACCTTGTGTGGAGTCGGGGCCGGAACCTGAGGATTCCTCTCCAGTGCTGACATGGACCTTGGGGTACTTCTGGAGTCTCCCCAGGGGAGTCAGTCCTCGTCTCGAATGCGGGCATGCACTTGCGCTTTCCTCCAGAGTGGTAGCAGCAGTGTCACGCAGTCCGCCGCGTGGATCAAAGGATCTATGGTTTTCCCTCGAGTCTTTCGCACGAGGCTTTCCCACGAGGCTTTCCCACAGGGCTGTCCCACATGCACACGTGGTGGGACTCGATCCTCGGCTTGAACGTCAAGGCAGTGCAGGGAAAACAGGTTCGTCTGGAATGGACTGACACATCTGGGGGACTCTTGGAATGGTGGCACGACCCTGGAGTTCCTCTCGCTTTTCCTGTGGAGAGCGCCTCCTCTTGAGATGCGACGGGAACGCCGGGAATTCTTTCCCTACGAAACAGGGAAAGGATCCCTCATCTCGAGCTAGGAGGCGGAATCGGGGCTCCCCTGGATGTGTGCGGGACCCACGTGCTTCCTCTCGAGTGGAGACGGGTATGTCGGGGAACTTCTTGAGTTGCAGCAACGGTGTGAAGGACCCTTTGGAAGTTCCAGTGGTTAGACGTGATTAGCCTCGAGAAGCCTCAGCGGAAATGGGCCTCATCTCGCCTGGAGGGCAAAACCTCCTGGATTTTCTCGAGTTGCGGCAGGTGCTCTCGACTTACGACGGGCACCTCAGGGAACCGCTCTGGTGGCCTCAGGAAAGGCCAGTCCCCATGCGAGTTCCTCGGGGGCCTCTCGGGATTCCTCTCCCGTCGATGCCGGGGCCTAAGACGTTGTGTGGAGTCGGGGCCGGAACCTGAGGATTCCTCTCCAGTGCTGACATGGATCTTGGGGTACTTCTGGAGTCTCCCCAGGGGAGTCAGTCCTCGTCTCGAATACGGGCATGCACTTGCGCTATCCTCCAGAGCGGTAGCAGCAGTGTCACGCAGTCCGCCGCGTGGATCAAAGGATCTATGGTTTTCCCTCGAGTCTTTCCCACGAGGCTTTCCCACGAGGCTTTCCCACAGGGCTGTCCCACGTGCACACGTGGTGGGAGTCGATCCTCGGCTTGAACGTCAAGGCAGTGCAGGGAAAACAGGTTCCTCTGGAATGGACTGACACATCTGGGGGACTCTTGGAATGGTGGCATGACCCTGGAGTTCCTCTCGCCTTTCCTGTGGAGAGCGCCTCCTCTTGAGATGCGACGGGAATGCCTGGAATTCTTTCCCTACGAAACAGGGAAAGGATCCCTCATCTCGAGCTAGGAGGCGGAAACGGGGCTCCCCTGGATATGTGCGGGACACCACGTGCTTCCTCTCGAGTGCAAACGGGTAGGTCGGGGAACTTCTTGAGTTGCAGCAAGGGTGTGAAGGACCCTTTGGAAGTTCCAGAGGTTTGATGTGATCGGCCTCGAGAAGCCTCAGCGGAAATGGGCCTCATTTCGCCTGAAGGTGAAAACCTCCTGGATTTTCTCGATTTGCGGCAGGTGCTCTCGACTTACGACGGGGACCTCAGGGAACCGCTCTGGTGGCCTCAGGAAAGGCCAGTCCCCATGCGAGTTCCTCGGGGGCCTCTCGGGATTCCTCTCCCGTCGATGCCGGGGCCTAAGACCTTGTGTGGAGTCGGGGCCGGAACCTGAGGATTCCTCTCCAGTGCTGACATGGATCTTGGGGTACTTCTGGAGTCTCACCAGTGGAGTCAGTCCTCGTCTCGAATACGGGCATGCACTTGCGCTTTCCTGCAGAGCGGTAGCAGCAGTGTCACGCAGTCCGCCGCGTGGATCAAAGGATCTATGGTTATCCCTCGAATCTTTCCCACGAGGCTTTCCCACGAGGCTTTCCCACAGGGCTGTCCCACGTGCACACGTGGTGGGACTCGATCCTCGGCTTGAACGTCAAGGCAGTGCAGGGAAAACAGGTTCCTCTGGAATGGACTGACACATCTGGGGGACTCTTGGAATGGTGGCACGACCCTGGAGTTCCTCTCGCCTTTCCTGTGGAGAGCGCCTCCTCTTGAGATGCGACGGGAACGCCGGGAATTCGTTCCCTACGAAACAGGGAAAGGATCCCTCATCTCGAGCTAGGAGGCGGAAACGGGGCTCCCCTGGATGTGTGCGGGACCCACGTGCTTCCTCTCGAGTGGAGACGGGTATGTCTGTGAACTTCTTGAGTTGCAGCAAGGGTGTGAAGGACCCTTTGGAAGTTCCAGTGGTTAGACGTAATTAGCCTCGAGAAGCCTCAGCGGAAATGGGCCTCATCTCGCCTGGAGGGCAAAACCTCCTGGATTTTATCGAGTTGCGGCAGGTGCTCTCGACTTACGACGGGGACCTCAGGGACCCGCTCTGGTGGCCTCAGGAAAGGCCAGTCCCCATGCGAGTTCCTCGGGGGCCTCTCGGGATTCCTCTCCCGTCGATGCCGGGGCCTAAGACCTTGTGTGGAGTCGGGGCCGGAACCTGAGGATTCCTCTCCATTGCTGACATGGATCTTGGGGTACTTCTGGAGTCTCCCCAGGGGAGTCAGTCCTCGTCTCGAATGCGGGCATGCACTTGCGCTTTCCTCCAGAGCGGTAGCAGCAGTGTCACGCAGTCCGCCGCGTGGATCAAAGGATCTATGGTTTTCCCTCGAGTCTTTCCCACGAGGCTTTCCCACGAGGCTTTCCCACAGGGCTGTCCCACGTGCACACGTGGTGGGAGTCGATCCTCGGCTTGAACGTCAAGGCAGTGCAGGGAAAACAGGTTCCTCTGGAATGGACTGACACATCTGGGGGACTCTTGGAATGGTGTCACGACCCTGGAGTTCCTCTCGCCTTTCCTGTGGAGAGCGCCTCCTCTTGAGATGCGACGGGAACGCCGGGAATTCTTTCCCTAGGAAACAGGGAAAGGATCCCTCATCTCGAGCTAGGAGGCGGAAACGGGGCTCCCCTGGATGTGAGCGGGACACCACGTGCTTCCTCTCGAGTGCCTACGGGTATGTCGGGGAACTTCTTGAGTTGCAGCAAGGGTGCGAAGGACCCTTTGGAACTTCCAGTGGTTAGATGTGATTGGCCTCGAGAAGCCTCAGCGGAAATGGGCCTCATCTCGCCTGGAGGGCAAAACCTCCTGGATTTTCTCGAGTTGCGGCAGGTGCTCTCGACTTACGACGGGGACCTCAGGGACCCGCTCTGGTGGCCTCAGGAACGGCCAGTCCCCATGCGAGTTCCTCGGGGGCCTCTCAGGATTCCTCTCCCGTCGATCCCAGGGCCTAAGACCTTGTGTGGAGTCGGGGCCGGAACCTGAGGATTCCTCTCCAGTGCTGACATGGATCTTGGGGTACTTCTGGAGTCTCCCCAGGGGAGTCAGTCCTCGTCTCGAATGCGGGCATGCACTTGCGCTTTCCTCCAGAGCGGCAGCAGCAGTGTCACGCAGTCCGCCGCGTGGATCAAAGGATCTGTGGTTTTCCCTCAAGTCTTTCCCACGAGGCTTTCCCACGAGGCTTTCCCACAGGGCTGTCCCACGTGCACACGTGGTGGGAGTCGATCCTCGGCTTGAACGTCAAGACAGTGAAGGGAAAACAGGTTCCTCTGGAATGGACTGACACATCTGGGGGACTCTTGGAATGGTGGCACGACCCTGGAGTTCCTCTCGCCTTTCCTGTGGAGAGCGCCTCCTCTTGAGATGCGACGGGAACGCCGGGAATTCTTTCCCTACGAAACAGGGAAAGGATCCCTCATCTCGAGCTAGGAGGCGGCAACGGGGCTCCCCTGGATGTGTGCGGGACACCACGTGCTTGCTATCGAGTGAAGACGGGTATGTCGGGGACCTTCTTGAGTTGCAGCAAGGGTGAGAAGGACCCTTTGGAAGTTCCAGTGGTTAGACGTGATTGGCCTCGAGAAGCCTCAGCGGAAATGGGCCTCATCTCGCCTGGAGGGCAAAATCTCCTGGATTTTCTCGAGTTGCGGCAGGTGCTCTCGACTTACGACGAGGACCTCAGGGACCCGCTCTGGTGGCCTCAGGAAAGGCCAGTCCCCATGCGAGTTCCTCTGGGGATTCCTCTCCCGTCGATGCCGGGGCCTAAGACCTTGTGTGGAGTCGGGGCCGGAACCTGAGGATTCCTCTCCAGTGCTGACATGGATCTTGGGGTACTTCTGGAGTCTCCCCAGGGGAGTCAGTCCTCGTCTCGAATGCGGGCATGCACTTGGGCTTTCCTCCAGAGCGGCAGCGGCAGTGTCACGCAGTCCGCCGCGTGGATCAAAGGATCTATGGTTTTCCCTCGAGTCTTTCCCACGAGGCTTTCACACGAGGCTTTCCCACAGGGCTGTCCCACGTGCACACGTGGTGGGAGTCGATCCTCGGCTTGAACGTCAAGGCAGTGCAGGGAAAACAGGTTCGTCTGGAATGGACTGACACATCTGGGGGACTCTTGGAATGGTGGCATGACCCTGGAGTTCCTCTCGCCTTTCCTGTGGAGAGCGCCTCCTCTTGAGATGCGACGGGAACGCCGGGAATTCTTTCCCTACGAAACAGGGAAAGGATCCCTCATCTCGAGCTAGGAGGCGGAAACGGGGCTCCCCTGGATGTGAGCGGGACACCACGTGCTTCCTCTCGAGTGCAGACGGGTATGTCGGGGAACTTCTTGAGTTGCAGCAAGGGTGCGAAGGACCCTTTGGAACTTCCAGTGGTTAGATGTGATTGGCCTCGAGAAGCCTCAGCGGAAATGGGCCTCATCTCGCCTGGAGGGCAAAACCTCCTGGATTTTCTCGAGTTGCGGCAGGTGCTCTCGACTTACGACGGGGACCTCAGGGACCGCTCTGGTGGCCTCAGGAACGGCCAGTCCCCATGCGAGTTCCTCGGGGGCCTCTCGGGATTCCTCTCCCGTGGATCCCGGGGCCTAAGACCTTGTGTGGAGTCGGGGCCGGAACCTGAGGATTCCTCTCCAGTGCTGACATGGATCTTGGGGTACTTCTGGAGTCTCCCCAGGGGAGTCAGTCCTCGTCTCGAATGCGGGCATGCACTTGCGCTTTCCTCCAGAGCGGTAGCAGCAGTGTCACGCAGTCCGCCGCGTGGATCAAAGGATCTATGGTTTTCCCTCGAGTCTTTCACACGAGGCTTTCCCACGAGGCCCTCCCACAGGGCTGTCCCACGTGCACACGTGGTGGGAGTCGATCCTCGGCTTGAACGTCAAGGCAGTGCAGGGAAAACAGGTTCCTCTGGAATGGACTGACACATCTGGGGGACTCTTGGAATGGTGGCACGACCCTGGAGTTCCTCTCGCCTTTCCTGTGGAGAGTGCCTCCTCTTGAGATGCGACGGGGACGCCGGGAATTCTTTCCCTACGAAACAGGGAAAGAATCCCTCATCTCTAGCTAGGGGGCGGAAACGGAGCTCCCCTGGATGTGTGCAGGACCCCACGTGCTTCCTCTCGAGTGGAGACGGGTATGTCGGGGAACTTCTTGAGTTGCAGCAAGGGTGTGAAGGACCCTTTGGAAGTTCCAGTGGTTAGATGTGATTAGCCTCGAGAAGCCTCAGCGGAAATGGGCCTCATCTCGCCTGGAGGGCAAAACCTCCTGGATTTTCTCGAGTTGCGGCAGGTGCTCTCGACTTACGACGGGGACCTCAGGGACCCGCTCTGGTGGCCTCAGGAAAGGCCAGTCCCCATGCGAGTTCCTCGGGGGCCTCTCGGGATTCCTCTCCCGTCGATGCCGGGGCCTAAGACCTTGTGTGGAGTCGGGGCCGGAACCAAAGGATTCCTCTCCAGTGCTGACATGGATCTTGCGGTACTTCTGGAGTCTCCCCAGGGGAGTCAGTCCTCGTCTCGAATGCGGGCATGCACTTGCGCTTTCCTCCAGAGCGGCAGCAGCAGTGTCAGGCAGTCCGCCGCGTGGATCAAAGGATCTGTGGTTTTCCCTCAAGTCTTTCCCACGAGGCTTTCCCACGAGGCTTTCCCACAGGGCTGTCCCACGTGCACACGTGGTGGGAGTCGATCCTCGGCTTGAACGTCAAGGCAGTGAAGGGAAAACAGGTTCCTCTGGAATGGACTGACACATCTGGGGGACTCTTGGAATGGTGGCACGACCCTGGAGTTCCTCTCGCCTTTCCTGTGGAGAGCGCCTCCTCTTGAGATGCGACGGGAACGCCGGGAATTCTTTCCCTACGAAACAGGGAAAGGATCCCTCATCTCGAGCTAGGAGGCGGAAACGGGGCTCCCCTGGATGTGTGCGGGACCCCACGTGCTTGCTATCGAGTGAAGACGGGTATGTCGGGGACCTTCTTGAGTTGCAGCAAGGGTGAGAAGGACCCTTTGGAAGTTCCAGTGGTTAGACGTGATTGGCCTCGAGAAGCCTCAGCGGAAATGGGCCTCATCTCGCCTGGAGGGCAAAACCTCCTGGATTTTCTCGAGTTGCGGCAGGTGCTCTCGACTTACGACGAGGACCTCAGGGACCCGCTCTGGTGGCCTCAGGAAAGGCCAGTCCCCATGCGAGTTCCTCTGGGGTTTCCTCTCCCATCGATGCCGGGGCCTAAGACCTTGTGTGGAGTCGGGGCCGGAACCTGAGGATTCCTCTCCAGTGCTGACATGGATCTTGGGGTACTTCTGGAGTCTCCCCAGGGGAGTCAGTCCTCGTCTCGAATGCGGGCATGCACTTGGGCTTTCCTCCAGAGCGGCAGCGGAAGTGTCACGCAGTCCGCCGCATGGATCAAAGGATCTATGGTTTTCCCTCGAGTCTTTCCCACGAGGCTTTCCCACGAGGCTTTCCCACAGGGCTGTCCCACGTGCACACGTGGTGGGAGTCGATCCTCGGCTTGAACGTCAAGGCAGTGCAGGGAAAACAGGTTCCTCTGGAATGGACTGACACATCTGGGGGACTCTTGGAATGGTGGCATGACCCTGGAGTTCCTCTCGCCTTTCCTGTGGAGAGCGCCTCCTCTTGAGATGCGACGGGGACGCCGGGAATTCTTTCCCTACGAAACAGGGAAAGGATCCCTCATCTCTAGCTAGGGGGCGGAAACGGAGCTCCCCTGGATGTGTGCAGGACCCCACGTGCTTCCTCTCGAGTGGAGACGGGTATGTCGGGGAACTTCTTGAGTTGCAGCAAGGGTGTGAAGGACCCTTTGGAAGTTCCAGTGGTTAGACGTGATTAGCCTCGAGAAGCCTCAGCGGAAATGGGCCTCATCTCGCCTGGAGGGCAAAACCTCCTGGATTTTCTCGAGTTGCGGCAGGTGCTCTCGACTTACGACGGGGACCTCAGGGACCCGCTCTGGTGGCCTCAGGAAAGGCCAGTCCCCATGCGAGTTCCTTGGAGGCCTCTCGGGATTCCTCTCCCGTCGATGCCGGGCCTAAGACCTTGTGTGGAGTCGGGGCCGGAACCTGAGGATTCCTCTTCAGTGCTGACATGGATCTTGGGGTATTTCTGGAGTCTCCCCAGGGGAGTCAGTCCTCGTCTCGAATGCGGGCATGCACTTGCGCTTTCCTCCAGAGCGGTAGCAGCAGTGTCACGCAGTCCGCCGCGTGGATCAAAGGATCTATGGTTTTCCCTCGAGTCTTTCCCATGAGGCTTTCCCACGAGGCTTTCCCACAGGGCTGTCCCACGTGCACACGTGGTGGGAGTCGATCCTCGGCTTGAAAGTCAAGGCAGTGCATGGAAAACAGGTTCCTCTGGAATGGACTGACACATCTGGGGGACTCTTGGAATGGTGGCACGACCCTGGAATTCCTCTCGCCTTTCCTGTGGAGAGCGCCTCCTCTTGAGATGCGACGGGAACGCTGGGAATTCTTTCCCTACGAAACAGGGAAAGGATCCCTCATCTCGAGCTAGGAGGCGGAAACGGGGCTCCCCTGGATGTGTGTGGGACCCACGTGCTTCCTCTCGAGTGGAGACTTGTATGTCGAGGAACTTCTTGAGTTGCAGCAAGGGTGTGAAGGACCCTTTGGAAGTTCCAGTGGTTAGACGTGATTAGCCTCGAGAAGACTCAGCGGAAATGGGCCTCATCTCGCATGGAGGGCAAAACCTCCTGGATTTTCTCGAGTTGCGGCAGGTGCTCTCGACTTACGACGGGGACCTCAGGGACCCGCTCTGGTGGCCTCAGGAAAGGCCAGTCCCCATGCGAGTTCCTCGGGGGCCTCTCGAGATTCCTCTCCCGTCGATGCCGGGGCCTAAGACCTTGTGTGGAGTCGGGGCCGGAACCTGAGGATTCCTCTCCAGTGCTGACATGGATCTTGGGGTATTTCTGGAGTCTCCCCAGGGGAGTCAGTCCTCGTCTCGAATGCGGGCATGCACTTGCGCTTTCCTCCAGAGCGGTAGCAGCAGTGTCACGCAGTCCACCGCGTGGATCAAAGGATCTATGGTTTTCCCTCGAGTCTTTCCCACGAGGCTTTCCCACGAGGCTTTCCCACAGGGCTGTCCCACGTGCACACGTGGTGGGAGTCGATCCTCGGCTTGAACGTCAAGGCAGTGAAGGGAAAACAGGTTCCTCTGGAATGGACTGACACATCTGGGGGACTCTTGGAATGGTGTCTCGACCCTGGAGTTCCTCTCGCCTTTCCTGTGGAGAGCGCCTCCTCTTGAGATGCGACGGGAACGCCGGGAATTCTTTCCCTACGAAACAGGGAAAGGATCCCTCATCTCGAGCTAGGAGGCGGAAACGGGGCTCCCCTGGATGTGTGCGGGACCCCACGTGCTTCCTCTAGAGTGGAGACGGGTATGTCGGGGACCTTCTTGTGTTGCAGCAAGGGTGTGAAGGACCCTTTGGAAGTTCCAGTGGTTAGACGTGATTGGCCTCGAGAAGCCTCAGCGGAAATGGGCCTCATCTCGCCTGGAGGGCAAAACCTCCTGGATTTTCTCGAGTTGCGGCAGGTGCTCTCGACTTACGACGAGGACCTCAGGGACCCGCTCTGGTGGCCTCAGGAAAGGCCAGTCCCCATGCGAGTTCCTCTGGGGATTCCTCTCCCGTCGATGCCGGGGCCTAAGACCTTGTGTGGAGTCGGGGCCGGAACCTGAGGATTCCTCTCCAGTGCTGACATGGATCTTGGGGTACTTCTGGAGTCTCCCCAGGGGAGTCAGTCCTCGTCTCGAATGCGGGCATGCACTTGCGCTTTCCTCCAGAGCGGTAGCAGCAGTGTCACGCAGTCCGCCGCATGGATCAAAGGATCTATGGTTTTCCCTCGAGTCTTTCCCACGAGGCTTTCCCACGAGGCTTTCCCACAGGGCTGTCCCACGTGCACACGTGGTGGGAGTCGATCCTCGGCTTGAACGTCAAGGCAGTGCAGGGAAAACAGGTTCCTCTGGAATGGACTGACACATCTGGGGGACTCTTGGAATGGTGGCACGACCCTGGAGTTCCTCTCGCCTTTCCTGTGGAGAGCGCCTCCTCTTGAGATGCGACGGGAACGCCGGGAATTCTTTCCCTACGAAACTGGGAAAGGATCCCTCATCTCGAGCTAGGAGGCGGAAACGGGGCTCCCATGGATGTGGGCGGGACACCACGTGCTTCCTCTCGAGTGGAGACGGGTATGTCGGGGAACTTCTTGAGTTGCAGCAAGGGTGTGAAGGACCCTTTGGAAGTTCCAGTGGTTAGACGTGATTAGCCTCGAGAAGCCTCAGCGGAAATGGGCCTCATCTCGCCTGGAGGGCAAAACCTCCTGGATTTTCTCGAGTTGCGGCAGGTGCTCTCGACTTACGACGGGGACCTCAGGGACCCGCTCTGGTGGCCTCAGGAAAGGCCAGTCCCCATGCGAGTTCCTCGGGGGCCTCTCGGGATTCCTCTCCCGTCGATGCCGGGGCCTAAGACCTTGTGTGGAGTCGGGGCCGGAACCAGAGGATTCCTCTCCAGTGCTGACATGGATCTTGGGGTACTTCTGGAGTCTCCCCAGGGGAGTCAGTCCTCGTCTCGAATGCGGGCATGCACTTGCGCTTTCCTCCAGAGCGGCAGCAGCAGTGTCACGCAGTCCGCCGCGTGGATCAAAGGATCTGTGGTTTTCCCTCAAGTCTTTCCCACGAGGCTTTCCCACGAGGCTTTCCCACAGGGCTGTCCCACGTGCACACGTGGTGGGAGTCGATCCTCGGCTTGAACGTCAAGGCAGTGAAGGGAAAACAGGTTCCTCTGGAATGGACTGACACATCTGGGGGACGCTTGGAATGGTGGCACGACCCTGGAGTTCCTCTCGCCTTTCCTGTGGAGAGCGCCTCCTCTTGAGATGCGACGGGAACGTCGGGAATTCTTTCCTACGAAACAGGGAAAGGATCCCTCATCTCGAGCTAGGAGGCGGAAACGGGGCTCCCCTGGATGTGTGCGGGACCCCACGTGCTTGCTATTGAGTGAAGACGGGTATGTCGGGGACCTTCTTGAGTTGCAGCAAGGGTGAGAAGGACCCTTTGGAAGTTCCAGTGGTTAGACGTGATTGGCCTCGAGAAGCCTCAGCGGAAATGGGCCTCATCTCGCCTGGAGGGCAAAACCTCCTGGATTTTCTCGAGTTGCGGCAGGTGCTCTCGACTTACGAAGAGGACCTCAGGGACCCGCTCTGGTGGCCTCAGGAAAGGCCAGTCCCCATGCGAGTTCCTCTGGGGATTCCTCTCCTGTCGATGCCGGGGCCTAAGACCTTGTGTGGAGTCGGGGCCGGAACCTGAGGATTCCTCTCCAGTGCTGACATGGATCTTGGGGTACTTCTGGAGTCTCCCCAGGGGGGTCAGTCCTCGTCTCGAATGCGGGCATGCACTTGGGCTTTCCTCCAGAGCGGCAGCGGCAGTGTCACGCAGTCCGCCGCATGGATCAAAGGATCTATGGTTTTCCCTCGAGTCTTTCCCACGAGGCTTTCACACGAGGCTTTCCCACAGGGCTGTCCCACGTGCACACGTGGTGGGAGTCGATCCTCGGCTTGAACGTCAAGGCAGTGCAGGGAAAACAGGTTCGTCTGGAATGGACTGACACATCTGGGGGACTCTTGGAATGGTGGCATGACCCTGGAGTTCCTCTCGCCTTTCCTGTGGAGAGCGCCTCCTCTTGAGATGCGACGGGAACGCCGGGAATTCTTTCCCTACGAAACAGGGAAAGGATCCCTCATCTCGAGCTAGGAGGCGGAAACGGGGCTCCCCTGGATGTGAGCGGGACACCACGTGCTTCCTCTCGAGTGCAGACGGGTATGTCGGGGAACTTCTTGAGTTGCAGCAAGGGTGCGAAGGACCCTTTGGAACTTCCAGTGGTTAGATGTGATTGGCCTCGAGAAGCCTCAGCGGAAATGGGCCTCATCTCGCCTGGAGGGCAAAACCTCCTGGATTTTCTCGAGTTGCGGCAGGTGCTCTCGACTTACGACGGGGACCTCAGGGACCCGCTCTGGTGGCCTCAGGAACGGCCAGTCCCCATGCGAGTTCCTCGGGGGCCTCTCGGGATTCCTCTCCCGTCGATCCCGGGGCCTAAGACCTTGTGTGGAGTCGGGGCCGGAACCTGAGGATTCCTCTTCAGTGCTGACATGGATCTTGGGGTATTTCTGGAGTCTCCCCAGGGGAGTCAGTCCTCGTCTCGAATGCGGGCATGCACTTGCGCTTTCCTCCAGAGCGGTAGCAGCAGTGTCACGCAGTTCGCCGCGTGGATCAAAGGATCTATGCTTTTCCCTCGAGTCTTTCCCATGAGGCTTTCCCACGAGGCTTTCCCACAGGGCTGTCCCACGTGCACACGTGGTGGGAGTCGATCCTCGGCTTGAAAGTCAAGGCAGTGCATGGAAAACAGGTTCCTCTGGAATGGACTGACACATCTGGGGGACTCTTGGAATGGTGGCACGACCCTGGAGTTCCTCTCGCCTTTCCTGTGGAGAGCGCCTCCTCTTGAGATGCGACGGGAACGCCGGGAATTCTTTCCCTACGACACAGGGAAAGGATCCCTCATCTCGAGCTAGGAGGCGGAAACGGGGCTCCCCTGGATGTGTGTGGGACCCACGTGCTTCCTCTCGAGTGGAGACTTGTATGTCGAGGAACTTCTTGAGTTGCAGCAAGGGTGTGAAGGACCCTTTGGAAGTTCCAGTGGTTAGACGTGATTAGCCTCGAGAAGCCTCAGCGGAAATGGGCCTCATCTCGCCTGGAGGCCAAAACCTCCTGGATTTTCTCGAGTTGCGGCAGGTGCTCTCGACTTACGACGGGGACCTCAGGGACCCGCTGTGGTGGCCTCAGGAAAGGCCAGTCCCCATGCGAGTTCCTCGGGGGCCTCTCGAGATTCTCTCCCGTCGATGCCGGGGCCTAAGACCTTGTGTGGAGTCGGGGCCGGAACCTGAGGATTCCTCTCCAGTGCTGACATGGATCTTGGGGTACTTCTGGGGTCTCCCCAGGGGA
Source organism: Ovis canadensis (assembly GCF_042477335.2). Taxonomy (NCBI): domain Eukaryota; kingdom Metazoa; phylum Chordata; class Mammalia; order Artiodactyla; family Bovidae; genus Ovis; species Ovis canadensis. The sequence continues at coordinate 8,114,140 of NC_091252.1, forward strand.
GTCAGTCCTCGTCTCGAATGCGGGCATGCACTTGCGCTTTCCTCCAGAGCGGTAGCAGCAGTGTCACGCAGTCCGCCGCGTGCATCAAAGGATCTATGGTTTTCCCTCGAGTCTTTCCCACGAGGCTTTCCCACGAGGCTTTCCCACAGGGCTGTCCCACGTGCACACGTGGTGGGAGTGGATCCTCGGCTTGAACGTCAAGGCAGTGCAGGGAAAACAGGTTCCTCTGGAATGGACTGACATATCTGGGGGACACTTTGGATGGTGGCACGACGCTGGAGTCCTCTCGCCTTTCCTGTGGAGAGCGCCTCCTCTTGAGATGCGACGGGAACGCCGGGAATTCTTTCCCTACGAAACAGGGAAAGGATCCCTCATCTCGAGCTAGGAGGCGGAAACGGGGCTCCCCTGGATGTGTGGGGGAACCTCGTGCTTCCTCTCGAGTGGAGACGGGTATGTCGGGGAACTTCTTGAGTTGCAGCAAGGGTGTGAAGGACCCTTTGGAAGTTCCAGTGTTTAGATGTGATTAGCCTCGAGAAGCCTCAGCGGAAATGGGCCTCATCTCGCCTGGAGGGCAAAACCTCCTGGATTTTCTCGAGTTGCGGCAGGTGCTCTCGACTTACGACCGGGACCTCAGGGACCCGCTCTGGTGGCCTCAGGAAAGGCCAGTCCCCATGCGAGTTCCTCGGGGGCCTCTCGGGATTCCTCTCCCGTCGATGCCGGGGCCTAAGACCTTGTGTGGAGTCGGGGCCGGAACCTGAGGATTCCTCTCCAGTGTTGACATGGATCTTGGGGTACTTCTGGAGTCTCCCCAGGGGAGTCAGTCCTCGTCTCGAATGCGGGCATGCATTTGCGCTTTCCTCCAGAGCGGTAGCAGCAGTGTCACACAGTCCGCCGCGTGGATCAAAGGATCTATGGTTTTCCCTCGAGTCTTTCCCCCGAGGCTTTCCCACGAGGCTTTCCCACAGGGCTGTCCCACGTGCACACGTGGTGGGAGTGGATCCTCGGCTTGAACGTCAAGGCAGTGCAGGGAAAACAGGTTCCTCTGGAATGGACTGACACATCTGGGGGACTCTTGGAATTGTGTCACGACCCTGGAGTTCCTCTCGCCTTTCCTGTGGAGAGCGCCTCCTCTTGAGATGCGACGGGAACGCCGGGAATTCTTTCCCTACGAAACAGGGAAAGGATCCCTCATCTCGAGCTAGGAGGCGGAAACGGGGCTCCCCTGGATGTGTGCGGGACCCACGTGCTTCCTCTCGAGTGGAGACGGGTATGTCGGGGAACTTCTTGAGTTGCAGCAAGGGTGTGAAGGACCCTTTGTAAGTTCCAGTGGTTAGACGTGATTAGCCTCGAGAAGCCTCAGCGGAAATGGGCCTCATCTCGCCTGGAGGGCAAAACCTCCTGGATTTTCTTGAGTTGCGGCAGGTGCTCTCGACTTACGACGGGGACCTCAGGGACCCGCTCTGGTGGCCTCAGGAAAGGCCAGTCCCCATGCGAGTTCCTCGGGGGCCTCTCGGGATCCGTCTCCCGTCGATGCCGGGGCCTAAGACCTTGTGTGGAGTCGGGGCCGGGACCTGAGGATTCCTCTCCAGTGCTGACATGGATCTTGGGGTACTTCTGGAGTCTCCCCAGGGGAGTCAGTCCTCGTCTCGAATGCGGGCATGCACTTGCGCTTTCCTCCAGAGCGGTAGCAGCAGTGTCACGCAGTCCGCCGCGTGGATCAAAGGATCTATGGTTTTCCCTCGAGTCTTTCCCACGAGGCTTTCCCACGAGGCTTTCCCACAGGGCTGTCCCACGTGCACACGTGGTGGGAGTCGATCCTCGGCTTGAACGTCAAGGCAGTGCAGGGAAAACAGGTTCCTCTGGAATGGACTGACACATCTGGGGGACTCTTGGAATGGTGGCACGACCCTGGAGTTCCTCTCGCCTTTCCTGTGGAGAGCGCCTCCTCTTAAGATGGGACGGGAACGCCGGTAATTCTTTCCCTACGAAACAGGGAAAGGATCCCTCATCTCGAGCTAGGAGGCGGAAATGGGGCTCCCCTGGATGTTTGCGGGACCCCACGTGCTTCCTCTCGAGTGGAGACGGGTATGTCGGGGAACTTCTTGAGTTGCAGCAAGGGTGTGAAGGACCCTTTGGAAGTTCCAGTGGTTAGATGTGATTGGCCTCGAGAAGCCTCAGCGGAAATGGGCCTCATCTCGCCTGGAGGGCAAAACCTCCTGGATTTTCTCGAGTTGCGGCAGGTGCTCTCGACTTACGACGGGGACCTCAGGGACCCGCTCTGGTGGCCTCAGGAAAGGCCAGTCCCCATGCGACTTCCTCGGGGGCCTCTCGGGATTCCTCTCCCGTCGATGCCGGGGCCGAAGACCTTGTGTGGAGTCGGGGCCGGAACCTGAGGATTCCTCTCCAGTGCTGACATGGATCTTGGGGTACTTCTGGAGTCTCCCCAGGGGAGTCAGTCCTCGTCTGGAATGCGGGCATGCACTTGCGCTATCCTCCAGAGCGGTAGCAGCAGTGTCAAGGAGTCCGCCGCGTGGATCAAAGGATCTATGGTTTTCCCTCGAGTCTTTCCCACGAGGCTTTCCCACGAGGCCTTCCCACAGGGCTGTCCCACGTGCACACGTGGTGGGAGTCGATCCTTGGCTTGAACGTCAAGGCAGTGCAGGGAAAACAGGTTCCTCTGGAATGGACTGACATATCTGGGGGACACTTTGGATGGTGGCACGACGCTGGAGTCCTCTCGCCTTTCCTGTTGAGAGCGCCGCCTCTTGAGATGCGACAGGAACGCCGGGAATTCTTTCCCTACGAAACAGGGAAAGGATCCCTCATCTCGAGCTAGGAGGCGGAAACGGGGCTCCCCTGGATGTGTGCGGGAACCTCGTGCTTCCTCTCGAGTGGAGACGGGTATGTCAGGGAACTTATTGAGTTGCAGCAAGGGTGTGAAGGACCCTTTGGAAGTTCCAGTGTTTAGATGTGATTAGCCTCGAGAAGCCTCAGCGGAAATGGGCCTCATCTCGCCTGGAGGGCAAAACCTCCTGGATTTTCTCGAGTTGCGGCAGGTGCTCTCGACATACGACCGGGACCTCAGGGACCCGCTCTGGTGGCCTCAGGAAAGGCCAGTCCCCATGCGAGTTCCTCGGGGGCCTCTCGGGATTCCTCTCCCGTCGATGCCGGGGCCTAAGACCTTGTGTGGAGTCGGGGCCGGAACCTGAGGATTCCTCTCCAGTGCTGACATGGATCTTGGGGTACTTCTGGAGTCTCCCCAGGGGAGTCAGTCCTCGTCTCGAATGCGGGCATGCACTTGCGCTTTCCTCCAGAGCGGTAGCAGCAGTGTCACGCAGTCCGCCGCGTGGATCAAAGGATCTATGGTTTTCCCTCGAGTCTTTCCCACGAGGCTTTCCCACGAGGCTTTCCCACAGGGCTGTCCCACGTGCACACGTGGTGGGAGTCGATCCTCGGCTTGAACGTCAAGGCAGTGCAGGGAAAACAGGTTCCTCTGGAATGGACTGACACATCTGGGGGACTCTTGGAATGGTGGCAAGACCCTGGAGTTCCTCTCGCCTTTCCTGTGGAGAGCGCCTCCTCTTGAGATGCGACGGGAACGCCGGGAATTCTTTCCCTACGAAACAGGGAAAGGATCCCTCATCTCGAGCTAGGAGGCGGAATCGGGGCTCCCCTGGATGTGTGCGGGACCCCACGTGCTTCCTCTCGAGTGGAGACGGGTATGTCGGGGAACTTCTTGAGTTGCAGCAAGGGTGTGAAGGACCCTTTGGAAGTTCCAGTGGTTAGACGTGATTAGCCTCGAGAAGCCTCAGCGGAAATGGGCCTCATCTCGCCTGGAGGGCAAAACCTCCTGGATTTTCTCGAGTTGCGGCAGGTGCTCTCGACTTACGACGGGGACCTCAGGGAACCGCTCTGGTGGCCTCAGGAAAGGCCAGTCCCCATGCGAGTTCCTCGGGGGCCTCTCGGGATTGCTCTCCCGTCGATGCCGGGGCCTAAGACCTTGTGTGGAGTCGGGGCCGGAACCTGAGGATTCCTCTCCAGTGCTGACATGGATCTTGGGGTACTTCTGGAGTCTCCCCAGGGGAGTCAGTCCTCGTCTCGAATGCGGGCATGCACTTGCGCTTTCCTTCAGAGCGGTAGCAGCAGTGTCACGCAGTCCGCCGCGTGGATCAAAGGATCTATGGTTTTCCCTCGAGTCTTTCCCACGAGGCTTTCCCACGAGGCTTTCCCACAGGGCTGTCCCACGTGCACACGTGGTGGGAGTCGATCCTCGGCTTGAACGTCAAGGCAGTGCAGGGAAAACAGGTTCCTCTGGAATGGACTGACACATCTGGGGGACTCTTGGAATGGTGGCAAGACCCTGGAGTTCCTCTCGCCTTTCCTGTGGAGAGCGCCTCCTCTTGAGATGCGACGGGAACGCCGGGAATTCTTTCCCTACGAAACAGGGAAAGGATCCCTCATCTCGAGCTAGGAGGCGGAATCGGGGCTCCCCTGGATGTGTGCGGGACCCCACGTGCTTCCTCTCGAGTGGAGACGGGTATGTCGGGGAACTTCTTGAGTTGCAGCAAGGGTGTGAAGGACCCTTTGGAAGTTCCAGTGGTTAGACGTGATTAGCCTCGAGAAGCCTCAGCGGAAATGGGCCTCATCTCGCCTGGAGGGCAAAACCTCCTGGATTTTCTCGAGTTGCGGCAGGTGCTCTCGACTTACAACGGTTACCTCAGGGAAACGCTCTGGTGGCCTCAGGAAAGGCCAGTCCCCATGCGAGTTCCTCGGGGGCCTCTTGGGATTGCTCTCCCGTCGATGCCGGGGCCTAAGACCTTGTGTGGAGTCGGGGCCGGAACCTGAGGATTCCTCTCCAGTGCTGACATGGATCTTGGGGTACTTCTGGAGTCTCCCCAGGGGAGTCAGTCCTCGTCTCGAATGCGGGCATGCACTTGCGCTTTCCTCCAGAGCGGTAGCAGCAGTGTCACGCAGTCCGCCGCGTGGATCAAAGGATCTATGGTTTTCCCTCGAGTCTTTCCCACGAGGCTTTCCCACGAGGCTTTCCCACAGGGCTGTCCCACGTGCACACGTGGTGGGAGTCGATCCTCGGCTTGAACGTCAAGGCAGTGCAGGGAAAACAGGTTCCTCTGGAATGGACTGACACATCTGGGGGACTCTTGGAATGGTGGCAAGACCCTGGAGTTCCTCTCGCCTTTCCTGTGGAGAGCGCCTCCTCTTGAGATGCGACGGGAACGCCGGGAATTCTTTCCCTACGAAACAGGGAAAGGATCCCTCATCTCGAGCTAGGAGGCGGAATCGGGGCTCCCCTGGATGTGTGCGGGACCCCACGTGCTTCCTCTCGAGTGGAGACGGGTATGTCGGGGAACTTCTTGAGTTGCAGCAAGGGTGTGAAGGACCCTTTGGAAGTTCCAGTGGTTAGACGTGATTAGCCTCGAGAAGCCTCAGCGGAAATGGGCCTCATCTCGCCTGGAGGGCAAAACCTCCTGGATTTTCTCGAGTTGCGGCAGGTGCTCTCGACTTACAACGGTTACCTCAGGGAACCGCTCTGGTGGCCTCAGGAAAGGCCAGTCCCCATGCGAGTTCCTCGGGGGCCTCTCGGGATTGCTCTCCTGTCGATGCCGGGGCCTAAGACCTTGTGTGGAGTCGGGGCCGGAACCTGAGGATTCCTCTCCAGTGCTGACATGGATCTTGGGGTACTTCTGGAGTCTCCCCAGGGGAGTCAGTCCTCGTCTTGAATGCGGGCATGCACTTGCGCTTTCCTCCAGAGTGGTAGCAGCAGTGTCACGCAGTCCGCCGCGTGGATCAAAGGATCTATGGTTTTCCCTCGAGTCTTTCCCACGAGGCTTTACCACGAGGCTTTCCCACAGGGCTGTCCCACGTGCACACGTGGTGGGAGTCGATCCTCGGCTTGAACGTCAAGGCAGTGCAGGGAAAACAGGTTCCTCTGGAATGGACTGACACATCTGGGGGACTCTTGGAATGGTGTCACGACCCTGGAGTTCCTCTCGCCTTTCCTGTGGAGAGCGCCTCCTCTTGAGATGCGACGGGAACCCGGGAATTCTTTCCCTACGAAACAGGGAAAGGATCCCTCATCTCGAGCTAGGAGGCGGAAGCGGGGCTCCCCTGGATGTGTGCGGGACCCCACGTGCTTCCTCTCGAGTGGAGACGGGTATGTCGGGGAACTTCTTGAGTTGTAGCAATGGTGTGAAGGACCCTTTGGAAGTTCCAGTGGTTAGATGTGATTCGCCTCGAGAAGCCTCAGCGGAAATGGGCCTCATCTCGCCTGGAGGCCAAAACCTCCTGGATTTTCTCGAGTTGCGGCAGGTGCTCTCGACTTACGACGGGGACCTCAGGGACCCGCTCTGGTGGCCTCAGGAAAGGCCAGTCCCCATGCGAGTTCCTCGGGGGCCTCTCGGGATTCCTCTCCCGTCGATGCCGGGGCCTAAGACCTTGTGTGGAGTCGGGGCCGGAACCTGAGGATTCCTCTCCAGTGTCACATGGATCTTGGGGTACTTCTGGAGTCTCCCCAGGGGAGTCAGTCCTCGTCTCGAATGCGGGCATGCACTTGCGCTTTCCTCCAGAGCGGTAGCAGCAGTGTCACGCAGTCCGCCGCGTGGATCAAAGGATCTATGGTTTTCCCTCAAGTCTTTCCCACGAGGCTTTCCCACGAGGCTTTCCCACAGGGCTGTCCCACGTGCACAAGTGGTGGGAGTCGATCCTCGGCTTGAACGTCAAGGCAGTGCAGGGAAAACAGGTTCCTCTGGAATGGACTGACACATCTGGGGGACTCTTGGAATGGTGGCACGACCCTGGAGTTCCTCTCGCCTTTCCTGTGGAGAGCGCCTCCTCTTGAGATGCGACGGGAACGCCGGGAATTCTTTCCCTACGAAACAGGGAAAGGATCCCTCATCTCGAGCTAGGAGGCGGAAACGGGGCTCCCCTGGATGTGTGCGGGACCCCACGTGCTTCCTCTCGAGTGGAGACGGGTATGTCGGGGAACTTCTTGAGTTGCAGCAATGGTGTGAAGGACCCTTTGCAAGTTCCAGTGGTTAGATGTGATTGGCCTCGAGAAGCCTCAGCGGAAATGGGCCTCATCTCGCCTGGAGGGCAAAACCTCCTGGATTTTCTCGAGTTGCGGCAGGTGCTCTCGACTTACGACGGGGACCTCAGGGAACCGCTCTGGTGGCCTCAGGAAAGGCCAGTCCCCATGCGAGTTCCTCGGGGGCCTCTCGGGATTCCTCTCCCGTCGATGCCGGTGCCTAAGACCTTGTGTGGAGTCGGGGCCGGAACCTGAGGATTCCTCTCCAGTACTGACATGGACCTTGGGGTACTTCTGGAGTCTCCCCAGGGGAGTCAGTCCTCGTCTCGAATGCGGGCATGCACTTACGCTTTCCTCCAGAGCGGTAGCAGCAGTGTCACGCAGTCCGCCGCGTGGATCAAAGGATCTATGGTTTTCCCTCGAGTCTTTCCCACGAGGCTTTCCCACGAGGCTTTCCCACAGGGCTGTCCCACGTGCACACGTGGTGGGAGTCGATCCTCGGCTTGAACGTCAAGGCAGTGCAGGGAAAACAGGTTCCTCTGGAATGGACTGACACATCTGGGGGACTCTTGGAATGGTGGCAAGACCCTGGAGTTCCTCTCGCCTTTCCTGTGGAGAGCGCCTCCTCTTGAGATGCGACGGGAACGCCGGGAATTCTTTCCCTACGAAACAGGGAAAGGATCCCTCATCTCGAGCTAGGAGGCGGAATCGGGGCTCCCCTGGATGTGTGCCGGACCCCACGTGCTTCCTCTCGAGTGGAGACGGGTATGTCGGGGAACTTCTTGAGTTGCAGCAAGGGTGTGAAGGACCCTTTGGAAGTTCCAGTGGTTAGACGTGATTAGCCTCGAGAAGCCTCAGCGGAAATGGGCCTCATCTCGCCTGGAGGGCAAAACCTCCTGGATTTTCTCGAGTTGCGGCAGGTGCTCTCGACTTACGACGGGGACCTCAGGGACCCGCTCTGGTGGCCTCAGGAAAGGCCAGTCCCCATGCGAGTTCCTCGGGGGCCTCTCGGGATTGCTCTCCCGTCGATGCCGGGGCCTAAGACCTTGTGTGGAGTCGGGGCCGGAACCTGAGGATTCCTCTCCAGTGCTGACATGGATCTTGGGGTACTTCTGGAGTCTCCCCAGGGGAGTCAGTCCTCGTCTCGAATGCGGGCATGCACTTGCGCTTCCTCCAGAGCGGTAGCAGCAGTGTCACGCAGTCCGCCGCGTGGATCAAAGGATCTATGGTTTTCCCTCGAGTCTTTCCCACGAGGTTTCCCACGAGGCTTTCCCACAGGGCTGTCCCACGTGCACACGTGGTGGGAGTTGATCCTCGGCTTGAACGTCAAGGCAGTGCAGGGAAAACAGGTTCTTCTGGAATGGACTGACACATCTGGGGGACTCTTGGAATGGTGTCACGACCCTGGAGTTCCTCTCGCCTTTCCTGTGGAGAGCGCCTCCTCTTGAGATGCGACGGGAACGCCGGGAATTCTTTCCCTATGAAACAGGGAAAGGATCCCTCATCTCGAGCTAGGAGGCGGAAACGGGGCTCCCCTGGATGTGTGCGGGACCCCACGTGCTTCCTCTCGAGTGGAGACGGGTATGTCGGGGAACTTCTTGAGTTGCAGCAACGGTGTGAAGGACCCTTTGGAAGTTCCAGTGGTTAGATGTGATTGGCCTCGAGAAGCCTCAGCGGAAATGGGCCTCATCTCGCCTGGAGGGCAAAACCTCCTGGATTTTCTCGAGTTGCGGCAGGTGCTCTCGACTTACGACGGGAACCTCAGGGACCCGCTCTGGTGGCCTCAGGAAAGGCCAGTCCCCATGCGAGTTCCTCGGGGGTGTCTCGGGATTCCTCTCCCGTAGATGCCGGGGCCTAAGACCTTGTGTGGAGTCGGGGCCGGAACCTGAGGATTCCTCTCCAGTGCTGACATGGATCTTGGGGTACTTCTGGAGTCTCCCCAGGGGAGTCAGTCCTCGTCTCGAATGCGGGCATGCACTTGCGCTTTTCTCCAGAGCGGTAGCAGCAGTGTCACGCAGTCCGCCGCGTGGATCAAAGGATCTATGGTTTTCCCTCGAGTCTTTCCCACGAGGCTTTCCCACAGGGCTGTCCCACGTGCACACGTGGTGGGAGTCGATCCTCGGCTTGAACGTCAAGGCAGTGCAGGGAAAACAGGTTCTTCTGGAATGGACTGACACATCTGGGGGACTCTTGGAATGGTGTCTCGACCCTGGAGTTCCTCTCGCCTTTCCTGTGGAGAGCGCCTCCTCTTGAGATGCGACGGGAACGCCGGGAATTCTTTCCCTACGAAACAGGGAAAGGATCCCTCATCTCGAGCCAGGAGGCGGAAACGGGGCTCCCCTGGATGTGTGCGGGACCCCACGTGCTTCCTCTCGAGTGGAGACGGGTATGTCGGGGAACTTCTTGGGTTGCAGCAACGGTGTGAAGGACCCTTTGGAAGTTCCAGTGGTTAGATGTGATTGGCCACGAGAAGCCTCAGCGGAAATGGGCCTCATCTCGCCTGGAGGGCAAAACCTCCTGGATTTTCTCGAGTTGCGGCAGGTGCTCTCGACTTACGACGGGGACCTCAGGGACCCGCTCTGGTGGCCTCAGGAAAGGCCAGTCCCCATGCGAGTTCCTCGGGGGCCTCTCGGGATTCCTCTCCCGTCGATGCCGGGGCCTAAGACCTTGTGTGGAGTCGGGGCCGGAACCTGAGGATTCCTCTCCAGTGCTGACATGGATCTTGGGGTACTTCTGGAGTCTTCCCAGGGGAGTCAGTCCTCGTCTCGAATGCGGGCATGCACTTGCGCTTTCCTCCAGAGCGGTAGCAGCAGTGTCACGCAGTCCGCCGCGTGGATCAAAGGATCTATGGTTTTCCCTCGAGTCTTTCCCACGAGGCTTTCCCACGAGGCTTTCCCACAGGGCTGTCCCACGTGCACACGTGGTGGGAGTCGATCCTCGGCTTGAACGTCAAGGCAGTGCAGGGAAAACAGGTTCCTCTGGAATGGACTGACACATCTGGGGGACTCTTGGAATGGTGTCACGACCCTGGAGTTCCTCTCGCCTTTCCTGTGGAGAGCGCCTCCTCTTGAGATGCGCCGGGAATGCCGGGAATTCTTTCCCTACGAAACAGGGAAAGGATCCCTCATCTCGAGCTAGGAGGCGGAAACGGGGCTCCCCTGGATGTGTGCGGGACACCACGTGCTTCCTCTCGAGTGCAGACGGGTATGTCGGGGAACTTCTTGAGTTGCAGCAATGGTGTGAAGGACCCTTTGGAATGTCCAGTGGTTAGATGTGATTGGCTTCGAGAAGCCTCAGCGGAAATGGGCCTCATCTCGCCTGGAGGGCAAAACCTCCTGGATTTTCTCGAGTTGCGGCAGGTGCTCTCGACTTACGACGGGGACCTCAGGGACCCGCTCTGGTGGCCTCAGGAAAGGCCAGTCCCCATGCGAGTTCTTCGGGGGTGTCTCGGGATTCCTCTCCCGTCGATGCCGGGGCCTAAGACCTTGTGTGGAGTCGGGGCCGGAACCTGAGGATTCCTCTCCAGTGCTGACATGGATCTTGGGGTACTTCTGGAGTCTCCCCAGGGGAGTCAGTCCTCGTCTCGAATGCGGGCATGCACTTGCGCTTTCCTCCAGAGCGGTAGCAGCAGTGTCACGCAGTCCGCCGCGTGGATCAAAGGATCTATGGTTTTCCCTCGAGTCTTTCCCACGAGGCTTTCCCACAGGGCTGTCCCACGTGCACACGTGGTGGGAGTCGATCCTCGGCTTGAACGTCAAGGCAGTGCAGGGAAAACAGGTTCCTCTGGAATGGACTGACACATCTGGGGGACTCTTGGAATGGTGGCACGACCCTGGAGTTCCTCTCGCCTTTCCTGTGGAGAGCGCCTCCTCTTGAGATGCGACGGGAACGCCGGGAATTCTTTCCCTACGAAACAGGGAAAGGATCCCTCATCTCGAGCTAGGAATCGGAAACGGGGCTCCCCTGGATGTGTGCGGGACCCCACGTGCTTCCTCTCGAGTGGAGACGGGTATGTCGGGGAACTTCTTGAGTTGCAGCCACGGTGTGAAGGACCCTTTGGAAGTTCCAGTGGTTAGATGTGATTGGCCTCGAGAAGCCTCAGCGGAAATGGGCCTCATCTCGCCTGGAGGGCAAAACCTCCTGGATTTTCTCGAGTTGCGGCAGGTGCTCTCGACTTACGACGGGAACCTCAGGGACCCTCTCTGGTGGCCTCAGGAAAGGCCAGTCCCCATGCGAGTTCCTCGGGGGTGTCTCGGGATTCCTCTCCCGTCGATGCCGGGGCCTAAGACCTTGTGTGGAGTCGGGGCCGGAACCTGAGGATTCCTCTCCAGTGCTGGCATGGATCTTGGGGTACTTCTGGAGTCTCCCCAGGGGAGTCAGCCCTCGTCTCGAATGCGGGCATGCACTTGCGCTTTCCTCCAGAGCGGTAGCAGCAGTGTCACGCAGTCCGCCGCGTGGATCAAAGGATCTATGGTTTTCCCTCGAGTCTTTCCCACGAGGCTTTCCCACGAGGCTTTCCCACAGGGCTGTCCCACGTGCACACGTGGTGGGAGTTGATCCTCGGCTTGAACGTCAAGGCAGTGCAGGGAAAACAGGTTCTTCTGGAATGGACTGACACATCTGGGGGACTCTTGGAATGGTGTCACGACCCTGGAGTTCCTCTCGCCTTTCCTGTGGAGAGCGCCTCCTCTTGAGATGCGACGGGAACGCCGGGAATTCTTTCCCTATGAAACAGGGAAAGGATCCCTCATCTCGAGCTAGGAGGCGGAAACGGGGCTCCCCTGGATGTGTGCGGGACCCCACGTGCTTCCTCTCGAGTGGAGACGGGTATGTCGGGGAACTTCTTGAGTTGCAGCAACGGTGTGAAGGACCCTTTGGAAGTTCCAGTGGTTAGATGTGATTGGCCTCGAGAAGCCTCAGCGGAAATGGGCCTCATCTCGCCTGGAGGGCAAAACCTCCTGGATTTTCTCGAGTTGCGGCAGGTGCTCTCGACTTAAGACGGGAACCTCAGGGACCCGCTCTGGTGGCCTCAGGAAAGGCCAGTCCCCATGCGAGTTCCTCGGGGGTGTCTCGGGATTCCTCTCCCGTCGATGCCGGGGCCTAAGACCTTGTGTGGAGTCGGGGCCGGAACCTGAGGATTCCTCTCCAGTGCTGACATGGATCTTGGGGTACTTCTGGAGTCTCCCCAGGGGAGTCAGTCCTCGTCTCGAATGCGGGCATGCACTTGCGCTTTCCTCCAGAGCGGTAGCAGCAGTGTCACGCAGTCCGCCGCGTGGATCAAAGGATCTATGGTTTTCCCTCGAGTCTTTCCCACGAGGCTTTCCCACAGGGCTGTCCCACGTGCACACGTGGTGGGAGTCGATCCTCGGCTTGAACGTCAAGGCAGTGCAGGGAAAACAGGTTCCTCTGGAATGGACTGACACATCTGGGGGACTCTTGGAATGGTGGCACGACCCTGGAGTTCCTCTCGCCTTTCCTGTGGAGAGCGCCTCCTCTTGACATGCGACGGGAACGCCGGGAATTCTTTCCCTACGAAACAGGGAAAGGATCCCTCATCTCGAGGTAGGAGGCGGAAACGAGGCTCCCCTGGATGTCTGCGGGACACCACGTGCTTCCTCTCGAGTGGAGACGGGTATGTCGGGGAACTTCTTGAGTTGCAGCAACGGTGTGAAGGACCCTTTGGAAGTTCCAGTGGTTAGATGTGATTGGCCACGAGAAGCCCCTTCAGAAATGGGCCTCATCTCGCCTGGAGGGCAAAACCTCCTGGATTTTCTCGAGTTGCGGCAGGTGCTCTCGACTTACGACGGGGACCTCAGGGACCCGCTCTGGTGGCCTCAGGAAAGGCCAGTCCCCATGCGAGTTCCTCGGGGGCGTCTCGGGATTCCTCTCCCGTCGATGCCGGGTCCTAAGACCTTGTGTGGAGTCGGGGCCGGAACCTGAGGATTCCTCTCCAGTGCTGACATGGATCTTGGGGTACTTCTGGAGTCTCCCCAGGGGAGTCAGCCCTCGTCTCGAATGCGGGCATGCACTTGCGCTTCCTCCAGAGCGGTAGCAGCAGTGTCACGCAGTCCGCCGCGTGGATCAAAGGATCTATGGTTTTCCCTCGAGTCTTTCCCACGAGGCTTTCCCACGAGGCTTTCCCACAGGGCTGTCCCACGTGCACACGTGGTGGGAGTTGATCCTCGGCTTGAACGTCAAGGCAGTGCAGGGAAAACAGGTTCTTCTGGAATGGACTGACACATCTGGGGGACTCTTGGAATGGTGTCTCGACCCTGGAGTTCCTCTCGCCTTTCCTGTGGAGAGCGCCTCCTCTTGAGATGCGACGGGAACGCCGGGAATTCTTTCCCTACGAAACAGGGAAAGGATCCCTCATCTCGAGCCAGGAGGCGGAAACGGGGCTCCCCTGGATGTGTGCGGGACCCCACGTGCTTCCTCTCGAGTGGAGACGGGTATGTCGGGGAACTTCTTGGGTTGCAGCAACGGTGTGAAGGACCCTTTGGAAGTTCCAGTGGTTAGATGTGATTGGCCACGAGAAGCCTCAGCGGAAATGGGCCTCATCTCGCCTGGAGGGCAAAACCTCCTGGATTTTCTCGAGTTGCGGCAGGTGCTCTCGACTTACGACGGGGACCTCAGGGACCCGCTCTGGTGGCCTCAGGAAAGGCCAGTCCCCATGCGAGTTCCTCGGGGGCCTCTCGGGATTCCTCTCCCGTCGATGCCGGGGCCTAAGACCTTGTGTGGGGTCGGGGCCGGAACCTGAGGATTCCTCTCCAGTGCTGACATGGATCTTGGGGTACTTCTGGAGTCTTCCCAGGGGAGTCAGTCCTCGTCTCGAATGCGGGCATGCACTTGCGCTTTCCTCCAGAGCGGTAGCAGCAGTGTCACGCAGTCCGCCGCGTGGATCAAAGGATCTATGGTTTTCCCTCGAGTCTTTCCCACGAGGCTTTCCCACGAGGCTTTCCCACAGGGCTGTCCCACGTGCACACGTGGTGGGAGTCGATCCTCGGCTTGAACGTCAAGGCAGTGCAGGGAAAACAGGTTCCTCTGGAATGGACTGACACATCTGGGGGACTCTTGGAATGGTGTCACGACCCTGGAGTTCCTCTCGCCTTTCCTGTGGAGAGCGCCTCCTCTTGAGATGCGCCGGGAATGCCGGGAATTCTTTCCCTACGAAACAGGGAAAGGATCCCTCATCTCGAGCTAGGAGGCGGAAACGGGGCTCCCCTGGATGTGTGCGGGACACCACGTGCTTCCTCTCGAGTGCAGACGGGTATGTCGGGGAACTTCTTGAGTTGCAGCAATGGTGTGAAGGACCCTTTGGAATGTCCAGTGGTTAGATGTGATTGGCTTCGAGAAGCCTCAGCGGAAATGGGCCTCATCTCGCCTGGAGGGCAAAACCTCCTGGATTTTCTCGAGTTGCGGCAGGTGCTCTCGACTTACGACGGGGACCTCAGGGACCCGCTCTGGTGGCCTCAGGAAAGGCCAGTCCCCATGCGAGTTCCTCGGGGGTGTCTCGGGATTCCTCTCCCGTCGATGCCGGGGCCTAAGACCTTGTGTGGAGTCGGGGCCGGAACCTGAGGATTCCTCTCCAGTGCTGACATGGATCTTGGGGTACTTCTGGAGTCTCCCCAGGGGAGTCAGTCCTCGTCTCGAATGCGGGCATGCACTTGCGCTTTCCTCCAGAGCGGTAGCAGCAGTGTCACGCAGTCCGCCGCGTGGATCAAAGGATCTATGGTTTTCCCTCGAGTCTTTCCCACGAGGCTTTCCCACAGGGCTGTCCCACGTGCACACGTGGTGGGAGTCGATCCTCGGCTTGAACGTCAAGGCAGTGCAGGGAAAACAGGTTCCTCTGGAATGGACTGACACATCTGGGGGACTCTTGGAATGGTGGCACGACCCTGGAGTTCCTCTCGCCTTTCCTGTGGAGAGCGCCTCCTCTTGAGATGCGACGGGAACGCCGGGAATTCTTTCCCTACGAAACAGGGAAAGGATCCCTCATCTCGAGCTAGGAGGCGGAAACGGGGCTCCCCTGGATGTGTGCGGGACACCACGTGCTTCCTCTCGAGTGGAGACGGGTATGTCGTGGAACTTCTTGAGTTGCAGCAACGGTGTGAAGGACCCTTTGGAAGTTCCAGTGGTTAGATGTGATTGGCCTCGAGAAGCCTCAGCGGAAATGGGCCTCATCTCGCCTGGAGGGCAAAACCTCCTGGATTTTCTCGAGTTGCGGCAGGTGCTCTCGACTTACGACGGGAACCTCAGGGACCCGCTCTGGTGGCCTCAGGAAAGGCCAGTCCCCATGCGAGTTCCTCGGGGGTGTCTCGGGATTCCTCTCCCGTCGATGCCGGGGCCTAAGACCTTGTGTGGAGTCGGGGCCGGAACCTGAGGATTCCTCTCCAGTGCTGACATGGATCTTGGGGTACTTCTGGAGTCTCCCCAGGGGAGTCAGTCCTCGTCTCTAATGCGGGCATGCACTTGCGCTTTCCTCCAGAGCGGTAGCAGCAGTGTCACGCAGTCCGCCGCGTGGATCAAAGCATCTATGGTTTTCCCTCGAGTCTTTCCCACGAGGCTTTCCCACGAGGCTTTCCCACAGGGCTGTCCCACGTGCACACGTGGTGGGAGTTGATCCTCGGCTTGAACGTCAAGGCAGTGCAGGGAAAACAGGTTCTTCTGGAATGGACTGACACATCTGGGGGACTCTTGGAATGGTGGCACGACCCTGGAGTTCTTCTCGCCTTTCCTGTGGAGAGCGCCTCCTCTTGAGATGCGACGGGAACGCCGGGAATTCTTTCCCTACGAAACAGGGAAAGGATCCCTCATCTCGAGCTAGGAATCGGAAACGGGGCTCCCCTGGATGTGTGCGGGACCCCACGTGCTTCCTCTCGAGTGGAGACGGGTATGTCGGGGAACTTCTTGAGTTGCAGCAACGGTGTGAAGGACCCTTTGGAAGTTCCAGTGGTTAGATGTGATTGGCCTCGAGAAGCCTCAGCGGAAATGGGCCTCATCTCGCCTGGAGGGCAAAACCTCCTGGATTTTCTCGAGTTGCGGCAGGTGCTCTCGACTTACGACGGGAACCTCAGGGACCCTCTCTGGTGGCCTCAGGAAAGGCCAGTCCCCATGCGAGTTCCTCGGGGGTGTCTCGGGATTCCTCTCCCGTCGATGCCGGGGCCTAAGACCTTGTGTGGAGTCGGGGCCGGAACCTGAGGATTCCTCTCCAGTGCTGACATGGATCTTGGGGTACTTCTGGAGTCTCCCCAGGGGAGTCAGTCCTCGTCTCGAATGCGGGCATGCACTTGCGCTTTCCTCCAGAGCGGTAGCAGCAGTGTCACGCAGTCCGCCGCGTGGATCAAAGGATCTATGGTTTTCCCTCGAGTCTTTCCCACGAGGCTTTCCCACAGGGCTGTCCCACGTGCACACGTGGTGGGAGTCGATCCTCGGCTTGAACGTCAAGGCAGTGCAGGGAAAACAGGTTCCTCTGGAATGGACTGACACATCTGGGGGACTCTTGGAATGGTGGCACGACCCTGGAGTTCCTCTCGCCTTTCCTGTGGAGAGCGCCTCCTCTTGAGATGCGACGGGAACGCCGGGAATTCTTTCCCTACGAAACAGGGAAAGGATCCCTCATCTCGAGCTAGGAGGCGGAAACGGGGCTCCCCTGGATGTGTGCGGGACCCCACGTGCTTCCTCTCGAGTGGAGACGGGTATGTCGGGGAACTTCTTGAGTTGCAGCAACGGTGTGAAGGACCCATTGGAAGTTCCAGTGGTTAGATGTGATTGGCCTCGAGAAGCCTCAGCGGAAATGGGCCTCATCTCGCCTGGAGGGCAAAACCTCCTGGATTTTCTCGAGTTACGGCAGGTGCTCTCGACTTACGACGGGGACCTCAGGGACCCGCTCTGGTGGCCTCAGGAAAGGCCAGTCCCCATGCGAGTTCCTCGGGGGCCTCTCGGGATTCCTCTCCCGTCGATGCCGGGGCCTAAGACCTTGTGTGGAGTCGGGGCCGGAACCTGAGGATTCCTCTCCAGTGCTGACATGGATCTTGGGGTACTTCTGGAGTCTCCCCAGGGGAGTCAGTCCTCGTCTCGAATGCGGGCATGCACTTGCGCTTCCTCCAGAGCGGTAGCAGCAGTGTCCCGCAGTCCGCCGCGTGGATCAAAGGATCTATGGTTTTCCCTCGAGTCTTTCCCACGAGGCTTTCCCACGAGGCTTTCCCACAGGGCTGTCCCACGTGCACACGTGGTGGGAGTCGATCCTCGGCTTGAACGTCAAGGCAGTGCAGGGAAAACAGGTTCCTCTGGAATGGACTGACACATCTGGGGGACTCTTGGAATGGTGGCACGACCCTGGAGTTCCTCTCGCCTTTCCTGTGGAGAGCGCCTCCTCTTGAGATGCGACGGGAACGCCGGGAATTCTTTCCCTACGAAAAAGGGAAAGGATCCCTCATCTCGAGCTAGGAGGCGGAAACGGAGCACCCCTGGATGTGTGCGGGACCCCACGTGCTTCCTCTCGAGTGGAGACGGGTATGTCGGGGAACTTCTTGAGTTGCAGCAACGGTGTGAAGGACCCTTTGGAAGTTCCAGTGGTTAGATGTGATTGGCCTCGAGAAGCCTCAGCGGAAATGGGCCTCATCTCGCCTGGAGGGCAAAACCTCCTGGATTTTCTCGAGTTGCGGCAGGTGCTCTCGACTTACGACGGGGACATCAGGGAACCGCTCTGGTGGCCTCAGGAAAGGCCAGTCCCCATGCGAGTTCCTCGGGGGGCGTCTCGGGATACCTCTCCCGTCGATGCCGGGTCCTAAGACCTTGTGTGGAGTCGGGGCCGGAACCTGAGGATTCCTCTCCAGTGCTGACATGGATCTTGGGGTACTTCTGGAGTCTCCCCAGGGGAGTCAGTCCTCGTCTCGAATGCGGGCATGCACTTGCGATTTCCTCCAGAGCTGTAGCAGCAGTGTCACGCAGTCCGCCGCGTGGATCAAAGGATCTATGGTTTTCCCTCGAGTCTTTCCCACGAACTTTCCCACGAGGCTTTCCCACAGGGCTGTCCCACGTGCACACGTGGTGGGAGTCGATCCTCGGCTTGAACGTCAAGGCAGTGCAGGGAAAACAGGTTCCTCTGGAATGGACTGACACATCTGGGGGACTCTTGGAATGGTGGCATGACCCTGGAGTTCCTCTCGCCTTTCCTGTGGAGAGCGCCTCCTCTTGAGATGCGACGGGAATGCCGGGAATTCTTTCCCTACGAAACAGGGAAAGGATCCCTCATCTCGAGCTAAGAGGCGGAAACAGGGCTCCCCTGGATGTGTGCTGGACACCACGTGCTTCCTCTCGAGTGCAGACGGGTTTGTCGGGGAACTTCTTGAGTTGCAGCAAGGGTGTGAAGGACCCTTTGGAAGTTCCAGTGGTTAGATGTGATTGGCCTAGAGAAGCCTCAGCGGAAATGGGCCTCATCTCGCCTGGAGGGCAAAACCTCCTGGATTTTCTCGAGTTGCGGCAGGTGCTCTCGACTTACGACGGGGACCTCAGGGACCCGCTCTGGTGGCCTCAGGAAAGGCCAGTCCCCATGCGAGTTCCTCGGGGGCCTCTCGGGATTCCTCTCCCGTCGATGCCGGGGCCTAAGACCTTGTGTGGAGTCGGGGCCGGAACCTGAGGATTCCTCTCCAGTGCTGACATGGATCTTGGGGTACTTCTGGAGTCTCCCCAGGGGAGTCAGTCCTCGTCTCGAATGCGGGCATGCACTTGCGCTTTTCTCCAGAGCGGTAGCAGCTGTGTCACGCAGTCCGCCGCGTGGATCAAAGGATCTATGTTTTTGCCTCGAGTCTTTCCCACGAGGCTTTCCCACGAGGCTTTCCCACAGGGCTGTCCCACGTGCACACGTGGTGGGAGTCGATCCTCGGCTTGAACGTCAAGGCAGTGCAGGGAAAACAGGTTCCTCTGGAATGGACTGACACATCTGGGGGACTCTTGGAATGGTGTCACGACCCTGGAGTTCCTCTCGCCTTTCCTGTGGAGAGCGCCTCCTCTTGAGATGCGCCGGGAACGCCGGGAATTCTTTCCCTACGAAACAGGGAAAGGATCCCTCATCTCGAGGTAGGAGGCGGAAACGGGGCTCCCCTGGATGTGTGCGGGACACCACGTGCTTCCTCTCGAGTGCAGACGGGTATGTCGGGGAACTTCTTGAGTTGCAGCAATGGTGTGAAGGACCCTTTGGAATGTCCAGTGGTTAGATGTGATTGGCTTCGAGAAGCCTCAGCGGAAATGGGCCTCATCTCGCCTGGAGGGCAAAACCTCCTGGATTTTCTCGAGTTGCGGCAGGTGCTCTCGACTTACGACGGGGACCTCAGGGACCCGCTCTGGTGGCCTCAGGAAAGGCCAGTCCCCATGCGAGTTCCTCGGGGGTGTCTCGGGATTCCTCTCCCGTCGATGCCGGGGCCTAAGACCTTGTGTGGAGTCGGGGCCGGAACCTGAGGATTCCTCTCCAGTGCTGACATGGATCTTGGGGTACTTCTGGAGTCTCCCCAGGGGAGTCAGTCCTCGTCTCGAATGCGGGCATGCACTTGCGCTTTCCTCCAGAGCGGTAGCAGCAGTGTCACGCAGTCCGCCGCGTGGATCAAAGGATCTATGGTTTTCCCTCGAGTCTTTCCCACGAGGCTTTCCCACAGGGCTGTCCCACGTGCACACGTGGTGGGAGTCGATCCTCGGCTTGAACGTCAAGGCAGTGCAGGGAAAACAGGTTCCTCTGGAATGGAATAACACATCTGGGGGACTCTTGGAATGGTGGCACGACCCTGGAGTTCCTCTCGCCTTTCCTGTGGAGAGCGCCTCCTCTTGAGATGCGACGGGAACGCCGGGAATTCTTTCCCTACGAAACAGGGAAAGGATCCCTCATCTCGAGCTAGGAGGCGGAAACGGGGCTCCCCTGGATGTGTGCGGGACACCACGTGCTTCCTCTCGAGTGGAGACGGGTATGTCGTGGAACTTCTTGAGTTGCAGCAACGGTGTGAAGGACCCTTTGGAAGTTCCAGTGGTTAGATGTGATTGGCCTCGAGAAGCCTCAGCGGAAATGGGCCTCATCTCGCCTGGAGGGCAAAACCTCCTGGATTTTCTCGAGTTGCGGCAGGTGCTCTCGACTTACGACGGGAACCTCAGGGACCCGCTCTGGTGGCCTCAGGAAAGGCCAGTCCCCATGCGAGTTCCTCGGGGGTGTCTCGGGATTCCTCTCCCGTCGATGCCGGGGCCTAAGACCTTGTGTGGAGTCGGGGCCGGAACCTGAGGATTCCTCTCCAGTGCTGACATGGATCTTGGGGTACTTCTGGAGTCTCCCCAGGGGAGTCAGTCCTCGTCTCGAATGCGGGCATGCACTTGCGCTTTCCTCCAGAGCGGTAGCAGCAGTGTCACGCAGTCCGCCGCGTGGATCAAAGGATCTATGGTTTTCCCTCGAGTCTTTCCCACGAGGCTTTCCCACGAGGCTTTCCCACAGGGCTGTCCCACGTGCACACGTGGTGGGAGTTGATCCTCGGCTTGAACGTCAAGGCAGTGCAGGGAAAACAGGTTCTTCTGGAATGCACTGACACATCTGGGGGACTCTTGGAATGGTGTCACGACCCTGGAGTTCTTCTCGCCTTTCCTGTGGAGAGCGCCTCCTCTTGAGATGCGACGGGAACGCCGGGAATTCTTTCCCTACGAAACAGGGAAAGGATCCCTCATCTCGAGCTAGGAATCGGAAACGGGGCTCCCCTGGATGTGTGCGGGACCCCACGTGCTTCCTCTCGAGTGGAGACGGGTATGTCGGGGAACTTCTTGAGTTGCAGCAACGGTGTGAAGGACCCTTTGGAAGTTCCAGTGGTTAGATGTGATTGGCCTCGAGAAGCCTCAGCGGAAATGGGCCTCATCTCGCCTGGAGGGCAAAACCTCCTGGATTTTCTCGAGTTGCGGCAGGTGCTCTCGACTTACGACGGGAACCTCAGGGACCCTCTCTGGTGGCCTCAGGAAAGGCCAGTCCCCATGCGAGTTCCTCGGGGGTGTCTCGGGATTCCTCTCCCGTCGATGCCGGGGCCTAAGACCTTGTGTGGAGTCGGGGCCGGAACCTGAGGATTCCTCTCCAGTGCTGACATGGATCTTGGGGTACTTCTGGAGTCTCCCCAGGGGAGTCAGTCCTCGTCTCGAATGCGGGCATGCAATTGCGCTTTCCTCCAGAGCGGTAGCAGCAGTGTCACGCAGTCCGCCGCGTGGATCAAAGGATCTATGGTTTTCCCTCGAGTCTTTCCCACGAGGCTTTCCCACAGGGCTGTCCCACGTGCACACGTGGTGGGAGTCGATCCTCGGCTTGAACGTCAAGGCAGTGCAGGGAAAACAGGTTCCTCTGGAATGGACTGACACATCTGGGGGACTCTTGGAATGGTGGCACGACCCTGGAGTTCCTCTCGCCTTTCCTGTGGAGAGCGCCTCCTCTTGAGATGCGACGGGAACGCCGGGAATTCTTTCCCTACGAAACAGGGAAAGGATCCCTCATCTCGAGCTAGGAGGCGGAAACGGGGCTCCCCTGGATGTGTGCGGGACCCCACGTGCTTCCTCTCGAGTGGAGACGGGTATGTCGGGGAACTTCTTGAGTTGCAGCAACGGTGTGAAGGACCCATTGGAAGTTCCAGTAGTTAGATGTGATTGGCCTCGAGAAGCCTCAGCGGAAATGGGCCTCATCTCGCCTGGAGGGCAAAACCTCCTGGATTTTCTCGAGTTACGGCAGGTGCTCTCGACTTACGACGGGGACCTCAGGGACCCGCTCTGGTGGCCTCAGGAAAGGCCAGTCCCCATGCGAGTTCCTCGGGGGCCTCTCGGGATTCCTCTCCCGTCGATGCCGGGGCCTAAGACCTTGTGTGGAGTCGGGGCCGGAACCTGAGGATTCCTCTCCAGTGCTGACATGGATCTTGGGGTACTTCTGGAGTCTCCCCAGGGGAGTCAGTCCTCGTCTCGAATGCGGGCATGCACTTGCGCTTCCTCCAGAGCGGTAGCAGCAGTGTCCCGCAGTCCGCCGCGTGGATCAAAGGATCTATGGTTTTCCCTCGAGTCTTTCCCACGAGTCTTTCCCACGAGGCTTTCCCACAGGGCTGTCCCACGTGCACACGTGGTGGGAGTCGATCCTCGGCTTGAACGTCAAGGCAGTGCAGGGAAAACAGGTTCCTCTGGAATGGACTGACACATCTGGGGGACTCTTGGAATGGTGGCACGACCCTGGAGTTCCTCTCGCCTTTCCTGTGGAGAGCGCCTCCTCTTGAGATGCGACGGGAACGCCGGGAATTCTTTCCCTACGAAAAAGGGAAAGGATCCCTCATCTCGAGCTAGGAGGCGGAAACGTAGCACCCCTGGATGTGTGCGGGACCCCACGTGCTTCCTCTCGAGTGGAGACGGGTATGTCGGGGAACTTCTTGAGTTGCAGCAACGGTGTGAAGGACCCTTTGGAAGTTCCAGTGGTTAGATGTGATTGGCCTCGAGAAGCCTCAGCGGAAATGGGCCTCATCTCGCCTGGAGGGCAAAACCTCCTGGATTTTCTCGAGTTGCGGCAGGTGCTCTCGACTTACGACGGGGACCTCAGGGACCCGCTCTGGTGGCCTCAGGAAAGGCCAGTCCCCATGCGAGTTCCTCGGGGGCCTCTCGGGATTCCTCTCCCGTCGATGCCGGGGCCTAAGACCTTGTGTGGAGTCGGGGCCGGAACCTGAGGATTCCTCTCCAGTGCTGACATGGATCTTGGGGTACTTCTGGAGTCTCCCCAGGGGAGTCAGTCCTCGTCTCGAATGCGGGCATGCACTTGCGCTTTTCTCCAGAGCGGTAGCAGCTGTGTCACGCAGTCCGCCGCGTGGATCAAAGGATCTATGTTTTTGCCTCGAGTCTTTCCCACGAGGCTTTCCCACGAGGCTTTCCCACAGGGCTGTCCCACGTGCACACGTGGTGGGAGTCGATCCTCGGCTTGAACGTCAAGGCAGTGCAGGGAAAACAGGTTCCTCTGGAATGGACTGACACATCTGGGGGACTCTTGGAATGGTGGCACGACCCTGGAGTTCCTCTCGCCTTTCCTGTGGAGAGCGCCTCCTCTTGAGTTGCGACGGGAACGCCGGGAATTCTTTCCCTTCGAAACAGGGATAGGATCCCTCATCTCGAGTTAGGAGGCGGAAACGGGGCTCCCCTGGATGTGTGCGGGACCCCACGTGCTTCCTCTCGAGTGGAGACGGGTATGTCGGGGAACTTCTTGATTTGCAGCAATGGTGTGAAGGACCCTTTGGAAGTTCCAGTGGTTAGATGTGATTGGCCTCGAGAAGCCTCAGCGGAAATGGGCCTCATCTCGCTTGGAGGGAAAAACCTCCTGGATTTTCTCGAGTTGCGGCAGGTGCTCTCGACTTACGACGGGGACCTCAGGGACCCGCTCTGGTGGCCTCAGGAAAGGCCAGTCCCCATGCGAGTTCCTCGGGGGCCTCTCGGGATTCCTCTCCCGTCGATGCCGGTGCCTAAGACCTTGTGTGGAGTCGGGGCCGGAACCTGAGGATTCCTCTCCAGTGCTGACATGGATCTTGGGGTACTTCTGGAGTCTCCCCAGGGGAGTCAGTCCTCGTCTCGAATGCGGGCATGCAATTGCGCTTTCCTCCAGAGCGGTAGCAGCAGTGTCACGCAGTCCGCCGCGTGGATCAAAGGATCTATGGTTTTCCCTCGAGTCTTTCCCACGAGGCTTTCCCACGAGGCTTTCCCACAGGGCTGTCCCACGTGCACACGTGGTGGGAGTGGATCCTCGGCTTGAACGTCAAGGCAGTGCAGGGAAAACAGGTTCCTCTGGAATGGACTGACACATCTGAGGGACTCTTGGAATGGTGGCACGACCCTGGAGTTCCTCTCGCCTTTCCTGTGGAGAGCACCTCCTCTTGAGATGCGACGGGAAAGCCGGGAATTCTTTCCCTACGAAACAGGGAAAGGATCCCTCATCTCGAGCTAGGAGGCGGAAACGGGGCTCCCCTGGATGTGTGCGGGACCCCACGTGCTTCCTCTAGAGTGGAGACGGGTATGTCGGGGAACTTCTTGAGTTGCAGCAAGGGTGTGAAG
The DNA here is from genome assembly GCF_042477335.2 of Ovis canadensis. NCBI lineage: Eukaryota > Metazoa > Chordata > Mammalia > Artiodactyla > Bovidae > Ovis > Ovis canadensis. Next base: position 8,138,252 of record NC_091252.1, read on the forward strand.
GACCCTTTGGAAGTTCCAGTGGTTAGATGTGATTGGCCTCGAGAAGCCTCAGCGGAAATGGGCCTCATCTCGCCTGGAGGGCAAAACCTCCTGGATTTTCTCGAGTTGCGGCTAGTGCTCTCGACTTACGACGGGGACCTCGGGGACCCGCTCTGGTGGCCTCAGGAAAGGCCAGTCCCCATGCGAGTTCCTCGGGGGCCTCTCGGGATTCCTCTCCCGTCGATGCCGGGGCCTAAGACCTTGTGTGGAGTCGGGGCCGGAACCTGAGGATTCCTCTCCAGTGCTGACATGGATCTTGGGGTACTTCTGGAGTCTCCCCAGGGGAGTCAGTCCTCGTCTCGAATGCGGGCATGCACTAGCGCTTTCCTCCAGAGCGGTAGCAGCAGTGTCACGCAGTCCGCCGCGTGGATCAAAGGATCTATGTTTTTGCCTCGAGTCTTTCCCACGAGGCTTTCCCACGAGGCTTTCCCACAAGTCTGTCCCACGTGCACACGTGGTGGGAGTCGATCCTCGGCTTGAACGTCAAGGCAGTGCAGGGAAAACAGGTTCCTCTGGAATGGACTGACACATCTGGGGGACTCTTGGAATGGTGGCACGACCCTGGAGTTCCTCTCGCCTTTCCTGTGGAGAGCGCCTCCTCTTGAGATGCGACGGGAACGCCGGGAATTCTTTCCCTACGAAACAGGGAAAGGATCCCTCATCTCGAGCTAGGAGGCGGAAACGGGGCTCCCCTGGATGTGGGCGGGACACCACGTGCTTCCTCTCGAGTGGAGACGGGTATGTCGGGGAACTTCTTGAGTTGCAGCAAGGGTGTGAAGGACCCTTTGGAAGTTCCAGTGGTTAGACGTGATTAGCCTCGAGAAGCCTCAGCGGAAATGGGCCTCATCTCGCCTGGAGGGCAAAACCTCCTGGATTTTCTCGAGTTGCGGCAGGTGCTCTCGACTTACGACGGGGACCTCAGGGATCCGCTCTGGTGGCCTCAGGAAAGGCCAGTCCCCATGCGAGTTCTTTGGGGGCCTTTCGGGATTCCTCTCCCGTCGATGCCGGGCCTAAGACATTGTGTGGAGTCGGGGCCGGAACCTGAGGATTCCTCTTCAGTGCTGACATGGATCTTGGGGTACTTCTGGAGTCTCCCCAGGGGAGTCAGTCCTCGTCTCGAATGCGGGCATGCACTTGCGCTTTCCTCCAGAGCTGTAGCAGCAGTGTCACGCAGTCCGCCGCGTGGATCAAAGGATCTGTGGTTTTCCCTCGAGTCTTTCCCACGAGGCTTTCCCACGAGGCTTTCCCACAGGGCTGTCCCACGTGCACACGTGGTGGGAGTCGATCCTCGGCTTGAACGTCAAGGCAGTGAAGGGAAAACAGGTTCCTCTGGAATGGACTGACACATCTAGGGGACTCTTGGAATGGTGTCACGACCCTGGAGTTCCTCTCGCCTTTCCTGTGGAGAGCGCCTCCTCTTGAGATGCGACAGGAACGCCGAGAATTCTTTCCCTACGAAACAGGGAAAGGATCCCTCATCTCGAGCTAGGAGGCAGAAACGGGGCTCCCCTGGATGTGTGCGGGACCCCACGTGCTTCCTCTCGAGTGGAGACGGGTATCGGGGACCTTCTTGAGTTGCAGCAAGGGTGTGAAGGACCCTTTGGAAGTTCCAGTGGTTAGATGTGATTGGCCTCGAGAAGCCTCAGCGGAAATGGGCCTCATCTCGCCTGGAGGGCAAAACCTCCTGGATTTTCTCGAGTTTCGGCAGGTGCTCTCGACTTACGACGAGGACCTCATGGACCCGCTCTGGTGGCCTCATGAAAGGCCAGTCCCCATGCGAGTTCCTCTGGGGATTCCTCTCCCGTCGATGCCGGGGCCTAAGACCTTGTGTGGATTCGGGGCCGGAACTTGAGGATTCCTCTCCAGTGCTGACATGGATCTTGGGGTACTTCTGGAGTCTCCCCAGGGGAGTCAGTCCTCGTCTCGAATGCGGGCATGCACTTGCGCTTTCCTCCAGAGCGGTAGCAGCAGTGTCACGCAGTCCGCCGCGTGGATCAAAGGATCTATGTTTTTCCCTCGAGTCTTTCCCACGCGGCTTTCCCACGAGGCTTTCCCACAGGGCTGTCCCACGTGCACACGTGGTGGGAGTCGATCCTCGGCTTGAACGTCAAGGCAGTGCAGGGAAAACAGGTTCCTCTGGAATGGACTGACACATCTGGGGGACTCTTGGAATGGTGGCACGACCCTGGAGTTCCTCTCGCCTTTCCTGTGGAGAGCGCCTCCTCTTGAGATGCGACGGGAACGCCGGGAATTCTTTCCCTACGAAACAGGGAAAGGATCCCTCATCTCGAGCTAGGAGGCGGAAACGGGGCTCCCCTGGATGTGGGCGGGACACCACGTGCTTCCTCTCGAGTGGAGACGGGTATGTCGGGGAACTTCTTGAGTTGCAGTAAGGGTGTGAAGGACCCTTTGGAAGTTCCAGTGGTTAGACGTGATTAGCCTCGAGAAGCCTCAGCGGAAATGGGCCTCATCTCGCCTGGAGGGCAAAACCTCCTGGATTTTCTCGAGTTGCGGCAGGTGCTCTCGACTTACGACGGGGACCTCAGGGACCCGCTCTGGTGGCCTCAGGAAAGGCCATTCCCCATGCGAGTTCTTTGGGGGCCTTTCGGGATTCCTCTCCCGTCGATGCCGGGCCTAAGACCTTGTGTGGAGTCGGGGCCGGAACCTGAGGATTCCTCTTCAGTACTGACATGGATCTTGGGGTACTTCTGGAGTCTCCCCAGGGGAGTCAGTCCTCGTCTCGAATGCGGGCATGCACTTGCGATTTCCTCCAGAGCTGTAGCAGCAGTGTCACGCAGTCCGCCGCGTGGATCAAAGGATCTATGGTTTTCCATCGAGTCTTTCCCACGAGGCTTTCCCACGAGGCTTTCCCACAGGGCTGTCCTACGTGCACACGTGGTGGGAGTCGATCCTCGGCTTGAACGTCAAGGCAGTGCAGGGAAAACAGGTTCCTCTGGAATGGACTGACACATCTGGGGGACTCTTGGAATGGTGGCATGACCCTGGAGTTCCTCCCGCCTTTCCTGTGGAGAGCGCCTCCTCTTGAGATGCGACGGGAATGCCGGGAATTCTTTCCCTACGAAACAGGGAAAGGATCCCTCATCTCGAGCTAAGAGGCGGAAACAGGGCTCCCCTGGATGTGTGCTGACCACGTGCTTCCTCTCGAGTGCAGACGGGTTTGTCGGGGAACTTCTTGAGTTGCAGCAAGAGTGAGAAGGACCCTTTGGAAGTTCCAGTGGTTAGATGTGATTGGCCTAGAGAAGCCTCAGCGGAAATGGGCCTCATCTCGCCTGGAGGGCAAAACCTCCTGGATTTTCTCGAGTTGCGGCAGGTGCTCTCGACTTACGACGGGGACCTCAGGGACCCGCTCTGGTGGCCTCAGGAAAGGCCAGTCCCCATGCGAGTTCCTCGGGGGCCTCTCGGGATTCCTCTCCCGTCGATGCCGGGGCCTAAGACCTTGTGTGGAGTCGGGGCCGGAACCTGAGGATTCCTCTCCAGTGCTGACATGGATCTTGGGGTATTTCTGGAGTCTCCCCAGGAGAGTCAGTCCTCGTCTCGAATGCGGGCATGCACTTGCACTTTCCTCCAGAGCGGTAGCAGCAGTGTCACGCAGTCCGCCGCGTGGATCAAAGGATCTATGGTTTTCCCTGGAGTCTTTCCCACGAGGCTTTCCCACGAGGCTTTCCCACAGGGCTGTCCTACGTGCACACGTGGTGGGAGTCGATCCTCGGCTTGAACGTCAAGGCAGTGCAGGGAAAACAGGTTCCTCTGGAATGGACTGACACATCTGGGGGACTCTTGGAATGGTGGCATGACCCTGGAGTTCCTCTCGCCTTTCCTGTGGAGAGCGCCTCCTCTTGAGATGCGACGAGAATGCCGGGAATTCTTTCCCTACGAAACAGGGAAAGGATCCCTCATCTCGAGCTAAGAGGCGGAAACAGGGCTCCCCTGGATGTGTGCTGGACACCACGTGCTTCCTCTCGAGTGCAGACGGGTTTGTCGGGGAACTTCTTGAGTTGCAGCAAGGGTGAGAAGGACCCTTTGGAAGTTCCAGTGGTTAGATGTGATTGGCCTAGAGAAGCCTCAGCGGAAATGGGCCTCATCTCGCCTGGAGGGCAAAACCTCCTGGATTTTCTCGAGTTGCGGCAGGTGCTCTCGACTTACGACGGGGACCTCAGGGACCCGCTCTGGTGGCCTCAGGAAAGGCCAGTCCCCATGCGAGTTCCTCGGGGGCCTCTCGGGATTCCTCTCCCGTCGATGCCGGGGCCTAAGACCTTGTGTGGAGTCGGGGCCGGAACCTGAGTATTCCTCTCCAGTGCTGACATGGATCTTGGGGTACTTCTGGAGTCTCCCCAGGGGAGTCAGTCCTCGTTTCGAATGCGGGCATGCACTTGCGCTTTCCTCCAGAGCGGTAGCAGCTGTGTCACGCAGTCCGCCGCGTGGATCAAAGGATCTATGTTTTTGCCTCGAGTCTTTCCCACGAGGCTTTACCACGAGGCTTTCCCACAGGGCTGTCCCACGTGCACACGTGGTGGGAGTCGATCCTCGGCTTGAACGTCAAGGCAGTGCAGGGAAAACAGGTTCCTCTGGAATGGACTGACACATCTGAGGGACTCTTGGAATGGTGGCACGACCCTGGAGTTCCTCTCGCCTTTCCTGTGGAGAGCGCCTCCTCTTGAGATGCGACGGGAAAGCCGGGAATTCTTTCCCTACGAAACAGGGAAAGGATCCCTCATCTCGAGCTAGGAGGCGGAAACGGGGCTCCCCTGGATGTGTGCGGGACCCCACGTGCTTCCTCTAGAGTGGAGACGGGTATGTCGGGGAACTTCTTGAGTTGCAGCAAGGGTGTGAAGGACCCTTTGGAAGTTCCAGTGGTTAGATGTGATTGGCCTCGAGAAGCCTCAGCGGAAATGGGCCTCATCTCGCCTGGAGGGCAAAACCTCCTGGATTTTCTCGAGTTGCGGCTAGTGCTCTCGACTTACGACGGGGACCTCGGGGACCCGCTCTGGTGGCCTCAGGAAAGGCCAGTCCCCATGCGAGTTCCTCGGGGGCCTCTCGGGATTCCTCTCCCGTCGATGCCGGGGCCTAAGACCTTGTGTGGAGTCGGGGCCGGAACCTGAGGATTCCTCTCCAGTGCTGACATGGTCCTTGGGGTACTTCTGGAGTCTCCCCAGGGGAGTCAGTCCTCGTCTCGAATGCGGGACATGCACTAGCGCTTTCCTCCAGAGCGGTAGCAGCAGTGTCACGCAGTCCGCCGCGTGGATCAAAGGATCTATGGTTTTCCCTCGAGTCTTTCCCACGAGGCTTTCCCACGAGGCTTTCCCACAAGGCTGTCCCACGTGCACACGTGGTGGGAGTCGATCCTCGGCTTGAACGTCAAGGCAGTGAAGGGAAAACAGGTTCCTCTGGAATGGACTGACACATCTGGGGGACTCTTGGAATGGTGTCACGACCCTGGAGTTCCTCTCGCCTTTCCTGTGGAGAGCGCCTCCTCTTGAGATGCGACGGGAATGCCGGGAATTCTTTCCCTACGAAACAGGGAAAGGATCCCTCATCTCGAGCTAGGAGGCAGAAACGGGGCTCCCCTGGATGTGTGCGGGACCCCACGTGCTTCCTCTCGAGTGGAGACGGGTATCGGGGACCTTCTTGAGTTGCAGCAAGGGTGTGAATGACCCTTTGGAAGTTCCAGTGGTTAGATGTGATTGGCCTCGAGAAGCCTCAGCGGAAATGGGCCTCATCTCGCCTGGAGGGCAAAACCTCCTGGATTTTCTCGAGTTTCGGCAGGTGCTCTCGACTTACGACGAGGACCTCATGGACCCGCTCTGGTGGCCTCAGGAAAGGCCAGTCCCCATGCGAGTTCTTTGGGGGCCTTTCGGGATTCCTCTCCCGTCGATGCCGGGCCTAAGACCTTGTGTGGAGTCGGGGCCGGAACCTGAGGATTCCTCTTCAGTGCTGACATGGATCTTGGGGTACTTCTGGAGTCTCCCCAGGGGAGTCAGTCCTCGTCTCGAATGCGGGCATGCACTTGCACTTTCCTCCAGAGCTGTAGCAGCAGTGTCACGCAGTCCGCCGCGTGGATCAAAGGATCTGTGGTTTTCCCTCGAGTCTTTCCCACGAGGCTTTCCCACGAGGCTTTCCCACAGGGCTGTCCCACGTGCACACGTGGTGGGAGTCGATCCTCGGCTTGAACGTCAAGGCAGTGAAGGGAAAACAGGTTCCTCTGGAATGGACTGACACATCTGGGGGACTCTTGGAATGGTGTCACGACCCTGGAGTTCCTCTCGCCTTTCCTGTAGAGAGCGCCTCCTCTTGAGATGCGACAGGAACGCCGAGAATTCTTTCCCTACGAAACAGGGAAAGGATCCCTCATCTCGAGCTAGGAGGCAGAAACGGGGCTCCCCTGGATGTGTGCGGGACCCCACGTGCTTCCTCTCGAGTGGAGACGGGTATGTCGGGGAACTTCTTGAGTTGCAGCAAAGGTGTGAAGGACCCTTTGGAAGTTCCAGTGGTTAGAAGTGTTTCGCCTCGAGAAGCCTCAGCGGAAATGGGCCTCATCTCGCCTGGAGGGCAAAACCTCCTGGATTTTCTCGAGTTGCAGCAGGTGCTCTCGACTTACGATGGGGACCTCAGGGACCCGCTCTGGTGGCCTCAGGAAAGGCCATTCCCCATGCGAGTTCCTCGGGGGCCTCTCGGGATTCCTCTGCCGTCGATGTCGGGGCCTAAGACCTTGTGTGGAGTAGGGCCAGAACCTGAGGATTCCTCTCCTGTGCTGACATGGATCTTGGGGTACTTCTGGAGTCTCCCCAGGGGAGTCAGTCCTCGTCTGGAATGCGGGCATGCACTTGCGCTATCCTTCAGAGCGGTAGCAGCAGTGTCACGCAGTCCGCCGCGTGCATCAAAGGATCTATGGTTTTCCCTCGAGTCTTTCCCACGAGGCTTTCCCACGAGTCCTTCCCACAGGGCTGTCCCACGTGCACACGTGGTGGGAGTCGATCCTCGGCTTGAACGTCAAGGCAGTGCAGGGAAAACAGGTTCCTCTGGAATGGACTGACATATCTGGGGGACATTTTGGATGGTGGCACGACGCTGGAGTCCTCTCGCCTTTCCTGCGGAGAGCGCCTCCTCTTGAGATCCGACGGGAACGCCGGGAATTCTTTCCCTACGAAACAGGGAAAGGATCCCTCATCTCGAGCTAGGAGGCGGAAACGGGGCTCCCCTGGATGTGTGCGGGAACCTCGTGCTTCCTCTCGAGTGGAGACGGGTATGTCGGGGAACTTCTTGAGTTGCAGCAAGGGTGTGAAGGACCTTTTGGAAGTTCCAGTGTTTAGATGTGATTAGCCTCGAGAAGCCTCAGCGGAAATGGGCCTCATCTCGCCTGGAGGGCAAAACCTCCTGGATTTTCTCGAGTTGCGGCAGGTGCTCTCGACTTACGACCGGGACCTCAGGGACACGCTCTGGTGGCCTCAGGAAAGGCCAGTCCCCATGCGAGTTCCTCGGGGGCCTCTCGGGATTCCTCTCCCGTCGATGCCGGGGCCTAAGACCTTGTGTGGAGTCGGGGCCGGAACCTGAGGATTCCTCTCCAGTCCTGACATGGATCTTGGGGTACTTCTGGAGTCTCCCCAGGGGAGTCAGTCCTCGTCTCGAATGCGGGCATGCACTTGCGCTTTCCTCCAGAGCGGTAGCAGCAGTGTCACGCAGTCCGCCGCGTGGATCAAAGGATCTATGGTTTTCCCTCGAGTCTTTCCCACGAGGCTTTCCCACGAGGCTTTCCACAGGGCTGTCCCACGTGCACACGTGGTGGGAGTCGATCCTCGGCTTGAACGTCAAGGCAGAGCAGGGAAAACAGGTTCCTCTGGAATGGACTGACACATCTGGGGGACTCTTGGAATGGTGGCACGACCCTGGAGTTCCTCTCGGCTTTCCTGTGGAGAGCGCCTCCTCTTGAGATGCGCCGGGAACGCCGGGAATTCTTTCCCTTCGAAACAGGGAAAGGATCCCTCATCTCGAGCTAGGAGGCGGAAACGGGGCTCCCCTGGATGTGTGCGGGACCCCACTTGCTTCCTCTCGAGTGGAGATGGGTATGTCGCGGAACTGCTTGAGTTGCAGCAAGGGTGTGAAGGACCCTTTGGAAGTTTCAGTGGTTAGATGTGATTAGTCTCGAGAAGCCTCAGTGGAAATGGGCCTCATCTCGCCTGGAGGGCAAAACCTCCTGGATTTTCTCGAGTTGCAGCAGGTGCTCTCGACTTACAATGGGGACCTCAGGGACCCGCTCTGGAGGCCTCAGGAAAAGCCATTCCCCATGCGAGTTCCTCGGGGGCCTCTCGGGATTCCTCTCCCGTCGATGTCGGGGCCTAACACCTTGTGTGGAGTAGGGCCAGAACCTGAGGATTCCTCTCCAGTGCTGACATGGATCTTGGGGTACTTCTGGAGTCTCCCCAGGGGAGTCAGTCCACGTCTCGAATGCGGTCATGCACTTGCGCTCTCCTCCAGAGCGGTAGCAGCAGTGTCAAGCAGTCCGCCGCGTTCATCAAAGGATCTATGGTTTTCCCTCGAGTCTTTCCCTCGAGGCTTTCCCACGAGCCCTTCCCACAGGGCTGTCCCACGTGCACACGTGGTGGGAGTCGATCCTCGGCTTGAACGTCAAGGCAGTGCAGGGAAAACAGGTTCCTCTGGAATGGACTGAAATATCTGGGGGACACTTTGGATGGTGGCATGACGCTGGAGTCCTCTCGCCTTTCCTGTGGAGAGCGCCTCCTCTTGAGATGCGACGGGAACGCCGGGAATTCTTTCCCTACGAAACAGGGAAAGGATCCCTCATCTCGAGCTAGGAGGCGGAAACGGGGCTCCCCTGGATGTGTGCGGGAACCTCGTGCTTCCTCTCGAGTGGAGACGGGTATGCCGGGGAACTTCTTGAGTTGCAGCAAGGGTGTGAAGGACCCTGTGGAAGTTCCAGTGGTTAGATCTGATTGGCCTCGAGAAGCCTCAGCGGAAATGGGCCTCATCTCGCCTGGAGGGCAAAACCTCCTGGATTTTCTCGAGTTGCGGCAGGTGCTCTCGACTTACGATGGGGACCTCAGGGACCCGCTCTGGTGGCCTCAGGAAAGGCCAGTCCCCATGCGAGTTCCTCGGGGGCCTCTCGGGATTCCTCTCCCGTCGATGCCGGGGCCTAAGACCTTGTGTGGAGTCGGGGCCGGAACCTGAGGATTCCTCTCCAGTGCTGACATGGATCTTGGGGTACTTCTGGAGTCTCCCCAGGGGAGTCAGTCCTCGTCTCGAATGCGGGCATGCACTTGCGCTTTCCTCCAGAGCGGTAGCAGCAGTGTCACGCAGTCCGCCGCGTGGATCAAAGGATCTATGGTTTTCCCTCGAGTCTTTCCCACGAGGCTTTCCCACGAGGCTTTCCCACAGGGCTGTCCCACGTGCACACGTGGTGGGAGTCAATCCTCGGCTTGAACCTCAAGGCAGTGCAGGGAAAACAGGTTCCTCTGAAATGGACTGACACATCTGGGGGACTCTTGGAATGGTGGCACGACCCTGGAGTTCCTCTCGCCTTTCCTGTGGAGAGCGCCTCCTCTTGAGATGCGACGGGAACGCCGGAATTCTTTCCCTACGAAACAGGGAAAGGATCCCTCATCTCGAGCTAGGAGGCGGAAACGGGGCTCCCCTGGATGTGTGCGGGACCCACGTGCTTCCTCTCGAGTGGAGACGGGTATGTCGGGGAACTTCTTGAGTTGCAGCAAGGGTGTGAAGGACCCTTTGGAAGTTCCAGTGGTTAGACGTGATTAGCCTCGAGAAGCCTCAGCGGAAATGGGCCTCATCTCGCCTGGAGGGCAAAACCTCCTGGATTTTCTCGAGTTGCGGCAGGTGCTCTCGACTTACGACGGGGACCTCAGGGACCCGCTCTGGTGGCCTCAGGAAAGGCCAGTCCCCATGCGAATTCCTCGGGGGCCTCTCGGGATTCCTCTCCCGTCGATTCCGGGGCCTAAGACCTTGTGTGGAGTCGGGGCCGGAACCTGAGGATTCCTCTCCAGTGCTGTCATGGATCTTGGGGTACTTCTGGAGTCTCCCCAGGGGAGTCAGTCCTCGTCTCGAATGCGGGCATGCACTTGCGCTTTCCTCCAGAGCGGTAGCAGCAGTGTCACGCAGTCCGCCGCGTGGATCAAAGTATCTATGGTTTTCCCTCGAGTCTTTCCCACGAGGCTTTCCCACGAGGCTTTCCCACAGGGCTGTCCCACGTGCACACGTGGTGGGAGTCGATCCTCGGCTTGAACCTCAAGGCAGTGCAGGGAAAACAGGTTCCTCTGGAATGGACTGACACATCTGGGGGACTCTTGGAATGGTGGCACGACCCTGGAGTTCCTTTCGCCTTTCCTGTGGAGACCGCCTCCTCTTGAGTTGCGACGGGAACGCCGGGAATTCTTTCCCTACGAAACAGGGAAAGGATCCCTCATCTCGAGCTAGGAGGCGGAAACGGGGCTCCCCTGGATGTGTGCGGGACACCACGTGCTTCCTCGCGAGTGGAGACGGGTATGTCGGGGAACTTCTTGAGTTGCAGCAAGGGTGTGAAAGACCCTTTGGAAGTTCCAGTGTTTAGATGTGATTGGCCTGGAGAAGCCTCAGCGGAAATGGGCCTCATCTCGCCTGGAGGGCAAAACCTCCTGGATTTTCTCGAGTTGCGGCAGGTGCTCTCGACTTACGACGGGGACCTCAGGGACCCGCTCTGGTGGCCTCAGGAAAGGCCAGTCCCCATGTGAGTTCCTCGGGGGCCTCTCGGGATTCCTCTCCCGTCGATGCCGGGGCTAAGACCTTGTGTGGAGTCGGGGCCGGAACCTGAGGATTCCTCTCCAGTGCTGACATGGATCTTGGGGTACTTCTGGAGTCTCCCCAGGGGAGTCAGTCCTCGTCTCGAATGCGGGCATGCACTTGCGCTTTCCTCCAGAGCGGTAGCAGCAGTGTCACGCAGTCCGCCGCGTGGATCAAAGGATCTATGGTTTTCCCTCGAGTCTTTCCCACGAGGCTTTCCCACGAGGCTTTCCCACAGGGCTGTCCCACGTGCACACGTGGTGGGAGTCGATCCTCGGCTTGAACGTCAAGGCAGTGCAGGGAAAACAGGTTCCTCTGGAATGGACTGACACATCTGGGGGACTCTTGGAATGGTGGCACGACCCTGGAGTTCCTCTCGCCTTTCCTGTGGAGAGCGCCTCCTCTTGAGATGCGACGGGAACGCCGGGAATTCTTTCCCTACGAAACAGGGAAAGGATCCCTCATCTCGAGCTAGGAGGCTGAAACGGTTCTCCCCTGGATGTGTGCGGGACCCACGTGCTTCCTCTCGAGTGGAGACGGGTATGTCGGGGAACTTCTTGAGTTGCAGCAAGGGTGTGAAGGACCCTTTGGAAGTTCCAGTGGATAGATGTGATTAGCATCGAGAAGCCTCAGCGGAAATGGGCCTCATCTCGCCTGGAGGGCAAAACCTCCTGGATTTTCTCGAGTTGCGGCAGGTGCTCTCGACTTACGACGGGGACCTCAGGGACCCGCTCTGGTGGCCTCAGGAAAGGCGAGTCCCCATGCGTGTTCCTCGGGGGCCTCTCGGGATTCCTCTGCCGTCGATGCCGGGGCCTAAGACCTTGTGTGGAGTCGGGGCCGGAACCTGAGGATTCCTCTCCAGTGTTGGCATGGATCTTGGGGTACTTCTGGAGTCTCCCCAGGGGAGTCAGTCCTCGTCTCGAATGCGGGCATGCACTTGTGCTTTCCTCCAGAGCGGTAGCAGCAGTGTCACGCAGTCCGCCGCGTGGATCAAAGGATCTATGGTTTTCCCTCGAGTCTTTCCCACGAGGCTTTCCCACGAGGCTTTCCCACAGGGCTGTCCCACGTGCACACGTGGTGGGAGTCGATCCTCGGCTTGAACGTCAAGGCAGTGCAGGGAAAACAGGTTCCTCTGGAATGGACTGACACATCTGGGGGACTCTTGGAATGGTGGCATGACCCTGGAGTTCCTCTCGCCTTTCCTGTGGAGAGCGCCTCCTCTTGAGATGCGACGGGAACGCCGGGAATTCTTTCCCTACGAAACAGGGAAAGGATCCCTCATCTCGAGCTAGGAGGCGGAAACCGGGCTCCCCTGGATGTGTGCAGGACACCACGTGCTTCCTCTCGAGTGCAGACGGGTATGTCGGGGAACTTCTTGAGTTGCAGCAAGGGTGTGAAGGACCGTTTGGAAGTTCCAGTGGTTAGATGTGATTGGCCTCGAGAAGCCTCAGCGGAAATGGGCCTCATCTCGCCTGGAGGGCAAAACCTCCTGGATTTTCTCGAGTTGCGGCAGGTGCTCTCGACTTATGACGGGGACCTCAGGGACCCGCTCTGGTGGCCTCAGGAAAGGCCAGTCCCCATGCGAGTTCCTCGGGGGCCTCTCGGGATTCCTCTCCCGTCGATGCCGGGGCATAAGACCTTGTGTGGAGTCGGGGCCGGAACCTGAGGATTCCTCTCCAGTGCTGACATGGATCTTGGGGTACTTCTGGAGTCTCCCAAGGGGAGTCGTCCTCGTCTCGAATGCGGGCATGCACTTGCGCTTTCCTCCAGAGCGGTAGCAGCAGTGTCACGCAGTCCGCCGCGTGGATCAAAGGATCTATGGTTTTCCCTCGAGTCTTTCCCATGAGGCTTTCCCACGAGGCTTTCCCACAGGGCTGTCCCACGAGCACACGTGGTGGGAGTCGATGCTGGGCTTGAACGTCAAGGCAGTGCAGGGAAAACAGGTTCCTCTGGAATGGACTGACACATCTGGGGGACTCTTGGAATGGTGGCATGACCCTGGAGTTCCTCTCGCCTTTCCTGTGGAGAGGGCCTCCTCTTGAGATGCGACGGGAACGCCGGGAATTCTTTCCCTACGAAACAGGGAAAGGATCCCTCATCTCGAGGTAGGAGGCGGAAACGGGGCTCCCCTGGATGTGTGCGGGACCCCACGTGCTTCCTCTCGAGTGGAGACGGGTATGTCGGGGAACTTCTTGAGTTGCAGCAAGGGTGTGAAGGACCGTTTGGAAGTTCCAGTGGTTAGATTTGATTGGCTTCGAGAAGCCTCAGCGGAAATGGGCCTCATCTCGCCTGGAGGGCGAAACCTCCTGGATTTTCTCGAGTTGCGGCAGGTGCTCTCGACTTACGACGGGGACCTCAGGGATCCGCTGTGGTGGCCTCAGGAAAGGCCAGTCCCCATGCGAGTTCCTCGGGGGCCTCTCGGGATTCCTCTCCCGTCGATGCCGGGGCCTAAGACCTTGTGTGGAGTCGGGGCCGGAACCTGAGGATTCCTCTCCAGTGCTGACATGGATCTTGGGGTACTTCTGGAGTCTCCCCAGGGGGGTCAGTCCTCGTCTCGAATGCGGGCATGCACTTGCGCTTTCCTCCAGAGCGGTAGCAGCAGTGTCACGCAGTCCGCCGCGTGGATCAAAGGATCTATGGTTTTCCCTCGAGTCTTTCCCACGAGGCTTTCCCACGAGGCTTTCCCACAGGGCTGTCCCACGTGCACACGTGTTGGGAGTCGATCCTCGGCTTGAAAGTCAAGGCAGTGCAGGGAAAACTGGTTCCTCTGGAATGGACTGACACATCTGTGGGACTCTTGGAATGGTATCACGACCCTGGAGTTCCTCTCGTCTTTCCTGTGGAGAGCGCCTCCTCTTGAGATGCGACAGGAACGCCGGGAATTCTTTCCCTACGAAACAGGGAAAGGATCCCTCATCTCGAGCTAGGAGGCGGAAACGGGGCTCCCCTGGATGTGTGCGGGACCCACGTGCTTCCTCTCGAGTGGAGACGGGTATGTCGGGGAACTTCTTGAGTTGCAGCAAGGGTGTGAAGGACCCTTTGGAAGTTCCAGTGGTTAGACGTGATTAGCCTCGAGAAGCCTCAGCGGAAATGGGCCTCATCTCGCCTGGAGGGCAAAACCTCCTGGATTTTCTCGAGTTGCGACAGGTGCTCTCGACTTACGACGGGGACCTCAGGGACCCGCTGTGGTGGCCTCAGGAAAGGCCAGTCCCCATGCGAGTTCCTCGGGGGCCTCTCGGGATTCCTCTCCCGTCGATGCCGGGGCCTAAGACCTTGTGTGGAGTCGGGGCCGGAACCTGAGGATTCCTCTCCAGTGCTGACATGGATCTTGGGGTACTTCTGGAGTCTCCCCAGGGGGGTCAGTCCTCGTCTCGAATGCGGGCATGCACTTGCGCTTTCCTCCAGAGCGGTAGCAGCAGTGTCACGCAGTCCGCCGCGTGGATCAAAGGATCTATGGTTTTCCCTCGAGTCTTTCCCACGAGGCTTTCCCACGAGGCTTTCCCACAGGGCTGTCCCACGTGCACACGTGGTGGGAGTCGATCCTCGGCTTGAACGTCAAGGCAGTGAAGGGAAAACAGGTTCCTCTGGAATGGACTGACACATCTGGGGGACTCTTGGAATGGTGTCACGACCCTGGAGTTCCTCTCGCCTTTCCTGTAGAGAGCGCCTCCTCTTGAGATGCGACAGGAACGCCGAGAATTCTTTCCCTACGAAACAGGGAAAGGATCCCTCATCTCGAGCTAGGAGGCAGAAACGGGGCTCCCCTGGATGTGTGCGGGACCCCACGTGCTTCCTCTCGAGTGGAGACGGGTATGTCGGGGAACTTCTTGAGTTGCAGCAAAGGTGTGAAGGACCCTTTGGAAGTTCCAGTGGTTAGAAGTGTTTCGCCTCGAGAAGCCTCAGCGGAAATGGGCCTCATCTCGCCTGGAGGGCAAAACCTCTTGGATTTTCTCGAGTTGCAGCAGGTGCTCTCGACTTACGATGGGGACCTCAGGGACCCGCTCTGGTGGCCTCAGGAAAGGCCATTCCCCATGCGAGTTCCTCGGGGGCCTCTCGGGATTCCTCTGCCGTCGATGTCGGGGCCTAAGACCTTGTGTGGAGTAGGGCCAGAACCTGAGGATTCCTCTCCAGTGCTGACATGGATCTTGGGGTACTTCTGTAGTCTCCCCAGGGGAGTCAGTCCACGTCTCGAATGCGGTCATGCACTTGCGCTCTCCTCCAGAGCGGTAGCAGCAGTGTCAAGCAGTCCGCCGCGTTCATCAAAGGATCTATGGTTTTCCCTCGAGTCTTTCCCTCGAGGCTTTCCCACGAGGCCTTCCCACAGGGCTGTCCCACGTGCACACGTGGTGGGAGTCGATCCTCGGCTTGAACGTCAAGGCAGTGCAGGGAAAACAGGTTCCTCTGGAATGGACTGAAATATCTGGGGGACACTTTGGATGGTGGCATGACGCTGGAGTCCTCTCGCCTTTCCTGTGGAGAGCGCCTCCTCTTGAGATGCGACGGGAACGCCGGGAATTCTTTCCCTACGAAACAGGGAAAGGATCCCTCATCTCGAGCTAGGAGGCGGAAACGGGGCTCCCCTGGATGTGTGCGGGAACCTCGTGCTTCCTCTCGAGTGGAGACGGGTATGTCGGGGAACTTCTTGAGTTGCAGCAAGGGTGTGAAGGACATTTTGGAAGTTCCAGTGTTTAGATGTGATTAGCCTCGAGAAGCCTCAGCGGAAATGGGCCTCATCTCGCCTGGAGGGCAAAACCTCCTGGATTTTCTCGAGTTGCGGCAGGTGCTCTCGATTTACGACCGGGACCTCAGGGACACGCTCTGGCGGCCTCAGGAAAGGCCAGTCCCCATGCGAGTTCCTCGGGGGCCTCTCGGGATTCCTCTCCCGTCGATGCCGAGGCCTAAGACCTTGTGTGGAGTCGGGGCCGGAACCTGAGGATTCCTCTCCAGTGCTGACATGGATCTTGGGGTACTTCTGGAGTCTCCCCAGGGGAGTCAGTCCTCGTCTCGAATGCCGGCATGCACTTGCGCTTTCCTCCAGACCGGTAGCAGCAGTGTCACGCAGTCCGCCGCGTGGATCAAAGGATCTATGGTTTTCCCTCGAGTCTTTCCCACGAGGCTTTCCCACGAGGCTTTCCCACAGGGCTGTCCCACGTTCACACGTGGTGGGAGTCGATCCTCGGCTTGAACCTCAAGGCAGTGCAGGGAAAACAGGTTCCTCTGGAATGGACTGACACATCTGGGGGACTCTTGGAATGGTGGCACGACCCTGGAGTTCCTCTCTCCTTTCCTGCGGAGAGCGCCTCCTCTTGAGATCCGACGGGAACGCCGGGATTTCTTTCCCTACGAAACAGGGAAAGGATCCCTCATCTCGAGCTAGGAGGCGGAAACGGGTCTCCCCTGGATGTGTGCGGGAACCTCGTGCTTCCTCTCGAGTGGAGACGGGTATGTCGGGGAACTTCTTGAGTTGCAGCAAGGGTGTGAAGGACCCATTGGAAGTTCCAGTGTTTAGATGTGATTAGCCTCGAGAAGCCTCAGCGGAAATGGGCCTCATCTCGCCTGGAGGGCAAAACCTCCTGGATTTTCTCGAGTTGCGGCAGGTGCTCTCGACTTACGACGGGGACCTCAGGGACCCGCTCTGGTGGCCTCAGGAAAGGCCAGTCCCCATGCGAGTTCCTCGGGGGCCTCTCGGGATTCCTCTCCCGTCGATGCCGGGGCCTAAGACCTTGTGTGGAGTCGGGGCCGGAACCTGAGGATTCCTCTCCAGTCCTGACATGGATCTTGGGGTACTTCTGGAGTCTCCCCAGGGGAGTCAGTCGTCGTGTCGAATGCGGGCATGCACTTGCGCTTTCCTCCAGAGCGGTAGCAGCAGTGTCACGCAGTCCGCCGCGTGGATCAAAGGATCTATGGTTTTCCCTCGAGTCTTTCCCACGAGGCTTTCCCACGAGGCTTTCCACAGGGCTGTCCCACGTGCACACGTGGTGGGAGTCGATCCTCGGCTTGAACGTCAAGGCAGAGCAGGGAAAACAGGTTCCTCTGGAATGGACTGACACATCTGGGGGACTCTTGGAATGGTGGCACGACCCTGGAGTTCCTCTCGCCTTTCCTGTGGAGAGCGCCTCCTCTTGAGATGCGACGGGAACGCCGGGAATTCTTTCCCTACGAAACAGGAAAAGGATCCCTCATCTCGAGCTAGGAGGCGGAAACGGGGCTCCCCTGGATGTGTGCGGGACCCCACTTGTTTCCTCTCGAGTGGAGATGGGTATGTCGCGGAACTGCTTGAGTTGCAGCAAGGGTGTGAAGGACCCTTTGGAAGTTTCAGTGGTTAGATGTGATTAGTCTCGAGAAGCCTCAGCGGAAATGGGCCTCATCTCGCCTGGAGGGCAAAACCTCCTGGATTTTCTCGAGTTGCAGCAGGTGCTCTCGACTTACAATGGGGACCTCAGGGACCCGCTCTGGTGGCCTCAGGAAAAGCCATTCCCCATGCGAGTTCCTCGGGGGCCTCTCGGGATTCCTCTCCCGTCGATGTCGGGGCCTAAGACCTTGTGTGGAGTAGGGCCAGAACCTGAGGATTCCTCTCCAGTGCTGACATGGATCTTGGGGTACTTCTGGAGTCTCTCCAGGGGAGTCAGTCCACATCTCGAATGCGGTCATGCACTTGCGCTATCCTCCAGAGCGGTAGCAGCAGTGTCAAGCAGTCCGCCGCGTTCATCAAAGGATCTATGGTTTTCCCTCGAGTCTTTCCCTCGAGGCTTTCCCACGAGGCCTTCCCACAGGGCTGTCCCACGTGCACACGTGGTGGGAGTCGATCCTCGGCTTGAACGTGAAGGCAGTGCAGGGAAAACAGGTTCCTCTGGAATGGACTGACACATCTGGGGGACTCTTGGAATGGTGGCACGACCCTGGAGTTCCTCTCGCCTTTCCTGTGGAGAGCGCCTCCTCTTGAGATGCGACGGGAACGCCGGGAATTCTTTCCCTACGAAACAGGGAAAGGATCCCTCATCTCGAGCTAGGAGGCGGAAACGGGGCTCCCCTGGATGTGTGCGGGACACCACGTGCTTCCTCTCGAGTGGAGACGGGTATGCCGGGGAACTTCTTGAGTTGCAGCAAGGGTGTGAAGGACCCTGTGGAAGTTCCAGTGGTTAGATCTGATTGGCCTCGAGAAGCCTCAGCGGAAATGGGCCTCATCTCGCCTGGAGGGCAAAACCTCCTGGATTTTCTCGAGTTGCGGCAGGTGCTCTCGACTTACGATGGGGACCTCAGGGACCCGCTCTGGTGGCCTCAGGAAAGGCCAGTCCCCATGCGAGTTCCTCGGGGGCCTCTCGGGATTCCTCTCCCGTCGATGCCGGGGCCTAAGACCTTGTGTGGAGTCGGGGCCGGAACCTGAGGATTCCTCTCCAGTGCTGACATGGATCTTGGGGTACTTCTGGAGTCTCCCCAGGGGAGTCAGTCCTCGTCTCGAATGCGGGCATGCACTTGCGCTTTCCTCCAGAGCGGTAGCAGCAGTGTCACGCAGTCCGCCGCGTGGATCAAAGGATCTATGGTTTTCCCTCGAGTCTTTCCCACGAGGCTTTCCCACGAGGCTTTCCCACAGGGCTGTCCCACGTGCACACGTGGTGGGAGTCAATCCTCGGCTTGAACGTCAAGGCAGTGCAGGGAAAACAGGTTCCTCTGAAATGGACTGACACATCTGGGGGACTCTTGGAATGGTGGCACGACCCTGGAGTTCCTCTCGCCTTTCCTGTGGAGAGCGCCTCCTCTTGAGATGCGACGGGAACGCCGGAATTCTTTCCCTACGAAACAGGGAAAGGATCCCTCATCTCGAGCTAGGAGGCGGAAACGGGGCTCCCCTGGATGTGTGCGGGACCCACGTGCTTCCTCTCGAGTGGAGACGGGTATGTCGGGGAACTTCTTGAGTTGCAGCAAGGGTGTGAAGGACCCTTTGGAAGTTCCAGTGGTTAGACGTGATTAGCCTCGAGAAGCCTCAGCGGAAATGGGCCTCATCTCGCCTGGAGGGCAAAACCTCCTGGATTTTCTCGAGTTGCGGCAGGTGCTCTCGACTTACGACGGGGACCTCAGGGACCCGCTCTGGTGGCCTCAGGAAAGGCCAGTCCCCATGCGAATTCCTCGGGGGCCTCTCGGGATTCCTCTCCCGTCGATTCCGGGGCCTAAGACCTTGTGTGGAGTCGGGGCCGGAACCTGAGGATTCCTCTCCAGTGCTGTCATGGATCTTGGGGTACTTCTGGAGTCTCCCCAGGGGAGTCAGTCCTCGTCTCGAATGCGGGCATGCACTTGCGCTTTCCTCCAGAGCGGTAGCAGCAGTGTCACGCAGTCCGCCGCGTGGATCAAAGTATCTATGGTTTTCCCTCGAGTCTTTCCCACGAGGCTTTCCCACGAGGCTTTCCCACAGGGCTGTCCCACGTGCACACGTGGTGGGAGTCGATCCTCGGCTTGAACCTCAAGGCAGTGCAGGGAAAACAGGTTCCTCTGGAATGGACTGACACATCTGGGGGACTCTTGGAATGGTGGCACGACCCTGGAGTTCCTTTCGCCTTTCCTGTGGAGACCGCCTCCTCTTGAGTTGCGACGGGAACGCCGGGAATTCTTTCCCTACGAAACAGGGAAAGGATCCCTCATCTCGAGCTAGGAGGCGGAAACGGGGCTCCCCTGGATGTGTGCGGGACACCACGTGCTTCCTCGCGAGTGGAGACGGGTATGTCGGGGAACTTCTTGAGTTGCAGCAAGGGTGTGAAAGACCCTTTGGAAGTTCCAGTGTTTAGATGTGATTGGCCTGGAGAAGCCTCAGCGGAAATGGGCCTCATCTCGCCTGGAGGGCAAAACCTCCTGGATTTTCTCGAGTTGCGGCAGGTGCTCTCGACTTACGACGGGGACCTCAGGGACCCGCTCTGGTGGCCTCAAGAAAGGCCAGTCCCCATGTGAGTTCCTCGGGGGCCTCTCGGGATTCCTCTCCCGTCGATGCCGGGGCTAAGACCTTGTGTGGAGTCGGGGCCGGAACCTGAGGATTCCTCTCCAGTGCTGACATGGATCTTGGGGTACTTCTGGAGTCTCCCCAGGGGAGTCAGTCCTCGTCTCGAATGCGGGCATGCACTTGCGCTTTCCTCCAGAGCGGTAGCAGCAGTGTCACGCAGTCCGCCGCGTGGATCAAAGGATCTATGGTTTTCCCTCGAGTCTTTCCCACGAGGCTTTCCCACGAGGCTTTCCCACAGGGCTGTCCCACGTGCACACGTGGTGGGAGTCGATCCTCGGCTTGAACGTCAAGGCAGTGCAGGGAAAACAGGTTCCTCTGGAATGGACTGACACATCTGGGGGACTCTTGGAATGGTGGCACGACCCTGGAGTTCCTCTCGCCTTTCCTGTGGAGAGCGCCTCCTCTTGAGATGCGACGGGAACGCCGGGAATTCTTTCCCTACGAAACAGGGAAAGGATCCCTCATCTCGAGCTAGGAGGCTGAAACGGTTCTCCCCTGGATGTGTGCGGGACCCACGTGCTTCCTCTCGAGTGGAGACGGGTATGTCGGGGAACTTCTTGAGTTGCAGCAAGGGTGTGAAGGACCCTTTGGAAGTTCCAGTGGTTAGATGTGATTAGCATCGAGAAGCCTCAGCGGAAATGGGCCTCATCTCGCCTGGAGGGCAAAACCTCCTGGATTTTCTCGAGTTGCGGCAGATGCTCTCGACTTACGACGGGGACCTCAGGGACCCGCTCTGGTGGCCTCAGGAAAGGCGAGTCCCCATGCGTGTTCCTCGGGGGCCTCTCGGGATTCCTCTGCCGTCGATGCCGGGGCCTAAGACCTTGTGTGGAGTCGGGGCCGGAACCTGAGGATTCCTCTCCAGTGTTGACATGGATCTTGGGGTACTTCTGGAGTCTCTCCAGGGGAGTCAGTCCTCGTCTCGAATGCGGGCATGCACTTGTGCTTTCCTCCAGAGCGGTAGCAGCAGTGTCACGCAGTCCGCCGCGTGGATCAAAGGATCTATGGTTTTCCCTCGAGTCTTTCCCACGAGGCTTTCCCACGAGGCTTTCCCACAGGGCTGTCCCACGTGCACACGTGGTGGGAGTCGATCCTCGGCTTGAACGTCAAGGCAGTGCAGGGAAAACAGGTTCCTCTGGAATGGACTGACACATCTGGGGGACTCTTGGAATGGTGGCATGACCCTGGAGTTCCTCTCGCCTTTCCTGTGGAGAGCGCCTCCTCTTGAGATGCGACGGGAACGCCGGGAATTCTTTCCCTACGAAACAGGGAAAGGATCCCTCATCTCGAGCTAGGAGGCGGAAACCGGGCTCCCCTGGATGTGTGCAGGACACCACGTGCTTCCTCTCGAGTGCAGACGGGTATGTCGGGGAACTTCTTGAGTTGCAGCAAGGGTGTGAAGGACCGTTTGGAAGTTCCAGTGGTTAGATGTGATTGGCCTCGAGAAGCCTCAGCGGAAATGGGCCTCATCTCGCCTGGAGGGCAAAACCTCCTGGATTTTCTCGAGTTGCGGCAGGTGCTCTCGACTTATGACGGGGACCTCAGGGACCCGCTCTGGTGGCCTCAGGAAAGGACAGTCCCCATGCGAGTTCCTCGGGGGCCTCTCGGGATTCCTCTCCCGTCGATGCCGGGGCCTAAGACCTTGTGTGGAGTCGGGGCCGGAACCTGAGGATTCCTCTCCAGTGCTGACATGGATCTTGGGGTACTTCTGGAGTCTCCCCAGGGGAGTCAGTCGTCGTGTCGAATGCGGGCATGCACTTGCGCTTTCCTCCAGAGCGGTAGCAGCAGTGTCACGCAGTCCGCCGCGTGGATCAAAGGATCTATGGTTTTCCCTCCAGTCTTTCCCACGAGGCTTTCCCACGAGGCTTTCCCACAGGGCTGTCCCACGTGCACACGTGGTGGGAGTCGATCCTCGGCTTGAACGTCAAGGCAGTGCAGGGAAAACAGGTTCCTCTGGAATGGACTGACACATCTGGGGGACTCTTGGAATGGTGTCACGACCCTGGAGTTCCTCTCGCCTTTCCTGTGGAGAGCGCCTCCTCTTGAGATGCGACGGGAACGCCGGGAATTCTTTCCCTACGAAACAGGGAAAGGATCCCTCATCTCGAGCTAGGAGGCGGAAACGGGGCTCCCCTGGATGTGTGCGGGACCCCACGTGCTTCCTCTCGAGGGGAGACGGGTATGTCGGGGAACTTCTTGAGTTGCAGCAATGGTGTGAAGGACCCTTTGGAAGTTCCAGTGGTTAGATGTGATTGGCCTCGAGAAGCCTCAGCGGAAATGGGCCTCATCTCGCCTGGAGGGCTAAACCTCCTGGATTTTCTCGAGTTGCGGCAGGTGCTCTCGACTTACGACGGGGACCTCAGGGACCCGCTCTGGTGGCCTCAGGAAAGGCCAGTCCCCATGCGAGTTCCTCGGGGGTCTCTCGGGATTCCTCTCCCGTCGATGCCGGGGCCTAAGACCTTGTGTGGAGTCGGGGCCGGAACCTGAGGATTCCTCTCCAGTGCTGACATGGATCTTGGGGTACTTCTGGAGTCTCCCAAGGGGAGTCGTCCTCGTCTCGAATGCGGGCATGCACTTGCGCTTTCCTCCAGAGCGGTAGCAGCAGTGTCACGCAGTCCGCCGCGTGGATCAAAGGATCTATGGTTTTCCCTCGAGTCTTTCCCATGAGGCTTTCCCACGAGGCTTTCCCACAGGGCTGTCCCACGAGCACACGTGGTGGGAGTCGATGCTGGGCTTGAACGTCAAGGCAGTGCAGGGAAAACAGGTTCCTCTGGAATGGACTGACACATCTGGGGGACTCTTGGAATGGTGGCATGACCCTGGAGTTCCTCTCGCCTTTCCTGTGGAGAGGGCCTCCTCTTGAGATGCGACGGGAACGCCGGGAATTCTTTCCCTACGAAACAGGGAAAGGATCCCTCATCTCGAGGTAGGAGGCGGAAACGGGGCTCCCCTGGATGTGTGCGGGACCCCACGTGCTTCCTCTCGAGTGGAGACGGGTATGTCGGGGAACTTCTTGAGTTGCAGCAAGGGTGTGAAGGACCGTTTGGAAGTTCCAGTGGTTAGATTTGATTGGCTTCGAGAAGCCTCAGCGGAAATGGCCCTCATCTCGCCTGGAGGGCGAAACCTCCTGGATTTTCTCGAGTTGCGGCAGGTGCTCTCGACTTACGACGGGGACCTCAGGGATCCGCTGTGGTGGCCTCAGGAAAGGCCAGTCCCCATGCGAGTTCCTCGGGGGCCTCTCGGGATTCCTCTCCCGTCGATGCCGGGGCCTAAGACCTTGTGTGGAGTCGGGGCCGGAACCTGAGGATTCCTCTCCAGTGCTGACATGGATCTTGGGGTACTTCTGGAGTCTCCCCAGGGGGGTCAGTCCTCGTCTCGAATGCGGGCATGCACTTGCGCTTTCCTCCAGAGCGGTAGCAGCAGTGTCACGCAGTCCGCCGCGTGGATCAAAGGATCTATGGTTTTCCCTCGAGTCTTTCCCACGAGGCTTTCCCACGAGGCTTTCCCACAGGGCTGTCCCACGTGCACACGTGTTGGGAGTCGATCCTCGGCTTGAAAGTCAAGGCAGTGCAGGGAAAACTGGTTCCTCTGGAATGGACTGACACATCTGGGGGACTCTTGGAATGGTGTCACGACCCTGGAGTTCCTCTCGTCTTTCCTGTGGAGAGCGCCTCCTCTTGAGATGCGACAGGAACGCCGGGAATTCTTTCCCTACGAAACAGGGAAAGGATCCCTCATCTCGAGCTAGGAGGTGGAAACGGGGCTCCCCTGGATGTGTGCGGGACCCACGTGCTTCCTCTCGAGTGGAGACGGGTATGTCGGGGAACTTCTTGAGTTGCAGCAAGGGTGTGAAGGACCCTTTGGAAGTTCCAGTGGTTAGACGTGATTAGCCTCGAGAAGCCTCAGCGGAAATGGGCCTCATCTCGCCTGGAGGGCAAAACCTCCTGGATTTTCTCGAGTTGCGACAGGTGCTCTCGACTTACGACGGGGACCTCAGGGACCCGCTGTGGTGGCCTCAGGAAAGGCCAGTCCCCATGCGAGTTCCTCGGGGGCCTCTCGGGATTCCTCTCCCGTCGATGCCGGGGCCTAAGACCTTGTGTGGAGTCGGGGCCGGAACCTGAGGATTCCTCTCCAGTGCTGACATGGATCTTGGGGTACTTCTGGAGTCTCCCCAGGGGGGTCAGTCCTCGTCTCGAATGCGGGCATGCACTTGCGCTTTCCTCCAGAGCGGTAGCAGCAGTGTCACGCAGTCCGCCGCGTGGATCAAAGGATCTATGGTTTTCCCTCGAGTCTTTCCCACGAGGCTTTCCCACGAGGCTTTCCCACAGGGCTGTCCCACGTGCACACGTGTTGGGAGTCGATCCTCGGCTTGAAAGTCAAGGCAGTGCAGGGAAAACTGGTTCCTCTGGAATGGACTGACACATCTGGGGGACTCTTGGAATGGTGTCACGACCCTGGAGTTCCTCTCGTCTTTCCTGTGGAGAGCGCCTCCTCTTGAGATGCGACAGGAACGCCGGGAATTCTTTCCCTACGAAACAGGGAAAGGATCCCTCATCTCGAGCTAGGAGGCGGAAACGGGGCTCCCCTGGATGTGTGCGGGACCCACGTGCTTCCTCTCGAGTGGAGACGGGTATGTCGGGGAACTTCTTGAGTTGCAGCAAGGGTGTGAAGGACCCTTTGGAAGTTCCAGTGGTTAGACGTGATTAGCCTCGAGAAGCCTCAGCGGAAATGGGCCTCATCTCGCCTGGAGGGCAAAACCTCCTGGATTTTCTCGAGTTGCGACAGGTGCTCTCGACTTACGACGGGGACCTCAGGGACCCGCTCTGGTGGCCTCAGGAAAGGCCAGTCCCCATGCGAGTTCCTCGGGGGCCTCTCGGGATTCCTCTCCCGTCGATGCCGGGGCATAAGACCTTGTGTGGAGTCGGGGCCGGAACCTGAGGATTCCTCTCCAGTGCTGACATGGATCTTGGGGTACTTCTGGAGTCTCCCCAGGGGAGTCAGTCCTCGTCTCGAATGCGGGCATGCACTTGCGCTTTCCTCCAGAGCGGTAGCAGCAGTGTCACGCAGTCCTCCGCGTGGATCAAAGGATCTATGGTTTTCCCTCGAGTCTTTCCCACGAGGCTTTCCCACGAGGCTTTCCCACAGGGCTGTCCCACGTGCACACGTGGTGGGAGTCGATCCTCGGCTTGAACGTCAAGGCAGTGCAGGGAAAACAGGTTCCTCTGGAATGGACTGACACATCTGGGGGACTCTTGGAATGGTGGCACGACCCTGGAGTTCCTCTCGCCTTTCCTGTGGAGAGCGCCTCCTCTTGAGATGCGAAGGGAACGCCGGGAATTCTTTCCCTACGAAACAGGGAAAGGATCCCTCATCTCGAGCTAGGAGGCGGAAACGGGGCTCCCCTGGATGTGTGCAGGACACCACGTGCTTCCGCTCGAGTGGAGACGGGTATGTCGGGGAACTTCTTGAGTTGCAGCAAGGGTGTGAAGGACCCTTTGGAAGTTCCAGTGGTTAGATGTGATTGGCCTCGAGAAGCCTCAGCGGAAATGGGCCTCATCTCGCCTGGAGGGCAAAACCTCCTGGATTTTCTCGAGTTTCGGCAGGTGCTCTCGACTTACGACGGGGACCTCAGGGACCCGCTCTGGTGGCCTCAGGAAAGGCCAGTCCCCATGCGAGTTCCTCGGGGGCCTCTCGGGATTCCTCTCCCGTCGATGCCGGGGCCTAAGACCTTGTGTGGAGTCGGGGCCGGAACCTGAGGATTCCTCTCCAGTGCTGACATGGATCGTGGGGTATTTCTGGAGTCTCCCCAGGGGAGTCAGTCCTCGTCTCGAATGCGGGCATGCACTTGCGCTTTCCTCCAGAGCGGTAGCAGCAGTGTCACGCAGTCCGCCGCGTGGATCAAAGGATCTATGGTTTTCCCTCGAGTCTTTCCCACGAGGCTTCCCCACGAGGCTTTCCCACAGGGCTGTCCCACGTGCACACGTGGTGGGAGTGGATCCTCGGCTTGAACGTCAAGGCAGTGCAGGGAAAACAGGTTCCTCTGGAATGGACTGACACATCTGGGGGACTCTTGGAATGGTGGCACGACCCTGGAGTTCCTCTCGACTTTCCTGTGGAGAGCGCCTCCTCTTGAGGTGCGACGGGAACGCCGGGAATTCTTTCCCTTCGAAACAGGGAAAGGATCCCTCATCTCGAGCTAGGAGGCGGAAACGGGGCTCCCCTCGATGTGTGCGGGACCCCACGTGCTTCCTCTCGAGTGGAGACGGGTATGTCGGGGAACTTCTTGAGTTGCAGCAAGGGTGTGAAGGACCGTTTGGAAGTTCCAGTGGTTAGATTTGATTGGCTTCGAGAAGCCTCAGCGGAAATGGGCCTCATCTCGCCTGGAGGGCGAAACCTCCTGGATTTTCTCGAGTTGCGGCAGGTGCT
The DNA here is from genome assembly GCF_042477335.2 of Ovis canadensis. Lineage (NCBI taxonomy): Eukaryota > Metazoa > Chordata > Mammalia > Artiodactyla > Bovidae > Ovis > Ovis canadensis. The sequence continues at coordinate 8,164,503 of NC_091252.1, forward strand.
CTCGACTTACGACGGGGACCTCAGGGATCCGCTGTGGTGGCCTCAGGAAAGGCCAGTCCCCATGCGAGTTCCTCGGGGGCCTCTCGGGATTCCTCTCCCGTCGATGCCGGGGCCTAAGACCTTGTGTGGAGTCGGGGCCGGAACCTGAGGATTCCTCTCCAGTGCTGACATGGATCTTGGGGTACTTCTGGAGACTCCCCAGGGGAGTCAGTCCTCCTCTCGAATGCGGTCATGCATTGCGCTTTCCTCCAGAGCGGTAGCAGCAGTGTCACGCAGTTCGCCGCGTGGATCAAAGGATCTATGGTTTTCCCTCGAGTCTTTCCCACGAGGCTTTCCCACGAGGCTTTCCCACAGGGCTGTCCCACGTGCACACGTGGTGGGAGTCGATCCTCGGCTTGAACGTCAAGGCAGAGCAGGGAAAACAGGTTCCTCTGGAATGGACTGACACATCTGGGGGACTCTTGGAATGGTGGCATGACCCTGGAGTTCCTCTCGCCTTTCCTGTGGAGAGCGCCTCCTCTTGAGATGCGACGGGAACGCCGGGAATTCTTTCCCTACAAAACAGGGAAAGGATCCCTCATCTCGAGCTAGGAGGCGGAAACGGGGCTCCCCTGGATGTGTGCGGGACACCACGTGCTTCCTCTCGAGTGGAGACGGGTATGTCGGGGAACTTCTTGAGTTGCAGCAAAGGTGTGAAGGACCCTTTGGAAGTTCCAGTGGTTAGAAGTGTTTCGCCTCGAGAAGCCTCAGCGGAAATGGGCCTCATCTCGCCTGGAGGGCAAAACCTCCTGGATTTTCTCGAGTTGCAGCAGGTGCTCTCGACTTACGATGGGGACCTCAGGGACCCGCTCTGGTGGCCTCAGGAAAGGCCATTCCCCATGCGAGTTCCTCGGGGGCCTCTCGGGATTCCTCTGCCGTCGATGTCGGGGCCTAAGACCTTGTGTGGAGTAGGACCAGAACCTGAGGATTCCTCTCCTGTGCTGACATGGATCTTGGGGTACTTCTGGAGTCTCCCCAGGGGAGTCAGTCCTCGTCTGGAATGCGGGCATGCACTTGCGCTATCCTTCAGAGCGGTAGCAGCAGTGTCACGCAGTCCGCCGCGTGCATCAAAGGATCTATGGTTTTCCCTCGAGTCTTTCCCACGAGGCTTTCCCACGAGTCCTTCCCACACGGCTGTCCCACGTGCACACGTGGTGGGAGTCGATCCTCGGCTTGAACGTCAAGGCAGTGCAGGGAAAACAGGTTCCTCTGGAATGGACTGACATATCTGGGGGACACTTTGGATGGTGGCACGACGCTGGAGTCCTCTCGCCTTTCCTGCGGAGAGCGCCTCCTCTTGAGATCCGACGGGAACGCCGGGAATTCTTTCCCTACGAAACAGGGAAAGGATCCCTCATCTCGAGCTAGGAGGCGGAAACGGGGCTCCCCTGGATGTGTGCGGGAACCTCGTGCTTCCTCTCGAGTGGAGACGGGTATGTCGGGGAACTTCTTGAGTTGCAGCAAGGGTGTGAAGGACCCTTTGGAAGTTCCAGTGTTTAGATGTGATTAGCCTCGAGAAGCCTCACCGGAAATGGGCCTCATCTCGCCTGGAGGGCAAAACCTCCTGGATTTTCTCGAGTTGCGGCAGGTGCTCTCGACTTACGACGGGGACCTCAGGGACACGCTCTGGTGGCCTCAGGAAAGGCCAGTCCCCATGCGAGTTCCTCGGGGGCCTCTCGGGATTCCTCTCCCGTCGATGCCGGGGCCTAAGACCTTGTGTGGAGTCGGGGCCGGAACCTGAGGATTCCTCTCCAGTGCTGACATGGATCTTGGGGTACTTCTGGAGTCTCCCCAGGGGAGTCAGTCGTCGTGTCGAATGCGGGCATGCACTTGCGCTTTCCTCCAGAGCGGTAGCAGCAGTGTCACGCAGTCCGCCGCGTGGATCAAAGGATCTATGGTTTTCCCTCGAGTCTTTCCCACGAGGCTTTCCCACGAGGCTTTCCACAGGGCTGTCCCACGAGCACACGTGGTGGGAGTCGATCCTCGGCGTGAACGTCAAGGCAGAGCAGGGAAAACAGGTTCCTCTGGAATGGACTGACACATCTGGGGTACTCTTGGACTGGTGGCACGACCCTGGAGTTCCTCTCGCCTTTCCTGTGGAGAGCGCCTCCTCTTGAGATGCGACGGGAACGCCGGGAATTCTTTCCCTACGAAACAGGGAAAGGATCCCTCATCTCGAGCTAGGAGGCGGAATCGGGGCTCCCCTGGATGTGTGCTGGACCCCACTTGCTTCCTCTCGAGTGGAGATGGGTATGTCGCGGAACTGCTTGAGTTGCAGCAAGGGTGTGAAGGACCCTTTGGAAGTTTCAGTGGTTAGATGTGATTAGCCTCGAGAACCCTCAGCGGAAATGGGCCCCATCTCGCCTGGAGGGCAAAACCTCCTGGATTTTCTCGAGTTGCAGCAGGTGCTCTCGACTTACAATGGGGACCTCAGGGACCCGCTCTGGTGGCCTCAGGAAAAGCCATTCCCCATGCGAGTTCCTCGGGGGCCTCTCGGAATTTCTCTCCCGTCGATGTCGGGGCCTAAGACCTTGTGTGGAGTAGGGCCAGAACCTGAGGATTCCTCTCCAGTGCTGACATGGATCTTGGGGTACTTCTGGAGTCTCCCCAGGGGAGTCAGTCCACGTCTCGAATGCGGTCATGCACTTGCGCTATCCTCCAGAGCGGTAGCAGCAGTGTCAAGCAGTCCGCCGCGTTCATCAAAGGATCTATGGTTTTCCATCGAGTCTTTCCCTCGAGGCTTTCCCACGAGGCCTTCCCACAGGGCTGCCCCACGTGCACACGTGGTGGGAGTCGATCCTCGGCTTGAACGTCAAGGCAGTGCAGGGAAAACAGGTTCCTCTGGAATGGACTGAAATATCTGGGGGACACTTTGGATGGTGGCATGACGCTGGAGTCCTCTCGCCTTTCCTGTGGAGAGCGCCTCCTCTTAGATGCGACGGGAACGCCGGGAATTCTTTCCCTACGAAACAGGGAAAGGATCCCTCATCTCGAGCTAGGAGGCGGAAACGGGGCTCCCCTGGATGTGTGCGGGAACCTCGTGCTTCCTCTCGAGTGGAGACGGGTATGTCGGGGAACTTCTTGAGTTGCAGCAAGGGTGTGAAGGACATTTTGGAAGTTCCAGTGTTTAGATGTGATTAGCCTCGAGAAGCCTCATCGGAAATGGGCCTCATCTCGCCTGGAGGGCAAAACCTCCTGGATTTTCTCCAGTTGCGGCAGGTGCTCTCGACTTACGACGGGGACCTCAGGGACCCGCTCTGGTGGCCTCAGGAAAGGCCAGTCCCCATGCGAGTTCCTCGGGGGCCTCTCGGCATTCCTCTCCCGTCGATGCCGGGGCCTAAGACCTTGTGTGGAGTCGGGGCCGGAACCTGAGGATTCCTCTCCAGTGCTGACATGGATCTTGGGGTACTTCTGGAGTCTCCCCAGGGGAGTCAGTCCTCGTCTCGAATGCGGGCATGCACTTGCGCTTTCCTCCAGAGCGGTAGCAGCAGTGTCACGCAGACCAACGTGTGGATCAAAGGATCTATGGTTTTCCCTCGAGTCTTTCCCACGAGGCTTTCCCACGAGGCTTTCCCACAGGGCTGTCCCACGAGCACACGTGGTGGGAGTCGATCCTCGGCTTGAACGTCAAGGCAGTGCAGGGAAAACAGGTTCCTCTGTAATGGACTGACACATATGGGGTTACTTGGAATGGTGGCACGACCCTGGAGTTCCTCTCGCCTTTCCTGTGGGAGCGCCTCCTCTTGAGATGCGATCGGAACGCCGGGAATTCTTTCCCTACGAAACAGGGAAAGGATCCCTCATCTCGAGCTAGGAGGCAGAAACGGGGCTCCCCTGGATGTGTGCGGAACACCACGTGCTTCCTCTCGAGTGGAGACGGGTATGTTGGGGAACTTCTTGAGTTGCAGCAAGGGTGTGAAGCACCCTTTTGAAGTTCCAGTGGTTAGACGTGATTCGCCTCGAGAAGCCTCAGCCGAAATGGGCCTCATCTCGCCTGGAGGGCAAAACCTCCTGGATTTTCTCGAGTTGCGGCAGGTGCTCTCGACTTACGACGGGGACCTCAGGGACCCGCTCTGGTGGCCTCAGGAAAGGCCAGTCCCCATGCGAGTTCCTCGGGGGCCTCTCGGCATTCCTCTCCCGTCGATGCCGGGGCCTAAGACCTTGTGTGGAGTCGGGGCCGGAACCTGAGGATTCCTCTCCAGTGCTGACATGGATCTTGGGGTACTTCTGGAGTCTCCCCAGGGGAGTAAGTCCTCGTCTCGAATGCGGGCATGCACTTGTGCTTTCCTCCAGAGCGGTAGCAGCAGTGTCACGCAGTCCGCCGCGTGGATCAAAGGATCTATTGTTTTCCCTCGAGTCTTTCCCACCAGGCTTTCCCACGAGGCTTTCCCACAGGGCTGTCCCACGTGCACACGTGGTGGGAGTCGATCCTCGGCTTGAATGTCAAGGCGGTGCAGGAAAAACAGGTTCCTCTGGAATGGACTGACACATCTGGGGGTCTCTTGGAATGGTGGCACGACCCTGGAGTTCCTCTCGCCTTTCCTGTGGAGAGCGCCTCCTCTTGAGATGCGACGGGAACGCCGGGAATTCTTTCCCTACGAAACAGGGAAAGGATCACTCATCTCGAGCTAGGAGGCGGAAACGGGGCTCCCCTGGATGTGTGCGGGACCCCACGTGCTTCCTCTCGAGTGGAGACGGGAATGTCGGGGAACTTCTTGAGTTGCAGCAAGGGTGTGAAGGACCCTTTGGAAGTTCCAGTGGTTAGATGTGATTGGCCTCGAGAAGCCTCAGCGGAAATGGGCCTCATCTCGCCTGGAGGGCAAAACCTCCTGGATTTTCTCGAGTTGCGGCAGGTGCTCTCGACTTACGACGGGGACCTCAGGGACCCGCTCTGGTGGCCTCAGGAAAGGCCAGTCCCCATGCGACTTCCTCGGGGGCCTCTCGGGATTCCACTCCCGTCGATGCCGGGGCCGAAGACCTTGTGTGGAGTCGGGGCCGGAACCAGAGGATTCCTCTCCAGTGCTGACATGGATCTTGGGGTACTTCTGGAGTCTCCCCAGGGGAGTCAGTCCTCGTCTCGAATGCGGGCATGCACTTGCACTTTCCTCCAGAGCGGTAGCAGCAGTGTCACGCAGTCCGCCGCGTAGATCAAAGGATCTATGGTTTTCCCTCGAGTCTTTCCCACGAGGCTTTCCCACGAGGCTTTCCCACAGGGCTGTCCCACGAGCACACGTGGTGGGAGTCGATCCTCGGCTTGAACGTCAAGGCAGTGCAGGGAAAACAGGTTCCTCTGTAATGGACTGACACATATGGGGTTTCTTGGAATGGTGGCACGACCCTGGAGTTCCTCTCGCCTTTCCTGTGGGAGCGCCTCCTCTTGAGATGCGATGGGAATGCCGGGAATTCTTTCCCTACGAAACAGGGAAAGGATCCCTCATCTCGAGCTAGGAGGCAGAAACGGGGCTCCCCTGGATGTGTGCGGAACCCCACGTGCTTCCTCTCGAGTGGAGACGGGTATGTTGGGGAACTTCTTGAGTTGCAGCAAGGGTGTGAAGCACCCTTTGGAAGTTCCAGTGGTTAGACGTGATTCGCCTCGAGAAGCCTCAGCGGAAATGGGCCTCATCTCGCCTGGAGGGCAAAACCTCCTGGATTTTCTCGAGTTGCGGCAGGTGCTCTCGACTTACGACGGGGACCTCAGGGACCCGCTCTGGTGGCCTCAGGAAAGGCCAGTCCCCATGCGAGTTCCTCGGGGGCCTCTCGGCATTCCTCTCCCGTCGATGCCGGGGCCTAAGACCTTGTGTGGAGTCGGGGCCCGAACCTGAGGATTCCTCTCCAGTGCTGACATGGATCTTGGGGTACTTCTGGAGTCTCCCCAGGGGAGTCAGTCCTCGTCTCGAATGCGGGCATGCACTTGCGCTTTCCTCCAGAGCGGTAGCAGCAGTGTCACGCAGTCCGCCGCGTGGATCAAAGGATCTATGGTTTTCCCTCGAGTCTTTCCCACGAGGCTTTCCCACGAGGCTTTCCCACAGGGCTGTAACACGTGCACACGTGGTGGGAGTGGATCCTCGGCTGGAACGTCAAGGCAGTGCAGGGAAAACAGGTTCCTCTGGAATGGACTGACACATCTGGGGGACTCTTGGAATGGTGGCACGACCCTGGAGTTCCTCTCGCCTTTCCTGTGGAGAGCGCCTCCTCTTGAGATGCGAAGGGAACGCCGGGAATTCTTTCCCTACGAAACAGGGAAAGGATCCCTCATCTCGAGCTAGGAGGCGGAAACGGGGCTCCCCTGGATGTGTGCGGGACCCCACGTGCTTCCTCTCGAGTGGAGACGGGTATGTCGGGGAACTTCTTGAGTTGCAGCAAGGGTGTGAAGGACCCTTTGGAAGTTCCAGTGGTTAGACGTGATTAGCCTCGAGAAGCCTCAGCGGAAATGGGCCTCATCTCGCCTGGAGGGCAAAACCTCCTGGATTTTCTCGAGTTGCGGCAGGTGTTCTCGACTTACGGCGGGGACCTCAGGGATCCGCTGTGGTGGCCTCAGGAAAGGCCAGTCCCCATGCGAGTTCCTCGGGGGCCTCTCGGGATTCCTCTCCCGTCGATGCCGGGGCCTAAGACCTTGTGTGGAGTCGGGGCCGGAACCTGAGGATTCCTCTCCAGTGCTGACATGGATCTTGGGGTACTTCTGGAGACTCCCCAGGGGAGTCAGTCCTCCTCTCGAATGCGGTCATGCATTGCGCTTTCCTCCAGAGCGGTAGCAGCAGTGTCACGCAGTTCGCCGCGTGGATCAAAGGATCTATGGTTTTCCCTCGAGTCTTTCCCACGAGGCTTTCCCACGAGGCTTTCCCACAGGGCTGTCCCACGTGCACACGTGGTGGGAGTCGATCCTCGGCTTGAACGTCAAGGCAGAGCAGGGAAAACAGGTTCCTCTGGAATGGACTGACACATCTGGGGGACTCTTGGAATGGTGGCATGACCCTGGAGTTCCTCTCGCCTTTCCTGTGGAGAGCGCCTCCTCTTGAGATGCGACGGGAACGCCGGGAATTCTTTCCCTACAAAACAGGGAAAGGATCCCTCATCTCGAGCTAGGAGGCGGAAACGGGGCTCCCCTGGATGTGTGCGGGACACCACGTGCTTCCTCTCGAGTGGAGACGGGTATGTCGGGGAACTTCTTGAGTTGCAGCAAAGGTGTGAAGGACCCTTTGGAAGTTCCAGTGGTTAGAAGTGTTTCGCCTCGAGAAGCCTCAGCGGAAATGGGCCTCATCTCGCCTGGAGGGCAAAACCTCCTGGATTTTCTCGAGTTTCGGCAGGTGCTCTCGACTTACGACGGGGACCTCAGGGACCCGCTCTGGTGGCCTCAGGAAAGGCCAGTCCCCATGCGAGTTCCTCGGGGGCCTCTCGGGATTCCTCTCCCGTCGATGCCGGGGCCTAAGACCTTGTGTGGAGTCGGGGCCGGAACCTGAGGATTCCTCTCCAGTGCTGACATGGATCGTGGGGTACTTCTGGAGTCTCCCCAGGGGAGTCAGTCCTCGTCTCGAATGCGGGCATGCACTTGCGCTTTCCTCCAGAGCGGTAGCAGCAGTGTCACGCAGTCCGCCGCGTGGATCAAAGGATCTATGGTTTTCCCTCGAGTCTTTCCCACGAGGCTTCCCCACGAGGCTTTCCCACAGGGCTGTCCCACGTGCACACGTGGTGGGAGTGGATCCTCGGCTTGAACGTCAAGGCAGTGCAGGGAAAACAGGTTCCTCTGGAATGGACTGACACATCTGGGGGACTCTTGGAATGGTGGCACGACCCTGGAGTTCCTCTCGACTTTCCTGTGGAGAGCGCCTCCTCTTGAGGTGCGACGGGAACGCCGGGAATTCTTTCCCTTCGAAACAGGGAAAGGATCCCTCATCTCGAGCTAGGAGGCGGAAACGGGGCTCCCCTCGATGTGTGCGGGACCCCACGTGCTTCCTCTCGAGTGGAGACGGGTATGTCGGGGAACATCTTGAGTTGCAGCAAGGGTGTGAAGGACCGTTTGGAAGTTCCAGTGGTTAGATTTGATTGGCTTCGAGAAGCCTCAGCGGAAATGGGCCTCATCTCGCCTGGAGGGCGAAACCTCCTGGATTTTCTCGAGTTGCGGCAGGTGCTCTCGACTTACGACGGGGACCTCAGGGATCCGCTGTGGTGGCCTCAGGAAAGGCCAGTCCCCATGCGAGTTCCTCGGGGGCCTCTCGGGATTCCTCTCCCGTCGATGCCGGGGCCTAAGACCTTGTGTGGAGTCGGGGCCGGAACCTGAGGATTCCTCTCCAGTGCTGACATGGATCTTGGGGTACTTCTGGAGACTCCCCAGGGGAGTCAGTCCTCCTCTCGAATGCGGTCATGCATTGCGCTTTCCTCCAGAGCGGTAGCAGCAGTGTCACGCAGTTCGCCGCGTGGATCAAAGGATCTATGGTTTTCCCTCGAGTCTTTCCCACGAGGCTTTCCCACGAGGCTTTCCCACAGGGCTGTCCCACGTGCACACGTGGTGGGAGTCGATCCTCGGCTTGAACGTCAAGGCAGAGCAGGGAAAACAGGTTCCTCTGGAATGGACTGACACATCTGGGGGACTCTTGGAATGGTGGCATGACCCTGGAGTTCCTCTCGCCTTTCCTGTGGAGAGCGCCTCCTCTTGAGATGCGACGGGAACGCCGGGAATTCTTTCCCTACAAAACAGGGAAAGGATCCCTCATCTCGAGCTAGGAGGCGGAAACGGGGCTCCCCTGGATGTGTGCGGGACACCACGTGCTTCCTCTCGAGTGGAGACGGGTATGTCGGGGAACTTCTTGAGTTGCAGCAAAGGTGTGAAGGACCCTTTGGAAGTTCCAGTGGTTAGAAGTGTTTCGCCTCGAGAAGCCTCAGCGGAAATGGGCCTCATCTCGCCTGGAGGGCAAAACCTCCTGGATTTTCTCGAGTTGCAGCAGGTGCTCTCGACTTACGATGGGGACCTCAGGGACCCGCTCTGGTGGCCTCAGGAAAGGCCATTCCCCATGCGAGTTCCTCGGGGGCCTCTCGGGATTCCTCTGCCGTCGATGTCGGGGCCTAAGACCTTGTGTGGAGTAGGACCAGAACCTGAGGATTCCTCTCCTGTGCTGACATGGATCTTGGGGTACTTCTGGAGTCTCCCCAGGGGAGTCAGTCCTCGTCTGGAATGCGGGCATGCACTTGCGCTATCCTTCAGAGCGGTAGCAGCAGTGTCACGCAGTCCGCCGCGTGCATCAAAGGATCTATGGTTTTCCCTCGAGTCTTTCCCACGAGGCTTTCCCACGAGTCCTTCCCACACGGCTGTCCCACGTGCACACGTGGTGGGAGTCGATCCTCGGCTTGAACGTCAAGGCAGTGCAGGGAAAACAGGTTCCTCTGGAATGGACTGACATATCTGGGGGACACTTTGGATGGTGGCACGACGCTGGAGTCCTCTCGCCTTTCCTGCGGAGAGCGCCTCCTCTTGAGATCCGACGGGAACGCCGGGAATTCTTTCCCTACGAAACAGGGAAAGGATCCCTCATCTCGAGCTAGGAGGCGGAAACGGGGCTCCCCTGGATGTGTGCGGGAACCTCGTGCTTCCTCTCGAGTGGAGACGGGTATGTCGGGGAACTTCTTGAGTTGCAGCAAGGGTGTGAAGGACCCTTTGGAAGTTCCAGTGTTTAGATGTGATTAGCCTCGAGAAGCCTCACCGGAAATGGGCCTCATCTCGCCTGGAGGGCAAAACCTCCTGGATTTTCTCGAGTTGCGGCAGGTGCTCTCGACTTACGACGGGGACCTCAGGGACACGCTCTGGTGGCCTCAGGAAAGGCCAGTCCCCATGCGAGTTCCTCGGGGGCCTCTCGGGATTCCTCTCCCGTCGATGCCGGGGCCTAAGACCTTGTGTGGAGTCGGGGCCGGAACCTGAGGATTCCTCTCCAGTGCTGACATGGATCTTGGGGTACTTCTGGAGTCTCCCCAGGGGAGTCAGTCGTCGTGTCGAATGCGGGCATGCACTTGCGCTTTCCTCCAGAGCGGTAGCAGCAGTGTCACGCAGTCCGCCGCGTGGATCAAAGGATCTATGGTTTTCCCTCGAGTCTTTCCCACGAGGCTTTCCCACGAGGCTTTCCACAGGGCTGTCCCACGAGCACACGTGGTGGGAGTCGATCCTCGGCTTGAACGTCAAGGCAGAGCAGGGAAAACAGGTTCCTCTGGAATGGACTGACACATCTGGGGTACTCTTGGAATGGTGGCACGACCCTGGAGTTCCTCTCGCCTTTCCTGTGGAGAGCGCCTCCTCTTGAGATGCGACGGGAACGCCGGGAATTCTTTCCCTACGAAACAGGGAAAGGATCCCTCATCTCGAGCTAGGAGGCGGAATCGGGGCTCCCCTGGATGTGTGCTGGACCCCACTTGCTTCCTCTCGAGTGGAGATGGGTATGTCGCGGAACTGCTTGAGTTGCAGCAAGGGTGTGAAGGACCCTTTGGAAGTTTCAGTGGTTAGATGTGATTAGCCTCGAGAACCCTCAGCGGAAATGGGCCCCATCTCGCCTGGAGGGCAAAACCTCCTGGATTTTCTCGAGTTGCAGCAGGTGCTCTCGACTTACAATGGGGACCTCAGGGACCCGCTCTGGTGGCCTCAGGAAAAGCCATTCCCCATGCGAGTTCCTCGGGGGCCTCTCGGAATTTCTCTCCCGTCGATGTCGGGGCCTAAGACCTTGTGTGGAGTAGGGCCAGAACCTGAGGATTCCTCTCCAGTGCTGACATGGATCTTGGGGTACTTCTGGAGTCTCCCCAGGGGAGTCAGTCCACGTCTCGAATGCGGTCATGCACTTGCGCTATCCTCCAGAGCGGTAGCAGCAGTGTCAAGCAGTCCGCCGCGTTCATCAAAGGATCTATGGTTTTCCATCGAGTCTTTCCCTCGAGGCTTTCCCACGAGGCCTTCCCACAGGGCTGCCCCACGTGCACACGTGGTGGGAGTCGATCCTCGGCTTGAACGTCAAGGCAGTGCAGGGAAAACAGGTTCCTCTGGAATGGACTGAAATATCTGGGGGACACTTTGGATGGTGGCATGACGCTGGAGTCCTCTCGCCTTTCCTGTGGAGAGCGCCTCCTCTTAGATGCGACGGGAACGCCGGGAATTCTTTCCCTACGAAACAGGGAAAGGATCCCTCATCTCGAGCTAGGAGGCGGAAACGGGGCTCCCCTGGATGTGTGCGGGAACCTCGTGCTTCCTCTCGAGTGGAGACGGGTATGTCGGGGAACTTCTTGAGTTGCAGCAAGGGTGTGAAGGACATTTTGGAAGTTCCAGTGTTTAGATGTGATTAGCCTCGAGAAGCCTCATCGGAAATGGGCCTCATCTCGCCTGGAGGGCAAAACCTCCTGGATTTTCTCCAGTTGCGGCAGGTGCTCTCGACTTACGACGGGGACCTCAGGGACCCGCTCTGGTGGCCTCAGGAAAGGCCAGTCCCCATGCGAGTTCCTCGGGGGCCTCTCGGCATTCCTCTCCCGTCGATGCCGGGGCCTAAGACCTTGTGTGGAGTCGGGGCCGGAACCTGAGGATTCCTCTCCAGTGCTGACATGGATCTTGGGGTACTTCTGGAGTCTCCCCAGGGGAGTCAGTCCTCGTCTCGAATGCGGGCATGCACTTGCGCTTTCCTCCAGAGCGGTAGCAGCAGTGTCACGCAGACCAACGTGTGGATCAAAGGATCTATGGTTTTCCCTCGAGTCTTTCCCACGAGGCTTTCCCACGAGGCTTTCCCACAGGGCTGTCCCACGAGCACACGTGGTGGGAGTCGATCCTCGGCTTGAACGTCAAGGCAGTGCAGGGAAAACAGGTTCCTCTGTAATGGACTGACACATATGGGGTTACTTGGAATGGTGGCACGACCCTGGAGTTCCTCTCGCCTTTCCTGTGGGAGCGCCTCCTCTTGAGATGCGATCGGAACGCCGGGAATTCTTTCCCTACGAAACAGGGAAAGGATCCCTCATCTCGAGCTAGGAGGCAGAAACGGGGCTCCCCTGGATGTGTGCGGAACACCACGTGCTTCCTCTCGAGTGGAGACGGGTATGTTGGGGAACTTCTTGAGTTGCAGCAAGGGTGTGAAGCACCCTTTTGAAGTTCCAGTGGTTAGACGTGATTCGCCTCGAGAAGCCTCAGCCGAAATGGGCCTCATCTCGCCTGGAGGGCAAAACCTCCTGGATTTTCTCGAGTTGCGGCAGGTGCTCTCGACTTACGACGGGGACCTCAGGGACCCGCTCTGGTGGCCTCAGGAAAGGCCAGTCCCCATGCGAGTTCCTCGGGGGCCTCTCGGCATTCCTCTCCCGTCGATGCCGGGGCCTAAGACCTTGTGTGGAGTCGGGGCCGGAACCTGAGGATTCCTCTCCAGTGCTGACATGGATCTTGGGGTACTTCTGGAGTCTCCCCAGGGGAGTAAGTCCTCGTCTCGAATGCGGGCATGCACTTGTGCTTTCCTCCAGAGCGGTAGCAGCAGTGTCACGCAGTCCGCCGCGTGGATCAAAGGATCTATTGTTTTCCCTCGAGTCTTTCCCACCAGGCTTTCCCACGAGGCTTTCCCACAGGGCTGTCCCACGTGCACACGTGGTGGGAGTCGATCCTCGGCTTGAATGTCAAGGCGGTGCAGGAAAAACAGGTTCCTCTGGAATGGACTGACACATCTGGGGGTCTCTTGGAATGGTGGCACGACCCTGGAGTTCCTCTCGCCTTTCCTGTGGAGAGCGCCTCCTCTTGAGATGCGACGGGAACGCCGGGAATTCTTTCCCTACGAAGCAGGGAAAGGATCCCTCATCTCGAGCTAGGAGGCGGAAACGGGGCTCCCCTGGATGTGTGCGGGACCCCACGTGCTTCCTCTCGAGTGGAGACGGGAATGTCGGGGAACTTCTTGAGTTGCAGCAAGGGTGTGAAGGACCCTTTGGAAGTTCCAGTGGTTAGATGTGATTGGCCTCGAGAAGCCTCAGCGGAAATGGGCCTCATCTCACCTGGAGGGCAAAACCTCCTGGATTTTCTCGAGTTGCGGCAGGTGCTCTCGACTTACGACGGGGACCTCAGGGACCCGCTCTGGTGGCCTCAGGAAAGGCCAGTCCCCATGCGAGTTCCTCGGGGGCCTCTCGGGATTCCACTCCCGTCGATGCCGGGGCCGAAGACCTTGTGTGGAGTCGGGGCCGGAACCAGAGGATTCCTCTCCAGTGCTGACATGGATCTTGGGGTACTTCTGGAGTCTCCCCAGGGGAGTCAGTCCTCGTCTCGAATGCGGGCATGCACTTGCACTTTCCTCCAGAGCGGTAGCAGCAGTGTCACGCAGTCCGCCGCGTAGATCAAAGGATCTATGGTTTTCCCTCGAGTCTTTCCCACGAGGCTTTCCCACGAGGCTTTCCCACAGGGCTGTCCCACGAGCACACGTGGTGGGAGTCGATCCTCGGCTTGAACGTCAAGGCAGTGCAGGGAAAACAGGTTCCTCTGTAATGGACTGACACATATGGGGTTTCTTGGAATGGTGGCACGACCCTGGAGTTCCTCTCGCCTTTCCTGTGGGAGCGCCTCCTCTTGAGATGCGATGGGAATGCCGGGAATTCTTTCCCTACGAAACAGGGAAAGGATCCCTCATCTCGAGCTAGGAGGCAGAAACGGGGCTCCCCTGGATGTGTGCGGAACCCCACGTGCTTCCTCTCGAGTGGAGACGGGTATGTTGGGGAACTTCTTGAGTTGCAGCAAGGGTGTGAAGCACCCTTTGGAAGTTCCAGTGGTTAGACGTGATTCGCCTCGAGAAGCCTCAGCGGAAATGGGCCTCATCTCGCCTGGAGGGCAAAACCTCCTGGATTTTCTCGAGTTGCGGCAGGTGCTCTCGACTTACGACGGGGACCTCAGGGACCCGCTCTGGTGGCCTCAGGAAAGGCCAGTCCCCATGCGAGTTCCTCGGGGGCCTCTCGGCATTCCTCTCCCGTCGATGCCGGGGCCTAAGACCTTGTGTGGAGTCGGGGCCCGAACCTGAGGATTCCTCTCCAGTGCTGACATGGATCTTGGGGTACTTCTGGAGTCTCCCCAGGGGAGTCAGTCCTCGTCTCGAATGCGGGCATGCACTTGCGCTTTCCTCCAGAGCGGTAGCAGCAGTGTCACGCAGTCCGCCGCGTGGATCAAAGGATCTATGGTTTTCCCTCGAGTCTTTCCCACGAGGCTTTCCCACGAGGCTTTCCCACAGGGCTGTAACACGTGCACACGTGGTGGGAGTGGATCCTCGGCTGGAACGTCAAGGCAGTGCAGGGAAAACAGGTTCCTCTGGAATGGACTGACACATCTGGGGGACTCTTGGAATGGTGGCACGACCCTGGAGTTCCTCTCGCCTTTCCTGTGGAGAGCGCCTCCTCTTGAGATGCGAAGGGAACGCCGGGAATTCTTTCCCTACGAAACAGGGAAAGGATCCCTCATCTCGAGCTAGGAGGCGGAAACGGGGCTCCCCTGGATGTGTGCGGGACCCCACGTGCTTCCTCTCGAGTGGAGACGGGTATGTCGGGGAACTTCTTGAGTTGCAGCAAGGGTGTGAAGGACCCTTTGGAAGTTCCAGTGGTTAGACGTGATTAGCCTCGAGAAGCCTCAGCGGAAATGGGCCTCATCTCGCCTGGAGGGCAAAACCTCCTGGATTTTCTCGAGTTGCGGCAGGTGTTCTCGACTTACGGCGGGGACCTCAGGGATCCGCTGTGGTGGCCTCAGGAAAGGCCAGTCCCCATGCGAGTTCCTCGGGGGCCTCTCGGGATTCCTCTCCCGTCGATGCCGGGGCCTAAGACCTTGTGTGGAGTCGGGGCCGGAACCTGAGGATTCCTCTCCAGTGCTGACATGGATCTTGGGGTACTTCTGGAGACTCCCCAGGGGAGTCAGTCCTCCTCTCGAATGCGGTCATGCATTGCGCTTTCCTCCAGAGCGGTAGCAGCAGTGTCACGCAGTTCGCCGCGTGGATCAAAGGATCTATGGTTTTCCCTCGAGTCTTTCCCACGAGGCTTTCCCACGAGGCTTTCCCACAGGGCTGTCCCACGTGCACACGTGGTGGGAGTCGATCCTCGGCTTGAACGTCAAGGCAGAGCAGGGAAAACAGGTTCCTCTGGAATGGACTGACACATCTGGGGGACTCTTGGAATGGTGGCATGACCCTGGAGTTCCTCTCGCCTTTCCTGTGGAGAGCGCCTCCTCTTGAGATGCGACGGGAACGCCGGGAATTCTTTCCCTACAAAACAGGGAAAGGATCCCTCATCTCGAGCTAGGAGGCGGAAACGGGGCTCCCCTGGATGTGTGCGGGACACCACGTGCTTCCTCTCGAGTGGAGACGGGTATGTCGGGGAACTTCTTGAGTTGCAGCAAAGGTGTGAAGGACCCTTTGGAAGTTCCAGTGGTTAGAAGTGTTTCGCCTCGAGAAGCCTCAGCGGAAATGGGCCTCATCTCGCCTGGAGGGCAAAACCTCCTGGATTTTCTCGAGTTGCAGCAGGTGCTCTCGACTTACGATGGGGACCTCAGGGACCCGCTCTGGTGGCCTCAGGAAAGGCCATTCCCCATGCGAGTTCCTCGGGGGCCTCTCGGGATTCCTCTGCCGTCGATGTCGGGGCCTAAGACCTTGTGTGGAGTAGGACCAGAACCTGAGGATTCCTCTCCTGTGCTGACATGGATCTTGGGGTACTTCTGGAGTCTCCCCAGGGGAGTCAGTCCTCGTCTGGAATGCGGGCATGCACTTGCGCTATCCTTCAGAGCGGTAGCAGCAGTGTCACGCAGTCCGCCGCGTGCATCAAAGGATCTATGGTTTTCCCTCGAGTCTTTCCCACGAGGCTTTCCCACGAGTCCTTCCCACACGGCTGTCCCACGTGCACACGTGGTGGGAGTCGATCCTCGGCTTGAACGTCAAGGCAGTGCAGGGAAAACAGGTTCCTCTGGAATGGACTGACATATCTGGGGGACACTTTGGATGGTGGCACGACGCTGGAGTCCTCTCGCCTTTCCTGCGGAGAGCGCCTCCTCTTGAGATCCGACGGGAACGCCGGGAATTCTTTCCCTACGAAACAGGGAAAGGATCCCTCATCTCGAGCTAGGAGGCGGAAACGGGGCTCCCCTGGATGTGTGCGGGAACCTCGTGCTTCCTCTCGAGTGGAGACGGGTATGTCGGGGAACTTCTTGAGTTGCAGCAAGGGTGTGAAGGACCCTTTGGAAGTTCCAGTGTTTAGATGTGATTAGCCTCGAGAAGCCTCACCGGAAATGGGCCTCATCTCGCCTGGAGGGCAAAACCTCCTGGATTTTCTCGAGTTGCGGCAGGTGCTCTCGACTTACGACGGGGACCTCAGGGACACGCTCTGGTGGCCTCAGGAAAGGCCAGTCCCCATGCGAGTTCCTCGGGGGCCTCTCGGGATTCCTCTCCCGTCGATGCCGGGGCCTAAGACCTTGTGTGGAGTCGGGGCCGGAACCTGAGGATTCCTCTCCAGTGCTGACATGGATCTTGGGGTACTTCTGGAGTCTCCCCAGGGGAGTCAGTCGTCGTGTCGAATGCGGGCATGCACTTGCGCTTTCCTCCAGAGCGGTAGCAGCAGTGTCACGCAGTCCGCCGCGTGGATCAAAGGATCTATGGTTTTCCCTCGAGTCTTTCCCACGAGGCTTTCCCACGAGGCTTTCCACAGGGCTGTCCCACGAGCACACGTGGTGGGAGTCGATCCTCGGCTTGAACGTCAAGGCAGAGCAGGGAAAACAGGTTCCTCTGGAATGGACTGACACATCTGGGGTACTCTTGGAATGGTGGCACGACCCTGGAGTTCCTCTCGCCTTTCCTGTGGAGAGCGCCTCCTCTTGAGATGCGACGGGAACGCCGGGAATTCTTTCCCTACGAAACAGGGAAAGGATCCCTCATCTCGAGCTAGGAGGCGGAATCGGGGCTCCCCTGGATGTGTGCTGGACCCCACTTGCTTCCTCTCGAGTGGAGATGGGTATGTCGCGGAACTGCTTGAGTTGCAGCAAGGGTGTGAAGGACCCTTTGGAAGTTTCAGTGGTTAGATGTGATTAGCCTCGAGAACCCTCAGCGGAAATGGGCCCCATCTCGCCTGGAGGGCAAAACCTCCTGGATTTTCTCGAGTTGCAGCAGGTGCTCTCGACTTACAATGGGGACCTCAGGGACCCGCTCTGGTGGCCTCAGGAAAAGCCATTCCCCATGCGAGTTCCTCGGGGGCCTCTCGGAATTTCTCTCCCGTCGATGTCGGGGCCTAAGACCTTGTGTGGAGTAGGGCCAGAACCTGAGGATTCCTCTCCAGTGCTGACATGGATCTTGGGGTACTTCTGGAGTCTCCCCAGGGGAGTCAGTCCACGTCTCGAATGCGGTCATGCACTTGCGCTATCCTCCAGAGCGGTAGCAGCAGTGTCAAGCAGTCCGCCGCGTTCATCAAAGGATCTATGGTTTTCCATCGAGTCTTTCCCTCGAGGCTTTCCCACGAGGCCTTCCCACAGGGCTGTCCCACGTGCACACGTGGTGGGAGTCGATCCTCGGCTTGAACGTCAAGGCAGTGCAGGGAAAACAGGTTCCTCTGGAATGGACTGAAATATCTGGGGGACACTTTGGATGGTGGCATGACGCTGGAGTCCTCTCGCCTTTCCTGTGGAGAGCGCCTCCTCTTAGATGCGACGGGAACGCCGGGAATTCTTTCCCTACGAAACAGGGAAAGGATCCCTCATCTCGAGCTAGGAGGCGGAAACGGGGCTCCCCTGGATGTGTGCGGGAACCTCGTGCTTCCTCTCGAGTGGAGACGGGTATGTCGGGGAACTTCTTGAGTTGCAGCAAGGGTGTGAAGGACATTTTGGAAGTTCCAGTGTTTAGATGTGATTAGCCTCGAGAAGCCTCATCGGAAATGGGCCTCATCTCGCCTGGAGGGCAAAACCTCCTGGATTTTCTCCAGTTGCGGCAGGTGCTCTCGACTTACGACGGGGACCTCAGGGACCCGCTCTGGTGGCCTCAGGAAAGGCCAGTCCCCATGCGAGTTCCTCGGGGGCCTCTCGGCATTCCTCTCCCGTCGATGCCGGGGCCTAAGACCTTGTGTGGAGTCGGGGCCGGAACCTGAGGATTCCTCTCCAGTGCTGACATGGATCTTGGGGTACTTCTGGAGTCTCCCCAGGGGAGTCAGTCCTCGTCTCGAATGCGGGCATGCACTTGCGCTTTCCTCCAGAGCGGTAGCAGCAGTGTCACGCAGACCAACGTGTGGATCAAAGGATCTATGGTTTTCCCTCGAGTCTTTCCCACGAGGCTTTCCCACGAGGCTTTCCCACAGGGCTGTCCCACGAGCACACGTGGTGGGAGTCGATCCTCGGCTTGAACGTCAAGGCAGTGCAGGGAAAACAGGTTCCTCTGTAATGGACTGACACATATGGGGTTACTTGGAATGGTGGCACGACCCTGGAGTTCCTCTCGCCTTTCCTGTGGGAGCGCCTCCTCTTGAGATGCGATCGGAACGCCGGGAATTCTTTCCCTACGAAACAGGGAAAGGATCCCTCATCTCGAGCTAGGAGGCAGAAACGGGGCTCCCCTGGATGTGTGCGGAACACCACGTGCTTCCTCTCGAGTGGAGACGGGTATGTTGGGGAACTTCTTGAGTTGCAGCAAGGGTGTGAAGCACCCTTTTGAAGTTCCAGTGGTTAGACGTGATTCGCCTCGAGAAGCCTCAGCCGAAATGGGCCTCATCTCGCCTGGAGGGCAAAACCTCCTGGATTTTCTCGAGTTGCGGCAGGTGCTCTCGACTTACGACGGGGACCTCAGGGACCCGCTCTGGTGGCCTCAGGAAAGGCCAGTCCCCATGCGAGTTCCTCGGGGGCCTCTCGGCATTCCTCTCCCGTCGATGCCGGGGCCTAAGACCTTGTGTGGAGTCGGGGCCGGAACCTGAGGATTCCTCTCCAGTGCTGACATGGATCTTGGGGTACTTCTGGAGTCTCCCCAGGGGAGTAAGTCCTCGTCTCGAATGCGGGCATGCACTTGTGCTTTCCTCCAGAGCGGTAGCAGCAGTGTCACGCAGTCCGCCGCGTGGATCAAAGGATCTATTGTTTTCCCTCGAGTCTTTCCCACCAGGCTTTCCCACGAGGCTTTCCCACAGGGCTGTCCCACGTGCACACGTGGTGGGAGTCGATCCTCGGCTTGAATGTCAAGGCGGTGCAGGAAAAACAGGTTCCTCTGGAATGGACTGACACATCTGGGGGTCTCTTGGAATGGTGGCACGACCCTGGAGTTCCTCTCGCCTTTCCTGTGGAGAGTGCCTCCTCTTGAGATGCGACGGGAACGCCGGGAATTCTTTCCCTACGAAACAGGGAAAGGATCACTCATCTCGAGCTAGGAGGCGGAAACGGGGCTCCCCTGGATGTGTGCGGGACCCCACGTGCTTCCTCTCGAGTGGAGACGGGAATGTCGGGGAACTTCTTGAGTTGCAGCAAGGGTGTGAAGGACCCTTTGGAAGTTCCAGTGGTTAGATGTGATTGGCCTCGAGAAGCCTCAGCGGAAATGGGCCTCATCTCGCCTGGAGGGCAAAACCTCCTGGATTTTCTCGAGTTGCGGCAGGTGCTCTCGACTTACGACGGGGACCTCAGGGACCCGCTCTGGTGGCCTCAGGAAAGGCCAGTCCCCATGCGAGTTCCTCGGGGGCCTCTCGGGATTCCACTCCCGTCGATGCCGGGGCCGAAGACCTTGTGTGGAGTCGGGGCCGGAACCAGAGGATTCCTCTCCAGTGCTGACATGGATCTTGGGGTACTTCTGGAGTCTCCCCAGGGGAGTCAGTCCTCGTCTCGAATGCGGGCATGCACTTGCACTTTCCTCCAGAGCGGTAGCAGCAGTGTCACGCAGTCCGCCGCGTAGATCAAAGGATCTATGGTTTTCCCTCGAGTCTTTCCCACGAGGCTTTCCCACGAGGCTTTCCCACAGGGCTGTCCCACGAGCACACGTGGTGGGAGTCGATCCTCGGCTTGAACGTCAAGGCAGTGCAGGGAAAACAGGTTCCTCTGTAATGGACTGACACATATGGGGTTTCTTGGAATGGTGGCACGACCCTGGAGTTCCTCTCGCCTTTCCTGTGGGAGCGCCTCCTCTTGAGATGCGATGGGAATGCCGGGAATTCTTTCCCTACGAAACAGGGAAAGGATCCCTCATCTCGAGCTAGGAGGCAGAAACGGGGCTCCCCTGGATGTGTGCGGAACCCCACGTGCTTCCTCTCGAGTGGAGACGGGTATGTTGGGGAACTTCTTGAGTTGCAGCAAGGGTGTGAAGCACCCTTTGGAAGTTCCAGTGGTTAGACGTGATTCTCCTCGAGAAGCCTCAGCGGAAATGGGCCTCATCTCGCCTGGAGGGCAAAACCTCCTGGATTTTCTCGAGTTGCGGCAGGTGCTCTCGACTTACGACGGGGACCTCAGGGACCCGCTCTGGTGGCCTCAGGAAAGGCCAGTCCCCATGCGAGTTCCTCGGGGGCCTCTCGGCATTCCTCTCCCGTCGATGCCGGGGCCTAAGACCTTGTGTGGAGTCGGGGCCCGAACCTGAGGATTCCTCTCCAGTGCTGACATGGATCTTGGGGTACTTCTGGAGTCTCCCCAGGGGAGTCAGTCCTCGTCTCGAATGCGGGCATGCACTTGCGCTTTCCTCCAGAGCGGTAGCAGCAGTGTCACGCAGTCCGCCGCGTGGATCAAAGGATCTATGGTTTTCCCTCGAGTCTTTCCCACGAGGCTTTCCCACGAGGCTTTCCCACAGGGCTGTAACACGTGCACACGTGGTGGGAGTGGATCCTCGGCTGGAACGTCAAGGCAGTGCAGGGAAAACAGGTTCCTCTGGAATGGACTGACACATCTGGGGGACTCTTGGAATGGTGGCACGACCCTGGAGTTCCTCTCGCCTTTCCTGTGGAGAGCGCCTCCTCTTGAGATGCGAAGGGAACGCCGGGAATTCTTTCCCTACGAAACAGGGAAAGGATCCCTCATCTCGAGCTAGGAGGCGGAAACGGGGCTCCCCTGGATGTGTGCGGGACCCCACGTGCTTCCTCTCGAGTGGAGACGGGTATGTCGGGGAACTTCTTGAGTTGCAGCAAGGGTGTGAAGGACCCTTTGGAAGTTCCAGTGGTTAGACGTGATTAGCCTCGAGAAGCGTCAGCGGAAATGGGCCTCATCTCGCCTGGAGGGCAAAACCTCCTGGATTTTCTCGAGTTGCGGCAGGTGTTCTCGACTTACGGCGGGGACCTCAGGGACCCGCTCTGGTGGCCTCAGGAAAGGCCAGTCCCCATGCGAGTTCCTCGGGGGCCTTTCGGTATTCCTCTCCCGTCGATGCCGGGGCCTAAGACCTTGTGTGGAGTCGGGGCCGGAACCTGAGAATTCCTCTCCTGTGCTGACATGGATCTTGGGGTACTTCTGGAGTCTCCCCAGGGGAGTCAGTCCTCGTCTCGAATGCGGGCATGCACTTGCGCTTTCCTCCAGAGCGGTAGCAGCAGTGTCACGCAGTCCGCCGCGTGGATCAAAGGATCTATGGTTTTCCCTCGAGTCTTTCCCACGAGGCTTTCCCACGAGGCTTTCCCACAGGGCTGTCCCACGTGCACACGTGGTGGGAGTCGATCCTCGGCTTGAACGTCAAGGCAGTGCAGGGAAAACAGGTTCCTCTGGAATGGACTGACACATCTGGGGGACTCTTGGAATGGTGGCACGACCCTGGAGTTCCTCTCGCCTTTCCTGTGGAGAGCGCCTCCTCTTGAGATGCGACGGGAATGCCGGGAATTCTTTCCCTACGAAACAGGGAAAGGATCCCTCATCTCGAGCTAGGAGGCGGAAACGGGGCTCCCCTGAATGTGTGCGGAACCCCACGTGCTTCCTCTCGAGTGGAGACGGGTATGTCGCGGAACTGCTTCAGTTGCAGCAAGGGTGTGAAGGACCCTTTGGAATTTCCAGTGGTTAGATGTGATTAGCCTCGAGAAGCCTCAGCGGAAATGGGCCTCATCTCGCCTGGAGGGCAAAACCTCCTGGATTTTCTCGAGTTGCGGCAGGTGCTCTCGACTTACGACGGGGACCTCAGGGACCCGCTCTGGTGGCCTCAGGAAAGGCCAGTCCCCATGCGAGTTCCTCGGGGGCCTCTCGGCATTCCTCTCCCGTCGATGCCGGGGCCTAAGACCTTGTGTGGAGACGGGGCCGGAAACTGAGGATTCCTCTCCAGTGCTGACATGGATCTTGGGGTATTTCTGGAGTCTCCCCAGGGGAGTCAGTCCTCGTCTCGAATGAGGTCATGCACTTGTGCTTTCCTCCAGAGCGGTAGCAGCAGTGTCACGCAGTCCGCCGCGTGGATCAAAGGATCTATGGTTTTCCCTCGAGTCTTTCCCAGGAGGCTTTCCCACGAGGCTTTCCCACAGGTCTGTCCCACGTGAACACGTGGTGGGAGTGGATCCTCGGCATGAACGTCAAGGCAGTGCAGGGAAAACAGGTTCCTCTGGAATGGACTGACACATCTGGGGGACTCTTGGAATGGTGGCACGACCCTGGAGTTCCTCTCGCCTTTCCTGTGGAGAGCGCCTCCTCTTGAGATGCGACGGGAACGCCGGGAATTCTTTCGCTACGAAACAGGGAAAGGATCCCTCATCTCGAGCTCGGAGGCGGAAACGGGGCTCCCCTGGATGTGTGAGGGACCCCACGTGCTTCCTCTCGAGTGGAGACGGGTATGTCGAGGAACTTCTTGAGTTGCAGCAAGGGTGTGAAGGACCCTTTGGAAGTTCCAGTGGTTAGACGTGATTAGCCTCGAGAAGCCTCAGCGGAAATGGGCCTCATCTCGCCTGGAGGGAAAAACCTCCTGGATTTTCTCGAGTTGCGGCAGGTGCTCTCGACTTACGACGGGGACCTCAGGGACCCGCTCTGGTGGCCTCAGGAAAGGCCAGTCCCCATGCGAGTTCCTCGGGGGCGTCTCGGAATTCCTCTCCCGTCGATGCCGGGGCCTAAGACCTTGTGTGGAGTCGGGGCCGGAACCTGAGGATTCCTCTCCAGTGCTGACATGGATCTGGGGTACTTCTGGAGTCTCCCCAGGGGAGTCAGTCCTCGTCTCGAATGCGGGCATGCACTTGCGCTTTCCTCCAGAGCGGTAGCAGCAGTGTCACGCAGTCCGCCGCGTGGATCAAAGGATCTATGGTTTTCCCTCGAGTCTTTCCCACGAGGCTTTCCCACGAGGCTTTCCCACAGGGCTGTCCCACGTGCACACGTGGTGGGAGTCGATCCTCGGCTTGAACGTCAAGGCAGTGCAGGGAAAACAGGTTTCTCTGTAATGGACTGACACATCAGGGGGACTCTTGGAATGGTGGCATGACCCTGGAGTTCCTCTCGCCTTTCCTGTGGAGAGCGCCTCCTCTTGAGATGCGACGGGAACGCCGGGAATTCTTTCCCTACGAAACAGGGAAAGGATCCCTCATCTCGAGCTAGGAGGCGGAAACGGGGCTCCCCTGGATGTGTGCGGGACCCACGTGCTTCCTCTCGAGTGGAGACGGGTATGTCGGGGAACTTCTTGAGTTGCAGCAAGGGTGTGAAGGACCCTTTGGAAGTTCCAGTGGTTAGACGTGATTAGCCTCGAGAAGCCTCAGCGGAAATGGGCCTCATCTCGCCTGGAGGGCAAAACCTCCTGGATTTTCTCGAGTTGTGGCAGGTGCTCTCGACATACGACGGGGACCTCAGGGACCCGCTCTGGTGGCCTCAGGAAAGGCCAGTCCCCATGCGAGTTCCTCGGGGGCCTCTCGGGATTCCTCTCCCGTCGATGCCGGGGCCTAAGACCTTGTGTGGAGTCGGGGCCGGAACCTGAGGATTCCTCTCCAGTGCTGACATGGATCTGGGGTACTTCTGGAGTCTCCCCAGGGGAGTCAGTCCTCGTCTCGAATGCGGGCATGCACTTGCGCTTTCCTCCAGAGCGGTAGCAGCAGTGTCACGCAGTCCGCCGCGTGCATCAAAGGATCTATGGTTTTCCCTCGAGTCTTTCCCACGAGGCTTTCCCACGAGGCTTTCCCACAGGGCTGTCCCACGTGCACACGTGGTGGGAGTCGATCCTCGGCTTGAACGTCAAGGCAGTGCAGGGAAAACAGGTTCCTCTGGAATGGACTGACACATCTGGGGGACTCTTGGAATGGTGGCACGACCCTGGAGTTCCTCTCGCCTTTCCTGTGGAGAGCGCCTCCTCTTGAGATGCGACGGGAAAGCCGGGAATTCTTTCCCTACGAAACAGGGAAAGGATCCCTCATCTCGAGCTAGGAGGCGGAAACGGGGCTCCCCTGGATGTGTGCGGGACCCCACGTGCTTCCTCTCGAGTGGAGACGGGTATGTCGGGGAACTTCTTGAGTTGCAGCAATGGTGTGAAGGACCCTTTGGAAGTTCCAGTGGTTAGATGTGATTGGCCTCGAGAAGCCTCAGCGGAAATGGGCCTCATCTCGCCTGGAGGGCAAAACCTCCTGGATTTTCTCGAGTTGCGGCAGGTGCTCTCGACTTACGACGGGGACCTCAGGGACCCGCTCTGGTGGCCTCAGGAAAGGCCAGTCCCCATGCGAGTTCCTCGGGGGCGTCTCGGGATTCCTCTCCGGTCGATGCCGGGGCCTAAGACCTTGTGTGGAGTCGGGGCCGGAAACTGAGGATTCCTCTCCAGTGCTGACATGGATCTTGGGGTACTTCTGGAGTCTCCCCAGGGGAGTCAGTCCTCGTCTCGAATGCGGGCATGCACTTGCGCTTTCCTCCAGAGCGGTAGCAGCAGTGTCACGCAGTCCGCCGCGTGGATCAAAGGATCTATGGTTTTCCCTCGAGTCTTTCCCACGATGCTTTCCCACGAGGCTTTCCCACAGGGCTGTCACACATGCACACGTGGTGGGAGTCGATCCTCGGCTTGAACGTCAAGGCAGTGCAGGGAAAACAGGTTCCTCTGGAATGGACTGACACATCTGGGGGACTCTTGGAATGGTGGCACGACCCTGGAGTTCCTCTCGCCTTTCCTGTGGAGAGCGCCTCCTCTTGAGATGCGACGGGAACGCCGGGAATTCTTTCCCTACGAAACAGGGAAAGGATCCCTCATCTCGAGCTAGGAGGCGGAAACGGGGCTCCCCTGGATGTGTGCGGTACACCACGTGCTTCCTCTCGAGTGCAGACGGGTATGTCGGGGAACTTCTTGAGTTGCAGCAAGGGTGTGAAGGACCCTTTGGAAGTTCCAGTGGTTAGATGTGATTGGCCTCGAGAAGCCTCAGCGGAAATGGGCCTCATCTCGCCTGGAGGGCAAAACCTCCTGGATTTTCTCGAGTTGCGGCAGGTGCTCTCGACTTACGACGGGGACCTCAGGGAACCGCTCTGGTGGCCTCAGGAAAGGCCAGTCCCCATGCGAGTTCCTCGGGGGCGTCTCGGGATTCCTCTCCCGTCGATGCCGGGGCCTAAGACCTTGTGTGGAGTCGGGGCCGGAACCTGAGGATTCCTCTCCAGTGCTGACATGGATCTGGGGTACTTATGGAGTCTCCCCAGGGGAGTCAGTCCTTGTCTCGAATGCGGGCATGCACTTGTGCTTTCCTCCAGAGCGGTAGCAGCAGTGTCACGCAGTCCGCCGCGTGGATCAAAGGATCTATGGTTTTCCCTCGAGTCTTTCCCACGAGGCTTTCCCACGAGGCTTTCCCACAGGGCTGACCCACGTGCACACGTGGTGGGAGTCGATCCTCGCCTTGAACGTCAAGGCAGTGCAGGGAAAACAGGTTCCTCTGGAATGGACTGACACATCTGGGGGACTCTTGGAATGGTGGCACGACCCTGGAGTTCCTCTCGCCTTTCCTGTGGAGAGCGCCTCCTCTTGAGATGCGACGGGAACGCCGGGAATTCTTTCCCTACGAAACAGGGAAAGGATCCCTCATCTCGAGCTAGGAGGCGGAAACGGGGCTCCCCTGGATGTGTGCGGTACACTACGTGCTTCCTCTCGAGTGGAGACGGGTATGTCGGGGAACTTCTTGAGTTGCAGCAAGGTTGTGAAGGACCCTTTGGAAGTTCCAGTGGTTAGATGTGATTGGCCTCGAGAAGCCTCAGAGGAAATGGGCCTCATTTCGCCTGGAGGGCAAAACCTCCTGGATTTTCTCGAGTTGCGGCAGGTGCTCTCGACTTACGTCGGGGACCTCAGGGACCCGCTGTGGTGGCCTCAGGAAAGGCCAGTCCCCATGCGAGTTCCTCGGGGGCCTCTCGGGATTCCTCTCCCGTCGATGCCGGGGCCTAAGACCTTGTGTGGAATCGGGGCCGGAACCTGAGGATTCCTCTCCAGTGCTGACATGGATCTTGGGGTACTTCTGGAGTCTCCCCAGGGGAGTCAGTCCTCGTCTCGAATGCGGGCATGCACTTGGCTTTCCTCCAGAGCGGTAGCAGCAGTGTCACGCAGTCCGCCGCGTGGATCAAAGGATCTATGGTTTTCCCTCGAGTCTTTCCCACGTGGCTTTCCCACGAGGCTTTCCCACAGGGCTGTCCCACGTGCACACGTGGTGGGAGTCGATCCTCGGCTTGAGCGTCAAGGCAGTGCAGGGAAAACAGGTTTCTCTGGAATGGACTGACACATCTGGGGGACTCTTGGAATGGTGGCATGACCCTGGAGTTCCTCTCGCCTTTCCTGTGGAGAGCGCCTCCTCTTGAGATGCGACGGGAACACCGGGAATTCTTTCCCTACGAAACAGGGAAAGGATCCCTCATCTCGAGCTAGGAGGCGGAAACGGGGCTCCCCTGGATGTGTGCGGGACCCACGTGCTTCCTCTCGAGTGGAGACGGGTATGTCGGGGAACTTCTTGAGTTGCAGCAAGGGTGTGAAGGACCCTTTGGAAGTTCCAGTGGTTAGACGTGATTAGCCTCGAGAAGCCTCAGCGGAAATGGGCCTCATCTCGCCTGCAGGGCAAAACCTCCTGGATTTTCTCGAGTTGTGGCAGGTGCTCTCGACATACGACGGGGACCTCAGGGACCCGCTCTGGTGGCCTCAGGAAAGGCCAGTCCCCATGCGAGTTCCTCGGGGCCTCTCGGGATTCCTCTCCCGTCGATGCCGGGGCCTAAGACCTTGTGTGGAGTCGGGGCCGGAACCTGAGGATTCCTCTCCAGTGCTGACATGGATCTGGGGTACTTCTGGAGTCTCCCCAGGGGAGTCAGTCCTCGTCTCGAATGCGGGCATGCACTTGCGCTTTCCTCCAGAGCGGTAGCAGCAGTGTCACGCAGTCCGCCGCGTGGATCAAAGGATCTATGGTTTTCCCTCGAGTCTTTCCCACGAGGCTTTCCCACGAGGCTTTCCCACAGGGCTGTCCCACGTGCACACGTGGTGGGAGTCGATCCTCGGCTTGAACGTCAAGGCAGTGCAGGGAA
Source organism: Ovis canadensis (assembly GCF_042477335.2). Classification (NCBI taxonomy): domain Eukaryota; kingdom Metazoa; phylum Chordata; class Mammalia; order Artiodactyla; family Bovidae; genus Ovis; species Ovis canadensis. The sequence continues at coordinate 8,191,870 of NC_091252.1, forward strand.
AACAGGTTCCTCTGGAATGGAGTGACACATCTGGGGGACTCTTGGAATGGTGGCACGACCCTGGAGTTCCTCTCGTCTTTCCTGTGGAGAGCGCCTCCTCTTGAGATGCGACGGGAACGCCGGGAATTCTTTCCCTACGAAACAGGGAAAGGATCCCTCATCTCGAGCTAGGAGGCGGAAACGGGGCTCCCCTGGATGTGTGCGGGACCCCACGTGCTTCCTCTCGAGTGGAGACGGGTATGTCGGGGAACTTCTTGAGTTGCAGCAATGGTGTGACGGACCCTTTGGAAGTTCCAGTGGTTAGATGTGATTGGCCTCGAGAAGCCTCAGCGGAAATGGGCCTCATCTCGCCTGGAGGGCAAAACCTCCTGGATTTTCTCGAGTTGCGGCAGGTGCTCTCGACTTACGACGGGGACCTCAGGGACCCGCTCTGGTGGCCTCAGGAAAGGCCAGTCCCCATGCGAGTTCCTCGGGGGCGTCTCGGGATTCCTCTCCCGTCGATGCCGGGGCCTAAGACCTTGTGTGGAGTCGGGGCCGGAACCTGAGGATTCCTCTCCAGTGCTGACATGGATCTTGGGGTACTTCTGGAGTCTCCCCAGGGGAGTCAGTCCTCGTCTCGAATGCGGGCATGCACTTGCGCTTTCCTCCAGAGCGGTAGCAGCAGTGTCACGCAGTCCGCCGCGTGGATCAAAGGATCTATGGTTTTCCCTCGAGTCTTTCCCACGATGCTTTCCCACGAGGCTTTCCCACAGGGCTGTCACACGTGCACACGTGGTGGGAGTCGATCCTCGGCTTGAACGTCAAGGCAGTGCAGGGAAAACAGGTTCCTCTGGAATGGACTGACACATCTGGGGGACTCTTGGAATGGTGGCACGACCCTGGAGTTCCTCTCGCCTTTCCTGTGGAGAGCGCCTCCTCTTGAGATGCGACGGGAACGCCGGGAATTCTTTCCCTACGAAACAGGGAAAGGATCCCTCATCTCGAGCTAGGAGGCGGAAACGGGGCTCCCCTGGATGTGTGCGGTACACCACGTGCTTCCTCTCAAGTGCAGACGGGTATGTCGGGGAACTTCTTGAGTTGCAGCAAGGGTGTGAAGGACCCTTTGGAAGTTCCAGTGGTTAGATGTGATTGGCCTCGAGAAGCCTCAGCGGAAATGGGCCTCATCTCGCCTGGAGGGCAAAACCTCCTGGATTTTCTCGAGTTGCGGCAGGTGCTCTCGACTTACGACGGGGACCTCAGGGAACCGCTCTGGTGGCCTCAGGAAAGGCCAGTCCCCATGCGAGTTCCTCGGGGGCGTCTCGGGATTCCTCTCCCGTCGATGCCGGGGCCTAAGACCTTGTGTGGAGTTGGGGCCGGAACAAGAGGATTCCTCTCCAGTGCTGACATGGATCTGGGGTACTTCTGGAGTCTCCCCAGGGGAGTCAGTCCTTGTCTCGAATGCGGGCATGCACTTGTGCTTTCCTCCAGAGCGGTAGCAGCAGTGTCACGCAGTCCGCCGCGTGGATCAAAGGATCTATGGTTTTCCCTCGAGTCTTTCCCACGAGGCTTTCCCACGAGGCTTTCCCACAGGGCTGTCACACGTGCACACGTGGTGGGAATCGATCCTCGCCTTGAACGTCAAGGCAGTGCAGGGAAAACAGGTTCCTCTGGAATGGACTGACACATCTGGGGGACTCTTGGAATGGTGGCACGACCCTGGAGTTCCTCTCGCCTTTCCTGTGGAGAGCGCCTCCTCTTGAGATGCGACGGGAACGCCTGGAATTCTTTCCCTACGAAACAGGGAAAGGATCCCTCATCTCGAGCTAGGAGGCGGAAACGGGGCTCCCCTGGATGTGTGCGGGACCCACGTGCTTCCTCTCGAGTGGAGACGGGTATGTCGGGGAACTTCTTGAATTGCAGCAAGGGTGTGAAGGACACTTTGGAAGTTCCAGTGGTTAGACGTGATTAGCCTCGAGAAGCCTCATCGGAAATGGGCCTCATCGCGCCTGGAGGGCAAAACCTCCTGGATTTTCTCGAGTTGCTGCAGGTGCTCTCGACTTACGACGGGGAACTCAGGGACCCGCTCTGGTGGCCTCAGGAAAGGCCAGTCCCCATGCGAGTTCCTCGGGGGCATCTCGGGATTCCTCTCCCGTCGATGCCGGGGCCTAAGACCTTGTGTGGAGTCGGGGCCGGAACCTGAGGATTCCTCTCCAGTGCTGACATGGATCTTGGGGTACTTCTGGAGTCTCCCCAGGGGAGTCAGTCCTCGTCTCGAATGCGGGCATGCATTTGCGCTTTCCTCCAGAGCGGTAGCAGCAGTGTCACGCAGTCCGCCGCGTGGATCAAAGGATCTATGGTTTTCCCTCGAGTCTTTCCCAAGAGGCTTTCCCCCGAGGCTTTCCCACAGGGCTGTCCCACGTGCACACGTGGTGGGAGTCGATCCTCGGCTTGAACGTCAAGGCAGTGCAGGGAAAACAGGTTCCTCTGGAATGGACTGACACATCTGGGGGACTCTTGGAATGGTGGCACGACCCTGGAGTTCCTCTCGCCTTTCCTGTGGAGAGCGCCTCCTCTTGAGATGCGACGGGAACGCCGGGAATTCTTTCCCTACGAAACAGGGAAAGGATCCCTCATCTCGAGCTAGGAGGCGGAAACGGGGCTCCCCTGGATGTGTGCGGGACCCCACGTGCTTCCTCTCGAGTGGAGACGGGTATGTCGGGGAACTTCTTGAGTTGCAGCAATGGTGTGAAGGACCCTTTGGAAGTTCCCGTGGTTAGATGTGATTGGCCTCGAGAAGCCTCAGCGGAAATGGGCCTCATCTCGCCTGGAGGGCAAAACCTCCTGGATTTTCTCGAGTTGCGGCAGGTGCTCTCGACTTACGACGGGGACCTCAGGGACCCGCTCTGGTGGCCTCAGGAAAGGCCAGTCCCCATGCGAGTTCCTCGGGGGCGTCTCGGGATTACTCTCCCGTCGATGCCGGGGCCTAAGACCTTGTGTGGAGTCGGGGCCGGAACCTGAGGATTCCTCTCCAGTGCTGACATGGATCTTGGGGTACTTCTGGAGTCTCCCCAGGGGAGTCAGTCCTCGTCTCGAATGCGGGCATGCACTTGCGCTTTCCTCCAGAGCGGTAGCAGCAGTGTCACGCAGTCCGCCGCGTGGATCAAAGGATCTATGGTTTTCCCTCGAGTCTTTCCCACGATGCTTTCCCACGAGGTTTTCCCACAGGGCTGTCACACGTGCACACGTGGTGGGAGTCGATCCTCGGCTTGAACGTCAAGGCAGTGCAGGGAAAACAGGTTCCTCTGGAATGGACTGACACATCTGGGGGACTCTTGGAATGGTGGCACGACCCTGGAGTTCCTCTCGCCTTTCCTGTGGAGAGCGCCTCCTCTTGAGATGCGACGGGAACGCCGGGAATTCTTTCCCTACGAAAGAGGGAAAGGATCCCTCATCTCGAGCTAGGAGGCGGAAACGGGGCTTCCCTGGATGTGTGCGGTACACCACGTGCTTCCTCTCAAGTACAGACGGGTATGTCGGGGAACTTCTTGAGTTGCAGCAAGGGTGTGAAGGACCCTTTGGAAGTTCCAGTGGTTAGATGTGATTGGCCTCGAGAAGCCTCAGCGGAAATGGGCCTCATCTCGCCTGGAGGGCAAAACCTCCTGGATTTTCTCGAGTTGCGGCAGGTGCTCTCGACTTACGACGGGGACCTCAGGGAACCGCTCTGGTGGCCTCAGGAAAGGCCAGTCCCCATGCGAGTTCCTCGGGGGCGTCTCGGGATTCCTCTCCCGTCGATGCCGGGGCCTAAGACCTTGTGTGGAGTCGGGGCCGGAACAAGAGGATTCCTCTCCAGTGCTGACATGGATCTGGGGTACTTCTGGAGTTTCCCCAGGGGAGTCAGTCCTTGTCTCGAATGCGGGCATGCACTTGTGCTTTCCTCCAGAGCGGTAGCAGCAGTGTCACGCAGTCCGCCGCGTGGATCAAAGGATCTATGGTTTTCCCTCGAGTCTTTCCCACGAGGCTTTCCCACGAGGCTTTCCCACAGGGCTGTCCCACGTGCACACGTGGTGGGAGTCGATCCTCGCCTTGAACGTCAAGGCAGTGCAGGGAAAACAGGTTCCTCTGGAATGGACTGACACATCTGGGGGACTCTTGGAATGGTGGCACGACCCTGGAGTTCCTCTCGCCTTTCCTGTGGAGAGCGCCTCCTCTTGAGATGCGACGGGAACGCCGGGAATTCTTTCCCTACGAAACAGGGAAAGGATCCCTCATCTCGAGCTAGGAGGCGGAAACGGGGCTCCCCTGGATGTGTGCGGGACCCACGTGCTTCCTCTCGAGTGGAGACGGGTATGTCGGGGAACTTCTCGAGTTGCAGCAAGGGTGTGAAGGACACTTTGGAAGTTCCAGTGGTTAGACGTGATTAGCCTCGAGAAGCCTCAGCGGAAATGGGCCTCATCTCGCCTGGAGGGCAAAACCTCCTGGATTTACTCGAGTTGCGACAGGTGCTGTCGACTTACGACGGGGACCTCAGGGACCCGCTCTGGTGGCCTCAGGAAAGGCCAGTCCCCATGCGAGTTCCTCGGGGGCCTCTCGGGATTCCTCTCCCGTCGATGCCGCGGCCTAAGACCTTGTGTGGAGTCGGGGCCGGAACCTGAGGACTCCTCTCCAGTGCTGACATGGATCTTGGGGTACTTCTGGAGTCTCCCCAGGGGAGTCAGTCCTCCTCTCCAATGCGGGCATGCACTTGCGCTTTCCTCCAGAGCGGTAGCAGCAGTGTCACGCAGTCCGCCGCGTGGATCAAAGGATCTATGGTTTTCCCTCGAGTCGTTCCCAAGAGGCTTTCCCACGAGGCTTTCCCAAAGGGCTGTCCCACGTGCACACGTGGTGGGAGTCGATCCTCGGCTTGAACGTCAGGGCCGTGCAGGGAAAACAGGTTCCTCTGGAATGGACTGACACATCTGGGGGACTCTTGGAATGGTGGCACGACCCTGGAGTTCCTCTCGCCTTTCCTGTGGAGAGCGCCTCCTCTTGAGATGCGACGGGAACGCCGGGAATTCTTTCCCTAAGAAACAGGGAAAGGATCCCTCATCTCGAGCTAGGAGTCGGAAACGGGGCTCCCCTGGATGTGTGCGGGACCCACGTGCTTCCTCTCGATTGGAGACGGGTATGTCGGGGAACTTCTTGAGTTGCAGCAAGGGTGTGAAGGACCCTTTGGAAGTTCCAGTGGTTAGACGTGATTAGCCTCGAGAAGCCTCAGCTGAAATGGGTCTCATCTCGCCTGGAGGGCAAAACCTCCTGGATTTTCTCGAGTTGCGGCAGGTGCTCTCGACTTACGACGGGGACCTCAGGGAACCGCTCTGGTGGCCTCAGGAAAGGCCAGTCCCCATGCGAGTTCCTCGGGGCCTCTCGGGATTCCTCTCCCGTCGATGCCGGGGCCTAAGACCTTGTGTGGAGTCGGGGCCGGAACCTGAGGATTCCTCTCCAGTGCTGACATGGATCTTGGGGTACTTCTGGAGTCTCCCCAGGGGAGTCAGTCCTCGTATCGAATGCGGGCATGCACTTGCGCTTTCCTCCAGAGCGGTAGCAGCAGTGTCACGCAGTCCGCCGCGTGGATCAAACGATCTATGGTTTTCCCTCGAGTCTTTCCCACGAGGCTTTCCCACGAGGCTTTCCCACAGGGCTGTCCCACGTGCACACGTGGTGGGAGTCGATCCTCGGCTTGAACGTCAAGGCAGTGCAGGGAAAACAGGTTCCTCTGGAATGGACTGACACATCTGTGGGACTCTTGGAATGGTGTCATGAACCTGGAGTTCCTCTCGCCTTTCCTTTGGAGAGCGCCTCCTCTTGAGATGCGACGGGAACGCCGGGAATTCTTTCCCTACTAAACAGGGAAAGGATCCCTCATCTCGAGCTAGGAGGCGGAAACGGGGCTCCCCTGGATGTGTGCGGTACACCACGTGCTTCCTCTCGAGTGCAGACGGGTATGTCGGGGAACTTCTTGAGTTGCAGCAAGGGTGTGAAGGACCCTTTGGAAGGTCCAGTGGTTAGATGTGATTGGCCTCGAGAAGCCTCAGCGGAAATGGGCCTCATCTCGCCTGGAGGGCATAACCTCCTGGATTTTCTCGAGTTGCGGCAGGTGCTCTCGACTTACGACGGGGACCTCAGGGACCCGCTCTGGTGGCCTCAGGAAAGGCCAGTCCCCATGCGATTTCCTCGGGGGCCTCTCGGGATTCCTCTCCCCTCGATGCCGTGGCCTAAGACCTTGTGTTGAGTCGGGGCCGGAACATGAGGATTCCTCTCCAGTGCTGACATGGATCTTGGGGTACTTCTGGAGTCTCCCCAGGGGAGTCAGTCCTCGTCTCGAATGCGGGCATGCACTTGCGCTTTCCTCCAGAGAGGTAGCAGCAGTGTCACGCATTCCGCCGCATGGATCAAAGGATCTATGGTTTTCCCTCGAGTCTTTCCCACGAGGCTTTCCCACGAGGCTTTCCCACAGGGCTGTCCCACGTGCACACGTGGTGGGAGTCGATCCTCGGCTTGATCGTCAAGGCAGTGCAGGGAAAACAGGTTCCTCTGGAATGGACTGACACATCTGGGGGACTCTTGGAATGGTGGCATGACCCTGGAGTTCCTCTCGCCTTTCCTGTGGAGAGCGCCTCCTCTTGAGATGCGACGGGAACGCCGGGAATTCTTTCCCTACGAAACAGGGAAAGGATCCCTCATCTCGAGCTAGGAGGCGGAAACGGGGCTCCCCTGGATGTGTGCGGTACCCCACGTGCTTCCTCTCGAGTGGAGACGGGTATGTCGGGGAACTTCTTGAGTTGCAGCAATGGTGTGAAGGACCCTTTGGAAGTTCCAGTGGTTAGATGTGATTGGCCTCGAGAAGCCTCAGCGGAAACGGGCCTCATCTCGCCTGGAGGGCAAAACCTCCTGGATTTTCTCGAGTTGCGGCAGGTGCTCTCGACTTACGACGGGGACCTCAGGGACCCGCTCTGGTGGCCTCAGGAAAGGCCAGTCCCCATGCGAGTTCCTCGGGGGCCTCTCGGGATTCCTCTCCCGTCGATGCCGGGGCCTAAGACCTTGTGTGGAGTCGGGGCCGGAACCTGAGGATTCCTCTCCAGTGCTGACATGGATCTTGGGGTACTTCTGGAGTCTCCCCAGGGGAGTCAGTCCTCGTCTCGAATGCGGGCATGCACTTGCGCTTTCCTCCAGAGCGGTAGCAGCAGTGTCACGCTGTCCGCCGCGTGGATCAAAGGATCTATGGTTTTCCCTCGAGTCTTTCCCACGAGGCTTTCCCACGAGGCTTTCCCACAGGGCTGTCCCACGTGCACACGTGGTGGGAGTCGATCCTCGGCTTGAACGTCAAGGCAGTGCAGGGAAAACAGGTTCCTCTGGAATGGACTGAAACATCTGGGGGACTCTTGGAATGGTGTCTCGACCCTGGAGTTCCTCTCGCCTTTCCTGTGGAGAGCGCCTCCTCTTGAGATGCGACGGGAACGCCGGGAATTCTTTCCCTACGAAACAGGGAAAGGATCCCTCATCTCGAGCTAGGAGGCGGAAACAGGGCACCCCTGGATGTGTGCGGGACCCCACGTGCTTCCTCTCGAGTGGAGACGGGTATGTCGGGAAACTTCTTGAGTTGCAGCAAGGGTGTGAAGGACCCTTTGGAAGTTCAAGTGGTTAGATGTGATTGGCCTCGAGAAGCCTCAGCGGAAATGGGCCTCATCTCGCCTGGAGGGCAAAACCTCCTGGATTTTCTCGAGTTGCGGCAGGTGCTCTCGACTGACGACGGGGACCTCAGGGACCCGCTCTGGTGGCCTCAGGAAAGGCCAGTCCCCATGCGAGTTCCTCGGGGGCCTCTCGGGATTCCTCTCCCGTCGATGCCGGGGTCTAAGACCTTGTGTGGAGTTGGGGCCGGAACCTGAGGATTCCTCTCCAGTGCTGACATGGATCTTGGGGTACTTCTGGAGTCTCCCCAGGGGAGTGAGTCCTCGTCTCGAATGCGGGCATGCACTTGCGCTTTCCTCCAGGGCGGGAGCAGCAGTGTCACGCAGTCTGCCGCGTGGATCAAAGGATCTATGGTTTTCCCTCGAGTCTTTCCCACGAGGCTTTCCCACGAGGCTTTCCCACAGGGCTGTCCCACGTGCACACGTGGTGGGAGTCGATCCTCGGCTTGAACGTCAAGGCAGTGCAGGGAAAACAGGTTCCTCTGGAATGGACTGACACATCTGGGGGACTCTTGGAATGGTGGCACGACCCTGGAGTTCCTCTCGCCTTTCCTGTGGTGAGGGCCTCCTCTTGAGATGCGACGGGAACGCCGGGAATTCTTTCCCTACAAAACAGGGAAAGGATCCCTCATCTCGAGCTAGGAGGCGGAAACGGGGCTCCCCTGGATGTGTGCGGGACCCACGTGCTTCCTCTCGAGTGGAGACGGGTATGTCGGGGAACTTCTTGAGTTGCAGCAAGGGTGTGAAGGACCCTTTGGAAGTTCCAGTGGTTAGACGTGATTAGCCTCGAGAAGCCTCAGCGGAAATGGTCCTCATCTCGCCTGGAAGCCAAAACCTCCTGGATTTTCTCGAGTTGCGGAAGGTGCTCTCGACTTACGACGGGGACCTCAGGGACCGGCTCTGGTGGCCTCAGGAAAGGCCAGTCCCCAGGCGAGTTCCTCGGGGGCCTCTCGGGATTCCTCTCCCGTCGATGCCGGGGCCTAAGACCTTGTGTGGAGTCGGGGCCGGAACCTGAGGATTCCTCTCCAGTGCTGACATGGATCTTGGGGTACTTCTGGAGTCTCCCCAGGGGAGTCAGTCCTCGTCTCGAATGTGGGCATGCACTTGCGCTTTCCTCCAGAGCGGTAGCAGCAGTGTCACGCAGTCCGCCGCGTGGATCAAAGGATCTATGGTTTTCCCTCGAGTCTTTCCCACGAGGCTTTCCCACGAGGCTTTCCCACAGGGCTGTCCCACGTGCACACGTGGTGGGAGTCGATCCTCGGCTTGAACGTCAAGGCAGTGCAGGGAAAACAGGTTCCTCTGGAATGGACTGACACATCTGGGGGACTCTTGGAATGGTGGCATGACCCTGGAGTTCCTCTCGCCTTTTCTGTGGAGAGCGCCTCCTGTTGAGATGCGACGGGAACGCCGGGAATTCTTTCCCTACGAAACAGGGAAAGGATCCCTCATCTGGAGCTAGGAGGCGGAAACGGGGCTCCCCTGGATGTGTCCGGGACACCACGTGCTTCCTCTCGAGTGCACACGGGTATGTCGGGGAACTTCTTGAGTTGCAGCAAGGGTGTGAAGGACTCTTTGGAACTTCCAGTGGTTAGATGTGATTGGCCTCGAGAAGCCTCAGCGGAAATGGGCCTCATCTCGCCTGGAGGGCAAAACCTCCTGGATTTTCTCGAGTTGCGGCAGGTGCTCTCGACTTACGACGGGGACCTCAGGGAACCGCTCTGGTGGCCTCATGAAAGGCCAGTCCCCATGCGAGTTCCTCGGGGTCCTCTCGGGATTCCTCTCCCGTCGATGCCGGGGCCTAAGACCTTGTGTGGAGTCGTGGCCGGAACCTGAGGATTCCTCTCCAGTGCTGACATGGATCTTGGGGTACTTCTGGAGTCTCCCCAGGGGAGTCAGTCCTCGTCTCGAATGCGGGCATGCACTTGCGCTTTCCTCCAGAGCGGGAGCAGCAGTGTCACGCAGTCTGCCGCGTGGATCAAAGGATCTATGGTTTTCCCTCGAGTCTTTCCCACGAGGCTTTCCCACGAGGCTTTCCCACAGGGCTGTCCCACGGGCACACGTGGTGGGAGTCGATCCTCGGCTTGAACGTCAAGGCAGTGCAGGGAAAACAGGTTCCTCTGGAATGGACTGACACATCTGGGGGACTCTTGGAATGGTGTCTCGACCCTGGAGTTCCTCTCGCCTTTCCTGTGGAGAGCGCCTCCTCTTGAGATGCGACGGGAACGCCGGGAAATCTTTCCCTACGAAACAGGGAAAGGATCCCTCATCTCGAGCTAGGAGGCGGAAACGGGGCTCCCCTGGATGTGTGCGGGACCCCACGTGCTTCCTCTCGAGTGCAGACGGGTATGTCAGGGAACTTCTTGAGTTGCAGCAAGGGTGTGAAGGACCCTTTGGAAGTTCCAGTGGTTAGACGTGATTAGCCTCGAGAAGCCTCAGCGGAAATGGGCCTCATCTCGCCTGGAGGGCAAAACCTCCTGGATTTTCTCGAGTTGCGGCAGGTGCTCTCGACTTACGACGGGGACCTCAGGGACCCGCTCTGGTGGCCTCAGGAAAGGCCAGTCCCCATGCGAGTTCCTCGGGGGCCTCTGGGGATTCCTCTCCCGTCGATGCAGGGGCCTAAGTCCTTGTGTGGAGTCGGGGCCGGAACCTGAGGATTCCTCTCCAGTGCTGACATGGATCTTGGGGTAGTTCTGGAGTCTCCCCAGGGGAGTCAGTCCTCGTCTCGAATGCGGGCATGCACTTGCGCTTTCCTCCAGAGCGGTAGCAGAAGTGTCACGCAGTCCGCCTCGTGGATCAAAGGATCTATGGTTTTCCATCGAGTCTTTCCCACGAGGCTTTCCCACGAGGCTTTCCCACAGGGCTGTCCCACGTGCACACGTGGTGGGAGTCGATCCTCGGCTTGAACGTCAAGGCAGTGCAGGGAAAACAGGTTCCTCTGGAATGGACTGACACATCTGGGGGACTCTTGGAATGGTGGCACGACGCTGGAGGTCCTCTCGCCTTTCCTGTGGAAAGCGCCTCCCCTTGAGATGCGACGGGAACGCCGGGAATTCTTTCCCTATGAAACAGGGAAAGGATCCCTCATCTCGAGCTAGGAGGCGGAAACGGGGTTCCCCTGGATGTGTGCGGGACCCACGTGCTTCCTCTCGAGTGGAGACGTGTATGTCGGGGAACTTCTTGAGTTGCAGCAAGGGTGTGAAGGACCCTTTGGAAGTTCCAGTGGTTAGACGTGATTAGCCTCGAGAAGCCTCAGCGGAAATGGGCCTCATCTCGCCTGGATGGCAAAACCTCCTGGATTTTCTCGAGTTGCGGCAGGTGCTCTCGACTTACGACGGGGACCTCAGGGACCCGCTCTGGTGGCCTCAGGAAAGGCCAGTCCCCATGCGAGTTCCTCGGGGGCGTCTCGGGATTCCTCTCCCGTCGATGCCGGGGCCTAAGACCTTGTGTGGAGTCGGGGCCGGAACCTGAGGATTCCTCTCCAGTGCTGACATGGACCTTGGGGTACTTCTGGAGTCTCCCCAGGGGAGTCAGTCCTCGTCTCGAATGCGGGCATGCACTTGCGCTTTCCTCCAGAGCGGTAGCAGCAGTGTCACGCAGTCCGCCGCGTGGATCAAAGGATCTATGGTTTTCCCTCGAGTCTTTCCCACGAGGCTTTCCCACGAGGCTTTCCCACAGGGCTTTCCCACGTGCACACGTGGTGGGAGTCGATCCTCGGCTTGAACGTCAAGGCAGTGCAGGGAAAACAGGTTCCTCTGGAATGGACTGACACATCTGGGGGACTCTTGGAATGGTGGCACGACCCTGGAGTTCCTCTCACGTTTCCTGTGGAGAGCGCCTCCTCTTGAGATGCGACGGGAACGCCGGGAATTCTTTCCCTACGAAACAGGGAAAGGATCCCTCATCTCGAGCTAGGAGGCGGAAACGGGGCTCCCCTGGATGTGTGCGGGACCCCACGTGCTTCCTCTCGAGTGGAGACGGGTATGTCGGGGAACTTCTTGAGTTGCAGCAAGGGTGTGAAGGACCCTTTGGCAGTTCCAGTGGTTAGATGTGATTGGCCTCGAGAAGCCTCAGCGGAAATGGGCCTCATCTCGCCTGGAGGGCAAAACCTCCTGGATTTTCTCGAGTTGCGGCAGGTGCTCTCGACTTACGACGGGGACCTCAGGGAACCGCTCTGGTGGCCTCAGGAAAGGCCAGTCCCCATGCGAGTTCCTCGGGGGCATCTCGGGATTCCTCTCCCGTCGTTGCCGGGGCCTAAGACCTTGTGTGGAGTCGGGGCCGGAACCTGAGGATTCCTCTCCAGTGCTGACATGGATCTTGGGGTACGTCTGGAGTTTCCCCAGGGGAGTCAGTCCTCGTCTCGAATGCGGGCATGCATTGCGCTTTCCTCCAGAGGGGTAGCAGCAGTGTCACGCAGTCCGCCGCTTGGATCAATGGATTTATGGTTTTCCCTCGAGTCTTTCCTACGAGGCTTTCCCACGAGGCTTTCCCACAGGGCTGTCCCAAGTGCACACGTGGTGGGAGTCGATCCTCGGCTTGAACGTCAAGGCAGTGCAGGGAAAACAGGTTCCTCTGGAATGGACTGACACATCTGGGGGACTCTTGGAATGGTGGCATGACCCTGGAGTTCCTCTCGCCTTTCCTGTGGAGAGCGCCTCCTCTTGAGATGCGACGGGAACGCCGGGAATTCTTTCCCTACGAAACAGGGAAAGGATCCCTCATCTCGAGCTAGGAGGCGGAAACGGGGCTCCCCTGGATGTGTGCGGGACCCACGTGCTTCCTCTCGAGTGGAGACGGGTATGTCGGGGAACTTCTTGAGTTGCAGCAAGGGTGTGAAGGACACTTTGGAAGTTCCAGTGGTTAGATGTGATTGGCCTCGAGAAGCCTCAGCGGAAATGGGCCTCATCTCGCCTGGAGGGCAAAACCTCCTGGATTTTCTCGAGTTGCGGCAGGTGCTCTCGACTTACGACGGGGACCTCAGGGACCCGCTCTGGTGGCCTCAGGAAAGGCCAGTCCCCATGCGAGTTCCTCGGGGCCTCTCGGGATTCCTCTCCCGTCGATGCCGGGGCCTAAGACCTTGTGTGGAGTCGGGGCCGGATCCTGAGGATTCCTCTCAAGTGCTGACATGGATCTTGGGGTACGTCTGGAGTTTCCCCAGGGGAGTCAGTCCTCGTCTCGAATGCGGGCATGCATTGCGCTTTCCTCCAGAGCGGTAGCAGCAGTGTCACGCAGTCCGCCGCTTGGATCAAAGGATTTATGGTTTTCCCTCGAGTCTTTCCCACGAGGCTTTCCCACGAGGCTTTCCCACAGGGCTGTCCCACGTGCACACGTGGTGGGAGTCGATCCTCGGCTTGAACGTCAAGGCAGTGCAGGGAAAACAGGTTCCTCTGGAATGGACTGACACATCTGGGGGACTCTTGGAATGGTGTCACGACCCTGGAGTTCCTCTCGCCTTTCCTGTGGAGAGCGCCTCCTCTTGAGATGCGACGGGAACGCCGGGAATTCTTTCCCTACGAAACAGGGAAAGGATCCCTCATCTCGAGCTAGGAGGCGGAAACGGGGCTCCCCTGGATGTGTGCGGGACCCCACGTGCTTCCTCTCGAGTGGAGACGGGTATGTCGGGGAAATTCTTGAGTTGCAGCAATGGTGTGAAGGACCCTTTGGAAGTTCCAGTGGTTAGATGTGATTGGCCTCGAGAAACCTCAACGAAAATGGGCCTCATCTCGCCTGGAGGGCAAAACCTCCTGGATTTTCTCGAGTTGCGGCAGGTGCTCTCGACTTACGACGGGGACCTCAGGGACCCGCTCTGGTGGCCTCAGGAAAGGCCAGTCCCCATGCGAGTTCCTCGGGGGCGTCTCGGGATTCCTCTCCCGTCGATGCCGGGGCCTAAGACCTTGTGTGGAGTCGGGGCCGGAACCTGAGGATTCCTCTCCAGTGCTGACATGGATCTTGGGGTACTTCTGGAGTCTCCCCAGGGGAGTCAGTCCTCGTCTCGAATGCGGGCATGCACTTGCGCTTTCCTCCAGAGCGGTAGCAGCAGTGTCACGCAGTCCGCCGCGTGGATCAAAGGATCTATGGTTTTCCCTCGAGTCTTTCCCACGAGGCTTTCCCACGAGGCTTTCCCACAGGGCTGTCCCACGTGCACACGTGGTGGGAGTCGATCCTCGGCTTGAACGTCAAGGCAGTGCAGGGAAAACAGGTTCCTCTGGAATGGACTGACACATCTGGGGGACTCTTGGAATGGTGGCACGACCCTGGAGTTCCTCTCGCCTTTCCTGTGGAGAGCGCCTCCTCTTGAGATGCGACGGGAACGCCGGGAATTCTTTCCCTACGAAACAGGGAAAGGATCCCTCATCTCGAGCTAGGAGGCGGAAACGGGGCTCCCCTGGATGTGTGCGGGACCCACGTGCTTCCTCTCGAGTGGAGACGGGTATGTCGGGGAACTTCTTGAGTTGCAGCAATGGTGTGAAGGACCCTTTGGAAGTTCCAGTGGTTAGATGTGATTGGCCTCGAGAAGCCTCAGCGGAAATGGGCCTCATCTCGCCTGGAGGGCAAAACCTCCTGGATTTTCTCGAGTTGCGGCAGGTGCTCTCGACTTACTACGGGGACCTCAGGGACCCTCTCTGGTGGCCTCAGGAAAGGACAGTCCCCATGCGAGTTCCTCGGGGGCCTCTCGGGATTCCTCTCCCGTCGATGCCGGGGCCTAAGACCTTGTGTGGAGTCGGGGCCGGAACCTGAGGATTCCTCTCCAGTGCTGACATGGATCTTGGGGTACTTCTGGAGTCTCCCCAGGGGAGTCAGTCCTCGTCTCGAATGCGGGCATGCACTTGCGCTTTCCTCCAGAGCGGTAGCAGCAGTGTCACGCAGTCCGCCGCGTGGATCAAAGGATCTATGGTTTTCCCTCGAGTCTTTCCCACGAGGCTTTCCCACGAGGCTTTCCCACAGGGCTGTCCCACGTGCACACGTGGTGGGAGTCGATCCTCAGCTTGAACGTCAAGGCAGTGCAGGGAAAACAGGTTCCTCTGGAATGGACTGACACATCTGGGGGACTCTTGGAATGGTGGCATGACCCTGGAGTTCCTCTCGCCTTTCCTGTGGAGAGCGCTTCCTCTTGAGATGCGACGGGAACGCCGGGAATTCTTTCCCTACGAAACAGGGAAAGGATCCCTCATCTCGAGCTAGGAGGCGGAAACGGGGCTCGCCTGGATGTGTGCGGGACACCACGTGCTTCCTCTCGAGTGCAGACGGGTATGTCGAGGAAGTTCTTGAGTTGCAGCAAGGGTGTGAAGGACCCTTTGGCAGTTCCAGTGGTTAGATTTGATTGGCCTCGAGAAGCCTCAGTGGAAATGGGCCTCATCTCGCCTGGAGGGCAAAACCTCCTGGATTTACTCGAGTTGCGGCAGGTACTCTCGACTTATGACGGGGACCTCAGGGACCCGCTCTGGTGGCCTCAGGAAAGGCCAGTCCCCATGCGAGTTCCTCGGGGGCCTCTCGGGATTCCTCTCCCGTCGATGCCGGGGTCTAAGACCTTGTGTGGAGTTGGGGCCGGAACCTGAGGATTCCTCTCCAGTGCTGACATGGATCTTCGGGTACTTCTGGAGTCTCCCAAGGGGAGTCAGTCCTCGTCTCGAATGCGGGCATGCACTTGCGCTTTCCTCCAGAGCGGTAGCAGCAGTGTCACACAGTCCGCCGCGTGGATCAAAGGATCTATGGTTTTCCCTCGAGTCTTTCCCACGAGGCTTTCCCACGAGGCTTTCCCACAGGGCTGTCCCACGTGCACACGTGGTGGGAGTCGATCCTCGGCTTGAACGTCAAGGCAGTGCAGGGAAAACAGGTTCCTCTGGAATGGACTGACACATCTGGGGGTCTCTTGGAATGGTGGCACGACCCTGGAGTTCCTCTCGCCTTTCCTGTGGAGAGCACCTCCTCTTGAGATGCGACGGGAACGCCGGGAATTCTTTCCCTACGAAACAGGGAAAGGATCCCTCATCTCGAGCTAGGAGGCGGAAACGGGGCTCCCCTGGATGTGTGCGGTACCCCACGTGCTTCCTCTCGAGTGGAGACGGGTATGTCGGGGAAGTTCTTGAGTTGCAGCAAGGGTGTGAAGGACCCTTTGGAAGTTCCAGTGGTTAGACGTGATTAGCCTCGAGAAGCCTCAGCGGAAATGGGCCTCATCTCGCCTGGAGGGCAAAACCTCCTGGATTTTCTCGAGTTGCGGCAGGTGCTCTCGACTTACGACGGGGACCTCAGGGACCCGCTCTGGTGGCCTCAGGAAAGGCCAGTCCCCATGCGAGTTCCTCGGGGGCCTCTGGGGATTCCTCTCCCGTCGATGCCGGGGCCTAAGTCCTTGTGTGGAGTCGGGGCCGGAACCTGAGGATTCCTCTCCAGTGCTGACATGGATCTTGGGGTACTTCTGGAGTCTCCCCAGGGGAGTCAGTCTTCGTCTCGAATGCGGGCATGCACTTGCGCTTTCCTCCAGAGCGGCAGCAGCAGTGTCACGCAGTCTGCCTCGTGGATCAAAGGATCTATGGTTTTCCCTCGAGTCTTTCCCACGAGGCTTTCCCACGTGGCTTTCCCACAGGGCTGTCCCACGTGCACACGTGGTGGGAGTCGATCCTCGGCTTGAACGTCAAGGCAGTGCAGGGAAAACAGGTTCCTCTGTAATGGACTGACACATCTGGGGGACTCTTGGAATGGTGGCACGACCCTGGAGTTCCTCTCGCCTTTCCTGTGGAGAGCGCCTCCTCTTGAGATGCGACGGGAACGCCGGGAATTCTTTCCCTACGAAACAGGGAAAGGATCCCTCATCTCGAGCTAGGAGGCGGAAACGGGGCTCCCCTGGATGTGTGCAGGACCCACGTGCTTCCTCTCGAGTGGAGACGGGTATGTCGGGGAACTTCTTGAGTTGCAGCAAGGGTGTGAAGGACCCTTTGGAAGTTCCAGTAGTTAGACGTGATTAGCCTCGAGAAGCCTCAGCGGAAATGGGCCTCATCTCGCCTGGAGGGCAAAAGCTCCTGGATTTTCTCGAGTTGCGGCAGGTGCTCTCGACTTACGACGGGGACCTCAGGGACCCGCTCTGGTGGCCTCAGGAAAGGCCAGTCCCCATGCGAGTTCCTCGGGGGCCTCTCGGGATTCCTCTCCCTTCGATGCCGGGGCCTAAGACCTTGTGTGGAGTCGGGGCCGGAACCTGAGGATTCCTCTCCAGTGCTGACATGGATCTTGGGGTACTTCTGGAGTCTCCCCAGGGGAGTCAGTCCTCGTCTCGAATGCGGGCATGCACTTGCGCTTTCCTCCAGAGCGATAGCAGCATTGTCACGCAGTCCGCCGCGTGGATCAAAGGATCTATGGTATTCCCTCGAGTCTTTCCCACGAGGCTTTCCCACGAGGCTTTCCCACAGGGCTGTCCCACGTGCACAGGTGGTGGGAGTCGATCCTTGGCTTGAACATCAAGGCAGTGCAGGGAAAACAGGTTCCTCTGTAATGGACTGACACATCTGGTGGTCTCTTGGAATGGTGGCACGACCCTGGAGTTCCTCTCCCCTTTCTTGTGGAGAGCGCCTCCTCTTGAGATGCGACGGGAACGCCGGGAATTCTTTCCCTACGAAACAGGGAAAGGATCCCTCATCTCGAGCTAGGAGGCGGAAACGGGGCTCCCCTGGATGTGTGCGGGACCCCACGTGCTTCCTCTCGAGTGGAGACGGGTATGTCGGGGAACTTCTTGAGTTGCAGCAAGGGTGTGAAGGACCCTTTGGAAGTTCCAGTGGTTAGACGTGATTGGCCTCGAGAAGCCTCAGCGGAAATGGGCCTCATCTCGCCTGGAGGGCAAAACCTCCTGGATTTTCTCGAGTTGCGGCAGGTGCTCTCGACTTACGACGGGGACCTCAGGGACCCGCTCTGGTGGCCTCAGGAAAGGCCAGTCCCCATGCGAGTTCCTCGGGGGCCTCTCGGGATTCCTCTCCCGTCGATGCCGGGGCCTAAGACCTTGTGTGGAGTCGGGGCCGGAATCTGAGGATTCCTCTCCAGTGCTGACATGGATCTTGAGGTACTTCTGGAGTCTCCCCAGGGGAGTCAGTCCTCGTCTCGAATGCGGGCATGCACTTGCGCTTTCCTCCAGAGCGGTAGCAGCAGTGTCACGCAGTCCGCCGCGTGGATCAAAGGATCTATGGTTTTCCCTCGAGTCTTTCCCACGAGGCTTTCCCACGAGGCTTTCCCACAGGGCTGTCCCACGTGCACACGTGGGGGGGGTTCGATCCTCGGCTTGAACGTCAAGGCAGTGCAGGGAAAACAGGTTCCTCTGGAATGTACTGACACATCTGGGGGACTCTTGGAATGGTGGCACGACCCTGGAGTTCCTCTCGCCTTTCCTGTGGAGAGCGCCTCCTCTTGAGATGCGACGGGAACGCCGGGAATTCTTTCCCTACGAAGCAGGGAAAGGATCCCTCATCTCGAGCTAGGAGGCGGAAACGGGGCTCCCCTGGATGTGTGCGGGACACCATGTGCTTCCTCTCGAGTGCAGACGGGTATGTCGGGGAACTTCTAGAGTTGCAGCAAGGGTGTGAAGGACCCTTTGGAAGGTCCAGTTGTTAGATGTGATTGGCCTCGAGAAGCCTCAGCGGAAATGGGCCTCATCTCGCCTGGAGGGCATAACCTCCTGGATTTTCTCGAGTTGCGGCAGGTGCTCTCGACTTACGACGGGGACCTCAGGGACCCGCTCTGGTGGCCTCAGGAAAGGCCAGTCCCCATGCGAGTTCCTCGGGGGCGTCTCGGGATTCCTCTCCCGTCGATGCCGGGGCCTAAGACCTTGTGTGGAGTCGGGGCCGGAACCTGAGGATTCCTCGCCAGTGCTGACATGGATCTTGGGGTACTTCTGGAGTCTCCCCAGGGGAGTCAGTCCTCGACTCGAATGCGGGCATGCACTTGCGCTTTCCTCCAGACCGGTAGCAGCAGTGTCACGCAGTCCGCCGCGTGGATCAAAGGATCTATGGTTTTCCCTCGAGTCTTTCCCACGAGGCTTTCCCACGAGGCTTTCCCACAGGGCTGTCCCACGTGCACACGTGGTGGGAGTCGATCCTCGGCTTGAACGTCAAGGCAGTGCAGGGAAAACAGGTTCCTCTGGAATGGACTGACACATCTGGGGGACTCTTGGAATGGTGTCACGACCCTGGAGTTCCTCTTGCCTTTCCTGTGGAGAGCGCCTCCTCTTGAGAAGCGACGGGAACGCCGGGAATTCTTTCCCTACGAAACAGGGAAAGGATCCCTCATCTCGAGCTAGGAGGCGGAAACGGGGCTCCCCTGGATGTGTGCGGGACCCCACGTGCTTCCTCTCGAGTGGAGACGGGTATGTCGGGGAACTTCTTGAGTTGCAGCAAGGTTGTGAAGGACCCTTTGGAAGTTCCAGTGGTTAGACGTGATTAGCCTCGAGAAGCCTCAGCGGAAATGGGCCTCATCTCGCCTGGAGGGCAAAACCTCCTGGATTTTCTCGAGTTGCGGCAGGTGCTCTCGACTTACGACGGGGACCTCAGGGAACCGCTCTGGTGGCCTCAGGAAAGGCCAGTCCCCAGGCGAGTTCCTCGGGGGCCTCTCGGGATTCCTCTCCCGTCGATGCCGGGGCCTAAGACCTTGTGTGGAGTCGGGGCCGGAACCTGAGGATTCCTCTCCAGTGCTGACATGGATCTTGGGGTACTTCTGGAGTCTCCCCAGGTGAGTCAGTCCTCGTCTCGAATGCGGGCATGCAATTGCGCTTTCCTCCAGAGCGGTAGCAGCAGTGTCACGCAGTCCGCCGCGTGGATCAAAGATCTATGGTTTTCCCTCGAGTCTTTCCCACGAGGCTTTCCCACGAGGCTTTCCCACAGGGCTGTCCCACGTGCACACGTGGTGGGAGTCGATCCTCGGCTGGAACGTCAAGGCAGTGCAGGGAAAACAGGTTCCTCTGGAATGGACTGACACATCTGGGGGACTCTTGGAATGGTGGCATGACCCTGGAGTTCCTCTCGCCTTTCCTGTGGAGAGCGCCTCCTCTTGAGATGCGACGGGAACGCCGGGAATTCTTTCCCTACGAAACAGGGAAAGGATCCCTCATCTCGAGCTAGGAGGCGGCAACGGGGCTCCCCTGGATGTGTGCGGGACCCCACGTGCTTCCTCTCGAGTGGAGACGGGTATGTCGGGGAACTTCTTGAGTTGCAGCAATGGTGTGAAGGGCCCTTTGGAAGTTCCAGTGGTTAGATGTGATTGGCCTCGAGAAGCCTCAGCGGAAATGGGCCTCATCTCGCCTGGAGGGCAAAACCTCCTGGATTTTCTCGAGTTGCGGCAGGTGCTCTCGACTTACGACGGGGACCTCAGGGACCCGCTCTGGTGGCCTCTGGAAAGGCCAGTCCCCATGCGAGTTCCTCGGGGGCCTCTCGGGATTCCTCTCCCGTCGATGCCGGCGCCTAAGACCTTGTGTGGAGTCGGGGCCGGAACCTGAGGATTCCTCTCCAGTGCTGACATGGATCTTGGGGTACTTCTGGAGTCTCCCCTGGAGAGTCAGTCCTCGTCTCGAATGCGGGCATGCACTTGCGCTTTCCTCCAGAGCGGTAGCAGCAGTGTCACGCAGTCCGCCGCGTGGATCAAAGGATCTATGGTTTTCCCTCGAGTCTTTCCCACGATGCTTTCCCACGAGGCTTTCCCACAGGGCTGTCCCACGTGCACACGTGGTGGGAGTCGATCCTCGGCTTGAACGTCAAGGCAATGCAGGGAAAACAGGTTCCTCTGTAATGGACTGACACATCTGGGGGACTCTTGGAATGGTGTCACGACCCTGGAGTTCCTCTAGCCTTTCCTTTGGAGAGCTCCTCCTCTTGAGATGCGACCGGAACGCCGGGAATTCTTTCCCTACGAAACAGGGAAAGGATCCCTCATCTCGAGCTAGGAGGCGGAAACAGGGCTCCCCTGAATGTGTGCGGGACCCCACGTGCTTCCTCTCAAGTGCAGACGGGTATGTCGTGGAACTTCTTGAGTTGCAGCAATGGTGTGAAGGACCCTTTGGAAGTTCCAGTGGTTAGATGTGATTGGCCTCGAGAAGCCTCAGCGGAAATGGGCTTCATCTCGCCTGGAGGGCAAAACCTCCTGGATTTTCTCGAGTTGCGGCAGGTGCTCTCGACTTACGACGGGGACCTCAGGGACCCGCTCTGGTGGCCTGAGGAAAGGCCAGTCCCCATGCGAGTTCCTCGGGGCCTCTCGGGATTCCTCTCCCGTCGATGCCGGGGCCTAAGACCTTGTGTGGAGTCGGGGCCGGAACCTGAGGATTCCTCTCCAGTGCTGACATGGATCTTGGGGTACTTCTGGAGTCTCCCCAGGGGAGTCAGTCCTCGTCTCGAATGCGGGCATGCACTTGCGCTTTCCTCCAGAGCGGTAGCAGCAGTGTCACGCAGTCCGCCGCGTGGATCACAGGATCTATGGTTTTCCCTCGAGTCTTTCCCACGAGGCTTTCCCAAGAGGCTTTCCCACAGGGCCGTCCCACGTGCACACGTGGTGGGAGTCGATCCTCGGCTTGAACGTCAAGGCAGTGCAGGGAAAACAGGTTCCTCTGGAATGGACTGACACATCTGGGGGACTCTTGGAATGGTGTCATGACCCTGGAGTTCCTCTCGCCTTTCCTGTTGAGAGCACCTCCTCTTGAGATGCGACGGGAACGCCGGGAATTCTTTCCCTACGAAACAGGGAAAGGATCCCTCATCTCGAGCTAGGAGGCGGAAACGGGGCTCCCCTGGATGTGTGCGGGACACCACGTGCTTCCTCTCGAGTGCAGACGGGTATGTCGGGGAACTTCTTGAGTTGCAACTAGGGTGTGAAGGACCCTTTGGAAGGTCCAGTGGTTAGATGTGATAGGCCTCGAGAAGCCTCAGCGGAAATGGGCCTCATCTCGCCTGGAGGGCATAACCTCCTGGATTTTCTCGAGTTGCGGCAGGTGCTCTCGACTTACGACGGGGACCTCAGGGACCCGCTCTGTTTTCCTCAGGAAAGGCCAGTCCCCATGCGAGTTCCTCGGGGGCCTCTCGGGATTCCTCTCCCGTCGATGCCGGGGCCTAAGACCTTGTGTGGAGTCGGGGCCGGAACCTGAGGATTCCTCTCCAGTGCTGACATGGATCTTGGGGTACTTCTGGAGTCTCCCCAGGGGAGTCAGTCCTCGTCTCGAATGCGGGCATGCACTTGCGCTTTCCTCCAGAGCGGTAGCAGCAGTGTCACGCAGTCCGCCGCGTGGATCAAAGGATCTATGGTTTTCCCTCGAGTCTTTCCCACGAGGCTTTCCCACGAGGCTTTCCCACAGGGCTGTCCCACGTGCACACGTGGTGGGAGTCGATCCTCGGCTTGAACGTCAATGCAGTGCAGGGAAAACAGGTTCCTCTGGAATGGACTGACACATCTGGGGGACTCTTGGAATGGTGTCACGACCCTGGAGTTCCTCTCGCCTTTCCTGTGGAGAGCGCCTCCTCTTGAGATGCGACGGGAACGCCGGGAAATCTTTCCCTACGAAACAGGGAAAGGATCCCTCATCTCGAGCTTGGAGGCGGAAACGGGTCTCCCCTGGATGTGTGCGGGACACCACGTGCTTCCTCTCGAGTGCAGACGGGTATGTCGTGGAACTTCTTGAGTTGCAGCAAGGGTGTGAAGGACCCTTTGGAAGGTCCAGTGGTTAGATGTGATTGGCCTCGAGAAGCCTCAGCGGAAATGGGCCTCATCTCGCCTGGAGGGCATAACCTCCTGGATTTTCTCGAGTTGCGGCAGGTGCTCTCGACTTACGACGGGGACCTCAGGGACCCGCTCTGGTGGCCTCAGGAAAGGCCAGTCCCCATGCGATTTCCTCGGGGGCCTCTCGGGATTCCTCTCCCCTCGATGCCGTGGCCTAAGACCTTGTGTTGTGTCGTGGCCGGAACATGAGGATTCCTCTCCAGTGCTGACATGGATCTTGGGGTACTTCTGGAGTCTCCCCAGGGGAGTCAGTCCTCGTCTCGAATGCGGGCATGCACT
This sequence comes from Ovis canadensis, assembly GCF_042477335.2. NCBI lineage: Eukaryota > Metazoa > Chordata > Mammalia > Artiodactyla > Bovidae > Ovis > Ovis canadensis. The sequence goes on from NC_091252.1 coordinate 8,214,576, forward strand.
TGCGCTTTCCTCCAGAGCGGTAGCAGAAGTGTCACGCAGTCCGCCGCATGGATCAAAGGATCTATGATTTTCCCTCGAGTCTTTCCCACGAGGCTTTCCCACGAGGCTTTCCCACAGGGCTGTCCCACGTGCACACGTGGTGGGAGTCGATCCTCGGCTTGAACTTCAAGGCAGTGCAGGGAAAACAGGTTCCTCTGGAATGGACTGACACATCTGGGGGACTCTTGGAATGGTGGCATGACCCTGGAGTTCCTCTCGCCTTTCCTGTGGAGAGCGCCTCCTCTTGAGATGCGACGGGAACGCCGGGAATTCTTTCCCTACGAAACAGGGAAAGGATCCCTCATCTCGCGCTAGGAGGCGGAAACGGGGCTCCCCTGGATGTGTGCGGGACACCACGTGCTTCCTCTCGAGTGTAGACGGGTATGTCGGGGAACTTCTTGAGTTGCAGCAAGGGTGTGAAGGACCCTTTGGAAGGTCGAGTGGTTAGATGTGATTGGCCTGGAGAAGCCTCAGCGGAAATGGGCCTCATCTCGCCTGGAGGGCAAAACCTCCTGGATTTTCTCGAGTTGCGGCAGGTGCTCTCGACTTACGACGGGGACCTCAGGGACCCGCTCTGGTGGCCTCAGGAAAGGCCAGTCCCCATGCGAGTTCCTCGGGGGCGTCTCGGGATTCCTCTCCCGTCGATGCCGGGGCCTAAGACCTTGTGTGGAGTCGGGGCTGGAACCTGAGGATTCCTCTCCAGTGCTGACATGGATCTTGGGGTACTTCTGGAGTCTCCCCAGGGGAGTCAGTCCTCGTCTCGAATGCGGGCATGCACTTGCGCTTTCCTCCAGAGCGGTAGCAGCAGTGTCACGCAGTCCGCTGCTTGGATCAAAGGATCTATGGTTTTCCCTCGAGTCTTTCCCACGAGGCTTTCCCACGATGCTTTCCCACAGGGCTGTCCCACGTGCACACGTGGTGGGAGTCGATCCTCGGCTTGAACGTCAAGGCAGTGCAGGGAAAACAGGTTCCTCTGGAATGGACTGACACATCTGGGGGACTCTTGGAATGGTGTCACGACCCTGGAGTTCCTCTTGCCTTTCCTGTGGAGAGCGCCTCCTCTTGAGATGCGACGGGAACGCCGGGAATTCTTTCCCTACGAAACAGGGAAAGGATCCCTCATCTCGAGCTAGGAGGCGGAAACGGGGCTCCCCTGGATGTGTCCGGGACACCACGTGCTTCCTCTCGAGTGGAGACGGGTATGTCGGGGAACATCTTGAGTTGCAGCAATGGTGTGAAGGACCCTTTGGAAGTTCCAGTGGTTAGATGTGATTGGCCTCGAGAAGCCTCAGCGGAAATGGGCCTCATCTCGCCTGGAGGGCAAAACCTCCTGGATTTTCTCGAGTTGCGGCAGGTGCTCTCGACTTACGACGGGGACCTCAGGGACCCGCTCTGGTTTCCTCAGGAAAGGCCAGTCCCCATGCGAGTTCCTCGGGGGCCTCTCGGGGTTCCTCTCCCGTCGATGCCCGGGCTAAGACCTTGTGTGGAGTCGGGGCCGGAACCTGAGGATTCCTCTCCAGTGCTGACATGGATCTTGGGGTACTTCTGGAGTCTCCCCAGGGGAGTCAGTCCTCGTCTCGAATGCGGGCATGCACTTGCGCTTTCCTCCAGAGCGGTAGCAGCAGTGTCACGCAGTCCACCGCGTGGATCAAAGGATCTATGGTTTTCCCTCGAGTCTTTCCCACGAGGCTTTCCCACGAGGCTTTCCCACAGGGCTGTCCCACGTGCACACGTGGTGGGAGTCGATCCTCGGCTTGAACGTCAATGCAGTGCAGGGAAAACAGGTTCCTCTGGAATGGACTGACACGTCTGGGGGACTCTTGGAATGGTGGCACGACCCTGGAGTTCCTCTCGCCTTTCCTGTGGAGAGCGCCTCCTCTTGAGATGCGACGGGAACGCCGGGAATTCTTTCCCTACGAAACAGGGAAAGGATCCCTCATCTCGAGCTAGGAGGCGGAAACGGGGCTCCCCTGGATGTGTGCGGGACACCACGTGCTTCCTCTCGAGTGCAGACGGGTATGTCGGGGAACTTCTTGAGTTGCAGCAAGGGTGTGAAGGACCCTTTGGAAGGTCCAGTGGTTAGATGTGATTGGCCTCGAGAAGCCTCAGCGGAAATGGGCCTCATCTCGCCTGGAGGGCATAACCTCCTGGATTTTCTCGAGTTGCGGCAGGTGCTCTCCACTTACGACGGGGACCTCAGGGACCCGCTCTGGTGGCCTCAGGAAAGGCCAGTCCCCATGCGATTTCCTCGGGGGCCTCTCGGGATTCCTCTCCCCTCGATGCCGTGGCCTAAGACCTTGTGTTGAGTCGGGGCCGGAACATGAGGATTCCTCTCCAGTGCTGACATGGATCTTGGGGTACTTCTGGAGTCTCCCCAGGGGAGTCAGTCCTCGTCTCGAATGCGGGCATGCACTTGCGCTTTCCTCCAGAGCGGTAGCAGCAGTGTCACGCATTCCGCCGCATGGATCAAAGGATCTATGGTTTTCCCTCGAGTCTTTCCCACGAGGCTTTCCCACGAGGCTTTCCCACAGGGCTGTCCCACGTGCACACGTGGTGGGAGTCGATCCTCGGCTTGAACGTCAAGGCAGTGCAGGGAAAATAGGTTCCTCTGGAATGGACTGACACATCTGGGGGACTCTTGGAATGGTGGCATGACCCTGGAGTTATTCTCGCCTTTTCTGTGGAGAGCGCCTCCTCTTGAGATGCGACGGGAACGCCGGGAATTCTTTCCCTAAGAAACAGGGAAAGGATACCTCATCTCGAGCTAGGAGGCGGAAACGGGGCTCCCCTGGATGTGTGCGGGACACCACGTGCTTCCTCTCGAGTGTAGACGGGTATGTCGGGGAATTTCTTGAGTTGCAGCAAGGGTGTGAAGGACCCTTTGGAAGGTCCAGTGGTTAGATGTGACTGGCCTGGAGAAGCCTCAGCGGAAATGGGCCTCATCTCGCCTGGAGGGCAAAACCTCCTGGATTTTCTCGAGTTGCGGCAGGTGCTCTCGACTTACGACGGGGACCTCTGGGAACCGCTCTGGTGGCCTCAGGAAAGGCCAGTCCCCATGCGAGTTCCTCGGGGCCTCTCGGGATTCTTCTCCCGTCGATGCCGGGGCCTAAGACCTTGTGTGGAGTCGGGGCCGGAACCTGAGGATTCCTCTCCAGTGCTGACATGGATCTTGGGGTACTTCTGGAGTCTCCCCAGGGGAGTCAGTCCTCGTCTCGAATGCGGGCATGCACTTGCGCTTTCCTCCAGAGCGGTAGCAGCAGTGTCACGCAGTCCGCCGCGTGCATCAAAGGATCTATGGTTTTCCCTCGAGTCTTTCCCACGAGGCTTTCCCACGAGGCTTTCCCACAGGGCTGTCCCACGTGCACACGTGGTGGGAGTCGATCCTCGGATTGAACGTCAAGGCAGTGCAGGGAAAACAGGTTCCTCTGGAATGGACTGACACATCTGGGGGACTCTTGGAATGGTGGCATGACCCTGGAGTTCCTCTCGCCTTTCCTGTGGAGAGCGCCTCCTCTTGAGATGCGACGGGAACGCCGGGAATTCTTTCCCTACGAAACAGGGAAAGGATCCCTCATCTCGAGCTAGGAGGCGGAAACGGGGCTCCCCTGGATGTGGGCGGGACATCACGTGCTTCCTCTAGATGGAGACGGGTATGTCGGGGAACTTCTTGAGTTGCAGCAATGGTGTGAAGGACCCTTTGGAAGTTCCAGTGGTTAGATGTGATTGGCCTCGAGAAGCCTCAGCGGAAATGGGCCTCGTCTCGCCTGGAGGGCAAAACCTCCTGGATTTTCTCGAGTTGCGACAGGTGCTCTCGACTTACGACGGGGACCTCAGGGACCCGCTCTGGTGGCCTCAGGAAAGGCCAGTCCCCATGCGAGTTCCTCGGGGGCCTCTCGGGATTCCTCTCCCTTCGATGCTGGGGCCTAAGCCCTTGTGTGGAGACGGGGCCGGAAACTGAGGATTCCTCTCCAGTGCTACATGGATCTTGGGGTACTTCTGGAGTCTCCCCAGGGGAGTCAGTCCTCGTCTCGAATGCGGGCATGCACTTGCGCTTTCCTCCAGAGCGGTAGCAGCAGTGTCACGCAGTCCGCTGCTTGGATCAAAGGATCTATGGTTTTCCCTCGAGTCTTTCCCACGAGGCTTTCCCACGATGCTTTCCCACAGGGCTGTCCCACGTGCACACGTGGTGGGAGTCGATCCTCGGCTTGAACGTCAAGGCAGTGCAGGGAAAACAGGTTCCTCTGGAATGGACTGACACATCTGGGGGACTCTTGGAATGGTGTCACGACCCTGGAGTTCCTCTTGCCTTTCCTGTGGAGAGCGCCTCCTCTTGAGATGCGACGGGAACGCCGGGAATTCTTTCCCTACGAAACAGGGAAAGGATCCCTCATCTCGAGCTAGGAGGCGGAAACGGGGCTCCCCTGGATGTGTCCGGGACACCACGTGCTTCCTCTCGAGTGGAGACGGGTATGTCGGGGAACATCTTGAGTTGCAGCAATGGTGTGAAGGACCCTTTGGAAGTTCCAGTGGTTAGATGTGATTGGCCTCGAGAAGCCTCAGCGGAAATGGGCCTCATCTCGCCTGGAGGGCAAAACCTCCTGGATTTTCTCGAGTTGCGGCAGGTGCTCTCGACTTACGACGGGGACCTCAGGGACCCGCTCTGGTTTCCTCAGGAAAGGCCAGTCCCCATGCGAGTTCCTCGGGGGCCTCTCGGGGTTCCTCTCCCGTCGATGCCGGGGCTAAGACCTTGTGTGGAGTCGGGGCCGGAACCTGAGGATTCCTCTCCAGTGCTGACATGGATCTTGGGGTACTTCTGGAGTCTCCCCAGGGGAGTCAGTCCTCGTCTCGAATGCGGGCATGCACTTGCGCTTTCCTCCAGAGCGGTAGCAGCAGTGTCACGCAGTCCGCCGCGTGGATCAAAGGATCTATGGTTTTCCCTCGAGTCTTTCCCACGAGGCTTTCCCACGAGGCTTTCCCACAGGGCTGTCCCACGTGCACACGTGGTGGGAGTCGATCCTCGGCTTGAACGTCAATGCAGTGCAGGGAAAACAGGTTCCTCTGGAATGGACTGACACGTCTGGGGGACTCTTGGAATGGTGGCACGACCCTGGAGTTCCTCTCGCCTTTCCTGTTGAGAGCACCTCCTCTTGAGATGCGACGGGAACGCCGGGAATTCTTTCCCTACGAAACAGGGAAAGGATCCCTCATCTCGAGCTAGGAGGCGGAAACGGGGCTCCCCTGGATGTGTGCGGGACACCACGTGCTTCCTCTCGAGTGCAGACGGGTATGTCGGGGAACTTCTTGAGTTGCAACAAGGGTGTGAAGGACCCTTTGGAAGGTCCAGTGGTTAGATGTGATAGGCCTCGAGAAGCCTCAGCGGAAATGGGCCTCATCTCGCCTGGAGGGCATAACCTCCTGGATTTTCTCGAGTTGCGGCAGGTGCTCTCGACTTACGACGGGGACCTCAGGGACCCGCTCTGGTGGCCTCAGGAAAGGCCAGTCCCCATGCGATTTCCTCGGGGGCCTCTCGGGATTCCTCTCCCCTCGATGCCGTGGCCTAAGACCTTGTGTTGAGTCGGGGCAGGAACATGAGGATTCCTCTCCAGTGCTGACATGGATCTTGGGGTACTTCTGGAGTCTCCCCAGGGGAGTCAGTCCTCGTCTCGAATGCGGGCATGCACTTGCGCTTTCCTCCAGAGCGGTAGCAGCAGTGTCACGCATTCCGCCGCATGGATCAAAGGATCTATGGTTTTCCCTCGAGTCTTTCCCACGAGGCTTTCCCACGAGGCTTTCCCACAGGGCTGTCCCACGTGCACACGTGGTGGGAGTCGATCCTCGGCTTGAACGTCAAGGCAGTGCAGGGAAAACAGGTTCCTCTGGAATGGACTGACACATCTGGGGGACTCTTGGAATGGTGGCATGACCCTGGAGTTCCTCTCGCCTTTCCTGTGGAGAGCGCCTCCTCTTGAGATGTGACGGGAACGCCGGGAATTCTTTCCCTACGAAACAGGGAAAGGATCCCTCATCTCGAGCTAGGAGGCGGAAACGGGGCTCCCCTGGATGTGTGCGGGACACCACGTGTTTCCTCTCGAGTGTAGCCGGGTATGTCGGGGAACTTCTTGAGTTGCAGCAAGGGTGTGAAGGACCCTTTGGAAGGTCCAGTGGTTAGATGTGATTGGCCTGGAGAAGCCTCAGCGGAAATGGGCCTCATCTCGCCTGGAGGGCAAAACCTCCTGGATTTTCTCGAGTTGCGGCAGGTGCTCTCGACTTACGACGGGGACCTCAGGGACCCGCTCTGATGGCCTCAGGAAAGGCCAGTCCCCATGCGAGTTCCTCGGGGGCGTCTCGGGATTCCTCTCCCGTCGATGCCGGGGCCTAAGAACTTGTGTGGAGTCGGGGCTGGAACCTGAGGATTCCTCTCCAGTGCTGACATGGATCTTGGGGTACTTCTGGAGTCTCCCCAGGGGAGTCAGTCCTCGTCTCGAATGCGGGCATGCACTTGCGCTTTCCTCCAGAGCGGTAGCAGCAGTGTCACGCAGTCCGCTGCGTGGATCAAAGGATCTATGGTTTTCCCTCGAGTCTTTCCCACGAGGCTTTCCCACGAGGCTTTCCCACAGGGCTGTCCCACGTGCACACGTGGTGGGAGTCGATCCTCGGCTTGAACGTCAAGGCAGTGCAGGGAAAACAGGTTCCTCTGGAATGGACTGACACATCTGGGGGACTCTTGGAATGGTGTCACGACCCTGGAGTTCCTCTTGCCTTTCCTGTGGAGAGCGCCTCCTCTTGAGATGCGACGGGAACGCCGGGAATTCTTTCCCTACGAAACAGGGAAAGGATCCCTCATCTCGAGCTAGGAGGCGGAAACGGGGCTCCCCTGGATGTGTGCGGGACCCCACGTGCTTCCTCTCGAGTGGAGACGGGTATGTCGGGGAACATCTTGAGTTGCAGCAAGGGTGTGAAGGACCCTTTGGAAGTTCCAGTGGTTAGATGTGATTGGCCTCGAGAAGCCTCAGCGGAAATGGGCCTCATCTCGCCTGGAGGGCAAAACCTCCTGGATTTTCTCGAGTTGCGGCAGGTGCTCTCGACGTACGACGGGGACCTCAGGGACCCGCTCTGTTTTCCTCAGGAAAGGCCAGTCCCCATGCGAGTTCCTCGGGGGCCTCTCGGGATTCCTCTCCCGTCGATGCCGGGGCCTAAGACCTTGTGTGGAGTCGGGGCCGGAACCTGAGGATTCCTCTCCAGTGCTGACATGGATCTTGGGGTACTTCTGGAGTCTCCCCAGGGGAGTCAGTCCTCGTCTCGAATGCGGGCATGCACTTGCGCTTTCCTCCAGAGCGGTAGCAGCAGTGTCACGCAGTCCGCCGCGTGGATCAAAGGATCTATGGTTTTCCCTCGAGTCTTTCCCACGAGGCTTTCCCACAGGGCTGTCCCACGTGCACACGTGGTGGGAGTCGATCCTCGGCTTGAACGTCAATGCAGTGCAGGGAAAACAGGTTCCTCTGGAATGGACTGACACATCTGGGGGACTCTTGGAATGGTGGCACGACCCTGGAGTTCCTCTCGCCTTTCCTGTGGAGAGCGCCTCCTCTTGAGATGCGACGGGAACGCCGGGAAATCTTTCCCTACGAAACAGGGAAAGGATCCCTCATCTCGAGCTAGGAGGCGGAAACGGGTCTCCCCTGGATGTGTGCGGGACACCACGTGCTTCCTCTCGAGTGCAGACAGGTATGTCGTGGAACTTCTTGAGTTGCAGCAAGGGTGTGAAGGACCCTTTGGAAGGTCCAGTGGTTAGATGTGATTGGCCTCGAGAAGCCTCAGCGGAAATGGGCCTCATCTCGCCTGGAGGGCATAACCTCCTGGATTTTCTCGAGTTGCGGCAGGTGCTCTCGACTTACGACGGGGACCTCAGGGACCCGCTCTGGTGGCCTCAGGAAAGGCCAGTCCCCATGCGATTTCCTCGGGGGCCTCTCGGGATTGCTCTCCCCTCGATGCCGTGGCCTAAGACCTTGTGTTGTGTCGTGGCCGGAACATGAGGATTCCTCTCCAGTGCTGACATGGATCTTGGGGTACTTCTGGAGTCTCCCCAGGGGAGTCAGTCCTCGTCTCGAATGCGGGCATGCACTTGCGCTTTCCTTCAGAGCGGTAGCAGAAGTGTCACGCAGTCCGCCGCATGGATCAAAGGATCTATGATTTTCCCTCGAGTCTTTCCCACGAGGCTTTCCCACGAGGCTTTCCCACAGGGCTGTCCCACGTGCACACGTGGTGGGAGTCGATCCTCGGCTTGAACTTCAAGGCAGTGCAGGGAAAACAGGTTCCTCTGGAATGGACTGACACATCTGGGGGACTCTTGGAATGGTGGCATGACCCTGGAGTTCCTCTCGCCTTTCCTGTGGAGAGCGCCTCCTCTTGAGATGCGACGGGAACGCCGGGAATTCTTTCCCTACGAAACAGGGAAAGGATCCCTCATCTCGAGCTAGGAGGCGGAAACGGGGCTCCCCTGGATGTGTGCGGGACACCACGTGCTTCCTCTCGAGTGTAGACGGGTATGTCGGGGAACTTCTTGAGTTGCAGCAAGGGTGTGAAGGACCCTTTGGAAGGTCGAGTGGTTAGATGTGATTGGCCTGGAGAAGCCTCAGCGGAAATGGGCCTCATCTCGCCTGGAGGGCAAAACCTCCTGGATTTTCTCGAGTTGCGGCAGGTGCTCTCGACTTACGACGGGGACCTCAGGGACCCGCTCTGGTGGCCTCAGGAAAGGCCAGTCCCCATGCGAGTTCCTCGGGGGCGTCTCGGGATTCCTCTCCCGTCGATGCCGGGGCCTAAGACCTTGTGTGGAGTCGGGGCTGGAACCTGAGGATTCCTCTCCAGTGCTGACATGGATCTTGGGGTACTTCTGGAGTCTCCCCAGGGGAGTCAGTCCTCGTCTCGAATGCGGGCATGCACTTGCGCTTTCCTCCAGAGCGGTAGCAGCAGTGTCACGCAGTCCGCTGCTTGGATCAAAGGATCTATGGTTTTCCCTCGAGTCTTTCCCACGAGGCTTTCCCACGATGCTTTCCCACAGGGCTGTCCCACGTGCACACGTGGTGGGAGTCGATCCTCGGCTTGAACGTCAAGGCAGTGCAGGGAAAACAGGTTCCTCTGGAATGGACTGACACATCTGGGGGACTCTTGGAATGGTGTCACGACCCTGGAGTTCCTCTTGCCTTTCCTGTGGAGAGCGCCTCCTCTTGAGATGCGACGGGAACGCCGGGAATTCTTTCCCTACGAAACAGGGAAAGGATCCCTCATCTCGAGCTAGGAGGCGGAAACGGGGCTCCCCTGGATGTGTCCGGGACACCACGTGCTTCCTCTCGAGTGGAGACGGGTATGTCGGGGAACATCTTGAGTTGCAGCAATGGTGTGAAGGACCCTTTGGAAGTTCCAGTGGTTAGATGTGATTGGCCTCGAGAAGCCTCAGCGGAAATGGGCCTCATCTCGCCTGGAGGGCAAAACCTCCTGGATTTTCTCGAGTTGCGGCAGGTGCTCTCGACTTACGACGGGGACCTCAGGGACCCGCTCTGGTTTCCTCAGGAAAGGCCAGTCCCCATGCGAGTTCCTCGGGGGCCTCTCGGGGTTCCTCTCCCGTCGATGCCGGGGCTAAGACCTTGTGTGGAGTCGGGGCCGGAACCTGAGGATTCCTCTCCAGTGCTGACATGGATCTTGGGGTACTTCTGGAGTCTCCCCAGGGGAGTCAGTCCTCGTCTCGAATGCGGGCATGCACTTGCGCTTTCCTCCAGAGCGGTAGCAGCAGTGTCACGCAGTCCGCCGCGTGGATCAAAGGATCTATGGTTTTCCCTCGAGTCTTTCCCACGAGGCTTTCCCACGAGGCTTTCCCACAGGGCTGTCCCACGTGCACACGTGGTGGGAGTCGATCCTCGGCTTGAACGTCAATGCAGTGCAGGGAAAACAGGTTCCTCTGGAATGGACTGACACGTCTGGGGGACTCTTGGAATGGTGGCACGACCCTGGAGTTCCTCTCGCCTTTCCTGTGGAGAGCGCCTCCTCTTGAGATGCGACGAGAACGCCGGGAATTCTTTCCCTACGAAACAGGGAAAGGATCCCTCATCTCGAGCTAGGAGGCGGAAACGGGGCTCCCCTGGATGTGTGCGGGACACCACGTGCTTCCTCTCGAGTGCAGACGGGTATGTCGGGGAACTTCTTGAGTTGCAGCAAGGGTGTGAAGGACCCTTTGGAAGGTCCAGTGGTTAGATGTGATTGGCCTCGAGAAGCCTCAGCGGAAATGGGCCTCATCTCGCCTGGAGGGCATAACCTCCTGGATTTTCTCGAGTTGCGGCAGGTGCTCTCGACTTACGACGGGGACCTCAGGGACCCGCTCTGGTGGCCTCAGGAAAGGCCAGTCCCCATGCGATTTCCTCGGGGGCCTCTCGGGATTCCTCTCCCCTCGATGCCGTGGCCTAAGACCTTGTGTTGAGTCGGGGCCGGAACATGAGGATTCCTCTCCAGTGCTGACATGGATCTTGGGGTACTTCTGGAGTCTCCCCAGGGGAGTCAGTCCTCGTCTCGAATGCGGGCATGCACTTGCGCTTTCCTCCAGAGCGGTAGCAGCAGTGTCACGCATTCCGCCGCATGGATCAAAGGATCTATGGTTTTCCCTCGAGTCTTTCCCACGAGGCTTTCCCACGAGGCTTTCCCACAGGGCTGTCCCACGTGCACACGTGGTGGGAGTCGATCCTCGGCTTGAACGTCAAGGCAGTGCAGGGAAAATAGGTTCCTCTGGAATGGACTGACACATCTGGGGGACTCTTGGAATGGTGGCATGACCCTGGAGTTATTCTCGCCTTTTCTGTGGAGAGCGCCTCCTCTTGAGATGCGACGGGAACGCCGGGAATTCTTTCCCTAAGAAACAGGGAAAGGATCCCTCATCTCGAGCTAGGAGGCGGAAACGGGGCTCCCCTGGATGTGTGCGGGACACCACGTGCTTCCTCTCGAGTGTAGACGGGTATGTCGGGGACCTTCTTGAGTTGCAGCAAGGGTGTGAAGGACCCTTTGGAAGGTCCAGTGGTTAGATGTGACTGGCCTGGAGAAGCCTCAGCGGAAATGGGCCTCATCTCGCCTGGAGGGCAAAACCTCCTGGATTTTCTCGAGTTGCGGCAGGTGCTCTCGACTTAAGACGGGGACCTCAGGGACCCGCTCTGGTGGCCTCAGGAAAGGCCAGTCCCCATGCGAGTTCCTTGGGGGCCTCTCGGGATTCCTCTCCCGTCGATGCCGGGGCCTAAGACCTTGTGTGGAGTCGGGGCCGGAACCTGAGGATTCCTCTCCAGTGCTGACATGGATCTTGGGGTACTTCTGGAGTCTCCCCAGGGGAGTCAGTCCTCGTCTCGAATGCGGGCATGCACTTGCGCTTTCCTCCAGAGCGGTAGCAGCAGTGTCACGCAGTCCGCCGCGTGGATCAAAGGATCTATGGTTTTCCCTCGAGTCTTTCCCACGAGGCTTTCCCACGAGGCTTTCCCACAGGGCTGTCACACGTGCACACGTGGTGGGAGTCGATCCTCGGCTTGAACGTCAAGGCAGTGCAGGGAAAACAGGTTCCTCTAGAATGGACTGACACATCTGGGGGACTCTTGGAATGGTGTCACGACCCTGGAGTTCCTCTCGCCTTTCCTGTGGAGAGCGCCTCCTCTTGAGATGCGACGGGAACGCCGGGAATTCTTTCCCTACGAAACAGGGAAAGGATCCCTCATCTCGAGCTAGGAGGCGGAAACGGGGCTCCCCTGGATGTGTGCGGGACCCCACGTGCTTCCTCTCGAGTGGAGACGGGTATGTCTGGGAACTTCTTGAGTTGCAGCAATGGTGTGAAGGACCCTTTGGAAGTTCCAGTGGTTAGATGTGATTGGCCTCGAGAAGCCTCAGCGGAAATGGGCCTCGTCTCGCCTGGAGGGCAAAACCTCCTGGATTTTCTCGAGTTGCGGCAGGTGCTCTCGACTTACGACGGGGACCTCAGGGACCCGCTCTGGTGGCCTCAGGAAAGGCCAGTCCCCATGCGAGTTCCTCGGGGGCATCTCGGGATTCCTCTCCCGTCGATGCTGGGGCCTAAGCCCTTGTGTGGAGACGGGGCCGGAAACTGAGGATTCCTCTCCAGTGCTACATGGATCTTGGGGTACTTCTGGAGTCTCCCCAGGGGAGTCAGTCCTCGTCTCGAATGCGGGCATGCACTTGCGCTTTCCTCCAGAGCGGTAGCAGCAGTGTCACGCAGTCCGCCGCGTGGATCAAAGGATCTATGGTTTTCCCTCGAGTCTTTCCCACGAGGCTTTCCCACGAGGCTTTCCCACAGGGCTGTCCCACGTGCACACGTGGTGGGAGTCGATCCTCGGCTTGAACGTCAAGGCAGTGCAGGGAAAACAGGTTCCTCTGGAATGGACTGACACATCTGGGGGACTCTTGGAATGGTGGCACGACCCTGGAGTTCCTCTCACCTTTCCTTTGGAGAGCGCCTCCTCTTTAGATGCGACGGGAACGCCGGGAATTCTTTCCCTACGAAACAGGGAAAGGATCCCTCATCTCGAGCTAGGAGGCGGAAACAGGGCTCCCCTGGATGTGTGCGGGACCCCACGTGCTTCCTCTCGAGTGCAGACGGGTATGTCGGGGAACTTCTTGAGTTGCAGCAATGGTGTGAAGGACCCTTTGGAAGTTCCAGTGGTTAGATGTGATTGGCCTCGAGAAGCCTCAGCGGAAATGGGCCTCATCTCGCCTGGAGGGCAAAACCTCCTGGATTTTCTCGAGTTGCGGCAGGTGCTCTCGACTTACGACGGGGACCTCAGGGACCCGCTCTGGTGGCCTCAGGAAAGGCCAGTCCCCATGCGAGTTCCTCGGGGGCCTCTCGGGATTCCTCTCCCATCAATGCCGGGGCCTAAGACCTTGTGTGGAGTCGGGGCCGGAACCTGAGGATCCCTCTCCAGGCTGACATGGATCTTGGGGTACTTCTGGAGTCTCCCCAGGGGAGTCAGTCTTCGTCTCGAATGCGGGCATGCACTTGCGCTTTCCTCCAGAGCGGTAGCAGCAGTGTCATGCAGTCCGCCAAATGGATCAAAGGATCTATGGTTTTCCCTCGAGTCTTTCCCACGAGGCTTTCCCACGAGGCTTTCCCACAGGGCTGTCCCACGTGCACACGTGGTGGGAGTCGATCCTCGGCTTGAACGTCAAGGCAGTGCAGGGAAAACAGGTTCCTCTGGAATGGACTGACACATCTGGGGGACTCTTGGAATGGTGGCATGACCCTGGAGTTCCTCTCGCCTTTCCTGTGGAGAGCGCCTCCTCTTGAGATGCGACGGGAACGCCGGGAATTCTTTCCCTACGAAACAGGGAAAGGATCCCTCATCTCGAGCTAGGAGGCGGAAACGGGGCTCCCCTGGATGTGTGCGTGACACCACGTGCTTCCTCTCGAGTGTAGACGCGTATGTCGGGGAACTTCTTGAGTTGCAGCAAGGGTGTGAAGGACCCTTTGGAAGGTCCAGTGGTTAGATGTGATTGGCCTCGAGAAGCCTCAGCGGAAATGGGCCTCATCTCGCCTGGAGGGCAAAACCTCCTGGATTTTCTCGAGTTGCGGCAGGTGCTCTCGACTTACGACGGGGACCTCAGGGACCCGCTCTGGTGGCCTCAGGAAAGGCCAGTCCCCATGCGAGTTCCTCGTGGGCCTCTCGGGATTTCTCTCCCGTCGATGCCGGGGCCTAAGACCTTGTGTGGAGTCGGGGCCGGAACCTGAGGATTCCTCTCCAGTGCTGACATGGATCTTGGGGTACTTCTGGAGTCTCCCCAGGGGAGTCAGTCCTCGTCTCGAATGCGGGCATGCACTTGCGCTTTCCTCCAGAGCGGTAGCAGCAGTGTCACGCAGTCCGCCGCGTGGATCAAAGGATCTATGGTTTTCCCTCGAGTCTTTCCCACGAGGCTTTCCCACGAGGCTTTCCCACAGGGCTGTCCCACGTGCACACGTGGTGGGAGTCGATCCTCGGCTTGAACGTCAAGGCAGTGCAGGGAAAACAGGTTCCTCTGGAATGGACTGACACATCTGGGGGACTCTTGGAATGGTGTCACGACCCTGGAGTTCCTCTCGCCTTTCCTGTGGAGAGCGCCTCCTCTTGAGATGCGACGGGAACGCCGGGAATTCTTTCCCTACGAAACAGGGAAAGGATCCCTCATCTCGAGCTAGGAGGCGGAAACAGGGCTCCCCTGGATGTGTGCGGGACCCCACGTGCTTCCTCTCGAGTGGAGACGGGTATGTCGGGGAACTTCTTGAGTTGCAGCAATGGTGTGAAGGACCCTTTGGAAGTTCCAGTGGTTAGAAGTGATTAGCCTCGAGAAGCCTCAGCGGAAATGGGCCTCATCTCGCCTGGAGGGCAAAACCTCCTGGATTTTCTCGAGTTGCGGCAGGTGCTCTCGACTTACGACGGGGACCTCAGGGACCCGCTCTGCTGGCCTCAGGAAAGGCCAGTCCCCATGCGAGTTCCTCGGGGGCCTCTCGGGATTCCTCTCCCGTCGATGCCGGGGTCTAAGACCTTGTGTGGAGTCGGGGCCGGAACCTGAGGATTCCTCTCCAGTGCTGACATGGATCTTGGGGTACTTCTGGAGTCTCCCCAGGGGAGTCAGTCCTCGTCTCGAATGCGGGCATGCACTTGCGCTTTCCTCCAGAGCGGTAGCAGCAGTGTCACGCAGTCCGCCGCGTGCATCAAAGGATCTATGTTTTTCCCTCGAGTCTTTCCCACGAGGATTTCCCACGAGGCTTTCCCACAGGGCTGTCCCACGTGCACACGTGGTGGGAGTCGATCCTCGGCTTGAACGTCAAGGCAGTGCAGGGAAAACAGGTTCGTCTGGAATGGACTGACACATCTGGGGGACTCTTGGAATGGTGGCATGACCCTGGAGTTCCTCTCCCCTTTCCTGTGGAGAGCACCTCCTCTTGAGATGCGACGGGAACGCCGGGAATTCTTTACCTACGAAACAGGGAAAGGATCCCTCATCTTCTGCTAGGAGGCGGAAACGGGGCTCCCGTGGATGTGTGCGGGACACCACGTGCTTCCTCTCGAGTGCAGACGGGTATGTCGGGGAACTTCTTGAGTTGCAGCAAGGGTGTGAAGGACCCTTTGAAAGGTCCAGTTGTTAGATGTGATTGGCCTCGAGAAGCCTCAGCGGAAATGGGCCTCATCTCGCCTGGAGGGCAAAACCTCCTGGATTTTCTCAAGTTGCGGCAGGTGCTCTCGACTTACGACAGGGACCTCAGGGACCCGCTCTGGTGGCCTCAGGAAAGGCCAGTCCCCATGCGAGTTCCTCGGGGGCCTCTCGGGATTCCTCTCCCGTCGATGCCGTGGCCTAAGACCTTGTGTGGAGTCGGGGCCGGAATCTGAGGATTCCTCTCCAGTGCTGACATGGATCTTGGGGTACTTCTGGAGTCTCCCCAGGGGAGTCAGTCCTCGTCTCGAATGCGGGCATGCACTTGCGCTTTTCTCCAGAGCGGTAGCAGCAGTGTCACGCAGTCTGCCGCGTGGATCAAAGGATCTATGGTTTTCCCTCGAGTCTTTCCCACGAGGCTTTCCCACGAGGCTTTCCCACAGGGCTGTCCCACGTGCACACGTGGTGGGAGTCGATCCTCGGCTTGAACGTCAAGGCAGTGCAGGGAAAACAGGTTCCTCTGGAATGGACTGACACATCTGGGGGACTCTTGGAATGGTGTCATGACCCTGGAGTTCCTCTCGCCTTTCCTGAGGAGAGCGCCTCCTCTTGAGATGCGACGGGAACGCCGGGAATTCTTTCCCTACTAAACAGGGAAAGGATCCCTCATCTCGAGCTAGGAGGCGGAAACGGGGCTCCCCTGGATGTGTGCGGGACACCACGTGCTTCCTCTCGAGTGCAGACGGGTATGTCGGGGAACTTCTTGAGTTGCAACAAGGGTGTGAAGGACCCTTTGGAAGGTCCAGTGGTTAGATGTGATTGGCCTCGAGAAGCCTCAGCGGAAATGGGCCTCATCTCGCCTGGAGGGCATAACCTCCTGGATTTTCTCGAGTTGCGGCAGGTGCTCTCGACTTATGACGGGGACCTCAGGGACCCGCTCTGGTGGCCTCAGGAAAAGCCAGTCCCCATGCGATTTCCTCGGGGGCCTCTCGGGATTTCTCTCCCGTCGATGCCGTGGCCTAAGACCTTGTGTTGAGTCGGGGCCGGAACATGAGGATTCCTCTCCAGTGCTGACATGGATCTTGGGGTACTTCTGGAGTCTCCCCAGGGGAGTCAGTCCTCGTCTCGAATGCGGGCATGCACTTGCGCTTTCCTCCAGAGCGGTAGCAGCAGTGTCACGCATTCCGCCGCATGGAACAAAGGATCTATGGTTTTCCCTCGAGTCTTTCCCACGAGGCTTTCCCACGAGGCTTTCCCACAGGGCTGTCCCACGTGCACACGTGGTGGGAGTCGATCCTCGGCTTGAACGTCAAGGCAGTGCAGGGAAAACAGGTTCCTCTGGAATGGACTGACACATCTGGGGGACTCTTGGAATGGTGGCATGACCCTGGAGTTCCTCTTGCCTTTCCTGTGGAGAGCGCCTCCTCTTGAGATGCGACGGGAATGCCGGGAATTCTTTCCCTACGAAACAGGGAAAGGATCCCTCATCTCGAGCTAGGAGGCGGAAACGGGGCTCCCCTGGATGTGTGCGGGACACCACGTGCTTCCTCTCGAGTGTAGACGGGTATGTCGGGGAACTTTTTGAGTTGCAGCAAGGGTGTGAAGGACCCTTTGGAAGGTCCAGTGGTTAGATGTGATTGGCCTGCAGAAGCCTCAGCGGAAATGGGCCTCATCTCGCCTGGAGGGCAAAACCTCCTGGATTTTCTCGAGTTGCGGCAGGTGCTCTCGACTTATGACGGGGACCTCAGGGACCCGCTCTGCTGGCCTCAGGAAAGGCCAGTCCCCATGCGAGTTCCTCGGGGGCGTCTCGGGATTCCTCTCCCGTCGATGCCGGGGCCTAAGACCTTGTGTGGAGTCGGGGCTGGAACCTGAGGATTCCTCTCCAGTGCTGACATGGATCTTGGGGTACTTCTGGAGTCTCCCCAGGGGAGTCAGTCCTCGTCTCGAATGCGGGCATGCACTTGCGCTTTCCTCCAGAGCGGTAGCAGCAGTGTCACGCAGTCCGCTGCGTGGATCAAAGGATCTATGGTTTTCCCTCGAGTCTTTCCCACGAGGCTTTCCCACGAGGCTTTCCCACAGGGCTGTCCCACGTGCACACGTGGTGGGAGTCGATCCTCGGCTTGAACGTCAAGGCAGTGCAGGGAAAACAGGTTCCTCTGGAATGGACTGACACATCTGGGGGACTCTTGGAATGGTGTCACGACCCTGGAGTTCCTCTTGCCTTTCCTGTGGAGAGCGCCTCCTCTTGAGATGCGACGGGAACGCCGGGAATTCTCTCCCTACGAAACAGGGAAAGGATCCCTCATCTCGAGCTAGGAGGCGGAAACGGGGCTCCCCTGGATGTGTGCGGGACCCCACGTGCTTCCTCTCGAGTGGAGACGGGTATGTCGGGGAACATCTTGAGTTGCAGCAATGGTGTGAAGGACCCTTTGGAAGTTCCAGTGGTTAGATGTGATTGGCCTCGAGAAGCCTCAGCGGAAATGGGCCTCATCTCGCCTGGAGGGCAAAACCTCCTGGATTTTCTCGAGTTGCGGCAGGTGCTCTCGACTTACGATGGGGACCTCAGGGACCCGCTCTGGTTTCCTCAGGAAAGGCCAGTCCCCATGCGAGTTCCTCGGGGGCCTCTCGGGATTCCTCTCCCGTCGATGCCGTGGCCTAAGACCTTGTGTGGAGTCGGGGCCGGAACCTGAGGATTCCTCTCCAGTGCTGACATGGATCTTGGGGTACTTCTGGAGTCTCCCCAGGGGAGTCAGTCCTCGTCTCGAATGCGGGCATGCACTTGCGCTTTCCTCCAGAGCGGTAGCAGCAGTGTCACGCAGTCCGCCGCGTGGATCAAAGGATCTATGGTTTTCCCTCGAGTCTTTCCCACGAGGCTTTCCCACGAGGCTTTCCCACAGGGCTGTCCCACGTGCACACGTGGTGGGAGTCGATCCTCGGCTTGAACGTCAATGCAGTGCAGGGAAAACAGGTTCCTATGGAATGGACTGACACATCTGGGGGACTCTTGGAATGGTGGCACGACCCTGGAGTTCCTGTCGCCTTTCCTGTGGAGAGCGCCTACTCTTGAGATGCGACGGGAACGCCGGGAATTCTTTCCCTACTAAACAGGGAAAGGATCCCTCATCTCGAGCTAGGAGGCCGAAACGGGGCTCCCCTGGATGTGTGCGGGACATCACGTGCTTCCTCTCGAGTGCAGACGGGTATGTCGGGGAACTTCTTGAGTTGCAGCACGGGTGTGAAGGACCCTTTGGAAGGTCCAGTGGTTAGATGTGATTGGCCTCGAGAAGCCTCAGCAGAAATGGGCCTCATCTCGCCTGGAGGGCATAACCTCCTGGATTTTCTCGAGTTGCGGCAGGTGCTCTCGACTTACGATGGGGACCTCAGGGACCCGCCCTGGTGGCCTCAGGAAAGGCCAGTCCCCATGCGATTTCCTCGGGGGCCTCTCGGGATTCCTCTCCCCTCGATGCCGTGCCCTAAGACCTTGTGTGGAGTCGGGGCCGGAACCTGAGGATTCCTCTCCAGTGCTGACATGGATCTTGGGGTACTTCTGGAGTCTCCCCAGGGGAGTCAGTCCTCGTCTCGAATGCGGGCATGCACTTGCGCTTTCCTCCAGAGCGGTAGCAGCAGTGTCACGCAGTCCGCCGCGTGGATCAAAGGATCTATGGTTTTCCCTCGAGTCTTTCCCACGAGGCTTTCCCACGAGGCTTTCCCACAGGGCTGTCCCACGTGCACACGTGGTGGGAGTCGATCCTCGGCTTGAACGTCAAGGCAGTGCAGGGAAAACAGGTTCCTCTGGAATGGACTGACACATCTGGGGGACTCTTGGAATGGTGGCACGACCCTGGAGTTCCTCTCGCCTTTCCTGTGGAGAGCGCCTCCTCTTGAGATGCGACGGGAACGCCGGGAATTCTTTCCCTACGAAACAGGGAAAGGATCCCTCATCTCGAGCTAGGAGGCGGAAACGGGGCTCCCCTGGATGTGTGCGGGACCCACGTGCTTCCTCTCGAGTGCAGACGGGTATGTCGGGGAACTTCTTGAGTTGCAGCAAGGGTGTGAAGGACCCTTTGGAAGTTCCAGTGGTTAGATGTGATTGGCCTCGAGAAGCCTCAGCGGAAATGGGCCTCATCTCGCCTGGAGGGCAAAACCTCCTGGATTTTCTCGAGTTGCGGCAGGTGCTCTCGACTTACGACGGGGACCTCAGGGACCCGCTCTGGTGGCCTCAGGAAAGGCCAGTCCCCATGCGAGTTCCTCGTGGGCCTCTCGGGATTCCTCTCCCGTCGATCCCGGGGCCTAAGACCTTGTGTGGAGTCGGGGCCGGAACCTGAGGATTCCTCTCCAGTGCTGACATGGATCTTGGGGTACTTCTGGAGTCTCCACAGGGGAGTCAGTCCTCGTCTCGAATGCGGGCATGCACTTGCGCTTTCCTCCAGAGCGGTAGCAGCAGTGTCACGCAGTTCGCCGCGTAGATCAAAGGATCTATGGTTTTCCCTCGAGTCTTTCCCACGAGTCTTTCCCACGAGGCTTTCCCACAGGGCTGTCCCACGTGCACACGTGGTGGGAGTCGATCCTCGGCTTGAACGTCAAGGCAGTGCAGGGAAAACAGGTTCCTCTGGAATGGACTGACACATCTGGGGGACTCTTGGAATGGTGTCACGACCCTGGAGTTCCTCTCGCCTTTCCTGTGGAGAGCGCCTCCTCTTGAGATGCGACGGGAACGCCGGGAATTCTTTCCCTACGAAACAGGGAAAGGATCCCTCATCTCGAGCTAGGAGGCGGAAACGGGGCTCCCCTGGATGTGTGCGGGACCTTCGTGCTTCCTCTCGAGTGGAGACGGGTATGTCGGGGACCTTCTTGAGTTGCAGCAAGGGTGTGAAGGACCCTTTGGAAGTTCCAGTGGTTAGATGTGATTAGCCTCGAGAAGCCTCAGCGGAAATGGGCCTCATCTCGCCTGGAGGGCAAAACCTCCTGGATTTTCTCGAGTTGCGGCAGGTGCTCTCGACTTACGACGGGGACCTCAGGGACCCGCTCTGGTGGCCTCAGGAAAGGCCAGTCCCCATGCGAGTTCCTCGGGGGCCTCTCGGGATTCCTCTCCCATCTATGCCGGGGCCTAAGACCTTGTGTGGAGTCGGGGCCGGAACCTGAGGATCCCTCTCCAGTGCTGACATGGATCTTGGGGTACTTCTGGAGTCTCCCCAGGGGAGTCAGTCTTCGTCTCGAATGCGGGCATGCACTTGCGCTTTCCTCCAGAGCGGTTGCAGCAGTGTCATGCAGTCCGCCCCATGGATCAAAGGATCTATGGTTTTCCCTCGAGTCTTTCCCACGAGGCTTTCCCACGAGGCTTTCCCACAGGGCTGTCCCACGTGCACACGTGGTGGGAGTCGATCCTCGGCTTGAACGTCAAGGCAGTGCAGGGAAAACAGGTTCCTCTGGAATGGACTGACACATCTGGGGGACTCTTGGAATGGTGGCATGACCCTGGAGTTCCGCTCGCCTTTCCTGTGGAGAGCGCCTCCTCTTGAGATGCGACGGGAACGCCGGGAATTCTTTCCCTACTAAACAGGGAAAGGATCCCTCATCTCGAGCTAGGAGGCGGAAACGGGGCTCCCCTGGATGTGTGCGTGACACCACGTGCTTCCTCTCGAGTGCAGACGCGTATGTCGGGGAACTTCTTGAGTTGCAGCAAGGGTGTGAAGGACCCTTTTGGAAGGTCCAGTGGTTAGATGTGATTGGCCTGGAGAAGCCTCAGAGGAAATGGGCCTCATCTCGCCTGGAGGGCAAAACCTCCTGGATTTTCTCGAGTTGCGGCAGGTGCTCTCGACTTACGACGGGGACCTCAGGGACCCGCTCTGGTGGCCTCAGGAAAGGCCAGTCCCCATGCGAGTTTTTCGGGGGCCTCTCGGGATTCCTCTCCCGTCGATGCCGGGGCCTAAGACCTTGTGTGGAGTCGGGGCTGGAACCTGAGGATTCCTCTCCAGTGCTGACATGGATCTTGGGGTACTTCTGGAGTCTCCCCAGGGGAGTCAGTCCTCGTCTCGAATGCGGGCATGCACTTGCGCTTTCCTCCAGAGCGGTAGCAGCAGTGTCACGCAGTCCGCCGCGTGGATCAAAGGATCTATGGTTTTCCCTCGAGTCTTTCCCACGAGGCTTTCCCACGAGGCTTTCCCACAGGGCTGTCCCACGTGCACACGTGGTGGGAGTCGATCCTCGGCTTGAACGTCAAGGCAGTGCAGGGAAAACAGGTTCCTCTGGAATGGACTGACACATCTGGGGGACTCTTGGAATGGTGGCACGACCCTGGAGTTCCTGTCGCCTTTCCTGTGGAGAGCGCCTCCTCTTGAGATGCGACGGGAACGCCGGGAATTCTTTCCCTACGAAACAGGGAAAGGATCCCTCATCTCGAGCTAGGAGGCGGAAACGGGGCTCCCCTGGATGTGTGGGGGACACCACGTGCTTCCTCTCGAGTGCAGACGGGTATGTCGGGGAACTTCTTGAGTTGCAGCAAGGGTGTGAAGGACCCTTTGGAAGTTCCAGTGGTTAGATGTGATTGGCCTCGAGAAGCCTCAGCGGAAATGGGCCTCATCTCGCCTGGAGGGCAAAACCTCCTGGATTTTCTCGAGTTGCGGCAGGTGCTCTCGACTTACGACGGGGACCTCAGGGACCCGCTCTGGTGGCCTCAGGAAAGGCCAGTCCCCATGCGAGTTCCTCGGGGGCCTCTCAGGATTCCTCTCCCGTCGATGCCGGGGCCTAAGACCTTGTGTGGAGTCGGGGCCGGAACCTGAGGATTCCTCTCCAGTGCTGACATGGATCTTGGGGTACTTCTGGAGTCTCCCCAGGGGAGTCAGTCCTCGTCTCGAATGCGGGCATGCACTTGCGCTTTCCTCCAGAGCGGATTGCAGCAGTGTCACGCAGTCCGCCGCGTGGATCAAAGGATCTATGGTTTTCCCTCGAGTCTTTCCCACGAGGCTTTCCCACGAGGCTTTCCCACAGGGCTGTCCCACGTGCACACGTGGTGGGAGTCGATCCTCGGCTTGAACGTCAAGGCAGTGCAGGGAAAACAGGTTCCTCTGGAATGGACTGACACATCTGGGGGACTCTTGGAATGGTGGCATGACCCTGGAGTTCCTCTCGCCTTTCCTGTGGAGAGCGCCTCCTCGTGAGATGCGACGGGAACGCCGGGAATTCTTTCCCTACGAAACAGGGAAAGGATCCCTCATCTCGAGCTAGGAGGAGGAAACGGGGCTCCCCTGGATGTGAGCGGGACACCACGTGCTTCCTCTAGAGTGGAGACGGTTATGTCGGGGAACTTCTTGAGTTGCAGCAAGGGTGTGAAGGACCCTTTGGAACTTCCAGTGGTTAGATGTGATTGGTCTCGAGAAGCCTCAGCGGAAATGGGCCTCATCTCGCCTGGAGGGCAAAACATCCTGGATTTTCTCGAGTTGCGGCAGGTGCTCTCGACTTACGACGGGGACCACAGGGAACCGCTCTGGTGGCCTCAGGAAAGGCCAGTCCCCATGCGAGTTCCTCGGGGGCCTCTCAGGATTACTCTCCCGTCGATGCCGGGGCCTAAGACCTTGTGTGGAGTCGGGGCCGGAACCTGAGGATTCCTCTCCAGTGCTGACATGGATCTTGGGGTACTTCTGGAGTCTCCCCAGGGGAGTCAGTCCTCGTCTCGAATGCGGGCATGCACTTGCGCTTTCCTCCAGAGCGGTAGCAGCAGTGTCACGCAGTCCGCCGCGTGGATCAAAGGATCTATGGTTTTCCCTCGAGTCTTTCCCACAAGGCTTTCCCACGAGGCTTTCCCACAGGGCTGTCCCACGTGCACACGTGGTGGGAGTCGATCCTCGGCTTGAACGTCAAGGCAGTGCAGGGAAAACAGGTTCGTCTGAAATGGACTGACACATCTGGGGGACTCTTGGAATGGTGGCATGACCCTGGAGTTCCTCTCGCCTTTCCTGTGGAGAGCGCCTCCTCTTGAGATGCGACGGGAACGCCGGGAATTCTTTCCCTACGAAACAGGGAAAGGATCCCTCATCTCGAGCTAGGAGGCGGAAACGGGGCTCCCCTGGATGTGTGCGGGACCCACGTGCTTCCTCTCGAGTGGAGTCGGGTATGTCGGGGAACTTCTTGAGTTGCAGCAAGGGTGTGAAGGACCCTTTGGAAGTTCCAGTGGTTAGACGTGATTAGCCTCGAGAAGCCTCAGCGGAAATGGGCCTCATCTCGCCTGGAGGGCAAAACCTCCTGGATTTTCTCGAGTTGCGGCAGGTGCCTCGACTTACAACGGGGACCTCCGGGACCCGCTCTGGTGGCCTCAGGAAAGGCCAGTCCCCATGCGAGTTCGTCGGGGGCCTCTCGGGATTCCTCTCCCGTCGATGCCGGGGCCTAAGACCTTGTGTGGAGTCGGGGCCGGAACCTGAGGATTCCTCTCCAGTGCTGACATGGATCTTGGGGTACTTCTGGAGTCTCCCCAGGGGAGTCAGTCCTCGTCTCGAATGCGGGCATGCACTTGCGCTTTCCTCCAGAGCGGTAGCAGCAGTGTCACGCAGTCCGCCGCGTGGATCAAAGTATCTATGGTTTTCCCTCGAGTCTTTCCCACGAGGCTTTCCCACGAGGCTTTCCCACAGGGCTGTCCCACGTGCACACGTGGTGGGAGTCGATCCTCGGCTTGAACGTCAAGGCAGTGCAGGGAAAACAGGTTCCTCTGGAATGGACTGACACATCTGGGGGACTCTTGGAATGGTGTCACGACCCTGGAGTTCCTCTCGCCTTTCCTGTGGAGAGCGCCTCCTCTTGAGATGCGACGGGAACGCCGGGAATTCTTTCCCTACGAAACAGGGAAAGGATCCCTCATCTCGAGCTAGGAGGCGGAAACGGGGCTCCCCTGGATGTGTGCGGGACCTTCGTGCTTCCTCTCGAGTGTAGACGGGTATGTCGGGGACCTTCTTGAGTTGCAGCAAGGGTGTGAAGGACCCTTTGGATGTTCCAGTGGTTAGATGTGATTAGCCTCGAGAAGCCTCAGCGGAAATGGGCCTCATCTCGCCTGGAGGGCAAAACCTCCTGGATTTTCTCGAGTTGCGGCAGGTGCGCTCGACTTACGACGGGGACCTCAGGGACCCGCTCTGGTGGCCTCAGGAAAGGCCAGTCCCCATGCGAGTTCCTCGGGGGCCTCTCGGGATTCCTCTCCCATCTATGCCGGGGCCTAAGACCTTGTGTGGAGTCGGGGCCGGAACCTGAGGATCCCTCTCCAGTGCTGACATGGATCTTGGGGTACTTCTGGAGTCTCCCCAGGGGAGTCAGTCTTCGTCTCGAATGCGGGCATGCACTTGCGCTTTCCTCCAGAGCGGTTGCA
This sequence comes from Ovis canadensis, assembly GCF_042477335.2. NCBI lineage: Eukaryota > Metazoa > Chordata > Mammalia > Artiodactyla > Bovidae > Ovis > Ovis canadensis. Next base: position 8,239,117 of record NC_091252.1, read on the forward strand.
GCAGTGTCATGCAGTCCGCCCCATGGATCAAAGGATCTATGGTTTTCCCTCGAGTCTTTCCCACGAGGCTTTCCCACGAGGCTTTCCCACAGGGCTGTCCCACGTGCACACGTGGTGGGAGTCGATCCTCGGCTTGAACGTCAAGGCAGTGCAGGGAAAACAGGTTCCTCTGGAATGGACTGACACATCTGGGGGACTCTTGGAATGGTGGCACGACCCTGGAGTTCCTCTCGCCTTTCCTGTGGAGAGCGCCTCCTCTTGAGATGCGACGGGAACGCCGGGAATTCTTTCCCTAGGAAACAGGGAAAGGATCCCTCATCTCGAGCTAGGAGGCGGAAACGGGGCTCCCCTGGATGTGTGCGGGACCCCACGTGCTTCCTCTCGAGTGGAGACGGGTATGTCGGGGAACTTCTTGAGTTGCAGCAATGGTGTGAAGGACCCTTTGGAAGTTCCAGTGGTTAGATGTGATTGGCCTCGAGAAGCCTCAGCGGAAATGGGCCTCATCTCGCCTGGAGGGCAAAACCTCCTGGATTTTCTCGAGTTGCGGCAGGTGCTCTCGACTTACGACGGGCACCACAGGGACCCGCTCTGCTGGCCTCAGGAAAGGCCAGTCCCAATGCGAGTTCCTCGGGGGCCGCTCGGGATTCCTCTCCCGTCGATGCCGGGGCCTAAGACCTTGTGTGGAGTCGGGGCCGGAACCTGAGGATTCCTCTCCAGTGCTGACATGGATCTTGGGGTACTTCTGGAGTCTCCCCAGGGGAGTCAGTCCTCGTCTCGAATGCGGGCATGCACTTGCGCTTCCTCCAGAGCGGTAGCAGCAGTGTCACGCAGTCCGCCGTGTGGATCAAAGGATCTATGGTTTTCCCTCGAGTCTTTCCCACAAGGCTTTCCCACGAGGCTTTCCCACAGGGCTGTCCCACGTGCACACGTGGTGGGAGTCGATCCTCGGCTTGAACGTCAAGGCAGTGCAGGGAAAACAGGTTCGTCTGAAATGGACTGACACATCTGGGGGACTCTTGGAATGGTGGCATGACCCTGGAGTTCCTCTCGCCTTTCCTGTGGAGAGCGCCTCCTCTTGAGATGCGACGGGAACGCCGGGAATTCTTTCCCTACGAAACAGGGAAAGGATCCCTCATCTCGAGCTAGGAGGCGGAAACGGGGCTCCCCTGGATGTGTGCGGGACACCACGTGCTTCCTCTCGAGTGCAGACGGGTATGTCGGGGAACTTCTTGAGTTGCAGCAAGGGTGTGAAGGACCCTTTGGAAGTTCCAGTGGTTAGATGTGATTGGCCTCGAGAAGCCTCAGCGAAAATGGGCCTCATCTCGCCTGGAGGGCAAAACCTCCTGGATTTTCTCGAGTTGCGGCAGGTGCTCTCGACTTACGACGGGGACCTCAGGGAACCGCTCTGGTGGCCTCAGGAAAGGCCAGTCCCCATGCGAGTTCCTTGGGGGCCTCTCGGGATTCCTCTCCCGTCGATGCCGGGGCCTAAGACCTTGTGTGGAGTCGGGGCCGGAACCTGAGGATTCCTCTCCAGTGCTGACATGGATCTTGGGGTACTTCTGGAGTCTCCCCAGGGGAGTCAGTCCTCGTCTCGAATGCGGGCATGCACTTGCGCTTTCCTCCAGAGCGGATTGCAGCAGTGTCACGCAGTCCGCCGCGTGGATCAAAGGATCTATGGTTTTCCCTCGAGTCTTTCCCACGAGGCTTTCCCACGAGGCTTTCCCACAGGGCTGTCCCACGTGCACACGTGGTGGGAGTCGATCCTCGGCTTGAACGTCAAGGCAGTGCAGGGAAAACAGGTTCCTCTGGAATGGACTGACACATCTGGGGGACTCTTGGAATGGTGTCACGACCCTGGAGTTCCTCTCGCCTTTCCTGTGGAGAGCGCCTCCTCTTGAGATGCGACGGGAACGCCGGGAATTCTTTCCCTACGAAACAGGGAAAGGATCCCTCATCTCGAGCTAGGAGGCGGAAACGGGGCTCCCCTGGATGTGTGCGGGACCCACGTGCTTCCTCTCGAGTGGAGTCGGGTATGTCGGGGAACTTCTTGAGTTGCAGCAAGGGTGTGAAGGACCCTTTGGAAGTTCCAGTGGTTAGACGTGATTAGCCTCGAGAAGCCTCAGCGGAAATGGGCCTCATCTCGCCTGGAGGTGAAAACCTCCTGGATTTTCTCGAGTTGCGGCAGGTGCTCTCGACTTACGACGGGGACCTCCGGGACCCGCTCTGGTGGCCTCAGGAAAGGCCAGTCCCCATGCGAGTTCGTCGGGGGCCTCTCGGGATTCCTCTCCCGTCGATGCCGGGGCCTAAGACCTTGTGTGGAGTCGGGGCCGGAACCTGAGGATTCCTCTCCAGTGCTGACATGGATCTTGGGGTACTTCTGGAGTCTCCCCAGGGGAGTCAGTCCTCGTCTCGAATGCGGGCATGCACTTGCGCTTTCCTCCAGAGCGGTAGCAGCAGTGTCACGCAGTCCGCCGCGTGGATCAAAGGATCTATGGTTTTCCCTCGAGTCTTTCCCACGAGGCTTTCCCACAGGGCTGTCCCACGTGCACACGTGGTGGGAGTCGATCCTCGGCTTGAACGTCAAGGCAATGCAGGGAAAACAGGTTCCTCTGGAATGGACTGACACATCTGGGGGACTCTTGGAATGGTGTCACGACCCTGGAGTTCCTCTCGCCTTTGTGGAGAGCGCCTCCTCTTGAGATGCGACGGGAACGCCGGGAATTCTTTCCCTATGAAACAGGGAAAGGATCCCTCATCTCGAGATAGGAGGCGGAAAAGGGGCTCCCCTGGATGTGTGCGGGACACAACGTGCTTCCTCTCGAGTGGAGACGGGTAGGTCGGGGAACTTCTTGAGTTGCAGCAATGGTGTGAAGGACTCTTTGGAAGTTCCAGTGGTTAGATGTGATTGGCCTCGAGAAGCCTCAGCGGAAATGGGCCTCATCTCGCCTGGAGGGCAAAACCTCCTGGATTTTCTCGAGTTGCGGCAGGTCCTCTCGACTTACGACGGGGACCTCAGGGAACCGCTCTGGTGGCCTCAGGAAAGGCCAGTCCCCATGCGAGTTCCTCGGGGGCGTCTCTGGATTCCTCTCCCGTCGATGCCGGGGCCTAAGACCTTGTGTGGAGTCGGGGCCGGAACCTGAGGATTCCTCTCCAGTGCTGACATGGATCTTGGGGTACTTCTGGAGTCTCCCCAGGGGAGTCAGTCCTCGTCTCGAATGCGGGCATGCACTTGGGCTTTCCTCCAGAGCGGCAGCGGCAGTGTCACGCAGTCCGCCGCATGGATCAAAGGATCTATGGTTTTCCCTCGAGTCTTTCCCACGAGGCTTTCCCACGAGGCTTTCCCACAGGGCTGTCCCATGTGCACACGTGGTGGGAGTCGATCCTCGGCTTGAACGTCAAGGCAGTGCAGGGAAAACAGGTTCCTCTGGAATGGACTGACACATCTGGGGGACTCTTGGAATGGTGGCATTACCCTGGAGTTCCTCTCGCCTTTCCTGTGGAGAGCGCCTCCTCTTGAGATGCGACGGGAACGCCGGGAATTCTTTCCCTACGAAACAGGGAAAGGATCCCTCATCTCGAGCTTGGAGGCGGAAATGGGGCTCCCCTGGATGTGTGCGGGACACCACGTGCTTCCTCTCGAGTGCAGACGGGTATGTCGGGGAACTTCTTGAGTTGCAGCAAGGGTGTGAAGGACCCTTTGGAAGTTCCAGTGGTTAGATGTGATTGGCCTCGAGAAGCCTCAGCGGAAATGGGCCTCATCTCGCCTGGAGGGCAAAACCTCCTGGATTTTCTCGAGTTGCGGCAGGTGCTCTCGACTTACGACGGGGACCTCAGGGAACCGCTCTGGTGGCCTCAGGAAAGGCCAGTCCCCATGCGAGTTCCTCGGGGGCCTCTCGGGATTCCTCTCCCGTCGATGCCGGGGCCTAAGACCTTGTGTGGAGTCGGGGCCGGAACCTGAGGATTCCTCTCCAGTGCTGACATGGACCTTGGGGTACTTCTGGAGTCTCCCCAGGGGAGTCAGTCCTCGTCTCGAATGCGGGCATGCACTTGCGCTTTCCTCCAGAGCGGTAGCAGCAGTGTCACGCAGTCCTCCGCGTGGATCAAAGGATCTATGGTTTTCCCTCGAGTCTTTCACACGAGGCTTTCCCACGAGGCTTTCCCACAGGGCTGTCCCACATGCACACTTGGTGGGACTCGATCCTCGGCTTGAACGTCAAGGCAGTGCAGGGAAAACAGGTTCGTCTGGAATGGACTGACACATCTGGGGGACTCTTGGAATGGTGGCACGACCCTGGAGTTCCTCTCGCCTTTCCTGTGGAGAGCGCCTCCTCTTGAGATGCGACGGGAACGCCGGGAATTCTTTCCCTACGAAACAGGGAAAGGATCCCTCATCTCGAGCTAGGAGGCGGAATCGGGGCTCCCCTGGATATGTGCGGGACCCACGTGCTTCCTCTCGAGTGGAGACGGGTATGTCGGGGAACTTCTTGAGTTGCAGCAAGGGTGTGAAGGACCCTTTGGAAGTTCCAGTGGTTAGACGTGATTAGCCTCGAGAAGCCTCAGCGGAAATGGGCCTCATCTCGCCTGGAGGGCAAAACCTCCTGGATTTTCTCGAGTTGCGGCAGGTGCTCTCGACTTACGACGGGGACCTCAGGGAACCGCTCTGGTGGCCTCAGGAAAGGCCAGTCCCCATGCGAGTTCCTCGGGGGCCTCTCGGGATTCCTCTCCCGTCGATGCCGGGGCCTAAGACCTTGTGTGGAGTCGGGGCCGGAACCTGAGGATTCCTCTCCAGTGCTGACATGGATCTTGGGGTACTTCTGGAGTCTCACCAGTGGAGTCAGTCCTCGTCTCGAATACGGGCATGCACTTGCGCTTTCCTCCAGAGCGGTAGCAGCAGTGTCACGCAGTCCGCCGCGTGGATCAAAGGATCTATGGTTTTCCCTCGAGTCTTTCCCACGAGGCTTTCCCACGAGGCTTTCCCACAGGGCTGTCCCACGTGCACACGTGGTGGGAGTCGATCCTCGGCTTGAACGTCAAGGCAGTGCAGGGAAAACAGGTTCGTCTGGAATGGACTGACACATCTGGGGGACTCTTGGAATGGTGGCATGACCCTGGAGTTCCTCTCGCCTTTCCTGTGGAGAGCGCCTCCTCTTGAGATGCGACGGGAACGCCGGGAATTCTTTCCCTACGAAACAGGGAAAGGATCCCTCATCTCGAGCTAGGAGGCGGAAACGGGGCTCCCCTGGATATGTGCGGGACACCACGTGCTTCCTCTCGAGTGCAAGCGGGTAGGTCGGGGAACTTCTTGAGTTGCAGCAAGGGTGTGAAGGACCCTTTGGAAGTTCCAGTGGTTAGATGTGATTGGCCTCGAGAAGCCTCAGCGGAAATGGGCCTCATTTCGCCTGAAGGTGAAAACCTCCTGGATTTTCTCGAGTTGCGGCAGGTGCTCTCGACTTACGACGGGGACCTCAGGGAACCGCTCTGGTGGCCTCAGGAAAGGCCAGTCCCCATGCGAGTTCCTCGGGGGCCTCTCGGGATTCCTCTCCCGTCGATGCCGGGGCCTAAGACCTTGTGTGGAGTCGGGGCCGGAACCTGAGGATTCCTCTCCAGTGCTGACATGGATCTTGGGGTACTTCTGGAGTCTCACCAGTGGAGTCAGTCCTCGTCTCGAATACGGGCATGCACTTGCGCTTTCCTCCAGAGCGGTAGCAGCAGTGTCTCGCAGTCCGCCGCGTCGATCAAAGGATCTATGGTTATCCCTCGAGTCTTTCCCACGAGGCTTTCCCACGAGGCTTTCCCACAGGGCTGTCCCACGTGCACACGTGGTGGGACTCGATCCTCGGCTTGAACGTCAAGGCAGTGCAGGGAAAAAAGGTTCCTCTCGAATGGACTGACACATCTGGGGGACTCTTGGAATGGTGGCACGACCCTGGAGTTCCTCTCGCCTTTCCTGTGGAGAGCGCCTCCTCTTGAGATGCGACGGGAACGCCGGGAATTCTTTCCCTACGAAACAGGGAAAGGATCCCTCATCTCGAGCTAGGAGGCGGAAACGGGGCTCCCCTGGATGTGTGCGGGAACCTCGTGCTTCATCTCGAGTGGAGACGGGTATGTCGGGGAACTTCTTGAGTTGCAGCAAGGGTGTGAAGGACCCTTTGGAAGTTCCAGTGTTTAGATGTGATTAGCCTCGAGAAGCCTCAGCGGAAATGGGCCTCATCTCGCCTGGAGGGCAAAACCTCCTGGATTTTCTCGAGTTGCGGCAGGTGCTCTCGACTTAGGACCGGGACCTCAGGGACCCGATCTGGTGGCCTCAGGAAAGGCCAGTCCCCATGCGAGTTCCTCGGGGGCCTCTCGGGATTCCTCTCCCGTCGATGCCGGGGCCTTAGACCTTGTGTGGAGTCGGGGCCGGAACCTGAGGATTCCTTTCCAGTGCTGACATGGATCTTGGGGTACTTCTGGAGTCTCCCCAGGGGAGTCAGTCCTCGTCTGGAATGCGGGCATGCACTTGCGCTATCCTCCAGAGCGGTAGCAGCAGTGTCAAGCAGTCGGGCGCGTGCATCAAAGGATCTATGGTTTTCCCTCGAGTCTTTCCCACGAGGCTTTCCCACGAGGCCTTCCCACAGGGCTGTCACACGTGCACAGGTGGTGGGAGTCGATCCTTGGTTTGAACGTCAAGGCAGTGCAGGGAAAACAGGTTCCTCTGGAATGGACTGACATATCTGGGGGACACTTTGGATGGTGGCACGACGCTGGAGTCCTCTCGCCTTTCCTGTTGAGAGCGCCGCCTCTTGAAATGCGACAGGAACGCCGGGAATTCTTTCCCTACGAAACAGGGAAAGGATCCCTCATCTCGAGCTAGGAGGCGGAAACGGGGCTCCCCTGGATGTGTGCGGGACCCTCGTGCTTCCTCTCGAGTGGAGACGGGTATGTCGGGGAACTTCTTGAGTTGCAGCAAGGGTGTGAAGGACCCTTTGGAATTTCCAGTGGTTAGACGTGATTAGCCTCGAGAAGCCTCAGCGGAAATGGGCCTCATCTCGCCTGGAGGGCAAAACCTCCTGGATTTTCTCGAGTTGCGGCAGGTGCTCTCGACTTACGACGGGGACCTCACGGACCCGCTCTGGTGGCCACAGGAAAGGCCAGTCCCCATGCGAGTTCCTCGGGGGCCTCTCGGGATTCCTCTCCCGTCGATGCCGGGGCCTAAGACCTTGTGTGGAGTCGGGGCCGGAACCTGAGGATTCCTCTCCAGTGCTGACATGGATCTTGGGGTACTTCTGGAGTCTTCCTAGGGGAGTCAGTCCTCGTCTCGAATGCGGGCATGCACTTGTGCTTTCCTCCAGAGCGGTAGCAGCAGTGTCACGCAGTGCTCCGCGTGAATCAAAGGATCTATGGTTTTCCCTCGTGTCTTTCCCACGAGGCTTTCCCCCGAGACTTTCCCAAAGGGCTGTCCCACGTGCACACGTGGTGGGAGTGGATCCTCGGCTTGAACATCAAGGCAGTGCAGGGAAAACAGGTTCCTCTGGAATGGACTGACACATCTGGGGGACTCTTGGAATGGTGGCACGACCCTGGAGTTCCTCTCGCCTTTCCTGTGGAGAGCGCCTCCTCTTGAGATGCGACGGGAACGCCGGGAATTCTTTCCCTACGAAACAGGGAAAGGATCCCTCATCTCGAGCAAGTAGGCGGAAACGGGGCTCCCCTGGATGTGTGCGGGACACCACGTGCTTGCTATCGAGTGGAGACGGGTATGTCGGGGAACTTCTTGAGTTGCAGCAAGGGTGTGAAAGACCCTTTGGAAGTTCCAGTGGTTAGATGTGATCGGCCTCGAGAAGCCTCAGCGGAAATGGGCCTCATCTCTCCTGGAGGGCAAAACCTCCTGGATTTTCTCGAGTTACGGCAGGTGCTCTCGACTTACGACGGGGACCTCAGGGACCCGATCTGGTGGCCACAGGAAAGGCCAGTCCCCATGCGACTTCCTCGGGGGCCTCTCGGGATTCCTCTCCCGTCGATGCCGGGGCCGAAGACCTTGTGTGGAGTCGGGGCCGGAACCAGAGGATTCCTCTCCAGTGCTGACATGGATCTTGGGGTACTTCTGGAGTCTCCCCAGGGGAGTCAGTCCTCGTTTCGAATGCGGGCATGCACTTGCGCTTTCCTCCAGAGCGGTAGCAGCAGTGTCACGCAGTCCGCCGCGTGGATCAAAGGATCTATGGTTTTCCCTCGAGTCTTTCCCACGAGGCTTTCCCACGAGGCTCTCCCACAGGGCTGTCCCACGTGCACACGTGGTGGGAGTCGATCCTCGGCTTGAACGTCAAGGCAGTGCAGGGAAAACAGGTTCCTCTGGAATGGACTGACACATCTAGGGGACTCTTGGAATGGTGTCACGACCCTGGAGTTCCTCTTGCCTTTCCTGTGGAGAGCGCCTCCTCTTGAGATGCGACGGGAACGCCGGGAATTCTCTCCCTACGAAACAGGGAAAGGATCCCTCATCTCGAGCTAGGAGGCGGAAACGGGGCTCCCCTGGATGTGTGCGGGACCCCACGTGCTTCCTCTCGAGTGGAGACGGGTATGTCGGGGAACATCTTGAGTTGCAGCAATGGTGTGAAGGACCCTTTGGAAGTTCCAGTGGTTAGATGTGATTGGCCTCGAGAAGCCTCAGCGGAAATGGGCCTCATCTCGCCTGGAGGGCAAAACCTCCTGGATTTTCTCGAGTTGCGGCAGGTGCTCTCGACTTACGATGGGGACCTCAGGGACCCGCTCTGGTTTCCTCAGGAAAGGCCAGTCCCCATGCGAGTTCCTCGGGGGCCTCTCGGGATTCCTCTCCCGTCGATGCCGTGGCCTAAGACCTTGTGTGGAGTCGGGGCCGGAACCTGAGGATTCCTCTCCAGTGCTGACATGGATCTTGGGGTACTTCTGGAGTCTCCCCAGGGGAGTCAGTCCTCGTCTCGAATGCGGGCATGCACTTGCGCTTTCCTCCAGAGCGGTAGCAGCAGTGTCACGCAGTCCGCCGCGTGGATCAAAGGATCTATGGTTTTCCCTCGAGTCTTTCCCACGAGGCTTTCCCACGAGGCTTTCCCACAGGGCTGTCCCACGTGCACACGTGGTGGGAGTCGATCCTCGGCTTGAACGTCAATGCAGTGCAGGGAAAACAGGTTCCTATGGAATGGACTGACACATCTGGGGGACTCTTGGAATGGTGGCACGACCCTGGAGTTCCTGTCGCCTTTCCTGTGGAGAGCGCCTACTCTTGAGATGCGACGGGAACGCCGGGAATTCTTTCCCTACTAAACAGGGAAAGGATCCCTCATCTCGAGCTAGGAGGCCGAAACGGGGCTCCCCTGGATGTGTGCGGGACATCACGTGCTTCCTCTCGAGTGCAGACGGGTATGTCGGGGAACTTCTTGAGTTGCAGCAAGGGTGTGAAGGACCCTTTGGAAGGTCCAGTGGTTAGATGTGATTGGCCTCGAGAAGCCTCAGCAGAAATGGGCCTCATCTCGCCTGGAGGGCATAACCTCCTGGATTTTCTCGAGTTGCGGCAGGTGCTCTCGACTTACGACGGGGACCTCAGGGACCCGCCCTGGTGGCCTCAGGAAAGGCCAGTCCCCATGCGATTTCCTCGGGGGCCTCTCGGGATTCCTCTCCCCTCGATGCCGTGCCCTAAGACCTTGTGTGGAGTCGGGGCCGGAACCTGAGGATTCCTCTCCAGTGCTGACATGGATCTTGGGGTACTTCTGGAGTCTCCCCAGGGGAGTCAGTCCTCGTCTCGAATGCGGGCATGCACTTGCGCTTTCCTCCAGAGCGGTAGCAGCAGTGTCACGCAGTCCGCCGCGTGGATCAAAGGATCTATGGTTTTCCCTCGAGTCTTTCCCACGAGGCTTTCCCACGAGGCTTTCCCACAGGGCTGTCCCACGTGCACACGTGGTGGGAGTCGATCCTCGGCTTGAACGTCAAGGCAGTGCAGGGAAAACAGGTTCCTCTGGAATGGACTGACACATCTGGGGGACTCTTGGAATGGTGGCACGACCCTGGAGTTCCTCTCGCCTTTCCTGTGGAGAGCGCCTCCTCTTGAGATGCGACGGGAACGCCGGGAATTCTTTCCCTACGAAACAGGGAAAGGATCCCTCATCTCGAGCTAGGAGGCGGAAACGGGGCTCCCCTGGATGTGTGCGGGACCCACGTGCTTCCTCTCGAGTGCAGACGGGTATGTCGGGGAACTTCTTGAGTTGCAGCAAGGGTGTGAAGGACCCTTTGGAAGTTCCAGTGGTTAGATGTGATTGGCCTCGAGAAGCCTCAGCGGAAATGGGCCTCATCTCGCCTGGAGGGCAAAACCTCCTGGATTTTCTCGAGTTGCGGCAGGTGCTCTCGACTTACGACGGGGACCTCAGGGACCCGCTCTGGTGGCCTCAGGAAAGGCCAGTCCCCATGCGAGTTCCTCGTGGGCCTCTCGGGATTCCTCTCCCGTCGATCCCGGGGCCTAAGACCTTGTGTGGAGTCGGGGCCGGAACCTGAGGATTCCTCTCCAGTGCTGACATGGATCTTGGGGTACTTCTGGAGTCTCCACAGGGGAGTCAGTCCTCGTCTCGAATGCGGGCATGCACTTGCGCTTTCCTCCAGAGCGGTAGCAGCAGTGTCACGCAGTTCGCCGCGTAGATCAAAGGATCTATGGTTTTCCCTCGAGTCTTTCCCACGAGTCTTTCCCACGAGGCTTTCCCACAGGGCTGTCCCACGTGCACACGTGGTGGGAGTCGATCCTCGGCTTGAACGTCAAGGCAGTGCAGGGAAAACAGGTTCCTCTGGAATGGACTGACACATCTGGGGGACTCTTGGAATGGTGTCACGACCCTGGAGTTCCTCTCGCCTTTCCTGTGGAGAGCGCCTCCTCTTGAGATGCGACGGGAACGCCGGGAATTCTTTCCCTACGAAACAGGGAAAGGATCCCTCATCTCGAGCTAGGAGGCGGAAACGGGGCTCCCCTGGATGTGTGCGGGACCTTCGTGCTTCCTCTCGAGTGGAGACGGGTATGTCGGGGACCTTCTTGAGTTGCAGCAAGGGTGTGAAGGACCCTTTGGAAGTTCCAGTGGTTAGATGTGATTAGCCTCGAGAAGCCTCAGCGGAAATGGGCCTCATCTCGCCTGGAGGGCAAAACCTCCTGGATTTTCTCGAGTTGCGGCAGGTGCTCTCGACTTACGACGGGGACCTCAGGGACCCGCTCTGGTGGCCTCAGGAAAGGCCAGTCCCCATGCGAGTTCCTCGGGGGCCTCTCGGGATTCCTCTCCCATCTATGCCGGGGCCTAAGACCTTGTGTGGAGTCGGGGCCGGAACCTGAGGATCCCTCTCCAGTGCTGACATGGATCTTGGGGTACTTCTGGAGTCTCCCCAGGGGAGTCAGTCTTCGTCTCGAATGCGGGCATGCACTTGCGCTTTCCTCCAGAGCGGTTGCAGCAGTGTCATGCAGTCCGCCCCATGGATCAAAGGATCTATGGTTTTCCCTCGAGTCTTTCCCACGAGGCTTTCCCACGAGGCTTTCCCACAGGGCTGTCCCACGTGCACACGTGGTGGGAGTCGATCCTCGGCTTGAACGTCAAGGCAGTGCAGGGAAAACAGGTTCCTCTGGAATGGACTGACACATCTGGGGGACTCTTGGAATGGTGGCATGACCCTGGAGTTCCGCTCGCCTTTCCTGTGGAGAGCGCCTCCTCTTGAGATGCGACGGGAACGCCGGGAATTCTTTCCCTACTAAACAGGGAAAGGATCCCTCATCTCGAGCTAGGAGGCGGAAACGGGGCTCCCCTGGATGTGTGCGTGACACCACGTGCTTCCTCTCGAGTGCAGACGCGTATGTCGGGGAACTTCTTGAGTTGCAGCAAGGGTGTGAAGGACCCTTTTGGAAGGTCCAGTGGTTAGATGTGATTGGCCTGGAGAAGCCTCAGAGGAAATGGGCCTCATCTCGCCTGGAGGGCAAAACCTCCTGGATTTTCTCGAGTTGCGGCAGGTGCTCTCGACTTACGACGGGGACCTCAGGGACCCGCTCTGGTGGCCTCAGGAAAGGCCAGTCCCCATGCGAGTTTTTCGGGGGCCTCTCGGGATTCCTCTCCCGTCGATGCCGGGGCCTAAGACCTTGTGTGGAGTCGGGGCTGGAACCTGAGGATTCCTCTCCAGTGCTGACATGGATCTTGGGGTACTTCTGGAGTCTCCCCAGGGGAGTCAGTCCTCGTCTCGAATGCGGGCATGCACTTGCGCTTTCCTCCAGAGCGGTAGCAGCAGTGTCACGCAGTCCGCCGCGTGGATCAAAGGATCTATGGTTTTCCCTCGAGTCTTTCCCACGAGGCTTTCCCACGAGGCTTTCCCACAGGGCTGTCCCACGTGCACACGTGGTGGGAGTCGATCCTCGGCTTGAACGTCAAGGCAGTGCAGGGAAAACAGGTTCCTCTGGAATGGACTGACACATCTGGGGGACTCTTGGAATGGTGGCACGACCCTGGAGTTCCTGTCGCCTTTCCTGTGGAGAGCGCCTCCTCTTGAGATGCGACGGGAACGCCGGGAATTCTTTCCCTACGAAACAGGGAAAGGATCCCTCATCTCGAGCTAGGAGGCGGAAACGGGGCTCCCCTGGATGTGTGGGGGACACCACGTGCTTCCTCTCGAGTGCAGACGGGTATGTCGGGGAACTTCTTGAGTTGCAGCAAGGGTGTGAAGGACCCTTTGGAAGTTCCAGTGGTTAGATGTGATTGGCCTCGAGAAGCCTCAGCGGAAATGGGCCTCATCTCGCCTGGAGGGCAAAACCTCCTGGATTTTCTCGAGTTGCGGCAGGTGCTCTCGACTTACGACGGGGACCTCAGGGACCCGCTCTGGTGGCCTCAGGAAAGGCCAGTCCCCATGCGAGTTCCTCGGGGGCCTCTCAGGATTCCTCTCCCGTCGATGCCGGGGCCTAAGACCTTGTGTGGAGTCGGGGCCGGAACCTGAGGATTCCTCTCCAGTGCTGACATGGATCTTGGGGTACTTCTGGAGTCTCCCCAGGGGAGTCAGTCCTCGTCTCGAATGCGGGCATGCACTTGCGCTTTCCTCCAGAGCGGATTGCAGCAGTGTCACGCAGTCCGCCGCGTGGATCAAAGGATCTATGGTTTTCCCTCGAGTCTTTCCCACGAGGCTTTCCCACGAGGCTTTCCCACAGGGCTGTCCCACGTGCACACGTGGTGGGAGTCGATCCTCGGCTTGAACGTCAAGGCAGTGCAGGGAAAACAGGTTCCTCTGGAATGGACTGACACATCTGGGGGACTCTTGGAATGGTGGCATGACCCTGGAGTTCCTCTCGCCTTTCCTGTGGAGAGCGCCTCCTCTTGAGATGCGACGGGAACGCCGGGAATTCTTTCCCTACGAAACAGGGAAAGGATCCCTCATCTCGAGCTAGGAGGAGGAAACGGGGCTCCCCTGGATGTGAGCGGGACACCACGTGCTTCCTCTAGAGTGGAGACGGTTATGTCGGGGAACTTCTTGAGTTGCAGCAAGGGTGTGAAGGACCCTTTGGAACTTCCAGTGGTTAGATGTGATTGGTCTCGAGAAGCCTCAGCGGAAATGGGCCTCATCTCGCCTGGAGGGCAAAACATCCTGGATTTTCTCGAGTTGCGGCAGGTGCTCTCGACTTACGACGGGGACCACAGGGAACCGCTCTGGTGGCCTCAGGAAAGGCCAGTCCCCATGCGAGTTCCTCGGGGGCCTCTCAGGATTACTCTCCCGTCGATGCCGGGGCCTAAGACCTTGTGTGGAGTCGGGGCCGGAACCTGAGGATTCCTCTCCAGTGCTGACATGGATCTTGGGGTACTTCTGGAGTCTCCCCAGGGGAGTCAGTCCTCGTCTCGAATGCGGGCATGCACTTGCGCTTTCCTCCAGAGCGGTAGCAGCAGTGTCACGCAGTCCGCCGCGTGGATCAAAGGATCTATGGTTTTCCCTCGAGTCTTTCCCACAAGGCTTTCCCACGAGGCTTTCCCACAGGGCTGTCCCACGTGCACACGTGGTGGGAGTCGATCCTCGGCTTGAACGTCAAGGCAGTGCAGGGAAAACAGGTTCGTCTGAAATGGACTGACACATCTGGGGGACTCTTGGAATGGTGGCATGACCCTGGAGTTCCTCTCGCCTTTCCTGTGGAGAGCGCCTCCTCTTGAGATGCGACGGGAACGCCGGGAATTCTTTCCCTACGAAACAGGGAAAGGATCCCTCATCTCGAGCTAGGAGGCGGAAACGGGGCTCCCCTGGATGTGTGCGGGACCCACGTGCTTCCTCTCGAGTGGAGTCGGGTATGTCGGGGAACTTCTTGAGTTGCAGCAAGGGTGTGAAGGACCCTTTGGAAGTTCCAGTGGTTAGACGTGATTAGCCTCGAGAAGCCTCAGCGGAAATGGGCCTCATCTCGCCTGGAGGGCAAAACCTCCTGGATTTTCTCGAGTTGCGGCAGGTGCCTCGACTTACAACGGGGACCTCCGGGACCCGCTCTGGTGGCCTCAGGAAAGGCCAGTCCCCATGCGAGTTCGTCGGGGGCCTCTCGGGATTCCTCTCCCGTCGATGCCGGGGCCTAAGACCTTGTGTGGAGTCGGGGCCGGAACCTGAGGATTCCTCTCCAGTGCTGACATGGATCTTGGGGTACTTCTGGAGTCTCCCCAGGGGAGTCAGTCCTCGTCTCGAATGCGGGCATGCACTTGCGCTTTCCTCCAGAGCGGTAGCAGCAGTGTCACGCAGTCCGCCGCGTGGATCAAAGTATCTATGGTTTTCCCTCGAGTCTTTCCCACGAGGCTTTCCCACGAGGCTTTCCCACAGGGCTGTCCCACGTGCACACGTGGTGGGAGTCGATCCTCGGCTTGAACGTCAAGGCAGTGCAGGGAAAACAGGTTCCTCTGGAATGGACTGACACATCTGGGGGACTCTTGGAATGGTGTCACGACCCTGGAGTTCCTCTCGCCTTTCCTGTGGAGAGCGCCTCCTCTTGAGATGCGACGGGAACGCCGGGAATTCTTTCCCTACGAAACAGGGAAAGGATCCCTCATCTCGAGCTAGGAGGCGGAAACGGGGCTCCCCTGGATGTGTGCGGGACCTTCGTGCTTCCTCTCGAGTGTAGACGGGTATGTCGGGGACCTTCTTGAGTTGCAGCAAGGGTGTGAAGGACCCTTTGGATGTTCCAGTGGTTAGATGTGATTAGCCTCGAGAAGCCTCAGCGGAAATGGGCCTCATCTCGCCTGGAGGGCAAAACCTCCTGGATTTTCTCGAGTTGCGGCAGGTGCGCTCGACTTACGACGGGGACCTCAGGGACCCGCTCTGGTGGCCTCAGGAAAGGCCAGTCCCCATGCGAGTTCCTCGGGGGCCTCTCGGGATTCCTCTCCCATCTATGCCGGGGCCTAAGACCTTGTGTGGAGTCGGGGCCGGAACCTGAGGATCCCTCTCCAGTGCTGACATGGATCTTGGGGTACTTCTGGAGTCTCCCCAGGGGAGTCAGTCTTCGTCTCGAATGCGGGCATGCACTTGCGCTTTCCTCCAGAGCGGTTGCAGCAGTGTCATGCAGTCCGCCCCATGGATCAAAGGATCTATGGTTTTCCCTCGAGTCTTTCCCACGAGGCTTTCCCACGAGGCTTTCCCACAGGGCTGTCCCACGTGCACACGTGGTGGGAGTCGATCCTCGGCTTGAACGTCAAGGCAGTGCAGGGAAAACAGGTTCCTCTGGAATGGACTGACACATCTGGGGGACTCTTGGAATGGTGGCACGACCCTGGAGTTCCTCTCGCCTTTCCTGTGGAGAGCGCCTCCTCTTGAGATGCGACGGGAACGCCGGGAATTCTTTCCCTAGGAAACAGGGAAAGGATCCCTCATCTCGAGCTAGGAGGCGGAAACGGGGCTCCCCTGGATGTGTGCGGGACCCCACGTGCTTCCTCTCGAGTGGAGACGGGTATGTCGGGGAACTTCTTGAGTTGCAGCAATGGTGTGAAGGACCCTTTGGAAGTTCCAGTGGTTAGATGTGATTGGCCTCGAGAAGCCTCAGCGGAAATGGGCCTCATCTCGCCTGGAGGGCAAAACCTCCTGGATTTTCTCGAGTTGCGGCAGGTGCTCTCGACTTACGACGGGCACCACAGGGACCCGCTCTGCTGGCCTCAGGAAAGGCCAGTCCCAATGCGAGTTCCTCGGGGGCCGCTCGGGATTCCTCTCCCGTCGATGCCGGGGCCTAAGACCTTGTGTGGAGTCGGGGCCGGAACCTGAGGATTCCTCTCCAGTGCTGACATGGATCTTGGGGTACTTCTGGAGTCTCCCCAGGGGAGTCAGTCCTCGTCTCGAATGCGGGCATGCACTTGCGCTTCCTCCAGAGCGGTAGCAGCAGTGTCACGCAGTCCGCCGTGTGGATCAAAGGATCTATGGTTTTCCCTCGAGTCTTTCCCACAAGGCTTTCCCACGAGGCTTTCCCACAGGGCTGTCCCACGTGCACACGTGGTGGGAGTCGATCCTCGGCTTGAACGTCAAGGCAGTGCAGGGAAAACAGGTTCGTCTGAAATGGACTGACACATCTGGGGGACTCTTGGAATGGTGGCATGACCCTGGAGTTCCTCTCGCCTTTCCTGTGGAGAGCGCCTCCTCTTGAGATGCGACGGGAACGCCGGGAATTCTTTCCCTACGAAACAGGGAAAGGATCCCTCATCTCGAGCTAGGAGGCGGAAACGGGGCTCCCCTGGATGTGTGCGGGACACCACGTGCTTCCTCTCGAGTGCAGACGGGTATGTCGGGGAACTTCTTGAGTTGCAGCAAGGGTGTGAAGGACCCTTTGGAAGTTCCAGTGGTTAGATGTGATTGGCCTCGAGAAGCCTCAGCGAAAATGGGCCTCATCTCGCCTGGAGGGCAAAACCTCCTGGATTTTCTCGAGTTGCGGCAGGTGCTCTCGACTTACGACGGGGACCTCAGGGAACCGCTCTGGTGGCCTCAGGAAAGGCCAGTCCCCATGCGAGTTCCTTGGGGGCCTCTCGGGATTCCTCTCCCGTCGATGCCGGGGCCTAAGACCTTGTGTGGAGTCGGGGCCGGAACCTGAGGATTCCTCTCCAGTGCTGACATGGATCTTGGGGTACTTCTGGAGTCTCCCCAGGGGAGTCAGTCCTCGTCTCGAATGCGGGCATGCACTTGCGCTTTCCTCCAGAGCGGATTGCAGCAGTGTCACGCAGTCCGCCGCGTGGATCAAAGGATCTATGGTTTTCCCTCGAGTCTTTCCCACGAGGCTTTCCCACGAGGCTTTCCCACAGGGCTGTCCCACGTGCACACGTGGTGGGAGTCGATCCTCGGCTTGAACGTCAAGGCAGTGCAGGGAAAACAGGTTCCTCTGGAATGGACTGACACATCTGGGGGACTCTTGGAATGGTGTCACGACCCTGGAGTTCCTCTCGCCTTTCCTGTGGAGAGCGCCTCCTCTTGAGATGCGACGGGAACGCCGGGAATTCTTTCCCTACGAAACAGGGAAAGGATCCCTCATCTCGAGCTAGGAGGCGGAAACGGGGCTCCCCTGGATGTGTGCGGGACCCACGTGCTTCCTCTCGAGTGGAGTCGGGTATGTCGTGGAACTTCTTGAGTTGCAGCAAGGGTGTGAAGGACCCTTTGGAAGTTCCAGTGGTTAGACGTGATTAGCCTCGAGAAGCCTCAGCGGAAATGGGCCTCATCTCGCCTGGAGGTGAAAACCTCCTGGATTTTCTCGAGTTGCGGCAGGTGCTCTCGACTTACGACGGGGACCTCCGGGACCCGCTCTGGTGGCCTCAGGAAAGGCCAGTCCCCATGCGAGTTCGTCGGGGGCCTCTCGGGATTCCTCTCCCGTCGATGCCGGGGCCTAAGACCTTGTGTGGAGTCGGGGCCGGAACCTGAGGATTCCTCTCCAGTGCTGACATGGATCTTGGGGTACTTCTGGAGTCTCCCCAGGGGAGTCAGTCCTCGTCTCGAATGCGGGCATGCACTTGCGCTTTCCTCCAGAGCGGTAGCAGCAGTGTCACGCAGTCCGCCGCGTGGATCAAAGGATCTATGGTTTTCCCTCGAGTCTTTCCCACGAGGCTTTCCCACAGGGCTGTCCCACGTGCACACGTGGTGGGAGTCGATCCTCGGCTTGAACGTCAAGGCAATGCAGGGAAAACAGGTTCCTCTGGAATGGACTGACACATCTGGGGGACTCTTGGAATGGTGTCACGACCCTGGAGTTCCTCTCGCCTTTGTGGAGAGCGCCTCCTCTTGAGATGCGACGGGAACGCCGGGAATTCTTTCCCTATGAAACAGGGAAAGGATCCCTCATCTCGAGATAGGAGGCGGAAAAGGGGCTCCCCTGGATGTGTGCGGGACACAACGTGCTTCCTCTCGAGTGGAGACGGGTAGGTCGGGGAACTTCTTGAGTTGCAGCAATGGTGTGAAGGACTCTTTGGAAGTTCCAGTGGTTAGATGTGATTGGCCTCGAGAAGCCTCAGCGGAAATGGGCCTCATCTCGCCTGGAGGGCAAAACCTCCTGGATTTTCTCGAGTTGCGGCAGGTCCTCTCGACTTACGACGGGGACCTCAGGGAACCGCTCTGGTGGCCTCAGGAAAGGCCAGTCCCCATGCGAGTTCCTCGGGGGCGTCTCTGGATTCCTCTCCCGTCGATGCCGGGGCCTAAGACCTTGTGTGGAGTCGGGGCCGGAACCTGAGGATTCCTCTCCAGTGCTGACATGGATCTTGGGGTACTTCTGGAGTCTCCCCAGGGGAGTCAGTCCTCGTCTCGAATGCGGGCATGCACTTGGGCTTTCCTCCAGAGCGGCAGCGGCAGTGTCACGCAGTCCGCCGCATGGATCAAAGGATCTATGGTTTTCCCTCGAGTCTTTCCCACGAGGCTTTCCCACGAGGCTTTCCCACAGGGCTGTCCCATGTGCACACGTGGTGGGAGTCGATCCTCGGCTTGAACGTCAAGGCAGTGCAGGGAAAACAGGTTCCTCTGGAATGGACTGACACATCTGGGGGACTCTTGGAATGGTGGCATTACCCTGGAGTTCCTCTCGCCTTTCCTGTGGAGAGCGCCTCCTCTTGAGATGCGACGGGAACGCCGGGAATTCTTTCCCTACGAAACAGGGAAAGGATCCCTCATCTCGAGCTTGGAGGCGGAAATGGGGCTCCCCTGGATGTGTGCGGGACACCACGTGCTTCCTCTCGAGTGCAGACGGGTATGTCGGGGAACTTCTTGAGTTGCAGCAAGGGTGTGAAGGACCCTTTGGAAGTTCCAGTGGTTAGATGTGATTGGCCTCGAGAAGCCTCAGCGGAAATGGGCCTCATCTCGCCTGGAGGGCAAAACCTCCTGGATTTTCTCGAGTTGCGGCAGGTGCTCTCGACTTACGACGGGGACCTCAGGGAACCGCTCTGGTGGCCTCAGGAAAGGCCAGTCCCCATGCGAGTTCCTCGGGGGCCTCTCGGGATTCCTCTCCCGTCGATGCCGGGGCCTAAGACCTTGTGTGGAGTCGGGGCCGGAACCTGAGGATTCCTCTCCAGTGCTGACATGGACCTTGGGGTACTTCTGGAGTCTCCCCAGGGGAGTCAGTCCTCGTCTCGAATGCGGGCATGCACTTGCGCTTTCCTCCAGAGCGGTAGCAGCAGTGTCACGCAGTCCTCCGCGTGGATCAAAGGATCTATGGTTTTCCCTCGAGTCTTTCACACGAGGCTTTCCCACGAGGCTTTCCCACAGGGCTGTCCCACATGCACACTTGGTGGGACTCGATCCTCGGCTTGAACGTCAAGGCAGTGCAGGGAAAACAGGTTCGTCTGGAATGGACTGACACATCTGGGGGACTCTTGGAATGGTGGCACGACCCTGGAGTTCCTCTCGCCTTTCCTGTGGAGAGCGCCTCCTCTTGAGATGCGACGGGAACGCCGGGAATTCTTTCCCTACGAAACAGGGAAAGGATCCCTCATCTCGAGCTAGGAGGCGGAATCGGGGCTCCCCTGGATATGTGCGGGACCCACGTGCTTCCTCTCGAGTGGAGACGGGTATGTCGGGGAACTTCTTGAGTTGCAGCAAGGGTGTGAAGGACCCTTTGGAAGTTCCAGTGGTTAGACGTGATTAGCCTCGAGAAGCCTCAGCGGAAATGGGCCTCATCTCGCCTGGAGGGCAAAACCTCCTGGATTTTCTCGAGTTGCGGCAGGTGCTCTCGACTTACGACGGGGACCTCAGGGAACCGCTCTGGTGGCCTCAGGAAAGGCCAGTCCCCATGCGAGTTCCTCGGGGGCCTCTCGGGATTCCTCTCCCGTCGATGCCGGGGCCTAAGACCTTGTGTGGAGTCGGGGCCGGAACCTGAGGATTCCTCTCCAGTGCTGACATGGATCTTGGGGTACTTCTGGAGTCTCACCAGTGGAGTCAGTCCTCGTCTCGAATACGGGCATGCACTTGCGCTTTCCTCCAGAGCGGTAGCAGCAGTGTCTCGCAGTCCGCCGCGTGGATCAAAGGATCTATGGTTTTCCCTCGAGTCTTTCCCACGAGGCTTTCCCACGAGGCTTTCCCACAGGGCTGTCCCACGTGCACACGTGGTGGGAGTCGATCCTCGGCTTGAACGTCAAGGCAGTGCAGGGAAAACAGGTTCGTCTGGAATGGACTGACACATCTGGGGGACTCTTGGAATGGTGGCATGACCCTGGAGTTCCTCTCGCCTTTCCTGTGGAGAGCGCCTCCTCTTGAGATGCGACGGGAACGCCGGGAATTCTTTCCCTACGAAACAGGGAAAGGATCCCTCATCTCGAGCTAGGAGGCGGAAACGGGGCTCCCCTGGATATGTGCGGGACACCACGTGCTTCCTCTCGAGTGCAAGCGGGTAGGTCGGGGAACTTCTTGAGTTGCAGCAAGGGTGTGAAGGACCCTTTGGAAGTTCCAGTGGTTAGATGTGATTGGCCTCGAGAAGCCTCAGCGGAAATGGGCCTCATTTCGCCTGAAGGTGAAAACCTCCTGGATTTTCTCGAGTTGCGGCAGGTGCTCTCGACTTACGACGGGGACCTCAGGGAACCGCTCTGGTGGCCTCAGGAAAGGCCAGTCCCCATGCGAGTTCCTCGGGGGCCTCTCGGGATTCCTCTCCCGTCGATGCCGGGGCCTAAGACCTTGTGTGGAGTCGGGGCCGGAACCTGAGGATTCCTCTCCAGTGCTGACATGGATCTTGGGGTACTTCTGGAGTCTCACCAGTGGAGTCAGTCCTCGTCTCGAATACGGGCATGCACTTGCGCTTTCCTCCAGAGCGGTAGCAGCAGTGTCTCGCAGTCCGCCGCGTCGATCAAAGGATCTATGGTTATCCCTCGAGTCTTTCCCACGAGGCTTTCCCACGAGGCTTTCCCACAGGGCTGTCCCACGTGCACACGTGGTGGGACTCGATCCTCGGCTTGAACGTCAAGGCAGTGCAGGGAAAAAAGGTTCCTCTCGAATGGACTGACACATCTGGGGGACTCTTGGAATGGTGGCACGACCCTGGAGTTCCTCTCGCCTTTCCTGTGGAGAGCGCCTCCTCTTGAGATGCGACGGGAACGCCGGGAATTCTTTCCCTACGAAACAGGGAAAGGATCCCTCATCTCGAGCTAGGAGGCGGAAACGGGGCTCCCCTGGATGTGTGCGGGAACCTCGTGCTTCATCTCGAGTGGAGACGGGTATGTCGGGGAACTTCTTGAGTTGCAGCAAGGGTGTGAAGGACCCTTTGGAAGTTCCAGTGTTTAGATGTGATTAGCCTCGAGAAGCCTCAGCGGAAATGGGCCTCATCTCGCCTGGAGGGCAAAACCTCCTGGATTTTCTCGAGTTGCGGCAGGTGCTCTCGACTTAGGACCGGGACCTCAGGGACCCGATCTGGTGGCCTCAGGAAAGGCCAGTCCCCATGCGAGTTCCTCGGGGGCCTCTCGGGATTCCTCTCCCGTCGATGCCGGGGCCTTAGACCTTGTGTGGAGTCGGGGCCGGAACCTGAGGATTCCTTTCCAGTGCTGACATGGATCTTGGGGTACTTCTGGAGTCTCCCCAGGGGAGTCAGTCCTCGTCTGGAATGCGGGCATGCACTTGCGCTATCCTCCAGAGCGGTAGCAGCAGTGTCAAGCAGTCGGGCGCGTGCATCAAAGGATCTATGGTTTTCCCTCGAGTCTTTCCCACGAGGCTTTCCCACGAGGCCTTCCCACAGGGCTGTCACACGTGCACAGGTGGTGGGAGTCGATCCTTGGTTTGAACGTCAAGGCAGTGCAGGGAAAACAGGTTCCTCTGGAATGGACTGACATATCTGGGGGACACTTTGGATGGTGGCACGACGCTGGAGTCCTCTCGCCTTTCCTGTTGAGAGCGCCGCCTCTTGAAATGCGACAGGAACGCCGGGAATTCTTTCCCTACGAAACAGGGAAAGGATCCCTCATCTCGAGCTAGGAGGCGGAAACGGGGCTCCCCTGGATGTGTGCGGGACCCTCGTGCTTCCTCTCGAGTGGAGACGGGTATGTCGGGGAACTTCTTGAGTTGCAGCAAGGGTGTGAAGGACCCTTTGGAATTTCCAGTGGTTAGACGTGATTAGCCTCGAGAAGCCTCAGCGGAAATGGGCCTCATCTCGCCTGGAGGGCAAAACCTCCTGGATTTTCTCGAGTTGCGGCAGGTGCTCTCGACTTACGACGGGGACCTCACGGACCCGCTCTGGTGGCCACAGGAAAGGCCAGTCCCCATGCGAGTTCCTCGGGGGCCTCTCGGGATTCCTCTCCCGTCGATGCCGGGGCCTAAGACCTTGTGTGGAGTCGGGGCCGGAACCTGAGGATTCCTCTCCAGTGCTGACATGGATCTTGGGGTACTTCTGGAGTCTTCCTAGGGGAGTCAGTCCTCGTCTCGAATGCGGGCATGCACTTGTGCTTTCCTCCAGAGCGGTAGCAGCAGTGTCACGCAGTGCTCCGCGTGAATCAAAGGATCTATGGTTTTCCCTCGTGTCTTTCCCACGAGGCTTTCCCCCGAGACTTTCCCAAAGGGCTGTCCCACGTGCACCCGTGGTGGGAGTGGATCCTCGGCTTGAACATCAAGGCAGTGCAGGGAAAACAGGTTCCTCTGGAATGGACTGACACATCTGGGGGACTCTTGGAATGGTGGCACGACCCTGGAGTTCCTCTCGCCTTTCCTGTGGAGAGCGCCTCCTCTTGAGATGCGACGGGAACGCCGGGAATTCTTTCCCTACGAAACAGGGAAAGGATCCCTCATCTCGAGCAAGTAGGCGGAAACGGGGCTCCCCTGGATGTGTGCGGGACACCACGTGCTTGCTATCGAGTGGAGACGGGTATGTCGGGGAACTTCTTGAGTTGCAGCAAGGGTGTGAAAGACCCTTTGGAAGTTCCAGTGGTTAGATGTGATTGGCCTCGAGAAGCCTCAGCGGAAATGGGCCTCATCTCTCCTGGAGGGCAAAACCTCCTGGATTTTCTCGAGTTACGGCAGGTGCTCTCGACTTACGACGGGGACCTCAGGGACCCGATCTGGTGGCCACAGGAAAGGCCAGTCCCCATGCGACTTCCTCGGGGGCCTCTCGGGATTCCTCTCCCGTCGATGCCGGGGCCGAAGACCTTGTGTGGAGTCGGGGCCGGAACCAGAGGATTCCTCTCCAGTGCTGACATGGATCTTGGGGTACTTCTGGAGTCTCCCCAGGGGAGTCAGTCCTCGTTTCGAATGCGGGCATGCACTTGCGCTTTCCTCCAGAGCGGTAGCAGCAGTGTCACGCAGTCCGCCGCGTGGATCAAAGGATCTATGGTTTTCCCTCGAGTCTTTCCCACGAGGCTTTCCCACGAGGCTCTCCCACAGGGCTGTCCCACGTGCACACGTGGTGGGAGTCGATCCTCGGCTTGAACGTCAAGGCAGTGCAGGGAAAACAGGTTCCTCTGGAATGGACTGACACATCTAGGGGACTCTTGGAATGGTGGCATGACCCTGGAGTTCCTCTCTCCTTTCCTGTGGAGAGCGCCTCCTGTTGAGATGAGACGGGAACGCCGGGAATTCTTTCCCTACGAAACAGGGAAAGGATCCCTCATCTCGAGCTAGGAGGCGGAAACGGGGCTCCCCTGGATGTGTGCGGGACCCACGTGCTTCCTCTCGAGTGGAGACGGGTATGTCGGGGAACTTCTTGAGTTGCAGCAAGGGTGTGAAGGACCCTTTGGAAGTTCCAGTGGTTAGATGTGATTGGCCTCGAGAAGCCTCAGCGGAAATGGGCCTCATCTCGCCTGGAGGGCAAAACCTCCTGGATTTTCTCGAGTTGCGGCAGGTGCTCTCGACTTACGACGGGGACCTCAGGGACCCGCTCTGGTGGCCTCAGGAAAGGCCAGTCCCCATGCGAGTTCCTCGGGGGCCTCTCGGGATTCCTCTCCCTTCGATGCCAGGGCCTAAGACCTTGTGTGGAGTCGGGGCCGGAACCTGAGGATTCCTCTCCAGTGCTGACATGGATCTTGGGGTACTTCTGGAGTCTCCCCAGGGGAGTCAGTCCTCGTCTCGAATGCGGGCATGCACTTGCGCTTTCCTCCAGAGCGGTAGCAGCAGTGTCACGCAGTCCGCCGCGTGGATCAAAGGATCTATGGTTTTCCCTCGAGTCTTTCCCACGAGGCTTTCCCACGAGGCTTTCCCACAGGGCTGTCCCACGTGCACACGTGGTGGGAGTCGATCCTCGGCTTGAACGTCAAGGCAGTGCAGGGAAAACAGGTTCCTCTGGAATGGACTGACACATCTGGGGGACTCTTGGAATGGTGTCACGACCCTGGAGTTCCTCTCGCCTTTCCTGTGGAGAGCGCCTCCTCTTGAGATGCGACGGGAACGCTGGAATTCTTTCCCTACGAAACAGGGAAAGGATCCCTCATCTCGAGCTAGGAGGCGGAAACGGGGCTCCCCTGGATGTGTGCGGGACCCACGTACTTCCACTCGAGTGGAGACGGGTATGTCGTGGAACTTCTTGAGTTGCAGCAAGGGTGTGAAGGACCCTTTGGCAGTTCCAGTGGTTAGACGTGATTAGCCTCGAGAAGCCTCAGCGGAAATGGGCCTCATCTCGCCTGGAGGGCAAAACCTCCTGGATTTTCTCGAGTTGCGGCAGGTGCTCTCGACTTACGACGGGGACCTCAGGGAACCGCTCTGGTGGCCACAGGAAAGGCCAGTCCCCATGCGAGTTCCTCGGGGGCCTCTCGGGATTCCTCTCCCGTCGATGCCGGGGCCTAAGACCTTGTGTGGAGTCGGGGCCGGAACCTGAGGATTCCTCTCCAGTGCTGACATGGATCTTGGGGTATTTCTGGAGTCTCCCCAGGGGAGTCAGTCCTCGGCTCGAATGCGGGCATGCACTTGCGCTTTCCTCCAGAGCGGTAGCAGCAGTGTCACGCAGTCCGCCGCGTGGATCAAAGGATCTATGGTTTTCCCTCGAGTCTTTCCCACGAGGCTTTCCCACGAGGCTTTCCCACAGGGCTGTCCCACGTGCACACGTGGTGGGAGTCGACCCTCGGCTTGAACGTCAAGGCAGTGCAGGGAAAACAGGTTCCTCTGGAATGGACTGACACATCTGGGGGACTCTTGGAATGGTGTCACGACCCTGGAGTTCCTCTCGACTTTCCTGTGGAGAGCGTCTCCTCTTGAGATGCGACGGGAACGCCGGGAATTCTTTCCCTACGAAACAGGGAAAGGATCCCTCATCTCGAGCAAGGGGGCGGAAACGGGGCTCCCCTGGATGTGTGTGGGACCCACGTGCTTCCTCTCGAGTGGAGACTTGTATGTCGAGGAACTTCTTGAGTTGCAGCAAGGGTGTGAAGGACCCTTTGGATGTTCCAGTGGTTAGATGTGATTGGCCTTGAGAAGCCTCAGCGGAAATGGTCCTCATATCGCCTGGAGGTGAAAACCTCCTGGATTTTCTCGAGTTGCGACAGGTGCTCTCGACTTACGACGGGGACCTCAGGGAACCGCTCTGGTGGCCTCAGGAAAGGCCAGTCCCCATGCGAGTTCCTCGGGGGCCTCTCGGGATTCCTCTCCCATCGATGCCGGGGCCTAAAACCTTGTGTGGAGTCGGGGCCGGAACCTGAGGATTCCTCTCCAGTGCTGACATGGATCTTGGGGTACTTCTGGAGTCTTCCCTCGGGAGTCAGTCCTCGTCTCGAATGCGGTCATGCACTTGCGCTTTCCTCCAGAGCGGTAGCAGCAGTGTCACGCAGTCCGCCGCGTGGATCAAAGGATCTATGGTTTTCCCTCGAGTCTTTCCCACGAGGCTTTCCCACGAGGCTTTCCCACAGGGCTGTCCCACGTGCACACGTGGTGGGAGTCGATCCTCGGCTTGAACGTCAAGGCAGTGCAGGGAAAACAGGTTCCTCTGGAATGGACTGACACATCTGGGGGACTCTTGGAATGGTGGCACGACCCTGGAGTTCCTCTCGCCTTTCCTGTGGAGAGAGCCTCCTCTTGAGATGCGACGGGAACGCCGGGAATTCTTTCCCTACGAAACAGGGAAAGGATCCCTCATCTCGAGCTAGGAGGCGGAAACGGGGCTCCCCTGGATGTGTGCGGGACCCCACGTGCTTCCTCTCGACTGGAGACGGGTATGTTGGGGAACTTCTTGAGTTGCAGCAATGGTGTGAAGGACCCTTTGGAAGTTCCAGTGGTTAGATGTGATTGGCCTCGAGAAGCCTCAGCGGAAATGGGCCTCATCTCGCCTGGAGGGCAAAACCTCCTGGATTTTCTCGAGTTGCGGCAGGTGCTCTCGACTTACGACGGGGACCTCAGGGAACCGCTCTGGTGGCCTCAGGAAAGGCCAGTCCCCATGCGAGTTCCTCGGGGGCCTCTCGGGATTCCTCTCCCGTCGATGCCGGGGCCTAAGACCTTGTGTGGAGTCGGGGCCGGAACCTGAGGATTCCTCTCCAGTGCTGACATGGACCTTGGGGTACTTCTGGAGTCTCCCCAGGGGAGTCAGTCCTCGTCTCGAATGCGGGCATGCACTTGCGCTTTCCTCCAGAGCGGTAGCAGCAGTGTCACGCAGTCCTCCGCGTGGATCAAAGGATCTATGGTTTTCCCTCGAGTCTTTCACACGAGGCTTTCCCACGAGGCTTTCCCACAGGGCTGTCCCACATGCACACTTGGTGGGACTCGATCCTCGGCTTGAACGTCAAGGCAGTGCAGGGAAAACAGGTTCGTCTGGAATGGACTGACACATCTGGGGGACTCTTGGAATGGTGGCACGACCCTGGAGTTCCTCTCGCCTTTCCTGTGGAGAGCGCCTCCTCTTGAGATGCGACGGGAACGCCGGGAATTCTTTCCCTACGAAACAGGGAAAGGATCCCTCATCTCGAGCTAGGAGGCGGAAACGGGGCTCCCCTGGATATGTGCGGGACACCACGTGCTTCCTCTCGAGTGCAAGCGGGTAGGTCGGGGAACTTCTTGAGTTGCAGCAAGGGTGTGAAGGACCCTTTGGAAGTTCCAGTGGTTAGATGTGATTGGCCTCGAGAAGCCTCAGCGGAAATGGGCCTCATTTCGCCTGAAGGTGAAAACCTCCTGGATTTTCTCGAGTTGCGGCAGGTGCTCTCGACTTACGACGGGGACCTCAGGGAACCGCTCTGGTGGCCTCAGGAAAGGCCAGTCCCCATGCGAGTTCCTCGGGGGCCTCTCGGGATTCCTCTCCCGTCGATGCCGGGGCCTAAGACCTTGTGTGGAGTCGGGGCCGGAACCTGAGGATTCCTCTCCAGTGCTGACATGGATCTTGGGGTACTTCTGGAGTCTCACCAGTGGAGTCAGTCCTCGTCTCGAATACGGGCATGCACTTGCGCTTTCCTCCAGAGCGGTAGCAGCAGTGTCTCGCAGTCCGCCGCGTCGATCAAAGGATCTATGGTTATCCCTCGAGTCTTTCCCACGAGGCTTTCCCACGAGGCTTTCCCACAGGGCTGTCCCACGTGCACACGTGGTGGGACTCGATCCTCGGCTTGAACGTCAAGGCAGTGCAGGGAAAAAAGGTTCCTCTCGAATGGACTGACACATCTGGGGGACTCTTGGAATGGTGGCACGACCCTGGAGTTCCTCTCGCCTTTCCTGTGGAGAGCGCCTCCTCTTGAGATGCGACGGGAACGCCGGGAATTCTTTCCCTACGAAACAGGGAAAGGATCCCTCATCTCGAGCTAGGAGGCGGAAACGGGGCTCCCCTGGATGTGTGCGGGAACCTCGTGCTTCATCTCGAGTGGAGACGGGTATGTCGGGGAACTTCTTGAGTTGCAGCAAGGGTGTGAAGGACCCTTTGGAAGTTCCAGTGTTTAGATGTGATTAGCCTCGAGAAGCCTCAGCGGAAATGGGCCTCATCTCGCCTGGAGGGCAAAACCTCCTGGATTTTCTCGAGTTGCGGCAGGTGCTCTCGACTTACGACCGGGACCTCAGGGACCCGATCTGGTGGCCTCAGGAAAGGCCAGTCCCCATGCGAGTTCCTCGGGGGCCTCTCGGGATTCCTCTCCCGTCGATGCCGGGGCCTTAGACCTTGTGTGGAGTCGGGGCCGGAACCTGAGGATTCCTTTCCAGTGCTGACATGGATCTTGGGGTACTTCTGGAGTCTCCCCAGGGGAGTCAGTCCTCGTCTGGAATGCGGGCATGCACTTGCGCTATCCTCCAGAGCGGTAGCAGCAGTGTCAAGCAGTCGGGCGCGTGCATCAAAGGATCTATGGTTTTCCCTCGAGTCTTTCCCACGAGGCTTTCCCACGAGGCCTTCCCACAGGGCTGTCACACGTGCACAGGTGGTGGGAGTCGATCCTTGGTTTGAACGTCAAGGCAGTGCAGGGAAAACAGGTTCCTCTGGAATGGACTGACATATCTGGGGGACACTTTGGATGGTGGCACGACGCTGGAGTCCTCTCGCCTTTCCTGTTGAGAGCGCCGCCTCTTGAAATGCGACAGGAACGCCGGGAATTCTTTCCCTACGAAACAGGGAAAGGATCCCTCATCTCGAGCTAGGAGGCGGAAACGGGGCTCCCCTGGATGTGTGCGGGACCCTCGTGCTTCCTCTCGAGTGGAGACGGGTATGTCGGGGAACTTCTTGAGTTGCAGCAAGGGTGTGAAGGACCCTTTGGAATTTCCAGTGGTTAGACGTGATTAGCCTCGAGAAGCCTCAGCGGAAATGGGCCTCATCTCGCCTGGAGGGCAAAACCTCCTGGATTTTCTCGAGTTGCGGCAGGTGCTCTCGACTTACGACGGGGACCTCACGGACCCGCTCTGGTGGCCACAGGAAAGGCCAGTCCCCATGCGAGTTCCTCGGGGGCCTCTCGGGATTCCTCTCCCGTCGATGCCGGGGCCTAAGACCTTGTGTGGAGTCGGGGCCGGAACCTGAGGATTCCTCTCCAGTGCTGACATGGATCTTGGGGTATTTCTGGAGTCTCCCCAGGGGAGTCAGTCCTCGGCTCGAATGCGGGCATGCACTTGCGCTTTCCTCCAGAGCGGTAGCAGCAGTGTCACGCAGTCCGCCGCGTGGATCAAAGGATCTATGGTTTTCCCTCGAGTCTTTCCCACGAGGCTTTCCCACGAGGCTTTCCCACAGGGCTGTCCCACGTGCACACGTGGTGGGAGTCGACCCTCGGCTTGAACGTCAAGGCAGTGCAGGGAAAACAGGTTCCTCTGGAATGGACTGACACATCTGGGGGACTCTTGGAATGGTGTCACGACCCTGGAGTTCCTCTCGACTTTCCTGTGGAGAGCGTCTCCTCTTGAGATGCGACGGGAACGCCGGGAATTCTTTCCCTACGAAACAGGGAAAGGATCCCTCATCTCGAGCAAGGGGGCGGAAACGGGGCTCCCCTGGATGTGTGTGGGACCCACGTGCTTCCTCTCGAGTGGAGACTTGTATGTCGAGGAACTTCTTGAGTTGCAGCAAGGGTGTGAAGGACCCTTTGGATGTTCCAGTGGTTAGATGTGATTGGCCTTGAGAAGCCTCAGCGGAAATGGTCCTCATATCGCCTGGAGGTGAAAACCTCCTGGATTTTCTCGAGTTGCGACAGGTGCTCTCGACTTACGACGGGGACCTCAGGGAACCGCTCTGGTGGCCTCAGGAAAGGCCAGTCCCCATGCGAGTTCCTCGGGGGCCTCTCGGGATTCCTCTCCCATCGATGCCGGGGCCTAAAACCTTGTGTGGAGTCGGGGCCGGAACCTGAGGATTCCTCTCCAGTGCTGACATGGATCTTGGGGTACTTCTGGAGTCTTCCCTCGGGAGTCAGTCCTCGTCTCGAATGCGGTCATGCACTTGCGCTTTCCTCCAGAGCGGTAGCAGCAGTGTCACGCAGTCCGCCGCGTGGATCAAAGGATCTATGGTTTTCCCTCGAGTCTTTCCCACGAGCCTTTCCCACGAGGCTTTCCCACAGGGCTGTCCCACGTGCACACGTGGTGGGAGTCGATCCTCGGCTTGAACGTCAAGGCAGTGCAGGGAAAACAGGTTCCTCTGGAATGGACTGACACATCTGGGGGACTCTTGGAATGGTGGCACGACCCTGGAGTTCCTCTCGCCTTTCCTGTGGAGAGAGCCTCCTCTTGAGATGCGACGGGAACGCCGGGAATTCTTTCCCTACGAAACAGGGAAAGGATCCCTCATCTCGAGCTAGGAGGCGGAAACGGGGCTCCCCTGGATGTGTGCGGGACCCCACGTGCTTCCTCTCGACTGGAGACGGGTATGTTGGGGAACTTCTTGAGTTGCAGCAATGGTGTGAAGGACCCTTTGGAAGTTCCAGTGGTTAGATGTGATTGGCCTCGAGAAGCCTCAGCGGAAATGGGCCTCATCTCGCCTGGAGGGCAAAACCTCCTGGATTTTCTCGAGTTGCGGCAGGTGCTCTCGACTTACGACGGGGACCTCAGGGAACCGCTCTGGTGGCCTCAGGAAAGGCCAGTCCCCATGCGAGTTCCTCGGGGGCCTCTCGGGATTCCTCTCCCGTCGATGCCGGGGCCTAAGACCTTGTGTGGAGTCGGGGCCGGAACCTGAGGATTCCTCTCCAGTGCTGACATGGACCTTGGGGTACTTCTGGAGTCTCCCCAGGGGAGTCAGTCCTCGTCTCGAATGCGGGCATGCACTTGCGCTTTCCTCCAGAGCGGTAGCAGCAGTGTCACGCAGGCCTCCGCGTGGATCAAAGGATCTATGGTTTTCCCTCGAGTCTTTCACACGAGGCTTTCCCACGAGGCTTTCCCACAGGGCTGTCCCACATGCACACTTGGTGGGACTCGATCCTCGGCTTGAACGTCAAGGCAGTGCAGGGAAAACAGGTTCGTCTGGAATGGACTGACACATCTGGGGGACTCTTGGAATGGTGGCACGACCCTGGAGTTCCTCTCGCCTTTCCTGTGGAGAGCGCCTCCTCTTGAGATGCGACGGGAACGCCGGGAATTCTTTCCCTACGAAACAGGGAAAGGATCCCTCATCTCGAGCTAGGAGGCGGAATCGGGGCTCCCCTGGATATGTGCGGGACCCACGTGCTTCCTCTCGAGTGGAGACGGGTATGTCGGGGAACTTCTTGAGTTGCAGCAAGGGTGTGAAGGACCCTTTGGAAGTTCCAGTGGTTAGACGTGATTAGCCTCGAGAAGGCTCAGCGGAAATGGGCCTCATCTCGCCTGGAGGGCAAAACCTCCTGGATTTTCTCGAGTTGCGGCAGGTGCTCTCGACTTACGACGGGGACCTCAGGGAACCGCTCTGGTGGCCTCAGGAAAGGCCAGTCCCCATGCGAGTTCCTCGGGGGCCTCTCGGGATTCCTCTCCCGTCGATGCCGGGGCCTAAGACCTTGTGTGGAGTCGGGGCCGGAACCTGAGGATTCCTCTCCAGTGCTGACATGGATCTTGGGGTACTTCTGGAGTCTCACCAGTGGAGTCAGTCCTCGTCTCGAATACGGGCATGCACTTGCGCTTTCCTCCAGAGCGGTAGCAGCAGTGTCACGCAGTCCGCCGCGTGGATCAAAGGATCTATGGTTTTCCCTCGAGTCTTTCCCACGAGGCTTTCCCACGAGGCTTTCCCACAGGGCTGTCCCACGTGCACACGTGGTGGGAGTCGATCCTCGGCTTGAACGTCAAGGCAGTGCAGGGAAAACAGGTTCGTCTGGAATGGACTGACACATCTGGGGGACTCTTGGAATGGTGGCATGACCCTGGAGTTCCTCTCGCCTTTCCTGTGGAGAGCGCCTCCTCTTGAGATGCGACGGGAACGCCGGGAATTCTTTCCCTACGAAACAGGGAAAGGATCCCTCATCTCGAGCTAGGAGGCGGAAACGGGGCTCCCCTGGATATGTGCGGGACACCACGTGCTTCCTCTCGAGTGCAAGCGGGTAGGTCGGGGAACTTCTTGAGTTGCAGCAAGGGTGTGAAGGACCCTTTGGAAGTTCCAGTGGTTAGATGTGATTGGCCTCGAGAAGCCTCAGCGGAAATGGGCCTCATTTCGCCTGAAGGTGAAAACCTCCTGGATTTTCTCGAGTTGCGGCAGGTGCTCTCGACTTACGACGGGGACCTCAGGGAACCGCTCTGGTGGCCTCAGGAAAGGCCAGTCCCCATGCGAGTTCCTCGGGGGCCTCTCGGGATTCCTCTCCCGTCGATGCCGGGGCCTAAGACCTTGTGTGGAGTCGGGGCCGGAACCTGAGGATTCCTCTCCAGTGCTGACATGGATCTTGGGGTACTTCTGGAGTCTCACCAGTGGAGTCAGTCCTCGTCTCGAATACGGGCATGCACTTGCGCTTTCCTCCAGAGCGGTAGCAGCAGTGTCTCGCAGTCCGCCGCGTCGATCAAAGGATCTATGGTTATCCCTCGAGTCTTTCCCACGAGGCTTTCCCACGAGGCTTTCCCACAGGGCTGTCCCACGTGCACACGTGGTGGGACTCGATCCTCGGCTTGAACGTCAAGGCAGTGCAGGGAAAAAAGGTTCCTCTCGAATGGACTGACACATCTGGGGGACTCTTGGAATGGTGGCACGACCCTGGAGTTCCTCTCGCCTTTCCTGTGGAGAGCGCCTCCTCTTGAGATGCGACGGGAACGCCGGGAATTCTTTCCCTACGAAACAGGGAAAGGATCCCTCATCTCGAGCTAGGAGGCGGAAACGGGGCTCCCCTGGATGTGTGCGGGAACCTCGTGCTTCATCTCGAGTGGAGACGGGTATGTCGGGGAACTTCTTGAGTTGCAGCAAGGGTGTGAAGGACCCTTTGGAAGTTCCAGTGTTTAGATGTGATTAGCCTCGAGAAGCCTCAGCGGAAATGGGCCTCATCTCGCCTGGAGGGCAAAACCTCCTGGATTTTCTCGAGTTGCGGCAGGTGCTCTCGACTTACGACCGGGACCTCAGGGACCCGATCTGGTGGCCTCAGGAAAGGCCAGTCCCCATGCGAGTTCCTCGGGGGCCTCTCGGGATTCCTCTCCCGTCGATGCCGGGGCCTTAGACCTTGTGTGGAGTCGGGGCCGGAACCTGAGGATTCCTTTCCAGTGCTGACATGGATCTTGGGGTACTTCTGGAGTCTCCCCAGGGGAGTCAGTCCTCGTCTGGAATGCGGGCATGCACTTGCGCTATCCTCCAGAGCGGTAGCAGCAGTGTCAAGCAGTCGGGCGCGTGCATCAAAGGATCTATGGTTTTCCCTCGAGTCTTTCCCACGAGGCTTTCCCACGAGGCCTTCCCACAGGGCTGTCACACGTGCACAGGTGGTGGGAGTCGATCCTTGGTTTGAACGTCAAGGCAGTGCAGGGAAAACAGGTTCCTCTGGAATGGACTGACATATCTGGGGGACACTTTGGATGGTGGCACGACGCTGGAGTCCTCTCGCCTTTCCTGTTGAGAGCGCCGCCTCTTGAAATGCGACAGGAACGCCGGGAATTCTTTCCCTACGAAACAGGGAAAGGATCCCTCATCTCGAGCTAGGAGGCGGAAACGGGGCTCCCCTGGATGTGTGCGGGACCCTCGTGCTTCCTCTCGAGTGGAGACGGGTATGTCGGGGAACTTCTTGAGTTGCAGCAAGGGTGTGAAGGACCCTTTGGAATTTCCAGTGGTTAGACGTGATTAGCCTCGAGAAGCCTCAGCGGAAATGGGCCTCATCTCGCCTGGAGGGCAAAACCTCCTGGATTTTCTCGAGTTGCGGCAGGTGCTCTCGACTTACGACGGGGACCTCACGGACCCGCTCTGGTGGCCACAGGAAAGGCCAGTCCCCATGCGAGTTCCTCGGGGGCCTCTCGGGATTCCTCTCCCGTCGATGCCGGGGCCTAAGACCTTGTGTGGAGTCGGGGCCGGAACCTGAGGATTCCTCTCCAGTGCTGACATGGATCTTGGGGTACTTCTGGAGTCTTCCTAGGGGAGTCAGTCCTCGTCTCGAATGCGGGCATGCACTTGTGCTTTCCTCCAGAGCGGTAGCAGCAGTGTCACGCAGTGCTCCGCGTGAATCAAAGGATCTATGGTTTTCCCTCGTGTCTTTCCCACGAGGCTTTCCCCCGAGACTTTCCCAAAGGGCTGTCCCACGTGCACACGTGGTGGGAGTGGATCCTCGGCTTGAACGTCAAGGCAGTGCAGGGAAAACAGGTTCCTCTGGAATGGACTGACACATCTGGGGGACTCTTGGAATGGTGTCACGACCCTGGAGTTCCTCTCGCCTTTCCTGTGGAGAGCGCCTCCTCTTGAGATGCGACGGGAACGCCGGGAATTCTTTCCCTACGAAACAGGGAAAGGATCCCTCATCTCGAGCAAGTAGGCGGAAACGGGGCTCCCCTGGATGTGTGCGGGACACCACGTGCTTGCTATCGAGTGGAGACGGGTATGTCGGGGAACTTCTTGAGTTGCAGCAAGGGTGTGAAAGACCCTTTGGAAGTTCCAGTGGTTAGATGTGATTGGCCTCGAGAAGCCTCAGCGGAAATGGGCCTCATCTCTCCTGGAGGGCAAAACCTCCTGGATTTTCTCGAGTTACGGCAGGTGCTCTCGACTTACGACGGGGACCTCAGGGACCCGATCTGGTGGCCACAGGAAAGGCCAGTCCCCATGCGACTTCCTCGGGGGCCTCTCGGGATTCCTCTCCCGTCGATGCCGGGGCCGAAGACCTTGTGTGGAGTCGGGGCCGGAACCAGAGGATTCCTCTCCAGTGCTGACATGGATCTTGGGGTACTTCTGGAGTCTCCCCAGGGGAGTCAGTCCTCGTTTCGAATGCGGGCATGCACTTGCGCTTTCCTCCAGAGCGGTAGCAGCAGTGTCACGCAGTCCGCCGCGTGGATCAAAGGATCTATGGTTTTCCCTCGAGTCTTTCCCACGAGGCTTTCCCACGAGGCTCTCCCACAGGGCTGTCCCACGTGCACACGTGGTGGGAGTCGATCCTCGGCTTGAACGTCAAGGCAGTGCAGGGAAAACAGGTTCCTCTGGAATGGACTGACACATCTAGGGGACTCTTGGAATGGTGGCATGACCCTGGAGTTCCTCTCTCCTTTCCTGTGGAGAGCGCCTCCTGTTGAGATGAGACGGGAACGCCGGGAATTCTTTCCCTACGAAACAGGGAAAGGATCCCTCATCTCGAGCTAGGAGGCGGAAACGGGGCTCCCCTGGATGTGTGCGGGACCCACGTGCTTCCTCTCGAGTGGAGACGGGTATGTCGGGGAACTTCTTGAGTTGCAGCAAGGGTGTGAAGGACCCTTTGGAAGTTCCAGTGGTTAGATGTGATTGGCCTCGAGAAGCCTCAGCGGAAATGGGCCTCATCTCGCCTGGAGGGCAAAACCTCCTGGATTTTCTCGAGTTGCGGCAGGTGCTCTCGACTTACGACGGGGACCTCAGGGACCCGCTCTGGTGGCCTCAGGAAAGGCCAGTCCCCATGCGAGTTCCTCGGGGGCCTCTCGGGATTCCTCTCCCTTCGATGCCAGGGCCTAAGACCTTGTGTGGAGTCGGGGCCGGAACCTGAGGATTCCTCTCCAGTGCTGACATGGATCTTGGGGTACTTCTGGAGTCTCCCCAGGGGAGTCAGTCCTCGTCTCGAATGCGGGCATGCACTTGCGCTTTCCTCCAGAGCGGTAGCAGCAGTGTCACGCAGTCCGCCGCGTGGATCAAAGGATCTATGGTTTTCCCTCGAGTCTTTCCCACGAGGCTTTCCCACGAGGCTTTCCCACAGGGCTGTCCCACGTGCACACGTGGTGGGAGTCGATCCTCGGCTTGAACGTCAAGGCAGTGCAGGGAAAACAGGTTCCTCTGGAATGGACTGACACATCTGGGGGACTCTTGGAATGGTGTCACGACCCTGGAGTTCCTCTCGCCTTTCCTGTGGAGAGCGCCTCCTCTTGAGATGCGACGGGAACGCTGGAATTCTTTCCCTATGAAACAGGGAAAGGATCCCTCATCTCGAGCTAGGAGGCGGAAACGGGGCTCCCCTGGATGTGTGCGGGACCCACGTACTTCCACTCGAGTGGAGACGGGTATGTCGTGGAACTTCTTGAGTTGCAGCAAGGGTGTGAAGGACCCTTTGGCAGTTCCAGTGGTTAGACGTGATTAGCCTCGAGAAGCCTCAGCGGAAATGGGCCTCATCTCGCCTGGAGGGCAAAACCTCCTGGATTTTCTCGAGTTGCGGCAGGTGCTCTCGACTTACGACGGGAACCTCAGGGACCCGCTCTGGTGGCCTCAGGAAAGGCCAGTCCCCATGCGAGATCCTCGGGGGCCTCTCGGGATTCCTCTCCCGTCGATGCCGGGGCCTAAGACCTTGTGTGGAGTCGGGGCCGGAACCTGAGGATTCCTCTCCAGTGCTGACATGGACCTTGGGGTACTTCTGGAGTCTCCCCAGGGGAGTCAGTCCTCGTCTCGAATGCGGGCATGCACTTGCGCTTTCCTCCAGAGCGGTAGCAGCAGTGTCACGCAGTCCGCCGCGTGGATCAAAGGATCTATGGTTTTCCTTCGAGTCTTTCCCACGAGGCTTTCCCACGAGGCTTTCCCTCAGGGCTGTCCCAAGTGCACACGTGGTGGGAGTCGATCCTCGGCTTGAACGTCAAGGCAGTGCAGGGAAAACAGGTTCCTCTGGAATGGACTGACACATCTGGGGACTCTTGGAATGGTGGCACGACCCTGGAGTTCCTCTCGCCTTTCCTGTGGAGAGCGCATCCTCTTGAGATGCGACGGGAACGCCGGGAATTCTTTCCCTTCGAAACAGGGAAAGGATCCCTCATCTCGAGCTAGGAGGCGGAAACGGGGCTCCCCTGGATGTGTGCGGGACCCACGTGCTTCCTCTCGAGTGCAGACGGGTATGTCGGGGAACTTCTTGAGTTGCAGCAAGGGTGTGAAGGACCCTTTGGAAGTTCCAGTGGTTAGACGTGATTAGCCTCGAGAAGCCTCAGCGGAAATGGGCCTCATCTCGCCTGGAGGGCAAAACCTCCTGGATTTTCTCGAGTTGCGGCAGGTGCTCTCGACTTACGACGGGGACCTCAGGGACCCGCTCTGGTGGCCTCAGGAAAGGCCAGTCCCCATGCGAGTTCCTCGGGGGCCTATCGGGATTCCTCTCCCTTCGATGCCAGGGCCTAAGACCTTGTGTGGAGTCGGGGCCGGAACCTGAGGATTCCTCTCCAGTGATGACATGGATCTTGGGGTACTTCTGGAGTCTCCCCAGGGGAGTCAGTCCTCGTCTCGAATGCGGGCATGCACTTGCGCTTTCCTCCAGAGCGGTAGCAGCAGTGTCACGCAGTCCGCCGCGTGGATCAAAGGATCTATGGTTTTCCCTCGAGTCTTTCCCACGAGGCTTTCCCACGAGGCTTTCCCACAGGGCTGTCCCACGTGCACACGTGGTGGGAGTCGATCCTCGGCTTGAACGTCAAGGCAGTGCAGGGAAAACAGGTTCCTCTGGAATGGACTGACACATCTGGGGGACTCTTGGAATGGTGTCACGACCCTGGAGTTCCTCTCGCCTTTCCTGTGGAGAGCGCCTCCTCTTGAGATGCGACGGGAACGCTGGAATTCTTTCCCTACGAAACAGGGAAAGGATCCCTCATCTCGAGCTAGGAGGCGGAAACGGGGCTCCCCTGGATGTGTGCGGGACCCACGTACTTCCACTCGAGTGGAGACGGGTATGTCGTGGAACTTCTTGAGTTGCAGCAAGGGTGTGAAGGACCCTTTGGCAGTTCCAGTGGTTAGACGTGATTAGCCTCGAGAAGCCTCAGCGGAAATGGGCCTCATCTCGCCTGGAGGGCAAAACCTCCTGGATTTTCTCGAGTTGCGGCAGGTGCTCTCGACTTACGACGGGGACCTCAGGGAACAGCTCTGGTGGCCTCAGGAAAGGCCAGTCCCCATGCGAGTTCCTCGGGGGCCTCTCGGGATTCCTCTCCCGTCGATGCCGGGGCCTAAGACCTTGGTGGAGTCGGGGCCGGATCCTGAGGATTCCTCTCCAGTGCTGACATGGATCTTGGGGTACTTCTGGAGTCTCCCCAGGGGAGTCAGTCCTCGTCTCGAATGCGGGCATGCACTTGCGCTTTCCTCCAGAGCGGTAGCAGCAGTGTCACGCAGTCCGCCGCGTGGATCAAAGGATCTATGGTTTTCCCTCGAGTCTTTCCCACGAGGCTTTCCCACGAGGCTTTCCCACAGGGCTGTCCCACGTGCATACGTGGTGGGAGTCGATCCTCGACTTGAACGTCAAGGCAGTGCAGGGAAAACAGGTTTCTCTGGAATGGACTGACACATCTGGGGGACTCTTGGAATGGTGTCTCGACCCTGGAGTTCCTCTCGCCTTTCCTGTGGAGAGCGCCTCCTCTTGAGATGCGACGGGAACGCCGGGAATTCTTTCCCTACGAAACAGGGAAAGGATCCCTCATCTCGAGCTAGGAGGCGGAAACGGGGCTCCCTTGGATGTGTGCGGGACCCCAAGTGCTTCCTCTCGAGTGGAGACGGGTATGTCGGGGAACTTCTTGAGTTGCAGCAAGGGTGTGAAGGACCCTTTGGAAGTTCCAGTGGTTAGATGTGATTGGCCTCGAGAAGCCTCAGCGGAAATGGGCCTCATCTCGCCTGGAGGGCAAAACCTCCTGGATTTTCTCGAGTTGCGGAAGGTGCTCTCGACGTACGACGGGGACCTCTGGGACCCGCTCTGGTGGCCTCAGGAAAGGCCAATCCCCATGCGAGTTCCTCGGGGGCGTCTCGGGATTCCTCTCCCGTGGATGCCGGGGCCTAAGACCTTGTGTGGAGTCGGGGCCGGAACCTGAGGATTCCTCTCCAGTGCTGACATGGATCTTGGGGTAATTCTGGAGTCTCCCCAGGGGAGTCAGTCCTCGTCTCGAATGCGGGCATGCACTTGCGCTTTCCTCCAGAGCGGTAGAAGCAGTGTCACGCATTCCGCCGCGTGGATCAAAGGATCTATGGTTTTCCCTCGAGTCTTTTCCACGAGGCTTTCCCACGAGGCTTTCCCACAGGGCTGTCCCACGTGCACACGTGGTGGGAGTCGATCCTCGGCTTGAACGTCAAGGCAGTGCAGGGAAAACAGGTTCCTCTGGAATGGAATGACACATCTGGGGGACTCTTGGAATGGTGTCACGACCCTGGAGTTCCTCTCGCCTTTCCTGTGGAGAGCGCCTCCTCTTGAGATGCGACGGAAACGCCGGGAATTCTTTCCCTACGAAACAGGGAAAGGATCCCTCATCTCGAGCTAGGAGGTGGAAACGGGACTCCCCTGGATGTGTGAGGGACCCCACGTGCTTCCTCTCGAGTGGAGACGGGTATGTCGGGGAACTTCTTGAGTTGCAGCAAGGGTGTGAAGGACCCTTTGGAAGTTCCAGTGGTTAGATGTGATTGGCCTTGAGAAGCCTCAGCGGAAATGGGCCTCATCTCGCCTGGAGGGCAAAACCTCGTGGATTTTCTCGAGTTGCGGCAGGTGCTCTCGACTTACGACGGGGACCTCAGGGACCCGCTCTGGTGGCCTCAGGAAAGGCCAGTCCCCATGCGAGTTCCTCGGGGGCCTCTCGGGATTCCTCTCCCGTCGATGCCGTGGCCTGAGACCTTGTGTGGAGTCGGGGCCGGAACCTGAGGATTCCTCTCCAGTGCTGACATGGATCTTGGGGTACTTCTGGAGTCTCCCCAGGGGAGTCAGTAATCGTCTCGAATGCGGGCATGCACTTGCGCTTTCCTCCAGAGCGGTAGCAGCAGTGTCACGCAGTCCGCCGCGTGGATCAAAGGATCTATGGTTTTCCCTCGAGTCTTTCCCACGAGGCTTTCCCACGAAGCTTTCCCACAGGGCTGTCCAACGTGCACACGTGGTGGGAGTCGATCCTCGGCTTGAACGTCAAGGCAGTGCAGGGAAAACACGTTCCTCTGGAATGGACTGACACATCTGGGGGACTCTTGGAATGGTGTCTCGACCCTGGAGTTCCTCTCGCCTTTCCTGTGGAGAGCGCCTCCTCTTGAGATGCGACGGGAACGCCGGGAATTCTTTCCCTACGAAACAGGGAAAGGATCCCTCATCTCGAGCTAGGAGGCGGAAACGGGGCTCCCCTGGATGTGTGCGGGACACCACGTGCTTCCTCTCGAGTGGAGACGGGTATGTCGGGGAACTTCTTGAGTTGCAGCAAGGGTGTGAAGGACCCTTTGGAAGTTCCAGTGGTTAGATGTGATTGGCCTCGAGAAGCCTCAGCGGAAATGGGCCTCATCTCGCCTGGAGGGCAAAACCTCCTGGATTTTCTCGAGTTGCGGCAGGTGCTCTCGACTTACGACGGGGACCTCAGGGACCCGCTCTGGTGGCCTCAGGAAAGGCCATTCCCCATGCGAGTTCCTCGGGGGCGTCTCGGGATTCCTCTCCCGTCGATGCCGGGGCCTAAGACCTTGTGTGGAGTCGGGGCCGGAACCTGAGGATTCCTCTCCAGTGCTGACATGGATCTTGGGGTACTTCTGGAGTCTCCCCAGGGAAGTCAGTCCTCGTCTCGAATGCGGGCATGCACTTGCGCTTTCCTCCAGAGCGGTAGCAGCAGTGTCACGCAGTCCGCCGCGTGGATCAAAGGATCTATGGTTTTCCCTCGAGTCTTTCCCACGAGGCTTTCCCACGAGGCTTTCCCACAGGGCTGTCCCACGGGCACACGTGGTGGGAGTCGATCCTCGGCTTGAACGTCAAGGCAGTGCAGGGAAAACAGGTTCCTCTGGAATGGACTGACACATCTGGGGGACTCTTGGAATGGTGGCACGACCCTGGAGTTCCTCTCGCTTTTCCTGTGGAGAGCGCCTCCTCTTGAGATGCGACGGGAACGCCGGGAATTCTTTCCCTACGAAACAGGGAAAGGATCCCTCATCTCGAGCTAGGAGGCGAAACGGGGCTCCCCTGGATGTGTGCGGGACCCCACGTGCTTCCTCTCGAGTGGAGACGGGTATGTCGGGGAACTTCTTGAGTTGCAGCAATGGTGTGAAGGACCCTTTGGAAGTTCCAGTGGTTAGATGTGATTGGCCTCGAGAAGCCTCAGCGGAAATGGGCCTCCTCTGGCTTGGAGGGCAAAACCTCCTGGATTTTCTCGAGTTGCGGCAGGTGCTCTCGACTTACGACGGGGACCTCAGGGAACCGCTCTGGTGGCCTCAGGAAAGGCCAGTCCCCATGCGAGTTCCTCGGGGGCATCTCGGGATTCCTCTCCCGTCGATGCCGGGGCCTAAGACCTTGTGTGGAGTCGGGGACGGAACCTGAGGATTCCTCTCCAGTGCTGACATGGATCTTGGGGTACTTCTTGAGTCTCCCCAGGGGAGTCAGTCTTCGTCTCGAATGCGGGCATGCACTTGCGCTTTCCTCCAGAGCGGTAGCAGCAGTGTCTCGCAGTCCGCCGCTTGGATCAAAGGATCTATGGTTTTCCCTCGAGTCTTTCCCACGAGGCTTTCCCACGAGGCTTTCCCACAGGGCTGTCCCACGTGCACACGTGGTGGGAGTCGATCCTCGGCTTGAACGTCAAGGCAGTGCAGGGAAAACAGGTTCCTCTGGAATGGACTGACACATCTGGGGGACTCTTGGAATGGTGGCACGACCCTGGAGTTCCTCTCGCCTTTCCTGTGGAGAGCGCCTCCTCTTGAGATGCTACGGGAACGCCGGGAATTATTTCCCTACGAAACAGGGAAAGGATCCCTCATCTCGAGCTAGGAGGCGGAAACGGGGCTCCCCTGGATGTGTGCGG
Organism: Ovis canadensis; assembly: GCF_042477335.2. Classification (NCBI taxonomy): domain Eukaryota; kingdom Metazoa; phylum Chordata; class Mammalia; order Artiodactyla; family Bovidae; genus Ovis; species Ovis canadensis. The sequence goes on from NC_091252.1 coordinate 8,281,132, forward strand.
GACACCACGTGCTTCCTCTCGAGTGGAGACGGGTATGTCGGGGAACTTCTTGAGTTGCAGCAATGGTGTGAAGGACCCTTTGGAAGTTCCAGTGGTTACATGTGATTGGCCTCGAGAAGCCTCAGTGGAAATGGGCCTCATCTCGCCTGGAGGGCAAAACCTCCTGGATTTTCTCGAGTTGCGGCAGGTGCTCTCGACTTACGACGGGGACCTCAGGGAACCGCTCTGGTGGCCTCAGGAAAGGCCAGTCCCCATGCGAGTTCCTCGGGGGCCTCTCGGGATTCCTCTCCCGTCGATGCCGGGGCCTAAGACCTTGTGTGGAGTCGGGGCCGGAACCTGAGGATTCCTCTCCAGTGCTGACATGGATCTTGGGGTACTTCTGGAGTCTCCCCAGGGGAGTCAGTCCTCGTCTCGAATGCGGGCATGCACTTGCGCTTTCCTCCAGAGCGGTAGCAGCAGTGTCACGCAGTCCGCCGCGTGGATCAAAGGATCTATGGTTTTCCCTCGAGTCTTTCCCACGAGGCTTTCCCACGAGGCTTTCCCACAGGGCTGTCCCACGTGCACACGTGGTGGGAGTCGATCCTCGGCTTGAACGTCAAGGCAGTGCAGGGAAAACAGGTTCCTCTGGAATGGACTGACACATCTGGGGGACTCTCGGAATGGTGTCTCGACCCTGGAGTTCCTCTCGCCTTTCCTGTGGAGAGCGCCTCCTCTTGAGATGCGACGGGAACGCCTGGAATTCTTTCCCTGCGAAACAGGGAAAGGATCCCTCATCTCGAGCTAGGAGGCGGAAACGGGGCTCCCCTGGATGTGTGCGGGACCCCAAGTGCTTCCTCTCGAGTGGAGACGGGTATGTCGGGGAACTTCTTGAGTTGCACCAATGGTGTGAAGGACCCTTTGGAAGTTCCAATGGTTAGATGTGATTGGCCTCGAGAAGCCTCAGCGGAAATGGGCCTCATCTCGCCTGAAGGGCAAAACCTCCTGGATTTTCTCGAGTTGCGGCAGGTGCTCTCGACTTACGACGGGGACCTCAGGGACCCGCTGTGGTGGCCTCAGGAAAGGCCAGTCCCCATGCGAGTTCCTCGGGGGCGTCTCGGGATTCCTCTCCCGTCGATGCCGGGGCCTAAGACCTTGTGTGGAGTCGGGGCCGGAACCTGAGGATTCCTCTCCAGTTCTGACATGGATCTTGGGGTACTTCTGGAGTCTCCCCAGGGGAGTCAGGCCTCGTCTCGAATGCGGGCATGCACTTGCGCTTTCCTCCAGAGCGGTAGCAGCAGTGTCACGCAGTCCGCCGCGTGGATCAAAGGATCTATGGTTTTCCCTCGAGTCTTTCCCACGAGGCTTTCCCACGAGGCTTTCCCACAGGGCTGTCCCACGTGCACACGTGGTGGGAACCGATCCTCGGCTTGAACGTCAAGGCAGTGCAGGGAAAACAGGTTCCTCTGGAATGGACTGACACATCTGGGGGACTCTTGGAATGGTGTCACGACCCTGGAATTCCTCTCGCCTTTCCTGTGGAGAGCGCCTCCTCTTGAGATGCGACGGGAATGCCGGGAATTCTTTCCCTACGAAACAGGGAAAGGATCCCTCATCTCGAGCTAGGAGGCGGAAACGGGGCTCCCCTGGATGTGTGCGGGACACCACGTGCTTCCTCTCGAGTGCAGACGGGTATGTCGGGGAACTTCTTGAGTTGCAGCAAGGGTGTGAAGGACCCTTTGGAAGTTCCAGTGGTTAGATGTGATTGGCCTCGAGAAGCCTCAGCGGAAATGGGCCTCATCTCGCCTGGAGGGCAAAACCTCCTGGATTTTCTCGAGTTGCGGCAGGTGCTCTCGACTTACGACGGGGACCTCAGGGACCCGCTCTGGTGGCCTCAGGAAAGGCCAGTCCCCATGCGAGTTCCTCGGGGGCCTCTCGGGATTCCTCTCCCGTCGATGCCGGGGCCTAAGACCTTGTGTGGAGTTGGGGCCGGAACCTGAGGATTCCTCTCCAGTGCTGACATGGATCTTGGGGTACTTCTGGAGTCTCCCCAGGGGAGTCAGTCCTCGTCTCGAATGCGGGCATGCACTTGCGCTTTCCTCCAGAGCGGTAGCAGCAGTGTCACGCAGTCCGCCGCGTGGATCAAAGGATCTATGGTTTTCCCTCGAGTCTTTCCCACGAGGCTTTCCCACGAGGCTTTCCCACAGGGCTGTCCCACGGGCACACGTGGTGGGAGTCGATCCTCGGCTTGAACGTCAAGGCAGTGCAGGAAAAACAGGTTCCTCTGGAATGGACTGACACCTCTGGGGGACTCTTGGAATGGTGGCACGACCCTGGAGTTCCTCTCGCCTTTCCTGTGGAGAGCGCCTCCTCTTGAGATGCGACGGGAACGCCGGGAATTCTTTCCCTACGAAACAGGGAAAGGATCCCTCATCTCGAGCTAGGAGGCGGAAACGGGGCTCCCCTGGATGTGTGCGGGACCCCACGTGCTTCCTCTCGAGTGGAGACGGGTATGTCGGGGAACTTCTTGAGTTGCAGCAAGGGTGTGAAGGACCCTTTGGAAGTTCCAGTGGTTAGATGTGATTGGCCTCGAGAAGCCTCAGCGGAAATGGGCCTCATCTCGACTGGAGGGCAAAACCTCCTGGATTTTCTCGAGTTGCTGCAGGTGCTCTCGACTTACGACGGGGACCTCAGGGACCCGCTCTGGTGGCCTCAGGAAAGGCCAGTCCCCATGCGAGTTCCTCGGGGGCCTCTCGGGATTCCTCTCCCGTCGATGCCGGGGCCTAAGACCTTGTGTGGAGTCGGGGCCGGAACCTGAGGATTCCTCTCCAGTGCTGACATGGACCTTGGGGTACTTCTGGAGTCTCCCCAGGGGAGTCAGTCGTCGTCTCGAATGCGGGCATGCACTTGCGCTTTCCTCCAGAGCGGTAGCAGCAGTGTCACGCAGTCCGCCGCGTGGATCAAAGGATCTATGGTTTTCCCTCGAGTCTTTCCCACGAGGCTTTCCCACGAGGCTTTCCCACAGGGCTGTCCCACGTGCACACGTGGTGGGAGTCGATCCTCGGCTTGAACGTCAAGGCAGTGCAGGGAAAACAGGTTCCTCTGGAATGGACTGACACATCTGGGGGACTCTTGGAATGGTGGCACGACCCTGGAGTTCCTCTCGCCTTTCCTGTGGAGAGCGCCTCCTCTTGAGATGCGACGGGAACGCCGGGAATTCTTTCCCTACGAAACAGGGAAAGGATCCCTCATCTCGAGCTAGGAGGCGAAACGGGGTCCCCTGGATGTGTGCGGGACACCACGTGCTTCCTCTCGAGTGGAGACGGGTATGTCGGGGAACTTCTTGAGTTTCAGCAATGGTGTGAAGGACCCTTTGGAAGTTCCAGTGGTTAGATGTGATTGGCCTCGAGAAGCCTCAGCGGAAATGGGCCTCATCTCGCCTGGAGGGCAAAACCTCCTGGATTTTCTCGAGTTGCGGCAGGTGCTCTCGACTTACGACGGGGACCACAGGGAACCGCTCTGGTGGCCTCAGGAAATGCCAGTCCCCATGCGAGTTCCTCGGGGGCCTCTCGGGATTCCTCTCCCGTCGATGCCGGGGCCTAAGACCTTGTGTGGAGTCGGGGCCGGAACCTGAGGATTCCTCTCCAGTGCTGACATGGATCTTGGGGTACTTCTGGAGTCTCCCCAGGGGAGTCAGTCCTCATCTCGAATGCGGGCATGCACTTGCGCTTTCCTCCAGAGCGGTAGCAGCAGTGTCACGCAGTCCGCCGCGTGGATCAAAGGATCTATGGTTTTCCCTCGAGTCTTTCCCACGAGGCTTTCCCACGAGGCTTTCCCACAGGGCTGTCCCACGTGCACACGTGGTGGGAGTCGATCCTCGGCTTGAACGTCAAGGCAGTGCAGGGAAAACAGGTTCCTCTGGAATGGACTGACACATCTGGGGGACTCTTGGAATGGTGGCACGACCCTGGAGTTCCTCTCGCCTTTCCTGTGGAGAGCGCCTCCTCTTGAGATGCGACGGGAACGCCGGGAATTCTTTCCCTACGAAACAGGGAAAGGATCCCTCATCTCGAGCTAGGAGGCGGAAACGGGGCTCCCCTGGATGTGTGCGGGACACCACATGCTTCCTCTCGAGTGGAGACGGGTATGTTTGGGAACTTCTTGAGTTGCAGCAAGGGTGTGAAGGACCCTTTGGAAGTTCCAGTGGTTAGACGTGATTGGCCTCGAGAAGCCTCAGCGGAAATGGGCCTCATCTGGCCTGGAGGGCAAAACCTCCTGGATTTTCTCGAGTTGCGGCAGGTGCTCTCGACTTACGACGGGGACCTCAGGTACCCGCTCTGGTGGCCTCAGGAAAGGCCAGTCCCCATGCGAGTTCCTCGGGGGCCTCTCGGGATTCCTCTCCCGTCTATGCCGGGGCCTAAGACATTGTGTGGAGTCGGGGCCGGAACCTGAGGTTTCCTCTCCAGTGCTGACATGGATCTTGGGGTACTTCTGGAGTCTCCCCAGGGGAGTCAGTCCTCGTCTCGAATGCGGGCATGCACTTGCGCTTTCCTCCAGAGCGGTAGCAGCAGTGTCACGCAGTCCGCCGCGTGGATCAAAGGATCTATGGTTTTCCCTTGAGTCGTTCCCACGAGGCTTTCACACGAGGCTTTCCCACAGGGCTGTCCCACGTGCACACGTGGTGGGAGTCGATCCTCGGCTTGAACGTCAAGGCAGTGCAGGGAAAACAGGTTCCTCTGGAATGGACTGACACATCTGGGGGACTCTTGGAATGGTGTCACGACCCTGGAGTTCCTCTCGCCTTTCCTGTGGAGAGCGCCTCCTCTTGAGATGCGACGGGAACGCCGGGAATTCTTTCCCTACGAAACAGGGAAAGGATCCCTCATCTCGAGATAGGAGGCGGAAACGGGGCTCCCCTGGATGTGTGCGGGACACCACGTGCTTCCTCTCGAGTGGAGACGGGTATGTCGGGGAACTTCTTGAGTTGCAGCAAGGGTGTGAAGGACCCTTTGGAAGTTCCAGTGGTTAGACGTGATTGGCCTCGAGAAGCCTCAGCGGAAATGGGCCTCATCTCGCCTGGAGGGCAAAACCTCCTGGATTTTCTCGAGTTGCGGCAGGTGCTCTCGACTTACGACGGGGACCTCAGGGACCCGCTCTGGTGGCCTCAGGAAAGGCCAGTCCCCATGCGAGTTCCTCTGGGGATTCCTCTCCCGTCGATGCCGGGGCCTAAGACCTTGTGTGGAGTCGGGGCCGGAACCTGAGGATTCCTCTCCAGTGCTGACATGGATCTTGGGGTACTTCTGGAGTCTCCCCAGGGGAGTCAGTTCTCGTCTCGAATGCGGGCATGCACTTGCGCTTTCCTCCAGAGCGGTAGCAGCAGCGTCACGCAGTCCGCCGCGTGGATCAAAGGATCTATGGTTTTCCCTCGAGTCTTTCCCACAAGGCTTTCCCACGAGGCTTTCCCACAGGGCTGTCCCACGTGCACACGTGGTGGGAGTCGATCCTCGGCTTGAACGTCAAGGCAGTGCAGGGAAAACAGGTTCCTCTGGAATGGACTGACACATCTGGTGGACTCTTGGAATGGTGGCACGACCCTGGAGTTCCTCTCGCCTTTCCTGTGGAGAGCGCCTCCTCTTGAGATGCGACGGGAACGCCGGGAATTCTTTCCCTACGAAACAGGGAAAGGATCCCTCATCTCGAGCTAGGAGGCGGGAACGGGGCTCCCCTGGATGTGTGCGGGACCCCACGTGCTTCCTCTCGAGTGGAGACGGGTATGTCGGGGAACTTCTTGAGTTGCAGCAATGGTGTGAAGGACCCTTTGGAAGTTCCAGTGTTTAGATGTGATTGGCCTCGAGAAGCCTCAGCGGAAATGGGCCTCATCTCGCCTGGAGGGCAAAACCTCCTGGATTTTCTCGAGTTGCGGCAGGTGCTCTCGACTTAAGACTGGGAACTCAGGGACCCACTCTGGTGGCCTCAGGAAAGGCCAGTCCCTATGCCAGTTCCTCGGGGGCGTCTCGGGATTCCTCTCCCCTCGATGCCGGGGCCTAAGACCTTGTGTGGAGTCGGGGCCGGAACCTAAGGATTCCTCTCCAGTGCTGACATGGATCTTGGGGTACTTCTGGAGTCTCCCCAGGGGAGTCAGTCCTCGTCTCGAATGCGGGCATGCACTTGCGCTTTCCTCCAGAGCGGTAGCAGCAGTGTCACGCAGTCTGCCGCGTGGATCAAACGATCTATGGTTTTCCCTTGAGTCTTTCCCACGAGGCTTTCCCACGAGGCTTTCCCACAGGGCTGTCCCACGTGCACACGTGGTGGGAGTCGATCCTCGGCTTGAACGTCAAGGCAGTGCAAAGAAAATAGGTTCCTCTGGAATGGACTGACACATCTGGGGGACTCTTGGAATGGTGGCACGACCCTGGAGTTCCTCTCGCCTTTCCTGTGGAGAGCGCCTCCTCTTGAGATGCGACGGGAACGCCGGGAATTCTTTCCCTACGAAACAGGGAAAGGATCCCTCATCTCGAGCTAGGAGGCGGAAACGGGGCTCCCCTGGATGTGTGCGGGACCCCACGTGCTTCCTCTCGAGTGGAGACGGGTATGTCGGGGAACTTCTTGAGTTGCAGCAATGGTGTGAAGGACCCTTTGGAAGTTCCCGTGGTTAGATGTGATTGGCCTCGAGAAGCCTCAGCGGAAATGGGCCTCATCTCGCCTGGAGGGCAAAACCTCCTGGATTTTCTCGAGTTGCGGCAGGTGCTCTCGACTTACGACGGGGACCTCAGGGACCCGCTCTGGTGGCCTCAGGAAAGGCCAGTCCCCATGCGAGTTCCTCGGGGGCCTCTCGGGATTCCTCTCCCGTCGATGCCGGGGCCTAAGACCTTGTGTGGAGTCGCGGCCGGAACCTGAGGATTCCTCTCCAGTGCTGACATGGATCTTGGGGTACTTCTGGAGTCTCCCCAGGGGAGTCAGTCCTCGTCTCGAATGCGGGCATGCACTTGCGCTTTCCTCTAGAGCGGTAGCAGCAGTGTCACGCAGTCCGCCGCATGGATCAAAGGATCTATGTTTTCCCTCGAGTCTTTCCCAGGAGGCTTTCCCACGAGGCTTTCCCACAGGGCTGTCCCACGTGCACACGTGGTGGGAGTCGATCCTCGGCTTGAACGTCAAGGAAGTGCAGGGAAAACAGGTTCCTCTGGAATGGACTGAAACATCTGGGGGACTCTTGGAATGGTGGCACGACCCTGGAGTTCCTCTCGCCTTTCCTGTGGAGAGCGCCTCCTCTTGAGATGCGACGGGAACGCCGGGAATTCTTTCCCTACGAAACAGGGAAAGGATCCCTCATCTCGAGCTAGGAGGAGGAAACGGGGCTCCCCTGGATGTGTGCGGGACCCCACGTGCTTCCTCTCGAGTGGAGACGGGTATGTCGGGGAACTTCTTGAGTTGCAGCAATGCTGTGAAGGACCCTTTGGAAGTTCCAGTGGTTAGATGTGATTGACCTCGAGAAGCCTCAGCGGAAATGGGCCTCATCTCGCCTGGAGGGCAAAACCTCCTGGATTTTCTCGAGTTGCGGCAGGTGCTCTCGACTTACGACGGGGACCTCAGGGACCCGCTCTGCTGGCCTCAGGAAAGGCCAGTCCCCATGCCAGTTCCTCGGGGACCTCTCGGGATTCCTCTCCCTTCGATGCCGGGGCCTAATACCTTGTGTGGAGTCGGGGCCGGAACCTGAGGATTCCTCTCCAGTGCTGACATGGATCTTGGGGTACTTCTGGAGTCTCCCCAGGGGAGTCAGTCCTCGTCTCGAATGCGGGCATGCACTTGCGCTTTACTCCAGAGCGGTAGCAGCAGTGTCAGGCAGTCCGCCGCGTGGATCAAAGGATCTATGGTTTTCCCTCGAGTCTTTCCCAGGAGGCTTTCCCACGAGGCTTTCCCACAGGGCTGTCCCACGTGCACACGTGGTGGGAGTCGATCCTCGGCTTGAACGTCAAGGCAGTGCAGGGAAAACAGGTTCCTCTGGAATGGCCTGACACATCTGGGGGACTCTTGGAATGGTGGCACGACCCTGGAGTTCCTCTCGCCTTTCCTGTGGAGAGCGCCTCCTCTTGAGATGCGACGGGAACGCCGGGAATTCTTTCCCTACGAAGCAGGGAAAGGATCCCTCATCTCGAGCTAGGAGGCGGAAACGGGGCTCCCCTGGATGTGTGCGGGACCCCACGTGCTTCCTCTCGAGTGGAGACGGGTATGTCGGGGAACTTCTTGAGTTGCAGCAATGGTGTGAAGGACCCTTTGTAAGTTCCAGTGTTTAGATGTGATTGGCCTCGAGAAGCCTCAGCGGAAATGGGCCTCATCTCGCCTGGAGGGCAAAACCTCCTGGATTTTCTCGAGTTGCGGCAGGTGCTCTCGACTTACGACGGGGACCTCAGGGACCCGCTCTGGTGGCCTCAGGAAAGGCCAGTCCCCATGCGAGTTCCTCGGGGGTCTCTCGGGATTCCTCTCCCGTCGATGCCGGGGCCTAAGACCTTGTTTGGAGTCGGGGCCGGAACCTGAGGATTCCTCTCCAGTGCTGACATGGATCTTGGGGTACTTCTGGAGTCTCCCCAGGGGAGTCAGTCCTCGTCTCGAATGCGGGCATGCACTTGCGCTTTCCTCCAGAGCGGTAGCAGCAATGTCACACAGTCCGCCGCGTGGATCAAAGGATCTATGGTTTTCCCTCGGGTCTTTTCCCACGAGACTTTCCCACGAGGCTTTCCCACAGGGCTGTCCCACGTCCACACGTGGTGGGAGTCGATCCTCGGCTTGAACGTCAAGGCAGTGCAGGGAAAACAGGTTCCTCTGGAATGGACTGACACATCTGGGGGACTCTTGGAATGGTGTTTCGACCCTGAAGTTCCTCTCGCCTTTCCTGTGGAGAGCGCCTCCTCTTGAGATGCGACGGGAACGCCGGGAATTCTTTCCCTACGAAACAGGGAAAGGATCCCTCATCTCGAGCTAGGAGGCGAAACGGGGCTCCCCTGGTTGTGTGCGGGACACCACGTGCTTCCTCTCGAGTGGAGACGGGTATGTCGGGGAACTTCTTGAGTTGCAGCAAGGGTGTGAAGGACCCTTTGGAAGTTCCAGTGGTTAGATGTGATTGGCCTCGAGAAGCCTCAGCGGAATTGGGCCTCATCTCGCCTGGAGGGCAAAACCTCCTGGATTTTCTCGAGTTGCGGCAGGTGCTCTCGACTTACGACGGGGACCTCAGGGACCCGCTCTGGTGGCCTCAGGAAAGGCCAGTCCCCATGCGAGTTCCTCGGGGGCGTCTCGGGATTCCTCTCCCGTCGATGCCGGGGCCTAAGACCTTGTGTGGAGTCGGGGCCGGAACCTAAGGATTCCTCTCCAGTGCTGACATGGATCTTGGGGTACTTCTGGAGTCTCCCCAGGGGAGTCAGTCCTCGTCTCGAATGCGGGCATGCACTTGCGCTTTCCTCCAGAGTGGTAGCAGCAGCGTCACGCAGTCCGCCGAGTGGATCAAAGGATCTATGGTTTTCCCTCGAGTCTTTCCCACGAGGCTTTCCCACGAGGCTTTCCCACAGGGCTGTCCCACGTGCACACGTGGTGGGAGTCGATCCTCGGCTTGAACATCAAAGCAGTGCAGGGAAAACAGGTTCCTCTGAAATAGACTGACACATCTGGGGGACTCTTGGAATGGTGGCACGACCTGGAGTTCCTCTCGCCTTTCCTGTGGAGAGCGCCTCCTCTTGAGATGCGACTGGAACGCCGGGAATTCTTTCCCTACGAAACAGGGAAAGGATCCCTCATCTCGAGCTAGGAGGCAGAAATGGGGCTCCCCTGGATGTGTGCGGGACCCCAAGTGCTTCCTCTCGAGTGGAGATGGGTATGTCGGGGAACTTCTTGAGTTGCAGCAATGGTTTGAAGGACCCTTTGGAAGTTCCAGTGGTTAGATGTGATTGGCCTCGAGAAGCCTCAGCGGAAATGGGCCTCATCTCGCCTGGAGGGCAAAACCTCCTGGATTTTCTCGAGTTGCGGCAGGTGCTCTCGACTTACGACGGGGACCTCAGGGACCCGCTCTGGTGGCCTCAGGAAAGGCCAGTCCCCATGCGAGTTCCTCGGGGGCCTCTCAGGATTCCTCTCCCGTCGATGCCGGGGCCTAAGACCTTGTGTGGAGTCGGGGCCGGAAACTGAGGATTCCTCTCCAGTGCTGACATGGATCTTGGGGTACTTCTGGAGTCTCCCCAGGGGAGTCAGTCCTCGTCTCGAATGCGGGCATGCACTTGCGCTTTCCTCCAGAGCGGTAGCAGCAGTGTCACGCAGTCCGCCGCGTGGATCAAAGGATCTATGGTTTTCCCTCGGGTCTTTTCCCACGAGGCTTTCCCACGAGGCTTTCCCACAGGGCTGTCCCACGTCCACACGTGGTGGGAGTCGATCCTCGGCTTGAACGTCAAGGCAGTGCAGGGAAAACAGGTTCCTCTGGAATGGACTGACACATCTGGGGGACTCTTGGAATGGTGGCACGACCCTGGAGTTCCTCTCGCCTTTCCTGTGTAGAGCGCCTCCTCTTGAGATGCGACGGGAACGCCGGGAATTCTTTCCCTACGAAACAGGGAAAGGATCCCTCATCTCGAGCTAGGAGGCAAAACGGGGCTCCCCTGGATGTGTGCGGGACCCCACGTGCTTCCTCTCGAGTGGAGACGGGTATGTCGGGGAACTTTTTGAGTTGCAGCAATGGTGTGAAGGACCCTTTGGAAGTTCCAGTGGTTAGATGTGATTGGCCTCGAGAAGCCTCAGCGGAATTGGGCCTCATCTCGCCTGGAGGGCAAAACCTCCTGGATTTTCTCGAGTTGCGGCAGGTGCTCTCGACTTACGACGGGGACCTCAGGGAACTGCTCTGGTGGCCTCAGGAAAGGCCAGTCCCCATGCGAGTTCCTCGGGGGCCTCTCGGGATTCCTCTCCCGTCGATGCCGGGGCCTAAGACCTTGTGTGGAGTCGGGGCCGGAACCTGAGGATTCCTCTCCAGTGCTGACATGGATCTTGGGGTACTTCTGGAGTCTCCCCAGGGGAGTCAGTCCTCGTCTCGAATGCGGGCATGCACTTGCGCTTTCCTCCAGAGCGGTAGCAGCAGTGTCACGCAGTCCGCCGCGTGGATCAAAGGATCTATGGTTTTCCCTCGAGTCTTTCCCACGAGGCTTTCCCACGAGGCTTTCCCACAGGGCTGTCCCACGTGCACACGTGGTGGGAGTCGATCCTCGGCTTGAACGTCAAGGCAGTGCAGGGAAAACAGGTTCCTCTGGAATGGACTGACACATCTGGGGGACTCTTGGAATGGTGTTACGACCCTGGAGTTCCTCTCGCCTTTCCTGTGGAGAGCGCCTCCTCTTGAGATGCGACGGGAACGCCGGGAATTCTTTCCCTACGAAACAGGGAAAGGATCCCTCATCTCGAGCTAGGAGGCGGAAACGGGGCTCCCCTGGATGTGTGCGGGACCCCACGTGCTTCCTCTCGAGTGGAGACGGGTATGTCGGGGAACTTCTTGAGTTGCAGCAATGGTGTGAAGGACCCTTTGGAAGTTCCAGTGTTTAGATGTGATTGGCCTCGAGAAGCCTCAGCGGAAATGGGCCTCATCTCGCCTGGAGGGCAAAACCTCCTGGATTTTCTCGAGTTGCGGCAGGTGCTCTCGACTTACGACGGGGACCTCAGGGACCCGCTCTGGTGGCCTCAGGAAAGGCCAGTCCCCATGCGAGTTCCTCGGGGGTCTCTCGGGATTCCTCTCCCGTCGATGCCGGGGCCTAAGACCTTGTGTGGAGTCGAGGCCGGAACCTGAGGATTCCTCTCCAGTGCTGACATGGATCTTGGGGTACTTCTGGAGTCTCCCCAGGGGAGTCAGTCCTCGTCTCGAATGCGGGCCTGCACTTGCGCTTTCCTCCAGAGCGGTAGCAGCAGTGTCACGCAGTCCGCCGCGTGGATCAAAGGATCTATGGTTTTCCCTCGGGTCTTTTCCCACGAGACTTTCCCACGAGGCTTTCCCACAGGGCTGTACCACGTCCACACGTGGTGGGAGTCGATCTTCGGCTTGAACGTCAAGGCAGTGCAGGGAAAACAGGTTCCTCTGGAATGGACTGACACATCTGGGGGACTCTTGGAATGGTGTTTCGACCCTGGAGTTCCTCTCGCCTTTCCTGTGGAGAGCGCCTCCTCTTGAGATGCGACGGGAACGCCGGGAATTCTTTCCCTACGAAACAGGGAAAGGATCCCTCATCTCGAGCTAGGAGGCGAAACGGGGCTCCCCTGGATGTGTGCGGGACACCACGTGCTTCCTCTCGAGTGGAGACGGGTATGTCGGGGAACTTCTTGAGTTGCAGCAATGGTGTGAAGGACCCTTTGGAAGTTCCAGTGGTTAGATGTGATTGGCCTCGAGAAGCCTCAGCGGAAATGGGCCTCATCTCGCCTGGAGGGCAAAACCTCCTGGATTTTCTCGAGTTGCGGCAGGTGCTCTCGACTTACGACGGGGACCTCAGGGACCCGCTCTGGTGGCCTCAGGAAAGGCCAGTCCCCATGCGAGTTCCTCGGGGGCCTCTCGGGATTCCTCTCCCGTCGATGCCGGGGCCTAAGACCTTGTGTGGAGTCGGGGCCGGAACCTGAGGATTCCTCTCCAGTGCTGACATGGATCTTGGGGTACTTCTGGAGTCTCCCCGGGGGAGTCAGTCCTCGTCTCGAATGCGGGCATGCACTTGCGCTTTCCTCCAGAACGGTAGCAGCAGTGTCACGCAGTCCGCCGCGTGGATCAAAGGATCTATGGTTTTCCCTCGAGTCTTTCCCACGAGGCTTTCCCACGAGGCTTTCCCACAGGGCTGTCCCACGTGCACACGTGGTGGGAGTCGATCCTCGGCTTGAACGTCAAGGCAGTGCAGGGAAAACAGGTTCCTCTGGAATGGACTGACACATCTGGGGGACTCTTGGAATGGTGTCACGACCCTGGAGTTCCTCTCGCCTTTCCTGTGGAGAGCGCCTCCTCTTGAGATGCGACGGGAACGCCGGGAATTCTTTCCCTACGAAACAGGGAAAGGATCCCTCATCTCCAGCTAGGAGTCGGAAACGGAGCTCCCCTGGATGTGGGCGGAACACCACGTGCTTCCTCTCGAGTGGAGACGGGTATGTCGGGGAATTTCTTGAGTTGCAGCAAGGGTGTGAAGGACCCTTTGGAAGTTCCAGTGGTTTGACGAGATTAGCCTCGAGAAGCCTCAGCGGAAATGGGCCTCATCTCGCCTGGAGGGCAAAACCTCCTGGATTTTCTCGAGTTGCGGCAGGTGCTCTCGACTTACGACGGGGACCTCAGGGAACCGCTCTGGTGGCCTCAGGAAAGGCCCGTCCCCATGCGAGTTCCTCGGGGGCCACTCGGGATTCCTCTCCCGTCGATGCCGGGGCCTAAGACCTTGTGTGGAGTCGGGGCCGGAACCTGAGGATTCCTCTCCAGTGCTGACATGGATCTTGGGGTACTTCTGGAGTCTCCCCAGGGGAGTCAGTCCTCGTCTCGAATGCGGGCATGCACTTGCGCTTTCCTCCAGAGCGGTAGCAGCAGTGTCACGCAGTCCGCCGCGTGGATCAAAGGATCTATGGTTTTCCCTCGAGGCTTTCCCACGAGGCTTTCCCACAGGGCTGTCCCACGTGCACACGTGGTGGGAGTCGATCCTCGGCTTGAACGTCAAGGCAGTGCAGGGAAAACAGGTTCCTCTGGAATGGACTGACACATCTGGGGGACTCTTGGAATGGTGGCACGACCCTGGAGTTCCTCTCGCCTTTCCTGTGGAGAGCACCTCCTCTTGAGATGCGATGGGAACGCCGGGAATTCTTTCCCTACGAAACAGGGAAAGGATCCCTCATCTCGAGCTAGGAGGCGGAAACGGGGCTCCCCTGGATGTGTGCGGGACACCACATGCTTCCTCTCGAGTGGAGACGGGTATGTCGGGGAACTTCTTGAGTTGCAGCAAGGGTGTGAAAGACCCTTTGGAAGTTCCAGTGGTTAGACGTCATTAACCTCGAGAAGCCTCAGCGGAAATGGGCCTCATCTGGCCTGGAGGGCAAAACCTCCTGGATTTTCTCGAGTTGCGGCAGGTGCTCTCGACTTACGACGGGGACCTAAGGGAACCGCTCTGGTGGCCTCAGGAAAGGCCATTCTCCATGCGAGTTCCTCGGGGGCGTCTCGCGATTCCTCTCCCGTCGATGCCGGGGCCTAAGACCTTGTGTGGAGTCGGGGCCGGAACCTGAGGATTCCTCTCCAGTGCTGACATGGATCTTGGGGTACTTCTGGAGTCTCCCCAGGGGAGTCAGTCCTCGTCTCGAATGCGGGCATGCACTTGCGCTTTCCTCCAGAGCGGTAGCAGCAGTGTCACGCAGTCCGCCGCGTGGATCAAAGGATCTACGTTTTTCCCTCGAGTCTTTCCCACGAGGCTTTCCCACGAGGATTTCCCACAGGGCAGTCCCACGTGCACACGTGGTGGGAGTCGATCCTCGGCTTGAACGTCAAGGCAGTGCAGGGAAAACAGGTTCCTCTGGAATGGACTGACACATCTGAGGGACTCTTGGAATGGTGGCACGACCCTTCAGTTCCTCTCGCCTTTCCTGTGGAGAGCGCCTCCTCTTGAGATGCGACGGGAACGCCAGGAATTCTTTCCCTACGAAACAGGGAAAGGATCCCTCATCTCGAGCTAGGAGGCGGAAACGGGGCTCCCCTGGATGTGTGCGGGACCCCACGTGCTTCCTCTCGAGTGGAGACGGGTATGTTGGGGAACTTCTTGAGTTGCAGCAATGGTGTGAAGGACCCTTGGGAAGTTCCAGTGGTTAGATGTGATTGGCCTCGAGAAGCCTCAGCGGAAATGGGCCTCATCTCGCCTGGAGGGCAAAACCTCCTGGATTTTCTCGAGTTGCGGCAGGTGCTCTCGACTTACGACGGGGACCTCAGGGACCCGCTCTGGTGGCCTCAGGAAAGGCCAGTCCCCATGCGAGTTCCTCGGGAGCGTCTCGAGATTCCACTCCCGTCGATGCCGGGGCCTAAGACCTTGTGTGGATTCGGGGCCGGAACCTGAGGATTCCTCTCCAGTGCTGACATGGATCTTGGGGTACTTCTGGAGTCTCCCCAGGGGAGTCAGTCCTCGTCTCGAATGCGGGCATGCACTTGCGCTTTCCTCCAGAGCGGTAGCAGCAGTGTCACCCAGTCCGCCGCGTGGATCAAAGGATCTATGGTTTTCCCTCGAGTCTTTCCCACGAGGCTTTCTCACGAGGCTTTCCCACTGGGCTGTCCCACGTGAACACGTGGTGGGAGTCGATCCTCGGCTTGAACGTCAAGGCAGTGCAGGGAAAACAGGTTCCTCTGGAATGGACTGACACATCTGGGGGACTCTTGGAATGGTGGCAAAACCCTGGAGTTCCTCTCGCCTTTCCTGTGGAGAGCGCCTCCTCTTGAGATGCGACGAGAACGCCGGGAATTCTTTCCCTACGAAACAGGGAAAGGATCCCTCATCTCGAGCTAGGAGGCGGAAACGGGGCAACCCTGGATGTGTGCGGGACCCCACATGCTTCCTCTCGAGTGGAGACGGGTATGTCGGGGAACTTCTTGAGCTGCAGCAATGGTGTGAAGGACCCTTTGGAAGTTCCAGTGGTTAGATGTGATTGGCCTCGAGAAGCCTCAGCGGAAATGGGCCTCATCTCGCCTGGAGGGCAAAACCTCCTGGATTTTCTCGAATTGCGGCAGGTGCTCTCGACTTACGACGGGGACCTCAGGGACCCGCTCTGGTGGCCTCAGGAAAGGCCAGTCCCCATGCGAGTTCCTCGGGGGCGTCTCGGGATTCCTCTCCTGTCGATGCCGGGGCCTAAGACCTTGTGTGGAGTCGGGGCCGGAACCTGAGGATTCCTCTCCAGTGCTGACATGGATCTTGGGGTACTTCTGGAGTCTCCCCAGGGGAGTCAGTCCTCGTCTCGAATGCGGGCATGCACTTGCGCTTTCCTCCAGAGGGGTAGCAGCAGTGTCACGCAGTCCGCCTCGTGGATCAAAGGATCTATGGTTTTCCCTCGAGTCTTTCCCACGAGGCTTTCCCACGAGGCTTTCCCACAGGGCTGTCCCAAGTGCACACGTGGTGGGAGTCGATCCTCGGCTTGAAAGTCAAGGCAGTGCAGGGAAAACAGGATCCTCTGCAATGGACTGACACATCTGGGGGACTCTTGGAATGGTGGCACGACCCTTCAGTTCCTCTCGCTTTTCCTGTGGAGAGCGCCTCCTCTTGAGATGCGACGGGAACGCCGGGAATTCTTTCCCTTCGAAACAGGGAAAGGATCCCTCATCTCGAGATAGGAGGCGGAAACGGGGCTCCCCTGGATGTGTGCGGGAACCCACGTGCTTCCTCTCGAGTGGAGACGGGTATGTCGGGGAACTTCTTGAGTTGCAGCAATGGTGTGAAGGACCCTTTGGAAGTTCCCGTGGTTAGATGTGATTGGCCTCGAGAAGCCTCAGCGGAAATGGGCCTCATCTCGCCTGGAGGGCAAAACCTCCTGCATTTTCTCGAGTTGCGGCAGGTGCTCTCGACTTACGACGGGGACCTCAGGGAACCGCTCTGGTGGCCTCAGGACAGTCCAGTCCCCATGCGAGTTCCTCGGGGGCCTCTCGGGATTCCTCTCCCGTCGATGCCGGGGCCTAAGACCTTGTGTGGAGTCGGGGCCGGAACCTGAGGATTCCTCTCCCGTGCTGACATGGATCTTGGGGTACTTCTGGAGTCTCCCCAGGGGAGTCAGTCCTCATCTCGAATGCGGGCATGCACTTGCGCTTTCCTCCAGAGCGGTAGCAGCAGTGTCACGCAGTCCGCCGCGTGGATCAAAGGATCTATGGTTTTCCCTCGAGTCTTTCCCACGAGGCTTTCCCACAGGGCTGTCCCACGTGCAGACGTGGTGGGAGTCGATCCTCGGCTTGAACGTCAAGGCAGTGCAGGGAATACAGGTTCCTCTGGAATGGACTGACACATCTGGGGGACTCTTGGAATGGTGGCACGACCCTGGAGTTCCTCTCGCCTTTCCTGTGGAGAGCGCCTCCTCTTGAGATGCGACGGGAACGCCGGGAATTCTTTCCCTACGAAACAGGGAAAGGATCCCTCATCTCGAGCTAGGAGGCGGAAACGGGGCTCCCCTGGATGTGTGCGGGACACCACATGCTTCCTCTCGAGTGGAGACGGGTATGTCGGGGAACTTCTTGAGTTGCAGCAAGGGTGTGAAAGACCCTTTGGAAGTTCCAGTGGTTAGACGTCATTGGCCTCGAGAAGCCTCAGCGGAAATGGGCCTCATCTGGACTGGAGGGCAAAACCTCCTGGATTTTCTCGAGTTGCGGCAGGTGCTCTCGACTTACGACGGGGACCTCAGGGACCCGCTCTGGTGGCCTCAGGAAAGGCCAGTCCCCATGCGAGTTCCTCGGGGGCCTCTCGGGATTCCTCTCCCGTCGATGCCGGGGCCTAAGACCTTGTGTGGAGTCGGGGCCGGAACCTGAGGATTCCTCTCCAGTGCTGACATGGATCTTGGGGTACTTCTGGAGTCTCCCCAGGGGAGTCAGTCCTCGTCTCGAATGCGGGCATGCACTTGCGCTTTCCTCCAGAGCGGTAGCAGCAGTGTCACGCAGTCCGCCGCGTGGATCAAAGGATCTATGGTTTTCCCTCGAGTCTTTCCCACGAGGCTTTCCCACGAGGCTTTCCCACAGGGCTGTCCCACGTGCACACGTGGTGGGAGTCGATCCTCGGCTTGAACGTCAAGGCAGTGCAGGGAAAACAGGTTCCTCTGGAATGGACTGACACATCTGGGGGACTCTTGGAATGGTGGCACGACCCTGGAGTTCCTCTCGCCTTTCCTGTGGAGAGCACCTCCTCTTGAGATGCGACGGGAACGCCGGGAATTCTTTCCCTACGAAACAGGGAAAGGATCCCTCATCTCGAGCTAGGAGGCGGAAACGGGGCTCCCCTGGATGTGTGCGGGACCCACGTGCTTCCTCTCGAGTGGAGACGGGTATGTCGGGGAACTTCTTGAGTTGCAGCAAGGGTGTGAAGGACCCTTTGGAAGTTCCAGTGGTTAGACGTGATTAGCTTCGATAAGCCTCAGCGGAAATGGGCCTCATCTCCCCTGGAGGGCACAAGCTCCTGGATTTTCTCGAGTTGAGGCAGGTGCTCTCGACTTACGACGGGGACCTCAGGGACCCGCTCTGGTGGCCTCAGGAAAGGCCAGTCCCCATGCGAGTTCCTCGGGGGCCACTCGGGATTCCTCTCCCGTCGATGCCGGAGCCTAAGACCTTGTGTGGAGTCGGGGCCGGAACCTGAGGATTCCTCTCCAGTGCTGACATGGATCTTGGGGTACTTCTGGAGTCTCCCCAGGGGAGTCAGTCCTCGTCTCGAATGCGGGCATGCACTTGCGCTTTCCTCCAGAGCGGTAGCAGCAGTGTCACACAGTCCGCCGCGTGGATCAAAGGATCTATGGTTTTCCCTCGAGTCTTTCCCACGAGGAATTCCCACGAGGCTTTCTCACAGGGCTGTCCCACGTGCACACGTGGTGGGAGTCGATCCTCGGCTTGAACGTCAAGGCAGTTCATGGAAAACAGGTTCCTCTGGAATGGACTGACACATCTGGGGGACTCTTGGAATGGTGGCACGACCCTTCAGTTCCTCTCGCCTTTCCTGTGGAGAGTGCCTCCTCTTGAGATGCGACGGGAACGCCGGGAATTCTTTCCCTACGAAACAGGGAAAGGATTCCTCATCTCGAGCTAGGAGGCGGAAACGGGGCTCCCCTGGATGTGTGCGGGAACCCACGTGCTTCCTCTCGAGTGGAGACGGGTATGTCGGGGAACTTCTTGAGTTGCAGCAATGGTGTGAAGGACCCTTTGGAAGTTCCCGTGATTAGATGTGATTGGCCTCGAGAAGCCTCAGCGGAAATGGGCCTCATCTGGCCTGGAGGGCAAAACCTCCTGGATTTTCTCGAGTTGCGGCAGGTGCTCTCGACTTACGACGGGGAACTCAGGGAACCGCTCTGGTGGCCTCAGGACAGGCCAGTCCCCATGCGAGTTCCTCGGGGGCGTCTCGGGATTCCTCTCCCTTCGATGCCGGGGCCTAAGACCTTGTGTGGAGTCGGGGCCGGAACCTGAGGATTCCTCTCCAGTGCTGACATGGATCTTGGGGTACTTCTGAAGTCTCCCCAGGGGAGTCAGTCCTCGTCTCGAATGCGGGCATGCACTTGCGCTTTCCTCCAGAGCGGTAGCAGCAGTGTCACGCAGTCCGCCGCGTGGATCAAAGGATCTATGGTTTTCCCTCGAGTCTTTCCCACGAGGCTTTCCCACGAGGCTTTCCCACAGGGCTGTCCCACGTGCACACGTGGTGGGAGTCGATCCTCGGCTTGAACGTCAAGGCAGTGCAGGGAAAACAGGTTCCTCTGGAATGGACTGACACATCTGGGGGACTCTTGGAATGGTGTCTCGACCCTGGAGTTCCTCTCGCCTTTCCTGTGGAGAGCGCCTCCTCTTGAGATGCGACGAGAACGCCGGGAATTCTTCCCTACGAAACAGGGAAAGGATCCCTCATCTCGAGCTAGGAGGCGGAAACGGGGCTCCCCTGGATGTGTGCGGGACCCCACGTGCTTCCTCTCGAGTGGAGACGGGTATGTCGGGGAACTTCTTGAGCTGCAGCAATGGTGTGAAGGACCCTTTGGAAGTTCCAGTGGTTAGATGTGATTGGCCTCGAGAAGCCGCCGCGGAATTGGGCCTCATCTCGCCTGGAGGGCAAAACCTCCTGGATTTTCTCGAATTGCGGCAGGTGCTCTCGACTTACGACGGGGACCTCAGGGACCCGCTCTGGTGGCCTCAGGAAAGGCCAGTCCCCTTGCGAGTTCCTCGGGGGCCTCTCGGGATTCCTCTCCTGTCGATGCCGGGGCCTAAGACCTTGTGTGGAGTCGGGACCGGAACCTGAGGATTCCTCTCCAGTGCTGACATGGATCTTGGGGTACTTCTGGAGTCTCCCCAGGGGAGTCAGTCCTCGTCTCGAATGCGGGCATGCACTTGCGCTTTCCTCCAGAGGGGTAGCAGCAGTGTCACGCAGTCCGCCTCGTGGATCAAAGGATCTATGGTTTTCCCTCGAGTCTTTCCCACGAGGCTTTCCCACGAGGCTTTCCCACAGGGCTGTCCCAAGTGCACACGGGGTGGGAGTCGATCCTCGGCTTGAAAGTCAAGGCAGTGCAGGGAAAACAGGATCCTCTGCAATGGACTGACACATCTGGGGGACTCTTGGAATGGTGTCTCGACCCTGGAGTTCCTCTCGCCTTTCCTGTGGAGAGCGCCTCCTCTTGAGATGCGACGGGAACGCCGGGAATTCTTTCCCTACGAAACAGGGAAAGGATCCCTCATCTCGAGCTAGGAGGCGGAAACGGGGCTCCCCTGGATGTGTGCGGGACACCACGTGCTTCCTCTCGAGTGGAGACGGGTATGTCGGGGAACTTCTTGAGTTGCAGCAAGGGTGTGAAGGACCCTTTGGAAGTTCCAGTGGTTTGACGAGATTAGCCTCGAGAAGCCTCAGCGGAAATGGGCCTCATCTGGCCTGGAGGGCAAAACCTCCTGGATTTTCTCGAGTTGCGGCAGGTGCTCTCGACTTACGACGGGGACCTCAGGGAACCGCTCTGGTGGCCTCAGGAAAGGCCAGTCCCCATGCGAGTTCCTCGGGGGCCACTCGGGATTCCTCTCCTGTCGATGCCGGGGCCTAAGACCTTGTGTGGAGTCGGGGCCGGAACCTGAGGATTCCTCTCCAGTGCTGACATGGATCTTGGGGTACTTCTGGAGTCTCCCCAGGGGAGTCAGTCCTCGTCTCGAATGCGGGCATGCACTTGCGCTTTCCTCCAGAGCGGTAGCAGCAGTGTCACGCAGTCCGCCGCGTGGATCAAAGGATCTATGGTTTTCCCTCGAGGCTTTCCCACGAGGCTTTCCCACAGGGCTGTCCCACGTGCACACGTGGTGGGAGTCGATCCTCGGCTTGAACGTCAAGGAAGTGCAGGGAAAACAGGTTCCTCTGGAATGGACTGACACATCTGGGGGACTCTTGGAATGGTGTCACGACCCTGGAGTTCCTCTCGCCTTTCCTGTGGAGAGCGCCTCCTCTTGAGATGCGACGGGAACGCCGGGAATTCTTTCCCTACGAAACAGGGAAAGGATCCCTCATCTCGAGCTAGGAGGCGGAAACGGGACTCCCCTGGATGTGTGCGGGACCTCACGTGCTTCCTCTCGAGTGGAGACGGGTATGTCGGGGAACTTCTTGAGTTGCAGCAAGGGTGTGAAGGACCCTTTGGAAGTTCCAGTGGTTAGATGTGATTGGCTCGAGAAGCCTCAGCGGAAATGGGCCTCATCTCGCCTGGAGGGCAAAACCTCCTGGATTTTCTCGAGTTGCGGCAGGTGCTCTCGACTTACGACGGGGACCTCAGTGACCCGCTCTGGTGGCCTCAGGACAGGCCAGTCCCCATGCGAGTTCCTCGGGGGCTTCTCGGGATTCCTCTCCCGTCGATGCCGGGGCCTATGACCTTGTGTGGAGTCGGGGCCGGAACCTGAGGATTCCTCTCCAGTGCTGACATGGATCTTGGGGTACTTCTGGAGTCTCCCCAGGGGAGTCAGTCCTCGTCTCGAATGCGGGCATGCACTTGCGCTTTCCTCCAGAGCGGTAGCAGCAGTTTCACGCAGTCCACCGCGTGGATCAAAGGATCTATGGTTTTCCCTCGAGTCTTTCCCACGAGGCTTTCCCACGAGGCTTTCCCACAGGGCTGTCCCACGTGCACACGTGGTGGGAGTCGATCCTCGGCTTGAACGTCAAGGCAGTGCAGGGAAAACAGGTTCCTCTGGAATGGACTGACACATCTGGGGGACTCTTGGAATGGTGGCACGACCCTGGAGTTCCTCTCGCCTTTCCTGTGGAGAGCGCCTCCTCTTGAGATGCGACGGGAACGCCGGGAATTCTTTCCCTACGAAACAGGGAAAGGATCCCTCATCTCGAGCTAGGAGGCGGAAACGGGGCTCCCCTGGATGTGTGCGGGACACCACATGCTTCCTCTCGAGTGGAGACGGGTATGTCGGGGAACTTCTTGAGTTGCAGCAAGGGTGTGAAGGACCCTTTGGAAGTTCCAGTGGTTAGACGTGATTGGCCTCGAGAAGCCTCAGCGGAAAAGGGCCTCATCTCGCCTGGAGGGCAAAACCTCCTGGATTTTCTCGAGTTGCGGCAGGTGCTCTCGACTTACGACGGGGACCTCAGGGACCCGCTCTGGTGGCCTCAGGAAAGGCCAGTCCCCATGCGAGTTCCTCGGGGGCCTCTCGGGATTCCTCTCCCGTCGATGCCGGGGCCTAAGACCTTGTGTGGATTCGTGGCCGGAACCTGAGGATTCCTCTCCAGTGCTGACATGGATCTTGGGGTACTTCTGGAGTCTCCCCAAGGGAGTCAGTCCTCGTCTCGAATGCGGGCATGCACTTGCGCTTTCCTCCAGAGCGGTAGCAGCAGTGTCACGCAGTCCGCCGCGTGGATCAAAGGATCTATGGTTTTCCCTCGAGTCTTTCCCACGAGGCTTTCCCACGAGGCTTTCCCACAGGGCTGTCCCACGTGCACACGTGGTGGGAGTCGATCCTCGGCTTGAACGTCAAGGCAGTGCAGGGAAAACAGGTTCCTCTGGAATGGACTGACACATCTGGGGGACTCTTGGAATGGTGGCACGACCCTGGAGTTCCTCTCGCCTTTCCTGTGGAGAGCGCCTCCTCTTGAGATGCGACGGGAACGCCGGGAATTCTTTCCCTACGAAACAGGGAAAGGATCCCTCATCTCGAGCTAGGAGGCGGAAACGGGGCTCCCCTGGATGTGTGCGGGACCCCACGTGCTGCCTCTCGAGTGCAGACGGGTATGTCGGGGAACTTCTTGAGTTGCAGCAAGGGTGTGAAGGACCCTTTGGAAGTTCCAGTGGTTAGATGTGATTGGCCTCGAGAAGCCTCAGCGGAAAAGGGCCTCATCTCGCCTGGAGGGCAAAACCTCCTGGATTTTCTCGAGTTGCGGCAGGTGCTCTAGACTTTCGATGGGGACCTCAGGGACCCGCTCTGGTGGCCTCAGGAAAGGCCAGTCCCCATGCGAGTTCCTCGGGGGCCTCTCGGGATTCCTCTCCCGTCGATGCCGGGGCCTAAGACCTTGTGTGGAGTCGGGGCCGGAACCTGAGGATTCCTCTCCAGTGCTGACATGGATCTTGGGGTACTTCTGGAGTCTCCCCAGGGGAGTCAGTCGTCGTCTCGAATGCGGGCATGCACTTGCGCTTTCCTCCAGAGCGGTAGCAGCAGTGTCACGCAGTCCGCCGCGTGGATCAAAGGATCTATGGTTTTCCCTCGAGTCTTTCCCACGAGGCTTTCCCACGAGGCTTTCCCACAGGGCTGTCCCACGTGCACACGTGGTGGGAGTCGATCCTCGGCTTGAACGTCAAGGCAGTGCAGGGAAAACAGGTTCCTCTGGAATGGACTGACACATCTGGGGGACTCTTGGAATGGTGGCACGACCCTGGAGTTCCTCTCGCCTTTCCTGTGGAAATCGCCTCCTCTTGAGATGCGTCGGGAACGCCGGGAATTCTTTCCCTACGAAACAGGGAAAGGATCCCTCATCTCGAGCTAGGAGGCGAAACGGGGCTCCCCTGGGTGTGTGCGGGACACCACGTGCTTCCTCTCGAGTGCAGACGGGTATGTCGGGGAACTTCTAGAGTTGCAGCAAGGGTGTGAAGGACCCTTTGGAATTTCCAGTGGTTAGATGTGATTCGCCTCGAGAAGCCTCAGCGGAAATGGGCCTCATCTCGCCTGGAGGGCAAAACCTCCTGGATTTTCTCGAGTTGCGGCAGGTGCTCTCGACTTACGACGGGGACCTCAGGGACCCGCTCTGGTGGCCTCAGGACAGGCCAGTCCCCATGCGAGTTCATCGGGGGCCTCTCGGGATTCCTCTCCCGTCGATGCCGGGGCCTAAGACCTTGTGTGGAGTCGGGGCCGGAACCTGAGGATTCCTCTCCAGTGCTGACATGGATCTTGGGGTACTTCTGAAGTCTCCCCAGGGGAGTCAGTCCTCGTCTCGAATGCGGGCATGCACTTGCGCTTTCCTCCAGAGCGGTAGCAGCAGTGTCACGCAGTCCGCCGCGTGGATCAAAGGATCTATGGTTTTCCCTCGAGTCTTTCCCCCGAGGCTTTCCCACGAGACTTTCCCACAGGGCTGTCCCACGTGCACACGTGGTGGGAGTGGATCCTCGGCTTGAACGTCAAGGCAGTGCACGGAAAACAGGTTCCTCTGGAATGGACTGACACATCTGGGGGACTCTTTGAATGGTGGCACGACCCTGGAGTTCCTCTCGCCTTTCCTGTGGAGAGCGCCTCCTCTTGAGATGCGACGGGAACGCCGGGAATTCTTTCCCTACGAAACAGGGAAAGGATCCCTCATCTCGAGCTAGGAGGCGGAAACGGGGCTCCCCTGGATGTGTGCGGGACACCACGTGCTTCCTCTTGAGTGGAGACGGGTATGTCGGGGAACTTCTTGTGTTGCAGCGATGGTGTGAAGGACCCTTTGGAAGTTCCAGTGGTTAGATGTGATTGGCCTTGAGAAGCCTCAGCGGAAATGGGCCTCATCTCGCCTGGAGGGCAAAACCTCCTGGATTTTCTCGAGTTGCGGCAGGTGCTTTCGACTTACGACGGGGACCTCAGGGAACCGCTCTGGTGGCCTCAGGAAAGGCCAGTCATCATGCGAGTTCCTCGGGGGCGTCTCGGGATTCCTCTCCCGTCGATGCCGGGGCCTAAGACCTTGTGTGGAGTCGGGGCCGGAACTTGAGGATTCCTCTCCAGTGCTGACATGGATCTTGGGGTACTTCTGGAGTCTCCCCAGGGGAGTCAGTCCTCGTCTCGAATGCGGGCATGCACTTGCGCTTTCCTCCAGAGCGGTAGCAGCAGTGTCACGCAGTCCGCCGCGTGGATCAAAGGATCTATGGTTTTCCCTCGAGTCTTTCCCACGAGGCTTTCCCACGAGGCTTTCCCACAGGGCTTTCCCACGTGCACATGTGGTGGGAGTCGATCCTCGGCTTGAACGTCAAGGCAGTGCAGGGAAAACAGGTTCCTCTGGAATGGACTGACACATCTGGGGGACTCTTGGAATGGTGGCACGACCCTGGAGTTCCTCTCGCCTTTCCTGTGGAGAGTGCCTCCTCTTGAGATGCGACGGGAACGCCGGGAATTCTTTCCCTACGAAACAGGGAAAGGATCCCTCATCTCGAGCTAGGAGGCGGAAACGGGGCTCCCCTGGATGTTTGCGGGACACCACGTGCTTCCTCTCGAGTGGAGTCGGGTATGTCAGGGAACTTCTTGAGTTGCAGCAAGGGTGTGAAGGACCCTTTGAAGTTCCAGTGGTTAGACGTGATTAGCCTCGAGAAGCCTCAGCGGAAATGGGCCTCATCTCGCCTGGAGGGCAAAACCTCCTGGATTTTCTCGAGTTGCGGCAGGTGCTCTAGACTTACGATGGGGACCTCAGGGACCCGCTCTGGTGGCCTCAGGAAAGGCCAGTCCCCATGCGAGTTCCTCGGGGGCCTCTCGGGATTCCTCTCCCGTCGATGCCGGGGCCTAAGACCTTGTGTGGAGTCGGGGCCGGAACCTGAGGATTCCTCTCCAGTGCTGACATGGATCTTGGGGTACTTCTGGAGTCTCCCCAGGGGAGTCAGTCGTCGTCTCGAATGCGGGCATGCACTTGCGCTTTCCTCCAGAGCGGTAGCAGCAGTGTCACGCAGTCCGCCGCGTGGATCAAAGGATCTATGGTTTTCCCTCGAGTCTTTCCCACGAGGCTTTCCCACGAGGCTTTCCCACAGGGCTGTCCCACGTGCACACGTGGTGGGAGTCGATCCTCGGCTTGAACGTCAAGGCAGTGCAGGGAAAACAGGTTCCTCTGGAATGGACTGACACATCTGGGGGACTCTTGGAATGGTGTCACGACCCTGGAGTTCCTCTCGCCTTTCCTGTGGAAAGCGCCTCCTCTTGAGATGCGTCGGGAACGCCGGGAATTCTTTCCCTACGAAACAGGGAAAGGATCCCTCATCTCGAGCTAGGAGGCGAAACGGGGCTCCCCTGGATGTGTGCGGGACACCACGTGCTTCCTCTCGAGTGCAGACGGGTATGTCGGGGAACTTCTTGAGCTGCAGCAAGGGTGTGAAGGACCCTTTGGAAGTTCCAGTGGTTAGACGTGATTGGCCTCGAGAAGCCTCAGCGGAAATCGGCCTCATCTCGCCTGGAGGGCAAAACCTCCTGGATTTTCTCGAGTTGCGGCAGGTGCTCTCGACTTACGACGGGGACCTCAGGGACCCGCTCTGGTGGCCTCAGGAAAGGCCAGTACCCATGCGAGTTCCTCGGGGGCCTCACGGGATTCCTCTCCCTTCGATGCCGGGGCCTAAGACCTTGTGTGGAGTCGGGGCCGGAACCTGAGGATTCCTCTCCAGTGCTGACATGGATCTTGGGGTACTTCTGGAGTCTCCCCAGGGGAGTCAGTCCTCGTCTCGAATGCGGGAATGCACTTGCACTTTCCTCCAGAGCGGTAGCAGCAGTGTCACGCAGTCCGCAGCGTGGATCAAAGGATCTATGGTTTTCCCTCGAGTCTTTCCCACGAGGTTTCCCACGAGGCTTTCCCACAGGGCTGTCCCACGTGCACACGTGGTGGGAGTCGATCCTCGGCTTGAACGTCAAGGCAGTACAGGGAAAACAGGTTCCTCTGGAATGGACTGACACATCTGGGGGACTCTTGGAATGGTGGCATGACCCTGGAGTTCCTCTCGCCTTTCCTGTGGAGAGCGCCTACTCTTGAGATGCGACGGGAACGCCGGGAATTCTTTCCCTACGAAACAGGGAAAGGATCCCTCATCTCGAGCTAGGAGGCGGAAACAGGGCTCCCCTCTATGTGTGCGGGACCCCACGTGCTTCCTCTCGAGTGGAGACGGGTATGTCGGGGAACTTCTTGAGTTGCAGCAATGGTGTGAAGGACCCTTTGGAAGTTCCAGTGGTTAGATGTGATTGGCCTCGAGATGCCTCAGCGGAAATGGGCCTCATCTCACCTGGAGGGCAAAACCTCCTGGATTTTCTCGAGTTGCGGCAGGTGCTCTCGACTTACGACGGGAACCTCAGGGACCCGCTCTGGTGGCCTCAGGAAAGGCCAGTCCCCATGCGAGTTCCTCGGGGGCCTCTCGGGATTCCTCTCCCATCGATGCCGGGGCCTAAGAACTTGTGTGGAGTCAGGGCCGGAACCTGAGGATTCCTCACCAGTGCTGACATGGATCTTGGGGTACTTCTGGAGTCTCCCCAGGGGAGTCAGTCCTCGTCTCGAATGCGGGCATGCACTTGCGCTTTCCTCCAGAGCGGTAGCAGCAGTGTCACGCAGTCCGCCGCGTGGATCAAAGGATCTATCGTTTTCCCTCGAGTCTTTCCCACGAGGCTTTCCCACGAGGCTTTCCCACAGGCTGTCCCACGTGCACACGTTGTGGGAGTCGATCCTCGGCTTGAACGTCAAGGCAGTGCAGGGAAAACAGGTTCCTCTGGAATGGACTGACACATCTGGGGGACTCTTGGAATGGTGGCACGATCCTGGAGTTCCTCTCGCCTTCCCTGTGGAGAGCGCCTCCTCTTGAGATGCGGCGGGAACGCCGGGAATTCTTTCCCTACGAAACAGGGAAAGTATCCCTCATCTCGAGCTAGGAGGCGGAAACGGGGCTCCCCTGGATGTGTGCGGGACCCCACGTGCTTCCTCTCGAGTGCAGACGGGTATGTCGGGGAACTTCTTGAGTTGCAGCAATGCTGTGAAGGACCCTTTGGGAGTTCCATTGGTTAGATGTGATTGGCCTCGAGAAGCCTCAGCGGAAATGGGCCTCATCTCGCCTGGAGGGCAAAACCTCCTGGATTTTCTCCAGTTGCGGCAGGTGCTCTCGACTTACGACGGGGACATCAGGGACCCGCTCTGGTGGCCTCAGGAAAGGCCAGTCCCCATGCGAGTTCCTCGGGGGCCTCTCGGGATTCCTCTCCCGTCGATGCCGGGGCCTAAGACCTTGTGTGGAGTCGGGGCCGGAACCTGAGGATTCCTCTCCAGTGCTGACATGGATCTTGGGGTACTTCTGGAGTCTCCCCAGGGGAGTCAGTCCTCGTCTCGAATGCGGGCATGCACTTGCGCTTTCCTCCAGAGCGGTAGCAGCAGTGTCACGCAGTCCGCCGCGTGGATCAAAGGATCTATGGTTTTCCCTCGAGTCTTTCCCACGAGGCTTTCCCACGAGGCTTTCCCACAGGGCTTTCCCACGTGCACACGTTGTGGGAGTCGATCCTCGGCTTGAACGTCAAGGCAGTGCAGGGAAAACAGGCTCCTCTGGAATGGACTGACACATCTGGGGGACTCTTGGAATGGTGGCACGACCCTGGAGTTCCTCTCGCATTTCCTGTGGAGAGCGCCTCCTCTTGAGATGCGACGGGAACGCCGGGAATTCTTTCCCTACGAAACAGGGAAAGGATCCCTCATCTCGAGCTAGGAGGCGGAAACGGGGCTCCCCTGGATGTGTGCGGGACCCCACGTGCTTCCTCTCGAGTGGAGACGGGTATGTCGGGGAACTTCTTGAGTTGCAGCAAGGGTGTGAAGGACCCTTTGGAAGTTCCAGTGGTTAGATGTGATTGGCCTCGAGAATCCTCAGCGGAAATGGGCCTCATCTCGCCTGGAGGGCAAAACCTCCTGGATTTTCTCGAGTTGCGGCAGGTGCTCTCGACTTACGACGGGGACCTCAGTGACCCGCTCTGGTGGCCTCAGGACAGGCCAGTCCCCATGCGAGTTCCTCGGGGGCGTCTCGGGATTCCTCTCCCGTCGATGCCGGGGCCTATGACCTTGTGTGGATTCGGGGCCGGAACCTGAGGATTCCTCTCCAGTGCTGACATGGATCTTGGGGTACTTCTGGAGTCTCCCCAGGGGAGTCAGTCCTCGTCTCGAATGCGGGCATGCACATGCGCCATCCTCCAGAGCGGTAGCAGCAGTGTCACGCAGTACGCCCCGTGGATCAAAGGATCCATGGTTTTCCCTCGAGTCTTTCCCACAGGGCTGTCACGCTGTCCGCCGCGTGGATCAAAGGATCTATGGTTTTCCCTCGAGTCTTTCCCACGAGGCTTTCCCACGAGGCTTTCCCACAGGGCTGTCCCACGTGCACACGTGGTGGGAGTCGATCCTCGGCTTGAACATCAAAGCAGTGCAGGGAAAACAGGTTCCTCTGAAATAGACTGACACATCTGGGGGACTCTTGGAATGGTGGCACGACCTGGAGTTCCTCTCGCCTTTCCTGTGGAGAGCGCCTCCTCTTGAGATGCGACTGGAACGCCGGGAATTCTTTCCCTACGAAACAGGGAAAGGATCCCTCATCTCGAGCTAGGAGGCAGAAATGGGGCTCCCCTGGATGTGTGCGGGACCCCAAGTGCTTCCTCTCGAGTGGAGACGGGTATGTCGGGGAACTTCTTGAGTTGCAGCAATGGTGTGAAGGACCCTTTGGAAGTTCCAGTGGTTAGATGTGATTGGCCTTGAGAAGCCTCAGCGGAAATGGGCCTCATCTCGCCTGGAGGGCAAAACCTCGTGGATTTTCTCGAGTTGCGGCAGGTGCTCTCGACTTACGACGGGGACCTCAGGGACCCGCTCTGGTGGCCTCAGGAAAGGCCAGTCCCCATGCGAGTTCCTCGGGGGCCTCTCGGGATTCCTCTCCCGTCGATGCCGTGGCCTGAGACCTTGTGTGGAGTCGGGGCCGGAACCTGAGGATTCCTCTCCAGTGCTGACATGGATCTTGGGGTACTTCTGGAGTCTCCCCAGGGGAGTCAGTAATCGTCTCGAATGCGGGCATGCACTTGCGCTTTCCTCCAGAGCGGTAGCAGCAGTGTCACGCAGTCCGCCGCGTGGATCAAAGGATCTATGGTTTTCCCTCGAGTCTTTCCCACGAGGCTTTCCCACGAAGCTTTCCCACAGGGCTGTCCAACGTGCACACGTGGTGGGAGTCGATCCTCGGCTTGAACGTCAAGGCAGTGCAGGGAAAACACGTTCCTCTGGAATGGACTGACACATCTGGGGGACTCTTGGAATGGTGTCTCGACCCTGGAGTTCCTCTCGCCTTTCCTGTGGAGAGCGCCTCCTCTTGAGATGCGACGGGAACGCCGGGAATTCTTTCCCTACGAAACAGGGAAAGGATCCCTCATCTCGAGCTAGGAGGCGGAAACGGGGCTCCCCTGGATGTGTGCGGGACACCACGTGCTTCCTCTCGAGTGGAGACGGGTATGTCGGGGAACTTCTTGAGTTGCAGCAAGGGTGTGAAGGACCCTTTGGAAGTTCCAGTGGTTAGATGTGATTGGCCTCGAGAAGCCTCAGCGGAAATGGGCCTCATCTCGCCTGGAGGGCAAAACCTCCTGGATTTTCTCGAGTTGCGGCAGGTGCTCTCGACTTACGACGGGGACCTCAGGGACCCGCTCTGGTGGCCTCAGGAAAGGCCATTCCCCATGCGAGTTCCTCGGGGGCGTCTCGGGATTCCTCTCCCGTCGATGCCGGGGCCTAAGACCTTGTGTGGAGTCGGGGCCGGAACCTGAGGATTCCTCTCCAGTGCTGACATGGATCTTGGGGTACTTCTGGAGTCTCCCCAGGGAAGTCAGTCCTCGTCTCGAATGCGGGCATGCACTTGCGCTTTCCTCCAGAGCGGTAGCAGCAGTGTCACGCAGTCCGCCGCGTGGATCAAAGGATCTATGGTTTTCCCTCGAGTCTTTCCCACGAGGCTTTCCCACGAGGCTTTCCCACAGGGCTGTCCCACGGGCACACGTGGTGGGAGTCGATCCTCGGCTTGAACGTCAAGGCAGTGCAGGGAAAACAGGTTCCTCTGGAATGGACTGACACATCTGGGGGACTCTTGGAATGGTGGCACGACCCTGGAGTTCCTCTCGCCTTTCCTGTGGAGAGCGCCTCCTCTTGAGATGCGACGGGAACGCCGGGAATTCTTTCCCTACGAAACAGGGAAAGGATCCCTCATCTCGAGCTAGGAGGCGAAACGGGGCTCCCCTGGATGTGTGCGGGACCCCACGTGCTTCCTCTCGAGTGGAGACGGGTATGTCGGGGAACTTCTTGAGTTGCAGCAATGGTGTGAAGGACCCTTTGGAAGTTCCAGTGGTTAGATGTGATTGGCCTCGAGAAGCCTCAGCGGAAATGGGCCTCCTCTGGCTTGGAGGGCAAAACCTCCTGGATTTTCTCGAGTTGCGGCAGGTGCTCTCGACTTACGACGGGGACCTCAGGGAACCGCTCTGGTGGCCTCAGGAAAGGCCAGTCCCCATGCGAGTTCCTCGGGGGCATCTCGGGATTCCTCTCCCGTCGATGCCGGGGCCTAAGACCTTGTGTGGAGTCGGGGACGGAACCTGAGGATTCCTCTCCAGTGCTGACATGGATCTTGGGGTACTTCTTGAGTCTCCCCAGGGGAGTCAGTCTTCGTCTCGAATGCGGGCATGCACTTGCGCTTTCCTCCAGAGCGGTAGCAGCAGTGTCTCGCAGTCCGCCGCTTGGATCAAAGGATCTATGGTTTTCCCTCGAGTCTTTCCCACGAGGCTTTCCCACGAGGCTTTCCCACAGGGCTGTCCCACGTGCACACGTGGTGGGAGTCGATCCTCGGCTTGAACGTCAAGGCAGTGCAGGGAAAACAGGTTCCTCTGGAATGGACTGACACATCTGGGGGACTCTTGGAATGGTGGCACGACCCTGGAGTTCCTCTCGCCTTTCCTGTGGAGAGCGCCTCCTCTTGAGATGCTACGGGAACGCCGGGAATTATTTCCCTACGAAACAGGGAAAGGATCCCTCATCTCGAGCTAGGAGGCGGAAACGGGGCTCCCCTGGATGTGTGCGGGACACCACGTGCTTCCTCTCGAGTGGAGACGGGTATGTCGGGGAACTTCTTGAGTTGCAGCAATGGTGTGAAGGACCCTTTGGAAGTTCCAGTGGTTAGATGTGATTGGCCTCGAGAAGCCTCAGTGGAAATGGGCCTCATCTCGCCTGGAGGGCAAAACCTCCTGGATTTTCTCGAGTTGCGGCAGGTGCTCTCGACTTACGACGGGGACCTCAGGGAACCGCTCTGGTGGCCTCAGGAAAGGCCAGTCCCCATGCGAGTTCCTCGGGGGCCTCTCGGGATTCCTCTCCCGTCGATGCCGGGGCCTAAGACCTTGTGTGGAGTCGGGGCCGGAACCTGAGGATTCCTCTCCAGTGCTGACATGGATCTTGGGGTACTTCTGGAGTCTCCCCAGGGGAGTCAGTCCTCGTCTCGAATGCGGGCATGCACTTGCGCTTTCCTCCAGAGCGGTAGCAGCAGTGTCACGCAGTCCGCCGCGTGGATCAAAGGATCTATGGTTTTCCCTCGAGTCTTTCCCACGAGGCTTTCCCACGAGGCTTTCCCACAGGGCTGTCCCACGTGCACACGTGGTGGGAGTCGATCCTCGGCTTGAACGTCAAGGCAGTGCAGGGAAAACAGGTTCCTCTGGAATGGACTGACACATCTGGGGGACTCTCGGAATGGTGTCTCGACCCTGGAGTTCCTCTCGCCTTTCCTGTGGAGAGCGCCTCCTCTTGAGATGCGACGGGAACGCCTGGAATTCTTTCCCTGCGAAACAGGGAAAGGATCCCTCATCTCGAGCTAGGAGGCGGAAACGGGGCTCCCCTGGATGTGTGCGGGACCCCAAGTGCTTCCTCTCGAGTGGAGACGGGTATGTCGGGGAACTTCTTGAGTTGCACCAATGGTGTGAAGGACCCTTTGGAAGTTCCAATGGTTAGATGTGATTGGCCTCGAGAAGCCTCAGCGGAAATGGGCCTCATCTCGCCTGAAGGGCAAAACCTCCTGGATTTTCTCGAGTTGCGGCAGGTGCTCTCGACTTACGACGGGGACCTCAGGGACCCGCTGTGGTGGCCTCAGGAAAGGCCAGTCCCCATGCGAGTTCCTCGGGGGCGTCTCGGGATTCCTCTCCCGTCGATGCCGGGGCCTAAGACCTTGTGTGGAGTCGGGGCCGGAACCTGAGGATTCCTCTCCAGTTCTGACATGGATCTTGGGGTACTTCTGGAGTCTCCCCAGGGGAGTCAGGCCTCGTCTCGAATGCGGGCATGCACTTGCGCTTTCCTCCAGAGCGGTAGCAGCAGTGTCACGCAGTCCGCCGCGTGGATCAAAGGATCTATGGTTTTCCCTCGAGTCTTTCCCACGAGGCTTTCCCACGAGGCTTTCCCACAGGGCTGTCCCACGTGCACACGTGGTGGGAACCGATCCTCGGCTTGAACGTCAAGGAAGTGCAGGGAAAACAGGTTCCTCTGGAATGGACTGACACATCTGGGGGACTCTTGGAATGGTGTCACGACCCTGGAATTCCTCTCGCCTTTCCTGTGGAGAGCGCCTCCTCTTGAGATGCGACGGGAATGCCGGGAATTCTTTCCCTACGAAACAGGGAAAGGATCCCTCATCTCGAGCTAGGAGGCGGAAACGGGGCTCCCCTGGATGTGTGCGGGACACCACGTGCTTCCTCTCGAGTGCAGACGGGTATGTCGGGGAACTTCTTGAGTTGCAGCAAGGGTGTGAAGGACCCTTTGGAAGTTCCAGTGGTTAGATGTGATTGGCCTCGAGAAGCCTCAGCGGAAATGGGCCTCATCTCGCCTGGAGGGCAAAACCTCCTGGATTTTCTCGAGTTGCGGCAGGTGCTCTCGACTTACGACGGGGACCTCAGGGACCCGCTCTGGTGGCCTCAGGAAAGGCCAGTCCCCATGCGAGTTCCTCGGGGGCCTCTCGGGATTCCTCTCCCGTCGATGCCGGGGCCTAAGACCTTGTGTGGAGTTGGGGCCGGAACCTGAGGATTCCTCTCCAGTGCTGACATGGATCTTGGGGTACTTCTGGAGTCTCCCCAGGGGAGTCAGTCCTCGTCTCGAATGCGGGCATGCACTTGCGCTTTCCTCCAGAGCGGTAGCAGCAGTGTCACGCAGTCCGCCGCGTGGATCAAAGGATCTATGGTTTTCCCTCGAGTCTTTCCCACGAGGCTTTCCCACGAGGCTTTCCCACAGGGCTGTCCCACGGGCACACGTGGTGGGAGTCGATCCTCGGCTTGAACGTCAAGGCAGTGCAGGAAAAACAGGTTCCTCTGGAATGGACTGACACCTCTGGGGGACTCTTGGAATGGTGGCACGACCCTGGAGTTCCTCTCGCCTTTCCTGTGGAGAGCGCCTCCTCTTGAGATGCGACGGGAACGCCGGGAATTCTTTCCCTACGAAACAGGGAAAGGATCCCTCATCTCGAGCTAGGAGGCGGAAACGGGGCTCCCCTGGATGTGTGCGGGACCCC
The DNA here is from genome assembly GCF_042477335.2 of Ovis canadensis. Taxonomy (NCBI): domain Eukaryota; kingdom Metazoa; phylum Chordata; class Mammalia; order Artiodactyla; family Bovidae; genus Ovis; species Ovis canadensis. The sequence goes on from NC_091252.1 coordinate 8,315,497, forward strand.
ACGTGCTTCCTCTCGAGTGGAGACGGGTATGTCGGGGAACTTCTTGAGTTGCAGCAAGGGTGTGAAGGACCCTTTGGAAGTTCCAGTGGTTAGATGTGATTGGCCTCGAGAAGCCTCAGCGGAAATGGGCCTCATCTCGACTGGAGGGCAAAACCTCCTGGATTTTCTCGAGTTGCTGCAGGTGCTCTCGACTTACGACGGGGACCTCAGGGACCCGCTCTGGTGGCCTCAGGAAAGGCCAGTCCCCATGCGAGTTCCTCGGGGGCCTCTCGGGATTCCTCTCCCGTCGATGCCGGGGCCTAAGACCTTGTGTGGAGTCGGGGCCGGAACCTGAGGATTCCTCTCCAGTGCTGACATGGACCTTGGGGTACTTCTGGAGTCTCCCCAGGGGAGTCAGTCCTCGTCTCGAATGCGGGCATGCACTTGCGCTTTCCTCCAGAGCGGTAGCAGCAGTGTCACGCAGTCCGCCGCGTGGATCAAAGGATCTATGGTTTTCCCTCGAGTCTTTCCCACGAGGCTTTCCCACGAGGCTTTCCCACAGGGCTGTCCCACGTGCACACGTGGTGGGAGTCGATCCTCGGCTTGAACGTCAAGGCAGTGCAGGGAAAACAGGTTCCTCTGGAATGGACTGACACATCTGGGGGACTCTTGGAATGGTGGCACGACCCTGGAGTTCCTCTCGCCTTTCCTGTGGAGAGCGCCTCCTCTTGAGATGCGACGGGAACGCCGGGAATTCTTTCCCTACGAAACAGGGAAAGGATCCCTCATCTCGAGCTAGGAGGCGAAACGGGGTCCCCTGGATGTGTGCGGGACACCACGTGCTTCCTCTCGAGTGGAGACGGGTATGTCGGGGAACTTCTTGAGTTTCAGCAATGGTGTGAAGGACCCTTTGGAAGTTCCAGTGGTTAGATGTGATTGGCCTCGAGAAGCCTCAGCGGAAATGGGCCTCATCTCGCCTGGAGGGCAAAACCTCCTGGATTTTCTCGAGTTGCGGCAGGTGCTCTCGACTTACGACGGGGACCACAGGGAACCGCTCTGGTGGCCTCAGGAAATGCCAGTCCCCATGCGAGTTCCTCGGGGGCCTCTCGGGATTCCTCTCCCGTCGATGCCGGGGCCTAAGACCTTGTGTGGAGTCGGGGCCGGAACCTGAGGATTCCTCTCCAGTGCTGACATGGATCTTGGGGTACTTCTGGAGTCTCCCCAGGGGAGTCAGTCCTCATCTCGAATGCGGGCATGCACTTGCGCTTTCCTCCAGAGCGGTAGCAGCAGTGTCACGCAGTCCGCCGCGTGGATCAAAGGATCTATGGTTTTCCCTCGAGTCTTTCCCACGAGGCTTTCCCACGAGGCTTTCCCACAGGGCTGTCCCACGTGCACACGTGGTGGGAGTCGATCCTCGGCTTGAACGTCAAGGCAGTGCAGGGAAAACAGGTTCCTCTGGAATGGACTGACACATCTGGGGGACTCTTGGAATGGTGGCACGACCCTGGAGTTCCTCTCGCCTTTCCTGTGGAGAGCGCCTCCTCTTGAGATGCGACGGGAACGCCGGGAATTCTTTCCCTACGAAACAGGGAAAGGATCCCTCATCTCGAGCTAGGAGGCGGAAACGGGGCTCCCCTGGATGTGTGCGGGACACCACATGCTTCCTCTCGAGTGGAGACGGGTATGTTTGGGAACTTCTTGAGTTGCAGCAAGGGTGTGAAGGACCCTTTGGAAGTTCCAGTGGTTAGACGTGATTGGCCTCGAGAAGCCTCAGCGGAAATGGGCCTCATCTGGCCTGGAGGGCAAAACCTCCTGGATTTTCTCGAGTTGCGGCAGGTGCTCTCGACTTACGACGGGGACCTCAGGTACCCGCTCTGGTGGCCTCAGGAAAGGCCAGTCCCCATGCGAGTTCCTCGGGGGCCTCTCGGGATTCCTCTCCCGTCTATGCCGGGGCCTAAGACATTGTGTGGAGTCGGGGCCGGAACCTGAGGTTTCCTCTCCAGTGCTGACATGGATCTTGGGGTACTTCTGGAGTCTCCCCAGGGGAGTCAGTCCTCGTCTCGAATGCGGGCATGCACTTGCGCTTTCCTCCAGAGCGGTAGCAGCAGTGTCACGCAGTCCGCCGCGTGGATCAAAGGATCTATGGTTTTCCCTTGAGTCGTTCCCACGAGGCTTTCACACGAGGCTTTCCCACAGGGCTGTCCCACGTGCACACGTGGTGGGAGTCGATCCTCGGCTTGAACGTCAAGGCAGTGCAGGGAAAACTGGTTCCTCTGGAATGGACTGACACATCTGGGGGACTCTTGGAATGGTGTCACGACCCTGGAGTTCCTCTCGCCTTTCCTGTGGAGAGCGCCTCCTCTTGAGATGCGACGGGAACGCCGGGAATTCTTTCCCTACGAAACAGGGAAAGGATCCCTCATCTCGAGATAGGAGGCGGAAACGGGGCTCCCCTGGATGTGTGCGGGACACCACGTGCTTCCTCTCGAGTGGAGACGGGTATGTCGGGGAACTTCTTGAGTTGCAGCAAGGGTGTGAAGGACCCTTTGGAAGTTCCAGTGGTTAGACGTGATTGGCCTCGAGAAGCCTCAGCGGAAATGGGCCTCATCTCGCCTGGAGGGCAAAACCTCCTGGATTTTCTCGAGTTGCGGCAGGTGCTCTCGACTTACGACGGGGACCTCAGGGACCCGCTCTGGTGGCCTCAGGAAAGGCCAGTCCCCATGCGAGTTCCTCTGGGGATTCCTCTCCCGTCGATGCCGGGGCCTAAGACCTTGTGTGGAGTCGGGGCCGGAACCTGAGGATTCCTCTCCAGTGCTGACATGGATCTTGGGGTACTTCTGGAGTCTCCCCAGGGGAGTCAGTTCTCGTCTCGAATGCGGGCATGCACTTGCGCTTTCCTCCAGAGCGGTAGCAGCAGCGTCACGCAGTCCGCCGCGTGGATCAAAGGATCTATGGTTTTCCCTCGAGTCTTTCCCACAAGGCTTTCCCACGAGGCTTTCCCACAGGGCTGTCCCACGTGCACACGTGGTGGGAGTCGATCCTCGGCTTGAACGTCAAGGCAGTGCAGGGAAAACAGGTTCCTCTGGAATGGACTGACACATCTGGTGGACTCTTGGAATGGTGGCACGACCCTGGAGTTCCTCTCGCCTTTCCTGTGGAGAGCGCCTCCTCTTGAGATGCGACGGGAACGCCGGGAATTCTTTCCCTACGAAACAGGGAAAGGATCCCTCATCTCGAGCTAGGAGGCGGGAACGGGGCTCCCCTGGATGTGTGCGGGACCCCACGTGCTTCCTCTCGAGTGGAGACGGGTATGTCGGGGAACTTCTTGAGTTGCAGCAATGGTGTGAAGGACCCTTTGGAAGTTCCAGTGTTTAGATGTGATTGGCCTCGAGAAGCCTCAGCGGAAATGGGCCTCATCTCGCCTGGAGGGCAAAACCTCCTGGATTTTCTCGAGTTGCGGCAGGTGCTCTCGACTTAAGACTGGGAACTCAGGGACCCGCTCTGGTGGCCTCAGGAAAGGCCAGTCCCTATGCCAGTTCCTCGGGGGCGTCTCGGGATTCCTCTCCCCTCGATGCCGGGGCCTAAGACCTTGTGTGGAGTCGGGGCCGGAACCTAAGGATTCCTCTCCAGTGCTGACATGGATCTTGGGGTACTTCTGGAGTCTCCCCAGGGGAGTCAGTCCTCGTCTCGAATGCGGGCATGCACTTGCGCTTTCCTCCAGAGCGGTAGCAGCAGTGTCACGCAGTCTGCCCCGTGGATCAAACGATCTATGGTTTTCCCTTGAGTCTTTCCCACGAGGCTTTCCCACGAGGCTTTCCCACAGGGCTGTCCCACGTGCACACGTGGTGGGAGTCGATCCTCGGCTTGAACGTCAAGGCAGTGCAAAGAAAATAGGTTCCTCTGGAATGGACTGACACATCTGGGGGACTCTTGGAATGGTGGCACGACCCTGGAGTTCCTCTCGCCTTTCCTGTGGAGAGCGCCTCCTCTTGAGATGCGACGGGAACGCCGGGAATTCTTTCCCTACGAAACAGGGAAAGGATCCCTCATCTCGAGCTAGGAGGCGGAAACGGGGCTCCCCTGGATGTGTGCGGGACCCCACGTGCTTCCTCTCGAGTGGAGACGGGTATGTCGGGGAACTTCTTGAGTTGCAGCAATGGTGTGAAGGACCCTTTGGAAGTTCCCGTGGTTAGATGTGATTGGCCTCGAGAAGCCTCAGCGGAAATGGGCCTCATCTCGCCTGGAGGGCAAAACCTCCTGGATTTTCTCGAGTTGCGGCAGGTGCTCTCGACTTACGACGGGGACCTCAGGGACCCGCTCTGGTGGCCTCAGGAAAGGCCAGTCCCCATGCGAGTTCCTCGGGGGCCTCTCGGGATTCCTCTCCCGTCGATGCCGGGGCCTAAGACCTTGTGTGGAGTCGCGGCCGGAACCTGAGGATTCCTCTCCAGTGCTGACATGGATCTTGGGGTACTTCTGGAGTCTCCCCAGGGGAGTCAGTCCTCGTCTCGAATGCGGGCATGCACTTGCGCTTTCCTCTAGAGCGGTAGCAGCAGTGTCACGCAGTCCGCCGCATGGATCAAAGGATCTATGTTTTCCCTCGAGTCTTTCCCAGGAGGCTTTCCCACGAGGCTTTCCCACAGGGCTGTCCCACGTGCACACGTGGTGGGAGTCGATCCTCGGCTTGAACGTCAAGGAAGTGCAGGGAAAACAGGTTCCTCTGGAATGGACTGAAACATCTGGGGGACTCTTGGAATGGTGGCACGACCCTGGAGTTCCTCTCGCCTTTCCTGTGGAGAGCGCCTCCTCTTGAGATGCGACGGGAACGCCGGGAATTCTTTCCCTACGAAACAGGGAAAGGATCCCTCATCTCGAGCTAGGAGGAGGAAACGGGGCTCCCCTGGATGTGTGCGGGACCCCACGTGCTTCCTCTCGAGTGGAGACGGGTATGTCGGGGAACTTCTTGAGTTGCAGCAATGCTGTGAAGGACCCTTTGGAAGTTCCAGTGGTTAGATGTGATTGGCCTCGAGAAGCCTCAGCGGAAATGGGCCTCATCTCGCCTGGAGGGCAAAACCTCCTGGATTTTCTCGAGTTGCGGCAGGTGCTCTCGACTTACGACGGGGACCTCAGGGACCCGCTCTGCTGGCCTCAGGAAAGGCCAGTCCCCATGCCAGTTCCTCGGGGACCTCTCGGGATTCCTCTCCCTTCGATGCCGGGGCCTAATACCTTGTGTGGAGTCGGGGCCGGAACCTGAGGATTCCTCTCCAGTGCTGACATGGATCTTGGGGTACTTCTGGAGTCTCCCCAGGGGAGTCAGTCCTCGTCTCGAATGCGGGCATGCACTTGCGCTTTACTCCAGAGCGGTAGCAGCAGTGTCAGGCAGTCCGCCGCGTGGATCAAAGGATCTATGGTTTTCCCTCGAGTCTTTCCCAGGAGGCTTTCCCACGAGGCTTTCCCACAGGGCTGTCCCACGTGCACACGTGGTGGGAGTCGATCCTCGGCTTGAACGTCAAGGCAGTGCAGGGAAAACAGGTTCCTCTGGAATGGCCTGACACATCTGGGGGACTCTTGGAATGGTGGCACGACCCTGGAGTTCCTCTCGCCTTTCCTGTGGAGAGCGCCTCCTCTTGAGATGCGACGGGAACGCCGGGAATTCTTTCCCTACGAAGCAGGGAAAGGATCCCTCATCTCGAGCTAGGAGGCGGAAACGGGGCTCCCCTGGATGTGTGCGGGACCCCACGTGCTTCCTCTCGAGTGGAGACGGGTATGTCGGGGAACTTCTTGAGTTGCAGCAATGGTGTGAAGGACCCTTTGGAAGTTCCAGTGTTTAGATGTGATTGGCCTCGAGAAGCCTCAGCGGAAATGGGCCTCATCTCGCCTGGAGGGCAAAACCTCCTGGATTTTCTCGAGTTGCGGCAGGTGCTCTCGACTTACGACGGGGACCTCAGGGACCCGCTCTGGTGGCCTCAGGAAAGGCCAGTCCCCATGCGAGTTCCTCGGGGGTCTCTCGGGATTCCTCTCCCGTCGATGCCGGGGCCTAAGACCTTGTTTGGAGTCGGGGCCGGAACCTGAGGATTCCTCTCCAGTGCTGACATGGATCTTGGGGTACTTCTGGAGTCTCCCCAGGGGAGTCAGTCCTCGTCTCGAATGCGGGCATGCACTTGCGCTTTCCTCCAGAGCGGTAGCAGCAATGTCACACAGTCCGCCGCGTGGATCAAAGGATCTATGGTTTTCCCTCGGGTCTTTTCCCACGAGACTTTCCCACGAGGCTTTCCCACAGGGCTGTCCCACGTCCACACGTGGTGGGAGTCGATCCTCGGCTTGAACGTCAAGGCAGTGCAGGGAAAACAGGTTCCTCTGGAATGGACTGACACATCTGGGGGACTCTTGGAATGGTGTTTCGACCCTGAAGTTCCTCTCGCCTTTCCTGTGGAGAGCGCCTCCTCTTGAGATGCGACGGGAACGCCGGGAATTCTTTCCCTACGAAACAGGGAAAGGATCCCTCATCTCGAGCTAGGAGGCGAAACGGGGCTCCCCTGGTTGTGTGCGGGACACCACGTGCTTCCTCTCGAGTGGAGACGGGTATGTCGGGGAACTTCTTGAGTTGCAGCAAGGGTGTGAAGGACCCTTTGGAAGTTCCAGTGGTTAGATGTGATTGGCCTCGAGAAGCCTCAGCGGAATTGGGCCTCATCTCGCCTGGAGGGCAAAACCTCCTGGATTTTCTCGAGTTGCGGCAGGTGCTCTCGACTTACGACGGGGACCTCAGGGACCCGCTCTGGTGGCCTCAGGAAAGGCCAGTCCCCATGCGAGTTCCTCGGGGGCGTCTCGGGATTCCTCTCCCGTCGATGCCGGGGCCTAAGACCTTGTGTGGAGTCGGGGCCGGAACCTAAGGATTCCTCTCCAGTGCTGACATGGATCTTGGGGTACTTCTGGAGTCTCCCCAGGGGAGTCAGTCCTCGTCTCGAATGCGGGCATGCACTTGCGCTTTCCTCCAGAGTGGTAGCAGCAGCGTCACGCAGTCCGCCGAGTGGATCAAAGGATCTATGGTTTTCCCTCGAGTCTTTCCCACGAGGCTTTCCCACGAGGCTTTCCCACAGGGCTGTCCCACGTGCACACGTGGTGGGAGTCGATCCTCGGCTTGAACATCAAAGCAGTGCAGGGAAAACAGGTTCCTCTGAAATAGACTGACACATCTGGGGGACTCTTGGAATGGTGGCACGACCTGGAGTTCCTCTCGCCTTTCCTGTGGAGAGCGCCTCCTCTTGAGATGCGACTGGAACGCCGGGAATTCTTTCCCTACGAAACAGGGAAAGGATCCCTCATCTCGAGCTAGGAGGCAGAAATGGGGCTCCCCTGGATGTGTGCGGGACCCCAAGTGCTTCCTCTCGAGTGGAGATGGGTATGTCGGGAAACTTCTTGAGTTGCAGCAATGGTTTGAAGGACCCTTTGGAAGTTCCAGTGGTTAGATGTGATTGGCCTCGAGAAGCCTCAGCGGAAATGGGCCTCATCTCGCCTGGAGGGCAAAACCTCCTGGATTTTCTCGAGTTGCGGCAGGTGCTCTCGACTTACGACGGGGACCTCAGGGACCCGCTCTGGTGGCCTCAGGAAAGGCCAGTCCCCATGCGAGTTCCTCGGGGGCCTCTCAGGATTCCTCTCCCGTCGATGCCGGGGCCTAAGACCTTGTGTGGAGTCGGGGCCGGAACCTGAGGATTCCTCTCCAGTGCTGACATGGATCTTGGGGTACTTCTGGAGTCTCCCCAGGGGAGTCAGTCCTCGTCTCGAATGCGGGCATGCACTTGCGCTTTCCTCCAGAGCGGTAGCAGCAGTGTCACGCAGTCCGCCGCGTGGATCAAAGGATCTATGGTTTTCCCTCGGGTCTTTTCCCACGAGGCTTTCCCACGAGGCTTTCCCACAGGGCTGTCCCACGTCCACACGTGGTGGGAGTCGATCCTCGGCTTGAACGTCAAGGCAGTGCAGGGAAAACAGGTTCCTCTGGAATGGACTGACACATCTGGGGGACTCTTGGAATGGTGTTTCGACCCTGGAGTTCCTCTCGCCTTTCCTGTGTAGAGCGCCTCCTCTTGAGATGCGACGGGAACGCCGGGAATTCTTTCCCTACGAAACAGGGAAAGGATCCCTCATCTCGAGCTAGGAGGCAAAACGGGGCTCCCCTGGATGTGTGCGGGACCCCACGTGCTTCCTCTCGAGTGGAGACGGGTATGTCGGGGAACTTTTTGAGTTGCAGCAATGGTGTGAAGGACCCTTTGGAAGTTCCAGTGGTTAGATGTGATTGGCCTCGAGAAGCCTCAGCGGAATTGGGCCTCATCTCGCCTGGAGGGCAAAACCTCCTGGATTTTCTCGAGTTGCGGCAGGTGCTCTCGACTTACGACGGGGACCTCAGGGAACTGCTCTGGTGGCCTCAGGAAAGGCCAGTCCCCATGCGAGTTCCTCGGGGGCCTCTCGGGATTCCTCTCCCGTCGATGCCGGGGCCTAAGACCTTGTGTGGAGTCGGGGCCGGAACCTGAGGATTCCTCTCCAGTGCTGACATGGATCTTGGGGTACTTCTGGAGTCTCCCCAGGGGAGTCAGTCCTCGTCTCAAATGCGGGCATGCACTTGCGCTTTCCTCCAGAGCGGTAGCAGCAGTGTCACGCAGTCCGCCGCGTGGATCAAAGGATCTATGGTTTTCCCTCGAGTCTTTCCCACGAGGCTTTCCCACGAGGCTTTCCCACAGGGCTGTCCCACGTGCACACGTGGTGGGAGTCGATCCTCGGCTTGAACGTCAAGGCAGTGCAGGGAAAACAGGTTCCTCTGGAATGGACTGACACATCTGGGGGACTCTTGGAATGGTGTCACGACCCTGGAGTTCCTCTCGCCTTTCCTGTGGAGAGCGCCTCCTCTTGAGATGCGACGGGAACGCCGGGAATTCTTTCCCTACGAAACAGGGAAAGGATCCCTCATCTCGAGCTAGGAGGCGGAAACGGGGCTCCCCTGGATGTGTGCGGGACCCCACGTGCTTCCTCTCGAGTGGAGACGGGTATGTCGGGGAACTTCTTGAGTTGCAGCAATGGTGTGAAGGACCCTTTGGAAGTTCCAGTGTTTAGATGTGATTGGCCTCGAGAAGCCTCAGCGGAAATGGGCCTCATCTCGCCTGGAGGGCAAAACCTCCTGGATTTTCTCGAGTTGCGGCAGGTGCTCTCGACTTACGACGGGGACCTCAGGGACCCGCTCTGGTGGCCTCAGGAAAGGCCAGTCCCCATGCGAGTTCCTCGGGGGTCTCTCGGGATTCCTCTCCCGTCGATGCCGGGGCCTAAGACCTTGTGTGGAGTCGAGGCCGGAACCTGAGGATTCCTCTCCAGTGCTGACATGGATCTTGGGGTACTTCTGGAGTCTCCCCAGGGGAGTCAGTCCTCGTCTCGAATGCGGGCCTGCACTTGCGCTTTCCTCCAGAGCGGTAGCAGCAGTGTCACGCAGTCCGCCGCGTGGATCAAAGGATCTATGGTTTTCCCTCGGGTCTTTTCCCACGAGACTTTCCCACGAGGCTTTCCCACAGGGCTGTACCACGTCCACACGTGGTGGGAGTCGATCTTCGGCTTGAACGTCAAGGCAGTGCAGGGAAAACAGGTTCCTCTGGAATGGACTGACACATCTGGGGGACTCTTGGAATGGTGTTTCGACCCTGGAGTTCCTCTCGCCTTTCCTGTGGAGAGCGCCTCCTCTTGAGATGCGACGGGAACGCCGGGAATTCTTTCCCTACGAAACAGGGAAAGGATCCCTCATCTCGAGCTAGGAGGCGAAACGGGGCTCCCCTGGATGTGTGCGGGACACCACGTGCTTCCTCTCGAGTGGAGACGGGTATGTCGGGGAACTTCTTGAGTTGCAGCAATGGTGTGAAGGACCCTTTGGAAGTTTCAGTGGTTAGATGTGATTGGCCTCGAGAAGCCTCAGCGGAAATGGGCCTCATCTCGCCTGGAGGGCAAAACCTCCTGGATTTTCTCGAGTTGCGGCAGGTGCTCTCGACTTACGACGGGGACCTCAGGGACCCGCTCTGGTGGCCTCAGGAAAGGCCAGTCCCCATGCGAGTTCCTCGGGGGCCTCTCGGGATTCCTCTCCCGTCGATGCCGGGGCCTAAGACCTTGTGTGGAGTCGGGGCCGGAACCTGAGGATTCCTCTCCAGTGCTGACATGGATCTTGGGGTACTTCTGGAGTCTCCCCAGGGGAGTCAGTCCTCGTCTCAAATGCGGGCATGCACTTGCGCTTTCCTCCAGAGCGGTAGCAGCAGTGTCACGCAGTCCGCCGCGTGGATCAAAGGATCTATGGTTTTCCCTCGAGTCTTTCCCACGAGGCTTTCCCACGAGGCTTTCCCACAGGGCTGTCCCACGTGCACACGTGGTGGGAGTCGATCCTCGGCTTGAACGTCAAGGCAGTGCAGGGAAAACAGGTTCCTCTGGAATGGACTGACACATCTGGGGGACTCTTGGAATGGTGTCACGACCCTGGAGTTCCTCTCGCCTTTCCTGTGGAGAGCGCCTCCTCTTGAGATGCGACGGGAACGCCGGGAATTCTTTCCCTACGAAACAGGGAAAGGATCCCTCATCTCGAGCTAGGAGGCGGAAACGGGGCTCCCCTGGATGTGTGCGGGACCCCACGTGCTTCCTCTCGAGTGGAGACGGGTATGTCGGGGAACTTCTTGAGTTGCAGCAATGGTGTGAAGGACCCTTTGGAAGTTCCAGTGTTTAGATGTGATTGGCCTCGAGAAGCCTCAGCGGAAATGGGCCTCATCTCGCCTGGAGGGCAAAACCTCCTGGATTTTCTCGAGTTGCGGCAGGTGCTCTCGACTTACGACGGGGACCTCAGGGACCCGCTCTGGTGGCCTCAGGAAAGGCCAGTCCCCATGCGAGTTCCTCGGGGGTCTCTCGGGATTCCTCTCCCGTCGATGCCGGGGCCTAAGACCTTGTGTGGAGTCGAGGCCGGAACCTGAGGATTCCTCTCCAGTGCTGACATGGATCTTGGGGTACTTCTGGAGTCTCCCCAGGGGAGTCAGTCCTCGTCTCGAATGCGGGCCTGCACTTGCGCTTTCCTCCAGAGCGGTAGCAGCAGTGTCACGCAGTCCGCCGCGTGGATCAAAGGATCTATGGTTTTCCCTCGGGTCTTTTCCCACGAGACTTTCCCACGAGGCTTTCCCACAGGGCTGTACCACGTCCACACGTGGTGGGAGTCGATCTTCGGCTTGAACGTCAAGGCAGTGCAGGGAAAACAGGTTCCTCTGGAATGGACTGACACATCTGGGGGACTCTTGGAATGGTGTTTCGACCCTGGAGTTCCTCTCGCCTTTCCTGTGGAGAGCGCCTCCTCTTGAGATGCGACGGGAACGCCGGGAATTCTTTCCCTACGAAACAGGGAAAGGATCCCTCATCTCGAGCTAGGAGGCGAAACGGGGCTCCCCTGGATGTGTGCGGGACACCACGTGCTTCCTCTCGAGTGGAGACGGGTATGTCGGGGAACTTCTTGAGTTGCAGCAATGGTGTGAAGGACCCTTTGGAAGTTTCAGTGGTTAGATGTGATTGGCCTCGAGAAGCCTCAGCGGAAATGGGCCTCATCTCGCCTGGAGGGCAAAACCTCCTGGATTTTCTCGAGTTGCGGCAGGTGCTCTCGACTTACGACGGGGACCTCAGGGACCCGCTCTGGTGGCCTCAGGAAAGGCCAGTCCCCATGCGAGTTCCTCGGGGGCCTCTCGGGATTCCTCTCCCGTCGATGCCGGGGCCTAAGACCTTGTGTGGAGTCGGGGCCGGAACCTGAGGATTCCTCTCCAGTGCTGACATGGATCTTGGGGTACTTCTGGAGTCTCCCCAGGGGAGTCAGTCCTCGTCTCGAATGCGGGCATGCACTTGCGCTTTCCTCCAAGCGGTAGCAGCAGTGTCACGCAGTCCGCCGCGTGGATCAAAGGATCTATGGTTTTCCCTCGAGTCTTTCCCACGAGGCTTTCCCACGAGGCTTTCCCACAGGGCTGTCCCACGTGCACACGTGGTGGGAGTCGATCCTCGGCTTGAACGTCAAGGCAGTGCAGGGAAAACAGGTTCCTCTGGAATGGACTGACACATCTGGGGGACTCTCGGAATGGTGTCTCGACCCTGGAGTTCCTCTCGCCTTTCCTGTGGAGAGCGCCTCCTCTTGAGATGCGACGGGAACGCCTGGAATTCTTTCCCTGCGAAACAGGGAAAGGATCCCTCATCTCGAGCTAGGAGGCGGAAACGGGGCTCCCCTGGATGTGTGCGGGACCCCAAGTGCTTCCTCTCGAGTGGAGACGGGTATGTCGGGGAACTTCTTGAGTTGCACCAATGGTGTGAAGGACCCTTTGGAAGTTCCAGTGGTTAGATGTGATTGGCCTCGAGAAGCCTCAGCGGAAATGGGCCTCATCTCGCCTGAAGGGCAAAACCTCCTGGATTTTCTCGAGTTGCCGCAGGTGCTCTCGACTTACGACGGGGACCTCAGGGACCCGCTGTGGTGGCCTCAGGAAAGGCCAGTCCCCATGCGAGTTCCTCGGGGGCGTCTCGGGATTCCTCTCCCGTCGATGCCGGGGCCTAAGACCTTGTGTGGAGTCGGGGCCGGAACCTGAGGATTCCTCTCCAGTTCTGACATGGATCTTGGGGTACTTCTGGAGTCTCCCCAGGGGAGTCAGGCCTCGTCTCGAATGCGGGCATGCACTTGCGCTTTCCTCCAGAGCGGTAGCAGCAGTGTCACGCAGTCCGCCGCGTGGATCAAAGGATCTATGGTTTTCCCTCGAGTCTTTCCCACGAGGCTTTCCCACGAGGCTTTCCCACAGGGCTGTCCCACGTGCACACGTGGTGGGAACCGATCCTCGGCTTGAACGTCAAGGAAGTGCAGGGAAAACAGGTTCCTCTGGAATGGACTGACACATCTGGGGGACTCTTGGAATGGTGTCACGACCCTGGAATTCCTCTCGCCTTTCCTGTGGAGAGCGCCTCCTCTTGAGATGCGACGGGAATGCCGGGAATTCTTTCCCTACGAAACAGGGAAAGGATCCCTCATCTCGAGCTAAGAGGCGGAAACGGGGCTCCCCTGGATGTGTGCGGGACACCACGTGCTTCCTCTCGAGTGCAGACGGGTATGTCGGGGAACTTCTTGAGTTGCAGCAAGGGTGTGAAGGTCCCTTTGGAAGTTCCAGTGGTTAGATGTGATTGGCCTCGAGAAGCCTCAGCGGAAATGGGCCTCATCTCGCCTGGAGGGCAAAACCTCCTGGATTTTCTCGAGTTGCGGCAGGTGCTCTCGACTTACGACGGGGACCTCAGGGACCCGCTCTGGTGGCCTCAGGAAAGGCCAGTCCCCATGCGAGTTCCTCGGGGGCCTCTCGGGATTCCTCTCCCGTCGATGCCGGGGCCTAAGACCTTGTGTGGAGTTGGGGCCGGAACCTGAGGATTCCTCTCCAGTGCTGACATGGATCTTGGGGTACTTCTGGAGTCTCCCCAGGGGAGTCAGTCCTCGTCTCGAATGCGGGCATGCACTTGCGCTTTCCTCCAGAGCGGTAGCAGCAGTGTCACGCAGTCCGCCGCGTGGATCAAAGGATCTATGGTTTTCCCTCGAGTCTTTCCCACGAGGCTTTCCCACGAGGCTTTCCCACAGGGCTGTCCCAAGGGCACACGTGGTGGGAGTCGATCCTCGGCTTGAACGTCAAGGCAGTGCAGGAAAAACAGGTTCCTCTGGAATGGACTGACACCTCTGGGGGACTCTTGGAATGGTGGCACGACCCTGGAGTTCCTCTCGCCTTTCCTGTGGAGAGCGCCTCCTCTTGAGATGCGACGGGAACGCCGGGAATTCTTTCCCTACGAAACAGGGAAAGGATCCCTCATCTCGAGCTAGGAGGCGGAAACGGGGCTCCCCTGGATGTGTGCGGGACCCCACGTGCTTCCTCTCGAGTGGAGACGGGTATGTCGGGGAACTTCTTGAGTTGCAGCAAGGGTGTGAAGGACCCTTTGGAAGTTCCAGTGGTTAGATGTGATTGGCCTCGAGAAGCCTCAGCGGAAATGGGCCTCATCTCGACTGGAGGGCAAAACCTCCTGGATTTTCTCGAGTTGCTGCAGGTGCTCTCGACTTACGACGGGGACCTCAGGGACCCGCTCTGGTGGCCTCAGGAAAGGCCAGTCCCCATGCGAGTTCCTCGGGGGCCTCTCGGGATTCCTCTCCCGTCGATGCCGGGGCCTAAGACCTTGTGTGGAGTCGGGGCCGGAACCTGAGGATTCCTCTCCAGTGCTGACATGGACCTTGGGGTACTTCTGGAGTCTCCCCAGGGGAGTCAGTCCTCGTCTCGAATGCAGGCATGCACTTGCGCTTTCCTCCAGAGAGGTAGCAGCAGTGTCACGCAGTCCGCCGCGTGGATCAAAGGATCTATGGTTTTCCCTCGAGTCTTTCCCACGAGGCTTTCCCACGAGGCTTTCCCACAGGGCTGTCCCACGTGCACACGTGGTGGGAGTCGATCCTCGGCTTGAACGTCAAGGCAGTGCAGGGAAAACAGGTTCCTCTGGAATGGACTGACACATCTGGGGGACTCTTGGAATGGTGGCACGACCCTGGAGTTCCTCTCGCCTTTCCTGTGGAGAGCGCCTCCTCTTGAGATGCGACGGGAACGCCGGGAATTCTTTCCCTACGAAACAGGGAAAGGATCCCTCATCTCGAGCTAGGAGGCGAAACGGGGTCCCCTGGATGTGTGCGGGACACCACGTGCTTCCTCTCGAGTGGAGACGGGTATGTCGGGGAACTTCTTGAGTTTCAGCAATGGTGTGAAGGACCCTTTGGAAGTTCCAGTGGTTAGATGTGATTGGCCTCGAGAAGCCTCAGCGGAAATGGGCCTCATCTCGCCTGGAGGGCAAAACCTCCTGGATTTTCTCGAGTTGCGGCAGGTGCTCTCGACTTACGACGGGGACCACAGGGAACCGCTCTGGTGGCCTCAGGAAATGCCAGTCCCCATGCGAGTTCCTCGGGGGCCTCTCGGGATTCCTCTCCCGTCGATGCCGGGGCCTAAGACCTTGTGTGGAGTCGGGGCCGGAACCTGAGGATTCCTCTCCAGTGCTGACATGGATCTTGGGGTACTTCTGGAGTCTCCCCAGGGGAGTCAGTCCTCATCTCGAATGCGGGCATGCACTTGCGCTTTCCTCCAGAGCGGTAGCAGCAGTGTCACGCAGTCCGCCGCGTGGATCAAAGGATCTATGGTTTTCCCTCGAGTCTTTCCCACGAGGCTTTCCCACGAGGCTTTCCCACAGGGCTGTCCCACGTGCACACGTGGTGGGGGTCGATCCTCGGCTTGAACGTCAAGGCAGTGCAGGGAAAACAGGTTCCTCTGGAATGGACTGACACATCTGGGGGACTCTCGGAATGGTGTCTCGACCCTGGAGTTCCTCTCGCCTTTCCTGTGGAGAGCGCCTCCTCTTGAGATGCGACGGGAACGCCGGGAATTCTTTCCCTACGAAACAGGGAAAGGATCCCTCATCTCGAGCTAGGAGGCGGAAACGGGGCTCCCCTGGATGTGTGCGGGACCCCAAGTGCTTCCTCTCGAGTGGAGACGGGTATGTCGGGGAACTTCTTGAGTTGCACCAATGGTGTGAAGGACCCTTTGGAAGTTCAAGTGGTTAGATGTGATTGGCCTCGAGAAGCCTCAGCGGAAATGGGCCTCATCTCGCCTGGAGGGCAAAACCTCCTGGATTTTCTCGAGTTGCGGCAGGTGCTCTCGACTTACGACGGGGACCTCAGGGACCCGCTCTGGTGGCCTCAGGAAAGGCCAGTCCCCATGCGAGTTCCTCGGGGGCGTCTCGGGATTCCTCTCCCGTCGATGCCGGGGCCTAAGACCTTGTGTGGAGTCGGGGCCGGAACCTGAGGATTCCTCTCCAGTGCTGAAATGGATCTTGGGGTACTTCTGGAGTCTCCCCAGGGGAGTCAGTCCTCGTCTCGAATGCGGGCATGCACTTGCGCTTTCCTCCAGAGCGGTAGCAGCAGTGTCACGCAGTCCGCCGCGTGGATCAAAGGATCTATGGTTTTCCCTCGAGTCTTTCCCACGAGGCTTTCCCACGAGGCTTTCCCACAGGGCTGTCCCACGTGCACACGTGGTGGGAGTCGATCCTCGGCTTGAACGTCAAGGCAGTGCAGGGAAAACAGGTTCCTCTGGAATGGACTGACACATCTGGGGGACTCTTGGAATGGTGGCACGACCCTGGAGTTCCTCTCGCCTTTCCTGTGGAGAGCGCCTCCTCTTGAGATGCGACGGGAACGCCGGGAATTCTTTCCCTACGAAACAGGGAAAGGATCCCTCATCTCGAGCTAGGAGGCGGAAACGGGGCTCCCCTGGATGTGTGCGGGACACCACATGCTTCCTCTCGAGTGGAGACGGGTATGTTTGGGAACTTCTTGAGTTGCAGCAAGGGTGTGAAGGACCCTTTGGAAGTTCCAGTGGTTAGACGTGATTGGCCTCGAGAAGCCTCAGCGGAAATGGGCCTCATCTGGCCTGGAGGGCAAAACCTCCTGGATTTTCTCGAGTTGCGGCAGGTGCTCTCGACTTACGACGGGGACCTCAGGTACCCGCTCTGGTGGCCTCAGGATAGGCCAGTCCCCATGCGAGTTCCTCGGGGGCCTCTCGGGATTCCTCTCCCGTCTATGCCGGGGCCTAAGACATTGTGTGGAGTCGGGGCCGGAACCTGAGGTTTCCTCTCCAGTGCTGACATGGATCTTGGGGTACTTCTGGAGTCTCCCCAGGGGAGTCAGTCCTCGTCTCGAATGCGGGCATGCACTTGCGCTTTCCTCCAGAGCGGTAGCAGCAGTGTCACGCAGTCCGCCGCGTGGATCAAAGGATCTATGGTTTTCCCTTGAGTCGTTCCCACGAGGCTTTCCCACGAGGCTTTCCCACAGGGCTGTCCCACGTGTACACGTGGTGGGAGTCGATCCTCGGCTTGAACGTCAAGGCAGTGCAGGGAAAACAGGTTCCTCTGGAATGGACTGACACATCTGGGGGACTCTTGGAATGGTGTCACGACCCTGGAGTTCCTCTCGCCTTTCCTGTGGAGAGCGCCTCCTCTTGAGATGCGACGGGAACGCCGGGAATTCTTTCCCTACGAAACAGGGAAAGGATCCCTCATCTCGAGATAGGAGGCGGAAACGGGGCTCCCCTGGATGTGTGCGGGACACCACGTGCTTCCTCTCGAGTGGAGACGGGTATGTCGGGGAACTTCTTGAGTTGCAGCAAGGGTGTGAAGGACCCTTTGGAAGTTCCAGTGGTTAGACGTGATTGGCCTCGAGAAGCCTCAGCGGAAATGGGCCTCATCTCGCCTGGAGGGCAAAACCTCCTGGATTTTCTCGAGTTGCGGCAGGTGCTCTCGACTTACGACGGGGACCTCAGGGACCCGCTCTGGTGGCCTCAGGAAAGGCCAGTCCCCATGCGAGTTCCTCTGGGGATTCCTCTCCCGTCGATGCCGGGGCCTAAGACCTTGTGTGGAGTCGGGGCCGGAACCTGAGGATTCCTCTCCAGTGCTGACATGGATCTTGGGGTACTTCTGGAGTCTCCCCAGGGGAGTCAGTTCTCGTCTCGAATGCGGGCATGCACTTGCGCTTTCCTCCAGAGCGGTAGCAGCAGTGTCACACAGTCCGCCGCGTGGATCAAAGGATCTATGGTTTTCCCTCGAGTCTTTCCCACAAGGCTTTCCCACGAGGCTTTCCCACAGGGCTGTCCCACGTGCACACGTGGTGGGAGTCGATCCTCGGCTTGAACGTCAAGGCAGTGCAGGGAAAACAGGTTCCTCTGGAATGGACTGACACATCTGGTGGACTCTTGGAATGGTGGCACGACCCTTCAGTTCCTCTCGCCTTTCCTGTGGAGAGCGCCTCCTCTTGAGATGCGACGGGAACGCCGGGAATTCTTTCCCTACGAAACAGGGAAAGGATCCCTCATCTCGAGCTAGGAGGCGAAACGGGGCTCCCCTGGATGTGTGCGGGACACCACGTGCTTCCTCTCGAGTGGAGACGGGTATGTCGGGGAACTTCTTGAGTTGCAGCAATGGTGTGAAGGACCCTTTGGAAGTTCCAGTGGTTAGATGTGATTGGCCTCGAGAAGCCTCAGCGGAAATGGGCCTCATCTCGCCTGGAGGGCAAAACCTCCTGGATTTTCTCGAGTTGCGGCAGGTGCTCTCGACTTACGACGGGGACCTCAGGGACCCGCTCTGGTGGCCTCAGGAAAGGCCAGTCCCCATGCGAGTTCCTCGGGGGCCTCTCGGGATTCCTCTCCCGTCGATGCCGGGGCCTAAGACCTTGTGTGGAGTCGGGGCCGGAACCTGAGGATTCCTCTCCAGTGCTGACATGGATCTTGGGGTACTTCTGGAGTCTCCCCGGGGGAGTCAGTCCTCGTCTCGAATGCGGGCATGCACTTGCGCTTTCCTCCAGAACGGTAGCAGCAGTGTCACGCAGTCCGCCGCGTGGATCAAAGGATCTATGGTTTTCCCTCGAGTCTTTCCCACGAGGCTTTCCCACGAGGCTTTCCCACAGGGCTGTCCCACGTGCACACGTGGTGGGAGTCGATCCTCGGCTTGAACGTCAAGGCAGTGCAGGGAAAACAGGTTCCTCTGGAATGGACTGACCCATCTGGGGGACTCTTGGAATGGTGTCACGACCCTGGAGTTCCTCTCGCCTTTCCTGTGGAGAGCGCCTCCTCTTGAGATGCGACGGGAACGCCGGGAATTCTTTCCCTACGAAACAGGGAAAGGATCCCTCATCTCCAGCTAGGAGTCGGAAACGGAGCTCCCCTGGATGTGGGCGGAACACCACGTGCTTCCTCTCGAGTGGAGACGGGTATGTCGGGGAATTTCTTGAGTTGCAGCAAGGGTGTGAAGGACCCTTTGGAAGTTCCAGTGGTTTGACGAGATTAGCCTCGAGAAGCCTCAGCGGAAATGGGCCTCATCTCGCCTGGAGGGCAAAACCTCCTGGATTTTCTCGAGTTGCGGCAGGTGCTCTCGACTTACGACGGGGACCTCAGGGAACCGCTCTGGTGGCCTCAGGAAAGGCCCGTCCCCATGCGAGTTCCTCGGGGGCCACTCGGGATTCCTCTCCCGTCGATGCCGGGGCCTAAGACCTTGTGTGGAGTCGGGGCCGGAACCT
Source organism: Ovis canadensis (assembly GCF_042477335.2). Lineage (NCBI taxonomy): Eukaryota > Metazoa > Chordata > Mammalia > Artiodactyla > Bovidae > Ovis > Ovis canadensis. Next base: position 8,334,617 of record NC_091252.1, read on the forward strand.
GAGGATTCCTCTCCAGTGCTGACATGGATCTTGGGGTACTTCTGGAGTCTCCCCAGGGGAGTCAGTCCTCGTCTCGAATGCGGGCATGCACTTGCGCTTTCCTCCAGAGCGGTAGCAGCAGTGTCACGCAGTCCGCCGCGTGGATCAAAGGATCTATGGTTTTCCCTCGAGGCTTTCCCACGAGGCTTTCCCACAGGGCTGTCCCACGTGCACACGTGGTGGGAGTCGATCCTCGGCTTGAACGTCAAGGCAGTGCAGGGAAAACAGGTTCCTCTGGAATGGACTGACACATCTGGGGGACTCTTGGAATGGTGGCACGACCCTGGAGTTCCTCTCGCCTTTCCTGTGGAGAGCACCTCCTCTTGAGATGCGATGGGAACGCCGGGAATTCTTTCCCTACGAAACAGGGAAAGGATCCCTCATCTCGAGCTAGGAGGCGGAAACGGGGCTCCCCTGGATGTGTGCGGGACACCACATGCTTCCTCTCGAGTGGAGACGGGTATGTCGGTGAACTTCTTGAGTTGCAGCAAGGGTGTGAAAGACCCTTTGGAAGTTCCAGTGGTTAGACGTCATTAACCTCGAGAAGCCTCAGCGGAAATGGGCCTCATCTGGCCTGGAGGGCAAAACCTCCTGGATTTTCTCGAGTTGCGGCAGGTGCTCTCGACTTACGACGGGGACCTAAGGGAACCGCTCTGGTGGCCTCAGGAAAGGCCATTCTCCATGCGAGTTCCTCGGGGGCGTCTCGCGATTCCTCTCCCGTCGATGCCGGGGCCTAAGACCTTGTGTGGAGTCGGGGCCGGAACCTGAGGATTCCTCTCCAGTGCTGACATGGATCTTGGGGTACTTCTGGAGTCTCCCCAGGGGAGTCAGTCCTCGTCTCGAATGCGGGCATGCACTTGCGCTTTCCTCCAGAGCGGTAGCAGCAGTGTCACGCAGTCCACCGCGTGGATCAAAGGATCTACGTTTTTCCCTCGAGTCTTTCCCACGAGGCTTTCCCACGAGGATTTCCCACAGGGCAGTCCCACGTGCACACGTGGTGGGAGTCGATCCTCGGCTTGAACGTCAAGGCAGTGCAGGGAAAACAGGTTCCTCTGGAATGGACTGACACATCTGAGGGACTCTTGGAATGGTGGCACGACCCTTCAGTTCCTCTCGCCTTTCCTGTGGAGAGCGCCTCCTCTTGAGATGCGACGGGAACGCCAGGAATTCTTTCCCTACGAAACAGGGAAAGGATCCCTCATCTCGAGCTAGGAGGCGGAAACGGGGCTCCCCTGGATGTGTGCGGGACCCCACGTGCTTCCTCTCGAGTGGAGACGGGTATGTTGGGGAACTTCTTGAGTTGCAGCAATGGTGTGAAGGACCCTTGGGAAGTTCCAGTGGTTAGATGTGATTGGCCTCGAGAAGCCTCAGCGGAAATGGGCCTCATCTCGCCTGGAGGGCAAAACCTCCTGGATTTTCTCGAGTTGCGGCAGGTGCTCTCGACTTACGACGGGGACCTCAGGGACCCGCTCTGGTGGCCTCAGGAAAGGCCAGTCCCCATGCGAGTTCCTCGGGAGCGTCTCGAGATTCCACTCCCGTCGATGCCGGGGCCTAAGACCTTGTGTGGATTCGGGGCCGGAACCTGAGGATTCCTCTCCAGTGCTGACATGGATCTTGGGGTACTTCTGGAGTCTCCCCAGGGGAGTCAGTCCTCGTCTCGAATGCGGGCATGCACTTGCGCTTTCCTCCAGAGCGGTAGCAGCAGTGTCACGCAGTCCGCCGCGTGGATCAAAGGATCTATGGTTTTCCCTCGAGTCTTTCCCACGAGGCTTTCTCACGAGGCTTTCCCACTGGGCTGTCCCACGTGAACACGTGGTGGGAGTCGATCCTCGGCTTGAACGTCAAGGCAGTGCAGGGAAAACAGGTTCCTCTGGAATGGACTGACACATCTGGGGGACTCTTGGAATGGTGGCAAAACCCTGGAGTTCCTCTCGCCTTTCCTGTGGAGAGCGCCTCCTCTTGAGATGCGACGAGAACGCCGGGAATTCTTTCCCTACGAAACAGGGAAAGGATCCCTCATCTCGAGCTAGGAGGCGGAAACGGGGCAACCCTGGATGTGTGCGGGACCCCACATGCTTCCTCTCGAGTGGAGACGGGTATGTCGGGGAACTTCTTGAGCTGCAGCAATGGTGTGAAGGACCCTTTGGAAGTTCCAGTGGTTAGATGTGATTGGCCTCGAGAAGCCTCAGCGGAAATGGGCCTCATCTCGCCTGGAGGGCAAAACCTCCTGGATTTTCTCGAATTGCGGCAGGTGCTCTCGACTTACGACGGGGACCTCAGGGACCCGCTCTGGTGGCCTCAGGAAAGGCCAGTCCCCATGCGAGTTCCTCGGGGGCGTCTCGGGATTCCTCTCCTGTCGATGCCGGGGCCTAAGACCTTGTGTGGAGTCGGGGCCGGAACCTGAGGATTCCTCTCCAGTGCTGACATGGATCTTGGGGTACTTCTGGAGTCTCCCCAGGGGAGTCAGTCCTCGTCTCGAATGCGGGCATGCACTTGCGCTTTCCTCCAGAGGGGTAGCAGCAGTGTCACGCAGTCCGCCTCGTGGATCAAAGGATCTATGGTTTTCCCTCGAGTCTTTCCCACGAGGCTTTCCCACGAGGCTTTCCCACAGGGCTGTCCCAAGTGCACACGTGGTGGGAGTCGATCCTCGGCTTGAAAGTCAAGGCAGTGCAGGGAAAACAGGATCCTCTGCAATGGACTGACACATCTGGGGGACTCTTGGAATGGTGGCACGACCCTTCAGTTCCTCTCGCTTTTCCTGTGGAGAGCGCCTCCTCTTGAGATGCGACGGGAACGCCGGGAATTCTTTCCCTACGAAACAGGGAAAGGATCCCTCATCTCGAGATAGGAGGCGGAAACGGGGCTCCCCTGGATGTGTGCGGGAACCCACGTGCTTCCTCTCGAGTGGAGACGGGTATGTCGGGGAACTTCTTGAGTTGCAGCAATGGTGTGAAGGACCCTTTGGAAGTTCCCGTGGTTAGATGTGATTGGCCTCGAGAAGCCTCAGCGGAAATGGGCCTCATCTCGCCTGGAGGGCAAAACCTCCTGCATTTTCTCGAGTTGCGGCAGGTGCTCTCGACTTACGACGGGGACCTCAGGGAACCGCTCTGGTGGCCTCAGGACAGTCCAGTCCCCATGCGAGTTCCTCGGGGGCCTCTCGGGATTCCTCTCCCGTCGATGCCGGGGCCTAAGACCTTGTGTGCAGTCGGGGCCGGAACCTGAGGTTTCCTCTCCCGTGCTGACATGGATCTTGGGGTACTTCTGGAGTCTCCCCAGGGGAGTCAGTCCTCATCTCGAATGCGGGCATGCACTTGCGCTTTCCTCCAGAGCGGTAGCAGCAGTGTCACGCAGTCCGCCGCGTGGATCAAAGGATCTATGGTTTTCCCTCGAGTCTTTCCCACGAGGCTTTCCCACAGGGCTGTCCCACGTGCAGACGTGGTGGGAGTCGATCCTCGGCTTGAACGTCAAGGCAGTGCAGGGAATACAGGTTCCTCTGGAATGGACTGACACATCTGGGGGACTCTTGGAATGGTGGCACGACCCTGGAGTTCCTCTCGCCTTTCCTGTGGAGAGCGCCTCCTCTTGAGATGCGACGGGAACGCCGGGAATTCTTTCCCTACGAAACAGGGAAAGGATCCCTCATCTCGAGCTAGGAGGCGGAAACGGGGCTCCCCTGGATGTGTGCGGGACACCACATGCTTCCTCTCGAGTGGAGACGGGTATGTCGGGGAACTTCTTGAGTTGCAGCAAGGGTGTGAAAGACCCTTTGGAAGTTCCAGTGGTTAGACGTCATTGGCCTCGAGAAGCCTCAGCGGAAATGGGCCTCATCTGGACTGGAGGGCAAAACCTCCTGGATTTTCTCGAGTTGCGGCAGGTGCTCTCGACTTACGACGGGGACCTCAGGGACCCGCTCTGGTGGCCTCAGGAAAGGCCAGTCCCCATGCGAGTTCCTCGGGGGCCTCTCGGGATTCCTCTCCCGTCGATGCCGGGGCCTAAGACCTTGTGTGGAGTCGGGGCCGGAACCTGAGGATTCCTCTCCAGTGCTGACATGGATCTTGGGGTACTTCTGGAGTCTCCCCAGGGGAGTCAGTCCTCGTCTCGAATGCGGGCATGCACTTGCGCTTTCCTCCAGAGCGGTAGCAGCAGTGTCACGCAGTCCGCCGCGTGGATCAAAGGATCTATGGTTTTCCCTCGAGTCTTTCCCACGAGGCTTTCCCACGAGGCTTTCCCACAGGGCTGTCCCACGTGCACACGTGGTGGGAGTCGATCCTCGGCTTGAACGTCAAGGCAGTGCAGGGAAAACAGGTTCCTCTGGAATGGACTGACACATCTGGGGGACTCTTGGAATGGTGGCACGACCCTGGAGTTCCTCTCGCCTTTCCTGTGGAGAGCACCTCCTCTTGAGATGCGACGGGAACGCCGGGAATTCTTTCCCTACGAAACAGGGAAAGGATCCCTCATCTCGAGCTAGGAGGCGGAAACGGGGCTCCCCTGGATGTGTGCGGGACCCACGTGCTTCCTCTCGAGTGGAGACGGGTATGTCGGGGAACTTCTTGAGTTGCAGCAAGGGTGTGAAGGACCCTTTGGAAGTTCCAGTGGTTAGACGTGATTAGCTTCGATAAGCCTCAGCGGAAATGGGCCTCATCTCCCCTGGAGGGCACAACCTCCTGGATTTTCTCGAGTTGAGGCAGGTGCTCTCGACTTACGACGGGGACCTCAGGGACCCGCTCTGGTGGCCTCAGGAAAGGCCAGTCCCCATGCGAGTTCCTCGGGGGCCACTCGGGATTCCTCTCCCGTCGATGCCGGAGCCTAAGACCTTGTGTGGAGTCGGGGCCGGAACCTGAGGATTCCTCTCCAGTGCTGACATGGATCTTGGGGTACTTCTGGAGTCTCCCCAGGGGAGTCAGTCCTCGTCTCGAATGCGGGCATGCACTTGCGCTTTCCTCCAGAGCGGTAGCAGCAGTGTCACACAGTCCGCCGCGTGGATCAAAGGATCTATGGTTTTCCCTCGAGTCTTTCCCACGAGGAATTCCCACGAGGCTTTCTCACAGGGCTGTCCCACGTGCACACGTGGTGGGAGTCGATCCTCGGCTTGAACGTCAAGGCAGTTCATGGAAAACAGGTTCCTCTGGAATGGACTGACACATCTGGGGGACTCTTGGAATGGTGGCACGACCCTTCAGTTCCTCTCGCCTTTCCTGTGGAGAGTGCCTCCTCTTGAGATGCGACGGGAACGCCGGGAATTCTTTCCCTACGAAACAGGGAAAGGATTCCTCATCTCGAGCTAGGAGGCGGAAACGGGGCTCCCCTGGATGTGTGCGGGAACCCACGTGCTTCCTCTCGAGTGGAGACGGGTATGTCGGGGAACTTCTTGAGTTGCAGCAATGGTGTGAAGGACCCTTTGGAAGTTCCCGTGATTAGATGTGATTGGCCTCGAGAAGCCTCAGCGGAAATGGGCCTCATCTGGCCTGGAGGGCAAAACCTCCTGGATTTTCTCGAGTTGCGGCAGGTGCTCTCGACTTACGACGGGGAACTCAGGGAACCGCTCTGGTGGCCTCAGGACAGGCCAGTCCCCATGCGAGTTCCTCGGGGGCGTCTCGGGATTCCTCTCCCTTCGATGCCGGGGCCTAAGACCTTGTGTGGAGTCGGGGCAGGAACCTGAGGATTCCTCTCCAGTGCTGACATGGATCTTGGGGTACTTCTGAAGTCTCCCCAGGGGAGTCAGTCCTCGTCTCGAATGCGGGCATGCACTTGCGCTTTCCTCCAGAGCGGTAGCAGCAGTGTCACGCAGTCCGCCGCGTGGATCAAAGGATCTATGGTTTTCCCTCGAGTCTTTCCCACGAGGCTTTCCCACGAGGCTTTCCCACAGGGCTGTCCCACGTGCACACGTGGTGGGAGTCGATCCTCGGCTTGAACGTCAAGGCAGTGCAGGGAAAACAGGTTCCTCTGGAATGGACTGACACATCTGGGGGACTCTTGGAATGGTGTCTCGACCCTGGAGTTCCTCTCGCCTTTCCTGTGGAGAGCGCCTCCTCTTGAGATGCGACGAGAACGCCGGGAATTCTTCCCTACGAAACAGGGAAAGGATCCCTCATCTCGAGCTAGGAGGCGGAAACGGGGCTCCCCTGGATGTGTGCGGGACCCCACGTGCTTCCTCTCGAGTGGAGACGGGTATGTCGGGGAACTTCTTGAGCTGCAGCAATGGTGTGAAGGACCCTTTGGAAGTTCCAGTGGTTAGATGTGATTGGCCTCGAGAAGCCGCCGCGGAATTGGGCCTCATCTCGCCTGGAGGGCAAAACCTCCTGGATTTTCTCGAATTGCGGCAGGTGCTCTCGACTTACGACGGGGACCTCAGGGACCCGCTCTGGTGGCCTCAGGAAAGGCCAGTCCCCTTGCGAGTTCCTCGGGGGCCTCTCGGGATTCCTCTCCTGTCGATGCCGGGGCCTAAGACCTTGTGTGGAGTCGGGACCGGAACCTGAGGATTCCTCTCCAGTGCTGACATGGATCTTGGGGTACTTCTGGAGTCTCCCCAGGGGAGTCAGTCCTCGTCTCGAATGCGGGCATGCACTTGCGCTTTCCTCCAGAGGGGTAGCAGCAGTGTCACGCAGTCCGCCTCGTGGATCAAAGGATCTATGGTTTTCCCTCGAGTCTTTCCCACGAGGCTTTCCCACGAGGCTTTCCCACAGGGCTGTCCCAAGTGCACACGTGGTGGGAGTCGATCCTCGGCTTGAAAGTCAAGGCAGTGCAGGGAAAACAGGATCCTCTGCAATGGACTGACACATCTGGGGGACTCTTGGAATGGTGTCTCGACCCTGGAGTTCCTCTCGCCTTTCCTGTGGAGAGCGCCTCCTCTTGAGATGCGACGGGAACGCCGGGAATTCTTTCCCTACGAAACAGGGAAAGGATCCCTCATCTCGAGCTAGGAGGCGGAAACGGGGCTCCCCTGGATGTGTGCGGGACACCACGTGCTTCCTCTCGAGTGGAGACGGGTATGTCGGGGAACTTCTTGAGTTGCAGCAAGGGTGTGAAGGACCCTTTGGAAGTTCCAGTGGTTTGACGAGATTAGCCTCGAGAAGCCTCAGCGGAAATGGGCCTCATCTGGCCTGGAGGGCAAAACCTCCTGGATTTTCTCGAGTTGCGGCAGGTGCTCTCGACTTACGACGGGGACCTCAGGGAACCGCTCTGGTGGCCACAGGAAAGGCCAGTCCCCATGCGAGTTCCTCGGGGGCCACTCGGGATTCCTCTCCTGTCGATGCCGGGGCCTAAGACCTTGTGTGGAGTCGGGGCCGGAACCTGAGGATTCCTCTCCAGTGCTGACATGGATCTTGGGGTACTTCTGGAGTCTCCCCAGGGGAGTCAGTCCTCGTCTCGAATGCGGGCATGCACTTGCGCTTTCCTCCAGAGCGGTAGCAGCAGTGTCACGCAGTCCGCCGCGTGGATCAAAGGATCTATGGTTTTCCCTCGAGGCTTTCCCACGAGGCTTTCCCACAGGGCTGTCCCACGTGCACACGTGGTGGGAGTCGATCCTCGGCTTGAACGTCAAGGAAGTGCAGGGAAAACAGGTTCCTCTGGAATGGACTGACACATCTGGGGGACTCTTGGAATGGTGTCACGACCCTGGAGTTCCTCTCGCCTTTCCTGTGGAGAGCGCCTCCTCTTGAGATGCGACGGGAACGCCGGGAATTCTTTCCCTACGAAACAGGGAAAGGATCCCTCATCTCGAGCTAGGAGGCGGAAACGGAACTCCCCTGGATGTGTGCGGGACCTCACGTGCTTCCTCTCGAGTGGAGACGGGTATGTCGGGGAACTTCTTGAGTTGCAGCAAGGGTGTGAAGGACCCTTTGGAAGTTCCAGTGGTTAGATGTGATTGGCTCGAGAAGCCTCAGCGGAAATGGGCCTCATCTCGCCTGGAGGGCAAAACCTCCTGGATGTTCTCGAGTTGCGGCAGGTGCTCTCGACTTACGACGGGGACCTCAGTGACCCGCTCTGGTGGCCTCAGGACAGGCCAGTCCCCATGCGAGTTCCTCGGGGGCTTCTCGGGATTCCTCTCCCGTCGATGCCGGGGCCTATGACCTTGTGTGGAGTCGGGGCCGGAACCTGAGGATTCCTCTCCAGTGCTGACATGGATCTTGGGGTACTTCTGGAGTCTCCCCAGGGGAGTCAGTCCTCGTCTCGAATGCGGGCATGCACTTGCGCTTTCCTCCAGAGCGGTAGCAGCAGTTTCACGCAGTCCACCGCGTGGATCAAAGGATCTATGGTTTTCCCTCGAGTCTTTCCCACGAGGCTTTCCCACGAGGCTTTCCCACAGGGCTGTCCCACGTGCACACGAGGTGGGAGTCGATCCTCGGCTTGAACGTCAAGGCAGTGCAGGGAAAACAGGTTCCTCTGGAATGGACTGACACATCTGGGGGACTCTTGGAATGGTGGCACGACCCTGGAGTTCCTCTCGCCTTTCCTGTGGAGAGCGCCTCCTCTTGAGATGCGACGGGAACGCCGGGAATTCTTTCCCTACGAAACAGGGAAAGGATCCCTCATCTCGAGCTGGGAGGCGGAAACGGGACTCCCCTGGATGTGTGCGGGACCTCACGTGCTTCCTCTCGTGTGGAGACGGGTATGTCGGGGAACTTCTTGAGTTGCAGCAAGGGTGTGAAGGACCCTTTGGAAGTTCCAGTGGTTAGATGTGATTGGCCTCGAGAAGCCTCAGCGGAAATGGGCCTCATCTCGCCTGGAGGGCAAAACCTCCTGGATTTTCTCGAGTTGCGGCAGGTGCTCTCGACTTACGACGGGGACCTCAGGGACCCGCTCTGGTGGCCTCAGGAAAGGCCAGTCCCCATGCGAGTTCCTCGGGGGCCTCTCGGGATTCCTCTCCCGTCGATGCCGGGGCCTAAGACCTTGTGTGGAGTCGGGGCCGGAACCTGAGGATTCCTCTCCAGGGCTGACATGGATCTTGGGGTACTTCTGGAGTCTCCCCAGGGGAGTCAGTCCTCGTCTCGAATGCGGGCATGCACTTGCGCTTTCCTCCAGAGCGGTAGCAGCAGTGTCACCCAGTCCGCCGCGTGGATCAAAGGATCTATGGTTTTCCCTCGAGTCTTTCCCACGAGGCTTTCCCACGAGGCTTTCCCACAGGGCTGTCCCACGTGCACACGTGGTGGGAGTCGATCCTCGGCTTGAACGTCAAGGCAGTGCAGGGAAAACAGGTTCCTCTGGAATGGACTGACACATCTGGGGGACTCTTGGAATGGTGGCACGACCCTGGAGTTCCTCTCGCCTTTCCTGTGGAGAGCGCCTCCTCTTGAGATGCGACGGGAACGCCGGGAATTCTTTCCCTACGAAACAGGGAAAGGATCCCTCATCTCGAGCTAGGAGGCGGAAACGGGGCTCCCCTGGATGTGTGCGGGACACCACATGCTTCCTCTCGAGTGGAGACGGGTATGTCGGGGAACTTCTTGAGTTGCAGCAAGGGTGTGAAGGACCCTTTGGAAGTTCCAGTGGTTAGACGTGATTGGCCTCGAGAAGCCTCAGCGGAAAAGGGCCTCATCTCGCCTGGAGGGCAAAACCTCCTGGATTTTCTCGAGTTGCGGCAGGTGCTCTCGACTTACGACGGGGACCTCAGGGACCCGCTCTGGTGGCCTCAGGAAAGGCCAGTCCCCATGCGAGTTCCTCGGGGGCCTCTCGGGATTCCTCTCCCGTCGATGCCGGGGCCTAAGACCTTGTGTGGATTCGTGGCCGGAACCTGAGGATTCCTCTCCAGTGCTGACATGGATCTTGGGGTACTTCTGGAGTCTCCCCAAGGGAGTCAGTCCTCGTCTCGAATGCGGGCATGCACTTGCGCTTTCCTCCAGAGCGGTAGCAGCAGTGTCACGCAGTCCGCCGCGTGGATCAAAGGATCTATGGTTTTCCCTCGAGTCTTTCCCACGAGGCTTTCCCACGAGGCTTTCCCACAGGGCTGTCCCACGTGCACACGTGGTGGGAGTCGATCCTCGGCTTGAACGTCAAGGCAGTGCAGGGAAAACAGGTTCCTCTGGAATGGACTGACACATCTGGGGGACTCTTGGAATGGTGGCACGACCCTGGAGTTCCTCTCGCCTTTCCTGTGGAGAGCGCCTCCTCTTGAGATGCGACGGGAACGCCGGGAATTCTTTCCCTACGAAACAGGGAAAGGATCCCTCATCTCGAGCTAGGAGGCGGAAACGGGGCTCCCCTGGATGTGTGCGGGACCCCACGTGCTGCCTCTCGAGTGCAGACGGGTATGTCGGGGAACTTCTTGAGTTGCAGCAAGGGTGTGAAGGACCCTTTGGAAGTTCCAGTGGTTAGATGTGATTGGCCTCGAGAAGCCTCAGCGGAAAAGGGCCTCATCTCGCCTGGAGGGCAAAACCTCCTGGATTTTCTCGAGTTGCGGCAGGTGCTCTAGACTTTCGATGGGGACCTCAGGGACCCGCTCTGGTGGCCTCAGGAAAGGCCAGTCCCCATGCGAGTTCCTCGGGGGCCTCTCGGGATTCCTCTCCCGTCGATGCCGGGGCCTAAGACCTTGTGTGGAGTCGGGGCCGGAACCTGAGGATTCCTCTCCAGTGCTGACATGGATCTTGGGGTACTTCTGGAGTCTCCCCAGGGGAGTCAGTCGTCGTCTCGAATGCGGGCATGCACTTGCGCTTTCCTCCAGAGCGGTAGCAGCAGTGTCACGCAGTCCGCCGCGTGGATCAAAGGATCTATGGTTTTCCCTCGAGTCTTTCCCACGAGGCTTTCCCACGAGGCTTTCCCACAGGGCTGTCCCACGTGCACACGTGGTGGGAGTCGATCCTCGGCTTGAACGTCAAGGCAGTGCAGGGAAAACAGGTTCCTCTGGAATGGACTGACACATCTGGGGGACTCTTGGAATGGTGGCACGACCCTGGAGTTCCTCTCGCCTTTCCTGTGGAAATCGCCTCCTCTTGAGATGCGTCGGGAACGCCGGGAATTCTTTCCCTACGAAACAGGGAAAGGATCCCTCATCTCGAGCTAGGAGGCGAAACGGGGCTCCCCTGGGTGTGTGCGGGACACCACGTGCTTCCTCTCGAGTGCAGACGGGTATGTCGGGGAACTTCTAGAGTTGCAGCAAGGGTGTGAAGGACCCTTTGGAATTTCCAGTGGTTAGGTGTGATTGGCCTCGAGAAGCCTCAGCGGAAATGGGCCTCATCTCGCCTGGAGGGCAAAACCTCCTGGATTTTCTCGAGTTGCGGCAGGTGCTCTCGACTTACGACGGGGACCTCAGGGACCCGCTCTGTTGGCCTCAGGACAGGCCAGTCCCCATGCGAGTTCATCGGGGGCCTCTCGGGATTCCTCTCCCGTCGATGCCGGGGCCTAAGACCTTGTGTGGAGTCGGGGCCGGAACCTGAGGATTCCTCTCCAGTGCTGACATGGATCTTGGGGTACTTCTGAAGTCTCCCCAGGGGAGTCAGTCCTCGTCTCGAATGCGGGCATGCACTTGCGCTTTCCTCCAGAGCGGTAGCAGCAGTGTCACGCAGTCCGCCGCGTGGATCAAAGGATCTATGGTTTTCCCTCGAGTCTTTCCCCCGAGGCTTTCCCACGAGACTTTCCCACAGGGCTGTCCCACGTGCACACGTGGTGGGAGTGGATCCTCGGCTTGAACGTCAAGGCAGTGCACGGAAAACAGGTTCCTCTGGAATGGACTGACACATCTGGGGGACTCTTTGAATGGTGGCACGACCCTGGAGTTCCTCTCGCCTTTCCTGTGGAGAGCGCCTCCTCTTGAGATGCGACGGGTACGCCGGGAATTCTTTCCCTACGAAACAGGGAAAGGATCCCTCATCTCGAGCTAGGAGGCGGAAACGGGGCTCCCCTGGATGTGTGCGGGACACCACGTGCTTCCTCTTGAGTGGAGACGGGTATGTCGGGGAACTTCTTGTGTTGCAGCGATGGTGTGAAGGACCCTTTGGAAGTTCCAGTGGTTAGATGTGATTGGCCTTGAGAAGCCTCAGCGGAAATGGGCCTCATCTCGCCTGGAGGGCAAAACCTCCTGGATTTTCTCGAGTTGCGGCAGGTGCTTTCGACTTACGACGGGGACCTCAGGGAACCGCTCTGGTGGCCTCAGGAAAGGCCAGTCATCATGCGAGTTCCTCGGGGGCGTCTCGGGATTCCTCTCCCGTCGATGCCGGGGCCTAAGACCTTGTGTGGAGTCGGGGCCGGAACTTGAGGATTCCTCTCCAGTGCTGACATGGATCTTGGGGTACTTCTGGAGTCTCCCCAGGGGAGTCAGTCCTCGTCTCGAATGCGGGCATGCACTTGCGCTTTCCTCCAGAGCGGTAGCAGCAGTGTCACGCAGTCCGCCGCGTGGATCAAAGGATCTATGGTTTTCCCTCGAGTCTTTCCCACGAGGCTTTCCCACGAGGCTTTCCCACAGGGCTTTCCCACGTGCACATGTGGTGGGAGTCGATCCTCGGCTTGAACGTCAAGGCAGTGCAGGGAAAACAGGTTCCTCTGGAATGGACTGACACATCTGGGGGACTCTTGGAATGGTGGCACGACCCTGGAGTTCCTCTCGCCTTTCCTGTGGAGAGTGCCTCCTCTTGAGATGCGACGGGAACGCCGGGAATTCTTTCCCTACGAAACAGGGAAAGGATCCCTCATCTCGAGCTAGGAGGCGGAAACGGGGCTCCCCTGGATGTTTGCGGGACACCACGTGCTTCCTCTCGAGTGGAGTCGGGTATGTCAGGGAACTTCTTGAGTTGCAGCAAGGGTGTGAAGGACCCTTTGAAGTTCCAGTGGTTAGACGTGATTAGCCTCGAGAAGCCTCAGCGGAAATGGGCCTCATCTCGCCTGGAGGGCAAAACCTCCTGGATTTTCTCGAGTTGCGGCAGGTGCTCTAGACTTACGATGGGGACCTCAGGGACCCGCTCTGGTGGCCTCAGGAAAGGCCAGTCCCCATGCGAGTTCCTCGGGGGCCTCTCGGGATTCCTCTCCCGTCGATGCCGGGGCCTAAGACCTTGTGTGGAGTCGGGGCCGGAAACTGAGGATTCCTCTCCAGTGCTGACATGGATCTTGGGGTACTTCTGGAGTCTCCCCAGGGGAGTCAGTCGTCGTCTCGAATGCGGGCATGCACTTGCGCTTTCCTCCAGAGCGGTAGCAGCAGTGTCACGCAGTCCGCTGCGTGGATCAAAGGATCTATGGTTTTCCCTCGAGTCTTTCCCACGAGGCTTTCCCACGAGGCTTTCCCACAGGGCTGTCCCACGTGCACACGTGGTGGGAGTCGATCCTCGGCTTGAACGTCAAGGCAGTGCAGGGAAAACAGGTTCCTCTGGAATGGACTGACACATCTGGGGGACTCTTGGAATGGTGTCACGACCCTGGAGTTCCTCTCGCCTTTCCTGTGGAAAGCGCCTCCTCTTGAGATGCGTCGGGAACGCCGGGAATTCTTTCCCTACGAAACAGGGAAAGGATCCCTCATCTCGAGCTAGGAGGCGAAACGGGGCTCCCCTGGATGTGTGCGGGACACCACGTGCTTCCTCTCGAGTGCAGACGGGTATGTCGGGGAACTTCTTGAGCTGCAGCAAGGGTGTGAAGGACCCTTTGGAAGTTCCAGTGGTTAGACGTGATTGGCCTCGAGAAGCCTCAGCGGAAATCGGCCTCATCTCGCCTGGAGGGCAAAACCTCCTGGATTTTCTCGAGTTGCGGCAGGTGCTCTCGACTTACGACGGGGACCTCAGTGACCCGCTCTGGTGGCCTCAGGAAAGGCCAGTACCCATGCGAGTTCCTCGGGGGCCTCACGGGATTCCTCTCCCTTCGATGCCGGGGCCTAAGACCTTGTGTGGAGTCGGGGCCGGAACCTGAGGATTCCTCTCCAGTGCTGACATGGATCTTGGGGTACTTCTGGAGTCTCCCCAGGGGAGTCAGTCCTCGTCTCGAATGCGGGAATGCACTTGCACTTTCCTCCAGAGCGGTAGCAGCAGTGTCACGCAGTCCGCAGCGTGGATCAAAGGATCTATGGTTTTCCCTCGAGTCTTTCCCACGAGGTTTCCCACGAGGCTTTCCCACAGGGCTGTCCCACGTGCACACGTGGTGGGAGTCGATCCTCGGCTTGAACGTCAAGGCAGTACAGGGAAAACAGGTTCCTCTGGAATGGACTGACACATCTGGGGGACTCTTGGAATGGTGGCATGACCCTGGAGTTCCTCTCGCCTTTCCTGTGGAGAGCGCCTACTCTTGAGATGCGACGGGAACGCCGGGAATTCTTTCCCTACGAAACAGGGAAAGGATCCCTCATCTCGAGCTAGGAGGCGGAAACAGGGCTCCCCTCTATGTGTGCGGGACCCCACGTGCTTCCTCTCGAGTGGAGACGGGTATGTCGGGGAACTTCTTGAGTTGCAGCAATGGTGTGAAGGACCCTTTGGAAGTTCCAGTGGTTAGATGTGATTGGCCTCGAGATGCCTCAGCGGAAATGGGCCTCATCTCACCTGGAGGGCAAAACCTCCTGGATTTTCTCGAGTTGCGGCAGGTGCTCTCGACTTACGACGGGAACCTCAGGGACCCGCTCTGGTGGCCTCAGGAAAGGCCAGTCCCCATGCGAGTTCCTCGGGGGCCTCTCGGGATTCCTCTCCCATCGATGCCGGGGCCTAAGAACTTGTGTGGAGTCAGGGCCGGAACCTGAGGATTCCTCACCAGTGCTGACATGGATCTTGGGGTACTTCTGGAGTCTCCCCAGGGGAGTCAGTCCTCGTCTCGAATGCGGGCATGCACTTGCGCTTTCCTCCAGAGCGGTAGCAGCAGTGTCACGCAGTCCGCCGCGTGGATCAAAGGATCTATCGTTTTCCCTCGAGTCTTTCCCACGAGGCTTTCCCACGAGGCTTTCCCACAGGCTGTCCCACGTGCACACGTTGTGGGAGTCGATCCTCGGCTTGAACGTCAAGGCAGTGCAGGGAAAACAGGTTCCTCTGGAATGGACTGACACATCTGGGGGACTCTTGGAATGGTGGCACGACCCTGGAGTTCCTCTCGCCTTTCCTGTGGAGAGTGCCTCCTCTTGAGATGCGACGGGAACGCCGGGAATTCTTTCCCTACGAAACAGGGAAAGGATCCCTCATCTCGAGCTAGGAGGCGAAACGGGGCTCCCCTGGATGTGTGCGGGACACCACGTGCTTCCTCTCGAGTGGAGACCGGTATGTCGGGGAACTTCTTGAGTTGCAGCAAGGGTGTGAAGTACCCTTTGGAAGTTCCAGTGGTTAGACGTGATTGGCCTCGAGAAGCCTCAGCGGAAATGGGCCTCATCTCGCCTGGAGGGCAAAACCTCCTGGATTTTCTCGAGTTGCGGCAGGTGCTCTCGACTTACGACGGGGACCTCAGGGAACCGCTCTGGTGGCCTCAGGAAAGGCCAGTCCTCATGCGAGTTCCTCGGGGGCGCCTCGGGATTCCTCTCCCGTCGATGCCGGGGCCTAAGACCTTGTGTGGAGTCGGGGCCGGAACCTGAGGATTCCTCTCCAGTGCTGACATGGATCTTGGGGTACTTCTGGAGTCTCCCCAGGGGAGTCAGTCCTCGTCTCGAATGCGGGCATGCACTTGCGCTTTCCTCCAGAGCGGTAGCAGCAGTGTCACGCAGTCTGCCGCGTGGATCATAGGATCTATGGTTTTCCCTCGAGTCTTTCCCACGAGGCTTTCCCACGAGGCTTTCCCACAGGGCTGTCCCACGTGCACACGTGGTGGGAGTCGATCCTCGGCTTGAACGTCAAGGCAGTGCAGGGAAAACAGGTTCCTCTGGAATGGACTGACACATCTGGGGGACTCTTGGAATGGTGTCACGACCCTGGAGTTCCTCTCGCCTTTCCTGTGGAGAGCGCCTCCTCTTGAGATGCGACGGGAACGCCTGGAATTCTTTCCCTACGAAACAGGGAAAGGATCCCTCATCTCGAGCTAGGAGGCGGAAACGGTGCTCCCCTGGATGTGTGCGGGACCCCACGTGCTTCCTCTCGAGTGCCGACGGGTATGTCGGGGAACTTCTTCAGTTGCAGCAATGGTGTGAAGGACCCTTTGGAAGTTCCAGTGGTTAGATGCGATTGGCCTCGAGAAGCCTCAGCGGAAATGGGCCTCATCTGGCCTGGAGGGCAAAACCTCCTGGATTTTCTCGAGTTGCGGCAGGTGCTCTCGACTTACGACGGGGACCTCAGGGAACCGCTCTGGTGGCCTCAGGAAAGGCCAGTCCCCATGCGAGTTCCTCGGGGGCCTCTCGGGATTCCTCTCCCGTCGATTCCGGGGCCTAAGACCTTGTGTGGAGTCGGGGCCGGAACCTGAGGATTCCTCTCCAGTGCTGACATGGATCTTGGGGTAATTCTGGAGTCTCCCCAGGGGAGTCAGTCCTCGTCTCGAATGCGGGCATGCACTTGTGCTTTCCTCCAGAGCGGTAGCAGCAGTGTCACGCAGTCCGCCGCGTGGATCAAAGATCTATGGTTTTCCCTCGAGTCTTTCCCACGAGGCTTTCCCACGAGGCTTTCCCACAGGGCTGTCCCACGTGCACACGTGGTGGGAGTCGATCCTCGGCTTGAACGTCAAGGCAGTGCAGGGAAAACAGGTTCCTCTGGAATGGACTGACACATCTATGGGACTCTTGGAATGGTGGCACGACCCTGGAGTTCCTCTCGCCTTTCCTGTGGAGAGCGCCTCCTCTTGAGATTCGACGGGAACGCCGGGAAATCTTTCCCTAAGAAGCAGGGAAAGGATCCCTCATCTCGAGCTAGGAGGCGGAAACGGGGCTCCCCTGGATGTGTGCGGGACACCACGTGCTTCCTCTCGAGTGCAGACGGGTATGTCGGGGAACTTCTTGAGTTGCAGCAAGGGTGTGAAGGACCCTTTGGAAGTTCCAGTGGTTAGATGTGATTGGCCTCGAGAAGCCTCAGCGGAAATGGGCCTCATCTCGCCTGGAGGGCAAAACCTCCTGGATTTTCTCGAGTTGCGGCAGGTGCTCTCGACTTACGACGGGGACCTCAGGGACCCGCTCTGGTGGCCTCAGGAAAGGCCAGTCCCCATGCGAGTTCCTCGGGGGCCTCTCGGGATTCCTCTCCCGTCGATGCCGGTGCCTAAGACCTTGTGTGGAGTCGGGGCCAGAACCTGAGGATTCCTCTCCAGTGCTGACATGGATCTTGGGGTACTTCTGGAGTCTCCCCAGGGGAGTCAGTCCTCGTCTCGAATGCGGGCATGCACTTGCGCTTTCCTCCAGAGCGGTAGCACCAGTGTCACGCAGTCCGCCGCGTGGATCAAAGGATCTATGGTTTTCCCTCGAGTCTTTCCCACGAGCCTTTCCCACGAGGCTTTCCCACAGGGCTGTCCCACGTGCACACGTGGTGTGAGTCGATCCTCGGCTTGAACGTCAAGGCAGTGCAGGGAAAACAGGTTCCTCTGGAATGGACTGACACATCTGGGGGACTCTTGGAATGGTGGCACGACCCTGGAGTTCCTCTCGCCTTTCCTGTGGAGAGCGCCTCCTCTTGAGATGCGAAGGGAACGCCGGGAATTCTTTCCCTACGAAACAGGGAAAGGATCCCTCATCTCGAGCTAGGAGGCGGAAACGGGGCTCCCCTGGATGTGTGCGGGACACCACGTGCTTCCTCTCGAGTGGAGACGGGTATGTCAGGGAACTTCTTGAGTTGCAGCAAGGGTGTGAAGGACCCTTTGGAAGTTCCAGTTGTTAGACGTGATTAGCCTCGAGAAGCCTCAGCGGAAATGGGCCTCATCTCGCCTGGAGGGCAAAACCTCCTGGATTTTCTCAAGTTGCGGCAGGTGCTCTCGACTTACGACGGGGACCTCAGGGACCCGCTCTGGTGGCCTCAGGAAAGGCCAGTCCCCATGCTAGTTCCTCGGGGGCCTCTCGGGATTCCTCTCCCGTCGATGCCGGGGCCTAAGACCTTGTGTGGAGTCGGGGCCGGAACCTGAGGATTCCTCTCCAGTGCTGACATGGATCTTGGGGTACTTCTGGAGTCTCCCCAGGGGAGTCAGTCCTCGTCTCGAATGCGGGCATGCACTTGCGCTTTCCTCCAGAGCGGTAGCAGCAGTGTCACGCAGTCCGCCGCGTGGATCAAAGGATCTATGGTTTTCCCTCGAGTCTTTCCCACGAGGCTTTCCCACGAGGCTTTCCCACAGGGCTGTCCCACGTGCACACGTGGTGGGAGTCGATCCTCGGCTTGAACGTCAAGGCAGTGCAGGGAAAACAGGTTCCTCTGGAATGGACTGACACATCTGGGGGACTCTTGGAATGGTGGCACGACCCTGGAGTTCCTCTCGCCTTTCCTGTGGAGAGCGCCTCCTCTTGAGATGCGACGGGAACGCCGGGAATTCTTTCCCTACGAAACAGGGAAAGGATCCCTCATCTCGAGCTTGGAGGCGGAAACGGGGCTCCCCTGGATGTGTGCGGGACACCACGTGCTTCCTCTCGAGTGCAGACGGGTATGTCGGGGAACTTCTTGAGATGCATCAATGGTGTGAAGGACCCTTTGGAAGTTCCAGTGGTTAGATGTGATTGGCCTCGAGAAGCTTCAGCGGAAATGGGCCTCATCTCGCCTGGAGGGCAAAACCTCCTGGATTTTCTCGAGTTGCGGCAGGTGCTCTCGACTTACTACGGGGACCTCAGGGAACCGCTCTGGTGGCCTCAGGAAAGGCCAGTCCCCATGCGAGTTCCTCGGGGGCGTCTCGGGATTCCTCTCCCGTCGATGCTGGGGCCTAAGACCTTGTGTGGAGTCGGGGCCGGAACCTGAGGATTCCTCTCCAGTGCTGACATGGATCTTGGGGTACTTCTGGAGTCTCCCCAGGGGAGTCAGTCCTCGTCTCGAATGGGGGCATGCACTTGGGCTTTCCTCCAGAGCGGTAGCAGCAGTGTCATGCAGTCCGCCGCGTGGATCAAAGGATCTATGGTTTTCCCTCGAGTCTTTCCCACGAGGCTTTCCCACGAGGCTTTCCCACAGGGCTGTCCCACGTGCACACGTGGTGGGAGTCGATCCTCGGCTTGAACGTCAAGGCAGTGCAGGGAAAACAGGTTCCTCTGGAATGGACTGACACATCTATGGGACTCTTGGAATGGTGGCACGACCCTGGAGTTCCTCTCGCCTTTCCTGTGGAGAGCGCCTCCTCTTGAGATTCGACGGGAACGCCGGGAAATCTTTCCCTAAGAAGCAGGGAAAGGATCCCTCATCTCGAGCTAGGAGGCGGAAACGGGGCTCCCCTGGATGTGTGTGGGACACCACGTGCTTCCTCTCGAGTGCAGACGGGTATGTCGGGGAACTTCTTGAGTTGCAGCAAGGGTGTGATGGACCCTTTGGAAGTTCCAGTGGTTAGATGTGATTGGCCTCAAGAAGCCTCAGCGGAAATGGGCCTCATCTCGCCTGGAGGGCAAAACCTCCTGGATTTTCTCGAGTTGCGGCAGGTGCTCTCGACTTACGACGGGGACCTCAGGGACCCGCTCTGGTGGCCTCAGGAAAGGCCAGTCCCCATGCGAGTTCCTCGGGGGCCTCTCGGGATTCCTCTCCCGTCGATGCCGGGGCCTAAGACCTTGTGTGGAGTCGGGGCCGGAACCTGAGGATTCCTCTCCAGTGCTGACATGGATCTTGGGGTACTTCTGGAGTCTCCCCAGGGGAGTCAGTCCTCGTCTCGAATGCGGGCATGCACTTGCGCTTTCCTCCAGAGCGGTAGCAGCAGTGTCACGCAGTCTGCCGCGTGGATCAAAGGATCTATGGTTTTCCCTCGAGTCTTTCCCACGAGGCTTTCCCACGAGGCTTTCCCACAGGGCTGTCCCACGTGCACACGTGGTGGGAGTCGATCCTCGGTTTGAACGTCAAGGCAGTGCAGGGAAAGCAGGTTCCTCTGGAATGGACTGACACATCTGGGGGACTCTTGGAATGGTGGCACGACCCTGGAGTTCCTCTCGCCTTTCCTGTGGAGAGCTACTCCTCTTGAGACGCGACGGGAACGCCGGGAAATCTTTCCCTACGAAACAGGGAAAGGATCCCTCATCTCGAGCTAGGAGGCGGAAACGGGGCTCCCCTGGATGTGTGCGGGACACCACATGCTTCCTCTCGAGTGGAGACGGGTATGTCGGGGAACTTCTTGAGTTGCAGCAAGGGTGTGAAGGACCCTTTGGAAGTTCCAGTGGTTAGATGTGATTGGCCTCGAGAAGCCTCAGCGGAAATGGG
Organism: Ovis canadensis; assembly: GCF_042477335.2. Taxonomy (NCBI): domain Eukaryota; kingdom Metazoa; phylum Chordata; class Mammalia; order Artiodactyla; family Bovidae; genus Ovis; species Ovis canadensis. The sequence goes on from NC_091252.1 coordinate 8,354,815, forward strand.
CCTCATCTGGCCTGGAGGGCAAAACCTCCTGGATTTTCTCGAGTTGCGGCAGGTGCTCTCGACTTACGACGGGGACCTCAGGGAACCGCTCTGCTGGCCTCAGGAAAGGCCAGTCCCCATGCGAGTTCCTCGCGGGCGTCTCGGGATTCCTCTCCCGTCGATGCCGGGGCCTAAGACCTTGTGTGGAGTCGGGGCCGGAACCTGAGGATTCCTCTCCAGTGCTGACATGGATCTTGGGGTACTTCTGGAGTCTCCCCAGGGGAGTCAGTCCTCGTCTCGAATGCGGGCATGCACTTGCGCTTTCCTCCAGAGCGGTAGCAGCAGTGTCACGCAGTCCGCCGCGTGGATCAAAGGATCTATGGTTTTCCCTCGAGTCTTTCCCACTTAGCTTTCCCACGAGGCTTTCCCACAGGGCTGTCCCACGTGCACACGTGGTGGGAGTCGATCCTCGGCTTGAATGTAAAGGCAGTGCAGGGAAAACAGGTTCCTCTGGAATGGACTGACACATCTGGGGAACTCTTGGAATGGTGGCACGACCCTGGAGTTCCTCTCGCCTTTCCTGTGGAGAGCGCCTCCTCTTGAGATGCGACGGGAACGCCGGGAATTCTTTCCATACGAAACAGGGAAAGGATCCCTCATCTCGAGCTGGGAGGCGGAAACGGGACTCCCCTGGATGTGTGCGGGACCTCACGTGCTTCCTCTCGAGTGGAGACGGGTATGTCGGGGAACTTCTTGAGTTGCAGCAAGGGTGTGAAGGACCCTTTGGAAGTTCCAGTGGTTAGATGTGATTGGCCTCGAGAAGCCTCAGCGGAAATGGGCCTCATCTCGCCTGGAGGGCAAAACCTCCTGGATTTTCTCGAGTTGCGGCAGGTGCTCTCGACTTACGACGGGGACCTCAGTGACCCGCTCTGGTGGCCTCAGGACAGGCCAGTCCCCATGCGAGTTCCTCGGGGGCCTCTCGGGATTCCTCTCCCGTCGATGCCGGGGCCTATGACATTGTGTGGAGTCGGGGCCGGAACCTGAGGATTCCTCTCCAGTGTGACATGGATCTTGGGGTACTTCTGAAGTCTCCCCAGGGGAGTCAGTCCTCGTCTCGAATGCGGGCATGCACTTGCGCTTTCCTCCAGAGCGGTAGAAGCAGTGTCACGCAGTCCGCCGCGTGGATCAAAGGATCTATGGTTTTCCCTCGAGTCTTTCCCACGAGGCTTTCCCACGAGGCTTTCCCACAGGGCTGTCCCAAGTGCACACGTGGTGGGAGTCGATCCTCGGCTTGAACGTCAAGGCAGTGCAGGGAAAACAGGTTCCTCTGGAATGGACTGACACATCTGGGGGACTCTTGGAATGGTGGCATGACCCTGGAGTTCCTCTCGCCGTTCCTGTGGAGAGCGCCTCCTCTTGAGATGCGACGGGAACGCCGGGAACTCTTTCCCTACGAAACAGGGAAAGGATCCCTCATCTCGAGCTAGGAAGCGGAAACGGGGCTCCCCTGGATGTGTGCGGGACACCACGTGCTTCCTCTCGAGTGCAGACGGGTATGTCGGGGAACTTCTTGAGTTGCAGCAAGGGTGTGAAGGACCCTTTGGAAGTTCAAGTGGTTAGATGTGATTGGCCTCGAGAAGCCTCAGCGGAAATGGGCCTCATCTCGCCTGGAGGGCAAAACTTCCTGGATTTTCTCGAGTTGCGGCAGGTGCTCTCGACTTACGACGGGGACCTCAGGGACCCGCTCTGGTGGCCTCAGGAAAGGCCAGTCCCCATGCGAGTTCCTCGGGGGCCTCTCGGGATTCCTCTCCCGTCGATGCCGGGGCCTAAGACCTTGTGTGGAGTCGTGGCCGGAACCTGAGGATTCCTCTCCAGTGCTGACATGGATCTTGGGGTACTTCTGGAGTCTCCCCAGGGGAGTCAGTCCTCGTCTCGAATGCGGGCATGCACTTGCGCTTTCCTCCAGAGCGGTAGCAGCAGTGTCACGCAGTCCACCGCGTGGATCAAAGGATCTATGGTTTTCCCTTGAGTCTTTCCCACGAGGCTTTCCCACGAGGCTTTCCCACAGGGCTGTCCCACGTGCACACTTGGTGGGAGTCGATCCTCGGCTTGAACGTCAAGGCAGTGCAGGGAAAACAGGTTCCTCTGGAATGGACTGACACATCTGGGGGACTCTTGGAATGGTGGCACGACCCTGGAGTTCCTCTCGCCTTTCCTGTGGAGAGCGCCTCCTCTTGAGATGCGACGGGAACGCCGGGAATTCTTTCCCTACGAAACAGGGAAAGGATCCCTCATCTCGAGCTAGGAGGCGGAAACGGGGCTCCCCTGGATATGTGCGGGACACCACATGCTTCCTCTCGAGTGGAGACGGGTATGTCGGGGAACTTCTTGAGTTGCAGCAAGGGTGTGAAGGACCCTTTGGAAGTTCCAGTGTTTAGACGTGATTGGCCTCGAGAAGCCTCAGCGGAAATGGGCCTCATCTTGCCTGGAGGGCAAAACCTCCTGGATTTTCTCGAGTTGCGGCAGGTGCTCTCGACTTACGACGGGGACCTCAGGGACCCGCTCTGGTGGCCTCAGGAAAGGCCAGTCCCCATGCGAGTTCCTCGGGGGCCTCTCGGGATTCCTCTCCCGTCGATGCCGGGGCCTAAGACCTTGTGTGGAGTCGGGGCCGGAACCTGAGGATTCCTCTCCAGTGCTGACATGGATCTTGGGGTACTTCTGGAGTCTCCCCAGGGGAGTCAGTCCTCGTCTCGAATGCGAGCATGCACATGCGCTTTCCTCCAGAGCGGTAGCAGCAGTGTCACGCAGTCCGCCGCGTGGATCAAAGGATCTATGGTTTTCCCTCGAGTCTTTCCCCCGAGGCTTTCCCACGAGGCTTTCCCACAGGGCTGTCCCACGTGCACACGTGGTGGGAGTCGATCCTCGGCTTGAACGTCAATACAGTGCAGGGAAATCAGGTTCCTCTGGAATGGACTGACACATCTGGGGGACTCTTGGAATGGTGGCATGACCCTGGAGTTCCTCTCGCCTTTCCTGTGGAGAGCGCCTCCTCTTGAGATGCGACGGGAACGCCGGGAATTCTTTCCCTACGAAACAGGAAAAGGATCCCTCATCTCGAGCTAGGAGGCGGAAACGGGGCTCCCCTGGATGTGTGCGGGACCCCACGTGCTTCCTCTCGAGTGGAGACGGGTATGTCGGGGAACTTCTTGAGTTGCAGCAATGGTGTGAAGGACCCTTTGGAAGTTCCAGTGGTTAGATGTGATTGGCCTCGAGAAGCCTCAGCGGAAATGGGCCTCATCTCGCCTGGAGGGCAAAATCTCCTGGATTTTCTCGAGTTGCGGCAGGTGCTCTCGACTTACGACGGGGACCTCAGGGACCCGCTCTGGTGGCCTCAGGAAAGGCCAGTCCCCATGCGAGTTCCTCGGGGGCCTCTCGGGATTCCTCTCCCGTCGATGCCGGGGCCTAAGACCTTGTGTGGAGTCGGGGCCGGAACCTGAGGATTCCTCTCCAGTGCTGACATGGATCTTGGGGTACTTCTGGAGTCTCCCCAGGGGAGTCAGTCCTCGTCTCGAATGCGGGCATGCATTGCGCTTTCTCCAGAGCGGTAGCAGCAGTGTCACGCAGTCCGCCGCGTGGATCAAAGGATCTATGGTTTTCCCTCGAGTCTTTCCCACGAGGCTTTCCCACGAGGCTTTCCCACAGGGCTGTCCCACGTGCACACGTGGTGGGAGTCGATCCTCGGCTTGAACGTCAAGGCAGTGCAGGGAAAACAGGTTCCTCTGGAATGGACTGACTCATCTGGGGGACTCTTGGAATGGTGGCACGACCCTGGAGTTCCTCTCGCCTTTCCTGTGGAGAGCGCCTCCTCTTGAGATGCGACGGGAACGCCGGGAATTCTTTCCCTACGAAACAGGGAAAGGATCCCTCATCTCGAGCTAGGAGGCGGAAACGGGGCTCCCCTGGATGTGTGCGGGACACCACGTGCTTCCTCTCGAGTGCAGACGGGTATGTCGGGGAACTTCTTGAGTTGCAGCAAGGGTGTGAAGGACCGTTTGGAAGTTCCAGTGGTTAGATGTGATTGGCCTCGAGAAGCCTCAGCGGAAATGGGCCTCATCTCGCCTGGAGGGCAAAACCTCCTGGATTTTCTTGAGTTGCGGCAGGTGCTCTCGACTTACGACGGGGACCTCAGGGACCCGCTCTGGTGGCCTCAGGAAAGGCCAGTCCCCATGCGAGTTCCTCGGGGGCCTCTCGGGATTCCTCTCCCGTCGATGCCGGGGCCTAAGACCTTGTGTGTAGTCGGGGCCGGAACCTGATGATTCCTCTCCAGTGCTGACATGGATCTTGGGGTACTTCTGGAGTCTCCCCAGGGGAGTCAGTCCTCGTCTCGAATGTGGGCATGCACTTGCGCTTTCCTCCAGAGCGGTAGCAGCATTGTCACGCAGTCCGCCGCGTGGATCAAAGGATCTATGGTTTTCCCTCGAGTCTTTCCCACGAGGCTTTCCCACGAGGCTTTCCCACAGGGCTATCCCACGTGCACACGTGGTGGGAGTCGATCCTCGGCTTGAACGTCAAGGCAGTGCAGGGAAAACATGTTCCTCTGGAATGGACTGACACATCTGGGGGACTCTTGGAATGGTGTCACGACCCTGGAGTTCCTCTCGCCTTTCCTGTGGAGAGCGCCTCCTCTTGAGATGCGGCGGGTAAGCTGGGAATTCTTTCCCTACGAAACAGGGAAAGGATCCCTCATCTCGAGCTAGGAGGCGGAAACGGGGCTCCCCTGGATGTGTGCGGGACCCCACGTGCTTCCTCTCGAGTGCAGATGAGTATGTCGGGGAACTTCTTGAGTTGCAGCAATGCTGTGAAGGACCCTTTGGAAGTTCCAGTGGTTAGATGTGATTGGCCTGGAGAAGCCTCAGCGGAAATGGGCCTCATCTCGCCTGGAGGGCAAAACGTCCTGGATTTTCTCGAGTTGCGGCACGTGCTCTCGACTTACGACGGGGACCTCAGGGACCCGCTCTGGTGGCCTCAGGAAAGGCCAGTCCCCATGCGAGTTCCTCGGGGGCCTCTCGGGATTCCTCTCCCGTTGATGCCGGGGCCTAAGACCTTGTGTGGAGTCGGTGCCGGAACCTGAGGAATCCTCTCCAGTGCTGACATGGATCTTGGGGTACTTCTGGAGTCTCCCCAGGGGAGTCAGTCCTCGTCTCGAATGCGGGCATGTATTGCGCTTTCCTCCAGAGCGTTAGCAGCAGTGTCACGCAGTCCGCCGCGTGGATCAAAGGATCTATGGTTTTCCCTCGAGTCTTTCCCACGAGGCTTTCCCACGAGGCTTTCCCACAGGGCTGTCCCACGTGCACACGTGGTGGGAGTCGATCTTCGGCTTGATCGTCTAGGCAGTGCAGGGAAAACACGTTCCTCTGGAATGGACTGACTCATCTGGGGGACTCTTGGAATGGTGGCACGACCCTGGAGTTCCTCTCGCCTTTCCTGTGGAGAGCGCCTCCTCTTGAGATGCGACGGGAACGCCGGGAATTCTTTCCCTACGAAACAGGGAAAGGATCCCTCATCTCGAGCTAGGAGGCGGAAACGGGGCTCCCCTGGATGTGTGCGGGACACCACGTGCTTCCTCTCGAGTGCAGACGGGTATGTCGGGGAACTTCTTGAGTTGCAGCAAGGGTGTGAAGGACCCTTTGGAAGTTCCAGTGGTTAGATGTGATTGGCCTCGAGAAGCCTCAGCGGAAATGGGCCTCATCTCGCCTGGAGGGCAAAACCTCCTGGATTTTCTCGAGTTGCGGCAGGTGCTCTCGACTTACGACGGGGACCTCAGGGACCCGCTCTGGTGGCCTCAGGAAAGGCCAGTCCCCATGCGAGTTCCTCGGGGGCCTCTCGGGATTCCTCTCCCGTCGATGCCGGGGCCTAAGACCTTGTGTGGAGTCGGGGCTGAAACCTGAGGATTCCTCTCCAGTGCTGACATGTATCTTGGGGTACTTCTGGAGTCTCCCCAGGGGAGTCAGTCCTCATCTCGAATGCGGGCATGCACTTGCGCTTTCCTCCAGAGCGGTAGCAGCAGTGTCACGCAGTCCGCCGCGTGGATCAAAGGATCTATGGTTTTCCCTCGAGTCTTTCCCACGAGGCTTTCCCACGAGGCTTTCCCACAGGGCTGTCCCACGTGCACACGTGGTGGGAGTCGATCCTCGGCTTGAACGTCAAGGCATTGCAGGGAAAACAGTTTCCTCTGGAATGGACTGACACATCTGGGGGACTCTTGGAATGGTGGCATGACCCTGGAGTTCCTCTCGCCGTTCCTGTGGAGAGCGCCTCCTCTTGAGATGCGACGGGAACGCCGGGAACTCTTTCCCTACGAAACAGGGAAAGGATCCCTCATCTCGAGCTAGGAAGCGGAAACGGGGCTCCCCTGGATGTGTGCGGGACACCACGTGCTTCCTCTCGAGTGCAGACGGGTATGTCGGGGAACTTCTTGAGTTGCAGCAAGGGTGTGAAGGACCCTTTGGAAGTTCAAGTGGTTAGATGTGATTGGCCTCGAGAAGCCTCAGCGGAAATGGGCCTCATCTCGCCTGGAGGGCAAAACTTCCTGGATTTTCTCGAGTTGCGGCAGGTGCTCTCGACTTACGACGGGGACCTCAGGGACCCGCTCTGGTGGCCTCAGGAAAGGCCAGTCCCCATGCGAGTTCCTCGGGGGCCTCTCGGGATTCCTCTCCCGTCGATGCCGGGGCCTAAGACCTTGTGTGGAGTCGTGGCCGGAACCTGAGGATTCCTCTCCAGTGCTGACATGGATCTTGGGGTACTTCTGGAGTCTCCCCAGGGGAGTCAGTCCTCGTCTCGAATGCGGGCATGCACTTGCGCTTTCCTCCAGAGCGGTAGCAGCAGTGTCACGCAGTCCACCGCGTGGATCAAAGGATCTATGGTTTTCCCTTGAGTCTTTCCCACGAGGCTTTCCCACGAGGCTTTCCCACAGGGCTGTCCCACGTGCACACTTGGTGGGAGTCGATCCTCGGCTTGAACGTCAAGGCAGTGCAGGGAAAACAGGTTCCTCTGGAATGGACTGACACATCTGGGGGACTCTTGGAATGGTGGCACGACCCTGGAGTTCCTCTCGCCTTTCCTGTGGAGAGCGCCTCCTCTTGAGATGCGACGGGAACGCCGGGAATTCTTTCCCTAAGAAAGAGGGAAAGGATCCCTCATCTCGAGCTAGGAGGCGGAAACGGGGCTCCCCTGGATATGTGCGGGACACCACATGCTTCCTCTCGAGTGGAGACGGGTATGTCGGGGAACTTCTTGAGTTGCAGCAAGGGTGTGAAGGACCCTTTGGAAGTTCCAGTGTTTAGACGTGATTGGCCTCGAGAAGCCTCAGCGGAAATGGGCCTCATCTTGCCTGGAGGGCAAAACCTCCTGGATTTTCTCGAGTTGCGGCAGGTGCTCTCGACTTACGACGGGGACCTCAGGGACCCGCTCTGGTGGCCTCAGGAAAGGCCAGTCCCCATGCGAGTTCCTCGGGGGCCTCTCGGGATTCCTCTCCCGTCGATGCCGGGGCCTAAGACCTTGTGTGGAGTCGGGGCCGGAACCTGAGGATTCCTCTCCAGTGCTGACATGGATCTTGGGGTACTTCTGGAGTCTCCCCAGGGGAGTCAGTCCTCGTCTCGAATGCGAGCATGCACATGCGCTTTCCTCCAGAGCGGTAGCAGCAGTGTCACGCAGTCCGCCGCGTGGATCAAAGGATCTATGGTTTTCCCTCGAGTCTTTCCCCCGAGGCTTTCCCACGAGGCTTTCCCACAGGGCTGTCCCACGTGCACACGTGGTGGGAGTCGATCCTCGGCTTGAACGTCAATACAGTGCAGGGAAATCAGGTTCCTCTGGAATGGACTGACACATCTGGGGGACTCTTGGAATGGTGGCATGACCCTGGAGTTCCTCTCGCCTTTCCTGTGGAGAGCGCCTCCTCTTGAGATGCGACGGGAACGCCGGGAATTCTTTCCCTACGAAACAGGAAAAGGATCCCTCATCTCGAGCTAGGAGGCGGAAACGGGGCTCCCCTGGATGTGTGCGGGACCCCACGTGCTTCCTCTCGAGTGGAGACGGGTATGTCGGGGAACTTCTTGAGTTGCAGCAATGGTGTGAAGGACCCTTTGGAAGTTCCAGTGGTTAGATGTGATTGGCCTCGAGAAGCCTCAGCGGAAATGGGCCTCATCTCGCCTGGAGGGCAAAATCTCCTGGATTTTCTCGAGTTGCGGCAGGTGCTCTCGACTTACGACGGGGACCTCAGGGACCCGCTCTGGTGGCCTCAGGAAAGGCCAGTCCCCATGCGAGTTCCTCGGGGGCCTCTCGGGATTCCTCTCCCGTCGATGCCGGGGCCTAAGACCTTGTGTGGAGTCGGGGCCGGAACCTGAGGATTCCTCTCCAGTGCTGACATGGATCTTGGGGTACTTCTAGGAGTCTCCCCAGGGGAGTCAGTCCTCGTCTCGAATGCGGGCATGCATTGCGCTTTCTCCAGAGCGGTAGCAGCAGTGTCACGCAGTCCGCCGCGTGGATCAAAGGATCTATGGTTTTCCCTCGAGTCTTTCCCACGAGGCTTTCCCACGAGGCTTTCCCACAGGGCTGTCCCACGTGCACACGTGGTGGGAGTCGATCCTCGGCTTGAACGTCAAGGCAGTGCAGGGAAAACAGGTTCCTCTGGAATGGACTGACTCATCTGGGGGACTCTTGGAATGGTGGCACGACCCTGGAGTTCCTCTCGCCTTTCCTGTGGAGAGCGCCTCCTCTTGAGATGCGACGGGAACGCCGGGAATTCTTTCCCTACGAAACAGGGAAAGGATCCCTCATCTCGAGCTAGGAGGCGGAAACGGGGCTCCCCTGGATGTGTGCGGGACACCACGTGCTTCCTCTCGAGTGCAGACGGGTATGTCGGGGAACTTCTTGAGTTGCAGCAAGGGTGTGAAGGACCGTTTGGAAGTTCCAGTGGTTAGATGTCATTGGCCTCGAGAAGCCTCAGCGGAAATGGGCCTCATCTCGCCTGGAGGGCAAAACCTCCTGGATTTTCTTGAGTTGCGGCAGGTGCTCTCGACTTACGACGGGGACCTCAGGGACCCGCTCTGGTGGCCTCAGGAAAGGCCAGTCCCCATGCGAGTTCCTCGGGGGCCTCTCGGGATTCCTCTCCCGTCGATGCCGGGGCCTAAGACCTTGTGTGTAGTCGGGGCCGGAACCTGATGATTCCTCTCCAGTGCTGACATGGATCTTGGGGTACTTCTGGAGTCTCCCCAGGGGAGTCAGTCCTCGTCTCGAATGTGGGCATGCACTTGCGCTTTCCTCCAGAGCGGTAGCAGCATTGTCACGCAGTCCGCCGCGTGGATCAAAGGATCTATGGTTTTCCCTCGAGTCTTTCCCACGAGGCTTTCCCACGAGGCTTTCCCACAGGGCTATCCCACGTGCACACGTGGTGGGAGTCGATCCTCGGCTTGAACGTCAAGGCAGTGCAGGGAAAACATGTTCCTCTGGAATGGACTGACACATCTGGGGGACTCTTGGAATGGTGTCACGACCCTGGAGTTCCTCTCGCCTTTCCTGTGGAGAGCGCCTCCTCTTGAGATGCGGCGGGTAAGCTGGGAATTCTTTCCCTACGAAACAGGGAAAGGATCCCTCATCTCGAGCTAGGAGGCGGAAACGGGGCTCCCCTGGATGTGTGCGGGACCCCACGTGCTTCCTCTCGAGTGCAGATGAGTATGTCGGGGAACTTCTTGAGTTGCAGCAATGCTGTGAAGGACCCTTTGGAAGTTCTAGTGGTTAGATGTGATTGGCCTGGAGAAGCCTCAGCGGAAATGGGCCTCATCTCGCCTGGAGGGCAAAACGTCCTGGATTTTCTCGAGTTGCGGCACGTGCTCTCGACTTACGACGGGGACCTCAGGGACCCGCTCTGGTGGCCTCAGGAAAGGCCAGTCCCCATGCGAGTTCCTCGGGGGCCTCTCGGGATTCCTCTCCCGTTGATGCCGGGGCCTAAGACCTTGTGTGGAGTCGGTGCCGGAACCTGAGGAATCCTCTCCAGTGCTGACATGGATCTTGGGGTACTTCTGGAGTCTCCCCAGGGGAGTCAGTCCTCGTCTCGAATGCGGGCATGTATTGCGCTTTCCTCCAGAGCGTTAGCAGCAGTGTCACGCAGTCCGCCGCGTGGATCAAAGGATCTATGGTTTTCCCTCGAGTCTTTCCCACGAGGCTTTCCCACGAGGCTTTCCCACAGGGCTGTCCCACGTGCACACGTGGTGGGAGTCGATCTTCGGCTTGATCGTCTAGGCAGTGCAGGGAAAACACGTTCCTCTGGAATGGACTGACTCATCTGGGGGACTCTTGGAATGGTGGCACGACCCTGGAGTTCCTCTCGCCTTTCCTGTGGAGAGCGCCTCCTCTTGAGATGCGACGGGAACGCCGGGAATTCTTTCCCTACGAAACAGGGAAAGGATCCCTCATCTCGAGCTAGGAGGCGGAAACGGGGCTCCCCTGGATGTGTGCGGGACACCACGTGCTTCCTCTCGAGTGCAGACGGGTATGTCGGGGAACTTCTTGAGTTGCAGCAAGGGTGTGAAGGACCCTTTGGAAGTTCCAGTGGTTAGATGTGATTGGCCTCGAGAAGCCTCAGCGGAAATGGGCCTCATCTCGCCTGGAGGGCAAAACCTCCTGGATTTTCTCGAGTTGCGGCAGGTGCTCTCGACTTACGACGGGGACCTCAGGGACCCGCTCTGGTGGCCTCAGGAAAGGCCAGTCCCCATGCGAGTTCCTCGGGGGCCTCTCGGGATTCCTCTCCCGTCGATGCCGGGGCCTAAGACCTTGTGTGGAGTCGGGGCCGGAACCTGAGGATTCCTCTCCAGTGCTGACATGTATCTTGGGGTACTTCTGGAGTCTCCCCAGGGGAGTCAGTCCTCATCTCGAATGCGGGCATGCAATTGCGCTTTCCTCCAGAGCGGTAGCAGCAGTGTCACGCAGTCCGCCGCGTGGATCAAAGGATCTATGGTTTTCCCTCGAGTCTTTCCCACGAGGCTTTCCCACGAGGCTTTCCCACAGGGCTGTCCCACGTGCACACGTGGTGGGAGTCGATCCTCGGCTTGAACGTCAAGGCATTGCAGGGAAAACAGTTTCCTCTGGAATGGACTGACACATCTGGGGGACTCTTGGAATGGTGTCACGACCCTGGAGTTCCTCTCGCCTTCCCTGTGGAGAGCGCCTCCTCTTGAGATGCGGCGGGAACGCCGGGAATTCTTTCCCTACGAAACAGGGAAAGTATCCCTCATCTCGAGCTAGGAGGCGGAAACGGGGCTCCCCTGGATGTGTGCGGGACCCCACGTGCTTCCTCTCGAGTGCAGACGGGTATGTCGGGGAACTTCTTGAGTTGCAGCAATGCTGTGAAGGACCCTTTGGGAGTTCCATTGGTTAGATGTGATTGGCCTCGAGAAGCCTCAGCGGAAATGGGCCTCATCTCGCCTGGAGGGCAAAACCTCCTGGATTTTCTCCAGTTGCGGCAGGTGCTCTCGACTTACGACGGGGACATCAGGGACCCGCTCTGGTGGCCTCAGGAAAGGCCAGTCCCCATGCGAGTTCCTCGGGGGCCTCTCGGGATTCCTCTCCCGTCGATGCCGGGGCCTAAGACCTTGTGTGGAGTCGGGGCCGGAACCTGAGGATTCCTCTCCAGTGCTGACATGGATCTTGGGGTACTTCTGGAGTCTCCCCAGGGGAGTCAGTCCTCGTCTCGAATGCGGGCATGCACTTGCGCTTTCCTCCAGAGCGGTAGCAGCAGTGTCACGCAGTCCGCCGCGTGGATCAAAGGATCTATGGTTTTCCCTCGAGTCTTTCCCACGAGGCTTTCCCACGAGGCTTTCCCACAGGGCTTTCCCACGTGCACACGTTGTGGGAGTCGATCCTCGGCTTGAACGTCAAGGCAGTGCAGGGAAAACAGGCTCCTCTGGAATGGACTGACACATCTGGGGGACTCTTGGAATGGTGGCACGACCCTGGAGTTCCTCTCGCATTTCCTGTGGAGAGCGCCTCCTCTTGAGATGCGACGGGAACGCCGGGAATTCTTTCCCTACGAAACAGGGAAAGGATCCCTCATCTCGAGCTAGGAGGCGGAAACGGGGCTCCCCTGGATGTGTGCGGGACCCCACGTGCTTCCTCTCGAGTGGAGACGGGTATGTCGGGGAACTTCTTGAGTTGCAGCAAGGGTGTGAAGGACCCTTTGGAAGTTCCAGTGGTTAGATGTGATTGGCCTCGAGAATCCTCAGCGGAAATGGGCCTCATCTCGCCTGGAGGGCAAAACCTCCTGGATTTTCTCGAGTTGCGGCAGGTGCTCTCGACTTACGACGGGGACCTCAGTGACCCGCTCTGGTGGCCTCAGGACAGGCCAGTCCCCATGCGAGTTCCTCGGGGGCGTCTCGGGATTCCTCTCCCGTCGATGCCGGGGCCTATGACCTTGTGTGGATTCGGGGCCGGAACCTGAGGATTCCTCTCCAGTGCTGACATGGATCTTGGGGTACTTCTGGAGTCTCCCCAGGGGAGTCAGTCCTCGTCTCGAATGCGGGCATGCACATGCGCCATCCTCCAGAGCGGTAGCAGCAGTGTCACGCAGTACGCCCCGTGGATCAAAGGATCCATGGTTTTCCCTCGAGTCTTTCCCACAGGGCTGTCACGCTGTCCGCCGCGTGGATCAAAGGATCTATGGTTTTCCCTCGAGTCTTTCCCACGAGGCTTTCCCACGAGGCTTTCCCACAGGGCTGTCCCACGTGCACACGTGGTGGGAGTCGATCCTCGGCTTGAACGTCAAGGCAGTGCAGGGAAAACAGGTTCCTCTGGAATGGACTGACTCATCTGGGGGACTCTTGGAATGGTGGCACGACCCTGGAGTTCCTCTCGCCTTTCCTGTGGAGAGCGCCTCCTCTTGAGATGCGACGGGAACGCCGGGAATTCTTTCCCTACGAAACAGGGAAAGGATCCCTCATCTCGAGCTAGGAGGCGGAAACGGGGCTCCCCTGGATGTGTGCGGGACCCACGTGCTTCCTCTCGAGTGGAGACGGGTATGTCGGGGAACTTCTTGAGTTGCAGCAAGGGTGTGAAGGACCCTTTGGAAGTTCCAGTGGTTAGACGTGATTAGCCTCGAGAAGCCTCAGCGGAAATGGGCCTCATCTCGCCTGGAGGGCAAAACCTCCTGGATTTTCTCGAGTTGCGGCAGGTGCTCTCGACTTACGACGGGGACCTCAGGGTCCCGCTATGGTGGCCTCAGGAAAGGCCAGTCCCCATGCGAGTTCCTCGGGGGCGTCTCGGGATTCCTCTCCCGTCGATGCCGGGGCCTAAGACCTTGTGTGGAGTCGGGGCCTAAACCTGAGGATTCCTCTCCAGTGCTGACATGGATCTTGGGGTACTTCTGGAGTCTCCCTAGGGGAGTCAGTACTCGTCTCGAATGCGGGCATGCACTTGCGCTTTCCTCCAGAGCGGTAGCAGCAGTGTCACGCAGTCCGCCGCGTGGATCAAAGGATCTATGGTTTTCCCTCGAGTCTTTCCCACGAGGCTTTCCCACGAGGCTTTCCCACAGGGCTGTCCCACGTGCACACGTGGTGGGAGTCTATCCTCGGCTTGAACGTCAAGTGCAGGGAAAACAGGTTCCTCTGGAATGGACTGACACATCTGGGGGACTCTTGGAATGGTGGCACGACCCTGGAGTTCCTCTCGCCTTTCCTGTGGAGAGCGCCTCCTCTTGAGATGCGACGGGAACGCCGGGAATTCTTTCCCTACGAAACAGGGAAAGGATCCCTCATCTCGAGCTAGGAGACGGAAACGGGGCTCCCCTGGATGTGTGCGGGACCCCACGTGATTCCTCTCGAGTGGAGACGGGTATGTCGGGGAACTTCTTGAGTTGCAGCAAGGGTGTGAAGGACCCTTTGGAAGTTCCAGTGGTTAGATGTGATTGGCCTCGAGAAGCCTCAGCGGAAATGGGCCTCATCTCGCCTGTAGGGCATAACCTCCTGGATTTTCTAGAGTTGCGGCAGGTGCTCTCGACTTACGACGGGGACCTCAGGGAACCGCTCTGGTGGCCTCAGGAAAGGCCAGTCCCCATGCGAGTTCCTCGGGGCCTCTCGGGATTCCTCTCCCGTCGATGCCGGGGCCTAAGACCTTGTGGGGAGTCGGAGCCGGAACCTGAGGATTCCTCACCAGTGCTGACATGGATCTTGGGGTACTTCTGAAGTCTCCCCAGGGGAGTCAGTCCTCGTCTCGAATGCGGGCATGCACTTGCGCTTTCCACCAGAGTGGTAGCAGCAGTGTCACGCAGTCCGCCGCGTGGATCAAATTATCTATGGTTTTCCCTCGAGTCTTTCCCACGAGGCTTTCCCACGAGGCTTTCCCACAGGGCTGTCCCACGTGCACACGTGGTGGGAGTCGATCCTCGGCTTGAACGTCAAGGCAGTGCAGGGAAAACAGGTTCCTCTGGAATGGACTGACACATCTGGGGGACTCTTGGAATGGTGGCACGACCCTGGAGTTCCTCTCGCCTTTCCTGTGGAGAGCGCCTCCTCTTGAGATGCGACGGGAACGCCGGGAATTCTTTCCCTACGAAACAGGGAAAGGATCCCTCATCTCGAGCTAGGAGGCGGAAACGGGGCTCCCCTGGATGTGTGCGGGACACCACGTGCTTCCTCTCGAGTGCAGACGGGTATGTCGGGGAACTTCTTGAGTTGCAGCAAGGGTGTGAAGGACCCTTTGGAAGTTCCAGTGGTTAGATGTGATTGGCCTCGAGAAGCCTCAGCGGAAATGGGCCTCATCTCGCCTGGAGGGCAAAACCTCCTGGATTTTCTCGAGTTGCGGCAGGTGCTCTCGACTTACGACGGGGACCTCAGGGACCCGCTCTGGTGGCCTCAGGAAAGGCCAGTCCCCATGCGAGTTCCTCGGGGGCCTCTCGGGATTCCTCTCCCGTCGATGCCGGGGCCTAAGACCTTGTGTGGAGTCGGGGCCGGAACCTGAGGATTCCTCTCCAGTGCTGACATGTATCTTGGGGTACTTCTGGAGTCTCCCCAGGGGAGTCAGTCCTCATCTCGAATGCGGGCATGCACTTGCGCTTTCCTCCAGAGCGGTAGCAGCAGTGTCACGCAGTCCGCCGCGTGGATCAAAGGATCTATGGTTTTCCCTCGAGTCTTTCCCACGAGGCTTTCCCACGAGGCTTTCCCACAGGGCTGTCCCACGTGCACACGTGGTGGGAGTCGATCCTCGGCTTGAACGTCAAGGCATTGCAGGGAAAACAGTTTCCTCTGGAATGGACTGACACATCTGGGGGACTCTTGGAATGGTGTCACGACCCTGGAGTTCCTCTCGCCTTCCCTGTGGAGAGCGCCTCCTCTTGAGATGCGGCGGGAACGCCGGGAATTCTTTCCCTACGAAACAGGGAAAGTATCCCTCATCTCGAGCTAGGAGGCGGAAACGGGGCTCCCCTGGATGTGTGCGGGACCCCACGTGCTTCCTCTCGAGTGCAGACGGGTATGTCGGGGAACTTCTTGAGTTGCAGCAATGCTGTGAAGGACCCTTTGGGAGTTCCATTGGTTAGATGTGATTGGCCTCGAGAAGCCTCAGCGGAAATGGGCCTCATCTCGCCTGGAGGGCAAAACCTCCTGGATTTTCTCCAGTTGCGGCAGGTGCTCTCGACTTACGACGGGGACATCAGGGACCCGCTCTGGTGGCCTCAGGAAAGGCCAGTCCCCATGCGAGTTCCTCGGGGGCCTCTCGGGATTCCTCTCCCGTCGATGCCGGGGCCTAAGACCTTGTGTGGAGTCGGGGCCGGAACCTGAGGATTCCTCTCCAGTGCTGACATGGATCTTGGGGTACTTCTGGAGTCTCCCCAGGGGAGTCAGTCCTCGTCTCGAATGCGGGCATGCACTTGCGCTTTCCTCCAGAGCGGTAGCAGCAGTGTCACGGAGTCCGCCGCGTGGATCAAAGGATCTATGGTTTTCCCTCGAGTCTTTCCCACGAGGCTTTCCCACGAGGCTTTCCCACAGGGCTTTCCCACGTGCACACGTTGTGGGAGTCGATCCTCGGCTTGAACGTCAAGGCAGTGCAGGGAAAACAGGTTCCTCTGGAATGGACTGACACATCTGGGGGACTCTTGGAATGGTGGCACGACCCTGGAGTTCCTCTCGCATTTCCTGTGGAGAGCGCCTCCTCTTGAGATGCGACGGGAACGCCGGGAATTCTTTCCCTACGAAACAGGGAAAGGATCCCTCATCTCGAGCTAGGAGGCGGAAACGGGGCTCCCCTGGATGTGTGCGGGACCCCACGTGCTTCCTCTCGAGTGGAGACGGGTATGTCGGGGAACTTCTTGAGTTGCAGCAAGGGTGTGAAGGACCCTTTGGAAGTTCCAGTGGTTAGATGTGATTGGCCTCGAGAATCCTCAGCGGAAATGGGCCTCATCTCGCCTGGAGGGCAAAACCTCCTGGATTTTCTCGAGTTGCGGCAGGTGCTCTCGACTTACGACGGGGACCTCAGTGACCCGCTCTGGTGGCCTCAGGACAGGCCAGTCCCCATGCGAGTTCCTCGGGGGCGTCTCGGGATTCCTCTCCCGTCGATGCCGGGGCCTATGACCTTGTGTGGATTCGGGGCCGGAACCTGAGGATTCCTCTCCAGTGCTGACATGGATCTTGGGGTACTTCTGGAGTCTCCCCAGGGGAGTCAGTCCTCGTCTCGAATGCGGGCATGCACATGCGCCATCCTCCAGAGCGGTAGCAGCAGTGTCACGCAGTACGCCCCGTGGATCAAAGGATCCATGGTTTTCCCTCGAGTCTTTCCCACAGGGCTGTCACGCTGTCCGCCGCGTGGATCAAAGGATCTATGGTTTTCCCTCGAGTCTTTCCCACGAGGCTTTCCCACGAGGCTTTCCCACAGGGCTGTCCCACGTGCACACGTGGTGGGAGTCGATCCTCGGCTTGAACGTCAAGGCAGTGCAGGGAAAACAGGTTCCTCTGGAATGGACTGACTCATCTGGGGGACTCTTGGAATGGTGGCACGACCCTGGAGTTCCTCTCGCCTTTCCTGTGGAGAGCGCCTCCTCTTGAGATGCGACGGGAACGCCGGGAATTCTTTCCCTACGAAACAGGGAAAGGATCCCTCATCTCGAGCTAGGAGGCGGAAACGGGGCTCCCCTGGATGTGTGCGGGACCCACGTGCTTCCTCTCGAGTGGAGACGGGTATGTCGGGGAACTTCTTGAGTTGCAGCAAGGGTGTGAAGGACCCTTTGGAAGTTCCAGTGGTTAGACGTGATTAGCCTCGAGAAGCCTCAGCGGAAATGGGCCTCATCTCGCCTGGAGGGCAAAACCTCCTGGATTTTCTCGAGTTGCGGCAGGTGCTCTCGACTTACGACGGGGACCTCAGGGTCCCGCTATGGTGGCCTCAGGAAAGGCCAGTCCCCATGCGAGTTCCTCGGGGGCGTCTCGGGATTCCTCTCCCGTCGATGCCGGGGCCTAAGACCTTGTGTGGAGTCGGGGCCGAAACCTGAGGATTCCTCTCCAGTGCTGACATGGATCTTGGGGTACTTCTGGAGTCTCCCTAGGGGAGTCAGTACTCGTCTCGAATGCGGGCATGCACTTGCGCTTTCCTCCAGAGCGGTAGCAGCAGTGTCACGCAGTCCGCCGCGTGGATCAAAGGATCTATGGTTTTCCCTCGAGTCTTTCCCACGAGGCTTTCCCACGAGGCTTTCCCACAGGGCTGTCCCACGTGCACACGTGGTGGGAGTCTATCCTCGGCTTGAACGTCAAGTGCAGGGAAAACAGGTTCCTCTGGAATGGACTGACACATCTGGGGGACTCTTGGAATGGTGGCACGACCCTGGAGTTCCTCTCGCCTTTCCTGTGGAGAGCGCCTCCTCTTGAGATGCGACGGGAACGCCGGGAATTCTTTCCCTACGAAACAGGGAAAGGATCCCTCATCTCGAGCTAGGAGACGGAAACGGGGCTCCCCTGGATGTGTGCGGGACCCCACGTGATTCCTCTCGAGTGGAGACGGGTATGTCGGGGAACTTCTTGAGTTGCAGCAAGGGTGTGAAGGACCCTTTGGAAGTTCCAGTGGTTAGATGTGATTGGCCTCGAGAAGCCTCAGCGGAAATGGGCCTCATCTCGCCTGTAGGGCATAACCTCCTGGATTTTCTAGAGTTGCGGCAGGTGCTCTCGACTTACGACGGGGACCTCAGGGAACCGCTCTGGTGGCCTCAGGAAAGGCCAGTCCCCATGCGAGTTCCTCGGGGCCTCTCGGGATTCCTCTCCCGTCGATGCCGGGGCCTAAGACCTTGTGGGGAGTCGGAGCCGGAACCTGAGGATTCCTCACCAGTGCTGACATGGATCTTGGGGTACTTCTGAAGTCTCCCCAGGGGAGTCAGTCCTCGTCTCGAATGCGGGCATGCACTTGCGCTTTCCTCCAGAGTGGTAGCAGCAGTGTCACGCAGTCCGCCGCGTGGATCAAATTATCTATGGTTTTCCCTCGAGTCTTTCCCACGAGGCTTTCCCACGAGGCTTTCCCACAGGGCTGTCCCACGTGCACACGTGGTGGGAGTCGATCCTCGGCTTGAACGTCAAGGCAGTGCAGGGAAAACAGGTTCCTCTGGAATGGACTGACACATCTGGGGGACTCTTGGAATGGTGGCACGACCCTGGAGTTCCTCTCGCCTTTCCTGTGGACAGCGCCTCCTCTTGAGATGCGACGGGAACGCCGGGAATTCTTTCAGTACGAAACAGGGAAAGGATCCCTCATCTCGAGCTAGGAGGCGGAAACGGGGCTCCCCTGGATGTGTGCGGGACACCACGTGCTTCCTCTCGAGTGGAGACGGGTATGTCGGGGAACTTCTTGAGTTGCAGCAAGTGTGTGAAGGACCCTTTGGAAGTTCCAGTGGTTAGATGTGGTTGGCCTCGAGAAGCCTCAGCGGAAATGGGCCTCATCTCGCCTGGAGGGCAAAACCTCCTGGATTTTCTCGAGTTGCGGCAGGTGCTCTCGACTTACGACGGGGACCTCAGGGACCCGCTCTGGTGGCCTCAGGAAAGGCCAGTCCCCATGCGAGTTCCTCGGGGGCGTCTCGGGATTCCTCTCCCGTCGATGCCGGGGCCTAAGACCTTGTGTGGAGTCGGGGCCGGAACCTGAGGATTCCTCTCCAGTGCTGACATGGATCTTGGGGTACTTCTGGAGTCTCCCCAGGGGAGTCAGTCCTCGTCTCGAATGCGGGCATGCACTTGCGCTTTCCTCCAGAGCGGTAGTAGCAGTGTCACGCAGTCCGCCGCGTGGATCAAAGGATCTATGGTTTTCCCTTGAGTCTTTCCCACGAGTCTTTCCCACGAGGCTTTCCCACAGGGCTGTCCCACGTGCACACGTGGTGGGAGTCGATCCTCGGCTTGAACGTCAAGGCAGTGCAGGGAAAACAGGTTCCTCTGGAATGGACTGACACATCTGGGGGACTCTTGGAATGGTGGCACGACCCTGGAGTTCCTCTCGCCTTTCCTGTGGAGAGCACCTCCTCTTGAGATGCGACGGGAACGCCGGGAATTCTTTCCCTACGAAACAGGGAAAGGATCCCTCATCTCGAGCTAGGAGGCGGAAACGGGGCTCCCCTGGATGTGTGCGGGACCCCACGTGCTTCCTCTCGAGTGGAGACGGGTATGTCGGGGAACTTCTTGAGTTGCAGCAAGGGTGTGAAGGACCCTTTGGAAGTTCCAGTGGTTAGACGTGATTGGCCTCGAGAAGCCTCAGCGGAAATGGGCCTCATCTCGCCTGGAGGGCAAAACCTCCTGGATTTTCTCGAGTTGCGGCAGGTGCTCTCGACTTACGACGGGGACCTCAGGGACCCGCTCTGGTGGCCTCAGGAAAGGCCAGTCCCCATGCGAGTTCCTCGGGGGCCTCTCGGGATTCCTCTCCCGTCGATGCCGGGGCCTAAGACCTTGTGTGGAGTCGGGGCCGGAACCTGAGGATTCCTCTCCAGTGCTGACATGGACCTTGGGGTACTTCTGGAGTCTCCCCAGGGGAGTCAGTCCTCGTCTCGAATGAGGGCATGCACTTGCGCTTTCCTCCAGAGCGGTAGCAGCAGTGTCACGCAGTCCGCCGCGTGGATCAAAGGATCTATGGTTTTCCGTCGAGTCTTTCCCACGAGGCTTTCCCACGAGTCTTGCCCACAGGGCTGTCCCACGTGCACACGTGGTGGGAGTCGATCCTCGGCTTGAACGTCAAGGCAGTGCAGGGAAAACAGGTTCCTCTGGAATGGACTGACACATCTGGGGGACTCTTGGAATGGTGGCATGACCCTGGAGTTCCTCTCGCCTTTCCTGTGGAGAGCGCCTCCTCTTGAGATGCGACGGGAACTCCGGGAATTCTTTCCCTACGAAACAGGGAAAGGATCCCTCATCTCGAGCTAGGAGGCGGAAACGGGGCTCCCCTGGATGTGTGCGGGACCCACGTTCTTCCTCTCGAGTGCAGACGGGTATGTCGGGGAACTCCTTGAGTTGCAGCAAGGGTGTGAAGGACCCTTTGGAAGTTCCAGCGTTTAGATGTGATTGACCTCGAGAAGCCTCAGCGGAAATGGGCCTCATCTCGCCTGGAGGGCAAAACCTCCTGGATTTTCTCGAGTTGCGGCAGGTGCTCTCGACTTACGACGGGGACCTCAGGGACCCGCTCTGGTGGCCTCAGGAAAGGCCAGTCCCCATGCGAGTTCCTCGGGGGCCTCTCGGGATTCCTCTCCCGTCGATGCCGGGGCCTAAGACCTTGTGTGGAGTCGGGGCCGGAACCTGAGGATTCCTCTCCAGTGCTGACATGGATCTTGGGGTACTTCTGGAGTCTCCCCAGGGGAGTCAGTCCTCGTCTCGAATGCGGGCATGCATTGCGCTTTCCTCCAGAGCGGTAGCAGCAGTGTCTCGCAGTCCGCCGCGTAGATCAAAGGATCTATGGTTTTCCCTCGAGTCTTTCCCACGAGGCTTTCCCACGAGGCTTTCCCACAGGGCTGTCCCACGTGCACACGTGGTGGGAGTCGATCCTCGGCTTGAACGTCAAGGCAGTGCAGGGAAAACAGGTTCCTCTGGAATGGACTGACACATCTGGGGGACTCTTGGAATGGTGGCACGACCCTGGAGTTCCTCTCGCCTTTCCTGTGGAGAGCGCCTCCTCTTGAGATGCGACGGGAATGCCGGGAATTCTTTCCCTACGAAACAGGGAAAGGATCCCTCATCTCGAGCTAGGAGGCGGAAATGGGGCTCCCCTGGATGTGTGCGGGACCCACGTGCTTCCTCTCGAGTGGAGACGGGTATGTCGGGGAACTTCTTGAGTTGCAGCAAGGGTGTGAAGGACCCTTTGGAAGTTCCAGTGGTTAGACGTGATTAGCCTCGAGAAGCCTCAGCGGAAATGGGCCTCATCTCGCCTGGAGGGCAAAACCTCCTGGATTTTCTAGAGTTGCGGCAGGTGCTCTCGACTTACGACGGGGACCTCAGGGAACCGCTCTGGTGGCCTCAGGAAAGGCCAGTCCCCATGCGAGTTCCTCGGGGGCCTCTCGGGATTCCTCTCCCGTCGATGCCGGGGCCTAAGACCTTGTGTGGAATCGGGGCCGGAACCTGAGAATTCCTCTCCAGTGCTGACATGGATCTTGGGGTACTTCTGGAGTCTCCCCAGGGGAGTCAGTCCTCGTCTCGAATGCGGGCATGCACTTGCGCTTTCCTCCAGAGCGGTAGCAGCAGTGTCACGCAGTCCGCCGCGTGGATCAAAGGATCTATGGTTTTCCCTCGAGTCTTTCCCACGAGGCTTTCCCACGAGGCTTTCCCACAGGGCTGTCCCACGTGCACACGTGGTGGGAGTCGATCCTCGGCTTGAACGTCAAGGCAGTGCAGGGAAAACAGGTTCCTCTGGAATGGACTGACACATCTGGGGGACTCTTGGAATGGTGTCTCGACCCTGGAGTTCCTCTCGCCTTTCCTGTGGAGAGCGCCTCCTCTTGAGATGCGACGGGAACCCCGGGAATTCTTTCCCTACGAAACAGGGAAAGGATCCCTCATCTCGAGCTAGGAGGCGGAAACGGGGCTCCCCTGGATGTGTGCGGGACCCACGTGCTTCCTCTCGAGTGGAGACGGGTATGTCGGGGAACTTCTTGAGTTGCAGCAAGGGTGTGAAGGACCCTTTGGAAGTTCCAGTGGTTAGACGTGATTGGCCTCGAGAAGCCTCAGCGGAAATGGGCCTCATCTCGCCTGGAGGGCAAAACCTCCTGGATTTTCTCGAGTTGCGGCAGGTGCTCTCGACTTACGACGGGGACCTCAGGGAACCGCTCTGGTGGCCTCAGGAAAGGCCAGTCCCCATGCGAGTTCCTCGGGGGCCTCTCGGGATTCCTCTCCCGTCGATGCCGGGGCCTAAGACCTTGTGTGGAGTCGGGGCCGGAACCTGAGGATTCCTCTCCAGTGCTGACATGGATCTTGGGGTACTTCTGGAGTCTCCCCAGGGGAGTCAGTCCTCGTCTCGAATGCGGGCATGCATTGCGCTTTCCTCCAGAGCGGTAGCAGCAGTGTCACGCAGTCCGCCGCGTCGATCAAAGGATCTATGGTTTTCCCTCGAGTCTTTCCCACGAGGCTTTCCCACGAGGCTTTCCTACAGGGCTGTCCCACGTGCACACGTGGTGGGAGTCGATCCTCGGCTTGAACGTCAAGGCAGTGAAGGGAAAACAGGTTCCTCTGGAATGGAGTGACACATCTGGGGGACTCTTGGAATGGTGGCACGACCCTGGAGTTCCTCTCGCCTTTCCTGTGGAGAGCGCCTCCTCTTGAGATGCGACGGGAACGCCGGGAATTCTTTCCGTACGAAACAGGGAAAGGATCCCTCATCTCGAGCTAGGAGGCGGAAACGGGGCTCCCCTGGATGTGTGCGGGACCCCACGTGCTTCCTCTCGAGTGGAGACGGGTATGTCGGGGAACTTCTTGAGTTGCAGCAAGGGTGTGAAGGATCCTTTGGAAGTTCCAGTGGTTAGACGTGATTGGCCTCGAGAAGCCTCAGCGGAAATGGGCCTCATCTCGCCTGGAGGGCAAAACCTCCTGGATTTTCTTGAGTTGCGGCAGGTGCTCTCGACTTACGACGGGGACCTCAGGGACCCGCTCTGGTGGCCTCAGGAAAGGCCAGTCCCCATGCGAGTTCCTCGGGGGCGTCTCGGGATTCCTCTCCCGTCGATGCCGGGGCCTAAGACCTTGTGTGGAGTCGGGGCCGGAACCTGAGGATTCCTCTCCAGTGCTGACATGGATCTTGGGGTACTTCTGGAGTCTCCCCAGGGGAGTCAGTCCTCGTCTCGAATGCGGGCATGCACTTGCGCTTTCCTCCAGAGCGGTAGCAGCAGTGTCACGCAGTCCGCCGCGTGGAGCAAAGGATCTATGGTTTTCCCTCGAGTCTTTCCCACGAGGCTTTCCCACGAGGCTTTCCCACAGGGCTGTCCCACGTGCACACGTGGTGGGAGTCGATCCTCGGCTTGAACGTCAAGGCAGTGCAGGGAAAACAGGTTCCTCTGGAATGGACTGACACATCTGGGGGACTCTTGGAATGGTGGCACGACCCTGGAGTTCCTCTCGCCTTTCCTGTGGAGAGCGCCTCCTCTTGAGATGCGACGGGAACGCCGGGAATTCTTTCCCTACGAAACAGGGAAAGGATCCCTCATCTCGAGCTAGGAGTCGGAAACGGAGCTCCCCTGGATGTGGGCGGGACACCACGTGCTTCCTCTCGAGTGGAGACGGGTATGTCGGGGAACTTCTTGAGTTGCAGCAAGGGTGTGAAGGACCCTTTGGAAGTTCCAGTGGTTAGACGTGATTAGCCTCGAGAAGCCTCAGCGGAAATGGGCCTCATCTCGCCTGGAGGGCAAAACCTCCTGGATTTTCTCGAGTTGCGGCAGGTGCTCTCGACTTACGGCGGGGACCTCAGGGACCCGATCTGGTGGCCTCAGGAAAGGCCAGTCCCCATGCGAGTTCCTCGGGGGCCTCTCGGGATTCCTCTCCGGTCGATGCCGGGGCCTAAGACCTTGTGTGGAGTCGGGGCCGGAACCTGAGGATTCCTCTCCAGTGCTGACATGGATCTTGGGGTACTTCTGGAGTCTCCCCAGGGGAGTCAGTCCTCGTCTCGAATGCGGGCATGCACTTGCGCTTTCCTCCAGAGCGGTAGAAGCAGTGTCACGCAGTCCGCCGCGTGGATCAAAGGATCTATGGTTTTCCCTCGAGTCTTTCCCACGAGGCTTTCCCATGAGGCTTTCCCACAGGGCTGTCCCACGTGCACACGTGGTGGGAGTCGATCCTCGGCTTGAACGTCAAGGCAGTGCAGGGAAAACAGGTTCCTCTGGAACGGACTGACACATCTGGGGGACTCTTGGAATGGTGGCACGACCCTGGAGTTCCTCTCGCCTTTCCTGTGGAGAGCGCCTCCTCTTGAGATGCGACGGGAACGCCGGGAATTCTTTCCCTACGAAACAGGGAAAGGATCCCTCATCTCGAGCTAGGAGTCGGAAACGGAGCTCCCCTGGATGTGGGCGGGACACCACGTGCTTCCTCTCGAGTGGAGACGGGTATGTCGGGGAACTTCTTGAGTTGCAGCAAGGGTGTGAAGGACCCTTTGGAAGTTCCAGTGGTTAGACGTGATTAGCCTCGACAAGCCTCAGCGGAAATGGGCCTCATCTCGCCTGGAGGGCAAAACCTCCTGGATTTTCTCGAGTTGCGGCAGGTGCTCTAGACTTACGACGGGGACCTCAGGGACCCGCTCTGGTGGCCTCAGGAAAGGCCAGTCCCCATGCGAGTTCCTCGGGGGCCTCTCGGGATTCCTCTCCCGTCGATGCCGGGGCCTAAGTCCTTGTGTGGAGTCGGGGCCGGAACCTGAGGATTCCTCTCCAGTGCTGACATGGATCTTGGGGTACTTCTGGAGTCTCCCCAGGGGAGTCAGTCCTCGTCTCGAATGCGGGCATGCATTGCGCTTTCCTCCAGAGCGGTAGCAGCAGTGTCTCGCAGTCCGCCGCGTAGATCAAAGGATCTATGGTTTTCCCTCGAGTCTTTCCCACGAGGCTTTCCCACGAGGCTTTCCCACAGGGCTGTCCCACGTGCACACGTGGTG
Organism: Ovis canadensis; assembly: GCF_042477335.2. NCBI lineage: Eukaryota > Metazoa > Chordata > Mammalia > Artiodactyla > Bovidae > Ovis > Ovis canadensis. The sequence continues at coordinate 8,379,898 of NC_091252.1, forward strand.
GGAGTCGATCCTCGGCTTGAACGTCAAGGCAGTGCAGGGAAAACAGGTTCCTCTGGAATGGACTGACACATCTGGGGGACTCTTGGAATGGTGGCACGACCCTGGAGTTCCTCTCGCCTTTCCTGTGGAGAGCGCCTCCTCTTGAGTTGCGACGGGAACGCCGGGAATTCTTTCCCTACGAAACAGGGAAAGGATCCCTCATCTCGAGCTAGGAGGCCGAAATGGGGCTCCCCTGGATGTGTGCGGGACCCACGTGCTTCCTCTCGAGTGGAGACGGGTATGTCGGGGAACTTCTTGAGTTGCAGCAAGGGTGTGAAGGACCCTTTGGAAGTTCCAGTGGTTAGACGTGATTAGCCTCGAGAAGCCTCAGCGGAAATGGGCCTCATCTCGACTGGAGGGCAAAACCTCCTGGATTTTCTCGAGTTGCGGCAGGTGCTCTCGACTTACGACGGGGACCTCACGGAACCGCTCTGGTGGCCTCAGGAAAGGCCAGTCCCCATGCGAGTTCCTCGGGGGCCTCTCGGGATTCCTCTCCCGTCGATGCCGGGGCCTAAGACCTTGTGTGGAATCGGGGCCGGAACCTGAGGATTCCTCTCCAGTGCTGACATGGATCTTGGGGTACTTCTGGAGTCTCCCCAGGGGAGTCAGTCCTCGTCTCGAATGCGGGCATGCACTTGCGCTTTCCTCCAGAGCGGTAGCAGCAGTGTAACGCAGTCCGCCGCGTGGATCAAAGGATCTATGGTTTTCCCTCGAGTCTTTCCCACGAGGCTTTCCCACGAGGCTTTCCCACAGGGCTGTCCCACGTGCACACGTGGTGGGAGTCGATCCTCGGCTTGAACGTCAAGGCAGTGCAGGGAAAACAGGTTCCTCTGGAATGGACTGACACATCTGGGGGACTCTTGGAATGGTGGCACGACCCTGGAGTTCCTCTCGCCTTTCCTGTGGAGAGCGCCTCCTCTTGAGATGCGACGGGAACGCCGGGAATTCTTTCCCTACGAAACAGGGAAAGGATCCCTCATCTCGAGCTAGGAGGCGGAAACGGGGCTCCCCTGGATGTGTGCGGGACTCCACGTGCTTCCTCTCGAGTGGAGACGGGTATGTCGGGGAACTTCTTGAGTTGCAGCAAGGGTGTGAAGGATCCTTTGGAAGTTCCAGTGGTTAGACGTGATTGGCCTCGAGAAGCCTCAGCGGAAATGGGCCTCATCTCGCCTGGAGGGCAAAACCTCCTGGATTTTCTTGAGTTGCGGGAGGTGCTCTCGACTTACGACGGGGACCTCAGGGACCCGCTCTGGTGGCCTCAGGAAAGGCCAGTCCCCATGCGAGTTCCTCGGGGGCGTCTCGGGATTCCTCTCCCGTCGATGCCGGGGCCTAAGACCTTGTGTGGAGTCGGGGCCGGAACCTGAGGATTCCTCTCCAGTGCTGACATGGATCTTGGGGTACTTCTGGAGTCTCCCCAGGGGAGTCAGTCCTCGTCTCGAATGCGGGCATGCACTTGCGCTTTCCTCCAGAGCGGTAGCAGCAGTGTCACGCAGTCCGCCGCGTGGAGCAAAGGATCTATGGTTTTCCCTCGAGTCTTTCCCACTAGGCTTTCCCACGAGGCTTTCCCACAGGGCTGTCCCACGTGCACACGTGGTGGGAGTCGATCCTCGGCTTGAACGTCAAGGCAGTGCAGGGAAAACAGGTTCCTCTGGAATGGACTGACACATCTGGGGGACTCTTGGAATGGTGGCACGACCCTGGAGTTCCTCTCGCCTTTCCTGTGGACAGCGCCTCCTCTTGAGATGCGACGGGAACGCCGGGAATTCTTTCCCTACGAAACAGGGAAAGGATCCCTCATCTCGAGCTAGAAGTCGGAAACGGAGCTCCCCTGGATGTGGGCGGGACACCACGTGCTTCCTCTCGAGTGGAGACTGGTATGTCGGGGAACTTCTTGAGTTGCAGCAAGGGTGTGAAGGACCCTTTGGAAGTTCCAGTGGTTAGACGTGATTAGCCTCGAGAAGCCTCAGCGGAAATGGGCCTCATCTCGCCTGGAGGGCAAAACCTCCTGGATTTTCTCGAGTTGCGGCAGGTGCTCTCGACTTACGACGGGGACCTCAGGGACCCGCTCTGGTGGCCTCAGGAAAGGCCAGTCCCCATGCGAGTTCCTCGGGGGCCTCTCGGGATTCCTCTCCCGTCGATGCCGGGGCCTAAGACCTTGTGTGGAGTCGGGGCCGGAACCTGAGGATTCCTCTCCAGTGCTGACATGGATCTTGGGGTACTTCTGGAGTCTCCCCAGGGGAGTCAGTCCTCGTCTCGAATGCGGGCATGCACTTGCGCTTTCCTCCAGAGCGGTAGAAGCAGTGTCACGCAGTCCGCCGCGTGGATCAAAGGATCTATGGTTTTCCCTCGAGTCTTTCCCACGAGGCTTTCCCATGAGGCTTTCCCACAGGGCTGTCCCACGTGCACACGTGGTGGGAGTCGATCCTCGGCTTGAACGTCAAGGCAGTGCAGGGAAAACAGGTTCCTCTGGAACGGACTGACACATCTGGGGGACTCTTGGAATGGTGGCACGACCCTGGAGTTCCTCTCGCCTTTCCTGTGGAGAGCGCCTCCTCTTGAGATGCGACGGGAACGCCGGGAATTCTTTCCCTACGAAACAGGGAAAGGATCCCTCATCTCGAGCTAGGAGTCGGAAACGGAGCTCCCCTGGATGTGTGCGGGACCCCACGTGCTTCCTCTCGAGTGGAGACGGGTATGTCGGGGAACTTCTTGAGTTGCAGCAAGGGTGTGAAGGACCCTTTGGAAGTTCCAGTGGTTAGACGTGATTAGCCTCGACAAGCCTCAGCGGAAACGGGCCTCATCTCCCCTGGAGGGCAAAACCTCCTGGATTTTCTCGAGTTGCGGCAGGTGCTCTAGACTTACGACGGGGACCTCAGGGACCCGTTCTGGTGGCCTCAGGAAAGGCCAGTCCCCATGCGAGTTCCTCGGGGGCGTCTCAGGATTCCTCTCCCGTCGATGCCGGGGCCTAAGACCTTGTGTGGAGTCAGGGCCGGAACCTGAGGATTCCTCTCCAGTGCTGACATGGATCTTGGGGTACGTCTGGAGTCTCCCCAGGGGAGTCAGTCCTCGTATCGAATGCGGGCATGCACTTGCGCTTTCCTCCAGAGCGGTAGCAGCAGTGTCACGCAGTCCGCCGCGTGGATCAAAGGATCTATGGTTTTCCCTCGAGTCTTTCCCACGAGGCTTTCCCACGAGGCTTTCCCACAGAGCTGTCCCACGTGCACACGTGGTGGGAGTCGATCCTCGGCTTGAACGTCAAGGCAGTGTAGGGAAAACAGGTTCCTCTGGAATGGACTGACACATCTGGGGGACTCTTGGAATGGTGTCACGACCCTGTAGTTCCTCTCGCCTTCCCTGTGGAGAGCGCCTCCTCTTGAGATGCGACGGGAACGCCGGGAATTCTTTCCCTACGAAACAGGGATAGGATCCCTCATCTCGAGCTAGGAGGCGGAAACGGGGCTCCCCTGGATGTGTGCGGGACCCACGTGCTTCCTCTCGAGTGGAGACGGGTATGTCGGGGAACTTCTTGAGTTGCAGCAATGGTGTGAAGGACCCTTTGGAAATTCCAGTGGTTAGATGTGATTGGCCTCGAGAAGCCTCAGCGGAAATGGGCCTCATCTCGCCTGGAGGGCAAAACCTCCTGGATTTTCTCGAGTTGCGGCAGGTGCTCTCGACTTACGACGGGGACCTCAGGGACCCGCTCTGGTGGCCTCAGGAAAGGCCAGTCCCCATGCGAGTTCCTCGGGGGCCTCTCGGGATTCCTCTCCCGTCGATGCCGGGGCCTAATACCTTGTGCGGAGTCGGGGCCGGAACCTGAGGATTCCTCTCCAGTGCTGACATGGATCTTGGGGTACTTCTGGAGTCTCCCCAGCGGAGTCAGTCCTCGTCTCGAATGCGGGCATGCATTGCGCTTTCCTCCAGAGCGGTAGCAGCAATGTCACGCAGTCCGCCGCGTAGATCAAAGGATCTATCGTTTTCCCTCGAGTCTTTCCCACGAGGCTTTCCCACGAGGCTTTCAAACAGGGCTGTCCCACGTGCACACGTGGTGGGAGTCGATCCTCGGCTTGACCGTCAAGGCAGTGCAGGGAAAACAGGTTCCTCTGGAATGGACTGACACATCTGGGGGACTCTTGGAATGGTGTCACGACCCTGGAGTTCCTCTCGCCTTTCCTGTGAAGATCGCCTCCTCTTGAGATGCGACGGGAACTCCGGGAATTCTTTCCCTACGAAACAGGGAAAGGATCCCTCAACTCGAGCTAGGAGGCGGAAACGGGGCTCCCCTGGATGTGTGCGGGACCCACGTGCTTCCTCTCGAGTGGAGACGGGTATGTCGGGGAACTTCTTGAGTTGCAGCAAGGGTGTGAAGGACCCTTTGGAAGTTCCAGTGGTTAGACGTGATTAGCCTCGAGAAGCCTCAGCGGAAATGGGCCTCATCTCGCCTGGAGGGCAAAACCTCCTGGATTTTCTCGAGTTGCGGCAGGTGCTCTCGACTTACGACGGGGACCTCAGGGAACCGCTCTGGTGGCCTCAGGAAAGGCCAGTCCCCATGCAAGTTCCTCGGGGGCGTCTCGGGATTCCTCTCCCGTCGATGCCGGGGCCTAAGACCTTGTGTGGAGTCGGGGCCGGAACCTGAGGATTCCTCTCCAGTGCTGACATGGATCTTGGGGTATTTCTGGAGTCTCCCCAGGGGAGTCAGTCCTCGTCTCGAATGCGGGCATGCACTTGCGCTTTCCTCCAGAGCGGTAGCAGCAGTGTCACGCAGTCCGCCGCGTGGATCAAAGGATCTATGGTTTTCCCTCGAGTCTTTCCCACGAGGCTTTCCCACGAGGCTTTCCCACAGGGCTTTCCCACGTGCACACGTTGTGGGAGTCGATCCTCGGCTTGAACGTCAAGGCAGTGCAGGGAAAACAGGTTCCTCTGGAATGGACTGACACATCTGGGGGACTCTTGGAATGGTGGCACGACCCTGGAGTTCCTCTCGCATTTCCTGTGGAGAGCGCCTCCTCTTGAGATGCGACGGGAACGCCGGGAATTCTTTCCCTACGAAACAGGGAAAGGATCCCTCATCTCGAGCTAGGAGGCGGAAACGGGGCTCCCCTGGATGTGTGCGGGACCCCACGTGCTTCCTCTCGAGTGGAGACGGGTATGTCGGGGAACTTCTTGAGTTGCAGCAAGGGTGTAAAGGACCCTTAGGAAGTTCCAGTGGTTAGATGTGATTGGCCTCGAGAATCCTCAGCGGAAATGGGCCTCATCTCGCCTGGAGGGCAAAACCTCCTGGATTTTCTCGAGTTGCGGCAGGTGCTCTCGACTTACGACGGGGACCTCAGTGACCCGCTCTGGTGGCCTCAGGACAGGCCAGTCCCCATGCGAGTTCCTCGGGGGCCTCTGAGGATTCCTCTCCCGTCAATGCCGGGGCCTATGACCTTGTGTGGAGTCGGGGCCGGAACCTGAGGATTCCTCTCCAGTGCTGACATGGATCTTGGGGTACTTCTGGAGTCTCCCCAGGGGAGTCAGTCCTCGTCTCGAATGCGGGCATGCACTTGCGCTTTCCTCCAGAGCGGTAGCAGCAGTGTCACGCAGTCCGCCGCGTGGATCAAAGGATCTATGGTTTTCCCTCGAGTCTTTCCCACGAGGCTTTCCCACGAGGCTGTCCCACGTGCACACGTGGTGGGAGTCGATCCTCGGCTTGAACGTCAAGGCAGTGCAGGGAAAACAGGTTCCTCTGGAATGGACTGACATATCTGGGGGACTCTTGGAATGGTGTCACGACCCTGGAGTTCCTCTCGCCTTTCCTGTGGAGAGCGCCTCCTCTTGAGATGCGACGGGATCGCCGGGAATTCTTTCCCTATGAAACAGGGAAAGGATCCCTCATCTCGAGCTAGGAGGCGGAAACGGGGCTCCCCTGGATGTGTGCGGGACCCCACGTGCTTCCTCTTGACTGGAGACGGGTATGTCGGGGAACTTCTTGAGTTACAGCAAGGGTTTGAAGGACCCTTTGGAAGTTCCAGTGGTTAGATGTGATTGGCCTTGAGAAGCCTCAGAGGAAATGGGCCTCATCTCGCCTGGAGGGCAAAACCTCGTGGATTTTCTCGAGATGCGGCAGGTGCTCTCGTCTTACGACGGGGACCTCAGGGACCCGCTCTGGTGGCCTCAGGAAAGGCCAGTCCCCATGCGAGTTCCGCGCGGGCCTCTCGGGATTCCTCTCACGTCGATGCCGGGGCCTAAGACCTTGTGTGGAGTCGGGGCCGGAACCTGAGGATTCCTCTCCAGTGCTGACATGGATCTTGGGGTACTTCTGGAGTCTCCCCAGGGGAGTCAGTCCTCGTCTCGAATGCGAGCATGCACATGCGCTTTCCTCCAGAGCGGTAGCAGCAGTGTCACGCAGTCCGCCGCGTGGATCAAAGGATCTATGGTTTTCCCTCGAGTCTTTCCCCCGAGGCTTTCCCACGAGGCTTTCCCACAGGGCTGTCCCACGTGCACACGTGGTGGGAGTCGATCCTCGGCTTGAACGTCAATACAGTGCAGGGAAAACAGGTTCCTCTGGAATGGACTGACACATCTGGGGGACTCTTGGAATGGTGGCATGACCCTGGAGTTCCTCTCGCCTTTCCTGTGGAGAGCGCCTCCTCTTGAGATGCGACGGGAACGCCGGGAATTCTTTCCCTACGAAACAGGAAAAGGATCCCTCATCTCGAGCTAGGAGACGGAAACGGGGCTCCCCTGGATGTGTGCGGGACCCCACGTGCTTCCTCTCGAGTGGAGACGGGTATGTCGGGGAACTTCTTGAGTTGCAGCAATGGTGTGAAGGACCCTTTGGAAGTTCCAGTGGTTAGATGTGATTGGCCTCGAGAAGCCTCAGCGGAAATGGGCCTCATCTCGCCTGGAGGGCAAAATCTCCTGGATTTTCTCGAGTTGCGGCAGGTGCTCTCGACTTACGACGGGGACCTCAGGTACCCGCTCTGGTGGCCTCAGGAAAGGCCAGTCCCCATGCGAGTTCCTCGGGGGCCTCTCGGGATTCCTCTCCCGTCGATGCCGGGGCCTAAGACCTTGTGTGGAGTCGGGGCCGGAACCTGAGGATTCCTCTCCAGTGCTGACATGTATCTTGGGGTACTTCTGGAGTCTCCCCAGGGGAGTCAGTCCTCATCTCGAATGCGGGCATGCACTTGCGCTTTCCTCCAGAGCGGTAGCAGCAGTGTCACGCAGTCCGCCGCGTGGATCAAATTATCTATGGTTTTCCCTCGAGTCTTTCCCACGAGGCTTTCCCACGAGGCTTTCCCACAGGGCTGTCCCACGTGCACACGTGGTGGGAGTCGATCCTCGGCTTGAACGTCAAGGCAGTGCAGGGAAAACAGTTTCCTCTGGAATGGACTGACACATCTGGGGGACTCTTGGAATGGTGTCACGACCCTGGAGTTCCTCTCGCCTTCCCTGTGGAGAGCGCCTCCTCTTGAGATGCGGCGGGAACGCCGGGAATTCTTTCCCTACGAAACAGGGAAAGTATCCCTCATCTCGAGCTAGGAGGCGGAAACGGGGCTCCCCTGGATGTGTGCGGGACCCCACGTGCTTCCTCTCGAGTGCAGACGGGTATGTCGGGGAACTTCTTGAGTTGCAGCAATGCTGTGAAGGACCCTTTGGGAGTTCCATTGGTTAGATGTGATTGGCCTCGAGAAGCCTCAGCGGAAATGGGCCTCATCTCGCCTGGAGGGCAAAACCTCCTGGATTTTCTCGAGTTGCGGCAGGTGCTCTCGACTTACGACGGGGACCTCAGGGACCCGCTCTGGTGGCCTCAGGAAAGGCCAGTCCCCATGCGAGTTCCTCGGGGGCCTCTCGGGATTCCTCTCCCGTCGATGCCGGGGCCTAAGACCTTGTGTGGAGTCGGGGCCGGAACCTGAGGATTCCTCTCCAGTGCTGACATGGATCTTGGGGTATTTCTGGAGTCTCCCCAGGGGAGTCAGTCCTCGTCTCGAATGCGGGCATGCACTTGCGCTTTCCTCCAGAGCGGTAGCAGCAGTGTCACGCAGTCCGCCGCGTGGATCAAAGGATCTATGGTTTTCCCTCGAGTCTTTCCCACGAGGCTTTCCCACGAGGCTTTCCCACAGGGCTTTCCCACGTGCACACGTTGTGGGAGTCGATCCTCGGCTTGAACGTCAAGGCAGTGCAGGGAAAACAGGTTCCTCTGGAATGGACTGACACATCTGGGGGACTCTTGGAATGGTGGCACGACCCTGGAGTTCCTCTCGCATTTCCTGTGGAGAGCGCCTCCTCTTGAGATGCGACGGGAACGCCGGGAATTCTTTCCCTACGAAACAGGGAAAGGATCCCTCATCTCGAGCTAGGAGGCGGAAACGGGGCTCCCCTGGATGTGTGCGGGACCCCACGTGCTTCCTCTCGAGTGGAGACGGGTATGTCGGGGAACTTCTTGAGTTGCAGCAAGGGTGTAAAGGACCCTTAGGAAGTTCCAGTGGTTAGATGTGATTGGCCTCGAGAATCCTCAGCGGAAATGGGCCTCATCTCGCCTGGAGGGCAAAACCTCCTGGATTTTCTCGAGTTGCGGCAGGTGCTCTCGACTTACGACGGGGACCTCAGTGACCCGCTCTGGTGGCCTCAGGACAGGCCAGTCCCCATGCGAGTTCCTCGGGGGCCTCTGAGGATTCCTCTCCCGTCGATGCCGGGGCCTATGACCTTGTGTGGAGTCGGGGCCGGAACCTGAGGATTCCTCTCCAGTGCTGACATGGATCTTGGGGTACTTCTGGAGTCTCCCCAGGGGAGTCAGTCCTCGTCTCGAATGCGGGCATGCACTTGCGCTTTCCTCCAGAGCGGTAGCAGCAGTGTCACGCAGTCCGCCGCGTGGATCAAAGGATCTATGGTTTTCCCTCGAGTCTTTCCCACGAGGCTTTCCCACGAGGCTGTCCCACGTGCACACGTGGTGGGAGTCGATCCTCGGCTTGAACGTCAAGGCAGTGCAGGGAAAACAGGTTCCTCTGGAATGGACTGACATATCTGGGGGACTCTTGGAATGGTGTCACGACCCTGGAGTTCCTCTCGCCTTTCCTGTGGAGAGCGCCTCCTCTTGAGATGCGACGGGATCGCCGGGAATTCTTTCCCTATGAAACAGGGAAAGGATCCCTCATCTCGAGCTAGGAGGCGGAAACGGGGCTCCCCTGGATGTGTGCGGGACCCCACGTGCTTCCTCTTGACTGGAGACGGGTATGTCGGGGAACTTCTTGAGTTACAGCAAGGGTTTGAAGGACCCTTTGGAAGTTCCAGTGGTTAGATGTGATTGGCCTTGAGAAGCCTCAGCGGAAATGGGCCTCATCTCGCCTGGAGGGCAAAACCTCGTGGATTTTCTCGAGATGCGGCAGGTGCTCTCGTCTTACGACGGGGACCTCAGGGACCCGCTCTGGTGGCCTCAGGAAAGGCCAGTCCCCATGCGAGTTCCGCGCGGGCCTCTCGGGATTCCTCTCACGTCGATGCCGGGGCCTAAGACCTTGTGTGGAGTCGGGGCCGGAACCTGAGGATTCCTCTCCAGTGCTGACATGGATCTTGGGGTACTTCTGGAGTCTCCCCAGGGGAGTCAGTCCTCGTCTCGAATGCGAGCATGCACATGCGCTTTCCTCCAGAGCGGTAGCAGCAGTGTCACGCAGTCCGCCGCGTAGATCAAAGGATCTATGGTTTTCCCTCGAGTCTTTCCCCCGAGGCTTTCCCACGAGGCTTTCCCACAGGGCTGTCCCACGTGCACACGTGGTGGGAGTCGATCCTCGGCTTGAACGTCAATACAGTGCAGGGAAAACAGGTTCCTCTGGAATGGACTGACACATCTGGGGGACTCTTGGAATGGTGGCATGACCCTGGAGTTCCTCTCGCCTTTCCTGTGGAGAGCGCCTCCTCTTGAGATGCGACGGGAACGCCGGGAATTCTTTCCCTACGAAACAGGAAAAGGATCCCTCATCTCGAGCTAGGAGGCGGAAACGGGGCTCCCCTGGATGTGTGCGGGACCCCACGTGCTTCCTCTCGAGTGGAGACGGGTATGTCGGGGAACTTCTTGAGTTGCAGCAATGGTGTGAAGGACCCTTTGGAAGTTCCAGTGGTTAGATGTGATTGGCCTCGAGAAGCCTCAGCGGAAATGGGCCTCATCTCGCCTGGAGGGCAAAATCTCCTGGATTTTCTCGAGTTGCGGCAGGTGCTCTCGACTTACGACGGGGACCTCAGGTACCCGCTCTGGTGGCCTCAGGAAAGGCCAGTCCCCATGCGAGTTCCTCGGGGGCCTCTCGGGATTCCTCTCCCGTCGATGCCGGGGCCTAAGACCTTGTGTGGAGTCGGGGCCGGAACCTGAGGATTCCTCTCCAGTGCTGACATGGATCTTGGGGTACTTCTGGAGTCTCCCCAGGGGAGTCAGTCCTCGTCTCGAATGCGGGCATGCATTGCGCTTTCTCCAGAGCGGTAGCAGCAGTGTCACGCAGTCCGCCGCGTGGATCAAAGGATCTATGGTTTTCCCTCGAGTCTTTCCCACGAGGCTTTCCCACGAGGCTTTCCCACAGGGCTGTCCCACGTGCACACGTGGTGGGAGTCGATCCTCGGCTTGAACGTCAAGGCAGTGCAGGGAAAACAGGTTCCTCTGGAATGGACTGACTCATCTGGGGGACTCTTGGAATGGTGGCACGACCCTGGAGTTCCTCTCGCCTTTCCTGTGGAGAGCGCCTCCTCTTGAGATGCGACGGGAACGCCGGGAATTCTTTCCCTACGAAACAGGGAAAGGATCCCTCATCTCGAGCTAGGAGGCGGAAACGGGGCTCCCCTGGATGTGTGCGGGACACCACGTGCTTCCTCTCGAGTGCAGACGGGTATGTCGGGGAACTTCTTGAGTTGCAGCAATGCTGTGAAGGACCCTTTGGAAGTTCCAGTGGTTAGATGTGATTGGCCTGGAGAAGCCTCAGCGGAAATGGGCCTCATCTCGCCTGGAGGGCAAAACGTCCTGGATTTTCTCGAGTTGCGGCACGTGCTCTCGACTTACGACGGGGACCTCAGGGACCCGCTCTGGTGGCCTCAGGAAAGGCCAGTCCCCATGCGAGTTCCTCGGGGGCCTCTCGGGATTCCTCTCCCGTTGATGCCGGGGCCTAAGACCTTGTGTGGAGTCGGTGCCGGAACCTGAGGAATCCTCTCCAGTGCTGACATGGATCTTGGGGTACTTCTGGAGTCTCCCCAGGGGAGTCAGTCCTCGTCTCGAATGCGGGCATGTATTGCGCTTTCCTCCAGAGCGTTAGCAGCAGTGTCACGCAGTCCGCCGCGTGGATCAAAGGATCTATGGTTTTCCCTCGAGTCTTTCCCACGAGGCTTTCCCACGAGGCTTTCCCACAGGGCTGTCCCACGTGCACACGTGGTGGGAGTCGATCTTCGGCTTGAACGTCAAGGCAGTGCAGGGAAAACAGGTTCCTCTGGAATGGACTGACTCATCTGGGGGACTCTTGGAATGGTGGCACGACCCTGGAGTTCCTCTCGCCTTTCCTGTGGAGACCGCCTCCTCTTGAGATGCGACGGGAACGCCGGGAATTCTTTCCCTACGAAACAGGGAAAGGATCCCTCATCTCGAGCTAGGAGGCGGAAACGGGGCTCCCCTGGATGTGTGCGGGACACCACGTGCTTCCTCTCGAGTGCAGACGGGTATGTCGGGGAACTTCTTGAGTTGCAGCAAGGGTGTGAAGGACCCTTTGGAAGTTCCAGTGGTTAGATGTGATTGGCCTCGAGAAGCCTCAGCGGAAATGGGCCTCATCTCGCCTGGAGGGCAAAACCTCCTGGATTTTCTCGAGTTGCGGCAGGTGCTCTCGACTTACGACGGGGACCTCAGGGACCCGCTCTGGTGGCCTCAGGAAAGGCCAGTCCCCATGCGAGTTCCTCGGGGGCCTCTCGGGATTCCTCTCCCGTCGATGCCGGGGCCTAAGACCTTGTGTGGAGTCGGGGCCGGAACCTGAGGATTCCTCTCCAGTGCTGACATGTATCTTGGGGTACTTCTGGAGTCTCCCCAGGGGAGTCAGTCCTCATCTCGAATGCGGGCATGCACTTGCGCTTTCCTCCAGAGCGGTAGCAGCAGTGTCACGCAGTCCGCCGCGTGGATCAAATTATCTATGGTTTTCCCTCGAGTCTTTCCCACGAGGCTTTCCCACGAGGCTTTCCCACAGGGCTGTCCCACGTGCACACGTGGTGGGAGTCGATCCTCGGCTTGAACGTCAAGGCAGTGCAGGGAAAACAGTTTCCTCTGGAATGGACTGACACATCTGGGGGACTCTTGGAATGGTGTCACGACCCTGGAGTTCCTCTCGCCTTCCCTGTGGAGAGCGCCTCCTCTTGAGATGCGGCGGGAACGCCGGGAATTCTTTCCCTACGAAACAGGGAAAGTATCCCTCATCTCGAGCTAGGAGGCGGAAACGGGGCTCCCCTGGATGTGTGCGGGACCCCACGTGCTTCCTCTCGAGTGCAGACGGGTATGTCGGGGAACTTCTTGAGTTGCAGCAATGCTGTGAAGGACCCTTTGGGAGTTCCATTGGTTAGATGTGATTGGCCTCGAGAAGCCTCAGCGGAAATGGGCCTCATCTCGCCTGGAGGGCAAAACCTCCTGGATTTTCTCGAGTTGCGGCAGGTGCTCTCGACTTACGACGGGGACCTCAGGGACCCGCTCTGGTGGCCTCAGGAAAGGCCAGTCCCCATGCGAGTTCCTCGGGGGCCTCTCGGGATTCCTCTCCCGTCGATGCCGGGGCCTAAGACCTTGTGTGGAGTCGGGGCCGGAACCTGAGGATTCCTCTCCAGTGCTGACATGGATCTTGGGGTACTTCTGGAGTCTCCCCAGGGGAGTCAGTCCTCGTCTCGAATGCGGGCATGCACTTGCGCTTTCCTCCAGAGCGGTAGCAGCAGTGTCACGCAGTCCGCCGCGTGGATCAAAGGATCTATGGTTTTCCCTCGAGTCTTTCCCACGAGGCTTTCCCACGAGGCTTTCCCACAGGGCTTTCCCACGTGCACACGTTGTGGGAGTCGATCCTCGGCTTGAACGTCAAGGCAGTGCAGGGAAAACAGGTTCCTCTGGAATGGACTGACACATCTGGGGGACTCTTGGAATGGTGGCACGACCCTGGAGTTCCTCTCGCATTTCCTGTGGAGAGCGCCTCCTCTTGAGATGCGACGGGAACGCCGGGAATTCTTTCCCTACGAAACAGGGAAAGGATCCCTCATCTCGAGCTAGGAGGCGGAAACGGGGCTCCCCTGGATGTGTGCGGGACCCCACGGGCTTCCTCTCGAGTGGAGACGGGTATGTCGGGGAACTTCTTGAGTTGCAGCAAGGGTGTAAAGGACCCTTAGGAAGTTCCAGTGGTTAGATGTGATTGGCCTCGAGAATCCTCAGCGGAAATGGGCCTCATCTCGCCTGGAGGGCAAAACCTCCTGGATTTTCTCGAGTTGCGGCAGGTGCTCTCGACTTACGACGGGGACCTCAGTGACCCGCTCTGGTGGCCTCAGGACAGGCCAGTCCCCATGCGAGTTCCTCGGGGGCCTCTGAGGATTCCTCTCCCGTCGATGCCGGGGCCTATGACCTTGTGTGGAGTCGGGGCCGGAACCTGAGGATTCCTCTCCAGTGCTGACATGGATCTTGGGGTACTTCTGGAGTCTCCCCAGGGGAGTCAGTCCTCGTCTCGAATGCGGGCATGCACTTGCGCTTTCCTCCAGAGCGGTAGCAGCAGTGTCACGCAGTCCGCCGCGTGGATCAAAGGATCTATGGTTTTCCCTCGAGTCTTTCCCACGAGGTTTTCCCACGAGGCTGTCCCACGTGCACACGTGGTGGGAGTCGATCCTCGGCTTGAACGTCAAGGCAGTGCAGGGAAAACAGGTTCCTCTGGAATGGACTGACATATCTGGGGGACTCTTGGAATGGTGTCACGACCCTGGAGTTCCTCTCGCCTTTCCTGTGGAGAGCGCCTCCTCTTGAGATGCGACGGGATCGCCGGGAATTCTTTCCCTATGAAACAGGGAAAGGATCCCTCATCTCGAGCTAGGAGGCGGAAACGGGGCTCCCCTGGATGTGTGCGGGACCCCACGTGCTTCCTCTTGACTGGAGACGGGTATGTCGGGGAACTTCTTGAGTTACAGCAAGGGTTTGAAGGACCCTTTGGAAGTTCCAGTGGTTAGATGTGATTGGCCTTGAGAAGCCTCAGCGGAAATGGGCCTCATCTCGCCTGGAGGGCAAAACCTCGTGGATTTTCTCGAGATGCGGCAGGTGCTCTCGTCTTACGACGGGGACCTCAGGGACCCGCTCTGGTGGCCTCAGGAAAGGCCAGTCCCCATGCGAGTTCCGCGCGGGCCTCTCGGGATTCCTCTCACGTCGATGCCGGCGCCTAAGACCTTGTGTGGAGTCGGGGCCGGAACCTGAGGATTCCTCTCCAGTGCTGACATGGATCTTGGGGTATTTCTGGAGTCTCCCCAGGGGAGTCAGTCCTAGTCTCGAATGCGGGCATGCACATGCGCCATCCTCCAGAGCGGTAGCAGCAGTGTCACGCAGTACGCCTCGTGGATCAAAGGATCCATGGTTTTCCCTCGAGTCTCTCCCACAGGGCTGTCACGCTGTCCGCCGCGTGGATCAAAGGATCTATGGTTTTCCCTCGAGTCTTTCCCACGAGGCTTTCCCACGAGGCTTTCCCACAGGGCTGTCCCACGTGCACACGTGGTGGGAGTCGATCCTCGGCTTGAACGTCAAGGCAGTGCAGGGAAAACAGGTTCCTCTGGAATGGACTGACACATCTGGGGGACTCTTGGAATGGTGGCACGACCCTGGAGTTCCTCTCGCCTTTCCTGTGGAGAGCGCCTCCTCTTGAGATGCGACGGGAACGCCGGGAATTCTTTCCCTACGAAACAGGGAAAGGATCCCTCATCTCGAGCTAGGAGGCGGAAACGGGGCTCCCCTGGATGTGTGCGGGACCCCACGTGATTCCTCTCGAGTGGAGACGGGTATGTCGGGGAACTTCTTGAGTTGCAGCAAGGGTGTGAAGGACCCTTTGGAAGTTCCAGTGGTTAGATGTGATTGGCCTCGAGAAGCCTCAGCGGAAATGGGCCTCATCTCGCCTGTAGGGCATAACCTCCTGGATTTTCTAGAGTTGCGGCAGGTGCTCTCGACTTACGACGGGGACCTCAGGGAACCGCTCTGGTGGCCTCAGGAAAGGCCAGTCCCCATGCGAGTTCCTCGGGGCCTCTCGGGATTCCTCTCCCGTCGATGCCGTGGCCTAAGACCTTGTGGGGAGTCGGGGCCGGAACCTGAGGATTCCTCACCAGTGCTGACATGGATCTTGGGGTACTTCTGAAGTCTCCCCAGGGGAGTCAGTCCTCGTCTCGAATGCGGGCATGCACTTGCGCTTTCCTCCAGAGTGGTAGCAGCAGTGTCACGCAGTCCGCCGCGTGGATCAAATTATCTATGGTTTTCCCTCGAGTCTTTCCCACGAGGCTTTCCCACGAGGCTTTCCCACAGGGCTGTCCCACGTGCACACGTGGTGGGAGTCGATCCTCGGCTTGAACGTCAAGGCAGTGCAGGGAAAACAGGTTCCTCTGGAATGGACTGACACATCTGGGGGACTCTTGGAATGGTGGCACGACCCTGGAGTTCCTCTCGCCTTTCCTGTGGAGAGCGCCTCCTCTTGAGATGCGACGGGAACGCCGGGAATTCTTTCCCTACGAAACAGGGAAAGGATCCCTCATCTCGAGCTAGGAGGCGGAAACGGGGCTCCCCTGGATGTGTGCGGGACCCCACGTGCTTCCTCTCGAGTGGAGACGGGTATGTCGGGGAACTTCTTGAGTTGCAGCAAGGGTGTGAAGGACCCTTTGGAAGTTCCAGTGGTTAGACGTGATTGGCCTCGAGAAGCCTCAGCGGAAATGGGCCTCATCTCGCCTGGAGGGCAAAACCTCCTGGATTTTCTCGAGTTGCGGCAGGTGCTCTCGACTTACGACGGGGACCTCAGGGACCCGCTCTGGTGGCCTCAGGAAAGGCCAGTCCCCATGCGAGTTCCTCGGGGGCCTCTCGGGATTCCTCTCCCGTCGATGCCGGGGCCTAAGACCTTGTGTGGAGTCGGGGCCGGAACCTGAGGATTCCTCTCCAGTGCTGACATGGATCTTGGGGTACTTCTGGAGTCTCCCCAGGGGAGTCAGTCCTCGTCTCGAATGCGGGCATGCATTGCGCTTTCCTCCAGAGCGGTAGCAGCAGTGTCTCGCAGTCCGCCGCGTAGATCAAAGGATCTATGGTTTTCCCTCGAGTCTTTCCCACGAGGCTTTCCCACGAGGCTTTCCTACAGGGCTGTCCCACGTGCACACGTGGTGGGAGTCGATCCTCGGCTTGAACGTCAAGGCAGTGAAGGGAAAACAGGTTCCTCTGGAATGGAGTGACACATCTGGGGGACTCTTGGAATGGTGGCACGACCCTGGAGTTCCTCTCGCCTTTCCTGTGGAGAGCGCCTCCTCTTGAGATGCGACGGGAACGCCGGGAATTCTTTCCATACGAAACAGGGAAAGGATCCCTCATCTCGAGCTAGGAGGCGGAAACGGGGCTCCCCTGGATGTGTGCGGGACCCCACGTGCTTCCTCTCGAGTGGAGACGGGTATGTCGGGGAACTTCTTGAGTTGCAGCAAGGGTGTGAAGGATCCTTTGGAAGTTCCAGTGGTTAGACGTGATTGGCCTCGAGAAGCCTCAGCGGAAATGGGCCTCATCTCGCCTGGAGGGCAAAACCTCCTGGATTTTCTTGAGTTGCGGCAGGTGCTCTCGACTTACGACGGGGACCTCAGGGACCCGCTCTGGTGGCCTCAGGAAAGGCCAGTCCCCATGCGAGTTCCTCGGGGGCGTCTCGGGATTCCTCTCCCGTCGATGCCGGGGCCTAAGACCTTGTGTGGAGTCGGGGCCGGAACCTGAGGATTCCTCTCCAGTGCTGACATGGATCTTGGGGTACTTCTGGAGTCTCCCCAGGGGAGTCAGTCCTCGTCTCGAATGCGGGCATGCACTTGCGCTTTCCTCCAGAGCGGTAGCAGCAGTGTCACGCAGTCCGCCGCGTGGAGCAAAGGATCTATGGTTTTCCCTCGAGTCTTTCCCACGAGGCTTTCCCACGAGGCTTTCCCACAGGGCTGTCCCACGTGCACACGTGGTGGGAGTCGATCCTCGGCTTGAACGTCAAGGCAGTGCAGGGAAAACAGGTTCCTCTGGAATGGACTGACACATCTGGGGGACTCTTGGAATGGTGGCACGACCCTGGAGTTCCTCTCGCCTTTCCTGTGGACAGCGCCTCCTCTTGAGATGCGACGGGAACGCCGGGAATTCTTTCCCTACGAAACAGGGAAAGGATCCCTCATCTCGAGCTAGGAGTCGGAAACGGAGCTCCCCTGGATGTGGGCGGGACACCACGTGCTTCCTCTCGAGTGGAGACGGGTATGTCGGGGAACTTCTTGAGTTGCAGCAAGGGTGTGAAGGACCCTTTGGAAGTTCCAGTGGTTAGACGTGATTAGCCTCGAGAAGCCTCAGCGGAAATGGGCCTCATCTCGCCTGGAGGGCAAAACCTCCTGGATTTTCTCGAGTTGCGGCAGGTGCTCTCGACTTACGACGGGGACCTCAGGGACCCGCTCTGGTGGCCTCAGGAAAGGCCAGTCCCCATGCGAGTTCCTCGGGGGCCTCTCGGGATTCCTCTCCCGTCGATGCCGGGGCCTAAGACCTTGTGTGGAGTCGGGGCCGGAACCTGAGGATTCCTCTCCAGTGCTGACATGGATCTTGGGGTACTTCTGGAGTCTCCCCAGGGGAGTCAGTCCTCGTCTCGAATGCGGGCATGCATTGCGCTTTCCTCCAGAGCGGTAGAAGCAGTGTCACGCAGTCCGCCGCGTGGATCAAAGGATCTATGGTTTTCCCTCGAGTCTTTCCCACGAGGCTTTCCCATGAGGCTTTCCCACAGGGCTGTCCCACGTGCACACGTGGTGGGAGTCGATCCTCGGCTTGAACGTCAAGGCAGTGCAGGGAAAACAGGTTCCTCTGGAACGGACTGACACATCTGGGGGACTCTTGGAATGGTGGCACGACCCTGGAGTTCCTCTCGCCTTTCCTGTGGAGAGCGCCTCCTCTTGAGATGCGACGGGAACGCCGGGAATTCTTTCCCTACGAAACAGGGAAAGGATCCCTCATCTCGAGCTAGGAGTCGGAAACGGAGCTCCCCTGGATGTGGGCGGGACACCACGTGCTTCCTCTCGAGTGGAGACGGGTATGTCGGGGAACTTCTTGAGTTGCAGCAAGGGTGTGAAGGACCCTTTGGAAGTTCCAGTGGTTAGACGTGATTAGCCTCGACAAGCCTCAGCGGAAATGGGCCTCATCTCGCCTGGAGGGCAAAACCTCCTGGATTTTCTCGAGTTGCGGCAGGTGCTCTAGACTTACGACGGGGACCTCAGGGACCCGCTCTGGTGGCCTCAGGAAAGGCCAGTCCCCATGCGAGTTCCTCGGGGGCCTCTCGGGATTCCTCTCCCGTCGATGCCGGGGCCTAAGACCTTGTGTGGAGTCGGGGCCGGAACCTGAGGATTCCTCTCCAGTGCTGACATGGATCTTGGGGTACTTCTGGAGTCTCCCCAGGGGAGTCAGTCCTCGTCTCGAATGCGGGCATGCATTGCGCTTTCCTCCAGAGCGGTAGCAGCAGTGTCTCGCAGTCCGCCGCGTAGATCAAAGGATCTATGGTTTTCCCTCGAGTCTTTCCCACGAGGCTTTCCCACGAGGCTTTCCCACAGGGCTGTCCCACGTGCACACGTGGTGGGAGTCGATCCTCGGCTTGAACGTCAAGGCAGTGCAGGGAAAACAGGTTCCTCTGGAATGGACTGACACATCTGGGGGACTCTTGGAATGGTGGCACGACCCTGGAGTTCCTCTCGCCTTTCCTGTGGAGAGCGCCTCCTCTTGAGTTGCGACGGGAACACCGGGAATTCTTTCCCTACGAAACAGGGAAAGGATCCCTCATCTCGAGCTAGGAGGCGGAAATGGGGCTCCCCTGGATATGTGCGGGACCCACGTGCTTCCTCTCGAGTGGAGACGGGTATGTCGGGGAACTTCTTGAGTTGCAGCAAGGGTGTGAAGGACCCTTTGGAAGTTCCAGTGGTTAGACGTGATTAGCCTCGAGAAGCCTCAGCGGAAATGGGCCTCATCTCGCCTGGAGGGCAAAACCTCCTGGATTTTCTCGAGTTGCGGCAGGTGCTCTCGACTTACGACGGGGACCTCAGGGAACCGCTCTGGTGGCCTCAGGAAAGGCCAGGCCCCATGCGAGTTCCTCGGGGGCCTCTCGGGATTCCTCTCCCGTCGATGCCGGGGCCTAAGACCTTGTGTGGAATCGGGGCCGGAACCTGAGGATTCCTCTCCAGTGCTGACATGGATCTTGGGGTACTTCTGGAGTCTCCCCAGGGGAGTCAGTCCTCGTCTCGAATGCGGGCATGCACTTGCGCTTTCCTCCAGAGCGGTAGCAGCAGTGTCACGCAGTCCGCCGCGTGGATCAAAGGATCTATGGTTTTCCCTCGAGTCTTTCCCACGAGGCTTTCCCACGAGGCTTTCCCACAGGGCTGTCCCACGTGCACACGTGGTGGGAGTCGATCCTCGGCTTGAACGTCAAGGCAGTGCAGGGAAAACAGGTTCCTCTGGAATGGACTGACACATCTGGGGGACTCTTGGAATGGTGGCACGACCCTGGAGTTCCTCTCGCCTTTCCTGTGGAGAGCGCCTCCTCTTGAGATGCGACGGGAACCCCGGGAATTCTTTCCCTACGAAACAGGGAAAGGATCCCTCATCTCGAGCTAGGAGGCGGAAACGGGGCTCCCCTGGATGTGTGCTGGACCCACGTGCTTCCTCTCGAGTGGAGACGGGTATGTCGGGGAACTTCTTGAGTTGCAGCAAGGGTGTGAAGGACCCTTTGGAAGTTCCAGTGGTTAGATGTGATTGGCCTCGAGAAGCCTCAGCGGAAATGGGCCTCATCTCGCCTGGAGGGCAAAACCTCCTGGATTTTCTCGAGTTGCGGCAGGTGCTCTCGACTTACGACGGGGACCTCAGGGAACCGCTCTGGTGGCCTCAGGAAAGGCCAGTCCCCATGCGAGTTCCTCGGGGGCCTCTCGGGATTCCTCTCCCGTCGATGCCGGGGCCTAAGACCTTGTGTGGAGTCGGGGCCGGAACCTGAGGATTCCTCTCCAGTGCTGACATGGATCTTGGGGTACTTCTGGAGTCTCCCCAGGGGAGTCAGTCCTCGTCTCGAATGCGGGCATGCATTGCGCTTTCCTCCAGAGCGGTAGCAGCAGTGTCACGCAGTCCGCCGCGTCGATCAAAGGATCTATGGTTTTCCCTCGAGTCTTTCCCACGAGGCTTTCCCACGAGGCTTTCCTACAGGGCTGTCCCACGTGCACACGTGGTGGGAGTCGATCCTCGGCTTGAACGTCAAGGCAGTGAAGGGAAAACAGGTTCCTCTGGAATGGACTGACACATCTGGGGGACTCTTGGAATGGTGGCACGACCCTGGAGTTCCTCTCGCCTTTCCTGTGGAGAGCGCCTCCTCTTGAGATGCGACGGGAACGCCGGGAATTCTTTCCGTACGAAACAGGGAAAGGATCCCTCATCTCGAGCTAGGAGGCGGAAACGGGGCTCCCCTGGATGTGTGCGGGACCCCACGTGCTTCCTCTCGAGTGGAGACGGGTATGTCGGGGAACTTCTTGAGTTGCAGCAAGGGTGTGAAGGATCCTTTGGAAGTTCCAGTGGTTAGACGTGATTGGCCTCGAGAAGCCTCAGCGGAAATGGGCCTCATCTCGCCTGGAGGGCAAAACCTCCTGGATTTTCTTGAGTTGCGGCAGGTGCTCTCGACTTACGACGGGGACCTCAGGGACCCGCTCTGGTGGCCTCAGGAAAGGCCAGTCCCCATGCGAGTTCCTCGGGGGCGTCTCGGGATTCCTCTCCCGTCGATGCCGGGGCCTAAGACCTTGTGTGGAGTCGGGGCCGGAACCTGAGGATTCCTCTCCAGTGCTGACATGGATCTTGGGTTACTTCTGGAGTCTCCCAGGGGAGTCAGTCCTCGTCTCGAATGCGGGCATGCACTTGCGCTTTCCTCCAGAGCGGTAGCAGCAGTGTCACGCAGTCCGCCGCGTGGAGCAAAGGATCTATGGTTTTCCCTCGAGTCTTTCCCACGAGGCTTTCCCACGAGGCTTTCCCACAGGGCTGTCCCACGTGCACACGTGGTGGGAGTCGATCCTCGGCTTGAACGTCAAGGCAGTGCAGGGAAAACAGGTTCCTCTGGAATGGACTGACACATCTGGGGGACTCTTGGAATGGTGGCACGACCCTGGAGTTCCTCTCGCCTTTCCTGTGGACAGCGCCTCCTCTTGAGATGCGACGGGAACGCCGGGAATTCTTTCCCTACGAAACAGGGAAAGGATCCCTCATCTCGAGCTAGAAGTCGGAAACGGAGCTCCCCTGGATGTGGGCGGGACACCACGTGCTTCCTCTCGAGTGGAGACTGGTATGTCGGGGAACTTCTTGAGTTGCAGCAAGGGTGTGAAGGACCCTTTGGAAGTTCCAGTGGTTAGACGTGATTAGCCTCGAGAAGCCTCAGCGGAAATGGGCCTCATCTCGCCTGGAGGGCAAAACCTCCTGGATTTTCTCGAGTTGCGGCAGGTGCTCTCGACTTACGACGGGGACCTCAGGGACCCGCTCTGGTGGCCTCAGGAAAGGCCAGTCCCCATGCGACTTCCTCGGGGGCCTCTCGGCATTCCTCTCCCGTCGATGCCGGGGCCTAAGACCTTGTGTGGAGTCGGGGCCGGAACCTGAGGATTCCTCTCCAGTGCTGACATGGATCTTGGGGTACTTCTGGAGTCTCCCCAGGGGAGTCAGTCCTCGTCTCGAATGCGGGCATGCACTTGCGCTTTCCTCCAGAGCGGTAGAAGCAGTGTCACGCAGTCCGCCGCGTGGATCAAAGGATCTATGGTTTTCCCTCCAGTCTTTCCCACGAGGCTTTCCCATGAGGCTTTCCCACAGGGCTGTCCCACGTGCACACGTGGTGGGAGTCGATCCTCGGCTTGAACGTCAAGGCAGTGCAGGGAAAACAGGTTCCTCTGGAACGGACTGACACATCTGGGGGACTCTTGGAATGGTGGCACGACCCTGGAGTTCCTCTCGCCTTTCCTGTGGAGAGCGCCTCCTCTTGAGATGCGACGGGAACGCCGGGAATTCTTTCCCTACGAAACAGGGAAAGGATCCCTCATCTCGAGCTAGGAGTCGGAAACGGAGCTCCCCTGGATGTGGGCGGGACACCACGTGCTTCCTCTCGAGTGGAGACGGGTATGTCGGGGAACTTCTTGAGTTGCAGCAAGGGTGTGAAGGACCCTTTGGAATTTCCAGTGGTTAGACGTGATTAGCCTCGACAAGCCTCAGCGGAAATGGGCCTCATCTCGCCTGGAGGGCAAAACCTCCTGGATTTTCTCGAGTTGCGGCAGGTGCTCTAGACTTACGACGGGGACCTCAGGGACCCGCTCTGGTGGCCTCAGGAAAGGCCAGTCCCCATGCGAGTTCCTCGGGGGCGTCTCAGGATTCCTCTCCCGTCGATGCCGGGGCCTAAGACCTTGTGTGGAGTCAGGGCCGGAACCTGAGGATTCCTCTCCAGTGCTGACATGGATCTTGGGGTACGTCTGGAGTCTCCCCAGGGGAGTCAGTCCTCGTCTCGAATGCGGGCATGCACTTGCGCTTTCCTCCAGAGCGGTAGCAGCAGTGTCACGCAGTCCGCCGCGTGGATCAAAGGATCTATGGTTTTCCCTCGAGTCTTTCCCACGAGGCTTTCCCACGAGGCTTTCCCACAGAGCTGTCCCACGTGCACACGTGGTGGGAGTCGATCCTCGGCTTGAACGTCAAGGCAGTGCAGGGAAAACAGGTTCCTCTGGAATGGACTGACACATCTGGGGGACTCTTGGAATGGTGTCACGACCCTGTAGTTCCTCTCGCCTTCCCTGTGGAGAGCGCCTCCTGTTGAGATGCGACGGGAACGCCGGGAATTCTTTCCCTAAGAAACAGGGAAAGGATCCCTCATCTCGAGCTAGGAGGCGGAAACGGGGCTCCCCTGGATGTGTGCGGGACCCACGTGCTTCCTCTCGAGTGGAGACGGGTATGTCGGGGAACTTCTTGAGTTGCAGCAATGGTGTGAAGGACCCTTTGGAAATTCCAGTGGTTAGATGTGATTGGCCTCGAGAAGCCTCAGCGGAAATGGCCTCATCTCGCCTGGAGGGCAAAACCTCCTGGATTTTCTCGAGTTGCGGCAGGTGCTCTCGACTTACGACGGGGACCTCAGGGACCCGCTCTGGTGGCCTCAGGAAAGGCCAGTCCCCATGCGAGTTCCTCGGGGGCCTCTCGGGATTCCTCTCCCGTCGATGCCGGGGCCTAATACCTTGTGCGGAGTCGGGGTCGGAACCTGAGGATTCCTCTCCAGTGCTGACATGGATCTTGGGGTACTTCTGGAGTCTCCCCAGCGGAGTCAGTCCTCGTCTCGAATGCGGGCATGCATTGCGCTTTCCTCCAGAGCGGTAGCAGCAATGTCACTCAGTCCGCCGCGTAGATCAAAGGATCTATCGTTTTCCCTCGAGTCTTTCCCACGAGGCTTTCCCACGAGGCTTTCAAACAGGGCTGTCCCACGTGCACACGTGGTGGGAGTCGATCCTCGGCTTGAACGTCAAGGCAGTGCAGGGAAAACAGGTTCCTCTGGAATGGACTGACACATCTGGGGGACTCTTGGAATGGTGGCACGACCCTGGAGTTCCTCTCGCCTTTCCTGTGGAGAGCGCCTCCTCTTGAGATGCGACGGGAACGCCGGGAATTCTTTCCCTACGAAACAGGGAAAGGATCCCTCATCTTGAGCTAGGAGGCGGAAACGGGGCTCCCCTGGATGTGTGCGGGACCCCACGTGCTTCCTCTCGAGTGGAGACGGGTATGTCGGGGAACTTCTTGAGTTGCAGCAAGGGTGTGAAGGACCCTTTGGAAGTTCCAGTGGTTAGACGTGATTGGCCTCGAGAAGCCTCAGCGGAAATGGGCCTCATCTCGCCTGGAGGTCAAAACCTCCTGGATTTTCTCGAGTTGCGGCAGGTGCTCTCGACTTACGACGGGGACCTCAGGGACCCGCTCTGGTGGCCTCAGGAAAGGCCAGTCCCCATGCGAGTTCCTCGGGGGCCTCTCGGGATTCCTCTCCCGTCGATGCAGGGGCCTAAGACCTTGTGTGGAGTCGGGGCCGGAACCTGAGGATTCCTCTCCAGTGCTGACATGGACCTTGGGGTACTTCTGGAGTCTCCCCAGGGGATTCAGTCCTCGTCTCGAATGAGGGCATGCACTTGCGCTTTCCTCCAGAGCGGTAGCAGCAGTGTCACGCAGTCCGCCGCGTGGATCAAAGGATCTATGGTTTTCCGTCGAGTCTTTCCCATGAGGCTTTCCCACGAGGCTTGCCCACAGGGCTGTCCCACGTGCACACGTGGTGGGAGTCGATCCTCGGCTTGAACGTCAAGGCAGTGCAGGGAAAACAGGTTCCTCTGGAATGGACTGACACATCTGGGGGACTCTTGGAATGGTGGCATGACCCTGGAGTTCCTCTCGCCTTTCCTGTGGAGAGCGCCTCCTCTTGAGATGCGACGGGAACTCCGGGAATTCTTTCCCTACGAAACAGGGAAAGGATCCCTCATCTCGAGCTAGGAGGCGGAAACGGGGCTCCCCTGGATGTGTGCGGGACCCACGTTCTTCCTCTCGAGTGCAGACGGGTATGTCGGGGAACTCCTTGAGTTGCAGCAAGGGTGTGAAGGACCCTTTGGAAGTTCCAGCGTTTAGATGTGATTGACCTCGAGAAGCCTCAGCGGAAATGGGCCTCATCTCGCCTGGAGGGCAAAACCTCCTGGATTTTCTCGAGTTGCGGCAGGTGCTCTCGACTTACGACGGGGACCTCAGGGACCCGCTCTGGTGGCCTCAGGAAAGGCCAGTCCCCATGCGAGTTCCTCGGGGGCCTCTCGGGATTCCTCTCCCGTCGATGCCGGGGCCTAAGACCTTGTGTGGAGTCGGGGCCGGAACCTGAGGATTCCTCTCCAGTGCTGACATGGATCTTGGGGTACTTCTGGAGTCTCCCCAGGGGAGTCAGTCCTCGTCTCGAATGCGGGCATGCATTGCGCTTTCCTCCAGAGCGGTAGCAGCAGTGTCTCGCAGTCCGCCGCGTAGATCAAAGGATCTATGGTTTTCCCTCGAGTCTTTCCCACGAGGCTTTCCCACGAGGCTTTCCCACAGGGCTGTCCCACGTGCACACGTGGTGGGAGTCGATCCTCGGCTTGAACGTCAAGGCAGTGCAGGGAAAACAGGTTCCTCTGGAATGGACTGACACATCTGGGGGACTCTTGGAATGGTGGCACGACCCTGGAGTTCCTCTCGCCTTTCCTGTGGAGAGCGCCTCCTCTTGAGATGCGACGGGAACGCCGGGAATTCTTTCCCTACGAAACAGGGAAAGGATCCCTCATCTCGAGCTAGGAGGCGGAAATGGGGCTCCCCTGGATGTGTGCGGGACCCACGTGCTTCCTCTCGAGTGGAGACGGGTATGTCGGGGAACTTCTTGAGTTGCAGCAAGGGTGTGAAGGACCCTTTGGAAGTTCCAGTGGTTAGACATGATTAGCCTCGAGAAGCCTCAGCGGAAATGGGCCTCATCTCGCCTGGAGGGCAAAACCTCCTGGATTTTCTCGAGTTGCGGCAGATGCTCTCGACTTACGACGGGGACCTCAGGGAACCGCTCTGGTGGCCTCAGGAAAGGCCAGTCCCCATGCGAGTTCCTCGGGGGCCTCTCGGGATTCCTCTCCCGTCGATGCCGTGGCCTAAGACCTTGTGTGGAATCGGGGCCGGAACCTGAGAATTCCTCTCCAGTGCTGACATGGATCTTGGGGTACTTCTGGAGTCTCCCCAGGGGAGTCAGTCCTCGTCTCGAATGCGGGCATGCACTTGCGCTT
This sequence comes from Ovis canadensis, assembly GCF_042477335.2. Classification (NCBI taxonomy): domain Eukaryota; kingdom Metazoa; phylum Chordata; class Mammalia; order Artiodactyla; family Bovidae; genus Ovis; species Ovis canadensis. The sequence goes on from NC_091252.1 coordinate 8,405,944, forward strand.
TCCTCCAGAGCGGTAGCAGCAGTGTCACGCAGTCCGCCGCGTGGATCAAAGGATCTATGGTTTTCCCTCGAGTCTTTCCCATGAGGCTTTCCCACGAGGCTTTCCCACAGGGCTGTCCCACGTGCACACGTGGTGGGAGTCGATCCTCGGCTTGAACGTCAAGGCAGTGCAGGGAAAACAGGTTCCTCTGGAATGGACTGACACATCTGGGGGACTCTTGGAATGGTGGCACGACCCTGGAGTTCCTCTCGCCTTTCCTGTGGAGAGCGCCTCCTCTTGAGATGCGACGGGAACCCCGGGAATTCTTTCCCTACGAAACAGTGAAAGGATCCCTCATCTCGAGCTAGGAGGCGGAAACGGGGCTCCCCTGGATGTGTGCGGGACCCACGTGCTTCCTCTCGAGTGGAGACGGGTATGTCGGGGAACTTCTTGAGTTGCAGCAAGGGTGTGAAGGACCCTTTGGAAGTTCCAGTGGTTAGATGTGATTGGCCTCGAGAAGCCTCAGCGGAAATGGGCCTCATCTCGCCTGGAGGGCAAAACCTCCTGGATTTTCTCGAGTTGCGGCAGGTGCTCTCGACTTACGACGGGGACCTCTGGGAACCGCTCTGGTGGCCTCAGGAAAGGCCAGTCCCCATGCGAGTTCCTCGGGGGCCTCTCGGGATTCCTCTCCCGTCGATGCCGGGGCCTAAGACCTTGTGTGGAGTCGGGGCCGGAACCTGAGGATTCCTCTCCAGTGCTGACATGGATCTTGGGGTACTTCTGGAGTCTCCCCAGGGGAGTCAGTCCTCGTCTCGAATGCGGGCATGCATTGCGCTTTCCTCCAGAGCGGTAGCAGCAGTGTCACGCAGTCCGCTGCGTCGATCAAAGGATCTATGGTTTTCCCTCGAGTCTTTCCCACGAGGCTTTCCCACGAGGCTTTCCTACAGGGCTGTCCCACGTGCACACGTGGTGGGAGTCGATCCTCGGCTTGAACGTCAAGGCAGTGAAGGGAAAACAGGTTCCTCTGGAATGGAGTGACACATCTGTGGGACTCTTGGAATGGTGGCACGACCCTGGAGTTCCTCTCGCCTTTCCTGTGGAGAGCGCCTCCTCTTGAGATGCGACGGGAACGCCGGGAATTCTTTCCGTACGAAACAGGGAAAGGATCCCTCATCTCGAGCTAGGAGGCGGAAACGGGGCTCCCCTGGATGTGTGCGGGACACCACGTGCTTCCTCTCGAGTGGAGACGGGTATGTCGGGGAACTTCTTGAGTTGCAGCAAGGGTGTGAAGGATCCTTTGGAAGTTCCAGTGGTTAGACGTGATTGGCCTCGAGAAGCCTCAGCGGAAATGGGCCTCATCTCGCCTGGAGGGCAAAACCTCCTGGATTTTCTTGAGTTGCGGCAGGTGCTCTCGACTTACGACGGGGACCTCAGGGACCCGCTCTGGTGGCCTCAGGAAAGGCCAGTCCCCATGCGAGTTCCTCGGGGGCGTCTCGGGATTCCTCTCCCGTCGATGCCGGGGCCTAAGACCTTGTGTGGAGTCGGGGCCGGAACCTGAGGATTCCTCTCCAGTGCTGACATGGATCTTGGGGTACTTCTGGAGTCTCCCCAGGGGAGTCAGTCCTCGTCTCGAATGCGGGCATGCACTTGCGCTTTCCTCCAGAGCGGTAGCAGCAGTGTCACGCAGTCCGCCGCGTGGAGCAAAGGATCTATGGTTTTCCCTCGAGTCTTTCCCACGAGGCTTTCCCACGAGGCTTTCCCACAGGGCTGTCCCACGTGCACACGTGGTGGGAGTCGATCCTCGGCTTGAACGTCAAGGCAGTGCAGGGAAAACAGGTTCCTCTGGAATGGACTGACACATCTGGGGGACTCTTGGAATGGTGGCACGACCCTGGAGTTCCTCTCGCCTTTCCTGTGGACAGCGCCTCCTCTTGAGATGCGACGGGAACGCCGGGAATTCTTTCCCTACGAAACAGGGAAAGGATCCCTCATCTCGAGCTAGGAAGCGGAAACGGGGCTCCCCTGGATGTGTGCGGGACACCACGTGCTTCCTCTCGAGTGCAGACGGGTATGTCGGGGAACTTCTTGAGTTGCAGCAAGGGTGTGAAGGACCCTTTGGAAGGTCCAGTGGTTAGATGAGATTGGCCTCGAGAAGCCTCAGCGGAAATGGACCTCATCTCCCCTGGAGGGCAAAACCTCCTGGATTTTCTCAAGTTGCGGCAGGTGCTCTCGACTTACGACGGGGACCTCAGGGACCCGCTCTGGTGGCCTCAGGAAAGGCCAGTCCCCATGCGAGTTCTTCGGGGGCCTCTCGGGATTCCTCTCCCCTCGATGCCGTGGCCTAAGACCTTGTGTTGAGTCGGGGCCGGAACATGAGGATTCCTCTCCAGTGCTGACATGGATCTTGGGGTACTTCTGGAGTCTCCCCAGGGGAGTCAGTCCTCGTCTCGAATGCGGGCATGCACTTGCGCTTTCCTCCAGAGCGGTAGCAGCAGTGTCACGCAGTCCGCCGCATGGATCAAAGGATCTATGGTTTTCCCTCGAGTCTTTCCCACGAGGCTTTCCCACGAGTCTTTCCCACAGGGCTGTCCCACGTGCACACGTGGTGGGAGTCGATCCTCGGCTTGAACGTCAAGGCAGTGCAGGGAAAACAGGTTCCTCTGGAATGGACTGACACATCTGGGGGACTCTTGGAATGGTGGCACGACCCTGGAGTTCCTCTCGCCTTTCCTGTGGAGAGCGCCTCCTCTAGAGATGCGACGGGAACGCCGGGAATTCTTTCCCTACGAAACAGGGAAAGGATCCCTCATCTCGAGCTAGGAGGCGGAAACGGGGCTCCCCTGGATGTGTGCGGGACCCCACGTGCTTCCTCTCTAGTGGAGACGGGTATGTCGGGGAACTTCTTGAGTTGCAGCAAGGGTGTGAAGGACCATTTGGAAGTTCCAGTGGTTAGATGTGATTGGCCTCGAGAAGCCTCAGCGGAAATGGGCCTCATCTCGCCTGGAGGGCAAAACCTCCTGGATTTTCTCGAGTTGCTGCAGGTGCTCTCGACTTACGACGGGGACCTCAGGGACCCGCTCTGGTGGCCTCAGGAAAGGCCAGTCCCCATGCGAGTTCCTCGGGGGCGTCTCGGGATTCTTCTCCCGACGATACCGGGGCCTAAGACCTTGTGTGGAGTCGGGGCCAGAACCTGAGGATTCCTCTCCAGTGCTGACATGGATCTTGGGGTACTTCTGGAGTCTCCCCAGGGGAGTCAGTCCTCGTCTCGAATGCGGGCATGCACTTGCGCTTTCCTCCAGAGCGGTAGCAGCAGTGTCACGCAGTCCGCCGCGTGGATCAAAGGATCTATGGTTTTCCCTCGAGTCTTTCCCACGAGGCTTTCCCACGAGGCTTTCCCACAGGGCTGTCCCACGTGCACACGTGGTGGGAGTCTATCCTCGGCTTGAACGTCAAGTGCAGGGAAAACAGGTTCCTCTGGAATGGACTGACACATCTGGGGGACTCTTGGAATGGTGGCACGACCCTGGAGTTCCTCTCGCCTTTCCTGTGGAGAGCGCCTCCTCTTGAGATGCGACGGGAACGCCGGGAATTCTTTCCCTACGAAACAGGGAAAGGATCCCTCATCTCGAGCTAGGAGGCGGAAACGGGGCTCCCCTGGATGTGTGCGGGACCCCACGTGATTCCTCTCGAGTGGAGACGGGTATGTCGGGGAACTTCTTGAGTTGCAGCAAGGGTGTGAAGGACCCTTAGGAAGTTCCAGTGGTTAGATGTGATTGGCCTCGAGAAGCCTCAGCGGAAATGGGCCTCATCTCGCCTGTAGGGCATAACCTCCTGGATTTTCTCGAGTTGCGGCAGGTGCTCTCGACTTACGACGGGGACCTCTGGGAACCGCTCTGGTGGCCTTAGGAAAGGCCAGTCCCCATGCGAGTTCCTCGGGGCCTCTCGGGATTCCTCTCCCGTCGATGCCGGGGCCTAAGACCTTGTGGGGAGTCGGGGCCGGAACCTGAGGATTCCTCACCAGTGCTGACATGGATCTTGGGGTACTTCTGAAGTCTCCCCAGGGGAGTCAGTCCTCGTCTCGAATGCGGGCATGCACTTGCGCTTTCCTCCAGAGTGGTAGCAGCAGTGTCACGCAGTCCGCCGCGTGGATCAAATTATCTATGGTTTTCCCTCGAGTCTTTCCCACGAGGCTTTCCCACGAGGCTTTCCCACAGGGCTGTCCCACGTGCACACGTGGTGGGAGTCGATCCTCGGCTTGTACGTCAAGGCAGTGCAGGGAAAACAGGTTCCTCTGGAATGGACTGACACATCTGGGGGACTCTTGGAATGGTGGCACGACCCTGGAGTTCCTCTCGCGTTTCCTGTGGAGAGCGCCTTCTCTTGAGATGCGACGGGAACGCCGGGAATTCTTTCCCTATGAAACAGGGAAAGGATCCCTCATCTCGAGCTAGGAGGCGGAAACGGGGCTCCCCTGGATGTGTGCGGGACACCACGTGCTTCCTTTCGAGTGCAGACGGGTATGTCGGGGAACTTCTTGAGTTGCAGCAATGGTGTGAAGGACCCTTTGGCAGTTCCAGTGGTTAGATGTGATTGGCCTCGAGAAGCCTCAGCGGAAATGGGCCTCATCTCGCCTGGAGGGCAAAACCTCCTGGATTTTCTCGAGTTGCGGCAGGTGCTCTCGACTTACGACGGGGACCTCAGGGAACCGCTCTGGTGGCCTCAGGAAAGGCCAGTCCCCATGCGAGTTCCTCGGGGGCCTCTAGGGATTCCTCTCCCGTCGATGCCGGGGCCTAAGACCTTGTGTGGAGTCGGGGCCGGAACCTGAGGATTCCTCTCCAGTGCTGACATGGATCTTGGGGTACTTCTGGAGTCTCCCCAGGGGAGTCAGTCCTCGTCTCGAATGCGGGAATGCATTGCGCTTTCCTCCAGAGCGGTAGCAGCAGTGTCACGCAGTCCGCCCCGTTGATCAAAGGATCTATGGTTTTCCCTTGAGTCTTTCCCACGAGGCTTTCCCACGAGGCTTTCCCACAGGGCTGTCCCACGTGCACACGTGGTGGGAGTCGATCCTCGGCTTGAACGTCAAGGCAGTGCAGGGAAAACAGGTTCCTCTGGAATGGACTGACACATCTGGGGGACTCTTGGAATGGTGGCACGACCCTGGAGTTCCTCTCGCCTTTCCTGTGGAGAGCGCCTCCTCTTGAGATGCGACGGGAACGCCGGGAATTCTTTCCGTACGAAACAGGGAAAGGATCCCTCATCTCGAGCTAGGAGGCGGAAACGGGGCTCCCCTGGATGTGTGCGGGACACCACGTGCTTCCTCTCGAGTGGAGACGGGTATGTCGGGGAACTTCTTGAGTTGCAGCAAGTGTGTGAAGGACCCTTTGGAAGTTCCAGTGGTTAGATGTGGTTGGCCTCGAGAAGCCTCAGCGGAAATGGGCCTCATCTCGCCTGGAGGGCAAAACCTCCTGGATTTTCTCGAGTTGCGGCAGGTGCTCTCGACTTACGACGGGGACCTCAGGGACCCGCTCTGGTGGCCTCAGGAAAGGCCAGTCCCCATGCGAGTTCCTCGGGGGCCTCTCGGGATTCCTCTCCCGTCGATGCCGGGGCCTAAGACCTTGTGTGGAGTCGGGGCCGGAACCTGAGGATTCCTCTCCAGTGCTGACATGGATCTTGGGGTACTTCTGGAGTCTCCCCAGGGGAGTCAGTCCTCGTCTCGAATGCGGGCATGCACTTGCGCTTTCCTCCAGAGCGGTAGTAGCAGTGTCACGCAGTCCGCCGCGTGGATCAAAGGATCTATGGTTTTCCCTCGAGTCTTTCCCACGAGTCTTTCCCACGAGGCTTTCCCACAGGGCTGTCCCACGTGCACACGTGGTGGGAGTCGATCCTCGGCTTGAAAGTCAAGGCAGTGCAGGGAAAACAGGTTCCTCTGGAATGGACTGACACATCTGGGGGACTCTTGGAATGGTGGCACGACCCTGGAGTTCCTCTCGCCTTTCCTGTGGAGAGCACCTCCTCTTGAGATGCGACGGGAACGCCGGGAATTCTTTCCCTACGAAACAGGGAAAGGATCCCTCATCTCGAGCTAGGAGGCGGAAACGGGGCTCCCCTGGATGTGTGCGGGACCCCACGTGCTTCCTCTCGAGTGGAGACGGGTATGTCGGGGAACTTCTTGAGTTGCAGCAAGGGTGTGAAGGACCCTTTGGAAGTTCCAGTGGTTAGACGTGATTGGCCTCGAGAAGCCTCAGCGGAAATGGGCCTCATCTCGCCTGGAGGGCAAAACCTCCTGGATTTTCTCGAGTTGCGGCAGGTGCTCTCGACTTACGACGGGGACCTCAGGGACCCGCTCTGGTGGCCTCAGGAAAGGCCAGTCCCCATGCGAGTTCCTCGGGGGCCTCTCGGGATTCCTCTCCCGTCGATGCAGGGGCCTAAGACCTTGTGTGGAGTCGGGGCCGGAACCTGAGGATTCCTCTCCAGTGCTGACATGGACCTTGGGGTACTTCTGGAGTCTCCCCAGGGGAGTCAGTCCTCGTCTCGAATGAGGGCATGCACTTGGGCTTTCCTCCAGAGCGGTAGCAGCAGTGTCACGCAGTCCGCCGCGTGGATCAAAGGATCTATGGTTTTCCGTCGAGTCTTTCCCATGAGGCTTTCCCACGAGGCTTGCCCACAGGGCTGTCCCACGTGCACACGTGGTGGGAGTCGATCCTCGGCTTGAACGTCAAGGCAGTGCAGGGAAAACAGGTTCCTCTGGAATGGACTGACACATCTGGGGGACTCTTGGAATGGTGGCACGACCCTGGAGTTCCTCTCGCCTTTCCTGTGGAGAGCGCCTCCTCTTGAGATGCGACGGGAACGCCGGGAATTCTTTCCCTACGAAACAGGGAAAGGATCCCTCATCTCGAGCTAGGAGGCGGAAACGGGGCTCCCCTGGATGTGTGCGGGACACCACGTGCTTCCTCTCGAGTGCAGACGGGTATGTCGGGGAACTTCTTGAGTTGCAGCAAGGGTGTGAAGGACCCTTTGGAAGGTCCAGTGGTTAGATGAGATTGGCCTCGAGAAGCCTCAGCGGAAATGGACCTCATCTCCCCTGGAGGGCATAACCTCCTGGATTTTCTCAAGTTGCGGCAGGTGCTCTCGACTTACGACGGGGACCTCAGGGACCCGCTCTGGTGGCCTCAGGAAAGGCCAGTCCCCATGCGATTTCCTCGGGGGCCTCTCGGGATTCCTCTCCCCTCGATGCCGTGGCCTAAGACCTTGTGTTGAGTCGGGGCCGGAACATGAGGATTCCTCTCCAGTGCTGACATGGATCTTGGGGTACTTCTGGAGTCTCCCCAGGGGAGTCAGTCCTCGTCTCGAATGCGGGCATGCACTTGCGCTTTCCTCCAGAGCGGTAGCAGCAGTGTCACGCAGTCCGCCGCATGGATCAAAGGATCTATGGTTTTCCCTCGAGTCTTTCCCACGAGGCTTTCCCACGAGTCTTTCCCACAGGGCTGTCCCACGTGCACACGTGGTGGGAGTCGATCCTCGGCTTGAACGTCAAGGCAGTGCAGGGAAAACAGGTTCCTCTGGAATGGACTGACACATCTGGGGGACTCTTGGAATGGTGGCACGACCCTGGAGTTCCTCTCGCCTTTCCTGTGAAGAGCGCCTCCTCTTGAGATGCGACGGGAACGCCGGGAATTCTTTCCCTACGAAACAGGGAAAGGATCCCTCATCTCGAGCTAGGAGGCGGAAACGGGGCTCCCCTGGATGTGTGCGGGACCCCACGTGCTTCCTCTCGAGTGGAGACGGGTATGTCGGGGAACTTCTTGAGTTGCAGCAAGGGTGTGAAGGACCATTTGGAAGTTCCAGTGGTTAGATGTGATTGGCCTCGAGAAGCCTCAGCGGAAATGGGCCTCATCTCGCCTGGAGGGCAAAACCTCCTGGATTTTCTCGAGTTGCTGCAGGTGCTCTCGACTTACGACGGGGACCTCAGGGACCCGCTCTGGTGGCCTCAGGAAAGGCCAGTCCCCATGCGAGTTCCTCGGGGGCGTCTCGGGATTCCTCTCCCGACGATACCGGGGCCTAAGACCTTGTGTGGAGTCGGGGCCAGAACCTGAGGATTCCTCTCCAGTGCTGACATGGATCTTGGGGTACTTCTGGAGTCTCCCCAGGGGAGTCAGTCCTCGTCTCGAATGCGGGCATGCACTTGCGCTTTCCTCCAGAGCGGTAGCAGCAGTGTCACGCAGTCCGCCGCGTGGATCAAAGGATCTATGGTTTTCCCTCGAGTCTTTCCCACGAGGCTTTCCCACGAGGCTTTCCCACAGGGCTGTCCCACGTGCACACGTGGTGGGAGTCTATCCTCGGCTTGAACGTCAAGTGCAGGGAAAACAGGTTCCTCTGGAATGGACTGACACATCTGGGGGACTCTTGGAATGGTGGCACGACCCTGGAGTTCCTCTCGCCTTTCCTGTGGAGAGCGCCTCCTCTTGAGATGCGACGGGAACGCCGGGAATTCTTTCCCTACGACACAGGGAAAGGATCCCTCATCTCGAGCTAGGAGGCGGAAACGGGGCTCCCCTGGATGTGTGCGGGACCCACGTGCTTCCTCTCGAGTGGAGACGGGTATGTCGGGGAACTTCTTGAGTTGCAGCAAGGGTGTGAAGGACCCTTTGGAAGTTCCAGTGGTTAGACGTGATTAGCCTCGAGAAGCCTCAGCGGAAATGGGCCTCATCGCGCCTGGAGGGCAAAACCTCCTGGATTTTCTCGAGTTGCGGCAGGTGCTCTCGACTTACGAGGGGGACCTCAGGGACCCGCTCTGGTGGCCTCAGGAAAGGCCAGTCCCCATGCGAGTTCCTCGGGGGCCTGTCCGGATTCCTCTCCCGTCGATGCCGGGGCCTAAGACCTTGTGTGGAGTCGAGGCCGGAACCTGAGGATTCCTCTCCAGTGCTGACATGGATCTTGGGGTACGTCTGGAGTCTCCCCAGGGGAGTCAGTCCTCGTCTCGAATGCGGGCATGCACTTGCGCTTTCCTCCAGAGCGGTAGCAGCAGTGTCACGCAGTCCGCCGCGTGGATCAAAGGATCTATGGTTTTCCCTCGAGTCTTTCCCACGAGGCTTTCCCACGAGGCTTTCAAACAGGGCTGTCCCACGTGCACACGTGGTGGGAGTCGATCCTCGGCTTGAACGTCAAGGCAGTGCAGGGAAAACAGGTTCCTCTGGAATGGACTGACACATCTGGGGGACTCTTGGAATGGTGTCACGACCCTGGAGTTCCTCTCGCCTTTCCTGTGGAGAGCGCCTCCTCTTGAGATGCGACGGGAACGCCGGGAATTCTTTCCCTACGAAACAGGGAAAGGATCCCTCATCTCGAGCTAGGAGGCGGAAACGGGGCTCCCCTGGATGTGTGCGGGACCCACGTGCTTCCTCTCGAGTGGAGACGGGTATGTCGGGGAACTTCTTGAGTTGCAGCAAGGGTGTGAAGGACCATTTGGAAGTTCCAGTGGTTAGATGTGATTGGCCTCGAGAAGCCTCAGCGGAAATGGGCCTCATCTCGCCTGGAGGGCAAAACCTGCTGGATTTTCTCGAGTTGCTGCAGGTGCTCTCGACTTACGACGGGGACCTCAGGGACCCGCTCTGGTGGCCTCAGGAAAGGCCAGTCCCCATGCGAGTTCCTCGGGGGCGTCTCGGGATTCCTCTCCCGACGATACCGGGGCCTAAGACCTTGTGTGGAGTCGGGGCCAGAACCTGAGGATTCCTCTCCAGTGCTGACATGGATCTTGGGGTACTTCTGGAGTCTCCCCAGGGGAGTCAGTCCTCGTCTCGAATGCGGGCATGCACTTGCGCTTTCCTCCAGAGCGGTAGCAGCAGTGTCACGCAGTCCGCCGCGTGGATCAAAGGATCTATGGTTTTCCCTCGAGTCTTTCCCACGAGGCTTTCCCACGAGGCTTTCCCACAGGGCTGTCCCACGTGCACACGTGGTGGGAGTCTATCCTCGGCTTGAACGTCAAGTGCAGGGAAAACAGGTTCCTCTGGAATGGACTGACACATCTGGGGGACTCTTGGAATGGTGGCACGACCCTGGAGTTCCTCTCGCCTTTCCTGTGGAGAGCGCCTCCTCTTGAGATGCGACGGGAACGCCGGGAGTTCTTTCCCTACGAAACAGGGAAAGGATCCCTCATCTCGAGCTAGGAGGCGGAAACGGGGCTCCCCTGGATGTGTGCGGGACCCCACGTGATTCCTCTCGAGTGGAGACGGGTATGTCGGGGAACTTCTTGAGTTGCAGCAAGGGTGTGAAGGACCCTTTGGAAGTTCCAGTGGTTAGATGTGATTGGCCTCGAGAAGCATCAGCGGAAATGGGCCTCATCTCGCCTGTAGGGCATAACCTCCTGGATTTTCTAGAGTTGCGGCAGGTGCTCTCAACTTACGACGGGGACCTCAGGGAACCGCTCTGGTGGCCTCAGGAAAGGCCAGTCCCCATGCGAGTTCCTCGGGGGCGTCTCGGGATTCCTCTCCCGACGATACCGGGGCCTAAGACCTTGTGTGGAGTCGGGGCCAGAACCTGAGGATTCCTCTCCAGTGCTGACATGGATCTTGGGGTACTTCTGGAGTCTCCCCAGGGGAGTCAGTCCTCGTCTCGAATGCGGGCATGCACTTGCGCTTTCCTCCAGAGCGGTAGCAGCAGTGTCACGCAGTCCGCCGCATGGATCAAAGGATCTATGGTTTTCCCTCGAGTCTTTCCCACGAGGCTTTCCCACGAGTCTTTCCCACAGGGCTGTCCCACGTGCACACGTGGTGGGAGTCGATCCTCGGCTTGAACGTCAAGGCAGTGCAGGGAAAACAGGTTCCTCTGGAATGGACTGACACATCTGGGGGACTCTTGGAATGGTGGCACGACCCTGGAGTTCCTCTCGCCTTTCCTGTGGAGAGAGCCTCCTCTTGAGATGCGACGGGAACGCCGGGAATTCTTTCCCTACGAAACAGGGAAAGGATCCCTCATCTCGAGCTAGGAGGCGGAAACGGGGCTCCCCTGGATGTGTGCGGGACCCCACGTGCTTCCTCTCGAGTGGAGACGGGTATGTTTGGGAACTTCTTGAGTTGCAGCAAGGGTGTGAAGGACCCTTTGGAAGTTCCAGTGGTTAGACGTGATTGGCCTCGAGAAGCCTCAGCGGAAATGGGCCTCATCTCGCCTGGAGGGCAAAACCTCCTGGATTTTGTCGAGTTGCGGCAGGTGCTCTCGACTTACGACGGGGACCTCAGGGAACCGCTCTGGTGGCCTCAGGAAAGGCCAGTCCCCATGCGAGTTCCTCGGGGGCCTCTCGGGATTCCTCTCCCGTCGATGCCGGGGCCTAAGACCTTGTGTGGAGTCGGGGCTGGAACCTGAGGATTCCTCTCCAGTGCTGACATGGATCTTGGGGTACGTCTGGAGTTTCCCCAGGGGAGTCAGTCCTCGTCTCGAATGCGGGCATGCATTGCGCTTTCCTCCAGAGCGGTAGCAGCAGTGTCACGCAGTCCGCCGCTTGGATCAAAGGATTTATGGTTTTCCCTCGAGTCTTTCCCACGAGGCTTTCCCACGAGGCTTTCCCACAGGGCTGTCCCACGTGCACACGTGGTGGGAGTCGATCCTCGGCTTGAACGTCAAGGCAGTGCAGGGAAAACAGGTTCCTCTGGAATGGACTGACACATCTGGGGGACTCTTGGAATGGTGGCACGACCCTGGAGTTCCTCTCGCCTTTCCTGTGGAGAGCGCCTCCTCTTGAGATGCGACGGGAACGCCGGGAATTCTTTCCCTACGAAACAGGGAAAGGATCCCTCATCTCGAGCTAGGAGGCGGAAACGGGGCTCCCCTGGATGTGTGCGGGACCCACGTGCTTCCTCTCGAGTGGAGACGGGTATGTCGGGGAACTTCTTGAGTTGCAGCAAGGGTGTGAAGGACCCTTTGGAAGTTCCAGTGGTTAGACGTGATTAGCCTCGAGAAGCCTCAGCGGAAATGGGCCTCATCTCGCCTGGAGGGCAAAACCTCCTGGATTTTCTCGAGTTGCGGCAGGTGCTCTCGACTTACGACGGGGACCTCAGGGACCCGCTCTGGTGGCCTCAGGAAAGGCCAGTCCCCATGCGAGTTCCTCGGGGGCCTCTCGGGATTCCTCTCCCGTCGATGCCGGGGCCTAAGACCTTGTGTGGAGTCGGGGCCGGAACCTGAGGATTCCTCTCCAGTGCTGACATGGATCTTGGGGTACTTCTGGAGTCTCCCCAGGGGAGTCAGTCCTCGTCTCGAATGCGGGCATGCACTTGCGCTTTCCTCCAGAGCGGTAGAAGCAGTGTCACGCAGTCCGCCGCGTGGATCAAAGGATCTATGGTTTTCCCTCGAGTCTTTCCCACGAGGCTTTCCCATGAGGCTTTCCCACAGGGCTGTCCCACGTGCACACGTGGTGGGAGTCGATCCTCGGCTTGAACGTCAAGGCAGTGCAGGGAAAACAGGTTCCTCTGGAACGGACTGACACATCTGGGGGACTCTTGGAATGGTGGCACGACCCTGGAGTTCCTCTCGCCTTTCCTGTGGAGAGCGCCTCCTCTTGAGATGCGACGGGAACGCCGGGAATTCTTTCCCTACGAAACAGGGAAAGGATCCCTCATCTCGAGCTAGGAGACGGAAACGGAGCTCCCCTGGATGTGGGCGGGACACCACGTGCTTCCTCTCGAGTGGAGACGGGTATGTCGGGGAACTTCTTGAGTTGCAGCAAGGGTGTGAAGGACCCTTTGGAAGTTCCAGTGGTTAGACGTGATTAGCCTCGACAAGCCTCAGCGGAAATGGGCCTCATCTCGCCTGGAGGGCAAAACCTCCTGGATTTTCTCGAGTTGCGGCAGGTGCTCTAGACTTACGACGGGGACCTCAGGGACCCGCTCTGGTGGCCTCAGGAAAGGCCAGTCCCCATGCGAGTTCCTCGGGGGCGTCTCAGGATTCCTCTCCCGTCGATGCCGGGGCCTAAGACCTTGTGTGGAGTCAGGGCCGGAACCTGAGGATTCCTCTCCAGTGCTGACATGGATCTTGGGGTACGTCTGGAGTCTCCCCAGGGGAGTCAGTCCTCGTCTCGAATGCGGGCATGCACTTGCGCTTTCCTCCAGAGCGGTAGCAGCAGTGTCACGCAGTCCGCCGCGTGGATCAAAGGATCTATGGTTTTCCCTCGAGTCTTTCCCACGAGGCTTTCCCACGAGGCTTTCAAACAGGGCTGTCCCACGTGCACACGTGGTGGGAGTCGATCCTCGGCTTGAACGTCAAGGCAGTGCAGGGAAAACAGGTTCCTCTGGAATGGACTGACACATCTGGGGGACTCTTGGAATGGTGTCACGACCCTGGAGTTCCTCTCGCCTTTCCTGTGGAGAGCGCCTCCTCTTGAGATGCGACGGGAACGCCGGGAATTCTTTCCCTACGAAACAGGGAAAGGATCCCTCATCTCGAGCTAGGAGGCGTAAACGGGGCTCCCCTGGATGTGTGCGGGACCCACGTGCTTCCTCTCGAGTGGAGACGGGTATGTCGGGGAACTTCTTGAGTTGCAGCAATGGTGTGAAGGACCCTTTGGAAGTTCCAGTGGTTAGATGTGGTTGGCCTCGAGAAGCCTCAGCGGAAATGGGCCTCATCTCGCCTGGAGGGCAAAACCTCCTGGATTTTCTCGAGTTGCGGCAGGTGCTCTCGACTTACGACGGGGACCTCAGGGACCCGCTCTGGTGGCCTCAGGAAAGGCCAGTCCCCATGCGAGTTCCTCGGGGGCCTCTCGGGATTCCTCTCCCTTCGATGCCGGGGCCTAAGACCTTGTGTGGAGTCGGGGCCGGAACCTGAGGATTCCTCTCCAGTGCTGACATGGATCTTGGGGTACTTCTGGAGTCTCCCCAGGGGAGTCAGTCCTCGTCTCGAATGCGGGCATGCACTTGCGCTTTCCTCCAGAGCGGTAGTAGCAGTGTCACGCAGTCCGCCGCGTGGATCAAAGGATCTATGGTTTTCCCTCGAGTCTTTCCCACGAGTCTTTCCCACGAGGCTTTCCCACAGGGCTGTCCCACGTGCACACGTGGTGGGAGTCGATCCTCGGCTTGAACGTCAAGGCAGTGCAGGGAAAACAGGTTCCTCTGGAATGGACTGACACATCTGGGGGACTCTTGGAATGGTGGCACGACCCTGGAGTTCCTCTCGCCTTTCCTGTGGAGAGCACCTCCTCTTGAGATGCGACGGGAACGCCGGGAATTCTTTCCCTACGAAACAGGGAAAGGATCCCTCATCTCGAGCTAGGAGGCGGAAACGGGGCTCCCCTGGATGTGTGCGGGACCCCACGTGCTTCCTCTCGAGTGGAGACGGGTATGTCGGGGAACTTCTTGAGTTGCAGCAAGGGTGTGAAGGACCCTTTGGAAGTTCCAGTGGTTAGATGTGATTGGCCTCGAGAAGCCTCAGCGGAAATGGGCCTCATCTCGCCTGGAGGGCAAAACCTCCTGGATTTTCTCGAGTTGCGGCAGGTGCTCTCGACTTACGACGGGGACCTCAGGGACCCGCTCTGGTGGCCTCAGGAAAGGCCAGTCCCCATGCGAGTTCCTCGGGGGCCTCTCGGGATTCCTCTCCCGTCGATGCCGGGGCCTAAGACCTTGTGTGGAGTCGGGGCCGGAACCTGAGGATTCCTCTCCAGTGCTGACATGGACCTTGGGGTACTTCTGGAGTCTCCCCAGGGGAGTCAGTCCTCGTCTCGAATGAGGGCATGCACTTGCGCTTTCCTCCAGAGCGGTAGCAGCAGTGTCACGCAGTCCGCCGCGTGGATCAAAGGATCTATGGTTTTCCGTCGAGTCTTTCCCACGAGGCTTTCCCACGAGGCTTTCCCACAGGGCTGTCCCACGTGCACACGTGGTGGGAGTCGATCCTCGGCTTGAACGTCAAGGCAGTGCAGGGAAAACAGGTTCCTCTGGAATGGACTGACACATCTGGGGGACTCTTGGAATGGTGGCATGACCCTGGAGTTCCTCTCGCCTTTCCTGTGGAGAGCGCCTCCTCTTGAGATGCGACGGGAACTCCGGGAATTCTTTCCCTACGAAACAGGGAAAGGATCCCTCATCTCGAGCTAGGAGGCGGAAACGGGGCTCCCCTGGATGTGTGCGGGACCCACGTTCTTCCTCTCGAGTGCAGACGGGTATGTCGGGGAACTCCTTGAGTTGCAGCAAGGGTGTGAAGGACCCTTTGGAAGTTCCAGCGTTTAGATGTGATTGACCTCGAGAAGCCTCAGCGGAAATGGGCCTCATCTCGCCTGGAGGGCAAAACCTCCTGGATTTTCTCGAGTTGCGGCAGGTGCTCTCGACTTACGACGGGGACCTCAGGGACCCGCTCTGGTGGCCTCAGGAAAGGCCAGTCTCCATGCGAGTTCCTCGGGGGCCTCTCGGGATTCCTCTCCCGTCGATGCCGGGGCCTAAGACCTTGTGTGGAGTCGGGGCCGGAACCTGAGGATTCCTCTCCAGTGCTGACATGGATCTTGGGGTACTTCTGGAGTCTCCCCAGGGGAGTCAGTCCTCGTCTCGAATGCGGGCATGCATTGCGCTTTCCTCCAGAGCGGTAGCAGCAGTGTCACGTGTCCGCCGCGTCGATCAAAGGATCTATGATTTTCCCTCGAGTCTTTCCCACGAGGCTTTCCCACGAGGCTTTCCTACAGGGCTGTCCCACGTGCACACGTGGTGGGAGTCGATCCTCGGCTTGAACGTCAAGGCAGTGAAGGGAAAACAGGTTCCTCTGGAATGGAGTGACACATCTGGGGGACTCTTGGAATGGTGGCACGACCCTGGAGTTCCTCTCGCCTTTCCTGTGGAGAGCGCCTCCTCTTGAGATGCGACGGGAACGCCGGGAATTCTTTCCGTACGAAACAGGGAAAGGATCCCTCATCTCGAGCAAGGAGGCGGAAACGGGGCTCCCCTGGATGTGTGCGGGACCCCACGTGCTTCCTCTCGAGTGGAGACGGGTATGTCGGGGAACTTCTTGAGTTGCAGCAAGGGTGCGAAGGATCCTTTGGAAGTTCCAGTGGTTAGACGTGATTGGCCTCGAGAAGCCTCAGCGGAAATAGGCCTCATCTCGCCTGGAGGGCAAAACCTCCTGGATTTTCTTGAGTTGCGGCAGGTGCTCTCGACTTACGACGGGGACCTCAGGGACCCGCTCTGGTGGCCTCAGGAAAGGCCAGTCCCCATGCGAGTTCCTCGGGGGCGTCTCGGGATTCCTCTCCCGTCGATGCCGGGGCCTAAGACCTTGTGTGGAGTCGGGGCCGGAACCTGAGGATTCCTCTCCAGTGCTGACATGGATCTTGGGGTACTTCTGGAGTCTCCCCAGGGGAGTCAGTCCTCGTCTCGAATGCGGGCATGCACTTGCGCTTTCCTCCAGAGCGGTAGCAGCAGTGTCACGCAGTCCGCCGCGTGCATCAAAGGATCTATGGTTTTCCCTCGAGTCTTTCCCACGAGGCTTTCCCACGAGGCTTTCCCACAGGGCTGTCCCACGTGCACACGTGGTGGGAGTCGATCCTCGGCTTGAACGTCAAGGCAGTGCAGGGAAAACAGGTTCCTCTGGAATGGACTGACACATCTGGGGGACTCTTGGAATGGTGGCACGACCCTGGAGTTCCTCTCGCCTTTCCTGTGGAGAGCGCCTCCTCTTGAGATGCGACGGGAACGCCGGGAATTCTTTCCCTACGAAACAGGGAAAGGATCCCTCATCTCGAGCTAGGAGGCGGAAACGGGGCTCCCCTGGATGTGTGCGGGACACCACGTGCTTCCTCTCGAGTGGAGACGGGTATGTCGGGGAACTTCTTGAGTTGCAGCAAGGGTGTGAAGGACCCTTTGGAAGGTCCAGTGGTTAGATGAGATTGGCCTCGAGAAGCCTCAGCGGAAATGGACCTCATCTCCCCTGGAGGGCATAACCTCCTGGATTTTCTCAAGTTGCGGCAGGTGCTCTCGACTTACGACGGGGACCTCAGGGACCCGCTCTGGTGGCCTCAGGAAAGGCCAGTCCCCATGCGATTTCCTCGGGGGCCTCTCGGGATTCCTCTCCCCTCGATGCCGTGGCCTAAGACCTTGTGTTGAGTCGGGGCCGGAACATGAGGATTCCTCTCCAGTGCTGACATGGATCTTGGGGTACTTCTGGAGTCTCCCCAGGGGAGTCAGTCCTCGTCTCGAATGCGGGCATGCACTTGCGCTTTCCTCCAGAGCGGTAGCAGCAGTGTCACGCAGTCCGCCGCATGGATCAAAGGATCTATGGTTTTCCCTCGAGTCTTTCCCACGAGGCTTTCCCACGAGGCTTTCCCACAGGGCTGTCCCACGTGCACACGTGGTGGGAGTCGATCCTCGGCTTGAACGTCAAGGCAGTGCAGGGAAAACAGGTTCCTCTGGAATGGACTGACACATCTGGGGGACTCTTGGAATGGTGGCACGACCCTGGAGTTCCTCTCGCCTTTCCTGTGGAGAGCGCCTCCTCTTGAGATGCGACGGGAACGCCGGGAATTCTTTCCCTACGAAACAGGGAAAGGATCCCTCATCTCGAGCTAGGAGGCGGAAACGGGGCTCCCCTGGATGTGTGCGGGACCCCACGTGCTTCCTCTCGAGTGGAGACGGGTATGTCGGGGAACTTCTTGAGTTGCAGCAAGGGTGTGAAGGACCATTTGGAAGTTCCAGTGGTTAGATGTGATTGGCCTCGAGAAGCCTCAGCGGAAATGGGCCTCATCTCGCCTGGAGGGCAAAACCTCCTGGATTTTCTCGAGTTGCTGCAGGTGCTCTCGACTTACGACGGGGACCTCAGGGACCCGCTCTGGTGGCCTCAGGAAAGGCCAGTCCCCATGCGAGTTCCTCGGGGGCGTCTCGGGATTCCTCTCCCGACGATACCGGGGCCTAAGACCTTGTGTGGAGTCGGGGCCAGAACCTGAGGATTCCTCTCCAGTGCTGACATGGATCTTGGGGTACTTCTGGAGTCTCCCCAGGGGAGTCAGTCCTCGTCTCGAATGCGGGCATGCACTTGCGCTTTCCTCCAGAGCGGTAGCAGCAATGTCACGCAGTCCGCCGCGTGGATCAAAGGATCTATGGTTTTCCCTCGAGTCTTTCCCACGAGGCTTTCCCACGAGGCTTTCCCACAGGGCTGTCCCACGTGCACACGTGGTGGGAGCCGATCCTCGGCTTGAACGTCAAGGAAGTGCAGGGAAAACAGGTTCCTCTGGAATGGACTGACACATCTGGGGGACTCTTGGAATGGTGTCACGACCCTGGAATTCCTCTCGCCTTTCCTGTGGAGAGCGCCTCCTCTTGAGATGCGACGGGAACGCCGGGAATTCTCTCCCTACGAAACAGGGAAAGGATCCCTCATCTCGAGCTAGGAGGCGGAAACGGGGCTCCCCTGGATGTGTGCGGGACACCAAGTGCTTCCTCTCGAGTGGAGACGGGTATGTCGGGGAACTTCTTGAGTTGCAGCAATGGTGTGAAGGACCCTTTGGAAGTTCCAGTGGTTAGATGTGATTGGCCTCGAGAAGCCTCAGCGGAAATGGGCCTCATCTCGCCTGGAGGGCAAAACCTCCTGGATTTTCTCGAGTTGCGGCAGGTGCTCTCGACTTACGATGGGGACCTCAGGGACCCGCTCTGGTGGCCTCAGGAAAGGCCAGTCCCCATGCGAGTTCCTCGGGGGCCTCTCGGGATTCCTCTCCCGTCGATGCCGGGGCCTAAGACCTTGTGTGGAGTCGGGGCCGGAACCTGAGGATTCCGCTCCAGTGCTGACATGGATCTTGGGGTACTTCTGGAGTCTCCCCAGGGGAGTCAGTCCTCGTCTCGAATGCGGGCATGCACTTGCGCTTTCCTCCAGAGCGGTAGCAGCAGTGTCACGCAGTCCGCCGCGTGGATCAAAGGATCTATGGTTTTCCCTCGAGTCTTTCCCACGAGGCTTTCCCACGAGGCTTTCCCACAGGGCTGTCCCACGTGCACACGTGGTGGGTGTCGATCCTCGGCTTGAACGTCAAGGCAGTGCAGGGAAAACAGGTTCCTCTGGAATGGACTGACACATCTGGGGGACTCTTGGAATGGTGGCTCGACCCTGGAGTTCCTCTCGCCTTTCCTGTGGAGAGCGCCTCCTCTTGAGATGCGACGGGAACCCCGGGAATTCTTTCCCTACGAAACAGGGAAAGGATCCCTCATCTCGAGCTAGGAGGCGGAAACGGGGCTCCCCTGGATGTGTGCGGGACCCACGTGCTTCCTCTCGAGTGGAGACGGGTATGTCGGGGAACTTCTTGAGTTGCAGCAAGGGTGTGAAGGACCCTTTGGAAGTTCCAGTGGTTAGATGTGATTGGCCTCGAGAAGCCTCAGCGGAAATGGGCCTCATCTCGCCTGGAGGGCAAAACCTCCTGGATTTTCTCGAGTTGCGGCAGGTGCTCTCGACTTACGACGGGGACCTCAGGGAACCGCTCTGGTGGCCTCAGGAAAGGCCAGTCCCCATGCGAGTTCCTCGGGGGCCTCTCGGGATTCCTCTCCCGTCGATGCCGGGGCCTAAGACCTTGTGTGGAGTCGGGGCCGGAACCTGAGGATTCCTCTCCAGTGCTGACATGGATCTTGGGGTACTTCTGGAGTCTCCCCAGGGGAGTCAGTCCTCGTCTCGAATGCGGGCATGCATTGCGCTTTCCTCCAGAGCGGTAGCAGCAGTGTCACGTGTCCGCCGCGTCGATCAAAGGATCTATGATTTTCCCTCGAGTCTTTCCCACGAGGCTTTCCCACGAGGCTTTCCTACAGGGCTGTCCCACGTGCACACGTGGTGGGAGTCGATCCTCGGCTTGAACGTCAAGGCAGTGAAGGGAAAACAGGTTCCTCTGGAATGGAGTGACACATCTGGGGGACTCTTGGAATGGTGGCACGACCCTGGAGTTCCTCTCGCCTTTCCTGTGGAGAGCGCCTCCTCTTGAGATGCGACGGGAACGCCGGGAATTCTTTCCGTACGAAACAGGGAAAGGATCCCTCATCTCGAGCAAGGAGGCGGAAACGGGGCTCCCCTGGATGTGTGCGGGACCCCACGTGCTTCCTCTCGAGTGGAGACGGGTATGTCGGGGAACTTCTTGAGTTGCAGCAAGGGTGCGAAGGATCCTTTGGAAGTTCCAGTGGTTAGACGTGATTGGCCTCGAGAAGCCTCAGCGGAAATGGGCCTCATCTCGCCTGGAGGGCAAAACCTCCTGGATTTTCTTGAGTTGCGGCAGGTGCTCTCGACTTACGACGGGGACCTCAGGGACCCGCTCTGGTGGCCTCAGGAAAGGCCAGTCCCCATGCGAGTTCCTCGGGGGCGTCTCGGGATTCCTCTCCCGTCGATGCCGGGGCCTAAAACCTTGTGTGGAGTCGGGGCCGGAACCTGAGGATTCCTCTCCAGTGCTGACATGGATCTTGGGGTACTTCTGGAGTCTCCCCAGGGGAGTCAGTCCTCGTCTCGAATGCGGGCATGCACTTGCGCTTTCCTCCAGAGCGGTAGCAGCAGTGTCACGCAGTCCGCCGCGTGCATCAAAGGATCTATGGTTTTCCCTCGAGTCTTTCCCACGAGGCTTTCCCACGAGGCTTTCCCACAGGGCTGTCCCACGTGCACACGTGGTGGGAGTCGATCCTCGGCTTGAACGTCAAGGCAGTGCAGGGAAAACAGGTTCCTCTGGAATGGACTGACACATCTGGGGGACTCTTGGAATGGTGGCACGACCCTGGAGTTCCTCTCGCCTTTCCTGTGGAGAGCGCCTCCTCTTGAGATGCGACGGGAACGCCGGGAATTCTTTCCCTACGAAACAGGGAAAGGATCCCTCATCTCGAGCTAGGAGGCGGAAACGGGGCTCCCCTGGATGTGTGCGGGACACCACGTGCTTCCTCTCGAGTGGAGACGGGTATGTCGGGGAACTTCTTGAGTTGCAGCAAGGGTGTGAAGGACCCTTTGGAAGGTCCAGTGGTTAGATGAGATTGGCCTCGAGAAGCCTCAGCGGAAATGGACCTCATCTCCCCTGGAGGGCATAACCTCCTGGATTTTCTCAAGTTGCGGCAGGTGCTCTCGACTTACGACGGGGACCTCAGGGACCCGCTCTGGTGGCCTCAGGAAAGGCCAGTCCCCATGCGATTTCCTCGGGGGCCTCTCGGGATTCCTCTCCCCTCGATGCAGTGGCCTAAGACCTTGTGTTGAGTCGGGGCCGGAACATGAGGATTCCTCTCCAGTGCTGACATGGATCTTGGGGTACTTCTGGAGTCTCCCCAGGGGAGTCAGTCCTCGTCTCGAATGCGGGCATGCACTTGCGCTTTCCTCCAGAGCGGTAGCAGCAGTGTCACGCAGTCCGCCGCATGGATCAAAGGATCTATGGTTTTCCCTCGAGTCTTTCCCACGAGGCTTTCCCACGAGGCTTTCCCACAGGGCTGTCCCACGTGCACACGTGGTGGGAGTCGATCCTCGGCTTGAACGTCAAGGCAGTGCAGGGAAAACAGGTTCCTCTGGAATGGACTGACACATCTGGGGGACTCTTGGAATGGTGGCACGACCCTGGAGTTCCTCTCGCCTTTCCTGTGGAGAGCGCCTCCTCTTGAGATGCGACGGGAACGCCGGGAATTCTTTCCCTACGAAACAGGGAAAGGATCCCTCATCTCGAGCTAGGAGGCGGAAACGGGGCTCCCCTGGATGTGTGCGGGACCCCACGTGCTTCCTCTCGAGTGGAGACGGGTATGTCGGGGAACTTCTTGAGTTGCAGCAAGGGTGTGAAGGACCATTTGGAAGTTCCAGTGGTTAGATGTGATTGGCCTCGAGAAGCCTCAGCGGAAATGGGCCTCATCTCGCCTGGAGGGCAAAACCTCCTGGATTTTCTCGAGTTGCTGCAGGTGCTCTCGACTTACGACGGGGACCTCAGGGACCCGCTCTGGTGGCCTCAGGAAAGGCCAGTCCCCATGCGAGTTCCTCGGGGGCGTCTCGGGATTCCTCTCCCGACGATACCGGGGCCTAAGACCTTGTGTGGAGTCGGGGCCAGAACCTGAGGATTCCTCTCCAGTGCTGACATGGATCTTGGGGTACTTCTGGAGTCTCCCCAGGGGAGTCAGTCCTCGTCTCGAATGCGGGCATGCACTTGCGCTTTCCTCCAGAGCGGTAGCAGCAGTGTCACGCAGTCCGCCGCGTGGATCAAAGGATCTATGGTTTTCCCTCGAGTCTTTCCCACGAGGCTTTCCCACGAGGCTTTCCCACAGGGCTGTCCCACGTGCACACGTGGTGGGAGCCGATCCTCGGCTTGAACGTCAAGGAAGTGCAGGGAAAACAGGTTCCTCTGGAATGGACTGACACATCTGGGGGACTCTTGGAATGGTGTCACGACCCTGGAATTCCTCTCGCCTTTCCTGTGGAGAGCGCCTCCTCTTGAGATGCGACGGGAACGCCGGGAATTCTCTCCCTACGAAACAGGGAAAGGATCCCTCATCTCGAGCTAGGAGGCGGAAACGGGGCTCCCCTGGATGTGTGCGGGACACCAAGTGCTTCCTCTCGAGTGGAGACGGGTATGTCGGGGAACTTCTTGAGTTGCAGCAATGGTGTGAAGGACCCTTTGGAAGTTCCAGTGGTTAGATGTGATTGGCCTCGAGAAGCCTCAGCGGAAATGGGCCTCATCTCGCCTGGAGGGCAAAACCTCCTGGATTTTCTCGAGTTGCGGCAGGTGCTCTCGACTTACGATGGGGACCTCAGGGACCCGCTCTGGTGGCCTCAGGAAAGGCCAGTCCCCATGCGAGTTCCTCGGGGGCCTCTCGGGATTCCTCTCCCGTCGATGCCGGGGCCTAAGACCTTGTGTGGAGTCGGGGCCGGAACCTGAGGATTCCTCTCCAGTGCTGACATGGATCTTGGGGTACTTCTGGAGTCTCCCCAGGGGAGTCAGTCCTCATCTCGAATGCGGGCATGCACTTGCGCTTTCCTCCAGAGCGGTAGCAGCAGTGTCACGCAGTCCGCCGCGTGGAGCAAAGGATCTATGGTTTTCCCTCGAGTCTTTCCCACGAGGCTTTCCCACGAGGCTTTCCCACAGGGCTGTCCCACGTGCACACGTGGTGGGGGTCGATCCTCGGCTTGAACGTCAAGGCAGTGCAGGGAAAACAGGTTCCTCTGGAATGGACTGACACATCTGGGGGACTCTAGGAATGGTGTCTCGACCCTGGGGTTCCTCTCGCCTTTCCTGTGGAGAGCGCCTCCTCTTGAGATGCGACGGGAACGCCGGGAATTCTTTCCCTACGAAACAGGGAAAGGATCCCTCATCTCGAGCTAGGAGGCGGAAACGGGGCTCCCCTGGATGTGTGCGGGACCCCAAGTGCTTCCTCTCGAGTGGAGACGGGTATGTCGGGGAACTTCTTGAGTTGCACCAATGGTGTGAAGGACCCTTTGGAAGTTCAAGTGGTTAGATGTGATTGGCCTCGAGAAGCCTCAGCGGAAATGGGCCTCATCTCGCCTGGAGGGCAAAACCTCCTGGATTTTCTCGAGTTGCGGCAGGTGCTCTCGACTTACGACGGGGACCTCAGGGACCCGCTCTGGTGGCCTCAGGAAAGGCCAGTCCCCATGCGAGTTCCTCGGGGGCGTCTCGGGATTCCTCTCCCGTCGATGCCGGGGCCTAAGACCTTGTGTGGAGTCGGGGCCGGAACCTGAGGATTCCTCTCCAGTGCTGACATGGATCTTGGGGTACTTCTGGAGTCTCCCCAGGGGAGTCAGTACTCGTCTCGAATGCGGGCATGCACTTGCGCTTTCCTCCAGAGCGGTAGCAGCAGTGTCACGCAGTCCGCCGCGTGGATCAAAGGATCTATGGTTTTCCCTCGAGTCTTTCCCACGAGGCTTTCCCACGAGGCTTTCCCACAGGGCTGTCCCACGTGCACACGTGGTGGGAGTCGATCCTCGGCTTGAACGTCAAGGCAGTGCAGGGAAAACAGTTTCCTCTGGAATGGACTGACACATCTGGGGGACTCTTGGAATGGTGTCACGACCCTGGAGTTCCTCTCGCCTTTCCTGTGGAGAGCGCCTCCTCTTGAGATGCGACGGGAACGCCGGGAATTCTTTCCCTACGAAACAGGGAAAGGATCCCTCATCTCGAGCTAGGAGGCGGAAACGGGGCTCCCCTGGATGTGTGCGGGACACCACATGCTTCCTCTCGAGTGGAGACGGGTATGTTTGGGAACTTCTTGAGTTGCAGCAAGGGTGTGAAGGACCCTTTGGAAGTTCCAGTGGTTAGACGTGATTGGCCTCGAGAAGCCTCAGCGGAAATGGGCCTCATCTCGCCTGGAGGGCAAAACCTCCTGGATTTTCTCGAGTTGCGGCAGGTGCTCTCGACTTACGACGGGGACCTCAGGGACCCGCTCTGGTGGCCTCAGGAAAGGCCAGTCCCCATGCGAGTTCCTCGGGTGCCTCTCGGGATTCCTCTCCCGTCGATGCCGGGGCCTAAGACCTTGTGTGGAGTCGGGGCCGGAACCTGAGGATTCCTCTCCAGTGCTGACATGGATCTTGGGGTACTTCTGGAGTCTCCCCAGGGGAGTCAGTCCTCGTCTCGAATGCGGGCATGCACTTGCGCTTTCCTCCAGAGCGTAGCAGCAGTGTCACGCAGTCCGCCGCGTGGATCAAAGGATCTATGGATTTCCCTCGAGTCTTTCCCACGAGGCTTTCCCACGAGGCTTTCCCACAGGGCTGTCCCACGTGCACACGTGGTGGGAGTCGATCCTCGGCTTGAACGTCAAGGCAGTGCAGGGAAAACAGGTTCCTCTGGAATGGACTGACACATCTGGGGGACTCTTGGAATGGTGGCACGACCCTGGAGTTCCTCTCGCCTTTCCTGTGGAGAGCGCCTCCTCTTGAGATGCAACGGGAACGCCGGGAATTCTTTCCCTACGAAACAGGGAAAGGATCCCTCATCTCGAGCTAGGAGGCGGAAACGGGGCTCCCCTGGATGTGTGCGGGACCCACGTGCTTCCTCTCGAGTGGAGACGTGTATGTCTGGGAACTTCTTGAGTTGCAGCAAGGGTGTGAAGGACCCTTTGGAAGTTCCAGTGGTTAGAAGTGATTAGCCTCGAGAAGACTCAGCGGAAATGGGCCTCATCTCGCCTGGAGGGCAAAACCTCCTGGATTTTCTCGAGTTGCGGCAGGTGCTCTCGACTTACGACGGGGACCTCAGGGACCCGCTCTGGTGGCCTCAGGAAAGGCCAGTCCCCATGCGAGTTCCTCGGGGGCGTCTCGGGATTCCTCTCCCGTCGATGCCGGGGCCTAAGACCTTGTGTGGAGTCGGGGCCGGAACCTGAGGATTCCTCTCCAGTGCTGACATGGATCTTGGGGTACTTCTGGAGTCTCCCCAGGGGAGTCAGTCCTCGTCTCGAATGCGGGCATGCACTTGCGCTTTCCTCCAGAGCGGTAGCAGCAGTGTCACGCAGTCCGCCGCGTGCATCAAAGGATCTATGGTTTTCCCTCGAGTCTTTCCCACGAGGCTTTCCCACGAGGCTTTCGCACAGGGCTGTCCCACGTGCACACGTGGTGGGAGTCGATCCTCGGCTTGAACGTCAAGGCAGTGCAGGGAAAACAGGTTCCTCTGGAATGGACTGACACATCTGGGGGACTCTTGGAATGGTGGCATAACCCTGGAGTTCCTCTCGCCTTTCCTGTGGAGAGCGCCTCCCCTTGAGATGCGACGGGAACGCCGGGAATTCTTTCCCTACGAAACAGGGAAAGGATCCCTCATCTCGTGCTAGGAGGCGGAAACGGGGCTCCCCTGGATGTGTGCGGGACACCACGTGCTTCCTCTCGAGTGCAGACGGGTATGTCGGGGAACTTCTTGAGTTGCAGCAAGGGTGTGAAGGACCCTTTGGAAGGTCCAGTGGTTAGATGTGATTGGCCTCAAGAAGCCTCAGCGGAAATGGGCCTCATCTCGCCTGGAGGGCATAACCTCCTGGATTTTCTCGAGTTGCGGCAGGTGCTCTCGACTTACGACGGGGACCTCAGGGACCCGCTCTGGTGGCCTCAGGAAAGGCCAGTCCCCATGCGATTTCCTCGGGGGACTCTCGGGATTCCTCTCCCCTCGATGCCGTGGCCTAAGACCTTGTGTTCAGTCGGGGCCGGAACATGAGGATTCCTCTCCAGTGCTGACATGGATCTTGGGGTACTTCTGGAGTCTCCCCAGGGGAGTCAGACCTCGTCTGGAATGCGGGCATGCACTTGCGCTTTCCTCCAGAGCGGTAGCAGCAGTGTCACGCAGTCCGCCGCGTGGATCAAAGGATCTATGGTTTTCCCTCGAGTCTTTCCCACGAGGCTTTCCCACAGGGCTGTCCCACGTGCACACGTGGTGGGAGTCGATCCTCGGCTTGAACGTCAAGGCAGTGCAGGGAAAACAGTTTCCTCTGGAATGGACTGACACATCTGGGGGACTCTTGGAATGGTGGCACGACCCTGGAGTTCCTCTCGCCTTTCCTGTGGAGAGCGCCTCCTCTTGAGATGCGACGGGAACGCCGGGAATTCTTTCCCTACGAAACAGGGAAAGGATCCCTCATCTCGAGCTAGGAGGCGGAAACGGGGCTCCCCTGGATGTGTGCGGGACCCACGTGCTTCCTCTCGAGTGGAGACGGGTATGTCGGGGAACTTCTTGAGTTGCAGCAAGGGTGTGAAGGACCCTTTGGAAGTTCCAGTGTTTAGACGTGATTGGCCTCGAGAAGCCTCAGCGGAAATGGGCCTCATCTCGCCTGGAGGGCAAAACCTCCTGGATTTTCTCGAGTTGCGGCAGGTGCTCTCGACTTACGACGGGGACCTCAGGGACCCGCTCTGGTGGCCTCAGGAAAGGCCAGTCCCCATGCGAGTTCCTCGGGGGCCTCTCGGGATTCCTCTCCCGTCGATGCCGGGGCCTAAGACCTTGTGTGGAGTCGGGGCCGGAACCTGAGGATTCCGCTCCAGTGCTGACATGGATCTTGGGGTACTTCTGGAGTCTCCCCAGGGGAGTCAGTCCTCTTCTCGAATGCGGGCATGCACTTGCGCTTTCCTCCAGAGCGGTAGCAGCAGTGTCACGCAGTCCGCCGCGTGGATCAAAGGATCTATGGTTTTCCCTCGAGTCTTTCCCCCGAGGCTTTCCCACGAGGCGTTCTCACAGGGCTGTCCCACGTGCACACGTGGTGGGAGTCGATCCTCGGCTTGAACGTCAAGGCAGTGCAGGGAAAACTGGTTCCTCTGGAATGGACTGACACATCTGGTGGACTCTTGGAATGGTGGCACGATCCTGGAGTTCCTCTCGCCTTTCCTGTGGAGAGCGCCTCCTCTTGAGATGCGACGGGAACGCCGGGAATTCTTTCCCTATGAAACAGGGAAAGGATCCCTCATCTCGAGCTAGGAGGCGGAAACGGGGCTCCCCTGGATGTGTGAGGGACCCTCGTGCTTCCTCTCGACTGGAGACGGTTATGTCGGGGAACTTCTTGAGTTGCAGCAAGGGTGTGAAGGACCCTTTGGAAGTTCCAGTGGTTAGATGTGATTAGCCTCGAGAAGCCTCAGCGGAAATGGGCCTCATCTCGCCTGGAGGGCAAAACCTCCTGGATTTTCTCGAGTTGCGGCAGGTGCTCTCGACTTACGACGGGGACCTCAGGGACCCGCTCTGGTGGCCTAAGGAAAGGCCAGTCCCCATGCGAGTTCCTAGGGGGCCCTTAGGGATTCCTCTCCCGTCGATGCCGGGGCCTAAGACCTTGTGTGGATTCGGGTTCCGAAAGTGAGGATTATTCTCCAGTGCTGACATGGATCATGGGGTACTTCTAGAGTCTCCCCAGGGGAGTCAGTCCTCGTTTCGAATGCGGGCATGCACTTGCGCTTTCCTCCAGACCTGTAGCAGCAGTGTCACGCAGTCCGCCCCGTGCATCAAAGGATCTATGGTTTTCCCTCGAGTCTTACCCACGAGGCTTTCCCACGAGGCTTTCCCACAGGGCTGTCTAACGTGCAAACGTGGTGGGAGTCGATCCTCGGCTTGAACGTCAAGGCAGTGCAGGGCAAACAGGTTCCTCTGGAATGAACTGACACATCTGGGGGACTCTTGGAATGGTGGCACGACCCTGGAGTTCCTCTCGCCTTTCCTGTGGAGAGCGCCTCCTCTTGAGATGCGACGGGAACGCCGGGAATTCTTTCCCTACGAAACAGGGAAAGGATCCCACATCTCGAGGTGGGAGGCGGAAACGGGGCTTCCCTGGATGTGTGCGGGACCCTTGTGCTTCCTCTCGAGGGGAGACGGGTATGTCGGGGAACTTCTTGAGTTGCAGCAAGGGTTTGAAGGACCCTTTGGAAGTTCCAGTGGTTAGATGTGATTAGCCTCGAGAAGCCTCAGCGGAAATGGGCCTCATCTCGCCTGGAGGGCAAAACCTCCTGGATTTTCTCGAGTTGCTGCAGGTGCTCTCGTCTTACGACGGGGACCTCGGGGACCCGCTCTGGTGGCCTCAGGAAAGGCCAGTCCCCATGCGAGTTCCTCGGGGGCCTCTCGGGATTCCTCTCCCTTCGATGCCGGGGCCTAAGACCTTGTGTGGAGTCGGGGCCGGAACCTGAGGGTTCCTCTCCAGTGCTGACATGGATCCTGGGGTACTTCTGGAGTCTCCCCAGGGGAGTCAGTCCTCGTCTCGAATGCGGACATGCACTTGCGCTTTCCTCCAGAGCGGTAGCAGCAGTGTCCCGCAGTCCGCCGCGTGGATCAAAGGATCTATGGTTTTCCCTCGAGTCTTTCCCACGAGGCTTTCCCACGAGGCTTTCCCACAGGGCTGTCCCACGTGCACACGTGGTGGGAGTCGATCCTCGGCTTGAACGTCAAGGCAGTGCAGGGAAAACAGGTTCCTCTGGCATGGACTGACACATCTGGGGGACTCTTGGAATGGTGGCACGACCCTGGAGTTCCTCTCGCCTTTCCTGTGGAGAGCGCCTTCTCTTGAGAGGCGACGGGAACGCCGGGAATTCTTTCCCTACGAAACAGGGAAAGGATCCCTCATCTCGAGCTAGGAGGCGGATATGGGGCTCCCCTGGATGTGTGCGGGACCCTCGTGCTTCCTCTCGAGTGGAGACGGGTATGTAGGGGAACTTCTTGAGTTGCAGCAAGGGTGTGAAGGACCCTTTGGAAGTTCCAGTGGTTAGATGTGATTAGCCTCGAGAAGCCTCAGCGGAAATGGGCCTCATCTCGCCTGGAGGGCAAAACCTCCTGGATTTTCTCGAGTTGCGCCAGGTGCTCTCGATTTATGACGAGGACCTCAGGGACCCGCTCTGGTGGCCTCAGGAAAGGCCAGTCCCCATGCGAGTTCCTCGGGGGCCTCTCGGCATTCCTCTCCCGTCGATGCCCGGGCCAAGACCTTGTGTGGAGTCGGGACCGGAACCTGACGATTCCTCTCCAGTGCTGACATGGATCTTGGGGTACTTCTGGAGTCTCCCCAGGGGAGTCAGTCCTCGTCTCGAATGCGGGCATGCACTTGCGCTTTTCTCCAGAGCGGTAGCAGCAGTGTCCCGCAGTCCTCCGCGTGGATCACAGGATCTATGGTTTTCCCTCGAGTCTTTCCCACGAGGCTTTCCCACGAGGCTTTCCCACAGGGCTGTCCCACGTGCACACGTGGTGGGAGTCGATCCTCGGCTTGAACGTCAAGGCAGTGCAGGGAAAACAGGTTCCACTGGAATGGACTTACACATCTGGGGTACTCATGGAATGGTGGCACGACCCTGGAGTTCCTCTCGCCTTTCCTGTGGAGAGCGCCTCCTCTTGAGATGGGACGGGAACGCCGGGAATTCTTTCCCTATGAAACAGGGAAAGGATCCCTCATCTCGAGCTGGGAGGCGGAAACGGGGCTCCCCTGGATGTGTGCGGGACCCTTGTGCTTCCTCTCGAGGGGAGACGGGTATGTCGGGGAACTTCTTGAGTTGCAGCGAGGGTGTGAAGGACCCTTTGGAAATTCCAGTGGTTAGATGTGATTAGCCTCTAGAAGCCTCAGCGGAAATGGGCCTCATCTCGCCTGGAGGTCAAAACCTCCTGGATTTTCTCGAGTTGCGGCAGGTGCTCTCGACTTATGACGTGGACCTCAGGGACCCGCTCTGGTGGCCTCAGGAAAGCCCAGTCCCCATGCGAGTTCTTCGGGGGCCACTCGGGATTCCTCTCCCGTCGATGCCGGGTCCTAAGACCTTGTGTGGAGTCGGGGCCGGAACCTGCAGATTCCTCTCCAGTGCTGACATGGATCTTGGGGTACTTCTGGAGTCTCCCCAGGGGAGTCAGTCCTCGTCTCGAATGGGGGCATGCACTTGCACTTTCCTCCAGAGCGGTAGCAGCAGTGTCACGCAGTCCGCCGCGTGGATCAAAGGATCTATGGTTTTCCCTCGAGTCTTTCCCACGAGGCTTTCCCACAGGGCTGTCCCACGTGCACACGTGGTGGGAGTCGATCCTCAGCTTGAACGTCAAGGCAGTGCAGGGAAAACAGGTTCCTCTGGAATGGACTGACACATCTGGGGGACTCTTGGAATGGTGGCACGACCCTGGAGTTCCTCTCGCCTTTCCTGTGGAGAGCGCCTCCTCTTGAGATGCGACGGGAAAGCCGGGAATTCTTTCCCTACGAAACAGGGAAAGGATCCCTCATCTCGAGCTAGGAGGCGGAAACGGGGCTCCCCTGGATGTGTGCGGGACCCCACGTGCTTCCTCTCGAGTGGAGACGGGTATGTCGGGGAACTTCTTGAGTTGCAGCAAGGGTGTGAAGGACCCTTTGGAAGTTCCAGTATTTAGACGTGATTAGCCTCGAGAAGCGTCAGCGGAAATGGGCCTCATCTCGCCTGGAGGGCAAAACCTCCTGGATTTTCTGGAGTTGTGGCGGGTGCTCTCGACTTACGACGGGGACCTCAGGGACCCGCTCTGGTGGCCTCAGGAAAGGCCAGTCCCCATGCGAGTTCCTCGGGGGCCTCTCGGGATTCCTCTCCCGTCGATGCCGGAGCCTAAGACCTTGTGTGGAGTCGGGGCCGGAACCTGAGGATTCCTCTCCAGTGCTGACATGGATCTTGGGGTACTTCTGGAGTCTCCCCAGGGGAGTCAGTCCTCGTCTCGAATGCGGGCATGCACTTGCGCTTTCCTCCAGAGCGGTAGCAGCAGTGTCACGCAGTCCGCCGCGTGGATCAAAGGATCTATGGTTTTCCCTCGAGTCTTTCCCACGAGGCTTTCCCACGAGGCTTTCCCACAGGGCTGTCCCACGTGCACACGTGGTGGGAGTCGATCCTCGGCTTGAACGTCAAGGCAGTGCAGGGAAAACAGGTTCCTCTGGAATGGACTGACACATCTGGGGGACTC
Organism: Ovis canadensis; assembly: GCF_042477335.2. Taxonomy (NCBI): domain Eukaryota; kingdom Metazoa; phylum Chordata; class Mammalia; order Artiodactyla; family Bovidae; genus Ovis; species Ovis canadensis. The sequence continues at coordinate 8,437,184 of NC_091252.1, forward strand.
TTGGAATGGTGCCAAGACCCTGGAGTTCCTCTCGCCTTTCCTGTGGAGAGCGCCTCCTCTTGAGATGCGACGGGAACGCCGGGAATTCTTTCCCTACGAAACAGGGAAAGGATCCCTCATCTCGAGCTAGGAGGCGGAAACGGGGCTCCCCTGGATGTGGGCGGGACATCACGTGCTTCCTCTCGATGGAGACGGGTATGTCGGGGAACTTCTTGAGTTGCAGCAATGGTGTGAAGGACCCTTTGGAAGTTCCAGTGGGCAGATGTGATTAGCCTCGAGAAGCCTCAGCGGAAATGGGCCTCATCTCGCCTGGAGGGCAAAACCTCCTGGATTTTCTCGAGTTGCGGCAGGTGCTCTCGACTTACGACGGGGACCTCAGGGACCCGCTCTGGTGGCCTCAGGAAAGGCCAGTCCCCATGCGAGTTCCTCGGGGGCGTCTCGGGATTCCTCTCCCGTCGATGCCGGGGCCTAAGACCTTGTGTGGAGTCGGGGCCGGAACCTGAGGATTCCTCTCCAGTGCTGACATGGATCTTGGGGTACTTCTGGAGTCTCCCCAGGGGAGTCAGTCCTCGTCTCGAATGCGGGCATGCACTTGCGCTTTCCTCCAGAGCGGTAGCAGCAGTGTCACGCAGTCCGCCGCGTGGATCAAAGGATCTATGGTTTTCCCTCGAGTCTTTCCCACGAGGCTTTCCCACGAGGCGTTCCCACAGGGCTGTCCCACGTGCACACGTGGTGGGAGTCGATCCTCGGCTTGAACGTCAAGGCAGTGCAGGGAAAACAGGTTCCTCTGGAATGGACTGACACATCTGGGGGACTCTTGGAATGGTGTCACGACCCTTAAGTTCCTCTCGCCTTTCCTGTGGAGAGCGCCTCCTCTTGAGATGCGACGGGAACGCCGGGAATTCTTTCCCTACGAAACAGGGAAAAGATCCCTCATCTCGAGCTAGGAGGCGGAAACAGGGCTCCCCTGGATGTGTGCGGGACCCCACGTGCTTCCTCTCGAGTGCAGACGGGTATGTCGGGGAACTTCTTGAGTTGCAGCAATGGTGTGAAGGACCCTTTGGAAGTTCCAGTGGTTAGATGTGATTGGCCTCGAGAAGCCTCAGCGGAAATGGGCCTCATCGCGCCTGTAGGGCAAAACCTCCTGGATTTTCTCGAGTTGCGGCAGGTGCTCTCGACTTACGACGGGGACCTCAGGGACCCGCTCTGGTGGCCTCAGGAAAGGCCAGTCCCCATGCGAGTTCCTCGGGGGCCTCTCGGGATTCCTCTCCCGTCGATGCCGGGGCCTAAGACCTTGTGTGGAGTCGGGGCCGGAACCTGAGGATTCCTCTCCAGTGCTGACATGGATCTTGGGGTACTTCTGGAGTCTCCCCAGGGGAGTCAGACCTCGTCTGGAATGCGGGCATGCACTTGCGCTTTCCTCCAGAGCGGTAGCAGCAGTGTCACGCAGTCCGCCGCGTGGATCAAAGGATCTATGGTTTTCCCTCGAGTCTTTCCCACGAGGCTTTCCCACAGGGCTGTCCCACGTGCACACGTGGTGGGAGTCGATCCTCGGCTTGAACGTCAAGGCAGTACAGGGAAAACAGGTTCCTCTGGAATGGACTGAGACATCTGGGGGACTCTTGGAATGGTGGCACGACCCTGGAGTTCCTCTCGCCTTTCCTGTGGAGAGCGCCTCCTCTTGAGATGCGACGGGAACGCCGGGAATTCTTTCCCTACGAAACAGGGAAAGGATCCCTCATCTCGAGCTAGGAGGCGGAAACGGGGCTCCCCTGGATGTGTGCGGGACCCACGTGCTTCCTCTCGAGTGGAGACGGGTATGTCGGGGAACTTCTTGAGTTGCAGCAAGGGTGTGAAGGACCCTTTGGAAGTTCCAGTGGTTAGACGTGATTGGCCTCGAGAAGCCTCAGCGGAAATGGGCCTCATCTCGCCTGGAGGGCAAAACCTCCTGGATTTTCTCGAGTTGCGGCAGGTGCTCTCGACTTACGACGGGGACCTCAGGGACCCGCTCTGGTGGCCTCAGGAAAGGCCAGTCCCCATGCGAGTTCCTCGGGGGCCTCTCGGGATTCTTCTCCCGTCGATGCCGGGGCCGAAGACCTTGTGTGGAGTCGGGGCCGGAACCTGAGGATTCCTCTCCAGTGCTGACATGGATCTTGGGGTACTTCTGGAGTCTCCCCAGGGGAGTCAGTCCTCGTCTCGAATGCGAGCATGCACTTGCGCTTTCCTCCAGAGCGGTAGCAGCAGTGTCCTGCAGTCCTCCGCGTGGATCAAAGGATCTATGGTTTTCCCTCGAGTCTTTCCCACGAGGCTTTCCCACGAGGCTTTCCCACAGGGCTGTCCCACGTGCACACGTGGTGGGAGTCGATCCTCGGCTTGAACGTCAAGGCAGTGCAGGGAAAACAGGTTCCTCTGGCATGGACTGACACATCTGGGGGACTCTTGGAATGGTGGCACGACCCTGGAGTTCCTCTCGCCTTTCCTGTGGAGAGCGCCTTCTCTTGAGAGGCGACGGGAACGCCGGGAATTCTTTCCCTACGAAACAGGGAAAGGATCCCTCATCTCGAGCTAGGAGGCGGATACGGGGCTCCCCTGGATGTGTGCGGGACCCTCGTGCTTCCTCTCGAGTGGAGACGGGTATGTAGGGGAACTTCTTGAGTTGCAGCAAGGGTGTGAAGGACCCTTTGGAAGTTCCAGTGGTTAGATGTGATTAGCCTCGAGAAGCCTCAGCGGAAATGGGCCTCATCTCGCCTGGAGGGCAAAACCTCCTGGATTTTCTCGAGTTGCGCCAGGTGCTCTCGATTTATGACGAGGACCTCAGGGACCCGCTCTGGTGGCCTCAGGAAAGGCCAGTCCCCATGCGAGTTCCTCGGGGGCCTCTCGGCATTCCTCTCCCGTCGATGCCGGGGCCAAGACCTTGTGTGGAGTCGGGACCGGAACCTGACGATTCCTCTCCAGTGCTGACATGGATCTTGGGGTACTTCTGGAGTCTCCCCAGGGGAATCAGTCCTCGTCTCGAATGCGGGCATGCACTTGCGCTTTTCTCCAGAGCGGTAGCAGCAGTGTCCCGCAGTCCTCCGCGTGGATCACAGGATCTATGGTTTTCCCTCGAGTCTTTCCCACGAGGCTTTCCCACGAGGCTTTCCCACAGGGCTGTCCCACGTGCACACGTGGAGGGAGTCGATCCTCGGCTTGAACGTCAAGGCAGTGCAGGGAAAACAGGTTCCACTGGAATGGACTTACACATCTGGGGTACTCATGGAATGGTGGCACGACCCTGGAGTTCCTCTCGCCTTTCCTGTGGAGAGCGCCTCCTCTTGAGATGCGACGGGAACGCCGGGAATTCTTTCCCTATGAAACAGGGAAAGGATCCCTCATCTCGAGCTGGGAGGCGGAAACGGGGCTCCCCTGGATGTGTGCGGGACCCTTGTGCTTCCTCTCGAGGGGAGACGGGTATGTCGGGGAACTTCTTGAGTTGCAGCGAGGGTGTGAAGGACCCTTTGGAAATTCCAGTGGTTAGATGTGATTAGCCTCTAGAAGCCTCAGCGGAAATGGGCCTCATCTCGCCTGGAGGTCAAAACCTCCTGGATTTTCTCGAGTTGCGGCAGGTGCTCTCGACTGATGACGTGGACCTCAGGGACCCGCTCTGGTGGCCTCAGGAAAGCCCAGTCCCCATGCGAGTTCTTCGGGGGCCACTCGGGATTCCTCTCCCGTCGATGCCGGGTCCTAAGACCTTGTGTGGAGTCGGGGCCGGAACCTGCAGATTCCTCTCCAGTGCTGACATGGATCTTGGGGTACTTCTGGAGTCTCCCCAGGGGAGTCAGTCCTCGTCTCGAATGGGGGCATGCACTTGCACTTTCCTCCAGAGCGGTAGCAGCAGTGTCACGCAGTCCGCCGCGTGGATCAAAGGATCTATGGTTTTCCCTCGAGTCTTTCCCACGAGGCTTTCCCACAGGGCTGTCCCACGTGCACACGTGGTGGGAGTCGATCCTCAGCTTGAACGTCAAGGCAGTGCAGGGAAAACAGGTTCCTCTGGAATGGACTGACACATCTGGGGGACTCTTGGAATGGTGGCACGACCCTGGAGTTCCTCTCGCCTTTCCTGTGGAGAGCGCCTAATCTTGAGATGCGACGGGAAAGCCGGGAATTCTTTCCCTACGAAACAGGGAAAGGATCCCTCATCTCGAGCTAGGAGGCGGAAACGGGGCTCCCCTGGATGTGTGCGGGACCCCACGTGCTTCCTCTCGAGTGGAGACGGGTATGTCGGGGAACTTCTTGAGTTGCAGCAAGGGTGTGAAGGACCCTTTGGAAGTTCCAGTATTTAGACGTGATTAGCCTCGAGAAGCGTCAGCGGAAATGGGCCTCATCTCGCCTGGAGGGCAAAACCTCCTGGATTTTCTGGAGTTGTGGCAGGTGCTCTCGACTTACGACGAGGACCTCAGGGACCCGCTCTGGTGGCCTCAGGAAAGGCCAGTCCCCATGCGAGTTCCTCGGGGGCCTCTCGGGATTCTTCTCCCGTCGATGCCGGGGCCGAAGACCTTGTGTGGAGTCGGGGCCGGAACCTGAGGATTCCTCTCCAGTGCTGACATGGATCTTGGGGTACTTCTGGAGTCTCCCCAGGGGAGTCAGTCCTCGTCTCGAATGCGAGCATGCACTTGCGCTTTCCTCCAGAGCGGCAGCAGCAGTGTCCCGCAGTCCTCCGCGTGGAGCAAAGGATCTATGGTTTTCCCTCGAGTCTTTCCCACGAGGCTTTCCCACGAGGCTTTCCCACAGGGCTGTCCCACGTGCACACGTGGTGGGAGTCGATCCTCGGCTTGAACGTCAAGGCAGTGCAGGGAAACAGGTTCCTCTGGAATGGACTGACACATCTGGGGGACTCTTGGAATGGTGGCACGACCCTGGAGTTCCTCTCGCCTTTCCTGTGCAGAGCGCCTCCTCTTGAGATGCGACGGGAACGCCGAGAATTCTTTCCCTATGAAACAGGGAAAGGATCCCTCATCTCGAGCTAGGAGGCGGAAACGGGGCTCCCCTGGATGTGTGAGGGACCCTCGTGCTTCCTCTCGAGTGGAGACGGTTATGTCGGGGAACTTCTTGAGTTGCAGCAAGGGTGTGAAGGACCCTTTGGAAGTTCCAGTGGTTAGATGTGATTAGCCTCGAGAAGCCTCAGCGGAAATGGGCCTCATCTCGCCTGGAGGTCAAAACCTCCTGGATTTTCTCGAATTGCGGCACGTGCTCTCTACTTATGACGTGGACCTCAGGGACCGGCTCTGGTGGCCTCAGGAAAGCCCAGTCCCCATGCGAGTTCTTCGGGGGCCACTCGGGATTCCTCTCCCGTCGATGCCGGGTCCTAAGACCTTGTGTGGAGTCGGGGCCGGAACCTGAAGATTCCTCTCCAGTGCTGACATGGATCTTGGGGTACTTCTGGAGTCTCCCCAGGGGAGTCAGTCCTCGTCTCGAATGCGGGCATGCACTTGCGCTTTCCTCCACAGCGGTAGCAGCAGTGTCACGCAGTCCGCAGCGTGGATCAAAGGATCTATGGTTTTCCCTCGAGTCTTTCCCACGAGGCTTTTCCACGAGGCTTTCCCACAGGGCTGTCCCCAGTGCACACGTGGTTGGAGTCGATCCTCGGCTTGAACGTCAAGGCAGTGCAGGGAAACAGATTCCTCTGGAATGGACTGACACATCTGGGGGTCTCTTGGAATGGTGCCACGACCCTGGAGTTCCTCTCGCCTTTCCTGTGGAGAGCGCCACCTCTTGAGATGCGACGGGAACGCCGGGAAATCTTTCCCTAGGAAAAAGGGAAAGGATCCCACATCTCGAGCTAGGAGGCGTAAACGGGGCTCCCCTGGATGTGTGCGGGACCCCACGTGCTTCCTCTCGAGTGGAGACGGGTATGTCGCGGAACTGCTTGAGTTGCAGCAAGGGTGTGAAGGACCCTTTGGAAGTTCCAGTGGTTAGATGTGATTAGCCTCGAGAAGCATCAGCGGAAATGGGCCTCATCTCGCCTGGAGGGCAAAACCTCCTGGATTTTCTCGAGTTGCGGCAGGTGCTCTCGACTTACGATGGGGACCTCAGGGAACCGCTCTGGTGGCCTCAGGAAAGGCCAGTCCCCATGCGAGTTCCTCGGGGGCCTCTCTGCATTCCTCTCCCGTCGATGCCGGGGCCTAAGACCTTGTGTGGAGTCGGGGCCGGAACCTGAGGATTCCTCTCCAGTGCTGACATGGATCTTGGGGTACTTCTGGAGTCTCCCTAGGGCAGTCAGTCCTCGTCTCGAATGCGGGCATTCACTTGCGCTTTCCTCCAGAGCGGTAGCAGCAGTGTCACGCAGTCCGCCGCGTGGATCAAAGGATCTATTGTTTTCCGTCGTGTCTTTCCCACGACGCTTTCCCACGAGGCTTTCCCACAGGGCTGTCCCACGTGCACACGTGGTGGGAGTCGATCCTCGGCTTGAACGTCAAGGCAGTGCAGGGAAAACATGTTCCTCTGGAATGGACTGACACATCTGGGGGACTCTTGGAATGGTGGCACGACCCTGGAGTTCCTCTGGCCTTTCCTGTGGAGAGCGCCTCCTCTTGAGATGCGACGGGAACACCGGGAATTCTTTCCCTAAGAAACAGGGAAAGGATCCCTCATCTCGAGCTAGGAGGCGGAAATGGGGCTCCCCTGGATGTTTGCGGGACCCCCCGGGCTTCCTCTCGAGTGGAGACGGGTATGTCGGGGAACTTCTTGAGTTGCAGCAAGGGTGTGAAGGACCCTTTGGAAGTTCCAGTGGTTAGATGTGATTGGCATCGAGAAGCCTCAGCGGAAATGGGCCTCATCTCGCCTGGAGTGCAAAACCTCCTGGATTTTCTCGAGTTGTGGCAGGTGCTCTCGACTTACGACGGGGACCTCAGGGACCCGCTCTGGTGGCCTCAGGAAAGGCCAGTCCCCATGCGACTTCCTCGGGGGCCTCTCGGGATTCCTCTCCCGTCGATGCCGGGGCCGAAGACCTTGTGTGGAGTCGGGGCCGGAACCTGAGAATTCCTCTCCAGTGCTGACATGGATCTTGGGGTACTTCTGGAGTCTCCCCAGGGGAGTCAGTCCTCGTCTCGAATGCGGGCATGCACTTGCGCTTTCCTCCATAGCGGTAGCAGCAGTGTCAAGCAGTCCGCCGCGTGCATCAATGGATCTATGGTTTTCCCTCGAGTCTTTCCCACGAGGCTTTCCCACGAGGCCTTCCCACAGGGCTGTCCCACGTGCACACGTGGTGGGAGTCGATCCTCGGCTTGAACGTCAAGGCAGTGCAGGGAAAACAGGTTCCTCTGGAATGGACTGACATATCTGGGGGACCTTTGGATGGTGGCACGACGCTGGAGTCTTCTCGCCTTTCCTGTGGAGAGCGCCTCCTCTTGAGATGCGACGGGAACGCCGGGAATTCTTTCCCTACGAAACAGGGAAAGGATCCCTCATCTCGAGCTAGGAGGCGGAAACGGGGCTCCCCTGGATGTGTGAGGGACCCTCGTGCTTCCTCTCGAGTGGAGACGGGTATGTCGGGGAACTTCTTGAGTTGCAGCAAGGGTGTGAAGGACCCTTTGGAAGTTCCAGTGTTTAGATGTGATTAGCCTCGAGAAGCCTCAGCGGAAATGCGCCTCATCTCGCCTGGAGGGCAAAACCTCCTGGATTTTCTCGAGTTGCGGCAGGTGCTCTCGACTTACGACCGGGACCTCAGGGACCCGCTCTGGTGGCCTCAGGAAAGGCCAGTCCCCATGCGACTTCCTCGGGGGCCTCTCGGCATTCCTCTCCCGTCGATGCCGGGGCCTAAGACCTTGTGTGGAGTCGGGGCCGGAACCTGAGGATTCCTCTCCAGTGCTGACATGGATCTTGGGGTACTTCTGGAGTCTCCCCAGGGGAGTCAGTCCTCGTCTCGAATGCGGGCATGCACTTGCGCTTTCCTCCAGAGCGGTAGCAGCAGTGTCACGCAGTCCGCCGCGTGGATCAAAGGATCTATGGTTTTCCCTCGAGTCTTTCCCACGAGGCTTTCCCACGAGGCTTTCCCACAGGGCTGTCCCACGTGCACACGTGGTGGGAGTGGATCCTCGGCTTGAACGTCAAGGCAGTGCAGGGAAAACAGGTTCCTCTGGAATGGACTGACACATTTGGGGGACTCTTGGAATGGTGGCACGACCCTGGAGTTCCTCTCTCCTTTCCTGTGGAGAGCGCCTCCTCTTGAGATGCGACGGGAACGCCGGGAATTCTTTCCCTACGAAACAGGGAAAGGATCCCTCATCTCGAGCTAGGAGGCGGAAACGGGGCTCCCCTGGATGTGTGCGGGACCCCACGTGCTTCCTCTCGAGTGGAGACGGGTATGTCTGGGAACTTCTTGAGTTGCAGCAAGGGTGTGAAGGACCCTTTGGAAGTTCCAGTGGTTAGACGTGATTAGCCTCGAGAAGCCTCAGCGGAAATGGGCCTCATCTCGCCTGGAGGGCAAAACCTCCTGGATTTTCTTGAGTTGCGGCAGGTGCTCTCGACTTACGACGGGGACCTCAGGGACCCGCTCTGGTGGCCTCAGGAAAGGCCAGTCCCCATGCAAGTTCCTCGGGGGCCTCTAGGCATTCCTCTCCCGTCGATGCCGGGGCCTAAGACCTTGTGTGGAGTCGGGGCCGGAACCTGAGGATTCCTCTCCAGTGCTGACATGGATCTTGGGGTACTTCTGGAGTCTCCCCAGGGGAGTCAGTCCTCGTCTCGAATGCGGGCATGCACTTGCGCTTTCCTCCAGAGTGGTAGCAGCAGTGTCACGCAGTCCGCCACGTGGATCAAAGGATCTATGGTTTTCCCTCGAGTCTTTCCCACGAGGCTTTCCCACGAGGCTTTCCCACAGGGCTGTCCCACGTGCACACGTGGTGGGAGTCGATCCTCGGCTTGAACGTCAAGGCAGTGAATGGAAAACAGGTTCCTCTGGAATGGACTGACACATCTGGGGGTCTCTTGGAATGGTGCCACGACCCTAGAGTTCCTCTCGCCTTTCCTGTGGAGAGCGCCACCTCTTGAGATGCGACGGGAACGCCGGGAATTCTTTCCCTACGAAACAGGGAAAGGATCCCTCATCTCGAGCTAGGAGGCGGAAACGGGGCTCCCCTGGATGTGTGCGGGACCCCACGTGCTTCCTCTCGAGTGGAGACGGGTATGTCACGGAACTGCTTGAGTTGCAGCAAGGGTGTGAAGGACCCTTTGGAAGTTCCAGTGGTTAGATGTGATTAGCCTCGAGAAGCCTCAGCGGAAATGGGCCTCATCGCGCCTGGAGGGCAAATCCTCCTGGATTTTCTCGAGTTGCGGCAGGTGCTCTCGACTTACGATGGGGACCTCAGGGACCCGCTCTGGTGGCCTCAGGAAAGGCCAGTCCCCATGCGAGTTCCTCGGGGGCCTCTCGGCATTCCTCTCCCGTCGATGCCGGGGCCTAAGACCTTGTGTGGAGTCGGGGCCGGAACCTGAGGATTCCTCTCCAGTGCTGACATGGATCTTGGGGTACTTCTGGAGTCTCCCCAGGGGAGTCAGTCCTCGTCTCGAATGCGGGCATGCACTTGCGCTTTCCTCCAGAGCGGTAGCAGCAGTGTCACGCCGTCCGCCGCGTGGATCAAAGGATCTATGGTTTTCCCTCGAGTCTTTCCCACGAGGCTTTCCCACGAGGCTTTCCCACAGGGCTGTCCCACGTGCACACGTGGTGGGAGTGGATCCTCGGCTTGAACGTCAAGGCAGTGCAGGGAAAACAGGTTCCTCTGGAATGGACTGACACATCTGGGGGACTCTTGGAATGGTGGCACGACCCTGGAGTTCCTCTCGCCTTTCCTGTGGAGAGCGCCTCCTCTTGAGATGCGACGGGAACGCCGGGAATTCTTTCCCTACGATACAGGGAAAGGATCCTTCATCTCGAGCTCGGAGGCGGAAACGGGGCTCCCCTGGATGTGTGTGGGATCCCACGTGCTTCCTCTCGAGTGCAGACGGGTATGTCGGGGAACTTCTTGAGTTGCAGCAAGGGTGTGAAGGACCCTTTGGAAGTTCCAGTGGTTAGACGTGATTAGCCTCGAGAAGCCTCAGCGGAAATGGGCCTCATCTCGCCTGGAGGGCAAAACCTCCTGGATTTTCTCGAGTTGTGGCAGGTGCTCTCGACTTACGACGGGGACCTCAGGGACCCGCTCTGGTGGCCTCAGGAAAGGCCAGTCCCCATGCGAGTTCCTCGGGGGCCTCTCGGGATTCCTCTCCCGTCGATGCCGGGGCCTAAGACCTTGTGTGGAGTCGGGGCCGAAACCTGAGGATTCCTCTCTAGTGCTGACATGGATCTTGGGGTACTTCTGGAGTCTCCCCAGGGGAGTCAGTCCTCGTCTCGAATGCGGGCATGCACTTGCGCTTTCCTCCAGAGCGGTAGCAGCAGTGTCACGCAGTCCGCCACGTGGATCAAAGGATCAATGGTTTTCCCTCGAGTCTTTCCCACGAGGCTTTCCCACGAGGCTTTCCCACAGGGCTGTCCCACGTGCACACGTGGTGGGAGTCGATCCTCGGCTTGAACGTCAAGGCAGTGCAGGGAAAACAGGTTCCTCTGGAATGGACTGACACATCTGGGGGTCTCTTGGAATGGTGCCACGACCCTGGAGTTCCTCTCGCCTTTCCTGTGGAGAGCGCCACCTCTTGAGATGCGACGGGAACGCCGGGAATTCTTTCCCTACGAAACAGGGAAAGGATCCCTCATCTCGAGCTAGGAGGCGGAAACCGGGCTCCCCTGGATGTGTGCGGGACCCCACGTGCTTCCTCTCTAGTGGAGACGGGTATGTCGGGGAACTTCTTAAGTTGCAGCAAGGGTGTGAAGGACCCTTTGGAAGTTCCAGTGGTTAGACGTGATTAGCCTCGAGAAGACTCAGCGGAAAGGGGCCTCATCTCGCCTGGAGGGCAAAACCTCCTGTATTTTCTCGAGTTGCGGCAGGTGCTCTCGACTTACCACGGGGACCTCAGGGACCCGCTCTGGTGGCCTCAGGAAATGCCAGTCCCCATGCGAGTTCCTCGGGGGCCTCTCGGCATTCCTCTCCCGTCGATGCCGGGGCCTAAGACCTTGTGTGGAGTCGGGGCCGGAACCTGAGGATTCCTCTCCAGTGCTGACATGGATCTTGTTGTACTTCTGGAGTCTCCCCAGGGGAGTCAGTCCTCGTCTCGAATGCGTGCATGCACTTGCACTTTCCTCCAGAGCGGTAGCAGCAGTGTCACGCAGTCCGCCGCGTGGATCAAAGGATCTATGGTTTTCTCTCGAGACTTTCCCACGAGGCTTTCCCACGAGGCTTTCCCACAGGGCTGTCCCACGTGCACACGTGGTGAGAGTCGATCCTCGGCTTGAACGTCAAGGGAGTGCAGGGAAAACAGGTTCCTCTGGAATGGACTGACACATCTGGGGGACTCTTGGAATGGTGGAACGACCCTGGAGTTCCTCTCGCCTTTCCTGTGGAGAGCGCCTCCTCTTGAGATGCGACGGGAACGCCGGGAATTCTTTCCCTACGAAACAGGGAAAGGATACCTCATCTCGAGCTAGGAGGCGGAAACGGTGCTCCCCTGGATGTGAGCGGGACCCCACGTGCTTCCTCTCGAGTGGAGACGGGTATGTCGGGGAACTTCTTGAGTCGCAGCAAGGGTGTGAAGGACCCGTTGGAAGTTCCAGTATTTAGACGTGATTAGCCTCGAGAAGCCTCAGCGGAAATGGGCCTCATCTCGCCTGGAGGGCAAAACCTCCTGGATTTTCTTGAGTTGCGGCAGGTGCTCTCGACTTACGACGGGGACCTCAGGGACCCGCTCTGGTGGCCTCAGGAAAGGCCAGTCCCCATGCGAGTTCCTCGGGGGCCTCTCGGGATTCCTCTCCCGTCGATGCCGGGGCCTAAGACCTTGTGTGGAGTCGGGGCCCGAACCTGAGGATTCCTCTCCAGTGCTGACATGGATCTTGGGGTACTTCTGGAGTCTCCCCAGGGGAGTCAGTCCTCGTCTCGAATGCGGCATGCACTTGCGCTTTCCTCCAGAGCGGTAGCAGCAGTGTCACGCAGTCCGCAGCGTGGATCAAAGGATCTATGGTTTTCCCTCAAGTCTTTCCCACGAGGCTTTCCCACGAGGCTTTCCCACAGGGCTGTCCCACGTGCACACGTGGTGGGAGTGGATCCTCGGCTTGAACGTCAAGGCAGTGCAGGGAAAACAGGTTCCTCTGGAATGGACTGACACATCTGGGGGACTCTTGGAATGGTGGCACGACCCTGGAGTTCCTCTCGCCTTTCCTGTGGAGAGTGCCTCCTCTTGAGATGCGACGGGAACGCCGGGAATTCTTTCCCTACGAAACAGGGAAATGATCCCTCATCTCGAGCTAGGAGGCGGAAACGGGGCTCCCCTGGATGTGTGTGGGACCCCACGTGCTTCCTCTCGAGTGGAGACGGGTATGTCGGGGAACTTCTTGAGTTGCAGCAAGGGTGTGAAGGACCCTTTGGAAGTTCCAGTGGTTAGATGTGATTGGCCTCGAGAAGCCTCAGCGGAAATGGGCCTCATCGCGCCTGGAGGGCAAAACCTCCTGGATTTTCTCGAGTTGCGGCAGGTGCTCTCGACTTACGACGGGGACCTCAGGGACCCGCTCTGGTGTCCTCAGGAAAGGCCAGTCCCCATGCGAGTTCCTCGGGGGCCTCTCGGCATTCCTCTCCCGTCGATGCCGGGGCCTAAGACCTTGTGTGGAGTCGGGGCCGGAACCTGAGGATTCCTCTCCAGTGCTGACATGGATCTTGGGGTACTTCTGGAGTCTCCCCAGGGGAGTCAGTCCTCGTCTCGAATGCGGGCATGCACTTGCGCTTTCCTCCAGAGCGGTAGCAGCAGTGTCACGCAGTCCGCCGCGTGGATCAAAGGATCTATGGTTTTCCCTCGAGTCTTTCCCACGAGGCTTTCCCACGAGGCTTTCCCACAGGGCTGTCCCACGTTCACACGTGGTGGGAGTCGATCATCGGCTTGAAAGTCAAGGCAGTGCAGGGAAAACAGGTTCCTCTGGAATGGACTGACACATCTGGGGGACTCTTGGAATGGTGGCACGACCCTGGAGTTCCTCTCGCCTTTCCTGTGGAGAGCGCCTCCTCTTGAGATGCGACGGGAACGCCGGGAAATCTTTCCCTACGAAACAGGGAAAGGATCCCTCATCTCGAGCTAGGATGCGGAAACGGGGCTCCCCTGGATGTGTGCGGGACCCCGCGTGCTTCCTCTCGAGTGGAGACGGGTATGTCGTGGAACTTCTTGAGTTGCAGCAAGGGTGTGAAGGACCCTTTGGAAGTTCCAGTGGTTAGACGTGATTAGCCTCGAGAAGCCTCAGCGGAAATGGGCCTCATCTCGCCTGGAGGGCAAAACCTCCTGGATTTTCTCGAGTTGCGGCAGGTGCTCTCGACTTACGACGGGGACCTCAGGGACCCGCTCTGGTGGCCTCAGGAAAGGACAGTCCCCATGCTAGTTCCTCGGGGGCCTCTGGGGATTCCTCTCGCGTCGATGCCGGGGCCTAAGACCTTGTGTGGAGTCGGGGACGGAACCTGAGGATTCCTCTCCAGTGCTGACATGGATCTTGGGGTACTTCTGGAGTCTCCCCAGGGGAGTCAGTCCTCGTCTCGAATGCGGGCATGCACTTGCGCTTTCCTCCAGAGCGGTAGCAGCAGTGTCACGCAGTCCGCCGCGTGGATCAAAGGATCTATGGTTTTCCCTCGAGTCTTTCCCACGAGGCTTTCCCACGAGGCTTTCCCACAGGGCTGTCCCACGTGCACACGTGGTGGGAGTCGATCCTCGGCTTGAACGTCAAGGCAGTGCAGGGAAAACAGGTTCCTCTGGAATGGACTGACACATCTGGGGGTCTCTTGGAATGGTGCCACGACCCTGGAGTTCCTCTCGCCTATCCTGTGGAGAGCGCCACCTCTTGAGATGCGACGGGAACGCCGGGAATTCTTTCCCTACGAAACAGGGAAATGATCCCTCATCTCGAGCTAGGAGGCGGAAACGGGGCTCCCCTGGATGTGTGTGGGACACCACGTGCTTCCTCTCGAGTGGAGACGGGTATGTTGGGGAACTTCTTGAGTTGCAGCAAGGGTGTGAAGGACCCTTTGGAAGTTCCAGTGGTTAGACGTGATTAGCCTCGAGAAGCCTCAGCGGAAATGGGCCTCATCTCGCCTGGAGGGCAAAACCTCCTGGATTTCTCGAGTTGCGGCAGGTGCTCTCGACTTACGACGGGGACCTCAGGGACCCGCTCTGGTGGCCTCAGGAAAGGCCAGTCCCCATGCGAGTTCCTCGGGGGCCTCTCGGGATTCCTCTCCCGTCGATGCCGGGGCCTAAGACCTTGTGTGGAGTCGGGGCCGGAACCTGAGGATTCCTCTCCAGTGCTGACATGGATCTTGGGGTACTTCTGGAGTCTCCCCAGGGGAGTCAGTCCTCGTCTCGAATGCGGGCATGCACTTGCGCTTTCCTCCAGAGCGGTAGCAGCAGTGTCACGCAGTCCGCCGCGTGGATCAAAGGATCTATGGTTTTCCCTCGAGTCTTTCCCACGATGCTTTCCCACGAGGCTTTCAAACAGGGCTGTTCCACTTGCACACGTGGTGGGAGTCGATCCTCGGCTTGAACGTCAAGGCAGTGCAGGGAAAACAGGTTCCTCTGGAATGGACTGACACATCTGGGGGTCTCTTGGAATGGTGCCACGACCCTGGAGTTCCTCTCGCCTTTCCTGCGGAGAGCGCCACCTCTTGAGTTGCGACGGGAACGCCGGGAATTCTTTCCCTACGAAACAGGGAAAGGATCCCTCATCTCGAGATAGGAGGCGGAAACGGGGCTTCCCTGGATGTGTGCGGGACCCCACGTGCTTCCTCTCGAGTGGATACGGGTATGTCGGGGAACTTCTGGAGTTGCAGCAAGGGTGTGAAGGACCCTTTGGAAGTTCCAGTGGTTAGACGTGATTAGCCTCGAGAAGCCTCAGCGGAAATGGGCCTCATCTCGCCTGGAGGGCAAAACCTCCTGGATTTTCTCGAGTTGCGGCAGGTGCTCTCGACTTACGACGGGGACCTCAGGGACCCGCTCTGGTGTCCTCAGGAAAGGCCAGTCCCCATGCGAGTTCCTAGGGGGCCTCTCGGGATTCCTCTCCCGTCGATGCCGGGGCCTACGACCTTGTGTGGAGTCGGGGCGCGAACGTGAGGATTCCTCTCCAGTGCTGACATGGATCTTGGGGTACTTCTGGAGTCTCCCCAGGGGAGTCAGTCCTCGTCTCGAATGCGGGCATGCACTTGCGCTTTCCTCCAGAGCGGTAGCAGCAGTGTCACGCAGTCCGCAGCGTGCATCAAAGGATCTATGGTTTTCCCTCGAGTCTTTCCCACGAGGCTTTCCCACGAGGCTTTCCCACAGGGCTGTCTAACGTGCAAACGTGGTGCGAGTCAATCCTCGGCTTGAACGTCAAGGCAATGCAGGGCAAACAGGTTCCTCTGGAATGGACTGACACATCTGGGGGACTCTTGGAATGGTGGCACGACCCAGGAGTTCCTCTCGCCTTTCCTGTGGAGAGCGCCTCCTCTTGATATGCGACGGGAACGCCGGGAATTCTTTCCCTACAAAACAGGGAAAGGATCCGTCATCTGGAGCTAGGAGGCAGAGACGGGGCTTCCCTGGATGTGTGCGGGACCCCCGTGCTTCCTCTCGAGTGGAGACGGGTATGTCGGGGAACTTCTTGAGTTGCAGCAAGGGTGTGAAGGACCCTTTGGAAATTCCAGTGGTTAGATGTGATTAGCCTCGAGAAGCCTCAGCGGAAATGGGACTCATCTCGCCTGGACGGCAAAACCTCCTGGATTTTCTCGAGTTGCGACAGGTGCTCTCGACTTACGACGTGGACCTCAGGGACCCGCTCTGGTGGCCTCAGGAAAACCCAGTCCCTATGCGAGTTGTTCGGGGGCCTCTCGGGATTCCTCTCCCGTCGATGCCGGGGCCTAAGACCTTGTGTGGAGTCGGGGCCGGAACCTGAGGATTCCTCTCCAGTGCTGACATGGATCTTGGGGTACTTCTGGAGTCTCCCCAGGGGAGTCAGTCCTCGTCTCGAATGCGGACATGCACTTGCGCTTTCCTCCAGAGTGGTAGCAGCAGTGTCATGCAGTCCGCCGCGTGGATCAAAGGATCTATGGTTTTCCCTCGAGTCTTTCCCACGAGGCTTTCCCACGAGGCTTTCCCACAGGGCTGTCCCACGTGCACACGTGGTGGGAGTCGATCCTCAGCTTGAACGTCAAGGCAGTGCAGGGAAAACAGGTTCCTCTGGAATGGACTGACCCATCTGGGGGACTCTTGGAATGGTTGCACGACCCTGGGGTTCCTCTCGCCTTTCCTGTGAAGAACGCTTCCTCTTGAGATGCGACGGGAACGCCGGGAATTCTTTCCCTACGAAGCAGGGAAAGGATCCCTCATCTCGAGCTAGTAGGCGGAAACGGGGCTTCCCTGGATGTGTTCGGGACCCTCGTGCTTCCTCTCGAGTGGAGACGGGTATGTCGGGGAACTTCTTGAGTTGCAGCAAGGGTCTGAAGGACCCTTTGGAAGTTAGAGTGGTTAGATGTGATTAGCCTCGAGAAGCCTCAGCGGAAATGGGCCTCATCTCGCCTGGAGGGCAAAAACTCCTGGATTTTCTCGAGTTGCGGCAGGTGCTCTCGACTTACGACGGGGACCTCAGGGACCCGCTCTGGTGGCCTCAGGAAAGGCCAGTCCCCATGCGAGTTCCTAGGGGGCCTCTCGGGATTCCTCTCCCGTCGATGCCGGGGCCTACGACCTTGTGTGGACTCGGGGCCCCAACGTGAGGATTCCTCTCCAGTGCTGACATGTATCTTGGGGTACTTCTGGAGTCTCCCCAGGGGAGTCAGTCCTCGTCTCGAATGCGGGCATGCAACTGCGCTTTCCTCCAGAGCGGTAGCAGCAGTGTCACGCAGTCCGCAGCGTGCATCAAAGGATCTATGGTTTTCCCTCGAGTCTTTCCCACGAGGCTTTCCCACGAGGCTTTCCCACAGGGCTGTCTAACGTGCAAACGTGGTGCGAGTCAATCCTCGGCTTGAAAGTCAAGGCAGTGCAGGGCAAACAGGTTCCTCTGGAATGGACTGACACATCTGGGGGACTCTTGGAATGGTGGCACGACCCAGGAATTCCTCTCGCCTTTCCTGTGGAGAGCGGCTCCTCTTGAGATGCGACGGGAACGCCGGGAATTCTTTCCCTACAAAACAGGGAAAGGATCCGCCATCTGGAGCTAGGAGGCAGAAACGGGGCTTCCCTGGATGTGTGCGGGACCCCCGTGCTTCCTCTCGAGTGGAGACGGGTATGTCGGGGAACTTCTTGAGTTGCAGCAAGGGTGTGAAGGACCCTTTGGAAGTTCCAGTGGTTAGATGTGATTAGCCTCGAGAAGCCTCAGCGGAAATGGGACTCATCTCGCCTGGACGGCAAAACCTCCTGGATTTTCTCGAGTTGCGGCAGGTGCTCTCGACTTACGACGTGGACCTCAGGGACCCGCTCTGGTGGCCTCAGGAAAGCCCAGTCCCTATGCGAGTTGTTGGGGGCCTCTCGGGATTCCTCTCCCGTCGATGCCGGGGCCTAAGGCCTTGTGTGGAGTCGGGGCCGGAACCTGAGGATTCCTCTCCAGTGCTGACATGGAACTTGGGGTACTTCTGGAGTCTCCCCAGGGGAGTCAGTCCTCGTCTCGAATGCGGGCATGCACTTGCGCTTTCCTCCAGAGCGGTAGCAGCAGTGTCACGCAGTCCGCCACGTGGTTCAAAGGATCTTTGGTTTTCTCTCGAGACTTTCCCACGATGCTTTCCCACGAGGCTTTCCCACAGGGCTGTCCCACGTGCACACGTGGTGGGAGTCGATCCTCGGCTTGAACGTCAAGGCAGTGCAGGGAAAACAGGTTCCTCTGGAATGGACTGACACATCTGGGGGACTCTTGGAATGGTGGCACGACCCTGGAGTTCCTCTCGCCTTTCCTGTGGAGAGCGCCTCCTCTTGAGATGCGACGGGAACGCCGGGAATTCTTTCCCTACGAAACAGGGAAAGGATCCCTCATCTCGAGCTAGGAGGCGGAAACGGGGCTCCCCTGAATGTGTGGGGGACCCTCGTGCTTCCTCTCGAGTGGAGACGGGCATGTCGGAGAACTTCTTGATTTGCAGCAAGGGTGTGAAGGACCCTTTGGAAATTCCAGTGGTTAGAGGTGATTAGCCTCGAGAAGCCTCAGCGGAAATGGGCCTCATCACGCATGGAGGGCAAAACCTCCTGGATTTTCTCGAGTTGCGGCAGGTGCTCTCGACTTACGACGTGGACCTCAGGGACCCGCTCTGGTGGCCTCAGGAAAGCCCAGTCCCCATGCGAGTTCTTCGGGGGCCTCTCGGGATTCCTCTCCCGTTGATGCCGGGGCCTAAGACCTT
The DNA here is from genome assembly GCF_042477335.2 of Ovis canadensis. Classification (NCBI taxonomy): domain Eukaryota; kingdom Metazoa; phylum Chordata; class Mammalia; order Artiodactyla; family Bovidae; genus Ovis; species Ovis canadensis. Next base: position 8,455,615 of record NC_091252.1, read on the forward strand.
GTGTGGAGTGCGGGCTGGAACCTGAGGATTCCTCTCCAGTGCTGACATGGATCTTGAGGTACTTCTGGAGTCTCCCCAGGGGAGTCAGTCCTCGTCTCGAATGCGCACATGAACTTGCACTTTCCTCCAGAGCGGTAGTAGCAGCGTCACGCAGTCCGCCGCGTGGATCAAAGGATCTATGGTTTTCTCTCGCGTCTTTCCCACGAGGCTTTCCCACGAGGCTTTCCCACAGGGCTGTCCCACGTGCACACGTGGTGGGAGTCGATCCTCGGCTTGAACGTCAAGGCAGTGCAGGGAAAACTGGTTCCTCTGGAATGGACTGACACTTCTGGGGGACTCTTGGAATGGTGGCACGACCCTGGAGTTCCTCTCGCCTTTCCTGTGGAGAGCGCCTCCTCTTGAGATGCGACGGGAACGCCGGGAATTCCTTCCCTACGAAACAGGGAAAGGATCCGTCATCTGGAGCTAGGAGGCAGAAACGGGGCTTCCCTGGATGTGTGCGGGACCCCCGTGCTTCCTCTCGAGTGGAGACGGGTATGTCGGGGAACTTCTTGAGTTGCAGGCAGGGTGTGAAGGACCCTTTGGAAATTCCAGTGGTTAGATGTGATTAGCCTCGAGAAGCCTCAGCGGAAATGGGCCTCATCTCGCCTGGAGGGCAAAACCTCCTGGATTTCTCGAGTTGCGGCAGGTGCTTTCGACTTACGACGGGGACCTCAGGGACCCTCTCTGGTGGCCTCAGGAAAGCCCAGTCCCCATGCGAGTTCTTCGGGGGCCTCTGGAGATTCCTCTCCCGTCGATACCGGGGCCTAAGACCTTGTGTGGAGTCGGGGCCGGAACCTGAGGTTTCCTCTCCAGTGCTGACATGGATCTTGGGGTACTTCTGGAGTCTCCCCAGGGGAGTCAGTCCTCGTCTCGAATGCGGGCATGCACTTGCGCTTTCCTCCAGAGTGGTAGCAGCAGTGTCACGCAGTCCGCCGCGTGGATCAAAGGATCTATGGTTTTCCCTCGAGTCTTTCCCACGAGGCTTTCCCACGAGGCTTTCCCACAGTGCTGTCCCACGTGCACACGTGGTGGGAGTCGATCCTCGGCTTGAACGTCAAGGCAGTGCAGGGAAAAAAGTTTCCTCTGGAATGGACTGACACATCTGGGGGACTCTTGGAATTGTGGAACGACCCTGGAGTTCCTCTCGCCTTTCCTGTGGAGAGCGCCTCCTCTTGAGATGCGTCGGGAACGCCGGGAATTCTTTCCTAAGAAACAGGGAAAGGATCCCTCATCTCGAGCTAGGAGGCGGAAACGGGGCTCCCCTGGATGTGTGCGGGACCCTCGTGCTTCCTCTCGAGTGGAGACGGGTATGTCGGGGAACTTCTTGAGTTGCAGCAAGGGTGTGAAGGACCCTTTGTAAGTTCCAGTGGTTAGATGTGATTAGCCTCGAGAAGCCTCAGCGGAAATGGGCCTCATCTCGCCTGGAGGGCAAAACCTCCTGGATTTTCTCGAGTTGCGGCAGGTGCTCTGGACTTACGACGGGGACCTCAGGACACGCTCTGGTGGCCTCAGGAAAGGCCAGTCCCCATGCGAGTTTCACGGGGGCCTCTCGGCATTCCTCTCCCGTCGATGCCGGGGCCTTAGACCTTGTGGGGAGTAGGGGTCGGAACCTGAGGATTCCCCTCCAGTGCTGACATGGATCTTTGGGTACTTCTGGAGTCTCCCCAGGGGAGTCAGTCCTCGTCTCGAATGCGGGCATGCACTTGCGCTTTCCTCCAGTGCGGTAGCAGCAGTGTCACGCAGTCCGCCTCGTGGATCAAAGGATCTATGGTTTTCCCTCCAGACTTTCCCACGAGGCTTTCCCGCGAGGCTTTCCCACAGGGCTGTCCCACGTGCACACGTGGTGGGAGTCGATCCTCGGCTTGAACGTCAAGGCAGTGCAGGGAAAAGAGGTTCCTCTGGAATGGACTGACACATCTGGGGGACTCTTGGAATGGTGGCACGACCCTGGAGTTCCTCTCGCCTTTCCTGTGGAGAGCGCCTCCTCTTGAGATGCGACGGGAACGCCGGGAATTCTTTCCCTACGAAACAGGGAAAGGATCCCTCATCTCGAGCTAGGAGGCGGAAACGGGGCTCCCCTGGATGTGTGCGGGACCCTCGTGTTTCCTCTCGAGTGGAGACGGGTATGTCGGGGAACTTCTGGACTTGCAGCAAGGGTGTGAAGGACCCTTTGGAAGTTCCAGTGCTTAGATGTGATTAGCCTCGAGCAGCCTCAGCGGAAATGGGCCTCATCACGCCTGGAGGGCAAAACCTCCTGGATTTTCTCGAGTTGCGGCAGGTGCTCTCGACTTACGACGGGGACCTCGGGGACCCGCTCTGGTGGCCTCAAGAAAGGCCAGTCCCCATACGAGTTCCTCGGGGGCCTCTCGGGATTCCCCTCCCGTCGATGCTGGGGCCTAAGACCTTGTGTGGAGTCGGGGCCGGAACCTGAGGATTCCTCTCCAGTGCTGACATGGATCTTGGGGTACTTCTGGAGTCTCCCCAGGGGAGTCAGTCCTCGACTCGAATGAGCTCATGCACTTGCGCTTTCCTCCAGAGCGGTAGTAGCAGTGTCACGCAGTCCGCCGCGTGGATCAAAGGATCTATGGTTTTCCCTCGAGGCTTTCCCACGAGGCTTTCCCACGAGGCTTTCCCACAGGGCTGTCCCACGTGCACACGTGGTGGGAGTCGATCCTCGGCTTGAACGTCAAGGCAGTGCAGGGAAAAGAGGTTCCTCTGGAATGGACTGACACATCTGGGGGACTCTTGGAATGGTGGCACGACCCTGGAGTTCCTCTCGCCTTTCCTGTGCAGAGCGCCTCCTCTTGAGATGCGACGGGAACGCCGGGAATTCTTTCCTAAGAAACAGGGAAAGGATCCCTCATCTCGAGCTAGGAGGCGGAAACGGGGCTTCCCTGGATGTGTGCGGGACTCTCGTGCTTCCTCTCGAGTGGAGACGGGTATGTCGGGGAACTTCTTTAGTTGCAGCAAGGGTGTGAAGGACCCTTTGGAAGTTCCAGTGTTTAGATGTGATTAGCCTCGAGAAGCCTCAGCGGAAATGGGCCTCATCTCGCCTGGAGGGCAAAACCTCCTGGATTTTCTCGAGTTGCGGCAGGTGCTCTCGACTTACGACGGGGACCTCGGGGACCCGCTCTGGTGTCCTCAGGAAAGGCCAGTCCCCATGCGAGATCCTCGGGGGCCTCTCGGGATTCCTCTCCCGTCGATGCCGGGGCCTAAGACCTTGTGTGGAGTCGGGGCCGGAACCTGAGGATTCCTCTCCAGTGCTGACATGGATCTTGGGGTATTTCTGGAGTCTCCCCAGGGGAGTCAGTCCTCGTCTCGAATGCGCGCATGCACTTGCGCTTTCCTCCAGAGCGGTAGCAGCAGTGTCACCCAGTCCGCCGCGTGGATCAAAGGATCTATGGTTTTCCCTCGAGTCTTTCCCACGAGGCTTTCCCACGAGGCTTTCCCACAGGGCTGTCCCACGTGCACACGTGGTGGGAGTCGATGCTCGGCTTGAACGTCAAGGCAGTGCATGGAAAACAGCTTCCTCTGGAATGGACTGACACATATGGGGGACTCTTGGAATGGTGGCACGACCCTGTAATTCCTCTCAACTTTCCTGTGGAGAGCGCCTCCTCTTGAGATGCGACGGGAACGCCGGGAATTCTTTCCCTACGAAACAGGGAAAGGATCCCTCATCTCGAGCTAGGAGGCGGAAACGGGGCTCCCCTGGATGGGTGCGGGACCCTCGTGCTTCCTCTCGAGTGGAGACGGGTATGTCGGGGAACTTCTTGAGTTGCAGCAAGGGTGTGAAGGACCCTTTGGAAGTTTCAGTGGTTAGATGTGATTACCCCCGAGAAGCCTCAGCGGAAATGGGCCTCATCTCGCCTGGAGGGCAAAACCTCCTGGATTTTTTCAAGTTGTGGCAGGTGCTCTCGACTTACGACGGGACCTCAGGGACCCGCTCTGGTGGCCTCAGGAAAGGCCAGTCCCCATGCGAGTTTCTCGGGGGCCTCTCGGCATTCCTCTCCCGTCGATGCCGGGGCCTTAGACCTTGTGTGGAGTAGGGGTCGGAACCTGAGGATTCCCCTCCAGTGCTGACATGGATCTTTGGGTACTTCTGGAGTCTCCCCAGGGGAGTCAGTCCTCGTCTCGAATGCGGGCATGCACTTGCGCTTTCCTCCAGTGCGGTAGCAGCAGTGTCACGCAGTCCGCCTCGTGGATCAAAGGATCTATGGTTTTCCCTCCAGACTTTCCCACGAGGCTTTCCCGCGAGGCTTTCCCGCAGGGCTGTCCCACGTGCACACGTGGTGGGAGTCGATCCTCGGCTTGAACGTCAAGGCAGTGCAGGGAAAACAGGTTCCTCTGGAATGGACTGACACATCTGGGGGACTCTTGGAATGGTGGCACGACCCTGGAGTTCCTCTCGCCTTTCCTGTGGAGGGCGCCTCCTCTTGAGATGCAACGGGAACGCCGGGAATTCTTTCCCTACGAAACAGGGAAAGGATCCCTCATCTCGAGCTAGGAGGCGGAAACGGGGCTCCCCTGGATGTGTGCGGGACCCTCGTGTTTCCTCTCGAGTGGAGACGGGTATGTCGGGGAACTTCTGGACTTGCAGCAAGGGTGTGAAGGACCCTTTGGAAGTTCCAGTGCTTAGATGTGATTAGCCTCGAGCAGCCTCAGCGGAAATGGGCCTCATCACGCCTGGAGGGCAAAACCTCCTGGATTTTCTCGAGTTGCGGCAGGTGCTCTCGACTTACGACGGGGACCTCGGGGACCCGCTCTGGTGGCCTCAGGAAAGGCCAGTCCCCATACGAGTTCCTCGGGGGCCTCTCGGGATTCCCCTCCCGTCGATGCTGGGGCCTAAGACCTTGTGTGGAGTCGGGGCCGGAACCTGAGGATTCCTCTCCAGTGCTGACATGGATCTTGGGGTACTTCTGGAGTCTCCCCAGGGGAGTCAGTCCTCGACTCGAATGAGCTCATGCACTTGCGCTTTCCTCCAGAGCGGTAGTAGCAGTGTCACGCAGTCCGCCGCGTGGATCAAAGGATCTATGGTTTTCCCTCGAGGCTTTCCCACGAGGCTTTCCCACGAGGCTTTCCCACAGGGATGTCCCACGTGCACACGTGGTGGGAGTCGATCCTCGGCTTGAACGTCAAGGCAGTGCAGGGAAAACAGGTTCCTCTGGAATGGACTGACACATCTGGGGGACTCTTGGAATGGTGGCACGACCCTGGAGTTCCTCTCGCCTTTCCTGTGCAGAGCGCCTCCTCTTGAGATGCGACGGGAACGCCGGGAATTCTTTCCTAAGAAACAGGGAAAGAATCCCTCATCTCGAGCTAGGAGGCGGAAACGGGGCTTCCCTGGATGTGTGCGGGACTCTCGTGCTTCCTCTCGAGTGGAGACGGGTATGTCGGGGAACTTCTTGAGTTGCAGCAAGGGTGTGAAGGACCCTTTGGAAGTTCCAGTGTTTAGATGTGATTAGCCTCGAGAAGCCTCAGCGGAAATGGGCCTCATCTCGCCTGGAGGGCAAAACCTCCTGGATTTTCTCGAGTTGCGGCAGGTGCTCTCGACTTACGACGGGGACCTCGGGGACCCGCTCTGGTGGCCTCAGGAAAGGCCAGTCCCCATGCGAGATCCTCGGGGGCCTCTCGGGATTCCTCTCCCGTCGATGCCGGGGCCTAAGACCTTGTGTGGAGTCGGGGCCGGAACCTGAGGATTCCTCTCCAGTGCTGACATGGATCTTGGGGTATTTCTGGAGTCTCCCCAGGGGAGTCAGTCCTCGTCTCGAATGCGCGCATGCACTTGCGCTTTCCTCCAGAGCGGTAGCAGCAGTGTCACCCAGTCCGCCGCGTGGATCAAAGGATCTATGGTTTTCCCTCGAGTCTTTCCCACGAGGCTTTCCCACGAGGCTTTCCCACAGGGCTGTCCCACGTGCACACGTGGTGGGAGTCGATGCTCGGCTTGAACGTCAAGGCAGTGCATGGAAAACAGCTTCCTCTGGAATGGACTGACACATCTGGGGGACTCTTGGAATGGTGGCACGACCCTGTAATTCCTCTCAACTTTCCTGTGGAGAGCACCTCCTCTTGAGATGCGACGGGAACGCCGGGAATTCTTTCCCTACGAAACAGGGAAAGGATCCCTCATCTCGAGCTAGGAGGCGGAAACGGGGCTCCCCTGGATGGGTGCGGGACCCTCGTGCTTCCTCTCGAGTGGAGACGGGTATGTCGGGGAACTTCTTGAGTTGCAGCAAGGGTGTGAAGGACCCTTTGGAAGTTTCAGTGGTTAGATGTGATTACCCCCGAGAAGCCTCAGCGGAAATGGGCCTCATCTCGCCTGGAGGGCAAAACCTCCTGGATTTTTTCAAGTTGTGGCAGGTGCTCTCGACTTACGACGGGACCTCAGGGACCCGCTCTGGTGGCCTCAGGAAAGGCCAGTCCCCATGCGAGTTCCTCGGGGGCCTCTCGGGATTCCTCTCCCGTCGATGCCGGGGCCTAAGACCTTGTGTGGAGTCGGGGCCGGAACCTGAGGATTCCTCTCCAGTGCTGACATGGATCTTGGGGTACTTCTGGAGTCTCCCCAGGGGAGTCAGTCCTCGTCTCGAATGCGGGCATGCACTTGCGCTTTCCTCCAGTGCGGTAGCAGCAGTGTCACGCAGTCCGCCTCGTGGATCAAAGGATCTATGGTTTTCCCTCCAGACTTTCCCACGAGGCTTTCCCGCGAGGCTTTCCCACAGGGCTGTCCCACGTGCACACGTGGTGGGAGTCGATCCTCGGCTTGAACGTCAAGGCAGTGCAGGGAAAACAGGTTCCTCTGGAATGGACTGACACATCTGGGGGACTCTTGGAATGGTGGCACGACCCTGGAGTTCCTCTCGCCTTTCCTGTGGAGAGCGCCTCCTCTTGAGATGCAACGGGAACGCCGGGAATTCTTTCCCTACGAAACAGGGAAAGGATCCCTCATCTCGAGCTAGGAGGCGGAAACGGGGCTCCCCTGGATGTGTGCGGGACCCTCGTGTTTCCTCTCGAGTGGAGACGGGTATGTCGGGGAACTTCTGGACTTGCAGCAAGGGTGTGAAGGACCCTTTGGAAGTTCCAGTGCTTAGATGTGATTAGCCTCGAGCAGCCTCAGCGGAAATGGGCCTCATCACGCCTGGAGGGCAAAACCTCCTGGATTTTCTCGAGTTGCGGCAGGTGCTCTCGACTTACGACGGGGACCTCGGGGACCCGCTCTGGTGGCCTCAGGAAAGGCCAGTCCCCATACGAGTTCCTCGGGGGCCTCTCGGGATTCCCCTCCCGTCGATGCTGGGGCCTAAGACCTTGTGTGGAGTCGGGGCCGGAACCTGAGGATTCCTCTCCAGTGCTGACATGGATCTTGGGGTACTTCTGGAGTCTCCCCAGGGGAGTCAGTCCTCGACTCGAATGAGCTCATGCACTTGCGCTTTCCTCCAGAGCGGTAGTAGCAGTGTCACGCAGTCCGCCGCGTGGATCAAAGGATCTATGGTTTTCCCTCGAGGCTTTCCCACGAGGCTTTCCCACGAGGCTTTCCCACAGGGCTGTCCCACGTGCACACGTGGTGGGAGTCGATCCTCGGCTTGAACGTCAAGGCAGTGCAGGGAAAACAGGTTCCTCTGGAATGGACTGACACATCTGGGGGACTCTTGGAATGGTGGCACGACCCTGGAGTTCCTCTCGCCTTTCCTGTGCAGAGCGCCTCCTCTTGAGATGCGACGGGAACGCCGGGAATTCTTTCCTAAGAAACAGGGAAAGGATCCCTCATCTCGAGCTAGGAGGCGGAAACGGGGCTTCCCTGGATGTGTGCGGGACTCTCGTGCTTCCTCTCGAGTGGAGACGGGTATGTCGGGGAACTTCTTGAGTTGCAGCAAGGGTGTGAAGGACCCTTTGGAAGTTCCAGTGTTTAGATGTGATTAGCCTCGAGAAGCCTCAGCGGAAATGGGCCTCATCTCGCCTGGAGGGCAAAACCTCCTGGATTTTCTCGAGTTGCGGCAGGTGCTCTCGACTTACGACGGGGACCTCGGGGACCCGCTCTGGTGGCCTCAGGAAAGGCCAGTCCCCATGCGAGATCCTCGGGGGCCTCTCGGGATTCCTCTCCCGTCGATGCCGGGGCCTAAGACCTTGTGTGGAGTCGGGGCCGGAACCTGAGGATTCCTCTCCAGTGCTGACATGGATCTTGGGGTATTTCTGGAGTCTCCACAGGGGAGTCAGTCCTCGTCTCGAATGCGCGCATGCACTTGCGCTTTCCTCCAGAGCGGTAGCAGCAGTGTCACGCAGTCCGCCGCGTGGATCAAAGGATCTATGGTTTTCCCTCGAGTCTTTCCCACGAGGCTTTCCCACGAGGCTTTCCCACAGGGCTGTCCCACGTGCACACGTGGTGGGAGTCGATGCTCGGCTTGAACGTCAAGGCAGTGCATGGAAAACAGCTTCCTCTGGAATGGACTGACACATCTGGGGGACTCTTGGAATGGTGGCACGACCCTGTAATTCCTCTCAACTTTCCTGTGGAGAGCACCTCCTCTTGAGATGCGACGGGAACGCCGGGAATTCTTTCCCTACGAAACAGGGAAAGGATCCCTCATCTCGAGCTAGGAGGCGGAAACGGGGCTCCCCTGGATGGGTGCGGGACCCTCGTGCTTCCTCTCGAGTGGAGACGGGTATGTCGGGGAACTTCTTGAGTTGCAGCAAGGGTGTGAAGGACCCTTTGGAAGTTTCAGTGGTTAGATGTGATTACCCCCGAGAAGCCTCAGCGGAAATGGGCCTCATCTCGCCTGGAGGGCAAAACCTCCTGGATTTTTTCAAGTTGTGGCAGGTGCTCTCGACTTACGACGGGACCTCAGGGACCCGCTCTGGTGGCCTCAGGAAAGGCCAGTCCCCATGCGAGTTCCTCGGGGGCCTCTCGGGATTCCTCTCCCGTTGATGCCGGGGCCTAAGACCTTGTGTGGAGTCGGGGCCGGAACCTGAGGATTCCTCTCCAGTGCTGACATGGATCTTGGGGTACTTCTGGAGTCTCCCCAGGGGAGTCAGTCCTCGTCTCGAATGCGGGCATGCACTTGCGCTTTCCTCCAGAGCGGTAGCAGCAGTGTCATGCAGTCCGCCGCGTGGATCAAAGGATCTGTGGTTTTCCCTCGAGACTTTCCCACGAGGCTTTCCCACGAGGCTTTCCCACAGGGCTGTCCCACGTGCACACGTGGTGGGAGTCGATCCTCGGCTTGAACGTCAAGGCAGTGCCGGGAAAACAGGTTCCTCTGGATTGGACTGATACATCTGGGGGACTCTTGGAATGGTGGCACGACCCTGGAGTTCCTCTCGCCTTTCCTGTGGAGAGCGCCTCCTCTTGAAATGCGACGGGAACGCCGGGAATTCTTTCCCTACGAAACAGGGAAAGGATCCCTCATCTCGAGCTAGGAGGCGGAAAAGGGGCTTCCCTGGATGTGTGCGCGACCCTCGTGCTTCCTCTCGAGTGGAGACGGGTATGTCGGGGAACTTCTTGAGTTGCAGCAAGGGTGTGAAGGACCCTTTGGAAGTTCCAGTGGTTAGATGTGATTAGCCTGGAGAAGCCTCAGCGGAAATGAGCCTCATCTCGCCTGGAGGGCAAAACCTCCTGGATTTTCTCGAGTTGCGGCATGTGCCCTCGACTTACGACGGGGACCTCGGGGACCCGCTCTGGTGGCCTCAGGAAAGGCCAGTCCCCATGCGAGATCCTCGGGGGCCTCTCGGGATTCCTCTCCCGTCGATGCCGGGGCCTAAGACCTTGTGTGGAGTCGGGGCCGGAACCTGAGGATTCCTCTCCAGTGCTGACATGGATCTTGGGGTACTTCTGGAGTCTCCCCAGGGGAGTCAGTCCTCGTCTCGAATGCGCGCATGCACTTGCGCTTTCCTCCAGAGCGGTAGCAGCAGTGTCACCCAGTCCGCCGCGTGGATCAAAGGATCTATGGTTTTCCCTCGAGTCTTTCCCACGAGGCTTTCCCACGAGGCTTTCCCACAGGGCTGTCCCACGTGCACACGTGGTGGGAGTCGATCCTCGGCTTGAACGTCAAGGCAGTGCAGGGAAAACAGGTTCCTCTGGAATGGACTGACACATCTGGGGGACTCTTGGAATGGTGGCACGACCCTGGAGTTCCTCTCGCCTTTCCTGTGGAGAGCGCCTCCTCTTGAGATGCGACGGGAACGCCGGGAATTCTTTCCCTACGAAACAGGGAAAGGATCCCTCATCTCGAGCTAGGAGGCGGAAACGGGGCTCCCCTGGATGTGTGCGGGACCCTCGTGCTTCCTCTCGAGTGGAGACGGGTATGTCGGGGAACTTCTTGAGTTGCAGCAAGGGTGTGAAGGACCCTTTGGAAGTTCCAGTGGTTAGATGTGATTAGCCTCGAGAAGCCTCATCGGAAATGGGCTCATCTCGCCTGGAGGGCAAAACCTCCTGGATTTTCTCGAGTTGCGGCAGGTGCTCTCGACTTACGCCGGGGACCTCAGGGACCCGCTCTGGTGGCCTCAGTAAAGGCCAGTCCCCATGCGAGGTCCTCGGGGGCCTCTCGGGATTCCTCTCCCATCGATGCCGGGGCCTAAGCCCTTGTGTGGAGTCAGGGCCCGAACCTGAGGATTCCTCTCCAGTGCTGACATGGATCTTGGGATACTTCTGGAGTCTCCCCAGGGAATCAGTCCTCGTCTCGAATGCGGGCATGCACTTGCGCTTTCCTCCAGAGCGGTAGCAGCAGTGTCACGCAGTCCCCCGCGTGGAGCAAAGGATCTATGGTTTTCTCTCGAGTCTTTCCCACGAGGCTTTCCCACGAGGCTTTCCCACAGGGCTGTCCCACGTGCACTCGTGGTGGGAGTCGATCCTCGGCTTGAACGTCAAGGCAGTGCAGGGAAAACAGGTTCCTCTGGAATGGACTGACACATCTGGGGGACTCTTGGAATGGTGGCACGACCCTGGAGTTCCTCTCGCCTTTCCTGTGGAGAGCGCCTCCTCTTAAGATGCGACGGGAACGCCGGGAATTCTTTCCCTACGAAACAGGGAAAGGATCCCTCATCTCGAGCTAGGAGGCGGAAACGGGGCTCCCCTGGATGTGTGCGGAACCCTCGTGCTTCCTCTCGAGTGGAGACGGGTATGTCGGGGAACTTCTTGAGTTGCAGCAAGGGTGTGAAGGACCCTTTGGAAGTTCCAGTGGTTAGATGTGATTAGCCTCGAGAAGCCTCAGCGGAAATGGGCCTCATCTCGCCTGGAGGGCAAAACCTCCTGGATTTTCTCGAGATGCGGCAGGTGCTCTCGACTTACGACGGGGACCTCAGGGACCCGCTCTGGTGGCCTCAGGAAAGGCCAGTCCCCATGCGAGTTCCTCGGGGGCGTCTCGGGATTCCTCTCCCGTCGATGCCAGGGCCTAAGACCTTGTGTGGAGTCGGGGCCGGAACCTGAGGATTCCTCTCCAGTGCTGACATGGATCTTGGGGTACTTCTGGAGTCTCCCCAGGGGAGTCAGTCCTCGTCTCGAATGCGGGCATGCACTTGCGCTTTCCTCCAGAGCGGTAGCAGCAGTGTCATGCAGTCCGCCGCGTGGATCAAAGGATCTGTGGTTTTCCCTCGAGACTTTCCCACGAGGCTTTCCCACGAGGCTTTCCCACAGGTCTGTCCCACGTGCACACGTGGTGGGAGTCGATCCTCGGCTTGAACGTCAAGGCAGTGCAGGGAAAACAGGTTCCTCTGGAATGGACTGACACATCTGGGGGACTCTTGGAATGGTGGCACGACCCTGGAGTTCCTCTCGCCTTTCCTGTGGAGAGCGCCTCCTCTTGAGATGCGACGGGAACCCCGGGAATTCTTTCCCTACGAAACAGGGAAAGGATCCCTCATCTCGAGCTAGGAGGCGGAAACGGGGCTCCCCTGGATGTGTGCGGGACCCTCGTGCTTCCTCTCGAGTGGAGACGGGTATGTCGGGGAACTTCTTGAGTTGCAGCAAGGGTGTGAAGGACCCTTTGGAAGTTCCAGTGGTTAGATGTGATTAGCCTCGAGAAGCCTCATCGGAAATGGGCTCATCTCGCCTGGAGGGCAAAACCTCCTGGATTTTCTCGAGTTGCGGCAGGTGCTCTCGACTTACGACGGGGACCTCAGGGACCCGCTCTGGTGGCCTCAGTAAAGGCCAGTCCCCATGCGAGGTCCTCGGGGGCCTCTCGGGATTCCTCTCCCGTCGATGCCGGGCCTAAGACCTTGTGTGGAGTCGGGGCCGGAACCTGAGGATTCCTCTCCAGTGCTGACATGGATCTTGGGGTACTTCTGGAGTCTCCCCAGGGAAGTAAGTCCTCGTTTCGAATGGGGGCATGCACTTGCCCTTTCCTCCAGAGATGTAGCAGCAGTGTCACGCTTCCTATCAACTGCATCATGGTATCTGTGGCTTTCCCTCGAGGTTTTCCCACAAGGCTTTCCCATGAGGCTTTCCCACAGGGCTGTCCCATGTGCCACCGTGGTGTGAGTCGATCTGCGGCGTGAAAGTCGAGGCAGTGGAGGGAAAACACCTTCCTCTGGAATGGACTGGGACATCTGGGGGACTCTGAGAATGGTGGCACGACCCTGGAGTTCCTCTCGCCTTTCCTGTGGAGAGCGCCTCCTCTTGAAATGCGACAGGAACGCCCAGAATTCTTTCCCGACCAAGCAGGGAAAGGATCCCTCATCTGGAACTACAATGCGGAAACGGGGCTCCTCTTGATGTGGGCGGGACCATTGTGCTTCCTCTAGAGTGGACAGGGGTAGTCGGGGAACTTCTTGAGTTGCAGCAAGGGTGTGAAGGACCTTTTGGAAGTTCCAGAGGTTAATTGTGATTAGTGTCGAGAAGCATCGGCGAAAATGGGGCTCATTTCGCCTGGAGGGAATATCTCCTGGATTTTCTCGAGTTGCGGCAGGTGCTCTTGTCTTACGACGGTGACTTAAGGCACCCGCTCTGGTGGCCTCAGGACTGGCCAGTCCCCATTCGAGTTGCTCGGGGGCCGCTCGGGATTCCTCTCCCTTCGATGCCGGGGCCAAAGACCTTGTGTGGAGTCGGAGGCGGAACCTGAGGATTCCTCTCCAGTGCTGACATGGATCTTGCGGTACTTCTGGAGTCTGCCCAGGAGAGTCAGTCCTCGTCTCGAGAGGGGGCATGCACGTGCGCTTTCCTCCCGAGCTGTAGTAGCAGTGTCACGCTTCCCGTCGTGTCGATCTTGGGATCTGTGGCTTTCCCTCGAGGCTTTCCAATGAGGCTTTCCCACGAGGCTTTCCCACAGGGCTGTCTCACGTGCCACCCTGGTGTGAGTCGATCCTCGGCGTGAAAGTCGAGGCAGTGCAGGGAAAGGAGGTTCCTCTGGAATGGACTGGGACATCTGGGGGACTCTGGGAATGGTGGCACGACCCTGGAGTTCCTCTCGCCTTTCCTTTGGAGAGCGCCTGCTCTTGAGATGCGACGGGAACGCCGGGCATTCTTTCCCGACCAAGCAGGGAAAGGATCCCTCATCTCGAGCTACAAGGTGGAAACGGGGCTCCTCTGGATGTGGGCCGAACCCCGTGCTTTCTTTCGACTGGAGACGGGTATGTCGGGGAACTTCTTGAGTTGCAGTAAGGGTGTCAAGGACCCTTTGGAAGTTCCAGAGGTTAGATGTGATTAGCCTCGAGACGCCTCAGCCAAAATGGGCCACATCTCGCCCGGAGGGGGGAACCTCCTGGTGTTCTCGAGTTGCGGCTTGTGCTCTCGACTTACGACGGGGACCTCATGGACCCGCTCTGTTGGCCTCAGGAAAGGTCATTCCCCATGCGAGTTGCTCGGTGGCCTCTCAGGATTCCTCGCCCGTCGATGCCGGCGCCTAAGACCTTGTGTGGAGTCGGACCAGAACCTGAGGATTCCTCTCCCGTGCTCACATGGATCTTGGCATACTTCTGGAGTCTCCCAAGGGGCGTCAGTCCTCGTCTCGAGTGGGGTCATGCAGGTGTGCTTTCCTCCTGAGCAGTAGCAGCAGTGTCTCGCTTCCCGTCTTGTGGATCAAGGGATCTGTGTCTTTCCCTCGAGGCTTTTCCATGGGCTTTCCCACAGGGCTATTCCACGTGCCACCATGCAGTGCTGGGAAAACAGGAACCTCCTTCCCCACATAGGGGGTACACTGTCCCCTTGGGCGTGTATCTCCGGGGCATTCGCGCTTGGGGGTTGCCACGGATGTTGGCCTCAGGCTCCACATGAGAAAAGCCCCTAATGGCATTAGCTGCCGGTCCAGACGCTGGCCCCTCAGGTCTCTGGCCGGAGCCTTGGGCTCCAGGCAACTCAAAGCCCTCGGGGCTGGTGCTCTGGGACTGCTGTAGGGAAAGGACGCCAGGAGCCCACGGAGGAGTTGGGGAGGCGCAGGTGGCATATGGAGGCGAGGACAGCGTGGGATCTAGGTGGAGGCGCTGGAGAGAGCGTCCGTTGTCCCGGAATGCCTCGGAGGAGCCAGCGGGGGACAGTCCAGGCCCAGGGACCTGTGGTATGTGAAAAGGTGGGAAACCCCAGAACAAGGCAGGCTGGGAAAGGGGGCGTGGGCGGCCAATTCAAAGGGACCTAGGGGGCGTTTCCTGGGCGGTGAGCTCCCTTGGCACTGCTGAGGGCCCCTGATTGATCCACCCGGGGTTGATCCCACCATCCGCTGCGAGGGAGGGCCACAAACCAAAGCCCCCGAACTGCCCACCCACCCCAACGGGGATCTTGGCGGTCCGGGGCACAGCTGTGCCCGGGAAAAGCCCACTCACTCCACGGGACTCCGTCCAGGGTCTCTGCTTGGAAAGAGGCCAGGGGCGGCCCCCTCCATCTACGTACCCAAACCCTATTGACGTCAATGGGGGTGGAGACGCCTCCCGCTCTCCAGAGTCCTGGGCTGCTGGGTCCCCGCCCACTCGGCCAGCAGTCTGCAGCGCTCCTGTGTGCCTCTCCCACCATGGCTTCGTCCAGCTCCTCCAGCACCTCAAGCGGTACGTTTGCCCTCGGTCCCTGGGGTCGGATCACATCTCAGGGGATTTGCGGGTGGCCCGGGCAAGGGCTCTCGGCCCACGTGTCGACCCCCGCTCCCGCCCGAGAATGGCGGGGACCCATCGGCCGGGCCCGGGGTTCCCAGGCGTCAGGTGTGCCCAAAGTTGGAGGGCGTTGCATCGTTCGTTCATCTTGCTCCTTTGGCACACACATGGCTTCTCCGTTCTCTTTTCTGGGAAGACAGTGTTGTTTTAGGGGGCGTGCTGCGGGAGTCAGGGGCCGGTGGGAGCGGGTGCTGTGCTGGGATGAGGCCCTTTATCCTCACATCTTCCTGTGGGAACGGGAGTCGGGGAGCTCTGTGGCCTTGCCGCCTTCAGTGGCTTCCTCTGCACACGGGCTTAGTGCCTTCTGCCTTCTGTCAGTCGTTACGGGGTTTGGGCTTCGCTTTGGCGGCCTTGGCCTTGGCCCTGGCCTGGGCCTTGGCCTTACCCTTGGCGTTGCCCTTGCCCTTGCCCTTGGCCTTCGGCTTGGCCTTCCCTAGGCCTTGTCCTTGGCCTTACCTTGTCCTTGCCCTTACCTTTTCCTTGCCCTTAAACTTAAACTTGATCTTGACTTTGACCTTGAACTTGAACTTGACCTTGACTTTGACCTTGAACTTGACCTTGAACTTGACCTTGACCTTGAACTTGAACTTGAACTTGACTTTGACCTTGAACTTGACCTTGACCTTGAACTTGACCTTGACCTTGAACTTGAACTTGACCTTGACTTTGACCTTGAACTTGAACTTGACCTTGACTTTGACCTTGAACTTGAACTTGAACTTGACTTTGACCTTGAACTTGAACTTGACCTTGAGTTTGACCTTGACCTTGAACTTGAACTTGACCTTGACCTTGACCTTGAACTTGACCAACAACGGGAGACCAGATTTGCTCAGAGCACCGGAGGTCCAGAGGCAGGGCCGTGTATCTCCCCTTCCCTTTGTGATCATTGCAAAGACATTCCTAGCTGATAGCGGGAGTGCCCATGAAGAAGCAAGCAGTGGGAGTGTGTTTGACACGACTGTGTGCCTCAACTCCACAAGGGGCCTTTCCTCTCGAAGTAGGCCCCATGTCCCCTTGGGGAGGGTGTCATGCCTCTTTTCTCCACACTGCCAAAGGGTGGAGCAAAGCTCGCTCTGTCAGAGGTACAAAAACAGCAATTGAATGGATTTTCAAGCTCTTGCTAGGCTGCACCCTTTCAGGGCCCACTTTACTGAAACAGGTGCTCTGTGGCCCCCGGTTGGGTATGCAGGTTCACAAACAGGGTGAGATCCTGTCCAAGCCAACAATTTTCCTGAAAGACCTAGGCTCACTAAAGCTCTCCTCCAGAGCAAAGGGGATAGAGGAGATGTATGGAGGAGTCTTTGCCTTTCCCTGTGAGTGTGGGGCTACTCCCTACGGCCCCAAGCTCAGGGATAACTGCCTCTAAGAAAGGAATGGCAAGAAGCGCTAATCTTGGAGGTTGGGACAGGGAGTTCGCAGCATGTGGGGAAAGAAAGACTTCTTCGGGGAAGAAGAGGCAACCACCGGGGGTGTGTTCGCAAGCCTCTATTTGGAAGGAACACGTTTGCTTATACAACTCAAGACCTCCAGATCTGCTCAGAGGACTGAAGTTCCAGAGACAGGGCCATGTATCTCCCCTTCCCTTTGAGATCCTTGCCAAGACATTCCTAGCAGATTGTCGGAGTGCCCATGAAGAAGCAAGCAGCGGGAGTGTGCTTGACATCACTGGCTGCCTACCTGGGCTCAGCTCCTCAAGGGGCCTTTCTCTCCTGGTAGGCCCTATGTCCCCTTTGGGAGAGGGTTGTGCCCTCTTCCCTCCACACTGCCAAAGGGTGGAGGTGGAGCAAACTCGTTCTCTCCGAGGTAAAAGAAAGACAAATTGGATGGATCTTTAAGCTCTTGCTATGCTGCACCCCTCCAGGACCCACTCGAGCAAAACAGGTGCCCTGTGGCCCCCAGGTCGGGTATGCAGGTTCACACACCGGGTGTGATCCCGTCAAAGCCAAGAATTTTCCTGACAGACCTAGGCTCACTAGAGCTCTCCTCCAGAGGAAAGGGGACAGAAAAGATGTGTGTGTGGAGGTGGCTCTGCCTTTCCAGGTCCCAATCTCAGGGATAACTGCCCCTAAGAAAGGAACTGCTGCTGCTGCTGCTGCTGCTGCTGCTGCTGCTGCTGCTGCTGCTGCTAAGTTGGTTCAGTCGTGTTCGACTCTGTGCGACGCCATAGACGGTAGCCCACTAGGCTCCCCCGTCCCTGGGATTCTCCAGGCAAGAACAGTAAGTGGGTTGCCATTGCCTTCTCCAATGCATGAAAGTGAAAATGAAAGTGCAGTCGCTCAGTCGTGTCCGACCCTCAGCGACCCCATGGACTGCAGCCTACCAGGCTTCTCTGTCCATAGGATTTTCTGAAAGGAACTGCAAGAAGCACTTTTCCAGGAGGCTGGGAAAGGGAGTTTGCAGGATGTGGGGAAAGAGAGCCTCCTTCGGGGAAGAATAGGCGGCCACTTGTTTTGTGTTGCAAACCTCTATTTGGAAGGAACAGGTTAGCTTATACAAAGGGAGACCTCCAGATCTGCTCAGAGGACCGAAGTTGCAGAGGCAGGTCGGTGTATCTTCCCTTCACTTTGCGATCCTTGCAAAGACATTCCTTGCTGCTAGATGACTCAGCAAGGGCCTTTGAGACTGTTGTTTTCTTTCCTAGGTTCAAAGATTCCTTCAGTTCCTAATATAGATATCCTAGAAATGATATGACATCCGTGAAAATCTGATATGTCCTGGTCAAATGCTGTCAGTTATCATTCCAGTTATCATATTAAAGCATTTCAAGTCGCAGCAGTGACCAGATGACATTGTCAATTTCTATTTCATCAGGTTTTAACCATGTCCTCTGTGGTTTCACACTGATGCCTTTGCAGAAATACTGCTACTTCAAGATATATGGAAAATACTTTTTTTAAGCTTACTGATAATTTGTTTGTTTGTTTGCTTGTCTTCTGGTAAGCTGCTACCAGATGGAATTTAGTCTCCTCTCTAGGTTAAGAGAACTAAGTTTTCTTAGAATGCAATTTTTGATCACAGACTATGAGTTTCTCTACCTTTCATTGATTTATAATTGTTTTCATCATCTGTTTTTTTACTTCGGTAAAGTAAATAAGCCTTATTTAAGATTTTGGTACATGTAGGATGGGCTAAGCTTTCCCCACTCTTGCAAGTTCCCTTAACCCTTCAGATTCTTCTCGTGGGACCAAGATCTCACTTTCCTCCAGAGGGACAATCCAAGCTTTTTATCAGTTGATCTGCCCCTGACATCAGAGTCAAGTTGAGCACGAGTTGGCCTATAATTTAGGCATGAAACTATGACTACATAAAGAAAAGGTGACTTTATGATTCAGGGATGGCCATGATATGCCTTGCACTTCAGAGAAAATGGGTTAAAATGATTTTTTTTTCCTTCAAAACTGCACACCCAGTTCTTTCAGCATATGCAATTGAAAACATCTAGTCATTAGGTCAGTTTTCATTCCAATCCCAAAGAAAGGCAATGACAAAGACTATTCAAGCTGCTGCACAATTGCACTCATCTCACACACTAGTAAAGTAATGCTCAAAATTCTCCAAGTTCACATGAACTGTGAACTTCCAGATGTTCAAGAGGGATTTAAAAAATGCAGAGAAACCAGAGATCAAATTGCCAACATCCACTGGATCATTGAAAAAGCAAGAGAGTTCCGGAAAAAAAAAAAAACCATCTATTTCTGCTTTATTGACAATGCCAAAGCCTTTGACTGTGTGGATCACAAGAAACTGGGAAAAATTCTGAAAGAGATGGGAATACCAGACCACCTGACCTGTCTCTTGAGAAACCTGTATGCAGGTCAGGAAGAAACAGTTCGAACTGGACATGGAACAACAGACTGGTTCTACATAGGAAAAGGAACATGTCAAGGCTGTATATTGTCACCCTGCTTATTTAACTTATATGCAGAGTACAGCATGAGAAACACTGGGCTGGAGGAAGCACACGCTGGAATCAAGGTTGCTGGGAGAAATATCAATAATCTCAGATATTCAGATGACACCACCCTTATGGCAGAAAGTGAAGAAGAGCTAAAGAGTCTCCTGATGAAAGTGAAAGAGGAGAGTGAAAAAGTTAGCTTAAAGCTCAGCATTCAGAAAACTACAATCATTGCATCCAGTCTCATCACTTCATGGCAAATAGATGGGAAAACATTGGAAACAGCAGCAGACTATTTTGGGGGGCTTGGAAATCACTGCAGGTGATGGCTGCCTCCATGAACTTAAAACATATCTATGACTTGGAAGAAAAGTGATGACCAAACTAGACAGCATATTAAAAAGCCGAGACGTTGCTTTGCCAACAAAGATCCATCCGGTCAAGGCTATGGTTTTTCCATATGTCATGGATGGATATGAAAGATGCACTATAAAGAAAGTGACAGCTGAAAATGTGATGCTTTTGAACTGTGGTGTTGGAGAAGATGCTTGTAGGTCGCTTAGACTACAAGGAGACGCAACCACTCCATCCTAAAGGAAATCAGGTCTGAATATCCATTGGAAGGACTAATACTGAACCTGAAACTCCAATACTTTGGCCACTTGATGTGAAGAGCTGACTCACTTGGAAGTTGCTTTGATTTGCCTATGAGTGTGGGAGCCCTCCCTGGGCAAAGGGCCTCAGGGGTCATTGCCACTGAATCATGACATCCAAGCAAGCGCATTCCAGCTGTGTGACATGCAGGAAGCAGGAGACTGGGACATCTGTCTTCCTTAGAGGAAGGAAAGTCATCCACAGAGAGTGTGTTTTCAGGCCTCTCTTTGCAGCAAGTGTTTTGCTTCTCAGACATCAGAGCTGCAGGCTTGCTCTGAGGGCCTCAATTCCAGAGTCAGGGCTGTGTGTCTCACTGCACTTTCCAAGCATTGCAGACACATTCCTAGGTTGGAGCAGTGCTTCCCATGAGAAAGAAGCCTCGGGAGTGTGTCTGAGCGGGCTGAGTGCCATGCTAGGGTCACCTAGTCGAGGGCACCTTGCACATCCAATGGGCCCCAGGCGAGTAGCTATGGACCGGCCCCTCGGTTGAGATATCCCAAAGCAGGGAACAAAGCTAGCTCTGTCTGTCAGAAGGAGGAAAACAGCAATGGGATGGATTTTCAAGCAGTTGCTAAGTCACACCATGTGAGGGCTCCGCGGGAAAGAAATGCGAATTTTGGCCTCTAGGCCCAGTATCCAGATGTGTGCACAGGATATTTTCCCCACAGGATCCAAGAATGTTCCAGACAGACCTAAGCTCACTAGCTCTCTCCTGCAGAGGAAATGAAATATTGTTGCTGAACCACGAAAAGATGCTGGGATTCTTGGCTTATGGAGGAGAAGAATTCAATCCAGGGCCCAAGACGAGGCTTGATTGCTCAGAGCTTTTGTGCAATCGAGTCTTATTCAAGTAGAAAGGAGATAGAGAAAGCTTCTGACAGAGACATCACAAGGGGCAGAAAGTGTACCCCCTTGCTAGTGTTAGTAATGGAGTTATATACTCTCCAATAAGTTATTACAACGAACAAAAGAATGTCTGGAGGTTGTAAAGACTCACTAGACCTACTCCCATCATTTACATTTTAAGATAACAGGATTAGCCAGAAGGTTTTTCCAGAGACCGTCCTCAAGAAGGATGCATGATTGTTATGTAATCCGAAGGAATGTAGAGGGAAAAAAGTGTGCCCTTTCTTCCTCCTTGAGAATTCTAGACCCCTCTCTCCTTGGGGACCCTCGAACTTCTTATAAACCTGCCTTGGCAATGACTCTCTCCGAAACATGATTGAACAGCCGTTTGGAGCTTCCTTTGACTTTCCCTGGGAGGGAGGGAGCCCTCCCTGAGCACAGGGCCTCAGGGGCCATGGCCAATGAAAACTAATCTCCCAGTAAGTGCTTTTCAGCCCTGTGTGACTCTCAGCCCACAGGAGGCTGAGAAAACTCTCTTCCTTGGAGGAAGGAAAGGCAGCCCAAGAGTGTGTTTTCAGGCCTGTATCTTGCAGCAAGTGTTTGGCTTGTTAGACATAAGACCTGCAGGCCTGCTCCAACAGACTCCATTCCAGAATCAGGGCCTTGTGTCTCCCTGCAGTTTCCTGGCCTCGCAAACACATTCCTAGGGGAGAGCAGTCCTGCCCATGGGGAAGCAGGCTGCGGGAGTGTGTCTGAGGGGGCCAGGTGCCATGCTGGGGTCACCTGGTCGAGGGCACCTTGCACCTCCAATGGACCCCAGGCAAGGAGTTGCAGGCCACCACCTTGCTTCTGAAATCCCAAAGTGGGGAGCAAAGCTCGCTCTGTCAGAGGGAAGAAAACAGCAACAGGATGGATTTTCAAGCAGTTGCTAGGCTGTACTGCGTTAGGGCTCCAAGGAAGAAAAATGCAGATGTTAGCCCCTACGACTGGTATCCAGGTGGGCTCCCAGGATGATTTCCCCGCAGGATCCAAGAACGTTCCAGACAGACCTGGGCTCACTAGCTCCCTCCTGCAGAGGAAACATGATAGAACAGCTGTTTGGAGGTTGCTTTGACTTCCCCTGGGAGGGTAGGATCCCTCCCTGGGTGCAGGGCCTCAGGGGCCATTGCCGCTGAGAAATGCCCTCTAAGCCAGACCTTTCCAGCCTTGTATGACTCAGCACGGAGGAGACTGGAAAAGCTATCTTCCTTGGAGGAAGGAAAGGCAGCCCCAGAGAGTGTGTTTTCACACCTGTATCTCGCAGCAAGCGTTTGCCGTCTCAGACGTCAGACCTCCAGGCCTGCTCCAATGGCCTCAGTTCCAGAGTCAGGGCCGTGTGTCTCCCTGCATTTTCTGAGCCTTGGGAACACATTCCTAGGTCAGAACAGTCCTGCCCATGGGGAAGGAGGCTGCGGGAGTGTGTCTGAGGGGGTCGGGTGCCATGCTGGGGTCCAGTAGACCTGGTACCTCCAATAGACCCCAGGACAACAGCGGTGGGGCTCCCCCTGGCTTCCGAAATGCCAAAGCGAGAAGCAAAGCTAGCTCTATCAGAAGGAAGAAAAGAGCAATTAGATGGATGTTCAGGCTGTTGCTGGGCCGCACCACTTCAGGTTACCCCCCGAGAGGAGCAGGCGCCCTGTGGCCCCTCGGTCCCATATGCAGGTTAACACACAGGATGTGTCCCCATAGGAGCCAAGAATTTTCCTGACAGACCTAGGCTCACTAGAGCTCTCCTACAGGGCAAAAGGGATAGAACAGACTGTGGATGTGACTCTGCCTTTCCCAGCGAGCATGGGGCCCTCCCTACGGCCCCGGGCTCCAGGGAAAATTGTCCCTGAAAAATGACCTCCAAGAAGCGCTTTTCCAGCAGGCTGGGATGCAGAGTTCACAGGATGTGGGGAAAGTGATCGTCCTTCAGGGAAGAAGAGGCAGCCACCCAGTGTGTGTTTGCAAGCCTGTATTTGGAAGAAACTGGTTTGCTTCTTCAAGGGGAGACCTCCAGGTCTGCTCAGAGGACCGAAATTCCAGAGGCAGCACCATGCATCTCCCCTGTCCTTTCTGAGCCTTGGAAAGACATTCCTAGCTTATAGCGGTATTGCTCATGAAGAAGCAGGATGCAGGAATGTGTCAGACATGACTGGGTGCCTTCCTGGGTTCAGCTCCGTGAGGGGCCTTTCCACTCAGAGTAGGTCCCATGCCTCCTTGGGGAGGAAGTGGGGCCCGCTTGCCTCCAAATTGCCAAAGGCTGGAACAAAGCTAGTTCTATCAGAGGTAAGAAAAGAGCAATTGGATGGATGTGGAAGCTGTTGCTGGGCCGCACTGCTTCAGGCCCCCCACCCCTCCGGCCCCGAGAGAAACAGGCGCCCTGTGGCCCCTCGGTCCTGTATGCAGTTTCACACATAGAATGTGTCCCCATAGGAGCCAAGAATTTTCCTGACAGACCTAGGCTCACTAGAGCTCTCCTACAGAGCAAAGGGGATGGGACAGATGTGTGGCTGTGGCTCTGCCTTTCCCTGGGAGTGTGGAGCCACTCCCTATGGCCCCGGGCTCCAGGGGAAATTGCCCCTGAATAATGACCTCCAAGAAGCGCTTTTCCAACTGGCTGAGACGTGGAGTTCTCAGGATGCAGGGAAAGCGAGTGTCCCTTCGGGGAAGCAAAGGCAGTCACCTGTTATCATTACTTACTAGAATAGTAGGTACCTTCTCTGGTTGGGCAGAGGCCTTCCCTACCTGATCTGAAAAAGAAAATGAAGTAGCTCGCTGATTTGAGAAATAATTCCCAGACTTGGGTTTCCAACCAGTATAGAATCCGACAATGGCCCTGTCTTTGTAGCCGCGTTAATTAACAGGTATGTGAAGCTCTAAATATCAGTGGAAATTACATACAGCATATAGGCCCCAGTGTTCTGGAATGGTGGAAAGAAACAACCAAACTCTTGAAGAGACTCTTTCAAAATGGATCATAGAGACTGACTGTACATGGATGGGCTTACTTCTGGCAGACTTACTCATATTACGGGTAACTGCACGTTCCCATAGTTGTTGTCCTTATGAAATTTTCTATGGGAGAACCCCCCACCCCAAATGAGGCAGGTGTTAGCAGATTTGCCACAAGTAAGGAGGTGGGATTTCACAGCAGCTGGAACAATTAGGTAAGGTAATAAATCAGGTAACTAAGTTTGTGTAAAAAAAAAATATCATTCCCCCTTGAGGAACAGATTCATGAATTTGTGCCCAGTGATCAGGTGTGGCTCAATGACTGGAAACACAATTCCTTGGCCTGACATCGGAAAGGTCCTTATACTGTTGTTTTAGCCACAATTCTGAAAGAGAAGGGAATACTAGACCACCTAACCTGCCTCTTGAGAAATCTGTATGAAGGTCAGGAAGCAACAGTTAGAGCAGGACATGGAACAACATACTGGTTCCAAAAAGGAAAAGGAGTATGTCAAGGCTGTATATTGTCACCCTGTTTATTTAGCTTATATGCAGACTACATCATGAAAAATGCTGGGATGGAAGATACCTGAGCTGGAATCAAGATTGCCGGAAGAAATAGCAATAAACTTAGATATGCAGATGTCACCACCATTATGGCAGAATGGGAAGAGGAACGCGTATGTCGGGGAACTTCTTGAGTTGCAGCAAAGGTGTGAAGGACCCTTTCGAATTCCAGAGGTTAGGTGTGGTTAGTCTCGAGATGCCTCAGCAGAAATGGGCCTCATGGCGCCTGGAATGGAGAGGCTTCTGGATATTCCCCAGTTTCAGCAGGTGCTCTCAAGTTACCACGGGGACTTCAGGGACCCGCTCTGGCGGCCTCAGGAAAGGCCAGTCATCATGCGTGTTGCTAGGGGGCCTCTCGTGATTCCTCTCCCGTCGGAACCGGGGCCTAAGAAGTTGTGTGGATTCGGGGCCGGAACCTGAGGATTCCTCACCAATGCTGACATGGATCATGGGGTAATTATGGAGTCTCCCCAGGGGAGTCAGTCCTCGTCTCGAGAGGGGGCATGCAGGTGCGCTTTCCTCCTGATCTGTAGCAGCAGTGTCACGCTTCCCATCTCGTGAGTCATGGGATCTGCGGCTTTCCCTCCAGGATTTTCCACGAGGCTTTCCCACGAGGCTTTCCCACAGGGCTGTCCCACTAGGCTTTCGCACAGGGCTGTCTCACGTGCCACCATGGTGGCAGTCGATCCTCGGCGTGAAAGTCGAGGCAGTGCAGGGAAAACAGGTTCCTCTGGAATGGACTGAGACATCTGGGGGACTCTTGGAATGGTGGAACGACGCTGGCATACCTCTCGCCTTTCCTGTGGAGAGCGCCTCCTCTTGAGATGCGACGGGAACGCCGGGAATTCTTTCCCGGCCACCAGCGAAAGGATCCCTCATCACGAGCTACGAGCAGAAACGGGGCTCTTCTGGATGTGGGCCGGACCCTCGTGCTTCCTCTCGAGTGGAGACAGGTATGTCAGGCAACTTCTTGAGTTGCAGCAAGGGTGTGAAGGACCTTTTGGAAGTTACAGACTTTAGGTTTGATTAGCTTCGAGAAGCCTCAACGGAAATGGGCCTCATCTCGCCTGGAGGGAAAAACCTCCTGGATTTTCTCGAGTTGCGGCAGGTGCTCTCGACTTACGACGGGGACCTCAGGGACACTCTCCGGTGGCCTTAGGAAAGGCCAGTCCCCATGCGAGTTGCTCGGGGGCCTCTCGGCATTCCTCTCCGTTCGATGCCGGGGCCTAAGACCTTGTGTGGAGTCGGGGCCAGAACCTGAGGATTCCTCTCCAGGGCTGACATGGATCTTGGGGTACTTCTGGAGTCTCCCCAGGAGAGTAAGTCCTCGTCTCGAATGGGGGCATGCACGTGCGCTTTCCTCCAGAGCAGTAGCAGCAGTGTCACGCTTCCTATCGCGTGGATCAAGGGATCTGTGGCTTTCCCTCGAGGCTTTCCCACGAGGTTTTCCCACGTGGCTTTCCCACGAGGCTTTCCCACGTGGCTTTCCCACGAGGCTTTAACACAGGGCTGTCCCACCTGCCACCGTAGTGGGAGTCGATCCTCGGCGTGAAAGTCGAGGCAGTGCATGGAAAATAGGTTCCTCTGGAATGGACTGAGACATCTGGGGGCTCTCGGAATGGTGGCACGACGCTGGAGTTCCTCTCGCCTTTCCTATTGCGACTGCCTCCTCTTGAAATGCAACGGGAACGCCGAGAATTCTTCCCCGACCAAGAAGCGAAAGGATGCCTCATCTCGAGCCACTAGGCGGAAACGAGGCTCCTCTGGATGTGCCCAGGACCCTCGTGCTTCCTCTAGAGTGGAGACGGGTAAGTCGGGGAACTTCTCGAGTGGCAGCAAGGGAGTGAAGGACCTTTTGGAAGTTCCAGAGGTTAGGTGTGATTAGCCTCGAGAAGCATCAGTGGAAATGGGACTCTTCTCGCCTGGAGGGCAAAACCTCCTGGATTTTTTCGAGTTGCGGCTGGTGCTCTCGACTTACCACGGGGACCTCAGGGACACGATCTGGTGGCCTCAGGAAAGGCCAGTCCCCATGCAGGTTTCTCGTGGGCATCTTGGGATTCCTCTCACTTTGATGCCGGGGCCTAAGACCTTGTGTGGAGTTGGGCCCGGAACATGAGGATTCCTCTCCAGTGTTGAAATGGATCTTGGGTCACTTCTGGAGTCTCCCCAGGGGAGTGAGTCCTCGTCTCGAGAGGGGGCATGCACGTGCGCTTTCCTTCCGACCTGTAGCAGCAGTGTCACGCTTCCCGTCGCGTGGATCAAGGGATCTGTGGCTTTCCCTCGAGGCTTTCCCACGAGGCTTTCCCACAGGGCTGTCCCACGTGAGACTGTGGTGGGAGTCGATCCTCGGCGTGAAAGTCGAGGCAGTGCAGGGAAAACAGGTTCCTCCGGAATGGACTGAGACATCTGGGGGACTCTTGGAATGGTGGCACGACACTGGAGTTGCTCTCACCTTTCCTGTGGAGAGCACCTCCTCTTGCGATGCGACGGGAACGCCCAGGATTCTCTCCCGAACAATCAGCGAAAGGATCCCTCATCTTCATCTACGAGGCGGAAACGGAGCTCTTCTGGATGTGGGCGGGACCCACGTGCTTTCTCTCGAGTGGAGAGGGGTATGTCGGGGAACTTCTTGAGTTGCAACAAGGGTGTGAAGGACCGTTTGGAAGTTCCAGAGGTTAGATGTGATTAGCCTCGAGACGCCTCAGCGGAAATGGGCCTCATCGAGCCTGGATGGGAGAACTTCCTGGATTTTCTCGAGTTTTGGCAGGTGGTCTCGTCTTACGACGGTGACCTAAGGAACCCGCTCTGGTGACCTCAGGACTGGCCAGTCCCCATACGACTTGTTCGGTGGCCTCCTGGGATAACACTCCCGTCGATGCCAGGGCCTAAGTTGTTGTGTGGAGTCGGGGCCGGAACCTGAGAATTCCTCTCCAGTGCTGAAATGGATATTGGGGTAATTCTGGAGTCTCCCCAGGGAAGTCAGCCCTCCGCTCTAAGGGACATGCACGTGCGCTTTCCTCCCGAGCTGTAGCAGCAGTGTGACGCTTGCCATCGCGTCGATCATGGGATCTGTGGCTTTCCCTCGAGGATTTCCCTCGAAGCTTTCTCACGAGGATTTCGTACAGAGCTGTCCAACGTGCCACCGTGGTCGGAGTCGATCCTCGGCGTGAAAGTAGAGGCAGCACAGGGAAAACAGGTCCTCTGGAATGGACTGAGACAATGGGGGACTCTTGGTTTGGTGGCACGACCCTGGTGTTCCTTTCGCGTTTCCTGTGGAGAACCCATCCTCTTGAGATGGGACGGGAATGCCCAGAATTCTTTCCCGACCAAGCAGGGAAAGGATCCCTCATGTCAAGCTAGGAGGCGGAACGGGGCTCCTCTGGATATGGGCGGGAACTTCGTGCTTCCTCTCGAGTGGAGACAGGTAAGTCGGGGAACTTCTTCAGTTGCAGCAAGGGTGTGAAGGACCTTTTGAAAGTCCCAGATGTTAGGTGTGATTAGCCTCGAAACGCCTCAGCGGAAATGGGCCTCATCTCACCTGGAGGGCAAAACCTCGTGGATTTTCTCGAGTTGCGGCAGGTGCTCTCGACTTACGACGGGGACCTCAGGGACCCGCTCTGGTGGCCTCAGGAAAGGCCGGTCCCCATGCGAGTTTCTCGGGGTCCTCTCAGGATTCCTCTCCCTTTGATGCCAGGGCCTAAAACCTTGTGTGGAATCCGGGCCGGAACCTGAGGATTCCTCTCCAGTGCTGACATGGATCTTGGGGTACTTCTGGAGTCTTCCCAGGGGAGTAAGTCCTCGTCTCCAATGGGGGCATGCACGTGCGCTTTCCTCCAGAGTGGTAGCAGCAGTGTCACGCTACCGTCGCGTGGATCAAGGGATCTGTGGCTTTCCCTCAAAGCTTTCCCACGAGGCTTTCCCACAGGGCTCTCCCACGTGCCACCGTGGTGGTAGTCGATCCTCGGCGAGAAAGTCGAGGCAGTGCAGGGAAAACAGGTTCCTCTAGAATGGACTGAGATATTTGGGGGACTCTTGGAATGGCGGCACGACGCTGGAGTTCCTCTCGCCTTTCCTGTGGAGAGTACCTCCTCTTGAGATGCGACGGGAATGCCCAGAATTCTTTCCCGACCAAGCAGGGAAAGGATCCCTCATCTCAAGGGGCGAGGCGGAAATGGGGCTTCTCTGGATGTGGGCGGGACCCTCGTGCTTCCTCTAGAGTGGAGAGGGGTATGTCAGGGAACTACTTGAGTTGCAGCAAGGGTGTGAAGGACCTTTTGGAAGTTCCAGAGGTTAGGTGTGATTAGCCTCCAGACTCCTCAGCGAAAATGGGCCTCATCTCGTCTGCAGGGCAAAACCTCCTGGATTTTCTCGAGTTGCGGCAGGTGCTGTCGAATTAAGTCGGGGACCTCAGGGACCCGCTCTTGTGGCCTCAGGAAAGGCCAGTCCCCATGCGAGTTGCTCGCGGGCCTCTGGGGACTCCTCACCGTTGGATGCCGGATCCTAAGACCTTGTGTGGAGTCGGGGCCGGAACCTGAGGATTCCTCTCCAGTGCTGACACGGATCTTGGGGTACTTCTGGAGTCTCCTCAGCGGAGTAAGTCCTCGTCTCGAATGGGGGCATGCACGTGCGCTTTCCTCCAGAGCGGCAGCAGCAGCGTCACGCTTCCCGTCGCGTGGACAAGGGATCTGTGGCTATACCTCGAGGTTTTCCCACGAGGCTTTCCCAAGAGGCTTTCCCACAGGTCTGTCCCATGTGCCCCCGTGGTTGGAGTCGATCCTTGCCGTGAAAGTCGAGTCAGTGCAGGGAAAACAGGTTCCTCTGGAATGGGCGGAGACATATGGGGGACTCTTGGAATGGTGGCACGACGCTGATGTTCCTCTCGCCTTTCCTGTGGAGAGCGCCTCCTCTTGAGATGCGACGGGAACGCCGGGAATTCTTTCCCGATCAAGCAGGGAAAGGATCCCTCATCTCGAGCTACGAGGCGGAAACGGGCTCCTCTGGAGGTGGGCGGGACCCTCGTGCTTTCTCTAGAGTGGAGACGGGGATGTCGGGGAAATTCTTGAGTTGAAGCAAGGTGTGAAGGACCTTTTGGAAGTTCCAGAGGTTAGGTGTGATTAGCCTCGAGAAGCCTCACTGGAAATGGTCCTCATCTCGCATGGAGGCCAAAACCTCCTGGATTTTCTCGAGTTTCGGCAGGTGCTCAAGACTTATAACGGGGTCCTCCGGGACCGGCTCTGGTGGCCTCAGGAAAGGCCAGTCAGCATGCGAGTTCCTCGGGGGCCTCTCGGGATTCCTCTCCAGTCCATGCCGGGGCCTAAGACCTTGTGTGGAGTCGGGGCCTGAACCTGCGGATTCCTCTCCAGTGCTGACATGGATCTTGGGGTACTTCTGGAGGCTCCCCAGGGGTGTAAGTCCTCGTCTCGAATGGGGTCATGCACGTGCGCTTTCCTCCCGATCGGTAGCAGCAGTGTCACGCTTCCGGTCGCGTTTATCAAGGGATCTGTGGCTTTCCCTGGAGGCTTTCCCACCAGGCTTTCCCACGAGGCTTTCCCACAGGGCTGTCCCATGTGCCACCGTGGTGGGAGTCGATCCTCGGCGTGAAAGTAGAGGCAGTGCATGGAAAACAGGTTCCTCTGAAATGGACTGAGACAATGGGGGACTCTTGGTTTGGTGACACGACGATGGTGTTCCTTTCGCCTTTCCTGTGTAAAACGCATCCTCTTGAGATGGGACGGGAATGCCCAGAATTCCTTCCCGATCAAGCAGCCAAAGGATCCCTCATGTCGAGCTAGGAGGCGGAAACGGGGCTCCTCTGGATGTGGGCGGGACCCTCGTGCTTCCTCTCGAGTGGAGACAGGTATGTCGGGGAACTTCTTGAGTTGAAGCAAGGGTGTGAAGGACCTTTTGAAAGTCCCAGATGTTAGGTGTGATTAGCCTTGAGACGCCTCAGCGGAAATGGGCCCCATATCGCCTGGAGGGCAAAACCTCCTGGATTTTCTCGAGTTGCGGCAGGTGCTCTCGACTTATGTCGGGGACCTCAGGGACCCGCTCTGGTGGCCTCAGGAAAGGCCAGTCCCCATTCGAGTTCCTCGGGTGCCTTTGGGGATTCCTCTCCCTTCGATGCCGGGGCCTAAGGCCTGTGTGGAGGCGGGGCCGGAACCTGAGGATTCCTCTCCTATGCTGACATGGATCTTGGGGTACTTCTGGAGTCTCCTCAGGGGAGTAAGTCCTCATCTCGAATGGGGACATGCACCTGCGCTTTCCTCCAGAGCTCTAGCAGCAGTGTCACGCTTTCCATCGCCTGGATCAAGGGATCTGTGACTTTCACTCCAGGCTTTCCTAGGAGGCTTTCTCACGAGGCTTCCCCACAGGGGTCCCACGTGCCACCTTGGTTTGAGTCGATCCTCGGCGTGAAAGTCGAGGCAGTGCAGGGAAAACAGGTTCCTCTGAAATGACTGAGATATTTGGGGGACTCTTGGAATGGTGGCACGATGCTGGAGATCCGCTCACCTTTGCTGTGGAGAGCGCCTCCTCTTGAATTGCGACAGGAATGCCCAGAATTCTTTCCCGACCAAGCAGGGAAAGTGTCCCTCATCTTGAGCTACGAGGAAGAAACAGGGCTCCTCTTGATGTGGGCGGGACCCTCATGCTTCCTCTAGAGTGGAGACAGAGAAGTCGGGGAACGTCTTGAGTTGCAGCAAGGGTGTGAAGGACCTTTTGGAAGTTCCAGGGCTTAGATGTGATTAGCCTTGAGAAGCTTCAGCGGAAATGGGCCTAATCTCGCCTGGAGGGCAAAACCTCCTGGATTTTCTCGAGTTGTGGCACGTACTCTCGACTTACGACGGGGACCTCAGGGACCCGCTCTTGTGGCCTCAGGAAAGGCCAGTCCCAATGCAAGTTGCTCAGGGGCCCCTCGGGATTTCTCTCCCTTTGATGCCGGGGCCTAAGACCTTGTGTGGAGGCGGTGCTGGAACCTGAAGATTCCTCTCCAGTGCTGACATGGATCTTGGGGTACTTCTGGAGTCTCCCCAGGGGAGTAAGTCCTCGTCTCAAATGGGGGCATGCACGTGCGCTTTCCTCCATAGCGGCAGCAGCAGTGTCACGCTTCCCATCTCCTGGATCAAGATATCTGTGGCTTTCCCTAGAGGCTTTCCCACGAGGCTTTTCCACGAGGCTTTCCCACTGGGCTGTCACACGTGCCAGCGTGGTGGGAGTCGATCCTCTGCGTGGGAGTCGATCCTCTGCGTGAAAGCCGAGGCAGTGCAGGGCAAACAGGTTCCTCTGGAATGGACTGAGACATCTCGGGGACTCTTGGAATGGTGGCACGACGCTGGAGTTCCTCTCGCCTTTCCTGTGGAGAGCGCCTCCTCTTGTGGTGAGAGGGGAACGCCGGGAATTCTTTCCGGACAAAGCAGCGAAATGTCCCTCATCTCGAGCTACGAGGCAGAAACGGGGCTCCTCTGGATGTGGATGGGAGACTCGTGCTTCCTCTAGAGTGGAGACGCGCATGTCAGGCAACTTCTTGAGTTGCAGCAAGGGTGTGAAGGACCTTTTGGAAGTTCCAGAGGCTAGAAGTGATTAGCCTGGAGAAGCCTCAGCGGAAATGGGCCTCATCTCGCCTGGAGGGAAAAACCTCCTGGATTTACTCGAGTTGCGGCAGGTGCTCTCGTCTTACGACGGTGACCTAAGGGACCGGCTCTGGTGGCCTCAGGACTGGCCAGTCCCCATTCCAGTGGCTCGGGAGCCTCTCGGGATTCCTCTCCCGTCGATGCAGGGCCTAAGACCTTGTGTGGAGTCAGGGCCGGATCCTAAGGATTCCTCTCCAGTGCGGAAATGGAACTTTGGGTACTTCTGGAGTCTCCCCAGGGGAGTCAGTCCTCGTCTCTAGAGGGGACATGCAAATGGGCTTTCCTCCCGCGCTGGAGCAGAAATGTCACGCTTCCGGTCGGGTCGATCATGGGATCTGTGGCTTTCCCTCGAGGGTTTCCCCCGAGGCTTTCCCAGGAGGCTTTCCCACAGGGCTGTCCCACGTGCCACCGTGGTGGGAGTCCATCCTCGGCATGAAAGTCGAAGCAGTGGAGCAAAACAGTTTCCTCTGGAATGGACTGAGACATCTGCGGGACTCTTGGAATGTGGACACGACCCTGGAGTTACTCTCGCCTTTCCTGTGGAGAGCGCCTCCTCTTCAGATGCGACGTGAACGCTGGGAATGCTTTCCCGACCAAGCAGGGAAAGGATCCCTCATCTTGAGCTACGAGGCGGAAACGGGGCTCCTCTGGATGTGGGCGGGACCCTCGTTCTTCCTCTAGAATGGAGACCTGTATGTCGGGAAACTTCTTGATTTGAAGCAAGTGTGTGAAGGACCTTTTGGAATTTCGAGAAGTTAGGTGTGATTAGCATTGAGAAGGCTCAGCGGAAATGGGTCTCATCTCGCCTGGAGGGCAAAACTTTCTGGATTTTCTCGAGTTGGGGCAGGTGCTCTCGACTTATGACGGGGACCTCAGGGACCCTCTCTGGTGGCCTCAGGAAAGGCTAGTTCCCTTGCGAGTTGCTCAGGGCCCTCTCGGGATTCTTCTCCCTTCGATGCCGGGGCCTAAGACCTTGTGTGGAGTCGAGACCGGGACCTGAGGATTCCTCTCCAGTGCTGACATGGATCTTGGGGTACTTCTGGAGTCTCCCAGTGGAGTAAGTCCTCGTCTCGAATGGGGGCATGCACGTGCGCTTTCCTCCAGAGCAGTAGAAGTAGTGCCATGCTTCCCGTCGCGTGGATCAAGGGATCTGTGGCTTTCCTTCGATGCTTTCCCATGAGGCTTTCCCACGAGGCTTTCCTGCAGGGCTGTCCCACGTGAGACAGTGGTGGGAGTCGATCCTCGGCGTGAAAGTCAAGGCAGTGCAGGGAAAACAGGTTCCTCCGGAATGGACTGAGACATCTGGGGGCTCTTGGAATGGTGGCACGACACTGGAGTTGCTCTCGCCTTTCCTGTGGAGAGCACCTCCTCTTGTGATGCGACGGGAACGCCCAGGATTCTCTCCCGAACAAGCAGTGAAAGGATCCCTCATCTCTACCTACGAGGCGGGAACGGAGCTCTTCTGGATGTGGGCGGGACCCACGTGCTACCTCTCGAGTGGAGAGGGGTATGTCGGGGAACTTCTTGAGATGCAGCAATGGTGTGAAGGACCCTTTGGAAGTTCCAGAGGTTAGATGTGATTAACCTCGAGACGCCTCAGCGAAAATGGGCCTCATCGAGCCTGGATGGGAGAACTTCCTGGATTTTCTCGAGTTTTGGCAGGTGGTCTCGTCTTACGACGGTGACCTAAGGAACCCGCTCTGGTGACCTCAGGACTGGCCAGTCCCCATACGACTTGTTCGGTGGCCTCCTGGGATTACACTGCCGTTGATGCCGGGGCCTAAGAGGTTGTGTGGAGTCGGGGCCGGAACCTGAGGCTTCCTCTCCAGTGCTGAAATGGATATTGGGGTAATTCTTGAGTCTCCCCAGGGAAGTCAGTCCTCGTCTCAAGAAGGGGCATGCACGTGCGCTTTCCTCCTGAGCTGTAGCAGCAGTTTCACGCTTCCCATCGCGTGAGTCATGGGATCTGTGGCTTTCCCTCCAGGATTTAACATGAGGCATTCCCACGAGGCTTTCCCACAAGGCTGTCACACGTGCCACCGTGGTGGGAGTCGATCCTCGGCGTGAAAGTCGAGGCAGTGCAGGGAAAAAAGGTTCCTCTAGAATTTAATGAAACATCTGGGGTTTTCTGGGAATGGTGGCACGACGCTGGAGTTCTAGCCTTTCCTGTGGAGAGCACCTCCTAATTGAGATGCGACAGGAATGCACAGAATTCTTTCCCAAACACGCAGCGAAAGGATTCCTCATCTCGAGCTACGTAGCGGAAACGGGGCTCCTCTGGATGTGGCCGGGACCCTCGTGTTTCCTCTAGATGTGAGACGGGTATGTCAGGCAACTTCTTGAGCTGCAGCAAGGGTGCGAAAGACCTTTTGGAAATTCCATAGGTTAGGTGTGATTAGCTTCGGAAAGCCTCAGTGGAAATGGGCCTCATCTCTCCTGGAGGGCAAAACCTCTTGGATTCTGTCGAGTTGCGGCAGGTGCTCTCAACTTCCGACGGGGACCTCATGGACCCGCTCTGGTTGCCTCAGGAAAGGCCAGTCCCTATGCGAGTTGCACGGGGGCCACTCAGGATAACTTTCCCTTCGAAGCCGGGGCCTAAGACCTTGTGTGGAGTCGTGCCTGGAACATGAGGTTTCCTCTCCAGTGCTGACATGGATCGTGGGGTACTTCTGGAGTCTCCCCAGGGGAGTAAGTCCTCGTCTCGAATGGGTGCATGCACATGTGCTTTCCTCCAGAGCTGTAGCTGCAGTGTCACTCTTCCCGTCCCGTGGATCAAGGGATCTGTGGCTTTCCCTCGAGGCTTTCCCACGAGGCTTTCCACTAGGCTTTCCCACAGGGCTGCTTCACGTGCCACCGTTGTGGCTGTCGATCCTCGGCGAGAAAGTCGAGGCAGTGCAGGGAAAACAGGTTCCTCTGAAATGAACTGAGAAATCTGGGGGACTCGGAATGGTGGCGCGGCCCTGGAGTTCCTCTTGCCTTTCCTGTGGAGACGGCCTCCTCTTGAGATGCAACGGGAACGACGGGAATTCTTTCCCAACCAAGCAGGGAAAGGATCCCTCATCTCGAGCTATGAGGCAGAAACGGGCTCCCCTGGATGTGCGAGGGAGCCTCGTGCTCCCTCTAGAGTGGATACAGGTATGTCGGGGTCCTTCTTGAGTTGCGGCAAGTGTGTGAAGGACCTTTTAGAATTTCCACAAATTAGGTGTGATTAGCCTTGAGAAGCCTCAGAGGAAATGGGCCTCATCTCGCCTGGAGGGCAAAACCTCCTGGATTTTCTCGAGTTGGGGCAGGTGCTCTCGACTTACGATGGGGACCTCAGGGACCCGCTCTGGTGACTTCAGGAAAGGCCAGTCCCCATGCGAGTTGCTCGGGGGCCTCTCGGGATTCCTCTCCCGTCGATGCCGGGGTCTAAGACCTTGTGTGGAGCCGGGGCCGGAAAATGAAGATTCCACTCCAGTGCTGACATGGATCTTGGGGTTCTTCTGAAGTCCCCCGAGGGGAGGCAGTACTCGTCTTTAGAGGGGGCATGCACGTTCGCTTTCATCCCGAGGTGTAACAACAGTGTCACGCCTCCCGGCACGCCGATCATGGGATCTGTGGCTTACCCACGAGGCTTTCCCATGAGGCTTTCCCACAGGGCTGTCCCACGTGCCACCGTGGTGTGAGTCGATGCTCGGTGTGAAACTCGAGGCAATGCAGGGAAAACAGGTTCCTCTGGAATGGACTGAGATATCTGGGGGACTCTGGGAATGGTGGCACGACGCTGGAGTTCCTCTCGCCTTTCCTGTGGGGAGCGCCTCCACTTCAGATGCAACAGGAACTCCCAGAATTATTTCCTGAAAAAGCTGCGAAAGGATCCCTCATCTTGAGCTACGAGGCGGACACGGGGCTCCTCTGGATGTGGGCGGGACCGTCGTGATTCCTCTCGAGTGGAGATGGGTATGTTAGGGAACTTCTTGAGTTGCAGCAAGGGTGTGAAGGACCTTTTAGAAGTTCCAGAGGTTAGATGTGATTACCTTCCAGAAGCCTCAGCGGAAATGGGCGTCATCTCGCCTGGAGTGCCAAACCTCCTTGATTTTCCCGAGTTGCCGCAGGTGCTCTCAACTTACGACGGGGACTTTAGGGACCAGCTCTGGTGGCCTCAAGACTGGCCCGTCCCCATCCGAATTGCTCGGGGTCCTCTCGGGTTTCCTCTTCCGTAGATGCCGGGGCCTAAGTCCTTGTGTGGAGTTGGGGCCGGAACATGAGGATTCCTCTCCAGTACTGACATGGATCTTGGAGTACTTTTGGAGTCTCCCCAAGGGAGTAAGTCCTCGTCTCGAATGGGGGCATGCACGTGCGCTTTCCTCCGAGCTGTAGCACCAGCGTCACGATTCCTGTCGCGTGGATCAAGGGATCTGTGGCTTTCCCTCGAGGCTTTCCCACGAGGCTTTCCCACAGGGCTGTCCCACGTGAGACCGTGGTTGGAGTCGATCCTCCTCGTGAAAGTCAAGGCAGTGCAGGGAAAACAGTTTCCTCAGGAATGTTCTGAGACATCTGGGGGACTCTTGGAATGGTGGCACTACGCTGGAGTTGCTCTCAGCTTTCCTGTGGAGAGCCCCTACTCTTGAGATGCGACGGGAACGCCCAGGAATCTCTCCTGAACAAGCAGCGAAAGGATTCCTCATCTCGACCTACGAGGCGGAAATGGAGCTCTTCTGGATGTGGGTGGGACCCACGTGCTTCCTCTCAAGTGGAGAGGGGTATCTCGGGGAACTTCTTGAGTTGCAGGAAGGGTGTCAAGGACCCTTTGAAAGTTCCAGAGCTTAGGTGTGATTAGCCTTGTGAAGCCTCAGCGGAAATGGTCCTCATCTCGCCTGGAGGGCAAATCCTCCTGGATTTTCTCGAGTTGCCGCAGGTGCTCTCGACATACGACGGGGACCTCTGGGACCCGCTCTGGTGGCCTCAGGAAAGGGCAGTCCCCATGCGAGTTGCACGTGGGCCTCTCGGTTACCTCTCCCTTCGATGCCTGCGCCTAATACCTTGTGTGGAGGCGGGGCCGGAATTGGAGGATTCCTCTCCAGTGCTGACATGGATAATGGGGTACTTCTGGAGTCTCCCCAGGGGAGTTAGTCCTCGTCTCAAATGGGGGCATGCACGTGTGCTTTCCTCCAGAGCAGTAGCAGCAGTGTCATGCTTTCCATCGCCTGGAACAAGGGATCTGTGGCTTTCCCTCGAGGCTTTCCCACGAGGCTTTCCCACAGGGCTGTCACACGTGCCACTGTGGTGGGAGTCAATCCTCGGCGTGAAAGTCGAGGCAGTGCAGGGAAAACAGGTTCCACTGGAATGGACTGAGACTTCTGGGGGACTCTTGGAATGGTGCCACGACGCTGGAGTTCCTCTCGCCTTTCCTGTGGAGA
This sequence comes from Ovis canadensis, assembly GCF_042477335.2. Classification (NCBI taxonomy): domain Eukaryota; kingdom Metazoa; phylum Chordata; class Mammalia; order Artiodactyla; family Bovidae; genus Ovis; species Ovis canadensis. Next base: position 8,492,679 of record NC_091252.1, read on the forward strand.
GCACCTCCTCTTGAGGTGAGAGTGGAACGCCGGGAATTCTTTCCCGACAAAGCAGCGAAATGTCCCTCATCTCGAGGCGGAAACGGGTCTCCTCTGGATGTGGCCGGGACCCTTGTGCTTCCTATAGAGTGGAGACGGGTATGTCAGGCAACTTCTTGAGTTACAGCAAGGGTGTGAAGGAACTTTTGGAAGTTACAGAGGTTAGGTTTGATTAGCTTCGAGAAGCCTCAGCGGAAATGGGCTCTTCTCGCCTGGAGGGCAATACCTCCTAGATTTTTTCGAGTTGTGGCAGGTGCTCTCGATTTACGACGGGGACCTCAGGGACTCGCTCTGGTGGCCTCAGGCAATGCCAGTCCTCATGCGAGTTGCTCGGGTGCCTCTCGGGATTCCTCTCGCTTCGATGCCGGGGCCTGAGACCTTGTGTGGCGTCGGGGCGGAACATGAGGATTCCTCTTCAGTGCTGACATGGATCTTGGGGGAACTTCTGGAGTCTCCCCAGGGGAGTAAGTCCTCGTCTCGAGAGGGGGTCATGCACGTGCGCTTTCCTCCAGAACGGTAGCAGCAGTGTCTGGTTCCAGGAGCATGGATCATGAGATCTGTGGCTTTCCCTCGAGGTTTTCCAACGAGGATTTTCCACGAGGCTTTCCCACAGGGCGGTCCCAAGTGCCACTGTGGTGGGAGTCGATCCTCGGCGTGAAAGTCAAGGCAGTGCAGGGAAAACAGGTTCCTCTGGAATGGACGAAGACATCTGGGGGACTCTGGGAATGGTCGCACGACACTGGAGTTCTTCTCTCCTTTCCTGTGGAGAGCTTCTCCTCTTAAGATGCGACGGGAATGCCCCGAATTCTTTCTCGACCAAGCAGGGAAAGGATCCCTCATCTCGAGCTACGAGGCGGAAACGGGGCTCTTCTGGATGTGGCCAGGACCCTCGTGCTTCCTCTCTAGTGTAAACGGTTATGTCAGGGAACCTCGTGAGTTGAAGCAAGGGTGTGAAGGACCTTTTTGAACTTCCAGATTTTAGGTGTCATTAGCTTCGAGAAGCCTCAGTGGAAATGGGCATCACCTCGCCTGGAGGGCAAAACTTCCTGGATTTTATCCAGTTGTGGCAGCTGCTCTCGACTTACCACGGCGACCTCAGGGACCCCCTCTAGTGGCCTCAGGAAAGGCCAGTCCGTATGCGAGTTGCTCAGGGGCCTCTCGGGATTCCTGTACCATCGATGCCGGGACTCAAGACCTTGTGTGGAGTTGGGGCCGGAACCTGCGGATTCCTCCCCAGTGCTGACATGGATCTTGGGGTACTTCTGGAGTCTCCCCAGGGGAGTCAGTCATTGTCTCCAGAGGGGGTATTCACGTGTGCTGTCCTCCCGAGCTGTACCAGCAGTGTCACGTTTCCTGTCGCGTTGATCATGGGATCTCTGGTTTTCCTTTGAGGACTTCCCACGAGGCTTTCCCAACAGGTTCTCCCACAGTGCTCTCCCACGTATCACCGAGGTGGGAGTCGAACCTCGGCTTGAAAGTCGAGGCAGTGCAGGGAAAACAGGTTCCTCTGGAATGGACTGAGACTTCTGGAGGACTCTTGGAATGGTGGAACGATGCTGTAGTTCCTCCCGCGTTTCCTGTGGAGACCGCCTCCTCTTGAGATTGGACGGGAATACCCAGAATTCTTTCCCGACAAAGCAGTGAAAGGATCCCTCATCTCGAGCTACGAGGCGGAAACGGGGCTCCTCTGGATGTGGGCGGGACCCTCGTGCTTCCGCTCGAAGGGAGACGGGTATGTCGGGGAACTTCTTGAGTTGCAGCAAGGGTGTGAAGGAACTTTTGGAAGTTCCAGAGCTTAGATGTGATTAGCCTTGAGAAACCTCCGAGGAAATCGGCCCCATCTCTCCTGGAGGGCAAAACCTCCTGGATTTACTCGAGTTGCGGCAGGTGCTCTCGACTTACGATGGGGACCTCAGGGACACACTCTGGTGGCCTCAGGAAAGGCCAGTCCCCATGCGAGTTGAAAGGGGACCTCTCATGATTCCTCTACCTTCTATAACGGGGCCTAAGACATTGTGTGGAGTTGGGGCTGGAACCTGAGGATTCCTCTCCAGTGCTGACATGGATCTTGGGGTACTTCTGGAGTCTCCCCAGGGGAGTAAGTCCTCGTCTCGAATGGGGGCATGCATGTGCCCCTTCCTCCCGAGCGGTAGCAGCAATGTCACGCTTCCCGTTGCGTGGTTCAAGGGATCTGTGGCTTTCCCTCGAGGCTTTCCCACGAGGCTTTCCCACGAGGCTTTCCCACAGGGCTGACCCACGTGCCACCGTGGTGGAGTCGTACCTCGGCGAGAAAGTCGAGGCAGTGCAGGGAAAACAGGTTCCTCTGGAATGGACCTAGAATTCTGGGGGACTCTTGGAATGGTGGCACGACGCTGGAGTTCCTCTCGCCTTTCCTGTGGAGAGCGGCTCCTCTTGAGAAGCGACGGGAATGCCAAGAATTCTTTCCCGTCCAAGCCGCGAAAGGATCACTAATCTCGAGGTACGAGGCGGAAACAGGGCTTCCCTGAATGTGGCCGGGACCCACGTGCTTCCTCTAGATTGGAGACGGGTATGTCAGGGAACATCTTGAGTTGCAGCAAGGGTGTGAAGGACCCTTTGGAAGTTCCAGTGGTTAGATGTGATTGGCCTCGAGAAGCCTCAGCGGAAATGGGCCTCATCTCGCCTGGAGGGCAAAACCTCCTGGATTTTCTCGAGTTGCGGCAGGTGCTCTCGACTTACGACGGGGACCTCAAGGACCCGCTCTGGTGGCCTCAGGAAAGGCCAGTCAGCATGCGAGTTCCTCGGGGGCCTCTTGGGATTCCTCTCCCGTCGATGCCGGGGCCTAAGACCTTGCGTGGAGTCGAGGCCGGAACCTGCGGATTCCTCTCCAGTGCTGACATGGATCTTGGGGTACTTCTGGAGTCTCCTCAGGGGAGTCAGTCCTCGTCTCGAATGCGGGCATGCACTTGCGCTTTCCTCCAGATCGGTAGCAGCAGTGTCACGCAGTCCGATGCGTGGATCAAAGGATCTATGGTTTTCCCTCGAGTCTTTCCCACGAGGCTTTCCCACGAGGCTTTCCCATGAGGCTTTCCCACAGGGCTGTCCCACGTGCACACGTGGTGGGAGTCGATCCTCGGCTTAAACGTCAAGGTAGTGCAGGGAAAACTGGTTCCGCTGGAATGGACTGAAACACATGGGGGACTCTTGGAATCGTGACACGACCCCGGAGTTCCTCTCGCCTTTCCTGTGGAGAGCGCATCCTCTTGAGATGTGACTGGAACGCCGGGAATTCTTTCCCTACGTAACAGGGAAAGGATCCCTCATCTCGAGCTAGGAGGCGGAAACGGGGCTCCCCTGGATGTGTGCGGGACACCACGTGCTTCCTCTCGAGTGGAGACGGGTATGTCGGGGAACTTCTTGAGTTGAAGCAAGGGTGTGAAGGACCCTTTGGAAGTTCCAGTGGTTAGATGTGATTAGCCTCGAGAAGCCTCAGCGTAAATGGGCCTCATCTCGCCTGGAGGGCAAAACCTCCTGGATTTTCTCGAGTTGCGGCAGGTGCTCTCGACTTATGACGGGGACCTCAGGGAAACGCTCTGGTGGACTCAGGAAAGGCCAGTCCCCATGCGAGTTCCTCGGGGGCCTCTGGGGATTCCTCTCCCGTCGATGCCGGGGCCTAAGACCTTGTGTGGAGTCGGGGCCGGAACCTGCGGATTCCTCTCCAGTGCTGACATGGATCTTGGGGTACTTCTGAAGTCTCCCCAGGGGAGTCAGTCCTCGTCTCGAATGCGGGCATGCACTTGCGCTTTCCTCCAGAGCGGTAGCAGCAGTGTCACGCAGTCCGCCGCGTGGATCAAAGGATCTATGGTTTTCCCTCGAGTCTTTCCCACGAGGCTTTCCCACGAGGCTTTCCCACAGGGCTGTCCCACGTGCACACGTGGTGTGAGTCGATCCTCGGCTTGAACGTAAAGGCAGTGCAGGGAAAACAGGTTCCTCTGAAATGGACTGACATATCTGGGGGTCTCTTGGAATGGTGGCACGACCCTGGAGTTCCTCTCCCCTTTCCTGTGGAGAGCGCCTCCTCTTGAGATGCGACGGGAACGCCGGGAATTCTTTCCCTACGAAACAGGGAAAGGATCCCTCATCTCGAGCTAGGAGGCGGAAAAGGGGCTCCCCTGGATGGGTGCGGGACCCTCGTGCTTCCTCTCGAGTGGAGACGGCTATGTCGGGGAACTTCTTGAGTTGCAGCAGGGTGTGAAGGACCCTTTGGAAGTTCCAGTGGTTAGATGTGATTACCCTCGAGAAGCCTCAGCGGAAATGGGCCTCATCTCGCCTGGAGGGCAAAACCTCCTGGATTTTCTCGAGTTGCGGCAGGTGCTCTCGACTTACGACGGGGACCTCAGGGACCCGCTCTGGTGGCCACAGGAAAGGCCAGTCCCCATGCGACTACCTCGGGGGCCTCTCGGGATTCCTCTCCCGTCGATGCCGGGGCCGAAGACCTTGTGTGGAGTCGGGGCCGGAACCAGAGGATTCCTCTCCAGTGCTGACATGGATCTTGGGGTACTTCTGGAGTCTCCCCAGGGGAGTCAGTCCTCGTTTCGAATGCGGGCATGCACTTGTGCTTTCCTCCAGAGCGGTAGCAGCAGTGTCACGCAGTCCGCCGCGTGCATCAAAGGATCTATGGTTTTCCCTCGAGTCTTTCCCACGAGGCTTTCCCACGAGGCTTTCCCACAGTGCTGTCCCACGTGCACACGTGGTGGGAGTGGATCCTCGGCTTGAACGTCAAGGCAGTGCAGGGAAAACAGGTTCCTCTGGAATGGACTGACACATCTGGGGGACTCTTGGAATGGTGGCACGACCCTGGAGTTCCTCTCGCCTTTCCTGTGTAGAGCGCCTCCTCTTGAGATGCGACGGGAACGCCGGGAATTCTTTCCCTACGAAACAGGGAAAGGATCCCTCATCTCGAGCTAGGAGGCGTAAACGGGGCTCCCCTGGATGTGTGCGGGACACCACGTGCTTGCTATCGAGTGGAGACGGGTATTTCGGGGAACTTCTTGAGTTGCAGCAAGGGTGTGAAGGACCCTTTGGAAGTTCCAGTGGTTAGATGTGATTGGCCTCGAGAAGCCTCAGCGGAAATGGGCCTCATCTCGCCTGGAGGGCAAAACCTCCTGGATTTTCTCGAGTTGCGGCAGGTGCTCTCGACTTACGACGGGGACCTCAGGGACCCGCTCTGGTGGCCTCAGGAAAGGCCAGTCCCCATGCGAGTTCCTCGGGGGCCTCTCAGGATTCCTCTCCCGTCGATGCCGGGGCCTAAGACCTTGTGTGGAGTCGGGGCCGGAACCTGAGGATTCCTCTCCAGTGCTGACATGGATCTTGGTGTACTTCTGGAGTCTCCCCAGGGGAGTCAGTTCTCGTCTCGAATGCGGACATGCACTTGCGCTTTCCTCCAGAGCGGTAGCAGCAGTGTCACACAGTCCGCCGCGTGGATCAAAGGATCTATGCTTTTCCCTCGAGTCTTTCCCACGAGGCTTTCCCACGAGGCTTTCCCACAGGGCTGTCCCACGTGCACACGTGGTGGGAGTGGATCCTCGGCTTGAACGTCAAGGCAGTGCAGGGAAAACAGGTTCCTCTGGAATGGACTGACACATCTGGGGGACTCTTGGAATGGTGGCACGACCCTGGAGTTCCTCTCGCCTTTCCTGTGTAGAGCGCCTCCTCTTGAGATGCGACGGGAACGCCGGGAATTCTTTCCCTACGAAACAGGGAAAGATTCCCTCATCTCGAGCTAGGAGGCGGAAACGGGGCTCCCCTGGATGTGTGCGGGACACCACGTGCTTGCTATCGAGTGGAGACGGGTATGTCGGGGAACTTCTTGAGTTGCAGCAAGGGTGTGAAGGACCCTTTGGAAGTTCCAGTGGTTAGATGTGATTGGCCTCGAGAAGCCTCAGCGGAAATGGGCCTCATCTCGCCTGGAGGGCAAAACCTCCTGGATTTTCTCGAGTTGCGGCAGGTGCTCTCGACTTACGACGGGGACCTCAGGGACCCGCTCTGGTGGCCTCAGGAAAGGCCAGTCCCCATGCGAGTTCCTCGGGGGCCTCTCGGGATTCCTCTCCCGTCAATGCCAGGGCCTAAGACCTTGTGTGGAGTCGGGGCCGGAACCTGAGGATTCCTCTCCAGTGCTGACATGGATCTTGGGGTACTTCTGGAGTCTCCCCAGGGGAGTCAGTCCTCGTCTCGAATGCGGGCATGCACTTGCTCTTTCCTCCAGAGCGGTAGCAGCAGTGTCACGCAGTCCGCCGCGTGGATCAAAGGATCTATGGTTTTCCCTCGAGTCTTTCCCACGAGGCTTTCCCACGAGGCTTTCCCACAGGGCTTTCCCACGTGCACACGTGGTGGGAGTCGATCCTCGGCTTGAACGTCAAGGCAGTGCAGGGAAAACAGGTTCCTCTGGAATGGACTGACACATCTGGGGGACTCTTGGAATGGTTTCACGACCCTGGAGTTCCTCTCGCCTTTCCTGTGGAGAGCGCCTCCTCTTGAGATGGGACGGGAACGCCGGGAATTCTTTCCCTACGAAACAGGGAAAGGATCCCTCATCTCGAGCTAGGAAGCGGAAATGGGGCTCCCCTGGATTTTTGCCGGACCCCACGTGCTTCCTCTCGAGTGGAGACGGGTATGTCGGGGAACTTCTTGAGTTGCAGCAAGGGTGTGAAGGACCCTTTGGAAGTTCCAGTGGTTAGATGTGATTGGCCTCGTGAAGCCTCAGCGGAAATGGGCCTCATCTCGCCTGGAGGGCAAAACCTCCTGGATTTTCTCGAGTTGCGGCAGGTGCTCTCGACTTACGACGGGGACCTCAGGGACCCGCTCTGGTGGCCTCAGGAAAGGCCAGTCCCCATGCGACTTCCTCGGGGGCCTCTCGGGATTCCTCTCCCGTCGATGCCGGGGCCTAAGACATTGTGTGGAGTCGGGGCCGGAACCTGAGGATTCCTCTCCAGTGCTGACATGGATCTTGGGGTACTTCTGGAGTCTCCACAGGGGAGTCAGTCCTCGTCTGGAATGCGGGCATGCACTTGCGCTATCCTCCAGAGCGGTAGCAGCAGTGTCAAGCAGTCCGCCGCGTGCATCAAAGGATCTATGGTTTTCCCTCGAGTCTTTCCCACGAGGCTTTCCCACGAGGCCTTCCCACAGGGCTGTCCCACGTGCACACGTGGTGGGAGTCGATCCTCGGCTTGAACGTCAAGGCAGTGCAGGGAAAACAGGTTCCTCTGGAATGGACTGACATATCTGGGGGACACTTTGGATGGTGGCACGACGCTGGAGTCCTCTCGCCTTTCCTGTGGAGAGCGCCTCCTCTTGAGATGCGACGGAAACGCCGGGAATTCTTTCCCTACGAAACAGGGAAAGGATCCCTCATCTCGAGCTAGGAGGCGGAAACGGGGCTCTGCTGGATGTGTGCGGGACCCTCGTCCTTCCTCTCGTGTGGAGACGGGTATGTCGGGGAACTTCTTGAGTTGCAGCAAGGGTGTGAAGGACCCTTTGGAAGTTCCAGTGTTTAGACGTGATTAGCCTCGAGAAGCCTCAGCGGAAATGAGCCTCATCTCGCCTGGAGGGCAAAACCTCCTGGATTTTCTCGAGTTGCGGCAGGTGATCTCGACTGACGACGGGGACCTCAGGGACCCGCTCTGGTGGCCTCAGGAAAAGCTAGTCCCCATGCGAGTTCCTCGGGGGCCTCTCGGGATCCCTCTTCCGTCGATGCCGGGGCCTAAGACCTTGTGTGGAGTCGGGGCCGGAACCTGAGGATTCCTCTCCAGTGCTGACATGGATCTTGGGGTACTTCTGGAGTCTCCCCAGGGGAGTCAGTCCTCGTCTCGAATGCGGGCATGCACTTGCGCTTTCCTCCAGAGCGGTATCAGCAGTGTCACGCAGTCCGCCGCGTGGATCAAAGGATCTATGGTTTTCCCTCGAGTCTTTCCCACGAGGCTTTCCCACGAGGCTTTCCCACAGGGCTGTCCCACGTGCACACGTGGTGGGAGTCGATCCTCGGCTTGAACGTCAAGGCAGTGCAGGGAAAACAGGTTCCTCTGTAATGGACTGACACATCTGGGGGTCTCTTGGAATGGTGGCACGACCCTGGAGTTCCTCTCCCCTTTCCTGTGGAGAGCGCTTCCTCTTGAGATGCGACGGGATCGCCGGGAATTCTTTCCCTACGAAACAGGGAAAGGATCCCTCATCTCGAGCTAGGAAGCGGAAAAGGGGCTCCCCTGGATGTGTGCGGGACCCCACGTGCTTCCTCTCGAGTGGAGACGGGTAGGTTGGGGAACTTCTTGAGTTGCAGCAAGGGTGTGAAGGACCCTTTGGAAGTTCCAGTGGTTAGATGTGATTAGCCTCGAGAAGCCTCAGCGGAAATGGGCCTCATCTCGCCTGGAGGGCAAAACTTCCTGGATTTTCTCGAGTTGCCGCAGGGGCTCTCGACTTACGACGAGGACCTCAGGGACCCGATCTGGTGGCCTCAGGAAAGGCCAGTCCCCATGCGAGTTCCTCTGGGGATTCCTCTCCCGTCGATGCCGGGGCCTAAGACCTTGTGTGGAGTCGGGGCCGGAACCTGAGGATTCCTCTCCAGTGCTGACATGGATCTTGGGGTACTTCTGGAGTCTCCCCAGGGGAGTCAGTCCTCGTCTCGAATGCGGGCATGCACTTGCGCTTTCCTCCAGAGCGGTAGCAGCAGTGTCACGCAGTCCGCCTCATGGATCAAAGGATCTATAGTGTTCCCTCCAGGCTTTCCCACGAGGCTTTCCCACGAGGCTTTCCCACAGGGCTGTCCCACGTGCACACGTGGTGGGAGTCGATCCTTGGCTTGAACGTCAAGGCAGTGCAGGGAAAACAGGTTCCTCTGGAATGGACTGACACATCTGGGGGACTCTTGGAATGGTGGCACGACCCTGGAGTTCCTCTCGCCTTTCCTGTGGAGAGCGCCTCCTCTTGAGATGCGACGGGAACGCCGGGAATTCTTTCCCTACGAAACAGGGAAAGGATCCCTCATCTCGAGCTAGGAGGCGGAAACGGGGCTCCCCTGAATGTGTGCGGGACCCCACGTGCTTCCTTTCGAGTGGAGACGGGTATGTCGGGGAACTTCTTGAGTTGCAGCAAGGGTGTGAAGGACCCTTTGGAAGTTCCAGTGTTTAGACGTGATTAGCCTCGAGAAGCCTCAGCGGAAATGAGCCTCATCTCGCCTGGAGGGCAAAACCGCCTGGATTTTCTCGAGTTGCGGCAGGTGCTCTCGACTGACGACGGGGACCTCAGGGACCCGCTCTGGTGGCCTCAGGAAAAGCCAGTCCCCATGCGAGTTCCTCGGGGGCCTCTCGGGATCCCTCTCCCGTCGATGCCGGGGCCTAAGACCTTGTGTGGAGTCAGGGCCGGAACCTGAGGATTCCTCTACAGTGCTGACATGGATCTTGGGGTACTTCTGGAGTCTCCCCAGGGGAGTCAGTCCTCGTCTCGAATGCGGGCATGCACTTGCGCTTTCCTCCAGAGCGGTAGCAGCAGTGTCACGCATTCCGCCGCGTGGATCAAAGGATCTATGGTTTTCCCTCGAGTCTTTCCCACGAGGCTTTCCCACGAGGCTTTCCCTCAGGGCTGTCCCACGTGCACACGTGGTGGGAGTCGATCCTCGGCTTGAACGTCAAGGCAGTTCAGGGAAAACAGGTTCCTCTGTAATGGACTGAGACATCTGGGGGTCTCTTGGAATGGTGGCACGACCCTGGAGTTCCTCTCCCCTTTCCTGTGGAGAGCGCTTCCTCTTGAGATGCGACGGGATCGCCGGGAATTCTTTCCCTACGAAACAGGGAAAGGATCCCTCATCTCGAGCTAGGAGGCGGAAACGGGGCTCCCCTGGATGTGTGCGGGACCCCACGTGCTTCCTCTCGAGTAGAGACGGGTATGTCGGGGACCTTCTTGAGTTGCAGCAAGGGTGTGAAGGACCCTTTGGACGTTCCAGTGGTTAGATGTGATTAGCCTCGAGAAGCCTCAGCGGAAATGGGCCTCATCTTGCCTGGAGGGCAAAACCTCCTGGATTTTCTCGAGTTGCGGCAGGTGCTCTCGACTTACGACGGGGACCTCAGGGACCCGCTCTGGTGGCCTCAGGAAAGGCCAGTCCCCATGCGAGTTCCTCTGGGGATTCCTTTCCCGTCGATGCCGGGGCCTAAGACCTTGTGTGGAGTCGGGGCCGGAACCTGAGGATTCTTCTCCAGTGCTGACATGGATCTTGGGGTACTTCTGGAGTCTCCCCAGGGGAGTCAGTCCTCGTCTCGAATGCGGGCATGCACTTGCGCTATCCTCCAGAGCGGTAGCAGCAGTGTCACGCCGTCCGCCGCATGGATCAAAGGATCTATGGTTTTCCCTCGAGTCTTTCCCACGAGGCTTTCCCACGAGGCTTTCCCACAGGGCTGTCCCACGTGCACACGTGGTGGGAGTCGATCCTCGGCTTGAACGTCAAGGCAGTGCAGGGAAAACAGGTTCCTCTGTAATGGACTGACACGTCTGGGGGTCTCTTGGAATGGTGGCACGACCCTGGAGTTCCTCTCGCCTTTCCTGTGGAGAGTGCCTCCTCTTGAGATGCGACGGGAACGCCGGGAATTCTTTCCCTACGAAACAGGGAAAGGATCCCTCATCTCGAGCTAGGAGGCGGAAACGGGGCTCCCCTGATGGGTGCGGGACCCTCGTGCTTCCTCTCGAGTGGAGACGGCTATGTCGGGGAACTTCTTGAGTTGCAGCAAGGTGTGAAGGACCCTTTGGAAGTTCCAGTGGTTAGACGTGATTAGCCTCGAGAAGCCTCAGCGGAAATGGGCCTCATCTAGCCTGGAGGGCAAAACCTCCTGGATTTTCTCGAGTTGCGGCAGGTGCTCTCGACTTACGACGGGGACCTCAGGGACCCGCTCTGGTGGCCTCAGGAAAGGCCAGTCCCCATGCGAGTTCCTCGGGGGCCTCTCAGGATTCCTCTCCCGTCGATGCCGGGGCCTAAGACCTTGTGTGGAGTCGGGGCCGGAACCTGAGGATTCCTCTCCAGTGATGACATGGATCTTGGTGTACTTCTGGAGTCTCCCCAGGGGAGTCAGTTCTCGTCTCGAATGCGGACATGCACTTGCGCTTTCCTCCAGAGCGGTAGCAGCAGTGTCACGCAGTCCGCCGCGTGGATCAAAGGATCTATGGTTTTCCCTCGAGTCTTTCCCACGAGGCTTTCCCACGAGGCTTTCCCACAGTGCTGTCCCACGTGCACACGTGGTGGGAGTGGATCCTCGGCTTGAACGTCAAGGCAGTGCAGGGAAAACAGGTTCCTCTGGAATGGACTGACACATCTGGGGGACTCTTGGAATGGTGGCACGACCCTGGAGTTCCTCTCGCCTTTCCTGTGTAGAGCGCCTCCTCTTGAGATGCGACGGGAACGCCGGGAATTCTTTCCCTACGAAACAGGGAAAGGATCCCTCATCTCGAGCTAGGAGGCGGAAACGGGGCTCCCCTGGATGTGTGCGGGACACCACGTGCTTGCTATCGAGTGGAGACGGGTATGTCGGGGAACTTCTTGAGTTGCAGCAAGGGTGTGAAGGACCCTTTGGAAGTTCCAGTGGTTAGATGTGATTGGCCTCGAGAAGCCTCAGCGGAAATGGGCCTCATCTCGCCTGGAGGGCAAAACCTCCTGGATTTTCTCGAGTTGCGGCAGGTGCTCTCGACTTACGACGGGGACCTCAGGGACCCGCTCTGGTGGCCTCAGGAAAGGCCAGTCAGCATGCGAGTTCCTCGGGGGCCTCTTGGGATTCCTCTCCCGTCGATGCCGGGGCCTAAGACCTTGCGTGGAGTCGGGGCCGGAACCTGCGGATTCCTCTCCAGTGCTGACATGGATCTTGGGGTACTTCTGGAGTCTCCTCAGGGGAGTCAGTCCTCGTCTCGAATGCGGGCATGCACTTGCGCTTTCCTCCAGATCGGTAGCAGCAGTGTCACGCAGTCCGATGCGTGGATCAAAGGATCTATGGTTTTCCCTCGAGTCTTTCCCACGAGGCTTTCCCACGAGGCTTTCCCATGAGGCTTTCCCACAGGGCTGTCCCACGTGCACACGTGGTGGGAGTCGATCCTCGGCTTAAACGTCAAGGTAGTGCAGGGAAAACTGGTTCCGCTGGAATGGACTGAAACACATGGGGGACTCTTGGAATCGTGACACGACCCCGGAGTTCCTCTCGCCTTTCCTGTGGAGAGCGCATCCTCTTGAGATGTGACTGGAACGCCGGGAATTCTTTCCCTACGTAACAGGGAAAGGATCCCTCATCTCGAGCTAGGAGGCGGAAACGGGGCTCCCCTGGATGTGTGCGGGACACCACGTGCTTCCTCTCGAGTGGAGACGGGTATGTCGGGGAACTTCTTGAGTTGCAGCAAGGGTGTGAAGGACCCTTTGGAAGTTCCAGTGGTTAGATGTGATTAGCCTCGAGAAGCCTCAGCGTAAATGGGCCTCATCTCGCCTGGAGGGCAAAACCTCCTGGATTTTCTCGAGTTGCGGCAGGTGCTCTCGACTTACGACGGGGACCTCAGGGAAACGCTCTGGTGGACTCAGGAAAGGCCAGTCCCCATGCGAGTTCCTCGGGGGCCTCTGGGGATTCCTCTCCCGTCGATGCCGGGGCCTAAGACCTTGTGTGGAGTCGGGGCCGGAACCTGCGGTTCCTCTCCAGTGCTGACATGGATCTTGGGGTACTTCTGAAGTCTCCCCAGGGGAGTCAGTCCTCGTCTCGAATGCGGGCATGCACTTGCGCTTTCCTCCAGAGCGGTAGCAGCAGTGTCACGCAGTCCGCCGCGTGGATCAAAGGATCTATGGTTTTCCCTCGAGTCTTTCCCACGAGGCTTCCCACGAGGCTTTCCCACAGGGCTGTCCCACGTGCACACGTGGTGTGAGTCGATCCTCGGCTTGAACGTAAAGGCAGTGCAGGGAAAACAGGTTCCTCTGAAATGGACTGACATATCTGGGGGTCTCTTGGAATGGTGGCACGACCCTGGAGTTCCTCTCCCCTTTCCTGTGGAGAGCGCCTCCTCTTGAGATGCGACGGGAACGCCGGGAATTCTTTCCCTACGAAACAGGGAAAGGATCCCTCATCTCGAGCTAGGAGGCGGAAAAGGGGCTCCCCTGGATGGGTGCGGGACCCTCGTGCTTCCTCTCGAGTGGAGACGGCTATGTCGGGGAACTTCTTGAGTTGCAGCAGGGTGTGAAGGACCCTTTGGAAGTTCCAGTGGTTAGATGTGATTACCCTCGAGAAGCCTCAGCGGAAATGGGCCTCATCTCGCCTGGAGGGCAAAACCTCCTGGATTTTCTCGAGTTGCGGCAGGTGCTCTCGACTTACGACGGGGACCTCAGGGACCCGCTCTGGTGGCCACAGGAAAGGCCAGTCCCCATGCGACTACCTCGGGGGCCTCTCGGGATTCCTCTCCCGTCGATGCCGGGGCCGAATACCTTGTGTGGAGTCGGGGCCGGAACCAGAGGATTCCTCTCCAGTGCTGACATGGATCTTGGGGTACTTCTGGAGTCTCCCCAGGGGAGTCAGTCCTCGTTTCGAATGCGGGCATGCACTTGCGCTTTCCTCCAGAGCGGTAGCAGCAGTGTCACGCAGTCCGCCGCGTGCATCAAAGGATCTATGGTTTTCCCTCGAGTCTTTCCCACGAGGCTTTCCCACGAGGCTTTCCCACAGTGCTGTCCCACGTGCACACGTGGTGGGAGTGGATCCTCGGCTTGAACGTCAAGGCAGTGCAGGGAAAACAGGTTCCTCTGGAATGGACTGACACATCTGGGGGACTCTTGGAATGGTGGCACGACCCTGGAGTTCCTCTCGCCTTTCCTGTGTAGAGCGCCTCCTCTTGAGATGCGACGGGAACGCCGGGAATTCTTTCCCTACGAAACAGGGAAAGGATCCCTCATCTCGAGCTAGGAGGCGTAAACGGGGCACCCCTGGATGTGTGCGGGACACCACGTGCTTGCTATCGAGTGGAGACGGGTATGTCGGGGAACTTCTTGAGTTGCAGCAAGGGTGTGAAGGACCCTTTGGAAGTTCCAGTGGTTAGATGTGATTGGCCTCGAGAAGCCTCAGCGGAAATGGGCCTCATCTCGCCTGGAGGGCAAAACCTCCTGGATTTTCTCGAGTTGCGGCAGGTGCTCTCGACTTACGACGGGGACCTCAGGGACCCGCTCTGGTGGCCTCAGGAAAGGCCAGTCCCCATGCGAGTTCCTCGGGGGCCTCTCGGGATTCCTCTCCCGTCAATGCCAGGGCCTAAGACCTTGTGTGGAGTCGGGGCCGGAACCTGAGGATTCCTCTCCAGTGCTGACATGGATCTTGGGGTACTTCTGGAGTCTCCCCAGGGGAGTCAGTCCTCGTCTCGAATGCGGGCATGCACTTGCTCTTTCCTCCAGAGCGGTAGCAGCAGTGTCACGCAGTCCGCCGCGTGGATCAAAGGATCTATGGTTTTCCCTCGAGTCTTTCCCACGAGGCTTTCCCACGAGGCTTTCCCACAGGGCTTTCCCACGTGCACACGTGGTGGGAGTCGATCCTCGGCTTGAACGTCAAGGCAGTGCAGGGAAAACAGGTTCCTCTGGAATGGACTGACACATCTGGGGGACTCTTGGAATGGTTTCACGACCCTGGAGTTCCTCTCGCCTTTCCTGTGGAGAGCGCCTCCTCTTGAGATGGGACGGGAACGCCGGGAATTCTTTCCCTACGAAACAGGGAAAGGATCCCTCATCTCGAGCTAGGAAGCGGAAATGGGGCTCCCCTGGATTTTTGCCGGACCCCACGTGCTTCCTCTCGAGTGGAGACGGGTATGTCGGGGAACTTCTTGAGTTGCAGCAAGGGTGTGAAGGACCCTTTGGAAGTTCCAGTGGTTAGATGTGATTGGCCTCGTGAAGCCTCAGCGGAAATGGGCCTCATCTCGCCTGGAGGGCAAAACCTCCTGGATTTTCTCGAGTTGCGGCAGGTGCTCTCGACTTACGACGGGGACCTCAGGGACCCGCTCTGGTGGCCTCAGGAAAGGCCAGTCCCCATGCGACTTCCTCGGGGGCCTCTCGGGATTCCTCTCCCGTCGATGCCGGGGCCTAAGACATTGTGTGGAGTCGGGGCCGGAACCTGAGGATTCCTCTCCAGTGCTGACATGGATCTTGGGGTACTTCTGGAGTCTCCACAGGGGAGTCAGTCCTCGTCTGGAATGCGGTCATGCACTTGCGCTATCCTCCAGAGCGGTAGCAGCAGTGTCAAGCAGTCCGCCGCGTGCATCAAAGGATCTATGGTTTTCCCTCGAGTCTTTCCCACGAGGCTTTCCCACGAGGCCTTCCCACAGGGCTGTCCCACGTGCACACGTGGTGGGAGTCGATCCTCGGCTTGAACGTCAAGGCAGTGCAGGGAAAACAGGTTCCTCTGGAATGGACTGACATATCTGGGGGACACTTTGGATGGTGGCACGACGCTGGAGTCCTCTCGCCTTTCCTGTGGAGAGCGCCTCCTCTTGAGATGCGACGGAAACGCCGGGAATTCTTTCCCTACGAAACAGGGAAAGGATCCCTCATCTCGAGCTAGGAGGCGGAAACGGGGCTCTGCTGGATGTGTGCGGGACCCTCGTCCTTCCTCTCGAGTGGAGACGGTTATGTCGGGGAACTTCTTGAGTTGCAGCAAGGGTGTGAAGGACCCTTTGGAAGTTCCAGTGTTTAGACGTGATTAGCCTCGAGAAGCCTCAGCGGAAATGAGCCTCATCTCGCCTGGAGGGCAAAACCTCCTGGATTTTCTCGAGTTGCGGCAGGTGATCTCGACTGACGACGGGGACCTCAGGGACCCGCTCTGGTGGCCTCAGGAAAAGCTAGTCCCCATGCGAGTTCCTCGGGGGCCTCTCGGGATCCCTCTTCCGTCGATGCCGGGGCCTAAGACCTTGTGTGGAGTCGGGGCCGGAACCTGAGGATTCCTCTCCAGTGCTGACATGGATCTTGGGGTACTTCTGGAGTCTCCCCAGGGGAGTCAGTCCTCGTCTCGAATGCGGGCATGCACTTGCGCTTTCCTCCAGAGCGGTATCAGCAGTGTCACGCAGTCCGCCGCGTGGATCAAAGGATCTATGGTTTTCCCTCGAGTCTTTCCCACGAGGCTTTCCCACGAGGCTTTCCCACAGGGCTGTCCCACGTGCACACGTGGTGGGAGTCGATCCTCGGCTTGAACGTCAAGGCAGTGCAGGGAAAACAGGTTCCTCTGTAATGGACTGACACATCTGGGGGTCTCTTGGAATGGTGGCACGACCCTGGAGTTCCTCTCCCCTTTCCTGTGGAGAGCGCTTCCTCTTGAGATGCGACGGGATCGCCGGGAATTCTTTCCCTACGAAACAGGGAAAGGATCCCTCATCTCGAGCTAGGAGGCGGAAAAGGGGCTCCCCTGGATGTGTGCGGGACCCCACGTGCTTCCTCTCGAGTGGAGACGGGTATGTTGGGGAACTTCTTGAGTTGCAGCAAGGGTGTGAAGGACCCTTTGGAAGTTCCAGTGGTTAGATGTGATTAGCCTCGAGAAGCCTCAGCGGAAATGGGCCTCATCTCGCCTGGAGGGCAAAACTTCCTGGATTTTCTCTAGTTGCCGCAGGGGCTCTCGACTTACGACGAGGACCTCAGGGACCCGATGTGGTGGCCTCAGGAAAGGCCAGTCCCCATGCGAGTTCCTCTGGGGATTCCTCTCCCGTCGATGCCGGGGCCTAAGACCTTGTGTGGAGTCGGGGCCGGAACCTGAGGATTCCTCTCCAGTGCTGACATGGATCTTGGGGTACTTCTGGAGTCTCCCCAGGGGAGTCAGTCCTCGTCTCGAATGCGGGCATGCACTTGCGCTTTCCTCCAGAGCGGTAGCAGCAGTGTCACGCAGTCCGCCTCATGGATCAAAGGATCTATAGTGTTCCCTCCAGGCTTTCCCACGAGGCTTTCCCACGAGGCTTTCCCACAGGGCTGTCCCACGTGCACACGTGGTGGGAGTCGATCCTTGGCTTGAACGTCAAGGCAGTGCAGGGAAAACAGGTTCCTCTGGAATGGACTGACACATCTGGGGGACTCTTGGAATGGTGGCACGACCCTGGAGTTCCTCTCGCCTTTCCTGTGGAGAGCGCCTCCTCTTGAGATGCGACGGGAACGCCCGGAATTCTTTCCCTACGAAACAGGGAAAGGATCCCTCATCTCGAGCTAGGAGGCGGAAACGGGGCTCCCCTGAATGTGTGCGGGACCCCACGTGCTTCCTTTCGAGTGGAGACGGGTATGTCGGGGAACTTCTTGAGTTGCAGCAAGGGTGTGAAGGACCCTTTGGAAGTTCCAGTGTTTAGACGTGATTAGCCTCGAGAAGCCTCAGCGGAAATGAGCCTCATCTCGCCTGGAGGGCAAAACCTCCTGGATTTTCTCGAGTTGCGGCAGGTGCTCTCGACTGACGACGGGGACCTCAGGGACCCGCTCTGGTGGCCTCAGGAAAAGCCAGTCCCCATGCGAGTTCCTCGGGGGCCTCTCGGGATCCCTCTCCCGTCGATGCCGGGGCCTAAGACCTTGTGTGGAGTCAGGGCCGGAACCTGAGGATTCCTCTACAGTGCTGACATGGATCTTGGGGTACTTCTGGAGTCTCCCCAGGGGAGTCAGTCCTCGTCTCGAATGCGGGCATGCACTTGCGCTTTCCTCCAGAGCGGTAGCAGCAGTGTCACGCATTCCGCCGCGTGGATCAAAGGATCTATGGTTTTCCCTCGAGTCTTTCCCACGAGGCTTTCCCACGAGGCTTTCCCACAGGGCTGTCCCACGTGCACACGTGGTGGGAGTCGATCCTCGGCTTGAACGTCAAGGCAGTTCAGGGAAAACAGGTTCCTCTGTAATGGACTGAGACATCTGGGGGTCTCTTGGAATGGCGGCACGACCCTGGAGTTCCTCACCCCTTTCCTGTGGAGAGCGCTTCCTCTTGAGATGCGACGGGATCGCCGGGAATTCTTTCCCTACGAAACAGGGAAAGGATCCCTCATCTCGAGCTAGGAGGCGGAAACGGGGCTCCCCTGGATGTGTGCGGGACCCCACGTGCTTCCTCTCGAGTAGAGACGGGTATGTCGGGGACCTTCTTGAGTTGCAGCAAGGGTGTGAAGGACCCTTTGGACGTTCCAGTGGTTAGATGTGATTAGCCTCGAGAAGCCTCAGCGGTAATGGGCCTCATCTTGCCTGGAGGGCAAAACCTCCTGGATTTTCTCGAGTTGCGGCAGGTGCTCTCGACTTACGACGGGGACCTCAGGGACCCGCTCTGGTGGCCTCAGGAAAGGCCAGTCCCCATGCGAGTTCCTCTGGGGATTCCTTTCCCGTCGATGCCGGGGCCTAAGACCTTGTGTGGAGTCGGGGCCGGAACCTGAGGATTCTTCTCCAGTGCTGACATGGATCTTGGGGTACTTCTGGAGTCTCCCCAGGGGAGTCAGTCCTCGTCTCGAATGCGGGCATGCACTTGCGCTATCCTCCAGAGCGGTAGCAGCAGTGTCACGCCGTCCGCCGCATGGATCAAAGGATCTATGGTTTTCCCTCGAGTCTTTCCCACGAGGCTTTCCCACGAGGCTTTCCCACAGGGCTGTCCCACGTGCACACGTGGTGGGAGTCGATCCTCGGCTTGAACGTCAAGGCAGTGCAGGGAAAACAGGTTCCTCTGTAATGGACTGACACGTCTGGGGGTCTCTTGGAATGGTGGCACGACCCTGGAGTTCCTCTCGCCTTTCCTGTGGAGAGTGCCTCCTCTTGAGATGCGACGGGAACGCCGGGAATTCTTTCCCTACGAAACAGGGAAAGGATCCCTCATCTCGAGCTAGGAGGCGGAAACGGGGCTCCCCTGATGGGTGCGGGACCCTCGTGCTTCCTCTCGAGTGGAGACGGCTATGTCGGGGAACTTCTTGAGTTGCAGCAAGGTGTGAAGGACCCTTTGGAAGTTCCAGTGGTTAGACGTGATTAGCCTCGAGAAGCCTCAGCGGAAATGGGCCTCATCTAGCCTGGAGGGCAAAACCTCCTGGATTTTCTCGAGTTGCGGCAGGTGCTCTCGACTTACGACGGGGACCTCAGGAACCCGCTCTGGTGGCCTCAGGAAAGGCCAGTCCCCATGTTAGTTCCTCGGGGGCCTCTGGGGATTCCTCTCCCGTCGAAGCCGGGGCCTAAGTCCTTGTGTGGAGTCGGGGCCGGAACCTGAGGATTCCTCTCCAGTGCTGACATGGATCTTGGGGTACTTCTGGAGTCTCCCCAGGGGAGTCAGTCTTCGTCTCGAATGCGGGCATGCACTTGCGCTTTCCTCCAGAGCGGTAGTAGCAGTGTCACGCAGTCCGCCTCGTGGATCAAAGGATCTATGGTTTTCCCTCGAGTCTTTTCCACGAGGCTTTCCCACGAGGCTTTCCCACAGGTCTGTCTTACGTGCACACGTGGTGGGAGTCGATCCTCGGCTTGAACGTCAAGGCAGTGCAGGGAAAACAGGTTCCTCTGGAATGGACTGACACATCTGGGGGACTCTTGGAATGGTGGCACGACCCTGGAGTTCCTCTCGCCTTTCCTGTGAAGAGCGCCTCCTCTTGAGATGCGACGGGAACGCCGGGAATTCTTTCCCTACGAAACAGGGAAAGGATCCCTCATCTCGAGCTAGGAGGCGGAAACGGGGCTCCCCTGGATGTGTGCGGGACCCTCGTGCTTCCTCTCGAGTGGAGACGGGTATGTCGGGGAACTTCTTGAGTTGCAGCAAGGGTGTGAAGGACCCTTTGGAAGTTCCAGTGTTTAGACGTGATTAGCCTCGAGAAGCCTCAGCGGAAATGAGCCTCATCTCGCCTGGAGGGCAAAACCTCCTGGATTTTCTAGAGTTGCGGCAGGTGATCTCGACTTACGACGGGGACCTCAGGAACCCGCTCTGGTGGCCTCAGGAAAGGCCAGTCCCCATGCGAGTTCCTCTGGGGATTCCTCTCCCGTCGATGCCGGGGCCTAAGACCTTGTGTGGAGTCGGGGCCGGAACCTGAGGATTCGTCTCCAGTGCTGACATGGATCTTGGGGTACTTCTGGAGTCTTTCCAGGGGAGTCATTCCTCGTCTCGAATGCGGGCATGCACGTGCGCTTTCCTCCAGAGCGGTAGCAGCAGTGTCACGCAGCCCCCCGCGTGGATCAAAGGATCTATGGTTTTCCCTCGAATCTTTCCCATGAGGCTTTCCCACAGGGCTGTCCCACGTGCACACGTGGTGGGAGTCGATCCTCGGCTTGAACGTCAAGGCAGTGCAGGGAAAACAGGTTCCTCTGGAATGGACTGACACATCTGGGGGACTCTTGGAATGGTGTCACGACCCTGGAGTTCCTCTCGCCTTTCCTGTGGAGAGCGCCTCCTCTTGAGATGCGACGGGAACGCCGGGAATTCTTTCCCTACGAAACAGGGAAAGGATCCCTCATCTCGAGCTAGGAGGCGGAAACGGGGCTCCCCTGGATGTGTGCGGGACCCCACGTGCTTCCTCTCGAGTGGAGACGGGTATGTCGGGGAACTTCTTGAGTTGCAGCAATGGTGTGAAGGACCCTTTGGAAGTTCCAGTGGTTAGATGTGATTGGCCTCGAGAAGCCTAAGCGGAAATGGGCCTCATCTCGCCTGGAGGGAAAAACCTCCTGGATTTATTCGAGTTGTGGCAGGTGCTCTCGACTTACGACGGGGACCTCAGGGACCCGCTCTGGTGGCCTCAGGAAAGGCCAGTCCCCATGCGAGTTCCTCGGGGGCCTCTCGGGATTCCTCTCCCGTCGATGCCGGGGCCTAAGACCTTGTGTGGAGTCGGGGCCGGACCTGAGGATTCCTCTCCAGTGCTGACATGGATCTTGGGGTACTTCTGGAGTCTCGCCAGGGGAGTCAGTCCTCATCTCAAATGCGGGCATGCACTTGTGCTTTCCTCCAGAGCGGTGGCAGCAGTGTCACGCAGTCCGCCGCGTGGATCAAAGGATCTATGATTTTCCCTCGAGTCTTTCCTACGAGGCTTTCCCACGAGGCTTTCCCACAGGACTGTCAAACGTGCACACGTGGTGGGACTCGATCCTCGGCTTGAACGTCAAGGCAGTGCAGGGAAAACAGGTTCCTCTTGAATGGACTGACACATCTGGGGGACTCTTGGAATGGTGGCACGACCCTTCAGTTCCTCTCGCCTTTCCTGTGGAGAGCGCCTCCTCTTGAGATGCGACGGGAACGCCGGGAATTCTTTCCCTCCGAAACAGTGAAAGGATCCCTCATCTCGAGCTAGGAGGCGGAAACGGGGCTCCCCTGGATGTGTGCGGGACCCACGTGCTTCCTCTCGAGTGGAGACGGGTATGTCGGGGAACTTCTTGAGTTGCAGCAAGGGTGTGAAGGACCCTTTGGAAGTTCCAGTGGTTAGATTTGATTGGCCTCGAGAAGCCTCAGCGGAAATGGGCCTCTTCTCGCCTGGAGGGCAAAACCTCCTGGATTTTCTCGAGTTGCGGCAGGTGCTCTTGACTTACGACGGGGACCTCAGGGACCCGCTCTGGTGGCCTCAGGAAAGGCCAGTCCCCATGCGAGTTCCTCTGGGGATTCCTCTCCCGTCGATGCCGGGGCCTAAGACCTTGTGTGGAGTCGGGGCCGGAACCTGAGGATTCCTCTCCAGTGCTGACATGGATCTTGGGGTACTTCTGGAGTCTCCCCAGGGGAGTCAGTCCTCGTCTCGAATGCGGGCATGCACTTGCGCTTTCCTCCAGAGCGGTAGCAGCAGTGTCACGCAGTCCGCCGCGTGGATCAAAGGATCTATGGTTTTCCCTCGAGTCTTTCCCACGAGGCTTTCCCACGAGGCTGTCCCACGTGCACACGTGGTGGGAGTCGATCCTCGGCTTGAACGTCAAGGCAGTGCAGGGAAAACAGGTTCCTCTGGAATGGACTGACACATCTGGGGGACTCTTGGAAAGGTGGCACGACCCTGGAGTTCCTCTCGCCTTTCCTGTGGAGAGCGCCTCCTCTTGAGATGCGACGGGAACGCCGGGAATTCTTTTCCTACGAAACAGGGAAAGGATCCCTCATCTCGAGCTAGGAGGCGGAAACGGGGCTCCCCTGGATGTGTGCGGGACCCACGTGCTTCCTCTCGAGTGGAGACGGGTATGTCGGGGAACTTCTTGAGTTGCAGCAAGGGTGTGAAGGACCCTTTGGAAGTTCCAGTGGTTAGACGTGATTAGCCTCGAGAAGCCTCAGCGGAAATGGGCCTCATCTCGCCTGGAGGGCAAAACCTCCTGGATTTTCTCGAGTTGCGGCAGGTGCTCTCGACTTACGACGGGGACCTCAGGGAACCGCTCTGGTGGCCTCAGGAAAGGCCAGTCCCCATGCGAGTTCCTCGGGGGCCTCTCGGGATTCCTCTCCCGTCGATGCCGGGGCCTAAGACCTTGTGTGGAGTCGCGGCCGGAACCTGAGCATTCCTCTCCAGTGCTGACATGGATCTTGGGGTACTTCTGGAGTCTCCCCAGGGGAGTCAGTCCTCGTCTCGAATGCGGGCATGCACTTGCGCTTTCCTCCGGAGCGGTAGCAGCAGTGTCACGCAGTCCGCCGCGTGGATCAAAGGATCTATGGTTTTCCCTCGAGTCTTTCCCACGAGGCTTTCCCACGAGGCTTTCCCACAGGGCTGTCCCACGTGCACACGTGGTGGGAGTGGATCCTCGGCTTGAACGTCAAGGCAGTGCAGGGAAAACAGGTTCCTCTGGAATGGACTGACACATCTGGGGGACTCTTGGAATGGTGGCACGACCATGGAGTTCCTCTCGCCTTTCCTGTGGAGAGCGCCTCCTCTTGAGATGCGACGGGAACGCCGGGAATTCTTTCCCTACGATACAGGGAAAGGATCCCTCATCTCGAGCTCGGAGGCGGAAACGGGGCTCCCCTGGATGTGTGCGGGACCCCACGTGCTTCCTCTCGAGTGGAGACGGGTATGTTGGGGAACTTCTTGAGTTGCAGCAAGGGTGTGAAGGACCCTTTGGAAGTTCCAGTGGTTAGATGTGATTGGCCTCGAGAAGCCTCAGCGGAAATGGGCCTCATTTCGCCTGGAGGGAAAAACCTCCTGGATTTATTCGAGTTGTGGCAGGTGCTCTCGACTTACGACGGGGACCTCAGGGACCCGCTCTGGTGGCCTCAGGAAAGGCCAGTCCCCATGCGACTTCCTCGGGGGCCTCTCGGGATTCCTCTCCCGTCGATGCCGGGGCCTAAGACCTTGTGTGGAGTCGGGGCCGGACCTGAGGATTCCTCTCCAGTGCTGACATGGATCTTGGGGTACTTCTGGAGTCTCCCCAGGGGAGTCAGTCCTCGTCTCAAATGCGGGCATGCACTTGTGCTTTCCTCCAGAGCGGTGGCAGCAGTGTCACGCAGTCCGCCGCGTGGATCAAAGGATCTATGATTTTCCCTCGAGTCTTTCCCACGAGGCTTTCCCACGAGGCTTTCCCACAGGACTGTCAAACGTGCACACGTGGTGGGACTCGATCCTCGGCTTGAACGTCAAGGCAGTGCAGGGAAAACAGGTTCCTCTTGAATGGACTGACACATCTGGGGGACTCTTGGAATGGTGGCACGACCCTTCAGTTCCTCTCGCCTTTCCTGTGGAGAGCGCCTCCTCTTGAGATGCGACGGGAACGCCGGGAATTCTTTCCCTCCGAAACAGTGAAAGGATCCCTCATCTCGAGCTAGGAGGCGGAAACGGGGCTCCCCTGGATGTGTTCGGGACCCACGTGCTTCCTCTCGAGTGGAGACGGGTATGTCGGGGAACTTCTTGAGTTGCAGCAAGGGTGTGAAGGACCCTTTGGAAGTTCCAGTGGTTAGATTTGATTGGCCTCGAGAAGCCTCAGCGGAAATGGGCCTCTTCTCGCCTGGAGGGCAAAACCTCCTGGATTTTCTCGAGTTGCGGCAGGTGCTCTTGACTTACGACGGGGACCTCAGGGACCCGCTCTGGTGGCCTCAGGAAAGGCCAGTCCCCATGCGAGTTCCTCTGGGGATTCCTCTCCCGTCGATGCCGGGGCCTAAGACCTTGTGTGGAGTCGCGGCCGGAACCTGAGGATTCCTCTCCAGTGCTGACATTGATCTTGGGGTACTTCTGGAGTCTCCCCAGGGGAGTCAGTCCTCGTCTCGAATGCGGGCATGCACTTGCGCTTTCCTCCAGAGCGGTAGCAGCAGTGTCACGCAGTCCGCCGCGTGGATCAAAGGATGTTTGGTTTTCCCTCGAGTCTTTCCCACGAGGCTTTCCCACGAGGCTGTCCCACGTGCACACGTGGTGGGAGTCGATCCTCGGCTTGAACGTCAAGGCAGTGCAGGGAAAACAGGTTCCTCTGGAATGGACTGACACATCTGGGGGACTCTTGGAAAGGTGGCACGACCCTGGAGTTCCTCTCGCCTTTCCTGTGGAGAGCGCCTCCTCTTGAGATGCGACGGGAACGCCGGGAATTCTTTCCCTACGAAACAGGGAAAGGATCCCTCATCTCGAGCTAGGAGGCGGAAACGGGGCTCCCCTGGATGTGTGCGGGACCCACGTGCTTCCTCTCGAGTGGAGACGGGTATGTCGGGGAACTTCTTGAGTTGCAGCAAGGGTGTGAAGGACCCTTTGGAAGTTCCAGTGGTTAGACGTGATTCGCCTCGAGAAGCCTCAGCGGAAATGGGCCTCATCTCGCCTGGAGGGCAAAACCTCCTGGATTTTCTCGAGTTGCGGCAGGTGCTCTCGACTTATGACGGGGACCTCAGGGACCCGCTCTGGTGGCCTCAGGAAAGGCCAGTCCCCATGCGAGTTCCTCGGGGGCCTCTCGGGATTCCTCTCCCGTCGATGCCGGGGCCTAAGACCTTGTGTGGAGTCGCGGCCGGAACCTGAGCATTCCTCTCCAGTGCTGACATGGATCTTGGGGTACTTCTGGAGTCTCCCCAGGGGAGTCAGTCCTCGTCTCGAATGCGGGCATGCACTTGCGCTTTCCTCCAGAGCGGTAGCAGCAGTGTCACGCAGTCCGCCGCGTGGATCAAAGGATCTATGGTTTTCCCTCGAGTCTTTCCCACGAGGCTTTCCCACGAGGCTTTCCCACAGGGCTGTCCCACGTGCACACGTGGTGGGAGTCGATCCTCGGCTTGAACGTCAAGGCAGTGCAGGGAAAACAGGTTCCTCTGGAATGGACTGACACATCTGGGGGACTCTTGGAATGGTGTCACGACCCTGGAGTTCCTCTCGCCTTTCCTGTGGAGAGCGCCTCCTCTTGAGATGCGACGGGAACGCCGGGAATTCTTTCCCTACGAAACAGGGAAAGGATCCCTCATCTCGAGCTAGGAGGCGGAAACGGGGCTCCCCTGGATGTGTGCGGGACCCCACGTGCTTCCTCTCGAGTGGAGACGGGTATGTTGGGGAACTTCTTGAGTTGCAGCAAGGGTGTGAAGGACCCTTTGGAAGTTCCAGTGGTTAGATGTGATTGGCCTCGAGAAGCCTCAGCGGAAATGGGCCTCATTTCGCCTGGAGGGCAAAACATCCTGGATTTTCTCGAGTTGCGGCAGGTGCTCTCGACTTACGACGGGGACCTTAGGGACCCGCTCTGGTGGCCTCAGGAAAGGCCAGTCCCCATGCGAGTTCCTCAGGGGCCTCTCGGGATTCCTCTCCCATCGATGCCGGGGCCTAAGACTTTGTGTGCAGTCGGGGCCGGAACCTGAGGATTCCTCTCCAGTGCTGACATGGATCTTGGGGTACTTCTGGAGTCTCCCCAGGGGAGTCAGTCCTCGTCTCGAATGCGGGCATGCACTTGCGCTTTCCTCCAGAGCGGTAGCAGCACTGTCACGCAGTCGGCCGCGTGGATCAAAGGATCTATGGTTTTCACTCGAGTCTTTCCCACGAGGCTTTCCCACGAGGCTTTCCCACAGGGCTGTCCCACGTGCACACGTGGTGGGAGTGGATCCTCGGCTTGAACGTCAAGGCAGTGCAGGGAAAACAGGTTCCTCTGGAATGGACTGACACATCTGGGAGACTCTTGGAATGGTGTCACGACCCTGGAGTTCCTCTCGCCTTTCCTGTGGAGAGCGCCTCCTCTTGAGATGCGACGGGAACGCCGGGAATTCTTTCCCTACGAAACAGGGAAAGGATCCCTCATCTCGAGCTAGGAGGCGGAAACGGGGCTCCCCTGGATGTGTGCGGGACACCACGTGCTTCCTCTCGAGTGCAGACGGGTATGTCGGGGAACTTCTTGAGTTGCAGCAAGGGTGTGAAGGACCCTTTTTAAGTTCCAGTGGTTAGACGTGATTAGCCTCGAGAAGCCTCAGCGGAAATGGGCCTCATCTCGCCTGGAGGGCAAAACCTCCTGGATTTTCTCGAGTTGCGGCAGGTGCTCTCGACTTACGACGGGGACCTCAGGGAACCGCTCTGGTGGCCTCAGGAAAGGCCAGTCCCCATGAGAGTTCCTCGGGGGCCTCTCGGGATTCCTCTCCCGTCGATGCCGGGGCCTAAGACCTTGTGTGGAGTCGCGGCCGGAACCTGAGCATTCCTCTCCAGTGCTGACATGGATCTTGGGGTAATTCTGGAGTCTCCCCAGGGGAGTCAGTCCTCGTCTCGAATGCGGGCATGCACTTGCGCTTTCCTCGAGAGCGGTAGCAGCAGTGTCACGCAGTCCGCCGCGTGGATCAAAGGATCTATGGTTTTCCCTCGAGTCTTTCCCACGAGGCTTTCCCACGAGGCTTTCCCACAGGGCTGTCCCACGTGCACACGTGGTGGGAGTCGATCCTCGGCTTGAACGTCAAGGCAGTGCAGGGAAAACAGGTTCCTCTGGAATGGACTGACACATCTGGGGGACTCTTGGAATGGTGGCACGACCCTGGAGTTCCTCTCGCCTTTCCTGTGGAGAGCGCCTCCTCTTGAGATGCGACGGGAACGCCGGGAATTCTTTCCCTACGAAACAGGGAAAGGATCCCTCATCTCGAGCTAGGAGGCGGAAACGGGGCTCCCCTGGATGTGTGCGGGACACCACGTGCTTCCTCTCGAGTGGAGACGGGTATGTCGGGGAACTTCTTGAGTTGCAGCAAGGGTGTGAAGGACCCTTTGGAAGTTCCAGTGGTTAGATGTGATTGTCCTCGAGAATCCTCAGCGGAAATGGGCCTCATCTCGCCTGGAGGGCAAAACCTCCTGGATTTTCTCGAGTTGCTGCAGGTGCTCTCGACTTACGACGGGGACCTCAGGGAACCGCTCTGGTGGCCTCAGGAAAGGCCAGTCCCCATGCGAGTTCCTCGGGGGCGTCTCGGGATTCCTCTCCCGTCGATGCCGGGCCTAAGACCTTGTGTGGAGTAGGGGCCGGAACCTGAGGATTCCTCTCCAGTGCTGACATGGATCTTGGGGTACTTCTGGAGTCTCCCCAGGGGAGTCAGTCCTCGTCTCGAATGCGGGCATGCACTTGCGCTTTCCTCGAGAGCGGTAGCAGCAGTGTCACGCAGTCCGCCGCGTGGATCAAAGGATCTATGGTTTTCCCTCGAGTTTTTCCCACGAGGCTTTCCCACGAGGCTTTCCCACAGGGCTGTCCCACGTGCACACGTGGTGGGAGTCGATCCTCGGCTTGAACGTCAAGGCAGTGCAGGGAAAACAGGTTCCTCTGGAATGGACTGACACATCTGGGGGACTCTTGGAATGGTGGCACGACCCTGGAGTTCCTCTCGCATTTCCTGTGGAGAGCGCCTCCTCTTGAGGTGCGACGGGAACGCCGGGAATTCTTTCCCTACGAAACAGGGAAAGGATCCCTCATCTCGAGCTAGGAGGCGGAAACGGCTCTCCCCTGGATGTGTGCGGGACACCACGTGCTTCCTCTCGAGTGCAGACGGGTATGTCGGGGAACTTCTTGAGTTGCAGCAAGGGTGTGAAGGACCGTTTGGAAGTTCCAGTGGTTAGACGTGATTAGCCTCGAGAAGCCTCAGCGGAAATGGGCCTCATCTCGCCTGGAGGGCAAAACCTCCTGGATTTTCTCGAGTTGCGGCAGGTGCTCTCGACTTACGACGGGGACCTCAGGGAACCGCTCTGGTGGCCTCAGGAAAGGCCAGTCCCCATGAGAGTTCCTCGGGGGCCTCTCGGGATTCCTCTCCCGTCGATGCCGGGGCCTAAGACCTTGTGTGGAGTCGCGGCCGGAACCTGAGCATTCCTCTCCAGTGCTGACATGGATCTTGGGGTAATTCTGGAGTCTCCCCAGGGGAGTCAGTCCTCGTCTCGAATGCGGGCATGCACTTGCGCTTTCCTCGAGAGCGGTAGCAGCAGTGTCACGCAGTCCGCCGCGTGGATCAAAGGATCTATGGTTTTCCCTCGAGTCTTTCCCACGAGGCTTTCCCACGAGGCTTTCCCACAGGGCTGTCCCACGTGCACACGTGGTGGGAGTCGATCCTCGGCTTGAACGTCAAGGCAGTGCAGGGAAAACAGGTTCCTCTGGAATGGACTGACACATCTGGGGGACTCTTGGAATGGTGGCACGACCCTGGAGTTCCTCTCGCCTTTCCTGTGGAGAGCGCCTCCTCTTGAGATGCGACGGGAACGCCGGGAATTCTTTCCCTACGAAACAGGGAAAGGATCCCTCATCTCGAGCTAGGAGGCGGAAACGGGGCTCCCCTGGATGTGTGCGGGACACCACGTGCTTCCTCTCGAGTGGAGACGGGTATGTCGGGGAACTTCTTGAGTTGCAGCAAGGGTGTGAAGGACCCTTTGGAAGTTCCAGTGGTTAGATGTGATTGTCCTCGAGAATCCTCAGCGGAAATGGGCCTCATCTCGCCTGGAGGGCAAAACCTCCTGGATTTTCTCGAGTTGCTGCAGGTGCTCTCGACTTACGACGGGGACCTCAGGGAACCGCTCTGGTGGCCTCAGGAAAGGCCAGTCCCCATGCGAGTTCCTCGGGGGCGTCTCGGGATTCCTCTCCCGTCGATGCCGGGGCCTAAGACCTTGTGTGGAGTAGGGGCCGGAACCTGAGGATTCCTCTCCAGTGCTGACATGGATCTTGGGGTACTTCTGGAGTCTCCCCAGGGGAGTCAGTCCTCGTCTCGAATGCGGGCATGCACTTGCGCTTTCCTCGAGAGCGGTAGCAGCAGTGTCACGCAGTCCGCCGCGTTGATCAAAGGATCTATGGTTTTCCCTCGAGTCTTTCCCACGAGGCTTTCCCACGAGGCTTTCCCACAGGGCTGTCCCACGTACACACGTGGTGGGAGTCGATCCTCGGCTTGAACGTCAAGGCAGTGCAGGGAAAACAGGTTCCTCTGGAATGGACTGACACATCTGGGGGACTCTTGGAATGGTGTCACGACCCTGGAGTTCCTCTCGCCTTTCCTGTGGAGAGCGCCTCCTCTTGAGATGCGACGGGAACGCCGGGAATTCTTTCCCTACGAAACAGGGAAAGGATCCCTCATCTCGAGCTAGGAGGCGGAAACGGGGCTCCCCTGGATGTGTGCGGGACCCCACGTGCTTCCTCTCGAGTGGAGACGGGTATGTCGGGGAACTTCTTGAGTTGCAGCAAGGGTGTGAAGGACCCTTTGGAAGTTCCAGTGGTTAGATGTGATTGTCCTCGAGAATCCTCAGCGGAAATGGGCCTCATCTCGCCTGGAGGGCAAAACCTCCTGGATTTTCTCGAGTTGCTGCAGGTGCTCTCGACTTACGACGGGGACCTCAGGGAACCGCTCTGGTGGCCTCAGGAAAGGCCAGTCCCCATGCGAGTTCCTCGGGGGCGTCTCGGGATTCCTCTCCCGTCGATGCCGGGGCCTAAGACCTTGTGTGGAGTCGGGGCCGGAACCTGAGGATTCCTCTCCAGTGCTTACATGGATCTTGGGGTACTTCTGGAGTCTCCCCAGGGGAGTCAGTCCTCGTCTCGAATGCGGGCATGCACTTGCGCTTTCCTCCAGAGCGGTAGCAGCAGTGTCACGCAGTCCGCCGCGTGGATCAAAGGATCTATGGTTTTCCCTCGAGTCTTTCCCACGAGGCTTTCCCACGAGGCTTTCCCACAGGGCTGTCCCACGTGCACACGTGGTGGGAGTCGATCCTCGGCTTGAACGTCAAGGCAGTGCAGGGAAAACAGGTTCCTCTGGAATGGACTGACACATCTGGGGGACTCTTGGAATGGTGTCACGACCCTGGAGTTCCTCTCGCCTTTCCTGTGGAGAGCGCCTCCTCTTGAGATGCGACGGGAACGCCGGGAATTCTTTCCCTCCGAAACAGTGAAAGGATCCCTCATCTCGAGCTAGGAGGCGGAAACGGGGCTCCCCTGGATGTGTGCGGGACCCACGTGCTTCCTCTCGAGTGGAGACGGGTATGTCGGGGAACTTCTTGAGTTGCAGCAAGGGTGTGAAGGACCCTTTGGAAGTTCCAGTGGTTAGATTTGATTGGCCTCGAGAAGCCTCAGCGGAAATGGGCCTCTTCTCGCCTGGAGGGCAAAACCTCCTGGATTTTCTCGAGTTGCGGCAGGTGCTCTTGACTTACGACGGGGACCTCAGGGACCCGCTCTGGTGGCCTCAGGAAAGGCCAGTCCCCATGCGAGTTCCTCTGGGGATTCCTCTCCCGTCGATGCCGGGGCCTAAGACCTTGTGTGGAGTCGCGGCCGGAACCTGAGCATTCCTCTCCAGTGCTGACATGGATCTTGGGGTACTTCTGGAGTCTCCCCAGGGGAGTCAGTCCTCGTCTCGAATGCGGGCATGCACTTGCGCTTTCCTCCAGAGCGGTAGCAGCAGTGTCACGCAGTCCGCCGCGTGGATCAAAGGATCTATGGTTTTCCCTCGAGTCTTTCCCACGAGGCTTTCCCACGAGGCTTTCCCACAGGGCTGTCCCACGTGCACACGTGGTGGGAGTCGATCCTCGGCTTGAACGTCAAGGCAGTGCAGGGAAAACAGGTTCCTCTGGAATGGACTGACACATCTGGGGGACTCTTGGAATGGTGTCACGACCCTGGAGTTCCTCTCGCCTTTCCTGTGGAGAGCGCCTCCTCTTGAGATGCGACGGGAACGCCGGGAATTCTTTCCCTACGAAACAGGGAAAGGATCCCTCATCTCGAGCTAGGAGGCGGAAACGGGGCTCCCCTGGATGTGTGCGGGACCCCACGTGCTTCCTCTCGAGTGGAGACGGGTATGTTGGGGAACTTCTTGAGTTGCAGCAAGGGTGTGAAGGACCCTTTGGAAGTTCCAGTGGTTAGATGTGATTGGCCTCGAGAAGCCTCAGCGGAAATGGGCCTCATTTCGCCTGGAGGGCAAAACATCCTGGATTTTCTCGAGTTGCGGCAGGTGCTCTCGACTTACGACGGGGACCTTAGGGACCCGCTCTGGTGGCCTCAGGAAAGGCCAGTCCCCATGCGAGTTCCTCAGGGGCCTCTCGGGATTCCTCTCCCATCGATGCCGGGGCCTAAGACCTTGTGTGGAGTCGGGGCCGGAACCTGAGGATTCCTCTCCAGTGCTGACATGGATCTTGGGGTACTTCTGGAGTCTCCCCAGGGGAGTCAGTCCTCGTCTCGAATGCGGGCATGCACTTGCGCTTTCCTCCAGAGCGGTAGCAGCACTGTCACGCAGTCGGCCGCGTGGATCAAAGGATCTATGGTTTTCACTCGAGTCTTTCCCACGAGGCTTTCCCACGAGGCTTTCCCACAGGGCTGTCCCACGTGCACACGTGGTGGGAGTGGATCCTCGGCTTGAACGTCAAGGCAGTGCGGGGAAAACAGGTTCCTCTGGAATGGACTGACACATCTGGGGGACTCTTGGAATGGTGTCACGACCCTGGAGTTCCTCTCGCCTTTCCTGTGGAGAGCGCCTCCTCTTGAGATGCGACGGGAACGCCGGGAATTCTTTCCCTACGAAACAGGGAAAGGATCCCTCATCTCGAGCTAGGAGGCGGAAACGGGGCTCCCCTGGATGTGTGCGGGACACCACGTGCTTCCTCTCGAGTGCAGACGGGTATGTCGGGGAACTTCTTGAGTTGCAGCAAGGGTGTGAAGGACCCTTTGGAAGTTCCAGTGGTTAGACGTGATTAGCCTCGAGAAGCCTCAGCGGAAATGGGCCTCATCTCGCCTGGAGGGCAAAACCTCCTGGATTTTCTCGAGTTGCGGCAGGTGCTCTCGACTTACGACGGGGACCTCAGGGAACCGCTCTGGTGGCCTCAGGAAAGGCCAGTCCCCATGAGAGTTCCTCGGGGGCCTCTCGGGATTCCTCTCCCGTCGATGCCGGGGCCTAAGACCTTGTGTGGAGTCGCGGCCGGAACCTGAGCATTCCTCTCCAGTGCTGACATGGATCTTGGGGTAATTCTGGAGTCTCCCCAGGGGAGTCAGTCCTCGTCTCGAATGCGGGCATGCACTTGCGCTTTCCTCGAGAGCGGTAGCAGCAGTGTCACGCAGTCCGCCGCGTGGATCAAAGGATCTATGGTTTTCCCTCGAGTCTTTCCCACGAGGCTTTCCCACGAGGCTTTCCCACAGGGCTGTCCCACGTGCACACGTGGTGGGAGTCGATCCTCGGCTTGAACGTCAAGGCAGTGCAGGGAAAACAGGTTCCTCTGGAATGGACTGACACATCTGGGGGACTCTTGGAATGGTGGCACGACCCTGGAGTTCCTCTCGCCTTTCCTGTGGAGAGCGCCTCCTCTTGACATGCGACGGGAACGCCGGGAATTCTTTCCCTACGAAACAGGGAAAGGATCCCTCATCTCGAGCTAGGAGGCGGAAACGGGGCTCCCCTGGATGTGTGCGGGACACCACGTGCTTCCTCTCGAGTGGAGACGGGTATGTCGGGGAACTTCTTGAGTTGCAGCAAGGGTGTGAAGGACCCTTTGGAAGTTCCAGTGGTTAGATGTGATTGTCCTCGAGAATCCTCAGCGGAAATGGGCCTCATCTCGCCTGGAGGGCAAAACCTCCTGGATTTTCTCGAGTTGCTGCAGGTGCTCTCGGCTTACGACGGGGACCTCAGGGAACCGCTCTGGTGGCCTCAGGAAAGGCCAGTCCCCATGCGAGTTCCACGGGGGCGTCTCGGGATTCCTCTCCCGTCGATGCCGGGGCCTAAGACCTTGTGTGGAGTAGGGGCCGGAACCTGAGGATTCCTCTCCAGTGCTGACATGGATCTTGGGGTACTTCTGGAGTCTCCCCAGGGGAGTCAGTCCTCGTCTCCAATGCGGGCATGCACTTGCGCTTTCCTCGAGAGCGGTAGCAGCAGTGTCACGCAGTCCGCCGCGTGGATCAAAGGATCTATGGTTTTCCCTCGAGTTTTTCCCACGAGGCTTTCCCACGAGGCTTTCCCACAGGGCTGTCCCACGTGCACACGTGGTGGGAGTCGATCCTCGGCTTGAACGTCAAGGCAGTGCAGGGAAAACAGGTT
This sequence comes from Ovis canadensis, assembly GCF_042477335.2. Classification (NCBI taxonomy): domain Eukaryota; kingdom Metazoa; phylum Chordata; class Mammalia; order Artiodactyla; family Bovidae; genus Ovis; species Ovis canadensis. Next base: position 8,526,011 of record NC_091252.1, read on the forward strand.
CCTCTGGAATGGACTGACACATCTGGGGGACTCTTGGAATGGTGGCACGACCCTGGAGTTCCTCTCGCATTTCCTGTGGAGAGCGCCTCCTCTTGAGGTGCGACGGGAACGCCGGGAATTCTTTCCCTACGAAACAGGGAAAGGATCCCTCATCTCGAGCTAGGAGGCGGAAACGGGGCTCCCCTGGATGTGTGCGGGACCCCACGTGCTTCCTCTCGAGTGCAGACGGGTATGTCGGGGAACTTCTTGAGTTGCAGCAAGGGTGTGAAGGACCCTTTGGAAGTTCCAGTGGTTAGACGTGATTAGCCTCGAGAAGCCTCAGCGGAAATGGGCCTCATCTCGCCTGGAGGGCAAAACCTCCTGGATTTTCTCGAGTTGCTGCAGGTGCTCTCGACTTACGACGGGGACCTCAGGGAATCGCTCTGGTGGCCTCAGGAAAGGCCAGTCCCCATGCGAGTTCCTCGGGGGCCTCTCGGGATTCCTCTCCCGTCGATGCCGGGGCCTAAGACCTTGTGTGGAGTAGGGGCCGGAACCTGAGGATTCCTCTCCAGTGCTGACATGGATCTTGGGGTACTTCTGGAGTCTCCCCAGGGGAGTCAGTCCTCGTCTCCAATGCGGGCATGCACTTGCGCTTTCCTCGAGAGCGGTAGCAGCAGTGTCACGCAGTCCGCCGCGTGGATCAAAGGATCTATGGTTTTCCCTCGAGTTTTTCCCACGAGGCTTTCCCACGAGGCTTTCCCACAGGGCTGTCCCACGTGCACACGTGGTGGGAGTCGATCCTCGGCTTGAACGTCAAGGCAGTGCAGGGAAAACAGGTTCCTCTGGAATGGACTGACACATCTGGGGGACTCTTGGAATGGTGGCACGACCCTGGAGTTCCTCTCGCATTTCCTGTGGAGAGCGCCTCCTCTTGAGGTGCGACGGGAACGCCGGGAATTCTTTCCCTACGAAACAGGGAAAGGATCCCTCATCTCGAGCTAGGAGGCCGAAACGGGGCTCCCCTGGATGTGTGCGGGACCCCACGTGCTTCCTCTCGAGTGGAGACGGGTATGTCGGGGAACTTCTTGAGTTGCAGCAAGGGTGTGAAGGACCCTTTGGAAGTTCCAGTGGTTAGATGTGATTGGCCTCGAGAAGCCTCAGCGGAAATGGGCCTCATCTCGCCTGGAGGGCAAAACCTCCTGGATTTTGTCGAGTTGCGGCAGGTGCTCTCGACTTACGACGGGGACCTCAGGGACCCGCTCTGGTGGCCTCAGGAAAGGCCAGTCCCCATGCGAGTTCCTTGGGGGCGTCTCGGGATTCCTCTCCCGTCGATGCCGGGGCCTAAGACCTTGTGTGGAGTCGGGGCCGGAACCTGAGGATTCCTCTCCAGTGCTGACATGGATCTTGGGGTACTTCTGGAGTCTCCCCAGGGGAGTCAGTCCTCGTCTCGAATGCGGGCATGCACTTGCGCTTTCCTCGAGAGCGGTAGCAGCAGTGTCACGCAGTCCTCCACGTGGATCAAAGGATCTATGGTTTTCCCTCGAGTCTTTCCCACGAGGCTTTCCCACGAGGCTTTCCCACAGGGCTGTCCCACGTGCACACGTGGTGGGAGTCGATCCTCGGCTTGAACGTCAAGGCAGTGCAGGGAAAACAGGTTCCTCTGGAATGGACTGACAAATCTGGGGGACTCTTGGAATGGTGGCACGACCCTGGAGTTCCTCTCGCCTTTCCTGTGGAGAGCGCCTCCTCTTGAGATGCGACGGGAACGCCGGGAATTCTTTCCCTACGAAACAGGGAAAGGATCCCTCATCTCGAGCTAGGAGGCGGAAACGGGGCTCCCCTGGATGTGTGCGGGACACCACGTGCTTCCTCTCGAGTGCAGACGGGTATGTCGGGGAACTTCTTGAGTTGCAGCAAGGGTGTGAAGGACCCTTTGGAAGTTCCAGTGGTTAGATGTGATTGGCCTCGAGAAGCCACAGCGGAAATGGGCCTCATCTCGCCTGGAGGGCAAAACCTCCTGGATTTTCTCGAGTTGCTGCAGGTGCTCTCGACTTACGACGGGAACCTCAGGGACCCGCTCTGGTGGCCTCAGGAAAGGCCAGACCCCATGCGAGTTCCTCGGGGGCGTCTCGGGATTCCTCTCCCGTCGATGCCGGGGCCTAAGACCTTGTGTGGAGTCGGGGCCGGAACCTGAGGATTCCTCTCCAGTGCTGACATGGATCTTGGGGTACTTCTGGAGTCTCCCCAGGGGAGTCAGTCCTCGTCTCGAATGCGGGCATGCACTTGCGCTTTCCTCGAGAGCGGTAGCAGCAGTGTCACGCAGTCCGCCGCGTTGATCAAAGGATCTATGGTTTTCCCTCGAGTCTTTCCCACGAGGCTTTCCCACGAGGCTTTCCCACAGGGCTGTCCCACGTACACACGTGGTGGGAGTCGATCCTCGGCTTGAACGTCAAGGCAGTGCAGGGAAAACAGGTTCCTCTGGAATGGACTGACACATCTGGGGGACTCTTGGAATGGTGTCACGACCCTGGAGTTCCTCTCGCCTTTCCTGTGGAGAGCGCCTCCTCTTGAGATGCGACGGGAACGCCGGGAATTCTTTCCCTACGAAACAGGGAAAGGATCCCTCATCTCGAGCTAGGAGGCCGAAACGGGGCTCCCCTGGATGTGTGCGGGACCCCACGTGCTTCCTCTCGAGTGGAGACGGGTATGTCGGGGAACTTCTTGAGTTGCAGCAAGGGTGTGAAGGACCCTTTGGAAGTTCCAGTGGTTAGATGTGATTGGCCTCGAGAAGCCTCAGCGGAAATGGGCCTCATCTCGCCTGGAGGGCAAAACCTCCTGGATTTTCTCGAGTTGCGGCAGGTGCTCTCGACTTACGACGGGGACCTCAGGGACCCGCTCTGGTGGCCTCAGGAAAGGCCAGTCCCCATGCGAGTTCCTTGGGGGCGTCTCGGGATTCCTCTCCCGTCGATGCCGGGGCCTAAGACCTTGTGTGGAGTCGGGGCCGGAACCTGAGGATTCCTCTCCAGTGCTGACATGGATCTTGGGGTACTTCTGGAGTCTCCCCAGGGGAGTCAGTCCTCGTCTCGAATGCGGGCATGCACTTGCGCTTTCCTCGAGAGCGGTAGCAGCAGTGTCACGCAGTCCGCCGCGTGGATCAAAGGATCTATGGTTTTCCCTCGAGTCTTTCCCACGAGGCTTTCCCACGAGGCTTTCCCACAGGGCTGTCCCACGTGCACACGTGGTGGGAGTCGATCCTCGGCTTGAACGTCAAGGCAGTGCAGGGAAAACAGGTTCCTCTGGAATGGACTGACACATCTGGGGGACTCTTGGAATGGTGGCACGACCATGGAGTTCCTCTCGCCTTTCCTGTGGAGAGCGCCTCCTCTTGAGATGCGACGGGAACGCCGGGAATTCTTTCCCTACGAAACAGGGAAAGGATCCCTCATCTCGAGCTAGGAGGCGGAAACGGGGCTCCCCTGGATGTGTGCGGGACACCACGTGCTTCCTCTCGAGTGCAGACGGGTATGTCGGGGAACTTCTTGAGTTGCAGCAAGGGTGTGAAGGACCCTTTGGAAGTTCCAGTGGTTAGATGTGATTGTCCTCGAGAATCCTCAGCGGAAATGGGCCTCATCTCGCCTGGAGGGCAAAACCTCCTGGATTTTCTCGAGTTGCTGCAGGTGCTCTCGACTTACGACGGGGACCTCAGGGAACCGCTCTGGTGGCCACAGGAAAGGCCAGTCCCCATGCGAGTTCCTCGGGGGCGTCTCGGGATTCCTCTCCCGTCGATGCCGGGGCCTAAGACCTTGTGTGGAGTCGGGGCCGGAACCTGAGGATTCCTCTCCAGTGCTGACATGGATCTTGGGGTACTTCTGGAGTCTCCCCAGGGGAGTCAGTCCTCGTCTCGAATGCGGGCATGCACTTGCGCTTTCCTCGAGAGCGGTAGCAGCAGTGTCACGCAGTCCGCCGCGTGGATCAAAGGATCTATGGTTTTCCCTCGAGTCTTTCCCACGAGGCTTTCCCACGAGGCTTTCCCACAGGGCTGTCCCACGTGCACACGTGGTGGGAGTCGATCCTCGGCTTGAACGTCAAGGCAGTGCAGGGAAAACAGGTTCCTCTGGAATGGACTGACACATCTGGGGGACTCTTGGAATGGTGTCACGACCCTGGAGTTCCTCTCGCCTTTCCTGTGGAGAGCGCCTCCTCTTGAGATGCGACGGGAACGCCGGGAAATCTTTCCCTACGAAACAGGGAAAGGATCCCTCATCTCGAGCTAGGAGGCGGAAACGGGGCTCCCCTGGATGTGTGCGGGACCCCACGTGCTTCCTCTCGAGTGGAGACGGGTATGTCGGGGAACTTCTTGAGTTGCAGCAAGGGTGTGAAGGACCCTTTGGAAGTTCCAGTGGTTAGATGTGATTGGCCTCGAGAAGCCTCAGCGGAAATGGGCCTCATCTCGCCTGGAGGGCAAAACCTCCTGGATTTTCTCGAGTTGCGGCAGGTGCTCTCGACTTACGACGGGGACCTCAGGGACCCGCTCTGGTGGCCTCAGGAAAGGCCAGTCCCCATGCGAGTTCCTTGGGGGCGTCTCGGGATTCCTCTCCCGTCGATGCCGGGGCCTAAGACCTTGTGTGGAGTCGGGGCTGGAACCTGAGGATTCCTCTCCAGTGCTGACATGGATCTTGGGGTACTTCTGGAGTCTCGCCAGGGGAGTCAGTCCTCGTCTCGAATGCGGGCATGCACTTGCGCTTTCCTCGAGAGCGGTAGCAGCAGTGTCACGCATTCCGCCGCGTGGATCAAAGGATCTATGGTTTTCCCTCGAGTCTTTCCCACGAGTCTTTCCCACGAGGCTTTCCCACAGGGCTGTCCCACGTGCACACGTGGTGGGAGTCGATCCTCGGCTTGAACGTCAAGGCAGTGCAGGGAAAACAGGTTCCTCTGGAATGGACTGACACATCTGGGGGACTCTTGGAATGGTGGCACGACCCTGGAGTTCCTCTCGCCTTTCCTGTGGAGAGCGCCTCCTCTTGAGATGCGATGGGAACGCCGGGAATTCTTTCCCTACGAAACAGGGAAAGGATCCCTCATCTCGAGCTAGGAGGCGGAAACGGGGCTCCCCTGGATGTGTGCGGGACACCACGTGCTTCCTCTCGAGTGCAGACGGGTATGTCGGGGAACTTCTTGATTTGCAGCAAGGGTGTGAAGGACCCTTTGGAAGTTCCAGTGGTTAGATGTGATTGTCCTCGAGAATCCTCAGCGGAAATGGGCCTCATCTCGCCTGGAGGGCAAAACCTCCTGGATTTTCTCGAGTTGCTGCAGGTGCTCTCGACTTACGACGGGGACCTCATGGAACCGCTCTGGTGGCCTCAGGAAAGGCCAGTCCCCATGCGAGTTCCTCGGGGGCGTCTCGGGATTCCTCTCCCGTCGATGCCGGGGCCTAAGACCTTGTGTGGAGTCGGGGCCGGAACCTGAGGATTCCTCTCCAGTGCTGACATGGATCTTGGGGTACTTCTGGAGTCTCCCCAGGGGAGTCAGTCCTCGTCTCGAATGCGGGCATGCACTTGCGCTTTCCTCCAGAGCGGTAGCAGCAGTGTCACGCAGTCCGCCGCGTGGATCAAAGGATCTATGGTTTTCCCTCGAGTTTTTCCCAGGAGGCTTTCCCACGAGGCTTTCCCACAGGGCTGTCCCACGTGCACACGTGGTGGGAGTCGATCCTCGGCTTGAACGTCAAGGCAGTGCAGGGAAAACAGGTTCCTCTGGAATGGACTGACACATCTGGGGGACTCTTGGAATGGTGGCACGACCCTGGAGTTCCTCTCGCATTTCCTGTGGAGAGCGCTTCCTCTTGAGATGCGACGGGAACGCCGGGAATTCTTTCCCTACGAAACAGGGAAAGGATCCCTCATCTCGAGCTAGGAGGTGGAAACGGGGCTCCCCTGGATGTGTGCGGGACACCACGTGCTTCCTCTCGAGTGCAGACCGGTATGTCGGGGAACTTCTTGAGTTGCAGCAAGGGTGTGAAGGACCCTTTGGAAGTTCCAGTGGTTAGATGTGATTGTCCTCGAGAATCCTCAGCGGAAATGGGCCTCATCTCGCCTGGAGGGAAAAACCTCCTGGATTTTCTCGAGTTGCTGCAGGTGCTCTCGACTTACGACGGGGACCTCAGGGAATCGCTCTGGTGGCCTCAGGAAAGGCCAGTCCCCATGCGAGTTCCTCGGGGGCGTCTCGGGATTCCTCTCCCGTCGATGCCGGGGCCTAAGACCTTGTGTGGAGTCGGGGCCGGAACCTGAGGATTCCTCTCCAGTGCTGACATGGATCTTGGGGTACTTCTGGAGTCTCCCCAGGGGAGTCAGTCCTCGTCTCGAATGCGGGCATGCACTTGCGTTTTCCTCGAGAGCGGTAGCAGCAGTGTCACGCAGTCCGCCGCGTGGATCAAAGGATCTATGGTTTTCCCTCGAGTTTTTCCCACGAGGCTTTCCCACGAGGCTTTCCCACAGGGCTGTCCCACGTGCACACGTGGTGGGAGTCGATCCTCGGCTTGAACGTCAAGGCAGTGCAGGGAAAACAGGTTCCTCTGGAATGGACTGACACATCTGGGGGACTCTTGGAATGGTGGCACGACCCTGGAGTTCCTCTCGCATTTCCTGTGGAGAGCGCCTCCTCTTGAGATGCGACGGGAACGCCGGGAATTCTTTCCCTACGAAACAGGGAAAGGATCCCTCATCTCGAGCTAGGAGGCGGAAACGGGGCTCCCCTGAATGTGTGCGGGACCCACGTGCTTCCTCTCGAGTGGAGACGGGTATGTCGGGGAACTTCTTGCGTTGCAGCAAGGGTGTGAAGGACCCTTTGGAAGTTTCAGTGGTTAGACGTGATTAGCCTCGAGAAGCCTCAGCGGAAATGGGCCTCATCTCGCCTGTAGGGCAAAACCTCCTGGATTTTCTCGAGTTGCGGCAGGTGCTCTCGACTTACGACGGGGACCTCAGGGACCCGCTCTGGTGGCCTCAGGAAAGGCCAATCCCCATGCGAGTTCCTCGGGGGCGTCTCGGGATTCCTCTCCCGTCGATGCCGGGGCCTAAGACCTTGTGTGGAGTCGGGGCCGGAACCTGAGGATTCCTCTCCAGTGCAGACATGGATCTTGGGGTACTTCTGGAGTCTCCCCAGGGGAGTCAGTCCTCGTCTCGAATGCGGGCATGCACTTGCGCTTTCCTCGAGAGAGGTAGCAGAAATGTCACGCAGTCCGCCGCGTTGATCAAAGGATCTATGGTTTTCCCTCGAGTCTTTCCCACGAGGCTTTCCCACGAGGCTTTCCCACAGGGCTGTCCCACGTGCACACGTGGTGGGAGTCGATCCTCGGCTTGAACGTCAAGGCAGTGCAGGGAAAACAGGTTCCTCTGGAATGGACTGACACATCTGGGGGACTCTTGGAATGGTGGCACGACCCTGGAGTTCCTCTCGCATTTCCTGTGGAGAGCGCCTCCTCTTGAGATGCGACGGGAACGCCGGGAATTCTTTCCCTACGAAACAGGGAAAGGATCCCTCATCTCGAGCTAGGAGGCGGAAACGGGGCTCCCCTGGATGTGTGCGGGACCCACGTGCTTCCTCTCGAGTGGAGACGGGTATGTCGGGGAACTTCTTGAGTTGCAGCAAGGGTGTGAAGGACCCTTTGGAAGTTTCAGTGGTTAGACGTGATTGGCCTCGAGAAGCCTCAGCGGAAATGGGCCTCATCTCGCCTGTAGGGCAAAACCTCCTGGATTTTCTCGAGTTGCGGCAGGTGCTCTCGACTTATGACGGGGACCTCAGGGACCCGCTCTGGTGGCCTCAGGAAAGGCCAGTCCCCATGCGAGTTCCTCGGGGGCCTCTCGGGATTCCTCTCACGTCGATGCCGGGGCCTAAGACCTTGTGTGGAGTCGCGGCCGGAACCTGAGGATTCCTCTCCAGTGCTGACATGGATCTTGGGGTACTTCTGGAGTCTCCCCAGGGGAGTCAGTCCTCGTCTCGAATGCGGGCATGCACTTGCGCTTTCCTCCAGAGCGGTAGCAGCAGTGTCACGCAGCCCGCCGCGTGGATCAAAGGATCTATGGTTTTCCCTCGAGTCTTTCCCACGAGGCTTTCCCACGAGGCTTTCCCACAGGACTGTCCCAGGTGCACACGTGGTGGGAGTCGATCCTCGGCTTGAACGTCAAGGCAGTGCAGGGAAAACAGGTTCCTCTGGAATGGACTGACACATCTGGGGGACTCTTGGAATGGTGGCACGACCCTGGAGTTCCTCTCGCCTTTCCTGTGGAGAGCGCCTCCTCTTGAGATACGACGGGAACGCCGGGAATTCTTTCCCTACGAAACAGGGAAAGGATCCCTCATCTCGAGCTAGGAGGCGGAAACGGGGCTCCCCTGGATGTGTGCGGGACCCACGTGCTTCCTCTCGAGTGGAGACGGGTATGTCGGGGAACTTCTTGAGTTGCAGCAAGGGTGTGAAGGACCCTTTGGAAGTTCCAGTGGTTAGACGTGATTAGCCTCGAGAAGCCTCAGCGGAAATGGGCCTCATCTCGCCGGGAGGGCAAAACCTCCTGGATTTTCTCGAGTTGCGGCAGGTGCTCTCGACTTACGACGGGGACCTCAGGGACCCGCTCTGGTGGCCTCAGGAAGGGCCAGTCCCCATGCGAGTTCCTCGGGGGCCTCTCGGGATTCCTCTCCCGTCGAAGCCGGGGCCTAAGACCTTGTGTGGAGTCGGGGCCGGAACCTGAGGATTCCTCTCCAGTGCTGACATGGATCTTGGGGTACTTCTGGAGTCTCCCCAGGGGAGTCAGTCCTCGTCTCGAATGCGGGCATGCACTTGCGCTTTCCTCCAGAGCGGTAGCAGCACTGTCACGCAGTCGGCCGCGTGGATCAAAGGATCTATGGTTTTCCCTCGAGTCTTTCCCACGAGGCTTTCCCACGAGGCTTTCCCACAGGGCTGTCCCACGTGCACACGTGGTGGGAGTAGATCCTCGGCTTGAACGTCAAGGCAATGCAGGGAAAACAGGTTCCTCTGGAATGGACTGACACATCTGGGAGACTCTTGGAATGGTGTCACGACCCTGGAGTTCCTCTCGCCTTTCCTGTGGAGAGCGCCTCCTCTTGAGATGCGACGGGAACGCCGGGAATTCTTTCCCTACGAAACAGGGAAAGGATCCCTCATCTCGAGCTAGGAGGCGGAAACGGGGCTCCCCTGGATGTGTGCGGGACACCACGTGCTTCCTCTCGAGTGCAGACGGGTATGTCGGGGAACTTCTTGAGTTGCAGCAAGGGTGTGAAGGACCCTTTGAAGTTCCAGTGGTTAGATGTGATTGGCCTCGAGAAGCCTCAGCGGAAATGGGCCTCATCTCGCCTGGAGGGCAAAACCTCCTGGATTTTCTCGAGTTGCTGCAGGTGCTCTCGACTTACGACGGGGACCTCAGGGACCCGCTCTGGTGGCCTCAGGAAAGCCCAGTCCCCATGCGAGTTCCTCGGGGGCCTCTCCGGATTCCTCTCCCGTCGATGCCGGGGCCTAAGACCTTGTGTGGAGTCGGGGCCGGAACCTGAGGATTCCTCTCCAGTGCTGACATGGATCTTGGGGTACTTCTGGAGTCTCCCCAGGGGAGTCAGTCCTCGTCTCGAATGCGCGCATGCACTTGCGCTTTCCTCGAGAGCAGTAGCAGCAGTGTCACGCAGTCCGCCGCGTGGATCAAAGGATCTATGGTTTTCCCTCGAGTCTTTCCCACGAGGCTTTCCCACGAGGCTTTCCCACAGGGCTGTCCCACGTGCACACGTGGTGGGAGTCGATCCTCGGCTTGAACGTCAAGGCAGTGCAGGGAAAACAGGTTCCTCTGGAATGGACTGACACATCTGGGGGACTCTTGGAATGGTGGCACGACCCTGGAGTTCCTCTCCCCTTTCCTGTGGAGAGCGCCTCCTCTTGAGATGCGACGGGAACGCCGGGAATTCTTTCCCTACGAAACAGGGAAAGGATCCCTCATCTCGAGCTAGGAGGCGGAAACGGGGCTCCCCTGGATGTGTGCGGGACACCACGTGCTTCCTCTCCAGTGGAGACGGGTATGTCGGGGAACTTCTTGAGTTGCAGCAAGGTTGTGAAGGACCCTTTGGAAGTTCCAGTGGTTAGACGTGATTAGCCTCGAGAAGCCTCAGCGGAAATGGGCCTCATCTCGCCTGGAGGGCAAAACCTCGTGGATTTTCTCGAGTTGCGGCAGGTGCTCTCGACTTACGACGGGGACCTCAGGGACCCGCTCTGGTGGCCTCAGGAAAGGCCAGTACCCATGCGAGTTCCTCGGGGGCCTTTCGGGATTCCTCTCCGGTCGATGCCGGGGCCTAAGACCTTGTGTGGAGTCGCGGCCGGAACCTGAGGATTCCTCTCCAGTGCTGACATGGATCTTGGGGTACTTCTGGAGTCTCCCCAGGGGAGTCAGTCCTCGTCTCGAATGCGGACATGCACTTGCGCTTTCCTACAGAGCGGTAGCAGCAGTGTCACGCAGTCCGCCGCGTGGATCAAAGGATCTATGGTTTTCCCTCGAGTCTTTCCCACGAGGCTTTCCCACGAGGCTTTCCCACAGGGCTGTCCCACGTGCACACGTGGTGGGAGTCGATCCTCGGCCTGAACGTCAAGGCAGTGCAGGGAAAACAGGTTCCTCTGGAATGGACTGACACATCTGGGGGACTCTTGGAATGGTGTCACGACACTGGAGTTCCTCTCGCCTTTCCTGTGGAGAGCGCCTCCTCTTGAGATGCGACGGGAACGCCGGGAATTCTTTCCCTACGAAACAGGGAAAGGATCCCTCATCTCGAGCTAGGAGGCGGAAACGGGGCTCCCCTGGATGTGTGCGGGACACCACGTGCTTCCTCTCGAGTGCAGACGGGTATGTCGGGGAACTTCTTGAGTTGCAGCAAGGGTGTGAAGGACCCTTTGGAAGTTCCAGTGGTTAGATGTGATTGGCCTCGAGAAGCCTCAGCGGAAATGGGCCTCATCTCGCCTGGAGGGCAAAACCTCCTGGATTTTCTCGAGTTGCGGCAGGTGCTCTCGACTTACGACGGGGACCTCATGGAACCGCTCTGGTGGCCTCAGGAAAGGCCAGTCCCCATGCGAGTTCCTTGGGGGCGTCTCGGGATTCCTCTCCCGTCGATGCCTGGGCATAAGACCTTGTGTGGAGTCGGGGCCGGAACCTGAGGATTCCTCTCCAGTGCTGACATGGATCTTGGGGTACTTCTGGAGTCTCCCCAGGGGAGTCAGTCCTCGTCTCGAATGCGGGCATGCACTTGCGCTTTCCTCCAGAGCGGTAGCAGCAGTGTCACGCAGTCCGCCGCGTGGATCAAAGGATCTATTTTTTTCCCTCGAGTCTTTCCCACGAGGCTTTCCCACGAGGCTTTCCCACAGGGCTGTCCCACGTGCACACGTGGTGGGAGTCGATCCTCGGCTTGAACGTCAAGGCAGTGCAGGGAAAACAGGTTCCTCTGGAATGGACTGACACATCTGGGGGACTCTTGGAATGGTGGCACGACCCTGGAGTTCCTCTCGCCTTTCCTGTGGAGAGCGCCTCCTCTTGAGATACGACGGGAACGCCGGGAATTCTTTCCCTACGAAACAGGGAAAGGATCCCTCATCTCGATCTAGGAGGCGGATACGGGGCTCCCCTGGATGTGTGCGGGACCCACGTGCTTCCTCTCGAGTGGAGACGGGAATGTCGGGGAACTTCTTGAGTTGCAGCAAGGGTGTGAAGGACCCTTTGGAAGTTCCAGTGGTTAGACGTGATTAGCCTCGAGAAGCCTCAGCGGAAATGGGCCTCATCTCGCCGGGAGGGCAAAACCTCCTGGATTTTCTCGAGTTGCGGCAGGTGCTCTCGACTTACGACGGGGACCTCAGGGACCCGCTCTGGTGGCCTCAGGAAAGGCCAGTCCCCATGCGAGTTCCTCGGGGGCCTCTCGGGATTCCTCTCCCGTCGATGCCGCGGCCTAAGACCTTGTGTGGAGTCGGGGCCGGAACCTGAGGATTCCTCTCCAGTGCTGACATGGATCTTGGGGTACTTCTGGAGTCTCCCCAGGGGAGTCAGTCCTCGTCTCGAATGCGAGCATGCACTTGCGCTTTCCTCCAGAGCGGTAGCAGCAGTGTCACGCAGTCCGCCGCGTGGATCAAAGGATCTATGGTTTTCCCTCGAGTCTTTCCCACGAGGCTTTCCTACGAGGCTTTCCCACAGGGCTGTCCCAGGTGCACACGTGGTGGGAGTCGATCCTCGGCTTGAACGTCAAGGCAGTGCAGGGAAAACAGGTTCCTCTGGAATGGACTGACACATCTGGGGGACTCTTGGAATGGTGGCACGACCCTGGAGTTCCTCTCGCCTTTCCTGTGGAGAGCGCCTCCTCTTGAGATACGACGGGACCGCCGGGAATTCTTTCCCTACGAAACAGGGAAAGGATCCCTCATCTCGAGCTAGGAGGCGGATACGGGGCTCCCCTGGATGTGTGCGCGACCCACGTGCTTCCTCTCGAGTGGAGACGGGTATGTCGGGGAACTTCTTGAGTTGCAGCAAGGGTGTGAAGGACCCTTTGGAAGTTCCAGTGGTTAGACGTGATTAGCCTCGAGAAGCCTCAGCGGAAATGGGCCTCATCTCGCCGGGAGGGCAAAACCTCCTGGATTTTCTCGAGTTGCGGCAGGTGCTCTCGACTTACGACGGGGACCTCAGGGACCCGCTCTGGTGGCCTCAGGAAGGGCCAGTCCCCATGCGAGTTCCTCGGGGGCCTCTCGGGATTCCTCTCCCGTCGAAGCCGGGGCCTAAGACCTTGTGTGGAGTCGGGGCCGGAACCTGAGGATTCCTCTCCAGTGCTGACATGGATCTTTGGGTACTTCTGGAGTCTCCCCAGGGGAGTCAGTCCTCGTCTCGAATGCGGGCATGCACTTGCGCTTTCCTCCAGAGCGGTAGCAGCACTGTCACGCAGTCGGCCGCGTGGATCAAAGGATCTATGGTTTTCCCTCGAGTCTTTCCCACGAGGCTTTCCCACGAGGCTTTCCCACAGGGCTGTCCCACGTGCACACGTGGTGGGAGTCGATCCTCGGCTTGAACGTCAAGGCAGTGCAGGGAAAACAGGTTCCTCTGGAATGGACTGACACATCTGGGAGACTCTTGGAATGGTGTCACGACCCTGGAGTTCCTCTCGCCTTTCCTGTGGAGAGCGCCTCCTCTTGAGATGCGACGGGAACGCCGGGAATTCTTTCCCTACGAAACAGGGAAAGGATCCCTCATCTCGAGCTAGGAGGCGGAAACGGGGCTCCCCTGGATGTGTGCGGGACACCACGTGCTTCCTCTCGAGTGCAGACGGGTATGTCGGGGAACTTCTTGAGTTGCAGCAAGGGTGTGAAGGACCCTTTGAAGTTCCAGTGGTTAGATGTGATTGGCCTCGAGAAGCCTCAGCGGAAATGGGCCTCATCTCGCCTGGAGGGCAAAACCTCCTGGATTTTCTCGAGTTGCTGCAGGTGCTCTCGACTTACGACGGGGACCTCAGGGACCCGCTCTGGTGGCCTCAGGAAAGGCCAGTCCCCCATGCGAGTTCCTCGGGGGCGTCTCGGGATTCCTCTCCCGTCGATGCCGGGGCCTAAGACCTTGTGTGGAGTCGGGGCCGGAACCTGAGGATTCCTCTCCAGTGCTGACATGGATCTTGGGGTACTTCTGGAGTCTCCCCAGGGGAGTCAGTCCTCGTCTCGAATGCGGGCATGCACTTGCGCTTTCCTCGAGAGCGGTAGCAGCAGTGTCACGCAGTCCGCCGCGTTGATCAAAGGATCTATGGTTTTCCCTCGAGTCTTTCCCACGAGGCTTTCCCACGAGGCTTTCCCACAGGGCTGTCCCACGTGCACACGTGGTGGGAGTCGATCCTCGGCTTGAACGTCAATGCAGTGCAGGGAAAACAGGTTCCTCTGGAATGGACTGACACATCTGGGGGACTCTTGGAATGGTGGCACGACCCTGGAGTTCCTCTCGCCTTTCCTGTGGAGAGCGCCTCCTCTTGAGATGCGACGGGAACGCCGGGAATTCTTTCCCTACGAAACAGGGAAAGGATCCCTCATCTCGAGCTAGGAGGCGGAAACGGGGCTCCCCTGGATGTGTGCGGGACCCCACGTGCTTCCTCTCGAGTGGAGACGGGTATGTCGGGGAACTTCTTGAGTTGCAGCAAGGGTGTGAAGGACCCTTTGGAAGTTCCAGTGGTTAGATGTGATTGGCCTCGAGAAGCCTCAGCGAAAATGGGCCTCATCTCGCCTGGAGGGCAACACCTCCTGGATTTTCTCGAGTTGCGGCAGGTGCTCTCGACTTACGACGGGGACCTCAGGGACCCGCTCTGGTGGCCTCAGGAAAGGCCAGTCCCCATGCGAGTTCCTCGGGGGCCTCTCGGGATTCCTCTCACGTCGATGCCGGGGCCTAAGACCTTGTGTGGAGTCGCGGCCGGAACCTGAGGATTCCTCTCCAGTGCTGACATGGATCTTGGGGTACTTCTGGAGTCTCCCCAGGGGAGTCAGTCCTCGTCTCGAATGCGGGCATGCACTTGCGCTTTCCTCCAGAGCGGTAGCAGCAGTGTCACGCAGCCCGCCGCGTGGATCAAAGGATCTATGGTTTTCCCTCGAGTCTTTCCCACGAGGCTTTCCCACGAGGCTTTCCCACAGGGCTGTCCCACGTGCACACGTGGTGGGAGTCGATCCTCGGCTTGAATGTCAAGGCAGTGCAGGGAAAACAGGTTCCTCTGGAATGGACTGACACATCTGGGGGACTCTTGGAATGGTGGCACGACCCTGGAGTTCCTCTCGCCTTTCCTGTGGAGAGCGCCTCCTTTTGAGATACGACGGGAACGCCGGGAATTCTTTCCCTACGAAACAGGGAAAGGATCCCTCATCTCGAGCTAGGAGGCGGAAACGGGGCTCCCCTGGATGTGTGCGGGACCCACGTGCTTCCTCTCGAGTGGAGACGGGTATGTCGGGGAACTTCTTGAGTTGCAGCAAGGGTGTGAAGGACCCTTTGGAAGTTCCAGTGGTTAGACGTGATTAGCCTCGAGAAGCCTCAGCGGAAATGGGCCTCATCTCGCCGGGAGGGCAAAACCTCCTGGATTTTCTCGAGTTGCGGCAGGTGCTCTCGACTTACGACGGGGACCTCAGGGACCCGCTCTGGTGGCCTCAGGAAAGGCCAGTCCCCATGCGAGTTCCTCGGGGGCCTCTCGGGATTCCTCTCCCGTCGATGCCGGGGCCTAAGACCTTGTGTGGAGTCGGGGCCGGAACCTGAGGATTCCTCTCCAGTGCTGACATGGATCTTGGGGTACTTCTGGAGTCTCCCCAGGGGAGTCAGTCCTCGTCTCGAATGCGGGCATGCACTTGCGCTTTCCTCCAGAGCGGTAGCAGCAGTGTCACGCAGTCCGCCGCGTGGATCAAAGGATCTATGGTTTTCCCTCGAGTCTTTCCCACGAGGCTTTCCCACGAGGCTTTCCCACAGGTCTGTCCCAGGTGCACACGTGGTGGGAGTCGATCCTCGGCTTGAACGTCAAGGCAGTGCAGGGAAAACAGGTTCCTCTGGAATGGACTGACACATCTGGGGGTCTCTTGGAATGGTGGCACGACCCTGGAGTTCCTCTCGCATTTCCTGTGGAGAGCGCCTCCTCTTGAGATGCGACGGGAACGCCGGGAATTCTTTCCCTACGAAACAGGGAAAGGATCCCTCATCTCGAGCTAGGAGGCGGAAACGGGTCTCCCCTAGATGTGTGCGGGACCCACGTGCTTCCTCTCGAGTGGAGACGGGTATGTCGGGGAACTTCTTGAGTTGCAGCAAGGGTGTGAAGGACCCTTTGGAAGTTTCAGTGGTTAGACGTGATTAGCCTCGAGAAGCCTCAGCGGAAATGGGCCTCATCTCGCCTGGAGGGCAAAACCTCCTGGATTTTCTCGAGTTGCGGCAGGTGCTCTCGACTTACGACGGGGACCTCAGGGACCCGCTCTGGTGGCCTCAGGAAAGGCCAGTCCCCATGCGAGTTCCTCGGGGGCCTCTCGGGATTCCTCTCCCGTCGATGCCGGGGCCTAAGACCTTGTGTGGAGTCGGGGCCGGAACCTGAGGATTCCTCTCCAGTGCTGACATGGATCTTGGGGTACTTCTGGAGTCTCCCCAGGGGAGTCAGTCCTCGTCTCGAATGCGGGCATGCATTGTGCTTTCCTCCAGAGCGGTAGCAGCAGTGTCACGCAGTCCGCCGCGTGGATCAAAGGATCTATGGTTTTCCCTCGAGTCTTTCCCACGAGGCTTTCCCAGGAGGCTTTCCCACAGGGCTGTCCCACGAGCACACGTGGTGGGAGTCGATCCTCGGCTTGAACGTCAAGGCAGTGCAGGGAAAACAGGTTCCTCTGGAATGGACTGACACATCTGGGGGACTCTTGGAATGGTGGCACGACCCTGGAGTTCCTCTCGCCTTTCCTGTGTAGAGCGCCTCCTGTTGAGATGCGACGGGAACGCAGGGAATTCTTTCCCTACGAAACAGGGAAAGGATCCCTCATCTCGAGCTAGGAGGCGGAAACGGGGCTCCCCTGGATGTGTGCGGGACACCACGTGCTTCCTCTCGAGTGGAGACGGGTATGTCGGGGAACTTCTTGAGTTGCAGCAAGGGTGTGAAGGACCCTTTGGAAGTTCCAGTGGTTAGATGTGATTGGCCTCGAGAAGCCTCAGCGGAAATGGGCCTCATCTCGCCTGTAGGGCAAAACCTCCTGGATTTTCTCGAGTTGCGGCAGGTGCTCTCGACTTACGACGGGGACCTCAGGGACCCGCTCTGGTGGCCTCAGGAAGGGCCAGTCCCCATGCGAGTTCCTCGGGGGCCTCTCGGGATTCCTCTCCCGTCGATGCCGCGGCCTAAGACCTTGTGTGGAGTCGGGGCCGGAACCTGAGGATTCCTCTCCAGTGCTGACATGGATCTTGGGGTACTTCTGGAGTCTCCCCAGGGGAGTCAGTCCTCGTCTCGAATGCGCGCATGCACTTGCGCTTTCCTCGAGAGCAGTAGCAGCAGTGTCACGCAGTCCGCCGCGTGGATCAAAGGATCTATGGTTTTCCCTCGAGTCTTTCCCACGAGGCTTTCCCACGAGGCTTTCCCACAGGGCTGTCCCAGGTGCACACGTGGTGGGAGTCGATCCTCGGCTTGAACGTCAAGGCAGTGCAGGGAAAACAGGTTCCTCTGGAATGGACTGACACATCTGGGGGACTCTTGGAATGGTGGCACGACCCTGGAGTTCCTCTCGCCTTTCCTGTGGAGAGCGCCTCCTCTTGAGATGCGACGGGAACGCCGGGAATTCTTTCCCTACGAAACAGGGAAAGGATCCCTCATCTCGAGCTAGGAGGCGTAAACGGGGCTCCCCTGGATGTGTGCGGGACACCACGTGCTTCCTCTCGAGTGCAGACGGGTATGTCGGGGAACTTCTTGAGTTGCAGCAAGGTTGTGAAGGACCCTTTGGAAGTTCCAGTGGTTAGACGTGATTAGCCTCGAGAAGCCTCAGCGGAAATGGGCCTCATCTCGCCTGGAGGGCAAAACCTCGTGGATTTTCTCGAGTTGCGGCAGGTGCTCTCGACTTACGACGGGGACCTCAGGGACCCGCTCTGGTGGCCTCAGGAAAGGCCAGTACCCATGCGAGTTCCTCGGGGGCCTCTCGGGATTCCTCTCCGGTCGATGCCGGGGCCTAAGACCTTGTGTGGAGTCGCGGCCGGAACCTGAGGATTCCTCTCCAGTGCTGACATGGATCTTGGGGTACTTCTGGAGTCTCCCCAGGGGAGTCAGTCCTCGTCTCGAATGCGGACATGCACTTGCGCTTTCCTACAGAGCGGTAGCAGCAGTGTCACGCAGTCGGCCGCGTGGATCAAAGGATGTATGGTTTTCCCTCGAGTCTTTCCCACGAGGCTTTCCCACGAGGCTTTCCCACAGGGCTGTCCCACGTGCACACGTGGTGGGAGTCGATCCTCGGCTTGAACGTCAAGGCAGTGCAGGGAAAACAGGTTCCTCTGGAATGGACTGACACATCTGGGGGACTCTTGGAATGGTGTCACGACCCTGGAGTTCCTCTCGCCTTTCCTGTGGAGAGCGCCTCCTCTTGAGATGCGACGGGAACGCCGGGAATTCTTTCCCTACGAAACAGGGAAAGGATCCCTCATCTCGAGCTAGGAGGCGGAAATGGGGCTCCCCTGGATGTGTGCGGGACACCACGTGCTTCCTCTCGAGTGCAGACGGGTATGTCGGGGAACTTCTTGAGTTGCAGCAAGGGTGTGAAGGACCCTTTGGAAGTTCCAGTGCTTAGATGTGATTGGCCTCGAGAAGCCTCAGCGGAAATGGGCCTCATCTCGCCTGGAGGGCAAAACCTCCTGGATTTTCTCGAGTTGCGGCAGGTGCTCTCGACTTACGACGGGGACCTCAGGGAACCGCTCTGGTGGCCTCAGGAAAGGCCAGTCCCCATGCGAGTTCCTTGGGGGCGTCTCGGGATTCCTCTCCCGTCGATGCCTGGGCATAAGACCTTGTGTGGAGTCGGGGCCGGAACCTGAGGATTCCTCTCCAGTGCTGACATGGATCTTGGGGTACTTCTGGAGTCTCCCCAGGGGAGTCAGTCCTCGTCTCGAATGCGGGCATGCACTTGCGCTTTCCTCCAGAGCGGTAGCAGCAGTGTCACGCAGTCCGCCGCGTGGATCAAAGGATCTATGGTTTTCCCTCGAGTCTTTCCCACGAGGCTTTCCCACGAGGCTTTCCCACAGGGCTGTCCCACGTGCACACGTGGTGGGAGTCTTTCCTTGGCTTGAACGTCAAGGCAGTGCAGGGAAAACAGGTTCCTCTGGAATGGACTGACACATCTGGGGGACTCTTGGAATGGTGGCACGACCCTGGAGTTCCTCTCGCATTTCCTGTGGAGAGCGCCTCCTCTTGAGATACGACGGGAACGCCGGGAATTCTTTCCCTACGAAACAGGGAAAGGATCCCTCATCTCGAGCTAGGAGGCGGATACGGGGCTCCCCTGGATGTGTGCGGGACCCACGTGCTTCCTTTCGAGTGGAGACGGTTATGTCGGGGAACTTCTTGAGTTGCAGCAAGGGTGTGAAGGACCCTTTGGAAGTTCCAGTGGTTAGACGTGATTAGCCTCGAGAAGCCTCAGCGGAAATGGGCCTCATCTCGCCGGGAGGGCAAAACCTCCTGGATTTTCTCGAGTTGCGGCAGGTGCTCTCGACTTACGACGGGGACCTCAGGGACCCGCTCTTGTGGCCTCAGGAAAGGCCAGTCCCCATGCGAGTTCCTCGGGGGCCTCTCGGGATTCCTCTCCCGTCGATGCCGCGGCCTAAGACCTTGTGTGGAGTCGGGGCCGGAACCTGAGGATTCCTCTCCAGTGCTGACATGGATCTTGCGGTACATCTGGAGTCTCCCCAGGGGAGTCAGTCCTCGTCTCGAATGCGGGCATGCACTTGCGCTTTCCTCCAGAGCGGTAGCAGCAGTGTCACGCAGTCCGCCGCGTGGATCAAAGGATCTATGGTTTTCCCTCGAGTCTTTCCCACGAGGCTTTCCCACGAGGCTTTCCCACAGGGCTGTCCCACGTGCACACGTGGTGGGAGTCGATCCTCGGCTTGAACGTCAAGGCAGTGCAGGGAAAACAGGTTCCTCTGGAATGGCTGACACATCTGGGGGACTCTTGGAATGGTGGCACGACCCTGGAGTTCCTCTCGCATTTCCTGTGGAGAGCGCCTCCTCTTGAGATACGACGGGAACGCCGGGAATTCTTTCCCTACGAAACAGGGAAAGGATCCCTCATCTCGAGCTAGGAGGCGGATACGGGGCTCCCCTGGATGTGTGCGGGACCCACGTGCTTCCTCTCGAGTGGAGACGGGTATGTCGGGGAACTTCTTGAGTTGCAGCAAGGGTGTGAAGGACCCTTTGGAAGTTCCAGTGGTTAGACGTGATTAGCCTCGAGAAGCCTCAGCGGAAATGGGCCTCATCTCGCCGGGAGGGCAAAACCTCCTGGATTTTCTCGAGTTGCGGCAGGTGCTCTCGACTTACGACGGGGACCTCAGGGACCCGCTCTGGTGGCCTCAGGAAAGGCCAGTCCCCATGCGAGTTCCTCGGGGGCGTCTCGGGATTCCTCTCCCGTCGATGCCGGGGCCTAAGACCTTGTGTGGAGTCGGGGCCGGAACCTGAGGATTCCTCTCCAGTGCTGACATGGATCTTGGGGTACTTCTGGAGTCTCCCCAGGGGAGTCAGTCCTCGTCTCGAATGCGGGCATGCACTTGCGCTTTCCTCCAGAGCGGTAGCAGCAGTGTCACGCAGTCCGCCGCGTGGATCAAAGGATCTATGGTTTTCCCTCGAGTCTTTCCCACGAGGCTTTCCCACGAGGCTTTCCCACAGGGCTGTCCCAGGTGCACACGTGGTGGGAGTCGATCCTCGGCTTGAACGTCAAGGCAGAGCAGGGAAAACAGGTTCCTCTGGAATGGACTGACACATCTGGGGGACTCTTGGAATGGTGGCACGACCCTGGAGTTCCTCTCGCATTTCCTGTGGAGAGCGCCTCCTCTTGAGATACGACGGGAACGCCGGGAATTCTTTCCCTACGAAACAGGGAAAGGATCCCTCATCTCGAGCTAGGAGGCGGATACGGGGCTCCCCTGGATGTGTGCGGGACCCACGTGCTTCCTCTCGAGTGGAGACGGGTATGTCGGGGAACTTCTTGAGTTGCAGCAAGGGTGTGAAGGACCCTTTGGAAGTTCCAGTGGTTAGACGTGATTAGCCTCGAGAAGCCTCAGCGGAAATGGGCCTCATCTCGCCGGGAGGGCAAAACCTCCTGGATTTTCTCGAGTTGCGGCAGGTGCTCTCGACTTACGACGGGGACCTCAGGGACCCGCTCTGGTGGCCTCAGGAAAGGCCAGTCCCCATGCGACTTCCTCGGGGGCCTCTCGGGATTCCTCTCCCGTCGATGCCGGGGACTAAGACCTTGTGTGGAGTCGGGGCCGGAACCTGAGGATTCCTCTCCAGTGCTGACATGGATCTTGGGGTACTTCTGGAGTCTCCCCAGGGGAGTCAGTCCTCGTCTCGAATGCGGGCATGCATTGTACTTTCCTCCAGAGCGGTAGCAGCAGTGTCACGCAGTCGGCCGCGTGGATCAAAGGATCTATGGTTTTCCCTCGAGTCTTTCCCACGAGGCTTTCCCACGAGGCTTTCCCACAGGGCTGTCCCACGAGCACACGTGGTGGGAGTCGATCCTCGGCTTGAACGTCAAGGCAGTGCAGGGAAAACAGGTTCCTCTGGAATGGACTGACACATCTGGGGGACTCTTGGAATGGTGGCACGACCCTGGAGTTCCTCTCGCCTTTCCTGTGGAGAGCGCCTCCTCTTGAGATACGACGGGAACGCAGGGAATTCTTTCCCTACGAAACAGGGAAAGGATCCCTCATCTCGAGCTAGGAGGCGGAAACGGGGCTCCCCTGGATGTGTGCGGGACACCACGTGCTTCCTCTCGAGTGGAGACGGGTATGTCGGGGAACTTCTTGAGTTGCAGCAAGGGTGTGAAGGACCCTTTGGAAGTTCCAGTGGTTAGATGTGATTGGCCTCGAGAAGCCTCAGCGGAAATGGGCCTCATCTCGCCTGTAGGGCAAAACCTCCTGGATTTTCTCGAGTTGCGGCAGGTGCTCTCGACTTACGACGGGGACCTCAGGGACCCGCTCTGGTGGCCTCAGGAAGGGCCAGTCCCCATGCGAGTTCCTCGGGGGCCTCTCGGGATTCCTCTCCCGTCGAAGCCGGGGCCTAAGACCTTGTGTGGAGTCGGGGCCGGAACCTGAGGATTCCTCTCCAGTGCTGACATGGATCTTTGGGTACTTCTGGAGTCTCCCCAGGGGAGTCAGTCCTCGTCTCCAATGCGGGCATGCACTTGCGCTTTCCTCCAGATCGGTAGCAGCACTGTCACGCAGTCGGCCGCGTGGATCAAAGGATCTATGGTTTTCCCTCGAGTCTTTCCCACGAGGCTTTCCCACGAGGCTTTCCCACAGGGCTGTCCCACGTGCACACGTGGTGGGAGTCGATCCTCGGCTTGAACGTCAAGGCAGTGCAGGGAAAACAGGTTCCTCTGGAATGGACTGACACATCTGGGAGACTCTTGGAATGGTGTCACGACCCTGGAGTTCCTCTCGCCTTTCCTGTGGAGAGCGCCTCCTCTTGAGATGCGACGGGAACGCCGGGAATTCTTTCCCTACGAAACAGGGAAAGGATCCCTCATCTCGAGCTAGGAGGCGGAAACGGGGCTCCCCTGGATGTGTGCGGGACACCACGTGCTTCCTCTCGAGTGCAGACGGGTATGTCGGGGAACTTCTTGAGTTGCAGCAAGGGTGTGAAGGACCCTTTGAAGTTCCAGTGGTTAGATGTGATTGGCCTCGAGAAGCCTCAGCGGAAATGGGCCTCATCTCGCCTGGAGGGCAAAACCTCCTGGATTTTCTCGAGTTGCTGCAGGTGCTCTCGACTTACGACGGGGACCTCAGGGACCCGCTCTGGTGGCCTCAGGAAAGCCCAGTCCCCATGCGAGTTCCTCGGGGGCCTCTCCGGATTCCTCTCCCGTCGATGCCGGGGCCTAAGACCTTGTGTGGAGTCGGGGCCGGAACCTGAGGATTCCTCTCCAGTGCTGACATGGATCTTGGGGTACTTCTGGAGTCTCCCCAGGGGAGTCAGTCCTCGTCTCGAATGCGCGCATGCACTTGCGCTTTCCTCGAGAGCAGTAGAAGCAGTGTCACGCAGTCCGCCGCGTGGATCAAAGGATCTATGGTTTTCCCTCGAGTCTTTCCCACGAGGCTTTCCCACGAGGCTTTCCCACAGGGCTGTCCCACGTGCACACGTGGTGGGAGTCGATCCTCGGCTTGAACGTCAAGGCAGTGCAGGGAAAACAGGTTCCTCTGGAATGGACTGACACATCTGGGGGACTCTTGGAATGGTGGCACGACCCTGGAGTTCCTCTCGCCTTTCCTGTGGAGAGCGCCTCCTCTTGAGATGCGACGGGAACGCCGGGAATTCTTTCCCTACGAAACAGGGAAAGGATCCCTCATCTCGAGCTAGGAGGCGGAAACGGGGCTCCCCTGGATGTGTGCGGGACACCACGTGCTTCCTCTCGAGTGCAGACGGGTATGTCGGGGAACTTCTTGAGTTGCAGCAAGGTTGTGAAGGACCCTTTGGAAGTTCCAGTGGTTAGACGTGATTAGCCTCGAGAAGCCTCAGCGGAAATGGGCCTCATCTCGCCTGGAGGGCAAAACCTCGTGGATTTTCTCGAGTTGCGGCAGGTGCTCTCGACTTACGACGGGGACCTCAGGGACCCGCTCTGGTGGCCTCAGGAAAGGCCAGTACCCATGCGAGTTCCTCGGGGGCCTCTCGGGATTCCTCTCCGGTCGATGCCGGGGCCTAAGACCTTGTGTGGAGTCGCGGCCGGAACCTGAGGATTCCTCTCCAGTGCTGACATGGATCTTGGGGTACTTCTGGAGTCTCCCCAGGGGAGTCAGTTCTCGTCTCGAATGCGGACATGCACTTGCGCTTTCCTACAGAGCGGTAGCAGCAGTGTCACGCAGTCGGCCGCGTGGATCAAAGGATCTATGGTTTTCCCTCGAGTCTTTCCCACGAGGCTTTCCCACGAGGCTTTCCCACAGGGCTGTCCCACGTGCACACGTGGTGGGAGTCGATCCTCGGCTTGAACGTCAAGGCAGTGCAGGGAAAACAGGTTCCTCTGGAATGGACTGACACATCTGGGGGACTCTTGGAATGGTGTCACGACCCTGGAGTTCCTCTCGCCTTTCCTGTGGAGAGCGCCTCCTCTTGAGATGCGACGGGAACGCCGGGAATTCTTTCCCTACGAAACAGGGAAAGGATCCCTCATCTCGAGCTAGGAGGCGGAAACGGGGCTCCCCTGGATGTGTGCGGGACTCCACGTGCTTCCTCTCGAGTGCAGACGGGTATGTCGGGGAACTTCTTGAGTTGCAGCAAGGGTGTGAAGGACCCTTTGGAAGTTCCAGTGGTTAGATGTGATTGGCCTCGAGAAGCCTCAGCGGAAATGGGCCTCATCTCGCCTGGAGGGCAAAACCTCCTGGATTTTCTCGAGTTGCGGCAGGTGCTCTCGTCTTACGACGGGGACCTCAGGGAACCGCTCTGGTGGCCTCAGGAAAGGCCAGTCCCCATGCGAGTTCCTTGGGGGCGTCTCGGGATTCCTCTCCCGTCGATGCCTGGGCATAAGACCTTGTGTGGAGTCGGGGCCGGAACCTGAGGATTCCTCTCCAGTGCTGACATGGATCTTGGGGTACTTCTGGAGTCTCCCCAGGGGAGTCAGTCCTCGTCTCGAATGCGGGCATGCACTTGCGCTTTCCTCCAGAGCGGTAGCAGCAGTGTCACGCAGTCCGCCGCGTGGATGAAAGGATCTATGGTTTTCCCTCGAGTCTTTCCCACGAGGCTTTCCCACGAGGCTTTCCCACAGGGCTGTCCCACGTGCACACGTGGTGGGAGTCGATCCTCGGCTTGAACGTCAAGGCAGTGCAGGGAAAACAGGTTCCTCTGGAATGGACTGACACATCTGGGGGACTCTTGGAATGGTGGCACGACCCTGGAGTTCCTCTCGCCTTTCCTGTGGAGAGCGCCTCCTCTTGAGATACGACGGGAACGCCGGGAATTCTTTCCCTACGAAACAGGGAAAGGATCCCTCATCTCGAGCTAGGAGGCGGATACGGGGCTCCCCTGGATGTGTGCGGGACCCACGTGCTTCCTCTCGAGTGGAGACGGGTATGTCGGGGAACTTCTTGAGTTGCAGCAAGGGTGTGAAGGACCCTTTGGAAGTTCCAGTGGTTAGACGTGATTAGCCTCGAGAAGCCTCAGCGGAAATGGGCCTCATCTCGCCTGGAGGGCAAAACCTCCTGGATTTTCTCGAGTTGCGGCAGGTGCTCTCGACTTACGACGGGGACCTCAGGGACCCGCTCTGGTGGCCTCAGGAAAGGCCAGTCCCCATGCGAGTTCCTCGGGGGCCTCTCGGGATTCCTCTCCCGTCGATGCCGCGGCCTAAGACCTTGTGTGGAGTCGGGGCCGGAACCTGAGGATTCCTCTCCAGTGCTGACATGGATCTTGGGGTACTTCTGGAGTCTCCCCAGGGGAGTCAGTCCTCGTCTCGAATGCGGGAATGCACTTGCGCTTTCCTCCAGAGCGGTAGCAGCAGTGTCACGCAGTCCGCCGCGTGGATCAAAGGATCTATGGTTTTCCCTCGAGTCTTTCCCACGAGGCTTTCCCACGAGGCTTTCCCACAGGGCTGTCCCACGTGCACACGTGGTGGGAGTCGATCCTCGGCTTGAACGTCAAGGCAGTGCAGGGAAAACAGGTTCCTCTGGAATGGACTGACACATCTGGGGGACTCTTGGAATGGTGGCACGACCCTGGAGTTCCTCTCGCCTTTCCTGTGGAGAGCGCCTCCTCTTGAGATACGACGGGAACGCCGGGAATTCTTTCCCTACGAAACAGGGAAAGGATCCCTCATCTCGAGCTAGGAGGCGGATACGGGGCTCCCCTGGATGTGTGCGGGACCCACGTGCTTCCTCTCGAGTGGAGACGGGTATGTCGGGGAACTTCTTGAGTTGCAGCAAGGGTGTGAAGGACCCTTTGGAAGTTCCAGTGGTTAGACGTGATTAGCCTCGAGAAGCCTCAGCGGAAATGGGCCTCATCTCGCCGGGAGGGCAAAACCTCCTGGATTTTCTCGAGTTGCGGCAGGTGCTCTCGACTTACGACGGGGACCTCAGGGACCCGCTCTGGTGGCCTCAGGAAAGGCCAGTCCCCATGCGAGTTCCTCGGGGGCGTCTCGGGATTCCTCTCCCGTCGATGCCGGGGCCTAAGACCTTGTGTGGAGTCGGGGCCGGAACCTGAGGATTCCTCTCCAGTGCTGACATGGATCTTGGGGTACTTCTGGAGTCTCCCCAGGGGAGTCAGTCCTCGTCTCGAATGCGGGCATGCACTTGCGCTTTCCTCCAGAGCGGTAGCAGCAGTGTCACGCAGTCCGCCGCGTGGATCAAAGGATCTATGGTTTTCCCTCGAGTCTTTCCCACGAGGCTTTCCCACGAGGCTTTCCCACAGGGCTGTCCAAGGTGCACACGTGGTGGGAGTCGATCCTCGGCTTGAACGTCAAGGCAGTGCAGGGAAAATAGGTTCCTCTGGAATGGACTGACACATCTGGGGGACTCTTGGAATGGTGGCACGACCCTGGAGTTCCTCTCGCCTTTCCTGTGGAGAGCGCCTCCTCTTGAGATACGACGGGAACGCCGGGAATTCTTTCCCTACGAAACAGGGAAAGGATCCCTCATCTCGAGCTAGGAGGCGGATACGGGGCTCCCCTGGATGTGTGCGGGACCCACGTGCTTCCTCTCGAGTGGAGACGGGTATGTCGGGGAACTTCTTGAGTTGCAGCAAGGGTGTGAAGGACCCTTTGGAAGTTCCAGTGGTTAGACGTGATTAGCCTCGAGAAGCCTCAGCGGAAATGGGCCTCATCTCGCCGGGAGGGCAAAACCTCCTGGATTTTCTCGAGTTGCGGCAGGTGCTCTCGACTTACGACGGGGACCTCAGGGACCCGCTCTGGTGGCCTCAGGAAAGGCCAGTCCCCATGCGAGTTCCTCGGGGGCCTCTCGGAATTCCTCTCCCGTCGATGCCGGGGCCTAAGACCTTGTGTGGAGTCGGGGCCGGAACCTGAGGATTCCTCTCCAGTGCTGACATGGATCTTGGGGTACTTCTGGAGTCTCCCCAGGGGAGTCAGTCCTCGTCTCGAATGCGGGCATGCACTTGCGCTTTCCTCCAGAGCGGTAGCAGCAGTGTCACGCAGTCTGCCGCGTGGATCAAAGGATCTATGGTTTTCCCTCGAGTCTTTCCCACGAGGCTTTCCCACGAGGCTTTCCCACAGGGCTGTCCCAGGTGCACACGTGGTGGGAGTCGATCCTCGGCTTGAACGTCAAGGCAGTGCAGGGAAAACAGGTTCCTCTGGAATGGACTGACACATCTGGGGGACTCTTGGAATGGTGTCACGACCCTGGAGTTCATCTCGCATTTCCTGTGTAGAGCGCCTCCTCTTGAAATGCGACGGGAACGCCGGGAATTCTTTCCCTACGAAACAGGGAAAGGATCCCTCATCTCGAGCTAGGAGGCGGAAACGGGGCTCCCCTGGATGTGTGCGGGACACCACGTGCTTCCTCTCGAGTGGAGACGGGTATGTCGGGGAACTTCTTGAGTTGCAGCAATGGTGTGAAGGACCCTTTGTAAGTTCCAGTGGTTAGATGTGATTGGCCTCGAGAAGCCTCAGCGGAAATGGGCCTCATCTCGCCTGGAGGGCAAAACCTCCTGGATTTTCTCGAGTTGCGGCAGGTGCTCTCGACTCTCGACGGGGACCGCAGGGAACCGCTCTGGTGGCCTCAGGAAAGGCCAGTCCCCATGCGAGTTCCTCGGGGGCCTCTCGGGATTCCTCTCCCGTCGATGCCGGGGCCTAAGACCTTGTGTGGAGTCGGGGCCGGAACCTGAGGATTCCTCTCCAGTGCTGACATTGATCTTGGGGTACGTCTGGAGTCTCCCCAGGGGAGTCAGTCCTCGTCTCGAATGCGGGCATGCATTGCGCTTTCCTCCAGAGCGGTAGCAGCAGTGTCACGCAGTCCGCCGCGTGGATCAAAGGATCTATGGTTTTCCCTCGAGTCTTTCCCACGAGGCTTTCCCACGAGGCTTTCCCACAGGGCTGTCCCACGTGCACACGTGGTGGGAGTCGATCCTCGGCTTGAACGTCAAGGCAGTGCAGGGAAAACAGGTTCCTCTGGAATGGACTGACACATCTGGGGGACTCTTGGAATGGTGACACGACCCTGGAGTTCCTCTCGCCTTTACTGTGGAGAGCGCCTCCTCTTGAGATGCGACGGGAACGCCGGGAATTCTTTCCCTACGAAACAGGGAAAGGATCCCTCATCTCGAGCTAGGAGGCGGAAACGGGGCTCCCCTGGATGTGTGCGGGACTCCATGTGCTTCCTCTCGAGTGCAGACGGGTATGTCGGGGAACTTCTTAAGTTGCAGCAAGGGTGTGAAGGACCCTTTGAAGTTCCAGTGGTTAGATGTGATTGGCCTCGAGAAGCCTCAGCGGAAATGGGCCTCATCTCGCCTGGAGGGCAAAACCTCCTGGATTTTCTTGAGTTGCTGCAGGTGCTCTCGACTTACGACGGGGACCTCAGGGACCCGCTCTGGTGGCCTCAGGAAAGGCCAGTCCCCATGCGAGTTCCTCGGGGGCGTCTCGGGATTCCTCTCCCGTCAATGCCGGGGCCTAAGACCTTGTGTGGAGTCGGGGCCGGAACCTGAGGATTCCTCTCCAGTGCTGACATGGATCTTGGGGTACTTCTGGAGTCTCCCCAGGGGAGTCAGTCCTCGTCTCGAATGCGGGCATGCACTTGCGCTTTCCTCGAGAGCGGTAGCAGCAGTGTCACGCAGTCCGCCGCGTGGATCAAAGGATCTATGGTTTTCCCTCGAGTCTTTCCCACGAGGCTTTCCCACGAGGCTTTCCCACAGGGCTGTCCCACGTGCACACGTGGTGGGAGTCGATCCTCGGCTTGAACGTCAAGGCAGTGCAGGGAAAACAGGTTCCTCTGGAATGGACTGACACATCTGGGGGACTCTTGGAATGGTGGCACGACCCTGGAGTTCCTCTCGCCTTTCCTGTGGAGAGCGCCTCCTCTTGAGATGCGACGGGAACGCCGGGAATTCTTTCCCTACGAAACAGGGAAAGGATCCCTCATCTCGAGCTAGGAGGCGGAAACGGGGCTCCCCTGGATGTGTGCGGGACACCACGTGCTTCCTCTCGAGTGCAGACGGGTATGTCGGGGAACTTCTTGAGTTGCAGCAAGGGTGTGAAGGACCCTTTGGAAGTTCCAGTGGTTAGACGTGATTAGCCTCGAGAAGACTCAGCGGAAATGGGCCTCATCTCGCCTGGAGAGCAAAACCTCGTGGATTTTCTCGAGTTGCGGCAGGTGCTCTCGACTTACGACGGGGACCTCAGGGACCCGCTCTGGTGGCCTCAGGAAAGGCCAGTACCCATGCGAGTTCCTCGGGGGCCTCTCGGGATTCCTCTCCGGTCGATGCCGGGGCCTAAGACCTTGTGTGGAGTCGCGGCCGGAACCTGAGGATTCCTCTCCAGTGCTGACATGGATCTTGGGGTACTTCTGGAGTCTCCCCAGGGGAGTCAGTCCTCCTCTCGAATGCGGGCATGCATTGCGCTTTCCTCCAGAGCGGTAGCAGCAGTGTCACGCAGTCCGCCGCGTGGATCAAAGGATCTATGGTTTTCCCTCGAGTCTTTCCCACGAGGCTTTCCCACGAGGCTTTCCCACAGGGCTGTCCCACGTGCACACGTGGTGTGAGTCGATCCTCCGCTTGAACGTCAAGGCAGTGCAGGGAAAACAGGTTCCTCTGGAATGGACTGACACATCTGGGGGACTCTTGGAATGGTGGCACGACCCTGGAGTTCCTCTCGCCTTTCCTGTGGAGAGTGCCTCCTCTTGAGATGCGACGGGAACGCCGGGAATTCTTTCCCTACGAAACAGGGAAAGGATCCCTCATCTCGAGCCAGGAGGCGGAAACGGGGCTCCCCTGGATGTGTGCGGGACACCACGTGCTTCCTCTCGAGTGGAGACGGGTATGTCGGGGAACTTCTTGAGTTGCAGCAAGGGTGTGAAGGACCCTTTGGAAGTTCCAGTGGTTAGACGTGATTAGCCTCGAGAAGCCTCAGCGGAAATGGGCCTCATCTCGCCTGGAGGGCAAAACCTCGTGGATTTTGTCGAGTTGCGGCAGGTGCTCTCGACTTACGACGGGGATCTCAGGGACCCGCTCTGGTGGCCTCAGGAAAGGCCAGTCCCCATGCGAGTTCCTCTGGGGCCTCTCGGGATTCCTCTCCTGTCGATGCCGGGGCCTAAGACCTTGCGTGGAGTCGGGGCCGGAACCTGTGGATTCCTCTCCAGTGCTGACATGGATCTTGGGGTACTTCTGGAGTCTCCCCATGGGAGTCAGTCCTCGTCTCTAATGCGGGCATGCACTTGCGCTTTCCTCCAGAGCGGTAGCAGCAGTGTCACGCAGTCCGCCGCGTGGATCAAAGGATCTATGGTTTTCCCTCGAGTCTTTCCCACGAGGCTTTCCCACGAGGCTTTCCCACAGGGCTGTCCCACGTGCACACGTGGTGGGAGTCGATCCTCGGCTTGAACGTCAAGGCAGTGCAGGGAAAACAGGTTCCTCTGGAATGGACTGACACATCTGGGGGACTCTTGGAATGGTGGCACGACCCTGGAGTTCCTTTCGCCTTTCCTGTGGAGAGCGCCTCCTCTTGAGATGCGACGGGAACGCCGGGAATTCTTTCCCTACGAAACAGGGAAAGGATCCCTCATCTCGAGCTAGGAGGCGGAAACGGGGCTCCCCTGGATGTGTGCGGGACACCACGTGCTTCCTCTCGAGTGCAGACGGGTATGTCGGGGAACTTCTTGAGTTGCAGCAAGGGTGTGAAGGACCCTTTGGAAGTTCCAGTGGTTAGATGTGATTTGCCTCGAGAAGCCTCAGCGGAAATGAGCCTCATCTCGCCTGTAGGGCAAAACCTCCTGGATTTTCTCGAGTTGCGGCAGGTGCTCTCGACTTACGACGGGGACCTCAGGGACCCGCTCTGGTGGCCTCAGGAAAGGCCAGTCCCCATGCGAGTTCCTCGGGGGCCTCTCGGGATTCCTCTCCCGTCGATGCCGGGGCCTACGGCCTTGTGTGGAGTCGGGGCCGGAACCTGAGGATTCCTCTCCAGTGCTGACATGGATCTTGGGGTACTTCTGGAGTCTCCCCAGGGGAGTCAGTCCTCGTCTCGAATGCGGGCATGCCCTTGCGCTTTCCTCCAGAGCGGTAGCAGCAGTGTCACGCAGTCCGCCTCATGGATCAAAGGATCTATGGTTTTCCCTCAAGTCTCCCACGAGGCTTTCCCACGAGGCTTTCCAACAGGGCTTTCCCACGTGCACACGTGGTGGGAGTCGATCCTCTGCTTGAACGTCAAGGCAGTGCAGGGAAAACAGGTTCCTCTGGAATGGACTGACACATCTGGGGGACTCTTGGAATGGTGGCACGACCCTGGAGTTCCTCTCGCCTTTCCTGTGGAGAGCGCCTCCTCTTGAGATGCGACGGGAACGCCGGGAATTCTTTCCCTAAGAAACAGGGAAAGGATCCCTCATCTCGAGCTAGGAGGCGGAAACGGGGCTCCCCTGGATGTGTGCGGGACCCCACGTGCTTCCTCTCGAGTGGAGACGGGTATGTCGGGGAACTTCTTGAGTTGCAGCAATGGTGTGAAGGACCCTTTGGAAGTTCCAGTGGTTAGATGAGATTGGCCTCGAGAAGCCTCAGCGGAAATGGGCCTCATCTCGCCTGGAGGGCAAAACCTCCTGGATTTTCTCGAGTTGCGGCAGGTGCTCTCGACTTACGACGGGGACCTCAGGGACCCGCTCTGGTGGCCTCAGGAAAGGCCAGTCCCCATGCGAGTTCCTCGGGGGCCTCTCGGGATTACTCTCCCGTCGATGCCGGGGCCTAAGACCTCGTGTGGAGTCAGGGCCGGAACCTGAGGATTCCTCTCCAGTGCTGACATAGATGTTGGGGTACTTCTGGAGTCTCCCCAGGGGAGTCAGTCCTCGTCTCGAATGCGGGTATGCATTGCGCTTTCCTCCAGAGCGGTAGCAGCAGTGTCACGCAGTCCGCCGCGTGGATCAAAGGATCTATGGTTTTCCCTCTAGTCTTTCCCACGAGGCTTTCCCACGAGGCTTTCCCACAGGGCTGTCCCACGTGCACACGTGGTGGGAGTCGATCCTCGGCTTGAACGTCAAGGCAGTGCAGGGAAAACAGGTTCCTCTGGAATGGACTGACTCATCTGGGGGACTCTTGGAATGGTGGCACGAACCTGGAGTTCCTCTCGCCTTTCCTGTGGAGAGCGCCTCCTCTTGAGATGCGACGGGAACGCCGGGAATTCTTTCCCTACGAAACAGGGAAAGGATCCCTCATCTCGAGCTAGGAGGCGGAAACGGGGCTCCCCTGGATGTGTGCGGGACACCACGTGCTTCCTCTCGAGTGCAGACGGGTATGTCGGGGAACTTCTTGAGTTGGAGCAAGGGTGTGAATGACCTTTTGGAAGTTCCAGTGGTTAGATGTGATTGGCCTCGAGAGGCCTCAGCGGAAATGGGCCTCATCTCGCCTGGAGGGCAAAACCTCCTGGATTTTCTCGAGTTGCGGCAGGTGCTCTCGACTTACGACGGGGACCTCAGGGACCCGCTCTGGTGGCCTCAGGAAAGGCCAGTCCCCATGCGAGTTCCTCGGGGGCCTCTCGGGATTCCTCTCCCGTCGATGCCGGGGCCTAAGACCTTGTGTGGAGTCGGGGCCGGAACCTGAGGATTCCTCTCCAGTGCTGACATGGATCTTGGGGTACTTCTGGAGTCTCCCCAGGGGAGTCAGTCCTCGTCTCGAATGCGGGCATGCACTTGCGCTTTCCTCCAGAGCGGTAGCAGCAGTGTCACGCAGTCCGCCGCGTGGATCAAAGGATGTTTGGTTTTCCCTCGAGTCTTTCCCACGAGGCTTTCCCACAGGGCTGTCCCACGTGCACACGTGGTGGGAGTCGATCCTCGGCTTGAACGTCAAGGCAGTGCAGGGAAAACAGGTTCCTCTGGAATGGACTGACACATCTGGGGGACTCTTGGAATGGTGGCACGACCCTGGAGTTCCTCTCGCCTTTCCTGTGGAGAGCGCCTCCTCTTGAGATGCGACGGGAACGCCGGGAATTCTTTCCCTACGAAACAGGGAAAGGATCCCTCATCTCGAGCTAGGAGGCGGAAACGGGGCTCCCCTGGATGTGTGCGGGACACCACGTGCTTCCTCTCGAGTGGAGACGGGTATGTCGGGGAACTTCTTGAGTTGCAGCAAGGGTGTGAAGGACCCTTTGGACGTTCCAGTGGTTAGATGTGATTGGCCTCGAGAAGCCTCAGCGGAAATGGGCCTCATCTCGCCTGGAGGGCAAAACCTCCTGGATTTTCTCGAGTTGCGGCAGGTGCTCTCGACTTACGACGGGGACCTCAGGGACCCGCTCTGGTGGCCTCAGGAAAGGCCAGTCCCCATGCGAGTTCCTCGGGGGCCTCTCGGGATTCCTCTCCCGTCGATGCCAGGGCCTAAGACCTTGTGTGGAGTCGGGGCCGGAACCTGAGGATTCCTCTCCAGTGCTGACATGGATCTTGGGGTACTTCTGGAGTCTCCCCAGGGGAGTCAGTCCTCGTCTCGAATGCGGGCATGCACTTGCGCTTTCCTCCAGAGCGGTAGCAGCAGTGTCACGCAGTCCGCCGCGTGGATCAAAGGATCTATGGTTTTCCCTCGAGTCTTTCCCACGAGGCTTTCCCACGAGGCTTTCCCACAGGGCTGTCCCACGTGCACACGTGGTGGGAGTCGATCCTCGGCTTGAACGTCAAGGCAGTGCAGGGAAAACAGGTTCCTCTGGAATGGACTGACACATCTGGGGGACTCTTGGAATGGTGGCACGACCCTGGAGTTCCTCTCGCCTTTCCTGTGGAGAGCGCCTCCTCTTGAGATGCGACGGGAACGCCGGGAATTCTTTCCCTACGAAACTGGGAAAGGATCCCTCATCTCGAGCTAGGAGGCGGAAACGGGGCTCCCCTGGATGTGTGCGGGACCCCACGTGCTTCCTCTCGAGTGGAGACGGGTATGTCGGGGAACTTCTTGAGTTGCAGCAATGGTGTGAAGGACCCTTTGGAAGTTCCAGTGGTTAGATGTGATTGGCCTCGAGAAGCCTCAGCGGAAATGGGCCTCATCTCGCCTGGAGGGCAAAACCTCCTGGATTTTCTCGAGTTGCGGCAGGTGCTCTCGACTTACGACGGGGACCTCAGGGACCCGCTCTGGTGGCCTCAGGAAAGGCCAGTCCCCATGCGAGTTCCTCGGGGGCCTCTCGGGATTCCTCTCCCGTCGATGCCGGGGCCTAAGACCTTGTGTGGAGTCGGGGCCGGAACCTGAGGATTCCTCTCCAGTGCTGACATGGATCTTGGGGTACTTCTGGAGTCTCCCCAGGGGAGTCAGTCCTCGTCTCGAATGCGGGCATGCACTTGCGCTTTCCTCCAGAGCGGTAGCAGCAGTGTCACGCAGTCCGCCGCGTGGATCAAAGGATCTATGGTTTTCCCTCGAGTCTTTCCCAGGAGGCTTTCCCACGAGGCTTTCCCACAGGGCTGTCCCACGTGCACACGTGGTGGGAGTCGATCCTCGGCTTGAACGTCAAGGCAGTGCAGGGAAAACACGTTCCTCTGGAATGGATTGACACATCTGGGGGACTCTTGGAATGGTGGCACGACCCTGGAGTTCCTCTCGCCTTTCCTGTGGAGAGCGCCTCCTTTTGAGATGCGACGGGAACTCCGGGAATTCTTTCCCTACGAAACCGGGAAAGGATCCCTCATCTCGAGCTAGGAGGCGGAAACGGGGCTCCCCTGGATGTGTGTGGGACCCCACGTGCTTCCTATCGAGTGGAGACGGGTATGTCGGGGAACTTCTTGAGTTGCAGCAATGGTGTGAAGGACCCTTTGGAAGTTCCAGTGGTTAGATGTGATTGGCCTCGAGAACCCTCAGCGGAAATGGGCCTCATCTCGCCTGGAGGGCAAAACCTCCTGGATTTTCTCGAGTTGCTGCAGGTGCTCTCGACTTACGACGGGGACCTCAGGGACCCGCTCTGGTGGCCTCAGGAAAGGCCAGTCCCCATGCGAGTTCCTCGGGGGCCTCTCGGGATTCCTCTCCCGTCGATGCCGGGGCCTAAGAACTTGTGTGGAGTCGGGGCCGGAACCTGAGGATTCCTCTCCAGTGCTGACATGGATCTTGGGGTACTTCTGGAGTCTCCCCAGGGGAGTCAGTCCTCGTCTCGAATGCGGGCATGCACTTGCGCTTTCCTCCAGAGTGGTAGCAGCAGTGTCAGGCAGTCCGCCGCGTGGATCAAAGGATCTATGGTTTTCCCTCGAGTCTTTCCCAGGAGGCTTTCCCACGAGGCTTTCCCACAGGGCTGTCCCACGTGCACACGTGGTGGGAGTCGATCCTCGGCTTGAACGTCAAGTTAGTGCAGGGAAAACAGGTTCCTCTGGAATGGAATGACACATCTGGGGAACTCTTGGAATGGTGGCACGACCCTGGAGTTCCTCTCGACTTTCCTGTGGAGAGCGCCTCCTCTTGAGATGCGACGGGAACGCCGGGAATTCTTTCCCTACGAAACAGGGAAAGGATCCCTCATCTCGAGCTAGGAGGCGGAAACGGGGCTCCCCTGGATGTGTGCTGGACCCCACGTGCTTCCTCTCGAGTGGAGACGGGTATGTCGGGCAACTTCTTGAGTTGCAGCAATGGTGTGAAGGACCCTTTGGAAGTTCCAGTGGTTAGATGTGATTGGCCTCGAGAAGCCTCAGCGGAAATGGGCCTCATCTCGCCTGGAGGGCAAAACCTCCTGGATTTTCTCGAGTTGCGGCAGGTGCTCTCGACTCACGACGGGGACCTCAGGGACCCGCTCTGGTGGCCTCAGGAAAGGCCAGTCCCCATGCGAGTTCCTCGGGGGCCTCGCGGGATTCCTCTCCCGTCGATGCCGGGGCCTAAGACCTTGTGTGGAGTCGGGGCCGGAACCTGAGGATTCCTCTCCAGTGCTGACATGGATCTTGGGGTACTTCTGGAGTCTCCGCAGGGGAGTCAGTAATCGTCTCGAATGCGTGCATGCACTTGCGCTTTCCTCCAGAGCGGTAGCAGCAGTGTCACGCAGTCCGCCGCGTGGATCAAAGGATCTATGGTTTTCCCTCGAGTCTTTCCCACGAGGCTTTCCACGAGGCTTTCCCACAGGGCTGTCCCACGTGCACACGTGGTGGGAGTCGATCCTCGGCTTGAACGTCAAGGCAGTGCAGGGAAAACAGGTTCCTCTGGAATGGACTGACACATCTGGGGGACTCTTGGAATGGTGTCTCGACCCTGGAGTTCCTCTCGCCTTTCCTGTGGAGAGCGCCTCCTCTTGAGATGCGACGGGAACACCAGGAATTCTTTCCCTACGAAACAGGGAAAGGATCCCTCATCTCGAGCTAGGAGGCGGAAACGGGGCTCCCCTGGATGTGTGCGGGACACCATGTGCTTCCTCTCGAGTGGATACGGGTATGTCGGGGAACTTCTTGAGTTGCAGCAAGGGTGTGAAGGACCCTTTGGAAGTTCCAGTGGTTAGATGTGATTGGCCTCGAGAAGCCTCAGCGGAAATGGGCCTCATCTCGCCTGGAGGGCAAAACCTCCTGGATTTTCTCGAGTTGCGGCAGCTGCTCTCGACTTACGACGGGGACCTCAGGGACCCTCTCTGGTGGCCTCAGGAAAGGCCAGTCACCATGCGAGTTCCTCGGGGGCCTCTCGGGATTCCTCTCCCGTCGATGCCGGGGCCTAAGACCTTGTGTGGAGTCGGGGCCGGAACCTGAGGATTCCTCTCCAGTGCTGACATGGATCTTGGGGTACTTCTGGAGTCTCCCCAGGGGAGTCAGTCCTCGTCTCGAATGCGGGCATGCACTTGCGCTTTCCTCCAGAGCGGTAGCAGCAGTGTCACGCAGTCCGCCGCGTGGATCAAAGGATCTATGGTTTTCCCTCGAATCTTTCCCAGGAGGCTTTCCCACGAGGCTTTCCCACAGGGCTGTCCCACGTGCACACGTGGTGGGAGTCGATCCTCGGCTTGAACGTCAAGGCAGTGCAGGGAAAACAGGTTCCTCTGGAATGGACTGACACATCTGGGGGACTCTTGGAATGGTGTCTCGACCCTGGAGTTTCTCTTGCCTTTCCTGTGGAGAGCGCCTCCTCTTGAGATGCGACGGGAACGCCGGGAATTCTTTCCCTACGAAACAGGGAAAGGATCCCTCATCTCGAGCTAGGAGGCGGAAACGGGGCTCCCCTGGATGTGTGCGGGACCCCACGTGCTTCCTCTCGAGTGGAGACGGGTATGTCGGGGAACTTCTTGAGTTGCAGCAATGGTGTGAAGGACCCTTTGGAAGTTCCAGTGGTTAGATGTGATTGGCTTCGAGAAGCCTCAGCGGAAATGGGCCTCATCTCGCCTGGAGGGCAAAACCTCCTGGATTTTCTCGAGTTGCGGCAGGTGCTCTCGACTTACGACGGGGACCTCAGGGACCCGCTCTGGTGGCCTCAGGAAAGGCCAATCCCCATGCGAGTTCCTCGGGGGCCTCTCGGGATTCCTCTCCCGTCTATGCCGGGGCCTAAGACCTTGTGTGGAGTCGGGGCCGGAACCTGAGGATTCCTCCCCAGTGCTGACATGGATCTTGGGGTACTTCTGGAGTCTCCCCAGGGGAGTCAGTCCTCGTCTCGAATGCGGGCATGCACTTGCGCTTTCCTCCAGAGCGGTAGCAGCAGTGTCACGCAGTCCGCCGCGTGGATCAAAGGATCTATGGTTTTCCCTTGAGTCTTTCCCACGAGGCTTTCCCCCAGGGCTGTCCCACGTGCACACGTGGTGGGAGTCGATCCTCGGCTTGAACGTCAAGGCAGTGCAGGGAAAACAGGTTCCTCTGGAATGGAATGACACATCTGGGGGACTCTTGGAATGGTGTCACGACCCTGGAGTTCCTCTCGCCTTTCCTGTGGAGAGCGCCTCCTCTTGAGATGCGACGGGAACGCCGGGAATTCTTTCCCTACGAAACAGGGAAAGGATCCCTCATCTCGAGGTAGGAGGCGGAAACGGGGCTCCCCTGGATGTGTGCGGGATCCCACGTGCTTCCTCTCGAGTGGAGACGGGTATGTCGGGGAACTTATTGAGTTGCAGCAATGGTGTGAAGGACCCTTTGGAAGTTCCAGTGGTTAGATGTGATTGGCCTCGAGAAGCCTCAGCGGAAATGGGCCTCATCTCGCCTGGAGGGCAAAACCTCCTGGATTTTCTCGAGTTGCGGCAGGTGATCTCGACTTAGGACGGGGACCTCAGGGACCCGCTCTGGTGGCCTCAGGAAAGGCCAGTCCCCATGCGAGTTCCTCGGGGGCGTCTCGGGATTCCTCTCCCGTCTATGCCGGGGCCTAAGACCTTGTGTGGAGTCGGGGCCGGAACCTGAGGATTCCTCTCCAGTGCTGACATGGATCTTGGGGTACTTCTGGAGTCTCCCCAGGGGAGTCAGTCCTCGTATCGAATGCGGGCATGCACTTGCGCTTTCCTCCAGAGCGGTAGCAGCAGTGTCACGCAGTCTGCCGCGTGGATCAAAGGATCTATGGTTTTCCCTCGAGTCTTTCCCACGAGGCTTTCCACGAGGCTTTCCCACAGGGCTGTCCCACGTGCACACGTGGTGGGAGTCGATCCTCGGCTTGAACGTCAAGGCAGTGCAGGGAAAACAAGTTCCTCTGGAATGGACTGACACAACTGGGGGACTCTTGGAATGGTGTCTCGACCCTGGAGTTCCTCTCGCCTTTCCTGTGGAGAGCGCCTCCTCTTGAGATGCGACGGGAACACCGGGAATTCGTTCCCTACGAAACAGGGAAAGGATCCCTCATCTCGAGCTAGGAGGCGGAAACGGGGCTCCCCTGGATGTGTGCGGGACACCATGTGCTTCCTCTCGAGTGGAGACGGGTATGTCGGGGAACTTCTTGAGTTGCAGCAAGGGTGTGAAGGACCCTTTGGAAGTTCCAGTGGTTAGATGTGATTGGCCTCGAGAAGCCTCAGCGGAAATGGGCCTCATCTCGCCTGGAGGGCAAAACCTCCTGGATTTTCTCGAGTTGCGGCAGGTGCTCTCGACTTACGACGGGGACCTCAGGGACCCGCTCTGGTGGCCTCAGGAAAGGCCAGTCCCCATGCGAGTTCCTCGGGGGCCTCTCGGTATTCCTCTCCCGTCGATGCCGGGGCCTAAGACCTTGTGTGGAGTCGGGGCCGGAACCTGAGGATTCCTCTCCAGTGCTGACATGGATCTTGGGGTACTTCTGGAGTCTCCCCAGGGGAGTCAGTCCTCGTCTCGAATGCGGGCATGCACTTGCGCTTTCCTCCAGAGCGGTAGCAGCAGTGTCACGCAGTCCGCCGCGTGGATCAAAGGATCTATGGTTTTCCCTCGAGTCTTTCCCACGAGGCTTTCCCACGAGGCTTTCCCACAGGGCTGTCCCAGGTGCACACGTGGTGGGAGTCGATCCTCGGCTTGAACGTCAAGGCAGTGCAGGGAAAACAGGTTCCTCTGGAATGGAATGACACATCTGGGGGACTCTTGGAATGGTGTCACGACCCTGGAGTTCCTCTCGCCTTTCCTG
This sequence comes from Ovis canadensis, assembly GCF_042477335.2. Lineage (NCBI taxonomy): Eukaryota > Metazoa > Chordata > Mammalia > Artiodactyla > Bovidae > Ovis > Ovis canadensis. Next base: position 8,565,299 of record NC_091252.1, read on the forward strand.
TGGAGAGCGCCTCCTCTTGAGATGCGACGGGAACGCCGGGAATTCTTTCCCTAGGAATCAGGGAAAGGATCCCTCATCTCGAGCTAGGAGGCGGAAACGGGGCTCCCCTGGATGTGTGCGGGACCCCACGTGCTTCCTCTCGAGTGGAGACGGGTATGTCGGGGAACTTCTTGAGTTGCAGCAAAGGTGTGAAGGACCCTTTGGAAGTTCCAGTGGTTAGATGTGATTGGCCTCGAGAAGCCTCAGCGGAAATGGGCCTCATCTCGCCTGGAGGGCAAAACCTCCTGGATTTTCTCGAGTTGCGGCAGGTGCTCTCGACTTACGACGGGGACCTCAGGGACCCGCTCTGGTGGCCTCAGGAAAGGCCAATCCCCATGCGAGTTCCTCGGGGGCGTCTCGGGATTCCTCTCCCGTCGATGCCGGGGCCTAAGACCTTGTGTGGAGTCGGGGCCGGAACCTGAGGATTCCTCTCCAGTGCTGACATGGATCTTGGGGTAATTCTGGAGTCTCCCCAGGGGAGTCAGTCCTCGTCTCGAATGCGGGCATGCACTTGCGCTTTCCTCCAGAGCGGTAGCAGCAGTGTCACGCAGTCCGCCTCGTGGATCAAAGGATCTATGGTTTTCCCTCGAGTCTTTCCCAGGAGGCTTTCCCACGAGGCTTTCCCACAGGGCTGTCCCACGTGCACACGTGGTGGGAGTCGATCCTCGGCTTGAACGTCAAGGCAGTGCAGGGAAAACAGGTTCCTCTGGAATGGACTGACACATCTGGGGGACTCTTGGAATGGTGTCTCGACCCTGGAGTTTCTCTCGCCTTTCCTGTGGAGAGCGCCTCCTCTTGAGATGCGACGGGAACGCCGGGAATTCTTTCCCTACGAAACAGGGAAAGGATCCCTCATCTCGAGCTAGGAGGCGGAAACGGGGCTCCCCTGGATGTGTGCGGGACCCCACGTGCTTCCTCTCGAGTGGAGACGGGTATGTCGGGGAACTTCTTGAGTTGCAGCAATGGTGTGAAGGACCCTTTGGAAGTTCCAGTGGTTAGATGTGATTGGCTTCGAGAAGCCTCAGCGGAAATGGGCCTCATCTCGCCTGGAGGGCAAAACCTCCTGGATTTTCTCGAGTTGCGGCAGGTGCTCTCGACTTACGACGGGGACCTCAGGGACCCGTTCTGGTGGCCTCAGGAAAGGCCAATCCCCATGCGAGTTCCTCGGGGGCCTCTCGGGATTCCTCTCCCGTCTATGCTGGGGCCTAAGACCTTGTGTGGAGTCGGGGCCGGAACCTGAGGATTCCTCCCCAGTGCTGACATGGATCTTGGGGTACTTCTGGAGTCTCCCCAGGGGAGTCAGTCCTCGTCTCGAATGCGGGCATGCACTTGCGCTTCCCTCCAGAGCGGTAGCAGCAGTGTCACGCAGTCCGCCGCGTGGATCAAAGGATCTATGGTTTTCCCTTGAGTCTTTCCCACGAGGCTTTCCCACAGGGCTGTCCCACGTGCACACGTGGTGGGAGTCGATCCTCGGCTTGAACGTCAAGGCAGTGCAGGGAAAACAGGTTCCTCTGGAATGGAATGACACATCTGGGGGACTCTTGGAATGGTGTCACGACCCTGGAGTTCCTCTCGCCTTTCCTGTGGAGAGCGCCTCCTCTTGAGATGCGACGGGAACGCCGGGAATTCTTTCCCTACGAAACAGGGAAAGGATCCCTCATCTCGAGCTAGGAGGCGGAAACGGGGCTCCCCTGGATGTGTGCTGGACCCCACGTGCTTCCTCTCGAGTGGAGACTGGTATGTCGGGGAACTTCTTGAGTTGCAGCAATGGTGTGAAGGACCCTTTGGAAGTTCCAGTGGTTAGATGTGATTGGCCTCGAGAAGCCTCAGCGGAAATGGGCCTCATCTCGCCTGGAGGGCAAAACCTCCTGGATTTTCTCGAGTTGCGGCAGGTGCTCTCGACTTACGACGGGGACCTCAGGGACCCGCTCTGGTGGCCTCAGGAAAGGCCAGTCCCCATGCGAGTTCCTCGGGGGCCTCTCGGGATTCCTCTCCCGTCGATGGCGGGGCCTAAGACCTTGTGTGGAGTCGGGGCCGGAACCTGAGGATTCCTCTCCAGTGCTGACATGGATCTTGGGGTACTTCTGGAGTCTCCCCAGGGGAGTCAGTCCTTGTCTCGAATGCGGGCATGCACTTGCGCTTTCCTCCAGAGCGGTAGCAGCAGTGTCACGCAGTCCGCCGCGTGGATCAAAGGATCTATGGTTTTCCCTCGAATCTTTCCCAGGAGGCTTTCCCACGAGGCTTTCCCACAGGGCTGTCCCACGTGCACACGTGGTGGGAGTCGATCCTCGGCTTGAACGTCATGGCAGTGCAGGGAAAACAGGTTCCTCTGGAATGGACTGACACATCTGGGGGACTCTTGGAATGGTGTCTCGACCCTGGAGTTCCTCTCGCCTTTCCTGTGGAGAGCGCCTCCTCTTGAGATGCGACGGGAACGCCGGGAATTCTTTCCCTACGAAACAGGGAAAGGATCCCTCATCTCGAGCTAGGAGGCGGAAACGGGGCTCCCCTGGATGTGTGCGGGACCCCACGTGCTTCCTCTCGAGTGGAGACGGGTATCACGGGGAACTTCTTGAGTTGCAGCAATGGTGTGAAGGACCCTTTGGAAGTTCCAGTGGTTAGATGTGATTGGCCTCGAGAAGCCTCAGCGGAAATGGGCCTCATCTCGCCTGGAGGGCAAAACCTCCTGGATTTTCTCGAGTTGCGGCAGGTGCTCTCGACTTACGACGGGGACCTCAGGGACCCGCTCTGGTGGCCTCAGGAAAGGCCAGACCCCATGCGAGTTCCTAGGGGGCGTCTCGGGATTCCTCTCCCGTCGATGCCGGGGCCTAAGACCTTGTGTGGAGTCGGGGCCGGAACCTGAAGATTCCTCTCCAGTGCTGACATGGATCTTGGGGTACTTCTGGAGTCTCCCCAGGGGAGTCAGTCCTCGTCTCGAATGCGGGCATGCACTTGCGCTTTCCTCCAGAGCGGTAGCAGCAGTGTCACGCAGTCCGCCTCGTGGATCAAAGGATCTATGGTTTTCCCTCGAGTCTTTCCCACGAGGCTTTCCCACGAGGCTTTCCCAAAGGGCTGTCCCACGTGCACACGTGGTGGGAGTCGATCCTCGGCTTGAACGTCAAGGCAGTGCAGGGAAAACAGGTTCCTCTGGAATGGACTGACATATCTGGGGGACTCTTGGAATGGTGCCGCGACCCTGGTGTTCCTCTCCCCTTTCCTGTGGAGAGCACCTCCTCTTGAGATGCGACGGGAACGCCGGGAATTCTTTCCCTACGAAACAGGGAAGGATCCCTCATCTCGAGCTAGGAGGTGGAAACGGAGCTCCCCTGGATGTGTGGGACCCCACGTGCTTCCTCTCGAGTGGAGACGGGTATGTCGGGGAACTTCTTGAGTTGCAGCAATGGTGTGAAGGACCCTTTGGAAGTTCCAGTGGTTAGATGTGATTGGCCTCGAGAAGCCTCAGCGGAAATGGGCCTCATCTCGCCTGGAGGGCAAAACCTCCTGGATTTTCTCGAGTTGCGGCAGGTGCTCTCAACTTACGACGGGGACCTCAGGGAACCGCTCTGGTGGCCTCAGGAAAGGCCAGTCCCCATGCGAGTTCCTCGGGGGCCTCTCGGGATTCCTCTCCCGTCGATGCCGGGGCCTAAGACCTTGTGTGGAGTCGGTGCCGGAACCTGAGGATTCCTCTCCAGTGCTGACATGGATCTTGGGGTACTCCTGGAGTCTCCCCAGGGGAGTCAGTCCTCGTCTCGAATGCGGGCATGCACTTGCACTTTCCTCCAGAGCGGTAGCAGCAGTGTCACGCAGTCCGCCGCATGGATCAAAGGATCTATGGTTTTCCCTCGAGTCTTTCCCACGAGGCTTTCCCACGAGGCTTTCCCACAGGGCTGTCCCACGTGCACACGTGGTGGGAGTCGATCCTCGGCTTGAACGTCAAGGCAGTGCAGGGAAAACAGGTTCCTCTGGAATGGACTGACACATCTGGGGGACTCTTGGAATGGTGGCACGACCCTGGAGTTCCTCTCGTCTTTCCTGTGGAGAGCGCCTCCTCTTGAGATGCGACGGGAACGCCGGGAATTCTTTCCCTACGAAACAGGGAAAGGATCCCTCATCTCGAGCTAGGAGGCGAAACGGGGTCCCCTGGATGTGTGCGGGACACCACGTGCTTTTTCTCGAGTGGAGACGGGTATGTCGGGGAACTTCTTGAGTTGCAGCAATGGTGTGAAGGACCCTTTGGAAGTTCCAGTGGTTAGATGTGATTGGCCTCCAGAAGCCTCAGCGGAAATGGGCCTCATCTCGCCTGGAGGGCAAAACCTCCTGGATTTTCTCGAGTTGCGGCAGGTGCTCTCGACTTACGACGGGGACCTCAGGGACCCGCTCTGGTGGCCTCAGGAAAGGCCAGTCCCCATGTGAGTTCCTCGGGGGCGTCTCGGGATTCCTCTCCCGTCGATGCCGGGGCCTAAGACCTTGTGTGGAATCGGGGCCGGAACCTGAGGATTCCTCTCCAGTGCTGACATGGATCTTGGGGTACTTCTGGAGTCTCCCCAGGGGAGTCAGTCCTCGTCTCGAATGCGGGCATGCACTTGCGCTTTCCTCCAGAGCGGTAGCAGCAGTGTCACGCAGTCCGCCGCGTGGATCAAAGGATCTATGGTTTTCCCTCGAGTCTTTCCCACGAGGCTTTCCCACGAGGCTTTCCCACAGGGCTGTCCCACGTGCACACGTGGTGGGAGTCGATCCTCGGCTTGAACGTCAAGGCAGTGCAGGGAAAACAGGTTCCTCTGGAATGGACTGACACATCTGGGGGACTCTTGGAATGGTGTCTCGACCCTGGAGTTCCTCTCGCCTTTCCTGTGGAGAGCACCTCCTCTTGAGATGCGACGGGAACGCCGGGAATTCTATCCCTACGAAACAGGGAAAGGATCCCTCATCTCGAGCTAGGAGGCGGAAACGGGGCTCCCCTGGATGTGTGCGGGACCCCAAGTGCTTCCTCTCGAGTGGAGACGGGTATGTCGGGGAACTTCTTGAGTTGCACAAGGGTGTGAAGGACCCTTTGGAAGTTCCAGTGGTTAGATGTGATTGGCCTTGAGAAGCCTCAGCGGAAATGGGCCTCATCTCGCCTGGAGGGCAAAACCTCCTGGATTTTCTCGAGTTGCGGCAGGTGCTCTCGACTTACGACGGGGACCTCAGGGACCCGCTCTGGTGGCCTCAGGAAAGGCCAGTCTCCATGCGAGTTCCTCGGGGGCGTCTCGGGATTCCTCTCCCGTCGATGCCGGGGCCTAAGACCTTGTGTGGAGTCGGGGCCGGAACCTGAGGATTCCTCTCCAGTGCTGACATGGATCTTGGGGTACTCCTGGAGTCTCCCCAGGGGAGTCAGTCCTCGTCTCGAATGCGGGCATGCACTTGCACTTTCCTCCAGAGCGGTAGCAGCAGTGTCACGCAGTCCGCCGCGTGGATCAAAGGATCTATGGTTTTCCCTCGAGTCTTTCCCACGAGGCTTTCCCACGAGGCTTTCCCACAGGGCTGTCCCACGTGCACACGTGGTGGGAGTCGATCCTCGGCTTGAACGTCAAGGCAGTGCAGGGAAAACAGGTTCCTCTGGAATGGACTGACACATCTGGGGGACTCTTGGAATGGTGGCACGACCCTGGAGTTCCTCTCGTCTTTCCTGTGGAGAGCGCCTCCTCTTGAGATGCGACGGGAACGCCGGGAATTCTTTCCCTACGAAACAGGGAAAGGATCCCTCATCTCGAGCTAGGAGGCGAAACGGGGTCCCCTGGATGTGTGCGGGACACCACGTGCTTTTTCTCGAGTGGAGACGGGTATGTCGGGGAACTTCTTGAGTTGCAGCAATGGTGTGAAGGACCCTTTGGAAGTTCCAGTGGTTAGATGTGATTGGCCTCGAGAAGCCTCAGCGGAAATGGGCCTCATCTCGCCTGGAGGGCAAAACCTCCTGGATTTTCTCGAGTTGCGGCAGGTGCTCTCGACTTACGACGGGGACTTCAGGGACCCGCTCTGGTGGCCTCAGGAAAGGCCAGTCCCCATGTGAGTTCCTCGGGGGCGTCTCGGGATTCCTCTCCCGTCGATGCCGGGGCCTAAGACCTTGTGTGGAATCGGGGCCGGAACCTGAGGATTCCTCTCCAGTGCTGACATGGATCTTGGGGTACTTCTGGAGTCTCCCCAGGGGAGTCAGTCCTCGTCTCGAATGCGGGCATGCACTTGCGCTTTCCTCCAGAGCGGTAGCAGCAGTGTCACGCAGTCCGCCGCGTGGATCAAAGGATCTATGGTTTTCCCTCGAGTCTTTCCCACGAGGCTTTCCCACGAGGATTTCCCACAGGGCTGTCCCACGTGCACACGTGGTGGGAGTCGATCCTCGGCTTGAACGTCAAGGCAGTGCAGGGAAAACAGGTTCCTCTGGAATGGACTGACACATCTGGGGGACTCTTGGAATGGTGGCACGACCCTGGAGTTCCTCTCGCCTTTCCTGTGGAGAGCGCCTCCTCTTGAGATGCGACGGGAACGCCGGGAATTCTTTACCTACGAAACAGGGGAAGGATCCCTCTTCTCGAGCTAGGAGGCGAAACGGGGTACCCTGGATGTGTGCGGGACACCACGTGCTTCCTCTCGAGTGGAGACGGGTATGTCGGGGAACTTCTTGAGTTGCAGCAAGCGTTTGAAGGACCCTTTGGAAGTTCCAGTGGTTAGATGTGATTGGCCTCGAGAAGCCTCAGCGGAAATGGGCCTCATCTCGCCTGGAGGGCAAAACCTCCTGGATTTTCTCGAGTTGCGGCAGGTGCTCTCGACTTACGACGGGGACCTCAGGGAACCGCTCTGGTGGCCTCAGGAAAGGCCAGTCCCCATGCGACTTTCTCTGGGGCGTCTCGGGATTCCTCTCCCGTCGATGCCGGGGCCTAAGACCTTGTGTGGAGTCGGGACCGGAACCTGAGGATTCCTCTCCAGTGCTGACATGGATCTTGGGGTACTTCTGGAGTCTCCCCAGGGGAGTCAGTCCTCGTCTCGAATGCGGGCATGCACTTGCGCTTTCCTCCAGAGCGGTAGCAGCAGTGTCACGCAGTCCGCCGCATGGATCAAAGGATCTATGGTTTTCCCTCGAGTCTTTCCCACGAGGCTTTCCCACGAGGCTTTCCCACAGGGCTGTCCCACGTGCACACGTGGTGGGACTCGATCCTCGGCTTGAACGTCAAGGCAGTGCAGGGAAAACAGGTTCCTCTGGAATGGACTGACACATCTGGGGGACTCTTGGAATGGTGGCAAGACCCTGGAGTTCCTCTCGCCTTTCCTGTGGAGAGCGCCTCCTCTTGAGATGCGACGGGAACGCCGGGAATTCTTTCCCTACGAAACAGGGAAAGGATCCCTCATCTCGAGCTAGGAGGCGGAAACGGGGCTCCCCTGGATGTGTACGGGACACCACGTGCTTCCTCTCGAGTGCAGACGGGTATGTCGGGGAACTTCTTGAGTTGCAGCAAGGGTGTGAAGGACCCTTTGGAAGTTCCAGTGGTTAGACGTGATTGGCCTTGAGAAGCCTCAGCGGAAATGGGCCTCATCTCGCCTGGAGGGCAAAACCTCCTGGATTTTCTCGAGTTGCGGCAGGTGCTCTCGACTTACGACGGGGACCTAAGGGACCAGCTCTGGTGGCCTCAGGAAAGGCCAGTCCCCATGCGAGTTCCTCGGGGGCCTCTCGGGATTCCTCTCCCGTCGATGCCGGGGCCTAAGACCTTGTGTGGAGTCGGGGCCGGAACCTGAGGATTCCTCTCCAGTGCTGACATGGATCTTGGGGTACTTCTGGAGTCTCCCCAGGGGAGTCAGTCCTCGTCTCGAATGCGGGCATGCACTTGCGCTTTCCTCCAGAGCGGTAGCAGCAGTGTCACGCAGTCCGCCGCGTGGATCAAAGGATCTATGGTTTTCCCTCGAGTCTTTCCCACGAGGCTTTCCCACGAGGCTTTCCCACAGGGCTGTCCCACGTGCACACGTGGTGGGGGTCGATCCTCGGCTTGAACGTCAATGCAGTGCAGGGAAAACAGGTTCCTCTGGAATGGACTGACACATCTGGGGGCTCTTGGAATGGTGTCTCGACACTGGAGTTCCTCTCGCCTTTCCTGTGGAGAGCGCCTCCTCTTGAAATGCGACGGGAACGCCGGGAATTCTTTCCCTACGAAACAGGGAAAGGATCCATCATCTCGAGCTAGGAGGCGGAAACGGGGCTCCCCTGGATGTGTGCGGGACCCCAAGTGCTTCCTCTCGAGTGGAGACGGGTATGTCGGGGAACTTCTTGAGTTGCACCAATGGTGTGAAGGACAATTTGGAAGTTCCAGTGGTTAGATGTGATTTGCCTGGAGAAGCCTCAGCGGAAATGGGCCTCATCTCGCCTGGAGGGCAAAACCTCCTGGATTTTCTCGAGTTGCGGCAGGTGCTCTCGACTTACGACGGGGACCTCAGGGACCCGCTCTGGTGGCCTCAGGAAAGGCCAGTCCCCAAGCGAGTTCCTCGGGGGCCTCTCGGGATTCCTCTCCCGTCTATGCCGGGGCCTAAGACCTTGTGTGGATTCGGGGCCGGAACCTGAGGTTTCCTCTCCAGTGATGACATGGATCTTGGGGTACTTCTGGAGTCTCCCCTGGGGAGTCAGTCGTCGTCTCGAATGCTGGCATGCACTTGCGCTTTCCTCCAGATTGGTAGCAGCACTGTCACGCAGTCCGCCGCGTGGATCAAAGGATCTATGGTTTTCCCTTGAGTCTTTCCCACGAGGCTTTCCCACGAGGCTTTCCCACAGGGCTGTCCCACGTGCACACGTGGTGGGAGTCGATCCTCGGCTTGAACGTCAAGGCAGTGCAGGGAAAACAGGTTCCTCTGGAATGGACTGACACATCTGGGGGACTCTTGGAATGGTGTCACGACCCTGGAGTTCCTCTCGCCTTTCCTGTGGAGAGCGCCTCCTCTTGAGATGTGACGGGAACGCCGGGAATTCTTTCCCTACGAAACAGGGAAAGGATCCCTCATCTCGAGCTAGGAGGCGGAAACGGGGCTCCCCTGGATGTGTGCGGGACACCACGTGCTTCCTCTCGAGTGGAGACGGGTATGTCGGGGAACTTCTTGAGTTGCAGCAATGGTGTGAAGGACCCTTTGGAAGTTCCAGTGGTTAGATGTGATTGGCCTCGAGAAGCCTCAGCGGAAATGGGCCTCATCTCGCCTGGAGGGCAAAACCTCCTGGATTTTCTCGAGTTGCGGCAGGTGCTCTAGACTTACGACGGGGACCTCAGGGAGCTGCTCTGGTGGCCTCAGGAAATGCCAGTCCCCATGCGAGTTCCTCGGGGGCCTCTCGGGATTCCTCTCCCGTCGATGCCGGGGCCTAAGACCTTGTGTGGAGTCGGGGCCGGAACCTGAGGATTCCTCTCCAGTGCTGACATGGATCTTGGGGTACTTCTGGAGTCTCCCCAGGGGAGTCAGTCCTCGTCTCGAATGCGGGCATGCACTTGCGTTTTCCTCCAGAGCGGTAGCAGCAGTGTCACGCAGTCCGCCGCGTGGATCAAAGGATCTATGGTTTACCCTCGAGTCTTTCCCACGAGGCTTTCCCACGAGGCTTTCCCACAGGGCTGTCCCACGTGCACACGTGGTGGGAGTCGATCCTCGGCTTGAACGTCAAGGCAGTGCAGGGAAAACAGGTTCCTCTGGAATGGACTGACACATCTGGGGGACTCTTGGAATGGTGTCTCGACCCTGGAGTTCCTCTCGCCTTTCCTGTGGAGAGCACCTCCTCTTGAGATGCGACGGGAACGCCGGGAATTCTATCCCTACGAAACAGGGAAAGGATCCCTCATCTCGAGCTAGGAGGCGGAAACGGGGCTCCCCTGGATGTGTGCGGGACCCCAAGTGCTTCCTCTCGAGTGGAGACGGGTATGTCGGGGAACTTCTTGAGTTGCACAAGGGTGTGAAGGACCCTTTGGAAGTTCCAGTGGTTAGATGTGATTGGCCTTGAGAAGCCTCAGCGGAAATGGGCCTCATCTCGCCTGGAGGGCAAAACCTCCTGGATTTTCTCGAGTTGCGGCAGGTGCTCTCGACTTACGACGGGGACCTCAGGGACCCGCTCTGGTGGCCTCAGGAAAGGCCAGTCTCCATGCGAGTTCCTCGGGGGCGTCTCGGGATTCCTCTCCCGTCGATGCCGGGGCCTAAGACCTTGTGTGGAGTCGGGGCCGGAACCTGAGGATTCCTCTCCAGTGCTGACATGGATCTTGGGGTACTTCTGGAGTCTCCCCAGGGAAGTCAGTCCTCGTCTCGAATGCGGGCATGCACTTGCGCTTTCCTCCAGAGCGGTAGAAGCAGTGTCACGCAGTGCGCCGCGTGGATCAAAGGATCTATGGTTTTCACTCGAGTCTTTCCCACGAGGCTTTCCCACGAGGCTTTCCCACAGGGCTGTCCCACGTGCACACGTGGTGGGAGTCGATCCTCGGCTTGAACGTCAAGGCAGTGCAGGGAAAACAGGTTCCTCTGGAATGGACTGACACATCTGGGGGACTCTTGGAATGGTGGCACGACCCTGGAGTTCCTCTCGCCTTTCCTGTGGAGAGCGCCTCCTCTTGAGATGCGACGGGAAAGCCGGGAATTCTTTCCCTACAAAACAGGGAAAGGATCCCTCATCTCGAGCTAGGAGGCGGAATCGGGGCTCCCCTGGATGTGTGCGGGACCCCACGTGCTTCCTCTCGAGTGGAGACGGGTATCACGGGGAACTTCTTGAGTTGCAGCAATGGTGTGAAGGACCCTTTGGAAGTTCCAGTGGTTAGATGTGATTGGCCTCGAGAAGCCTCAGCGGAAATGGGCCTCATCTCGCCTGGAAGGCAAAACCTCCTGGATTTTCTCGAGTTGCGGCAGGTGCTCTCGACTTACGACGGGGACCTCAGGGACCCGCTCTGGTGGCCTCAGGAAAGGCCAGTCCCCATGCGAGTTCCTCGGGGGCCTCTCGGGATTCCTCTCCCGTCGATGCCGGGGCCTAAGACCTTGTGTGGAGTCGGTGCCGGAACCTGAGAATTCCTCTCCAGTGCTGACATGGATCTTGGGGTACTCCTGGAGTCTCCCCAGGGGAGTCAGTCCTCGTCTCGAATGCGGGCATGCACTTGCACTTTCCTCCAGAGCGGTAGCAGCAGTGTCACGCAGTCCGCCGCGTGGATCAAAGGATCTATGGTTTTCCCTCGAGTCTTTCCCACGAGGCTTTCCCACGAGGCTTTCCCACAGGGCTGTCCCACGTGCACACGTGGTGGGAGTCGATCCTCGGCTTGAACGTCAAGGCAGTGCAGGGAAAACAGGTTCCTCTGGAATGGACTGACACATCTGGGGGACTCTTGGAATGGTGGCACGACCCTGGAGTTCCTCTCGTCTTTCCTGTGGAGAGCGCCTCCTCTTGAGATGCGACGGGAACGCCGGGAATTCTTTCCCTACGAAACAGGGAAAGGATCCCTCATCTCGAGCTAGGAGGCGAAACGGGGTCCCCTGGATGTGTGCGGGACACCACGTGCTTTTTCTCGAGTGGAGACGGGTATGTCGGGGAACTTCTTGAGTTGCAGCAATGGTGTGAAGGACCCTTTGGAATTTCCAGTGGTTAGATGTGATTGGCCTCGAGAAGCCTCAGCGGAAATGGGCCTCATCTCGCCTGGAGGGCAAAACCTCCTGGATTTTCTCGAGTTGCGGCAGGTGCTCTCGACTTACGACGGGGACTTCAGGGACCCGCTCTGGTGGCCTCAGGAAAGGCCAGTCCCCATGTGAGTTCCTCGGGGGCGTCTCGGGATTCCTCTCCCGTCGATGCCGGGGCCTAAGACCTTGTGTGGAATCGGGGCCGGAACCTGAGGATTCCTCTCCAGTGCTGACATGGATCTTGGGGTACTTCTGGAGTCTCCCCAGGGGAGTCAGTCCTCGTCTCGAATGCGGGCATGCACTTGCGCTTTCCTCCAGAGCGGTAGCAGCAGTGTCACGCAGTCCGCCGCGTGGATCAAAGGATCTATGGTTTTCCCTCGAGTCTTTCCCACGAGGCTTTCCCACGAGGATTTCCCACAGGGCTGTCCCACGTGCACACGTGGTGGGAGTCGATCCTCGGCTTGAACGTCAAGGCAGTGCAGGGAAAACAGGTTCCTCTGGAATGGACTGACACATCTGGGGGACTCTTGGAATGGTGGCACGATCCTGGAGTTCCTCTCGCCTTTCCTGTGGAGAGCGCCTCCTCTTGAGATGCGACGGGAACGCCGGGAATTCTTTACCTACGAAACAGGGGAAGGATCCCTCTTCTCGAGCTAGGAGGCGAAACGGGGTACCCTGGATGTGTGCGGGACACCACGTGCTTCCTCTCGAGTGGAGACGGGTATGTCGGGGAACTTCTTGAGTTGCAGCAAGCGTTTGAAGGACCCTTTGGAAGTTCCAGTGGTTAGATGTGATTGGCCTCGAGAAGCCTCAGCGGAAATGGGCCTCATCTCGCCTGGAGGGCAAAACCTCCTGGATTTTCTCGAGTTGCGGCAGGTGCTCTCGACTTACGACGGGGACCTCAGGGAACCGCTCTGGTGGCCTCAGGAAAGGCCAGTCCCCATGCGACTTTCTCTGGGGCGTCTCGGGATTCCTCTCCCGTCGATGCCGGGGCCTAAGACCTTGTGTGGAGTCGGGACCGGAACCTGAGGATTCCTCTCCAGTGCTGACATGGATCTTGGGGTACTTCTGGAGTCTCCCCAGGGGAGTCAGTCCTCGTCTCGAATGCGGGCATGCACTTGCGCTTTCCTCCAGAGCGGTAGCAGCAGTGTCACGCAGTCCGCCGCATGGATCAAAGGATCTATGGTTTTCCCTCGAGTCTTTCCCACGAGGCTTTCCCACGAGGCTTTCCCACAGGGCTGTCCCACGTGCACACGTGGTGGGACTCGATCCTCGGCTTGAACGTCAAGGCAGTGCAGGGAAAACAGGTTCCTCTGGAATGGACTGACACATCTGGGGGACTCTTGGAATGGTGGCAAGACCCTGGAGTTCCTCTCGCCTTTCCTGTGGAGAGCGCCTCCTCTTGAGATGCGACGGGAACGCCGGGAATTCTTTCCCTACGAAACAGGGAAAGGATCCCTCATCTCGAGCTAGGAGGCGGAAACGGGGCTCCCCTGGATGTGTACGGGACACCACGTGCTTCCTCTCGAGTGCAGACGGGTATGTCGGGGAACTTCTTGAGTTGCAGCAAGGGTGTGAAGGACCCTTTGGAAGTTCCAGTGGTTAGACGTGATTGGCCTTGAGAAGCCTCAGCGGAAATGGGCCTCATCTCGCCTGGAGGGCAAAACCTCCTGGATTTTCTCGAGTTGCGGCAGGTGCTCTCGACTTACGACGGGGACCTAAGGGACCAGCTCTGGTGGCCTCAGGAAAGGCCAGTCCCCATGCGAGTTCCTCGGGGGCCTCTCGGGATTCCTCTCCCGTCGATGCCGGGGCCTAAGACCTTGTGTGGAGTCGGGGCCGGAACCTGAGGATTCCTCTCCAGTGCTGACATGGATCTTGGGGTACTTCTGGAGTCTCCCCAGGGGAGTCAGTCCTCGTCTCGAATGCGGGCATGCACTTGCGCTTTCCTCCAGAGCGGTAGCAGCAGTGTCACGCAGTCCGCCGCGTGGATCAAAGGATCTATGGTTTTCCCTCGAGTCTTTCCCACGAGGCTTTCCCACGAGGCTTTCCCACAGGGCTGTCCCACGTGCACACGTGGTGGGGGTCGATCCTCGGCTTGAACGTCAATGCAGTGCAGGGAAAACAGGTTCCTCTGGAATGGACTGACACATCTGGGGGCTCTTGGAATGGTGTCTCGACACTGGAGTTCCTCTCGCCTTTCCTGTGGAGAGCGCCTCCTCTTGAAATGCGACGGGAACGCCGGGAATTCTTTCCCTACGAAACAGGGAAAGGATCCATCATCTCGAGCTAGGAGGCGGAAACGGGGCTCCCCTGGATGTGTGCGGGACCCCAAGTGCTTCCTCTCGAGTGGAGACGGGTATGTCGGGGAACTTCTTGAGTTGCACCAATGGTGTGAAGGACAATTTGGAAGTTCCAGTGGTTAGATGTGATTTGCCTGGAGAAGCCTCAGCGGAAATGGGCCTCATCTCGCCTGGAGGGCAAAACCTCCTGGATTTTCTCGAGTTGCGGCAGGTGCTCTCGACTTACGACGGGGACCTCAGGGACCCGCTCTGGTGGCCTCAGGAAAGGCCAGTCCCCAAGCGAGTTCCTCGGGGGCCTCTCGGGATTCCTCTCCCGTCTATGCCGGGGCCTAAGACCTTGTGTGGATTCGGGGCCGGAACCTGAGGTTTCCTCTCCAGTGATGACATGGATCTTGGGGTACTTCTGGAGTCTCCCCTGGGGAGTCAGTCGTCGTCTCGAATGCTGGCATGCACTTGCGCTTTCCTCCAGATTGGTAGCAGCACTGTCACGCAGTCCGCCGCGTGGATCAAAGGATCTATGGTTTTCCCTTGAGTCTTTCCCACGAGGCTTTCCCACGAGGCTTTCCCACAGGGCTGTCCCACGTGCACACGTGGTGGGAGTCGATCCTCGGCTTGAACGTCAAGGCAGTGCAGGGAAAACAGGTTCCTCTGGAATGGACTGACACATCTGGGGGACTCTTGGAATGGTGTCACGACCCTGGAGTTCCTCTCGCCTTTCCTGTGGAGAGCGCCTCCTCTTGAGATGTGACGGGAACGCCGGGAATTCTTTCCCTACGAAACAGGGAAAGGATCCCTCATCTCGAGCTAGGAGGCGGAAACGGGGCTCCCCTGGATGTGTGCGGGACACCACGTGCTTCCTCTCGAGTGGAGACGGGTATGTCGGGGAACTTCTTGAGTTGCAGCAATGGTGTGAAGGACCCTTTGGAAGTTCCAGTGGTTAGATGTGATTGGCCTCGAGAAGCCTCAGCGGAAATGGGCCTCATCTCGCCTGGAGGGCAAAACCTCCTGGATTTTCTCGAGTTGCGGCAGGTGCTCTAGACTTACGACGGGGACCTCAGGGAGCTGCTCTGGTGGCCTCAGGAAATGCCAGTCCCCATGCGAGTTCCTCGGGGGCCTCTCGGGATTCCTCTCCCGTCGATGCCGGGGCCTAAGACCTTGTGTGGAGTCGGGGCCGGAACCTGAGGATTCCTCTCCAGTGCTGACATGGATCTTGGGGTACTTCTGGAGTCTCCCCAGGGGAGTCAGTCCTCGTCTCGAATGCGGGCATGCACTTGCGTTTTCCTCCAGAGCGGTAGCAGCAGTGTCACGCAGTCCGCCGCGTGGATCAAAGGATCTATGGTTTACCCTCGAGTCTTTCCCACGAGGCTTTCCCACGAGGCTTTCCCACAGGGCTGTCCCACGTGCACACGTGGTGGGAGTCGATCCTCGGCTTGAACGTCAAGGCAGTGCAGGGAAAACAGGTTCCTCTGGAATGGACTGACACATCTGGGGGACTCTTGGAATGGTGGCACGACCCTGGAGTTCCTCTCGCATTTCCTGTGTAGAGGGCCTCCTCTTGAGATGCGACGGGAACTCCGGGAATTCTTTCCCTACGAAACAGGGAAAGAATCCCTCATCTCGAGCTAGGAGGCGGAAACGGGGCTCCCCTGGATGTGTGCGGGACACCACGTGCTTCCTCTCGAGTGCAGACGGGTATGTCGGGGAACTTCTTGAGTTGCAGCAAGGGTGTGAAGGACCCTTTGGAAGTTCCAGTGGTTAGACGTGATTGGCCTCGAGAAGCCTCAGCGGAAATGGGCCTCATCTCGCCTGGAGGGCAAAACCTCCTGGATTTTCTCGAGTTGCGGCAGGTGCTCTCGACTTACGACGGGGACCTCAGGGACCCGCTCTGGTGGACTCAGGAAAGGCCAGTCCCCATGCGAGTTCCTCGGGGGCCTCTCGGGATTCCACTCCCGTCGATGCCGGGGCCTAAGACCTTGTGTGGAGTCGGGGCCGGAACCTGAGGATTCCTCTCCAGTGCTGACATGGATCTTGGGGTACTTCTGGAGTCTCCCCAGGGGAGTTAGTCCTCGTCTCGAATGCGGGCATGCACTTGCGCTTTCCTCCAGAGCGGTAGCAGCAGTGTCACGCAGTCCGCCACGTGGATCAAAGGATCTATGGTTTTCCCTCGAGTCTTTCCCACGAGGCTTTCCCACGAGGCTTTCCCACAGGGCTGTCCCACGTGCACACGTGGTGGGAGTCGATCCTCGGCTTGAACGTCAAGGCAGTGCAGGGAAAACAGGTTCCTCTGGAATGGACTGACACATCTGTGGGACTCTTGGAATGGTGTCTCGACCCTGGAGTTCCTCTCGCCTTTCCTGTGGAGAGCGCCTCCTCTTGAGATGCGACGGGAACGCCGGGAATTCTTTCCCTACGAAACAGGGAAAGGATCCCTCATCTCGAGCTAGGAGGCGGAAACGGGGCTCCCCTGGATGTGTGCGGGACCCCACGTGCTTCCTCTCGAGTGGAGACGGGTATGTCGGGGAACTTCTTGAGTTGCAGCAAGGGTGTGAAGGACCCTTTGGAAGTTCCAGTGCTTAGATGTGATTGGCCTCGAGAAGCCTCAGCGGAAATGGGCTCATCTCGCCTGGAGGGCAAAACCTCCTGGATTTTTTCGAGTTGCGGCAGGTGCTCTCGACTTACGACGGGGACCTCAGGGACCCGCTCTGGTGGCCTCAGGAAAGGCCAGTCCCCATGTGAGTTCCTCGGGGGCGTCTCGGGATTCCTCTCCCGTCGATGCCGGGGCCTAAGACCTTGTGTGGAGTAGGGGCCGGAACCTGAGGATTCCTCTCCAGTGCTGACATGGATCTTGGGGTACTTCTGGAGTCTCCCCAGGGGAGTCAGTCCTCGTCTCGAATGCGGGCATGCACTTGCGCTTTCCTCCAGAGCGGTAGCAGCAGTGTCACGCAGTCCGCCGCGTGGATCAAAGGATCTATGGTTTTCCCTCGAGTCTTTCCCACGAGGCTTTCCCACGAGGCTTTCCCACAGGGCTGTCCCACGTGCACACGTGGTGGGACTCGATCCTCGGCTTGAACGTCAAGGCAGTGCAGGGAAAACAGGTTCCTCTGGAATGGACTGACACATCTGGGGGACTCTTGGAATGGTGGCAAGACCCTGGAGTTCCTCTCGCCTTTCCTGTGGAGAGCGCCTCCTCTTGAGATGCGACGGGAACGCCGGGAATTCTTTCCCTACGAAACAGGGAAAGGATCCCTCATCTCGAGCTAGGAGGCGGAAACGGGGCTCCCCTGCATGTGTGCGGGACACCACGTGCTTCCTCTCGAGTGGAGACGGGTATGTCGGGGAACTTCTTGAGTTGCAGCAAGGGTGTGAAGGACCCTTTGGAAGTTCCAGTGGTTAGACGTGATTGGCCTTGAGAAGCCTCAGCGGAAATGGGCCTCATCTCGCCTGGAGGGCAAAACCTCCTGGATTTTCTCGAGTTGCGGCAGGTGCTCTCGACTTACGACGGGGACCTAAGGGACCAGCTCTGGTGGCCTCAGGAAAGGCCAGTCCCCATACGAGTTCCTCGGGGGCCTCTCGGGATTCCTCTCCCGTCGATGCCGGGGCCTAAGACCTTGTGTGGAGTCGGGGCCGGAACCTGAGGATTCCTCTCCAGTGCTGACATGGATCTTGGGGTACTTCTGGAGTCTCCCCAGGGGAGTCAGTCCTCGTCTCGAATGCGGGCATGCATTGCGCTTTCCTCCAGAGCGGTAGCAGAAGTGTCACGCAGTCCGCCGCGTGGATCAAAGGATCTATGGTTTTCCCTCGAGTCTTTCCCACGAGGCTTTCCCACGAGGCTTTCCCACAGGGCTGTCCCACGTGCACACGTTGTGGGAGTCGATCCTCCGCTTGAATGTCAAGGCAGTGCAGGGAAAACTGGTTCCTCTGGAATGGACTGACACATCTGGGGAACTCTTGGAATGGTGTCACGACCCTGGAGTTCCTCTCGCCTTTCCTGTGGAGAGCCCCTCCTCTTGAGATGCGACGGGATCGCCGGGAATTCTTTCCCTACGAAACAGGGAAAGGATCCCTCATCTCGAGCTAGGAGGAGGAAACGGGGCTCCCCTGGATGTGTGCGGGACCCCACATGCTTCCTCTCGAGTGGAGACGGGTATGTCGGGGAACTTCTTGAGTTGCAGCAATGGTGTGAAGGACCCTTTGGAAGTTCCAGTGGTTAGATGTGATTGGCCTCGAGAAGCCTCAGCGGAAATGGGCCTCATCTCGCCTGGAGGGCAAAACCTCCTGGATTTTCTCGAGTTGCGGCAGGTGCTCTCGACTTACGACGGGGATCTCAGGGAACCGCTCTGGTGGCCTCAGGAAAGGCCAGTCCCCATGCGAGTTCCTCGGGGGCGTCTCGGGATTCCTCTCCCGTCGATGCCGGGGCCTCAGACCTTGTGTGGAGTCGGGGCCGGAACCTGAGGATTCCTCTCCAGTGCTGACATGGATCTTGGGGTACTTCTGGAGTCTCCCCAGGGGAGTCAGACCTCGTCTCGAATGCGGGCATGCACTTGCGCTTTCCTCGAGAGCGGTAGCAGCAGTGTCACGCAGTCCGCCGCATGGATCAAAGGATCTATGGTTTTCCCTCGAGTCTTTCCCACGAGGGTTTCCCACGAGGCTTTCCCACAGGGCTGTCCCACGTGCACACGTGGTGGGAGTCGATCCTCGGCTTGAACGTCAAGGAAGTGCAGGGAAAACAGGTTCCTCTGGAATGGACTGACACATCTGGGGGACTCTTGGAATGGTGGCACGACCCTGGAGTTCCTCTCGCCTTTCCTGTGGAGGGCGCCTCCTCTTGAGATGCGACGGGAACTCCGGGAATTCTTTCCCTACGAAACAGGGAAAGGATCCCTCATCTCGAGCTAGGAGGCGGAAACGGGGCTCCCCTGGATGTGTGCGGGACCCCACGTGCGTCCTCTCGAGTGGAGACGGGTATGTCGGGGAACTTCTTGAGTTGCAGCAAGGGTGTGAAGGACCCTTTGGAAGTTCCAGTGGTTAGACGTGATTGGCCTCGAGAAGCCTCAGCGGAAATGGGCCTCATCTCGCCTGGCGGGCAAAACCTCCTGGATTTTCTCGAGTTGCGGCAGGTGCTCTCGACTTACGACAGGGACCTCAGGGACCCGCTCTGGTGGCCTCAGGAAAGGCCAGTCCCCATGCGAGTTCCTCGGGGGCCACTCAGGGTTCCTCTCCCGTCGATGCCGGGGCCTAAGACCTTGTGTGGAGTCGGGGCCGGAACCTGAGGATTCCTCTCCAGTGCTGACATGGATCTTGGGGTACTTCTGGAGTCTCCCCAGGGGAGTCAGTCCTCGTCTCGAATGCGGGCATGCACTTGCACTTTCCTCCAGAGCGGTAGCAGCAGTGTCACTCAGTCCGCCGCGTGGATCAAAGGATCTATGGTTTTCCCTCGAGTCTTTCCCACGAGGCTTTCCCACGAGGCTTTCCCACAGGGCTGTCCCACGTGCACACGTGGTGGGAGTCGATCCTCAGCTTGAACGTCAAGGCAGTGCAGGGAAAACAGTTTTCTCTGCAATGGACTGACACATCTGGGGGACTCTTGGAATGGTGGCATGACCCTGGAGTTCCTCTCGCCTTTCCTGTGGAGAGCGCCTCCTCTTGAGATGCGACGGGAACGCCGGGAATTCTTTCACCACGAAACAGGGAAAGGATCCATCATCTCGAGCTAGGAGGCGGAAACGGGGCTCCCCTGGATGTGTGCGGGACAGCACGTGCTTCCTCTCGAGTGGAGACGGGTATGTCGGGGAACTTCTTGAGTTGCAGCAAGGGTGTGAAGGACCCTTTGGAAGTTCCAGTGGTTAGATGTGATTGGCCTCGAGAAGCCTCAGCGGAAATGGGCCTCATCTCGCCTGGAGGGCAAAACCTCCTGGATTTTCTCGAGTTGCGGCAGGTGCTCTCGACTTACGACGGGGACCACAGGGACCCGGTCTGGTGGCCTCAGGAAAGGCCAGTCCCCATGCGAGTTCCTCTGGGGCGTCTCGGGATTCCTCTCCCGTCGATACCGGGGCCTAAGACCTTGTGTGGAGTCGGGGCCGGAACCTGAGGATTCCTCTCCAGTGCTGACATGGATCTTGGGGTACTTCTGGAGTCTCCCCAGGGGAGTCAGTCCTCATCTCGAATGCGGACATGCACTTGAGCTTTCCTCCAGAGCGGTAGCAGCAGTGTCACGCAGTCCGCCGCGTGGATCAAAGGATCTATGGTTTTCCCTTGAGTCTTTCCCACGGGGCTTTCCCACGAGGCTTTCCCACAGGGCGGTCCCACGTGCACACGTGTTGGGACTCGATCCTCGGCTGGAACGTCAAGGCAGTGCAGGGAAAACAGGTTCCTCTGGAATGGACTGACACCTCTGGGGGACTCTTGGAATGGTGGCACGACCCTGGAGTTCCTCTCGCCTTTCCTGTGGAGAGCGCCTCCTCTTGAGATGCGACGGGAACGCCGGGAATTCTTTCCCTATGAAACAGGGAAAGGATCCCTCATCTCGAGCTAGGAGGCGGAAACGGGGCTCCCCTGGATGTGTGCGGGACACCACGTGCTTCCTCTCGAGTGCAGACGGGTATGTCGGGGAACTTCTTGAGTTGCAGCAAGGGTGTGAAGGACCCTTTGGAAGTTCCAGTGGTTAGACGTGATTGGCATCGACAAGCCTCAGCGGAAATGGGCCTCATCTCGCCTGGAGGGCAAAACCTCCTGGATTTTCTCGAGTTGCGGCAGGTGCTCTCGACTTACGACGGGGACCTCAGGGACACGCTCTGGTGGCCTCAGGAAAGGCCAGTCCCCATGCGAGTTCCTCGAGGGCCTCTCGGGATTCCTCTCCCGTCGATGCCGGGGCCTAAGACCTTGTGTGGAGTCGGGGCCGGAACCTGAGGATTCCTCTCCAGTGCTGACATGGATCTTGCGGTACTTCTGGAGTCTCCCCAGGGGAGTCAGTCCTCGTCTCGAATGCGGGCATGCACTCGCGCTTTCCTCCAGAGCGGTAGCAGCAGTGTCACGCAGTCCGCCGCGTGGATCAAAGGATCTATGGTTTTCCCTCGAGTCTTTCCCACGAGGCTTTCCCACGAGGCTTTCCCACAGGGCGGTCCCACGTGCACACGTGGTGGGAGTCGATCCTCGGCTTGAACGTCAAGGCAGTGCAGGGAAAACAGGTTCCTCTGGAATGGACTGACACATCTGGGGGACTCTTGGAATGGTGGCATGACCCTGGAGTTCCTCTCGCCTTTCCTGTGGAGAGCGCCTCCTCTTGAGATGCGACGGGAACGCCGGGAATTCTTTCCTTACGAAACAGGGAAAGGATCCCTCATCTCGAGCTAGGAGGCGGAAACGGGGCTCCCCTGGATGTGTGAGGGACCCCACGTGCTTCCTCTCGAGTGGAGACGGGTATGTCGGGGAACTTCTTGAGTTGCAGCAATGGTTTGAAGGACCCTTTGGAAGTTCCAGTGGTTAGACGTGATTGGCCTCGAGAAGCCTCAGCGGAAATGGGCCTCATCTCGCCTGGAGGGCAAAACCTCCTGGATTTTCTCGAGTTGCGGCAGGTGCTCTCGACTTACGACGGGGACCTCAGGGACCCGCTCTGGTGGCCTCTGGAAAGGCCAGTCCCCATGCGAGTTCCTCGGGGGCCTCTCGGGATTGCTCTCCCGTCGATGCCGGGGCCCAAGACCTTGTGTGGAGTCGGGGCCGGAACCTGAGGATTCCTCTCCAGTGCTGACATGGATCTTGGGTACTTCTGGAGTCTCCCCAGGGGAGTCAGTCCTCGTCTCGAATGCGGGAATGCACTTGCGCTTTCCTCCAGAGCGGTAGCAGCAGTGTCACGCAGTCCGCCGCGTGGATCAAAGGATCTATGGTTTTTCCTCGAGTCTTTCCCACGAGGCTTTCCCACGTGGCTTTCCCACAGGGCTGTCCCACGTGCACACGTGGTGGGAGTCGATCCTCGGCTTGAACGTCAAGGCAGTGCAGGGAAAACAGGTTCCTCTGGAATGGACTGACACATCTGGGGGACTCTTGGAATGGTGGCATGACCCTGGAGTTCCTCTCGCCTTTCCTGTGGAGAGCGCCTCCTCTTGAGATGCGCCGGGAACACCGGGAATTCTTTCCCTACGAAACAGGGAAAGGATCCCTCATCTCGAGATAGGAGGCGGAAACGGGGCTCCCCTGGATGTGTGCGGGACACCACGTGCTTCCTCTCGAGTGCAGACGGGTATGTCGGGGAACTTCTTGAGTTGCAGCAAGGGTGTGAAGGACCCTTTGGAAGTTCCAGTGGTTAGATGTGATTGGCCTCGAGAAGCCTCAGCGGAAATGGGCCTCATCTCGCCTGGAGGGCAAAACCTCCTGGATTTTCTCGAGTTGCGGCAGGTGCTCTCGACTTACGACGGGGACCTAAGGGACCCGCTCTGGTGGCCTCAGGAAAGGACAGTCCCCATGCGAGTTCCTCGGGGGCCTCTGGGGATTCCTCTCCCGTCGATGCCGGGGCCTAAGACCTTGTGTGGAGTCGGGGCCGGAACCTGAGGATTCCTCTCCAGTACTGACATGGATCTTGGGGTACTTCTGGAGTCTCCCCAGGGGAGTCAGTCCTCGTCTCGAATGCGGGCATGCACTTGCGCTTTCCTCCAGAGCGGTAGCAGCAGTGTCACGCAGTCCGCCGCGTGGATCAAAGGATCTATGGTTTTTCCTCGAGTCTTTCCCACGAGGCTTTCCCACGAGGCTTTCCCACAGGGCTGTCCCACGTGCACACGTGGTGGGAGTCGATCCTCGGCTTGAACGTCAAGGGAGTGCAGGGAAAACAGGTTCCTCTGGAATGGACTGACACATCTGGGGGACTCTTGGAATGGTGGCATGACCCTGGAGTTCCTCTCGCCTTTCCTGTGGAGAGCGCCTCCTCTTGAGATGCGACGGGAACGCCGGGAATTCTTTCCCTACGAAACAGGGAAAGGATCCCTCATCTCGAGATAGGAGGCGGAAACGGGCCTCCCCTGGATGTGTGCGGGACACCACGTGCTTCCTCTCGAGTGCAGACGGGTATGTCGGGGAACTTCTTGAGTTGCAGCAAGGGTGTGAAGGACCCTTTGGAAGTTCCAGTGGTTAGATGTGATTGGCCTCGAGAAGCCTCAGCGGAAATGGGCCTCATCTCGCCTGGAGGGCAAAACCTCCTGGATTTTCTCGAGTTGCGGCAGGTGCTCTCGACTTACGACGGGTGCTTAGGGACCAGCTCTGGTGGCCTCAGGAAAGGCCAGTCCCCATGCGAGTTCCTCGGGGGCCTCTCGGGATTCCTCTCCCGTCGATGCCGGGGCCTAAGACCTCGTGTGGAGTCGGGGCAGGAACCTGAGGATTCCTCTCCAGTGCTGACATGGATCTTGGGGTACTTCTGGAGTCTCCCCAGGGGAGTCAGTCCTCGTGTCGAATGCGGGCATGCACTTGCGCTTTCCTCCAGAGCGGTAGCAGCAGTGTCACGCAGTCCGCCGCGTGGATCAAAGGATCTATGGTTTTTCCTCGAGTCTTTCCCACTAGGCTTTCTCACGAGGCTTTCCCACTGGGCTGTCCCACGTGAACACGTGGTGGGAGTCGAT
Source organism: Ovis canadensis (assembly GCF_042477335.2). Lineage (NCBI taxonomy): Eukaryota > Metazoa > Chordata > Mammalia > Artiodactyla > Bovidae > Ovis > Ovis canadensis. The sequence continues at coordinate 8,588,871 of NC_091252.1, forward strand.
CCTCGGCTTGAACGTCTAGGCAGTGCAGGGAAAACAGGTTCCTGTGGAATGGACTGACACATCTGGGGGACTCTTGGAATGGTGGCAAGACCCTGGAGTTCCTCTCGCCTTTCCTGTGGAGAGCGCCTCCTCTTGAGATGCGACGACAACGCCGGGAATTCTTTCCCTACGAAACAGGGAAAGGATCCCTCATCTCGAGCTAGGATGCGGAAACGGGGCTCCCCTGGATGTGTGCGGGACCCCACGTGCTTCATCCCGAGTGGAGACGGGTATGTCGGGGAACTTCTTGAGCTGCAGCAATGGTGTGAAGGACCCTGTGGAAGTTCCAGTGGTTAGATGTGATTGGCCTCGAGAAGCCGCAGCGGAAATGGGCCTCATCTCGCCTGGAGGGCAAAACCTCCTGGATTTTCTCGAATTGCGGCAGGTGCTCTCGACTTACGACAGGAACCTCAGGGACCCGCTCTGGTAGCCTCAGGAAAGGCCTGTCCCCATGCGAGTTCCTCGGGGGCCTCTCGGGATTCCTCTCCCGTCGATGCCGGGGCCTAAGACCTTGTGTGGAGTCGGGGCCGGAACCTGAGGATTCCTCTCCAGTGCTGACATGGATCTTGGGGTACTTCTGGAGTCTCCCCAGGGGAGTCAGTCCTCGTCTCGAATGCGGGCATGCACTTGCGCTTTCCTCCAGAGCGGTAGCAGCAGTGTCACGCAGTCCGCCGCGTGGATCAAAGGATCTATGGTTTGCCCTCGAGTCTTTCCCACGAGGCTTTCCCACGAGGCTTTCCCACAGGGCTGTCCCACGTGCACACGTGGTGGGAGTCGATCCTCGGCTTGAACGTCAAGGAAGTGCAGGGAAAACAGGTTCCTCTGGAATGGACTGACACATCTGGGGGACTCTTGGAATGGTGGCACGACCCTGGAGTTCCTCTCGCCTTTCCTGTGGAGAGCGCCTCCTCTTGAGATGCGACGGGAACGCCGGGAATTCTTTCCCTATGAAACAGGGAAAGGATCCCTCATCTCGAGCTAGGAGGCGGAAACGGGGCTACCCTGGATGTGTGCGGGACCCACGTGCTTCCTCTCGAGTGGAGACGGGTATGTTGGGGAACTTCTTGAGTTGCAGCAAGGGTGTGAAGGACCCTTTTTAAGTTCCAGTGGTTAGACGTGATTAGCCTCAAGAAGCCTCAGAGGAAATGGGCCTCATCTCGCCTGGAGGGCAAAACCTCCTGGATTTTCTCGAGTTGCGGCAGGTGCTCTCGACTTACGACGGGGACCTCAGGGACCCGCTCTGGTGGCCTCAGGAAAGGCCAGTCCCCATGGGAGTTCGTCGGGGGCCTCTGGGTATTCCTCTCCCGTCGATGCCGGGGCCTAAGACCTTGTGTGGAGTCGGGGCCGGAACCTGAGGATTCCTCTCCAGTACTGACATGGATCTTGGGGTACTTCTGGAGTCTCCCCAGGGGAGTCAGTCCTCGTCTCGAATGCGGGCATGCACTTGCGCTTTCCTCCAGAGCGGTAGCAGCAGTGTCACGCAGTCCGCCGCGTGGATCAAAGGATCTATGGTTTTCCCTCGAGTCTTTCCCACGAGGCTTTCCCACGAGGCTTTCCCACAGGACTGTCCCACGTGCACACGTGGTGGGAGTCGATCCTCGGCTTGAACGTCAAGGCAGTGCAGGGAAAACAGGTTCGTCTGGAATGGACTGACACATCTGGGGGACTCTAGGAATGGTGGCATGACCCTGGAGTTCCTCTCGCCTTTCCTGTGGAGAGCGCCTCCTCTTGAGATGCGACGGGAACTCCGGGAATTCTTTCCCTACGAAACAGGGAAAGGATCCCTCATCTCGAGATAGGAGGCGGAAACGGGCCTCCCCTGGATGTGTGCGGGACACCACGTGCTTCCTCTCGAGTGCAGACGGGTATGTCGGGGAACTTCTTGAGTTGCAGCAAGGGTGTGAAGGACCCTTTGGAAGTTCCAGTGGTTAGATGTGATTGGCCTCGAGAAGCCTCAGCGGAAATGGGCCTCATCTCGCCTGGAGGGCAAAACCTCCTGGATTTTCTCGAGTTGCGGCAGGTGCTCTCGACTTACGACGGGGGCTTAGGGACCAGCTCTGGTGGCCTCAGGAAAGGCCAGTCCCCATGCGAGTTCCTCGGGGGCCTCTCGGGATTCCTCTCCCGTCGATGCCGGGGCCTAAGACCTCGTGTGGAGTCGGGGCAGGAACCTGAGGATTCTTCTCCAGTGCTGACATGGATCTTGGGGTACTTCTGGAGTCTCCCCAGGGGAGTCAGTCTTCGTGTCGAATGCGGGCATGCACTTGCGCTTTCCTCCAGAGCGGTAGCAGCAGTGTCACGCAGTCCGCCGCGTGGATCAAAGGATCTATGGTTTTCCCTCGAGTCTTTCCCACTAGGCTTTCTCACGAGGCTTTCCCACTGGGCTGTCCCACGTGAACACGTGGTGGGAGTCGATCCTCGGCTTGAACGTCTAGGCAGTGCAGGGAAAACAGGTTCCTGTGGAATGGACTGACACATCTGGGGGACTCTTGGAATGGTGGCAAGACCCTGGAGTTCCTCTCGCCTTTCCTGTGGAGAGCGCCTCCTCTTGAGATGCGACGACAACGCCGGGAATTCTTTCCCTACGAAACAGGGAAAGGATCCCTCATCTCGAGCTAGGATGCGGAAACGGGGCTCCCCTGGATGTGTGCGGGACCCCACGTGCTTCATCCCGAGTGGAGACGGGTATGTCGGGGAACTTCTTGAGCTGCAGCAATGGTGTGAAGGACCCTGTGGAAGTTCCAGTGGTTAGATGTGATTGGCCTCGAGAAGCCGCAGCGGAAATGGGCCTCATCTCGCCTGGAGGGCAAAACCTCCTGGATTTTCTCGAATTGCGGCAGGTGCTCTCGACTTACGACAGGAACCTCAGGGACCCGCTCTGGTAGCCTCAGGAAAGGCCTGTCCCCATGCGAGTTCCTCGGGGGCCTCTCGGGATTCCTCTCCCGTCGATGCCGGGGCCTAAGACCTTGTGTGGAGTCGGGGCCGGAACCTGAGGATTCCTCTCCAGTGCTGACATGGATCTTGGGGTACTTCTGGAGTCTCCCCAGGGGAGTCAGTCCTCGTCTCGAATGCGGGCATGCACTTGCGCTTTCCTCCAGAGCGGTAGCAGCAGTGTCACGCAGTCCGCCGCGTGGATCAAAGGATCTATGGTTTTCCCTCGAGTCTTTCCCACGAGGCTTTCCCACGAGGCTTTCCCACAGGGCTGTCCCACGTGCACACGTGGTGGGAGTCGATCCTAGGCTTGAACGTCAAGGAAGTGCAGGGAAAACAGGTTCCTCTGGAATGGACTGACACATCTGGGGGACTCTTGGAATGGTGGCACGACCCTGGAGTTCCTCTCGCCTTTCCTGTGGAGAGCGCCTCCTCTTGAGATGCGACGGGAACGCCGGGAATTCTTTCCCTATGAAACAGGGAAAGGATCCCTCATCTCGAGCTAGGAGGCGGAAACGGGGCTACCCTGGATGTGTGCGGGACCCACGTGCTTCCTCTCGAGTGGAGACGGGTATGTTGGGGAACTTCTTGAGTTGCAGCAAGGGTGTGAAGGACCCTTTTTAAGTTCCAGTGGTTAGACGTGATTAGCCTCGAGAAGCCTCAGAGGAAATGGGCCTCATCTCGCCTGGAGGGCAAAACCTCCTGGATTTTCTCGAGTTGCGGCAGGTGCTCTCGACTTACGACGGGAACCTCAGGGACCAGCTCTGGTGGCCTCAGGAAAGGCCTGTCCCCATGCGAGTTCCTCGGGGGCCTCTCGGGATTCCTCTCCCGTCGATGCCGGGGCCTAAGACCTTGTGTGGTGTCGGGGCCGGAACCTGAGGATTCCTCTCCAGTGCTGACATGGATCTTGGGGTACTTCTGGAGTCTCCCCAGGGGAGTCAGTCCTCCTCTCGAATGCGGGCATGCACTTGCGCTTTCCTCCAGAGCGGTAGCAGCAGTGTCACGCAGTCCGCCGCGTGGATCAAAGGATCTATGGTTTTCCCTCGAGTCTTTCCCACGAGGCTTTCCAACGAGGCTTTCCCACAGGGCTGTCCCACGTGCACACGTGGTGGGAGTCAATCCTCGGCTTGAACGTCAAGGAAGTGCAGGGAAAACAGGTTCCTCTGGAATGGACTGACACATCTGGGGGACTCTTGGAATGGTGGCACGACCCTGGAGTTCCTCTCGCCTTTCCTGTGGAGAGCGCCTCCTCTTGAGATGCGACGGGAACGCCGGGAATTCTTTCCCTATGAAACAGGGAAAGGATCCCTCATCTCGAGATAGGAGGCGGAAACGGGCCTCCCCTGGATGTGTGCGGGACACCACGTGCTTCCTCTCGAGTGCACACGGGTATGTCGGGGAACTTCTTGAGTTGCAGCAAGGGTGTGAAGGACCCTTTGGAAGTTCCAGTGGTTAGATGTGATTGGCCTCGAGAAGCCTCAGCGGAAATGGGCCTCATCTCGCCTGGAGGGCAAAACCTCCTGGATTTTCTCGAGTTGCGGCAGGTGCTCTCGACTTACGACGGGTGCTTAGGGACCAGCTCTGGTGGCCTCAGGAAAGGCCAGTCCCCATGCGAGTTCCTCAGGGGCCTCTCGGGATTCCTCTCCCGTCGATGCCGGGGCCTAAGACCTCCTGTGGAGTCGGGGCAGGAACCTGAGGATTCCTCTCCAGTGCTGACATGGATCTTGGGGTACTTCTGGAGTCTCCCCAGGGGAGTCAGTCCTCGTGTCGAATGCGGGCATGCACTTGCGCTTTCCTCCAGAGCGGTAGCAGCAGTGTCACGCAGTCCGCCGCGTGGATCAAAGGATCTATGGTTTTCCCTCGAGTCTTTCCCACTAGGCTTTCTCACGAGGCTTTCCCACTGGGCTGTCCCACGTGAACACGTGGTGGGAGTCGATCCTCGGCTTGAACGTCTAGGCAGTGCAGGGAAAACAGGTTCCTGTGGAATGGACTGACACATCTGGGGGACTCTTGGAATGGTGGCACGACCCTGGAGTTCCTCTCGCCTTTCCTGTGGAGAGCGCCTCCTCTTGAGATGCGACGGGAACGCCTGGAATTCTTTCCCTATGAAACAGGGAAAGGATCCCTCATCTCGAGCTAGGAGGCGGAAACGGGGCTCCCCTGGATGTGTGCGGGACCCACGTGCTTCCTCTCGAGTGGAGACGGGTATGTTGGGGAACTTCTTGAGTTGCAGCAAGGGTGTGAAGGACCCTTTTTAAGTTCCAGTGGTTAGACGTGATTAGCCTCGAGAAGCCTCAGAGGAAATGGGCCTCATCTCGCCTGGAGGGCAAAACCTCCTGGATTTTCTCGAGTTGCGGCAGGTGCTCTCGACTTACGACGGGGACCTCAGGGACCCGCTCTGGTGGCCTCAGGAAAGGCCAGTCCCCATGGGAGTTCGTCGGGGGCCTCTGGGTATTCCTCTCCCGTCGATGCCGGGGCCTAAGACCTTGTGTGGAGTCGGGGCCGGAACCTGAGGATTCCTCTCCAGTACTGACATGGATCTTGGGGTACTTCTGGAGTCTCCCCAGGGGAGTCAGTCCTCGTCTCGAATGCGGGCATGCACTTGCGCTTTCCTCCAGAGCGGTAGCAGCAGTGTCACGCAGTCCGCCGCGTGGATCAAAGGATCTATGGTTTTCCCTCGAGTCTTTCCCACGAGGCTTTCCCACGAGGCTTTCCCACAGGACTGTCCCACGTGCACACGTGGTGGGAGTCGATCCTCGGCTTGAACGTCAAGGCAGTGCAGGGAAAACAGGTTCGTCTGGAATGGACTGACACATCTGGGGGACTCTAGGAATGGTGGCATGACCCTGGAGTTCCTCTCGCCTTTCCTGTGGAGAGCGCCTCCTCTTGAGATGCGACGGGAACTCCGGGAATTCTTTCCCTACGAAACAGGGAAAGGATCCCTCATCTCGAGATAGGAGGCGGAAACGGGCCTCCCCTGGATGTGTGCGGGACACCACGTGCTTCCTCTCGAGTGCAGACGGGTATGTCGGGGAACTTCTTGAGTTGCAGCAAGGGTGTGAAGGACCCTTTGGAAGTTCCAGTGGTTAGATGTGATTGGCCTCGAGAAGCCTCAGCGGAAATGGGCCTCATCTCGCCTGGAGGGCAAAACCTCCTGGATTTTCTCGAGTTGCGGCAGGTGCTCTCGACTTACGACGGGGGCTTAGGGACCAGCTCTGGTGGCCTCAGGAAAGGCCAGTCCCCATGCGAGTTCCTCGGGGGCCTCTCGGGATTCCTCTCCCGTCGATGCCGGGGCCTAAGACCTCGTGTGGAGTCGGGGCAGGAACCTGAGGATTCTTCTCCAGTGCTGACATGGATCTTGGGGTACTTCTGGAGTCTCCCCAGGGGAGTCAGTCTTCGTGTCGAATGCGGGCATGCACTTGCGCTTTCCTCCAGAGCGGTAGCAGCAGTGTCACGCAGTCCGCCGCGTGGATCAAAGGATCTATGGTTTTCCCTCGAGTCTTTCCCACTAGGCTTTCTCACGAGGCTTTCCCACTGGGCTGTCCCACGTGAACACGTGGTGGGAGTCGATCCTCGGCTTGAACGTCTAGGCAGTGCAGGGAAAACAGGTTCCTGTGGAATGGACTGACACATCTGGGGGACTCTTGGAATGGTGGCAAGACCCTGGAGTTCCTCTCGCCTTTCCTGTGGAGAGCGCCACCTCTTGAGATGCGACGACAACGCCGGGAATTCTTTCCCTACGAAACAGGGAAAGGATCCCTCATCTCGAGCTAGGAGGCGGAAACGGGGCTCCCCTGGATGTGTGCGGGACCCCACGTGCTTCCTCTCGAGTGGAGACGGGTATCACGGGGAACTTCTTGAGTTGCAGCAATGGTGTGAAGGACCCTTTGGAAGTTCCAGTGGTTAGATGTGATTGGCCTCGAGAAGCCTCAGCGGAAATGGGCCTCATCTCGCCTGGAAGGCAAAACCTCCTGGATTTTCTCGAGTTGCGGCAGGTGCTCTCGACTTACGACGGGGACCTCAGGGACCCGCTCTGGTGGCCTCAGGAAAGGCCAGTCCCCATGCGAGTTCCTCGGGGGCCTCTCGGGATTCCTCTCCCGTCGATGCCGGGGCCTAAGACCTTGTGTGGAGTCGGTGCCGGAACATGAGGATTCCTCTCCAGTGCTGACATGGATCTTGGGGTACTCCTGGAGTCTCCCCAGGGGAGTCAGTCCTCGTCTCGAATGCGGGCATGCACTTGCACTTTCCTCCAGAGCGGTAGCAGCAGTGTCACGCAGTCCGCCGCGTGGATCAAAGGATCTATGGTTTTCCCTCGAGTCTTTCCCACGAGGCTTTCCCACGAGGCTTTCCCACAGGGCTGTCCCACGTGCACACGTGGTGGGAGTCGATCCTCGGCTTGAACGTCAAGGCAGTGCAGGGAAAACAGGTTCCTCTGGAATGGACTGACACATCTGGGGGACTCTTGGAATGGTGGCACGACCCTGGAGTTCCACTCGTCTTTCCTGTGGAGAGCGCCTCCTCTTGAGATGCGACGGGAACGCCGGGAATTCTTTCCCTACGAAACAGGGAAAGGATCCCTCATCTCGAGCTAGGAGGCGAAACGGGGTCCCCTGGATGTGTGCGGGACACCACGTGCTTTTTCTCGAGTGGAGACGGGTATGTCGGGGAACTTCTTGAGTTGCAGCAATGGTGTGAAGGACCCTTTGGAAGTTCCAGTGGTTAGATGTGATTGGCCTCGAGAAGCCTCAGCGGAAATGGGCCTCATCTCGCCTGGAGGGCAAAACCTCCTGGATTTTCTCGAGTTGCGGCAGGTGCTCTCGACTTACGACGGGGACCTCAGGGAACCGCTCTGGTGGCCTCAGGAAAGGCCAGTCCCCATGCGACTTTCTCTGGGGCGTCTCGGGATTCCTCTCCCGTCGATGCCGGGGCCTAAGACCTTGTGTGGAGTCGGGGCCGGAACCTGAGGATTCCTCTCCAGTGCTGACATGGATCTTGGGGTACTTCTGGAGTCTCCCCAGGGGAGTCAGTCCTCGTCTCGAATGCGGGCATGCACTTGCGCTTTCCTCCAGAGCGGTAGCAGCAGTGTCACGCAGTCCGCCGCCCCATGGATCAAAGGATCTATGGTTTTCCCTCGAGTCTTTCCCACGAGGCTTTCCCACGAGGCTTTCCCACAGGGCTGTCCCACGTGCACACGTGGTGGGACTCGATCCTCGGCTTGAACGTCAAGGCAGTACAGGGAAAACAGGTTCCTCTGGAATGGACTGACACATCTGGGGGACTCTTGGAATGGTGGCAAGACCCTGGAGTTCCTCTCGCCTTTCCTGTGGAGAGCGCCTCCTCTTGAGATGCGACGGGAACGCCGGGAATTCTTTCCCTACGAAACAGTGAAAGGATCCCTCATCTCGAGCTAGGAGGCGGAAACGGGGCTCCCCTGCATGTGTGCGGGACACCACGTGCTTCCTCTCGAGTGGAGACGGGTATGTCGGGGAACTTCTTGAGTTGCAGCACGGGTGTGAAGGACCCTTTGGAAGTTCCAGTGGTTAGACGTGATTGGCCTTGAGAAGCCTCAGCGGAAATGGGCCTCATCTCGCCTGGAGGGCAAAACCTCCTGGATTTTCTCGAGTTGCGGCAGGTGCTCTCGACTTACGACGGGGACCTAAGGGACCAGCTCTGGTGGCCTCAGGAAAGGCCAGTCCCCATGCGAGTTCCTCGGGGGCCTCTCGGGATTCCTCTCCCGTCGATGCCGGGGCCTAAGACCTTGTGTGGAGTCGGGGCCGGAACCTGAGGATTCCTCTCCAGTGCTGACATGGATCTTGGGGTACTTCTGGAGTCTCCCCAGGGGAGTCAGTCCTCGTCTCGAATGCGGGCATGCATTGCGCTTTCCTCCAGAGCGGTAGCAGAAGTGTCACGCAGTCCTCCGCGTGGATCAAAGGATCTATGGTTTTCCCTCGAGTCTTTCCCACGAGGCTTTCCCACGAGGCTTTCCCACAGGGCTGTCCCACGTGCACACGTGGTGGGAGTCGATCCTCCGCTTGAACGTCAAGGCAGTGCAGGGAAAACTGGTTCCTCTGGAATGGACTGACACATCTGGGGAACTCTTGGAATGGTGTCACGACCCTGGAGTTCCTCTCGCCTTTCCTGTGGAGAGCGCCTCCTCTTGAGATGCGACGGGAACGCCGGGAATTCTTTCCCTACGAAACAGGGAAAGGATCCCTCATCTCGAGCTAGGAGGAGGAAACGGGGCTCCCCTGGATGTGTGCGGGACCCCACGTGCTTCCTCTCGAGTGGAGACGGGTATGTCGGGGAACTTCTTGAGTTGCAGCAAGGGTGTGAAGGACCCTTTGGAAGTTCCAGTGGTTAGATTGGATTGGCCTCGAGAAGCCTCAGCGGAAATGGGCCTCATCTCGCCTGGAGGGCAAAACCTCCTGGATTTTCTCGAGTTGCGGCAGGTGCTCTCGACTTACGACGGGGACCTCAGGGACCCGGTCTGGTGGCCTCAGGAAAGGCCAGTCCCCATGCGAGTTCCACTGGGGCGTCTCGGGATTCCTCTCCCGTCGATACCGGGGCCTAAGACCTTGTGTGGAGTCGGGGCCGGAACCTGAGGATTCCTCTCCAGTGCTGACATGGATCTTGGGGTACTTCTGGAGTCTCCCCAGGGGAGTCAGTCCTCATCTCGAATGCGGACATGCAGTTGAGCTTTCCTCCAGAGCGGTAGCAGCAGTGTCACGCAGTCCGCCGCGTGGATCAAAGGATCTATGGTTTTCCCTTGAGTCTTTCCCACGAGGCTTTCCCACGAGGCTTTCCCACAGGGCGGTCCCACGTGCACACGTGTTGGGACTCGATCCTCGGCTTGAACGTCAAGGCAGTGCAGGGAAAACAGGTTCCTCTGGAATGGACTGACACCTCTGGGGGACTCTTGGAATGGTGGCACGACCCTGGAGTTCCTCTCGCCTTTCCTGTGGAGAGCGCCTCCTCTTGAGATGCGACGGGAACGCCGGGAATTCTTTCCCTATGAAACAGGGAAAGGATCCCTCATCTCGAGCTAGGAGGCGGAAACGGGGCTCCCCTGGATGTGTGCGGGACAGCACGTGCTTCCTCTCGAGTGGAGACGGGTATGTCGGGGAACTTCTTGAGTTGCAGCAAGGGTGTGAAGGACCCTTTGGAAGTTCCAGTGGTTAGACGTGATTGGCATCGACAAGCCTCAGCGGAAATGGGCCTCATCTCGCCTGGAGGGCAACACCTCCTGGATTTTCTCGAGTTGCGGCAGGTGCTCTCGACTTACGACGGGGACCTCAGGGAACCGCTCTGGTGGCCTCAGGAAAGGACAGTCCCCATGCGAGTTCCTCGGGGGCCTCTCGGGATTCCTCTCCCGTCGATGCCGGGGCCTAAGACCTTGTGTGGAGTTGGGGCCGGAACCTGAGTATTCCTCTCCAGTGCTGACATGGACCTTGGGGTACTTCTGGAGTCTCCCCAGGGGAGTCAGTCCTCGTCTCGAATGCGGGCATGCCCTTGCGCTTTCCTCCAGAGCGGTAGCAGCAGTGTCACGCAGTCTGCCACGTGGATCAAAGGATCTATGGTTTTCCCTCGAGTCTTTCCCACGAGGCTTTCCCACGAGGCTTTCCCACAGGGCTGTCCCACGTGGAAACGTGGTGGGAGTCGATCCTCGGCTTGAACGTCAAGGCAGTGCAGGGAAAACAGGTTCCTCTTGAATGGACTGACACATCTGGGGGACTCTTGGAATGGTGGCACGACCCTGGAGTTCCTCTCGCCTTTCCTGTGGAGAGCGCCTCCTCTTGAGATTCGACGGGAACGCCGGGAATTCTTTCCTTATGAAACAGGGAAAGGATCCCTCATCTCGAGCTAGGAGGCGGAAACTGGGCTCCCCTGGATGTGTGCGGGACCCACGTGCTTCCTCTCGAGTGGAGACGGGTATGTTGGGGAACTTCTTGAGTTGCAGCAAGGGTGTGAAGGACCCTTTTTAAGTTCCAGTGGTTAGACGTGATTAGCCTCGAGAAGCCTCAGAGGAAATGGGCCTCATCTCGCCTGGAGGGCAAAACCTCCTGGATTTTCTCGAGTTGCGGCAGGTGCTCTCGACTTACGACGGGGACCTCAGGGACCCGCTCTGGTGGCCTCAGGAAAGGCCAGTCCCCATGGGAGTTCGTCGGGGGCCTCTGGGGATTCCTCTCCCGTCGATGCCGGGGCCTAAGACCTTGTGTGGAGTCGGGGCCGGAACCTGAGGATTCCTCTCCAGTGCTGACATGGATCTTGGGGTACTTCTGGAGTCTCCCCAGGGGAGTCAGTCCTCGTCTCGAATGCGGGCATGCACTTGCGCTTTCCTCCAGAGCGGTAGCAGCAGTGTCACGCAGTCCGCCGCGTGGATCAAAGGATCTATGGTTTTCCCTCGAGTCTTTCCCACGAGGCTTTCCCACGAGGCTTTCCCACAGGGCTGTCCCACGTGCACACGTGGTGGGAGTCGATCCTCAGCTTGAACGTCAAGGCAGTGCAGGGAAAACAGTTTCCTCTGCAATGGACTGACACATCTGGGGGACTCTTGGAATGGTGGCATGACCCTGGAGTTCCTCTCGCCTTTCCTGTGGAGAGCGCCTCCTCTTGAGATGCGACGGGAACGCCGGGAATTCTTTCACCACGAAACAGGGAAAGGATCCATCATCTCGAGCTAGGAGGCGGAAACGGGGCTCCCCTGGATGTGTGCGGGACCCCACGTGCTTCCTCTCGAGTGGAGACGGGTATGTCGGGGAACTTCTTGAGTTGCAGCAAGGGTGTGAAGGACCCTTTGGAAGTTCCAGTGGTTAGATTGGATTGGCCTCGAGAAGCCTCAGCGGAAATGGGCCTCATCTCGCATGGAGGGCAAAACCTCCTGAATTTTCTCGAGTTGCGGCAGGTGCTCTCGACTTACGACGTGGACCTCAGGGACCCGGTCTGGTGGCCTCAGGAAAGGCCAGTCCCCATGCGAGTTCCTCTGGGGCGTCTCGGGATTCCTCTCCCGTCGATACCGGGGCCTAAGACCTTGTGTGGAGTCGGGGCCGGAACCTGAGGATTACTCTCCAGTGCTGACATGGATCTTGGGGTACTTCTGGAGTCTCCCCAGGGGAGTCAGTCCTCATCTCGAATGCGGACATGCACTTGAGCTTTCCTCCAGAGCGGTAGCAGCAGTGTCACGCAGTCCGCCGCGTAGATCAAAGGATCTATGGTTTTCCCTTGAGTCTTTCCCACGAGGCTTTCCCACGAGGCTTTCCCACAGGGCGGTCCCACGTGCACACGTGTTGGGACTCGATCCTCGGCTTGAACGTCAAGGCAGTGCAGGGAAAACAGATTCCTCTGGAATGGACTGACACCTCTGGGGGACTCTTGGAATGGTGGCACGACCCTGGAGTTCCTCTCGCCTTTCCTGTGGAGAGCGCCTCCTCTTGAGATGCGACGGGAACGCCGGGAATTCTTTCCCTATGAAACAGGGAAAGGATCCCTCATCTCGAGCTAGGAGGCGGAAACGGGGCTCCCCTGGATGTGTGCGGGACACCACGTGCTTCCTCTCGAGTGCAGACGGGTATGTCGGGGAACTTCTTGAGTTGCAGCAAGGGTGTGAAGGACCCTTTGGAAGTTCCAGTGGTTAGATGTGATTGGCCTCGAGAAGCCTCAGCGGAAATGGGCCTCATCTCGCCTGGAGGGCAAAACCTCCTGGATTTTCTCGAGTTGCGGCAGGTGCTCTCGACTTACGACGGGGGCTTAGGGACCAGCTCTGGTGGCCTCAGGAAAGGCCAGTCCCCATGCGAGTTCCTCGGGGGCCTCTCGGGATTCCTCTCCCGTCGATGCCGGGGCCTAAGACCTCGTGTGGAGTCGGGGCAGGAACCTGAGGATTCCTCTCCAGTGCTCACATGGATCTTGGGGTACTTCTGGAGTCTCCCCAGGGGAGTCAGTCCTCGTCTCGAATGCGGGCATGCACTTGCGCTTTCCTCCAGAGCGGTAGCAGCAGTGTCACGCAGTCCGCCGCATGGATCAAAGGATCTATGGTTTTCCCTCGAGTCTTTCCCACTAGGCTTTCTCACGAGGCTTTCCCACTGGGCTGTCCCACGTGCACACGTGGTGGGAGTCGATCCTCGGCTTGAACGTCTAGGCAGTGCAGGGAAAACAGGTTCCTGTGGAATGGACTGACACATCTGGGGGACTCTTGGAATGGTGGCAAGACCCTGGAGTTCCTCTCGCCTTTCCTGTGGAGAGCGCCTCCTCTTGAGATGCGACGACAACGCCGGGAATTCTTTCCCTACGAAACAGGGAAAGGATCCCTCATCTCGAGCTAGGATGCGGAAACGGGGCTCCCCTGGATGTGTGCGGTACCCCACGTGCTTCATCCCGAGTGGAGACGGGTATGTCGGGGAACTTCTTGAGCTGCAGCAATGGTGTGAAGGACCCTGTGGAAGTTCCAGTGGTTAGATGTGATTGTCCTCGAGAAGCCGCAGCGGAAATGGGCCTCATCTCGCCTGGAGGGCAAAACCTCCTGGATTTTCTCGAATTGCGGCAGGTGCTCTCAACTTACGACGGGAACCTCAGGGACCCGCTCTGGTGGCCTCAGGAAAGGCCTGTCCCCATGCGAGTTCCTCGGGGGCCTCTCGGGATTCCTCTCCCGTCGATGCCGGGGCCTAAGACCTTGTGTGGAGTCGGGGCCGGAACCTGAGGATTCCTCTCCAGTGCTGACATGGATCTTGGGGTACTTCTGGAGTCTCCCCAGGGGAGTCAGTCCTCGTCTCGAATGCGGGCATGCACTTGCGCTTTCCTCCAGAGCGGTAGCAGCAGTGTCACGCAGTCCGCCGCGTGGATCAAAGGATCTATGGTTTTCCCTCGAGTCTTTCCCACGAGGCTTTCCCACGAGGCTTTCCCACAGGGCTGTCCCAGGTGCACACGTGGTGGGAGTCGATCCTCGGCTTGAACGTCAAGGCAGTGCAGGGAAAACAGGTTCCTCTGGAATGGACTGACACATCTGGGGGACTCTTGGAATGGTGGCACGACCCTGGAGTTCCTCTCGCCTTTCCTGTGGAGAGCGCCTCCTCTTGAGATGCGACGGGAACGCCGGGAATTCTTTCCCTACGAAACAGGGAAAGGATCCCTCATCTCGAGCTAGGAGGCGGAAACGGGGCTCCCCTGGATGTGTGCGGGACCCACGTGCTTCCTCTCGAGTGGAGACGGGTATGTCGGGGAACTTCTTGAGTTGCAGCAAGGGTGTGAAGGACCCTTTGGAAGTTCCAGTGGTTAGACGTGATTAGCCTCGATAAGCCTCAGCGGAAATGGGTCTCATCTCCCCTGGAGGGCAAAACCTCCTGGATTTTCTCGAGTTGCGGCAGGTGCTCTTGACTTATGACGGGGACCTCAGGAACCCGCTCTGGTGGCCTCAGGAAAGGCCAGTCCCCATGCGAGTTCCTCGGGGGCCACTCGGGATTCCTCTCCCGTCGATGCCGGGGCCTAAGACCTTGTGTGGAGTCGGGGCCGGAACCTGAGGATTCCTCTCCAGTGCTGACATGGATCTTGGGGTACTTCTGGAGTCTCCCCAGGGGAGTCAGTCCTCGTCTCGAATGCGGGCATGCACTTGCGCTTTCCTCCAGAGCGGTAGCAGCAGTGTCACACAGTCCGCCGCGTGGATCAAAGTATCTATGGTTTTCCCTCGAGTCTTTCCCACGAGGCTTTCCCACGAGGCTTTCCCACAGGGCTGTCCCACGTGCACACGTGGTGGGAGTCGATCCTCGGCTTGAACGTCAAGGCAGTTCATGGAAAACAGGTTCCTCTGGAATGGACTGACACATCCGGGGGACTCTTGGAATGGTGGCAAGACCCTGGAGTTTCTCTCGCCTTTCCTGTGGAGAGCGCCTCCTCTTGAGATGCGACGGGAACGCCGGGAATTCTTTCCCTACGAAACAGGGAAAGGATCCCTCATCTCGAGCTAGGAGGCGGAAACGGGGCTCCCCTGGATGTGTGCGGGACCCACGTGCTTCCTCTCGAGTGGAGACGGGTATGTCGGGGAACTTCTTGAGTTGCAGCAAGGGTGTGAAGGACCCTTTGGAAGTTCCAGTGGTTAGACGTTATTAGCCTAGCGAAGCCTCAGCGGAAATGGGCCTCATTTCGCCTGGAGGGCAAAACCTCCTGGATTTTCTCGAGTTGCGGCAGGTGCTCTCGACTTACGACGGGGACCTCAGGGACCCGCTCTGGTGGCCTCAGGAAAGGCCAGTCCCCATGCGAGTTCCTCGGGGGCCTCTGGGGATTCCTCTCCCGTCGATGCCATGGCCTAAGTCCTTGTGTGGAGTCGGGGTCGGAACTTGAGGATTCCTCTCCAGTGCTGACATGGATCTTGGGGTACTTCTGGAGTCTCCCCAGGGGAGTCAGTCTTCGTCTCGAATGCGGGCATGCACTTGCGCTTTCCTCCAGAGCGGTAGCAGCAGTGTCACGCAGTCCGCCGCGTGGATCAAAGAATCTATGGTTTTCCCTCGAGTCTTTTCCACGAGGCTTTCCCACGAGGCTTTCCCACAGGGCTGTCCCACGTGCACACGTGGTGGGAGTCGATCCTTGGCTTGAACGTCAAGGCAGTGCAGGGAAAACAGATTCCTCTGGAATGGACTGACACATCTGGGGGACTCTTGGAATGGTGGCACGACCCTGGAGTTCTGCTCGCTTTTCCTGTGGAGAGCTCCTCCTCTTGAGATGCGACGGGAACGCCGGGAATTCTTTCCCTACGAAACAGGGAAAGGATCCCTCATCACGAGCTAGGAGTCGGAAACGGAGCTCCCCTGGATGTGGGCGGGACACCACGTGCTTCCTCTCGAGTGGAGACGGGTATGTCGGGGAACTTCTTGAGTTGCAGCAAGGGTGTGAAGGACCCTTTGGAAGTTCCAGTGGTTTGACGAGATTAGCCTCGAGAAGCCTCAGCGGAAATGGGCCTCATCTCGCCTGGAGGGCAAAACCTCCTGGATTTTCTCGAGTTGCGGCAGGTGCTCTCGACTTACGACGGGGACCTCAGGGACCCGCTCTGGTGGCCTCAGGAAAGGCCAGTCCCCATGCGAGTTCCTCGGGGGCCTCTGGGGATTCCTCTCCCGTCGATGCCGGGGCCTAAGTCCTTGTGTGGAGTCGGGGTCGGAACCTGAGGATTCCTCTCCAGTGCTGACATGGATCTTAGGGTACTTCTGGAGTCTCCCCAGGGGAGTCAGTCCTCGTCTCGAATGCGGGCATGCACTTGCGCTTTCCTCCAGAGCGGTAGCAGCAGTGTCACGCAGTCCGCCGCGTGGATCAAAGGATCTATGGTTTTCCCTCGAGGCTTTCCCACGAGGCTTTCCCACAGGGCTGTCCCACGTGCACACGTGGTGGGAGTCGATCCTCGGCTTGAACGTCAAGGCAGTTCATGGAAAACAGGTTCCTCTGGAATGGACTGACACATCTGGGGGACTCTTGGAATGGTGGCACGACCCTGGAGTTCCTCTCGCCTTTCCTGTGGAGAGCGCCTCCTCTTGAGATGCGACGGGAACGCCGGGAATTCTTTCCCTACGAAACAGGGAAAGGATCCCTCATCTCGAGATAGGAGGCGGAAACGGGGCTCCCCTGGATGTGTGCGGGACCCCACGTGCTTCCTCTCGAGTGGAGACGGGTATGTCGGGGACCTTCTTGAGTTGCAGCAAGGGTGTGAAGGACCCTTTGGAAGTTCCAGTGCTTAGATGTGATTAGCCTCGAGAAGCCTCAGCGGAAATGGGCCTCATCTCGCCTGGAGGGCAAAACCTCCTGGATTTTCTCGAGTTGCGGCAGGTGCTCTCGACTTACGACGGGGACCTCAGGGACCCGCTCTGGTGGCCTCAGGAAAGGCCAGTCCCCATGCGAGTTCCTCGGGGGCCTCTCGGGATTCCTCTCCCGTCGATGCCGGGGCCTAAGACCTTGTGTGGAGTCGGGGCCGGAACCTGAGGATTCCTCTCCAGTGCTGACATGGATCTTGGGGTACTTCTGGAGTCTCCCCAGGGGAGTCAGTCCTCGTCTCGAATGCGGGCATGCACTTGCGCTTTCCTCCAGATCGGTAGCAGCAGTGTCACGCAGTCCGCCGCGTGGATCAAAGGATCTATGGTTTTCCCTCGAGGCTTTCCCACGAGGCTTTCCCACGAGGCTTTCCCACAGGGCTGTCCCACGTGCACACGTGGTGGGAGTCGATCCTCGGCTTGAACGTCAAGGCAGTGCAGGGAAAACAGGTTCCTCTGGAATGGACTGACACATCTGGGGACTCTTGGAATGGTGGCACGACCCTGGAGTTACTCTCGCCTTTCCTGTGGAGAGCGCCTCCTCTTGAGATGCGACGGCAACGCCGGGAATTCTTTCCCTACGAAACAGGGAAAGGATCCCTCATCTCGAGCTAGGAGGCGAAACGGGGCTCCCCTGGATGTGTGCGGGACACCACGTGCTTCCTCTCGAGTGGAGACGGGAATGTCGGGGAACTTCTTGAGTTGCAGGAATGGTGTGAAGGACCCTTTGGAAGTTCCAGTGGTTAGATGTGATTGGCCTCGAGAAGCCTCAGCGGAAATGGGCCTCATCTCGCCTGGAGGGCAAAACCTCCTGGATTTTCTCGAGTTGCGGCAGGTGCTCTCGACTTACGACGGGGACCTCAGGGACCCGCTCTGGTGGCCTCAGGAAAGGCCAGTCCCCATGCGAGTTCCTCGGGGGCGTCTCGGGATTCCTCTCCGTCGATGCCGGGGCCTAAGACCTTGTGTGGAGTCGGGGCCGGAACCTGAGGATTCCTCTCCAGTGCTGACATGGATCTTGGGGTACTTCTGGAGTCTCCCCAGGGGAGTCAGTCCTCGTCTCGAATGCGGGCATGCACTTGCACTTTCCTCCAGAGCGGTAGCAGCAGTGTCACGCAGTCCGCCGCGTGGATCAAAGGATCTATGGTTTTCCCTCGAGTCTTTCACACGAGGCTTTCCCACAGGGCTGTTCCACGTGCACACGTGGTGGGAGTCGATCCTCGGCTTGAACGTCAAGGCAGTGCAGGGAAAACAGGTTCCTCTGGAATGGACTGACACATCTGGGGGACTCTTGGAATGGTGGCACGACCCTGGAGTTCCTCTCGCCTTTCCTGTGGAGAGCGCCTCCTCTTGAGATGCGACGAGAACGCCGGGAATTCTTTCCCTACGAAACAGGGAAAGGATCCCTCATCTCGAGCTAGGAGGCGGAAACGGGGCTCCCCTGGTTGTGTGCGGGACCCACGTGCTTCCTCTCGAGTGGAGACGGGTATGTCGGGGAACTTCTTGAGTTGCAGCAAGGGTGTGAAGGACCCTTTGGAAGTGCCAGTGGTTAGACGTGATTAGCCTCGAGAAGCCTCAGCGGAAATGGGCCTCATCTCGCCTGGAGGGCAAAACCTCGTGGATTTTCTCGAGTTGCGGCAGGTGCTCTCGACTTACAACGGGGACCTCAGGGACCCGCTCTGGTGGCCTCAGGAAAGGCCAGTCCCCATGCGAGTTCCTCGGGGGCCTCTCGGGATTCCTCTCCCGTCGATGCCGGGGCCTAAGACCTTGTGTGGAGTCGGGGCCGGAACCTGAGGATTCCTCTCCAGTGCTGACATGGATCTTGGGGTACTTCTGGAGTCTCCCCAGGGGAGTCAGTCCTCGTTTCGAATGCGGACATGCACTTGCGCTTTCCTCCAGAGCGGTAGCAGCAGTGTTACGCAGTCTGCCGCGTGGATCAAAGGATCTATGGTTTTCCCTCGAGTCTTTCCCACGAGGCTTTCCCACGAGGTTTTCCCACAGGGCTGTCCCACGTGCACACGTGGTGGGAGTCGATCCTCGGCTTGAACGTCAAGGCAGTACAGGGAAAACAGGTTCCTCTGGAATGGACTGACACATCTGGGGGACTCTTGGAATGGTGGCACGACCCTGGAGTTCCTCTCGCCTTTCCTGTGGAGAGCGCCTCCTCTTGAGATGCGACGGGAACGCCGGGAATTCTTTCCCTACGAAACAGGGAAAGGATCCCTCATCTCGAGCTAGGAGGCGAAACGGGGCTCCCCTGGATGTGTGCGGGACACCACGTGCTTCCTCTCGAGTGGAGACGGGTATGTCGGGGAACTTCTTGAGTTGCAGCAATGGTGTGAAGGACCCTTTGGATGTTCCAGTGGTTAGATGTGATTGGCCTCGAGAAGCCTCAGCGGAAATGGGCCTCATCTCACCTGGAGTGCAAAACCTCCTGGATTTTCTTGAGTTGCGGCAGGTGCTCTCGACTTACGACGGGGACCTCAGGGAGCCGCTCTGGTGGCCTCAGGAAAGGCCAGTCCCCATGCGAGTTCCTCGGGGGTCTCTCGGGATTCCTCTCCCGTCGATGCCGGGGCCTAAGTCCTTGTGTGGAGTCGGGGCCGGAACCTGAGGATTTCTCTCCAGTGCTGACATGGATCTTGGGGTACTTCTGGAGTCTCCCCAGGGGAGTCAGTCCTCGTCTCGAATGCGGGCATGCACTTGCGCTTTCCTCCAGAGCGGTAGCAGCAGTGTCACGCAGTCCGCCGCGTGGATCAAAGGATCTATGATTTTCCCTCGAGTCTTTCCCACGAGGCTTTCGCACAGGGCTGTCCCACGTGCACACGTGGTGGGAGTCGATCCTCGGCTTGAACGTCAAGGCAGTGCAGGGAAAACAGGTTCCTCTGGAATGGACTGACACATCTGGGGGACTCTTGGAATGGTGTCACGACCCTGGAGTTCCTCTCGCCTTTCCTGTGGAGAGTGCCTCCTCTTGAGATGCATCGGGAACGCCGGGAATTCTTTCCCTACGAAACAGGGAAAGGATCCCTCATCTCGAGGTAGGAGGCGGAAACGGGGCTCCCCTGGATGTGTGCGGGACACCACGTGATTCCTCTCGAGTGGAGACGTTTATGTCGGGGAACTTCTTGAGTTGCAGCAAGGGTGTGAAGGACCCTTTGGAAGTTCCAGTGGTTAGATGTGATTGGCCTCGAGAAGCCTGAGCGGAAATGGGCCTCATCTCGCCTGGAGGGCAAAACCTCCTGGATTTTCTCGAGTTGCGGCAGTTGCTCTAGACTTACGACGGGGACCTCAGGGACCCGCTCTGGTGGCCTCAGGAAAGGCCAGTCCCCATGCGAGTTCCTCGGGGCCCTCTCGGGATTCCTCTCCCGTCTATGCCGGGGCCTAAGACCTTGTGTGGAGTCGGGGCCGGAACCTGAGGATTCCTCTCCAGTGCTGACATGGATCTTGGGGTACTTCTGGAGTCTCCCCAGGGGAGTCAGTCCTCGTCTCGAATGCGGGCATGCACTTGCGCTTTCCTCCAGAGCGGTAGCAGCAGTTTCACGCAGTCCGCCGCGTGGATCAAAGGATCTATGGTTTTCCCTCGAGTCTTTCCCATGAGGCTTTCCCACAGGGCTGTCCCACGTGCACACGTGGTGGGAGTCGATCCTCGGCTTGAACGTCAAGGCAGTGCAGGGAAAACAGGTTCCTCTGGAATGGACTGACACATCTGGGGGACTCTTGGAATGGTGGCACGACCCTGGAGTTCCTCTCGCCTTTCCTGTGGAGAGCGCCTCCTCTTGAGATGCGACGAGAACGCCGGGAATTCTTTCCCTACGAAACAGGGAAAGGATCCCTCATCTCGAGCTAGGAGGCGGAAACGGGGCTCCCCTGGTTGTGTGCGGGACCCACGTGCTTCCTCTCGAGTGGAGACGGGTATGTCGGGGAACTTCTTGAGTTGCAGCAAGGGTGTGAAGGACCCTTTGGAAGTGCCAGTGGTTAGACGTGATTAGCCTCGAAAAGCCTCAGCGGAAATGGGCCTCATCTCGCCTGGAGGGCAAAACCTCCTGGATTTTCTCGAGTTGCGGCAGGTGCTCTCGACTTACGACGGGGACCTCAGGGACCCATTCTGGTGGCCTCAGGAAAGGCCAGTCCCCATGTGAGTTCCTCGGGGGCCTCTCGGGATTCCTCTCCCGTCGATGCCGGGGCCTAAGACCTTGTGTGGAGTCGGGGCCGGAACCTGAGGATTCCTCTCCAGTGCTGACATGGATCTTGGGGTACTTCTGGAGTCTCCCCAGGGGAGTCAGTCCTCGTCTCGAATGCGGGCATGCACTTGCGCTTTCCTCCAGAGCGGTAGCAGCAGTGTCACGCAGTCCGCCGCGTGGATCAAAGGATCTACGGTTTTCCCTCGAGTCTTTCCCACGAGGCTTTCCCACGAGGCTTTCCCACAGGGCTGTCCCACGTGCACACGTGGTGGGAGTCGATCCTCGGCTTGAACGTCAAGGCAGTGCAGGGAAAACAGGTTCCTCTGGAATGGACTGACACATCTGGGGGACTCTTGGAATGGTGGCACGACCCTGGAGTTCCTCTCGCCTTTCCTGTGGAGAGCGCCTCCTCTTGAGATGCGACGGGAACGCCGGGAATTCTTTCCCTACGAAACAGTGAAAGGATCCCTCATCTCGAGCTAGGAGGCGAAACGGGGCTCCCCTGGATGTGTGCGGGACACCACGTGCTTCCTCTCGAGTGGAGACGGGTATGTCGGGGAACTTCTTGAGTTGCAGCAATGGTGTGAAGGACCCTTTGGAAGTTCCAGTGGTTAGATGTGATTGGCCTCGAGAAGCCTCAGCGGAAATGGGCCTCATCTCACCTGGAGGGCAAAACCTCCTGGATTTTCTCGAGTTGCGGCAGGTGCTCTCGACTTACGACGGGGACCTCAGGGACCCGCTCTGGTGGCCTCAGGAAAGGCCAGTCCCCATGCGAGTTCCTCGGGGGTCTCTCGGGATTCCTCTCCCGT
The DNA here is from genome assembly GCF_042477335.2 of Ovis canadensis. Lineage (NCBI taxonomy): Eukaryota > Metazoa > Chordata > Mammalia > Artiodactyla > Bovidae > Ovis > Ovis canadensis. The sequence goes on from NC_091252.1 coordinate 8,610,600, forward strand.
CGATGCCGGGGCCTAAGACCTTGTGTGGAGTCGGGGCCGGAACCTGAGGATTCCTCTCCATTGCTGACATGGATCTTGGGGTTCTTCTGGAGTCTCCCCAGGGGAGTCAGTCCTCGTCTCGAATGCGGGCATGCACTTGCCCTTTCCTCCAGAGCGGTAGCAGCAGTGTCACCCAGTCCGCCGCGTGGATCAAAGGATCTATGGTTTTCCATCGAGTCTTTCCCACGAGGCTTTCCCACGAGGCTTTCCCACAGGGCTGTCCCACGTGCACACGTGGTGGGAGTCGATCCTCGGCTTGAACGTCAAGGCAGTGCAGGGAAAACAGGTTCCTCTGGAATGGACTGACATATCTGGGGGACTCTTGGAATGGTGGCACGACCCTGGAGTTCCTCTTGCCTTTCCTGTGGAGAGCGCCTCCTCTTGAGATGCGACGGGAACGCCGGGAATTCTTTCCTTACGAAACAGGAAAGGATCCCTCATCTCGAGCTAGGAGGCGGAAAGGGGCTCCCCTGGATGTGTGCGGGAACGCGCGTGCTTCCTCTCGAGTGGAGACGGGTATGTCGGGGAACTTCTTGAGTTGCAGCAAGGGTGTGAAGGACCCTTTGAAGTTCCAGTGGTTAGATGTGATTGGCCTCGAGAAGCCTCAGCGGAAATGGGCCTCATCTCGCCTGGAGGGCAAAACCTCCTGGATTTTCTCGAGTTGCGGCAGGTGCTCTCGACTTACGACGGGGACCTCAGGGACCCGCTCTGGTGGCCTCAGGAAAGGCCAGTCCCCATGCGAGTTCCTCGGGGGCCTCTCGGGATTCCTCTCCCGTCGATGCCGGGGCCTAAGACCTTGTGTGGAGTCGGGGCCGGAACCTGAGGATTCCTCTCCAGTGCTGACATGGATCTTGGGGTACTTCTGGAGTCTCCCCAGGGGAGTCAGTCCTCGTCTCGAATGCGGGCATGCACTTGCGCTTTCCTCCAGAGCGGTAGCAGCAGTGTCACCCAGTCCGCAGCGTGGATCAAAGGATCTATGGTTTTCCCTCGAGCCTTTCCCACGAGGCTTTCCCACGAGGCTTTCCCACAGGGCTGTCCCACGTGCACACGTGGTGGGAGTCGATCCTCGGCTTGAACGTCAAGGCAGTGCAGGGAAAACAGGTTCCTCTGGAATGGACTGAAACATCTGGGGGAGTCTTGGAATGGTGTCACGACCCTGGAGTTCCTCTCGCCTTTCCTGTGGAGAGCGCCTCCTCTTGAGATGCGACGGGAACGCCGGGAATTCTTTCCCTGCGAAACAGGGAAAGGATCCCTCATCTCGAGCTAGGAGGCGGAAACGGGGCTCCCCTGGATGTGTGCGGGAACGCACGTGCTTCCTCTCGAGTGGAGACGGGTATGTCGGGGAACTTCTTGAGTTGCAGCAAGGGTGTGAAGGACCCTTTGAAGTTCCAGTGGTTAGATGTGATTGGCCTCGAGAAGCCTCAGCGGAAATGGGCCTCATCTCGCCTGGAGGGCAAAACCTCCTGGATTTTCTCGAGTTGCGGCAGGTGCTCTCGACTTACGACGGGGACCTCAGGGACCCGCTCTGGTGGCCTCAGGAAAGGCCAGTCCCCATGCGAGTTCCTCGGGGGCGTCTCGGGATTCCTCTCCGTCGATGCCGGGGCCTAAGACCTTGTGTGGAGTCGGGGCCGGAACCTGAGGATTCCTCTCCAGTGCTGACATGGATCTTGGGGTACTTCTGGAGTCTCCCCAGGGGAGTCAGTCCTCGTCTCGAATGCGGGCATGCACTTGCGCTTTCCTCCAGAGCGGTAGCAGCAGTTTCACGCAGTCCGCCGCGTGGATCAAAGGATCTATGGTTTTCCCTCGAGTCTTTCCCATGAGGCTTTCCCACAGGGCTGTCCCACGTGCACACGTGGTGGGAGTCGATCCTCGGCTTGAACGTCAAGGCAGTGCAGGGAAAACAGGTTCCTCTGGAATGGACTGACACATCTGGGGGACTCTTGGAATGGTGGCACGACCCTGGAGTTCCTCTCGCCTTTCCTGTGGAGAGCGCCTCCTCTTGAGATGCGACGAGAACGCCGGGAATTCTTTCCCTACGAAACAGGGAAAGGATCCCTCATCTCGAGCTAGGAGGCGGAAACGGGGCTCCCCTGGTTGTGTGCGGGACCCACGTGCTTCCTCTCGAGTGGAGACGGGTATGTCGGGGAACTTCTTGAGTTGCAGCAAGGGTGTGAAGGACCCTTTGGAAGTGCCAGTGGTTAGACGTGATTAGCCTCGAAAAGCCTCAGCGGAAATGGGCCTCATCTCGCCTGGAGGGCAAAACCTCCTGGATTTTCTCGAGTTGCGGCAGGTGCTCTCGACTTACGACGGGGACCTCAGGGACCCATTCTGGTGGCCTCAGGAAAGGCCAGTCCCCATGCGAGTTCCTCGGGGGCCTCTCGGGATTCCTCTCCCGTCGATGCCGGGGCCTAAGACCTTGTGTGGAGTCGGGGCCGGAACCTGAGGATTCCTCTCCAGTGCTGACATGGATCTTGGGGTACTTCTGGAGTCTCCCCAGGGGAGTGAGTCCTCGTCTCGAATGCGGGCATGCACTTGCGCTTTCCTCCAGAGCGGTAGCAGCAGTGTCACGCAGTCCGCCGCGTGGATCAAAGGATCTACGGTTTTCCCTCGAGTCTTTCCCACGAGGCTTTCCCACGAGGCTTTCGCACAGGGCTGTCCCACGTGCACACGTGGTGGGAGTCGATCCTCGGCTTGAACGTCAAGGCAGTGCAGGGAAAACAGGTTCCTCTGGAATGGACTGACACATCTGGGGGACTCTTGGAATGGTGGCACGACCCTGGAGTTCCTCTCGCCTTTCCTGTGGAGAGCGCCTCCTCTTGAGATGCGACGGGAACGCCGGGAATTCTTTCCCTACGAAACAGGGAAAGGATCCCTCATCTCGAGCTAGGAGGCGGAAACGGGGCTCCCCTGGATGTGTGCGGGACCCACGTGCTTCCTCTCGAGTGGAGACGGGTATGTCGGGGAACTTCTTGAGTTGCAGCAAGGGTGTGAAGGACCCTTTGGACGTGCCAGTGGTTAGACGTGATTAGCCTCGAAAAGCCTCAGCGGAAATGGGCCTCATCTCGCCTGGTGGGCAAAACCTCCTGGATTTTCTCGAGTTGCGGCAGGTGCTCTCGACTTACGACGGGGACCTCAGGGACCCATTCTGGTGGCCTCAGGAAAGGCCAGTCCCCATGCGAGTTCCTCGGGGGCCTCTCGGGATTCCTCTCCCGTCGATGCCGGGGCCTAAGACCTTGTGTGGAGTCGGGGCCGGAACCTGAGGATTCCTCTCCAGTGCTGACATGGATCTTGGGGTACTTCTGGAGTCTCCCCAGGGGAGTCAGTCCTCGTCTCGAATGCGGGCATGCACTTGCGCTTTCCTCCAGAGCGGTAGCAGCAGTGTCACGCAGTCCGCCGCGTGGATCAAAGGATCTACGGTTTTCCCTCGAGTCTTTCCCACGAGGCTTTCCCACGAGGCTTTCCCACAGGGCTGTCCCACGTGCACACGTGGTGGGAGTCGATCCTCGGCTTGAACGTCAAGGCAGTGCAGGGAAAACAGGTTCCTCTGGAATGGACTGACACATCTGGGGGACTCTTGGAATGGTGGCACGACCCTGGAGTTCCTCTCGCCTTTCCTGTGGAGAGCGCCTCCTCTTGAGATGCGACGGGAACGCCGGGAATTCTTTCCTTACGAAACAGGAAAGGATCCCTCATCTCGAGCTAGGAGGCGGAAAGGGGCTCCCCTGGATGTGTGCGGGAACGCACGTGCTTCCTCTCGAGTGGAGAAGGGTATGTCGGGGAACTTCTTGAGTTGCAGCAAGGGTGTGAAGGACCCTTTGGAAGTTCCAGTGGTTAGACGTGATTAGCCTCGATAAGCCTCAGCGGAAATGGGTCTCATCTCCCCTGGAGGGCAAAACCTCCTGGATTTTCTCGAGTTGCGGCAGGTACTCTCGACTTACGACGGGGACCTCAGGGACCCGCTCTGGTGGCCTCAGGAAAGGCCAGTCCCCATGCGAGTTCCTCGGGGGCCTCTCGGGATTCCTCTCCCGTCGATGCCGGGGCCTAAGACCTTGTGTGGAGTCGGGGCCGGAACCTGAGGATTCCTCTCCAGTGCTGACATGGATCTTGGGGTACTTCTGGAGTCTCCCCAGGGGAGTCAGTCCTCGTCTCGAATGCGGGCATGCACTTGCACTTTCCTCCAGAGCGGTAACAGCAGTGTCACGCAGTCCTCCGCGTGGATCAAAGGATCTATGGTTTTCCCTCGAGTCTTTCCCACGAGGCTTTCCCACGAGGCTTTTCCACAGGGCTGTCCCACGTGCACACGTGGTGGGAGTCGATCCTCGGCTTGAACGTCAAGGCAGTGCATGGAAAACAGGTTCCTCTGGAATGGACTGACCCATCTGGGGGACTCTTGGAATGGTGGCACGACCCTGGAGTTCCTCTCGCCTTTCCTGTGGAGAGCGCCTCCTCTTGAGATGCGACGGGAACGCCGGGAATTCTTTCCCTACGAAACAGGGAAAGGATCCCTCATCTCGAGCTTGGAGGTGGAAACAGGGCTCCCCTGGATGTGTGCGGGACACCACGTGCTTCCTCTCGAGTGGAGACGGGTATGTCGGGGGAACTTCTTGAGTTGCAGCAATGGTGTGAAGGACCCTTTGGAAGTTCCAGTGGTTAGATGTGATTGGCCTCGAGAAGCCTCAGCGGAAATGGGCCTCATCTCACCTGGAGGGCAAAACCTCCTGGATTTTCTCGAGTTGCGGCAGGCGCTCTCGACTTACGACGGGGACCTCAGGGACCCGCTCTGGTGGCCTCAGGAAAGGCCAGTCCCCATGCGAGTTCCTCGGGGGTCTCTCGGGATTCCTCTCCCGTCGATGCCGGGGCCTAAGACCTTGTGTGGAGTCGGGGCCGGAACCTGAGGATTCCTCTCCAGTGCTGACATGGATCTTGGGGTACTTCTGGAGTCTCCCCAGGGGAGTCAGTCCTCGTCTCGAATGCGGGCATGCACTTGCGCTTTCCTCCAGAGCGGTAGCAGCAGTGTCACGCAGTCCGCCGCGTGGATCAAAGGATCTATGGATTTCCCTCGAGTCTTTCCCACGAGGCTTTCCCACAGGGCTGTCCCACGTGCAGACGTGGTGGGAGTCGATCCTCGGCTTGAACGTCAAGGCAGTGCAGGGAAAACAGGTTCCTCTGGAATGGACTGACACATCTGGTGGACTCTTGGATTGGTGACACGACCCTGGAGTTCCTCTCGCCTTTCCTGTGGAGAGCGCCTCCTCTTGAGATGCGACGGGAACGCCGGGAATTCTTTCCCTACGAAACAGGGAAAGGATCCCTCATCTCGAGCTAGGAGGCGCAAACGGGGCTCCCCTGGATGTGTGCGGGAACCCATGTGCTTCCTCTCGAGTGGAGACGGGTATGTCGGGGAACTTCTTGAGTTGCAGCAATGGTGTGAAGGACCCTTTGGAAGTTCCAGTGGTTAGATGTGATTGGCCTCGAGAAGCCTCAGCGGAAACGGGCCTCATCTCGCCTGGAGGGCAAAACCTCCTGGATTTTCTCGAGTTGCGGCAGGTGCTCTCGACTTACGACGGGGACCTCAGGGACCCGCTCTGGTGGCCTCAGGAAAGGCCAGTACCCATGCGAGTTCCTCGGGGGTCTCTCGGGATTCCTCTCCCGTCGATGCCGGGGCCTAAGACCTTGTGTGGAGTCGGGGCCGGAACCTGAGGATTCCTCTCCAGTGCTGACATGGATCTTGGGGTACTTCTGGAGTCTCCCCAGGGGAGTCAGTCCTCGTCTCGAATGCGGACATGCACTTGCGCTTTCCTCCAGAGCGGTAGCAGCAGTGTTACGCAGTCCGCCGCGTGGATCAAAGGATCTATGGTTTTCCCTCGAGTCTTTCCCACGAGGCTTTCCCACGAGGTTTTCCCACAGGGCTGTCCCACGTGCACACGTGGTGGGAGTCGATCCTCGGCTTGAACGTCAAGGCAGTACAGGGAAAACAGGTTCCTCTGGAATGGACTGACACATCTGGGGGACTCTTGGAATGGTGGCACGACCCTGGAGTTCCTCTCGCCTTTCCTGTGGAGAGCGCCTCCTCTTGAGATGCGACGGGAACGCCGGGAATTCTTTCCCTACGAAACAGGGAAAGGATCCCTCATCTCGAGCTAGGAGGCGAAACGGGGCTCCCCTGGATGTGTGCGGGACACCACGTGCTTCCTCTCGAGTGGAGACGGGTATGTCGGGGAACTTCTTGAGTTGCAGCAATGGTGTGAAGGACCCTTTGGATGTTCCAGTGGTTAGATGTGATTGGCCTCGAGAAGCCTCAGCGGAAATGGGCCTCATCTCACCTGGAGTGCAAAACCTCTTGGATTTTCTCGAGTTGCGGCAGGTGCTCTCGACTTACGACGGGGACCTCAGGGAGCCGCTCTGGTGGCCCCAGGAAAGGCCAGTCCCCATGCGAGTTCCTCGGGGGTCTCTCGGGATTCCTCTCCCGTCGATGCCGGGGCCTAAGTCCTTGTGTGGAGTCGGGGCCGGAACCTGAGGATTCCTCTCCAGTGCTGACATGGATCTTGGGGTACTTCTGGAGTCTCCCCAGGGGAGTCAGTCCTCGTCTCGAATGCGGGCATGCACTTGCGCTTTCCTCCAGAGCGGTAGCAGCAGTGTCACGCAGTCCGCCGCGTGGATCAAAGGATCTATGATTTTCCCTCGAGTCTTTCCCACGAGGCTTTCCAAAGAGGCTTTCCCACAGGGCTGTCCCACGTGCACACGTGGTGGGAGTCGATCCTCGGCTTGAACGTCAAGGCAGTGCAGGGAAAACAGGTTCCTCTGGAATGGACTGACATATCTGGGGGACTCTTGGAATGGTGTCTCGACCCTGGAGTTCCTCTCGCCTTTCCTGTGGAGAGCGCCTCCTCTTGAGATGCGACGGGAACGCCGGGAATTCTTTCCCTACGAAACAGGGAAAGGATCCCTCATCTCGAGCTAGGAGGCGGAAACGGGGCTCCCCTGGATGTTTGCGGGAACCCACGTGCTTCCTCTCGAGTGGAGACGGGTATGTCGGGGAACTTCTTGAGTTGCAGCAAGGGTGTGAAGGACCCTTTGGAAGTTCCAGTGGTTAGACGTGATTAGCCTCGAGAAGCAACAGCGGAAATGGGCCTCATCTCGCCTGGAGGGCAAAACCTCCTGGATTTTCTCGAGTTGCGGCAGGTGCTCTCGACTTACGACGGGGACCTCAGGGACCCGCTCTGGTGGCCTCAGGAAAGGCCAGTCCCCATGCGAGTTCCTCGGGGGCCTCTCGGGATTCCTCTCCCGTCGATGCCGGGGCCTAAGACCTTGTGTGGAGTCGGGGCCGGAACCTGAGGATTCCTCTCCAGTGCTGACATGGATCTTGGGGTACTTCTGGAGTCTCCCCAGGGGAGTCAGTCCTCGTCTCGAATGCGGGCATGCACTTGCGCTTTCCTCCAGAGCGGTAGAAGCAGTGTCACGCAGTCCGCCGCGTGGATCAAAGGATCTATGGTTTTCCCTCGAGTCTTTCCCACGAGGCTTTCCCACGAGGCTTTCCCACAGGGCTGTCCCACGTGCACACGTGGTGGGAGTCGATCCTCGGCTTGAACGTCAAGGCAGTGCAGGGAAAACAGGTTCCTCTGGAATGGACTGACATATCTGGGGGACTCTTGGAATGGTGGCACGACCCTGGAGTTCCTCTCGCCTTTCCTGTGGAGAGCGCCTCCTCTTGAGATGCGACGGGAACGCCGGGAATTCTTTCCCTACGAAACAGGGAAAGGATCCCTCATCTCGAGCTAGTAGGCGGAAAGGGGCTCCCCTGGATGTGTGCGGGAACGCACGTGCTTCCTCTCGAGTGGAGACGGGTATGTCGGGGAACTTCTTGAGTTGCAGCAAGGGTGTGAAGGACCCTTTGAAGTTCCAGTGGTTAGATGTGATTGGCCTCGAGAAGCCTCAGCGGAAATGGGCCTCATCTCGCCTGGAGGGCAAAACCTCCTGGATTTTCTCGAGTTGCGGCAGGTGCTCTCGACTTACGACGGGGACCTCAGGGACCCGCTCTGGTGGCCTCAGGAAAGGCCATTCCCCATGCGAGTTCCTCGGGGGCCTCTCGGGATTCCTCTCCCGTCGATGCCGGGGCCTAAGACCTTGTGTGGAGTCGGGGCCGGAACCTGAGGATTCCTCTCCAGTGCTGACATGGATCTTGGGGTACTTCTGGAGTCTCCCCAGGGGAGTCAGTCCTCGTCTCGAATGCGGGCATGCACTTGCGCTTTCCTCCAGAGCGGTAGCAGCAGTGTCACCCAGTCCGCAGCGTGGATCAAAGGATCTATGGTTTTCCCTCGAGTCTTTCCCACGAGGCTTTCCCACGAGGCTTTCCCACAGGGCTGTCCCACGTGCACACGTGGTGGGAGTAGATCCTCGGCTTGAACGTCAAGGCAGTGCAGGGAAAACAGGTTCCTCTGGAATGGACTGATACATCTGGGGGACTCTTGGAATGGTGTCACGACCCTGGAGTTCCTCTCGCCTTTCCTGTGGAGAGCACCTCCTCTTGAGATGCGACGGGAACGCCGGGAATTCTTTCCCTGCGAAACAGGGAAAGGATCCCTCATCTCAAGCTAGGAGGCGGAAACGGGGCTCCCCTGGATGTGTGCGGGAACGCACGTGCTTCCTCTCGAGTGGAGACGGGTATGTCGGGGAACTTCTTGAGTTGCAGCAAGGGTGTGAAGGACCCTTTGAAGTTCCAGTGGTTAGATGTGATTGGCCTCGAGAAGCCTCAGCGGAAATGGGCCTCATCTCGCCTGGAGGGCAAAACCTCCTGGATTTTCTCGAGTTGCGGCAGGTGCTCTCGACTTACGACGGGGACCTCAGGGACCCGCTCTGGTGGCCTCAGGAAAGGCCAGTCCCCATGCGAGTTCCTCGGGGGCCTCTCGGGATTCCTCTCCCGTCGATGCCGGGGCCTAAGACCTTGTGTGGAGTCGTGGCCGGAACCTGAGGATTCCTCTCCAGTGCTGACATGGATCTTGGGGTACTTCTGGAGTCTCCCCAGGGGAGTCAGTCCTCGTCTCGAATGCGGGCATGCACATGCGCTTTCCTCCAGAGCGGTAACAGCAGTGTCACGCAGTCCGCCGCGTGGTCAAAGGATCTATGGTTTTCCCTCGAGTCTTTCCCACGAGGCTTTCCAAAGAGGCTTTCCCACAGGGCTGTCCCACGTGCACACGTGGTGGGAGTCGATCCTCGGCTTGAACGTCAAGGCAGTGCAGGGAAAACAGGTTCCTCTGGAATGGACTGACATATCTGGGGGACTCTTGGAATGGTGTCTCGACCCTGGAGTTCCTCTCGCCTTTCCTGTGGAGAGCGCCTCCTCTTGAGATGCGACGGGAACGCCGGGAATTCTTTCCCTACGAAACAGGGAAAGGATCCCTCATCTCGAGCTAGGAGGCGGAAACGGGGCTCCCCTGGATGTTTGCGGGAACCCACGTGCTTCCTCTCGAGTGGAGACGGGTATGTCGGGGAACTTCTTGAGTTGCAGCAAGGGTGTGAAGGACCCTTTGGAAGTTCCAGTGGTTAGACGTGATTAGCCTCGAGAAGCAACAGCGGAAATGGGCCTCATCTCGCCTGGAGGGCAAAACCTCCTGGATTTTCTCGAGTTGCGGCAGGTGCTCTCGACTTACGACGGGGACCTCAGGGACCCGCTCTGGTGGCCTCAGGAAAGGCCAGTCCCCATGCGAGTTCCTCGGGGGCCTCTCGGGATTCCTCTCCCGTCGATGCCGGGGCCTAAGACCTTGTGTGGAGTCGGGGCCGGAACCTGAGGATTCCTCTCCAGTGCTGACATGGATCTTGGGGTACTTCTGGAGTCTCCCCAGGGGAGTCAGTCCTCGTCTCGAATGCGGGCATGCACTTGCACTTTCCTCCAGAGCGGTAACAGCAGTGTCACGCAGTCCTCCGCGTGGATCAAAGGATCTATGGTTTTCCCTCGAGTCTTTCCCACGAGGCTTTCCCACGAGGCTTTTCCACAGAGCTGTCCCACGTGCACACGTGGTGGGAGTCGATCCTCGGCTTGAACGTCAAGGCAGTGCATGGAAAACAGGTTCCTCTGGAATGGACTGACCCATCTGGGGGACGCTTGGAATGGTGGCACGACCCTGGAGTTCCTCTCGCCTTTCCTGTGGAGAGCGCCTCCTCTTGAGATGCGACGGGAACGCCGGGAATTCTTTCCCTACGAAACAGGGAAAGGATCCCTCATCTCGAGCTTGGAGGTGGAAACAGGGCTCCCCTGGATGTGTGCGGGACACCACGTGCTTCCTCTCGATTGGAGACGGGTATGTCGGGGAACTTCTTGAGTTGCAGCAATGGTGTGAAGGACCCTTTGGAAGTTCCAGTGGTTAGATGTGATTGGCCTCGAGAAGCCTCAGCGGAAATGGGCCTCATCTCACCTGGAGGGCAAAACCTCCTGGATTTTCTCGAGTTGCGGCAGGCACTCTCGACTTACGACGGGGACCTCAGGGACCCGCTCTGGTGGCCTCAGGAAAGGCCAGTCCCCATGCGAGTTCCTCGGGGGCCTCTCGGGATTCCTCTCCCGTCGATGCCGGGGCCTAAGACCTTGTGTGGACTCGGGGCCGGAACCTGAGGATTCCTCTCCAGTGCTGACATGGATCTTGGGGTTCTTCTGGAGTCTCCCCAGGGGAGTCAGTCCTCGTCTCGAATGCGGGCATGCACTTGCGCTTTCCTCCAGAGCGGTAGCAGCAGTGTCACCCAGTCCGCCGCGTGGATCAAAGGATCTATGGTTTTCCCTCGAGTCTTTCCCACGAGGCTTTCCCACGAGGCTTTCCCACAGGGCTGTCCCATGTGCACACGTTGTGGGAATCGATCCTCGGCTTGAACGTCAAGGCAGTGCAGGGAAAACAGGTTCCTCTGGAATGGACTGACATATCTGGGGGACTCTTGGAATGGTGGCACGACCCTGGAGTTCCTCTCGCCTTTCCTGTGGAGAGCGCCTCCTCTTGAGATGCGACGGGAACGCCGGGAATTCTTTCCCTACGAAACAGGGAAAGGATCCCTCATCTCGAGCTAGGAGGCGGAAACGGGGCTCCCCTGGATGTGTGCGGGACCCACGTGCTTCCTCTCGAGTGGAGACGGGTATGTCGGGGAACTTCTTGAGTTGCAGCAAGGGTGTGAAGGACCCTTTGAAGTTCCAGTGGTTAGATGTGATTGGCCTCGAGAAGCCTCAGCGGAAATGGGCCTCATCTCGCCTGGAGGGCAAAACTTCCTGGATTTTCTCGAGTTGCGGCAGGTGCTCTCGACTTACGACGGGGACCTCAGGGACCCGCTCTGGTGGCCTCAGGATAGGCCAGTCCCCATGCGAGTTCCTCGGGGGCCTGTCGGGATTCCTCTCCCTTCGATGCCGGGGCCTAAGACCTTGTGTGGAGTCGGTGCCGGAACCTGAGGATTCCTCTCCAGTGCTGACATGGATCTTGGGGTACTTCTGGAGTCTCCCCAGGGGAGTCAGTCCTCGTCTCGAATGCGGGCATGCACTTGCGCTTTCCTCCAGAGCGGTAGCAGCAGTGTCACGCAGTCCTCAGCGTGGATCAAAGGATCTATGGTTTTCCCTTGAGTCTTTCCCACGAGGCTTTCCCACGAGGCTTTCCCACAGGGCTGTCCCACGTGCACACGTGGTGGGAGTCGATCCTCGGCTTGAACGTCAAGGCAGTGCAGGGAAAACAGGTTCCTCTGGAATGGACTGACACATCTGGGGGACTCTTGGAATCGTGTCACGACCCTGGAGTTCCTCTCGCCTTTCCTGTGGAGAGCGCCTCCTCTTGAGATGCGACGGGAACGCCGGAAATTCTTTCCCTGCGAAACAGGGAAAGGATCCCTCATCTCGAGATAGGAGGCGGAAACGGGGCTCCCCTGGATGTGTGCGGGAACGCACGTGCTTCCTCTCTAGTGGAGACGGGTATGTCGGGGAACTTCTTGAGTTGCAGCAAGGGTGTGAAGGACCCTTTGAAGTTCCAGTGGTTAGATGTGATTGGCCTCGAGAAGCCTCAGCGGAAATGGGCCTCATTTCGCCTGGAGGGCAAAACCTCCTGGATTTTCTCGAGTTGCGGCAGGTGCTCTCGACTTACGACGGGGACCTCAGGGACCCGCTCTGGTGGCCTCAGGAAAGGCCAGTCCCCATGCGAGTTCCTCGGGGGCCTCTCGGGATTCCTCTCCCGTCGATGCCGGGGCCTAAGACCTTGTGTGGAGTCGTGGCCGGAACCTGAGGATTCCTCTCCAGTGCTGACATGGATCTTGGGGTACTTCTGGAGTCTCCCCAGGGGAGTCAGTCCTCGTCTCCAATGCGGGCATGCACATGCGCTTTCCTCCAGAGCGGTAGCAGCAGTGTCACGCAGTCCGCCGCGTGGATCAAAGGATCTATGGTTTTCCCTCGAGTCTTTCCCACGAGGCTTTCCCACGAGGCTTTCCCACATGGCTGTCCCACGTGCACACGTGGTGGGAGTCGATCCTCGGCTTGAACGTCAAGGCAGTGCAGGGAAAACAGGTTCCTCTGGAATGGACTGACATATCTGGGGGACTCTTGGAATGGTGTCTCGACCCTGGAGTTCCTCTCGCCTTTCCTGTGGAGAGCGCCTCCTCCTGAGATGCGACGGTAACGCCGGGAATTCTTTCCCTACGAAACAGGGAAAGGATCCCTCATCTCGAGCTAGGAGGCGGAAACGGGGCTCCCCTGGATGTTTGCGGGAACCCACGTGCTTCCTCTCGAGTGGAGACGGGTATGTCGGGGAAATTCTTGAATTGCAGCAATGTTGTGAAGGACCCTTTGGAAGTTCCAATGGTTAGATGTGATTGGCCTCGAGAAGCCTCAGCGGAAACGGGCCTCATCTCGCCTGGAGGGCAAAACCTCCTGGATTTTCTCGAGTTGCGGCAGGTGCTCTCGACTTACGACGGGGACCTCAGGGACCCGCTCTGGTGGCCTCAGGAAAGGCCAGTCCCCATGCGAGTTCCTCCGGGGCCTCTCGGGATTCCTCTCCCGTCGATGCCGGGGCCTAAGACCTTGTGTGGAGTCGGGGCCGGAACCTGAGGATTCCTCTCCAGTGCTGACATGGATCTTGGGGTACTTCTGGAGTCTCCCCAGGGGAGTCAGTCCTCGTCTCGAATGAGGGCATGCACTTGCGCTTTCCTCCAGAGCGGTAGCAGCAGTGTCACGCAGTCCGCAGCGTGGATCAAAGGATCTATGGTTTTCCCTCGAGTCTTTCCCACGAGGCTTTCCCACGAGGCTTTCCCACAGGGATATCCCACATGCACACGTGGTGGGAGTCGATCGTCGGCTTGAACGTCAATGCAGTGCAGGGAAAACAGGTTCCTCTGGAATGGACTGACACATCTGGGGGACTCTTGGAATGGTGGCATGACCCTGGAGTTCCTCTCGCCTTTCCTGTGGAGAGCGCCTCCTCTTGATATGCGACGGGAACGCCGGGAATTCTTTCCCTACGAAACAGGGAAAGGATCCCTCATCTCGAGCTAGGAGGCGGAAACGGGGCTCCCCTGGATGTGTGCGGGACCCCACGTGCTTCCTCTCGAGTGCAGACGGGTATGTCGGGGAACTTCTTGAGTTGCAGCAAGGGTGTGAAGGACCCTTTGGAAGTTCCAGTGGTTAGATGTGATTGGCCTCGAGATGCCTCAGCGGAAATGGGCCTCATCTCGCCTGGAGGGCAAAACCTCCTGGATTTTCTCGAGTTGCGGCAGGTGCTCTCGACTTACGACGGGAACCTCAGGGACCCGCTCTGGTGGCCTCAGGAAAGGCCAGTCCCCATGCGAGTTCCTCGGGGGCCTCTCGGGATTCTTCTCCCGTCGATGCCGGGGCCTAAGAACTTGTGTGGAGTCGGGGCCGGAACCTGAGGATTCCTCTCCAGTGCTGACATGTATCTTGGGGTACTTCTGGAGTCTCCCCAGGGGAGTCAGTCCTCGTCTCGAATGCGGGCATGCACTTGCGCTTTCCTCCAGAGCGGTAGCAGCAGTGTCACGCAGTCCGCCGCGTGGATCAAAGGATCTATGGTTTTCCCTCGAGTCTTTCCCACGAGGCTTTCCCACGAGGCTTTCCCCCAGGGCTGTCCCACGTGCACACGTGGTGGGAGTCGATCCTCGGCTTGAACGTAAAGGCAGTGCAGGGAAAACAGGTTCTTCTGGAATGGACTGACACATCTGGGGGACTCTTGGAATGGTGTCACGACCCTGGAGTTCCTCTCGCCTTTCCTGTGGAGAGCGCCTCCTCTTGAGATGCGACGGGAAGGCCGGGAATTCTTTCCCTACGAAACAGGGAAAGGATCCCTCATCTCGAGCTAGGAGGCGGAAACGGGACTCCCCTGGATGTGTGCGGGACCTCACGTGCTTCCTCTCGAGTGGAGACGGGTATGTCGGGGAACTTCTTGAGTTGCAGCAAGGGTGTGAAGGACCCTTTGGAAGTTCCAGTGGTTTGATGTGATGGGCCTCGAGAAGCCTCAGCGAAAATGGGCCTCATCTCGCCTGGAGGGCAAAACCTCCTGGATTTTCTCGAGTTGCGGCAGGTGCTCTCGACTTACGACGGGGACCTCAGGGACCCGCTCTGGTGGCCTCAGGAAAGGCCAGTCCCCATGCGAGTTCCTCGGGGGCCTCTCGGGATTCCTCTCCCATCGATGCCGGGGCCTAAGACCTTGTGTGGAGTCGGGGCCGGAACCTGAGGATTCCTCTCCAGTGCTGACATGGATCTTGGGGTACTTCTGGAGTCTCCCCAGGGGAGTCAGTCCTCGTCTCGAATGCGGGCATGCACTTGCGCTTTCCTCCAGAGCGGTAGCAGCAGTGTCACGCAGTCCGCCGCGTGGATCAAAGGATCTATGGTTTTCCCTCGAGTCTTTCCCACGAGGCTTTCCCACGAGGTTTTCCCACAGGGCTTTCCCACGTGCACACGTGGTGGGAGTCGATCCTCGGATTGAACGTCAAGGCAGTGCAGGGAAAACAGGTTCCTCTGGAATGGACTGACACATCTGGGGGACTCTTGGAATGGTGGCACGACCCTGGAGTTCCTCTCGCCTTTCCTGTGGAGAGCGCCTCCTCTTGAGATGCGACGGGATCGCCGGGAAATCTTTCCCTACGAAACAGGGAAAGGATCCCTCATCTCGAGCTATGAGGCGGAAACGGGGCTCCCCTGGATGTGTGCGGGACCCCACGTGCTTCCTCTCGAGTGGAGACGGGTATGTTGGGGAACTTCTTGAGTTGCAGCAAGGGTGTGAAGGACCCTTTGGAAGTTCCATTGGTTAGATGTGATTGGCCTCGAGAAGCCTCAGCGGAAATGGGCCTCATCTCGCCTGGAGGGCATAACCTCCTGGATTTTCTCGAGTTGCGGCAGGTGCTCTCGACTTACGACGGGGACCTCAGGGACCCGCTCTGGTGGCCTCAGGAAAGGCCAGTCCCCATGCGATTTCCTCGGGGGCCTCTCGGGATTCCTCTCCCCTCGATGCCGTGGCCTAAGACCTTGTGTTGAGTCGGGGCCGGAACATGAGGATTCCTCTCCAGTGCTGACATGGATCTTGGGGTACTTCTGGTGTCTCCCCAGGGGAGTCAGTCCTCGTCTCGAATGCGGGCATGCACTTGCGCTTTCCTCCAGAGCGGTAGCAGCAGTGTCACGCAGTCCGCCGCATGGATCAAAGGATCTATGGTTTTCCCTCGAGTCTTTCCCACGAGGCTTTCCCACGAGGCTTTCCCACAGGGCTGTCCCACGTGCACACGTGGTGGGAGTCGATCCTCGGCTTGAACGTCAAGGCAGTGCAGGGAAAACAGGTTCCTCTGGAATGGACTGACACATCTGGGGGACTCTTGGAATGGTGTCACGACCCTGGAGTTCCTCTCGCCTTTCCTGTGGAGAGCGCCTCCTCTTGAGATGCGACGGGAACGCCGGGAATTCATTCCCTACGAAACAGGGAAAGGATCCCTCATCTCGAGCTAGGAGGCGGAAACGGGCCTCCCCGGGATGTGTGCGGGACCCCACGTGCTTCCTCTCGAGTGGAGACGGGTATGTCGGGGAACTTCTTGAGTTGCAGCAATGGTTTGAAGGACCCTTTGGAAGTTCCAGTGGTTAGACGTGATTGGCCTCGAGAAGCCTCAGCGGAAATGGGCCTCATCTCGCCTGGAGGGCAAAACCTCCTGGATTTTCTCGAGTTGCGGCAGGTGCTCTCGACTTACGACGGGGACCTCAGGGACCCGCTCTGGTGGCCTCAGGAAAGGCCAGTCCCCATGCGAGTTCCTCGGGGGCCTCTCGGGATTCCTCTCCCGTCGATGCCGGGGCCTAAGACCTTGTGTGGAGTTGGGGCCGGAACCTGAGGATTCCTTTCCAGTGCTGACATGGATCTTGGGGTACTTCTGGAGTCTCCCCAGGGGAGTCAGTCCTCGTCTCGAATGCGGGCATGCACTTGCGCTTTCCTCCAGAGCGGTAGCAGCAGTGTCACGCAGTTCGTCGCGTGGATCAAAGGATCTATGGTTTTCCCTCGAGTCTTTCCCACGAGGCTTTCCCACGAGGCTTTCCCACAGGGCTGTCCCACGTGCACACGTGGTGGGAGTCGATCCTCGGCTTGAACGTAAAGGCAGTGCAGGGAAAACAGGTTCCTCTGGAATGGACTGACACATCTGGGGGACTCTTGGAATGGTGGCATGACCCTGGAGTTCCTCTCGCCTTTCCTGTGGAGAGCGCCTCCTCTTGAGATGCGACGGGAACGCCGGGAATTCTTTCCCTACGAAACAGGGAAAGGATCCCTCATCTCGAGCTAGGAGGCGGAAACGGGGCTCCCCTGGATGTGTGCGGGACACCACGTGCTGCCTCTCGAGTGTAGACGCGTATGTCGGGGAACTTCTTGAGTTGCAGCAAGGGTGTGAAGGACCCTTTGGAAAGTCCAGTGGTTAGATGTGATTGGCCTGGAGAAGCTTCAGCGGAAATGGGCCTCATCTCGCCTGGAGGGCAAAACCTCCTGGATTTTCTCGAGTTGCGGCAGGTGCTCTCGACTTACGACGGGGACCACAGGGACCCGCTCTGGTGGCCTCAGGAAAGGCCAGTCCCCATGCGAGTTCCTCGGGGGCTTCTCGGGATTCCTCTCCCGTCGATGCCGGGGCCTAAGACCTTGTGTGGAGTCGGGGCTGGAACCTGAGGATTCCTCTCCAGTGCTGACATGGATCTTGGGGTACTTCTGGAGTCTCCCCAGGGGAGTCAGTCTTCGTCTCGAATGCGGGCATGCATTGCGCTTTCCTCCAGAGCGTTAGCAGCAGTGTTACGCAGTCCGCCGCGTGGATCAAAGGATCTATGGTTTTCCCTCGAGTCTTTCCCACAAGGCTTTCCCACGAGGCTTTCCCACAGGGCTGTCCCACGTGCACACGTGGTGGGAGTCGATCCTCGGCTTGAACGTCAAGGCAGTGCAGGGAAAACAGGTTCCTCTGGAATGGACTGACTCATCTGGGGGACTCTTGGAATGGTGGCACGACCCTGGAGTTACTCTCGCCTTTCCTGTGGAGAGCGCCTCCTCTTGAGATGCGACGGGAACGCCGGGAATTCTTTCCCTACGAAACAGGGAAAGATCCCTCATCTCGAGCTAGGAGGCGGAAACGGGGCTCCCCTGGATGTGTGCAGGACACCACGTGCTTCCTCTCGAGTGCAGACGGGTATGTCTGGGAACTTCTTGAGTTGCAGCAATGGTGTGAAGGACCCTTTGGAAGTTCCAGTGGTTAGATGTGATTGGCCTCGAGAAGCCTCAGCGGAAATGGGCCTCATCTCGCCTGGAGGGCAAAACCTCCTGGATTTTCTCGAGTTGCGGCAGGTGCTCTCGACTTACGACGGGGACCTCAGGGAACCGCTCTGGTGGCCTCAGGAAAGGCCAGTCCCCATGCGAGTTCCTCGGGGGCCTCTCGGGATTCCTCTCCCGTCGATGCCGGGGCCTAAGACCTTGTGTGGAGTCGGGGCCGGAACCTGAGGATTCCTCTCCAGTGCTGACATGGATCTTGGGGTACTTCTGGAGTCTCCCTAGGGGAGTCAGTCCTCGTCTCGAATGCGGGCATGCACTTGCGCTTTCCTCCAGAGCGGTAGCAGTAGTGTCACTCAGTCCGCCGCGTGGATCAAAGGATGTTTGGTTTTCCCTCGAGTCTTTCCCACGAGGCTTTCCCACGAGGCTGTCCCACGTGCACACGTGGTGGGAGTCGATCCTCGGCTTGAACGTCAAGGCAGTGCAGGGAAAACAGGTTCCTCTGGAATGGACTGACACATCTGGGGGACTCTTGGAATGGTGGCACGACCTTGGAGTTCCTCTCGCCTTTCCTGTGGAGAGCGCCTCCTCTTGAGATGCGACGGGAACGCTGGGAATTCTTTCCCTACGAAACAGGGAAAGGATCCCTCATCTCGAGCTAGGAGGCGGAAACGGGGCTCCCCTGGATGTGTGCGGGACCCCACGTGCTTCCTCTCGAGTGGAGACGGGTATGTCGGGGAACTTCTTGAGTTGCAGCAAGGGTGTGAAGGACCCTTTGGAAGTTCCAGTGGTTAGACGTGATTAGCCTCGAGAAGCCTCAGCGGAAATGGGCCTCATCTCGCCTGGAGGGCAAAACCTCGTGGATTTTCTCGAGTTGCGGCAGGTGCTCTCGACTTACGACGGGGACCTCAGGGACCCGCTCTGGTGGCCTCAGGAAAGGCCAGTCCCCATGCGAGTTCCTCGGGGGCCTCTCGGGATTCCTCTCCCATCGATGCCGGGGCCTAAGACCTTGTGTGGAGTCGGGGCCGGAACCTGAGGATTCCTCTCCAGTGCTGACATGGATCTTGGGGTACTTCTGGAGTCTCCCCAGGGGAGTCAGTCCTCGTCTCGAATGCGGGCATGCACTTGCGCTTTCCTCCAGAGCGGTAGCAGCAGTGTCACGCAGTCCGCCGCGTGGATCAAAGGATCTATGGTTTTCCCTCGAGTCTTTCCCACGAGGCTTTCCCACGAGGTTTTCCCACAGGGCTTTCCCACGTGCACACGTGGTGGGAGTCGATCCTCGGATTGAACGTCAAGGCAGTGCAGGGAAAACAGGTTCCTCTGGAATGGACTGACACATCTGGGGGACTCTTGGAATGGTGGCACGACCCTGGAGTTCCTCTCGCCTTTCCTGTGGAGAGCGCCTCCTCTTGAGATGCGACGGGATCGCCGGGAAATCTTTCCCTACGAAACAGGGAAAGGATCCCTCATCTCGAGCTATGAGGCGGAAACGGGGCTCCCCTGGATGTGTGCGGGACCCCACGTGCTTCCTCTCGAGTGCAGACGGGTATGTCGGGGAACTTCTTGAGTTGCAGCAATGCTGTGAAGGTCCCTTTGGAAGTTCCAGTGGTTAGATGTGATTGGCCTCGAGAAGCCTCAGCGGAAATGGGCCTCATCTCGCCTGGAGGGCAAAACCTCCTGGATTTTCTCGAGTTGCGGCAGGTGCTCTCGACTTACGACGGGGACCTCAGGGACCCGCTCTGGTGGCCTCAGGAAAGGCCAGTCCCCATGCGAGTTCCTCGGGGGCCTCTCGGGATTCCTCTCCCGTTGATGCCGGGGCCTAAGACCTTGTGTGGAGTCGGTGCCGGAACCTGAGGATTCCTCTCCAGTGCTGACATGGATCTTGGGGTACTTCTGGAGTCTCCCCAGGGGAGTCAGTCCTCGTCTCGAATGCGGGCATGTATTGCGCTTTCCTCCAGAGCGTTAGCAGCAGTGTCACGCAGTCCGCCGCGTGGATCAAAGGATCTATGGTTTTCCCTCGAGTCTTTCCCACGAGGCTTTCCCACGAGGCTTTCCCACAGGGCTGTCCCACGTGCACACGTGGTGGGAGTCGATCCTCGGCTTGAACGTCAAGGCAGTGCAGGGAAAACAGGTTCCTCTGGAATGGACTGACACATCTGGGGGACTCTTGGAATGGTGGCACGACCCTGGAGTTCCTCTCGCCTTTCCTGTGGAGAGCGCCTCCTCTTGAGATGCGACGGGAACGCCTGGAATTCTTTCCCAACGAAACAGGGAAAGGATCCCTCATCTCGAGCTAGGAGGCGGAAACGGGGCTCCCCTGGATGTGTGCGGGACACCACGTGCTTCCTCTCGAGTGGAGACGGGTATGTCGGGGAACTTCTTGAGTTGCAGCAAGGGTGTGAAGGACCCTTTGGAAGTTCCAGTGGTTAGATGTGATTGGCCTCGAGAAGCCTCAGCGGAAATGGGCCTCATCTCGCCTGGAGGGCATAACCTCCTGGATTTTCTCGAGTTGCGGCAGGTGCTCTCGACTTACGACGGGGACCTCAGGGACCCGCTCTGGTGGCCTCAGGAAAGGCCAGTCCCCATGCGATTTCCTCGGGGGCCTCTCGGGATTCCTCTCCCCTCGATGCCGTGGCCTAAGACCTTGTGTTGAGTCGGGGCCGGAACATGAGGATTCCTCTCCAGTGCTGACATGAATCTTGGGGTACTTCTGGAGTCTCCCCAGGGGAGTCAGTCCTCGTCTCGAATGCGGGCATGCACTTGCGCTTTCCTCCAGAGCGGATTGCAGCAGTGTCACGCAGTCCGCCGCGTGGATCAAAGGATCTATGGTTTTCCCTCGAGTCTTTCCCACGAGGCTTTCCCACGAGGCTTTCCCACAGGGCTGTCCCACGTGCACACGTGGTGGGAGTCGATCCTCGGCTTGAACGTCAAGGCAGTGCAGGGAAAACAGGTTCCTCTGGAATGGACTGACACATCTGGGGGACTCTTGGAATGGTGGCATGACCCTGGAGTTCCTCTCGCCTTTCCTGTGGAGAGCGCCTCCTCTTGAGATGCGACGGGAACGCCGGGAATTCTTTCCCTACGACACAGGGAAAGGATCCCTCATCTCGAGCTAGGAGGCGGAAACGGGGCTCCCCTGGATGTGTGCGGGACCCACGTGCTTCCTCTCGAGTGGAGACGGGTATGTCGGGGAACATCTTGAGTTGCAGCAAGGGTGTGAAGGACCCTTTGGAAGTTCCAGTGGTTAGACGTGATTGGCCTCGAGAAGCCTCAGCGGAAATGGGTCTCATCTCGCCTGGAGGGCAAAACCTCCTGGATTTTCTCGAGTTGAGGCAGGTACTCTCGACTTACGACGGGGACCTCAGGGAACCGCTCTGGTGGCCTCAGGAAATTCCAGTCCCCATGCGAGTTCCTCGGGGTCCTCTCGGGATTCCTCTCCCGTCGATGCCGGGGCCTAAGACCTTGTGTGGAGTCGGGGCCGGAACCTGAGGATTCCTCTCCAGTGCTGACATGGATCTTGGGGTACTTCTGGAGTCTCCCCAGGGGAGTCAGTCCTCGTCTCGAATGCGGGCATGCACTTGCGCTTTCCTCCAGAGCGGTAGCAGCAGTGTCACGCAGTCCGCCGCGTGGATCAAAGGATCTATGGTTTTCCCTCGAGTCTTTCCCACGAGGCTTTCCCACGAGGCTTTCCCACAGGGCTGTCCCACGTGCACACGTGGTGGGAGTCGATCCTCGGCTTGAACGTCAAGGCAATGCAGGGAAAACAGGTTCCTCTGGAATGGACTGACACATCTGGGGGACTCTTGGAATGGTGTCACGACCCTGGAGTTCCTCTCGCCTTTGTGGAGAGCGCCTCCTCTTGAGATGCGAAGGGAACGCCGGGAATTCTTTCCCTATGAAACAGGGAAAGGATCCCTCATCTCGAGCTAGGAGGCGGAAAAGGGGCTCCCCTGGATGTGTGCGGGACACCACGTGCTTCCTCTCGAGTGGAGACGGGTATGTCGGGGAACTTCTTGAGTTGCAGCAATGGTGTGAAGGACCCTTTGGAAGTTCCAGTGGTTAGATGTGATTGGCCTCGAGAAGCCTCAGCGGAAATGGGCCTCATCTCGCCTGGAGGGCAAAACCTCCTGGATTTTCTCGAGTTGCGGCAGGTGCTCTCGACTTACGATGGGGACCTCAGGGAACCGCTCTGGTGGCCTCAGGAAAGGCCAGTCCCCATGCGAGTTCCTCGGGGGCGTCTCTGGATTCCTCTCCCGTCGATGCCGGGGCCTAAGACCTTGTGTGGAGTCGGTGCCGGAACCTGAGGATTCCTCTCCAGTGCTGACATGGATCTTGGGGTACTTCTGGAGTCTCCCCAGGGGAGTCAGTCCTCGTCTCGAATGCGGGCATGCACTTGCGCTTTCCTCCAGAGCGGTAGCAGCAGTGTCACGCAGTCCGCCGCGTGGATCAAAGGATCTATGGTTTTCCCTCGAGTCTTTCCCACGAGGCTTTCCCACGAGGCTTTCCCACAGGGCTGTCCCCCGTGCACACGTGGTGGGAATCGATCCTCTGCTTGAACGTCAAGGCAGTGCAGGAAAAACAGGTTCCTCTGGAATGGACTGACACATCTGGGGGACTCTTGGAATGGTGTCACGACCCTGGAGTTCCTCTCGCCTTTCCTGTGGAGAGCGCCTCCTCTTGAGATGCGACGGGAACGCCGGGAATTCTTTCCCTACGAAACAGGGAAAGGATCCCTCATCTCGAGCTAGGAGGCGGAAACAGGGCTCCCCTGGATGTGTGCGGGACCCCACGTGCTTCCTCTCGAGTGCAGACGGGTATGTCGGGGAACTTCTTGAGTTGCAGCAATGGTGTGAAGGACCCTTTGGAAGTTCCAGTGGTTAGATGTGATTGGCCTCGAGAAGCCTCAGCGGAAATGGGCCTCATCTCGCCTGGAGGGCAAAACCTCCTGGATTTTCTCGAGTTGCGGCAGGTGCTCTCAACTTACGACGGGGACCTCAGGGAACCGCTCTGGTGGCCTCAGGAAAGGCCAGTCCCCATGCGAGTTCCTCGGGGCCTCTCGGGATTCCTCTCCCGTCGATGCCGGGGCCTAAGACCTTGTGTGGAGTCGGGGCCGGAACCTGAGGATTCCTCTCCAGTGCTGACATGGATCTTGGGGTACTTCTGGAGTCTCCCCAGGGGAGTCAGTCCTCGTCTCGAATGCGGGCATGCACTTGCGCTTTCCTCCAGAGCGGTAGCAGCAGTGTCACGCAGTCCGCCGCGTGGATCAAAGGATCTATGGTTTTCCCTCGAGTCTTTCCCACGAGGCTTTCCCACGAGGCTTTCCCACAGGGCTGTCCCACGTGCACACGTGATGGGAGTCGATCCTCGGCTTGAACGTCAAGGCAGTGCAGGGAAAACAGGTTCCTCTGGAATGGACTGACACATCTGGGGGACTCTTGGAATGGTGGCACGACCCTGGAGTTCCTCTCGCCTTTCCTGTGGAGAGCGCCTCCTCTTGAGATGAGACGGGAACGCCGGGAATTCTTTCTCTACGAAACAGGGAAAGGATCCCTCATCTCGAGCTAGGAGGCAGAAACGGGGCTCCCCTGGATGTGTGCGGGACCCACGTGCTTCCTCTCGAGTGGAGACGGGTATGTCGGGGAACTTCTTGAGTTGCAGCAAGGGTGTGAAGGACCCTTTGGAAGTTCCAGTGGTTAGATGTGATTGGCCTCGAGAAGCCTCAGCGGAAATGGGCCTCATCTCGCCTGGAGGGCAAAACCTCCTGGATTTTCTCGAGTTGCGGCAGGTGCTCTCGACTTACGACGGGGACCTCAGGGACCCGCTCTGGTGGCCTCAGGAAAGGCCAGTCCCCATGCGAGTTCCTCGGGGGCCTCTCGGGATTCCTCTCCCGTCGATGCCAGGGCCTAAGACCTTGTGTGGAGTCGGGGCCGGAACCTGAGGATTCCTCTCCAGTGCTGACATGGATCTTGCGGTACTTCTGGAGTCTCCCCAGGGGAGTCAGTCCTCGTCTCGAATGTGGGCATGCACTTGCGCTTTCCTCCAGAGCGGTAGCAGCAGTGTCACGCAGTCCGCCGCGTGGATCAAAGGATCTATGGTTTTCCCTCGAGTCTTTCCCACGAGGCTTTCCCACGAGGCTTTCCCACAGGGCTGTCCCACGTGCACACGTGGTGGGAGTCGATCCTCGGCTTGAACGTCAAGGCAGTGCAGGGAAAACAGGTTCCTCTGGAATGGACTGACACATCTGGGGGACTCTTGGAATGGTGGCACGACCCTGGAGTTCCTCTCGCCTTTCCTGTGGAGAGCGCCTCCTCTTGAGATGCGACGGGAACGCCGGGAATTCTTTCCCTACGAAACAGGGAAAGGATCCCTCATCTCGAGCTAGGAGGCGGAGACGGGGCTCCCCTCGATGTGTGCGGGACTCCACGTGCTTCCTCTCGAGTGGAGACGGGTAGGTCGGGGAACTTCTTGAGTTGCAGCAATGGTGTGAAGGACCCTTTGGAAGTTCCAGTGGTTAGATGTGATTGGCCTCGAGAAGCCTCAGCGGAAATGGGCCTCATCTCGCCTGGAGGGCAAAACCTCCTGGATTTTCTCGAGTTGCGGTAGGTGCTCTCGACTTACGACGGGGACCTCAGGGACCCGCTCTGGTGGCCTCAGGAAAGGCCAGTCCCCATGCGAGTTCCTCGGGGGCCTCTCGGGATTCCTCTCCCGTCGATGCCGGGGCCTAAGACCTTGTGTGGAGTCGGGGCCGGAACCTGAGGATTCCTCTCCAGTGCTGACATGGACCTTGGGGTACTTCTGGAGTCTCCCCAGGGGAGTCAGTCCTCGTCTCGAATGCGGGTATGCACTTGCGCTTTCCTCCAGAGCGGTAGCAGCAGTGTCACGCAGTCCGCCGCGTGGATCAAAGGATCTATGGTTTTCCTTCGAGTCTTTCCCACGAGGCTTTCCCAGGAGGCTTTCCCTCAGGGCTGTCCCACGTGCACACGTGGTGGGAGGCGATCCTCGGCTTGAACGTCAAGGCAGTGCAGGGAAAACAGGTTCCTCTGGAATGGACTGACACATCTGGGGGACTCTTGGAATGGTGGCACGACCCTGGAGTTCCTCTCGCCTTTCCTGTGGAGAGCGCCTCCTCTTGAGATGCGACGGGAACGCCGGGAATTCTTTCTCTACGAAACAGGGAAAGGATCCCTCATCTCGAGCTAGGAGGCGGAAACGGGGCTCCCCTGGATGTGTGCGGGACCCACGTGCTTCCTCTCGAGTGGAGACGGGTATGTCGGGGAACTTCTTGAGTTGCAGCAAGGGTGTGAAGGACCCTTTGGAAGTTCCAGTGGTTAGATGTGATTGGCCTCGAGAAGCCTCAGCGGAAATGGGCCTCATCTCGCCTGGAGGGCAAAACCTCCTGGATTTTCTCGAGTTGCGGCAGGTGCTCTCGACTTACGACGGGGACCTCAGGGACCCGCTCTGGTGGCCTCAGGAAAGGCCAGTCCCCATGCGAGTTCCTCGGGGGCCTCTCGGGATTCCTCTCCCGTCGATGCCGGGGCCTAAGACCTTGTGTGGAGTCGGGGCCGGAACCTGAGGATTCCTCTCCAGTGCTGACATGGACCTTGGGGTACTTCTGGAGTCTCCCCAGGGGAGTCAGTCCTCGTCTCGAATGCGGGTATGCACTTGCGCTTTCCTCCAGAGCGGTAGCAGCAGTGTCACGCAGTCCGCCGCGTGGATCAAAGGATCTATGGTTTTCCTTCGAGTCTTTCCCACGAGGCTTTCCCACGAGGCTTTCCCTCAGGGCTGTCCCACGTGCACACGTGGTGGGAGGCGATCCTCGGCTTGAACGTCAAGGCAGTGCAGGGAAAACATGTTCCTCTGGAATGGACTGACATATCTGGGGGACTCTTTGAATGGTGGCACGACGCTGGAGTCCTCTCGCCTTTCCTGTGGAGAGCGCCTCCTCTTGAGATGCGACGGGAACGCCGGGAATTCTTTCCCTACGAAACAGGGAAAGGATCCCTCATCTCGAGCTAGGAAGCGGAAACGGGGCTCCCCTGGATGTGTGCGGGACCCTCGTGCTTCCTCTCGAGTGGAGACGGGTATGTCGGGGAACTTCTTGAGTTGCAGCAAGGGTGTGAAGGACCCTTTGGAATTTCCAGTGGTTAGACGTGATTAGCCTCGAGAAGCCTCAGCGGAAATGGGCCTCATCTCGCCTGGAGGGCAAAACCTCCTGGATTTTCTCGAGTTGTGGCAGGTGCTCTCGACTTACGACGGGGACCTCACGGACACTCTCTGGTGGCCTCAGGAAAGGCCAGTCCCCGTGCAAGTTCCTCGGGGGCCTCTCGGGATTCCTCTCCCGTCGATGCCAGGGCCTAAGACCTTGTGTGGAGTCGGGGCCGGAACCTGAGGATTCCTCTCCAGTGCTGACATGGATCTTGCGGTACTTCTGGAGTCTCCCCAGGGGAGTCAGTCCTCGTCTCGAATGTGGGCATGCACTTGCGCTTTCCTCCAGAGCGGTAGCAGCAGTGTCACGCAGTCCGCCGCGTGGATCAAAGGATCTATGGTTTTCCCTCGAGTCTTTCCCACGAGGCTTTCCCACGAGGCTTTCCCACAGGGCTGTCCCACGTGCACACGTGGTGGGAGTCGATCCTCGGCTTGAACGTCAAGGCAGTGCAGGGAAAACAGGTTCCTCTGGAATGGACTGACACATCTGGGGGACTCTTGGAATGGTGGCACGACCCTGGAGTTCCTCTCGCCTTTCCTGTGGAGAGCGCCTCCTCTTGAGATGCGACGGGAACGCCGGGAATTCTTTCCCTACGAAACAGGGAAAGGATCCCTCATCTCGAGCTAGGAGGCGGAGACGGGGCTCCCCTCGATGTGTGCGGGACTCCACGTGCTTCCTCTCGAGTGGAGACGGGTAGGTCGGGGAACTTCTTGAGTTGCAGCAATGGTGTGAAGGACCCTTTGGAAGTTCCAGTGGTTAGATGTGATTGGCCTCGAGAAGCCTCAGCGGAAATGGGCCTCATCTCGCCTGGAGGGCAAAACCTCCTGGATTTTCTCGAGTTGCGGTAGGTGCTCTCGACTTACGACGGGGACCTCAGGGACCCGCTCTGGTGGCCTCAGGAAAGGCCAGTCCCCATGCGAGTTCCTCGGGGGCCTCTCGGGATTCCTCTCCCGTCGATGCCGGGGCCTAAGACCTTGTGTGGAGTCGGGGCCGGAACCTGAGGATTCCTCTCCAGTGCTGACATGGACCTTGGGGTACTTCTGGAGTCTCCCCAGGGGAGTCAGTCCTCGTCTCGAATGCGGGTATGCACTTGCGCTTTCCTCCAGAGCGGTAGCAGCAGTGTCACGCAGTCCGCCGCGTGGATCAAAGGATCTATGGTTTTCCTTCGAGTCTTTCCCACGAGGCTTTCCCAGGAGGCTTTCCCTCAGGGCTGTCCCACGTGCACACGTGGTGGGAGGCGATCCTCGGCTTGAACGTCAAGGCAGTGCAGGGAAAACAGGTTCCTCTGGAATGGACTGACACATCTGGGGGACTCTTGGAATGGTGGCACGACCCTGGAGTTCCTCTCGCCTTTCCTGTGGAGAGCGCCTCCTCTTGAGATGCGACGGGAACGCCGGGAATTCTTTCTCTACGAAACAGGGAAAGGATCCCTCATCTCGAGCTAGGAGGCGGAAACGGGGCTCCCCTGGATGTGTGCGGGACCCACGTGCTTCCTCTCGAGTGGAGACGGGTATGTCGGGGAACTTCTTGAGTTGCAGCAAGGGTGTGAAGGACCCTTTGGAAGTTCCAGTGGTTAGATGTGATTGGCCTCGAGAAGCCTCAGCGGAAATGGGCCTCATCTCGCCTGGAGGGCAAAACCTCCTGGATTTTCTCGAGTTGCGGCAGGTGCTCTCGACTTACGACGGGGACCTCAGGGACCCGCTCTGGTGGCCTCAGGAAAGGCCAGTCCCCATGCGAGTTCCTCGGGGGCCTCTCGGGATTCCTCTCCCGTCGATGCCGGGGCCTAAGACCTTGTGTGGAGTCGGGGCCGGAACCTGAGGATTCCTCTCCAGTGCTGACATGGACCTTGGGGTACTTCTGGAGTCTCCCCAGGGGAGTCAGTCCTCGTCTCGAATGCGGGTATGCACTTGCGCTTTCCTCCAGAGCGGTAGCAGCAGTGTCACGCAGTCCGCCGCGTGGATCAAAGGATCTATGGTTTTCCTTCGAGTCTTTCCCACGAGGCTTTCCCACGAGGCTTTCCCTCAGGGCTGTCCCACGTGCACACGTGGTGGGAGGCGATCCTCGGCTTGAACGTCAAGGCAGTGCAGGGAAAACATGTTCCTCTGGAATGGACTGACATATCTGGGGGACTCTTTGAATGGTGGCACGACGCTGGAGTCCTCTCGCCTTTCCTGTGGAGAGCGCCTCCTCTTGAGATGCGACGGGAACGCCGGGAATTCTTTCCCTACGAAACAGGGAAAGGATCCCTCATCTCGAGCTAGGAAGCGGAAACGGGGCTCCCCTGGATGTGTGCGGGACCCTCGTGCTTCCTCTCGAGTGGAGACGGGTATGTCGGGGAACTTCTTGAGTTGCAGCAAGGGTGTGAAGGACCCTTTGGAATTTCCAGTGGTTAGACGTGATTAGCCTCGAGAAGCCTCAGCGGAAATGGGCCTCATCTCGCCTGGAGGGCAAAACCTCCTGGATTTTCTCGAGTTGTGGCAGGTGCTCTCGACTTACGACGGGGACCTCACGGACACTCTCTGGTGGCCTCAGGAAAGGCCAGTCCCCGTGCAAGTTCCTCGGGGGCCTCTCGGGATTCCTCTCCCGTCGATGCCGGGGCCTAAGACCTTGTGTGGAGTCGGGGCCGGAACCTGAGGATTCCTCTCCAGTGCTGACATGGATCTTGGGGTACTTCTGGAGTCTTCCTAGGGGAGTCAGTCCTCGTCTCGAATGCGGGCATGCACTTGTGCTTTCCTCCATAGAGGTAGCAGCAGTGTCACGCAGTGCGCCGCGTGGATCAAAGGATCTATGGTTTTCCCTCGTGTCTTTCCCACGAGGATTTCCCCCGAGACTTTCCCAAAGGGCTGTCCCACGTGCACACGTGGTGGGAGTGGATCCTCGGCTTGAACGTCAAGGCAGTGCAGGGAAAACAGGTTCCTCTGGAATGGACTGACACATCTGGGGGACTCTTGGAATGGTGGCACGACCCTGGAGTTCCTCTCGCCTTTCCTGTGGAGAGCGCCTCCTCTTGAGATGCGACGGGAACGCCGGGAATTCTTTCCCTACGAAACAGGGAAAGGATCCCTCATCTCGAGCAAGTAGGCGGAAACGGGGCTCCCCTGGATGTGTGCGGGACACCACGTGCTTGCTATAGAGTGGAGACGGGTATGTCGGGAAACTTCTTGTGTTGCAGCAAGGGTGTGAAAGACCCTTTGGAAGTTCCAGTGGTTAGATGTGATTGGCCTCGAGAAGCCTCAGCGGAAATGGGCCTCATCTCGCCTGGAGGGCAAAACCTCCTGGATTTTCTCGAGTTGCGGCAGGTGCTCTCGACTTACGACGGGGACCTCAGGGACCCGCTCTGGTGGCCACAGGAAAGGCCAGTCCCCATGCGACTTCCTCGGGGGCCTCTCGGGATTCCACTCCCGTCGATGCCGGGGCCGAAGACCTTGTGTGGAGTCGGGGCCGGAACCAGAGGATTCCTCTCCAGTGCTGACATGGATCTTGGGGTACTTCTGGAGTCTCCCCAGGGGAGTCAGTCCTCGTTTCGAATGCGGGCATGCACTTGCGCTTTCCTCCAGAGCGGTAGCAGCAGTGTCACGCAGTCCGCCTCGTGCATCAAAGGATCTATGGTTTTCCCTCGAGTCTTTCCCACGAGGCTTTCCCACGAGGCTTTCCCACAGGGCTGTCCCACGTGCACACGTGGTGGGAGTCGATCCTCGGCTTGAACGTCAAGGCAGTGCAGGGAAAACAGGTTCCTCTGGAATGGACTGACACATCTAGGGGACTCTTGGAATGGTGGCATGACCCTGGAGTTCCTCTCTCCTTTACTGTGGAGAGCGCCTCCTCTTGAGATGAGACGGGAACGCCGGGAATTCTTTCCCTACGAAACAGGGAAAGGATCCCTCATCTCGAGCTAGGAGGTGGAAACGGGGCTCCCCTGGATGTGTGCGGGACCCACGTGCTTCCTCTCGAGTGGAGACGGGTATGTCGGGGAACTTCTTGAGTTGCAGCAAGGGTGTGAAGGACCCTTTGGAAGTTCCAGTGGTTAGATGTTATTGGCCTCGAGAAGCCTCAGAGGAAATGGGCCTCATCTCGCCTGGAGGGCAAAACCTCCTGGATTTTCTCGAGTTGCGGCAGGTGCTCTCGACTTACGACGGGGACCTCAGGGACCCGCTCTGGTGGCCTCAGGAAAGGCCAGTCCCCATGCGAGTTCCTCGGGGGCCTCTCAGGATTCCTCTCCCGTCGATGCCGGGGCCTAAGACCTTGTGTGGAGTCGGGGCCGGAACCTGAGGATTCCTCTCCAGTGCTGACATGGATCTTGGTGTACTTCTGGAGTCTCCCCAGGGGAGTCAGTCCTCGTCTCGAATGCGGACATGCACTTGCGCTTTCCTCCAGAGCGGTAGCAGCAGTGTCACGCAGTCCGCCGCGTGGATCAAAGGATCTATGGTTTTCCCTCGAGTCTTTCCCACGAGGCTTTCCCACGAGGCTTTCCCACAGTGCTGTCCCACGTGCACACGTGGTGGGAGTGGATCCTCGGCTTGAACGTCAAGGCAGTGCAGGGAAAACAGGTTCCTCTGGAATGGACTGACACATCTGGGGGACTCTTGGAATGGTGGCACGACCCTGGAGTTCCTCTCGCCTTTCCTGTGTAGAGCGCCTCCTCTTGAGATGCGACGGGAACGCCGGGAATTCTTCCCCTACGAAACAGGGAAAGGATCCCTCATCTCGAGCTAGGAGGCGGAAACGGGGCTCCCCTGGATGTGTGCGGGACACCACGTGCTTGCTATCGAGTGGAGACGGGTATGTCGGGGAACTTCTTGAGTTGCAGCAAGGGTGTGAAGGACCCTTTGGAAGTTCCAGTGGTTAGATGTGATTGGCCTCGAGAAGCCTCAGCGGAAATGGGCCTCATCTCGCCTGGAGGGCAAAACTTCCTGGATTTTCTCGAGTTGCGGCAGGTGCTCTCGACTTACGACGGGGACCTCAGGGACCCGCTCTGGTGGCCTCAGGAAAGGCCAGTCCCCATGCGAGTTCCTCGGGGGCCTCTCGGGATTCCTCTCCCGTCAATGCCAGGGCCTAAGACCTTGTGTGGAGTCGGGGCCGAAACCTGAGGATTCGTCTCCAGTGCTGACATGGATCTTGGGGTACTTCTGGAGTCTCCCCAGGGGAGTCAGTCCTCGTCTCGAATGCGGGCATGCACTTGCTCTTTCCTCCAGAGCGGTAGCAGCAGTGTCAGGCAGTCCGCCGCGTGGATCAAAGGATCTATGGTTTTCCCTCGAGTCTTTCCCACGAGGCTTTCCCACGAGGCTTTCCCACAGGGCTGTCCCACGTGCACACGTGGTGGGAGTCGATCCTCGGCTTGAACGTCAAGGCAGTGCAGGGAAAACAGGTTCCTCTGGAATGGACTGACACATCTGGGGGACTCTTGGAATGGTGGCACGACCCTGGAGTTCCTCTCGCCTTTCCTGTGGAGAGCGTCTCCTCTTGAGATGGGACGGGAACGCCGGGAATTCTTTCCCTACGAAACAGGGAAAGGATCCCTCATCTCGAGCTAGGAAGCGGAAATGGGGCTCCCCTGGATGTTTTCCGGACCCCACGTGCTTCCTCTCGAGTGGAGACGGGTATGTCGGGGAACTTCTTGAGTTGCAGCAAGGGTGTGAAGGACCCTTTGGAAGTTCCAGTGGTTAGATGTGATTGGCCTCGTGAAGCCTCAGCGGAAATGGGCCTCATCTCGCCTGGAGGGCAAAACCTCCTGGATTTTCTCGAGTTGCGGCAGGTGCTCTCGACTTACGACGGGGACCTCAGGGACCCGCTCTGGTGGCCTCAGGAAAGGCCAGTCCCCATGCGACTTCCTCGGGGGCCTCTCGGGATTTCTCTCCCGTCGATGCCGGGGCCAAAGACATTGTGTGGAGTCGGGGCCGGAACCTGAGGATTCCTCTCCAGTGCTGACATGGATCTTGGGGTACTTCTGGAGTCTCCCCAGGGGAGTCAGTCCTCGTCTGGAATGCGGGCATGCACTTGCGCTATCCTCCAGAGCGGTAGCAGCAGTGTCAAGCAGTCCGCTGCGTGCATCAAAGGATCTATGGTTTTCCCTCGAGTCTTTCCCACGAGGCTTTCCCACGAGGCCTTCCCACAGGGCTGTCCCACGTGCACACGTGGTGGGAGTCGATCCTCGGCTTGAACGTCAAGGCAGTGCAGGGAAAACAGGTTCCTCTGGAATGGACTGACATATCTGGGGGACACTTTGGATGGTGGCACGACGCTGGAGTCCTCTCGCCTTTCCTGTGGAGAGCGCCTCCTCTTGAGATGCTACGGGAACGCCGGGAATTCTTTCCCTACGAAACAGGGAAAGGATCCCTCATCTCGAGCTAGGAGGCGGAAACGGGGCTCCCCTGGATGTGTGCGGGACCCTCGTGCTTCCTCTCGAGTGGAGACGGGTATGTCGGGGAACTTCTTGAGTTGCAGCAAGGGTGTGAAGGACCCTTTGGAATTTCCAGTGGTTAGACGTGATTAGCCTCGAGAAGCCTCAGTGGAAATGGGCCTCATCTCGCCTGGAGGGCAAAACCTCCTGGATTTTCTCGAGTTGCGGCAGGTGCTCTCGACTTAGGACCGGGACCTCAGGGACCCGCTCTGGTGGCCTCAGGAAAGGCCAGTCCCCATGCGAGTTCCTCGGGGGCCTCTCGGGATTCCTCTCCCGTCGATGCCGGGGCCTAAGACCTTGTGTGGAGTCGGGGCCGGAACCTGAGGATTCCTTTCCAGTGCTGACATGGATCTTGGGGTATTTCTGGAGTCTCCCCAGGGGAGTCAGTTCTCGTCTCGAATGCGGGCATGCACTTGCGCTTTCCTCCAGAGCGGTAGCAGCAGTGTCACGCAGTCCGCCGCGTGGATCAAAGGATCTATGGTTTTCCCTCGAGTCTTTCCCACGAGGCTTTCCCACGAGGCTTTCCACAGGGCTGTCCCACGTGCACACGTGGTGGGACTCGATCCTCGGCTTGAACGACAAGGCAATGCAGGGAAAACATGTTCCTCTGGAATGGACTGACATATCTGGGGGACTCTTTGAATGGTGGCACGACGCTGGAGTCCTCTCGCCTTTCCTGTGGAGAGCGCCTCCTCTTGAGATGCGACGGGAACGCCGGGAATTCTTTCCCTACGAAACAGGGAAAGGATCCCTCATCTCGAGCTAGGAGGCGGAAACGGGGCTCCCCTGGATGTGTGCGGGACCCTTGTGCTTCCTCTCGAGTGGAGACGGGTATGTCGGGGAACTTCTTGAGTTGCAGCAAGGGTGTGAAGGACCCTTTGGAATTTCCAGTGGTTAGACGTGATTAGCCTCGAGAAGCCTCAGCGGAAATGGGCCTCATCTCGCCTGGAGGGCAAAACCTCCTGGATTTTCTCGAGTTGCGGCAGGTGCTCTCGACTTACGACGGGGACCTCACGGACCCTCTCTGGTGGCCTCAGGAAAGGCCAGTCCCCATGCGAGTTCCTCGGGGGCCTCTCGGGATTCCTCTCCCGTCGATGCCGGGGCCTAAGACCTTGTGTGGAGTCGGGGCCGGAACCTGAGGATTCCTCTCCAGTGCTGACATGGATCTTGGGGTACTTCTGGAGTCTCCCCAGGGGAGTCAGTCCTCGTCTCGAATGCGGGCATGCACTTGTGCTTTCCTCCAGAGCGGTAGCAGCAGTGTCACGCAGTGCGCCGCGTGGATCAAAGGATCTATGGTTTTCCCTCTTGTCTTTCCCACGAGTATTTCCCCAGAGACATTCCCAAAGGGCTGTCCCACGTGCACACGTGGTGGGAGTCGATCCTCGGCTTGAACGTCAAGGCAGTGCAGGGAAAACAGGTTCCTCTGGAATGCACTGACACATCTGGGGGACTCTTGGAATGGTGGCACGACCCTGGAGTTCCTCTCGCCTTTCCTGTGGAGAGCGCCTCCTCTTGAGATGCGACGGGAACGCCGGGAATTCTTTCCCTACGAAACAGGGAAAGGATCCCTCATCTCGAGCAAGTAGGCGGAAACGGGGCTCCCCTGGATGTGTGCGGGACACCACGTGCTTGCTATCGAGTGGAGACGGGTATGTCGGGGAACTTCTTGAGTTGCAGCAAGGGTGTGAAAGACCCTTTGGAAGTTCCAGAGGTTAGATGTGATTGGCCTCGAGAAGCCTCAGCGGAAATGGGCCTCATCTCGCCTGGAGGGCAAAACCTCCTGGATTTTCTCGAGTTGCGGCAGGTGCTCTCGACTTACGACGGGGACCTCAGGGACCCGCTCTGGTGGCCTCAGGAAAGGCCAGTCCCCATGCGAGTTCCTCGGGGGCCTCTCGGGATTCCTCTCCCGTCGATGCCGGGGCCTAAGACCTTGTGTGGAGTCGGGGCCGGAACCTGAGGATTCCTCTCCAGTGCTGACATGGACCTTGGGGTACTTCTGGAGTCTCCCCAGGGGAGTCAGTCCTCGTCTCGAATGCGGGCATGCACTTGCGCTTTCCTCCAGAGCGGTAGCAGCAGTGTCACGCAGTCCGCCGCGTGGATCAAAGGATCTATGGTTTTCCCTCGAGTCTTTCGCACGAGGCTTTCCCACGAGGCTTTCCCACAGGGCTGTCCCACGTGCACACGAGGTGGGACTCGATACTCGGCTTGAACGTCAAGGCAGTGCAGGGAAAACAGGTTCCTCTGGAATGGACTGACACATCTGGGGGACTCTTGGAATGGTGGCACGACCCTGGAGTTCCTCTCGCCTTTCCTGTGGAGAGCGCCTCCTCTTGAGATGCGACGGGAACGCCGGGAATTCTTTCCCTACGAAACAGGGAAAGGATCCCTCATCTCGAGCTAGGAGACGGAATCGGGGCTCCCCTGGATGTGTGCGGGACCCACGTGCTTCCTCTCGAGTGGAGACGGGTATGTCGGGGAACTTCTTGAGTTGCAGCAAGGGTGTGAAGGACCCTTTGGAAGTTCCAGTGGTTAGACGTGATTAGCCTCGAGAAGCCTCAGCGGAAATGGGCCTCATCTCGCCTGGAGGGCAAAACCTCCTGGATTTTCTCAGGTTGCGGCAGGTGCTCTCGACTTACGACGGGGACCTCAGGGAACCGCTCTGGTGGCCTCAGGAAAGGCCAGTCCCCATGCGAGTTCCTCGGGGGCCTCTCGGGATTCCTCTCCCGTCGATGCCGGGGCCTAAGACCTTGTGTGGAGTCGGGGCCGGAACCTGAGGATTCCTCTCCAGTGCTGACATGGATCTTGGGGTACTTCTGGAGTCTCCCCAGGGGAGTCAGTCCTCGTCTCGAATGCGGGCATGCACTTGCGCTTTCCTCCAGAGCGGTAGCAGCAGTGTCACGCAGTCCGCCGCGTGGATCAAAGGATCTATGGTTTTCCCACGAGTCTTTCCCACGAGGCTTTCCCACGAGGCTTTCCCACAGGGCTGTCCCACGTGCACACGTGGTGGGAGTCGATCCTCGGTTGAACGTCAAGGCAGTGCAGGGAAAACAGGTTCCTCTGGAATGGACTGACACATCTGGGGGACTCTTGGAATGGTGTCACGACCCTGGAGTTCCTCTCGCCTTTCCTGTGGAGAGCGCCTCCTCTTGAGATGCGACGGGAACGCCGGGAATTCTTTCCCTACGAAACAAGGAAAGGATCCCTCATCTCGAGCTAGGAGGCGGAAACGGGGCTCCCCTGGATGTGTGCGGGACCCCACGTGCTTCCTCTCGAGTGGAGACGGGTATGTCGGGGAACTTCTTGAGTTGCAGCAATGGTGTGAAGGACCCTTTGCAAGTTCCAGTGGTTAGATGTGATTGGCCTCGAGAAGCCTCAGCGGAAATGGGCCTCATCTCGCCTGGAGGGCAAAACCTCCTGGATTTTCTCGAGTTGCGGCAGGTGCTCTCCACTTACGACCGGGACCTCAGGGAACCGCTCTGGTGGCCTCAGGAAAGGCCAGTCCCCATGCGAGTTCCTCGGGGGCCTCTCGGGATTCCTCTCCCGTCGATGCCGGGGCCTAAGACCTTGTGTGGAGTCGGGGCCGGAACCTGAGGATTCCTCTCCAGTGCTGACATGGATCTTGGGGTACTTCTGGAGTCTCCCCAGGGGAGTCAGTCCTCGTCTCGAATGCGGGCATGCACTTGCGCTTTCCTCCAGAGCGGTAGCAGCAGTGTCACGCAGTCCGCCTCGTGGATCAAATGATCTATGGTTTTCCCTCGAGTCTTTCCCACGAGGCTTTCCCACGAGGCTTTCCCACAGGGCTGTCCCACGTGCACACGTGGTGGGAGTCGATCCTCGGCTTGAACGTCAAGGCAGTGCAGGGAAAACAGGTTCCTCTGGAATGGACTGACACATCTGGGGGACTCTTGGAATGGTGGCAAGACCCTGGAGTTCCTCTCGCCTTTCCTGTGGAGAGCGCCTCCTCTTGAGATGCGACGGGAACGCCGGGAATTCTTTCCCTACGAAACAGGGAAAGGATCCCTCATCTCGAGCTAGGAGGCGGAATCGGGGCTCCCCTGGATGTGTGCGGGACCCCACGTGCTTCCTCTCGAGTGGAGACGGGTATGTCGGGGAACTTCTTGAGTTGCAGCAAGGGTGTGAAGGACCCTTTGGAAGTTCCAGCGGTTAGACGTGATTAGCCTCGAGAAGCCTCAGCGGAAATGGGCCTCATCTCGCCTGGAGGGCAAAACCTCTTGGATTTTCTCGAGTTGCGGCAGGTGCTCTCGACTTACGACGGGGACCTCAGGGACCCGCTCTGGTGGCCTCAGGAAAGGCCATTCCCCATGCGAGTTCCTCGGGGGCCTCTCGGGATTCCTCTCCCGTCGATGCCGGGGCCTAAGACCTTGTGTGGAGTCGGGGCCGGAACCTGAGGATTCCTCTCCAGTGCTGACATGGATCTTTGGGTACTTCTGGAGTCTCCCCAGGGGAGTCAGTCCTCGTCTCGAATGCGGGCATGCACTTGCGCTTTCCTCCAGAGCGGTAGCAGCAGTGTCACGCAGTCCGCCGCGTGGATCAAAGGATCTATGGTTTTCCGTCGACTCTTTCCCACGAGGCTTTCCCACGAGGCTTTCCCACAGGGCTGTCCCACGTGCACACGTGGTGGGAGTCGATCCTCGGCTTGAACGTCAAGGCAGTGCAGGGAAAACAGGTTCCTCTGGAATGGACTGTCACATCTGGGGGACTCTTGGAATGGTGGCATGACCCTGGAGTTCCTCTCGCCTTTCCTGTGGAGAGCGCCTCCTCTTGAGATGCGACGGGAACGCCGGGAATTCTTTCCCTACGAAACAGGGAAAGGATCCCTCATCTCGAGCTAGGAGGAGGAAACGGGGCTCCCCTGGATGTGAGCGGGACACCACGTGCTTCCTCTCGAGTGCAGACGGGTATGTCGGGGAACTTCTTGAGTTGCAGCAAGGGTGTGAAGGACCCTTTGGAAGTTCCAGTGGTTAGATGTGATTGGCCTCGAGAAGCCTCAGCGGAAATGGGCCTCATCTCGCCTGGAGGGCAAAACCTCCTGGATTTTCTCGAGTTGCGGCAGGTGCTCTCGACTTACGTCGGGGACCTCAGGGAACCGCTCTGGTGGCCTCAGGAAAAACGAGTCCCCATGCGAGTTCCACGGGGGCCTCTCGGGATTCCTCTCCCGTCGATGCCGGGGCCTAAGACCTTGTGTGGAGTCGGGGCCGGAACCTGAGGATTCCTCTCCAGTGCTGACATGGATCTTGGGGTACTTCAGGAGTCTCCCCAGGGGAGTCAGTCCTCGTCTCGAATGCGGGCAGGCACTTGCGCTTTCCTCCAGAGCGGTAGCAGCAGTGTCACGCAGTCCACCGCGTGGATCAAAGGATCTATGGTTTTCCCTCGAGTCTTTCCCACGAGGCTTTCCCACGAGGCTTTCCCACAGGGCTGTCCCACGTGCACACGTGGTGGGAGTCGATCCTCGGCTTGAACGTCAAGGCAGTGCAGGGAAAACAGGTTCCTCTGGAATGGACTGACACATCTGGGGGACTCTTGGAATGGTGTCACGACCCTGGAGTTCCTCTCGCCTTTCCTGTGGAGAGCGCCTCCTCTTGAGATGCGACGGGAACGCCGGGAATTCTTTCCCTACGAAACAGGGAAAGGATCCCTCATCTCGAGCTAGGAGGCGGAAACGGGGCTCCCCTGGATGTGTGCGGGACCCACGTGCTTCCTCTCGAGTGGAGTCGGGTATGTCGGGGAACTTCTTGAGTTGCAGCAAGGGTGTGAAGGACCCTTTGGAAGTTCCAGTGGTTAGACGTGATTAGCCTCAAGAAGCCTCAGCGGAAATGGGCCTCATCTCGCCTGGAGGTGAAAACCTCCTGGATTTTCTCGAGTTGCGGCAGGTGCTCTCGACTTACGACGGGGACCTCAGGGACCCGCTCTGGTGGCCTCAGGAAAGGCCAGTCCCCATGCGAGTTCCTCGGGGGCCTCTCGGGATTCCTCTCCCGTCGATGCCGGGGCCTAAGACCTTGTGTGGAGTCGGGGCCGGAACCTGAGGATTCCTCTCCAGTGCTGACATGGATCTTGGGGTACTTCTGGAGTCTCCCCAGGGGAGTCAGTCCTCGTCTCGAATGCGGGCATGCACTTGCGCTTTCCTCCAGAGCGGTAGCAGCAGTGTCACG
Source organism: Ovis canadensis (assembly GCF_042477335.2). Taxonomy (NCBI): domain Eukaryota; kingdom Metazoa; phylum Chordata; class Mammalia; order Artiodactyla; family Bovidae; genus Ovis; species Ovis canadensis. Next base: position 8,649,141 of record NC_091252.1, read on the forward strand.
CAGTCCGCCGCGTGCATCAAAGGATCTATGGTTTTCCCTCGAGACTTTCCCACGAGGCTTTCCCACGAGGCTTTCCCACAGGGCTGTCCCACGTGCACACGTGGTGGGAGTCGATCCTCGGCTTGAACGTCAAGGCAGTGCAGTGAAAACAGGTTCCTCTGGAATGGACTGACACATCTGGGGGACTCTTGGAATGGTGGCATGACCCTGGAGTTCCTCTCGCCTTTCCTGTGGATAGCGCCTCCTCTTGAGATGCGACGGGAACGCCGGGAATTCTTTCCCTACGAAACAGGGAAAGGATCCCTCATCTCGAGCTAGGAGGCGGAAACGGGGCTCCCCTGGATGTGTGCGGGACCCCACGTGCTTCCTCTCGAGCGCAGACGGGTATGTCGGGGAACTTCTCGAGTTGCAGCAAGGGTGCGAAGGACCCTTTGGAACTTCCAGTGGTTAGATGTGATTGGCCTCGAGAAGCCTCAGTGGAAATGGGCCTCATCTCGCCTGGAGGGCAAAACCTCCTGGATTTTCTCGAGTTGCGGCAGGTGCTCTCGACTTACGACGGGGACCTCAGGGACCCGCTCTGGTGGCCTCAGGAACGGCCAGTCCCCATGCGAGTTCCTCGGGGGACTCTCGGGATTCCTCTCCCGTCGATGCCGGGGCCTAAGACCTTGTGTGGAGTCGGGGCCGGAACCTGAGGATTCCTCTCCAGTGCTGACATGGATCTTGGGGTACTTCTGGAGTCTCCCCAGGGGAGTCAGTCCTCGTCTCGAATGCGGGCATGCACTTGCGCTTTCCTCCAGAGCGGTAGCAGCAGTGTCACGCAGTCCGCCGCGTGGATCAAAGGATCTATGGTTTTCCCTCGAGTCTTTCCCACGAGGCTTTCCCACGAGGCTTTCCCACAGGGCTGTCCCACGTGCACACGTGGTGGGAGTCGATCCTCGGCTTGAACGTCAAGGCAGTGCAGGGAAAACAGGTTCCTCTGGAATGGACTGACACATCTGGGGGACTCTTGGAATGGTGGCACGACCCTGGAGTTCCTCTCGCCTTACCTGTGGAGAGCGCCTCCTCTTGAGATGCGACGGGGACGCCGGGAATTCTTTCCCTACGAAACAGGGAAAGGATCCCTCATCTCTAGCTAGGGGGCGGAAACGGAGCTCCCCTGGATGTGTGCAGGACCCCACGTGCTTCCTCTCCAGTGGAGACGGGTATGTCGGGGAACTTCTTGAGTTGCAGCAAGGGTGTGAAGGACCATTTGGAAGTTCCAGTGGTTAGACGTGATTAGCCTCGAGAAGCCTCAGCGGAAATGGGCCTCATCTCGCCTGGATGGCAAAACCTCCTGGATTTTCTCGAGTTGCGGCAGGTGCTCTCGACTTACGACGGGGACCTCAGGGACCCGCTCTGGTGGCCTCAGGAAAGGCCAGTCCCCATGCGAGTTCCTAGGGGGCCTCTCGGGATTCCTCTCCCGTCGATGCCGGGGCCTACGACCTTGTGTGGAGTCGGGGCCCGAACGTGAGGATTCCTCTCCAGTGGTGACATGGATCTTGGGGTACTTCTGGAGTCTCCCCAGGGGAGTCAGTCCTCGTCTCGAATGCGGGCATGCACTTGCGCTTTCCTCCAGAGCGGTAGCAGCAGTGTCACGCAGTCCGCCGCGTGGATCAAAGGATCTGTGGTTTTCCCTCGAGTCTTTCCCACGAGGCTTTCCCACGAGGCTTTCCCACAGGGCTGTCCCACGTGCACACGTGGTGGGAGTCGATCCTCGGCTTGAACGTCAAGGCAGTGAAGGGAAAACAGGTTCCTCTGGAATGGACTGACACATCTGGGGCACTCTTGGAATGGTGTCACGACCCTGGAGTTCCTCTCGCCTTTCCTGTGGAGAGCGCCTCCTCTTGAGATGCGACGGGAACGCCGGGAATTCTTTCCCTACGAAACAGGGAAAGGATCCCTCATCTCGAGCTAGGAGGCGGAAACGGGGCTCCCCTGGATGTGTGCGGGACTTACGGACTTCCTCTCGAGTGGAGACGGGTATGTCGGGGAACTTCTTGAGTTGCAGCAAGGGTGTGAAGGACCCTTTGGAAGTTCCAGTGTTTAGACGTGATTAGCCTTGAGAAGCCTCAGCGGAAATGGGCCTCATCTCGCCTGGAGGGCAAAACCTCCTGGATTTCCTCGAGTTGCGGCAGGTGCTCTCGACTTACGACGGGGACCTCAGGGACCCGCTCTTGTGGCCTCAGGAAAGGCCAGTCCCCATGCGAGTTCCTCGGGGGCCTCTCGGGATTCCTCTCCCGTCGATGCCGGGGCCTAAGACCTTGTGTGGAGTCGGGGCCGGAACCTGAGGATTCCTCTCCAGTGCTGACATGGATCTTGGGGTACTTCTTGAGTCCCCCCAGGGGAGTCAGTCCTCGTCTCGAATGCGGGCATGCACTTGCGCTTTCCTCCAGAGCGGTAGCAGCAGTGTCACGCAGTCCGCCGCGTGGATCAAAGGATCTATGGTTTTCCCTCGAGTCTTTCCCACGAGGCTTTCCCACGAGGCTTTCCCACAGGGCTGTCCCACGTGCACACGTGGTGGGAGTCGATCCTCGGCTTGAACGTCAAGGCAGTGCAGGGAAAACAGGTTCCTCAGGAATGGACTGACAAATCTGGCGGACTCTTGGAATGGTGTCACGACCCTGGAGTTCCTCTCGCCTTTCCTGTGGAGAGCGCCTCCTCTTGAGATGCGATGGAACGCCTGGAATTCTTTCCCTACGAAACAGGGAAAGGATCCCTCATCTCGAGCTAGGAGGCGGAAACGGGGCTTCCCTGGATGTGTTCGGGACCCTCGTGCTTCCTCTCGAGTGGAGACGGGTATGTCGGGGAACTTCTTGAGTTGCAGCAATGGTCTGAAGGACCCTTTGGAAGTTCCAGTGGTTAGATGTGATTAGCCTCGAGAAGCCTCAGCGGAAATGGGCCTCATCTCGCCTGGAGGGCAAAAACTCCTGGATTTTCTCGAGTTGCGGCAGGTGCTCTCGACTTACGACGGGGACCTCAGGGACCCGCTCTGGTGGCCTCAGGAAAGGCCAGTCCCCATGCGAGTTCCTAGGGGGCCTCTCGGGATTCCTCTCCCGTCGATGCCGGGGCCTACGACCTTGTGTGGAGTCGGGGCCCGAACGTGAGGATTCCTCTCCAGTGCTGACATGGATCTTGGGGTACTTCTGGAGTCTCCCCAGGGGAGTCAGTCCTCGTCTCGAATGCGGGCATGCACTTGCGCTTTCCTCCAGAGCGGTAGCAGCAGTGTCACGCAGTCCGCCGCGTGGATCAAAGGATCTGTGGTTTTCCCTCGAGTCTTTCCCACGAGGCTTTCCCACGAGGCTTTCCCACAGGGCTGTCCCACGTGCACACGTGGTGGGAGTCGATCCTCGGCTTGAACGTCAAGGCAGTGAAGGGAAAACAGGTTCCTCTGGAATGAACTGACACATCTGGGGGACTCTTGGAATGGTGTCACGACCCTGGAGTTCCTCTCGCCTTTCCTGTGGAGAGCGCCTCCTCTTGAGATGCGACGGGAACGCCGGGAATTCTTTCCCTACGAAACAGGGAAAGGATCCCTCATCTCGAGCTAGGAGGCGGAAACGGGGCTCCCCTGGATGTGTGCGGGACTTACGGACTTCCTCTCGAGTGGAGACGGGTATGTCGGGGAACTTCTTGAGTTGCAGCAAGGGTGTGAAGGACCCTTTGGAAGTTCCAGTGTTTAGACGTGATTAGCCTCGAGAAGCCTCAGCGGAAATGGGCCTCATCTCGCCTGGAGGGCAAAACCTCCTGGATTTCCTCGAGTTGCGGCAGGTGCTCTCGACTTACGACGGGGACCTCAGGGACCCGCTCTGGTGGCCTCAGGAAAGGCCAGTCCCCATGCGAGTTCCTCGGGGGCCTCTCGGGATTCCTCTCCCGTCGATGCCGGGGCCTAAGACCTTGTGTGGAGTCGGGGCCGGAACCTGAGGATTCCTCTCCAGTGCTGACATGGATCTTGGGGTACTTCTTGAGTCCCCCCAGGGGAGTCAGTCCTCGTCTCGAATGCGGGCATGCACTTGCGCTTTCCTCCAGAGCGGTAGCAGCAGTGTCACGCAGTCCGCCGCGTGGATCAAAGGATCTATGGTTTTCCCTCGAGTCTTTCCCACGAGGCTTTCCCACGAGGCTTTCCCACAGTGCTGTCCCACGTGCACACGTGGTGGGAGTGGATCCTCGGCTTGAACGTCAAGGCAGTGCAGGGAAAACAGGTTCCTCTGGAATGGACTGACACATCTGGGGGACTCTTGGAATGGTGGCACGACCCTGGAGTTCCTCTCGCCTTTCCTTTGGAGAGCGCCTCCTCTTGAGATGCGACGGGAACGCCGGGAATTCTTTCCCTACGAAACAGGGAAAGGATCCCTCATCTCGAGCTAGGAGGCGTAAACGGGGCTCCCCTGGATGTGTGCGGGACACCACGTGCTTGCTATCGAGTGGAGACGGGTATGTCGGGGAACTTCTTGAGTTGCAGCAAGGGTGTGAAGGACCCTTTGGAAGTTCCAGTGGTTAGATGTGATTGGCCTCGAGAAGCCTCAGCGGAAATGGGCCTCATCTCGCCTGGAGGGCAAAACCTCCTGGATTTTCTCGAGTTGCGGCAGGTGCTCTCGACTTACGACGGGGACCTCAGGGACCCGCTCTGGTGGCCTCAGGAAAGGCCAGTCCCCATGCGAGTTCCTCGGGGGCCTCTCGGGATTCCTCTCCCGTCAATGCCAGGGCCTAAGACCTTGTGTGGAGTCGGGGCCGGAACCTGAGGATTCCTCTCCAGTGCTGACATGGATCTTTGGGTACTTCTGGAGTCTCCCCAGGGGAGTCAGTCCTCGTCTCGAATGCGGGCATGCACTTGCGTTTTCCTCCAGAGCGGTAGCAGCAGTGTCACGCTGTCCGCAGCGTGGATCAAAGGATCTATGGTTTTCCCTCGAGTCTTTCCCACGAGGCTTTCCCACGAGGCTTTCCCACAGGGCTGTCCCACGTGCACACGTGGTGGGAGTCGATCCTCGGCTTGAACGTCAAGGCAGTGCAGGGAAAACAGGTTCCTCTGGAATGGACTGACACATCTGGGGGACTCTTGGAATGGTGGCATGACCCTGGAGTTCCTCTCGCCTTTCCTGTGGAGAGCGCCTCCTCTTGAGATGCGACGGGAACGCCGGGAATTCTTTCCCTACGAAACAGGGAAAGGATCCCTCATCTCGAGCTAGGAGGAGGAAACGGGGCTCCCCTGGATGTGAGCGGGACACCACGTGCTTCCTCTCGAGTGCAGACGGGTATGTCGGGGAACTTCTTGAGTTGCAGCAAGGGTGTGAAGGACCCTTTGGAAGTTCCAGTGGTTAGATGTGATTGGCCTCGAGAAGCCTCAGCGGAAATGGGCCTCATCTCGCCTGGAGGGCAAAACCTCCTGGATTTTCTCGAGTTGCGGCAGGTGCTCTCGACTTACGTCGGGGACCTCAGGGAACCGCTCTGGTGGCCTCAGGAAAAACCAGTCCCCATGCGAGTTCCACGGGGGCCTCTCGGGATTCCTCTCCCGTCGATGCCGGGGCCTAAGACCTTGTGTGGAGTCTGGGCCGGAACCTGAGGATTCCTCTCCAGTGCTGACATGGATCTTGGGGTACTTCAGGAGTCTCCCCAGGGGAGTCAGTCCTCGTCTCGAATGCGGGCAGGCACTTGCGCTTTCCTCCAGAGCGGTAGCAGCAGTGTCACGCAGTCCGCCGCGTGGATCAAAGGATCTATGGTTTTCCCTCGAGTCTTTCCCACGAGGCTTTCCCACGAGGCTTTCCCACAGGGCTGTCCCACGTGCACACGTTGTGGGAGTCGATCCTCGGCTTGAACGTCAAGGCAGTGCAGGGAAAACAGGTTCCTCTGGAATGGACTGACACATCTGGGGGACTCTTGGAATGGTGTCACGACCCTGGAGTTCCTCTCGCCTTTCCTGTGGAGAGCGCCTCCTCTTGAGATGCGACGGGAACGCCGGGAATTCTTTCCCTACGAAACAGGGAAAGGATCCCTCATCTCGAGCTAGGAGGCGGAAACTTGGCTCCCCTGGATGTGTGCGGGACCCACGTGCTTCCTCTCGAGTGGAGTCGGGTATGTCGGGGAACTTCTTGAGTTGCAGCAAGGGTGTGAAGGACCCTTTGGAAGTTCCAGTGGTTAGACGTGATTAGCCTCAAGAAGCCTCAGCGGAAATGGGCCTCATCTCGCCTGGAGGTGAAAACCTCCTGGATTTTCTCGAGTTGCGGCAGGTGCTCTCGACTTACGACGGGGACCTCAGGGACCCGCTCTGGTGGCCTCAGGAAAGGCCAGTCCCCATGCGAGTTCCTCGGGGGCCTCTCGGGATTCCTCTCCCGTCGATGCCGGGGCCTAAGACCTTGTGTGGAGTCGGGGCCGGAACCTGAGGATTCCTCTCCAGTGCTGACATGGATCTTGGGGTACTTCTGGAGTCTCCCCAGGGGAGTCAGTCCTCGTCTCGAATGCGGGCATGCACTTGCGCTTTCCTCCAGAGCGGTAGCAGCAGTGTCACGCAGTCCGCCGCGTGCATCAAAGGATCTATGGTTTTCCCTCGAGACTTTCCCACGAGGCTTTCCCACGAGGCTTTCCCACAGGGCTGTCCCACGTGCACACGTGGTGGGAGTCGATCCTCGGCTTGAACGTCAAGGCAGTGCAGGGAAAACAGGTTCCTCTGGAATGGACTGACACATCTGGGGGACTCTTGGAATGGTGGCATGACCCTGGAGTTCCTCTCGCCTTTCCTGTGGATAGCGCCTCCTCTTGAGATGCGACGGGAACGCCGGGAATTCTTTCCCTACGAAACAGGGAAAGGATCCCTCATCTCGAGCTAGGAGGCGGAAACGGGGCTCCCCTGGATGTGTGCGGGACCCCACGTGCTTCCTCTCGAGCGCAGACGGGTATGTCGGGGAACTTCTCGAGTTGCAGCAAGGGTGCGAAGGACCCTTTGGAACTTCCAGTGGTTAGATGTGATTGGCCTCGAGAAGCCTCAGTGGAAATGGGCCTCATCTCGCCTGGAGGGCAAAACCTCCTGGATTTTCTCGAGTTGCGGCAGGTGCTCTCGACTTACGACGGGGACCTCAGGGACCCGCTCTGGTGGCCTCAGGAACGGCCAGTCCCCATGCGAGTTCCTCGGGGGACTCTCGGGATTCCTCTCCCGTCGATGCCGGGGCCTAAGACCTTGTGTGGAGTCGGGGCCGGAACCTGAGGATTCCTCTCCAGTGCTGACATGGATCTTGGGGTACTTCTGGAGTCTCCCCAGGGGAGTCAGTCCTCGTCTCGAATGCGGGCATGCACTTGCGCTTTCCTCCAGAGCGGTAGCAGCAGTGTCACGCAGTCCGCCGCGTGGATCAAAGGATCTGTGGTTTTCCCTCGAGTCTTTCCCACGAGGCTTTCCCACGAGGCTTTCCCACAGGGCTGTCCCACGTGCACACGTGGTGGGAGTCGATCCTCGGCTTGAACGTCAAGGCAGTGCAGGGAAAACAGGTTCCTCTGGAATGGACTGACACATCTGGGGGACTCTTGGAATGGTGGCACGACCCTGGAGTTCCTCTCGCCTTTCCTTTGGAGAGCGCCTCCTCTTGAGATGCGACGGGAACGCCGGGAATTCTTTCCCTACGAAACAGGGAAAGGATCCCTCATCTCGAGCTAGGAGGCGTAAACGGGGCTTCCCTGGATGTGTGCGGGACACCACGTGCTTGCTATCGAGTGGAGACGGGTATGTCGTGGAACTTCTTGAGTTGCAGCAAGGGTGTGAAGGACCCTTTGGAAGTTCCAGTGGTTAGATGTGATTGGCCTCGAGAAGCCTCAGCGGAAATGGGCCTCATCTCGCCTGGAGGGCAAAACCTCCTGGATTTTCTCGAGTTGCGGCAGGTGCTCGCGACTTACGACGGGGACCTCAGGGACCCGCTCTGGTGGCCTCAGGAAAGGCCAGTCCCCATGCGAGTTCCTCGTGGGCCTCTCGGGATTCCTCTCCCGTCAATGCCAGGGCCTAAGACCTTGTGTGGAGTCGGGGCCGGAACCTGAGGATTCCTCTCCAGTGCTGACATGGATCTTGGGGTACTTCTGGAGTCTCCCCAGGGGAGTCAGTCCTCGTCTCGAATGCGGGCATGCACTTGCGCTTTCCTCCAGAGCGGTAGCAGCAGTGTCACGCTGTCCGCAGCGTGGATCAAAGGATCTATGGTTTTCCCTCGAGTCTTTCCCACGAGGCTTTCCCACGAGGCTTTCCCACAGAGCTGTCCCACGTGCACACGTGGTGGGAGTCGATCCTCGGCTTGAACGTCAAGGCAGTGCAGGGAAAACAGGTTCCTCTGGAATGGACTGACACATCTGGGGGACTCTTGGAATGGTGGCACGACCCTGGAGTTCCTCTCGCCTTTCCTGTGGAGAGCGCCTCCTCTTGAGATGGGACGGGAACGACGGGAATTCTTTCCCTACGAAACAGGGAAAGGATCCCTCATCTCGAGCTAGGAAGCGGAAATGGGGCTCCCCTGGATGTTTGCCGGACCCTACGTGCTTCCTCTCGAGTGGAGACGGGTATGTCGGGGAACTTCTTGAGTTGCAGCAACGGTGTGAAGGACCCTTTGGAAGTTCCAGTGGTTAGATGTGATTGGCCTCGTGAAGCCTCAGCGGAAATGGGCCTCATCTCGCCTGGAGGGCAAAACCTCCTGGATTTTCTCGAGTTACGGCAGGTGCTCTCGACTTACGACGGGGACCTCAGGGACCCGCTCTGGTGGCCTCAGGAAAGGCCAGTCCCCATGCGACTTCCTCGGGGGCCTCTCGGGATTCCTCTCCCGTCGATGCCGGGGCCTAAGACCTTGTGTGGAATCGGGGCCGGAACCTGAGGATTCCTCTCCAGTGCTGACATGGATCTTGGGGTACTTCTGGAGTCTCCCCAGGGGAGTCAGTCCTCGTCTGGAATGCGGGCATGCACTTGCGCTATCCTCCAGAGCGGTAGCAGCAGTGTCAAGCAGTCCGCCGCGTGCATCAAAGGATCTATGTTTTTCCCTCGAGTCTTTCACACGAGGCCTTCCCACAGGGCTGTCCCACGTGCACACGAGGTGGGAGACGATCCTCGGCTTGAACGTCAAGGCAGTGCAGGGAAAACAGGTTCCTCTGGAATGGACTGACATATCTGGGGACACTTTGGATGGTGGCACGACGCTGGAGTCCTCTCGCCTTTCCTGTGGAGAGCGCCTCCTCTTGAGATGCGACGGGAACGCCGGGAATTCTTTCCCTAAGAAACAGGGAAAGGATCCCTCATCTCGAGCTAGGAGGCGGAATCGGGGCTCCCCTGGATGTGTGCGGGACCCCACGTGCTTCCTCTCGAGTGGAGACGGGTATGTCGGGGAACTTCTTGAGTTGCAGCAAGGGTGTGAAGGACCCTTTGGAAGTTCCAGTGGTTAGATGTGATTGGCCTCGAGAAGCCTCAGCGGAAATGGACCTCATCTCGCCTGGAGGGCAAAACCTCCTGGATTTTCTCGAGTTGCGGCAGGTGCTCTCGACTTACGACGGGGACGTCAGGGACCCGCTCTGGTGGCCTCAGGAAAGGCCAGTCCCCATGCGAGTTCCTCGGGGGCCTCTCGGGATTCCTCTCCCGTCGATGCCGGGGCCTAAGACCTTGTGTGGAGTCGGGGCCGGAACCTGAGGATTCCTCTCCAGTGCTGACAGGGATCTTGGGGTACTTCTGGAGTCTCCCCAGGGGAGTCAGTCCTCGTCTCGAATGCGGGCATGCACTTGCGCTTTCCTCCAGAGCGGTAGCAGCAGTGTCACGCAGTCCGCCGCGCGGATCAAAGGATCTATGGTTTTCCCTCGAGTCTTTCCCACGAGGCTTTCCCACGAGGCTTTCCCACAGGGCTGTCCCACGTGCACACGTGGTGGGAGTCGATCCTCGGCTTGAACGTCAAGGCAGTGCAGGGAAAACAGGTTCCTCTGGAATGGACTGACACATCTGGGGGACTCTTGGAATGGTGGCATGACCCGGGAGTTCCTCTCGCCTTTCCTGTGGAGAGCGCCTCCTCTTGAGATGCGACGGGAACGCCGGGAATTCTTTCCCTACGAAACAGGGAAAGGATCCCTCCTCTCAAGCTAGGAGGCGGAAACGGGGCTCCCCTGGATGTGTGCGGGACCCCACGTGTTTCCTCTCGAGTGGAGACGGGTATGTCGGGGAACTTCTTGAGTTGCAGCAAGGGTGTGAAGGACCTTTTGGAAGTTCCAGTGGTTAGATGTGATTTTCCTCGAGAAGCCTCAGCGGAAATGGGCCTCATCTCGCCTGGAGGGCAAAACCTCCTGGATTTTATCGAGTTTCGGCAGGTGCTCTCGACTTACGACGGGGACGTCAGGGACCCGCTCTGGTGGCCTCAGGAAAGGCCAGTCCCCATGCGAGTTCCTCGAGGGCCTCTCGGGATTCCTCTCCCGTCGATGCCGGGGCCTAAGACCTTGTGTGGAGTCGGGGCCGGAACCTGAGTATTCCTCTCCAGTGCTGACATGGATCTTTGGGTACTTCTGGAGTCTCCCCAGGGGAGTCAGTCCTCGTCTCGAATGCGGGCATGCACTTGCGCTTTCCTCCAGAGCGGTAGCAGCAGTGTCACGCAGTCCGCCGCGTGGATCAAAGGATCTATGGTTTTCCCTCGAGTCTTTCCCACGAGGCTTTCCCACGAGGCTTTCCCACAGGGCTGTCCCACGTGCACACGTGGTGGGAGTCGATCCTCGGCTTGAACGTCAAGGCAGTGCAGGGAAAACAGGTTCCTCTGGAATGGACTGACACATCTGGGGGACTCTTGGAATGGTGGCACGACCCTGGAGTTCCTCTCGCCTTTCCTGTGGAGAGCGCCTCCTCTTGAGATGCGACGGGGACGCCGGGAATTCTTTCCCTACGAAACAGGGAAAGGATCCCTCATCTCTAGCTAGGGGGCGGAAACAGAGCTCCCCTGGATGTGTGCAGGACCCCACGTGCTTCCTCTCGAGTGGAGACGGGTATGTCGGGGAACTTCTTGAGTTGCAGCAAGGGTGTGAAGGACCATTTGGAAGTTCCAGTGGTTAGACGTGATTAGCCTCGAGAAGCCTCAGCGGAAATGGGCCTCATCTCGCCTGGAGGGCAAAACCTCCTGGATTTTCTCGAGTTGCGGCAGGTGCTCTCGACTTACGACGGGGACCTCAGGGACCCGCTCTGGTGGCCTCAGGAAAGGCCAGTCCCCATGCGAGTTCCTCTGGGGATTCCTCTCCCGTCGATGCCGGGGCCTAAGACCTTGTGTGGAGTCGGGGCCGGAACCTGAGGATTCCTCTCCAGTGCTGACATGGATCTTGGGGTACTTCTGGAGTCTCCCCAGGGGAGTCAGTCCTCGTTTCGAATGCGGGCATGCACTTGGGCTTTCCTCCAGAGCGGCAGCGGCAGTGTAACGCAGTCCGCCGCGTGCATCAAAGGATCTATGGTTTTCCGTCGATTCTTTCCCACGAGGCTTTCCCACGAGGCTTTCCCACAGGGCTGTCCCACGTGCACACGTGGTGGGAGTCGATCCTCGGCTTGAACGTCAAGGCAGTGCATGGAAAACAGGTTCCTCTGGAATGGACTGACACATCTGGGGGACTCTTGGAATGGTGGCACGACCCTGGAGTTCCTCTCGCCTTTCCTGTGGAGAGCGCCTCCTCTTGAGATGCGACGGGAACGCCGGGAATTCGTTCCCTACGAAACAGGGAAAGGATCCCTCATCTCGAGCTAGGAGGCGGAAACGGGGCTCCCCTGGATGTGGGCGGGACACCACGTGCTTCCTCTCGAGTGGAGACGGGTATGTCGGGGAACTTCTTGAGTTGCAGCAAGGGTGTGAAGGACCCTTTGGAAGTTCCAGTGTTTAGACGTGATTAGCCTCGAGAAGCCTCAGCGGAAATGGGCCTCATCTCGCCTGGAGGGCAAAACCTCCTGGATTTCCTCGAGTTGCGGCAGGTGCTCTCGACTTACGACGGGGACCTCAGGGACCCGCTCTGGTGGCCTCAGGAAAGGCCAGTCCCCATGCGAGTTCCTCGGGGGCCTCTCGGGATTCCTCTCCCGTCGATGCCGGGGCCTAAGACCTTGTGTGGAGTCGGGGCCGGAACCTGAGGATTCCTCTCCAGTGCTGACATGGATCTTGGGGTACTTCTTGAGTCCCCCCAGGGGAGTCAGTCCTCGTCTCGAATGCGGGCATGCACTTGCGCTTTCCTCCAGAGCGGTAGCAGCAGTGTCACGCAGTCCGCCGCGTGGATCAAAGGATCTATGGTTTTCCCTCGAGTCTTTCCCACGAGGCTTTCCCACGAGGCTTTCCCACAGGGCTGTCCCACGTGCACACGTGGTGGGAGTCGATCCTCGGCTTGAAAGTCAAGGCAGTGCAGGGAAAACAGGTTCCTCAGGAATGGACTGACAAATCTGGCGGACTCTTGGAATGGTGTCACGACCCTGGAGTTCCTCTCGCCTTTCCTGTGGAGAGCGCCTCCTCTTGAGATGCGATGGAACGCCTGGAATTCTTTCCCTACGAAACAGGGAAAGGATCCCTCATCTCGAGCTAGGAGGCGGAAACGGGGCTTCCCTGGATGTGTTCGGGACCCTCGTGCTTCCACTCGAGTGGAGACGGGTATGTCGGGGAACTTCTTGAGTTGCAGCAATGGTCTGAAGGACCCTTTGGAAGTTCCAGTGGTTAGAGGTGATTAGCCTCGAGAAGCCTCAGCGGAAATGGGCCTCATCTCGCCTGGAGGGCAAAAACTCCTGGATTTTCTCGAGTTGCGGCAGGTGCTCTCGACTTACGACGGGGACCTCAGGGAACCGCTCTGGTGGCCTCAGGAAAGGCCAGTCCCCATGCGAGTTCCTAGGGGGCCTCTCGGGATTCCTCTCCCGTCGATGCCGGGGCCTACGACCTTGTGTGGAGTCGGGGCCCGAACGTGAGGATTCCTCTCCAGTGCTGACATGGATCTTGGGGTACTTCTGGAGTCTCCCCAGGGGAGTCAGTCCTCGTCTCGAATGCGGGCATGCACTTGCGCTTTCCTCCAGAGCGGTAGCAGCAGTGTCACGCAGTCCGCCGCGTGGATCAAAGGATCTGTGGTTTTCCCTCGAGTCTTTCCCACGAGGCTTTCCCACGAGGCTTTCCCACAGGGCTGTCCCACGTGCACACGTGGTGGGAGTCGATCCTCGGCTTGAACGTCAAGGCAGTGAAGGGAAAACAGGTTCCTCTGGAATGGACTGACACATCTGGGGGACTCTTGGAATGGTGTCACGACCCTGGAGTTCCTCTCGCCTTTCCTGTGGAGAGCGCCTCCTCTTGAGATGCGACGGGAACGCCGGGAATTCTTTCCCTACGAAACAGGGAAAGGATCCCTCATCTCGAGCTAGGAGGCGGAAACGGGGCTCCCCTGGATGTGTGCGGGACTTACGGACTTCCTCTCGAGTGGAGACGGGTATGTCGGGGAACTTCTTGAGTTGCAGCAAGGGTGTGAAGGACCCTTTGGAAGTTCCAGTGTTTAGACGTGATTAGCCTCGAGAAGCCTCAGCGGAAATGGGCCTCATCTCGCCTGGAGGGCAAAACCTCCTGGATTTCCTCGAGTTGCGGCAGGTGCTCTCGACTTACGACGGGGACCTCAGGGACCCGCTCTGGTGGCCTCAGGAAAGGCCAGTCCCCATGCGAGTTCCTCGGGGGCCTCTCGGGATTCCTCTCCCGTCGATGCCGGGGCCTAAGACCTTGTGTGGAGTCGGGGCCGGAACCTGAGGATTCCCCTCCAGTGCTGACATGGATCTTGGGGTACTTCTTGAGTCCCCCCAGTGGAGTCAGTCCTCGTCTCGAATGCGGGCATGCACTTGCGCTTTCCTCCAGAGCGGTAGCAGCAGTGTCACGCAGTCCGCCGCGTGGATCAAAGGATCTATGGTTTTCCCTCGAGTCTTTCCCACGAGGCTTTCCCACGAGGCTTTCCCACAGGGCTGTCCCACGTGCACACGTGGTGGGAGTCGATCCTCGGCTTGAACGTCAAGGCAGTGCAGGGAAAACAGGTTCCTCAGGAATGGACTGACAAATCTGGCGGACTCTTGGAATGGTGTCACGACCCTGGAGTTCCTCTCGCCTTTCCTGTGGAGAGCGCCTCCTCTTGAGATGCGATGGAACGCCTGGAATTCTTTCCCTACGAAACAGGGAAAGGATCCCTCATCTCGAGCTAGGAGGCGGAAACGGGGCTTCCCTGGATGTGTTCGGGACCCTCGTGCTTCCTCTCGAGTGGAGACGGGTATGTCGGGGAACTTCTTGAGTTGCAGCAATGGTCTGAAGGACCCTTTGGAAGTTCCAGTGGTTAGATGTGATTAGCCTCGAGAAGCCTCAGCGGAAATGGGCCTCATCTCGCCTGGAGGGCAAAACCTCCTGGATTTTCTCGAGTTGCGGCAGGTGCTCTCGACTTACGACGGGGACCTCACGGACCCGCTCTGGTGGCCTCAGGAAAGGCCAGTCCCCATGCGAGTTCCTCGGGGGCCTCTCGGGATTCCTCTCCCGTCGATGCCGGGGCCTACGACCTTGTGTGGAGTCGGGGCCCGAACGTGAGGATTCGTCTCCAGTGCTGACATGGATCTTGGGGTACTTCTGGAGTCTCCCCAGGGGAGTCAGTCCTCGTCTCGAATGCGGGCATGCACCTGCGCTTTCCTCCAGAGCGGTAGCAGCAGTGTCACGCAGTCCGCCGCGTGGATCAAAGGATCTATGGTTTTCCCTCGAGTCTTTCCCACGAGGCTTTCCCACGAGGCTTTCCCACAGGGCTGTCCCACGTGCACACGTGGTGGGAGTCGATCCTCGGCTTGAACGTCAAGGCAGTGCAGGGAAAACAGGTTCCTCTGGAATGGACTGACACATCTGGGGGACGCTTGGAATGGTGGCACGACCCTGGAGTTCCTCTCGCCTTTCCTGTGGAGAGCGCCTCCTCTTGAGATGCGACGGGAACGCCGGGAATTCTTTCCCTACGAAACAGGGAAAGGATCCCTCATCTCGAGCTAGGAGGCGGAAACGGGGCTCCCCTGGATGTGTGCGGGACCCACGTGCTTCCTCTCGAGTGCAGACGGGTATGTCGGGGAACTTCTTGAGTTGCAGAAAGGGTGTGAAGGACCCTTTGGAAGTTCCAGTGGTTAGACGTGATTAGCCTCGAGAAGCCTCAGCGGAAATGGGCCTCATCTCGCCTGGAGGGCAAAACCTCCTGAATTTTCTCGAGTTGCGGCAGGTGCTCTCGACTTACGACGGGGACCTCAGGGAACCGCTCTGGTGGCCTCAGGAAAGGCCAGTCCCCATGCGAGTTCCTCGGGGGCCTCTCGGGATTCCTCTCCCGTCGATGCCGGGGCCTAAGACCTTGTGTGGAGTCGGGGCCGGAAACTGAGGATTCCTCTCCAGTGCTGACATGGATCTTGGGCTACTTCTGGAGTCTCCCCAGGGGAGTCAGTCCTCGTCTCGAATGCGGGCATGCACTTGCGCTTTCCTCCAGAGCGGTAGCAGCAGTGTCACGCAGTCCGCCGCGTGGATCAAAGGATCCATGGTTTTCCCTCGAGTCTTTCCCACGAGGCTTTCCCACGAGGCTTTCCCACAGGGCTGTCCCACGTGCACACGTGGTGGGAGTCGATCCTCGGCTTGAACGTCAAGGCAGTGCAGGGAAAACAGGTTCCTCTGGAATGGACTGACACATCTGGGGGACTCTTAGAATGGTGGCATGACCCTGGAGTTCCTCTCGCCTTTCCTGTGGAGAGCGCCTCCTCTTGAGATGCGACGGGAACGCCGGGAATTCTTTCCCTACGAAACAGGGAAAGGATCCCTCATCTCGAGCTAGGAGGCGGAAACGGGGCTCCCCTGGATGTGTGCGGGACACCACGTGCTTCCTCTCGAGTGCAGACGGGTATGTCGGGGAACTTTTTGAGTTGCAGCAATGGTGTGAAGGACCCTTTGGAAGTTCCAGTGGTTAGATGTGATTGGCCTCGAGAAGCCTCAGCGGAAATGGGCCTCATCTCGCCTGGAGGGCAAAACCTCCTGGATTTTCTCGAGTTGCGGCAGGTCCTCTAGACTTACAACGGGGACCTCAGGGAACCGCTCGGGTGGCCTCAGGAAAGGCCAGTCCCCATGCGAGTTCCACGGGGGCGTCTCGGGATTCCTCTCCCGTCGATGCCGGGGCCTAAGACCTTGTGTGGAGTCGGGGCCGGAACCTGAGGATTCCTCTCCAGTGCTGACATGGATCTTGGGGTACTTCTGGAGTCTCCCCAGGGGAGTCAGTCCTCGTCTCGAATGCGGGCATGCACTTGCACTTTCCTCCAGAGCGGTAGCAGCAGTGTCACGCAGTCCGCCGCGTGGATCAAAGGATCTATGGTTTTCCCTCGAGTCTTTCCCACGAGGCTTTCCCACGAGGCTTTCCCACAGGGCTGTCCCACGTGCACACGTGGTGGGAGTCGATCCTCGGCTTGAACGTCAAGGCAGTGCAGGGAAAACAGGTTCCTCTGGAATGGACTGACACATCTGGGGTCTCTTGGAATGGTGGCACGACCCTGGAGTTCCTCTCGCCTTTCCTGTGGAGAGCGCCTCCTCTTGAGATGCGACGGGAACGCCGGGAATTCTTTCCCTACGAAACAGGGAAAGGATCCCTCATCTCGAGCTAGGAGGCGGAAACGGGGCTCCCCTGGATGTGTGCGGGACACCACGTGCTTCCTCTCGAGTGCAGACGGGTATGTCGGGGAACTTCTTGAGTTGCAGCAAGGGTGTGAAGGACCCCTTGGAAGTTCCAGTGGTTAGATGTGATTGGCCTCGAGAAGCCTCAGCGGAAATGGGCCTCATCTCGCCTGGAGGGCAAAACCTTCTGGATTTTCTCGAGTTGCGGCAGGTGCTCTCGACTTACGACGGGGACCTCAGGGACCCGCTCTGGTGGCCTCAGGAAAGGCCAGTCCCCATGCGAGTTCCTCGGGGGCCTCTCGGGATTCCTCTCCCGTTGATGCCGGGGCCTAAGACCTTGTGTGGAGTCGGGGCCGGAACCTGAGGATTCCTCTCCAGTGCTGACATGGATCTTGGGGTACTTCTGGAGTCTCCCCAGGGGAGTCAGTCCTCGTCTCGAATGCGGGCATGCACTTGCGCTTTCCTCCAGAGCGGTAGCAGCAGTGTCACGCAGTCCGCCGCGTGGATCAAAGGATCTATGGTTTTCCCTCGAGTCTTTCCCACGAGGCTTTCCCACGAGGCTTTCCCACAGGGCTGTCCCACGTGCACACGTGGTGGGAGTCGATCCTCGGCTTGAACGTCAAGGCAGTGCAGGGAAAACAGGTTCCTCTGGAATGGACTGACACATCTGGGGTCTCTTGGAATGGTGGCACGACCCTGGAGTTCCTCTCGCCTTTCCTGTGGAGAGCGCCTCCTCTTGAGATGCGACGGGAACGCCGGGAATTCTTTCCCTACGAAACAGGGAAAGGATCCCTCATCTCGAGCTAGGAGGCGGAAACGGGGCTCCCCTGGATGTGTGCGGGACTTACGGACTTCCTCTCGAGTGGAGACGGGTATGTCGGGGAACTTCTTGAGTTGCAGCAAGGGTGTGAAGGACCCTTTGGAAGTTCCAGTGTTTAGACGTGATTAGCCTCGAGAAGCCTCAGCGGAAATGGGCCTCATCTCGCCTGGAGGGCAAAACCTCCTGGATTTCCTCGAGTTGCGGCAGGTGCTCTCGACTTACGACGCGGACCTCAGGGACCCGCTCTTGTGGCCTCAGGAAAGGCCAGTCCCCATGCGAGTTCCTCGGGGGCCTCTCGGGATTCCTCTCCCGTCGATGCCGGGGCCTAAGACCTTGTGTGGAGTCGGGGCCGGAACCTGAGGATTCCTCTCCAGTGCTGACATGGATCTTGGGGTACTTCTTGAGTCCCCCCAGTGGAGTCAGTCCTCGTCTCGAATGCGGGCATGCACTTGCGCTTTCCTCCAGAGCGGTAGCAGCAGTGTCACGCAGTCCGCCGCGTGGATCAAAGGATCTATGGTTTTTCCTCGAGTCTTTCCCACGAGGCTTTCCCACGAGGCTTTCCCACAGGGCTGTCCCACGTGCACACGTGGTGGGAGTCGATCCTCGGCTTGAACGTCAAGGCAGTGCAGGGAAAACAGGTTCCTCAGGAATGGACTGACAAATCTGGCGGACTCTTGGAATGGTGTCACGACCCTGGAGTTCCTCTCGCCTTTCCTGTGGAGAGCGCCTCCTCTTGAGATGCGATGGAACGCCTGGAATTCTATCCCTACGAAACAGGGAAAGGATCCCTCATCTCGAGCTAGGAGGCGGAAACGGGGCTTCCCTGGATGTGTTCGGGACCCTCGTGCTTCCTCTTGAGTGGAGACGGGTATGTCGGGGAACTTCTTGAGTTGCAGCAATGGTCTGAAGGACCCTTTGGAAGTTCCAGTGGTTAGATGTGATTAGCCTCGAGAAGCCTCAGCGGAAATGGGCCTCATCTCGCCTGGAGGGCAAAACCTCCTGGATTTTCTCGAGTTGCGGCAGGTGCTCTCGACTTACGACGGGGACCTCAGGGACCCGCTCTGGTGGCCTCAGGAAAGGCCAGTCCCCATGCGAGTTCCTCGGGGGCCTCTCGGGATTCCTCTCCCGTCGATGCCGGGGCCTACGACCTTGTGTGGAGTCGGGGCCCGAACGTGAGGATTCGTCTCCAGTGCTGACATGGATCTTGGGGTACTTCTGGAGTCTTCCCAGGGGAGTCAGTCCTCGTCTCGAATGCGGGCATGCACCTGCGCTTTCCTCCAGAGCGGTAGCAGCAGTGTCACGCAGTCCGCCGCGTGGATCAAAGGATCTATGGTTTTCCCTCGAGTCTTTCCCACGAGGCTTTCCCACGAGGCTTTCCCACAGGGCTGTCCCACGTGCACACGTGGTGGGAGTCGATCCTCGGCTTGAACGTCAAGGCAGTGCAGGGAAAACAGGTTCCTCTGGAATGGACTGACACATCTGGGGGACGCTTGGAATGGTGGCACGACCCTGGAGTTCCTCTCGCCTTTCCTGTGGAGAGCGCCTCCTCTTGAGATGCGACGGGAACGCCGGGAATTCTTTCCCTACGAAACAGGGAAAGGATCCCTCATCTCGAGCTAGGAGGCGGAAACGGGGCTCCCCTGGATGTGTGCGGGACCCACGTGCTTCCTCTCGAGTGGAGACGGGTATGTCGGGGAACTTCTTGAGTTGCAGCAAGGGTGTGAAGGACCCTTTGGAAGTTCCAGTGGTTAGACGTGATTAGCCTCGAGAAGCCTCAGCGGAAATGGGCCTCATCTCGCCTGGAGGGCAAAACCTCCTGAATTTTCTCGAGTTGCGGCAGGTGCTCTCGACTTACGACGGGGACCTCAGGGAACCGCTCTGGTGGCCTCTGGAAAGGCCAGTCCCCATGCGAGTTCCTCGGGGGCCTCTCGGGATTCCTCTCCCGTCGATGCCGGGGCCTAAGACCTTGTGTGGAGTCGGGGCCGGAAACTGAGGATTCCTCTCCAGTGCTGACATGGATCTTGGGCTACTTCTGGAGTCTCCCCAGGGGGTCAGTCCTCGTCTCGAATGCGGGCATGCACTTGCGCTTTCCTCCAGAGCGGTAGCAGCAGTGTCACGCAGTCCGCCGCGTGGATCAAAGGATCCATGGTTTTCCCTCGAGTCTTTCCCACGAGGCTTTCCCACGAGGCTTTCCCACAGGGCTGTCCCACGTGCACACGTGGTGGGAGTCGATCCTCGGCTTGAACGTCAAGGCAGTGCAGGGAAAACAGGTTCCTCTGGAATGGACTGACACATCTGGGGGACTCTTAGAATGGTGGCATGACCCTGGAGTTCCTCTCGCCTTTCCTGTGGAGAGCGCCTCCTCTTGAGATGCGACGGGAACGCCGGGAATTCTTTCCCTACGAAACAGGGAAAGGATCCCTCATCTCGAGCTAGGAGGCGGAAACGGGGCTCCCCTGGATGTGTGCGGGACACCACGTGCTTCCTCTCGAGTGCAGACGGGTATGTCGGGGAACTTCTTGAGTTGCAGCAATGGTGTGAAGGACCCTTTGGAAGTTCCAGTGGTTAGATGTGATTGGCCTCGAGAAGCCTCAGCGGAAATGGGCCTCATCTCGCCTGGAGGGCAAAACCTCCTGGATTTTCTCGAGTTGCGGCAGGTCCTCTAGACTTACAACGGGGACCTCAGGGAACCGCTCGGGTGGCCTCAGGAAAGGCCAGTCCCCATGCGAGTTCCACGGGGGCCTCTCGGGATTCCTCTCCCGTCGATGCCGGGGCCTAAGACCTTGTGTGGAGTCGGGGCCGGAACCTGAGGATTCCTCTCCAGTGCTGACATGGATCTTGGGGTACTTCTGGAGTCTCCCCAGGGGAGTCAGTCCTCGTCTCGAATGCGGGCATGCACTTGCACTTTCCTCCAGAGCGGTAGCAGCAGTGTCACGCAGTCCGCCGCGTGGATCAAAGGATCTATGGTTTTCCCTCGAGTCTTTCCCACGAGGCTTTCCCACGAGGCTTTCCCACAGGGCTGTCCCACGTGCACACGTGGTGGGAGTCGATCCTCGGCTTGAACGTCAAGGCAGTGCAGGGAAAACAGGTTCCTCTGGAATGGACTGACACATCTGGGGTCTCTTGGAATGGTGGCACGACCCTGGAGTTCCTCTCGCCTTTCCTGTGGAGAGCGCCTCCTCTTGAGATGCGACGGGAACGCCGGGAATTCTTTCCCTACGAAACAGGGAAAGGATCCCTCATCTCGAGCTAGGAGGCGGAAACGGGGCTCCCCTGGATGTGTGCGGGACACCACGTGCTTCCTCTCGAGTACAGACGGGTATGTCGGGGAACTTCTTGAGTTGCAGCAAGGGTGTGAAGGACCCTTTGGAAGTTCCAGTGGTTAGATGTGATTGGCCTCGGGAAGCCTCAGCGGAAATGGGCCTCATCTCGCCTGGAGGGCAAAACCTCCTGGATTTTCTCGAGTTGCGGCAGGTGCTCTCGACTTACGACGGGGACCTCAGGGACCCGCTCTGGTGGCCTCAGGAACGGCCAGTCCCCATGCGAGTTCCACGGGGGCCTCTCGGGATTCCTCTCCCGTCGATGCCGGGGCCTAAGACCTTGTGTGGAGTCGGGGCCGGAACCTGAGGATTCCTCTCCAGTGCTGACATGGATCTTGGGGTACTTCTGGAGTCTCCCCAGGGGAGTCAGTCCTCGTCTCGAATGCGGGCATGCACTTGCGCTTTCCTCCAGAGCGGTAGCAGCAGTGTCACGCAGTCCGCCGCGTGGATCAAAGGATCTATGGTTTTCCCTCGAGTCTTTCCCACGAGGCTTTCCCACGAGGCTTTCCCACAGGGCTGTCCCACGTGCACACGTGGTGGGAGTCGATCCTCGGCTTGAACGTCAAGGCAGTGCAGGGAAAACAGGTTCCTCTGGAATGGACTGACACATCTGGGGGACTCTTGGAATGGTGGCACGACCCTGGAGTTCCTCTCGCCTTTCCTGTGGAGAGCGCCTCCTCTTGAGATGCGACGGGGACGCCGGGAATTCTTTCCCTACGAAACAGGGAAAGGATCCCTCATCTCTAGCTAGGGGGCGGAAACGGAGCTCCCCTGGATGTGTGCAGGACCCCACGTGCTTCCTCTCGAGTGGAGACGGGTATGTCGGGGAACTTCTTGAGTTGCAGCAAGGGTGTGAAGGACCATTTGGAAGTTCCAGTGGTTAGACGTGATTAGCCTCGAGAAGCCTCAGCGGAAATGGGCCTCATCTCGCCTGGAGGGCAAAACCTCCTGGATTTTCTCGAGTTGCGGCAGGTGCTCTCGACTTACGACGGGGACCTCAGGGACCCGCTCTGGTGGCCTCAGGAAAGGCCAGTCCCCATGCGAGTTCCTCTGGGGATTCCTCTCCCGTCGATGCCGGGGCCTAAGACCTTGTGTGGAGTCGGGGCCGGAACCTGAGGATTCCTCTCCAGTGCTGACATGGATCTTGGGGTACTTCTGGAGTCTCCCCAGGGGAGTCAGTCCTCGTCTCGAATGCGGGCATGCACTTGGGCTTTCCTCCAGAGCGGCAGCGGCAGTGTCACGCAGTCCGCCGCGTGCATCAAAGGATCTATGGTTTTCCGTCGACTCTTTCCCACGAGGCTTTCCCACGAGGCTTTCCCACAGGGCTGTCCCACGTGCACACGTGGTGGGAGTCGATCCTCGGCTTGAACGTCAAGGCAGTGCATGGAAAACAGGTTCCTCTGGAATGGACTGACACATCTGGGGGACTCTTGGAATGGTGGCACGACCCTGGAGTTCCTCTCGCCTTTCCTGTGGAGAGCGCCTCCTCTTGAGATGCGACGGGAACGCCGGGAATTCGTTCCCTACGAAACAGGGAAAGGATCCCTCATCTCGAGCTAGGAGGCGGAAACGGGGCTCCCCTGGATGTGGGCGGGACACCACGTGCTTCCTCTCTAGTGGAGACGGGTATGTCGGGGAACTTCTTGAGTTGCAGCAAGGGTGTGAAGGACCCTTTGGAAGTTCCAGTGTTTAGACGTGATTAGCCTCGAGAAGCCTCAGCGGAAATGGGCCTCATCTCGCCTGGAGGGCAAAACCTCCTGGATTTCCTCGAGTTGCGGCAGGTGCTCTCGACTTACGACGGGGACCTCAGGGACCCGCTCTGGTGGCCTCAGGAAAGGCCAGTCCCCATGCGAGTTCCTCGGGGGCCTCTCGGGATTCCTCTCCCGTCGATGCCGGGGCCTAAGACCTTGTGTGGAGTCGGGGCCGGAACCTGAGGATTCCTCTCCAGTGCTGACATGGATCTTGGGGTACTTCTTGAGTCCCCCCAGGGGAGTCAGTCCTCGTCTCGAATGCGGGCATGCACTTGCGCTTTCCTCCAGAGCGGTAGCAGCAGTGTCACGCAGTCCGCCGCGTGGATCAAAGGATCTATGGTTTTCCCTCGAGTCTTTCCCACGAGGCTTTCCCACGAGGCTTTCCCACAGGGCTGTCCCACGTGCACACGTGGTGGGAGTCGATCCTCGGCTTGAAAGTCAAGGCAGTGCAGGGAAAACAGGTTCCTCAGGAATGGACTGACAAATCTGGCGGACTCTTGGAATGGTGTCACGACCCTGGAGTTCCTCTCGCCTTTCCTGTGGAGAGCGCCTCCTCTTGAGATGCGATGGAACGCCTGGAATTCTTTCCCTACGAAACAGGGAAAGGATCCCTCATCTCGAGCTAGGAGGCGGAAACGGGGCTTCCCTGGATGTGTTCGGGACCCTCGTGCTTCCTCTCGAGTGGAGACGGGTATGTCGGGGAACTTCTTGAGTTGCAGCAATGGTCTGAAGGACCCTTTGGAAGTTCCAGTGGTTAGATGTGATTAGCCTCGAGAAGCCTCAGCGGAAATGGGCCTCATCTCGCCTGGAGGGCAAAAACTCCTGGATTTTCTCGAGTTGCGGCAGGTGCTCTCGACTTACGACGGGGACCTCAGGGACCCGCTCTGGTGGCCTCAGGAAAGGCCAGTCCCCATGCGAGTTCCTAGGGGGCCTCTCGGGATTCCTCTCCCGTCGATGCCGGGGCCTACGACCTTGTGTGGAGTCGGGGCCCGAACGTGAGGATTCCTCTCCAGTGCTGACATGGATCTTGGGGTACTTCTGGAGTCTCCCCAGGGGAGTCAGTCCTCGTCTCGAATGCGGGCATGCACTTGCGCTTTCCTCCAGAGCGGTAGCAGCAGTGTCACGCAGTCCGCCGCGTGGATCAAAGGATCTGTGGTTTTCCCTCGAGTCTTTCCCACGAGGCTTTCCCACGAGGCTTTCCCACAGGGCTGTCCCACGTGCACACGTGGTGGGAGTCGATCCTCGGCTTGAACGTCAAGGCAGTGAAGGGAAAACAGGTTCCTCTGGAATGGACTGACACATCTGGGGGACTCTTGGAATGGTGTCACGACCCTGGAGTTCCTCTCGCCTTTCCTGTGGAGAGCGCCTCCTCTTGAGATGCGACGGGAACGCCGGGAATTCTTTCCCTACAAAACAGGGAAAGGATCCCTCATCTCGAGCTAGGAGGCGGAAACGGGGCTCCCCTGGATGTGTGCGGGACTTACGGACTTCCTCTCGAGTGGAGACGGGTATGTCGGGGAACTTCTTGAGTTGCAGCAAGGGTGTGAAGGACCCTTTGGAAGTTCCAGTGTTTAGACGTGATTAGCCTCGAGAAGCCTCAGCGGAAATGGGCCTCATCTCGCCTGGAGGGCAAAACCTCCTGGATTTCCTCGAGTTGCGGCAGGTGCTCTCGACTTACGACGCGGACCTCAGGGACCCGCTCTTGTGGCCTCAGGAAAGGCCAGTCCCCATGCGAGTTCCTCGGGGGCCTCTGGGGATTCCTCTCCCGTCGATGCCGGGGCCTAAGACCTTGTGTGGAGTCGGGGCCGGAACCTGAGGATTCCTCTCCAGTGCTGACATGGATCTTGGGGTACTTCTTGAGTCCCCCCAGTGGAGTCAGTCCTCGTCTCGAATGCGGGCATGCACTTGCGCTTTCCTCCAGAGCGGTAGCAGCAGTGTCACGCAGTCCGCCGCGTGGATCAAAGGATCTATGGTTTTCCCTCGAGTCTTTCCCACGAGGCTTTCCCACGAGGCTTTCCCACAGGGCTGTCCCACGTGCACACGTGGTGGGAGTCGATCCTCGGCTTGAACGTCAAGGCAGTGCAGGGAAAACAGGTTCCTCAGGAATGGACTGACAAATCTGGTGGACTCTTGGAATGGTGTCACGACCCTGGAGTTCCTCTCGCCTTTCCTGTGGAGAGCGCCTCCTCTTGAGATGCGATGGAACGCCTGGAATTCTTTCCCTACGAAACAGGGAAAGGATCCCTCATCTCGAGCTAGGAGGCGGAAACGGGGCTCCCCTGGATGTGTGCTGGACCCACGTGCTTCCTCTCGAGTGGAGACGGGTATGTCGGGGAACTTCTTGAGTTGCAGCAAGGGTGTGAAGGACCCTTTGGAAGTTCCAGTGGTTAGACGTGATTAGCCTCGAGAAGCCTCAGCGGAAATGGGCCTCATCTCGCCTGGAGGGCAAAACCTCCTGAATTTTCTCGAGTTGCGGCAGGTGCTCTCGACTTACGACGGGGACCTCAGGGAACCGCTCTGGTGGCCTCAGGAAAGGCCAGTCCCCATGCGAGTTCCTCGGGGGCCTCTCGGGATTCCACTCCCGTCGATGCCGGGGCCTAAGACCTTGTGTGGAGTCGGGGCCGGAAACTGAGGATTCCTCTCCAGTGCTGACATGGATCTTGGGCTACTTCTGGAGTCTCCCCAGGGGAGTCAGTCCTCGTCTCGAATGCGGGCATGCACTTGCGCTTTCCTCCAGAGCGGTAGCAGCAGTGTCACGCAGTCCGCCGCGTGGATCAAAGGATCTATGGTTTTCCCTCGAGTCTTTCCCACGAGGCTTTCCCACGAGGCTTTCCCACAGGGCTGTCCCACGTGCACACGTGGTGGGAGTCGATCCTCGGCTTGAACGTCAAGGCAGTGCAGGGAAAACAGGTTCCTCTGGAATGGACTGACACATCTGGGGGACTCTTAGAATGGTGGCATGACCCTGGAGTTCCTCTCGCCTTTCCTGTGGAGAGCGCCTCCTCTTGAGATGCGACGGGAACGCCGGGAATTCTTTCCCTACGAAACAGGGAAAGGATCCCTCATCTCGAGCTAGGAGGCGGAAACGGGGCTCCCCTGGATGTGTGCGGGACACCACGTGCTTCCTCTCGAGTGCAGGCGGGTATGTCGGGGAACTTCTTGAGTTGCAGCAATGGTGTGAAGGACCCTTTGGAAGTTCCAGTGGTTAGATGTGATTGGCCTCGAGAAGCCTCAGTGGAAATGGGCCTCATCTCGCCTGGAGGGCAAAACCTCCTGGATTTTCTCGAGTTGCGGCAGGTCCTCTAGACTTACAACGGGGACCTCAGGGAACCGCTCGGGTGGCCTCAGGAAAGGCCAGTCCCCATGCGAGTTCCACGGGGGCCTCTCGGGATTCCTCTCCCGTCGATGCCGGGGCCTAAGACCTTGTGTGGAGTCGGGGCCGGAACCTGAGGATTCCTCTCCAGTGCTGACATGGATCTTGGGGTACTTCTGGGGTCTCCCCAGGGGAGTCAGTCCTCGTCTCGAATGCGGGCATGCACTTGCACTTTCCTCCAGAGCGGTAGCAGCAGTGTCACGCAGTCCGCCGCGTGGATCAAAGGATCTATGGTTTTCCCTCGAGTCTTTCCCACGAGGCTTTCCCACGAGGCTTTCCCACAGGGCTGTCCCACGTGCACACGTGGTGGGAGTCGATCCTCGGCTTGAACGTCAAGGCAGTGCAGGGAAAACAGGTTCCTCTGGAATGGACTGACACATCTGGGGTCTCTTGGAATGGTGGCACGACCCTGGAGTTCCTCTCGCCTTTCCTGTGGAGAGCGCCTCCTCTTGAGATGCGACGGGAACGCCGGGAATTCTTTCCCTACGAAACAGGGAAAGGATCCCTCATCTCGAGCTAGGAGGCGGAAACGGGGCTCCCCTGGATGTGTGCGGGACACCACGTGCTTCCTCTCGAGTGCAGACGGGTATGTCGGGGAACTTCTTGAGTTGCAGCAAGGGTGTGAAGGACCCCTTGGAAGTTCCAGTGGTTAGATGTGATTGGCCTCGAGAAGCCTCAGCGGAAATGGGCCTCATCTCGCCTGGAGGGCAAAACCTTCTGGATTTTCTCGAGTTGCGGCAGGTGCTCTCGACTTACGACGGGGACCTCAGGGACCCGCTCTGGTGGCCTCAGGAAAGGCCAGTCCCCATGCGAGTTCCTCGGGGGCCTCTCGGGATTCCTCTCCCGTTGATGCCGGGGCCTAAGACCTTGTGTGGAGTCGGGGCCGGAACCTGAGGATTCCTCTCCAGTGCTGACATGGATCTTGGGGTACTTCTGGAGTCTCCCCAGGGGAGTCAGTCCTCGTCTCGAATGCGGGCATGCACTTGCGCTTTCCTCCAGAGCGGTAGCAGCAGTGTCACGCAGTCCGCCGCGTGGATCAAAGGATCTATGGTTTTCCCTCGAGTCTTTCCCACGAGGCTTTCCCACGAGGCTTTCCCACAGGGCTGTCCCACGTGCACACGTGGTGGGAGTCGATCCTCGGCTTGAACGTCAAGGCAGTGCAGGGAAAACAGGTTCCTCTGGAATGGACTGACACATCTGGGGTCTCTTGGAATGGTGGCACGACCCTGGAGTTCCTCTCGCCTTTCCTGTGGAGAGCGCCTCCTCTTGAGATGCGACGGGAACGCCGGGAATTCTTTCCCTACGAAACAGGGAAAGGATCCCTCATCTCGAGCTAGGAGGCGGAAACGGGGCTCCCCTGGATGTGTGCGGGACACCACGTGCTTCCTCTCGAGTACAGACGGGTATGTCGGGGAACTTCTTGAGTTGCAGCAAGGGTGTGAAGGACCCTTTGGAAGTTCCAGTGGTTAGATGTGATTGGCCTCGGGAAGCCTCAGCGGAAATGGGCCTCATCTCGCCTGGAGGGCAAAACCTCCTGGATTTTCTCGAGTTGCGTCAGGTGCTCTCGACTTACGACGGGGACCTCAGGGACCCGCTCTGGTGGCCTCAGGAAAGGCCAGTCCCCATGTGAGTTCCTCGGGGGTCTCTCGGGATTCCTCTCCCGTCGATGCCGGGGCCTAAGACCTTGTGTGGAGTCGGGGCCGGAACCTGAGGATTCCTCTCCAGTGCTGACATGGATCTTGGGGTACTTCTGGAGTCTCCCCAGGGGAGTCAGTCCTCGTCTCGAATGCGGGCATGCACTTGCGCTTTCCTCCAGAGCGGTAGCAGCAGTGTCACGCAGTCCGACGCGTGGATCAAAGGATCTATGGTTTTCCCTCGAGTCTTTCCCACAAGGCTTTCCCACGAGGCTTTCCCACAGGGCTGTCCCACGTGCACACGTTGTGGGAGTCGATCCTCGGCTTGAACGTCAAGGCAGTGCAGGGAAAACAGGTTCCTCTGGAATCGACTGACACATCTGGGGTCTCTTGGAATGGTGGCACGACCCTGGAGTTCCTCTCGCCTTTCCTGTGGAGAGCGCCTCCTCTTGAGATGCGACGGGAACGCCGGGAATTCTTTCCCTACGAAACAGGGAAAGGATCCCTCATCTCGAGCTAGGAGTCGGAAACGGGGCTCCCCTGGATGTGTGCGGGACACCACGTGCTTCCTCTCGTGTGCAGACGGGTATGTCGGGGAACTTCTTGAGTTGCAGCAAGGGTGTGAAGGACCCTTTGGAAGTTCCAGTGGTTAGATGTGATTGGCCTCGAGAAGCCTCAGCTTAAATGGGCCTCATCTCGCCTGGAGGGCAAATCCTCCTGGATTTTCTCGAGTTGCGGCAGGTGCTCTCGACTTACGACGGGGACCTCAGGGACCCGCTCTGGTGGCCTCAGGAAAGGCCAGTCCCCATTCGAGTTCCTCGGGGGCCTCTCGGGATTCCTCTCCCTTCGATGCCGGGGCCTAAGACCTTGTGTGGAGTCGGGGCCGGAACCTGAGGATTCCTCTCCAGTGCTGACATGGATCTTTGGGTACTTCTGGAGTCTCCCCAGGGGAGTCAGTCCTCGTCTCGAATGCGGGCATGCACTTGCGCTTTCCTCCAGAGCGGTAGCAGCAGTGTCACGCAGTCCGCCGCCTGGATCAAAGGATCTATGTTTTTCCCTCGAGTCTTTCCCACGAGGCTTTCCCACGAGGCTTTCCCACAGGGCTGTCCCACGTGCACACGTGGTGGGAGTCGATCCTCGGCTTGAACGTCAAGGCAGTGCAGGGAAAACAGGTTCCTCTGGAATGGACTGACACATCTGGGGGACTCTTGGAATGGTGGCACAACCCTGGAGTTCCTCTCGCCTTTCCTGTGGAGAGCGCCTCCTCTTGAGATGCGACGGGAACGCCGGGAATTCTTTCCCTACGAAACAGGGAAAGGATCCCTCATCTCGAGCTAGGAGGCGGAAACGGAGCACCCCTGGATGTGTGCGGGACCCCACGTGCTTCCTCTCGAGTGGAGACGGGTATGTCGGGGAACTTCTTGAGTTGCAGCAATGGTGTGAAGGACCCTTTGGAAGTTCCAGTGGTTAGATGTGATTGGCCTCGAGGAGCCTCAGCGGAAATGGGCCTCATCTCGCCTGGAGGGCAAAACCTCCTGGATTTTTTCGAGTTGCGGCAGGTGCTCTCGACTTACGACGGGGACCTCAGGGAACCGCTCTGGTGGCCTCAGGAAAGGCCAGTCCCCATGCGAGTTCCTCGGGGGCCTCTCGGGATTCCTCTCCCGTCGATGCCGGGGCCTAAGACCTTGTGTGGAGTCGGGGCCGGAACCTGAGGATTCCTCTCCAGTGCTGACATGGATCTTGGGGTACTTCTGGAGTCTCCCCTGGAGAGTCAGTCCTCGTCTCGAATGCGGGCATGCACTTGCACTTTCCTCCAGAGCGGTAGCAGCAGTGTCACGCAGTCCGCCGCGTGGATCAAAGGATCTATGGTTTTCCCTCGAGTCTTTCCCACGAGGCTTTCCCACGAGGCTTTCCCACAGGGCTGTCCCACGTGCACACGTGGTGGGAGTCGATCCTCGGCTTGAACGTCAAGGCAGTGCAGGGAAAACAGGTTCCTCTGGAATGGACTGACACATCTGGGGGACTCTTGGAATGGTGGCACGACCCTGGAGTTCCTCTCGCCTTTCCTGTGGAGAGCGCCTCCTCTTGAGATGCGACGGAAACGCCGGGAATTCTTTCCCTACGAAACAGGGAAAGGATCCCTCATCTCGAGCTAGGAGGCGGAAAAGGAGCACCCCTGGATGTGTGCGGGACCCCACGTGCTTCCTCTCGAGTGGAGACGGGTATGTCCGGGAACTTCTTGAGTTGCAGCAAGGGTGTGAAGGACCCTTTGGAATTTCCAGTGGTTAGATGTGATTGGCCTCGAGAAGCCTCAGCGGAAATGGGCCTCATCTCGCCTGAAGGGCAAAACCTCCTGGATTTTCTCGAGTTGTGGCAGGTCCTCTCGACTTACGACGGGGACCTCAGGGAACCGCTCTGGTGGCCTCAGAAAAGGCCAGTCCCCATGCGAGTTCCACGGGGGCCTCTCGGGATTCCTCTCCCGTCGATGCCGGGGCCTAAGACCTTGTGTGGAGTCGGGGCCGGAACCTGAGGATTCCTCTCCAGTGCTGACATGGATCTTGGGGTACTTCTGGAGTCTCCCCAGGGGAGTCAGTCCTCGTCTCGAATGCGGGCATGCACATGCGCTTTCCTCCAGAGCGGTAGCAGCAGTGTCACGCAGTCCGCCGCGTGCATCAAAGGATCTATGGTTTTCCCTCGAGTCTTTCCCACGAGGCTTTCCCACGAGGCTTTCCCACAGGGCTGTCCCACGTGCACACGTGGTGGGAGTCGATCCTCGGCTTGAACGTCAAGGCAGTGCAGGGAAAACAGGTTCCTCTGGAATGGACTGACACATCTGGGGGACTCTTGGAATGGTGTCACGACCCTGGAGTTCCTCTCGCCTTTCCTGTGGAGAGCGACTCCTCTTGAGATGCGACGGGAACGCCGGGAATTCTTTCCCTACGAAACAGGGAATGGATCACTCATCTCGAGCTAGGAGGCGGAAACGGGGCTCCCCTGGATGTGTGCGGGACATCACGTGCTTCCTCTCGAGTGCAGACGGGTATGTCGGGGAACTTCTTGAGTTGCAGCAAGGGTGTGAAGGACCCTTTGGAAGTTCCAGTGGTTAGATGTGATTGGCCTCGAGAAGCCTCAGCGGAAATGGGCCTCATCTCGCCTGGAGGGCAAAACCACCTGGATTTTCTCGAGTTGCGGCAGGTGCTCTCGACTTACGACGGGGACCTCAGGCACCCGCTCTGGTGGCCTCAGGAAAGGCCAGTCCCCATGCGAGTTCTTCGGGGGCCTCTCGGGATTCCTCTCCCGTAGATGCCGGGGCCTAAGACCTTGTGTGGAGTCGGGGCCGGAACCTCAGGTTTCCTCTCCAGTGCTGACATGGATCTTGGGGTACTTCTGGAGTCTCCCCAGGGGAGTCAGTCCTCGTCTCGACTGCGGGCATGCACTTGCGCTTTCCTCCAGAGCGGTAGCAGCAGTGTCACGCAGTCCGCCGCGTGGATCAAAGGATCTATGGTTTTCCCTCGAGTCTTTCCCACGAGGCTTTCCCACAGGGCTGTCCCACGTGCACACGTGGTGGGAGTCGATCCTCGGCTTGAACGTCAAGGCAGTGCAGGGAAAACAGGTTCCTCTGGAATGGACTGACACATCTGGGGGACTCTTGGAATGTTGGCACGACCCTGGAGTTCCTCTCGCCTTTCCTGTGGAGAGCGCCTCCTCTTGAGATGCGACGGGAACGCCGGGAATTCTTTCCCTACGAAACAGGGAAAGGATCCCTCATCTCGAGCTATGAGGCGGAAACGGAGCACCCCTGGATGTGTACGGGACCCCACGTGCTTCCTCTCGAGTGGAGACGGGTATGTCGGGGAACTTCTTGAGTTGCAGCAATGGTGTGAAGGACCCTTTGGAAGTTCCAGTGGTTAGATGTGATTGGCCTCGAGAAGCCTCAGCGGAAATGGGCCTCATCTCGCCTGGAGGGCAAAACCTCCTGGATTTTTTCGAGTTGCGGCAGGTGCTCTCGACTTACGACGGGGACCTCAGGGAACCGCTCTGGTGGCCTCAGGAAAGGCCAGTCCCCATGCGAGTTCCTCGGGGGCCTCTCGGGATTCCTCTCCCGTCGATGCCGGGGCCTAAGACCTTGTGTGGAGTCGGGGCCGGAACCTGAGGATTCCTCTCCAGTGCTGACATGGATCTTGGGGTACTTCTGGAGTCTCCCCAGGGGAGTCAGTCCTCGTCTCGAATGCGGGCATGCACTTGCACTTTCCTCCAGAGCGGTAGCAGCAGTGTCACGCAGTCCGCCGCGTGGATCAAAGGATCTATGGTTTTCCCTCGAGTCTTTCCCACGAGGCTTTCCCACGAGGCTTTCCCACAGGGCTGTCCCACGTGCACACGTGGTGGGAGTCGATCCTCGGCTTGAACGTCAAGGCAGTGCAGGGAAAACAGGTTCCTCTGGAATGGACTGACACATCTGGGGGACTCTTGGAATGGTGGCACGACCCTGGAGTTCCTCTCGCCTTTCCTGTGGAGAGCGCCTCCTCTTGAGATGCGACGGGAACGCCGGGAATTCTTTCGCTACGAAACAGGGAAAGGATCCCTCATCTCGAGCTAGGAGGCGGAAACGGGGCTCCCCTGGATGTGTGCGGGACCCCACGTGCTTCCTCTCGAGTGGAGACGGGTATGTCGGGGAACTTCTTGAGTTGCAGCAATGGTGTGAAGGACCCTTTGGAAGTTCCAGTGGTTAGATGTGATTGGCCTCGAGAAGCCTCAGCGGAAATGGGCCTCATCTCGCCTGGAGGGCAAAACCTCCTGGATTTTCTCGAGTTGAGGCAGGTGCTCTCGACTTACGACGGGGACCTCAGGGAACCGCTCTGGTGGCCTCAGGAAAGGCCAGTCCCCATGCGAGTTCCTCGGGGGCCTCTCGGGATTCCTCTCCCGTCGATGCCGGGGCCTAAGACCTTGTGTGGAGTCGGGGCCGGAACCTGAGGATTCCTCTCCAGTGCTGACATGGATCTTGGGGTACTTCTGGAGTCTCCCCAGGGGAGTCAGTCCTCGTCTCGAATGCGGGCATGCACTTGCGCTTTCCTCCAGAGCGGTAGCAGCAGTGTCACGCAGTCCGCCGCGTGGATCAAAGGATCTATGGTTTTCCCTCGAGTCTTTCCCACGAGGCTTTCCCACAGGGCTGTCCCACGTGCACACGTGGTGGGAGTCGATCCTCGGCTTGAACGTCAAGGCAGTGCAGGGAAAACAGGTTCCTCTGGAATGGACTGACACATCTGGGGGACTCTTGGAATGGTGGCACGACCCTGGAGTTCCTCTCGCCTTTCCTGTGGAGAGCGCCTCCTCTTGAGATGCGACGGGAACGCCGGGAATTCTTTCGCTACGAAACAGGGAAAGGATCCCTCATATCGAGCTAAGAGGCGGAAAAGGAGCACCCCTGGATGTGTGCGGGACCCCACGTGCTTCCTCTCGAGTGGAGACGGGTATGTCGGGGAACTTCTTGAGTTGCAGCAAGGGTGTGAAGGACCCTTTGGAAGTTCCAGTGGTTAGATGTGATTGGCCTTGAGAAGCCTCAGCGGAAATGGGCCTCATCTCGCCTGGAGGGCAAAACCTCCTGGATTTTCTCGAGTTGTGGCAGGTCCTCTCGACTTACGACGGAGACCTCAGGGAACCGCTCTGGTGGCCTCAGGAAAGGCCAGTCCCCATGCGAGTTCCACGGGGGCCTCTCGGGATTCTTCTCCCGTCGATGCCGGGGCCTAAGACCTTGTGTGGAGTCGGGGCCGGAACCTGAGGATTCCTCTCCAGTGCTGACATGGATCTTGGGGTACTTCTGGAGTCTCCCCAGGGGAGTCAGTCCTCGTCTCGAATGCGGGCATGCACTTGCGCTTTCCTCCAGAGCGGTAGCAGCAGTGTCACGCAGTCCGCCGCGTGGATCAAAGGATCTATGGTTTTCCCTCGAGTCTTTCCCACGAGGCTTTCCCACGAGGCTTTCCCACAGGGCTGTCCCACGTGCACACGTGGTGGGAGTCGATCCTCGGCTTGAACGTCAAGGCAGTGCAGGGAAAACAGGTTCCTCTGGAATGGACTGACACATCTGGGAGACTCTTGGAATGGTGGCACGACACTGGAGTTCCTCTCGACTTTCCTGTGGAGAGCGCCTCCTCTTGAGATGCGACGGGAACGCCGGGAATTCTTTCCCTACGAAACAGGGAAAGGATCACTCATCTCGAGCTAGGAGGCGGAAACGGGGCTCCCCTGGATGTGTGCGGGACACCACGTGCTTCCTCTCGAGTGCAGACGGGTATGTCGGGGAACTTCTTGAGTTGCAGCAAGGGTGTGAAGGACCCTTTGGAAGTTCCAGTGGTTAGATGTGATTGGCCTCGAGAAGCCTCAGCGGAAATGGGCCTCATCTCGCCTGGAGGGCAAAACCTCCTGGATTTTCTCGAGTTGCGGCAGGTGCTCTCGACGTACGACGGGGAACTCAGGGACCCGCTCTGGTGGCCTCAGGAAAGGCCAGTCCCCATGCGAGTTCTTCGGGGGCCTCTCGGGATTCCTCTCCCGTCGATGCCAGGGCCTAAGACCTTGTGTGGAGTCGGGGCCGGAACCTGAGGATTCCTCTCCAGTGCTGACATGGATCTTGGGGTACTTCTGGAGTCTCCCCAGGGGAGTCAGTCCTCGTCTCGAATGCAGGCATGCACTTGCGCTTTCCTCCAGAGCGGTAGCAGCAGTGTCACGCAGTCCGCCGCGTGGATCAAAGGATGTATGGTTTTCCCTCGAGTCTTTCCCACGAGGCTTTCCCACGAGGCTTTCCCACAGGGCTGTCCCACGTGCACACGTGGTGGGAGTCGATCCTCGGCTTGAACGTCAAGGCAGTGCAGGGAAAACAGGTTCCTCTGGAATGGACTGACACATCTGGGGGACTCTTGGAATGGTGGCACGACCCTGGAGTTCCTCTCGCCTTTCCTGTGGAGAGCGCCTCCTCTTGAGATGCGACGGGAACGCCGGGAATTCTTTCCCTAAGAAACAGGGAAAGGATCCCTCATCTCGAGCTAGGAGGCGGAAACGGGGCTCCCCTGGATGTGTGCGGGACCCCACGTGCTTCCTCTCGAGTGGAGACGGGTATGTCGGGGAACTTCTTGAGTTGCAGCAATGGTGTGAAGGACCCTTTGCAAGTTCCAGTGGTTGGACGTGATTGGCCTCGAGAAGCCTCAGCGGAAATGGGCCTCATCTCGCCTGGAGGGCAAAACCTCCTGGATTTTCTCGAGTTGCGGCAGGTGCTCTCGACTCACGACGGGGACCTCAGGGACCCGCTCTGGTGGCCTCAGGAAAGGCCAGTCCCCATGCGAGTTCTTCGGGGGCCACTCGGGATTCCTCTCCCGTCGATGCCGGGGCCTAAGACCTTGTGTGGATTCGGGGCCGGAACCTGAGGATTCCTCTCCAGTGCTGACATGGATCTTGGGGTACTTCTGGAGTCTCCCCAGGGGAGTCAGTCCTCGTCTCGAATGCGGGCATGCACTTGCGCTTTCCTCCAGAGCGGTAGCAGCAGTGTCACGCAGTCCGCCGCGTGGATCAAAGGATGTATGGTTTTCCCTCGAGTCTTTCCCACGAGGCTTTCCCACGAGGCATTCCCACAGGGCTGTCCCACGTGCACACGTGGTGGGAGTCGATCCTCGGCTTGAACGTCAAGGCAGTGCAGGGAAAACAGGTTCCTCTGGAATGGACTGACACATCTGGGGGACTCTTGGAATGGTGGCACGACCCTGGAGTTCCTCTCGCCTTTCCTGTGGAGAGCGCCTCCTCTTGAGATGCGACGGGAACGCCGGGAATTCTTTCCCTACGAAACAGGGAAAGGATCCCTCATCTCGAGTTGGAGGCGGAAACGGGGCTCCCCTGGATGTGTGCGGGACCCCACGTGCTTCCTCTCGAGTGGAGACGGGTATGTCGGGGAACTTCTTGAGTTGCAGCAATGGTGTGAAGGACCCTTTGCAAGTTCCAGTGGTTAGATGTGATTGGCCTCGAGAAGCCTCAGCGGAAATGGGCCTCATCTCGCCTGGAGGGCAAAACCTCCTGGATTTTCTCGAGTTGCGGCAGGTGCTCTCGACTTACGACGGGGACCTCAGGGAACCGCTCTGGTGGCCTCAGGAAAGGCCAGTCCCCATGCGAGTTCGTCGGGGGCCTCTGGGGATTCCTCTCCCGTCGATGCCGGGGCCTAAGACCTTGTGTGGAGTCGGGGCCGGAACCTGAGGATTCCTCTCCAGTGCTGACATGGATCTTGGGGTACTTCTGGAGTCTCCCCAGGGGAGTCAGTCCTCGTCTCGAATGCGGGCATGCACTTGCGCTTTCCTCCAGAGCGGTAGCAGCAGTGTCACGCAGTCCGCCGCGTGGATCAAAGGATCTATGGTTTTCCCTCGAGTCTTTCCCACGAGGCTTTCCCACGAGGCTTTCCCACAGGGCTGTCCCACGTGCACACGTGGTGGGAGTCGATCCTCGGCTTGAACGTCAAGGCAGTGCAGGGAAAACAGGTTCCTCTGGAATGGACTGACACATCTGGGGGACTCTTGGAATGGTGGCACGACCCTGGAGTTCCTCTCGCCTTTCCTGTGGAGAGCGCCTCCTCTTGAGATGCGACGGGAACGCCGGGAATTCTTTCCCTACGAAACAGGGAAAGGATCACTCATCTCGAGCTAGGAGGCGGAAACGGGGCTCCCCTGGATGTGTGCGGGACACCACGTGCTTCCTCTCGAGTGCAGACGGGTATGTCGGGGAACTTCTTGAGTTGCAGCAAGGGTGTGAAGGACCCTTTGGAAGTTCCAGTGGTTAGATGTGATTGGCCTCGAGAAGCCTCAGCGGAAATGGGCCTCATCTCGCCTGGAGGGCAAAACCTCCTGGATTTTCTCGAGTTGCGGCAGGTTCTCTCGACGTACGACGGGGAACTCAGGGACCCGCTCTGGTGGCCTCAGGAAAGGCCAGTCCCCATGCGAGTTCTTCGGGGGCCTCTCGGGATTCCTCTCCCGTCGATGCCAGGGCCTAAGACCTTGTGTGGAGTCGGGGCCGGAACCTGAGGATTCCTCTCCAGTGCTGACATGGATCTTGGGGTACTTCTGGAGTCTCCCCAGGGGAGTCAGTCCTCGTCTCGAATGCGGGCATGCACTTGCGCTTTCCTCCAGAGCGGTAGCAGCAGTGTCACGCAGTCCGCCGCGTGGATCAAAGGATGTATGGTTTTCCCTCGAGTCTTTCCCACGAGGCTTTCCCACGAGGCTTTCCCACAGGGCTGTCCCACGTGCACACGTGGTGGGAGTCGATCCTCGGCCTGAACGTCCAGGCAGTGCAGGGAAAACAGGTTCCTCTGGAATGGACTGACACATCTGGGGGACTCTTGGAATGGTGGCACGACCCTGGAGTTCCTCTCGCCTTTCCTGTGGAGAGCGCCTCCTCTTGAGATGCGACGGGAACGCCGGGAATTCTTTCCCTACGAAACAGGGAAAGGATCCCTCATCTCGAGCTAGGAGGCGGAAACGGGGCTCCCCTGGATGTGTGCGGGACCCCACGTGCTTCCTCTCGAGTGGAGACGGGTATGTCGGGGAACTTCTTGAGTTGCAGCAAAGGTGTGAAGGACCCTTTTTAAGTTCCAGTGGTTAGACGTGATTGGCCTCGAGAAGCCTCAGCGGAAATGGGCCTCATCTCGCCTGGAGGGCAAAACCTCCTGGATTTTCTCGAGTTGCGGCAGGTGCTCTCGACTTACGACGGGGACCTCAGGGACCCGCTCTGGTGGCCTCAGGAAAGGCCAGTCCCCATGCGAGTTCTTCGGGGGCCTCTCGGAATTCCTCTCCCGTCGATGCCGGGGCCTAAGACCTTGTGTGGAGTCGGGGCCGGAACCTGAGGATTCCTCTCCAGTGCTGACATGGATCTTGGGGTACTTCTGGAGTCTCCCCAGGGGAGTCAGTCCTCGTCTCTAATGCGGGCATGCACTTGCGCTTTCCTCCAGAGCGGTAGCAGCAGTGTCACGCAGTCCGCCGCGTGGATCAAAGGATGTATGGTTTTCCCTCGAGTCTTTCCCACGAGGCTTTCCCACGAGGCATTCCCACAGGGCTGTCCCACGTGCACACGTGGTGGGAGTCGATCCTCGGCTTGAACGTCAAGGCAGTGCAGGGAAAACAGGTTCCTCTGGAATGGACTGACACATCTGGGGGACTCTTGGAATGGTGGCACGACCCTGG
Organism: Ovis canadensis; assembly: GCF_042477335.2. Lineage (NCBI taxonomy): Eukaryota > Metazoa > Chordata > Mammalia > Artiodactyla > Bovidae > Ovis > Ovis canadensis. Next base: position 8,686,893 of record NC_091252.1, read on the forward strand.
AGTTCCTCTCGCCTTTCCTGTGGAGAGCGCCTCCTCTTGAGATGCGACGGGAACGCCGGGAATTCTTTCCCTACGAAACAGGGAAAGGATCCCTCATCTCGAGCTAGGAGGCGGAAACGGGGCTCGCCTGGATGTGTGCGGGACACCACGTGCTTACTCTCGAGTGCAGACGGGTATGTCGGGGAAGTTCTTGAGTTGCAGCAAGGGTGTGAAGGACCCTTTGGCAGTTCCAGTGGTTAGATTTGATTGGCCTCGAGAAGCCTCAGTGGAAATGGGCCTCATCTCGCCTGGAGGGCAAAACCTCCTGGATTTACTCGAGTTGCGGCAGGTACTCTCGACTTATGACGGGGACCTCAGGGACCCGCTCTGGTGGCCTCAGGAAAGGCCAGTCCCCATGCGAGTTCCTCGGGGGCCTCTCGGGATTCCTCTCCCGTCGATGCCGGGGCCTAAGACCTTGTGTGGAGTCGGGGCCGGAACCTGAGGATTCCTCTCCAGTGCTGACATGGATCTTGGGGTACTTCTGGAGTCTCCCCAGGGGAGTCAGTCCTCGTCTCGAATGCGGGCATGCATTTGCACTTTCCTCCAGAGCGGTAGCAGCAGTGTCACGCAGTCCGCCGCGTGGATCAAAGGATCTATGGTTTTCCCTCGAGTCTTTCCCACGAGGCTTTCCCACGAGGCTTTCCCACAGGGCTGTCCCACGTGCACACGTGGTGGGAGTCGATCCTCGGCTTGAACGTCAAGGCAGTGCAGGGAAAACAGGTTCCTCTGGAATGGACTGACACATCTGGGGGACTCTTGGAATGGTGTCTCGACCCTGGAGTTCCTCTCGCCTTTCCTGTGGAGAGCGCCTCCTCTTGAGATGCGACGGTAACTCCGGGAATTCTTTCCCTATGAAACAGGGAAAGGATCCCTCATCTCGAGCTAGGAGGCGGAAACGGGGCTCCCATGGATGTGTGTGGGACACCACGTGCTTCCTCTCGAGTGCAGACGGGTATGTCGGGGAACTTCTTGAGTTGCAGCAAGGGTGTGAAGGACCCTTTGGAAGTTCCAGTGGTTACATGTGATTGGCCTCGAGAAGCCTCAGCGGAAATGGGCCTCATCTCGCCTGGAGGGCAAAACCTCCTGGATTTTCTCCAGTTGCGGCAGGTGCTCTCGACTTACGACGGGGACCTCAGGGACCCGCTCTGGTGGCCTCAGGAAAGGCCAGTCCCCATGCGAGTTCTTCGGGGGTCTCTCGGGATTCCTCTCCCGTCGATGCCGGCGCCTAAGACCTTGTGTGGAGTCGGGGCCGGAACCTGAGGATTCCTCTCCAGTGCTGACATGGATCTGGGGTACTTCTGGAGTCTCCCCAGGGGAGTCAGTCCTCGTCTCGAATGCGGGCATGCACTTGCACTTTCCCCCAGAGCGGTAGCAGAAGTGTCACGCAGTCCGCCGCTTGGATCAAAGGATCTATGGTTTTCCCTCGAGTCTTTCCCACGAGGCTTTCGCACGAGGCTTTCCCACAGGGCTGTCCCACGTGCACACGGGGTGGGAGTCGATCCTAGGCTTGAACGTCAAGGCAGTGCAGGGAAAACAGGTTCCTCTGGAATGGACTGACACATCTGGGGGACTCTTGGAATGGTGTCTCGACCCTGGAGTTCCTCTCGCCTTTCCTGTGGAGAGCGCCTCCTCTTGAGATGCGACGGGAACCCCGGGAATTCTTTCCCTACGAAACAGGGAAAGGATCCCTCATCTCGAGCTAGGAGGCGGAAACGGGGCTCCCCTGGATGTGTGCGGGACCCCACGTGCTTCGTCTCGAGTGGAGACGGGTATGTCGGGGAAATTCTTGAGTTGCAGCAATGGTGTGAAGGACCCTTTGGAAGTTCCAGTGGTTAGATGTGATTGGCCTCGAGAAACCTCAGCGGAAATGGGCCTCATCTCGCCTGGAGGGCAAAACCTCCTGGATTTTCTCGAGTTGCGGCAGGTGCTCTCGACTTACGACGGGGACCTCAGGGACCCGCTCTGGTGGCCTCAGGAAAGGCCAGTCCCCATGCGAGTTCCTCGGGGGCCTCTCGGGATTCCTCTCCCGTCGATGCCGGGGCCTAAGACCTTGTGTGGAGTCGGGGCCGGAACCTGAGGATTCCTCTCCAGTGCTGACATGGATCTTGGGGTACTTCTGGAGTCTCCCCAGGGGAGTCAGTCCTCGTCTCGAATGCGGGCATGCACTTGCGCTTTCCTCCAGAGCGGTAGCAGCAGTGTCACGCAGTCCGCCGCGTGGATCAAAGGATCTATGGTTTTCCCTCGAGTCTTTCCCACGAGGCTTTCCCACGAGGCTTTCCCACAGGGCTGTCCCACGTGCACACGTGGTGGGAGTCGATCCTCGGCTTGAACGTCAAGGCAGTGCAGGGAAAACAGGTTCCTCTGGAATGGACTGACACATCTGGGGGACTCTTGGAATGGTGTCTCGACCCTGGAGTTCCTCTCGCCTTTCCTGTGGAGAGTGCCTCCTCTTGAGATGCGACGGGAACGCCGGGAATTCTTTCCCTACGAAACAGGGAAAGGATCCCTCATCTCGAGCTAGGAGGCGGAAACGGGGCTCCCATGGATGTGTGTGGGACAACACTTGCTTCCTCTCGAGTGGAGACGGGTATGTCGGGGAACTTCTTGAGTTGCAGCAAGGGTGTGAAGGACCCTTTGGAAGTTCCAGTGGTTAGACGTGATTGGCCTCGAGAAGCCTCAGCGGAAATGGGCCTCATCTCGCCTGGAGGGCAAAACCTCCTGGATTTTCTCGAGTTGCGGCAGGTGCTCTCGACTTACGACGGGGACCTCAGGGACCCGCTCTGGTGGCCTCAGGAAAGGCCAGTCCCCATGCGAGTTCCTCGGGGGCCTCTCGGGATTCCTCTCCCGTCGATGCCGGGGCCTAAGACCTTGTGTGGAGTCGGGGCCGGAACCTGAGGATTCCTCTCCAGTGCTGACATGGATCTTGGGGTACTTCTGGAGTCTCCCCAGGGGAGTCAGTCCTCGTCTCGAATGCGGGCATGCACTTGCGCTTTCCTCCAGAGAGGTAGCAGCAGTGTCACGCAGTCCGCCGCGTGGATCAAAGGATCTATGGTTTTCCCTCGAGTCTTTCCCACGAGGCTTTCCCACGAGGCTTTCCCACAGGGCTGTCCCACGTGCACACGTGGTGGGAGTCGATCCTCGGCTTGAACGTCAATGCAGTGCAGGGAAAACAGGTTCCTCTGGAATGGACTGACACATCTGGGGGACTCTTGGAATGGTGTCACGACCCTGGAGTTCCTCTCGCCTTTCCTGTGGAGAGCGCCTCCTCTTGAGATGCGACGGGAACGCCGGGAATTCTTTCCCTACGAAACAGGGAAAGGATCCCTCATCTCGAGCTAGGAGGCGGAAACGGGGCTCCCCTGGATGTGTGCAGGACCCCACGTGCTTCCTCTCGAGTAGAGACGGGTATGTCGGGGAACTTCTTGAGTTGCAGCAATGGTGTGAAGGACCCTTTGGAAGTTCCAGTGGTTAGATGTGATTGGCCACGAGAAGCCTCAGCGGAAATGGGCCTCATCTCGCCTGGAGGGCCAAACCTCCTGGATTTTCTCGAGTTGCGGCAGGTGCGCTCGACTTACGACGGGGACCTCAGGGACCCGCTGTGGTGGCGTCAGGAAAGGCCAGTCCCCATGCGAGTTCCTCGGGGGCCTCTCGGGATTCCTCTCCCGTGGATGCCGGGCCTGAGACCTTGTGCGGAGTCGGGGCCGGAACCTGAGGATTCCTCTCCAGTGCTGACATGGATCTGGGGTACTTCTGGAGTCTCCCCAGGGGAGTCAGTCCTCGTCTCGAATGCGGGCATGCATTGCGCTTTCCTCCAGAGCGGTAGCAGCAGTGTCACGCAGTCCGCCGCGTGGATCAAAGGATCTATGTTTTTCCCTCGAGTCATTCCCACGAGGCTTTCCCATGAGGCTTTCCCACAGGGCTGTCCCACGTGCACACGTGGTGGGAGTCGATCCTCGGCTTGAACGTCAAGGCAGTGCAGGGAAAACAGGTTCCTCTGGAATGGACTGACACATCTGGGGGACTCTTGGAATGGTGGCAAGACCCTGGAGTTCCTCTCGCCTTTCCTGTGGAGAGCGCCTCCTCTTGAGATGCGACGGGAACGCCGGGAATTCTTTCCCTACGAAACAGGGAAAGGATTCCTCATCTCGAGCTAGGAGGCGGAAACGGGGCTCCCCTGGATGTGTGCGGGACCCCACGTGCTTCCTCTCGAGTGGAGACGGGTATGTCGGGGAACTTCTTGAGTTGCAGCAAGGGTGTGAAGGACCCTTTGGAAGTTCCAGTGGTTAGACGTGGTTGGCCTCGAGAAGCCTCAGCGGAAATGGGCCTCATCTCGCCTGGAGGGCAAAACCTCCTGGATTTTCTCGAGTTGCGGCAGGTGCTCTCGACTTACGACGGGGACCTCAGGGACCCGCTCTGGTGGCCTCAGGAAAGGCCAGTCCCCATGCGAGTTCCTCGGGGGCCTCTCGGGATTCCTCTCCCTTCGATGCCGGGGCCTAAGACCTTGTGTGGAGTCGGGGCCGGAACCTGAGGATTCCTCTCCAGTGCTGACATGGATCTTGGGGTACTTCTGGAGTCTCCCCAGGTTTGTCAGTCCTCGTCTCGAAGGCGGGCATGCACTTGCTCTTTCCTCCAGAGCGGTAGCAGCAGTGTCACGCAGTCCGCCGCGTGGATCAAAGGATCTATGGTTTTCCCTCGAGTCTTTCACACGAGGCTTTCCCACAGGGCTGTCCCACGTGCACACGTGGTGGGAGTCGATCCTCGGCTTGAACGTCAAGGCAGTGCAGGGAAAACAGGTTCCTCTGTAATGGACTGACACATCTGGGGGACTCTTGGAATGGTGGCATGACCCTGGAGTTCCTCTCGCCTTTCCTGTGGAGCGCGCCTCCTCTTGAGATGCGACGGGAACGCCGGGAATTCTTTCCCTACGAAACAGGGAAAGGATCCCTCATCTCGAGCTAGGAGGCGGAAACGGGGCTCCCCTGGATGTGTGCGGGACCCCACGTGCTTCCTCTCGAGTGGAGACGGGTATGTCGGGGAACTTCTTGAGTTGCAGCAAGGGTGTGAAGGACCCTTTGGAAGTTCCAGTGGTTAGATGTGATTGGCCTCGAGAAGCCTCAGCGGAAATGGGCCTCATCTCGCCTGTAGGGCAAAACCTCCTGGATTTTCTCGAGTTGCGGAAGGTGCTCTCGACTTACGACGGGGACCTCAGGGACCCGCTCTGGTGGCCTCAGGAAAGGCCAGTCCCCATGCGATTCCTCGGGGCCTCTCGGGATTCCTCTCCCGTCGATGCCGGGGCCTAAGACCTTGTGGGGAGTCGGGGCCGGAACCTGAGGATTCCTCTCCAGTGCTGACATGGATCTTGGGGTACTTCTGGAGTCTCCCCACGGGAGTCCGTCCTCGTCTCGAATGCGGGCATGCACTTGCGCTTTCCTCCATAGCGGTAGCAGCAGTGTCACGCAGTCCGCCGCGTGGATCAAAGGATCTATGGTTTTCCCTCGAGTCTTTCCCACGAGGCTTTCCCACGAGGCTTTCCCACAGGGCTTTCCCACGTGCACACGTGGTGGGAGTCGATCCTCGGCTTGAACGTCAAGGCAGTGCAGGGAAAACAGGTTCCTCTGGAATGGACTGACACATCTGGGGGACTCTTGGAATGGTGGCACGACCCTGGAGTTCCTCTCGCGTTTCCTGTGGAGAGCGCCTCCTCTTGAGATGCGACGGGAACGCCGGGAATTCTTTCCCTACGAAACAGGGAAAGGATCCCTCATCTCGAGCTAGGAGGCGGAAACGGGGCTTCCCTGGATGTGTGCGGGACCCCACGTGCTTCCTCTCGAGTGGAGACGGGTATGTCGGGGAACTTCTTGAGTTGCAGCAATGGTGTGAAGGACCCTTTGGCAGTTCCAGTGGTTAGATGTGATTGGCCTCGAGAAGCCTCAGCGGAAATGGGCCTCATCTCGCCTGGAGGGCAAAACCTCCTGGATTTTCTCGAGTTGCGGCAGGTGCTCTCGACTTACGACGGGGACCTCAGGGACCCGCTCTGGTGGCCTCAGGAAAGGCCAGTCCCCATGCGATTCCTCGGGGCCTCTCGGGATTCCTCTCCCGTCGATGCCGGGGCCTAAGACCTTGTGGGGAGTCGGGGCCGGAACCTGAGGATTCCTCTCCAGTGCTGACATGGATCTTGGGGTACTTCTGGAGTCTCCCCACGGGAGTCCGTCCTCGTCTCGAATGCGGGCATGCACTTGCGCTTTCCTCCAGAGCGGTAGCAGCAGTGTCACGCAGTCCGCCGCGTGGATCAAAGGATCTATGGTTTTCCCTCGAGTCTTTCCCACGAGGCTTTCCCACGAGGCTTTCCCACAGGGCTTTCCCACGTGCACACGTGGTGGGAGTCGATCCTCGGCTTGAACGTCAAGGCAGTGCAGGGAAAACAGGTTCCTCTGGAATGGACTGACACATCTGGGGGACTCTTGGAATGGTGGCACGACCCTGGAGTTCCTCTCGCGTTTCCTGTGGAGAGCGCCTCCTCTTGAGATGCGACGGGAACGCCGGGAATTCTTTCCCTACGAAACAGGGAAAGGATCCCTCATCTCGAGCTAGGAGGCGGAAACGGGGCTTCCCTGGATGTGTGCGGGACCCCACGTGCTTCCTCTCGAGTGGAGACGGGTATGTCGGGGAACTTCTTGAGTTGCAGCAATGGTGTGAAGGACCCTTTGGCAGTTCCAGTGGTTAGATGTGATTGGCCTCGAGAAGCCTCAGCGGAAATGGGCCTCATCTCGCCTGGAGGGCAAAACCTCCTGGATTTTCTCGAGTTGCGGCAGGTGCTCTCGACTTACGACGGGGACCTCAGGGAACCGCTCTGGTGGCCTCAGGAAAGGCCAGTCCCCATGCGAGTTCCTCGGGGGCCTCTCGGGATTCCTCTCCCGTCGATGCCGGGGCCTAAGACCTTGTGTGGAATCGGGGCCGGAACCTGAGGATTCCTCTCCAGTGCTGACATGGATCTTGGGGTACGTCTGGAGTTTCCCCAGGGGAGTCAGTCCTCGTCTCGAATGCGGGCATGCATTGCGCTTTCCTCCAGAGCGGTAGCAGCAGTGTCACGCAGTCCGCCGCTTGGATCAAAGGATTTATGGTTTTCCCTCGAGTCTTTCCCACGAGGCTTTCCCACGAGGCTTTCCCACAGGGCTGTCCCACGTGCACACGTGGTGGGAGTCGATCCTCGGCTTGAACGTCAAGGCAGTGCAGGGAAAACAGGTTCCTCTGGAATGGACTGACACATCTGGGGGACTCTTGGAATGGTGGCACGACCCTGGAGTTCCTCTCGCCTTTCCTGTGGAGAGCGCCTCCTCTTGAGATGCGACGGGAACGCCGGGAATTCTTTCCCTACGAAACAGGGAAAGGATCCCTCATCTCGAGCTAGGAGGCGGAAACTGGGCTCCCCTGGATGTGTGCGGGACCCCACGTGCTTCCTCTCGAGTGGAGACGGGTATGTCGGGGAAATTCTTGAGTTGCAGCAATGGTGTGAAGGACCCTTTGGAAGTTCCAGTGGTTAGATGTGATTGGCCTCGAGAAACCTCAACGAAAATGGGCCTCATCTCGCCTGGAGGGCAAAACCTCCTGGATTTTCTCGAGTTGCGGCAGGTGCTCTCGACTTACGACGGGGACCTCAGGGACCCGCTCTGGTGGCCTCAGGATAGGCCAGTCCCCATGCGAGTTCCTCGGGGGCGTCTCGGGATTCCTCTCCCGTAGATCCCGGGGCCTAAGACCTTGTGTGGAGTCGGGGCCGGAACCTGAGGATTCCTCTCCAGTGCTGACATGGATCTTGGGGTATTTCTGGAGTCTCCCCAGGGGCGTCAGTCCTCGTCTCGAATGCGGGCATGCACTTGCGCTTTCCTCCAGAGCGGTAGCAGCAGTGTCACGCAGTCTGCCCCGTGGATCAAAGGATCTATGGTTTTCCCTCGAGTCTTTCCCACGAGGCTTTCCCACGAGGCTTTCCCACAGGGCTGTCCCACGTGCATACGTGGTGGGAGTCGATCTTCGGCTTGAACGTCAAGGCAGTGCAGGGAAAACAGGTTCCTCTGGCATGGACTGACACATCTGGGGGACTCTTGGAATGGTGGCACGACCCTGGAGTTCCTCTCGCATTTCCTGTGGAGAGCGCCTCCTCTTGAGATGCGACGCGAATGCCGGGAATTCTTTCCCTGCGAAACAGGGAAAGGATCCCTCATCTCGAGCTAGGAGGCGGAAACGGGGCTCCCCTGGATGTGTGCGGGACCCACGTGCTTCCTCTCGAGTGGAGACGGGTATGTCGGGGAACTTCTTGAGTTGCAGCAAGGGTGTGAAGGACCCTTTGGAAGTTCCAGTGGTTAGACGTGATTAGCCTCGAGAAGCCTCAGCGGAAATGGGCCTCATCTCGCCTGGAGGGCAAAACCTCCTGGATTTTTTCGAGTTGCGGCAGGTGCTCTCGACTTACGACGGGGACCTCAGGGACCCGCTCTGGTGGACTCAGGAAAAGCCAGTCCCCATGCGAGTTTCTCGGGGGCCTCTCGGGATTCCTCTCCAGTCGATGCCGGGGCCTAAGACCTTGTGTGGAGTCGGGGCCGGAACCTGAGGATTCCTCTCCAGTGCTGACATGGATCTTGGGGTACTTCTGGAGTCTCCCCAGGGGAGTCAGTCCTCGTCTCGAATGCGGGCATGCACTTGCGCTTTCCTCCAGAGCGGTAGCAGCAGTGTCACGCAGTCCGCCGCGTGGATCAAAGGATCTATGGTTTTCCCTCGAGTCTTTTCCACGAGGCTTTCCCACGAGGCTTTCCACAGGGCTGTCCCACGTGCACACGTGGTGGGAGTCGATCCTTGGCTTGAACGTCAAGGAGGTGCAGGGAAAACAGGTTCCTCTGGAATGGACTGACACATCTGGGGGACTCTTGGAATGGTGGCACGACCCTGGAGTTCCTCTCGCCTTTCCTGTGGAGAGCGCCTCCTCTTGAGATGCGACGGGAACGCCGGGAATTCTTTCCCTATGAAACAGGGAAAGGATCCCTCATCTCGAGCTAGGAGTCGAAACGGAGCTCCCCTGGATGTGGGCGGGACACCACTTGCTTCCTCTCGAGTGGAGACGGGTATGTCGGGGAACTTCTTGAGTTGCAGCAAGGGTGTGAAGGACCCTTTGGAAGTTCCAGTGGTTAGACGTGATTAGCCTCGAGAAGCCTCAGCGGAAATGGGCCTCATCTCGCCTGGAGGGCAAAACCTCCTGGATTTTCTCGAGTTGCGGCAGGTGCTCTCGACTTACGACGGGGACCTCAGGGACCCGCTCTGGTGGCCTCAGGAAAGGCCAGTCCCCATGCGAGTTCCTCGGGGGCGTCTCGGGATTCCTCTCCTGTCGATGCCGGGGCCTAAGACCTTGTGTGGAGTCGGGGCCGGAACCTGAGGATTCCTCTCCAGTGCTGACATGGATCTTGGGGTACTTCTGGAGTCTCCCCAGGGGAGTCAGTCCTCGTCTCGAATGCGGGCATGCACTTGCGCTTTCCTCCAGAGCGGTAGCAGCAGTGTCACGCAGTCCGCCGCGTGGATCAAAGGATCTATGGTTTTCCCTCGAGTCTTTCCCACGAGGCTTTCCCACGAGGCTTTCCCACAGGGCTGTCCCACGTGCACACGTGGTGGGAGTCGATCCTCGGCTTGAACGTCAAGGCAGTGCAGGGAAAACAGGTTCCTCTGGAATGGACTGACACATCTGGGGGACTCTTGGAATGGTGGCACGACCCTGGAGTTCCTCTTGCCTTTCCTGTGGAGAGCGCCTCCTCTTGAGATGCGACGGGAACGCCGGGAATTCTTTCCCTAAGAAACAGGGAAAGGATCCCTCATCTCAAGCTAGGAGGCGGAAACGGGGCTCCCCTGGATGTGTGCGGGACCCCACGTGCTTCCTCTCGAGTGGAGACGGGTATGTCGGGGAAATTCTTGAGTTGCAGCAATGGTGTGAAGGACCCTTTGGAAGTTCCAGTGGTTAGATGTGATTGGCCTGGAGAAGCCTCAGCGGAAATGGGCCTCATCTCGCCTGGAGGGCAAAACCTCCTGGATTTTCTCGAGTTGCGGCAGGTGCTCTCGACTTACGACGGGGACCTCAGGGACCCTCTCTGGTGGCCTCAGGAAAGGCCAGTCCCCATGCGAGTTCCTCGGGGGCCTCTCGGGATTCCTCTCCCGTCGATGCCGGGGCCTAAGACCTTGTGTGGAGTCGGGGCCGGAACCTGAGGATTCCTCTCCAGTGCTGACATGGATCTTGGGGTACTTCTGGAGTCTCCCCAGGGGAGTCAGTCCTCGTCTCGAATGCGGGCATGCACTTGCGCTTTCCTCCAGAGCGGTAGCAGCAGTGTCACGCAGTCCGCCGCGTGGATCAAAGGATCTATGGTTTTCCCTCGAGTCTTTCCCACGAGGCTTTCCCACGAGGCTTTCCCACAGGGCTGTCCCACGTGCACACGTGGTGGAAGTCGATCCTCGGCTTGAACGTCAAGGCAGTGCAGGGAAAACAGGTTCCTCTGGAATCGACTGACACATCTGGGGGACTCTTGGAATGGTGGCATGACCCTGGAGTTCCTCTCGCCTTTCCTGTGGAGAGCGCTTCCTCTTGAGATGCGACGGGAACGCCGGGAATTCTTTCCCTACGAAACAGGGAAAGGATCCCTCATCTCGAGCTAGGAGGCGGAAACGGGGCTCGCCTGGATGTGTGCGGGACACCACGTGCTTCCTCTCGAGTGCAGACGGGTATGTCGGGGAAGTTCTTGAGTTGCAGCAAGGGTGTGAAGGACCTTTTGGCAGTTCCAGTGGTTAGATTTGATTGGCCTCGAGAAGCCTCAGTGGAAATGGGCCTCATCTCGCCTGGAGGGCAAAACCTCCTGGATTTACTCGAGTTGCGGCAGGTACTCTCGACTTATGACGGGGACCTCAGGGACCCGCTCTGGTGGCCTCAGGAAAGGCCAGTCCCCATGCGAGTTCCTCGGGGGCCTCTCGGGATTCCTCTCCCGTCGATGCCGGGGCCTAAGACCTTGTGTGGAGTCGGGGCCGGAAACTGAGGATTCCTCTCCAGTGCTGACATGGATCTTGGGGTACTTCTGGAGTCTCCCCAGGGGAGTCAGTGCTCGTCTCGAATGCGGGCATGCACTTGCGCTTTCCTCCAGAGCGGTAGCAGCAGTGTCACGCAGTCCGCCGCGTGGATCAAAGGATCTATGGTTTTCCCTCGAGTCTTTCCCACGAGGCTTTCCCACGAGGCTTTCCCACAGGGCTGTCCCACGTGCACACGTGGTGGGAGTCGATCCTCGGCTTGAACGTCAAGGCAGTGCAGGGAAAACAGGTTCCTCTGGAATGGACTGACACATCTGGGGGACTCTTGGAATGGTGTCACGACCCTGGAGTTCCTCTCGCCTTTCCTGTGGAGAGCGCCTCCTCTTGAGATGCGACTGGAACGCCGGGAATTCTTTCCCTACGAAAAGGGAAGGATCACTCATCTCGAGCTAGGAGGCGGAAACGGGGCTCCCCTGGATATGTGAGGGACCCCACGTGCTTCCTCTCGTGTGGAGACGGGTATGTCGGGGAACTTCTTGAGTTGCAGCAATGGTGTGAAGGACCCTTTGGAAGTTCCAGTGGTTAGATGTGATTGGCCTCGAGAAGCCTCAGCGGAAATGGGCCTCATCTCGCCTGGAGGGCAAAACCTCCTGGATTTTCTCGAGTTGCGGCAGGTGATCTCGACTTACGACGGGGACCTCAGGGACCCGCTCTGGTGGCCTCAGGAAAGGCCAGTCCCCATGCGAGTTCCTCGGGGGCGTCTCGGGATTCCTCTCCCGTTGATGCCGGGGCCTAAGCCCTTGTGTGGAGTCGGGGCCGGAACCTGAGGATTACTCTCCAGTGCTGACATGGATCTTGGGGTACTTCTTGAGTCTCCCCAGAGGAGTCAGTCCTCGTCTCGAATTCGGGCATGCACTTCCGCTTTCCTCCAGAGCGGTAGCAGCAGTGTCAAGCAGTCCTCCGCGTGGATCAAAGGATCTATGGTTTTCCCTCGAGTCTTTTCAACGAGGCTTTCCCACGAGGCTTTCCCACAGGGCTGTCCCACGTGCACACGTGGTGGGAGTCGATCCTCGGCTTGAACGTCAAGGCAGTGCAGGGAAAACAGGTTCCTCTGGAATGGACTGACACATCTGGGGGTCTCTTGGAATGGTGGCACGACCCTGGAGTTCCTCTCGCCTTTCCTGTGGAGAGCACCTCCTCTTGAGATGCGACGGGAACGCCGGGAATTCTTTCCCTACGAAACAGGGAAAGGATCCCTCATCTCGAGCTAGGAGGCGGAAACGGGGCTCCCCTGGATGTGTGCGGGACCCCACGTGCTTCCTCTCGAGTGGAGACGGGTATGTCGGGGAAGTTCTTGAGTTGCAGCAAGGGTGTGAAGGACCCTTTGGAAGTTCCAGTGGTTAGACGTGATTAGCCTCGAGAAGCCTCAGCGGAAATGGGCCTCATCTCGCCTGGAGGGCAAAACCTCCTGGATTTTCTCGAGTTGCGGCAGGTGCTCTCGACTTACGACGGGGACCTCGGGGACCCGCTCTGGTGGCCTCAGGAAAGGCCAGTCCCTATGCGAGTTCCTCGGGGGCCTCTGGGGATTCCTCTCCCGTCGATGCCGGGGCCTAAGTCCTTGTGTGGAGTCGGGGCCGGAACCTGAGGATTCCTCTCCAGTGCTGACATGGATCTTGGGGTACTTCTGGAGTCTCCCCAGGGGAGTCAGTCTTCGTCTCGAATGCGGGCATGCACTTGCGCTTTCCTCCAGAGGGGTAGCAGCAGTGTCACGCAGTCCGCCGCGTGTATCAAAGGATCTATGGTTTTCCCTCGAGTCTTTCCCACGAGGCTTTCCCACGAGGCTTTCCCACAGGGATGTCCCACGTGCACACGTGGTGGGAGTCGATCCTCGGCTTGAACGTCAAGGATGTGCAGGGAAACCAGGTTCCTCTGGAATGGACTGACACATCTGGGGGACTCTTGGAATGGTGTCTCGACCCTGGAGTTCCTCTCGCCTTTCCTGTGGAGAGCGCCTCCTCTTGAGATGCGACGGGAACGCCGGGAATTCTTTCCTTACGAAACAGGGAAAGGATCCCTCATCTCGAGCTAGGAGGCGGAAACGGGGCTCCCCTGGATGTGTGCGGGACCCTACGTGCTTCCTCTCGAGTGGAGACGGGTATGTCGGGAAACTTCTTGAGTTGCAGCAAGGGTGTGAAGGACCCTTTGGAAGTTCAAGTGGTTAGATGTGATTGGCCTCGAGAAGCCTCAGCGGAAATGGGCCTCATCTCGCCTGGAGGGCAAAACCTCCTGGATTTTCTCGAGTTGCGGCAGGTGCTCTCGACTTACGACGGGGACCTCAGGGAACCGCTCTGGTGGCCTCAGGAAAAGCCAGTCCCCATGCGAGTTCCTCGGGGGCCTCTCGGGATCCCTCTCCCGTGGATGCCGGGGCCTAAGACCTTGTGTGGAGTCGGGGCCGGACCTGAGGATTCCTCTCCAGTGCTGACATGGATCTTGGGGTACTTCTGGAGTCTCCCCAGGGGAGTCAGTGCTCGTCTCGAATGCGGGCATGCACTTGCGCTTTCCTCCAGAGCGGTAGCAGCAGTGTCACGCAGTCCGCCGCGTGCATCAAAGGATCTATGGTATTCCCTCGAGTCTTTCCCACGAGGCTTTCCCACGAGGCTTTCCCACAGGGCTGTCCCACGTGCACACGTGGTGGGAGTCGATCCTCGGCTTGAACGTCAAGGCAGTGCAGGGAAAAAAGGTTCCTCTGGAATGGACTGACACATCTGGGGGACTCTTGGAATGGTGTCTCGACCCTGGAGTTCCTCTCGCCTTTCCTGTGGAGAGCGCCTCCTCTTGAGATGCGACGGGAACGCCGGGAATTCTTTCCCTACGAAACAGGGAAAGGATCCCTCATCTCGAGCTAGTAGGCGGAAACGGGGCTCCCCTGCATGTGTGCGGGACCCCACGTGCTTCCTCTCGAGTGGAGACGGGTATGTCGGGAATCTTCTTGAGTTGCAGCAAGGGTGTGAAGGACCCTTTGGAAGTTTCAGTGGTTAGACGTGATTAGCCTCGAGAAGCCTCAGCGGAAATGGGCCTCATCTCGCCTGGAGGGCAAAACCTCCTGGATTTTCTCGAGTTGCGGCAGGTGCTCTCGACTTACGACGGGGACCTCAGGGAACCGCTCTGGTGGCCTCAGGAAAGGCCAGTCCCCATGCGAGTTCCTCGGGGGCCTCTCGGGATTCCTCTCCCGTCGATGCCGGGGCCTAAGACCTTGTGTGGAGTCGGGGCCGGAACCTGAGGATTCCTCTCCAGTGCTGACATGGATCTTGGGGTACTTCTGGAGTCTCCCCAGGGGAGTCAGTCCTCGTCTCGAATGCGGGCATGCACTTGCGCTTTCCTCCAGAGCGGTAGCAGCAGTGTCACGCAGTCCGCCGCGTGGATCAAAGGATCTATGGTTTTCCCTCGAGTCTTTCCCACGAGGCTTTCCCACGAGGCTTTCCCACAGGGCTGTCCCACGTGCACACGTGGTGGGAGTCGATCCTCGGCTTGAACGTCAAGGCAGTGCAGGGAAAACAGGTTTCTCTGGAATGGACTGACACATCTGGGGGACTCTTGGAATGGTGGCACGACCCTGGAGTTCCTCTCGCCTTTCCTGTGGAGAGCGCCTCCTCTTGAGATGCGACGGGAACGCCGGGAATTCTTTCCCTACGAAACAGGGAAAGGATCCCTCATCTCGAGCTAGGAGGCGGAAACGGGGCTCCCCTGGATGTGTGCGGGACCCCACGTGCTTCCACTCGAGTGGAGACGGGTATGTCGGGGAACTTCTTGAGTTGCAGCAATGGTGTGAAGGACCCTTTGGAAGTTCCAGTGGTTAGATGTGATTGGCCTCGAGAAGCCTCAGCGGAAATGGTCCTCATCTCGCCTGGAGGGCAAAACCTCCTGGATTTTCTCGAGTTGCGGCAGGTGCTCTCGACTTACGACGGGGACCTCAGGGACCCGCTCTGGTGGCCTCAGGAAAGGCCAGTCCCCATGCGAGTTCCTCGGGGGCGTCTCGGGATTCCTCTCCAGTCGATGCCGGGGCCTAAGACCTTGTTTGCAGTCGGGGCCGGAACCTGAGGATTCCTCTCCAGTGCTGACATGGATCTTGGGGTACTTCTGGAGTCTCCCCAGGGGAGTCAGTCCTCGTCTCGAATGCGGGCATGCACTTGCGCTTTCCTCCAGAGCGGTAGCAGCAGTGTCACGCAGTCCGCCGCGTGGATCAAAGGATCTATGGTTTTCCCTCGAGTCTTTCCCACGAGGCTTTCCCACGAGGCTTTCCCACAGGGCTGTCCCACGTGCACACGTGTTGGGAGTCGATCCTCGGCTTGAACGTCAAGGCAGTGCAGGGAAAACAGGTTCCTCTGGAATGGACTGAAACATCTGGGGGACTCTTGGAATGGTGGCACGACCCTGGAGTTCCTCTCGCCTTTCCTGTGGAGAGCGCCTCCTCTTGAGATGCGACGGGAATGCCGGGAATTCTTTCCCTACGAAACAGGGAAAGGATCCCTCATCTCGAGCTAGGAGGCGGAAACGGGGCTCCCCTGGATGTGTGCGGGACACCACGTGCTTCCTCTCGAGTGCAGACGGGTATGTCGCGGAACTTCTAGAGTTGCAGCAAGGGTGTGAAGGACCCTTTGGAAGTTTCAGTGGTTACATGTGATTGGCCTCGAGAAGCCTCAGCGGAAATGCGCCTCATCTCGCCTGGAGGGCATAACCTCCTGGATTTTCTCGAGTTGCGGCAGGTGCTCTCGACTTACGACGGGGACCTCAGGGACCCGCTCTGGTGGCCTCAGGAAAGGCCAGTCCCCATGCGATTTCCTCGGGGGCCTCTCGGGATTCCTCTCCCCTCGATGCCGTGGCCTAAGACCTTGTGTTGAGTCGGGGCCGGAACATGAGGATTCCTCTCCAGTGCTGGCATGGATCTTGGGGTACTTCTGGAGTCTCCCCATGGGAGTCTGTCCTCGTCTCGAATGCGGGCATGCACTTGCGCTTTCCTCCAGAGCGGTAGCAGCAGTGTCACGCAGTCCGCCGCATGGATCAAAGGATCTATGGTTTTCCCTCGAGTCTTTCCCACGAGGCTTTCCCACGAGGCTTTCCCACAGGGCTGTCCCACGTGCACACGTGGTGGGAGTCGATACTCGGCTTGAACGTCAAGGTAGTGCAGGGAAAACAGGTTCCTCTGGAATGGACTGACACATCTGGGGGACTCTTGGAATGGTGGCATGACCCTGGAGTTCCTCTCGCCTTTCCTGTGGAGAGCGCCTCCTCTTGATATGCGACGGGAACGCCGGGAATTCTTTCCCTACGAAACAGGGAAAGGATCCCTCATCTCGAGATAGGAGGCAGAAACGGGTCTCCCCTGGATGTGTGCGGGACACCACGTGCTTCCTCTCGAGTGTAGACGGGTATGTCGGGGAACTTCTTGAGTTGCAGCAAGGGTGTGAAGGACCCTTTGGAAGGTCCAGTGGTTAGATGTGATTGGCCTGGAGAAGCCTCAGCGGAAATGGGCCTCATCTCGCCTGGAGGGCAAAACCTCCTGGATTTTCTCTAGTTGCGGCAGGTGCTCTCGACTTACGACGGGGACCTCAGGGACCCGCTCTGGTGGCCTCAGGAAAGGCCAGTACCCATGCGAGTTCCTCGGGGGCGTCTCGGGATTCCTCTCCCGTCGATGCCGGGGCCTAAGACCTTGTGTGGAGTCGGGGCTGGAACCTGAGGATTCCTCTCCAGTGCTGACATGGATCTTGGGGTACTTCTGGAGTCTCCCCAGGGGAGTCAGTCCTCGACTCGAATGCGGGCATGCACTTGCGCTTTCCTCCAGAGCGGTAGCAGCAGTGTCACGCAGTCCGCCGCGTGGATCAAAGGATCTATGGTTTTCCCTCGAGTCTTTCCCACGAGGCTTTCCCACGAGGCTTTCCCACAGGGCTGTCCCACGTGCACACGTGGGGGGGGTCGATCCTCGGCTTGAACGTCAAGGCAGTGCAGGGAAAACAGGTTCCTCTGGAATGGACTGACACATCTGGGGGACTCTTGGAATGGTGGCACGACCCTGGAGTTCCTCTCGCCTTTCCTGTGGAGAGCGCCTCCTCTTGAGATGCGACGGGAACGCCGGGAATTCTTTCCCTACGAAACAGGGAAAGGATCCCTAATCTCGAGCTAGGAGGCGGAAACGGGGCTCCCCTGGATGTGTGCGGGACCCACGTGCTTCCTCTCGAGTGGAGACGGGTATGTCGGGGAACTTCTTGAGTTGCAGCAAGGGTGTGAAGGACCCTTTGGAAGTTCCAGTGGTTAGACGTGATTAGCCTCGAGAAGCCTCAGCGGAAATGGGCCTCATCTCGCCTGGAGGGCAAAACCTCCTGGATTTTCTCGAGTTGCGGCAGGTGCTCTCGACTTACGACGGGGACCTCAGGGACCCGCTCTGGTGGCCTCAGGAAAGGCCAGTCCCCATGCGAGTTCCTCGGGGGCCTGTCGGGATTCCTCTCCCGTCGATGCCGGGGCCTAAGACCTTGTGTGGAGTCGGGGCCGGAACCTGAGGATTCCTCTCCAGTGCTGACATGGATCTTGGGGTACTTCTGGAGTCTCCCCAGGGGAGTCAGTCCTCGTCTCGAATGCGGGCATGCACTTGCGCTTTCCTCCAGAGCGGTAGCAGCAGTGTCACGCAGTCCGCCGCGTGGATCAAAGGATCTATGGTTTTCCCTCGAGTCTTTCCACGAGGCTTTCCCACGAGGCTTTCCCACAGGGCTGTCCCACGTGCACACGTGGTGGGAGTCGATCCTCGGCTGGAACGTCAAGGCAGTGCAGGGAAATCAGGTTCCTCTGGAATGGACTGACACATCTGGGGGACTCTTGGAATGGTGGCATGACCCTGGAGTTCCTCTCGCCTTTCCTGTGGAGAGCGCCTCCTCTTGAGATGCGACGGGAACGCCGGGAATTCTTTCCCTACGAAACAGGGAAAGGATACCTCATCTCGAGCTAGGAGGCGGCAACGGGGCTCCCCTGGATGTGTGCGGGACCCCACGTGCTTCCTCTCGAGTGGAGACGGGTATGTCGGGGAACTTCTTGAGTTGCAGCAATGGTGTGAAGGACCCTTTGGAAGTTCCAGTGGTTAGATGTGATTGGCCTCGAGAAGCCTCAGCGGAAATGGGCCTCATCTCGCCTGGAGGGCAAAACCTCCTGGATTTTCTCGAGTTGCGGCAGGTGCTCTCGACTTACGACGGGGACCTCAGGGACCCGCTCTGGTGGCCTCTGGAAAGGCCAGTCCCCATGCGAGTTCCTCGGGGGCCTCTCGGGATTCCTCTCCCGTCGATGCCGGGGCCTAAGACCTTGTGTGGAGTCGGGGCCTGAACCTGAGGATTCCTCTCCAGTGCTGACATGGATCTTGGGGTACTTCTGGAGTCTCCCCTGGGGAGTCAGTCCTCGTCTCGAATGCGGGCATGCACTTGCGCTTTCCTCCAGAGCGGTAGCAGCAGTGTCACGCAGTCCGCCGCGTGGATCAAAGGATCTATGGTTTTCCCTCGAGTCTTTCCCACGATGCTTTCCCACGAGGCTTTCCCACAGGGCTGTCCCACATGCACACGTGGTGGGAGTCGATCCTCGGCTTGAACGTCAAGGCAATGCAGGGAAAACATGTTCCTCTGGAATGGACTGACACATCTGGGGGACTCTTGGAATGGTGTCAAGACCCTGGAGTTCCTCTAGCCTTTCCTTTGGAGAGCGCCTCCTCTTGAGATGCGACGGGAACGCCGGGAATTCTTTCCCTACGAAACAGGGAAAGGATCCCTCATCTCGAGCTAGGAGGCGGAAACAGGGCTCCCCTGAATGTGTGCGGGACCCCACGTGCTTCCTCTCGAGTGCAGACGGGTATGTCGTGGAACTTCTTGAGTTGCAGCAAGGGTGTGAAGGACCCTTTGGAAGTTCCAGTGGTTAGATGTGATTGGCCTCGAGAAGCCTCAGCGGAAATGGGCCTCATCTCGCCTGGAGTGCAAAACCTCATGGATTTTCTCGAGTTGCGGCAGGTGCTCTCGACTTACGACGGGGACCTCAGGGAACCGCTCTGGTGGCCTCAGGAAAGGCCAGTCCCCATGCGAGTTCCTCGGGGCCTCTCAGGATTCCTCTCCCGTCGATGCCGGGGCCTAAGACCTTGTGTGGAGTCGGGGCCGGAACCTGAGGATTCCTCTCCAGTGCTGACATGGATCTTGGGGTACTTCTGGAGTCTCCCCAGGGGAGTCAGTCCTCGTCTCGAATGCGGGCATGCACTTGCGCTTTCCTCCAGAGCGGTAGCAGCAGTGTCACGCAGTCCGCCGCGTGGATCAAAGGATCTATGGTTTTCCCTCGAGTCTTTCCCACGAGGCTTTCCCACGAGGCTTTCCCACAGGGCTGTCCCAGGTGCACACGTGGTGGGAGTCGATCCTCGGCTTGAACGTCAAGGCAGTGCAGGGAAAACAGGTTCCTCTGGAATGGACTGACACATCTGGGGGACTCTTGGAATGGTGACACGACCCTGGAGTTCCTCTCGCCTTTCCTGTGGAGAGCGCCTCCTCTTGAGATGCGACGGGAATGCCGGGAATTCTTTCCCTACGAAACAGGGAAAGGATCCCTCATCTCGAGCTAGGAGGCGGAAACGGGGCTCCCCTGGATGTGTGCGGGACACCACGTGCTTCCTCTCGAGTGGAGACGGGTATGTCGGGGAACTTCTTGAGTTGCAGCAAGGGTGTGAAGGACCCTTTGGAAGGTCCAGTGGTTACATGTGATTGGCCTCGAGAAGCCTCAGCGGAAATGGCCTCATCTCGCCTGGAGGGCATAACCTCCTGGATTTTCTCGAGTTGCGGCAGGTGCTCTCGACTTACGACGGGGACCTCAGGGACCCGCTCTGGTGGCCTCAGGAAAGGCCAGTCCCCATGCGATTTCCTCGGGGGCCTCTCGGGTTTCCTCTCCCCTCGATGCCGTGGCCTAAGACCTTGTGTTGAGTCGGGGCCGGAACATGAGGATTCCTCTCCAGTGCTGACATGGATCTTGGGGTACTTCTGGAGTCTCCCCAGGGGAGTCAGTCCTCGTCTCGAATGCGGGCATGCACTTGCGCTTTCCTCCAGAGCGGTAGCAGCAGTGTCACGCAGTCCGAAGCATGGATCAAAGGATCTATGGTTTTCCCTCGAGTCTTTCCCACGAGGCTTTCCCACGAGGCTTTCCCACAGGGCTGTCCCACGTGCACACGTGGTGGGAGTCGATCCTCGGCTTGAACGTCAAGGCAGTGCAGGGAAAACAGGTTCCTCTGGAATGGACTGACACATCTGGGGGACTCTTGGAATGGTGGCATGACCCTGGAGTTCCTCTCGCCTTTCCTGTGGAGAGCGCCACCTCTTGAGATGCGACGGGAACGCCGGGAATTCTTTCCCTACGAAACAGGGAAAGGATCCCTCATCTCGAGATAGGAGGCGGAAACGGGTCTCCCCTGGATGTGTGCGGGACACCACGTGCTTCCTCTCGAGTGTAGACAGGTATGTCGGGGAACTTCTTGAGTTGCAGCAAGGGTGTGAAGGACCCTTTGGAAGGTCCAGTGGTTAGATGTGATTGGCCTGGAGAAGCCTCAGCGGAAATGGGCCTCATCTCGCCTGGAGGGCAAAACCTCCTGGATTTTCTCGAGTTGCGGCAGGTGCTCTCGACTTACGACAGGGACCTCAGGGACCCGCTCTGGTGGCCTCAGGAAAGGCCAGTCCCCATGCGAGTTCCTCGGGGGCGTCTCGGGATTCCTCTCCCGTCGATGCCGGGGCCTAAGACCTTGTGTGGAGTCGGGGACGGAACCTGAGGATTCCTCTCCAGTGCTGACATGGATCTTGGGGTACTTCTGGAGTCTCCCCAGGGGAGTCAGTCCTCGACTCGAATGTGGGCATGCACTTGCGCTTTCCTCCAGAGCGGTAGCAGCAGTGTCACGCAGTCCGCCGCGTGGATCAAAGGATCTATGGTTTTCCCTCGAGTCTTTCCCACGAGGCTTTCCCACGAGGCTTTCCCACAGGGCTGTCCCACGTGCACACGTGGTGGGAGTCGATCCTCGGCTTGAACGTCAAGGCAGTGCAGGGAAAACAGGTTCCTCTGGAATGGACTGACACATCTGGGGGACTCTTGGAATGGTGTCACGACCCTGGAGTTCCTCTCGCCTTTCCTGTGGAGAGCGCCTCCTCTTGAGAAGCGACGGGAACGCCGGGAATTCTTTCCCTACGAAACAGGGAAAGGATCCCTCATCTCGAGCTAGGAGGCGGAAACGGGGCTCCCCTGGATGTGTGCGGGACCCCACGTGCTTCCTCTCGAGTGGAGACGGGTATGTCGGGGAACTTCTTGAGTTGCAGCAAGGGTGTGAAGGACCCTTTGGAAGTTCCAGTGGTTAGACGTGATTAGCCTCGAGAAGCCTCAGCGGAAATGGGCCTCATCTCGCCTGGAGGGCAAAACCTCCTGGATTTTCTCGAGTTGCGGCAGGTGCTCTCGACTGACGACGGGGACCTCAGGGAACCGCTCTGGTGGCCTCAGGAAAGGCCAGTCCCCAGGCGAGTTCCTCGGGGGCCTCTCGGGATTCCTCTCCCGTCGATGCCGGGGCCTAAGACCTTGTGTGGAGTCGGGGCCGGAACCTGAGGATTCCTCTCCAGTGCTGACATGGATCTTGGGGTACTTCTGGAGTCTCCCCAGGGGAGTCAGTCCTCGTCTCGAATGCGGGCATGCACTTGCGCTTTCCTCCAGAACAGTAGCAGCAGTGTCACGCAGCCCGCCGCGTGGATCAAAGGATCTATGGTTTTCCCTCGAGTCTTTCCCACGAGGCTTTCCCACGAGGCTTTCCCACAGGGCTGTCCCACGTGCACACGTATTGGGAGTCGATCCTCGGCTTGAACGTCAAGGCAGTGCAGGGAAAACAGGTTCCTCTGGAATGGACTGACACATCTGGGGGACTCTTGGAATGGTGGCACGACCCTGGAGTTCCTCTCTCCTTTCCTGTGGAGAGCGCCTCCTCTTGAGATGCGACGGGAACGCCGGGAATTCTTTCCCTACGAAACAGGGAAAGGATCCCTCATCTCGAGCTAGGAGGCGGAAACGGGGCTCCCCTGGATGTGTGCGGGACACCACGTGCTTCCTCTCGAGTGCAGACGGGTATGTCGGGGAACTTCTAGAGTTGCAGTAAGGGTGTGAAGGACCCTTTGGAAGGTCCAGTTGTTAGATGTGATTGGCCTCGAGAAGCCTCAGCGGAAATGGGCCTCATCTCGCCTGGAGGGCAAAACCTCCTGGATTTTCTCGAGTTGCGGCAGGTGCTCTCGACTTACGACGGGGACCTCAGGGACCCGCTCTGGTTTCCTCAGGAAAGGCCAGTCCCCATGCGAGTTCCTCGGGGGCCTCTCGGGATTCCTCTCCCGTCGATGCCGGGGCCTAAGACCTTGTGTGGAGTCGGGGCCTGAACCTGAGGATTCCTCTCCAGTGCTGACATGGATCTTGGGGTACTTCTGGAGTCTCCCCAGGGGAGTCAGTCCTCGTCTCGAATGCGGGCATGCACTTGCGCTTTCCTCCAGAGCGGTAGCAGCAGTGTCACGCAGTCCGCCGCGTGGATCAAAGGATCTATGGTTTTCCCTCGAGTCTTTCCCACGAGGCTTTCCCACGAGGCTTTCCCACAGGGCTGTCCCACGTGCACACGTGGTGGGAGTCGATCCTCGGCTTGAACGTCAAGGCAGTGCAGGGAAAACAGGTTCCTCTGGAATGGACTGACACATCTGGGGGACTCTTGGAATGGTGGCACGACCCTGGAGTTCCTCTCGCCTTTCCTGTGGAGAGCGTCTCCTCTTGAGATGCGACGGGAATGCCGGGAATTCTTTCCCTACGAAACAGGGAAAGGATCCCTCATCTCGAGCTAGGAGGCGGAAACGGGCCTCCCCTGGATGTGTGCGGGACACCACGTGCTTCCTCTCGAGTGCAGACGGGTATGTCGGGGAACTTCTAGAGTTGCAGTAAGGGTGTGAAGGACCCTTTGGAAGGTCCAGTTGTTAGATGTGATTGGCCTCGAGAAGCCTCAGCGGA
This sequence comes from Ovis canadensis, assembly GCF_042477335.2. Classification (NCBI taxonomy): domain Eukaryota; kingdom Metazoa; phylum Chordata; class Mammalia; order Artiodactyla; family Bovidae; genus Ovis; species Ovis canadensis. The sequence goes on from NC_091252.1 coordinate 8,710,035, forward strand.
AATGGGCCTCATCTCGCCTGGAGGGCAAAACCTCCTGGATTTTCTCGAGTTGCGGCAGGTGCTCTCGACTTACGACGGGGACCTCAGGGACCCGCTCTGGTGGCCTCAGGAAAGGCCAGTCCCCATGCGAGTTCCTCGGGGGCGTCTCGGGATTCCTCTCCCGTCGATGCCGGGGCCTAAGACCTTGTGTGGAGTCGGGGCCGGAACCTGAGGATTCCTCTCCAGTGCTGACATGGATCTTGGGGTACTTCTGTAGTCTCCCCAGGGGAGTCAGTCCTCGTCTCGAATGCGGGCATGCACTTGCGCTTTCCTCCAGAGCGGTAGCAGCAGTGTCACGCATTCCGCCGCATGGATCAAAGGATCTATGGTTTTCCCTCGAGTCTTTCCCACGAGGCTTTCCCACGAGGCTTTCCCACAGGGCTGTCCCACGTGCACACGTGGTGGGAGTCGATCCTCGGCTTGAACGTCAAGGCAGTGCAGGGAAAACAGGTTCCTCTGGAATGGACTGACACATCTGGGGGACTCTTGGAATGGTGGCATGACCCTGGAGTTCCTCTCGCCTTTCCTGTGGAGAGCGCCTCCTCTTGAGATGCGACGGGAACGCCGGGAATTCTTTCCCTACGAAACAGGGAAAGGATCCCTCATCTCGAGCTAGGAGGCGGAAACGGGGCTCCCCTGGATGTGTGCGGGACACCACGTGCTTCCTCTCGAGTGTAGACGGGTATGTCGGGGAACTTCTTGAGTTGCAGCAAGGGTGTGAAGGACCCTTTGGAAGGTCCAGTGGTTAGATGTGATTGGCCTGGAGAAGCCTCAGCGGAAATGGGCCTCATCTCGCCTGGAGGGCAAAACCTCCTGGATTTTCTCGAGTTGCGGCAGGTGCTCTCGACTTACGACGGGGACCTCAGGGACCCGCTCTGGTGGCCTCAGGAAAGGCCAGTCCCCATGCGAGTTCCTCGGGGGCGTCTCGGGATTCCTCTCCCGTCGATGCCGGGGCCTAAGACCTTGTGTGGAGTCGGGGCTGGAACCTGAGGATTCCTCTCCAGTGCTGACATGGATCTTGGGGTACTTCTGGAGTCTCCCCAGGGGAGTCAGTCCTCGTCTCGAATGCGGGCATGCACTTGCGCTTTCCTCCAGAGCGGTAGCAGCAGTGTCACGCAGTCCGCCGCTTGGATCAAAGGATCTATGGTTTTCCCTCGAGTCTTTCCCACGAGGCTTTCCCACGAGGCTTTCCCACAGGGCTGTCCCACGTGCACACGTGGTGGGAGTCGATCCTCGGCTTGAACGTCAAGGCAGTGCAGGGAAAACAGGTTCCTCTGGAATGGACTGACACATCTGGGGGACTCTTGGAATGGTGGCACGACCCTGGAGTTCCTCTCGCCTTTCCTGTGGAGAGCGCCTCCTCTTGAGATGCGACGGGAACGCCGGGAATTCTTTCCCTACTAAACAGGGAAAGGATCCCTCATCTCGAGCTAGGAGGCGGAAACGGGGCTTCCCTGGATGTGTGCGGGACACCACGTGCTTCCTCTCGAGTGCAGACGGGTATGTCGGGGAACTTCTTGAGTTGCAGCAAGGGTGTGAAGGACCCTTTGGAAGGTCCAGTGGTTAGATGTGATTGGCCTCGAGAAGCCTCAGCGGAAATGGGCCTCATCTCGCATGGAGGGCATAACCTCCTGGATTTTCTCGAGTTGCGGCAGGTGCTCTCGACTTACGACGGGGACCTCAGGGACCCGCTCTGGTGGCCTCAGGAAAGGCCAGTCCCCATGCGATTTCCTCGGGAGCCTCTCGGGATTCCTCTCCCCTCGATGCCGTGGCCTAAGACCTTGTGTTGAGTCGGGGCCGGAACATGAGGATTCCTCTCCAGTGCTGACATGGATCTTGGGGTACTTCTGGAGTCTCCCCAGGGGAGTCAGTCCTCGTCTCGAATGCGGGCATACACTTGCGCTTTCCTCCAGAGCGGTAGCAGCAGTGTCACGCAGTCCGCCGCATGGATCAAAGGATCTATGATTTTCCCTCGAGTCTTTCCCACGAGGCTTTCCCACGAGGCTTTCCCACAGGGCTGTCCCACGTGCACACGTGGTGGGAGTCGATCCTCGGATGGAACTTCAAGGCAGTGCAGGGAAAACAGGTTCCTCTGGAATGGACTGACACATCTGGGGGACTCTTGGAATGGTGGCATGACCCTGGAGTTCCTCTCGCCTTTCCTGTGGAGAGCGCCTCCTCTTGAGATGCGACGGGAACGCCGGGAATTCTTTCCCTACAAAACAGGGAAAGGATCCCTCATCTCGAGCTAGGAGGCGGAAACGGGGCTCCCCTGGATGTGTGCGGGACACCACGTGCTTCCTCTCGAGTGTAGACGGGTATGTCGGGGAACTTCTTGAGTTGCAGCAAGGGTGTGAAGGACCCTTTGGAAGGTCCAGTGGTTAGATGTGATTGGCCTGGAGAAGCCTCAGCGGAAATGGGCCTCATCTCGCCAGGAGGGCAAAACCTCCTGGATTTTCTCGAGTTGCGGCAGGTGCTCTCGACTTACGACGGGGACCTCAGGGACCCGCTCTGGTGGCCTCAGGAAAGGCCAGTCCCCATGCGAGTTCCTCGGGGGCGTCTCGGGATTCCTCTCCCGTCGATGCCGGGGCCTAAGACCTTGTGTGGAGTCGGGGCTGGAACCTGAGGATTCCTCTCCAGTGCTGACATGGATCTTGGGGTACTTCTGGAGTCTCCCCAGGGGAGTCAGTCCTCGTCTCGAATGCGGGCATGCACTTGCGCTTTCCTCCAGAGCGGTAGCAGCAGTGTCACGCAGTCCGCCGCGTGGATCAAAGGATCTATGGTTTTCCCTTGAGTCTTTCCCACGAGGCTTTCCCACGAGGCTTTCCCACAGGGCTGTCCCACGTGCACACGTGGTGGGAGTCGATCCTCGGCTTGAACGTCAAGGCAGTGCAGGGAAAACAGGTTCCTCTGGAATGGACTGACACATCTGGGGGACTCTTGGAATGGTGGCACGACCCTGGAGTTCCTCTCGCCTTTCCTGTGGAGAGCGCCTCCTCTTGAGATGCGACGGGAACGCCGGGAATTCTTTCCCTACTAAACAGGGAAAGGATCCCTCATCTCGAGCTAGGAGGCGGAAACGGGGCTCCCCTGGATGTGTGCGGGACACCACGTGCTTCCTCTCGAGTGCAGACGGGTATGTCGGGGAACTTATTGAGTTGCAACAAGGGTGTGAAGGACCCTTTGGAAGGTCCAGTGGTTAGATGTGATTGGCCTCGAGAAGCCTCAGCGGAAATGGGCCTCATCTCGCCTGGAGGGCATAACCTCCTGGATTTTCTCGAGTTGCGGCAGGTGCTCTCGACTTACGACGGGGACCTCAGGGAACCGCTCTGGTGGCCTCAGGAAAGGCCAGTCCCCATGCGAGTTCCTCGGGGCCTCTCGGGATTCCTCTCCCGTCGATGCCGGGGCCTAAGACCTTGTGTGGAGTCGGGGCCGGAACCTGAGGATTCCTCTCCAGTGCTGACATGGATCTTGGGGTACTTCTGGAGTCTCCCCAGGGGAGTCAGTCCTCATCTCGAATGCGGGCATGCACTTGCGCTTTCCTCCAGAGCGGTAGCAGCAGTGTCACGCAGTCCGCCGCGTGGATCAAAGGATCTATGGTTTTCCCTCGAGTCTTTCCCACGAGGCTTTCCCACGAGGCTTTCCCTCAGGGCTGTCCCACGTGCACACGTGGTGGGAGTCGATCCTCGGCTTGAACGTCAAGGCAGTGCAGGGAAAACAGGTTCCTCTGGAATGGACTGACACATCTGGGGGAGTCTTGGAATGGTGGCACGACCCTGGAGTTCCTCTCGCCTTTCCTGTGGAGAGCGCCTCCTCTTGAGATGCGACGGGAACGCCGGGAATTCTTTCCCTACTAAACAGGGAAAGGATCCCTCATCTCGAGCTAGGAGGCGGAAACGGGGCTCCCCTGGATGTGTGCGGGACACCACGTGCTTCCTCTCGAGTGCAGACGGGTATGTCGGGGAACTTCTTGAGTTGCAGCAAGGGTGTGAAGGACCCTTTGGAAGGTCCAGTGGTTAGATGTGATTGGCCTCGAGAAGCCTCAGCGGAAATGGGCCTCATCTCGCCTGGAGGGCATAACCTCCTGGATTTTCTCGAGTTGCGGCAGGTGCTCTCGACTTACGACGGGGACCTCAGGGACCCGCTCTGGTGGCCTCAGGAAAGGCCAGTCCCCATGCGATTTCCTCGGGGGCCTCTCGGGATTCCTCTCCCCTCGATGCCGTGGCCTAAGACCTTGTGTTGAGTCGGGGCCGGAACATGAGGATTCCTCTCCAGTGCTGACATGGATCTTGGGGTACTTCTGGAGTCTCCCCAGGGGAGTCAGTCCTCGTCTCGAATGCGGGCATGCACTTGCGCTTTCCTCCAGAGCGGTAGCAGCAGTGTCACCCATTCCGCCGCATGGATCAAAGGATCTATGGTTTTCCCTCGAGTCTTTCCCACGAGGCTTTCCCACGAGGCTTTCCCACAGGGCTGTCCCACGTGCACACGTGGTGGGAGTCGATCCTCGGCTTGAACGTCAAGGCAGTGCAGGGAAAACAGGTTCCTCTGGAATGGACTGACACATCTGGGGGACTCTTGGAATGGTGGCATGACCCTGGAGTTATTCTCGCCTTTTCTGTGGAGAGCGCCTCCTCTTGAGATGCGACGGGAACGCCGGGAATTCTTTCCCTATGAAACAGGGAAAGGATCCCTCATCTCGAGCTAGGAGGCGGAAACGGGGCTCCCCTGGATGTGTGCGGGACACCACGTGCTTCCTCTCGAGTGTAGACGGGTATGTCGGGGAACTTCTTGAGTTGCAGCAAGGGTGTGAAGGACCCTTTGGAAGGTCCAGTGGTTAGATGTGATTGGCCTGGAGAAGCCTCAGCGGAAATGGGCCTCATCTCGCCTGGAGGGCAAAACCTCCTGGATTTACTCGAGTTGCGGCAGGTGCTCTCGACTTACGACGGGGACCTCAGGGAACCGCTCTGGTGGCCTCAGGAAAGGCCAGTCCCCATGCGAGTTCCTCGGTTGCCTCTCGGGATTCCTCTCCCGTCGATGCCGGGGCCTAAGACCTTGTGTGGAGTCGGGGCCGGAACCTGAGGATTCCTCTCCAGTGCTGACATGGATCTTGGGGTACTTCTGGAGTCTCCCCAGGGGAGTCAGTCCTCGTCTCGAATGCGGGCATGCACTTGCGCTTTCCTCCAGAGCGGTAGCAGCAGTGTCACGCAGTCCGCCGCGTGGATCAAAGGATCTATGGTTTTCCCTCGAGTCTTTCCCACGAGGCTTTCCCACGAGGCTTTCCCACAGGGCTGTCCCACGTGCACACGTGGTGGGAGTCGATCCTCGGCTTGAACGTCAAGGCAGTGCAGGGAAAACAGGTTCCTCTGGAATGGACTGACACATCGGGGGGACTCTTGGAATGGTGGCACGACCCTGGAGTTCCTCTCGCCTTTCCTGTGGAGAGCGCCTCCTCTTGAGATGCGACGGGAACGCCGGGAATTCTTTCCCTACGAAACAGGGAAAGGATCCCTCATCTCGAGCTAGGAGGCGGAAACGGGGCTCCCCTGGATGTGTGCGGGACACCACGTGCTTCCTCTCAAGTGCAGACGGGTATGTCGGGGAACTTCTTGAGTTGCAGCAAGGGTGTGAAGGACCCTTTGGAAGGTCCAGTGGTTACATGTGATTGGCCTCGAGAAGCCTCAGCGGAAATGGGCCTCATCTCGCCTGGAGGGCATAACCTCCTGGATTTTCTCGAGTTGCGGCCGGTGCTCTCGACTTACGACGGGGACCTCAGGGTCCCGCTCTGGTGGCCTCAGGAAAGGCCAGTCCCCATGAGAGTTCCTCGGGGGCCTCTCGGGATTCCTCTCCCCTCGATGCCGTGGCCTAAGACCTTGTGTTGAGTCGGGGCCGGAACATGAGGATTCCTCTCCAGTGCTGACATGGATCTTGGGGTACTTCTGGAGTCTCCCCAGGGGAGTCAGTCCTCGTCTCGAATGCGGGCATGCACTTGCGCTTTCCTCCAGAGCGGTAGCAGCAGTGTCACGCAGTCCGCCGCATGGATCAAAGGATCTATGGTTTTCCCTCGAGTCTTTCCCACGAGGCTTTCCCACGAGGCTTTCCCACAGGGCTGTCCCACGTGCACACGTGGTGGGAGTCGATCCTCGGCTTGATCGTCAAGGCAGTGCAGGGAAAACAGGTTCCTCTGGAATGGACTGACACATCTGGGGGACTCTTGGAATGGTGGCATGACCCTGGAGTTCCTCTCGCCTTTCCTGTGGAGAGCGCCTCCTCTTGAGATGCGACGGGAACGCCGGGAATTTTTTCCCTACGAAACAGGGAAAGGATCCCTCATCTCGAGCTAGGAGGCGGAAACGGGGCTCCCCTGGATGTGTGCGGGACACCACGTGCTTCCTCTCGATTGTAGACGGGTATGTCGGGGAACTTCTTGAGTTGCAGCAAGGGTGTGAAGGACCCTTTGGAAGGTCCAGTGGTTAGATGTGATTGGCCTGGAGAAGCCTCAGCGGAAATGGGCCTCATCTCGCCTGGAGGGCAAAACCTCCTGGATTTTCTCGAGTTGCGGCAGGTGCTCTCGACTTACGACGGGGACCTCAGGGACCCGCTCTGGTGGCCTCAGGAAAGGCCAGTCCCCATGCGAGTTCCTCGGGGGCGTCTCGGGATTCCTCTCCCGTCGATGCCGGGGCCTAAGACCTTGTGTGGAGTCGGGGCTGGAACCTGAGGATTCCTCTCCAGTGCTGACATGGATCTTGGGGTACTTCTGGAGTCTCCCCAGGGGAGTCAGTCCTCGTCTCGAATGCGGGCATGCACTTGCGCTTTCCTCCAGAGCGGTAGCAGCAGTGTCACGCAGTCCGCCGCGTGGATCAAAGGATCTATGGTTTTCCCTCGAGTCTTTCCCACGAGGCTTTCCCACGAGGCTTTCCCACAGGGCTGTCCCACGTGCACACGTGGTGGGAGTCGATCCTCGGCTTGAACGTCAAGGCAGTGCAGGGAAAACAGGTTCCTCTGGAATGGACTGACACATCTGGGGGACTCTTGGAATGGTGTCACGACTCTGGAGTTCCTCTTGCCTTTCCTGTGGAGAGCGCCTCCTCTTGAGATGCGACGGGAACGCCGGGAATTCTTTCCCTACGAAACAGGGAAAGGATCCCTCATCTCGAGCTAGGAGGCGGAAACGGGGCTCCCCTGGATGTGTGCGGGACCCCACGTGCTTCCTCTCGAGTGGAGATGGGTATGTCGGGGAACATCTTGAGTTGCAGCAATGGTGTGAAGGACCCTTTGGAAGTTCCAGTGGTTAGATGTGATTGGCCTCGAGAAGCCTCAGCGGAAATGGGCCTCATCTCGCCTGGAGGGCAAACCTCCTGGATTTTCTCGAGTTGCGGCAGGTGCTCTCGACTTACGACAGGGACCTCAGGGACCCGCTCTGGTGGCCTCAGGAAAGGCCAGTCCCCATGCGAGTTCCTCGGGGGCCTCTCGGGATTCCTCTCCCGTCGATGCCGGGGCCTAAGACCTTGTGTGGAGTCGGGGCCGGAACCTGAGGATTCCTCTCCAGTGCTGACATGGATCTTGGGGTACTTCTGGAGTCTCCCCAGGGGAGTCAGTCCTCGTCTCGAATGCGGGCATGCACTTGCGCTTTCCTCCAGAGCGGTAGCAGCAGTGTCACGCAGTCCGCCGCGTGGATCAAAGGATCTATGGTTTTCCCTCGAGTCTTTCCCACGAGGCTTTCCCACGAGGCTTTCCCACAGGGCTGTCCCACGTGCACACGTGGTGGGAGTCGATCCTCGGCTGGAACGTTAAGGCAGTGCAGGGAAAACAGGTTCCTCTGGAATGGACTGACACATCTGGGGGACTCTTGGAATGGTGGCATGACCCTGGAGTTCCTCTCGCCTTTCCTGTGGAGAGCGCCTCCTCATGAGATGCGACGGGAACGCCGGGAATTCTTTCCTTACGAAACAGGGAAAGGATCCCTCATCTCGAGCTAGGAGGCTAAACGGGGCTCCCCTGGATGTGGTGGGGACATCACGTGCTTCCTCTAGATGGAGTCGGGTATGTCGGGGAACATCTTGAGTTGCAGCAATGGTGTGAAGGACCCTTTGGAAGTTCCAGTTGTTAGATGTGATTGGCCTCCACAAGCCTCAGCGGAAATGGGCCTCATCTCGCCTGGAGGGCAAAACCTCCTGGATTTTATCGAGTTGCGGCAGGTGCTCTCGACTTACGACGGGGACCTCTGGGAACCGCTCTGGTGGCCTCAGGAAAGGCCAGTCCCCATGCGAGTTCCTCGGGGCCTCTCGGGATTCCTCTCCCGTCGATGCCGGGGCCTAAGACCTTGTGTGGAGTCGGGGCCGGAACCTGAGGATTCCTCTCCAGTGCTGACATGGATCTTGGGGTACTTCTGGAGTCTCCCCAGGGGAGTCAGTCCTCGTCTCGAATGCGGGCATGCACTTGCGCTTTCCTCCAGAGCGGTAGCAGCAGTGTCACGCAGTCCGCCGCGTGGATCAAAGGATCTATGGTTTTCCCTCGAGTCTTTCCCACGAGGCTTTCCCACGAGGCTTTCCCACAGGGCTGTCCCACGTGCACACGTGGTGGGAGTCGATCCTCGGCTTGAACGTCAAGGCAGTGCAGGGAAAACAGGTTCCTCTGGAATGGACTGACACATCTGGGGGACTCTTGGAATGGTGGCACGACCCTGGAGTTCCTCTCGCCTTTCCTGTGGAGAGCGCCTCCTCTTGAGATGCGACGGGAACGCCGGGAATTCTTTCCCTACGAAACAGGGAACGGATCCCTCATCTCGAGCTAGGAGGCGGAAACGGGGCTCCCCTGGATGTGTGCGGGACCCACGTGCTTCCTCTCGAGTGGAGACGGGTATGTCGGGGAACTTCTTGAGTTGCAGCAATGGTGTGAAGGACCCTTTGGAAGTTCCAGTGGTTAGATGTGATTGGCCTCGAGAAGCCTCAGCGGAAATGGGCCTCGTCTCGACTGGAGGGCAAAACCTCCTGGATTTTCTCGAGTTGCGGCAGGTGCTCTCGACTTACGACGGGGACCTCAGGGACCCGCTCTGGTGGCCTCAGGAAAGGCCAGTCCCCATGCGAGTTCCTCGGGGGCCTCTCGGGATTCCTCTCCCGTCGATGCCGGGGCCTAAGACCTTGTGTGGAGTCGGGGCCGGAACATGAGGATTCCTCTCCAGTGCTGACATGGATCTTGGGGTACTTCTGGAGTCTCCCCAGGGGAGTCAGTCCTCGTCTCGAATGCGGGCATGCACTTGCGCTTTCCTCCAGAGCGGTAGCAGCAGTGTCACGCAGTCCGCCGCATGGATCAAAGGATCTATGGTTTTCCCTCGAGTCTTTCCCACGAGGCTTTCCCACGAGGCTTTCCCACAGGGCTGTCCCACGTGCACACGTGGTGGGAGTCGATCCTCGGCTTGATCGTCAAGGCAGTGCAGGGAAAACAGGTTCCTCTGGAATGGACTGACACATCTGGGGGACTCTTGGAATGGTGGCATGACCCTGGAGTTCCTCTCGCCTTTCCTGTGGAGAGCGCCTCCTCTTGAGATGCGACGGGAACGCCGGGAATTTTTTCCCTACGAAACAGGGAAAGGATCCCTCATCTCGAGCTAGGAGGCGGAAACGGGGCTCCCCTGGATGTGTGCGGGACACCACGTGCTTCCTCTCGAGTGTAGACGGGTATGTCGGGGAACTTCTTGAGCTGCAGCAAGGGTGTGAAGGACCCTTTGGAAGGTCCAGTGGTTAGATGTGATTGGCCTGGAGAAGCCTCAGCAGAAATGGGCCTCATCTCGCCTGGAGGGCAAAACCTCCTGGATTTTCTCGAGTTGCGGCAGGTGCTCTCGACTTACGACGGTGACCTCAGGGACCCGCTCTGGTGGCCTCAGGAAAGGCCAGTCCCCATGCGAGTTCCTCGGGGGCGTCTCGGGATTCCTCTCCCGTCGATGCCGGGGCCTAAGACCTTGTGTGGAGTCGGGGCCGGAACCTGAGGATTCCTCTCCAGTGCTGACATGGATCTTGGGGTACTTCTGGAGTCTCCCCAGGGGAGTCAGTCCTCGTCTCGAATGCGGGCATGCACTTGCGCTTTCCTCCAGAGCGGTAGCAGCAGTGTCACGCAGTCCGCCGCGTGGATCAAAGGATCTATGGTTTTCCCTCGAGTCTTTCCCACGAGGCTTTCCCACGAGGCTTTCCCACAGGGCTGTCCAACGTGCACACGTGGTGGGAGTCGATCCTCGGCTTGAACGTCAAGGCAGTGCAGGGAAAACAGGTTCCTCTGGAATGGACTGACACATCTGGGGGACTCTTGGAATGGTGTCACGACTCTGGAGTTCCTCTTGCCTTTCCTGTGGAGAGCGCCTCCTCTTGAGATGCGACGGGAACGCCGGGAATTCTTTCCCTACGAAACAGGGAAAGGATCCCTCATCTCGAGCTAGGAGGCGGAAACGGGGCTCCCCTGGATGTGTGCGGGACCCCACGTGCTTCCTCTCGAGTGGAGACGGGTATGTCGGGGAACATCTTGAGTTGCAGCAATGGTGTGAAGGACCCTTTGGAAGTTCCAGTGGTTAGATGTGATTGGCCTCGAGAAGCCTCAGCGGAAATGGGCCTCATCTCGCCTGGAGGGCAAAACCTCCTGGATTTTCTCGAGTTGCGGCAGGTGCTCTCGACTTACGACGGGGACCTCAGGGACCCGCTCTGGTGGCCTCAGGAAAGGCCAGTCCCCATGCGAGTTCCTCGGGGGCCTCTCGGGATTCCTCTCCCGTCGATGCCGGGGCCTAAGACCTTGTGTGGAGTCGGGGCCGGAACCTGAGGATTCCTCTCCAGTGCTGACATGGATCTTGGGGTACTTCTGGAGTCTCCCCAGGGGAGTCAGTCCTCGTCTCGAATGCGGGCATGCACTTGCGCTTTCCTCCAGAGCGGTAGCAGCAGTGTCACGCAGTCCGCCGCGTGGATCAAAGGATCTATGGTTTTCCCTCGAGTCTTTCCCACGAGGCTTTCCCACGAGGCTTTCCCACAGGGCTGTCCCACGTGCACACGTGGTGGGAGTCGATCCTCGGCTGGAACGTTAAGGCAGTGCAGGGAAAACAGGTTCCTCTGGAATGGACTGACACATCTGGGGGACTCTTGGAATGGTGGCATGACCCTGGAGTTCCTCTCGCCTTTCCTGTGGAGAGCGCCTCCTCATGAGATGCGACGGGAACGCCGGGAATTCTTTCCTTACGAAACAGGGAAAGGATCCCTCATCTCGAGCTAGGAGGCTAAACGGGGCTCCCCTGGATGTGGTGGGGACATCACGTGCTTCCTCTCGAGTGGAGACGGGTATGTCGGGGAACTTCTTGAGTTGCAGCAAGGGTGTGAAGGACCCTTTGGAAGTTCCAGTGGTTAGACGTGATTGGCCTCGAGAAGCCTCAGCGGAAATGGGCCTCATCTCGCCTGGAGGGCAAAACCTCCTGGATTTTCTCGAGTTGCGGCAGGTGCTCTCGACTTACGACGGGGACCTCAGGGACCCGCTCTGGTGGCCTCAGGAAAGGCCAGTCCCTATGCGAGTTCCTCGGGGGCCTCTCGGGATTCCTCTCCCGTCGATGCCGGGGCCTAAGACCTTGTGTGGAGTCGGGGCCGGAACCTGAGGATTCCTTTCCAGTGCTGACATGGATCTTGGGGTACTTCTGGAGTCTCCCCAGGGGAGTCAGTCCTCGTCTCGAATGCGGGCATGCACTTGCGCTTTCCTCCAGAGCGGTAGCAGCAGTGTCACGCAGTCCGCCGCGTGCATCAAAGGATCTATGGTTTTCCCTCGAGTCTTTCCCACGAGGCTTTCCCACGAGGCTTTCCCACAGGGCTGTCCCACGTGCACACGTGGTGGGAGTCGATCCTCGGCTTGAACGTCAAGGCAGTGCAGGGAAAACAGGTTCCTCTGGAATGGACTGACACATCTGGGGGACTCTTGGAATGGTGGCATGACCCTGGAGTTCCTCTCGCCTTTCCTGTGGAGAGCGCCTCCTCTTGAGATGCGACGGGAACGCCGGGAATTCTTTACCTACGAAACAGGAAAAGGATCCCTCATCTCGTGCTAGGAGGCGGAAACGGGGCTCCCCTGGATGTGTGCGGGACACCACGTACTTCCTCTCGAGTGCAGACGGGTATGTCGGGGAACTTCTTGAGTTGCAGCAAGGGTGTGAAGGACCCTTTGGAAGGTCCAGTGGTTAGATGTGATTGGCCTCGAGAAGCCTCAGCGGAAATGGGCCTCATCTCGCCTGGAGGGCAAAACCTCCTGGATTTTCTCGAGTTGCGGCAGGTGCTCTCGACTTACGACGGGGACCTCAGGGACCCGCTCTGGTGGCCTCAGGAAAGGCCAGTCCCCATGCGAGTTCCTCGGGGGCCTCTCGGGATTCCTCTCCCGTCGATGCCGGGGCCTAAGACCTTGTGTGGAGTCGGGGCCGGAACCTGAGGATTCCTCTCCAGTGCTGACATGGATCTTGGGGTACTTCTGGAGTCTCCCCAGGGGAGTCAGTCCTAGTCTCGAATGCGGGCATGCACTTGCGCTTTCCTCCAGAGGGGTAGCAGCAGAGTCACGCAGTCCGCCGTGTGGATCAAAGGATCTATGGTTTTCCCTCGAGTCTTTCCCACGAGTCTTTCCCACGAGGCTTTCCCACAGGGCTGTCCCACGTGCACACGTGGTGGGAGTCGATCCTCGGCTTGAACTTCAAGGCAGTGCAGGGAAAACAGGTTCCTCTGGAATGGACTGACACATCTGGGGGACTCTTGGAATGGTGGCACGACCCTGGAGTTCCTCTCGCCTTTCCTGTGGAGAGCGCCTCCTCTTGAGATGCGACGGGAACGCCGGGAATTCTTTCCCTACGAAACAGGGAAAGGATCCCTCATCTCGAGCTAGGAGGCGGAAACGGGGCTCCCCTGGATGTGTGCGGGACCTTCGTGTTTCCTCTCGAGTGGAGACGGGTATGTCGGGGACCTTCTTGAGTTGCAGCAAGGGTGTGAAGGACCCTTTGGATGTTCCAGTGGTTAAATGTGATTAGCCTCGAGAAGCCTCAGCGGAAATGGGCCTCATCTCGCCTGGAGGGCAAAACCTCCTGGATTTTCTCGAGTTGCGGCAGGTGCTCTCGACTTACGACGGGGACCTCAGGGACCCGCTCTGGTGGCCTCAGTAAAGGCCAGTCCCCATGCGAGTTCCTCGGGGGCCTCTCGGGATTCCTCTCCCATCAATGCCGGGGCCTAAGACCTTGTGTGGAGTCGGGGCCGGAACCTGAGGATCCCTCTCCAGTGCTGACATGGATCTTGGGGTACTTCTGGAGTCTCCCCAGGGGAGTCAGTCCTCGTCTCGAATGCGGGCATGCACTTGCGCTTTCCTCCAGAGCGGTAGCAGCAGTGTCATGCAGTCCGCCCCATGGATCAAAGGATCTATGGTTTTCCCTCGAGTCTTTCCCACGAGGCTTTCCCACGAGGCTTTCCCACAGGGCTGTCCCACGTGCACACGTGGTGGGAGTCGATCCTCGGCTTGAACGTCAAGGCAGTGCAGGGAAAACAGGTTCCTCTGGAATGGACTGACACATCTGGGGGACTCTTGGAATGGTGTCACGACCATGGAGTTCCTCTCGCCTTTCCTGTGGAGAGCGCCTCCTCTTGAGATGCGACGGGAACGCCGGGAATTCTTTCCCTACGAAACAGGGAAAGGATCCCTCATCTCGAGCTAGGAGGCGGAAACAGGGCTCCCCTGGATGTGTGCGGGACCCCACGTGCTTCCTCTCGAGTGCAGACGGGTATGTCGGGGAACTTCTTGAGTTGCAGCAATGGTGTGAAGGACCCTTTGGAAGTTCCAGTGGTTAGATGTGATTGGCCTCGAGAAGCCTCAGCGGAAATGGGCCTCATCTCGCCTGGAGGGCAAAACCTCCTGGATTTTCTCGAGTTGCGGCAGGTGCTCTCGACTTACGACGGGGACCTCAGGGAACCGCTCTGGTGGCCTCAGGAAAGGCCAGTCCCCATGCGAGTTCCTCGGGGCCTCTCGGGATTCCTCTCCCGTCGATGCCGGGGCCTAAGACCTTGTGTGGAGTCTTGGCCGGAACCTGAGGATTCCTCTCCAGTGCTGACATGGATCTTGGGGTACTTCTGGAGTCTCCCCAGGGGAGTCAGTCCTCGTCTCGAATGCGGGCATGCACTTGCGCTTTCCTCCAGAGCGGTAGCAGCAGTGTCACGCAGTCCGCCGCGTGCATCAAAGGATCTATGGTTTTCCCTCGAGTCTTTCCCACGAGGCTTTCCCACGAGGCTTTCCCACAGGGCTGTCCCACGTGCACACGTGGTGGGAGTCGATCCTCGGCTTGAACGTCAAGGCAGTGCAGGGAAAACAGGTTCCTCTGGAATGGACTGACACATCTGGGGGACTCTTGGAATGGTGGCACGACCCTGGAGTTCCTCTCGCCTTTCCTGTGGAGAGCGCCTCCTCTTGAGATGCGACGGGAACGCCGGGAATTCTTTCCCTACGAAACAGGGAAAGGATCCCTCATCTCGAGCTAGGAGGCGGAAACGGGGCTCCCCTGGATGTGTGCGGGACCCACGTGCTTCCTCTCGAGTGGAGACGGGTATGTCGGGGAACTTCTTGAGTTGCAGCAAGGGTGTGAAGGACCCTTTGGAAGTTCCAGTGGTTAGAAGTGATTAGCCTCGAGAAGCCTCAGCGGAAATGGGCCTCACCTCGCCTGGAGGGCAAAACCTCCTGGATTTTCTCGAGTTGCGGCAGGTGCTCTCGACTTACGACGGGGACCTCAGGGACCCGCTCTGGTGGCCTCAGGAAAGGCCAGTCCCCATGCGAGTTCCTCGGGGGCCTCTCGGGATTCCTCTCCCGTCGATGCCGGGGCCTAAGACCTTGTGTGGAGTCGGGGCCGGAACCTGAGGATTCCTTTCCAGTGCTGACATGGATCTTGGGGTACTTCTGGAGTCTCCCCAGGGGAGTCAGTCCTCGTCTCGAATGCGGGCATGCACTTGCGCTTTCCTCCAGAGCGGTAGCAGCAGTGTCACGCAGTCCGCCGCGTGCATCAAAGGATCTATGGTTTTCCCTCGAGTCTTTCCCACGAGGCTTTCCCACGAGGCTTTCCCACAGGGCTGTCCCACGTGCACACGTGGTGGGAGTCGATCCTCGGCTTGAACGTCAAGGCAGTGCAGGGAAAACAGGTTCCTCTGGAATGGACTGACACATCTGGGGGACTCTTGGAATGGTGGCATGACCCTGGAGTTCCTCTCGCCTTTCCTGTGGAGAGCGCCTCCTCTTGAGATGCGACGGGAACGCCGGGAATTCTTTACCTACGAAACAGGGAAAGGATCCCTCATCTCGTGCTAGGAGGCGGAAACGGGGCTCCCCTGGATGTGTGCGGGACACCACGTACTTCCTCTCGAGTGCAGACGGGTATGTCGGGGAACTTCTTGAGTTGCAGCAAGGTTGTGAAGGACCCTTTGGAAGGTCCAGTGGTTAGATATGATTGGCCTGGAGAAGCCTCAGCGGAAATGGGCCTCATCTCGCCTGGATGGCAAAACCTCCTGGATTTTCTCGAGTTGCGGCAGGTGCTCTCGACTTACGACGGGGACCTCAGGGACCCGCTCTGGTGGCCTCAGGAAAGGCCAGTCCCCATGCGAGTTCCTCGTGGGCCTCTCGGGATTCCTCTCCCGTCGATGCCGGGGCCTAAGACCTTGTGTGGAGTCGGGGCCGGAACCTGAGGATTCCTCTCCAGTGCTGACATGGATCTTGGGGTACTTCTGGAGTCTCCCCAGGGAATCAGTCCTCGTCTCGAATGCGGGCATGCACTTGCGCTTTCCTCCAGAGCGGTAGCAGCAGAGTCACGCAGTCCGCCGCGTGGATCAAAGGATCTATGGTTTTCCCTCGAGTCTTTCCCACGAGTCTTTCCCACGAGTCTTTCCCACAGGGCTGTCCCACGAGGCTTTCCCACAGGGCTGTCCCACGTGCACACGTGGTGGGAGTCGATCCTCGGCTTGAACGTCAAGGCAGTGCAGGGAAAACAGGTTCCTCTGGAATGGACTGACACATCTGGGGGACTCTTGGAATGGTGGCATGACCCTGGAGTTCCTCTCGCCTTTCCTGTGGAGAGCGCCTCCTCTTGAGATGCGACGGGAACGCCGGGAATTCTTTCCCTACGAAACAGGGAAAGGATCCCTCATCTCGAGCTAGGAGGCGGAAACAGGGCTCCCCTGGATGTGTGCGGGACCCCACTTGCTTCCTCTCGAGTGCAGACGGGTATGTCGGGGAACTTCTTGAGTTGCAGCAATGGTGTGAAGGACCCTTTGGAAGTTCCAGTGGTTAGATGTGATTGGCCTCGAGAAGCCTCAGCGGAAATGGGCCTCATCTCGCCTGGAGGGCAAAACCTCCTGGATTTTCTCGAGTTGCGGCAGGTACTCTCGACTTATGACGGGGACTTCCGGGAACCCCTCTGGTGGCCTCAGGAAAGGCCAGTCCCCATGCGAGTTCCTCGGGGCCTCTCGGGATTCCTCTCCCGTCGATTCCGGGGCCTAAGACCTTGTGTGGAGTCGGGGCCGGAACCTGAGGATTCCTCTCCAGTGCTGACATGGATCTTGGGGTTCTTCTGGAGTCTCCCCAGGGGAGTCAGTCCTCGTCTCGAATGCGGGCATGCACTTGCGCTTTCCTCCAGAGCGGTAGCAGCAGTGTCACGCAGTCCGCCGCGTGGATCAAAGGATCTATGGTTTTCCCTCGAGTCTTTCCCACGAGGCTTTCCCACGAGGCTTTCCCACAGGGCTGTCCCACGTGCACACGTGGTGGGAGTGGATCCTCGGCTTGAACGTCAAGGCAGTGCAGGGAAAACAGGTTCCTCTGGAATGGACTGACACATCTGGGGGACTCTTGGAATGGTGGCACGACCCTGGAGTTCCTCTCGCCTTTCCTGTGGAGAGCGCCTCCTCTTGAGATGCGACGGGAACGCCGGGAATTCTTTCCCTACGAAACAGGGAAAAGATCCCTCATCTCGAGCTAGGAGGCGGAAACGGGGCTCCCCTGGATGTGTGCGGGACCCACGTGCTTCCTCTCGAGTGGAGACGGGTATGTCGGGGAACTTCTTCAGTTGCAGCAAGGGTGTGAAGGACCCTTTGGAAGTTCCAGTGGTTAGAAGTGATTAGCCTCGAGAAGCCTCAGCGGAAATGGGCCTCACCTCGCCTGGAGGGCAAAACCTCCTGGATTTTCTCGAGTTGCAGCAGGTGCTCTCGACTTACGACGGGGACCTCAGGGACCCGCTCTGGTGGCCTCAGGAAAGGCCAGTCCCCATGCGAGTTCCTCGGGGCCTCTCGGGATTCCTCTCCCGTCGATGCCGGGGCCTAAGACCTTGTGTGGAGTCTTGGCCGGAACCTGAGGATTCCTCTCCAGTGCTGACATGGATCTTGGGGTACTTCTGGAGTCTCCCCAGGGGAGTCAGTCCTCGTCTCGAATGCGGGCATGCACTTGCGCTTTCCTCCAGAGCGGTAGCAGCAGTGTCACGCAGTCCGCCGCGTGCATCAAAGGATCTATGGTTTTCCCTCGAGTCTTTCCCACGAGGCTTTCCCACGAGGCTTTCCCACAGGGCTGTCCCACGTGCACACGTGGTGGGAGTCGATCCTCGGCTTGAACGTCAAGGCAGTGCAGGGAAAACAGGTTCCTCTGGAATGGACTGACACATCTGGGGGACTCTTGGAATGGTGGCACGACCCTGGAGTTCCTCTCGCCTTTCCTGTGGAGAGCGCCTCCTCTTGAGATGCGACGGGAACGCCGGGAATTCTTTCCCTACGAAACAGGGAAAAGATCCCTCATCTCGAGCTAGGAGGCGGAAACGGGGCTCCCCTGGATGTGTGCGGGACCCACGTGCTTCCTCTCGAGTGGAGACGGGTATGTCGGGGAACTTCTTGAGTTGCAGCAAGGGTGTGAAGGACCCTTTGGAAGTTCCAGTGGTTAGAAGTGATTAGCCTCGAGAAGCCTCAGCGGAAATGGGCCTCACCTCGCCTGGAGGGCAAAACCTCCTGGATTTTCTCGAGTTGCGGCAGGTGCTCTCGACTTACGACGGGGACCTCAGGGACCCGCTCTGGTGGCCTCAGGAAAGGCCAGTCCCCATGCGAGTTCCTCGGGGGCCTCTCGGGATTCCTCTCCCGTCGATGCCGGGGCCTAAGACCTTGTGTGGAGTCGGGGCCGGAACCTGAGGATTCCTTTCCAGTGCTGACATGGATCTTGGGGTACTTCTGGAGTCTCCCCAGGGGAGTCAGTCCTCGTCTCGAATGCGGGCATGCACTTGCGCTTTCCTCCAGAGCGGTAGCAGCAGTGTCACGCAGTCCGCCGCGTGCATCAAAGGATCTATGGTTTTCCCTCGAGTCTTTCCCACGAGGCTTTCCCACGAGGCTTTCCCACAGGGCTGTCCCACGTGCACACGTGGTGGGAGTCGATCCTCGGCTTGAACGTCAAGGCAGTGCAGGGAAAACAGGTTCCTCTGGAATGGACTGACACATCTGGGGGACTCTTGGAATGGTGGCATGACCCTGGAGTTCCTCTCGCCTTTCCTGTGGAGAGCGCCTCCTCTTGAGATGCGACGGGAACGCCGGGAATTCTTTACCTACGAAACAGGGAAAGGATCCCTCATCTCGTGCTAGGAGGCGGAAACGGGGCTCCCCTGGATGTGTGCGGGACACCACGTACTTCCTCTCGAGTGCAGACGGGTATGTCGGGGAACTTCTTGAGTTGCAGCAAGGTTGTGAAGGACCCTTTGGAAGGTCCAGTGGTTAGATATGATTGGCCTGGAGAAGCCTCAGCGGAAATGGGCCTCATCTCGCCTGGATGGCAAAACCTCCTGGATTTTCTCGAGTTGCGGCAGGTGCTCTCGACTTACGACGGGGACCTCAGGGACCCGCTCTGGTGGCCTCAGGAAAGGCCAGTCCCCATGCGAGTTCCTCGTGGGCCTCTCGGGATTCCTCTCCCGTCGATGCCGGGGCCTAAGACCTTGTGTGGAGTCGGGGCCGGAACCTGAGGATTCCTCTCCAGTGCTGACATGGATCTTGGGGTACTTCTGGAGTCTCCCCAGGGAATCAGTCCTCGTCTCGAATGCGGGCATGCACTTGCGCTTTCCTCCAGAGCGGTAGCAGCAGAGTCACGCAGTCCGCCGCGTGGATCAAAGGATCTATGGTTTTCCCTCGAGTCTTTCCCACGAGTCTTTCCCACGAGTCTTTCCCACAGGGCTGTCCCACGAGGCTTTCCCACAGGGCTGTCCCACGTGCACACGTGGTGGGAGTCGATCCTCGGCTTGAACGTCAAGGCAGTGCAGGGAAAACAGGTTCCTCTGGAATGGACTGACACATCTGGGGGACTCTTGGAATGGTGGCATGACCCTGGAGTTCCTCTCGCCTTTCCTGTGGAGAGCGCCTCCTCTTGAGATGCGACGGGAACGCCGGGAATTCTTTCCCTACGAAACAGGGAAAGGATCCCTCATCTCGAGCTAGGAGGCGGAAACAGGGCTCCCCTGGATGTGTGCGGGACCCCACTTGCTTCCTCTCGAGTGCAGACGGGTATGTCGGGGAACTTCTTGAGTTGCAGCAATGGTGTGAAGGACCCTTTGGAAGTTCCAGTGGTTAGATGTGATTGGCCTCGAGAAGCCTCAGCGGAAATGGGCCTCATCTCGCCTGGAGGGCTAAACCTCCTGGATTTTCTCGAGTTGCGGCAGGTGCTCTCGACTTACGACGGGGACCTCAGGGACCCGCTCTGGTGGCCTCAGGAAAGGCCAGTCCCCATGCGAGTTCCTCGGGGCCTCTCGGGATTCCTCTCCCGTCGATGCCGGGGCCTAAGACCTTGTGTGGAGTCGGGGCCGGAACCTGAGGATTCCTCTCCAGTGCTGACATGGATCTTGGGGTACTTCTGGAGTCTCCCCAGGGGAGTCAGTCCTCGTCTCGAATGCGGGCATGCACTTGCGCTTTCCTCCAGAGCGGTAGCAGCAGTGTCACGCAGTCCGCCGCGTGGATCAAAGGATCTATGGTTTTCCCTCGAGTCTTTCCCACGAGGCTTTCCCACGAGGCTTTCCCACAGGGCTGTCCCACGTGCACACGTGGTGGGAGTCGATCCTCGGCTTGAACGTCAAGGCAGTGCAGGGAAAACAGGTTCCTCTGGAATGGACTGACACATCTGGGGGACTCTTGGAATGGTGGCACGACCCTGGAGTTCCTCTCGCCTTTCCTGTGGAGAGCGCCTCCTCTTGAGATGCGACGGGAACGCCGGGAATTCTTTCCCTACGAAACAGGGAAAGGATCCCTCATCTCGAGCTAGGAGGCGGAAACGGGGCTCCCCTGGATGTGTGCGGGACCCATGTGCTTCCTCTCGAGTGCAGACGGGTATGTCGGGGAACTTCTTGAGTTGCAGCAAGGGTGTGAAGGACCCTTTGGAAGTTCCAGTGTTTAGACGTGATTAGCCTCGAGAAGCCTCAGCGGAAATGGGCCTCATCTCGCCTGGAGGTGAAAACCTCCTGGATTTCTCGAGTTGCGGCAGGTGCTCTCGACGTACGACGGGGACCTCAGGGACCCGCTCTGGTGGCCTCAGGAAAGGCCAGTCCCCATGCGAGTTCCTCGGGGGCCTCTCGGGATTCCTCTCCCGTCGATGCCGGGGCCTAAGACCTTGTGTGTAGTCGGGGCCGGAACCTGAGGATTCCTCTCCAGTGCTGACATGGATCTTGGGGTACTTCTGGAGTCTCCCCAGGGGAGTCAGTCCTCGTCTCGAATGCGGGCATGCACTTGCGCTTTCCTCCAGAGCGGTAGCAGCAGTGTCACGCAGTCCGCCGCGTGGATCAAAGGATCTATGGTTTTCCCTCGAGTCTTTCCCACGAGGCTTTCCCACGAGGCTTTCCCACAGGGCTGTCCCACGTGCACACGTGGTGGGAGTCGATCCTCGGCTTGAACGTCAAGGCAGTGCAGGGGAAACACGTTCCTCTGGAATGGACTGACACATCTGGGGGACTCTTGGAATGGTGGCACGACCCTGGAGTTCCTCTCGCCTTTCCTTTGGAGAGCGCCTCCTCTTGAGATGCGACGGGAACGCCGGGAATTCTTTCCCTACGAAACAGGGAAAGGATCCCTCATCTCGAGCTAGGAGGCGGAAACAGGGCTCCCCTGGATGTGTGCGGGACCCCACGTGCTTCCTCTCGAGTGCAGACGGGTATGTCGGGGAACTTCTTGAGTTGCAGCAATGGTGTGAAGGACCCTTTGGAAGTTCCAGTGGTTAGATGTGATTGGCCTCGAGAAGCCTCAGCGGAAATGGGCCTCATCTCGCCTGGAGGGCAAAACCTCCTGGATTTTCTCGAGTTGCGGCAGGTACTCTCGACTTATGACGGGGACTTCCGGGAACCCCTCTGGTGGCCTCAGGAAAGGCCAGTCCCCATGCGAGTTCCTCGGGGCCTCTCGGGATTCCTCTCCCGTCGATTCCGGGGCCTAAGACCTTGTGTGGAGTCGGGGCCGGAACCTGAGGATTCCTCTCCAGTGCTGACATGGATCTTGGGGTTCTTCTGGAGTCTCCCCAGGGGAGTCAGTCCTCGTCTCGAATGCGGGCATGCACTTGCGCTTTCCTCCAGAGCGGTAGCAGCAGTGTCACGCAGTCCGCCGCGTGGATCAAAGGATCTATGGTTTTCCCTCGAGTCTTTCCCACGAGGCTTTCCCACGAGGCTTTCCCACAGGGCTGTCCCACGTGCACACGTGGTGGGAGTGGATCCTCGGCTTGAACGTCAAGGCAGTGCAGGGAAAACAGGTTCCTCTGGAATGGACTGACACATCTGGGGGACTCTTGGAATGGTGGCACGACCCTGGAGTTCCTCTCGCCTTTCCTGTGGAGAGCGCCTCCTCTTGAGATGCGACGGGAACGCCGGGAATTCTTTCCCTACGAAACAGGGAAAAGATCCCTCATCTCGAGCTAGGAGGCGGAAACGGGGCTCCCCTGGATGTGTGCGGGACCCACGTGCTTCCTCTCGAGTGGAGACGGGTATGTCGGGGAACTTCTTCAGTTGCAGCAAGGGTGTGAAGGACCCTTTGGAAGTTCCAGTGGTTAGAAGTGATTAGCCTCGAGAAGCCTCAGCGGAAATGGGCCTCACCTCGCCTGGAGGGCAAAACCTCCTGGATTTTCTCGAGTTGCGGCAGGTGCTCTCGACTTACGACGGGGACCTCAGGGACCCGCTCTGGTGGCCTCAGGAAAGGCCAGTCCCCATGCGAGTTCCTCGGGGCCTCTCGGGATTCCTCTCCCGTCGATGCCGGGGCCTAAGACCTTGTGTGGAGTCGGGGCCGGAACCTGAGGATTCCTCTCCAGTGCTGACATGGATCTTGGGGTACTTCTGGAATCTCCCCAGGGGAGTCAGTCCTCGTCTCGAATGCGGGCATGCACTTGCGCTTTCCTCCAGAGCGGTAGCAGCAGTGTCACGCAGTCCGCCGCGTGCATCAAAGGATCTATGGTTTTCCCTCGAGTCTTTCCCACGAGGCTTTCCCACGAGGCTTTCCCACAGGGCTGTCCCACGTGCACACGTGGTGGGAGTCGATCCTCGGCTTGAACGTCAAGGCAATGAAGGGAAAACATGTTCCTCTGGAATGGACTGACACATCTGGGGGACTCTTGGAATGGTGGCACGACCCTGGAGTTCCTCTCGCCTTTCCTGTGGAGAGCGCCTCCTCTTGAGATGCGACGGGAACGCCAGGAATTCTTTCCCTACGACACAGGGAAAGGATCCCTCATCTCGAGCTAGGAGGTGGAAACGGGGCTCCCCTGGATGTGTGCGGGACCCACGTGCTTCCTCTCGAGTGGAGACGGGTATGTGGGGAACTTCTTGAGTTGCAGCAAGGGTGTGAAGGACCCTTTGGAAGTTCCAGTGGTTAGAAGTGATTAGCCTCGAGAAGCCTCAGCGGAAATGGGCCTCATCTCGCCTGGAGGGCAAAACCTCCTGGATTTTCTCGAGTTGCGGCAGGTGCTCTCGACTTACGACGGGGACCTCAGGGACCCGCTCTGGTGGCCTCAGGAAAGGCCAGTCCCCATGCGAGTTCCTCGGGGGCCTCTCGGGATTATTCTCCCGTCGATGCCGGGGCCTAAGACCTTGGGTGGAGTCGGGGCCGGAACCTGAGGATTCCTCTCCAGTGCTGACATGGATCTTGGGGTACTTCTGGAGTCTCCCCAGGGGAGTCAGTCCTCGTCTCGAATGCGGGCATGCACTTGGGCTTTCCTCCAGAGCGGTAGCAGCAGTGTCACGCAGTCCGCCGCGTGCATCAAAGGATCTATGGTTTTCCCTCGAGTCTTTCCCACGAGGCTTTCCCACGAGGCTTTCCCACAGGGCTGTCCCACGTGCACACGTGGTGGGAGTCGATCCTCGGCTTGAACGTCAAGGCAGTGCAGGGAAAACAGGTTCGTCTGGAATGGACTGACACATCTGGGGGACTCTTGGAATGGTGGCATGACCCTGGAGTTCCTCTCGCCTTTCCTGAGGAGAGCGCCTCCTCTTGAGATGCGACGGGAACGCCGGGAATTCTTTACCTACGAAACAGGGAAAGGATCCCTCATCTCTTGCTAGGAGGCGGAAACGGGGCTCCCCTGGATGTGTGCGGGACACCACGTGCTTCCTCTCGAGTGCAGACGGGTATGTCGGGGAACTTCTTGAGTTGCAGCAAGGGTGTGAAGGACCTTTTGAAAGGTCCAGTGGTTAGATGTGATTGGCCTCGAGAAGCCTCAGCGGAAATGGGCCTCATCTCGCCTGGAGGGCAAAACCTCCTGGATTTTCTCGAGTTGCGGCAGGTGCTCTCGACTTACGACAGGGACCTCAGGGACCCGCTCTGGTGGCCTCAGGAAAGGCCAGTCCCCATGCGAGTTCCTCGGGGGCCTCTCGGGATTCCTCTCCCGTCGATGCCATGGCCTAAGACCTTGTGTGGAGTCGGGGCCGGAACCTGAGGATTCCTCTCCAGTGCTGACATGGATCTTGGGGTACTTCTGGAGTCTCCCCAGGGGAGTCAGTCCTCGTCTCGAATGCGGGCATGCACTTGCGCTTTTCTCCAGAGCGGTAGCAGCAGTGTCACGCAGTCCGCCGCGTGGATCAAAGGATCTATGGTTTTCCCTCGAGTCTTTCCCACGAGGCTTTCCCACGAGGCTTTCCCACAGGGCTGTCCCACGTGCACACGTGGTGGGAGTCGATCCTCGGCTTGAACGTCAAGGCAGTGCAGGGAAAACAGGTTCCTCTGGAATGGACTGACACATCTGGGGGACTCTTGGAATGGTGGCACGACCCTGGAGTTCCTCTCGCCTTTCCTGTGGAGAGCGCCTCCTCTTGAGATGCGACGGGAACGCCGGGAATTCTTTCCCTACGAAACAGGGAAAGGATCCCTCATCTCGAGCTAGGAGGCGGAAACGGGGCTCCCCTGGATGTGTGCGGGACCCCACGTGCTTCCTCTCTAGTGGAGACGTGTATGTCGGGGAACTTCTTGAGTTGCAGCAAGGGTGTGAAGGACCCTTTGGAAGTTCCAGTGGTTAGATGTGATTGGCCTCGAGAAGCCTCAGCGGAAATGGGCCTCATCTCGCCTGGAGGGCAAAACCTCCTGGATTTTCTCGAGTTGCGGCAGGTGCTCTCGACTTATGACGGGGACCTCAGGGACCCGCTCTGGTGGCTTCAGGAAAGGCCAGTCCCCATGCGAGTTCCTCCGGAGCCTCTCGGGATTCCTCTCCCGTCGATGCCGGGACCTAAGACCTTGTGTGGAGTCGGGGCCGGAACCTGAGGATTCCTCTCCAGTGCTGACATGGATCTTGGGGTACTTCTGGAGTCTCCCCAGGGGAGTCAGTCCTCGTCTCGAATGCGGGCATGCACTTGCGCTTTCCTCCAGAGCGGTAGCAGCAGTGTCACGCAGTCCGCCGCGTGGATCAAAGGATCTATGGTTTTCCCTCGAGTCTTTCCCACGAGGCTTTCCCACGAGGCTTTCCCACAGGGCTGTCCCACGTGCACACGTGGTGGGAGTCGATCCTCGGCTTGAACGTCAAGGCAGTGCAGGGAAAACAGGTTCCTCTGGAATGGACTGACACATCTGGGGGACTCTTGGAATGGTGGCACGACCCTGGAGTTCCTCTCGCCTTTCCTGTGGAGAGCGCCTCCTCTTGAGATGCGACGGGAACGCCGGGAATTCTTTCCCTACGAAACAGGGAAAGGATCCCTCATCTCGAGCTAGGAGGCGGAAACGGGGCTCCCCTGGATGTGAGCGGGACACCACGTGCTTCCTCTCGAGTGCAGACGGGTATGTCGGGGAACTTCTTGAGTTGCAGCAAGGGTGTGAAGGACCCTTTGGAAGTTCCAGTGGTTAGATGTGATTGGCCTCGAGAAGCCTCAGCGGAAATGGGCCTCATCTCGCCTGGAGGGCAAAACCTCCTGGATTTTCTCGAGTTGCGGCAGGTGCTCTCGACTTACGTCGGGGACCTCAGGGAACCGCTCTGGTGGCCTCAGGAAAAACCAGTCCCCATGCGAGTTCCACGGGGGCCTCTCGGGATTCCTCTCCCGTCGATGCCGGGGCCTAAGACCTTGTGTGGAGTCGGGGCCGGAACCTGAGGATTCCTCTCCAGTGCTGACATGGATCTTGGGGTACTTCTGGAGTCTCCCCAGGGGAGTCAGTCCTCGTCTCGAATGCGGGCATGCACTTTCGCTTTCCTCCAGAGCGGTAGCAGCAGTGTCACGCAGTCCGCCGCGTGGATCAAAGGATCTATGGTTTTCCCTCGAGTCTTTCCCACGAGGCTTTCCCACGAGGCTTTCCCACAGGGCTGTCCCACGTGCACACGTTGTGGGAGTCGATCCTCGGCTTGAAAGTCAAGGCAGTGCAGGGAAAACAGGTTCCTCTGGAATGGACTGACACATCTGGGGGACTCTTGGAATGGTGGCACGACCCTGGAGTGCCTCTCGCCTTTCCTGTGGAGAGCGCCTCCTCTTGAGATGCGACGGGAACGCCGCGAATTCTTTCCCTACGAAACAGGGAAAGGATCCCTCATCTCGAGCTAGGAGGCGGAAACGGGGCTCCCCTGGATGTGTGTGGGACCCACGTGCTTCCTCTCGAGTGGAGACTTGTATGTCGAGGAACTTCTTGAGTTGCAGCAAGGGTGTGAAGGACCCTTTGGAAGTTCCAGTGGTTAGACGTGATTAGCCTCGAGAAGCCTCAGCGGAAATGGGCCTCATCTCGCATGGAGGGCAAAACCTCCTGGATTTTCTCGAGTTGCGGCAGGTTCTCTCGACTTACGACGGGGACCTCAGGGACCCGCTCTGGTGGCCTCAGGAAAGGCCAGTCCCCATGCGAGTTCCTCGGGGGCCTCTCGGGATTCCTCTCCCGTCGATGCCGGGGCCTAAGACCTTGTGTGGAGTCGGGGCCGGAACCTGAGGATTCCTCCCCAGTGCTGACATGGATCTTGGGGTATTTCTGGAGTCTTCCCAGTGGAGTCAGTCCTCGTCTCGAATGCGGGCATGCACTTGCGCTTTCCTCCAGAGCGGTAGCAGCAGTGTCACGCAGTCCGCCGCGTGGATCAAAGGATCAATGGTTTTCCCTCGAGTCTTTCCCACGAGGCTTTCCCACGAGGCTTTCCCACAGGGCTGTCCCACGTGCACACGTGGTGGGAGTCGATCCTCGGCTTGAACGTCAAGGCAGTGCAGGGAAAACAGGTTCCTCTGGAATGGACTGACACATCTGGGGGACTCTTGGAATGGTGGCACGACCCTGGAGTTCCTCTCGCCTTTCCTGTGGAGAGCGCCTCCTCTTGAGATGCGACGGGAACGCCGGGAATTCTTTCCCTACGAAACAGGGAAAGGATCCCTCATCTCGAGCTAGGAGGCGGAAACGGGGCTCCCCTGGATGTGTGCGGGACCCCACGTGCTTCCTCTCTAGTGGAGACGTGTATGTCGGGGAACTTCTTGAGTTGCAGCAAGGGTGTGAAGGACCCTTTGGAAGTTCCAGTGGTTAGATGTGATTGGCCTCGAGAAGCCTCAGCGGAAATGGGCCTCATCTCGCCTGGAGGGCAAAACCTCCTGGATTTTCTCGAGTTGCGGCAGGTGCTCTCGACTTATGACGGGGACCTCAGGGACCCGCTCTGGTGGCTTCAGGAAAGGCCAGTCCCCATGCGAGTTCCTCCGGAGCCTCTCGGGATTCCTCTCCCGTCGATGCCGGGACCTAAGACCTTGTGTGGAGTCGGGGCCGGAACCTGAGGATTCCTCTCCAGTGCTGACATGGATCTTGGGCTACTTCTGGAGTCTCCCCAGGGGAGTCAGTCCTCGTCTCGAATGCGGGCATGCACTTGCGCTTTCCTCCAGAGCGGTAGCAGCAGTGTCACGCAGTCCGCCGCGTGGATCAAAGGATCTATGGTTTTCCCTCGAGTCTTTCCCACGAGGCTTTCCCACGAGGCTTTCCCACAGGGCTGTCCCACGTGCACACGTGGTGGGAGTCGATCCTCGGCTTGAACGTCAAGGCAGTGCAGGGAAAACAGGTTCCTCTGGAATGGACTGACACATCTGGGGGACTCTTGGAATGGTGGCACGACCCTGGAGTTCCTCTCGCCTTTCCTGTGGAGAGCGCCTCCTCTTGAGATGCGACGGGAACGCCGGGAATTCTTTCCCTACGAAACAGGGAAAGGATCCCTCATCTCGAGCTAGGAGGCGGAAACGGGGCTCCCCTGGATGTGTGTGGGACCCACGTGCTTCCTCTCGAGTGGAGACTTGTATGTCGAGGAACTTCTTGAGTTGCAGCAAGGGTGTGAAGGACCCTTTGGAAGTTCCAGTGGTTAGACGTGATTAGCCTCGAGAAGCCTCAGCGGAAATGGGCCTCATCTCGCATGGAGGGCAAAACCTCCTGGATTTTCTCGAGTTGCGGCAGGTGCTCTCGACTTACGACGGGGACCTCAGGGACCCGCTCTGGTGGCCTCAGGAAAGGCCAGTCCCCATGCGAGTTCCTCGGGGGCCTCTCGGGATTCCTCTCCCGTCGATGCCGGGGCCTAAGACCTTGTGTGGAGTCGGGGCCGGAACCTGAGGATTCCTCCCCAGTGCTGACATGGATCTTGGGGTATTTCTGGAGTCTCCCCAGTGGAGTCAGTCCTCGTCTCGAATGCGGGCATGCACTTGCGCTTTCCTCCAGAGCGGTAGCAGCAGTGTCACGCAGTCCGCCGCGTGGATCAAAGGATCAATGGTTTTCCCTCGAGTCTTTCCCACGAGGCTTTCCCACGAGGCTTTCCCACAGGGCTGTCCCACGTGCACACGTGGTGGGAGTCGATCCTCGGCTTGAACGTCAAGGCAGTGAAGGGAAAACAGTTTCCTCTGGAATGGACTGACACATCTGGAGGACTCTTGGAATGGTGTCTCGACCCTGGAGTTCCTCTCGCCTTTCCTGTGGAGAGCGCCTCCTCTTGAGATGCGACGGGAACGCCGGGAATTCTTTCCCTACGAAACAGGGAAAGGATCCCTCATCTCGAGCTAGGAGGCGGAAACGGGGCTCCCCTGGATGTGTGCGGGACCCCACGTGCTTGCTATCGAGTGAACACGGGTATGTCGGGGACCTTCTTGAGTTGCAGCAAGGGTGTGAAGGACCCTTTGGAAATTCCAGTGGTTAGACGTGATTGGCCTCGAGAAGCCTCAGCGGAAATGGGCCTCATCTCGCCTGGAGGGCAAAACCTCCTGGATTTTCTCGAGTTGCGGCAGGTGCTCTCGACTTACGACGAGGACCTCAGGGACCCGCTCTGGTGGCCTCAGGAAAGGCCAGTCCCCATGCGAGTTCCTCGGGGGCCTCTCGGGATTCCTCTCCCGTCGATGCCGGGGCCTAAGACCTTGTGTGGAGTCGGGGCCGGAACCGGAGGATTCCTCTCCAGTGCTGACATGGATCTTGGGGTATTTCTGGAGTCTCCCCAGGGGAGTCAGTCCTCGTCTCGAATGCGGGCATGCACTTGCGCTTTCCTCCAGAGCGGTAGCAGCAGTGTCACGCAGTCCGCCGCATGGATCAAAGGATCTATGGTTTTCCCTCGAGTCTTTCCCACGAGGCTTTCCCACGAGGCTTTCCCACAGGGCTGTCCCACGTGCACACGTGGTGGGAGTCGACCCTCGGCTTGAAAGTCAAGGCAGTGCAGGGAAAACAGGTTCCTCTGGAATGGACTGACACATCTGGCGGACTCTTGGAATGGTGTCACGACCCTGGAATTCCTCTCGACTTTCCTGTGTAGAGCGTCTCCCCTTGAGATGCGACGGGAATGCCGGGAATTCTTTCCCTACGAAACAGGGAAAGGATCCCTCATCTCGAGCAAGGGGGCGGAAACGGGGCTCCCCTGGATGTGTGTGGGACCCACGTGCTTCCTCTCGAGTGGAGACTTGTATGTCGAGGAACTTCTTGAGTTGCAGCAAGGGTGTGAAGGACCCTTTGCAAGTTCCAGTGGTTAGATGTGATTGGCCTAGAGAAGCCTCAGCGGAAATGGGCCTCATCTCGCCTGGAGGTGAAAACCTCCTGGATTTTCTCGAGTTGCGACAGGTGCTCTCGACTTACGACGGGGACCTCAGGGAACCGCTCTGGTGGCCTCAGGAAAGGCCAGTCCCCATGCGAGTTCCACGGGGGCCTCTCGGGATTCCTCTCCCATCGATGCCGGGGCCTAAAACCTTGTGTGGAGTCGGGGCCGGAACCTGAGGATTCCTCTCCAGTGCTGACATGGATCTTGGGGTACTTCTGGAGTCTCCCCAGGGGAGTCAGTCCTCGTCTCGAATGCGGGCATGCACTTGCGCTTTCCTCCAGAGCGGTAGCAGCAGTGTCACGCAGTCCGCCGCGTGGATCAAAGGATCTATGGTTTTCCCTCGAGTCTTTCCCACGAGGCTTTCCCACGAGGCTTTCCCACAGGGCTGTCCCACGTGCACACGTGGTGGGAGTCGATCCTCGGCTTGAACGTCAAGGCAGTGCAGGGAAAACAGGTTCCTCTGGAATGGACTGACACATCTGGGGGACTCTTGGAATGGTGGCACGACCCTGGAGTTCCTCTCGCCTTTCCTGTGGAGAGAGCCTCCTCTTGAGATGCGACGGGAACGCCGGGAATTCTTTCCCTACGAAACAGGGAAAGGATCCCTCATCTCGAGCTAGGAGGCGGAAACGGGGCTCCCCTGGATGTGTGCGGGACCCCACGTGCTTCCTCTCGAGTGGAGACGGGTATGTTGGGGAACTTCTTGATTTGCAGCAATGGTGTGAAGGACCCTTTGGAAGTTCCAGTGGTTAGATGTGATTGGCCTCGAGAAGCCTCAGCGGAAATGGGCCTCATCTCGCCTGGAGGGCAAAACCTCCTGGATTTTCTCGAGTTGCGGCAGGTGCTCTCGACTTACGACGGGGACCTCAGGAAACCGCTCTGGTGGCCTCAGGAAAGGCCAGTCCCCATGCGAGTTCCTCGGGGGCCTCTCGGGATTCCTCTCCTGTCGATGTCGGGGCCTAAGACCTTGTGTGGAGTCGGGGCCGGAACCTGAGGATTCCTCTCCAGTGCTGACATGGATCTTGGGGTACTTCTGGAGTCTCCGCTGGGGAGTTAGTCCTCGTCTCGAATGCGGGCATGCACTTGCGCTTTCCTCCAGAGCGGTAGCAGCAGTGACACGCAGTCCGCCGCGTGGATCAAAGGATGTATGGTTTTCCCTCGAGTCTTTCCCATGAGGCTTTCCCACGAGGCTTTCCCACAGGGCTGTCCCACGTGCACACGTGGTGGGAGTCGATCCTCGGCTTGAACGTCAAGGCAGTGCAGGGAAAACAGGTTCCTCTGGAATGCACTGACACATCTGGGGGACTCTTGGAATGGTGGCACGACCCTGGAGTTCCTCTCGCCTTTCCTGTGGAGAGCGCCTCCTCTTGAGATGCGACGGGAACGCCGGGAATTCTTTCCCTACGAAACAGGGAAAGGATCCCTCATCTCGAGCTAGGAGGCGGAAACGGGGCTCCCATGGATGTGTGCGGGACCCCACGTGCTTCCTCTCGAGTGGAGACGGGTATGTCGGGGAACTTCTTGAGTTGCAGCAACGGTGTGAAGGACCCTTTGGAAGTTCCAGTGGTTAGATGTTATTGGCCTCGAGAAGCCTCAGCGGAAATGGGCCTCATCTCGCCTTGAGGGCAAAACCTCCTGGATTTTCTCGAGTTGCGGCAGGTGCTCTCGACTTACGACGGGGACCTCAGGGACCCGCTCTGTTGGCCTCAGGAAAGGCCAGTCCCCATGCGAGTTCCTCGGGGGCCTCTCGGGATTCCTCTCCCGTCGATGCCGGGACCTAAGACCTTGTGTGGAGTCGGGGCCGGAACCTGAGGATTCCTCTCCAGTGCTGACATGGACCTTGGGGTACTTCTGGAGTCTCCCCAGGGGAGTCAGTCCTCGTCTCGAATGCGGGCATGCACTTGCGCTTTCCTCCAGAGCGGTAGCAGCAGTGTCACGCAGTCCGCCGCGTGGATCAAAGGATCTATGGTTTTCCCTCGAGTCTTTCCCACGAGGCTTTCCCACGAGGCTTTCCCACAGGGCTGTCCCACGTGCACACGTGGTGGGAGTCGATCCTCGGCTTGAACGTCAAGGCAGTGCAGGGAAAACAGGTTCCTCTGGAATGGACTGACACATCTGGGGGACTCTTGGAATGGTGGCACGACCCTGGAGTTCCTCTCGCCTTTCCAGGGGAGAGCGCCTCCTCTTGAGATGCGACGGGAACGCCGGGAATTCTTTCCCTACGAAACAGGGAAAGGATCCCTCATCTCGAGCTAGGAGGCGGAAACGGGGCTCCCCTGGATGTGAGCGGGACACCACGTGCTTCCTCTCGAGTGCAGACGGGTATGTCGGGGAACTTCTTGAGTTGCAGCAATGGTGTGAAGGACCCTTTGGAAGTTCCAGTGGTTAGATGTGATTGGCCTCGAGAAGCCTCAGCGGAAATGGGCCTCATCTCGCCTGGAGGGCAAAACCTCCTGGATTTTCTCGAGTTGCGGCAGGTGCTCTCGACTTACGTCGGGGACCTCAGGGAACCGCTCTGGTGGCCTCAGGAAAAACCAGTCCCCATGCGAGTTCCACGGGGGCCTCTCGGGATTCCTCTCCCGTCGATGCCGGGGCCTAAGACCTTGTGTGGAGTCGGGGCCGGAACCTGAGGATTCCTCTCCAGTGCTGACATGGATCTTGGGCTACTTCTGGAGTCTCCCCAGGGGAGTCAGTCCTCGTCTCGAATGCGGGCATGCACTTGCGCTTTCCTCCAGAGCGGTAGCAGCAGTGTCACGCAGTCCGCCGCGTGGATCAAAGGATCTATGGTTTTCCCTCGAGTCTTTCCCACGAGGCTTTCCCACGAGGCTTTCCCACAGGGCTGTCCCATGTGCACACGTTGTGGGAGTCGATCCTCGGCTTCAAAGTCAAGGCAGTGCAGGGAAAACAGGTTCCTCTGGAATGGACTGACACATCTGGGGGACTCTTGGAATGGTGGCACGACCCTGGAGTTCCTCTCACCTTTCCTGTGGAGAGCGCCTCCTCTTGAGATGCGACGGGAACGCCGGGAATTCTTTCCCTACGAAACAGGGAAAGGATCCCTCATCTCGAGCTAGGAGGCGGAAACGGGGCTCCCCTGGATGTGTGTGGGACCCACGTGCTTCCTCTCGAGTGGAGACTTGTATGTCGAGGAACTTCTTGAGTTGCAGCAAGGGTGTGAAGGACCCTTTGGAAGTTCCAGTGGTTAGACGTGATTAGCCTCGAGAAGCCTCAGCGGAAATGGGCCTCATCTCGCATGGAGGGCAAAACCTCCTGGATTTTCTCGAGTTGCGGCAGGTGCTCTCGACTTACGACGGGGACCTCAGGGACCCGCTCTGGTGGCCTCAGGAAAGGCCAGTCCCCATGCGAGTTCCTCGGGGGCCTCTCGGGATTCCTCTCTCGTCGATGCCGGGGCCTAAGACCTTGTGTGGAGTCGGGGCCGGAACCTGAGGATTCCTCCCCAGTGCTGACATGGATCTTGGGGTATTTCTGGAGTCTCCCCAGTGGAGTCAGTCCTCGTCTCGAATGCGGGCATGCACTTGCGCTTTCCTCCAGAGCGGTAGCAGCAGTGTCACGCAGTCCGCCGCGTGGATCAAAGGATCAATGGTTTTCCCTCGAGTCTTTCCCACGAGGCTTTCCCACGAGGCTTTCCCACAGGGCTGTCCCACGTGCACACGTGGTGGGAGTCGATCCTCGGCTTGAACGTCAAGGCAGTGAAGGGAAAACAGTTTCCTCTGGAATGGACTGACACATCTGGGGGACTCTTGGAATGGTGTCTCGACCCTGGAGTTCCTCTCGCCTTTCCTGTGGAGAGCGCCTCCTCTTGAGATGCGACGGGAACGCCGGGAATTCTTTCCCTACGAAACAGGGAAAGGATCCCTCATCTCGAGCTAGGAGGCGGAAACGGGGCTCCCCTGGATGTGTGCGGGACCCCACGTGCTTGCTATCGAGTGAACACGGGTATGTCGGGGACCTTCTTGAGTTGCAGCAAGGGTGTGAAGGACCCTTTGGAAATTCCAGTGGTTAGACGTGATTGGCCTCGAGAAGCCTCAGCGGAAATGGGCCTCATCTCGCCTGGAGGGCAAAACCTCCTGGATTTTCTCGAGTTGCGGCAGGTGCTCTCGACTTACGACGAGGACCTCAGGGACCCGCTCTGGTGGCCTCAGGAAAGGCCAGTCCCCATGCGAGTTCCTCTGGGGATACCTCTCCCGTCGATGCCGGGGCCTAAGACCTTGTGTGGAGTCTGGGCCGGAACCTGAGGATTCCTCTCCAGTGCTGACATGGATCTTGGGGTACTTCTGGAGTCTCCCCAGGGGAGTCAGTCCTCGTCTCGAATGCGGGCATGCACTTGCGCTTTCCTCCAGAGCGGTAGCAGCAGTGTCACGCAGTCCGCCGCGTGGATCAAAGGATCTATGGTTTTCCCTCGAGTCTTTCCCACGAGGCTTTCCCACGAGGCTTTCCCACAGGGCTGTCCCACGTGCACACGTGGTGGGAGTCGACCCTCGGCTTGAACGTCAAGGCAGTGCAGGGAAAACAGGTTCCTCTGGAATGGACTGACACATCTGGCGGACTCTTGGAATGGTGTCACGACCCTGGAATTCCTCTCGACTTTCCTGTGGAGAGCGTCTCCTCTTGAGATGCGACGGGAATGCCGGGAATTCTTTCCCTACGAAACAGGAAAGGATCCCTCATCTCGAGCAAGGGGGCGGAAACGGGGCTCCCCTGGATGTGTGTGGGACCCACGTTCTTCCTCTCGAGTGGAGACTTGTATGTCGAGGAACTTCTTGAGTTGCAGCAAGGGTGTGAAGGACCCTTTGCAAGTTCCAGTGGTTAGATGTGATTGGCCTTGAGAAGCCTCAGCGGAAATGGGCCTCATCTCGCCTGGAGGTGAAAACCTCCTGGATTTTCTCGAGTTGCGACAGGTGCTCTCGACTTACGACGGGGACCTCAGGGAACCGCTCTGGTGGCCCCTGGAAAGGCCAGTCCCCATGCGAGTTCCACGGGGGCCTCTCGGGATTCCTCTCCCGTCGATGCCGGGGCCTAAGACCTTGTGTGGAGTCGGGGCCGGAACCTGAGGATTCCTCTCCAGTGCTGACATGGATCTTGGGGTACTTCTGGAGTCTCCCCAGGGGAGTCAGTCCTCGTCTCGAATGCGGGCATGCACTTGCGCTTTCCTCCAGAGCGGTAGCAGCAGTGTCACGCAGTCCGCCGCGTGGATCAAAGGATCTATGGTTTTCCCTCGAGTCTTTCCCACGAGGCTTTCCCACGAGGCTTTCCCACAGGGCTGTCCCACGTGCACACGTGGTGGGAGTGGATCCTCGGCTTGAACGTCAAGACAGTGCAGGGAAAACAGGTTCCTCTGGAATGGACTGACACATCTGGGGGACTCTTGGAATGGTGGCACGACCCTGGAGTTCCTCTCGCCTTTCCTGTGGAGAGAGCCTCTTCTTGAGATGCGACGGGAACGCCGGGAATTCTTTCCCTACGAAACAGGGAAAGGATCCCTCATCTCGAGCTAGGAGGCGGAAACGGGGCTCCCCTGGATGTGTGCGGGACCCCACGTGCTTCCTCTCGAGTGGAGACGGGTATGTTGGGGAACTTCTTGAGTTGCAGCAATGGTGTGAAGGACCCCTTGGAAGTTCCAGTGGTTAGATGTGATTGGCCTCGAGAAGCCTCAGCGGAAATGGGCCTCATCTCGCCTGGAGGGCAAAACCTCCTGGATTTTCTCGAGTTGCGGCAGGTGCTCTCGACTTACGACGGGGACCTCAGGGAACCGCTCTGGTGGCCTCAGGAAAGGCCAGTCCCCATGCGAGTTCCTCGGGGGCCTCTCGGGATTCCTCTCCCGTCGATGCCGGGGCCTAAGACCTTGTGTGGAGTCGGGGCCGGAACCTGAGGATTCCTCTCCAGTGCTGACATGGATCTTGGGGTACTTCTGGAGTCTCACCAGTTTAGTCAGTCCTCGTCTCGAATACGGGCATGCACTTGCGCTTTCCTCCAGAGCGGTAGCAGCAGTGTCACGCAGTCCGCCGCGTGGATCAAAGGATCTATGGTTATCCCTCGAGTCTTTCCCACGAGGCTTTCCCACGAGGCTTTCCCACAGGGCTGTCCCACGTGCACACGTGGTGGGACTCGATCCTCGGCTTGAACGTCAAGGCAGTGCAGGGAAAACAGGTTCCTCTCGAATGGACTGACACATCTGGGGGACTCTTGGAATGGTGGCACGACCCTGGAGTTCCTCTCGCCTTTCCTGTGGAGAGCGCCTCCTCTTGAGATGCGACGGGAACGCCGGGAATTCTTTCCCTAAGAAACAGGGAAAGGATCCCTCATCTCGAGCTAGGAGGCGGAAACGGGGCTCCCCTGGATGTGTGCGGGAACCTCGTGCTTCCTCTCGAGTGGAGACGGGTATGTCGGGGAACTTCTTGAGTTGCAGCAAGGGTGTGAAGGACCCTTTGGAAGTTCCAGTGTTTAGATGTGATTAGCCTCGAGAAGCCTCAGCGGAAATGGGCCTCATCTCGCCTGGAGGGCAAAACCTCCTGGATTTTCTCGAGTTGCGGCAGGTGCTCTCGACTTACGACCGGGACCTCAGGGACCCGCTCTGGTGGCCTCAGGAAAGGCCAGTCCCTATGCGAGTTCCTCGGGGGCCTCTCGGGATTCCTCTCCCGTCGATGCCGGGGCCTTAGACCTTGTGTGGAGTCGGGGCCGGAACCTGAGGATTCCTTTCCAGTGCTGACATGGATCTTGGGGTACTTCTGGAGTCTCCCCAGGGGAGTCAGTCCTCGTCTGGAATGCGGGCATGCACTTGCGCTATCCTTCAGAGCGGTAGCAGCAGTGTCAAGCAGTCGGCCGCGTGGATCAAAGGATCTATGGTTTTCCCTCGAGTCTTTCCCACGAGGCTTTCCCACGAGGCCTTCCCACAGGGCTGTCACACGTGCACACGTGGTGGGAGTCGATCCTTGGCTTGAACGTCAAGGCAGTGCAGGGAAAACAGGTTCCTCTGGAATGGACTGACATATCTGGGGGACACTTTGGATGGTGGCACGACGCTGGAGTCCTCTCGCCTTTCCTGTTGAGAGCGCCGCCTCTTGAGATGCGACAGGAACGCCGGGAATTCTTTCCCTACGAAACAGGGAAAGGATCCCTCATCTCGAGCTAGGAGGCGGAAACGGGGCTCCCCTGGATGTGTGCGGGACCCTCGTGCTTCCTCTCGAGTGGAGACGGGTATGTCGGGGAACTTCTTGAGTTGCAGCAAGGGTGTGAAGGACCCTTTGGAAGTTCCAGTGGTTAGACGTGATTAGCCTCGAGAAGCCTCAGCGGAAATGGGCCTCATCTCGCCTGGAGGGCAAAACCTCCTGGATTTTCTCGAGTTGCGGCAGGTGCTCTCGACTTACGACGGGGACCTCACGGACCCTCTCTGGTGGCCTCAGGAAAGGCCAGTCCCCATGCGAGTTCCTCGGGGGCCTCTCGGGATTCCTCTCCCGTCGATGCCGGGGCCTAAGACCTTGTGTGGAGTCGGGGCCGGAACCTGAGGATTCCTCTCCAGTGCTGACATGGATCTTGGGGTACTTCTGGAGTCTTCCTAGGGGAGTCAGTCCTCGTCTCGAATGCGGGCATGCACTTGTGCTTTCCTCCAGAGCGGTAGCAGCAGTGTCACGCAGTGCTCCGCGTGGATCAAAGGATCTATGGTTTTCTCTCGTGTCTTTCCCACGAGGCTTTCCCACGAGGCTTTCCCACAGGGCTGTCCCACGTGCACACGTGGTGGGAGTGGATCCTCGGCTTGAACGTCAAGGCAGTGCAGGGAAAACAGGTTCCTCTGGAATGGACTGACACATCTGGGGGACTCTTGGAATGGTGGCACGACCCTGGAGTTCCTCTCGCCTTTCCTGTGGAGAGCGCCTCCTCTTGAGATGCGACGGGAACGCCGGGAATTCTTTCCCTACGAAACAGGGAAAGGATCCCTCATCTCGAGCAAGTAGGCGGAAACGGGGCTCCCCTGGATGTGTGCGGGACACCACGTGCTTGCTATCGAGTGGAGACGGGTATGTCGGGGAACTTCTTGAGTTGCAGCAAGGGTGTGAAAGACCCTTTGCAAGTTCCAGTGGTTAGATGTGATTGGCCTCGAGAAGCCTCAGCGGAAATGGGCCTCATCTCGCCTGGAGGGCAAAACCTCCTGGATTTTCTCGAGTTACGGCAGGTGCTCTCGACTTACGACGGGGACCTCAGGAACCCGCTCTGGTGGCCACAGGAAAGGCCAGTCCCCATGCGACTTCCTCGGGGGCCTCTCGGGATTCCTCTCCCGTCGATGCCGGGGCCGAAGACCTTGTGTGGAGTCGGGGCCGGAACCTGAGGATTCCTCTCCAGTGCTGACATGGACCTTGGGCTACTTCTGGAGTCTCCCCAGGGGAGTCAGTCCTCGTATCGAATGCGGGCATGCACTTGCGCTTTCCTCCAGAGCGGTAGCAGCAGTGTCACGCAGTCCGCTGCGTGGATCAAAGGATCTATGGTTTTCCTTCGAGTCTTTCCCACGAGGCTTTCCCACGAGGCTTTCCCTCAGGGCTGTCCCACGTGCGCACGTGGTGGGAGTCGATCCTCGGCTTGAACGTCAAGGCAGTGCAGGGAAAACAGGTTCCTCTGGAATGGACTGACACATCTGGGGACTCTTGGAATGGTGGCACGACCCTGGAGTTCCTCTCGCCTTTCCTGTGGAGAGCGCCTCCTCTTGAGATGCGACGGGAACGCCGGGAATTCTTTCCCTACGAAACAGGGAAAGGATCCCTCATCTCGAGCTAGGAGGCGGAAACGGGGCTCCCCTGGATGTGTGCGGGACCCACGTGCTTCCTCTCGAGTGCAGACGGGTATGTCGGGGAACTTCTTGAGTTGCAGCAAGGGTGTGAAGGACCCTTTGGAAGTTCCAGTGGTTAGACGTGATTAGCCTCGAGAAGCCTCAGCGGAAATGGGCCTCATCTCGCCTGGAGGGCAAAACCTCCTGGATTTTCTCGAGTTGCGGCAGGTGCTCTCGACTTACGACGGGGACCTCAGGGACCCGCTCTGGTGGCCTCAGGAAAGGCCAGTCCCCATGCGAGTTCCTCGGGGGCCTCTCGGGATTCCTCTCCCGTCGATGCCAGGGCCTAAGACCTTGTGTGGAGTCGGGGCCGGAACCTGAGGATTCCTCTCCAGTGCTGACATGGATCTTGGGGTACTTCTGGAGTCTCCCCAGGGGAGTCAGTCCTCGTCTCGAATGCGTGCATGCACTTGCGCTTTCCTCCAGAGCGGTAGCAGCAGTGTCACGCAGTCCGCCGCGTGGATCAAAGGATCTATGTTTTTCCCTCGAGTCTTTCCCACGAGGCTTTCCCACGAGGCTTTCCCACAGGGCTGTCCCACGTGCACACGTGGTGGGAGTCGATCCTCGGCTTGAACGTCAAGGCAGTGCAGGGAAAACAGGTTCCTCTGGAATGGACTGACACATCTGGGGACTCTTGGAATGGTGTCACGACCCTGGAGTTCCTCTCGCCTTTCCTGTGGAGAGCGCCTCCTCTTGAGATGCGACGGGAACGCCGGAATTCTTTCCCTACGAAACAGGGAAAGGATCCCTCATCTCGAGCTAGGAGGCGGAAACAGGGCTCCCCTGGATGTGTGCGGGACCCACGTACTTCCACTCGAGTGGAGACGGGTATGTCGTGGAACTTCTTGAGTTGCAGCAAGGGTGTGAAGGACCCTTTGGAAGTTCCAGTGGTTAGACGTGATTAGCCTCGAGAAGCCTCAGCGGAAATGGGCCTCATCTCGCCTGGAGGGCAAAACCTCCTGGATTTTCTCGAGTTCGGGAGGTGCTCTCGACTTACGACGGGAACCTCAGGGACCCGCTCTGGTGGCCTCAGGAAAGGCCAGTCCCCATGCGAGTTCCTCGGGGGCCTCTCGGGATTCCTCTCCCGTCGATGCCGGGGCCTAAGACCTTGTGTGGAGTCGGGGCCGGAACCTGAGGATTCCTCTCCAGTGCTGACATGGTCCTTGGGCTACTTCTGGAGTCTCCCCAGGGGAGTCAGTCCTCGTCTCGAATGCGGGCATGCACTTGCGCTTTCCTCCAGAGCGGTAGCAGCAGTGTCACGCAGTCCGCCGCGTGGATCAAAGGATGTATGGTTTTCCCTCGAGTCTTTCCCACGAGGCTTTCCCACGAGGCTTTCCCACAGGGCTGTCCCACGTGCACACGTGGTGGGACTCGATCCTCGGCTTGAACGTCAAGGCAGTGCAGGGAAAACAGGTTCCTCTCGAATGGACTGACACATCTGGGGGACTCTTGGAATGGTGGCACGACCCTGGAGTTCCTCTCGCCTTTCCTGTGGAGAGCGCCTCCTCTTGAGATGCGACGGGAACGCCGGGAATTCGTTCCCTACGAAACAGGGAAAGGATCCCTCATCTCGAGCTAGGAGGCGGAAACGGGGCTCCCCTGGATGTGTGCGGGACCCACGTGCTTCCTCTCGAGTGGAGACGGGTATGTCTGTGAACTTCTTGAGTTGCAGCAAGGGTGTGAAGGACCCTTTGGAAGTTCCAGTGGTTAGACGTAATTAGCCTCGAGAAGCCTCAGCGGAAATGGGCCTCATCTCGCCTGGAGGGCAAAACCTCCTGGATTTTATCGAGTTGCGGCAGGTGCTCTCGACTTACGACGGGGACCTCAGGGACCCGCTCTGGTGGCCTCAGGAAAGGCCAGTCCCCATGCGAGTTCCTCGGGGGCCTCTCGGGATTCCTCTCCCGTCGATGCCGGGGCCTAAGACCTTGTGTGGAGTCGGGGCCGGAACCTGAGGATTCCTCTCCAGTGCTGACATGGATCTTGGGGTACTTCTGGAGTCTCCCCAGGGGAGTCAGTCCTTGTCTCGAATGCGGGCATGCACTTGCGCTTTCCTCCACAGCGGTAGCAGCAGTGTCACGCAGTCCGCCGCGTGGATCAAAGGATCTATGGTTTTCCGTCGAGCCTTTCCCACGAGGCTTTCCCACGAGGCTTTCCCACAGGGCTGTCCCACGTGCACACGTGGTGGGAGTCGATCCTCGGCTTGAACGTCAAGGCAGTGCAGGGAAAACAGGTTCGTCTGGAATGGACTGACACATCTGGGGGACTCTTGGAATGGTGGCATGACCCTGGAGTTCCTCTCGCCTTTCCTGTGGAGAGCGCCTCCTCTTGAGATGCGACGGGAACGCCGGGAATTCTTTCCCTACGAAACAGGGAAAGGATCCCTCATCTCGAGATATGAGGCGGACACGGGGCTCCCCTGGATGTGTGCGGGACCCCACGTGCTTCCTCTCGAGTGGAGACGGGTATGTCGGGGAACTTCTTGAGTTGCAGCAATGGTGTGAAGGACCCTTTGCAAGTTCCAGTGGTTAGATGTGATTGGCCTCGAGAAGCCTCAGCGGAAATGGGCCTCATCTCGCCTGGAGGGCAAAACCACCTGGATTTTCTCGAGTTGCGGCAGGTGCTCTCGACTTACGACGGGGACCTCAGGGACCCGCTCTGGTGGCCTCAGGAAAGGCCAGTCCCCATGCGAGTTCCTCGGGGGCCTCTCGGGATTCCTCTCCCGTCGATGCCGGGGCCTAAGACCTTGTGTGGAGTCGGGGCCGGAACCTGAGGATTCCTCTCCAGTGCTGACATGGATCTTGGGGTACTTCTGGAGTCTCCCCAGGGGAGTCAGTCCTCGTCTCGAATGCGGGCATGCACTTGCGCTTTCCTCCAGAGCGGTAGCAGCAGTGTCACGCAGTCCGCCGCGTGGATCAAAGGTTCTATGGTTTTCCCTCGAGTCTTTCCCACGAGGCTTTCCCACGAGGCTTTCCCACAGGGCTGTCCCACGTGCACACGTGGTGGGAGTCGATCCTCGGCTTGAACGTCAAGGCAGTGCAGGGAAAACAGGTTCCTCTGGAA
Source organism: Ovis canadensis (assembly GCF_042477335.2). Taxonomy (NCBI): domain Eukaryota; kingdom Metazoa; phylum Chordata; class Mammalia; order Artiodactyla; family Bovidae; genus Ovis; species Ovis canadensis. The sequence continues at coordinate 8,751,439 of NC_091252.1, forward strand.
TGGACTGACACATCTGGGGGACTCTTGGAATGGTGGCATGACCCTGGAGTTCCTCTCGCCTTTCCTGTGGAGAGCGCCTCCTCTTGAGATGCGACGGGAACGCCGGGAATTCTTTCCCTACGAAACAGGGAAAGGATCCCTCATCTCGAGCTAGGAGGAGGAAACGGGTCTCCCCTGGATGTGAGCGGGACACCACGTGCTTCCTCTCGAGTGGAGACGGGTATGTCGGGGAACTTCTTGAGTTGCAGCAAGGGTGTGAAGGACCCTTTGGAAGTTCCAGTGGTTAGATGTGATTGGCCTCGAGAAGCCTCAGCGGAAATGGGCCTCATCTCGCCTGGAGGGCAAAACCTCCTGGATTTTCTCGAGTTGCGGCAGGTGCTCTCGACTTACGTCGGGGACCTCAGGGAACCGCTCTGGTGGCCTCAGGAAAAACCAGTCCCCATGCGAGTTCCACGGGGGCCTCTCGGGATTCCTCTCCCGTCGATGCCGGGGCCTAAGACCTTGTGTGGAGTCGGGGCCGGAACCTGAGGATTCCTCTCCAGTGCTGACATGGATCTTGGGCTACTTCTGGAGTCTCCCCAGGGGAGTCAGTCCTCGTCTCGAATGCGGGCATGCACTTGCGCTTTCCTCCAGAGCGGTAGCAGCAGTGTCACGCAGTCCGCCGCGTGGATCAAAGGATCTATGGTTTTCCCTCGAGTCTTTCCCACGAGGCTTTCCCACGAGGCTTTCCCACAGGGCTGTCCCACGTGCACACGTGGTGGGAGTCGATCCTCGGCTTGAACGTCAAGGCAGTGCAGGGAAAACAGGTTCCTCTGGAATGGACTGACACACCTGGGGGACTCTTGGAATGGTGGCACGACCCTGGAGTTCCTCTCGCCTTTTCTGTGGAGAGCGCCTCCTCTTGAGATGCGACGGGAACGCCGGGAATTCTTTCCCTACGAAACAGGGAAAGGATCCCTCATCTCGAGCTAGGAGGCGGAAACGGGGCTCCCCTGGATGTGTGCGGGACCCACGTGCTTCCTCTCGAGTGGAGTCGGGTATGTCGGGGAACTTCTTGAGTTGCAGCAAGGGTGTGAAGGACCCTTTGGAAGTTCCAGTGGTTAGACGTGATTAGCCTCGAGAAGCCTCAGCGGAAATGGGCCTCATCTCGCCTGGAGGTGAAAACCTCCTGGATTTTCTCGAGTTGCGGCAGGTGCTCTCGACTTACGACGGGGACCTCAGGGACCCGCTCTGGTGGCCTCAGGAAAGGCCAGTCCCCATGCGAGTTCCTCGGGGGCCTCTCGGGATTCCTCTCCCGTCGATGCCGGGGCCTAAGACCTTGTGTGGAGTCGGGGCCGGAACCTGAGGATTCCTCTCCAGTGCTGACATGGATCTTGGGGTACTGCTGGAGTCTCCCCAGGGGAGTCAGTCCTCGTCTCGAATGCGGGCATGCACTTGCGCTTTCCTCCAGAGCGGTAGCAGCAGTGTCACGCAGTCCGCGGCGTGGATCAAAGGATCTATGGTTTTCCGTCGAGTCTTTCCCACGAGGCTTTCCCACGAGGCTTTCCCACAGGGCTGTCCCACGTGCACACGTGGTGGGAGTCGATCCTCGGCTTGAACGTCAAGGCAGTGCAGGGAAAACAGGTTTGTCTGGAATGGACTGACACATCTGGGGGACTCTTGGAATGGTGGCATAACCCTGGAGTTCCTCTCGCCTTTCCTGTGGAGAGCGCCTCCTCTTGAGATGCGACGGGAACGCCGGGAATTCTTTCCCTATGAAACAGGGAAAGGATCCCTCATCTCGAGCTAGGAGGCGGAAACGGGGCTCCCCTGGATGTGAGCGGGACACCACGTGCTTCCTCTCGAGTGCCGACGGGTATGTCGGGGAACTTCTTGAGTTGCAGCAAGGGTGCGAAGGACCCTTTGGAACTTCCAGTGGTTAGATGTGATTGGCCTCGAGAAGCCTCAGCGGAAATGGGCCTCATCTCGCCTGGAGGGCAAAACCTCCTGGATTTTCTCGAGTTGCGGCAGGTGCTCTCGACTTACGACGGGGACCTCAGGGACCCGATCTGGTGGCCTCAGGAACGGCCAGTCCCCATGCGAGTTCCTCGGGGGCCTCTCGGGATTCCTCTCCCGTCGATCCCAGGGCCTAAGACCTTGTGTGGAGTCCGGGCCGGAACCTGAGGATTCCTCTCCAGTGCTGACATGGATCTTGGGGTACTTCTGGAGTCTCCCCAGGGGAGTCAGTCCTCGTCTCGAATGCGGGCATGCACTTGCGCTTTCCTCCAGAGCGGTAGCAGCAGTGTCACGCAGTCCGCCGCGTGGATCAAAGGATCTATGGTTTTCCCTCGAGTCTTTCCCACGAGGCTTACCCACGAGGCTTTCCCACAGGGCTGTCCCACGTGCACACGTGGTGGGAGTCGATCCTCGGCTTGAACGTCAAGGTAGTGCAGGGAAAACAGGTTCCTCTGGAATGGACTGACACATCTGGGGGACTCTTGGAATGGTGGCACGACCCTGGAGTTCCTCTCGCCTTTCCTGTGGAGAGCGCCTCCTCTTGAGATGCGACGGGAACGCCTGGAATTCTTTCCCTACGAAACAGGGAAAGGATCCCTCATCTCGAGCTAGGAGGCGGAAACGGGGCTCCCCTGGATGTGTGTGGGACCCACGTGCTTCCTCTCGAGTGGAGACTTGTATGTCGAGGAACTTCTTGAGTTGCAGCAAGGGTGTGAAGGACCCTTTGCAAGTTCCAGTGGTTAGACGTGATTGGCCTCGAGAAGCCTCAGCGGAAATGGGCCTCATCTCGCATGGAGGGCAAAACCTCCTGGATTTTCTCGAGTTGCGGCAGGTGCTCTCGACTTACGACGGGGACCTCAGGGACCCGCTCTGGTGGCCTCAGGAAAGGCCAGTCCCCATGCGAGTTCCTCGGGGGCCTCTCGGGATTCCTCTCCCGTCGATGTCGGGGCCTAAGACCTTGTGTGGAGTCGGGGCCGGAACCTGAGGATTCCTCTCCAGTGCTGACATGGATCTTGGGGTACTTCTGGAGTCTCCCCAGGGGAGTCAGTCCTTGTCTCGAATGCGGGCATGCACTTGGGCTTTCCTCCAGAGCGGCAGCGGCAGTGTCACGCAGTCCGCCGCATGGATCAAAGGATCTATGGTTTCCCTCGAGTCTTTCCCACGAGGCTTTCCCACGAGGCTTTCCCACAGGGCTGTCCCACGTGCACACGTGGTGGGAGTCGATCCTCGGCTTGAACGTCAAGGCAGTGCATGGAAAACAGGTTCCTCTGGAATGGACTGACACATCTGGGGGACTCTTGGAATGGTGGCACGACCCTGGAGTTCCTCTCGCCTTTCCTGTGGAGAGCGCCTCCTCTTGAGATGCGACGGGAACGCCGGGAATTCTTTCCCTACGAAACAGGGAAAGGATCCCTCATCTCGAGCTAGCAGGCGGAAACGGGGCTCCCCTGGATGTGGGCGGGACACCACGTGCTTCCTCTCGAGTGGAGACGGGTATGTCGGGGAACTTCTTGAGTTGCAGCAAGGGTGTGAAGGACCATTTGGAAGTTCCAGTGGTTAGACGTGATTAGCCTCGAGAAGCCTCAGCGGAAATGGGCCTCATCTCGCCTGGAGGTGAAAACCTCCTGGATTTTCTCGAGTTGCGGCAGGTGCTCTCGACTTACGACGGGGACCTCAGGGACCCGCTCTGGTGGCCTCAGGAAAGGCCAGTCCCCATGCGAGTTCCTCGGGGGCCTCTCGGGATTCCTCTCCCGTCGATGCCGGGGCCTAAGACCTTGTGTGGAGTCGGGGCCGGAACCTGAGGATTCCTCTCCAGTGCTGACATGGATCTTGGGGTACTGCTGGAGTCTCCCCAGGGGAGTCAGTCCTCGTCTCGAATGCGGGCATGCATTTGCGCTTTCCTCCAGAGCGGTAGCAGCAGTGTCACGCAGTCCGCGGCGTGGATCAAAGGATCTATGGTTTTCCGTCGAGTCTTTCCCACGAGGCTTTCCCACGAGGCTTTCCCACAGGGCTGTCCCACGTGCACACGTGGTGGGAGTCGATCCTCGGCTTGAACGTCAAGGCAGTGCAGGGAAAACAGGTTCGTCTGGAATGGACTGACACATCTGGGGGACTCTTGGAATGGTGGCATAACCCTGGAGTTCCTCTCGCCTTTCCTGTGGAGAGCGCCTCCTCTTGAGATGCGACGGGAACGCCGGTAATTCTTTCCCTACGAAACAGGGAAAGGATCCCTCATCTCGAGCTAGGAGGCGGAAACGGGGCTCCCCTGGATGTGAGCGGGACACCACGTGCTTCCTCTCGAGTGCCGACGGGTATGTCGGGGAACTTCTTGAGTTGCAGCAAGGGTGCGAAGGACCCTTTGGAACTTCCAGTGGTTAGATGTGATTGGCCTCGAGAAGCCTCAGCGGAAATGGGCCTCATCTCGCCTGGAGGGCAAAACCTCCTGGATTTTCTCGAGTTGCGGCAGGTGCTCTCGACTTACGACGGGGACCTCAGGGACCGCTCTGGTGGCCTCAGGAACGGCCAGTCCCCATGCGAGTTCCTCGGGGGCCTCTCGGGATTCCTCTCCCGTCGATCCCGGGGCCTAAGACCTTGTGTGGAGTCGGGGCCGGAACCTGAGGATTCCTCTCCAGTGCTGACATGGATCTTGGGGTACTTCTGGAGTCTCCCCAGGGGAGTCAGTCCTCGTCTCGAATGCGGGCATGCACTTGCGCTTTCCTCCAGAGCGGTAGCAGCAGTGTCACGCAGTCCGCCGCGTGGATCAAAGGATCTATGGTTTTCCCTCGAGTCTTTCCCACGAGGCTTTCCCACGAGGCTTTCCCACAGGGCTGTCCCACGTGCACACGTGGTGGGAGTCGATCCTCGGCTTGAACGTCAAGGCAGTGCAGGGAAAACAGGTTCCTCTGGAATGGACTGACACATCTGGGGGACTCTTGGAATGGTGGCACGACCCTGGAGTTCCTCTCGCCTTTCCTGTGGAGAGTGCCTCCTCTTGAGTTGCGACGGGGACGCCGGGAATTCTTTCCCTACGAAACAGGGAAAGGATCCCTCATCTCGAGCTAGGGGGCGGAAACGGAGCTCCCCTGGATGTGTGCAGGACCCCACGTGCTTCCTCTCGAGTGGAGACGGGTATGTCGGGGAACTTCTTGAGTTGCAGCAAGGGTGTGAAGGACCCTTTGGAAGTTCCAGTGGTTAGACGTGATTAGCCTCGAGAAGCCTCAGCGGAAATGGGCCTCATCTCGCCTGGAGGGCAAAACCTCCTGGATTTTCTCGAGTTGCGGCAGGTGCTCTCGACTTACGACGGGGAACTCAGGGACCCGCTCTGGTGGCCTCAGGAAAGGCCAGTCCCCATGCGAGTTCCTTGGAGGCCTCTCGGGATTCCTCTCCCGTCGATGCCGGGCCTAAGACCTTGTGTGGATTCGGGGCCGGAACCTGAGGATTCCTCTTCAGTGCTGACATGGATCTTGGGGTACTTCTGGAGTCTCCCCAGGGGAGTCAGTCCTCGTCTCGAATGCGGGCATGCACTTGCGCTTTCCTCCAGAGCGGTAGCAGCAGTGTCACGCAGTCCGCCGCGTGGATCAAAGGATCTATGGTTTTCCCTCGAGTCTTTCCCATGAGGCTTTCCCACGAGGCTTTCCCACAGGGCTGTCCCACGTGCACACGTGGTGGGAGTCGATCCTCGGCTTGAAAGTCAAGGCAGTGCATGGAAAACAGGTTCCTCTGGAATGGACTGACACATCTGGGGGACTCTTGGAATGGTGGCACGACCCTGGAGTTCCTCTCGCCTTTCCTGTGGAGAGCGCCTCCTCTTGAGATGCGACGGGAACGCCGGGAATTCTTTCCCTACGAAACAGGGAAAGGATCCCTCATCTCGAGCTAGGAGGCGGGACGGGGCTCCCCTGGATGTGTGTGGGACCCACGTGCTTCCTCTCGAGTGGAGACTTGTATGTCGAGGAACTTCTTGAGTTGCAGCAAGGGTGTGAAGGACCCTTTGGAAGTTCCAGTGGTTAGACGTGATTAGCCTCGAGAAGCCTCAGCGGAAATGGGCCTCATCTCGCATGGAGGGCAAAACCTCCTGGATTTTCTCGAGTTGCGGCAGGTGCTCTCGACTTACGACGGGGACCTCAGGGACCCGCTCTGGTGGCCTCAGGAAAGGCCAGTCCCCATGCGAGTTCCTCGGGGGCCTCTCGAGATTCCTCTCCCGTCGATGCCGGGGCCTAAGACCTTGTGTGGAGTCGGGGCCGGAACCTGAGGATTCCTCTCCAGTGCTGACATGGATCTTGGGGTATTTCTGGAGTCTCCCCAGGGGAGTCAGTCCTCGTCTCGAATGCGGGCATGCACTTGCGCTTTCCTCCAGAGCGGTAGCAGCAGTGTCACGCAGTCCGCCGCGTGGATCAAAGGATCTATGGTTTTCCCTCGAGTCTTTCCCACGAGGCTTTCCCACGAGGCTTTCCCACAGGGCTGTCCCACGTGCACACGTGGTGGGAGTCAATCCTCGGCTTGAACGTCAAGGCAGTGAAGGGAAAACAGGTTCCTCTGGAATGGACTGACACATCTGGGGGACTCTTGGAATGGTGTCTCGACCCTGGAGTTCCTCTCGCCTTTCCTGTGGAGAGCGCCTCCTCTTGAGATGCGACGGGAACGCCGGGAATTCTTTCCCTACGAAACAGGGAAAGGATCCCTCATCTCGAGCTAGGAGGCGGAAACGGGGCTCCCCTGGATGTGTGCGGGACCCCACGTGCTTCCTCTAGAGTGGAGACGGGTATGTCGGGGACCTTCTTGTGTTGCAGCAAGGGTGTGAAGGACCCTTTGGAAGTTCCAGTGGTTAGATGTGATTGGCCTCGAGAAGCCTCATCGGAAATGGGCCTCATCTAGCCTGGAGGGCAAAACCTCCTGGATTTTCTCGAGTTGCGGCAGTTGCTCTCGACTTACGACGAGGACCTCAGGGACCCGCTCTGGTGGCCTCAGGAAAGGCCAGTCCCCATGCGAGTTCCTCTGGGGATTCCTCTCCCGTCGATGCCGGGGCCTAAGACCTTGTGTGGAGTCGGGGCCGGAACCTGAGGATTCCTCTCCAGTGCTGACATGGATCTTGGGGTACTTCTGGAGGCTCCCCAGGGGAGTCAGTCCTCGTCTCGAATGCGGGCATGCACTTGCGCTTTCCTCCAGAGCGGTAGCAGCAGTGTCACGCAGTCCGCCGCATGGATCAAAGGATCTATGGTTTTCCCTCGAGTCTTTCCCACGAGGCTTTCCCACGAGGCTTTCCCACAGGGCTGTCCCACGTGCACACGTGGTGGGAGTCGATCCTCGGCTTGAACGTCAAGGCAGTGCATGGAAAACAGGTTCCTCTGGAATGGACTGACACATCTGGGGGACTCTTGGAATTGTGGCACGACCCTGGAGTTCCTCTCGCCTTTCCTGTGGAGAGCGCCTCCTCTTGAGATGCGACGGGAACGCCGGGAATTCTTTCCCTACGAAACTGGGAAAGGATCCCTCATCTCGAGCTAGGAGGCGGAAACGGGGCTCCCCTGGATGTGGGCGGGACACCACGTGCTTCCTCTCGAGTGGAGACGGGTATGTCGGGGAACTTCTTGAGTTGCAGCAAGGGTGTGAAGGACCCTTTGGAAGTTCCAGTGGTTAGACGTGATTAGCCTCGAGAAGCCTCAGCGGAAATGGGCCTCATCTCGCCTGGAGGGCAAAACCTCCTGGATTTTCTCGAGTTGCGGCAGGTGCTCTCGACTTATGACGGGGACCTCAGGGACCTGCTCTGGTGGCCTCAGGAAAGGCCAGTCCCCATGCGAGTTCCTCGGGGGCCTCTCGGGATTCCTCTCCCGTCGATGCCGGGGCCTAAGACCTTGTGTGGAGTCGGGGCCGGAACCAGAGGATTCCTCTCCAGTGCTGACATGGATCTTGGGGTACTTCTGGAGTCTCCCAAGGGGAGTCAGTCCTCGTCTCGAATGCGGGCATGCACTTGCGCTTTCCTCCAGAGCGGCAGCAGCAGTGTCACGCAGTCCGCCGCGTGGATCAAAGGATCTGTGGTTTTCCCTCAAGTCTTTCCCACGAGGCTTTCCCACGAGGCTTTCCCACAGGGCTGTCCCACGTGCACACGTGGTGGGAGTCGATCCTCGGCTTGAACGTCAAGGCAGTGAAGGGAAAACAGGTTCCTCTGGAATGGACTGACACATCTGGGGGACTCTTGGAATGGTGGCACGACCCTGGAGTTCCTCTCGCCTTTCCTGTGGAGAGCGCCTCCTCTTGAGATGCGACGGGAACGCCGGGAATTCTTTCCCTACGAAACAGGGAAAGGATCCCTCATCTCGAGCTAGGAGGCGGAAACGGGGCTCCCCTGGATGTGTGCGGGACCCCACGTGCTTGCTATCGAGTGAAGACGGGTATGTAGGGGACCTTCTTGAGTTGCAGCAAGGGTGAGAAGGACCCTTTGGAAGTTCCAGTGGTTAGACGTGATTGGCCTCGAGAAGCCTCAGCGGAAATGGGCCTCATCTCGCCTGGAGGGCAAAACCTCCTGGATTTTCTCGAGTTGCGGCAGGTGCTCTCGACTTACGACGAGGACCTCAGGGACCCGCTCTGGTGGCCTCAGGAAAGGCCAGTCCCCATGCGAGTTCCTCTGGGGATTCCTCTCCCTTCGATGCCGGGGCCTAAGACCTTGTGTGGAGTCGGGGCCGGAACCTGAGGATTCCTCTCCAGTGCTGACATGGATCTTGGGGTACTTCTGGAGTCTCCCCAGGGGAGTCAGTCCTCGTCTCGAATGCGGGCATGCACTTGGGCTTTCCTCCAGAGCGGCAGCGGCAGTGTCACGCAGTCCGCCGCATGGATCAAAGGATCTATGGTTTTCCCTCGAGTCTTTCCCACGAGGCTTTCCCACGAGGCTTTCCCACAGGGCTGTCCCACGTGCACACGTGGTGGGAGTCGATCCTCGGCTTGAACGTCAAGGCAGTGCAGGGAAAACAGGTTCGTCTGGAATGGACTGACACATCTGGGGGACTCTTGGAATGGTGGCATGACCCTGGAGTTCCTCTCGCCTTTCCTGTGGAGAGCGCCTCCTCTTGAGATGCGACGGGAACGCCGGGAATTCTTTCCCTACGAAACAGGGAAAGGATCCCTCATCTCGAGCTAGGGGGCGGAAACGGAGCTCCCCTGGATGTGTGCAGGACCCCACGTGCTTCCTCTAGAGTGGAGACGGGTATGTCGGGGAACTTCTTGAGTTGCAGCAAGGGTGTGAAGGACCCTTTGGAAGTTCCAGTGGTTAGACGTGATTAGCCTCGAGAAGCCTCAGCGGAAATGGGCCTCATCTCGCATGGAGGGCAAAACCTCCTGGATTTCCTCGAGTTGCGGCAGGTGCTCTCGACTTACGACGGGGACCTCAGGGACCCGCTCTGGTGGCCTCAGGAAAGGCCAGTCCCCATGCGAGTTCCTCGGGGGCCTCTCGAGATTCCTCTCCCGTCGATGCCGGGGCCTAAGACCTTGTGTGGAGTCGGGGCCGGAACCTGAGGATTCCTCTCCAGTGCTGACATGGATCTTGGGGTACTTCTGGAGGCTCCCCAGGGGAGTCAGTCCTCGTCTCGAATGCGGGCATGCACTTGCGCTTTCCTCCAGAGCGGTAGCAGCAGTGTCACGCAGTCCGCCGCATGGATCAAAGGATCTATGGTTTTCCCTCGAGTCTTTCCCACGAGGCTTTCCCACGAGGCTTTCCCACAGGGCTGTCCCACGTGCACACGTGGTGGGAGTCGATCCTCGGCTTGAACGTCAAGGCAGTGCATGGAAAACAGGTTCCTCTGGAATGGACTGACACATCTGGGGGACTCTTGGAATGGTGGCACGACCCTGGAGTTCCTCTCGCCTTTCCTGTGGAGAGCGCCTCCTCTTGAGATGCGACGGGAACGCCGGGAATTCTTTCCCTACGAAACTGGGATAGGATCCCTCATCTCGAGCTAGGAGGCGGAAACGGGGCTCCCCTGGATGTGGGCGGGACACCACGTGCTTCCTCTCGAGTGGAGACGGGTATGTCGGGGAACTTCTTGAGTTGCAGCAAGGGTGTGAAGGACCCTTTGGAAGTTCCAGTGGTTAGACGTGATTAGCCTCGAGAAGCCTCAGCGGAAATGGGCCTCATCTCGCCTGGAGGGCAAAACCTCCTGGATTTTCTCGAGTTGCGGCAGGTGCTCTCGACTTACGACGGGGACCTCAGGGACCCGCTCTGGTGGCCTCAGGAAAGGCCAGTCCCCATGCGAGTTCCTCGGGGGCCTCTCGGGATTCCTCTCCCGTCGATGCCGGGGCCTAAGACCTTGTGTGGAGTCGGGGCCGGAACCAGAGGATTCCTCTCCAGTGCTGACATGGATCTTGGGGTACTTCTGGAGTCTCCCCAGGGGAGTCAGTCCTCGTCTCGAATGCGGGCATGCACTTGCGCTTTCCTCCAGAGCGGCAGCAGCAGTGTCACGCAGTCCGCCACGTGGATCAAAGGATCTGTGGTTTTCCCTCAAGTCTTTCCCACGAGGCTTTCCCACGAGGCTTTCCCACAGGGCTGTCCCACGTGCACACGTGGTGGGAGTCAATCCTCGGCTTGAACGTCAAGGCAGTGAAGGGAAAACAGGTTCCTCTGGAATGGACTGACACATCTGGGGGACTCTTGGAATGGTGGCACGACCCTGGAGTTCCTCTCGCCTTTCCTGTGGAGAGCGCCTCCTCTTGAGATGCGACGGGAACGCCGGGAATTCTTTCCCTACGAAACAGGGAAAGGATCCCTCATCTCGAGCTAGGAGGCGGAAACGGGGCTCCCCTGGATGTGTGCGGGACCCCACGTGCTTGCTATCGAGTGAAGACGGGTATGTCGGGGACCTTCTTGAGTTGCAGCAAGGGTGAGAAGGACCCTTTGGAAGTTCCAGTGGTTAGACGTGATTGGCCTCGAGAAGCCTCAGCGGAAATGGGCCTCATCTCGCCTGGAGGGCAAAACCTCCTGGATTTTCTCGAGTTGCGGCAGGTGCTCTCGACTTACGACGAGGACCTCAGGGACCCGCTCTGGTGGCCTCAGGAAAGGCCAGTCCCCATGCGAGTTCCTCTGGGGATTCCTCTCCCGTCGATGCCGGGGCCTAAGACCTTGTGTGGAGTCGGGGCCGGAACCTGAGGATTCCTCTCCAGTGCTGACATGGATCTTGGGGTACTTCTGGAGTCTCCCCAGGGGAGTCAGTCCTCGTCTCGAATGCGGGCATGCACTTGGGCTTTCCTCCAGAGCGGCAGCGGCAGTGTCACGCAGTCCGCCGCATGGATCAAAGGATCTATGGTTTTCCCTCGAGTCTTTCCCACGAGGCTTTCCCACGAGGCTTTCCCACAGGGCTGTCCCACGTGCACACGTGGTGGGAGTCGATCCTCGGCTTGAACGTCAAGGCAGTGCAGGGAAAACAGGTTCGTCTGGAATGGACTGACACATCTGGGGGACTCTTGGAATGGTGGCATGACCCTGGAGTTCCTCTCGCCTTTCCTGTGGAGAGCGCCTCCTCTTGAGATGCGACGGGAACGCCGGGAATTCTTTCCCTACGAAACAGGGAAAGGATCCCTCATCTCGAGCTAGGAGGCGGAAACGGGGCTCCCCTGGATGTGAGCGGGACACCACGTGCTTCCTCTCGAGTGCAGACGGGTATGTCGGGGAACTTCTTGAGTTGCAGCAAGGGTGCGAAGGACCCTTTGGAACTTCCAGTGGTTAGATGTGATTGGCCTCGAGAAGCCTCAGCGGAAATGGGCCTCATCTCGCCTGGAGGGCAAAACCTCCTGGATTTTCTCGAGTTGCGGCAGGTGCTCTCGACTTACGACGGGGACCTCAGGGTCCCGCTCTGGTGGCCTCAGGAACGGCCAGTCCCCATGCGAGTTCCTCGGGGGCCTCTCGGGATTCCTCTCCCGTCGATCCCGGGGCCTAAGACCTTGTGTGGAGTCGGGGCCGGAACCTGAGGATTCCTCTCCAGTGCTGACATGGATCTTGGGGTACTTCTGGAGTCTCCCCAGGGGAGTCAGTCCTCGTCTCGAATGCGGGCATGCACTTGCGCTTTCCTCCAGAGCGGTAGCAGCAGTGTCACGCAGTCCGCCGCGTGGATCAAAGGATCTATGGTTTTCCCTCGAGTCTTTCCCACGAGGCTTTCCCACGAGGCTTTCCCACAGGGCTGTCCCACGTGCACACGTGGTGGGAGTCGATCCTCGGCTTGAACGTCAAGGCAGTGCAGGGAAAACAGGTTCCTCTGGAATGGACTGACACATCTGGGGGACTCTTGGAATGGTGGCAAGACCCTGGAGTTCCTCTTGCCTTTCCTGTGGAGAGTGCCTCCTCTTGAGATGCGACGGGGACGCCGGGAATTCTTTCCCTACGAAACAGGGAAAGGATCCCTCATCTCTAGCTAGGGGGCGGAAACGGAGCTCCCCTGGATGTGTGGGGGAACCTCGTGCTTCCTCTCGAGTGGAGACGGGTATGTCGGGGAACTTCTTGAGTTGCAGCAAGGGTGTGAAGGACCCTTTGGAAGTTCCAGTGGTTAGATGTGATTAGCCTCGAGAAGCCTCAGCGGAAATGGGCCTCATCTCGCCTGGAGGGCAAAACCTCCTGGATTTTCTCGAGTTGCGGCAGGTGCTCTCGACTTACGACCGGGACCTCAGGGACCCGCTCTGGTGGCCTCAGGAAAGGCCAGTCCCCATGCGAGTTCCTCGGGGGCCTCTCGGGATTCCTCTCCCGTCGATGCCGGGGCCTAAGACCTTGTGTGGAGTCGGGGCCGGAACCTGAGGATTCCTCTCCAGTGTTGACATGGATCTTGGGGTACTTCTGGAGTCTCCCCAGGGGAGTCAGTCCTCGTCTCGAATGCGGGCATGCATTTGCGCTTTCCTCCAGAGCGGTAGCAGCAGTGTCACGCAGTCCGCCGCGTGGATCAAAGGATCTATGGTTTTCCCTCGAGTCTTTCCCACGAGGCTTTCCCACGAGGCTTTCCCACAGGGCTGTCCCACGTGCACACGTGGTGGGAGTGGATCCTCGGCTTGAACGTCAAGGCAGTGCAGGGAAAACAGGTTCCTCTGGAATGGACTGACACATCTGGGGGACTCTTGGAATGGTGTCACGACCCTGGAGTTCCTCTCGCCTTTCCTGTGGAGAGCGCCTCCTCTTGAGATGCGACGGGAACGCCGGGAATTCTTTCCCTACGAAACAGGGAAAGGATCCCTCATCTCGAGCTAGGAGGCGGAAACGGGGCTCCCCTGGATGTGTGCGGGACCCACGTGCTTCCTCTCGAGTGGAGACGGGTATGTCGGGGAACTTCTTGAGTTGCAGCAAGGGTGTGAAGGACCCTTTGTAAGTTCCAGTGGTTAGACGTGATTAGCCTCGAGAAGCCTCAGCGGAAATGGGCCTCATCTCGCCTGGAGGGCAAAACCTCCTGGATTTTCTCGAGTTGCGGCAGGTGCTCTCGACTTACGACGGGGACCTCAGGGACCCGCTCTGGTGGCCTCAGGAAAGGCCAGTCCCCATGCGAGTTCCTCGGGGGCCTCTCGGGATTCGTCTCCCGTCGATGCCGGGGCCTAAGACCTTGTGTGGAGTCGGGGCCGGGACCTGAGGATTCCTCTCCAGTGCTGACATGGATCTTGGGGTACTTCTGGAGTCTCCCCAGGGGAATCAGTCCTCGTCTCGAATGCGGGCATGCACTTGCGCTTTCCTCCAGAGCGGTAGCAGCAGTGTCACGCAGTCCGTCGCGTGGATCAAAGGATCTATGATTTTCCCTCGAGTCTTTCCCACGAGGCATTCCCAGGAGGCTTTCCACAGGGCTGTCCCACGTGCACACGTGGTGGGACTCGATCCTCGGCTTGAACGTCAAGGCAGTGCAGGGAAAACATGTTCCTCTGGAATGGACTGACACATCTGGGGGACTCTTGGAATGGTGGCACGACCCTGGAGTTCCTCTCGCTTTTCCTGTGGAGAGCGCCTCCTCTTGAGATGCGACGGGAACGCCGGGAATTCTTTCCTTACGAAACAGGGAAAGGATCCCTCATCTCGAGCTAGGAGGCGGAAACGGGGCTCCCCTGGATGTGTGCGGGACCCCACGTGCTTCCTCTCGAGTGGAGACGGGTATGTCGGGGAACTTCTTGAGTTGCAGCAAGGGTGTGAAGGACCCTTTGGAAGTTCCAGTGGTTAGAAGTGATTAGCCTAGAGAAGCCTCAGCGGAAATGGGCCTCATCTCGCCTGGAGGGCAAAACCTCCTGGATTTTCTCGAGTTGCGGCAGGTGCTCTCGACTTACGATGGGGACCTCAGGGTCCCGCTCTGGTGGCCTCAGGAAAGTCCAGTCCCCATGCGAGTTCCTCGGGGGCCTCTCGGCATTCCTCTCCCGTCGATGCCGGGGCCTAAGATCTTGTGTGGAGTCGGGGCCGGAACCTGAGGATTCCTCTCCAGTGCTGACATGGATCTTGGGGTACTTCTGGAGTCTCCCCAGGGGAGTCAGTCCTCGTCTCGAATGCGGGCATGCACTTGCGCTTTCCTCCAGAGCGGTAGCAGCAGTGTCACGCAGTCCGCCGCGTGGATCAAAGGATCTATGGTTTTCCCTCGAGTCTTTCCCACGAGGCTTTCCCACGAGGCTTTCCCACAGGGCTGTCCCACGTGCACACGTGGTGGGAGTCGATCCTCGGCTTGAACGTCAAGGCAGTGCAGGGAAAACAGGTTCCTCTGGAATGGACTGACACATCTGGGGGACTCTTGGAATGGTGGCACGACCCTGGAGTTCCTCTCGCCTTTCCTGTGGAGAGCGCCTCCTCTTGAGATGGGACGGGAACGCCGGGAATTCTTTCCCTACGAAACAGGGAAAGGATCCCTCATCTCGAGCTAGGAGGCGGAAACGGGGCTCCCCTGGATGTGTGCGGGACCCCACGTGCTTCCTCTCGAGTGCAGACGGGTATGTCGGGGAACTTCTTGAGTTGCAGCAAGGGTATGAAGGACCCTTTGGAAGTTCCAGTGGTTAGATGTGATTGGCCTCGAGAAGCCTCAGCGGAAATGGGCCTCATCTCGCCTGGAGGGCAAAACCTCCTGGATTTTCTCGAGTTGCGGCAGGTGCTCTCGACTTACGACGGGGACCTCAGGGACCCGCTCTGGTGGCCTCAGGAAAGGCCAGTCCCCATGCGAGTTCCTCGGGGGCCTCTCGGGATTCCTCTCCCGTCGATGCCGGGGCCTAAGACCTTGTGTGGAGTCGGGGCCGGAACCTGAGGATTCCTCTCCAGTGCTGACATGGATCTTGGGGTACTTCTGGAGTCTCCCCAGGGGAGTCAGTCCTCGTCTCGAATGCGGGCATGCACTTGCGCTTTCCTCCAGAGCGGTAGCAGCAGTGTCACGCAGTCCGCCGCGTGGATCAAAGGATCTATGGTTTTCCCTCGAGTCTTTCCCACGAGGCTTTCCCACGAGGCTTTTCCACAGGGCTGTCCCACGTGCACACGTGGTGGGAGTCGATCCTCGGCTTGAACGTCAAGGCAGTGCAGGGAAAACAGGTTCCTCTGGAATGGACTGACACATCTGGGGGACTCTTGGAATGGTGGCACGACCCTGGAGTTCCTCTCGCCTTTCCTGTGGAGAGCGCCTCCTCTTGAGATGTGACGGGAACGCCGGGAATTCTTTCCCTACGAAACAGGGAAAGGATCCCTCATCTCGAGCTAGGAGGCGGCAACGGGGCTCCCCTGGATGTGTGCGGGACCCACGTGCTTCCTCTCCAGTGGAGACGGGTATGTCGGGGAACTTCTTGAGTTGCAGCAAGGGTGTGAAGGACCCTTTGGAAGTTCCAGTGGTTAGACGTGATTGGCCTCGAGAAGCCTCAGCGGAAATGGGCCTCATCGCGCCTGGAGGGCAAAACCTCCTGGATTTTCTCGAGTTGCGGCAGGTGCTCTCGACTTACGACGGTGACCTCAGGGACCCGCTCTGGTGGCCTCAGGAAAGGCCAGTCCCCATGCGAGTTCCTCGGGGGCGTCTCGGGATTCCTCTCCCGTCGATGCCGGGGCCTAAGACCTTGTGTGGAGTCGGGGCCGGAACCTGAGGATTCCTCTCCAGTGCTGACATGGATCTTGGGGTACTTCTGGAGTCTCCCCAGGGGAGTCAGTCCTCGTCTCGAATGCGGGCATGCACTTGCGCTTTCCTCCAGAGCGGTAGCAGCAGTGTCACGCAGTCCGCCGCGTGGATCAAAGGATCTACGTTTTTCCCTCGAGTCTTTCCCACGAGGCTTTCCCACGAGGCTTTCCCACAGGGCTGTCCCACGTGCACACGTGGTGGGAGTCGATCCTCGGCTTGAACGTCAAGGCAGTGCAGGGAAAACAGGTTCCTCTGGAATGGACTGACATGTCTGGGGGACTCTTGGAATGGTGGCACGACCCTGGAGTTCCTCTCGCCTTTCCTGTGGAGAGCGCCTCCTCTTGAGATGTGACGGGAACGCCGGGAATTCTTTCCCTACGAAACAGGGAAAGGATCCCTCATCTCGAGCTAGGAGGCGGAAACGGGGCTCCCCTGGATGTGTGCGGGACCCCACGTGCTTCCTCTCGAGTGGAGACGGGTATGTCGGGGAACTTCTTGAGTTGCAGCAAGGGTGTGAAGGACCCTTTGGAAGTTCCAGTGGTTAGACGTGATTGGCCTCGAGAAGCCTCAGCGGAAATGGGCCTCATCGCGCCTGGAGGGCAAAACCTCCTGGATTTTCTCGAGTTGCGGCAGGTGCTCTCGACTTACGACGGTGACCTCAGGGACCCGCTCTGGTGGCCTCAGGAAAGGCCAGTCCCCATGCGAGTTCCTCGGGGTCCTCTCGGGATTCCTCTCCCGTCGATGCCGGGGCCTAAGACCTTGTGTGGAGTCGGGGCCGGAACCTGAGGATTCCTCTCCAGTGCTGACATGGATCTTGGGGTACTTCTGGAGTCTCCCCAGGGGAGTCAGTCCTCGTCTCGAATGCGGGCATGCACTTCCGCTTTCCTCCAGAGCGGTAGCAGCAGTGTCACGCAGTCCGCCCCGTGGATCAAAGGATCTACGTTTTTCCCTCGAGTCTTTCCCACGAGGCTTTCCCACGAGGCTTTCCCACAGGGCTGTCCCACGTGCACACGTGGTGGGAGTCGATCCTCGGCTTGAACGTCAAGGCAGTGCAGGGAAAACAGGTTCCTCTGGAATGGACTGACATGTCTGGGGGACTCTTGGAATGGTGGCACGACCCTGGAGTTCCTCTCGCCTTTCCTGTGGAGAGCGCCTCCTCTTGAGATGTGACGGGAACGCCGGGAATTCTTTCCCTACGAAACAGGGAAAGGATCCCTCATCTCGAGCTAGGAGGCGGAAACGGGGCTCCCCTGGATGTGTGCGGGACCCCACGTGCTTCCTCTCGAGTGGAGACGGGTATGTCGGGGAACTTCTTGAGTTGCAGCAATGGTGTGAAGGACCCTTTGGAAGTTCCAGTGGTTAGATGTGATTGGCCTCGAGAAGCCTCAGCGGAAATGGGCCTCATCTCGCCTGGAGGGCAAAACCTCCTGGATTTTCTCGAGTTGCGGCAGGTGCTCTCGACTTACGACGGGGACCTCAGGGACCCGCTCTGGTGGCCTCAGGAAAGGCCAGTCCCCATGCGAGTTCCTCGGGGGCGTCTCGGGATTCCTCTCCCGTCGATGCCGGGGCCTAAGACCTTGTGTGGAGTCAGGGCCGGAACCTGAGGATTCCTCTCCAGTGCTGACATGGATCTTGGGGTACTTCTGGAGTCTCCCCAGGGGAGTCAGTCCTCGTCTCGAATGCGGGCATGCACTTGCGCTTTCCTCCAGAGTGGTAGCAGCAGTGTCACGCAGTCCGCCGCATGGATCAAAGGATCTATGGTTTTCCCTCGAGTCTTTCCCACGAGGCTTTCCCACGAGGCTTTCCCACAGGGCTGTCCCACGTGCACACGTGTTGGGAGTCGATCCTCGGCTTGAACGTCAAGGCAGTGCAGGGAAAACAGGTTCCTCTGGAATGGACTGACACATCTGGGGGACTCTTGGAATGGTGGCACGACCCTGGAGTTCCTCTCGCCTTTCCTGTGGAGAGCGCCTCCTCTTGAGATGCGACGGGAATGCCGGGAATTCTTTCCCTACGAAACAGGGAAAGGATCCCTCATCTCGAGCTAGGAGGCGGAAACGGGGCTCCCCTGGATGTGTGCGGGACACCACGTGCCTCCTCTCGAGTGCAGACGGGTATGTCGGGGAACTTCTAGAGTTGCAGCAAGGGTGTGAAGGACCCTTTGGAAGGTCCAGTGGTTACATGTGATTGGCCTCGAGAAGCCTCAGCGGAAATGGGCCTCATCTCGCCTGGAGGGCATAACCTCCTGGATTTTCTCGAGTTGCGGCAGGTGCTCTCGACTTACGACGGGGACCTCAGGGACCCGCTCTGGTGGCCTCAGGAAAGGCCAGTCCCCATGCGATTTCCTCGGGGGCCTCTCGGGATTCCTCTCCCCTCGATGCCCTGGCCTAAGACCTTGTGTTGAGTCGGGGCCGGAACATGAGGATTCCTCTCCAGTGCTGGCATGGATCTTGGGGTACTTCTGGAGTCTCCCCAGGGGAGTCTGTCCTCGTCTCGAATGCGGGCATGCACTTGCGCTTTCCTCCATAGCGGTAGCAGCAGTGTCACGCAGTCCGCCGCATGGATCAAAGGATCTATGGTTTTCCCTCGAGTCTTTCCCACGAGGCTTTCCCACGAGGCTTTCCCACAGGGCTGTCCCACGTGCACACGTGGTGGGAGTCGATCCTCGGCTTGAACGTCAAGGCAGTGCAGGGAAAACAGGTTCCTCTGGAATGGACTGACACATCTGGGGGACTCTTGGAATGGTGGCACGACCCTGGAGTTCCTCTCGCCTTTCCTGTGGAGAGCGCCTCCTCTTGAGATGCGACGGGAATGCCGGGAATTCTTTCCCTACGAAACAGGGAAAGGATCCCTCATCTCGAGCTAGGAGGCGGAAACGGGGCTCCCCTGGATGTGTGCGGGACACCACGTGCTTCCTCTCGAGTGCAGACGGGTATGTCGGGGAACTTCTAGAGTTGCAGCAAGGGTGTGAAGGACCCTTTGGAAGGTCCAGTTGTTAGATGTGATTGGCCTCGAGAAGCCTCAGCGGAAATGGGCCTCATCTCGCCTGGAGGGCATAACCTCCTGGATTTTCTCGAGTTGCGGCAGGTGCTCTCGACTTACGACGGGGACCTCAGGGACCCGCTCTGGTGGCCTCAGGAAAGGCCAGTCCCCATGCGATTTCCTCGGGGGCCTCTCGGGTTTCCTCTCCCCTCGATGCCGTGGCCTAAGACCTTGTGTTGAGTCGGGGCCGGAACATGAGGATTCCTCTCCAGTGCTGACATGGATCTTGGGGTACTTCTGGAGTCTCCCCAGGGGAGTCAGTCCTCGTCTCGAATGCGGGCATGCACTTGCGCTTTCCTCCAGAGCGGTAGCAGCAGTGTCACGCAGTCCGAAGCATGGATCAAAGGATCTATGGTTTTCCCTCGAGTCTTTCCCACGAGGCTTTCCCACGAGGCTTTCCCACAGGGCTGTCCCACGTGCACACGTGGTGGGAGTCGATCCTCGGCTTGAACGTCAAGGCAGTGCAGGGAAAACAGGTTCCTCTGGAATGGACTGACACATCTGGGGGACTCTTGGAATGGTGGCATGACCCTGGAGTTCCTCTCGCCTTTCCTGTGGAGAGCGCCACCTCTTGAGATGCGACGGGAACGCCGGGAATTCTTTCCAACGAAACAGGGAAAGGATCCCTCATCTCGAGATAGGAGGCGGAAACGGGGCTCCCCTGGATGTGTGCGGGACACCACGTGCTTCCTCTCGAGTGTAGACGGGTATGTCGGGGAACTTCTTGAGTTGCAGCAAGGGTGTGAAGGACCCTTTGGAAGGTCCAGTGGTTAGATGTGATTGGCCTGGAGAAGCCTCAGCGGAAATGGGCCTCATCTCGCCTGGAGGGCAAAACCTCCTGGATTTTCTCGAGTTGCGACAGGTGCTCTCGACTTACGACGGGGACCTCAGGGACCCGCTCTGGTGGCCTCAGGAAAGGCCAGTCCCCATGCGAGTTCCTCGGGGGCCTCTCGGGATTCCTCTCCCGTCGATGCCGGGGCCTAAGACCTTGTGTGGAGTCGGGGCCGGAACCTGAGGATTCCTCTCCAGTGCTGACATGGATCTTGGGGTACTTCTGGAGTCTCTCCATTGGAGTCAGTCCTCGTCTCGAATGCGGGCATGCACTTGCGCTTTCCTCCAGAGCGGTAGCAGCAGTGTCACGCAGTCCGCCGCGTGGATCAAAGGATCTATGGTTTTCCCTCGAGTCTTTCCCACGAGGCTTTCCCACGAGGCTTTCCCACAGGGCTGTCCCACGTGCACACGTGGTTGGAGTGGATCCTCGGCTGGAACGTCAAGGCAGTGCAGGGAAAACAGGTTCCTCTGGAATGGACTGACACATCTGGGGGACTCTTGGAATGGTGGCATGACCCTGGAGTTCCTCTCGCCTTTCCTGTGGAGAGCGCCTCCTCTTGAGATGCGACGGGAACGCCGGGAATTCTTTCCCTACGAAACAGGGAAAGGATCCCTCATCTCGAGCTAGGAGGCGGCAACGGGGCTCCCCTGGATGTGTGCGGGACCCCACGTGCTTCCTCTCGAGTGGAGACGGGTATGTCGGGGAACTTCTTGAGTTGCAGCAATGGTGTGAAGGACCCTTTGGAAGTTCCAGTGGTTAGATGTGATTGGCCTCGAGAAGCCACAGCGGAAATGTGCCTCATCTCGCCTGGAGGGCAAAACCTCCTGGATTTTCTCGAGTTGCGGCAGGTGCTCTCGACTTACGACGGGGACCTCAGGGACCCGCTCTGGTGGCCTCTGGAAAGGCCAGTCCCCATGCGAGTTCCTCGGGGGCCTCTCGGGATTCCTCTCCCGTCGATGCCGGGGCCTAAGACCTTGTGTGGAGTCGGGGCCGGAACCTGAGGATTCCTCTCCAGTGCTGACATGGATCTTGGGGTACTTCTGGAGTCTCCCCTGGGGAGTAAGTCCTCGTCTCGAATGCGGGCATGCACTTGCGCTTTCCTCCAGAGCGGTAGCAGCAGTGTCACGCAGTCCGCCGCGTGGATCAAAGGATCTATGGTTTTCCCTCGAGTCTTTCCCACGATGCTTTCCCACGAGGCTTTCCCACAGGGC
Organism: Ovis canadensis; assembly: GCF_042477335.2. NCBI lineage: Eukaryota > Metazoa > Chordata > Mammalia > Artiodactyla > Bovidae > Ovis > Ovis canadensis. The sequence goes on from NC_091252.1 coordinate 8,772,588, forward strand.
TGTCCCACGTGCACACGTGGTGGGAGTCGATCCTCGGCTTGAACGTCAAGGCAATGCAGGGAAAACAGGTTCCTCTGGAATGGACTGACACATCTGGGGGACTCTTGGAATGGTGTCACGACCCTGGAGTTCCTCTAGCCTTTCCTTTGGAGAGCGCCTCCTCTTGAGATGCGACGGGAACGCCGGGAATTCTTTCCCTACGAAACAGGGAAAGGATCCCTCATCTCGAGCTAGGAGGCGGAAACAGGGCTCCCCTGGATGTGTGCGGGACCCCACGTGCTTCCTCTCGAGTGCAGACGGGTATGTCGTGGAACTTCTTGAGTTGCAGCAATGGTGTGAAGGACCCTTTGGAAGTTCCAGTGGTTAGATGTGATTGGCCTCGAGAAGCCTCAGCGGAAATGGGCTTCATCTCGCCTGGAGGGCAAAACCTCCTGGATTTTCTCGAGTTGCGGCAGGTGCTCTCTACTTACGACGGGGACCTCAGGGAACCGCTCTGGTGGCCTCAGGAAAGGCCAGTCCCCATGCGATTTCCTCGGAGGCCTCTCGGGATTCCTCTCCCCTCGATGCCGTGGCCTAAGACCTTCTGTTGATTCGGGGCAGGAACATGAGGATTCCTCTCCAGTGCTGACATGGATCTTGGGGTACTTCTGTAGTCTCCCCAGGGGAGTCAGTCCTCGTCTCGAATGCGGGCATGCACTTGCGCTTTCCTCCAGAGCGGTAGCAGCAGTGTCACGCATTCCGCCGCATGGATCAAAGGATCTATGGTTTTCCCTCGAGTCTTTCCCACGAGGCTTTCCCACGAGGCTTTCCCACAGGGCTGTCCCACGTGCACACGTGGTGGGAGTCGATCCTCGGCTTGAACGTCAAGGCAGTGCAGGGAAAACAGGTTCCTCTGGAATGGACTGACACATCTGGGGGACTCTTGGAATGGTGGCATGACCCTGGAGTTCCTCTCGCCTTTCCTGTGGAGAGCGCCTCCTCTTGAGATGCGACGGGAACGCCGGGAATTCTTTCCCTACGAAACAGGGAAAGGATCCCTCATCTCGAGCTAGGAGGCGGAAACGGGGCTCCCCTGGATGTGTGCGGGACACCACGTGCTTCCTCTCGAGTGTAGACGGGTATGTCGGGGAACTTCTTGAGTTGCAGCAAGGGTGTGAAGGACCCTTTGGAAGGTTCAGTGGTTAGATGTGATTGGCCTGTAGAAGCCTCAGCGGAAATGGGCCTCATCTCGCCTGGAGGGCAAAACCTCCTGGAGTTTCTCGAGTTGCGGCAGGTGCTCTCGACTTACGACGGGGACCTCAGGGACCCGCTCTGGTGGCCTCAGGAAAGGCCAGTCCCCATGCGAGTTCCTCGGGGGCGTCTCGGGATTCCTCTCCCGTCGATGCCGGGGCCTAAGACCTTGTGTGGAGTCGGGGCTGGAACCTGAGGATTCCTCTCCAGTGCTGACATGGATCTTGGGGTACTTCTGGAGTCTCCCCAGGGGAGTCAGTCCTCGTCTCGAATGCGGGCATGCACTTGCGCTTTCCTCCAGAGCGGTAGCAGCAGTGTCACGCAGTCCGCCGCGTGGATCAAAGGATCTATGGTTTTCCCTCGAGTCTTTCCCACGAGGCTTTCCCACGAGGCTTTCCCACAGGGCTGTCCCACGTGCACACGTGGTGGGAGTCGATCCTCGGCTTGAACGTCAAGGCAGTGCAGGGAAAACAGGTTCCTCTGGAATGGACTGACACATCTGGGGGACTCTTGGAATGGTGTCACGACCCTGGAGTTCCTCTTGCCTTTCCTGTGGAGAGCGCCTCCTCTTGAGATGCGACGGGAACGCCGGGAATTCTTTCCCTACGAAACAGGGAAAGGATCCCTCATCTCGAGCTAGGATGCTAAACGGGGCTCCTCTGGATGTGGTGGGGACATCACGTGCTTCCTCTAGATGGAGACGGGTATGTCGGGGAACTTCTTGAGTTGCAGCAATGGTGTGAAGGACCCTTTGGAAGTTCCAGTGGTTAGATGTGATTGGCCTCCACAAGCCTCAGCGGAAATGGGCCTCATCTCGCCTGGAGGGCAAAACCTCCTGGATTTCCTCGAGTTGCGGCAGGTGCTCTCGACTTACGACGGGGACCTCAGGGAACCGCTCTGGTGGCCTCAGGAAAGGCCAGTCCCCATGCGAGTTCCTCGGGGGCCTCTCGGGATTCCTCTCCCGTCGATGCCGGGGCCTAAGACCTTGTGTGGAGTCGGGGCCGGAACCTGAGGATTCCTCTCCAGTGCTGACATGGATCTTGTGGTACTTCTGGAGTCTCCCCAGGGGAGTCAGTCCTCGTCTCGAATGCGGGCATGCACTTGCGCTTTCCTCCAGAGCGGTAGCAGCAGTGTCACGCAGTCCGCCGCGTGGATCAAAGGATCTATGGTTTTCCCTCGAGTCTTTCCCACGAGGCTTTCCCACGAGGCTTTCCCACAGGGCTGTCCCACGTGCACACGTGGTGGGAGTCGATCCTCGGCTTGAACGTCAAGGCAGTGCAGGGAAAACAGGTTCCTCTGGAATGGACTGACACATCGGGGGGACTCTTGGAATGGTGGCACGACCCTGGAGTTCCTCTCGCCTTTCCTGTGGAGAGCGCCTCCTCTTGAGATGCGACGGGAACGCCGGGAATTCTTTCCCTACTAAACAGGGAAAGGATCCCTCATCTCGAGCTAGGAGGCGGAAACGGGGCTCCCCTGGATGTGTGCGGGACACCACGTGCTTCCTCTCGAGTGCAGACTGGTATGTCGGGGAACTTCTTGAGTTGCAGCAAGGGTGTGAAGGACCCTTTGGAAGTTCCAGTGGTTAGATGTGATTGGCCTCGAGAAGCCTCAGCGGAAATGGGCCTCATCTCGCCTGGAGGGCAAAACCTCCTGGATTTTCTCGAGTTGCGGCAGGTGCTCTCGACTAACGACGGGGACCTCAGGGTCCCGCTCTGGTGGCCTCAGGAAAGGCCAGTCCCCATGCGAGTTCCTCGGGGGCCTCTCGGGATTCCTCTCCCCTCGATGCCGTGGCCTAAGACCTTGTGTTGAGTCGGGGCCGGAACATGAGGATTCCTCTCCAGTGCTGACATGGATCTTGGGGTACTTCTGGAGTCTCCCCAGTGGAGTCAGTCCTCGTCTCGAATGCGGGCATGCACTTGCGCTTTCCTCCAGAGCGGTAGCAGCAGTGTCACGCAGTCCACCGCATGGATCAAAGGATCTATGGTTTTCCCTCGAGTCTTTCCCACGAGGCTTTCCCACGAGGCTTTCCCACAGGGCTGTCCCACGTGCACACGTGGTGGGAGTCGATCCTCGGCTTGATCGTCAAGGCAGTGCAGGGAAAACAGGTTCCTCTGGAATGGACTGACACATCTGGGGGACTCTTGGAATGGTGGCATGACCCTGGAGTTCCTCTCGCCTTTCCTGTGGAGAGCGCCTCCTCTTGAGATGCGACGGGAACGCCGGGAATTCTTTCCCTACGAAACAGGGAAAGGATCCCTCATCTCGAGCTAGGAGGCGGAAACGGGGCTCCCCTGGATGTGTGCGGGACACCACGTGCTTCCTCTCGAGTGTAGACGGGTATGTCGGGGAACTTCTTGAGTTGCAGCAAGGGTGTGAAGGACCCTTTGGAAGGTCCAGTGGTTAGATGTGATTGGCCTGGAGAAGCCTCAGCGGAAATGGGCCTCATCTCGCCAGGAGGGCAAAACCTCCTGGATTTTCTCGAGTTGCGGCAGGTGCTCTCGACTTACGACGGGGACCTCAGGGACCTGCTCTGGTGGCCTCAGGAAAGGCCAGTCCCCATGCGAGTTCCTCGGGGGCCTCTCGGGATTCCTCTCCCGTCGATGCCGGGGCCTAAGACCTTGTGTGGAGTCGGGGCCGGAACCTGAGGATTCCTCTCCAGTGCTGACATGGATCTTGGGGTACTTCTGGAGTCTCCCCAGGGGAGTCAGTCCTCGTCTCGAATGCGGGCATGCACTTGCGCTTTCCTCCAGAGCGGTAGCAGCAGTGTCACGCAGTCCGCCGCGTGGATCAAAGGATCTATGGTTTTCCCTCGAGTCTTTCCCACGAGGCTTTCCCACGAGGCTTTCCCACAGGGCTGTCCCACGTGCACACGTGGTGGGAGTCGATCCTCGGCTGGAACGTCAAGGCAGTGCAGGGAAAACAGGTTCCTCTGGAATGGACTGACACATCTGGGGGACTCTTGGAATGGTGGCATGACCCTGGAGTTCCTCTCGCCTTTCCTGTGGAGAGCGCCTCCTCATGAGATGCGACGGGAACGCCGGGAATTCTTTCCCTACGAAACAGGGAAAGGATCCCTCATCTCAAGCTAGGATGCTAAACGGGGCTCCCCTGGATGTGGTGGGGACATCACGTGCTTCCTCTAGATGGAGACGGGTATGTCGGGGAACTTCTTGAGTTGCAGCAATGGTGTGAAAGACCCTTTGGAAGTTCCAGTGGTTAGATGTGATTGGCCTCCACAAGCCTCAGCGGAAATGGGCCTCATCTCGCCTGGAGGGCAAAACCTCCTGGATTTTCTCGAGTTGCGGCAGGTGCTCTCGACGTACGACGGGGACCTCTGGGAACCGCTCTGGTGGCCTCAGGAAAGGCCAGTCCCCATGCGAGTTCCTCGGGGCCTCTCGGGATTCCTCTCCCGTCGATGCCGGGGCCTAAGACCTTGTGTGGAGTCGGGGCCGGAACCTGAGGATTCCTCTCCAGTGCTGACATGGATCTTGGGGTACTTCTGGAGTCTCCCCAGGGGAGTCAGTCCTCGTCTCAAATGCGGGCATGCACTTGCGCTTTCCTCCAGAGCGGTAGCAGCAGTGTCACGCAGTCCGCCGCGTGGATCAAAGGATCTATGGTTTTCTCTCGAGTCTTTCCCACGAGGCTTTCCCACGAGGCTTTCCCACAGGGCTGTCCCACGTGCACACGTGTTGGGAGTCGATCCTCGGCTTGAACGTCAAGGCAGTGCAGGGAAAACAGGTTCCTCTGGAATGGACTGACACATCTGGGGGACTCTTGGAATGGTGGCACGACCCTGGAGTTCCTCTCGCCTTTCCTGTGGAGAGCGCCTCCTCTTGAGATGCGACGGGAACGCCGGGAATTCTTTCCCTAAGAAACAGGGAACGGATCCCTCATCTCGAGCTAGGAGGCGGAAACGGGGCTCCCCTGGATGTGTGCGGGACCCACGTGCTTCCTCTCGAGTGGAGACGGGTATGTCGGGCAACTTCTTGAGTTGCAGCAATGGTGTGAAGGACCCTTTGGAAGTTCCAGTGGTTAGAAGTGATTAGCCTCGAGAAGCCTCAGCGGAAATGGGCCTCATCTCGCCTGGAGGGCAAAACCTCCTGGATTTTCTCGAGTTGCGGCAGGTGCTCTCGACTTACGACGGGGACTTCAGGGACCCGCTCTGGTGGCCTCAGGAAAGGCCAGTCCCCATGCGAGTTCCTCGGGGGCCTCTCTGGATTCCTCTCCCGTCGATGCCGGGGCCTAAGACCTTGTGTGGAGTCGGGGCCGGAACCTGAGGATTCCTCTCCAGTGCTGACATGGATCTTAGGGTACTTCTGGAGTCTCCCCAGGGGAGTCAGTCCTCGTCTCGAATGCGGGCATGCACTTGCGCTTTCCTCCAGAGCGGTAGCAGCAGTGTCACGCAGTCCGCCGCGTGGATCAAAGGATCTATGGTTTTCCCTCGAGTCTTTCCCACGAGGCTTTCCCACGAGGCTTTCCCACAGGGCTGTCCCACGTGCACACGTGGTGGGAGTCGATCCTCGGCTTGAACGTCAAGGCAGTGCAGGGAAAACAGGTTCCTCTGGAATGGACTGACACATCGGGGGGACTCTTGGAATGGTGGCACGACCCTGGAGTTCCTCTCGCCTTTCCTGTGGAGAGCGCCTCCTCTTGAGATGCGACGGGAACGCCCGGAATTCTTTCCCTACTAAACAGGGAAAGGATCCCTCATCTCGAGCTAGGAGGCGGAAACGGGGCTCCCCTGGATGTGTGCGGGACACCACGTGCTTCCTCTCGAGTGCAGACGGGTATGTCGGGGAACTTCTTGAGTTGCAGCAAGGGTGTGAAGGACCCTTTGGAAGTTCCAGTGGTTAGATGTGATTGGCCTCGAGAAGCCTCAGCGGAAATGGGCCTCATCTCGCCTGGAGGGCAAAACCTCCTGGATTTTCTCGAGTTGCGGCAGGTGCTCTCGACTAACGACGGGGACCTCAGGGTCCCGCTCTGGTGGCCTCAGGAAAGGCCAGTCCCCATGCGAGTTCCTCGGGGGCCTCTCGGGATTCCTCTCCCCTCGATGCCGTGGCCTAAGACCTTGTGTTGAGTCGGGGCCGGAACATGAGGATTCCTCTCCAGTGCTGACATGGATCTTGGGGTACTTCTGGAGTCTCCCCAGGGGAGTCAGTCCTCGTCTCGAATGCGGGCATGCACTTGCGCTTTCCTCCAGAGCGGTAGCAGCAGTGTCACGCAGTCCGCCGCATGGATCAAAGGATCTATGGTTTTCCCTCGAGTCTTTCCCACGAGGCTTTACCACGAGGCTTTCCCACAGGGCTGTCCCACGTGCACACGTGGTGGGAGTCGATCCTCGGCTTGATCGTCAAGGCAGTGCAGGGAAAACAGGTTCCTCTGGAATGGACTGACACATCTGGGGGACTCTTGGAATGGTGGCATGACCCTGGAGTTCCTCTCGCCTTTCCTGTGGAGAGCGCCTCCTCTTGAGATGCGACGGGAACGCCGGGAATTCTTTCCCTACGAAACAGGGAAAGGATCCCTCATCTCGAGCTAGGAGGCGGAAACGGGGCTCCCCTGGATGTGTGCGGGACACCACGTGCTTCCTCTCGAGTGTAGACGGGTATGTCGGGGAACTTCTTGAGTTGCAGCAAGGGTGTGAAGGACCCTTTGGAAGGTCCAGTGGTTAGATGTGATTGGCCTGGAGAAGCCTCAGCGGAAATGGGCCTCATCTCGCCTGGAGGGCAAAACCTCCTGGATTTTCTCGAGTTGCGGCAGGTGCTCTCGACTTACGACGGGGACCTCAGGGACCCGCTCTGGTGGCCTCAGGAAAGGCCAGTCCCCATGCGAGTTCCTCGGGGGCCTCTCGGGATTCCTCTCCCGTCGATGCCGGGGCCTAAGACCTTGTGTGGAGTCGGGGCCGGAACCTGAGGATTCCTCTCCAGTGCTGACATGGATCTTGGGGTACTTCTGGAGTCTCCCCAGGGGAGTCAGTCCTCGTCTCGAATGCGGGCATGCACTTGCGCTTTCCTCCAGAGCGGTAGCAGCAGTGTCACGCAGTCCGCCGCGTGGATCAAAGGATCTATGGTTTTCCCTCGAGTCTTTCCCACGAGGCTTTCCCACGAGGCTTTCCCACAGGGCTGTCCCACGTGCACACGTGGTGGGAGTCGATCCTCGGCTGGAACGTCAAGGCAGTGCAGGGAAAACAGGTTCCTCTGGAATGGACTGACACATCTGGGGGACTCTTGGAATGGTGGCATGACCCTGGAGTTCCTCTCGCCTTTCCTGTGGAGAGCGCCTCCTCATGAGATGCGACGGGAACGCCGGGAATTCTTTCCCTACGAAACAGGGAAAGGATCCCTCATCTCGAGCTAGGATGCTAAACGGGGCTCCCCTGGATGTGGTGGGGACATCACGTGCTTCCTCTAGATGGAGACGGGTATGTCGGGGAACTTCTTGAGTTGCAGCAATGGTGTGAAGGACCCTTTGGAAGTTCCAGTGGTTAGATGTGATTGGCCTCCACAAGCCTCAGCGGAAATGGGCCTCATCTCGCCTGTAGGGCAAAACCTCCTGGATTTCCTCGAGTTGCGGCAGGTGCTCTCGACTTACGACGGGGACCTCAGGGAACCGCTCTGGTGGCCTCAGGAAAGGCCAGTCCCCATGCGAGTTCCTCGGGGGCCTCTCGGGATTCCTCTCCCGTCGATGCCGGGGCCTAAGACCTTGTGTGGAGTCGGGGCCGGAACCTGAGGATTCCTCTCCAGTGCTGACATGGATCTTGGGGTACTTCTGGAGTCTCCCCAGGGGAGTCAGTCCTCGTCTCGAATGCGGGCATGCACTTGCGCTTTCCTCCAGAGTGGTAGCAGCAGTGTCACGCAGTCCGCCGCGTGGATCAAAGGATCTATGGTTTTCCCTCGAGTCTTTCCCACGAGTCTTTCCCACGAGGCTTTCCCACAGGGCTGTCCCACGTGCACACGTGGTGGGAGTCGATCCTCGGCTTGAACGTCAAGGCAGTGCAGGGAAAACAGGTTCCTCTGGAATGGACTGACACATCTGGGGGACTCTTGGAATGGTGGCACGACCCTGGAGTTCCTCTCGCCTTTCCTGTGGAGAGCGCCTCCTCTTGAGATGCGACGGGAACGCCAGGAATTCTTTCCCTACGAAACAGGGAACGGATCCCTCATCTCGAGCTAGGAGGCGGAAACAGGGCTCCCCTGGATGTGTGCGGGACCCCACGTGCTTCCTCTCGAGTGCAGACGGGTATGTCGGGGAACTTCTTGAGTTGCAGCAATGGTGTGAAGGACCCTTTGGAAGTTCCAGTGGTTAGATGTGATTGGCCTCGAGAAGCCTCAGCGGAAATGGGCCTCATCTCGCCTGGAGGGCAAAACCTCCTGGATTTTCTCGAGTTGCGGCAGGTGCTCTCGACTTATGCCGGGGACTTCAGGGAACCCCTCTGGTGGCCTCAGGAAAGGCCAGTCCCCATGCGAGTTCCTCGGGGCCTCTCGGGATTCTCTCCCGTCCATGCCGGGGCCTAAGACCATGTGTGGAGTCGGGGCCGGAACCTGAGGATTCCTCTCCAGTGCTGACATGGATCTTGGGGTACTTCTGGAGTCTCCCCAGGGGAGTCAGTCCTCGTCTCGAATGCGGGCATGCACTTGCGCTTTCCTCCAGAGCGGTAGCAGCAGTGTCACGCAGTCCGCCGCGTGCATCAAAGGATCTATGGTTTTCCCTCGAGTCTTTCCCACGAGGCTTTCCCACGAGGCTTTCCCACAGGGCTGTCCCACGTGCACACGTGGTGGGAGTCGATCCTCGGCTTGAACGTCAAGGCAGTGCAGGGAAAACAGGTTCCTCTGGAATGGACTGACACATCTGGGGGACTCTTGGAATGGTGGCATGACCCTGGAGTTCCTCTCGCCTTTCCTCTGGAGAGCGCCTCCTCTTGAGATGCGACGGGAACGCCGGGAATTCTTTACCTACGAAACAGGGAAAGGATCCCTCATCTCGTGCTAGGAGGCGGAAACGGGGCTCCCCTGGATGTGTGCGGGACACCACGTACTTCCTCTCGAGTGCAGACGGGTATGTCGGGGAACTTCTTGAGTTGCAGCAAGGGTGTGAAGGACCCTTTGGAAGGTCCAGTGGTTAGATGTGATTGGCCTCGAGAAGCCTCAGCGGAAATGGGCCTCATCTCGCCTGGAGGGCAAAACCTCCTGGATTTTCTCGAGTTGCGGCAGGTGCTCTCGACTTACGACGGGGACCTCAGGGACCCGCTCTGGTGGCCTCAGGAAAGGCCAGTCCCCATGCGAGTTCCTCGGGGGCCTCTCGGGATTCCTCTCCCGTCGATGCCGGGGCCTAAGACCTTGTGTGGAGTCGGGGCCGGAACCTGAGGATTCCTCTCCAGTGCTGACATGGATCTTGGGGTACTTCTGGAGTCTCCCCAGGGGAGTCAGTCCTCGTCTCGAATGCAGGCATGCACTTGCGCTTTCCTCCAGAGCGGTAGCAGCAGTGTCACGCAGTCCGCCGCGTGCATCAAAGGATCTATGGTTTTCCCTCGAGTCTTTCCCACGAGGCTTTCCCACGAGGCTTTCCCACAGGGCTGTCCCACGTGCACACGTGGTGGGAGTCGATCCTCGGATTGAACGTCAAGGCAGTGCAGGGAAAACAGGTTCCTCTGGAATGGACTGACACATCTCGGGGACTCTTGGAATGGTGGCATGACCCTGGAGTTCCTCTCGCCTTTCCTGTGGAGAGCGCCTCCTCTTGAGATGCGACGGGAACGCCGGGAATTCTTTCCCTACGAAACAGGGAAAGGATGCCTCATCTCGAGCTAGGAGGCGGAAACGGGGCTCAACTGGATGTGGGCGGGACATCACGTGCTTCCTCTAGATGGAGACGGGTATGTCGGGGAACTTCTTGAGTTGCAGCAATGGTGTGAAGGACCCTTTGGAAGTTCCAGTGGTTAGATGTGATTGGCCTCGAGAAGCCTCAGCGGAAATGGGCCTCATCTCGCCTGGAGGGCAAAACCTCCTGGATTTTCTCGAGTTGCGGCAGGTGCTCTCGACTTACGACGGGGACCTCAGGGAACCGCTCTGGTGGCCTCAGGAAAGGCCAGTCCCCATGCGAGTTCCTCGGGGCCTCTCGGGATTCCTCTCCCGTCGATGCCGGGGCCTAAGACCTTGTGTGGAGTCGGGGCCGGAACCTGAGGATTCCTCTCCAGTGCTGACATGGATCTTGGGGTACTTCTGGAGTCTCCCCAGGGGAGTCAGTCCTCGTCTCCAATGCGGGCATGCACTTGCGCTTTCCTCCAGAGCGGTAGCAGCAGTGTCACGCAGTCCGCCGCGTGGATCAAAGGATCTATGGTTTTCCCTCGAGTCTTTCCCACGAGGATTTCCCACGAGGCTTTCCCACAGGGCTGTCCCACGTGCACACGTGGTGGGAGTCGATCCTCGGCTTGAACGTCAAGGCAGTGCAGGGAAAACAGGTTCCTCTGGAATGGACTGACACATCTGGGGGACTCTTGGAATGGTGGCATGACCCTGGAGTTCCTCTAGCCTTTCCTTTGGAGAGCGCCTCCTCTTGAGATGCGACGGGAACGCCGGGAATTCTTTCCCTACGAAACAGGGAAAGATCCCTCATCTCGTGCTAGGAGGCGGAAACGGGGCTCCCCTGGATGTGTGCGGGACACCACGTGCTTCCTCTCGAGTGCAGACGGGTATGTCGGGGAACTTCTTGAGTTGCAGCAAGGGTGTGAAGGACCCTTTGAAAGGTCCAGTGGTTAGATGTGATTGGCCTCGAGAAGCCTCAGCGGAAATGGGCCTCATCTCGCCTGGAGGGCAAAACCTCCTGGATTTTCTCGAGTTGCGGCAGGTGCTCTCGACTTACGACAGGGACCTCAGGGACCCGCTCTGGTGGCCTCAGGAAAGGCCAGTCCCCATGCGAGTTCCTCGGGGGCCTCTCGGGATTCCTCTCCGGTCGATGCCGTGGCCTAAGACCTTGTGTGGAGTCAGGGCCGGAACCTGAGGATTCCTCTCCAGTGCTGACATGGATCTTGGGGTACTTCTGGAGTCTCCCCAGGGGAGTCAGTCCTCGTCTCGAATGCGGGCATGCACTTGCGCTTTCCTCCAGAGCGGTAGCAGCAGTGTCACGCAGTCCGCCGCGTGGATCAAAGGATGTATGGTTTTCCCTCGAGTCTTTCCCACGAGGCTTTCCCACGAGGCTTTCCCACAGGGCAGTCCCACGTGCACACGTGGTGGGAGTCGATCCTCGGCTTGAACGTCAATGCAGTGCAGGGAAAACAGGTTCCTCTGGAATGGACTGACACATCTGGGGGACTCTTGGAATGGTGGCACGACCCTGGATTTCCTCTAGCCTTTCCTGTGGAGAGCGCCTCCTCTTGAGATGCGACGGGAACGCCGGGAATTCTTTCCCTACTAAACAGGGAAAGGATCCCTCATCTCGAGCTAGGAGGCGGAAACGGGGCTCCCCTGGATGTGTGCGGGACACCACGTGCTTCCTCTCGAGTGCAGACGGGTATGTCGGGGAACTTCTTGAGTTGCAGCAAGGGTGTGAAGGACCCTTTGGAAAGTCCAGTGGTTAGATGTGATTGGCCTCGAGAAGCCTCAGCGGAAATGGGCCTCATCTCGCCTGGAGGGCATAACCTCCTCGATTTTCTCGAGTTGCGGCAGGTGCTCTCGACTTACGACGGGGACCTCAGGGACCCGCTCTGGTGGCCTCAGGAAAGGCCAGTCCCCATGCGATTTCCTCGTGGGCCTCTCGGGATTCCTCTCCCCTCGATGCCGTGCCCTAAGACCTTGTGTTGAGTCGGGGCCGGAACATGAGGATTCCTCTCCAGTGCTGACATGGATCTTGGGGTACTTCTGGAGTCTCCCCAGGGGAGTCTGTCCTCGTCTCGAATGCGGGCATGCACTTGCGCTTTCCTCCAGAGCGGTAGCAGCAGTGTCACGCAGTCCGCCGCATGGATCAAAGGATCTATGATTTTCCCTCGAGTCTTTCCCACGAGGCTTTCCCACGAGGCTTTCCCACAGGGCTGTCCCACGTGCACACGTGGTGGGAGTCGATCCTCGGCTTGAACGTCAAGGCAGTGCAGGGAAAACAGGTTCCTCTGGAATGGACTGACACATCTGGGGGACTCTTGGAATGGTGGCATGACCCTGGAGTTCCTCTCGCCTTTCCTGTGGAGAGCGCCTCCTCTTGAGATGCGACGGGAACGCCGGGAATTCTTTCCCTACGAAACAGGGAAAGGATCCCTCATCTCGAGCCAGGAGGCGGAAACGGGGCTCCCCGGGATGTGTGCGGGACCCCACGTGCTTCCTCTCGAGTGGAGACGGGTATGTCGGGGAACTTCTTGAGTTGCAGCAATGGTGTGAAGGACCCTTTGGAAGTTCCAGTGGTTAGATGTGATTGGCCTCGAGAAGCCTCAGCGGAAATGGGCCTCATCTCGCCTGGAGGGCAAAACCTCCTGGATTTTCTCGATTTGCGGCAGGTGCTCTCGACTTACGACGGGGACCTCAGGGACCCGCTCTGGTGGCCTCAGGAAAGGCCAGTCCCCATGCGAGTTCCTCGGGGGCCTCTCGGGATTCGTCTCCCGTCGATGCCGGGGACTAAGACCTTGTGTGGAGTCGGGGCCGGAACCTGAGGATTCCTCTCCAGTGCTGACATGGATCTTGGGGTACTTCTGGAGTCTCCCCAGGGGAGTCAGTCCTCGTCTCGAATGCGGGCATGCACTTGCGCTTTCCTCCAGAGCGGTAGCAGCAGTGTCACGCAGTCCGCCGCGTGGATCAAAGGATCTATGGTTTTCCCTCGAGTCTTTCCCACGAGGCTTTCCCACGAGGCTTTCCCACAGGGCTGTACCACGTGCACACGTGGTGGGAGTCGATCCTCGGCTTGAACGTCAAGGCAGTGCAGGGAAAACAGGTTCCTCTGGAATGGACTGACACATCTGGGGGACTCTTGGAATGGTGGCACGACCCTGGAGTTCCTCTCGCCTTTCCTGTGGAGAGCGCCTCCTCTTGAGATGCGACGGGAACGCCGGGAATTCTTTCCCTACGAAACAGGGAAAGGATCCCTCATCTCGAGCTAGGAGGCGGAACCGGGGATCCCCTGGATGTGTGCGGGACCCATGTGCTTCCTCTCGAGTGGAGACGGGTATGTCGGGGAACTTCTTGAGTTGCAGCAAGGGTGTGAAGGACCCTTTGGAAGTTCCAGTGGTTAGACGTGATTGGCCTCGAGAAGCCTCAGCGGAAATGGGCCTCATCTCGCCTGGAGGGCAAAACCTCCTGGATTTTCTCGAGTTGCGGCAGGTGCTCTCGACTTACGACGGGGACTTCAGGGACCCGCTCTGGTGGCCTCAGGAAAGGCCAGTCCCCATGCGAGTTCCTCGGGGGCCTCTCGGGATTCCTCTTCCGTCGATGCCGGGACCTAAGACCTTGTGTGGAGTCGGGGCCGGAACCTGAGGATTCCTCTCCAGTGCTGACATGGATCTTGGGGTACTTCTGGAGTCTCCCCAGGGGAGTCAGTCCTCGTCTCGAATGCGGGCATGCACTTCCGCTTTCCTCCAGAGCGGTAGCAGCAGTGTCACGCAGTCCGCCGCGTGGATCAAAGGATCTATGGTTTTCCCTCGAGTCTTTCCCACGAGGCTTTCCCACGAGGCTTTCCCACAGGGCTGTCCCACGTGCACACGTGGCGGGGGTCGATTCTCGGCTTGAACGTCAAGGCAGTGCAGGGAAAACAGGTTCCTCTGGAATGGACTGACACATCTGGGGGACTCTTGGAATGGTGGCACGACCCTGGAGTTCCTCTCGCCTTTCCTGTGGACAGCGCCTCCTCTTGAGATGTGACGGGAACGCCGGGAATTCTTTCCCTACGAAACAGGGAAAGGATCCCTCATCTCGAGCTAGGAGGCGGAAACGGGGCTCCCCTGGATGTGTGCGGGACCCACGTGCTTCCTCTCGAGTGGAGACGGGTATGTCGTGGAACTTCTTGAGTTGCAGCAAGGGTGTGAAGGACCCTTTGGAAGTTCCAGTGGTTAGACGTGATTAGCCTCGAGAAGCCTCAGCGGAAATGGGCCTCATCTCGCCTGGAGGGCAAAACCTCCTGGATTTTCTCGAGTTGCGGCAGGTGCTCTCGACTCACGACGGGGACCTCAGGGACCCGCTCTGGTGGCCTCAGGAAAGGCCAGTCCCCATGCGAGTTCCTCGGGGGCCTCTCTGGATTCCTCTCCCGTCGATGCCGGGGCCTAAGACCTTGTGTGGAGTCGGGGCCGGAACCTGAGGATTCCTCTCCAGTGCTGACATGGATCTTGGGGTACTTCTGGAGTCTCCGCAGGGGAGTCAGTCCTCGTCTCGAATGCGGGCATGCACTTGCGCTTTCCTCCAGAGCGGTAGCAGCAGTGTCACGCAGTCCGCCGCGTGGATCAAAGGATCTATGGTTTTCCCTCGAGTCTTTCCCACGAGGCTTTCCCACGAGGCTTTCCCACAGGGCTGTCCCACGTGCACACGTGGTGGGAGTCGATCCTCGGCTTGAAAGTCAAGGCAGTGCAGGGAAAACAGGTTCCTCTGGAATGGACTGACACATCTGGGGGACTCTTGGAATGGTGGCATGACCCTGGAGTTCCTCTCGCCTTTCCTGTGGAGAGCGCCTCCTCTTGAGATGCGACGGGAACGCCGGGAATTCTTTCCCTACGAAACAGGGAAAGGATCCCTCATCTCGAGCTAGGAGGCGGAAACGGGGCTCCCCTGGATGTGTGCAGGACCCCACGTGCTTCCTCTCGAGTGGAGACGGGTATGTCGGGGAACTTCTTGAGTTGCAGCAATGGTGTGAAGGACCCATTGGAAGTTCCAGTGGTTAGATGTGATTGGCCTCGAGAAGCCTCAGCGGAAATGGGCCTCATCTCGCCTGGAGGGCAAAACCTCCTGGATTTTCTCGAGTTGCGGCAGGTGCTCTCGACTTACGACGGGCACCTCAGGGACCCGCTCTGGTGGCCTCAGGAAAGGCCAGTCCCCATGCGAGTTCCTCGGGGGCCTCTCGGGATTCCTCTCCCGTCGATGCCGGGGCCTAAGACCTTGTGTGGAGTCGGGGCCGGAACCTGAGGATTCCTCTCCAGTGCTGACATGGATCTTGGGGTACTTCTGGAGTCTCCCCAGGGGAGTCAGTCCTCGTCTCGAATGCGGGCATGCACTTGCGCTTTCCTCCAGAGCGGTAGCAGCAGTGTCACGCAGTCCGCCGCGTGGATCAAAGGATCTATGGTTTTCCCTCGAGTCTTTCCCACGAGGCTTTCCCACGAGGCTTTCCCACAGGGCTGTCCCACGTGCACACGTGGTGGGAGTCGATCCTCGGCTTGAACGTCAAGGCAGTGCAGGGAAAACAGGTTCCTCTGGAATGGACTGACACATCTGGGGGACTCTTGGAATGGTGGCACGACCCTGGAGTTCCTCTCGCCTTTCCTGTGGAGAGCGCCTCCTCTTGAGATGCGACGGGAACGCCGGGAATTCTTTACCTACGAAACAGGGAAAGGATCCCTCATCTCGTGCTAGGAGGCGGAAACGGGGCTCCCCTGGATGTGTGAGGGACACCACGTGCTTCCTCTCGAGTGGAGACGGGTATGTCGGGGAACTTCTTGAGTTGCAGCAAGGGTGTGAAGGACCCTTTGAAAGGTCCAGTGGTTAGATGTGATTGGCCTGGAGAAGCCTCAGCGGAAATGGGCCTCATCTCGCCTGGAGGGCAAAACCTCCTGGATTTTCTCGAGTTGCGGCAGGTGCTCTCGACTTACGACGGGGACCTCAGGGACCCGCTCTGGTGGCCTCAGGAAAGGCCAGTCCCCATGCGAGTTCCTCGGGGGCCTCTCGGGATTCCTCTCCCGTCGATGCCGGGGCCTAAGACCTTGTGTGGAGTCGGGGCCGGAACCTGAGGATTCCTCTCCAGTGCTGACATGGATCTTGGGGTACTTCTGGAGTCTCCCCAGGGGAGTCAGTCCTCGTCTCGAATGCGGGCATGCACTTGCGCTTTCCTCCAGAGCGGTAGCAGCAGTGTCACGCAGTCCGCCGCGTGGATCAAAGGATCTATGGTTTTCCCTCGAGTCTTTCCCACGAGGCTTTCCCACGAGGCTTTCCCACAGGGCTGTCCCACGTGCACACGTGGTGGGAGTCGATCCTCGGCTGGAACGTCAAGGCAGTGCAGGGAAAACAGGTTCCTCTGGAATGGACTGACACATCTGGGGGACTCTTGGAATGGTGGCATGACCCTGGAGTTCCTCTCGCCTTTCCTGTGGAGAGCGCCTCCTCATGAGATGCGACGGGAACGCCGGGAATTCTTTCCCTACGAAACAGGGAAAGGATCCCTCATCTCGAGCTAGGATGCTAAACGGGGCTCCCCTGGATGTGGTGGGGACATCACGTGCTTCCTCTAGATGGAGACGGGTATGTCGGGGAACTTCTTGAGTTGCAGCAATGGTGTGAAGGACCCTTTGGAAGTTCCAGTGGTTAGATGTGATTGGCCTCCACAAGCCTCAGCGGAAATGGGCCTCATCTCGCCTGTAGGGCAAAACCTCCTGGATTTCCTCGAGTTGCGGCAGGTGCTCTCGACTTACGACGGGGACCTCAGGGAACCGCTCTGGTGGCCTCAGGAAAGGCCAGTCCCCATGCGAGATCCTCGGGGGCCTCTCGGGATTCCTCTCCCGTCGATGCCGGGGCCTAAGACCTTGTGTGGAGTCGGGGCCGGAACCTGAGGATTCCTCTCCAGTGCTGACATGGATCTTGGGGTACTTCTGGAGTCTCCCCAGGGGAGTCAGTCCTCGTCTCGAATGCGGGCATGCACTTGCGCTTTCCTCCAGAGTGGTAGCAGCAGTGTCACGCAGTCCGCCGCGTGGATCAAAGGATCTATGGTTTTCCCTCGAGTCTTTCCCACGAGTCTTTCCCACGAGGCTTTCCCACAGGGCTGTCCCACGTGCACACGTGGTGGGAGTCGATCCTCGGCTTGAACGTCAAGGCAGTGCAGGGAAAACAGGTTCCTCTGGAATGGACTGACACATCTGGGGGACTCTTGGAATGGTGGCACGACCCTGGAGTTCCTCTCGCCTTTCCTGTGGAGAGCGCCTCCTCTTGAGATGCGACGGGAACGCCAGGAATTCTTTCCCTACGAAACAGGGAACGGATCCCTCATCTCGAGCTAGGAGGCGGAAACAGGGCTCCCCTGGATGTGTGCGGGACCCCACGTGCTTCCTCTCGAGTGCAGACGGGTATGTCGGGGAACTTCTTGAGTTGCAGCAATGGTGTGAAGGACCCTTTGGAAGTTCCAGTGGTTAGATGTGATTGGCCTCGAGAAGCCTCAGCGGAAATGGGCCTCATCTCGCCTGGAGGGCAAAACCTCCTGGATTTTCTCGAGTTGCGGCAGGTGCTCTCGACTTATGCCGGGGACTTCAGGGAACCCCTCTGGTGGCCTCAGGAAAGGCCAGTCCCCATGCGAGTTCCTCGGGGCCTCTCGGGATTCTCTCCCGTCCATGCCGGGGCCTAAGACCATGTGTGGAGTCGGGGCCGGAACCTGAGGATTCCTCTCCAGTGCTGACATGGATCTTGGGGTACTTCTGGAGTCTCCCCAGGGGAGTCAGTCCTCGTCTCGAATGCGGGCATGCACTTGCGCTTTCCTCCAGAGCGGTAGCAGCAGTGTCACGCAGTCCGCCGCGTGCATCAAAGGATCTATGGTTTTCCCTCGAGTCTTTCCCACGAGGCTTTCCCACGAGGCTTTCCCACAGGGCTGTCCCACGTGCACACGTGGTGGGAGTCGATCCTCGGCTTGAACGTCAAGGCAGTGCAGGGAAAACAGGTTCCTCTGGAATGGACTGACACATCTGGGGGACTCTTGGAATGGTGGCATGACCCTGGAGTTCCTCTCGCCTTTCCTGTGGAGAGCGCCTCCTCTTGAGATGCGACGGGAACGCCGGGAATTCTTTACCTACGAAACAGGGAAAGGATCCCTCATCTCGTGCTAGGAGGCGGAAACGGGGCTCCCCTGGATGTGTGCGGGACACCACGTACTTCCTCTCGAGTGCAGACGGGTATGTCGGGGAACTTCTTGAGTTGCAGCAAGGGTGTGAAGGACCCTTTGGAAGGTCCAGTGGTTAGATGTGATTGGCCTCGAGAAGCCTCAGCGGAAATGGGCCTCATCTCGCCTGGAGGGCAAAACCTCCTGGATTTTCTCGAGTTGCGGCAGGTGCTCTCGACTTACGACGGGGACCTCAGGGACCCGCTCTGGTGGCCTCAGGAAAGGCCAGTCCCCATGCGAGTTCCTCGGGGGCCTCTCGGGATTCCTCTCCCGTCGATGCCGGGGCCTAAGACCTTGTGTGGAGTCGGGGCCGGAACCTGAGGATTCCTCTCCAGTGCTGACATGGATCTTGGGGTACTTCTGGAGTCTCCCCAGGGGAGTCAGTCCTCGTCTCGAATGCAGGCATGCACTTGCGCTTTCCTCCAGAGCGGTAGCAGCAGTGTCACGCAGTCCGCCGCGTGCATCAAAGGATCTATGGTTTTCCCTCGAGTCTTTCCCACGAGGCTTTCCCACGAGGCTTTCCCACAGGGCTGTCCCACGTGCACACGTGGTGGGAGTCGATCCTCGGATTGAACGTCAAGGCAGTGCAGGGAAAACAGGTTCCTCTGGAATGGACTGACACATCTCGGGGACTCTTGGAATGGTGGCATGACCCTGGAGTTCCTCTCGCCTTTCCTGTGGAGAGCGCCTCCTCTTGAGATGCGACGGGAACGCCGGGAATTCTTTCCCTACGAAACAGGGAAAGGATGCCTCATCTCGAGCTAGGAGGCGGAAACGGGGCTCAACTGGATGTGGGCGGGACATCACGTGCTTCCTCTAGATGGAGACGGGTATGTCGGGGAACTTCTTGAGTTGCAGCAATGGTGTGAAGGACCCTTTGGAAGTTCCAGTGGTTAGATGTGATTGGCCTCGAGAAGCCTCAGCGGAAATGGGCCTCATCTCGCCTGGAGGGCAAAACCTCCTGGATTTTCTCGAGTTGCGGCAGGTGCTCTCGACTTACGACGGGGACCTCAGGGAACCGCTCTGGTGGCCTCAGGAAAGGCCAGTCCCCATGCGAGTTCCTCGGGGCCTCTCGGGATTCCTCTCCCGTCGATGCCGGGGCCTAAGACCTTGTGTGGAGTCGGGGCCGGAACCTGAGGATTCCTCTCCAGTGCTGACATGGATCTTGGGGTACTTCTGGAGTCTCCCCAGGGGAGTCAGTCCTCGTCTCCAATGCGGGCATGCACTTGCGCTTTCCTCCAGAGCGGTAGCAGCAGTGTCACGCAGTCCGCCGCGTGGATCAAAGGATCTATGGTTTTCCCTCGAGTCTTTCCCACGAGGATTTCCCACGAGGCTTTCCCACAGGGCTGTCCCACGTGCACACGTGGTGGGAGTCGATCCTCGGCTTGAACGTCAAGGCAGTGCAGGGAAAACAGGTTCCTCTGGAATGGACTGACACATCTGGGGGACTCTTGGAATGGTGGCATGACCCTGGAGTTCCTCTAGCCTTTCCTTTGGAGAGCGCCTCCTCTTGAGATGCGACGGGAACGCCGGGAATTCTTTCCCTACGAAACAGGGAAAGATCCCTCATCTCGTGCTAGGAGGCGGAAACGGGGCTCCCCTGGATGTGTGCGGGACACCACGTGCTTCCTCTCGAGTGCAGACGGGTATGTCGGGGAACTTCTTGAGTTGCAGCAAGGGTGTGAAGGACCCTTTGAAAGGTCCAGTGGTTAGATGTGATTGGCCTCGAGAAGCCTCAGCGGAAATGGGCCTCATCTCGCCTGGAGGGCAAAACCTCCTGGATTTTCTCGAGTTGCGGCAGGTGCTCTCGACTTACGACAGGGACCTCAGGGACCCGCTCTGGTGGCCTCAGGAAAGGCCAGTCCCCATGCGAGTTCCTCGGGGGCCTCTCGGGATTCCTCTCCGGTCGATGCCGTGGCCTAAGACCTTGTGTGGAGTCAGGGCCGGAACCTGAGGATTCCTCTCCAGTGCTGACATGGATCTTGGGGTACTTCTGGAGTCTCCCCAGGGGAGTCAGTCCTCGTCTCGAATGCGGGCATGCACTTGCGCTTTCCTCCAGAGCGGTAGCAGCAGTGTCACGCAGTCCGCCGCGTGGATCAAAGGATGTATGGTTTTCCCTCGAGTCTTTCCCACGAGGCTTTCCCACGAGGCTTTCCCACAGGGCAGTCCCACGTGCACACGTGGTGGGAGTCGATCCTCGGCTTGAACGTCAATGCAGTGCAGGGAAAACAGGTTCCTCTGGAATGGACTGACACATCTGGGGGACTCTTGGAATGGTGGCACGACCCTGGAGTTCCTCTAGCCTTTCCTGTGGAGAGCGCCTCCTCTTGAGATGCGACGGGAACGCCGGGAATTCTTTCCCTACTAAACAGGGAAAGGATCCCTCATCTCGAGCTAGGAGGCGGAAACGGGGCTCCCCTGGATGTGTGCGGGACCCACGTGCTTCCTCTCGAGTGCAGACGGGTATGTCGGGGAACTTCTTGAGTTGCAGCAAGGGTGTGAAGGACCCTTTGGAAAGTCCAGTGGTTAGATGTGATTGGCCTCGAGAAGCCTCAGCGGAAATGGGCCTCATCTCGCCTGGAGGGCATAACCTCCTCGATTTTCTCGAGTTGCGGCAGGTGCTCTCGACTTACGACGGGGACCTCAGGGACCCGCTCTGGTGGCCTCAGGAAAGGCCAGTCCCCATGCGATTTCCTCGTGGGCCTCTCGGGATTCCTCTCCCCTCGATGCCGTGCCCTAAGACCTTGTGTTGAGTCGGGGCCGGAACATGAGGATTCCTCTCCAGTGCTGACATGGATCTTGGGGTACTTCTGGAGTCTCCCCAGGGGAGTCTGTCCTCGTCTCGAATGCGGGCATGCACTTGCGCTTTCCTCCAGAGCGGTAGCAGCAGTGTCACGCAGTCCGCCGCATGGATCAAAGGATCTATGATTTTCCCTCGAGTCTTTCCCACGAGGCTTTCCCACGAGGCTTTCCCACAGGGCTGTCCCACGTGCACACGTGGTGGGAGTCGATCCTCGGCTTGAACGTCAAGGCAGTGCAGGGAAAACAGGTTCCTCTGGAATGGACTGACACATCTGGGGGACTCTTGGAATGGTGGCATGACCCTGGAGTTCCTCTCGCCTTTCCTGTGGAGAGCGCCTCCTCTTGAGATGCGACGGGAACGCCGGGAATTCTTTCCCTACGAAACAGGGAAAGGATCCCTCATCTCGAGCCAGGAGGCGGAAACGGGGCTCCCCGGGATGTGTGCGGGACCCCACGTGCTTCCTCTCGAGTGGAGACGGGTATGTCGGGGAACTTCTTGAGTTGCAGCAATGGTGTGAAGGACCCTTTGGAAGTTCCAGTGGTTAGATGTGATTGGCCTCGAGAAGCCTCAGCGGAAATGGGCCTCATCTCGCCTGGAGGGCAAAACCTCCTGGATTTTCTCGATTTGCGGCAGG
Source organism: Ovis canadensis (assembly GCF_042477335.2). Taxonomy (NCBI): domain Eukaryota; kingdom Metazoa; phylum Chordata; class Mammalia; order Artiodactyla; family Bovidae; genus Ovis; species Ovis canadensis. The sequence goes on from NC_091252.1 coordinate 8,794,289, forward strand.
TGCTCTCGACTTACGACGGGGACCTCAGGGACCCGCTCTGGTGGCCTCAGGAAAGGCCAGTCCCCATGCGAGTTCCTCGGGGGCCTCTCGGGATTCGTCTCCCGTCGATGCCGGGGACTAAGACCTTGTGTGGAGTCGGGGCCGGAACCTGAGGATTCCTCTCCAGTGCTGACATGGATCTTGGGGTACTTCTGGAGTCTCCCCAGGGGAGTCAGTCCTCGTCTCGAATGCGGGCATGCACTTGCGCTTTCCTCCAGAGCGGTAGCAGCAGTGTCACGCAGTCCGCCGCGTGGATCAAAGGATCTATGGTTTTCCCTCGAGTCTTTCCCACGAGGCTTTCCCACGAGGCTTTCCCACAGGGCTGTACCACGTGCACACGTGGTGGGAGTCGATCCTCGGCTTGAACGTCAAGGCAGTGCAGGGAAAACAGGTTCCTCTGGAATGGACTGACACATCTGGGGGACTCTTGGAATGGTGGCACGACCCTGGAGTTCCTCTCGCCTTTCCTGTGGAGAGCGCCTCCTCTTGAGATGCGACGGGAACGCCGGGAATTCTTTCCCTACGAAACAGGGAAAGGATCCCTCATCTCGAGCTAGGAGGCGGAACCGGGGATCCCCTGGATGTGTGCGGGACCCATGTGCTTCCTCTCGAGTGGAGACGGGTATGTCGGGGAACTTCTTGAGTTGCAGCAAGGGTGTGAAGGACCCTTTGGAAGTTCCAGTGGTTAGACGTGATTGGCCTCGAGAAGCCTCAGCGGAAATGGGCCTCATCTCGCCTGGAGGGCAAAACCTCCTGGATTTTCTCGAGTTGCGGCAGGTGCTCTCGACTTACGACGGGGACCTCAGGGACCCGCTCTGGTGGCCTCAGGAAAGGCCAGTCCCCATGCGAGTTCCTCGGGGGCCTGTCGGGATTCCTCTCCCGTCGATGCCGGGGCCTAAGACCTTGTGTGGAGTCGGGGCCGGAACCTGAGGATTCCTCTCCAGTGCTGACATGGATCTTGGGGTCCTTCTGGAGTCTCCGCAGGGGAGTCAGTCCTCGTCTCGAATGCGGGCATGCACTTGCGCTTTCCTCCAGAGCGGTAGCAGCAGTGTCACGCAATCCGCCGCGTGGATCAAAGGATCTATGGTTTTCCCTCGAGTCTTTCCCACGAGGCTTTCCCACGAGGCTTTCCCACAGGGCTGTCCCACGTGCACACGTGGTGGGAGTCGATCCTCAGCTGGAACGTCAAGGCAGTGCAGGGAAAACAGGTTCCTCTGGAATGGACTGACACATCTGGGGGACTCTTGGAATGGTGGCATGACCCTGGAGTTCCTCTCGCCTTTCCTGTGGAGAGCGCCTCCTCTTGAGATGCGACGGGAACGCCGGGAATTCTTTCCCTACGAAACAGGGAAAGGATCCCTCATCTCGAGCTAGGATTCGGAAACGGGGCTCCCCTGGATGTGTGCAGGACCCCACGTGCTTCCTCTCGAGTGGAGACGGGTATGTCGGGGAACTTCTTGAGTTGCAGCAATGGTGTGAAGGACCCTTTGGAAGTTCCAGTGGTTAGATGTGATTGGCCTCGAGAAGCCTCAGCGGAAAGGGGCCTCATCTCGCCTGGAGGGCAAAACCTCCTGGATTTTCTCGAGTTGCGGCAGGTGCTCTCGACTTACGACGGGCACCTCAGGGACCCGCTCTGGTGGCCTCAGGAAAGGCCAGTCCCCATGAGAGTTCCTCGGGGGCCTGTCGGGATTCCTCTCCCGTCGATGCCGGGGCCTAAGACCTTGTGTGGAGTCGGGGCCGGAACCTGAGGATTCCTCTCCAGTACTGACATGGATCTTGGGGTACTTCTGGAGTCTCCCCAGGGGAGTCAGTCCTCGTCTCGAATGCGGGCATGCACTTGCGCTTTCCTCCAGAGCGGTAGCAGCAGTGTCACGCAGTCCGCCGCGTGGATCAAAGGATCTATGGTTTTCCCTCGAGTCTTTCCCACGAGGCTTTCCCACGAGGCTTTCCCACAGGGCTGTCCCACGTGCACACGTGGTGGGAGTCGATCCTCGGCTTGAACGTCAAGGCAGTGCAGGGAAAACAGGTTCCTCTGGAATGGACTGACACATCTGGGGGACTCTTGGAATGGTGGCACGACCCTGGAGTTCCTCTCGCCTTTCCTGTGGAGAGCGCCTCCTCTTGAGATGCGACGGGAATGCCGGGAATTCTTTCCCTACGACACAGGGAAAGGATCCCTCATCTCGAGCTAGGAGGCGGAAACGGGGCTCCCCTGGATGTGTGCGGGACCCACGTGCTTCCTCTCGAGTGGAGACGGGTATGTCGGGGAACTTCTTGAGTTGCAGCAAGGGTGTGAAGGACCCTTTGGAAGTTCCAGTGGTTAGACGTGATTAGCCTCGAGAAGCCTCAGCGGAAATGGGCCTCATCTCGCCTGGAGGTGAAAACATCCTGGATTTTCTCGAGTTGCGGCAGGTGCTCTCGACTTACGACGGGGACCTCAGGGACCCGCTCTGGTGGCCTCAGGAAATTCCAGTCCCCATGCGAGTTCCTCGGGGGCCTGTCGGGATTCCTCTCCCGTCGATGCCGGGGCCTAAGACCTTGTGTGGAGTCGGGGCCGGAACCTGAGGATTCCTCTCCAGTGCTGACATGGATCTTGGGGTACTTCTGGAGTCTCCCCAGGGGAGTCAGTCCTCGTCTCGAATGCGGGCATGCACTTGCGCTTTCCTCCAGAGCGGTAGCAGCAGTGTCACGCAGTCCGCCGCGTGGATCAAAGGATCTATGGTTTTCCCTCGATTCTTTCCCACGAGGCTTTCCCACGAGGCTTTCCCACAGGGCTGTCCCACGTGCACACGTGGTGGAAGTCGATCCTCGGCTTGAACGTCAAGGCAATGCAGGGAAAACATGTTCCTCTGGAATGGACTGACACATCTGGGGGACTCTTGGAATGGTGTCACGACCCTGGAGTTCCTCTCGCCTTTGTGGAGAGCGCCTCCTCTTGAGATGCGACGGGAACGCCGGGAATTCTTTCCCTATGAAACAGGGAAAGGATCCCTCATCTCGAGCTAGGAGGCGGAAAAGGGGCTCCCCTGGATGTGTGCGGGACACAACGTGCTTCCTCTCGAGTGGAGACGGGTATGTCGGGGAACTTCTTGAGTTGCAGCAATGGTGTGAAGGACTCTTTGGAAGTTCCAGTGGTTAGATGTTATTGGCCTCGTGAAGCCTCAGCGGAAATGGGCCTCATCTCGCCTGGAGGGCAAAACCTCCTGGATTTTCTCGAGTTGCAGCAGGTGCTCTCGACTTACGACGGGGACCTCAGGGAACCGCTCTCGTGGCCTCAGGAAAGGCCAGTCCCCATGCGAGTTCCTCGGGGGCGTCTCTGGATTCCTCTCCCGTCGATGCCGGGGCCTAAGACCTTGTGTGGAGTCGGGGCCGGAACCTGAGGATTCCTCTCCAGTGCTGACATGGATCTTGGGGTACTTCTGGAGTCTCCCCAGGGGAGTCAGTCCTCGTCTCGAATGCGGGCATGCACTTGCGCTTTCCTCCAGAGCGGTAGCAGCAGTGTCACGCAGTCCGCCGCGTGGATCAAAGGATCTATGGTTTTCCCTCGAGTCTTTCCCACGAGGCTTTCCCACGAGGCTTTCCCACAGGGCTGTCCCCCGGGCACACGTGGTGGGAATCGATCCTCGGCTTGAACGTCAAGGCAGTGCAGGGAAAACAGGTTCCTCTGGAATGGACTGACACATCTGGGGGACTCTTGGAATGGTGGCACGACCCTGGAGTTCCTCTCGCCTTTCCTGTGGAGAGCGCCTCCTCTTGAGATGCGACGGGAACGCCGGGAATTCTTTCCCTACGAAACAGGGAAAGGATCCCTCATCTCGAGCTAGGAGGCGGAAACGGGGATCCCCTGGATGTGGGCGGGACATCACGTGCTTCCTCTAGATGGAGACGGGTATGTCGGGGAACTTCTTGAGTTGCAGCAATGGTGTGAAGGACCCTTTGGAAGTTCCAGTGGTTAGATGTGATTGGCCTCGAGAAGCCTCAGCGGAAATGGGCCTCATCTCGCCTGGAGGGCAAAACCTCCTGGATTTTCTCGAGTTGCGGCAGGTGCTCTCGACTTACGACAGGGACCTCAGGGACCCGCTCTGGTGGCCTCAGGAAAGGCCAGTCCCCATGCGAGTTCCTCGGGGGCCTCTCGGGATTCCTCTCCCGTCGATGCCGGGGCCTAAGACCTTGTGTGGAGTCGGGGCCGGAACCTGAGGATTCCTCTCCAGTGCTGACATGGATCTTGGGGTACTTCTGGAGTCTCCCCAGGGGAGTCAGTCCTCGTCTCGAATGCGGGCATGCACTTGCGCTTTCCTCCAGAGCGGTAGCAGCAGTGTCACGCAGTCCGCCGCGTGGATCAAAGGATCTATGTTTTTCCCTCGAGTCTTTCCCACGAGGCTTTCCCACGAGGCTTTCCCACAGGGCTGTCCCCCGTGCACACGTGGTGGGAGTCGATCCTCGGCTTGAACGTCAAGGCAGTGCAGGGAAAACAGGTTCCTCTGGAATGGACTGACACATCTGGGGGACTCTTGGAATGGTGTCACGACCCTGGAGTTCCTCTCGCCTTTCCTTTGTAGAGCGCCTCCTCTTGAGATGCGACGGGAACGCCGGGAATTCTTTCCCTACGAAACAGGGAAAGGATCCCTCATCTCGAGCTAGGAGGCGGAAACAGGGCTCCCCTGGATGTGTGCGGGACCCCACGTGCTTCCTCTCGAGTGCAGACGGGTATGTCGGGGAACTTCTTGAGTTGCAGCAATGGTGTGAAGGACCCTTTGGAAGTTCCAGTGGTTAGATGTGATTGGCCTCGAGAAGCCTCAGCGGAAATGGGCCTCATCTCGCCTGGAGGGCAAAACCTCCTGGATTTTCTCGAGTTGCGGCAGGTGCTCTCGACTTACGACGGGGACCTCAGGGAACCTCTCTGGTGGCCTCAGGAAAGGCCATTCCCCATGCGAGTTCCTCGGGGCCTCTCGGGATTCCTCTCCCGTCGATGCCGGGGCCTAAGACCTTGTGTGGAGTCGGGGCCGGAACCTGAGGATTCCTCTCCAGTGCTGACATGGATCTTGGGGTACTTCTGGAATCTCCCCAGGGGAGTCAGTCCTCGTCTCGAATGCGGGCATGCACTTGCGCTTTCCTCCAGAGCGGTAGCAGCAGTGTCACGCAGTCCGCCGCGTGGATCAAAGGATCTATGGTTTTCCCTCGAGTCTTTCCCACGAGGCTTTCCCACGAGGCTTTCCCACAGGGCTGTCCCACGTGCACACGTGGTGGGAGTCGATCCTCGGCTTGAACGTCAAGGCAGTGAAGGGAAAACAGGTTCCTCTGGAATGGACTGACACATCTGGGGGACTCTTGGAATGGTGGCACGACCCTGGAGTTCCTCTCGCCTTTCCTGTGGAGAGCGCCTCCTCTTGAGATGCGACGGGAACGCCAGGAATTCTTTCCCTACGACACAGGGAAAGGATCCCTCATCTCGAGCTAGGAGGCGGAAACGGGGCTCCCCTGGATGTGTGCGGGACCCACGTGCTTCCTCTCGAGTGGAGACGGGTATGTCGGGGAACTTCTTGAGTTGCAGCAAGGGTGTGAAGGACCCTTTGGAAGTTCCAGTGGTTAGAAGTGATTAGCCTCGAGAAGCCTCAGCGGAAATGGGCCTCATCTCGCCTGGAGGGCAAAACCTCCTGGATTTTCTCGAGTTGCGGCAGGTGCTCTCGACTTACGACGGGGACCTCAGGGACCCGCTCTGGTGGCCTCAGGAAAGGCCAGTCCCCATGCGAGTTCCTCGGGGGCCTCTCGGGATTATTCTCCCGTCGATGCCGGGGCCTAAGACCTTGTGTGGAGTCGGGGCCGGAACCTGAGGATTCCTCTCCAGTGCAGACATGGATCTTGGGGTACTTCTGGAGTCTCCCCAGGGGAGTCAGTCCTCGTCTCGAATGCGGGCATGCACTTGGGCTTTCCTCCAGAGCGGTAGCAGCAGTGTCACGCAGTCCGCCGCGTGCATCAAAGGATCTATGGTTTTCCCTCGAGTCTTTCCCACGAGGCTTTCCCACGAGGCTTTCCCACAGGGCTGTCCCACGTGCACACGTGGTGGGAGTCGATCCTCGGCTTGAACGTCAAGGCAGTGCAGGGAAAACAGGTTCGTCTGGAATGGACTGACACATCTGGGGGACTCTTGGAATGGTGGCATGACCCTGGAGTTCCTCTCGCCTTTCCTGAGGAGAGCGCCTCCTCTTGAGATGCGACGGGAACGCCGGGAATTCTTTACCTACGAAACAGGGAAAGGATCCCTCATCTCTTGCTAGGAGGCGGAAACGGGGCTCCCCTGGATGTGTGCGGGACACCACGTGCTTCCTCTCGAGTGCAGACGGGTATGTCGGGGAACTTCTTGAGTTGCAGCAAGGGTGTGAAGGACCTTTTGAAAGGTCCAGTGGTTAGATGTGATTGGCCTCGAGAAGCCTCAGCGGAAATGGGCCTCATCTCGCCTGGAGGGCAAAACCTCCTGGATTTTCTCGAGTTGCGGCAGGTGCTCTCGACTTACGACAGGGACCTCAGGGACCCGCTCTGGTGGCCTCAGGAAAGGCCAGTCCCCATGCGAGTTCCTCGGGGGCCTCTCGGGATTCCTCTCCCGTCGATGCCATGGCCTAAGACCTTGTGTGGAGTCGGGGCCGGAACCTGAGGATTCCTCTCCAGTGCTGACATGGATCTTGGGGTACTTCTGGAGTCTCCCCAGGGGAGTCAGTCCTCGTCTCGAATGCGGGCATGCACTTGCGCTTTCCTCCAGAGCGGTAGCAGCAGTGTCACGCAGTCCGCCGCGTGGATCAAAGGATCTATGGTTTTCCCTCGAGTCTTTCCCACGAGGCTTTCCCACGAGGCTTTCCCACAGGGCTGTCCCACGTGCACACGTGGTGGGAGTCGATCCTCGGCTTGAACGTCAAGGCAGTGCAGGGAAAACAGGTTCCTCTGGAATGGACTGACACATCTGGGGGACTCTTGGAATGGTGGCATGACCCTGGAGTTCCTCTCGCCTTTCCTGTGGAGAGCGCCTCCTCTTGAGATGCGACGGGAACGCCGGGAATTCTTTCCTTACGAAACAGGGAAAGGATCCCTCATCTCGAGCTTAGAGGCGGAAATGGGGCTCCCCTGGATGTGTGCGGGACACCACGTGCTTCCTCTCGAGTGCAGACGGGTATGTCGGGGAACTTCTTGAGTTGCAGCAAGGGTGTGAAGGACCCTTTGGAAGTTCCAGTGGTTAGATGTGATTGGCCTCGAGAAGCCTCAGCGGAAATGGGCCTCATCTCGCCTGGAGGGCAAAACCTCCTGGATTTTCTCGAGTTGCGGCAGGTGCTCTCGACTTACGACGGGGACCTCAGGGAACCGCTCTGGTGGCCTCAGGAAAGGCCAGTCCCCATGCGAGTTCCTCGGGGGCCTCTCGGGATTCCTCTCCCGTCGATGCCGGGGCCTAAGACCTTGTGTGGAGTCGGGGCCGGAACCTGAGGATTCCTCTCCAGTGCTGACATGGATCTTGGGGTACTTCTGGAGTCTCCCCAGGGGAGTCAGTCCTCGTCTCGAATGCGGGCATGCACTTGCGCTTTCCTCCAGAGCGGTAGCAGTAGTGTCACGCAGTCCGCCGCGTGGATCAAAGGATCTATGGTTTTCCCTCGAGTCTTTCCCACGAGGCTTTCCCACGAGGCTTTCCCACAGGTCTGTCCCCCGTGCACACGTGGTGGGAGTCGATCCTCGGCTTGAACGTCAAGGCAGTGCAGGGAAAACAGGTTCGTCTGGAATGGACTGACACATCTGGGGGACTCTTGGAATGGTGGCACGACCCTGGAGTTCCTCTCGCCTTTCCTGTGGAGAGCGCCTCCTCTTGAGATGCGACGGGAACGCCGGGAATTCTTTCCCTACGAAACAGGGAAAGGATCCCTCATCTCGAGCTAGGAGGAGGAAACGGGGCTCCCCTGGATGTGTGCGGGACCCCACGTGCTTCCTCTCTAGTGGAGACGTGTATGTCGGGGAACTTCTTGAGTTGCAGCAAGGGTGTGAAGGACCCTTTGGAAGTTCCAGTGGTTAGACGTGATTGGCCTCGAGAAGCCTCAGCGGAAATGGGCCTCATCTCGCCTGGAGGGCAAAACCTCCTGGATTTTCTCGAGTTGCGGCAGGTGCTCTCGACTTACGACGAGGACCTCAGGGACCCGCTCTGGTGGCCTCAGGAAAGGCCAGTCCCCATGCGAGTTCCTCTGGGGATTCCTCTCCCGTCGATGCCGGGGCCTAAGACCTTGTGTGGAGTCGGGGCCGGAACCTGAGGATTCCTCTCCAGTGCTGACATGGATCTTGGGGTACTTCTGGAGTCTCCCCAGGGGAGTCAGCCCTCGTCAGGAATGCGGGCATGCACTTGGGCTTTCCTCCAGAGCGGCAGCGGCAGTGTCACGCAGTCCGCCACATGGATCAAAGGATCTATGGTTTTCCCTCGAGTCTTTCCCACGAGGCTTTCCCACGAGTCTTTCCCACAGGGCTGTCCCATGTGCACACGTGGTGGGAGTCGATCCTCGGCTTGAACGTCAAGGCAGTGCAGGGAAAACAGGTTCCTCTGGAATGGACTGACACATCTGGGGGACTCTTGGAATGGTGGCATGACCCTGGAGTTCCTCTCGCCTTTCCTGTGGAGAGCGCCTCCTCTTGAGATGCGACGGGAACGCCGGGAATTCTTTCCCTACGAAACAGGGAAAGGATCCCTCATCTCGAGCTTGGAGGCGGAAATGGGGCTCCCCTGGATGTGTGCGGGACACCACGTGCTTCCTCTCGAGTGCAGACGGGTATGTTGGGGAACTTCTTGAGTTGCAGCAAGGGTGTGAAGGACCCTTTGGAAGTTCCAGTGGTTAGATGTGATTGGCCTCAAGAAGCCTCAGCGGAAATGGGCCTCATCTCGCCTGGAGGGCAAAACCTCCTGGATTTTCTCGAGTTGCGGCAGGTGCTCTCGACTTACGACGGGGACCTCAGGGAACCGCTCTGGTGGCCTCAGGAAAGGCCAGTCCCCATGCGAGTTCCTCGGGGGCCTCTCGGGATTCCTCTCCCGTCGATGCCGGGGCCTAAGACCTTGTGTGGAGTCGGGGCCGGAACCTGAGGATTCCTCTCCAGTGCTGACATGGATCTTGGGGTACTTCTGGAGTCTCCCCAGGGGAGTCAGTCCTCGTCTCGAATGCGGGCATGCACTTGCGCTTTCCTCCAGAGCGGTAGCAGCAGTGTCACGCAGTCCGCCGCGTGGATCAAAGGATCTATGGTTTTCCCTCGAGTCTTTCCCACGAGGCTTTCCCACGAGGCTTTCCCACAGGGCTGTCCCACGTGCACACGTGGTGGGAGTCGATCCTCGGCTTGAACGTCAAGGCAGTGCAGGGAAAACAGGTTCCTCAGGAATGGACTGACAAATCTGGCGGACTCTTGGAATGGTGTCACGACCCTGGAGTTCCTCTCGCCTTTCCTGTGGAGAGTGCCTCCTCTTGAGATGCGACGGGAACGCCGGGAATTCTTTCCCTACGAAACAGGGAAAGGATCCCTCATCTCGAGCTAGGAGTCGGAAACGGGGCTCCCCTGGATGTGTGCGGGACCCTCGTGCTTCCTCTCTCGAGGGGAGACGGGTATGTCGGGGAACTTCTTGAGTTGCAGTAAGGGTGTGAAGGACCCTTTGGAATTTCCAGTGGTTAGATGTGATTAGCCTCGAGAAGTCTCAGCGGAAATGGGCCTCATCTCGCCTGGAGGGCAAACCTCCTGGATTTTCTCGAGTTGCGGCAGGTGCTCTCGACTTACGACGGGGACCTCGGGTACCCGCTCTTGTGGCCTCAAGAAAGGCCAGTCCGCATGCGAGTTCCTTGGGGGCATCTTGGGATTCCTCTCCCGTCGATGCCTGGGCCTAAGACCTTGTGTGGAGTCGGGGCCGGAACCTGAGGATTCCTCTCCAGTGCTGACATGGATCTTGGGGTACTTCTGGAGTCTCCCCAGGGGAGTCAGTCCTCGTCTCGAATGCGGGCATGCACTTGCGCTTTCCTCCAGAGCGGTAGCAGCAGTGTCACGCAGTCCGCCGCGTGGATCAAAGGATCTATGGTTTTCCCTCGAGTCTTTCCCACGAGGCTTTCCCACGAGGCTTTCCCACAGGGCTGTCCCATGTGCACACGTGGTGGGAGTCGATCCTCGGCTTGAACGTCAAGGCAGTGCAGGGAAAACAGGTTCCTCTGGAATGGACTGACACATCTGGGGACTCTTGGAATGGTGGCACGACCCTGGAGTTCCTCTCGCATTTCCTGTGGAGAGCGCCTCCTCTTGAGATGCGACGGGAACGCCGGGAATTCTTTCCCTACGAAACAGGGAAAGGATCCCTCATCTCGAGCTAGGAGGCGGAAACGGGGATCCCCTGGATGTGTGCGGGACACCACGTGCTTCCTCTCGAGTGAAGACGGGTATGTCGGGGAACTTCTTGAGTTGCAGCAAGGGTGTGAAGGACCCTTTGGAAGTTCCAGTGGTTAGATGTGATTGGCCTCGAGAAGCCTCAGCGGAAATGGGCCTCATCTCGCCTGGAGGGCAAAACCTCCTGGATTTTCTCGAGTTGCGGAAGGTGCTCTCGACTTACGACGGGGACCTCAGGGAACCGCTCTGGTGGCCTCAGGAAAGGCCAGTCCCCATGCGAGTTCCTCGGGGGCCTCTCGGGATTCCTCTCCCGTCGATGCCGGGGCCTAAGACCTTGTGTGGAGTCGGGGCCGGAACCTGAGGATTCCTCTCCAGTGCTGACATGGATCTTGGGGTACTTCTGGAGTCTCCCCAGGGGAGTCAGTCCTCGTCTCGAATGCGGGCATGCACTTGCGCTTTCCTCCAGAGCGGTAGCAGCAGTGTCACGCAGTCCGCCGCGTGGATCAAAGGATCTATGGTTTTCCCTCGAGTCTTTCCCACGAGGCTTTCCCACGAGGCTTTCCCTCAGGGCTGTCCCACGTGCACACGTGGTGGGAGTCGATCCTCGGCTTGAACGTCAAGGCAGTGCAGGGAAAACAGGTTCCTCTGGAATGGACTGACACATCTGGGGGACTCTTGGAATGGTGGCACGACCCTGGAGTTCCTCTCGCCTTTCCTGTGGAGAGAGCCTCCTCTTGAGATGCGACGGGAACGCCGGGAATTCTTTCCCTACGAAACAGGGAAAGGATCCCTCATCTCGAGCTAGGAGGCGGAAACGGGGCTCCCCTGGATGTGTGCGGGACCCCACGTGCTTCCTCTCGAGTGGAGACGGGTATGTTGGGGAACTTCTTGAGTTGCAGCAATGGTGTGAAGGACCCTTTGGAAGTTCCAGTGGTTAGATGTGATTGGCCTCGAGAAGCCTCAGCGGAAATGGGCCTCATTTCGCCTGGAGGGCAAAACCTCCTGGATTTTCTCGAGTTGCTGCAGGTGCTCTCGACTTACGACGGGGACCTCAGGGAACCCCTCTGGTGGCCTCAGGAAAGGCCAGTCCCCATGCGAGTTCCTCGGGGGCCTCTCGGGATTCCTCTCCTGTCGATGTCGGGGCCTAAGACCTTGTGTGGAGTCGGGGCCGGAACCTGAGGATTCCTCTCCAGTGCTGACATGGATCTTGGGGTACTTCTGGAGTCTCCGCTGGGGAGTTAGTCCTCGTCTCGAATGCGGGCATGCACTTGCGCTTTCCTCCAGAGCGGTAGCAGCAGTGTCACGCAGTCCGCCGCGTGGATCAAAGGATGTATGGTTTTCCCTCGAGTCTTTCCCATGAGGCTTTCCCACGAGGCTTTCCCACGGGGCTGTCCCACGTGCACACGTGGTGGGAGTCGATCCTCGGCTTGAACGTCAAGGCAGTGCAGGGAAAACAGGTTCCTCTGGAATGGACTGACACATCTGGGGGACTCTTGGAATGGTGGCATGACCCTGGAGTTCCTCTCGCCTTTCCTGTGGAGAGCGCCTCCTCTTGAGATGCGACGATAACGCCGGGAAATCTTTCCCTACGAAACAGGGAAAGGATCCCTCATCTCGAGCTAGGAGGCGGAAACGGGGCTCCCCTGGATGTGTGCGGGACCCCACGTGCTTCCTCTCGAGTGGAGACGGGTATGTCGGGGAACTTCTTGAGTTGCAGCAAGGGTGTGAAGGACCCTTTGGAAGTTCCAGTGGTTAGATGTGATTGGCCTCGAGAAGCCTCAGCGGAAATGGGCCTCATCTCTCCTGGAGGGCAAAACCTCCTGGATTTTCTCGAGTTGCGGCAGGTGCTCTCGACTTACGACGGGGACCTCAGGGACCCGCTCTGGTGGCCTCAGGAAAGGCCAGTCCCCATGCGAGTTCCTCGGGGGCCTCTCGGGATTCCTCTCCCGTCGATGCCGGGGCCTAAGACCTTGTGTGGAGTCGGGGCCGGAACCTGAGGATTCCTCTCCAGTGCTGACATGGATCTTGGGGTACTTCTGGAGTCTCCCCAGGGGAGTCAGTCCTCGTCTCGAATGCGGGCATGCACTTGCGCTTTCCTCCAGAGCGGTAGCAGCAGTGTCACGCAGTCCGCCGCGTGGATCAAAGGATCTATGGTTTTCCCTCGAGTCTTTCCCACGAGGCTTTCCCAGGAGGCTTTCCCACAGGGCTGTCCCACGTGCACACGTGGTGGGAGTCGATCCTCGGCTTGAACGTCAAGGCAGTGCAGGGAAAACAGGTTCCTCTGGAATGGACTGACACATCTGGGGGACTCTTGGAATGGTGGCACGACCCTGGAGTTCCTCTCGCCTTTCCTGTGGAGAGCGCCTCCTCTTGAGATGCGACGGGAACTCCGGGAATTCTTTCCCTACGAAACAGGGAAAGGATCCCTCATCTCGAGCTAGGAGGAGGAAACGGGGCTCCCCTGGATGTGAGCGGGACACCACGTGCTTCCTCTCGAGTGCAGACGGGTATGTCGGGGAACTTCTTGAGTTGCAGCAAGGGTGTGAAGGACCCTTTGGAAGTTCCAGTGGTTAGATGTGATTGGCCTCGAGAAGCCTCAGCGGAAATGGGCCTCATCTCGCCTGGAGGGCAAAACCTCCTGGATTTTCTCGAGTTGCGGCAGGTGCTCTCGACTTACGTCGGGGACCTCAGGGACCCGCTCTGGTGGCCTCAGGAAAGGCCAGTCCCCATGCAAGTTCCTCGGGGGCCTCTCGGGATTCCTCTCCCGTCGATGCCGGGGCCTAAGACCTTGTGTGGAGTCGGGGCCGGAACCTGAGGATTCCTCTCCAGTGCTGACATGGATCTTGGGGTACTGCTGGAGTCTCCCCAGGGGAGTCAGTCCTCGTCTCGAATGCGGGCATGCACTTGCGCTTTCCTCCAGAGCGGTAGCAGCAGTGTCACGCAGTCCGCCGCGTGGATCAAAGGATCTATGGTTTTCCGTGGAGTCTTTCCCACGAGGCTTTCCCACGAGGCTTTCCCACAGGGCTGTCTCACGTGCACACGTGGTGGGAGTCGATCCTCGGCTTGAACGTCAAGGCAGTGCAGGGAAAACAGGTTCGTCTGGAATGGACTGACACATCTGGGGGACTCTTGGAATGGTGGCATAACCCTGGAGTTCCTCTCGCCTTTCCTGTGGAGAGCGCCTCCTCTTGAGATGCGACGGGAACGCCGGGAATTCTTTCCCTACGAAACAGGGAAAGGATCCCTCATCTCGAGCTAGGAGGCGGAAACGGGGCTCCCCTGGATGTGAGCGGGACACCACGTGCTTCCTCTCGAGTGCCGACGGGTATGTCGGGGAACTTCTTGAGTTGCAGCAAGGGTGCGAAGGACCCTTTGGAACTTCCAGTGGTTAGATGTGATTGGCCTCGAGAAGCCTCAGCGGAAATGGGCCTCATCTCGCCTGGAGGGCAAAACCTCCTGGATTTTCTCGAGTTGCGGCAGGTGCTCCGACTTACGACGGGGACCTCAGGGACCCGCTCTGGTGGCCTCAGGAACGGCCAGTCCCCATGCGAGTTCTACGGGGGCCTCTCGGGATTCCTCTCCCGTCGATCCCAGGGCCTAAGACCTTGTGTGGAGTCGGGGCCGGAACCTGAGGATTCCTCTCCAGTGCTGACATGGATCTTGGGGTACTTCTGGAGTCTCCCCAGGGGAGTCAGTCCTCGTCTCGAATGCGGGCATGCACTTGTGCTTTCCTCCAGAGCGGTAGCAGCAGTGTCACGCAGTCCGCCGCGTGGATCAAAGGATCTATGGTTTTCCCTCGAGTCTTTCCCACGAGGCTTACCCACGAGGCTTTCCCACAGGGCTGTCCCACGTGCACACGTGGTGGGAGTCGATCCTCGGCTTGAACGTCAAGGCAGTGCAGGGAAAACAGGTTCCTCTGGAATGGACTGACACATCTGGGGGACTCTTGGAATGGTGGCACGACCCTGGAGTTCCTCTCGCCTTTCCTGTGGAGAGCGCCTCCTCTTGAGATGCGACGGGAACGCCGGGAATTCTTTCCCTACGAAACAGGGAAAGGATCCCTCATCTCGAGCTAGGAGGCGGAAACGGGGCTCCCCTGGATGTGTGCGGGACCCCACGTGCTTGCTATCGAGTGAAGACGGGTATGTCGGGGACCTTCTTGAGTTGCAGCAAGGGTGTGAAGGACCCTTTGGAAGTTCCAGTGGTTAGACGTGATTGGCCTCGAGAAGCCTCAGCGGAAATGGGCCTCATCTCGCCTGGAGGGCAAAACCTCCTGGATTTTCTCGAGTTGCGGCAGGTGCTCTCGACTTACGACGAGGACCTCAGGGACCCGCTCTGGTGGCCTCAGGAAAGGCCAGTCCCCATGCGAGTTCCTCTGGGGATTCCTCTCCCGTCGATGCCGGGGCCTAAGACCTTGTGTGGAGTCGGGGCCGGAACCTGAGGATTCCTCTCCAGTGCTGACATGGATCTTGGGGTACTTCTGGAGTCTCCCCAGGGGAGTCAGTCCTCGTCTCGAATGCGGGCATGCACTTGCGCTTTCCTCCAGAGCGGTAGCAGCAGTGTCACGCAGTCCGCCGCATGGATCAAAGGATCTATGGTTTTCCCTCGAGTCTTTCCCACGAGGCTTTCCCACGAGTCTTTCCCACAGGGCTGTCCCACGTGCACACGTGGTGGGAGTCGATCCTCGGCTTGAACGTCAAGGCAGTGCAGGGAAAACAGGTTCCTCTGGAATGGACTGACACATCTGGGGGACTCTTGGAATGGTGGCACGACCCTGGAGTTCCTCTCGCCTTTCCTGTGGAGAGCGCCTCCTCTTGAGATGCGACGGGAACGCCGGGAATTCTTTCCCTACGAAACAGGGAAAGGATCCCTCATCTCGAGCTAGGAGGCGGAAACGGGGCTCCCCTGAATGTGGGCGGGACACCACGTGCTTCCTCTCGAGTGGAGACGGGTATGTCGGGGAACTTCTTGAGTTGCAGCAAGGGTGTGAAGGACCCTTTGAAAGTTCCAGTGGTTAGACGTGATTAGCCTCGAGAAGCCTCAGCGGAAATGGGCCTCATCTCGCCTGGAGGGCAAAACCTCCTGGATTTTCTCGAGTTGCGGCAGGTGCTCTCGACTTACGACGGGGACCTCAGGGACCCGCTCTGGTGGCCTCAGGAAAGGCCAGTCCCCATGCGAGTTCCTCAGGGGCCTCTCGGGATTCCTCTCCCGTCGATGCCGGGGCCTAAGACCTTGTGTGGAGTCGGGGCTGGAACCTGAGGATTCCTCTCCAGTGCTGACATGGATCGTGGGGTACTTCTGGAGTCTCCCCAGGGGAGTCAGTCCTCGTCTCGAATGCGGGCATGCACTTGCGCTTTCCTCCAGAGCGGCAGCAGCAGTGTCACGCAGTCCGCCGCGTGGATCAAAGGATCTGTGGTTTTCCCTCAAGTCTTTCCCACGAGGCTTTCCCACGAGGCTTTCCCACAGGGCTGTCCCACGTGCACACGTGGTGGGAGTCGATCCTCGGCTTGAACGTCAAGGCAGTGAAGGGAAAACAGGTTCCTCTGGAATGGACTGACACATCTGGGGGACTCTTGGAATGGTGGAACGACCCTGGAGTTCCTCTCGCCTTTCCTGTGGAGAGCGCCTCCTCTTGAGATGCGACGGGAACGCCGGGAATTCTTTCCCTACGAAACAGGGAAAGGATCCCTCATCTCGAGCTAGGAGGCGGAAACGGGGCTCCCCTGGATGTGTGCGGGACCCCACGTGCTTGCTATCGAGTGAAGACGGGTATGTCGGGGACATTCTTGAGTTGCAGCAAGGGTGTGAAGGACCCTTTGGAAGTTCCAGTGGTTAGACGTGATTGGCCTCGAGAAGCCTCAGCGGAAATGGGCCTCATCTCGCCTGGAGGGCAAAACCTCCTGGATTTTCTCGAGTTGCAGCAGGTGCTCTCGACTTACGAAGAGGACCTCAGGGACCCGCTCTGGTGGCCTCAGGAAAGGCCAGTCCCCATGCGAGTTCCTCTGGGGATTCGTCTCCCGTCGATGCCGGGGCCTAAGACCTTGTGTGGAGTCGGGGCCGGAACCTGAGGATTCCTCTCCAGTGCTGACATGGATCTTGGGGTACTTCTGGAGTCTCCCCAGGGGAGTCAGTCCTCGTCTCGAATGCGGGCATGCACTTGGGCTTTCCTCCAGAGCGGCAGCGGCAGTGTCACGCAGTCCGCCGCATGGATCAAAGGATCTATAGTTTTCCCTCGAGTCTTTCCCACGAGGCTTTCCCACGAGGCTTTCCCACAGGGCTGTCCCACGTGCACACGTGGTGGGAGTCGATCCTCGGCTTGAACGTCAAGGCAGTGCATGGAAAACAGGTTCCTCTGGAATGGACTGACACATCTGGGGGACTCTTGGAATGGTGGCACGACCCTGGAGTTCCTCTCGCCTTTCCTGTGGAGAGCGCCTCCTCTTGAGATGCGACGGGAACGCCGGGAATTCTTTCCCTACGAAACTGGGAAAGGATCCCTCATCTCGAGCTAGGAGGCGGAAACGGGGCTCCCCTGGATGTGGGCGGGACACCACGTGCTTCCTCTCGAGTGGAGACGGGTATGTCGGGGAACTTCTTGAGTTGCAGCAAGGGTGTGAAGGACCCTTTGGAAGTTCCAGTGGTTAGACGTGATTAGCCTCGAGAAGCCTCAGCGGAAATGGGCCTCATCTCGCCTGGAGGGCAAAACCTCCTGGATTTTCTCGAGTTGCGGCAGGTGCTCTCGACTTACGACGGGGACCTCAGGGACCCGCTCTGGTGGCCTCAGGAAAGGCCAGTCCCCATGCGAGTTCCTCGGGGGCCTCTCGGGATTCCTCTCCCGTCGATGCCGGGGCCTAAGACCTTGTGTGGAGTCGGGGCCGGAACCAGAGGATTCCTCTCCAGTGCTGACATGGATCTTGGGGTACTTCTGGAGTCTCCCCAGGGGAGTCAGTCCTCGTCTCGAATGCGGGCATGCACTTGCGCTTTCCTCCAGAGCGGCAGCAGCAGTGTCACGCAGTCCGCCGCGTGGATCAAAGGATCTGTGGTTTTCCCTCAAGTCTTTCCCACGAGGCTTTCCCACGAGGCTTTCCCACAGGGCTGTCCCACGTGCACACGTGGCGGGAGTCGATCCTCGGCTTGAACGTCAAGGCAGTGCATGGAAAACAGGTTCCTCTGGAATGGACTGACACATCTGGGGGACTCTTGGAATGGTGGCACGACCCTGGAGTTCCTCTCGCCTTTCCTGTGGAGAGCGCCTCCTCTTGAGATGCGACGGGAACGCCGGGAATTCTTTCCCTACGAAACAGGGAAAGGATCCCTCATCTCGAGCTAGGAGGCGGAAACGGGGCTCCCCTGGATGTGGGCGGGACACCACGTGCTTCCTCTCGAGTGAAGACGGGTATGTCGGGGACCTTCTTGAGTTGCAGCAAGGGTGAGAAGGACCCTTTGGTAGTTCCAGTGGTTAGACGTGATTGGCCTCGAGAAGCCTCAGCGGAAATGGGCCTCATCTCGCCTGGAGGGCAAAACCTCCTGGATTTTCTCGAGTTGCGGCAGGTGCTCTCGACTTACGACGAGGACCTCAGGGACCCGCTCTGGTGGCCTCAGGAAAGGCCAGTCCCCATGCGAGTTCCTCGGGGGCCTCTCGAGATTCCTCTCCCGTCGATGCCGGGGCCTAAGACCTTGTGTGGAGTCGGGGCCGGAACCTGAGGATTCCTCTCCAGTGCTGACATGGATCTTGGGGTATTTCTGGAGTCTCCCCAGGGGAGTCAGTCCTCGTCTCGAATGCGGGCATGCACTTGCGCTTTCCTCCAGAGCGGTAGCAGCAGTGTCACGCAGTCCGCCGCGTGGATCAAAGGATCTATGGTTTTCCCTCGAGTCTTTCCCACGAGGCTTTCCCACGAGGCTTTCCCACAGGGCTGTCCCACGTGCACACGTGGTGGGAGTCGATCCTCGGCTTGAACGTCAAGGCAGTGAAGGGAAAACAGGTTCCTCTGGAATGGACTGACACATCTGGGGGACTCTTGGAATGGTGTCTCGACCCTGGAGTTCCTCTCGCCTTTCCTGTGGAGAGCGCCTCCTCTTGAGATGCGACGGGAACGCCGGGAATTCTTTCCCTACGAAACAGGGAAAGGATCCCTCATCTCGAGCTAGGAGGCGGAAACGGGGCTCCCCTGGATGTGTGCGGGACCCCACGTGCTTCCTCTAGAGTGGAGCCGGGTATGTCGGGGACCTTCTTGTGTTGCAGCAAGGGTGTGAAGGACCCTTTGGAAGTTCCAGTGGTTAGATGTGATTGGCCTCGAGAAGCCTCAGCGGAAATGGGCCTCATCTAGCCTGGAGGGCAAAACCTCCTGGATTTTCTTGAGTTGCGGCAGGTGCTCTCGACTTACGACGGGGACCTCAGGGACCCGCTCTGGTGGCCTCAGGAAAGGCCAGTCCCCATGCGAGTTCCTCGGGGGCCTCTCGGGATTCGTCTCCCGTCGATGCCGGGGCCTAAGACCTTGTGTGGAGTCGGGGCCGGGACCTGAGGATTCCTCTCCAGTGCTGACATGGATCTTGGGGTACTTCTGGAGTCTCCCCAGGGGAATCAGTCCTCGTCTCGAATGCGGGCATGCACTTGCGCTTTCCTCCAGAGCGGTAGCAGCAGTGTCACGCAGTCCGCCGCGTGCATCAAAGATCTATGGTTTTCCCTCGAGTCTTTCCCACGAGGCTTTCCCACGAGGCTTTCCACAGGGCTGTCCCACGTGCACACGTGGTGGGACTCGATCCTCGGCTTGAACGTCAAGGCAGTGCAGGGAAAACAGGTTCCTCTGGAATGGACTGACATATCTGGGGGACTCTTTGAATGGTGGCACGACGCTGGAGTCCTCTCGCCTTTCCTGTGGAGAGCGCCTCCTCTTGAGATGCGACGGGAACGCCGGGAATTCTTTCCCTACGAAACAGGGAAAGGATCCCTCATCTCGAGCTAGGAGGCGGAAACGGGGCTCCCCTGGATGTGTGCGGGACCCTCGTGCTTCCTCTCGAGTGGAGACGGGTATGTCGGGGAACTTCTTGAGTTGCAGCAAGGGTGTGAAGGACCCTTTGGAATTTCCAGTGGTTAGACGTGATTAGCCTCGAGAAGCCTCAGCGGAAATGGGCCTCATCTCGCCTGGAGGGCAAAACCTCCTGGATTTTCTCGAGTTGCGGCAGGTGCTCTCGACTTACGACCGGGACCTCAGGGACCCGCTCTGGTGGCCTCAGGAAAGGCCAGTCCCCATGCGAGTTCATCGGGGGCCTCTCGGATTCCTCTCCCGTCGATGCCGGGGCCTATAACCTTGTGTGGAGTCGGGGCCGGAACCTGAGGATTCCTTTCCAGTGCTGACATGGATCTTGGGGTACTTCTGGAGTCTCCCCAGGGGAGTCAGTCCTCGTCTCGAATGCGGGCATGCACTTGCTCTTTCCTCCAGAGCGGTAGCAGCAGTGTTACCCAGTCCACCGCGTGGATCAAAGGATCTATGGTTTTCCCTCGAGTCTTTCCCACGAGGCTTTCCCACGAGGCTTTCCACAGGGCTGTCCCACGTGCACACGTGGTGGGAGTCGATCCTCGGCTTGAACGTCAAGGCAGTGCAGGGAAAACAGGTTCCTCTGCAATGGACTGACACATCTGGGGGACTCTTGGAATGGTGGCACGACCCTGGAGTTCCTCTCGCCTTTCCTGTGGAGAGCGCCTCCTCTTGAGATGCGACGGGAACGCCGGGAATTCTTTCCCTACGAAACAGGGAAAGGATCCCTCATCTCGAGCTAGGAGGCGGAAATGGGGCTCCCCTGGATTTTTGCGGGACCCCACGTGCTTCCTCTCTAGTGGAGACGGGTATGTCGGGGAACTTCTTGAGTTGCAGCAAGGGTGTGAAAGACCCTTTGGAAGTTCCAGTGGTTAGACGTGATTAGCCTTGAGAAGCCTCAGCGGAAATGGGCCTCATCTCGCCTGGAGGGCAAAACCTCCTGGATTTTCTCGAGTTGCGGCAGGTGCTCTCGACTTACGACGGGGACCTCAGGGACCCGCTCTGGTGGCCTCAGGAAAGGCCAGTCCCCATGCGACTTCCTCGGGGGCCTCTCGGGATTCCTCTCCCGTCGATGCCGGGGCCGAAGACATTGTGTGGAGTCGGGGCCGGAACCTGAGGATTCCTCTCCAGTGCTGACATGGATCTTGGGGTACTTCTGGAGTCTCCCCAGGGGAGTCAGTCCTCGTCTCGAATGCGGGCATGCACTTGCGCTATCCTCCAGAGCGGTAGCAGCAGTGTCAAGCAGTCCGCCGCGTGCATCAAAGGATCTATGGTTTTCCCTCGAGTCTTTCCCACGAGGCTTTCCCACGAGGCCTTCCCACAGGGCTGTCCCACGTGCACACGTGGTGGGAGTCGATCCTCGGCTTGAACGTCAAGGCAGTGCAGGGAAAACAGTTTCCTCTGGAATGGACTGACATATCTGGGGGACACTTTGGATGGTGGCACGACGCTGGAGTCCTCTCGCCTTTCCTGTGGAGAGCGCCTCCTCTTGAGATGCGACGGGAACGCCGGGAATTCTTTCCCTACGAAACAGGGAAAGGATCCCTCATCTCGAGCTAGGAGGCGGAAACGGGGCTCCCCTGGATGTGTGGGGGAACCTCGTGCTTCCTCTCGAGTGGAGACGGGTATGTCGGGGAACTTCTTGAGTTGCAGCAAGGGTGTGAAGGACCCTTTGGAAGTTCCAGTGTTTAGATGTGATTAGCCTCGAGAAGCCTCAGCGGAAATGGGCCTCATCTCGCCTGGAGGGCAAAACCTCCTGGATTTTCTCGAGTTGCGGCAGGTGCTCTCGACTTACGTCGGGGACCTCAGGGACCCGCTCTGGTGGCCTCAGGAAAGGCCAGTCCCCATGCGAGTTCCTCGGGGGCCTCTCGGGATTCCTCTCCCGTCGATGCCGGGGCCTAAGACCTTGTGTGGAGTCGGGGCCGGAACCTGAGGATTCCTCTCCAGTGCTGACATGGATCTTGGGGTACTTCTGGAGTCTCCCCAGGGGAGTCAGTCCTCGTCTCGAATGCGGGCATGCACTTGTGCTTTCCTCCAGAGCGGTAGCAGCAGTGTCACGCAGTCCGCCGCGTGGATCAAAGGATCTATGGTTTTCCCTCGAGTCTTTCCCACGAGGCTTACCCACGAGGCTTTCCCACAGGGCTGTCCCACGTGCACACGTGGTGGGAGTCGATCCTCGGCTTGAACGTCAAGGCAGTGCAGGGAAAACAGGTTCCTCTGGAATGGACTGACACATCTGGGGGACTCTTGGAATGGTGGCACGACCCTGGAGTTCCTCTCGCCTTTCCTGTGGAGAGCGCCTCCTCTTGAGATGCGACGGGAACGCCGGGAATTCTTTCCCTACGAAACAGGGAAAGGATCCCTCATCTCGAGCTAGGAGGCGGAAACGGGGCTCCCCTGGATGTGTGCGGGACCCCACGTGCTTGCTATCGAGTGAAGACGGGTATGTCGGGGACCTTCTTGAGTTGCAGCAAGGGTGTGAAGGACCCTTTGGAAGTTCCAGTGGTTAGACGTGATTGGCCTCGAGAAGCCTCAGCGGAAATGGGCCTCATCTCGCCTGGAGGGCAAAACCTCCTGGATTTTCTCGAGTTGCGGCAGGTGCTCTCGACTTACGACGAGGACCTCAGGGACCCGCTCTGGTGGCCTCAGGAAAGGCCAGTCCCCATGCGAGTTCCTCTGGGGATTCCTCTCCCGTCGATGCCGGGGCCTAAGACCTTGTGTGGAGTCGGGGCCGGAACCTGAGGATTCCTCTCCAGTGCTGACATGGATCTTGGGGTACTTCTGGAGTCTCCCCAGGGGAGTCAGTCCTCGTCTCGAATGCGGGCATGCACTTGCGCTTTCCTCCAGAGCGGTAGCAGCAGTGTCACGCAGTCCGCCGCATGGATCAAAGGATCTATGGTTTTCCCTCGAGTCTTTCCCACGAGGCTTTCCCACGAGTCTTTCCCACAGGGCTGTCCCACGTGCACACGTGGTGGGAGTCGATCCTCGGCTTGAACGTCAAGGCAGTGCAGGGAAAACAGGTTCCTCTGGAATGGACTGACACATCTGGGGGACTCTTGGAATGGTGGCACGACCCTGGAGTTCCTCTCGCCTTTCCTGTGGAGAGCGCCTCCTCTTGAGATGCGACGGGAACGCCGGGAATTCTTTCCCTACGAAACAGGGAAAGGATCCCTCATCTCGAGCTAGGAGGCGGAAACGGGGCTCCCCTGGATGTGGGCGGGACACCACGTGCTTCCTCTCGAGTGGAGACGGGTATGTCGGGGAACTTCTTGAGTTGCAGCAAGGGTGTGAAGGACCCTTTGAAAGTTCCAGTGGTTAGACGTGATTAGCCTCGAGAAGCCTCAGCGGAAATGGGCCTCATCTCGCCTGGAGGGCAAAACCTCCTGGATTTTCTCGAGTTGCGGCAGGTGCTCTCAACTTACGACGGGGACCTCAGGGACCCGCTCTGGTGGCCTCAGGAAAGGCCAGTCCCCATGCGAGTTCCTCAGGGGCCTCTCGGGATTCCTCTCCCGTCGATGCCGGGGCCTAAGACCTTGTGTGGAGTCGGGGCTGGAACCTGAGGATTCCTCTCCAGTGCTGACATGGATCGTGGGGTACTTCTGGAGTCTCCCCAGGGGAGTCAGTCCTCGTCTCGAATGCGGGCATGCACTTGCGCTTTCCTCCAGAGCGGCAGCAGCAGTGTCACGCAGTCCGCCGCGTGGATCAAAGGATCTGTGGTTTTCCCTCAAGTCTTTCCCACGAGGCTTTCCCACGAGGCTTTCCCACAGGGCTGTCCCACGTGCACACGTGGTGGGAGTCGATCCTCGGCTTGAACGTCAAGGCAGTGAAGGGAAAACAGGTTCCTCTGGAATGGACTGACACATCTGGGGGACTCTTGAAATGGTGGCACGACCCTGGAGTTCCTCTCGCCTTTCCTGTGGAGAGCGCCTCCTCTTGAGATGCGACGGGAACGCCGGGAATTCTTTCCCTACGAAACAGGGAAAGGATCCCTCATCTCGAGCTAGGAGGCGGAAACGGGGCTCCCCTGGATGTGTGCGGGACCCCACGTGCTTGCTATCGAGTGAAGACGGGTATGTCGGGGACATTCTTGAGTTGCAGCAAGGGTGTGAAGGACCCTTTGGAAGTTCCAGTGGTTAGACGTGATTGGCCTCGAGAAGCCTCAGCGGAAATGGGCCTCATCTCGCCTGGAGGGCAAAACCTCCTGGATTTTCTCGAGTTGCGGCAGGTGCTCTCGACTTACGAAGAGGACCTCAGGGACCCGCTCTGGTGGCCTCAGGAAAGGCCAGTCCCCATGCGAGTTCCTCTGGGGATTCGTCTCCCGTCGATGCCGGGGCCTAAGACCTTGTGTGGAGTCGGGGCCGGAACCTGAGGATTCCTCTCCAGTGCTGACATGGATCTTGGGGTACTTCTGGAGTCTCCCCAGGGGAGTCAGTCCTCGTCTCGAATGCGGGCATGCACTTGGGCTTTCCTCCAGAGCGGCAGCGGCAGTGTCACGCAGTCCGCCGCATGGATCAAAGGATCTATAGTTTTCCCTCGAGTCTTTCCCACGAGGCTTTCCCACGAGGCTTTCCCACAGGGCTGTCCCACGTGCACACGTGGTGGGAGTCGATCCTCGGCTTGAACGTCAAGGCAGTGCATGGAAAACAGGTTCCTCTGGAATGGACTGACACATCTGGGGGACTCTTGGAATGGTGTCTCGACCCTGGAGTTCCTCTCGCCTTTCCTGTGGAGAGCGCCTCCTCTTGAGATGCGACGGGAACGCCGGGAATTCTTTCCCTACGAAACAGGGAAAGGATCCCTCATCTCGAGCTAGGAGGCGGAAACGGGGCTCCCCTGGATGTGTGCGGGACCCCACGTGCTTCCTCTAGAGTGGAGCCGGGTATGTCGGGGACCTTCTTGTGTTGCAGCAAGGGTGTGAAGGACCCTTTGGAAGTTCCAGTGGTTAGATGTGATTGGCCTCGAGAAGCCTCAGCGGAAATGGGCCTCATCTAGCCTGGAGGGCAAAACCTCCTGGATTTTCTCGAGTTGCGGCAGTTGCTCTCGACTTACGACGAGGACCTCAGGGACCCGCTCTGGTGGCCTCAGGAAAGGCCAGTCCCCATGCGAGTTCCTCTGGGGATTCCTCTCCCGTCGATGCCGGGGCCTAAGACCTTGTGTGGAGTCGGGGCCGGAACCTGAGGATTCCTCTCCAGTGCTGACATGGATCTTGGGGTACTTCTGGAGTCTCCCCAGGGGAGTCAGTCCTCGTCTCGAATGCGGGCATGCACTTGCGCTTTCCTCCAGAGCGGCAGCAGCAGTGTCACGCAGTCCGCCGCGTGGATCAAAGGATCTATGGTTTTCCCTCGAGTCTTTCCCACGAGGCTTTCCCACGAGGCTTTCCCACAGGGCTGTCCCACGTGCACACGTGGTGGGAGTGGATCCTCGGCTTGAACGTCAAGGCAGTGCAGGGAAAACAGGTTCCTCTGGAATGGACTGACACATCTGGGGGACTCTTGGAATGGTGTCACGACCCTGGAGTTCCTCTCGCCTTTCCTGTGGAGAGCGCCTCCTCTTGAGATGCGACGGGAACGCCGGGAATTCTTTCCCTACGAAACAGGGAAAGGACCCTCATCTCGAGCTAGGAGGCGGAAACGGGGCTCCCCTGGATGTGTGCGGGACCCCACGTGCTTCCTCTCGAGTGGAGACGGGTATGTCGGGGAACTTCTTGAGTTGCAGCAAGGGTGTGAAAGACCCTTTGGAAGTTCCAGTGGTTAGACGTGATTAGCCTTGAGAAGCCTCAGCGGAAATGGGCCTCATCTCGCCTGGAGGGCAAAACCTCCTGGATTTTCTCGAGTTGCGGCAGGTGCTCTCGACTTACGACGGGGACCTCAGGGACCCGCTCTGGTGGCCTCAGGAAAGGCCAGTCCCCATGCGACTTCCTCGGGGGCCTCTCGGGATTCCTCTCCCGTCGATGCCGGGGCCGAAGACATTGTGTGGAGTCGGGGCCGGAACCTGAGGATTCCTCTCCAGTGCTGACATGGATCTTGGGGTACTTCTGGAGTCTCCCCAGGGGAGTCAGTCCTCGTCTGGAATGCGGGCATGCACTTGCGCTATCCTCCAGAGCGGTAGCAGCAGTGTCAAGCAGTCCGCCGCGTGCATCAAAGGATCTATGGTTTTCCCTCGAGTCTTTCCCATGAGGCTTTACCACGAGGCTTTCCCACAGGGCTGTCCCACGTGCACACGTGGTGGGAGTCGATCCTCGGCTTGAACGTCAAGGCAGTGCAGGGAAAACAGGTTCCTCTGGAATGGACTGACACATCTGGGGGACTCTTGGAATGGTGGCATGACCCTGGAGTTCCTCTCGCCTTTCCTGTGGAGAGCGCCTCCTCTTGAGATGCGACGGGAACGCCGGGAATTCTTTCCCTACGAAACAGGGAAAGGATCCGTCATCTCGAGCTAGGAGGCGGAAACGGGGCTCCCCTGGATATGTGCGGGACCCCACGTGCTTCCTCTCGAGTGGAGACGGGTATGTCGGGGAACTTCTTGAGTTGCAGCAATGGTGTGAAGGACCCTTTGGAAGTTCCAGTGGTTAGATGTGATTGGCCTCGAGAAGCCTCAGCGGAAATGGGCCTCATCTCGCCTGGAGGGCAAAACCTCCTGGATTATCTCGAGTTGCGACAGGTCCTCTCGACTTACGACGGGGACCTCAGGGACCCGCTCTGGTGGCCTCAGGAAAGGCCAGTCCCCATGCGAGTTCCTCGGGGGCCTCTCGGGTTTCCTCTCCCGACTATGCCGAGGCCTAAGACCTTGTGTGGAGTCGGGGCCGGAACCTGAGGATTCCTCTCCAGTGCTGACATGGATCTTGGGGTACTTCTGGAGTCTCCCCAGGGGAGTCAGTCCTCGTCTCGAATGCGGGCATGCACTTGCGCTTTCCTCCAGAGCGGTAGCAGAAGTGTCACGCAGTCCGCCGGGTGGATCAAAGGATCTATGGGTTTCCCTCGAGTCTTTCCCACGAGGCTTTCCCACGAGGCTTTCCCACAGGGCTGTCCCACGTGCACACGTGGTGTGAGTCGAACCTCGGCTTGAACGTCAAGGCAGTGCAGGGAAAACAGGTTCCTCTGGAATGGACTGACACATCTGGGGGACTCTTGGAATGGTGTCACGACCCTGGAGTTCCTCTCGCCTTTCCTGTGGAGAGCGCCTCCTCTTGAGATGCGACGGGAACCCGGGAATTCTTTCCCTACGAAACAGGGAAAGGATCCCTCATCTCGAGCTAGGAGGCGGAAACGGGGCTCCCCTGGATGTGTGCGGGACCCCACGTGCTTCCTCTCGAGTGGAGACGGGTATGTCGGGGAACTTCTTGAGTTGCAGCAATGGTGTGAAGGACCTTTGGAAGTTCCAGTGGTTAGATGTGATTCGCCTCGAGAAGCCTCAGCGGAAATGGGCCTCATCTCGCCTGGAGGCCAAAACCTCCTGGATTTTCTCGAGTTGCGGCAGGTGCTCTCGACTTACGACGGGGACCTCAGGGACCCGCTCTGGTGGCCTCAGGAAAGGCCAGTCCCCATGCGAGTTCCTCGGGGGCCTCTCGGGATTCCTCTCCCGTCGATGCCGGGGCCTAAGACCTTGTGTGGAGTCGGGGCCGGAACCTGAGGATTCCTCTCCAGTGTCACATGGATCTTGGGGTACTTCTGGAGTCTCCCCAGGGGAGTCAGTCCTCGTCTCGAATGCGGGCATGCACTTGCGCTTTCCTCCAGAGCGGTAGCAGCAGTGTCACGCAGTCCGCCGCGTGGATCAAAGGATCTATGGTTTTCCCTCGAGTCTTTCCCACGAGGCTTTCCCACGAGGCTTTCCCACAGGGCTGTCCCACGTGCACAAGTGGTGGGAGTCGATCCTCGGCTTGAACGTCAAGGCAGTGCAGGGAAAACAGGTTCCTCTGGAATGGACTGACACATCTGGGGGACTCTTGGAATGGTGGCACGACCCTGGAGTTCCTCTCGCCTTTCCTGTGGAGAGCGCCTCCTCTTGAGATGCGACGGGAACGCCGGGAATTCTTTCCCTACGAAACAGGGAAAGGATCCCTCATCTCGAGCTAGGAGGCGGAAACGGGGCTCCCCTGGATGTGTGCGGGACCCCACGTGCTTCCTCTCGAGTGGAGACGGGTATGTCGGGGAACTTCTTGAGTTGCAGCAATGGTGTGAAGGACCCTTTGCAAGTTCCAGTGGTTAGATGTGATTGGCCTCGAGAAGCCTCAGCGGAAATGGGCCTCATCTCGCCTGGAGGGCAAAACCTCCTGGATTTTCTCGAGTTGCGGCAGGTGCTCTCGACTTACGACGGGGACCTCAGGGAACCGCTCTGGTGGCCTCAGGAAAGGCCAGTCCCCATGCGAGTTCCTCGGGGGCCTCTCGGGATTCCTCTCCCGTCGATGCCGGGGCCTAAGACCTTGTGTGGAGTCGGGGCCGGAACCTGAGGATTCCTCTCCAGTGCTGACATGGATCTTGGGGTATTTCTGGAGTCTCCCCAGGGGAGTCAGTCCTCGTCTCGAATGCGGGCATGCACTTGCGCTTTCCTCCAGAGCGGTAGCAGCAGTGTCACGCAGTCCGCCGCGTGGATCAAAGGATCTATGGTTTTCCCTCGAGTCTTTCCCACGAGGCTTTCCCACGAGGCTTTCCCACAGGGCTGTCCCACGTGCACACGTGGTGGGAGTCGATCCTCGGCTTGAACGTCAAGGCAGTGCAGGGAAAACAGGTTCCTCTGGAATGGACTGACACATCTGGGGGACTCTTGGAATGGTGGCAAGACCCTGGAGTTCCTCTCGCCTTTCCTGTGGAGAGCGCCTCCTCTTGAGATGCGACGGGAACGCCGGGAATTCTTTCCCTACGAAACAGGGAAAGGATCCCTCATCTCGAGCTAGGAGGCGGAATCGGGGCTCCCCTGGATGTGTGCGGGACCCCACGTGCTTCCTCTCGAGTGGAGACGGGTATGTCGGGGAACTTCTTGAGTTGCAGCAAGGGTGTGAAGGACCCTTTGGAAGTTCCAGTGGTTAGACGTGATTAGCCTCGAGAAGCCTCAGCGGAAATGGGCCTCATCTCGCCTGGAGGGCAAAACCTCCTGGATTTTCTCGAGTTGCGGCAGGTGCTCTCGACTTACGACGGGGACCTCAGGGACCCGCTCTGGTGGCCTCAGGAAAGGCCAGTCCCCATGCGAGTTCCTCGGGGGCCTCTCGGGATTGCTCTCCCGTCGATGCCGGGGCCTAAGACCTTGTGTGGAGTCGGGGCCGGAACCTGAGGATTCCTCTCCAGTGTCACATGGATCTTGGGGTACTTCTGGAGTCTCCCCAGGGGAGTCAGTCCTCGTCTCGAATGCGGGCATGCACTTGCGCTTTCCTCCAGAGCGGTAGCAGCAGTGTCACGCAGTCCGCCGCGTGGATCAAAGGATCTATGGTTTTCCCTCGAGTCTTTCCCACGAGGCTTTCCCACGAGGCTTTCCCACAGGGCTGTCCCACGTGCACAAGTGGTGGGAGTCGATCCTCGGCTTGAACGTCAAGGCAGTGCAGGGAAAACAGGTTCCTCTGGAATGGACTGACACATCTGGGGGACTCTTGGAATGGTGGCACGACCCTGGAGTTCCTCTCGCCTTTCCTGTGGAGAGCGCCTCCTCTTGAGATGCGACGGGAACGCCGGGAATTCTTTCCCTACGAAACAGGGAAAGGATCCCTCATCTCGAGCTAGGAGGCGGAAACGGGGCTCCCCTGGATGTGTGCGGGACCCCACGTGCTTCCTCTCGAGTGGAGACGGGTATGTCGGGGAACTTCTTGAGTTGCAGCAATGGTGTGAAGGACCCTTTGCAAGTTCCAGTGGTTAGACGTGATTGGCCTCGAGAAGCCTCAGCGGAAATGGGCCTCATCTCGCCTGGAGGGCAAAACCTCCTGGATTTTCTCGAGTTGCGGCAGGTGCTCTCGACTTACGACGGGGACCTCAGGGAACCGCTCTGGTGGCCTCAGGAAAGGCCAGTCCCCATGCGAGTTCCTCGGGGGCCTCTCGGGATTGCTCTCCCGTCGATGCCGGGGCCTAAGACCTTGTGTGGAGTCGGGGCCGGAACCTGAGGATTCCTCTCCAGTGCTGACATGGATCTTGGGGTACTTCTGGAGTCTCCCCAGGGGAGTCAGTCCTCGTCTCGAATGCGGGCATGCACTTGCGCTTTCCTCCAGAGCGGTAGCAGCAGTGTCACGCAGTCCGCCGCGTGGATCAAAGGATCTATGGTTTTCCCTCGAGTCTTTCCCACGAGGCTTTACCACGAGGCTTTCCCACAGGGCTGTCCCACGTGCACACGTGGTGGGAGTCGATCCTCGGCTTCAACGTCAAGGCAGTGCAGGGAAAACAGGTTCCTCTGGAATGGACTGACACATCTGGGGGACTCTTGGAATGGTGGCATGACCCTGGAGTTCCTCTCGCCTTTCCTGTGGAGAGCGCCTCCTCTTGAGATGCGACGGGAACGCCGGGAATTCTTTCCCTACGAAACAGGGAAAGGATCCGTCATCTCGAGCAAGGAGGCGGAAACGGGGCTCCCCTGGATATGTGCGGGACCCCACGTGCTTCCTCTCGAGTGGAGACGGGTATGTCGGGGAACTTCTTGAGTTGCAGCAATGGTGTGAAGGACCCTTTGGAAGTTCCAGTGGTTAGATGTGATTGGCCTCGAGAAGCCTCAGCGGAAATGGGCCTCATCTCGCCTGGAGGGCAAAACCTCCTGGATTTTCTCGAGTTGCGGCAGGTGCTCTCGACTTACGACGGGGACCTCAGGGACCCGCTCTGGTGGCCTCAGGAAAGGCCAGTCCCCATGCGACTTCCTCGGGGGCCTCTCGGGATTCCTCTCCCGTCGATGCCGGGGCCTAAGACCTTGTGTGGAGTCGGGGCCGGAACCTGAGGATTCCTCTCCAGTGCTGACATGGATCTTGGGGTACTTCTTGAGTCTCCCCAGGGGAGTCAGTCCTCGTCTCGAATGCGGGCATGCACTTGCGCTTTCCTCCAGAGCGGTAGCAGCAGTGTCACGCAGTCCGCCGCGTGGATCAAAGGATCTATGGTTTTCCCTCGAGTCTTTCCCACGAGGCTTTCCCACGAGGCTTTCCCACAGGGCTGTCCCACGTGCACAAGTGGTGGGAGTCGATCCTCGGCTTGAACGTCAAGGCAGTGCAGGGAAAACAGGTTCCTCTGGAATGGACTGACACATCTGGGGGACTCTTGGAATGGTGGCACGACCCTAGAGTTCCTCTCGCCTTTCCTGTGGAGAGCGCCTCCTCTTGAGATGCGACGGGAACGCCGGGAATTCTTTCCCTACGAAACAGGGAAAGGATCCCTCATCTCGAGCTAGGAGGCGGAAACGGGGCTCCCCTGGATGTGTGCGGGACCCCACGTGCTTCCTCTCGAGTGGAGACGGGTATGTCGGGGAACTTCTTGAGTTGCAGCAATGGTGTGAAGGACCCTTTGCAAGTTCCAGTGGTTAGATGTGATTGGCCTCGAGAAGCCTCAGCGGAAATGGGCCTCATCTCGCCTGGAGGGCAAAACCTCCTGGATTTTCTCGAGTTGCGGCAGGTGCTCTCGACTTACGACGGGGACCTCAGGGAACCGCTCTGGTGGCCTCAGGAAAGGCCAGTCCCCATGCGAGTTCCTCGGGGGCCTCTCGGGATTGCTCTCCCGTCGATGCCGGGGCCTAAGACCTTGTGTGGAGTCGGGGCCGGAACCTGAGGATTCCTCTCCAGTGCTGACATGGATCTTGGGGTACTTCTGGAGTCTCCCCAGGGAGTCAGTCCTCGTCTTGAATGCGGGCATGCACTTGCGCTTTCCTCCAGAGCGGTAGCAGCAGTGTCACGCAGTCCACCGCGTGGATCAAAGGATCTATGGTTTTCCCTCGAGTCTTTCCCACGAGGCTTTACCACGAGGCTTTCCCACAGGGCTGTCCCACGTGCACACGTGGTGGGAGTCGATCCTCGGCTTGAACGTCAAGGCAGTGCAGGGAAAACAGGTTCCTCTGGAATGGACTGACACATCTGGGGGACTCTTGGAATGGTGGCATGACCCTGGAGTTCCTCTCGCATTTCCTGTGGAGAGCGCCTCCTCTTGAGATGCGACGGGAACGCCGGGAATTCTTTCCCTACGAAACAGGGAAAGGATCCCTCATCTCGAGCTAGGAGGCGGAAACGGGGCTCCCCTGGATGTGTGCGGGACCCCACGTGCTTCCTCTCGAGTGGAGACGGGTATGTCGGGGAACTTCTTGAGTTGCAGCAATGGTGTGAAGGACCCTTTGCAAGTTCCAGTGGTTAGATGTGATTGGCCTCGAGAAGCCTCAGCGGAAATGGGCCTCATCTCGCCTGGAGGGCAAAACCTCCTGGATTTTCTCGAGTTGCGGCAGGTGCTCTCGACTTACGACGGGGACCTCAGGGAACCGCTCTGGTGGCCTCAGGAAAGGCCAGTCCCCATGCGAGTTCCTCGGGGGCCTCTCGGGATTCCTCTCCCGTCGATGCCGGGGCCTAAGACCTTGTGTGGAGTCGGGGCCGGAACCTGAGGATTCCTCTCCAGTGCTGACATGGATCTTGGGGTATTTCTGGAGTCTCCCCAGGGGAGTCAGTCCTCGTCTCGAATGCGGGCATGCACTTGCGCTTTCCTCCAGAGCGGTAGCAGCAGTGTCACGCAGTCCGCCGCGTGGATCAAAGGATCTATGGTTTTCCCTCGAGTCTTTCCCACGAGGCTTTCCCACGAGGCTTTCCCACAGGGCTGTCCCACGTGCACACGTGGTGGGAGTCGATCCTCGGCTTGAACGTCAAGGCAGTGCAGGGAAAACAGGTTCCTCTGGAATGGACTGACACATCTGGGGGACTCTTGGAATGGTGGCAAGACCCTGGAGTTCCTCTCGCCTTTCCTGTGGAGAGCGCCTCCTCTTGAGATGCGACGGGAACGCCGGGAATTCTTTCCCTACGAAACAGGGAAAGGATCCCTCATCTCGAGCTAGGAGGCGGAATCGGGGCTCCCCTGGATGTGTGCGGGACCCCACGTGCTTCCTCTCGAGTGGAGACGGGTATGTCGGGGAACTTCTTGAGTTGCAGCAAGGGTGTGAAGGACCCTTTGGAAGTTCCAGTGGTTAGACGTGATTAGCCTCGAGAAGCCTCAGCGGAAATGGGCCTCATCTCGCCTGGAGGGCAAAACCTCCTGGATTTTCTCGAGTTGCGGCAGGTGCTCTCGACTTACGACGGGGACCTCAGGGAACCGCTCTGGTGGCCTCAGGAAAGGCCAGTCCCCATGCGAGTTCCTCGGGGGCCTCTCGGGATTGCTCTCCCGTCGATGCCGGGGCCTAAGACCTTGTGTGGAGTCGGGGCCGGAACCTGAGGATTCCTCTCCAGTGCTGACATGGATCTTGGGGTACTTCTGGAGTCTCCCCAGGGGAGTCAGTCCTCGTCTTGAATGCGGGCATGCACTTGCGCTTTCCTCCAGAGCGGTAGCAGCAGTGTCACGCAGTCCGCCGCGTGGATCAAAGGATCTATGGTTTTCCCTCGAGTCTTTCCCACGAGGCTTTACCACGAGGCTTTCCCACAGGGCTGTCCCACGTGCACACGTGGTGGGAGTCGATCCTCGGCTTGAACGTCAAGGCAGTGCAGGGAAAACAGGTTCCTCTGGAATGGACTGACACATCTGGGGGACTCTTGGAATGGTGGCACGACCCTGGAGTTCCTCTCGCCTTTCCTGTGGAGAGCGCCTCCTCTTGAGATGCGACGGGAACGCCGGGAATTCTTTCCCTACGAAACAGGGAAAGGATCCCTCATCTCGAGCTAGGAGGCGGAAACGGAGCACCCCTGAATGTGTGCGGGACCCCACGTGCTTCCTCTCGAGTTGAGACGGGTATGTCGGGGAACTTCTTGAGTTGCAGCAAGGGTGTGAAGGACCCTTTGGAAGTTCCAGTGGTTAGATGTGATTGGCCTCGAGAAGCCTCAGCGGAAATGGGCCTCATCTCGCCTGGAGGGCAAAACCTCCTGGATTTTCTCGAGTTGCGGCAGGTGCTCTCGACTTACGACGGGGACCTCAGGGACCCGCTCTGGTGGCCTCAGGAAAGGCCAGTCCCCATGCGAGTTCCTCGGGGGTCTCTCGGGATTCCTCTCCCGTCGATGCCGGGGCCTAAGACCTTGTGTGGAGTCGGGGCCGGAACCTGAGGATTCCTCTCCAGTGCTGACATTAATCTTGGTGTACTTCTGGAGTCTCCCCAGGGGAGTCAGTCCTCGTCTCGAATGCGGGCATGCACTTGCGCTTTCCTCCAGAGCGGTAGCAGCAGTGTCACGCAGTCTGCCGCGTGGATCAAAGGATCTATGGTTTTCCCTCGAGTCTTTCCCACGAGGCTTTCCCACGAGGCTTTCCCACAGGGCTGTCCCACGTGCACACGTGGTGGGAGTCGATCCTCGGCTTGAACGTCAAGGCAGTGCAGGGAAAACAGGTTCCTCTGGAATGGACTGACACATCTGGGGGACTCTTGGAATGGTGGCACGACCCTGGAGGTCCTCTCGCCTTTCCTGTGGAGAGCGCCTCCTCTTGAGATGCGACGGGAACGCCGGGAATTCTTTCCCTACGAAACAGGGAAAGGATCCCTGATCTCGAGCTAGGAGGCGGAAACGGGGCTCCCCTGGATGTGTGCGGGACCCCACGTGCTTCCTTTCGAGTGGAGACGGGTATGTCTGGGAACTTCTTGAGTTGCAGCAACGGTGTGAAGGACCCTTTGGATGTTCCAGTGGTTAGATGTGATTGGCCTCGAGAAGCCTCAGCGGAAATGGGCCTCATCTCGCCTGGAGGGCAAAACCTCCTGGATTTTCTCGAGTTGCGGCAGGTGCTCTCGACTTACGACGGGGACCTCAGGGACCCGCTCTGGTGGCCTCAGGAAAGGCCAGTCCCCATGCGAGTTCCTCGGGGGTGTCTCGGGATTCCTCTCCCGTCGATGCCGGGGCCTAAGACCTTGTGTGGAGTCGGGGCCGGAACCTGAGGATTCCTCTCCAGTGCTGACATGGATCTTGGGGTACTTCTGGAGTCTCCCCAGGGGAGTCAGTCCTCGTCTCGAATGCGGGCATGCACTTGCGCTTTCCTCCAGAGCGGTAGCAGCAGTGTCACGCAGTCCGCGGCGTGGATCAAAGGATCTATGGTTTTCCCTCGAGTCTTTCCCACGAGGCTTTCCCACAGGGCTGTCCCACGTGCACACGTGGTGGGAGTCGATCCTCGGCTTGAACGTCAAGGCAGTGCAGGGAAAACAGGTTCCTCTGGAATGGACTGACACATCTGGGGGACTCTTGGAATGGTGGCACGACCCTGGAGTTCCTCTCGCCTTTCCTGTGGAGAGCGCCTCCTCTTGAGATGCGACGGGAACGCCGGGAATTCTTTCCCTACGAAACAGGGAAAGGATCCCTCATCTCGAGGTAGGAGGCGGAAACGAGGCTCCCCTGGATGTCTGCGGGACACCACGTGCTTCCTCTCGAGTGGAGACGGGTATGTCGGGGAACTTCTTGAGTTGCAGCAACGGTGTGAAGGACCCTTTGTAATGTCCAGTGGTTAGATGTGATTGGCTTCCAGAAGCCTCAGCCAAAATGGGCCTCATCTCGCCTGGAGGGCAAAACCTCCTGGATTTTCTCGAGTTGCGGCAGGTGCTGTCGACTTACGACGGGGACCTCAGGGACCCGCTCTGGTGGCCTCAGGAAAGGCCAGTCCCCATGCGAGTTCCTCGGGGGCCTCTCGGGATTCCTCTCCCGTCGATGCCGGGGCCTAAGACCTTGTGTGGAGTCGGGGCCGGAACCTGAGGATTCCTCTCCAGTGCTGACATGGATCTTGGGGTACTTCTGGAGTCTCCCCAGGGGAGTCAGTCCTCGTCTCGAATGCGGGCATGCACTTGCGCTTTCCTCCAGAGCGGTAGCAGCAGTGTCACGCAGTCCGCCGCGTGGATCAAAGGATGTATGGTTTTCCCTCGAGTCTTTCCCACGAGGCTTTCCCACGAGGCTTTCCCACAGGGCTGTCCCACGTGCACACGTGGTGGGAGTCGATCCTCGGCTTGAACGTCAAGGCAGTGCAGGGAAAACAGGTTCCTCTGGAATGGACTGACACATCTGGGGGACTCTTGGAATGGTGGCACGACCCTGGAGTTCCTCTCGCCTTTCCTGTGGAGAGCGCCTCCTCTTGAGATGCGCCGGGAACGCCGGGAATTCTTTCCCTACGAAACAGGGAAAGGATCCCTCATCTCGAGCTAGGAGGCGGAAACGGAGCACCCCTGGATGTGTGCGGGACCCCACGTGCTTCCTCTCGAGTGGAGACGGGTATGTCGGGGAACTTCTTGAGTTGCAGCAAGGGTGTGAAGGACCCTTTGGAAGTTCCAGTGGTTAGATGTGATTGGCCTCGAGAAGCCTCAGCGGAAATGGGCCTCATCTCGCCTGGAGGGCAAAACCTCCTGGATTTTCTCGAGTTGCGGCAGGTGCTCTCGACTTACGACGGGGACCTCAGGGACCCGCTCTGGTGGCCTCAGGAAAGGCCAGTCCCCATGCGAGTTCCTCGGGGGTGTCTTGGGATTCCTCTCCCGTCGATGCCGGGGCCTAAGACCTTGTGTGGAGTCGGGGCTGGAACCTGAGGATTCTTTCCCACGAGGCTTTCCCACGAGGCTTTCCCACAGGGCTGTCCCACGTGCACACGTGGTGGGAGTCGATCCTCGGCTTCAACGTCAAGGCAGTGCAGGGAAAACAGGTTCCTCTGGAATGGACTGACACATCTGGGGGACTCTTGGAATGGTGGCACGACCCTGGAGTTCCTCTCGCCTTTCCTGTGGAGAGCGCCTCCTCTTGAGATGCGACGGGAACGCCGGGAATTCTTTCCCTACGAAACAGGGAAAGGATCCCTCATCTCGAGCTAGGAGGCGGAAACGGAGCACCCCTGGATGTGTGCGGGACCCCACGTTCTTCCTCTCGAGTGGAGACGGGTATGTCGGGGAACTTCTTGAGTTGCAGCAAGGGTGTGAAGGACCCTTTGGAAGTTCCAGTGGTTAGATGTGATTGGCCTCAAGAAGCCTCAGCGGAAATGGGCCTCATCTCGCCTGGAGGGCAAAACCTCCTGGATTTTCTCGAGTTGCAGCAGGTGCTCTCGACTTACGACGGGGACCTCAGGGACCCGCTCTGGTGGCCTCAGGAAAGGCCAGTCCCCATGCCAGTTCCTCGGGGGTGTCTTGGGATTCCTCTCCCGTCGATGCCGGGGCCTAAGACCTTGTGTGGAGTCGGGGCCGGAACCTGAGGATTCCTCTCCAGTGCTGACATGGATCTTGGGGTACTTCTGGAGTCACCCAAGGGGAGTCAGTCCTCGTCTCGAATGCGGGCATGCACTTGCGCTTTCCTCCAGAGCGGTAGCAGCAGTGTCACGCAGTCCGCCGCGTGGATCAAAGGATCTATGGTTTTCCCTCGAGTCTTTCCCACGAGGCTTTCCCACGAGGCTTTCCCACAGGGCTGTCCCACGTGCACACGTGGTGGGAGTCGATCCTCGGCTTCAACGTCAAGGCAGTGCAGGGAAAACAGGTTCCTCTGGAATGGACTGACACATCTGGGGGACTCTTGGAATGGCGGCACGACCCTGGAGTTCCTCTCGCCTTTCCTGTGGAGAGCGCCTCCTCTTGAGATGCGCCGGGAACGCCGGGAATTCTTTCCCTACGAAACAGGGAAAGGATCCCTCATCTTGAGCTAGGAGGCGGAAACGGGGCTCCCCTGGATGTGTGCGGGACACCACGTGCTTCCTCTCGAGTGCAGACGGGTATGTCGGGGAACTTCTTGAGTTGCAGCAAGGGTGTGAAGGACCCTTTGGAATGTCCAGTGGTTAGATGTGATTGGCTTCGAGAAGCCTCAGCGGAAATGGGCCTCATCTCGCCTGGAGGGCAAAACCTCCTGGATTTTCTCGAGTTGCGGCAGGTGCTCTCGACTTACGACGGGGACCTCACGGACCCGCTCTGGTTGCCTCAGGAAAGGCCAGTCCCCATGCGAGTTCCTCGGGGGCCTCTCGGGATTCCTCTCCCGTCGATGCCGGGGCCTAAGACCTTGTGTGGAGTCAGGGCCGGAACCTGAGGATTCCTCTCCAGTGCTGACATGGATCTTGGGGTACTTCTGGAGTCTCCCCAGGGGAGTCAGTCCTCGTCTCGAATGCGGGCATGCACTTGCGCTTTCCTCCAGAGCGGTAGCAGCAGTGTCACGCATTCCGCCGCGTGGATCAAAGGATCTATGGTTTTCCCTCGAGTCTTTCCCACGAGGCTTTCCCACGAGGCTTTCCCACAGGGCTGTCCCACGTGCACACGTGGTGGGAGTCGATCCTCGGCTTGAACGTCAAGGCAGTGCAGGGAAAACAGGTTCCTCTGGAATGGACTGACACATCTGGGGGACTCTTGGAATGGTGGCATGACCCTGGAGTTCCTCTCGCCTTTCCTGTGGAGAGCGCCTCCTCTTGAGATGCGACGGGAACGCCGGGAATTCTTTCCCTACGAAACAGGGAAAGGATCCCTCATCTCGAGCCAGGAGGCGGAAACGGGGCTCCCCTGGATGTGTGCGGGACCCCACGTGCTTCCTCTCGAGTGGAGACGGGTATGTCGGGGAACTTCTTGGGTTGCAGCAACGGTGTGAAGGACCCTTTGGAAGTTCCAGTGGTTAGATGTGATTGGCCTCGAGAAGCCTCAGCGGAAATGGGCCTCATCTCGCCTGGAGGGCAAAACCTCCTGGATTTTCTCGAGTTGCGGCAGGTGCTCTCGACTTACGACGGGGACCTCAGGGACCCGCTCTGGTGGCCTCAGGAAAGGCCAGTCCCCATGCGAGTTCCTCGGGGGCCTCTCGGGATTCCTCTCCCGTCGATGCCGGGGCCTAAGACCTTGTGTGGAGTCGGGGCCGGAACCTGAGGATTCCTCTCCAGTGCTGACATGGATCTTGGGGTACTTCTGGAGTCTCCCCAGGGGAGTCAGTCCTCGTCTCGAATGCGGGCATGCACTTGCGCTTTCCTCCAGAGCGGTAGCAGCAGTGTCACGCAGTCCGCCGCGTGGATCAAAGGATCTATGGTTTTCCCTCGAGTCTTTCCCACGAGGCTTTCCCACGAGGCTTTCCCACAGGGCTGTCCCACGTGCACACGTGGTGGGAGTCGATCCTCGGCTTCAACGTCAAGGCAGTGCAGGGAAAACAGGTTCCTCTGGAATGGACTGACACATCTGGGGGACTCTTGGAATGGTGGCACGACCCTGGAGTTCCTCTCGCCTTTCCTGTGGAGAGCGCCTCCTCTTGAGATGCGCCGGGAATGCCGGGAATTCTTTCCCTACGAAACAGGGAAAGGATCCCTCATCTCGAGCTAGGAGGCGGAAACGGGGCTCCCCTGGATGTGTGCGGGACACCACGTGCTTCCTCTCGAGTGCAGACGGGTATGTCGGGGAACTTCTTGAGTTGCAGCAATGGTGTGAAGGACCCTTTGGAATGTCCAGTGGTTAGATGTGATTGGCTTCGAGAAGCCTCAGCGGAAATGGGCCTCATCTCGCGTGGAGGGCAAAACCTCGTGGATTTTCTCGAGTTGTGGCAGGTGCTCTCGACTTACGACGGGGACCTCAGGGACCCGCTCTGGTGGCCTCAGGAAAGGCCAGTCCCCATGCGAGTTCCTCGGGGGCCTCTCGGGATTCCTCTCCCGTCGATGCCGGGGCCTAAGACCTTGTGTGGAGTCGGGGCCGGAACCTGAGGATTCCTCTCCAGTGCTGACATGGATCTTGGGGTACTTCTGGAGTCTCCCCAGGGGAGTCAGTCCTCGTCTCGAATGCGGGCATGCACTTGCGCTTTCCTCCAGAGCGGTAGCAGCAGTGTCACGCAGTCCGCCGAGTGGATCAAAGGATCTATGGTTTTCCCTCGAGTCTTTCCCACGAGGCTTTCCCACAGGGCTGTCCCACGTGCACACGTGGTGGGAGTTGATCCTCGGCTTGAACCTCAAGGCCGTGCAGGGAAAACAGGTTCCTCTGGAATGGACTGACACATCTGGGGGACTCTTGGAATGGTGTCTCGACCCTGGAGTTCCTCTCGCCTTTCCTGTGGAGAGCGCCTCCTCTTGAGATGCGACGGGAACGCCGGGAATTCTTTCCCTACGAAACAGGGAAAGGATCCCTCATCTCGAGCCAGGAGGCGGAAACGGGGCTCCCCTGGATGTGTGCGGGACCCCACGTGCTTCCTCTCGAGTGGAGACGGGTATGTCGGGGAACTTCTTGAGTTGCAGCAACGGTGTGAAGGACCCTTTGGAAGTTCCAGTGGTTAGATGTGATTGGCCTCGAGAAGCCTCAGCGGAAATGGGCCTCATCTCGCCTGGAGGGCAAAACCTCCTGGATTTTCTCGAGTTGCGGCAGGTGCTCTCGACTTACGACGGGGACCTCAGGGACCCGCTCTGGTGGCCTCAGGAAAGGCCAGTCCCCATGCGAGTTCCTCGGGGGTGTCTCGTGATTCCTCTCCCGTCGATGCCGGGGCCTAAGACCTTGTGTGGAGTCGGGGCCGGAACCTGAGGATTCCTCTCCAGTGCTGACATGGATCTTGGGGTACTTCTGGAGTCTCCCCAGGGGAGTCAGTCCTCGTCTCGAATGCGGGCATGCACTTGCGCTTTCCTCCAGAGCGGTAGCAGAAGTGTCACGCAGTCCGCCGCGTGGATCAAAGGATCTATGGTTTTCCCTCGAGTCTTTCCCACGAGGCTTTCCCACAGGGCTGTCCCACATGCACACGTGGTGGGAGTCGATCCTCGGCTTGAACGTCAAGGCAGTGCAGGGAAAACAGGTTCCTCTGGAATGGACTGACACATCTGGGGGACTCTTGGAATGGTGTCACGACCCTGGAGTTCCTCTCGCCTTTCCTGTGGAGAGCGCCTCCTCTTGAGATGCGACGGGAACGCCGGGAATTCTTTCCCTACGAAACAGGGAAAGGATCCCTCATCTCGAGCTAGGAGGCGGAAACGGGGCTCCCCTGGATGTGTGCGGGACCCCACGTGCTTCCTCTCGAGTGGAGACGGGTATGTCGGGGAACTTCTTGAGTTGCAGCAACGGTGTGAAGGACCCTTTGGAAGTTCCAGTGGTTAGATGTGATTGGCCTCGAGAAGCCTCAGCGGAAATGGGCCTCATCTCGCCTGGAGGGCAAAACCTCCTGGATTTTCTCGAGTTGCGGCAGGTGCTCTCGACTTACGACGGGGACCTCAGGGACCCGCTCTGGTGGCCTCAGGAAAGGCCAGTCCCCATGCGAGTTCCTCAGGGGTGTCTCGTGATTCCTCTCCCGTCGATGCCGGGGCCTAAGACCTTGTGTGGAGTCGGGGCCGGAACCTGAGGATTCCTCTCCAGTGCTGACATGGATCTTGGGGTACTTCTGGAGTCTCCCCAGGGGAGTCAGTCCTCGTCTCGAATGCGGGCATGCACTTGCGCTTTCCTCCAGAGCGGTAGCAGCAGTGTCACGCAGTCCGCCGCGTGGATCAAAGGATCTATGGTTTTCCCTCGAGTCTTTCCCACGAGGCTTTCCCACAGTGCTGTCCCACGTGCACACGTGGTGGGAGTCGATCCTCGGCTTGAACGTCAAGGCAGTGCAGGGAAAACAGGTTCCTCTGGAATGGACTGACACATCTGGGGGACTCTTGGAATGGTGGAACGACCCTGGAGTTCCTCTCGCCTTTCCTGTGGAGAGCGCCTCCTCTTGAGATGCGACGGGAACGCCGGGAATTCTTTCCCTAAGAAACAGGGAAAGGATCCCTCATCTCGAGCAAGGAGGCGGAAACGGAGCTCCCCTGGATGTGTGCGGGACCCCACGTGCTTCCTCTCGAGTGGAGACGGGTATGCCGGGGAACATCTTGAGTTGCAGCAACGGTGTGAAGGACCCTTTGGAAGTTCCAGTGGTTAGATGTGATTGGCCTCGAGAAGCCTCAGCGGAAATGGGCCTCATCTCGCCTGGAGGGCAAAACCTCCTGGATTTTCTCGAGTTGCGGCAGGTGCTCTCGACTTACGACGGGGACCTCAGGGACCCGCTCTGGTGGCCTCAGGAAAGGCCAGTCCCCATGCGAGTTCCACGGGGGCCTCTCGGGATTCCTCTCCCGGTGATGCCGGAGCCTAAGACCTTGTGTGGAGTCGGGGCCGGAACCTGAGGATTCCTCTCCAGTGCTGACATGGATCTTGGGGTACTTCTGGAGTCTCCCCAGGGGAGTCAGTCCTCGTCTCGAATGCGGGCATGCACTTGCGCTTTCCTCCAGAGCGGTAGCAGCAGTGTCACGCAGTCCGTCGCGTGGATCAAAGGATCTATGGTTTCCCTCGAGTCTTTCCCACGAGGCTTTCCCACAGGGCTGTCCCACGTGCACACGTGGTGGGAGTCGATCCTCGGCTTGAACGTCAAGGCAGTGCAGGGAAAACAGGTTCCTCTGGAATGGACTGACACATCTGGGGGACTCTTGGAATGGTGGCACGACCCTGGAGTTCCTCTCGCCTTTCCTGTGGAGAGCGCCTACTCTTGAGATGCGACGGGAACGCCGGGAATTCTTTCCCTACGAAACAGGGAAAGGATCCCTCATCTCGAGCTAGGAGGCGGAAACGGGGCTCCCCTGGATGTGTGCGGGACCCCACGTGCTTCCTCTCGAGTGGAGACGGGTATGTCGGGGAACTTCTTGAGTTGCAGCAAGGGTGTGAAGGACCCTTTGGAAGTTCCAGTGGTTAGATGTGATTGGCCTCGAGAAGCCTCAGCGGAAATGGGCCTCATCTCGCCTGGAGGGCAAAAGCTCCTGGATTTTCTCGAGTTGCGGCAGGTGCTCTCGACTTACGACGGGGACATCAGGGAACCGCTCTGGTGGCCTCAGGAAAGGCCAGTCCCCATGCGAGTTCCTCGGGGGCGTCTCGGGATACCTCTCCCGTCGATGCCGGGTCCTAAGACCTTGTGTGGAGTCGGGGCCGGAACCTGAGGATTCCTCTCCAGTGCTGACATGGATCTTGGGGTACTTCTGGAGTCTCCCCAGGGGAGTCAGTCCTCGTCTCGAATGCGGGCATGCACTTGCGCTTTCCTCCAGAGCGGTAGCAGCAGTGTCACGCAGTCCGCCGCGTGGATCAAAGGATCTATGGTTTTCCCTCGAGTCTTTCCCACGAGGCTTTCCCACGAGGCTTTCCCACAGGGCTGTCCCACGTGCACACGTGGTGGGAGTCGATCCTCGGCTTGAACGTCAAGGCAGTGCAGGGAAAACAGGTTCCTCTGGAATGGACTGACACATCTGGGGGACTTTTGGAATGGTGGCATGACCCTGGAGTTCCTCTCACCTTTCCTGTGGAGAGCGCCTCCTCTTGAGATGCGACGGGAACGCCGGGAATTCTTTCCCTACGAAACAGGGAAAGGATCCCTCATCTCGAGCTAGGAGGCGGAAAAGGGGCTCCCCTGGATGTGTACGGGACCCCACGTGCTTCCTCTCGAGTGGAGACGGGTATGTCGGGGAACTTCTTGAGTTGCAGCAAGGGTGTGAAGGACCCTTTGGAAGTTCCAGTGGTTAGATGTGATTGGCCTCGAGAAGCCTCAGCGGAAATGGGCCTCATCTCGCCTGGAGGGCAAAACCTCCTGGATTTTCTCGAGTTGCGGCAGGTGCTCTCGACTTACGACGGGGACCTCAGGGAACCGCTCTGGTGGCCTCAGGAAAGGCCAGTCCCCATGCGAGTTCCTCGGGGGCCTCTCGGGATTCCTCTCCCGTCGATGCCGGGGCCTAAGACCTTGTGTGGAGTCGGGGCCGGAACCTGAGGATTCCTCTCCAGTGCTGACATGGATCTTGGGGAACTTCTGGAGTCTCCCCAGGGGAGTCAGTCCTCGTCTCGAATGCGGGCATGCACTTGCGCTTCCTCCACAGCGGTAGCAGCAGTGTCACGCAGTCCGCCGCGTGGATCAAAGGATCTATGGTTTTCCCTCGAGTCTTTCCCACGAGGCTTTCCCACGAGGCTTTCCCACAGGGCTGTCCCACGTGCACACGTGGTGGGAGTCGATCCTCGGCTTGAACGTCAAGGCAGTGCAGGGAAAACAGGTTCCTCTGGAATGGACTGACACATCTGGGGGACTCTTGGAATGGTGGCATGACCCTGGAGTTCCTCTCGCCTTTCCTGTGGAGAGCGCCTCCTCTTGAGATGCGACGGGAACCCGGGAATTCTTTCCCTATGAAACAGGGAAAGGATCCCTCATCTCGAGCTAGGAGGCGGAAACGGGGCTCCCCTGGATGTGTGCGGGACCCCACGTGCTTCCTCTCGAATGGAGACGGGTATGTCGGGGAACTTCTTGAGTTGCAGCAAGGGTGTGAAGGACCCTTTGGAAGTTCCAGTGGTTAGATGTGATTGGCCTCGAGAAGCCTCAGCGGAAATGGGCCTCATCTCGCCTGGAGGGCAAAACCTCCTGGATTTTCTCGAGTTGCGGCAGGTGCTCTCGACTTACGACGGGGACCTCGGGGAACCGCTCTGGTGGCCTCAGGAAAGGCCAGGCCCCATGCGAGTTCCTCGGGGGCCTCTCGGGATTCCTCTCCCGGTGATGCCGGGGCCTAAGACCTTGTGTGGAGTCGGGGCCGGAACCTGAGGATTCCTCTCCAGTGCTGACATGGATCTTGGGGTACTTCTGGAGTCTCCCCAGGGGAATCAGTCCTCGTCTCGAATGCGGGCATGCACTTGCGCTTTCCTCCAGAGCGGTAGCAGCAGTGTCACGCAGTCCGCCGCGTGGATCAAAGGATCTATGGTTTTCCCTCGAGTCTTTCCCACGAGGCTTTCCCACGAGGCTTTCCCACAGGGCTGTCCCACGTGCACACGTGGTGGGAGTCGATCCTCGGCTTGAACGTCAAGGCAGTGCAGGGAAAACAGGTTCCTCTGGAATGGACTGACACATGTGGGGGACTCTTGGAATGGTGGCACGACCCTGGAGTTCCTCTCGCCTTTCCTGTGGAGAGCGCCTCCTCTTGAGATGCGACGGGAACGCCGGGAATTCTTTCCCTACGAAACAGGGAAAGGATCCCTCATCTCGAGCTAGGAGGCGGAAACGGGGCTCCCCTGGATGTGTGCGGGACCCCAC
The DNA here is from genome assembly GCF_042477335.2 of Ovis canadensis. Taxonomy (NCBI): domain Eukaryota; kingdom Metazoa; phylum Chordata; class Mammalia; order Artiodactyla; family Bovidae; genus Ovis; species Ovis canadensis. The sequence goes on from NC_091252.1 coordinate 8,838,788, forward strand.
GTGCTTCCTCTCGAGTGGAGACGGGTATGTCGGGGAACTTCTTGAGTTGCAGCAAGGGTGTGAAGGACCCTTTGGAAGTTCCAGTGGTTAGATGTGATTGGCCTCGAGAAGCCTCAGCGGAAATGGGCCTCATCTCGCCTGGAGGGCAAAACCTCCTGGATTTTCTCGAGTTGCGGCAGGTGCTCTCGACTTACGACGGGGACCTCGGGGACCCGCTCTGGTGGCCTCAGGAAAGGCAGTCCATATGCGAGTTCCTCGGGGGCCTCTCGGGATTCCTCTCCCGTCGATGCCGGGGCCGAAGACCTTCTGTGGAGTCGGGGCCGGAACCTGAGGATTCCTCTCCAGTGCTGACATGGATCTTGGGGTACTTCTGGAGTCTCCCCAGGGGAGTCAGTCCTCGTCTCAAATGCGGGCATGCACTTGCGCTTTCCTCCAGAGCGGTAGCAGCAGTGTCACGCAGTCCGCCGCGTGGATCAAAGGATCTATGGTTTTCCCTCGAGTCTTTCCCACAAGGCTTTCCCACGAGGCTTTCCCACAGGGCTGTCCCACGTGCACACGTGGTGGGAGTCGATCCTCGGCTTGAACGTCAAGGCAGTGCAGGGAAAACAGGTTCCTCTAGAATGGACTGACACATCTGGGGGACTCTTGGAATGGTGGCATGACACTGGAGTTCCTCTCGCCTTTCCTGTGGAGAGCGCCTCCTCTTGAGATGCGACGGGAACGCCGGAATTCTTTCCCTACGAAACAGGGAAAGGATCCCTCATCTCGAGCTAGGAGGCGGAAACGGGGCTCCCCTGGATGTGTGCGGGACACCACGTGCTTCCTCTCGAGTGCAGACGGGTATGTCGGGGAACTTCTTGAGTTGCAGGAAGGGTGTGAAGGACCCTTTGGAAGTTCCAGTGGTTAGATGTGATTGGCCTCGAGAAGCCTCAGCGGAAATGGGCCTCATCTCGCCTGGAGGGCAAAACCTCCTGGATTTTCTCGAGTTGCGGCAGGTGCTCTCGACTTACGACGGGGACCTCAGGGACCCGCTCTGGTGGCCTCAGGACAGGCCAGTCCCCATGCGAGTTCCTCGGGGGCCTCTCGGGATTCCTCTCCCGTCGATGCCGGGGCCTAAGACCTTGTGTGGAGTCGGGGCCGGAACCTGAAGATTCCTCTCCAGTGCTGACATGGATCTTGGGGTACTTCTGGAGTCTCCCTAGGGGAGTCAGTCCTCGTCTCGAATGCGGGCATGCACTTGCGCTTTCCTCCAGAGCGGTAGCAGCAGTGTCACGCAGTCCACCGCGTGGATCAAAGGATCTATGGTTTTCCCTCGAGTCTTTCCCACGAGGCTTTCACACGAGGCTTTCCCAAAGGGCTGTCCCACGTGCACACGAAGTGGGAGTCGATCCTCGGCTTGAACGTCAAGGCAGTGCAGGGAAAACAGGTTCCTCTGGAATGGACTGACACATCTGGGGGACTCTTGGAATGGTGGCACGACCCTGGAGTTCCTCTCGCCTTTCCTGTGGAGAGCACCTCCTCTTGAGATGCGACGGGAACGCCGGGAATTCTTTCCATACGAAACAGGGAAAGGATCCCTCATCTCGAGCTAGGAGGCGGAAACGGGGCTCCCCTGGATGTGTGCGGGACCCCACGTGCTTCCTCTCGAGTGGAGACGGGTAAGTCGGGGAACTTCTTGAGTTGCAGCAATGGTGTGAAGGACCCTTTGGAAGTTCCAGTGGTTAGATGTGATTGGCCTCGAGAAGCCTCAGCGGAAATGGGCCTCATCTCACCTGGAGGGCAAAACCTCCTGGATTTTCTCGAGTTGCGGCAGGTGCTCTCGACTTACGACGGGGACCTCAGGGAACCGCTCTGGTGGCCTCAGGAAAGGCCAGTCCCCATGCGAGTTCCTCGGGGGCGTCTCAGGATTCCTCTCCCGTCGATGCCGGGGCCTAAGACCTTGTGTGGAGTCGGGGCCGGAACCTGAGGATTCCTCTCCAGTGCTGACATGGATCTTGGGGTACTTCTGGAGTCTCCCCAGGGGAGTCAGTCCTCGTCTCGAATGCGGGCATGCACTTGCGCTTTCCTCCAGAGCGGTAGCAGCAGTGTCACGCAGTCCGCCACGTGGATCAAAGGATCTATGGTTTTCCCTCGAGTCTTTCCCACGAGGCTTTCCCACGAGGCTTTCCCACAGGGCTGTCCCACGTGCACACGTGGTGGGAGTCGATCCTCGGCTTGAACGTCAAGGCAGTGCAGGGAAAACAGGTTCCTCTGGAATGGACTGACAGATCTGGGGGACTCTTGGAATGGTGTCACGACCCTGGAGTTCCTCTCTCCTTTCCTGTGGAGAGCGCCTCCTCTTGAGATGCGACGGGAACGCCGGGAATTCTTTCCCTACGAAACAGGGAATGGATCACTCATCTCGAGCTAGGAGGCGGAAACGGGGCTCCCCTGGATGTGTGCGGGACACCATGTGCTTCCTCTCGAGTGCAGACGGGTATGTCGGGGAACTTCTTGAGTTGCAGCAATGGTGTGAAGGACCCTTTGCAAGTTCCAGTGGTTAGATGTGATTGGCCTCGAGAAGCCTCAGCAGAAATGGGCCTCATCTCGCCTGGAGGGCAAAACCTCCTGGATTTTCTCGAGTTGCGGCAGGTGCTCTCGACTTACGACGGGGACCTCAGGGAACCGCTCTGGTGGCCTCAGGAAAGTCCAGTCCCCATGCGAGTTCCTTGGGGGCCTCTCGGGATTCCTCTCCCGTCGATGCCGGGGCCTAAGACCTTGTGTGTAGTCGGGGCCGGAACCTGAGGATTCCTCTCCAGTGCTGACATGGATCTTGGGGTACTTCTGGAGTCTCCCCAGGGGAGTCAGTCCTCGTCTCGAATGCGGGCATGCACTTGCGCTTTCCTCCAGAGCGGTAGCAGCAGTGTCACGCAGTCCGCCGCGTGGATCAAAGGATCTATGGTTTTCCCTGGAGTCTTTCCCACGAGGCTTTCCCACAGGGCTGTCCCACGTGCACACGTGGTGGGAATCGATCCTCGGCTTGAACGTCAAGGCAGTGCAGGGAAAACAGGTTCCTCTGGAATGGACTGACACATCTGGGGGACTCTTGGAATGGTGTCACGACCCTGGAGTTCCTCTCGCCTTTCCTGTGGAGAGCGCCTCCTCTTGAGATGCGACGGGAACGCCGGGAATTCTTTCCCTACGAAACAGGGAAAGGATCCCTCATCTCGAGCTAGGAGGCGGAAACGGGACTCCCCTGGATGTGTGCGGGACCTCACGTGCTTCCTCTCGAGTGGAGACGGGAATGTCGGGGAACTTCTTGAGTTGCAGCAATGGTGTGAAGGACCCTTTGGAAGTTTCAGTGGTTAGATGTGATTGGCCTCGAGAATCCTCAGCGGAAATGGGCCTCATCTCCCCTGGAGGGCAAAATCTCCTGGATTTTCTCGAGTTGCGGCAGGTGCTCTCGACTTACGACGGGGACCTCAGGGAACCGCTCTGGTGGCCTCAGGAAAGGCCAGTCCCCATGCGAGTTCCTCGGGGCGTCTCGGGATTCCTCTCCCGTCGATGCCGGGGCCTAAGACCTTGTGTGGATTCGCGGCCGGAACCTGAGGATTCCTCTCCAGTGCTGACATGGATCTTGGGGTACTTCTGGAGTCTCCCCAGGGGAGTCAGTCCTCGTCTCGAATGCGGGCATGCACTTGCGCTTTCCTCCAGAGCGGTAGCAGCAGTGTCACCCAGTCCGCCGCGTGGATCAAAGGATCTATGGTTTTCCCTCGAGTCTTTCCCATGAGGCTTTCCCCCGAGGCTCTCCCACAGGGCTGTCCCACGTGCACACGAAGTGGGAGTCGATCCTCGGCTTGAACGTCAAGGCAGTGCAGGGAAAACAGGTTCCTCTGGAATGGACTGACACATCTGGGGGACTCTTGGAATGGTGGCACGACCCTGGAGTTCCTCTCGCCTTTCCTGTGGAGAGCGCCTCCTCTTGAGATGCGACGGGAACGCCGGGAATTCTTTCCCTACGAAACAGGGAAAGGATCCCTCATCTCGAGCTAGGAGGCGGAAACGGGGCTCCCCTGGATGTGTGCGGGACCCCACGTGCTTCCTCTCGAGTGGAGACGGGTATGTCGGGGAACTTCTTGAGTTGCAGCAAGGGTGTGAAGGACCCTTTGGAAGTTCCAGTGGTTAGATATGATTGGCCTCGAGAAGCCTCAGCGGAAATGGGCCTCATCTCGCCTGGAGGGCAAAACCTCCTGGATTTTCTCGAGTTGCGGCAGGTGCTCTCGACTTACGACGGGGACCTCGGGGACCCGCTCTGGTGGCCTCAGGAAAGGCAGTCCCCATGCGAGTTCCTCGGGGGCCTCTCGGGATTCCTCTCCCGTCGATGCCGGGGCCTAAGACCTTGTGTGGAGTCGGGGACGGAACCTGAGGATTCCTCTCCAGTGCTGACATGGATCTTGGGGTACTTCTGGAGTCTCCCCAGGGGAGTCAGTCCTCGTCTCGAATGCGGGCATGCACTTGCGCTTTCCTCCAGAGCGGTAACAGCAGTGTCACGCAGTCCGCCAAGTGGATCAAAGGATCTATGGTTTTCCCTCGCGTCTTTCCCACGAGGCTTTCCCACAGGGCTGTCCCACGTGCACACGTGGTGGGAGTCGATCCTCGGCTTGAAGGTCAAGGCAGTGCAGGGAAAACAGGCTCCTCTGGAATGGACTGACACATCTGGGGGACACTTGGAATGGTGTCACGACCCTGGAGTTCCTCTCGCCTTTCCTGTGGAGAGCGCCTCCTCTTGAGATGCGACGGGAACGCAGGGAATTCTTTCCCTACGAAACAAGGAAAGGATCCCTCATCTCGAGCTAGGAGGCGGAAACGGGGCTCCCCTGGATGTGTGTGGGACCCCACGTGCTTCCTGTCGAGTGGAGACGGGTATGTCGGGGAACTTCTTGAGTTGCAGCAAGGGTGTGAAGGACCCTTTGGAAGTTCCAGTGGTTAGATGTGATTGGCCTCGAGAAGCCTCAGCGGAAATGGGCCTCATCTCGCCTGGAGGGCAAAACCTCCTGGATTTTCTCGAGTTGCGGCAGGCGCTCTCGACTTACGACGGGGACCTCAGGGACCCGCTCTGGTGGCCTCAGGAAAGGCCAGTCCCCATGCGAGTTCCTCGGGGGCATCTCGCGATTCCACTCCCGTCGATGCCGGGGCCTAAGACCTTGTGTGGAGTTGGGGCCGGAACCTGAGGATTCCTCTCCAGTGCTGACATGGATCTTGGGGTACTTCTGGAGTCTCCCCAGGGGAGTCAGTCCTCGTCTCGAATGCGGGCATGCACTTGCGCTTACCTCCAGAGCGGTAGCAGCAGTGTCACGCAGTCCGCCGCGTGGATCAAAGGATCTATGGTTTTCCCTCGAGTCTTTCCCACGAGGCTTTCCCACGAGGCTTTCCCACAGGGCTGTCCCACGTGCACACGTGGTGGGAGTCGATCCTCGGCTTGAACGTCAAGGCAGTGCAGGGAAAACAGGTTCCTCTGGAATGGACTGACACATCTGGGGGACTCTTGGAATGGTGGCATGACCCTGGAGTTCCTCTCGCCTTTCCTGTGGAGAGCGCCTCCTCTTGAGATGCGACGGGAACGCCGGGAATTCTTTCCCTACGAAACAGGGAAAGGATCCCTCATCTCGAGCTAGGAGGCGGAAACGGGGCTCCCCTGGATGTGTGCGGGACCCTACGTGCTTCCTCTCGAGTGGAGACGGGTATGTCGGGGAACTTCTTGAGTTGCAGCAACGGTGTGAAAGACCCTTTGGAAGTTCCAGTGGTTAGATGTGATTGGCCTCGAGAAGCCTCAGCGGAAATGGGCCTCATCTCGCCTGGAGGGCAAAACCTCCTGGATTTTCTCGAGTTGCGGCCGGCGCTCTCGACTTACGACGGGGACCTCAGGGACCCGCTCTGGTGGCCTCAGGAAAGGCCAGTCCCCATGCGAGTTCCTCGGGGGCGTCTCGGGATTCCTCTCCCATCGATGCCGGGGCCTAAGACCTTGTGTGGAGTCGGGGCCGGAACCTGAGGATTCCTCTCCAGTGCTGACATGGATCTTGGGGTACTTCTGGAGTCTCCCCAGGGGAGTCAGTCCTCGTCTCGAATGCGGGCATGCACTTGCGCTTTCCTCCAGAGCGGTAGCAGCAGTGTCACGCAGTCCGCCGCGTGGATCAAAGGATCTATGATTTTCCCTCGAGTCTTTCCCACGAGGCTTTCCCACAGGGCTGTCCCACGTGCACACGTGGTGGGAGTCGATCCTCGGCTTGAACGTCAAGGCAGTGCAGGGAAAACAGGTTCCTCTGGAATGGACTGACACATCTGGGGAACTCTTGGAATGGTGGCACGACCCTGGAGTTCCTCTCGCCTTTTCTGTGGAGAGCGCCTCCTCTTGAGATGCGACGGGAACGCCGGGAATTCTTTCCCTACAAAACAGGGAAAGGATCGCGCATCTCGAGCTAGGAGGCGGAAACGGGGCTCCCCTGGATGTGTGCGGGACCCCACGTGCTTCCTCTCGAGTGGAGACGGGTATGTCGGGGAACTTCTTGAGTTGCAGCAAGGGTGTGAAGGACCCTTTGGAAGTTCCATTGGTTAGATGTGATTGGCCTCGAGAAGCCTCAGCGGAAATGGGCCTCATCTCGCCTGGAGGGCAAAACCTCCTGGATTTTCTCGAGTTACGGCAGGTGCTCTCGACTTACGACGGGGACCTCAGGGAACCGCTCTGGTGGCCTCAGGAAAGGCCAGTCCCCATGCGAGTTCCTCGGGGGCCTCTCGGGATTCCTCTCCCGTCGATGCCGGGGCCTAAGAGCTTGTGTGGAATCGGGGCCAGAACCTGAGGTTTCCTCTCCAGTGCTGACATGGATCTTGGGGTACTTCTCGAGTCTCCCCAGGGGAGTCAGTCCTCGTCTCGAATGCGGGCATGCACTTGCGCTTCCTCCAGAGCGGTAGCAGCAGTGTCACGCAGTCCGCCGCGTGGATAAAAGGATCTATGGTTTTCCCTCGAGTCTTTCCCACGAGGCTTTCCCACGAGGCTTTCCCACAGGGCTGTCCCACGTGCACACGTGGTGGGAGTCGATCCTCGGCTTGAACGTCAAGGCAGTGCAGGGAAAACAGGTTCCTCTGGAATGGACTGACACATCTGGGGGACTCTTGGAATGGTGGCATGACCCTGGGGTACCTCTCGCCTTTCCTGTGGAAAGCGCCTCCTCTTGAGATGCGACGGGAACGCCGGGAATTCTTTCCCTACGAAACAGGGAAAGGATGACTCATCTCGAGCTAGGAGGCGGAAACGGGGCTCCCCTGGATGTGTGCGGGACCCCACGTGCTTCCTCTCGAGTGGAGACGGGTATGTCGGGGAACTTCTTGAGTTGCAGCAAGGGTGTGAAGGACCCTTTGGAAGTTCCAGTGGTTAGATGTGATTGGCCTCGAGAAGCCTCAGCGGAAATGGGCCTCATCTCGCCTGGAGGGCAAAACCTCGTGGATTTTCTCGAGTTGCGGCAGGTGCTGTCGACTTACGACGGGGACCTCAGGGACCCGCTCTGGTGGCCTCAGGAAAGGCCAGTCCCCATGCGAGTTCCTCGGGGGCCTCTCGGGATTCCTCTCCCGTCGATGCCGGGGCCTAAGACCTTGTGTGGAGTCGGGGCCGGAACCTGAGGATTCCTCTCCAGTGCTTACATGGATCTTGGGGTACTTCTGGAGTCTCCCCAGGGGAGTCAGTCCTCGTCTCGAATGCGGGCATGCACTTGCGCTTTCCTCCACAGCGGTAGCAGCAGTGTCATGCAGTCCGCCGCGTGGATCAAAGGATCTATGGTTTTCCCTCGAGTCTTTCCCACGAGGCTTTCCCACGAGGCTTTCCCACAGGGCTGTCCCACGTGCACATGTGGTGGGAGTCGATCCTCAGCTTGAACGTCAAGGCAGTGCAGGGAAAACAGGTTCCTCTGGAATGGACTGACACATCTGGGGGACTGTTGGAGTTCCTCTCGCCTTTCCTGTGGAGAGCGCCTCCTCTTGAGATGCGACGGGAACGCCGGGAATTCTTTCCCTACGAAACAGGGAAAGGATCCCTCATCTCGAGCTAGGAGGCGGAAACGGGGCTCCCCTGGATGTGTGCGGGACCCCACGTGCTTCCTCTCGAGTGGAGACGGGTATGTCGGGGAACTTCTTGAGTTGCAGCAAGGGTGTGAAGGAACCTTTGGAAGTTCCAGTGGTTAGATGTGATTGGTCTCGAGAAGCCTCAGCGGAAATGGGCCTCATCTCGCCTGGAGGGCAAAACCTCCTGGATTTTCTCGAGTTGCCGCAGGTGCTCTCGACTTAAGACGGGGACCTCAGGGACCCGCTCTGGTGGCCTCAGGAAAGGCCAGTCCCCATGCGAGTTCCTCGGGGTCCTCTCGGGATTCCTCTCCCGTCAATGCCGGGGCCTAAGACCTTGTGTGGAGTCGGGGCCGGAACCTGAGGATTCCTCTCCAGTGCTGACATGGATCTTGGGGTACTTCTGGAGTCTCCCCAGGGGAGTCAGTCCTCGTCTCGAATGCGGGCATGCACTTGCGCTTTCCTCCAGAGCGGTAGCAGCAGTGTCACGCAGTCCGCGGCGTGGATCAAAGGATCTATGGTTTTCCCTCGAGTCTTTCCCACGAGTCTTTCCCACAGGGCTGTCCCACGTGCACACGTGGTGGGAGTCGATCCTCGGCTTGAACGTCAAGGCAGGGCAGGGAAAACAGGTTCCTCTGGAATGGACTGACACATCTGGGGGACTCTTGGAATGGTGGCACGACCCTGGAGTTCCTCTCGCCTTTCCTGTGGAGAGCGCCTCCTCTTGAGATGCGACGGGAACGCCGGGAATTCTTTCCCTACGAAACAGGGAAAGGATCCCTCATCTCGAGCTAGGAGGCGGAAACGGAGCACCCCTGGATGTTTGCGGGACCCCACGTGCTTCCTCTCGAATGGAGACAGGTATGTCGGGGAACTTCTTGAGTTGCAGCAACGGTGTGAAGGACCCTTTGGAAGTTCCAGTGGTTAGATGTGATTGGCCTCGAGAAGCCTCAGCGGAAATGGGCCTCATCTCGCCTGGAGGGCAAAACCTACTGGATTTTCTCGAGTTGCGGCAGGTGCTCTCGACTTACGACGGGGACCTCAGGGACCCGCTCTGGTGGCCTCAGGAAAGGCCAGTCCCCATGCGAGTTCCTGGGGGGCCTCTCGGGATTCCTCTCCCGTCGATGCCGGGGCCTAAGACCTTGTGTGGAGTCGGGGCCGGAACCTGAGGATTCCTCTCCAGTGCTGACATTAATCTTGGTGTACTTCTGGAGTCTCCCCAGGGGAGTCAGTCCTCGTCTCGAATGCGGGCATGCACTTGCGCTTTCCTCCAGAGCGGTAGCAGCAGTGTCACGCAGTCTGCCGCGTGGATCAAAGGATCTATGGTTTTCCCTCGAGTCTTTCCCACGAGGCTTTCCCACGAGGCTTTCCCACAGGGCTGTCCCACGTGCACACGTGGTGGGAGTCGATCCTCGGCTTGAACGTCAAGGCAGTGCAGGGAAAACAGGTTCCTCTGGAATGGGCTGACACATCTGGGGGACTCTTGGAATGGTGGCACGACCCTGGAGTTCCTCTCGCCTTTCCTGTGAAGAGCGCCTCCTCTTGAGATGCGACGGGAACGCCGGGAATTCTTTCCCTACGAAACAGGGAAAGGATCCCTCATCTCGAGCTAGGAGGCGGAAACGGGGCTCCACTGGATGTGTGCGGGACCCCACGTGCTTCCTCTCGAGTGGAGACGGGTATGTCGGGGAACTTCTTGAGTTGCAGCAACGGTGTGAAGGAACCTTTGGAAGTTCCAGTGGTTAGATGTGATTTGACTCGAGAAGCCTCAGCGGAAATGGGCCTCATCTCGCCTGGAGGGCAAAACCTCCTGGATTTTCTCGAGTTGCGGCAGGTGCTCTCGACTTACGACGGGGACCTCAGGGACCCGCTCTGGTGGCCTCAGGAAAGGCCAGTCCCCATGCGAGTTCCTCGGGTGTGTCTCGGAATTCCTCTCCCGTCAATGCCGGGGCCTAAGACCTTGTGTGGAGTCGGGGCCGGAACCTGAGGATTCCTCTCCAGTGCTGACATGGATCTTGGGGTACTTCTGGAGTCTCCCCAGGGGAGTCAGTCCTCGTCTCGAATGCGGGCATGCACTTGCGCTTTCCTCCAGAGCGGTAGCAGCAGTGGCACGCAGTCCGCCGCGTGGATCAAAGGATCTATGGTTTTCCCTCGAGTCTTTCCCACGAGGCTTTCCCACAGGGCTGTCCCACGTGCACACGTGGTGGGAGTCGATCCTCGGCTTGAACGTCAAGGCAGGGCAGGGAAAACAGGTTCCTCTGGAATGGACTGACACATCTGGGGGACTCTTGGAATGGTGGCACGACCCTGGAGTTCCTCTCGCCTTTCCTGTGGAGAGCGCCTCCTCTTGAGATGCGACGGGAACGCCGGGAATTCTTTCCCTCCGAAACAGGGAAAGGATCCCTCATCTCGAGCTAGGAGGCGGAAAATGGGCTCCCCTGGATGTGTGCGGGACCCCACGTGCTTCCTCTCGAGTGGAGACGGGTATGTCTGGGAACTTCTTGAGTTGCAGCAACGGTGTGAAGGACCCTTTGGAAGTTCCAGTGGTTAGATGTGATTGGCCTCGAGAAGCCTCAGCGGAAATGGGCCTCATCTCGCCTGGAGGGCAAAACCTCCTGGATTTTCTCGAGTTGCGGCAGGTGCTCTCGACTTACGACGGGGACCTCAGGGACCCGCTCTTGTGGCCTCAGGAAAGGCCAGTCCCCATGCGAGTTCCTCGGGGGTGTCTCGGGATTCCTCTCCCGTCGATGCCGGGGCCTAAGACCTTGTGTGGAGTCGGGGCCGGAACCTGAGGATTCCTCTCCAGTGCTGACATGGATCTTGGGGTACTTCTGGAGTCTCCCCAGGGGAGTCAGTCCTCGTCTCGAATGCGGGCATGCACTTGCGCTTTCCTCCAGAGCGGTAGCAGCAGTGGCACGCAGTCCGCCGCGTGGATCAAAGGATCTATGGTTTTCCCTCGAGTCTTTCCCACGAGGCTTTCCCACAGGGCTGTCCCACGTGCACACGTGGTGGGAGTCGATCCTCGGCTTGAACGTCAAGGCAGTGCAGGGAAAACAGGTTCCTCTGGAATGGACTGACACATCTGGGGGACTCTTGGAATGGTGGCACGACCCGGGAGTTCCTCTCGCCTTTCCTGTGGAGAGCGCCTCCTCTTGAGATGCGACGGGAACGCCGGGAATTCTTTCCCTACGAAACAGGGAAAGGATCCCTCATCTCGAGGTAGGAGGCGGAAACGAGGCTCCCCTGGATGTCTGCGGGACACCACGTGCTTCCTCTCGAGTGGAGACGGGTATGTCGGGGAACTTCTTGAGTTGCAGCAACGGTGTGAAGGACCCTTTGGAAGTTCCAGTGGTTAGATGTGATTGGCCTCGAGAAGCCTCAGCGGAAATGGGCCTCATCTCGCCTGGAGGGCAAAACCTCCTGGATTTTCTCGAGTTGCGGCAGGTGCTCTCGACTTACGACGGGGACCTCAGGGACCCGCTCTGGTGGCCTCAGGAAAGGCCAGTCCCCATGCGAGTTCCTCGGGGGCCTCTCGGGATTCCTCTCCCGTCGATGCCGGGGCCTAAGACCTTGTGTGGAGTCGGGGCCGGAACCTGAGGATTCCTCTCCAGTGCTGACATGGATCTTGGGGTACTTCTGGAGTCTCCCCAGGGGAGTCAGTTCTCGTCTCGAATGCGGGCATGCACTTGCGCTTTCCTCCACAGCGGTAGCAGCAGTGTCACGCAGTCCGCCGCGTGGATCAAAGGATCTATGGTTTTCCCTCGAGTCTTTCCCAAGAGGCTTTCCCACGAGGCTTTCCCACAGGGCTGTCCCACGTGCACACGTGGTGGGAGTCGATCCTCGGCTTCAACGTCAAGGCAGTGCAGGGAAAACAGGTTCCTCTGGAATGGACTGACACATCTGGGGGACTCTTGGAATGGTGGCACGACCCTGGAGTTCCTCTCGCCTTTCCTGTGGAGAGCGCCTCCTCTTGAGATGCGACGGGAACGCCGGGAATTCTTTCCCTACGAAACAGGGAAAGGATCCCTCATCTTGAGCTAGGAGGCGGAAACGGGGCTCCCCTGGATGTGTGCGGGACACCACGTGCTTCCTCTCGAGTGCAGACGGGTATGTCGGGGAACTTCTTGAGTTGCAGCAAGGGTGTGAAGGACCCTTTGGAATGTCCAGTGGTTAGATGTGATTGGCTTCGAGAAGCCTCAGCGGAAATGGGCCTCATCTCGCCTGGAGGGCAAAACCTCCTGGATTTTCTCGAGTTGCGGCAGGTGCTCTCGACTTACGACGGGGACCTCAGGGACCCGCTCTGGTGGACTCAGGAAAGGCCAGTCCCCATGCGAGTTCCTCGGGGGCCTCTCGGGATTCCTCTCCCGTCGATGCCGGGGCCTAAGACCTTGTGTGGAGTCGGGGCTGGAACCTGAGGATTCCTCTCCATTGCTGACATGGATCTTGGGGTACTTCTGGAGTCTCCTCAGGGGAGTCAGTCCTCGTCTCGAATGCGGGCATGCACTTGCGCTTTCCTCCAGAGCGGTAGCAGCAGTGTCACGCAGTTCGCCGCGTGGATCAAAGGATCTATGGTTTTCCCTCGAGTCTTTCCCACGAGGCTTTCCCACGAGGCTTTCCCACAGGGCTGTCCCACGTGCACACGTGGTGGGAGTCGATCCTCGGCTTGAACGTCAATGCAGTGCAGGGAAAACAGGTTCCTCTGGAATGGACTGACACATCTGGGGGACTCTTGGAATGGTGGCACGACCCTGGAGTTCCTCTCGCCTTTCCTGTGGAGAGCGCCTCCTCTTGAGATGCGACGGGAACGCCGGGAATTCTTTCCCTACGAAACAGGGAAAGGATCCCTCATCTCGAGCTAGGAGGCGGAAACGGGGCTCCCCTGGTTGTGTGCGGGACACCACGTGCTTCCTCTCGAGTGCAGACGGGTATGTCGGGGAACTTCTTGAGTTGCAGCAAGGGTGTGAAGGACCCTTTGGAAGTTCCAGTGGTTAGATGTGATTGGCCTCGAGAAGCCTCAGCGGAAATGGGCCTCATCTCGCCTGGAGGGCAAAACCTCCTGGATTTTCTCGAGTTGCGGCAGGTGCTCTCGACTTACGACGGGGACCTCAGGGACCCGCTCTGGTGGCCTCAGGAAAGGCCAGTCCCCATGCGAGTTCCTCGGGGGCCTCTCGGGATTCCTCTCCCGTCGATGCCGGGGCCTAAGACCTTGTGTGGAGTCGGGGCCGGAACCTGAGGATTCCTCTCCAGTGCTGACATGGATCTTGGGGTACTTCTGGAGTCTCCCCAGGGGAGTCAGTCCTCGTCTCGAATGCGGGCATGCACTTGCGCTTTCCTCCAGAGCGGTAGCAGCAGTGTCACGCAGTCTGCCGCGTGGATCAAAGGATCTATGGTTTTCCCTCGAGTCTTTCCCACGAGGCTTTCCCACGAGGCTTTCCCACAGGGCTGTCCCACGTGCACACGTGGTGGGAGTCGATCCTCGGCTTGAACGTCAAGGCAGTGCAGGGAAAACAGGTTCCTCTGGAATGGGCTGACACATCTGGGGGACTCTTGGAATGGTGGCACGACCCTGGAGTTCCTCTCGCCTTTCCTGTGGAGAGCGCCTCCTATTGAGATGCGACGGGAACGCCGGGAATTCTTTCCCTACGAAACAGGGAAAGGATCCCTCATCTCGAGCTAGGAGGCGGAAACGGGGCTCCCCTGGATGTGTGCGGGACCCCACGTGCTTCCTCTCGAGTGGAGACGGGTATGTCGGGGAACTTCTTGAGTTGCAGCAACGGTGTGAAGGACCCTTTGGAAGTTCCAGTGGTTAGATGTGATTGGCCTCGAGAAGCCTCAGCGGAAATGGGCCTCATCTCGCCTGGAGGGCAAAACCTCCTGGATTTTCTCGAGTTGCGGCAGGTGCTCTCGACTTACGACGGGGACCTCAGGGACCCGCTCTGGTGGCCTCAGGAAAGGCCAGTCCCCATGCGAGTTCCTCGGGGGCCTCTCGGGATTCCTCTCCCGTCGATGCCGGGGCCTAAGACCTTGTGTGGAGTCGGGGCCGGAACCTGAGGATTCCTCTCCAGTGCTGACATGGATCTTGGGGTACTTCTGGAGTCTCCCCAGGGGAGTCAGTCCTCGTCTCGAATGCGGGCATGCACTTGCGCTTTCCTCCAGAGCGGTAGCAGCAGTGTCACGCAGTCCGCCGCGTGGATCAAAGGATCTATGGTTTTCCCTCGAGTCTTTCCCACGAGGCTTTCCCACGAGGCTTTCCCACAGGGCTGTCCCACGTGCACACGTGGTGGGAGTCGATCCTCGGCTTCAACGTCAAGGCAGTGCAGGGAAAACAGGTTTCTCTGGAATGGACTGACACATCTGGGGGACTCTTGGAATGGTGGCACGACCCTGGAGTTCCTCTCGCCTTTCCTGTGGAGAGCGCCTCCTCTTGAGATGCGACGGGAACGCCGGGAATTCTTTCCCTACGAAACAGGGAAAGGATCCCTCATCTTGAGCTAGGAGGAGGAAACGGGGCTCCCCTGGATGTGTGCGGGACACCACGTGCTTCCTCTCGAGTGCAGACGGGTATGTCGGGGAACTTCTTGAGTTGCAGCAAGGGTGTGAAGGACCCTTTGGAATGTCCAGTGGTTAGATGTGATTGGCTTCCAGAAGCCTCAGCGGAAATGGGCCTCATCTCGCCTGGAGGGCAAAACCTCCTGGATTTTCTCGAGTTGCGGCAGGTGCTCTCGACTTACGACGGGGACCTCAGGGACCCGCTCTGGTGGACTCAGGAAAGGCCAGTCCCCATGCGAGTTCCTCGGGGGCCTCTCGGGATTCCTCTCCCGTCGATGCCGGGGCCTAAGACCTTGTGTGGAGTCGGGGCCGGAACCTGAGGATTCCTCTCCAGTGCTGACATGGATCTTGGGGTACTTCTGGAGTCTCCCCAGGGGAGTCAGTCCTCGTCTCGAATGCGGGCATGCACTTGCGCTTTCCTCCACAGCGGTAGCAGCAGTGTCACGCAGTTCGCCGCGTGGATCAAAGGATCTATGGTTTTCCCTCGAGTCTTTCCCACGAGGCTTTCCCACGAGGCTTTCCCACAGGGCTGTCCCACGTGCACACGTGGTGGGAGTCGATCCTCGGCTTGAACGTCAAGGCAGTGCAGGGAAAACAGGTTCCTCTGGAATGGACTGACACATCTGGGGGACTCTTGGAATGGTGGCACGACCCTGGAGTTCCTCTCGCCTTTCCTGTGGAGAGCGCCTCCTCTTGAGATGCGACGGGAACGCCGGGAATTCTTTCCCTACGAAACAGGGAAAGATCCCTCATCTCGAGCTAGGAGGCGGAAACGGGGCTCCCCTGGATGTGTGCGGGACACCACGTGCTTCCTCTCGAGTGCAGACGGGTATGTCGGGAAACTTCTTGAGTTGCAGCAAGGGTGTGAAGGACCCTTTGGAAGTTCCAGTGGTTAGATGTGATTGGCCTCGAGAAGCCTCAGCGGAAATGGGCCTCATCTCGCCTGGAGGGCAAAACCTCCTGGATTTTCTCGAGTTGTGGCAGGTGCTCTCGACTTACGACGGGGACCTCAGGGACCCGCTCTGGTGGCCTCAGGAAAGGCCCGTCCCCATGCGAGTTCCTCGGGGGCCTCTCGGGATTCCTCTCCCGTCGATGCCGGGGCCTAAGACCTTGTGTGTAGTCGGGGCCGGAACCTGAGGATTCCTCTCCAGTGCTGACATGGATCTTGGGGTACTTCTGGAGTCTCCCCAGGGGAGTCAGTCCTCGTCTCGAATGCGGGCATGCACTTGCGCTTTCCTCCAGAGCGGTAGCAGCAGTGTCACGCAGTCTGCCGCGTGGATCAAAGGATCTATGGTTTTCCCTCGAGTCTTTCCCACGAGGCTTTCCCACGAGGCTTTCCCACAGGGCTGTCCCACGTGCACACGTGGTGGGAGTCGATCCTCGGCTTGAACGTCAAGGCAGTGCAGGGAAAACAGGTTCCTCTGGAATGGGCTGACACATCTGGGGGACTCTTGGAATGGTGGCACGACCCTGGAGTTCCTCTCGCCTTTCCTGTGGAGAGCGCCTCCTCTTGAGATGCGACGGGAACGCCGGGAATTCTTTCCCTACGAAACAGGGAAAGGATCCCTCATCTCGAGCTAGGAGGCGGAAACGGGGCTCCCCTGGATGTGTGCGGGACCCCACGTGCTTCCTCTCGAGTGGAGACGGGTATGTCGGGGAACTTCTTGAGTTGCAGCAACGGTGTGAAGGAACCTTTGGAAGTTCCAGTGGTTAGATGTGATTTGCCTCGAGAAGCCTCAGCGGAAATGGGCCTCATCTCGCCTGGAGGGCAAAACCTCCTGGATTTTCTCGAGTTGCGGCAGGTGCTCTCGACTTACGACGGGGACCTCAGGGACCCGCTCTGGTGGCCTCAGGAAAGGCCAGTCCCCATGCGAGTTCCTCGGGGGTGTCTCGGGATTCCTCTCCCGTCAATGCCGGGGCCTAAGACCTTGTGTGGAGTCGGGGCCGGAACCTGAGGATTCCTCTCCAGTGCTGACATGGATCTTGGGGTACTTCTGGAGTCTCCCCAGGGGAGTCAGTCCTCGTCTCGAATGCGGGCATGCACTTGCGCTTTCCTCCAGAGCGGTAGCAGCAGTGTCACGCAGTCCGCCGCGTGGATCAAAGGATCTATGGTTTTCCCTCGAGTCTTTCCCACGAGGCTTTCCCACAGGGCTGTCCCACGTGCACACGTGGTGGGAGTCGATCCTCGGCTTGAACGTCAAGGCAGGGCAGGGAAAACAGGTTCCTCTGGAATGGACTGACACATCTGGGGGACTCTTGGAATGGTGGCACGACCCTGGAGTTCCTCTCGCCTTTCCTGTGGAGAGCGCCTCCTCTTGAGATGCGACGGGAACGCCGGGAATTCTTTCCCTACGAAACAGGGAAAGGATCCCTCATCTCGAGCTAGGAGGCGGAAACGGGGCTCCCCTGGATGTGTGCGGGACCCCACGTGCTTCCTCTCGAGTGGAGACGGGTATGTCTGGGAACTTCTTGAGTTGCAGCAACGGTGTGAAGGACCCTTTGGAAGTTCCAGTGGTTAGATGTGATTGGCCTGGAGAAGCCTCAGCGGAAATGGGCCTCATCTCGCCTGGAGTGCAAAACCTCCTGGATTTTCTCGAGTTGCGGCAGGTGCTCTCGACTTACGACGGGGACCTCAGGGACCCGCTCTGGTGGCCTCAGGAAAGGCCAGTCCCCATGCGAGTTCCTCGGGGGTGTCTCGGGATTCCTCTCCCGTCGATGCCGGGGCCTAAGACCTTGTGTGGAGTCGGGGCCGGAACCTGAGGATTCCTCTCCAGTGCTGACATGGATCTTGGGGTACTTCTGGAGTCTCCCCAGGGGAGTCAGTCCTCGTCTCGAATGCGGGCATGCACTTGCGCTTTCCTCCAGAGCGGTAGCAGCAGTGTCACGCAGTCCGCGGCGTGGATCAAAGGATCTATGGTTTTCCCTCGAGTCTTTCCCACGAGGCTTTCCCACAGGGCTGTCCCACGTGCACACGTGGTGGGAGTCGATCCTCGGCTTGAACGTCAAGGCAGTGCAGGGAAAACAGGTTCCTCTGGAATGGACTGACACATCTGGGGGACTCTTGGAATGGTGGCACTACCCTGGAGTTCCTCTCGCCTTTCCTGTGGAGAGCGCCTCCTCTTGAGATGCGACGGGAACGCCGGGAATTCTTTCCCTACGAAACAGGGAAAGGATCCCTCATCTCGAGGTAGGAGGCGGAAACGAGGCTCCCCTGGATGTCTGCGGGACACCACGTGCTTCCTCTCGAGTGGAGACGGGTATGTCGGGGAACTTCTTGAGTTGCAGCAACGGTGTGAAGGACCCTTTGGAAGTTCCAGTGGTTAGATGTGATTGGCCTCGAGAAGCCTCAGCGGAAATGGGCCTCATCTCGCCTGGAGGGCAAAACCTCCTGGATTTTCTCGAGTTGCGGCAGGTGCTCTCGACTTACGACGGGGACCTCAGGGACCCGCTCTGGTGGCCTCAGGAAAGGCCAGTCCCCATGCGAGTTCCTCGGGGGTGTCTCGGGATTCCTCTCCCGTCGATGCCGGGGCCTAAGACCTTGTGTGGAGTCGGGGCCGGAACCTGAGGATTCCTCTCCAGTGCTGACATGGATCTTGGGGTACTTCTGGAGTCTCCCCAGGGGAGTCAGTCCTCGTCTCGAATGCGGGCATGCACTTGCGCTTTCCTCCAGAGCGGTAGCAGCAGTGTCACCCAGTCCGCCGCGTGGATCAAAGGATCTATGGTTTTCCCTCGAGTCTTTCCCACTAGGCTTTCCCACGAGGCTTTCCCACTGGGCTGTCCCACGTGAACACGTGGTGGGAGTCGATCCTCGGCTTGAAAGTCTAGGCAGTGCAGGGAAAACAGGTTCCTGTGGAATGGACTGACACATCTGGGGGACTCTTGGAATGGTGGCAAGACCCTGGAGTTCCTCTCGCCTTTCCTGTGGAGAGCGCCTCCTCTTGAGATGCGACGAGAACGCCGGGAATTCTTTCCCTACGAAACAGGGAAAGGATCCCTCATCTCGAGATAGGAGGCGGAAACGGGCCTCCCCTGGATGTGTGCGGGACACCATGTGCTTCCTCTCGAGTGCAGACGGGTATGTCGGGGAACTTCTTGAGTTGCAGCAAGGGTGTGAAGGACCCTTTGGAAGTTCCAGTGGTTAGATGTGATTGGCCTCGAGAAGCCTCAGCGGAAATGGGCCTCATCTCGCCTGGAGGGCAAAACCTCCTGGATTTTCTCGAGTTGCGGCAGGTGCTCTCGACTTACGACGGGGGCTTAGGGACCAGCTCTGGTGGCCTCAGGAAAGGCCAGTCCCCATGCTAG
Organism: Ovis canadensis; assembly: GCF_042477335.2. Taxonomy (NCBI): domain Eukaryota; kingdom Metazoa; phylum Chordata; class Mammalia; order Artiodactyla; family Bovidae; genus Ovis; species Ovis canadensis. The sequence goes on from NC_091252.1 coordinate 8,857,724, forward strand.
TTCCTCGGGGGCCTCTCGGGATTCCTCTCCCGTCGATGCCGGGGCCTAAGACCTCGTGTGGAGTCGGGGCAGGAACCTGAGGATTCCTCTCCAGTGCTGACATGGATCTTGGGGTACTTCTGGAGTCTCCCCAGGGGAGTCAGTCCTCGTCTCGAATGCGGGCATGCACTTGCGCTTTCCTCCAGAGCGGTAGCAACAGTGTCACCCAGTCCGCCGCGTGGATCAAAGGATCTATGGTTTTCCCTCGAGTCTTTCCCACTAGGCTTTCCCACGAGGCTTTCCCACTGGGCTGTCCCACGTGAACACGTGGTGGGAGTCGATCCTCGGCTTGAACGTCTAGGCAGTGCAGGGAAAACAGGTTCCTGTGGAATGGACTGACACATCTGGGGGACTCTTGGAATGGTGGAAAGACCCTGGAGTTCCTCTCGCCTTTCCTGTGGAGAGCGCCTCCTCTTGAGATGCGACGAGAACGCCGGGAATTCTTTCCCTACGAAACAGAGAAAGGATCCCTCATCTCGAGCTAGGAGGCGGAAACGGGGCTCCCCTGGATGTGTGCGGGACCCCACGTGCTTCCTCTCGAGTGGAGACGGGTATGACGGGGAACTTCTTGAGCTGCAGCAATGGTGTGAAGGACCCTTTGGAAGTTCCAGTGGTTAGATGTGATTGGCCTCGAGAAGCCGCAGCGGAAATGGGCCTCATCTCGCCTGGAGGGCAAAACCTCCTGGATTTTCTCGAATTGCGCCAGGTGCTCTCGACTTACGACGGTAACCTCAGGGACCCGCTCTGGTGGCCTCAGGAAAGGCCTGTCCCCATGCGAGTTCCTCGGGGGCCTCTCGGGATTCCTCTCCTGTCGATGCCGGGGCCTAAGACCTTGTGTGGAGTCGGGGCCGGAACCTGAGGATTCCTCTCCAGTGCTGACATGGATCTTGGGGTGCTTCTGGAGTCTCCCCAGGGGAGTCAGTCCTCGTCTCGAATGCGGGCATGCACTTGCGCTTTCCTCCAGAGCGGTAGCAGCAGTGTCACGCAGTCCGCCTTGTGGATCAATGGATCTATGGTTTTCCCTCGAGTCTTTCCCACGAGGCTTTCCCACGAGGCTTTCCCACAGGGCTGTCCCAAGTGCACACGTGGTGGGAGTCGATCCTCGGCTTGAAAATCAAGGCAGTGCAGGGAAAACAGGTTCCTCTGCAATGGACTGACGCATCTGGGGGACTCTTGGAATGGTGGCACGACTCTGGAGTTCCTCTCGCCTTTCCTGTGGAGAGCGCCTCCTCTTGAGATGCGACGGGAACGCCGGGAATTCTTTCCCTACGAAACAGGGAAAGGATCCCTCATCTCGAGCTAGGAGGCGGAAACGGGGCTCCCCTGGATTTGTGCGGGACCCCACGTGCTTCCTCTCGAGTGGAGACGGGTATGTCGGGGAACTTCTTGAGTTGCAGCAAGGGTGTGAAGGACCCTTTGGAAGTTCCAGTGGTTAGATGTGATTGGCCTCGAGAAGCCTCAGCGGAAATGGGCCTCATCTCGCCTGCAGGGCAAAACCGCCTGGATTTTCTCGTGTTGCGGCAGGTGCTCTCGACTTACGACGGGAACCTCAGGGACCCGCTCTGGTGGCCTCAGGAAAGGCCAGTCCCCATGCGAGTTCCTCGGGGGCGTCTCGGGATTCCTCTCCCGTCGATGCCGGGGCCTAAGACCTTGTGTGGAGTCGCGGCCGGAACCTGAGGAATTCTCTCCAGTGCTGACATGGATCTTGGGGTACTTCTGGAGTCTCCCCAGGGGAGTCAGTCCTCGTCTCGAATGCGGGCATGCACTTGCGCTTTCCTCCAGAGCGGTAGCAGCAGTGTCACGCAGTCCGCCGCGTGGATCAAAGATCTATGGTTTTCCCTCGAGTCTTTCCCACGAGGCTTTCCCACGAGGCTTTCCCACAGGGCTGTCCCACGTGCACACGTGGTGGGAGTCGATCCTCGGCTTGAACGTAAAGGCAGTGCAGGGAAAACAGGTTCCTCTGGAATGGACTGACACATCTGGGGGACTCTTGGAATGGTGTCACGACCCTGGAGTTCCTCTCGCCTTTCCTGTGGAGAGCGCCTCCTCTTGAGATGCGACGGGAACGCCGGGAATTCTTTCCCTACGAAACAGGGAAAGGATCCCTCATCTCGAGCTAGGAGGCGGAAACGGGACTCCCCTGGATGTGTGCGGGACCTCACGTGCTTCCTCTCGAGTGGAGACGGGTATGTCGGGGAACTACTTGAGTTGCAGCAAGGGTGTGAAGGACCCTTTGGAAGTTCCAGTGGTTAGATGTGATTGGCCTCGAGAAGCCTCAGCGGAAATGGGTCTCATCTCGCCTGGAGGGCAAAACCTCCTGGATTTTCTCGAGTTGCGGCAGGTGCTCTCGACTTACGACGGGGACCTCAGTGACCCGCTCTGCTGGCCTCAGGACAGGCCAGTCCCCATGCGAGTTTTTCGGGGGCCTCTCGGGATTCCTCTCCCGTCGATGCCGGGGCCTAAGACCTTGTGTGGAGTCGGGGCCGGAACCTGAGGATTCCTCTCCAGTGCTGACATGGATTTTGGGGTACTTCTGGAGTCTCCCCAGGGGAGTCAGTCCTCGTCTCGAATGCGGGCATGCACTTGCGCTTTCCTCCAGAGCGGTAGCAGCAGTTTCACGCAGTCCACCGCGTGGATCAAAGGATCTATGGTTTTCCCTCGAGTCTTTCCCACGAGGCTTTCCCACGAGGCTTTCCCACAGGGCTGTCCCACGTGCACACGAGGTGGGAGTCGATCCTCGGCTTGAACGTCAAGGCAGTGCAGGGAAAACAGGTTCCTCTGGAATGGACTGACACATCTGGGGGACTCTTGGAATGGTGGCACCACCCTGGAGTTCCTCTCGCCTTTCCTGTGTAGAGCGCCTCCTCTTGAGATGCGACAGGAACGCCGGGAATTCTTTCCCTAAGAAACAGGGAAAGGATCCCTCATCTCAAGCTAGGAGGCGGAAACGGGGCTCCCCTGGATATGTGCGGGACACCACATGCTTCCTCTCGAGTGGAGACGGGTATGTCGGAGAACTTCTTGAGTTGCAGCAAGGGTGTGAAGGACCCTTTGGAAGTTCCAGTGGTTAGACGTGATTGGCCTCGAGAAGCCTCAGCGGAAATGGGCCTCATCTTGCCTGGAGGGCAAAACCTCCTGGATTTTCTCGAGTTGCGGCAGGTGCTCTCGACTTACGACGGGGACCTCAGGGACCCGCTCTGGTGGCCTCAGGAAAGGCCAGTCCCCATGCGAGTTCCTCGGGGGCCTCTCGGGATTCCTCTCCCGTCGATGCCGGGGCCTAAGACCTTGTGTGGAGTCGGGGCCGGAACCTGAGGATTCCTCTCCAGTGCTGACATGGATCTTGGGGTACTTCTGGAGTCTCCCCAGGGGAGTCAGTCCTCGTCTCGAATGCGAGCATGCACTTGCGCTTTCCTCCAGAGCGGTAGCAGCAGTGTCACGCAGTCCGCCGCGTGGATCAAAGGATCTATGGTTTTCCCTCGAGTCTTTCCCACGAGTCTTTCCCACGAGGCTTTCCCACAGGGCTGTCCCACGTGCACACGAGGTGGGAGTCGATCCTCGGCTTGAACGTCAATACAGTGCAGGGAAAACAGGTTCCTCTGGAATGGACTGACACATCTGGGGGACTCTTGGAATGGTGGCATGACCCTGGAGTTCCTCTCGCCTTTCCTGTGGAGAGCGCCTCCTCTTGAGATGCGACGGGAACGCCGGGAATTCTTTCCCTACGAAACAGGGAAAGGATCCCTCATCTCGAGCTAGGAGGCGGAAACGGGGCTCCCCTGGATGTGTGCGGGACACCACGTGCTTCCTCTCGAGTGGAGACGGGTATGTCGGGGAACTTCTTGAGTTGCAGCAAGGGTGTGAAGGACCCTTTGGAAGTTCCAGTGGTTAGATGTGATTGGCCTCGAGAAGCCTCAGCGGAAATGGGCCTCAACTCGCCTGGAGGGCAAAACCTCCTGGATTTTCTCGAGTTGCGGCAGGTGCTCTCGACTTACGACGGGGACCTCAGGGACCCGCTCTGGTGGCCTCAGGACAGGCCAGTCCCCATGCGAGTTCATCGGGGGCCTCTCGGGATTCCTCTCCCGTCGATGCCGGGGCCTAAGACCTTGTGTGGAGTCGGGGCCGGAACCTGAGGATTCCTCTCCAGTGCTGACATGGATCTTGGGGTACTTCTGAAGTCTCCCCAGGGGAGTCAGTCCTCGTCTCGAAAGCGGGCATGCACTTGCGCTTTCCTCCAGAGCGGTAGCAGCAGTGTCATGCAATCCGCCGCGTGGATCAAAGGATCTATGGTTTTCCCTCGAGTCTTTCCCCCGAGGCTTTCCCACGAGGCTTTCCCACAGGGCTGTCCCACGTGCACACGTGGTGGGAGTCGATCCTCGGCTCGAACGTCAAGGCAGTGCAGGGAAAACAGGTTCCTCTGGAATGCACTGACACATCTGGGGGACTCTTGGAATGGTGGCACGACCCTGGAGTTCCTCTCGCCTTTCCTGTGGAGAGCGCCTCCTCTTGAGATGCGACGGGAACACCGGGAATTCTTTCCCTAAGAAACAGGGAAAGGATCCCTCATCTCGAGCTAGGAGGCGGAAACGGGGCTCCCCTGGATATGTGCGGGACACCACATGCTTCCTCTCCAGTGGAGACGGGTATGTCGGGGAACTTCTTGAGTTGCAGCAAGGGTGTGAAGGACCCTTTGGAAGTTCCAGTGGTTAGACGTGATTGGCCTCGAGAAGCCTCAGCGGAAATGGGCCTCATCTTGCCTGGAGGGCAAAACCTCCTGGATTTTCTCGAGTTGCGGCAGGTGCTCTCGACTTACGACGGGGACCTCAGGGACCCGCTCTGGTGGCCTCAGGAAAGGCCAGTCCCCATGCGAGTTCCTCGGGGGCCTCTCGGGATTCCTCTCCCGTCGATGCCGGGGCCTAAGACCTTGTGTGGAGTCGGGGCCGGAACCTGAGGATTCCTCTCCAGTGCTGACATGGATCTTGGGGTACTTCTGGAGTCTCCCCAGGGGAGTCAGTCCTCGTCTCGAATGCGAGCATGCACTTGCGTTTTCCTCCAGAGCGGTAGCAGCAGTGTCACGCAGTCCGCCGCGTGGATCAAAGGATCTATGGTTTTCCCTCGAGTCTTTCCCACGAGGCTTTCCCACGAGGCTTTCCCACAGGGCTGTCCCACGTGCACACGAGGTGGGAGTCGATCCTCGGCTTGAACGTCAATACAGTGCAGGGAAAACAGGTTCCTCTGGAATGGACTGACACATCTGGGGGACTCTTGGAATGGTGGCATGACCCTGGAGTTCCTCTCGCCTTTCCTGTGGAGAGCGCCTCCTCTTGAGATGCGACGGGAACGCCGGGAATTCTTTCCCTACGAAACAGGGAAAGGATCCCTAATCTCGAGCTAGGAGGCGGAAACGGGGCTCCCCTGGATGTGTGCGGGACACCACGTGCTTCCTCTCGAGTGCAGACGGGTATGTCGGGGAACTTCTTGAGTTGCAGCAAGGGTGTGAAGGACCCTTTGGAAGTTCCAGTGGTTAGATGTGATTGGCCTCGAGGAGCCTCAGCGGAAATGGGCCTCAACTCGCCTGGAGGGCAAAACCTCCTGGATTTTCTCGAGTTGCGGCAGGTGCTCTCGACTTACGACGGGGACCTCAGGGACCCGCTCTGGTGGCCTCAGGAAAGGCCAGTCCCCATGCGAGTTCATCGGGGGCCTCTCGGGATTCCTCTCCCGTCGATGCCGGGGCCTAAGACCTTGTGTGGAGTCGGGGCCGGAACCTGAGGATTCCTCTCCAGTGCTGACATGGATCTTGGGGTACTTCTGAAGTCTCCCCAGGGGAGTCAGTCCTCGTCTCGAATGCGGGCATGCACTTGCGCTTTCCTCCAGAGCGGTAGCAGCAGTGTCATGCAATCCACCGCGTGGATCAAAGGATCTATGGTTTTCCCTCGAGTCTTTCCCCCGAGGCTTTCCCACGAGGCTTTCCCACAGGGCTGTCCCACGTGCACACGTGGTGGGAGTCGATCCTCGGCTCGAACGTCAAGGCAGTGCAGGGAAAACAGGTTCCTCTGGAATGCACTGACACATCTGGGGGACTCTTGGAATGGTGGCACGACCCTGGAGTTCCTCTCGCCTTTCCTGTGGAGAGCGCCTCCTCTTGAGATGCGACGGGAACACCGGGAATTCTTTCCCTAAGAAACAGGGAAAGGATCCCTCATCTCGAGCTAGGAGGCGGAATCGGGGCTCCCCTGGATATGTGCGGGACACCACATGCTTCCTCTCCAGTGGAGACGGGTATGTCGGGGAACTTCTTGAGTTGCAGCAAGGGTGTGAAGGACCCTTTGGAAGTTCCAGTGGTTAGACGTGATTGGCCTCGAGAAGCCTCAGCGGAAATGGGCCTCATCTTGCCTGGAGGGCAAAATCTCCTGGATTTTCTCGAGTTGCGGCAGGTGCTCTCGACTTACGACGGGGACCTCAGGGACCCGCTCTGGTGGCCTCAGGAAAGGCCAGTCCCCATGCGAGTTCCTCGGGGGCCTCTCGGGATTCCTCTCCCGTCGATGCCGGGGCCTAAGACCTTGTGTGGAGTCGGGGCCGGAACCTGAGGATTCCTCTCCAGTGCTGACATGGATCTTGGGGTACTTCTGGAGTCTCCCCATGGGAGTCAGTCCTCGTCTCGAATGCGAGCATGCACTTGCGTTTTCCTCCAGAGCGGTAGCAGCAGTGTCACGCAGTCCGCCGCGTGGATCAAAGGATCTATGGTTTTCCCTCGAGTCTTTCCCACGAGGCTTTCCCACGAGGCTTTCCCACAGGGCTGTCCCACGTGCACACGAGGTGGGAGTCGATCCTCGGCTTGAACGTCAATACAGTGCAGGGAAAACAGGTTCCTCTGGAATGGACTGACACATCTGGTTGACTCTTGGAATGGTGGCATGACCCTGGAGTTCCTCTCGCCTTTCCTGTGGAGAGCGCCTCCTCTTGAGATGCGACGGGAACGCCGGGAATTCTTTCCCTACGAAACAGGGAAAGGATCCCTCATCTCGAGCTAGGAGGCGGAAACGGGGCTCCCCTGGATGTGTGCGGGACACGACGTGCTTCCTCTCGAGTGTAGACGGGTATGTCGGGGAACTTCTTGAGTTGCAGCAAGGGTGTGAAGGACCCTTTGGAAGTTCCAGTGGTTAGATGTGATTGGCCTCGAGAAGCCTCAGCGGAAATGGGCCTCATCTCGCCTGGAGGGCAAAACCTCCTGGATTTTCTCGAGTTGCGGCAGGTGCTCTCGACTTACGACGGGGACCTCAGGGACCCGCTCTGGTGGCCTCAGGACAGGCCAGTCCCCATGCGAGTTCATCGGGGGCCTCTCGGGATTCCTCTCCCGTCGATGCCGGGGCCTAAGACCTTGTGTGGAGTCGGGGCCGGAACCTGAGGATTCCTCTCCAGTGCTGAAATGGATCTTGGGGTACTTCTGAAGTCTCCCCAGGGGAGTCAGTCCTCGTCTCGAATGCGGGCATGCACTTGCACTTTCCTCCAGAGCGGTAGCAGCAGTGTCACGCAGTCCGCCCCGTGGATCAAAGGATCTATGGTTTTCCCTCGAGTCTTTCCCCCGAGGCTTTCCCACGAGGCTTTCCCACAGGGCTGTCCCACGTGCACACGTGGTGGGAGTCGATCCTCGGCTCGAACGTCAAGGCAGTGCAGGGAAAACAGGTTCCTCTGGAATGGACTGACACATCTGGGGGACTCTTGGAATGGTGGCACGACCCTGGAGTTCCTCTCGCCTTTCCTGTGGAGAGCGCCTCCTCTTGAGATGCGACGGGAACGCCGGGAATTCTTTCCCTACGAAACAGGGAAAGGATCCCTCATCTCGAGCTCGGAGGCGGAAACGGGGCTCCCTTGGATGTGTGCGGGACCCCACGTGCTTCCTCTCGAGTGGAGACGGGTATGTCGGGGAACTTCTTGAGTTGCAGCAATGGTGTGAAGGACCCTTTGGAAGTTCCAGTGGTTAGATGTCATTGGCCTCGAGAAGCCTCAGCGGAAATGGGCCTCATCTCGCCTGGAGGGCAAAACCTCCTGGATTTTCTCGAGTTGCGGCAGGTGCTCTCGACTTACGACGGGGACCTCAGGGACCCGCTCTGGTGGCCTCAGGAAAGGCCAGTCCCCATGCGAGTTCCTCGGGGGCCTCTCGGGATTCCTCTCCCGTCGATGCCGGGGCCTAAGACCTTGTGTGGAGTCGGGGCCGGAACCTGAGGATTCCTCTCCAGTGCTGACATGGATCTTGGGGTACTTCTGGAGTCTCCCCAGGGGAGTCAGTCCTCGTCTCGAATGCGGGCATGCATTGCGCTTTCTCCAGAGCGGTAGCAGCAGTGTCACGCAGTCCGCCGCGTGGATCAAAGTATCTATGGTTTTCCCTCGAGTCTTTCCCACGAGGCTTTCCCACGAGGCTTTCCCACAGGGCTGTCCCACATGCACACGTGGTGGGAGTCGATCCTCGGCTTGAACGTCAAGGCAGTGCAGGGAAAACAGGTTCCTCTGGAATGGACTGACACATCTGGGGGACTCTTGGAATGGTGGCACGACCCTGGAATTCCTCTCGCCTTTCCTGTGGAGAGCGCCTCCTCTTGAGATGCGACGGGAACGCCGGGAATTCTTTCCCTACGAAACAGGGAAAGGATCCCTCATCTCGAGCTAGGAGGCGGAAACGGGGCTCCCCTGGATGTGTGCGGGACACCACGTGCTTCCTCTCGAGTGGAGACGGGTATGTCGGGGAACTTCTTGAGTTGCAGCAAGGGTGTGAAGGACCCTTTGGAAGTTCCAGTGGTTAGATGTGATTGGCCTCGAGAAGCCTCAGCGGAAATGGGCCTCATCTCGCCTGGAGGGCAAAACCTCCTGGATTTTCTCGAGTTGCGGCAGGTGCTCTCGACTTACGACGGGGACCTCAGGGATACGCTCTGGTGGCCTCAGGAAAGGCCTGTCCCCATGCGAGTTCCTCGGGGGCCTCTCGGGATTCCTCTCCCGTCGATGCCGGGGCCTAAGACCTTGTGTGGAGTCGGGGCCGGAACCTGAGGATTCCTCTCCAGTGCTGACATGGATCTTGGGGTACTTCTGGAGTCTCCCCAGGGGAGTCAGTCCTCGTCTCGAATGCGGGCATGCACTTGCGCTTTCCTCCAGAGCGGTAGCAGCAGTGTCACGCAGTCCGCCGCGTGGATCAAAGGATCTATGGTTTTCCCTCGAGTCTTTCCCACGAGGCTTTCCCACGAGGCTTTCCCACAGGGCTGTCCCACGTGCACACGTGGTGGGAGTCGATCCTCGGCTTGAACGTCAAGGCAGTGCAGGGAAAACAGGTTCCTCTGGAATGGACTGACACATCTGGGGGACTCTTGGAATGGTGGCACGACCCTGGAGTTCCTCTCGCCTTTCCTGTGGAGAGCGCCTCCTCTTGAGATGCGGCGGGAACGCCGGGAATTCTTTCCCTACGAAACAGGGAAAGGATCCCTCATCTCGAGCTAGGAGGCGGAAACGGGGCTCCCATGGATGTGTGCGGGACCCCACGTGCTTCCTCTCGAGTGGAGACGGGTATGTCGGGGAACTTCTTGAGTTGCAGCAATGCTGTGAAGGACCCTTTGGAAGTTCCAGTGGTTAGATGTGATTAGCCTCGAGAAGCCTCAGCGGAAATGGGCCTCATCTCGCCTGGAGGGCAAAACCTCCTGGATTTTCTCGAGTTGCGGCAGGTGCTCTCGACTTACGACGGGGACCTCAGGGACCCGCTCTGGTGGCCTCAGGAAAGGCCAGTCCCCATGCGAGTTCCTCGGGGGCCTCTCGGGATTCCTCTCCCGTTGATGCCGGGGCCTAAGACCTTGTGTGGAGTCGGGGCCGGAACCTGAGGATTCCTCTCCAGTGCTGACATGGATCTTGGGGTACTTCTGGAGTCTCCCCAGGGGAGTCAGTCCTCGTCTCGAATGAGGGCATGCACTTGCGCTTTCCTCCGGAGCGGTAGCAGTAGTGTCACTCAGTCCGCCGCGTGGATCAAAGGATGTTTGGTTTTCCCTCGAGTCTTTCCCACGAGGCTTTCCCACGAGGCTGTCCCACGTGCACACGTGGTGGGAGTCGATCCTCGGCTTGAACGTCAAGGCAGTGCAGGGAAAACAGGTTCCTCTGGAATGGACTGACACATCTGGGGGACTCTTGGAATGGTGGCACGACCCTGGAGTTCCTCTCGCCTTTCCTGTGGAGAGCGCCTCCTCTTGAGATGCGACGGGAACGCTGGGAATTCTTTCCCTACGAAACAGGGAAAGGATCCCTCATCTCGAGCTAGGAGGCGGAAACGGGGCTCCCCTGGATGTGTGCGGGACACCACGTGCTTCCTCTCGAGTGGAGACGGGTATGTCGGGGAACTTCTTGAGTTGCAGCAAGGGTGTGAAGGACCCTTTGGAAGTTCCAGTGGTTAGATGTGATTGGCCTCGAGAAGCCTCAGCGGAAATGGGCCTCATCTCGCCTGGAGGGCAAAACCTCGTGGATTTTCTCGAGTTGCGGCAGGTGCTCTCGACTTACGACGGGGACCTCAGGGACCCGCTCTGCAGCCTCAGGAAAGGCCAGTACCAATGCGAGTTCCTCGGGGGCCTCTCGGGATTCCTCTCCCGTCGATGCCGGGGCCTAAGACCTTGTGTGGAGTCGGGGCCGGAACCTGAGGATTCCTCTCCAGTGCTGACATGGATCTTGGGGTACTTCTGAAGTCTCCCCAGGGGAGTCAGTCCTCGTCTCGAATGCGGGCATGCACTTGCGCTTTCCTCCAGAGCGGTAGCAGCAGTGTCATGCAATCCGCCGCGTGGATCAAAGGATCTATGGTTTTCCCTCGAGTCTTTCCCCCGAGGCTTTCCCACGAGGCTTTCCCACAGGGCTGTCCCACGTGCACACGGGGTGGGAGTCGATCCTCGGCTCGAACGTCAAGGCAGTGCAGGGAAAACAGTTTCCTCTGGAATGCACTGACACATCTGGGGGACTCTTGGAATGGTGGCACGACCCTGGAGTTCCTCTCGCCTTTCCTGTGGAGAGCGCCTCCTCTTGAGATGCGACGGGAACACCGGGAATTCTTTCCCTAAGAAACAGGGAAAGGATCCCTCATCTCGAGCTAGGAGGCGGAAACGGGGCTCCCCTGGATATGTGCGGGACACCACATGCTTCCTCTCCAGTGGAGACGGGTATGTCGGGGAACTTCTTGAGTTGCAGCAAGGGTGTGAAGGACCCTTTGGAAGTTCCAGTGGTTAGACGTGATTGGCCTCGAGAAGCCTCAGCGGAAATGGGCCTCATCTTGCCTGGAGGGCAAAACCTCCTGGATTTTCTCGAGTTGCGGCAGGTGCTCTCGACTTACGACGGGGACCTCAGGGACCCGCTCTGGTGGCCTCAGGAAAGGCCAGTCCCCATGCGAGTTCCTCGGGGGCCTCTCGGGATTCCTCTCCCGTCGATGCCGGGGCCTAAGACCTTGTGTGGAGTCGGGGCCGGAACCTGAGGATTCCTCTCCAGTGCTGACATGGATCTTGGGGTACTTCTGGAGTCTCCCCAGGGGAGTCAGTCCTCGTCTCGAATGCGAGCATGCACTTGCGTTTTCCTCCAGAGCGGTAGCAGCAGTGTCACGCAGTCCGCCGCGTGGATCAAAGGATCTATGGTTTTCCCTCGAGTCTTTCCCACGAGGCTTTCCCACGAGGCTTTCCCACAGGGCTGTCCCACGTGCACACGAGGTGGGAGTCGATCCTCGGCTTGAACGTCAATACAGTGCAGGGAAAACAGGTTCCTCTGGAATGGACTGACACATCTGGGGGACTCTTGGAATGGTGGCATGACCCTGGAGTTCCTCTCGCCTTTCCTGTGGAGAGCGCCTCCTCTTGAGATGCGACGGGAACGCCGGGAATTCTTTCCCTACGAAACAGGGAAAGGATCCCTCATCTCGAGCTAGGAGGCGGAAACGGGGCTCCCCTGGATTTGTGCGGGACACCACGTGCTTCCTCTCGAGTGCAGACGGGTATGTCGGGGAACTTCTTGAGTTGCAGCAAGGGTGTGAAGGACCCTTTGGAAGTTCCAGTGGTTAGATGTGATTGGCCTCGAGAAGCCTCAGCGGAAATGGGCCTCAACTCGCCTGGAGGGCAAAACCTCCTGGATTTTCTCGAGTTGCGGCAGGTGCTCTCGACTTACGACGGGGACCTCAGGGACCCGCTCTGGTGGCCTCAGGACAGGCCAGTCCCCATGCGAGTTCATCGGGGGCCTCTCGGGATTCCTCTCCCGTCGATGCCGGGGCCTAAGACCTTGTGTGGAGTCGGGGCCGGAACCTGAGGATTCCTCTCCAGTGCTGACATGGATCTTGGGGTACTTCTGAAGTCTCCCCAGGGGAGTCAGTCCTCGTCTCGAATGCGGGCATGCACTTGCGCTTTCCTCCAGAGCGGTAGCAGCAGTGTCATGCAATCCGCCCCGTGGATCAAAGGATCTATGGTTTTCCCTCGAGTCTTTCTCCCGAGGCTTTCCCACGAGGCTTTCCCACAGGGCTGTCCCACGTGCACACGTGGTGGGAGTCGATCCTCGGCTCGAACGTCAAGGCAGTGCAGGGAAAACAGTTTCCTCTGGAATGCACTGACACATCTGGGGGACTCTTGGAATGGTGGCACGACCCTGGAGTTCCTCTCGCCTTTCCTGTGGAGAGCGCCTCCTCTTGAGATGCGACGGGAACACCGGGAATTCTTTCCCTAAGAAACAGGGAAAGGATCCCTCATCTCGAGCTAGGAGGCGGAATCGGGGCTCCCCTGGATATGTGCGGGACACAACATGCTTCCTCTCCAGTGGAGACGGGTATGTCGGGGAACTTCTTGAGTTGCAGCAAGGGTGTGAAGGACCCTTTGGAAGTTCCAGTGGTTAGACGTGATTGGCCTCGAGAAGCCTCAGCGGAAATGGGCCTCATCTTGCCTGGAGGGCAAAATCTCCTGGATTTTCTCGAGTTGCGGCAGGTGCTCTCGACTTACGACGGGGACCTCAGGGACCCGCTCTGGTGGCCTCAGGAAAGGCCAGTCCCCATGCGAGTTCCTCGGGGGCCTCTCGGGATTCCTCTCCCGTCGATGCCGGGGCCTAAGACCTTGTGTGGAGTCGGGGCCGGAACCTGAGGATTCCTCTCCAGTGCTGACATGGATCTTGGGGTACTTCTGGAGTCTCCCCATGGGAGTCAGTCCTCGTCTCGAATGCGAGCATGCACTTGCGCTTTCCTCCAGAGCGGTAGCAGCAGTGTCACGCAGTCCGCCGCGTGGATCAAAGGATCTATGGTTTTCCCTCGAGTCTTTCCCACGAGGCTTTCCCACGAGGCTTTCCCACAGGGCTGTCCCACGTGAACACGAGGTGGGAGTCGATCCTCGGCTTGAACGTCAATACAGTGCAGGGAAAACAGGTTCCTCTGGAATGGACTGACACATCTGGTTGACTCTTGGAATGGTGGCATGACCCTGGAGTTCCTCTCGCCTTTCCTGTGGAGAGCGCCTCCTCTTGAGATGCGACGGGAACGCCGGGAATTCTTTCCCTACGAAACAGGGAAAGGATCCCTCATCTCGAGCTAGGAGGCGGAAACGGGGCTCCCCTGGATGTGTGCGGGACACGACGTGCTTCCTCTCGAGTGCAGACGGGTATGTCGGGGAACTTCTTGAGTTGCAGCAAGGGTGTGAAGGACCCTTTGGAAGTTCCAGTGGTTAGATGTGATTGGCCTCGAGAAGCCTCAGCGGAAATGGGCCTCATCTCGCCTGGAGGGCAAAACCTCCTGGATTTTCTCGAGTTGCGGCAGGTGCTCTCGACTTACGACGGGGACCTCAGGGACCCGCTCTGGTGGCCTCAGGACAGGCCAGTCCCCATGCGAGTTCATCGGGGGCCTCTCGGGATTCCTCTCCCGTCGATGCCGGGGCCTAAGACCTTGTGTGGAGTCGGGGCCGGAACCTGAGGATTCCTCTCCAGTGCTGAAATGGATCTTGGGGTACTTCTGAAGTCTCCCCAGGGGAGTCAGTCCTCGTCTCGAATGCGGGCATGCACTTGCACTTTCCTCCAGAGCGGTAGCAGCAGTGTCACGCAGTCCGCCCCGTGGATCAAAGGATCTATGGTTTTCCCTCGAGTCTTTCCACCGAGGCTTTCCCACGAGGCTTTCCCACAGGGCTGTCCCACGTGCACACGTGGTGGGAGTCGATCCTCGGCTCGAACGTCAAGACAGTGCAGGGAAAACAGGTTCCTCTGGAATGGACTGACACATCTGGGGGACTCTTGGAATGGTGGCACGACCCTGGAGTTCCTCTCGCCTTTCCTGTGGAGAGCGCCTCCTCTTGAGATGCGACGGGAACGCCGGGAATTCTTTCCCTACGAAACAGGGAAAGGATCCCTCATCTCGAGCTAGGAGGCGGAAACGGGGCTCCCCTGGATGTGTGCGGGACCCCACGTGCTTCCTCTCGAGTGGAGACGGGTATGTCGGGGAACTTCTTGAGTTGCAGCAATGGTGTGAAGGACCCTTTGGAAGTTCCAGTGGTTAGATGTCATTGGCCTCGAGAAGCCTCAGCGGAAATGGGCCTCATCTCGCCTGGAGGGCAAAACCTCCTGGATTTTCTCGAGTTGCGGCAGGTGCTCTCGACTTACGACGGGGACCTCAGGGACCCGCTCTGGTGGCCTCAGGAAAGGCCAGTCACCATGCGAGTTCCTCGGGGGCCTCTCGGGATTCCTCTCCCGTCGATGCCGGGGCCTAAGACCTTGTGTGGAGTCGGGGCCGGAACCTGAGGATTCCTCTCCAGTGCTGACATGGATCTTGGGGTACTTCTGGAGTCTCCCCAGGGGAGTCAGTCCTCGTCTCGAATGTGGGCATGCATTGCGCTTTCTCCAGAGCGGTAGCAGCAGTGTCACGCAGTCCGCCGCGTGGATCAAAGTATCTATGGTTTTCCCTCGAGTCTTTCCCACGAGGCTTTCCCACGAGGCTTTCCCACAGGGCTGTCCCACATGCACACGTGGTGGGAGTCGATCCTCGGCTTGAACGTCAAGGCAGTGCAGGGAAAACAGGTTCCTCTGGAATGGACTGACACATCTGGGGGACTCTTGGAATGGTGGCACGACCCTGGAGTTCCTCTCGCCTTTCCTGTGGAGAGCGCCTCCTCTTGAGATGCGACGGGAACGCCGGGAATTCTTTCCCTACGAAACAGGGAAAGGATCCCTCATCTCGAGCTAGGAGGCGGAAACGGGGCTCCCCTGGATGTGTGCGGGACACCACGTGCTTCCTCTCGAGTGGAGACGGGTATGTCCGGGAACTTCTTGAGTTGCAGCAAGGGTGTGAAGGACCCTTTGGAAGTTCCAGTGGTTAGATGTGATTGGCCTCGAGAAGCCTCAGCGGAAATGGGCCTCATCTCGCCTGGAGGGCAAAACCTCCTGGATTTTCTCGAGTTGCGGCAGGTGCTCTCGACTTACGACGGGGACCTCAGGGATACGCTCTGGTGGCCTCAGGAAAGGCCTGTCCCCATGCGAGTTCCTCGGGGGCCTCTCGGGATTCCTCTACCGTCGATGCCGGGGCCTAAGACCTTGTGTGGAGTCGGGGCCGGAACCTGAGGATTCCTCTCCAGTGCTGACATGGATCCCGGGGTACTTCTGGAGTCTCCCCAGGGGAGTCAGTCCTCGTCTCGAATGCGGGCATGCACTTGCGCTTTCCTCCAGAGCGGTAGCAGCAGTGTCACGCAGTCCGCCGCGTGGATCAAAGGATCTATGGTTTTCCCTCGAGTCTTTCCCACGAGGCTTTCCCACGAGGCTTTCCCACAGGGCTGTCCCACGTGCACACGTGGTGGGAGTCGATCCTCGGCTTGAACGTCAAGGCAGTGCAGGGAAAACAGGTTCCTCTGGAATGGACTGACACATCTGGGGGACTCTTGGAATGGTGGCACGACCCTGGAGTTCCTCTCGCCTTTCCTGTGGAGAGCGCCTCCTCTTGAGATGCGGCGGGAACGCCGGGAATTCTTTCCCTACGAAACAGGGAAAGGATCCCTCATCTCGAGCTAGGAGGCGGAAACGGGGCTCCCATGGATGTGTGCGGGACCCCACGTGCTTCCTCTCGAGTGGAGACGGGTATGTCGGGGAACTTCTTGAGTTGCAGCAATGCTGTGAAGGACCCTTTGGAAGTTCCAGTGGTTAGATGTGATTAGCCTCGAGAAGCCTCAGCGGAAATGGGCCTCATCTCGCCTGGAGGGCAAAACCTCCTGGATTTTCTCGAGTTGCGGCAGGTGCTCTCGACTTACGACGGGGACCTCAGGGACCCGCTCTGGTGGCCTCAGGAAAGGCCAGTCCCCATGCGAGTTCCTCGGGGGCCTCTCGGGATTCCTCTCCCGTTGATGCCGGGGCCTAAGACCTTGTGTGGAGTCGGGGCCGGAACCTGAGGATTCCTCTCCAGTGCTGACATGGATCTTGGGGTACTTCTGGAGTCTCCCCAGGGGAGTCAGTCCTCGTCTCGAATGAGGGCATGCACTTGCGCTTTCCTCCGGAGCGGTAGCAGTAGTGTCACTCAGTCCGCCGCGTGGATCAAAGGATGTTTGGTTTTCCCTCGAGTCTTTCCCACGAGGCTTTCCCACGAGGCTGTCCCACGTGCACACGTGGTGGGAGTCGATCCTCGGCTTGAACGTCAAGGCAGTGCAGGGAAAACAGGTTCCTCTGGAATGGACTGACACATCTGGGGGACTCTTGGAATGGTGGCACCACCCTGGAGTTCCTCTCGCCTTTCCTGTGGAGAGCGCCTCCTCTTGAGATGCGACGGGAACGCCGGGAATTCTTTCCCTACGAAACAGGGATAGGATCCCTCATCTCGAGCTAGGAGGCGGAAACGGGGCTCCCCTGGATGTGTGCGGGACCCCACGTGCTTCCTCTCGAGTGGAGACGGGTATGTCGGGGAACTTCTTGAGTTGCAGCAAGGGTGTGAAGGACCCTTTGGAAGTTCCAGTGGTTAGATGTGATTGGCCTCGAGAAGCCTCAGAGGAAATGGGCCTCATCTCGCCTGGAGGGCAAAACCTCGTGGATTTTCTCGAGTTGCGGCAGGTGCTCTCGACTTACGACGGGGACCTCAGGGACCCGCTCTGGTGGCCTCAGGAAAGGCCAGTCCCCATGCGAGTTCCTCGGGGGCCTGTCGGGATTCCTCTCCCGTCGATGCCGGGGCCTAAGACCTTGTGTGGAGTCGGGGCCGGAACCTGAGGATTCCTCTCCAGTGCTGACATGGATCTTGGGGTACTTCTGGAGTCTCCCCAGGGGAGTCAGTCCTCGTCTCGAATGCGGGCATGCACTTGCGCTTTCCTCCAGAGCGGTAGCAGCAGTGTCACGCAGTCCGCCGCGTGGATCAAAGGATCTATGGTTTTCCCTCGAGTCTTTCCCACGAGGCTTTCCCACGAGGCTTTCCCACAGGGCTGTCCCACGTGCACACGTGGTGGGAGTCGATCCTCGGCTTGAACGTCAAGGCAGTGCAGGGAAAACAGGTTCCTCTGGAATGGACTGACACATCTGGGGGACTCTTGGAATGGTGTCACGACCCTGGAGTTCCTCTCGCATTTCCTGTGGAGAGCGCCTCCTCTTGAGATGCGACGGGAACGCCGGGAATTCTTTCCCTACGAAACAGGGAAAGGATCCCTCATCTCGAGCTAGGAGGCGGAAACGGGTCTCCCCTGGATGTGTGCGGGACACCACGTGCTTCCTCTCGAGTGCAGACGGGTATGTCGGGGAACTTCTTGAGTTGCAGCAACGGTGTGAAGGACCCTTTGGAAGTTCCAGTGGTTAGATGTGATTGGCCTCGAGAAGCATCAGCGGAAATGGGCCTCATCTTGCCTGGAGGGCAAAACCTCCTGGATTTTCTCGAGTTGCGGCAGGTGCTCTCGACTTACGACGGGGACCTCAGGGAACCGCTCTGGTGGCCTCAGGAAAGGCCAGTCCCCATGCGAGTTCCTCGGGGGCCTCTCGGGATTCCTCTCCAGTCGATGCCGGGGCCTAAGACCTTGTGTGGAGTCGGGGCCGGAACCTGAGGATTCCTCTCAAGTGCTGACATGGATCTTGGGGTACTTCTGGAGTCTCCCCAGGGGAGTCAGTCCTCGTCTCGAATGCGGGCATGCACTTGCGCTTTCCTCCAGAGCGGTAGCAGCAGTGTCACGCAGTCCGCCGCGTGGATCAAAGGATGTTTGGTTTTCCATCGAGTCTTTCCCACGAGGCTTTCCCATGAGGCTGTCCCACGTGCACACGTGGTGGGAGTCGATCCTCGGCTTGAACGTCAAGGCAGTGCAGGGAAAACAGATTCCTCTGGAATGGACTGACACATCTGGTGGACTCTTGGAATGGTGTCACGACCCTGGAGTTCCTCTCGCCTTTCCTTTGTAGAGCGCCTCCTCTTGAGATGCGACGGGAACGCCGGGAATTCTTTCCCTACGAAACAGGGAAAGGATCCCTCATCTCGAGCTAGGAGGCGGAAACGGGGCTCCCCTGGATGTGTGCAGGACCCCACGTGCTTCCTCTCGAGTGGAGACGGGTATGTCTGGGAACTTCTTGAGTTGCAGCAAGGGTGTGAAGGACCCTTTGGAAGTTCCAGTGGTTAGATGTGATTGGCCTCGAGAAGCCTCAGCGGAAATGGGCCTCATCTCGCCTGGAGGGCAAAACCTCCTGGATTTTCTCGAGTTGCGGCAGGTGCTCTCGACTTACGACGGGGACCTCAGGGACCCGCTCTGGTGGCCTCAGGACAGGCCAGTCCCCATGCGAGTTCATCGGGGGCCTCTCGGGATTCCTCTCCCGTCGATGCCGGGGCCTAAGACCTTGTGTGGAGTCGGGGCCGGAACCTGAGGATTCCTCTCCAGTGCTGAAATGGATCTTGGGGTACTTCTGAAGTCTCCCCAGGGGAGTCAGTCCTCGTCTCGAATGCGGGCATGCACTTGCACTTTCCTCCAGAGCGGTAGCAGCAGTGTCACGCAGTCCGCCCCGTGGATCAAAGGATCTATGGTTTTCCCTCGAGTCTTTCCCCCGAGGCTTTCCCACGAGGCTTTCCCACAGGGCTGTCCCACGTGCACACGTGGTGGGAGTCGATCCTCGGCTCGAACGTCAAGGCAGTGCAGGGAAAACAGGTTCCTCTGGAATGGACTGACACATCTGGGGGACTCTTGGAATGGTGGCACGACCCTGGAGTTCCTCTCGCCTTTCCTGTGGAGAGCGCCTCCTCTTGAGATGCGACGGGAACGCCGGGAATTCTTTCCCTACGAAACAGGGAAAGGATCCCTCATCTCGAGCTAGGAGGCGGAAACGGGGCTCCCCTGGATGTGTGCGGGACACCACGTGCTTCCTCTCGAGTGGAGACGGGTATGTCCGGGAACTTCTTGAGTTGCAGCAAGGGTGTGAAGGACCCTTTGGAAGTTCCAGTGGTTAGATATGATTGGCCTCGAGAAGCCTCAGCGGAAATGGGCCTCATCTCGCCTGGAGGGCAAAACCTCCTGGATTTTCTCGAGTTGCGGCAGGTGCTCTCGACTTACGACGGGGACCTCAGGGATACGCTCTGGTGGCCTCAGGAAAGGCCAGTCCCCATGCGAGTTCCTCGGGGGCCTCTCGGGATTCCTCTCCCGTCGATGCCGGGGCCTAAGACCTTGTGTGGAGTCGGGGCCGGAACCTGAGGATTCCTCTCCAGTGCTGACATGGATCTTGGGGTACTTCTGGAGTCTCCCCAGGGGAGTCAGTCCTCGTCTCGAATGCGGGCATGCACTTGCGCTTTCCTCCAGAGCGGTAGCAGCAGTGTCACGCAGTCCGCCGCGTGGATCAAAGGATCTATGGTTTTCCCTCGAGTCTTTCCCACGAGGCTTTCCCACGAGGCTTTCCCACAGGGCTTTCCCACGTGCACACGTGGTGGGAGTCGATCCTCGGCTTGAACGTCAAGGCAGTGCAGGAAAACAGGTTCCTCTGGAATGGACTGACACATCTGGGGGACTCTTGGAATGGTGGCACGACCCTGGAGTTCCTCTCGCGTTTCCTGTGGAGAGCGCCTCCTCTTGAGATGCGACGGGAACGCCGGGAATTCTTTCCCTACGAAACAGGGAAAGGATCCCTCATCTCGAGCTAGGAGGCGGAAACGGGGCTCCCCTGGATGTGTGCGGGACACCACGTGCTTCCTCTCGAGTGGAGACGGGTATGTCGGGGAACTTCTTGAGTTGCAGCAATGGTGTGAAGGACCCTTTGGCAGTTCCAGTGGTTAGATGTGATTGGCCTCGAGAAGCCTCAGCGGAAATGGGCCTCATCTCGCCTGGAGGGCAAAACCTCCTGGATTTTCTCGAGTTGCCGCAGGTGCTCTCGACTTACGACGGGGACCTCAGGGAACCGCTCTGGTGGCCTCAGGAAAGGCCAGTCCCCATTCGAGTTCCTCGGGGGCCTCTCGGGATTCCTCTCCCGTCGATGCCGGGGCCTAAGACCTTGTGTGGAGTCGGGGCCGGAACCTGAGGATTCCTCTCCAGTGCTGACATGGATCTTGGGGTACGTCTGGAGTTTCCCCAGGGGAGTCAGTCCTCGTCTCGAATGCGGGCATGCATTGCGCTTTCCTCCAGAGCGGTAGCAGTAGTGTCACTCAGTCCGCCGCTTGGATGAAAGGATCTTTGGTTTTCCCTCGAGTCTTTCCCACGAGGCTTTCCCACGAGTCTTTCCCACAGGGCTGTCCCACGTACACACGTGGTGGGAGTCGATCCTCGGCTTGAACGTCAAGGCAGTGCAGGGAAAACAGGTTCCTCTGGAATGGACTGACACATCTGGGGGACTCTTGGAATGGTGTCACGACCCTGGAGTTCCTCTCGCCTTTCCTGTGGAGAGCGCCTCCTCTTGAGATGCGACGGGAACGCCGGGAATTCTTTCCCTACGAAACAGGGAAAGGATCCCTCATCTCGAGCTAGGAGGCGGAAACGGGGCTCCCCTGGATGTGTGCGGGACACCACGTGCTTCCTCTCGAGTGGAGACGGGTATGTCGGGGAAATTCTTGAGTTGCAGCAATGGTGTGAAGGACCCTTTGGAAGTTCCAGTGGTTAGATGTGATTGGCCTCGAGAAGCCTCAGCGGAAATGGGCCTCATCTCGCCTGGAGGGCAAAACCTCCTGGATTTTCTCGAGTTGCGGCAGGTGCTCTCGACTTACGACGGGGACCTCAGGGACTCGCTCTGGTGGCCTCAGGAAAGGCCAGTCCCCATGCGAGTTCCTCGGGGGCGTCTCGGGATTCCTCTCCCGTAGATCCCGGGGCCTAAGACCTTGTGTGGAGTCGGGGCCGGAACCTGAGGATTCCTCTCCAGTGCTGACATGGATCTTGGGGTACTTCTGGAGTCTCCCCAGGGGCGTCAGTCCTCGTCTCGAATGCGGGCATGCACTTGCGCTTTCCTCCAGAGCGGTAGCAGCAGTGTCACGCAGTCCGCCTCGTGGATCAAAGGATCTATGGTTTTCCCTCGAGTCTTTCCCACGAGGCTTTCCCACGAGGCTTTCCCACAGGGCTGTCCCACGTGCACACGTGGTGGGAGTCGATCCTCGGCTTGAACGTCAAGGCAGTGCAGGGAAAACAGGTTCCTCTGGAATGGACTGACACATCTGGGGGACTCTTGGAATGGTGGCACGACCCTGGAGTTCCTCTCGCCTTTCCTGTGGAGAGCGCCTCCTCTTGAGATGCGACGGGAACGCCGGGAATTCTTTCCCTACGAAACAGGGAAAGGATCCCTCATCTCAAGCTAGGAGGCGGAAACGGGGCTCCCCTGGATGTGTGCGGGACCCACGTGCTTCCTCTCGAGTGGAGACGGGTATGTCAGGGAACTTCTTGAGTTGCAGCAAGGGTGTGAAGGACCCTTTGGAAGTTCCAGTGGTTAGACGTGATTAGCCTCGACAAGCCTCAGCGGAAATGGGCCTCATCGCGCCTGGAGGGCAAAACCTCCTGGATTTTCTCGAGTTGCGGCAGGTGCTCTCGACTTACGACGGGGACCTCAGGGACCCGCTCTGGTGGCCTCAGGAAAGGCCAGTCCCCATGCGAGTTCCTCGGGGGCCTCTCGGGATTCCTCTCCCGTCGATGCCGGGGCCTAAGACCTTGTGTGGAGTCGGGGCCGGAACCTGAGGATTCCTCTCCAGTGCTGACATGGATCTTGGGGTACTTCTGGAGTCTCCCCAGGGGAGTCAGTCCTCGTCTCGAATGCGGGCATGCACTTGCGCTTTCCTCCAGAGCGGTAGCAGCAGTGTCACGCAGTCCGCCGCGTGGATCAAAGGATCTATGGTTTTCCCTCGAGTCTTTCCCACGAGGCTTTCCCACGAGGCTTTCCCACAGGGCTGTCCCACGTGCACACGTGGTGGGAGTCGATCCTCGGCTTGAACGTCAAGGCAGTGCAGGGAAAACAGGTTCCTCTGGAATGGACTGACACATCTGGGGGACTCTTGGAATGGTGGCATGACCCTGGAGTTCCTCTCGCCTTTTCTGTGGAGAGCGCCTCCTCTTGAGCTGCGACGGGAACGCCGGGAATTCTTTCCCTACGAAACAGGGAAAGGATCCCTCATCTGGAGCTAGGAGGCGGAAACGGGGCTCCCCTGGATGTGTCCGGGACACTACGTGCTTCCTCTCGAGTGCAGACGGGTATGTCGGGGATCTTCTTGAGTTGCAGCAAGGGTGTGAAGGACCCTTTGGAACTTCCAGTGGTTAGATGTGATTGGCCTCGAGAAGCCTCAGCGGAAATGGGCCTCATCTCGCCTGGAGGGCAAAACCTCCTGGATTTTCTCGAGTTGCGGCAGGTGCTCTCGACTTACGACGGGGACCTCAGGGACGCGCTCTGGTGGCCTCAGGAAAGGCCAGTCCCCATGCGAGTTCCTCGGGGGCCTCTCGGGATTCCTTTCCCGTCGATGCAGGCGCCTAAGACCCTGTGTGGAGTCGGGGCCGGAACCTGAGGATTCCTCTCCAGTGCTGACATGGATCTTGGGGTACTTCTGGAGTCTCCCCAGGGGAGTCAGTCCTCGTCTCGAATGCGGGCATGCACTTGCGCTTTCCTCCAGAGCGGTAGCAGCAGTGTCACGCAGTCCGCAGCGTGGATCAAAGGATCTATGGTTTTCCCTCGAGTCTTTCCCACGAGGCTTTCCCACGAGGCTTTCCCACAGGGCTGTCCCACGTGCACACGTGGTGGGAGTCAATCCTCGGCTTGAACGTCAAGGCAGTGCAGGGAAAACAGGTTCCTCTGGAATGGACTGACACATCTGGGGGACTCTTGGAATGGTGTCTCGACCCTGGAGTTCCTCTCGCCTTTCCTGTGGAGAGCGCCTCCTCTTGAGATGCGACGGGAACGCCGGGAATTCTTTCCCTACGAAACAGGGAAAGGATCCCTCATCTCGAGCTAGGAGGTGGAAACGGGGCTCCCCTGGATGTGTGCGGGACCCCACGTGCTTCCTCTCGAGTGGAGACGGGTACGTCGGGAAACTTCTTGAGTTGCAGCAAGGGTGTGAAGGACCCTTTGGAAGTTCAAGTGGTTAGATGTGATTGGCCTCGAGAAGCCTCAGCGGAAATGGGCCTCATCTCGCATGGAGGGCAAAACCTCCTGGATTTTCTCGAGTTGCGGCAGGTGCTCTCGACTTACGACGGGGACCCCAGGGAACCGCTCTGGTGGCCTCAGGAAAGGCCAGTTCCCATGCGAGTTCCTCGGGGGCTTCTCGGGATTCCTCTCCCGTCGATGCCGGGGCCTAAGACCTTGTGTGGAGTCGGGGCCGGAACCTGAGGATTCCTCTCCAGTGTAGACATGGATCTTGGGGTACTTCTGGAGTCTCCGCAGGGGAGTCAGTCCTCGTGTCGAATGCGGGCATGCACTTGCGCTTTCCTCCAGAGCGGTAGCAGCAGTGTCACGCAGTCCTCCGCGTGGATAAAAGGATCTATTGTTTTCCCTCGAGTCTTTCCCACGAGGCTTTCCCACGAGGCTTTCCCACAGGGCTGTCCCACGTGCACACGTGGTGGGAGTCGATCCTCGGCTTGAATGTCAGGCAGTGCAGGGAAAACAGGTTCCTCTGGAATGGACTGACACATCTGGGGGACTCTTGGAATGGTGGCACGACCCTGGAGTTCCTCTCGCCTTTCCTGTGGAGCGCGCCTCCTCTTGAGATGCGACTGGAACGCCGGGAATTCTTTCCCTACGAAACAGGGAAAGGATCCCTCATCTCGAGCTAGGAGGCGGAAACGGGGCTCCCCTGGATGTGTGCGGGACCCCACGTGCTTCCTCTCGAGTGCAGACGGGTATGTCGGGGAACTTCTTGAGTTGCAGCAAGGGTGTGAAGGACCCTTTGGAAGTTCCAGTGGTTAGACGTGATTAGCCTCGAGAAGCCTCAGCGGAAATGGGCCTCATCTCGCCTGGAGGGCAAAACCTCCTGGATTTTCTCGAATTGCGGCAGGTGCTCTCGACTTACGACGGGGACCTCAGGGACCCGCTCTGGTGGCCTCAGGAAAGGCCAGTCCCCATGCGAGTTCCTCGGGGGCCTCTGGGGATTCCTCTCCCGTCGATGCCGGGGCCTAAATCCTTGTGTGGAGTCGGGGCCGGAACCTGAGGATTCCTCTCCAGTGCTGACATGGATCTTGGGGTACTTCTGGAGTCTCCCCAGGGGAGTCAGTCCTCGTCTCGAATGCGGGCATGCACTTGCGCTTTCCTCCAGAGCGGTAGCAGCAGTGTCACCCAGTCTGCCGCGTGGATCAAAGGATCTATGGTTTTCCCTCGAGTCTTTCCCACGAGGCTTTCCCACGAGGCTTTCCCACAGGGCTGTCCCACGTGCACACGTGGTGGGAGTCGATCCTCGGCTTGAAAGTCAAGGCAGTGCAGGGAAAACAGTTTCCTCTGGAATGGACTGACACATCTGGGGGACTCTTGGAATGGTGTCTCGACCCTGGAGTTCCTCTCGCCTTTCCTGTGGAGAGTGCCTCCTCTTGAGATGCGACGGGAACGCCGGGAATTCTTTCCCTACGAAACAGGGAAAGGATCCCTCATCTCGAGCTAGGAGGCGGAAACGGGGCTCCCATGGATGTGTGTGGGACACCACGTGCTTCCTCTCGAGTGGAGACGGGTATGTCGGGGAACTTCTTGAGTTGCAGCAAGGGTGTGAAGGACCCTTTGGAAGTTCCAGTGGTTACATGTGATTGGCCTCGAGAAGCCTCAGCGGAAATGGGCCTCATCTCGCCTGGAGGGCAAAACCTCCTGGATTTTCTCGAGTTGCGGCAGGTGCTCTCGACTTACGACGGGGACCTCAGGGACCCGCTCTGGTGGCCTCAGGAAAGGCCAGTCCCCATGCGAGTTCCTCGGGGGCCTCTCGGGATTCCTCTCCCTTCGATGCCGGGGCCTAAGACCTTGTGTGGAGTCGGGGCCGGAACCTGAGGATTCCTCTCCAGTGCTGACATGGATCTTGGGGTACTTCTGGAGTCTCCCCAGGTTAGTCAGTCCTCGTCTCGAATGCGGGCATGCACTTGCGCTTTCCTCCAGAGCGGTAGCAGCAGTGTCACGCAGTCCGCCGCGTGGATCAAAGGATCTATGGTTTTCCCTCGAGTCTTTCCCACGAGGCTTTCCCACGAGGCTTTCCCACAGGGCTGTCCCACGTGCACACGTGGTGGGAGTCGATCCTCGGCTGGAACGTCAAGGCAGTGCAGGGAAAACAGGTTCCTCTGGAATGGACTGACACATCTCGGGGACTCTTGGAATGGTGTCTCGACCCTGGAGTTCCTCTCGCCTTTCCTGTGGAGAGCGCCTCCTCTTGAGATGCGACGGTAACGCCGGGAATTCTTTCCCTATGAAACAGGGAAAGGATCCCTCATCTCGAGCTAGGAGGCGGAAACGGGGCTCCCCTGGATGTGTGTGGGACACCACGTGCTTCCTCTCGAGTGGAGACGGGTATGTCGGGGAACTTCTTGAGTTGCAGCAAGGGTGTGAAGGACCCTTTGGAAGTTCCAGTGGTTACATTTGATTGGCCTCGAGAAGCCTCAGCGGAAATGGGCCTCATCTCGCCTGGAGGGCAAAACCTCCTGGATTTTCTCGAGTTGCGGCAGGTGCTCTCGACTTACGACGGGGACCTCAGGGACCCGCTCTGGTGGCCTCAGGAAAGGCCAGTCCCCATGCGAGTTCCTAGGGTGCCTCTCGGGATTCCTCTCCCGTCATTGCCGGGGCCTAAGACCTTGTGTGGAGTCGGGGCCGGAACCTGAGGATTCCTCTCCAGTGCTGACATGGATCTTGGGGTACTTCTGGAGTCTCCCCAGGGGAGTCAGTCCTCCTCTCGAATGCGGGCATGCACTTGCGCTTTCCTCCAGAGCGGTAGCAGCAGTGTCACGCAGTCCGCCCCGTGGATCAAAGGATCTATGGTTTTCCCTCGAGTCTTTTCCACGAGGCTTTCCCACGAGGCTTTCCCACAGGGCTGTCCCACGTGCACACGTGGTGGGAGTCGATCCTTGGCTTGAACGTCAAGGCAGTGCAGGGAAAACAGGTTCCTCTGGAATGGACTGACACATCTGGGGGACTCTTGGAATGGTGGCACGACCCTGGAGTTCTTCTCGCCTTTCCTGTGGAGAGCGCCTCCTCTTGAGATGCGACGGGAACGCCGGGAATTCTTTCCCTACGAAACAGGGAAAGGATCCCTCATCTCGAGCTAGGAGTCGGTAACGGAGCTCCCCTGGATGTGGGCGGGACACCACGTGCTTCCTCTCGAGTGGAGACGGGTATGTCGGGGAACTTCTTGAGTTGCAGCAAGGGTGTGAAGGACCCTTTGGAAGTTCCAGTGGTTAGACGTGATTAGCCTCGAGAAGCCTCAGCGGAAATGGGCCTCATCTCGCCTGGAGGGCAAAACCTCCTGGATTTTCTCGAGTTGCGGCAGGTGCTCTCGACTTACGACGGGGACCTCAGGGACCCGCTCTGGTGGCCTCAGGAAAGGCCAGTCCCCATGCGAGTTCCTCGGGGTCCTCTCGGGATTCCTCTCCCGTCGATGCCGGGGCCTAAGACCTTGTGTGGAGTCGGGGCCGGAACCTGAGGATTCCTCTCCAGTGCTGACGTGGATCTTGGGGTACTTCTGGAGTCTCCCCAGGGGAGTCAGTCCTCCTCTCGAATGCGGGCATGCACTTGCGCTTTCCTCCAGAGGGGTAGCAGCGGTGTCACGCAGTCCGCCGCGTGGATCAAAGGATCTATGGTTTTCCCTCGAGTCTTTCCCACGAGGCTTTCCCACGAGGCTTTCCCACAGGGCTGTCCCACGTGCACACGTGGTGGGAGTCGATCCTCGGCTTGAACGTCAAGGCAGTGCAGGGAAAACAGGTTCCTCTGGAATGGACTGACACATCTGGGGGACTCTTGGAATGGTGTCTCGACCCTGGAGTTCCTCTCGCCTTTCCTGTGGAGAGCGCCTCCTCTTGAGATGCGACGGGAACGCCGGGAATTCTTTCCCTACGAAACAGGGAAAGGATCCCTCATCTCGAGCTAGGAGGCGGGAACGGGGCTCCCCTGGATGTGTGCGGGACCCCACGTGCTTCCTCTCGAGTAGAGACGGGTATGTCGGGGAACTTCTTGAGTTGCAGCAATGGTGTGAAGGACCCTTTGGAAGTTCCAGTGGTTAGATGTGATTGGCCTCGAGAAGCCTCAGCGGAAATGGGCCTCATCTCGCCTGGAGGGCAAAACCTCCTGGATTTTCTCGAGTTGCGGCAGGTGCGCTCGACTTACGACGGGGACCTCAAGGACCCGCTCTGGTGGCGTCAGGAAAGGCCAGTCCCCATGCGAGTTCCTCGGGGGCCTCTCGGGATTCCTCTCCCGTCGATGCCGGGCCTGAGACCTTGTGCGGAGTCGGGGCCGGAACCTGAGGATTCCTCTCCAGTGCTGACATGGATCTGGGGTACTTCTGGAGTCTCCCGAGGGGAGTCAGTCCTCGTCTCGAATGCGGGCATGCATTGCGCTTTCCTCCAGAGCGGTAGCAGCAGTGTCACGCAGTCCGCCGCGTGGATCAAAGGATCTATGGTTTTCCGTCGAGTCATTCCCACGAGGCTTTCCCACGAGGCTTTCCCACAGGGCTGTCCCACGTGCACACGTGGTGGGAGTCGATCCTCGGCTTGAACGTCAAGGCAGTGCAGGGAAAACAGGTTCCTCTGGAATGGACTGACACATCTGGGGGACTCTTGGAATGGTGGAACGACCCTGGAGTTCCTCTCGCCTTTCCTGTGGAGAGCGCCTCCTCTTGAGATGCGACGGGAACGCCGGGAATTCTTTCCCTACGAAACAGGGAAAGGATCCCTCATCTCGAGCTAGGAGGCGGAAACGGGGCTCCCCTGGATGTGTGCGGGACCCCACGTGCTTCCTCTCGAGTGGAGACGGGTATGTCGGGGAACTTCTTGAGTTGCAGCAAGGGTGTGAAGGACCCTTGGAAGTTCCAGTGGTTAGACGTGATTGGCCTCGAGAAGCCTCAGCGGAAATGGGTCTCATCTCGCCTGGAGGGCAAAACCTCCTGGATTTTCTCGAGTTGCGGCAGGTGCTCTCGACTTACGACGGGGACCTCAGGGACCCGCTCTGGTGGCCTCAGGAAAGGCCAGTCCCCATGCGAGTTCCTCGGGGGCCTCTCGGGATTCCTCTCCCTTCGATGCCGGGGCCTAAGACCTTGTGTGGAGTCGGGGCCGGAACCTGAGGATTCCTCTCCAGTGCTGACATGGATCTGGGGTACTTCTGGAGTCTCCCCAGGGGAGTCAGTCCTCGTCTCGAATGCGGGCATGCATTGCGCTTTCCTCCAGAGCGTTAGCAGCAGTGTCACGCAGTCCGCCGCGTGGATCAAAGGATCTATGGTTTTCCCTCGAGTCTTTCCCACGAGGCTTTCCCACGAGGCTTTCCCACAGGGCTGTCCCACGTGCACACGTGGTGGGAGTCGATCCTCGGCTTGAACCTCAAGGAATGCAGGGAAAACAGGTTCCTCTAATGGACTGACACATCTGGGGGACTCTTGGAATGGTGGCACGACCCTGGAGTTCCTCTCGCCTTTCCTGTGGAGAGCGCCTCCTCTTGAGATGCGACGGGAACGCCGGGAATTCTTTCCCTACGAAACAGGGAAAGGATCCCTCATCTCGAGCTAGGAGGCGGAAACGGGGCTCCCCTGGATGTGTGCGGGACCCCACGTGCTTCCTCTCGAGTGGAGACGGGTATGTCGGGGAACTTCTTGAGTTGCAGCAAGGGTGTGAAGGACCCTTGGAAGTTCCAGTGGTTAGACGTGATTGGCCTCGAGAAGCCTCAGCGGAAATGGGCCTCATCTCGCCTGGAGGGCAAAACCTCCTGGATTTTCTCGAGTTGCGGCAGGTGCTCTCGACTTACGACGGGGACCTCAGGGACCCGCTCTGGTGGCCTCAGGAAAGGCCAGTCCCCATGCGAGTTCCTCGGGGGCCTCTCGGGATTCCTCTCCCTTCGATGCCGGGGCCTAAGACCTTGTGTGGAGTCGGGGCCGGAACCTGAGGATTCCTCTCCAGTGCTGACATGGATCTTGGGGTACTTCTGGAGTCTCCCCAGGTTAGTCAGTCCTCGTCTCGAATGCGGGCATGCACTTGCGCTTTCCTCCAGAGCGGTAGCAGCAGTGTCACGCAGTCCGCCGCGTGGATCAAAGGATCTATGGTTTTCCCTCGAGTCTTTCCCACGAGGCTTTCCCACGAGGCTTTCCCACAGGGCTGTCCCACGTGCACACGTGGTGGGAGTCGATCCTCGGCTTGAACGTCAAGGCAGTGCAGGGAAAACAGGTTCCTCTGGAATGGACTGACACATCTGGGGGACTCTTGGAATGGTGTCTCGACCCTGGAGTTCCTCTCGCCTTTCCTGTGGAGAGCGCCTCCTCTTGAGATGCGACGGTAACGCCGGGAATTCTTTCCCTATGAAACAGGGAAAGGATCCCTCATCTCGAGCTAGGAGGCGGAAACGGGGCTCCCCTGGATGTGTGAGGGACAACACGTGCTTCCTCTCGAGTGGAGACGGGTATGTCGGGGAACTTCTTGAGTTGCAGCAAGGGTGTGAAGGACCCTTTGGAAGTTCCAGTGGTTACATTTGATTGGCCTCGAGAAGCCTCAGCGGAAATGGGCCTCATCTCGCCTGGAGGGCAAAACCTCCTGGATTTTCTCGAGTTGCGGCAGGTGCTCTCGACTTACGACGGGGACCTCAGGGACCGGCTCTGGTGGCCTCAGGAAAGGCCAGTCCCCATGCGAGTTCTTCGGGGGTCTCTCGGGATTCCTCTCCCGTCGATGCCGGGGCCTAAGACCTTGTGTGGAGTCGGGGCCGGAACCTGAGGATTCCTCTCCAGTGCTGACATGGATCTTGGGGTACTTCTGGAGTCTCCCCAGGGGAGTCAGTCCTCGTCTCGAATGCGGGCATGCACTTGCGCTTTCCTCCAGAGCGGTAGCAGCAGTGTCACGCAGTCCGCCGCGTGGATCAAAGGATCTATGGTTTTCCCTCGAGTCTTTTCCACGAGGCTTTCCCACGAGGCTTTCCCACAGGGCTGTCCCACGTGCACACGTGGTGGGAGTCGATCCTTGGCTTGAACGTCAAGACAGTGCAGGGAAAACAGGTTCCTCTGGAATGGACTGACACATCTGGGGGACTCTTGGAATGGTGGCACGACCCTGGAGTTCCTCTCGCCTTTCCTGTGGAGAGTGCCTCCTCTTGAGATGCGACGGGAACGCCGGGAATTCTTTCCCTACGAAACAGGGAAAGGATCCCTCATCTCGAGCTAGGAGTCGGTAACGGAGCTCCCCTGGATGTGGGCGGGACACCACGTGCTTCCTCTCGAGTGGAGACGGGTATGTCGGGGAACTTCTTGAGTTGCAGCAAGGGTGTGAAGGACCCTTTGGAAGTTCCAGTGGTTAGACGTGATTAGCCTCGAGAAGCCTCAGCGGAAATGGGCCTCATCTCGCCTGGAGGGCAAAACCTCCTGGATTTTCTCGAGTTGCGGCAGGTGCTCTCGACTTACGACGGGGACCTCAGGGACCCGCTCTGGTGGCCTCAGGAAAGGCCAGTCCCCATGCGAGTTCCTCGGGGTCCTCTCGGGATTCCTCTCCCGTCGATCCCGGGGCCTAAGACCTTGTGTGGAGTCGGGGCCGGAACCTGAGGATTCCTCTCCAGTGCTGACATGGATCTTGGGGTACTTCTGGAGTCTCCCCAGGGGAGTCAGTCCTCCTCTCGAATGCGGGCATGCACTTGCGCTTTCCTCCAGAGGGGTAGCAGCAGTGTCACGCAGTCCGCCGCGTGGATCAAAGGATCTATGGTTTTCCCTCGAGTCTTTCCCACGAGGCTTTCCCACGAGGCTTTCCCACAGGGCTGTCCCACGTGCACACGTGGTGGGAGTCGATCCTCGGCTTGAACGTCAAGGCAGTGCAGGGAAAACAGGTTCCTCTGGAATGGACTGACACATCTGGGGGACTCTTGGAATGGTGGAACGACCCTGGAGTTCCTCTCGCCTTTCCTGTGGAGAGCGCCTCCTCTTGAGATGCGACGGGAACGCCGGGAATTCTTTCCCTACGAAACAGGGAAAGGATCCCTCATCTCGAGCTAGGAGGCGGAAACGGGGCTCCCCTGGATGTGTGCGGGACCCCACGTGCTTCCTCTCGAGTGGAGACGGGTATGTCGGGGAACTTCTTGAGTTGCAGCAAGGGTGTGAAGGACCCTTGGAAGTTCCAGTGGTTAGACGTGATTGGCCTCGAGAAGCCTCAGCGGAAATGGGCCTCATCTCGCCTGGAGGGCAAAACCTCCTGGATTTTCTCGAGTTGCGGCAGGTGCTCTCGACTTACGACGGGGACCTCAGGGACCCGCTCTGGTGGCCTCAGGAAAGGCCAGTCCCCATGCGAGTTCCTCGGGGGCCTCTCGGGATTCCTCTCCCTTCGATGCCGGGGCCTAAGACCTTGTGTGGAGTCGGGGCCGGAACCTGAGGATTCCTCTCCAGTGCTGACATGGATCTTGGGGTACTTCTGGAGTCTCCCCAGGGGAGTCAGTCCTCGTCTCGAATGCGGGCATGCACTTGCGCTTTCCTCCAGAGCGGTAGCAGCAGTGTCACGCAGTCCGCCGCGTGGATCAAAGGATCTATGGTTTTCCCTCGAGTCTTTCCCACGAGGCTTTCCCACGAGGCTTTCCCACAGGGCTGTCCCACGTGCACACGTGGTGGGAGTCGATCCTCGGCTTGAACGTCAAGGCAGTGCAGGGAAAACAGGTTCCTCTGGAATGGACTGACACATCTGGGGGACTCTTGGAATGGTGTCTCGACCCTGGAGTTCCTCTCGCCTTTCCTGTGGAGAGCGCCTCCTCTTGAGATGCGACGGTAACGCCGGGAATTCTTTCCCTATGAAACAGGGAAAGGATCCCTCATCTCGAGCTAGGAGGCGGAAACGGGGCTCCCCTGGATGTGTGTGGGACACCACGTGCTTCCTCTCGAGTGGAGACGGGTATGTCGGGGAACTTCTTGAGTTGCAGCAAGGGTGTGAAGGACCCTTTGGAAGTTCCAGTGGTTACATTTGATTGGCCTCGAGAAGCCTCAGCGGAAATGGGCCTCATCTCGCCTGGAGGGCAAAACCTCCTGGATTTTCTCCAGTTGCGGCAGGTGCTCTCGACTTACGACGGGGACCTCAGGGACCGGCTCTGGTGGCCTCAGGAAAGGCCAGTCCCCATGCGAGTTCTTCGGGGGTCTCTCGGGATTCCTCTCCCGTCGATGCCGGGGCCTAAGACCTTGTGTGGAGTCGGGGCCGGAACCTGAGGATTCCTCTCCAGTGCTGACATGGATCTTGGGGTACTTCTGGAGTCTCCCCAGGGGAGTCAGTCCTCGTCTCGAATGCGGGCATGCACTTGCGCTTTCCTCCAGAGCGGTAGCAGCAGTGTCACGCAGTCCGCCGCGTGGATCAAAGGATCTATGGTTTTCCCTCGAGTCTTTTCCACGAGGCTTTCCCACGAGGCTTTCCCACAGGGCTGTCCCACGTGCACACGTGGTGGGAGTCGATCCTTGGCTTGAACGTCAAGGCAGTGCAGGGAAAACAGGTTCCTCTGGAATGGACTGACACATCTGGGGGACTCTTGGAATGGTGGCACGACCCTGGAGTTCCTCTCGCCTTTCCTGTGGAGAGTGCCTCCTCTTGAGATGCGACGGGAACGCCGGGAATTCTTTCCCTACGAAACAGGGAAAGGATCCCTCATCTCGAGCTAGGAGTCGGTAACGGAGCTCCCCTGGATGTGGGCGGGACACCACGTGCTTCCTCTCGAGTGGAGACGGGTATGTCGGGGAACTTCTTGAGTTGCAGCAAGAGTGTGAAGGACCCTTTGGAAGTTCCAGTGGTTAGACGTGATTAGCCTCGAGAAGCCTCAGCGGAAATGGGCCTCATCTCGCCTGGAGGGCAAAACCTCCTGGATTTTCTCGAGTTGCGGCAGGTGCTCTCGACTTACGACGGGGACCTCAGGGACCCGCTCTGGTGGCCTCAGGAAAGGCCAGTCCCCATGCGAGTTCCTCGGGGTCCTCTCGGGATTCCTCTCCCGTCGATGCCGGGGCCTAAGACCTTGTGTGGAGTCGGGGCCGGAACCTGAGGATTCCTCTCCAGTGCTGACATGGATCTTGGGGTACTTCTGGAGTCTCCCCAGGGGAGTCAGTCCTCCTCTCGAATGCGGGCATGCACTTGCGCTTTCCTCCAGAGGGGTAGCAGCAGTGTCACGCAGTCCGCCGCGTGGATCAAAGGATCTATG
Organism: Ovis canadensis; assembly: GCF_042477335.2. Taxonomy (NCBI): domain Eukaryota; kingdom Metazoa; phylum Chordata; class Mammalia; order Artiodactyla; family Bovidae; genus Ovis; species Ovis canadensis. The sequence goes on from NC_091252.1 coordinate 8,891,438, forward strand.
GTTTTCCCTCGAGTCTTTCCCACGAGGCTTTCCCACGAGGCTTTCCCACAGGGCTGTCCCACGTGCACACGTGGTGGGAGTCGATCCTCGGCTTGAACGTCAAGGCAGTGCAGGGAAAACAGGTTCCTCTGGAATGGACTGACACATCTGGGGGACTCTTGGAATGGTGTCTCGACCCTGGAGTTCCTCTCGCCTTTCCTGTGGAGAGCGCCTCCTCTTGAGATGCGACGGGAACGCCGGGAATTCTTTCCCTACGAAACAGGGAAAGGATCCCTCATCTCGAGCTAGGAGGCGGAAACGGGGCTCCCCTGGATGTGTGCGGGACCCCACGTGCTTCCTCTCGAGTAGAGACGGGTATGTCGGGGAACTTCTTGAGTTGCAGCAATGGTGTGAAGGACCCTTTGGAAGTTCCAGTGGTTAGATGTGATTGGCCTCGAGAAGCCTCAGCGGAAATGGGCCTCATCTCGCCTGGAGGGCAAAACCTCCTGGATTTTCTCGAGTTGCGGCAGGTGCGCTCGACTTACGACGGGGACCTCAAGGACCCGCTCTGGTGGCGTCAGGAAAGGCCAGTCCCCATGCGAGTTCCTCGGGGGCCTCTCGGGATTCCTCTCCCGTCGATGCCGGGCCTGAGACCTTGTGCGGAGTCGGGGCCGGAACCTGAGGATTCCTCTCCAGTGCTGACATGGATCTGGGGTACTTCTGGAGTCTCCCGAGGGGAGTCAGTCCTCGTCTCGAATGCGGGCATGCATTGCGCTTTCCTCCAGAGCGGTAGCTGCAGTGTCACGCAGTCCGCCGCGTGGATCAAAGGATCTATGGTTTTCCCTCGAGTCATTCCCACGAGGCTTTCCCACGAGGCTTTCCCACAGGGCTGTCCCACGTGCACACGTGGTGGGAGTCGATCCTCGGCTTGAACGTCAAGGCAGTGCAGGGAAAACAGGTTCCTCTGGAATGGACTGACACATCTGGGGGACTCTTGGAATGGTGGAACGACTCTGGAGTTCCTCTCGCCTTTCCTGTGGAGAGCACCTCCTCTTGAGATGCGACGGGAACGCCGGGAATTCTTTCCCTACGAAACAGGGAAAGGATCCCTCATCTCGAGCTAGGAGGCGGAAACGGGGCTCCCCTGGATGTGTGAGGGACCCCACGTGCTTCCTCTCGAGTGGAGACGGGTATGTCGGGGAACTTCTTGAGTTGCAGCAAGGGTGTGAAGGACCCTTGGAAGTTCCAGTGGTTAGACGTGATTGGCCTCGAGAAGCCTCAGCGGAAATGGGCCTCATCTCGCCTGGAGGGCAAAACCTCCTGGATTTTCTCGAGTTGCGGCAGGTGCTCTCGACTTACGACGGGGACCTCAGGGACCCGCTCTGGTGGCCTCAGGAAAGGCCAGTCCCCATGCGAGTTCCTCGGGGGCCTCTCGGGATTCCTCTCCCTTCGATGCCGGGGCCTAAGACCTTGTGTGGAGTCGGGGCCGGAACCTGAGGATTCCTCTCCAGTGCTGACATGGATCTGGGGTACTTCTGGAGTCTCCCCAGGGGAGTCAGTCCTCGTCTCGAATGCGGGCATGCATTGCGCTTTCCTCCAGAGCGGTAGCAGCAGTGTCACGCAGTCCGCCGCGTGGATCAAAGGATCTATGGTTTTCCCTCGAGTCTTTCCCACGAGGCTTTCCCACGAGGCTTTCCCACAGGGCTGTCCCACGTGCACACGTGGTGGGAGTCGATCCTCGGCTTGAACGTCAAGGCAGTGCAGGGAAAACAGGTTCCTCTGGAATGGACTGACACATCTGGGGGACTCTTGGAATGGTGGAACGACCCTGGAGTTCCTCTCGCCTTTCCTGTGGAGAGCGCCTCCTCTTGAGATGCGACGGGAACGCCGGGAATTCTTTCCCTACGAAACAGGGAAAGGATCCCTCATCTCGAGCTAGGAGGCGGAAACGGGGCTCCCCTGGATGTGTGCGGGACCCCACGTGCTTCCTCTCGAGTGGAGACGGGTATGTCGGGGAACTTCTTGAGTTGCAGCAAGGGTGTGAAGGACCCTTGGAAGTTCCAGTGGTTAGACGTGATTGGCCTCGAGAAGCCTCAGCGGAAATGGGCCTCATCTCGCCTGGAGGGCAAAACCTCCTGGATTTTCTCGAGTTGCGGCAGGTGCTCTCGACTTACGACGGGGACCTCAGGGACCCGCTCTGGTGGCCTCAGGAAAGGCCAGTCCCCATGCGAGTTCCTCGGGGGCCTCTCGGGATTCCTCTCCCGTTGATGCCGGGGCCTAAGACCTTGTGTGGAGTCGGGGCCGGAACCTGAGGATTCCTCTCCAGTGCTGACATGGATCTTGGGGTACTTCTGGAGTCTCCCCAGGGGAGTCAGTCCTCGTCTCGAATGAGGGCATGCACTTGCGCTTTCCTCCGGAGCGGTAGCAGTAGTGTCACTCAGTCCGCCGCGTGGATCAAAGGATGTTTGGTTTTCCCTCGAGTCTTTCCCACGAGGCTTTCCCACGAGGCTGTCCCACGTGCACACGTGGTGGGAGTCGATCCTCGGCTTGAACGTCAAGGCAGTGCAGGGAAAACAGGTTCCTCTGGAATGGACTGACACATCTGGGGGACTCTTGGAATGGTGGCACGACCCTGGAGTTCCTCTCGCCTTTCCTGTGGAGAGCGCCTCCTCTTGAGATGCGACGGGAACGCTGGGAATTCTTTCCCTACGAAACAGGGAAAGGATCCCTCATCTCGAGCTAGGAGGCGGAAACGGGGCTCCCCTGGATGTGTGCGGGACACCACGTGCTTCCTCTCGAGTGGAGACGGGTATGTCGGGGAACTTCTTGAGTTGCAGCAAGGGTGTGAAGGACCCTTTGGAAGTTCCAGTGGTTAGATGTGATTGGCCTCGAGAAGCCTCAGCGGAAATGGGCCTCATCTCGCCTGGAGGGCAAAACCTCGTGGATTTTCTCGAGTTGCGGCAGGTGCTCTCGACTTACGACGGGGACCTCAGGGACCCGCTCTGCAGCCTCAGGAAAGGCCAGTACCAATGCGAGTTCCTCGGGGGCCTCTCGGGATTCCTCTCCCGTCGATGCCGGGGCCTAAGACCTTGTGTGGAGTCGGGGCCGGAACCTGAGGATTCCTCTCCAGTGCTGACATGGATCTTGGGGTACTTCTGGAGTCTCCCCAGGGGAGTCAGTCCTCGTCTCGAATGCGGGCATGCACTTGCGCTTTCCTCCAGAACGGTAGCAGCAGTGTCACGCAGTCCGCCGCGTGGATCAAAGGATCTATGGTTTTCCCTCGAGTCTTTCCCACGAGGCTTTCCCACGAGGCTTTCCCACAGGGCTTTCCCACGTGCACACGTGGTGGGAGTCGATCCTCGGCTTGAACGTCAAGGCAGTGCAGGGAAAACAGGTTCCTCTGGAATGGACTGACACATCTGGGGGACTCTTGGAATGGTGGCACCACCCTGGAGTTCCTCTCGCCTTTCCTGTGGAGAGCGCCTCCTCTTGAGATGCGACGGGAACGCCGGGAATTCTTTCCCTACGAAACAGGGATAGGATCCCTCATCTCGAGCTAGGAGGCGGAAACGGGGCTCCCCTGGATGTGTGCGGGACCCCACGTGCTTCCTCTCGAGTGGAGACGGGTATGTCGGGGAACTTCTTGAGTTGCAGCAAGGGTGTGAAGGACCCTTTGGAAGTTCCAGTGGTTAGATGTGATTGGCCTCGAGAAGCCTCAGAGGAAATGGGCCTCATCTCGCCTGGAGGGCAAAACCTCGTGGATTTTCTCGAGTTGCGGCAGGTGCTCTCGACTTACGACGGGGACCTCAGGGACCCGCTCTGGTGGCCTCAGGAAAGGCCAGTCCCCATGCGAGTTCCTCGGGGGCCTGTCGGGATTCCTCTCCCGTCGATGCCGGGGCCTAAGACCTTGTGTGGAGTCGGGGCCGGAACCTGAGGATTCCTCTCCAGTGCTGACATGGATCTTGGGGTACTTCTGGAGTCTCCCCAGGGGAGTCAGTCCTCGTCTCGAATGCGGGCATGCACTTGCGCTTTCCTCCAGAGCGGTAGCAGCAGTGTCACGCAGTCCGCCGCGTGGATCAAAGGATCTATGGTTTTCCCTCGAGTCTTTCCCACGAGGCTTTCCCACGAGGCTTTCCCACAGGGCTGTCCCACGTGCACACGTGGTGGGAGTCGATCCTCGGCTTGAACGTCAAGGCAGTGCAGGGAAAACAGGTTCCTCTGGAATGGACTGACACATCTGGGGGACTCTTGGAATGGTGTCACGACCCTGGAGTTCCTCTCGCATTTCCTGTGGAGAGCGCCTCCTCTTGAGATGCGACGGGAACGCCGGGAATTCTTTCCCTACGAAACAGGGAAAGGATCCCTCATCTCGAGCTAGGAGGCGGAAACGGGTCTCCCCTGGATGTGTGCGGGACACCACGTGCTTCCTCTCGAGTGCAGACGGGTATGTCGGGGAACTTCTTGAGTTGCAGCAACGGTGTGAAGGACCCTTTGGAAGTTCCAGTGGTTAGATGTGATTGGCCTCGAGAAGCATCAGCGGAAATGGGCCTCATCTTGCCTGGAGGGCAAAACCTCCTGGATTTTCTCGAGTTGCGGCAGGTGCTCTCGACTTACGACGGGGACCTCAGGGAACCGCTCTGGTGGCCTCAGGAAAGGCCAGTCCCCATGCGAGTTCCTAGGGGGCCTCTCGGGATTCCTCTCCAGTCGATGCCGGGGCCTAAGACCTTGTGTGGAGTCGGGGCCGGAACCTGAGGATTCCTCTCAAGTGCTGACATGGATCTTGGGGTACTTCTGGAGTCTCCCCAGGGGGGTCAGTCCTCGTCTCGAATGCGGGCATGCACTTGCGCTTTCCTCCAGAGCGGTAGCAGCAGTGTCACGCAGTCCGCCGCGTGGATCAAAGGATGTTTGGTTTTCCATCGAGTCTTTCCCACGAGGCTTTCCCATGAGGCTGTCCCACGTGCACACGTGGTGGGAGTCGATCCTCGGCTTGAACGTCAAGGCAGTGCAGGGAAAACAGATTCCTCTGGAATGGACTGACACATCTGGTGGACTCTTGGAATGGTGTCACGACCCTGGAGTTCCTCTCGCCTTTCCTTTGTAGAGCGCCTCCTCTTGAGATGCGACGGGAACGCCGGGAATTCTTTCCCTACGAAACAGGGAAAGGATCCCTCATCTCGAGCTAGGAGGCGGAAACGGGGCTCCCCTGGATGTGTGCAGGACCCCACGTGCTTCCTCTCGAGTGGAGACGGGTATGTCTGGGAACTTCTTGAGTTGCAGCAAGGGTGTGAAGGACCCTTTGGAAGTTCCAGTGGTTAGATGTGATTGGCCTCGAGAAGCCTCAGCGGAAATGGGCCTCATCTCGCCTGGAGGGCAAAACCTCCTGGATTTTCTCGAGTTGCGGCAGGTGCTCTCGACTTACGACGGGGACCTCAGGGACCCGCTCTGGTGGCCTCAGGACAGGCCAGTCCCCATGCGAGTTCATCGGGGGCCTCTCGGGATTCCTCTCCCGTCGATGCCGGGGCCTAAGACCTTGTGTGGAGTCGGGGCCGGAACCTGAGGATTCCTCTCCAGTGCTGAAATGGATCTTGGGGTACTTCTGAAGTCTCCCCAGGGGAGTCAGTCCTCGTCTCGAATGCGGGCATGCACTTGCACTTTCCTCCAGAGCGGTAGCAGCAGTGTCACGCAGTCCGCCCCGTGGATCAAAGGATCTATGGTTTTCCCTCGAGTCTTTCCCCCGAGGCTTTCCCACGAGGCTTTCCCACAGGGCTGTCCCACGTGCACACGTGGTGGGAGTCGATCCTCGGCTCGAACGTCAAGGCAGTGCAGGGAAAACAGGTTCCTCTGGAATGGACTGACACATCTGGGGGACTCTTGGAATGGTGGCACGACCCTGGAGTTCCTCTCGCCTTTCCTGTGGAGAGCGCCTCCTCTTGAGATGCGACGGGAACGCCGGGAATTCTTTCCCTACGAAACAGGGAAAGGATCCCTCATCTCGAGCTAGGAGGCGGAAACGGGGCTCCCCTGGATGTGTGCGGGACACCACGTGCTTCCTCTCGAGTGGAGACGGGTATGTCCGGGAACTTCTTGAGTTGCAGCAAGGGTGTGAAGGACCCTTTGGAAGTTCCAGTGGTTAGATATGATTGGCCTCGAGAAGCCTCAGCGGAAATGGGCCTCATCTCGCCTGGAGGGCAAAACCTCCTGGATTTTCTCGAGTTGCGGCAGGTGCTCTCGACTTACGACGGGGACCTCAGGGATACGCTCTGGTGGCCTCAGGAAAGGCCAGTCCCCATGCGAGTTCCTCGGGGGCCTCTCGGGATTCCTCTCCCGTCGATGCCGGGGCCTAAGACCTTGTGTGGAGTCGGGGCCGGAACCTGAGGATTCCTCTCCAGTGCTGACATGGATCTTGGGGTACTTCTGGAGTCTCCCCAGGGGAGTCAGTCCTCGTCTCGAATGCGGGCATGCACTTGCGCTTTCCTCCAGAGCGGTAGCAGCAGTGTCACGCAGTCCGCCGCGTGGATCAAAGGATCTATGGTTTTCCCTCGAGTCTTTCCCACGAGGCTTTCCCACGAGGCTTTCCCACAGGGCTGTCCCACGTGCACACGTGGTGGGAGTCGATCCTCGGCTTGAACGTCAAGGCAGTGCAGGGAAAACAGGTTCCTCTGGAATGGACTGACACATCTGGGGGACTCTTGGAATGGTGGCACGACCCTGGAGTTCCTCTCGCCTTTCCTGTGGAGAGCGCCTCCTCTTGAGATGCGGCGGGAACGCCGGGAATTCTTTCCCTACGAAACAGGGAAAGGATCCCTCATCTCGAGCTAGGAGGCGGAAACGGGGCTCTCATGGATGTGTGCGGGACCCCACGTGCTTCCTCTCGAGTGGAGACGGGTATGTCGGGGAACTTCTTGAGTTGCAGCAATGCTGTGAAGGACCCTTTGGAAGTTCCAGTGGTTAGATGTGATTGGCCTCGAGAAGCCTCAGCGGAAATGGGCCTCATCTCGCCTGGAGGGCAAAACCTCCTGGATTTTCTCGAGTTGCGGCAGGTGCTCTCGACTTACGACGGGGACCTCAGGGACCCGCTCTGGTGGCCTCAGGAAAGGCCAGTCCCCATGCGAGTTCCTCGGGGGCCTCTCGGGATTCCTCTCCCGTTGATGCCGGGGCCTAAGACCTTGTGTGGAGTCGGGGCCGGAACCTGAGGATTCCTCTCCAGTGCTGACATGGATCTTGGGGTATTTCTGGAGTCTCCCCAGGGGAGTCAGTCCTCGTCTCGAATGCGGGCATGCACTTGCGCTTTCCTCCGGAGCGGTAGCAGTAGTGTCACTCAGTCCGCCGCGTGGATCAAAGGATGTTTGGTTTTCCCTCGAGTCTTTCCCACGAGGCTTTCCCACGAGGCTGTCCCACGTGCACACGTGGTGGGAGTCGATCCTCGGCTTGAACGTCAACGCAGTGCAGGGAAAACAGGTTCCTCTGGAATGGACTGACACATCTGGGGGACTCTTGGAATGGTGTCACGACCCTGGAGTTCCTCTCGCATTTCCGGTTGAGAGCGCCTCCTCTTGAGATGCGACGGGAACGCCGGGAATTCTTTCCTTACGAAACAGGGAAAGGATCCCTCATCTCGAGCTAGGAGGCGGAAACGGGGCTCCCCTGGATGTGTGCGGGACCCACGTGCTTCCTCTCGAGTGGAGACGAGTATGTCGGGGAACTTCTTGAGTTGCAGCAAGGGTGTGAAGGACCCTTTGGAAGTTCCAGTGGTTAGACGTGATTAGCCTCGAGAAGCCTCAGCGGAAATGGGCCTCATCTCGCCTGGAGGGCAAAACCTCGTGGATTTTCTCGAGTTGCGGCAGGTGCTCTCGACTTACGACGGAGACCTCAGGGACCCGCTCTGGTGGCCTCAGAAAAGGCCAGTCCCCATGCGAGTTCCTCGGGGGCCTCTGGGGATTCCTCTCCCGTCGATGCCGGGGCCTAAGACCTTGTGTGGAGTCGGGGCCGGAACCTGAGGATTCCTCTCCAGTGCTGACATGGATCTTGGGGTACTTCTGGAGTCTCCCCAGGGGAGTCAGTCCTCGTCTCGAATGCGGGCATGCACTTGCGCTTTCCTCCAGAGCGGTAGCAGCAGTGTCACGCAGTCCGCCGAGTGGATCAAAGGATCTATGGTTTTCCCTCGAGTCTTTCCCACGAGGCTTTCCCACGAGGCTTTCCCACAGGGCTGTCCCACGTGCACACGTGGTGGGAGTCGATCCTCGGCTTGAACGTCAAGGCAGTGCAGGGAAAACAGGTTCCTCTGGAATCGACTGACTCATCTGAGGGACTCTTGGAATGGTGGCACGACCCTGGAGTTCCTCTCGCCTTTCCTGTGGAGAGCGCCTCCTCTTGAGATGCGAAGGGAACGCCGGGAATTCTTTCCCTACGAAACAGGGAAAGGATCCCTCATCTCGAGCTAGGAGGCGGAAACGGGGCTTCCCTGGATGTGTGCGGGACCCACGTGCTTCCTCTCGAGTGGAGACGGGTATGTCGGGGAACTTCTTGAGTTGCAGCAAGGGTGTGAAGGACCCTTTGGAAGTTCCAGTGGTTAGACGTGATTAGCCTCGAGAAGCCTCAGCGGAAATGGGCCTCATCTCGCCTGGAGGGCAAAACCTCCTGGATGTTCTCGAGTTGCGGCAGGTGCTCTCGACTTACGACGGGGACCTCAGGGTCCCGCTCTGGTGGCCTCAGGAAAGGCCAGTCCCCATGCGAGTTCCTCGGGGGCCTCTCGGGATTCCTCTCCCGTCGATGCTGGGGCCTAAGACCTTGTGTGGAGTCGGGGCCGGAACCTGAGGATTCCTCTCCAGTGCTGACATGGATCTTGGGGTACTTCTGGAGTCTCCCCAGGGGAGTCAGTCCTCGTCTCGAATGCGGGCATGCACTTGCGCTTTCCTCCAGAGCGGTAGCAGCAGTGTCACGCAGTCCGCCGTGTGGATCAAAGGATCTATGGTTTTCCCTCGAGTCTTTCCCACGAGGCTTTCCCACGAGGCTTTCCCACAGGGCTTTCCCACGTGCACACGTGGTGGGAGTCGATCCTCGGCTTGAACGTCAAGGCAGTGCAGGAAAACAGGTTCCTCTGGAATGGACTGACACATCTGGGGGACTCTTGGAATGGTGGCACGACCCTGGAGTTCCTCTCGCGTTTCCTGTGGAGAGCGCCTCCTCTTGAGATGCGACGGGAACGCCGGGAATTCTTTCCCTACGAAACAGGGAAAGGATCCCTCATCTCGAGCTAGGAGGCGGAAACGGGGCTCCCCTGGATGTGTGCGGGACACCACGTGCTTCCTCTCGAGTGCAGACGGGTATGTCGGGGAACTTCTTGAGTTGCAGCAATGGTGTGAAGGACCCTTTGGCAGTTCCAGTGGTTAGATGTGATTGGCCTCGAGAAGCCTCAGCGGAAATGGGCCTCATCTCGCCTGGAGGGCAAAACCTCCTGGATTTTCTCGAGTTGCCGCAGGTGCTCTCGACTTACGACGGGGACCTCAGGGAACCGCTCTGGTGGCCTCAGGAAAGGCCAGTCCCCATTCGAGTTCCTCGGGGGCCTCTCGGGATTCCTCTCCCGTCGATGCCGGGGCCTAAGACCTTGTGTGGAGTCGGGGCCGGAACCTGAGGATTCCTCTCCAGTGCTGACATGGATCTTGGGGTACGTCTGGAGTTTCCCCAGGGGAGTCAGTCCTCGTCTCGAATGCGGGCATGCATTGCGCTTTCCTCCAGAGCGGTAGCAGCAGTGTCACGCAGTCCGCCGCTTGGATGAAAGGATCTTTGGTTTTCCCTCGAGTCTTTCCCACGAGGCTTTCCCACGAGTCTTTCCCACAGGGCTGTCCCACGTACACACGTGGTGGGAGTCGATCCTCGGCTTGAACGTCAAGGCAGTGCAGGGAAAACAGGTTCCTCTGGAATGGACTGACACATCTGGGGGACTCTTGGAATGGTGTCACGACCCTGGAGTTCCTCTCGCCTTTCCTGTGGAGAGCGCCTCCTCTTGAGATGCGACGGGAACGCCGGGAATTCTTTCCCTACGAAACAGGGAAAGGATCCCTCATCTCGAGCTAGGAGGCGGAAACGGGGCTCCCCTGGATGTGTGCGGGACACCACGTGCTTCCTCTCGAGTGGAGACGGGTATGTCGGGGAAATTCTTGAGTTGCAGCAATGGTGTGAAGGACCCTTTGGAAGTTCCAGTGGTTAGATGTGATTGGCCTCGAGAAGCCTCAGCGGAAATGGGCCTCATCTCGCCTGGAGGGCAAAACCTCCTGGATTTTCTCGAGTTGCGGCAGGTGCTCTCGACTTACGACGGGGACCTCAGGGACCCGCTCTGGTGGCCTCAGGAAAGGCCAGTCCCCATGCGAGTTCCTCGGGGTCCTCTCGGGATTCCTCTCCCGTCGATGCCGGGGCCTAAGACCTTGTGTGGAGTCGGGGCCGGAACCTGAGGATTCCTCTCCAGTGCTGACATGGATCTTGGGGTACTTCTGGAGTCTCCCCAGGGGAGTCAGTCCTCCTCTCGAATGCGGGCATGCACTTGCGCTTTCCTCCAGAGGGGTAGCAGCAGTGTCACGCAGTCCGCCGCGTGGATCAAAGGATCTATGGTTTTCCCTCGAGTCTTTCCCACGAGGCTTTCCCACGAGGCTTTCCCACAGGGCTGTCCCACGTGCACACGTGGTGGGAGTCGATCCTCGGCTTGAACGTCAAGGCAGTGCAGGGAAAACAGGTTCCTCTGGAATGGACTGACACATCTGGGGGACTCTTGGAATGGTGTCTCGACCCTGGAGTTCCTCTCGCCTTTCCTGTGGAGAGCGCCTCCTCTTGAGATGCGACGGGAACGCCGGGAATTCTTTCCCTACGAAACAGGGAAAGGATCCCTCATCTCGAGCTAGGAGGCGGAAACGGGGCTCCCCTGGATGTGTGCGGGACCCCACGTGCTTCCTCTCGAGTAGAGACGGGTATGTCGGGGAACTTCTTGAGTTGCAGCAATGGTGTGAAGGACCCTTTGGAAGTTCCAGTGGTTAGATGTGATTGGCCTCGAGAAGCCTCAGCGGAAATGGGCCTCATCTCGCCTGGAGGGCAAAACCTCCTGGATTTTCTCGAGTTGCGGCAGGTGCGCTCGACTTACGACGGGGACCTCAAGGACCCGCTCTGGTGGCGTCAGGAAAGGCCAGTCCCCATGCGAGTTCCTCGGGGGCCTCTCGGGATTCCTCTCCCGTCGATGCCGGGCCTGAGACCTTGTGCGGTGTCGGGGCCGGAACCTGAGGATTCCTCTCCAGTGCTGACATGGATCTGGGGTACTTCTGGAGTCTCCCGAGGGGAGTCAGTCCTCGTCTCGAATGCGGGCATGCATTGCGCTTTCCTCCAGAGCGGTAGCAGCAGTGTCACGCAGTCCGCCGCGTGGATCAAAGGATCTATGGTTTTCCCTCGAGTCATTCCCACGAGGCTTTCCCACGAGGCTTTCCCACAGGGCTGTCCCACGTGCACACGTGGTGGGAGTCGATCCTCGGCTTGAACGTCAAGGCAGTGCAGGGAAAACAGGTTCCTCTGGAATGGACTGACACATCTGGGGGACTCTTGGAATGGTGGAACGACTCTGGAGTTCCTCTCGCCTTTCCTGTGGAGAGCACCTCCTCTTGAGATGCGACGGGAACGCCGGGAATTCTTTCCCTACGAAACAGGGAAAGGATCCCTCATCTCGAGCTAGGAGGCGGAAACGGGGCTCCCCTGGATGTGTGAGGGACCCCACGTGCTTCCTCTCGAGTGGAGACGGGTATGTCGGGGAACTTCTTGAGTTGCAGCAAGGGTGTGAAGGACCCTTGGAAGTTCCAGTGGTTAGACGTGATTGGCCTCGAGAAGCCTCAGCGGAAATGGGCCTCATCTCGCCTGGAGGGCAAAACCTCCTGGATTTTCTCGAGTTGCGGCAGGTGCTCTCGACTTACGACGGGGACCTCAGGGACCCGCTCTGGTGGCCTCAGGAAAGGCCAGTCCCCATGCGAGTTCCTCGGGGGCCTCTCGGGATTCCTCTCCCTTCGATGCCGGGGCCTAAGACCTTGTGTGGAGTCGGGGCCGGAACCTGAGGATTCCTCTCCAGTGCTGACATGGATCTGGGGTACTTCTGGAGTCTCCCCAGGGGAGTCAGTCCTCGTCTCGAATGCGGGCATGCATTGCGCTTTCCTCCAGAGCGGTAGCAGCAGTGTCACGCAGTCCGCCGCGTGGATCAAAGGATCTATGGTTTTCCCTCGAGTCTTTCCCACGAGGCTTTCCCACGAGGCTTTCCCACAGGGCTGTCCCACGTGCACACGTGGTGGGAGTCGATCCTCGGCTTGAACGTCAAGGCAGTGCAGGGAAAACAGGTTCCTCTGGAATGGACTGACACATCTGGGGGACTCTTGGAATGGTGGAACGACCCTGGAGTTCCTCTCGCCTTTCCTGTGGAGAGCGCCTCCTCTTGAGATGCGACGGGAACGCCGGGAATTCTTTCCCTACGAAACAGGGAAAGGATCCCTCATCTCGAGCTAGGAGGCGGAAACGGGGCTCCCCTGGATGTGTGCGGGACCCCACGTGCTTCCTCTCGAGTGGAGACGGGTATGTCGGGGAACTTCTTGAGTTGCAGCAAGGGTGTGAAGGACCCTTGGAAGTTCCAGTGGTTAGACGTGATTGGCCTCGAGAAGCCTCAGCGGAAATGGGCCTCATCTCGCCTGGAGGGCAAAACCTCCTGGATTTTCTCGAGTTGCGGCAGGTGCTCTCGACTTACGACGGGGACCTCAGGGACCCGCTCTGGTGGCCTCAGGAAAGGCCAGTCCCCATGCGAGTTCCTCGGGGGCCTCTCGGGATTCCTCTCCCGTTGATGCCGGGGCCTAAGACCTTGTGTGGAGTCGGGGCCGGAACCTGAGGATTCCTCTCCAGTGCTGACATGGATCTTGGGGTACTTCTGGAGTCTCCCCAGGGGAGTCAGTCCTCGTCTCGAATGAGGGCATGCACTTGCGCTTTCCTCCGGAGCGGTAGCAGTAGTGTCACTCAGTCCGCCGCGTGGATCAAAGGATGTTTGGTTTTCCCTCGAGTCTTTCCCACGAGGCTTTCCCACGAGGCTGTCCCACGTGCACACGTGGTGGGAGTCGATCCTCGGCTTGAACGTCAAGGCAGTGCAGGGAAAACAGGTTCCTCTGGAATGGACTGACACATCTGGGGGACTCTTGGAATGGTGGCACGACCCTGGAGTTCCTCTCGCCTTTCCTGTGGAGAGCGCCTCCTCTTGAGATGCGACGGGAACGCTGGGAATTCTTTCCCTACGAAACAGGGAAAGGATCCCTCATCTCGAGCTAGGAGGCGGAAACGGGGCTCCCCTGGATGTGTGCGGGACACCACGTGCTTCCTCTCGAGTGGAGACGGGTATGTCGGGGAACTTCTTGAGTTGCAGCAAGGGTGTGAAGGACCCTTTGGAAGTTCCAGTGGTTAGATGTGATTGGCCTCGAGAAGCCTCAGCGGAAATGGGCCTCATCTCGCCTGGAGGGCAAAACCTCGTGGATTTTCTCGAGTTGCGGCAGGTGCTCTCGACTTACGACGGGGACCTCAGGGACCCGCTCTGCAGCCTCAGGAAAGGCCAGTACCAATGCGAGTTCCTCGGGGGCCTCTCGGGATTCCTCTCCCGTCGATGCCGGGGCCTAAGACCTTGTGTGGAGTCGGGGCCGGAACCTGAGGATTCCTCTCCAGTGCTGACATGGATCTTGGGGTACTTCTGGAGTCTCCCCAGGGGAGTCAGTCCTCGTCTCGAATGCGGGCATGCACTTGCGCTTTCCTCCAGAACGGTAGCAGCAGTGTCACGCAGTCCGCCGCGTGGATCAAAGGATCTATGGTTTTCCCTCGAGTCTTTCCCACGAGGCTTTCCCACGAGGCTTTCCCACAGGGCTTTCCCACGTGCACACGTGGTGGGAGTCGATCCTCGGCTTGAACGTCAAGGCAGTGCAGGGAAAACAGGTTCCTCTGGAATGGACTGACACATCTGGGGGACTCTTGGAATGGTGGCACCACCCTGGAGTTCCTCTCGCCTTTCCTGTGGAGAGCGCCTCCTCTTGAGATGCGACGGGAACGCCGGGAATTCTTTCCCTACGAAACAGGGATAGGATCCCTCATCTCGAGCTAGGAGGCGGAAACGGGGCTCCCCTGGATGTGTGCGGGACCCCACGTGCTTCCTCTCGAGTGGAGACGGGTATGTCGGGGAACTTCTTGAGTTGCAGCAAGGGTGTGAAGGACCCTTTGGAAGTTCCAGTGGTTAGATGTGATTGGCCTCGAGAAGCCTCAGAGGAAATGGGCCTCATCTCGCCTGGAGGGCAAAACCTCGTGGATTTTCTCGAGTTGCGGCAGGTGCTCTCGACTTACGACGGGGACCTCAGGGACCCGCTCTGGTGGCCTCAGGAAAGGCCAGTCCCCATGCGAGTTCCTCGGGGGCCTGTCGGGATTCCTCTCCCGTCGATGCCGGGGCCTAAGACCTTGTGTGGAGTCGGGGCCGGAACCTGAGGATTCCTCTCCAGTGCTGACATGGATCTTGGGGTACTTCTGGAGTCTCCCCAGGGGAGTCAGTCCTCGTCTCGAATGCGGGCATGCACTTGCGCTTTCCTCCAGAGCGGTAGCAGCAGTGTCACGCAGTCCGCCGCGTGGATCAAAGGATCTATGGTTTTCCCTCGAGTCTTTCCCACGAGGCTTTCCCACGAGGCTTTCCCACAGGGCTGTCCCACGTGCACACGTGGTGGGAGTCGATCCTCGGCTTGAACGTCAAGGCAGTGCAGGGAAAACAGGTTCCTCTGGAATGGACTGACACATCTGGGGGACTCTTGGAATGGTGTCACGACCCTGGAGTTCCTCTCGCATTTCCTGTGGAGAGCGCCTCCTCTTGAGATGCGACGGGAACGCCGGGAATTCTTTCCCTACGAAACAGGGAAAGGATCCCTCATCTCGAGCTAGGAGGCGGAAACGGGTCTCCCCTGGATGTGTGCGGGACACCACGTGCTTCCTCTCGAGTGCAGACGGGTATGTCGGGGAACTTCTTGAGTTGCAGCAACGGTGTGAAGGACCCTTTGGAAGTTCCAGTGGTTAGATGTGATTGGCCTCGAGAAGCATCAGCGGAAATGGGCCTCATCTTGCCTGGAGGGCAAAACCTCCTGGATTTTCTCGAGTTGCGGCAGGTGCTCTCGACTTACGACGGGGACCTCAGGGAACCGCTCTGGTGGCCTCAGGAAAGGCCAGTCCCCATGCGAGTTCCTAGGGGGCCTCTCGGGATTCCTCTCCAGTCGATGCCGGGGCCTAAGACCTTGTGTGGAGTCGGGGCCGGAACCTGAGGATTCCTCTCAAGTGCTGACATGGATCTTGGGGTACTTCTGGAGTCTCCCCAGGGGAGTCAGTCCTCGTCTCGATTGCGGGCATGCACTTGCGCTTTCCTCCAGAGCGGTAGCAGCAGTGTCACGCAGTCCGCCGCGTGGATCAAAGGATGTTTGGTTTTCCATCGAGTCTTTCCCACGAGGCTTTCCCATGAGGCTGTCCCACGTGCACACGTGGTGGGAGTCGATCCTCGGCTTGAACGTCAAGGCAGTGCAGGGAAAACAGATTCCTCTGGAATGGACTGACACATCTGGTGGACTCTTGGAATGGTGTCACGACCCTGGAGTTCCTCTCGCCTTTCCTTTGTAGAGCGCCTCCTCTTGAGATGCGACGGGAACGCCGGGAATTCTTTCCCTACGAAACAGGGAAAGGATCCCTCATCTCGAGCTAGGAGGCGGAAACGGGGCTCCCCTGGATGTGTGCAGGACCCCACGTGCTTCCTCTCGAGTGGAGACGGGTATGTCTGGGAACTTCTTGAGTTGCAGCAAGGGTGTGAAGGACCCTTTGGAAGTTCCAGTGGTTAGATGTGATTGGCCTCGAGAAGCCTCAGCGGAAATGGGCCTCATCTCGCCTGGAGGGCAAAACCTCCTGGATTTTCTCGAGTTGCGGCAGGTGCTCTCGACTTACGACGGGGACCTCAGGGACCCGCTCTGGTGGCCTCAGGACAGGCCAGTCCCCATGCGAGTTCATCGGGGGCCTCTCGGGATTCCTCTCCCGTCGATGCCGGGGCCTAAGACCTTGTGTGGAGTCGGGGCCGGAACCTGAGGATTCCTCTCCAGTGCTGAAATGGATCTTGGGGTACTTCTGAAGTCTCCCCAGGGGAGTCAGTCCTCGTCTCGAATGCGGGCATGCACTTGCACTTTCCTCCAGAGCGGTAGCAGCAGTGTCACGCAGTCCGCCCCGTGGATCAAAGGATCTATGGTTTTCCCTCGAGTCTTTCCCCCGAGGCTTTCCCACGAGGCTTTCCCACAGGGCTGTCCCACGTGCACACGTGGTGGGAGTCGATCCTCGGCTCGAACGTCAAGGCAGTGCAGGGAAAACAGGTTCCTCTGGAATGGACTGACACATCTGGGGGACTCTTGGAATGGTGGCACGACCCTGGAGTTCCTCTCGCCTTTCCTGTGGAGAGCGCCTCCTCTTGAGATGCGACGGGAACGCCGGGAATTCTTTCCCTACGAAACAGGGAAAGGATCCCTCATCTCGAGCTAGGAGGCGGAAACGGGGCTCCCCTGGATGTGTGCGGGACACCACGTGCTTCCTCTCGAGTGGAGACGGGTATGTCCGGGAACTTCTTGAGTTGCAGCAAGGGTGTGAAGGACCCTTTGGAAGTTCCAGTGGTTAGATATGATTGGCCTCGAGAAGCCTCAGCGGAAATGGGCCTCATCTCGCCTGGAGGGCAAAACCTCCTGGATTTTCTCGAGTTGCGGCAGGTGCTCTCGACTTACGACGGGGACCTCAGGGATACGCTCTGGTGGCCTCAGGAAAGGCCAGTCCCCATGCGAGTTCCTCCGGGGCCTCTCGGGATTCCTCTCCCGTCGATGCCGGGGCCTAAGACCTTGTGTGGAGTCGGGGCCGGAACCTGAGGATTCCTCTCCAGTGCTGACATGGATCTTGGGGTACTTCTGGAGTCTCCCCAGGGGAGTCAGTCCTCGTCTCGAATGCGGGCATGCACTTGCGCTTTCCTCCAGAGCGGTAGCAGCAGTGTCACGCAGTCCGCCGCGTGGATCAAAGGATCTATGGTTTTCCCTCGAGTCTTTCCCACGAGGCTTTCCCACGAGGCTTTCCCACAGGGCTGTCCCACGTGCACACGTGGTGGGAGTCGATCCTCGGCTTGAACGTCAAGGCAGTGCAGGGAAAACAGGTTCCTCTGGAATGGACTGACACATCTGGGGGACTCTTGGAATGGTGGCACGACCCTGGAGTTCCTCTCGCCTTTCCTGTGGAGAGCGCCTCCTCTTGAGATGCGGCGGGAACGCCGGGAATTCTTTCCCTACGAAACAGGGAAAGGATCCCTCATCTCGAGCTAGGAGGCGGAAACGGGGCTCTCATGGATGTGTGCGGGACCCCACGTGCTTCCTCTCGAGTGGAGACGGGTATGTCGGGGAACTTCTTGAGTTGCAGCAATGCTGTGAAGGACCCTTTGGAAGTTCCAGTGGTTAGATGTGATTGGCCTCGAGAAGCCTCAGCGGAAATGGGCCTCATCTCGCCTGGAGGGCAAAACCTCCTGGATTTTCTCGAGTTGCGGCAGGTGCTCTCGACTTACGACGGGGACCTCAGGGACCCGCTCTGGTGGCCTCAGGAAAGGCCAGTCCCCATGCGAGTTCCTCGGGGGCCTCTCGGGATTCCTCTCCCGTTGATGCCGGGGCCTAAGACCTTGTGTGGAGTCGGGGCCGGAACCTGAGGATTCCTCTCCAGTGCTGACATGGATCTTGGGGTATTTCTGGAGTCTCCCCAGGGGAGTCAGTCCTCGTCTCGAATGCGGGCATGCACTTGCGCTTTCCTCCGGAGCGGTAGCAGTAGTGTCACTCAGTCCGCCGCGTGGATCAAAGGATGTTTGGTTTTCCCTCGAGTCTTTCCCACGAGGCTTTCCCACGAGGCTGTCCCACGTGCACACGTGGTGGGAGTCGATCCTCGGCTTGAACGTCAACGCAGTGCAGGGAAAACAGGTTCCTCTGGAATGGACTGACACATCTGGGGGACTCTTGGAATGGTGTCACGACCCTGGAGTTCCTCTCGCATTTCCGGTTGAGAGCGCCTCCTCTTGAGATGCGACGGGAACGCCGGGAATTCTTTCCTTACGAAACAGGGAAAGGATCCCTCATCTCGAGCTAGGAGGCGGAAACGGGGCTCCCCTGGATGTGTGCGGGACCCACGTGCTTCCTCTCGAGTGGAGACGAGTATGTCGGGGAACTTCTTGAGTTGCAGCAAGGGTGTGAAGGACCCTTTGGAAGTTCCAGTGGTTAGACGTGATTAGCCTCGAGAAGCCTCAGCGGAAATGGGCCTCATCTCGCCTGGAGGGCAAAACCTCGTGGATTTTCTCGAGTTGCGGCAGGTGCTCTCGACTTACGACGGAGACCTCAGGGACCCGCTCTGGTGGCCTCAGAAAAGGCCAGTCCCCATGCGAGTTCCTCGGGGGCCTCTGGGGATTCCTCTCCCGTCGATGCCGGGGCCTAAGACCTTGTGTGGAGTCGGGGCCGGAACCTGAGGATTCCTCTCCAGTGCTGACATGGATCTTGGGGTACTTCTGGAGTCTCCCCAGGGGAGTCAGTCCTCGTCTCGAATGCGGGCATGCACTTGCGCTTTCCTCCAGAGCGGTAGCAGCAGTGTCACGCAGTCCGCCGAGTGGATCAAAGGATCTATGGTTTTCCCTCGAGTCTTTCCCACGAGGCTTTCCCACGAGGCTTTCCCACAGGGCTGTCCCACGTGCACACGTGGTGGGAGTCGATCCTCGGCTTGAACGTCAAGGCAGTGCAGGGAAAACAGGTTCCTCTGGAATCGACTGACTCATCTGAGGGACTCTTGGAATGGTGGCACGACCCTGGAGTTCCTCTCGCCTTTCCTGTGGAGAGCGCCTCCTCTTGAGATGCGAAGGGAACGCCGGGAATTCTTTCCCTACGAAACAGGGAAAGGATCCCTCATCTCGAGCTAGGAGGCGGAAACGGGGCTTCCCTGGATGTGTGCGGGACCCACGTGCTTCCTCTCGAGTGGAGACGGGTATGTCGGGGAACTTCTTGAGTTGCAGCAAGGGTGTGAAGGACCCTTTGGAAGTTCCAGTGGTTAGACGTGATTAGCCTCGAGAAGCCTCAGCGGAAATGGGCCTCATCTCGCCTGGAGGGCAAAACCTCCTGGATGTTCTCGAGTTGCGGCAGGTGCTCTCGACTTACGACGGGGACCTCAGGGTCCCGCTCTGGTGGCCTCAGGAAAGGCCAGTCCCCATGCGAGTTCCTCGGGGGCCTCTCGGGATTCCTCTCCCGTCGATGCTGGGGCCTAAGACCTTGTGTGGAGTCGGGGCCGGAACCTGAGGATTCCTCTCCAGTGCTGACATGGATCTTGGGGTACTTCTGGAGTCTCCCCAGGGGAGTCAGTCCTCGTCTCGAATGCGGGCATGCACTTGCGCTTTCCTCCAGAGCGGTAGCAGCAGTGTCACGCAGTCCGCCGTGTGGATCAAAGGATCTATGGTTTTCCCTCGAGTCTTTCCCACGAGGCTTTCCCACGAGGCTTTCCCAGAGGGCTTTCCCACGTGCACACGTGGTGGGAGTCGATCCTCGGCTTGAACGTCAAGGCAGTGCAGGAAAACAGGTTCCTCTGGAATGGACTGACACATCTGGGGGACTCTTGGAATGGTGGCACGACCCTGGAGTTCCTCTCGCGTTTCCTGTGGAGAGCGCCTCCTCTTGAGATGCGACGGGAACGCCGGGAATTCTTTCCCTACGAAACAGGGAAAGGATCCCTCATCTCGAGCTAGGAGGCGGAAACGGGGCTCCCCTGGATGTGTGCGGGACACCACGTGCTTCCTCTCGAGTGCAGACGGGTATGTCGGGGAACTTCTTGAGTTGCAGCAATGGTGTGAAGGACCCTTTGGCAGTTCCAGTGGTTAGATGTGATTGGCCTCGAGAAGCCTCAGCGGAAATGGGCCTCATCTCGCCTGGAGGGCAAAACCTCCTGGATTTTCTCGAGTTGCCGCAGGTGCTCTCGACTTACGACGGGGACCTCAGGGACCCGCTCTGGTGGCCTCAGGAAAGGCCAGTCCCCATTCGAGTTCCTCGGGGGCCTCTCGGGATTCCTCTCCCGTCGATGCCGGGGCCTAAGACCTTGTGTGGAGTCGGGGCCGGAACCTGAGGATTCCTCTCCAGTGCTGACATGGATCTTGGGGTACGTCTGGAGTTTCCCCAGGGGAGTCAGTCCTCGTCTCGAATGCGGGCATGCATTGCGCTTTCCTCCAGAGCGGTAGCAGCAGTGTCACGCAGTCCGCCGCTTGGATGAAAGGATCTTTGGTTTTCCCTCGAGTCTTTCCCACGAGGCTTTCCCACGAGTCTTTCCCACAGGGCTGTCCCACGTACACACGTGGTGGGAGTCGATCCTCGGCTTGAACGTCAAGGCAGTGCAGGGAAAACAGGTTCCTCTGGAATGGACTGACACATCTGGGGGACTCTTGGAATGGTGTCACGACCCTGGAGTTCCTCTCGCCTTTCCTGTGGAGAGCGCCTCCTCTTGAGATGCGACGGGAACGCCGGGAATTCTTTCCCTACGAAACAGGGAAAGGATCCCTCATCTCGAGCTAGGAGGCGGAAACGGGGCTCCCCTGGATGTGTGCGGGACACCACGTGCTTCCTCTCGAGTGGAGACGGGTATGTCGGGGAAATTCTTGAGTTGCAGCAATGGTGTGAAGGACCCTTTGGAAGTTCCAGTGGTTAGATGTGATTGGCCTCGAGAAGCCTCAGCGGAAATGGGCCTCATCTCGCCTGGAGGGCAAAACCTCCTGGATTTTCTCGAGTTGCGGCAGGTGCTCTCGACTTACGACGGGGACCTCAGGGACTCGCTCTGGTGGCCTCAGGAAAGGCCAGTCCCCATGCGAGTTCCTCGGGGGCGTCTCGGGATTCCTCTCCCGTAGATCCCGGGGCCTAAGACCTTGTGTGGAGTCGGGGCCGGAACCTGAGGATTCCTCTCCAGTGCTGACATGGATCTTGGGGTACTTCTGGAGTCTCCCCAGGGGCGTCAGTCCTCGTCTCGAATGCGGGCATGCACTTGCGCTTTCCTCCAGAGCGGTAGCAGCAGTGTCACGCAGTCCGCCTCGTGGATCAAAGGATCTATGGTTTTCCCTCGAGTCTTTCCCACGAGGCTTTCCCACGAGGCTTTCCCACAGGGCTGTCCCACGTGCACACGTGGTGGGAGTCGATCCTCGGCTTGAACGTCAAGGCAGTGCAGGGAAAACAGGTTCCTCTGGAATGGACTGACACATCTGGGGGACTCTTGGAATGGTGGCACGACCCTGGAGTTCCTCTCGCCTTTCCTGTGGAGAGCGCCTCCTCTTGAGATGCGACGGGAACGCCGGGAATTCTTTCCCTACGAAACAGGGAAAGGATCCCTCATCTCAAGCTAGGAGGCGGAAACGGGGCTCCCCTGGATGTGTGCGGGACCCACGTGCTTCCTCTCGAGTGGAGACGGGTATGTCAGGGAACTTCTTGAGTTGCAGCAAGGGTGTGAAGGACCCTTTGGAAGTTCCAGTGGTTAGACGTGATTAGCCTCGACAAGCCTCAGCGGAAATGGGCCTCATCGCGCCTGGAGGGCAAAACCTCCTGGATTTTCTCGAGTTGCGGCAGGTGCTCTCGACTTACGACGGGGACCTCAGGGACCCGCTCTGGTGGCCTCAGGAAAGGCCAGTCCCCATGCGAGTTCCTCGGGGGCCTCTCGGGATTCCTCTCCCGTCGATGCCGGGGCCTAAGACCTTGTGTGGAGTCGGGGCCGGAACCTGAGGATTCCTCTCCAGTGCTGACATGGATCTTGGGGTACTTCTGGAGTCTCCCCAGGGGAGTCAGTCCTCGTCTCGAATGCGGGCATGCACTTGCGCTTTCCTCCAGAGCGGTAGCAGCAGTGTCACGCAGTCCGCCGCGTGGATCAAAGGATCTATGGTTTTCCCTCGAGTCTTTCCCACGAGGCTTTCCCACGAGGCTTTCCCACAGGGCTGTCCCACGTGCACACGTGGTGGGAGTCGATCCTCGGCTTGAACGTCAAGGCAGTGCAGGGAAAACAGGTTCCTCTGGAATGGACTGACACATCTGGGGGACTCTTGGAATGGTGGCATGACCCTGGAGTTCCTCTCGCCTTTTCTGTGGAGAGCGCCTCCTCTTGAGCTGCGACGGGAACGCCGGGAATTCTTTCCCTACGAAACAGGGAAAGGATCCCTCATCTGGAGCTAGGAGGCGGAAACGGGGCTCCCCTGGATGTGTCCGGGACACTACGTGCTTCCTCTCGAGTGCAGACGGGTATGTCGGGGATCTTCTTGAGTTGCAGCAAGGGTGTGAAGGACCCTTTGGAACTTCCAGTGGTTAGATGTGATTGGCCTCGAGAAGCCTCAGCGGAAATGGGCCTCATCTCGCCTGGAGGGCAAAACCTCCTGGATTTTCTCGAGTTGCGGCAGGTGCTCTCGACTTACGACGGGGACCTCAGGGACGCGCTCTGGTGGCCTCAGGAAAGGCCAGTCCCCATGCGAGTTCCTCGGGGGCCTCTCGGGATTCCTTTCCCGTCGATGCAGGCGCCTAAGACCCTGTGTGGAGTCGGGGCCGGAACCTGAGGATTCCTCTCCAGTGCTGACATGGATCTTGGGGTACTTCTGGAGTCTCCCCAGGGGAGTCAGTCCTCGTCTCGAATGCGGGCATGCACTTGCGCTTTCCTCCAGAGCGGTAGCAGCAGTGTCACGCAGTCCGCCGCGTGGATCAAAGGATCTATGGTTTTCCCTCGAGTCTTTCCCACGAGGCTTTCCCACGAGGCTTTCCCACAGGGCTGTCCCACGTGCACACGTGGTGGGAGTCAATCCTCGGCTTGAACGTCAAGGCAGTGCAGGGAAAACAGGTTCCTCTGGAATGGACTGACACATCTGGGGGACTCTTGGAATGGTGTCTCGACCCTGGAGTTCCTCTCGCCTTTCCTGTGGAGAGCGCCTCCTCTTGAGATGCGACGGGAACGCCGGGAATTCTTTCCCTACGAAACAGGGAAAGGATCCCTCATCTCGAGCTAGGAGGTGGAAACGGGGCTCCCCTGGATGTGTGCGGGACCCCACGTGCTTCCTCTCGAGTGGAGACGGGTACGTCGGGAAACTTCTTGAGTTGCAGCAAGGGTGTGAAGGACCCTTTGGAAGTTCAAGTGGTTAGATGTGATTGGCCTCGAGAAGCCTCAGCGGAAATGGGCCTCATCTCGCATGGAGGGCAAAACCTCCTGGATTTTCTCGAGTTGCGGCAGGTGCTCTCGACTTACGACGGGGACCCCAGGGAACCGCTCTGGTGGCCTCAGGAAAGGCCAGTTCCCATGCGAGTTCCTCGGGGGCTTCTCGGGATTCCTCTCCCGTCGATGCCGGGGCCTAAGACCTTGTGTGGAGTCGGGGCCGGAACCTGAGGATTCCTCTCCAGTGTAGACATGGATCTTGGGGTACTTCTGGAGTCTCCGCAGGGGAGTCAGTCCTCGTGTCGAATGCGGGCATGCACTTGCGCTTTCCTCCAGAGCGGTAGCAGCAGTGTCACGCAGTCCTCCGCGTGGATAAAAGGATCTATTGTTTTCCCTCGAGTCTTTCCCACGAGGCTTTCCCACGAGGCTTTCCCCCAGGGCTGTCCCACGTGCACACGTGGTGGGAGTCGATCCTCGGCTTGAATGTCAGGCAGTGCAGGGAAAACAGGTTCCTCTGGAATGGACTGACACATCTGGGGGACTCTTGGAATGGTGGCACGACCCTGGAGTTCCTCTCGCCTTTCCTGTGGAGCGCGCCTCCTCTTGAGATGCGACTGGAACGCCGGGAATTCTTTCCCTACGAAACAGGGAAAGGATCCCTCATCTCGAGCTAGGAGGCGGAAACGGGGCTCCCCTGGATGTGTGCGGGACCCCACGTGCTTCCTCTCGAGTGCAGACGGGTATGTCGGGGAACTTCTTGAGTTGCAGCAAGGGTGTGAAGGACCCTTTGGAAGTTCCAGTGGTTAGACGTGATTAGCCTCGAGAAGCCTCAGCGGAAATGGGCCTCATCTCGCCTGGAGGGCAAAACCTCCTGGATTTTCTCGAATTGCGGCAGGTGCTCTCGACTTACGACGGGGACCTCAGGGACCCGCTCTGGTGGCCTCAGGAAAGGCCAGTCCCCATGCGAGTTCCTCGGGGGCCTCTGGGGATTCCTCTCCCGTCGATGCCGGGGCCTAAATCCTTGTGTGGAGTCGGGGCCGGAACCTGAGGATTCCTCTCCAGTGCTGACATGGATCTTGGGGTACTTCTGGAGTCTCCCCAGGGGAGTCAGTCCTCGTCTCGAATGCGGGCATGCACTTGCGCTTTCCTCCAGAGCGGTAGCAGCAGTGTCACCCAGTCTGCCGCGTGGATCAAAGGATCTATGGTTTTCCCTCGAGTCTTTCCCACGAGGCTTTCCCACGAGGCTTTCCCACAGGGCTGTCCCACGTGCACACGTGGTGGGAGTCGATCCTCGGCTTGAAAGTCAAGGCAGTGCAGGGAAAACAGGTTCCTCTGGAATGGACTGACACATCTGGGGGACTCTTGGAATGGTGTCTCGACCCTGGAGTTCCTCTCGCCTTTCCTGTGGAGAGTGCCTCCTCTTGAGATGCGACGGGAACGCCGGGAATTCTTTCCCTACGAAACAGGGAAAGGATCCCTCATCTCGAGCTAGGAGGCGGAAACGGGGCTCCCATGGATGTGTGTGGGACACCACGTGCTTCCTCTCGAGTGGAGACGGGTATGTCGGGGAACTTCTTGAGTTGCAGCAAGGGTGTGAAGGACCCTTTGGAAGTTCCAGTGGTTACATGTGATTGGCCTCGAGAAGCCTCAGCGGAAATGGGCCTCATCTCGCCTGGAGGGCAAAACCTCCTGGATTTTCTCGAGTTGCGGCAGGTGCTCTCGACTTACGACGGGGACCTCAGGGACCCGCTCTGGTGGCCTCAGGAAAGGCCAGTCCCCATGCGAGTTCCTCGGGGGCCTCTCGGGATTCCTCTCCCTTCGATGCCGGGGCCTAAGACCTTGTGTGGAGTCGGGGCCGGAACCTGAGGATTCCTCTCCAGTGCTGACATGGATCTTGGGGTACTTCTGGAGTCTCCCCAGGTTAGTCAGTCCTCGTCTCGAATGCGGGCATGCACTTGCGCTTTCCTCCAGAGCGGTAGCAGCAGTGTCACGCAGTCCGCCGCGTGGATCAAAGGATCTATGGTTTTCCCTCGAGTCTTTCCCACGAGGCTTTCCCACGAGGCTTTCCCACAGGGCTGTCCCACGTGCACACGTGGTGGGAGTCGATCCTCGGCTGGAACGTCAAGGCAGTGCAGGGAAAACAGGTTCCTCTGGAATGGACTGACACATCTCGGGGACTCTTGGAATGGTGTCTCGACCCTGGAGTTCCTCTCGCCTTTCCTGTGGAGAGCGCCTCCTCTTGAGATGCGACGGTAACGCCGGGAATTCTTTCCCTATGAAACAGGGAAAGGATCCCTCATCTCGAGCTAGGAGGCGGAAACGGGGCTCCCCTGGATGTGTGTGGGACACCACGTGCTTCCTCTCGAGTGGAGACGGGTATGTCGGGGAACTTCTTGAGTTGCAGCAAGGGTGTGAAGGACCCTTTGGAAGTTCCAGTGGTTACATTTGATTGGCCTCGAGAAGCCTCAGCGGAAATGGGCCTCATCTCGCCTGGAGGGCAAAACCTCCTGGATTTTCTCGAGTTGCGGCAGGTGCTCTCGACTTACGACGGGGACCTCAGGGACCCGCTCTGGTGGCCTCAGGAAAGGCCAGTCCCCATGCGAGTTCCTAGGGTGCCTCTCGGGATTCCTCTCCCGTCATTGCCGGGGCCTAAGACCTTGTGTGGAGTCGGGGCCGGAACCTGAGGATTCCTCTCCAGTGCTGACATGGATCTTGGGGTACTTCTGGAGTCTCCCCAGGGGAGTCAGTCCTCCTCTCGAATGCGGGCATGCACTTGCGCTTTCCTCCAGAGCGGTAGCAGCAGTGTCACGCAGTCCGCCCCGTGGATCAAAGGATCTATGGTTTTCCCTCGAGTCTTTTCCACGAGGCTTTCCCACGAGGCTTTCCCACAGGGCTGTCCCACGTGCACACGTGGTGGGAGTCGATCCTTGGCTTGAACGTCAAGGCAGTGCAGGGAAAACAGGTTCCTCTGGAATGGACTGACACATCTGGGGGACTCTTGGAATGGTGGCACGACCCTGGAGTTCTTCTCGCCTTTCCTGTGGAGAGCGCCTCCTCTTGAGATGCGACGGGAACGCCGGGAATTCTTTCCCTACGAAACAGGGAAAGGATCCCTCATCTCGAGCTAGGAGTCGGTAACGGAGCTCCCCTGGATGTGGGCGGGACACCACGTGCTTCCTCTCGAGTGGAGACGGGTATGTCGGGGAACTTCTTGAGTTGCAGCAAGGGTGTGAAGGACCCTTTGGAAGTTCCAGTGGTTAGACGTGATTAGCCTCGAGAAGCCTCAGCGGAAATGGGCCTCATCTCGCCTGGAGGGCAAAACCTCCTGGATTTTCTCGAGTTGCGGCAGGTGCTCTCGACTTACGACGGGGACCTCAGGGACCCGCTCTGGTGGCCTCAGGAAAGGCCAGTCCCCATGCGAGTTCCTCGGGGTCCTCTCGGGATTCCTCTCCCGTCGATGCCGGGGCCTAAGACCTTGTGTGGAGTCGGGGCCGGAACCTGAGGATTCCTCTCCAGTGCTGACGTGGATCTTGGGGTACTTCTGGAGTCTCCCCAGGGGAGTCAGTCCTCCTCTCGAATGCGGGCATGCACTTGCGCTTTCCTCCAGAGGGGTAGCAGCGGTGTCACGCAGTCCGCCGCGTGGATCAAAGGATCTATGGTTTTCCCTCGAGTCTTTCCCACGAGGCTTTCCCACGAGGCTTTCCCACAGGGCTGTCCCACGTGCACACGTGGTGGGAGTCGATCCTCGGCTTGAACGTCAAGGCAGTGCAGGGAAAACAGGTTCCTCTGGAATGGACTGACACATCTGGGGGACTCTTGGAATGGTGTCTCGACCCTGGAGTTCCTCTCGCCTTTCCTGTGGAGAGCGCCTCCTCTTGAGATGCGACGGGAACGCCGGGAATTCTTTCCCTACGAAACAGGGAAAGGATCCCTCATCTCGAGCTAGGAGGCGGGAACGGGGCTCCCCTGGATGTGTGCGGGACCCCACGTGCTTCCTCTCGAGTAGAGACGGGTATGTCGGGGAACTTCTTGAGTTGCAGCAATGGTGTGAAGGACCCTTTGGAAGTTCCAGTGGTTAGATGTGATTGGCCTCGAGAAGCCTCAGCGGAAATGGGCCTCATCTCGCCTGGAGGGCAAAACCTCCTGGATTTTCTCGAGTTGCGGCAGGTGCGCTCGACTTACGACGGGGACCTCAAGGACCCGCTCTGGTGGCGTCAGGAAAGGCCAGTCCCCATGCGAGTTCCTCGGGGGCCTCTCGGGATTCCTCTCCCGTCGATGCCGGGCCTGAGACCTTGTGCGGAGTCGGGGCCGGAACCTGAGGATTCCTCTCCAGTGCTGACATGGATCTGGGGTACTTCTGGAGTCTCCCGAGGGGAGTCAGTCCTCGTCTCGAATGCGGGCATGCATTGCGCTTTCCTCCAGAGCGGTAGCAGCAGTGTCACGCAGTCCGCCGCGTGGATCAAAGGATCTATGGTTTTCCGTCGAGTCATTCCCACGAGGCTTTCCCACGAGGCTTTCCCACAGGGCTGTCCCACGTGCACACGTGGTGGGAGTCGATCCTCGGCTTGAACGTCAAGGCAGTGCAGGGAAAACAGGTTCCTCTGGAATGGACTGACACATCTGGGGGACTCTTGGAATGGTGGAACGACCCTGGAGTTCCTCTCGCCTTTCCTGTGGAGAGCGCCTCCTCTTGAGATGCGACGGGAACGCCGGGAATTCTTTCCCTACGAAACAGGGAAAGGATCCCTCATCTCGAGCTAGGAGGCGGAAACGGGGCTCCCCTGGATGTGTGCGGGACCCCACGTGCTTCCTCTCGAGTGGAGACGGGTATGTCGGGGAACTTCTTGAGTTGCAGCAAGGGTGTGAAGGACCCTTGGAAGTTCCAGTGGTTAGACGTGATTGGCCTCGAGAAGCCTCAGCGGAAATGGGTCTCATCTCGCCTGGAGGGCAAAACCTCCTGGATTTTCTCGAGTTGCGGCAGGTGCTCTCGACTTACGACGGGGACCTCAGGGACCCGCTCTGGTGGCCTCAGGAAAGGCCAGTCCCCATGCGAGTTCCTCGGGGGCCTCTCGGGATTCCTCTCCCTTCGATGCCGGGGCCTAAGACCTTGTGTGGAGTCGGGGCCGGAACCTGAGGATTCCTCTCCAGTGCTGACATGGATCTGGGGTACTTCTGGAGTCTCCCCAGGGGAGTCAGTCCTCGTCTCGAATGCGGGCATGCATTGCGCTTTCCTCCAGAGCGTTAGCAGCAGTGTCACGCAGTCCGCCGCGTGGATCAAAGGATCTATGGTTTTCCCTCGAGTCTTTCCCACGAGGCTTTCCCACGAGGCTTTCCCACAGGGCTGTCCCACGTGCACACGTGGTGGGAGTCGATCCTCGGCTTGAACCTCAAGGAATGCAGGGAAAACAGGTTCCTCTAATGGACTGACACATCTGGGGGACTCTTGGAATGGTGGCACGACCCTGGAGTTCCTCTCGCCTTTCCTGTGGAGCGCGCCTCCTCTTGAGATGCGACTGGAACGCCGGGAATTCTTTCCCTACGAAACAGGGAAAGGATCCCTCATCTCGAGCTAGGAGGCGGAAACGGGGCTCCCCTGGATGTGTGCGGGACCCCACGTGCTTCCTCTCGAGTGCAGACGGGTATGTCGGGGAACTTCTTGAGTTGCAGCAAGGGTGTGAAGGACCCTTTGGAAGTTCCAGTGGTTAGACGTGATTAGCCTCGAGAAGCCTCAGCGGAAATGGGCCTCATCTCGCCTGGAGGGCAAAACCTCCTGGATTTTCTCGAATTGCGGCAGGTGCTCTCGACTTACGACGGGGACCTCAGGGACCCGCTCTGGTGGCCTCAGGAAAGGCCAGTCCCCATGCGAGTTCCTCGGGGGCCTCTGGGGATTCCTCTCCCGTCGATGCCGGGGCCTAAATCCTTGTGTGGAGTCGGGGCCGGAACCTGAGGATTCCTCTCCAGTGCTGACATGGATCTTGGGGTACTTCTGGAGTCTCCCCAGGGGAGTCAGTCCTCGTCTCGAATGCGGGCATGCACTTGCGCTTTCCTCCAGAGCGGTAGCAGCAGTGTCACCCAGTCTGCCGCGTGGATCAAAGGATCTATGGTTTTCCCTCGAGTCTTTCCCACGAGGCTTTCCCACGAGGCTTTCCCACAGGGCTGTCCCACGTGCACACGTGGTGGGAGTCGATCCTCGGCTTGAAAGTCAAGGCAGTGCAGGGAAAACAGGTTCCTCTGGAATGGACTGACACATCTGGGGGACTCTTGGAATGGTGTCTCGACCCTGGAGTTCCTCTCGCCTTTCCTGTGGAGAGTGCCTCCTCTTGAGATGCGACGGGAACGCCGGGAATTCTTTCCCTACGAAACAGGGAAAGGATCCCTCATCTCGAGCTAGGAGGCGGAAACGGGGCTCCCATGGATGTGTGTGGGACACCACGTGCTTCCTCTCGAGTGGAGACGGGTATGTCGGGGAACTTCTTGAGTTGCAGCAAGGGTGTGAAGGACCCTTTGGAAGTTCCAGTGGTTACATGTGATTGGCCTCGAGAAGCCTCAGCGGAAATGGGCCTCATCTCGCCTGGAGGGCAAAACCTCCTGGATTTTCTCGAGTTGCGGCAGGTGCTCTCGACTTACGACGGGGACCTCAGGGACCCGCTCTGGTGGCCTCAGGAAAGGCCAGTCCCCATGCGAGTTCCTCGGGGGCCTCTCGGGATTCCTCTCCCTTCGATGCCGGGGCCTAAGACCTTGTGTGGAGTCGGGGCCGGAACCTGAGGATTCCTCTCCAGTGCTGACATGGATCTTGGGGTACTTCTGGAGTCTCCCCAGGTTAGTCAGTCCTCGTCTCGAATGCGGGCATGCACTTGCGCTTTCCTCCAGAGCGGTAGCAGCAGTGTCACGCAGTCCGCCGCGTGGATCAAAGGATCTATGGTTTTCCCTCGAGTCTTTCCCACGAGGCTTTCCCACGAGGCTTTCCCACAGGGCTGTCCCACGTGCACACGTGGTGGGAGTCGATCCTCGGCTGGAACGTCAAGGCAGTGCAGGGAAAACAGGTTCCTCTGGAATGGACTGACACATCTCGGGGACTCTTGGAATGGTGTCTCGACCCTGGAGTTCCTCTCGCCTTTCCTGTGGAGAGCGCCTCCTCTTGAGATGCGACGGTAACGCCGGGAATTCTTTCCCTATGAAACAGGGAAAGGATCCCTCATCTCGAGCTAGGAGGCGGAAACGGGGCTCCCCTGGATGTGTGTGGGACACCACGTGCTTCCTCTCGAGTGGAGACGGGTATGTCGGGGACCTTCTTGAGTTGCAGCAAGGGTGTGAAGGACCCTTTGGAAGTTCCAGTGGTTACATTTGATTGGCCTCGAGAAGCCTCAGCGGAAATGGGCCTCATCTCGCCTGGAGGGCAAAACCTCCTGGATTTTCTCGAGTTGCGGCAGGTGCTCTCGACTTACGACGGGGACCTCAGGGACCCGCTCTGGTGGCCTCAGGAAAGGCCAGTCCCCATGCGAGTTCCTAGGGTGCCTCTCGGGATTCCTCTCCCGTCATTGCCGGGGCCTAAGACCTTGTGTGGAGTCGGGGCCGGAACCTGAGGATTCCTCTCCAGTGCTGACATGGATCTTGGGGTACTTCTGGAGTCTCCCCAGGGGAGTCAGTCCTCCTCTCGAATGCGGGCATGCACTTGCGCTTTCCTCCAGAGCGGTAGCAGCAGTGTCACGCAGTCCGCCCCGTGGATCAAAGGATCTATGGTTTTCCCTCGAGTCTTTTCCACGAGGCTTTCCCACGAGGCTTTCCCACAGGGCTGTCCCACGTGCACACGTGGTGGGAGTCGATCCTTGGCTTGAACGTCAAGGCAGTGCAGGGAAAACAGGTTCCTCTGGAATGGACTGACACATCTGGGGGACTCTTGGAATGGTGGCACGACCCTGGAGTTCTTCTCGCCTTTCCTGTGGAGAGCGCCTCCTCTTGAGATGCGACGGGAACGCCGGGAATTCTTTCCCTACGAAACAGGGAAAGGATCCCTCATCTCGAGCTAGGAGTCGGTAACGGAGCTCCCCTGGATGTGGGCGGGACACCACGTGCTTCCTCTCGAGTGGAGACGGGTATGTCGGGGAACTTCTTGAGTTGCAGCAAGGGTGTGAAGGACCCTTTGGAAGTTCCAGTGGTTAGACGTGATTAGCCTCGAGAAGCCTCAGCGGAAATGGGCCTCATCTCGCCTGGAGGGCAAAACCTCCTGGATTTTCTCGAGTTGCGGCAGGTGCTCTCGACTTACGACGGGGACCTCAGGGACCCGCTCTGGTGGCCTCAGGAAAGGCCAGTCCCCATGCGAGTTCCTCGGGGTCCTCTCGGGATTCCTCTCCCGTCGATGCCGGGGCCTAAGACCTTGTGTGGAGTCGGGGCCGGAACCTGAGGATTCCTCTCCAGTGCTGACGTGGATCTTGGGGTACTTCTGGAGTCTCCCCAGGGGAGTCAGTCCTCCTCTCGAATGCGGGCATGCACTTGCGCTTTCCTCCAGAGGGGTAGCAGCGGTGTCACGCAGTCCGCCGCGTGGATCAAAGGATCTATGGTTTTCCCTCGAGTCTTTCCCACGAGGCTTTCCCACGAGGCTTTCCCACAGGGCTGTCCCACGTGCACACGTGGTGGGAGTCGATCCTCGGCTTGAACGTCAAGGCAGTGCAGGGAAAACAGGTTCCTCTGGAATGGACTGACACATCTGGGGGACTCTTGGAATGGTGTCTCGACCCTGGAGTTCCTCTCGCCTTTCCTGTGGAGAGCGCCTCCTCTTGAGATGCGACGGGAACGCCGGGAATTCTTTCCCTACGAAACAGGGAAAGGATCCCTCATCTCGAGCTAGGAGGCGGGAACGGGGCTCCCCTGGATGTGTGCGGGACCCCACGTGCTTCCTCTCGAGTAGAGACGGGTATGTCGGGGAACTTCTTGAGTTGCAGCAATGGTGTGAAGGACCCTTTGGAAGTTCCAGTGGTTAGATGTGATTGGCCTCGAGAAGCCTCAGCGGAAATGGGCCTCATCTCGCCTGGAGGGCAAAACCTCCTGGATTTTCTCGAGTTGCGGCAGGTGCGCTCGACTTACGACGGGGACCTCAAGGACCCGCTCTGGTGGCGTCAGGAAAGGCCAGTCCCCATGCGAGTTCCTCGGGGGCCTCTCGGGATTCCTCTCCCGTCGATGCCGGGCCTGAGACCTTGTGCGGAGTCGGGGCCGGAACCTGAGGATTCCTCTCCAGTGCTGACATGGATCTGGGGTACTTCTGGAGTCTCCCGAGGGGAGTCAGTCCTCGTCTCGAATGCGGGCATGCATTGCGCTTTCCTCCAGAGCGGTAGCAGCAGTGTCACGCAGTCCGCCGCGTGGATCAAAGGATCTATGGTTTTCCGTCGAGTCATTCCCACGAGGCTTTCCCACGAGGCTTTCCCACAGGGCTGTCCCACGTGCACACGTGGTGGGAGTCGATCCTCGGCTTGAACGTCAAGGCAGTGCAGGGAAAACAGGTTCCTCTGGAATGGACTGACACATCTGGGGGACTCTTGGAATGGTGGAACGACCCTGGAGTTCCTCTCGCCTTTCCTGTGGAGAGCGCCTCCTCTTGAGATGCGACGGGAACGCCGGGAATTCTTTCCCTACGAAACAGGGAAAGGATCCCTCATCTCGAGCTAGGAGGCGGAAACGGGGCTCCCCTGGATGTGTGCGGGACCCCACGTGCTTCCTCTCGAGTGGAGACGGGTATGTCGGGGAACTTCTTGAGTTGCAGCAAGGGTGTGAAGGACCCTTGGAAGTTCCAGTGGTTAGACGTGATTGGCCTCGAGAAGCCTCAGCGGAAATGGGTCTCATCTCGCCTGGAGGGCAAAACCTCCTGGATTTTCTCGAGTTGCGGCAGGTGCTCTCGACTTACGACGGGGACCTCAGGGACCCGCTCTGGTGGCCTCAGGAAAGGCCAGTCCCCATGCGAGTTCCTCGGGGGCCTCTCGGGATTCCTCTCCCTTCGATGCCGGGGCCTAAGACCTTGTGTGGAGTCGGGGCCGGAACCTGAGGATTCCTCTCCAGTGCTGACATGGATCTGGGGTACTTCTGGAGTCTCCCCAGGGGAGTCAGTCCTCGTCTCGAATGCGGGCATGCATTGCGCTTTCCTCCAGAGCGTTAGCAGCAGTGTCACGCAGTCCGCCGCGTGGATCAAAGGATCTATGGTTTTCCCTCGAGTCTTTCCCACGAGGCTTTCCCACGAGGCTTTCCCACAGGGCTGTCCCACGTGCACACGTGGTGGGAGTCGATCCTCGGCTTGAACCTCAAGGAATGCAGGGAAAACAGGTTCCTCTAATGGACTGACACATCTGGGGGACTCTTGGAATGGTGGAACGACCCTGGAGTTCCTCTCGCCTTTCCTGTGGAGAGCGCCTCCTCTTGAGATGCGACGGGAACGCCGGGAATTCTTTCCCTACGAAACAGGGAAAGGATCCCTCATCTCGAGCTAGGAGGCGGAAACGGGGCTCCCCTGGATGTGTGCGGGACCCCACGTGCTTCCTCTCGAGTGGAGACGGGTATGTCGGGGAACTTCTTGAGTTGCAGCAAGGGTGTGAAGGACCCTTGGAAGTTCCAGTGGTTAGACGTGATTGGCCTCGAGAAGCCTCAGCGGAAATGGGCCTCATCTCGCCTGGAGGGCAAAACCTCCTGGATTTTCTCGAGTTGCGGCAGGTGCTCTCGACTTACGACGGGGACCTCAGGGACCCGCTCTGGTGGCCTCAGGAAAGGCCAGTCCCCATGCGAGTTCCTCGGGGGCCTCTCGGGATTCCTCTCCCTTCGATGCCGGGGCCTAAGACCTTGTGTGGAGTCGGGGCCGGAACCTGAGGATTCCTCTCCAGTGCTGACATGGATCTTGGGGTACTTCTGGAGTCTCCCCAGGTTAGTCAGTCCTCGTCTCGAATGCGGGCATGCACTTGCGCTTTCCTCCAGAGCGGTAGCAGCAGTGTCACGCAGTCCGCCGCGTGGATCAAAGGATCTATGGTTTTCCCTCGAGTCTTTCCCACGAGGCTTTCCCACGAGGCTTTCCCACAGGGCTGTCCCACGTGCACACGTGGTGGGAGTCGATCCTCGGCTTGAACGTCAAGGCAGTGCAGGGAAAACAGGTTCCTCTGGAATGGACTGACACATCTGGGGGACTCTTGGAATGGTGTCTCGACCCTGGAGTTCCTCTCGCCTTTCCTGTGGAGAGCGCCTCCTCTTGAGATGCGACGGTAACGCCGGGAATTCTTTCCCTATGAAACAGGGAAAGGATCCCTCATCTCGAGCTAGGAGGCGGAAACGGGGCTCCCCTGGATGTGTGAGGGACAACACGTGCTTCCTCTCGAGTGGAGACGGGTATGTCGGGGAACTTCTTGAGTTGCAGCAAGGGTGTGAAGGACCCTTTGGAAGTTCCAGTGGTTACATTTGATTGGCCTCGAGAAGCCTCAGCGGAAATGGGCCTCATCTCGCCTGGAGGGCAAAACCTCCTGGATTTTCTCGAGTTGCGGCAGGTGCTCTCGACTTACGACGGGGACCTCAGGGACCGGCTCTGGTGGCCTCAGGAAAGGCCAGTCCCCATGCGAGTTCTTCGGGGGTCTCTCGGGATTCCTCTCCCGTCGATGCCGGGGCCTAAGACCTTGTGTGGAGTCGGGGCCGGAACCTGAGGATTCCTCTCCAGTGCTGACATGGATCTTGGGGTACTTCTGGAGTCTCCCCAGGGGAGTCAGTCCTCGTCTCGAATGCGGGCATGCACTTGCGCTTTCCTCCAGAGCGGTAGCAGCAGTGTCACGCAGTCCGCCGCGTGGATCAAAGGATCTATGGTTTTCCCTCGAGTCTTTTCCACGAGGCTTTCCCACGAGGCTTTCCCACAGGGCTGTCCCACGTGCACACGTGGTGGGAGTCGATCCTTGGCTTGAACGTCAAGACAGTGCAGGGAAAACAGGTTCCTCTGGAATGGACTGACACATCTGGGGGACTCTTGGAATGGTGGCACGACCCTGGAGTTCCTCTCGCCTTTCCTGTGGAGAGTGCCTCCTCTTGAGATGCGACGGGAACGCCGGGAATTCTTTCCCTACGAAACAGGGAAAGGATCCCTCATCTCGAGCTAGGAGTCGGTAACGGAGCTCCCCTGGATGTGGGCGGGACACCACGTGCTTCCTCTCGAGTGGAGACGGGTATGTCGGGGAACTTCTTGAGTTGCAGCAAGGGTGTGAAGGACCCTTTGGAAGTTCCAGTGGTTAGACGTGATTAGCCTCGAGAAGCCTCAGCGGAAATTGGCCTCATCTCGCCTGGAGGGCAAAACCTCCTGGATTTTCTCGAGTTGCGGCAGGTGCTCTCGACTTACGACGGGGACCTCAGGGACCCGCTCTGGTGGCCTCAGGAAAGGCCAGTCCCCATGCGAGTTCCTCGGGGTCCTCTCGGGATTCCTCTCCCGTCGATCCCGGGGCCTAAGACCTTGTGTGGAGTCGGGGCCGGAACCTGAGGATTCCTCTCCAGTGCTGACATGGATCTTGGGGTACTTCTGGAGTCTCCCCAGGGGAGTCAGTCCTCCTCTCGAATGCGGGCATGCACTTGCGCTTTCCTCCAGAGGGGTAGCAGCAGTGTCACGCAGTCCGCCGCGTGGATCAAAGGATCTATGGTTTTCCCTCGAGTCTTTCCCACGAGGCTTTCCCACGAGGCTTTCCCACAGGGCTGTCCCACGTGCACACGTGGTGGGAGTCGATCCTCGGCTTGAACGTCAAGGCAGTGCAGGGAAAACAGGTTCCTCTGGAATGGACTGACACATCTGGGGGACTCTTGGAATGGTGGAACGACCCTGGAGTTCCTCTCGCCTTTCCTGTGGAGAGCGCCTCCTCTTGAGATGCGACGGGAACGCCGGGAATTCTTTCCCTACGAAACAGGGAAAGGATCCCTCATCTCGAGCTAGGAGGCGGAAACGGGGCTCCCCTGGATGTGTGCGGGACCCCACGTGCTTCCTCTCGAGTGGAGACGGGTATGTCGGGGAACTTCTTGAGTTGCAGCAAGGGTGTGAAGGACCCTTGGAAGTTCCAGTGGTTAGACGTGATTGGCCTCGAGAAGCCTCAGCGGAAATGGGCCTCATCTCGCCTGGAGGGCAAAACCTCCTGGATTTTCTCGAGTTGCGGCAGGTGCTCTCGACTTACGATGGGGACCTCAGGGACCCGCTCTGGTGGCCTCAGGAAAGGCCAGTCCCCATGCGAGTTCCTCGGGGGCCTCTCGGGATTCCTCTCCCTTCGATGCCGGGGCCTAAGACCTTGTGTGGAGTCGGGGCCGGAACCTGAGGATTCCTCTCCAGTGCTGACATGGATCTTGGGGTACTTCTGGAGTCTCCCCAGGGGAGTCAGTCCTCGTCTCGAATGCGGGCATGCACTTGCGCTTTCCTCCAGAGCGGTAGCAGCAGTGTCACGCAGTCCGCCGCGTGGATCAAAGGATCTATGGTTTTCCCTCGAGTCTTTCCCACGAGGCTTTCCCACGAGGCTTTCCCACAGGGCTGTCCCACGTGCACACGTGGTGGGAGTCGATCCTCGGCTTGAACGTCAAGGCAGTGCAGGGAAAACAGGTTCCTCTGGAATGGACTGACACATCTGGGGGACTCTTGGAATGGTGTCTCGACCCTGGAGTTCCTCTCGCCTTTCCTGTGGAGAGCGCCTCCTCTTGAGATGCGACGGTAACGCCGGGAATTCTTTCCCTATGAAACAGGGAAAGGATCCCTCATCTCGAGCTAGGAGGCGGAAACGGGGCTCCCCTGGATGTGTGTGGGACACCACGTGCTTCCTCTCGAGTGGAGACGGGTATGTCGGGGAAGTTCTTGAGTTGCAGCAAGGGTGTGAAGGACCCTTTGGAAGTTCCAGTGGTTACATTTGATTGGCCTCGAGAAGCCTCAGCGGAAATGGGCCTCATCTCGCCTGGAGGGCAAAACCTCCTGGATTTTCTCCAGTTGCGGCAGGTGCTCTCGACTTACGACGGGGACCTCAGGGACCGGCTCTGGTGGCCTCAGGAAAGGCCAGTCCCCATGCGAGTTCTTCGGGGGTCTCTCGGGATTCCTCTCCCGTCGATGCCGGGGCCTAAGACCTTGTGTGGAGTCGGGGCCGGAACCTGAGGATTCCTCTCCAGTGCTGACATGGATCTTGGGGTACTTCTGGAGTCTCCCCAGGGGAGTCAGTCCTCGTCTCGAATGCGGGCATGCACTTGCGCTTTCCTCCAGAGCGGTAGCAGCAGTGTCACGCAGTCCGCCGCGTGGATCAAAGGATCTATGGTTTTCCCTCGAGTCTTTTCCACGAGGCTTTCCCACGAGGCTTTCCCACAGGGCTGTCCCACGTGCACACGTGGTGGGAGTCGATCCTTGGCTTGAACGTCAAGGCAGTGCAGGGAAAACAGGTTCCTCTGGAATGGACTGACACATCTGGGGGACTCTTGGAATGGTGGCACGACCCTGGAGTTCCTCTCGCCTTTCCTGTGGAGAGTGCCTCCTCTTGAGATGCGACGGGAACGCCGGGAATTCTTTCCCTACGAAACAGGGAAAGGATCCCTCATCTCGAGCTAGGAGTCGGTAACGGAGCTCCCCTGGATGTGGGCGGGACACCACGTGCTTCCTCTCGAGTGGAGACGGGTATGTCGGGGAACTTCTTGAGTTGCAGCAAGAGTGTGAAGGACCCTTTGGAAGTTCCAGTGGTTAGACGTGATTAGCCTCGAGAAGCCTCAGCGGAAATGGGCCTCATCTCGCCTGGAGGGCAAAACCTCCTGGATTTTCTCGAGTTGCGGCAGGTGCTCTCGACTTACGACGGGGACCTCAGGGACCCGCTCTGGTGGCCTCAGGAAAGGCCAGTCCCCATGCGAGTTCCTCGGGGTCCTCTCGGGATTCCTCTCCCGTCGATGCCGGGGCCTAAGACCTTGTGTGGAGTCGGGGCCGGAACCTGAGGATTCCTCTCCAGTGCTGACATGGATCTTGGGGTACTTCTGGAGTCTCCCCAGGGGAGTCAGTCCTCCTCTCGAATGCGGGCATGCACTTGCGCTTTCCTCCAGAGGGGTATCAGCAGTGTCACGCAGTCCGCCGCGTGGATCAAAGGATCTATGGTTTTCCCTCGAGTCTTTCCCACGAGGCTTTCCCACGAGGCTTTCCCACAGGGCTGTCCCACGTGCACACGTGGTGGGAGTCGATCCTCGGCTTGAACGTCAAGGCAGTGCAGGGAAAACAGGTTCCTCTGGAATGGACTGACACATCTGGGGGACTCTTGGAATGGTGTCTCGACCCTGGAGTTCCTCTCGCCTTTCCTGTGGAGAGCGCCTCCTCTTGAGATGCGACGGGAACGCCGGGAATTCTTTCCCTACGAAACAGGGAAAGGATCCCTCATCTCGAGCTAGGAGGCGGAAACGGGGCTCCCCTGGATGTGTGCGGGACCCCACGTGCTTCCTCTCGAGTAGAGACGGGTATGTCGGGGAACTTCTTGAGTTGCAGCAATGGTGTGAAGGACCCTTTGGAAGTTCCAGTGGTTAGATGTGATTGGCCTCGAGAAGCCTCAGCGGAAATGGGCCTCATCTCGCCTGGAGGGCAAAACCTCCTGGATTTTCTCGAGTTGCGGCAGGTGCGCTCGACTTACGACGGGGACCTCAAGGACCCGCTCTGGTGGCGTCAGGAAAGGCCAGTCCCCATGCGAGTTCCTCGGGGGCCTCTCGGGATTCCTCTCCCGTCGATGCCGGGCCTGAGACCTTGTGCGGAGTCGGGGCCGGAACCTGAGGATTCCTCTCCAGTGCTGACATGGATCTGGGGTACTTCTGGAGTCTCCCGAGGGGAGTCAGTCCTCGTCTCGAATGCGGGCATGCATTGCGCTTTCCTCCAGAGCGGTAGCAGCAGTGTCACGCAGTCCGCCGCGTGGATCAAAGGATCTATGGTTTTCCCTCGAGTCATTCCCACGAGGCTTTCCCACGAGGCTTTCCCACAGGGCTGTCCCACGTGCACACGTGGTGGGAGTCGATCCTCGGCTTGAACGTCAAGGCAGTGCAGGGAAAACAGGTTCCTCTGGAATGGACTGACACATCTGGGGGACTCTTGGAATGGTGGAACGACTCTGGAGTTCCTCTCGCCTTTCCTGTGGAGAGCACCTCCTCTTGAGATGCGACGGGAACGCCGGGAATTCTTTCCCTACGAAACAGGGAAAGGATCCCTCATCTCGAGCTAGGAGGCGGAAACGGGGCTCCCCTGGATGTGTGAGGGACCCCACGTGCTTCCTCTCGAGTGGAGACGGGTATGTCGGGGAACTTCTTGAGTTGCAGCAAGGGTGTGAAGGACCCTTGGAAGTTCCAGTGGTTAGACGTGATTGGCCTCGAGAAGCCTCAGCGGAAATGGGCCTCATCTCGCCTGGAGGGCAAAACCTCCTGGATTTTCTCGAGTTGCGGCAGGTGCTCTCGACTTACGACGGGGACCTCAGGGACCCGCTCTGGTGGCCTCAGGAAAGGCCAGTCCCCATGCGAGTTCCTCGGGGGCCTCTCGGGATTCCTCTCCCTTCGATGCCGGGGCCTAAGACCTTGTGTGGAGTCGGGGCCGGAACCTGAGGATTCCTCTCCAGTGCTGACATGGATCTGGGGTACTTCTGGAGTCTCCCCAGGGGAGTCAGTCCTCGTCTCGAATGCGGGCATGCATTGCGCTTTCCTCCAGAGCGGTAGCAGCAGTGTCACGCAGTCCGCCGCGTGGATCAAAGGATCTATGGTTTTCCCTCGAGTCTTTCCCACGAGGCTTTCCCACGAGGCTTTCCCACAGGGCTGTCCCACGTGCACACGTGGTGGGAGTCGATCCTCGGCTTGAACGTCAAGGCAGTGCAGGGAAAACAGGTTCCTCTGGAATGGACTGACACATCTGGGGGACTCTTGGAATGGTGGAACGACCCTGGAGTTCCTCTCGCCTTTCCTGTGGAGAGCGCCTCCTCTTGAGATGCGACGGGAACGCCGGGAATTCTTTCCCTACGAAACAGGGAAAGGATCCCTCATCTCGAGCTAGGAGGCGGAAACGGGGCTCCCCTGGATGTGTGCGGGACCCCACGTGCTTCCTCTCGAGTGGAGACGGGTATGTCGGGGAACTTCTTGAGTTGCAGCAAGGGTGTGAAGGACCCTTGGAAGTTCCAGTGGTTAGACGTGATTGGCCTCGAGAAGCCTCAGCGGAAATGGGCCTCATCTCGCCTGGAGGGCAAAACCTCCTGGATTTTCTCGAGTTGCGGCAGGTGCTCTCGACTTACGACGGGGACCTCAGGGACCCGCTCTGGTGGCCTCAGGAAAGGCCAGTCCCCATGCGAGTTCCTCGGGGGCCTCTCGGGATTCCTCTCCCTTCGATGCCGGGGCCTAAGACCTTGTGTGGAGTCGGGGCCGGAACCTGAGGATTCCTCTCCAGTGCTGACATGGATCTTGGGGTACTTCTGGAGTCTCCCCAGGTTAGTCAGTCCTCGTCTCGAATGCGGGCATGCACTTGCGCTTTCCTCCAGAGCGGTAGCAGCAGTGTCACGCAGTCCGCCGCGTGGATCAAAGGATCTATGGTTTTCCCTCGAGTCTTTCCCACGAGGCTTTCCCACGAGGCTTTCCCACAGGGCTGTCCCACGTGCACACGTGGTGGGAGTCGATCCTCGGCTTGAACGTCAAGGCAGTGCAGGGAAAACAGGTTCCTCTGGAATGGACTGACACATCTGGGGGACTCTTGGAATGGTGTCTCGACCCTGGAGTTCCTCTCGCCTTTCCTGTGGAGAGCGCCTCCTCTTGAGATGCGACGGTAACGCCGGGAATTGTTTCCCTATGAAACAGGGAAAGGATCCCTCATCTCGAGCTAGGAGGCGGAAACGGGGCTCCCCTGGATGTGTGTGGGACACCACGTGCTTCCTCTCGAGTGGAGACGGGTATGTCGGGGAACTTCTTGAGTTGCAGCAAGGGTGTGAA
This sequence comes from Ovis canadensis, assembly GCF_042477335.2. NCBI lineage: Eukaryota > Metazoa > Chordata > Mammalia > Artiodactyla > Bovidae > Ovis > Ovis canadensis. The sequence continues at coordinate 8,932,601 of NC_091252.1, forward strand.
GGACCCTTTGGAAGTTCCAGTGGTTACATTTGATTGGCCTCGAGAAGCCTCAGCGGAAATGGGCCTCATCTCGCCTGGAGGGCAAAACCTCCTGGATTTTCTCCAGTTGCGGCAGGTGCTCTCGACTTACGACGGGGACCTCAGGGACCGGCTCTGGTGGCCTCAGGAAAGGCCAGTCCCCATGCGAGTTCTTCGGGGGTCTCTCGGGATTCCTCTCCCGTCGATGCCGGGGCCTAAGACCTTGTGTGGAGTCGGGGCCGGAACCTGAGGATTCCTCTCCAGTGCTGACATGGATCTTGGGGTACTTCTGGAGTCTCCCCAGGGGAGTCAGTCCTCGTCTCGAATGCGGGCATGCACTTGCGCTTTCCTCCAGAGCGGTAGCAGCAGTGTCACGCAGTCCGCCGCGTGGATCAAAGGATCTATGGTTTTCCCTCGAGTCTTTTCCACGAGGCTTTCCCACGAGGCTTTCCCACAGGGCTGTCCCACGTGCACACGTGGTGGGAGTCGATCCTTGGCTTGAACGTCAAGGCAGTGCAGGGAAAACAGGTTCCTCTGGAATGGACTGACACATCTGGGGGACTCTTGGAATGGTGGCACGACCCTGGAGTTCCTCTCGCCTTTCCTGTGGAGAGTGCCTCCTCTTGAGATGCGACGGGAACGCCGGGAATTCTTTCCCTACGAAACAGGGAAAGGATCCCTCATCTCGAGCTAGGAGGCGGAAACGGGGCTCCCCTGGATGTGTGCGGGACCCCATGTGCTTCCTCTCGAGTAGAGACGGGTATGTCGGGGAACTTCTTGAGTTGCAGCAATGGTGTGAAGGACCCTTTGGAAGTTCCAGTGGTTAGATGTGATTGGCCTCGAGAAGCCTCAGCGGAAATGGGCCTCATCTCGCCTGGAGGGCAAAACCTCCTGGATTTTCTCGAGTTGCGGCAGGTGCGCTCGACTTACGACGGGGACCTCAAGGACCCGCTCTGGTGGCGTCAGGAAAGGCCAGTCCCCATGCGAGTTCCTCGGGGGCCTCTCGGGATTCCTCTCCCGTCGATGCCGGGCCTGAGACCTTGTGCGGAGTCGGGGCCGGAACCTGAGGATTCCTCTCCAGTGCTGACATGGATCTGGGGTACTTCTGGAGTCTCCCCAGGGGAGTCAGTCCTCGTCTCGAATGCGGGCATGCATTGCGCTTTCCTCCAGAGCGGTAGCAGCAGTGTCACGCAGTCCGCCGCGTGGATCAAAGGATCTATGGTTTTCCCTCGAGTCATTCCCACGAGGCTTTCCCACGAGGCTTTCCCACAGGGCTGTCCCACGTGCACACGTGGTGGGAGTCGATCCTCGGCTTGAACGTCAAGGCAGTGCAGGGAAAACAGGTTCCTCTGGAATGGACTGACACATCTGGGGGACTCTTGGAATGGTGGAACGACCCTGGAGTTCCTCTCGCCTTTCCTGTGGAGAGCGCCTCCTCTTGAGATGCGACGGGAACGCCGGGAATTCTTTCCCTACGAAACAGGGAAAGGATCCCTCATTTCGAGCTAGGAGGCGGAAACGGGGCTCCCCTGGATGTGTGCGGGACCCCACGTGCTTCCTCTCGAGTGGAGACGGGTATGTCGGGGAACTTCTTGAGTTGCAGCAAGGGTGTGAAGGACCCTTGGAAGTTCCAGTGGTTAGACGTGATTGGCCTCGAGAAGCCTCAGCGGAAATGGGCCTCATCTCGCCTGGAGGGCAAAACCTCCTGGATTTTCTCGAGTTGCGGCAGGTGCTCTCGACTTACGACGGGGACCTCAGGGACCCGCTCTGGTGGCCTCAGGAAAGGCCAGTCCCCATGCGAGTTCCGCGGGGGCCTCTCGGGATTCCTCTCCCTTCGATGCCGGGGCCTAAGACCTTGTGTGGAGTCGGGGCCGGAACCTGAGGATTCCTCTCCAGTGCTGACATGGATCTTGGGGTACTTCTGGAGTCTCCCCAGGGGAGTCAGTCCTCGTCTCGAATGCGGGCATGCATTGCGCTTTCCTCCAGAGCGGTAGCAGCAGTGTCACGCAGTCCGCCGCGTGGATCAAAGGATCTATGGTTTTCCCTCGAGTCTTTCCCACGAGGCTTTCCCACGAGGCTTTCCCACAGGGCTGTCCCACGTGCACACGTGGTGGGAGTCGATCCTCGGCTTGAACGTCAAGGCAGTGCAGGGAAAACAGGTTCCTCTGGAATGGACTGACACATCTGGGGTACTCTTGGAATGGTGGAACGACCCTGGAGTTCCTCTCGCCTTTCCTGTGGAGAGCGCCTCCTCTTGAGATGCGACGGGAACGCCGGGAATTCTTTCCCTACGAAACAGGGAAAGGATCCCTCATCTCGAGCTAGGAGGCGGAAACGGGGCTCCCCTGGATGTGTGCGGGACCCCACGTGCTTCCTCTCGAGTGGAGACGGGTATGTCGGGGAACTTCTTGAGTTGCAGCAAGGGTGTGAAGGACCCTTGGAAGTTCCAGTGGTTAGACGTGATTGGCCTCGAGAAGCCTCAGCGGAAATGGGCCTCATCTCGCCTGGAGGGCAAAACCTCCTGGATTTTCTCGAGTTGCGGCAGGTGCTCTCGACTTACGACGGGGACCTCAGGGACCCGCTCTGGTGGCCTCAGGAAAGGCCAGTCCCCATGCGAGTTCCTCGGGGGCCTCTCGGGATTCCTCTCCCTTCGATGCCGGGGCCTAAGACCTTGTGTGGAGTCGGGGCCGGAACCTGAGGATTCCTCTCCAGTGCTGACATGGATCTTGGGGTACTTCTGGAGTCTCCCCAGGGGAGTCAGTCCTCGTCTCGAATGCGGGCATGCATTGCGCTTTCCTCCAGAGCGGTAGCAGCAGTGTCACGCAGTCCGCCGCGTGGATCAAAGGATCTATGGTTTTCCCTCGAGTCTTTCCCACGAGGCTTTCCCACGAGGCTTTCCCACAGGGCTGTCCCACGTGCACACGTGGTGGGAGTCGATCCTCGGCTTGAACGTCAAGGCAGTGCAGGGAAAACAGGTTCCTCTGGAATGGACTGACACATCTGGGGGACTCTTGGAATGGTGTCTCGACCCTGGAGTTCCTCTCGCCTTTCCTGTGGAGAGCGCCTCCTCTTGAGATGCGACGGTAACGCCGGGAATTCTTTCCCTATGAAACAGGGAAAGGATCCCTCATCTCGAGCTAGGAGGCGGAAACGGGGCTCCCCTGGATGTGTGTGGGACACCACGTGCTTCCTCTCGAGTGGAGACGGGTATGTCGGGGAACTTCTTGAGTTGCAGCAAGGGTGTGAAGGACCCTTTGGAAGTTCCAGTGGTTACATTTGATTGGCCTCGAGAAGCCTCAGCGGAAATGGGCCTCATCTCGCCTGGAGGGCAAAACCTCCTGGATTTTCTCCAGTTGCGGCAGGTGCTCTCGACTTACGACGGGGACCTCAGGGACCGGCTCTGGTGGCCTCAGGAAAGGCCAGTCCCCATGCGAGTTCTTCGGGGGTCTCTCGGGATTCCTCTCCCGTCGATGCCGGGGCCTAATACCTTGTGTGGAGTCGGGGCCGGAACCTGAGGATTCCTCTCCAGTGCTGACATGGATCTTGGGGTACTTCTGGAGTCTCCCCAGGGGAGTCAGTCCTCGTCTCGAATGCGGGCATGCACTTGCGCTTTCCTCCAGAGCGGTAGCAGCAGTGTCACGCAGTCCGCCGCGTGGATCAAAGGATCTATGGTTTTCCCTCGAGTCTTTCCCACGAGGCTTTCCCACGAGGCTTTCCCACAGGGCTGTCCCACGTGCACACGTGGTGGGAGTCGATCCTCGGCTTGAACGTCAAGGCAGTGCAGGGAAAACAGGTTCCTCTGGAATGGACTGACACATCTGGGGGACTCTTGGAATGGTGGCACGACCCTGGAGTTCCTCTCGCCTTTCCTGTGGAGAGTGCCTCCTCTTGAGATGCGACGGGAACGCCGGGAATTCTTTCCCTACGAAACAGGGAAAGGATCCCTCATCTCGAGCTAGGAGTCGGTAACGGAGCTCCCCTGGATGTGGGCGGGACACCACGTGCTTCCTCTCGAGTGGAGACGGGTATGTCGGGGAACTTCTTGAGTTGCAGCAAGGGTGTGAAGGACCCTTTGGAAGTTCCAGTGGTTAGACGTGATTAGCCTCGAGAAGCCTCAGCGGAAATGGGCCTCATCTCGCCTGGAGGGCAAAACCTCCTGGATTTTCTCGAGTTGCGGCAGGTGCTCTCGACTTACGACGGGGACCTCAGGGACCCGCTCTGGTGGCCTCAGGAAAGACCAGTCCCCATGCGAGTTCCTCGGGGGCCTCTCGGGATTCCTCTCCTGTCGATGCCGGGGCCTAAGACCTTGTGTGGAGTCGGGGCCGGAACCTGAGGATTCCTCTCCAGTGCTGACATGGATCTTGGGGTACGTCTGGAGTCTCCCCAGGGGAGTCAGTCCTCGTCTCGAATGCGGGCATGCACTTGCGCTTTCCTCCAGAGCGGTAGCAGCAGTGTCACGCAGTCCGCCGCGTGGATCAAAGGATCTATGGTTTTCCCTCGAGTCTTTCCCACGAGGCTTTCCCACGAGGCTTTCCCACAGGGCTGTCCCACGTGCACACGTGGTGGGAGTCGATCCTCGGCTTGAACGTCAAGGCAGTGCAGGGAAAACAGGTTCCTCTGGAATGGACTGACACATCTGGGGGACTCTTGGAATGGTGGCACGACCCTGGAGTTCCTCTCGCCTTTCCTGTGGAGAGCGCCTCCTCTTGAGATGTGACGGGAACACCGGGAATTCTTTCCCTACGAAACAGGGAAAGGATCCCTCATCTCGAGCTAGGAGGCGGAAACGGGGCTCCCCTGGATGTGTGCGGGACCCCACGTGCTTCCTCTCGAGTGGAGACGGGTATGTCGGGGAACTTCTTGAGTTGCAGCAAGGGTGTGAAGGACCCTTGGAAGTTCCAGTGGTTAGACGTGATTGGCCTCGAGAAACCTCAGCGGAAATGGGCCTCATCTCGCCTGGAGGGCAAAACCTCCTGGATTTTCTCGAGTTGCGGCAGGTGCTCTCGACTTACGACGGGGACCTCAGGGACCCGCTCTGGTGGCCTCAGGAAAGGCCAGTCCCCATGCGAGTTCCTCGGGGGCCTCTCGGGATTCCTCTCCCTTCGATGCCGGGGCCTAAGACCTTGTGTGGAGTCGGGGCCGGAACCTGAGGATTCCTCTCCAGTGCTGACATGGATCTTGGGGTACTTCTGGAGTCTCCCCAGGGGAGTCAGTCCTCGTCTCGAATGCGGGCATGCATTGCGCTTTCCTCCAGAGCGGTAGCAGCAGTGTCACGCAGTCCGCCGCGTAGATCAAAGGATCTATGGTTTTCCCTCGAGTCTTTCCCACGAGGCTTTCCCACGAGGCTTTCCCACAGGGCTGTCCCACGTGCACACGTGGTGGGAGTCGATCCTCGGCTTGAACGTCAAGGCAGTGCAGGGAAAACAGGTTCCTCTGGAATGGACTGACACATCTGGGGGACTCTTGGAATGGTGTCTCGACCCTGGAGTTCCTCTCGCCTTTCCTGTGGAGAGCGCCTCCTCTTGAGATGCGACGGTAACGCCGGGAATTCTTTCCCTATGAAACAGGGAAAGGATCCCTCATCTCGAGCTAGGAGGCGGAAACGGGGCTCCCCTGGATGTGTGTGGGACACCACGTGCTTCCTCTCGAGTGGAGACGGGTATGTCGGGGAACTTCTTGAGTTGCAGCAAGGGTGTGAAGGACCCTTTGGAAGTTCCAGTGGTTACATTTGATTGGCCTCGAGAAGCCTCAGCGGAAATGGGCCTCATCTCGCCTGGAGGGCAAAACCTCCTGGATTTTCTCCAGTTGCGGCAGGTGCTCTCGACTTACGACGGGGACCTCAGGGACCGGCTCTGGTGGCCTCAGGAAAGGCCAGTCCCCATGCGAGTTCTTCGGGGGTCTCTCGGGATTCCTCTCCCGTCGATGCCGGGGCCTAATACCTTGTGTGGAGTCGGGGCCGGAACCTGAGGATTCCTCTCCAGTGCTGACATGGATCTTGGGGTACTTCTGGAGTCTCCCCAGGGGAGTCAGTCCTCGTCTCGAATGCGGGCATGCACTTGCGCTTTCCTCCAGAGCGGTAGCAGCAGTGTCACGCAGTCCGCCGCGTGGATCAAAGGATCTATGGTTTTCCCTCGAGTCTTTCCCACGAGGCTTTCCCACGAGGCTTTCCCACAGGGCTGTCCCACGTGCACACGTGGTGGGAGTCGATCCTCGGCTTGAACGTCAAGGCAGTGCAGGGAAAACAGGTTCCTCTGGAATGGACTGACACATCTGGGGGACTCTTGGAATGGTGGCACGACCCTGGAGTTCCTCTCGCCTTTCCTGTGGAGAGTGCCTCCTCTTGAGATGCGACGGGAACGCCGGGAATTCTTTCCCTACGAAACAGGGAAAGGATCCCTCATCTCGAGCTAGGAGTCGGTAACGGAGCTCCCCTGGATGTGGGCGGGACACCACGTGCTTCCTCTCGAGTGGAGACGGGTATGTCGGGGAACTTCTTGAGTTGCAGCAAGGGTGTGAAGGACCCTTTGGAAGTTCCAGTGGTTAGACGTGATTAGCCTCGAGAAGCCTCAGCGGAAATGGGCCTCATCTCGCCTGGAGGGCAAAACCTCCTGGATTTTCTCGAGTTGCGGCAGGTGCTCTCGACTTACGACGGGGACCTCAGGGACCCGCTCTGGTGGCCTCAGGAAAGACCAGTCCCCATGCGAGTTCCTCGGGGGCCTCTCGGGATTCCTCTCCTGTCGATGCCGGGGCCTAAGACCTTGTGTGGAGTCGGGGCCGGAACCTGAGGATTCCTCTCCAGTGCTGACATGGATCTTGGGGTACGTCTGGAGTCTCCCCAGGGGAGTCAGTCCTCGTCTCGAATGCGGGCATGCACTTGCGCTTTCCTCCAGAGCGGTAGCAGCAGTGTCACGCAGTCCGCCGCGTGGATCAAAGGATCTATGGTTTTCCCTCGAGTCTTTCCCACGAGGCTTTCCCACGAGGCTTTCCCACAGGGCTGTCCCACGTGCACACGTGGTGGGAGTCGATCCTCGGCTTGAACGTCAAGGCAGTGCAGGGAAAACAGGTTCCTCTGGAATGGACTGACACATCTGGGGGACTCTTGGAATGGTGGCACGACCCTGGAGTTCCTCTCGCCTTTCCTGTGGAGAGCGCCTCCTCTTGAGATGTGACGGGAACACCGGGAATTCTTTCCCTACGAAACAGGGAAAGGATCCCTCATCTCGAGCTAGGAGGCGGAAACGGGGCTCCCCTGGATGTGTGCGGGACCCCACGTGCTTCCTCTCGAGTGGAGACGGGTATGTCGGGGAACTTCTTGAGTTGCAGCAAGGGTGTGAAGGACCCTTGGAAGTTCCAGTGGTTAGACGTGATTGGCCTCGAGAAGCCTCAGCGGAAATGGGCCTCATCTCGCCTGGAGGGCAAAACCTCCTGGATTTTCTCGAGTTGCGGCAGGTGCTCTCGACTTACGACGGGGACCTCAGGGACCCGCTCTGGTGGCCTCAGGAAAGGCCAGTCCCCATGCGAGTTCCTCGGGGGCCTCTCGGGATTCCTCTCCCTTCGATGCCGGGGCCTAAGACCTTGTGTGGAGTCGGGGCCGGAACCTGAGGATTCCTCTCCAGTGCTGACATGGATCTTGGGGTACTTCTGGAGTCTCCCCAGGGGAGTCAGTCCTCGTCTCGAATGCGGGCATGCATTGCGCTTTCCTCCAGAGCGGTAGCAGCAGTGTCACGCAGTCCGCCGCGTAGATCAAAGGATCTATGGTTTTCCCTCGAGTCTTTCCCACGAGGCTTTCCCACGAGGCTTTCCCACAGGGCTGTCCCACGTGCACACGTGGTGGGAGTCGATCCTCGGCTTGAACGTCAAGGCAGTGCAGGGAAAACAGGTTCCTCTGGAATGGACTGACACATCTGGGGGACTCTTGGAATGGTGTCTCGACCCTGGAGTTCCTCTCGCCTTTCCTGTGGAGAGCGCCTCCTCTTGAGATGCGACGGTAACGCCGGGAATTCTTTCCCTATGAAACAGGGAAAGGATCCCTCATCTCGAGCTAGGAGGCGGAAACGGGGCTCCCCTGGATGTGTGTGGGACACCACGTGCTTCCTCTCGAGTGGAGACGGGTATGTCGGGGAACTTCTTGAGTTGCAGCAAGGGTGTGAAGGACCCTTTGGAAGTTCCAGTGGTTACATTTGATTGGCCTCGAGAAGCCTCAGCGGAAATGGGCCTCATCTCGCCTGGAGGGCAAAACCTCCTGGATTTTCTCCAGTTGCGGCAGGTGCTCTCGACTTACGACGGGGACCTCAGGGACCGGCTCTGGTGGCCTCAGGAAAGGCCAGTCCCCATGCGAGTTCTTCGGGGGTCTCTCGGGATTCCTCTCCCGTCGATGCCGGGGCCTAATACCTTGTGTGGAGTCGGGGCCGGAACCTGAGGATTCCTCTCCAGTGCTGACATGGATCTTGGGGTACTTCTGGAGTCTCCCCAGGGGAGTCAGTCCTCGTCTCGAATGCGGGCATGCACTTGCGCTTTCCTCCAGAGCGGTAGCAGCAGTGTCACGCAGTCCGCCGCGTGGATCAAAGGATCTATGGTTTTCCCTCGAGTCTTTCCCACGAGGCTTTCCCACGAGGCTTTCCCACAGGGCTGTCCCACGTGCACACGTGGTGGGAGTCGATCCTTGGCTTGAACGTCAAGGCAGTGCAGGGAAAACAGGTTCCTCTGGAATGGACTGACACATCTGGGGGACTCTTGGAATGGTGGCACGACCCTGGAGTTCCTCTCGCCTTTCCTGTGGAGAGTGCCTCCTCTTGAGATGCGACGGGAACGCCGGGAATTCTTTCCCTACGAAACAGGGAAAGGATCCCTCATCTCGACCTAGGAGTCGGTAACGGAGCTCCCCTGGATGTGGGCGGGACACCACGTGCTTCCTCTCGAGTGGAGACGGGTATGTCGGGGAACTTCTTGAGTTGCAGCAAGGGTGTGAAGGACCCTTTGGAAGTTCCAGTGGTTAGACGTGATTAGCCTCGAGAAGCCTCAGCGGAAATGGGCCTCATCTCGCCTGGAGGGCAAAACCTCCTGGATTTTCTCGAGTTGCGGCAGGTGCTCTCGACTTACGACGGGGACCTCAGGGACCCGCTCTGGTGGCCTCAGGAAAGGCCAGTCCCCATGCGAGTTCCTCGGGGGCCTCTCGGGATTCCTCTCCTGTCGATGCCGGGGCCTAAGACCTTGTGTGGAGTCGGGGCCGGAACCTGAGGATTCCTCTCCAGTGCTGACATGGATCTTGGGGTACGTCTGGAGTCTCCCCAGGGGAGTCAGTCCTCGTCTCGAATGCGGGCATGCACTTGCGCTTTCCTCCAGAGCGGTAGCAGCAGTGTCACGCAGTCCGCCGCGTGGATCAAAGGATCTATGGTTTTCCCTCGAGTCTTTCCCACGAGGCTTTCCCACGAGGCTTTCCCACAGGGCTGTCCCACGTGCACACGTGGTGGGAGTGGATCCTCGGCTTGAACGTCAAGGCAGTGCAGGGAAAACAGGTTCCTCTGGAATGGACTGACACATCTGGGGGACTCTTGGAATGGTGGCACGACCCTGGAGTTCCTCTCGCCTTTCCTGTGGAGAGCGCCTCCTCTTGAGATGTGACGGGAACGCCGGGAATTTTTTCCCTACGAAACAGGGAAAGGATCCATCATCTCGAGCTAGGAGGCGGAAACGGGGCTCCCCTGGATGTGTGCGGGACCCCACGTGCTTCCTCTCGAGTGGAGACGGGTATGTCGGGGAAGTTCTTGAGTTGCAGCAAGGGTGTGAAGGACCCTTTGGAAGTTCCAGTGGTTACATTTGATTGGCCTCGAGAAGCCTCAGCGGAAATGGGCCTCATCTCGCCTGGAGGGCAAAACCTCCTGGATTTTCTCCAGTTGCGGCAGGTGCTCTCGACTTACGACGGGGACCTCAGGGACCGGCTCTGGTGGCCTAAGGAAAGGCCAGTCCCCATGCGAGTTCTTCGGGGGTCTCTCGGGATTCCTCTCCCGTCGATGCCGGGGCCTAATACCTTGTGTGGAGTCGGGGCCGGAACCTGAGGATTCCTCTCCAGTGCTGACATGGATCTTGGGGTACTTCTGGAGTCTCCCCAGGGGAGTCAGTCCTCGTCTCGAATGCGGGCATGCACTTGCCCTTTCCTCCAGAGCGGTAGCAGCAGTGTCACGCAGTCCGCCGCGTGGATCAAAGGATCTATGGTTTTCCCTCGAGTCTTTTCCACGAGGCTTTCCCACGAGGCTTTCCCACAGGGCTGTCCCACGTGCACACGTGGTGGGAGTCGATCCTTGGCTTGAACGTCAAGGCAGTGCAGGGAAAACAGGTTCCTCTGGAATGGACTGACACATCTGGGGGACTCTTGGAATGGTGGCACGACCCTGGAGTTCCTCTCGCCTTTCCTGTGGAGAGTGCCTCCTCTTGAGATGCGACGGGAACGCCGGGAATTCTTTCCCTACGAAACAGGGAAAGGATCCCTCATCTCGAGCTAGGAGTCGGTAACGGAGCTCCCCTGGATGTGGGCGGGACACCACGTGCTTCCTCTCGAGTGGAGACGGGTATGTCGGGGAACTTCTTGAGTTGCAGCAAGGGTGTGAAGGACCCTTTGGAAGTTCCAGTGGTTAGACGTGATTAGCCTCGAGAAGCCTCAGCGGAAATGGGCCTCATCTCGCCTGGAGGGCAAAACCTCCTGGATTTTCTCGAGTTGCGGCAGGTGCTCTCGACTTACGACGGGGACCTCAGGGACCCGCTCTGGTGGCCTCAGGAAAGGCCAGTCCCCATGCGAGTTCCTCGGGGTCCTCTCGGGATTCCTCTCCCGTCGATGCCGGGGCCTAAGACCTTGTGTGGAGTCGGGGCCGGAACCTGAGGATTCCTCTCCAGTGCTGACATGGATCTTGGGGTACTTCTGGAGTCTCCCCAGGGGAGTCAGTCCTCCTCTCGAATGCGGGCATGCACTTGCGCTTTCCTCCAGAGGGGTAGCAGCAGTGTCACGCAGTCCGCCGCGTGGATCAAAGGATCTATGGTTTTCCCTCGAGTCTTTCCCACGAGGCTTTCCCACGAGGCTTTCCCACAGGGCTGTCCCACGTGCACACGTGGTGGGAGTCGATCCTCGGCTTGAACGTCAAGGCAGTGCAGGGAAAACAGGTTCCTCTGGAATGGACTGACACATCTGGGGGACTCTTGGAATGGTGGAACGACCCTGGAGTTCCTCTCGCCTTTCCTGTGGAGAGCGCCTCCTCTTGAGATGCGACGGGAACGCCGGGAATTCTTTCCCTACGAAACAGGGAAAGGATCCCTCATCTCGAGCTAGGAGGCGGAAACGGGGCTCCCCTGGATGTGTGCGGGACCCCACGTGCTTCCTCTCGAGTGGAGACGGGTATGTCGGGGAACTTCTTGAGTTGCAGCAAGGGTGTGAAGGACCCTTGGAAGTTCCAGTGGTTAGACGTGATTGGCCTCGAGAAGCCTCAGCGGAAATGGGCCTCATCTCGCCTGGAGGGCAAAACCTCCTGGATTTTCTCGAGTTGCGGCAGGTGCTCTCGACTTACGACGGGGACCTCAGGGACCCGCTCTGGTGGCCTCAGGAAAGGCCAGTCCCCATGCGAGTTCCTCGGGGGCCTCTGGGGATTCCTCTCCCGTCGATGCCGGGGCCTAAGTCCTTGTGTGGAGTCGGGGCCGGAACCTGAGGATTCCTCTCCAGTGCTGACATGGATCTTGGGGTACTTCTGGAGTCTCCCCAGGGGAGTCAGTCTTCGTCTCGAATGCGGGCATGCACTTGCGCTTTCCTCCAGAGCGGCAGCAGCAGTGTCACGCAGTCTGCCGCGTGGATCAAAGGATCTATGGTTTTCCCTCGAGTTTTTCCCACGAGGCTTTCCCACGTGGCTTTCCCACAGGGCTGTCCCACGTGCACACGTGGTGGGAGTCGATCCTCGGCTTGAACGTCAAGGCAGTGCAGGGAAAACAGGTTCCTCTGTAATGGACTGACACATCTGGGGGACTCTTGGAATGGTGGCACGACCCTGGAGTTCCTCTCGCCTTTCCTGTGGAGAGCGCCTCCTCTTGAGATGCGACGGGAACGCCGGGAATTCTTTCCCTACGAAACAGGGAAAGGATCCCTCATCTCGAGCTAGGAGGCGGAAACGGGGCTCCCCTGGATGTGTGCAGGACCCATGTGCTTCCTCTCGAGTGGAGACGGGTATGTCGGGGAACTTCTTGATTTGCAGCAAGGGTGTGAAGGACCCTTTGGAAGTTCCAGTAGTTAGACGTGATTAGCCTCGAGAAGCCTCAGCGGAAATGGGCCTCATCTCGCTTGGAGGGCAAAAGCTCCTGGATTTTCTCGAGTTGCGGCAGGTGCTCTCGACTTACGCCGGGGACCTCAGGGACCCGCTCTGGTGGCCTCAGGAAAGGCCAGTCCCCATGCGAGTTCCTCGGGGGCCTCTCGGGATTCCTCTCCCGTCGATGCCGGGGCCTAAGACCTTGTGTGGAGTCGGGGCCGGAACCTGAGGATTCCTCTCCAGTGCTGACATGGATCTTGGGGTACTTCTGGAGTCTCCCCAGGGGAGTCAGTCCTCGTCTCGAATGCGGGCATGCACTTGCGCTTTCCTCCAGAGCGGTAGCAGCAGTGTCACGCAGTCCGCCGCGTGGATCAAAGGATCTATGGTTTTCCCTCGAGTCTTTCCCACGAGGCTTTCCCAAGAGGCTTTCCCACAGGGCTGTCCCACGTGCACACGTGGTGGGAGTCGATCCTCGGCTTGAACGTCAAGGCAGTGCAGGGAAAACAGGTTCCTCTGGAATGGACTGACACATCTGGGGGACTCTTGGAATGGTGGCACGACCCTGGAGTTCCTCTCGCCTTTCCTGTGGTGAGCGCCTCCTCTTGAGATGCGACGGGAACGCCGGGAATTCTTTCCCTACGAAACAGGGAAAGGATCCCTCATCTCGAGCTAGGAGGCGGAAACGGGGCTCCCCTGGATGTGTGCGGGACCCACGTGCTTCCTCTCGAGTGGAGACGGGTATGTCGGGGAACTTCTTGAGTTGCAGCAAGGGTGTGAAGGACCCTTTGGAAGTTCCAGTGGTTAGACGTGATTAGCCTCGAGAAGCCTCAGCGGAAATGGTCCTCATCTCGCCTGGAAGCCAAAACCTCCTGGATTTTCTCGAGTTGCGGCAGGTGCTCTCGACTTACGACGGGGACCTCAGGGACCCGCTCTGGTGGCCTCAGGAAAGGCCAGTCCCCATGCGAGTTCCTCGGGGGCCTCTCGGGATTCCTCTCCCGTCGATGCCGGGGCCTAAGACCTTGTGTGGAGTCGGGGCCGGAACCTGAGGATTCCTCTCCAGTGCTGACATGGATCTTGGGGTACTTCTGGAGTCTCCCCAGGGGAGTCAGTCCTCGTCTCGAATGCGGGCATGCACTTGCGCTTTCCTCCAGAGCGGTAGCAGCAGTGTCACGCAGTCCGCCGCGTGGATCAAAGGATCTATGGTTTTCCCTCGAGTCTTTCCCACGAGGCTTTCCCACGAGGCTTTCCCACAGGGCTGTCCCACGTGCACACGTGGTGGGAGTCGATCCTCGGCTTGAACGTCAAGGCAGTGCAGGGAAAACAGGTTCCTCTGGAATGGACTGACACATCTGGGGGACTCTTGGAATGGTGGCACGACCCTGGAGTTCCTCTCGCCTTTTCTGTGGAGAGCGCCTCCTCTTGAGATGCGACGGGAACGCCGGGAATTCTTTCCCTACGAAACAGGGAAAGGATCCCTCATCTGGAGCTAGGAGGCGGAAACGGGGCTCCCCTGGATGTGTCCGGGACACCACGTGCTTCCTCTCGAGTGCAGACGGGTATGTCGGGGAACTTCTTGAGTTGCAGCAAGGGTGTGAAGGACCCTTTGGAACTTCCAGTGGTTAGATGTGATTGGCCTCGAGAAGCCTCAGCGGAAATGGGCCTCATCTCGCCTGGAGGGCAAAACCTCCTGGATTTTCTCGAGTTGCGGCAGGTGCTCTCGACTTACGACGGGGACCTCAGGGACCCGCTCTGGTGGCCTCAGGAAAGGCCAGTCCCCATGCGAGTTCCTCGGGGTCCTCTCGGGATTCCTCTCCGGTCGATGCCGGGGCCTAAGACCTTGTGTGGAGTCGGGGCCGGAACCTGAGGATTCCTCTCCAGTGCTGACATGGATCTTGGGGTACTTCTGGAGTCTCCCCAGGGGAGTCAGTCCTCGTCTCGAATGCGGGCATGCACTTGCGCTTTCCTCCAGAGCGGGAGCAGCAGTGTCACGCAGTCTGCCGCGTGGATCAAAGGATCTATGGTTTTCCCTCGAGTCTTTCCCACGAGGCTTTCCCACGAGGCTTTCCCACAGGGCTGTCCCACGTGCACACGTGGTGGGAGTCGATCCTCGGCTTGAACGTCAAGGCAGTGCAGGGAAAAAAGGTTCCTCTGGAATGGACTGACACATCTGGGGGACTCTTGGAATTGTGTCTCGACCCTGGAGTTCCTCTCGCCTTTCCTGTGGAGAGCGCCTCTTGAGATGCGACGGGAACGCCGGGAATTCTTTCCCTACGAAACAGGGAAAGGATCCCTCATCTCGAGCTAGGAGGCGGAAACGGGGCTCCCCTGGATGTGTGCGGGACCCCACGTGCGTCCTCTCGAGTGGAGACGGGTACGTCGGGAAACTTCTTGAGTTGCAGCAAGGGTGTGAAGGACCCTTTGGAAGTTCAAGTGGTTAGATGTGATTGGCCTCGAGAAGCCTCAGCGGAAATGGGCCTCATCTCGCATGGAGGGCAAAACCTCCTGGATTTTCTCGAGTTGCGGCAGGTGCTCTCGACTTACGACGGGGACCCCAGGGAACCGCTCTGGTGGCCTCAGGAAAGGCCAGTCCCCATGCGAGTTCCTCGGGGGCTTCTCGGGATTCCTCTCCCGTCGATGCCGGGGCCTAAGACCTTGTGTGGAGTCGGGGCCGGAACCTGAGGATTCCTCTCCAGTGCTGACATGGATCTTGGGGTACTTCTGGAGTCTCCGCAGGGGAGTCAGTCCTCGTGTCGAATGCGGGCATGCACTTGCGCTTTCCTCCAGAGCGGTAGCAGCAGTGTCACGCAGTCCTCCGCGTGGATAAAAGGATCTATTGTTTTCCCTCGAGTCTTTCCCACGAGGCTTTCCCACGAGGCTTTCCCACAGGGCTGTCCCACGTGCACACGTGGTGGGAGTCGATCCTCGGCTTGAATGTCAAGGCAGTGCAGGGAAAACAGGTTCCTCTGGAATGGACTGACACATCTGGGGGACTCTTGGAATGGTGGCACGACCCTGGAGTTCCTCTCCCCTTTCCTGTGGAGAGCGCCTCCTCTTGAGATGCGACTGGAACGCCGGGAATTCTTTCCCTACGAAACAGGGAAAGGATCCCTCATCTCGAGCTAGGAGCCGGAAACGTGGCTCCCCTGTATGTGTGCGGGACCCCACGTGCTTCCTCTCGAGTGGAGACGGGTATGTCGGGGAACTTCTTGAGTTGCAGCAAGGGTGTGAAGGACCCTTTGGAAGTTCCAGTGGTTAGACGTGATTGGCCTCGAGAAGCCTCAGCGGAAATGGGCCTCATCTCGCCTGGAGGGCAAAACCTCCTGGATTTTCTCGAGTTGCAGCAGGTGCTCTCGACTTACGACGGGGACCTCAGGGACCCGCTCTGGTGGCCTCAGGAAAGGCCAGTCCCCATGCGAGTTCCTCGGGGGCCTCTCGGGATTCCTCTCCCGTCGATGCCGGGGCCTAAGACCTTGTGTGGAGTCGGGGCCGGAACCTGAGGATTCCTCTCCAGTGCTGACATGGATCTTGGGGTACTTCTGGAGTCTCCCCAGGGGAGTCAGTCCTCGTCTCGAATGCGGGCATGCACTTGCGCTTTCCTCCAGAGCGGTAGCAGCAGTGTCACGCAGTCCGCCGCGTGGATCAAAGGATCTATGGTTTTCCCTCGAGTCTTTCCCACGAGGCTTTCCCACGAGGCTTTCCCACAGGGCTGTCCCACGTGCACACGTGGTGGGAGTCGATCCTCGGCTTGAACGTCAAGGCAGTGCAGGGAAAACAGGTTCCTCTGGAATGGACTGACACATCTGGGGGACTCTTGGAATGGTGTCTCGACCCTGGAGTTCCTCTCGCCTTTCCTGTGGAGAGTTCCTCCTCTTGAGATGCGACGGGAACGCCGGGAATTCTTTCCCTACGAAACAGGGAAAGGATCCCTCATCTCGAGCTAGGAGGCGGAAACGGGGCTCCCATGGATGTGTGTGGGACACCACGTGCTTCCTCTCGAGTGGAGACGGGTATGTCGGGGAACTTCTTGAGTTGCAGCAAGGGTGTGAAGGACCCTTTGGAAGTTCCAGTGGTTACATGTGATTGGCCTCGAGAAGCCTCAGCGGAAATGGGCCTCATCTCGCCTGGAGGGCAAAACCTCCTGGATTTTCTCGAGTTGCGGCAGGTGCTCTCGACTTACGACGGGGACCTCAGGGACCCGCTCTAGTGGCCTCAGGAAAGGCCAGTCCCCATGCGAGTTCCTCGGGGGCCTCTCGGGATTCCTCTCCCGTCGATGCCGGGGCCTAAGACCTTGTGTGGAGTCGGGGCCGGAACCTGAGGATTCCTCTCCAGTGCTGACATGGATCTTGGGGTACTTCTGGAGTCTCCCCAGGGGAGTCAGTCCTCGTCTCGAATGCGGGCATGCACTTGCGCTTTCCTCCAGAGCGGTAGCAGCAGTGTCACGCAGTCCGCCGCGTGGATCAAAGGATCTATGGTTTTTCCTCGAGTCTTTCCCACGAGGCTTTCCCACAGGGCTGTCCCACGTGCACACGTGGTGGGAGTCGATCCTCGGCTTGAACGTCAAGGCAGTGCAGGGAAAACAGGTTCCTCTGGAATGGACTGACACATCTGGGGGACTCTTGGAATGGTGTCTCGACCCTGGAGTTCCTCTCGCCTTTCCTGTGGAGAGTGCCTCCTCTTGAGATGCGACGGGAACGCCGGGAATTCTTTCCCTACGAAACAGGGAAAGGATCCCTCATCTCGAGCTAGGAGGCGGAAACGGGGCTCCCATGGATGTGTGTGGGACACCACGTGCTTCCTCTCGAGTGGAGACGGGTATGTCGGGGAACTTCTTGAGTTGCAGCAAGGGTGTGAAGGACCCTTTGGAAGTTCCAGTGGTTAGATGTGATTGGCCTCGAGAAGCCTTAGCGGAAATGGGCCTCATCTCGCCTGGAGGGCAAAACCTCCTGGATTTTCTCGAGTTGCGGCAGGTGCTCTCGACTTACGACGGGGACCTCAGGGACCCGCTCTGGTGGCCTCAGGAAAGGCCAGTCCCCATGCGAGTTCCTCGGGGGCCTCTCGGGATTCCTCTCCCTTCGATGTCGGGGCCTAAGACCTTGTGTGGAGTCGGGGCCGGAACCTGAGGATTCCTCTCCAGTGCTGACATGGATCTTGGGGTACTTCTGGAGTCTCCCCAGGGGAGTCAGTCCTCGTCTCGAATGCGGGCATGCACTTGCGCTTTCCTCCAGAGCGGTAGCAGCAGTGTCACGCAGTCCGCAGCGTGGATCAAAGGATCTATGGTATTCCCTCGAGTCTTTCCCACGAGGCTTTCCCACGAGGCTTTCCCACAGGGCTGTCCCACGTGCACACGTGGTGGGAGTCGATCCTCGGCTTGAACGTCAAGGCAGTGCAGGGAAAACAGGTTCCTCTGGAATGGACTGACACATCTGGGGGTCTCTTGGAATGGTGGCACGACCCTGGAGTTCCTCTCCCCTTTCCTGTGGAGAGCGCCTCCTCTTGAGATGCGACGGGAACGCCGGGAATTCTTTCCCTACGAAACAGGGAAAGGATCCCTCATCTCGAGCTAGGAGGCGGAAACGGGGCTCCCCTGGATGTGTGCGGGACGCCACGTGCTTCCTCTCGAGTGTAGACGGGTATGTCGGGGAACTTCTTGAGTTGCAGCAAGGGTGTGAAGGACCCTTTGGAAGTTCCAGTGGTTAGACGTGATTCGCCTCGAGAAGCCTCAGCGGAAATGGGCCTCATCTCGCCTGGAGGGCAAAACCTCCTGGATTTTCTCGAGTTGCGGCAGGTGCTCTCGACTTACGACGGGGACCTCACGGACCCGCTCTGGTGGCCTCAGGAAAGGCCAGTCCCCATGCGAGTTCCTCGGGGGCCTCTCGGGATTCCTCTCCCGTCGATGCCGGGGCCTAAGACCTTGTGTGGAGTCGGGGCCGGAACCTGAGGATTCCTCTCCAGTGCTGACATGGATCTTGGGGTACTTCTGGAGTCTCCCCAGGGGAGTCAGTCCTCCTCTCGAATGCGGGCATGCACTTGCGCTTTCCTCCAGAGGGGTAGCAGCAGTGTCACGCAGTCCGCCGCGTGGATCAAAGGATCTATGGTTTTCCCTCGAGTCTTTCCCACGAGGCTTTCCCACGAGGCTTTCCCACAGGGCTGTCCCACGTGCACACGTGGTGGGAGTCGATCCTCGGCTTGAACGTCAAGGCAGTGCAGGGAAAACAGGTTCCTCTGGAATGGACTGACACATCTGGGGGACTCTTGGAATGGTGTCTCGACCCTGGAGTTCCTCTCGCCTTTCCTGTGGAGAGCGCCTCCTCTTGAGATGCGACGGGAACGCCGGGAATTCTTTCCCTACGAAACAGGGAAAGGATCCCTCATCTCGAGCTAGGAGGCGGAAACGGGGCTCCCCTGGATGTGTGCGGGACCCCACGTGCTTCCTCTCGAGTAGAGACGGGTATGTCGGGGAACTTCTTGAGTTGCAGCAATGGTGTGAAGGACCCTTTGGAAGTTCCAGTGGTTAGATGTGATTGGCCTCGAGAAGCCTCAGCGGAAATGGGCCTCATCTCGCCTGGAGGGCAAAACCTCCTGGATTTTCTTGAGTTGCGTCAGGTGCGCTCGACTTACGACGGGGACCTCAAGGACCCGCTCTGGTGGCGTCAGGAAAGGCCAGTCCCCATGCGAGTTCCTCGGGGGCCTCTCGGGATTCCTCTCCCGTCGATGCCGGGCCTGAGACCTTGTGCGGAGTCGGGGCCGGAACCTGAGGATTCCTCTCCAGTGCTGACATGGATCTGGGGTACTTCTGGAGTCTCCCCAGGGGAGTCAGTCCTCGTCTCGAATGCGGGCATGCATTGCTCTTTCCTCCAGAGCGGTAGCAGCAGTGTCACGCAGTCCGCCGCGTGGATCAAAGGATCTATGGTTTTCCCTCGAGTCATTCCCACGAGGCTTTCCCACGAGGCTTTCCCACAGGGCTGTCCCACTTGCACACGTGGTGGGAGTCGATCCTCAGCTTGAACGTCAAGGCAGTGCAGGGAAAACAGGTTCCTCTGGAATGGACTGACACATCTGGGGGACTCTTGGAATGGTGGAACGACCCTGGAGTTCCTCTCGCCTTTCCTGTGGAGAGCGCCTCCTCTTGAGATGCGACGGGAACGCCGGGAATTCTTTCCCTACGAAACAGGGAAAGGATCCCTCATCTCGAGCTAGGAGGCGGAAACGGGGCTCCCCTGGATGTGTGCGGGACCCCACGTGCTTCCTCTCGAGTGGAGACGGGTATGTCGGGGAACTTCTTGAGTTGCAGCAAGGGTGTGAAGGACCCTTGGAAGTTCCAGTGGTTAGACGTGATTGGCCTCGAGAAGCCTCAGCGGAAATGGGCCTCATCTCGCCTGGAGGGCAAAACCTCCTGGATTTTCTCGAGTTGCGGCAGGTGCTCTCGACTTACGACGGGGACCTCCGGGACCCGCTCTGGTGGCCTCAGGAAAGGCCAGTCCCCATGCGAGTTCCTCGGGGGCCTCTCAGGATTCCTCTCCCTTCGATGCCGGGGCCTAAGACCTTGTGTGGAGTCGGGGCCGGAACCTGAGGATTCCTCTCCAGTGATGACATTGATCTGGGGTACTTCTGGAGTCTCCCCAGGGGAGTCAGTCCTCGTCTCGAATGCGGGCATGCACTTGCGCTTTCCTCCAGAGCGGTAGCAGCAGTGTCACGCAGTCCGCCGCGTGGATCAAAGGATCTATGGTTTTCCCTCGAGTCTTTCCCACGAGGCTTTCCCACGAGGCTTTCCCACAGGGCTGTCCCACGTGCACACGTGGTGGGAGTCGATCCTCGGCTTGAACGTCAAGGCAGTGCAGGGAAAACAGGTTCCTCTGGATTGGACTGACACATCTGGGGGACTCTTGGAATGGTGGCACGACCCTGGAGTTCCTCTCGCCTTTCCTGTGGAGAGTGCCTCCTCTTGAGATGCGACGGGAACGCCGGGAATTCTTTCCCTACGAAACAGGGAAAGGATCCCTCATCTCGAGCTAGGAGGCGGAAACTGGGCTCCCCTGGATGTGTGCGGGACCCACGTGCTTCCTCTCGAGTGGAGACGGGAATGTCGGGGAACTTCTTGAGTTGCAGCAAGGGTGTGAAGGACCCTTTGGAAGTTCCAGTGGTTAGACGTGATTGGCCTCGAGAAGCCTCAGCGGAAATGGGCCTCATCTCGCCTGGAGGGCAAAACCTCCTGGATTTTCTCGAGTTGCGGCAGGTGCTCTCGACTTACGACGGGGACCTCAGGGACCCGCTCTGGTGGCCTCAGGAAAGGCCAGTCCCCATGCGAGTTCCTCGGGGGCCTCTCGGGATTCCTCACCCTTCGATGCCGGGGCCTAAGACCTTGTGTGGAGTCGGGGCCGGAACCTGAGGATTCCTCTCCAGTGCTGACATGGATCTTGGGGTACTTCTGGAGTCTCCGCAGGGGAGTCAGTCCTCGTGTCGAATGCGGGCATGCACTTGCGCTTTCCTCCAGAGCGGTAGCAGCAGTGTCACGCAGTCCGCCGCTTGGATCAAAGGATTTATGGTTTTCCCTCGAGTCTTTCCCACGAGGCTTTCCCACGAGGCTTTCCCACAGGGCTGTCCCACGTGCACAAGTGGTGGGAGTCGATCCTCGGCTTGAACGTCAAGGCAGTGCAGGGAAAACAGGTTCCTCTGGAATGGACTGACACATCTGGGGGACTCTTGGAATGGTGTCACGACCCTGGAGTTCCTCTCGCCTTTCCTGTGGAGAGCGCCTCCTCTTGAGATGCGACGGGAACGCCGGGAATTCTTTCGCTACGAAACAGGGAAAGGATCCCTCATCTCGAGCTAGGAGGCGGAAACGGGGCTCCCCTGGATGTGTGCGGGACCCCACGTGCTTCGTCTCGAGTGGAGACGGGTATGTCGGGGAAATTCTTGAGTTGCAGCAATGGTGTGAAGGACCCTTTGGAAGTTCCAGTGGTTAGATGTGATTGGCCTCGAGAAACCTCAACGAAAATGGGCCTCATCTCGCCTGGAGGGCAAAACCTCCTGGATTTTCTCGAGTTGCGGCAGGTGCTCTCGACTTACGACGGGGACCTCAGGGACCCGCTCTGGTGGCCTCAGGAAAGGCCAGTTCCCATGCGAGTTCCTCGGGGGCGTCTCGGGATTCCTCTCCCGTAGATCCCGGGGCCTAAGACCTTGTGTGGAGTCGGGGCCGGAAACTGAGGATTCCTCTCCAGTGCTGACACGGATCTTGGGGTACTTCTGGAGTCTCCCCAGGGGCGTCAGTCCTCTTCTCGAATGCGGGCATGCACTTGCGCTTTCCTCCAGAGCGGTAGCAGCAGTGTCACGCAGTCCGCCGCGTGGATCAAAGGATCTATGGTTTTCCCTCGAGTCTTTCCCACGAGGCTTTCCCACGAGGCTTTCCCACAGGGCTGTCCCACGTGCACACGTGGTGGGAGTCGATCCTCGGCTTGAACGTCAAGGCAGTGCAGGGAAAACAGGTTCCTCTGGAATGGACTGACACATCTGGGGGACTCTTGGAATGGTGGCACGACCCTGGAGTTCCTCTCCCCTTTCCTGTGGAGAGCGCCTCCTCTTGAGATGCGACGGGAACGCCGGGAATTCTTTCCCTACGAAACAGGGAAAGGATCCCTCATCTCAAGCTAGGAGGCGGAAACGGGGCTCCCCTGGATGTGTGCGGGACCCACGTGCTTCCTCTCGAGTGGAGACGGGTATGTCGGGGAACTTCTTGAGTTGCAGCAAGGGTGTGAAGGACCCTTTGGAAGTTCCAGTGGTTAGACGTGATTAGCCTCGAGAAGCCTCAGCGGAAATGGGCCTCATCGCGCCTGGAGGGCAAAACCTCCTGGATTTTCTCGAGTTGCGGCAGGTGCTCTCGACTTACGACGGGGACCTCAGGGACCCGCTCTGGTGGCCTCAGGAAAGGCCAGTCCCCATGCGAGTTCCTCGGGGGCCTGTCGGGATTCCTCTCCCGTCGATGCCGGGGCCTAAGACCTTGTGTGGAGTCGGGGCCGGAACCTGAGGATTCCTCTCCAGTGCTGACATGGATCTTGGGGTACGTCTGGAGTCTCCCCAGGGGAGTCAGTCCTCGTCTCGAATGCGGGCATGCACTTGCGCTTTCCTCCAGAGCGGTAGCAGCAGTGTCACGCAGTCCGCCCCGTGGATCAAAGGATCTATGGTTTTCCCTCGAGTCTTTCCCACGAGGCTTTCCCACGTGGCTTTCCCACAGGGCTGTCCCACGTGCACACGTGGTGGGAGTCGATCCTCGGCTTGAACGTCAAGGCAGTGCAGGGAAAACAGGTTCCTCTGGAATGGACTGACACATCTGGGGGACTCTTGGAATGGTGGCACGACCCTGGAGTTCCTCTCGCCTTTCCTGTGGAGAGCGCCTCCTCTTGAGATGCGACGGGAACGCCGGGAATTCTTTCCCTACGAAACAGGGAAAGGATCCCTCATCTCGAGCTAGGAGGCGGAAACGGGGCTCCCCTGGATGTGTGCGGGACCCCACGTGCTTCCTCTCGAGTGGAGACGGGTATGTCGGGGAAGTTCTTGAGTTGCAGCAAGGGTGTGAAGGACCCTTTGGAAGTTCCAGTGGTTAGACGTGATTAGCCTGGAGAAGCCTCAGCGGAAATGGGCCTCATCTCGCCTGGAGGGCAAAACCTCCTGGATTTTCTCGAGTTGCGGCAGGTGCTCTCGACTTACGACGGGGACCTCAGGGACCCGCTCTGGTGGCCTCAGGAAAGGCCAGTCCCCATGCGAGTTCCTCGGGGGCCTCTGGGGATTCCTCTCCCGTCGATACCGGGGCCTAAGTCCTTGTGTGGAGTCGGGGCCGGAACCTGAGGATTCCTCTCCAGTGCTGACATGGATCTTGGGGTACTTCTGGAGTCTCCCCAGGGGAGTCAGTCCTCGTCTCGAATGCGGCCATGCACTTGCACTTTCCTCCAGAGCGGTAGCAGCAGTGTCACGCAGTCCGCCGCGTGGATCAAAGGATCTATGGTATTCCCTCGAGTCTTTCCCACGAGGCTTTCCCACGAGGCTTTCCCACAGGGCTGTCCCACGTGCACACGTGGTGGGAGTCGATCCTCGGCTTGAACGTCAAGGCAGTGCAGGGAAAACAGGTTCCTCTGGAATGGACTGACACATCTGGGGGACTCTTGGAATGGTGTCTCGACCCTGGAGTTCCTCTCGCCTTTCCTGTGGAGAGTGCCTCCTCTTGAGATGCGACGGGAACGCCGGGAATTCTTTCCATACGAAACAGGGAAAGGATCCCTCATCTCGAGCTAGGAGGCGGAAACGGGGCTCCCATGGATGTGTGTGGGACACCACGTGCTTCCTCTCGAGTGGAGACGGGTATGTCGGGGAACTTCTTGAGTTGCAGCAAGGGTGTGAAGGACCCTTTGGAAGTTCCAGTGGTTACATGTGATTGGCCTCGAGAAGCCTCAGCGGAAATGGGCCTCATCTCGCCTGGAGGGCAAAACCTCCTGGATTTTCTCGAGTTGCGGCAGGTGCTCTCGACTTACGACGGGGACCTCAGGGACCCGCTCTGGTGGCCTCAGGAAAGGCCGGTCCCCATGCGAGTTCCTCGGGGGCCTCTCGGGATTCCTCTCCCGTCGATGCCGGGGCCTAAGACCTTGTGTGGAGTCGGGGCCGGAACCTGAGGATTCCTCTCCAGTGCTGACATGGATCTTGGGGTACTTCTGGAGTCTCCCCAGGGGAGTCAGTCCTCGTCTCGAATGCGGGCATGCACTTGCGCTTTCCTCCAGAGCGGTAGCAGCAGTGTCACGCAGTCCGCCGCGTGGATCATAGGATCTATGGTTTTCCCTCGAGTCTTTCCCACGAGGCTTTCCCACGAGGCTTTCCCACAGGGCTGTCCCACGTGCACACAGGGTGGGAGTCGATCCTCGGCTTGAACGTCAATGCAGTGCAGGGAAAACAGGTTCCTCTGGAATGGACTGACACATCTGGGGGACTCTTGGAATGGTGTCACGACCCTGGAGTTCCTCTCGCCTTTCCTGTGGAGAGCGCCTCCTCTTGAGATGCGACGGGAACGCCGGGAATTCTTTCCCTACGAAACAGGTAAAGGATCCCTCATCTCGAGCTAGGAGGCGGAAACGGGGCTCCCCTGGATGTGTGCGGGACCCCACGTGCTTCCTCTCGAGTAGAGACGGGTATGTCGGGGAACTTCTTGAGTTGCAGCAATGGTGTGAAGGACCCTTTGGAAGTTCCAGTGGTTAGATGTGATTGGCCTCGAGAAGCCTCAGCGGAAATGGGCCTCATCTCGCCTGGAGGGCAAAACCTCCTGGATTTTCTCGAGTTGCGGCAGGTGCGCTCGACTTACGACGGGGACCTCAGGGACCCGCTCTGGTGGCGTCAGGAAAGGCCAGTCCCCATGCGAGTTCCTCGGGGGCCTCTCGGGATTCCTCTCCCGTCGATGCCGGGCCTGAGACCTTGTGCGGAGTCGGGGCCGGAACCTGAGGATTCCTCTCCAGTGCTGACATGGATCTGGGGTACTTCTGGAGTCTCCCCAGGGGAGTCAGTCCTCGTCTCGAATGCGGGCATGCATTGTGCTTTCCTCCAGAGCGGTAGCAGCAGTGTCACGCAGTCCGCCGCGTGGATCAAAGGATCTATGGTTTTCCCTCGAGTCATTCCCACGAGGCTTTCCCACGAGGCTTTCCCACAGGGCTGTCCCACGTGCACACGTGTTGGGAGTCGATCCTCGGCTTGAACGTCAAGGCAGTGCAGGGAAAACAGGTTCCTCTGGAATGGACTGACACATCTGGGGGACTCTTGGAATGGTGGAACGACCCTGGAGTTCCTCTCGCCTTTCCTGTGGAGAGCGCCTCCTCTTGAGATGCGACGGGAACGCCGGGAATTCTTTCCCTACGAAACAGGGAAAGGATCCCTCATCTCGAGCTAGGAGGCGGAAACGGGGCTCCCCTGGATGTGTGCGGGACCCCACGTGCTTCCTCTCGAGTGGAGACGGGTATGTCGGGGAACTTCTTGAGTTGCAGCAAGGGTGTGAAGGACCCTTTGGAAGTTCCAGTGGTTACATGTGATTGGCCTCGAGAAGCCTCAGCGGAAATGGGCCTCATCTCGCCTGGAGGGCAAAACCTCCTGGATTTTCTCCAGTTGCGGCAGGTGCTCTCGACTTACGACGGGGACCTCAGGGACCCGCTCTGGTGGCCTCAGGAAAGGCCAGTCCCCATGCGAGTTCTTCGGGGGTCTCTCGGGATTCCTCTCCCGTCGATGCCGGCGCCTAAGACCTTGTGTGGAGTCGGGGCCGGAACCTGAGGGTTCCTCTCCAGTGCTGACATGGATCTGGGGTACTTCTGGAGTCTCCCCAGGGGAGTCAGTCCTCGTCTCGAATGCGGGCATGCACTTGCGCTTTCCTCCAGAGCGGTAGCAGCAGTGTCACGCAGTCTGCCGCGTGGATCAAAGGATCTATGGTTTTCCCTCGAGTCTTTCCCACGAGGCTTTCCCACGAGGCTTTCCCACAGGGCTGTCCCACGTGCACACGGGGTGGGAGTCGATCCTCGGCTTGAACGTCAAGGCAGTGCAGGGAAAACAGGTTCCTCTGGAATGGACTGACACATCTGGGGGACTCTTGGAATGGTGTCTCGACCCTGGAGTTCCTCTCGCCTTTCCTGTGGAGAGCGCCTCCTCTTGAGATGCGACGGGAACGCCGGGAATTCTTTCCCTACGAAACAGGGAAAGGATCCCTCATCTCGAGCTAGGAGGCGGAAACGGGGCTCCCATGGATGTGTGTGGGACCCCACGTGCTTCCTCTCGAATGGAGACGGGTATGTCGGGGAACTTCTTGAGTTGCAGCAAGGGTGTGAAGGACTCTTTGGAAGTTCCAGTGGTTAGACGTGATTGGCCTCGAGAAGCCTCAGCGGAAATGGGCCTCATCTCGCCTGGAGGGCAAAACCTCCTGGATTTTCTCGAGTTGCGGCAGGTGCGCTCGACTTACGACGGGGACCTCAGGGACCCGCTCTGGTGGCCTCAGGAAAGGCCAGTCCCCATGCGAGTTCCTCCGGGGCCTCTCGGGATTCCTCACCCTTCGATGCCGGGGCCTAAGACCTTGTGTGGAGTCGGGGCCGGAACCTGAGGATTCCTCTCCAGTGCTGACATGGATCTTGGGGTACTTCTGGAGTCTCCGCAGGGGAGTCAGTCCTCGTGTCGAATGCGGGCATGCACTTGCGCTTTCCTCCAGAGGGGTAGCAGCAGTGTCACGCAGTCCGCCGCGTGGATCAAAGGATCTATGGTTTTCCCTCGAGTCTTTCGCACGAGGCTTTCCCACGAGGCTTTCCCACAGGGCTGTCCCACGTGCACACGTGGTGGGAGTCGATCCTCGGCTTGAACGTCAAGGCAGTGCAGGGAAAACAGGTTCCTCTGGAATGGACTGACACATCTGGGGGACTCTTGGAATTTTGTCTCGACCCTGGAGTTCCTCTCGCCTTTCCTGTGGAGAGCGCCTCCTCTTGAGATGCGACGGGAACGCCGGGAATTCTTTCCCTACGAAACAGGGAAAGGATCCCTCATCTCGAGCTAGGAGGCGGAAACGGGGCTCCCCTGGATGTGTGCGGGACCCCACGTGCTTCCTCTCGAGTAGAGACGGGTATGTCGGGGAACTTCTTGAGTTGCAGCAATGGTGTGAAGGACCCTTTGGAAGTTCCAGTGGTTAGATGTGATTGGCCTCGAGAAGCATCAGCGGAAATGGGCCTCATCTCGCCTGGAGGGCAAAACCTCCTGGATTTTCTTGAGTTGCGGCAGGTGCGCTCGACTTACGACGGGGACCTCAAGGACCCACTCTGGTGGCGTCAGGAAAGGCCAGTCCCCATGCGAGTTCCTCGGGGGCCTCTCGGGATTCCTCTCCCGTCGATGCCGGGCCTGAGACCTTGTGCGGAGTCGGGGCCGGAACCTGAGGATTCCTCTCCAGTGCTGACATGGATCTGGGGTACTTCTGGAGTCTCCCCAGGGGAGTCAGTCCTCGTCTCGAATGCGGGCATGCATTGCGCTTTCCTCCAGAGCGGTAGCAGCAGTGTCACGCAGTCCGCCGCGTGGATCAAAGGATCTATGGTTTTCCCTCGAGTCATTCCCACGAGGCTTTCCCACGAGGCTTTCCCACAGGGCTGTCCCACGTGCACACGTGGTGGGAGTCGATCCTCGGCTTGAACGTCAAGGCAGTGCAGGGAAAACAGGTTCCTCTGGAATGGACTGACACATCTGGGGGACTCTTGAAATGGTGGAACGACCCTGGAGTTCCTCTCGCCTTTCCTGTGGAGAGCGCCTCCTCTTGAGATGCGACGGGAACGCCGGGAATTCTTTCCCTACGAAACAGGGAAAGGATCCCTCATCTCGAGCTAGGAGGCGGAAACGGGGCTCCCCTGGATGTGTGCGGGACCCCACGTGCTTCCTCTCGAGTGGAGACGGGTATGTCGGGGAACTTCTTGAGTTGCAGCAAGGGTGTGAAGGACCCTTGGAAGTTCCAGTGGTTAGACGTGATTGGCCTCGAGAAGCCTCAGCGGAAATGGGCCTCATCTCGCCTGGAGGGCAAAACCTCCTGGATTTTCTCGAGTTGCGGCAGGTGCTCTCGACTTACGACGGGGACCTCAGGGACCCGCTCTGGTGGCCTCAGGAAAGGCCAGTCCCCATGCGAGTTCCTCGGGGGCCTCTCAGGATTCCTCTCCCTTCGATGCCGGGGCCTAAGACCTTGTGTGGAGTCGGGGCCGGAACCTGAGGATTCCTCTCCAGTGATGACATTGATCTGGGGTACTTCTGGAGTCTCCCCAGGGGAGTCAGTCCTAGTCTCGAATGCGGGCATGCACTTGCGCTTTCCTCCAGAGCGGTAGCAGCAGTGTCACGCAGTCCGCCGCGTGGATCAAAGGATCTATGGTTTTCCCTCGAGTCTTTCCCACGAGGCTTTCCCACGAGGCTTTCCCACAGGGCTGTCCCACGTGCACACGTGGTGGGAGTCGATCCTCGGCTTGAACGTCAAGGCAGTGCAGGGAAAACAGGTTCCTCTGGATTGGACTGACACATCTGGGGGACTCTTGGAATGGTGGCACGACCCTGGAGTTCCTCTCGCCTTTCCTGTGGAGAGTGCCTCCTCTTGAGATGCGACGGGAACGCCGGGAATTCTTTCCCTACGAAACAGGGAAAGGATCCCTCATCTCGAGCTAGGAGGCGGAAACTGGGCTCCCCTGGATGTGTGCGGGACCCACGTGCTTCCTCTCGAGTGGAGACGGGAATGTCGGGGAACTTCTTGAGTTGCAGCAAGGGTGTGAAGGACCCTTTGGAAGTTCCAGTGGTTAGACGTGATTGGCCTCGAGAAGCCTCAGCGGAAATGGGCCTCATCTCGCCTGGAGGGCAAAACCTCCTGGATTTTCTCGAGTTGCGGCAGGTGCTCTCGACTTACGACGGGGACCTCAGGGACCCGCTCTGGTGGCCTCAGGAAAGGCCAGTCCCCATGCGAGTTCCTCGGGGGCCTCTCGGGATTCCTCACCCTTCGATGCCGGGGCCTAAGACCTTGTGTGGAGTCGGGGCCGGAACCTGAGGATTCCTCTCCAGTGCTGACATGGATCTTGGGGTACTTCTGGAGTCTCCGCAGGGGAGTCAGTCCTCGTGTCGAATGCGGGCATGCACTTGCGCTTTCCTCCAGAGCGGTAGCAGCAGTGTCACGCATTCCGCCGCTTGGATCAAAGGATTTATGGTTTTCCCTCGAGTCTTTCCCACGAGGCTTTCCCACGAGGCTTTCCCACAGGGCTGTCCCACGTGCACACGTGGTGGGAGTCGATCCTCGGCTTGAACGTCAAGGCAGTGCAGGGAAAACAGGTTCCTCTGGAATGGACTGACACATCTGGGGGACTCTTGGAATGGTGTCACGACCCTGGAGTTCCTCTCGCCTTTCCTGTGGAGAGCGCCTCCTCTTGAGATGCGACGGGAACGCCGGGAATTCTTTCCCTACGAAACAGGGAAAGGATCCCTCATCTCGAGCTAGGCGTCGGAAACGGAGCTCCCCTGGATATGTGCGGGACACCACGTGCTTCCTCTCGAGTGGAGACGGGTATGTCGGGGAACTTCTTGAGTTGCAGCAAGGGTGTGAAGGACCCTTTGGAAGTTCCAGTGCTTAGACGTGATTAGCCTCGAGAAGCCTCAGCGGAAATGGGCCTCATCTCGCCTGGAGGGCAAAACCTCCTGGATTTTCTCGAGTTGCGGCAGGTGCTCTCGACTTACGACGGGGACCTCAGGGACCCGCTCTGGTGGCCTCAGGAAAGGCCAGTCCCCATGCGAGTTCCTCGGGGGCGTCTCGTGATTCCTCTCCTGTCGATGCTGGGGCCTAAGACCTTGTGTGGAGTCGGGGCCGGAACCTGAGGATTCCTCTCCAGTGCTGACATGGATCTTGGGGTACGTCTGGAGTCTCCCCAGGGGAGTCAGTCCTCGTCTCGAATGCGGGCATGCACTTGCGCTTTCCTCCAGAGCGGTAGCAGCAGTGTCACGCAGTCCGCCGCGTGGATCAAAGGATCTATGGTTTTCCCTCGAGTCTTTCCCACGAGGCTTTCCCACGTGGCTTTCCCACAGGGCTGTCCCACGTGCACACGTGGTGGGAGTCGATCCTCGGCTTGAACGTCAAGGCAGTGCAGGGAAAACAGGTTCCTCTGGAATGGACTGACACATCTGGGGGACTCTTGGAATGGTGGCACGACCCTGGAGTTCCTCTCGCCTTTCCTGTGGAGAGCGCCTCCTCTTGAGATGCGACGGGAACGCCGGGAATTCTTTCCCTACGAAACAGGGAAAGGATCCCTCATCTCGAGCTAGGAGGCGGAAACGGGGCTCCCCTGGATGTGTGCGGGACCCCACGTGCTTCCTCTCGAGTGTAGACGGGTATGTCGGGGTACTTCTTGAGTTGCAGCAAGGGTGTGAAGGACCCTTTGGAAGTTCCAGTGGTTAGACGTGATTGGCCTCGAGAAGCCTCAGCGGAAATGGGCCTCATCTCGCCTGGAGGGCAAAACCTCCTGGATTTTCTCGAGTTGGGGCAGGTGCTCTCGACTTACGACGGGGACCTCAGGGACCCGCTCTGGTGGCCTCAGGAAAGGCCAGTCCCCATGCGAGTTCCTCGGGGGCCTCTCGGGATTCCTCTCCCGTCGATGCCGGGGCCTAAGACCTTGTGTGGAGTTGGGGCCGGAACCTGAGGATTCCTCTCCAGTGCTGACATGGATCTTGGGGTACTTCTGGAGTCTCCCCAGGGGAGTCAGTCCTCGTCTCGAATGCGGGCATGCACTTGCGCTTTCCTCCAGAGCGGCAGCAGCAGTGTCACTCAGTCTGCCGCGTGGATCAAAGGATCTATGGTTTTCCCTCGAGTCTTTCCCACGAGGCTTTCCCACGAGGCTTTCCCACAGGGCTGTCCCACGTGCACACGTGGTGGGAGTCGATCCTCGGCTTGAACGTCAAGGCAGTGCAGGGAAAACAGGTTCCTCTGGAATGGACTGACACATCTGGGGGACTCTTGGAATGGTGTCTCGACCCTGGAGTTCCTCTCGCCTTTCCTGTGGAGAGTGCCTCCTCTTGAGATGCGACGGGAACGCCGGGAATTCTTTCCATACGAAACAGGGAAAGGATCCCTCATCTCGAGCTAGGAGGCGGAAACGGGGCTCCCATGGATGTGTGTGGGACACCACGTGCTTCCTCTCGAGTGGAGACGGGTATGTCGGGGAACTTCTTGAGTTGCAGCAAGGGTGTGAAGGACCCTTTGGAAGTTCCAGTGGTTACATGTGATTGGCCTCGAGAAGCCTCAGCGGAAATGGGCCTCATCTCGCCTGGAGGGCAAAACCTCCTGGATTTTCTCGAGTTGCGGCAGGTGCTCTCGACTTACGACGGGGACCTCAGGGACCCGCTCTGGTGGCCTCAGGAAAGGCCAGTCCCCATGCGAGTTCCTCGGGGGCCTCTGGGGATTCCTCTCCCGTCGATGCCGGGGCCTAAGACCTTGTGTGGAGTCGGGGCCGGAACCTGAGGATTCCTCTCCAGTGCTGACATGGATCTTGGGGTACTTCTGGAGTCTCCCCAGGGGAGTCAGTCCTCGTCTCGAATGCGGGCATGCACTTGCGCTTTCCTCCAGAGCGGTAGCAGCAGTGTCACACAGTCCGCCGCGTGGATCATAGGATCTATGGTTTTCCCTCGAGTCTTTCCCACGAGGCTTTCCCACGAGGCTTTCCCACAGGGCTGTCCCACGTGCACACGTGTTGGGAGTCGATCCTCGGCTTGAACGTCAAGGCAGTGCAGGGAAAACAGGTTCCTCTGGAATGGACTGACACATCTGGGGGACTCTTGGAATGGTGGAACGACCCTGGAGTTCCTCTCGCCTTTCCTGTGGAGAGCGCCTCCTCTTGAGATGCGACGGGAACGCCGGGAATTCTTTCCCTACGAAACAGGGAAAGGATCCCTCATCTCGAGCTAGGAGGCGGAAACGGGGCTCCCCTGGATGTGTGCGGGACCCCACGTGCTTCCTCTCGAGTGGAGACGGGTATGTCGGGGAACTTCTTGAGTTGCAGCAAGGGTGTGAAGGACCCTTTGGAAGTTCCAGTGGTTACATGTGATTGGCCTCGAGAAGCCTCAGCGGAAATGGGCCTCATCTCGCCTGGAGGGCAAAACCTCCTGGATTTTCTCGAGTTGCGGCAGGTGCGCTCGACTTACGACGGGGACCTCAGGGACCCGCTCTGGTGGCCTCAGGAAAGGCCAGTCCCCATGCGAGTTCCTCCGGGGCCTCTCAGGATTCCTCACCCTTCGATGCCGGCGCCTAAGACCTTGTGTGGAGTCGGGGCCGGAACCTGAGGATTCCTCTCCAGTGCTGACATGGATCTGGGGTACTTCTGGAGTCTCCGCAGGGGAGTCAGTCCTCGTGTCGAATGCGGGCATGCACTTGCGCTTTCCTCCAGAGGGGTAGCAGCAGTGTCACGCAGTCCGCCGCGTGGATCAAAGGATCTATGGTTTTCCCTCGAGTCTTTCCCACGAGGCTTTCCCACGAGGCTTTCCCACAGGGCTGTCCCACGTGCACACGTGGTGGGAGTCGATCCTCGGCTTGAACGTCAAGGCAGTGCAGGGAAAACAGGTTCCTCTGGAATGGACTGACACATCTGGGGGACTCTTGGAATGGTGTCTCGACCCTGGAGTTCCTCTCGCCTTTCCTGTGGAGAGCGCCTCCTCTTGAGATGCGACGGGAACGCCGGGAATTCTTTCCCTACGAAACAGGGAAAGGATCCCTCATCTCGAGCTAGGAGGCGGAAACGGGGCTCCCCTGGATGTGTGCGGGACCCCACGTGCTTCCTCTCGAGTAGAGACGGGTATGTCGGGGAACTTCTTGAGTTGCAGCAATGGTGTGAAGGACCCTTTGGAAGTTCCAGTGGTTAGATGTGATTGGCCTCGAGAAGCCTCAGCGGAAATGGGCCTCATCTCGCCTGGAGGGCAAAACCTCCTGGATTTTCTTGAGTTGCGGCAGGTGCGCTCGACTTACGACGGGGACCTCAAGGACCCGCTCTGGTGGCGTCAGGAAAGGCCAGTCCCCATGCGAGTTCCTCGGGGGCCTCTCGGGATTCCTCTCCCGTCGATGCCGGGCCTGAGACCTTGTGCGGAGTCGGGGCCGGAACCTGAGGATTCCTCTCCAGTGCTGACATGGATCTGGGGTACTTCTGGAGTCTCCCCAGGGGAGTCAGTCCTCGTCTCGAATGCGGGCATGCATTGCGCTTTCCTCCAGAGCGGTAGCAGCAGTGTCACGCAGTCCGCCGCGTGGATCAAAGGATCTATGATTTTCCCTCGAGTCATTCCCACGAGGCTTTCCCACGAGGCTTTCCCACAGGGCTGTGCCACGTGCACACGTGGTGGGAGTCGATCCTCGGCTTGAACGTCAAGGCAGTGCAGGGAAAACAGGTTCCTCTGGAATGGACTGACACATCTGGGGGACTCTTGAAATGGTGGAACGACCCTGGAGTTCCTCTCGCCTTTCCTGTGGAGAGCGCCTCCTCTTGAGATGCGACGGGAACGCCGGGAATTCTTTCCCTACGAAACAGGGAAAGGATCCCTCATCTCGAGCTAGGAGGCGGAAACGGGGCTCCCCTGGATGTGTGCGGGACCCCACGTGCTTCCTCTCGAGTGGAGACGGGTATGTCGGGGAACTTCTTGAGTTGCAGCAAGGGTGTGAAGGACCCTTGGAAGTTCCAGTGGTTAGACGTGATTGGCCTCGAGAAGCCTCAGCGGAAATGGGCCTCATCTCGCCTGGAGGGCAAAACCTCCTGGATTTTCTCGAGTTGCGGCAGGTGCTCTCGACTTACGACGGGGACCTCAGGGACCCGCTCTGGTGGCCTCAGGAAAGGCCAGTCCCCATGCGAGTTCCTCGGGGGCCTCTCGGGATTCCTCACCCTTCGATGCCGGGGCCTAAGACCTTGTGTGGAGTCGGGGCCGGAACCTGAGGATTCCTCTCCAGTGCTGACATGGATCTTGGGGTACTTCTGGAGTCTCCGCAGGGGAGTCAGTCCTCGTGTCGAATGCGGGCATGCACTTGCGCTTTCCTCCAGAGCGGTAGCAGCAGTGTCACGCAGTCCGCCGCTTGGATCAAAGGATTTATGGTTTTCCCTCGAGTCTTTCTCACGAGGCTTTCCCACGAGGCTTTCCCACAGGGCTGTCCCACGTGCACAAGTGGTGGGAGTCGATCCTCGGCTTGAACGTCAAGGCAGTGCAGGGAAAACAGGTTCCTCTGGAATGGACTGACACATCTGGGGGACTCTTGGAATGGTGTCACGACCCTGGAGTTCCTCTCGCCTTTCCTGTGGAGAGCGCCTCCTCTTGAGATGCGACGGGAACGCCGGGAATTCTTTCGCTACGAAACAGGGAAAGGATCCCTCATCTCGAGCTAGGAGGCGGAAACGGGGCTCCCCTGGATGTGTGCGGGACCCCACGTGCTTCGTCTCGAGTGGAGACGGGTATGTCGGGGAAATTCTTGAGTTGCAGCAATGGTGTGAAGGACCCTTTGGAAGTTCCAGTGGTTAAATGTGATTGGCCTCGAGAAACCTCAACGAAAATGGGCCTCATCTCGCCTGGAGGGCAAAACCTCCTGGATTTTCTCGAGTTGCGGCAGGTGCTCTCGACTTACGACGGGGACCTCAGGGACCCGCTCTGGTGGCCTCAGGAAAGGCCAGTTCCCATGCGAGTTCCTCGGGGGCGTCTCGGGATTCCTCTCCCGTAGATCCCGGGGCCTAAGACCTTGTGTGGAGTCGGGGCCGGAACCTGAGGATTCCTCTCCAGTGCTGACACGGATCTTGGGGTACTTCTGGAGTCTCCCCAGGGGCGTCAGTCCTCTTCTCGAATGCGGGCATGCACTTGCGCTTTCCTCCAGAGCGGTAGCAGCAGTGTCACGCAGTCCGCCGCGTGGATCAAAGGATCTATGGTTTTCCCTCGAGTCTTTCCCACGAGGCTTTCCCACGAGGCTTTCCCACAGGGCTGTCCCACGTGCACACGTGGTGGGAGTCGATCCTCGGCTTGAACGTCAAGGCAGTGCAGGGAAAACAGGTTCCTCTGGAATGGACTGACACATCTGGGGGACTCTTGGAATGGTGGCACGACCCTGGAGTTCCTCTCCCCTTTCCTGTGGAGAGCGCCTCCTCTTGAGATGCGACGGGAACGCCGGGAATTCTTTCCCTACGAAACAGGGAAAGGATCCCTCATCTCAAGCTAGGAGGCGGAAACGGGGCTCCCCTGGATGTGTGCGGGACCCACGTGCTTCCTCTCGAGTGGAGACGGGTATGTCGGGGAACTTCTTGAGTTGCAGCAAGGGTGTGAAGGACCCTTTGGAAGTTCCAGTGGTTAGACGTGATTAGCCTCGAGAAGCCTCAGCGGAAATGGGCCTCATCGCGCCTGGAGGGCAAAACCTCCTGGATTTTCTCGAGTTGCGGCAGGTGCTCTCGACTTACGACGGGGACCTCAGGGACCCGCTCTGGTGGCCTCAGGAAAGGCCAGTCCCCATGCGAGTTCCTCGGGGGCCTGTCGGGATTCCTCTCCCGTCGATGCCGGGGCCTAAGACCTTGTGTGGAGTCGGGGCCGGAACCTGAGGATTCCTCTCCAGTGCTGACATGGATCTTGGGGTACGTCTGGAGTCTCCCCAGGGGAGTCAGTCCTCGTCTCGAATGCGGGCATGCACTTGCGCTTTCCTCCAGAGCGGTAGCAGCAGTGTCACGCAGTCCGCCCCGTGGATCAAAGGATCTATGGTTTTCCCTCGAGTCTTTCCCACGAGGCTTTCCCACGAGGCTTTCCCACAGGGCTGTCCCACGTGCACACGTGGTGGGAGTCGATCCTCGGCTTGAACGTCAAGGCAGTGCAGGGAAAACAGGTTCCTCTGGAATGGACTGACACATCTGGGGGACTCTTGGAATGGTGGCACGACCCTGGAGTTCCTCTCGCCTTTCCTGTGGAGAGCGCCTCCTCTTGAGATGCGACGGGAACGCCGGGAATTCTTTCCCTACGAAACAGGGAAAGGATCCCTCATCTCGAGCTAGGAGGCGGAAACGGGGCTCCCCTGGATGTGTGCGGGACCCCACGTGCTTCCTCTCGAGTGGAGACGGGTATGTCGGGGAAGTTCTTGAGTTGCAGCAAGGGTGTGAAGGACCCTTTGGAAGTTCCAGTGGTTAGACGTGATTAGCCTGGAGAAGCCTCAGCGGAAATGGGCCTCATCTCGCCTGGAGGGCAAAACCTCCTGGATTTTCTCGAGTTGCGGCAGGTGCTCTCGACTTACGACGGGGACCTCAGGGACCCGCTCTGGTGGCCTCAGGAAAGGCCAGTCCCCATGCGAGTTCCTCGGGGGCCTCTGGGGATTCCTCTCCCGTCGATACCGGGGCCTAAGTCCTTGTGTGGAGTCGGGGCCGGAACCTGAGGATTCCTCTCCAGTGCTGACATGGATCTTGGGGTACTTCTGGAGTCTCCCCAGGGGAGTCAGTCCTCGTCTCGAATGCGGCCATGCACTTGCACTTTCCTCCAGAGCGGTAGCAGCAGTGTCACGCAGTCCGCCGCGTGGATCAAAGGATCTATGGTATTCCCTCGAGTCTTTCCCACGAGGCTTTCCCACGAGGCTTTCCCACAGGGCTGTCCCACGTGCACACGTGGTGGGAGTCGATCCTCGGCTTGAACGTCAAGGCAGTGCAGGGAAAACAGGTTCCTCTGGAATGGACTGACACATCTGGGGGACTCTTGGAATGGTGTCTCGACCCTGGAGTTCCTCTCGCCTTTCCTGTGGAGAGTGCCTCCTCTTGAGATGCGACGGGAACGCCGGGAATTCTTTCCATACGAAACAGGGAAAGGATCCCTCATCTCGAGCTAGGAGGCGGAAACGGGGCTCCCATGGATGTGTGTGGGACACCACGTGCTTCCTCTCGAGTGGAGACGGGTATGTCGGGGAACTTCTTGAGTTGCAGCAAGGGTGTGAAGGACCCTTTGGAAGTTCCAGTGGTTACATGTGATTGGCCTCGAGAAGCCTCAGCGGAAATGGGCCTCATCTCGCCTGGAGGGCAAAACCTCCTGGATTTTCTCGAGTTGCGGCAGGTGCTCTCGACTTACGACGGGGACCTCAGGGACCCGCTCTGGTGGCCTCAGGAAAGGCCAGTCCCCATGCGAGTTCCTCGGGGGCCTCTCGGGATTCCTCTCCCGTCGATTCCGGGGCCTAAGACCTTGTGTGGAGTCGGGGCCGGAACCTGAGGATTCCTCTCCAGTGCTGACATGGATCTTGGGGTACTTCTGGAGTCTCCCCAGGGGAGTCAGTCCTCGTCTCGAATGCGGGCATGCACTTGCGCTTTCCTCCAGAGCGGTAGCAGCAGTGTCACGCAGTCCGCCGCGTGGATCATAGGATCTATGGTTTTCCCTCGAGTCTTTCCCACGAGGCTTTCCCACGAGGCTTTCCCACAGGGCTGTCCCACGTGCACACAGGGTGGGAGTCGATCCTCGGCTTGAACGTCAATGCAGTGCAGGGAAAACAGGTTCCTCTGGAATGGACTGACACATCTGGGGGACTCTTGGAATGGTGTCACGACCCTGGAGTTCCTCTCGCCTTTCCTGTGGAGAGCGCCTCCTCTTGAGATGCGACGGGAACGCCGGGAATTCTTTCCCTACGAAACAGGTAAAGGATCCCTCATCTCGAGCTAGGAGGCGGAAACGGGGCTCCCCTGGATGTGTGCGGGACCCCACGTGCTTCCTCTCGAGTAGAGACGGGTATGTCGGGGAACTTCTTGAGTTGCAGCAATGGTGTGAAGGACCCTTTGGAAGTTCCAGTGGTTAGATGTGATTGGCCTCGAGAAGCCTCAGCGGAAATGGGCCTCATCTCGCCTGGAGGGCAAAACCTCCTGGATTTTCTCGAGTTGCGGCAGGTGCGCTCGACTTACGACGGGGACCTCAGGGACCCGCTCTGGTGGCGTCAGGAAAGGCCAGTCCCCATGCGAGTTCCTCGGGGGCCTCTCGGGATTCCTCTCCCGTCGATGCCGGGCCTGAGACCTTGTGCGGAGTCGGGGCCGGAACCTGAGGATTCCTCTCCAGTGCTGACATGGATCTGGGGTACTTCTGGAGTCTCCCCAGGGGAGTCAGTCCTCGTCTCGAATGCGGGCATGCATTGTGCTTTCCTCCAGAGCGGTAGCAGCAGTGTCACGCAGTCCGCCGCGTGGATCAAAGGATCTATGGTTTTCCCTCGAGTCATTCCCACGAGGCTTTCCCACGAGGCTTTCCCACAGGGCTGTCCCACGTGCACACGTGTTGGGAGTCGATCCTCGGCTTGAACGTCAAGGCAGTGCAGGGAAAACAGGTTCCTCTGGAATGGACTGACACATCTGGGGGACTCTTGGAATGGTGGAACGACCCTGGAGTTCCTCTCGCCTTTCCTGTGGAGAGCGCCTCCTCTTGAGATGCGACGGGAACGCCGGGAATTCTTTCCCTACGAAACAGGGAAAGGATCCCTCATCTCGAGCTAGGAGGCGGAAACGGGGCTCCCCTGGATGTGTGCGGGACCCCACGTGCTTCCTCTCGAGTGGAGACGGGTATGTCGGGGAACTTCTTGAGTTGCAGCAAGGGTGTGAAGGACCCTTTGGAAGTTCCAGTGGTTACATGTGATTGGCCTCGAGAAGCCTCAGCGGAAATGGGCCTCATCTCGCCTGGAGGGCAAAACCTCCTGGATTTTCTCCAGTTGCGGCAGGTGCTCTCGACTTACGACGGGGACCTCAGGGACCCGCTCTGGTGGCCTCAGGAAAGGCCAGTCCCCATGCGAGTTCTTCGGGGGTCTCTCGGGATTCCTCTCCCGTCGATGCCGGCGCCTAAGACCTTGTGTGGAGTCGGGGCCGGAACCTGAGGATTCCTCTCCAGTGCTGACATGGATCTGGGGTACTTCTGGAGTCTCCCCAGGGGAGTCAGTCCTCGTCTCGAATGCGGGCATGCACTTGCGCTTTCCTCCAGAGCGGTAGCAGCAGTGTCACGCAGTCTGCCGCGTGGATCAAAGGATCTATGGTTTTCCCTCGAGTCTTTCCCACGAGGCTTTCCCACGAGGCTTTCCCACAGGGCTGTCCCACGTGCACACGGGGTGGGAGTCGATCCTCGGCTTGAACGTCAAGGCAGTGCAGGGAAAACAGGTTCCTCTGGAATGGACTGACACATCTGGGGGACTCTTGGAATGGTGTCTCGACCCTGGAGTTCCTCTCGCCTTTCCTGTGGAGAGCGCCTCCTCTTGAGATGCGACGGGAACGCCGGGAATTCTTTCCCTACGAAACAGGGAAAGGATCCCTCATCTCGAGCTAGGAGGCGGAAACGGGGCTCCCATGGATGTGTGTGGGACCCCACGTGCTTCCTCTCGAATGGAGACGGGTATGTCGGGGAACTTCTTGAGTTTCAGCAAGGGTGTGAAGGACTCTTTGGAAGTTCCAGTGGTTAGACGTGATTGGCCTCGAGAAGCCTCAGCGGAAATGGGCCTCATCTCGCCTGGAGGGCAAAACCTCCTGGATTTTCTCGAGTTGCGGCAGGTGCGCTCGACTTACGACGGGGACCTCAGGGACCCGCTCTGGTGGCCTCAGGAAAGGCCAGTCCCCATGCGAGTTCCTCCGGGGCCTCTCGGGATTCCTCACCCTTCGATGCCGGGGCCTAAGACCTTGTGTGGAGTCGGGGCCGGAACCTGAGGATTCCTCTCCAGTGCTGACATGGATCTTGGGGTACTTCTGGAGTCTCCGCAGGGGAGTCAGTCCTCGTGTCGAATGCGGGCATGCACTTGCGCTTTCCTCCAGAGGGGTAGCAGCAGTGTCACGCAGTCCGCCGCGTGGATCAAAGGATCTATGGTTTTCCCTCGAGTCTTTCCCACGAGGCTTTCCCACGAGGCTTTCCCACAGGGCTGTCCCACGTGCACACGTGGTGGGAGTCGATCCTCGGCTTGAACGTCAAGGCAGTGCAGGGAAAACAGGTTCCTCTGGAATGGACTGACACATCTGGGGGACTCTTGGAATGGTGTCTCGACCCTGGAGTTCCTCTCGCCTTTCCTGTGGAGAGCGCCTCCTCTTGAGATGCGACGGGAACGCCGGGAATTCTTTCCCTACGAAACAGGGAAAGGATCCCTCATCTCGAGCTAGGAGGCGGAAACGGGGCTCCCCTGGATGTGTGCGGGACCCCACGTGCTTCCTCTCGAGTAGAGACGGGTATGTTGGGGAACTTCTTGAGTTGCAGCAATGGTGTGAAGGACCCTTTGGAAGTTCCAGTGGTTAGATGTGATTGGCCTCGAGAAGCATCAGCGGAAATGGGCCTCATCTCGCCTGGAGGGCAAAACCTCCTGGATTTTCTTGAGTTGCGGCAGGTGCGCTCGACTTACGACGGGGACCTCAAGGACCCACTCTGGTGGCGTCAGGAAAGGCCAGTCCCCATGCGAGTTCCTCGGGGGCCTCTCGGGATTCCTCTCCCGTCGATGCCGGGCCTGAGACCTTGTGCGGAGTCGGGGCCGGAACCTGAGGATTCCTCTCCAGTGCTGACATGGATCTGGGGTACTTCTGGAGTCTCCCCAGGGGAGTCAGTCCTCGTCTCGAATGCGGGCATGCATTGCGCTTTCCTCCAGAGCGGTAGCAGCAGTGTCACGCAGTCCGCCGCGTGGATCAAAGGATCTATGGTTTTCCCTCGAGTCATTCCCACGAGGCTTTCCCACGAGGCTTTCCCACAGGGCTGTCCCACGTGCACACGTGGTGGGAGTCGATCCTCGGCTTGAACGTCAAGGCAGTGCAGGGAAAACAGGTTCCTCTGGAATGGACTGACACATCTGGGGGACTCTTGAAATGGTGGAACGACCCTGGAGTTCCTCTCGCCTTTCCTGTGGAGAGCGCCTCCTCTTGAGATGCGACGGGAACGCCGGGAATTCTTTCCCTACGAAACAGGGAAAGGATCCCTCATCTCGAGCTAGGAGGCGGAAACGGGGCTCCCCTGGATGTGTGCGGGACCCCACGTGCTTCCTCTCGAGTGGAGACGGGTATGTCGGGGAACTTCTTGAGTTGCAGCAAGGGTGTGAAGGACCCTTGGAAGTTCCAGTGGTTAGACGTGATTGGCCTCGAGAAGCCTCAGCGGAAATGGGCCTCATCTCGCCTGGAGGGCAAAACCTCCTGGATTTTCTCGAGTTGCGGCAGGTGCTCTCGACTTACGACGGGGACCTCAGGGACCCGCTCTGGTGGCCTCAGGAAAGGCCAGTCCCCATGCGAGTTCCTCGGGGGCCTCTCAGGATTCCTCTCCCTTCGATGCCGGGGCCTAAGACCTTGTGTGGAGTCGGGGCCGGAACCTGAGGATTCCTCTCCAGTGATGACATTGATCTGGGGTACTTCTGGAGTCTCCCCAGGGGAGTCAGTCCTCGTCTCGAATGCGGGCATGCACTTGCGCTTTCCTCCAGAGCGGTAGCAGCAGTGTCACGCAGTCCGCCGCGTGGATCATAGGATCTATGGTTTTCCCTCGAGTCTTTCCCACGAGGCTTTCCCACGAGGCTTTCCCACAGGGCTGTCCCACGTGCACACAGGGTGGGAGTCGATCCTCGGCTTGAACGTCAATGCAGTGCAGGGAAAACAGGTTCCTCTGGAATGGACTGACACATCTGGGGGACTCTTGGAATGGTGTCACGACCCTGGAGTTCCTCTCGCCTTTCCTGTGGAGAGCGCCTCCTCTTGAGATGCGACGGGAACGCCGGGAATTCTTTCCCTACGAAACAGGTAAAGGATCCCTCATCTCGAGCTAGGAGGCGGAAACGGGGCTCCCCTGGATGTGTGCGGGACCCCACGTGCTTCCTCTCGAGTAGAGACGGGTATGTCGGGGAACTTCTTGAGTTGCAGCAATGGTGTGAAGGACCCTTTGGAAGTTCCAGTGGTTAGATGTGATTGGCCTCGAGAAGCCTCAGCGGAAATGGGCCTCATCTCGCCTGGAGGGCAAAACCTCCTGGATTTTCTCGAGTTGCGGCAGGTGCGCTCGACTTACGACGGGGACCTCAGGGACCCGCTCTGGTGGCGTCAGGAAAGGCCAGTCCCCATGCGAGTTCCTCGGGGGCCTCTCGGGATTCCTCTCCCGTCGATGCCGGGCCTGAGACCTTGTGCGGAGTCGGGGCCGGAACCTGAGGATTCCTCTCCAGTGCTGACATGGATCTGGGGTACTTCTGGAGTCTCCCCAGGGGAGTCAGTCCTCGTCTCGAATGCGGGCATGCATTGTGCTTTCCTCCAGAGCGGTAGCAGCAGTGTCACGCAGTCCGCCGCGTGGATCAAAGGATCTATGGTTTTCCCTCGAGTCTTTCCCACGAGGCTTTCCCACGAGGCTTTCCCACAGGGCTGTCCCACGTGCACACGGGGTGGGAGTCGATCCTCGGCTTGAACGTCAAGGCAGTGCAGGGAAAACAGGTTCCTCTGGAATGGACTGACACATCTGGGGGACTCTTGGAATGGTGTCTCGACCCTGGAGTTCCTCTCGCCTTTCCTGTGGAGAGCGCCTCCTCTTGAGATGCGACGGGAACGCCGGGAATTCTTTCCCTACGAAACAGGGAAAGGATCCCTCATCTCGAGCTAGGAGGCGGAAACGGGGCTCCCCTGGATGTGTGCGGGACCCCACGTGCTTCCTCTCGAGTGGAGACGGGTATGTCGGGGAACTTCTTGAGTTGCAGCAAGGGTGTGAAGGACCCTTTGGAAGTTCCAGTGGTTACATGTGATTGGCCTCGAGAAGCCTCAGCGGAAATGGGCCTCATCTCGCCTGGAGGGCAAAACCTCCTGGATTTTCTCCAGTTGCGGCAGGTGCTCTCGACTTACGACGGGGACCTCAGGGACCCGCTCTGGTGGCCTCAGGAAAGGCCAGTCCCCATGCGAGTTCTTCGGGGGTCTCTCGGGATTCCTCTCCCGTCGATGCCGGCGCCTAAGACCTTGTGTGGAGTCGGGGCCGGAACCTGAGGATTCCTCTCCAGTGCTGACATGGATCTGGGGTACTTCTGGAGTCTCCCCAGGGGAGTCAGTCCTCGTCTCGAATGCGGGCATGCACTTGCGCTTTCCTCCAGAGCGGTAGCAGCAGTGTCACGCAGTCTGCCTCGTGGATCAAAGGATCTATGGTTTTCCCTCGAGTCTTTCCCACGAGGCTTTCCCACGAGGCTTTCCCACAGGGCTGTCCCACGTGCACACGGGGTGGGAGTCGATCCTCGGCTTGAACGTCAAGGCAGTGCAGGGAAAACAGGTTCCTCTGGAATGGACTGACACATCTGGGGGACTCTTGGAATGGTGTCTCGACCCTGGAGTTCCTCTCGCCTTTCCTGTGGAGAGCGCCTCCTCTTGACATGCGACGGGAACGCCGGGAATTCTTTCCCTACGAAACAGGGAAAGGATCCCTCATCTCGAGCTAGGAGGCGGAAACGGGGCTCCCATGGATGTGTGTGGGACCCCACGTGCTTCCTCTCGAATGGAGACGGGTATGTCGGGGAACTTCTTGAGTTTCAGCAAGGGTGTGAAGGACTCTTTGGAAGTTCCAGTGGTTAGACGTGATTGGCCTCGAGAAGCCTCAGCGGAAATGGGCCTCATCTCGCCTGGAGGGCAAAACCTCCTGGATTTTCTCGAGTTGCGGCAGGTGCGCTCGACTTACGACGGGGACCTCAGGGACCCGCTCTGGTGGCCTCAGGAAAGGCCAGTCCCCATGCGAGTTCCTCCGGGGCCTCTCGGGATTCCTCACCCTTCGATGCCGGGGCCTAAGACCTTGTGTGGAGTCGGGGCCGGAACCTGAGGATTCCTCTCCAGTGCTGACATGGATCTTGGGGTACTTCTGGAGTCTCCGCAGGGGAGTCAGTCCTCGTGTCGAATGCAGGCATGCACTTGCGCTTTCCTCCAGAGGGGTAGCAGCAGTGTCACGCAGTCCGCCGCGTGGATCAAAGGATC
Source organism: Ovis canadensis (assembly GCF_042477335.2). Classification (NCBI taxonomy): domain Eukaryota; kingdom Metazoa; phylum Chordata; class Mammalia; order Artiodactyla; family Bovidae; genus Ovis; species Ovis canadensis. Next base: position 8,976,309 of record NC_091252.1, read on the forward strand.
TATGGTTTTCCCTCGAGTCTTTCCCACGAGGCTTTCCCACGAGGCTTTCCCACAGGGCTGTCCCACGTGCACACGTGGTGGGAGTCGATCCTCGGCTTGAACGTCAAGGCAGTGCAGGGAAAACAGGTTCCTCTGGAATGGACTGACACATCTGGGGGACTCTTGGAATGGTGTCTCGACCCTGGAGTTCCTCTCGCCTTTCCTGTGGAGAGCGCCTCCTCTTGAGATGCGACGGGAACGCCGGGAATTCTTTCCCTACGAAACAGGGAAAGGATCCCTCATCTCGAGCTAGGAGGCGGAAACGGGGCTCCCCTGGATGTGTGCGGGACCCCACGTGCTTCCTCTCGAGTAGAGACGGGTATGTTGGGGAACTTCTTGAGTTGCAGCAATGGTGTGAAGGACCCTTTGGAAGTTCCAGTGGTTAGATGTGATTGGCCTCGAGAAGCATCAGCGGAAATGGGCCTCATCTCGCCTGGAGGGCAAAACCTCCTGGATTTTCTTGAGTTGCGGCAGGTGCGCTCGACTTACGACGGGGACCTCAAGGACCCACTCTGGTGGCGTCAGGAAAGGCCAGTCCCCATGCGAGTTCCTCGGGGGCCTCTCGGGATTCCTCTCCCGTCGATGCCGGGCCTGAGACCTTGTGCGGAGTCGGGGCCGGAACCTGAGGATTCCTCTCCAGTGCTGACATGGATCTGGGGTACTTCTGGAGTCTCCCCAGGGGAGTCAGTCCTCGTCTCGAATGCGGGCATGCATTGCGCTTTCCTCCAGAGCGGTAGCAGCAGTGTCACGCAGTCCGCCGCGTGGATCAAAGGATCTATGGTTTTCCCTCGAGTCATTCCCACGAGGCTTTCCCACGAGGCTTTCCCACAGGGCTGTCCCACGTGCACACGTGGTGGGAGTCGATCCTCGGCTTGAACGTCAAGGCAGTGCAGGGAAAACAGGTTCCTCTGGAATGGACTGACACATCTGGGGGACTCTTGAAATGGTGGAACGACCCTGGAGTTCCTCTCGCCTTTCCTGTGGAGAGCGCCTCCTCTTGAGATGCGACGGGAACGCCTGGAATTCTTTCCCTACGAAACAGGGAAAGGATCCCTCATCTCGAGCTAGGAGGCGGAAACGGGGCTCCCCTGGATGTGTGCGGGACCCCACGTGCTTCCTCTCGAGTGGAGACGGGTATGTCGGGGAACTTCTTGAGTTGCAGCAAGGGTGTGAAGGACCCTTGGAAGTTCCAGTGGTTAGACGTGATTGGCCTCGAGAAGCCTCAGCGGAAATGGGCCTCATCTCGCCTGGAGGGCAAAACCTCCTGGATTTTCTCGAGTTGCGGCAGGTGCTCTCGACTTACGACGGGGACCTCAGGGACCCGCTCTGGTGGCCTCAGGAAAGGCCAGTCCCCATGCGAGTTCCTCGGGGGCCTCTCAGGATTCCTCTCCCTTCGATGCCGGGGCCTAAGACCTTGTGTGGAGTCGGGGCCGGAACCTGAGGATTCCTCTCCAGTGATGACATTGATCTGGGGTACTTCTGGAGTCTCCCCAGGGGAGTCAGTCCTCGTCTCGAATGCGGGCATGCACTTGCGCTTTCCTCCAGAGCGGTAGCAGCAGTGTCACGCAGTCCGCCGCGTGGATCAAAGGATCTATGGTTTTCCCTCAGTCTTTCCCACGAGGCTTTCCCACGAGGCTTTCCCACAGGGCTGTCCCACGTGCACACGTGGTGGGAGTCGATCCTCGGCTTGAACGTCAAGGCAGTGCAGGGAAAACAGGTTCCTCTGGATTGGACTGACACATCTGGGGGACTCTTGGAATGGTGGCACGACCCTGGAGTTCCTCTCGCCTTTCCTGTGGAGAGTGCCTCCTCTTGAGATGCGACGGGAACGCCGGGAATTCTTTCCCTACGAAACAGGGAAAGGATCCCTCATCTCGAGCTAGGAGGCGGAAACTGGGCTCCCCTGGATGTGTGCGGGACCCACGTGCTTCCTCTCGAGTGGAGACGGGAATGTCGGGGAACTTCTTGAGTTGCAGCAAGGGTGTGAAGGACCCTTTGGAAGTTCCAGTGGTTAGACGTGATTGGCCTCGAGAAGCCTCAGCGGAAATGGGCCTCATCTCGCCTGGAGGGCAAAACCTCCTGGATTTTCTCGAGTTGCGGCAGGTGCTCTCGACTTACGACGGGGACCTCAGGGACCCGCTCTGGTGGCCTCAGGAAAGGCCAGTCCCCATGCGAGTTCCTCGGGGGCCTCTCGGGATTCCTCACCCTTCGATGCCGGGGCCTAAGACCTTGTGTGGAGTCGGGGCCGGAACCTGAGGATTCCTCTCCAGTGCTGACATGGATCTTGGGGTACTTCTGGAGTCTCCGCAGGGGAGTCAGTCCTCGTGTCGAATGCGGGCATGCACTTGCGCTTTCCTCCAGAGCGGTAGCAGCAGTGTCACGCAGTCCGCCGCTTGGATCAAAGGATTTATGGTTTTCCCTCGAGTCTTTCCCACGAGGCTTTCCCACGAGGCTTTCCCACAGGGCTGTCCCACGTGCACACGTGGTGGGAGTCGATCCTCGGCTTGAACGTCAAGGCAGTGCAGGGAAAACAGGTTCCTCTGGAATGGACTGACACATCTGGGGGACTCTTGGAATGGTGTCACGACCCTGGAGTTCCTCTCGCCTTTCCTGTGGAGAGCGCCTCCTCTTGAGATGCGACGGGAACGCCGGGAATTCTTTCCCTACGAAACAGGGAAAGGATCCCTCATCTCGAGCTAGGAGGCGGAAACGGAGCTCCCCTGGATATGTGCGGGACACCACGTGCTTCCTCTCGAGTGGAGACGGGTATGTCGGGGAACTTCTTGAGTTGCAGCAAGGGTGTGAAGGACCCTTTGGAAGTTCCAGTGCTTAGACGTGATTAGCCTCGAGAAGCCTCAGCGGAAATGGGCCTCATCTCGCCTGGAGGGCAAAACCTCCTGGATTTTCTCGAGTTGCGGCAGGTGCACTCGACTTACGACGGGGACCTCAGGGACCCGCTCTGGTGGCCTCAGGAAAGGCCAGTCCCCATGCGAGTTCCTCGGGGGCGTCTCGTGATTCCTCTCCTGTCGATGCTGGGGCCTAAGACCTTGTGTGGAGTCGGGGCCGGAACCTGAGGATTCCTCTCCAGTGCTGACATGGATCTTGGGGTACGTCTGGAGTCTCCCCAGGGGAGTCAGTCCTCGTCTCGAATGCGGGCATGCACTTGCGCTTTCCTCCAGAGCGGTAGCAGCAGTGTCACACAGTCCGCCGCGTGGATCAAAGGATCTATGGTTTTCCCTCGAGTCTTTCCCACGAGGCTTTCCCACGTGGCTTTCCCACAGGGCTGTCCCACGTGCACACGTGGTGGGAATCGATCCTCGGCTTGAACGTCAAGGCAGTGCAGGGAAAACAGGTTCCTCTGGAATGGCCTGACACATCTGGGGGACTCTTGGAATGGTGGCACGACCCTGGAGTTCCTCTCGCCTTTCCTGTGGAGAGCGCCTCCTCTTGAGATGCGACGGGAACGCCGGGAATTCTTTCCCTACGAAACAGGGAAAGGATCCCTCATCTCGAGCTAGGAGGCGGAAACGGGGCTCCCCTGGATGTGTGCGGGACCCCACGTGCTTCCTCTCGAGTGTAGACGGGTATGTCGGGGAACTTCTTGAGTTGCAGCAAGGGTGTGAAGGACCCTTTGGAAGTTTCAGTGGTTAGACGTGATTGGCCTCGAGAAGCCTCAGCGGAAATGGGCCTCATCTCGCCTGGAGGGCAAAACCTCCTGGATTTTCTCGAGTTGGGGCAGGTGCTCTCGACTTACGACGGGGACCTCAGGGACCCGCTCTGGTGGCCTCAGGAAAGGCCAGTCCCCATGCGAGTTCCTCGGGGGCCTCTCGGGATTCCTCTCCCGTCGATGCCGGGGCCTAAGACCTTGTGTGGAGTTGGGGCCGGAACCTGAGGATTCCTCTCCAGTGCTGACATGGATCTTGGGGTACTTCTGGAGTCTCCCCAGGGGAGTCAGTCCTCGTCTCGAATGCGGGCATGCACTTGCGCTTTCCTCCAGAGCGGCAGCAGCAGTGTCACTCAGTCTGCCGCGTGGATCAAAGGATCTATGGTTTTCCCTCGAGTCTTTCCCACGAGGCTTTCCCACGAGGCTTTCCCACAGGGCTGTCCCACGTGCACACGTGGTGGGAGTCGATCCTCGGCTTGAACGTCAAGGCAGTGCAGGGAAAACAGGTTCCTCTGGAATGGACTGACACATCTGGGGGACTCTTGGAATGGTGTCTCGACCCTGGAGTTCCTCTCGCCTTTCCTGTGGAGAGTGCCTCCTCTTGAGATGCGACGGGAACGCCGGGAATTCTTTCCATACGAAACAGGGAAAGGATCCCTCATCTCGAGCTAGGAGGCGGAAACGGGGCTCCCATGGATGTGTGTGGGACACCACGTGCTTCCTCTCGAGTGGAGACGGGTATGTCGGGGAACTTCTTGAGTTGCAGCAAGGGTGTGAAGGACCCTTTGGAAGTTCCAGTGGTTACATGTGATTGGCCTCGAGAAGCCTCAGCGGAAATGGGCCTCATCTCGCCTGGAGGGCAAAACCTCCTGGATTTTCTCGAGTTGCGGCAGGTGCTCTCGACTTACGACGGGGACCTCAGGGACCCGCTCTGGTGGCCTCAGGAAAGGCCAGTCCCCATGCGAGTTCCTCGGGGGCCTCTCGGGATTCCTCTCCCGTCGATGCCGGGGCCTAAGACCTTGTGTGGAGTCGGGGCCGGAACCTGAGGATTCCTCTCCAGTGCTGACATGGATCTTGGGGTACTTCTGGAGTCTCCCCAGGGGAGTCAGTCCTCGTCTCGAATGCGGGCATGCACTTGCGCTTTCCTCCAGAGCGGTAGCAGCAGTGTCACGCAGTCCGCCGCGTGGATCATAGGATCTATGGTTTTCCCTCGAGTCTTTCCCACGAGGCTTTCCCACGAGGCTTTCCCACAGGGCTGTCCCACGTGCACACAGGGTGGGAGTCGATCCTCGGCTTGAACGTCAATGCAGTGCAGGGAAAACAGGTTCCTCTGGAATGGACTGACACATCTGGGGGACTCTTGGAATGGTGTCACGACCCTGGAGTTCCTCTCGCCTTTCCTGTGGAGAGCGCCTCCTCTTGAGATGCGACGGGAACGCCGGGAATTCTTTCCCTACGAAACAGGGAAAGGATCCCTCATCTCGAGCTAGGAGGCGGAAACGGGGCTCCCCTGGATGTGTGCGGGACCCCACGTGCTTCCTCTCGAGTAGAGACGGGTATGTCGGGGAACTTCTTGAGTTGCAGCAATGGTGTGAAGGACCCTTTGGAAGTTCCAGTGGTTAGATGTGATTGGCCTCGAGAAGCCTCAGCGGAAATGGGCCTCATCTCGCCTGGAGGGCAAAACCTCCTGGATTTTCTCGAGTTGCGGCAGGTGCGCTCGACTTACGACGGGGACCTCAGGGACCCGCTCTGGTGGCGTCAGGAAAGGCCAGTCCCCATGCGAGTTCCTCGGGGGCCTCTCGGGATTCCTCTCCCGTCGATGCCGGGCCTGAGACCTTGTGCGGAGTCGGGGCCGGAACCTGAGGATTCCTCTCCAGTGCTGACATGGATCTGGGGTACTTCTGGAGTCTCCCCAGGGGAGTCAGTCCTCGTCTCGAATGCGGGCATGCATTGTGCTTTCCTCCAGAGCGGTAGCAGCAGTGTCACGCAGTCCGCCGCGTGGATCAAAGGATCTATGGTTTTCCCTCGAGTCATTCCCACGAGGCTTTCCCACGAGGCTTTCCCACAGGGCTGTCCCACGTGCACACGTGTTGGGAGTCGATCCTCGGCTTGAACGTCAAGGCAGTGCAGGGAAAACAGGTTCCTCTGGAATGGACTGACACATCTGGGGGACTCTTGGAATGGTGGAACGACCCTGGAGTTCCTCTCGCCTTTCCTGTGGAGAGCGCCTCCTCTTGAGATGCGACGGGAACGCCGGGAATTCTTTCCCTACGAAACAGGGAAAGGATCCCTCATCTCGAGCTAGGAGGCGGAAACGGGGCTCCCCTGGATGTGTGCGGGACCCCACGTGCTTCCTCTCGAGTGGAGACGGGTATGTCGGGGAACTTCTTGAGTTGCAGCAAGGGTGTGAAGGACCCTTTGGAAGTTCCAGTGGTTACATGTGATTGGCCTCGAGAAGCCTCAGCGGAAATGGGCCTCATCTCGCCTGGAGGGCAAAACCTCCTGGATTTTCTCGAGTTGCGGCAGGTGCGCTCGACTTACGACGGGGACCTCAGGGACCCGCTCTGGTGGCCTCAGGAAAGGCCAGTCCCCATGCGAGTTCCTCCGGGGCCTCTCGGGATTCCTCACCCTTCGATGCCGGCGCCTAAGACCTTGTGTGGAGTCGGGGCCGGAACCTGAGGATTCCTCTCCAGTGCTGACATGGATCTGGGGTACTTCTGGAGTCTCCGCAGGGGAGTCAGTCCTCGTGTCGAATGCGGGCATGCACTTGCGCTTTCCTCCAGAGGGGTAGCAGCAGTGTCACGCAGTCCGCCCCGTGGATCAAAGGATCTATGGTTTTCCCTCGAGTCTTTCCCACGAGGCTTTCCCACGAGGCTTTCCCACAGGGCTGTCCCACGTGCACACGTGGTGGGAGTCGATCCTCGGCTTGAACGTCAAGGCAGTGCAGGGAAAACAGGTTCCTCTGGAATGGACTGACACATCTGGGGGACTCTTGGAATGGTGGAACGACCCTGGAGTTCCTCTCGCCTTTCCTGTGGAGAGCGCCTCCTCTTGAGATGCGACGGGAACGCCGGGAATTCTTTCCCTACGAAACAGGGAAAGGATCCCTCATCTCGAGCTAGGAGGCGGAAACGGGGCTCCCCTGGATGTGTGCGGGACCCCACGTGCTTCCTCTCGAGTAGAGACGGGTATGTCGGGGAACTTCTTGAGTTGCAGCAATGGTGTGAAGGACCCTTTGGAAGTTCCAGTGGTTAGATGTGATTGGCCTCGAGAAGCCTCAGCGGAAATGGGCCTCATCTCGCCTGGAGGGCAAAACCTCCTGGATTTTCTTGAGTTGCGGCAGGTGCGCTCGACTTACGACGGGGACCTCAAGGACCCGCTCTGGTGGCGTCAGGAAAGGCCAGTCCCCATGCGAGTTCCTCGGGGGCCTCTCGGGATTCCTCTCCCGTCGATGCCGGGCCTGAGACCTTGTGCGGAGTCGGGGCCGGAACCTGAGGATTCCTCTCCAGTGCTGACATGGATCTGGGGTACTTCTGGAGTCTCCCCAGGGGAGTCAGTCCTCGTCTCGAATGCGGGCATGCATTGCGCTTTCCTCCAGAGCGGTAGCAGCAGTGTCACGCAGTCCGCCGCGTGGATCAAAGGATCTATGGTTTTCCCTCGAGTCATTCCCACGAGGCTTTCCCACGAGGCTTTCCCACAGGGCTGTGCCACGTGCACACGTGGTGGGAGTCGATCCTCGGCTTGAACGTCAAGGCAGTGCAGGGAAAACAGGTTCCTCTGGAATGGACTGACACATCTGGGGGACTCTTGAAATGGTGGAACGACCCTGGAGTTCCTCTCGCCTTTCCTGTGGAGAGCGCCTCCTCTTGAGATGCGACGGGAACGCCGGGAATTCTTTCCCTACGAAACAGGGAAAGGATCCCTCATCTCGAGCTAGGAGGCGGAAACGGGGCTCCCCTGGATGTGTGCGGGACCCCACGTGCTTCCTCTCGAGTGGAGACGGGTATGTCGGGGAACTTCTTGAGTTGCAGCAAGGGTGTGAAGGACCCTTGGAAGTTCCAGTGGTTAGACGTGATTGGCCTCGAGAAGCCTCAGCGGAAATGGGCCTCATCTCGCCTGGAGGGCAAAACCTCCTGGATTTTCTCGAGTTGCGGCAGGTGCTCTCGACTTACGACGGGGACCTCAGGGACCCGCTCTGGTGGCCTGAGGAAAGGCCAGTCCCCATGCGAGTTCCTCGGGGGCCTCTCAGGATTCCTCTCCCTTCGATGCCGGGGCCTAAGACCTTGTGTGGAGTCGGGGCCGGAACCTGAGGATTCCTCTCCAGTGATGACATTGATCTGGGGTACTTCTGGAGTCTCCCCAGGGGAGTCAGTCCTCGTCTCGAATGCGGGCATGCACTTGCGCTTTCCTCCAGAGCGGTAGCAGCAGTGTCACGCAGTCCGCCGCGTGGATCAAAGGATCTATGGTTTTCCCTCGAGTCTTTCCCACGAGGCTTTCCCACGAGGCTTTCCCACAGGGCTGTCCCACGTGCACACGTGGTGGGAGTCGATCCTCGGCTTGAACGTCAAGGCAGTGCAGGGAAAACAGGTTCCTCTGGATTGGACTGACACATCTGGGGGACTCTTGGAATGGTGGCACGACCCTGGAGTTCCTCTCGCCTTTCCTGTGGAGAGTGCCTCCTCTTGAGATGCGACGGGAACGCCGGGAATTCTTTCCCTACGAAACAGGGAAAGGATCCCTCATCTCGAGCTAGGAGGCGGAAACTGGGCTCCCCTGGATGTGTGCGGGACCCACGTGCTTCCTCTCGAGTGGAGACGGGAATGTCGGGGAACTTCTTGAGTTGCAGCAAGGGTGTGAAGGACCCTTTGGAAGTTCCAGTGGTTAGACGTGATTGGCCTCGAGAAGCCTCAGCGGAAATGGGCCTCATCTCGCCTGGAGGGCAAAACCTCCTGGATTTTCTCGAGTTGCGGCAGGTGCGCTCGACTTACGACGTGGACCTCAGGGACCCGCTCTGGTGGCGTCAGGAAAGGCCAGTCCCCATGCGAGTTCCTCGGGGGCCTCTCAGGATTCCTCACCCTTCGATGCCGGGGCCTAAGACCTTGTGTGGAGTCGGGGCCGGAACCTGAGGATTCCTCTCCAGTGCTGACATGGATCTTGGGGTACTTCTGGAGTCTCCGCAGGGGAGTCAGTCCTCGTGTCGAATGCGGGCATGCACTTGCGCTTTCCTCCAGAGCGGTAGCAGCAGTGTCACGCAGTCCGCCGCTTGGATCAAAGGATTTATGGTTTTCCCTCGAGTCTTTCCCACGAGGCTTTCCCACGAGGCTTTCCCACAGGGCTGTCCCACGTGCACACGTGGTGGGAGTCGATCCTCGGCTTGAACGTCAAGGCAGTGCAGGGAAAACAGGTTCCTCTGGAATGGACTGACACATCTGGGGGACTCTTGGAATGGTGTCACGACCCTGGAGTTCCTCTCGCCTTTCCTGTGGAGAGCGCCTCCTCTTGAGATGCGACGGGAACGCCGGGAATTCTTTCCCTACGAAACAGGGAAAGGATCCCTCATCTCGAGCTAGGAGGCGGAAACGGGGCTCCCCTGGATGTGTGCGGGACCCCACGTGCTTCGTCTCGAGTGGAGACGGGTATGTCGGGGAAATTCTTGAGTTGCAGCAATGGTGTGAAGGACCCTTTGGAAGTTCCAGTGGTTAGATGTGATTGGCCTCGAGAAACCTCAACGAAAATGGGCCTCATCTCGCCTGGAGGGCAAAACCTCCTGGATTTTCTCGAGTTGCGGCAGGTGCTCTCGACTTACGACGGGGACCTCAGGGACCCGCTCTGGTGGCCTCAGGAAAGGCCAGTTCCCATGCGAGTTCCTCGGGGGCGTCTCGGGATTCCTCTCCCGTAGATCCCGGGGCCTAAGACCTTGTGTGGAGTCGGGGCCGGAACCTGAGGATTCCTCTCCAGTGCTGACATGGATCTTGGGGTACTTCTGGAGTCTCCCCAGGGGCGTCAGTCCTCTTCTCGAATGCGGGCATGCACTTGCGCTTTCCTCCAGAGCGGTAGCAGCAGTGTCACGCAGTCCGCCGCGTGGATCAAAGGATCTATGGTTTTCCCTCGAGTCTTTCCCACGAGGCTTTCCCACGAGGCTTTCCCACAGGGCTGTCCCACGTGCACACATGGTGGGAGTCGATCCTCGGCTTGAACGTCAAGGCAGTGCAGGGAAAACAGGTTCCTCTGGAATGGACTGACACATCTGGGGGACTCTTGGAATGGTGGCACGACCCTGGAGTTCCTCTCGCCTTTCCTGTGGAGAGCGCCTCCTCTTGAGATGCGACGGGAACGCCGGGAATTCTTTCCCTACGAAACAGGGAAAGGATCCCTCATCTCGAGCTAGGCGTCGGAAACGGAGTTCCCCTGGATATGTGCGGGACACCACGTGCTTCCTCTCGAGTGGAGACGGGTATGTCGGGGAACTTCTTGAGTTGCAGCAAGGGTGTGAAGGACCCTTTGGAAGTTCCAGTGCTTAGACGTGATTAGCCTCGAGAAGCCTCAGCGGAAATGGGCCTCATCTCGCCTGGAGGGCAAAACCTCCTGGATTTTCTCGAGTTGCGGCAGGTGCTCTCGACTTACGACGGGGACCTCAGGGACCCGCTCTGGTGGCCTCAGGAAAGGCCAGTCCCCATGCGAGTTCCTCGGGGGCGTCTCGTGATTCCTCTCCTGTCGATGCTGGGGCCTAAGACCTTGTGTGGAGTCGGGGCCGGAACCTGAGGATTCCTCTCCAGTGCTGACATGGATCTTGGGGTACGTCTGGAGTCTCCCCAGGGGAGTCAGTCCTCGTCTCGAATGCGGGCATGCACTTGCGCTTTCCTCCAGAGCGGTAGCAGCAGTGTCACGCAGTCCGCCGCGTGGATCAAAGGATCTATGGTTTTCCCTCGAGTCTTTCCCACGAGGCTTTCCCACGTGGCTTTCCCACAGGGCTGTCCCACGTGCACACGTGGTGGGAGTCGATCCTCGGCTTGAACGTCAAGGCAGTGCAGGGAAAACAGGTTCCTCTGGAATGGACTGACACATCTGGGGGACTCTTGGAATGGTGGCACGACCCTGGAGTTCCTCTCGCCTTTCCTGTGGAGAGCGCCTCCTCTTGAGATGCGACGGGAACGCCGGGAATTCTTTCCCTACGAAACAGGGAAAGGATCCCTCATCTCGAGCTAGGAGGCGGAAACGGGGCTCCCCTGGATGTGTGCGGGACCCCACGTGCTTCCTCTCGAGTGGAGACGGGTATGTCGGGGAAGTTCTTGAGTTGCAGCAAGGGTGTGAAGGACCCTTTGGAAGTTCCAGTGGTTAGACGTGATTATCCTGGAGAAGCCTCAGCGGAAATGGGCCTCATCTCGCCTGGAGGGCAAAACCTCCTGGATTTTCTCGAGTTGCGGCAGGTGCTCTCGACTTACGACGGGGACCTCAGGGACCCGCTCTGGTGGCCTCAGGAAAGGCCAGTCCCCATGCGAGTTCCTCGGGGGCCTCTGGGGATTCCTCTCCCGTCGATACCGGGGCCTAAGTCCTTGTGTGGAGTCGGGGCCGGAACCTGAGGATTCCTCTCCAGTGCTGACATGGATCTTGGGGTACTTCTGGAGTCTCCCCAGGGGAGTCAGTCCTCGTCTCGAATGCGGCCATGCACTTGCACTTTCCTCCAGAGCGGTAGCAGCAGTGTCACGCAGTCCGCCGCGTGGATCAAAGGATCTATGGTATTCCCTCGAGTCTTTCCCACGAGGCTTTCCCACGAGGCTTTCCCACAGGGCTGTCCCACGTGCACACGTGGTGGGAGTCGATCCTCGGCTTGAACGTCAAGGCAGTGCAGGGAAAACAGGTTCCTCTGTAATGAACTGACACATCTGGTGGTCTCTTGGAATGGTGGCACGACCCTGGAGTTCCTCTCCCCTTTCCTGTGGAGAGCGCCTCCTCTTGAGATGCGACGGGAACGCCGGGAATTCTTTCCCTACGAAACAGGGAAAGGATCCCTCATCTCGAGCTAGGAGGCGGAAACGGGGCTCCCCTGGATGTGTGCGGGACCCCACGTGCTTCCTCTCGAGTGTAGACGGGTATGTCGGGGTACTTCTTGAGTTGCAGCAAGGGTGTGAAGGACCCTTTGGAAGTTCCAGTGGTTAGACGTGATTGGCCTCGAGAAGCCTCAGCGGAAATGGGCCTCATCTCGCCTGGAGGGCAAAACCTCCTGGATTTTCTCGAGTTGGGGCAGGTGCTCTCGACTTACGACGGGGACCTCAGGGACCCGCTCTGGTGGCCTCAGGAAAGGCCAGTCCCCATGCGAGTTCCTCGGGGGCCTCTCGGGATTCCTCTCCCGTCGATGCCGGGGCCTAAGACCTTGTGTGGAGTTGGGGCCGGAACCTGAGGATTCCTCTCCAGTGCTGACATGGATCTTGGGGTACTTCTGGAGTCTCCCCAGGGGAGTCAGTCCTCGTCTCGAATGCGGGCATGCACTTGCGCTTTCCTCCAGAGCGGCAGCAGCAGTGTCACTCAGTCTGCCGCGTGGATCAAAGGATCTATGGTTTTCCCTCGAGTCTTTCCCACGAGGCTTTCCCACGAGGCTTTCCCACAGGGCTGTCCCACGTGCACACGTGGTGGGAGTCGATCCTCGGCTTGAACGTCAAGGCAGTGCAGGGAAAACAGGTTCTTCTGGAATGGACTGACACATCTGGGGGACTCTTGGAATGGTGTCTCGACCCTGGAGTTCCTCTCGCCTTTCCTGTGGAGAGTGCCTCCTCTTGAGATGCGACGGGAACGCCGGGAATTCTTTCCGTACGAAACAGGGAAAGGATCCCTCATCTCGAGCTACGAGGCGGAAACGGGGCTCCCATGGATGTGTGTGGGACACCACGTGCTTCCTCTCGAGTGGAGACGGGTATGTCGGGGAACTTCTTGAGTTGCAGCAAGGGTGTGAAGGACCCTTTGGAAGTTCCAGTGGTTACATGTGATTGGCCTCGAGAAGCCTCAGCGGAAATGGGCCTCATCTCGCCTGGAGGGCAAAACCTCCTGGATTTTCTCGAGTTGCGGCAGGTGCTCTCGACTTACGACGGGGACCTCAGGGACCCGCTCTGGTGGCCTCAGGAAAGGCCAGTCACCATGCGAGTTCCTCGGGGGCCTCTCGGGATTCCTCTCCCGTCGATGCCGGGGCCTAAGACCTTGTGTGGAGTCGGGGCCGGAACCTGAGGATTCCTCTCCAGTGCTGACATGGATCTTGGGGTACTTCTGGAGTCTCCCCAGGGGAGTCAGTCCTCGTCTCGAATGCGGGCATGCACTTGCGCTTTCCTCCAGAGCGGTAGCAGCAGTGTCACGCAGTCCGCCGCGTGGATCATAGGATCTATGGTTTTCCCTCGAGTCTTTCCCACGAGGCTTTCCCACGAGGCTTTCCCACAGGGCTGTCCCACGTGCACAAAGGGTGGGAGTCGATCCTCGGCTTGAACGTCAATGCAGTGCAGGGAAAACAGGTTCCTCTGGAATGGACTGACACATCTGGGGGACTCTTGGAATGGTGTCACGACCCTGGAGTTCCTCTCGCCTTTCCTGTGGAGAGCGCCTCCTCTTGAGATGCGACGGGAACGCCGGGAATTCTTTCCCTACGAAACAGGGAAAGGATCCCTCATCTCGAGCTAGGAGGCGGAAACGGGGCTCCCCTGGATGTGTGCGGGACCCCACGTGCTTCCTCTCGACTTGAGACGGGTATGTCGGGGAACTTCTTGAGTTGCAGCAATGGTGTGAAGGACCCTTTGGAAGTTCCAGTGGTTAGATGTGATTGGCCTCGAGAAGCCTCAGCGGAAATGGGCCTCATCTCGCCTGGAGGGCAAAACCTCCTGGATTTTCTTGAGTTGCGGCAGGTGCGCTCGACTTACGACGGGGACCTCAGGGACCCGCTCTGGTGGCGTCAGGAAAGGCCAGTCCCCATGCGAGTTCCTCGGGGGCCTCTCGGGATTCCTCTCCCGTCGATGCCGGGCCTGAGACCTTGTGCGGAGTCGGGGCCGGAACCTGAGGATTCCTCTCCAGTGCTGACATGGATCTGGGGTACTTCTGGAGTCTCCCCAGGGGAGTCAGTCCTCGTCTCGAATGCGGGCATGCATTGTGCTTTCCTCCAGAGCGGTAGCAGCAGTGTCACGCAGTCCGCCGCGTGGATCAAAGGATCTATGGTTTTCCCTCGAGTCATTCCCACGAGGCTTTCCCCCGAGGCTTTCCCACAGGGCTGTCCCACGTGCACACGTGTTGGGAGTCGATCCTCGGCTTGAACGTCAAGGCAGTGCAGGGAAAACAGGTTCCTCTGGAATGGACTGACACATCTGGGGGACTCTTGGAATGGTGGAACGACCCTGGAGTTCCTCTCGCCTTTCCTGTGGAGAGCGCCTCCTCTTGAGATGCGACGGGAACGCCGGGAATTCTTTCCCTACGAAACAGGGAAAGGATCCCTCATCTCGAGCTAGGAGGCGGAAACGGGGCTCCTCTGGATGTGTGCGGGACCCCACGTGCTTCCTCTCGAGTGGAGACGGGTATGTCGGGGAACTTCTTGAGTTGCAGCAAGGGTGTGAAGGACCCTTTGGAAGTTCCAGTGGTTACATGTGATTGGCCTCGAGAAGCCTCAGCGGAAATGGGCCTCATCTCGCCTGGAGGGCAAAACCTCCTGGATTTTCTCCAGTTGCGGCAGGTGCTCTCGACTTACGACGGGGACCTCAGGGACCCGCTCTGGTGGCCTCAGGAAAGGCCAGTCCCCATGCGAGTTCTTCGGGGGTCTCTCGGGATTCCTCTCCCGTCGATGCCGGCGCCTAAGACCTTGTGTGGAGTCGGGGCCGGAACCTGAGGATTCCTCTCCAGTGCTGACATGGATCTGGGGTACTTCTGGAGTCTCCCCAGGGGAGTCAGTCCTCGTCTCGAATGCGGGCATGCACTTGCGCTTTCCTCCAGAGCGGTAGCAGCAGTGTCACGCAGTCCGCCGCGTGGATCAAAGGATCTATGGTTTTCCCTCGAGTCTTTCCCACGAGGCTTTCCCACGAGGCTTTCCCACAGGGCTGTCCCACGTGCACACGGGGTGGGAGTCGATCCTCGGCTTGAACGTCAAGGCAGTGCAGGGAAAACAGGTTCCTCTGGAATGGACTGACACATCTGGGGGACTCTTGGAATGGTGTCTCGACCCTGGAGTTCCTCTCGCCTTTCCTGTGGAGAGCGCCTCCTCTTGAGATGCGACGGGAACGCCGGGAATTCTTTCCCTACGAAACAGGGAAAGGATCCCTCATCTCGAGCTAGGAGGCGGAAACGGGGCTCCCATGGATGTGTGTGGGACCCCACGTGCTTCCTCTCGAATGGAGACGGGTATGTCGGGGAACTTCTTGAGTTGCAGCAAGGGTGTGAAGGACCCTTTGGAAGTTCCAGTGGTTAGACGTGATTGGCCTCGAGAAGCCTCAGCGGAAATGGGCCTCATCTCGCCTGGAGGGCAAAACCTCCTGGATTTTCTCGAATTGCGGCAGGTGCGCTCGACTTACGACGGGGACCTCAGGGACCCGCTCTGGTGGCCTCAGGAAAGGCCAGTCCCCATGCGAGTTCCTCCGGGGCCTCTCGGGATTCCTCACCCTTCGATGCCGGGGCCTAAGACCTTGTGTGGAGTCGGGGCCGGAACCTGAGGATTCCTCTCCAGTGCTGACATGGATCTTGGGGTACTTCTGGAGTCTCCGCAGGGGAGTCAGTCCTCGTGTCGAATGCGGGCATGCACTTGCGCTTTCCTCCAGAGCGGTAGCAGCAGTGTCACGCAGTCCGCCGCGTGGATCAAAGGATCTATGGTTTTCCCTCGAGTCTTTCCCACGAGGCTTTCCCACGAGGCTTTCCCACAGGGCTGTCCCACGTGCACACGTGGTGGGAGTCGATCCTCGGCTTGAACGTCAAGGCAGTGCAGGGAAAACAGGTTCCTCTGGAATGGACTGACACATCTGGGGGACTCTTGGAATGGTGGCACGACCCTGGAGTTCCTCTCGCCTTTCCTGTGGAGAGCGCCTCCTCTTGAGATGCGTCGGGAACGCCGGGAATTCTTTCCCTACGAAACAGGGAAAGGATCCCTCATCTCGAGCTAGGCGTCGGAAACGGAGCTCCCCTGGATATGTGCGGGACACCACGTGCTTCCTCTCGAGTGGAGACGGGTATGTCGGGGAACTTCTTGAGTTGCAGCAAGGGTGTGAAGGACCCTTTGGAAGTTCCAGTGGTTAGACGTGATTAGCCTCGAGAAGCCTCAGCGGAAATGGGCCTCATCTCGCCTGGAGGGCAAAACCTCCTGGATTTTCTCGAGTTGCGGCAGGTGCTCTCGACTTACGACGGGGACCTCAGGGACCCGCTCTGGTGGCCTCAGGAAAGGCCAGTCCCCATGCGAGTTCCTCGGGGGCGTCTCGGGATTCCTCTCCCGTCGATGCCGGGGCCTAAGACCTTGTGTGGAGTCGGGGCCGGAACCTGAGGATTCCTCTCCAGTGCTGACATGGATCTTGGGGTACGTCTGGAGTCTCCCCAGGGGAGTCAGTCCTCGTCTCAAATGCGGGCATGCACTTGCGCTTTCCTCCAGAGCGGTAGCAGCAGTGTCACGCAGTCCGCCGCGTGGATCAAAGGATCTATGGTTTTCCCTCGAGTCTTTCCCACGAGGCTTTCCCACGAGGCTTTCCCACAGGGCTGTCCCACGTGCACACGTGGTGGGAGTCGATCCTCGGCTTGAACGTCAAGGCAGTGCAGGGAAAACAGGTTCCTCTGGAATGGACTGACACATCTGGGGGACTCTTGGAATGGTGTCACGACCCTGGAGTTCCTCTCGCCTTTCCTGTGGAGAGCGCATCCTCTTGAGATGCGACGGGAACGCCGGGAATTCTTTCCCTACGAAACAGGGAAAGGATCCCTCATCTCGAGCTAGGAGGCGGAAACGGGGCTACCCTGGATGTGTGCGGGACCCACGTGCTTCCTCTCGAGTGGAGACGGGTATGTCGGGGAACTTCTTGAGTTGCAGCAATGGTGTGAAGGACCCTTTGGAAATTCCAGTGGTTAGATGTGATTGGCCTCGAGAAGCCTCAGCGGAAATGGGCCTCATCTCGCCTGGAGGGCAAAACCTCCTGGATTTTCTCCAGTTGCGGCAGGTGCTCTCGACTTACGACGGGGACCTCAGGGACCCGCTCTGGTGGCCTCAGGAAAGGCCAGTCCCCATGCGAGTTCCTCGGGGGCCTCTCGGGATTCCTCTCCCGTCGATGCCGGGGCCTAATACCTTGTGTGGAGTCGGGGCCGGAACCTGAGGATTCCTCTCCAGTGCTGACATGGATCTTGGGGTACTTCTGGAGTCTCCCCAGGGGAGTCAGTCCTCGTCTCGAATGCGGGCATGCACTTGCGCTTTCCTCCAGAGCGGTAGCAGCAGTGTCACGCAGTCCGCCGCGTGGATCAAAGGATCTATGGTTTTCCCTCGAGTCTTTCCCACGAGGCTTTCCCACGAGGCTTTCCCACAGGGCTGTCCCACGTGCACACGTGGTGGGAGTCGATCCTCGGCTTGAACATCAAGGCAGTGCAGGGAAAACAGGTTCCTCTGGAATGGACTGACACATCTGGGGGACTCTTGGAATGGTGTCTCGACCCTGGAGTTCCTCTCGCCTTTCCTGTGGAGAGCGCCTCCTCTTGAGATGCGACGGTAACGCCGGGAATTCTTTCCCTATGAAACAGGGAAAGGATCCCTCATCTCCAGCTAGGAGGCGGAAACGGGGCTCCCATGGATGTGTGTGGGACACCACGCGCTTCCTCTCGAGTGCAGACGGGTATGTCGGGGAACTTCTTGAGTTGCAGCAAGGGTGTGAAGGACCCTTTGGAAGTTCCAGTGGTTACATGTGATTGGCCTCGAGAAGCCTCAGCGGAAATGGGCCTCATCTCGCCTGGAGGGCAAAACCTCCTGGATTTTCTCCAGTTGCGGCAGGTGCTCTCGACTTACGACGGGGACCTCAGGGACCCGCTCTGGTGGCCTCAGGAAAGGCCAGTCCCCATGCGAGTTCTTCGGGGGCCTCTCGGGATTCCTCTCCCGTCGATGCCGGGGCCTAAGACCTTGTGTGGAGTCGGGGCCGGAACCTGAGGATTCCTCTCCAGTGCTGACATGGATCTGGGGTACTTCTGGAGTCTCCCCAGGGGAGTCAGTCCTCGTCTCGAATGCGGGCATGCACTTGCGCTTTCCTCCAGAGCGGTAGCAGCATTGTCACGCAGTCCGCCGCGTGGATCAAAGGATCTATGGTTTTCCCTCGAGTCTTTCCCACGAGGCTTTCCCACGAGGCTTTCCCACAGGGCTGTCCCACGTGCACACGTGGTAGGAGTCGATCCTCGGCTTGAACGTCAAGGCAGTGCAGGGAAAACAGGTTCCTCTGGAATGGACTGACACATCTGGGGGACTCTTGGAATGGTGGCACGACCCTGGAGTTCCTCTCGCCTTTCCTGTGGAGAGCGCCTCCTCTTGAGATGCGACGGGAACGCCGGGAATTCTTTCCCTACGAAACAGGGAAAGGATCCCTCATCTCGAGCTAGGCGTCGGAAACGGAGCTCCCCTGGATATGTGCGGGACACCACGTGCTTCCTCTCGAGTGGAGACGGGTATGTCGGGGAACTTCTTGAGTTGCAGCAAGGGTGTGAAGGACCCTTTGGAAGTTCCAGTGGTTAGACGTGATTAGCCTGGAGAAGCCTCAGCGGAAATGGGCCTCATCTCGCCTGGAGGGCAAAACCTCCTGGATTTTCTCGAGTTGCGGCAGGTGCTCTCGACTTACGACGGGGACCTCAGGGACCCGCTCTGGTGGCCTCAGGAAAGGCCAGTCCCCATGCGAGTTCCTCGCGGGCGTCTCGTGATTCCTCTCCTGTCGATGCTGGGGCCTAAGACCTTGTGTTCAGTCGGGGCCGGAACCTGAGGATTCCTCTCCAGTGCTGACATGGATCTTGGGGTACGTCTGGAGTCTCCCCAGGGGAGTCAGTGCTCGTCTCGAATGCGGGCATGCACTTGCGCTTTCCTCCAGAGCGGTAGCAGCAGTGTCACGCAGTCCGCCGCGTGGATCAAAGGATCTATGATTTTCCCTCGAGTCTTTCCCACGAGGCTTTCCCACGAGGCTTTCCCACAGGGCTGTCCCACGTGCACACGTGGTGGGAGTCGATCCTCGGCTTGAACGTCAAGGCAGTGCAGGGAAAACAGGTTCCTCTGGAATGGCCTGACACATCTGGGGGACTCTTGGAATGGTGGCACGACCCTGGAGTTCCTCTCGCCTTTCCTGTGGAGAGCGCCTCCTCTTGAGATGCGACGGGAACGCCGGGAATTCTTTCCCTACAAAACAGGGAAAGGATCCCTCATCTCGAGCTAGGAGGCGGAAACGGGGCTCCCATGGATGTGTGCGGGACCCCACGTGCTTCCTCTCGAGTGGAGACGGGTATGTCGGGGAAGTTCTTGAGTTGCAGCAAGGGTGTGAAGGACCCTTTGGAAGTTCCAGTGGTTAGACGTGATTAGCCTGGAGAAGCCTCAGCGGAAATGGGCCTCATCTCGCCTGGAGGGCAAAACCTCCTGGATTTTCTCGAGTTACGGCAGGTGCTCTCGACTTACGACGGGGACCTCAGGGACCCGCTCTGGTGGCCTCAGGAAAGACCAGTCCCCATGCGAGTTCCTCGGGGGCCTCTCGGGATTCCTCTCCCGTCGATGCCGGGGCCTAAGACCTTGTGTGGAGTTGGGGCCGGAACCTGAGGATTCCTCTCCAGTGCTGACATGGATCTTGGGGTACTTCTGGCGTCTCCCCAGGGGAGTCAGTCCTCGTCTCGAATGCGGGCATGCACTTGCGCTTTCCTCCAGAGCGGCAGCAGCAGTGTCACTCAGTCTGCCGCGTGGATCAAAGGATCTATGGTTTTCCCTCGAGTCTTTCCCACGAGGCTTTCCCACGAGGCTTTCCCACAGGGCTGTCCCACGTGCACACGTGGTGGGAGTCGATCCTCGGCTTGAACGTCAAGGCAGTGCAGGGAAAACAGGTTCCTCTGGAATGGACTGACACATCTGGGGGACTCTTGGAATGGTGTCTCGACCCTGGAGTTCCTCTCGCCTTTCCTGTGGAGAGTGCCTCCTCTTGAGATGCGACGGGAACGCCGGGAATTCTTTCCCTACGACACAGGGAAAGGATCCCTCATCTCGAGCTAGGAGGCGGAAACGGGGCTCCCATGGATGTGTGTGGGACACCACGTGCTTCCTCTCGAGTGGAGACGGGTATGTCGGGGAACTTCTTGAGTTGCAGCAAGGGTGTGAAGGACCCTTTGGAAGTTCCAGTGGTTACATGTGATTGGCCTGGAGAAGCCTCAGCGGAAATGGGCCTCATCTCGCCTGGAGGGCAAAACCTCCTGGATTTTCTCGAGTTGCGGCAGGTGCTCTCGACTTACGACGGGGACCTCAGGGACCCGCTCTGGTGGCCTCAGGAAAGGCCAGTCCCCATGCGAGTTCCTCGGGGGCCTCTCGGGATTCCTCTCCCGTCGATGCCGGGGCCTAAGACCTTGTGTGGAGTCGGGGACGGAACCTGAGGATTCCTCTCCATTGCTCACATGGATCTTGGGGTACTTCTGGAGTCTCCCCAGGGGAGTCAGTCCTCGTCTCGAATGCGGGCATGCACTTGCGCTTTCCTCCAGAGCGGTAGCAGCAGTGTCACGCAGTCCGCCGCGTGGATCATAGGATCTATGGTTTTCCCTCGAGTCTTTCCCACGAGGCTTTCCCACGAGGCTTTCCCACAGGGCTGTCCCACGTGCACACAGGGTGGGAGTCGATCCTCGGCTTGAACGTCAATGCAGTGCAGGGAAAACAGGTTCCTCTGGAATGGACTGACACATCTGGGGGACTCTTGGAATGGTGTCACGACCCTGGAGTTCCTCTCGCCTTTCCTGTGGAGAGCGCCTCCTCTTGAGATGCGACGGGAACGCCGGGAATTCTTTCCCTACGAAACAGGGAAAGGATCCCTCATCTCGAGCTAGGAGGCGGAAACGGGGCTCCCCTGGATGTGTGCGGGACCCCACGTGCTTCCTCTCGAGTAGAGACGGGTATGTCGGGGAACTTCTTGAGTTGCAGCAATGGTGTGAAGGACCCTTTGGAAGTTCCAGTGGTTAGATGTGATTGGCCTCGAGAAGCCTCAGCGGAAATGGGCCTCATCTCGCCTGGAGGGCAAAACCTCCTGGATTTTCTCGAGTGGCGGCAGGTGCGCTCGACTTACGACGGGGACCTCAGGGACCCGCTCTGGTGGCGTCAGGAAAGGCCAGTCCCCATGCGAGTTCCTCGCGGGCGTCTCGTGATTCCTCTCCTGTCGATGCTGGGGCCTAAGACCTTGTGTTCAGTCGGGGCCGGAACCTGAGGATTCCTCTCCAGTGCTGACATGGATCTTGGGGTACGTCTGGAGTCTCCCCAGGGGAGTCAGTCCTCGTCTCGAATGCGGGCATGCACTTGCGCTTTCCTCCAGAGCGGTAGCAGCAGTGTCACGCAGTCCGCCGCGTGGATCAAAGGATCTATGGTTTTCCCTCGAGTCTTTCCCACGAGGCTTTCCCACGAGGCTTTCCCACAGGGCTGTCCCACGTGCACACGTGGTGGGAGTCGATCCTCGGCTTGAACGTCAAGGCAGTGCAGGGAAAACAGGTTCCTCTGGAATGGCCTGACACATCTGGGGGACTCTTGGAATGGTGGCACGACCCTGGAGTTCCTCTCGCCTTTCCTGTGGAGAGCGCCTCCTCTTGAGATGCGACGGGAACGCCGGGAATTCTTTCCCTACGAAACAGGGAAAGGATCCCTCATCTCGAGCTAGGAGGCGGAAACGGGGCTCCCATGGATGTGTGCGGGACCCCACGTGCTTCCTCTCGAGTGGAGACGGGTATGTCGGGGAAGTTCTTGAGTTGCAGCAAGGGTGTGAAGGACCCTTTGGAAGTTCCAGTGGTTAGACGTCATTAGCCTGGAGAAGCCTCAGCGGAAATGGGCCTCATCTCGCCTGGAGGGCAAAACCTCCTGGATTTTCTCGAGTTGCGGCAGGTGCTCTCGACTTACGACGGGGACCTCAGGGACCCGCTCTGGTGGCCTCAGGAAAGACCAGTCCCCATGCGAGTTCCTCGGGGGCCTCTCGGGATTCCTCTCCCGTCGATGCCGGGGCCTAAGACCTTGTGTGGAGTTGGGGCCGGAACCGGAGGATTCCTCTCCAGTGCTGACATGGATCTTGGGGTACTTCTGGAGTCTCCCCAGGGGAGTCAGTCCTCGTCTCGAATGCGGGCATGCACTTGCGCTTTCCTCCAGAGCGGCAGCAGCAGTGTCACTCAGTCTGCCGCGTGGATCAAAGGATCTATGGTTTTCCCTCGAGTCTTTCCCACGAGGCTTTCCCACGAGGCTTTCCCACAGGGCTGTCCCACGTGCACACGTGGTGGGAGTCGATCCTCGGCTTGAACGTCAAGGCAGTGCAGGGAAAACAGGTTCCTCTGGAATGGACTGACACATCTGGGGGACTCTTGGAATGGTGTCTCGACCCTGGAGTTCCTCTCGCCTTTCCTGTGGAGAGTGCCTCCTCTTGAGATGCGACG
The DNA here is from genome assembly GCF_042477335.2 of Ovis canadensis. Lineage (NCBI taxonomy): Eukaryota > Metazoa > Chordata > Mammalia > Artiodactyla > Bovidae > Ovis > Ovis canadensis. Next base: position 8,998,606 of record NC_091252.1, read on the forward strand.
GGAACGCCGGGAATTCTTTCCCTACGAAACAGGGAAAGGATCCCTCATCTCGAGCTAGGAGGCGGAAACGGGGCTCCCATGGATGTGTGTGGGACACCACGTGCTTCCTCTCGAGTGGAGACGGGTATGTCGGGTAACTTCTTGAGTTGCAGCAAGGGTGTGAAGGACCCTTTGGAAGTTCCAGTGGTTACATGTGATTGGCCTCGAGAAGCCTCAGCGGAAATGGGCCTCATCTCGCCTGGAGGGCAAAACCTCCTGGATTTTCTCGAGTTGCGGCAGGTGCTCTCGACTTACGACGGGGACCTCAGGGACCCGCTCTGGTGGCCTCAGGAAAGGCCAGTCCCCATGCGAGTTCCTCGCGGGCCTCTCGGGATTCCTCTCCCATCGATGCCGGGGCCTAAGACCTTGTGTGGAGTCGAGGCCGGAACCTGAGGATTCCTCTCCAGTGCTGACATGGATCTTGGGGTACTTCTGGAGTCTCCCCAGGGGAGTCAGTCCTCGTCTCGAATGCGGGCATGCACTTGCGCTTTCCTCCAGAGCGGTAGCAGCAGTGTCATGCAGTCTGCCGCGTGGATCAAAGGATCTATGGTTTTCCCTCGAGTCTTTCCCACGAGGCTTTCCCACGAGGCTTTCCCACAGGGCTGTCCCACGTGCACACGTGGTGGGAGTCGATCCTCCGCTTGAACGTCAAGGCAGTGCAGGGAAAACAGGTTCCTCTGGAATGGACTGACACATCTGGGGGACTCTTGGAATGGTGGCACGACCCTGGAGTTCCTCTCGCCTTTCCTGTGGAGAGCGCCTCCTCTTGAGATGCGACGGGAACGCCGGGAAATCTTTCCCTACAAAACAGGGAAAGGATCCCTCATCTCGAGCTAGGAGGCGGAAACGGGGCTCCCCTGTATGTGTGCGGGACCCCACGTGCTTCCTCTCGAGTGGAGACGGGTATGTCGGGGAACTTCTTGAGTTGCAGCAAGGGTGTGAAGGACCCTTTGGAAGTTCCAGTGGTTAGACGTGATTGGCCTCGAGAAGCCTCAGCGGAAATGGGCCTCATCTCGCCTGGAGGGCAAAACCTCCTGGATTTTCTCGAGTTGCGGCAGGTGCTCTCGACTTACGACGGGGACCTCAGGGACCCGCTCTGGTGGCCTCAGGAAAGGCCAGTCCCCATGCGAGTTCCTCGGGGGCCTCTCGGGATTCCTCTCCCGTCGATGCCGGGGCCTAAGACCTTGTGTGGAGTCGGGGCCGGAACCTGAGGATTCCTCTCCAGTGCTGACATGGATCTTGGGGTACTTCTGGAGTCTCCCCAGGGGAGTCAGTCCTCGTCTCGAATGCGGGCATGCACTTGCGCTTTCCTCCAGAGCGGTAGCAGCAGTGTCACGCAGTCCGCCGCGTGGATCAAAGGATCTATGGTTTTCCCTCGAGTCTTTCCCACGAGGCTTTCCCACGAGGCTTTCCCACAGGGCTGTCCCACGTGCACACGTGGTGGGAGTCGATCCTCGGCTTGAACGTCAAGGCAGTGCAGGGAAAACAGGTTCCTCTGGAATGGACTGACACATCTGGGGGACTCTTGGAATGGTGGCATGACCCTGGAGTTCCTCTCGCCTTTTCTGTGGAGAGCGCCTCCTCTTGAGATGCGACGGGAACGCCGGGAATTCTTTCCCTACGAAACAGGGAAAGGATCCCTCATCTGGAGCTAGGAGGCGGAAACGGGGCTCCCCTGGATGTGTCCGGGACACCACGTGCTTCCTCTCGAGTGCACACGGGTATGTCGGGGAACTTCTTGAGTTGCAGCAAGGGTGTGAAGGACCCTTTGGAACTTCCAGTGGTTAGATGTTATTGGCCTGGAGAAGCCTCAGCGGAAATGGGCCTCATCTCGCCTGGAGGGCAAAACCTCCTGGATTTTCTCGAGTTGCGGCAGGTGCTCTCGACTTACGACGGGGACCTCAGGGACCCGCTCTGGTGGCCTCAGGAAAGGCCAGTCCCCATGCGAGTTCCTCGGGGTCCTCTCGGGATTCCTCTCCCGTCGATGCCGGGGCCTAAGACCTTGTGTGGAGTCGGGGCCGGAACCTGAGGATTCCTCTCCAGTGCTGACATGGATCTTGGGGTACTTCTGGAGTCTCCCCAGGGGAGTCAGTCCTCGTCTCGAATGCGGGCATGCACTTGCGCTTTCCTCCAGAGCGGTAGCAGCAGTGTCACGCAGTCTGCCGCGTGGATCAAAGGATCTATGGTTTTCCCTCGAGTCTTTCCCACGAGGCTTTCCCACGAGGCTTTCCCACAGGGCTGTCCCACGTGCACACGTGGTGGGAGTCGATCCTCCGCTTGAACGTCAAGGCAGTGCAGGGAAAACAGGTTCCTCTGGAATGGACTGACACATCTGGGGGACTCTTGGAATGGTGGCACGACCCTGGAGTTCCTCTCGCCTTTCCTGTGGAGAGCGCCTCCTCTTGAGATGCGACGGGAACGCCGGGAAATCTTTCCCTACAAAACAGGGAAAGGATCCCTCATCTCGAGCTAGGAGGCGGAAACGGGGCTCCCCTGTATGTGTGCGGGACCCCACGTGCTTCCTCTCGAGTGGAGACGGGTATGTCGGGGAACTTCTTGAGTTGCAGCAAGGGTGTGAAGGACCCTTTGGAAGTTCCAGTGGTTAGACGTGATTGGCCTCGAGAAGCCTCAGCGGAAATGGGCCTCATCTCGCCTGGAGGGCAAAACCTCCTGGATTTTCTCGAGTTGCGGCAGGTGCTCTCGACTTACGACGGGGACCTCAGGGACCCGCTCTGGTGGCCTCAGGAAAGGCCAGTCCCCATGCGAGTTCCTCGGGGGCCTCTCGGGATTCCTCTCCCGTCGATGCCGGGGCCTAAGACCTTGTGTGGAGTCGGGGCCGGAACCTGAGGATTCCTCTCCAGTGCTGACATGGATCTTGGGGTACTTCTGGAGTCTCCCCAGGGGAGTCAGTCCTCGTCTCGAATGCGGGCATGCACTTGCGCTTTCCTCCAGAGCGGTAGCAGCAGTGTCACGCAGTCCGCCGCGTGGATCAAAGGATCTATGGTTTTCCCTCGAGTCTTTCCCACGAGGCTTTCCCACGAGGCTTTCCCACAGGGCTGTCCCACGTGCACACGTGGTGGGAGTCGATCCTCGGCTTGAACGTCAAGGCAGTGCAGGGAAAACAGGTTCCTCTGGAATGGACTGACACATCTGGGGGACTCTTGGAATGGTGGCATGACCCTGGAGTTCCTCTCGCCTTTTCTGTGGAGAGCGCCTCCTCTTGAGATGCGACGGGAACGCCGGGAATTCTTTCCCTACGAAACAGGGAAAGGATCCCTCATCTGGAGCTAGGAGGCGGAAACGGGGCTCCCCTGGATGTGTCCGGGACACCACGTGCTTCCTCTCGAGTGCACACGGGTATGTCGGGGAACTTCTTGAGTTGCAGCAAGGGTGTGAAGGACCCTTTGGAACTTCCAGTGGTTAGATGTTATTGGCCTGGAGAAGCCTCAGCGGAAATGGGCCTCATCTCGCCTGGAGGGCAAAACCTCCTGGATTTTCTCGAGTTGCGGCAGGTGCTCTCGACTTACGACGGGGACCTCAGGGACCCGCTCTGGTGGCCTCAGGAAAGGCCAGTCCCCATGCGAGTTCCTCGGGGTCCTCTCGGGATTCCTCTCCCGTCGATGCCGGGGCCTAAGACCTTGTGTGGAGTCGGGGCCGGAACCTGAGGATTCCTCTCCAGTGCTGACATGGATCTTGGGGTACTTCTGGAGTCTCCCCAGGGGAGTCAGTCCTCGTCTCGAATGCGGGCATGCACTTGCGCTTTCCTCCAGAGCGGGAGCAGCAGTGTCACGCAGTCTGCCGCGTGGATCAAAGGATCTATGGTTTTCCCTCGAGTCTTTCCCACGAGGCTTTCCCACGAGGCTTTCCCACAGGGCTGTCCCACGTGCACACGTGGTGGGAGTCGATCCTCGGCTTGAACGTCAATGCAGTGCAGGGAAAACAGGTTCCTCTGGAATGGACTGACACATCTGGGGGACTCTTGGAATGGTGTCTCGACCCTGGAGTTCCTCTCGCCTTTCCTGTGGAGAGCGCCTCCTCTTGAGATGCGACGGGAACGCCGGGAATTCTTTCCCTACGAAACAGGGAAAGGATCCCTCATCTCGAGCTAGGAGGCGGAAACGGGGCTCCCCTGGATGTGTGCGGGACCCCACGTGCTTCCTCTCGAGTGGAGACGGGTATGTCGGGAAACTTCTTGAGTTGCAGCAAGGGTGTGAAGGACCCTTTGGAAGTTCAAGTAGTTAGATGTGATTGGCCTCGAGAAGCCTCAGCGGAAATGGGCCTCATCTCGCATGGAGGGCAAAACCTCCTGGATTTTCTCGAGTTGCGGCAGGTGCTCTCGACTTACGACGGGGACCCCAGGGAACCTCTCTGGTGGCCTCAGGAAAGGCCAGTCCCCATGCGAGTTCCTCGGGGGCCTCTAGGGATTCCTCTCCCTTCGATGCCGGGGCCTAAGACCTTGTGTGGAGTCGGGGCCGGAACCTGAGGATTCCTCTCCAGTGCTGACATGGATCTTGGGGTACTTCTGGAGTCTCCGCAGGGGAGTCAGTCCTCGTGTCGAATGCGGGCATGCACTTGCGCTTTCCTCCAGAGCGGTAGCAGCAGTGTCACGCAGTCCTCCGCGTGGATAAAAGGATCTATTGTTTTCCCTCGAGTCTTTCCCACGAGGCTTTCCCACGAGGCTTTCCCACAGGGCTGTCCCACGTGCACACGTGGTGGGAGTCGATCCTCGGCTTGAATGTCAAGGCAGTGCAGGGAAAACAGGTTCCTCTGGAATGGACTGACACATCTGGGGGACTCTTGGAATGGTGGCACGACCCTGGAGTTCCTCTCGCCTTTCCTGTGGAGAGCGCCTCCTCTTGAGATGCGACGGGAACGCCGGGAAATCTTTCCCTACAAAACAGGGAAAGGATCCCTCATCTCGAGCTAGGAGGCAGAAACGGGGCTCCCCTGTATGTGTGCGGGACCCCACGTGCTTCCTCTCGAGTGGAGACGGGTATGTCGGGGAACTTCTTGAGTTGCAGCAATGGTGTGAAGGACCCTTTGGAAGTTCCAGTGGTTAGACGTGATTGGCCTCGAGAAGCCTCAGCGGAAATGGGCCTCATCTCGCCTGGAGGGCAAAACCTCCTGGATTTTCTCGAGTTGCGGCAGGTGCTCTCGACTTACGACGGGGACCTCAGGGACCCGCTCTGGTGGCCTCAGGAAAGGCCAGTCCCCATGCGAGTTCCTCGGGGGCCTCTCGGGATTCCTCTCCCGTCGATGCCGGGGCCTAAGACCTTGTGTGGAGTCGGGGCCGGAACCTGAGGATTCCTCTCCAGTGCTGACATGGATCTTGGGGTACTTCTGGAGTCTCCCCAGGGGAGTCAGTCCTCGTCTCGAATGCGGGCATGCACTTGCGCTTTCCTCCAGAGCGGTAGCAGCAGTGTCACGCAGTCCGCCGCGTGGATCAAAGGATCTATGGTTTTCCCTCGAGTCTTTCCCACGAGGCTTTCCCACGAGGCTTTCCCACAGGGCTGTCCCACGTGCACACGTGGTGGGAGTCGATCCTCGGCTTGAACGTCAAGGCAGTGCAGGGAAAACAGGTTCCTCTGGAATGGACTGACACATCTGGGGGACTCTTGGAATGGTGGCATGACCCTGGAGTTCCTCTCGCCTTTTCTGTGGAGAGCGCCTCCTCTTGAGATGCGACGGGAACGCCGGGAATTCTTTCCCTACGAAACAGGGAAAGGATCCCTCATCTGGAGCTAGGAGGCGGAAACGGGGCTCCCCTGGATGTGTCCGGGACACCACGTGCTTCCTCTCGAGTGCACACGGGTATGTCGGGGAACTTCTTGAGTTGCAGCAAGGGTGTGAAGGACCCTTTGGAACTTCCAGTGGTTAGATGTTATTGGCCTGGAGAAGCCTCAGCGGAAATGGGCCTCATCTCGCCTGGAGGGCAAAACCTCCTGGATTTTCTCGAGTTGCGGCAGGTGCTCTCGACTTACGACGGGGACCTCAGGGACCCGCTCTGGTGGCCTCAGGAAAGGCCAGTCCCCATGCGAGTTCCTCGGGGGCCTCTCGGGATTCCTCTCCCGTCGATGCCGGGGCCTAAGACCTTGTGTGGAGTCGGGGCCGGAACCTGAGGATTCCTCTCCAGTGCTGACATGGATCTTGGGGTACTTCTGGAGTCTCCCCAGGGGAGTCAGTCCTCGTCTCGAATGCGGGCATGCACTTGCGCTTTCCTCCAGAGCGGGAGCAGCAGTGTCACGCAGTCTGCCGCGTGGATCAAAGGATCTATGGTTTTCCCTCGAGTCTTTCCCACGAGGCTTTCCCACGAGGCTTTCCCACAGGGCTGTCCCACGTGCACACGTGGTGGGAGTCGATCCTCGGCTTGAACGTCAATGCAGTGCAGGGAAAACAGGTTCCTCTGGAATGGACTGACACATCTGGGGGACTCTTGGAATGGTGTCTCGACCCTGGAGTTCCTCTCGCCTTTCCTGTGGAGAGCGCCTCCTCTTGAGATGCGACGGGAACGCCGGGAATTCTTTCCCTACGAAACAGGGAAAGGATCCCTCATCTCGAGCTAGGAGGCGGAAACGGGGCTCCCCTGGATGTGTGCGGGACCCCACGTGCTTCCTCTCGAGTGGAGACGGGTATGTCGGGAAACTTCTTGAGTTGCAGCAAGGGTGTGAAGGACCCTTTGGAAGTTCAAGTAGTTAGATGTGATTGGCCTCGAGAAGCCTCAGCGGAAATGGGCCTCATCTCGCATGGAGGGCAAAACCTCCTGGATTTTCTCGAGTTGCGGCAGGTGCTCTCGACTTACGACGGGGACCCCAGGGAACCTCTCTGGTGGCCTCAGGAAAGGCCAGTCCCCATGCGAGTTCCTCGGGGGCCTCTAGGGATTCCTCTCCCGTCGATGCCGGGGCCTAAGACCTTGTGTGGAGTCGGGGCCGGAACCTGAGGATTCCTCTCCAGTGCTGACATGGATCTTGGGGTACTTCTGGAGTCTCCGCAGGGGAGTCAGTCCTCGTGTCGAATGCGGGCATGCACTTGCGCTTTCCTCCAGAGCGGTAGCAGCAGTGTCACGCAGTCCTCCGCGTGGATAAAAGGATCTATTGTTTTCCCTCGAGTCTTTCCCACGAGGCTTTCCCACGAGGCTTTCCCACAGGGCTGTCCCACGTGCACACGTGGTGGGAGTCGATCCTCGGCTTGAATGTCAAGGCAGTGCAGGGAAAACAGGTTCCTCTGGAATGGACTGACACATCTGGGGGACTCTTGGAATGGTGGCACGACCCTGGAGTTCCTCTCGCCTTTCCTGTGGAGAGCGCCTCCTCTTGAGATGCGACGGGAACGCCGGGAAATCTTTCCCTACAAAACAGGGAAAGGATCCCTCATCTCGAGCTAGGAGGCAGAAACGGGGCTCCCCTGTATGTGTGCGGGACCCCACGTGCTTCCTCTCGAGTGGAGACGGGTATGTCGGGGAACTTCTTGAGTTGCAGCAAGGGTGTGAAGGACCCTTTGGAAGTTCCAGTGGTTAGACGTGATTGGCCTCGAGAAGCCTCAGCGGAAATGGGCCTCATCTCGCCTGGAGGGCAAAACCTCCTGGATTTTCTCGAGTTGCGGCAGGTGCTCTCGACTTACGACGGGGACCTCAGGGACCCGCTCTGGTGGCCTCAGGAAAGGCCAGTCCCCATGCGAGTTCCTCGGGGGCCTCTCGGGATTCCTCTCCCGTCGATGCCGGGGCCTAAGACCTTGTGTGGAGTCGGGGCCGGAACCTGAGGATTCCTCTCCAGTGCTGACATGGATCTTGGGGTACTTCTGGAGTCTCCCCAGGGGAGTCAGTCCTCGTCTCGAATGCGGGCATGCACTTGCGCTTTCCTCCAGAGCGGTAGCAGCAGTGTCACGCAGTCCGCCGCGTGGATCAAAGGATCTATGGTTTTCCCTCGAGTCTTTCCCACGAGGCTTTCCCACGAGGCTTTCCCACAGGGCTGTCCCACGTGCACACGTGGTGGGAGTCGATCCTCGGCTTGAACGTCAAGGCAGTGCAGGGAAAACAGGTTCCTCTGGAATGGACTGACACATCTGGGGGACTCTTGGAATGGTGTCTCGACCCTGGAGTTCCTCTCGCCTTTCCTGTGGAGAGTGTCTCCTCTTGAGATGCGACGGGAACGCCGGGAATTCTTTCCCTACGAAACAGGGAAAGGATCCCTCATCTCGAGCTAGGAGGCGGAAACGGGGCTCCCATGGATGTGTGTGGGACACCACGTGCTTCCTCTCGAGTGGAGACGGGTATGTCGGGGAACTTCTTGAGTTGCAGCAAGGGTGTGAAGGACCCTTTGGAAGTTCCAGTGGTTACATGTGATTGGCCTCGAGAAGCCTCAGCGGAAATGGGCCTCATCTCGCCTGGAGGGCAAAACCTCCTGGATTTTCTCGAGTTGCGGCAGGTGCTCTCGACTTACGACGGGGACCTCAGGGACCCGCTCTGGTGGCCTCAGGAAAGGCCAGTCCCCATGCGAGTTCCTCGGGGGCCTCTCGGGATTCCTCTCCCGTCGATGCCGGGGCCTAAGACCTTGTGTGGAGTCGGGGCCGGAACCTGAGGATTCCTCTCCAGTGCTGACATGGATCTTGGGGTACTTCTGGAGTCTCCCCAGGGGAGTCAGTCCTCGTCTCGAATGCGGGCATGCACTTGCGCTTTCCTCCAGAGCGGTAGCAGCAGTGTCACGCAGTCCGCCGCGTGGATCAAAGGATCTATGGTTTTCCCTCGAGTCTTTCCCACGAGGCTTTCCCACGAGGCTTTCCCACAGGGCTGTCCCACGTGCACACGTGGTGGGAGTCGATCCTCGGCTTGAACGTCAAGGCAGTGCAGGGAAAACAGGTTCCTCTGGAATGGACTGACACATCTGGGGGACTCTTGGAATGGTGGCATGACCCTGGAGTTCCTCTCGCCTTTTCTGTGGAGAGCGCCTCCTCTTGAGATGCGACGGGAACGCCGGGAATTCTTTCCCTACGAAACAGGGAAAGGATCCCTCATCTGGAGCTAGGAGGCGGAAACGGGGCTCCCCTGGATGTGTCCGGGACACCACGTGCTTCCTCTCGAGTGCACACGGGTATGTCGGGGAACTTCTTGAGTTGCAGCAAGGGTGTGAAGGACCCTTTGGAACTTCCAGTGGTTAGATGTTATTGGCCTGGAGAAGCCTCAGCGGAAATGGGCCTCATCTCGCCTGGAGGGCAAAACCTCCTGGATTTTCTCGAGTTGCGGCAGGTGCTCTCGACTTACGACGGGGACCTCAGGGACCCGCTCTGGTGGCCTCAGGAAAGGCCAGTCCCCATGCGAGTTCCTCGGGGTCCTCTCGGGATTCCTCTCCCGTCGATGCCGGGGCCTAAGACCTTGTGTGGAGTCGGGGCCGGAACCTGAGGATTCCTCTCCAGTGCTGACATGGATCTTGGGGTACTTCTGGAGTCTCCCCAGGGGAGTCAGTCCTCGTCTCGAATGCGGGCATGCACTTGCGCTTTCCTCCAGAGCGGGAGCAGCAGTGTCACGCAGTCTGCCGCGTGGATCAAAGGATCTATGGTTTTCCCTCGAGTCTTTCCCACGAGGCTTTCCCACGAGGCTTTCCCACAGGGCTGTCCCACGTGCACACGTGGTGGGAGTCGATCCTCGGCTTGAACGTCAATGCAGTGCAGGGAAAACAGGTTCCTCTGGAATGGACTGACACATCTGGGGGACTCTTGGAATGGTGTCTCGACCCTGGAGTTCCTCTCGCCTTTCCTGTGGAGAGCGCCTCCTCTTGAGATGCGACGGGAACGCCGGGAATTCTTTCCCTACGAAACAGGGAAAGGATCCCTCATCTCGAGCTAGGAGGCGGAAACGGGGCTCCCCTGGATGTGTGCGGGACCCCACGTGCTTCCTCTCGAGTGGAGACGGGTATGTCGGGAAACTTCTTGAGTTGCAGCAAGGGTGTGAAGGACCCTTTGGAAGTTCAAGTAGTTAGATGTGATTGGCCTCGAGAAGCCTCAGCGGAAATGGGCCTCATCTCGCATGGAGGGCAAAACCTCCTGGATTTTCTCGAGTTGCGGCAGGTGCTCTCGACTTACGACGGGGACCCCAGGGAACCTCTCTGGTGGCCTCAGGAAAGGCCAGTCCCCATGCGAGTTCCTCGGGGGCCTCTAGGGATTCCTCTCCCGTCGATGCCGGGGCCTAAGACCTTGTGTGGAGTCGGGGCCGGAACCTGAGGATTCCTCTCCAGTGCTGACATGGATCTTGGGGTACTTCTGGAGTCTCCGCAGGGGAGTCAGTCCTCGTGTCGAATGCGGGCATGCACTTGCGCTTTCCTCCAGAGCGGTAGCAGCAGTGTCACGCAGTCCTCCGCGTGGATAAAAGGATCTATTGTTTTCCCTCGAGTCTTTCCCACGAGGCTTTCCCACGAGGCTTTCCCACAGGGCTGTCCCACGTGCACACGTGGTGGGAGTCGATCCTCGGCTTGAATGTCAAGGCAGTGCAGGGAAAACAGGTTCCTCTGGAATGGACTGACACATCTGGGGGACTCTTGGAATGGTGGCACGACCCTGGAGTTCCTCTCGCCTTTCCTGTGGAGAGCGCCTCCTCTTGAGATGCGACGGGAACGCCGGGAAATCTTTCCCTACAAAACAGGGAAAGGATCCCTCATCTCGAGCTAGGAGGCAGAAACGGGGCTCCCCTGTATGTGTGCGGGACCCCACGTGCTTCCTCTCGAGTGGAGACGGGTATGTCGGGGAACTTCTTGAGTTGCAGCAATGGTGTGAAGGACCCTTTGGAAGTTCCAGTGGTTAGACGTGATTGGCCTCGAGAAGCCTCAGCGGAAATGGGCCTCATCTAGCCTGGAGGGCAAAACCTCCTGGATTTTCTCGAGTTGCGGCAGGTGCTCTCGACTTACGACGGGGACCTCAGGGACCCGCTCTGGTGGCCTCAGGAAAGGCCAGTCCCCATGCGAGTTCCTCGGGGTCCTCTCGGGATTCCTCTCCCGTCGATGCCGGGGCCTAAGACCTTGTGTGGAGTCGGGGCCGGAACCTGAGGATTCCTCTCCAGTGCTGACATGGATCTTGGGGTACTTCTGGAGTCTCCCCAGGGGAGTCAGTCCTCGTCTCGAATGCGGGCATGCACTTGCGCTTTCCTCCAGAGCGGGAGCAGCAGTGTCACGCAGTCTGCCGCGTGGATCAAAGGATCTATGGTTTTCCCTCGAGTCTTTCCCACGAGGCTTTCCCACGAGGCTTTCCCACAGGGCTGTCCCACGTGCACACGTGGTGGGAGTCGATCCTCGGCTTGAACGTCAATGCAGTGCAGGGAAAACAGGTTCCTCTGGAATGGACTGACACATCTGGGGGACTCTTGGAATGGTGTCTCGACCCTGGAGTTCCTCTCGCCTTTCCTGTGGAGAGCGCCTCCTCTTGAGATGCGACGGGAACGCCGGGAATTCTTTCCCTACGAAACAGGGAAAGGATCCCTCATCTCGAGCTAGGAGGCGGAAACGGGGCTCCCCTGGATGTGTGCGGGACCCCACGTGCTTCCTCTCGAGTGGAGACGGGTATGTCGGGAAACTTCTTGAGTTGCAGCAAGGGTGTGAAGGACCCTTTGGAAGTTCAAGTAGTTAGATGTGATTGGCCTCGAGAAGCCTCAGCGGAAATGGGCCTCATCTCGCATGGAGGGCAAAACCTCCTGGATTTTCTCGAGTTGCGGCAGGTGCTCTCGACTTACGACGGGGACCCCAGGGAACCTCTCTGGTGGCCTCAGGAAAGGCCAGTCCCCATGCGAGTTCCTCGGGGGCCTCTAGGGATTCCTCTCCCGTCGATGCCGGGGCCTAAGACCTTGTGTGGAGTCGGGGCCGGAACCTGAGGATTCCTCTCCAGTGCTGACATGGATCTTGGGGTACTTCTGGAGTCTCCGCAGGGGAGTCAGTCCTCGTGTCGAATGCGGGCATGCACTTGCGCTTTCCTCCAGAGCGGTAGCAGCAGTGTCACGCAGTCCTCCGCGTGGATAAAAGGATCTATTGTTTTCCCTCGAGTCTTTCCCACGAGGCTTTCCCACGAGGCTTTCCCACAGGGCTGTCCCACGTGCACACGTGGTGGGAGTCGATCCTCGGCTTGAATGTCAAGGCAGTGCAGGGAAAACAGGTTCCTCTGGAATGGACTGACACATCTGGGGGACTCTTGGAATGGTGGCACGACCCTGGAGTTCCTCTCGCCTTTCCTGTGGAGAGCGCCTCCTCTTGAGATGCGACGGGAACGCCGGGAAATCTTTCCCTACAAAACAGGGAAAGGATCCCTCATCTCGAGCTAGGAGGCAGAAACGGGGCTCCCCTGTATGTGTGCGGGACCCCACGTGCTTCCTCTCGAGTGGAGACGGGTATGTCGGGGAACTTCTTGAGTTGCAGCAATGGTGTGAAGGACCCTTTGGAAGTTCCAGTGGTTAGACGTGATTGGCCTCGAGAAGCCTCAGCGGAAATGGGCCTCATCTCGCCTGGAGGGCAAAACCTCCTGGATTTTCTCGAGTTGCGGCAGGTGCTCTCGACTTACGACGGGGACCTCAGGGACCCGCTCTGGTGGCCTCAGGAAAGGCCAGTCCCCATGCGAGTTCCTCGGGGGCCTCTCGGGATTCCTCTCCCGTCGATGCCGGGGCCTAAGACCTTGTGTGGAGTCGGGGCCGGAACCTGAGGCTTCCTCTCCAGTGCTGACATGGATCTTGGGGTACTTCTGGAGTCTCCCCAGGGGAGTCAGTCCTCGTCTCGAATGCGGGCATGCACTTGCGCTTTCCTCCAGAGCGGTAGCAGCAGTGTCACGCAGTCCGCCGCGTGGATCAAAGGATCTATGGTTTTCCCTCGAGTCTTTCCCACGAGGCTTTCCCACGAGGCTTTCCCACAGGGCTGTCCCACGTGCACACGTGGTGGGAGTCGATCCTCGGCTTGAACGTCAAGGCAGTGCAGGGAAAACAGGTTCCTCTGGAATGGACTGACACATCTGGGGGACTCTTGGAATGGTGTCTCGACCCTGGAGTTCCTCTCGCCTTTCCTGTGGAGAGTGTCTCCTCTTGAGATGCGACGGGAACGCCGGGAATTCTTTCCCTACGAAACAGGGAAAGGATCCCTCATCTCGAGCTAGGAGGCGGAAACGGGGCTCCCATGGATGTGTGTGGGACACCACGTGCTTCCTCTCGAGTGGAGACGGGTATGTCGGGGAACTTCTTGAGTTGCAGCAAGGGTGTGAAGGACCCTTTGGAAGTTCCAGTGGTTACATGTGATTGGCCTCGAGAAGCCTCAGCGGAAATGGGCCTCATCTCGCCTGGAGGGCAAAACCTCCTGGATTTTCTCGAGTTGCGGCAGGTGCTCTCGACTTACGACGGGGACCTCAGGGACCCGCTCTGGTGGCCTCAGGAAAGGCCAGTCCCCATGCGAGTTCCTCGGGGGCCTCTCGGGATTCCTCTCCCGTCGATGCCGGGGCCTAAGACCTTGTGTGGAGTCGGGGCCGGAACCTGAGGATTCCTCTCCAGTGCTGACATGGATCTTGGGGTACTTCTGGAGTCTCCCCAGGGGAGTCAGTCCTCGTCTCGAATGCGGGCATGCACTTGCGCTTTCCTCCAGAGCGGTAGCAGCAGTGTCACGCAGTCCGCCGCGTGGATCAAAGGATCTATGGTTTTCCCTCGAGTCTTTCCCACGAGGCTTTCCCACGAGGCTTTCCCACAGGGCTGTCCCACGTGCACACGTGGTGGGAGTCGATCCTCGGCTTGAACGTCAAGGCAGTGCAGGGAAAACAGGTTCCTCTGGAATGGACTGACACATCTGGGGGACTCTTGGAATGGTGGCATGACCCTGGAGTTCCTCTCGCCTTTTCTGTGGAGAGCGCCTCCTCTTGAGATGCGACGGGAACGCCGGGAATTCTTTCCCTACGAAACAGGGAAAGGATCCCTCATCTGGAGCTAGGAGGCGGAAACGGGGCTCCCCTGGATGTGTCCGGGACACCACGTGCTTGCTCTCGAGTGCACACGGGTATGTCGGGGAACTTCTTGAGTTGCAGCAAGGGTGTGAAGGACCCTTTGGAACTTCCAGTGGTTAGATGTTATTGGCCTGGAGAAGCCTCAGCGGAAATGGGCCTCATCTCGCCTGGAGGGCAAAACCTCCTGGATTTTCTCGAGTTGCGGCAGGTGCTCTCGACTTACGACGGGGACCTCAGGGACCCGCTCTGGTGGCCTCAGGAAAGGCCAGTCCCCATGCGAGTTCCTCGGGGTCCTCTCGGGATTCCTCTCCCGTCGATGCCGGGGCCTAAGACCTTGTGTGGAGTCGGGGCCGGAACCTGAGGATTCCTCTCCAGTGCTGACATGGATCTTGGGGTACTTCTGGAGTCTCCCCAGGGGAGTCAGTCCTCGTCTCGAATGCGGGCATGCACTTGCGCTTTCCTCCAGAGCGGGAGCAGCAGTGTCACGCAGTCTGCCGCGTGGATCAAAGGATCTATGGTTTTCCCTCGAGTCTTTCCCACGAGGCTTTCCCACGAGGCTTTCCCACAGGGCTGTCCCACGTGCACACGTGGTGGGAGTCGATCCTCGGCTTGAACGTCAATGCAGTGCAGGGAAAACAGGTTCCTCTGGAATGGACTGACACATCTGGGGGACTCTTGGAATGGTGTCTCGACCCTGGAGTTCCTCTCGCCTTTCCTGTGGAGAGCGCCTCCTCTTGAGATGCGACGGGAACGCCGGGAATTCTTTCCCTACGAAACAGGGAAAGGATCCCTCATCTCGAGCTAGGAGGCGGAAACGGGGCTCCCCTGGATGTGTGCGGGACCCCACGTGCTTCCTCTCGAGTGGAGACGGGTATGTCGGGAAACTTCTTGAGTTGCAGCAAGGGTGTGAAGGACCCTTTGGAAGTTCAAGTAGTTAGATGTGATTGGCCTCGAGAAGCCTCAGCGGAAATGGGCCTCATCTCGCATGGAGGGCAAAACCTCCTGGATTTTCTCGAGTTGCGGCAGGTGCTCTCGACTTACGACGGGGACCCCAGGGAACCTCTCTGGTGGCCTCAGGAAAGGCCAGTCCCCATGCGAGTTCCTCGGGGGCCTCTAGGGATTCCTCTCCCGTCGATGCCGGGGCCTAAGACCTTGTGTGGAGTCGGGGCCGGAACCTGAGGATTCCTCTCCAGTGCTGACATGGATCTTGGGGTACTTCTGGAGTCTCCGCAGGGGAGTCAGTCCTCGTGTCGAATGCGGGCATGCACTTGCGCTTTCCTCCAGAGCGGTAGCAGCAGTGTCACGCAGTCCTCCGCGTGGATAAAAGGATCTATTGTTTTCCCTCGAGTCTTTCCCACGAGGCTTTCCCACGAGGCTTTCCCACAGGGCTGTCCCACGTGCACACGTGGTGGGAGTCGATCCTCGGCTTGAATGTCAAGGCAGTGCAGGGAAAACAGGTTCCTCTGGAATGGACTGACACATCTGGGGGACTCTTGGAATGGTGGCACGACCCTGGAGTTCCTCTCGCCTTTCCTGTGGAGAGCGCCTCCTCTTGAGATGCGACGGGAACGCCGGGAAATCTTTCCCTACAAAACAGGGAAAGGATCCCTCATCTCGAGCTAGGAGGCAGAAACGGGGCTCCCCTGTATGTGTGCGGGACCCCACGTGCTTCCTCTCGAGTGGAGACGGGTATGTCGGGGAACTTCTTGAGTTGCAGCAATGGTGTGAAGGACCCTTTGGAAGTTCCAGTGGTTAGACGTGATTGGCCTCGAGAAGCCTCAGCGGAAATGGGCCTCATCTCGCCTGGAGGGCAAAACCTCCTGGATTTTCTCGAGTTGCGGCAGGTGCTCTCGACTTACGACGGGGACCTCAGGGACCCGCTCTGGTGGCCTCAGGAAAGGCCAGTCCCCATGCGAGTTCCTCGGGGGCCTCTCGGGATTCCTCTCCCGTCGATGCCGGGGCCTAAGACCTTGTGTGGAGTCGGGGCCGGAACCTGAGGATTCCTCTCCAGTGCTGACATGGATCTTGGGGTACTTCTGGAGTCTCCCCAGGGGAGTCAGTCCTCGTCTCGAATGCGGGCATGCATTTGCGCTTTCCTCCAGAGCGGTAGCAGCAGTGTCACGCAGTCCGCCGCGTGGATCAAAGGATCTATGGTTTTCCCTCGAGTCTTTCCCACGAGGCTTTCCCACGAGGCTTTCCCACAGGGCTGTCCCACGTGCACACGTGGTGGGAGTCGATCCTCGGCTTGAACGTCAAGGCAGTGCAGGGAAAACAGGTTCCTCTGGAATGGACTGACACATCTGGGGGACTCTTGGAATGGTGTCTCGACCCTGGAGTTCCTCTCGCCTTTCCTGTGGAGAGTGTCTCCTCTTGAGATGCGACGGGAACGCCGGGAATTCTTTCCCTACGAAACAGGGAAAGGATCCCTCATCTCGAGCTAGGAGGCGGAAACGGGGCTCCCATGGATGTGTGTGGGACACCACGTGCTTCCTCTCGAGTGGAGACGGGTATGTCGGGGAACTTCTTGAGTTGCAGCAAGGGTGTGAAGGACCCTTTGGAAGTTCCAGTGGTTACATGTGATTGGCCTCGAGAAGCCTCAGCGGAAATGGGCCTCATCTCGCCTGGAGGGCAAAACCTCCTGGATTTTCTCGAGTTGCGGCAGGTGCTCTCGACTTACGACGGGGACCTCAGGGACCCGCTCTGGTGGCCTCAGGAAAGGCCAGTCCCCATGCGAGTTCCTCGGGGGCCTCTCGGGATTCCTCTCCCGTCGATGCCGGGGCCTAAGACCTTGTGTGGAGTCGGGGCCGGAACCTGAGGATTCCTCTCCAGTGCTGACATGGATCTTGGGGTACTTCTGGAGTCTCCCCAGGGGAGTCAGTCCTCGTCTCGAATGCGGGCATGCATTTGCGCTCTCCTCCAGAGCGGTAGCAGCAGTGTCACGCAGTCCGCCGCGTGGATCAAAGGATCTATGGTTTTCCCTCGAGTCTTTCCCACGAGGCTTTCCCACGAGGCTTTCCCACAGGGATGTCCCACGTGCACACGTGGTGGGAATCGATCCGCGGCTTGAACGTCAAGGCAGTGCAGGGAAAACAGGTTCCTCTGGAATGGACTGACACATCTGGGGGACTCTTGGAATGGTGTCTCGACCATGGAGTTCCTCTCGCCTTTCCTGTGGAGAGTGCCTCCTCTTGAGATGCGACGGGAACGCCGGGAATTCTTTCCCTACGAAACAGGGAAAGGATCCCTCATCTCGAGCTAGAAGGCGGAAACGGGGCTCCCATGGATGTGTGTGGGACACCACGTGCTTCCTCTCGAGTGGAGACGGGTATGTCGGGGAACTTCTTGAGTTGCAGCAAGGGTGTGAAGGACCCTTTGGAAGGTCCAGTGGTTACATGTGATTGGCCTCGAGAAGCCTCAGCGGAAATGGGCCTCATCTCGCCTGGAGGGAAAAAACCTCCTGGATTTTCTCGAGTTGCGGCAGGTGCTCTCGACTTACGACGGGGACCTCAGGGACCCGCTCTGGTGGCCTCAGGAAAGGCCAGTCCCCATGCGAGTTCCTCGGGGGCCTCTCGGGATTCCTCTCCCGTCGATGCCGGGGCCTAAGACCTTGTGTGGAGTCGGGGCCGGAACCTGAGGATTCCTCTCCAGTGCTGACATGGATCTTGGGGTACTTCTGGAGTCTCCCCAGGGGAGTCAGTCCTCGTCTCGAATGCGGGCATGCACTTGCGCTTTCCTCCAGAGCGGTAGCAGCAGTGTCACGCAGTCCGCCGCGTGGATCAAAGGATCTATGGTTTTCCCTCGAGTCTTTCCCACGAGGCTTTCCCACGAGGCTTTCCCACAGGGCTGTCCCACGTGCACACGTGGTGGGAGTCGATCCTCGGCTTGAACGTCAATGCAGTGCAGGGAAAACAGGTTCCTCTGGAATGGACTGACACATCTGGGGGACTCTTGGAATGGTGTCACGACCCTGGAGTTCCTCTCGCCTTTCCTGTGGAGAGCGCCTCCTCTTGAGATGCGACGGGAACGCCGGGAATTCTTTCCCTACGAAACAGGGAAAGGATCCCTCATCTCGAGCTAGGAGGCGGAAACGGGGCTCCCCTGGATGTGTGCGGGACCCCACGTGCTTCCTCTCGAGTAGAGAAGGGTATGTCGGGGAACTTCTTGAGTTGCAGCAATGGTGTGAAGGACCCTTTGGAAGTTCCAGTGGTTAGATGTGATTGGCCTCGAGAAGCCTCAGGGGAAATGGGCCTCATCTCGCCTGGAGGGCCAAACCTCCTGGATTTTCTCGAGTTGCGGCAGGTGCGCTCGACTTACGACGGGGACCTCAGGGACCCGCTCTGGTGGCGTCAGGAAAGGCCAGTCCCCATGCGAGTTCCTCGGGGGCCTCTCGGGATTCCTCTCCCTTCGATGCCGGGCCTGAGACCGTGTGCGGAGTCGGGGCCGGAACCTGAGGATTCCTCTCCAGTGCTGACATGGATCTGGGGTACTTCTGGAGTCTCCGCAGGGGAGTCAGTCCTCGTCTCGAATGCGGGCATGCATTGCGCTTTCCTCCAGAGCGGTAGCAGCAGTGTCACGCAGTCCGCCGCGTGGATCAAAGGATCTATGTTTTTCCCTCGAGTCATTCCCACGAGGCTTTCCCACGAGGCTTTCCCACAGGGCTGTCCCACGTGCACACGTGGTGGGAGTCGATCCTCGGCTTGAACGTCAAGGCAGTGCAGGGAAAACAGGTTCCTCTGGAATGGACTGACACATCTGGGGGACTCTTGGAATGGTGGCACGACCCTGGAGTTCCTCTCGCCTTTCCTGTGGAGAGCGCCTCCTCTTGAGATGCGACGGGAACGCCGGGAATTCTTTCCCTACGAAACAGGGAAAGGATCCCTCATCTCGAGCTAGGAGGCGGAAACGGGGCTCCCCTGGATGTGTGCGGGACCCCACGTGCTTCCTCACGAGTGGAGACGGGTATGTCGGGGAACTTCTTGAGTTGCAGCAAGGGTGTGAAGGACCCTTTGGAAGTTCCAGTGGTTAGACGTGATTGGCCTCGAGAAGCCTCAGCGGAAATGGGCCTCATCTCGCCTGGAGGGCAAAACCTCCTGGATTTTCTCGAGTTGCGGCAGGTGCTCTCGACTTACGACGGGGACCTCAGGGACCCGCTCTGGTGGCCTCAGGAAAGGCCAGTCCCCATGCGAGTTCCTCGGGGGCCTCTCGGGATTCCTCTCCCTTCGATGCCGGGGCCTAAGACCTTGTGTGGAGTCGGGGCCGGAACCTGAGGATTCCTCTCCAGTGCTGACATGGATCTTGGGGTACTTCTGGAGTCTCCCCAGGTTAGTCAGTCCTCGTCTCGAATGCGGGCATGCACTTGCGCTTTCCTCCAGAGCGGTAGCAGCAGTGTCACGCAGTCCGCCGCGTGGATCAAAGGATCTATGGTTTTCCCTAGAGTCTTTCACACGAGGCTTTCCCACGAGGCTTTCCCACAGGGCTGTCCCACGTGCACACGTGGTAGGAGTCGATCCTCGGCTTGAACGTCAAGGCAGTGCAGGGAAAACAGGTTCCTCTGGAATGGACTGACACATCTGGGGGACTCTTGGAATGGTGTCTCGACCCTGGAGTTCCTCTCGCCTTTCCTGTGGAGAGCGCCTCCTCTTGAGATGCGACGGGAACGCCGGGAATTCTTTCCCTATGAAACAGGGAAAGGATCCCTCATCTCGAGCTAGGAGGCGGAAACGGGGCTCCCATGGATGTGTGTGGGACCCCACGTGCTTCCTCTCGAGTGGAGACGGGTATGTCGGGGAACATCTTGAGTTGCAGCAAGGGTGTGAAGGACCCTTTGGAAGTTCTAGTGGTTACATGTGATTGGCCTCGAGAAGCCTCAGCGGAAATGGGCCTCATCTCGTCTGGAGGGCAAAACCTCCTGGATTTTCTCGAGTTGCGGCAGGTGCTCTCGACTTACGACGGGGACCTCAGGGACCCGCTCTGGTGGCCTCAGGAAAGGCCAGTCCCCATGCGAGTTCTTCGGGTGTCTCTCGGGATTCCTCTCCCGTCGATGCCGGGGCCTAAGACCTTGTGTGGAGTCGGGGCCGGAACCTGAGGTTTCCTCTCCAGTGCTGACATGGATCTGGGGTACTTCTGGAGTCTCCCCAGGGGAGTCAGTCCTCGTCTCGAATGCGGGCATACACTTGCGCTTTCCTCCAGAGCGGTAGCAGCAGTGTCACGCAGTCCGCCGCGTGGATCAAAGGATCTATGGTTTTCCCTCGAGTCTTTCCCACGAGGCTTTCCCACGAGGCTTTCCCACAGGGCTGTCCCACGTGCACACGGGGTGGGAGTCGATCCTAGGCTTGAACGTCAAGGCAGTGCAGTGAAAACAGGTTCCTCTGGAATGGACTGACACATCTGGGGGACTCTTGGAATGGTGTCTCGACCCTGGAGTTCCTCTCGCCTTTCCTGTGGAGAGCGCCTCCTCTTGAGATGCGACGGGAACGCCGGGAATTCTTTCACTACGAAACAGGGAAAGGATCCCTCATCTCGAGCTAGGAGGCGGAAACGGGGCTCCAATGGATGTGTGTGGGACCCCACGTGCTTCCTCTCGAGTGGAGACGGGTATGTCGGGGAACTTCTTGAGTTGCAGCAAGGGTGTGAAGGACCCTTTGGAAGTTCAAGTGGTTAGATGTGATTGGCATCGAGAAGCCTCAGCGGAAATGGGCCTCATCTCGCCTGGAGGGCAAAACCTCCTGGATTTTCTCGAGTTGCGGCAGGTGCTCTCGACTTACGACGGGGACCTCAGGGACCCGCTCTGGTGGCCTCAGGAAAGGCCAGTCCCCATGCGAGTTCTTCGGGGGCCTCTCGGGATTCCTCTCCCGTCGATGCCAGGGCCTAAGACCTTGTGTGGAGTCGGGGCCGGAACCTGAGGCTTCCTCTCCAGTGCTGACATGGATCTTGGGGTACTTCTGGAGTCTCCCCAGGGGAGTCAGTCCTCGTCTCGAATGCGGGCATGCACTTGCGCTTTCCTCCAGAGCGGTAGCAGCAGTGTCACGCAGTCCGCCGCGTGGATCAAAGGATCTATGGTTTTCCCTCGAGTCTTTCCCACGAGGCTTTCCCACGAGGCTTTCCCACAGGGCTGTCCCACGTGCACACGTGGTGGGAGTCGATCCTCGGCTTGAACGTCAAGGCAGTGCAGGGAAAACAGGTTACTCTGGAATGGACTGACACATCTGGGGGACTCTTGGAATGGTGGCACGACCCTGGAGTTCCTCTCGCGTTTCCTGTGGAGAGCGCCCCCTCTTGAGATGCGAGGGGAACGCCGGGAATTCTTTCCCTACGAAACAGGGAAAGGATCCCTCATCTCGAGCTAGGAGGCGGAAACGGGGCTCCCCTGGATGTGTGCGGGACCCCACGTGCTTCCTCTCGAGTGGAGACGGGTATGTCGGGGAACTTCTTGAGTTGCAGCAATGGTGTGAAGGACCCTTTGGCAGTTCCAGTGGTTAGATGTGATTGGCCTCGAGAAGCCTCAGCGGAAATGGGCCTCATCTCGCCTGGAGGGCAAAACCTCCTGGATTTTCTCGAGTTGCGGCAGGTGTTCTCGACTTACGACGGGGACCTCAGGGAACCGCTCTGGTGGCCTCAGGAAAGGCCAGTCCCCATGCGAGTTCCTCGGGGGCCTCTCGGGATTCCTCTCCCGTCGTTGCCGGGGCCTAAGACCTTGTGTGGAGTCGGGGCCGGAACCTGAGGATTCCTCTCCAGTGCTGACATGGATCTTGGGGTACTTCTGGAGTCTCCCCAGGGGAGTCAGTCCTCGTCTCGAATGCGGGCATGCACTTGCGCTTTCCTCCAGAGCGGTAGCAGCAGTGTCTCGCAGTCCGCCGCGTGGATCAAAGGATCTATGGTTTTCCCTCGAGTCTTTCCCACGAGGCTTTCCCACGAGGCTTTCCCACAGGGCTGTCCCACGTGCACACGTGGTGGGAGTCGATCCTCGGCTTGAACGTCAAGGCAGTGCAGGGAAAACAGGTTCCTCTGGAATGGACTGACACATCTGGGGGACTCTTGGAATGGTGGCACGACCCTGGAGTTCCTCTCGCCTTTCCTGTGGAGAGCGCCTCCTCTTGAGATGCGACGGGAACGCCGGGAATTCTTTCCCTACGAAACAGGGAAAGGATCCCTCATCTCGAGCTAGGAGGCGGAAACGGGGCTCCCCTGGATGTGTGCGGGACCCACGTGCTTCCTCTCGAGTGGAGACGGGTATGTCGGGGAACTTCTTGAGTTGCAGCAATGGTGTGAAGGACCCTTTGGAAGTTCCAGTGGTTAGATGTGATTGGCCTCGAGAAGCCTCAGCGGAAATGGGCCTCATCTCGCCTGGAGGGCAAAACCTCCTGGATTTTCTCGAGTTGCGGCAGGTGCTCTCGACTTACGACGGGGACCTCAGGGACCCGCTCTGGTGGCCTCAGGAAAGGCCAGTCCCCATGCGAGTTCCTCGGGGCCTCTCGGGATTCCTCTCCCGTCGATGCCGGGGCCTAAGACCTTGTGGGGAGTCGGGGCCGGAACCTGAGGATTCCTCTCCAGTGCTGACATGGATCTTGGGGTACTTCTGGAGTCTCCCCAGGGGAGTCAGTCCTCGTCTCGAATGCGGGCATGCACTTGCGCTTTCCTCCAGAGCGGTAGCAGCAGTGTCACGCAGTCCGCCGCGTGGATCAAAGGATCTATGCTTTTCCCTCGAGTCTTTCCCACGAGGCTTTCCCACGAGGCTTTCCCACAGGGCTTTCCCACGTGCACACGTGGTGGGAGTCGATCCTCGGCTTGAACGTCAAGGCAGTGCAGGGAAAACAGGTTCCTCTGGAATGGACTGACACATCTGGGGGACTCTTGGAATGGTGGCACGACCCTGGAGTTCCTCTCGCGTTTCCTGTGGAGAGCGCCTCCTCTTGAGATGCGACGGGAACGCCGGGAATTCTTTCCCTACGAAACAGGGAAAGGATACCTCATCTCGAGCTAGGAGGCGGAAACGGGGCTCCCCTGGATGTGTGCGGGACCCCACGTGCTTCCTCTCGAGTGGAGACGGGTATGTCGGGGAACTTCTTGAGTTGCAGCAAGGGTGTGAAGGACCCTTTGGCAGTTCCAGTGGTTAGATGTGATTGGCCTCGAGAAGCCTCAGCGGAAATGGGCCTCATCTCGCCTGGAGGGCAAAACCTCCTGGATTTTCTCGAGTTGCGGCAGGTGCTCTCGACTTACGACGGGGACCTCAGGGAACCGCTCTGGTGGCCTCAGGAAAGGCCAGTCCCCATGCGAGTTCCTCGGGGGCCTCTCGGGATTCCTCTCCCATCGTTGCCGTGGCCTAAGACCTTGTGTGGAGTCGGGGCCGGAACCTGAGGATTCCTCTCCAGTGCTGACATGGATCTTGGGGTACGTCTGGAGTTTCCCCAGGGGAGTCAGTCCTCGTCTCGAATGCGGGCATGCATTGCGCTTTCCTCCAGAGCGGTAGCAGCAGTGTCACGCAGTCCGCCGCGTGGATCAAAGGATTTATGGTTTTCCCTCGAGTCTTTCCCACGAGGCTTTCCCACAGGGCTGTCCCACGTGCACACGTGGTGGGAGTCGATCCTCGGCTTGAACGTCAAGGCAGTGCAGGGAAAACAGGTTCCTCTGGAAAGGACTGACACATCTGGGGGACTCTTGGAATGGTGTCACGACCCTGGAGTTCCTCTCGCCTTTCCTGTGGAGAGCGCCTCCTCTTCAGATGCGACGGGAATGCCGGGAATTCTTTCCCTACGAAACAGGGAAAGGATCCCTCATCTCGAGCTAGGAGGCGGAAACGGGGCTCCCCTGGATGTGTGCGGGACCCCACGTGCTTCGTCTCGAGTGGAGACGGGTATGTCGGGGAAATTCTTGAGTTGCAGCAATGGTGTGAAGGACCCTTTGGAAGTTCCAGTGGTTAGATGTGATTGGCCTCGAGAAACCTCAACGAAAATGGGCCTCATCTCGCCTGGAGGGCAAAACCTCCTGGATTTTCTCGAGTTGCGGCAGGTGCTCTCGACTTACGACGGGGACCTCAGGGACCCGCTCTGGTGGCCTCAGGAAAGGCCAGTCCCCATGCGAGTTCCTTGGGGCCTCTCGGGATTCCTCTCCCGTCGATGCCGGGGCCTAAGACCTTGTGGGGAGTCGGGGCCGGAACCTGAGGATTCCTCTCCAGTGCTGACATGGATCTTGGGGTACTTCTGGAGTCTCCCCAGGGGAGTCAGTCCTCGTCTCGAATGCGGGCATGCACTTGCGCTTTCCTCCAGAGCGGTAGCAGCAGTGTCACGCAGTCCGCCGCGTGGATCAAAGGATCTATGGTTTTCCCTCGAGTCTTTCCCACGAGGATTTCCCACGAGGCTTTCCCACAGGGCTTTCCCACGTGCACACGTTGTGGGAGTCGATCCTCGGCTTGAACGTCAAGGCAGTGCAGGGAAAACAGGTTCCTCTGGAATGGACTGACACATCTGGGGGACTCTTGGAATGGTGTCACGACCCTGGAGTTCCTCTTGCCTTTCCTGTGGAGAGCGCCTCCTCTTGAGATGCGACGGGAACGCCGGGAATTCTTTCCCTACGAAACAGGGAAAGGATCCCTCATCTCGAGCTAGGAGGCGGAAACGGGGCTCCCCTGGATGTGTGCGGGACACCACGTGCTTCCCCTCGAGTGCAGACGGGTATGTCGTGGAACTTCTTGAGTTGCAGCAAGGGTGTGAAGGACCCTTTGGAAGGTCCAGTGGTTAGATGTGATTGGCCTCGAGAAGCCTCAGCGGAAATGGGCCTCATCTCGCCTGGAGGGCATAACCTCCTGGATTTTCTCGTGTTGCGGCAGGTGCTCTCGACTTACGACGGGGACCTCAGGGACCCGCTCTGGTGGCCTCAGGAAAGGCCAGTCCCCATGCGATTTCCTCGGGGGCCTCTCGGGATTCCTCTCCCCTCGATGCCGTGGCCTAAGACCTTGTGTTGTGTCGTGGCCGGAACATGAGGATTCCTCTCCAGTGCTGACATGGATCTTGGGGTACTTCTGGAGTCTCCCCAGGGGAGTCAGTCCTCGTCTCGAATGCGGGCATGCACTTGCGCTTTCCTCCAGAGCGGTAGCAGCAGTGTCACGCAGTCCGCCGCATGGATCAAAGGATCTATGATTTTCCCTCGAGTCTTTCCCACGAGGCTTTCCCACGAGGCTTTCCCACAGGGCTGTCCCACGTGCACACGTGGTGGGAGTCGATCCTCGGCTTGAACTTCAAGGCAGTGCAGGGAAAACAGGTTCCTCTGGAATGGACTGACACATCTGGGGGACTCTTGGAATGGTGGCATGACCCTGGAGTTCCTCTCGCCTTTCCTGTGGAGAGCGCCTCCTCTTGAGATGCGACGGGAACGCCGGGAATTCTTTCCCTACGAAACAGGGAAAGGATCCCTCATCTCGAGCTAGGAGGCGGAAACGGGGCTCCCCTGGATGTGTGCGGGACACCACGTGCTTCCTCTCGAGTGTAGACGGGTATGTCGGGGAACTTCTTGAGTTGCAGCAAGGGTGTGAAGGACCCTTTGGAAGGTCCAGTGGTTAGATGTGATTGGCCTGGAGAAGCCTCAGCGGAAATGGGCCTCATCTCGCCTGGAGGGCAAAACCTCCTGGATTTTCTCGAGTTGCGGCAGGTGCTCTCGACTTACGACGGGGACCTCAGGGACCCGCTCTGGTGGCCTCAGGAAAGGCCAGTCCCCATGCGAGTTCCTCGGGGGCGTCTCGGGATTCCTCTCCCGTCGATGCCGGGGCCTAAGACCTTGTGTGGAGTCGGGGCTGGAACCTGAGGATTCCTCTCCAGTGCTGACATGGATCTTGGGGTACTTCTGGAGTCTCCCCAGGGGAGTCAGTCCTCGTCTCGAATGCGGGCATGCACTTGCGCTTTCCTCCAGAGCGGTAGCAGCAGTGTCACGCAGTCCGCTGCTTGGATCAAAGGATCTATGGTTTTCCCTCGAGTCTTTCCCACGAGGCTTTCCCACGATGCTTTCCCACAGGGCTGTCCCACGTGCACACGTGGTGGGAGTCGATCCTCGGCTTGAACGTCAAGGCAGTGCAGGGAAAACAGGTTCCTCTGGAATGGACTGACACATCTGGGGGACTCTTGGAATGGTGTCACGACCCTGGAGTTCCTCTTGCCTTTCCTGTGGAGAGCGCCTCCTCTTGAGATGCGACGGGAACGCCGGGAATTCTTTCCCTACGAAACAGGGAAAGGATCCCTCATCTCGAGCTAGGAGGCGGAAACGGGGCTCCCCTGGATGTGTGCGGGACCCCACGTGCTTCCTCTCGAGTGGAGACGGGTATGTCGGGGAACATCTTGAGTTGCAGCAATGGTGTGAAAGACCCTTTGGAAGTTCCAGTGGTTAGATGTGATTGGCCTCGAGAAGCCTCAGCGGAAATGGGCCTCATCTCGCCTGGAGGGCAAAACCTCCTGGATTTTCTCGAGTTGCGGCAGGTGCTCTCGACTTACGACGGGGACCTCAGGGACCCGCTCTGGTGGCCTCAGGAAAGGCCAGTCCCCATGCGAGTTCCTCGGGGGCCTCTCGGGATTCCTCTCCCGTCGATGCCGGGGCCTAAGACCTTGTGTGGAGTCGGGGCCGGAACCTGAGGATTCCTCTCCAGTGCTGACATGGATCTTGGGGTACTTCTGGAGTCTCCCCAGGGGAGTCAGTCCTCGTCTCGAATGCGGGCATGCACTTGCGCTTTCCTCCAGAGCGGTAGCAGCAGTGTCACGCAGTCCGCCGCGTGGATCAAAGGATCTATGGTTTTCCCTCGAGTCTTTCCCACGAGGCTTTCCCACGAGGCTTTCCCACAGGGCTGTCCCACGTGCACACGTGGTGGGAGTCGATCCTCGGCTGTAACGTCAAGGCAGTGCAGGGAAAACAGGTTCCTCTGGAATGGACTGACACATCTGGGGGACTCTTGGAATGGTGGCATGACCCTGGAGTTCCTCTCGCCTTTCCTGTGGAGAGCGCCTCCTCATGAGATGCGACGGGAACGCCGGGAATTCTTTCCCTACGAAACAGGGAAAGGATCCCTCATCTCGAGCTAGGAGGCGGAAACGGGGCTCCCCTGGATGTGGGGGGGACATCACGTGCTTCCTCTAGATGGAGACGGGTATGTCGGGGAACTTCTTGAGTTGCAGCAATGGTGTGAAGGACCCTTTGGAAGTTCCAGTGGTTAGATGTGATTGGCCTCCAGAAGCCTCAGCTGAAATGGGCCTCATCTCGCCTGGAGGGCAAAACCTCCTGGATTTTCTCGAGTTGCGGCAGGTGCTCTCGACTTACGACGGGGACTTCAGGGACCCGCTCTGGTGGCCTCAGGAAAGGCCAGTCCCCATGCGAGTTCCTCGGGGGCCTCTCGGGATTCCTCTCCCGTCGATGCCGGGGCCTAAGACCTTGTGTGGAGTCGGGGCCGGAACCTGAGGATTCCTCTCCAGTGCTGACATGGATCTTGGGGTACTTCTGGAGTCTCCCCAGGGGAGTCAGTCCTCGTCTCGAATGCGGGCATGCACTTGCGCTTTCCTCCAGAGCGGTAGCAGCAGTGTCACGCAGTCCGCCGCGTGCATCAAAGGATCTATGGTTTTCCCTCGAGTCTTTCCCACGAGGCTTTCCCACGAGGCTTTCCCACAGGGCTGTCCCACGTGCACACGTGGTGGGAGTCGATCCTCGGCTGTAACGTCAAGGCAGTGCAGGGAAAACAGGTTCCTCTGGAATGGACTGACACATCTGGGGGACTCTTGGAATGGTGGCATGACCCTGGAGTTCCTCTCGCCTTTCCTGTGGAGAGCGCCTCCTCATGAGATGCGACGGGAACGCCGGGAATTCTTTCCCTACGAAACAGGGAAAGGATCCCTCATCTCGAGCTAGGAGGCGGAAACGGGGCTCCCCTGGATGTGGTGGGGACATCACGTGCTTCCTCTAGATGGAGACGGGTATGTCGGGGAACTTCTTGAGTTGCAGCAATGGTATGAAGGACCCTTTGGAAGTTCCAGTGGTTAGATGTGATTGGCCTCGAGAAGCCTCAGCGGAAATGGGCCTCATCTCGCCTGGAGGGCATAACCTCCTGGATTTTCTCGAGTTGCGGCAGGTGCTCTCGACTTACGACGGGGACCTCAGGGACCCGCTCTGGTGGCCTCAGGAAAGGCCAGTCCCCATGCGAGTTCCTCGGGGGCCTCTCGGGATTCCTCTCCCGTCGATGCCGGGGCCTAAGACCTTGTGTGGAGTCGGGGCCGGAACCTGAGGATTCCTCTCCAGTGCTGACATGGATCTTGGGGTACTTCTGGAGTCTCCCCAGGGGAGTCAGTCCTCGTCTCGAATGCGGGCATGCACTTGCGCTTTCCTCCAGAGCGGTAGCAGCAGTGTCACGCAGTCCGCCGCGTGCATCAAAGGATCTATGGTTTTCCCTCGAGTCTTTCCCACGAGGCTTTCCCACGAGGCTTTCCCACAGGGCTGTCCCACGTGCACACGTGGTGGGAGTCGATCCTCGGCTGTAACGTCAAGGCAGTGCAGGGAAAACAGGTTCCTCTGGAATGGACTGACACATCTGGGGGACTCTTGGAATGGTGGCATGACCCTGGAGTTCCTCTCGCCTTTCCTGTGGAGAGCGCCTCCTCATGAGATGCGACGGGAACGCCGGGAATTCTTTCCCTACGAAACAGGGAAAGGATCCCTCATCTCGAGCTAGGAGGCGGAAACGGGGCTCCCCTGGATGTGGTGGGGACATCACGTGCTTCCTCTAGATGGAGACGGGTATGTCGGGGAACTTCTTGAGTTGCAGCAATGGTATGAAGGACCCTTTGGAAGTTCCAGTGGTTAGATGTGATTGGCCTCGAGAAGCCTCAGCGGAAATGGGCCTCATCTCGCCTGGAGGGCATAACCTCCTGGATTTTCTCGAGTTGCGGCAGGTGCTCTCGACTTACGACGGGGACCTCAGGGACCCGCTCTGGTGGCCTCAGGAAAGGCCAGTCCCCATGCGATTTCCTCGGGGGCCTCTCGGGATTCCTCTCCCATCGATGCCGTGGCCTAAGACCTTGTGTTGAGTCGGGGCCGGAACATGAGGATTCCTCTCCAGTGCTGACATGGATCTTGGGGTATTTCTGGAGTCTCCCCAGGGGAGTCAGTCCTCGTCTCGAATGCGGGCATGCACTTGCGCTTTCCTCCAGAGCGGTAGCAGCAGAGTCACGCAGTCCGCCGTGTGGATCAAAGGATCTATGGTTTTCCCTCGAGTCTTTCCCACGAGTCTTTCCCACGAGGCTTTCCCACAGGGCTGTCCCACGTGCACACGTGGTGGGAGTCGATCCTCGGCTTGAACTTCAAGGCAGTTCAGGGAAAACAGGTTCCTTTGGAATGGACTGACACATCTGGGGGACTCTTGGAATGGTGTCACGACCCTGGGGTTCCTCTCGCCTTTCCTGTGGTGAGCGCCTCCTCTTGAGATGCGACGGGAACGCCGGGAATTCTTTCCCTACGAAACAGGGAAAGGATCCCTCATCTCGAGCTAGGAGGCGGAAACGGGGCTCCCCTGGATGTGTGCGGGACCTTCGTGTTTCCTCTCGAGTGGAGACGGGTATGTCGGGGACCTTCTTGAGTTGCAGCAAGGGTGTGAAGGACCCTTTGGATGTTCCAGTGGTTAGATGTGATTAGCCTCGAGAAGCCTCAGCGGAAATGGGCCTCATCTCGCCTGGAGGGCAAAACCTCCTGGATTTTCTCGAGTTGCGGCAGGTGCTCTCGACTTACGACGGGGACCTCAGGGACCCGCTCTGGTGGCCTCAGGAAAGGCCAGTCCCCATGCGAGTTCCTCGGGGGCCTCTCGGGATTCCTCTCCCATCAATGCCGGGGCCTAAGACCTTGTGTGGAGTCGGGGCCGGAACCTGAGGATCCCTCTCCAGTGCTGACATGGATCTTGGGGTACTTCTGGAGTCTCCCCAGGGGAGTCAGTCCTCGTCTCGAATGCGGGCATGCACTTGCGCTTTCCTCCAGAGCGGTAGCAGCAGTGTCATGCAGTCCGCCCCATGGATCAAAGGATCTATGGTTTTCCCTCGAGTCTTTCCCACGAGGCTTTCCCACGAGGCTTTCCCACAGGGCTGTCCCACGTGCACACGTGGTGGGAGTCGATCCTCGGCTTGAACGTCAAGGCAGTGCAGGGAAAACAGGTTCCTCTGGAATGGACTGACACATCTGGAGGACTCTTGGAATGGTGTCACGACCCTGGAGTTCCTCTCGCCTTTCCTGTGGAGAGCGCCTCCTCTTGAGATGCGACGGGAACGCCGGGAATTCTTTCCCTACGAAACAGGGAAAGGATCCCTCATCTCGAGCTAGGAGGCGGAAACAGGGCTCCCCTGGGTGTGTGCGGGACCCCACGTGCTTCCTCTCCAGTGCAGACGGGTATGTCGGGGAACTTCTTGAGTTGCAGCAATGGTGTGAAGGACCCTTTGGAAGTTCCAGTGGTTAGATGTGATTGGCCTCGAGAAGCCTCAGCGGAAATGGGCCTCATCTCGCCTGGAGGACAAAACCTCCTGGATTTTCTCGAGTTGCGGCAGGTGCTCTCGACTTACGATGGGGACCTCAGGGACCCGCTCTGCTGGCCTCAGGAAAGGCCAGTCCCCATGCGAGTTCCTCGGGGCCTCTCGGGATTCCTTTCCCGTCGATCCCGGGGCCTAAGACCTTGTGTGGAGTCGGGGCCGGAACCTGAGGATTCCTCTCCAGTGCTGACATGGATCTTGGGGTACTTCTGGAGTCTCCCCAGGGGAGTCAGTCCTCGTCTCGAATGCGGGCATGCACTTGCGCTTTCCTCCAGAGCGGTAGCAGCAGTGTCACGCAGTCCGCCGCGTGGATCAAAGGATCTATGGTTTTCCCTCGAGTCTTTCCCACGAGGCTTTCCCACGAGGCTTTCCCACAGGGCTGTCCCACGTGCACACGTGGTGGGAGTCGATCCTCGGCTTGAACGTCAAGGCAGTGCAGGGAAAACAGGTTCCTCTGGAATGGACTGACACATCTGGGGGACTCTTGGAATGGTGGCACGACCCTGGAGTTCCTCTCGCCTATCCTGTGGAGAGCGCCTCCTCTTGAGTTGCGACGGGAACGCCGGGAATTCTTTCCCTACGACACAGGGAAAGGATCCCTCATCTCGAGCTAGGAGGCGGAAACGGGGCTCCCCTGGATGTGTGCGGGACCCACGTGCTTCCTCTCGAGTGGAGACGGGTATGTCGGGGAACTTCTTGAGTTGCAGCAAGGGTGTGAAGGACCCTTTGGAAGTTCCAGTGGTTAGAAGTGATTAGCCTCGAGAAGCCTCAGCGGAAATGGGCCTCATCTCGCCTGGAGGACAAAACCTCCTGGATTTTCTCGAGTTGCGGCAGGTGCTCTCGACTTACTACGGGGACCTCAGGGACCCGCTCTGCTGGCCTCAGGAAAGGCCAGTCCCCATGCGAGTTCCTCGGGGGCCTCTCGGGATTCCTCTCCCGTCGATGCCGGGGCCTAAGACCTTGTGTGGAGTCGGGGCCGGAACCTGAGGATTCCTCTCCAGTGCTGACATGGATCTTGGGGTACTTCTGGAGTCTCCCCAGGGGAGTCAGTCCTCGTCTCGAATGCGGGCATGCACTTGCGCTTTCCTCCAGAGCGGTAGCAGCAGTGTCACGCAGTCCGCTGCGTGGATCAAAGGATCTATGGTTTTCCCTCGAGTCTTTCCCACGAGGCTTTCCCACGAGGCTTTCCCACAGGGCTGTCCCACGTGCACACGTGGTGGGAGTCGATCCTCGGCTTGAAAGTCAAGGCAGTGCAGGGAAAACAGGTTCCTCTGAAATGGACTGACACATCTGGGGGACTCTTGGAATGGTGTCACGACCCTGGAGTTCCTCTTGCCTTTCCTGTGGAGAGCGCCTCCTCTTGAGATGCGACGGGAACGCCGGGAATTCTTTCCCTACGAAACAGGGAAAGGATCCCTCATCTCGAGCTAGGAGGCGGAAACGGGGCTCCCCTGGATGTGTGCGGGACCCCACGTGCTTCCTCTCGAGTGGAGACGGGTATGTCGGGGAACATCTTGAGTTGCAGCAATGGTGTGAAGGACCCTTTGGAAGTTCCAGTGGTTAGATGTGATTGGCCTCGAGAAGCCTCAGCGGAAATGGGCCTCATCTCGCCTGGAGGGCAAAACCTCCTGGATTTTCTCGAGTTGCGGCAGGTGCTCTCGACTTACGACGGGGACCTCAGGGACCCGCTCTGGTTTCCTCAGGAAAGGCCAGTCCCCATGCGAGTTCCTCGGGGGCCTCTCGGGATTCCTCTCCCGTCGATGCCGGGGCCTAAGACCTTGTGTGGAGTCGGGGCCGGAACCTGAGGATTCCTCTCCAGTGCTGACATGGATCTTGGGGTACTTCTGGAGTCTCCCCAGGGGAGTCAGTCCTCGTCTCGAATGCGGGCATGCACTTGCGCTTTCCTCCAGAGCGGTAGCAGCAGTGTCACGCAGTCCGCCGCGTGGATCAAAGGATCTATGGTTTTCCCTCGAGTCTTTCCCACGAGGCTTTCCCACGAGGCTTTCCCACAGGGCTGTCCCACGTGCACACGTGGTGGGAGTCGATCCTCGGCTTGAACGTCAAGGCAGTGCAGGGAAAACAGGTTCCTCTGGAATGGACTGACACATCTGGGGGACTCTTGGAATGGTGGCACGACCCTGGATTTCCCCTCGCCTTTCCTGTGGAGAGCGCCTCCTCTTGAGATGCGACGGGAACGCCGGGAATTCTTTCCCTACTAAACAGGGAAAGGATCCCTCATCTCGAGCTAGGAGGCCGAAACGGGGCTCCCCTGGATGTGTGCGGGACACCACGTGCTTCCTCTCGAGTGCAGACGGGTATGTCGGGGAACTTCTTGAGTTGCAGCAAGGGTGTCAAGGACCCTTTGGAAGGTCCAGTGGTTAGATGTGATTGGCCTCGAGAAGCCTCAGCGGAAATGGGCCTCATCTCGCCTGGAGGGCATAACCTCCTGGATTTTCTCGAGTTGCGGCAGGTGCTCTCGACTTACGACGGGGACCTCAGGGACCCGCTCTGGTGGCCTCAGGAAAGGCCAGTCCCCATGCGATTTCCTCCGGGGCCTCTCGGGATTCCTCTCCCCTCGATGCCGTGCCCTAAGACCTTGTGTGGATTCGGGGCCGGAACCTGAGGATTCCTCTCCAGTGCTGACATGGATCTTGGGGTACTTCTGGAGTCTCCCCAGGGGAGTCAGTCCTCGTCTCGAATGCAGGCATGCACTTGCGCTTTCCTCCAGAGCGGTAGCAGCAGTGTCACGCAGTCCGCCGCATGGATCAAAGGATCTATGATTTTCCCTCGAGTCTTTCCCACGAGGCTTTCCCACGAGGCTTTCCCACAGGGCTGTCCCACGTGCACACGTGGTGGGAGTCGATCCTCGGCTTGAACGTCAAGGCAGTGCAGGGAAAACAGGTTCCTCTGGAATGGACTGACACATCTGGGGGTCTCTTGGAATGGTGGCATGACCCTGGAGTTCCTCTCGCCTTTCCTGTGGAGAGCGCCTCCTCTTGAGATGTGACGGGAACGCCGGGAATTCTTTCCCTACGAAACAGGGAAAGGATCCCTCATCTCGAGCTAGGAGGCGGAAACGGGGCTCCCCGGGATGTGTGCGGGACCCCACGTGCTTCCTCTCGAGTGGAGACGGGTATGTCGGGGAACTTCTTGAGTTGCAGCAATGGTGTGAAGGACCCTTTGGAAGTTCCAGTGGTTAGATGTGATTGGCCTCGAGAAGCCTCAGCGGAAATGGGCCTCATCTCGCCTGGAGGGCAAAACCTCCTGGATTTTCTCGAGTTGCGGCAGGTGCTCTCGACTTACGACGGGGACCTAAGGGACCCGCTCTGCTGGCCTCAGGAAAGGCCAGTCCCCATGCGAGTTCCTCGGGGGCCTCTCGGGATTCCTCTCCCGTCGATGCCGGGGCCTAAGACCTTGTGTGGAGTCGGGGCCGGAACCTGAGGATTCCTCTCCAGTGCTGACATGGATCTTGGGGTACTTCTGGAGTCTCCCCAGGGGAGTCAGTCCTCGTCTCGAATGCGGGCATGCACTTGCGCTTTCCTCCAGAGCGGTAGCAGCAGTGTCACGCAGTTCGCCGCGTGGATCAAAGGATCTATGGTTTTCCCTCGAGTCTTTCCCACGAGGCTTTCCCACGAGGCTTTCCCACAGGGCTGTCCCACGTGCACACGTGGTGGGAGTCGATCCTCGGCTTGAACGTCAAGGCAGTGCAGGGAAAACAGGTTCCTCTGGAATGGACTGACACATCTGGGGGACTCTTGGAATGGTGTCATGACCCTGGAGTTCCTCTCGCCTTTCATGTGGAGAGCGCCTCCTCTTGAGATGCGACGGGAACGCCGGGAATTCTTTCCCTACGAAACAGGGAAAGGATCCCTCATCTCGAGCTAGGAGGCGGAAACGGGGCTCCCCTGGATGTGTGCGTGACACCACGTGCTTCCTCTCGAGTGTAGACGCGTATGTCGGGGAACTTCTTGAGTTGCAGCAAGGGTGTGAAGGACCCTTTGGAAGGTCCAGTGGTTAGATGTGATTGGCCTGGAGAAGCCTCAGCGGAAATGGGCCTCATCTCGCCTGGAGGGCAAAACCTCCTGGATTTTCTCGAGTTGCGGCAGGTGCTCTCGACTTACGACGGGGACCTCAGGGACCCGCTCTGGTGGCCTCAGGAAAGGCCAGTCCCCATGCGAGTTCCTCGGGGGCCTCTCGGGATTCCTCTCCCGTCGATGCCGGGGCCTAAGACCTTGTGTGGAGTCGGGGCTGGAACCTGAGGATTCCTCTCCAGTGCTGACATTGATCTTGGGGTACTTCTGGAGTCTCCCCAGGGGAGTCAGTCCTCGTCTCGAATGCGGGCATGCACTTGCGCTTTCCTCCAGAGCGGTAGCAGCAGTGTCACGCAGTCCGCCGGGTGGATCAAAGGATCTATGATTTTCCCTCGAGTCTTTCCCACGAGGCTTTCCCACGAGGCTTTCCCACAGGGTTGTCCCACGTGCACACGTGGTGGGAGTCGATCCTCGGCTTGAACGTCAAGGCAGTGCAGGGAAAACAGGTTCCTCTGGAATGGACTGACACATCTGGGGGACTCTTGGAATGGTGTCACGACCCTGGAGTTCCTCTTGCCTTTCCTGTGGAGAGCGCCTCCTCTTGAGATGCGACGGGAACGCCGGGAATTCTTTCCCTACGAAACAGGGAAAGGATCCCTCATCTCGAGCTAGGAGGCGGAAACGGGGCTCCCCTGGATGTGTGCGGGACCCCACGTGCTTCCTCTCGAGTGGAGACGTTTATGTCTGGGAACTTCTTGAGTTGCAGCAATGGTGTGAAGGACCCTTTGGAAGTTCCAGTGGTTAGATGTGATTGGCCTCGAGAAGCCTCAGCGGAAATGGGCCTCATCTCGCCTGGAGGGCAAAACCTCCTGGATTTTCTCGAGTTGCGGCAGGTGCTCTCGACTTACGACGGGGACCTCAGGGACCCGCTCTGCTGGCCTCAGGAAAGGCCAGTCCCCATGCGAGTTCCTCGGGGGCCTCTCGGGATTCCTCTCCCGTCGATGCCGGGGCCTAAGACCTTGTGTGGAGTCGGGGCCGGAACCTGAGGATTCCTCTCCAGTGCTGACATGGATCTTGGGGTACTTCTGGAGTCTCCCCAGGGGAGTCAGTCCTCGTCTCGAATGCGGGCATGCACTTGCGCTTTCCTCCAGAGCGGTAGCAGCAGTGTCACGCAGTCCGCCGCGTGCATCAAAGGATCTATGGTTTTCCCTCGAGTCTTTCCCACGAGGATTTCCCACGAGGCTTTCCCACAGGGCTGTCCCACGTGCACACGTGGTGGGAGTCGATCCTCTGCTTGAACGTCAAGGCAGTGCAGGGAAAACAGTTCGTCTGGAATGGACTGACACATCTGGGGGACTCTTGGAATGGTGGTATGACCCTGGAGTTCCTCTCCCCTTTCCTGTGGAGAGCGCCTCCTCTTGAGATGCGACGGGAACGCCGGGAATTCTTTACCTACGAAACAGGGAAAGGATCCCTCATCTCGAGCTAGGAGGCGGAAACGGGGCTCCCCTGGATGTGTGCGGGACACCACGTGCTTCCTCTCGAGTGCAGACGGGTATGTCGGGGAACTTCTTGAGTTGCAGCAAGGGTGTGAAGGACCCTTTGAAAGGTCCAGTGGTTAGATGTGATTGGCCTCGAGAAGCCTCAGCGGAAATGGGCCTCATCTCGCCTGGAGGGCAAAACCTCCTGGATTTTCTCGAGTTGCGGCAGGTGCTCTCGACTTACGACAGGGACCTCAGGGACCCGCTCTGGTGGCCTCAGGAAAGGCCAGTCCCCATGCGAGTTCCTCGGGGGCGTCTCGGGATTCCTCTCCCGTCGATGCCGGGGCCTAAGACCCTGTGTGGAGTCGGGGCTGGAACCTGAGGATTCCTCTCCAGTGCTGACATGGATCTTGGGGTACTTCTGGAGTCTCCCCAGGGGAGTCAGTCCTCGTCTCGAATGCGGGCATGCACTTGCGCATTCCTCCAGAGTGGTAGCAGCAGTGTCACGCAGTCCGCCGGGTGGATCAAAGGATCTATGGTTTTCCCTCGAGTCTTTCCCACGAGGCTTTCCCACGAGGCTTTCCCACAGGGCTGTCCCACGTGCACACGTGGTGGGAGTCGATCCTCGGCTTGAACGTCAAGGCAGTGCAGGGAAAACAGGTTCCTCTGGAATGGACTGACACATCTGGGGGACTCTTGGAATGGTGTCACGACCCTGGAGTTCCTCTTGCCTTTCCTGTGGAGAGCGCCTCCTCTTGAGATGCGACGGGAACGCCGGGAATTCTTTCCCTACGAAACAGGGAAAGGATCCCTCATCTCGAGCTAGGAGGCGGAAACGGGGCTCCCCTTGATGTGTGCGGGACCCCACGTGCTTCCTCTCGAGTGGAGACGGGTATGTCTGGGAACTTCTTGAGTTGCAGCAATGGTGTGAAGGACCCTTTGGAAGTTCCAGTGGTTAGATGTGATTGGCCTCGAGAAGCCTCAGCGGAAATGGGCCTCATCTCGCCTGGAGGGCAAAACCTCCTGGATTTTCTCGAGTTGCGGCAGGTGCTCTCGACTTACGACGGGCACCTCAGGGACCCGCTCTGGTGGCCTCAGGAAAGGCCAGTCCCCATGCGAGTTCCTCGGGGGCCGCTCGGGATTCCTCTCCCGTCGATGCCGGGGCCTAAGACCTTGTGTGGAGTCGGGGCTGGAACCTGAGGATTCCTCTCCAGTGCTGACATGGATCTTGGGCTACTTCTGGAGTCTCCCCAGGGGAGTCAGTCCTCGTCTCGAATGCGGGCATGCACTTGCGCTTTCCTCCAGAGCGGTAGCAGCAGTGTCACGCAGTCCGCCGCGTGGATCAAAGGATCTATGGTTTTCCCTCGAGTCTTTCCCACGAGGCTTTCCCACGAGGCTTTCCCACAGGGCTGTCCCACGTGCACACGTGGTGGGAGTCGATCCTCGGCTTGAACGTCAAGGCAGTGCAGGGAAAACAGGTTCCTCTGGAATGGACTGACACATCTGGGGGACTCTTGGAATGGTGGCACGACCCTGGAGTTCCTCTCGCCTATCCTGTGGAGAGCGCCTCCTCTTGAGTTGCGACGGGAACGCCGGGAATTCTTTCCCTACGACACAGGGAAAGGATCCCTCATCTCGAGCTAGGAGGCGGAAACGGGGCTCCCCTGGATGTGTGCGGGACCCACGTGCTTCCTCTCGAGTGGAGACGGGTATGTCGGGGAACTTCTTGAGTTGCAGCAAGGGTGTGAAGGACCCTTTGGAAGTTCCAGTGGTTAGAAGTGATTAGCCTCGAGAAGCCTCAGCGGAAATGGGCCTCATCTCGCCTGGAGGGCAAAACCTCCTGGATTTTCTCGAGTTGCGGCAGGTGCTCTCGACTTACGACGGGGACCTCAGGGACCCGCTCTGCTGGCCTCAGGAAAGGCCAGTCCCCATGCGAGTTCCTCGGGGGCCTCTCGGGATTCCTCTCCCGTCGATGCCGGGGCCTAAGACCTTGTGTGGAGTCGGGGCCGGAACCTGAGGATTCCTCTCCAGTGCTGACATGGATCTTGGGGTACTTCTGGAGTCTCCCCAGGGGAGTCAGTCCTCGTCTCGAATGCGGGCATGCACTTGCGCTTTCCTCCAGAGCGGTAGCAGCAGTGTCACGCAGTCCGCCGCGTGCATCAAAGGATCTATGGTTTTCCCTCGAGTCTTTCCCACAAGGCTTTCCCACGAGGCTTTCCCACGAGGCTTTCCCACAGGGCTGTCCCACGTGCACACGTGGTGGGAGTCGATCCTCTGCTTGAACGTCAAGGCAGTGCAGGGAAAACAGTTCGTCTGGAATGGACTGACACATCTGGGGGACTCTTGGAATGGTGGTATGACCCTGGAGTTCCTCTCCCCTTTCCTGTGGAGAGCGCCTCCTCTTGAGATGCGACGGGAACGCCGGGAATTCTTTACCTACGAAACAGGGAAAGGATCCCTCATCTCGAGCTAGGAGGCGGAAACGGGGCTCCCCTGGATGTGTGCGGGACACCACGTGCTTCCTCTCGAGTGCAGACGGGTATGTCGGGGAACTTCTTGAGTTGCAGCAAGGGTGTGAAGGACCCTTTGAAAGGTCCAGTGGTTTGATGTGATTGGCCTCGAGAAGCCTCTGCGGAAATGGGCCTCATCTCGCCTGGAGGGCAAAACCTCCTGGATTTTCTCGAGTTGCGGCAGGTGCTCTCGACTTACGACAGGGACCTCAGGGACCCGCTCTGGTGGCCTCAGGAAAGGCCAGTCCCCATGCGAGTTCCTCGGGTGCCTCTCGGGATTCCTCTCCCGTCGATGCCGTGGCCTAAGACCTTGTGTGGAGTCGGGGCCGGAACCTGAGGATTCCTCTCCAGTGCTGACATGGATCTTGGGGTACTTCTGGAGTCTCCCCAGGGGAGTCAGTCCTCGTCTCGAATGCGGGCATGCACTTGCGCTTCCTCCAGAGCGGTAGCAGCAGTGTCACGCATTCCGCCGCGTGGATCAAAGGATCTATGGTTTTCCCTCGAGTCTTTCCCACATGGCTTTCCCACGAGGCTTTCCCACAGGGCTGTCCCACGTGCACACGTGTTGGGAGTCGATCCTCGGCTTGAACGTCAAGGCAGTGCAGGGAATACAGGTTCGTCTGAAATGGACTGACACATCTGGGGGACTCTTGGAATGGTGGCATGACCCTGGAGTTCCTCTCGCCTTTCCTGTGGAAAGCGCCTCCTCTTGAGATGCGACGGGAACGCCGGGAATTCTTTCCCTACGAAACAGGGAAAGGATCCCTCATCTCGAGCTAGGAGGAGGAAACGGGGCTCCCCTGGATGTGAGCGGGACACCACGTGCTTCCTCTAGAGTGGAGACGGTTATGTCGGGGAACTTCTTGAGTTGCAGCAAGGGTGTGAAGGACCCTTTGGAAGTTCCAGTGGTTAGATGTGATTGGCCTCGAGAAGCCTCAGGGAAATGGGCCTCATCTCGCCTGGAGGGCAAAACATCCTGGATTTTCTCGAGTTGCGGCAGGTGCTCTCGACTTACGACGGGGACCACAGGGAACCGCTCTGGTGGCCTCAGGAAAGGCCAGTCCCCATGCGAGTTCCTCGGGGGCCTCTCGGGATTCCTCTCCCGTCGATGCCGGGGCCTAAGACCTTGTGTGGAGTCGGGGCCGGAACCTGAGGATTCCTCTCCAGTGCTGACATGGATCTTGGGGTACTTCTGGAGTCTCCCCAGGGGAGTCAGTCCTCGTCTCGAATGCGGGCATGCACTTGCGCTTCCTCCAGAGCGGTAGCAGCAGTGTCACGCAGTCCGCCGCGTGGATCAAAGGATCTATGGTTTTCCCTCGAGTCTTTCCCACGAGGCTTTCCCACGAGGCTTTCCCACAGGGCTGTCCCATGTGCACACGTGGTGGGAGTCGATCCTCGGCTTGAACGTCAAGGCAGTGCAGGGAAAACAGGTTCCTCTGGAATGGACTGACACATCTGGGGGACTCTTGGAATGGTGGCATGACCCTGGAGTTCCTCTCGCCTTTCCTGTGGAGAGCGCCTCCTCTTGAGATGCGACGGGAACGCCGGGAATTCTTTCCCTACGAAACAGGGAAAGGATCCCTTATCTCGAGCTAGGAGGAGGAAACGGGGCTCCCCTGGATGTGAGCGGGACACCACGTGCTTCCTCTCGAGTGCAGACGGGTATGTCGGGGAACTTCTTGAGTTGCAGCAAGGGAGTGAAGGACCCATTGGAAGTTCCAGTGGTTAGATGTGATTGGCCTCGAGAAGCCTCAGCGGAAATGGGCCTCATCTCGCCTGGAGGGCAAAACCTCCTGGATTTTCTCGAGTTGCGGCAGGTGCTCTCGACTTACGTCGGGGACCTCAGGGAACCGCTCTGGTGGCCTCAGGAAAAACCAGTCCCCATGCGAGTTCCACGGGGGCCTCTCGGGATTCCTCTCCCGTCGATGCCGGGGCCTAAGACCTTGTGTGGAGTCGGGGCCGGAACCTGAGGATTCCTCTCCAGTGCTGACATGGATCTTGGGCTACTTCTGGAGTCTCCCCAGGGGAGTCAGTCCTCGTCTCGAATGCGGGCATGCACTAGCGCTTTCCACCAGAGCGGTAGCAGCAGTGTCACGCAGTCCGCCGCGTGGATCAAAGGATCTATGGTTTTCCCTCGAGTCTTTCCCACGAGGCTTTCCCACGAGGCTTTCACACAGGGCTGTCCCACGTGCACACGTGGTGGGAGTCGATCCTCGGCTTGAACGTCAAGGCAGTGCAGGGAAAACAGGTTCCTCTGGAATGGACTGACACATCTGGGGGACTCTTGGAATGGTGGCACGACCCTGGAGTTCCTCTCGCCTTTCCTGTGGAGAGCGCCTCCTCTTGAGATGCGACGGGAACGCCGGGAATTCTTTCCCTACGACACAGGGAAAGGATCCCTCATCTCGAGCTAGGAGGCGGAAACGGGGCTCCCCTGGATGTGTGCGGGACCCACGTGCTTCCTCTCGAGTGGAGACGGGTATGTCGGGGAACTTCTTGAGTTGCAGCAACGGTGTGAAGGACCCTTTGGAAGTTCCAGTGGTTAGACGTGATTAGCCTCGAGAAGCCTGAGCGGAAATGGGCCTCATCTCGCCTGGAGGTGAAAACCTCCTGGATTTTCTCGAGTTGCGGCAGGTGCTCTCGACTTACGACGGGGACCTCAGGGACCCGCTCTGGTGGCCTCAGGAAATTCCAGTCCCCATGCGAGTTCCTCGGGGGCCTCTCGGGATTCCTCTCCCGTCGATGCCGGGGCCTAAGTCCTTGTGTGGAGTCGGGGCCGGAACCTGAGGATTCCTCTCCAGTGCTGACATGGATCTTGGGCTACTTCTGGAGTCTCCCCAGGGGAGTCAGTCCTCGTCTCGAATGCGGGCATGCACTTGCGCTTTCCTCCAGAGCGGTAGCAGCAGTGTCACGCAGTCCGCCGCGTGGATCAAAGGATCTATGGTTTTCCCTCGAGTCTTTCCCACGAGGCTTTCCCACGAGGCTTTCCCACAGGGCTGTCCCACGTGCACACGTGGTGGGAGTCGATCCTCGGCTTGAACGTCAAGGCAGTGCAGGGAAAACAGGTTCCTCTGGAATGGACTGACACATCTGGGGGACTCTTGGAATGGTGGCACGACCCTGGAGTTCCTCTCGCCTATCCTGTGGAGAGCGCCTCCTCTTGAGTTGCGACGGGAACGCCGGGAATTCTTTCCCTACGACACAGGGAAAGGATCCCTCATCTCGAGCTAGGAGGCGGAAACGGGGCTCCCCTGGATGTGTGCGGGACCCACGTGCTTCCTCTCGAGTGGAGACGGGTATGTCGGGGAACTTCTTGAGTTGCAGCAAGGGTGTGAAGGACCCTTTGGAAGTTCCAGTGGTTAGAAGTGATTAGCCTCGAGAAGCCTCAGCGGAAATGGGCCTCATCTCGCCTGGAGGGCAAAACCTCCTGGATTTTCTCGAGTTGCGGCAGGTGCTCTCGACTTACGACGGGGACCTCAGGGACCCGCTCTGCTGGCCTCAGGAAAGGCCAGTCCCCATGCGAGTTCCTCGGGGGCCTCTCGGGATTCCTCTCCCGTCGATGCCGGGGCCTAAGACCTTGTGTGGAGTCGGGGCCGGAACCTGAGGATTCCTCTCCAGTGCTGACATGGATCTTGGGGTACTTCTGGAGTCTCCCCAGGGGAGTCAGTCCTCGTCTCGAATGCGGGCATGCACTTGCGCTTTCCTCCAGAGCGGTAGCAGCAGTGTCACGCAGTCCGCCGCGTGCATCAAAGGATCTATGGTTTTCCCTCGAGTCTTTCCCACAAGGCTTTCCCACGAGGCTTTCCCACGAGGCTTTCCCACAGGGCTGTCCCACGTGCACACGTGGTGGGAGTCGATCCTCTGCTTGAACGTCAAGGCAGTGCAGGGAAAACAGTTCGTCTGGAATGGACTGACACATCTGGGGGACTCTTGGAATGGTGGTATGACCCTGGAGTTCCTCTCCCCTTTCCTGTGGAGAGCGCCTCCTCTTGAGATGCGACGGGAACGCCGGGAATTCTTTACCTACGAAACAGGGAAAGGATCCCTCATCTCGAGCTAGGAGGCGGAAACGGGGCTCCCCTGGATGTGTGCGGGACACCACGTGCTTCCTCTCGAGTGCAGACGGGTATGTCGGGGAACTTCTTGAGTTGCAGCAAGGGTGTGAAGGACCCTTTGAAAGGTCCAGTGGTTAGATGTGATTGGCCTCGAGAAGCCTCTGCGGAAATGGGCCTCATCTCGCCTGGAGGGCAAAACCTCCTGGATTTTCTCGAGTTGCGGCAGGTGCTCTCGACTTACGACAGGGACCTCAGGGACCCGCTCTGGTGGCCTCAGGAAAGGCCAGTCCCCATGCGAGTTCCTCGGGTGCCTCTCGGGATTCCTCTCCCGTCGATGCCGTGGCCTAAGACCTTGTGTGGAGTCGGGGCCGGAACCTGAGGATTCCTCTCCAGTGCTGACATGGATCTTGGGGTACTTCTGGAGTCTCCCCAGGGGAGTCAGTCCTCGTCTCGAATGCGGGCATGCACTTGCGCTTCCTCCAGAGCGGTAGCAGCAGTGTCACGCATTCCGCCGCGTGGATCAAAGGATCTATGGTTTTCCATCGAGTCTTTCCCACAAGGCTTTCCCACGAGGCTTTCCCACAGGGCTGTCCCACGTGCACACGTGGTGGGAGTCGATCCTCGGCTTGAACGTCAAGGCAGTGCAGGGAAAACAGGTTCGTCTGAAATGGACTGACACATCTGGGGGACTCTTGGAATGGTGGCATGACCCTGGAGTTCCTCTCGCCTTTCCTGTGGAGAGCGCCTCCTCTTGAGATGCGACGGGAACGCCGGGAATTCTTTCCCTACGAAACAGGGAAAGGATCCCTCATCTCGAGCTAGGAGGAGGAAACGGGGCTCCCCTGGATGTGAGCGGGACACCACGTGCTTCCTCTAGAGTGGAGACGGTTATGTCGGGGAACTTCTTGAGTTGCAGCAAGGGTGTGAAGGACCCTTTGGAAGTTCCAGTGGTTAGATGTGATTGGCCTCGAGAAGCCTCAGCGGAAATGGGCCTCATC
Source organism: Ovis canadensis (assembly GCF_042477335.2). Lineage (NCBI taxonomy): Eukaryota > Metazoa > Chordata > Mammalia > Artiodactyla > Bovidae > Ovis > Ovis canadensis. Next base: position 9,042,184 of record NC_091252.1, read on the forward strand.
TCGCCTGGAGGGCAAAACATCCTGGATTTTCTCGAGTTGCGGCAGGTGCTCTCGACTTACGACGGGGACCACAGGGAACCGCTCTGGTGGCCTCAGGAAAGGCCAGTCCCCATGCGAGTTCCTCGGGGGCCTCTCGGGATTCCTCTCCCGTCGATGCCGGGGCCTAAGACCTTGTGTGGAGTCGGGGCCGGAACCTGAGGATTCCTCTCCAGTGCTGACATGGATCTTGGGGTACTTCTGGAGTCTCCCCAGGGGAGTCAGTCCTCGTCTCGAATGCGGGCATGCACTTGCGCTTCCTCCAGAGCGGTAGCAGCAGTGTCACGCAGTCCGCCGCGTGGATCAAAGGATCTATGGTTTTCCCTCGAGTCTTTCCCACGAGGCTTTCCCACGAGGCTTTCCCACAGGGCTGTCCCACGTGCACACGTGGTGGGAGTCGATCCTCGGCTTGAACGTCAAGGCAGTGCAGGGAAAACAGGTTCCTCTGGAATGGACTGACACATCTGGGGGACTCTTGGAATGGTGTCTCGACCCTGGAGTTCCTCTCGCCTTTCCTGTGGAGAGCGCCTCCTCTTGAGATGCGACGGGAACGCCGGGAATTCTTTCCCTACGACACAGGGAAAGGATCCCTCATCTCGAGCTAGGAGGCGGAAACGGGGCTCCCCTGGATGTGTGCGGGACCCACGTGCTTCCTCTCGAGTGGAGACGGGTATGTCGGGGAACTTCTTGAGTTGCAGCAACGGTGTGAAGGACCCTTTGGAAGTTCCAGTGGTTAGACGTGATTAGCCTCGAGAAGCCTGAGCGGAAATGGGCCTCATCTCGCCTGGAGGTGAAAACATCCTGGATTTTCTCGAGTTGCGGCAGGTGCTCTCGACTTACGACGGGGACCTCAGGGACCCGCTCTGGTGGCCTCAGGAAATTCCAGTCCCCATGCGAGTTCCTCGGGGGCCTCTCGGGATTCCTCTCCCGTCGATGCCGGGGCCTAAGTCCTTGTGTGGAGTCGGGGCCGGAACCTGAGGATTCCTCTCCAGTGCTGACATGGATCTTGGGGTACTTCTGGAGTCTCCCCAGGGGAGTCAGTCCTCGTCTCGAATGCGGGCATGCACTTGCGCTTTCCTCCAGAGCGGTAGCAGCAGTGTCACGCAGTCCGCCGCGTGGATCAAAGGATCTATGGTTTTCCCTCGAGTCTTTCCCACGAGGCTTTCCCACGAGGCTTTCCCACAGGGCTGTCCCACGTGCACACGTGGTGGGAGTCGATCCTCGGCTTGAACGTCAAGGCAATGCAGGGAAAACATGTTCCTCTGAAATGGACTGACACATCTGGGGGACTCTTGGAATGGTGTCACGACCCTGGAGTTCCTCTCGCCTTTGTGGAGAGCGCCTCCTCTTGAGATGCGACGGGAACGCCGGGAATTCTTTCCCTATGAAACAGGGAAAGGATCCCTCATCTCGAGCTAGGAGGGGGAAAAGGGGCTCCCCTGGATGTGTGCGGGACACAACGTGCTTCCTCTCGAGTGGAGACGGGTATGTCGGGGAACTTCTTGAGTTGCAGCAATGGTGTGAAAGACTTTTTGGAAGTTCCAGTGGTTAGATGTGATTGGCCTCGAGAAGCCTCAGCGGAAATGGGCCTCATCTCGCCTGGAGGGCAAAACCTCCTGGATTTTCTCGAGTTGCGGCAGGTGCTCTCGACTTACGACGGGGACCTCAGGGAACCGCTCTGGTGGCCTCAGGAAAGGCCAGTCCCCATGCGAGTTCCTCGGGGGCGTCTCTGGATTCCTCTCCCGTCGATGCCGGGGCCTAAGACCTTGTGTGGAGTCGGGGCAGGAACCTGAGGATTCCTCTCCAGTGCTGACATGGATCTTGGGGTACTTCTGGAGTCTCCCCAGGGGAGTCAGTCCTCGTCTCGAATGCGGGCATGCACTTGCGCTTTCCTCCAGAGCGGTAGCAGCAGTGTCACGCAGTCCGCCGCGTGGATCAAAGGATCTATGGTTTTCCCTCGAGTCTTTCCCACGAGGCTTTCCCACGAGGCTTTCCCACAGGGCTGTCCCCCGTGCACACGTGGTGGGAATCGATCCTCGGCTTGAACGTCAAGGCAGTGCAGGGAAAACAGGTTCCTCTGGAATGGACTGACACATCTGGGGGACTCTTGGAATGGTGGCACGACCCTGGAGTTCCTCTCGCCTTTCCTGTGGAGAGCGCCTCCTCTTGAGATGCGACGGGAACGCCGGGAATTCTTTCCCTACGAAACAGGGAAAGGATCCCTCATCTCGAGCTAGGAGGCGGAAACGGGGATCCCCTGGATGTGGGCGGGACATCACGTGCTTCCTCTAGATGGAGACGGGTATGTCGGGGAACTTCTTGAGTTGCAGCAATGGTGTGAAGGACCCTTTGGAAGTTCCAGTGGTTAGATGTGATTGGCCTCGAGAAGCCTCAGCGGAAATGGGCCTCATCTCGCCTGGAGGGCAAAACCTCCTGGATTTTCTCGAGTTGCGGCAGGTGCTCTCGACTTACGACAGGGACCTCAGGGACCCGCTCTGGTGGCCTCAGGAAAGGCCAGTCCCCATGCGAGTTCCTCGGGGGCCTCTCGGGATTCCTCTCCCGTCGATGCCGGGGCCTAAGACCTTCTGTGGAGTCGGGGCCGGAACCTGAGGATTCCTCTCCAGTGCTGACATGGATCTTGGGGTACTTCTGGAGTCTCCCCAGGGGAGTCAGTCCTCGTCTCGAATGCGGGCATGCACTTGCGCTTTCCTCCAGAGCGGTAGCAGCAGTGTCACGCAGTCCGCCGCGTGGAGAAAAGGATCTATGGTTTTCCCTCGAGTCTTTCCCACGAGGCTTTCCCACGAGGCTTTCCCACAGGGCTGTCCCACGTGCACACGTGGTGGGAGTCGATCCTCGGCTTGAACGTCAAGGCAGTGCAGGGAAAACAGGTTCCTCTGGAATGGACTGACACATCTGGGGGACTCTTGGAATGGTGGCACGACCCTGGAGTTCCTCTCGCCTATCCTGTGGAGAGCGCCTCCTCTTGAGTTGCGACGGGAACGCCGGGAATTCTTTCCCTACGACACAGGGAAAGGATCCCTCATCTCGAGCTAGGAGGCGGAAACGGGGCTCCCCTGGATGTGTGCGGGACCCACGTGCTTCCTCTCGAGTGGAGACGGGTATGTCGGGGAACTTCTTGAGTTGCAGCAAGGGTGTGAAGGACCCTTTGGAAGTTCCAGTGGTTAGAAGTGATTAGCCTCGAGAAGCCTCAGCGGAAATGGGCCTCATCTCGCCTGGAGGGCAAAACCTCCTGGATTTTCTCGAGTTGCGGCAGGTGCTCTCGACTTACGACGGGGACCTCAGGGACCCGCTCTGCTGGCCTCAGGAAAGGCCAGTCCCCATGCGAGTTCCTCGGGGGCCTCTCGGGATTCCTCTCCCGTCGATGCCGGGGCCTAAGACCTTGTGTGGAGTCGGGGCCGGAACCTGAGGATTCCTCTCCAGTGCTGACATGGATCTTGGGGTACTTCTGGAGTCTCCCCAGGGGAGTCAGTCCTCGTCTCGAATGCGGGCATGCACTTGCGCTTTCCTTCAGAGCGGTAGCAGCAGTGTCACGCAGTCCGCCGCGTGCATCAAAGGATCTATGGTTTTCCCTCGAGTCTTTCCCACGAGGATTTCCCACGAGGCTTTCCCACAGGGCTGTCCCACGTGCACACGTGGTGGGAGTCGATCCTCTGCTTGAACGTCAAGGCAGTGCAGGGAAAACAGTTCGTCTGGAATGGACTGACACATCTGGGGGACTCTTGGAATGGTGGTTTGACCCTGGAGTTCCTCTCCCCTTTCCTGTGGAGAGCGACTTCTCTTGAGATGCGACGGGAACGCCGGGAATTCTTTACCTACGAAACAGGGAAAGGATCCCTCATCTCGAGCTAGGAGGCGGAAACGGGGCTCCCCTGGATGTGTGCGGGACACCACGTGCTTCCTCTCGAGTGCAGACGGGTATGTCGGGGAACTTCTTGAGTTGCAGCAAGGGTGTGAAGGACCCTTTGAAAGGTCCAGTGGTTAGATGTGATTGGCCTCGAGAAGCCTCAGCGGAAATGGGCCTCATCTCGCCTGGAGGGCAAAACCTCCTGGATTTTCTCGAGTTGCGGCAGGTGCTCTCGACTTACGACAGGGACCTCAGGGACCCGCTCTGGTGGCCTCAGGAAAGGCCAGTCCCCATGCGAGTTCCTCGGGGGCCTCTCGGGATTCCTCTCCCGTCGATGCCGTGGCCTAATACCTTGTGTGGAGTCGGGGCCGGAACCTGAGGATTCCTCTCCAGTGCTGACATGGATCTTGGGGTACTTCTGGAGTCTCCCCAGGGGAGTCAGTCCTCGTCTCGAATGCGGGCATGCACTTGCGCTTCCTCCAGAGCGGTAGCAGCAGTGTCACGCATTCCGCCGCGTGGATCAAAGGATCTATGGTTTTCCCTCGAGTCTTTCCCACAAGGCTTTCCCACGAGGCTTTCCCACAGGGCTGTCCCACGTGCACACGTGGTGGGAGTCGATCCTCGGCTTGAACGTCAAGGCAGTGCAGGGAAAACAGGTTCGTCTGAAATGGACTGACACATCTGGGGGACTCTTGGAATGGTGGCATGACCCTGGAGTTCCTCTCGCCTTTCCTGTGGAGAGCGCCTCCTCGTGAGATGCGACGGGAACGCCGGGAATTCTTTCCCTACGAAACAGGGAAAGGATCCCTCATCTCGAGCTAGGAGGAGGAAACGGGGCTCCCCTGGATGTGAGCGGGACACCACGTGCTTCCTCTAGAGTGGAGACGGTTATGTCGGGGAACTTCTTGAGTTGCAGCAAGGGTGTGAAGGACCCTTTGGAAGTTCCAGTGGTTAGACGTGATTAGCCTCGAGAAGCCTGAGCGGAAATGGGCCTCATCTCGCCTGGAGGTGAAAACATCCTGGATTTTCTCGAGTTGCGGCAGGTGCTCTCGACTTACGACGGGGACCTCAGGGACCCGCTCTGGTGGCCTCAGGAAATTCCAGTCCCCATGCGAGTTCCTCGGGGGCCTCTCGGGATTCCTCTCCCGTCGATGCCGGGGCCTAAGTCCTTGTGTGGAGTCGGGGCCGGAACCTGAGGATTCCTCTCCAGTGCTGACATGGATCTTGGGGTACTTCTGGAGTCTCCCCAGGGGAGTCAGTCCTCGTCTCGAATGCGGGCATGCACTTGCGCTTTCCTCCAGAGCGGTAGCAGCAGTGTCACGCAGTCCGCCGCGTGGATCAAAGGATCTATGGTTTTCCCTCGAGTCTTTCCCACGAGGCTTTCCCACGAGGCTTTCCCACAGGGCTGTCCCCCGTGCACACGTGGTGGGAATCGATCCTCGGCTTGAACGTCAAGGCAGTGCAGGGAAAACAGGTTCCTCTGGAATGGACTGACACATCTGGGGGACTCTTGGAATGGTGGCACGACCCTGGAGTTCCTCTCGCCTTTCCTGTGGAGAGCGCCTCCTCTTGAGATGCGACGGGAACGCCGGGAATTCTTTCCCTACGAAACAGGGAAAGGATCCCTCATCTCGAGCTAGGAGGCGGAAACGGGGATCCCCTGGATGTGGGCGGGACATCACGTGCTTCCTCTAGATGGAGACGGGTATGTCGGGGAACTTCTTGAGTTGCAGCAATGGTGTGAAGGACCCTTTGGAAGTTCCAGTGGTTAGATGTGATTGGCCTCGAGAAGCCTCAGCGGAAATGGGCCTCATCTCGCCTGGAGGGCAAAACCTCCTGGATTTTCTCGAGTTGCGGCAGGTGCTCTCGACTTACGACAGGGACCTCAGGGACCCGCTCTGGTGGCCTCAGGAAAGGCCAGTCCCCATGCGAGTTCCTCGGGGGCCTCTCGGGATTCCTCTCCCGTCGATGCCGGGGCCTAAGACCTTGTGTGGAGTCGGGGCCGGAACCTGAGGATTCCTCTCCAGTGCTGACATGGATCTTGGGGTACTTCTGGAGTCTCCCCAGGGGAGTCAGTCCTCGTCTCGAATGCGGGCATGCACTTGCGCTTTCCTCCAGAGCGGTAGCAGCAGTGTCACGCAGTCCGCCCCATGGATCAAAGGATCTATGGTTTTCCCTCGAGTCTTTCCCACGAGGCTTTCCCACGAGGCTTTCCCACAGGGCTGTCCCACGTGCACACGTGGTGGGAGTCGATCCTCGGCTTGAACGTCAAGGCAGTGCAGGGAAAACAGGTTCCTCTGGAATGGACTGACACATCTGGGGGACTCTTGGAATGGTGTCACGACCCTGGAGTTCCTCTCGCCTTTCCTGTGGAGAGCGCCTCCTCTTGAGATGCGACGGGAACGCCGGGAATTCTTTCCCTACGAAACAGGGAAAGGATCCCTCATCTCGAGCTAGGAGGCGGAAACAGGGCTCCCCTGGATGTGTGCGGGACCCCACGTGCTTCCTCTCAAGTGCAGACGGGTATGTCGGGGAACTTCTTGAGTTGCAGCAATGGTGTGAAGGACCCTTTGGAAGTTCCAGTGGTTAGATGTGATTGGCCTCGAGAAGCCTCAGCGGAAATGGGCCTCATCTCGCCTGGAGGGCAAAACCTCCTGGATTTTCTCGAGTTGCGGCAGGTGCTCTCGACTTACGACGGGGACCTCAGGGAACCGCTCTGGTGGCCTCAGGAAAGGCCAGTCCCCATGCGAGTTCCTCGGGGGCGTCTCTGGATTCCTCTCCCGTCGATGCCGGGGCCTAAGACCTTGTGTGGAGTCGGGGCCGGAACCTGCGGATTCCTCTCCAGTGCTGACATGGATCTTGGGGTACTTCTGGAGTCTCCCCAGGGGAGTCAGTCCTCGTCTCGAATGCGGGCATGCACTTGCGCTTTCCTCCAGATCGGTAGCAGCAGTGTCACGCAGTCCGCCGCGTGGATCAAAGGATCTATGGTTTTCCCTCGAGTCTTTCCCACAAGGCTTTCCCACGAGGCTTTCCCACAGGGCTGTCCCACGTGCACACGTGGTGGGAGTCGATCCTCGGCTTGAACGTCAAGGCAGTGCAGGGAAAACAGGTTCCTCTGGAATGGACTGACACATCTGGGGGACTCTTGGAATGGTGTCTCGACCCTGGAGTTCCTCTCGCCTTTCCTGTGGAGAGCGCCTCCTCTTGAGATGCGACGGGAACGCCGGGAATTCTTTCCCTACGAAACAGGGAAAGGATCCCTCATCTCGAGCTAGGAGGCGGAAACGGGGCTCCCCTGGATGTGTGTGGGACCCACGTGCATCCTCTCGAGTGGAGACTTGTATGTCGAGGAACTTCTTGAGTTGCAGCAAGGGTGTGAAGGACCCTTTGGAAGTTCCAGTGGTTAGACGTGATTAGCCTCGAGAAGCCTCAGCGGAAATGGGCCTCATCTCGCATGGAGGGCAAAACCTCCTGGATTTTCTCGAGTTGCGGCAGGTGCTCTCGACTTGCGACGGGGACCACAGGGACCCGCTCTGGTGGCCTCAGGAAAGGCCAGTCCCCATGCGAGTTCCTCGGGGGCCTCTCTGGATTCCTCTCCCGTCGATGCCGGGGCCTAAGACCTTGTGTGGAGTCGGGGCCGGAACCCGAGGATTCCTCTCCAGTGCTGACATGGATCTTGGGGTACTTCTGGAGTCTCCCCAGGGGAGTCAGTCCTCTTCTCGAATGCGGGCATGCACTTGGGCTTTCCTCCAGAGTGGCAGCGGCAGTGTCACGCAGTCCGCCGCATGGATCAAAGGATCTATGGTTTTCCCTCGAGTCTTTCCCACGAGGCTTTCCCACGAGGCTTTCCCACAGGGCTGTCCCATGTGCACACGTGGTGGGAGTCGATCCTCGGCTGGAACGTCAAGGCAGTGCAGGGAAAACAGGTTCCTCTGGAATGGACTGACACATCTGGGGGACTCTTGGAATGGTGGCATTACCCTGGAGTTCCTCTCGCCTTTCCTGTGGAGAGCGCCTCCTCTTGAGATGCGACGGGAACGCCGGGAATTCTTTCCCTACGAAACAGGGAAAGGATCCCTCATCTCGAGCTTGGAGGCGGAAATGGGGCTCCCCTGGATGTGTGCGGGACACCACGTGCTTCCTCTCGAGTGCAGACGGGTATGTCGGGGAACTTCTTGAGTTGCAGCAAGGGTGTGAAGGACCCTTTGGAAGTTCCAGTGGTTAGATGTGATTGGCCTCGAGAAGCCTCAGCGGAAATGGGCCTCATCTCGCCTGGAGGGCAAAACCTCCTGGATTTTCTCGAGTTGCGGCAGGTGCTCTCGACTTACGACGGGGACCTCAGGGAACCGCTCTGGTGGCCTCAGGAAAGGCCAGTCCCCATGCGAGTTCCTCGGGGGCCTCTCGGGATTCCTCTCCCGAAGATGCCGGGGCCTAAGACCTTGTGTGGAGTCGGGGCCGGAACCTGAGGATTCCTCTCCAGTGCTGACATGGATCTTGGGGTACTTCTGGAGTCTCCCCAGGGGAGTCAGTCCTCGTCTCGAATGCGGGCATGCACTTGCGCTTTCCTCCAGAGCGGTAGCAACAGTGTCACGCAGTCCGCCGCGTGCATCAAAGGATCTATGGTTTTCACTCGAGTCTGTCCCACGAGGCTTTCCCACGAGGCTTTCCCACAGGGCTGTCCCACGTGCACACGTGGTGGGAGTCGATCCTCGGCTTGAACGTCAAGGCAGTGCAGGGAAAACAGGTTCCTCTGGAATGGACTGACACATCTGGGGGACCTTTGGAATGGTGGCACGACCCTGGAGTTCCTCTCGCCTTCCTGTGGAGAGCGACTCCTCTTGAGATGCGACGGGAACGCCGGGAATTCTTTCCCTACGAAACAGGGAAAGGATCCCTCATCTCGAGCTAGGAGGCGGAAACGGGGCTCCCCTGGATGTGTGCGGGACACCACGTGCTTCCTCTCGTGTGGAGACGGGTATGTCGGGGACCTTCTTGAGTTGCAGCAAGGGTGTGAAGGACCCTTTGGAAGTTCCAGTGGTTAGATGTGATTGGCCTCGAGAAGCCTCAGCGGAAATGGGCCTCATCTCGCCTGGAGGGCAAAACCTCCTGGATTTTCTCGAGTTGCGGCAGGTGCTCTCGACTTACGACGAGGACCTCAGGGACCGGCTCTGGTGGCCTCAGGAAAGGCCAGTCCCCATGGGAGTTCCTCTGGGGATTCCTCTCCCGTCGATGCCGGGGCCTAAGACCTTGTGTGGAGTCGGGGCCGGAACCTGAGGATTCCTCTCCAGTGCTGACATGGATCTTGGGGTATTTCTGGAGTCTCCCCAGGGGAGTCAGTCCTCGTCTCGAATGCGGGCATGCATTTGCGCTTTCCTCCAGAGCGGTAGCAGCAGTGTCACGCAGTCCGCCGCGTGGATCAAAGGATCTATGGTTTTCCCTCGAGTCTTTCCCACGAGGCTTTCCCACGAGGCTTTCCCACAGGGCTGTCCCACGTGCACACGTGGTGGGAGTCGATCCTCGGCTTGAACGTCAAGGCAGTGAAGGGAAAACAGGTTCCTCTGGAATGGACTGACACATCTGGGGGACTCTTGGAATGGTGTCTCGACCCTGGAGTTCCTCTCGCCTTTCCTGTGGAGAGCGCCTCCTCTTGAGATGCGACGGGAACGCCGGGAATTCTTTCCCTACGAAACAGTTAAAGGATCCCTCATCTCGAGCTAGGAGGCGGAAACGGGGCTCCCCTGGATGTGTGCGGGACCCCACGTGCTTGCTATCGAGTGAAGACGGGCATGTCGGGGACCTTCTTGAGTTGCAGCAAGGGTGTGAAGGACCCTTTGGAAATTCCAGTGGTTAGACGTGATTGGCCTCGAGAAGCCTCAGCGGAAATGGGCCTCATCTCGCCTGGAGGGCAAAACCTCCTGGATTTTCTCGAGTTGCGGCAGGTGCTCTCGACTTACGACGAGGACCTCAGGGACCCGCTCTGGTGGCCTCAGGAAAGGCCAGTCCCCATGCGAGTTCCTCTGGGGATTCCTCTCCCGTCGATGCCGGGGCCTAAGACCTTGTGTGGAGTCGGGGCCGGAACCTGAGGATTCCTCTCCAGTGCTGACATGGATCATGGGGTACTTCTGGAGTCTCCCCAGGGGAGTCAGTCCTCGTCTCGAATGCGGGCATGCACTTGGGCTTTCCTCCAGAGCGGCAGCGGCAGTGTCACGCAGTCCGCCGCATGGATCAAAGGATCTATGGTTTTCCCTCGAGTCTTTCCCACGAGGCTTTCCCACGAGGCTTTCCCACAGGGCTGTCCCATGTGCACACGTGGTGGGAGTCGATCCTCGGCTTGAACGTCAAGGCAGTGCAGGGAAAACAGGTTCCTCTGGAATGGACTGACACATCTGGGGGACTCTTGGAATGGTGGCATTACCCTGGAGTTCCTCTCGCCTTTCCTGTGGAGAGCGCCTCCTCTTGAGATGCGACGGGAACGCCGGGAATTCTTTCCCTACGAAACAGGGAAAGGATCCCTCATCTCGAGCTTGGAGGCGGAAATGGGGCTCCCCTGGATGTGTGCGGGACACCACGTGCTTCCTCTCGAGTGCAGACGGGTATGTCGGGGAACTTCTTGAGTTGCAGCAAGGGTGTGAAGGACCCTTTGGAAGTTCCAGTGGTTAGATGTGATTGGCCTCGAGAAGCCTCAGCGGAAATGGGCCTCATCTCGCCTGGAGGGCAAAACCTCCTGGATTTTCTCGAGTTGCGGCAGGTGCTCTCGACTTACGACGGGGACCTCAGGGAACCGCTCTGGTGGCCTCAGGAAAGGCCAGTCATCATGCGAGTTCCTCGGGGGCCTCTCGGGATTCCTCTCCCGTCGATGCCGGGGCCTAAGACCTTGTGTGGAGTCGGGGCCGGAACCTGAGGATTCCTCTCCAGTGCTGACATGGATCTTGGGGTACTTCTGGAGTCTCCCCAGGGGAGTCAGTCCTCGTCTCGAATGCGGGCATGCACTTGCGCTTTCCTCCAGAGCGGTAGCAACAGTGTCACGCAGTCCTCCGCGTGCATCAAAGGATCTATGGTTTTCACTCGAGTCTGTCCCACGAGGCTTTCCCACGAGGCTTTCCCACAGGGCTGTCCCACGTGCACACGTGGTGGGAGTCGATCCTCGGCTTGAACGTCAAGGCAGTGGAGGGAAAACAGGTTCCTCTGGAATGGACTGACACATCTGGGGGACTCTTGGAATGGTGGCATGACCCTGGAGTTCCTCTCGCCTTTCCTGTGGAGAGCGCCTCCTCTTGAGATGCGACGGGAACGCCGGGAATTCTTTCCCTACGAAACAGGGAAAGGATCCCTCATCTCGAGCTAGGAGTCGGAAACGGGGCTCCCCTGGATGTGTGCGGGACCCTCGTGCTTCCTCTCTCGAGGGGAGACGGGTATGTCGGGGATCTTCTTGAGTTGCAGTAAGGGTGTGAAGGACCCTTTGGAAGTTCCAGTGGTTAGATGTGATTAGCCTCGAGAAGTCTCAGCGGAAATGGGCCTCATCTCGCCTGGAGGGCAAAACCTCCTGGATTTTCTCGAGTTGCGGCAGGTGCTCTCGACTTACGACGGGGACCTCGGGTACCCGCTCTGGTGGCCTCAAGAAAGGCCAGTCCGCATGCGAGTTCCTTGGGGGCATCTTGGGATTCCTCTACCGTCGATGCCTGGGCCTAAGACCTTGTGTGGAGTCGGGGCCGGAACCTGAGGATTCCTCTCCAGTGCTGACATGGATCTTGGGGTACTTCTGGAGTCTCCCCAGGGGAGTCAGTCCTCGTCTCGAATGCGGGCATGCACTTGCGCTTTCCTCCAGAGCGGTAGCAGCAGTGTCACTCAGTCCGCCTCGTGGATCAAAGGATCTATGGTTTTCCCTCGAGTCTTTCCCACGAGGCTTTCCCACGAGGCTTTCCCACAGGGCTGTCCCACGTGCACACGTGGTGGGAGTCGATCCTCGGCTTGAACGTCAAGGCAGTGCAGGGAAAACAGGTTCCTCTGGAATGGACTGACACATCTGGGGGACTCTTGGAATGGTGGCACGACCCTGGAGTTCCTCTCGCCTTTCCTGTGGAGAGCGCCTCCTTTTGAGATGCGACGGAACGCCTGGAATTCTTTCCCTACGAAACAGGGAAAGGATCCCTCATCTCGAGCTAGGAGGCGGAAACGGGGTTTCCCTGGATGTGTTCGGGACCCTCGTGCTTCCTCTCGAGTGGAGACGGGTATGTCGGGGAACTTCTTGAGTTGCAGCAATGGTCTGAAGGACCCTTTGGAAGTTCCAGTGGTTAGATGTGATTAGCCTCGAGAAGCCTCAGCGGAAATGGGCCTCATCTCGCCTGGAGGGCAAAAACTCCTGGATTTTCTCGAGTTGCGGCAGGTGCTCTCGACTTACGACGGGGACCTCAGGGACCCGCTCTGGTGGCCTCAGGAAAGGCCAGTCCCCATGCGAGTTCCTAGGGGGCCTCTCGGGATTCCTCTCCCGTCGATGCCGGGTCCTACGACCTTGTGTGGAGTCGGGGCCCGAACGTGAGGACTCCTCTCCAGTGCTGACATGGATCTTGGGGTACTTCTGGAGTCTCCCCAGGGGAGTCAGTCCTCGTCTCGAATGCGGGCATGCACTTGCGCTTTCCTCCAGAGCGGTAGCAGCAGTGTCACGCAGTCCGCCGCGTGCATCAAAGGATCTATGGTTTTCCCTCGAGTCTTTCCCACGAGGCTTTCCCACGAGGCTTTCCCACAGGGCTGTCTAACGTGCAAACGTTGTGCGAGTCGATCTTCGGCTTGAACGTCAAGGCAGTGCAGGGAAAACAGGTTCCTCTGGAATGGACTGACACATCTGGGGGACCTTTGGAATGGTGGCACGACCCTGGAGTTCCTCTCGCCTTTCCTGTGGAGAGCGACTCCTCTTGAGATGCGACGGGAACGCCGGGAATTCTTTCCCTACGAAACAGGGAAAGGATCCCTCATCTCGAGCTAGGAGGCGAAAACGGGGCTCCCCTGGATGTGTGCGGGACACCACGTGCTTCCTCTCGTGTGGAGACGGGTATGTCGGGGAACTTCTTGAGTTGCAGCAAGGGTGTGAAGGACCCTTTGGAAGTTCCAGTGGTTAGATGTGATTGGCCTCGAGAAGCCTCAGCGGAAATGGGCCTCATCTCGCCTGGAGGGCAAAACCTCCTGGATTTTCTCGAGTTGCGGCAGGTGCTCTCGACTTACGACGAGGACCTCAGGGACCCGCTCTGGTGGCCTCAGGAAAGGCCAGTCCCCATGGGAGTTCCTCTGGGGATTCCTCTCCCGTCGATGCCGGGGCCTAAGACCTTGTGTGGAGTCGGGTCCGGAACCTGAGGATTCCTCTCCAGTGCTGACATGGATCTTGGGGTACTTCTGGAGTCTCCCCAGGGGAGTCAGTCCTCGTCTCGAATGCGGGCATGCACTTGCGCTTTCCTCCAGACCGGGAGCAGCAGTGTCACGCAGTCCGCCGCGTGGATCAAAGGATCTATGGTTTTCCCTCGAGTCTTTCCCACGAGGCTTTCCCACGAGGCTTTCCCACAGGGCTGTCCCATGTGCACACGTGGTGGGAGTCGATCCTCGGCTTGAACGTCAAGGCAGTGCAGGGAAAACAGGTTCCTCTGGAATTGACTGACACATCTGGGCGACTCCTGGAATGGTGGCACGACCCTGGAGTTCCTCTCGCATTTCCTGTGGAGAGCGCCTCCTCTTGAGATGCGACGGGAACGCCGGGAATTCTTTCCCTACGAAACAGGGAAAGGATCCCTCATCTCGAGCTAGGAGGCGGAAACGGGGCTCCCCTGGATGTGTGCGGGACCCTCGTGCTTCCTCTCGAGTGGAGACGGGTATGTCGGGGAACTTCTTGAGTTGCAGCAAGGGTGTGAAGGACCCTTTGGAATTTCCAGTGGTTAGACGTGATTAGCCTCGAGAAGCCTCAGCGGAAATGGGCCTCATCTCGCCTGGAGGGCAAAACCTCCTGGATTTTCTCGAGTTGCGGCAGGTGCTCTCGACTTACGACGGGGACCTCAGGGACCCGCTCTGGTGGCCTCAGGAAAGGCCAGTCCCCATGCGAGTTCCTCGGGGGCCTCTCGGGATTCCTCTCCCGTCGATGCCGGGGCCTAAGACCTTGTGTGGAGTCGGGGCCGGAACCTGAGGATTCCTCTCCAGTGCTGACATGGATCTTGGGGTACTTCTGGAGTCTCCCCAGGGGAGTCAGTCCTCGTCTCGAATGCGGGCATGCACTTGCGCTTTCCTCCAGAGCGGTAGCAACAGTGTCACGCAGTCCGCCGCGTGCATCAAAGGATCTATGGTTTTCACTCGAGTCTGTCCCACGAGGCTTTCCCACGAGGCTTTCCCACAGGGCTGTCCCACGTGCACACGTGGTGGGAGTCGATCCTCGGCTTGAACGTCAAGGCAGTGGAGGGAAAACAGGTTCCTCTGGAATGGACTGACACATCTGGGGGACTCTTGGAATGGTGGCATGACCCTGGAGTTCCTCTCGCCTTTCCTGTGGAGAGCGCCTCCTCTTGAGATGTGACGGGAACGCCGGGAATTCTTTCCCTACGAAACAGGGAAAGGATCCCTCATCTCGAGCTAGGAGTCGGAAACGGGGCTCCCCTGGATGTGTGCGGGACCCTCGTGCTTCCTCTCTCGAGGGGAGACGGGTATGTCGGGGATCTTCTTGAGTTGCAGTAAGGGTGTGAAGGACCCTTTGGAAGTTCCAGTGGTTAGATGTGATTAGCCTCGAGAAGTCTCAGCGGAAATGGGCCTCATCTCGCCTGGAGGGCAAAACCTCCTGGATTTTCTCGAGTTGCGGCAGGTGCTCTCGACTTACGACGGGGACCTCGGGTACCCGCTCTGGTGGCCTCAAGAAAGGCCAGTCCGCATGCGAGTTCCTTGGGGGCATCTTGGGATTCCTCTACCGTCGATGCCTGGGCCTAAGACCTTGTGTGGAGTCGGGGCCGGAACCTGAGGATTCCTCTCCAGTGCTGACATGGATCTTGGGGTACTTCTGGAGTCTCCCCAGGGGAGTCAGTCCTCGTCTTGAATGCGGGCATGCACTTGCGCTTTCCTCCAGAGCGGTAGCAGCAGTGTCACTCAGTCCGCCTCGTGGATCAAAGGATCTATGGTTTTCCCTCGAGTCTTTCCCACGAGGCTTTCCCACGAGGCTTTCCCACAGGGCTGTCCCACGTGCACACGTGGTGGGAGTCGATCCTCGGCTTGAACGTCAAGGCAGTGCAGGGAAAACAGGTTCCTCTGGAATGGACTGACACATCTGGGGGACTCTTGGAATGGTGGCACGACCCTGGAGTTCCTCTCGCCTTTCCTGTGGAGAGCGCCTCCTTTTGAGATGCGACGGAACGCCTGGAATTCTTTCCCTACGAAACAGGGAAAGGATCCCTCATCTCGAGCTAGGAGGCGGAAACGGGGTTTCCCTGGATGTGTTCGGGACCCTCGTGCTTCCTCTCGAGTGGAGACGGGTATGTCGGGGAACTTCTTGAGTTGCAGCAATGGTCTGAAGGACCCTTTGGAAGTTCCAGTGGTTAGATGTGATTAGCCTCGAGAAGCCTCAGCGGAAATGGGCCTCATCTCGCCTGGAGGGCAAAAACTCCTGGATTTTCTCGAGTTGCGGCAGGTGCTCTCGACTTACGACGGGGACCTCAGGGACCCGCTCTGGTGGCCTCAGGAAAGGCCAGTCCCCATGCGAGTTCCTAGGGGGCCTCTCGGGATTCCTCTCCCGTCGATGCCGGGGCCTACGACCTTGTGTGGAGTCGGGGCCCGAACGTGAGGACTCCTCTCCAGTGCTGACATGGATCTTGGGGTACTTCTGGAGTCTCCCCAGGGGAGTCAGTCCTCGTCTCGAATGCGGGCATGCACTTGCGCTTTCCTCCAGAGCGGTAGCAGCAGTGTCACGCAGTCCGCCGCGTGCATCAAAGGATCTATGGTTTTCCCTCGAGTCTTTCCCACGAGGCTTTCCCACGAGGCTTTCCCACAGGGCTGTCTAACGTGCAAACGTTGTGCGAGTCGATCTTCGGCTTGAACGTCAAGGCAGTGCAGGGAAAACAGGTTGCTCTGGAATGGACTGACACATCTGGGGGACCTTTGGAATGGTGGCACGACCCTGGAGTTCCTCTCGCCTTTCCTGTGGAGAGCGACTCCTCTTGAGATGCGACGGGAACGCCGGGAATTCTTTCCCTACGAAACAGGGAAAGGATCCCTCATCTCGAGCTAGGAGGCGGAAACGGGGCTCCCCTGGATGTGTGCGGGACACCACGTGCTTCCTCTCGTGTGGAGACGGGTATGTCGGGGAACTTCTTGAGTTGCAGCAAGGGTGTGAAGGACCCTTTGGAAGTTCCAGTGGTTAGATGTGATTGGCCTCGAGAAGCCTCAGCGGAAATGGGCCTCATCTCGCCTGGAGGGCAAAACCTCCTGGATTTTCTCGAGTTGCGGCAGGTGCTCTCGACTTACGACGAGGACCTCAGGGACCCGCTCTGGTGGCCTCAGGAAAGGCCAGTCCCCATGGGAGTTCCTCTGGGGATTCCTCTCCCGTCGATGCCGGGGCCTAAGACCTTGTGTGGAGTCGGGGCCGGAACCTGAGGATTCCTCTCCAGTGCTGACATGGATCTTGGGGTACTTCTGGAGTCTCCCCAGGGGAGTCAGTCCTCGTCTCGAATGCGGGCATGCACTTGCGCTTTCCTCCAGACCGGGAGCAGCAGTGTCACGCAGTCCGCCGCGTGGATCAAAGGATCTATGGTTTTCCCTCGAGTCTTTCCCACGAGGCTTTCCCACGAGGCTTTCCCACAGGGCTGTCCCATGTGCACACGTGGTGGGAGTCGATCCTCGGCTTGAACGTCAAGGCAGTGCAGGGAAAACAGGTTCCTCTGGAATTGACTGACACATCTGGGCGACTCCTGGAATGGTGGCACGACCCTGGAGTTTCTCTCGCATTTCCTGTGGAGAGCGCCTCCTCTTGAGATGCGACGGGAACGCCGGGAATTCTTTCCCTACGAAACAGGGAAAGGATCCCTCATCTCGAGCTAGGAGGCGGAAACGGGGCTCCCCTGGATGTGTGCGGGACCCTCGTGCTTCCTCTCGAGTGGAGACGGGTATGTCGGGGAACTTCTTGAGTTGCAGCAAGGGTGTGAAGGACCCTTTGGAATTTCCAGTGGTTAGACGTGATTAGCCTCGAGAAGCCTCAGCGGAAATGGGCCTCATCTCGCCTGGAGGGCAAAACCTCCTGGATTTTCTCGAGTTGCGGCAGGTGCTCTCGACTTACGACGGGGACCTCACGGACCCGCTCTGGTGGCTTCAGGAAAGGCCAGTCCCCATGCGAGTTCCTCCGGGGCCTCTCGAGATTCCTCTCCCGTCGATGCCGGGGCCTAAGACCTTGTGTGGAGTCGGGGCCGGAACCTGAGGATTCCTCTCCAGTGCTGACATGGATCTTGGGGTACTTCTGGAGTCTTCCTAGGGGAGTCAGTCCTCGTCTCGAATGCGGGCATGCACTTGTGCTTTCCTCCAGAGCGGTAGCAGCAGTGTCACGCAGTGCTCCGCGTGGATCAAAGTGTCTATGGTTTTCCCTCGTGTCTTTCCCACGAAGCTTTCCCCCGAGACTTTCCCAAAGGGCTGTCCCACGTGCACACGTGGTGGGAGTGGATCCTCGGCTTGAACGTCAAGGCAGTGCAGGGAAAACAGGTTCCTCTGGAATGGACTGACACATCTGGGGGACTCTTGGAATGGTGGCACGACCCTGGAGTTCCTCTCGCCTTTCCTGTGGAGAGCGCCTCCTCTTGAGATGCGACGGGAACGCCGGGAATTCTTTCCCTACGAAACAGGGAAAGGATCCCTCATCTCGAGCAAGTAGGCGGAAACGGGGCTCCCCTGGATGTGTGCGGGACACCACGTGCTTGCTATCGAGTGGAGACGGGTATGTCGGGGAACTTCTTGAGTTGCAGCAAGGGTGTGAAAGACCCTTTGGAAGTTCCAGTGGTTAGACGTGATTAGCCTCGAGAAGCCTCAGCGGAAATGGGCCTCATCTCGCCTGGAGGGCAAAACCTCCTGGATTTTCTCGAGTTGCGGCAGGTGCTCTCGACTTACGACGGGGACCTCACGGACCCGCTCTGGTGGCCTCAGGAAAGGCCAGTCCCCATGCGAGTTCCTCGGGGGCCTCTCGGGATTCCTCTCCCGTCGATGCCGGGGCCGAAGACCTTGTGTGGAGTCGGGGCCGGAAACTGAGGATTCCTCTCCAGTGCTGACATGGATCTTGGGGTACTTCTGGAGTCTCCCCAGGGGAGTCAGTCCTCGTCTCGAATGCGGGCATGCACTTGCGCTTTCCTCCAGAGCGGTAGCAGCAGTGTCACGCAGTCCGCCGCGTGGATCAAAGGATCTATGGTTTTCCTTCGAGTCTTTCTCACCAGGCTTTCCCACGAGGCTTTCCCTCAGGGCTGTCCCACGTGCACACGTGGTGGGAGTCGATCCTCGGCTTGAACGTCAAGGCAGTGCAGGGAAAACAGGTTCCTCTGGAATGGACTGACACATCTGGGGACTCTTGGAATGGTGGCACGACCCTGGAGTTCCTCTCGCCTTTCCTGTGGAGAGCGCCTCCTCTTGAGATGCGACGGGAACGCCGGGAATTCTTTCCCTACGAAACAGGGAAAGGATCCCTCATCTCGAGCTAGGAGGCGGAAACGGGGCTCCCCTGGATGTGTGCGGGACCCACGTGCTTCCTCTCGAGTGCAGACGGGTATGTCGGGGAACTTCTTGAGTTGCAGCAAGGGTGTGAAGGACCCTTTGGAAGTTCCAGTGGTTAGACGTGATTAGCCTCGAGAAGCCTCAGCGGAAATGGGCCTCATCTCGCCTGGAGGGCAAAACCTCCTGGATTTTCTCGAGTTGCGGCAGGTGCTCTCGACTTACCACGGGCACCTCAGGGACCCGCTCTGGTGGCCTCAGGAAAGGCCAGTCCCCATGCGAGTTCCTCGGGGGCCTCTCGGGATTCCTCTCCCGTCGATGCCGGGTCCTAAGACCTTGTGTGGAGTCGGGGCCGGAACCTGAGGATTCCTCTCCAGTGCTGACATGGATCTTGGGGTACTTCTGGAGTCTCCCCAGGGGAGTCAGTCCTCGTCTCGAATGCGGGCATGCACTTGCGCTTTCCTCCAGAGCGGTAGCAGCAGTGTCACGCAGTCCGCCGCGTGGATCAAAGGATGTATGGTTTTCCCTCGAGTCTTTCCCACGAGGCTTTCCCACGAGGCTTTCCCACAGGGCTGTCCCACGTGCACACCTGGTGGGACTCGATCCTCGGCTTGAACGTCAAGGCAGTGCAGGGAAAACAGGTTCCTCTGGAATGGACTGACACATCTGGGGGACTCTTGGAATGGTGGCACGACCCTGGAGTTCCTCTCGCCTTTCCTGTGGAGAGCGCCTCCTCTTGAGATGCGACGGGAACGCCGGGAATTCGTTCCCTACGAAACAGGGAAAGGATCCCTCATCTCGAGCTAGGAGGCAGAAACGGGGCTCCCCTGGATGTGTGCGGGACCCACGTGCTTCCTCTCGAGTGGAGACGGGTATGTCTGTGAACTTCTTGAGTTGCAGCAAGGGTGTGAAGGACCCTTTGGAAGTTCCAGTGGTTAGACGTGATTAGCCTCGAGAAGCCTCAGCGGAAATGGGCCTCATCTCGCCTGGAGGGCAAAACCTCCTGGATTTTCTCGAGTGGCGGCAGGTGCTCTCGACTTACGACAGGGACCTCAGGGACCCGCTCTGGTGGCCTCAGGAAAGGCCAGTCCCCATGCGAGTTCCTCTGGGGCCTCTCGGGATTCCTCTCCCGTCGATGCCGGGGCCTAAGACCTTGTGTGGAGTCGGGGCCGGAACCTGAGGATTCCTCTTCAGTGCTGACATGGATCTTGGGGTACTTCTGGAGTCTCCCCAGGGGAGTCAGTCCTCGTCTCGAATGCGGGCATGCACTTACGCTTTCCTCCAGAGCGGTAGCAGCAGTGTCACGCAGTCCGCCGCGTGGATCAAAGGATCTATGGTTTTCCCTCGAGTCTTTCCCACGAGGCTTTCCCACGAGGCTTTCCCACAGGGCTGTCCCACGTGCACACGTGGTGGGAGTCGATCCTCGGCTTGAAAGTCAAGGCAGTGCAGGGAAAACAGGTTCCTCTGGAATGGACTGACACATCTGGGGGACTCTTGGAATGGTGGCACGACCCTGGAGTTCCTCTCGCCTTTCCTGTGGAGAGCGCCTCCTCTTGAGATGCGACGGGAAAGCCGGGAATTCTTTCCATACGAAACAGGGAAAGGATCCCTCATCTCGAGCTAGGAGGCGGAAACGGGGCTCCCCTGGATGTGTGCGGGACACCACGTGCTTCCTCTCGAGTGGAGACGGGTATGTCGGGGAACTTCTTGAGTTGCAGCAAGGGTGTGAAGGACCCTTTGCAAGTTCCAGTGGTTAGATGTGATTGGCCTCGAGAAGCCTCAGCGGAAATGGGCCTCATCTCGCCTGGAGGGCAAAACCACCTGGATTTTCTCGAGTTGCGTCAGGTGCTCTCGACTTACGACGGGGACCTCAGGGAACCGCTCTGGTGGCCTCAGGAAAGGCCAGTCCCCATGCGAGTTCCTCGGGGGCCTCTCGGGATTCCTCTCCCGTCGATGCCGGGGCCTAAGACCTTTTGTGGAGTCGGGGCCGGAACCTGAGGATTCCTCTCCAGTGCTGACATGGATCTTGGGCAACTTCTGGAGTCTCCCCAGGGGAGTCAGTCCTCGTCTCGAATGCGGGCATGCACTTGCGCTTTCCTCCAGAGCGGTAGCAGCAGTGTCACGCAGTCCGCCGCGTGGATCAAAGGATCTATGTTTTTCCGTCGAGTCTTTCCCACGAGGCTTTCCCACGAGGCTTTCCCACAGGGCTGTCCCACGTGCACACGTGGTGGGAGTCGATCCTCGGCTTGAACGTCAAGGCAGTGCAGGGAAAACAGGTTCGTCTGGAATGGACTGACACATCTGGGGGACTCTTGGAATGGTGGCATGACCCTGGAGTTCCTCTCGCCTTTCCTGTGGAGAGCGCCTCCTCTTGAGATGCGACGGGAACGCCGGGAATTCTTTCCCTACGAAACAGGGAAAGGATCCCTCATCTCGAGCTAGGAGGCGGAAACGGGGCTCCCCTGGATGTGTGCGGGACCCCACGTGCTTCCTCTCGAGTGGAGACGGGTATGTCGGGGAACTTCTTGAGTTGCAGCAATGGTGTGAAGGACCCTTTGGAAGTTCCAGTGGTTAGATGTGATTGGCCTCGAGAAGCCTCAGCGGAAATGGGCCTCATCTCGCCTGGAGGGCAAAACCACCTGGATTTTCTCCAGTTGCGGCAGGTGCTCTCGACTTACGACGGGGACCTCAGGGAACCGCTCTGGTGGCCTCAGGAAAGGCCAGTCCCCATGCGAGTTCCTCGGGGGCCTCTCGGGATTCCTCTCCCGTCGATGCCGGGGCCTAAGACCTTGTGTGGAGTCGGGGCCGGAACCTGAGGATTCCTCTCCAGTGCTGACATGGATCTTGGGGTACTTCTGGAGTCTCCCCAGGGGAGTCAGTCCTCGTCTCGAATGCGGGCATGCACTTGCGCTTTCCTCCAGAGCGGTAGCAGCAGTGTCACGCAGTCCGCCGCGTGGATCAAAGGATCTATGTTTTTCCGTCGAGTCTTTCCCACGAGGCTTTCCCACGAGGCTTTCCCACAGGGCTGTCCCACGTGCACACGTGTTGGGAGTCGATCCTCGGCTTGAACGTCAAGGCAGTGCAGGGAAAACAGGTTCCTCTGGAATGGACTGACACATCTGGGGGACTCTTGGAATGGTGGCATGACCCTGGAGTTCCTCTCGCCTTTCCTGTGGAGAGCGCCTCCTCTTGAGATGCGACGGGAACGCCGGGAATTCTTTCCCTACGAAACAGGGAAAGGATCCCTCATCTCGAGCTAGGAGGAGGAAACGGGGCTCCCCTGGATGTGAGCGGGACACCACGTGCTTCCTCTCGAGTGCAGACGGGTATGTCGGGGAACTTCTTGAGTTGCAGCAAGGGTGTGAAGGACCCTTTGGAAGTTCCAGTGGTTAGATGTGATTGGCCTCGAGAAGCCTCAGCGGAAATGGGCCTCATCTCGCCTGGAGGGCAAAACCTCCTGGATTTTCTCGAGTTGCGGCAGGTGCTCTCGACTTACGACGGGGACCTCAGGGACCCGCTCTGGTGGCCTCAGGAACGGCCAGTCCCCATGCGAGTTCCTCGGGGGCCTCTCGGGATTCCTCTCCCGTCGATCCCGGGGCCTAAGACCTTGTGTGGAGTCGGGGCCGGAACCTGAGGATTCCTCTCCAGTGCTGACATGGATCTTGGGGTACTTCTGGAGTCTCCCCAGGGGAGTCAGTCCTTGTCTCGAATGCGGGCATGCACTTGGGCTTTCCTCCAGAGCGGCAGCGGCAGTGTCACGCAGTCCGCCGCATGGATCAAAGGATCTATGGTTTTCCCTCGAGTCTTTCCCACGAGGCTTTCCCACGAGGCTTTCGCACAGGGCTGTCCCACGTGCACACGTGGTGGGAGTCGATCCTCGGCTTGAACGTCAAGGCAGTGCAGGGAAAACAGGTTCCTCTGGAATGGACTGACACATCTGGGGGACTCTTGGAATGGTGGCACGACCCTGCAGTTCCTCTCGCCTTTCCTGTGGAGAGCGCCTCCTCTTGAGATGCGACGGGAACGCCGGGAATTCTTTCCCTACGAAACAGGGAAAGGATCCCTCATCTCGAGCTAGGAGGCGGAAACGGGGCTCCCCTGGATGTGTGCGGGACCCCACGTGCTTGCTATCGAGTGAAGACGGGTATGTCGGGGACCTTCTTGAGTTGCAGCAAGGGTGTGAAGGACGCTTTGGAAGTTCCAGAGGTTAGACGTGATTGACCTCGAGAAGCCTGAGCGGAAATGGGCCTCATCTCGCCTGGAGGGCAAAACCTCCTGGATTTTCTCGAGTTGCGGCAGGTGCTCTCGACTTACGACGAGGACCTCAGGGACCCGCTCTGGTGGCCTCAGGAAAAGCCAGTCCCCATGCGAGTTCCTCTGGGGATTCCACTCCCGTCGATGCCGGGGCCTAAGACCTTGTGTGGAGTCGGGGCCGGAACCTGAGGATTCCTCTCCAGTGCTGACATGGATCTTGGGGTATTTCTGTAGTCTCCCCAGGGGAGTCAGTCCTCGTCTCGAATGCGGGCATGCACTTGGGCTTTCCTCCAGAGCGGCAGCGGCAGTGTCACGCAGTCCGCCGCATGGATCAAAGGATCTATGGTTTTCCCTCGAGTCTTTCCCACGAGGCTTTCACACGAGGCTTTCCCACAGGGCTGTCCCACGTGCACACGTGGTGGGAGTCGATCCTCGGCATGAACGTCAAGGCAGTGCATGGAAAACAGGTTCCTCTGGAATGGACTGACACATCTGGGGGACTCTTGGAATGGTGGCACGACCCTGGAGTTCCTCTCGCCTTTCCTGTGGAGAGCGCCTCCTCTTGAGATGCGACGGGAACGCCGGGAATTCTTTCCCTACGAAACAGGGAAAGGATCCCTCATCTCGAGCTAGGAGGCGGAAACGGGGCTCCCCTGGATGTGGGCGGGACACCACGTGCTTCCTCTCGAGTGGAGACGGGTATGTCGGGGAACTTCTTGAGTTGCAGCAAGGGTGTGAAGGACCCTTTGGAAGTTCCAGTGGTTAGATGTGATTAGCCTAGAGAAGCCTCAGCGGAAATGGGCCTCATCTCGCCTGGAGGGCAAAACCTCCTGGATTTTCTCGAGTTGCGGCAGGTGCTCTCGACTTACGACGGGGACCTCAGGGACCCGCTCTGGTGGCCTCAGGACAGGCCAGTCCCCATGCGAGTTCCTCGGGGGCCTCTCGGGATTCCTCTCCCGTCGATGCCGGGGCCTAAGACCTTGTGTGGAGTCGGGGCCGGAACCTGAGGATTCCTCTCCAGTGCTGACATGGATCTTGGGGTATTTCTGGAGTCTCCCCAGGGGAGTCAGTCCTCTTCTCGAATGCGGGCATGCACTTGCGCTTTCCTCCAGAGCGGTAGCAGCAGTGTCACGCAGTCCGCCGCGTGGATCAAAGGATCTATGGTTTTCCCTCGAGTCTTTCCCACGAGGCTTTCCCACGAGGCTTTCCCACAGGGCTGTCCCACGTGCACACGTGGTGGGAGTCGATCCTCGGCTTGAACGTCAAGGCAGTGCAGGGAAAACAGGTTCCTCAGGAATGGACTGACAAATCTGGCGGACTCTTGGAATGGTGTCACGACCCTGGAGTTCCTCTCGCCTTTCCTGTGGAGAGCGCCTCCTCTTGAGATGCGACGGGAACGCCGGGAATTCTTTCCCTACGAAACAGGGAAAGGATCCCTCATCTCGAGCTAGGAGGCGGAAACGGGCTCCCCTGGATGTGTGCGGGACCCCACGTGCTTCCTCTCGAGTGGAGACGGGTATGTCGGGGAACTTCTTGAGTTGCAGCAATGGTGTGAAGGACCCTTTGGAAGTTCCAGTGGTTAGATGTGATTGGCCTCGAGAAGGCTCAGCGGAAATGGGCCTCATCTCGCCTGGAGGGCAAAACCTCCTGGATTTTCTCGAGTTGCGGCAGGTGCTCTCGACTTATGACGGGGACGTCAGGGACCCGCTCTGGTGGCCTCAGGAAAGGCCAGTCCCCATGCGAGTTCCTCGGGGGCTCTCGGGATTCCTCTCCCGTCGATTCCGGGGCCTAAGACCTTGTGTGGAGTCGGGGCCGGAACCTGAGGATTACTCTCCAGTGCTGACATGAATCTTGGGGTACTTCTGGAGTCTCCCCAGGGGAGTCAGTCCTCGTCTCGAATGCGGGCATGCACTTGCGCTTTCCTCCAGAGCGGTAGCAGCAGTGTCACGCAGTCCGCCGCGTGGATCAAAGGATCTATGGTTTTCCCTCGAGTCTTTCCCACGAGGCTTTCCCACGAGGCTTTCCCACAGGGATGTCCCACGTGCACACGTGGTGGGAGTCGATCCTCTGCATGAACGTCAAGGCAGTGCAGGGAAAACAGGTTCCTCTGGAATGGACTGACACATCTGGGGGACTCTTGGAATGGTGGCACGACCCTGGAGTTCCTCTCGCCTTTCCTGTGGAGAGCGCCTCCTCTTGAGATGCGACGGGAACGCCGGGAATTCTTTCCCTACGAAACAGGGAAAGGATCCCTCATCTCGAGCTAGGAGGCGGAAACGGGGCTCCCCTGGATGTGTGCGGGACCCCACGTGCTTCCTCTCGAGTGGAGACGGGTATGTCGGGGAACTTCTTGAGTTGCAGCAATGGTGTGAAGGACCCTTTGTAAGTTCCAGTGGTTAGATGTGATTGGCCTCGAGAAGCCTCAGCGGAAATGGGCCTCATCTCGCCTGGAGGGCAAAACCTCCTGGATTTTCTCGAATTGCGGCAGGTGCTCTCGACTTACGACGGGGACGTCAGGGACCCGCTCTGGTGGCCTCAGGAAAGGCCAGTCCCCTTGCGAGTTCCTCGGGGGCCTCTCGGGATTCCTCTCCCGTTGATGCCGGGGCCTAAGACCTTGTGTGGAGTCGGGGCCGGAACCTGAGGATTCCTCTCCAGTGCTGACATGGATCTTGGGGTACTTCTGGAGTCTCCCCAGGGGAGTCAGTCCTCGTCTCGAATGCGGGCATGTACTTGCGCTTTCCTCCAGAGCGGTAGCAGCAGTGTCACGCAGTCCGCCACGTGGATCAAAGGATCTATGGTTTTCCCTCGAGTCTTTCCCACGAGGCTTTCCCACGAGGCTTTCCCACAGGGCTGTCCCACGTGCACACGTGGTGGGAGTCGATCCTCGGCTTGAACGTCAAGGCAGTGCAGGGAAAACAGGTTCCTCTGGAATGGACTGACACATCTGGGGGACTCTTGGAATGGTGGCACGACCCTGGAGTTCCTCTCGCCTTTCCTGTGGAGAGCGCCTCCTCTTGAGATGCGACGGGAACGCCGGGAATTCTTTCCCTACGAAACAGGGAAAGGATCCCTCATCTCGAGCTAGGAGTCGGAAACGGAGCACCCCTGGATGTGTGCGGGGCCCCACGTGCTTCCTCTCGAGTGGAGACGGGTATGTCGGGGAACTTCTTGAGTTGCAGCAATGGTGTGAAGGACCCTTTGGAAGTTCCAGTGGTTAGATGTGATTGGCCTCGAGAAGCCTCAGCGGAAATGGGCCTCATCTCGCCTGGAGGGCAAAACCTCCTGGATTTTCTCGAGTTGCGGCAGGTCCTCTCGACTTACGACGGGGACCTCAGGGAACCGCTCTGGTGGCCTCAGGAAAGGCCAGTCCCCATGCGAGTTCCACGGGGGCCTCTCGGGATTCCTCTCCCGTCGATGCCGGGGCCTAAGACCTTGTGTGGAGTCGGGGCCGGAACCTGAGGATTCCTCTCCAGTGCTGACATGGATCTTGGGGTACTTCTGGAGTCTCCCCAGGGGAGTCAGTCCTCGTCTCGAATGCGGGCATGCACTTGCACTTTCCTCCAGAGCGGTAGCAGCAGTGTCACGCAGTCCGCCGCGTGGATCAAAGGATCTATGGTTTTCCCTCGAGTCTTTCCCACGAGGCTTTCCCACGAGGATTTCCCACAGGGCTGTCCCACGTGCACACGTGGTGGGAGTCGATCCTCGGCTTGAACGTCAAGGCAGTGCAGGGAAAACAGGTTCCTCTGGAATGGACTGACACATCTGGGGACTCTTGGAATGGTGTCACGACCCTGGAATTCCTCTCGCCTTTCCTGTGGAGAGCGCCTCCTCTTGAGATGCGACGGGAACGCCGGGAATTCTTTCCCTACGAAACAGGGAAAGGATCCCTCATCTCGAGCTAGGAGGCGGAAACGGGGCTCCCCTGGATGTGTGCGGGACCCACGTGCTTCCTCTCGAGTGGAGACGGGTATGTCGGGGAACTTCTTGAGTTGCAGCAAGGGTGTGAAGGACCCTTTGGAAGTTCCAGTGGTTAGACCTGATTAGCCTCGAGAAGCCTCAGCGGAAATGGGCCTCATCTCGCCTGGAGGGCAAAACCTCCTGGATTTTCTCGAGTTGCGGCAGGTGCTCTCGACTTACGACG
Source organism: Ovis canadensis (assembly GCF_042477335.2). Classification (NCBI taxonomy): domain Eukaryota; kingdom Metazoa; phylum Chordata; class Mammalia; order Artiodactyla; family Bovidae; genus Ovis; species Ovis canadensis. The sequence continues at coordinate 9,069,174 of NC_091252.1, forward strand.
GGGACGTCAGGGACCCGCTCTGGTGGCCTCAGGAAAGGCCAGTCCCCATGCGAGTTCCTCGGGGGCCTCTCGGGATTCCTCTCCCGTCGATGCCGGGGCCTAAGACCTTGTGTGGAGTCGGGGCCGGAACCTGAGGATTCCTCTCCAGTGCTGACATGGATCTTGGGGTACTTCTGGAGTCTCCCCAGGGGAGTCAGTCCTCCTCTCGAACGCGGGCATGCACTTGTGCTTTCCTCCAGAGCGGTAGCAGCAGTGTCACGCAGTCCGCCGCGTGGATCAGAGGATCTATGGTTTTCCCTCGAGTCTTTCCCACGAGGCTTTCCCACGAGGCTTTCCCACAGGGCTGTCCCACGTGCACACGTGGTGGGAGTCGATCCTCGGCTTGAACGTCAAGGCAGTGCAGGGAAAACAGGTTCCTCTGGAATGGACTGACACATCGGGGGGACTCTTGGAATGGTGTCACGACCCTGGAATTCCTCTCGCCTTTCCTGTGGAGAGCGCCTCCTCTTGAGATGCGACGGGAACGCCGGGAATTCTTTCCCTACGAAACAGGGAAAGGATCCCTCATCTCGAGCTAGGAGGCGGAAACGGGGCTCCCCTGGATGTGTGCGGGACCCCACGTGCTTCCTCTCGAGTGGAGACGGGTATGTCGGGGAACTTCTTGAGTTGCAGCAATGGTGTGAAGGAACCTTTGGAAGTTCCAGTGGTTAGATGTGATTGGCCTCGAGAAGCCTCAGCGGAAATGGGCCTCATCTCGCCTGGAGGGCAAAACCTCCTGGATTTTCTCGAATTGCGGCAGGTGCTCTCGACTTACGACGGGGACCTCAGGGACCCGCTCTGGTGGCCTCAGGAAAGGCCAGTCCCCATGCGAGTTCCTCGGGGGCCTCTCGGGATTCCTCTCCCGTCATGCCGGAGCCTAAGACCTTGTGTGGAGTCGGGGCCGGAACCTGAGGATTCCTCTCCAGTGCTGACATGGATCTTGGGGTACTTCTGGAGTCTCCCCAGGGGAGTCAGTCCTCGTCTCGAATGCGGGCATGCACTTGCGCTTTCCTCCAGAGCGGTAGCAGCAGTGTCACGCAGTCCGCCGCGTGGATCAAAGGATCTATGGTTTTCCCTCGAGTCTTTCCCACGAGGCTTTCCCACGAGGCTTTCCCACAGGGCTGTCCCAGGTGCACACGTGGTGGGAGTCGATCCTCGGCTTGAACGTCAAGGCAGTGCAGGGAAAACAGGTTCCTCTGGAATGGACTGACACATCTGGGGGACTCTTGGAATGGTGGCACGACCCTGGAGTTCCTCTCGCCTTTCCTGTGGAGAGCGCCTCCTCTTGAGATGCGACGGGAACGCCGGGAATTCTTTCCCTACGAAACAGGGAAAGGATCCCTCATCTCGAGCTAGGAGGCGGAAACGGAGCACCCCTGGATGTGTGCGGGACCCCACGTGCTTCCTCTCGAGTGGAGACGGGTATGTCGGGGAACTTCTTGAGTTGCAGCAATGGTGTGAAGGACCCTTTGGAAGTTCCAGTGGTTAGATGTGATTGGCCTCGAGAAGCCTCAGCGGAAATGGGCCTCATCTCGCCTGGAGGGCAAAACCTCCTGGATTTTCTCGAGTTGCGGCAGGTCCTCTCGACTTACGACGGGGACCTCAGGGAACCGCTCTGGTGGCCTCAGGAAAGGCCAGTCCCCATGCGAGTTCCACGGGGGCCTCTCGGGATTCCTCTCCCGTCGATGCCGGGGCCTAAGACCTTGTGTGGAGTCGGGGCCGGAACCTGAGGATTCCTCTCCAGTGCTGACATGGATCTTGGGGTACTTCTGGAGTCTCCCCAGGGGAGTCAGTCCTCGTCTCGAATGCGGGCATGCACTTGCGCTTTCCTCCAGAGCGGTAGCAGCAGTGTCATGCAGTCCGCCGCGTGGATCAAAGGATCTATGGTTTTCCCTCGAGTCTTTCCCACGAGGCTTTCCCACGAGGCTTTCCCACAGGGCTGTCCCACGTGCACACGTGGTGGGAGTCGATCCTCGGCTTGAACGTCAAGGCAGTGCAGGGAAAACAGGTTCCTCTGGAATGGACTGACACATCTGGGGGACTCTTGGAATGGTGTCACGACCCTGGAGTTCCTCTCGCCTTTCCTGTGGAGAGCGCCTCCTCTTGAGATGCGACGGGAACGCCGGGAATTCTTTCCCTACGAAACAGGGAAAGGATCCCTCATCTCGAGCTAGGAGGCGGAAACGGGGCTCCCCTGGATGTGTGCGGGACCCCACGTGCTTCCTCTCGAGTGGAGACGGGTATGTCGGGGAACTTCTTGAGTTGCAGCAAGGGTGTGAAGGACCCTTTGGAAGTTCCAGTGGTTAGATGTGATTGGCCTCGAGAAGCCTCAGCGGAAATGGGCCTCATCTCGCCTGGAGGGCAAAACCTCCTGGATTTTCTCGAGTTGCGGCAGGTGCTCTCGACTTACGACGGGGACCTCAGGGACCCGCTCTGGTGGCCTCAGGACAGGCCAGTCCCCATGCGAGTTCCTCGGGGGCCTCTCGGGATTCCTCTCCCGTCGATGCCGGGGCCTAAGACCTTGTGTGGAGTCGGGGCCGGAACCAGAGGATTCCTCTCCAGTGCTGACATGGATCTTGGGGTATTTCTGGAGTCTCCCCAGGGGAGTCAGTCCTCTTCTCGAATGCGGGCATGCACTTGCGCTTTCCTCCAGAGCGGTAGCAGCAGTGTCACGCAGTCCGCCGCGTGGATCAAAGGATCTATGGTTTTCCCTCGAGTCTTTCCCACGAGGCTTTCCCACGAGGCTTTCCCACAGGGCTGTCCCACGTGCACACGTGGTGGGAGTCGATCCTCGGCTTGAACGTCAAGGCAGTGCAGGGAAAACAGGTTCCTCAGGAATGGACTGACAAATCTGGCGGACTCTTGGAATGGTGTCACGACCCTGGAGTTCCTCTCGCCTTTCCTGTGGAGAGCGCCTCCTCTTGAGATGCGACGGGAACGCCGGGAATTCTTTCCCTACGAAACAGGGAAAGGATCCCTCATCTCGAGCTAGGAGGCGGAAACGGGCTCCCCTGGATGTGTGCGGGACCCCACGTGCTTCCTCTCGAGTGGAGACGGGTATGTCGGGGAACTTCTTGAGTTGCAGCAATGGTGTGAAGGACCCTTTGGAAGTTCCAGTGGTTAGATGTGATTGGCCTCGAGAAGGCTCAGCGGAAATGGGCCTCATCTCGCCTGGAGGGCAAAACCTCCTGGATTTTCTCGAGTTGCGGCAGGTGCTCTCGACTTATGACGGGGACGTCAGGGACCCGCTCTGGTGGCCTCAGGAAAGGCCAGTCCCCATGCGAGTTCCTCGGGGGCTCTCGGGATTCCTCTCCCGTCGATTCCGGGGCCTAAGACCTTGTGTGGAGTCGGGGCCGGAACCTGAGGATTACTCTCCAGTGCTGACATGAATCTTGGGGTACTTCTGGAGTCTCCCCAGGGGAGTCAGTCCTCGTCTCGAATGCGGGCATGCACTTGCGCTTTCCTCCAGAGCGGTAGCAGCAGTGTCACGCAGTCCGCCGCGTGGATCAAAGGATCTATGGTTTTCCCTCGAGTCTTTCCCACGAGGCTTTCCCACGAGGCTTTCCCACAGGGATGTCCCACGTGCACACGTGGTGGGAGTCGATCCTCTGCATGAACGTCAAGGCAGTGCAGGGAAAACAGGTACCTCTGGAATGGACTGACACATCTGGGGCACTCTTGGAATGGTGGCACGACCCTGGAGTTCCTCTCGCCTTTCCTGTGGAGAGCGCCTCCTCTTGAGATGCGACGGGAACGCCGGGAATTCTTTCCCTACGAAACAGGGAAAGGATCCCTCATCTCGAGCTAGGAGGCGGAAACGGGGCTCCCCTGGATGTGTGCGGGACCCCACGTGCTTCCTCTCGAGTGGAGACGCGTATGTCGGGGAACTTCTTGAGTTGCAGCAATGGTGTGAAGGACCCTTTGTAAGTTCCAGTGGTTAGATGTGATTGGCCTCGAGAAGCCTCAGCGGAAATGGGCCTCATCTCGCCTGGAGGGCAAAACCTCCTGGATTTTCTCGAATTGCGGCAGGTGCTCTCGACTTACGACGGGGACGTCAGGGACCCGCTCTGGTGGCCTCAGGAAAGGCCAGTCCCCTTGCGAGTTCCTCGGGGGCCTCTCGGGATTCCTCTCCCGTTGATGCCGGGGCCTAAGACCTTGTGTGGAGTCGGGGCCGGAACCTGAGGATTCCTCTCCAGTGCTGACATGGATCTTGGGGTACTTCTGGAGTCTCCCCAGGGGAGTCAGTCCTCGTCTCGAATGCGGGCATGTACTTGCGCTTTCCTCCAGAGCGGTAGCAGCAGTGTCACGCAGTCCGCCGCGTGGATCAAAGGATCTATGGTTTTCCCTCGAGTCTTTCCCACGAGGCTTTCCCACGAGGCTTTCCCACAGGGCTGTCCCACGTGCACACGTGGTGGGAGTCGATCCTCGGCTTGAACGTCAAGGCAGTGCAGGGAAAACAGGTTCCTCTGGAATGGACTGACACATCTGGGGGACTCTTGGAATGGTGGCACGACCCTGGAGTTCCTCTCGCCTTTCCTGTGGAGAGCGCCTCCTCTTGAGATGCGACGGGAACGCCGGGAATTCTTTCCCTACGAAACAGGGAAAGGATCCCTCATCTCGAGCTAGGAGTCGGAAACGGAGCACCCCTGGATGTGTGCGGGACCCCACGTGCTTCCTCTCGAGTGGAGACGGGTATGTCGGGGAACTTCTTGAGTTGCAGCAATGGTGTGAAGGACCCTTTGGAAGTTCCAGTGGTTAGATGTGATTGGCCTCGAGAAGCCTCAGCGGAAATGGGCCTCATCTCGCCTGGAGGGCAAAACCTCCTGGATTTTCTCGAGTTGCGGCAGGTCCTCTCGACTTACAACGGGGACCTCAGGGAACCGCTCTGGTGGCCTCAGGAAAGGCCAGTCCCCATGCGAGTTCCACGGGGGCCTCTCGGGATTCCTCTCCCGTCGATGCCGGGGCCTAAGACCTTGTGTGGAGTCGGGGCCGGAACCTGAGGATTCCTCTCCAGTGCTGACATGGATCTTGGGGTACTTCTGGAGTCTCCCCAGGGGAGTCAGTCCTCGTCTCGAATGCGGGCATGCACTTGCACTTTCCTCCAGAGCGGTAGCAGCAGTGTCACGCAGTCCGCCGCGTGGATCAAAGGATCTATGGTTTTCCCTCGAGTCTTTCCCACGAGGCTTTCCCACGAGGATTTCCCACAGGGCTGTCCCACGTGCACACGTGGTGGGAGTCGATCCTCGGCTTGAACGTCAAGGCAGTGCAGGGAAAACAGGTTCCTCTGGAATGGACTGACACATCTGGGGACTCTTGGAATGGTGTCACGACCCTGGATTTCCTCTCGCCTTTCCTGTGGAGAGCGCCTCCTCTTGAGATGCGACGGGAACGCCGGGAATTCTTTCCCTACAAAACAGGGAAAGGATCCCTCATCTCGAGCTAGGAGGCGGAAACGGGGCTCCCCTGGATGTGTGCGGGACCCACGTGCTTCCTCTCGAGTGGAGACGGGTATGTCGGGGAACTTCTTGAGTTGCAGCAAGGGTGTGAAGGACCCTTTGGAAGTTCCAGTGGTTAGACCTGATTAGCCTCGAGAAGCCTCAGCGGAAATGGGCCTCATCTCGCCTGGAGGGCAAAACCTCCTGGATTTTCTCGAGTTGCGGCAGGTGCTCTCGACTTACGACGGGGACCTCAGGGACCCGCTCTGGTGGCCTCAGGAAAGGCCAGTCCCCATGCGAGTTCCTCGGGGGCCTCTCGGGATTCCTCTCCCGTCGATGCCGGGGCCTAAGACCTTGTGTGGAGTCGGGGCCGGAACCTGAGGATTCCTCTCCAGTGCTGACATGGATCTTGGGGTACTTCTGGAGTCTCCCCAGGGGAGTCAGTCCTCCTCTCGAACGCGGGCATGCACTTGCGCTTTCCTCCAGAGCGGTAGCAGCAGTGTCACGCAGTCCGCCGCGTGGATCAGAGGATCTATGGTTTTCCCTCGAGTCTTTCCCACGAGGCTTTCCCACGAGGCTTTCCCACAGGGCTGTCCCACGTGCACACGTGGTGGGAGTCGATCCTCGGCTTGAACGTCAAGGCAGTGCAGGGAAAACAGGTTCCTCTGGAATGGACTGACACATCGGGGGGACTCTTGGAATGGTGTCACGACCCTGGAATTCCTCTCGCCTTTCCTGTGGAGAGCGCCTCCTCTTGAGATGCGACGGGAACGCCGGGAATTCTTTCCCTACGAAACAGGGAAAGGATCCCTCATCTCGAGCTAGGAGGCGGAAACGGGGCTCCCCTGGATGTGTGCGGGACCCCACGTGCTTCCTCTCGAGTGGAGACGGGTATGTCGGGGAACTTCTTGAGTTGCAGCAATGGTGTGAAGGAACCTTTGGAAGTTCCAGTGGTTAGATGTGATTGGCCTCGAGAAGCCTCAGCGGAAATGGGCCTCATCTCGCCTGGAGGGCAAAACCTCCTGGATTTTCTCGAATTGCGGCAGGTGCTCTCGACTTACGACGGGGACCTCAGGGACCCGCTCTGGTGGCCTCAGGAAAGGCCAGTCCCCATGCGAGTTCCTCGGGGGCCTCTCGGGATTCCTCTCCCGTCATGCCGGAGCCTAAGACCTTGTGTGGAGTCGGGGCCGGAACCTGAGGATTCCTCTCCAGTGCTGACATGGATCTTGGGGTACTTCTGGAGTCTCCCCAGGGGAGTCAGTCCTCGTCTCGAATGTGGGCATGCACTTGCGCTTTCCTCCAGAGCGGTAGCAGCAGTGTCACGCAGTCCGCCGCGTGGATCAAAGGATCTATGGTTTTCCCTCGAGTCTTTCCCACGAGGCTTTCCCACGAGGCTTTCCCACAGGGCTGTCCCAGGTGCACACGTGGTGGGAGTCGATCCTCGGCTTGAACGTCAAGGCAGTGCAGGGAAAACAGGTTCCTCTGGAATGGACTGACACATCTGGGGGACTCTTGGAATGGTGTCAGGACCCTGGAGTTCCTCTCGCCTTTCCTGTGGAGAGCGCCTCCTCTTGAGAAGCGACGGGAATGCCGGGAATTCTTTCCCTACGAAACAGGGAAAGGATCCCTCATCTCGAGCTAGGAGGCGGAAACGGGCTCCCCTGGATGTGTGCGGGACCCCACGTGCTTCCTCTCGAGTGGAGACGGGTATGTCGGGGAACTTCTTGAGTTGCAGCAATGGTGTGAAGGACCCTTTGGAAGTTCCAGTGGTTAGATGTGATTGGCCTCGAGAAGCCTCAGCGGAAATGGGCCTCATCTCGCCTGGAGGGCAAAACCTCCTGGATTTTCTCGAGTTGCGGCAGGTGCTCTCGACTTATGACGGGGACGTCAGGGACCCGCTCTGGTGGCCTCAGGAAAGGCCAGTCCCCATGCGAGTTCCTCGGGGGCTCTCGGGATTCCTCTCCCGTCGATTCCGGGGCCTAAGACCTTGTGTGGAGTCGGGGCCGGAACCTGAGGATTACTCTCCAGTGCTGACATGAATCTTGGGGTACTTCTGGAGTCTCCCCAGGGGAGTCAGTCCTCGTCTCGAATGCGGGCATGCACTTGCGCTTTCCTCCAGAGCGGTAGCAGCAGTGTCACGCAGTCCGCCGCATGGATCAAAGGATCTATGGTTTTCCCTCGAGTCTTTCCCACGAGGCTTTCCCACGAGGCTTTCCCACAGGGATGTCCCACGTGCACACGTGGTGGGAGTCGATCCTCTGCATGAACGTCAAGGCAGTGCAGGGAAAACAGGTTCCTCTGGAATGGACTGACACATCTGGGGGACTCTTGGAATGGTGGCACGACCCTGGAGTTCCTCTCGCCTTTCCTGTGGAGAGCGCCTCCTCTTGAGATGCGACGGGAACGCCGGGAATTCTTTCCCTACGAAACAGGGAAAGGATCCCTCATCTCGAGCTAGGAGGCGGAAACGGGGCTCCCCTGGATGTGTGCGGGACCCCACGTGCTTCCTCTCGAGTGGAGACGGGTATGTCGGGGAACTTCTTGAGTTGCAGCAATGGTGTGAAGGACCCTTTGTAAGTTCCAGTGGTTAGATGTGATTGGCCTCGAGAAGCCTCAGCGGAAATGGGCCTCATCTCGCCTGGAGGGCAAAACCTCCTGGATTTTCTCGAATTGCGGCAGGTGCTCTCGACTTACGACGGGGACGTCAGGGACCCGCTCTGGTGGCCTCAGGAAAGGCCAGTCCCCTTGCGAGTTCCTCGGGGGCCTCTCGGGATTCCTCTCCCGTCGATGCCGGGGCCTAAGACCTTGTGTGGAGTCGGGGCCGGAACCTGAGGATTCCTCTCCAGTGCTGACATGGATCTTGGGGTACTTCTGGAGTCTCCCCAGGGGAGTCAGTCCTCGTCTCGAATGCGGGCATGCACTTGCGCTTTCCTCCAGAGCGGTAGCAGCAGTGTCACGCAGTCCTCCGCGTGGATCAAAGGATCTATGGTTTTCCCTCGAGTCTTTCCCACGAGGCTTTCCCACGAGGCTTTCCCACAGGGCTGTCCCACGTGCACACGTGGTGGGAGTCGATCCTCGGCTTGAACGTCAAGGCAGTGCAGGGAAAACAGGTTCCTCTGGAATGGACTGACACATCTGGGGGACTCTTGGAATGGTGGCACGACCCTGGAGTTCCTCTCGCCTTTCCTGTGGAGAGCGCCTCCTCTTGAGATGCGACGGGAACGCCGGGAATTCTTTCCCTACGAAACAGGGAAAGGATCCCTCATCTCGAGCTAGGAGGCGGAAACGGGGCTACCCTGGATGTGTGCGGGACCCCACGTGCTTCCTCTCGAGTGGAGACGGGTATGTCGGGGAACTTCTTGAGTTGCAGCAATGGTGTGAAGGAACCTTTGGCAGTTCCAGTGGTTAGATGTGATTGGCCTCGAGAAGCCTCAGCGGAAATGGGCCTCATCTCGCCTGGAGGGCAAAACCTCCTGGATTTTCTCGAATTGCGGCAGGTGCTCTCGACTTACGACGGGGACCTCAGGGACCCGCTCTGGTGGCCTCAGGAAAGGCCAGTCCCCATGCGAGTTCCTCGGGGGCCTCTCGGGATTCCTCTCCCGTCATGCCGGAGCCTAAGACCTTGTGTGGAGTCGGGGCCGGAACCTGAGGATTCCTCTCCATTGCTGACATGGATCTTGGGGTACTTCTGGAGTCTCCCCAGGGGAGTCAGTCCTCGTCTCGAATGCGGGCATGCACTTGCGCTTTCCTCCAGAGCGATAGCAGCAGTGTCACGCAGTCCGCCGCGTGGATCAAAGGATCTATGGTTTTCCCTCGAGTCTTTCCCACGAGGCTTTCCCACGAGGCTTTCCCACAGGGCTGTCCCACGTGCACACGTGGTGGGAGTCGATCCTCGGCTTGAACGTCAAGGCAGTGCAGGGAAAACAGGTTCCTCTGGAATGGACTGACACATCTGGGGGACTCTTGGAATGGTGGCACGACCCTGGAGTTCCTCTCGCCTTTCCTGTGGAGAGCGCCTCCTCTTGAGATGCGACGGGAACGCCGGGAATTCTTTCCCTACGAAACAGGGAAAGGATCCCTCATCTCGAGCTAGGAGGCGGAAACGGAGCACCCCTGGATGTGTGCGGGACCCCACGTGCTTCCTCTCGAGTGGAGACGGGTATGTCGGGGAACTTCTTGAGTTGCAGCAATGGTGTGAAGGACCCTTTGGAAGTTCCAGTGGTTAGATGTGATTGGCCTCGAGAAGCCTCAGCGGAAATGGGCCTCATCTCGCCTGGAGGGCAAAACCTCCTGGATTTTCACGAGTTGCGGCAGGTCCTCTCGACTTACGACGGGGACCTCAGGGAACCGCTCTGGTGGCCTCAGGAAAGGCCAGTCCCCATGCGAGTTCCACGGGGGCCTCTCGGGATTCCTCTCCCGTCGATGCCGGGGCCTAAGACCTTGTGTGGAGTCGGGGCCGGAACCTGAGGATTCCTCTCCAGTGCTGACATGGATCTTGGGGTACTTCTGGAGTCTCCCCAGGGGAGTCAGTCCTCGTCTCGAATGCGGGCATGCACTTGCGCTTTCCTCCAGAGCGGTAGCAGCAGTGTCATGCAGTCCGCCGCGTGGATCAAAGGATCTATGGTTTTCCCTCGAGTCTTTCCCACGAGGCTTTCCCACGAGGCTTTCCCACAGGGCTGTCCCACGTGCACACGTGGTGGGAGTCGATCCTCGGCTTGAACGTCAAGGCAGTGCAGGGAAAACAGGTTCCTCTGGAATGGACTGACACATCTGGGGGACTCTTGGAATGGTGTCACGACCCTGGAGTTCCTCTCGCCTTTCCTGTGGAGAGCGCCTCCTCTTGAGATGCGACGGGAACGCCGGGAATTCTTTCCCTACGAAACAGGGAAAGGATCCCTCATCTCGAGCTAGGAGGCGGAAACGGGGCTCCCCTGGATGTGTGCGGGACCCCACGTGCTTCCTCTCGAGTGGAGACGGGTATGTCGGGGAACTTCTTGAGTTGCAGCAAGGGTGTGAAGGACCCTTTGGAAGTTCCAGTGGTTAGATGTGATTGGCCTCGAGAAGCCTCAGCGGAAATGGGCCTCATCTCGCCTGGAGGGCAAAACCTCCTGGATTTTCTCGAGTTGCGGCAGGTGCTCTCGACTTATGACGGGGACGTCAGGGACCCGCTCTGGTGGCCTCAGGAAAGGCCAGTCCCCATGCGAGTTACTCGGGGGCTCTCGGGATTCCTCTCCCGTCGATTCCGGGGCCTAAGACCTTGTGTGGAGTCGGGGCCGAAACCTGAGGATTACTCTCCAGTGCTGACATGGATCTTGGGGTACTTCTGGAGTCTCCCCAGGGGAGTCAGTCCTCGTCTCGAATGCGAGCATGCACTTGCGCTTTCCTCCAGAGCGGTAGCAGCAGTGTCACGCAGTCCGCCGCGTGGATCAAAGGATCTATGGTTTTCCCTCGAGTCTTTCCCACGAGGCTTTCCCACGAGGCTTTCCCACAGGGCTGTCCCACGTGCACACGTGGTGGGAGTCGATCCTCGGCTTGAACGTCAAGGCAGTGCAGGGAAAACAGGTTCCTCTGGATAGGACTGACACATCTGGGGTCTCTTGGAATGGTGGCACGACCCTGGAGTTCCTCTCGCCTTTCCTGTGGAGAGCGCCTCCTCTTGAGATGCGACGGGAACGCCGGGAATTCTTTCCCTACGAAACAGGGAAAGGATCCCTCATCTCGAGCTAGGAGGCGGAAACGGGGCTCCCCTGGATGTGTGCGGGACACCACGTGCTTCCTCTCGAGTGCAGACGGGTATGTCGGGGAACTTCTTGAGTTGCAGCAAGGGTGTGAAGGACCCTTTGCAAGTTCCAGTGGTTAGATGTGATTGGCCTCGAGAAGCCTCAGCGGAAATGGGCCTCATCTCGCCTGGAGGGCAAAACCTCCTGGATTTTCTCGAGTTGCGGCAGGTGCTCTCGACTTACGACGGGGACCTCAGGGACCCGCTCTGGTGGCCTCAGGAAAGGCCAGTCCCCATGCGAGTTCCTCGGGGGCCTCTCGGGATTCCTCTCCCGTCGATGCCGGGGCCTAAGACCTTGTGTGGAGTCGGGGCCGGAACCTGAGGATTCCTCTCCAGTGCTGACATGGATCTTGGGGTACTTCTGGAGTCTCCCCAGGGGAGTCAGTCCTCGTCTCGAATGCGGGCATGCACTTGCGCTTTCCTCCAGAGCGGTAGCAGCAGTGTCACGCAGTCCGCCGCGTGGATCAAAGGATCTATGGTTTTCCCTCGAGTCTTTCCCACGAGGCTTTCCCACGAGGCTTTCCCACAGGGCTGTCCCACGTGCACACGTGGTGGGAGTCGATCCTCGGCTTGAACGTCAAGGCAGTGCAGGGAAAACAGGTTCCTCTGGAATGGACGGACACATCTGGGGTCTCTTGGAATGGTGGCACGACCCTGGAGTTCCTCTCGCCTTTCCTGTGGAGAGCGCCTCCTCTTGAGATGCGACGGGAACCCCGGGAATTCTTTCCCTACGAAACAAGGAAAGGATCCCTCATCTCGAGCTAGGAGGCGGAAACGGGGCTCCCCTGGATGTGTGCGGGACACCACGTGCTTCCTCTCGAGTGCAGACGGGTATGTCGGGGAACTTCTTGAGTTGCAGCAAGGGTGTGAAGGACCCTTTGGAAGTTCCAGTGGTTAGATGTGATTGGCCTCGAGAAGCCTCAGCGGAAATGGGCCTCATCTCGCCTGGAGGGCAAAACCTCCTGGATTTTCTCGAGTTGCGGCAGGTGCTCTCGACTTACGACGGGGACCTCAGGGACCCGCTCTGGTGGCCTCAGGAAAGGCCAGTCCCCATGCGAGTTCCTCGGGGGCCTCTCGGGATTCCTCTCCCGTCGATGCCGGGGCCTAAGACCTTGTGTGGAGTCGGGGCCGGAACCTGAGGATTCCTCTCCAGTGCTGACATGGATCTTGGGGTACTTCTGGAGTCTCCCCAGGGGAGTCAGTCCTCGTCTCGAATGCGGGCATGCACTTGCGCTTTCCTCCAGAGCGGTAGCAGCAGTGTCACGCAGTCCGCCGCGTGGATCAAAGGATCTATGGTTTTCCCTCGAGTCTTTCCCACGAGGCTTTCCCACGAGGCTTTCCCACAGGGCTGTCCCACGTGCACACGTGGTGGGAGTCGATCCTCGGCTTGAACGTCAAGGCAGTGCAGGGAAAACAGGTTCCTCTGGAATGGACTGACACATCTGGGGGACTCTTGGAATGGTGGCACGACCCTGGAGTTCCTCTCGCCTTTCCTGTGGAGAGCGCCTCCTCTTGAGATGCGACGGGAACGCCGGGAATTCTTTCCCTACGAAACAGGGAAAGGATCCCTCATCTCGAGCTAGGAGGCGGAAACGGAGCACCCCTGGATGTGTGCGGGACCCTACGTGCTTCCTCTCGAGTGGAGACGGGTATGTCGGGGAACTTCTTGAGTTGCAGCAATGGTGTGAAGGACCCTTTGGAAGTTCCAGTGGTTAGATGTGATTGGCCTCGAGAAGCCTCAGCGGAAATGGGCCTCATCTCGCCTGGAGGGCAAAACCTCCTGGATTTTCTCGAGTTGCGGCAGGTCCTCTCGACTTACAACGGGGACCTCAGGGAACCGCTCGGGTGGCCTCAGGAAAGGCCAGTCCCCATGCGAGTTCCTCGGGGGCCTCTCGGGATTCCTCTCCCGTCGATGCCGGGGCCTAAGACCTTGTGTGGAGTCGGGGTCGGAACCTGAGGATTCCTCTCCAGTGCTGACATGGATCTTGGGGTACTTCTGGAGTCTCCCCAGGGGAGTCAGTCCTCGTCTCGAATGCGGGCATGCACTTGCACTTTCCTCCAGAGCGGTAGCAGCAGTGTCACGCAGTCCGCCGCGTGGATCAAAGGATCTATGGTTTTCCCTCGAGTCTTTCCCACGAGGCTTTCCCACGAGGCTTTCCCACAGGGCTGTCCCACGTGCACACGTGGTGGGAGTCGATCCTCGGCTTGAACGTCAAGGCAGTGCAGGGAAAACAGGTTCCTCTGGAATGGACTGACACATCTGGGGTCTCTTGGAATGGTGGCACGACCCTGGAGTTCCTCTCGCCTTTCCTGTGGAGAGCGCCTCCTCTTGAGATGCGACGGGAACGCCGGGAATTCTTTCCCTACGAAACAGGGAAAGGATCCCTCATCTCGAGCTAGGAGGCGGAAACGGGGCTCCCCTGGATGTGTGCGGGACACCACGTGCTTCCTCTCGAGTGCAGACGGGTATGTCGGGGAACTTCTTGAGTTGCAGCAAGGGTGTGAAGGACCCTTTGCAAGTTCCAGTGGTTAGATGTGATTGGCCTCGAGAAGCCTCAGCGGAAATGGGCCTCATCTCGCCTGGAGGGCAAAACCTCCTGGATTTTCTCGAGTTGCGGCAGGTGCTCTCGACTTACGACGGGGACCTCAGGGACCCGCTCTGGTGGCCTCAGGAAAGGCCAGTCCCCATGCGAGTTCCTCGGGGGCCTCTAGGGATTCCTCTCCCGTCGATACCGGGGCCTAAGACCTTGTGTGGAGTCGGGGCCGGAACCTGAGGATTCCTCTCCAGTGCTGACATGGATCTTGGTGTACTTCTGGAGTCTCCCCAGGGGAGTCAGTCCTCGTCTCGAATGCGGGCATGCACTTGCGCTTTCCTCCAGAGCGGTAGCAGCAGTGTCACGCAGTCCGCCGCGTGGATCAAAGGATCTATGGTTTTCCCTCGAGTCTTTCCCACGAGGCTTTCCCACGAGGCTTTCCCACAGGGCTGTCCCACGTGCACACGTGGTGGGAGTCGATCCTCGGCTTGAACGTCAAGGCAGTGCAGGGAAAACAGGTTGCTCTAGAATTGACTGACACATCTGGGGGACTCTTGTTATGGTGGCACGACCCTGGAGTTCCTCTCGCCTTTCCTGTGGAGAGCGCCTCCTCTTGAGATGCGACGGGAACGCCGGGAATTCTTTCCCTACGAAACAGGGAAAGGATCCCTCATTTCGAGCTAGGAGGCGGAAACGGGGCTCCCCTGGATGTGTGCGGGACCCACGTGCTTCCTCTCGAGTGCAGACGGGTATGTCGGGGAACTTCTTGAGTTGCAGCAAGGGTGTGAAGGACCCTTTGGAAGTTCCAGTGTTTAGACATGATTAGCCTCGAGAAGCCTCAGCGGAAATGGGCCTCATCTCGCCTGGAGGGCAAAACCTCCTGGATTTTCTCGAGTTGCGGCTGGTGCTCTCGACTTACGACGGGGACCTCAGGGAACCGCTCTGTTGGCCTCAGGAAAGGCCAGTCCCCATGCGAGTTCCTCGGGGTCCTCTCGGGATTCCTCTCCCGTCAATGCCGGGGCCTAAGACCTTGTGTGGAGTCGAGGCCGGAACCTGAGGATTCCTCTCCAGTGCTGACATGGATCTTGGGGTACTTCTGGAGTCTCCCCAGGGGAGTCAGTCCTCGTCTCGAATGCGGGCATGCACTTGCGCTTTCCTCCAGAGCGGTAGCAGCAGTGTCACGCAGTCCGCCGCGTGGATCAAAGGATCTATGGTTTTCCCTTGAGTCTTTCCCACGAGGCTTTCCCACGAGGCTTTCCCACAGGGCTGTCCCACGTGCACACGTGGTGGGAGTCGATCCTCGGCTTGAACGTCATGGCAGTGCAGGGAAAACAGGTTCCTCTGGAATGGACTGACACATCTGGGGGACTCTTGGAATGGTGGCACGACCCTGGAGTTCCTCTCGCCTTTCCTGTGGAGAGCGCCTCCTCTTGAGATGCGACGGGAACGCCGGGAATTCTTTCCCTACGAAACAGGGAAAGGATCCCTCATCTCGAGCTAGGAGGCGGAAACGGGGCTCCCCTGGATGTGTGCGGGACCCACGTCCTTCCTCTCGAGTGGAGACGGGTATGTCGGGGAACTTCTTGAGTTGCAGCAAGGGTGTGAAGGACCCTTTGGAAGTTCCAGTGGTTAGATGTGATTGGCCTCGAGAAGCCTCAGCGGAAATGGGCCTCATCTCGCCTGGAGGGCAAAACCTCCTGGATTTTCTCGAGTTGCGGCAGGTGCTCTCGACTTACGACGGGGACCTCAGGGAACCGCTCTGGTGGCCTCAGGATAGGCCAGTCCCCATGCGAGTTCCTCGGGGGCCTCTCGGGATTCCTCTCCCGTCGATGCCGGGGCCTAAGACCTTGTGTGGAGTCGGGGCCGGAACCTGAGGATTCCTCTCCAGTACTGACATGGATCTTGGGGTACTTCTGGAGTCTCCCCAGGGGAGTCAGTCCTCGTCTCGAATGCGGGCATGCACTTGCGCTTTCCTCCAGAGCGGTAGCAGCAGTGTCACGCAGTCCGCCGCGTGGATCAAAGGATCTGTGGTTTTCCCTCGAGTCTTTCCCACGAGGCTTTCCCACGAGGCTTTCCCACAGGGCTGTCCCACGTGCGCACGTGTTCGGAGTCGATCCTCAGCTTGAACGTCAAGACAGTGCAGGGAAAACAGGTTCCTCTGGAATGGACTGACACATCTGGGGGACTCTTGGAATGGTGGCATGACCCTGGAGTTCCTCTCGCCTTTCCTGTGGAGAGCGCCTCCTCTTGAGATGCGACGGGAACGCCGGGAATTCTTTCCCTATGAAACAGGGAAAGGATCCCTCATCTCGAGCTAGGAGGCGGAAACGGGGCTCCCCTGGATGTGTGCGGGACCCCACGTGCTTCCTCTCGAGTGGAGACGAGTATGTCGGGGAACTTCTTGAGTTGCAGCAAGGGTGTGAAGGACCCTTTGGAAGTTCCAGTGGTTAGATGTGATTGGCCTCGAGAAGCCTCAGCGGAAATGGGCCTCATCTCGCCTGGAGGGCAAAACCTCCTGGATTTTCTCGAGTTGCGGCAGGTGCTCTCGACATATGATGGGGACCTCAGGGACCCGCTCTGGTGGCCTCAGGAAAGGCCAGTCCTCTCCCGTCGATGCCGGGGCCTAAGACCTTGTGTGGAGTCCGGGCCGGAACCTGAGGATTCCTCTCCAGTGCTGACATGGATCTTGGGGTACTTCTTGAGTCTCCCCAGGGGAGTCAGTCCTCGTCTCGAAAGCGGGCATGCACTTGCGCTTTCCTCCAGAGCGGTAGCAGCAGTGTCACGCAGTCCGCCGCGTGGATCAAAGGATCTATGGTTTTCCCTCGAGTCTTTCCCACGAGGCTTTCCCACGAGGCTTTCCCACAGGGCTGTCCCACGTGCACACGTGGTGGGAGTCGATCCTCGGCTTGAACGTCAAGGCAGTGCAGGGAAAACAGGTTCCTCTGGAATGGACTGACACATCTGGGGGACACTGGGAATGGTGGCATGACCCTGGAGTTCCTCTCGCCTTTCCTGTGGAGAGCGCCTCCTCTTGAGATGCGACGGGAACGCCGGGAATTCTTTCCCTACGAAACAAGGAAAGGATCCCTCATCTCGAGCTAGGAGGCGGAAACGGGGCTCCCCTGGATGTGTGCGGGACACCACGTGCTTCCTCTCGAGTGCAGACGGGTATGTCGGGGAACTTCTTGAGTTGCAGCAATGGTGTGAAGGACCCTTTGGAATTTCCAGTGGTTAGATGTGATTGGCCTCGAGCAGCCTCAGCGGAAATGGGCCTCATCTCGCCTGGAGGTGAAAACCTCCTGGATTTTCTCGAGTTGCGGCAGGTGCTCTCGACTTACGACGGGGACCTCAGGGACCCGCTCTGGTGGCCTCAGGAAAGGCCAGTCCCCATGCGACTTCCTCGGGGGCCTCTCGGGACTCCTCTCCCGTCGATGCCGGGGCCTAAGACCTTGTGTGGAGTCGGGGCCGGAACCTGAGGATTCCTCTCCAGTGCTGACATGGATCTTGGGGTACTTCTGGAGTCTCCCCAGGGGAGTCAGTCCTCGTCTCGAATGCGGGCATGCACTTGCGCTTTCCTCCAGAGCGGTAGCAGCAGTGTCACGCAGTCCGCCGAGTGGATCAAAGGATCTATGGTTTTCCCTCGAGTCTTTCCCACGAGGCTTTCCCACAGGGCTGTCCCACGTGCACACGTGGTGGGAGTCGATCCTCGGCTTGAACGTCAAGGCATTGCAGGGAAAACAGGTTCCTCTGGAATGGACTGACACATCTGGGGGACTCTTGGAATGGTGTCTCGACCCTGGAGTTCCTCTCGCCTTTCCTGTGGAGAGCGCCTCCTCTTGAGATGCGACGGGAACGCCGGGAATTCTTTCCCTACGAAACAGGGAAAGGATCCCTCATCTCGAGCTAGGAGGCGGAAACGGGGCTCCCCTGGATGTGTGCGGGACCCCACGTGCTTCCTCTCGAGTGGAGACGCGTATGTCGGGGAACTTCTTGAGTTGCAGCAACGGTGTGAAGGACCCTTTGGAAGTTCCAGTGGTTAGATGTGATTGGCCTCGAGAAGCCTCAGCGGAAATGGGCCTCATCTCGCCTGGAGGGAAAACCTCCTGGATTTTCTCGAGTTGCGGCAGGTGTTCTCGACTTACGACGGGGACCTCAGGGACCCGCTCTGGTGGCCTCAGGAAAGGCCAGTCCCCATTCGAGTTCCTCGGGGGCCTCTCGGGATTCCTCTCCCGTCGATGCCGGGGCCTAAAACCTTGTGTGGAGTCGGGGCCGGAACCTGAGGATTCCTCTCCAGTGCTGACATGAATCTTGGGGTACTTCTGGAGTCTCCCCAGGGGAGTCAGTCCTCGTCTCGAATGCGGGCATGCACTTGCGCTTCCTCCAGAGCGGTAGCAGCAGTGTCACGCAGTCCGCCGCGTGGATCAAAGGATCTATGGTTTTCCCTCGAGTCTTTCCCACGAGGCTTTCCCACAGGGCTGTCCCACGTGCACACGTGGTGGGAGTCGATCCTCGGCTTGAACGTCAAGGCAGTGCAGGGAAAACAGGTTCCTCTGGAATGGACTGACACATCTGGGGGAATCTTGGAATGGTGGCACGACCCTGGAGTTCCTCTCGCCTTTCCTGTGGAGAGCGCCTCCTCTTGAGATGCGACGGGAACGCCGGGAATTCTTTCCCTACGAAACAGGGAAAGGATCCCTCATCTCGAGCCAGGAGGCGGAAACGGGGCTCCCCTGGATGTGTGCGGGACCCCACGTGCTTCCTCTCGAGTGGAGACGGGTATGTCGGGGAACTTCTTGAGTTGCAGCAACGGTGTGAAGGACCCTTTGGAAGTTCCAGTGGTTAGATGTGATTGGCCACCAGAAGCCTCAGCAGAAATGGGCCTCATCTCGCCTGGAGGGCAAAACCTCCTGGATTTTCTCGAGTTGCGGCAGGTGCTCTCGACTTACGACGGGGACCTCAGGGACCCGCTCTGGTGGCCTCAGGAAAGGCCAGTCCCCATGCGAGTTCCTTGGAGGCCTCTCGGGATTCCTCTCCCGTCGATGCCGGGTCCTAAGACCTTGTGTGGAGTCGGGGCCGGAACCTGAGGATTCCTCTCCAGTGCTGACATGGATCTTGGGGTACTTCTGGAGTCTCCCCAGGGGAGTCAGCCCTCGTCTCGAATGCGGGCATGCACTTGCGCTTCCTCCAGAGCGGTAGCAGCAGTGTCACGCAGTCCGCCGCGTGGATCAAATGATCTATGGTTTTCCCTCGAGTCTTTCCCACGAGGCTTTCCCACGAGGCTTTCCCACAGGGCTGTCCCACGTGCACACGTGGTGGGAGTCGATCCTCGGCTTGAACGTCAAGGCAGTGCAGGGAAAACAGGTTCCTCTGGAATGGACTGACACATCTGGCGGACTCTTGGAATGGTGGCATGACCCTGGAGTTCCTCTCGCCTTTCCTGTGGAGAGCGCCTCCTCTTGAGATGCGACGGGAACGCCGGGAATTCTTTCCCTACGAAACAGGGAAAGGATCACTCATCTCGAGCTAGGAGGCGGAAACGGGGCTCCCCTGGATGTGTGCGGGACCCCACGTGCTTCCTCTCGAGTGGAGACGGGTGTGTCGGGGAACTTCTTGAGTTGCAGCAAGGGTGTGAAGGACCCTTTGGAAGTTCCAGTGGTTAGATGTGATTGGCCTCGAGAAGCCTCAGCGGAAATGTGCCTCATCTCGCCTGGAGGGCAAAACCTCCTGGATTTTCTCGAGTTGTGGCAGGTGCTCTCGACTTACGACGGGGACCTCAGGGACCCGCTCTGGTGGCCTCAGGAAAGGCCAGTCCCCATGCGAGTTCCTCGGGGGCCTCTCGGAATACCTCTCCCGTCGATTCCGGGGCCTAAGACCTTGTGTGGAGTCGGGGCCGGAACCTGAGGATTCCTCTCCAGTGCTGACATGGATCTTGGGGTACTTCTGGAGTCTCCCCAGGGGAGTCAGTCCTCGTCTCGAATGCGGGCATGCACTTGCGCTTTCCTCCAGAGCGGTAGCAGCAGTGTCACGCAGTCCGCCGCGTGGATCAAAGGATCTATGATTTTCCCTCGAGTCTTTCCCACGAGGCTTTCCCACAGGGCTGTCCCACGTGCACACGTGGTGGGAGTCGATCCTCGGCTTGAACGTCAAGGCAGTGCAGGGAAAACAGGTTCCTCTGGAATGGACTGACACATCCGGGGGACTCTTGGAATGGTGGCACGACCCTGGAGTTCCTCTCGCCTTTTCTGTGGAGAGCGCCTCCTCTTGAGATGCGACGGGAACGCCGGGAATTCTTTCCCTACGAAACAGGGAAAGGATCCCTCATCTCGAGTTAGGAGGCGGAAACAGGGCTCCCCTGGATGTGTGCGGGACACCACGTGCTTCCTCTCGAGTGCAGACGGGTATGTCGGGGAACTTCTTGAGTTGCAGCAAGGGTGTGAAGGACCCTTTGGAAGTTTCAGTGGTTAGATGTGATTGGCCTCGAGAAACCTCGGCGGAAATGGGCCTCATCTCGCCTGAAGGGCAAAACCTCCTGGATTTTCTCGAGTTGCGGCAGGTGCTCTCGACTTACGACGGGGACCTCAGGGACCCGCTCTGGTGGCCTCAGGAAAGGCCAGTCCCCATGCGAGTTCCTCGGGGGCCTCTCGGGATTCCTCTCCCGTCGATGCCGGGGCCTAAGACCTTGTGTGGAGTCGGGGCCGGAACCTGAGGATTCCTCTCCAGTGCTCACATGGCTCTTGGGGTAATTCTGGAGTCTCCCCAGGGGAGTCAGTCCTCGTCTCGAATGCGGGCATGCACTTGCGCTTTCCTCCAGAGCGGTAGCAGCAGTGTCACGCAGTCCGCCGCGTGGATCAAAGGATCTATGGTTTTCCCTCGAGTCTTTCCCACGAGGCTTTCCCGCGAGGCTTTCCCACAGGGCTGTCCCACGTGCACACGTGGTGGGAGTGGATCCTCGGCTTGAACGTCAAGGTAGTGCAGGGAAAACAGGTTCCTCTGGAATGGACTGACACATCTGGGGGACTCTTGGAATGGTGGCACGACCCTGGAGTTCCTCTCGCCTTTCCTGTGGAGAGCGCCTCCTCTTGAGATGCGACGGGAAAGCCGGGAATTCTTTCCCTACGAAACAGGGAAAGGATCCCTCATCTCGAGCTAGGAGGCGGAAACGGGGCTCCCCTGGATGTGTGCGGGACCCCACGTGCTTCCTCTCGAGTGGAGACGGGTATGTCGGGGAACTTCTTGAGTTGCAGCAAGGGTGTGAAGGACCCTTTGGAAGTTCCAGTGGTTAGATGTGATTGGCCTCGAGAAGCCTCAGCGGAAATGGGCCTCATCTCGCCTGGAGGGCAAAACCTCCTGGATTTTCTCGAGTTGCGGCAGGTGCTCTCGACTTACGACGGGGACCTCAGGGACCCGCTCTGGTGGCCTCAGGAAAGGCCAGTCCCCATGCGAGTTCCTCGGGGGCCTCTCGGGATTCCTCTCCCGTCGATGCCGGGCCTAAGACCTTGTGTGGAGTCGGGGCCGGAACCTGAGGATTCCTCTCCAGTGTTGACATGGATCTTGGGGTACTTCTGGAGTCTCCCCAGGGGAGTCAGTCCTCGTCTCGAATGCGGGCATGCACTTGCGATTTCCTCCAGAGCTGTAGCAGCAGTGTCACGCAGTCCGCCGCGTGGATCAAAGGATCTATGGTTTTCCCTCGAGTCTTTCCCACGAACTTTCCCACGAGGCTTTCCCACAGGGCTGTCCCACGTGCACACGTGGTGGGAGTCGATCCTCGGCTTGAACGTCAAGGCAGTGCAGGGAAAACAGGTTCCTCTGGAATGGACTGACACATCTGGGGGACTCTTGGAATGGTGGCACGACCCTGGAGTTCCTCTCGCCTTTCCTGTGGAGAGCGCCTCTTCTTGAGATGTGACGGGAACGCCGGGAATTCTTTCCCTACGAAACAGGGAAAGGATCCCTCATCTCGAGCTAGGAGGCGGAAACGGGGCTCCCCTGGATGTGTGCGGAACCCACGTGCTTCCTCTCGAGTGGAGACGTGTATGTCGAGGAACTTCTTGAGTTGCAGCAAGGGTGTGAAGGACCCTTTGGAAGTTCCAGTGGTTAGACGTGATTAGCCTCGAGAAGCCTCAGCGGAAATGGGCCTCATCTCGCCTGGAGGGCAAAACCTCCTGGATTTTCTCGAGTTGCGGCAGGTGCTCTCGACTTACGACGGGGACCTCAGGGACCCACTCTGGTGGCCTCAGGAAAGGCCAGTCCCCATGCGAGGTCCACGGGGGCCTCTCGGGATTCCTCTCCCGTCGATGCCGGGGCCTAAGACCGTGTGTGGAGTCGGGGCCGGATCCTGAGGATTCCTCTCCAGTGCTGACATGGATCTTGGGGGTACTTCTGGAGTCTCCCCAGAGGAGTCAGTCCTCGTCTCGAATGCGGGCATGCACTTGCGCTTTCCTCCAGAGCAGTAGCAGCAGTGTCACGCAGTCCGCCGCGTGGATCAAAGGATCTATGGTTTTCCCTCGAGTCTTTCCCACGAGGCTTTCCCACGAGGCTTTCCCACAGGGCTGTCCTACGTGCACACGTGGTGGGAGTGGATCCTCGGCTTGAACGTCAAGGCAGTGCAGGGAAAACAGGTTCCTCTGGAATGGACTGACACATCTGGAGGACTCTTGGAATGGTGGCACGACCCTGGAGTTCCTCTCGCCTTTCCTGTGGAGAGCGCCTCCTCTTGAGATGCGACGGGAACGCCGGGAATTCTTTCCCTACGAAACAGGGAAAGGATCCCTCATCTCGAGCTAGGAGGCGGAAACGGGGCTCCCCTGGATGTGTGCGGGACACCACGTGCTTCCTCTCGAGTGGAGACGGGTATGTCGGGGAACTTTTTGAGTTGCAGCAAGGGTGTGAAGGACCCTTTGGAAGTTCCAGTGGTTAGATGTGATTGGCCTCGAGAAGCCTCAGCGGAAATGGGCCTCATCTCGCCTGGAGGGCAAAACCTCCTGGATTTTCTCGAGTTGCGGCAGGTGCTCTCGACTTACGACGGGGACCTCAGGGACCCGCTCTGGTGGCCTCAGGAAAGGCCAGTCCCCATGCGAGTTCCTCGGGGGCCTCTCGGGATTCCTCTCCCGTCGATGCCGGGGCCTAAGACCTTGTGTGGAGTCGGGGCCGGAACCTGAGGATTCCTCTCCAGTGCTGACATGGATCTTGGGGTACTTCTGGAGTCTCCCCAGGGGAGTCAGTCCTCGTCTCGAATGCGGGCATGCACTTGCGCTTTCCTCCAGAGCAGTAGCAGCAGTGTCACGCAGTCCGCCGCGTGGATCAAAGGATCTATGGTTTTCCCTCGAGTCTTTCCCACGAGGCTTTCCCACGAGGCTTTCCCACAGGGCTGTCCTACGTGCACACGTGGTGGGAGTGGATCCTCGGCTTGAACGTCAAGGCAGTGCAGGGAAAACAGGTTCCTCTGGAATGGACTGACACATCTGGAGGACTCTTGGAATGGTGGCACGACCCTGGAGTTCCTCTCGCCTTTCCTGTGGAGAGCGCCTCCTCTTGAGATGCGACGGGAACGCCGGGAATTCTTTCCCTACGAAACAGGGAAAGGATCCCTCATCTCGAGCTAGGAGGCGGAAACGGGGCTCCCCTGGATGTGTGCGGGACACCACGTGCTTCCTCTCGAGTGGAGACGGGTATGTCGGGGAACTTTTTGAGTTGCAGCAAGGGTGTGAAGGACCCTTTGGAAGTTCCAGTGGTTAGATGTGATTGGCCTCGAGAAGCCTCAGCGGAAATGGGCCTCATCTCGCCTGGAGGGCAAAACCTCCTGGATTTTCTCGAGTTGCGGCAGGTGCTCTCGACTTACGACGGGGACCTCAGGGACCCGCTCTGGTGGCCTCAGGAAAGGCCAGTCCCCATGCGAGTTCCTCGGGGGCCTCTCGGGATTCCTCTCCCGTCGATGCCGGGGCCTAAGACCTTGTGTGGAGTCGGGGCCGGAACCTGAGGATTCCTCTCCAGTGCTGACATGGATCTTGGGGTACTTCTGGAGTCTCCCCAGGGGAGTCAGTCCTCGTCTCGAATGCGGGCATGCACTTGCGCTTTCCTCCAGAGCGGTAGCAGCAGTGTCACGCAGTCCGCCGCGGGGATCAAAGGATCTATGGTTTTCCCTCGAGTCTTTCCCAAGAGGCTTTCCCAAGAGGCTTTCCCACAGGGCTGTCCCACGTGCACACGTGGTGGGAGTGGATCCTCGGCTTGAACGTCAAGGCAGTGCAGGGAAAACAGGTTCCTCTGGAATGGACTGACACATCTGGGGGACTCTTGGAATGGTGGCACGACCCTGGAGTTCCTCTCGCCTTTCCTGTGGAGAGCGCCTCCTCTTGAGATGTGACGGGAACGCCGGGAATTCTTTCCCTACGAAACAGGGAAAGGATCCCTCATCTCGAGGTAGGAGGCGGAAACGGGGCTCCCCAGGATGTGTGCGGGACACCACGTGCTTCCTCTCGAGTGGAGACGGGTATGTCGGGGAACTTCTTGAGTTGCAGCAAGGGTGTGAAGGACCCTTTGGAAGTTCCAGTGGTTAGATGTGATTTGCCTCGAGCAGCCTCAGCGGAAATGGGCCTCATCTCGCCTGGAGGGCAAAACCTCCTGGATTTTCTCGAGTTGCGGCAGGTGCTCCCGACTTACGACGGGGACCTCAGGGAACCGCTCTGGTGGCCTCAGGAAAGGCCAGTCCCCATGCGAGTTCCTCGGGGGCCTCTCGGGATTCCTCTCCCGTCGATGCCGGGGCCTAAGACCTTGTGTGGAGTCGGGTCCGGAACCTGAGGATTCCTCTCCAGTGCTGACATGGATCTTGGGGTACTTCTGGAGTCTCCCCAGGGGAGTCAGTCCTCGTCTCGAATGCGGGCATGCACTTGCGCTTTCCTCCAGAGCGGTAGCAGCAGTGTCACGCAGTCCGCCGCGTGGATCAAAGGATCTATGGTTTTCCCTCGAGTCTTTCCCACGAGGCTTTCCCACGAGGCTTTCCCACAGGGCTGTCCCACGTGCACACGTGTTGGGAGTGGATCCTCGGCTTGAACGTCAAGGCAGTGCAGGGAAAACAGGTTCCTCTGGAATGGACTGACACATCTGGGGGACTCTTGGAATGGTGGCACGACCCTGGAGTTCCTCTCGCCTTTCCTGTGGAGAGCGCCTCCTCTTGAGATGCGACGGGAACGCCGGGAATTCTTTCCCTACGAAACAGGGAAAGGATCCCTCATCTCGAGCTAGGAGGCGGAAACGGGGCTCCCCTGGATGTGTGCGGGACACCACGTGCTTCCTCTCGAGTGGAGACGGGTATGTCGGGGAACTTCTTGAGTTGCAGCAAGGGTGTGAAGGACCCTTTGGAAGTTCCAGTGGTTAGACGTGATTAGCCTCGAGAAGCCTCAGCGGAAATGGGCCTCATCTCGCCTGGAGGGCAAAACCTCCTGGATTTTCTCGAGTTGCGGCAGGTGCTCTCGACTTACGACGGGGACTTCAGGGACCCGCTCTGGTGGCCTCAGGAAAGGCCAGTCCCCATGCGAGTTCCTCGGGGGCCTCTCGGGATTCCTCCCCCATCGATGCCGGGGCCTAAGACCTTGTGTGGAGTCGGGGCCGGAACCTGAGGATTCCTCTCCAGTGCTGACATGGATCTTGGGGTACTTCTGGAGTCTCCACAGGGGAGTCAGTACTCGTCTCGAATGCGGGCATGCACTTGCGCTTTCCTCCAGAGCGGTAGCAGCAGTGTCACGCAGTCCGCCGCGTGGATCAAAGGATCTATGGTTTTCCCTCGAGTCTTTCCCACGAGGCTTTCCCACGAGGCTTTCCCACAGGGCTGTCCCACGTGCACACGTGGTGGGAGTCGATCCTCGGCTTGAACGTCAAGGCAGTGCAGGGAAAACAGGTTCCTCTGGAATGGACTGACACATCTGGGGGACTCTTGGAATGGTGGCATGACCCTGGAGTTCCTCTCGCCTTTCCTGTGCAGAGCGCCTCCTCTTGAGATGCGACGGGAACGCCGGGAATTCTTTCCCTACGAAACAGGGAAAGGATCCCTCATCTCGAGCTAGGAGGCGGAAACGGGGCTCCCCTGGATGTGTGCGGGACACCACGTGCTTCCTCTCGAGTGGAGACGGGTATGTCGGGGAACTTCTTGAGTTGCAGCAAAGGTGTGAAGGACCCTTTGGAAGTTCCAGTGGTTAGATGTGATTGGCCTCGAGAAGCCTCAGCGGAAATGGGCCTCATCTCGCCTGGAGGGCAAAACCTCCTGGATTTTCTCGAGTTGCGGCAGGTGCTCTCGACTTATGACGGGGACCTCAGGGAACCGCTCTGGTGGCCTCAGGAAAGGCCAGTCCCCATGCGAGTTCCTCGGGGGCCTCTCGGGATTCCTCTCCCGTCGATGCCGGGGCCTAAGACCTTGTGTGGAGTCGGGGCCGGAACCTGAGGATTCCTCTCCAGTGCTGACATGGATCTTGGGGTCCTTCTGGAGTCTCCGCAGGGGAGTCAGTCCTCGTCTCGAATGCGGGCATGCACTTGCGCTTTCCTCCAGAGCGGTAGCAGCAGTGTCACGCAGTCCGCCGCGTGGATCAAAGGATCTATGGTTTTCCCTCGAGTCTTTCCCACGAGGCTTTCCCACGAGGCTTTCCCACAGGGCTGTCCCACGTGCACACGTGGTGGGAGTGGATCCTCGGCTTGAACGTCAAGGCAGTGCAGGGAAAACAGGTTCCTCTGGAATGGACTGACACATCTGGGTCACTTTTGGAATGGTGGCACGACCCTGGAGTTCCTCTCGCCTTTCCTGTGGAGAGCGCCTCCTCTTGAGATGCGACGGGAACGCCGGGAATTCTTTCCCTACGAAACAGGGAAAGGATCCCTCATCTCGAGCTAGGAGGCGGAAACGGGGCTCCCCTGGATGTGTGCGGGACACCACGTGCTTCCTCTCGAGTGGAGACGGGTATGTCGGGGAACTTCTTGAGTTGCAGCAAGGGTGTGAAGGACCCTTTGGAAGTTCCAGTGGTTAGACTTGATTCGCCTCGAGAAGCCTCAGCGGAAATGGGCCTCATCTCGCCTGGAGGGCAAAACCTCCTGGATTTTCTCGAGTTGCGGCAGGTGCTCTCGACTTACGACGGGGACCTCAGGGACCCGCTCTGGTGGCCTCAGGAAAGGCCAGTCCCCATGCGAGTTCCTCGGGGGCCTCTCGGGATTCCTCTCCCGTCGATGCCGGGGCCTAAGACCGTGTGTGGAGTCGGGGCCGGAACCTGAGGATTCCTCTCCAGTGCTGACATGGATCTTGGGGGTACTTCTGGAGTCTCCCCAGGGGAGTCAGTCCTCGTCTCGAATGCGGGCATGCACTTGCGCTTTCCTCCAGAGCGGTAGCAGCAGTGTCACGCAGTCCGCCGCGTGCATCAAAGGATCTATGGTTTTCCCTCGAGTCTTTCCCACGAGGCTTTCCCACGAGGCTTTCCACAGGGCTGTCCCACGTGCACACGTGGTGGGACTCGATCCTCGGCTTGAACGTCAGGGCAGTGCAGGGAAAACAGGTTCCTCTGGAATGGACTGACATATCTGGGGGACTCTTTGAATGGTGGCACGACGCTGGAGTCCTCTCGCCTTTCCTGTGGAGAGCGCCTCCTCTTGAGATGCGACGGGAACGCCGGGAATTCTTTCCCTACGAAACAGGGAAAGGATCCCTCATCTCGAGCTAGGAGGCGGAAACGGGGCTCCCCTGGATGTGTGCGGGACCCTCGTGCTTCCTCTCGAGTGGAGACGGGTATGTCGGGGAACTTCTTGAGTTGCAGCAAGGGTGTGAAGGACCCTTTGGAATTTCCAGTGGTTAGACGTGATTAGCCTCGAGAAGCCTCAGCGGAAATGGGCCTCATCTCGCCTGGAGGGCAAAACCTCCTGGATTTTTTCGAGTTGCGGCATGTGCTCTCGACTTACGACCGGGACCTCAGGGACCCGCTCTGGTGGCTTCAGGAAAGGCCAGTCCCCATGCGAGTTCCTCGGGGGCCTCTCGGATTCCTCTCCCGTCGATGCCGGGGCCTAAGACCTTGTGTGGAGTCGGGGCCGGAACCTGAGGATTCCTTTCCAGTGCTGACATGGATCTTGGGGTAATTCTGGAGTCTCCCCAGGGGAGTCAGTCCTCGTCTCGAATGCGGGCATGCACTTGCTCTGTCCTCCAGAGCGGTAGCAGCAGTGTTACCCAGTCCACCGCGTGGATCAAAGGATCTATGGTTTTCCCTCGAGTCTTTCCCACGAGGCTTTCCCACGAGGCTTTCCACAGGGCTGTCCCACGTGCACACGTTTTGGGAGTCGATCCTCGGCTTGAACGTCAAGGCAGTGCAGGGAAAACAGGTTCCTCTGGAATGGACTGACACATCTGGGGGACTCTTGGAATGGTGGCACGACCCTGGAGTTCCTCTCGCCTTTCCTGTGGAGAGCGCCTCCTCTTGAGATGCGACGGGAACGCCGGGAATTCTTTCCCTACGAAACAGGGAAAGGATCCCTCATCTCGAGCTAGGAGGCGGAAATGGGGCTCCCCTGGATTTTTGCGGGACCCCACGTGCTTCCTCTCTAGTGGAGACGGGTATGTCGGGGAACTTCTTGAGTTGCAGCAAGGGTGTGAACGACCCTTTGGAAGTTCCAGTGGTTAGACGTGATTAGCCTCGAGAAGCCTCAGCGGAAATGGGCCTCATCTCGCCTGGAGGGCAAAACCTCCTGGATTTTCTCGAGTTGCGGCAGGTGCTCTCGACTTACGACGGGGACCTCAGGGAACCGCTCTGGTGGCCTCAGGAAAGGCCAGTCCCCATGCGAGTTCCTCGGGGGCCTCTCGGGATTCCTCTCCCGTCGATGCCGGGGCCTAAGACCTTGTGTGGAGTCGGGGCCGGGACCTGAGGATTCCTTTCCAGTGCTGACATGGATCTTGGGGTACTTCTGGAGTCTCCCCAGGGGAATCAGTCCTCGTCTCGAATGCGGGCATGCACTTGCGCTTTCCTCCAGAGCGGTAGCAGCAGTGTCACGCAGTCCGTCGCGTGGATCAAAGGATCTATGGTTTTCCCTCGAGTCTTTCCCACGAGGCTTTCCCACGAGGCTTTCCCACAGGGCTGTCCCACGTGCACACGTGGTGGGAGTGGATCCTCGGCTTGAACGTCAAGGCAGTGCAGGGAAAACAGGTTCCTCTGGAATGGACTGACACATCTGGGGTTCTCTTGGAATGGTGGCACGACCCTGGAGTTCCTCTCGCCTTTCCTGTGGAGAGCGCCTCCTCTTGAGATGGGACGGGAACGCCGGGAATTCTTTCCCTACGAAACAGGGAAAGGATCCCTCATCTCGAGCTAGGAGGCGGAAATGGGGCTCCCCTGGATGTTTGCGGGACCCCACGTGCTTCCTCTCGAGTGGAGACGGGTATGTCGGGGAACTTCTTGAGTTGCAGCAAGGGTGTGAAGGACCCTTTGGAAGTTCCAGTGGTTAGATGTGATTGGCCTCGAGAAGCCTCAGCGGAAATGGGCCTCATCTCGCCTGGAGGGCAAAACCTCCTGGATTTTCTCGAGTTGCGGCAGGTGCTCTCGACTTACTACGGGGACCTCAGGGACCCGCTCTGGTGGCCTCAGGAAAGGCCAGTCCCCATGCGACTTCCTCGGGGGCCTCTCGGGATTCCTCTCCCGCCGATGCCGGGGCCGAAGACCTTGTGTGGAGTCGGGGCCGGAACCTGAGGATTCCTCTCCAGTGCTGACATGGATCTTGGGGTACTTCTGGAGTCTCCCCAGGGGAGTCAGTCCTCGTCTGGAATGCGGGCATGCACTTGCGCTATCCTCCAGAGCGGTAGCAGCAGTGTCAAGGAGTCCGCCGCGTGCATCAAAGGATCTATGGTTTTCCCTCGAGTCTTTCCCACGAGGCTTTCCCACGAGGCCTTCCCACAGGGCTGTCCCACGTGCACACGTGGTGGGAGTCGATCCTTGGCTTGAACGTCAAGGCAGTGCAGGGAAAACAGGTTCCTCTGGAATGGACTGACACATCTGGGGGACTCTTGGAATGGTGTCACGACCCTGGAGTTCCTCTCGCCTTTCCTGAGGAGAGCGCCTCTCTTTAGATGCGACGGGAACGCTGGGAATTCTTTCCCTACGAAACAGGGAAAGGATCCCTCATCTCGAGGTAGGAGGCGGAAATGGGGCTCCCCTGGATGTGTGCGGGACCCACGTGCTTCCTCTCGAGTGGAGACGGGTATGTCGGGGAACTTCTTGAGTTGCAGCAAGGGTGTGAAGGACCCTTTGGAAGTTCCAGTGGTTAGGTGTGATTGGCCTCGAGAAGCCTCAGCGGAAATGGGCCTCATCTCGCCTGGAGGGCAAAACCTCCTGGATTTTTTCGAGTTGCGGCAGGTGCTCTCGACTTACGACGGGGACCTCAGGGACACGCTCTGTTGGCCTCAGGAAAGGCCAGTTCCCATGCGACTTCCTCGGGGGCCTCTCGGGATTCCTCTCCCGTCGCTGCCGGGGCGGAAGACCTTGTGTGGAGTCGGGGCCGGAACCAGAGGATTCCTCTCCAGTGCTGACATGGATCTTGGGGTACTTCTGGAGTCTCCCCAGGGGAGTCAGTCCTCGTTTCGAATGCGGGCATGCACTTGCGCTTTCCTCCAGAGTGGTAGCAGTAGTGTCACGCAGTCCGCCGCGTGGATCAAAGGATCTATGGTTTTCCCTCGAGTCTTTCCCACGAGGCTTTCCCACGAGGCTTTCCCACAGGGCTGTCCCACGTGCACACGTGGTGGGAGTCGATCCTCGGCTGGAACGTCAAGGCAGTGCAGGGAAAACAGGTTCCTTTGGAATGGACTGACACATCTGGGGGACTCTTGGAATGGTGGCACGACCCTGGAGTTCCTCTCGCCTTTCCTGTGGAGAGCGCCTCCTCTTGAGATGTGACGGGAACGCCGGGAATTCTTTCCCTACGAAACAGGGAAAGGATCCCTCATCTCGAGGTAGGAGGCGGAAACGGGGCTCCCCAGGATGTGTGCGGGACACCACGTGCTTCCTCTCGAGTGGAGACGGGTATGTCGGGGAACTTCTTGAGTTGCAGCAAGGGTGTGAAGGACCCTTTGGAAGTTCCAGTGGTTAGATGTGATTGGCCTCGAGCAGCCTCAGCGGAAATGGGCCTCATCTCGCCTGGAGGGCAAAACCTCCTGGATTTTCTCGAGTTGCGGCAGGTGCTCCCGACTTACGACGGGGACCTCAGGGAACCGCTCTGGTGGCCTCAGGAAAGGCCAGTCCCCATGCGAGTTCCTCGGGGGCCTCTCGGGATTCCTCTCCCGTCGATGCCGGGGCCTAAGACCTTGTGTGGAGTCGGGGCCGGAACCTGAGGATTCCTCTCCAGTGCTGACATGGATCTTGGGGTACTTCTGGAGTCTCCCCAGGGGAGTCAGTCCTCGTCTCGAATGCGGGCATGCACTTGCGCTTTCCTCCAGAGCGGTAGCAGCAGTGTCACGCAGTCCGCCGCGTGGATCAAAGGATCTATGGTTTTCCCTCGAGTCTTTCCCACGAGGCTTTCCCACGAGGCTTTCCCACAGGGCTGTCCCACGTGCACACGTGTTGGGAGTGGATCCTCGGCTTGAACGTCAAGGCAGTGCAGGGAAAACAGGTTCCTCTGGAATGGACTGACACATCTGGGGGACTCTTGGAATGGTGGCACGACCCTGGAGTTCCTCTCGCCTTTCCTGTGGAGAGCGCCTCCTCTTGAGATGCGACGGGAACGCCGGGAATTCTTTCCCTACGAAACAGGGAAAGGATCCCTCATCTCGAGCTAGGAGGCGGAAACGGGGCTCCCCTGGATGTGTGCGGGACACCACGTGCTTCCTCTCGAGTGGAGACGGGTATGTCGGGGAACTTCTTGAGTTGCAGCAAGGGTGTGAAGGACCCTTTGGAAGTTCCAGTGGTTAGACGTGATTAGCCTCGAGAAGCCTCAGCGGAAATGGGCCTCATCTCGCCTGGAGGGCAAAACCTCCTGGATTTTCTCGAGTTGCGGCAGGTGCTCTCGACTTACGACGGGGACTTCAGGGACCCGCTCTGGTGGCCTCAGGAAAGGCCAGTCCCCATGCGAGTTCCTCGGGGGCCTCTCGGGATTCCTCCCCCATCGATGCCGGGGCCTAAGACCTTGTGTGGAGTCGGGGCCGGAACCTGAGGATTCCTCTCCAGTGCTGACATGGATCTTGGGGTACTTCTGGAGTCTCCACAGGGGAGTCAGTACTCGTCTCGAATGCGGGCATGCACTTGCGCTTTCCTCCAGAGCGGTAGCAGCAGTGTCACGCAGTCCGCCGCGTGGATCAAAGGATCTATGGTTTTCCCTCGAGTCTTTCCCACGAGGCTTTCCCACGAGGCTTTCCCACAGGGCTGTCCCACGTGCACACGTGGTGGGAGTCGATCCTCGGCTTGAACGTCAAGGCAGTGCAGGGAAAACAGGTTCCTCTGGAATGGACTGACACATCTGGGGGACTCTTGGAATGGTGGCACGACCCTGGAGTTCCTCTCGCCTTTCCTGTGCAGAGCGCCTCCTCTTGAGATGCGACGGGAACGCCGGGAATTCTTTCCCTACGAAACAGGGAAAGGATCCCTCATCTCGAGCTAGGAGGCGGAAACGGGGCTCCCCTGGATGTGTGCGGGACACCACGTGCTTCCTCTCGAGTGGAGACGGGTATGTCGGGGAACTTCTTGAGTTGCAGCAAAGGTGTGAAGGACCCTTTGGAAGTTCCAGTGGTTAGATGTGATTGGCCTCGAGAAGCCTCAGCGGAAATGGGCCTCATCTCGCCTGGAGGGCAAAACCTCCTGGATTTTCTCGAGTTGCGGCAGGTGCTCTCGACTTATGACGGGGACCTCAGGGAACCGCTCTGGTGGCCTCAGGAAAGGCCAGTCCCCATGCGAGTTCCTCGGGGGCCTCTCGGGATTCCTCTCCCGTCGATGCCGGGGCCTAAGACCTTGTGTGGAGTCGGGGCCGGAACCTGAGGATTCCTCTCCAGTGCTGACATGGATCTTGGGGTCCTTCTGGAGTCTCCGCAGGGGAGTCAGTCCTCGTCTCGAATGCGGGCATGCACTTGCGCTTT
Organism: Ovis canadensis; assembly: GCF_042477335.2. Lineage (NCBI taxonomy): Eukaryota > Metazoa > Chordata > Mammalia > Artiodactyla > Bovidae > Ovis > Ovis canadensis. The sequence continues at coordinate 9,102,027 of NC_091252.1, forward strand.
CCTCCAGAGCGGTAGCAGCAGTGTCACGCAGTCCGCCGCGTGGATCAAAGGATCTATGGTTTTCCCTCGAGTCTTTCCCACGAGGCTTTCCCACGAGGCTTTCCCACAGGGCTGTCCCACGTGCACACGTGGTGGGAGTGGATCCTCGGCTTGAACGTCAAGGCAGTGCAGGGAAAACAGGTTCCTCTGGAATGGACTGACACATCTGGGTGACTTTTGGAATGGTGGCACGACCCTGGAGTTCCTCTCGCCTTTCCTGTGGAGAGCGCCTCCTCTTGAGATGCGACGGGAACGCCGGGAATTCTTTCCCTACGAAACAGGGAAAGGATCCCTCATCTCGAGCTAGGAGGCGGAAACGGGGCTCCCCTGGATGTGTGCGGGACACCACGTGCTTCCTCTCGAGTGGAGACGGGTATGTCGGGGAACTTCTTGAGTTGCAGCAAGGGTGTGAAGGACCCTTTGGAAGTTCCAGTGGTTAGACTTGATTCGCCTCGAGAAGCCTCAGCGGAAATGGGCCTCATCTCGCCTGGAGGGCAAAACCTCCTGGATTTTCTCGAGTTGCGGCAGGTGCTCTCGACTTACGACGGGGACCTCAGGGACCCGCTCTGGTGGCCTCAGGAAAGGCCAGTCCCCATGCGAGTTCCTCGGGGGCGTCTCGGGATTCCTCTCCCGTCGATGCCGGGGCCTAAGACCGTGTGTGGAGTCGGGGCCGGAACCTGAGGATTCCTCTCCAGTGCTGACATGGATCTTGGGGGTACTTCTGGAGTCTCCCCAGGGGAGTCAGTCCTCGTCTCGAATGCGGGCATGCACTTGCGCTTTCCTCCAGAGCGGTAGCAGCAGTGTCACGCAGTCCGCCGCGTGCATCAAAGGATCTATGGTTTTCCCTCGAGTCTTTCCCACGAGGCTTTCCCACGAGGCTTTCCACAGGGCTGTCCCACGTGCACACGTGGTGGGACTCGATCCTCGGCTTGAACGTCAGGGCAGTGCAGGGAAAACAGGTTCCTCTGGAATGGACTGACATATCTGGGGGACTCTTTGAATGGTGGCACGACGCTGGAGTCCTCTCGCCTTTCCTGTGGAGAGCGCCTCCTCTTGAGATGCGACGGGAACGCCGGGAATTCTTTCCCTACGAAACAGGGAAAGGATCCCTCATCTCGAGCTAGGAGGCGGAAACGGGGCTCCCCTGGATGTGTGCGGGACCCTCGTGCTTCCTCTCGAGTGGAGACGGGTATGTCGGGGAACTTCTTGAGTTGCAGCAAGGGTGTGAAGGACCCTTTGGAATTTCCAGTGGTTAGACGTGATTAGCCTCGAGAAGCCTCAGCGGAAATGGGCCTCATCTCGCCTGGAGGGCAAAACCTCCTGGATTTTTTCGAGTTGCGGCATGTGCTCTCGACTTACGACCGGGACCTCAGGGACCCGCTCTGGTGGCTTCAGGAAAGGCCAGTCCCCATGCGAGTTCCTCGGGGGCCTCTCGGATTCCTCTCCCGTCGATGCCGGGGCCTAAGACCTTGTGTGGAGTCGGGGCCGGAACCTGAGGATTCCTTTCCAGTGCTGACATGGATCTTGGGGTAATTCTGGAGTCTCCCCAGGGGAGTCAGTCCTCGTCTCGAATGCGGGCATGCACTTGCTCTGTCCTCCAGAGCGGTAGCAGCAGTGTTACCCAGTCCACCGCGTGGATCAAAGGATCTATGGTTTTCCCTCGAGTCTTTCCCACGAGGCTTTCCCACGAGGCTTTCCACAGGGCTGTCCCACGTGCACACGTTTTGGGAGTCGATCCTCGGCTTGAACGTCAAGGCAGTGCAGGGAAAACAGGTTCCTCTGGAATGGACTGACACATCTGGGGGACTCTTGGAATGGTGGCACGACCCTGGAGTTCCTCTCGCCTTTCCTGTGGAGAGCGCCTCCTCTTGAGATGCGACGGGAACGCCGGGAATTCTTTCCCTACGAAACAGGGAAAGGATCCCTCATCTCGAGCTAGGAGGCGGAAATGGGGCTCCCCTGGATTTTTGCGGGACCCCACGTGCTTCCTCTCTAGTGGAGACGGGTATGTCGGGGAACTTCTTGAGTTGCAGCAAGGGTGTGAACGACCCTTTGGAAGTTCCAGTGGTTAGACGTGATTAGCCTCGAGAAGCCTCAGCGGAAATGGGCCTCATCTCGCCTGGAGGGCAAAACCTCCTGGATTTTCTCGAGTTGCGGCAGGTGCTCTCGACTTACGACGGGGACCTCAGGGAACCGCTCTGGTGGCCTCAGGAAAGGCCAGTCCCCATGCGAGTTCCTCGGGGGCCTCTCGGGATTCCTCTCCCGTCGATGCCGGGGCCTAAGACCTTGTGTGGAGTCGGGGCCGGGACCTGAGGATTCCTTTCCAGTGCTGACATGGATCTTGGGGTACTTCTGGAGTCTCCCCAGGGGAATCAGTCCTCGTCTCGAATGCGGGCATGCACTTGCGCTTTCCTCCAGAGCGGTAGCAGCAGTGTCACGCAGTCCGTCGCGTGGATCAAAGGATCTATGGTTTTCCCTCGAGTCTTTCCCACGAGGCTTTCCCACGAGGCTTTCCCACAGGGCTGTCCCACGTGCACACGTGGTGGGAGTGGATCCTCGGCTTGAACGTCAAGGCAGTGCAGGGAAAACAGGTTCCTCTGGAATGGACTGACACATCTGGGGTTCTCTTGGAATGGTGGCACGACCCTGGAGTTCCTCTCGCCTTTCCTGTGGAGAGCGCCTCCTCTTGAGATGGGACGGGAACGCCGGGAATTCTTTCCCTACGAAACAGGGAAAGGATCCCTCATCTCGAGCTAGGAGGCGGAAATGGGGCTCCCCTGGATGTTTGCGGGACCCCACGTGCTTCCTCTCGAGTGGAGACGGGTATGTCGGGGAACTTCTTGAGTTGCAGCAAGGGTGTGAAGGACCCTTTGGAAGTTCCAGTGGTTAGATGTGATTGGCCTCGAGAAGCCTCAGCGGAAATGGGCCTCATCTCGCCTGGAGGGCAAAACCTCCTGGATTTTCTCGAGTTGCGGCAGGTGCTCTCGACTTACTACGGGGACCTCAGGGACCCGCTCTGGTGGCCTCAGGAAAGGCCAGTCCCCATGCTACTTCCTCGGGGGCCTCTCGGGATTCCTCTCCCGCCGATGCCGGGGCCGAAGACCTTGTGTGGAGTCGGGGCCGGAACCTGAGGATTCCTCTCCAGTGCTGACATGGATCTTGGGGTACTTCTGGAGTCTCCCCAGGGGAGTCAGTCCTCGTCTGGAATGCGGGCATGCACTTGCGCTATCCTCCAGAGCGGTAGCAGCAGTGTCAAGGAGTCCGCCGCGTGCATCAAAGGATCTATGGTTTTCCCTCGAGTCTTTCCCACGAGGCTTTCCCACGAGGCCTTCCCACAGGGCTGTCCCACGTGCACACGTGGTGGGAGTCGATCCTTGGCTTGAACGTCAAGGCAGTGCAGGGAAAACAGGTTCCTCTGGAATGGACTGACACATCTGGGGGACTCTTGGAATGGTGTCACGACCCTGGAGTTCCTCTCGCCTTTCCTGAGGAGAGCGCCTCTCTTTAGATGCGACGGGAACGCTGGGAATTCTTTCCCTACGAAACAGGGAAAGGATCCCTCATCTCGAGGTAGGAGGCGGAAATGGGGCTCCCCTGGATGTGTGCGGGACCCACGTGCTTCCTCTCGAGTGGAGACGGGTATGTCGGGGAACTTCTTGAGTTGCAGCAAGGGTGTGAAGGACCCTTTGGAAGTTCCAGTGGTTAGGTGTGATTGGCCTCCAGAAGCCTCAGCGGAAATGGGCCTCATCTCGCCTGGAGGGCAAAACCTCCTGGATTTTTTCGAGTTGCGGCAGGTGCTCTCGACTTACGACGGGGACCTCAGGGACCCGCTCTGTTGGCCTCAGGAAAGGCCAGTTCCCATGCGACTTCCTCGGGGGCCTCTCGGGATTCCTCTCCCGTCGCTGCCGGGGCGGAAGACCTTGTGTGGAGTCGGGGCCGGAACCAGAGGATTCCTCTCCAGTGCTGACATGGATCTTGGGGTACTTCTGGAGGCTCCCCAGGGGAGTCAGTCCTCGTTTCGAATGCGGGCATGCACTTGCGCTTTCCTCCAGAGTGGTAGCAGCAGTGTCACGCAGTCCGCCGCGTGGATCAAAGGATCTATGGTTTTCCCTCGAGTCTTTCCCACGAGGCTTTCCCACGAGGCTTTCCCACAGGGCTGTCCCACGTGCACACGTGGTGGGAGTCGATCCTCGGCTGGAACGTCAAGGCAGTGCAGGGAAAACAGGTTCCTTTGGAATGGACTGACACATCTGGGGGACTCTTGGAATGGTGGCACGACCCTGGAGTTCCTCTCGCCTTTCCTGTGGAGAGCGCCTCCTCTTGAGATGGGACGGGAACGCCGGGAATTCTTTCCCTACGAAACAGGGAAAGGATCCCTCATCTCGAGCTAGGAGGCAGAAACGGGGCTCCCCTGGATGTGTGCGGGACCCCACGTGCTTCCTCTCGAGTGGAGACGGGTATGTCGGGGAACTTCTTGAGTTGCAGCAAGGGTGTGAAGGACCCTTTGGAAGTTCCAGTGGTTTGACGTGATTAGCCTCGAGAAGCCTCAGCGGAAATGGGCCTCATCTCGCCTGGAGGGCAAAACCTCCTGGATTTTCTCGAGTTGCGGCAGGTGCTCTCAACTTACGACGGGGACCTCAGGGACCCGCTCTGGTGGCCTCAGGAAAGGCCAGTCCCCATGCGAGTTCCTCGGGGGCCTCTCGGGATTCCTCTCCCGTCGATGCCGGGGCCTAAGACCTTGTGTGGAGTCGGGGCCGGAACCTGAGGATTCCTCTCCAGTGCTGACATGGATCTTGGGGTATTTCTGGAGTCTCCCCAGGGGAGTCAGTCCTCGTCTCGAATGCGGGCATGCACTTGCGCTTTCCTCCAGAGCGGTAGCAGCAGTGTCACGCAGTCCGCCGCGTGGATCAAAGGATCTATGGTTTTCCCTCGAGTCTTTCCCACGAGGCTTCCCCACGAGGCTTTCCCACAGGGCTGTCCCACGTGCACACGTGGTGGGAGTCGATCCTCGGCTTGAACGTCAAGGCAGTGCAGGGAAAACAGGTTCCTCTGGAATGGACTGACACATCTGGGGGACTCTTGGAATGGTGTCACGACCCTGGAGTTCCTCTCGCCTTTCCTGTGGAGAGCGCCTCCTCTTGAGATGCGACGGGAACGCCGGAATTCTTTCCCTACGAAACAGGGAAAGGATCCCTCATCTCGAGCTAGGAGGCGGAAACGGGGCTCCCCTGGATGTGTGCGGGACCCCACGTGCTTCCTCTCGAGTGGAGACGGGTATGTCGGGGAACTTCTTGAGTTGCAGCAAGGGTGTGAAGGACCCTTTGGAAGTTCCAGTGGTTAGATGTGATTGGCCTCGAGAAGCCTCAGCGGAAATGGGCCTCATCTCGCCTGGAGGGCAAAACCTCCTGGATTTTCTCGAGTTGCGGCAGGTGCTCTCGACTTACGACGGGGACCTCAGGGAACCGCTCTGGTGGCCTCAGGAAAGGCCAGTCCCCATGCGAGTTCCTCGGGGGCCTCTCGGGATTCCTCTCCCGTCGATGCCGGGGCCTAAGACCTTGTGTGGAGTCGGGGCCGGAACCTGAGGATTCCTCTCCAGTGCTGACATGGATCTTGGGGTACTTCTGGAGTCTCCCCAGGGGAGTCAGTCCTCGTCTCGAATGCGGGCATGCACTTGCGCTTTCCTCCAGAGCGGTAGCAGAAGTGTCACGCAGTCCGCCGCGTGGATCAAAGGATCTATGGTTTTCCCTCGAGTCTTTCCCACGAGGCTTTCCCACGAGGCTTTCCCACAGGGCTGTCCCACGTGCACACGTGGTGGGAGTCGATCCTCGGCTTGAACGTCAAGGTAGTGCAGGGAAAACAGGTTCCTCTGGAATGGACTGACACATCTGGGGGACTCTTGGAATGGTGTCACGACCCTGGAGTTCCTCTCGCCTTTCCTGTGGAGAGCGCCTCCTCTTGAGATGCGACGGGAACGCCGGGAAATCTTTCCCTACGAAACAGGGAAAGGATCCCTCATCTCGAGCTAGGAGGCGGAAACGGGCCTCCCCTGGATGTGTGCGGGACCCCACGTGCTTCCTCTCGAGTGGAGACGGGTATGTCGGGGAACTTCTTGAGTTGCAGGAATGGTGTGAAGGACCCTTTGGAAGTTCCAGTGGTTAGATGTGATTGGCCTCGAGAAGCCTCAGCGGAAATGGGCCTCATCTCGCCTGGAGGGCAAAACCTCCTGGATTTTCTCGAGTTGCGGCAGGTGCTCTCGACTTACGACGGGGACCTCAGGGAACCGCTCTGGTGGCCTCAGGAAAGGCCAGTCCCCATGCGAGTTCCTCGGGGGCCTCTCGGGATACCTCTCCCGTCGATGCCGGGGCCTAAGACCTTGTGTGGAGTCGGGGCCGGAACCTGAGGATTCCTCTCCAGTGCTGACATGGATCTTGGGGTACTTCTGGAGTCTCCCCAGGGGAGTCAGTCCTCGTCTCGAATGCGGGCATGCACTTGCGCTTTCCTCCAGAGCGGTAGCAGCAGTGTCACGCAGTCCGCCGCGTGGATCAAAGGATCTATGGTTTTCCCTCGAGTCTTTCCCACGAGGCTTTCCCACGAGGCTTTCCCACAGGGCTGTCCCACGTGCACACGTGGTGGGAGTCGATCCTCGGCTTGAACGTCAAGGCAGTGCAGGGAAAACAGGTTCCTCTGGAATGGACTGACACATCTGGGGGACTCTTAGAATGGTGGCATGACCCTGGAGTTCCTCTCGCCTTTCCTGTGGAGAGCGCCTCCTCTTGAGATGCGACGGGAACGTCGGGAATTCTTTCCCTACGAAACAGGGAAAGGATCCCTCATCTCGAGCTAGGAGTCGGAAACGGGGCTCCCCTGGATGTGTGCGAGACACCACGTGCTTCCTCTCGAGTGGAGACGGGTATGTCGGGGAACTTCTTGAGTTGCAGCAAGGGTGTGAAGGACCCTTTGGAAGTTCCAGTGGTTAGATGTGATTGGCCTCGAGAAGCCTCAGCGGAAATGGGCCTCATCTCGCCTGGAGGGCAAAACCTCCTGGATTTTCTCGAGTTGCGGCAGGTCCTCTCGACTTACAACGGGGACCTCAGGGAACCGCTCTGGTGGCCTCAGGAAAGGCCAGTCCCCATGCGAGTTCCTCGGGGGCCTCTCGGGATTCCTCTCCCGTCGATGCCGGGGCCTAAGACCTTGTGTGGAGTCGGGGCCGGAACCTGAGGATTCCTCTCCAGTGCTGACATGGATCTTGGGGTACGTCTGGAGTCTCCCCAGGGGAGTCAGTCCTCGTCTCGAATGCGGGCATGCACTTGCGCTTTCCTCCAGAGCGGTAGCAGCAGTGTCACGCAGTCCGCCGCGTGGATCAAAGGATCTATGGTTTTCCCTCGAGTCTTTCCCACGAGGCTTTCCCACGAGGCTTTCCCACAGGGCTGTCCTACGTGCACACGTGGTGGGAGTGGATCCTCGGCTTGAACGTCAAGGCAGTGCAGGGAAAACAGGTTCCTCTGGAATGGACTGACACATCTGGAGGACTCTTGGAATGGTGGCACGACCCTGGAGTTCCTCTCGCCTTTCCTGTGGAGAGCGCCTCCTCTTGAGATGCGACGGGAACGCCGGGAATTCTTTCCCTACGAAACAGGGAAAGGATCCCTCATCTCGAGCTAGGAGGCGGAAACGGGGCTCCCCTGGATGTGTGCGGGACACCACGTGCTTCCTCTCGAGTGGAGTCGGGTATGTCGGGGAACTTTTTGAGTTGCAGCAAGGGTGTGAAGGACCCTTTGGAAGTTCCAGTGGTTAGATGTGATTGGCCTCGAGAAGCCTCAGCGGAAATGGGCCTCATCTCGCCTGGAGGGCAAAACCTCCTGGATTTTCTCGAGTTGCGGCAGGTGCTCTCGACTTACGACGGGGACCTCAGGGACCCGCTCTGGTGGCCTCAGGAAAGGCCAGTCCCCATGCGAGTTCCTCGGGGGCCTCTCGGGATTCCTCTCCCGTCGATGCCGGGGCCTAAGACCTTGTGTGGAGTCGGGGCCGGAACCTGAGGATTCCTCTCCAGTGCTGACATGGATCTTGGGGTACTTCTGGAGTCTCCCCAGGGGAGTCAGTCCTCGTCTCGAATGCGGGCATGCACTTGCGCTTTCCTCCAGAGCGGTAGCAGCAGTGTCACGCAGTCCGCCGCGTGGATCAAAGGATCTATGGTTTTCCCTCGAGTCTTTCCCAAGAGGCTTTCCCAAGAGGCTTTCCCACAGGGCTGTCCCACGTGCACACGTGGTGGGAGTGGATCCTCGGCTTGAACGTCAAGGCAGTGCAGGGAAAACAGGTTCCTCTGGAATGGACTGACACATCTGGGGGACTCTTGGAATGGTGGCACGACCCTGGAGTTCCTCTCGCCTTTCCTGTGGAGAGCGCCTCCTCTTGAGATGTGACGGGAACGCCGGGAATTCTTTCCCTACGAAACAGGGAAAGGATCCCTCATCTCGAGGTAGGAGGCGGAAACGGGGCTCCCCAGGATGTGTGCGGGACACCACGTGTTTCCTCTCGAGTGGAGACGGGTATGTCGGGGAACTTCTTGAGTTGCAGCAAGGGTGTGAAGGACCCTTTGGAAGTTCCAGTGGTTAGATGTGATTGGCCTCGAGCAGCCTCAGCGGAAATGGGCCTCATCTCGCCTGGAGGGCAAAACCTCCTGGATTTTCTCGAGTTGCGGCAGGTGCTCCCGACTTACGACGGGGACCTCAGGGAACCGCTCTGGTGGCCTCAGGAAAGGCCAGTCCCCATGCGAGTTCCTCGGGGGCCTCTCGGGATTCCTCTCCCGTCGATGCCGGGGCCTAAGACCTTGTGTGGAGTCGGGTCCGGAACCTGAGGATTCCTCTCCAGTGCTGACATGGATCTTGGGGTACTTCTGGAGTCTCCCCAGGGGAGTCAGTCCTCGTCTCGAATGCGGGCATGCACTTGCGCTTTCCTCCAGAGCGGTAGCAGCAGTGTCACGCAGTCCGCCGCGTGGATCAAAGGATCTATGGTTTTCCCTCGAGTCTTTCCCACGAGGCTTTCCCACGAGGCTTTCCCACAGGGCTGTCCCACGTGCACACGTGTTGGGAGTGGATCCTCGGCTTGAACGTCAAGGCAGTGCAGGGAAAACAGGTTCCTCTGGAATGGACTGACACATCTGGGGGACTCTTGGAATGGTGGCACGACCCTGGAGTTCCTCTCGCCTTTCCTGTGGAGAGCGCCTCCTCTTGAGATGCGACGGGAACGCCGGGAATTCTTTCCCTACGAAACAGGGAAAGGATCCCTCATCTCGAGCTAGGAGGCGGAAACGGGGCTCCCCTGGATGTGTGCGGGACACCACGTGCTTCCTCTCGAGTGGAGACGGGTATGTCGGGGAACTTCTTGAGTTGCAGCAAGGGTGTGAAGGACCCTTTGGAAGTTCCAGTGGTTAGACGTGATTAGCCTCGAGAAGCCTCAGCGGAAATGGGCCTCATCTCGCCTGGAGGGCAAAACCTCCTGGATTTTCTCGAGTTGCGGCAGGTGCTCTCGACTTACGACGGGGACTTCAGGGACCCGCTCTGGTGGCCTCAGGAAAGGCCAGTCCCCATGCGAGTTCCTCGGGGGCCTCTCGGGATTCCTCCCCCATCGATGCCGGGGCCTAAGACCTTGTGTGGAGTCGGGGCCGGAACCTGAGGATTCCTCTCCAGTGCTGACATGGATCTTGGGGTACTTCTGGAGTCTCCACAGGGGAGTCAGTACTCGTCTCGAATGCGGGCATGCACTTGCGCTTTCCTCCAGAGCGGTAGCAGCAGTGTCACGCAGTCCGCCGCGTGGATCAAAGGATCTATGGTTTTCCCTCGAGTCTTTCCCACGAGGCTTTCCCACGAGGCTTTCCCACAGGGCTGTCCCACGTGCACACGTGGTGGGAGTCGATCCTCGGCTTGAACGTCAAGGCAGTGCAGGGAAAACAGGTTCCTCTGGAATGGACTGACACATCTGGGGGACTCTTGGAATGGTGGCACGACCCTGGAGTTCCTCTCGCCTTTCCTGTGCAGAGCGCCTCCTCTTGAGATGCGACGGGAACGCCGGGAATTCTTTCCCTACGAAACAGGGAAAGGATCCCTCATCTCGAGCTAGGAGGCGGAAACGGGGCTCCCCTGGATGTGTGCGGGACACCACGTGCTTCCTCTCGAGTGGAGACGGGTATGTCGGGGAACTTCTTGAGTTGCAGCAAAGGTGTGAAGGACCCTTTGGAAGTTCCAGTGGTTAGATGTGATTGGCCTCGAGAAGCCTCAGCGGAAATGGGCCTCATCTCGCCTGGAGGGCAAAACCTCCTGGATTTTCTCGAGTTGCGGCAGGTGCTCTCGACTTATGACGGGGACCTCAGGGAACCGCTCTGGTGGCCTCAGGAAAGGCCAGTCCCCATGCGAGTTCCTCGGGGGCCTCTCGGGATTCCTCTCCCGTCGATGCCGGGGCCTAAGACCTTGTGTGGAGTCGGGGCCGGAACCTGAGGATTCCTCTCCAGTGCTGACATGGATCTTGGGGTCCTTCTGGAGTCTCCGCAGGGGAGTCAGTCCTCGTCTCGAATGCGGGCATGCACTTGCGCTTTCCTCCAGAGCGGTAGCAGCAGTGTCACGCAGTCCGCCGCGTGGATCAAAGGATCTATGGTTTTCCCTCGAGTCTTTCCCACGAGGCTTTCCCACGAGGCTTTCCCACAGGGCTGTCCCACGTGCACACGTGGTGGGAGTGGATCCTCGGCTTGAACGTCAAGGCAGTGCAGGGAAAACAGGTTCCTCTGGAATGGACTGACACATCTGGGTGACTTTTGGAATGGTGGCACGACCCTGGAGTTCCTCTCGCCTTTCCTGTGGAGAGCGCCTCCTCTTGAGATGCGACGGGAACGCCGGGAATTCTTTCCCTACGAAACAGGGAAAGGATCCCTCATCTCGAGCTAGGAGGCGGAAACGGGGCTCCCCTGGATGTGTGCGGGACACCACGTGCTTCCTCTCGAGTGGAGACGGGTATGTCGGGGAACTTCTTGAGTTGCAGCAAGGGTGTGAAGGACCCTTTGGAAGTTCCAGTGGTTAGACTTGATTCGCCTCGAGAAGCCTCAGCGGAAATGGGCCTCATCTCGCCTGGAGGGCAAAACCTCCTGGATTTTCTCGAGTTGCGGCAGGTGCTCTCGACTTACGACGGGGACCTCAGGGACCCGCTCTGGTGGCCTCAGGAAAGGCCAGTCCCCATGCGAGTTCCTCGGGGGCGTCTCGGGATTCCTCTCCCGTCGATGCCGGGGCCTAAGACCGTGTGTGGAGTCGGGGCCGGAACCTGAGGATTCCTCTCCAGTGCTGACATGGATCTTGGGGGTACTTCTGGAGTCTCCCCAGGGGAGTCAGTCCTCGTCTCGAATGCGGGCATGCACTTGCGCTTTCCTCCAGAGCGGTAGCAGCAGTGTCACGCAGTCCGCCGCGTGCATCAAAGGATCTATGGTTTTCCCTCGAGTCTTTCCCACGAGGCTTTCCCACGAGGCTTTCCACAGGGCTGTCCCACGTGCACACGTGGTGGGACTCGATCCTCGGCTTGAACGTCAGGGCAGTGCAGGGAAAACAGGTTCCTCTGGAATGGACTGACATATCTGGGGGACTCTTTGAATGGTGGCACGACGCTGGAGTCCTCTCGCCTTTCCTGTGGAGAGCGCCTCCTCTTGAGATGCGACGGGAACGCCGGGAATTCTTTCCCTACGAAACAGGGAAAGGATCCCTCATCTCGAGCTAGGAGGCGGAAACGGGGCTCCCCTGGATGTGTGCGGGACCCTCGTGCTTCCTCTCGAGTGGAGACGGGTATGTCGGGGAACTTCTTGAGTTGCAGCAAGGGTGTGAAGGACCCTTTGGAATTTCCAGTGGTTAGACGTGATTAGCCTCGAGAAGCCTCAGCGGAAATGGGCCTCATCTCGCCTGGAGGGCAAAACCTCCTGGATTTTTTCGAGTTGCGGCATGTGCTCTCGACTTACGACCGGGACCTCAGGGACCCGCTCTGGTGGCTTCAGGAAAGGCCAGTCCCCATGCGAGTTCCTCGGGGGCCTCTCGGATTCCTCTCCCGTCGATGCCGGGGCCTAAGACCTTGTGTGGAATCGGGGCCGGAACCTGAGGATTCCTTTCCAGTGCTGACATGGATCTTGGGGTAATTCTGGAGTCTCCCCAGGGGAGTCAGTCCTCGTCTCGAATGCGGGCATGCACTTGCTCTGTCCTCCAGAGCGGTAGCAGCAGTGTTACCCAGTCCACCGCGTGGATCAAAGGATCTATGGTTTTCCCTCGAGTCTTTCCCACGAGGCTTTCCCACGAGGCTTTCCACAGGGCTGTCCCACGTGCACACGTTTTGGGAGTCGATCCTCGGCTTGAACGTCAAGGCAGTGCAGGGAAAACAGGTTCCTCTGGAATGGACTGACACATCTGGGGGACTCTTGGAATGGTGGCACGACCCTGGAGTTCCTCTCGCCTTTCCTGTGGAGAGCGCCTCCTCTTGAGATGCGACGGGAACGCCGGGAATTCTTTCCCTACGAAACAGGGAAAGGATCCCTCATCTCGAGCTAGGAGGCGGAAATGGGGCTCCCCTGGATTTTTGCGGGACCCCACGTGCTTCCTCTCTAGTGGAGACGGGTATGTCGGGGAACTTCTTGAGTTGCAGCAAGGGTGTGAAAGACCCTTTGGAAGTTCCAGTGGTTAGACGTGATTAGCCTCGAGAAGCCTCAGCGGAAATGGGCCTCATCTCGCCTGGAGGGCAAAACCTCCTGGATTTTCTCGAGTTGCGGCAGGTGCTCTCGACTTACGACGGGGACCTCAGGGAACCGCTCTGGTGGCCTCAGGAAAGGCCAGTCCCCATGCGAGTTCCTCGGGGGCCTCTCGGGATTCCTCTCCCGTCGATGCCGGGGCCTAAGACCTTGTGTGGAGTCGGGGCCGGGACCTGAGGATTCCTTTCCAGTGCTGACATGGATCTTGGGGTACTTCTGGAGTCTCCCCAGGGGAATCAGTCCTCGTCTCGAATGCGGGCATGCACTTGCGCTTTCCTCCAGAGCGGTAGCAGCAGTGTCACGCAGTCCGTCGCGTGGATCAAAGGATCTATGGTTTTCCCTCGAGTCTTTCCCACGAGGCTTTCCCACGAGGCTTTCCCACAGGGCTGTCCCACGTGCACACGTGGTGGGAGTGGATCCTCGGCTTGAACGTCAAGGCAGTGCAGGGAAAACAGGTTCCTCTGGAATGGACTGACACATCTGGGGTTCTCTTGGAATGGTGGCACGACCCTGGAGTTCCTCTCGCCTTTCCTGTGGAGAGCGCCTCCTCTTGAGATGGGACGGGAACGCCGGGAATTCTTTCCCTACGAAACAGGGAAAGGATCCCTCATCTCGAGCTAGGAGGCGGAAATGGGGCTCCCCTGGATGTTTGCGGGACCCCACGTGCTTCCTCTCGAGTGGAGACGGGTATGTCGGGGAACTTCTTGAGTTGCAGCAAGGGTGTGAAGGACCCTTTGGAAGTTCCAGTGGTTAGATGTGATTGGCCTCGAGAAGCCTCAGCGGAAATGGGCCTCATCTCGCCTGGAGGGCAAAACCTCCTGGATTTTCTCGAGTTGCGGCAGGTGCTCTCGACTTACTACGGGGACCTCAGGGACCCGCTCTGGTGGCCTCAGGAAAGGCCAGTCCCCATGCGACTTCCTCGGGGGCCTCTCGGGATTCCTCTCCCGCCGATGCCGGGGCCGAAGACCTTGTGTGGAGTCGGGGCCGGAACCTGAGGATTCCTCTCCAGTGCTGACATGGATCTTGGGGTACTTCTGGAGTCTCCCCAGGGGAGTCAGTCCTCGTCTGGAATGCGGGCATGCACTTGCGCTATCCTCCAGAGCGGTAGCAGCAGTGTCAAGGAGTCCGCCGCGTGCATCAAAGGATCTATGGTTTTCCCTCGAGTCTTTCCCACGAGGCTTTCCCACGAGGCCTTCCCACAGGGCTGTCCCACGTGCACACGTGGTGGGAGTCGATCCTTGGCTTGAACGTCAAGGCAGTGCAGGGAAAACAGGTTCCTCTGGAATGGACTGACACATCTGGGGGACTCTTGGAATGGTGTCACGACCCTGGAGTTCCTCTCGCCTTTCCTGAGGAGAGCGCCTCTCTTTAGATGCGACGGGAACGCTGGGAATTCTTTCCCTACGAAACAGGGAAAGGATCCCTCATCTCGAGGTAGGAGGCGGAAATGGGGCTCCCCTGGATGTGTGCGGGACCCACGTGCTTCCTCTCGAGTGGAGACGGGTATGTCGGGGAACTTCTTGAGTTGCAGCAAGGGTGTGAAGGACCCTTTGGAAGTTCCAGTGGTTAGGTGTGATTGGCCTCGAGAAGCCTCAGCGGAAATGGGCCTCATCTCGCCTGGAGGGCAAAACCTCCTGGATTTTTTCGAGTTGCGGCAGGTGCTCTCGACTTACGACGGGGACCTCAGGGACCCGCTCTGTTGGCCTCAGGAAAGGCCAGTTCCCATGCGACTTCCTCGGGGGCCTCTCGGGATTCCTCTCCCGTCGCTGCCGGGGCGGAAGACCTTGTGTGGAGTCGGGGCCGGAACCAGAGGATTCCTCTCCAGTGCTGACATGGATCTTGGGGTACTTCTGGAGTCTCCCCAGGGGAGTCAGTCCTCGTTTCGAATGCGGGCATGCACTTGCGCTTTCCTCCAGAGTGGTAGCAGCAGTGTCACGCAGTCCGCCGCGTGGATCAAAGGATCTATGGTTTTCCCTCGAGTCTTTCCCACGAGGCTTTCCCACGAGGCTTTCCCACAGGGCTGTCCCACGTGCACACGTGGTGGGAGTCGATCCTCGGCTGGAACGTCAAGGCAGTGCAGGGAAAACAGGTTCCTTTGGAATGGACTGACACATCTGGGGGACTCTTGGAATGGTGGCACGACCCTGGAGTTCCTCTCGCCTTTCCTGTGGAGAGCGCCTCCTCTTGAGATGGGACGGGAACGCCGGGAATTCTTTCCCTACGAAACAGGGAAAGGATCCCTCATCTCGAGCTAGGAGGCAGAAACGGGGCTCCCCTGGATGTGTGCGGGACCCCACGTGCTTCCTCTCGAGTGGAGACGGGTATGTCGGGGAACTTCTTGAGTTGCAGCAAGGGTGTGAAGGACCCTTTGGAAGTTCCAGTGGTTTGACGTGATTAGCCTCGAGAAGCCTCAGCGGAAATGGGCCTCATCTCGCCTGGAGGGCAAAACCTCCTGGATTTTCTCGAGTTGCGGCAGGTGCTCTCGACTTACGACGGGGACCTCAGGGACCCGCTCTGGTGGCCTCAGGAAAGGCCAGTCCCCATGCGAGTTCCTCGGGGGCCTCTCGGGATTCCTCTCCCGTCGATGCCGGGGCCTAAGACCTTGTGTGGAGTCGGGGCCGGAACCTGAGGATTCCTCTCCAGTGCTGACATGGATCTTGGGGTATTTCTGGAGTCTCCCCAGGGGAGTCAGTCCTCGTCTCGAATGCGGGCATGCACTTGCGCTTTCCTCCAGAGCGGTAGCAGCAGTGTCACGCAGTCCGCCGCGTGGATCAAAGGATCTATGGTTTTCCCTCGAGTCTTTCCCACGAGGCTTCCCCACGAGGCTTTCCCACAGGGCTGTCCCACGTGCACACGTGGTGGGAGTCGATCCTCGGCTTGAACGTCAAGGCAGTGCAGGGAAAACAGGTTCCTCTGGAATGGACTGACACATCTGGGGGACTCTTGGAATGGTGTCACGACCCTGGAGTTCCTCTCGCCTTTCCTGTGGAGAGCGCCTCCTCTTGAGATGCGACGGGAACGCCGGAATTCTTTCCCTACGAAACAGGGAAAGGATCCCTCATCTCGAGCTAGGAGGCGGAAACGGGGCTCCCCTGGATGTGTGCGGGACCCACGTGCTTCCACTCGAGTGGAGGCGGGTATGTCGGGGAACTTCTTGAGTTGCAGCTAGGGTGTGAAGGACCCTTTGGAAGTTCCAGTGGTTAGACGTGATTAGCCTCGAGAAGCCTCAGCGGAAATGGGCCTCATCTCCCCTGGAGGGCAAAACCTCCTGGATTTTCTCGAGTTGTGGCAGGTGCTCTCGACTTACGACGGGGACCTCAGGGACCCGCTCTGGTGGCCTCAGGAAAGGCCAATCCCCATGCGAGTTCCTCGGGGGCCTCTCGGGATTCCTCTCCCGTCGATGCCGGGGCCTAAGACCTTGTGTGGAGTCGGGGCCGGTACCTGAGGATTCCTCTCCAGTGTCACATGGATCTTGGGGTACTTCTGGAGTCTCCCCAGGGGAGTCAGTCCTCGTCTCGAATGCGGGCATGCACTTGCGCTTTCCTCCAGAGCGGTAGCAGCAGTGTCACGCAGTCTGCCGCGTGGATCAAAGAATCTATGGTTTTCCCTCGAGTCTTTCCCACGAGGCTTTCCCACGAGGCTTTCCCACAGGGCTGTCCCACGTGCACACGTGGTGGGAGTCGATCCTCGGCTTGAACGTCAAGGCAGTGCAGGGAAAACAGGTTCCTCTGGAATGGACTGACACATCTGGGGGACTCTTGGAATGGTGTCACGACCCTGGAGTTCCTCTCGCCTTTCCTGTGGAGAGCGCCTCCTCTTGAGATGCGACGGGAACGCCGGGAATTCTTTCCCTACGAAACAGGGAAAGGATCCCTCATCTCGAGCTAGGAGGCGGAAACGGGGCTCCCCTGGATGTGTGCGGGACCCCACGTGCTTCCTCTCGAGTGCAGACGGGTATGTCGGGGAACTTCTTGAGTTGCAGCAATGGTGTGAAGGACCCTTTGGAAGTTCCAGTGGTTAGATGTGATTGGCCTCGAGAAGCCTCAGCGGAAATGGGCCTCATCTCGCCTGGAGGGCAAAACCTCCTGGATTTTCTCGAGTTGCGGCAGGTGCTCTCGACTTACGACGGGGACCTCAGGGAACCGCTCTGGTGGACTCAGGAAAGGCCAGTCCCCATGCGAGTTCCTCGGGGGCCTCTCGGGATTCCTCTCCCGTCGATGCCGGGGCCTAAGACCTTGTGTGGAGTCGGGGCCTGAACCTGAGGATTCCTCTCCAGTGCTGACATGGATCTTGGGGTACTTCTGGAGTCTCCCCAGGGGAGTCAGTCCTCGTCTCGAATGCGGGCATGCACTTGCGCTTTCCTCCAGAGCGGTAGCAGAAGTGTCACGCAGTCCGCCGGGTGGATCAAAGGATCTATGGTTTTCCCTCGAGTCTTTCCCACGAGGCTTTCCCACGAGGCTTTCCCACAGGGCTGTCCCACGTGCACACGTGGTGTGAGTCGATCCTCGGCTTGAACGTCAAGGCAGTGCAGGGAAAACAGGTTCCTCTGGAATGGACTGACACATCTGGGGGACTCTTGGAATGGTGTCACGACCCTGGAGTTCCTCTCGCCTTTCCTGTGGAGAGCGCCTCCTCTTGAGATGCGACGGGAACCCGGGAATTCTTTCCCTACGAAACAGGGAAAGGATCCCTCATCTCGAGCTAGGAGGCGGAAACGGGGCTCCCCTGGATGTGTGCGGGACCCCACGTGCTTCCTCTCGAGTGGAGACGGGTATGTCGGGGAACTTCTTGAGTTGCAGCAATGGTGTGAAGGACCCTTTGGAAGTTCCAGTGGTTAGATGTGATTGGCCTCGAGAAGCCTCAGCGGAAATGGGCCTCATCTCGCCTGGAGGGCAAAACCTCCTGGATTTTCTCGAGTTGCGGCAGGTGCTCTCGACTTACGACGGGGACCTCAGGGAACCGCTCTGGTGGCCTCAGGAAAGGCCAGTCCCCATGCGAGTTCCTCGGGGGCCTCTCGGGATTCCTCTCCCGTCGATGCCGGGGCCTAAGACCTTGTGTGGAGTCGGGGCCGGAACCTGAGGATTCCTCTCCAGTGCTGACATGGATCTTGGGGTACTTCTGGAGTCTCCCCAGGGGAGTCAGTCCTCGTCTCGAATGCGGGCATGCACTTGCGCTTTCCTCCAGAGCGGTAGCAGAAGTGTCACGCAGTCCGCCGCGTGGATCAAAGGATCTATGGTTTTCCCTCGAGTCTTTCCCACGAGGCTTTCCCACGAGGCTTTCCCACAGGGCTGTCCCACGTGCACACGTGGTGGGAGTCGATCCTCGGCTTGAACGTCAAGGTAGTGCAGGGAAAACAGGTTCCTCTGGAATGGACTGACACATCTGGGGGACTCTTGGAATGGTGTCACGACCCTGGAGTTCCTCTCGCCTTTCCTGTGGAGAGCGCCTCCTCTTGAGATGCGACGGGAACGCCGGGAAATCTTTCCCTACGAAACAGGGAAAGGATCCCTCATCTCGAGCTAGGAGGCGGAAACGGGGCTCCCCTGGATGTGTGCGGGACCCCACGTGCTTCCTCTCGAGTGGAGACGGGTATGTCGGGGAACTTCTTGAGTTGCAGCAATGGTGTGAAGGACCCTTTGGAAGTTCCAGTGGTTAGATGTGATTGGCCTCGAGAAGCCTCAGCGGAAATGGGCCTCATCTCGCCTGGAGGGCAAAACCTCCTGGATTTTCTCGAGTTGCGGCAGGTGCTCTCGACTTACGACGGGGACCTCAGGGAACCGCTCTGGTGGCCTCAGGAAAGGCCAGTCCCCATGCGAGTTCCTCGGGGGCCTCTCGGGATACCTCTCCCGTCGATGCCGGGGCCTAAGACCTTGTGTGGAGTCGGGGCCGGAACCTGAGGATTCCTCTCCAGTGCTGACATGGATCTTGGGGTAATTCTGGAGTCTCCCCAGGGGAGTCAGTCCTCGTCTCGAATGCGGGCATGCACTTGCGCTTTCCTCCAGAGCGGTAGCAGCAGTGTCACGCAGTCCGCCGCGTGGATCAAAGGATCTATGGTTTTCCCTCGAGTCTTTCCCACGAGGCTTTCCCACGAGGCTTTCCCACAGGGCTGTCCCATGTGCACACGTGGTGGGAGTCGATCCTCGGCTTGAACGTCAAGGCAGTGCAGGGAAAACAGGTTCCTCTGGAATGGACTGACACATCTGGGGGACTCTTAGAATGGTGGCATGACCCTGGAGTTCCTCTCGCCTTTCCTGTGGAGAGCGCCTCCTCTTGAGATGCGACGGGAACGTCGGGAATTCTTTCCCTACGAAACAGGGAAAGGATCCCTCATCTCGAGCTAGGAGTCGGAAACGGGGCTCCCCTGGATGTGTGCGAGACACCACGTGCTTCCTCTCGAGTGGAGACGGGTATGTCGGGGAACTTCTTGAGTTGCAGCAAGGGTGTGAAGGACCCTTTGGAAGTTCCAGTGGTTAGATGTGATTGGCCTCGAGAAGCCTCAGCGGAAATGGGCCTCATCTCGCCTGGAGGGCAAAACCTCCTGGATTTTCTCGAGTTGCGGCAGGTCCTCTCGACTTACAACGGGGACCTCAGGGAACCGCTCTGGTGGCCTCAGGAAAGGCCAGTCCCCATGCGAGTTCCTCGGGGGCCTCTCGGGATTCCTCTCCCGTCGATGCCGGGGCCTAAGACCTTGTGTGGAGTCGGGGCCGGAACCTGAGGATTCCTCTCCAGTGCTGACATGGATCTTGGGGTACGTCTGGAGTCTCCCCAGGGGAGTCAGTCCTCGTCTCGAATGCGGGCATGCACTTGCGCTTTCCTCCAGAGCGGTAGCAGCAGTGTCACGCAGTCCGCCGCGTGGATCAAAGGATCTATGGTTTTCCCTCGAGTCTTTCCCACGAGGCTTTCCCACGAGGCTTTCCCACAGGGCTGTCCCACGTGCACACGTGGTGGGAGTCGATCCTCGGCTTGAACGTCAAGGCAGTGAAGGGAAAACAGGTTTCTCTGGAATGGACTGACACATCTGGGGGACTCTTGGAATGGTGGCACGACCCTGGAGTTCCTCTCGCCTTTCCTGTGGAGAGCGCCTCCTCTTGAGATGCGACGGGAACGCCGGGAATTCTTTCCCTACGAAACAGGGAAAGGATCCCTCATCTCGAGCTAGGAGGCTGAAACGGGGCTCCCCTGGATGTGTGCGGGACCCCACGTGCTTCCTCTCGAGTGGAGACGGGTATGTCGGGGAACTTCTTGAGTTGCAGCAATGGTGTGAAGGACCCTTTGCAAGTTCCAGTGGTTAGATGTGATTGGCCTCGAGAAGCCTCAGCGGAAATGGGCCTCATCTCGCCTGGAGGGCAAAACCTCCTGGATTTTCTCGAGTTGCGGCAGGTGCTCTCGACTTACGACGGGGACCTCAGGGAACCGCTCTGGTGCCCTCAGGAAAGGCCAGTCCCCATGCGAGTTCCTCGGGGGCCTCTCGGGATTCCTCTCCCGTCGATGCCGGGGCCTAAGACCTTGTGTGGAGTCGGGGCCGGAACCTGAGGATTCCTCTCCAGTGCTGACATGGATCTTGGGGTACTTCTGGAGTCTCCCCAGGGGAGTCAGTCCTCGTCTCGAATGCGGGCATGCACTTGCGCTTTCCTCCAGAGCGGTAGCAGCAGTGTCACCCAGTCCGCCGCGTGGATCAAAGGATCTATGGTTTTCCCTCGAGTCTTTCCCACGAGGCTTTCCCACGAGGCTTTCCCACAGGGCTGTCCCACGTGCACACGTGGTGGGAGTCGATCCTCGGCTTGAACGTCAAGGCAGTGCAGGGAAAACAGGTTCCTCTGGAATGGACTGACACATCTGGGGGACTCTTGGAATGGTGGCATGACCCTGGAGTTCCTCTCGCCTTTCCTGTGGAGAGCGCCTCCTATTGAGATGCGACGGGAACGCCGGGAATTCTTTCCCTACGAAACAGGGAAAGGATCCCTCATCTCGAGCTAGGAGGCAGAAACGGGGCTCCCCTGGATGTGTGCGGGACCCCACGTGCTTCCTCTCGAGTGGAGACGGGTATGTCGGGGAACTTCTTGAGTTGCAGCAATGGTGTGAAGAACCCTTTGCAAGTTCCAGTGGTTAGATGTGATTGGCCTCGAGAAGCCTCAGCGGAAATGGGCCTCATCTCGCCTGGAGGGCAAAACCTCCTGGATTTTCTCGAGTTGCGGCAGGTGCTCTCGACTTATGACGGGGACGTCAGGGACCCGCTCTGGTGGCCTCAGGAAAGGCCAGTCCCCATGCGAGTTCCTCGGGGGCTCTCGGGATTCCTCTCCCGTCGATTCCGGGGCCTAAGACCTTGTGTGGAGTCGGGGCCGGAACCTGAGGATTCCTCTCCAGTGCTGACATGGATCTTGGGGTACTTCAGGAGTCTCCCCAGGGGAGTCAGTCCTCGTCTCGAATGCGGGCATGCACTTGCGCTTTCCTCCAGAGCGGTAGCAGCAGTGTCACGCAGTCCGCCGCGTGGATCAAAGGATCTATGGTTTTCCCTCGAGTCTTTCCCACGAGGCTTTCCCACGAGGCTTTCCCACAGGGCTGTCCCACGTGCACACGTGGTGGGAGTCGATCCTCGGCTTGAACGTCAAGGCAGTGCAGGGAAAACAGGTTCCACTGGAATGGACTGACACAACTGGGGGACTCTTGGAATGGTGGCACGACCCTGGAGTTCCTCTCGCCTTTCCTGTGGAGAGCGCCTCCTCTTGAGATGCGACGGGAACGCCGGGAATTCTTTCCCTACGAAACAGGGAAAGGATCCCTCATCTCGAGCTAGGAGGCGGAAACGGGGCTCCCCTGGATGTGTGCGGGACCCACGTGCTTCCTCTCGAGTGGAGACGGGTATGTCGGGGAACTTCTTGAGTTGCAGCAAGGGTGTGAAGGACCCTTTGGAAGTTCCAGTGGTTAGACCTGATTAGCCTCGAGAAGCCTCAGCGGAAATGGGCCTCATCTCGCCTGGAGGGCAAAACCTCCTGGATTTTCTCGAGTTGCGGCAGGTGCTCTCGACTTACGACGGGGACCTCAGGGACCCGCTCTGGTGGCCTCAGGAAAGGCCAGTCCCCATGCGAGTTCCTCGGGGGCCTCTCGGGATTCCTCTCCCGTCGATGCCGGGGCCTAAGACCTTGTGTGGAGTCGGGGCCGGAACCTGAGGATTCCTCTCCAGTGCTGACATGGATCTTGGGGTACTTCTGGAGTCTCCCCAGGGGAGTCAGTCCTCGTCTCGAATGCGGGCATGCACTTGCGCTTTCCTCCAGAGCGGTAGCAGCAGTGTCACGCAGTCCGCCGCGTGGATCAAAGGATCTATGGTTTTCCCTCGAGTCTTTCCCACGAGGCTTTCCCACGAGGCTTTCCCACAGGGCTGTCCCAGGTGCACACGTGGTGGGAGTCGATCCTCGGCTTGAACGTCAAGGCAGTGCAGGGAAAACAGGTTCCTCTGGAATGGACTGACACATCTGGGGGACTCTTGGAATGGTGTCAGGACCCTGGAGTTCCTCTCGCCTTTCCTGTGGAGAGCGCCTCCTCTTGAGATGCGACGGGAACGCCTGGAATTCTTTCCCTACGAAACAGGGAAAGGATCCCTCATCTCGAGCTAAGAGGCGGAAACGGAGCACCCCTGGATGTGTGCGGGACCCCACGTGCTTCCTCTCGAGTGGAGACGGGTATGTCGGGGAACTTCTTGAGTTGCAGCAATGGTGTGAAGGACCCGTTGGAAGTTCCAGTGGTTAGATGTGATTGGCCTCGAGAAGCCTCAGCGGAAATGGGCCTCATCTCGCCTGGAGGGCAAAACCTCCTGGATTTTCTCGAGTTGCGGCAGGTCCTCTCGACTTACGACGGGGACCTCAGGGAACCGCTCTGGTGGCCTCAGGAAAGGCCAGTCCCCATGCGAGTTCCACGGGGGCCTCTCGGGATTCCTCTCCCGTCGATGCCGGGGCCTAAGACCTTGTGTGGAGTCGGGGCCGGAACCTGAGGATTCCTCTCCAGTGCTGACATGGATCTTGGGGTACTTCTGGAGTCTCCCCAGGGGAGTCAGTCCTCGTCTCGAATGCGGGCATGCACTTGCGCTTTCCTCCAGAGCGGTAGCAGCAGTGTCATGCAGTCCGCCGCGTGGATCAAAGGATCTATGGTTTTCCCTCGAGTCTTTCCCACGAGGCTTTCCCACGAGGCTTTCCCACAGGGCTGTCCCACGTGCACACGTGGTGGGAGTCGATCCTCGGCTTGAACGTCAAGGCAGTGCAGGGAAAACAGGTTCCTCTGGAATGGACTGACACATCTGGGGGACTCTTGGAATGGTGTCACGACCCTGGAGTTCCTCTCGCCTTTCCTGTGGAGAGCGCCTCCTCTTGAGAAGCGACGGGAACGCCGGGAATTCTTTCCCTACGAAACAGGGAAAGGATCCCTCATCTCGAGCTAGGAGGCGGAAACGGGCTCCCCTGGATGTGTGCGGGACCCCACGTGCTTCCTCTCGAGTGGAGACGGGTATGTCGGGGAACTTCTTGAGTTGCAGCAATGGTGTGAAGGACCCTTTGGAAGTTCCAGTGGTTAGATGTGATTGGCCTCGAGAAGCCTCAGCGGAAATGGGCCTCATCTCGCCTGGAGGGCAAAACCTCCTGGATTTTCTCGAGTTGCGGCAGGTGCTCTCGACTTATGACGGGGACGTCAGGGACCCGCTCTGGTGGCCTCAGGAAAGGCCAGTCCCCATGCGAGTTCCTCGGGGGCTCTCGGGATTCCTCTCCTTTCGATTCCGGGGCCTAAGACCTTGTGTGGAGTCGGGGCCGGAACCTGAGGATTACTCTCCAGTGCTGACATGAATCTTGGGGTATTTCTGGAGTCTCCCCAGGGGAGTCAGTCCTCGTCTCGAATGCGGGCATGCACTTGCGCTTTCCTCCAGAGAGGTAGCAGCAGTGTCACGCAGTCCGCCGCGTGGATCAAAGGATCTATGGTTTTCCCTCGAGTCTTTCCCACGAGGCTTTCCCACGAGGCTTTCCCACAGGGATGTCCCACGTGCACACGTGGTTGGAGTCGATCCTCTGCATGAACGTCAAGGCAGTGCAGGGAAAACAGGTTCCTCTGGAATGGACTGACACATCTGGGGGACTCTTGGAATGGTGGCACGACCCTGGAGTTCCTCTCGCCTTTCCTGTGGAGAGCGCCTCCTCTTGAGATGCGACGGGAACGCCGGGAATTCTTTCCCTACGAAACAGGGAAAGGATCCCTCATCTCGAGCTAGGAGGCGGAAACGGGGCTCCCCTGGATGTGTGCGGGACCCCACGTGCTTCCTCTCGAGTGGAGACGGGTATGTCGGGGAACTTCTTGAGTTGCAGCAATGGTGTGAAGGACCCTTTGTAAGTTCCAGTGGTTAGATGTGATTGGCCTCGAGAAGCCTCAGCGGAAATGGGCCTCATCTCGCCTGGAGGGCAAAACCTCCTGGATTTTCTCGAATTGCGGCAGGTGCTCTCGACTTACGACGGGGACGTCAGGGACCCGCTCTGGTGGCCTCAGGAAAGGCCAGTCCCCTTGCGAGTTCCTCGGGGGCCTCTCGGGATTCCTCTCCCGTCGATGCCGGGGCCTAAGACCTTGTGTGGAGTCGGGGCCGGAACCTGAGGATTCCTCTCCAGTGCTGACATGGATCTTGGGGTACTTCTGGAGTCTCCCCAGGGGAGTCAGTCCTCGTCTCGAATGCGGGCATGCACTTGCGCTTTCCTCCAGAGCGGTAGCAGCAGTGTCACGCAGTCCGCCGCGTGGATCAAAGGATCTATGGTTTTCCCTCGAGTCTTTCCCACGAGGCTTTCCCACGAGGCTTTCCCACAGGGCTGTCCCACGTGCACACGTGGTGGGAGTCGATCCTCGGCTTGAACGTCAAGGCAGTGCAGGGAAAACAGGTTCCTCTGGAATGGACTGACACATCTGGGGACTCTTGGAATGGTGTCACGACCCTGGAGTTCCTCTCGCCTTTCCTGTGGAGAGCGCCTCCTCTTGAGATGCGACGGGAACGCCGGGAATTCTTTCCCTACGAAACAGGGAAAGGATCCCTCATCTCGAGCTAGGAGGCGGAAACGGGGCTCCCCTGGATGTGTGCGGGACCCACGTGCTTCCTCTCGAGTGGAGACGGGTATGTCGGGGAACTTCTTGAGTTGCAGCAAGGGTGTGAAGGACCCTTTGGAAGTTCCAGTGGTTAGACCTGATTAGCCTCGAGAAGCCTCAGCGGAAATGGGCCTCATCTCGCCTGGAGGGCAAAACCTCCTGGATTTTCTCGAGTTGCGGCAGGTGCTCTCGACTTACGACGGGGACCTCAGGGACCCGCTCTGGTGGCCTCAGGAAAGGCCAGTCCCCATGCGAGTTCCTCGGGGGCCTCTCGGGATTCCTCTCCCGTCGATGCCGGGGCCTAAGACCTTGTGTGGAGTCGGGGCCGGAACCTGAGGATTCCTCTCCAGTGCTGACATGGATCTTGGGGTACTTCTGGAGTCTCCCCAGGGGAGTCAGTCCTCCTCTCGAACGCGGGCATGCACTTGCGCTTTCCTCCAGAGCGGTAGCAGCAGTGTCACGCAGTCCGCCGCGTGGATCAGAGGATCTATGGTTTTCCCTCGAGTCTTTCCCACGAGGCTTTCCCACGAGGCTTTCCCACAGGGCTGTCCCACGTGCACACGTGGTGGGAGTCGATCCTCGGCTTGAACGTCAAGGCAGTGCAGGGAAAACAGGTTCCTCTGGAATGGACTGACACATCGGGGGGACTCTTGGAATGGTGTCACGACCCTGGAATTCCTCTCGCCTTTCCTGTGGAGAGCGCCTCCTCTTGAGATGCGACGGGAACGCCGGGAATTCTTTCCCTACGAAACAGGGAAAGGATCCCTCATCTCGAGCTAGGAGGCGGAAACGGGGCTCCCCTGGATGTGTGCGGGACCCCACGTGCTTCCTCTCGAGTGGAGACGGGTATGTCGGGGAACTTCTTGAGTTGCAGCAATGGTGTGAAGGAACCTTTGGAAGTTCCAGTGGTTAGATGTAATTGGCCTCGAGAAGCCTCAGCGGAAATGGGCCTCATCTCGCCTGGAGGGCAAAACCTCCTGGATTTTCTCGAATTGCGGCAGGTGCTCTCGACTTACGACGGGGACCTCAGGGACCCGCTCTGGTGGCCTCAGGAAAGGCCAGTCCCCATGCGAGTTCCTCGGGGGCCTCTCGGGATTCCTCTCCCGTCATGCCGGAGCCTAAGACCTTGTGTGGAGTCGGGGCCGGAACCTGAGGATTCCTCTCCAGTGCTGACATGGATCTTGGGGTACTTCTGGAGTCTCCCCAGGGGAGTCAGTCCTCGTCTCGAATGCGGGCATGCACTTGCGCTTTCCTCCAGAGCGGTAGCAGCAGTGTCACGCAGTCCGCCGCGTGGATCAAAGGATCTATGGTTTTCCCTCGAGTCTTTCCCACGAGGCTTTCCCACGAGGCTTTCCCACAGGGCTGTCCCACGTGCACACGTGGTGGGAGTCGATCCTCGGCTTGAACGTCAAGGCAGTGCAGGGAAAACAGGTTCCTCTGGAATGGACTGACACATCTGGGGGACTCTTGGAATGGTGTCACGACCCTGGAGTTCCTCTCGCCTTTCCTGTGGAGAGCGCCTCCTCTTGAGATGCGACGGGAACGCCGGGAAATCTTTCCCTACGAAACAGGGAAAGGATCCCTCATCTCGAGCTAGGAGTCGGAAACGGAGCACCCCTGGATGTGTGCGGGACCCCACGTGCTTCCTCTCGAGTGGAGACGGGTATGTCGGGGAACTTCTTGAGTTGCAGCAATGGTGTGAAGGACCCTTTGGAAGTTCCAGTGGTTAGATGTGATTGGCCTCGAGAAGCCTCAGCGGAAATGGGCCTCATCTCGCCTGGAGGGCAAAACCTCCTGGATTTTCTCGAGTTGCGGCAGGTCCTCTCGACTTACAACGGGGACCTCAGGGAACCGCTCGGGTGGCCTCAGGAAAGGCCAGTCCCCATGCGAGTTCCACGGGGGCCTCTCGGGATTCCTCTCCCGTCGATGCCGGGGCCTAAGACCTTGTGTGGAGTCGGGGCCGGAACCTGAGGATTCCTCTCCAGTGCTGACATGGATCTTGGGGTACTTCTGGAGTCTCCCCAGGGGAGTCAGTCCTCGTCTCGAATGCGGGCATGCACTTGCACTTTCCTCCAGAGCTGTAGCAGCAGTGTCACGCAGTCCGCCGCGTGGATCAAAGGATCTATGGTTTTCCCTCGAGTCTTTCCCACGAGGCTTTCCCACGAGGCTTTCCCACAGGGCTGTCCCACGTGCACACGTGGTGGGAGTCGATCCTCGGCTTGAACGTCAAGGCAGTGCAGGGAAAACAGGTTCCTCTGGAATGGACTGACACATCTGGGGTCTCTTGGAATGGTGGCACGACCCTGGAGTTCCTCTCGCCTTTCCTGTGGAGAGCGCCTCCTCTTGAGATGCGACGGGAACGCCGGGAATTCTTTCCCTACGAAACAGGGAAAGGATCCCTCATCTCGAGCTAGGAGGCGGAAACGGGGCTCCCCTGGATGTGTGCGGGACACCACGTGCTTCCTCTCGAGTGCAGACGGGTATGTCGGGGAACTTCTTGAGTTGCAGCAAGGGTGTGAAGGACCCTTTGGAAGTTCCAGTGGTTAGATGTGATTGGCCTCGAGAAGCCTCAGCGGAAATGGGCCTCATCTCGCCTGGAGGGCAAAACCTCCTGGATTTTCTCAAGTTGCGGCAGGTGCTCTCGACTTACGACGGGGACCTCAGGGACCCGCTCTGGTGGCCTCAGGAAAGGCCAGTCCCCATGCGAGTTCCTCGGGGGCCTCTCGGGATTCCTCTCCCGTCGATGCCGGGGCCTAAGACCTTGTGTGGAGTCGGGGCCGGAACCTGAGGATTCCTCTCCAGTGCTGACATGGATCTTGGGGTACTTCTGGAGTCTCCCCAGGGGAGTCAGTCCTCCTCTCGAACGCGGGCATGCACTTGCGCTTTCCTCCAGAGCGGTAGCAGCAGTGTCACGCAGTCCGCCGCGTGGATCAGAGGATCTATGGTTTTCCCTCGAGTCTTTCCCACGAGGCTTTCCCACGAGGCTTTCCCACAGGGCTGTCCCACGTGCACACGTGGTGGGAGTCGATCCTCGGCTTGAACGTCAAGGCAGTGCAGGGAAAACAGGTTCCTCTGGAATGGACTGACACATCTGGGGGACTCTTGGAATGGTGACACGACCCTGGAGTTCCTCTCGCCTTTCCTGTGGAGAGCGCCTCCTCTTGAGATGCGACGGGAACGCCGGGAATTCTTTCCCTACGAAACAGGGAAAGGATCCCTCATCTCGAGCTAGGAGGCGGAAAAGGGGCTCCCCTGGATGTGTGCGGGACCCGACGTGCTTCCTCTCGAGTGGAGACGGGTATGTCGGGGAACTTCTTGAGTTGCAGCAATGGTGTGAAGGACCCTTTGGAAGTTCCAGTGGTTAGACGTGATTGGCCTCGAGAAGCCTCAGCGGAAATGGGCCTCATCTCGCCTGGAGGGCAAAACCTCCTGGATTTTCTCGAGTTGCGGCAGGTGCTCTCGACTTACGACGGGGACCTCAGGGACCCGCTCTGGTGGCCTCAGGAAAGGCCAGTCCCCATGCGAGTTCCTCGGGGGCCTCTCGGGATTCCTCTCCCGTCGATGCCGGGGCCTAAGACCTTGTGTGGAGTCGGGGCCGGAACCTGAGGATTCCTCTCCAGTGCTGACATGGATCTTGGGGTACTTCTGGAGTCTCCCCAGGGGAGTCAGTCCTCGTCTCGAATGCGGGCATGCACTTGCGCTTTCCTCCAGAGCGGTAGCAGCAGTGTCACGCAGTCCGCCGCGTGGATCAAAGGATCTATGGTTTTCCCTCGAGTCTTTCCCACGAGTCTTTCCCACGAGGCTTTCCCACAGGGCTGTCCCACGTGCACACGTGGTGGGAGTCGATCCTCGGCTTGAACGTCAAGGCAGTGCAGGGAAAACAGGTTCCTCTGGAATGGACTGACACATCTGGGGGACTCTTGGAATGTTGGCACGACCCTGGAGTTCCTCTCGCCTTTCCTGTGGAGAGCGCCTCCTCTTGAGATGCGACGGGAACGCCGGGAATTCTTTCCCTAAGAAACAGGGAAAGGATCCCTCATCTCGAGCTAGGAGGCGCAAACGGGGCTCCCCTTGATGTGTGCGGGACCCCACGTGCTTCCTCTCGAGTGGAGACGGGTATGTCGGGGAACTTCTTGAGTTGCAGCAAGGGTGTGAAGGACCCTTTGGAAGTTCCAGTGGTTAGATGTGATTGGCCTCGAGAAGCCTCAGCGGAAATGGGCCTCATCTCGCCTGGAGGGCAAAACCTCCTGGATTTTCTCGAGTTGCGGCAGGTGCTCTCTACTTACGACGGGGACCTCAGGGACCCGCTCTGGTGGCCTCAGGAAAGGCCAGTCCCCATGCGAGTTCCTCGGGGGCCTCTCGGGATTCCTCTCCCGTCGATGCCGAGGCCTAAGACCTTGTGTGGAGTCGGGGCCGGAACCTGAGGTTTCCTCTCCTGTGCTGACATGGATCTTGGGGTACTTCTGGAGTCTCCCCAGGGGAGTCAGTCCTCGTCTCGAATGCGGGCATGCACTTGCGCTTTCCTCCAGAGCGGTAGCAGCAGTGTCACGCAGTCCGCCGCGTGGATCAAAGGATCTATGGTTTTCCCTCGAGTCTTTCCCACGAGGCTTTCCCACGAGGCTTTCCCACAGGGCTGTCCCATGTGCACACGTGGTGGGAGTCGATCCTCGGCTTGAACGTCAAGGCAGTGCAGGGAAAACAGGTTCCTCTGGAATGGACTGACACATCTGGGGGACTCTTGGAATGGTGGCATGACCCTGGAGTTCCTCTCGCCTTTCCTGTGGAGAGCGCCTCCTCTTGAGATGCGACGGGAACGCCGGGAATTCTTTCCCTACGAAACAGGGAAAGGATCCCTCATCTCGAGCTAGGAGGCGGAAACGGGGCTCCCCTGGATGTGTGAGGGACCCCACGTGCTTCCTCTCGAGTGGAGACGGGTATGTCGGGGAACTTCTTGAGTTGCAGCAAGGGTGTGAAGGACCCTTTGGAAGTTCCAGTGGTTAGACGTGATTTGCCTCGAGAAGCCTCAGCGGAAATGGGCCTCATCTCGCCTGGAGGGCAAAACCTCCTGGATTTTCTCGAGTTGCGGCAGGTGCTCTCGACTTACGAAGGGGACCTCAGGGACCCGCTCTGGTGGCCTCAGGAAAGGCCAGTCCCCATGCGAGTTCCTCGGGGGCCTCTCGGGATTCCTCTCCCGTCGATGCCGGGGCCTAAGACCTTGTGTGGAGTCGGGGCCGGAACCTGAGGTTTCCTCTCCTGTGCTGACATGGATCTTGGGGTACTTCTGGAGTCTCCCCAGGGGAGTCAGTCCTCGTCTCGAATGCGGGCATGCACTTGCGCTTTCCTCCAGAGCGGTAGCAGCAGTGTCACGCAGTCCGCCGCGTGGATCAAAGGATCTATGGTTTTCCCTCGAGTCTTTCCCACAAGGCTTTCCCACGAGGCTTTCCCACAGGGCTGTCCCATGTGCACACGTGGTGGGAGTCGATCCTCGGCTTGAACGTCAAGGCAGTGCAGGGAAAACAGGTTCCTCTGGAATGGACTGACACATCTGGGGGACTCTTGGAATGGTGGCATGACCCTGGAGTTCCTCTCGCCTTTCCTGTGGAGAGCGCCTCCTCTTGAGATGCGACGGGAACGCCGGGAATTCTTTCCCTACGAAACAGGGAAAGGATCCCTCATCTCGAGCTAGGAGGCGGAAACGGGGCTCCCCTGGATGTGTGAGGGACCCCACGTGCTTCCTCTCGAGTGGAGACGGGTATGTCGGGGAACTTCTTGAGTTGCAGCAAGGGTGTGAAGGACCCTTTGGAAGTTCCAGTGGTTAGACGTGATTTGCCTCGAGAAGCCTCAGCGGAAATGGGCCTCATCTCGCCTGGAGGGCAAAACCTCCTGGATTTTCTCGAGTTGCGGCAGGTGCTCTCGACTTACGAAGGGGACCTCAGGGACCCGCTCTGGTGGCCTCAGGAAAGGCCAGTCCCCATGCGAGTTCCTCGGGGGCCTCTAGGGATTCCTCTCCCGTCGATGCCGGGGCCTAAGACCTTGTGTGGAGTCGGGGCCGGAACCTGAGGATTCCTCTCCAGTGCTGACATGGATCTTGGTGTACTTCTGGAGTCTCCCCAGGGGAGTCAGTCCTCGTCTCGAATGCGGGCATGCACTTGCGCTTTCCTCCAGAGCGGTAGCAGCAGTGTCACGCAGTCCGCCGCGTGGATCAAAGGATCTATGGTTTTCCCTCGAGTCTTTCCCACGAGGCTTTCCCACGAGGCTTTCCCACAGGGCTGTCCCACGTGCACACGTGGTGGGAGTCGATCCTCGGCTTGAACGTCAAGGCAGTGCAGGGAAAACAGGTTGCTCTGGAATTGACTGACACATATGGGGGACTCTTGGAATGGTGGCACGACCCTGGAGTTCCTCTCGCCTTTCCTGTGGAAAGCGCCTCCTCTTGAGATGCGACGGGAACGCCGGGAATTCTTTCCCTACGAAACAGGGAAAGGATCCCTCATCTCGAGCTAGGAGGCGGAAACGGGGCTCCCCTGGATGTGTGCGGGATCCCACGTGCTTCCTCTCGAGTGGAGACGGGTATGTCGGGGAACTTCTTGAATTGCAGCAATGGTGTGAAGGACCCTTTGGAAGTTCCAGTGGTTAGATGTGATTGGCCTCGAGAAGCCTCAGCGGAAATGGGCCTCATCTCGCCTGGAGGGCAAAACCTCCTGGATTTTCTCGAGTTGCGGCAGGTGCTCTCGACTTATGACGGGGACGTCAGGGACCCGCTCTGGTGGCCTCAGGAAAGGCCAGTCCCCATGCGAGTTCCTCGGGGGCTCTCGGGATTCCTCTCCCGTCGATTCCGGGGCCTAAGACCTTGTGTGGAGTCGGGGCCGGAACCTGAGGATTACTCTCCAGTGCTGACATGGATCTTGGGGTACTTCTGGAGTCTCCCCAGGGGAGTCAGTCCTCGTCTCGAATGCGGGCATGCACTTGCGCTTTCCTCCAGAGCGGTAGCAGCAGTGTCACGCAGTCCGCCGCGTGGATCAAAGGATCTATGGTTTTCCCTCGAGTCTTTCCCACGAGGCTTTCCCACGAGGCTTTCCCACAGGGCTGTCCCACGTGCACACGTGGTGGGAGTCGATCCTCTGCATGAACGTCAAGGCAGTGCAGGGAAAACAGGTTCCTCTGGAATGGACTGACACATCTGGGGGACTCTTGGAATGGTGGCACGACCCTGGAGTTCCTCTCGCCTTTCCTGTGGAGAGCGCCTCCTCTTGAGATGCGACGGGAACGCCGGTAATTCTTTCCCTACGAAACAGGGAAAGGATCCCTCATCTCGAGCTAGGAGGCGGAAACGGGGCTCCCCTGGATGTGTGCGGGACCCACGTGCTTCCTCTCGAGTGGAGACGGGTATGTCGGGGAACTTCTTGAGTTGCAGCAAGGGTGTGAAGGACCCTTTGGAAGTTCCAGTGGTTAGATGTGATTAGCCTCGAGAAGCCTCAGCGGAAATGGGCCTCATCTCGCCTGGAGGGCAAAACCTCCTGGATTTTCTCGAGTTGCGGCAGGTGCTCTCGACTTACGACGGGGACCTCAGGGACCCGCTCTGGTGGCCTCAGGAAAGGCCAGTCCCCATGCGAGTTCCTCGGGGGCCTCTCGGGATTCCTCTCCCGTCGATGCCGGGGCCTAAGACCTTGTGTGGAGTCGGGGCCGGAACCTGAGGATTCCTCTCCAGTGCTGACATGGATCTTGGTGTACTTCTGGAGTCTCCCCAGGGGAGTCAGTCCTCGTCTCGAATGCGGGCATGCACTTGCGCTTTCCTCCAGAGCGGTAGCAGCAGTGTCACGCAGTCCGCCGCGTGGATCAAAGGATCTATGGTTTTCCCTCGAGTCTTTCCCACGAGGCTTTCCCACGAGGCTTTCCCACAGGGCTGTCCCACGTGCACACGTGGTGGGAGTCTATCCTCGGCTTGAACGTCAAGGCAGTGCAGGGAAAACAGGTTCCTCTGGAATGGACTGACACATCTGGGGGACTCTTGGAATGGTGGCACGACCCTGGAGTTCCTCTCGCCTTTCCTGTGGAGAGCGCCTCCTCTTGAGATGCGACGGGAACGCCGGGAATTCTTTCCCTACGAAACAGGGAAAGGATCCCTCATCTCGAGCTAGGAGGCGGAAACGGGGCTCCCCTGGATGTGTGCGGGACACCACGTGCTTCCTCTCGAGTGGAGACGGGTATGTCGGGGAACTTCTTGAGTTGCAGCAAGGGTGTGAAGGACCCTTTGCAAGTTCCAGTGGTTAGATGTGATTGGCCTCGAGAAGCCTCAGCGGAAATGGGCCTCATCTCGCCTGGAGGGCAAAACCTCCTGGATTTTCTCGAGTTGCGGCAGGTGCTCTCGACTTACGACGGGGACCTCAGGGAACCGCTCTGGTGGCCTCAGGAAAGGCCAGTCCCCATGCGAGTTCCTCGGGGGCCTCTCGGGATTCCTCTCCCGTCGATGCCGGGGCCTAAGACCTTGTGTGGAGTCGGGGCCGGAACCTGAGGATTCCTCTCCAGTGCTGACATGGATCTTGGGGTACTTCTGGAGTCTCCCCAGGGGAGTCAGTCCTCGTCTCGAATGCGGGCATGCACTTGCGCTTTCCTCCAGAGCGGTAGCAGAAGTGTCACGCAGTCCGCCGCGTGGATCAAAGGATCTATGGTTTTCCCTCGAGTCTTTCCCACGAGGCTTTCCCACGAGGCTTTCCCACAGGGCTGTCCCACGTGCACACGTGGTGGGAGTCGATCCTCGGCTTGAACGTCAAGGTAGTGCAGGGAAAACAGGTTCCTCTGGAATGGACTGACACATCTGGGGGACTCTTGGAATGGTGTCACGACCCTGGAGTTCCTCTCGCCTTTCCTGTGGAGAGCGCCTCCTCTTGAGATGCGACGGGAACGCCGGGAAATCTTTCCCTACGAAACAGGGAAAGGATCCCTCATCTCGAGCTAGGAGGCGGAAACGGGGCTCCCCTGGATGTGTGCGGGACCCCACGTGCTTCCTCTCGAGTGGAGACGGGTATGTCGGGGAACTTCTTGAGTTGCAGGAATGGTGTGAAGGACCCTTTGGAAGTTCCAGTGGTTAGATGTGATTGGCCTCGAGAAGCCTCAGCGGAAATGGGCCTCATCTCGCCTGGAGGGCAAAACCTCCTGGATTTTCTCGAGTTGCGGCAGGTGCTCTCGACTTACGACGGGGACCTCAGGGAACCGCTCTGGTGGCCTCAGGAAAGGCCAGTCCCCATGCGAGTTCCTCGGGGGCCTCTCGGGATACCTCTCCCGTCGATGCCGGGGCCTAAGACCTTGTGTGGAGTCGGGGCCGGAACCTGAGGATTCCTCTCCAGTGCTGACATGGATCTTGGGGTACTTCTGGAGTCTCCCCAGGGGAGTCAGTCCTCGTCTCGAATGCGGGCATGCACTTGCGCTTTCCTCCAGAGCGGTAGCAGCAGTGTCACGCAGTCCGCCGCGTGGATCAAAGGATCTATGGTTTTCCCTCGAGTCTTTCCCACGAGGCTTTCCCACGAGGCTTTCCCACAGGGCTGTCCCACGTGCACACGTGGTGGGAGTCGATCCTCGGCTTGAACGTCAAGGCAGTGCAGGGAAAACAGGTTCCTCTGGAATGGACTGACACATCTGGGGGACTCTTAGAATGGTGGCATGACCCTGGAGTTCCTCTCGCCTTTCCTGTGGAGAGCGCCTCCTCTTGAGATGCGACGGGAACGTCGGGAATTCTTTCCCTACGAAACAGGGAAAGGATCCCTCATCTCGAGCTAGGAGTCGGAAACGGGGCTCCCCTGGATGTGTGCGAGACACCACGTGCTTCCTCTCGAGTGGAGACGGGTATGTCGGGGAACTTCTTGAGTTGCAGCAAGGGTGTGAAGGACCCTTTGGAAGTTCCAGTGGTTAGATGTGATTGGCCTCGAGAAGCCTCAGCGGAAATGGGCCTCATCTCGCCTGGAGGGCAAAACCTCCTGGATTTTCTCGAGTTGCGGCAGGTCCTCTCGACTTACAACGGGGACCTCAGGGAACCGCTCTGGTGGCCTCAGGAAAGGCCAGTCCCCATGCGAGTTCCTCGGGGGCCTCTCGGGATTCCTCTCCCGTCGATGCCGGGGCCTAAGACCTTGTGTGGAGTCGGGGCCGGAACCTGAGGATTCCTCTCCAGTGCTGACATGGATCTTGGGGTACTTCTGGAGTCTCCCCAGGGGAGTCAGTCCTCGTCTCGAATGCGGGCATGCACTTGCGCTTTCCTCCAGAGCGGTAGCAGCAGTGTCACGCAGTCCGCCGCGTGGATCAAAGGATCTATGGTTTTCCCTCGAGTCTTTCCCACGAGGCTTTCCCACGAGGCTTTCCCACAGGGCTGTCCTACGTGCACACGTGGTGGGAGTGGATCCTCGGCTTGAACGTCAAGGCAGTGCAGGGAAAACAGGTTCCTCTGGAATGGACTGACACATCTGGAGGACTCTTGGAATGGTGGCACGACCCTGGAGTTCCTCTCGCCTTTCCTGTGGAGAGCGCCTCCTCTTGAGATGCGACGGGAACGCCGGGAATTCTTTCCCTACGAAACAGGGAAAGGATCCCTCATCTCGAGCTAGGAGGCGGAAACGGGGCTCCCCTGGATGTGTGCGGGACACCACGTGCTTCCTCTCGAGTGGAGTCGGGTATGTCGGGGAACTTTTTGAGTTGCAGCAAGGGTGTGAAGGACCCTTTGGAAGTTCCAGTGGTTAGATGTGATTGGCCTCGAGAAGCCTCAGCGGAAATGGGCCTCATCTCGCCTGGAGGGCAAAACCTCCTGG
Source organism: Ovis canadensis (assembly GCF_042477335.2). Lineage (NCBI taxonomy): Eukaryota > Metazoa > Chordata > Mammalia > Artiodactyla > Bovidae > Ovis > Ovis canadensis. The sequence continues at coordinate 9,137,721 of NC_091252.1, forward strand.
ATTTTCTCGAGTTGCGGCAGGTGCTCTCGACTTACGACGGGGACCTCAGGGACCCGCTCTGGTGGCCTCAGGAAAGGCCAGTCCCCATGCGAGTTCCTCGGGGGCCTCTCGGGATTCCTCTCCCGTCGATGCCGGGGCCTAAGACCTTGTGTGGAGTCGGGGCCGGAACCTGAGGATTCCTCTCCAGTGCTGACATGGATCTTGGGGTACTTCTGGAGTCTCCCCAGGGGAGTCAGTCCTCGTCTCGAATGCGGGCATGCACTTGCGCTTTCCTCCAGAGCGGTAGCAGCAGTGTCACGCAGTCCGCCGCGTGGATCAAAGGATCTATGGTTTTCCCTCGAGTCTTTCCCAAGAGGCTTTCCCAAGAGGCTTTCCCACAGGGCTGTCCCACGTGCACACGTGGTGGGAGTGGATCCTCGGCTTGAACGTCAAGGCAGTGCAGGGAAAACAGGTTCCTCTGGAATGGACTGACACATCTGGGGGACTCTTGGAATGGTGGCACGACCCTGGAGTTCCTCTCGCCTTTCCTGTGGAGAGCGCCTCCTCTTGAGATGTGACGGGAACGCCGGGAATTCTTTCCCTACGAAACAGGGAAAGGATCCCTCATCTCGAGGTAGGAGGCGGAAACGGGGCTCCCCAGGATGTGTGCGGGACACCACGTGTTTCCTCTCGAGTGGAGACGGGTATGTCGGGGAACTTCTTGAGTTGCAGCAAGGGTGTGAAGGACCCTTTGGAAGTTCCAGTGGTTAGATGTGATTGGCCTCGAGCAGCCTCAGCGGAAATGGGCCTCATCTCGCCTGGAGGGCAAAACCTCCTGGATTTTCTCGAGTTGCGGCAGGTGCTCCCGACTTACGACGGGGACCTCAGGGAACCGCTCTGGTGGCCTCAGGAAAGGCCAGTCCCCATGCGAGTTCCTCGGGGGCCTCTCGGGATTCCTCTCCCGTCGATGCCGGGGCCTAAGACCTTGTGTGGAGTCGGGTCCGGAACCTGAGGATTCCTCTCCAGTGCTGACATGGATCTTGGGGTACTTCTGGAGTCTCCCCAGGGGAGTCAGTCCTCGTCTCGAATGCGGGCATGCACTTGCGCTTTCCTCCAGAGCGGTAGCAGCAGTGTCACGCAGTCCGCCGCGTGGATCAAAGGATCTATGGTTTTCCCTCGAGTCTTTCCCACGAGGCTTTCCCACGAGGCTTTCCCACAGGGCTGTCCCACGTGCACACGTGTTGGGAGTGGATCCTCGGCTTGAACGTCAAGGCAGTGCAGGGAAAACAGGTTCCTCTGGAATGGACTGACACATCTGGGGGACTCTTGGAATGGTGGCACGACCCTGGAGTTCCTCTCGCCTTTCCTGTGGAGAGCGCCTCCTCTTGAGATGCGACGGGAACGCCGGGAATTCTTTCCCTACGAAACAGGGAAAGGATCCCTCATCTCGAGCTAGGAGGCGGAAACGGGGCTCCCCTGGATGTGTGCGGGACACCACGTGCTTCCTCTCGAGTGGAGACGGGTATGTCGGGGAACTTCTTGAGTTGCAGCAAGGGTGTGAAGGACCCTTTGGAAGTTCCAGTGGTTAGACGTGATTAGCCTCGAGAAGCCTCAGCGGAAATGGGCCTCATCTCGCCTGGAGGGCAAAACCTCCTGGATTTTCTCGAGTTGCGGCAGGTGCTCTCGACTTACGACGGGGACTTCAGGGACCCGCTCTGGTGGCCTCAGGAAAGGCCAGTCCCCATGCGAGTTCCTCGGGGGCCTCTCGGGATTCCTCCCCCATCGATGCCGGGGCCTAAGACCTTGTGTGGAGTCGGGGCCGGAACCTGAGGATTCCTCTCCAGTGCTGACATGGATCTTGGGGTACTTCTGGAGTCTCCACAGGGGAGTCAGTACTCGTCTCGAATGCGGGCATGCACTTGCGCTTTCCTCCAGAGCGGTAGCAGCAGTGTCACGCAGTCCGCCGCGTGGATCAAAGGATCTATGGTTTTCCCTCGAGTCTTTCCCACGAGGCTTTCCCACGAGGCTTTCCCACAGGGCTGTCCCACGTGCACACGTGGTGGGAGTCGATCCTCGGCTTGAACGTCAAGGCAGTGCAGGGAAAACAGGTTCCTCTGGAATGGACTGACACATCTGGGGGACTCTTGGAATGGTGGCACGACCCTGGAGTTCCTCTCGCCTTTCCTGTGCAGAGCGCCTCCTCTTGAGATGCGACGGGAACGCCGGGAATTCTTTCCCTACGAAACAGGGAAAGGATCCCTCATCTCGAGCTAGGAGGCGGAAACGGGGCTCCCCTGGATGTGTGCGGGACACCACGTGCTTCCTCTCGAGTGGAGACGGGTATGTCGGGGAACTTCTTGAGTTGCAGCAAAGGTGTGAAGGACCCTTTGGAAGTTCCAGTGGTTAGATGTGATTGGCCTCGAGAAGCCTCAGCGGAAATGGGCCTCATCTCGCCTGGAGGGCAAAACCTCCTGGATTTTCTCGAGTTGCGGCAGGTGCTCTCGACTTATGACGGGGACCTCAGGGAACCGCTCTGGTGGCCTCAGGAAAGGCCAGTCCCCATGCGAGTTCCTCGGGGGCCTCTCGGGATTCCTCTCCCGTCGATGCCGGGGCCTAAGACCTTGTGTGGAGTCGGGGCCGGAACCTGAGGATTCCTCTCCAGTGCTGACATGGATCTTGGGGTCCTTCTGGAGTCTCCGCAGGGGAGTCAGTCCTCGTCTCGAATGCGGGCATGCACTTGCGCTTTCCTCCAGAGCGGTAGCAGCAGTGTCACGCAGTCCGCCGCGTGGATCAAAGGATCTATGGTTTTCCCTCGAGTCTTTCCCACGAGGCTTTCCCACGAGGCTTTCCCACAGGGCTGTCCCACGTGCACACGTGGTGGGAGTGGATCCTCGGCTTGAACGTCAAGGCAGTGCAGGGAAAACAGGTTCCTCTGGAATGGACTGACACATCTGGGTGACTTTTGGAATGGTGGCACGACCCTGGAGTTCCTCTCGCCTTTCCTGTGGAGAGCGCCTCCTCTTGAGATGCGACGGGAACGCCGGGAATTCTTTCCCTACGAAACAGGGAAAGGATCCCTCATCTCGAGCTAGGAGGCGGAAACGGGGCTCCCCTGGATGTGTGCGGGACACCACGTGCTTCCTCTCGAGTGGAGACGGGTATGTCGGGGAACTTCTTGAGTTGCAGCAAGGGTGTGAAGGACCCTTTGGAAGTTCCAGTGGTTAGACTTGATTCGCCTCGAGAAGCCTCAGCGGAAATGGGCCTCATCTCGCCTGGAGGGCAAAACCTCCTGGATTTTCTCGAGTTGCGGCAGGTGCTCTCGACTTACGACGGGGACCTCAGGGACCCGCTCTGGTGGCCTCAGGAAAGGCCAGTCCCCATGCGAGTTCCTCGGGGGCGTCTCGGGATTCCTCTCCCGTCGATGCCGGGGCCTAAGACCGTGTGTGGAGTCGGGGCCGGAACCTGAGGATTCCTCTCCAGTGCTGACATGGATCTTGGGGGTACTTCTGGATCTCCCCAGGGGAGTCAGTCCTCGTCTCGAATGCGGGCATGCACTTGCGCTTTCCTCCAGAGCGGTAGCAGCAGTGTCACGCAGTCCGCCGCGTGCATCAAAGGATCTATGGTTTTCCCTCGAGTCTTTCCCACGAGGCTTTCCCACGAGGCTTTCCACAGGGCTGTCCCACGTGCACACGTGGTGGGACTCGATCCTCGGCTTGAACGTCAGGGCAGTGCAGGGAAAACAGGTTCCTCTGGAATGGACTGACATATCTGGGGGACTCTTTGAATGGTGGCACGACGCTGGAGTCCTCTCGCCTTTCCTGTGGAGAGCGCCTCCTCTTGAGATGCGACGGGAACGCCGGGAATTCTTTCCCTACGAAACAGGGAAAGGATCCCTCATCTCGAGCTAGGAGGCGGAAACGGGGCTCCCCTGGATGTGTGCGGGACCCTCGTGCTTCCTCTCGAGTGGAGACGGGTATGTCGGGGAACTTCTTGAGTTGCAGCAAGGGTGTGAAGGACCCTTTGGAATTTCCAGTGGTTAGACGTGTTTAGCCTCGAGAAGCCTCAGCGGAAATGGGCCTCATCTCGCCTGGAGGGCAAAACCTCCTGGATTTTTTCGAGTTGCGGCATGTGCTCTCGACTTACGACCGGGACCTCAGGGACCCGCTCTGGTGGCTTCAGGAAAGGCCAGTCCCCATGCGAGTTCCTCGGGGGCCTCTCGGATTCCTCTCCCGTCGATGCCGGGGCCTAAGACCTTGTGTGGAATCGGGGCCGGAACCTGAGGATTCCTTTCCAGTGCTGACATGGATCTTGGGGTAATTCTGGAGTCTCCCCAGGGGAGTCAGTCCTCGTCTCGAATGCGGGCATGCACTTGCTCTGTCCTCCAGAGCGGTAGCAGCAGTGTTACCCAGTCCACCGCGTGGATCAAAGGATCTATGGTTTTCCCTCGAGTCTTTCCCACGAGGCTTTCCCACGAGGCTTTCCACAGGGCTGTCCCACGTGCACACGTTTTGGGAGTCGATCCTCGGCTTGAACGTCAAGGCAGTGCAGGGAAAACAGGTTCCTCTGGAATGGACTGACACATCTGGGGGACTCTTGGAATGGTGGCACGACCCTGGAGTTCCTCTCGCCTTTCCTGTGGAGAGCGCCTCCTCTTGAGATGCGACGGGAACGCCGGGAATTCTTTCCCTACGAAACAGGGAAAGGATCCCTCATCTCGAGCTAGGAGGCGGAAATGGGGCTCCCCTGGATTTTTGCGGGACCCCACGTGCTTCCTCTCTAGTGGAGACGGGTATGTCGGGGAACTTCTTGAGTTGCAGCAAGGGTGTGAAAGACCCTTTGGAAGTTCCAGTGGTTAGACGTGATTAGCCTCGAGAAGCCTCAGCGGAAATGGGCCTCATCTCGCCTGGAGGGCAAAACCTCCTGGATTTTCTCGAGTTGCGGCAGGTGCTCTCGACTTACGACGGGGACCTCAGGGAACCGCTCTGGTGGCCTCAGGAAAGGCCAGTCCCCATGCGAGTTCCTCGGGGGCCTCTCGGGATTCCTCTCCCGTCGATGCCGGGGCCTAAGACCTTGTGTGGAGTCGGGGCCGGGACCTGAGGATTCCTTTCCAGTGCTGACATGGATCTTGGGGTACTTCTGGAGTCTCCCCAGGGGAATCAGTCCTCGTCTCGAATGCGGGCATGCACTTGCGCTTTCCTCCAGAGCGGTAGCAGCAGTGTCACGCAGTCCGTCGCGTGGATCAAAGGATCTATGGTTTTCCCTCGAGTCTTTCCCACGAGGCTTTCCCACGAGGCTTTCCCACAGGGCTGTCCCACGTGCACACGTGGTGGGAGTGGATCCTCGGCTTGAACGTCAAGGCAGTGCAGGGAAAACAGGTTCCTCTGGAATGGACTGACACATCTGGGGTTCTCTTGGAATGGTGGCACGACCCTGGAGTTCCTCTCGCCTTTCCTGTGGAGAGCGCCTCCTCTTGAGATGGGACGGGAACGCCGGGAATTCTTTCCCTACGAAACAGGGAAAGGATCCCTCATCTCGAGCTAGGAGGCGGAAATGGGGCTCCCCTGGATGTTTGCGGGACCCCACGTGCTTCCTCTCGAGTGGAGACGGGTATGTCGGGGAACTTCTTGAGTTGCAGCAAGGGTGTGAAGGACCCTTTGGAAGTTCCAGTGGTTAGATGTGATTGGCCTCGAGAAGCCTCAGCGGAAATGGGCCTCATCTCGCCTGGAGGGCAAAACCTCCTGGATTTTCTCGAGTTGCGGCAGGTGCTCTCGACTTACTACGGGGACCTCAGGGACCCGCTCTGGTGGCCTCAGGAAAGGCCAGTCCCCATGCGACTTCCTCGGGGGCCTCTCGGGATTCCTCTCCCGCCGATGCCGGGGCCGAAGACCTTGTGTGGAGTCGGGGCCGGAACCTGAGGATTCCTCTCCAGTGCTGACATGGATCTTGGGGTACTTCTGGAGTCTCCCCAGGGGAGTCAGTCCTCGTCTGGAATGCGGGCATGCACTTGCGCTATCCTCCAGAGCGGTAGCAGCAGTGTCAAGGAGTCCGCCGCGTGCATCAAAGGATCTATGGTTTTCCCTCGAGTCTTTCCCACGAGGCTTTCCCACGAGGCCTTCCCACAGGGCTGTCCCACGTGCACACGTGGTGGGAGTCGATCCTTGGCTTGAACGTCAAGGCAGTGCAGGGAAAACAGGTTCCTCTGGAATGGACTGACACATCTGGGGGACTCTTGGAATGGTGTCACGACCCTGGAGTTCCTCTCGCCTTTCCTGAGGAGAGCGCCTCTCTTTAGATGCGACGGGAACGCTGGGAATTCTTTCCCTACGAAACAGGGAAAGGATCCCTCATCTCGAGGTAGGAGGCGGAAATGGGGCTCCCCTGGATGTGTGCGGGACCCACGTGCTTCCTCTCGAGTGGAGACGGGTATGTCGGGGAACTTCTTGAGTTGCAGCAAGGGTGTGAAGGACCCTTTGGAAGTTCCAGTGGTTAGGTGTGATTGGCCTCGAGAAGCCTCAGCGGAAATGGGCCTCATCTCGCCTGGAGGGCAAAACCTCCTGGATTTTTTCGAGTTGCGGCAGGTGCTCTCGACTTACGACGGGGACCTCAGGGACCCGCTCTGTTGGCCTCAGGAAAGGCCAGTTCCCATGCGACTTCCTCGGGGGCCTCTCGGGATTCCTCTCCCGTCGCTGCCGGGGCGGAAGACCTTGTGTGGAGTCGGGGCCGGAACCAGAGGATTCCTCTCCAGTGCTGACATGGATCTTGGGGTACTTCTGGAGTCTCCCCAGGGGAGTCAGTCCTCGTTTCGAATGCGGGCATGCACTTGCGCTTTCCTCCAGAGTGGTAGCAGCAGTGTCACGCAGTCCGCCGCGTGGATCAAAGGATCTATGGTTTTCCCTCGAGTCTTTCCCACGAGGCTTTCCCACGAGGCTTTCCCACAGGGCTGTCCCACGTGCACACGTGGTGGGAGTCGATCCTCGGCTGGAACGTCAAGGCAGTGCAGGGAAAACAGGTTCCTTTGGAATGGACTGACACATCTGGGGGACTCTTGGAATGGTGGCACGACCCTGGAGTTCCTCTCGCCTTTCCTGTGGAGAGCGCCTCCTCTTGAGATGGGACGGGAACGCCGGGAATTCTTTCCCTACGAAACAGGGAAAGGATCCCTCATCTCGAGCTAGGAGGCAGAAACGGGGCTCCCCTGGATGTGTGCGGGACCCCACGTGCTTCCTCTCGAGTGGAGACGGGTATGTCGGGGAACTTCTTGAGTTGCAGCAAGGGTGTGAAGGACCCTTTGGAAGTTCCAGTGGTTTGACGTGATTAGCCTCGAGAAGCCTCAGCGGAAATGGGCCTCATCTCGCCTGGAGGGCAAAACCTCCTGGATTTTCTCGAGTTGCGGCAGGTGCTCTCGACTTACGACGGGGACCTCAGGGACCCGCTCTGGTGGCCTCAGGAAAGGCCAGTCCCCATGCGAGTTCCTCGGGGGCCTCTCGGGATTCCTCTCCCGTCGATGCCGGGGCCTAAGACCTTGTGTGGAGTCGGGGCCGGAACCTGAGGATTCCTCTCCAGTGCTGACATGGATCTTGGGGTATTTCTGGAGTCTCCCCAGGGGAGTCAGTCCTCGTCTCGAATGCGGGCATGCACTTGCGCTTTCCTCCAGAGCGGTAGCAGCAGTGTCACGCAGTCCGCCGCGTGGATCAAAGGATCTATGGTTTTCCCTCGAGTCTTTCCCACGAGGCTTCCCCACGAGGCTTTCCCACAGGGCTGTCCCACGTGCACACGTGGTGGGAGTCGATCCTCGGCTTGAACGTCAAGGCAGTGCAGGGAAAACAGGTTCCTCTGGAATGGACTGACACATCTGGGGGACTCTTGGAATGGTGTCACGACCCTGGAGTTCCTCTCGCCTTTCCTGTGGAGAGCGCCTCCTCTTGAGATGCGACGGGAACGCCGGAATTCTTTCCCTACGAAACAGGGAAAGGATCCCTCATCTCGAGCTAGGAGGCGGAAACGGGGCTCCCCTGGATGTGTGCGGGACCCACGTGCTTCCACTCGAGTGGAGACGGGTATGTCGGGGAACTTCTTGAGTTGCAGCAAGGGTGTGAAGGACCCTTTGGAAGTTCCAGTGGTTAGACGTGATTAGCCTCGAGAAGCCTCAGCGGAAATGGGCCTCATCTCCCCTGGAGGGCAAAACCTCCTGGATTTTCTCGAGTTGTGGCAGGTGCTCTCGACTTACGACGGGGACCTCAGGGACCCGCTCTGGTGGCCTCAGGAAAGGCCAATCCCCATGCGAGTTCCTCGGGGGCCTCTCGGGATTCCTCTCCCGTCGATGCCGGGGCCTAAGACCTTGTGTGGAGTCGGGGCCGGTACCTGAGGATTCCTCTCCAGTGTCACATGGATCTTGGGGTACTTCTGGAGTCTCCCCAGGGGAGTCAGTCCTCGTCTCGAATGCGGGCATGCACTTGCGCTTTCCTCCAGAGCGGTAGCAGCAGTGTCACGCAGTCTGCCGCGTGGATCAAAGAATCTATGGTTTTCCCTCGAGTCTTTCCCACGAGGCTTTCCCACGAGGCTTTCCCACAGGGCTGTCCCACGTGCACACGTGGTGGGAGTCGATCCTCGGCTTGAACGTCAAGGCAGTGCAGGGAAAACAGGTTCCTCTGGAATGGACTGACACATCTGGGGGACTCTTGGAATGGTGTCACGACCCTGGAGTTCCTCTCGCCTTTCCTGTGGAGAGCGCCTCCTCTTGAGATGCGACGGGAACGCCGGGAATTCTTTCCCTACGAAACAGGGAAAGGATCCCTCATCTCGAGCTAGGAGGCGGAAACGGGGCTCCCCTGGATGTGTGCGGGACCCCACGTGCTTCCTCTCGAGTGCAGACGGGTATGTCGGGGAACTTCTTGAGTTGCAGCAATGGTGTGAAGGACCCTTTGGAAGTTCCAGTGGTTAGATGTGATTGGCCTCGAGAAGCCTCAGCGGAAATGGGCCTCATCTCGCCTGGAGGGCAAAACCTCCTGGATTTTCTCGAGTTGCGGCAGGTGCTCTCGACTTACGACGGGGACCTCAGGGAACCGCTCTGGTGGACTCAGGAAAGGCCAGTCCCCATGCGAGTTCCTCGGGGGCCTCTCGGGATTCCTCTCCCGTCGATGCCGGGGCCTAAGACCTTGTGTGGAGTCGGGGCCTGAACCTGAGGATTCCTCTCCAGTGCTGACATGGATCTTGGGGTACTTCTGGAGTCTCCCCAGGGGAGTCAGTCCTCGTCTCGAATGCGGGCATGCACTTGCGCTTTCCTCCAGAGCGGTAGCAGAAGTGTCACGCAGTCCGCCGGGTGGATCAAAGGATCTATGGTTTTCCCTCGAGTCTTTCCCACGAGGCTTTCCCACGAGGCTTTCCCACAGGGCTGTCCCACGTGCACACGTGGTGTGAGTCGATCCTCGGCTTGAACGTCAAGGCAGTGCAGGGAAAACAGGTTCCTCTGGAATGGACTGACACATCTGGGGGACTCTTGGAATGGTGTCACGACCCTGGAGTTCCTCTCGCCTTTCCTGTGGAGAGCGCCTCCTCTTGAGATGCGACGGGAACCCGGGAATTCTTTCCCTACGAAACAGGGAAAGGATCCCTCATCTCGAGCTAGGAGGCGGAAACGGGGCTCCCCTGGATGTGTGCGGGACCCCACGTGCTTCCTCTCGAGTGGAGACGGGTATGTCGGGGAACTTCTTGAGTTGCAGCAATGGTGTGAAGGACCCTTTGGAAGTTCCAGTGGTTAGATGTGATTGGCCTCGAGAAGCCTCAGCGGAAATGGGCCTCATCTCGCCTGGAGGGCAAAACCTCCTGGATTTTCTCGAGTTGCGGCAGGTGCTCTCGACTTACGACGGGGACCTCAGGGAACCGCTCTGGTGGCCTCAGGAAAGGCCAGTCCCCATGCGAGTTCCTCGGGGGCCTCTCGGGATTCCTCTCCCGTCGATGCCGGGGCCTAAGACCTTGTGTGGAGTCGGGGCCGGAACCTGAGGATTCCTCTCCAGTGCTGACATGGATCTTGGGGTACTTCTGGAGTCTCCCCAGGGGAGTCAGTCCTCGTCTCGAATGCGGGCATGCACTTGCGCTTTCCTCCAGAGCGGTAGCAGAAGTGTCACGCAGTCCGCTGCGTGGATCAAAGGATCTATGGTTTTCCCTCGAGTCTTTCCCACGAGGCTTTCCCACGAGGCTTTCCCACAGGGCTGTCCCACGTGCACACGTGGTGGGAGTCGATCCTCGGCTTGAACGTCAAGGTAGTGCAGGGAAAACAGGTTCCTCTGGAATGGACTGACACATCTGGGGGACTCTTGGAATGGTGTCACGACCCTGGAGTTCCTCTCGCCTTTCCTGTGGAGAGCGCCTCCTCTTGAGATGCGACGGGAACGCCGGGAAATCTTTCCCTACGAAACAGGGAAAGGATCCCTCATCTCGAGCTAGGAGGCGGAAACAGGGCTCCCCTGGATGTGTGCGGGACCCCACGTGCTTCCTCTCGAGTGGAGACGGGTATGTCGGGGAACTTCTTGAGTTGCAGCAATGGTGTGAAGGACCCTTTGGAAGTTCCAGTGGTTAGATGTGATTGGCCTCGAGAAGCCTCAGCGGAAATGGGCCTCATCTCGCCTGGAGGGCAAAACCTCCTGGATTTTCTCGAGTTGCGGCAGGTGCTCTCGACTTACGACGGGGACCTCAGGGAACCGCTCTGGTGGCCTCAGGAAAGGCCAGTCCCCATGCGAGTTCCTCGGGGGCCTCTCGGGATACCTCTCCCGTCGATGCCGGGGCCTAAGACCTTGTGTGGAGTCGGGGCCGGAACCTGAGGATTCCTCTCCAGTGCTGACATGGATCTTGGGGTACTTCTGGAGTCTCCCCAGGGGAGTCAGTCCTCGTCTCGAATGCGGGCATGCACTTGCGCTTTCCTCCAGAGCGGTAGCAGCAGTGTCACGCAGTCCGCCGCGTGGATCAAAGGATCTATGGTTTTCCCTCGAGTCTTTCCCACGAGGCTTTCCCACGAGGCTTTCCCACAGGGCTGTCCCACGTGCACACGTGGTGGGAGTCGATCCTCGGCTTGAACGTCAAGGCAGTGCAGGGAAAACAGGTTCCTCTGGAATGGACTGACACATCTGGGGGACTCTTAGAATGGTGGCATGACCCTGGAGTTCCTCTCGCCTTTCCTGTGGAGAGCGCCTCCTCTTGAGATGCGACGGGAACGTCGGGAATTCTTTCCCTACGAAACAGGGAAAGGATCCCTCATCTCGAGCTAGGAGTCGGAAACGGGGCTCCCCTGGATGTGTGCGAGACACCACGTGCTTCCTCTCGAGTGGAGACGGGTATGTCGGGGAACTTCTTGAGTTGCAGCAAGGGTGTGAAGGACCCTTTGGAAGTTCCAGTGGTTAGATGTGATTGGCCTCGAGAAGCCTCAGCGGAAATGGGCCTCATCTCGCCTGGAGGGCAAAACCTCCTGGATTTTCTCGAGTTGCGGCAGGTCCTCTCGACTTACAACGGGGACCTCAGGGAACCGCTCTGGTGGCCTCAGGAAAGGCCAGTCCCCATGCGAGTTCCTCGGGGGCCTCTCGGGATTCCTCTCCCGTCGATGCCGGGGCCTAAGACCTTGTGTGGAGTCGGGGCCGGAACCTGAGGATTCCTCTCCAGTGCTGACATGGATCTTGGGGTACGTCTGGAGTCTCCCCAGGGGAGTCAGTCCTCGTCTCGAATGCGGGCATGCACTTGCGCTTTCCTCCAGAGCGGTAGCAGCAGTGTCACGCAGTCCACCGCGTGGATCAAAGGATCTATGGTTTTCCCTCGAGTCTTTCCCACGAGGCTTTCCCACGAGGCTTTCCCACAGGGCTGTCCCACGTGCACACGTGGTGGGAGTCGATCCTCGGCTTGAACGTCAAGGCAGTGAAGGGAAAACAGGTTTCTCTGGAATGGACTGACACATCTGGGGGACTCTTGGAATGGTGGCACGACCCTGGAGTTCCTCTCGCCTTTCCTGTGGAGAGCGCCTCCTCTTGAGATGCGACGGGAACGCCGGGAATTCTTTCCCTACGAAACAGGGAAAGGATCCCTCATCTCGAGCTAGGAGGCTGAAACGGGGCTCCCCTGGATGTGTGCGGGACCCCACGTGCTTCCTCTCGAGTGGAGACGGGTATGTCGGGGAACTTCTTGAGTTGCAGCAATGGTGTGAAGGACCCTTTGCAAGTTCCAGTGGTTAGATGTGATTGGCCTCGAGAAGCCTCAGCGGAAATGGGCCTCATCTCGCCTGGAGGGCAAAACCTCCTGGATTTTCTCGAGTTGCGGCAGGTGCTCTCGACTTACGACGGGGACCTCAGGGAACCGCTCTGGTGCCCTCAGGAAAGGCCAGTCCCCATGCGAGTTCCTCGGGGGCCTCTCGGGATTCCTCTCCCGTCGATGCCGGGGCCTAAGACCTTGTGTGGAGTCGGGGCCGGAACCTGAGGATTCCTCTCCAGTGCTGACATGGATCTTGGGGTACTTCTGGAGTCTCCCCAGGGGAGTCAGTCCTCGTCTCGAATGCGGGCATGCACTTGCGCTTTCCTCCAGAGCGGTAGCAGCAGTGTCACCCAGTCCGCCGCGTGGATCAAAGGATCTATGGTTTTCCCTCGAGTCTTTCCCACGAGGCTTTCCCACGAGGCTTTCCCACAGGGCTGTCCCACGTGCACACGTGGTGGGAGTCGATCCTCGGCTTGAACGTCAAGGCAGTGCAGGGAAAACAGGTTCCTCTGGAATGGACTGACACATCTGGGGGACTCTTGGAATGGTGGCATGACCCTGGAGTTCCTCTCGCCTTTCCTGTGGAGAGCGCCTCCTATTGAGATGCGACGGGAACGCCGGGAATTCTTTCCCTACGAAACAGGGAAAGGATCCCTCATCTCGAGCTAGGAGGCAGAAACGGGGCTCCCCTGGATGTGTGCGGGACCCCACGTGCTTCCTCTCGAGTGGAGACGGGTATGTCGGGGAACTTCTTGAGTTGCAGCAATGGTGTGAAGAACCCTTTGCAAGTTCCAGTGGTTAGATGTGATTGGCCTCGAGAAGCCTCAGCGGAAATGGGCCTCATCTCGCCTGGAGGGCAAAACCTCCTGGATTTTCTCGAGTTGCGGCAGGTGCTCTCGACTTATGACGGGGACGTCAGGGACCCGCTCTGGTGGCCTCAGGAAAGGCCAGTCCCCATGCGAGTTCCTCGGGGGCTCTCGGGATTCCTCTCCCGTCGATTCCGGGGCCTAAGACCTTGTGTGGAGTCGGGGCCGGAACCTGAGGATTCCTCTCCAGTGCTGACATGGATCTTGGGGTACTTCAGGAGTCTCCCCAGGGGAGTCAGTCCTCGTCTCGAATGCGGGCATGCACTTGCGCTTTCCTCCAGAGCGGTAGCAGCAGTGTCACGCAGTCCGCCGCGTGGATCAAAGGATCTATGGTTTTCCCTCGAGTCTTTCCCACGAGGCTTTCCCACGAGGCTTTCCCACAGGGCTGTCCCACGTGCACACGTGGTGGGAGTCGATCCTCGGCTTGAACGTCAAGGCAGTGCAGGGAAAACAGGTTCCACTGGAATGGACTGACACAACTGGGGGACTCTTGGAATGGTGGCACGACCCTGGAGTTCCTCTCGCCTTTCCTGTGGAGAGCGCCTCCTCTTGAGATGCGACGGGAACGCCGGGAATTCTTTCCCTACGAAACAGGGAAAGGATCCCTCATCTCGAGCTAGGAGGCGGAAACGGGGCTCCCCTGGATGTGTGCGGGACCCACGTGCTTCCTCTCGAGTGGAGACGGGTATGTCGGGGAACTTCTTGAGTTGCAGCAAGGGTGTGAAGGACCCTTTGGAAGTTCCAGTGGTTAGACCTGATTAGCCTCGAGAAGCCTCAGCGGAAATGGGCCTCATCTCGCCTGGAGGGCAAAACCTCCTGGATTTTCTCGAGTTGCGGCAGGTGCTCTCGACTTACGACGGGGACCTCAGGGACCCGCTCTGGTGGCCTCAGGAAAGGCCAGTCCCCATGCGAGTTCCTCGGGGGCCTCTCGGGATTCCTCTCCCGTCGATGCCGGGGCCTAAGACCTTGTGTGGAGTCGGGGCCGGAACCTGAGGATTCCTCTCCAGTGCTGACATGGATCTTGGGGTACTTCTGGAGTCTCCCCAGGGGAGTCAGTCCTCGTCTCGAATGCGGGCATGCACTTGCGCTTTCCTCCAGAGCGGTAGCAGCAGTGTCACGCAGTCCGCCGCGTGGATCAAAGGATCTATGGTTTTCCCTCGAGTCTTTCCCACGAGGCTTTCCCACGAGGCTTTCCCACAGGGCTGTCCCAGGTGCACACGTGGTGGGAGTCGATCCTCGGCTTGAACGTCAAGGCAGTGCAGGGAAAACAGGTTCCTCTGGAATGGACTGACACATCTGGGGGACTCTTGGAATGGTGTCAGGACCCTGGAGTTCCTCTCGCCTTTCCTGTGGAGAGCGCCTCCTCTTGAGATGCGACGGGAACGCCTGGAATTCTTTCCCTACGAAACAGGGAAAGGATCCCTCATCTCGAGCTAAGAGGCGGAAACGGAGCACCCCTGGATGTGTGCGGGACCCCACGTGCTTCCTCTCGAGTGGAGACGGGTATGTCGGGGAACTTCTTGAGTTGCAGCAATGGTGTGAAGGACCCTTTGGAAGTTCCAGTGGTTAGATGTGATTGGCCTCGAGAAGCCTCAGCGGAAATGGGCCTCATCTCGCCTGGAGGGCAAAACCTCCTGGATTTTCTCGAGTTGCGGCAGGTCCTCTCGACTTACGACGGGGACCTCAGGGAACCGCTCTGGTGGCCTCAGGAAAGGCCAGTCCCCATGCGAGTTCCACGGGGGCCTCTCGGGATTCCTCTCCCGTCGATGCCGGGGCCTAAGACCTTGTGTGGAGTCGGGGCCGGAACCTGAGGATTCCTCTCCAGTGCTGACATGGATCTTGGGGTACTTCTGGAGTCTCCCCAGGGGAGTCAGTCCTCGTCTCGAATGCGGGCATGCACTTGCGCTTTCCTCCAGAGCGGTAGCAGCAGTGTCATGCAGTCCGCCGCGTGGATCAAAGGATCTATGGTTTTCCCTCGAGTCTTTCCCACGAGGCTTTCCCACGAGGCTTTCCCACAGGGCTGTCCCACGTGCACACGTGGTGGGAGTCGATCCTCGGCTTGAACGTCAAGGCAGTGCAGGGAAAACAGGTTCCTCTGGAATGGACTGACACATCTGGGGGACTCTTGGAATGGTGTCACGACCCTGGAGTTCCTCTCGCCTTTCCTGTGGAGAGCGCCTCCTCTTGAGAAGCGACGGGAACGCCGGGAATTCTTTCCCTACGAAACAGGGAAAGGATCCCTCATCTCGAGCTAGGAGGCGGAAACGGGCTCCCCTGGATGTGTGCGGGACCCCACGTGCTTCCTCTCGAGTGGAGACGGGTATGTCGGGGAACTTCTTGAGTTGCAGCAATGGTGTGAAGGACCCTTTGGAAGTTCCAGTGGTTAGATGTGATTGGCCTCGAGAAGCCTCAGCGGAAATGGGCCTCATCTCGCCTGGAGGGCAAAACCTCCTGGATTTTCTCGAGTTGCGGCAGGTGCTCTCGACTTATGACGGGGACGTCAGGGACCCGCTCTGGTGGCCTCAGGAAAGGCCAGTCCCCATGCGAGTTCCTCGGGGGCTCTCGGGATTCCTCTCCTTTCGATTCCGGGGCCTAAGACCTTGTGTGGAGTCGGGGCCGGAACCTGAGGATTACTCTCCAGTGCTGACATGAATCTTGGGGTACTTCTGGAGTCTCCCCAGGGGAGTCAGTCCTCGTCTCGAATGCGGGCATGCACTTGCGCTTTCCTCCAGAGAGGTAGCAGCAGTGTCACGCAGTCCGCCGCGTGGATCAAAGGATCTATGGTTTTCCCTCGAGTCTTTCCCACGAGGCTTTCCCACGAGGCTTTCCCACAGGGATGTCCCACGTGCACACGTGGTTGGAGTCGATCCTCTGCATGAACGTCAAGGCAGTGCAGGGAAAACAGGTTCCTCTGGAATGGACTGACACATCTGGGGGACTCTTGGAATGGTGGCACGACCCTGGAGTTCCTCTCGCCTTTCCTGTGGAGAGCGCCTCCTCTTGAGATGCGACGGGAACGCCGGGAATTCTTTCCCTACGAAACAGGGAAAGGATCCCTCATCTCGAGCTAGGAGGCGGAAACGGGGCTCCCCTGGATGTGTGCGGGACCCCACGTGCTTCCTCTCGAGTGGAGACGGGTATGTCGGGGAACTTCTTGAGTTGCAGCAATGGTGTGAAGGACCCTTTGTAAGTTCCAGTGGTTAGATGTGATTGGCCTCGAGAAGCCTCAGCGGAAATGGGCCTCATCTCGCCTGGAGGGCAAAACCTCCTGGATTTTCTCGAATTGCGGCAGGTGCTCTCGACTTACGACGGGGACGTCAGGGACCCGCTCTGGTGGCCTCAGGAAAGGCCAGTCCCCTTGCGAGTTCCTCGGGGGCCTCTCGGGATTCCTCTCCCATCGATGCCGGGGCCTAAGACCTTGTGTGGAGTCGGGGCCGGAACCTGAGGATTCCTCTCCAGTGCTGACATGGATCTTGGGGTACTTCTGGAGTCTCCCCAGGGGAGTCAGTCCTCGTCTCGAATGCGGGCATGCACTTGCGCTTTCCTCCAGAGCGGTAGCAGCAGTGTCACGCAGTCCGCCGCGTGGATCAAAGGATCTATGGTTTTCCCTCGAGTCTTTCCCACGAGGCTTTCCCACGAGGCTTTCCCACAGGGCTGTCCCACGTGCACACGTGGTGGGAGTCGATCCTCGGCTTGAACGTCAAGGTAGTGCAGGGAAAACAGGTTCCTCTGGAATGGACTGACACATCTGGGGGACTCTTGGAATGGTGTCACGACCCTGGAGTTCCTCTCGCCTTTCCTGTGGAGAGCGCCTCCTCTTGAGATGCGACGGGAACGCCGGGAAATCTTTCCCTACGAAACAGGGAAAGGATCCCTCATCTCGAGCTAGGAGGCGGAAACGGGGCTCCCCTGGATGTGTGCGGGACCCCACGTGCTTCCTCTCGAGTGGAGACGGGTATGTCGGGGAACTTCTTGAGTTGCAGCAATGGTGTGAAGGACCCTTTGGAAGTTCCAGTGGTTAGATGTGATTGGCCTCGAGAAGCCTCAGCGGAAATGGGCCTCATCTCGCCTGGAGGGCAAAACCTCCTGGATTTTCTCGAGTTGCGGCAGGTGCTCTCGACTTACGACGGGGACCTCAGGGAACCGCTCTGGTGGCCTCAGGAAAGGCCAGTCCCCATGCGAGTTCCTCGGGGGCCTCTCGGGATACCTCTCCCGTCGATGCCGGGGCCTAAGACCTTGTGTGGAGTCGGGGCCGGAACCTGAGGATTCCTCTCCAGTGCTGACATGGATCTTGGGGTACTTCTGGAGTCTCCCCAGGGGAGTCAGTCCTCGTCTCGAATGCGGGCATGCACTTGCGCTTTCCTCCAGAGCGGTAGCAGCAGTGTCACGCAGTCCGCCGCGTGGATCAAAGGATCTATGGTTTTCCCTCGAGTCTTTCCCACGAGGCTTTCCCACGAGGCTTTCCCACAGGGCTGTCCCACGTGCACACGTGGTGGGAGTCGATCCTCGGCTTGAACGTCAAGGTAGTGCAGGGAAAACAGGTTCCTCTGGAATGGACTGACACATCTGGGGGACTCTTGGAATGGTGTCACGACCCTGGAGTTCCTCTCGCCTTTCCTGTGGAGAGCGCCTCCTCTTGAGATGCGACGGGAACGCCGGGAAATCTTTCCCTACGAAACAGGGAAAGGATCCCTCATCTCGAGCTAGGAGGCGGAAACGGGGCTCCCCTGGATGTGTGCGGGACCCCACGTGCTTCCTCTCGAGTGGAGACGGGTATGTCGGGGAACTTCTTGAGTTGCAGCAATGGTGTGAAGGACCCTTTGGAAGTTCCAGTGGTTAGATGTGATTGGCCTCGAGAAGCCTCAGCGGAAATGGGCCTCATCTCGCCTGGAGGGCAAAACCTCCTGGATTTTCTCGAGTTGCGGCAGGTGCTCTCGACTTACGACGGGGACCTCAGGGAACCGCTCTGGTGGCCTCAGGAAAGGCCAGTCCCCATGCGAGTTCCTCGGGGGCCTCTCGGGATACCTCTCCCGTCGATGCCGGGGCCTAAGACCTTGTGTGGAGTCGGGGCCGGAACCTGAGGATTCCTCTCCAGTGCTGACATGGATCTTGGGGTACTTCTGGAGTCTCCCCAGGGGAGTCAGTCCTCGTCTCGAATGCGGGCATGCACTTGCGCTTTCCTCCAGAGCGGTAGCAGCAGTGTCACGCAGTCCGCCGCGTGGATCAAAGGATCTATGGTTTTCCCTCGAGTCTTTCCCACGAGGCTTTCCCACGAGGCTTTCCCACAGGGCTGTCCCACGTGCACACGTGGTGGGAGTCGATCCTCGGCTTGAACGTCAAGGCAGTGCAGGGAAAACAGGTTCCTCTGGAATGGACTGACACATCTGGGGGACTCTTAGAATGGTGGCATGACCCTGGAGTTCCTCTCGCCTTTCCTGTGGAGAGCGCCTCCTCTTGAGATGCGACGGGAACGTCGGGAATTCTTTCCCTACGAAACAGGGAAAGGATCCCTCATCTCGAGCTAGGAGTCGGAAACGGGGCTCCCCTGGATGTGTGCGAGACACCACGTGCTTCCTCTCGAGTGGAGACGGGTATGTCGGGGAACTTCTTGAGTTGCAGCAAGGGTGTGAAGGACCCTTTGGAAGTTCCAGTGGTTAGATGTGATTGGCCTCGAGAAGCCTCAGCGGAAATGGGCCTCATCTCGCCTGGAGGGCAAAACCTCCTGGATTTTCTCGAGTTGCGGCAGGTCCTCTCGACTTACAACGGGGACCTCAGGGAACCGCTCTGGTGGCCTCAGGAAAGGCCAGTCCCCATGCGAGTTCCTCGGGGGCCTCTCGGGATTCCTCTCCCGTCGATGCCGGGGCCTAAGACCTTGTGTGGAGTCGGGGCCGGAACCTGAGGATTCCTCTCCAGTGCTGACATGGATCTTGGGGTACGTCTGGAGTCTCCCCAGGGGAGTCAGTCCTCGTCTCGAATGCGGGCATGCACTTGCGCTTTCCTCCAGAGCGGTAGCAGCAGTGTCACGCAGTCCACCGCGTGGATCAAAGGATCTATGGTTTTCCCTCGAGTCTTTCCCACGAGGCTTTCCCACGAGGCTTTCCCACAGGGCTGTCCCACGTGCACACGTGGTGGGAGTCGATCCTCGGCTTGAACGTCAAGGCAGTGAAGGGAAAACAGGTTTCTCTGGAATGGACTGACACATCTGGGGGACTCTTGGAATGGTGGCACGACCCTGGAGTTCCTCTCGCCTTTCCTGTGGAGAGCGCCTCCTCTTGAGATGCGACGGGAACGCCGGGAATTCTTTCCCTACGAAACAGGGAAAGGATCCCTCATCTCGAGCTAGGAGGCTGAAACGGGGCTCCCCTGGATGTGTGCGGGACCCCACGTGCTTCCTCTCGAGTGGAGACGGGTATGTCGGGGAACTTCTTGAGTTGCAGCAATGGTGTGAAGGACCCTTTGCAAGTTCCAGTGGTTAGATGTGATTGGCCTCGAGAAGCCTCAGCGGAAATGGGCCTCATCTCGCCTGGAGGGCAAAACCTCCTGGATTTTCTCGAGTTGCGGCAGGTGCTCTCGACTTACGACGGGGACCTCAGGGAACCGCTCTGGTGCCCTCAGGAAAGGCCAGTCCCCATGCGAGTTCCTCGGGGGCCTCTCGGGATTCCTCTCCCGTCGATGCCGGGGCCTAAGACCTTGTGTGGAGTCGGGGCCGGAACCTGAGGATTCCTCTCCAGTGCTGACATGGATCTTGGGGTACTTCTGGAGTCTCCCCAGGGGAGTCAGTCCTCGTCTCGAATGCGGGCATGCACTTGCGCTTTCCTCCAGAGCGGTAGCAGCAGTGTCACCCAGTCCGCCGCGTGGATCAAAGGATCTATGGTTTTCCCTCGAGTCTTTCCCACGAGGCTTTCCCACGAGGCTTTCCCACAGGGCTGTCCCACGTGCACACGTGGTGGGAGTCGATCCTCGGCTTGAACGTCAAGGCAGTGCAGGGAAAACAGGTTCCTCTGGAATGGACTGACACATCTGGGGGACTCTTGGAATGGTGGCATGACCCTGGAGTTCCTCTCGCCTTTCCTGTGGAGAGCGCCTCCTATTGAGATGCGACGGGAACGCCGGGAATTCTTTCCCTACGAAACAGGGAAAGGATCCCTCATCTCGAGCTAGGAGGCAGAAACGGGGCTCCCCTGGATGTGTGCGGGACCCCACGTGCTTCCTCTCGAGTGGAGACGGGTATGTCGGGGAACTTCTTGAGTTGCAGCAATGGTGTGAAGAACCCTTTGCAAGTTCCAGTGGTTAGATGTGATTGGCCTCGAGAAGCCTCAGCGGAAATGGGCCTCATCTCGCCTGGAGGGCAAAACCTCCTGGATTTTCTCGAGTTGCGGCAGGTGCTCTCGACTTATGACGGGGACGTCAGGGACCCGCTCTGGTGGCCTCAGGAAAGGCCAGTCCCCATGCGAGTTCCTCGGGGGCTCTCGGGATTCCTCTCCCGTCGATTCCGGGGCCTAAGACCTTGTGTGGAGTCGGGGCCGGAACCTGAGGATTCCTCTCCAGTGCTGACATGGATCTTGGGGTACTTCAGGAGTCTCCCCAGGGGAGTCAGTCCTCGTCTCGAATGCGGGCATGCACTTGCGCTTTCCTCCAGAGCGGTAGCAGCAGTGTCACGCAGTCCGCCGCGTGGATCAAAGGATCTATGGTTTTCCCTCGAGTCTTTCCCACGAGGCTTTCCCACGAGGCTTTCCCACAGGGCTGTCCCACGTGCACACGTGGTGGGAGTCGATCCTCGGCTTGAACGTCAAGGCAGTGCAGGGAAAACAGGTTCCACTGGAATGGACTGACACAACTGGGGGACTCTTGGAATGGTGGCACGACCCTGGAGTTCCTCTCGCCTTTCCTGTGGAGAGCGCCTCCTCTTGAGATGCGACGGGAACGCCGGGAATTCTTTCCCTACGAAACAGGGAAAGGATCCCTCATCTCGAGCTAGGAGGCGGAAACGGGGCTCCCCTGGATGTGTGCGGGACCCACGTGCTTCCTCTCGAGTGGAGACGGGTATGTCGGGGAACTTCTTGAGTTGCAGCAAGGGTGTGAAGGACCCTTTGGAAGTTCCAGTGGTTAGACCTGATTAGCCTCGAGAAGCCTCAGCGGAAATGGGCCTCATCTCGCCTGGAGGGCAAAACCTCCTGGATTTTCTCGAGTTGCGGCAGGTGCTCTCGACTTACGACGGGGACCTCAGGGACCCGCTCTGGTGGCCTCAGGAAAGGCCAGTCCCCATGCGAGTTCCTCGGGGGCCTCTCGGGATTCCTCTCCCGTCGATGCCGGGGCCTAAGACCTTGTGTGGAGTCGGGGCCGGAACCTGAGGATTCCTCTCCAGTGCTGACATGGATCTTGGGGTACTTCTGGAGTCTCCCCAGGGGAGTCAGTCCTCGTCTCGAATGCGGGCATGCACTTGCGCTTTCCTCCAGAGCGGTAGCAGCAGTGTCACGCAGTCCGCCGCGTGGATCAAAGGATCTATGGTTTTCCCTCGAGTCTTTCCCACGAGGCTTTCCCACGAGGCTTTCCCACAGGGCTGTCCCAGGTGCACACGTGGTGGGAGTCGATCCTCGGCTTGAACGTCAAGGCAGTGCAGGGAAAACAGGTTCCTCTGGAATGGACTGACACATCTGGGGGACTCTTGGAATGGTGTCAGGACCCTGGAGTTCCTCTCGCCTTTCCTGTGGAGAGCGCCTCCTCTTGAGATGCGACGGGAACGCCTGGAATTCTTTCCCTACGAAACAGGGAAAGGATCCCTCATCTCGAGCTAAGAGGCGGAAACGGAGCACCCCTGGATGTGTGCGGGACCCCACGTGCTTCCTCTCGAGTGGAGACGGGTATGTCGGGGAACTTCTTGAGTTGCAGCAATGGTGTGAAGGACCCTTTGGAAGTTCCAGTGGTTAGATGTGATTGGCCTCGAGAAGCCTCAGCGGAAATGGGCCTCATCTCGCCTGGAGGGCAAAACCTCCTGGATTTTCTCGAGTTGCGGCAGGTCCTCTCGACTTACGACGGGGACCTCAGGGAACCGCTCTGGTGGCCTCAGGAAAGGCCAGTCCCCATGCGAGTTCCACGGGGGCCTCTCGGGATTCCTCTCCCGTCGATGCCGGGGCCTAAGACCTTGTGTGGAGTCGGGGCCGGAACCTGAGGATTCCTCTCCAGTGCTGACATGGATCTTGGGGTACTTCTGGAGTCTCCCCAGGGGAGTCAGTCCTCGTCTCGAATGCGGGCATGCACTTGCGCTTTCCTCCAGAGCGGTAGCAGCAGTGTCATGCAGTCCGCCGCGTGGATCAAAGGATCTATGGTTTTCCCTCGAGTCTTTCCCACGAGGCTTTCCCACGAGGCTTTCCCACAGGGCTGTCCCACGTGCACACGTGGTGGGAGTCGATCCTCGGCTTGAACGTCAAGGCAGTGCAGGGAAAACAGGTTCCTCTGGAATGGACTGACACATCTGGGGGACTCTTGGAATGGTGTCACGACCCTGGAGTTCCTCTCGCCTTTCCTGTGGAGAGCGCCTCCTCTTGAGAAGCGACGGGAACGCCGGGAATTCTTTCCCTACGAAACAGGGAAAGGATCCCTCATCTCGAGCTAGGAGGCGGAAACGAGCTCCCCTGGATGTGTGCGGGACCCCACGTGCTTCCTCTCGAGTGGAGACGGGTATGTCGGGGAACTTCTTGAGTTGCAGCAATGGTGTGAAGGACCCTTTGGAAGTTCCAGTGGTTAGATGTGATTGGCCTCGAGAAGCCTCAGCGGAAATGGGCCTCATCTCGCCTGGAGGGCAAAACCTCCTGGATTTTCTCGAGTTGCGGCAGGTGCTCTCGACTTATGACGGGGACGTCAGGGACCCGCTCTGGTGGCCTCAGGAAAGGCCAGTCCCCATGCGAGTTCCTCGGGGGCTCTCGGGATTCCTCTCCTTTCGATTCCGGGGCCTAAGACCTTGTGTGGAGTCGGGGCCGGAACCTGAGGATTACTCTCCAGTGCTGACATGAATCTTGGGGTACTTCTGGAGTCTCCCCAGGGGAGTCAGTCCTCGTCTCGAATGCGGGCATGCACTTGCGCTTTCCTCCAGAGAGGTAGCAGCAGTGTCACGCAGTCCGCCGCGTGGATCAAAGGATCTATGGTTTTCCCTCGAGTCTTTCCCACGAGGCTTTCCCACGAGGCTTTCCCACAGGGATGTCCCACGTGCACACGTGGTTGGAGTCGATCCTCTGCATGAACGTCAAGGCAGTGCAGGGAAAACAGGTTCCTCTGGAATGGACTGACACATCTGGGGGACTCTTGGAATGGTGGCACGACCCTGGAGTTCCTCTCGCCTTTCCTGTGGAGAGCGCCTCCTCTTGAGATGCGACGGGAACGCCGGGAATTCTTTCCCTACGAAACAGGGAAAGGATCCCTCATCTCGAGCTAGGAGGCGGAAACGGGGCTCCCCTGGATGTGTGCGGGACCCCACGTGCTTCCTCTCGAGTGGAGACGGGTATGTCGGGGAACTTCTTGAGTTGCAGCAATGGTGTGAAGGACCCTTTGTAAGTTCCAGTGGTTAGATGTGATTGGCCTCGAGAAGCCTCAGCGGAAATGGGCCTCATCTCGCCTGGAGGGCAAAACCTCCTGGATTTTCTCGAATTGCGGCAGGTGCTCTCGACTTACGACGGGGACGTCAGGGACCCGCTCTGGTGGCCTCAGGAAAGGCCAGTCCCCTTGCGAGTTCCTCGGGGGCCTCTCGGGATTCCTCTCCCGTCGATGCCGGGGCCTAAGACCTTGTGTGGAGTCGGGGCCGGAACCTGAGGATTCCTCTCCAGTGCTGACATGGATCTTGGGGTACTTCTGGAGTCTCCCCAGGGGAGTCAGTCCTCGTCTCGAATGCGGGCATGCACTTGCGCTTTCCTCCAGAGCGGTAGCAGCAGTGTCACGCAGTCCGCCGCGTGGATCAAAGGATCTATGGTTTTCCCTCGAGTCTTTCCCACGAGGCTTTCCCACGAGGCTTTCCCACAGGGCTGTCCCACGTGCACACGTGGTGGGAGTCGATCCTCGGCTTGAACGTCAAGGCAGTGCAGGGAAAACAGGTTCCTCTGGAATGGACTGACACATCTGGGGACTCTTGGAATGGTGTCACGACCCTGGAGTTCCTCTCGCCTTTCCTGTGGAGAGCGCCTCCTCTTGAGATGCGACGGGAACGCCGGGAATTCTTTCCCTACGAAACAGGGAAAGGATCCCTCATCTCGAGCTAGGAGGCGGAAACGGGGCTCCCCTGGATGTGTGCGGGACCCACGTGCTTCCTCTCGAGTGGAGACGGGTATGTCGGGGAACTTCTTGAGTTGCAGCAAGGGTGTGAAGGACCCTTTGGAAGTTCCAGTGGTTAGACCTGATTAGCCTCGAGAAGCCTCAGCGGAAATGGGCCTCATCTCGCCTGGAGGGCAAAACCTCCTGGATTTTCTCGAGTTGCGGCAGGTGCTCTCGACTTACGACGGGGACCTCAGGGACCCGCTCTGGTGGCCTCAGGAAAGGCCAGTCCCCATGCGAGTTCCTCGGGGGCCTCTCGGGATTCCTCTCCCGTCGATGCCGGGGCCTAAGACCTTGTGTGGAGTCGGGGCCGGAACCTGAGGATTCCTCTCCAGTGCTGACATGGATCTTGGGGTACTTCTGGAGTCTCCCCAGGGGAGTCAGTCCTCCTCTCGAACGCGGGCATGCACTTGCGCTTTCCTCCAGAGCGGTAGCAGCAGTGTCACGCAGTCCGCCGCGTGGATCAGAGGATCTATGGTTTTCCCTCGAGTCTTTCCCACGAGGCTTTCCCACGAGGCTTTCCCACAGGGCTGTCCCACGTGCACACGTGGTGGGAGTCGATCCTCGGCTTGAACGTCAAGGCAGTGCAGGGAAAACAGGTTCCTCTGGAATGGACTGACACATCGGGGGGACTCTTGGAATGGTGTCACGACCCTGGAATTCCTCTCGCCTTTCCTGTGGAGAGCGCCTCCTCTTGAGATGCGACGGGAACGCCGGGAATTCTTTCCCTACGAAACAGGGAAAGGATCCCTCATCTCGAGCTAGGAGGCGGAAACGGGGCTCCCCTGGATGTGTGCGGGACCCCACGTGCTTCCTCTCGAGTGGAGACGGGTATGTCGGGGAACTTCTTGAGTTGCAGCAATGGTGTGAAGGAACCTTTGGAAGTTCCAGTGGTTAGATGTAATTGGCCTCGAGAAGCCTCAGCGGAAATGGGCCTCATCTCGCCTGGAGGGCAAAACCTCCTGGATTTTCTCGAATTGCGGCAGGTGCTCTCGACTTACGACGGGGACCTCAGGGACCCGCTCTGGTGGCCTCAGGAAAGGCCAGTCCCCATGCGAGTTCCTCGGGGGCCTCTCGGGATTCCTCTCCCGTCATGCCGGAGCCTAAGACCTTGTGTGGAGTCGGGGCCGGAACCTGAGGATTCCTCTCCAGTGCTGACATGGATCTTGGGGTACTTCTGGAGTCTCCCCAGGGGAGTCAGTCCTCGTCTCGAATGCGGGCATGCACTTACGCTTTCCTCCAGAGCGGTAGCAGCAGTGTCACGCAGTCCGCCGCGTGGATCAAAGGATCTATGGTTTTCCCTCGAGTCTTTCCCACGAGGCTTTCCCACGAGGCTTTCCCACAGGGCTGTCCCACGTGCACACGTGGTGGGAGTCGATCCTCGGCTTGAACGTCAAGGCAGTGCAGGGAAAACAGGTTCCTCTGGAATGGACTGACACATCTGGGGGACTCTTGGAATGGTGTCACGACCCTGGAGTTCCTCTCGCCTTTCCTGTGGAGAGCGCCTCCTCTTGAGATGCGACGGGAACGCCGGGAAATCTTTCCCTACGAAATAGGGAAAGGATCCCTCATCTCGAGCTAGGAGTCGGAAACGGAGCACCCCTGGATGTGTGCGGGACCCCACGTGCTTCCTCTCGAGTGGAGACGGGTATGTCGGGGAACTTCTTGAGTTGCAGCAATGGTGTGAAGGACCCTTTGGAAGTTCCAGTGGTTAGATGTGATTGGCCTCGAGAAGCCTCAGCGGAAATGGGCCTCATCTCGCCTGGAGGGCAAAACCTCCTGGATTTTCTCGAGTTGCGGCAGGTCCTCTCGACTTACAACGGGGACCTCAGGGAACCGCTCGGGTGGCCTCAGGAAAGGCCAGTCCCCATGCGAGTTCCACGGGGGCCTCTCGGGATTCCTCTCCCGTCGATGCCGGGGCCTAAGACCTTGTGTGGAGTCGGGGCCGGAACCTGAGGATTCCTCTCCAGTGCTGACATGGATCTTGGGGTACTTCTGGAGTCTCCCCAGGGGAGTCAGTCCTCGTCTCGAATGCGGGCATGCACTTGCACTTTCCTCCAGAGCTGTAGCAGCAGTGTCACGCAGTCCGCCGCGTGGATCAAAGGATCTATGGTTTTCCCTCGAGTCTTTCCCACGAGGCTTTCCCACGAGGCTTTCCCACAGGGCTGTCCCACGTGCACACGTGGTGGGAGTCGATCCTCGGCTTGAACGTCAAGGCAGTGCAGGGAAAACAGGTTCCTCTGGAATGGACTGACACATCTGGGGTCTCTTGGAATGGTGGCACGACCCTGGAGTTCCTCTCGCCTTTCCTGTGGAGAGCGCCTCCTCTTGAGATGCGACGGGAACGCCGGGAATTCTTTCCCTACGAAACAGGGAAAGGATCCCTCATCTCGAGCTAGGAGGCGGAAACGGGGCTCCCCTGGATGTGTGCGGGACACCACGTGCTTCCTCTCGAGTGCAGACGGGTATGTCGGGGAACTTCTTGAGTTGCAGCAAGGGTGTGAAGGACCCTTTGGAAGTTCCAGTGGTTAGATGTGATTGGCCTCGAGAAGCCTCAGCGGAAATGGGCCTCATCTCGCCTGGAGGGCAAAACCTCCTGGATTTTCTCAAGTTGCGGCAGGTGCTCTCGACTTACGACGGGGACCTCAGGGACCCGCTCTGGTGGCCTCAGGAAAGGCCAGTCCCCATGCGAGTTCCTCGGGGGCCTCTCGGGATTCCTCTCCCGTCGATGCCGGGGCCTAAGACCTTGTGTGGAGTCGGGGCCGGAACCTGAGGATTCCTCTCCAGTGCTGACATGGATCTTGGGGTACTTCTGGAGTCTCCCCAGGGGAGTCAGTCCTCCTCTCGAACGCGGGCATGCACTTGCGCTTTCCTCCAGAGCGGTAGCAGCAGTGTCACGCAGTCCGCCGCGTGGATCAGAGGATCTATGGTTTTCCCTCGAGTCTTTCCCACGAGGCTTTCCCACGAGGCTTTCCCACAGGGCTGTCCCACGTGCACACGTGGTGGGAGTCGATCCTCGGCTTGAACGTCAAGGCAGTGCAGGGAAAACAGGTTCCTCTGGAATGGACTGACACATCTGGGGGACTCTTGGAATGGTGACACGACCCTGGAGTTCCTCTCGCCTTTCCTGTGGAGAGCGCCTCCTCTTGAGATGCGACGGGAACGCCGGGAATTCTTTCCCTACGAAACAGGGAAAGGATCCCTCATCTCGAGCTAGGAGGCGGAAAAGGGGCTCCCCTGGATGTGTGCGGGACCCGACGTGCTTCCTCTCGAGTGGAGACGGGTATGTCGGGGAACTTCTTGAGTTGCAGCAATGGTGTGAAGGACCCTTTGGAAGTTCCAGTGGTTAGACGTGATTGGCCTCGAGAAGCCTCAGCGGAAATGGGCCTCATCTCGCCTGGAGGGCAAAACCTCCTGGATTTTCTCGAGTTGCGGCAGGTGCTCTCGACTTACGACGGGGACCTCAGGGACCCGCTCTGGTGGCCTCAGGAAAGGCCAGTCCCCATGCGAGTTCCTCGGGGGCCTCTCGGGATTCCTCTCCCGTCGATGCCGGGGCCTAAGACCTTGTGTGGAGTCGGGGCCGGAACCTGAGGATTCCTCTCCAGTGCTGACATGGATCTTGGGGTACTTCTGGAGTCTCCCCAGGGGAGTCAGTCCTCGTCTCGAATGCGGGCATGCACTTGCGCTTTCCTCCAGAGCGGTAGCAGCAGTGTCACGCAGTCCGCCGCGTGGATCAAAGGATCTATGGTTTTCCCTCGAGTCTTTCCCACGAGTCTTTCCCACGAGGCTTTCCCACAGGGCTGTCCCACGTGCACACGTGGTGGGAGTCGATCCTCGGCTTGAACGTCAAGGCAGTGCAGGGAAAACAGGTTCCTCTGGAATGGACTGACACATCTGGGGGACTCTTGGAATGTTGGCACGACCCTGGAGTTCCTCTCGCCTTTCCTGTGGAGAGCGCCTCCTCTTGAGATGCGACGGGAACGCCGGGAATTCTTTCCCTAAGAAACAGGGAAAGGATCCCTCATCTCGAGCTAGGAGGCGCAAACGGGGCTCCCCTTGATGTGTGCGGGACCCCACGTGCTTCCTCTCGAGTGGAGACGGGTATGTCGGGGAACTTCTTGAGTTGCAGCAAGGGTGTGAAGGACCCTTTGGAAGTTCCAGTGGTTAGATGTGATTGGCCTCGAGAAGCCTCAGCGGAAATGGGCCTCATCTCGCCTGGAGGGCAAAACCTCCTGGATTTTCTCGAGTTGCGGCAGGTGCTCTCTACTTACGACGGGGACCTCAGGGACCCGCTCTGGTGGCCTCAGGAAAGGCCAGTCCCCATGCGAGTTCCTCGGGGGCCTCTCGGGATTCCTCTCCCGTCGATGCCGAGGCCTAAGACCTTGTGTGGAGTCGGGGCCGGAACCTGAGGTTTCCTCTCCTGTGCTGACATGGATCTTGGGGTACTTCTGGAGTCTCCCCAGGGGAGTCAGTCCTCGTCTCGAATGCGGGCATGCACTTGCGCTTTCCTCCAGAGCGGTAGCAGCAGTGTCACGCAGTCCGCCGCGTGGATCAAAGGATCTATGGTTTTCCCTCGAGTCTTTCCCACGAGGCTTTCCCACGAGGCTTTCCCACAGGGCTGTCCCATGTGCACACGTGGTGGGAGTCGATCCTCGGCTTGAACGTCAAGGCAGTGCAGGGAAAACAGGTTCCTCTGGAATGGACTGACACATCTGGGGGACTCTTGGAATGGTGGCATGACCCTGGAGTTCCTCTCGCCTTTCCTGTGGAGAGCGCCTCCTCTTGAGATGCGACGGGAACGCCGGGAATTCTTTCCCTACGAAACAGGGAAAGGATCCCTCATCTCGAGCTAGGAGGCGGAAACGGGGCTCCCCTGGATGTGTGAGGGACCCCACGTGCTTCCTCTCGAGTGGAGACGGGTATGTCGGGGAACTTCTTGAGTTGCAGCAAGGGTGTGAAGGACCCTTTGGAAGTTCCAGTGGTTAGACGTGATTTGCCTCGAGAAGCCTCAGCGGAAATGGGCCTCATCTCGCCTGGAGGGCAAAACCTCCTGGATTTTCTCGAGTTGCGGCAGGTGCTCTCGACTTACGAAGGGGACCTCAGGGACCCGCTCTGGTGGCCTCAGGAAAGGCCAGTCCCCATGCGAGTTCCTCGGGGGCCTCTCGGGATTCCTCTCCCGTCGATGCCGGGGCCTAAGACCTTGTGTGGAGTCGGGGCCGGAACCTGAGGTTTCCTCTCCTGTGCTGACATGGATCTTGGGGTACTTCTGGAGTCTCCCCAGGGGAGTCAGTCCTCGTCTCGAATGCGGGCATGCACTTGCGCTTTCCTCCAGAGCGGTAGCAGCAGTGTCACGCAGTCCGCCGCGTGGATCAAAGGATCTATGGTTTTCCCTCGAGTCTTTCCCACAAGGCTTTCCCACGAGGCTTTCCCACAGGGCTGTCCCATGTGCACACGTGGTGGGAGTCGATCCTCGGCTTGAACGTCAAGGCAGTGCAGGGAAAACAGGTTCCTCTGGAATGGACTGACACATCTGGGGGACTCTTGGAATGGTGGCATGACCCTGGAGTTCCTCTCGCCTTTCCTGTGGAGAGCGCCTCCTCTTGAGATGCGACGGGAACGCCGGGAATTCTTTCCCTACGAAACAGGGAAAGGATCCCTCATCTCGAGCTAGGAGGCGGAAACGGGGCTCCCCTGGATGTGTGAGGGACCCCACGTGCTTCCTCTCGAGTGGAGACGGGTATGTCGGGGAACTTCTTGAGTTGCAGCAAGGGTGTGAAGGACCCTTTGGAAGTTCCAGTGGTTAGACGTGATTTGCCTCGAGAAGCCTCAGCGGAAATGGGCCTCATCTCGCCTGGAGGGCAAAACCTCCTGGATTTTCTCGAGTTGCGGCAGGTGCTCTCGACTTACGAAGGGGACCTCAGGGACCCGCTCTGGTGGCCTCAGGAAAGGCCAGTCCCCATGCGAGTTCCTCGGGGGCCTCTAGGGATTCCTCTCCCGTCGATGCCGGGGCCTAAGACCTTGTGTGGAGTCGGGGCCGGAACCTGAGGATTCCTCTCCAGTGCTGACATGGATCTTGGTGTACTTCTGGAGTCTCCCCAGGGGAGTCAGTCCTCGTCTCGAATGCGGGCATGCACTTGCGCTTTCCTCCAGAGCGGTAGCAGCAGTGTCACGCAGTCCGCCGCGTGGATCAAAGGATCTATGGTTTTCCCTCGAGTCTTTCCCACGAGGCTTTCCCACGAGGCTTTCCCACAGGGCTGTCCCACGTGCACACGTGGTGGGAGTCGATCCTCGGCTTGAACGTCAAGGCAGTGCAGGGAAAACAGGTTGCTCTGGAATTGACTGACACATATGGGGGACTCTTGGAATGGTGGCACGACCCTGGAGTTCCTCTCGCCTTTCCTGTGGAAAGCGCCTCCTCTTGAGATGCGACGGGAACGCCGGGAATTCTTTCCCTACGAAACAGGGAAAGGATCCCTCATCTCGAGCTAGGAGGCGGAAACGGGGCTCCCCTGGATGTGTGCGGGATCCCACGTGCTTCCTCTCGAGTGGAGACGGGTATGTCGGGGAACTTCTTGAATTGCAGCAATGGTGTGAAGGACCCTTTGGAAGTTCCAGTGGTTAGATGTGATTGGCCTCGAGAAGCCTCAGCGGAAATGGGCCTCATCTCGCCTGGAGGGCAAAACCTCCTGGATTTTCTCGAGTTGCGGCAGGTGCTCTCGACTTATGACGGGGACGTCAGGGACCCGCTCTGGTGGCCTCAGGAAAGGCCAGTCCCCATGCGAGTTCCTCGGGGGCTCTCGGGATTCCTCTCCCGTCGATTCCGGGGCCTAAGACCTTGTGTGGAGTCGGGGCCGGAACCTGAGGATTACTCTCCAGTGCTGACATGGATCTTGGGGTACTTCTGGAGTCTCCCCAGGGGAGTCAGTCCTCGTCTCGAATGCGGGCATGCACTTGCGCTTTCCTCCAGAGCGGTAGCAGCAGTGTCACGCAGTCCGCCGCGTGGATCAAAGGATCTATGGTTTTCCCTCGAGTCTTTCCCACGAGGCTTTCCCACGAGGCTTTCCCACAGGGCTGTCCCACGTGCACACGTGGTGGGAGTCGATCCTCTGCATGAACGTCAAGGCAGTGCAGGGAAAACAGGTTCCTCTGGAATGGACTGACACATCTGGGGGACTCTTGGAATGGTGGCACGACCCTGGAGTTCCTCTCGCCTTTCCTGTGGAGAGCGCCTCCTCTTGAGATGCGACGGGAACGCCGGTAATTCTTTCCCTACGAAACAGGGAAAGGATCCCTCATCTCGAGCTAGGAGGCGGAAACGGGGCTCCCCTGGATGTGTGCGGGACCCACGTGCTTCCTCTCGAGTGGAGACGGGTATGTCGGGGAACTTCTTGAGTTGCAGCAAGGGTGTGAAGGACCCTTTGGAAGTTCCAGTGGTTAGATGTGATTAGCCTCGAGAAGCCTCAGCGGAAATGGGCCTCATCTCGCCTGGAGGGCAAAACCTCCTGGATTTTCTCGAGTTGCGGCAGGTGCTCTCGACTTACGACGGGGACCTCAGGGACCCGCTCTGGTGGCCTCAGGAAAGGCCAGTCCCCATGCGAGTTCCTCGGGGGCCTCTCGGGATTCCTCTCCCGTCGATGCCGGGGCCTAAGACCTTGTGTGGAGTCGGGGCCGGAACCTGAGGATTCCTCTCCAGTGCTGACATGGATCTTGGGGTACTTCTGGAGTCTCCCCAGGGGAGTCAGTCCTCGTCTCGAATGCGGGCATGCACTTGCGCTTTCCTCCAGAGCGGTAGCAGCAGTGTCACGCAGTCCGCCGCGTGGATCAAAGGATCTATGGTTTTCCCTCGAGTCTTTCCCACGAGGCTTTCCCACGAGGCTTTCCCACAGGGCTGTCCCACGTGCACACGTGGTGGGAGTCTATCCTCGGCTTGAACGTCAAGGCAGTGCAGGGAAAACAGGTTCCTCTGGAATGGACTGACACATCTGGGGGACTCTTGGAATGGTGGCACGACCCTGGAGTTCCTCTCGCCTTTCCTGTGGAGAGCGCCTCCTCTTGAGATGCGACGGGAACGCCGGGAATTCTTTCCCTACGAAACAGGGAAAGGATCCCTCATCTCGAGCTAGGAGGCGGAAACGGGGCTCCCCTGGATGTGTGCGGGACACCACGTGCTTCCTCTCGAGTGGAGACGGGTATGTCGGGGAACTTCTTGAGTTGCAGCAAGGGTGTGAAGGACCCTTTGCAAGTTCCAGTGGTTAGATGTGATTGGCCTCGAGAAGCCTCAGCGGAAATGGGCCTCATCTCGCCTGGAGGGCAAAACCTCCTGGATTTTCTCGAGTTGCGGCAGGTGCTCTCGACTTACGACGGGGACCTCAGGGACCCGCTCTGGTGGCCTCAGGAAAGGCCTGTCCCCATGCGAGTTCCTCGGGGGCCTCTCTGGATTCCTCTCCCGTCGATGCCGGGGCCTAAGACCTTGTGTGGAGTAGGGGCCGGAACCTGAGGATTCCTCTCCAGTGCTGACATGGATCTTGGGGTACTTCTGGAGTCTCCCCAGGGGAGTCAGTCCTCGTCTCGAATGCGGGCATGCACTTGCGCTTTCCTCCAGAGCGGTAGCAGCAGTGTCACGCAGTCCGCCGCGTGGATCAAAGGATCTATGGTTTTCCCTCGAGTCTTTCCCACGAGGCTTTCCCACGAGGCTTTCCCACAGGGCTGTCCCACGTGCACACGTGGTGGGAGTCGATCCTCGGCTTGAACGTCAAGGCAGTGCAGGGAAAACAGGTTCCTCTGGAATGGACGGACACATCTGGGGTCTCTTGGAATGGTGGCACGACCCTGGAGTTCCTCTCGCCTTTCCTGTGGAGAGCGCCTCCTCTTGAGATGCGACGGGAACCCCGGGATTTCTTTCCCTACGAAACAAGGAAAGGATCCCTCATCTCGAGCTAGGAGGCGGAAACGGGGCTCCCCTGGATGTGTGCGGGACACCACGTGCTTCCTCTCGAGTGCAGACGGGTATGTCGGGGAACTTCTTGAGTTGCAGCAATGGTGTGAAGGACCCTTTGCAAGTTCCAGTGGTTAGACGTGATTGGCCTCGAGAAGCCTCATCGGAAATGGGCCTCATCTCGCCTGGAGGGCAAAACCTCCTGGATTTTCTCGAGTTGCGGCAGGTGCTCTCGACTTACGACGGGGACCTCAGGGACCCGCTCTGGTGGCCTCAGGAAAGGCCAGTCCCCATGCGAGTTCCTCGGGGGCCTCTCGGGATTCCTCTCCCGTCGATGCCGGGGCCTAAGACCTTGTGTGGAGTCGGGGCCGGAACCTGAGGATTCCTCTCCAGTGCTGACATGGATCTTGGGGTACTTCTGGAGTCTCCCCAGGGGAGTCAGTCCTCGTCTCGAATGCGGGCATGCACTTGCGCTTTCCTCCAGAGCGGTAGCAGCAGTGTCACGCAGTCCGCCGCGTGGATCAAAGGATCTTTGGTTTTCCCTCGAGTCTTTCCCACGAGGCTTTCCCACGAGGCTTTCCCACAGGGCTGTCCCACGTGCACACGTGGTGGGAGTCGATCCTCGGCTTGAACGTCAAGGCAGTGCAGGGAAAACAGGTTCCTCTGGAATGGACTGACACATCTGGGGGACTCTTGGAATGTTGGCACGACCCTGGAGTTCCTCTCGCCTTTCCTGTGGAGAGCGCCTCCTCTTGAGATGCGACGGGAACGCCGGGAATTCTTTCCCTAAGAAACAGGGAAAGGATCCCTCATCTCGAGCTAGGGGGCGGAAACGGGGCTCCCCTGGATGTGTGCGGGACCCACGTGCTTCCTCTCGAGTGGAGACGGGTATGTCGGGGAACTTCTTGAGTTGCAGCAAGGGTGTGAAGGACCCTTTGGAAGTTCCAGTGGTTAGATGTGATTGGCCTCGAGAAGCCTCAGCGGAAATGGGCCTCATCTCGCCTGGAGAGCAAAACCTCCTGGATTTTCTCGAGTTGCGGCAGGTGCTCTCGACATATGATGGGGACCTCAGGGACCCGCTCTGGTGGCCTCAGGAAAGGCCAGTCCTCTCCCTTCGATGCCGGGGCCTAAGACCTTGTGTGGAGTCCGGGCCGGAACCTGAGGATTCCTCTCCAGTGCTGACATGGATGTTGGGGTACTTCTTGAGTCTCCCCAGGGGAGTCAGTCCTCGTCTCGCATGCGGGCATGCACTTGCGCTTTCCTCCAGAGCGGTAGCAGCAGTGTCACGCAGTCCGCCGCGTGGATCAAAGGATCTATGGTTTTCCCTCGAGTCTTTCCCACAAGGCTTTCCCACGAGGCTATCCCACAGGGCTGTCCCACGTGCACACGTGGTGGGAGTCGATCCTCGGCTTGAACGTCAAGGCAGTGCAGGGAAAACAGGTTCCTCTGGAATGGACTGACACATCTGGGGGACACTGGGAATGGTGGCATGACCCTGGAGTTCCTCTCGCCTTTCCTGTGGAGAGTGCCTCCTCTTGAGATGCGACGGGAACGCCGGGAATTCTTTCCCTACGAAACAAGGAAAGGATCCCTCATCTCGAGCTAGGAGGCGGAAACGGGGCTCCCCTGGATGTGTGCGGGACACCACGGGCTTCCTCTCGAGTGCAGACGGGTATGTCGGGGAACTTCTTGAGTTGCAGCAAGGGTGTGAAGGACCCTTTGGAAGTTCCAGTGGTTAGATGTGATTGGCCTCGAGCAGCCTCAGCGGAAATGGGCCTCATCTCGCCTGGAGGTGAAAACCTCCTGGATTTTCTCGAGTTGCGGCAGGTGCTCTCGACTTACGACGGGGACCTCAGGGACCCGCTCTGGTGGCCTCAGGAAAGGCCAGTCCCCATGCGACTTCCTCGGGGGCCTCTCGGGACTCCTCTCCCGTCGATGCCGGGGCCTTAGACCTTGTGTGGAGTCGGGGCCGGAACCTGAGGATTCCTCTCCAGTGCTGACATGGATCTTGGGGTACTTCTGGAGTCTCCCCAGGGGAGTCAGTCCTCGTCTCGAATGCGGGCATGCACTTGCGCTTTCCTCCAGAGCGGTAGCAGCAGTGTCACGCAGTCCGCCGAGTGGATCAAAGGATCTATGGTTTTCCCTCGAGTCTTTCCCACGAGGCTTTCCCACAGGGCTGTCCCACGTGCACACGTGGTGGGAGTCGATCCTCGGCTTGAACGTCAAGGCAGTGCAGGGAAAACAGGTTCCTCTGGAATGGACTGACACATCTGGGGGACTCTTGGAATGGTGTCTCGACCCTGGAGTTCCTCTCGCCTTTCCTGTGCAGAGCGCCTCCTCTTGAGATGCGACGGGAACGCCGGGAATTCTTTCCCTACGAAACAGGGAAAGGATCCCTCATCTCGAGCTAGGAGGCGGAAACGGGGCACCCCTGGATGTGTGCGGGACCCCACGTGCTTCCTCTCGAGTGGAGACGGGTATGTCGGGGAACTTCTTGAGTTGCAGCAACGGTGTGAAGGACCCTTTGGAAGTTCCAGTGGTGAGATGTGATTGGCCTCGAGAAGCCTCAGCGGAAATGGGCCTCATCTCGCCTGGAGGGAAAACCTCCTGGATTTTCTCGAGTTGCGGCAGGTGTTCTCGACTTACGACGGGGACCTCAGGGACCCGCTCTGGTGGCCTCAGGAAAGGCCAGTCCCCATGCGAGTTCCTCTGGGGATTCCTCTCCCGTCGATGCCGGGGCCTAAGACCTTGTGTGGAGTCGGGGCCGGAACTTGAGGATTCCTCTCCAGTGCTGACATGGATCTTGGGGTACTTCTGGAGTCTCCCCACGGGAGTCAGTCCTCGTCTCGAATGCGGGCATACACTTGCGCTTTCCTCCAGAGCGGTAGCAGCAGTGTCACGCAGTCCGCCGCGTGGATCAAAGGATCTATGGTTTTCCCTCGAGTCTTTCCCACGCGGCTTTCCCACGAGGCTTTCCCACAGGGCTGTCCCACGTGCACACGTGGTGGGAGTCGATCCTCGGCTTGAACGTCAAGGCAGTGCAGGGAAAACAGGTTCCTCTGGAATGGACTGACACATCTGGGGGACTCTTGGAATGGTGGCACGACCCTGGAGTTCCTCTCGCCTTTCCTGTGGAGAGCGCCTCCTCTTGAGATGCGACGGGAACGCCGGGAATTCTTTCCCTACGAAACAGGGAAAGGATCCCTCATCTCGAGCTAGGAGGCGGAAACGGGGCTCCCCTGGATGTGGGCGGGACACCACGTGCTTCCTCTCGAGTGGAGACGGGTATGTCGGGGAACTTCTTGAGTTGCAGCAAGGGTGTGAAGGACCCTTTGGAAGTTCCAGTGGTTAGACGTGATTAGCCTCGAGAAGCCTCAGCGGAAATGGGCCTCATCTCGCCTGGAGGGCAAAACCTCCTGGATTTTCTCGAGTTGCGGCAGGTGCTCTCGACTTACGACGGGGACCTCAGGGACCCGCTCTGGTGGCCTCAGGAAAGGCCAGTCCCCATGCGAGGTCCACGGGGGCCTCTCGGGATTCCTCTCCCGTCGATGCCGGGGCCTAAGACCGTGTGTGGAGTCGGGGCCGGATCCTGAGGATTCCTCTCCAGTGCTGACATGGATCTTGGGGGTACTTCTGGAGTCTCCCCAGGGGAGTCAGTCCTCGTCTCGAATGCGGGCATGCACTTGCGCTTTCCTCCAGAGCGGTAGCAGCAGTGTCACGCAGTCCGCCGCGTGGATCAAAGGATCTATGGTTTTCCCTCGAGTCTTTCCCACGAGGCTTTCCCACGAGGCTTTCCCACAGGGCTGTCCCACGTGCACACGTGGTGGGAGTGGATCCTCGGCTTGAACGTCAAGGCAGTGCAGGGAAAACAGGTTCTTCTGGAATGGACTGACACATCTGGGGGACTCTTGGAATGGTGGCACGACCCTGGAGTTCCTCTCGCCTTTCCTGTGGAGAGCGCCTCCTCTTGAGATGCGACGGGAACGCCGGGAATTCTTTCCCTACGAAACAGGGAAAGGATCCCTCATCTCGAGCTAGGACGCGGAAACGGGGCTCCCCTGGATGTGTGCGGGACACCACGTGCTTCCTCTCGAGTGGAGACGGGTATGTCGGGGAACTTCTTGAGTTGCAGCAAGGGTGTGAAGGACCCTTTGGAAGTTCCAGTGGTTAGATGTGATTGGCCTCGAGAAGCCTCAGCGGAAATGGGCCTCATCTCGCCTGGAGGGCAAAGCCTCCTGGATTTTCTCGAGTTGCGGCAGGTGCTCTCGACTTACGACGGGGACCTCAGGGAACCGCTCTGGTGGCCTCAGGAAAGGCCAGTCCCCATGCGAGTTCCTCGGGGGCCTCTCGGGATTCCTCTCCCGTCGATGCCGGGGCCTAAGACCTTGTGTGGAGTCGGGGCCGGAACCTGAGGATTCCTCTCCAGTGCTGACATGGATCTTGGGGTACTTCTGGAGTCTCCCCAGGGGAGTCAGTCCTCGTCTCGAATGCGGGCATGCACTTGCGCTTTCCTCCAGAGCGGTAGCAGCAGTGTCACGCAGTCCGCCGCGTGGATCAAAGGATCTATGGTTTTCCCTCGAGTCGTTCCCACGAGGCTTTCCCACGAGGCTTTCCCACAGGGCTGTCCCACGTGCACACGTGGTGGGAGTGGATCCTCGGCTTGAACGTCAAGGCAGTGCAGGGAAAACAGGTTCCTCTGGAATGGACTGACACATCTGGGGGAATATTGGAATGGTGGCACGACCCTGGAGTTCCTCTCGCCTATCCTGTGGAGAGCGCCTCCTCTTGAGATGCGACGGGAACGCCGGGAATTCTTTCCCTACGAAACAGGGAAAGGATCCCTCATCTCGAGCTAGGAGGAGGAAACGGGGCTCCACTGGATGTGTGCGGGACACCACGTGCTTCCTCTCGAGTGGAGACGGGTATGTCGGGGAACTTCTTGAGTTGCAGCAAGGGTGTGAAGGACCCTTTTGAAGTTCCAGTGGTTAGACGTGATTCGCCTGGAGAAGCCTCAGCGGAAATGGGCCTCATCTCGCCTGGAGGGCAAAACCTCCTGGATTTTCTCGAGTTGCGGCAGGTGCTCTCGACTTACGACGGGGACCTCAGGGACCCGCTCTGGTGGCCTCAGGAAAGGCCAGTCCCCATGCGAGTTCCTCGAGGGCCTCTCGGGATTCCTCTCCCGTCGATGCCGGGGCCTAAGACCTTGTGTGGAGTCGGGGCCCGAACCTGAGGATTCCTCTCCAGTGCTGACATGGATCTTGGGGTACTTCTGGAGTCTCCCCAGGGGAGTCAGTCCTCGTCTCGAATGCGGGCATGCACTTGCGCTTTCCTCCAGAGCGGTAGCAGCAGTGTCACGCAGTCCGCCGCGTGGATCAAAGGATCTATGGTTTTCCCTCGAGTCTTTCCCACGAGGCTTTCCCACGAGGCTTTCCCACAGGGCTGTCCTACGTGCACACGTGGTGGGAGTGGATCCTCGGCTTGAACGACAAGGCAGTGCAGGGAAAACAGGTTCCTCTGGAATGGACTGACACATCTGGAGGACTCTTGGAATGGTGGCACGACCCTGGAGTTCCTCTCGCCTTTCCTGTGGAGAGCGCCTCCTCTTGAGATGCGACGGGAACGCCGGGAATTCTTTCCCTACGAAACAGGGAAAGGATCCCTCATCTCGAGCTAGGAGGCGGAAACGGGGCTCCCCTGGATGTGTGCGGGACACCACGTGCTTCCTCTCGAGTGGAGACGGGTATGTCGGGGAACTTTTTGAGTTGCAGCAAGGGTGTGAAGGACCCTTTGGAAGTTCCAGTGGTTAGATGTGATTGGCCTCGAGAAGCCTCAGCGGAAATGGGCCTCATCTCGCCTGGAGGGCAAAACCTCCTGGATTTTCTCGAGTTGCGGCAGGTGCTCTCGACTTACGACGGGAACCTCAGGGACCCGCTCTGGTGGCCTCAGGAAAGGCCAGTCCCCATGCGAGTTCCTCGGGGGCCTCTCGGGATTCCTCTCCCGTCGATGCCGGGGCCTAAGACCTTGTGTGGAGTCGGGGCCGGAACATGAGGATTCCTCTCCAGTGCTGACATGGATCTTGGGGTACTTCTGGAGTCTCCCCAGGGGAGTCAGTCCTCGTCTCGAATGCGGGCATGCACTTGCGCTTTCCTCCAGAGCGGTAGCAGCAGTGTCACGCAGTCCGCCGCGTGGATCAAAGGATCTATGGTTTTCCCTCGAGTCTTTCCCAAGAGGCTTTCCCAAGAGGCTTTCCCACAGGGCTGTCCCACGTGCACACGTGGTGGGAGTGGATCCTCGGCTTGAACGTCAAGGCAGTGCAGGGAAAACAGGTTCCTCTGGAAAGGACTGACACATCTGGGGGACTCTTGGAATGGTGGCACGACCCTGGAGTTCCTCTCGCCTTTCCTGTGGAGAGCGCCTCCTCTTGAGATGTGACGGGAACGCCGGGAATTCTTTCCCTACGAAACAGGGAAAGGATCCCTCATCTCGAGGTAGGAGGCGGAAACGGGGCTCCCCAGGATGTGTGCGGGACACCACGTGCTTCCTCTCGAGTGGAGACGGGTATGTCGGGGAACTTCTTGAGTTGCAGCAAGGGTGTGAAGGACCCTTTGGAAGTTCCAGTGGTTAGATGTGATTGGCCTCGAGCAGCCTCAGCGGAAATGGGCCTCATCTCGCCTGGAGGGCAAAACCTCCTGGATTTTCTCGAGTTGCGGCAGGTGCTCCCGACTTACGACGGGGACCTCAGGGAACCCCTCTGGTGGCCTCAGGAAAGGCCAGTACCCATGCGAGTTCCTCGGGGGCCTCTCGGGATTCCTCTCCCGTCGATGCCAGGCCTAAGACCTTGTGTGGAGTCGGGGCCGGAACCTGAGGATTCCTCTCCAGTGTTGACATGGATCTTGGGGTACTTCTGGAGTCTCCCCAGGGGAGTCAGTCCTCGTCTCGAATGCGGGCATGCACTTGCGATTTCCTCCAGAGCTGTAGCAGCAGTGTCACGCAGTCCGCCGCGTGGATCAAAGGATCTATGGTTTTCCCTCGAGTCTTTCCCACGAACTTTCCCACGAGGCTTTCCCACAGGGCTGTCCCACGTGCACACGTGGTGGGAGTCGATCCTCGGCTTGAACGTCAAGGCAGTGCAGGGAAAACAGGTTCCTCTGGAATGGACTGACACATCTGGGGGACTCTTGGAATGGTGGCACGACCCTGGAGTTCCTCTCGCCTTTCCTGTGGAGAGCGCCTCTTCTTGAGATGTGACGGGAACGCCGGGAATTCTTTCCCTACGAAACAGGGAAAGGATCCCTCATCTCGAGCTAGGAGGCGGAAACGGGGCTCCCCTGGATATGTGCGGAACCCACGTGCTTCCTCTCGAGTGGAGACGTGTATGTCGAGGAACTTCTTGAGTTGCAGCAAGGGTGTGAAGGACCCTTTGGAAGTTCCAGTGGTTAGACGTGATTAGCCTCGAGAAGCCTCAGCGGAAATGGGCCTCATCTAGCCTGGAGGGCAAAACCTCCTGGATTTTCTCGAGTTGCGGCAGGTGCTCTCGACTTACGACGGGGACCTCAGGGACCCACTCTGGTGGCCTCAGGAAAGGCCAGTCCCCATGCGAGGTCCACGGGGGCCTCTCGGGATTCCTCTCCCGTCGATGCCGGGGCCTAAGACCGTGTGTGGAGTCGGGGCCGGATCCTGAGGATTCCTCTCCAGTGCTGACATGGATCTTGGGGGTACTTCTGGAGTCTCCCCAGGGGAGTCAGTCCTCGTCTCGAATGCGGGCATGCACTTGCGCTTTCCTCCAGAGCGGTAGCAGCAGTGTCACGCAGTCCGCCGCGTGGATCAAAGGATCTATGGTTTTCCCTCGAGTCTTTCCCACGAGGCTTTCCCACGAGGCTTTCCCACAGGGCTGTCCTACGTGCACACGTGGTGGGAGTGGATCCTCGGCTTGAACGTCAAGGCAGTGCAGGGAAAACAGGTTCCTCTGGAATGGACTGACACATCTGGAGGACTCTTGGAATGGTGGCACGACCCTGGAGTTCCTCTCGCCTTTCCTGTGGAGAGCGCCTCCTCTTGAGATGCGACGGGAACGCCGGGAATTCTTTCCCTACGAAACAGGGAAAGGATCCCTCATCTCGAGCTAGGAGGCGGAAACGGGGCTCCCCTGGATGTGTGCGGGACACCACGTGCTTCCTCTCGAGTGGAGACGGGTATGTCGGGGAACTTTTTGAGTTGCAGCAAGGGTGTGAAGGACCCTTTGGAAGTTCCAGTGGTTAGATGTGATTGGCCTCGAGAAGCCTCAGCAGAAATGGGCCTCATCTCGCCTGGAGGGCAAAACCTCCTGGATTTTCTCGAGTTGCGGCAGGTGCTCTCGACTTACGACGGGGACCTCAGGGACCCGCTCTGGTGGCCTCAGGAAAGGCCAGTCCCCATGCGAGTTCCTCGGGGGCTTCTCGGGATTCCTCTCCCGTCGATGCCGGGGCCTAAGACCTTGTGTGGAGTCGGGGCCGGAACCTGAGGATTCCTCTCCAGTGCTGACATGGATCTTGGGGTACTTCTGGAATCTCCCCAGGGGAGTCAGTCCTCGTCTCGAATGCGGGCATGCACTTGCGCTTTCCTCCAGAGCGGTAGCAGCAGTGTCACGCAGTCCGCCGCGTGGATCAAAGGATCTATGGTTTTCCCTCGAGTCTTTCCCAAGAGGCTTTCCCACGAGGCTTTCCCACAGGGCTGTCCCACGTGCACACGTGGTGGGAGTCGATCCTCGGCTTGGACGTCAAGGCAGTGCAGGGAAAACAGGTTCCTCTGGAATGGACTGACACATCTGGGGGACTCTTGGAATGGTGGCACGACCCTGGAGTTCCTCTCGCCTTTCCTGTGCAGAGCGCCTCCTCTTGAGATGCGACGGGAACGCCGGGAATTCTTTCCCTACGAAACAGGGAAAGGATCCCTCATCTCGAGCTAGGAGGCGGAAACGGGGCTCCCCTGGATGTGTGCGGGACACCACGTGCTTCCTCTCGAGTGGAGACGGGTATGTCGGAGAACTTCTTGAGTTGCAGCAAAGGTGTGAAGGACCCTTTGGAAGTTCCAGTGGTTAGATGTGATTGGCCTCGAGAAGCCTCAGCGGAAATGGGCCTCATCTCGCCTGGAGGGCAAAACCTCCTGGATTTTCTCGAGTTGCGGCAGGTGCTCTCGACTTATGACGGGGACCTCAGGGAACCGCTCTGGTGGCCTCAGGAAAGGCCAGTCCCCATGCGAGTTCCTCGGGGGCCTCTCGGGATTCCTCTCCCGTCGATGCCGGGGCCTAAGACCTTGTGTGGAGTCGGGGCCGGAACCTGAGGATTCCTCTCCAGTGCTGACATGGATCTTGGGGTCCTTCTGGAGTCTCCGCAGGGGAGTCAGTCCTCGTCTCGAATGCGGGCATGCACTTGCGCTTTCCTCCAGAGCGGTAGCAGCAGTGTCACGCAGTCCGCCGCGTGGATCAAAGGATCTATGGTTTTCCCTCGAGTCTTTCCCACGAGGCTTTCCCACGAGGCTTTCCCACAGGGCTGTCCCACGTGCACACGTGGTGGGAGTGGATCCTCGGCTTGAACGTCAAGGCAGTGCAGGGAAAACAGGTTCCTCTGGAATGGACTGACACATCTGGGTGACTATTGGAATGGTGGCACGACCCTGGAGTTCCTCTCGCCTTTCCTGTGGAGAGCGCCTCCTCTTGAGATGCGACGGGAACGCCGGGAATTCTTTCCCTACGAAACAGGGAAAGGATCCCTCATCTCGAGCTAGGAGGCGGAAACCGGGCTCCCCTGGATGTGTGCGGGACACCACGTGCTTCCTCTCGAGTGGAGACTGGTATGTCGGGGAACTTCTTGAGTTGCAGCAAGGGTGTGAAGGACCCTTTGGAAGTTCCAGTGGTTAGACTTGATTCGCCTCGAGAAGCCTCAGCGGAAATGGGCCTCATCTCGCCTGGAGGGCAAAACCTCCTGGATTTTCTCGAGTTGCGGCAGGTGCTCTCGACTTACGACGGGGACCTCAGGGACCCGCTCTGGTGGCCTCAGGAAAGGCCAGTCCCCATGCGAGTTCCTCGGGGGCGTCTCGGGATTCCTCTCCCGTCGATGCCGGGGCCTAAGACCGTGTGTGGAGTCAGGGCCGGAACCTGAGGATTCCTCTCCAGTGCTGACATGGATCTTGGGGGTACTTCTGGAGTCTCCCCAGGGGAGTCAGTCCTCGTCTCGAATGCGGGCATGCACTTGCGCTTTCCTCCAGAGCGGTAGCAGCAGTGTCACGCAGTCCGCCGCGTGGATCAAAGGATCTATGGCTTTCCCTCGAGTCTTTCGCACGAGGCTTTCCCACGAGGCTTTCCCAAAGGGCTGTCCCACGTGCACACGTGGTGGGAGTCGATCCTCGGCTTGAACGTCAAGGCAGTGCAGGGAAAACAGGTTCCTCTGGAATGGACTGACACATCTGGGGGACTCTTGGAATGGTGGCACGACCCTGGAGTTCCTCTCGCCTTTCCTGTGGAGAGCGCCTCCTCTTGAGATGCGACGGGAACGCCAGGAATTCTTTCCCTACGAAACAGGGA
Organism: Ovis canadensis; assembly: GCF_042477335.2. Classification (NCBI taxonomy): domain Eukaryota; kingdom Metazoa; phylum Chordata; class Mammalia; order Artiodactyla; family Bovidae; genus Ovis; species Ovis canadensis. Next base: position 9,181,585 of record NC_091252.1, read on the forward strand.
AAGGATCCCTCATCTCGAGCTAGGAGGCGGAAACGGGGCTCCCCTGGATGTGTGCAGGACCCACGTGCTTCCTCTCGAGTGGAGACGGGTATGTCGGGGAACTTTTTGAGTTGCAGCAAGGGTGTGAAGGACCCTTTGGAAGTTCCAGTGGTTAGATGTGATTGGCCTAGAGAAGCCTCAGCAGAAATGGGCCTCATCTCGCCTGGAGGGCAAAACCTCCTGGATTTTCTCGAGTTGCGGCAGGTGCTCTCGACTTACGACGGGGACCTCAGGGAACCGCTCTGGTGGCCTCAGGAAAGGCCAGTCCCCATGCGAGTTCCTCGGGGGCCTCTCGGGATTCCTCTCCCGTCGATGCCGGGGCCTAAGACCTTGTGTGGAGTCGGGGCCGGAACCTGAGGATTCCTCTCCAGTGCTGACATGGATCTTGGGGTACTTCTGGAGTCTCCCCAGGGGAGTCAGTCCTCGTCTCGAATGCGGGCATGCACTTGTGCTTTCCTCCAGAGCGGTAGCAGCAGTGTCACGCAGTCCGCCGCGTGGATCAAAGGATCTATGGTTTTCCCTCGAGTCTTTCCCAAGAGGCTTTCCCAAGAGGCTTTCCCACAGGGCTGTCCCACGTGCACACGTGGTGGGAGTGGATCCTCGGCTTGAACGTCAAGGCAGTGCAGGGAAAACAGGTTCCTCTGGAATGGACTGACACATCTGGGGGACTCTTGGAATGGTGGCACGACCCTGGAGTTCCTCTCGCCTTTCCTGTGGAGAGCGCCTCCTCTTGAGATGTGACGGGAACGCCGGGAATTCTTTCCCTACGAAACAGGGAAAGGATCCCTCATCTCGAGCTAGGAGGCTGAAACGGGGCTCCCCTGGATGTGTGCGGGACCCTACGTGCTTCCTCTCGAGTGGAGACGGGTATGTCGGGGAACTTCTTGAGTTGCAGCAACGGTGTGAAAGACCCTTTGGAAGTTCCAGTGGTTAGATGTGATTGGCCTCGAGAAGCCTCAGCGGAAATGGGCCTCATCTCGCCTGGAGGGCAAAACCTCCTGGATTTTCTCGAGTTGCGGCCGGCGCTCTCGACTTACGACGGGGACCTCAGGGACCCGCTCTGGTGGCCTCAGGAAAGGCCAGTCCCCATGCGAGTTCCTCGGGGGCGTCTCGGGATTCCTCTCCCGTCGATGCCGGGGCCTAAGACCTTGTGTGGAGTCGGGGCCGGAACCTGAGGATTCCTCTCCAGTGCTGACATGGATCTTGGGGTACTTCTGGAGTCTCCCCAGGGGAGTCAGTCCTCGTCTCGAATGCGGGCATGCACTTGCGCTTTCCTCCAGAGCGGTAGCAGCAGTGTCACGCAGTCCGCCGCGTGGATCAAAGGATCTATGATTTTCCCTCGAGTCTTTCCCACGAGGCTTTCCCACAGGGCTGTCCCACGTGCACACGTGGTGGGAGTCGATCCTCGGCTTGAACGTCAAGGCAGTGCAGGGAAAACAGGTTCCTCTGGAATGGACTGACACATCTGGGGAACTCTTGGAATGGTGGCACGACCCTGGAGTTCCTCTCGCCTTTTCTGTGGAGAGCGCCTCCTCTTGAGATGCGACGGGAACGCCGGGAATTCTTTCCCTACAAAACAGGGAAAGGATCGCGCATCTCGAGCTAGGAGGCGGAAACGGGGCTCCCCTGGATGTGTGCGGGACCCCACGTGCTTCCTCTCGAGTGGAGACGGGTATGTCGGGGAACATCTTGAGTTGCAGCAAGGGTGTGAAGGACCCTTTGGAAGTTCCAGTGGTTAGATGTGATTGGCCTCGAGAAGCCTCAGCGGAAATGGGCCTCATCTCGCCTGGAGGGCAAAACCTCCTGGATTTTCTCGAGTTACGGCAGGTGCTCTCGACTTACGACGGGGACCTCAGGGAACCGCTCTTGTGGCCTCAGGAAAGGCCAGTCCCCATGCGAGTTCCTCGGGGGCCTCTCGGGATTCCTCTCCCGTCGATGCCGGGGCCTAAGAGCTTGTGTGGAATCGGGGCCAGAACCTGAGGTTTCCTCTCCAGTGCTGACATGGATCTTGGGGTACTTCTCGAGTCTCCCCAGGGGAGTCAGTCCTCGTCTCGAATGCGGGCATGCACTTGCGCTTCCTCCAGAGCGGTAGCAGCAGTGTCACGCAGTCCGCCGCGTGGATCAAAGGATCTATGGTTTTCCCTCGAGTCTTTCCCACGAGGCTTTCCCACGAGGCTTTCCCACAGGGCTGTCCCACGTGCACACGTGGTGGGAGTCGATCCTCGGCTTGAACGTCAAGGCAGTGCAGGGAAAACAGGTTCCTCTGGAATGGACTGACACATCTGGGGGACTCTTGGAATGGTGGCATGACCCTGGGGTACCTCTCGCCTTTCCTGTGGAAAGCGCCTCCTCTTGAGATGCGACGGGAACGCCGGGAATTCTTTCCCTACGAAACAGGGAAAGGATCCCTCATCTCGAGCTAGGAGGCGGAAACGGGGCTCCCCTGGATGTGTGCGGGACCCCACGTGCTTCCTCTCGAGTGGAGACGGGTATGTCGGGGAACTTCTTGAGTTGCAGCAAGGGTGTGAAGGACCCTTTGGAAGTTCCAGTGGTTAGATGTGATTGGCCTCGAGAAGCCTCAGCGGAAATGGGCCTCATCTCGCCTGGAGGGCAAAACCTCGTGGATTTTCTCGAGTTGCGGCAGGTGCTGTCGACTTACGACGGGGACCTCAGGGACCCGCTCTGGTGGCCTCAGGAAAGGCAGTCCCCATGCGAGTTCCTCGGGGGCCTCTCGGGATTCCTCTCCCGTCGATCCCGGGGCCTAAGACCTTGTGTGGAGTCGGGGCCGGAACCTGAGGATTCCTCTCCAGTGCTGACATGGATCTTGGGGTACTTCTGGAGTCTCCCCAGGGGAGTCAGTCCTCGTCTCGAATGCGGGCATGCACTTGCGCTTTCCTCCACAGCGGTAGCAGCAGTGTCATGCAGTCCGCCGCGTGGATCAAAGGATCTATGGTTTTCCCTCGAGTCTTTCCCACGAGGCTTTCCCACGAGGCTTTCCCACAGGGCTGTCCCACGTGCACATGTGGTGGGAGTCGATCCTCAGCTTGAACTTCAAGGCAGTGCAGGGAAAACAGGTTCCTCTGGAATGGACTGACACATCTGGGGGACTGTTGGAGTTCCTCTCGCCTTTCCTGTGGAGAGCGCCTCCTCTTGAGATGCGACGGGAACGCCGGGAATTCTTTCCCTACGAAACAGGGAAAGGATCCCTCATCTCGAGCTAGGAGGCGGAAACGGGGCTCCCCTGGATGTGTGCGGGACCCCACGTGCTTCCTCTCGAGTGGAGACGGGTATGTCGGGGAACTTCTTGAGTTGCAGCAACGGTGTGAAGGAACCTTTGGAAGTTCCAGTGGTTAGATGTGATTGGTCTCGAGAAGCCTCAGCGGAAATGGGCCTCATCTCGCCTGGAGGGCAAAACCTCCTGGATTTTCTCGAGTTGCCGCAGGTGCTCTCGACTTAAGACGGGGACCTCAGGGACCCGCTCTGGTGGCCTCAGGAAAGGCCAGTCCCCATGCGAGTTCCTCGGGGTCCTCTCGGGATTCCTCTCCCGTCAATGCCGGGGCCTAAGACCTTGTGTGGAGTCGGGGCCGGAACCTGAGGATTCCTCTCCAGTGCTGACATGGATCTTGGGGTACTTCTGGAGTCTCCCCAGGGGAGTCAGTCCTCGTCTCGAATGCGGGCATGCACTTGCGCTTTCCTCCAGAGCGGTAGCAGCAGTGTCACGCAGTCCGCGGCGTGGATCAAAGGATCTATGGTTTTCCCTCGAGTCTTTCCCACGAGGCTTTCCCACAGGGCTGTCCCACGTGCACACGTGGTGGGAGTCGATCCTCGGCTTGAACGTCAAGGCAGGGCAGGGAAAACAGGTTCCTCTGGAATGGACTGACACATCTGGGGGACTCTTGGAATGGTGGCACGACCCTGGAGTTCCTCTCGCCTTTCCTGTGGAGAGCGCCTCCTCTTGAGATGCGACGGGAACGCCGGGAATTCTTTCCCTACGAAACAGGGAAAGGATCCCTCATCTCGAGCTAGGAGGCGGAAACGGAGCACCCCTGGATGTTTGCGGGACCCCACGTGCTTCCTCTCGAATGGAGACAGGTATGTCGGGGAACTTCTTGAGTTGCAGCAACGGTGTGAAGGACCCTTTGGAAGTTCCAGTGGTTAGATGTGATTGGCCTCGAGAAGCCTCAGCGGAAATGGGCCTCATCTCGCCTGGAGGGCAAAACCTACTGGATTTTCTCGAGTTGCGGCAGGTGCTCTCGACTTACGACGGGGACCTCAGGGACCCGCTCTGGTGGCCTCAGGAAAGGCCAGTCCCCATGCGAGTTCCTCGGGGGCCTCTCGGGATTCCTCTCCCGTCGATGCCGGGGCCTAAGACCTTGTGTGGAGTCGGGGCCGGAACCTGAGGATTCCTCTCCAGTGCTGACATTAATCTTGGTGTACTTCTGGAGTCTCCCCAGGGGAGTCAGTCCTCGTCTCGAATGCGGGCATGCACTTGCGCTTTCCTCCAGAGCGGTAGCAGCAGTGTCACGCAGTCTGCCGCGTGGATCAAAGGATCTATGGTTTTCCCTCGAGTCTTTCCCACGAGGCTTTCCCACGAGGCTTTCCCACAGGGCTGTCCCACGTGCACACGTGGTGGGAGTCGATCCTCGGCTTGAACGTCAAGGCAGTGCAGGGAAAACAGGTTCCTCTGGAATGGGCTGACACATCTGGGGGACTCTTGGAATGGTGGCACGACCCTGGAGTTCCTCTCGCCTTTCCTGTGAAGAGCGCCTCCTCTTGAGATGCGACGGGAACGCCGGGAATTCTTTCCCTACGAAACAGGGAAAGGATCCCTCATCTCGAGCTAGGAGGCGGAAACGGGGCTCCACTGGATGTGTGCGGGACCCCACGTGCTTCCTCTCGAGTGGAGACGGGTATGTCGGGGAACTTCTTGAGTTGCAGCAACGGTGTGAAGGAACCTTTGGAAGTTCCAGTGGTTAGATGTGATTTGACTCGAGAAGCCTCAGCGGAAATGGGCCTCATCTCGCCTGGAGGGCAAAACCTCCTGGATTTTCTCGAGTTGCGGCAGGTGCTCTCGACTTACGACGGGGACCTCAGGGACCCGCTCTGGTGGCCTCAGGAAAGGCCAGTCCCCATGCGAGTTCCTCGGGTGTGTCTCGGAATTCCTCTCCCGTCAATGCCGGGGCCTAAGACCTTGTGTGGAGTCGGGGCCGGAACCTGAGGATTCCTCTCCAGTGCTGACATGGATCTTGGGGTACTTCTGGAGTCTCCCCAGGGGAGTCAGTCCTCGTCTCGAATGCGGGCATGCACTTGCGCTTTCCTCCACAGCGGTAGCAGCAGTGTCATGCAGTCCGCCGCGTGGATCAAAGGATCTATGGTTTTCCCTCGAGTCTTTCCCACGAGGCTTTCCCACGAGGCTTTCCCACAGGGCTGTCCCACGTGCACATGTGGTGGGAGTCGATCCTCAGCTTGAACGTCAAGGCAGTGCAGGGAAAACAGGTTCCTCTGGAATGGACTGACACATCTGGGGGACTGTTGGAGTTCCTCTCGCCTTTCCTGTGGAGAGCGCCTCCTCTTGAGATGCGACGGGAACGCCGGGAATTCTTTCCCTACGAAACAGGGAAAGGATCCCTCATCTCGAGCTAGGAGGCGGAAACGGGGCTCCCCTGGATGTGTGCGGGACCCCACGTGCTTCCTCTCGAGTGGAGACGGGTATGTCGGGGAACTTCTTGAGTTGCAGCAACGGTGTGAAGGAACCTTTGGAAGTTCCAGTGGTTAGATGTGATTGGTCTCGAGAAGCCTCAGCGGAAATGGGCCTCATCTCGCCTGGAGGGCAAAACCTCCTGGATTTTCTCGAGTTGCGGCAGGTGCTCTCGACTTACGACGGGGACCTCAGGGACCCGCTCTGGTGGCCTCAGGAAAGGCCAGTCCCCATGCGAGTTCCTCGGGTGTGTCTCGGAATTCCTCTCCCGTCAATGCCGGGGCCTAAGACCTTGTGTGGAGTCGGGGCCGGAACCTGAGGATTCCTCTCCAGTGCTGACATGGATCTTGGGGTACTTCTGGAGTCTCCCCAGGGGAGTCAGTCCTCGTCTCGAATGCGGGCATGCACTTGCGCTTTCCTCCAGAGCGGTAGCAGCAGTGGCACGCAGTCCGCCGCGTGGATCAAAGGATCTATGGTTTTCCCTCGAGTCTTTCCCACGAGGCTTTCCCACAGGGCTGTCCCACGTGCACACGTGGTGGGAGTCGATCCTCGGCTTGAACGTCAAGGCAGGGCAGGGAAAACAGGTTCCTCTGGAATGGACTGACACATCTGGGGGACTCTTGGAATGGTGGCACGACCCTGGAGTTCCTCTCGCCTTTCCTGTGGAGAGCGCCTCCTCTTGAGATGCGACGGGAACGCCGGGAATTCTTTCCCTCCGAAACAGGGAAAGGATCCCTCATATCGAGCTAGGAGGCGGAAACGGGGCTCCCCTGGATGTGTGCGGGACCCCACGTGCTTCCTCTCGAGTGGAGACGGGTATGTCTGGGAACTTCTTGAGTTGCAGCAACGGTGTGAAGGACCCTTTGGAAGTTCCAGTGGTTAGATGTGATTGGCCTCGAGAAGCCTCAGCGGAAATGGGCCTCATCTCGCCTGGAGGGCAAAACCTCCTGGATTTTCTCGAGTTGCGGCAGGTGCTCTCGACTTACGACGGGGACCTCAGGGACCCGCTCTGGTGGCCTCAGGAAAGGCCAGTCCCCATGCGAGTTCCTCGGGGGTGTCTCGGGATTCCTCTCCCGTCGATGCCGGGGCCTAAGACCTTGTGTGGAGTCGGGGCCGGAACCTGAGGATTCCTCTCCAGTGCTGACATGGATCTTGGGGTACTTCTGGAGTCTCCCCAGGGGAGTCAGTCCTCGTCTCGAATGCGGGCATGCACTTGCGCTTTCCTCCAGAGCGGTAGCAGCAGTGTCACGCAGTCCGCGGCGTGGATCAAAGGATCTATGGTTTTCCCTCGAGTCTTTCCCACGAGGCTTTCCCACAGGGCTGTCCCACGTGCACACGTGGTGGGAGTCGATCCTCGGCTTGAACGTCAAGGCAGTGCAGGGAAAACAGGTTCCTCTGGAATGGACTGACACATCTGGGGGACTCTTGGAATGGTGGCACGACCCTGGAGTTCCTCTCGCCTTTCCTGTGGAGAGCGCCTCCTCTTGAGATGCGACGGGAACGCCGGGAATTCTTTCCCTACGAAACAGGGAAAGGATCCCTCATCTCGAGGTAGGAGGCGGAAACGAGGCTCCCCTGGATGTCTGCGGGACACCACGTGCTTCCTCTCGAGTGGAGACGGGTATGTCGGGGAACTTCTTGAGTTGCAGCAACGGTGTGAAGGACCCTTTGGAAGTTCCAGTGGTTAGATGTGATTGGCCTCGAGAAGCCTCAGCTGAAATGGGCCTCATCTCGCCTGGAGGGCAAAACCTCCTGGATTTTCTCGAGTTGCGGCAGGTGCTCTCGACTTACGACGCGGACCTCAGGGACCCGCTCTGGTGGCCTCAGGAAAGGCCAGTCCCCATGCGAGTTCCTCGGGGGCCTCTCGGGATTCCTCTCCCGTCGATGCCGGGGCCTAAGACCTTGTGTGGAGTCGGGGCCGGAACCTGAGGATTCCTCTCCAGTGCTGACATGGATCTTGGGGTACTTCTGGAGTCTCCCCAGGGGAGTCAGTCCTCGTCTCGAATGCGGGCATGCACTTGCGCTTTCCTCCACAGCGGTAGCAGCAGTGTCACGCAGTCCGCCGCGTGGATCAAAGGATCTATGGTTTTCCCTCGAGTCTTTCCCAAGAGGCTTTCCCACGAGGCTTTCCCACAGGGCTGTCCCACGTGCACACGTGGTGGGAGTCGATCCTCGGCTTCAACGTCAAGGCAGTGCAGGGAAAACAGGTTCCTCTGGAATGGACTGACACATCTGGGGGACTCTTGGAATGGTGGCACGACCCTGGAGTTCCTCTCGCCTTTCCTGTGGAGAGCGCCTCCTCTTGAGATGCGACGGGAACGCCGGGAATTCTTTCCCTACGAAACAGGGAAAGGATCCCTCATCTTGAGCTAGGAGGCGGAAACGGGGCTCCCCTGGATGTGTGCGGGACACCACGTGCTTCCTCTCGAGTGCAGACGGGTATGTCGGGGAACTTCTTGAGTTGCAGCAAGGGTGTGAAGGACCCTTTGGAATGTCCAGTGGTTAGATGTGATTGGCTTCGAGAAGCCTCAGCGGAAATGGGCCTCATCTCGCCTGGAGGGCAAAACCTCCTGGATTTTCTCGAGTTGCGGCAGGTGCTCTCGACTTACGACGGGGACCTCAGGGACCCGCTCTGGTGGACTCAGGAAAGGCCAGTCCCCATGCGAGTTCCTCGGGGGCCTCTCGGGATTCCTCTCCCGTCGATGCCGGGGCCTAAGACCTTGTGTGGAGTCGGGGCTGGAACCTGAGGATTCCTCTCCATTGCTGACATGGATCTTGGGGTACTTCTGGAGTCTCCTCAGGGGAGTCAGTCCTCGTCTCGAATGCGGGCATGCACTTGCGCTTTCCTCCAGAGCGGTAGCAGCAGTGTCACGCAGTTCGCCGCGTGGATCAAAGGATCTATGGTTTTCCCTCGAGTCTTTCCCACGAGGCTTTCCCACGAGGCTTTCCCACAGGGCTGTCCCACGTGCACACGTGGTGGGAGTCGATCCTCGGCTTGAACGTCAATGCAGTGCAGGGAAAACAGGTTCCTCTGGAATGGACTGACACATCTGGGGGACTCTTGGAATGGTGGCACGACCCTGGAGTTCCTCTCGCCTTTCCTGTGGAGAGCGCCTCCTCTTGAGATGCGACGGGAACGCCGGGAATTCTTTCCCTACGAAACAGGGAAAGGATCCCTCATCTCGAGCTAGGAGGCGGAAACGGGGCTCCCCTGGATGTGTGCGGGACACCACGTGCTTCCTCTCGAGTGCAGACGGGTATGTCGGGGAACTTCTTGAGTTGCAGCAAGGGTGTGAAGGACCCTTTGGAAGTTCCAGTGGTTAGATGTGATTGGCCTCGAGAAGCCTCAGCGGAAATGGGCCTCATCTCGCCTGGAGGGCAAAGCCTCCTGGATTTTCTCGAGTTGCGGCAGGTGCTCTCGACTTACGACGGGGACCTCAGGGACCCGCTCTGGTGGCCTCAGGAAAGGCCAGTCCCCATGCGAGTTCCTCGGGGGCCTCTCGGGATTCCTCTCCCGTCGATGCCGGGGCCTAAGACCTTGTGTGGAGTCGGGGCCGGAACCTGAGGATTCCTCTCCAGTGCTGACATGGATCTTGGGGTACTTCTGGAGTCTCCCCAGGGGAGTCAGTCCTCGTCTCGAATGCGGGCATGCACTTGCGCTTTCCTCCAGAGCGGTAGCAGCAGTGTCACGCAGTCTGCCGCGTGGATCAAAGGATCTATGGTTTTCCCTCGAGTCTTTCCCACGAGGCTTTCCCACGAGGCTTTCCCACAGGGCTGTCCCACGTGCACACGTGGTGGGAGTCGATCCTCGGCTTGAACGTCAAGGCAGTGCAGGGAAAACAGGTTCCTCTGGAATGGGCTGACACATCTGGGGGACTCTTGGAATGGTGGCACGACCCTGGAGTTCCTCTCGCCTTTCCTGTGGAGAGCGCCTCCTCTTGAGATGCGACGGGAACGCCGGGAATTCTTTCCCTACGAAACAGGGAAAGGATCCCTCATCTCGAGCTAGGAGGCGGAAACGGGGCTCCCCTGGATGTGTGCGGGACCCCACGTGCTTCCTCTCGAGTGGAGACGGGTATGTCGGGGAACTTCTTGAGTTGCAGCAACGGTGTGAAGGAACCTTTGGAAGTTCCAGTGGTTAGATGTGATTTGCCTCGAGAAGCCTCAGCGGAAATGGGCCTCATCTCGCCTGGAGGGCAAAACCTCCTGGATTTTCTCGAGTTGCGGCAGGTGCTCTCGACTTACGACGGGGACCTCAGGGACCCGCTCTGGTGGCCTCAGGAAAGGCCAGTCCCCATGCGAGTTCCTCGGGGGTGTCTCGGGATTCCTCTCCCGTCAATGCCGGGGCCTAAGACCTTGTGTGGAGTCGGGGCCGGAACCTGAGGATTCCTCTCCAGTGCTGACATGGATCTTGGGGTACTTCTGGAGTCTCCCCAGGGGAGTCAGTCCTCGTCTCGAATGCGGGCATGCACTTGCGCTTTCCTCCAGAGCGGTAGCAGCAGTGTCACGCAGTCCGCCGCGTGGATCAAAGGATCTATGGTTTTCCCTCGAGTCTTTCCCACGAGGCTTTCCCACAGGGCTGTCCCACGTGCACACGTGGTGGGAGTCGATCCTCGGCTTGAACGTCAAGGCAGGGCAGGGAAAACAGGTTCCTCTGGAATGGCCTGACACATCTGGGGGTCTCTTTGAATGGTGGCACGACCCTGGAGTTCCTCTCGCCTTTCCTGTGGAGAGCGCCTCCTCTTGAGATGCGACGGGACCGCCGGGAATTCTTTCCCTCCGAAACAGGGAAAGGATCCCTCATCTCGAGCTAGGAGGCGGAAACGGGGCTCCCCTGGATGTGTGCGGGACCCCACGTGCTTCCTCTCGTGTGGAGACGGGTATGTCTGGGAACTTCTTGAGTTGCAGCAACGGTGTGAAGGACCCTTTGGAAGTTCCAGTGGTTAGATGTGATTGGCCTCGAGAAGCCTCAGCGGAAATGGGCCTCATCTCGCCTGGAGGGCAAAACCTCCTGGATTTTCTCGAGTTGCGGCAGGTGCTCTCGACTTACGACGGGGACCTCAGGGACCCGCTCTGGTGGCCTCAGGAAAGGCCAGTCCCCATGCGAGTTCCTCGGGAGTGTCTCGGGATTCCTCTCCCGTCGATGCCGGGGCCTAAGACCTTGTGTGGAGTCGGGGCCGGAACCTGAGGATTCCTCTCCAGTGCTGACATGGATCTTGGGGTACTTCTGGAGTCTCCCCAGGGGAGTCAGTCCTCGTCTCGAATGCGGGCATGCACTTGCGCTTTCCTCCAGAGCGGTAGCAGCAGTGCCACGCAGTCCGCGGCGTGGATCAAAGGATCTATGGTTTTCCCTCGAGTCTTTCCCACGAGGCTTTCCCACAGGGCTGTCCCACGTGCACACGTGGTGGGAGTCGATCCTCGGCTTGAACGTCAAGGCAGTGCAGGGAAAACAGGTTCCTCTGGAATGGACTGACACATCTGGGGGACTCTTGGAATGGTGGCACGACCCTGGAGTTCCTCTCGCCTTTCCTGTGGAGAGCGCCTCCTCTTGAGATGCGACGGGAACGCCGGGAATTCTTTCCCTACGAAACAGGGAAAGGATCCCTCATCTCGAGGTAGGAGGCGGAAACGAGGCTCCCCTGGATGTCTGCGGAACACCACGTGCTTCCTCTCGAGTGGAGACGGGTATGTCGGGGAACTTCTTGAGTTGCAGCAACGGTGTGAAGGACCCTTTGGAAGTTCCAGTGGTTAGATATGATTGGCCTCGAGAAGCCTCAGCTGAAATGGGCCTCATCTCGCCTGGAGGGCAAAACCTCCTGGATTTTCTCGAGTTGCGGCAGGTGCTCTCGACTTACGACGGGGACCTCAGGGACCCGCTCTGGTGGCCTCAGGAAAGGCCAGTCCCCATGCGAGTTCCTCGGGGGCCTCTCGGGATTCCTCTCCCGTCGATGCCGGGGCCTAAGACCTTGTGTGGAGTCGGGGCCGGAACCTGAGGATTCCTCTCCAGTGCTGACATGGATCTTGGGGTACTTCTGGAGTCTCCCCAGGGGAGTCAGTCCTCGTCTCGAATGCGGGCATGCACTTGCGCTTTCCTCCAGAGCGGTAGCAGCAGTGTCACGCAGTCCGCCGCGTGGATCAAAGGATCTATGGTTTTCCCTCGAGTCTTTCCCAAGAGGCTTTCCCACGAGGCTTTCCCACAGGGCTGTCCCACGTACACACGTGGTGGGAGTCGATCCTCGGCTTCAACGTCAAGGCAGTGCAGGGAAAACAGGTTCCTCTGGAATGGACTGACACATCTGGGGGACTCTTGGAATGGTGGCACGACCCTGGAGTTCCTCTCGCCTTTCCTGTGGAGAGCGCCTCCTCTTGAGATGCGACGGGAACGCCGGGAATTCTTTCCCTACGAAACAGGGAAAGGATCCCTCATCTTGAGCTAGGAGGAGGAAACGGGGCTCCCCTGGATGTGTGCGGGACACCACGTGCTTCCTCTCGAGTGCAGACGGGTATGTCGGGGAACTTCTTGAGTTGCAGCAAGGGTGTGAAGGACCCTTTGGAATGTCCAGTGGTTAGATGTGATTGGCTTCCAGAAGCCTCAGCGGAAATGGGCCTCATCTCGCCTGGAGGGCAAAACCTCCTGGATTTTCTCGAGTTGCGGCAGGTGCTCTCGACTTACGACGGGGACCTCAGGGACCCGCTCTGGTGGACTCAGGAAAGGCCAGTCCCCATGCGAGTTCCTCGGGGGCCTCTCGGGATTCCTCTCCCGTCGATGCCGGGGCCTAAGACCTTGTGTGGAGTCGGGGCCGGAACCTGAGGATTCCTCTCCAGTGCTGACATGGATCTTGGGGTACTTCTGGAGTCTCCCCAGGGGAGTCAGTCCTCGTCTCGAATGCGGGCATGCACTTGCGCTTTCCTCCAGAGCGGTAGCAGCAGTGTCACGCAGTTCGCCGCGTGGATCAAAGGATCTATGGTTTTCCCTCGAGTCTTTCCCACGAGGCTTTCCCACGAGGCTTTCCCACAGGGCTGTCCCACGTGCACACGTGGTGGGAGTCGATCCTCGGCTTGAACGTCAAGGCAGTGCAGGGAAAACAGGTTCCTCTGGAATGGACTGACACATCTGGGGGACTCTTGGAATGGTGGCACGACCCTGGAGTTCCTCTCGCCTTTCCTGTGGAGAGCGCCTCCTCTTGAGATGCGACGGGAACGCCGGGAATTCTTTCCCTACGAAACAGGGAAAGGATCCCTCATCTCGAGCTAGGAGGCGGAAACGGGGCTCCCCTGGATGTGTGCGGGACACCACGTGCTTCCTCTCGAGTGCAGACGGGTATGTCGGGAAACTTCTTGAGTTGCAGCAAGGGTGTGAAGGACCCTTTGGAAGTTCCAGTGGTTAGATGTGATTGGCCTCGAGAAGCCTCAGCGGAAATGGGCCTCATCTCGCCTGGAGGGCAAAACCTCCTGGATTTTCTCGAGTTGCGGCAGGTGCTCTCGACTTACGACGGGGACCTCAGGGACCCGCTCTGGTGGCCTCAGGAAAGGCCAGTCCCCATGCGAGTTCCTCGGGGGCCTCTCGGGATTCCTCTCCCGTCGATGCCGGGGCCTAAGACCTTGTGTGGAGTCGGGGCCGGAACCTGAGGATTCCTCTCCAGTGCTGACATGGATCTTGGGGTACTTCTGGAGTCTCCCCAGGGGAGTCAGTCCTCGTCTCGAATGCGGGCATGCACTTGCGCTTTCCTCCAGAGCGGTAGCAGCAGTGTCACGCAGTCTGCCGCGTGGATCAAAGGATCTATGGTTTTCCCTCGAGTCTTTCCCACGAGGCTTTCCCACGAGGCTTTCCCACAGGGCTGTCCCACGTGCACACGTGGTGGGAGTGGATCCTCGGCTTGAACGTCAAGGCAGTGCAGGGAAAACAGGTTCCTCTGGAATGGGCTGACACATCTGGGGGACTCTTGGAATGGTGGCACGACCCTGGAGTTCCTCTCGCCTTTCCTGTGGAGAGCGCCTCCTCTTGAGATGCGACGGGAACGCCGGGAATTCTTTCCCTACGAAACAGGGAAAGGATCCCTCATCTCGAGCTAGGAGGCGGAAACGGGGCTCCCCTGGATGTGTGCGGGACCCCACGTGCTTCCTCTCGAGTGGAGACGGGTATGTCGGGGAACTTCTTGAGTTGCAGCAACGGTGTGAAGGAACCTTTGGAAGTTCCAGTGGTTAGATGTGATTTGCCTCGAGAAGCCTCAGCGGAAATGGGCCTCATCTCGCCTGGAGGGCAAAACCTCCTGGATTTTCTCGAGTTGCGGCAGGTGCTCTCGACTTACGACGGGGACCTCAGGGACCCGCTCTGGTGGCCTCAGGAAAGGCCAGTCCCCATGCGAGTTCCTCGGGGGTGTCTCGGGATTCCTCTCCCGTCAATGCCGGGGCCTAAGACCTTGTGTGGAGTCGGGGCCGGAACCTGAGGATTCCTCTCCAGTGCTGACATGGATCTTGGGGTACTTCTGGAGTCTCCCCAGGGGAGTCAGTCCTCGTCTCGAATGCGGGCATGCACTTGCGCTTTCCTCCAGAGCGGTAGCAGCAGTGTCACGCAGTCCGCCGCGTGGATCAAAGGATCTATGGTTTTCCCTCGAGTCTTTCCCACGAGGCTTTCCCACAGGGCTGTCCCACGTGCACACGTGGTGGGAGTCGATCCTCGGCTTGAACGTCAAGGCAGGGCAGGGAAAACAGGTTCCTCTGGAATGGACTGACACATCTGGGGGACTCTTGGAATGGTGGCACGACCCTGGAGTTCCTCTCGCCTTTCCTGTGGAGAGCGCCTCCTCTTGAGATGCGACGGGAACGCCGGGAATTCTTTCCATCCGAAACAGGGAAAGGATCCCTCATCTCGAGCTAGGAGGCGGAAACGGGGCTCCCCTGGATGTGTGCGGGACCCCACGTGCTTCCTCTCGAGTGGAGACGGGTATGTCTGGGAACTTCTTGAGTTGCAGCAACGGTGTGAAGGACCCTTTGGAAGTTCCAGTGGTTAGATGTGATTGGCCTGGAGAAGCCTCAGCGGAAATGGGCCTCATCTCGCCTGGAGTGCAAAACCTCCTGGATTTTCTCGAGTTGCGGCAGGTGCTCTCGACTTACGACGGGGACCTCAGGGACCCGCTCTGGTGGCCTCAGGAAAGGCCAGTCCCCATGCGAGTTCCTCGGGGGCCTCTCGGGATTCCTCTCCCGTCGATGCCGGGGCCTAAGACCTTGTGTGGAGTCGGGGCCGGAACCTGAGGATTCCTCTCCAGTGCTGACATGGATCTTGGGGTACTTCTGGAGTCTCCCCAGGGGAGTCAGTCCTCGTCTCGAATGCGGGCATGCACTTGCGCTTTCCTCCAGAGCGGTAGCAGCAGTGTCACGCAGTCCGCGGCGTGGATCAAAGGATCTATGGTTTTCCCTCGAGTCTTTCCCACGAGGCTTTCCCACAGGGCTGTCCCACGTGCACACGTGGTGGGAGTCGATCCTCGGCTTGAACGTCAAGGCAGTGCAGGGAAAACAGGTTCCTCTGGAATGGACTGACACATCTGGGGGACTCTTGGAATGGTGGCACTACCCTGGAGTTCCTCTCGCCTTTCCTGTGGAGAGCGCCTCCTCTTGAGATGCGACGGGAACGCCGGGAATTCTTTCCCTACGAAACAGGGAAAGGATCCCTCATCTCGAGGTAGGAGGCGGAAACGAGGCTCCCCTGGATGTCTGCGGGACACCACGTGCTTCCTCTCGAGTGGAGACGGGTATGTCGGGGAACTTCTTGAGTTGCAGCAACGGTGTGAAGGACCCTTTGGAAGTTCCAGTGGTTAGATGTGATTGGCCTCGAGAAGCCTCAGCGGAAATGGGCCTCATCTCGCCTGGAGGGCAAAACCTCCTGGATTTTCTCGAGTTGCGGCAGGTGCTCTCGACTTACGACGGGGACCTCAGGGACCCGCTCTGGTGGCCTCAGGAAAGGCCAGTCCCCATGCGAGTTCCTCGGGGGCCTCTCGGGATTCCTCTCCCGTCGATGCCGGGGCCTAAGACCTTGTGTGGAGTCGGGGCCGGAACCTGAGGATTCCTCTCCAGTGCTGACATGGATCTTGGGGTACTTCTGGAGTCTCCCCAGGGGAGTCAGTCCTCGTCTCGAATGCGGGCATGCACTTGCGCTTTCCTCCAGAGCGGTAGCAGCAGTGTCACGCAGTCCGCCGCGTGGATCAAAGGATCTATGGTTTTCCCTCGAGTCTTTCCCAAGAGGCTTTCCCACGAGGCTTTCCCACAGAGCTGTCCCACGTGCACACGTGGTGGGAGTCGATCCTCGGCTTCAACGTCAAGGCAGTGCAGGGAAAACAGGTTCCTCTGGAATGGACTGACACATCTGGGGGACTCTTGGAATGGTGGCACGACCCTGGAGTTCCTCTCGCCTTTCCTGTGGAGAGCGCCTCCTCTTGAGATGCGACGGGAACGCCGGGAATTCTTTCCCTACGAAACAGGGAAAGGATCCCTCATCTTGAGCTAGGAGGTGGAAACGGGGCTCCCCTGGATGTGTGCGGGACACCACGTGCTTCCTCTCGAGTGCAGACGGGTATGTCGGGGAACTTCTTGAGTTGCAGCAAGGGTGTGAAGGTCCCTTTGGAATGTCCAGTGGTTAGATGTGATTGGCTTCGAGAAGCCTCAGCGGAAATGGGCCTCATCTCGCCTGGAGGGCAAAACCTCCTGGATTTTCTCGAGTTGCGGCAGGTGCTCTCGACTTACGACGGGGACCTCAGGGACCCGCTCTGGTGGACTCAGGAAAGGCCAGTCCCCATGCGAGTTCCTCGGGGGCCTCTCGGGATTCCTCTCCCGTCGATGCCGGGGCCTAAGACCTTGTGTGGAGTCGGGGCCGGAACCTGAGGATTCCTCTCCAGTGCTGACATGGATCTTGGGGTACTTCTGGAGTCTCCCCAGGGGAGTCAGTCCTCGTCTCGAATGCGGGCATGCACTTGCGCTTTCCTCCAGAGCGGTAGCAGCAGTGTCACGCAGTTCGCCGCGTGGATCAAAGGATCTATGGTTTTCCCTCGAGTCTTTCCCACGAGGCTTTCCCACGAGGCTTTCCCACAGGGCTTTCCCACGTGCACACGTGGTGGGAGTCGATCCTCGGCTTGAACGTCAAGGCAGTGCAGGGAAAACAGGTTCCTCTGGAATGGACTGACACATCTGGGGGACTCTTGGAATGGTGGCATGACCCTGGAGTTCCTCTCGCCTTTCCTGAGGAGAGCGCCTCCTCTTGAGATGCGACGGGAACGCCGGGAATTCTTTCCCTACGAAACAGGGAAAGGATCCCTCATCTCGAGATAGGAGGCGGAAACGGGCCTCCCCTGGATGTGTGCGGGACACCACGTGCTTCCTCTCGAGTGCAGAAGGGTATGTCGGGGAACTTCTTGAGTTGCAGGAAGGGTGTGAAGGACCCTTTGGAAGTTCCAGTGGTTAGATGTGATTGGCCTCGAGAAGCCTCAGCGGAAATGGGCCTCATCTCGCCTGGAGGGCAAAACCTCCTGGATTTTCTCGAGTTGCGGCAGGTGCTCTCGACTTACGACGGGGGCTTAGGGACCAGCTCTGGTGGCCTCAGGAAAGGCCAGTCCCCATGCGAGTTCCTCGGGGGCCTCTCAGGATTCCTCTCCCGTCGATGCCGGGGCCTAAGACCTCGTGTGGAGTCGGGGCAGGAACCTGAGGATTCCTCTCCAGTGCTGACATGGATCTTGGGGTACTTCTGGAGTCTCCCCAGGGGAGTCAGTCCTCGTCTCGAATGCGGGCATGCACTTGCGCTTTCCTCCAGAGCGGTAGCAGCAGTGTCACCCAGTCCGCCGCGTGGATCAAAGGATCTATGGTTTTCCCTCGAGTCTTTCCCACTAGGCTTTCCCACGAGGCTTTCCCACTGGGCTGTCCCACGTGAACACGTGGTGGGAGTCGATCCTCGGCTTGAAAGTCTAGGCAGTGCAGGGAAAACAGGTTCCTGTGGAATGGACTGACACATCTGGGGGACTCTTGGAATGGTGGCAAGACCCTGGAGTTCCTCTCGCCTTTCCTGTGGAGAGCGCCTCCTCTTGAGATGCGACGAGAACGCCGGGAATTCTTTCCCTACGAAACAGAGAAAGGATCCCTCATCTCGAGCTAGGAGGCGGAAACGGGGCTCCCCTGGATGTGTGCGGGACCCCACGTGCTTCCTCTCGAGTGGAGACGGGTATGTCGGGGAACTTCTTGAGCTGCAGCAATGGTGTGAAGGACCCTTTGGAAGTTCCAGTGGTTAGATGTGATTGGCCTCGAGAAGCCGCAGCGGAAATGGGCCTCATCTCGCCTGGAGGGCAAAACCTCCTGGATTTTCTCGAATTGCGCCAGGTGCTCTCGACTTACGACGGGAACCTCAGGGACCCGCTCTGGTGGCCTCAGGAAAGGCCTGTCCCCATGCGAGTTCCTCGGGGGCCTCTCGGGATTCCTCTCCTGTCGATGCCGGGGCCTAAGACCTTGTGTGGAGTCGGGGCCGGAACCTGAGGATTCCTCTCCAGTGCTGACATGGATCTTGGGGTACTTCTGGAGTCTCCCCAGGGGAGTCAGTCCTCGTCTCGAATGCGGGCATGCACTTGCGCTTTCCTCCAGAGCGGTAGCAGCAGTGTCACGCAGTCCTCCGCGTGGATCAAAGGATCTATGGTTTTCCCTCGAGTCTTTCCCACGAGGCTTTCCCACGAGGCTTTCCCACAGGGCTGTCCCACGTGCACACGTGGTGGGAGTCGATCCTCGGCTTGAACGTCAAGGCAGTGCAGGGAAAACAGGTTCCTCTGGAATGGACTGACACATCTTGGGGACTCTTGGAATGGTGGCATGACCCTGGAGTTCCTCTCGCCTTTCCTGTGGAGAGCGCCTCCTCTTGAGATGCGACGGGAACGCCGGGAATTCTTTCCCCACGAAACAGGGAAAGGATCCCTCATCTCGAGCTAGGAGGCAGAAACGGGGCTCCCCTGGATGTGTGCGGGACCCCACGTGCTTCCTCTCGAGTGCAGACGGGTATGTCGGGGAACTTCTTGAGTTGCAGCAAGGGTGTGAAGGACCCTTTGGAAGTTCCAGTGGTTAGATGTGATTGGCCTCGAGATGCCTCAGCGGAAATGGGCCTCATCTCGCCTGGAGGGCAAAACCTCCTGGATTTTCTCGAGTTGCGGCAGGTGCTCTCGACTTACGACGGGAACCTCAGGGACCCGCTCTGGTGGCCTCAGGAAAGGCCAGTCCCCATGCGAGTTCCTCGGGGGCCTCTCGGGATTCTTCTCCCGTCGATGCCGGGGCCTAAGAACTTGTGTGGAGTCGGGGCCGGAACCTGAGGATTCCTCTCCAGTGCTGACATGGATCTTGGGGTTCTTCTGGAGTCTCCCCAGGGGAGTCAGTCCTCGTCTCGAATGCGGGCATGCACTTGCGCTTTCCTCCAGAGCGGTAGCAGCAGTGTCACGCAGTCCGCCGCGTGGATCAAAGGATCTATGGTTTTCCCTCGAGTCTTTCCCACGAGGCTTTCCCACGAGGCTTTCCCACAGGGCTGTCCCACGTGCACACGTGGTGGGAGTCGATCCTCGGCTTGAACGTCAAGGCAGTGCAGGGAAAACAGGTTCCTCTGGAATGGACTGACACATCTGGGGGACTCTTGGAATGGTGTCACGACCCTGGAGTTCCTCTCGCCTTTCCTGTGGAGAGCGCCTCCTCTTGAGATGCGACGGGAACGCCGGGAATTCTTTCCCTACGAAACAGGGAAAGGATCCCTCATCTCGAGCTAGGAGGCGGAAACGGGGCTCCCCTGGATGTGTGCGGGACCCCACGTGCTTCCTCTCGAGTGCAGACGGGTATGTCGGGGAACTTCTTGAGTTGCAGCAAGGGTGTGAAGGACCCTTTGGAAGTTCCAGTGGTTAGATGTGATTGGCCTCGAGATGCCTCAGCGGAAATGGGCCTCATCTCGCCTGGAGGGCAAAACCTCCTGGATTTTCTCGAGTTGCGGCAGGTGCTCTCGACTTACGACGGGAACCTCAGGGACCCGCTCTGGTGGCCTCAGGAAAGGCCAGTCCCCATGCGAGTTCCTCGGGGGCCTCTCGGGATTCTTCTCCCGTCGATGCCGGGGCCTAAGAACTTGTGTGGAGTCGCGGCCGGAACCTGAGGATTCCTCTCCAGTGCTGACATGGATCTTGGGGTTCTTCTGGAGTCTCCCCAGGGGAGTCAGTCCTCGTCTCGAATGCGGGAATGCACTTGCGCTTTCCTCCAGAGCGGTAGCAGCAGTGTCACGCAGTCCGCCGCGTGGATCAAAGGATCTATGGTTTTCCCTCGAGTCTTTCAAACGAGGCTTTCCCACGAGGCTTTCCCACAGGGCTGTCCCACGTGCACACGTGGTGGGAGTCGATCTTCGGCTTGAACGTCAAGGCAGTGCAGGGAAAACAGGTTCCTCTGGAATGGACTGACACATCTGGGGGACTCTTGGAATGGTGTCACGACCCTGGAGTTCCTCTCGCCTTTCCTGTTTAAAGCGCCTCTTCTTGAGATGCGTCGGGAACGCCGGGAATTCTTTCCCTACGAAACAGGGAAAGGATCCCTCATCCCGAGCTAGGAGGCGAAACGGGGCTCCCCAGGATGTGTGCGGGACACCACGTGCTTCCTCTCGAGTGGAGACGGGTATGTCGGGGAACTTCTTGAGTTGCAGCAAGGGTGTGAAGGACCCTTTGGAAGTTCCAGTGGTTAGACGTGATTGGCCTCGAGAAGCCTCAGCGGAAATCGGCCTCATCTCGCCTGGAGGGCAAAACCTCCTGGATTTTCTCGAGTTGCGGCAGGTGCACTCGACTTACGACGGGGACCTCAGGGACCCGCTCTGGTGGCCTCAGGAAAGGCCAGTCCCCATGCGAGTTCCTCGGGGGCCTCTCGGGATTCCTCTCCCTTCGATGCCGGGGCCTAAGACCTTGTGTGGAGTCGGGGCCGGAACCTGAGGATTCCTCTCCAGTGCTGACATGGAACTTGGGGTACTTCTGGAGTCTCCCCAGGGGAGTCAGTCCTCGTCTCGAATGCGGGAATGCACTTGCGCTTTCCTCCAGAGCGGTAGCAGCAGTGTCACGCAGTCCGCCGCGTGGATCAAAGGATCTATGGTTTTCCCTCGAGTCTTTCCCACGAGGTTTCCCACGAGGCTTTCCCACAGGGCTGTCCCACGTGCACACGTGGTGGGAGTCGATCCTCGGCTTGAACGTCAAGGCAGTACAGGGAAAACAGGTTCCTCTGGAATGGACTGACACATCTGGGGGACTCTTGGAATGGTGGCATGACCCTGGAGTTCCTCTCGCCTTTCCTGTGGAGAGCGCCTCCTCTTGAGATGCGACGGGAACGCCGGGAATTCTTTCCCTACAAAACAGGGAAAGGATCCCTCATCTCGAGCTAGGAGGCGGAAACGGGGCTCCCCTGGATGTGTGCGGGACACCACGTGCTTCCTCTCGAGTGCAGACGGGTATGTCGGGGAACTTCTTGATTTGCAGTAATGGTGTGAAGGACCCTTTGGAAGTTCCAGTGGTTAGATGCGATTGGCCTCGAGAAGCCTCAGCGGAAATGGGCCTCATCTGGCCTGGAGGGCAAAACCTCCTGGATTTTCTCGAGTTGAGGCAGGTGCTCTCGACTTACGACGGGGACCTCAGGGAACCGCTCTGGTGGCCTCAGGAAAGGCCAGTCCCCATGCGAGTTCCTCGGGGGCCTCTCGGGATTCCTCTCCCGTCGATGCCGGGGCCTAAGACCTTGTGTGGAGTCGGGGCCGGAACCTGAGGATTCCTCTCCAGTGCTGACATGGATCTTGGGGTACTTCTGGAGTCTCCCCAGGGGAGTCAGTCCTCGTCTCGAATGCGGGCATGCACTTGCGCTTTCCTCCAGAGCGGTAGCAGCAGTGTCACGCAGTCCGCCGCGTGGATCAAAGGATCTATGGTTTTCCCTCGAGTCTTTCCCACGAGGCTTTCCCACAGGGCTGTCCCACGTGCACACGTGGTGGGAGTCGATCCTCGGCTTGAACGTCAAGGCAGTGCAGGGAAACAGGTTCCTCTGGAATGGACTGACACATCTGGGGGACTCTTGGAATGGTGGCACGACCCTGGAGTTCCTCTCGCCTTTCCTGTGGAGAGCGCCTCCTCTTGAGATGCGACGGGAACCCCGGGAATTCTTTCCCTACGAAACAGTGAAAGGATCCCTCATCTCGAGCTAGGAGGCGGAAACGGGGCTCCCCTGGATGTGTGCGGGACCCCACATGCTTCCTCTCGAGTGCAGACGGGTATGTCGGGGAACTTCTTGAGTTGCAGCAATGGTGTGAAGCACCCTTTGGAAGTTCCAGTGGTTAGATGTGATTGGCCTCGAGATGCCTCAGCGGAAATGGGCCTCATCTCCCCTGGAGGGCAAAACCTCCTGGATTTTCTCGAGTTGCGGCAGGTGCTCTCGACTTACGACGGGGACCTCAGGGAACCTCTCTGGTGGCCTCAGGAAAGGCCAGTCCCCATGCGAGTTCCTCGGGGGCGTCTCGGGATTCCTCTCCCGTCGATGCCGGGGCCTAAGACATTGTGTGGAGTCGGGGCCGGAACCTGAGGATTCCTCTCCAGTGCTGACATGGATCTTGGGGTTCTTCTGGAGTCTCCCCAGGGGAGTCAGTCCTCGTCTCGAATGCGGGCATGCACTTGCGCTTTCCTCCAGAGCGGTAGCAGCAGTGTCACGCAGTCCACCGCGTGGATCAAAGGATCTATGGTTTTCCCTCGAGTCTTTCCCACGAGGCTTTCCCACGAGGCTTTCCCACAGGGCTGTCCCACGTGCACACGTTGTGGGAGTCGATCCTCGGCTTGAACGTCAAGGCAGTGCAGGGAAAACAGGTTCCTCTGGAATGGACTGACACATCTGGGGGACTCTTGGAATGGTGGCACGACCCTGGAGTTCCTTTCGCCTTTCCTGTGGAGAGCGCCTCCTCTTGAGATGCGACGGGAACGCCGGGAATTCTTTCCCTACGAAACAGGGAAAGGATCCCTCATCTCGAGCTAGGAGGCGGAAACGGGGCTCCCCTGGATGTGTGCGGGACACCACGTGCTTCCTCTCGAGTGGAGACGGGTATGTCGGGGAACTTCTTGAGTTGCAGCAAGGGTGTGAAGGACCCTTTGGAAGTTCCAGTGGTTAGACGTGATTGGCCTCGAGAAGCCTCAGCGGAAATGGGCCTCATCTCGCCTGGAGGGCAAAACCTCCTGGATTTTCTCGAGTTGCGGCAGGTGCTCTCGACTTACGACGGGGACCTCAGGGAACCGCTCTGGTGGCCTCAGGAAAGGCCAGTCCCCATGCGAGTTCCTCGGGGGCGTCTCGGGATTCCTCTCCCGTCGATGCCGGGGCCTAAGACCTTGTGTGGAGTCGCGGCCGGAACCTGAGGAATTCTCTCCAGTGCTGACATGGATCTTGGGGTACTTCTGGAGTCTCCCCAGGGGAGTCAGTCCTCGTCTCGAATGCGGGCATGCACTTGCGCTTTCCTCCAGAGCGGTAGCAGCAGTGTCACGCAGTCCGCCGCGTGGATCAAAGATCTATGGTTTTCCCTCGAGTCTTTCCCACGAGGCTTTCCCACGAGGCTTTCCCACAGGGCTGTCCCACGTGCACACGTGGTGGGAGTCGATCCTCGGCTTGAACGTAAAGGCAGTGCAGGGAAAACAGGTTCCTCTGGAATGGACTGACACATCTGGGGGACTCTTGGAATGGTGTCACGACCCTGGAGTTCCTCTCGCCTTTCCTGTGGAGAGCGCCTCCTCTTGAGATGCGACGGGAACGCCGGGAATTCTTTCCCTACGAAACAGGGAAAGGATCCCTCATCTCGAGCTAGGAGGCGGAAACGGGACTCCCCTGGATGTGTGCGGGACCTCACGTGCTTCCTCTCGAGTGGAGACGGGTATGTCGGGGAACTACTTGAGTTGCAGCAAGGGTGTGAAGGACCCTTTGGAAGTTCCAGTGGTTAGATGTGATTGGCCTCGAGAAGCCTCAGCGGAAATGGGTCTCATCTCGCCTGGAGGGCAAAACCTCCTGGATTTTCTCGAGTTGCGGCAGGTGCTCTCGACTTACGACGGGGACCTGAGTGACCCGCTCTGCTGGCCTCAGGACAGGCCAGTCCCCATGCGAGTTTTTCGGGGGCCTCTCGGGATTCCTCTCCCGTCGATGCCGGGGCCTAAGACCTTGTGTGGAGTCGGGGCCGGAACCTGAGGATTCCTCTCCAGTGCTGACATGGATTTTGGGGTACTTCTGGAGTCTCCCCAGGGGAGTCAGTCCTCGTCTCGAATGCGGGCATGCACTTGCGCTTTCCTCCAGAGCGGTAGCAGCAGTTTCACGCAGTCCACCGCGTGGATCAAAGGATCTATGGTTTTCCCTCGAGTCTTTCCCACGAGGCTTTCCCACGAGGCTTTCCCACAGGGCTGTCCCACGTGCACACGAGGTGGGAGTCGATCCTCGGCTTGAACGTCAAGGCAGTGCAGGGAAAACAGGTTCCTCTGGAATGGACTGACACATCTGGGGGACTCTTGGAATGGTGGCACGACCCTGGAGTTCCTCTCGCCTTTCCTGTGTAGAGCGCCTCCTCTTGAGATGCGACAGGAACGCCGGGAATTCTTTCCCTAAGAAACAGGGAAAGGATCCCTCATCTCAAGCTAGGAGGCGGAAACGGGGCTCCCCTGGATATGTGCGGGACACCACATGCTTCCTCTCGAGTGGAGACGGGTATGTCGGAGAACTTCTTGAGTTGCAGCAAGGGTGTGAAGGACCCTTTGGAAGTTCCAGTGGTTAGACGTGATTGGCCTCGAGAAGCCTCAGCGGAAATGGGCCTCATCTTGCCTGGAGGGCAAAACCTCCTGGATTTTCTCGAGTTGCGGCAGGTGCTCTCGACTTACGACGGGGACCTCAGGGACCCGCTCTGGTGGCCTCAGGAAAGGCCAGTCCCCATGCGAGTTCCTCGGGGGCCTCTCGGGATTCCTCTCCCGTCGATGCCGGGGCCTAAGACCTTGTGTGGAGTCGGGGCCGGAACCTGAGGATTCCTCTCCAGTGCTGACATGGATCTTGGGGTACTTCTGGAGTCTCCCCAGGGGAGTCAGTCCTCGTCTCGAATGCGAGCATGCACTTGCGCTTTCCTCCAGAGCGGTAGCAGCAGTGTCACGCAGTCCGCCGCGTGGATCAAAGGATCTATGGTTTTCCCTCGAGTCTTTCCCACGAGGCTTTCCCACGAGGCTTTCCCACAGGGCTGTCCCACGTGCACACGAGGTGGGAGTCGATCCTCGGCTTGAACGTCAATACAGTGCAGGGAAAACAGGTTCCTCTGGAATGGACTGACACATCTGGGGGACTCTTGGAATGGTGGCATGACCCTGGAGTTCCTCTTGCCTTTCCTGTGGAGAGCGCCTCCTCTTGAGATGCGACGGGAACGCCGGGAATTCTTTCCCTACGAAACAGGGAAAGGATCCCTCATCTCGAGCTAGGAGGCGGAAACGGGGCTCCCCTGGATGTGTGCGGGACACCACGTGCTTCCTCTCGAGTGCAGACGGGTATGTCGGGGAACTTCTTGAGTTGCAGCAAGGGTGTGAAGGACCCTTTGGAAGTTCCAGTGGTTAGATGTGATTGGCCTCGAGAAGCCTCAGCGGAAATGGGCCTCAACTCGCCTGGAGGGCAAAACCTCCTGGATTTTCTCGAGTTGCGGCAGGTGCTCTCGACTTACGACGGGGACCTCAGGGACCCGCTCTGGTGGCCTCAGGACAGGCCAGTCCCCATGCGAGTTCATCGGGGGCCTCTCGGGATTCCTCTCCCGTCGATGCCGGGGCCTAAGACCTTGTGTGGAGTCGGGGCCGGAACCTGAGGATTCCTCTCCAGTGCTGACATGGATCTTGGGGTACTTCTGAAGTCTCCCCAGGGGAGTCAGTCCTCGTCTCGAATGCGGGCATGCACTTGCGCTTTCCTCCAGAGCGGTAGCAGCAGTGTCATGCAATCCGCCGCGTGGATCAAAGGATCTATGGTTTTCCCTCGAGTCTTTCCCCCGAGGCTTTCCCACGAGGCTTTCCCACAGGGCTGTCCCACGTGCACACGTGGTGGGAGTCGATCCTCGGCTCGAACGTCAAGGCAGTGCAGGGAAAACAGGTTCCTCTGGAATGCACTGACACATCTGGGGGACTCTTGGAATGGTGGCACGACCCTGGAGTTCCTCTCGCCTTTCCTGTGGAGAGCGCCTCCTCTTGAGATGCGACGGGAACACCGGGAATTCTTTCCCTAAGAAACAGGGAAAGGATCCCTCATCTCGAGCTAGGATGCGGAAACGGGGCTCCCCTGGATATGTGCGGGACACCACATGCTTCCTCTCCAGTGGAGACGGGTATGTCGGGGAACTTCTTGAGTTGCAGCAAGGGTGTGAAGGACCCTTTGGAAGTTCCAGTGGTTAGATGTGATTGGCCTCGAGAAGCCTCAGCGGAAATGGGCCTCATCTTGCCTGGAGGGCAAAACCTCCTGGATTTTCTCGAGTTGCGGCAGGTGCTCTCGACTTACGACGGGGACCTCAGGGACCCGCTCTGGTGGCCTCAGGAAAGGCCAGTCCCCATGCGAGTTCCTCGGGGGCCTCTCGGGATTCCTCTCCCGTCGATGCCGGGGCCTAAGACCTTGTGTGGAGTCGGGGCCGGAACCTGAGGATTCCTCTCCAGTGCTGACATGGATCTTGGGGTACTTCTGGAGTCTCCCCAGGGGAGTCAGTCCTCGTCTCGAATGCGAGCATGCACTTGCGCTTTCCTCCAGAGCGGTAGCAGCAGTGTCACGCAGTCCGCCGCGTGGATCAAAGGATCTATGGTTTTCCCTCGAGTCTTTCCCACGAGGCTTTCCCACGAGGCTTTCCCACAGGGCTGTCCCACGTGCACACGTGGTGGGAGTCGATCCTCGGCTTGAACGTCAAGGCAGTGCAGGGAAAACAGGTTCCTCTGGAATGGACTGACACATCTGGGGGACTCTTGGAATGGTGTCACGACCCTGGAGTTCCTCTCGCCTTTCCTGTGGAGAGCGCCTCCTCTTGAGATGCGACGGGAACGCCGGGAATTCTTTCCCTACGAAACAGGGAAAGGATCCCTCATCTCGAGCTAGGAGGCGGAAACGGGGCTCCCCTGGATGTGTGCGGGACCCCACGTGCTTCCTCTCGAGTGGAGACGGGTATGTCGGGGAACTTCTTGAGTTGCAGCAAGGGTGTGAAGGACCCTTTGGAAGTTCCAGTGGTTAGATGTGATTGGCCTCGAGATGCCTCAGCGGAAATGGGCCTCATCTCGCCTGGAGGGCAAAACCTCCTGGATTTTCTCGAGTTGCGGCAGGTGCTCTCGACTTACGACGGGAACCTCAGGGACCCGCTCTGGTGGCCTCAGGAAAGGCCAGTCCCCATGCGAGTTCCTCGGGGGCCTCTCGGGATTCTTCTCCCGTCGATGCCGGGGCCTAAGAACTTGTGTGGAGTCGGGGCCGGAACCTGAGGATTCCTCTCCAGTGCTGACATGGATCTTGGGGTTCTTCTGGAGTCTCCCCAGGGGAGTCAGTCCTCGTCTCGAATGCGGGCATGCACTTGCGCTTTCCTCCAGAGCGGTAGCAGCAGTGTCACGCAGTCCGCCGCGTGGATCAAAGGATCTATGGTTTTCCCTCGAGTCTTTCCCACGAGGCTTTCCCACGAGGCTTTCCCACAGGGCTGTCCAACGTGCACACGTGGTGGGAGTCGATCCTCGGCTTGAACGTCAAGGCAGTGCAGGGAAAACAGGTTCCTCTGGAATGGACTGACACATCTGGGGGACTCTTGGAATGGTGTCACGACCCTGGAGTTCCTTTCGCCTTTCCTGTGGAGAGCGCCTCCTCTTGAGATGCGACGGGAACGCCGGGAATTCTTTCCCTACGAAACAGGGAAAGGATCCCTCATCTCGAGCTAGGAGGCGGAAACGGGGCTCCCCTGGATGTGTGCGGGACCCCACGTGCTTCCTCTCGAGTGCAGACGGGTATGTCGGGGAACTTCTTGAGTTGCAGCAAGGGTGTGAAGGACCCTTTGGAAGTTCCAGTGGTTAGATGTGATTGGCCTCGAGATGCCTCAGCGGAAATGGGCCTCATCTCGCCTGGAGGGCAAAACCTCCTGGATTTTCTCGAGTTGCGGCAGGTGCTCTCGACTTACGACGGGAACCTCAGGGACCCGCTCTGGTGGCCTCAGGAAAGGCCAGTCCCCATGCGAGTTCCTCGGGGGCCTCTCGGGATTCTTCTCCCGTCGATGCCGGGGCCTAAGAACTTGTGTGGAGTCGCGGCCGGAACCTGAGGATTCCTCTCCAGTGCTGACATGGATCTTGGGGTTCTTCTGGAGTCTCCCCAGGGGAGTCAGTCCTCGTCTCGAATGCGGGCATGCACTTGGGCTTTCCTCCATAGCGGTAGCAGCAGTGTCACGCAGTCCGCCGCGTGGATCAAAGGATCTATGGTTTTCCCTCGAGTCTTTCAAACGAGGCTTTCCCACGAGGCTTTCCCACAGGGCTGTCCCACGTGCACACGTGGTGGGAGTCGATCTTCGGCTTGAACGTCAAGGCAGTGCAGGGAAAACAGGTTCCTCTGGAATGGACTGACACATCTGGGGACTCTTGGAATGGTGTCACGACCCTGGAGTTCCTCTCGCCTTTCCTGTGTAGAGCGCCTCCTCTTGAGATGCGACAGGAACGCCGGGAATTCTTTCCCTAAGAAACAGGGAAAGGATCCCTCATCTCAAGCTAGGAGGCGGAAACGGGGCTCCCCTGGATATGTGCGGGACACCACATGCTTCCTCTCGAGTGGAGACGGGTATGTCGGAGAACTTCTTGAGTTGCAGCAAGGGTGTGAAGGACCCTTTGGAAGTTCCAGTGGTTAGACGTGATTGGCCTCGAGAAGCCTCAGCGGAAATGGGCCTCATCTTGCCTGGAGGGCAAAACCTCCTGGATTTTCTCGAGTTGCGGCAGGTGCTCTCGACTTACGACGGGGACCTCAGGGACCCGCTCTGGTGGCCTCAGGAAAGGCCAGTCCCCATGCGAGTTCCTCGGGGGCCTCTCGGGATTCCTCTCCCGTCGATGCCGGGGCCTAAGACCTTGTGTGGAGTCGGGGCCGGAACCTGAGGATTCCTCTCCAGTGCTGACATGGATCTTGGGGTACTTCTGGAGTCTCCCCAGGGGAGTCAGTCCTCGTCTCGAATGCGAGCATGCACTTGCGCTTTCCTCCAGAGCGGTAGCAGCAGTGTCACGCAGTCCGCCGCGTGGATCAAAGGATCTATGGTTTTCCCTCGAGTCTTTCCCACGAGGCTTTCCCACGAGGCTTTCCCACAGGGCTGTCCCACGTGCACACGAGGTGGGAGTCGATCCTCGGCTTGAACGTCAATACAGTGCAGGGAAAACAGGTTCCTCTGGAATGGACTGACACATCTGGGGGACTCTTGGAATGGTGGCATGACCCTGGAGTTCCTCTTGCCTTTCCTGTGGAGAGCGCCTCCTCTTGAGATGCGACGGGAATGCCGGGAATTCTTTCCCTACGAAACAGGGAAAGGATCCCTCATCTCGAGCTAGGAGGCGGAAACGGGGCTCCCCTGGATGTGTGCGGGACACCACGTGCTTCCTCTCGAGTGCAGACGGGTATGTCGGGGAACTTCTTGAGTTGCAGCAAGGGTGTGAAGGACCCTTTGGAAGTTCCAGTGGTTAGATGTGATTGGCCTCGAGAAGCCTCAGCGGAAATGGGCCTCAACTCGCCTGGAGGGCAAAACCTCCTGGATTTTCTCGAGTTGCGGCAGGTGCTCTCGACTTACGACGGGGACCTCAGGGACCCGCTCTGGTGGCCTCAGGACAGGCCAGTCCCAATGCGAGTTCATCGGGGGCCTCTCGGGATTCCTCTCCTGTCGATGCCGGGGCCTAAGACCTTGTGTGGAGTCGGGGCCGGAACCTGAGGATTCCTCTCCAGTGCTGACATGGATCTTGGGGTACTTCTGAAGTCTCCCCAGGGGAGTCAGTCCTCGTCTCGAATGCGGGCATGCACTTGCGCTTTCCTCCAGAGCGGTAGCAGCAGTGTCATGCAATCCGCCACGTGGATCAAAGGATCTATGGTTTTCCCTCGAGTCTTTCCCCCGAGGCTTTCCCACGAGGCTTTCCCACAGGGCTGTCCCACGTGCACACGTGGTGGGAGTCGATCCTCGGCTCGAACGTCAAGGCAGTGCAGGGAAAACAGGTTCCTCTGGAATGCACTGACACATCTGGGGGACTCTTGGAATGGTGGCACGACCCTGGAGTTCCTCTCGCCTTTCCTGTGGAGAGCGCCTCCTCTTGAGATGCGACGGGAACGCCGGGAATTCTTTCCCTACGAAACAGGGAAAGGATCCCTCATCTCGAGCTAGGAGGCGGAAACGGGGCTCCCCTGGATGTGTGCGGGACACCACGTGCTTCCTCTCGAGTGGAGACGGGTATGTCGGGGAACTTCTTGAGTTGCAGCAAGGGTGTGAAGGACCCTTTGGAAGTTCCAGTGGTTAGATGTGATTGGCCTCGAGAAGCCTCAGCGGAAATGGGCCTCAACTCGCCTGGAGGGCAAAACCTCCTGGATTTTCTCGAGTTGCGGCAGGTGCTCTCGACTTACGACGGGGACCTCAGGGACCCGCTCTGGTGGCCTCAGGACAGGCCAGTCCCCATGCGAGTTCATCGGGGGCCTCTCGGGATTCCTCTCCCGTCGATGCCGGGGCCTAAGACCTTGTGTGGAGTCGGGGCCGGAACCTGAGGATTCCTCTCCAGTGCTGACATGGATCTTGGGGTACTTCTGAAGTCTCCCCAGGGGAGTCAGTCCTCGTCTCGAATGCGGGCATGCACTTGCGCTTTCCTCCAGAGCGGTAGCAGCAGTGTCATGCAATCCGCCGCGTGGATCAAAGGATCTATGGTTTTCCCTCGAGTCTTTCCCCCGAGGCTTTCCCACGAGGCTTTCCCACAGGGCTGTCCCACGTGCACACGTGGTGGGAGTCGATCCTCGGCTCGAACGTCAAGGCAGTGCAGGGAAAACAGGTTCCTCTGGAATGCACTGACACATCTGGGGGACTCTTGGAATGGTGGCACGACCCTGGAGTTCCTCTCGCCTTTCCTGTGGAGAGCGCCTCCTCTTGAGATGCGACGGGAACACCGGGAATTCTTTCCCTAAGAAACAGGGAAAGGATCCCTCATCTCCAGCTAGGAGGCGGAAACGGGGCTCCCCTGGATATGTGCGGGACACCACATGCTTCCTCTCCAGTGGAGACGGGTATGTCGGGGAACTTCTTGAGTTGCAGCAAGGGTGTGAAGGACCCTTTGGAAGTTCCAGTGGTTAGACGTGATTGGCCTCGAGAAGCCTCAGCGGAAATGGGCCTCATCTTGCCTGGAGGGCAAAACCTCCTGGATTTTCTCGAGTTGCGGCAGGTGCTCTCGACTTACGACGGGGACCTCAGGGACCCGCTCTGGTGGCCTCAGGAAAGGCCAGTCCCCATGCGAGTTCCTCGGGGGCCTCTCGGGATTCCTCTCCCGTCGATGCCGGGGCCTAAGACCTTGTGTGGAGTCGGGGCCGGAACCTGAGGATTCCTCTCCAGTGCTGACATGGATCTTGGGGTACTTCTGGAGTCTCCCCAGGGGAGTCAGTCCTCGTCTCGAATGCGAGCATGCACTTGCGTTTTCCTCCAGAGCGGTAGCAGCAGTGTCACGCAGTCCGCCGCGTGGATCAAAGGATCTATGGTTTTCCCTCGAGTCTTTCCCACGAGGCTTTCCCACGAGGCTTTCCCACAGGGCTGTCCCACGTGCACACGAGGTGGGAGTCGATCCTCGGCTTGAACGTCAGTACAGTGCAGGGAAAACAGGTTCCTCTGGAATAGACTGACACATCTGGGGGACTCTTGGAATGGTGGCATGACCCTGGAGTTCCTCTCGCCTTTCCTGTGGAGAGCGCCTCCTCTTGAGATGCGACGGGAACGCCGGGAATTCTTTCCCTACGAAACAGGGAAAGGATCCCTAATCTCGAGCTAGGAGGCGGAAACGGGGCTCCCCTGGATGTGTGCGGGACACCACGTGCTTCCTCTCGAGTGCAGACGGGTATGTCGGGGAACTTCTTGAGTTGCAGCAAGGGTGTGAAGGACCCTTTGGAAGTTCCAGTGGTTAGATGTGATTGGCCTCGAGAAGCCTCAGCGGAAATGGGCCTCAACTCGCCTGGAGGGCAAAACCTCCTGGATTTTCTCGAGTTGCGGCAGGTGCTCTCGACTTACGACGGGGACCTCAGGGACCCGCTCTGGTGGCCTCAGGAAAGGCCAGTCCCCATGCGAGTTCATCGGGGGCCTCTCGGGATTCCTCTCCCGTCGATGCCGGGGCCTAAGACCTTGTGTGGAGTCGGGGCCGGAACCTGAGGATTCCTCTCCAGTGCTGACATGGATCTTGGGGTACTTCTGAAGTCTCCCCAGGGGAGTCAGTCCTCGTCTCGAATGCGGGCATGCACTTGCGCTTTCCTCCAGAGCGGTAGCAGCAGTGTCATGCAATCCGCCGCGTGGATCAAAGGATCTATGGTTTTCCCTCGAGTCTTTCCCCCGAGGCTTTCCCACGAGGCTTTCCCACAGGGCTGTCCCACGTGCACACGTGGTGGGAGTCGATCCTCGGCTCGAACGTCAAGGCAGTGCAGGGAAAACAGGTTCCTCTGGAATGCACTGACACATCTGGGGGACTCTTGGAATGGTGGCACGACCCTGGAGTTCCTCTCGCCTTTCCTGTGGAGAGCGCCTCCTCTTGAGATGCGACGGGAACACCGGGAATTCTTTCCCTAAGAAACAGGGAAAGGATCCCTCATCTCGAGCTAGGAGGCGGAATCGGGGCTCCCCTGGATATGTGCGGGACACCACATGCTTCCTCTCCAGTGGAGACGGGTATGTCGGGGAACTTCTTGAGTTGCAGCAAGGGTGTGAAGGACCCTTTGGAAGTTCCAGTGGTTAGACGTGATTGGCCTCGAGAAGCCTCAGCGGAAATGGGCCTCATCTTGCCTGGAGGGCAAAATCTCCTGGATTTTCTCGAGTTGCGGCAGGTGCTCTCGACTTACGACGGGGACCTCAGGGACCCGCTCTGGTGGCCTCAGGAAAGGCCAGTCCCCATGCGAGTTCCTCGGGGGCCTCTCGGGATTCCTCTCCCGTCGATGCCGGGGCCTAAGACCTTGTGTGGAGTCGGGGCCGGAACCTGAGGATTCCTCTCCAGTGCTGACATGGATCTTGGGGTACTTCTGGAGTCTCCCCATGGGAGTCAGTCCTCGTCTCGAATGCGAGCATGCACTTGCGTTTTCCTCCAGAGCGGTAGCAGCAGTGTCACGCAGTCCGCCGCGTGGATCAAAGGATCTATGGTTTTCCCTCGAGTCTTTCCCACGAGGCTTTCCCACGAGGCTTTCCCACAGGGCTGTCCCACGTGCACACGTGGTGGGAGTCGATCCTCGGCTCGAACGTCAAGGCAGTGCAGGGAAAACAGGTTCCTCTGGAATGGACTGACACATCTGGGGGACTCTTGGAATGGTGGCACGACCCTGGAGTTCCTCTCGCCTTTCCTGTGGAGAGCGCCTCCTCTTGAGATGCGACGGGAACGCCGGGAATTCTTTCCCTACGAAACAGGGAAAGGATCCCTCATCTCGAGCTCGGAGGCGGAAACGGGGCTCCCTTGGATGTGTGCGGGACCCCACGTGCTTCCTCTCGAGTGGAGACGGGTATGTCGGGGAACTTCTTGAGTTGCAGCAATGGTGTGAAGGACCCTTTGGAAGTTCCAGTGGTTAGATGTCATTGGCCTCGAGAAGCCTCAGCGGAAATGGGCCTCATCTCGCCTGGAGGGCAAAACCTCCTGGATTTTCTCGAGTTGCGGCAGGTGCTCTCGACTTACGACGGGGACCTCAGGGACCCGCTCTGGTGGCCTCAGGAAAGGCCAGTCCCCATGCGAGTTCCTCGGGGGCCTCTCGGGATTCCTCTCCCGTCGATGCCGGGGCCTAAGACCTTGTGTGGAGTCGGGGCCGGAACCTGAGGATTCCTCTCCAGTGCTGACATGGATCTTGGGGTACTTCTGGAGTCTCCCCAGGGGAGTCAGTCCTCGTCTCGAATGCGGGCATGCATTGCGCTTTCTCCAGAGCGGTAGCAGCAGTGTCACGCAGTCCGCCGCGTGGATCAAAGTATCTATGGTTTTCCCTCGAGTCTTTCCCACGAGGCTTTCCCACGAGGCTTTCCCACAGGGCTGTCCCACATGCACACGTGGTGGGAGTCGATCCTCGGCTTGAACGTCAAGGCAGTGCAGGGAAAACAGGTTCTTCTGGAATGTACTGACACATCTGGGGGACTCTTGGAATGGTGGCACGACCCTGGAGTTCCTCTCGCCTTTCCTGTGGAGAGCGCCTCCTCTTGAGATGCGACGGGAACGCCGGGAATTCTTTCCCTACGAAACAGGGAAAGGATCCCTCATCTCGAGCTAGGAGGCGGAAACGGGGCTCCCCTGGATGTGTGCGGGACACCACGTGCTTCCTCTCGAGTGGAGACGGGTATGTCGGGGAACTTCTTGAGTTGCAGCAAGGGTGTGAAGGACCCTTTGGAAGTTCCAGTGGTTAGATGTGATTGGCCTCGAGAAGCCTCAGCGGAAATGGGCCTCATCTCGCCTGGAGGGCAAAACCTCCTGGATTTTCTCGAGTTGCGGCAGGTGCTCTCGACTTACGACGGGGACCTCAGGGATACGCTCTGGTGGCCTCAGGAAAGGCCTGTCCCCATGCGAGTTCCTCGGGGGCCTCTCGGGATTCCTCTCCCGTCGATGCCGGGGCCTAAGACCTTGTGTGGAGTCGGGGCCGGAACCTGAGGATTCCTCTCCAGTGCTGACATGGATCTTGGGGTACTTCTGGAGTCTCCCCAGGGGAGTCAGTCCTCGTCTCGAATGCGGGCATGCACTTGCGCTTTCCTCCAGAGCGGTAGCAGCAGTGTCACGCAGTCCGCCGCGTGGATCAAAGGATCTATGGTTTTCCCTCGAGTCTTTCCCACGAGGCTTTCCCACGAGGCTTTCCCACAGGGCTGTCCCACGTGCACACGTGGTGGGAGTCGATCCTCGGCTTGAACGTCAAGGCAGTGCAGGGAAAACAGGTTCCTCTGGAATGGACTGACACATCTGGGGGACTCTTGGAATGGTGGCACGACCCTGGAGTTCCTCTCGCCTTTCCTGTGGAGAGCGCCTCCTCTTGAGATGCGGCGGGAACGCCGGGAATTCTTTCCCTACGAAACAGGGAAAGGATCCCTCATCTCGAGCTAGGAGGCGGAAACGGGGCTCCCATGGATGTGTGCGGGACCCCACGTGCTTCCTCTCGAGTGGAGACGGGTATGTCGGGGAACTTCTTGAGTTGCAGCAATGCTGTGAAGGACCCTTTGGAAGTTCCAGTGGTTAGATGTGATTAGCCTCGAGAAGCCTCAGCGGAAATGGGCCTCATCTCGCCTGGAGGGCAAAACCTCCTGGATTTTCTCGAGTTGCGGCAGGTGCTCTCGACTTACGACGGGGACCTCAGGGACCCGCTCTGGTGGCCTCAGGAAAGGCCAGTCCCCATGCGAGTTCCTCGGGGGCCTCTCGGGATTCCTCTCCCGTTGATGCCGGGGCCTAAGACCTTGTGTGGAGTCGGGGCCGGAACCTGAGGATTCCTCTCCAGTGCTGACATGGATCTTGGGGTACTTCTGGAGTCTCCCCAGGGGAGTCAGTCCTCGTCTCGAATGAGGGCATGCACTTGCGCTTTCCTCCGGAGCGGTAGCAGTAGTGTCACTCAGTCCCGCCGCGTGGATCAAAGGATGTTTGGTTTTCCCTCGAGTCTTTCCCACGAGGCTTTCCCACGAGGCTGTCCCACGTGCACACGTGGTGGGAGTCGATCCTCGGCTTGAACGTCAAGGCAGTGCAGGGAAAACAGGTTCCTCTGGAATGGACTGACACATCTGGGGGACTCTTGGAATGGTGGCACGACCCTGGAGTTCCTCTCGCCTTTCCTGTGGAGAGCGCCTCCTCTTGAGATGCGACGGGAACGCTGGGAATTCTTTCCCTACGAAACAGGGAAAGGATCCCTCATCTCGAGCTAGGAGGCGGAAACGGGGCTCCCCTGGATGTGTGCGGGACACCACGTGCTTCCTCTCGAGTGGAGACGGGTATGTCGGGGAACTTCTTGAGTTGCAGCAAGGGTGTGAAGGACCCTTTGGAAGTTCCAGTGGTTAGATGTGATTGGCCTCGAGAAGCCTCAGCGGAAATGGGCCTCATCTCGCCTGGAGGGCAAAACCTCGTAGATTTTCTCGAGTTGCGGCAGGTGCTCTCGACTTACGACGGGGACCTCAGGGACCCGCTCTGCAGCCTCAGGAAAGGCCAGTACCAATGCGAGTTCCTCGGGGGCCTCTCGGGATTCCTCTCCCGTCGATGCCGGGGCCTAAGACCTTGTGTGGAGTCGGGGCCGGAACCTGAGGATTCCTCTCCAGTGCTGACATGGATCTTGGGGTACTTCTGAAGTCTCCCCAGGGGAGTCAGTCCTCGTCTCGAATGCGGGCATGCACTTGCGCTTTCCTCCAGAGCGGTAGCAGCAGTGTCATGCAATCCGCCGCGTGGATCAAAGGATCTATGGTTTTCCCTCGAGTCTTTCCCCCGAGGCTTTCCCACGAGGCTTTCCCACAGGGCTGTCCCACGTGCACACGTGGTGGGAGTCGATCCTCGGCTCGAACGTCAAGGCAGTGCAGGGAAAACAGGTTCCTCTGGAATGCACTGACACATCTGGGGGACTCTTGGAATGGTGGCACGACCCTGGAGTTCCTCTCGCCTTTCCTGTGGAGAGCGCCTCCTCTTGAGATGCGACGGGAACACCGGGAATTCTTTCCCTAAGAAACAGGGAAAGGATCCCTCATCTCGAGCTAGGAGGCGGAAACGGGGCTCCCCTGGATATGTGCGGGACACCACATGCTTCCTCTCCAGTGGAGACGGGTATGTCGGGGAACTTCTTGAGTTGCAGCAAGGGTGTGAAGGACCCTTTGGAAGTTCCAGTGGTTCGACGTGATTGGCCTCGAGAAGCCTCAGCGGAAATGGGCCTCATCTTGCCTGGAGGGCAAAACCTCCTGGATTTTCCCGAGTTGCGGCAGGTGCTCTCGACTTACGACGGGGACCTCAGGGACCCGCTCTGGTGGCCTCAGGAAAGGCCAGTCCCCATGCGAGTTCCTCGGGGGCCTCTCGGGATTCCTCTCCCGTCGATGCCGGGGCCTAAGACCTTGTGTGGAGTCGGGGCCGGAACCTGAGGATTCCTCTCCAGTGCTGACATGGATCTTGGGGTACTTCTGGAGTCTCCCCAGGGGAGTCAGTCCTCGTCTCGAATGCGAGCATGCACTTGCGTTTTCCTCCAGAGCGGTAGCAGCAGTGTCACGCAGTCCGCCGCGTGGATCAAAGGATCTATGGTTTTCCCTCGAGTCTTTCCCACGAGGCTTTCCCACGAGGCTTTCCCACAGGGCTGTCCCACGTGCACACGAGGTGGGAGTCGATCCTCGGCTTGAACGTCAATACAGTGCAGGGAAAACAGGTTCCTCTGGAATGGACTGACACATCTGGGGGACTCTTGGAATGGTGGCATGACCCTGGAGTTCCTCTCGCCTTTCCTGTGGAGAGCGCCTCCTCTTGAGATGCGACGGGAACGCCGGGAATTCTTTCCCTACGAAACAGGGAAAGGATCCCTCATCTCGAGCTAGGAGGCGGAAACGGGGCTCCCCTGGATTTGTGCGGGACACCACGTGCTTCCTCTCGAGTGCAGACGGGTATGTCGGGGAACTTCTTGAGTTGCAGCAAGGGTGTGAAGGACCCTTTGGAAGTTCCAGTGGTTAGATGTGATTGGCCTCGAGAAGCCTCAGCGGAAATGGGCCTCAACTCGCCTGGAGGGCAAAACCTCCTGGATTTTCTCGAGTTGCGGCAGGTGCTCTCGACTTACGACGGGGACCTCAGGGACCCGCTCTGGTGGCCTCAGGACAGGCCAGTCCCCATGCGAGTTCATCGGGGGCCTCTCGGGATTCCTCTCCCGTCGATGCCGGGGCCTAAGACCTTGTGTGGAGTCGGGGCCGGAACCTGAGGATTCCTCTCCAGTGCTGACATGGATCTTGGGGTACTTCTGAAGTCTCCCCAGGGGAGTCAGTCCTCGTCTCGAATGCGGGCATGCACTTGCGCTTTCCTCCAGAGCGGTAGCAGCAGTGTCATGCAATCCGCCGCGTGGATCAAAGGATCTATGGTTTTCCCTCGAGTCTTTCTCCCGAGGCTTTCCCACGAGGCTTTCCCACAGGGCTGTCCCACGTGCACACGTGGTGGGAGTCGATCCTCGGCTCGAACGTCAAGGCAGTGCAGGGAAAACAGTTTCCTCTGGAATGCACTGACACATCTGGGGGACTCTTGGAATGGTGGCACGACCCTGGAGTTCCTCTCGCCTTTCCTGTGGAGAGCGCCTCCTCTTGAGATGCGACGGGAACACCGGGAATTCTTTCCCTAAGAAACAGGGAAAGGATCCCTCATCTCGAGCTAGGAGGCGGAATCGGGGCTCCCCTGGATATGTGCGGGACACAACATGCTTCCTCTCGAGTGGAGACGGGTATGTCGGGGAACTTCTTGAGTTGCAGCAATGGTGTGAAGGACCCTTTGGAAGTTCCAGTGGTTAGATGTCATTGGCCTCGAGAAGCCTCAGCGGAAATGGGCCTCATCTCGCCTGGAGGGCAAAACCTCCTGGATTTTCTCGAGTTGCGGCAGGTGCTCTCGACTTACGACGGGGACCTCAGGGACCCGCTCTGGTGGCCTCAGGAAAGGCCAGTCCCCATGCGAGTTCCTCGGGGGCCTCTCGGGATTCCTCTCCCGTCGATGCCGGGGCCTAAGACCTTGTGTGGAGTCGGGGCCGGAACCTGAGGATTCCTCTCCAGTGCTGACATGGATCTTGGGGTACTTCTGGAGTCTCCCCAGGGGAGTCAGTCCTCGTCTCGAATGCGGGCATGCATTGCGCTTTCTCCAGAGCGGTAGCAGCAGTGTCACGCAGTCCGCCGCGTGGATCAAAGTATCTATGGTTTTCCCTCGAGTCTTTCCCACGAGGCTTTCCCACGAGGCTTTCCCACAGGGCTGTCCCACATGCACACGTGGTGGGAGTCGATCCTCGGCTTGAACGTCAAGGCAGTGCAGGGAAAACAGGTTCCTCTGGAATGGACTGACACATCTGGGGGACTCTTGGAATGGTGGCACGACCCTGGAGTTCCTCTCGCCTTTCCTGTGGAGAGCGCCTCCTCTTGAGATGCGACGGGAACGCCGGGAATTCTTTCCCTACGAAACAGGGAAAGGATCCCTCATCTCGAGCTAGGAGGCGGAAACGGGGCTCCCCTGGATGTGTGCGGGACACCACGTGCTTCCTCTCGAGTGGAGACGGGTATGTCCGGGAACTTCTTGAGTTGCAGCAAGGGTGTGAAGGACCCTTTGGAAGTTCCAGTGGTTAGATGTGATTGGCCTCGAGAAGCCTCAGCGGAAATGGGCCTCATCTCGCCTGGAGGGCAAAACCTCCTGGATTTTCTCGAGTTGCGGCAGGTGCTCTCGACTTACGACGGGGACCTCAGGGATACGCTCTGGTGGCCTCAGGAAAGGCCTGTCCCCATGCGAGTTCCTCGGGGGCCTCTCGGGATTCCTCTACCGTCGATGCCGGGGCCTAAGACCTTGTGTGGAGTCGGGGCCGGAACCTGAGGATTCCTCTCCAGTGCTGACATGGATCTTGGGGTACTTCTGGAGTCTCCCCAGGGGAGTCAGTCCTCGTCTCGAATGCGGGCATGCACTTGCGCTTTCCTCCAGAGCGGTAGCAGCAGTGTCACGCAGTCCGCCGCGTGGATCAAAGGATCTATGGTTTTCCCTCGAGTCTTTCCCACGAGGCTTTCCCACGAGGCTTTCCCACAGGGCTGTCCCACGTGCACACGTGGTGGGAGTCGATCCTCGGCTTGAACGTCAAGGCAGTGCAGGGAAAACAGGTTCCTCTGGAATGGACTGACACATCTGGGGGACTCTTGGAATGGTGGCACGACCCTGGAGTTCCTCTCGCCTTTCCTGTGGAGAGCGCCTCCTCTTGAGATGCGGCGGGAACGCCGGGAATTCTTTCCCTACGAAACAGGGAAAGGATCCCTCATCTCGAGCTAGGAGGCGGAAACGGGGCTCCCATGGATGTGTGCGGGACCCCACGTGCTTCCTCTCGAGTGGAGACGGGTATGTCGGGGAACTTCTTGAGTTGCAGCAATGCTGTGAAGGACCCTTTGGAAGTTCCAGTGGTTAGATGTGATTAGCCTCGAGAAGCCTCAGCGGAAATGGGCCTCATCTCGCCTGGAGGGCAAAACCTCCTGGATTTTCTCGAGTTGCGGCAGGTGCTCTCGACTTACGACGGGGACCTCAGGGACCCGCTCTGGTGGCCTCAGGAAAGGCCAGTCCCCATGCGAGTTCCTCGGGGGCCTCTCGGGATTCCTCTCCCGTTGATGCCGGGGCCTAAGACCTTGTGTGGAGTCGGGGCCGGAACCTGAGGATTCCTCTCCAGTGCTGACATGGATCTTGGGGTACTTCTGGAGTCTCCCCAGGGGAGTCAGTCCTCGTCTCGAATGAGGGCATGCACTTGCGCTTTCCTCCGGAGCGGTAGCAGTAGTGTCACTCAGTCCGCCGCGTGCATCAAAGGATGTTTGGTTTTCCCTCGAGTCTTTCCCACGAGGCTTTCCCACGAGGCTGTCCCACGTGCACACGTGGTGGGAGTCGATCCTCGGCTTGAACGTCAAGGCAGTGCAGGGAAAACAGGTTCCTCTGGAATGGACTGACACATCTGGGGGACTCTTGGAATGGTGGCAGGACCCTGGAGTTCCTCTCGCCTTTCCTGTGGAGAGCGCCTCCTCTTGAGATGCGACGGGAACGCTGGGAATTCTTTCCCTACGAAACAGGGAAAGGATCCCTCATCTCGAGCTAGGAGGCGGAAACGGGGCTCCCCTGGATGTGTGCGGGACACCACGTGCTTCCTCTCGAGTGGAGACGGGTATGTCGGGGAACTTCTTGAGTTGCAGCAAGGGTGTGAAGGACCCTTTGGAAGTTCCAGTGGTTAGATGTGATTGGCCTCGAGAAGCCTCAGCGGAAATGGGCCTCATCTCGCCTGGAGGGCAAAACCTCGTGGATTTTCTCGAGTTGCGGCAGGTGCTCTCGACTTACGACGGGGACCTCAGGGACCCGCTCTGCAGCCTCAGGAAAGGCCAGTACCAATGCGAGTTCCTCGGGGGCCTCTCGGGATTCCTCTCCCGTCGATGCCGGGGCCTAAGACCTTGTGTGGAGTCGGGGCCGGAACCTGAGGATTCCTCTCCAGTGCTGACATGGATCTTGGGGTACTTCTGGAGTCTCCCCAGGGGAGTCAGTCCTCGTCTCGAATGCGGGCATGCACTTGCGCTTTCCTCCAGAGCGGTAGCAGCAGTGTCACGCAGTCCGCCGCGTGGATCAAAGGATCTATGGTTTTCCCTCGAGTCTTTCCCACGAGGCTTTCCCACGAGGCTTTCCCACAGGGCTGTCCCACGTGCACACGTGGTGGGAGTCGATCCTCGGCTTGAACGTCAAGGCAGTGCAGGGAAAACAGGTTCCTCTGGAATCGACTGACTCATCTGAGGGACTCTTGGAATGGTGGCACGACCCTGGAGTTCCTCTCGCCTTTCCTGTGGAGAGCGCCTCCTCTTGAGATGCGAAGGGAACGCCGGGAATTCTTTCCCTACGAAACAGGGAAAGGATCCCTCATCTCGAGCTAGGAGGCGGAAACGGGGCTTCCCTGGATGTGTGCGGGACCCACGTGCTTCCTCTCGAGTGGAGACGGGTATGTCGGGGAACTTCTTGAGTTGCAGCAAGGGTGTGAAGGACCCTTTGGAAGTTCCAGTGGTTAGACGTGATTAGCCTCGAGAAGCCTCAGCGGAAATGGGCCTCATCTCGCCTGGAGGGCAAAACCTCCTGGATGTTCTCGAGTTGCGGCAGGTGCTCTCGACTTACGACGGGGACCTCAGGGTCCCGCTCTGGTGGCCTCAGGAAAGGCCAGTCCCCATGCGAGTTCCTCGGGGGCCTCTCGGGATTCCTCTCCCGTCGATGCCGGGGCCTAAGACCTTGTGTGGAGTCGGGGCCGGAACCTGAGGATTCCTCTCCAGTGCTGACATGGATCTTGGGGTACTTCTGGAGTCTCCCCAGGGGAGTCAGTCCTCGTCTCGAATGCGGGCATGCACTTGCGCTTTCCTCCAGAGCGGTAGCAGCAGTGTCACGCAGTCCGCCGCGTGGATCAAAGGATCTATGGTTTTCCCTCGAGTCTTTCCCACGAGGCTTTCCCACGAGGCTTTCCCACAGGGCTTTCCCACGTGCACACGTGGTGGGAGTCGATCCTCGGCTTGAAGGTCAAGGCAGTGCAGGAAAACAGGTTCCTCTGGAATGGACTGACACATCTGGGGGACTCTTGGAATGGTGGCACGACCCTGGAGTTCCTCTCGCGTTTCCTGTGGAGAGCGCCTCCTCTTGAGATGCGACGGGAACGCCGGGAATTCTTTCCCTACGAAACAGGGAAAGGATCCCTCATCTCGAGCTAGGAGGCGGAAACGGGGCTCCCCTGGATGTGTGCGGGACACCACGTGCTTCCTCTCGAGTGCAGACGGGTATGTCGGGGAACTTCTTGAGTTGCAGCAATGGTGTGAAGGACCCTTTGGCAGTTCCAGTGGTTAGATGTGATTGGCCTCGAGAAGCCTCAGCGGAAATGGGCCTCATCTCGCCTGGAGGGCAAAACCTCCTGGATTTTCTCGAGTTGCCGCAGGTGCTCTCGACTTACGACGGGGACCTCAGGGAACCGCTCTGGTGGCCTCAGGAAAGGCCAGTCCCCATGCGAGTTCCTCGGGGGCCTCTCGGGATTCCTCTCCCGTCGATGCCGGGGCCTAAGACCTTGTGTGGAGTCGGGGCCGGAACCTGAGGATTCCTCTCCAGTGCTGACATGGATCTTGGGGTACGTCTGGAGTTTCCCCAGGGGAGTCAGTCCTCGTCTCGAATGCGGGCATGCATTGCGCTTTCCTCCAGAGCGGTAGCAGCAGTGTCACGCAGTCCGCCGCTTGGATGAAAGGATCTTTGGTTTTCCCTCGAGTCTTTCCCACGAGGCTTTCCCACGAGTCTTTCCCACAGGGCTGTCCCACGTACACACGTGGTGGGAGTCGATCCTCGGCTTGAACGTCAAGGCAGTGCAGGGAAAACAGGTTCCTCTGGAATGGACTGACACATCTGGGGGACTCTTGGAATGGTGTCACGACCCTGGAGTTCCTCTCGCCTTTCCTGTGGAGAGCGCCTCCTCTTGAGATGCGACGGGAACGCCGGGAATTCTTTCCCTACGAAACAGGGAAAGGATCCCTCATCTCGAGCTAGGAGGCGGAAACGGGGCTCCCCTGGATGTGTGCGGGACACCACGTACTTCCTCTCGAGTGGAGACGGGTATGTCGGGGAAATTCTTGAGTTGCAGCAATGGTGTGAAGGACCCTTTGGAAGTTCCAGTGGTTAGATGTGATTGGCCTCGAGAAGCCTCAGCGGAAATGGGCCTCATCTCGCCTGGAGGGCAAAACCTCCTGGATTTTCTCGAGTTGCGGCAGGTGCTCTCGACTTACGACGGGGACCTCAGGGACTCGCTCTGGTGGCCTCAGGAAAGGCCAGTCCCCATGCGAGTTCCTCGGGGGCGTCTCGGGATTCCTCTCCCGTAGATCCCGGGGCCTAAGACCTTGTGTGGAGTCGGGGCCGGAACCTGAGGATTCCTCTCCAGTGCTGACATGGATCTTGGGGTACTTCTGGAGTCTCCCCAGGGGCGTCAGTCCTCGTCTCGAATGCGGGCATGCACTTGCGCTTTCCTCCAGAGCGGTAGCAGCAGTGTCACGCACTCCGCCGCGTGGATCAAAGGATCTATGGTTTTCCCTCGAGTCTTTCCCACGAGGCTTTCCCACGAGGCTTTCCCACAGGGCTGTCCCACGTGCACACGTGGTGGGAGTCGATCCTCGGCTTGAACGTCAAGGCAGTGCAGGGAAAACAGGTTCCTCTGGAATGGACTGACACATCTGGGGGACTCTTGGAATGGTGTCTCGACCCTGGAGTTCCTCTCGCCTTTCCTGTGGAGAGCGCCTCCTCTTGAGATGCGACGGGAACGCCGGGAATTCTTTCCCTACGAAACAGGGAAAGGATCCCTCATCTCGAGCTAGGAGGTGGAAACGGGGCTCCCCTGGATGTGTGCGGGACCCCACGTGCTTCCTCTCGAGTGGAGACGGGTACGTCGGGAAACTTCTTGAGTTGCAGCAAGGGTGTGAAGGACCCTTTGAAAGTTCAAGTGGTTAGATGTGATTGGCCTCGAGAAGCCTCAGCGGAAATGGGCCTCATCTCGCATGGAGGGCAAAACCTCCTGGATTTTCTCGAGTTGCGGCAGGTGCTCTCGACTTACGACGGGGACCTCAGGGACCCTCTCTGGTGGCCTCAGGAAAGGCCAGTCCCCATGCGAGTTCCTCGGGGGCCTCTCGGGATTCCTCTCCCGTCGATGCCGGGGCCTAAGACCTTGTGTGGAGTCGGGGCCGGAACCTGAGGATTCCTCTCCAGTGCTGACATGGATCTTGGGGTACTTCTGGAGTCTCCCCAGGGGAGTCAGTCCTCGTCTCGAATGCGGGCATGCACTTGCGCTTTCCTCCAGAGCGGTAGCAGCAGTGTCACGCAGTCCGCCGCGTGGATCAAAGGATCTATGGTTTTCCCTCGAGTCTTTCCCACGAGGCTTTCCCACGAGGCTTTCCCACAGGGCTGTCCCACGTGCACACGTGGTGGGAGTCGATCCTCGGCTTGAACGTCAAGGCAGTGCAGGGAAAACAGGTTCCTCTGGAATGGACTGACACATCTGGGGGACTCTTGGAATGGTGTCATGACCCTGGAGTTCCTCTCGCCTTTCCTGAGGAGAGCGCCTCCTCTTGAGATGCGACGGGAACGCCGGGAATTCTTTCCCTACGAAACAGGGAAAGGATCCCTCATCTCGAGCTAGGAGGCGGAAACGGGGCTCCCCTGGATGTGTGCGGGACCCCACGTGCTTCCTCTCGAGTGGAGACGGGTATGTCGGGGAACTTCTTGAGTTGCAGCAATGGTGTGAAGGACCCTTTGGAAGTTTCAGTGGTTAGATGTGATTGGCCTCGAGAAGCCTCAGC
The DNA here is from genome assembly GCF_042477335.2 of Ovis canadensis. NCBI lineage: Eukaryota > Metazoa > Chordata > Mammalia > Artiodactyla > Bovidae > Ovis > Ovis canadensis. Next base: position 9,226,560 of record NC_091252.1, read on the forward strand.
GGAAATGGGCCTCATCTCGCCTGGAGGGCAAAACCTCCTGGATTTTCTCGAATTGCGGCAGGTGCTCTCGACTTACGACGGGGACCTCAGGGACCCTCTCTGGTGGCCTCAGGAAAGGCCAGTCCCCATGCGAGTTCCTCGGGGGCCTCTCGGGATTCCTCTCCCGTCGATGCCGGGGCCTAAGACCTTGTGTGGAGTCGGGGCCGGAACCTGAGGATTCCTCTCCAGTGCTGACATGGATCTTGGGGTACTTCTGGAGTCTCCCCAGGGGAGTCAGTCCTCGTCTCGAATGCGGGCATGCACTTGCGCTTTCCTCCAGAGCGGTAGCAGCAGTGTCACTCAGTCCGCCGCGTGGATCAAAGGATCTATGGTTTTCCCTCGAGTCTTTCCCACGAGGCTTTCCCACGAGGCTTTCCCACAGGGCTGTCCCACGTGCACACGTGGTGGGAGTCGATCCTCGGCTTGAACGTCAAGGCAGTGCAGGGAAAACAGGTTCCTCTGGAATGGACTGACACATCTGGGGGACTCTTGGAATGGTGGCACGACCCTGGAGTTCCTCTCGCCTTTCCTGTGGAGAGCGCCTCCTCTTGAGATGCGACGGGAACGCCGGGAATTCTTTCCCTACGAAACAGGGAAAGGATCCCTCATCTCGAGCTAGGAGGCGGAAACGGGGCTCCCCTGGATGTGTGCGGGACCCACGTGCTTCCTCTCGAGTGGAGACGGGTATGTCGGGGAACTTCTTGAGTTGCAGCAAGGTTGTGAAGGACCCTTTGGAAGTTCCAGTGGTTAGATGTGATTGGCCTCGAGAAGCCTCAGCGGAAATGGGCCTCATCTCGCCTGGAGGGCAAAACCTCCTGGATTTTCTCGAGTTGCGGCAGGTGCTCTCGACTTACGACGGGGACCTCAGGGACCCGCTCTGGTGGCCTCAGGAAAGGCCAGACCCCATGCGAGTTCCTCGGGGGCCTCTCGGGATTCCTCTCCCGTCGATGCCGGGGCCTAAGACCTTGTGTGGAGTCGGGGCCGGAACCTGAGGATTCCTCTCCAGTGCTGACATGGATCTTGGGGTACTTCTGGAGTCTCCCCAGGGGAGTCAGTCCTCGTCTCGAATGCGGGCATGCACTTGCGCTTTCCTCCAGAGCGGTAGCAGCAGTGTCACGCAGTCCGCCGCGTGGACCAAAGGATCTATGGTTTTCCCTCGAGTCTTTCCCACGAGCCTTTCCCACGAGGCTTTCCCACAGGGCTGTCCCACGTGCACACGTGTTGGGAGTCGATCCTCGGCTTGAACGTCAAGGCAGTGCAGGGAAAACAGTTTCCTCTGGAATGGACTGACACATCTGGGGGACTCTTGGAATGGTGGCACGACCCTGGAGTTCCTCTCGCCTTTCCTGTGGAGAGCGCCTCCTCTTGAGATGCGACGGGAACGCCGGGAATTCTTTCCCTACGAAACAGGGAAAGGATCCCTCATCTCGAGCTAGGAGGCGGAAATGGGGCTCCCCTGGATGTGTGCGGGACCCCACGTGCTTCCTCTCGAGTGCAGACGGGTATGTCGGGGAACTTCTTGAGTTGCAGCAAGGGTGTGAAGGACCCTTTGGAAGTTCCAGTGGTTAGATGTGATTGGCCTCGAGAAGCCTCAGCGGAAATGGGCCTCATCTCGCCTGGAGGGCAAAACCTCCTGGATTTGCTCGAGTTGCGGCAGGTGCTCTCGACTTACGATGGGGACCTCAGGGACCCGCTCTGGTGGCCTCAGGAAAGGCCAGTCCCCATGCGAGTTCCTCGGGGGCCTCTCGGGATTCCTCTCCCGTCGATGCCGGGGTCTAAGACCTTGAGTGGAGTCGGGGCCGGAACCTGAGGATTCCTCTCCAGTGCTGACATGGATCTTGGGGTACTTCTGGAGTCTCCCCAGGGGAGTCAGTCCTAGTCTCGAACGCGGGCATGCACGTGAGCTTTCCTCCAGAACGGTAGCAGCAGTGTCAGGCATTCCGCCGCGTGGATCAAGGGATCTATGGCTTTCCCTCGAGGCTTTCCCACGAGGCTTTCCCACAGGGCTGTCCCACGTGCACACGTGGTGGGAGTCGATCCTCGGCTTGAACGTCAAGGCAGTGCAGGGAAAACAGGTTCCTCTGGAATGGACTGACACATCTGGGGGACTCTTGGAATGGTGGCACGACCCTGGAGTTCCTCTCGCCTTTCCTGTGGAGAGCGCCTCCTCTTGAGATGCGACGGGAACGCCGGGAATTCTTTCCCTACGAAACAGGGAAAGGATCCCTCATCTCGAGCTAGGAGGCGGAAACGGGGCTCCCCTGGATGTGTGCGGGACCCCACGTGCTTCCTCTCGAGTGGAGACGGGTATGTCGGGGAACTTCTTGAGTTGCAGCAAGGGTGTGAAGGACCCTTTGGAAGTTCCAGTGGTTAGATGTGATTGGCCTCGAGAAGCCTCAGCGGAAATGGGCCTCATCTCGCCTGGAGGGCAAAACCCCCTGGATTTTCTCGAGTTGCGGCAGGTGCTCTCGACTTACGACGGGGACCTCAGGGACCCGCTCTGGTGGCCTCAGGAAAGGCCAGTCCCCATGCGAGTTCCTCGGGGGCCTCTCGGGATTCCTCTCCCGTCGATGCCGGGGCCTAAGACCTTGTGTGGAGTCGGGGCCGGAACCTGAGGATTCCTCTCCAGTGCTGACATGGATCTTGGGGTACTTCTGGAGTCTCCCCAGGGGAGTCAGTCCTCGTCTCGAATGCGGGCATGCACTTGCGCTTTCCTCCAGAGCGGTAGCAGCAGTGTCACGCAGTCCGCCGCGTGTATCAAAGGATCTATGGTTTTCCCTCGAGTCTTTCCCACGAGGCTTTCCCACGAGGCTTTCCCACAGGGCTGTCCCACGTGCACACGTGGTGGGAGTCGATCCTCGGCTTGAACGTCAAGGCAGTGCAGGGAAAACAGGTTCCTCTGGAATGGACTGACACATCTGGGGCACTCTTGGAATGGTGGCACGACCCTGGAGTTCCTCTCGCCTTTCCTGTGGAGAGCGCCTCCTCTTGAGATGCGATGGGAACGCCGGGAATTCTTTCCCTACGAAACAGGGAAAGGATCCCTCATCTCGAGCTAGGAGGCGGAAACGGGGCTCCCCTGGATGTGTGCGGGACCCTCGTGCTTCCTCTCGAGTGGAGACGGGTGTGTCAGGGAACTTCTTGAGTTGCAGCAAGGGTGTGAAAGACCCTTTGGAAGTTCCAGTGGTTAGATGTGATTAGCCTCTAGAAGACTCAGAGGAAATGGGCCTCATCTCGCCTGGAGGGCAAAACCTCCTGGATTTTCTCGAGTTGCGGCAGGTGCTCTCGACTTACGACGGGGACCTCAGGGACCCGCTCTGGTGGCCTCAGGAAAGGCCAGTCCCCATGCGAGTTCCTCGGGGGCCTCTCGGGGTTCCTCTCCCGTCAATGCCAGGGCCTAAGACCTTGTGTGGAGTCGGGGACGGAACCTGAGTATTCCTCTCCAGTGCTGACACGGACCTTGGGGTAGTTCTGGAGTCTCCCCAGGGGAGTCAGTCCTAGTCTCGAACGCGGGCATGCACGTGAGCTTTCCTCCAGAACGGTAGCAGCAGTGTCAGGCATTCCGCCGCGTGGATCAAGGGATCTATGGCTTTCCCTCGAGGCTTTCCCACGAGGCTTTCCCACAGGGCTGTCCCACGTGCACACGTGGTGGGAGTCGATCCTCGGCTTGAACGTCAAGGAAGTGCAGGGAAAACAGGTTCCTCTGGAATGGACTGACACATCTGGGGGACTCTTGGAATGGAGGCACGACCCTGGAGTTCCTCTCGCCTTTCCTGTGGAGTGCGCCTCCTCTTGAGATGCGACGGGAACGCCGGGAATTCTTTCCCTACGAAACAGGGAAAGGATCCCTCATCTCGAGCTAGGAGGCGGAAACGGGGCTCCCCTGGATGTGTGCGGGACCCCACGTGCTTCCTCTCGAGTGGAGACGGGTATGTCGGGGAACTTCTTGAGTTGCAGCAATGGTGTGAAGGACCCTTTGGAAGTTCCAGTGGTTAGATGTGATTGGCCTCGAGAAGCCTCAGCGGAAATGGGCCTCATCTCGCCTGGAGGGCAAAACCTCCTGGATTTTCTCGAGTTGCGGCAGGTGCTCTCGACTTACGACGGGGACCTCAGGGACCCGCTCTGGTGGCCTCAGGAAAGGCCAGTCTCCATGCGAGTTCCTCGGGGGCCTCTCGGGATTCCTCTCCCGTCGATGCCGGGGCCTAAGACCTTGTGTGGAGTCGGGGCCAGAACCTGAGGATTCCTCTCCAGTGCTGACATGGATCTTGGGGTACTTCTGGAGTCTCCCCAGGGGAGTCAGTCCTCGTCTCGAATGCGGGCATGCACTTGCGCTTTCCTCCAGAGCGGTAGCAGCAGTGTCACGCACTCCGCCGCGTGGATCAAAGGATCTATGGTTTTCCCTCGAGTCTTTCCCACGAGGCTTTCCCACGAGGCTTTCTCACAGGGCTGTCCCACGTGCACACGTGGTGGGACTCGATCCTCGGCTTGAACGTCAAGGCAGTGCAGGGAAAACAGGTTCCTCTGGAATGGACTGACACATCTGGGGGACTCTTGGAATGGTGGCACGACCCTGGAGTTCCTCTCGCCTTTCCTGTGGAGAGCGCCTCCTCTTGAGATGCGACGAGAACGCCGGGAATTCTTTCCCTACGAAACAGGGAAAGGATCCCTCATCTCGAGCTAGGAGGCGGAAACGGGGCTCCCCTGGATGTGTGCGGGACCCAAGTGCTTCCTCTCGAGTGGAGACGGGTATGTCGTGGAACTTCTTGAGTTGCAGCAAGGGTGTGAAGGACCCTTTGGAAGTTCCAGTGGTTAGATGTGATTGGCCTCGAGAAGCCTCAGCGGAAATGGGCCTCATCTCGCCTGGAGGGCAAAACCTCCTGGATTTTCTCGAGTTGCGGCAGGTGCTCTCGACTTACGACGGGGACCTCAGGGACCCGCTCTGGTGGCCTCAGGAAAGGCCAGTCCCCATGCGAGTTCCTCGGGGGCCTCTCGGGATTCCTCTCCCGTCGATGCCGGGGCCTAAGACCTTGTGTGGAGTCGGGGCCGGAACCTGAGGATTCCTCTCCAGGGCTGACATGGATCTTGGGGTACTTCTGGAGTCTCCCCAGGGGAGTCAGTCCTGGTCTCGGATGCGGGCATGCACTTGCGCTTTCCTCCAGAGCGGTAGCAACAGTGTCACGCAGTCCGCCGCGTGGACCAAAGGATCTATGGTTTTCCCTCGAGTCTTTCCAACGAGCCTTTCCCACGAGGCTTTCCCACAGGGCTGTCCCACGTGCACACGTGTTGGGAGTCGATCCTCGGCTTGAACGTCAAGGCAGTGCAGGGAAAACAGTTTCCTCTGGAATGGACTGACACATCTGGGGGACTCTTGGAATGGTGGCACGACCCTGGAGTTCCTCTCGCCTTTCCTGTGGAGAGCGCCTCCTCTTGAGATGCGACGGGAACGCCGGGAATTCTTTCCCTACGAAACAGGGAAAGGATCCCTCATCTCGAGCTAGGAGGCGGAAACGGGGCTCCCCTGGATGTGTGCGGGACCCCACGTGCTTCCTCTCGAGTGCAGACGGGTATGTCGGGGAACTTCTTGAGTTGCAGCAATGGTGTGAAGGACCCTTTGGAAGTTCCAGTGGTTAGATGTGATTGGCCTCGAGAAGCCTCAGCGGAAATGGGCCTCATCTCGCCTGGAGGGCAAAACCTCCTGGATTTTCTCGAGTTGCGGCAGGTGCTCTCGACTTACGACGGGGACCTCAGGGACCCGCTCTGGTGGCTTCAGGAAAGGCCAGTCCCCATGCGAGTTCCTCGGGGCCCTCTCGGGATTCCTCTCCCGTCGATGCCGGGGTCTAAGACCTTGAGTGGAGTCGGGGCCGGAACCTGAGGATTCCTCTCCAGTGCTGACATGGATCTTGGGGTACTTCTGGAGTCTCCCCAGGTGAGTCAGTCCTCGTCTCGAATGCGGGCATGCACTTGCGCTTTCCTCCAGAGCGGTAGCAGCAGTGTCACGCAGTCCGCCGCGTGGATCAAAGAATCTATGGTTTTCCCTCGAGTCTTTCCCACGAGGCTTTCCCACAGGGCTGTCCCACGTGCACACGTGGTGGGAGTCGATCCTCGGCTTGAACGTCAAGGCAGTGCAGGGAAAACAGGTTCCTCTGGAATGGACTGACACATCTGGGGCACACTTGGAATGGTGGCACGACCCTGGAGTTCCTCTCGCCTTTCCTGTGGAGAGCGCCTCCTCTTGAGATGCGATGGGAACGCCGGGAATTCTTTCCCTACGAAACAGGGAAAGGATCCCTCATCTCGAGCTAGGAGGCGGAAACGGGGCTCCCCTGGATGTGTGCGGGACCCTCGTGCTTCCTCTCGAGTGGAGACGGGTGTGTCAGGGAACTTCTTGAGTTGCAGCAAGGGTGTGAAAGACCCTTTGGAAGTTCCAGTGGTTAGATGTGATTAGCCTCTAGAAGACTCAGCGGAAATGGGCCTCATCTCGCCTGGAGGGCAAAACCTCCTGGATTTTCTCGAGTTGCGGCAGGTGCTCTCGACTTACGACGGGGACCTCAGGGACCCGCTCTGGTGGCCTCAGGAAAGGCCAGTCCCCATGCGAGTTCCACGGGGGCCTCTCGGGGTTCCTCTCCCGTCAATGCCAGGGCCTAAGACCTTGTGTGGAGTCGGGGACGGAACCTGAGTATTCCTCTCCAGTGCTGACACGGACCTTGGGGTAGTTCTGGAGTCTCCCCAGGGGAGTCAGTCCTAGTCTCGAACGCGGGCATGCACGTGAGCTTTCCTCCAGAACGGTAGCAGCAGTGTCAGGCATTCCGCCGCGTGGATCAAGGGATCTATGGCTTTCCCTCGAGGCTTTCCCACGAGGCTTTCCCACAGGGCTGTCCCACGTGCACACGTGGTGGGAGTCGATCCTCGGCTTGAACGTCAAGGAAGTGCAGGGAAAACAGGTTCCTCTGGAATGGACTGACACATCTGGGGGACTCTTGGAATGGTGGCACGACCCTGGAGTTCCTCTCGCCTTTCCTGTGGAGTGCGCCTCCTCTTGAGATGCGACGGGAACGCCGGGAATTCTTTCCCTACGAAACAGGGAAAGGATCCCTCATCTCGAGCTAGGAGGCGGAAACGGGGCTCCCCTGGATGTGTTCGGGACCCCACGTGCTTCCTCTCGAGTGGAGACTGGTATGTCGGGGTACTTCTTGAGTTGCAGCAAGGGTGTGAAGGACCCTTTGGAAGTTCCAGTGGTTAGATGTGATTGGCCTCGAGAAGCCTCAGCGGAAATGGGCCTCATCTCGCCTGGAGGGCAAAACCTCCTGGATTTTCTCGAGTTGCGGCAGGTGCTCTCGACTTACGACGGGGACCTCAGGGACCCGCTCTGGTGGCCTCAGGAAAGGCCAGTCTCCATGCGAGTTCCTCGGGGGCCTCTCGGGATTCCTCTCCCGACGATGCCGGGGCCTAAGACCTTGTGTGGAGTCGGGGCCAGAACCTGAGGATTCCTCTCCAGTGCTGACATGGATCTTGGGGTACTTCTGGAGTCTCCCCAGGGGAGTCAGTCCTCGTCTCGAATGCGGGCATGCACTTGCGCTTTCCTCCAGAGCGGTAGCAGCAGTGTCACGCACTCCGCCGCGTGGATCAAAGGATCTATGGTTTTCCCTCGAGTCTTTCCCACGAGGCTTTCCCACGAGGCTTTCTCACAGGGCTGTCCCACGTGCACACGTGGTGGGACTCGATCCTCGGCTTGAACGTCAAGGCAGTGCAGGGAAAACAGGTTCCTCTGGAATGGACTGACACATCTGGGGGACTCTTGGAATGGTGGCACGACCCTGGAGTTCCTCTCGCCTTTCCTGTGGAGAGCGCCTCCTCTTGAGATGCGACGGGAACGCCGGGAATTCTTTCCCTACGAAACAGGGAAAGGATCCCTCATCTCGAGCTAGGAGGCGGAAACGGGGCTCCCCTGGATGTGTGCGGGACCCAAGTGCTTCCTCTCGAGTGGAGACGGGTATGTCGTGGAACTTCTTGAGTTGCAGCAAGGGTGTGAAGGACCCTTTGGAAGTTCCAGTGGTTAGATGTGATTGGCCTCGAGAAGCCTCAGCGGAAATGGGCCTCATCTCGCCTGGAGGGCAAAACCTCCTGGATTTTCTCGAGTTGCGGCAGGTGCTCTCGACTTACGACGGGGACCTCAGGGACCCGCTCTGGTGGCCTCAGGAAAGGCCAGTCCCCATGCGAGTTCCTCGGGGGCCTCTCGGGATTCCTCTCCCGTCGATGCCGGGGCCTAAGACCTTGTGTGGAGTCGGGGCCGGAACCTGAGGATTCCTCTCCAGGGCTGACATGGATCTTGGGGTACTTCTGGAGTCTCCCCAGGGGAGTCAGTCCTCGTCTCGGATGCGGGCATGTACTTGCGCTTTCCTCCAGAGCGGTAGCAGCAGTGTCACGCAGTCCGCCGCGTGGACCAAAGGATCTATGGTTTTCCCTCGAGTCTTTCCAACGAGCCTTTCCCACGAGGCTTTCCCACAGGGCTGTCCCACGTGCACACGTGTTGGGAGTCGATCCTCGGCTTGAACGTCAAGGCAGTACAGGGAAAACAGTTTCCTCTGGAATGGACTGACACATCTGGGGGACTCTTGGAATGGTGGCACGACCCTGGAGTTCCTCTCGCCTTTCCTGTGGAGAGCGCCTCCTCTTGAGATGCGGCGGGAACGCCGGGAATTCTTTCCCTACGAAACAGGGAAAGGATCCCTCATCTCGAGCTAGGAGGCGGAAACGGGGCTCCCCTGGATGTGTGCGGGACCCCACGTGCTTCCTCTCGAGTGGAGACGGGTATGTCGGGGAACTTCTTGAGTTGCAGCAATGGTGTGAAGGACCCTTTGGAAGTTCCAGTGGTTAGATGTGATTGGCCTCGAGAAGCCTCAGCGGAAATGGGCCTCATCTCGCCTGGAGGGCAAAACCTCCTGGATTTTCTCGAGTTGCGGCAGGTGCTCTCGACTTACGACGGGGACCTCAGGGACCCGCTCTGGTGGCTTCAGGAAAGGCCAGTCCCCATGCGAGTTCCTCGGGGCCCTCTCGGGATTCCTCTCCCGTCGATGCCGGGGTCTAAGACCTTGAGTGGAGTCGGGGCCGGAACCTGAGGATTCCTCTCCAGTGCTGACATGGATCTTGGGGTACTTCTGGAGTCTCCCCAGGTGAGTCAGTCCTCGTCTCGAATGCGGGCATGCACTTGCGCTTTCCTCCAGAGCGGTAGCAGCAGTGTCACGCAGTCCGCCGCGTGTATCAAAGGATCTATGGTTTTCCCTCGAGTCTTTCCCACGAGGCTTTCCCACAGGGCTGTCCCACGTGCACACCTGGTGGGAGTCGATCCTCGGCTTGAACGTCAAGGCAGTGCAGGGAAAACAGGTTCCTCTGGAATGGACTGACACATCTGGGGCACACTTGGAATGGTGGCACGACCCTGGAGTTCCTCTCGCCTTTCCTGTAGAGAGCGCCTCCTCTTGAGATGCGATGGGAACGCCGGGAATTCTTTCCCTACGAAACAGGGAAAGGATCCCTCATCTCGAGCTAGGAGGCGGAAACGGGGCTCCCCTGGATGTGTGCGGGGCACCACGTGCTTCCCCTCGAGTGGAGACGGGTATGTCGGGGAACTTCTTGAGTTTCAGCAAGGGTGTGAAGGACCCTTTGGAAGTTCCAGTGGTTAGACGTGATTAGCCTCGAGACGCCTCAGCGGAAATGGGCCTCATCGCGCCTGGAGGGCAAAACCTCCTGGATTTTCTCGAGTTGCGGCAGGTGCTCTCGACTTACGACGGGGACCTCAGGGACCCGTTCTGGTGGCCTCAGGAAAATGCCAGTCCCCATGCGAGTTCCTCGGGGGCCTCTCGGGATTCCTCTCCCGTCGATGCCGGGGCCTAAGACCTTGTGTGGAGTCGGGGCCGGATCCTGAGGATTCCTCTCCAGTGCTGACATGGATCTTGGGGTACTTCTGGAGTCTCCCCAGGGGAGTCAGTCCTCGTCTCGAATGCGGGCATGCACTTGCCCTTTCCTCCAGAGCGGTAGCAGCAGTGTCACGCAGTCCGCCGCGTGGATCAAAGAATGTATGGTTTTCCCTCGAGTCTTTCCCACGAGGCTTTCCCACAGGGCTGTCCCACGTGCACACGTGGTGGGAGTCGATCCTCGGCTTGAACGTCAAGGCAGTGCAGGGAAAACAGGTTCCTCTGGAATGGACTGACACATCTGGGTGACTCTTGGAATGGTGGCATGACCCTGGAGTTCCTCTCGCCTTTCCTGTGGAGAGCGCCTCCTCTTGAGATGCGACGGGAACGCCGGGAATTCTTTCCCTACGAAACAGGGAAAGGATCCCTCATCTCGAGCTAGGAGGCGGAAACGGGGCTCCCCTGGATGTGTGCGGGACCCCACGTGCTTCCTCTGGAGTGGAGACGGGTATGTCTGGGAACTTCTTGAGTTGCAGCAATGGTGTGAAGGACCCTTTGGAAGTTCCAGTGGTTAGATGTGATTGGCCTCGAGAAGCCTCAGCGGAAATGGGCCTCATCTCGCCTGGAGGGCAAAACCCCCTGGATTTTCTCGAGTTGCGGCAGGTGCTCTCGACTTACGACGGGGACCTCAGGGACCCGCTCTGGTGGCCTCAGGAAAGGCCAGTCCCCATGCGAGTTCCTCGGGGGCCTCTCGGGATTCCTCTCCCGTCGATGCCGGGGCCTAAGACCTTGTGTGGAGTCGGGGCCGGAACCTGAGGATTCCTCTCCAGTGCTGACATGGATCTTGGGGTACTTCTGGAGTCTCCCCAGGGGAGTCAGTCCTAGTCTCGAATGCGGGCATGCACTTGCGCTTTCCTCAAGAGCGGTAGCAGCAGTGTCACGCAGTCCGCCGCGTGGATCAAAGGATCTATGGTTTTCCCTCGAGTCTTTCCCACGAGGCTTTCCCACGAGGCTTTCCCACAGGGCTGTCCCACGTGCACACGTGGTAGGAGTCGAATCTCTGCTTGAACGTCAAGGCAGTGCAGGGAAAACAGGTTCCTCTGAAATGGACTGAAACATCTGGGGGACTCTTGGAATGGTGGCACGACCCTGGAGTTCCTCTCGCCTTTCCTGTGGAGAGCGCCTCCTCTTGAGATGCGACGGGAACGCCGGGAATACTTTCCCTACGAAACAGGGAAAGGATCCCTCATCTCGAGCTAGGAGGCGGAAACGGGGCTCCCCTGGATGTGTGCGGGACCCCACGGGCTTCCTCTCGAGTAGAGACGGGTATGTCGGGGAACTTCTTGAGTTGCAGCAAGGGTGTGAAGGACCCTTTGGAAGTTCCAGTGGTTAGATGTGATTGGCCTCGAGAAGCCTCAGCGGAAATGGGCCTCATCTCGCCTGGAGGGCAAAACCTCCTGGATTTTCTCGAGTTGCGGCAGGTGCTCTCGACTTACGACGGGGACCTCAGGGACCCGCTCTGGTGGCCTCAGGAAAGGCCAGTCCCCATGCGAGTTCCTCGGGGGCGTCTCGGGATTCCTCTCCCGTCGATGCCGGGGCCTAAGACCTTGTGTGGAGTCGGGGCCGGAACCTGAGGATTCCTCTCCAGTGCTGACATGGATCTTGGGGTACTTCTGGAGTCTCCCCAGGGGAGTCAGTCCTCGTCTCGAATGCGGGCATGCACTTGCGCTTTCCTCCAGAGCGGTAGCAGCAGTGTCACGCACTCCGCCGCGTGGATCAAAGGATCTATGGTTTTCCCTCGAGTCTTTCCCACGAGGCTTTCCCACGAGGCTTTCCCACAGGGCTGTCCCACGTGCACACGTAGTGGGACTCGATCCTCGGCTTGAACGTCAAGGCAGTGCAGGGAAAACAGTTTCCTCTGGAATGGACTGACACATCTGGGGGACTCTTGGAATGGTGGCACTACCCTGGAGTTCCTCTCGCCGTTCCTGTGGAGAGCGCCTCCTCTTGAGATGCGACGGGAACGCCGGGAATTCTTTCCCTACGAAACAGGGAAAGGATCCCTCATCTCGAGCTAGGAGGCGGAAACGGGGCTCCCCTGGATGTGTGCGGGACCCACGTGCTTCCTCTCGAGTGGAGACGGGTATGTCGGGGAACTTCTTGAGTTGCAGCAATGGTGTGAAGGACCCTTTGGAAGTTCCAGTGGTTAGATGTGATTGGCCTCGAGAAGCCTCAGCGGAAATGGGCCTCATCTCGCCTGGAGGGCAAAACCTCCTGGATTTTCTCGAGTTGCGGCAGGTGCTCTCGACTTACGACGGGGACCTGAGGGACCCGCTCTGGTGGCCTCAGGAAAGGCCAGTCCCCATGCGAGTTCCTCGGGGGCCTCTCGGGATTCCTCTCCCGTCGATGCCGGGGCCTAAGACCTTCTGTGGAGTCGGGGCCGGAACCTGAGGATTCCTCTCCAGTGCTTACATGGATCTTGGGGTACTTCTGGAGTCTCCCCAGGGGAGTCAGTCCTCGTCTCGAATGCGGGCATGCACTTGCGCTTTCCTCCAGAGCGGTAGCAGCAGTGTCACGCATTCCGCCGCGTGGATCAAAGGATCTATGGTTTTCCCTCGAGTCTTTCCCACGAGGCTTTCCCACGAGGCTTTCCCAGAGGGCTGTCCCACGTGCACACGTGGTGGGAGTCGATCCTCGGCTTGAACGTCAAGGCAGTGCAGGGAAAACAGGTTCCTCTGGAATGGACTGACACATCTGGGGGACTCTTGGAATGGTGGCACGACCCTGGAGTTCCTCTCGCCTTTCCTGTGGAGAGCGCCTCCTCTTGAGATGCGACGGGAACGCCGGGAATTCTTTCCCTACGAAACAGGGAAAGGATCCCTCATCTCGAGCTAGGAGGCGGAAACGGGGCTCCGCTGGATGTGTGCCGGACCCCACGTGCTTCCTCTCGAGTGGAGACGGGTATGTCTGGGAACTTCTTGAGTTGCAGCAATGGTGTGAAGGACCCTTTGGAAGTTCCAGTGGTTAGATGTGATTGGCCTCGAGAAGCCTCAGCGGAAATGGGCCTCATCTCGCCTGGAGGGCAAAACCCCCTGGATTTTCTCGAGTTGCGGCAGGTGCTCTCGACTTACGACGGGGACCTCAGGGACCCGCTCTGGTGGCCTCAGGAAAGGCCAGTCCCCATGCGAGTTCCTCGGGGGCCTCTCGGGATTCCTCTCCCGTCGATGCCGGGGCCTAAGACCTTGTGTGGAGTCGGGGCCGGAACCTGAGGATTCCTCTCCAGTGCTGACATGGATCTTGGGGTACTTCTGGAGTCTCCCCAGGGGAGTCAGTCCTAGTCTCGAATGCGGGCATGCACTTGCGCTTTCCTCAAGAGCGGTAGCAGCAGTGTCTCGCAGTCCGCCGCGTGGATCAAAGGATCTATGGTTTTCCCTCGAGTCTTTCCCACGAGGCTTTCCCACGAGGCTTTCCCACAGGGCTGTCCCACGTGCACACGTGGTAGGAGTCGATCCTCTGCTTGAACGTCAAGGCAGTGCAGGGAAAACAGGTTCCTCTGGAATGGACTGAAACATCTGGGGGACTCTTGGAATGGTGGCACGACCCTGGAGTTCCTCTCGCCTTTCCTGTGGAGAGCGCCTCCTCTTGAGATGCGACGGGAACGCCGGGAATACTTTCCCTACGAAACAGGGAAAGGATCCCTCATCTCGAGCTAGGAGGCGGAAACGGGGCTCCCCTGGATGTGTGCGGGACCCCACGGGCTTCCTCTCGAGTGGAGACGGGTATGTCGGGGAACTTCTTGAGTTGCAGCAAGGGTGTGAAGGACCCTTTGGAAGTTCCAGTGGTTAGATGTGATTGGCCTCGAGAAGCCTCAGCGGAAATGGGCCTCATCTCGCCTGGAGGGCAAAACCTCCTGGATTTTCTCGAGTTGCGGCAGGTGCTCTCGACTTACGACGGGGACCTCAGGGACCCGCTCTGGTGGCCTCAGGAAAGGCCAGTCCCCATGCGAGTTCCTCGGGGGCGTCTCGGGATTCCTCTCCCGTCGATGCCGGGGCCTAAGACCTTGTGTGGAGTCGGGGCCGGAACCTGAGGATTCCTCTCCAGTGCTGACATGGATCTTGGGGTACTTCTGGAGTCTCCCCAGGGGAGTCAGTCCTCGTCTCGAATGCGGGCATGCACTTGCGCTTTCCTCCAGAGCGGTAGCAGCAGTGTCACGCAGTCCGCCGCGTGGATCAAAGGATCTATGGTTTTCCCTCGAGTCTTTCCCACGAGGCTTTCCCACGAGGCTTTCCCACAGGGCTGTCCCACGTGCACACGTAGTGGGACTCGATCCTCGGCTTGAACGTCAAGGCAGTGCAGGGAAAACAGTTTCCTCTGGAATGGACTGACACATCTGGGGGACTCTTGGAATGGTGGCACTACCCTGGAGTTCCTCTCGCCGTTCCTGTGGAGAGCGCCTCCTCTTGAGATGCGACGGGAACGCCGGGAATTCTTTCCCTACGAAACAGGGAAAGGATCCCTCATCTCAAGCTAGGAGGCGGAAACGGGGCTCCCCTGGATGTGTGCGGGACCCACGTGCTTCCTCTCGTGGAGACGGGTATGTCGGGGAACTTCTTGAGTTGCAGCAATGGTGTGAAGGACCCTTTGGAAGTTCCAGTGGTTAGATGTGATTGGCCTCGAGAAGCCTCAGCGGAAATGGGCCTCATCTCGCCTGGAGGGCAAAACCTCCTGGATTTTCTCGAGTTGCGGCAGGTGCTCTCGACTTACGACGGGGACCTGAGGGACCCGCTCTGGTGGCCTCAGGAAAGGCCAGTCCCCATGCGAGTTCCTCGGGGGCCTCTCGGGATTCCTCTCCCGTCGATGCCGGGGCCTAAGACCTTCTGTGGAGTCGGGGCCGGAACCTGAGGATTCCTCTCCAGTGCTTACATGGATCTTGGGGTACTTCTGGAGTCTCCCCAGGGGAGTCAGTCCTCGTCTCGAATGCGGGCATGCACTTGCGCTTTCCTCCAGAGCGGTAGCAGCAGTGTCACGCATTCCGCCGCGTGGATCAAAGGATCTATGGTTTTCCCTCGAGTCTTTCCCACGAGGCTTTCCCACGAGGCTTTCCCAGAGGGCTGTCCCACGTGCACACGTGGTGGGAGTCGATCCTCGGCTTGAACGTCAAGGCAGTGCAGGGAAAACAGGTTCCTCTGGAATGGACTGACACATCTGGGGGACTCTTGGAATGGTGGCACGACCCTGGAGTTCCTCTCGCCTTTCCTGTGGAGAGCGCCTCCTCTTGAGATGCGACGGGAACGCCGGGAATTCTTTCCCTACGAAACAGGGAAAGGATCCCTCATCTCGAGCTAGGAGGCGGAAACGGGGCTCCGCTGGATGTGTGCGGGACACCACGTGCTTCCTCTCGAGTGGAGACTGGTATGTCGGGGAACTTCTTGAGTTGCAGCAATGGTGTGAAGGACCCTTTGGAAGTTCCAGTGGTTAGATGTGATTAGCCTCGAGAAGCCTCAGCGGAAATGGACCTCATCTCGCCTGGAGGGCAAAACCTCCTGGATTTTCTCGAGTTGCGGCAGGTGCTCTCGACTTACGACGGGGACCTCAGGGACCCGCTCTGGTGGCCTCAGGAAAGGCCAGTCCCCATGCGAGTTCCTCGGGGGCCTCTCAGGATTCCTCTCCGGTCGATTCCGGGGCCTAAGACCTTGTGTGGATTCGGGGCCGGAACCTGAGGATTCCTCTCCAGTGCTGACATGGAACTTGGGGTACTTCTGGAGTCTCCCCAGGGGAGTCAGTCCTCGTCTCGAATGCGGGCATGCACTTGTGCTTTCCTCCAGAGCGTTAGCAGCAGTGTCACGCACTCCGCCGCGTGGATCAAAGGATCTATGGTTTTCCCTCGAGTCTTTCCCACGAGGCTTTCCCACGAGGCTTTCCCACAGGGCTGTCCCACGTGCACACGTGGTGGGAGTCGATCCTCGGCTTGAACGTCAAGGCAGTGCAGGGAAAACAGGTTCCTCTGGAATGGACTGACACATCTGGGGCACACTTGGAATGGTGGCACGACCCTGGAGTTCCTCTCGCCTTTCCTGTAGAGAGCGCCTCCTCTTGAGATGCGATGGGAACGCCGGGAATTCTTTCCCTACGAAACAGGGAAAGGATCCCTCATCTCGAGCTAGGAGGCGGAAACGGGGCTCCCCTGGATGTGTGCGGGGCACCACGTGCTTCCCCTCGAGTGGAGACGGGTATGTCGGGGAACTTCTTGAGTTTCAGCAAGGGTGTGAAGGACCCTTTGGAAGTTCCAGTGGTTAGACGTGATTAGCCTCGAGACGCCTCAGCGGAAATGGGCCTCATCGCGCCTGGAGGGCAAAACCTCCTGGATTTTCTCGAGTTGCGGCAGGTGCTCTCGACTTACGACGGGGACCTCAGGGACCCGCTCTGGTGGCCTCAGGAAAATGCCAGTCCCCATGCGAGTTCCTCGGGGGCCTCTCGGGATTCCTCTCCCGTCGATGCCGGGGCCTAAGACCTTGTGTGGAGTCGGGGCCGGATCCTGAGGATTCCTCTCCAGTGCTGACATGGATCTTGGGGTACTTCTGGAGTCTCCCCAGGGGAGTCAGTCCTCGTCTCGAATGCGGGCATGCACTTGCCCTTTCCTCCAGAGCGGTAGCAGCAGTGTCACGCAGTCCGCCGCGTGGATCAAAGAATGTATGGTTTTCCCTCGAGTCTTTCCCACGAGGCTTTCCCACAGGGCTGTCCCACGTGCACACGTGGTGGGAGTCGATCCTCGGCTTGAACGTCAAGGCAGTGCAGGGAAAACAGGTTCCTCTGGAATGGACTGACACATCTGGGTGACTCTTGGAATGGTGGCATGACCCTGGAGTTCCTCTCGCCTTTCCTGTGGAGAGCGCCTCCTCTTGAGATGCGACGGGAACGCCGGGAATTCTTTCCCTACGAAACAGGGAAAGGATCCCTCATCTCGAGCTAGGAGGCGGAAACGGGGCTCCCCTGGATGTGTGCGGGACCCCACGTGCTTCCTCTGGAGTGGAGACGGGTATGTCTGGGAACTTCTTGAGTTGCAGCAATGGTGTGAAGGACCCTTTGGAAGTTCCAGTGGTTAGATGTGATTGGCCTCGAGAAGCCTCAGCGGAAATGGGCCTCATCTCGCCTGGAGGGCAAAACCCCCTGGATTTTCTCGAGTTGCGGCAGGTGCTCTCGACTTACGACGGGGACCTCAGGGACCCGCTCTGGTGGCCTCAGGAAAGGCCAGTCCCCATGCGAGTTCCTCGGGGGCCTCTCGGGATTCCTCTCCCGTCGATGCCGGGGCCTAAGACCTTGTGTGGAGTCGGGGCCGGAACCTGAGGATTCCTCTCCAGTGCTGACATGGATCTTGGGGTACTTCTGGAGTCTCCCCAGGGGAGTCAGTCCTAGTCTCGAATGCGGGCATGCACTTGCGCTTTCCTCAAGAGCGGTAGCAGCAGTGTCACGCAGTCCGCCGCGTGGATCAAAGGATCTATGGTTTTCCCTCGAGTCTTTCCCACGAGGCTTTCCCACGAGGCTTTCCCACAGGGCTGTCCCACGTGCACACGTGGTAGGAGTCGAATCTCTGCTTGAACGTCAAGGCAGTGCAGGGAAAACAGGTTCCTCTGAAATGGACTGAAACATCTGGGGGACTCTTGGAATGGTGGCACGACCCTGGAGTTCCTCTCGCCTTTCCTGTGGAGAGCGCCTCCTCTTGAGATGCGACGGGAACGCCGGGAATACTTTCCCTACGAAACAGGGAAAGGATCCCTCATCTCGAGCTAGGAGGCGGAAACGGGGCTCCCCTGGATGTGTGCGGGACCCCACGGGCTTCCTCTCGAGTGGAGACGGGTATGTCGGGGAACTTCTTGAGTTGCAGCAAGGGTGTGAAGGACCCTTTGGAAGTTCCAGTGGTTAGATGTGATTGGCCTCGAGAAGCCTCAGCGGAAATGGGCCTCATCTCGCCTGGAGGGCAAAACCTCCTGGATTTTCTCGAGTTGCGGCAGGTGCTCTCGACTTACGACGGGGACCTCAGGGACCCGCTCTGGTGGCCTCAGGAAAGGCCAGTCCCCATGCGAGTTCCTCGGGGGCGTCTCGGGATTCCTCTCCCGTCGATGCCGGGGCCTAAGACCTTGTGTGGAGTCGGGGCCGGAACCTGAGGATTCCTCTCCAGTGCTGACATGGATCTTGGGGTACTTCTGGAGTCTCCCCAGGGGAGTCAGTCCTCGTCTCGAATGCGGGCATGCACTTGCGCTTTCCTCCAGAGCGGTAGCAGCAGTGTCACGCACTCCGCCGCGTGGATCAAAGGATCTATGGTTTTCCCTCGAGTCTTTCCCACGAGGCTTTCCCACGAGGCTTTCCCACAGGGCTGTCCCACGTGCACACGTAGTGGGACTCGATCCTCGGCTTGAACGTCAAGGCAGTGCAGGGAAAACAGTTTCCTCTGGAATGGACTGACACATCTGGGGGACTCTTGGAATAGTGGCACTACCCTGGAGTTCCTCTCGCCGTTCCTGTGGAGAGCGCCTCCTCTTGAGATGCGACGGGAACGCCGGGAATTCTTTCCCTACGAAACAGGGAAAGGATCCCTCATCTCGAGCTAGGAGGCGGAAACGGGGCTCCCCTGGATGTGTGCGGGACCCACGTGCTTCCTCTCGAGTGGAGACGGGTATGTCGGGGAACTTCTTGAGTTGCAGCAATGGTGTGAAGGACCCTTTGGAAGTTCCAGTGGTTAGATGTGATTGGCCTCGAGAAGCCTCAGCGGAAATGGGCCTCATCTCGCCTGGAGGGCAAAACCTCCTGGATTTTCTCGAGTTGCGGCAGGTGCTCTCGACTTACGACGGGGACCTGAGGGACCCGCTCTGGTGGCCTCAGGAAAGGCCAGTCCCCATGCGAGTTCCTCGGGGGCCTCTCGGGATTCCTCTCCCGTCGATGCCGGGGCCTAAGACCTTCTGTGGAGTCGGGGCCGGAACCTGAGGATTCCTCTCCAGTGCTTACATGGATCTTGGGGTACTTCTGGAGTCTCCCCAGGGGAGTCAGTCCTCGTCTCGAATGCGGGCATGCACTTGCGCTTTCCTCCAGAGCGGTAGCAGCAGTGTCACGCATTCCGCCGCGTGGATCAAAGGATCTATGGTTTTCCCTCGAGTCTTTCCCACGAGGCTTTCCCACGAGGCTTTCCCAGAGGGCTGTCCCACGTGCACACGTGGTGGGAGTCGATCCTCGGCTTGAACGTCAAGGCAGTGCAGGGAAAACAGGTTCCTCTGGAATGGACTGACACATCTGGGGGACTCTTGGAATGGTGGCACGACCCTGGAGTTCCTCTCGCCTTTCCTGTGGAGAGCGCCTCCTCTTGAGATGCGACGGGAACGCTGGGAATTCTTTCCCTACGAAACAGGGAAAGGATCCCTCATCTCGAGCTAGGAGGCGGAAACGGGGCTCCGCTGGATGTGTGCCGGACCCCACGTGCTTCCTCTCGAGTGGAGACGGGTATGTCTGGGAACTTCTTGAGTTGCAGCAATGGTGTGAAGGACCCTTTGGAAGTTCCAGTGGTTAGATGTGATTGGCCTCGAGAAGCCTCAGCGGAAATGGGCCTCATCTCGCCTGGAGGGCAAAACCCCCTGGATTTTCTCGAGTTGCGGCAGGTGCTCTCGACTTACGACGGGGACCTCAGGGACCCGCTCTGGTGGCCTCAGGAAAGGCCAGTCCCCATGCGAGTTCCTCGGGGGCCTCTCGGGATTCCTCTCCCGTCGATGCCGGGGCCTAAGACCTTGTGTGGAGTCGGGGCCGGAACCTGAGGATTCCTCTCCAGTGCTGACATGGATCTTGGGGTACTTCTGGAGTCTCCCCAGGGGAGTCAGTCCTAGTCTCGAATGCGGGCATGCACTTGCGCTTTCCTCAAGAGCGGTAGCAGCAGTGTCACGCAGTCCGCCGCGTGGATCAAAGGATCTATGGTTTTCCCTCGAGTCTTTCCCACGAGGCTTTCCCACGAGGCTTTCCCACAGGGCTGTCCCACGTGCACACGTGGTAGGAGTCGATCCTCTGCTTGAACGTCAAGGCAGTGCAGGGAAAACAGGTTCCTCTGGAATGGACTGAAACATCTGGGGGACTCTTGGAATGGTGGCACGACCCTGGAGTTCCTCTCGCCTTTCCTGTGGAGAGCGCCTCCTCTTGAGATGCGACGGGAACGCCGGGAATACTTTCCCTACGAAACAGGGAAAGGATCCCTCATCTCGAGCTAGGAGGCGGAAACGGGGCTCCCCTGGATGTGTGCGGGACCCCACGGGCTTCCTCTCGAGTGGAGACGGGTATGTCGGGGAACTTCTTGAGTTGCAGCAAGGGTGTGAAGGACCCTTTGGAAGTTCCAGTGGTTAGATGTGATTGGCCTCGAGAAGCCTCAGCGGAAATGGGCCTCATCTCGCCTGGAGGGCAAAACCTCCTGGATTTTCTCGAGTTGCGGCAGGTGCTCTCGACTTACGACGGGGACCTCAGGGACCCGCTCTGGTGGCCTCAGGAAAGGCCAGTCCCCATGCGAGTTCCTCGGGGGCGTCTCGGGATTCCTCTCCCGTCGATGCCGGGGCCTAAGACCTTGTGTGGAGTCGGGGCCGGAACCTGAGGATTCCTCTCCAGTGCTGACATGGATCTTGGGGTACTTCTGGAGTCTCCCCAGGGGAGTCAGTCCTCGTCTCGAATGCGGGCATGCACTTGCGCTTTCCTCCAGAGCGGTAGCAGCAGTGTCACGCAGTCCGCCGCGTGGATCAAAGGATCTATGGTTTTCCCTCGAGTCTTTCCCACGAGGCTTTCCCACGAGGCTTTCCCACAGGGCTGTCCCACGTGCACACGTAGTGGGACTCGATCCTCGGCTTGAACGTCAAGGCAGTGCAGGGAAAACAGTTTCCTCTGGAATGGACTGACACATCTGGGGGACTCTTGGAATGGTGGCACTACCCTGGAGTTCCTCTCGCCGTTCCTGTGGAGAGCGCCTCCTCTTGAGATGCGACGGGAACGCCGGGAATTCTTTCCCTACGAAACAGGGAAAGGATCCCTCATCTCGAGCTAGGAGGCGGAAACGGGGCTCCCCTGGATGTGTGCGGGACCCACGTGCTTCCTCTCGTGGAGACGGGTATGTCGGGGAACTTCTTGAGTTGCAGCAATGGTGTGAAGGACCCTTTGGAAGTTCCAGTGGTTAGATGTGATTGGCCTCGAGAAGCCTCAGCGGAAATGGGCCTCATCTCGCCTGGAGGGCAAAACCTCCTGGATTTTCTCGAGTTGCGGCAGGTGCTCTCGACTTACGACGGGGACCTGAGGGACCCGCTCTGGTGGCCTCAGGAAAGGCCAGTCCCCATGCGAGTTCCTCGGGGGCCTCTCGGGATTCCTCTCCCGTCGATGCCGGGGCCTAAGACCTTCTGTGGAGTCGGGGCCGGAACCTGAGGATTCCTCTCCAGTGCTTACATGGATCTTGGGGTACTTCTGGAGTCTCCCCAGGGGAGTCAGTCCTCGTCTCGAATGCGGGCATGCACTTGCGCTTTCCTCCAGAGCGGTAGCAGCAGTGTCACGCATTCCGCCGCGTGGATCAAAGGATCTATGGTTTTCCCTCGAGTCTTTCCCACGAGGCTTTCCCACGAGGCTTTCCCAGAGGGCTGTCCCACGTGCACACGTGGTGGGAGTCGATCCTCGGCTTGAACGTCAAGGCAGTGCAGGGAAAACAGGTTCCTCTGGAATGGACTGACACATCTGGGGGACTCTTGGAATGGTGGCACGACCCTGGAGTTCCTCTCGCCTTTCCTGTGGAGAGCGCCTCCTCTTGAGATGCGACGGGAACGCCGGGAATTCTTTCCCTACGAAACAGGGAAAGGATCCCTCATCTCGAGCTAGGAGGCGGAAACGGGGCTCCGCTGGATGTGTGCGGGACACCACGTGCTTCCTCTCGAGTGGAGACTGGTATGTCGGGGAACTTCTTGAGTTGCAGCAATGGTGTGAAGGACCCTTTGGAAGTTCCAGTGGTTAGATGTGATTAGCCTCGAGAAGCCTCAGCGGAAATGGGCCTCATCTCGCCTGGAGGGCAAAACCTCCTGGATTTTCTCGAGTTGCGGCAGGTGCTCTCGACTTACGACGGGGACCTCAGGGACCCGCTCTGGTGGCCTCAGGAAAGGCCAGTCCCCATGCGAGTTCCTCGGGGGCCTCTCAGGATTCCTCTCCGGTCGATTCCGGGGCCTAAGACCTTGTGTGGATTCGGGGCCGGAACCTGAGGATTCCTCTCCAGTGCTGACATGGAACTTGGGGTACTTCTGGAGTCTCCCCAGGGGAGTCAGTCCTCGTCTCGAATGCGGGCATGCACTTGTGCTTTCCTCCAGAGCGTTAGCAGCAGTGTCACGCACTCCGCCGCGTGGATCAAAGGATCTATGGTTTTCCCTCGAGTCTTTCCCACGAGGCTTTCCCACGAGGCTTTCCCACAGGGCTGTCCCACGTGCACACGTGGTGGGAGTCGATCCTCGGCTTGAACGTCAAGGCAGTGCAGGGAAAACAGGTTCCTCTGGAATGGACTGACACATCTGGGGGACTCTTGGAATGGTGGCACGACCCTGGAGTTCCTCTCGCCTTTCCTGTGGAGAGCGCCTCCTCTTGAGATGCGACGGGAACGCCGGGAATTCTTTCCCTACGAAACAGGGAAAGGATCCCTCATCTCGAGCTAGGAGGCGGAAACGGGGCTCCCCTGGATGTGTGCGGGACCCACGTGCTTCCTCTCGAGTGGAGACGGGTATGTCGGGGAACTTCTTGAGTTGCAGCAATGGTGTGAAGGACCCTTTGGAAGTTCCAGTGGTTAGATGTGATTGGCCTCGAGAAGCCTCAGCGGAAATGGGCCTCATCTCGCCTGGAGGGCAAAACCTCCTGGATTTTCTCGAGTTGCGGCAGGTGCTCTCGACTTACGACGGGGATCTCAGGGACCCGCTCTGGTGGCCTCAGGAAAGGCCAGTCCCCATGCGAGTTCCTCGGGGGCCTCTCGGGATTCCTCTCCCGTCGATGCCGGGGCCTAAGACCTTGTGTGGAGTCGGGGCCGGAACCTGAGGATTCCTCTCCAGTGCTGACATGGATCTTGGGGTACTTCTGGAGTCTCCCCAGGGGAGTCAGTCCTCGTCTCGAATGCGGGCATGCACTTGCGCTTTCCTCCAGAGCGGTAGCAGCAGTGTCACGCAGTCCGCCGCGTGGATCAAAGGATCTATGGTTTTCCCTCGAGTCTTTCCCACGAGGCTTTCCCACGAGGCTTTCCCACAGGGCTGTCCCACGTGCACACGTGGTGGGAGTCGATCCTCGGCTTGAACGTCAAGGCAGTGCAGGGAAAACAGGTTCCTCTGGAATGGACTGACACATCTGGGGGACTCTTGGAATGGTGGCACGACCCTGGAGTTCCTCTCGCCTTTCCTGTGGAGAGCGCCTCCTCGTGAGATGCGACGGGAACGCCGGGAATTCTTTCCCTACGAAACAGGGAAAGGATCCCTCATCTCGAGCTAGGAGGCGGAAACGGGGCTCCCCTGGATGTGTGCGGGACCCCACGTGCTTTTTCTCGAGTGGAGACGGGTATGTCGGGGAACTTCTTGAGTTGCAGCATTGGTGTGAAGGACCCTTTGGAAGTTCCAGTGGTTAGATGTGATTGGCCTCGAGAAGCCTCAGCGGAAATGGGCCTCATCTCGCCTGGAGGGCAAAACCTCCTGGATTTTCTCGAGTTGCGGCAGGTGCTCTCGACTTACGACGGGGACCTCAGGGACCCGCTCTGGTGGCCTCAGGAAAGGCCCGTCCCCATGCGAGTTCCTCGGGGGCCTCTCGGGATTCCTCTCCCGTCGATGCCGGGGCCTAAGACCTTGTGTGGAGTCGGGGCCGGAACCTGAGGATTCCTCTCCAGTGTTGACATGGATCTTGGCGTACTTCTGGAGTCTCCCCAGGGGAGGCAGTCCTCGTCTCGAATGCCGGCATGCACTTGCGCTTTCCTCCAGAGCGGTAGCAGCAGTGTCACGCAGTCCGCCGCGTGGATCAAAGGATCTATGGTTTTCCCTCGAGTCTTTCCCACGAGGCTTTCCCACGAGGCTTTCCCACAGGGCTGTCCCACGTGCACACGTGGTGGGAGTCGATCCTCGGCTTGAACGTCAAGGCAGTGCAGGGAAAACAGGTTCCTCTGGAATGGACTGACACATCTGGGGGTCTCTTGGAATGGTGGCACGACAATGGAGTTCCTCTCGCCTTTCCTGTGGAGAGCGCCTCCTCTTGAGATGCGACGGGAACACCGGGAATTCTTTCCCTATGAAACAGGGAAAGGATCCCTCATCTCGAGCTAGGAGGCGGAAACGGGGCTCCCCTGGATGTGTGCGGGACCCCACGTGCTTTCTCTCGAGTGGAGACGGGTATGTCGGGGAACTTCTTGAGTTGCAGCAAGGGTGTGAAGGACCCTTTGGAAGTTCCAGTGGTTACATGTGATTGGCCTCGAGAAGCCTCAGCGGAAATGGGCCTCATCTCGCCTGGAGGGCAAAACCTCCTGGATTTTCTCGAGTTGCGACAGGTGCTCTCGACTTACGACGGGGACCTCAGGGACCCGCTCTGGTGGCCTCAGGAAAGGCCAGTCCCCATGCGAGTTCCTCGGGGGCCTCTCGGGATTCCTCTCCCGTCGATGCCGGTCCCAAAGACCTTGTGTGGAGTCGGGGCCGGAACCTGAGGATTCCTCTCCAGTGGTGACATGGATCTTGGGGTACTTCTGGAGTCTCCCCAGGGGAGTCAGTCCTCGTCTCGAATGCGGGCATGCACTTGCGCTTTCCTCCAGAGCGGTAGCAGCAGTGTCACGCAGTACGCCGCGTGGATCAAAGGATCTATGGTTTTCCCTCGAGTCTTTCCCACGAGGCTTTCCCACGAGGCTTTCCCACAGGGCTGTCGCACGTGCACACGTGGTGGGAGTCGATCCTCGGCTTGAACGTCAAGGCAGTGCAGGGAAAACAGGTTCCTCTGGAATGGACTGACACATCTGGGGGACTCTTGGAATGGTGTCACGACCCTGGAGTTCCTCTCGCCTTTCCTGAGGAGAGCGCCTCCTCTTGAGATGCGACGGCAACGCCGGGAATTCTTTCCCTACCAAACAGGGAAAGGATCCCTCATCTCGAGCTAGGAGGCGGAAACAGGGCTCCCCTGGATGTGTGCGGGACCCCACGTGCTTCCTCTCGAGTGGAGACGGGTATGTCGGGGAACTTCTTGAGTTGCAGCAATGGTGTGAAGGACCCTTTGGAAGTTCCAGTGGTTAGATGTGATTGGCCTCGAGAAACCTCAGGGGAAATGGGCCTCATCTCGCCTGGAGGGCAAAACCTCCTGGATTTTCTCGAGTTGCGGCAGGTGCTCTCGACTTACGACGGGGACCTCAGGGACCCGCTCTGGTGGCCTCAGGAAAGGCCAGTCCCCATGCGAGTTCCTCGGGGGCCTCTCGGGATTCCTCTCCCGTCGATGCCGGGGCCTAAGACCTTGTGTGGAGTCGGGGCCGGAACCTGAGGATTCCTCTCCAGTGCGGACATGGATCTTGGGGTACTTCTGGAGTCTCCCCAGGGGAGTCAGTCCTCGTCTCGAATGCGGGCATGCACTTGCGCTTTCCTCCAGAGCGGTAGCAGCAGTGTCACGCAGTCCGCCGCGTGGATCAAAGGATCTATGGTTTTCCCTCGAGTCTTTCCCACGAGGCTTTCCCACGAGGCTTTCCCACAGGGCTGTCCCACGTGCACACGTGGTGGGAGTCGATCCTCGGCTTGAACGTCAAGGCAGTGCAGGGAAAACAGGTTCCTCTGGAATGGACTGACACATCTGGGGGACTCTTGGAATGGTGTCACGACCCTGGAGTTCCTCTCGCCTTTCCTGTGGAGAGCGCCTCCTCTTGAGATGCGACGGGAACGCCGGGAATTCTTTCCCTACGAAACAGGGAAAGGATCCCTCATGTCGAGCTAGGAGGCGGAAACGGGGCTCCCGTGGATGTGTGCGGGACCCCACGTGCTTCCTCTCGAGTGGTACGGGTATGTCGGGGAACTTCTTGAGTTGCAGCAAGGGTGTGAAGGACCCTTTGGAAGTTCCAGTGGTTACATGTGATTGGTCTCGAGAAGCCTCAGCGGAAATGGGCCTCATCTCGCCTGGAGGGCAAAACCTCCTGGATTTTCTCGAGTTGCGGCAGGTGCTCTCGACTTACGACGGGGACCTCAGGGACCCGCTCTGGTGGCCTCAGGAAAGGCCAGTCCCCATGGGAGTTCCTCGGGGGCCTCTCGGGATTCCTCTCCCGTCGATGCCTGGGCCTAAGACCTTGTGTGGAGTCGGGGCCGGAACCTGAGGATTCCTCTCCAGTGCTGACATGGATCTTGGGGTACTTCTGGAGTCTCCCCAGGGGAGTCAGTCCTCGTCTCGAATGCGGGCATGCACTTGCGCTTTCCTCCAAAGCGGTAGCAGCAGTGTCACGCAGTCCGACACGTGGATCACAGGATCTATGGTTTTCCCTCGAGTCTTTCCCACGAGGCTTTCCCACGAGGCTTTCCCACAGGGCTGTCCCACGTGCACACGTGGTGGGAGTCGATCCTCGGCTTGAACGTCAAGGCAGTGCAGGGAAAACAGGTTCCTCTGGAATGGACTGACACATCTGGGGGACTCTTGGAATGGTGGCACGACCCTGGCGTTCCTCTCGCCTTTCCTGAGGAGAGCGCCTCCTCTTGAGATGCGACGGCAACGCCGGGAATTCTTTCCCTACCAAACAGGGAAAGGATCCCTCATCTCGAGGTAGGAGGCGGAAACGGGGCTCCCCTGGATGTGTGCGGGACCCCACGTGCTTCCTCTCGAGTGGAGACGGGTATGTCGGGGAACTTCTTGAGTTGCAGCAAGGGTGTGAAGGACCCATTTGAAGTTCCAGTGGTTAGATGTGATTGGCCTCGAGAAGCCTCAGCGTAAATGGGCCTCATCTCGCCTGGAGGGCAAAACCTCCTGGATTTTCTCGAGTTGCGGCAGGTGCTCTCGACTTACGACGGGGACCTCAGGGACCCGCTCTGGTGGCCTCAGGAAATGCCAGTCCCCATGCCAGTTCCTCGGGGGCGTCTCGGGATTCCTCTCCCGTCGATGACGGGGCCTAAGACCTTGTGTGGAGTCGGGGCCGGAACCTGAGGATTCCTCTCCAGTGCTGACATGGATCTTGGGGTACTTCTGGAGTCTCCCCAGGGGAGTCAGTCCTCGTCTCGAATGCGGGCATGCACTTGCGCTTTCCTCCAGAGCGGTAGCAGCAGTGTCACGCATTTCGCCGCGTGGATCAAAGGATGTATGGTTTTCCCTCGAGTCTTTCCCACGAGGCTTTCCCACGAGGCTTTCCCACAGGGCTGTCCCACGTGCACACGTGGTGGGAGTCGATCCTCGGCTTGAACGTCAAGGCAGTGCAGGGAAAACAGGTTCCTCTGGAATGGACTGACACATCTGGGGGACTCTTGGAATGGTGGCACGACCCTGGAGTTCCTCTCGCCTTTCCTGTGGAGAGCGCCTCCTCTTGAGATGCGACGGGAACGCCGGGAATTCTTTCCCTACGAAACAGGGAAAGGATCCCTCATCTCGAGCTAGGAGGCGGAAACGGGGCTCCCCTGGATGTGTGCGGAACACCACGTGCTTCCTATCGAGTGGAGACGGGTATGTCGGGGAACTTCTTGAGTTGCAGCAATGGTGTGAAGGACCCTTTGGAAGTTCCAGTGGTTATATGTGATTGGCCTCGAGAAGCCTCAGCGGAAATGGACCTCATCTCGCCTGGAGGGCAAAACCTCCTGGATTTTCTCGAGTTGCGGCAGGTGCTCTCGACTTACGACGGGGACCTCAGGGACCCGCTCTGGTGGCCTCAGGAAAGGCCAGTCCCCATTCGAGTTCCTCGGGGGCCTCTCGGGATTCCTCTCCCGTCGATGCCGGGGCCTAAGACCTTGTGTGGAGTCGGGGCCGGAACCTGAGGATTCCTCTCCAGTGCTGACATGGATCTTGGGGTACTTCTGGAGTCTCCCCAGGGGAGTCAGTCCTCGTCTCGAATGCGGGCATGCACTTGCGCTTTCCTCCAGAGCGGTAGCAGCAGTGTCACGCAGTCCGCCGCGTGGATCAAAGGATCTATGGTTTTCCCTCGAGTCTTTCCCACGAGGCTTTCCCACGAGGCTTTCCCGCAGGGCTGTCCCACGTGCACACGTGGTGGGAGTCGATCCTCGGCTTGAACGTCAAGGCAGTGCAGGGAAAACAGGTTCCTCTGGAATGGACTGACACATCTGGGGGACTCTTGGAATGGTGGCACGACCCTGGAGTTCCTCTCGCCTTTCCTGTGGAGAGCGCCTCCTCTTGAGATGCGACGGGAACGCCGGGAATTCTTTCCCTACGAAACAGGGAAAGGATCCCTCATCTCGAGCTAGGAGGCGGAAACGGGGCTCCCCTGGATGTGTGCGGGACCCCACGTGCTTCCTCTCGAGTGGAGACGGGTATGTCGGGGAACTTCTTGAGTTGCAGCAAGGGTGTGAATTACCCTTTGGAAGTTCCATTGGTTAGATGTGATTGGCCTCGAGAAGCCTCAGCGGAAATGGGCCTCATCTCGCCTGAAGGGCAAAACCTCGTGGATTTTCTCGAGTTGCGGCAGGTGCTCTCGACTAACGACGGGGACCTCAGGGACCCGCTCTGGTGGCCTCAGGAAAGGCCAGTCCCCATGCGAGTTCCTCGAGGGCCTCTCGGGATTCCTCTCCCTTCGATGCCGGGGCCTAAGACCTTGTGTGGAGTCGGGGCCGGAACCTGAGGATTCCTCTCCAGTGCTGACATGGATCTTGGGGTACTTCTGGAGTCTCCCCAGGGGTTCAGTCCTCGTCTCGAATGCGGGCATGCACTTGCGCTTTCCTCCAGAGCGGTAGCGGCAGTGTCACGCAGTCCGCCGCGTGGATCAAAGGATGTATGGTTTTCCCTCGAGTCTTTCCCACGAGGCTTTCCCACGAGGCTTTCCCACAGGGCTGTCCCACGTGCACACGTGGTGGGAGTCGATCCTCGGCTTGAACGTCAAGGCAGTGCAGGGAAAACAGGTTCCTCTGGAATGGACTGACACATCTGGGGGACTCTTGGAATGGTGGCACGACCCTGGAGTTCCTCTCGCCTTTCCTGTGGAGAGCGCCTCCTCTTGAGATGCGACGGCAACGCCGGGAATTCTTTCCCTACGAAACAGGGAAAGGATCCCTCATCTCGAGCTAGGAGGCGGAAACGGGGCTCCCCTGGATGTGTGCGGGACACCACGTGCTTCCTATCGAGTGGAGACGGGTATGTCGGGGAACTTCTTGAGTTGCAGCAATGGTGTGAAGGACCCTTTGGAAGTTCCAGTGGTTAGATGTGATTGGCCTCGAGAAGCCTCAGCGGAAATGGGCCTCATCTCGCCTGGAGGGCAAAACCTCCTGGATTTTCTCGAGTTTCGGCAGGTGCTCTCGACCTACGACGGGGACCTCAGGGACCCGCTCTGGTGGCCTCAGGAAAGGCCAGTCCCCATGCGAGTTCCTCGGGGGCCTCTCGGGATTCCTCTCCCGTCGATGCCGGGGCCTAAGACCTTGTGTGGAGTCGGGGCCGGAACCTGAGGATTCCTCTCCAGTGCTGACATGGGTCTTGGGGTACTTCTGGAGTCTCCCCAGGGGAGTCAGTCCTCGTCTCGAATGCGGGCATGCACTTGCGCTTTCCTCCAGAGCGGTAGCAGCAGTGTCACGCAGTCCGCCGCGTGGATCAAAGGATCTATGGTTTTCCCTCGAGTCTTTCCCACGAGGCTTTCCCACGAGGCTTTCCCACAGGGCTGTCCCACGTGCACACGTGGTAGGAGTCGATCCTTGGCTTGAACGTCAAGGCAGTGCAGGGAAAACAGGTTCCTCTGGAATGGACTGACACATCTGGGGGACTCTTGGAATGGTGGCACGACCCTGGAGTTCCTCTCGCCTTTCCTGTGGAGAGCGCCTCCTCTTGAGATGCGACGGGAACTCCGGGAATTCTTTCCCTACGAAACAGGGAAAGGATCCCTCATCTCGAGCTAGGAGGCGGAAACGGGGCTCCCCTGGATGTGTGCGGGACACCACGTGCTTCCTATCGAGTGGAGACGGGTATGTCGGGGAACTTCTTGAGTTGCAGCAATGGTGTGAAGGACCCTTTGGAAGTTCCAGTGGTTAGATGTGATTGGCCTCGAGAAGCCTCAGCGGAAATGGGCCTCATCTCGCCTGGAGGGCAAAACCTCCTGGATTTTCTCGAGTTGCGGCAGGTGCTCTCGACTTACGACGGGGACCTCAGGGACCCGCTCTGGTGGCCTCAGGAAAGGCCAGTCCCCATGCGAGTTCCTCGGGGGCCTCTCGGGATTCCTCTCCCGTCGATGCCGGGTTCTAAGACCTTGTGTGGAGTCGGGGCCGGAACCTGAGGATTCCTCTCCAGTGCTGACATGGATCTTGGGGTACTTCTGGAGTCTCCCCAGGGGAGACAGTCCTCGTCTCGAATGCGGGCATGCACTTGCGCTTTCCTCCAGAGCGGTAGCAGCAGTGTCACGCAGTCCGCCGTGTGGATCAAAGGATCTATGGTTTTCCCTCGAGTCTTTCCCACGAGGCTTTCCCACGAGGCTTTCCCACAGGGCTGTCCCACGTGCACACGTGGTGGGAGTCGATCCTCGGCTTGAACGTCAAGGCAGTGCAGGGAAAACAGGTTCCTCTGGAATGGACTGACACATCTGGGGGACTCTTGGAATGGTGGCACGACCCTGGAGTTCCTCTCGCCTTTCCTTTGGAGAGCGCCTCCTCTTGAGGTGCGACGGGAACGCCGGGAATTCTTTCCCTACGAAACAGGGATAGGATCCCTCATCTCGAGCTAGGTGGCGGAAACGGGGCTCCCCTGGATGTGTGCGGGACCCCACGTGCTTCCTCTCGAGTGGAGACGGGTATGTCGGGGAACTTCTTGAGTTGCAGCAAGGGTGTGAAGGACCCTTTGGAAGTTCCATTGGTTAGATGTAATTGGCCTCGAGAAGCCTCAGGGGAAATGGGCCTCATCTCGCCTGGAGGGCAAAACCTCCTGGATTTTCTCGAGTTGCGGCAGGTGCTCTCGACTAACGACGGGGACCTCAGGGACCCGCTCTGGTGGCCTCAGGAAAGGGCATTCCCCATGCGAGTTCTTCGGGGGCCTCTCGGGATTCCTCTCCCGTCGATGCCGGGGCCTAAGACCTTGTGTGGAGTCGGGGCCGGAACCTGTGGATTCCTCTCCAGTGCTGACATGGATCTTGGGGTACTTCTGGAGTCTCCCCAGGGGTTCAGTCCTCGTCTCGAATGCGGGCATGCACTTGCGCTTTCCTCCAGAGCGGTAGCAGCAGTGTCACGCAGTCCGCCCCGTGGATCAAAGGATCTATGGTTTTCCCTCGAGTCTTTCCCACGAGGCTTTCCCACGAGGTTTTCCCACAGGGCTGTCTCACGTGCACACGTGGTAGGAGTCGATCCTCGGCTTGAACGTCAAGGCAGTGCAGGGAAAACAGGTTCCTCTGGAATGGACTGACACATCTGGGGGACTCTTGGAATGGTGGCACGACCCTGGAGTTCCTCTCGCCTTTCCTGTGGAGAGCGCCTCCTCTTGAGATGCGACGGGAACGCCGGGAATTCTTTCCCTACGAAACAGGGAAAGGATCCCTCATCTCGAGCTAGGAGGCGGAAACGGGGCTCCCCTGGATGTGTGCGGGACACCACGTGCTTCCTATCGAGTGGAGACGGGTATGTCGGGGAACTTCTTGAGTTGCAGCAATGGTGTGAAGGACCCTTTGGAAGTTTCAGTGGTTAGATGTGATTGGCCTCGAGAAGCCTCAGCGGAAATGGGCCTCATCTCGCCTGGAGGGCAAAACCTCCTGGATTTTCTCGAGTTGCGGCAGGTGTTCTCGACTTACGACGGGAACCTCAGGGAACCGCTCTGGTGGCCTCAGGAAAGGCCAGTCCCCATGCGAGTTCCTCGGGGGCCTCTCGGGATACCTCTCCCGTCGATGCCGGGTTCTAAGACCTTGTGTGGAGTCGGGGCCGGAACCTGAGGATTCCTCTCCAGTGCTGACATGGATCTTGGGGTACTTCTGGAGTCTCCCCAGGGGAGTCAGTCCTCGTCTGGAATGCGGGCATGCACTTGCGCTTTCCTCCAGAGCGGTAGCAGCAGTGTCACGCAGTCCGCCGTGTGGATCAAAGGATCTATGGTTTTCCCTCGAGTCTTTCCCACGAGGCTTTCCCACGAGGCTTTCCCACAGGGCTGTCCCACGTGCACACGTGGTGGGAGTCGATCCTCGGCTTGAACGTCAAGGCAGTGCAGGGAAAACAGGTTCCTCTGGAATGGACTGACACATCTGGGGGACTCTTGGAATGGTGGCACGACCCTGGAGTTCCTCTCGCCTTTCCTGTGGAGAGCGCCTCCTCTTGAGATGCGACGGGAACGCCGGGAATTCTTTCCCTACGAAACAGGGAAAGGATCCCTCATCTCGAGCTAGGAGGCGGAAACGGGGCTCCCCTGGATGTGTGCGGGACCCCACGTGCTTCCTCTCGAGTGGAGACGGGTATGTCGGGGAACTTCTTGAGTTGCAGCAATGGTGTGAAGGACCCTTTGGAAGTTCCAGTGGTTAGATGTGATTGGCCTCGAGAAGCCTCAGCGGAAATGGGCCTCATCTCGCCTGGAGGGCAAAACCTCCTGGATTTTCTCGAGTTGCGGCAGGTGCTCTCGACTTACGACGGGGACCTCAGGGACCCGCTCTGGTGGCCTCAGGAAAGGCCAGTCCCCATGCGAGTTCCTCGGGGGCCTCTCGGGATTCCTCTCCCGTCGATGCCGGGTTCTAAGACCTTGTGTGGAGTCGGGGCCGGAACCTGAGGATTCCTCTCCAGTGCTGACATGGATCTTGGGGTACTTCTGGAGTCTCCCCAGGGAAGTCAGTCCTCGTCTCGAATGCGGGCATGCACTTGCGCTTTCCTCCAGAGCGGTAGCAGCAGTGTCACGCAGTCCGCCGCGTGGATCAAAGGATCTATGGTTTTCCCTCGAGTCTTTCCCACGAGGCTTTCCCACGAGGCTTTCCCACAGGGCTGTCCCACGTGCACACGTGGTGGGAGTCGATCCTCGGCTTGAACGTCAAGGCAGTGCAGGGAAAACAGGTTCCTCTGGAATGGACTGACACATCTGGGGGACTCTTGGAATGGTGGCACGACCCTGGAGTTCCTCTCGCCTTTCCTGTGGAGAGCGCCTCCTCTTGAGATGTGACAGGAACGCCGGGAATTCTTTCCCTACGAAACAGGGAAAGGATCCCTCATCTCGAGCTAGGAGGCGGAAACGGGGCTCCCCTGGATGTGTGCGGGACCCCACGTGCTTCCTCTCGAGTGGAGACGGGTATGTCGGGGAACTTCTTGAGTTGCAGCAAGGGTGTGAAGGACCCTTTGGAAGTTCCAGTGGTTACATGTGATTGGCCTCGAGAAGCCTCAGCGGAAATGGGCCTCATCTCGCCTGGAGGGCAAAACCTCCTGGATTTTCTCGAGTTGCGGCAGGTGCTCTCGACTTACGATGGGGACCTCAGGGACCCGCTCTGGTGGCCTCAGGAAAGGCCAGTCCCCATTCGAGTTCCTCGGGGGCCTCTCGGGATTCCTCTCCCGTCGATGACGGGGCCTAAGACCTTGTGTGGAGTCGGGGCCGGAACCTGAGGATTCCTCTCCAGTGCTGATATGGATCTTGGCGTACTTCTGGAGTCTCCCCAGGGGAGTCAGTCCTCGTCTCGAATGCGGGCATGCACTTGCGCTTTCCTCCAGAGCGGTAGCAGCAGTGTCACGCAGTCCGCCGCGTGGATCAAAGGATCTATGGTTTTCCCTCGAGTCTTTCCCACGAGGCTTTCCCACGAGGCTTTCCCACAGGGCTGTCCCACGTGCACACGTGGTGGGAGTCGATCCTCGGCTTGAACGTCAAGGCAGTGCAGGGAAAACAGGTTCCTCTGGAATGGACTGACACATCTGGGGGACTCTTGGAATGGTGGCACGACCCTGGAGTTCCTCTCGCCTTTCCTTTGGAGAGCGCCTCCTCTTGAGGTGCGACGGAAACGCCGGGAATTCTTTCCCTACGAAACAGGGATAGGATCCCTCATCTCGAGCTAGGAGGCGGAAACGGGGCTCCCCTGGATGTGTGCGGGACCCCACGTGCTTCCTCTCGAGTGGAGACGGGTATGTCGGGGAACTTCTTGAGTTGCAGCAAGGGTGTGAATTACCCTTTGGAAGTTCCATTGGTTAGATGTGATTGGCCTCGAGAAGCCTCAGCGGAAATGGGCCTCATCTCGCCTGAAGGGCAAAACCTCCTGGATTTTCTCGAGTTGCGGCAGGTGCTCTCGACTTACGACGGGGACCTCAGGGACCCGCTCTGGTGGCCTCAGGAAAGGCCAGTCCCCATGCGAGTTCCTCGGGGGCCTCTCGGGATTCCTCTCCCGTCGATGCCGGGGCCTAAGACCTTGTGTGGAGTCGGGGCCGGAACCTGAGGATTCCTCTCCAGTGCTGACATGGATCTTGGGGTACTTCTGGAGTCTCCCCAGGGGTTCAGTCCTCGTCTCGAATGCGGGCATGCACTTGCGCTTTCCTCCAGAGCGGTAGCAGCAGTGTCACGCAGTCCGCCGCGTGGATCAAAGGATGTATGGTTTTCCCTCGAGGCTTTCCCACGAGGCTTTCCCACAGGGCTGTCCCACGTGCACACGTGGTGGGAGTCGATCCTCGGCTTGAACGTCAAGGCAGTGCAGGGAAAACAGGTTCCTCTGGAATGGACTGACACATCTGGGGGACTCTTGGAATGGTGTCACGACCCTGGAGTTCCTCTCGCCTTTCCTGAGGAGAGCGCCTCCTCTTGAGATGCGACGGCAACGCCGGGAATTCTTTCCCTACGAAACAGGGAAAGGATCCCTCATCTTCAGCTAGGAGGCGGAAACGGGGCTCCCCTGGATGTGTGCGGGACCCCACGTGCTTCCTCTCGAGTGGAGACGGGTATGTCGGGGAACTTCTTGAGTTGCAGCAATGGTGTGAAGGACCCTTTGGAAGTTCCAGTGGTTAGATGTGATTGGCCTCGAGAAGCCTCAGCGGAAATGGGCCTCATCTCGCCTGGAGGGCAAAACCTCCTGGATTTTCTCGAGTTGCGGCAGGTGCTCTCGACTTACGACGGGGACCTCAGGGACCCGCTCTGGTGGCCTCAGGAAAGGCCAGTCCCCATGCGAGTTCCTCGGGGGCGTCTCGGGATTCCTCTCCCGTCGATGACGGGGCCTAAGACCTTGTGTGGAGTCGGGGCCGGAACCTGAGGATTCCTCTCCAGTGCTGACATGGATCTTGGGGTACTTCTGGAGTCTCCCCAGGGGAGTCAGTCCTCGTCTCGAATGCGGGCATGCACTTGCGCTTTCCTCCAGAGCGGTAGCAGCAGTGTCACGCAGTCCGTCGCGTGGATCAAAGGATGTATGGTTTTCCCTCGAGTCTTTCCCACGAAGCTTTCCCACGAGGCTTTCCCACGAGGCTTTCCCACAGGGCTGTCCACGTGCACACGTGGTGGGAGTCGATCCTCGGCTTGAACGTCAAGGCAGTGCAGGGAAAACAGGTTCCTCTGGAATGGACTGACACATCTGGGGGACTCTTGGAATGGTGTCACGACCCTGGAGTTCCTCTCGCCTTTCCTGTGGAGAGCGCCTCCTCTTGAGATGCGACGGGAACGCCGGGAATTCTTTCCCTACGAAACAGGGAAAGCATCCCTCATCTCGAGCTAGGAGGCGGAAACGGGGCTCCACTGGATGTGTGCGGAACACCACGTGCTTCCTATCGAGTGGAGACGGGTATGTCGGGGAACTTCTTGAGTTGCAGCAATGTTGTGAAGGACCCTTTGGAAGTTCCAGTGGTTAGATGTGATTGGCCTCGAGAAGCCTCAGCGGAAATGGGCCTCATCTCGCCTGGAGGGCAAAACCTCCTGGATTTTCTCGAGTTGCGGCAGGTGCTCTCGACTTACGACGGGGACCTCAGGGACCCGCTCTGGTGGCCTCAGGAAAGGCCAGTCCCCATGCGAGTTCCTCGGGGGCCTCTCGGGATTCCTCTCCCGTCGATGCCGGGGCCTAAGACCTTGTGTGGAGTCGGGGCCGGAACCTGAGGATTCCTCTCCAGTGCTGACATGGATCTTGGTGTACTTCTGGAGTCTCCCCAGGGGAGTCAGTCCTCGTCTCGAATGCGGGCATGCACTTGCGCTTTCCTCCAGAGCGGTAGCAGCAGTGTCACGCAGTCCGCCGTGTGGATCAAAGGATCTATGGTTTTCCCTCGAGTCTTTCCCACGAGGCTTTCCCACGAGGCTTTCCCACAGGGCTGTCCCACGTGCACACGTGGTGGGAGTCGATCCTCGGCTTGAACGTCAAGGCAGTGCAGGGAAAACAGGTTCCTCTGGAATGGACTGACACATCTGGGGGACTCTTGGAATGGTGGCACGACCCTGGAGTTCCTCTCGCCTTTCCTGTGGAGAGCGCCTCCTCTTGAGATGTGACGGGAACGCCGGGAATTCTTTCCCTACGAAACAGGGAAAGGATCCCTCATCTCGAGCTAGGAGGCGGAAACGGGGCTCCCCTGGATGTGTGCGGGACCCCACGTGCTTCCTCTCGAGTGGAGACGGGTATGTCGGGGAACTTCTTGAGTTGCAGCAAGGGTGTGAAGGACCCTTTGGAAGTTCCAGTGGTTACATGTGATTGGCCTCGAGAAGCCTCAGCGGAAATGGGCCTCATCTTGCCTGGAGGGCAAAACCTCCTGGATTTTCTCGAGTTGCTGCAGGTGCTCTCGACTTACGACGGGGACCTCAGGGACCCGCTCTGGTGGCCTCAGGAAAGGCCGGTCCCCATGCGAGTTCCTCGGGGGCCTCTCGGGATTCCTCTCCCGTCGATGCCGGGGCCTAAGACCTTGTGTGGAGTCGGGGCCGGAACCTGAGGATTCCTCTCCAGTGCTGACATGGATCTTGGGGTACTTCTGGAGTCTCCCCAGGGGAGTCAGTCCTCGTCTCGAATGCGGGCATGCACTTGCGCTTTCCTCCAGAGCGGTAGCAGCAGTGTCACGCAGTCCGCCGCGTGGATCAAAGGATCTATGGTTTTCCCTCGAGTCTTTCCCACGAGGCTTTCCCACGAGGCTTTCCCACAGGGCTGTCCCACGTGCACACGTGGTGGGAGTCGATCCTCGGCTTGAACGTCAAGGCAGTGCAGGGAAAACAGGTTCCTCTGGAATGGACTGACACATCTGGGGGACTCTTGGAATGGTGGCACGACCCTGGAGTTCCTCTCGCCTTTCCTGTGGAGAGCGCCTCCTCTTGAGATGCGACGGGAACGCCGGGAATTCTTTCCCTACGAAACAGGGAAAGGATCCCTCATCTCGAGCTAGGAGGCGGAAACGGGGCTCCCCTGGATGTGTGCGGGACCCCACGTGCTCCCTCTCGAGTGGAGACGGGTATGTCGGGGAACTTCTTGAGTTGCAGCAATGGTGTGAAGGACCCTTTGGAAGTTCCAGTGGTTAGATGTGATTGGCCTCGAGAAGCCTCAGCGGAAATGGGCCTCATCTCGCCTGGAGGGCAAAACCTCCTGGATTTTCTCGAGTTGCGGCAGGTGCTCTCGACTTACGACGGGGACCTCAGGGACCCGCTCTGGTGGCCTGAGGAAAGGCCAGTCCCCATGCGAGTTCCTCGGGGACATCTCGGGATTCCTCTCCCGTCGATGCCGGGGCCTAAGACCTTGTGTGGAGTCGGGGCC
Organism: Ovis canadensis; assembly: GCF_042477335.2. Taxonomy (NCBI): domain Eukaryota; kingdom Metazoa; phylum Chordata; class Mammalia; order Artiodactyla; family Bovidae; genus Ovis; species Ovis canadensis. Next base: position 9,264,285 of record NC_091252.1, read on the forward strand.
GGAACATGAGGATTCCTCTCCAGTGCTGACATGGATCTTGCGGTACTTCTGGAGTCTCCCCAGGGGAGTCAGTCCTCGTCTCGAATGCGGGCATGCACTTGCGCTTTCCTCCAGAGCGGTAGCAGCAGTGTCACGCAGTCCGCCGCGTGGATCAAAGGATCTATGGTTTTCCCTCGAGTCTTTCCCACGAGGCTTTCCCACGAGGCTTTCCCACAGGGCTGTCCCACGTGCACACGTGGTGGGAGTCGATCCTCGGCTTGAACGTCAAGGCAGTGCAGGGAAAACAGTTTCCTCTGGAATGGACTGACACATCTGGGGGACTCTTGGAATGGTGGCACGACCCTGGAGTTCCTCTCGCCTTTCCTGTGGAGAGCGCCTCCTCTTGAGATGCGACGGGAACGCCGGGAATTCTTTCCCTACGAAACAGGGAAAGGATCCCTCATCTCGAGCTAGGAGGCGGAAACGGGGCTCCCCTGGATGTGTGCGGGACACCACGTGCTTCCTATCGAGTGGAGACGGGTATGTCGGGGAACTTCTTGAGTTGCAGCAAGGGTGTGAAGGACCCTTTGGAAGTTCCTGTGGTTAGACGTGATTGGCCTCGAGAAGCCTCAGCGGAAATGGGCCTCATCTCGCCTGGAAGGCAAAACCTCCTGGATATTCTCGAGTTGCGGCAGGTGCTCTCGACTTACGACGGGGACCTCAGGGACCCGCTCTGGTGGCCTCAGGAAAGGCCAGTCCCCATGCGAGTTCCTCGGGGGCCTCTCGGGATTCCTCTCCCGTCGATGCCGGGGCCTAAGACCTTGTGTGGAGTCGGGGCCGGAACCTGAGGATTCCTCTCCAGTGCTGACATGGATCTTGGGGTAATTCTGGAGTCTCCCCAGGGGTGTCAGTCCTCGTCTCGAATGCGGGCATGCACTTGCGCTTTCCTCCAGAGCGGTAGCAGCAGTGTCACGCAGTCCGCCGCGTGGATCAAAGGATGTATGGTTTTCCCTCGAGTCTTTCCCACGAGGCTTTCCCACGAGGCTTTCCCACAGGGCTGTCCCACGAGCACACGTGGTGGGAGTCGATCCTCGCCTTGAACGTCAAGGCAGTGCAGGGAAAACAGGTTCCTCTGGAATGGACTGACACATCTGGGGGACTCTTGGAATGGTGGCACGACCCTGGAGTTCCTCTCGCCTTTCCTGTGGAGAGCGCCTCCTCTTGAGATGCGACGGGAACGCCGGGAATTCTTTCCCTTCGAAACAGGGAAAGGATCCCTCATCTTCAGCTAGGAGGCGGAAACGGGGCTCCCCTGGATGTGTGCGGGACCCCACGTGCTTCCTCTCGAGTGGAGACGGGTATGTCGGGGAACTTCTTGAGTTGCAGCAATGGTGTGAAGGACCCTTTGGAAGTTCCAGTGGTTAGATGTGATTGGCCTCGAGAAGCCTCAGCGGAAATGGGCCTCATCTCGCCTGGAGGGCAAAACCTCCTGGATTTTCTCGAGTTGCGGCAGGTGCTCTCGACTTACGACGGGGACCTCAGGGACCCGCTCTGGTGGCCTCAGGAAAGGCCAGTCCCCATGCGAGTTCCTCGGGGGCGTCTCGGGATTCCTCTCCCGTCAATGACGGGGCCTAAGACCTTGTGTGGAGTCGGGGCCGGAACCTGAGGATTCCTCTCCAGTGCTGACATGGATCTTGGGGTACTTCTGGAGTCTCCCCAGGGGAGTCAGTCCTCGTCTCGAATGCGGGCATGCACTTGCGCTTTCCTCCAGAGCGGTAGCAGCAGTGTCACGCAGTCCGTCGCGTGGATCAAAGGATGTATGGTTTTCCCTCGAGTCTTTCCCACGAGGCTTTCCCACGAGGCTTTCCCACGAGGCTTTCCCACAGGGCTGTCCCACGTGCACACGTGGTGGGAGTCGATCCTCGGCTTGAACGTCAAGGCAGTGCAGGGAAAACAGGTTCCTCTGGAATGGACTGACACATCTGGGGGACTCTTGGAATGGTGGCACGACCCTGGAGTTCCTCTCGCCTTTCCTGTGGAGAGCGCCTCCTCTTGAGATGCGACGGGAACGACGGGAATTCTTTCCCTACGAAACAGGGAAAGGATCCCTCATCTCGAGCTAGGAGGCGGAAACGGGGCTCCCCTGGATGTGTGCGGGACACCACGTGCTTCCTCTCGAGTGGAGACGGGTATGTCGGGGAACTTCTTGAGTTGCAGCAAGGGTGTGAAGGACCCTTTGGAAGTTCCTGTGGTTAGATGTGATTGGCCTCGAGAAGCCTCAGCGGAAATGGGCCTCATCTCGCCTGGAGGTCAAAACCTCCTGGATTTTCTCGAGTTGCGGCAGGTGCTCTCGACTTACGACGGGGACCTCAGGGACCCGCTCTGGTGGCCTCAGGAAAGGCCAGTCCCCATGCGAGTTCCTCGGGGGCCTCTCGGGATTCCTCTCCCGTCGATGCCGGGGCCTAAGACCTTGTGTGGAGTCGGGGCCGGAACCTGAGGATTCCTCTCCAGTGCTGACATGGATCTTGGGGTACTTCTGGAGTCTCCCCAGGGGAGTCAGTCCTCGTCTCGAATGCGGGCATGCACTTGCGCTTTCCTCCAGAGCGGTAGCAGCAGTGTCACACAGTCCGCCGCGTGGATCAAAGGATCTATGGTTTTCCCTCGAGTCTTTCCCACGAGGCTTTCCCACGAGGCTTTCCCACAGGGCTGTCCCACGAGCACACGTGGTGGGAGTCGATCCTCGGCTTGATCGTCAAGGCAGTGCAGGAAAAACAGGTTCCTCTGGAATGGACTGACACATCTGGGGGACTCTTGGAATGGTGGCACGACCCTGGAGTTCCTCTCGCCTTTCCTGTGGAGAGCGCCTCCTCTTGAGATGCGACGGGAACGCCGGGAATTCTTTCCCTACGAAACAGGGAAAGGATCCCTCATCTCGAGCTAGGAGGCGGAAACGGGGCTCCCCTGGATGTGTGCGGGACCCCACGTGCTTCCTCTCGAGTGGAGACGGGTATGTCGGGGAACTTCTTGAGTTGCAGCAATGGTGTGAAGGACCCTTTGGAAGTTCCAGTGGTTAGATGTGATTGGCCTCGAGAAGCCTCAGCGGAAATGGGCTTCATCTCGCCTGGAAGGCAAAACCTCCTGGATTTTCTCGAGTTGCGGCAGGTGCTCTCGACTTACGACGGGGACCTCAGGGACCCGCTCTGGTGGCCTCAGGAAAGGCCAGTCCCCATGCGAGTTCCTCTGGGGCCTCTCGGGATTCCTCTCCCGTCGATGCCGGGGCCTAAGACCTTGTGTGGAGTCGGGGCCGGAACCTGAGGATTCCTCTCCAGTGCTGACATGGATCTTGGGGTACTTCTGGAGTCTCCCCAGGGGAGTCAGTCCTCGTCTCGAATGCGGGCATGCACTTGCGCTTTCCTCCAGAGCGGTAGCAGCAGTGTCACGCAGTCCGCCGCGTGGATCAAAGGATCTATGGTTTTCCCTCGAGTCTTTCCCACGAGACTTTCCCACGAGGCTTTCCCACAGGGCTGTCCCACGTGCACACGTGGTGGAAGTCGATCCTCGGCTTGAACGTCAAGGCAGTGCAGGTAAAACAGGTTCCTCTGGAATGGACTGACACATCTGGGGGACTCTTGGAATGGTGGCACGACCCTGGAGTTCCTCTCGCCTTTCCTGTGGAGAGCGCCTCCTCTTGAGATGCGACGGGAACGCCGGGAATTCTTTCCCGACGAAACAGGGAAAGGATCCCTCATCTCGAGATAGGAGGCGGAAACGGGGCTCCCCTGGATGTGTGCGGGACCCCACGTGCTTCCTCTCGAGTGGAGACGGGCATGTCGGGGAACTTCTTGAGTTGCAGCAATGGTGTGAAGGACCCTTTGGAAGTTCCAGTGGTTAGATGTGATTGGCCTCGAGAAGCCTCAGCGGAAATGGGCCTCATCTCGCCTGGAGGTCAAAACCTCCTGGATTTTCTCGAGTTGCGGCAGGTGCTCTCGACTTACGACGGGGACCTCAGGGACCCGCTCTGGTGGCCTCAGGAAAGGCCAGTCCCCATGCGAGTTCCTCGGGGGTCTCTCGGGATACCTCTCCCGTCGATGCCGGGGCCTAAGACCTTGTGTGGAGTCGGGGCCGGAACCTGAGGTTTCCTCTCCAGTGCTGACATGGATCTTGGGGTACTTCTGGAGTCTCCCCAGGGGAGTCAGTCCTCGTCTCGAATGCGGGCATGCACTTGCGCTTTCCTCCAGAGCGGTAGCAGCAGTGTCACGCAGTCCGCCGCGTGGATCAAAGGGTCTATGGTTTTCCCTCGAGTCTTTCCCACGAGGCTTTCCCACGAGGCTTTCCCACAGGGCTGTCCCACGTGCACACGTGGTGGGAGTCGATCCTCGGCTTGAACCTCAAGGCAGTGCAGGGAAAACAGGTTCCTCTGGAATGGACTGACACATCTGGGGGACTCTTGGAATGGTGTCACGACCCTGGAGTTCCTCTCGCCTTTCCTGAGGAGAGCGCCTCCTCTTGAGATGCGACGGGAACGCCGGGAATTCTTTCCCTACGAAACAGGGAAAGGATCCCTCATCTCGAGCTAGGAGGCCGAAACGGGGCTGCCCTGGATGTGTGCGTGACCCCACGTGCTTCCTCTCGAGTGGAGACGGGTATGTCGGGGAACTGCTTGAGTTGCAGCAAGGGTGTGAAGGACCCTTTGGAAGTTCCAGTGGTTAGATGTGATTGGCCTCGAGAAGCCTCAGCGGAAATGGGCCTCATCTCGCCTGGAGGGCAAAACCTCCTGGATTTTCTCGAGTTGCGGCAGGTGCTCTCGACTTACGACGGGGACCTCAGGGACCCGCTCTGGTGGCCTCAGGAAAGGCCAGTCCCCATGCGAGTTCCTCGGGGCCCTCTCGGGATTCCTCTCCCGTCGATGCCGGGGCCTAAGACCTTGTGTGGAGTCGGGGCCGGAACCTGAGGATTCCTCTCCAGTGCTGACATGGATCTTGGGGTACTTCTGGAGTCTCCCCAGGGGAGTCAGTCCTCGTCTCGAATGCGGGCATGCACTTGCGCTTTCCTCCAGAGCGGTAGCAGCAGTGTCACACAGTCCGCCGCGTGGATCAAAGGATCTATGGTTTTCCCTCGAGTCTTTCCCACGAGGCTTTCCCACGAGGCTTTCCCACAGGGCTGTCCCACGTGCACACGTGGTGGGAGTCGATCCTCGGCTTGAACGTCAAGGCAGTGCAGGGAAAACAGGTTCCTCTGGAATGGACTGACACATCTGGGGGACTCTTGGAATGGTGTCACGACCCTGGAGTTCCTCTCGCCTTTCCTGTGGAGAGCGCCTCCTCTTGAGATGAGACGGGAACGCCGGGAATTCATTCCCTACGAAACAGGGAAAGGATCCCTCATCTCGAGCTAGGAGGCGGAAACGGGGCTCCCCTGGATGTGTTCGGGACCCCACGTGTTTCCTCTCGAGTGGAGACGGGTATGTCGGGGAACTTCTTGAGTTGCAGCAATGGTGTGAAGGACCCTTTGGAAGTTCCAGTGGTTAGATGTGATTGGCCTCGAGAAGCCTCAGCGGAAATGGGCCTCATCTCGCCTGGAGGGCAAAACCTCCCGGATTTTCTCGAGTTGCGGCAGGTGCTCTCGACTTACGATGGGGACCTCAGGGACCCGCTCTGGTGGCCTGAGGAAAGGCCAGTCCCCATGCGAGTTCCTCGGGGGCCTCTCGGGATTCCTCTCCCGTCGATGCCGGGGCCTAAGACCTTGTGTGGAGTCGGGGCCGGAACCTGAGGTTTCCTCTCCAGTGCTGACATGGATCTTGGGGTACTTCTGGAGTCTCCCCAGGGGAGTCAGTCCTCGTCTCGATTGCGGGAATGCACTTGCGCTTTCCTCCAGAGCGGTAGCAGCAGTGTCATGCAGTCCGCCGCGTGGATCAAAGGATCTATGGTTTTCCCTCGAGTCTTTCCCACGAGGCTTTCCCACGAGGCTTTCCCACAGGGCTGTCCCACGTGCGCACGTGGTGGGAGTCGATCCTCGGCTTGAACGTCAAGGCAGTGCAGGGAAAACAGGTTCCTCTGGAATGGACTGACACATCTGGGGGACTCTTGGAATGGTGGCACGACCCTGGAGTTCCTCTCGCCTTTCCTGTGGATAGCGCCTCCTCTTGAGATGCGACGGGAACGCCGGGAATTCTTTCCCTACGAAACAGGGAAAGGATCCCTCATCTCGAGCTAGGAGGCGGAAACGGGGCTCCCCTGGATGTGTGCGGGACCCCACGTGCTTCCTCTCGAGTGGAGACGGGTTTGTCGGGGAACTTCTTGAGTTGCAGCAAGGGTGTGAAGGACCCTTTGGAAGTTCCAGTGGTTAGACGTATTGGCCTCGAGAAGCCTCAGCGGAAATGGGCCTCGTCTCGCCTGGAGGGCAAAACCTCCTGGATTTTCCCGAGTTGCGGCAGGTGCTCTCGACTTAGGACGGGGACCTCAGGGACCCGCTCTGGTGGCCTCAGGAAAGGCCAGTCCCCATGCGAGTTCCTCGGGGGCCTCTCGGGATTCCTCTCCCGTCGATGCCGGGGCCTAAGACCTTGTGTGGAGTCGGGGCCGGAACCTGAGGATTCCTCTCCAGTGCTGACATGGATCTTGGGGTACTTCTGGAGTCTCCCCAGGGGAGTCAGTCCTCGTCTCGAATGCGGGCATGCACTTGCGCTTTCCTCCAGAGCGTTAGCAGCAGTGTCACGCAGTTCGCCGCGTGGATCAAAGGATCTATGGTTTTCCCTCGAGTCTTTCCCACGAGGCTTTCCCACGAGGCTTTCCCACAGGGCTGTCCCACGTGCACACGTGGTGGGACTCGATCCTCGGCTTGAACGTCAAGGCAGTGCAGGGAAAACAGGTTCCTCTGGAATGGACTGACACATCTGGGGGACTCTTGGAATGGTGTCAGAACCCTGGAGTTCCTCTCGCCTTTCCTGTGGAGAGCGCCTCCTCTTGAGATGCGACGGGAACGCCGGGAATTCTTTCCCTACGAAAAAGGGAAAGGATCCCTCATCTCGAGCTAGGAGGCGGAAACGGGGCTCCCCTGGATGTGTTCGGGACCCCACGTGCTTCCTCTCGAGTGGAGACGGGCATGTCGGGGAACTTCTTGAGTTGCAGCAAGGGTGTGAAGGACCCTTTGGAAGTTCCAGTGGTTACATGTGATTGGACTCGAGAAGCCTCAGCGGAAATGGGCCTCATCTCGCCTGGAGGGCAAAACCTCCTGGATTTTCTCGAGTTGCGGCAGGTGCTCTCGACTTACGACGGGGACCTCAGGGACCCGCTCTGGTGGCCTCAGGAAAGGCCAGTCCCCATGCGAGTTCCTCGGGGGCCTCTCGGGATTCCTCTCCCGTCGATGCCGGGGCCTAAGACCTTGTGTGGAGTCGGGGCCGGAACCTGAGGATTCCTCTCCAGTGCTGACATGGATCTTGGGGTACTTCTGGAGTCTCCCCAGGGGAGTCAGTCCTCGTCTCGAATGCGGGCTTGCACTTGCGCTTTCCTCCAGAGCGGTAGCAGCAGTGTCACGCAGTCCGCCGCGTGGATCAAAGGATCTATGGTTTTCCCTCGAGTCTTTCCAACGAGGCTTTCCCACGAGGTTTTCCCACAGGGCTGTCCCACGTGCACACGTGGTGGGAGTCGATCCTCGGCTTGAACGTCAAGGCAGTGCAGGGAAAACAGGTTCCTCTGGAATGGACTGACACATCTGGGGGACTCTTGGAATGGTGGCACGACCCTGGAGTTCCTCTCACCTTTCCTGTGGAGAGCGCCTCCTCTTGAGATGCGACGGGAACGCCGGGAATTCTTTCCCTACGAAACAGGGAAAGGATCCCTCATCTCGAGAAAGGAGGTGGAAACGGGGCTCCCCTGGATGTGTGCGGGACACCACGTGCTTCCTCTCGAGTGGAGACGGGTATGTCGGGGAACTGCTTGAGTTGCAGCAAGGGTGTGAAGGACCCTTTGGAAGTTCCAGTGGTTAGATGTGATTGGCCTCGAGAAGCCTCAGCGGAAATGGGCCTCATCTTGCCTGGAGGGCAAAACCTCCTGGATTTTCTCGAGTTGCGGCAGGTGCTCTCGACTTACGACGGGGACCTCAGGGACCCGCTCTGGTGGCCTCAGGAAAGGCCAGTCCCCATGCGAGTTCCTCGGGGGCCTCTCGGGATTCCTCTCCCGTCGATGCCGGGGCCTAAGACCTTGTGTGGAGTCGGGGCCGGAACCTGAGGTTTCCTCTCCAGTGCTGACATGGATCTTGGGGTACTTCTGGAGTCTCCCCAGGGGAGTCAGTCCTCGTCTCGAATGCGGGAATGCACTTGCGCTTTCCTCCAGAGCGGTATCAGCAGTGTCACGCAGTCCGCCGCGTGGATCAAAGGATCTATGGTTTTCCCTCGAGTCTTTCCCACGAGGCTTTCCCACGAGGCTTTCCCTCGAGGCTTTCCCACAGGGCTATCCCACGTGCACACGTGGTGGGAGTCGATCCTCGGCTTGAACGTCAAGGCAGTGCAGGGAAAACAGGTTCCTCTGGAATGGACTGACACATCTGGGGGACTCTTGGAATGGTGGCACGATCCTGGAGTTCCTCTCGCCTTTCCTGTGGAGAGCGCCTCCTCTTGAGATGCGACGGGAACGCCGGGAATTCTTTCCCTACGAAACAGGGAAAGGATCCCTCATCTCGAGCTAGGAGGCGGAAACGGGGCTCCCCTGGATGTGTGCGGGACACCACGTGCTTCCTCTCGAGTGGAGACGGGTATGTCAGGGAACTTCTTGAGTTGCAGCAAGGGTGTGAAGGACCCTTTGGAAGTTCCAGTGGTTAGACGTATTGGCCTCGAGAAGCCTCAGCGGAAATGGGCCTCATCTCGCCTGGAGGGCAAAACCTCCTGGATTTTCTCGAGTTGCGGCAGGTGCTCTCGACTTACGACGGGGACCTCAGGGACCCACTCTGGTGGCCTGAGGAAAGGCCAGTCCCCATGCGAGTTCCTCGGGGGCCTCTCGGGATTCCTCTCCCGTCGATGCCGGGGCCTAAGACCTTGTGTGGAGTCGGGGCCGGAACCTGAGGATTCCTCTCCAGTGCTGACATGGATCTTGGGGTACTTCTGGAGTCTCCCCAGGGGAGTCAGTCCTCGTCTCGAATGCGGGCATGCACTTGCGCTTTCCTCCAGAGCGGTAGCAGCAGTGTCACGCAGTCCGCCGCGTGGATCAAAGGATCTATGTTTTTCCCTCGAGTCTTTCCCACGAGGCTTTCCCACGAGGCTTTCCCACAGGGCTGTCCCACGTGCACACGTGGTGGGAGTCGATCCTCGGCTTGAACGTCAAGGCAGTGCAGGGAAAACAGGTTCCTCTGGAATGGACTGACACATCTGGGGGACTCTTGGAATGGTGGCACGACCCTGGAGTTCCTCTCACCTTTCCTGTGGAGAGCGCCTCCTCTTGAGATGCGACGGGAACGCCGGGAATTCTTTCCCTACGAAACAGGGAAAGGATCCCTCATCTCGAGCTAGGAGGCGGAAACGGGGCTCCCCTGAATGTGTGCGGGACACCACGTGCTTCCTCTCGAGTGGAGACGGGTATGTCGGGGAACTTCTTGAGTTGCAGCAAGGGTGTGAAGGACCCTTTGGAAGTTCCAGTGGTTAGACGTGATTGGCCTCGAGAAGCCTCAGCGGAAATGCGCCTCATCTCGCCTGGAGGTCAAAACCTCCTGGATTTTCTCGAGTTGCGGCAGGTGCTCTCGACTGACGACGGGGACCTCAGGGACCCGCTCTGGTGGCCTCAGGAAAGGCCAGTCCCCATGCGAGTTCCTCGGGGGCCTCTCGGGATTCCTCTCCCGTCGATGCCGGGGCCTAAGACCTTGTGTGGAGTCGGGGCCGGAACCTGAGGATTCCTCTCCAGTGCTGACATGGATCTTGGGGTACTTCTGGAGTCTCCCCAGGGGAGTCAGTCCTCCTCTCGAATGCGGGCATGCACTTGCGCTTTCCTCCAGAGCGGAAGCAGCAGTGTCACGCAGTCCGCCGCGTGGATCAAAGGATCTATGGTTTTCCCTCGAGTCTTTCCCACGAGGCTTTCCCACGAGGCTTTCCCACAGGGCTGTCCCACGTGCACACGTGGTGGGAGTAGATCCTCGGCTTGAACGTCAAGGCAGTGCAGGGAAAACAGGTTCCTCTGGAATGGACTGACACATCTGGGGGACTCTTGGAATGGTGTCACGACCCTGGAGTTCCTCTCGCCTTTCCTGTGGAGAGCGCCTCCTCTTGAGATGCGACGGGAACGCCGGGAATTCTTTCCCTACGAAACAGGGAAAGGATCCCTCATCTCGAGCTAGGAGGCGGAAACGGGGCTCCCCTGGATGTGTGCGGGACCCCACGTGCTTCCTCTCGAGTGGAGATGGGTATGTCGGGGAACTTCTTGGGTTGCAGTAATGGTGTGAAGGACCCTTTGGAAGTTCCAGTGGTTAGATGTGATTGGCCTCGAGAAGCCACAGCGGAAATGGGCCTCATCTCGCCTGGAGGGCAAAACCTCCTGGATTTTCTCGAGTTGCGGCAGGTGCTCTCGACTTACGACGGGGACCTCAGGGACCCGCTCTGGTGGCCTGAGGAAAGGCCAGTCCCCATGCGAGTTCCAAGGGGGCCTCTCGGGATTCCTCTCCCGTCGATGCCGGGGCCTAAGACCTTGTGTGGAGTCGGGGCCGGAACCTGAGGATTCCTCTCCAGTGCTGACATGGATCTTGGGGTATTTCTGGAGTCTCCCCAGGGGAGTCAATCCTCGTCTCGAATGCGGGCATGCACTTGCGCTTTCCTCCAGAGCGGTAGCAGCAGTGTCACGCAGTCCGCCGCGTGGATCAAAGGATCTATGGTTTTCCTCGAGTCTTTCCCACGAGGCTTTCCCACGAGGCTTTCCCACAGGGCTGTCCCACGTGCACACGTGGTGGGAGTCGATCCTCGGCTTGAACGTCAAGGCAGTGCAGGGAAAACAGGTTCCTCTGGAATGGACTGACACATCTGGGGGACTCTTGGAATGGTGGCACGACCCTGGAGTTCCTCTCGCCTTTCCTGTGGAGAGCGCCTCCTCTTGAGATGCGACGGGAACGCCGGGAATTCTTTCCCTATGAAACAGGGAAAGGATCCCTCATCTCGAGATAGGAGGCGGAAACGGGGCTCCCCTGGATGTGTGCGGGACTCCACGTGCTTCCTCTCGAGTGGAGACGGGCATGTCGGGGAACTTCTTGAGTTGCAGCAAGGGTGTGAAGGACCCTTTGGAAGTTTCAGTGGTTAGATGTGATTGTCCTCGAGAAGCCTCAGCGGAAATGGGCCTCATCTCGCCTGGAGGGCAAAACCTCCTGGATTTTCTCGAGTTGCGGCAGGTGCTCTCGACTTACGACGGGGACCCCAGGGACCCGCTCTGGTGGCCTCAGGAAAGGCCAGTCCCCATGCGAGTTCCTCGGGGGCCTCTCGGGATTCCTCTCCCGTCGATGCCGGGGCCTAAGACCTTGTGTGGAGTCGGGGCCGGAACCTGAGGTTTCCTCTCCAGTGCTGACATCGATCTTGGGGTACTTCTGGAGTCTCCCCAGGGGAGTCAGTCCTCGTCTCGAATGCGGGCTTGCACTTGCGCTTTCCTCCAGAGCGGTAGCAGCAGTGTCACGCAGTCCGCCGCGTGGATCAAAGGATCTATGGTTTTCCCTCGAGTCTTTCCCACGAGGCTTTCCCACAGGGCTGTCCCACGTGCACACGTGGTGGGAGTCGATCCTCGGCTTGAACGTCAAGGCAGTGCAGGGAAAACAGGTTCCTCTGGAATGGACTGACACATCTGGGGGACTCTTGGAATGGTGGCACGACCCTGGAGTTCCTCTCACCTTTCCTGTGGAGAGCGCCTCCTCTTGAGATGCGACGGGAACGCCGGGAATTCTTTCCCTACGAAACAGGGAAAGGATCCCTCATCTCGAGCTAGGAGGCGGAAACGGGGCTCCCCTGAATGTGTGCGGGACACCACGTGCTTCCTCTCGAGTGGAGACGGGTATGTCGGGGAACTTCTTGAGTTGCAGCAAGGGTGTGAAGGACCCTTTGGAAGTTCCAGTGGTTAGACGTGATTGGCCTCGAGAAGCCTCAGCGGAAATGCGCCTCATCTCGCCTGGAGGTCAAAACCTCCTGGATTTTCTCGAGTTGCGGCAGGTGCTCTCGACTGACGACGGGGACCTCAGGGACCCGCTCTGGTGGCCTCAGGAAAGGCCAGTCCCCATGCGAGTTCCTCGGGGGCCTCTCGGGATTCCTCTCCCGTCGATGCCGGGGCCTAAGACCTTGTGTGGAGTCGGGGCCGGAACCTGAGGATTCCTCTCCAGTGCTGACATGGATCTTGGGGTACTTCTGGAGTCTCCCCAGGGGAGTCAGTCCTCGTCTCGAATGCGGGCATGCACTTGCGCTTTCCTCCAGAGCGGAAGCAGCAGTGTCACGCAGTCCGCCGCGTGGATCAAAGGATCTATGGTTTTCCCTCGAGTCTTTCCCACGAGGCTTTCCCACGAGGCTTTCCCACAGGGCTGTCCCACGTGCACACGTGGTGGGAGTAGATCCTCGGCTTGAACGTCAAGGCAGTGCAGGGAAAACAGGTTCCTCTGGAATGGACTGACACATCTGGGGGACTCTTGGAATGGTGTCACGACCCTGGAGTTCCTCTCGCCTTTCCTGTGGAGAGCGCCTCCTCTTGAGATGCGACGGGAACACCGGGAATTCTTTCCCTACGAAACAGGGAAAGGATCCCTCATCTCGAGCTAGGAGGCGGAAACGGGGCTCCCCTGGATGTGTGCGGGACCCCACGTGCTTCCTCTCGAGTGGAGATGGGTATGTCGGGGAACTTCTTGGGTTGCAGTAATGGTGTGAAGGACCCTTTGGAAGTTCCAGTGGTTAGATGTGATTGGCCTCGAGAAGCCACAGCGGAAATGGGCCTCATCTCGCCTGGAGGGCAAAACCTCCTGGATTTTCTCGAGTTGCGGCAGGTGCTCTCGACTTACGACGGGGACCTCAGGGACCCGCTCTGGTGGCCTGAGGAAAGGCCAGTCCCCATGCGAGTTCCACGGGGGCCTCTCGGGATTCCTCTCCCGTGGATGCCGGGGCCTAAGACCTTGTGTGGAGTCGGGGCCGGAACCTGAGGATTCCTCTCCAGTGCTGACATGGATCTTGGGGTACTTCTGGAGTCTCCCCAGGGGAGTCAGTCCTCGTCTCGAATGCGGGCATGCACTTGCGCTTTCCTCCAGAGGGGTAGCAGCAGTGTCACGCAGTCCGCCGCGTGGATCAAAGGATCTATGGTTTTCCCTCGAGTCTTTCCCACGAGGCTTTCCCACGAGGCTTTCCCACAGGGCTGTCCCACGTGCACACGTGGTGGGAGTCGATCCTCGGCTTGAACGTCAAGGCAGTGCAGGGAAAACAGGTTCCTCTGGAATGGACTGACAAATCTGGGGGACTCTTGGAATGGTGTCACGACCCTGGAGTTCCTCTCGCCTTTCCTGTGGAGAGCGCCTCCTCTTGAGATGCGACGGGAACACCGGGAATTCTTTCCCTACGAAACAGGGAAAGGATCCCTCATCTCGAGCTAGGAGGCGGAAACGGGGCTCCCCTGGATGTGTGCGGGACCCCACGTGCTTCCTCTCGAGTGGAGATGGGTATGTCGGGGAACTTCTTGAGTTGCAGTAATGGTGTGAAGGACCCTTTGGAAGTTCCAGTGGTTAGATGTGATTGGCCTCGAGAAGCCACAGCGGAAATGGGCCTCATCTCGCCTGGAGGGCAAAACCTCCTGGATTTTCTCGAGTTGCGGCAGGTGCTCTCGACTTACGACGGGGACCTCAGGGACCCGCTCTGGTGGCCTGAGGAAAGGCCAGTCCCCATGCGAGTTCCACGGGGGCCTCTCGGGATTCCTCTCCCGTCGATGCCGGGGCCTAAGACCTTGTGTGGAGTGGGTGCCGGAACCTGAGGATTCCTCTCCAGTGCTGACATGGATCTTAGGGTACTTCTGGAGTCTCCCCAGGGGAGTCAATCCTCGTCTCGAATGCGGGCATGTACTTGCGCTTTCCTCCAGAGCGGTAGCAGCAGTGTCACGCAGTCCCCCGCGTGGATCAAAGGATCTATGGTTTTCCCTCGAGTCTTTCCCACGAGGCTTTCCCACGAGGCTTTCCCACAGGGCTGTCCCACGTGCACACGTGGTGGGAGTCGATCCTCGGCTTGAACGTCAAGGCAGTGCAGGGAAAACAGGTTCCTCTGGAATGGACTGACACATCTGGGGGACTCTTGGAATGGTGGCACGACCCTGGAGTTCCTCTCGCCTTTCCTGTGGAGAGCGCCTCCTCTTGAGATGCGACGGGAACGCCGGGAATTCTTTCCCTACGAAACAGGGAAAGGATCCCTCATCTCGAGCTAGGAGGCGGAAACGGGGCTCCCCTGGATGTGTGCGGGACCCCACGTGCTTCCTCTCGAGTGGAGACGGGCATGTCGGGGAACTTCTTGAGTTGCAGCAAGGGTGTGAAGGAACCTTTGGAAGTTCCAGTGGTTAGATGTGATTGGCCACGAGAAGCCTCAGCGGAAATGGGCCTCATCTCGCCTGGAGGGCAAAACCTCCTGGATTTTCTCGAGTTGCGGCAGGTGCTCTCGACTTACGACGGGGACCTCAGGGACCCGCTCTGGTGGCCTCAGGAAAGGCCAGTCCCCATGCGAGTTCCTCGGGGGCATCTCGGGATTCCTCTCCCGTCGATGCCGGGGCCTAAGACCTTGTGTGGAGTCGGGGCCGGAACCTGAGGATTCCTCTCCAGTGCTGACATGGATCTTGGGGTACTTCTGGAGTCTCCCCAGGGGAGTCAGTCCTCGTCTCGAATGCGTGCATGCACTTGCCCTTTCCTCCAGAGCGGTAGCAGCAGTGTCACGCAGTCCGCCGCGTGGATCAAAGGATCTATGGTTTTCCCTCGAGTCTTTCCCACGAGGCTTTCCCACGAGGCTTTCCCACAGGGCTGTCCCACGTGCACACGTGGTGGGAGTCGATCCTCGGCTTGAACGTCAAGGCAGTGCAGGGAAAACAGGTTCCTCTGGAATGGACTGACACATCTGGGGGACTCTTGGAATGGTGTCACGACCCTGGAGTTCCTCTCGCCTTTCCTGTGGAGAGCGCCTCCTCTTGAGATGCGACGGGAACGCCGGGAATTCTTTCCCTATGAAACAGGGAAAGGATCCCTCATCTCGAGCTAGGAGGCGGAAACGGGGCTCCCCTGGATGTGTTCGGGACCCCACGTGCTTCCTCTCGAGTGGAGACGGGTATGTCGGGGAACTTCTTGAGTTGCAGCAATGGTGTGAAGGACCCTTTGGAAGTTCCAGTGGTTAGATGTGATTGGCCTCGAGAAGCCTCAGCGGAAATGGGCCTCATCTCGCCTGGAGGGCAAAACCTCCTGGATTTTCTCGAGTTGCGGCAGGTGCTCTCGACTTACGACGGGGACCTCAGGGACCCGCTCTGGTGGCCTCAGGAAAGGCCAGTCCCCATGCGAGTTCCTCGGGGGCCTCTCGGGATTCCTCTCCCGTCGATGACGGGGCCTAAGACCTTGTGTGGAGTCGGGGCCGGAACCTGAGGATTCCTCTCCAGTGCTGACATGGATCTTGCGGTACTTCTGGAGTCTCCCCAGGGGAGTCAGTCCTCGTCTCGAATGCGGGCATGCACTTGCGCTTTCCTCCAGAGCGGTAGCAGCAGTGTCACGCAGTCCGCCGCGTGGATCAAAGGATCTATGGTTTTCCCTCGAGTCTTTCCCACGAGGCTTTCCCACGAGGCTTTCCCACAGGGCTGTCCCACGTGCACACGTGGTGGGAGTCGATCCTCGGCTTGAACGTCAAGGCAGTGCAGGGAAAACAGGTTCCTCTGGAATGGACTGACACATCTGGGGGACTCTTGGAATGGTGGCATGACCCTGGAGTTCCTCTCGCCTTTCCTGTGGAGAGCGCCTCCTCTTGAGATGCGACGGGAACGCCGGGAATACTTTCCCTACGAAACAGGGAAAGGATCCCTCATCTCGAGCTAGGAGGAGGAAACGGGGCTCCCCTGGATGTTTGCGGGACACCACGTGCTTCCTCTCGAGTGGAGACGGGTATGTCAGGGAACTTCTGGAGTTGCAGCAAGGGTGTGAAGGACCCTTTGGAAGTTCCAGTGGTTAGACGTGATTGGCCTCGAGAAGCCTCAGCGGAAATGCGCCTCATCTCGCCTGGAGGTCAAAACCTCCTGGATTTTCTCGAGTTGCGGCAGGTGCTCTCGACTTACGACGGGGACCTCAGGGACCCGCTCTGGTGGCCTCAGGAAAGGCCAGTCCCCATGCGAGTTCCTCGGGGGCCTCTCGGGATTCCTCTCCCGTCGATGCCGGGGCCTAAGACCTTGTGTGGAGTCGGGGCCGGAACCTGAGGATTCCTCTCCAGTGCTGACATGGATCTTGGGGTACTTCTGGAGTCTCCCCAGGGGAGTCAGTCCTCGTCTCGAATGCGGGCTTGCACTTGCGCTTTCCTCCAGAGCGGTAGCAGCAGTGTCACGCAGTCCGCCGCGTGGATCAAAGGATCTATGGTTTTCCCTCGAGTCTTTCCCACGAGGCTTTCCCACGAGGCTTTCCCACGAGGCTTTCCCACAGGGCTGTCCCACGTGCACACGTGGTGGGAGTCGATCCTCGGCTTGAACGTCAAGGCAGTGCAGGGAAAACAGGTTCCTCTGGAATGGACTGACACATCTGGGGGACTCTTGGAATGGTGGCACGATCCTGGAGTTCCTCTCGCCTTTCCTGTGGAGAGCGCCTCCTCTTGAGATGCGACGGGAACGCCGGGAATTCTTTCCCTACGAAACAGGGAAAGGATCCCTCATCTCGAGATAGGAGGCGGAAACGGGGCTCCCCTGGATGTGTGCGGGACTCCACGTGCTTCCTCTCGAGTGGAGACGGGCATGTCGGGGAACTTCTTGAGTTGCAGCAAGGGTGTGAAGGACCCTTTGGAAGTTCCAGTGGTTAGATGTGATTGTCCTCGAGAAGCCTCAGCGGAAATGGGCCTCATCTCGCCTGGAGGGCAAAACCTCCTGGATTTTCTCAAGTTGCGTCAGGTGCTCTCGACTTACGACGGGGACCTCAGGGACCCGCTCTGGTGGCCTCAGGAAAGGCCAGTCCCCATGCGAGTTCCTCGGGGGCCTCTCGGGATTCCTCTCCCGTCGATGCCGGGGCCTAAGACCTTGTGTGGAGTCGGGGCCGGAACCTGAGGATTCCTCTCCAGTGCTGACATGGATCTTGGGGTACTTCTGGAGTCTCCCCAGGGGAGTCAGTCCTCGTCTCGAATGCGGGCATGCACTTGCGCTTTCCTCCAGAGCGGTAGCAGCAGTGTCACGCAGTCCGCCGCGTGGATCAAAGGATCTATGGTTTTCCCTCGAGTCTTTCCCACGAGGCTTTCCCACAGGGCTGTCCCACGTGCACACGTGGTGGGAGTCGATCCTCGGCTTGAACGTCAAGGCAGTGCAGGGAAAACAGGTTCCTCTGGAATGGACTGACACATCTGGGGGACTCTTGGAATGGTGTCACGACCCTGGAGTTCCTCTCGCCTTTCCTGTGGAGAGCGCCTCCTCTTGAGATGCGACGGGAACGCCGGGAATTCTTTCCCTATGAAACAGGGAAAGGATCCCTCATCTCGAGCTAGGAGGCGGAAACGGGGCTCCCCTGGATGTGTTCGGGACCCCACGTGCTTCCTCTCGAGTGGAGACGGGTATGTCGGGGAACTTCTTGAGTTGCAGCAATGGTGTGAAGGACCCTTTGGAAGTTCCAGTGCTTAGATGTGATTGGCCTCGAGAAGCCTCAGCGGAAATGGGCCTCATCTCGCCTGGAGGGCAAAACCTCCTGGATTTTCTCGAGTTGCGGCAGGTGCTCTCGACTTACGACGGGGACCTCAGGGACCCGCTCTGGTGGCCTCAGGAAAGGCCAGTCCCCATGCGAGTTCCTCGGGGGCCTCTCGGGATTCCTCTCCCGTCGATGCCGGGGCCTAAGACCTTGTGTGGAGTCGGGGCCGGAACCTGAGGATTCCTCTCCAGTGCTGACATGGATCTTGGGGTACTTCTGGAGTCTCCCCAGGGGAGTCAGTCCTCGTCTCGAATGCGGGCATGCACTTGCGCTTTCCTCCAGAGCGGTAGCAGCAGTGTCACGCAGTCCGCCGCGTGGATCAAAGGATCTATGGTTTTCCCTCGAGTCTTTCCCACGAGGCTTTCCCACGAGGCTTTCCCACAGGGCTGTCCCACGTGCACACGTGGTGGGAGTCGATCCTCGGCTTGAACGTCAAGGCAGTGCAGGGAAAACAGGTTCCTCTGGAATGGACTGACAAATCTGGGGGACTCTTGGAATGGTGTCACGACCCTGGAGTTCCTCTCGCCTTTCCTGTGGAGAGCGCCTCCTCTTGAGATGCGACGGGAACACCGGGAATTCTTTCCCTACGAAACAGGGAAAGGATCCCTCATCTCGAGCTAGGAGGCGGAAACGGGGCTCCCCTGGATGTGTGCGGGACCCCACGTGCTTCCTCTCGAGTGGAGATGGGTATGTCGGGGAACTTCTTGAGTTGCAGTAATGGTGTGAAGGACCCTTTGGAAGTTCCAGTGGTTAGATGTGATTGGCCTCGAGAAGCCACAGCGGAAATGGGCCTCATCTCGCCTGGAGGGCAAAACCTCCTGGATTTTCTCGAGTTGCGGCAGGTGCTCTCGACTTACGACGGGGACCTCAGGGACCCGCTCTGGTGGCCTGAGGAAAGGCCAGTCCCCATGCGAGTTCCACGGGGGCCTCTCGGGATTCCTCTCCCGTCGATGCCGGGGCCTAAGACCTTCTGTGGAGTCGGGGCCGGAACCTGAGGATTCCTCTCCAGTGCTGACATGGATCTTGGGGTACTTCTGGAGTCTCCCCAGGGGAGTCAATCCTCGTCTCGAATGCGGGCATGTACTTGCGCTTTCCTCCAGAGCGGTAGCAGCAGTGTCATGCAGTCCGCCGCGTGGATCAAAGGATCTATGGTTTTCCCTCGAGTCTTTCCCACGAGGCTTTCCCACGAGGCTTTCCCACAGGGCTGTCCCACGTGCACACGTGGTGGGAGTCGATCCTCGGCTTGAACGTCAAGGCAGTGCAGGGAAAACAGGTTCCTCTGGAATGGACTGACACATCTGGGGGACTCTTGGAATGGTGGCACGACCCTGGAGTTCCTCTCGCCTTTCCTGTGGAGAGCGCCTCCTCTTGAGATGCGACGGGAACGCCGGGAATTCTTTCCCTACGAAACAGGGAAAGGATCCCTCATCTCGAGCTAGGAGGCGGAAACGGGGCTCCCCTGGATGTGTGCGGGACCCCACGTGCTTCCTCTCGAGTGGAGACGGGCATGTCGGGGAACTTCTTGAGTTGCAGCAAGGGTGTGAAGGACCCTTTGGAAGTTCCAGTGGTTAGATGTGATTGGCCACGAGAAGCCTCAGCGGAAATGGGCCTCATCTCGCCTGGAGGGCAAAACCTCCTGGATTTTCTCGAGTTGCGGCTGGTGCTCTCGACTTACGACGGGGACCTCAGGGACCCGCTCTGGTGGCCTCAGGAAAGGCCAGTCCCCATGCGAGTTCCTCGGGGGCATCTCGGGATTCCTCTCCCGTCGATGCCGGGGCCTAAGACCTTGTGTGGAGTCGGGGCCGGAACCTGAGGATTCCTCTCCAGTGCTGACATGGATCTTGGGGTACTTCTGGAGTCTCCCCAGGGGAGTCAGTCCTCGTCTCGAATGCGTGCATGCACTTGCCCTTTCCTCCAGAGCGGTAGCAGCAGTGTCACGCAGTCCGCCGCGTGGATCAAAGGATCTATGGTTTTCCCTCGAGTCTTTCCCACGAGGCTTTCCCACGAGGCTTTCCCACAGGGCTGTCCCACGTGCACACGTGGTGGGAGTCGATCCTCGGCTTGAACGTCAAGGCAGTGCAGGGAAAACAGGTTCCTCTGGAATGGACTGACACATCTGGGGGACTCTTGGAATGGTGTCACGACCCTGGAGTTCCTCTCGCCTTTCCTGTGGAGAGCGCCTCCTCTTGAGATGCGACGGGAACGCCGGGAATTCTTTCCCTATGAAACAGGGAAAGGATCCCTCATCTCGAGCTAGGAGGCGGATACCGGGCTCCCCTGGATGTGTTCGGGACCCCACGTGCTTCCTCTCGAGTGGAGTCGGGTATGTCGGGGAACTTCTTGAGTTGCAGCAATGGTGTGAAGGACCCTTTGGAAGTTCCAGTGGTTAGATGTGATTGGCCTCGAGAAGCCTCAGCGGAAATGGGCCTCATCTCGCCTGGAGGGCAAAACCTCCTGGATTTTCTCGAGTTGCGGCAGGTGCTCTCGACTTACGACGGGGACCTCAGGGACCCGCTCTGGTGGCCTCAGGAAAGGCCAGTCCCCATGCGAGTTCCTCGGGGGCCTCTCGGGATTCCTCTCCCGTCGATGCCGGGGCCTAAGACCTTGTGTGGAGTCGGGGCCGGAAACTGAGGATTCCTCTCCAGTGCTGACATGGATCTTGCGGTACTTCTGGAGTCTCCCCAGGGGAGTCAGTCCTCGTCTCGAATGCGGGCATGCACTTGCGCTTTCCTCCAGAGCGGTAGCAGCAGTGTCACGCAGTCCACCGCGTGGATCAAAGGATCTATGGTTTTCCCTCGAGTCTTTCCCACGAGGCTTTCCCACGAGGCTTTCCCACAGGGCTGTCCCACGTGCACACGTGGTGGGAGTCGATCCTCGGCTTGAACGTCAAGGCAGTGCAGGGAAAACAGGTTCCTCTGGAATGGACTGACACATCTGGGGGACTCTTGGAATGGTGGCATGACCCTGGAGTTCCTCTCGCCTTTCCTGTGGAGAGCGCCTCCTCTTGAGATGCGACGGGAACGCCGGAAATACTTTCCCTACGAAACAGGGAAAGGATCCCTCATCTCGAGCTAGGAGGCGGAAACGGGGCTCCCCTGGATGTTTGCGGGACACCACGTGCTTCCTCTCGAGTGGAGACGGGTATGTCAGGGAACTTCTTGAGTTGCAGCAAGGGTGTGAAGGACCCTTTGGAAGTTCCAGTGGTTAGACGTGATTGGCCTCGAGAAGCCTCAGCCGAAATGCGCCTCATCTCGCCTGGAGGGCAAAACCTCCTGGATTTTCTCGAGTTGCGGCAGGTGCTCTCGACTTACGACGGGGACCTCAGGGACCCGCTCTGGTGGCCTCAGGAAAGGCCAGTCCCCATGCGAGTTCCACGGGGGCCTCTCTGGATTCCTCTCCCGTCGATGCCGGGGCCTAAGACCTTGTGTGGAGTCGGGGCCGGAACCTGAGAATTCCTCTCCAGTGCTGACATGGATCTTGGGGTACTTCTGGAGTCTCCCCAGGGGAGTCAATCCTCGTCTCGAATGCGGGCATGTACTTGCGCTTTCCTCCAGAGCGGTAGCAGCAGTGTCACGCAGTCCGCCGCGTGGATCAAAGGATCTATGGTTTTCCCTCGAGTCTTTCCCACGAGGCTTTCCCACGAGGCTTTCCCACAGGGCTGTCCCACGTGCACACGTGGTGGGAGTCGATCCTCGGCTTGAACGTCAAGGCAGTGCAGGGAAAACAGGTTCCTCTGGAATGGACTGACACATCTGGGGGACTCTTGGAATGGTGGCACGACCCTGGAGTTCCTCTCGCCTTTCCTGTGGAGAGCGCCTCCTCTTGAGATGCGACGGGAACGCCGGGAATTCTTTCCCTACGAAACAGGGAAAGGATCCCTCATCTCGAGCTAGGAGGCGGAAACGGGGCTCCCCTGGATGTGTGCGGGACCCCACGTGCTTCCTCTCGAGTGGAGACGGGTATGTCGGGGAACTTCTTGAGTTGCAGCAAGGGTGTGAAGGACCCTTTGGAAGTTCCAGTGGTTAGACGTATTGGCCTCGAGAAGCCTCAGCGGAAATGGGCCTCGTCTCGCCTGGAGGGCAAAACCTCCTAGATTTTCTCGAGTTGCGGCAGGTGCTCTCGACTTACGACGGGGACCTCAGGGACCCGCTCTGGTGGCCTCAGGAAAGGCCAGTCCCCATGCGAGTTCCTCGGGGGCCTCTCGGGATTCCTCTCCCGGTGATGCCGGGGCCTAAGACCTTGTGTGGAGTCGGGGCCGGAACCTGAGGATTCCTCTCCAGTGCTGACATGGATCTTGGGGTACTTCTGGAGTCTCCCCAGGGGAGTCAGTCCTCCTCTCGAATGCGGGCATGCACTTGCGCTTTCCTCCAGAGCGGTAGCAGCAGTGTCACGCAGTCCGCCGCGTGGATCAAAGGATCTATGGTTTTCCCTCAAGTCTTTCCCACGAGGCTTTCCCACGAGGCTTTCCCACAGGGCTGTCCCACGTGCACACGTGGTGGGAGTCGATCCTCGGCTTGAACGTCAAGGCAGTGCAGGGAAAACAGGTTCCTCTGGAATGGACTGACAAATCTGGGGGACTCTTGGAATGGTGTCACGACCCTGGAGTTTCTCTCGCCTTTCCTGTGGAGAGCGCCTCCTCTTGAGATGCGACGGGAACACCGGGAATTCTTTCCCTACGAAACAGGGAAAGGATCCCTCATCTCGAGCTAGGAGGCGGAAACGGGGCTCCCCTGGATGTGTGCGGGACCCCACGTGCTTCCTCTCGAGTGGAGATGGGTATGTCGGGGAACTTCTTGAGTTGCAGTAATGGTGTGAAGGACCCTTTGGAAGTTCCAGTGGTTAGATGTGATTGGCCTCGAGAAGCCACAGCGGAAATGGGCCTCATCTCGCCTGGAGGGCAAAACCTCCTGGATTTTCTCGAGTTGCGGCAGGTGCTCTCGACTTACGACGGGGACCTCAGGGACCCGCTCTGGTGGCCTGAGGAAAGGACAGTCCCCATGCGAGTTCCTCGGGGGCCTCTCGGGATTCCTCTCCCGTCGATGCCGGGGCCTAAGACCTTGTGTGGAGTCGGGGCCGGAACCTGAGGATTCCTCTCCAGTGCTGACATGGATCTTGGGGTACTTCTGGAGTCTCCCCAGGGGAGTCAGTCCTCGTCTCGAATGCGGGCATGCACTTGCGCTTTCCTCCAGAGCGGTAGCAGCAGTGTCACGCAGTCCGCCGCGTGGATCAAAGGATCTATGGTTTTCCCTCGAGTCTTTCCCACGAGGCTTTCCCACGAGGCTTTCCCACAGGGCTGTCCCACGTGCACACGTGGTGGGAGTCGATCCTCGGCTTGAACGTCAAGGCAGTGCAGGGAAAACAGGTTCCTCTGGAATGGACTGACACATCTGGGGGACTCTTGGAATGGTGGCACGACCCTGGAGTTCCTCTCGCCTTTCCTGTGGAGAGCGCCTCCTCTTGAGATGCGACGGGAACGCCGGGAATTCTTTCCCTACGAAACAGGGAAAGGATCCCTCATCTCGAGATAGGAGGCGGAAACGGGGCTCCCCTGGATGTGTGCGGGACACCAGGTGCTTCCTCTCGAGTGCAGACGGGCATGTCGGGGAACTTCTTGAGTTGCAGCAAGGGTGTGAAGGACCCTTTGGAAGTTCCAGTGGTTAGATGTGATTGGCCTCGAGAAGCCTCAGCGGAAATGGGCCTCATCTCTCCTGGAGGGCAAAACCTCCTGGATTTTCTCGAGTTGCGGCAGGTGCTCTCGACTTACGATGGGGACCTCAGGGACCCGCTCTGGTGGCCTCAGGAAAGGCCAGTCCCCATGCGAGTTCCTCGGGGGCCTCTCGGATTCCTCTCCCGTCGATGCCGGGGCCTAAGACCTTGTGTGGAGTCGGGGCCGGAACCTGAGGATTCCTCTCCAGTGCTGAAATGGATCTTGGGGTACTTCTGGAGTCTCCCCAGGGGAGTCAGTCCTCGTCTCGAATGCGGGCATGCACTTGCGCTTTCCTCCAGAGCGGTAGCAGCAGTGTCACGCAGTCCGCCGCGTGGATCAAAGTATCTATGGTTTTCCCTCGAGTCTTTCCCACGAGGCTTTCCCACGAGGCTTTCCCACAGGGCTGTCCCACGTGCACACGTGGTGGGAGTGGATCCTCGGCTTGAACGTCAAGGCAGTGCAGGGAAAACAGGTTCCTCTGGAATGGACTGACACATCTGGGGGACTCTTGGAATGGTGGCACGACCCTGGAGTTCCTCTCGCCTTTCCTGTGGAGAGCGCCTAATCTTGAGATGCGACGGGAACGCCGGGAATTCTTTCCCTACGATACAGGGAAAGGATCCCTCATCTCGAGCTAGGAGGCGGAAACGGGGCTCCCCTGGATGTGTGCGGGACCCCACGTGCTTCCTCTCGAGTGGAGACGGGTATGTCGGGGAACTTCTTGAGTTGCAGCAAGGGTGTGAAGGACCCTTTGGAAGTTCCAGTGGTTAGATGTGATTGGCCTCGAGAAGCCTCAGCGGAAATGGGCCTCATCTCGCCTGGAGGGCAAAACCTCCTGGATTTTCTCGAGTTGCGGCAGGTGCTCTCGACTTACGACGGGGACCTCAGGGACCCGCTCTGGTGGCCTCAGGAAAGGCCAGTCCCCATGCGAGTTCCTCGGGGGCCTCTCGGGATTCCTCTCCCGTCGATGCCGGGGCCTAAGACCTTGTGTGGAGTCGGGGCCGGAACCTGAGGTTTCCTCTCCAGTGCTGACATGGATCTTGGGGTACTTCTGGAGTCTCCCCAGGGGAGTCAGTCCTCGTCTCGAATGCGGGAACGCACTTGCGCTTTACTCCAGAGCGGTAGCAGCAGTGTCACGCAGTCCGCCGCGTGGATCTAAGGATCTATGGTTTTCCCTCGAGTCTTTCCCACGAGGCTTTCCCACGAGGCTTTCCCACAGGGCTGTCCCACGTGCACACGTGGTGGGAGTCGATCCTCGGCTTGAACGTCAAGGCAGTGCAGGGAAAACAGGTTCCTCTGGAATGGACTGACACATCTGGGGGACTCTTGGAATGGTGTCACGACCCTGGAGTTCCTCTCGCCTTTCCTGTGGAGAGCGCCTCCTCTTGAGATGCGACGGGAACACCGGGAATTCTTTCCCTACGAAACAGGGAAAGGATCCCTCATCTCGAGCTAGGAGGCGGAAACGGGGCTCCCCTGGATGTGTGCGGGACCCCACGTGCTTCCTCTCGAGTGGAGATGGGTATGTCGGGGAACTTCTTGAGTTGCAGTAATGGTGTGAAGGACCCTTTGGAAGTTCCAGTGGTTAGATGTGATTGGCCTCGAGAAGCCACAGCGGAAATGGGCAGCATCTCGCCTGGAGGGCAAAACCTCCTGGATTTTCTCGAGTTGCGGCAGGTGCTCTCGACTTACGACGGGGACCTCAGGGACCCGCTCTGGTGGCCTCAGGAAAGGCCAGTCCCCATGCGAGTTCCTCGGGGGCCTCTCGGGATTCCTCTCCCGTCGATGCCGGGGCCTAAGACCTTGTGTGGAGTCGGGGCCGGAACCTGAGGATTCCTCTCCAGTGCTGACATGGATCTTGGGGTACTTCTGGAGTCTCCCCAGGGGAGTCAGTCCTCGTCTCGAATGCGGGCATGCACTTGCGATTTCCTCCAGAGCGGTAGCAGCAGTGTCACGCAGTCCGCCGCGTGGATCAAAGGATCTATGGTTTTCCCTCGAGTCTTTCCCACGAGGCTTTCCCACTAGGCTTTCCCACAGGGCTGTCCCACGTGCACACGTGGTGGGAGTCGATCCTCGGCTTGAACGTCAAGGCAGTGCAGGGAAAACAGGTTCCTCTGGAATGGACTGACACATCTGGGGGACTCTTGGAATGGTGGCACGACCCTGGATTTCCTCTCGCCTTTCCTGTGGAGAGCGCCTAATCTTGAGATGCGACGGGAACGCCGGGAATTCTTTCCCTACGATACAGGGAAAGGATCCCTCATCTCGAGATAGGAGGCGGAAACGGGGCTCCCCTGGATGTGTGCGGGACACCACGTGCTTCCTCTCGAGTGCAGACGGGCATGTCGGGGAACTTCTTGAGTTGCAGCAAGGGTGTGAAGGACCCTTTGGAAGTTCCAGTGGTTAGATGTGATTGGCCTCGAGAAGCCTCAGCGGAAATGGGCCTCATCTCGCCTGGAGGGCAAAACCTCCTGGATTTTCTCGAGTTGCGGCAGGTGCTCTCGACTTACGACGGGGACCTCAGGGACCCGCTCTGGTGGCCTCAGGAAAGGCCAGTCCCCATGCGAGTTCCTCGGGGGCCTCTCGGGATTCCTCTCCCGTCGATGCCGGGGCCTAAGACCTTGTGTGGAGTCGGGGCCGGAACCTGAGGTTTCCTCTCCAGTGCTGACATGGATCTTGGGGTACTTCTTTAGTCTCCCCAGGGGAGTCAGTCCTCGTCTCGAATGCGGGAACGCACTTGCGCTTTACTCCAGAGCGGTAGCAGCAGTGTCACGCAGTCCGCCGCGTGGATCAAAGGATCTATGGTTTTCCCTCGAGTCTTTCCCACGAGGCTTTCCCACGAGGCTTTCCCACAGGGCTGTCCCACGTGCACACGTGGTGGGAGTCGATCCTCGGCTTGAACGTCAAGGCAGTGCAGGGAAAACAGGTTCCTCTGGAATGGACTGACACATCTGGGGGACTCTTGGAATGGTGTCACGACCCTGGAGTTCCTCTCGCCTTTCCTGTGGAGAGCGCCTCCTCTTGAGATGCGACGGGAACACCGGGAATTCTTTCCCTACGAAACAGGGAAAGGATCCCTCATCTCGAGCTAGGAGGCGGAAACGGGGCTCCCCTGGATGTGTGCGGGACCCCACGTGCGTCCTCTCGAGTGGAGATGGGTATGTCGGGGAACTTCTTGAGTTGCAGTAATGGTGTGAAGGACCCTTTGGAAGTTCCAGTGGTTAGATGTGATTGGCCTCGAGAAGCCACAGCGGAAATGGGCCTCATCTCGCCTGGAGGGCAAAACCTCCTGGATTTTCTCCAGTTGCGGCAGGTGCTCTCGACTTACGACGGGGACCTCAGGGACCCGCTCTGGTGGCCTCAGGAAAGGCCAGTCCCCATGCGAGTTCCTCGGGGGCCTCTCGGGATTCCTCTCCCGTCGATGCCGGGGCCTAAGACCTTGTGTGGAGTCGGGGTCGGAAGCTGAGGATTCCTCTCCAGTGCTGACATGGATCTTGGGGTACTTCTGGAGTCTCCCCAGGGGAGTCAGTCCTCGTCTCGAATGCGGGCATGCACTTGCGCTTTCCTCCAGAGCGGTAGCAGCAGTGTCACGCAGTCCGCCGCGTGGATCAAAGGATCTATGGTTTTCCCTCGAGTCTTTCCCACGAGGCTTTCCCACGAGGCTTTCCCACAGGGCTGTCCCACGTGCACACGTGGTGGGAGTCGATCCTCGGCTTGAACGTCAAGGCAGTGCAGGGAAAACAGGTTCCTCTGGAATGGACTGACACATCTGGGGGACTCTTGGAATGGTGGCAACACCCTGGAGTTCCTCTCGCCTTTCCTGTGGAGAGTGCCTCCTCTTGAGATGCGACGGGAACGCCGGGAATTCTTTCCCTACGAAACAGGGAAAGTATCCCTCATCTCGAGCTAGGAGGCGGAAACGGGGCTCCCCTGGATGTGTGCGGGAAACCACGTGCTTCCTCTCGAGTGAAGACGGGTATGTCGGGGAATTTCTTGAGTTGCAGCAAGGGTGTGAAGGACCCTTTGGAAGTTCCAGTGGTTAGATGTGATTGGCCTCGAGAAGCCTCAGCGGAAATGCGCCTCATCTCGCCTGGAGGGCAAAACCTCCTGGATTTTCTCGAGTTGCGGCAGGTGCTCTCGACTTACGACGGGGACCTCAGGACCCGCTCTGGTGGCCTCAGGAAAGGCCAGTCCCCATGCGAGTTCCTCGGGGGCCTCTCGGGATTCCTCTCCCGTCGATGCCGGGGCCTAAGACCTTGTGTGGAGTCGGGGCCGGGACCTGAGGATTCCTCTCCAGTGCTGACATGGATCTTGGGGTACTTCTGGAGTCTCCCCAGGGGAGTCAGTCCTCGTCTCGAATGCGGGCATGCACTTGCGCTTTCCTCCAGAGCGGTAGCAGCAGTGTCACGCAGTCCGCCGCGTGGATCAAAGGATCTATGGTTTTCCCTCGAGTCTTTCCCACGAGGCTTTCCCACGAGGCTTTCCCACAGGGCTGTCCCACGTGCACACGTGGTGGGAGTCGATCCTCGGCTTGAACGTCAAGGCAGTGCAGGGAAAACAGGTTCCTCTGGAATGGACTGACACATCTGGGGCACTCTTGGAATGGTGTCACGACCCTGGAGTTCCTCTCGCCTTTCCTGTGGAGAGCGCCTCCTCTTGAGATGCGACGGGAACGCCGGGAATTCTTTCACTACGAAACAGGGAAAGGATCCCTCATCTCGAGCTAGGAGGCGGAAACGGGGCTCCCCTGGATGTGTTCGGGACCCCACGTTCTTCCTCTCGAGTGGAGACGGGTATGTCGCGGAACTTCTTGAGTTGCAGCAATGGTGTGAAGACCCTTTGGAAGTTCCAGTGGTTAGATGTGATTGGCCTCGAGAAGCCTCAGCGGAAATGGGCCTCATCTCGCCTGGAGGGCAAAACCTCCTGGATTTTCTCGAGTTGCGGCAGGTGCTCTCGACTTACGACGGGGACCTCAGGACCCGCTCTGGTGGACTCAGGAAAGGCCAGTCCCCATGCGAGTTCCTCGGGGGCCTCTCGGGATTCCTCTCCCGTCGATGCCGGGGCCTAAGACCTTGTGTGGAGTCGGGGCCGGGACCTGAGGATTCCTCTCCAGTGCTGACATGGATCTTGGGGTACGTCTGGAGTCTCCCCAGGGGAGTCAGTCCTCGTCTCGAATGCGGGCATGCACTTGCACTTTCCTCCAGAGCGGTAGCAGCAGTGTCACTCAGTCCGCCGCGTGGATCAAAGGATCTATGGTTTTCCCTCGAGTCTTTCCCACGAGGCTTTCCCACGAGGCTTTCCCACAGGGCTGTCCCACGTGCACACGTGGTGGGAGTCGATCCTCGGCTTGAACGTCAAGGCAGTGCAGGGAAAACAGGTTCCTCTGGAATGGACTGACCCACCTGGAGGACTCTTGGAATAGTGGCAAGACCCTGGAGTTCCTCTCGCCTTTCCTGTGGAGAGCGCCTCCTCTTGAGATGCGACGGGAACGCCGGGAATTCTTTCCCTACGAAACAGGGAAAGGATCCCTCATCTCGAGCTAGGAGGCGGAAACGGGGCTCCCCTGAATGTGTGCGGGACCCCACGTGCTTCCTCTCGAGTGGAGACGGGTATGTCGGGGAACTTCTTGAGTTGCAGCAAGGGTGTGAAGGACCCTTTGGAAGTTCCAGTGGTTAGACGTATTGGCCTCGAGAAGCCTCAGCGGAAATGGGTCTCATCTCGCCTGGAGGGCAAAACCTCCTGGATTTTCTCGAGTTGCGGCAGGTGCTCTCGACTTACGACGGGGACCTCAGGGACCCGTTCTGGTGGCCTGAGGAAAGGCCAGTCCCCATGCGAGTTCCTCGGGGGCCTCTCGGGATTCCTCTCCCGTCGATGCCGGGGCCTAAGACCTTGTGTGGAGTCGGGGCCGGAACCTGAGGATTCCTCTCCAGTGCTGACATGGATCTTGGGGTACTTCTGGAGTCTCCCCAGGGGAGTCAGTCCTCGTCTCGAATGCGGGCATGCACTTGCGCTTTCCTCCAGAGCGGTAGCAGCCGTGTCACACAGTCCGCCGCGTGGATCAAAGGATCTATGGTTTTCCCACGAGGCTTTCCCACAGGGCTGTCCCACGTGCACACGTGGTGGGAGTCGATCCTCGGCTTGAACGTCAAGGCAGTGCAGGGAAAACAGGTTCCTCTGGAATGGACTGACACATCTGGGGGACTCTTGGAATGGTGGCACGACCCTGGAGTTCCTCTCGCCTTTCCTGTGGAGAGCGCCTCCTCTTGAGATGCGACGGGAACGCCGGGAATTCTTTCCCTACGAAACAGGGAAAGGATCCCTCATCTCGAGATAGGAGGCGGAAACGGGGCTCCCCTGGATGTGTGCGGGACACCACGTGCTTCCTCTCGAGTGGAGACGGGCATGTCGGGGAACTTCTTGAGTTGCAGCAAGGGTGTGAAGGACCCTTTGGAAGTTCCAGTGGTTAGATGTGATTGGCCTCGAGAAGCCTCAGCGGAAATGGGCCTCATCTCGCCTGGAGGGCAAAACCTCCTGGATTTTCTCGAGTTGCGGCAGGTGCTCTCGACTTACGACGGGGACTTCAGGGACCCGCTCTGGTGGCCTCAGGAAAGGCCAGTCCCCATGCGAGTTCCTCGGGGGCCTCTCGGGATTCCTCTCCCGTCGATGCCGGGGCCTAAGACCTTGTGTGGAGTCGGGGCCGGAACCTGAGGATTCCTCTCCAGTGCTGACATGGATCTTGGGGTACGTCTGGAGTCTCCCCAGGGGAGTCAGTCCTCGTCTCGAATGCGGGCATGCAGTTGCGCTTTCCTCCAGAGCGGTAGCAGCAGTGTCACTCAGTCCGCCGCGTGGATCAAATGATCTATGGTTTTCCCTCGAGTCTTTCCCACGAGGCTTTCCCACGAGGCTTTCCCACAGGGCTGTCCCACGTGCACACGTGGTGGGAGTCGATCCTCGGCTTGAACGTCAAGGTAGTGCAGGGAAAACAGGTTCCTCTGGAATGGACTGACACATCTGGGGGACTCTTGGAATGGTGGCATGACCCTGGAGTTCCTCTCGCCTTTCCTGTGGAGAGCGCCTCCTCTTGAGATGCGACGGGAACGCCGGGAATACTTTCCCTACAAAACAGGGAAAGGATCGCTCATCTCGAGCTAGGAGGCGGAAACGGGGCTCCCCTGGATGTTTGCGGGACACCACGCGCTTCCTCTCGAGTGGAGACGGGTATGTCAGGGAACTTCTTGAGTTGCAGCAAGGGTGTGAAGGACCCTTTGGAAGTTCCAGTGGTTAGACGTGATTGGCCTCGAGAAGCCTCAGCGGAAATGGGCCTCATCTCGCCTGGAGGGCAAAACCTCCTGGATTTTCTCGAGTTGCGGCAGGTGCTCTCGACTTACGACGGGGACCTCAGGGACCCGCTCTGGTGGCCTCAGGAAAGGCCAGTCCCCATGCGAGTTCCTCGGGGGCCTCTCGGGATTCCTCTCCCGTCGATGCCGGGGCCTAAGACCTTGTGTGGAGTCGGGGCCGGAACCTGAGGATTCCTCTCCAGTGCTGACATGGATCTTGGGGTACTTCTGGAGTCTCCCCAGGGGAGTCAGTCCTCGTCTCGAATTTGCGCATACACTTGCCCTTTCCTCCAGAGCGGTAGCAGCAGTGTCACCCAGTCCGCCGCGTGGATCAAAGGATCTAGGGATTTCCCTCGAGTCTTTCCCTCGAGGCTTTCCCACGAGGCTTTCCCATAGGGCTGTCCGACGTGCACACGTTGTGGGAGTCGATCCTCGTCTTGAACGTCAAGGCAGTGCAGGGAAAACAGGTTCCTCTGGAATGGACTGACACATCTGGGGGACTCTTGGAATGGAAGCACGACCCTGGAGTTCCTCTCGCCTTTCCTGTGGAGAGCGCCTCCTCTTGAGATGCGACGGGAACGCCGGGAATTCTTTCCCTAGGAAACAGGGAAAGGATCCCTCATCTCGAGCTAGGATGCGGAAACGGGGCTCCCCTGGATGTGTGTGGGACCCTCGTGCTTCCTCTCGAGTGGACCCGGGTATATCGGGGAACTTCTTGAGTTGCAGCAAGGGTGCGCAGGACCCTTTGGAAGTTCCCGTGGTTAGATGTGATTAGCCTTGAGAAACCTCAGCGGAAATGGGCCTCATCTCGCCTGGAGGGCAAAACCTCCTGGATTTTCTCGAGTTGCGGCAGGTGCTCTCGACTTACGACGGGAAACCCAGGGACCCGTTCTGGTGGCCTCAGGAAAGGCCAGTCCCCATTCGAGTTCCTCGGGGGCCTCTCGGGATTCCTCTCCCGTCGATGCCGGGGCCTAAGACCTTGTGTGGAGTCGGGACCTGACCCTGGGGATTCCTCTCCAGTGCTGACATGGATATTGGGGTACTTCTGGAGTCTCCCCAGGGGAGTCAGTGCTCGTCTCCAATGCGGGCATGCACTTGCGCTTTCCTCCAGAGCGGTAGCAGCAGTGTCACGCAGTCCGCGGCATCGATCAAAGGATCTATGGATTTCCCTCGAGGCTTTCCCACGAGGCTTTCCCACGAGGCGTTCCCACAGGGCTGTCCCCAGTGCACACGTGGTGGGAGTCGATCCTCGGCTTGAACGTCAAGGCAGTGCAGGGAAAACAGGTTCCTCTGGAATGGACTGACCCACCTGGAGGACTCTTGGAATAGTGGCAAGACCCTGGAGTTCCTCTCGCCTTTCCTGTGGAGAGCGCCTCCTCTTGAGATGCGACGGGAACGCCGGGAATTCTTTCCCTACGAAACAGGGAAAGGATCCCCCATCTGGAGCTAGGAGGCGGAAACAGGGCTCCCCTGGATGTGTGCGCGACCCTCGTACTTCCTCTCGAGTGGAGACGGGTATGTCGGGGAACTTCTGGAGTTGCAGCAAGGGTGTGAAGGACCCTTTGGAAGTTCCAGTGGTTAGATGTGATTAGCCTCGAGAAGCCTCAGCGGAAATGGGCCTCATCTCGCCTGGAGGGCAAAACCTCCTGGATTTTCTCGAGTTGCGGCAGGTGCTCTCGACTTACGACGGGGACCTCAGGGACCCGCTCTGGTGGCCTCAGGAAAGGCCAGTCCCCATGCGAGTTGCCCGGGGGCCTCTCGGGATTCCTCTCCCGTCAATGCCGCGGCCTGAGACCTTGTGTGGAGTCGGGGCCGGAACCTGAGGATTCCTGTCCAGTGCTGACATGGATCCTGGGGTACTTCTGGAGTCTCCCCAGGGGAGTCAGTCCTCGTCTCGAATGCGGGCATGCACTTGCGCTTTCCTCCAGAGCGGTAGCAGCAGTGTCACGCAGTCCGGCGCGTGGATCAAAGGATCTATGGTTTTCCCTCCAGTCTTTCCCCCGAGGCTTTCCCAAGAGGCTTTCCCACAGGGCTGTCCCACGTGCACACGTGGTGGGAGTCGATCCTCGGCTTGAACGTCAAGGCAGTGCAGGGAAAACAGGTTCCTCTTGAATGGACTGACACATCTGGGGGACTCTTGGAATGGTGGCACGACCCTGGAGTTCCTCTCGCCTTTTTTTGTGGAGAGCGCCTCCTCTTGAGATGCGACGGGAACGCCGGGAATTCTTTCCTTACGAAACAGGGAAAGGATCCCTCATCTCGAGCTAGGAGGCGGAATCGGGGCTCCCATGGATGTGTGCGGGACCCTCGTGCTTCCTCTCGAGTGGAGACGGGTATGTCGGGAACTTCTTGAGTTCCAGCAAGTGTGTGAAGGAGCCTTTGGAAGTTCCAGTGGTTAGATGTGATTAGCCTCGAGAAGCCTCAGCGGAAATGGGCCTCATCTCGCCTGGAGGGCAAAACCTCCTGGATTTTCTCGAGTTGCGTCAGGTGCGCTCGACTTACGACGGGGACCTCAGGGACCCGCTCTGGTGGCATCAGGAAAGGCCAGTCCCCATGCGAGTTCCTCGGGGGCCTCTCGGGATTCCTCTCCCGTCGATGCCGGGGCCTAAGACATTGTGTGGAGTCGGGGACGGAACCTGAGGATTCCTCTCCAGTGCTGCCATGGATCTTGGGGTACTTCTGGAGTCTCCCCAGGGGAGTCAGTCCTCCTCTCGAATGCGGGCATGCACTTGCGCTTTCCTCCAGAGCGGTAGCAGCAGTGTCACGCAGTCCACCGCGTGGATCAAAGGATCTATGGTTTTCCCTCGAGGCTTTCCCACGAGGCTTTGCCACGAGGCTTTCCCACAGGGCTGTCCCACGTGCACACGTGTTGGGAGTCGATCCTCGGCTTGAACGTCAAGGCAGTGCAGGGAAAACAGGTTCCTCTGGAATGGACTGACACATCTGGGGGACTCTTGGAATGGAGGCACGACCCTGGAGTTCCTCTCGCCTTTCCTGTGGAGAGCGCCTCTTCTTGAGACGCGACGGGAACGCCGGTAATTCTTTCCCTACGAAACAGGGAAAGGATCCCTCATCTCGAGCTAGGAGGCGGAAACGGGCTTCCCCTGGATGTGTGCGGGACCCTCGTGCTTCCTCTCGAGTGGCGACGGGTATGTCGGGGAACTTCTTGAGTTGCATCAAGGTTGTGAAGGACCCTTTGGAAGTTCCAGTGGTTAGATGTGATTAGACTAGAAAAGCCTCAGCGGAAATGGGCCTCATCTCGCCTGGAGGGCAAAACCTCCTGGATTTTCTCGAGTTGCGGCAGGTACTCTCGACGTACGGCGGGGACCTCGGGGACCCGCTCTGGTGGCCTCCGGAACGGCCAGTCCCCATGCGAGTTCCTCGCGGGCCTCCCGGGATTTCTCTCCCGTCCATGCCGGGGCCTAAGACCTGTGTGGAGTCGGGGCCGGAACCTGAGGATTCCTCTCCAGTGCTGACATGGATCTTGGGGTATTTCTGGAGTCCCCCCAGGGGAGTCAGTCCTCGTCTCTAATGCGGGCATGCACTTGCGCTTTCCTCCAGAGCGGTAGCAGCAGTGTCAGGCAGTCCGCCGCGTGGTTCAAACGATCTATCGTTTTCCCACGAGGCTTTCCCACGAGGCTTTCCCACAGGGCTGTCCCACGTGCACACGTGGTGGGAGTCGATCCTCGGCTTGAACGTCAAGGCAGTGCAGGGAAAACAGTTTCCTCTGGAATGGACTGACACATCTGGGGGACTCTTGGAGTGGTGGCATGACCCTGGAGTTCCTCTCGCCTTTCCTGTGGATAGCGCCTCCTATTGAGATGCACAGGGAACGACGGGAATTCTTTTCCTACGAAACAGGGAAAGGATCCCTCATCTCGAGCTAGGAGGCGGAAACGGGGCTCCCCTGGATGTGTGCGGGACCCTCGTACTTCCTCTCGAGTGGAGACGGGTATGTCGGGGAACTTCTTGAGTTGCAGCAAGGGTGTGAAGGACTCTTTGGAAGTTCCAGTGGTTAGATCTGATTAGACTCGAGAAGCCTCAGCGGAAATGGGCCTCATCTCGCCTGGAGGGCAAAATCTCCTGGATTTTCTCGAGTTGCGGCAGGTGCTCTCGACTTACGACGGGGACCTCAGGGACCCGCTCTGGTGGCCTCAGGAAAGGCCAGTCCCCATGCGAGTTCCTCGGGGGCCTCTCGGGATTCCTCTCCCGTCGATGCCGGGGCCTAAGACCTTGTGTGGAGTCGGGGCCGGAAACTGAGGATTCCTCTCCATTGCTGCCATGGATCTCGGGGTACTTCTGGAGTCTCCCCAGGGGAGTCAGTCCTCGTCTCGAATGTGGGCATGCACTTGAGCTTTCCTCCAGAGCGGTAGCAGCAGTGTCACGCAGTCCGCGGCGTGGATCAAAGGATCTATGGTTTTCCCTCGAGTCTTTCCAACGAGGCTTTCCCAAGAGGCTTTCCCACAGGGCTGTCCCACGTGCACACGTGGTGGGAGTCGATCCTCGGCTTGAACGTCAAGGCAGTGCAGGGAAAACAGGTTCCTCTGGAATGGACTGACACATATGGGGGACTCTTGGAGTGGTGGCATGACCCTGGAGTTCCTCTCGCCTTTCCTGTGGATAGCGCCTCCTATTGAGATGCACAGGGAACGACGGGAATTCTTTCCCTAGGAAACAGGGAAAGGATCCCTCATCTCGAGCTAGGAGGCGGAAACGGGGCTCCCCTGGATGTGTGTGGGACCCTCGTGCTTCCTATCGAGTGGAGACGGGTATGTCGGGGAACTTCTTGAGTTGCAGCAAGGGTGTGAAGGACCCTTTGGAAGTTCCAGTGGTTAGATGTGATTAGCCTCGAGAAGCCTCAGCGGAAATGGGCCTCAACTCGCCTGGAGGGCAAAACCTCCTGGATTTTCTCGAGTTGCGGCAGGTGCTCTCGACTTACGACGGGGACATCGGGGACCCGCTCTGGTGGCCTCAGGAAAGGCCAGTCCCCATGCGAGTTCCTCGGGGGCCTCTCGGGATACCTCTGCCGTCGATGCCGGGGCCTAAGACCTTGTGTGGAGTCGGGGCCGGAAGCTGAGGATTCCTCTCCAGTGCTGACATGGATCTTGGGGTACTTCTGGAGTCTCCCCAGGGGAGTCAGTCCTCGTCTCGAATGCGGGCATGCACTTGCGCTTTCCTCCAGAGCGGTAGCAGCAGTGTCACGCAGTCCGCCGCGTGGATCAAAGGATGTATGGTTTTCCCTCGAGTCTTTCCCACGAGGCTTTCCCACGAAGCTTTCCCACAGGGCTGCCCCACGTGCACACGTGATGGGAGTCGATCCTCGGCTTGAACGTCAAGCCAGTGCAGGGAAAACAGGTTCCTGTGGAACGGACTGACACATCTGGGGGACTCATGGAATGGTGGCAAAACCCTGGAGTTCCTCTCGCCTTTCCTTTGGAAAGCGCCTCCTCTTGAGATGCGACGGGAACGCCGGGAATTCTTTCCCTACGAAACAGGGAAAGGATCCCTCATCTCGAGCTCGGAGGCGGAAACGGAGCTCCCCTGGATGTGTGCGGGATCCTCTTGCTTCCTCTCGAGTGGAGACGTGTATGTCGGGGAACTTCTTTAGTTGCAGCAAGGGTGTGAAGGACCCTTTGGAAGTTCCAGTGGTTAGATGTGATTAGCCTCGAGAAGCCTCAGCGGAAATGGACCTCATCTCGCCTGGAGGGCAAAATCTCCTGGATTTTCTCGAGTTGCGGCAGGTGCTCTCAACTTGCGACGGGGACCTCAGGGACCCGCTCTGGTGGCCTCAGGAGAGGCCAGTCCCCATGCGAGTTCCTCGTGGGCCTCTCGGAATTCCTCTCCCGTCGATTCCGGGGCCTAAGACCTTGTGTGGAGTCGGGGCCGGAACCTGAGGATTCCTCTCCAGTGCTAACATGGATCTTGGGGTACTTCTGGAGTCTCCCCAGGGGAGTCAGTCCTCGCCTCGAATGCGGGCATGCACTTGTGCTTTCCTCCAGAGCGGTAGCAGCAGTGTCACGCAGTCCGCCGCGTGGATCAAAGGATCTATGGTTTTCCCTCGAGTCTTTCCCACGAGGCTTTCCCACGACGCTTTCCCACAGGGCTGTCCCACGTGCACACGTGGTGGGAGTCGATCCTCGGCTTGAACGTGAAGGCAGTGCAGGGAAAACAGGTTCCTCTGGAATGGACTGACACATCTGGGGGACTCTTGGAATGGTGGCACGACCCTGGATTTCCTCTCGCCTTTCCTGTGGAGAGCGCCTCCTCTTGAGATGCGACGGGAACGCTGAGAATTCTTTCCCTACGAAACAGGGAAAGGATCCCTCATCTCGAGCTAGGAGGCGGAATCGGGGCTCCCATGGATTTGTGCGGGACCCTCGTGCTTCCTCTCGAGTGGAGACGGGTATGTCGGGGAACTTCTTGAGTTGCAGCAAGGGTGTTAAGGACCCTTTGGAAGGTCCAGTGGTTCGATGTGATTAGCCTCGAGAAGCCTCAGCGGAAATGGGCCTCATCTCGCCTGGAGGGCAAAACCTCCTGGATTTTCTCGAGTTGCGGCAGGTGCTCTCGACTCACGACAGGGACCTCGGGGACCCGCTCTGGTGGCCTCAGGAAAGGCCAGTCCCCATGCGAGTTCCTCGGGGGCCTCTCGGGATTCCTCTCCCGTCCATGCCGGGGCCTAAGACCTTGTGTGGAGTCAGGGCCGGAACCTGAGGATGCCTCTCCAGTGCTGACATGGATCTTGGGGTACTTCTGGAGTCTCCCCAGGGGAATCAGTCATCGTCTCTAATGCGGGCATGCACTTGCACTTTCCTCCAAAGCGGTAGCAGCAGTGTAACGCAGTCCGCCCCATGGATCAAAGGATTTATGGTTTTCCCTCGAGTCTTTCCGCGAGGCTTTCCCACGAGGCTTTCCCACAGGGCTGTCCCACGTGCACACGTGGTGGGAGTCGATCCTCGGCTTGAACGTCAAGGCAGTGCAGGGAAAACAGGTTCCTCTGGAATGGACTGACAAATCTGGGGACTCTTGGAGTGGTGGCATGACCCTGGAGTTCCTCTCGCCTTTTCTGTGGAGAGCGCCTCCTCTTGAGATGCACCGGGAACGCCGGGAATTCTTTCCCTACGAAACAGGGAAAGGATCCCTCATCTCGAACTCGGAGGCGGAAACGGAGCTCCCCTGGATGTGTGCGGGATCCTCTTGCTTCCTCTCGAGTGGAGACGTGTATGTCGGGGAACTTCTTGAGTTGCAGCAAGGGTGTGAATGACCCTTTGGAAGTTCCAGTGGTTAGATGTGATTAGCCTCGAGAAGCCTCAGCGGAAATGGACCTCATCTCGCCTGGAGGTCAAAATTTCCTGGATTTTCTCGAGTTGCGGCAGGTGCTCTCAACTTGCGACGGGGACCTCAGGGACCCGCTCTGGTGGCCTCAGGAGAGGCCAGTCCCCATGCGAGTTCCTCGTGGGCCTCTCGGAATTCCTCTCCCGTCGATTCCGGGGCCTAAGACGTTGTGTGGAGTCGGGGCCGGAACCTGAGGTTTCCTCTCCAGTGCTGACATGGATCTTGGGGTACTTCTGGAGTCTCCCCAGGGGAGTCAGTCCTCGCCTCGAATGCGGGCATGCACTTGTGCTTTCCTCCAGAGCGGTAGCAGCAGTGTCACGCAGTCCGCCGCGTGGATCAAAGGATCTATGGTTTTCCCTCGAGTCTTTCCCACGAGGCTTTCCCACGACGCTTTCCCACAGGGCTGTCCCACGTGCACACGTGGTGGGAGTCGATTCTCGGCTTGAAAGTCAAGGCAGTGCAGGGAAAACAGGTTCCTCTGGAATGGACTGACACATCTGGGGGACTCTTGGAATGGTGGAACGTCCCTGGAGTTCCTCTCGCCTTTCCTGTGGAGAGCACCTCCTCTTGAGATGCGACGGGAACGCCGGGAAGTCTTTCCCTACGAAACAGGGAAAGGATCCCACATCTCGAGCTAGCAGGCGGAAACGGGGCTCCCCTAGATGTGTGCGGGACCCTCGTGCTTCCTCTCGAGTGGAGACGGCTATGTCGGGGAACTTCTTGAGTTTCAGCAAGGGTGTGAAGGACTCTTTGGAAGTTCCAGTGGTTAGATGTGATTAGACTCGAGAAGCCTCAGCGGAAATGGGCCTCATCTCGCCTGGAGGGCAAAACCTCCTGTATTTTCTCGAGTTGCGGCAGGTGCTCTCGACTTCCTACGGGGACCTCAGGGACCCGCTCTGGTGGCCTCAGGAAAGGCCAGTCCCCATGCGAGTTCCTCGGGGGCCTCTCGGGATTCCTCTCCCGTCGATGCCGGGGCCTAAGATCTTGTGTGGAGTCGGGGCTGAACCTGAGGATTCCTCTCCAGTGCTCACATGGATCTTGGGGTACTTCTGGAGTCTCTCCAGGGGAGTCAGTCCTTGTCTCGAATGCGGGCATGCACTTGCGCTTTCCTCCAGAGCGGAAGCAGCAGTGTCACGCAGTCCGCCGTGTGGATCAAAGGATCTATGGTTTTCCCTCGAGTCTTTCCCACGAGGCTTTCCCACGAGGATTTCCCACATGGCTGTCCCACGTGCACACGGGGTGGGAGTCGATCCTCGGCTTGAACGTCAAGGCAGTGCAGGGAAAACAGGTTCCTCTGGAATGGACTGACACATCTGGGGGACTCTTGGAATGGTGGCACGACCCTGGAGTTCCTCTCGCCTTTCCTGTGGAGAGCGCCTCCTCTTGAGATGCGACGTGAACGCCGGGAATTCTT
This sequence comes from Ovis canadensis, assembly GCF_042477335.2. Taxonomy (NCBI): domain Eukaryota; kingdom Metazoa; phylum Chordata; class Mammalia; order Artiodactyla; family Bovidae; genus Ovis; species Ovis canadensis. The sequence continues at coordinate 9,303,913 of NC_091252.1, forward strand.
TCCCTTCGAAACAGGGAAAGGATCCCTCATCTCGAGCTAGGAGGCGGAAACGGGCCTCCGCTGGATGTGTGGGGGACCCTTGTGCTTCCTCTCGAGTGGAGACGGGTATGTCGGGGAACTTCTTGAGTTGCAGCAAGGGTGTGAAGGACCCTTTTGAAGTTCCAGTGGTTAGATGTGATTAGCCTCGAGAAGCCTCAGCGCAAATGGGCCTCATCTCGCCTGGAGGGCAAAACCTCCTGGATTTTCTCGAGTTGCGGCAGGTGCTCTCGACTTACGACGGGGACCTCAGGGTCCCGCTCTGGTGGCCTCAGGAAAGGCCAGTCCCCATGCGAGTTCCTCTGGGGCCTCTCGGGATTCCTCTCCCGTCGATGCCGGGGCCTAAGACCTTGTGTGGAGTCGGGGCCGGAACCTGAGCATTCCTCTCCAGTGCTGACATGGATCTTGGGGTACTTCTGGAGTCTCCCCAGGGGAGTCAGTCCTCGTCTCGAATGCGGGCATGCTCTTGCGCTTTCCTCCAGAGCGGTAGCAGCAGTGTCACGCAGTCCGCCGCGTGGATCAAAGGATCTATGGCTTTCCTTCGAGTCTTTCCCACGAGGCTTTCCCACGAGGCTTTCCCACAGGGCTGTCCCACGTGCACACGTGGTGGCAGTCGATCCTCGGCTTGAACGTCAAGGCAGTGCAGGGAAAACAGGTTCCTCTGGAATGGACTGACACATCTGGCGGACTCTTGGAATGGTGGCACGACCCTGGATTTCCTCTCGCCTTTCCTGTGGAGAGCGCCTCCTCTTGAGATGCGACGGGAACACCGGGAAATCTTTCCCTACGAAACAGGGAAAGGATCCCTCATCTCGAGCTAGGAGGCGGAAACGGGGCTCCCCTGGATGTGTGTGGGACCCTCGTCTTCCTCTCAAGTAGAGACGGGTATGTCGGGGAACTTCTGGAGTTGCAGCAGGAGTGTGAAGACCCTTTGTGAGTTCCAGTGGTTAGATGTGATTACCCTCGAGCAGCCTCAGCGGAAATGGGCCTCATCTCGCCTGGAGGGCAAAACCTCCTGCATTTTCTCGAATTGCGGCAGGTGCTCTCGACTTATGACGGGGACCTAAGGGACCCGCTCTGGTGGCCTCAGGAAAGGCCAGTCCCCATGCGAGTTCCTCGGGGGCCTCTCGGGATTGCTCTCCCGTCGATTCCGGGGCCTAAGACCTTGTGTGGAGTCGGGGCCGGAACCTGAGGATTCCTCTCCAGAGTTGATATGGATCTTGGGGTACTTCTGGAGTCTCCCCAGGGGAGTCAGTCCTCGTCTCGAATGCGGGCATGCACTTGCGCTTTCCTCCAGAGCGGTAGCAGCAGTGTCACGCAGTCCGCCGCGTGGATCAAGGAATCTATGGTTTTCCCTCGAGTCTTTCGCATGAGGCTTTCCAACGAGGCTTTCCCACAGGGCTGTCCCACGTGCACACGTGGTGGGAGTCGATCCTCGGCTTGAACGTCAAGGCAGTGCAGGGAAAACAGTTTCCTCTGGAATGGACTGACACATCTGGAGGACTCTTGGAATGGTGGCACGACCCTGGAGTTCCTCTCGCCTTTCCTGTGGAGAGCGCCCCCTCTTGAGATGCGACGGGATCGCCGGGAATTCTTTCCCTACAAAACAGGGAAAGGATTCCTCATCTCGAGGAAGGAGGCGGAAAAGGGGCTCCCCTCGATGTTTGCGGGACCCTCGTGCTTCCTCTCGAGTGGAGACGGGTAGGTCGGGGAACTTTTTGAGTTGCAGCAAGGGTGTGAAGGACCCTTTGGAAGTTCCAGTGGTTAGATGTGATTAGCCTCGGGAAGTCTCAGCGGAAATGGGCCTCATCTCGCCTGGACGGCAAAACCTCCTGGATTTTCTCGAGTTGCGGCAGGTGCTCTCGACTTACGACGGGGACCTCAGGGACCCGCTCTGGTGGCCTCAGGAATGGCCAGTCCCCATGCGAGTTCCTCGGGGGCCTCTCGGGATTCCTCTCCCGTCGATGCCGGGGCCTAAGACCTTGTGTGGAGTCGGGGCCGAAACCTGAGGATTCCTCTCCAGAGCGGACATGGATCTTGGAGTATTTCTGGAGTCTCCCCAGGGGAGTCAGTCCTCGTCTCGAATGCGGGCATGCACTTGCGCTTTCCTCCAGAGCGGAAGCAGCAGTGTCACGCAGTTCGATGCGTGGAGCAAAGGATCTATGATTTTCCCTCGAGTCTTTCCCACGAGGCTTTCCCAAGAGGCTTTCCCACAGGGCTGTCCCACGTGCACACGTGATGGGAGTCGATCCTCGGCTTGAACGTGAAGGCAGTGCAGGGAAAACAGGTTTCTCTGGAATGGACTGACACATCTGGGGGACTCTTGGAATGGTGGCACGACCCTGAAGTTCCTCTCGCCATTCCTGTGGAGAGCGCCTCCTCTTGAGATGCGACGTGAACGCCGGGAATTCTTTCCCTTCGAAACAGGGAAAGGATACCTCATCTCGAGCTAGGAGGCGGAAACGGGCCTCCGCTGGATGTGTGGGGGACCCTTGTGCTTCCTCTCGAGTGGAGACGGGTATGTCGGGGAACTTCTTGAGTTGCAGCAAGGGTGTGAAGGACCCTTTGGAAGTTCCAGTGGTTAGATGTGATTAGCCTCGAGAAGCCTCAGCGGAAATGGGCCTCATCTAGCCTGGAGGGCGAAACCTCCTGCATTTTATCGAGTTGCGGCAGGTGCTCTCGACTTACGACGGGGACCTCAGGGTCCCGCTCTGGTGGACTCAGGAAAGGCCAGTCCCCTTGCGAGTTCCTCGGGGGCCTCTCGGGATTGCTCTCCCGTTGATGCCGGGGCCTAAGACCTTGTGTGGAGTCTGGACCGGAACCTGAGGTTTCCTCTCCAGTGCTGACATGCATCTTGGGGTTCTTCTGGAGTCTCCCCAGGGGAGTCAGTCCTCGTCTCTAATGCGGGCATGCACTTGCACTTTCCTCCAAAGCGGTAGCAGCAGTGTAACGCAGTCCGCCGCATGGATCAAAGGATTTATGGTTTTCCGTCGAGTCTTTCCGCGAGGCTTTCCCACGAGGCTTTCCCACAGGGCTGTCCCACGTGCACACGTGGTGGGAGTCGATCCTCGGCTTGAACGTCAAGGCAGTGCAGGGAAAACAGGTTCCTCAGGAATGGACTGACAAATCTGGGGACTCTTGGAGTGGTGGCATGACCCTGGAGTTCCTCTCGCCTTTCCTGTGGAGAGCGCCTCCTCTTGAGATGCACCGGGAACGCCGGGAATTCTTTCCCTACGAAACAGGGAAAGGATCCCTCATCTCGAGCTCGGAGGCGGAAACGGAGCTCCCCTGGATGTGTGCGGGATCCTCTTGCTTCCTCTCGAGTGGAGACGTGTATGTCGGGGAACTTCTTGAGTTGCAGCAAGGGTGTGAATGACCCTTTGGAAGTTCCAGTGGTTAGATGTGATTAGCCTCGAGAAGCCTCAGCGGAAATGGACCTCATCTCGCCTGGAGGGCAAAATCTCCTGGATTTTCTCGCGTTGCGGCAGGTGCTCTCAACTTGCGACTGGGACCTCAGGGACCCGCTCTGGTGGCCTCAGGAAAGGCCAGTCCCCATGCGAGTTCCTCGGGGGCCTCTCGGAATTCCTCTCCCGTCGATTCCGGAGCCTAAGACCTTGTGTTGAGTCGGGGCCGGAACCTGAGGATTCCTCTCCAGTGCTGACATAGATCTTGGGGTATTTCTGGAGTCTCCCCAGGGGAGTCAGTCCTCGCCTCGAATGCGGGCATGCACTTGTGCTTTCCTCCAGAGCGGTAGCAGCAGTGTCACGCAGTCCGCCGCGTGGATCAAAGGATCTATGGTTTTCCCTCGAGTCTTTCCCACGAGGCTTTCCCACGAGGCTTTCCCACAGGGCTGTCCCACGTGCACACGTGGTGGGAGTCGATCCTCGGCTTGAACGTGAAGGCAGTGCAGGGAAACCAGGTTCCTCTGGAATGGACTGACACATCTCGGGGACTCTTGGAATGGTGGCACGACCCTGGAATTCCTCTCGCCTTTCCTGTGGAGAACGCCTCCTGTTGAGATGCGACGGGAATGCCGGGAATTCTTTCCCTGCGAAACAGGGAAAGGATCCCATATCTCGAGCTAGGAGGCGGAAGCGGGGCTCCCCTGGATGTGTGCGGGACCCTCGTGCTTCCTCTCGAGTGGAGACGGTATGTCGGGGAACTTCTGGAGTTGCAGCAAGGGTGTGAAGGACCCTTTGAAAGCTCCAGTGGTTAGATGTGATTAGCCTCGAGAAGCCTCAGCGGAAATGGGCCTCATCTCGCCTGGAGGGCAAAACCTCCTGGATTTTCTCAAGTTGCGGCTGGTGCTCTCCACTTACGACGGGGACCTCAGGGACCCGCTCTGGTGGCCTCAGGAAAGGCCAGTCCCCATGCGAGTTCCTCGGGGGCCTCTCGGAATTCCTCTCCCGTCGATTCCGGAGCCTAAGACCTTGTGTGGAGTCGGGGCCGGAACCTGAGGATTCCTCTCCAGAGCTGACATGGATCTTGGGGTACTTCTGGAGTCTCCCCAGGGGAGTCAGTCCTCGTCTCGAATGCGGGCATGCACTTGCGCTTTCCTCCAGAGTGGTAGCAGCAGTGTCACGCAGTCCGCCGCGTGGAGAAAAGGATCTATGGTTTTCCCTCGAGTCTTTCCCACGAGGCTTTCCCACGAGGCTTTCCCACAGGGCTGTCCCACGTGCACACGTGGTGGGAGTGGATCCTCGGCTTGAACGTCTAGGCAGTGCAGGGAAAACAGGTTCCGCTGGAATGGACTGACACATCTGGGGGAATCTTGGAATGGTGGCACGACCCTGGAGTTCCTCTCGCCTTTCCTGTGGAGAGCGCCTCCTCTTGAGATGCGACGGGAACGCCGGGAATTCTTTCCCTACGAAACAGGGAAAGGATCCCTCATCTCGAGCTAGGAGGCGGAAACGGGGCTCCCCTGGATGTGTGCGGGAATCTCGTGCTTCCTCTCGAGTGGAGACGTGTATGTCGGGGAACTTCTGGAGCTGCAGCAACGGTGTGAAGGACCCTTTACAAGTTCCAGTGGTTAGATGTGATTAGCCTCGAGAAGCCTCAGCGGAAATGGACCTCATCTCGCCTGGAGGGCAAAATCTCCTGGATTTTCTCGCGATGCGGCAGGTGCTCTCAACTTGCGACTGGGACCTCAGAGACCCGCTCTGGTGGCCTCAGGAAAGGCCAGTCCCCATGCGAGTTCCTCGGGGGCCTCTCGGAATTCCTCTCCCGTCGATTCCGGAGCCTAAGACCTTGTGTGGAGTCGGGGCCGGAACCTGAGGATTCCTCTCCAGTGCTGACATAGATCTTGGGGTACTTCTGGAGTCTCCCCAGGGGAGTCAGTCCTCGTCTCGAATGCGGGCATGCACTTGTGCTTTCCTCCAGAGCGGTAGCAGCAGTGTCACGCAGTCCGCCGCGTGGATCAAAGGATCTATGGTTTTCCCTCGAGTCTTTCCCACGAGGCTTTCCCACGAGGCTTTCCCACAGGGCTGTCCCACGTGCACACGTGGTGGGAGTCGATCCTCGGCTTGAACGTGAAGGCAGTGCAGGGAAACCAGGTTCCTCTGGAATGGACTGACACATCTCGGGGACTCTTGGAATGGTGGCACGACCCTGGAATTCCTCTCGCCTTTCCTGTGGAGAACGCCTCCTGTTGAGATGCGACGGGAATGCCGGGAATTCTTTCCCTACGAAACAGGGAAAGGATCCCATATCTCGAGCTAGGAGGCGGAAGCGGGGCTCCCCTGGATGTGTGCGGGACCCTCGTGCTTCCTCTCGAGTGGAGACGGGTATGTCGGGGAACTTCTGGAGTTGCAGCAAGGGTGTGAAGGACCCTTTGGAAGCTCCAGTGGTTAGATGTGATTAGCCTCGAGAAGCCTCAGCGGAAATGGGCCTCATCTCGCCTGGAGGGCAAAACCTCCTGGATTTTCTCAAGTTGCGGCTGGTGCTCTCCACTTACGACGGGGACCTCAGGGACCCGCTCTGGTGGCCTCAGGAAAGGCCAGTCCCCATGCGAGTTCCTCGGGGGCCTCTCGGAATTCCTCTCCCGTCGATTCCGGAGCCTAAGACCTTGTGTGGAGTCGGGGCCGGAACCTGAGGATTCCTCTCCAGAGCTGACATGGATCTTGGGGTACTTCTGGAGTCTCCCCAGGGGAGTCAGTCCTCGTCTCGAATGCGGGCATGCACTTGCGCTTTCCTCCAGAGCGGTTGCAGCAGTGTCACGCCGTCCGCCGCGTGGATCAAAGGATCTATGGTTTTCCCTCGAGTCTTTCCCACGAGGCTTTCCCACGAGGCTTTCCCACAGGGTTGTCCCACGTGCACACGTGGTGGGAGTCGATCCACTGCTTCAACGTCTAGGCATTGCAGGGAAATAATGTTCCTCTGGAATGGACTCACACATCTGGGGGACTCTTGGAATGGTGGCACGACCCTGGAGTTCCTCTCCCCTTTCCTGTGGAGAGCGCCTCCTCTTGAGATGCGACGGGAACACCGGGAATTCTTTCCCTACGAAACAGGGAAAGGATCCCTCATCTCGAGCTAGGAGGCGGAAACGGGGCTCCCCTGGATGTGTGCGGGACCCTCGTGCTTCCTCTCGAGTGGAGACGGGTATGTTGGGGAAATTCTGGAGTTGCGGCAAGGGTGTGAAGGACCCTTTGGAAGTTCCAGTGGTTAGATGTGATTAGCCTCGAGAAGCCACAGCGGAAATGGGCCTCATCTGCCTGAAGGGCAAAACCTCCTGGATTTTCTCGAGTTGCGGCAGGTGCTCTCGACTTACGACGGGGACCTCCGGGACCCGATCTGGTGGCCTCAGGAAAGGCCAGTCCCCATGCGAGTTCCTCGGGGGCCTCTCGGGATTCCTCTCCCGTCGATGCTGGGCCTAAGACCTTGTGTGGAGTCGGGGCCGGAACCTGAGGATTCCTCTCCAGTGCTGACATGGATCTTGGGGTATTTCTGGAGTCTCCCCAGGGGAGTCAGTCCTCGTCTCGAATGCGGGCATGCACTTGCGCTTTCCTCCAGAGGGGTAGCAGCAGTGTGACGCAGTCCACCGCGTGGAACAAAGGATCTATGTTTTTCCCTCGAGTCTTTCCCACGAGGCTTTCCCACGATGCTTTCCCACAGGGCTGTCCCACGTGCACACGTGGTGGGAGTCGATCCTCGGCTTGAACGTCAAGGCAGTGCAGGGAAAACAGGTTTCTCTGGAATGGACTGACACATCTGGGTGACTCTTGGAATGGAGGCACGACCCTGGAGTTCCTCTCGCCTTTCCTGTGGAGAGCGCCTCCTCTTGAGATGCGACGGGAACGCCGGGAATTCTTTCCCTAAGAAACAGGGAAAGGATCCCTCATCTCGAGCTAGGAGGCGGAAACGGGGCTCCCTGGATGTGTGCGGGACCCTCGTGCTTCCTCTCGAGTGGAGACGGGTATGTCGCGAAACTTCTGGAGTTGCAGCAAGGGTGTGAAGGACCCTTTGGAAGTTCCAGTGGTTAGATGTGATTAGCCTCGAGAAGCCTCAGCGGAAATGGGCCTCATCTAGCCTGGAGGGCGAAACCTCCTGCATTTTATCGAGTTGCGGCAGGTGCTCTCGACTTACGACGGGGACCTCAGGGTCCCGCTCTGGTGGACTCAGGAAAGGCCAGTCCCCTTGCGAGTTCCTCGGGGGCCTCTCGGGATTGCTCTCCCGTTGATGCCGGGGCCTAAGACCTTGTGTGGAGTCTGGACCGGAACCTGAGGTTTCCTCTCCAGTGCTGACATGCATCTTGGGGTTCTTCTGGAGTCTCCCCAGGGGAGTCAGTCCTCGTCTCTAATGCGGGCATGCACTTGCACTTTCCTCCAAAGCGGTAGCAGCAGTGTAACGCAGTCCGCCGCATGGATCAAAGGATTTATGCTTTTCCGTCGAGTCTTTCCGCGAGGCTTTCCCACGAGGCTTTCCCACAGGGCTGTCCCACGTGCACACGTGGTGGGAGTCGATCCTCGGCTTGAACGTCAAGGCAGTGCAGGGAAAACAGGTTCCTCAGGAATGGACTGACAAATCTGGGGACTCTTGGAGTGGTGGCATGACCCTGGAGTTCCTCTCGCCTTTCCTGTGGAGAGCGCCTCCTCTTGAGATGCACCGGGAACGCCGGGAATTCTTTCCCTACGAAACAGGGAAAGGATCCCTCATCTCGAGCTCGGAGGCGGAAACGGGGCTCCCCTGGATGTGTGCGGGATCCTCTTGCTTCCTCTCGAGTGGAGACGTGTATGTCGGGGAACTTCTTGAGTTGCAGCAAGGGTGTGAATGACCCTTTGGAAGTTCCAGTGGTTAGATGTGATTAGCCTCGAGAAGCCTCAGCGGAAATGGACCTCATCTCGCCTGGAGGGCAAAATCTCCTGGATTTTCTCGCGTTGCGGCAGGTGCTCTCAACATGCGACTGGGACCTCAGGGACTCGCTCTGGTGGCCTCAGGAAAGGCCAGTCCCCATGCGAGTTCCTCGGGGGCCTCTCGGAATTCCTCTCCCGTCGATTCCGGAGCCTAAGACCTTGTGTGGAGTCGGGGCGGGAACCTGAGGATTCCTCTCCAGTGCTGACATAGATCTTGGGGTACTTCTGGAGTCTCCCCAGGGGAGTCAGTCCTCGTCTCGAATGCGGGCATGCTCTTGCGCTTTCCTCCAGAGCGGTAGCAGCCATGTCACGCAGTCCGCCGCGTGGATCAAAGGATCTATGGTTTTCCTTCGAGTCTTTCCCACGAGGCTTTCCCACGAGGCTTTCCCACAGGGGTGTCCCACGTGCACACGTCGTGGGAGTCGATCCTCGCCTTGAATGTCAAGGCAGTGCAGGGAAAACAGGTTCCTCTGGAATGGACTGACACATCTGGGGGACTCTTGGAATGGTGGCACGACCTTGGATTTCCTCTCGACTTTCCTGTGGAGAGCGCCTCCTCTTGAGATGCGACGGGAACACCGGGAATTCTTTCCCTACGAAACAGGGAAAGGATCCCTCATCTCGCGCTAGGAGGCGGAAACGGGGCTCCCCTGGATGTGTGCGGGACCCTCGTGCTTCTTCTCAAGTAGAGACGGGTATGTCGGGGAACTTCTGGAGTTGCAGCAAGAGTGTGAAGACCCTTTGTGAGTTCCAGTGGTTAGATGTGATTAGCCTCGAGCAGCCTCAGCGGAAATGGGCCTCATCTCGCCTGGAGGGCAAAACCTCCTGCATTTTCTCGAATTGCGGCAGGTGCTCTCGACTTATGACGGGGACCTCAGGGACCCGCTCTGGTGGCCTCAGGAAAGGCCAGTCCCCATGCGAGTTCCTCGGGGGCCTCTCGGGATTGCTCTCCCGTCGTTGCCGGGGCCTAAGACCTTGTGTGGAGTCGGGGCCAGAACCTGAGGATTCCTCTCCAGAGTTGATATGGATCTTGGGGTACTTCTGGAGTCTCCCCAGGGGAGTCAGTCCTCGTCTCGAATGCGGGCATGCACTTGCGCTTTCCTCCAGAGCGGTAGCAGCAGTGTCACGCAGTCCACCGCGTGGATCAAAGGATCTATGGTTTTCCCTCGAGTCTTTCCCACGAGGCTTTCCCACGTGGCTTTTCCACAGGGCTGTCCCACATGCACACGTGGTGGGAGTCGATCATCGGCTTAAACGTCAAGGCAGTGCAGGGAAAAAATGTTCCTCTGGAATGGACTCACACATCTGGGGGACTCTTGGAATGGTGGAACGACCCTGGAGTTCCTCTCGCCTTTCCTGTGGAGAGCGCCTCCTCTTGAGAAGCGACGGGAACACCGGGAATTCGTTACCTACGAAACAGGGAAAGGATCCCTCATTTCGAGCTAGGAGGCGGAAACGGGGCTTCCCTGGATGTGTGCGGAACCCTCGTGCTTCCTCTCGAGTGGAGACGGGTATGTCGGGGAACTTCTGGAGTTGCAGCAAGGGTGTGAAGGACCCTTTGTAAGTTCCAGTGGTTAGATGTGATTAGCCTCGAGAAGCCACAGCGGAAATGGGCCTCATCTCGCCTGGAGGGCAAAACCTCCTGGATTTTCTTGAGTTGCGGCAGGTGCTCTCGACGTACGACGGGGACCTCAGGGACCAGCTCTGGTGGACTCAGGAAAGGCCAGTCCCCTTGCGAGTTCCTCGGGGGCCTCTCGGGATTGCTCTCCCCTCGATGCCGGCGCCTAAGACCTTGTGTGGAGTCGGGACCGGAACCTGAGGATTCGTCTCCAGTGCTGACATGCATCTTGGGGTTCTTCTGGAGTCTCCCCAGGGGAGTCAGTCCTCGTCTCGAATGCGGGCATGCACTTGATCTTTCCTCCAGAGCGGTAGCAGCAGTGTCACTCAGTCCGCCGCGTGGAGCAGAGGATCTATGGTTTTCCCTCGAGTCTTTCCCACGAGGCTTTCGCACGAGGCTTTCCCACAGGGCTGTCCCACGTGCACACGTGGTGGGAGTCGATCCTCGGCTTGAACGTCAAGGCAGTGCAGGGAAAACAGGTTCCTCTGGAATGGACTGACACATCTGGAGGACTCTTGGAATGGTGGCACGACCCTGGAGTTCCTCTCGCCTATCCTGTGGAGAGCGCCTCCTCTTGAGATGCGACAGGAACGCCGGGAATTCTTTCCCTACAAAACAGGGAAAGGATACCTCATGTCGAGCAAGGAGGCGGAAACGGGGCTCCCCTCGATGTGTGCGGGACCCTCGTGCTTCCTCTCGAGTGGAGACGGGTATGTCGGGGAACTTTTTGAGTTGCAGCAAGGGTGTGAAGGACCCTTTGGAAGTTCCAGTGGTTAGATGTGATTAGCCTCGGGAAGTCTCAGCGGAAATGGGCCTCATCTCGCCTGGACGGCAAAACCTCCTGGATTTTCTCGAGTTGCGGCAGGTGCTCTCGACTTACGACGGCGACCTCAGGGACCCGCTCTGGTGGCCTCAGGAAAGGCCAGTCCCCATGCGAGTTCCTCGGGGGTCTCTCGGGATTCCTCTCCCGTCGGTGCCGGGTCCTAAGACCTTGTGTGCAGTCCGGGCCGGAACCTGAGGATTCCTCTCCAGTGCTGACATGGATCTTGGGGTACTTCTGGAGTCTCCCCAGGGGAGTCAGTCCTCGTCTCGAATGCGGGCATGCTCTTGCGCTTTCCTCCAGAGCGGTAGCAGCCATGTCACGCAGTCCGCCGCGTGGATCAAAGGATCTATGGTTTTCCCTCGAGTCTTTCCCACGAGGCTTTCGCACGAGGCTTTCCCACAGGGCTGTCCCACGTACACACGTGGTGGGAGTCGATCCTCGGCTTGAACGTGAAGGCAGTGCAGGGAAAACAGGTTCCTCTGGAATGGACTGACACATCTGGGGGACTCTTGGAATGGTGGCACGACCCTGAAGTTCCTCTCGCCATTCCTGTGGAGAGCGCCTCCTCTTGAGATGCGACGTGAACGCCGGGAATTCTTTCCCTTCGAAACAGGGAAAGGATCCCTCATCTCGAGCTAGGAGGCGGAAACGGGCCTCCGCTGGAGGTGTGGGGGACCCTTGTGCTTCCTCTCGAGTGGAGACGGGTATGTCGGGGAACTTCTTGAGTTGCAGCAAGGGTGTGAAGGACCCTTTTGAAGTTCCAGTGGTTAGATGTGATTAGCCTCGAGAAGCCTCAGCGGAAATGGGCCTCATCTCGCCTGGAGGGCAAAACCTCCTGGATTTTCTCAAGTTGCGGCTGGTGCTCTCCACTTACGACGGGGACCTCAGGGACCCGCTCTGGTGGCCTCAGGAAAGGCCAGTCCCCATGCGAGTTCCTCGGGGGCCTCTCGGGATTGCTCTCCCGTCGATTCCGGGGCCTAAGACCTTGTGTGGAGTCGGGGCTGGAACCTGAGGATTCCTCTCCAGAGCTGACATGGATCTTGGGGTACTTCTGGAGTCTCCCCAGGGGAGTCAGTCCTCGTCTCGAATGCGGGCATGCACTTGCGCTTTCCTCCAGAGTGGTAGCAGCAGTGTTACGCAGTCCGCCGCGTGGAGAAAAGGATCTATGTTTTTCCCTCGAGTCTTTCCCACGAGGCTTTCCCACGAGGCTTTCCCACAGGGCTGTCCCACGTGCACACGTGGTGGGAGTGGATCCTCGGCTTGAACGTCAAGGCAGTGCAGGGAAAACAGGTTCCGCTAGAATGGACTGACACATCTGGGGGAATCTTGGAATGGTGGCACGACCCTGGAGTTCCTCTCGCCTTTCCTGTGGAGAGCGCCTCCTCTTGAGATGCGACGGGAACGCCGGGAATTCTTTCCCTACGAAACAGGGAAAGGATCCCTCATCTCGAGCTAGGAGGCGGAAACGGGGCTCCCCTGGATGTGTGCGGGACCCTCGTGCTTCCTCTCGAGTGGAGACGTGTATGTCGGGGAACTTCTTGAGTTGCAGCAAGGGTGTGAAGGACCCTTTAGAAGTTCCAGTGGTTGGATGTGATTAGCCTCGAGAAGCCTCAGCGGAAATGGGCCTCATCTCGCCTGGAGGGCAAAACCTCCTGGATTTCCTCGAGTTGCGGCAGGTGCTCTCAACGTACGACGGGAACCTCAGGGACCCGCTCTGGTGGCCTCAGGAAAGGCCAGTCCTCTTGCGTGTTCCTCGGGGGCCTCTCGGGATTGCTCTCCCGTCGATGCCGGGGCCTATGACCTTGTGTGGAGTCGGGGCCGGAACCTGAGAATTCCTCTCCAGAGCTGACATGGATCTTGGGGTACTTCTGGAGTCTCCAAAGGGGAGTCAGTCCTCGTCTCGAATGCGGGCATGCACTTGCGCTTTCCTCCAGAGCGGTAGCAGCAGTGTCACGCAGTCCGCCGCGTGGAGAAAAGGATCTATGGTTTTCCCTCGAGTCTTTCCCACGAGGCTTTCCCAAGAGGCTTTCCCACAGGGCTGTCCCACGTGCACACGTGGTGGGAGTCGATCCTCGGCTTGAACGTGAAGGCAGTGCAGGGAAAACAGGTTCCTCTGGAATGGACTGACACATCTGGGGGACTCTTGGAATGGTGGCACGACCCTGAAGTTCCTCTCGCCATTCCTGTGGAGAGCGCCTCCTCTTGAGATACGACGTGAACGCCGGGAATTCTTTCCCTTCGAAACAGGGAAAGGATCCCTCATCTCGAGCTAGGAGGCGGAAACGGGCCTCCGCTGGATGTGTGGGGGACCCTTGTGCTTCCTCTCGAGTGGAGACGTGTATGTCGGGGAACTTCTTGAGTTGCAGCAAGGGTGTGAAGGACCCTTTTGAAGTTCCAGTGGTTAGATGTGATTAGCCTCGAGAAGCCTCAGCGCAAATGGGCCTCATCTCGCCTGGAGGGCAAAACCTCCTGGATTTTCTCGAGTTGCGGCAGGTGCTCTCGACTTACGACGGGGACCTCAAGGTCCCGCTCTGGTGGCCTCAGGAAAGGCCAGTCCCCATGCGAGTTCCTCGGGGGCCTCTCGGGATTCCTCTCCCGTCGATGCCGGCGCCTAAGACCTTCTGTGGAATCGGGGCCGGAACCTGAGCATTCCTCTCCAGTGCTGACATGGATCTTGGGGTATTTCTGGAGTCTCCCCAGGCGAGTCAGTCCTCGTCTCGAATGCGGTCATGCACTTGCGCTTTCCTCCAGAGCGTTAGCAGCAGTGTCACGCTGTCCGCCGCATGGAGCAAAGGATCTATGGTTTTCCCTCGAGTCTTTCCCATGAGGCTTTCCCAAGAGGCTTTCCCACAGGGCTGTCCCACGTGCACACGTGGTTGGAGTCGATCCTCGGCTTGAACATCAAGGCAGTGCAGGGAAAACAGGTTCCTCTGGAATGGACTGACACATCTCGGGGACTCTTGGAATGGTGGCACGACCCTGGAATTCCTCTCGCCTTTCCTGTGGAGAACGCCTCCTGTTGAGATGCGACGGGAATGCCGGGAATTCTTTCCCTACGAAACAGGGAAAGGATCCCTCATCTCGAGCTAGGAGGCGGAAGCGGGGCTCCCCTGGATGTGTGCGGGACCCTCGTGCTGCCTCTCGAGTGGAGACGGTATGTCGGGGAACTTCTGGAGTTGCAGCAAGGGTGTGAAGGACCCTTTGAAAGCTCCAGTGGTTAGATGTGATTAGCCTCGAGAAGCCTCAGCGGAAATGGGCCTCATCTCGCCTGGAGGGCAAAACCTCCTGGATTTTCTCAAGTTGCGGCTGGTGCTCTCCACTTACGACGGGCACCTCAGGGACCCGCTCTGGTGGCCTCAGGAAAGGCCAGTCCCCATGCGAGTTCCTCGGGGGCCTCTCGGAATTCCTCTCCCGTCGATTCCGGAGCCTAAGACCTTGTGTGGAGTCGGGGCCGGAACCTGAGGATTCCTCTCCAGAGCTGACATGGATCTTGGGGTACTTCTGGAGTCTCCCCAGGGGAGTCAGTCCTCGTCTCGAATGCGGGCATGCACTTGCGCTTTCCTCCAGAGTGGTAGCAGCAGTGTCACGCAGTCCGCCGCGTGGAGAAAAGGATCTATGGTTTTCCCTCGAGTCTTTCCCACGAGGCTTTCCCACGAGGCTTTCCCACAGGGCTGTCCCACGTGCACACGTGTTGGGAGTGGATCCTCGGCTTGAACGTCTAGGCAGTGCAGGGAAAACAGGTTCCGCTGGAATGGACTGACACATCTGGGGGAATCTTGGAATGGTGGCACGACCCTGGAGTTCCTCTCGCCTTTCCTGTGGAGAGCGCCTCCTCTTGAGATGCGACGGGAACGCCGGGAATTCTTTCCCTACGAAACAGGGAAAGGATCCCTCATCTCGAGCTAGGAGGCGGAAACGGGGCTCCCCTGGATGTGTGCGGGACCCTCGTGCTTCCTCTCGAGTGGAGACGTGTATGTCGGGGAACTTCTGGAGCTGCAGCAACGGTGTGAAGGACCCTTTAGAAGTTCCAGTGGTTAGATGTGATTAGCCTCGAGAAGCCTCAGCGGAAATGGGCCTCATCTCGCCTGGAGGGCAAAACCTCCTGGATTTTCTCGAGTTGCGGCAGGTGCTCTCAACGTACGACTGGAACCTCAGGGACCCGCTCTGGTGGCCTCAGGAAAGGCCAGTCCTCTTGCGTGTTCCTCGGGGGCCTCTCGGGATTGCTCTCCCGTCGATGCCGGGGCCTAAGACCTTGTGTGGAGTCGGGGCCGGAACCTGAGAATTCCTCTCCAGAGCTGACATGGATCTTGGGGTACTTCTGGAGTCTCTAAAGGGGAGTCAGTCCTCGTCTCGAATGCGGGCATGCACTTGCGCTTTCCTCCAGAGCGGTAGCAGCAGTGTCACGCAGTCCGCCGCGTGGAGAAAAGGATCTATGGTTTTCCCTCGAGTCTTTCCCACGAGGCTTTCCCACGAGGCTTTCCCACAGGGCTGTCCCCCATGCACACTTGGTGGTAGTCGATTCTCGGCTTGAACGTCAAGGCAGTGCAGGGAAAACAGGTTCCTCTGGAATGGACTGAAACATCTGGGGGACTCTTGGAATGGTGGCAGGACCCTGGAGTTCCTCTCGTCTTTCCTGTGGAGAGCGCCTCCTCTTGAGATCCGACGGGAACACCGGGAATTCTTTCCCTACGAAACAGGGAAAGGATCCCTCATCTCGAGCTAGGAGGCGGAAACGGGGCTCCCTGGATGCGTGCGGGACCCTCGTGCTTCCTCTCCAGTGGAGACGGGTATGTCGGGGAACTTCTGGAGTTGCAGCAAGGGTGTGAAGGACCCTTTGGAAGTTCCAGTCGTTAGATGTGATTATAATCGAGAAGCCTCATCGGAAATGGGCCTCATCTCGCCTGGAGGGCAAAACCTCCTGAATTTTCTCAAGTTGCGGCAGGTACTCTCGACTTACGACCGGGACCTCAGGGACCCGCTTTGGTGGCCTCAGGAAAGGCCAGTCTCCATGCGAGTTAATCGGGGGCCTCTCGGGATTCCTCTCCTGTCGATGCCGGGGCCTAAGACTTTGTGTGGAGTCGGGGCCGGAACCTGAGGATTCCTCTCCAGAGCTGATATGGATCTTGGGGTACTTCTGGAGTCTCCCCAGGGGAGTCAGTCCTCGTGTCGAATGCGGGCATGCACTTGCGCTTTTCTCCAGAGTGGTAGCAGCAGTGTCACGCCGTCCGCCGCGTGGATCAAAGGATCTATGGTTTTCCCTCGAGTCTTTCCCACGAGGCTTTCCCACGAGGCTTTCCCACAGGGTTGTCCCACGTGCACACGTGGTGGGAGTCGATCCACTGCTTCAACGTCTAGGCATTGCAGGGAAATAATGTTCCTCTGGAATGGACTCACACATCTGGGGGACTCTTGGAATGGTGGCACGACCCTGGAGTTCCTCTCCCCTTTCCTGTGGAGAGCGCCTCCTCTTGAGATGCGACGGGAACACCGGGAATTCTTTCCCTACGAAACAGGGAAAGGATCCCTCATCTCGAGCTAGGAGGCGGAAACGGGGCTCCCCTGGATGTGTGCGGGACCCTCGTGCTTCCTCTCGAGTGGAGACGGGTATGTTGGGGAAATTCTGGAGTTGCGGCAAGGGTGTGAAGGACCCTTTGGAAGTTCCAGTGGTTAGATGTGATTAGCCTCGAGAAGCCACAGCGGAAATGGGCCTCATCTGCCTGAAGGGCAAAACCTCCTGGATTTTCTCGAGTTGCGGCAGGTGCTCTCGACTTACGACGGGGACCTCCGGGACCCGCTCTGGTGGCCTCAGGAAAGGCCAGTCCCCATGCGAGTTCCTCGGGGGCCTCTCGGGATTCCTCTCCCGTCGATGCTGGGCCTAAGACCTTGTGTGGAGTCGGGGCCGGAACCTGAGGATTCCTCTCCAGTGCTGACATGGATCTTGGGGTATTTCTGGAGTCTCCCCAGGGGAGTCATTCCTCGTATCGAATGCGGGCATGCACTTGCGCTTTCCTCCAGAGGGGTAGCAGCAGTGTGACGCAGTCCGCCGCGTGGAACAAAGGATCTATGTTTTTCCCTCGAGTCTTTCCCACGAGGCTTTCCCACGATGCTTTCCCACAGGGCTGTCCCACGTGCACACGTGGTGGGAGTCGATCCTCGGCTTGAACGTCAAGGCAGTGCAGGGAAAACAGGTTTCTCTGGAATGGACTGACACATCTGGGTGACTCTTGGAATGGAGGCACGACCCTGGAGTTCCTCTCGCCTTTCCTGTGGAGAGCGCCTCCTCTTGAGATGCGACGGGAACGCCGGGAATTCTTTCCCTACGAAACAGGGAAAGGATCCCTCATCTCGAGCTAGGAGGCGGAAACGGGGCTCCCTGGATGTGTGCGGGACCCTCGTGCTTCCTCTCGAGTGGAGACGGGTATGTCGGGAAACTTCTGGAGTTGCAGCAAGGGTGTGAAGGACCCTTTGGAAGTTCCAGTGGTTAGATGTGATTAGCCTCGAGAAGCCTCAGCGGAAATGGGCCTCATCTAGCCTGGAGGGCGAAACCTCCTGCATTTTATCGAGTTGCGGCAGGTGCTCTCGACTTACGACGGGGACCTCAGGGTCCCGCTCTGGTGGACTCAGGAAAGGCCAGTCCCCTTGCGAGTTCCTCGGGGGCCTCTCGGGATTGCTCTCCCGTTGATGCCGGGGCCTAAGACCTTGTGTGGAGTCTGGACCGGAACCTGAGGTTTCCTCTCCAGTGCTGACATGCATCTTGGGGTTCTTCTGGAGTCTCCCCAGGGGAGTCAGTCCTCGTCTCTAATGCGGGCATGCACTTGCACTTTCCTCCAAAGCGGTAGCAGCAGTGTAACGCAGTCCGCCGCATGGATCAAAGGATTTATGGTTTTCCGTCGAGTCTTTCCGCGAGGCTTTCCCACGAGGCTTTCCCACAGGGCTGTCCCACGTGCACACGTGGTGGGAGTCGATCCTCGGCTTGAACGTCAAGGCAGTGCAGGGAAAACAGGTTCCTCAGGAATGGACTGACAAATCTGGGGACTCTTGGAGTGGTGGCATGACCCTGGAGTTCCTCTCGCCTTTCCTGTGGAGAGCGCCTCCTCTTGAGATGCACCGGGAACGCCGGGAATTCTTTCCCTACGAAACAGGGAAAGGATCCCTCATCTCGAGCTCGGAGGCGGAAACGGAGCTCCCCTGGATGTGTGCGGGATCCTCTTGCTTCCTCTCGAGTGGAGACGTGTATGTCGGGGAACTTCTTGAGTTGCAGCAAGGGTGTGAAGGACCCTTTGGAAGTTCCAGTGGTTAGATGTGATTAGCCTCGAGAAGCCTCAGCGGAAATGGACCTCATCTCGCCTGGAGGGCAAAATCTCCTGGATTTTCTCGCGTTGCGGCAGGTGCTCTCAACTTGCGACTGGGACCTCAGGGACCCGCTCTGGTGGCCTCAGGAAAGGCCAGTCCCCATGCGAGTTCCTCGGGGGCCTCTCGGAATTCCTCTCCCGTCGATTCCGGAGCCTAAGACCTTGTGTGGAGTCGGGGCCGGAACCTGAGGATTCCTCTCCAGTGCTGACATAGATCTTGGGGTACTTCTGGAGTCTCCCCAGGGGAGTCAGTCCTCGCTTCGAATGCGGGCATGCACTTGTGCTTTCCTCCAGAGCGGTAGCAGCAGTGTCACGCAGTCCGCCGCGTGGATCAAAGGATCTATGGTTTTCCCTCGAGTCTTTCCCACGAGGCTTTCCCACGAGGCTTTCCCACAGGGCTGTCCCACGTGCACACGTGGTGGGAGTCGATCCTCGGCTTGAACGTGAAGGCAGTGCAGGGAAAACAGGTTCCTCTGGAATGGACTGACACATCTGGGGGACTCTTGGAATGGTGGCACGACCCTGGATTCCCTCTCGCCTTTCCTGTGGAGAGCGCCTCCTCTTGAGATGCGACGGGAACGCCGGGAATTCTTTCCCTACGAAACAGGGAAAGGATCCCTCATCTCGATCTAGGAGGCGGAATCGGGGCTCCCATGGATGTGTGCGGGACCTTCGTGCTTCCTCTCGAGTGGAGACGGGTATGTCGGGGAACTTCTTGAGTTGCAGCAAGGGGGTGAAGGACCCTTTGGAAGGTCCAGTGGTTCGATGTGATTGGCCTCGAGAAGCCTCAGCGGAAATGGGCCTCATCTCGCCTGGAGGGCAAAACCTCCTGGATTTTCTCGAGTTGTGGCAGGTGCTCTCGACTTACGACGGGGACCTCAAGGACCCGCTCTGGTGGTCTCAGGAAAGGCCAGTCCCCATGCGAGTTCCTCGGGGGCCTCTCGGGATTCCTCTCCCGTCGTTGCCGGGGCCTGAGACCTTGTGTGGAGTCGGGGCCGGAACCTGAGGATGCCTCTCCAGTGCTGACATGGATCTTCGGGTACTTCTGGAGTCTCCCCAGGGGAGTCAGTCCTCGTCTCGAATGCGGGAATGCACTTGCGCTTTCCTCCAGAGCGGTAGCAGCAGTGTCACGCAGTCCGCCGCGTGGATCAAAGGATCTATGGTTTTCCCTCGAGTCTTTCCCACGAGGCTTTCCCATGAGGCTTTCCCACAGGGCTGTCCCACGTGCACACGTGGTGGGAGTCGATCCTCTGCTTGAACGTCAAGGCAGTGCAGGGAAAAAATGTTCGTCTGGAATGGACTCACACATCTGGGGGACTCTTGGAATGGTGGCACGACCCTGGAGTTCCTCTCGCCTTTCCTGTGGAGAGCGCCTCCTGTTGAGATGCGACGGGAACACCGGGAATTCGTTCCCTACGAAACAGGGAAAGGATCCCTCATCTGGAGCTAGGAGGCGGAAACGGGGCTCTGCTGGATGTGTGCGGGACCCTCGTGCTTCCTTTCGAGTGGAGACGGGTATGTCGGGGAAATTCTGGAGTTGCAGCAAGGGTGTGAAGGACCCTTTGGAATTTCAAGTGGTTAGATGTGATTAGCCTCGAGAAGCCTCAGCGGAAATGGGCCTCATCTCCCCTGGAGGGCAAACCTCCTGGATTTTCTCGAGTTGCGGCAGGTGTTCTCGATTTACGACGGGGACCTCAGGGACCCGCTCTGGTGGCCTCAGGAAAGGCCAGTCCCCATGCGAGTTCCTCGGGGGCCTCTCGGGATTCCTCTCCCGTCGGTGCCGGGTCCTAAGACCTTGTGTGGAGTCGGGGCCGGAACCTGAGGATTCCTCTCCAGTGCAGACATGGATCTTGGGGTACTTCTGGAGTCTCCCCAGGGGAGTCAGTCCTCGTCTCGATTGCGGGCATGCTCTTGCGCTTTCCTCCAGAGCGGTAGCAGCCATGTCACGCAGTCCGCCGCGTGGATCAAAGGATCTATGGTTTTCCCTCGAGTCTTTCCCACGAGGCTTTCCCACGAGGCTTTCCCACAGGGCTGTCCCACGTGCACACGTGGTGGGAGTCGATCCTCGGCTTGAACGTCAAGGCAGTGCAGGGAAAACAGGTTCCTCTGGAATGGACTGACACATCTGGGGGACTCTTGGAATGGTGGCACGACCCTGGAGTTCCTCTCCCCTTTCCTGTGGAGAGCGCCTCCTCTTGAGATGCGACGGGAACACCGGGAATTCTTTCCCTACGAAACAGGGAAAGGATCCCTCATCTCGAGCTAGGAGGCGGAAACGGGGCTCCCCTGGATGTGTGCGGGACCCTCGTGCTTCCTCTCGAGTGGAGACGGGTATGTTGGGGTAATTCTGGAGTTGCGGCAAGGGTGTGAAGGACCCTTTGGAAGTTCCAGTGGTTAGATGTGATTAGCCTCGAGAAGCCACAGCGGAAATGGGCCTCATCTGCCTGAAGGGCAAAACCTCCTGGATTTTCTCGAGTTGCGGCAGGTGCTCTCGACTTACGACGGGGACCTCCGGGACCCGCTCTGGTGGCCTCAGGAAAGGCCAGTCCCCATGCGAGTTCCTCGGGGGCCTCTCGGGATTCCTCTCCCGTCGATGCTGGGCCTAAGACCTTGTGTGGAGTCGGGGCCGGAACCTGAGGATTCCTCTCCAGTGCTGACATGGATCTTGGGGTATTTCTGGAGTCTCCCCAGGGGAGTCAGTCCTCGTCTCGAATGCGGGCATGCACTTGCGCTTTCCTCCAGAGGGGTAGCAGCAGTGTGACGCAGTCCGCCGCGTGGAACAAAGGATCTATGTTTTTCCCTCGAGTCTTTCCCACGAGGCTTTCCCACGATGCTTTCCCACAGGGCTGTCCCACGTGCACACGTGGTGGGAGTCGATCCTCGGCTTGAACGTCAATGCAGTGCAGGGAAAACAGGTTTCTCTGGAATGGACTGACACATCTGGGTGACTCTTGGAATGGAGGCACGACCCTGGAGTTCCTCTCGCCTTTCCTGTGGAGAGCGCCTCCTCTTGAGATGCGACGGGAACGCCGGGAATTCTTTCCCTACGAAACAGGGAAAGGATCCCTCATCTCGAGCTAGGAGGCGGAAACGGGGCTCCCTGGATGTGTGCGGGACCCTCGTGCTTCCTCTCGAGTGGAGACGGGTATGTCGGGAAACTTCTGGAGTTGCAGCAAGGGTGTGAAGGACCCTTTGGAAGTTCCAGTGGTTAGATGTGATTAGCCTCGAGAAGCCTCAGCGGAAATGGGCCTCATCTAGCCTGGAGGGCGAAACCTCCTGCATTTTATCGAGTTGCGGCAGGTGCTCTCGACTTACGACGGGGACCTCAGGGTCCCGCTCTGGTGGACTCAGGAAAGGCCAGTCCCCTTGCGAGTTCCTCGGGGGCCTCTCGGGATTGCTCTCCCGTTGATGCCGGGGCCTAAGACCTTGTGTGGAGTCTGGACCGGAACCTGAGGTTTCCTCTCCAGTGCTGACATGCATCTTGGGGTTCTTCTGGAGTCTCCCCAGGGGAGTCAGTCCTCGTCTCTAATGCGGGCATGCACTTGCACTTTCCTCCAAAGCGGTAGCAGCAGTGTAACGCAGTCCGCCGCATGGATCAAAGGATTTATGGTTTTCCGTCGAGTCTTTCCGCGAGGCTTTCCCACGAGGCTTTCCCACAGGGCTGTCCCACGTGCACACGTGGTGGGAGTCGATCCTCGGCTTGAACGTCAAGGCAGTGCAGGGAAAACAGGTTCCTCAGGAATGGACTGACAAATCTGGGGACTCTTGGAGTGGTGGCATGACCCTGGAGTTCCTCTCGCCTTTCCTGTGGAGAGCGCCTCCTCTTGAGATGCACCGGGAACGCCGGGAATTCTTTCCCTACGAAACAGGGAAAGGATCCCTCATCTCGAGCTCGGAGGCGGAAACGGAGCTCCCCTGGATGTGTGCGGGATCCTCTTGCTTCCTCTCGAGTGGAGACGTGTATGTCGGGGAACTTCTTGAGTTGCAGCAAGGGTGTGAAGGACCCTTTGGAAGTTCCAGTGGTTAGATGTGATTAGCCTCGAGAAGCCTCAGCGGAAATGGACCTCATCTCGCCTGGAGGGCAAAATCTCCTGGATTTTCTCGCGTTGCGGCAGGTGCTCTCAACTTGCGACTGGGACCTCAGGGACCCGCTCTGGTGGCCTCAGGAAAGGCCAGTCCCCATGCGAGTTCCTCGGGGGCCTCTCGGAATTCCTCTCCCGTCGATTCCGGAGCCTAAGACCTTGTGTGGAGTCGGGGCCGGAACCTGAGGATTCCTCTCCAGTGCTGACATAGATCTTGGGGTACTTCTGGAGTCTCCCCAGGGGAGTCAGTCCTCGCTTCGAATGCGGGCATGCACTTGTGCTTTCCTCCAGAGCGGTAGCAGCAGTGTCACGCAGTCCGCCGCGTGGATCAAAGGATCTATGGTTTTCCCTCGAGTCTTTCCCACGAGGCTTTCCCACGAGGCTTTCCCACAGGGCTGTCCCACGTGCACACGTGGTGGGAGTCGATCCTCGGCTTGAACGTGAAGGCAGTGCAGGGAAAACAGGTTCCTCTGGAATGGACTGACACATCTGGGGGACTCTTGGAATGGTGGCACGACCCTGGATTCCCTCTCGCCTTTCCTGTGGAGAGCGCCTCCTCTTGAGATGCGACGGGAACGCCGGGAATTCTTTCCCTACGAAACAGGGAAAGGATCCCTCATCTCGATCTAGGAGGCGGAATCGGGGCTCCCATGGATGTGTGCGGGACCTTCGTGCTTCCTCTCGAGTGGAGACGGGTATGTCGGGGAACTTCTTGAGTTGCAGCAAGGGGGTGAAGGACCCTTTGGAAGGTCCAGTGGTTCGATGTGATTGGCCTCGAGAAGCCTCAGCGGAAATGGGCCTCATCTCGCCTGGAGGGCAAAACCTCCTGGATTTTCTCGAGTTGTGGCAGGTGCTCTCGACTTACGACGGGGACCTCAAGGACCCGCTCTGGTGGTCTCAGGAAAGGCCAGTCCCCATGCGAGTTCCTCGGGGGCCTCTCGGGATTCCTCTCCCGTCGTTGCCGGGGCCTGAGACCTTGTGTGGAGTCGGGGCCGGAACCTGAGGATGCCTCTCCAGTGCTGACATGGATCTTCGGGTACTTCTGGAGTCTCCCCAGGGGAGTCAGTCCTCGTCTCGAATGCGGGAATGCACTTGCGCTTTCCTCCAGAGCGGTAGCAGCAGTGTCACGCAGTCCGCCGCGTGGATCAAAGGATCTATGGTTTTCCCTCGAGTCTTTCCCACGAGGCTTTCCCATGAGGCTTTCCCACAGGGCTGTCCCACGTGCACACGTGGTGGGAGTCGATCCTCTGCTTGAACGTCAAGGCAGTGCAGGGAAAAAATGTTCGTCTGGAATGGACTCACACATCTGGGGGACTCTTGGAATGGTGGCACGACCCTGGAGTTCCTCTCGCCTTTCCTGTGGAGAGCGCCTCCTGTTGAGATGCGACGGGAACACCGGGAATTCGTTCCCTACGAAACAGGGAAAGGATCCCTCATCTGGAGCTAGGAGGCGGAAACGGGGCTCTGCTGGATGTGTGCGGGACCCTCGTGCTTCCTTTCGAGTGGAGACGGGTATGTCGGGGAAATTCTGGAGTTGCAGCAAGGGTGTGAAGGACCCTTTGGAATTTCAAGTGGTTAGATGTGATTAGCCTCGAGAAGCCTCAGCGGAAATGGGCCTCATCTCCCCTGGAGGGCAAACCTCCTGGATTTTCTCGAGTTGCGGCAGGTGTTCTCGATTTACGACGGGGACCTCAGGGACCCGCTCTGGTGGCCTCAGGAAAGGCCAGTCCCCATGCGAGTTCCTCGGGGGCCTCTCGGGATTCCTCTCCCGTCGGTGCCGGGTCCTAAGACCATGTGTGGAGTCGGGGCCGGAACCTGAGGATTCCTCTCCAGTGCAGACATGGATCTTGGGGTACTTCTGGAGTCTCCCCAGGGGAGTCAGTCCTCGTCTCGATTGCGGGCATGCTCTTGCGCTTTCCTCCAGAGCGGTAGCAGCCATGTCACGCAGTCCGCCGCGTGGATCAAAGGATCTATGGTTTTCCCTCGAGTCTTTCCCACGAGGCTTTCCCACGAGGCTTTCCCACAGGGCTGTCCCACGTGCACACGTGGTGGGAGTCGATCCTCGGCTTGAACGTCAAGGCAGTGCAGGGAAAACAGGTTCCTCTGGAATGGACTGACACATCTGGGGGACTCTTGGAATGGTGGCACGACCCTGGAGTTCCTCTCCCCTTTCCTGTGGAGAGCGCCTCCTCTTGAGATGCGACGGGAACACCGGGAATTCTTTCCCTACGAAACAGGGAAAGGATCCCTCATCTCGAGCTAGGAGGCGGAAACGGGGCTCCCCTGGATGTGTGCGGGACCCTCGTGCTTCCTCTCGAGTGGAGACGGGTATGTTGGGGTAATTCTGGAGTTGCGGCAAGGGTGTGAAGGACCCTTTGGAAGTTCCAGTGGTTAGATGTGATTAGCCTCGAGAAGCCACAGCGGAAATGGGCCTCATCTGCCTGAAGGGCAAAACCTCCTGGATTTTCTCGAGTTGCGGCAGGTGCTCTCGACTTACGACGGGGACCTCCGGGACCCGCTCTGGTGGCCTCAGGAAAGGCCAGTCCCCATGCGAGTTCCTCGGGGGCCTCTCGGGATTCCTCTCCCGTCGATGCTGGGCCTAAGACCTTGTGTGGAGTCGGGGCCGGAACCTGAGGATTCCTCTCCAGTGCTGACATGGATCTTGGGGTATTTCTGGAGTCTCCCCTGGGGAGTCAGTCCTCGTCTCGAATGCGGGCATGCACTTGCGCTTTCCTCCAGAGGGGTAGCAGCAGTGTGACGCAGTCCGCCGCGTGGAACAAAGGATCTATGTTTTTCCCTCGAGTCTTTCCCACGAGGCTTTCCCACGATGCTTTCCCACAGGGCTGTCCCACGTGCACACGTGGTGGGAGTCGATCCTCGGCTTGAACGTCAAGGCAGTGCAGGGAAAACAGGTTTCTCTGGAATGGACTGACACATCTGGGTGACTCTTGGAATGGAGGCACGACCCTGGAGTTCCTCTCGCCTTTCCTGTGGAGAGCGCCTCCTCTTGAGATGCGACGGGAACGCCGGGAATTCTTTCCCTACGAAACAGGGAAAGGATCCCTCATCTCGAGCTAGGAGGCGGAAACGGGGCTCCCTGGATGTGTGCGGGACCCTCGTGCTTCCTCTCGAGTGGAGACGGGTATGTCGGGAAACTTCTGGAGTTGCAGCAAGGGTGTGAAGGACCCTTTGGAAGTTCCAGTGGTTAGATGTGATTAGCCTCGAGAAGCCTCAGCGGAAATGGGCCTCATCTAGCCTGGAGGGCGAAACCTCCTGCATTTTATCGAGTTGCGGCAGGTGCTCTCGACTTACGACGGGGACCTCAGGGTCCCGCTCTGGTGGACTCAGGAAAGGCCAGTCCCCTTGCGAGTTCCTCGGGGGCCTCTCGGGATTGCTCTCCCGTTGATGCCGGGGCCTAAGACCTTGTGTGGAGTCTGGACCGGAACCTGAGGTTTCCTCTCCAGTGCTGACATGCATCTTGGGGTTCTTCTGGAGTCTCCCCAGGGGAGTCAGTCCTCGTCTCTAATGCGGGCATGCACTTGCACTTTCCTCCAAAGCGGTAGCAGCAGTGTAACGCAGTCCGCCGCATGGATCAAAGGATTTATGGTTTTCCGTCGAGTCTTTCCGCGAGGCTTTCCCACGAGGCTTTCCCACAGGGCTGTCCCACGTGCACACGTGGTGGGAGTCGATCCTCGGCTTGAACGTCAAGGCAGTGCAGGGAAAACAGGTTCCTCAGGAATGGACTGACAAATCTGGGGACTCTTGGAGTGGTGGCATGACCCTGGAGTTCCTCTCGCCTTTCCTGTGGAGAGCGCCTCCTCTTGAGATGCACCGGGAACGCCGGGAATTCTTTCCCTACGAAACAGGGAAAGGATCCCTCATCTCGAGCTCGGAGGCGGAAACGGAGCTCCCCTGGATGTGTGCGGGATCCTCTTGCTTCCTCTCGAGTGGAGACGTGTATGTCGGGGAACTTCTTGAGTTGCAGCAAGGGTGTGAAGGACCCTTTGGAAGTTCCAGTGGTTAGATGTGATTAGCCTCGAGAAGCCTCAGCGGAAATGGACCTCATCTCGCCTGGAGGGCAAAATCTCCTGGATTTTCTCGCGTTGCGGCAGGTGCTCTCAACTTGCGACTGGGACCTCAGGGACCCGCTCTGGTGGCCTCAGGAAAGGCCAGTCCCCATGCGAGTTCCTCGGGGGCCTCTCGGAATTCCTCTCCCGTCGATTCCGGAGCCTAAGACCTTGTGTGGAGTCGGGGCCGGAACCTGAGGATTCCTCTCCAGTGCTGACATAGATCTTGGGGTACTTCTGGAGTCTCCCCAGGGGAGTCAGTCCTCGCTTCGAATGCGGGCATGCACTTGTGCTTTCCTCCAGAGCGGTAGCAGCAGTGTCACGCAGTCCGCCGCGTGGATCAAAGGATCTATGGTTTTCCCTCGAGTCTTTCCCACGAGGCTTTCCCACGAGGCTTTCCCACAGGGCTGTCCCACGTGCACACGTGGTGGGAGTCGATCCTCGGCTTGAACGTGAAGGCAGTGCAGGGAAAACAGGTTCCTCTGGAATGGACTGACACATCTGGGGGACTCTTGGAATGGTGGCACGACCCTGGATTCCCTCTCGCCTTTCCTGTGGAGAGCGCCTCCTCTTGAGATGCGACGGGAACGCCGGGAATTCTTTCCCTACGAAACAGGGAAAGGATCCCTCATCTCGATCTAGGAGGCGGAATCGGGGCTCCCATGGATGTGTGCGGGACCTTCGTGCTTCCTCTCGAGTGGAGACGGGTATGTCGGGGAACTTCTTGAGTTGCAGCAAGGGGGTGAAGGACCCTTTGGAAGGTCCAGTGGTTCGATGTGATTGGCCTCGAGAAGCCTCAGCGGAAATGGGCCTCATCTCGCCTGGAGGGCAAAACCTCCTGGATTTTCTCGAGTTGTGGCAGGTGCTCTCGACTTACGACGGGGACCTCAAGGACCCGCTCTGGTGGTCTCAGGAAAGGCCAGTCCCCATGCGAGTTCCTCGGGGGCCTCTCGGGATTCCTCTCCCGTCGTTGCCGGGGCCTGAGACCTTGTGTGGAGTCGGGGCCGGAACCTGAGGATGCCTCTCCAGTGCTGACATGGATCTTCGGGTACTTCTGGAGTCTCCCCAGGGGAGTCAGTCCTCGTCTCGAATGCGGGAATGCACTTGCGCTTTCCTCCAGAGCGGTAGCAGCAGTGTCACGCAGTCCGCCGCGTGGATCAAAGGATCTATGGTTTTCCCTCGAGTCTTTCCCACGAGGCTTTCCCATGAGGCTTTCCCACAGGGCTGTCCCACGTGCACACGTGGTGGGAGTCGATCCTCTGCTTGAACGTCAAGGCAGTGCAGGGAAAAAATGTTCGTCTGGAATGGACTCACACATCTGGGGGACTCTTGGAATGGTGGCACGACCCTGGAGTTCCTCTCGCCTTTCCTGTGGAGAGCGCCTCCTGTTGAGATGCGACGGGAACACCGGGAATTCGTTCCCTACGAAACAGGGAAAGGATCCCTCATCTGGAGCTAGGAGGCGGAAACGGGGCTCTGCTGGATGTGTGCGGGACCCTCGTGCTTCCTTTCGAGTGGAGACGGGTATGTCGGGGAAATTCTGGAGTTGCAGCAAGGGTGTGAAGGACCCTTTGGAATTTCAAGTGGTTAGATGTGATTAGCCTCGAGAAGCCTCAGCGGAAATGGGCCTCATCTCCCCTGGAGGGCAAACCTCCTGGATTTTCTCGAGTTGCGGCAGGTGTTCTCGATTTACGACGGGGACCTCAGGGACCCGCTCTGGTGGCCTCAGGAAAGGCCAGTCCCCATGCGAGTTCCTCGGGGGCCTCTCGGGATTCCTCTCCCGTCGGTGCCGGGTCCTAAGACCATGTGTGGAGTCGGGGCCGGAACCTGAGGATTCCTCTCCAGTGCAGACATGGATCTTGGGGTACTTCTGGAGTCTCCCCAGGGGAGTCAGTCCTCGTCTCGATTGCGGGCATGCTCTTGCGCTTTCCTCCAGAGCGGTAGCAGCCATGTCACGCAGTCCGCCGCGTGGATCAAAGGATCTATGGTTTTCCCTCGAGTCTTTCCCACGAGGCTTTCCCACGAGGCTTTCCCACAGGGCTGTCCCACGTGCACACGTGGTGGGAGTCGATCCTCGGCTTGAACGTCAAGGCAGTGCAGGGAAAACAGGTTCCTCTGGAATGGACTGACACATCTGGGGGACTCTTGGAATGGTGGCACGACCCTGGAGTTCCTCTCCCCTTTCCTGTGGAGAGCGCCTCCTCTTGAGATGCGACGGGAACACCGGGAATTCTTTCCCTACGAAACAGGGAAAGGATCCCTCATCTCGAGCTAGGAGGCGGAAACGGGGCTCCCCTGGATGTGTGCGGGACCCTCGTGCTTCCTCTCGAGTGGAGACGGGTATGTTGGGGTAATTCTGGAGTTGCGGCAAGGGTGTGAAGGACCCTTTGGAAGTTCCAGTGGTTAGATGTGATTAGCCTCGAGAAGCCACAGCGGAAATGGGCCTCATCTGCCTGAAGGGCAAAACCTCCTGGATTTTCTCGAGTTGCGGCAGGTGCTCTCGACTTACGACGGGGACCTCCGGGACCCGCTCTGGTGGCCTCAGGAAAGGCCAGTCCCCATGCGAGTTCCTCGGGGGCCTCTCGGGATTCCTCTCCCGTCGATGCTGGGCCTAAGACCTTGTGTGGAGTCGGGGCCGGAACCTGAGGATTCCTCTCCAGTGCTGACATGGATCTTGGGGTATTTCTGGAGTCTCCCCAGGGGAGTCAGTCCTCGTCTCGAATGCGGGCATGCACTTGCGCTTTCCTCCAGAGGGGTAGCAGCAGTGTGACGCAGTCCGCCGCGTGGAACAAAGGATCTATGTTTTTCCCTCGAGTCTTTCCCACGAGGCTTTCCCACGATGCTTTCCCACAGGGCTGTCCCACGTGCACACGTGGTGGGAGTCGATCCTCGGCTTGAACGTCAAGGCAGTGCAGGGAAAACAGGTTTCTCTGGAATGGACTGACACATCTGGGTGACTCTTGGAATGGAGGCACGACCCTGGAGTTCCTCTCGCCTTTCCTGTGGAGAGCGCCTCCTCTTGAGATGCGACGGGAACGCCGGGAATTCTTTCCCTACGAAACAGGGAAAGGATCCCTCATCTCGAGCTAGGAGGCGGAAACGGGGCTCCCTGGATGTGTGCGGGACCCTCGTGCTTCCTCTCGAGTGGAGACGGGTATGTCGGGAAACTTCTGGAGTTGCAGCAAGGGTGTGAAGGACCCTTTGGAAGTTCCAGTGGTTAGATGTGATTAGCCTCGAGAAGCCTCAGCGGAAATGGGCCTCATCTAGCCTGGAGGGCGAAACCTCCTGCATTTTATCGAGTTGCGGCAGGTGCTCTCGACTTACGACGGGGACCTCAGGGTCCCGCTCTGGTGGACTCAGGAAAGGCCAGTCCCCTTGCGAGTTCCTCGGGGGCCTCTCGGGATTGCTCTCCCGTTGATGCCGGGGCCTAAGACCTTGTGTGGAGTCTGGACCGGAACCTGAGGTTTCCTCTCCAGTGCTGACATGCATCTTGGGGTTCTTCTGGAGTCTCCCCAGGGGAGTCAGTCCTCGTCTCTAATGCGGGCATGCACTTGCACTTTCCTCCAAAGCGGTAGCAGCAGTGTAACGCAGTCCGCCGCATGGATCAAAGGATTTATGGTTTTCCGTCGAGTCTTTCCGCGAGGCTTTCCCACGAGGCTTTCCCACAGGGCTGTCCCACGTGCACACGTGGTGGGAGTCGATCCTCGGCTTGAACGTCAAGGCAGTGCAGGGAAAACAGGTTCCTCAGGAATGGACTGACAAATCTGGGGACTCTTGGAGTGGTGGCATGACCCTGGAGTTCCTCTCGCCTTTCCTGTGGAGAGCGCCTCCTCTTGAGATGCACCGGGAACGCCGGGAATTCTTTCCCTACGAAACAGGGAAAGGATCCCTCATCTCGAGCTCGGAGGCGGAAACGGAGCTCCCCTGGATGTGTGCGGGATGCTCTTGCTTCCTCTCGAGTGGAGACGTGTATGTCGGGGAACTTCTTGAGTTGCAGCAAGGGTGTGAAGGACCCTTTGGAAGTTCCAGTGGTTAGATGTGATTAGCCTCGAGAAGCCTCAGCGGAAATGGACCTCATCTCGCCTGGAGGGCAAAATCTCCTGGATTTTCTCGCGTTGCGGCAGGTGCTCTCAACTTGCGACTGGGACCTCAGGGACCCGCTCTGGTGGCCTCAGGAAAGGCCAGTCCCCATGCGAGTTCCTCGGGGGCCTCTCGGAATTCCTCTCCCGTCGATTCCGGAGCCTAAGACCTTGTGTGGAGTCGGGGCCGGAACCTGAGGATTCCTCTCCAGTGCTGACATAGATCTTGGGGTACTTCTGGAGTCTCCCCAGGGGAGTCAGTCCTCGCTTCGAATGCGGGCATGCACTTGTGCTTTCCTCCAGAGCGGTAGCAGCAGTGTCACGCAGTCCGCCGCGTGGATCAAAGGATCTATGGTTTTCCCTCGAGTCTTTCCCACGAGGCTTTCCCACGAGGCTTTCCCACAGGGCTGTCCCACGTGCACACGTGGTGGGAGTCGATCCTCGGCTTGAACGTGAAGGCAGTGCAGGGAAAACAGGTTCCTCTGGAATGGACTGACACATCTGGGGGACTCTTGGAATGGTGGCACGACCCTGGATTCCCTCTCGCCTTTCCTGTGGAGAGCGCCTCCTCTTGAGATGCGACGGGAACGCCGGGAATTCTTTCCCTACGAAACAGGGAAAGGATCCCTCATCTCGATCTAGGAGGCGGAATCGGGGCTCCCATGGATGTGTGCGGGACCTTCGTGCTTCCTCTCGAGTGGAGACGGGTATGTCGGGGAACTTCTTGAGTTGCAGCAAGGGGGTGAAGGACCCTTTGGAAGGTCCAGTGGTTCGATGTGATTGGCCTCGAGAAGCCTCAGCGGAAATGGGCCTCATCTCGCCTGGAGGGCAAAACCTCCTGGATTTTCTCGAGTTGTGGCAGGTGCTCTCGACTTACGACGGGGACCTCAAGGACCCGCTCTGGTGGTCTCAGGAAAGGCCAGTCCCCATGCGAGTTCCTCGGGGGCCTCTCGGGATTCCTCTCCCGTCGTTGCCGGGGCCTGAGACCTTGTGTGGAGTCGGGGCCGGAACCTGAGGATGCCTCTCCAGTGCTGACATGGATCTTCGGGTACTTCTGGAGTCTCCCCAGGGGAGTCAGTCCTCGTCTCGAATGCGGGAATGCACTTGCGCTTTCCTCCAGAGCGGTAGCAGCAGTGTCACGCAGTCCGCCGCGTGGATCAAAGGATCTATGGTTTTCCCTCGAGTCTTTCCCACGAGGCTTTCCCATGAGGCTTTCCCACAGGGCTGTCCCACGTGCACACGTGGTGGGAGTCGATCCTCTGCTTGAACGTCAAGGCAGTGCAGGGAAAAAATGTTCGTCTGGAATGGACTCACACATCTGGGGGACTCTTGGAATGGTGGCACGACCCTGGAGTTCCTCTCGCCTTTCCTGTGGAGAGCGCCTCCTGTTGAGATGCGACGGGAACACCGGGAATTCGTTCCCTACGAAACAGGGAAAGGATCCCTCATCTGGAGCTAGGAGGCGGAAACGGGGCTCTGCTGGATGTGTGCGGGACCCTCGTGCTTCCTTTCGAGTGGAGACGGGTATGTCGGGGAAATTCTGGAGTTGCAGCAAGGGTGTGAAGGACCCTTTGGAATTTCAAGTGGTTAGATGTGATTAGCCTCGAGAAGCCTCAGCGGAAATGGGCCTCATCTCCCCTGGAGGGCAAACCTCCTGGATTTTCTCGAGTTGCGGCAGGTGTTCTCGATTTACGACGGGGACCTCAGGGACCCGCTCTGGTGGCCTCAGGAAAGGCCAGTCCCCATGCGAGTTCCTCGGGGGCCTCTCGGGATTCCTCTCCCGTCGGTGCCGGGTCCTAAGACCTTGTGTGGAGTCGGGGCCGGAACCTGAGGATTCCTCTCCAGTGCAGACATGGATCTTGGGGTACTTCTGGAGTCTCCCCAGGGGAGTCAGTCCTCGTCTCGATTGCGGGCATGCTCTTGCGCTTTCCTCCAGAGCGGTAGCAGCCATGTCACGCAGTCCGCCGCGTGGATCAAAGGATCTATGGTTTTCCTTCGAGTCTTTCCCACGAGGCTTTCCCACGAGGCTTTCCCACAGGGGTGTCCCACGTGCACACGTCGTGGGAGTCGATCCTCGCCTTGAACGTCAAGGCAGTGCAGGGAAAACAGGTTCCTCTGGAATGGACTGACACATCTGGGGGACTCTTGGAATGGTGGCACGACCCTGGAGTTCTTCTCGCCTATCCTGTGGAGAGCGCCTCCTCTTGAGATGCGACGGGAATGCCGGGAATTCTTTCCCTACGAAACAGGGAAAGGATCCCTCATCTCGAGCTAGGAGGCGGAAGCGGGGCTCCCCTGGATGTGTGCGGGACACCACGTGCTTCCTCTCGAGTGGAGACGGGTATGTCGGGGAACTTCTGGAGTTGCAGCAAGGGTGTGAAGGACCCTTTGGAAGTTCCAGTGGTTAGATGTGATTAGCCTCGAGAAGCCTCAGAGGAAATGGGCCTCATCTCGCCTGGAGGGCAAAACCTCCTGGATTTTCTCAAGTTGCGGCTGGTGCTCTCCACTTACGACGGGGACCTCAGGGACCCGCTCTGGTGGCCTCAGGAAAGGCCAGTCCCAATGCGAGTTCCTCGGGGGCCTCTCGGGATTGCTCTCCCGTCAATGCCGGGGCCTAAGACCTTGTGTGGAGTCGGGGCCGGAACCTGAGGATTCCTCTCCAGAGCTGACATGGATCTTGGGGTACTTCTGGAGTCTCCCCAGGGGAGTCAGTCCTCGTCTCGAATTCGGGCATGCACTTGCGCTTTCCTCCAGAGCGGTAGCAGAAATGTCACGCAGTCCGCCGCATGGATCAAAGGATCTATGGTTTTCCCTCGAGTCTTTCCCACGAGGCTTTCCCACGAGGCTTTCCCACAGGGCTGTCCCACGTGCACACGTGGTGGGAGTCGATCCTCGGCTTGAACGTCAAGGCAGTGCAGAGAAAACAGGTTCCTCTGTAATGGACTGACACATATGGGGGACTCTTGGAATGGTGGCACGACCCTGGAGTTCCTCTCGCCTTTCCTGTGGAGAGCGCCTCCTCTTGAGATGCGACGGGAACGCCGGGAATTCTTTCCCTACGAAACAGGGAAAGGATCCCTCATCTCGAGCTAGGAGGCGGAATCGGGGCTCCCATGGATGTGTGCGGGACCCTCGTGCTTCCACTCGAGTGGAGACGGGTATGTCGGGGAACTTCTTGAGTTGCAGCAAGGGTGTGAATGACCCTTTGGAAGTTCCAGTGGTTAGATGTGATTAGCCTCGAGAAGCCTCAGCGGAAATGGACCTCATCTCGCCTGGAGGGCAAAATCTCCTGGATTTTCTCGAGTTGCGGCAGGTGCTCTCAACTTGCGACGGGGACCTCAGGGACCCGCTCTGGTGGCCTCAGGAAAGGCCAGTCCCCATGCGAGTTCCTCGGGGGCCTCTCGGGATTGCTCTCCCGTCGATACCGGGGCCTAAGACTTTGTGTGGAGTCGGGGCCGGAACCTGAGGATTCCTCTCCAGAGCTGACATGGATCTTGGGGTACTTCTGGAGTCTCCCCAGCGGAGTCAGTCCTCGTCTCGAATGCAGGCATGTACTTGCGCTTTCCTCCAGAGCGGTAGCAGCAGTGTCACGCAGTCCGCCGTGTGGATCAAAGGATCTATGGTTTTCCCTCGAGTCTTTCCCACGAGGCTTTCCCACGAGGCTTTCCCACAGGGCTGTCCCACGTGCACACGTGGTGGGAGTCGATCCTCGGCTTGAACGTGAAGGCAGTGCAGGGAAAAAAGTTTCCTCTGGAATGGACTGACACATCTGGGGGACTCTTGGAATGGTGGCACGACCCTGGATTTCCTCTCGCCTTTCCTGTGGAGAGCGCCTCCTCTTGAGATGCGACGGGAACGCCGGGAATTCTTTCCCTACGAAACCGGGAAAGGATCCCTCATCTCGAGCTAGGAGGCGGAAACGGGGCTCCCCTGGATGTGTGCGGGACCCTCGTGTTCCTCTCGAGTGGAGACGGGTATGTCGGGGAAGTTCTTGAGTTGCAGCAAGGGTGTGAAGGACCCTTTTGAAGTTCCAGTGGTTAGATGTGATTAGCCTCGAGAAGCCTCAGCGGAAATGGGCCTCATTTCGCCTGGAGGGCAAAACCTCCTGGATTTTCTCGAGTTGCGGCAGGTGCTCTCAACGTACGACGGGGACCTCAGGGACCCGCTCTGGTGGCCTCAGGAAAGGCCAGTCCTCTTGCGTGTTCCTCGGGGGCCTCTCGGGATTGCTCTCCCGTCGATGCCGGGGCCTAAGACCTTGTGTGGAGTCGGGGCCGGAACCTGAGAATTCCTCTCCAGAGCTGACATGGATCTTGGGGTACTTCTGGAGTCTCCAAAGGGGAGTCAGTCCTCGTCTCGAATGCGGGCATGCACTTGCGCTTTCCTCCAGAGCGGTAGCAGCAGTGTCACGCAGTCCGCCGCGTGGAGAAAAGGATCTATGGTTTTCCCTCGAGTCTTTCCCACGAGGCTTTCCCACGAGGCTTTCCCACAGGGCTGTCCCACGTGCACACTTGGTGGTAGTCGATTCTCGGCTTGAACGTCAAGGCAGTGCAGGGAAAACAGGTTACTCTGGAATGGACTGAAACATCTGGGGGACTCTTGGAATGGTGGCAGGACCCTGGAGTTCCTCTCGTCTTTCCTGTGGAGAGCGCCTCCTCTTGAGATCCGACGGGAACAGCGGGAATTCTTTCCCTACGAAACAGGGAAAGGATCCCTCATCTCGAGCTAGGAGGCGGAAACGGGGCTCCCTTGGATGCGTGCGGGACCCTCGTGCTTCCTCTCCAGTGGAGACGTGTATGTCGGGGAACTTCTGGAGTTGCAGCAAGGGTGTGAAGGACCCTTTGGAAGTTCCAGTCGTTAGATGTGATTATAATCGAGAAGCCTCATCGGAAATGGGCCTCATCTCGCCTGGAGGGCAAAACCTCCTGAATTTTCTCAAGTTGCGGCAGGTACTCTCGACTTACGACCGGGACCTCAGGGACCCGCTTTGGTGGCCTCAGGAAAGGCCAGTCCCCATGCGAGTTCCTCGGGGGCCTCTCGGGATTCCTCTCCTGTCGATGCCGGGGCCTAAGACTTTGTGTGGAGTCGGGGCCGGAACCTGAGGATTCCTCTCCAGAGCTGATATGGATCTTGGGGTACTTCTGGAGTCTCCCCAGGGGAGTCAGTCCTCGTGTCGAATGCGGGCATGCACTTGCGCTTTCCTCCAGAGTGGTAGCAGCAGTGTCACGCCGTCCGCCGCGAGGATCAAAGGATCTATGGTTTTCCCTCGAGTCTTTCCCACGAGGCTTTCCCACGAGGCTTTCCCACAGGGTTGTCCCACGTGCACACGTGGTGGGAGTCGATCCACTGCTTCAACGTCTAGGCATTGCAGGGAAATAATGTTCCTCTGGAATGGACTCACACATCTGGGGGACTCTTGGAATGGTGGCACGACCCTGGAGTTCCTCTCCCCTTTCCTGTGGAGAGCGCCTCCTCTTGAGATGCGACGGGAACACCGGGAATTCTTTCCCTACGAAACAGGGAAAGGATCCCTCATCTCGAGCTAGGAGGCGGAAACGGGGCTCCCCTGGATGTGTGCGGGACCATCGTGCTTCCTCTCGAGTGGAGACGGGTATGTTGGGGAAATTCTGGAGTTGCGGCAAGGGTGTGAAGGACCCTTTGGAAGTTCCAGTGGTTAGATGTGATTAGCCTCGAGAAGCCACAGCGGAAATGGGCCTCATCTGCCTGAAGGGCAAAACCTCCTGGATTTTCTCGAGTTGCGGCAGGTGCTCTCGACTTACGACGGGGACCTCTGGGACCCGCTCTGGTGGCCTCAGGAAAGGCCAGTCCCCATGCGAGTTCCTCGGGGGCCTCTCGGGATTCCTCTCCCGTCGATGCTGGGCCTAAGACCTTGTGTGGAGTCGGGGCCGGAACCTGAGGATTCCTCTCCAGTGCTGACATGGATCTTGGGGTATTTCTGGAGTCTCCCCAGGGGAGTCAGTCCTCGTCTCGAATGCGGGCAGGCACTTGCGCTTTCCTCCAGAGGGGTAGCAGCAGTGTCACGCAGTCCGCCGCGTGGAACAAAGGATCTATGTTTTTCCCTTGAGTCTTTCCCACGAGGCTTTCCCACGATGCTTTCCCACAGGGCTGTCCCACGTGCACACGTGGTGGGAGTCGATTCTCGGCTTGAACGTCAAGGCAGTGCAGGGAAAACAGGTTTCTCTTGAATGGACTGACACATCTGGGTGACTCTTGGAATGGAGGCACGACCCTGGAGTTCCTCTCGCCTATCCTGTGGACAGCGCCTCCTCTTGAGATGCGACGGGAACGCCGGGAATTCTTTCCCTACGAAACAGGGAAAGGATCCCTCATCTCGAGCTAGGAGGCGGAAACGGGGCTCCCTGGATGTGTGCGGGACCCTCGTGCTTCCTCTCGAGTGGAGACGGGTATGTCGGGAAACTTCTGGAGTTGCAGCAAGGGTGTGAAGGACCCTTTGGAAGTTCCAGTGGTTAGATGTGATTAGCCTCGAGAAGCCTCAGCGGAAATGGGCCTCATCTAGCCTGGAGGGCGAAACCTCCTGCATTTTATCGAGTTGCGGCAGGTGCTCTCGACTTACGACGGGGACCTCAGGGTCCCGCTCTGGTGGACTCAGGAAAGGCCAGTCCCCTTGCGAGTTCCTCGGGGGCCTCTCGGGATTGCTCTCCCGTCGATGCCGGGGCCTAAGACCTTGTGTGGAGTCTGGCCCGGAACCTGAGGTTTCCTCTCCAGTGCTGACATGCATCTTGGGGTTCTTCTGGAGTCTCCCCAGGGGAGTCAGTCCTCGTCTCTAATGCGGGCATGCACTTGC
The DNA here is from genome assembly GCF_042477335.2 of Ovis canadensis. Lineage (NCBI taxonomy): Eukaryota > Metazoa > Chordata > Mammalia > Artiodactyla > Bovidae > Ovis > Ovis canadensis. The sequence continues at coordinate 9,341,144 of NC_091252.1, forward strand.
ACTTTCCTCCAAAGCGGTAGCAGCAGTGTAACGCAGTCCGCTGCATGGATCAAAGGATTTATGGTTTTCCGTCGAGTCTTTCCGCGAGGCTTTCCCACGAGGCTTTCCCACAGGGCTGTCCCACGTGCACACGTGGTGGGAGTCGATCCTCGGCTTGAACGTCAAGGCAGTGCAGGGAAAACAGGTTCCTCAGGAATGGACTGACAAATCTGGGGACTCTTGGAGTGGTGGCATGACCCTGGAGTTCCTCTCGCCTTTCCTGTGGAGAGCGCCTCCTCTTGAGATGCACCGGGAACGCCGGGAATTCTTTCCCTACGAAACAGGGAAAGGATCCCTCATCTCGAGCTCGGAGGCGGAAACGGAGCTCCCCTGGATGTGTGCGGGATCCTCTTGCTTCCTCTCGATTGGAGACGTGTATGTCGGGGAACTTCTTGAGTTGCAGCAAGGGTGTGAATGACCCTTTGGAAGTTCCAGTGGTTAGATGTGATTAGCCTCGAGAAGCCTCAGCGGAAATGGACCTCATCTCGCCTGGAGGGCAAAATCTCCTGGATTTTCTCGCGTTGCGGCAGGTGCTCTCAACTTGCGACTGGGACCTCAGGGACCCGCTCTGGTGGCCTCAGGAAAGGCCAGTCCCCATGCGAGTTCCTCGGGGGCCTCTCGGAATTCCTCTCCCGTCGATTCCGGAGCCTAAGACCTTGTGTGGAGTCGGGGCCGGAACCTGAGGATTCCTCTCCAGTGCTGACATGGATCTTGGGGTATTTCTGGAGTCTCCCCAGGGGAGTCAGTCCTCGCCTCGAATGCGGGCATGCACTTGTCCTTTCCTCCAGAGCGGTAGCAGCAGTGTCACGCAGTCCGCCGCGTAGATCAAAGGATCTATGGTTTTCCCTCGAGTCTTTCCCACGAGGCTTTCCCACGAGGCTTTCCCACAGGGCTGTCCCACGTGCACACGTGGTGGGACTCGATCCTCGGCTTGAACGTGAAGGCAGTGCAGGGAAAACAGGTTCCTCTGGAATGGACTGACACATCTGGGGGACTCTTGGAATGGTGGCACGACCCTGGATTCCCTCTCGCCTTTCCTGTGGAGAGCGCCTCCTCTTGAGATGCGACGGGAACGCCGGGAATTCTTTCCCTACGAAACAGGGAAAGGATCCCTCATCTCGAGCTAGGAGGCGGAATCGGGGCTCCCATGGATGTGTGCGGGACCCTCGTGCTTCCTCTCGAGTGGAGACGGGTTTGTCGGGGAACTTCTTGAGTTGCAGCAAGGGGGTGAAGGACCCTTTGGAAGGTCCAGTGGTTCGATGTGATTGGCCTCGAGAAGCCTCAGCGGAAATGGGCCTCATCTCGCCTGGAGGGCAAAACCTCCTGGATTTTCTCGAGTTGTGGCAGGTGCTCTCGACTTACGACGGGGACCTCAAGGACCCGCTCTGGTGGTCTCAGGAAAGGCCAGTCCCCATGCGAGTTCCTCGGGGGCCTCTCGGGATTCCTCTCCCGTCGTTGCCGGGGCCTGAGACCTTGTGTGGAGTCGGGGCCGGAACCTGAGGATGCCTCTCCAGTGCTGACATGGATCTTCGGGTACTTCTGGAGTCTCCCCAGGGGAGTCAGTCCTCGTCTCGAATGCGGGAATGCACTTGCGCTTTCCTCCAGAGCGGTAGCAGCAGTGTCACGCAGTCCGCCGCGTGGATCAAAGGATCTATGGTTTTCCCTCGAGTCTTTCCCACGAGGCTTTCCCAAGAGGCTTTCCCACAGGGCTGTCCCACGTGCACACGTGGTTGGAGTCGATCCTCGGCTTGAACATCAAGGCAGTGCAGGGAAAACAGGTTTCTCTGGAATGGACTGACACATCTCGGGGACTCTTGGAATGGTGGCACGACCCTGGAATTCCTCTCCCCTTTCCTGTGGAGAACGCCTCCTGTTGAGATGCGACGGGAATGACGGGAATTCTTTCCCTACGAAACAGGGAAAGGATCCCATATCTCGAGCTAGGAGGCGGAAGCGGGGCTCCCCTGGATGTGTTCGGGACCCTCGTGCTTCCTCTCGAGTGGAGACGGTATGTCGGGGAACTTCTGGAGTTGCAGCAAGGGTGTGAAGGACCCTTTGAAAGCTCCAGTGGTTAGATGTGATTAGCCTCGAGAAGCCTCAGCGGAAATGGGCCTCATCTCGCCTGGAGGGCAAAACCTCCTGGATTTTCTCAAGTTGCGGCTGGTGCTCTCCACTTACGACGGGGACCTCAGGGACCCGCTCTGGTGGCCTCAGGAAAGGCCAGTCCCCATGCGAGTTCCTCGGGGGCCTCTCGGGATTGCTCTCCCGTCGATGCCGGGGCCTAAGACCTTGTGTGGAGTCGGGGCCGGAACCTGAGGATTCCTCTCCAGAGCTGAGATGGATCTTGGGCTACTTCTGGAGTCTCCCCAGGGGAGTCAGTCCTCGTCTCGAATGCGGGCATGCACTTGCGCTTTCCTCCAGAGTGGTAGCAGCAGTGTCACGCAGTCCGCCGCGTGGAGAAAAGGATCTATGGTTTTCCCTCGAGTCTTTCCCACGAGGCTTTCCCACGAGGCTTTCCCACAGGGCTGTCCCACGTGCACACGTGGTGGGAGTGGATCCTAGGCTTGAACGTGAAGGCAGTGCAGGGAAAACAGGTTCCGCTGGAATGGACTGACACATCTGGGGGAATCTTGGAATGGTGGCACGACCCTGGAGTTCCTCTCGCCTTTCCTGTGGAGAGCGCCTCCTCTTGAGATGCGACGGGAACGCCGGGAATTCTTTCCCTACGAAACAGGGAAAGGATCCCTCATCTCGAGCTAGGAGGCGGAAACGGGGCTCCCCTGGATGTGTGCGGGACCCTCGTGCTTCCTCTCGAGTGGAGACGGGTATGTTGGGGAAATTCTGGAGTTGCGGCAAGGGTGTGAAGGACCCTTTGGAAGTTCCAGTGGTTAGATGTGATTAGCCTCGAGAAGCCACAGCGGAAATGGGCCTCATCTGCCTGAAGGGCAAAACCTCCTGGATTTTCTCGAGTTGCGGCAGGTGCTCTCGACTTACGACGGGGACCTCTGGGACCCGCTCTGGTGGCCTCAGGAAAGGCCAGTCCCCATGCGAGTTCCTCGGGGGCCTCTCGGGATTCCTCTCCCGTCGATGCTGGGCCTAAGACCTTGTGTGGAGTCGGGGCCGGAACCTGAGGATTCCTCTCCAGTGCTGACATGGATCTTGGGGTATTTCTGGAGTCTCCCCAGGGGAGTCAGTCCTCGTCTCGAATGCGGGCATGCACTTGCGCTTTCCTCCAGAGGGGTAGCAGCAGTGTGACGCAGTCCGCCGCGTGGAACAAAGGATCTATGTTTTTCCCTCGAGTCTTTCCCACGAGGCTTTCCCACGATGCTTTCTCACAGGGCTGTCCCACGTGCACACGTGGTGGGAGTCGATCCTCGGCTTGAACGTCAAGGCAGTGCAGGGAAAACAGGTTTCTCTGGAATGGACTGACACATCTGGGGGACTCTTGGAATGGAGGCACGACCCTGGAGTTCCTCTCGCCTTTCCTGTGGAGAGCGCCTCCTCTTGAGATGCGACGGGAACGCCGGGAATTCTTTCCCTACGAAACAGGGAAAGGATCCCTCATCTCGAGCTAGGAGGCGGAAACGGGGCTCCCTGGATGTGTGCGGGACCCTCGTGCTTCCTCTCGAGTGGAGACGGGTATGTCGGGAAAGTTCTGGAGTTGCAGCAAGGGTGTGAAGGACCCTTTGGAAGTTCCAGTGGTTAGTTGTGATTAGCCTCGAGAAGCCTCAGCGGAAATGGGCCTCATCTAGCCTGGAGGGCGAAACCTCCTGCATTTTATCGAGTTGCGGCAGGTGCTCTCGACTTACGACGGGGACCTCAGGGTCCCGCTCTGGTGGACTCAGGAAAGGCCAGTCCCCTTGCGAGTTCCTCGGGGGCCTCTCGGGATTGCTCTCCCGTCGATGCCGGGGCCTAAGACCTTGTGTGGAGTCTGGCCCGGAACCTGAGGTTTCCTCTCCAGTGCTGACATGCATCTTGGGGTTCTTCTGGAGTCTCCCCAGCGGAGTCAGTCCTCGTCTCTAATGCGGGCATGCACTTGCACTTTCCTCCAAAGCGGTAGCAGCAGTGTAACGCAGTCCGCCGCATGGATCAAAGGATTTATGGTTTTCCGTCGAGTCTTTCCGCGAGGCTTTCCCACGAGGCTTTCCCACAGGGCTGTCCCACGTGCACACGTGGTGGGAGTCGATCCTCGGCTTGAACGTCAAGGCAGTGCAGGGAAAACAGTTTCCTCTGGAATGGACTGACACATCTGGAGGACTCTTGGAATGGTGGCACGACCCTGGAGTTCCTCTCGCCTTTCCTGTGGAGAGCGCCCCCTCTTGAGATGCGACGGGATCGCTGGGAATTCTTTCCCTACAAAACAGGGAAAGGATTCCTCATCTCGAGGAAGGAGGCGGAAAAGGGGCTCCCCTCGATGTTTGCGGGACCCTCGTGCTTCCTCTCGAGTGGAGACGGGTAGGTCGGGGAACTTTTTGAGTTGCAGCAAGGGTGTGAAGGACCCTTTGGAAGTTCCAGTGGTTAGATGTGATTAGCCTCGGGAAGTCTCAGCGGAAATGGGCCTCATCTCGCCTGGACGGCAAAACCTCCTGGATTTTCTCGAGTTGCGGCAGGTGCTCTCGACTTACGACGGGGACCTCAGGGACCCGCTCTGGTGGCCTCAGGAATGGCCAGTCCCCATGCGAGTTCCTCGGGGGCCTCTCGGGATTCCTCTCCCGTCGATGACGGGGCCTAAGACCTTGTGTGGAGTCGGGGCCGAAACCTGAGGATTCCTCTCCAGAGCGGACATGGATCTTGGAGTATTTCTGGAGTCTCCCCAGGGGAGTCAGTCCTCGTCTCGAATGCGGGCATGCACTTGCGCTTTCCTCCAGAGCGGAAGCAGCAGTGTCACGCAGTTCGATGCGTGGAGCAAAGGATCTATGGTTTTCCCTCGAGTCTTTCCCATGAGGCTTTCCCAAGAGGCTTTCCCACAGGGCTGTCCCACGTGCACACGTGGTGGGAGTCGATCCTCGGCTTGAACGTGAAGGCAGTGCAGGGAAAACAGGTTTCTCTGGAATGGACTGACACATCTGGGTGACTCTTGGAATGGAGGCACGACCCTGGAGTTCCTCTCGCCTATCCTGTGGAGAGCGCCTCCTCTTGAGATGCGACGGGAACGCCGGGAATTCTTTCCCTACGAAACAGGGAAAGGATCCCTCATCTCGAGCTAGGAGGCGGAAACGGGGCTCCCTGGATGTGTGCGGGACCCTCGTGCTTCCTCTCGAGTGGAGACGGGTATGTCGGGAAACTTCTGGAGTTGCAGCAAGGGTGTGAAGGACCCTTTGGAAGTTCCAGTGGTTAGATGTGATTAGCCTCGAGAAGCCTCAGCGGAAATGGGCCTCATCTAGCCTGGAGGGCGAAACCTCCTGCATTTTATCGAGTTGCGGCAGGTGCTCTCGACTTACGACGGGGACCTCAGGGTCCCGCTCTGGTGGACTCAGGAAAGGCCAGTCCCCTTGCGAGTTCCTCGGGGGCCTCTCGGGATTGCTCTCCCGTCGATGCCGGGGCCTAAGACCTTGTGTGGAGTCTGGCCCGGAACCTGAGGTTTCCTCTCCAGTGCTGACATGCATCTTGGGGTTCTTCTGGAGTCTCCCCAGGGGAGTCAGTCCTCGTCTCTAATGCGGGCATGCACTTGCACTTTCCTCCAAAGCGGTAGCAGCAGTGTAACGCAGTCCGCTGCATGGATCAAAAGATTTATGGTTTTCCGTCGAGTCTTTCCGCGAGGCTTTCCCACGAGGCTTTCCCACAGGGCTGTCCCACGTGCACACGTGGTGGGAGTCGATCCTCGGCTTGAACGTCAAGGCAGTGCAGGGAAAACAGGTTCCTCAGGAATGGACTGACAAATCTGGGGACTCTTGGAGTGGTGGCATGACCCTGGAGTTCCTCTCGCCTTTCCTGTGGAGAGCGCCTCCTCTTGAGATGCACCGGGAACGCCGGGAATTCTTTCCCTACGAAACAGGGAAAGGATCCCTCATCTCGAGCTCGGAGGCGGAAACGGAGCTCCCCTGGATGTGTGCGGGATCCTCTTGCTTCCTCTCGATTGGAGACGTGTATGTCGGGGAACTTCTTGAGTTGCAGCAAGGGTGTGAATGACCCTTTGGAAGTTCCAGTGGTTAGATGTGATTAGCCTCGAGAAGCCTCAGCGGAAATGGACCTCATCTCGCCTGGAGGGCAAAATCTCCTGGATTTTCTCGCGTTGCGGCAGGTGCTCTCAACTTGCGACTGGGACCTCAGGGACCCGCTCTGGTGGCCTCAGGAAAGGCCAGTCCCCATGCGAGTTCCTCGGGGGCCTCTCGGAATTCCTCTCCCGTCGATTCCGGAGCCTAAGACCTTGTGTGGAGTCGGGGCCGGAACCTGAGGATTCCTCTCCAGTGCTGACATAGATCTTGGGGTACTTCTGGAGTCTCCCCAGGGGAGTCAGTCCTCGCCTCGAATGCGGGCATGCACTTGTCCTTTCCTCCAGAGCGGTAGCAGCAGTGTCACGCAGTCCGCCGCGTAGATCAAAGGATCTATGGTTTTCCCTCGAGTCTTTCCCACGAGGCTTTCCCACGAGGCTTTCCCACAGGGCTGTCCCACGTGCACACGTGGTGGGAGTCGATCCTCGGCTTGAACGTGAAGGCAGTGCAGGGAAAACAGGTTCCTCTGGAATGGACTGACACATCTGGGGGACTCTTGGAATGGTGGCACGACCCTGGATTCCCTCTCGCCTTTCCTGTGGAGAGCGCCTCCTCTTGAGATGCGACGGGAACGCCGGGAATTCTTTCCCTACGAAACAGGGAAAGGATCCCTCATCTCGAGCTAGGAGGCGGAATCGGGGCTCCCATGGATGTGTGCGGGACCCTCGTGCTTCCTCTCGAGTGGAGACGGGTTTGTCGGGGAACTTCTTGAGTTGCAGCAAGGGGGTGAAGGACCCTTTGGAAGGTCCAGTGGTTCGATGTGATTGGCCTCGAGAAGCCTCAGCGGAAATGGGCCTCATCTCGCCTGGAGGGCAAAACCTCCTGGATTTTCTCGAGTTGTGGCAGGTGCTCTCGACTTACGACGGGGACCTCAAGGACCCGCTCTGGTGGTCTCAGGAAAGGCCAGTCCCCATGCGAGTTCCTCGGGGGCCTCTCGGGATTCCTCTCCCGTCGTTGCCGGGGCCTGAGACCTTGTGTGGAGTCGGGGCCGGAACCTGAGGATGCCTCTCCAGTGCTGACATGGATCTTCGGGTACTTCTGGAGTCTCCCCAGGGGAGTCAGTCCTCGTCTCGAATGCGGGAATGCACTTGCGCTTTCCTCCAGAGCGGTAGCAGCAGTGTCACGCAGTCCGCCGCGTGGATCAAAGGATCTATGGTTTTCCCTCGAGTCTTTCCCACGAGGCTTTCCCAAGAGGCTTTCCCACAGGGCTGTCCCACGTGCACACGTGGTTGGAGTCGATCCTCGGCTTGAACATCAAGGCAGTGCAGGGAAAACAGGTTCCTCTGGAATGGACTGACACATCTCGGGGACTCTTGGAATGGTGGCACGACCCTGGAATTCCTCTCCCCTTTCCTGTGGAGAACGCCTCCTGTTGAGATGCGACGGGAATGACGGGAATTCTTTCCCTACGAAACAGGGAAAGGATCCCATATCTCGAGCTAGGAGGCGGAAGCGGGGCTCCCCTGGATGTGTTCGGGACCCTCGTGCTTCCTCTCGAGTGGAGACGGTATGTCGGGGAACTTCTGGAGTTGCAGCAAGGGTGTGAAGGACCCTTTGAAAGCTCCAGTGGTTAGATGTGATTAGCCTCGAGAAGCCTCAGCGGAAATGGGCCTCATCTCGCCTGGAGGGCAAAACCTCCTGGATTTTCTCAAGTTGCGGCTGGTGCTCTCCACTTACGACGGGGACCTCAGGGACCCGCTCTGGTGGCCTCAGGAAAGGCCAGTCCCCATGCGAGTTCCTCGGGGGCCTCTCGGGATTGCTCTCCCGTCGATGCCGGGGCCTAAGACCTTGTGTGGAATCGGGGCCGGAACCTGAGGATTCCTCTCCAGAGCTGACATGGATCTTGGGCTACTTCTGGAGTCTCCCCAGGGGAGTCAGTCCTCGTCTCGAATGCGGGCATGCACTTGCGCTTTCCTCCAGAGTGGTAGCAGCAGTGTCACGCAGTCCGCCGCGTGGAGAAAAGGATCTATGGTTTTCCCTCGAGTCTTTCCCACGAGGCTTTCCCACGAGGCTTTCCCACAGGGCTGTCCCACGTGCACACGTGGTGGGAGTGGATCCTAGGCTTGAACGTGAAGGCAGTGCAGGGAAAACAGGTTCCGCTGGAATGGACTGACACATCTGGGGGAATCTTGGAATGGTGGCACGACCCTGGAGTTCCTCTCGCCTTTCCTGTGGAGAGCGCCTCCTCTTGAGATGCGACGGGAACGCCGGGAATTCTTTCCCTACGAAACAGGGAAAGGATCCCTCATCTCGAGCTAGGAGGCGGAAACGGGCCTCCGCTGGATGTGTGGGGGACCCTTGTGCTTCCTCTCGAGTGGAGACGGGTATATCGGGGAACTTCTTGAGTTGCAGCAAGGGTGTGAAGGACCCTTTTGAAGTTCCAGTGGTTAGATGTGATTAGCCTCGAGAAGCCTCAGCGCAAATGGGACTCATCTCGCCTGGAGGGCAAAACCTCCTGGATTGTCTCGAGTTGCGGCAGGTGCTCTCGACTTACGACGGGGACCTCAGGGACCCGCTCTGGTGGTCTCAGGAAAGGCCAGTCCCCATGCGAGTTCCTCGGGGGCCTCTCGGGATTCCTCTCCCGTCGATGCCGGCGCCTAAGACCTTCTGTGGAGTCGGGGCCGGAACCTGAGCATTCCTCTCCAGTGCTGACATGGATCTTGGGGTATTTCTGGAGTCTCCCCAGGGGAGTCAGTCCTCGTCTCGAATGCGGTCATGCACTTGCGCTTTCCTCCAGAGCGGTAGCAGCAGTGTCACGCTGTCCGCGGCATGGAGCAAAGGATCTATGGTTTTCCCTCGAGTCTTTCCCACGAGGCTTTCCCAAGAGGCTTTCCCACAGGGCTGTCCCACGTGCACACGTGGTTGGAGTCGATCCTCGGCTTGAACATCAAGGCAGTGCAGGGAAAACAGGTTCCTCTGGAATGGACTGACACATCTCGGGGACTCTTGGAATGGTGGCACGACCCTGGAATTCCTCTCGCCATTCCTGTGGAGAACGCCTCCTGTTGAGATGCGACGGGAATGCCGGGAATTCTTTCCCTACGAAACAGGGAAAGGATCCCTCATCTCGAGCTAGGAGGCGGAAACGGGGCTCCCCTGGATGTGTGCGGGACCCTCGTGCTTCCTCTCGAGTGGAGACGGTATGTCGGGGAACTTCTGGAGTTGCAGCAAGGGTGTGAAGGACCCTTTGGAAGTTCCAGTGGTTAGATGTGATTAGCCTCGAGAAGCCTCAGCGGAAATGGGCCTCATCTCGCCTGGAGGGCAAAACCTCCTGGATTTTCTCAAGTTGCGGCTGGTGCTCTCCACTTACGACGGGGACCTCAGGGACCCGCTCTGGTGGCCTCAGGAAAGGCCAGTCCCCATGCGAGTTCCTCGGGGGCCTCTCGGGATTGCTCTCCCGTCGATGCCGGGGCCTAAGACCTTGTGTGGAGTCGGGGCCGGAACCTGAGGATTCCTCTCCAGAGCTGATATGGATCTTGGGGTACTTCTGGAGTCTCCCCAGGGGAGTCAGTCCTCGTGTCGAATGCGGGCATGCACTTGCGCTTTCCTCCAGAGTGGTAGCAGCAGTGTCACGCCGTCCGCCGCGAGGATCAAAGGATCTATGGTTTTCCCTCGAGTCTTTCCCACGAGGCTTTCCCACGAGGCTTTCCCACAGGGTTGTCCCACGTGCACACGTGGTGGGAGTCGATCCACTGCTTCAACGTCTAGGCATTGCAGGGAAATAATGTTCCTCTGGAATGGACTCACACATCTGGGGGACTCTTGGAATGGTGGCACGACCCTGGAGTTCCTCTCCCCTTTCCTGTGGAGAGCGCCTCCTCTTGAGATGCGACGGGAACACCGGGAATTCTTTCCCTACGAAACAGGGAAAGGATCCCTCATCTCGAGCTAGGAGGCGGAAACGGGGCTCCCCTGGATGTGTGCGGGACCCTCGTGCTTCCTCTCGAGTGGAGACGGGTATGTTGGGGAAATTCTGGAGTTGCGGCAAGGGTGTGAAGGACCCTTTGGAAGTTCCAGTGGTTAGATGTGATTAGCCTCGAGAAGCCACAGCGGAAATGGGCCTCATCTGCCTGAAGGGCAAAACCTCCTGGATTTTCTCGAGTTGCGGCAGGTGCTCTCGACTTACGACGGGGACCTCTGGGACCCGCTCTGGTGGCCTCAGGAAAGGCCAGTCCCCATGCGAGTTCCTCGGGGGCCTCTCGGGATTCCTCTCCCGTCGATGCTGGGCCTAAGACCTTGTGTGGAGTCGGGGCCGGAACCTGAGGATTCCTCTCCAGTGCTGACATGGATCTTGGGGTATTTCTGGAGTCTCCCCAGGGGAGTCAGTCCTCGTCTCGAATGCGGGCATGCACTTGCGCTTTCCTCCAGAGGGGTAGCAGCAGTGTGACGCAGTCCGCCGCGTGGAACAAAGGATCTATGTTTTTCCCTCGAGTCTTTCCCACGAGGCTTTCCCACGATGCTTTCTCACAGGGCTGTCCCACGTGCACACGTGGTGGGAGTCGATCCTCGGCTTGAACGTCAAGGCAGTGCAGGGAAAACAGGTTTCTCTGGAATGGACTGACACATCTGGGGGACTCTTGGAATGGAGGCACGACCCTGGAGTTCCTCTCGCCTTTCCTGTGGAGAGCGCCTCCTCTTGAGATGCGACGGGAACGCCGGGAATTCTTTCCCTACGAAACAGGGAAAGGATCCCTCATCTCGAGCTAGGAGGCGGAAACGGGGCTCCCTGGATGTGTGCGGGACCCTCGTGCTTCCTCTCGAGTGGAGACGGGTATGTCGGGAAAGTTCTGGAGTTGCAGCAAGGGTGTGAAGGACCCTTTGGAAGTTCCAGTGGTTAGTTGTGATTAGCCTCGAGAAGCCTCAGCGGAAATGGGCCTCATCTAGCCTGGAGGGCGAAACCTCCTGCATTTTATCGAGTTGCGGCAGGTGCTCTCGACTTACGACGGGGACCTCAGGGTCCCGCTCTGGTGGACTCAGGAAAGGCCAGTCCCCTTGCGAGTTCCTCGGGGGCCTCTCGGGATTGCTCTCCCGTCGATGCCGGGGCCTAAGACCTTGTGTGGAGTCTGGCCCGGAACCTGAGGTTTCCTCTCCAGTGCTGACATGCATCTTGGGGTTCTTCTGGAGTCTCCCCAGCGGAGTCAGTCCTCGTCTCTAATGCGGGCATGCACTTGCACTTTCCTCCAAAGCGGTAGCAGCAGTGTAACGCAGTCCGCCGCATGGATCAAAGGATTTATGGTTTTCCGTCGAGTCTTTCCGCGAGGCTTTCCCACGAGGCTTTCCCACAGGGCTGTCCCACGTGCACACGTGGTGGGAGTCGATCCTCGGCTTGAACGTCAAGGCAGTGCAGGGAAAACAGTTTCCTCTGGAATGGACTGACACATCTGGAGGACTCTTGGAATGGTGGCACGACCCTGGAGTTCCTCTCGCCTTTCCTGTGGAGAGCGCCCCCTCTTGAGATGCGACGGGATCGCTGGGAATTCTTTCCCTACAAAACAGGGAAAGGATTCCTCATCTCGAGGAAGGAGGCGGAAAAGGGGCTCCCCTCGATGTTTGCGGGACCCTCGTGCTTCCTCTCGAGTGGAGACGGGTAGGTCGGGGAACTTTTTGAGTTGCAGCAAGGGTGTGAAGGACCCTTTGGAAGTTCCAGTGGTTAGATGTGATTAGCCTCGGGAAGTCTCAGCGGAAATGGGCCTCATCTCGCCTGGACGGCAAAACCTCCTGGATTTTCTCGAGTTGCGGCAGGTGCTCTCGACTTACGACGGGGACCTCAGGGACCCGCTCTGGTGGCCTCAGGAATGGCCAGTCCCCATGCGAGTTCCTCGGGGGCCTCTCGGGATTCCTCTCCCGTCGATGACGGGGCCTAAGACCTTGTGTGGAGTCGGGGCCGAAACCTGAGGATTCCTCTCCAGAGCGGACATGGATCTTGGAGTATTTCTGGAGTCTCCCCAGGGGAGTCAGTCCTCGTCTCGAATGCGGGCATGCACTTGCGCTTTCCTCCAGAGCGGAAGCAGCAGTGTCACGCAGTTCGATGCGTGGAGCAAAGGATCTATGGTTTTCCCTCGAGTCTTTCCCATGAGGCTTTCCCAAGAGGCTTTCCCACAGGGCTGTCCCACGTGCACACGTGGTGGGAGTCGATCCTCGGCTTGAACGTGAAGGCAGTGCAGGGAAAACAGGTTCCTCTGGAATGGACTGACACATCTGGGGGACTCTTGGAATGGTGGCACGACCCTGAAGTTCCTCTCGCCATTCCTGTGGAGAGCGCCTCCTCTTGAGATGCGACGGGAACACCGGGAATTCTTTCCCTACGAAACAGGGAAAGGATCCCTCATCTCGAGCTAGGAGGCGGAAACGGGGCTCCCCTGGAGGTGTGCGGGACCCTCGTGCTTCCTCTCGAGTGGAGACGGGTATGTTGGGGAAATTCTGGAGTTGCGGCAAGGGTGTGAAGGACCCTTTGGAAGTTCCAGTGGTTAGATGTGATTAGCCTCGAGAAGCCACAGCGGAAATGGGCCTCATCTGCCTGAAGGGCAAAACCTCCTGGATTTTCTCGAGTTGCGGCAGGTGCTCTCGACTTACGACGGGGACCTCCGGGACCCGCTCTGGTGGCCTCAGGAAAGGCCAGTCCCCATGCGAGTTCCTCGGGGGCCTCTCGGGATTCCTCTCCCGTCGATGCTGGGCCTAAGACCTTGTGTGGAGTCGGGGCCGGAACCTGAGGTTTCCTCTCCAGTGCTGACATGCATCTTGGGGTTCTTCTGGAGTCTCCCCAGGGGAGTCAGTCCTCGTCTCTAATGCGGGCATGCACTTGCACTTTCCTCCAAAGCGGTAGCAGCAGTGTAACGCAGTCCGCCGCATGGATCAAAGGATTTATGGTTTTCCGTTGAGTCTTTCCGCGAGGTTTTCCCACGAGGCTTTCCCACAGGGCTGTCCCACGTGCACACGTGGTGGGAGTCGATCCTCGGCTTGAACGCCAAGGCAGTGCAGGGAAAACAGGTTCCTCAGGAATGGACTGACAAATCTGGGGACTCTTGGTGTGGTGGCATGACACTGGAGTTCCTCTCGCCTTTCCTGTGGAGAGCGCCTCCTCTTGAGATGCACCGGGAACGCCGGGAATTCTTTCCCTACGAAACAGGGAAAGGATCCCTCATCTCGAGCTCGGAGGCGGAAACGGAGCTCCCCTGGATGTGTGCGGGATCCTCTTGCTTCCTCTCGAGTGGAGACGTGTATGTCGGGGAACTTCTTGAGTTGCAGCAAGGGTGTGAATGACCCTTTGGAAGTTCCAGTGGTTAGATGTGATTAGCCTCGAGAAGCCTCAGCGGAAATGGACCTCATCTCGCCTGGAGGGCAAAATCTCCTGGATTTTCTCGCGTTGCGGCAGGTGCTCTCAACTTGCGACTGGGACCTCAGGGACCCGCTCTGGTGGCCTCAGGAAAGGCCAGTCCCCATGCGAGTTCCTCGGGGGCCTCTCGGAATTCCTCTCCCGTCGATTCCGGAGCCTAAGACCTTGTGTGGAGTCGGGGCCGGAACCTGAGGATTCCTCTCCAGTGCTGACATAGATCTTGGGGTACTTCTGGAGTCTCCCCAGGGGAGTCAGTCCTCTCCTCGAATGCGGGCATGCACTTGTGCTTTCCTCCAGAGCGGTAGCAGCAGTGTCACGCAGTCCGCCGCGTGGATCAAAGGATCTATGGTTTTCCCTCGAGTCTTTCCCACGAGGCTTTCCCACGAGGCTTTCCCACAGGGCTGTCCCACGTGCACACGTGGTGGGAGTCGATCCTCGGCTTGAACGTGAAGGCAGTGCAGGGAAAACAGGTTCCTCTGGAATGGACTGACACATCTGGGGGACTCTTGGAATGGTGGCACGACCCTGGAGTTCCTCTCGCCTTTCCTGTGGAGAGCGCCTCCTCTTGAGATGCGACGGGAACGCCGGGAATTCTTTCCCTACGAAACGGGGAAAGGATCCCTCATCTCGAGCTAGGAGGCGGATCGGGGCTCCCATGGATGTGTGCGGGACCCTCGTGCTTCCTCTCGAGTGGAGACGGTATGTCGGGGAACTTCTTGAGTTGCAGCAAGGGTGTGAAGGACCCTTTGGAAGGTCCAGTGGTTAGATGTGATTAGCCTCGATAAGCCTCAGCGGAAATGGGCCTCATCTCCCCTGGAGGGCAAACCTCCTGGATTTTCTCGAGTTGCGGCAGGTGCTCTCGTTTTACGACGGGGACCTCAGGGACCCGCTCTGGTGGCCTCAGGAAAGGCCAGTCCCCATGCGAGTTCCTCGGGGGCCTCTCGGGATTCCTCTCCCGTCGGTGCCGGGGCCTAAGACCTTGTGTGGAGTCGGTGCCGGAACCTGAGGATTCCTCTCCAGTGCTGACATGGATCTTGGGGTACTTCTGGAGTCTCCCCAGGGGAGTCAGTCCTCGTCTCGAATGCGGGCATGCTCTTGCGCTTTCCTCCAGAGCGGTAGCAGCAGTGTCACGCAGTCCGCCGCGTGGATCAAAGGATCTATGGTTTTCCCTCGAGTCTTTCCCACGAGGCTTTCCCACGAGGCTTTCCCACAGGGCTGTCCCACGTGCACACGTGGTGGGAGTCGATCCTCGGCTTGAACGTCAAGGCAGTGCAGGGAAAACAGGTTCCTCTGGAATGGACTGACACATCTGGGGGACTCTTGGAATGGTGGCACGACCCTGAAGTTCCTCTCGCCATTCCTGTGGAGAGCGCCTCCTCTTGAGATGCGACGTGAACGCCGGGAATTCTTTCCATACGAAACAGGGAAAGGATCCCTCATCTCGAGCTAGGAGGCGGAAACGGGGCTCCCCTGGATGTGTGCGGGACCCTCGTCTTCCTCTCAAGTAGAGACGGGTATGTCGGGGAACTTCTGGAGTTGCAGCAAGAGTGTGAAGACCCTTTGTGAGTTCCAGTGGTTAGATGTGATTACCCTCGAGCAGCCTCAGCGGAAATGGGCCTCATCTCGCCTGGAGGGCAAAACCTCCTGCATTTTCTCGAATTGCGGCAGGTGCTCTCGACTTATGACGGGGACCTAAGGGACCCGCTCTGTTGGCCTCAGGAAAGGCCAGTCCCCATGCGAGTTCCTCGGGGGCCTCTTGGGATTGCTCTCCCGTCGATGCCGGGGCCTAAGACCTTGTGTGGAGTCGGGGCCGGAACCTGAGGATTCCTCTCCAGAGTTGATATGGATCTTGGGGTACTTCTGGAGTCTCCCCAGGGGAGTCAGTCCTCGTCTCGAATGCGGGCATGCACTTGCGCTTTCCTCCAGAGCGGTAGCAGCAGTGTCACGCAGTCCGCCGCGTGGATCAAAGGATCTATGGTTTTCCCTCGAGTCTTTCCCATGAGGCTTTCCAACGAGGCTTTCCCACAGGGCTGTCCCACGTGCACACGTGGTGGGAGTCGATCCTCGGCTTAAACGTCAAGGCAGTGCAGGGAAACAAGGTTCCCTGGAATGGACTGACACATCTGGGGGACTCTTGGAATGGTGGCACGACCCTGGAGTTCCTCTCGCCTTTCCTGTGGAGAGCGCCTCCTCAGAGATGCGACGGGAACGCCGGGAATTCTTTCCCTACGAAACAGGGAAAGGATCCCTCATCTCGAGCTTGGAGGCGGTAACGGGGCTCCCCTGGATGTGTGCAGGACCCTCGCGCTTCCACTCGAGTGGAGACGGGTATGTCGGGGAACTTCTGGAGTTGCAGCAAGGGTGTGAAGGACCCTTTGGAAGTTCCAGTGGTTAGATGTGATTAGCCTCGAGAAGCCACAGCGGAAATGGGCCTCATCTCGCCTGGAGGGCAAAACCACCTGGATTTTCTTGAGTTGCGGCAGGTGCTCTCGACGTACGTCGGGGACTTCAGGGACCCGCTCTGGTGGACTCAGGAAAGGCCAGTCCCCTTGCGAGTTCCTCGGGGGCCCCTCGGGATTGCTCTTCCGTCCATGCCGGGGCCTAAGACCTTGTGTGGAATCGGGACCGGAACCTGAGGATTCCTCTCCAGTGCTGACATGCATCTTGGGGTTCTTCTGGAGTCTCCCCAGGGGAGTCAGTCCTCGTATCGAATGCGGGCATGCACTTGCGCTTTCCTCCAGAGCGGTAGCAGCAGTGTCACGCAGTCCGACGCGTGGAGCAGAGGATCTATGGTTTTCCCTCGAGTCTTTCCCACGAGGCTTTCCCACGAGGCTTTCCCACAGGGCTGTCCCACGTGCACACGTGGTGGGAGTCGATCCTCGGCTTGAACGTCAAGGCAGTGCAGGGAAAACAGTTTCCTCTGGAATGGACTGACACATCTGGAGGACTCTTGGAATGGTGGCACGACCCTGGAGTTCCTCTCGCCTTTCCTGTGGAGAGCGCCCCCTCTTGAGATGCGACGGGATCGCCTGGAATTCTTTCCCTACAAAACAGGGAAAGGATTCCTCATCTCGAGGAAGGAGGCGGAAAAGGGGCTCCCCTCGATGTTTGCGGGACCCTTGTGCTTCCTCTCGAGTGGAGACGGGTAGGTCGGGGAAATTCTGGAGTTGCAGCAAGGGTGTGAAGGACCCTTTGAAAGCTCCAGTGGTTAGATGTGATTAGCCTCGAGAAGCCTCAGCGGAAATGGGCCTCATCTCGCCTGGAGGGCAAAACCTCCTGGATTTTCTCAAGTTGCGGCTGGTGCTCTCCACTTACGACGGGGACCTCAGGGACCCGCTCTGGTGGCCTCAGGAAAGGCCAGTCCCCATGCGAGTTCCTCGGGGGCCTCTCGGGATTCCTCTCCCGTCGATGCCGGGGCCTAAGACCTTGTGTGGAGTCGGGGCCGGAACCTGAGGATTCCTCTCCAGAGCTGACATGGATCTTGGGGTACTTCTGGAGTCTCCCCAGGGGAGTCAGTCCTCGTCTCGAATGCGGGCATGCACTTGCGTTTTCCTCCAGAGCGGTAGCAGCAGTGTCACGCAGTCCGCCGCGTAAAGCAAAGGATCTATGGTTTTCCCTCGAGTCTTTCCCACGAGGCTTTCCCACGAGGCTTTCCCACAGGGCTGTCCCACGTGCACACGTGGTGGGAGTCGATCCTCGGCTTGAACGTCAAGGCAGTGCAGGGAAAACAGGTTCCTCTGGAATGGACTGACACATCTGGGGGACTCTTGGAATGGTGGCACGACCCTGGAGTTCCTCTCGCCTTTCCTGTGGAGAGCGCCTCCTCTTCAGATGCGACGGGAAAGCCGGGAATTCTTTCCCTACGAAATAGGGAAAGGATCCCTCATCTCGAGCTAGGAGGCGGAAACGGGGCTCCCCTGGATGTGTGCGGGACCCTCGTGCTTCCTCTCGAGTGGAGACGGGTATGTCGGGGAAGTTCTTGAGTTGCAGCAAGGGTGTGAAGGACCCTTTTGAAGTTCCAGTGGTTAGATGTGATTAGCCTCGAGAAGCCTCAGCGGAAATGGGCCTCATTTCGCCTGGAGGGCAAAACCTCCTGGATTTTCTCGAGTTGCGGCAGGTGCTCTCGACGTACGACGGGGACCTCAGGGACCCGCTCTGGTGGCCTCAGGAAAGGCCAGTCCCCATGCGAGTTCCACGCGGGCCCCTCGGGATTGCTCTCCCGTCGATGCCGGGGCCTAAGACCTTGTGTGGAGTCGGGGCCGGAACCTGAGGATTCCTCTCAAGAGCTGACATGGATCTTGCGGTACTTCTGGAGTCTCCCCAGGGGAGTCAGTCCTCGTCTCGAATGCGGGCATGCACTTGCGCTTTCCTCCAGAGTGGTAGCAGCAGTGTCACGCAGTCCGCCGCGTGGAGAAAAGGATCTATGGTTTTCCCTCGAGTCTTTCCCACGAGGCTTTCCCACGAGGCTTTCCCACAGGGCTGTCCCACGTGCACACGTGGTGGGAGTGGATCCTCGGCTTGAACGTCAAGACAGTGCAGGGAAAACAGGTTCCGCTTGAATGGACTGACACATCTGGGGGAATCTTGGAATGGTGGCACGACCCTGGAGTTCCTCTCGCCTTTCCTGTGGAGAGCGCCTCCTCTTGAGATGCGACGGGAACGCCGGGAATTCTTTCCCTACGAAACAGGGAAAGGATCCCTCATCTCGAGCTAGGAGGCGCAAACGGGGCTCCCCTGGATGTGTGCGGGACCCTCGTGCTTCCTCTCGAGTGGAGACGTGTATGTCGGGGAACTTCTGGAGCTGCAGCAAGGGTGTGAAGGACCCTTTAGAAGTTCCAGTGGTTAGATGTGATTAGCCTCGAGAAGCCTCAGCGGAAATGGGCCTCATCTCGCCTGGAGGGCAAAACCTCCTGGATTTTCTCGAGTTGCGGCAGGTGCTCTCAACGTACGACGGGAACCTCAGGGACCCGCTCTGGTGGCCTCAGGAAAGGCCAGTCCTCTTGCGTGTTCCTCGGGGGCCTCTCGGGATTGCTCTCCCGTCCATGTCGGGGCCTAAGCCCTTGTGTGGAGTCGGGGCCGGAACCTGAGAATTCCTCTCCAGAGCTGACATGGATCTTGGGGTACTTCTGGAGTCTCCCCAGGGGAGTCAGTCCTCGTCTCGAATGCGGGCATGCACTTGCGCTTTCCTCCAGAGCGGTAGCAGCAGTGTCACGCAGTCCGCCGCGTGGATCAAAGGATCTATGGTTTTCCCTCGAGTTTTTCCCACGAGGCTTTCCCACGAGGCTTTCCCACAGGGCTGTCCCACGTGAACACGTGGTGGGAGTCGATCCTCGGCTTGAACGTCAAGGCAGTGCAGGGAAAACAGGTTTCTCTGGAATGGACTGACACAACTGGGGGACTCTTGGAATGGTGGCACGACCCTGGAGTTCCTCTCGCCTTTCCTGTGGAGAGCGCCTCCTCTTGAGATGCGACGGGAACGCCGGGAATTCTTTCCCTAGGAAACAGGGAAAGGATCCTTCATCTCGAGCTAGGAGGCGGAAACGTGGCTCCCCTGGATGTGTGCGGGACCCTCGTGCTTCCTCTCGAGTGGAGACGGGTATGTCGGGGAACTTCTTGAGTTGCAGCAAGGGTGTGAAGAACCCTTTGGAAGTTCCAGTGCTTAGATGTGATTAGCCTCGAGAAGCCTCAGCGGAAATGGGCCTCATCTCGCCTGGAGGGCAAAACCTCCTGGATTTTCTCGAGTTGCGGCAGGTGCTCTCGACGTACGACGGGGACCTCAGGGACCCGCTCTGGTGGACTCAGGAAAGGCCAGTCCCCTTGCGAGTTCCTCGGGGGCCTCTTGGGATTGCTCTCCCGTCGATGCCGGGGCCTAAGACCTTGTGTGGAGTCGGGACTGGAACCTGAGGATTCCTCTCCAGTGCTGACATGCATCTTGGGGTTCTTCTGGAGTCTCCCCAGGGGAGTCAGTCCTCGTCTCGAATGCGGGCATGCACTTGCGCTTTCCTCCAGAGCGGTAGCAGCAGTGTCACGCAGTCCGCCGCGTGAAGCAAAGGATCTATGGTTTTCCCTCGAGTCTTTTCCAAGAGGCTTTCCCACGAGGCTTTCCCACAGGGCTGTCCCACGTGCACACGTGGTGGGAGTCGATTCTCGGCTTGAATGTCAAGGCAGTGCAGGGAAAACAGGTTCCTCTGGAATGGACTGACACATCTGGGGGACTCTTGGAATGGTGGCACCACCCTGGAGTTCCTCTCGCCTTTCCTGTGGAGAGCGCCTCCTCTTGAGATGCGAAGGGAACGCCAGGAATTCTTTCCCTACGAAACAGGGAATGGATCCCTCATCTCGAGCTTGGAGGCGGAAACGGGGCTCCCCTGAATGTGTGCGGGACCCTCGTGCTTCCTTTCGAGTGGAGACGGGTATGTCGGGGAACTTCTGGAGTTGCAGTAAGGGTGTGAAGGACCCTTTGGAAGTTCCAGTGGTTAGATGTGATTAGCCTCGAGAAGCCTCAGCGGAAATGGGCCTCATCTGCCTGAAGGGCAAAACCTCCTGGATTTTCTCGAGTTGCGCCAGGTGCTCTCGACTTACGACGGGGAGCTCAGGGACCCGCTCTGGTGGCCTCAGGAAAGGCCAGTCCCCATGCGAGTTCCTCGGGGCCTCTCGGGATTGCTCTCCCGTCGATGCCGGGGCCTAATACCTTGTGATGAGTCGGGGCCGGAACCTGAGGATTCCTCTCCAGTGCTGACATGGATCTTGGGGTACTTCTGGAGTCTCCCGAAGGGAGTCAGTCCTCGTCTCGAATGCGGGCATGCACTTGCCCTTTCCTCCAGAGCGGTAGCAGCAGTTTCACGCATTCCGCCGCGTGGATAAAGGGATCTATGGCTTTCCCTCAAGGCTTTACCACGAGGCTTTCCCACAGGGCTGTCCCACGTGCCACCATGGTGGGAGTGGATCCTCGGCTTGAACGTCAAGGCAGTGCAGGGAAAACAGGTTCCTCTGGAATGGACTGACACATCTGGGGGACTCTTGGAATGGTGGCACGACCCTGGAGTTCCTCTCGCCTTTCCTGTGGAGAGCGCCTCCTCTTGAGATGCGACGGGAACGCCGGGAATTCTTTCCCTACGAAACAGGGAAAGGATCCCTCATCTCGAGCTAGGAGGCGGAAACGGGGCTCCCCTGGATGTGTGCGGGACCTTCGTGCTTCTTCTCCAGTGGAGACAGGTATGTGGGGGAACTTCTTGAGTTGCAGCAAGGGTGTGAAGTACCCTTTGGAAGTTCCAGTGGTTAGATATGATTAGCCTCGAGAAGCCTCAGCGGAAATGGGCCTCATCTCGCCTGGAGGGCAAAACCTCCTGGATTTTCTCGAGTTGCGGCAGGTGCTCTGGACGTACGACGGGGACCTCAGGGACCCGCTCTGGTGGACTCAGGAAAGGCCAGTCCCCTTGCGAGTTCCTCGGGGGCCTCTCGGGATTGCTCTCCCGTCGATGCCGGGGACTAAGACCTTGTGTGGAGTCGGGACCGGAACCTGAGGATTCCTCTCCAGTGCTGACATGCATCTTGGGGTTCTTCTGGAGTCTCCCCAGGGGAGTCAGTCCTCGTCTCGAATGCGGGCATGCACTTGCGCTTTCCTCCAGAGCGGTAGCAGCAGTGTCACGCAGTCCGCCGCGTGAAGCAAAGGATCTATGGTTTTCCCTCGAGTCTTTCCCAAGAGGCTTTCCCACGAGGCTTTCCCACAGGGCTGTCCCACGTGCACACGTGGTGGGAGTCGATTCTCGCCTTGAATATCAAGGCAGTGCAGGGAAAACAGGTTCCTCTGGAATGGACTGACACATCTGGGGGACTCTTGGAATGGTGGCACCACCCTGGCGTTCCTCTCGCCTTTCCTGTGGAGAGCGCCTCCTCTTGAGATGCGACGGGAACGCCAGGAATTCTTTCCCTACGAAACAGGGAAAGGATCCCTCATCTCGAGCTAGGAGGCGGAAACGGTGCTCCCCTGAATGTGTGCGGGAACCTCGTGCTTCCTCTCGAGTGGAGACGGGTATGTCGGGGAACTTCTGGATTTGCAGCAAGGGTGTGAAGGACCCTTTGGAAGTTCCAGTGGTTAGATGTGATTAGCCTCGAGAAGCCTCAGGGGAAATGGGCCTCATATCGCCTGGAGGGCAAAACCTCCTGGATTTTCTCGAGTTGCGGCAGGTGCTCTCGACTTACGACGGGGCCCTCAGGGACCCGCTCTGGTGGCCTCAGGAAAGGCCAATCCCCATGGGAGTTCCTCGGGGGCCTCTCGGGATTCCTCTCCCGTCGATGCTGGGCCTAAGACCTTGTGTGGGTTCGGGGCCGGAACCTGAGGATTCCTCTCCAGTGCTGACATGGATCTTGGGGTACTTCTGGAGTCTCCCCAGGGGAGTCAGTCCTCGTCTCGAATGGGGACATGTACTTGCGCTTTCCTCCAGAGCGGTAGCAGCAGTGTCACGCAGTCCGCCGCGTGGATCAAAGGATCTATGGTTTTCCATCGAGTCTTTCCCACGAGGCTTTCCCATGAGGCTTACCCACTGGGCGTTCCCCCTGGGCTGTCCCACGTGCACACGAGGTGGGAGTCGATCCTCGGCTTGAACGTCAAGGCATTGCAGGGAAAACAGGTTCCTCTGGAATGGACTGACATATCTGGGGGACTCTTGGAATGGTGGCACGACCGTGGAGTTCCTCTCGCCTTTCCTGTGGAGAGCGCCTCCTCTTGAGTTGCTATGGGAACGCCGGGAATTCTTTCCCTACGAAACAGGGAAAGGATCCCTCATCTCGAGCTAAGAGGCGGAAACGGGGATCCCCTGGATGTGTGCGGGACCCTCGTGCTTCCTCTCGAGTGGAGACGGGTATGTCGGGGAACTTCTTGAGTTGCAGAAAGGGTGTGAAGGACCATTTGGAAGTGCCAGTTGTTAGATGTGATTAGCCTCGAGAAGCCTCAGCGGAAATGGGCCTCATCTCGCCTGGAGGGCAAAACCTCCTGGATTTTCTCGAGTTGCGGCAGGTGCTCTCGACTTACTACGGGGACCTCAGGGACCCGCTCTGGTGGCCTCAGGAAAGGCCAGTCCCCATGCGAGTTCCTCGGGGGCCTCTCGTGATTCCTCTCCCGTCGATGCCGGGGCCTAAGACCTTGTGTGGAGTCGGGGCCGAAACCTGAGGATTCCTCTCCAGAGCGGACATGTATCTTGGGGTACTGCTGGAGTCTCCCCAGGGGAGTCAGTCCTCGTCTCGAATGCGGGCATGCACTTGCGCTTTCCTCCAGAGCGGTAGCAGCAGTGTCACGCAGTCCGCCGCATGGATCAAAGGATCTATGGTTTTCCCTCGAGCCTTGCCCACGAGGCTTTCCCACGAGGCTTTCCCACAGGGCTGTCCCTCGTGCACACGTGGTGGGAGTCGATTATCGGCTTGAAAGTCAAGGCAGTGCAGGGAAAACAGGTTCCTCTGGAATGGACTGACACATCTGGGGGACTCTTGGAATGGTGGCACGACCCTGGAGTTCCTCTCGCCTTTCCTGTGGAGAGCGCCTCCTCTTGAGATGCGACGGGAACGCCGGGAATTCTTTCCCTACGAAACAGGGAAAGGATCCCTCATCTCGAGCTAGGAGGCGGAAACGGGGCTCCCCTGAATGTGTGCGGGACCCACGTGCTTCCTCTCGAGTGGAGACGGGTATGTCGGGGAACTTCTGGAGTTGCAGCAAGGGTGTGAAGGACCCTTTGGAAGTTCCAGTGGTTAGACGTGATTAGCCTCGAGAAGCCTCAGCGGAAATGGGCCTCATCTGCCTGAAGGGCAAAACCTCCTGGATTTTCTCGAGTTGCGGCAGGTACTCTCGACTTACGACGGGGACCTCAGGGACCCGCTCTGGTGGCCTCAGGAAAGGCCAGTCCCCATGCGTGTTCCTCGGGGGCCTCTCGGGATTGCTCTCCCGTCGATGCCGGGGCCTAAGACCTTGTGAGGAGTCGGGGCCGGAACCTGAGGATTCCTCTCCAGTGCTGACATGGATCTTGGGGTACTTCTGGAGTCTCCCGAAGGGAGTCAGTCCTCGTCTCGAATGCGGGCATGCACTTGCGCTTTCCTCCAGAGCGGTAGCAGCAGTTTCACGCATTCCTCCGCGTGGATAAAGGGATCTATGGCTTTCCCTCAAGGCTTTACCACGAGGCTTTCCCACAGGGCTGTCCCACGTGCCACCATGGTGGGAGTAGATCCTCGGCTTGAACGTCAAGGCAGTGCAGGGAAAACAGGTTCCTCTGCAATGGACTGACACATCTGGGGGACTCTTGGAATGGTGGCACGACCCTGGAGTTCCTCTCGCCTTTCCTGTGGAGAGCGCCTCCTCTTGAGATGCGACGGGAACGCCGGGAATTCTTTCCCTAGGAAACAGGGAAAGGATCCCTCATCTCGAGCTAGGAGGCGGAAACGGGGCTCCCCTGGATGTGTGTGGGACCCTCGTGCTTCCTCTCGAGTGGAGAGGGGTATGTCGGGGAACTTCTTGAGTTGCAGCAAGGGTGTGAAAGACCCTTTGGAAGTTCCAGTGGTTAGATGTGATTAGCCTCGAGAAGCCTCAGCGGAAATGGGCCTCATTTCGCCTGGGGGGCAAAACCTCCTGGATTTTCTCGAGTTGCGGCAGGTGCTCTCGACTTCCGACGGGGCCCTCAGGGACCCGCTCTGGTGGCCTCAGGAAAGGCCAGTCCCCATGCGAGTTCCTCGGGGGCCTCTCGGGATTGCTCTCCCGTCGATGCCGGGGCCTAAGACCTTGTGTGGAGTCGGGGCCGGAACCTGAGGATTCCTCTCCAGTGCTGACATGTATCTTGGGGTACTTCTGGAGTCTCCCCAGGGGAGTCAGTCCTCATCTCGAATGCGGGCATGCACTTGCGCTTTCCTCCAGAGCGGTAGCAGCAGTGTCACGCAGTCCGCCGCGTGGATCAAAGGATCTATGGTTTTCCCTCGAGTCTTTCCCACGAGGCTTTCCCACGAGGCTTTCCCACAGGGCTGTCCCACGTGCACACGTGGTGGGAGTCGATCTTCGGCTTGAACGTCAAGGCAGTGCAGGGAAAACAGGTTCCTCTGGAATGGACTGACTCATCTGGGGGACTCTTGGAATGGTGGCACGACCCTGGAGTTCCTCTCGCCTTTCCTGTGGAGACCGCCTCCTCTTGAGATGCGACGGGAACGCCGGGAATTCTTTCCCTACGAAACAGGGAAAGGATCCCTCATCTCGAGCTAGGAGGCGGAAACGGGGCTCCCCTGGATGTGTGCGGGACACCACGTGCTTCCTCTCGAGTGCAGACGGGTATGTCGGGGAACTTCTTGAGTTGCAGCAAGGGTGTGAAGGACCCTTTGGAAGTTCCAGTGGTTAGATGTGATTGGCCTCGAGAAGCCTCAGCGGAAATGGGCCTCATCTCGCCTGGAGGGCAAAACCTCCTGGATTTTCTCGAGTTGCGGCAGGTGCTCTCGACTTACGACGGGGACCTCAGGGACCCGCTCTGGTGGCCTCAGGAAAGGCCAGTCCCCATGCGAGTTCCTCGGGGGCCTCTCGGGATTCCTCTCCCGTCGATGCCGGGGCCTAAGACCTTGTGTGGAGTCGGGGCCGGAACCTGAGGATTCCTCTCCAGTGCTGACATGTATCTTGGGGTACTTCTGGAGTCTCCCCAGGGGAGTCAGTCCTCATCTCGAATGCGGGCATGCACTTGCGCTTTCCTCCAGAGCGGTAGCAGCAGTGTCACGCAGTCCGCCGCGTGGATCAAATTATCTATGGTTTTCCCTCGAGTCTTTCCCACGAGGCTTTCCCACGAGGCTTTCCCACAGGGCTGTCCCACGTGCACACGTGGTGGGAGTCGATCCTCGGCTTGAACGTCAAGGCAGTGCAGGGAAAACAGTTTCCTCTGGAATGGACTGACACATCTGGGGGACTCTTGGAATGGTGTCACGACCCTGGAGTTCCTCTCGCCTTCCCTGTGGAGAGCGCCTCCTCTTGAGATGCGGCGGGAACGCCGGGAATTCTTTCCCTACGAAACAGGGAAAGTATCCCTCATCTCGAGCTAGGAGGCGGAAACGGGGCTCCCCTGGATGTGTGCGGGACCCCACGTGCTTCCTCTCGAGTGCAGACGGGTATGTCGGGGAACTTCTTGAGTTGCAGCAATGCTGTGAAGGACCCTTTGGGAGTTCCATTGGTTAGATGTGATTGGCCTCGAGAAGCCTCAGCGGAAATGGGCCTCATCTCGCCTGGAGGGCAAAACCTCCTGGATTTTCTCGAGTTGCGGCAGGTGCTCTCGACTTACGACGGGGACCTCAGGGACCCGCTCTGGTGGCCTCAGGAAAGGCCAGTCCCCATGCGAGTTCCTCGGGGGCCTCTCGGGATTCCTCTCCCGTCGATGCCGGGGCCTAAGACCTTGTGTGGAGTCGGGGCCGGAACCTGAGGATTCCTCTCCAGTGCTGACATGGATCTTGGGGTACTTCTGGAGTCTCCCCAGGGGAGTCAGTCCTCGTCTCGAATGCGGGCATGCACTTGCGCTTTCCTCCAGAGCGGTAGCAGCAGTGTCACGCAGTCCGCCGCGTGGATCAAAGGATCTATGGTTTTCCCTCGAGTCTTTCCCACGAGGCTTTCCCACGAGGCTTTCCCACAGGGCTTTCCCACGTGCACACGTTGTGGGAGTCGATCCTCGGCTTGAACGTCAAGGCAGTGCAGGGAAAACAGGTTCCTCTGGAATGGACTGACACATCTGGGGGACTCTTGGAATGGTGGCACGACCCTGGAGTTCCTCTCGCATTTCCTGTGGAGAGCGCCTCCTCTTGAGATGCGACGGGAACGCCAGGAATTCTTTCCCTACGAAACAGGGAAAGGATCCCTCATCTCGAGCTAGGAGGCGGAAACGGTGCTCCCCTGAATGTGTGCGGGAACCTCGTGCTTCCTCTCGAGTGGAGACGGGTATGTCGGGGAACTTCTGGATTTGCAGCAAGGGTGTGAAGGACCCTTTGGAAGTTCCAGTGGTTAGATGTGATTAGCCTCGAGAAGCCTCAGGGGAAATGGGCCTCATATCGCCTGGAGGGCAAAACCTCCTGGATTTTCTCGAGTTGCGGCAGGTGCTCTCGACTTACGACGGGGCCCTCAGGGACCCGCTCTGGTGGCCTCAGGAAAGGCCAATCCCCATGGGAGTTCCTCGGGGGCCTCTCGGGATTCCTCTCCCGTCGATGCTGGGCCTAAGACCTTGTGTGGGTTCGGGGCCGGAACCTGAGGATTCCTCTCCAGTGCTGACATGGATCTTGGGGTACTTCTGGAGTCTCCCCAGGGGAGTCAGTCCTCGTCTCGAATGGGGACATGTACTTGCGCTTTCCTCCAGAGCGGTAGCAGCAGTGTCACGCAGTCCGCCGCGTGGATCAAAGGATCTATGGTTTTCCATCGAGTCTTTCCCACGAGGCTTTCCCATGAGGCTTACCCACTGGGCGTTCCCCCTGGGCTGTCCCACGTGCACACGAGGTGGGAGTCGATCCTCGGCTTGAACGTCAAGGCATTGCAGGGAAAACAGGTTCCTCTGGAATGGACTGACATATCTGGGGGACTCTTGGAATGGTGGCACGACCGTGGAGTTCCTCTCGCCTTTCCTGTGGAGAGCGCCTCCTCTTGAGTTGCTATGGGAACGCCGGGAATTCTTTCCCTACGAAACAGGGAAAGGATCCCTCATCTCGAGCTAAGAGGCGGAAACGGGGATCCCCTGGATGTGTGCGGGACCCTCGTGCTTCCTCTCGAGTGGAGACGGGTATGTCGGGGAACTTCTTGAGTTGCAGAAAGGGTGTGAAGGACCATTTGGAAGTGCCAGTTGTTAGATGTGATTAGCCTCGAGAAGCCTCAGCGGAAATGGGCCTCATCTCGCCTGGAGGGCAAAACCTCCTGGATTTTCTCGAGTTGCGGCAGGTGCTCTCGACTTACTACGGGGACCTCAGGGACCCGCTCTGGTGGCCTCAGGAAAGGCCAGTCCCCATGCGAGTTCCTCGGGGGCCTCTCGTGATTCCTCTCCCGTCGATGCCGGGGCCTAAGACCTTGTGTGGAGTCGGGGCCGAAACCTGAGGATTCCTCTCCAGAGCGGACATGTATCTTGGGGTACTGCTGGAGTCTCCCCAGGGGAGTCAGTCCTCGTCTCGAATGCGGGCATGCACTTGCGCTTTCCTCCAGAGCGGTAGCAGCAGTGTCACGCAGTCCGCCGCATGGATCAAAGGATCTATGGTTTTCCCTCGAGCCTTGCCCACGAGGCTTTCCCACGAGGCTTTCCCACAGGGCTGTCCCTCGTGCACACGTGGTGGGAGTCGATTATCGGCTTGAAAGTCAAGGCAGTGCAGGGAAAACAGGTTCCTCTGGAATGGACTGACACATCTGGGGGACTCTTGGAATGGTGGCACGACCCTGGAGTTCCTCTCGCCTTTCCTGTGGAGAGCGCCTCCTCTTGAGATGCGACGGGAACGCCGGGAATTCTTTCCCTACGAAACAGGGAAAGGATCCCTCATCTCGAGCTAGGAGGCGGAAACGGGGCTCCCCTGAATGTGTGCGGGACCCACGTGCTTCCTCTCGAGTGGAGACGGGTATGTCGGGGAACTTCTGGAGTTGCAGCAAGGGTGTGAAGGACCCTTTGGAAGTTCCAGTGGTTAGACGTGATTAGCCTCGAGAAGCCTCAGCGGAAATGGGCCTCATCTGCCTGAAGGGCAAAACCTCCTGGATTTTCTCGAGTTGCGGCAGGTACTCTCGACTTACGACGGGGACCTCAGGGACCCGCTCTGGTGGCCTCAGGAAAGGCCAGTCCCCATGCGTGTTCCTCGGGGGCCTCTCGGGATTGCTCTCCCGTCGATGCCGGGGCCTAAGACCTTGTGAGGAGTCGGGGCCGGAACCTGAGGATTCCTCTCCAGTGCTGACATGGATCTTGGGGTACTTCTGGAGTCTCCCGAAGGGAGTCAGTCCTCGTCTCGAATGCGGGCATGCACTTGCGCTTTCCTCCAGAGCGGTAGCAGCAGTTTCACGCATTCCTCCGCGTGGATAAAGGGATCTATGGCTTTCCCTCAAGGCTTTACCACGAGGCTTTCCCACAGGGCTGTCCCACGTGCCACCATGGTGGGAGTAGATCCTCGGCTTGAACGTCAAGGCAGTGCAGGGAAAACAGGTTCCTCTGCAATGGACTGACACATCTGGGGGACTCTTGGAATGGTGGCACGACCCTGGAGTTCCTCTCGCCTTTCCTGTGGAGAGCGCCTCCTCTTGAGATGCGACGGGAACGCCGGGAATTCTTTCCCTAGGAAACAGGGAAAGGATCCCTCATCTCGAGCTAGGAGGCGGAAACGGGGCTCCCCTGGATGTGTGTGGGACCCTCGTGCTTCCTCTCGAGTGGAGAGGGGTATGTCGGGGAACTTCTTGAGTTGCAGCAAGGGTGTGAAAGACCCTTTGGAAGTTCCAGTGGTTAGATGTGATTAGCCTCGAGAAGCCTCAGCGGAAATGGGCCTCATTTCGCCTGGGGGGCAAAACCTCCTGGATTTTCTCGAGTTGCGGCAGGTGCTCTCGACTTCCGACGGGGCCCTCAGGGACCCGCTCTGGTGGCCTCAGGAAAGGCCAGTCCCCATGCGAGTTCCTCGGGGGCCTCTCGGGATTGCTCTCCCGTCGATGCCGGGGCCTAAGACCTTGTGTGGAGTCGGGGCCGGAACCTGAGGATTCCTCTCCAGTGCTGTCATGGATCTTGGGGTACTTCTGGAGTCTCCCCAGGGGAGTCAGTCCTCGTCTCGAATGCGGGCATGCACTTGCGCTTTTCTCCAGAGCGGTAGCAGCAGTGTCACGCAGTCCGCCGCGTGGATCAAAGGATCTATGGTTTTCCCTCGAGTCTTTCCCACGAGGCTTTCCCACGAGGCTTTCCCACAGGGCTGTCCCACGTGCCACCGTGGTGGGAGTCGATCCTCGGATTGAATGTCAAGGCAGTGCAGGGAAAACAGGTTCCGCTGGAATGGACTGACACATCTGGGGGACTCTTGGAATGGTGGCACGACCCTGGAGTTCCTCTCGCCTTTCCTGTGGAGAGCGCCTCCTCTTGAGATGCGACGGGAACGCCGGGAATTCTTTCCCTACGAAACAGGGAAAGGATCCCTCATTTCGAGCTAGGAGGCGGAAACGGGGTTCCCCTGGATGTGTGCGGGACCTTCGTGCTTCTTCTCCAGTGGAGACAGGCATGTCGGGGAACTTCTTGAGTTGCAGCAAGGGTGTGAAGAAACCTTTGGAAGTTCCAGTGGTTAGATGCGATTAGCCTCGAGAAGCCTAAGGGGAAATGGGCCTCATCTCGCCTGGAGGGCAAAACCTCCTGGATTTTCTCGAGTTGCGGCAGGTGCTCTCGACTTACGACGGGGCCCTCAGGGACCCGCTCTGGTGGCCTCAGGAAAGGCCAATCCCCATGGGAGTTCCTCGGGGGCCTCTCGGGATTCCTCTCCCGTCGATGCTGGGCCTAAGACCTTGTGTGGGTTCGGGGCCGGAACCTGAGGATTCCTCTCCAGTGCTGACATGGATCTTGGGGTACTTCTGGAGTCTCCCCAGGGGAGTCAGTCCTCGTCTCGAATGGGGACATGTACTTGCGCTTTCCTCCAGAGCGGTAGCAGCAGTGTCACGCAGTCCGCCGCGTGGATCAAAGGATCTATGGTTTTCCATCGAGTCTTTCCCACGAGGCTTTCCCATGAGGCTTACCCACTGGGCGTTCCCCCTGGGCTGTCCCACGTGCACACGAGGTGGGAGTCGATCCTCGGCTTGAACGTCAAGGCATTGCAGGGAAAACAGGTTCCTCTGGAATGGACTAACATATCTGGGGGACTCTTGGAATGGTGGCACGACCGTGGAGTTCCTCTCGCCTTTCCTGTGGAGAGCGCCTCCCCTTGAGTTGCTATGGGAACGCCGGGAATTCTTTCCCTAGGAAACAGGGACAGGATCCCTCATCTCGAGCTAGGAGGCGGAAACGTGGCTCCCCTGGATGTGTGCGGGACCGTCGTGCTTCCTCTCGAGTGGAGACGGGTATGTCGGGGAACTTCTGGAGTTGCAGCAAGGGTGTGAAGGACCCTTTGGAAGTTCCAGTGGTTAGATGTGATTAGCCTCGAGAAGCCTCAGCGGAAATGGGCCTCATCTAGCCTGGAGGGCAAAACCTCCTGGATTTTCTCGAGTTGCGGCAGGTGCTCTCGACTTACGACGGGGACCTCAGGGACCCGCTCTGGTGGCCTCAGGAAAGGCCAGTCCCCATGCGAGTTCCTCGGGGGCCTCTCGGGATTCCTCTCCCGTCGATGCCGGGGCCTAAGACCTTTTGTGGAGTCGGGGCCGGAACCTAAGGATTCCTCTCCAGTGCTGACATGTATCTTGGGGTACTTCTGGAGTCTCCCCAGGGGAGTCAGTCCTCGTCTCGAATGCGGGCATGCACTTGCGCTTTCCTCCAGAGCGGTAGCAGCAGTGTCACGCAGTCCGCCGCGTGGATCAAAGGATCTATGGTTTTCCCTCGAGTCTTTCCCACGAGGCTTTCCCACGAGGCTTTCCCACAGGGCTGTCCCACATGCACACGTGGTGGGAGTCGATCCTCGGCTTGAACGTCAAGGCAGTGCTGGGAAAACAGGTTCCTCTGGAATGGACTGACACATCTGGGGGACTCTTGGAATGGTGGCACGACCCTGGAGTTCCTCTCGCCTTTCCTGTGGAGAACGCCTCCTCTTGATATGCGACGGAAACGCCGGGAATTCTTTCCCTACGAAACAGGGAAAGGATCCGTCATCTCGAGCTAGGAGGCGGAAACGGGACTCCCCTGGATGTGTGCGGGACCTTCGTGCTTCTTCTCCAGTGGAGACGGGTATGTCGGGGAACTTCTTGAGTTGCAGCAAGGGTGTGAAGAACCCTTTGGAAGTTCCAGTGGTTAGATGTGATTAGCCTCGGGAAGCCTCAGCGGAAATGGGCCTCATCTCGCCTGGAGGTCAAAACCTCCTGGATTTTCTCGAGTTGCGGCAGGTGCTCTCGACTTACAACGGGGCCCTCAGGGACCCGCTCTGGTGGCCTCAGAAAAGGCCAGTCCCCATGGGAGTTCCTCGGGGGCCTCTCAGGATTCCTCTCCCATCGATGCCGGGGCCTAAGACCTTGTGTGGAGTCGGGGCCAGATCCTGAGGATTCCTCTCCAGTGCTGACATGGATCTTGGGGTACTTCTGGAGTCTCCCCAGGGGAGTCAGTCGTCGTCTCGAATGCAGGCATGCACTTGAGCTTTCCTCCAGAGCCGAAGCAGCAGTGTCACGCATTCTGCCCCGTGGATCAAAGGATCTATGGTTTTCCCTCAAGTCTTTCCCACGAGGCTTTCCCACGAGGCTTTCCCACAGGGCTGTCCCACATGCACAAGTGGTGGGAGTCGATCCTCGCCTTGAACGTCAAGGCAGTGCTGGGAAAACAGGTTCCTCTGGAATGGACTGACACATCGGGGGGACTCTTGGAATGGTGGCACGACCCTGGAGTTCCTTTCGCCTTTCCTGTGGAGAGCGCCTCCTCTTGAGATGCGACGGGAACGCCGGGAATTCTTTCCCTAAGAAACAGGGAAAGGATCCCTCATCTCGAGGTAGGAGGCGGAAACGGGGCTCCCCTGGATGTGTGCGGGACCCTCGTGCTTCCTCTCGAGCGGACACGGGTATGTCGGGGATCTTCTGGACTTGCAGCAAGGGTGTGAAGGACCCTTTGTAAGTTCCAGTGGTTAGATGTGATTAGCCTCGAGAAGCCTCAGCGGAAATGGGCCTCATCTCGCCTGGAGGGCAAAACCTTCTGGATTTACTCGAGTTGCGGCAGGTGCTCTCTACTTATGACGGGGACCTCAGGGACCCGCTCTGGTGGCCTCAGGAAAGTCCAGTCCAAATGCGAGTTCCTCGGGGGCCTCTCGGTATTCCTCTCCCGTCGATGCCGGGGCCTAAGACCTTGGGTGGAGTCGGGGCCAGAACCTGAGGATTCCTCTCCAGTGCTGACATGGATCTTGGGGTACTTCTGGAGTTTCCCTAGGGGAGTCAGTCGTCGTCTCGAATGCAGGCATGCACTTGAGCTTTCCTCCAGAGCCGAAGCAGCAGTGTCACGCATTCTGCCGCGTGGATCAAAGGATCTATGGTTTTCCCTCAAGTCTTTCCCACGAGGCTTTCCCACGAGGCTTTCCCACAGGGCTGTCCCACGTGCACACGTGGTGGGAGTCGATCCTCGGGTTGAACGTCAAGGCAGTGCAGGGAAAACAGGTTTCTCTGGAATGGACTGACACATCTGGGGGACTCTTGGAATGGAGGCACGACCCTGGAGTTCCTCTCGCCTTTCCTGTGGAGAGCGCCTCCTCTTGAGATGCGACGGGAACGCCGGGAATTCTTTCCCTACGAAACAGGGAAAGGATCCCTCATCTCGAGCTAGGAGGCGGAAACGTGGCTCCCCTGGATGTGTGCGGGACCCCACGTGCTTCCTCTCGAGTGGAGACGGGTATGTCGGGGAACTTCTGGAGTTGCAGCAAGGGTGTGAAGGACCCTTTGGAAGTCCCAGTGGTTAGATGTGATAAGCCTCGAGAAGCCTCAGCGGAAATGGGCCTCATCTAGCCTGGAGGGCAAAACCTCCTGCATTTTCTCGAGTTGCGGCAGGTGCTCTCGACTTACGACGGGGACCTCAGGGACCCGCTCTGGTGGCCTCAGGAAAGGCCAGTCCCCATGCGAGTTCCTCGGGGGCCTCTCGGGATTCCTCTCCCGTCGATGCCGGGGCCTAAGACCTTTTGTGGAGTCGGGGCCGGAACCTGAGGATTCCTCTCCAGTGCTGACATGTATCTTGGGGTATTTCTGGAGACTCCCCAGGGGAGTCAGTCCTCGTCTCGAATGCGGGCATGCACTTGCGCTTTCCTCCAGAGCGGTAGCAGCAGTGTCACACAGTCCGCCGCGTGGATCAAAGGATCTATGGTTTTCCCTCGAGTCTTTCCCACGAAGCTTTCCCACGAGGCTTTCCCACAGGGCTGTCCCACATGCACAAGTGGTGGGAGTCGATCCTCGGCTTGAACGTCAAGGCAGTGCAGGGAAAACAGGTTCCTCTGGAATGGACTGACACATCGGGGGGAGTCTTGGAATGGTGGCACGACCCTGGAGTTCCTCTCGCCTTTCCTGTGGAGAGCGCCTCCTCTTGAGATGCGACAGGAACGCCGGGAATTCTTTCCCTACGAAACAGGGAAAGGATCCCTCATCTCTAGCTAGGAGGAGGAATCAGGTCTCCCCTGGATGTTTGCGGGACCTTCGTGCTTCTTCTCCAGTGGAGACGGGTATGTCGGGGAACTTCTGGAGTTGCAGCAAGGGTGTGAAGGACACTTTGGAAGTTCCAGTGGTTAGATGTGATTAGCCTCGAGAAGCCTAAGGGGAAATGGGCCTCATCTCGCCTGGAGGGCAAAACCTCCTGGATTTTCTCGAGTTGCGGCAGGTGCTCTCGACTTACGACGGGGACTTCAGGGACCCGCTCTGGTGGCCTCAGGAAAGGCCAGTCCCCATGGGAGTTCCTCGGGGGCCTCTCGGGATTCCTCTCCCGTCGATGCCGGGGCCTAAGACCTTGTGTGGAGTCGGGGCCGGAACCTGAGGTTTCGTCTCCAGTGATGACATCATCTTGGGGTACTTCTGGAGTCTCCCCAGGGGAGTCAGTCCTCGTCTCGAATGCGGGCATGCACTTGCTCTTACCTCCAGAGCGGTAGCAGCAGTGTCACGCTGTCCGCCGCGTGGATCAAAGGATCTATGGTTTTCCCTCGATTCTTTCCCACGAGTCTTTCCCACAGGGCTCTCCCACGTGCACACGTGGTGGGAGTCGATCCTCGGCTTGAAAGTCAAGGCAGTGCAGGGAAAACAGGTTCCTCTGGAATGGACTGACACATCTGGGGGACTCTTGGAATGGTGGCACGACCCTGGAGTTCCTGTCACATTTCCTGTGGAGAGCGCCTCCTCTTGAGATGCGACGGGAACGCCGGGAATTCTTTGCCTACGAAACAGGAAAAGGATCCCTCATCTCGTGCTAGGAGGCGGAAACGTGGCTCCCCTGGATGAATGCGGGACCTTCGTGCTTCCTCTCGAGTGGAGACAGGTATGTCGGGGAACTTCTTGAGTTGCAGCAAGGGTGTGAAGGACCGTTTGGAAGTGCCAGTTGTTAGATGTGATTAGCCTCGAGAAGCCTCAGCGGAAATGGGCCTCATCTCGCCTGGAGGGCAAAACCTCCTGGATTTTCTCGAGTTGCGGCAGGTGCTCTCGACTTACTACGGGGACCTCAGGGACCCGCTCTGGTGGCCTCAGGAAAGGCCAGTCCCCATGCGAGTTCCTCGGGGGCCTCTCGTGATTCCTCTCCCGTCGATGCCGGGGCCTAAGACCTTGTGTGGAGTCGGGGCCGAAACCTGAGGATTCCTCTCCAGAGCGGACATGTATCTTGGGGTACTGCTGGAGTCTCCCCAGGGGAGTCAGTCCTCGTCTCGAATGCGGGCATGCACTTGCGCTTTCCTCCAGAGCGGTAGCAGCAGTGTCACGCAGTCCGCCGCATGGATCAAAGGATCTATGGTTTTCCCTCGAGCCTTGCCCACGAGGCTTTCCCACGAGGCTTTCCCACAGGGCTGTCCCTCGTGCACACGTGGTGGGAGTCGATTATCGGCTTGAAAGTCAAGGCAGTGCAGGGAAAACAGGTTCCTCTGGAATGGACTGACACATCTGGGGGACTCTTGGAATGGTGGCACGACCCTGGAGTTCCTCTCGCCTTTCCTGTGGAGAGCGCCTCCTCTTGAGATGCGACGGGAACGCCGGGAATTCTTTCCCTACGAAACAGGGAAAGGATCCCTCATCTCGAGCTAGGAGGCGGAAACGGGGCTCCCCTGAATGTGTGCGGGACCCACGTGCTTCCTCTCGAGTGGAGACGGGTATGTCGGGGAACTTCTGGAGTTGCAGCAAGGGTGTGAAGGACCCTTTGGAAGTTCCAGTGGTTAGACGTGATTGGCCTCGAGAAGCCTCAGCGGAAATGGGCCTCATCTGCCTGAAGGGCAAAACCTCCTGGATTTTCTCGAGTTGCGGCAGGTACTCTCGACTTACGACGGGGACCTCAGGGACCCGCTCTGGTGGCCTCAGGAAAGGCCAGTCCCCATGCGTGTTCCTCGGGGGCCTCTCGGGATTGCTCTCCCGTCGATGCCGGGGCCTAAGACCTTGTGAGGAGTCGGGGCCGGAACCTGAGGATTCCTCTCCAGTGCTGACATGGATCTTGGGGTACTTCTGGAGTCTCCCGAAGGGAGTCAGTCCTCGTCTCGAATGCGGGCATGCACTTGCGCTTTCCTCCAGAGCGGTAGCAGCAGTTTCACGCATTCCTCCGCGTGGATAAAGGGATCTATGGCTTTCCCTCAAGGCTTTACCACGAGGCTTTCCCACAGGGCTGTCCCACGTGCCACCATGGTGGGATTAGATCCTCGGCTTGAACGTCAAGGCAGTGCAGGGAAAACAGGTTCCTCTGCAATGGACTGACACATCTGGGGGACTCTTGGAATGGTGGCACGACCCTGGAGTTCCTCTCGCCTTTCCTGTGGAGAGCGCCTCCTCTTGAGATGCGACGGGAACGCCGGGAATTCTTTCCCTAGGAAACAGGGAAAGGATCCCTCATCTCGAGCTAGGAGGCGGAAACGGGGCTCCCCTGGATGTGTGTGGGACCCTCGTGCTTCCTCTCGAGTGGAGAGGGGTATGTCGGGGAACTTCTTGAGTTGCAGCAAGGGTGTGAAAGACCCTTTGGAAGTTCCAGTGGTTAGATGTGATTAGCCTCGAGAAGCCTCAGCGGAAATGGGCCTCATTTCGCCTGGGGGGCAAAACCTCCTGGATTTTCTCGAGTTGCGGCAGGTGCTCTCGACTTCCGACGGGGCCCTCAGGGACCCGCTCTGGTGGCCTCAGGAAAGGCCAGTCCCCATGCGAGTTCCTCGGGGGCCTCTCGGGATTGCTCTCCCGTCGATGCCGGGGCCTAAGACCTTGTGTGGAGTCGGGGCCGGAACCTGAGGATTCCTCTCCAGTGCTGACATGTATCTTGGGGTACTTCTGGAGTCTCCCCAGGGGAGTCAGTCCTCATCTCGAATGCGGGCATGCACTTGCGCTTTCCTCCAGAGCGGTAGCAGCAGTGTCACGCAGTCCGCCGCGTGGATCAAAGGATCTATGGTTTTCCCTCGAGTCTTTCCCACGAGGCTTTCCCACGAGGCTTTCCCACAGGGCTGTCCCACGTGCACACGTGGTGGGAGTCGATCTTCGGCTTGAACGTCAAGGCAGTGCAGGGAAAACAGGTTCCTCTGGAATGGACTGACTCATCTGGGGGACTCTTGGAATGGTGGCACGACCCTGGAGTTCCTCTCGCCTTTCCTGTGGAGACCGCCTCCTCTTGAGATGCGACGGGAACGCCGGGAATTCTTTCCCTACGAAACAGGGAAAGGATCCCTCATCTCGAGCTAGGAGGCGGAAACGGGGCTCCCCTGGATGTGTGCGGGACACCACGTGCTTCCTCTCGAGTGCAGACGGGTATGTCGGGGAACTTCTTGAGTTGCAGCAAGGGTGTGAAGGACCCTTTGGAAGTTCCAGTGGTTAGATGTGATTGGCCTCGAGAAGCCTCAGCGGAAATGGGCCTCATCTCGCCTGGAGGGCAAAACCTCCTGGATTTTCTCGAGTTGCGGCAGGTGCTCTCGACTTACGACGGGGACCTCAGGGACCCGCTCTGGTGGCCTCAGGAAAGGC
The DNA here is from genome assembly GCF_042477335.2 of Ovis canadensis. NCBI lineage: Eukaryota > Metazoa > Chordata > Mammalia > Artiodactyla > Bovidae > Ovis > Ovis canadensis. The sequence continues at coordinate 9,378,480 of NC_091252.1, forward strand.
CAGTCCCCATGCGAGTTCCTCGGGGGCCTCTCGGGATTCCTCTCCCGTCGATGCCGGGGCCTAAGACCTTGTGTGGAGTCGGGGCCGGAACCTGAGGATTCCTCTCCAGTGCTGACATGTATCTTGGGGTACTTCTGGAGTCTCCCCAGGGGAGTCAGTCCTCATCTCGAATGCGGGCATGCACTTGCGCTTTCCTCCAGAGCGGTAGCAGCAGTGTCACGCAGTCCGCCGCGTGGATCAAATTATCTATGGTTTTCCCTCGAGTCTTTCCCACGAGGCTTTCCCACGAGGCTTTCCCACAGGGCTGTCCCACGTGCACACGTGGTGGGAGTCGATCCTCGGCTTGAACGTCAAGGCAGTGCAGGGAAAACAGTTTCCTCTGGAATGGACTGACACATCTGGGGGACTCTTGGAATGGTGTCACGACCCTGGAGTTCCTCTCGCCTTCCCTGTGGAGAGCGCCTCCTCTTGAGATGCGGCGGGAACGCCGGGAATTCTTTCCCTACGAAACAGGGAAAGTATCCCTCATCTCGAGCTAGGAGGCGGAAACGGGGCTCCCCTGGATGTGTGCGGGACCCCACGTGCTTCCTCTCGAGTGCAGACGGGTATGTCGGGGAACTTCTTGAGTTGCAGCAATGCTGTGAAGGACCCTTTGGGAGTTCCATTGGTTAGATGTGATTGGCCTCGAGAAGCCTCAGCGGAAATGGGCCTCATCTCGCCTGGAGGGCAAAACCTCCTGGATTTTCTCGAGTTGCGGCAGGTGCTCTCGACTTACGACGGGGACCTCAGGGACCCGCTCTGGTGGCCTCAGGAAAGGCCAGTCCCCATGCGAGTTCCTCGGGGGCCTCTCGGGATTCCTCTCCCGTCGATGCCGGGGCCTAAGACCTTGTGTGGAGTCGGGGCCGGAACCTGAGGATTCCTCTCCAGTGCTGACATGGATCTTGGGGTACTTCTGGAGTCTCCCCAGGGGAGTCAGTCCTCGTCTCGAATGCGGGCATGCACTTGCGCTTTCCTCCAGAGCGGTAGCAGCAGTGTCACGCAGTCCGCCGCGTGGATCAAAGGATCTATGGTTTTCCCTCGAGTCTTTCCCACGAGGCTTTCCCACGAGGCTTTCCCACAGGGCTTTCCCACGTGCACACGTTGTGGGAGTCGATCCTCGGCTTGAACGTCAAGGCAGTGCAGGGAAAACAGGTTCCTCTGGAATGGACTGACACATCTGGGGGACTCTTGGAATGGTGGCACGACCCTGGAGTTCCTCTCGCATTTCCTGTGGAGAGCGCCTCCTCTTGAGATGCGACGGGAACGCCAGGAATTCTTTCCCTACGAAACAGGGAAAGGATCCCTCATCTCGAGCTAGGAGGCGGAAACGGTGCTCCCCTGAATGTGTGCGGGAACCTCGTGCTTCCTCTCGAGTGGAGACGGGTATGTCGGGGAACTTCTGGATTTGCAGCAAGGGTGTGAAGGACCCTTTGGAAGTTCCAGTGGTTAGATGTGATTAGCCTCGAGAAGCCTCAGGGGAAATGGGCCTCATATCGCCTGGAGGGCAAAACCTCCTGGATTTTCTCGAGTTGCGGCAGGTGCTCTCGACTTACGACGGGGCCCTCAGGGACCCGCTCTGGTGGCCTCAGGAAAGGCCAATCCCCATGGGAGTTCCTCGGGGGCCTCTCGGGATTCCTCTCCCGTCGATGCTGGGCCTAAGACCTTGTGTGGGTTCGGGGCCGGAACCTGAGGATTCCTCTCCAGTGCTGACATGGATCTTGGGGTACTTCTGGAGTCTCCCCAGGGGAGTCAGTCCTCGTCTCGAATGGGGACATGTACTTGCGCTTTCCTCCAGAGCGGTAGCAGCAGTGTCACGCAGTCCGCCGCGTGGATCAAAGGATCTATGGTTTTCCATCGAGTCTTTCCCACGAGGCTTTCCCATGAGGCTTACCCACTGGGCGTTCCCCCTGGGCTGTCCCACGTGCACACGAGGTGGGAGTCGATCCTCGGCTTGAACGTCAAGGCATTGCAGGGAAAACAGGTTCCTCTGGAATGGACTGACATATCTGGGGGACTCTTGGAATGGTGGCACGACCGTGGAGTTCCTCTCGCCTTTCCTGTGGAGAGCGCCTCCTCTTGAGTTGCTATGGGAACGCCGGGAATTCTTTCCCTACGAAACAGGGAAAGGATCCCTCATCTCGAGCTAAGAGGCGGAAACGGGGATCCCCTGGATGTGTGCGGGACCCTCGTGCTTCCTCTCGAGTGGAGACGGGTATGTCGGGGAACTTCTTGAGTTGCAGAAAGGGTGTGAAGGACCATTTGGAAGTGCCAGTTGTTAGATGTGATTAGCCTCGAGAAGCCTCAGCGGAAATGGGCCTCATCTCGCCTGGAGGGCAAAACCTCCTGGATTTTCTCGAGTTGCGGCAGGTGCTCTCGACTTACTACGGGGACCTCAGGGACCCGCTCTGGTGGCCTCAGGAAAGGCCAGTCCCCATGCGAGTTCCTCGGGGGCCTCTCGTGATTCCTCTCCCGTCGATGCCGGGGCCTAAGACCTTGTGTGGAGTCGGGGCCGAAACCTGAGGATTCCTCTCCAGAGCGGACATGTATCTTGGGGTACTGCTGGAGTCTCCCCAGGGGAGTCAGTCCTCGTCTCGAATGCGGGCATGCACTTGCGCTTTCCTCCAGAGCGGTAGCAGCAGTGTCACGCAGTCCGCCGCATGGATCAAAGGATCTATGGTTTTCCCTCGAGCCTTGCCCACGAGGCTTTCCCACGAGGCTTTCCCACAGGGCTGTCCCTCGTGCACACGTGGTGGGAGTCGATTATCGGCTTGAAAGTCAAGGCAGTGCAGGGAAAACAGGTTCCTCTGGAATGGACTGACACATCTGGGGGACTCTTGGAATGGTGGCACGACCCTGGAGTTCCTCTCGCCTTTCCTGTGGAGAGCGCCTCCTCTTGAGATGCGACGGGAACGCCGGGAATTCTTTCCCTACGAAACAGGGAAAGGATCCCTCATCTCGAGCTAGGAGGCGGAAACGGGGCTCCCCTGAATGTGTGCGGGACCCACGTGCTTCCTCTCGAGTGGAGACGGGTATGTCGGGGAACTTCTGGAGTTGCAGCAAGGGTGTGAAGGACCCTTTGGAAGTTCCAGTGGTTAGACGTGATTAGCCTCGAGAAGCCTCAGCGGAAATGGGCCTCATCTGCCTGAAGGGCAAAACCTCCTGGATTTTCTCGAGTTGCGGCAGGTACTCTCGACTTACGACGGGGACCTCAGGGACCCGCTCTGGTGGCCTCAGGAAAGGCCAGTCCCCATGCGTGTTCCTCGGGGGCCTCTCGGGATTGCTCTCCCGTCGCTGCCGGGGCCTAAGACCTTGTGAGGAGTCGGGGCCGGAACCTGAGGATTCCTCTCCAGTGCTGACATGGATCTTGGGGTACTTCTGGAGTCTCCCGAAGGGAGTCAGTCCTCGTCTCGAATGCGGGCATGCACTTGCGCTTTCCTCCAGAGCGGTAGCAGCAGTTTCACGCATTCCTCCGCGTGGATAAAGGGATCTATGGCTTTCCCTCAAGGCTTTACCACGAGGCTTTCCCACAGGGCTGTCCCACGTGCCACCATGGTGGGAGTAGATCCTCGGCTTGAACGTCAAGGCAGTGCAGGGAAAACAGGTTCCTCTGCAATGGACTGACACATCTGGGGGACTCTTGGAATGGTGGCACGACCCTGGAGTTCCTCTCGCCTTTCCTGTGGAGAGCGCCTCCTCTTGAGATGCGACGGGAACGCCGGGAATTCTTTCCCTAGGAAACAGGGAAAGGATCCCTCATCTCGAGCTAGGAGGCGGAAACGGGGCTCCCCTGGATGTGTGTGGGACCCTCGTGCTTCCTCTCGAGTGGAGAGGGGTATGTCGGGGAACTTCTTGAGTTGCAGCAAGGGTGTGAAAGACCCTTTGGAAGTTCCAGTGGTTAGATGTGATTAGCCTCGAGAAGCCTCAGCGGAAATGGGCCTCATTTCGCCTGGGGGGCAAAACCTCCTGGATTTTCTCGAGTTGCGGCAGGTGCTCTCGACTTCCGACGGGGCCCTCAGGGACCCGCTCTGGTGGCCTCAGGAAAGGCCAGTCCCCATGCGAGTTCCTCGGGGGCCTCTCGGGATTGCTCTCCCGTCGATGCCGGGGCCTAAGACCTTGTGTGGAGTCGGGGCCGGAACCTGAGGATTCCTCTCCAGTGCTGTCATGGATCTTGGGGTACTTCTGGAGTCTCCCCAGGGGAGTCAGTCCTCGTCTCGAATGCGGGCATGCACTTGCGCTTTTCTCCAGAGCGGTAGCAGCAGTGTCACGCAGTCCGCCGCGTGGATCAAAGGATCTATGATTTTCCCTCGAGTCTTTCCCACGAGGCTTTCCCACGAGGCTTTCCCACAGGGCTGTCCCACGTGCCACCGTGGTGGGAGTCGATCCTCGGATTGAATGTCAAGGCAGTGCAGGGAAAACAGGTTCCGCTGGAATGGACTGACACATCTGGGGGACTCTTGGAATGGTGGCACGACCCTGGAGTTCCTCTCGCCTTTCCTGTGGAGAGCGCCTCCTCTTGAGATGCGACGGGAACGCCGGGAATTCTTTCCCTACGAAACAGGGAAAGGATCCCTCATTTCGAGCTAGGAGGCGGAAACGGGGTTCCCCTGGATGTGTGCGGGACCTTCGTGCTTCTTCTCCAGTGGAGACAGGCATGTCGGGGAACTTCTTGAGTTGCAGCAAGGGTGTGAAGAAACCTTTGGAAGTTCCAGTGGTTAGATGCGATTAGCCTCGAGAAGCCTAAGGGGAAATGGGCCTCATCTCGCCTGGAGGGCAAAACCTCCTGGATTTTCTCGAGTTGCGGCAGGTGCTCTCGACTTACGACGGGGCCCTCAGGGACCCGCTCTGGTGGCCTCAGGAAAGGCCAATCCCCATGGGAGTTCCTCGGGGGCCTCTCGGGATTCCTCTCCCGTCGATGCTGGGCCTAAGACCTTGTGTGGGTTCGGGGCCGGAACCTGAGGATTCCTCTCCAGTGCTGACATGGATCTTGGGGTACTTCTGGAGTCTCCCCAGGGGAGTCAGTCCTCGTCTCGAATGGGGACATGTACTTGCGCTTTCCTCCAGAGCGGTAGCAGCAGTGTCACGCAGTCCGCCGCGTGGATCAAAGGATCTATGGTTTTCCATCGAGTCTTTCCCACGAGGCTTTCCCATGAGGCTTACCCACTGGGCGTTCCCCCTGGGCTGTCCCACGTGCACACGAGGTGGGAGTCGATCCTCGGCTTGAACGTCAAGGCATTGCAGGGAAAACAGGTTCCTCTGGAATGGACTAACATATCTGGGGGACTCTTGGAATGGTGGCACGACCGTGGAGTTCCTCTCGCCTTTCCTGTGGAGAGCGCCTCCCCTTGAGTTGCTATGGGAACGCCGGGAATTCTTTCCCTAGGAAACAGGGAAAGGATCCCTCATCTCGAGCTAGGAGGCGGAAACGTGGCTCCCCTGGATGTGTGCGGGACCGTCGTGCTTCCTCTCGAGTGGAGACGGGTATGTCGGGGAACTTCTGGAGTTGCAGCAAGGGTGTGAAGGACCCTTTGGAAGTTCCAGTGGTTAGATGTGATTAGCCTCGAGAAGCCTCAGCGGAAATGGGCCTCATCTAGCCTGGAGGGCAAAACCTCCTGGATTTTCTCGAGTTGCGGCAGGTGCTCTCGACTTACGACGGGGACCTCAGGGACCCGCTCTGGTGGCCTCAGGAAAGGCCAGTCCCCATGCGAGTTCCTCGGGGGCCTCTCGGGATTCCTCTCCCGTCGATGCCGGGGCCTAAGACCTTTTGTGGAGTCGGGGCCGGAACCTAAGGATTCCTCTCCAGTGCTGACATGTATCTTGGGGTACTTCTGGAGTCTCCCCAGGGGAGTCAGTCCTCGTCTCGAATGCGGGCATGCACTTGCGCTTTCCTCCAGAGCGGTAGCAGCAGTGTCACGCAGTCCGCCGCGTGGATCAAAGGATCTATGGTTTTCCCTCGAGTCTTTCCCACGAGGCTTTCCCACGAGGCTTTCCCACAGGGCTGTCCCACATGCACACGTGGTGGGAGTCGATCCTCGGCTTGAACGTCAAGGCAGTGCTGGGAAAACAGGTTCCTCTGGAATGGACTGACACATCTGGGGGACTCTTGGAATGGTGGCACGACCCTGGAGTTCCTCTCGCCTTTCCTGTGGAGAACGCCTCCTCTTGATATGCGACGGAAACGCCGGGAATTCTTTCCCTACGAAACAGGGAAAGGATCCGTCATCTCGAGCTAGGAGGCGGAAACGGGACTCCCCTGGATGTGTGCGGGACCTTCGTGCTTCTTCTCCAGTGGAGACGGGTATGTCGGGGAACTTCTTGAGTTGCAGCAAGGGTGTGAAGAACCCTTTGGAAGTTCCAGTGGTTAGATGTGATTAGCCTCGGGAAGCCTCAGCGGAAATGGGCCTCATCTCGCCTGGAGGTCAAAACCTCCTGGATTTTCTCGAGTTGCGGCAGGTGCTCTCGACTTACAACGGGGCCCTCAGGGACCCGCTCTGGTGGCCTCAGAAAAGGCCAGTCCCCATGGGAGTTCCTCGGGGGCCTCTCAGGATTCCTCTCCCATCGATGCCGGGGCCTAAGACCTTGTGTGGAGTCGGGGCCAGATCCTGAGGATTCCTCTCCAGTGCTGACATGGATCTTGGGGTACTTCTGGAGTCTCCCCAGGGGAGTCAGTCGTCGTCTCGAATGCAGGCATGCACTTGAGCTTTCCTCCAGAGCCGAAGCAGCAGTGTCACGCATTCTGCCCCGTGGATCAAAGGATCTATGGTTTTCCCTCAAGTCTTTCCCACGAGGCTTTCCCACGAGGCTTTCCCACAGGGCTGTCCCACATGCACAAGTGGTGGGAGTCGATCCTCGCCTTGAACGTCAAGGCAGTGCTGGGAAAACAGGTTCCTCTGGAATGGACTGACACATCGGGGGGACTCTTGGAATGGTGGCACGACCCTGGAGTTCCTTTCGCCTTTCCTGTGGAGAGCGCCTCCTCTTGAGATGCGACGGGAACGCCGGGAATTCTTTCCCTAAGAAACAGGGAAAGGATCCCTCATCTCGAGGTAGGAGGCGGAAACGGGGCTCCCCTGGATGTGTGCGGGACCCTCGTGCTTCCTCTCGAGCGGACACGGGTATGTCGGGGATCTTCTGGACTTGCAGCAAGGGTGTGAAGGACCCTTTGTAAGTTCCAGTGGTTAGATGTGATTAGCCTCGAGAAGCCTCAGCGGAAATGGGCCTCATCTCGCCTGGAGGGCAAAACCTTCTGGATTTACTCGAGTTGCGGCAGGTGCTCTCTACTTATGACGGGGACCTCAGGGACCCGCTCTGGTGGCCTCAGGAAAGTCCAGTCCAAATGCGAGTTCCTCGGGGGCCTCTCGGTATTCCTCTCCCGTCGATGCCGGGGCCTAAGACCTTGGGTGGAGTCGGGGCCAGAACCTGAGGATTCCTCTCCAGTGCTGACATGGATCTTGGGGTACTTCTGGAGTTTCCCTAGGGGAGTCAGTCGTCGTCTCGAATGCAGGCATGCACTTGAGCTTTCCTCCAGAGCCGAAGCAGCAGTGTCACGCATTCTGCCGCGTGGATCAAAGGATCTATGGTTTTCCCTCAAGTCTTTCCCACGAGGCTTTCCCACGAGGCTTTCCCACAGGGCTGTCCCACGTGCACACGTGGTGGGAGTCGATCCTCGGGTTGAACGTCAAGGCAGTGCAGGGAAAACAGGTTTCTCTGGAATGGACTGACACATCTGGGGGACTCTTGGAATGGAGGCACGACCCTGGAGTTCCTCTCGCCTTTCCTGTGGAGAGCGCCTCCTCTTGAGATGCGACGGGAACGCCGGGAATTCTTTCCCTACGAAACAGGGAAAGGATCCCTCATCTCGAGCTAGGAGGCGGAAACGTGGCTCCCCTGGATGTGTGCGGGACCCCACGTGCTTCCTCTCGAGTGGAGACGGGTATGTCGGGGAACTTCTGGAGTTGCAGCAAGGGTGTGAAGGACCCTTTGGAAGTCCCAGTGGTTAGATGTGATAAGCCTCGAGAAGCCTCAGCGGAAATGGGCCTCATCTAGCCTGGAGGGCAAAACCTCCTGCATTTTCTCGAGTTGCGGCAGGTGCTCTCGACTTACGACGGGGACCTCAGGGACCCGCTCTGGTGGCCTCAGGAAAGGCCAGTCCCCATGCGAGTTCCTCGGGGGCCTCTCGGGATTCCTCTCCCGTCGATGCCGGGGCCTAAGACCTTTTGTGGAGTCGGGGCCGGAACCTGAGGATTCCTCTCCAGTGCTGACATGTATCTTGGGGTATTTCTGGAGACTCCCCAGGGGAGTCAGTCCTCGTCTCGAATGCGGGCATGCACTTGCGCTTTCCTCCAGAGCGGTAGCAGCAGTGTCACACAGTCCGCCGCGTGGATCAAAGGATCTATGGTTTTCCCTCGAGTCTTTCCCACGAAGCTTTCCCACGAGGCTTTCCCACAGGGCTGTCCCACATGCACAAGTGGTGGGAGTCGATCCTCGGCTTGAACGTCAAGGCAGTGCAGGGAAAACAGGTTCCTCTGGAATGGACTGACACATCGGGGGGAGTCTTGGAATGGTGGCACGACCCTGGAGTTCCTCTCGCCTTTCCTGTGGAGAGCGCCTCCTCTTGAGATGCGACAGGAACGCCGGGAATTCTTTCCCTACGAAACAGGGAAAGGATCCCTCATCTCTAGCTAGGAGGAGGAATCAGGTCTCCCCTGGATGTTTGCGGGACCTTCGTGCTTCTTCTCCAGTGGAGACGGGTATGTCGGGGAACTTCTGGAGTTGCAGCAAGGGTGTGAAGGACCCTTTGGAAGTTCCAGTGGTTAGATGTGATTAGCCTCGAGAAGCCTAAGGGGAAATGGGCCTCATCTCGCCTGGAGGGCAAAACCTCCTGGATTTTCTCGAGTTGCGGCAGGTGCTCTCGACTTACGACGGGGACTTCAGGGACCCGCTCTGGTGGCCTCAGGAAAGGCCAGTCCCCATGGGAGTTCCTCGGGGGCCTCTCGGGATTCCTCTCCCGTCGATGCCGGGGCCTAAGACCTTGTGTGGAGTCGGGGCCGGAACCTGAGGTTTCGTCTCCAGTGATGACATCATCTTGGGGTACTTCTGGAGTCTCCCCAGGGGAGTCAGTCCTCGTCTCGAATGCGGGCATGCACTTGCTCTTACCTCCAGAGCGGTAGCAGCAGTGTCACGCTGTCCGCCGCGTGGATCAAAGGATCTATGGTTTTCCCTCGATTCTTTCCCACGAGTCTTTCCCACAGGGCTCTCCCACGTGCACACGTGGTGGGAGTCGATCCTCGGCTTGAAAGTCAAGGCAGTGCAGGGAAAACAGGTTCCTCTGGAATGGACTGACACATCTGGGGGACTCTTGGAATGGTGGCACGACCCTGGAGTTCCTGTCACATTTCCTGTGGAGAGCGCCTCCTCTTGAGATGCGACGGGAACGCCGGGAATTCTTTGCCTACGAAACAGGAAAAGGATCCCTCATCTCGTGCTAGGAGGCGGAAACGTGGCTCCCCTGGATGAATGCGGGACCTTCGTGCTTCCTCTCGAGTGGAGACAGGTATGTCGGGGAACTTCTTGAGTTGCAGCAAGGGTGTGAAGGACCGTTTGGAAGTTCCAGTGGTTAGATGTGATTAGCCTCGAGAAGCCTCAGAGGAAATGGGCCTCATCTCCCCTGGAGGGCAAACCTCCTGGATTTTCTCGAGTTGCGGCAGGTGCTCTCGACTTTCGACGGGGACATCAGGGACCCGTTCCGGTGGCGTCAGGAAAGGCCAGTCCCCATGCGAGTTCCTCGGGGGCCTCTCGGGATTCCTCTCCCGTCGATGCCGGGGCCTAAGACCTTGTGTGGAGTCGGGCCGGAACCTGAGGATTCCTCTCCAGTGCTGACATGGATCTTGGGGTACTTCTGGAGTCTCCCCAGGGGAGTCAGTCCTCGTCTCGTATGCAGGCATGCACTTGCGCTTTCCTCCAGAACGGTAGCAGCAGTGTCACGCAGTCCGCCGCGTGGATCAAAGGATCTATGGTTTTCCCTCGAGTCTTTCCCACGAGGCTTTCCCACAGGGCTCTCCCACGTGCACACGTGGTGGGAGTCGATCCTCGGATTGAATGTCAAGGCAGTTCAGGGAAAACAGGTTCCTCTGGAATGGACTGACCCATCTGGGGGACTCTTGCAATGGTGGCACGACCCTGGAGTTCCTCTCGCATTTCCTGTGGAGAGCGCCTCCTCTTGAGATGCGACGGGAACGCCGGGAAATCTCTCCCTACGAAACAGGGAAAGGATCCATCATCTCGAGCTAGGAGGCGGAAACAGGGCTCCCCTGGATGTGTGCGTGACCCTCGTGCTTCCTCTCGAGTGGAGACGTGTATGTCGGGGAATTTCTTGAGTTGCAGCAAGGGTGTGAAGGACCCTTTGGAAGTTCCAGTGGTTAGATGTGATTAGCCTCGAGAAGCCTCAGCGGAAATGGGCCTCATCTCGCCTGGAGGGCAAAACCTCCTGGATTTTCTCGAGTTGCGGCAGGTGCTCTCGACTTACGACGGGGACCTCAGGGACCCGCTCTGCTGGCCTCAGGAAAGGCCAGTCCCCATGCGAGTTCCTCGGGGGCCTCTCGGGATTCCTCTCCCGTTGATGCCGGGGCCTAAGACCTTGTGTGGATTCGGGGCCGGAACCTGAGGACTCCTCTCCAGTGCTGACATGGATCTTGGGGTACCGCTGGAGTCTCCCCAGGGGAGTCAGTCCTTGTCTCGAATGCAGGCATGCACTTGCGCTTTCCTCCAGAGCGGTAGCAGCAGTGTCACGCAATCCGCCGCGAGGATAAAAGGATCTATGGTTTTCCCTCGAGTCTTTCCCACGAGGCTTTCCCACGAGGCTTTCCCACAGGGCTGTCCCACGTGCACACGTGGTGGGAGTCGATCCTCGGCTTGAACGTCAAGGCAGTGCAGGGAAAACAGGTTCCTCTGGAATGGACTGACACATCTGGGGGACTCTTGTAATGGTGTCACCACCCTGGAGTTCCTGTCGCCTTTTCTGTGGAGAGCGCCTCCTCTTGAGATGCGACGGGAACGCCGTGAATTCTTTCCCTAAGAAACAGGGAAAGGATCCCTCATCTCGAGCTAGGAGGCGGAAACGGGGCTCCCCTGGATGAGTGCAGGACCCTCGTGTTTCCTCTCGAGTGGAGACGGGTATGTCAGGGAACTTCTTGAGTTGCAGCAAGGGTGTGAAGGACCCTTTGGAATTTCCAGTGGTTAGATGTGATTAGCCTCGAGAAGTCTCAGCGGAAATGGGCCTCATCTCGCCTGGAGGGCAAAACCTCCTGGATTTTTTCGAGTTGCGACAGGTGCTCTCGAATTACGACGGGGACCTCAGGGACCCGTTCCGGTGGCGTCAGGAAAGGCCAGTCCCCATGCGAGTTCCTCGGGGGCCTCTCGGGATTCCTCTCCCGTCGATGCCAGGGCCTAAGACCTTGTGTGGAGTCGGGCCGGAACCTGAGGATTCCTCTCCAGTGCTGACATGGATCTTGGGGTACTTCTGGAGTCTCCCCAGGGGAGTCAGTCCTCGTCTCGAATGCGGGCATGCACTTGCGATTTCCTCCAGAGCGGTAGCAGCAGTGTTACGCATTCCGCCGCGTGGATCAAAGGATCTATGGTTTTCCCTCGAGTCTTTCCACGAGGCTTTCCCACAGGGCTGTCCCACGTGCACACGTGGTGGGAGTCGATCCTCGGCTTGAACGTCAAGGCAGTGCAGGGAAAACAGGTTCCTCTGTAATGGACTGACACATCAGGGGGACTCTTGGAATGGTGGCACGACCCTGGAGTTCCTCTCGCCTTTCCTGTGGAGAGCGCCTCCTCTTGAGATGCGACGGGAACGCCGGGAATTCTTTCCCTAGGAACCAGGGAAAGGATCCCTCATATCGAGCTAGGAGGCGGTAACGGGGCTCCCCTGGATGTGTGCGGGACCCTCGTGCTTCCTCTCGAGTGGAGACGGGTATGTCGGGGAACTTCTTGATTTTCAGCAAGGGTGTGAAGGACCCTTTGGAAGTTCCAGTGGTTAGATGTGATTAGCCTCGAGAAGCCTCAGCGGAAATGGGCCTCATCTCGCCTGGAGGGCAAAACCTCCTGGATTTTCTCGAGTTGCGGCAGGTGCTCTCGACTCACGACGGGGACCTCAGGGACCCGCTCTGGTGGCCTCAGGAAAGGCCAGTCCCCATGCGAGTTCCTCGGGGGCCTCTCGGGATTCCTCTCCCGTCGATGCCGGGGCCTAAGACCTTGTGTGGAGTCGGTGCAGGAACCTGAGGATTCCTCTCCAGTGCTGACATGGATCTTGGGGTGCTTCTGGAGTCTCCCCAGGGGAGTCAGTCCTCGTCTCGAATGCGGGCATGCACTTGCGCTTTCCTCCAGAGCGGTAGCAGAGGTGTCACGCATTCCGCCGCCTGGATCAAAGGATCTATGGTTTTCCCTCGAGTCTTTCCCACGAGGCTTTCCCACAGGGCTGTCCCACGTGCACACGTGGTGGGAGTCGATCCTCGGCTTGAACGTCAAGGCAGTGCAGGGGAAACAGGTTCCTCTGGAATGGACTGACACATCTGGGGGACTCTTGGAATGGTGGCCCGACCCTGAAGTTCCTCTCGCCTTTCCTGTGGAGAGCGCCTCCTCTTGAGATGCGACGGGAACGCCTGGAATTCTTTCCCTACGAAACAGGGAAAGGATCCCTCATCTCGAGCTAGGAGGCGGAAACGGGGTTCCCCTGGATGAGTGCGGGACCCTCGTGCTTCCTCTCGAGTGGAGACGGGTATGTCGGGGAACTTCTTGAGTTGCAGCAAGGGTGTGAAGGACCCTTTGGAAGTTCCAGTGGTTGGATGTGATTAGCCTCGAGAAGCCTCAGTGGAAATGGGCCTCATCTCGCCTGGAGGGCAAAACCTCCTGGATTTATTCGAGTTGCGACAGGTGCTCTCGACTCACGACGGGGACCTCAGGGACCCGTTCCGGTGGCGTCAGGAAAGGCCAGACCCCAGGCGAGTTCCTCGGGGGCCTCTCGGGGTTCCTCTCCCGTCGATGCCAGGGCCTAAGACCTTGTGTGGAGTCGGGCCGGAACCTGAGGATTCCTCTCCAGTGCTGACATGGATCTTGGGGTACTTCTGGAGTCTTCCCAGGGGAGTCAGTCCTCGTCTCGAATGCGGGCATGCACTTGCGCTTTCCTCCAGAGCGGTAGCAGCAGTGTCACGCAGTCCGCCGCCTGGATCAAAGGATCTATGTTTTTCCCTGGAGTCTTTCCCACGAGGCTTTCCCACAGGGCTGTACCACGTGCACACGTGGTGGGATTCGATCCTCGGCTTGAACGTCAAGGAAGTGCAGGGAAAACAGGTTCCTCTGGAATGGACTGACACATCTGGGGGACTCTTGGAATGGTGGCACGACCCTGGAGTTCCACTCGCCTTTCCTGTGGAGAGCGCCTCCTCTTGAGATGCAACGGGAACGCCGGAAATTCTTTCCCTATGAACCAGGGAAAGGATCCCTCATCTCGAGCTAGGAGGCGGAAACGGGGCTCCCCTGGATGTGTGCGGGACCCTCGTGCTTCCTCTCTAGTGGAGACGGGTATGTCGGGGAACTTCTTGAGTTGCAACAAGGGTGTGAAGGACCCATTGGAAGTTCCAGTGGTTAGATGTGATTAGCCTCGAGAAGCCTCAGCGGAAATGGGCCTCATCTCGCCTGGAGGGCAAAACCTCCTGGATTTTCTCGAGTTGCGGCAGGTGCTCTCGTCTCACGACTGGGACCTCAGGGACCCGCTCTGGTGGCCTCAGGAACGGCCAGTCCCCATGCGAGTTCCTCGGGGGCCTCTCGGGATTCCTCTCCCGACGATGCCGGGTCCTAAGACCTTGTGTGGAGTCGTGGCCGGAACCTGAGGATTCCTCTCCAGTGCTGACATGGATCTTGTTTTACTTCTGGAGTCTCCCCAGGGGAGTCAGTCCTCGTCTCGAATACGGGTATGCCCTTGCGCTTTCCTCCAGAGCGGTAGCAGCAGTGTCACGCAGTCCGCCGCCTGGATCAAAGGATCTATGGTTTTCCCTCAAGTCTTTCCCACGAGGCTTTCCCACGAGGCTTTCCCACAGGGCTGTCCCACGTGCACACGTGGTGGGAGTCGATCCTCGGCTTGAACGTCAAGGCAGTGCAGGGAAAACAGGTTCCTCTGGAATGGACTGACCCATCTTGGGGATCTTGGAATGGTGGCACGACCCTGGAGTTCCTCTCGCCTTTTCTGTGGAGAGCGCCTCCTCTTGAGAAGCGACGGGAAGGCCGGAATTCTTTCCCTACGAAACAGGGAAAGGATCCCTCATCTCGAGCTAGGAGGCGGAAACGGGGCTCCCCTGGATGTGTGCGGGACCCTCGTGCTTCCCCTCGAGTGGAGATGTGTATATCGGGGAACTTCTTGAGTTGCAGCAAGGGTGTGAAGGACCCTTTGGAAGTTCCAGTGGTTAGATGTGATTAGCCTCGAGAAGCCTCAGCGGAAATGGGGCTCATCTCGCCTGGAGGGCAAAACCTCCTGGATTTTCTCGAGTTGCAGCAGGTGCTCTCGACTTACGACGGGGTCCTCAGGGACCCGCTCTGGTGGCCTCAGGAAAGGCCAGTCCCCATGAGAGTTCTTCGGGGGCCTCTCGGGATTCCTCTCCCGTCGATGCCGGGGCCTAAGACCTTGTGTGGAGTCGGAGCCGGAACCTGAATATTCCTCTCCAGTGCTGACGTGGATCTTGGGGTACTTCTGGAGTCTCCCCAGGGGTGTCAGTCCTCGTCTCGAATGCGGGCATGCACTTGCACTTTCCACCAGAGCGGTAGCAGCACTGTCACGCAGTCCCCCACGTGGATCAAAGGATCTATGTTTTTCCCTCGAGTTTTTCCCACGACGCTTTCCCACGTGGCTTTCCCACGAGGCTTCCCACAGGGCTGTCCCACATGCACACGTGGTGGGAGTCGATCCTCGGCTTGAACGTCAAGGCAGTGCAGGGAAAACAGCTTCCTCTGGAATGGACTGACACATCTGGGGGACTCTTGGAATGGTGGCACGACCCTGGAGTTCCTCTCGCCTTTCCAGTGGAGAGCGCCTCCTCTTGAGTTGCGACGGGAACGCCGGGAATTCTTTCCCAGGAAACAGGGAAAGGATCCCTCATCTCGAGCAAGGAGGCGGCAGCGGGTCTCCCCTGGATGTGTGCGGGACCCTTGTGCTTCCTCTCGAGTGGAGACGGGTATGTCGGGGAACTTCTTGAGTTGCAGCAAGGGTGTGAAGGACCCTTTGGAAGTTCCAGTGGTTAGATGTGATTAGCCTCGAGAAGCCACAGCGGAAATGGGCCTAATCTCGCCTGGAGGGCAAAACTTCCTAGATTTTCTTGAGTTGCGGCGAGTGCTCTCGACTAAGGACGGGGACTTCAGGGACCCGCTCTGGTGGCCTCAGGAAAGGCCAGTCCCCATGCGAGTTCCTCGGGGGCCTCTCGGGATTCCTCTCCCGTCGATGCCGGGGCCTAAGACCTTGTGTGGAGTCGGGGCCGGAACCTGAGGATTCCTCTCCAGTGCTGACATGGATCTTGGGGTACTTCTGGACCTCCCCAGGGGAGTCAGTCCTCGTCTCGAATGCGGGCATGCCCTTGCGCTTTCCTCCAGGGCGGTAGCAGCAGTGTCACGCAGTCCGCCGCGTGGATGAAAGGATCTATGGTTTTCCCTCAAGTCTTTCCCATGAGGCTTTCCCACAGGGCTGTCCCACGTTCACACGTGGTGGGAGTCGATCATCGGCTTGAACATCAAGGCAGTGCAGGGAAAACAGGTTCCTCTGGAATGGACTGACACATCTGGGGGACTCTTGGAATGGTGGCACGACCCTGGCGTTACTCTCGCCTTTCCTGTGGAGAGCACCTCCTCTTGAGATGAGACGGGAACGCCGGGAATTCTTTCCCTACGAAACAGGGAAAGGATCCCTCATCTCGAGCTAGGAGGCGGAAAAGGGGTTCCCCTGGATGAGTGCGGGACCCTCGTGCTTCCTCTCGAGTGGAGACGGGTATTTCGAGGAACTTCTTGAGTTGCAGCAAGGAAGTGAAGGACCCTTTGGAAGTTCCAGTGGTTAGATGTGATTAGCCTCGAGAAGCCTCAGCGGAAATGGGCCTCATCTCGCCTCGAGGGCAAAACCTCCTGGATTTTCTCGAGTTGCGGCAGGTGCTCTCGACTCACGACGGGGACCTCAGGGACCCGCTCTGGTGGCCTCAGGAACGGCCAGTCCCCATGCGAGTTCCTCGGGGGCCTCTCGGGATTCCTCTCCCGTCGATGCCGGGGCCTAAGACCTTGTGTGGAGTCGGGGCCGGAACCTGAGGATTCCTCTCCAGTGCTCACATGGATCTTGGGGTACTTCTGGAGTCTCCCCAGGGGAGTCAGTCCTCGTCTCGAATACGGGTATGCACTTGCGCTTTCCTCCAGAGCGGTAACAGCAGTGTCACGCAGTCCGCCGCCTGGATCAAAGGATCTATGGTTTTCCCTCAAGTCTTTCCCACGAGGCTTTCCCACGAGGCTTTCCCACAGGGCTGTCCCACGTGCACACGTGGTGGGAGTCGATCCTCGGCTTGAACGTCAAGGCAGTGCAGGGAAAACAGCTTCCTCTGGAATGGACTGACACATCTGGCGGACTCTTGGAATGGTGGCACGACCCTGGAGTTCCTCTCGCCTTTCCAGTGGAGAGCGCCTCCTCTTGAGTTGCGACGGGAACGCCGGGAATTCTTTCCCAGGAAACAGGGAAAGGATCCCTCATCTCGAGCAAGGAGGCGGCAACGGGGCTCCCCTGGATGTGTGCGGGACCCTCGTGCTTCCTCTCCAGTGGAGACGGCTATGTCGGGCAACTTCTTGAGTTGCAGCAAGGGTGTGAAGGACCCTTTGGAAGTTCCAGTGGTTAGATGTGATTAGCCTCGAGAAGCCTCAGCGGAAATGGGGCTCATCTCGCCTGGAGGGCAAAACCTCCTGGATTTTCTCGAGTTGCAGCAGGTGCTCTCGACTTACGACGGGGACCTCAGGGACCCGCTCTGGTGGCCTCAGGATAGGCCAGTCCCCATGCGAGTTCTTCGGGGGCCTCTCGGGATTCCTCTCCCGTCGATGCCGGGGCCTAAGGCCTTGTGTGGAGTCGGAGCCGGAACCTGAGGATTCCTCTCCAGTGCTGATGTGGTTCTTGAGGTACTTCTGGAGTCTCCCCAGGGGAGTCAGTCCTCGTCTCGAAAGCGGGCATGCACTTGCGCTTTCCACCAGAGCGGTAGCAGCAGTGTCACGCAGTCCCCCGCGTGGATCAAAGGATCTATGTTTTTCCCTCGAGTTTTTCCCACGACGCTTTCCCACGTGGCTATCCCACGAGGCTTCCCACAGGGCTGTCCCACGTGCCACCGTGGTGGGAGTCGATCCTCGGCGTGAAAGTCGAGGCAGTGCAGGGAAAACAGGTTCCTCTAGAATGGACTGAGATATTTGGGGGACTCTTGGAATGGCGGCACGATGCTGGAGTTCCTCTCGCCTTTGCTGTGGAGAGTGCCTCCTCTTGAGATGCGACGGGAACGCCGGGAATTCTTTCCCGACCAAACAGGGAAAGGATCCCTCATCTCGAGCTATGAGGCGGAAACGGGGCTCCTCTGGATGTGTGCGGGACCCTCGTGCTTCCTCTAGAGTGGAGACGGGGATATCGGGGAACTTCTTGAGTTCCAGCAAGGGTGTGAAGGACCTTTTGGAAGTTCCAGGGGTTAGATGTGATTAGCCTTCAGAAGCCTCAGCGGAAATGGGCCTCATCTCGCCTGGAGGGCAAAACCTTCTGGATTTTCTCGTGTTGCGGCAGGTGCTCTCGACTTATGGCGGGAACCTCAGGGACCCGCTCTGGTGGCCTCAGGAAAGGCCAGTCCCCTTGCGAGTTGCTCGGGGGCCTCTGGGATTCCTCTCCCTTCGATGCCGGGGCCTAAGACCTTGTGTGGAGTCGGGGCCGGAACCTGAGTATTCCTCTCCTCTGCTGACATGGATCTTGCGGTACTTCTGGAGTCTCCCCAGGGGAGTAAGTCCTCATCTCGAATGGGAACATGCACCTGCGCTTTCCTCCAGAGCTGTAGCAGCAGTGTCACGCTTTCCATCGCCTGGATCAAGGGATCTGTGGCTTTCACTCCAGGCTTTCCCACGAGGCTTTCCCACGAGGCTTCCCCACAGGGATCATTCGTGCCACCTTGGTTTGCGTCCATCCTTGGCGTGAAAGTCGAGGCAGTGCAGGGAAAACAGGTTCTTCTGAAATGGACTGAGATATTTGGGGGACTCTTGGAATGGCGGCACGATGCTGGAGTTCCTCTCGCCTTTGCTGTGGAGAGCGCCTCCTCTTGAAATGCGACAGGAACGCCCAGAATTCTTTCCCGACCAAGCAGGGAAAGTATCCCTCATCTTGAGCACTGAGGAAGAAACGGGGCTCCTCTGAATATGGGTGGGACCCTCGTGCTTCCTCTAGAGTGGAGACGGGGATATTGGGGAACTTCTTGAGTTTCAGCAAGGGTGGGAAGGACCTTTTGGAAGTTCCAGGGCTTAGATGTGATTAGCCTTGAGAAGCCTCAGCGGAAATGGGCCTCATCTCGCCTGGAGGGCAAAACCTCCTGGATTTTCTCGAGTTGCGGCAGGTGCTCTCGACTTATGACAGGGACCTCAGGGACCCGCTCTGGTGGCCTCAGGAAAGGTCATTCCCAATGCGAGTTGCTCAGGGGCCTCTCGGGATTCCTCTCCCTTTGATGCCGGGGTCTAAGACCTTGTGTGGAGGCGGGGCTGGAACCTGAGGATTCCTCTCCAGTGCTGACATGGATCTTGGGGTACTTCTGGAGTCTCCCCAGGGGAGTCAGTCCTCGTCTCGAATGCGGGCATGCACTTGCGCTTTCCTCCAGAGCGGTAGCCTCTGTGTCACGCAGTCCGCCGCCTGAATCAAAGGATCTATGGTTTTCCCTTGAGTCTTTCGCTCCAGGCTTTCCCAGGAGGCTTTCCCATAGGGCTTTCCCACGTGCACACGTGGTGGGAGTCGAACCTCGTCTTGAACGTCAAGGCAGTGAAGGAAAACAGGTTCCTCTGGAATGGAATGAAACATCTGGGGGTTTCTGGGAATGGTGGCACGACGTTGGAGTTCTAGCCTTTCCTGTGGAGAGCACCTCCTAATTGAGATGCGACAGGAATGCACAGAATTCTTTCCAGAACACGCAGCGAAAGGATCCCTCATCTCGAGCTACGTTGCGGAAACGGGGCTCCTCAGGATGTGGCCGGGACCCTCGTGTTTCCTCTAGATGGGAGACGGGTATGTCAGGCAACTTCTTGAGTTGCAGCAAGGGTGTGAAGGACCTTTTGGAAATTCCAGAGGTTAGTTGTGATTAGCTTCGGAAAGCCTCAGTGGAAATGGGCCTCATCTCTCCTGGAGGGCAAAACCTCCTGGATTCTGTCGAGTTGCGGCAGGTGCTCTCAACTTCCGACGGGGACCTCATGGACCCGCTCTGGTTGCCTAAGGAAAGGCCAGTCCCTATGCGAGTTTCACGGGGGCCACTCAGGATTCCTTTCCCTTCGAAGCCGGGGCCTAAGACCTTGTGTGGAGTCGGGGCCGGAACCTCAGGTTTCCTCTCCAGTGCTGACATGAATCTTGGGGTACTTCTGGAGTCTCCCCAGGGGAGTAAGTCCTTGTCTCGAATGGGGGCATGCACGTGAGCTTTCCTCCAGAGCGGTAGCAGCAGTGTCACGCTTCCCATCGCCTGGAATAAGGGATCTGTGGCTTCCCCTCGAGGCTTTCCCACCAGGCTTTCCCACAGGGCTGTCCCACGTGCCACCGTGGTGGGAGTCGATCCTCGGCGTGGGAGTCGATCCTCGGCGTGAAAGCCGAGGTAGTGCAGGGCAAACAGGTTCCTCTGGAATGGACTGAGACATCTGGGGGACTCTTGGAATGGTGGCACGACGCTGGACTTCCTCTCGCCTTTCCTGTGGAGAGCGCCTCCTATTGAGGTGAGAGGGGAACGCCGGGAATTCGTTCCGGACAAAGCAGCAAAATGTCCCTCATCTCGAGCTACGAGGCGGAAACGGGGATCCTCTGGATGTGGATGGGATCCTCGTGCTTCCTCTAGAGTGGAGATGGGTGTGTCAGGCAAATTCTTGAGTTGCAGCAAGGGTGTGAAGGACCTTTTGGAAGTTCCAGAGGCTAGACGTGATTTGCCTGGAGAAGCCTCAGCGGAAATGGGCCTCACCTCGCCTAGAGGGAAAAACCTCCTGGATTTTCTCGAGTTGCGGCAGGTGCTCTCGTCTTACGACGGTGACCTAAGGGACCCGCTCAGGTAGCCTCAGGACTGGCCAGTCCCCATTCCAGTGGCTCGCGAGCCTCTCGGGATTCCTCTCCCGTCGATGCCAGGCCTAAGACCTTGTGTGGAGTCAGAGCCGGATCCTGAGGATTCCTCTCCAGTGCTGACATGGATCTTGGGGTACTTCTGGAGTCTCCCCAGGGGAGTCAGTCCTCGTCTCGAATGCGGCCATGCACTTGCGCTTTCCTCCAGAGGGGTAGCAGCAGTGTCACGCATTCCGCCGAGTGTACCAAGAGATCTATGGCTTTCCCTCGAGGCTTTCCCACGAGGCTTTCCCACAGGGCTGTCCCACGTGCCACCGTGGTGGGAGTCGATCGATGGCATGAACATCGAGGCAGTGAAGGGAAAATACGTTCCTCTGGATGGACTGACACATCTGGGGGACTCTTGGAATGGTGGCACCACCCTGGAGTTCCTCTCGCCTTTCCTGTGGAGAGCGCCTCCTCTTGAGATGGGACGGGAAAGCCGGGAATTCTTTCCCTACGAAACAGGGAAAGGATCCCTCATCTCGAGCAAGGAGGCGGAAACGGGGCTCCCCTGGATGTGTGCGGGACCCTCGTGCTTCCTCTCGAGTGGAGACGTGTATGTCGGGGAACTTCTTGAGTTGCAGCAAGGGTGTGAAGGACCCTAGGGAAGTTCCAGTGGTTAGATGTGATTAGCCTCGAGAAGCCTCAGCGGAAATGGGCCTCATCTCGCCTGGAGGGCAAAACCTCCTGGATTTTCTCGAGTTGCGGCAGGTGCTCTCGACTAACGACGGAGTACCTCAGGGACCCGCTCTGGTGGCCTCAGGAAAGGCCAGTCCCCATGCGAGTTCCTCGGGGGCCTCTCGGGATTCCTCTCAAGACGATGCCGGCGCCTAAGACCTTGTGTGAGGTCGGGGCCGAAACCTGAGGATTCCTCTCCAGTGCTGACATGGATCTTGGGGTACTTCTGGAGTCTCCCCAGGGGAGTCAGTCCTCGTCTCGAATGCGGGCATGCACTTGCGCTTTCCTCCAGAGCGGTAGCAGAAGGTTCACGCATTTCGCAGCGTGGATCAAAGGATCTATGGTTTTCCCTCGAGTCTTTCCCACGAGGCTTTCCCACGAGGCTTTCCCACAGGGCTGTCCCACGTGCACACGTGGTGGGAGTCGATCCTCGGCTTGAACGTCAAGGCAGTGCAGGGAAAACAGGTTCCTTTGGAATGGACTGACACATCTGGGGGACTCTTGGAATGGTGGCACGACCCTGGAGTTCCTCTCGCCTTTCCTGTGGAGAGCACCTCCTCTTGAGATGCGACGGGAATGCCGGGAATTCTTTCCCTACGAAACAGGGAAAGGATCCCTCATCTCGAGCTAGGAGGCGGAATCGGGCTCCCCTGGATGTGTGCGGGACCCTCATGCTTCCTCTCGAGTGGAGACGGGTATGTCGGGGAACTTCCTGAGTTGCAGCAAGGGTGTGAAGGACCCTTTGGAAGTTCCAGTGGTTAGATGTGATTAGCCTCGAGAAGCCTCCGCGGAAATGGGCCTCATCTCGCCTGGAGGGCAAAACCTCCTGGATTTTCTAGAGTTGCGGCAGGTGCTCTCGACTTACGACGGGGACCTCAGGGACCCGCTCTGGTGGCCTCAGGAAAGGACAGTCCCCATGCGAATTCCTCGGGGGCCACTCGGGATTGCTCTCCCGTCGATGCCGGGGCCTAAGACCTTGTTTGGAGTCGGGGCCGGAACCTGAGGATTCCTCTCCTGTGCTGACATGGATCTTGGGGTACTTCTGGAGTCTCCCCAGGGGAGTCAGTGCTCGTCTCGAATGCGGGCATGCACTTGCGCTTTCCTCCAGAGCGGTAGCAGCAGTGTCACGCAGTCCGCCGCGTGGATCAAAGGATCTATGGTTTTCCCTCGAGTGTTTCCCACGAGGCTTTCCCACGAGGCTTTCCCACAGGGCTGTCCCACGTGCACACGTGGTGGGAGTCGATCCTCGGCTTGAACGTCAAGGCAGTGCAGGGAAAACAGGTTCCTCTGGAATGGACTGACACATCTGGGGGACTCTTGGAATGGTGGCACGACCCTGGAGTTCCTCTCGCCTTTTCTGTGGAGAGCTCCTCCTCTTGAGATGCGACGGGAACGCCGGGAATTCTTTCCCTACGAAACAGGGAAAGGATCCCTCATTTCGAGATAGGAGGCGGAAACGTGGCTCCCCTGGATGAGTGCGGGACCCTCGTGCTTCCTCTCGAGTGGAGACGGGTATGTCGGGGAACTTCTTGAGTTGCAGCAAGGGTGTGAAGGACCCTTTGTGAGTTCCAGTGGTTAGATGTGATTAGCCTCGAGAAGCCTCAGCGGAAATGGGCCTCATCTCGCCTAGAGGGCAAAACCTCTAGGATTTTCTCGAGTTGCGGCAGGTGCTCTCGACTTACGACGGGGCCCTCAGGGACCCGCTCTGGTGGCCTCAGGAAAGCCCAGTCCCCATGCGAATTCCTCGGGGGCCTCTCGGGATTCCTCTCCCGTCGATGCCGGGGCCTAAGACCTTGTGTGGAGTCGGGGCCGGAGCCTGAGGATTCCTCTCCAGTGCTGACATGGATCTTGGGGTACTTCTGGAGTCTCCCCAGGGGAGTCAGTCCTCGTCTCGATTACAGGTATGCACTTGCGCTTTCCTTCAGAGCGGTAACAGCAGTGTCACGCAGTCCGCCGCGTGGATCAAAGGATCTATGATTTTCCCTCGAGTCTTTCCCACGAGGCTTTCCCACGAGGCTTTCCCACAGGGCTGTCCCACGTGCACACGTGGTGGGAGTCGATCCTCGGCTTGAACGTCAATGCAGTGCAGGGAAAACAGGTTCCTCTGGAATGGACTGACCCATCTGGGGGATCGTGGAATGGTGGCACGACCCTGGAGTTCCTCTCGCCTTTTCTGTGGAGAGCGCCTCCTCTTGAGATGCGACGGGAACGCCGGGAATTCTTTCCCTACGAAACAGGGAAAGGATCCCTCATCTCGAGCTAGGAGGCGGAAACGGGGCTCCCCTGGATGTGTGCGGGACCCTCGTGCTTCCTCTCGAGTGGAGACGGGGATGTTGGGGAACTTCTTGAGTTGCAGAAAGGGTGTGGGGGACCCTTTGGAAGTTCCAGTGCTTAGATGTGATTAGCCTCGAGAAGCCTCTGCAGAAATGGGCCTCATCTCGCCTGGAGGGCAAAACCTCCTGGATTTTCTCGAGTTCGGGCAGGTGCTCTCGACTTACGACGGGGACCTCAGGGACCCGCTCTGGTGGCCTCAGGAAAGGCCAGTCCCCATGCGAGTTCCTCGGGGGCCTCTCAGGATTCCTCTCCCGTTTATGCCGGGGCCTAAGACCTTGTGTGCAGTCGGAGTCGGGGCCGGAACCTGAGGATTACTCTCCAGTGCTGACATGGATCTTGGGGTACTTCTGGAGTCTCCCCAGGGGAGTCAGTCCTCGTCTCGAATGCGGGCATGCACTTGCGCTTTCCTCCAGAGCGGTAGCAGCAGTGTCACGCATTCCACGCGTGGATCAAAGGTTCTATGGTTTTCCCTCGAGTCTTTCCCACGACGCTTTCCCAGGAGGCTTTCCCACGAGGCTTTCCCACAGGGCTGTCCCACGTGCACACGTGGTGGGAGTCGAAACTCGGCATGAGCTTCGAGGCAGCGCAGGGAAAATACGTTCCTCTGGAATGGACTGACACATCTGGGGGACTCTTGGAATGGTGGCACGACCCTGGAGTTTCTCTCGCCTTTCCTGTGGAGAGCGCCTCCTCTTGAGTTGCGACCGGAACGCAGGGAATTTTTTCCCTAAAAAACAGGGAAAGGATCCCTCATCTCGAGCTAGGAGGCGGAAACGGGGCTCCCCTGGATGTGTGCGGGACCCGCGTGCTTCCTCTCGAGTGGAGACGGGTATGTCGGGGACCATCTGGAGTTGCAGCAAGGATGTGAAGGACCCTTTGGAATTTCCAGTGGTTAGATGTGATTAGCCTCGAGAAGCCTCAGCGGAAATGGGCCTCATCTCGCCTGGAGGGCAAAACCTCCTGGATTTTCTCGAGTTGCGGCAGGTGCTCTCAGCTTACGACGGGGACCTCAGGGACCCGCTCTGGTGGCCTCAAGAAAGGCCAGTCCCCATGCGAGTTCCTCGGGGGTCTCTCGGGATTCCTCTCCCATCGATGCCGGGGCCTAAGACCTTGTGTGGAGACGGGGCCAGATCCTGAGGATTCCTCTCCAGTGCTCACATGTATCTTGGGGTACTTCTGGAGTCTCCCCAGGTGAGTCAGTCCTCGTCTCGAATGCGGCATGCACTTGCGCTTTCCTCCAGAGCGGTAGCAGCAGTGTCACGAATTCCACCACGTGGATCAAAGGATCTATGATTTTCCCTCGAGACTTTCCCACGAGGGTTTCCCATGAGGCTTTCCCACAGGGCTGTCCCACGTGCACAGGTGGTGGGAGTCGATCCTCGGCTTGAGCGTTAAGGCAGTGCAGGGAAAACAGGTTCCTCTGGAATGGACTGACACATCTGGGGGACTCTTGGAATGGTGACACGACCCTGGACTTCCTCTCGCCTTTCCTGTGGAGAGCGCCTCCTCTTGAGATGCGACGGGAACGCCGGGAAATCTTTCCCTATGAAACAGGGAAAGGATCCCTCATCTCGAACTAGGAGACTGATACGGGGCTCCCCTGGATGTGTGCGGGACCCTCGTGCTTCCTCTGGAGTGGAGACGGGTATGTCAGGGAATTTCTTGAGTTGCAGCAAAGGTGTGAAGGACCCTTGGGAAGTTCCAGTGGTTAGATGTGATTAGCCTCGAGAAGCCTCAGCGGAAATGGGCCTCATCTCGTCTGGAGGGCAAAACATCCTGGATTTTCTCGAGTTGCGGCAGGTGCTCTCCACTTACGACGGGGACCTCAGGGACCCGCTCTGGTGGCCTCAGGAAAGGCCAGTCCCCATGCGAGTTCCTCGGGGGCCTCTCGGGATTCCTCTCCCGTCGATGCCGGGGCCTAAGACCTTGTGTGGAGTCGGGGCCGGATCCTGAGGATTCCTCTCCAATGATGACATGGATCTTGGGGTACTTCTGGAGTCTCCCCAGGGGAGTCAGTCCTCGTCTCGAATGCGGCATGCACTTGCGCTTTCCTACAGAGCGGTAGTAGCAGTGTCACACAGTCCGCCGCGTGGATCAAAGGATCTATGGTTTTCCATCGTGTCTTTCCCACGAGGCTTTCCCACGAGGCTTTCCCTCAGGGCTGTCCCACGTGCAAACGTGGTGGGAGTCGATCCTCGGCTTGAACGTCAAGGCAGTGCAGGGAAAACAGGTTCCTCTGGAATGGACTGACACATCTCGGGGACTCTTGGAATGGTGGCACGACCCTGGAGTTCCTCTCGCCTTTCCTGTGGAGAGCGCCTCCTCTTGAGATGTGAAGGGAACGCCGGGAATTCTTTCCCTACGAAACAGGGAAAGAATCCCTCATCTCGAGCTAGGAGGCGGAAACGGGGCTCCCCTGGATGTGTGCGGGACCCTCGTGCTTCCTCTCGAGTGGAGACGGGTATGTCGGGGAACTTCTTGAGTTGCAGCAAGGCTGTGAAGGACCCTTTGGAAGTTCCAGTGGTTAGATGTGATTAGCCTC
Source organism: Ovis canadensis (assembly GCF_042477335.2). Classification (NCBI taxonomy): domain Eukaryota; kingdom Metazoa; phylum Chordata; class Mammalia; order Artiodactyla; family Bovidae; genus Ovis; species Ovis canadensis. Next base: position 9,404,438 of record NC_091252.1, read on the forward strand.
GAGAAGCCTCAGCAGAAATGGGCCTCATCTCGCCTGGAGGGCAAAACCTCCTGGATTTTCTCCAGTTACGGCAGGTGCTCTCGACTTACGACGGGGCCCTCAGGGACCCGCTCTGGTGGCCTCAGGAAGGACAGTCCCCATGCGAGTTCCTCGGGGGCCTCTCAGGATTCCTCTCCCGTCGATTCCGGGACCTAAGTCCTTGTGTGGAGTCGGGGCCGGAACCTGAGGATTCCTCTCCAGTGCTGACATGGATCTTGGGGTACTTCTGGAGTCTCCTCAGGGGAGTCAGTCCTCGTCTCGAATGCGGGCATGCACTTGCGCTTTCCTCCAGAGGGGTAACAGCAGTGTTACGCAGTCCTCCGCATGGATCAAAGGATCTATGGTTTTCCCTCGAGATCTTCCCACGAGGCTTTCCCACAGGGCTGTCGCACGTGCACACGTGGTGGGAGTCGATCCTCGGCTTGAACGTCATGGCAGTGCAGGGAAAACAGGTTCCTCTGGAATGGACTGACACATCCGGGGGACTCTTGGAATGGTGGAACGACCCTGGAGTTCCTCTCGCCTTTCCTGTGGAGAGCGCCTCCTCTTGAGATGCGACCGGAACGCCGGGAATTCTTTCCCTACGAAACAGGTAAAGGATCCCTCATCTCGAGCTAGGAGGTGGAAACGGGGCTCCCCTGGATGTGTACGGGACCCTCGTGCTTCCTCTCGAGTGGAGACGGGTATGTCGGGGAACTTCTTGAGTTGCAGCAAGGGTGTGAAGGGCCCTTTGGAAGTTCCAGTGGTTAGATGTGATTAGCCTCGAGAAGCCTCAGCGGAAATGGGCCTCATGTCGCCTGGAGGGCAAAACCTCCTGGATTTTCTCGAGTTGCGGCAGGTGCTCTCGACGTACGACGGGGACTTCAGGGACCCGCTCAGGTGGCCTCAGGAAAGGCCAGTCCCCATGCGAGTTCTTCCGGGGTCTCTTGGGATTCCTCTCCCGTCGATGCCGGGGACTAAGACCTTGTGTGGAGTCGGGGCCGGAACCTGAGGATTCCTCTCCAGTGCTGACATGGATCTTGGGGTACTTCTGGAGTCTCCGCAGGGGAGTCAGTCCTCGTCTCGAATGCGGGCATGCACTTGTGCTTTCCTCCATAGCGGTAGCAGCAGTGTCACGCAGCCCGCCGCGTGGATCAAAGGATCTATGGTTTTCCCTCGAGTCTTTCCCACGAGGCTTTCCCACGAGGCTTTCCCACAGGGCTGTCCCACGGGCACTCGTGGTGGGAGTCGATCCTCGGCTTGGACGTCAAGGCAGTGCAGGGAAAACAGGTTCCTCTGGAATGGATTGACACATCTGGGGGACTCTTGGAATGGTGGCACGACCCTGGAGTTCCTCTCACCTTTCCTTTGGAGAGCGCCTCCTCTTGAGATGCGACGGGAACGCCGGGAATTCTTTCCCTAGGAAACAGGGACAGGATCCCTCATCTCGAGCTAGGAGGCGGAAACGGTGCTCCCCTGGATGTGTGCGGGACCCTCGTGCTTCCTCTCGAGTGGAGACGGGTATGTCGGGGAACTTCTTGAGTTGCAGAAAGGGTGTGAAGGACCCTTTGGAAGTTCCATTGCTTAGATGTGATTAGCCTCGAGAAGCCTCTGCAGAAATGGGCCTCATCTCGCCTGGAGGGCAAAACCTCCTGGATTTTCTCGAGTTCGGGCAGGTGCTCTCGACTTACGACGGGGCCCTCAGGGACCCGCTCTGGTGGCCTCAGGAAAGGCCAGTCCCCATGCGAGTTCCTCGGGGGCCTCTCGGGATTCCTCTCCCGTTGATGCCGGGGCCTAAGACCTTGTGTGGAGTCGGAGTCGGGGCCGGAACCTGAGGATTACTCTCCAGTGCTGACATGGATCTTGGGGTACTTCTGGAGTCTCGCCAGGGGAGTCAGTCCTCGTCTCGAATGCGGGCATGCACTTGCGCTTTCCTCCTGAGCAGTAGCAGCAGTGTCACGCATTCCACGCGTGGATCAAAGGTTCTATGGTTTTCCCTCGAGTCTTTGCCACGACGCTTTCCCACGAGGCTTTCCCACGAGGCTTTACACAGGGCTGTCCCACTTGCACACGTGGTGGGAGTCCAATCTCGGCATGAGGGTCGAGGCAGCGCAGGGAAAATACGTTCCTCTGGAATGGACTGACACATCTGGGGGACTCTTGGAATGGTGGCACGACCCTGGAGTTCCTCTCGCCTTTCCTGTGGCGATCGCTTCCTCTTGAGATGCGACGGGAATGCCGGAAATTCTTTCCCTATGAAACAGCGAAAGGATCCCTCATCTCGAGCTAGGAGGCGGAAACGGGGCTCCCCTGGATGTTTGCGGGGGCCTCGTGCTTCCATTCGAGTGGAGACGGGTATCTCGGGGAACTTCTTGAGTTGCAGCAAGGGTGTGAAGTACCCTTTGTGAGTTCCAGTGGTTAGATGTGATTAGCCTCGAGAAGCCTCAGCGGAAATGGGCCTCATGTCGCCTGGAGGGCAAAACCTCCTGGATTTTCTCGAGTTGCGGCAGGTGCTCTCGACTTACGTCGGGGCCCTCAGGGACCCGCTCTGGTGGCCTCAGGAAAGGCCAGTCCCATGCGAGTTCCTCGGGGGCCTCTCAGGATTGCTCTCCCGTCGATGCCGGGGCCTAAGACCTTGTGTGGAGTCGGGGCCGGAACATGAGGATTCCTTTCCTGTGCTGACATGGATCTTGGGGTACTTCTGGAGTCTCCCCAGGGGAGTCAGTGCTCGTCTCGAATGCGGGCATGCACTTGCGCTTTCCTCCAGAGCGGTAGCAGCAGTGTCACGCAGTCCTCCCCAGGATCAAAGGATCTATGGTTTTCCCTCGAGTGTTTCCCACGAGGCATTCCCACGAGGCTTTCCCACAGGGCTGTCCCACGTGCACACGTGGTGGGAGTCGATCCTCGGCTTGAACGTCAAGGCAGTGCAGGGAAAACAGGTTCCTCTGGAATGGACTGACATATCTGGGGGCTCTTGGAATGGTGGCACGACCCTGGAGTTTCTCTCGCCTTTCCTGTGGAGAGCGCCTCCTCTTGAGATGCGACGGGAACGCCGGGAACTCTTTCCATACGAAACAGGAAAGGATCCCTCATCTCGAGCTAGGAGGCGGAAACGGGGCTCCCCTGGATGTGTGCGGGACCCTCGTGCTTCCTCTCGAGTGGACACGGGTATGTCGGGGAACTTCTTGAGTTGCAGCAAGGGTGTGAAGGACCCTTTGGTAGTTCCAGTGGTTAGATGTGATTAGGCACGAGAAGCCTCAGCGGAAATGGGCCTCATGTCGCCTGGAGGGCAAAACCTCCTGGATTTTCTCGAGTGCGGCAGGTGCTCTCGACTTTCGACGGGGACCTCAGGGACCCGCTCTGGTGGCCTCAGGAAAGGCCAGTCCCCATGCGAGTTCCTCGGGGGCCTCTCGGGATTCCACTCCAGTCGATGCCGGGGCCTAAGACCTTGTGTGGAGTAGGGGCCGGGACCTGAGGATTCCTCTCCTGTGCTGACATGGATCTTGGGGTACTTCTGGAGGCTCCCCAGGGGAGTCAGTCCTCGTCTCGAATGCGGGCATACACTTGCGCTTTCCTCCAGAGCGGTAGCAGCAGTGTCACGCAGTCCTCCGCGTGGAGCAAAGGATCTATGGTTTCCCTCGAGTCTTCCCACGAGGCTTTCCCACGAGGCTTTCCCACAGGGCTGTCCCACGTGCACACGTGGTGGGATTCGATCCTCGGCTTCAACGTCAAGGCAGTGCAGGGAACACAGATTCCTCTGGAATGGACTGACACATCTGGGGGTCTCTTGGAATGCTGGCACGACCCTGGAGTTCCTCTCGCCTTTCCTGTGGAGAGCGCCTCCTCTTGGGATGCGACGGGAACGCCGGGAATTCTTTCCCTAGGAAACAGGGAAAGGATCCCTCATCTCGAGCTAGGGGGCGGAAACGGGGCTCCCCTGGATGTGTGTGGGACCCCACGTTCTTCCTCTCCAGTGGAGACGGGTATGTCGGGGAACTTCTTGAGTTGCAGCAAGGGTGTGAAGGACCCTTTGTGAGTTCCAGTGGTTAGATGTGATTAGGCTCGAGAAGTCTCAGCGGAAATGGGCCTCATCTCGCCTGGAGGGCAAAACCTCTAGGATTTTCTCGAGTTGCGGCAGGTGCTCTCGACTTACGACGGGGCCCTCAGGGAACCGCTCTGGTGGCCTCAGGAAAGCCCAGTCCCCATGCGAATTCCTCGGGGGCCTCTCGGGATTCCTCTCCCGTCGATGCTGGGGCCTAAGACGTTGTGTGGAGTCGGGTTCGGAACCTAGGATTCCTCTCCAGTGCTGACATGGATCTTGGGGTACCTTGGAGTCTCCCCATGTGAGTCAGTGCTTGTCTCGAATGCGGGCATGAACTTGCGCTTTCCTCCAGAGCGGTAGCAGCAGTGTCACGCAGTCCTCTGCGTGGAGCAAAGGATCTATGGTTTTCCCTCGAGTCTTTCCCACGAGGCTTTCCCACGAGGCTTTCCCACAGGGCTGTCCCACGTGCACACGTGGTGGGATTCGATCCTCGGCTTGAACGTCATGGCAGTGCAGGGAAAACAGGTTCCTCTGGAATGGACTGACACATCTGGGGGACTCTTGGAATGGTGGCACGACCCTGGAGTTCCTCTCGCCTTTCCTGTGGAGATCGCTTCCTCTTGAGATGCGAGGGGAATGCCGGGAATTCTTTCCCTATGAAACAGCGAAAGGATCCCTCATCTCGAGCTAGGAGGCGGAAACGGGGCTCCCCTGGATGTGTGCGGGAGCCTCGTGCTTCCTCTCGAGTGGAGACGGGTATGTCGGGGAAGTTCTTGAGTTGCAGCAAGGGTGTGAAGGGCCCTTTGGAAGTTCCAGTGGTTAGATGTGATTAGCCTCGAGAAGCCTCAGCGGAAATGGAGCTCATCTCGCCTGGAGGGCAAAACCTCCTGGATTTTCTCGAGTTGCGGCAGGTGCTCTCGACTTACGACGGGGACCTCAGGGACCCGCTCTGATGGCCTAAGGAAAGCCCAGTCCCCATGCGAGTTCCTCGAGGGCCTCTCGGGATTCCTCTCCCGTCGATGCCGGGGCCTAAGACCTTGCCTGGAGTCGGGGCCGGAACCTGAGGATTCCTCTCCAGAGCTGACATGGATCTTGGGGTACTTCTGGAGTCTCCCCAGGGGAGTCAGTCCTCTTCTCGAATGCGGACATGCACTTGCGCTTTCCTCCAGACCGGTAGCAGCAGTGTCACGCAGTCCGCCGCGTGGAGCAAAGGATCTATGGTTTTCCCACGAGGCTTTCCCACAGGGCTGTCCCACGTGCACACGTGGTGGGAGTCGATCCTCGGCTTGAACGTCAAGGCAGTGCAGGGAAAACAGGTTCCTCTGGAATGGACTGACACTTCTGGGGGACTCTTGGAATGGTGGCACGACCCTGGAGTTCCTCTAGCCTTTCCTGTGGAGAGCACCTCCTCTTGAGATGCGACGGGAACGCCAGGAACTCTTTCCCTACGAAACAGGAAAGGAACCCTCATCTCGAGCTAGGAGGCGGAATCGGGTCTCCCCTGGATGTGTGCGGGACCCTCGTGCTTCCTCTCGAGTGGAGACGGGTATGTCGGGGAACTTCTTGAGTTCCAGCAAGGTTGTTAAGGACCCTTTGGAAGTTCCAGTAGTTAGATGTGATTAGCCTCGAGAAGCCTCAGCGGAAATGGGACTCATGTCGCCTGGAGGGCAAAACCTCCTGGATTTTCTCGAGTGCTGCAGGTGCTCTCGACTTACGACGGGGCCCTCAGGGACCCGCCCTGGTGGCCTCAGGAAAGGCCAGTCCCCATGCGAGTTCCTCGGGGGCCTCTCGGGATTGCTCTCCCGTCGATGCTGGTGCCTAAGACCTTGTGTGGAGTCGGGGCCTGGACCTGAGGATTCCTCTCCTGTGCTGCCATGGATCTTAGGGTACTTCTGGAGTCTCCCCAGGGGAGTCAGTGCTCGTCTCGAATGCGGGCATGCACTTGCGCTTTCCTCCAGAGCAGTAGCAGCAGTGTCACGCAGTCCGCGGGTGGATCAAAGGATCTATGGTTTTCCCTCGAGTCTTTCCACCAGGCTTTCCCACGAGGCTTTCCCACAGGGCTGTCCCAGGTGCACACGTGGTGGGAGTCGATCCTCGGCTTGAACGTCAAGGCAGTGCAGGGAAAACAGGTTCCTGTGGAATGGACTGACACATCTGGGGGACTCTTGGAATGGTGGCACGACCCTGGAGTTCCTCTAGCCTTTCCTGTGGAGAGCGCCTCCTCTTGAGATGCGACGGGAACGCCAGGAACTCTTTCCCTATGAAACAGGAAAGGGTCCCTCATCTCGAGCTAGGAGGCGGAAACGGGGCTCCCCTGGATGTGTGCGGGACCCTCGTGCTTCCTCTCGAGTGGAGACGGGTATGTCGGGGAACTTCTTGAGTTCCAGCAAGGGTGTTAAGGACCCTTTGGTAGTTCCAGTGGTTAGATGTGATTAGCCTCGAGAAGCCTCAGCGGAAATGGGCCTCATGTCGCCTGGAGGGCAAAACCTCCTGGATTTTCTCGAGTTGCGGCAGGTGCTCTCGACTTACGACGGGGCCCTCAGGGACCCGCTCTGGTGGCCTCAGGAAAGGCCAGTCCCCATGCGAGTTCCTCGGGGGCCTCTAGGGATTGCTCTCCCGTCGATGCCGGTGCCTAAGACCTTGTGTGGAGTCGGGGACGGGACCTGAGGATTCCTCTCCTGTGCTGACATGGATCTTGGGGTAATTCTGGAGTCTCCCCAGGGGAGTCAGTGCTCGTCTCGAATGCGGGCATGCACTTGCGCTTTCCTCCAGAGTGGTAGCAGCATTGTCACGCAGTTCGCCGCGTGGATCAAAGGATCTATGGTTTTCCCTCCAGTCTTTCCCACGAGGCTTTCCCACTAGGCTTTCCCACAGGGCTGTCCCACGTGCACACGTGGTGGGAGTCCATCCTCCGCTTCAACGTCAAGGCAGTGCAGGGAAAACAGATTCCTCTGGAATGGACTGACACATCTGGGGGACTTTTGGAATGGTGGCACGACCCTGAAGTTCCTCTCACCTTTCCTGTGGAGAGCGCCTCCTCTTGAGATGCGACGGTAACGCCGGGAATTCTTTCCCTACGAAACAGGGAAAGGATCCCTCATCTCGAGCTAGGAGGCGGAAACGGGGCTCCCCTGGATGTGTGCGGGACCATCGTCCTTCCTCTCTGGTGGAGACGTGTATGTCGGGGAACTTCTTGAGTTGCAGCAAGGGTGTGAAGGACCCTTTGGAAGTTCCAGTGGTTATATGTGATTAGCCTCGAGAAGCCTCAGCGGAAATGGGCCTCATCTCGCCTGGAGGGCAAAACCTCCTGGATTTCTCGAGTTGCGGAAGGTGCTCTCTTATTAAGACGGGGCCCTCAGGGACCCGCTCTGGTGGCCTCAGGAAAGGCCAGTCCCCATGCGAGTTCCTCGGGGGCCTCTCGGGATTCCTCTCCCGTCAAGGCCGGGGCCTAAGACCTTGTGTGGAGTCGGGGCCGGAACCTGAGGATTCCTCTCCTGTGCTGACATGGATCTTTGGGTACTTCTGATGTCACCCCAGGGGAGTCAGTCCTCGTCTCGAATGCGGGCATGCACTTGCGCTTTCCTCCAGAGCGGTAGAAGCAGTGTCACGCAGTCCGCCGCGTGGATCAAAGGATCTATGGTTTTCCCTCGAGTCTTTCCCACGAGGCTTTCCCACGAGGCTTTCCCACAGGGCTGTGCCACGTGCACACGTGGTGGGAGTCGATCCTCGGCTTGAACGTCAAGGCAGTGCAGGGAAAACAGGTTCCTCTGTAATGGACTGACAAATCTGGGGGACTCTTGGAATGGGGCACGACCCTGGAGTTCCGCTCGCCTTTCCTGTGGAGAGCGCCTCCTCTTGAGATGCGATGGGAACGCCGGGAATTCTTTCCCTACGAAACAGGGAAAGGATCCCTCATCTCGAGCTAGGAAGCGGAAACGGGGCTCCCCTGGATGTGTGCGGGACCCTCGTGCTTCCTCTCGAGTGGAGACGGGTATGTCCGGGAAATTCTTGAGTTGCAGCAAGGGTGTGAAGGACCCTTTGGAAATTCCAGTGGTTAGATGTGATTAGCCTCGAGAAGCCTCAGTGGAAATGGGCCTCATCTCACCTCGAGGGCAAAACCTCCTGGATTTTCTCGAGCTGCGGCAGGTGCTCTCGACTTACGACGGGGACCACAGGGACCCGCTCTGGTGGCCTCAGGAAAGGCGAGTCCCCATGCGAGTTCCTCGGGGGCCTCTCGGGATTCCTCTCCCATCGATGCCGGGGCCTAAGACGTTGTGTGGAGTCGGGGTCGGAACCTGGGATTCCTCTCCAGTGCTGACATGGATCTTGGGGTTCCATGGAGTCTCCCCATGGGAGTCAGTCCTTGTCTCGAATACGGGCATGCACTTGCGCTTTCCTCCAGAGGGGTAGCAGCAGTGTCACGCAGTCCGCCGTGTGGAGCAAAGGATCTATGGTTTTCCCTCGAGTCTTTCCCACGAGGCTTTCCCACAGGGCTCTCCCACGTGCATACGTGGTTGGAATCGATCCTCGGCTTGAACGTCAAGGCAGTGTAGGGAAAACAGGTTCCTCTGGAATCGACTGACACATCTGGGGAACTCTTGGAATGGTGGCACGACCCTGGAGTTCCTCTCGCCTTTCCTGTGGTAAGCGCCTCCTCTTGAGATGCGACGGGAATGCCGGGAATTCTTTCCCTACGAAACAGGGAAAGGATCCCTCATCTCGAGCTAGGAAGCGGAAACGGGGCTCCCCTGGATGTGTGCGGGACCCTCGTGCTTCCTCTCGAGTGGAGACGGGTATGTCGGGGAATTTCTTGAGTTGCGGCAAGGGTGTGAAGGACCCTTTGGAAGTTCCAGTGGTTATATGTGATGAGCCTCGAGAAGCCTCAGCGGAAATGGGCCTCATCTCGCCTGGAGGGCAAAACCTCCTGGATTTTCTCGAGTTGCGGCAGGTGCTCTCGACTTACGACGGGGACCTCAGGGACCCGCTCTGGTGGCCTCAGGAAAGGCGAGTCCCCATGCGAGTTCCTCGGGGGCCTCTCGGGATTCCTCTCCCGTCGATGCCGGGGCCTAAGACCCTGTGTGGAGTCGGGGTCGGAACCTCGGAATCCTCTCCAGTGCTGACATGGATCTTGGGGTACTTCTGGAGTCTCCCCAGAGGAGTCAGTCCTCGTCTCGAATGCGGGCATGCACTTGCGCTTTCCTCCAGAGCGTAGCAGCAGTGTCACGCAGTCCGCCGCGTGGAGCAAAGGATCTATGGTTTTCCCTCGAGTCTTTCCGACGAGGCTTTCCCACGAGGCTTTCCCACAGGGCTGTCCCACGTGCACACGTGGTGGGAGTCGATCCTCGGCTTGAATGTCAAGGCAGTGCAGGGAAAACAGGTTCCTCTGAAATGGACTGACACATCTGGGGGACTCTTGGAATGGTGGCACGACCCTGGATTCCTCTCGCCTTTCCTGTGGAGAGCGCCTCCTCTTTAGATGCGATGGGAACGCCGGGAATTCTTTCCCTACGAAACAGGGAAAGGATCCCTCATCTCGAGCTAGGAGGCGGAAACGGGGCTCCCCTGGATGTGTGCCGGACCCTCGTGCTTCCATTCGAGTGGAGAAGGGTATGTCGGGAAACTTCTTGAGTTGCAGCAAGGGTGTGAAGGACCCTTTGGATGTTCCAGTGGTTAGATGTGATTAGCCTCGAGAAGCCTCAGCGGAAATGGGCCTCATCTCGCCTGGAGGGCAAAACCTCCTGGATTTTCTCGAGTTGCGGCAGGTGCTCTCGACTTACGACGGGGACGTCAGGGACCCGCTCTGGTGGCCTCAGGAAAGGCCAGTCCCCATGCGAGTTCCTCGGGGGCCTCTCGGGATTCCTCCCCCGTCGATGCCGGGGCCTAAGACCTTGTGTGGAGTCGGGGCCTGAACCTGAGGATTCCTCTCCAGTGCTGACATTCATCTTGGGGTACTTCTGGAGTCTCCCCCGGGGAGTCAGTCCTTGTCTCGAATGCGGGCATGCACTTGCGCTTTCCTCCAGAGCGGTAGCAGCAGTGTCCCGAGGTCCGCCGCGTGGAGCAAAGGATCTATGGTTTTCCCTCGAGTCTTTCCGACGAGGCTTTACCACGAGGCTTTCCCACAGGGCTGTCCCACGTGCACACGTGGTGGGAGTCGATCCTCGGCATGAACGTCAAGGCAGTGCAGGGAAAACAGGTTCCTCTGGAATGGACTGACACATCTGGTGGACTCTTGGAATGGTGGCACGACCCTGGAGTTTCTCTCGCCTTTCCTGTGGAGAGCTCCTCCTCTTGAGAAGCGACGGGAACGCCGGGAATTCTTTCCCTAGAAACAGGGAAAGTATCCCTCATCTCGAGCTAGGAGGCGGAAACGGGGCTCCCCTGTATGTGTGCGGGACCCTCGTGCTTCCTCTCGAGTGGAGACGGGTATGTCGGGGAACTTCTTGAGTGGCAGCAAGGCTGTGAAGGACCCTTTGGAAATTCCAGTGGTTAGATGTGATTAGCCTCGAGAAGCCTCAGTGGAAATGGGCCTCATCTCGCCTGGAGGGCAAAACCTTCTGGATTTTCTCAAGTTGTGGCAGGTGCTCTCGACTTACGACGGGGATCTCAGGGACCCGCTCTTGTGGCCTCAGGAAAGGCCAGTCCCCATGCGAGTTTCACCGGGGCCTCTCGGGATTCCTCTCCCGTCGATGATGGGGCCTAAGACCTTGTGTGGAGTCGGGGCCGGAACCTGAGGATTCCTCTCCAGTGCTGATATGGATCTTGGGGTACTTCTGGAGTCTCCCCAGGGGAGTCAGTCCTCGTGTCGAATGCGGGCATGCACTTGCGCTTTCCTGCAGAGCGGTAGCAGCAGTGTCACGCAGTCCGCCGCGTGGATCAAAGGATCTATGGTTTTCCCTCGAGTCTTTCCCACGAGGCTTTCCCACGAGGCTTTCCCACAGGGCTGTCCCACGTTCACACGTGGTGGGAGCCGATCCTCGGCGTGAACGTCATGGCAGTGCAGGGAAAACAGGTTTCTCTGGAATGGACTGACACATCTGGGGGACTCTTGGAATGTTGGCACGACCCTGGAGTTCCTCTCGCCTTTCCTGTGGAGATCGCCTCCTCTTGAGATGCGACGGGAACGCCGGGAATTCTTTCCCTACGAAACAGGGAAAGGATCCCTCATCTCGAGCTAGGAGGCGGAAACGGGGCTCCCCTGGATGTGTGCGGGACGCTCGTGCTTCCTATCGAGTGGAGACGGGTATGTCGGGGAACTTCTTGAGTTGCAGCAAGGGTGTGAAGGACCCTTTGGAAGTTCCAGTGGTTAGATGTGATTAGCCTCGGGAAGCCTCAGCCGAAATGGGCCTCATGTCGCCTGGAGGGCAAAACCTCCTGGATTTTCTCGAGTGCGGCAGGTGCTCTCGACTTACGACGGGGACCTCAGAGACCCGCTCTGGTGGCCTCAGTAAAGGCCAGTCCCCATGCGAGTTCCTCGGGGGCCTCTCGGGATTGCTCTCCCGTCGATGCCGGTGCCTAAGACCTTGTGTGGAGTAGGGGCCGGGACCTGAGGATTCCTCTCCTGTGCTGACATGGATCTTGGGGTACTTCTGGAGGCTCCCCAAGGGAGTCAGTCCTCGTCTCGAATGCGGGCATGCACTTGCGCTTTCCTCCAGAGCGGTAGCAGCAGTGTCACGCAGTCCTCCGCGTGGAGCAAAGGATCTATGGTTTTCCCTCGAGTCTTCCCACGAGGCTTTCCCACGAGGCTTTCCCACAGGGCTGTCCCACGTGCACACGTGGTGGGAGTCGATCCTCGGCTTCAACGTCAAGGCAGTGCAGGAAACACAGATTCCTCTGGAATGGACTGACACATCTGGGGGTCTCTTGGAATGGTAGCACGACCCTGGAGTTCCTCTCGCCTTTCCTGTGGAGAGCGCCTCCTCTTGAGATACGACGGGAACGCCGGGAATTCTTTCCCTACGAAACAGGGAAAGGATCCCTCATCTCGAGCTAGGAGGCGGAAACGGGGCTCCCCTGGATGTGTGCGGGACCCTCGTGCTTCCTCTCGAGTGGAGACGGGTATGTCGGGGAACTTCTTGAGTTGCAGCAAGGGTGTGAAGGACCCTTTGGAAGTTCCAGTGGTTAGATGTGATTAGCCTCGAGAAGCCTCAGCGGAAAAGGGCCTCATCTCGCCTGGAGGGCAAAACCTCCTGGATTTTCTCGAGTTGCGGCAGGTCCTCTCGACTTACGATGCGGACCTCAGGGACCCGCTCTGGTGGCCTCAGGAAAGCCCAGTCCCCAGGCGAGTTCCTCGGGGGCCTCTCGGGATTCCTCTCCCGTTGATGCCGGGGCCTAAGACCTTGTGTGGAGTCGGGGCCGGAACCTGAGGATTCCTCTCCAGAGCTGACATGGATCTTGGGGTAATTCTGGAGTCTCCCCAGGGGAGTCAGTCCTCGTCTCGAATGCGGACATGCACTTGCGCTTTCCTCCAGACCGGTAGCAGCAGTGTCACGCAGTCCGCCGCGTGAAGCAAAGGATGTATGGTTTTCCCTCGAGTCTTTCCCACGAGGGTTTCCCACGAGGCTTTCCCAGAGGGCTGTCCCACGTGCACACGTGGTGAGAGTCGATCCTCGGCTTGAACGTCAAGGCAGTGCAGGGAAAACAGGTTCCTCTGGAATGGACTGACACATCTGGGGGACTCTTGGAATGGTGGCAAGACCCTGGAGTTCCTCTCGCCTTTCCTGGGGAGAGTGCCTCCTCTTGAGATGCGACGGGAACACCGGGAATTCTTTCCCTACGAAACAGGGAAAGGATCCCTCATCTCGAGCTAGGAGGCGGAAACGGGACTCCCCTGGATGTGTGCGGGACCCCACGTGCTTCCTCTCGAGTGGAGACGGGTATGTCGGGGAACTTCTTGAGTTGCAGCAAGGTTGTGAAGGACCCTTTGGAAGTTCCAGTGGTTAGATGTGATTAGCCTCGAGAAGCCTCAGCGGAAATGGGCCTCATGTCGCTTGGAGGGCAAAACCTCTTGGATTTTTTCGAGTGGCGGCAGATGCTATCGACTTAGGACGGGGACCTCAGGGACCCGCTCTGGTGTCCTCAGGAAAGTCCAGTCCCCATGCGAGTTCCTCGGGGCCTCTTGGGATTGCTCTCCCGTCGAAGCCGGGGGCCTAAGACCTTGTGTGGAGTCGGGGCCGGAACCTGAGGATTCCTCTCCAGAGCTGACATGGATCTTGGGGTACTTCTGGAGTCTCCCCAGGGGAGTCAGTCCTCGTCTTGAATGCGGGCATGCACTTGCACTTTCCTCCAGAGTGGTAGCAGCAGTGTCACGCAGTCCGCCGCGTGGAGTAAAGGATCTATGGTTTTCCCTCGAGTCTTTCCCACGAGGCTTTCCCACGAGGCTTTCCCACAGGGCTGTCCCACGTGCACACGCGGTGGGAGTCGATCCTCGGCTTGAACGTCAAGGCAGTGCAGGGAAAACAGGTTCCTCTGGAATGGACTGACACATCTGGGGGACTCTCGGAATGGTGGCACGACCCTGGAGTTCCTCTCGCCTTTCCTGTGGAGAGCGCCTCCTCTTGAGATGCGACGGGAACGCCGGGAACTCTTTCCCTACGAAACAGGAAAGGATCCCTCATCTCGAGCTAGGAGGCGGAAACGGGGCTCCCCTGGATGTGTGCGGGACCCTCGTGCTTCCTCTCGAGTGGAGACGGGTATGTCGGGGAACTTCTTGAGTTGCAGCAAGGGTGTGAAGGACCCTTTGGAAGTTCCTGTGGTTAGATGTGATTAGCCTCGAGAAGCCTCAGCGGAAATGGGCCTCATGTCGCTTGGAGGGCAAAACCTCCTGGATTTTCTCGAGTGCGGCAGGTGCTCTCGACTTACGGCGGGGACTTCAGGGACCCGCTCTGGTGGCCTCAGGAAAGGTCAGTCCCCATGCGAGTTCCTCGGGGGCCTCTCGGGATTGCTCTCCCGTCGATGCCGGTGACTAAGACCTTGTGTGGAGTACGGGCCGGGACCTGAGGATTCCTCTCCTGTGCTGACATGGATCTTGGGGTACTTCTGGAGGCTCCCCAGGGGAGTCAGTCCTCGTCTCGAATGCGGGCATGCACTTGCGCTTTCCTCCAGTGCGGTAGCAGCAGTGTCACGCAGTCCGCCGCGTGGATCAAAGAATCTGTGGTTTTCCCTCGAGTCTTTCCCACGAGGCTTTCCCACGAGGCTTTCCCACAGGGCTGTCCCACGTGCACACGTGGTGGGAGTCGATCCTCGGCTTGAACGTCAAGGCAGTGCAGGGAAAACAGGTTCCTCTGGAATGGACTGACACATCTGGGGGACTGTTGGAATGGTGGCACGACCCTGGAGTTCCTCTCGCCTTTCCTGTGGAGAGCGCCTCCTCTTGAGATGCGACGGGAACGCCGGGAATTCTTTCCCTACGAAACAGGGAAAGGATGCCTCATCTCGAGCTAGGAGGCGGAAACGGGGCTCCCCTGGATGTGTGCGGGACACCACGTGCTTCCTATCGAGTGGAGACGGGTATGTCGGGGAACCTCTTGAGTTGCAGCAAGGGTGTGAAGGACCCATTGGAAGTTCCAGTGGTTAGATGTGATTGGCCTCGAGAAGCCTCAGCGGAAATGGGCCTCATCTCGCCTGGAGGGCAAAACCTCCTGGATTTTCTCGAGTTGCGGCAGGTGCTCTCGACTTACGACGGGGACCTCAGGGACCCGCTCTGGTGGCCTCAGGAAAGGCCAGTCCCCATGCGAGTACCTCGGGGGCCTCTCGGGATTCCTCTCCCGTCGATGCCGGGGTCTAAGACCTTGTGTGGAGTCGCGGCCGGAACCTGAGGATTCCTCTCCAGTGCTGACATGGATCTTGGGGTACTTCTGGAGTCTCCCCAGGGGAGTCAGTCCTCGTCTCGAATGCGGGCATGCACTTGCGCTTTCCTCCAGAGCGGTAGCAGCAGTGTCACGCAGTCCGCCGCGTGGATCAATGGATCTATGGTTTTCCCTCGAGTCTTTCCCACGAGGCTTTCAGACGAGGCTTTCCCACAGGGTGGTCCCTCGTGCACACGTTTTGGGAGTCGATCCTCGGCTTGAACGTCAAGGCAGTGCAGGGAAAACAGGTTCCTCTGGAATGGACTGACACATCTGGGGTACTCTTGGAATGGTGGCACGACCCTGGAGTTCCTCTCGCCTTTCCTGTGGAGAGCGCCTCCTCTTGAGATGCGACGGGAACGCCGGGAATTCTTTCCCTACGAAACAGGGAAAGGATCCCTCATCTCGAGCTAGGACGCGGAAACGGGGCTCCCCTGGATGTGTGCGGGACCTTCGTGCTTCCTCTCGAGTGGAGACGGGTATGTCGGGGAACTTCTTGAGTTGCAGCAAGGGTGTGAAGGACCCTTTGGAAGTTCCAGTGGTTAGATGTGATTAGCCTCGAGAAGCCTCAGCGGAAATGGGCCTCATCTCGCCTGGAGGGCAAAACCTCCTGGATTTTCTCGAGTTGCGGCCGGTGCTCTCGACTTACGATGGGGACCTCAGGGTCCCGCTCTGCTGGCCTTAGGAAAGGCCAGTCCCCATGCGAGTTCCTCGGGGGCTTATCGGGATTACTCTCCCGTCGATGCCGGGGCCTAAGACCTTGTGTGGAGTCGGGGCCGGAACCTGGGCATTCCTCTCCAGTGCTGACATGGATCTTGGGGTACTTCTGGAGTCTCCCCAGGGGAGTCAGTCCTCGTCTCGAATGCGGGCATGCACTTGCGCTTTCCTCCAGAGCGGTAGCAGCAGTGTCAGGCAGTCCGCCGCGTGGATGAATGGATCTATGGTTTTCCCTCGAGTCTTTCCCACGAGGCTTTCCCACGAGGCTTTCCCACAGGGCTGTCCCACGTGCACACGTGGTGGGAGTCGATCCTCGGCTTGAACGTCAAGGCAGTGCAGGGAAAACAGGTTCCTCTGGAATGGACTGACACATCTGGGGGACTCTTGGAATGGTGGCACGACCCTGGAGTTCCTCTCGCCTTTCCTGTGGAGAGCGCCTCCTCTTGAGATGCGACGGGAACGCCGGGAATTCTTTCCCTACGAAACAGGGAAAGGATCCCTCATCTCGAGCTAGGAGGCGGAAACGGGGCTTCCCTGGATGTGTGCGGGACCCTCGTGCTTCCTCTCGAGTGGAGACGGGTATGTCGGGGAACTTCTTGAGTTGCAGCAAGGGTGTGAAGGACCCTTTGGAAGTTCCAGTGGTTAGATGTGATTAGCCTCGAGAAACCTCAGCGTAAATGGGCCTCATCTCGCCTGGAGGGCAAAACCTCCTGGATTTTCTCGAGTTGCGGCAGGTGCTCTCGCCTTACGACAGGGACCTCAGGGACCACTCTGGTGGCCTCAGGAAAGGCCAGTCCCCATGCGAGTTCCTCGAGGGCCTCTCGGGATTCCTCTCCCGTCGATGCTGGGGCCTAAGACCTTGTGTGGAGTCGGGGCAGGAACCTGAGGATTCCTCTCCAGTGCTGACATGGATCTTGGGGTACTTCTGGAGTCTCCCCAGGGGAGTCAGTGCTCGTCTCGAATGCGGGCATGCACTTGCGCTTTCCTCCAGAGCGGTAGCAGCAGTGTCACGCAGTCTGCCGCGTGGATCAAAGAATCTATGGTTTTCCCTCGAGTCTTTCCCACGAGCCTTTCCACGAGGCTTTCCCACAGTTCTGTCCCACGTGCACACGTGGAGGGAGTCGATCCTCGGCTTGAACATCAAGGCAGTTCAGGGAAAACAGTTTCCTCTGGAATGGACTGACACATCTGGGGGACTCTTTGCATGGTGGCACGACCCTGGAGTTCCTCTCGCCTTTCCTGTGGAGAGCGCCTCCTCTTGAGATGCGACGGGAACGCCGGGAATTCTTTCCCTACAAAACAGGGAAAGGATCCCTCATCTCGAGGTAGGAGGCGGAAACGGGGCTCCCCTGGATGTGTGCGGGACCCCACGTGCTTCCTCTCGAGTGGAGACGGGTATGTCGGGGAACTTCTTGAGTTGCAGCAAGGGTGTGAAGGACGCTTTGGAAGTTCCAGTGGTTAGATGTGATTAGCCTCGAGAAGCCTCAGCGGAAATGGGCTCATCTCGCCTGGAGGGCAAAACCTACCGGATTTTCTCGAGTTGCGGCAGGTGCTCTCGACTTACGATGGGGACCTCAGGGACCCGTTCTGGTGGCCTCAGGAAAGGCCAGACCCCATGCGAGTTTCTCGGGGGCCTCTCGGGATTCCTCTGCCGTCGATGCCGGGGCCTAAGACCTTGTGTGGAGTCGAGACCGGAACCTGAGGATTCCTCTCCAGTGCTGACATGGATCTTGGGGTACTTCTGGAGTCTCCCCAGGGGAGTCAGTGCTCGACTCGAATGCGGGCATGCACTTGCGCTTTCCTCCAGAGCGGTAGCAGCAGTGTCACGCAGTCCGCCGCGTGGATCAATGGATCTATGGTTTTCCCTCGAGTCTTTCCCACGAGGCTTTCAGACGAGTCTTTCCCACAGGGTGGTCCCTCGTGCACACGTTTTGGGAGTCGATCCTCGGCTTGAACGTCAAGGCAGTGCAGGGAAAACAGGTTCCTCTGGAATGGACTGACACATCTGGGGTACTCTTGGAATGGTGGCACGACCCTGGAGTTCCTCTCGCCTTTCCTGTGGAGAGCGCCTCCTCTTGAGATGCGACGGGAACGCCGGGAATTCTTTCCCTACGAAACAGGGAAAGGATCCCTCATCTCGAGCTAGGACGCGGAAACGGGGCTCCCCTGGATGTGTGCGGGACCTTCGTGCTTCCTCTCGAGTGGAGACGGGTATGTCGGGGAACTTCTTGAGTTGCAGCAAGGGTGTGAAGGACCCTTTGGAAGTTCCAGTGGTTAGATGTGATTAGCCTCGAGAAGCCTCAGCGGAAATGGGCCTCATCTCGCCTGGAGGGCAAAACCTCCTGGATTTTCTCGAGTTGCGGCCGGTGCTCTCGACTTACGATGGGGACCTCAGGGTCCCGCTCTGCTGGCCTCAGGAAAGGCCAGTCCCCATGCGAGTTCCTCGGGGGCTTATCGGGATTACTCTCCCGTCGATGCCGGGGCCTAAGACCTTGTGTGGAGTCGGGGCCGGAACCTGGGCATTCCTCTCCAGTGCTGACATGGATCTTGGGGTACTTCTGGAGTCTCCCCAGGGGAGTCAGTCCTCGTCTCGAATGCGGGCATGCACTTGCGCTTTCCTCCAGAGCGGTAGCAGCAGTGTCAGGCAGTCCGCCGCGTGGATGAAAGGATCTATGGTTTTCCCTCGAGTCTTTCCCACGAGGCTTTCCCACGAGGCTTTCCCACAGGGCTGTCCCACGTGCACACGTGGTGGGAGTCGATCCTCGGCTTGAACGTCAAGGCAGTGCAGGGAAAACAGGTTCCTCTGGAATGGACTGACACATCTGGGGGACTCTTGGAATGGTGGCACGACCCTGGAGTTCCTCTCGCCTTTCCTGTGGAGAGCGCCTCCTCTTGAGATGCGACGGGAACGCCGGGAATTCTTTCCCTACGAAACAGGGAAAGGATCCCTCATCTCGAGCTAGGAGGCGGAAACGGGGCTTCCCTGGATGTGTGCGGGACCCTCGTGCTTCCTCTCGAGTGGAGACGGGTATGTCGGGGAACTTCTTGAGTTGCAGCAAGGGTGTGAAGGACCCTTTGGAAGTTCCAGTGGTTAGATGTGATTAGCCTCGAGAAACCTCAGCGTAAATGGGCCTCATCTCGCCTGGAGGGCAAAACCTCCTGGATTTTCTCGAGTTGCGGCAGGTGCTCTCGCCTTACGACAGGGACCTCAGGGACCGCTCTGGTGGCCTCAGGAAAGGCCAGTCCCCATGCGAGTTCCTCGAGGGCCTCTCGGGATTCCTCTCCCGTCGATGCTGGGGCCTAAGACCTTGTGTGGAGTCGGGGCAGGAACCTGAGGATTCCTCTCCAGTGCTGACATGGATCTTGGGGTACTTCTGGAGTCTCCCCAGGGGAGTCAGTGCTCGTCTCGAATGCGGGCATGCACTTGCGCTTTCCTCCAGAGCGGTAGCAGCAGTGTCACGCAGTCTGCCGCGTGGATCAAAGAATCTATGGTTTTCCCTCGAGTCTTTCCCACGAGCCTTTCCACGAGGCTTTCCCACAGTTCTGTCCCACGTGCACACGTGGAGGGAGTCGATCCTCGGCTTGAACATCAAGGCAGTTCAGGGAAAACAGTTTCCTCTGGAATGGACTGACACATCTGGGGGACTCTTTGCATGGTGGCACGACCCTGGAGTTCCTCTCGCCTTTCCTGTGGAGAGCGCCTCCTCTTGAGATGCGACGGGAACGCCGGGAATTCTTTCCCTACGAAACAGGGAAAGGATCCCTCATCTCGAGCTAGGAGGCGGAAACGGGGCTCCCCTGGATGTGTGCGGGACCCTCGTGCTTCCTCTCGAGTGGAGACGGGTATGTCGGGGAACTTCTTGAGTTGCAGCAAGGGTGTGAAGGACCCTTTTGAAGTTCCAGTGGTTAGATGTGATTAGCCTCGAGAAGCCTCAGCGTAAATGGGCCTCATCTCGCCTGGAGGGCAAAACCTCCTGGATTTTCTCGAGTTGCGGCAGGTGCTCTCGACTTACGATGGGGACCTCAGGGACCCGCTCTGGTGGCCTCAGGAAAGGCCAGTCCCCATGCGAGTTCCTCGGGGGCTTCTCGGGATTGCTCTCCCGTCGATGCCGGGGCCTAAGACCTTGTGTGGAGTCGGGTCCGGAACCTGAGCATTCCTCTCCAGTGCTGACATGGATCTTGGGGTACTTCTGGAGTCTCCCCAGGGGAGTCAGTCCTCGTCTCGAATGCGGGCATGCACTTGCGCTTTCCTCCAGAGCGGTAGCAGCAGTGTCACGCAGTCCGCCGCGTGGATCAAAGGATCTATGGTTTTCCCTCGAGTCTTTCCCACGAGCCTTTCCACGAGGCTTTCCCACAGGGCTGTCCCACGTGCACACGTGGTGGGAGTCGATCCTCGGCTTGAACGTCAAGGCAGTGCAGGGAAAACAGGTTCCTCTGGAATGGACTGACACATCTGGGGGACTCTTGGAATGGTGGCATGACCCTGGAGTTCCTCTCGCCTTTCCTGTGGAGAGCGCCTCCTCTTGAGATGCGACGGGAAAGCCGGGAATTCTTTCCCTACGAAACAGGGAAAGGATCCCTCATCTCGAGCTAGGAGGCGGAAACGGGGCTCCCCTGGATGTGTGCGGGACCCTCGTGCTTCTTCTCGAGTGGAGACGGGTATGTTGGGGAACCTCTTGAGTTGCAGCAAGGGTGTGAAGGACCCTTTGGAAGTTCCAGTGGTTAGATGTGATTAGCCTCGAGAAGCCTCAGCGTAAATGGGCCTCATCTCGCCTGGAGGGCAAAACCTCCTGGATTTTCTCGAGGTGCGGCAGGTGCTCTCGACTTACGATGGGGACCTCAGGGACCCGCTCTGGTGGCCTCAGGAAAGGCCAGTCCCCATGCGAGTTCCTCGGGGGCTTCTCGGGATTACTCTCCCGTGGATGCCGGGGCCTAAGACCTTGTGTGGAGTCGGGGCCGGAACCTGAGCGTTCCTCTCCAGTGCTGACATGGATCTTGGGGTACTTCTGGAGTCTCCCCAGGGGAGTCAGTCCTCGTCTCGAATGCGGGCATGCACTTGCGCTTTCCTCCATAGCGGTAGCAGCAGTGTCACGCAGTCCGTCGCGTGGATCAAAGGATCTATGTTTTTCCCTCGAGTCTTACCCACGAGGGTTTCCCACGAGGCTTTCCCTCAGGGCTGTCCCACATGCACACGTGGTGGGAGTCGATCCTCGGCTTGAACGTCAAGGCAGTGCAGGGAAAACAGGTTCCTCTGGAATAGACTGACACATCTGGGGGACTCTTGGAATGGTAACACTACCCTGGAGTTCCTCTCGCCTTTCCTGTGGAGAGCGCCTCCTCTTGAGATGGGACGGGAACGCCGGGAATTCTTTCCCTACGAAACAGGGAAAGGATCCCTCATCTCGAGCTAGGAGGCGGAAACGGGGTTCCCCTGGATGTGTGCGTGACCCTCGTGCTTCCTCTCGATTGGAGACGGGTATGTCGGGGAACTTCTTGAGTTGCAGCAAGGGTGTGAAGGACCCTTTGGAAGTTCCAGTGGTTAGATGTGATTAGCCTCGAGAAGCCTCAGCGGAAATGGGCCTCATCTCGCCTGGAGGGCAAAACCTCCTGGATTTTCACGAGTTGCGGCAGGTGCTCTCGACGTAAGACTTGGACCTCGGGGACCCGCTCTGGTGGCCTCAGGAAAGGCCAGTCCCCATGCGAGTTCCTCGGGGGCCTCTCGGGATTCCTCTCCCATCGATGCCGCGGCCTAAGACCTTGTGTGGAGTTGTGGCCGGAACCTGAGGATTCCTCTCCAGTGCTGACATGGATCTTGTGGTATTTCTGGAGTCTCCCCAGGGGAGTCAGTCCTAGTCTCGAATGCGGGCATGCACTTGCGCTTTCTCCAGAGCGGTAGCCGCAGTGTCACGCAGTCCGCCGCGTGGATCAAAGGATATATGGATTTCCCTCGAGTCTTTCCCACGAGGCTTTCCCACGAGGCTTTCCCACAGGGCTGTCCCACGTGCACACGTGGTGGGAGTCGATCCTCGGCTTGAACGTCAAGGCAGTGCAGGGAAAACAGGTTCCTCTGGAATGGACTGACTCATCTGGGGGACTCTTGGAATGGTGGCACGACCCTGGAGTTCCTCTCGCCTTTCCTGTGGAGAGCGCCTCCTCTTGAGATGCGACGGGAACGCCGGGAATTCTTTCCCTACGAAACAGGGAAAGGATCCCTCATCTCGAGCTAGGAGCCGGAAACGGGGCTCCACTGGATGTGTGCGGGACCCTCGTGCTTCCTCTCGAGTGGAGACGGGTATGTTGGGGAACCTCTTGAGTTGCAGCAAGGGTGTGAAGGACCCTTTGGAATTTCCAGTGGTTAGATGTGATTAACCTCGAGAAGCCTCAGCGGAAATGGGCCTCATCTCGCCTGGAGGGCAAAACCTCCTGGATTTTCTCGAGTTGGGGCAGGTGCTCTCGACTTACGATGGGGACCTCAGGGACCGCTCTGCTGGCCTCAGGAAAGGCCAGTCCCCATGCGAGTTCCTCGGGGGCCTCTCGGGATTCCTCTCCCGTTGATGCTGGGGCCTAAGACCTTGTGTGGAGTCGGGGCCGGAACCTGAGGGTTCCTCTCCAGTGCTGACATGGATCTTGGGGTACTTCTGGAGTCTCCCCAGGGGAGTCAGTCCTCGTCTCGAATGCGGGCATGCACTTGCGCTTTCCTCCAGAGCGGTAGCAGCAGTGTCACGCAGTCCGCCGCGTGGATCAAAGGATCTATGGTTTTCCCTCGAGTCTTTCCCACGAGGCTTTCCCACGAGGCTTTCCCACAGGGCTGTCCCACGTGCACACGTGGTGGGAGTCGATCCTCGGCTTGAACGTCAAGGCAGTGCAGGGAAAACAGGTTGCTCTGGAATGGACTGACACATCTGGGGGACTCTTGGAATGGTGGCACGACCCTGGAGTTCCTCTCGCCTTTCCTGTGGAGAGCGCCTCCTCTTGAGATGCGACGGGAACGCCGGGAATTCTTTCCTACGAAACAGGGAAAGGATCCCTCATCTCGAGCTAGGAGGCGGAAACAGGGCTCCCCTGGATGTGTGCGGGACCCTCGTGCTTCCTCTCGAGTGGAGACGGGTATGTTGGGGAACCTCTTGAGTTGCAGCAAGGGTGTGAAGGACCCTTTGGAAGTTCCAGTGGTTAGATGTGATTAGCCTCGAGAAGCCTCAGCGTAAATGGTCCTCATCTCGCCTGGAGGGCAAAACCTCCTGGATTTTCTCGAGTTGCGGCAGGTGCTCTCGACTTACGATGGGGACCTCAGGGACCCGCTCTGGTGGCCTCAGGAAAGGCCAGTCCCCATGCGAGTTAATAGGGGGCTTCTCGGGATTACTCTCCCGTCGATGCCGGGGCCTAAGACCTTGTGTGGAGTCGGGGCCGGAACCTGAGCGTTCCTCTCCAGTGCTGACATGGATCTTGGGGTACTTCTGGAGTCTCCCCAGGGGAGTCAGTCCTCGTCTCGAATGCGGGCATGCACTTGCGCTTTCCTCCATAGCGGTAGCAGCAGTGTCACGCAGTCCGTCGCGTGGATCAAAGGATCTATGTTTTTCCCTCGAGTCTTACCCACGAGGGTTTCCCACGAGGCTTTCCCTCAGGGCTGTCCCACATGCACACGTGGTGGGAGTCGATCCTCGGCTTGAACGTCAAGGCAGTGCAGGGAAAACAGGTTCCTCTGGAATAGACTGACACATCTGGGGGACTCTTGGAATGGTAACACTACCCTGGAGTTCCTCTCGCCTTTCCTGTGGAGAGCGCCTCCTCTTGAGATGCGACGGGAACGCCGGGAATTCTTTCCCTACGAAACAGGGAAAGGATCCCTCATCTCGAGCTAGGAGGCGGAAACGGGGCTCCCCTGGATGTGTGCGTGACCCTCGTGCTTCCTCTCGATTGGAGACGGGTATGTCGGGGAACTTCTTGAGTTGCAGCAAGGGTGTGAAGGACCCTTTGGAAGTTCCAGTGGTTAGATGTGATTAGCCTCGAGAAGCCTCAGCGGAAATGGGCCTCATCTCGCCTGGAGGGCAAAACCTCCTGGATTTTCTCGAGTTGCGGCAGGTGCTCTCGATGTAAGACTTGGACCTCGGGGACCCGCTCCGGTGGCCTCAGGAAAGGCCAGTCCCCATGCGAGTTCCTCGGGGGCCTCTCGGGATTCCTCTCCCATCGATGCCGCGGCCTAAGACCTTGTGTGGAGTTGGGGCCGGAACCTGAGGATTCCTCTCCAGTGCTGACATGGATCTTGTGGTACTTCTGGAGTCTCCCCAGGGGAGTCAGTCCTAGTCTCGAATGCGGGCATGCACTTGCGCTTTCCCCAGAGCGGTAGCCGCAGTGTCACGCAGTCCGCCGCGTGGATCAAAGGATATATGGATTTCCCTCGAGTCTTTCCCACGAGGCTTTCCCACGAGGCTTTCCCACAGGGCTGTCCCACGTGCACACGTGGTGGGAGTCGATCCTCGGCTTGAACGTCAAGGCATTGCAGGGAAAACAGGTTCCTCTGGAATGGACTGACACATCTGGGGGGCTCTTGGAATGGTGGCACGACCCTGGAGTTCCTCTCGCCTTTCCTGTGGAGAGCGCCTCTTCTTGAGATGCGACGGGAACGCCGGGAATTCTTTCCCTACGAAACAGGGAAAGGATCCCTCATCTCGAGCTAGGAGCCGGAAACGGGGCTCCACTGGATGTGTGCGGGACCCTCGTGCTTCCTCTCGATTGGAGACGGGTAGGTCGGGGAACTTCTTGAGTTGCAGCAAGGGTGTGAAGGACCCTTTGGAAGTTCCAGTGGTTAGATGTGATTAGCCTCGAGAAGCCTCAGCGGAAATGGGCCTCATCTCGCCTGGAGGGCAAAACCTCCTGGATTTTATCGAGTTGCGGCAGGTGCTCTCGACTTACGACGGGGACCTCAGGGACCCGCTCTGCTGGCCTCAGGAAAGGCCAGTCCCCATGCGAGTTCCTCAGGGGCTTCTCGGGATTCCTCTCGCGTAGATGCCGGGGCCTAAGACCTTGTGTGGAGTCGGGGCCGTAACCTGAGGATTCCTCTCCAGTGCTGACATAGATCCTGGGTGTATTTCTGGAGTCTCCCCAGGGGAGTCAGTGCTCGTCTCGAATGCGGGCATGCACTTGCGCTTTCCTCCAGAGCGGTAGCAGCAGTGTCACGCAGTCCGCCGCGTGAATCAAAGGATCTATGGTTTTCCCTCGAGTCTTTCTCACGAGGCTTTCCCACGAGGCTTTCCCACAGGGCTGTCCCACGTGCACACGTGGTGGGAGTCGATCCTCGGCTTGAACGTCAAGGCAGTGCAGGGAAAACAGGTTCTTCTGGAATGGACTGACACATCTGGGGGACTCTTGGAATTGTGGCACGACCCTGGAGTTCCTCTCGCCTTTCCTGTGGAGAGCGCCTCCTCTTGAGATGCGAAGGGAACGCCAGGAATTCTTTCCCTACGAAACAGGGAAAGGATCCCTCATCTCGAGCTAGGAGGCGGAAACGGGTCTCCCCTGGATGTGTGCGGGACCCTCGTGCTTCCTCTCGAGTGGAGACGGGTATGTCGGGGAACTTCTTGAGTTGCAGCAATGGTGTGAAGGAAGCTTTGGAAGTTCCAGTGGTTAGACGTGATTGGCCTCGAGAAGCTTCAGCGGAAATGGGCCTCATCTCGCCTGGAGGGCAAAACCTCCTGGATTTTCTCGAGTTGCGGCAGGTGCTCTCGATTTACGACGGGGACCTCGGGGACCCGCTCTGGTGGCCTCAGGAAAGGCCAGTCCCCATGCGAGTTCCTCGGGGTCCTCTCGGGATTCCTCCCCGTCGATGCCGGGGCCTAAGACTTTGTGTGGAATCGGGGCCGGAACCTGAGGATTCCTCTCCTGTGCTGACATGGATCCTGGGGGTATTTCTGGAGTCTCCCCAGGGGAGTCAGTGCTCGTCTCGAATGCGGGCATGCACTTGCGCTTTCCTCCAGAGCGGTAGCAGCAGTGTCACGCAGTCCGCCGCGTGAATCAAAGGATCTATGGTTTTCCCTCGAGTCTTTCTCACGAGGCTTTCCCACGAGGCTTTCCCACAGGGCTGTCCCACGTGCACACGTGGTGGGAGTCGATCCTCGGCTTGAACGTCAAGGCAGTGCAGGGAAAACAGGTTCCTCTGGAATGGACTGACACATCTGGGGGACTCTTGGAATGGTGGCACGACCCTGGAGTTCCTCTCCCCTTTCCTGTGGAGAGCGCCTCCTCTTGAGATGCGACGGGAACGCCAGGAAATCTTTCCCTACGAAACAGGGAAAGGATCCCTCATCTCGAGCTAGGAGGCGGAAACGGGGCTCTCCTGGATCTGTGCGAGACCCTCGTGCTTCCTCTCGAGTGGAGACGGGTATGTCGGGGAACTTCTTGAGTTGCAGCAAGGGTGTGAAGGACCCTTTGGAAGTTCCAGTGGTTAGATGTGATTAGCCTCGAGAAGCCTCAGCGGAAATGGGCCTCATCTCGCCTGGAGGGCAAAACCTCCTGGATTTTCTCGAGTTGCGGCAGGTGCTCTCGACTTTCGACGGGGACCTCGGGGACCCTCTCTGGTGGTCTCAGGAAAGGCCAGTCCCCATGCCAGTTCCTCGGGGGCCTCTCGGTATTCCTCCCCGTCGATGCCGGGGCCTAAGACGTTGTGTGGAATCGGGGCCGGAACCTGAGGATTCCTCTCCAGTGCTGACGTGGATCTTGGGGGTACTTCTGGAGTCTCCCCAGGGGAGTCAGTGCTCGTCTCGAATGCGGGCATGCACTTGCGCTTTCCTCCAGAGCGGTAGCAGCAGTGTCAAGCAGTCCGCCGCGTGGATGAAAGGATCTATGGTTTTCCCTCGAGTCTTTCCCACGAGGCTTTCCCACGAGGCTTTATCACAGGGCTGTCCCACGTGCACACGTGGTGGGAGTCGATCCTCGGCTTGAACGTCAAGGCAGTGCAGGGAAAACAGGTTCCTCTGGAATGGACTGACACATCTGGGGGACTCTTGGAATGGTGGCACGACCCTGGAGTTCCTCTCGCCTTTCCTGTGGAGAGCGCCTCCTCTTGAGATGCGACGGGAACGCTGGGAATTCTTTCCCTACGAAACAGGGAAAGGATCCCTCATCTCGAGCTAGGAGGCGGAAACGGGGCTCCCCTGGATGTTGGCGGGACCCTCGTGCTTCCTCTCGAGTGGAGACGGGTATGTCGGGGAACTTCTTGAGTTGCAGCAAGGGTGTGAAGGACCCTTTGGAAGTTCCAGTGGTTAGATGTGATTAGCCTGGAGAAGCCTCAGCGAAAATGGGCCTCATCTCGCCTGGAGGGCAAAACCTCCTGGATTTTCTCGAGTTGCGGCAGGTGCTCTCGACGTAAGACTTGGACCTCGGGGACCAGCTCTGGTGGCCTCAGGAAAGGCCAGTCCCCATGCGAGTTCCTCGGGGGCCTCTCGGGATTCCTCTCCCGTCGATGCCGGGGCCTAAGACCTTGTGTGGAGTCGGGGCCGGAACCTGAGGATTCCTCTCCAGTGCTGAAATGGATCTTGGGATACTTCTGGAGTCTCCCCAGGGGAGTCAGTCATCGTCTGGAATGCGGGCATGCACTTGCGCTTTCCTGCAGAGCGGTAGCAGCAGTGTCACACAGTCCGCCGCGTGATTCAAAGGATCTATGGGTTTCCCTCGAGTCTTTCCCACGAGGCTTTCCCACGAGGCTTTCCCACAGGGCTATCCTACGTGCTCACGTGGTGTGAGTCGATCCTCCGCTTGAACGTCGAGGCAGTGCAGGGAAAAAAGTTTCCTCTGGAATGGGCTGACACATCTGGGGGACTCGTGGAATGGTGGCACGACCCTGGAGTTCCTCTCGCCTTTCCTGTGGAGAGCGCCTCCTCTTGAGATGCGACGGGAACGCCGGGAATTCTTTCCCTACGAAACTGGGAAAGGATCCGTCATCTCGAGCTAGGAGGCGGAAACGGGGCTCCCCTGGGTGTGTGCGGGACCCTCGTGCTTCCTCTCGAGTGGAGATGGGTATGTCGGGGAACTTCTTGAGTTGCAGCAAGGGTGTGAAGGACCCTTTGGAAGTTCCAGTGGTTAGATGTGATTAGACTCGAGAAGCCTCAACGGAAATGGGCCTCATCTCGCCTGGAGGGCAAAACCTCCTGGATTTTCTCGAGTTGCGACAGGTGCTCTCGACTTACGACGGGGACCTCGGGGACCCGCTCTTGTGGCCTCAGGAAAGGCCTGTCCCCATGAGAGTTCCTGGGGGGCCTCTCGGGATTCCTCTCCCGTCGATGCCGGGGCCTAAGACCTTGTGTGGAGTCGGGGCCAGAACCTGAGGATTCCTCTCCTGTGCTGACATGGATCTTGGGGTATTTCTGGAGTCTCCCCAGGGGAGTGAGTCTTCGTCTCGAATGCGAGCATGCATTTGCGCTTTCCTACAGAGCGGTAGCAGCAGTGTCACGCAGTCCGCCCCGTGGATCAAAGGATCTATGGATTGCCCTCGAGTCTTTCCCACAAGGCTTTCCCACGAGTCTTTCCCACAGGGCTGTCCCACGTGCACACGTGGTGGGAGTCGATCCTCGGCTTGAACGTCAAGGCAGTGCAGGGAAAGCAGGTTCCTCTGGAATGGACTGACACATCTGGGGGACTCTTGGAATGGTGGCACGACCCTGGAGTTCCTCTCGCCTTACCTGTGGAGAGCGCCTCCTCTTGAGATGCGACGGGAACGCCGGGAATTCTTTCCCTACGAAACAGGGAAAGGATCCCTCATCTCGAGCTAGGAGGCCGAAACGGGGCTCCCCTGGAAGTGTGCGGGACCCTCGTGCTTCCTCTCGTGTGGAGACGGGTATGTCGGGGAACTTCTTGAGTTGCAGCAAGGCTGTGAAGGACCCTTTGGAAGTTCCAGTGGTTAGATGTGATTAGCCTCGAGAAGCCTCAGCGGAAATGGGCCTCATCTCGCCTGGAGGGCAAAACCTCCTGGATTTTCTCGAGTTGCGGCAGGTGCTCTCGACTTTCGACGGGGACCTCGGGGACCCTCTCTGGTGGTCTCAGGAAAGGCCAGTCCCCATGCCAGTTCCTCGGGGGCCTCTCGGTATTCCTCCCCGTCGATGCCGGGGCCTAAGACGTTGTGTGGAATCGGGGCCGGAACCTGAGGATTCCTCTCCAGTGCTGACGTGGATCTTGGGGGTACTTCTGGAGTCTCCCCAGGGGAGTCAGTGCTCGTCTCGAATGCGGGCATGCACTTGCGCTTTCCTCCAGAGCGGTAGCAGCAGTGTCAAGCAGTCCGCCGCGTGGATGAAAGGATCTATGGTTTTCCCTCGAGTCTTTCCCACGAGGCTTTCCCACGAGGCTTTATCACAGGGCTGTCCCACGTGCACACGTGGTGGGAGTCGATCCTCGGCTTGAACGTCAAGGCAGTGCAGGGAAAACAGGTTCCTCTGGAATGGACTGACACATCTGGGGGACTCTTGGAATGGTGGCACGACCCTGGAGTTCCTCTCGCCTTTCCTGTGGAGAGCGCCTCCTCTTGAGATGCGACGGGAACGCTGGGAATTCTTTCCCTACGAAACAGGGAAAGGATCCCTCATCTCGAGCTAGGAGGCGGAAACGGGGCTCCCCTGGATGTTGGCGGGACCCTCGTGCTTCCTCTCGAGTGGAGACGGGTATGTCGGGGAACTTCTTGAGTTGCAGCAAGGGTGTGAAGGACCCTTTGGAAGTTCCAGTGGTTAGATGTGATTAGCCTGGAGAAGCCTCAGCGAAAATGGGCCTCATCTCGCCTGGAGGGCAAAACCTCCTGGATTTTCTCGAGTTGCGGCAGGTGCTCTCGACGTAAGACTTGGACCTCGGGGACCCGCTCTGGTGGCCTCAGGAAAGGCCAGTCCCCATGCGAGTTCCTCGGGGGCCTCTCGGGATTCCTCTCCCGTCGATGCCGGGGCCTAAGACCTTGTGTGGAGTCGGGGCCGGAACCTGAGGATTCCTCTCCAGTGCTGAAATGGATCTTGGGATACTTCTGGAGTCTCCCCAGGGGAGTCAGTCATCGTCTGGAATGCGGGCATGCACTTGCGCTTTCCTGCAGAGCGGTAGCAGCAGTGTCACACAGTCCGCCGCGTGATTCAAAGGATCTATGGGTTTCCCTCGAGTCTTTCCCACGAGGCTTTCCCACGAGGCTTTCCCACAGGGCTATCCTACGTGCTCACGTGGTGTGAGTCCATCCTCCGCTTGAACGTCGAGGCAGTGCAGGGAAAAAAGTTTCCTCTGGAATGGGCTGACACATCTGGGGGACTCGTGGAATGGTGGCACGACCCTGGAGTTCCTCTCGCCTTTCCTGTGGAGAGCGCCTCCTCTTGAGATGCGACGGGAACGCCGGGAATTCTTTCCCTACGAAACTGGGAAAGGATCCGTCATCTCGAGCTAGGAGGCGGAAACGGGGCTCCCCTGGGTGTGTGCGGGACCCTCGTGCTTCCTCTCGAGTGGAGATGGGTATGTCGGGGAACTTCTTGAGTTGCAGCAAGGGTGTGAAGGACCCTTTGGAAGTTCCAGTGGTTAGATGTGATTAGACTCGAGAAGCCTCAACGGAAATGGGCCTCATCTCGCCTGGAGGGCAAAACCTCCTGGATTTTCTCGAGTTGCGACAGGTGCTCTCGACTTACGACGGGGACCTCGGGGACCCGCTCTTGTGGCCTCAGGAAAGGCCTGTCCCCATGAGAGTTCCTGGGGGGCCTCTCGGGATTCCTCTCCCGTCGATGCCGGGGCCTAAGACCTTGTGTGGAGTCGGGGCCAGAACCTGAGGATTCCTCTCCTGTGCTGACATGGATCTTGGGGTATTTCTGGAGTCTCCCCAGGGGAGTGAGTCCTCGTCTCGAATGCGAGCATGCATTTGCGCTTTCCTACAGAGCGGTAGCAGCAGTGTCACGCAGTCCGCCCCGTGGATCAAAGGATCTATGGATTGCCCTCGAGTCTTTCCCACAAGGCTTTCCCACGAGTCTTTCCCACAGGGCTGTCCCACGTGCACACGTGGTGGGAGTCGATCCTCGGCTTGAACGTCAAGGCAGTGCAGGGAAAGCAGGTTCCTCTGGAATGGACTGACACATCTGGGGGACTCTTGGAATGGTGGCACGACCCTGGAGTTCCTCTCGCCTTACCTGTGGAGAGCGCCTCCTCTTGAGATGCGACGGGAACGCCGGGAATTCTTTCCCTACGAAACAGGGAAAGGATCCCTCATCTCGAGCTAGGAGGCCGAAACGGGGCTCCCCTGGAAGTGTGCGGGACCCTCGTGCTTCCTCTCGTGTGGAGACGGGTATGTCGGGGAACTTCTTGAGTTGCAGCAAGGCTGTGAAGGACCCTTTGGAAGTTCCAGTGGTTAGATGTGATTAGCCTCGAGAAGCCTCAGCGGAAATGGGCCTCATCTCGCCTGGAGGGCAAAACCTCCTGGATTTTCTCGAGTTGCGGCAGGTGCTCTCGACGTAAGACAGGGACCTCGGGGACCCGCTCTGGTGGCCTCAGGAAAGGCCAGTCCCCATGCGAGTTCCTCGGGGGCCTCTCGGGATTCCTCTCCCGTCGATGCCGGGGCCTAAGACCTCGTGTGGAGTTGGGGCCGGAACCTGAGGATTCCTCTCCAGTGCTGACATGGATCTTGGGGTACTTCTGGAGTCTCCCCAGGGGAGTCAGTCCTCGTCTCGAATGCGGGCATGCACTTTTGCTTTCCTCCGGAGCGGTAGCAGCAGTGTCATGCAGTCCGCCGCGTGGATCAAAGGATCTATGCTTTTCCCTAGAGTCTTTCCCACGAGGCTTTCCCACGAGGCTTTCCCACAGGGCTGTCCCACGTGCACACGTGGTGGGAGTCGATCCTCGGCTTGAACGTCAAGGCAGTGCAGGGTAAACAGGTTCCTCTGTAATGGACTGACACATCTGGGGGACTCTTGGAATGGTGGCACGACCCTGGAGTTCCTCTCGCCTTTCCTGTGGAGAGCGCCTCCTCTTGAGATGCGACGGGAACGCCGGGAATTCTTTCTCTACGAAACAGGGAAAGGAACCCTCATCTCGAGCTAGGAGGCGGAAACGGGGCTCCCGTGGATGTGTGCGGGACCCTCGTGCTTCCTCTCGAGTGGAGACGGGTATGTCGGGGAACTTCTTGAGTTGCAGCAAGGGTGTGAAGGACCCTTTGGAAGCTCCAGTAGTTAGATGTGATTAGCCTCGAGAAGCCTCAGAGGAAATGCGCCTCATCTCGCCTGGAGGGCAAAACCTCCTGGATTTTCTCGAGTTGCGGCAGGTGCTCTCAACTTACGACAGGGACCTCAGGGACCCGCTCTGGTGGCCTGAGGAAAGGCCAGTCCCCATGCGAGTTCCTCGGGGGCCTCTCGGGATTCCTCTCCCATCGATGCCGGGGCCTAAGACCTTGTGTGGAGTTGGGGCCGGAACCTGAGGATTCCTCTCCAGTGCTGACATGGATCTTGTGGTACTTCTGGAGTCTCCCCAGGGGAGTCAGTCCTCGTCTCGAATGAGGGCATGCACTTGCGCTTTCTCCAGAGCGGTAGCCGCAGTGTCACGCAGTCCACCGCGTGGATCAAAGGATATATGGATTTCCCTCGAGTCTTTCCCACGAGGCTTTCCCACGAGGCTTTCCCACAGGGCTGTCCCACGTGCACACGTGGTGGGAGTCGATCCTCTGCTTGAACGTCAAAGCAGTGCAGGGAAAACAGGTTCCTCTGGAATGGACTGACACATCTGGGGGACTCTTGGAATGGTGGCACGACCCTGGAGTTCCTCTCGCCTTTCCTGTGGAGAGCGCCTCCTCTTGAGATGCGACGGGAACGGCGGGAATTCTTTCCCTACGAAACAGGGAAAGGATCCCTCATCTCGAGCTAGGAGGCGGAAACGGGGCTCCCCTGGATGTGTGCGGGACCCTCGTGCTTCCTCTCGAGTGGAGACGGGTATGACGGGGAACTTCTTGAGTTGCAGCAAGGGTGTGAAGGACCCTTTGGAAGTTCCAGTGGTTAGATGTGATTAGCCTCGAGAAGCCTCAGCGGAAATGGGCCTCATCTCGCCTGGAGGGCAAAACCTCCTCGATTTTCTCGAGTTGCGGCAGGTGCTCTCGACTTTCGACGGGGACCTCGGGGACCCGCTCTGGTGGTCTCAGGAAAGGCCAGTCCCCATGCGAGTTCCTCGGGGGCCTCTCGGGATTCCTCCCCGTCGATGCCGGGGCCTAAGACGTTGTGTGGAATCGGGGCCGGAACCTGAGGATTCCTCTCCAATGCTGACGTGGATCTTGGGGGTACTTCTGGAGTCTCCCCAGGGGAGTCAGTGCTCGTCTCGAATGCGGGCATGCACTTGCGCTTTCCTCCAGAGCGGTAGCAGCAGTGTCAAGCAGTCCGCCGCGTGGATGAAAGGATCTATGGTTTTCCCTCGAGTCTTTCCCACGAGGCTTTCCCACGAGGCTTTCCCACAGGGCTGTCCCACGTGCACACGTGGTGGGAGTCGATCCTCGGCTTGAACGTCAAGGCAGTGCAGGGAAAACAGGTTCCTCTGGAATGGACTGACACATCTGGGGGACTCTTGGAATGGTGGCACGACCCTGGAGTTCCTCTCGCCTTTCCTGTGGAGAGCGCCTCCTCTTGAGATGCGACGGGAACGCCGGGAATTCTTTCCCTACGAAACAGGGAAAGGATCCCTCATCTCGAGCTAGGAGGCGGAAACGGGGCTCCCCTGGATGTGTGCGGGACCCTCGTGCTTCCTCTCGATTGGAGACGGGTATGTCGGGGAACTTCTTGAGTTGCAGCAAGGGTGTGAAGGACCCTTTGGAAGTTCCAGTCGTTAGATGTGATTAGCCTGGAGAAGCCTCAGCGAAAATGGGCCTCATCTCGCCTGGAGGGCAAAACCTCCTGGATTTTCTCGAGTTGCGGCAGGTGCTCTCGACTTAAGACTTGGACCTCGGGGACCCGCTCTGGTGGCCTCAGGAAAGGCCAGTCCCCATGCGAGTTCCTCGGGGGCCTCTCGGGATTCCTCTCCCGTCGATGCCGGGGCCTAAGACCTTGTGTGGAGTCGGGGCCGGAACCTGAGGATTGCTCTCCAGTGCTGACATGGATCTTGGGATACTTCTGGAGTCTCCCCAGGGGAGTCAGTCATCGTCTCTAATGCGGGCATGCACTTGCGCTTTCCTGCAGAGCGGTAGCAGCAGTGTCACACAGTCCGCCGCGTGGATCAAAGGATCTATGGGTTTCCCTCGAGTCTTTCCCACGAGGCTTTCCCACGAGGCTTTCCCACAGGGCTATCCTACGTGCTCACGTGGTGTGAGTCGATCCTCCGCTTGAACGTCGAGGCAGTGCAGGGAAAAAAGTTTCCTCTGGAATGGGCTGACACATCTGGGGGACTCGTGGAATGGTGGCACGACCCTGGAGTTCCTCTCGCCTTTCCTGTGGAGAGCGCCTCCTCTTGAGATGCGACGGGAACGCCGGGAATTCTTTACCTACGAAACTGGGAAAGGATCCATCATCTCGAGCTAAGAGGCGGAAACGGGGCTCCCCTTGTTGTGTGCGGGACCCTCGTGCTTCCTCTCGAGTGGAGACGGGTATGTCGGGGAACTTTTTGAGTTGCAGCAAGGGTGTGAAGGACCCTTTGGAAGTTCCAGTGGTTAGATGTGATTAGCCTCGAGAAGCCTCAGCGGAAATGGGCCTCATCTCGCCTGGAGGGCAAAACTCCTGGATTTTCTCGAGTTGCGGCAGGTGCTCTCGACTTACGACGGGGACCTCAGGGACCCGCTCTGGTGGCCTCAGGAAAGGCCAGTCCCCATGCGAGTTCCTCGGGGGCCTCTCGGGATTCCTCTCCCGTCGATGCCCCGGCCTAAGACCTTGTGTGGAGTCGGGGCCGGAACCTGAGGATTCCTCTCCAGTGCGGACATGGATCTTGGGGTACTTCTGGAGTCTCCCCAGGGGAGTCAGTGCTCGTCTCGAATGCGGGCATGCACTTGCGCTTTCCTCCAGAGCGGTAGCAGCAGTGTCACGCAGTCCGCCGCGTGGATCAAAGGATCTATGGTTTTCCCTCGAGTCTTTCCCTCGAGACTTTCCCACGAGTCTTTCCCACAGGGCTGTCCCACGTGCACACGTGGTGGGAGTCGATCCTCGGCTTGAACGTCAAGGCAGTGCAGGGAAAACAGGTTCCTCTGGAATGGACTGACACATCAGGGGGACTCTTGGAATGGTAGCACGACCCTGGAGTTCCTCTCGCCTTTCCTGTGGAGAGCACCTCCTCTTGAGATGCGACGGGAACGCCGGGAATTCTTTCCCTACGAAACAGGGAAAGGATCCCTCATCTCGAGCTAGGAGGCGGAAACGGGGCTCCCCTGGATGTGTGCGGGACCCTCGTGCTTCCTCTCGAGTGGAGACGGGTATGTCGGGGAACTTCTTGAGTTGCAGCAAGGGTGTGAAGGACCCTTTGGAAGCTCCAGTGGTTAGATGTGATTAGCCTCGAGAAGCCTAAGCGGAAATGGGCCTCATCACGCCTGGAGGGCAAAACCTCCTCGATTTTCTCGAGTTGCGGCAGGTGCTCTCGACTTACGACGGGGACCTCAGGGACCCGCTCTGCTGGCCTCAGGAAAGGCCAGTCCCCATGTGAGTTCCTCGGGGGCCTCTCGGGATTCCTCTCCGGTCGATGCCGGGGCCTAAGACCTTGTGAGGAGTCGGGGCCGGAACCTGAGGATTCCTCTCCAGTGCGGACATGGATCTTGGGGTATTTCTGGAGTCTCCCCAGGGGAGTCAGTGCTCGTCTCGAATGAGGGCATGCACTTGCGCTTTCCTCCGGAGCGGTAGCAGCAGTGCCACGCAGTCCGCCGCGTGGATCAAAGGATCTATGGTTTTCCCTCGAGTCTTTCCCACGAAGCTTTCCCAAGAGGCTTTCCCACAGGGCTGTCCCACGTGCACACGTGGTGGGAGTCGACCCTTGGCTTGAACGTCAAGGCAGTGCAGAGAAAACAGTTTCCTCTGGAATGGACTGACACATCTGGGGGACGCTTGGAATGGTGGCACGACCCTGGAGTTCCTCTCGCCTTTCCTGTGGAGAGTGCCTCCTCTTGAGATGCGACGGGAACGCAGGGAATTCTTTCCCTACGGAACAGGGAAATGATCCCTCATCTCGAGCTAGGAGGCATAAACGGGGCTCCCCTGGATGTGTGCGGGACCCTCGTGCTTCCTCTCGAGTGGAGACGGGTATGTCGGGGAACTTCTTGAGTTGCAGCAAGGGTGTGAAGGACCCTTTGGAAGTTCCAGGGGTTAGATGTGTTTAGCCTCGAGAAGCCTCAGCGGAAATGGGCCTCATCTCGCCTGGAGGGCAAAACCTCCTGGATTTTCTCGAGTTGCGGCAGGTGCTCTCGACTTACGACGGGGACCTCATGGACCCGCTCTGGTGGCCTCAGGAAAGGCCAGTCCCCATTCGAGTTCCTCGGGGGCCTCTCGGGATTCCTCTCCCGTCGATGCCGGGGCCTAAGACCTTGTGTGGAGTCGCGGCCGGAACATGAGGATTCCTCTCCAGTGCTGATATGGATCTTGGGGTACTTCTGGAGTCTCCCCAGAGGAGTCAGTGCTCGTCTCGAATGCGGGCATGCACTTGCGCTTTCCTCCAGAGCGGTAGCAGCAGTGTCACGCAGTCCGCCGCGTGGATCAAAGGATCTATGGTTTTCCCTCGAGTCTTACCCAGGAGGCTTTCCCACGAGGCTTTCCCACAGGGCTGTCCCACGTGCACACGTGGTGGGAGTCGATCCTCGGCTTGAACGTCAAGGCAGTGCAGGGAAAACAGGTTCCTCTGGAATGGACTGACACATCTGGGGGACTCTTGGAATAATGGCACGACCCTGGAGTTCCTCTCGCCTTTCCTGTGGAAAGCGCCTCCTCTTGAGATGCGACGTGAACGCCGGGAATTCTTTCCCTACGAAACAGGGAAAGGATCCCTCATCTTGAGCTAGGAGGCGGAAACGGGGCTCCCCTGGATGTGTGCGGGACCCTCTTGCTTCCTCTCGAGTGGAGACGGGTATGTCGGGGAACTTCTTGAGTTGCAGCAAGGGTGTGAAGGACCCTTTGGAAGTTCCAGTGGTTAGATGTGATTAGCCTAGAGAAGCCTCAGCGGAAATGGGTCTCATCTCGCCTGGAGGGCAAAACCTCCTGGATTTTCTCGAGTTGCGGCAGGTACTCTCGACTTACGACGGGGACCTCAGGGACCCGCTCTGCTGGCCTCAGGAAAGGCCAGCCCCATGCGAGATCCTCGGGGGCCTCTCGGGATTCCTCTCCCGTCGATGCCGGGGCCTAAGACCTTGTGTGGAGTCGGGGCCGGAACCTGAGGATTCCTCTCCAGTGCTGACATGGATCTTGGGGTACTTCTGGAGTCTCCCCAGGGGAGTCAGTCCTCGTCTCGAATGCGGGCATGCACTTGCGCTTTCCTCCAGTGCGGAAGCAGCAGTGTCACGCAGTCCGCAGGGTGGATCAAACGATCTATGGTTTTCCCTCGAGTCTTTCCCACGAGGCTTTCCCACGAGGCTTTCCCACAGGGCTGTCCCACGTGCACACGTGGTGGGAGTCGATCCTCGGCTTGAACGTCAAGGCAGTGCAGGGAAAACAGGTTCCTCTGGAATGGACTGACACATCTGGGGGACTCTTGGAATGGTGGCACGACCCTGGAGTTCCTCTCGCCTTTCCTGTGGAGAGCGCCTCCTCTTGAGATGCGACGGGAACGCCGGGAATTCTTTCCCGAAGAAACAGGGAAAGCATCCCTCATCTCGAGCTAGGAGGCGGAAACGGGGCTCCCCTGGATGTGTGCGGGACCCTCGTGCTTCCTCTCGAGTGGAGACGGCTAAGTCGGGGAACTTCTTGAGTTGCAGCAAGGGTGTGAAGGACCCTTTGGAAGTTCCAGTGGTTAGATGTGATTAGCCTCGAGAAGCCTCAGCGGAAATGGGCCTCATCTCGCCTGGAGGGCAATACCTCCTGGATTTTCTCGAGTTGCGGCAGGTGCTCTCGACTTACGACGGGGACCTCAGGGACCCGCTCTGCTGGCCTCAGGAAAGGCCAGTCCCCATGCGAGTTCCTCGGGGGCCTCTCGGGATTCCTCTCCCGTTGATGCCGGGGCCTAAGACCTTGTGTGGAGTCGGGGCTGGAACCTGAGGATTCCTCTCCAGTGCTGACATGGATCTTGGGGTCCTTCTGGAGTCTCCCCAGGGGAGTCAGTGCTCGTCTCGAATGCGGGCATGCACTTGCGCTTTCCTCCGGAGCGGTAGCAGCAGTGTCACACATTCCGCCGCGTGGATCAAAGGATCTATGGTTTTCCCTCGAGTCTTTCCCACGAGGCTTTCCCACGAGGCTTTCCCACAGGGCTGTCCCACGTGCACTCGTGGTTGGAGTCGATCCTCGGCTTGAACGTCAAGGAAGTGCAGGGAAAACAGGTTCCTCTGGAATGGACTGACACATCTGGGGGACTCTTGGAATGGTGGCACGACCCTGGAGTTCCTCTCCCCTTTCCTGTGGAGAACGCCACCTCTTGAGATGCGACGTGAACGCCGGGAATTCTTTCCCTACGAAACAGGGAAAGGATCCGTCATCTCGAGCTAGGAGGCAGAAACGGGGCTCCCCTGGATGTGTGCGGGACCCTCGTGCTTCCTCTCGAGTGGAGACGGGTATTTCGGGGAACTTCTTGAGTTGCAGCAAGGGTGTGAAGGACCCTTTGGACGTTCCAGTGGTTAGATGTGATTAGCCTGGAGAAGCCTCAGCGGAAATGGGTCTCATCTCGCCTGGAGTGCAAAACCTCCTGGATTTTCTCGAGTTGCGGCAGGTGCTCTCGACTTACGACGGGGACCTCAGGGACCCGCTCTGCTGGCCTCAGGAAAGGCCAGTCCCCATGCGAGTTCCTCGGGGGCCTCTCGGGATTCCTCTCCCGTCGATGCCGGGGCCTAAGACCTTGTGTGGAATCGGGGCTGGAACCTGAGGATTCCTCTCCAGTGCTGACATGGATTTTGGGGTACTTCTGGAGTCTCCCCAGGGGAGTCAGTGCTCGTCTCCAATGCGGGCATGCACTTGCGCTTTCCTCCGGAGCGGTAGCAGCAGTGTCACACATTCCGCCGAGTGGATAAAAGGATCTATGGTTTTCCCTCGAGTCTTTCCCTCGAGGCTTTCCCACGAGGCTTTCCCACAGGGCTGTCCCACGTGCACACGTGGTGGGAGTGGATCCTCGGTTTCAACGTCAAGGCAGTGCAGGGAAAACAGGTTCCTCTGGAATGGACTGACACATCTGGGGGACTCTTGGAATGTTGGCACGACCCTGGAGTTCCTCTCGCCTTTCCTGTGGAGAGCGCCTCCTCTTGAGATGCGACGGGAACGCCGGGAATTCTTTCCCTACGAAACAGGGAAAGAATCCCTCATCTCGAGCTAGGTGGCGGGAACGGGGCTCCCCTGGATGTGTGCGGGACCCTCGTGCTTCCTCTCGGTGGAGACGGGTATGTCGGGGAACTTCGTGATTTGCAGCAAGGGTGTGAAGGACCCTTTGGAAGTTCCAGTGGTTAGATGTGATTAGCCTCGAGAAGCCTCAGCGGAAATGGGCCTCATCTCGCCTGGAGGGCAAAACCTCCTGGATTTTCTCGAGTTGCGGCAGGTGCTCTCGACTTACGACAGGGACCTCAGGGACCCGCTCTGCTGGCCTCAGGAAAGGCCAGTCCCCATGCGAGTTCCTCGGGGGCCTCTCGGGATTCCTCTCCCGTCGATGCCGGGGCCTAAGACCTTGTGTGGAGTCGGGGCCGGAACCTGAGGATTCCTCTCCAGTGCTGACATGGATCTTGGGGTACTTCTGGAGTCTCCCCAGGGGAGTCAGTCCTCGTCTCCAATGCGGGCATGCACTTGCGCTTTCCTCCAGAGCGGTAGCAGCATTGTCACGCTGTCCGCCGCGTGGATCAAAGGATCTATGCTTTTCCCTCGAGTCTTTCCCACGAGGCTTTCCCACGAGGCTTTCCCACAGTGCTGTCCCACGTGCACACGTGGTGGGAGTCGATCCTCGGCTTGAACGTCAAGGCAGTGCAGGGAAAACAGGTTCCTCTGGAATGGACTGACTCATCTGGGGGACTCTTGGAATGGTGGCACGACCCTGGAGTTCCTCTCGCCTTTCCTGTGGAGAGCGCCTCCTCTTGAGATGCGACGGGAACGCCGGGAATTCTTTCCCTACGAAACAGGGAAAGGATCCCTCATCTCGAGCTAGGAGGCGGAAACGGGGCTCCCCTGGATGTGTGCGGGACCCCACGTGCTTCCTCTCGAGTGGAGACGGGTATGTCGGGGAACTTCTTGAGTTGCAGCAAGGGTGTGAAGGACCCTTTGGAAGTTCCAGTGGTTAGACGTGATTAGCCTCGAGAAGCCTCAGAGGAAATGGGCCTCATCTCGCCTGGAGGGCAAAACCTCCTGGATTTTCTCGAGTTGCGGCAGGTGCTCTCGACTTACGACGGGGACCTCAGGGACCCCCTCTGGTGGCCTCAGGAAAGCCCAGTCCCCAGGCGAGTTCCTCGGGGGCCTCTCGGGATTCCTCTCCCGTCGATGCCGGGGCCTAAGACCTTGTGTGGAGTCGGGGCTGGAACCTGAGTATTCCTCTCCAGTGCTGACATGGATCTTGGGGTACTTCTGGAGTCTCCCCAGGGGAGTCAGTCCTCGTCTAGAATGCGGGCATGCAGTTGCGCTTTCCTCCAGAGCAGTAGCATCAGTGTCACGCAGTCCCCCGCGTGGATCAATGGATCTATGGTTTTCCCTCGAGTCTTTCCAACGAGGATTTCCCACGAGGCTTTCCCACAGGGCTGTCACACGTGCACACGTGGTGGGAGTCGATCCTCGGCTTGAACGTCAAGGCAGTGCAGGGAAAACAGGTTCCTCTGTCAATGGACTGACACATCTGGGGGACTCTTGGAATGGTGGCACGACCCTGGAGTTCCTCTCGCCTTTCCTGTGGAGAGCGCCTCCTCTTGAGAAGCGACGGGAACGCCGGGAATTCTTTCCCTACGAAACAGGGAAAGGATCCCTCATCTCGAGCTAGGAGGCGGAAACGGGGCTCCCCTGGATGTGTGCGGGACCCTCGTACTTCCTCTCGAGTGGAGACGGGTATGTCGGGGAACTTGTTGAGTTGCAGGAAGGGTGTGAAGGACCCTTTGGAAGTTCCAGTGGTTAATGTGATTAGCCTCGAGAAGCCTCAGCGGAAATGGGCCTCATCTCGCCTGGAGGGCAAAACCTCCTGGATTTTCTCGAGTTGCGGCAGGTGCTCTCGACTTACGACGGGGACCTCAGGGAACCGCTCTGGTGGCCTCAGGAAAGGCCAGTCCCCATGCGAGTTCCTCGGGGGCCTCTCGGGATTCCTCTCCCTTCGATGCCGGGGCCTAAGACCTTGTGTGGAGTCGGGGCCGGAACCTGAGGATTCCTCTCCAGTGCTGACATGGATCTTGGGGTACTTCTGGAGTCTCCCCAGGGGAGTCAGTCCTCGTCTCGAATGCGGGCATGCATTGCGCTTTCCTCCAGAGCGGTAGCAGCAGTGTCACGCAGTCCGCCGCGTGGATCAAAGGATCTATGGTTTTCCTTCGAGTCTTTCCCACGAGACTTTCCCACGAGGCTTTCCCACATGGCTGTCCCACGTGCACACGTGGTGGGAGTCGATCCTCGACTTGAACGTCAAGGCAGTGCAGGGAAAACAGGTTCCTCTGGAATGGACTGACTCATCTGGGGGACTCTTGGAATGGTGGCACGACCCTGGAGTTCCTCTCGCCTTTCCTGTGGAGAGCGCCTCCTCTTGAGATGCGACGGGAACGCCGGGAATTCTTTCCCTACGAAACAGGGAAAGGATCCCTCATCTCGAGCTAGGAGGCGGAAACGGGGCTCCCCTGGATGTGTGCGGGACCCCACGTGCTTCCTCTCGAGTGGAGACGGGTATGTCGGGGAACTTCTTGAGTTGCAGCAAGGGTGTGAAGGACCCTTTGGAAGTTCCAGTGGTTAGACGTGATTAGCCTCGAGAAGCCTCAGCGGAAATGGGCCTCATCTCGCCTGGAGGGCAAAACGTCCTGGATTTTCTCGAGTTGCGGCAGGTGCTCTCGACTTACGACGGGGACCTCAGGGAACTGCTCTGGTGGCCTCAGGAAAGGCCAGTCCCCATGCGAGTTCCTCGGGGGCGTCTCGGGATTCCTCTCCCGTCGATGCCGGGGCCTAAGACCTTGTGTGGAGTCGGGGCCGGAACCTGAGGATTCCTCTCCAGTGCTGACATGGATCTTGGGGTACTTCTGGAGTCTCCATAGGGGAGTCAGTCCTCGTCTCGAATGCGGGCATGCACTTGCGCTTTCCTCCAGAGCGGTAGCAGCAGTGTCACGCAGTCCGCCGCGTGGATCAAAGGATCTATGGTTTTCCCTCGAGTCTTTCCCACGAGGCTTTCCCACGAGGCTTTCCCACAGGGCTCTCCCACGTGCACACGTGGTGGGAGTCGATCCTCGGCTTGAACGTCAAGGCAGTGCAGGGAAAACAGTTTCCTCTGGAATGGACTGACACATCTGGGGGACTCTTGGAATGGTGGAACGACCCTGGAGTTCCTCTCGCCTTTCCTGTGGAGAGCGCCTCCTCTTGAGATGCGACGGGAACGCCGGGAATTCTTTCCCTACGAAACAGGGAAAGGATCCCTCATCTCGAGCTAGGAGGCGGAAACGGGGCTCCCCTGGATGTGTGCGGGACGCACGTGCTTCCCTCGGGTGGAGACGGGTATGTCGGGGAACTTCTTGAGTTGCAGCAAGGCTGTGAAGGACCCTTTGGAAGTTCCAGTGGTTAGAAGTGATTGGCCTCGAGAAGCCTCAGCGGAAATGGGCCTCATCTCGCCTGGAGGGCAAAACCTCCTGGATTTTCTCGAGTTGCGGCAGGTGCTCTCGACTTACGACGGGGACCTCAGGGACCCGCTCTGGTGGCCTCAGGAAAGGCCAGTCCCCATGCGAGTTCCTCGGGGGCCTCTCGGGATTCCTCTCCCGTCGATGCCGGGGCCTAAGACCTTGTGTGGAGTCGGGGCCGAAACCTGAGGATTCCTCTCCAGTGCTGACATGGATCTTGGGGTACTTCTGGAGTCTCCCCAGGGGAGTCAGTCTTCGTCTCGAATGCGGGCATGCACTTGCGCTTTCCTTCAGAGCGGTAGCAGCAGTGTCACGCAGTCCGTCGCGTAGATCAAAGGATCTATGGTTTTCCCTCGAGTCTTTCCCACGAGGCTTTCCCGCGAGGCTTTCCCACAGGGCTGTCCCACGTGCACACGTGGTGGGAGTCGATCCTCGGCTTGAACGTCAAGGCAGTGCAGGGAAAACAGGTTCCTCTGGAATGGACTGACACATCTGGGGGACTCTTGGAATGGTGGAACGACCCTGGAGTTCCTCTCGCCTTTCCTGTGGAGAGCGCCTCCTCTTGAGATGCGACGGGAACGCCGGGAATTCTTTCCCTACGAAACAGGGAAAGGATCCCTCATCTCGAGGTAGGAGGCGGAAACGGGGCTCCCCTGGATGTGTGCGGGACCCCACGTGCTTCCTCTCGAGTGAAGACGGGTATGTCGGGGAACTTCTTGAGTTGCAGCAAGGGTGTGAAGGACCCTTTGGAAGTTCCAGTGGTTAGATGTGATTGGCCTCGAGAAGCCTCAGCGGAAATGGGCCTCATCTCGCCTGGAGGGCAAAACCTCCTGGATTTTCTCGAGTTGCGGCAGGTGCTCTCGACTTACGACGGGGACCTCAGGGAACCGCTCTGGTGGCCTCAGGAAAGGCCAGTCCCCATGCGAGTTCCTCGGGGGCCTCTCAGGATTCCTCTCCCGTCGATGCCGGGGCCTAAGACCTTGTGTTGAGTCGGGGCCGGAACCTGAGGATTCCTCTCCAGTGCTGACATGGATCTTGGGGTACTTCTGGAGTCTCCCCAGGGGAGTCAGTCCTCGTCTCGAATGCGGGCATGCATTGCGCTTTCCTCCAGAGCGG
Source organism: Ovis canadensis (assembly GCF_042477335.2). Lineage (NCBI taxonomy): Eukaryota > Metazoa > Chordata > Mammalia > Artiodactyla > Bovidae > Ovis > Ovis canadensis. The sequence continues at coordinate 9,448,005 of NC_091252.1, forward strand.
TAGCAGCAGTGTTACGCAGTCCGCCGCGTGGATCAAAGGATCTATGGTTTTCCCTCGAGTCTTTCCCACGAGGCTTTCCCACGAGGCTTTCCCACAGGGCTGTCCCACGTGCACACGTGGTGGGAGTCGATCCTCGGCTTGAACGTCAAGGCAGTGCAGGGAAAACAGTTTCCTCTGGAATGGACTGACACATCTGGGGGACTCTTGGAATGGTGGAACGACCCTGGAGTTCCTCTCGCCTTTCCTGTGGAGAGCGCCTCCTCTTGAGATGCGACGGGAACGCCGGGAATTCTTTCCTACGAAACAGGGAAAGGATCCCTCATCTCGAGCTAGGAGGCGGAAACGGGGCTCCCCTGGATGTGTGCGGGACGCACGTGCTTCCTCTCGAGTGGAGACGGGTATGTCGGGGAACTTCTTGAGTTGCAGCAAGGGTGTGAAGGACCCTTTGGAAGTTCCAGTGGTTAGATGTCATTGGCCTCGAGAAGCCTCAGCGGAAATGGGCATCATCTCGCCTGGAGGGCAAAACCTCCTGGATTTTCTAGAGTTGCGGCAGGTGCTCTCGACTTACGACGGGGACCTCAGGGAACCGCTCTGGTGGCCTCAGGAAAGGCCAGTCCCCATGCGAGTTCCTCGGGGGCGTCTCGGGATTCCTCTCCCGTCGATGCCGGGGCCTAAGACCTTGTGTGGAGTCGGGGCCGGAACCTGAGGATTCCTCTCCAGTGCTGACATAGATCTTGGGGTACTTCTGGAGTCTCCCCAGGGGAGTCAGTCCTCGTCTCGAATGCGGGCATGCACTTGCGCTTTCCTCCAGAGCGGTAGCAGCAGTGTCACGCAGTCCGCCGCGTGGATCAAAGGATCTATGGTTTTCCCTCGAGTCTTTCCCACGAGGCTTTCCCACGAGGCTTTCCCACAGGGCTGTCCCACGTGCACACGTGGTGGGAGTCGATCCTCGGCTTGAACGTCAAGGCAGTGCAGGGAAAACAGTTTCCTCTGGAATGGACTGACACATCTGGGGGACTCTTGGAATGGTGGAACGACCCTGGAGTTCCTCTCGCCTTTCCTGTGGAGAGCGCCTCCTCTTGAGATGCGACGGGAACGCCGGGAATTCTTTCCTACGAAACAGGGAAAGGATCCCTCATCTCGAGCTAGGAGGCGGAAACGGGGCTCCCCTGGATGTGTGCGGGACGCACGTGCTTCCTCTCGAGTGGAGACGGGTATGTCGGGGAACTTCTTGAGTTGCAGCAAGGGTGTGAAGGACCCTTTGGAAGTTCCAGTGGTTAGATGTCATTGGCCTCGAGAAGCCTCAGCGGAAATGGGCATCATCTCGCCTGGAGGGCAAAACCTCCTGGATTTTCTAGAGTTGCGGCAGGTGCTCTCGACTTACGACGGGGACCTCAGGGAACCGCTCTGGTGGCCTCAGGAAAGGCCAGTCCCCATGCGAGTTCCTCGGGGGCGTCTCGGGATTCCTCTCCCGTCGATGCCGGGGCCTAAGACCTTGTGTGGAGTCGGGGCCGGAACCTGAGGATTCCTCTCCAGTGCTGACATGGATCTTGGGGTACTTCTGGAGTCTCCCCAGGGGAGTCAGTCCTCGTCTCGAATGCGGGCATGCACTTGCGCTTTCCTCCAGAGCGGTAGCAGCAGTGTCACGCAGTCCGCCGCGTGGATCAAAGGATCTATGGTTTCCCTCGAGTCTTTCCCACGAGGCTTTCCCACGAGGCTTTCCCACAGGGCTGTCCCACGTGCACACGTGGTGGGACTCGATCCTCGGCTTGAACGTCAAGGCAGTGCAGGGAAAACAGGTTCCTCTGGAATGGACTGACACATCTGGGGGACTCTTGGAATGGTGGAACGACCCTGGAGTTCCTCTCGCCTTTCCTGTGGAGAGCGCCTCCTCTTGAGATGCGACGGGAACACCGGGAATTCTTTCCCTACGAAACAGGGAAACGATCCCTCATCTCGAGCTAGGAGGCGGAAACGGGGCTCCCCTGGATGTGTGCGGGACGCACGTGCTTCCTCTCGAGTGGAGACGGGTATGTCGGGGAACTTCTTGAGTTGCAGCAAGGGTGTGAAGGACCCTTTGGAAGTTCCAGTAATTAGACGTGATTAGCCTCGAGAAGCCTCAGCGGAAATGGGCCTCATCTCGCCTGGAGGGCAAAACCTCCTGGATTTTCTCGAGTTGCGGCAGGTGCTCTCGACTTACGATGGGGACCTCAGGGACCCGCTCTGGTGGCCTCAGGAAAGGCCAGTCCCCATGCGAGTTCCTCGGGGGCCTCTCGGGATTCCTCTCCCGTCGATGCCGGGGCCTAAGACCTTGTGTGGAGTCGGGGCCGGAACCTGAGGATTCCTCTCCAGTGCTGACATGGATCTTGGGGTACTTCTGGAGTCTCCCCAGGGGAGTCAGTCCTCGTCTCGAATGCGGGCATGCATTGCGCTTTCCTCCAGAGCGGTAGCAGCAGTGTCACGCAGTCCGCCGTGTGGATCAAAGGATGTTTGGTTTTCCCTCGAGTCTTTCCCACGAGGCTTTCCCACGAGGCTTTCCCACAGGGCTGTCCCACGTGCACACGTGGTGGGAATCGATCCTCGGCTTGAACGTCAAGGCAGTGCAAGGAAAACAGGTTCCTCTGGAATGGACTGACTCATCTGGGGGACTCTTGGAATGGTGGAACGACCCTGGAGTTCCTCTCGCCTTTCCTGTGGAGAGCGCCTCCTCTTGAGATGCGACGGGAACGCCGGGAATTCTTTCCCTACGAAACAGGGAAAGGATCCCTCATCTCGAGCTAGGAGGCGGAAACGGGGCTCCCCTGGATGTGTGCGGGACCCCACGTGCTTCCTCTCGAGTGGAGACGGGTATGTCGGGGAACTTCTTGAGTTGCAGCAAGGGTGTGAAGGACCCTTTGGAAGTTCCAGTGGTTAGATGTGATTGGCCTCGAGAAGCCTCAGCGGAAATGGGCCTCATCTCGCCTGGAGGGCAAAATCTCCTGGATTTTCTCTAGTTGTGGCAGGTGCTCTCGACTTACGACGGGGACCTCAGGGACCCGCTCTGGTGGCCTCAGGAAAGGCCAGTCGCCATGCGAGTTCCTCGGGGGCCTCTCGGGATTCCTCTCCCGTCGATGCCGGGGCCTAAGACCTTGTGTGGAGTCGGGGCCGAAACCTGAGGATTCCTCTCCAGTGCTGACATGGATCTTGGGGTACTTCTGGAGTCTCCCCAGGGGAATCAGTTCTCATCTCAAATGCGGGCGTGCACTTGCCCTTTCCTCCAGAGCGGTACCAGCAGTGTCACGCACTCCGCCGCGTGGATCAAAGGATCTATGGTTTTCCCTCGAGTCTTTCCCACGAGGCTTTCCCACGAGGCTTTCCCACAGGGCTGTCCCACGTGCACACGTGGTGGGAGTCGATCCTCGGCTTGAACGTCAAGGCAGTGCTGGGAAAACAGGTTCCTCTGGAATGGACTGACACATATGGGGGACTCTTGGAATGGTGGCACGACCCTGGAGTTCCTCTCGCCTTTCCTGTGGAGAGCGCCTCCTCTTGAGATGCGACGGGAAAGCCGGGAATTCTTTCCCTACGAAACAGGGAAAGGATCCCTCATCTCGAGCTAGGAGGCGGAAACGGGGCTCCCCTGGATGTGTGCGGGACCCCACGTGCTTCCTCTCGAGTGCAGACGGGTATGTCGGGGAACTTCTTGAGTTGCAGCAAGGGTGTGAAGGACCCTTTGGAAGTTCCAGTGGTTAGATGTGATTGGCCTCGAGAAGCCTCAGCGGAAATGGGCCTCATCTCGCCTGGAGGGCAAAACCTCCTGGATTTTCTCGAGTTGCGGTAGGTGCTCTCGACTTACGACGGGGACCTCAGGGACCCGCTCTGGTGGCCTCAGGAAAGGCCAGTCCCCATGCGAGTTCCTCGGGGGCCTCTCGGGATTCGTCTCCCGTCGATGCCGAGGCCTAAGACCTTGTGTGGAGTCGGGGCGGAACCTGAGGATTCCTCTCCAGTGCTGACATGGATCTTGGGGTACTTCTGGAGTCTCCCCAGGGGAGTCAGTCCTCGTCTCGAATGCGCGCATGCACTTGCGCTTTCCTCCAGAGCGGTAGCATCAGTGTCACGCAATCCGCCACGTGGATTCAAGGATCTATGGTTTTCCCTCGAGTCTTTCCCACGAGGCTTTCCCACGAGGCTTTCCCACAGGGCTATCCCACGTGCACACGTGGTGGGAGTCGATCCTCGGCTTGAACGTCAAGGCAGTGCAGGGAAAACAGGTTCCTCTGGAATGGACTGACACATCTGGGGGACTCTTGGAATGGTGGCACGACCCTGGAGTTCCTCTCGCCTTTCCTGTGGAGAGCGCCTCCTCTTGAGATGCGACGGGAACGCCGGGAATTCTTTCCCTACGAAACAGGGAAAGGATCCCTCATCTCGAGCTAGGAGGCGGAAACGGGGCTCCCCTGGATGTGTGCGGGACCCCACGTGCTTCCTCTCGAGTGGAGACGGGTATGTCGGGGAACTTCTTGACTTGCAGCAATGGTGTGAAGGAAGCTTTGGAAGTTCCAGTGGTTAGACGTGATTGGCCTCGAGAAGCTTCACCGGAAATGGGCCTCATCTCGCCTGGAGGGCAAAACCTCCTGGATTTTCTCGAGTTGCGGCAGGTGCTCTCGATTTACGACGGGGACCTCAGGGACCCGCTCTGGTGGCCTCAGGAAAGGCCAGTCCCCATGCGAGTACCTCGGGGGCCTCTCGGGATTCCTCTCCCGTCGATGCCGAGGCCTAAGACCTTGTGTGGAGTCGGGGCCGGAACCTGAGGATTCCTCTCCAGTGCTGACATGGATCTTGGGGTACTTCTGGAGTCTCCCCAGGGGAGTCAGTCCTCGTCTCGAATGCGGGCATGCACTTGCGCTTTCCTCCAGAGCGGTAGCAGCATTGTCACGCAGTCCGCCGCGTGGATCAAAGTATCTATGGTTTTCCCTCGAGTCTTTCCCACGAGGCTTTCCCACGAGGCTTTCCCACGGGGCTGTCCCACGTGCACACGTGGTGGAACTCGATCCTCGGCTTGAACGTCAAGGCAGTGCAGGGAAAACAGGTTCCTCTGGAATGGACTGACACATCTGGGGGACTCTTGGAATGGTGTCACGACCCTGGAGTTCCTCTCGCCTTTCCTGTGGAGAGCGCCTCCTCTTGAGATGCGACGGGAACGCCGGGAATTCTTTCCCTACGAAACAGGGAAAGGATCCCTCATCTCGAGCTAGGAGGCGGAAACGGGGCTCCCCTGGATGTGTGCGGGACACCACGTGCTTCCTCTCGAGTGCAGACGGGTATGTCGGGGAACTTCTTGAGTTGCAGCAAGGGTGTGAAGGACCCTTTGGAAGTTCCAGTGGTTAGATGTGATTGGCCTCGAGAAGCCTCAGCGGAAATGGGCCTCATCTCGCCTGGAGGGCAAAACTCCTGGATTTTCTCGAGTTGCGGCAGGTGCTCTCGACTTACGACGGGGACCTCAGGGACCCGCTCTGGTGGCCTCAGGAAAGGCCAGTCCCCATGCGAGTTCCTCGGGGGCCTCTCGGGATTCCTCTCCCGTCGATGCCGGGGCTTAAGACCTTGTGTGGTGTCGGGGCGGGAACCTGAGGATTCCTCTCCAGTGCTGACATGGATCTTGGGGTACTTCTGGAGTCTCCCCAGGGGAGTCAGTCCTCGTCTCGAATGCGGGCATGCACTTGCGCTTTCCTCCAGAGCGGTAGCAGCAGTGTCACGTAGTCCGCCGCGTGGATCAAAGGATCTATGGTTTTCCCTCGAGTCTTTCCCAGGAGGCTTTCCCACGAGGCTTTCCCACAGGGCTGTCCCACGTGCACACGTGGTGGGAGTCGATCCTCGGCTTGAACGTCAAGGCAGTGCAGGGAAAACAGGTTCCTCTGGAATGGACTGACACATATGGGAGACTCTTGGAATGGTGTCACGACCCTGGAGTTCCTCTCGCCTTTCCTGTGGAGAGCGCCTCCTCTTGAGATGCGACGGGAACGCCGGGAATTCTTTCCCTACGAAACAGGGAAAGGATCCCTCATCTCGAGATAGGAGGCGGAAACGGGGCTCCCCTGGATGTGTGCGGGACCCCACGTGCTTCCTCTCGAGTGCAGACGGGTATGTCGGGGAACTTCTTGAGTTGCAGCAAGGTTGTGAAGGACCCTTTGGAAGTTCAAGTGGTTAGATGTGATTAGCCTCGAGAAGCGTCAGCGGAAATGGGCCTCATCTCGGCTGGAGGGCAAAACCTCCTGGATTTTCTCGAGTTGCGGCAGGTGCTCTCGACTTACGACGAGGACCTCAGGGACCCGCTCTGGTGGCCTCAGGAAAGGCCAGTACCCATGCGAGTTCCTCTGGGGATTCCTCTCCCGTCGATGCCGGGGCCTAAGACCTTGTGTGGAGTCGGGGCCGGAACCTGAGGATTCCTCTCCAGTGCTGACATGGATCTTGGGGTACTTCTGGAGTCTCCCCAGGGGAGTCAGTCCTCGTCTCGAATGCGGGCATGCACTTGCGCTTTCCTCCAGAGCGGTAGCAGCAGTGTCACGCAGTCCGCCGCGTGGAGCAAAGGATCTATGGTTTTCCCTCGAGTCTTTCCCACGAGGCTTTCCCACGAGGCTTTCCCACAGGGCTGTCCCACGTGCACACGTGGTGGGAGTCGATCCTCGGCTTGAACGTCAAGGCAGTGCAGGGAAAACAGGTTCCTCTGGAATGGACTGACACATCTGGGGGACTCTTGGAATGGTGGCACGACCCTGGAGTTCCTCTCGCCTTTCCTGTGGAGAGCGCCTCCTCTTGAGATGCGACGGGAACGCCGGGAATTCTTTCCCTACGAAACAGGGAAAGGATCCCTCATCTCGAGCTAGGAGGCGGAAACGGGGCTCCCCTGGATGTGTGCGGGACCCACGGGCTTCCTCTCGAGTGCAGACGGGTATGTCGGGGAACTTTTTGAGTTGCAGCAAGGGTGTGAAGAACCCTGTGTAAGTTCCAGTGGTTAGACGTGATTAGCCTCGAGAAGCCTCAGCGGAAATGGGCCTCATCTCGCCTGGAGGGCAAAACCTCCTGGATTTTCTCGTGTTGCGGCAGGTGCTCTCGACTTACGACGGGGACCTCAGGGACCCGTTCTGGTGGCCTCAGGAAAGGCCAGTCCCCATGCGAGTTCCTCGGGGGCCTCGCGGGATTCCTCTCCCGTCGATGCCGGGGCCTAAGACCTTGTGTGGAGTCTGGGCCGGAACCTGAGGTTACCTCTCCAGTGCTGACATGGATCTTGGGGTACTTCTGGAGTCTCCCCAGGGGAGTCAGTCCTCGTCTCGAATGCGGGCATGCACTTGCGCTTTCCTCCAGAGCGGTAGCAGCACTGTCACGCAGTCAACCGCGTGGATCAAAGGATCTATGGTTTTCCCTCGAGTCTTTCCCACAAGGCTTTCCCACGAGGCTTTCCCACAGGGCTGTCCCACGTGCACACGTGGTGGGAGTCGATCCTCGGCTTGAACGTCAAGGCAGTGCAGGGAAAACAGGTTCCTCTGGAATGGACTGACACATCTGGGGGACTCTTGGAATGGTGGCATGACCCTGGAGTTCCTCACGCCTTTCCTGTGGAGAGCGCCTCCTCTTAAGATGCGACGGGAACGCCGGGAATTCTTTCCCTACGAAACAGGGAAAGGATCCCTCATCTCGAGCTAGGAGGCGGAAACGGGGCTCCCCTGGATGTGTGCGGGACCAACGTGCTTCCTCTCGAGTTCAGACGGGTATGTCGGGGAACTTCTTGAGTTGCAGCAAGGGTGTGAAGGACACTTTGGAAGTTCCAGTGGTTAGACGTGATTAGCCTCGAGAAGCCTCAGCGGAAATGGGCCTCATCTCGCCTGGAGGGCAAAACCTACTGGATGTTCTCGAGTTGCGGCAGGTGCTCTCGACTTACGACGGGGACCTCAGGGAACCGCTCTGGTGGCCTCAGGAAAGGCCAGTCCCCATGCGAGTTCCTCGGGGGCCTCTCGGGATTCCTCTCCCGTCGATGCCGGGGCCTAAGACCTTGTGTGGAGTCGGGGCCGGAACCTGAGGATTCCTCTCCAGTGCTGACATGGATCTTGAGGTACTTCTGGAGTCTCCCCAGGGGAGTCAGTCCTCGTCTCGAATGCGGGGATGCATTGCGCTTTCCTCCAGAGCGGTAGCAGCAGTGTCACGCAGTCCGCCGCGTGGATCAAAGGATGTTTGGTTTTCCCTCGAGTCTTTCCCACGAGGCTTTCCCACGAGGCTTTCCCACAGGGCTGTCCCACGTGCACACGTGGTGGGAGTCGATCCTCGGCTTGAACGTCAAGGCAGTGCAGGGAAAACAGGTTCCTCTGGGATGGACTGACACATCTGGGGGACTCTTGGAATGGTGTCGCGACCGTGGAGTTCCTCTCGCCTTTCCTGTGGAGAGCGCCTCCTCTTGAGATGCGACGGGAACGCCGGGAATTCTTTCCCTACGAAACAGGGAAAGGATCCCTCATCTCGAGCTAGGAGGCGGAAACGGGGCTCCCCTGGATGTGTGCGGGACCCCACGTACTTCCTCTCGATTGGAGACGGGTATGTCGGGGAACATCTTGAGTTGCAGCAAGGGTGTGAAGGACCCTTTGGAAGTTCCAGTGGTTAGATGTGATTGGCCTCGAGAAGCCTCAGCGGAAATGGGCCTCATCTCGCCTGGAGGGCAAAACCTCCTGGATTTTCTCGAGTTGCGGCAGGTGCTCTCGACTTACGACGGGGTCCTCAGGGAACCGCTCTGGTGGCCTCAGGAAAGGCCAGTCCCCATGCGAGTTCCTCGGGGGCCTCTCGGGATTCCTCTCCCGTCGATGCCGGAGCCTAAGACCTTGTGTGGAGTCGGGGCCGGAACCTGAGTATTCCTCTCCAGTGCTGACATGGATCTTGGGGAACTTCTGGAGTCTCCCAAGGGGACTCAGTCCTCGTCTCGAATGCGGGCATGCATTGCGATTTCCTCCAGAGCGGTAGCAGCAGTGTCACGCAGTCCGCCGCGTGGATCAAAGGATCTATGCTTTTCCCTCGAGTCTTTCCCACGAGGCTTTCCCACGAGGCTTTCCCACAGGGCTGTCCCACGTGCACACGTGGTGGGAGTTGATCCTCGGCTTGAACGTCAAGGCAGTGCAGGGAAAACAGGTTCCTCTGGAATGGACTGACTCATCTGGGGGACTCTTGGAATGGTGGCACGACCCTGGAGTTCCTCTCGCCTTTCCTGTGGAGAGCGCCTCCTCTTGAGATGCGACGGGAACGCTGGGAATTCTTTCCCTACGAAACAGGGAAAGGATCCCTCATCTCGAGATAGGAGGCGGAAACGGGGCTCCCCTGGATGTGTGCGGGACCCCACGTGCTTCCTCTCGAGTGGAGACGGGTATGTCGGGGAACTTCTTGAGTTGCAGCAAGGGTGTGAAGGACCCTTTGGAAGTTCCAGTGGTTAGACGTGATTAGCCTCGAGAAGCCTCAGCGGAAATGGGCCTCATCTCGCCTGGAGGGCAAAACCTCCTGGATTTTCTCGAGTTTAGGCAGGTGCTCTCGACTTACGACGGGGACCTCAGGGAACCGCTCTGGTGGCCTCAGGAAAGGCCAGACCCCATGCGAGTTCCTCGGGGCGTCTCGGGATTCCTCTCCCGTCGATGTCGGGGCCTAAGACCTTGTGTGGAGTCGGGGCCGGAACCTGAGGATTCCTCTCCAGTGCTGACATGGATCTTGGGGTACTTCTGGAGTCTCCCCAGGGGAGTCAGTCCTCGTCTCGAATGCGGGCATGCATTGCGCTTTCCTCCAGAGCGGTAGCAGCAGTGTCACGCAGTCCGCCGCGTGGATCAAAGGATCTATGGTTTTCCCTCGAGTCTTTCCCACGAGGCTTTCCCACGTGGCTTTCCCACAGGGCTGTCCCACGTGCACACGTGGTGGGAGTCGATCCTCGGCTTGAACGTCAAGGCAGTGCAGGGAAAACAGGTTCCTCTGGAATGGACTGACACATCTGGGGGACTCTTGGAATGGTGGCACGACCCTGGATTTCCTCTCGCCTTTCCTGTGGAGAGCGCCTCCTCTTGAGATGCGACGGGAACGCCGGGAATTCTTTCCCTACGAAACAGGGAAAGGATCCCTCATCTCGAGCTAGGAGGCGGAAACGGGGCTCCCCTGGATGTGTGCGGGACCCACGTGCTTCCTCTCGAGTGGAGACGGGTATGTCGGGGAATTTCTTGAGTTGCAGCAAGGGTGTGAAGGACCCTTTGGAAGTTCCAGTGGTTAGACGTGATTAGCCTCGAGAAGCCTCAGCGGAAAAGGGCCTCATCTCGCCTGGAGGGCAAAACCTCCTGGATTTTCTCGAGTTGCGGCAGGTGCTCTCGACTTACGACGGGGACCTCAGGGACCCGCTCTGGTGGCCTTCGGAAAGGCCAGTCCCCATGCGAGTTCCTCGGGGGCCTCTCGGGATTCCTCTCCCGTCGATGCCGGGGCCTAAGACCTTGTGTGGAGTCGGGGCCGGAACCTGAGGATTCCTCTCCAGTGCTGACATGGATCTTGGGGTACTTCTGGAGTCTCCCCAGGGGAGTCAGTCCTCGTCTCGAATGCGGGCATGCACTTGCGCTGCCCTCCAGAGCTGTAGCAGCAGTGTCACGCAGTCCGCCGCGTGGATCAAAGGATCTATGGTTTTCCCTCGAGTCTTTCCCACTAGGCTTTCCCACGAGGCTTTCCCACAGGGCTGTCCCACGTGCACACGTGGTGGGAGTCGATCCTCGGCTTGAACGTCAAGGCAGTGCAGGGAAAACAGGTTCCTCTGGAATGGACTGACACATCTGGGGGACTCTTGGAATGGTGGCATAACCCTGGAGTTCCTCTCGCCTTTCCTGTGGAGAGCGCCTCCTCTTAAGATGCGACGGGAACGCCGGGAATTCTTTCCCTACGAAACAGGGAAAGGATCCCTCATCTCGAGCTAGGAGGCGGAAACGGGGCTCCCCTGGATGTGTGCGGGACCAACGTGCTTCCTCTCGAGTTCAGACGGGTATGTCGGGGAACTTCTTGAGTTGCAGCAAGGGTGTGAAGGACACTTTGGAAGTTCCAGTGGTTAGACGTGATTAGCCTCGAGAAGCCTCAGCGGAAATGGGCCTCATCTCGCCTGGAGGGCAAAACCTACTGGATGTTCTCGAGTTGCGGCAGGTGCTCTCGACTTACGACGGGGACCTCAGGGAACCGCTCTGGTGGCCTCAGGAAAGGCCAGTCCCCATGCGAGTTCCTCGGGGGCCTCTCGGGATTCCTCTCCCGTCGATGCCGGGGCCTAAGACCTTGTGTGGAGTCGGGGCCGGAACCTGAGGATTCCTCTCCAGTGCTGACATGGATCTTGAGGTACTTCTGGAGTCTCCCCAGGGGAGTCAGTCCTCGTCTCGAATGCGGGGATGCATTGCGCTTTCCTCCAGAGCGGTAGCAGCAGTGTCACGCAGTCCGCCGCGTGGATCAAAGGATGTTTGGTTTTCCCTCGAGTCTTTCCCACGAGGCTTTCCCACGAGGCTTTCCCACAGGGCTGTCCCACGTGCACACGTGGTGGGAGTCGATCCTCGGCTTGAACGTCAAGGCAGTGCAGGGAAAACAGGTTCCTCTGGGATGGACTGACACATCTGGGGGACTCTTGGAATGGTGTCGCGACCGTGGAGTTCCTCTCGCCTTTCCTGTGGAGAGCGCCTCCTCTTGAGATGCGACGGGAACGCCGGGAATTCTTTCCCTACGAAACAGGGAAAGGATCCCTCATCTCGAGCTAGGAGGCGGAAACGGGGCTCCCCTGGATGTGTGCGGGACCCCACGTGCTTCCTCTCGAGTGGAGACGGGTATGTCGGGGAACTTCTTGAGTTGCAGCAAGGGTGTGAAGGACCCTTTGGAAGTTCCAGTGGTTAGATGTGATTGGCCTCGAGAAGCCTCAGCGGAAATGGGCCTCATCTCGCCTGGAGGGCAAAACCTCCTGGATTTTCTCGAGTTGCGGCAGGTGCTCTCGACTTACGACGGGGTCCTCAGGGAACCGCTCTGGTGGCCTCAGGAAAGGCCAGTCCCCATGCGAGTTCCTCGGGGGCCTCTCGGGATTCCTCTCCCGTCGATGCCGGAGCCTAAGACCTTGTGTGGACTCGGGGCCGGAACCTGAGGATTCCTCTCCAGTGCTGACATGGTTCTTGGGGTACTTCTGGAGTCTCCCCAGGGGACTCAGTCCTCGTCTCGAATGCGGGCATGCACTTGCGATTTCCTCCAGAGCGGTAGCAGCAGTGTCACGCAGTCCGCCCCGTGGATCAAAGGATCTATGCTTTTCCCTCGAGTCTTTCCCACGAGGCTTTCCCACGAGGCTTTCCCACAGGGCTGTCCCACGTGCACACGTGGTGGGAGTTGATCCTCGGCTTGAACGTCAAGGCAGTGCAGGGAAAACAGGTTCCTCTGGAATGGACTGACTCATCTGGGGGACTCTTGGAATGGTGGCACGACCCTGGAGTTCCTCTCGCCTTTCCTGTGGAGAGCGCCTCCTCTTGAGATGCGACGGGAACGCCGGGAATTCTTTCCCTACGAAACAGGGAAAGGATCCCTCATCTCGAGCTAGGAGGCGGAAACGGGGCTCCCCTGGATGTGTGCGGGACCCCACGTGCTTCCTCTCGAGTGGAGACGGGTATGTCGGGGAACTTCTTGAGTTGCAGCAAGGGTGTGAAGGACCCTTTGGAAGTTCCAGTGGTTAGACGTGATTAGCCTCGAGAAGCCTCAGCGGAAATGGGCCTCATCTCGCCTGGAGGGCAAAACCTCCTGGATTTTCTCGAGTTGCGGCAGGTGCTCTCGACTTACGACGGCGACCTCAGGGAACCGCTCTGGTGGCCTCAGGAAAGGCCAGACCCCATGCGAGTTCCTCGGGGGCGTCTCGGGATTCCTCTCCCTTCGATGTCGGGGCCTAAGACCTTGTGTGGAGTCGGGGCCGGAACCTGAGGAATCCTCTCCAGTGCTGACATGGATCTTGGGGTACTTCTGGAGTCTCCCCAGGGGAGTCAGTCCTCGTCTCGAATGCGGGCATGCATTGCGCTTTCCTCCAGAGCGGTAGCAGCAGTGTCACGCAGTCCGCCGCGTGGATCAAAGGATCTATGGTTTTCCCTCGAGTCTTTCCCACGAGGCTTTCCCACGAGGCTTTCCCACAGGGCTGTCCCACGTGTACACGTGGTGGGAGTCGATCCTCGGCTTGAACGTCAAGGCAGTGCAGGGAAAACAGGTTCCTCTGGAATGGACTGACACATCTGGGGGACTCTTGGAATGGTGGCACGACCCTGGATTTCCTCTCGCCTTTCCTGTGGAGAGCGCCTCCTCTTGAGATGCGACGGGAACGCCGGGAATTCTTTCCCTACGAAACAGGGAAAGGATCCCTCATCTCGAGCTAGGAGGCGGAAACGGGGCTCCCCTGGATGTGTGCGGGACCCACGTGCTTCCTCTCGAGTGGATACGGGTATGTCGGGGAATTTCTTGAGTTGCAGCAAGGGTGTGAAGGACCCTTTGGAAGTTCCAGTGGTTAGACGTGATTAGCCTCGAGAAGCCTCAGCGGAAAAGGGCCTCATCTCGCCTGGAGGGCAAAACCTCCTGGATTTTCTCGAGTTGCGGCAGGTGCTCTCGACTTACGACGGGGACCTCAGGGACCCGCTCTGGTGGCCTTAGGAAAGGCCAGTCCCCATGCGAGTTCCTCGGGGGCCTCTCGGGATTCCTCTCCCGTCGATGCCGGGGCCTAAGACCTTGTGTGGAGTCGGGGCCGGAACCTGAGGATTCCTCTCCAGTGCTGACATGGATCCTGGGGGTATTTCTGGAGTCTCCCCAGGGGAGTCAGTGCTCGTCTCGAATGCGGGCATGCACTTGCGCTTTCCTCCAGAGCGGTAGCAGCAATGTCACGCAGTCCGCCGCGTGAATCAAAGGATCTATGGTTTTCCCTCGAGTCTTTCTCACGAGGCTTTCCCACGAGGCTTTCCCACAGGGCTGTCCCACGTGCACACGTGGTGGGAGTCGATCCTCGGCTTGAACGTCAAGGCAGTGCAGGGAAAACAGGTTCCTCTGGAATGGACTGACACATCTGGGGGACTCTTGGAATGGTGGCACGACCCTGGAGTTCCTCTCCCCTTTCCTGTGGAGAGCGCCTCCTCTTGAGATGCGACGGGAACGCCAGGAAATCTTTCCCTACGAAACAGGGAAAGGATCCCTCATCTCGAGCTAGGAGGCGGAAACGGGGCTCCCCTGGATCTGTGCGGGACCCTCGTGCTTCCTCTCGAGTGGAGACGGGTATGTCGGGGAACTTCTTGAGTTGCAGCAAGGGTGTGAAGGACCCTTTGGAAGTTCCAGTGGTTAGATGTGATTAGCCTCGAGAAGCCTCAGCGGAAATGGGCCTCATCTCGCCTGGAGGGCAAATCCTCCTGGATTTTCTCGAGTTGCGGCAGGTGCTCTCGACTTTCGACGGGGACCTCGGGGACCCGCTCTGGTGGTCTCAGGAAAGGCCAGTCCCCATGCCAGTTCCTCGGGGGCCTCTCGGGATTCCTCCCCGTCGATGCCGGGGCCTAAGACGTTGTGTGGAATCGGGGCCGGAACCTGAGGATTCCTCTCCAGTGCTGACGTGGATCTTGGGGGTACTTCTGGAGTCTCCCCAGGGGAGTCAGTGCTCGTCTCGAATGCGGGCATGCACTTGCGCTTTCCTCCAGAGCGGTAGCAGCAGTGTCAAGCAGTCTGCCGCGTGGATGAAAGGATCTATGGTTTTCCCTCGAGTCTTTCCCACGAGGCTTTCCCACGAGGCTTTCCCACAGGGCTGTCCCACGTGCACACGTGGTGGGAGTCGATCCTCGGCTTGAACGTCAAGGCAGTGCAGGGAAAACAGGTTCCTCTGGAATGGACTGACACATCTGGGGGACTCTTGGAATGGTGGCACGACCCTGGAGTTCCTCTCGCCTTTCCTGTGGAGAGCGCCTCCTCTTGAGATGCGACGGGAACGCTGGGAATTCTTTCCCTACGAAACAGGGAAAGGATCCCTCATCTCGAGCTAGGAGGCGGAAACGGGGCTCCCCTGGATGTGTGCGGTACCCTCGTGCTTCCTCTCGAGTGGAGACGGGTATGTCGGGGAACTTCTTGAGTTGCAGCAAGGGTGTGAAGGACCCTTTGGAAGTTCCAGTGGTTAGATGTGATTAGCCTGGAGAAGCCTCAGCGAAAATGGGCCTCATCTCGCCTGGAGGGCAAAACCTCCTGGATTTTCTCGAGTTGCGGCAGGTGCTCTCGACGTAAGACTTGGACCTCGGGGACCAGCTCTGGTGGCCTCAGGAAAGGCCAGTCCCCATGCGAGTTCCTCGGGGGCCTCTCGGGATTCCTCTCCCGTTGATGCCGGGGCCTAAGACCTTGTGTGGAGTCGGGGCCGGAACCTGAGGATTCCTCTCCAGTGCTGACATGGATCTTGGGATACTTCTGGAGTCTCCCCAGGGGAGTCAGTCATCGTCTCGAATGCGGGCATGCACTTGCGCTTTCCTGCAGAGCGGTAGCAGCAGTGTCACACAGTCCGCCGCGTGATTCAAAGGATCTATGGGTTTCCCTCGAGTCTTTCCCACGAGGCTTTCCTACGAGGCTTTCCCACAGGGCTATCCTACGTGCTCACGTGTTGTGAGTCCATCCTCCGCTTGAACGTCGAGGCAGTGCAGGGAAAAAAGTTTCCTCTGGAATGGGCTGACACATCTGGGGGACTCGTGGAATGGTGGCACGACCCTGGAGTTCCTCTCGCCTTTCCTGTGGAGAGCGCCTCCTCTTGAGATGCGACGGGAACGCCGGGAATTCTTTCCCTACGAAACTGGGAAAGGATCCGTCATCTCGAGCTAGGAGGCGGAAACGGGGCTCCCCTGGGTGTGTGCGGGACCCTCGTGCTTCCTCTCGAGTGGAGATGGGTATGTCGGGGAACTTCTTGAGTTGCAGCAAGGGTGTGAAGGACCCTTTGGAAGTTCCAGTGGTTAGATGTGATTAGACTGGAGAAGCCTCAACGGAAATGGGCCTCATCTCGCCTGGAGGGCAAAACCTCCTGGATTTTCTCGAGTTGCGACATGTGCTCTCGACTTACGACGGGGACCTCGGGGACCCGCTCTTTTGGCCTCAGGAAAGGCCAGTCCCCATGAGAGTTCCTGGGGGGCCTCTCGGGATTCCTCTCCCGTCGATGCCGGGGCCTAAGACCTTGTGTGGAGTCGGGGCCGGAACCTGAGGTTTCCTCTCCTGTGCTGACATGGATCTTGGGGTATTTCTGGAGTCTCCCCAGGGGAGTGAGTCCTCGTCTCGAATGCGAGCATGCATTTGCGCTTTCCTACAGAGCGGTAGCAGCAGTGTCACGCAGTCCGCCCCGTGGATCAAAGGATCTATGGATTGCCCTCGAGTCTTTCCCACAAGGCTTTCCCACGAGTCTTTCCCACAGGGCTGTCCCACGTGCACACGTGGTGGGAGTCGATCCTCGGCTTGAACGTCAAGGCAGTGCAGGGAAAGCAGGTTCCTCTGGAATGGACTGACACATCTGGGGGACTCTTGGAATGGTGGCACGACCCTGGAGTTCCTCTCGCCTTACCTGTGGAGAGCGCCTCCTCTTGAGATGCGACGGGAACGCCGGGAATTCTTTCCCTACGAAACAGGGAAAGGATCCCTCATCTCGAGCTAGGAGGCGGAAACGGGGCTCCCCTGGAAGTGTGCGGGACCCTCGTGCTTCCTCTCGTGTGGAGACGGGTATGTCGGGGAACTTCTTGAGTTGCAGCAAGGCTGTGAAGGACCCTTTGGAAGTTCCAGTGGTTAGATGTGATTAGCCTCGAGAAGCCTCAGCGGAAATGGGCCTCATCTCGCCTGGAGGGCAAAACCTCCTGGATTTTCTCGAGTTGCGGCAGGTGCTCTCGACGTAAGACAGGGACCTCGGGGACCCGCTCTGGTGGCCTCAGGAAAGGCCATTCCCCATGCGAGTTCCTCGGGGGCCTCTCGGGATTCCTCTCCCGTCGATGCCGGGGCCTAAGACCTCGTGTGGAGTCGGGGCCGGAACCTGAGTATTCCTCTCCAGTGCTGACATGGATCTTGGGGTACTTCTGGAGTCTCCCCAGGGGAGTCAGTCCTCGTCTCGAATGCGGGCAGGCACTTTTGCTTTCCTCCGGAGCGGTAGCAGCAGTGTCATGCAGTCCGCCGCGTGGATCAAAGGATCTATGGTTTTCCCTAGAGTCTTTCCCACGAGGCTTTCCCACGAGGCTTTCCCACAGGGCTGTCCCACGTGCACACGTGGTGGGAGTCGATCCTCGGCTTGAACATCAAGGCAGTGCAGGGTAAACAGGTTCCTCTGTAATGGACTGACACATCTGGGGGACTCTTGGAATGGTGGCACGACCCTGGAGTTCCTCTCGCCTTTCCTGTGGAGAGCGCCTCCTCTTGAGATGCGACGGGAACGCCGGGAATTCTTTCTCTACGAAAGAGGGAAAGGAACCCTCATCCCGAGCTAGGAGGCGGAAACGGGGCTCCCGTGGATGTGTGCGGGACCCTCGTGCTTCCTCTCGAGTGGAGACGGGTATGTCGGGGAACTTCTTGAGTTGCAGCAAGGGTGTGAAGGACCCTTTGGAAGCTCCAGTGGTTAGATGTGATTAGCCTCGAGAAGCCTCAGAGGAAATGCGCCTCATCTCGCCTGGAGGGCAAAACCTCCTGGATTTTCTCGAGTTGCGGCAGGTGCTCTCAACTTACGACAGGGACCTCAGGGACCCGCTCTGGTGGCCTCAGGAAAGGCCAGAACCCATGCGAGTTCCTCAGGGGCCTCTCGGGATTCCTCTGCCGTCGATCCCGGTGCCTAAGACCTTGTGTGGAGTCGGGGCCGGAACCTGAGGATTCCTCTCCAGTGCTGACATGGATCTTGAGGTACTTCTGGAGTCTCCACAGGGGAGTCAGTCCTCGTCTCGAATGCGGGCCTGCACTTGCGCTTTCCTCCAGAGCGGTAGCAGCAGTGTCACGCAGTCCGCCGCGTGGATCAAAGGATCTATGGTTTTCCCTCGAGTCTTTCCCACGAGGCTTTCCCACGAGGCTTTCCCACAGGGCTGTCCCACGTGCACACGTAGTGGGAGTCGATCCTCAGCTTGAACGTCAAGGCAGTGCAGGGAAAAAAGGTTCCTCTGGAATGGACTGACACATCTGGGGGACTCTTGGAATGGTGGCACGACCCTGGAGTTGCTCTCGCCTTTCCTGTGGAGAGTGCCTCCTCTTGAGATGCGACGGGAACGCCGGGAATTCTTTCCCTACGAAACAGGGAAAGGATCCCTCATCTCGAGCTAGGAGGCGGAAACGGCGCTCCCCTGGATGTATGCGGGACCCTCGTGCTTCCTCTCCAGTGGAGACGGGTATGTTGGGGAACTTCTTGAGTTGCAGCAAGAGTGTGAAGGACCCTTTGGATATTCCAGTGGTTAGATGTGATTAGCCTCGAGAAACCTCAGAGGAAATGGGCCTCATCTCGCCTGGAGGGCAAAACCTCCTGGATTTTCTCGAGTTGCGGCAGGTGCTCTCGACTTACGACGGGGACCTCAGGGACACGCTCTGGTGGCCTGAGGAAAGGCCAGTCCCCATGCGAGTTCCTCGGTGGCCTCTCGGGATTCCTCTCCCATCGATGCCGGGGCCTAAGACCTTGTGTGGAGTCGGGGCCGGAACCTGAGGATTCCACTCCAGTGCTGACATGGATCTTGGGGTACTTCTGGAGTCTCCCCAGGGGAGTCAGTCCTCGTCTCGAATGAGGGCATGCACTTGCGTTTTCCTCCAGAGCGGTAGCCGCAGTGTCACGCAGTCCGCCGCGAGGATCAAAGGATCTATGGATTTCCCTCGAGTCTTTCCCACGATGCTTTCCCACGAGGCTTTCCCACAGGGCTGTCCCACGTGCACACGTGGTGTGAGTCGATCCTCGGCTTGAACGTCAAGGCAGTGCAGGGAAAACAGGTTCCTCTGGAATGGACTGACACATCTGGGGGACTCTTGGAATGGTGGCACGACCCTGGAGTTCCTCTCGCCTTTCCTGTGGAGAGCGCCTCCTCTTGAGATGCGACGGGAACACCGGGAATTCTTTCCCTACGAAACAGGGAAAGGATCCCTCATCTCGAGCTAGGAGGCGGAAACGGGGCTCCCCTGGATGTGTGCGGGACCCTCGTGCTTCCTCTCGAGTGGAGACGGGTATGTCGGGGGACTTCTTGAGTTGCAGCAAGGGTGTGAAGGACCCTTTGGAAGTTCCAGTGGTTAGATGTGATTGGCCTCGAGAAGCCTCAGCGGAAATGGGCCTCATCTCGCCTGGAGGGCAATACCTCCTGGATTTTCTCGAGTTGCGGCAGGTGCTCTCGACTTACGACGGGGACCACAGGGACAAGCTCTGCTGGCCTCAGGAAAGGCCAGTCCCCATGCGAGTTCCTCGGGAGCCTCTCGAGATTCCTCTCCCGTCAATGCCGGGCCCTAAGACCCTGTGTGGAGTCGGGGCCGGAACCTGAGGATTCCTCTTCAGTGCTGACATGGATCTTGGGGTACTTCTGGAGTCTCCCCAGGGGAGTCAGTGCTCGTCTCGAATGCGGGCATTCACTTGCATTTTCCTCCAGAGCGATAGCAGCAGTGTGACGCAGTCCGCCCCGTGGATCAAAGGATCTATGGTTTTCCCTCGAGTCTTACCCACGAGGCTTTCCCACGAGGCTTTCCCACAGGGCTGTCCCACGTGCACACGTGGTGGGAGTCGATCCTCGGCTTGAACGTCAAGGCAGTGCAGGGAAAACAGGTTCCTCTGGAATGGACTGACACATCTGGGGGGCTCTTGGAATGGTGGCACGACCCTGGAGTTCCTCTCGCCTTTCCTGTGGAGAGCGCCTCCTCTTGAGATGCGACGGGAACGCCGGGAATTCTTTCCCTACGAAACAGGGAAAGGATCCCTCATCTCGAGCTAGGAGGCGGAAACGGGGCTCCCCTGGATGTGTGCGGGACCCTCGTGCTTCCTCTCGAGTGGAGACGGGTATGTCGGGGAACTTCTTGAGTTACAGCAAGGGTGTGAAGGACCCTTTGGAAGTTCCAGTGGTTAGATGTGATTAGCCTCGAGAAGCCGCAGCGGAAATGGGCCTCATCTCGCCTGGAGGGCAAAACCTCCTGGATTTTCTCGAGTTGCGGCAGGTGCTCTCGCCTTACCACGGGGACCTCAGGGACCCGCTCTGGTGGCCTCAGGAAAGGCCAGTCCCCATGCGAGTTCCTCGGGGGCCTCTCGGGATTCCTCTCCCGTCGATGCCGGGCCTAAGACCTTGTGTGGAGAAGGGGCCGGAACCTGAGGATTCCTCTCCAGTGCTGACATGGATCTTGGGGTACTTCTGGAGTCTCCCCAGGGGAGTCAGTGCTCGTCTCGAATGCGGGCATGCACTTGCATTTTCCTCCAGAGCGGTAGCAGCAGTGTCACGCAGTCCGCCCCGTGGATCAAAGGATCTATGGTTTTCCCTCGAGTCTTTCTCACGAGGCTTTCCCACGAGGCTTTCCCACAGGGCTGTCCCACGTGCACACGTGGTGGGAGTCGATCCTCGGCTTGAACGTCAAGGCAGTGCAGGGAAAACAGGTTCCTCTGTAATGGACTGACACATCTGGGGGACTCTTGGAATGGTGGCACGACCCTGGAGTTCCTCTCGCCTTTCCTGTGGAGAGCGCCTCCTCTTGAGATGCGACGGGAACGCCGGGAATTCTTTCTCTACGAAACAGGGAAAGGAACCCTCATCTCGAGCTAGGAGGCGGAAACGGGGCTCCCGTGGATGTGTGCGGGACCCTCGTGCTTCCTCTCGAGTGGAGACGGGTATGTCGGGGAACTTCTTGAGTTGCAGCAAGGGTGTGAAGGACCCTTTGGAAGCTCCAGTAGTTAGATGTGATTAGCCTCGAGAAGCCTCAGAGGAAATGCGCCTCATCTCGCCTGGAGGGCAAAACCTCCTGGATTTTCTCGAGTTGCGGCAGGTGCTCTCAACTTACGACAGGGACCTCAGGGACCCGCTCTGGTGGCCTGAGGAAAGGCCAGTCCCCATGCGAGTTCCTCGGGGGCCTCTCGGGATTCCTCTCCCATCGATGCCGGGGCCTAAGACCTTGTGTGGAGTTGGGGCCGGAACCTGAGGATTCCTCTCCAGTGCTGACATGGATCTTGGGGTACTTCTGGAGTCTCCCCAGGGGAGTCAGTCCTCGTCTCGAATGAGGGCATGCACTTGCGCTTTCTCCAGAGCGGTAGCCGCAGTGTCACGCAGTCCACCGCGTGGATCAAAGGATATATGGATTTCCCTCGAGTCTTTCCCACGAGGCTTTCCCACGAGGCTTTCCCACAGGGCTGTCCCACGTGCACACGTGGTGGGAGTCGATCCTCGGCTTGAACGTCAAGGCAGTGCAGGGAAAACAGGTTCCTCTGGAATGGACTGACACATCTGGGGGGCTCTTGGAATGGTGGCACGACCCTGGAGTTCCTCTCGCCTTTCCTGTGGAGAGCGCCTCCTCTTGAGATGCGCCGGGAACGCCGGGAATTCTTTCCCTACGAAACAGGGAAAGGATCCCTCATCTCGAGCTAGGAGGCGGAAACGGGGCTCCCCTGGATGTGTGCGGGACCCTCGTGCTTCCTCTCGAGTGGAGACGGGTATGTCGGGGAACTTCTTGAGTTACAGCAAGGGTGTGAAGGACCCTTTGGAAGTTCCAGTGGTTAGATGTGATTAGCCTCGAGAAGCCTCAGCGGAAATGGGCCTCATCTCGCCTGGAGGGCAAAACCTCCTGGATTTTCTCGAGTTGCGGCAGGTGCTCTGGACTTACGACGGGGACCTCAGGGACCCGCTCTGGTGACCTCAGGAAAGGCCAGTCCCCATGCGAGTTCCTCGGGGGCGTCTCGGGATTCCTCTCCCGTCGATGCCGGGCCTAAGACCTTGTGTGGAGAAGGGGCCGGAACCTGAGGATTCCTCTCCAGTGCTGACATGGATCTTGGGGGTATTTCTGGAGTCTCCCCAGGGGGGTCAGTGCTCGTCTCGAATGCGGGCATGCACTTGCGCTTTCCTCCAGAACGGTAGCAGCAGTGTCACACAGTCCGCCCCGTGGATCAAAGGATCTATGGTATTCCCTCGAGTCTTTCTCACGAGGGTTTCCCACGAGGCTTTCCCACAGGGCTGTCCCACGTGCACACGTGGTGGGAGTCGATCCTCTGCTTGAACGTCAAAGCAGTGCAGGGAAAACAGGTTCCTCTGGAATGGACTGACACATCTGGGGGACTCTTGGAATGGTGGCACGACCCTGGAGTTCCTCTCGCCTTTCCTGTGGAGAGCGCCTCCTCTTGAGATGCGACGGGAACGCCGGGAATTCTTTCCCTACGAAACAGGGAAAGGATCCCTCATCTCGAGCTAGGAGGCGGAAACGGGGCTCCCCTGGATGTGTGCGGGACCCTCGTGCTTCCTCTCGAGTGGAGACGGGTATGTCGGGGGACTTCTTGAGTTGCAGCAAGGGTGTGAAGGACCCTTTGGAAGTTCCAGTGGTTAGATGTGATTAGCCTCGAGAAGCCTCAGCGGAAATGGGCCTCATCTCGCCTGGAGGGCAAAACCTCCTCGATTTTCTCGAGTTGCGGCCGGTGCTCTCGACTTTCGACGGGGACCTCGGGGACCCGCTCTGGTGGTCTCAGGAAAGGCCAGTCCCCATGCGAGTTCCTCGGGGGCCTCTCGGGATTCCTCCCCGTCGATGCCGGGGCCTAAGACGTTGTGTGGAATCGGGGCCGGAACCTGAGGATTCCTCTCCAATACTGACGTGGATCTTGGGGGTACTTCTGGAGTCTCCCCAGGGGAGTCAGTGCTCGTCTCGAATGCGGGCATGCACTTGCGCTTTCCTCCAGAGCGGTAGCAGCAGTGTCAAGCAGTCCGCCGCGTGGATGAAAGGATCTATGGTTTTCCCTCGAGTCTTTCCCACGAGGCTTTCCCACGAGGCTTTCCCACAGGGCTGTCCCACGTGCACACGTGGTGGGAGTCGATCCTCGGCTTGAACGTCAAGGCAGTGCAGGGAAAACAGGTTCCTCTGGAATGGACTGACACATCTGGGGGACTCTTGGAATGGTGGCACGACCCTGGAGTTCCTCTCGCCTTTCCTGTGGAGAGCGCCTCCTCTTGAGATGCGACGGGAACGCCGGGAATTCTTTCCCTACGAAACAGGGAAAGGATCCCTCATCTCGAGCTAGGAGGCGGAAACGGGGCTCCCCTGGATGTGTGCGGGACCCTCGTGCTTCCTCTCGATTGGAGACGGGTATGTCGGGGAACTTCTTGAGTTGCAGCAAGGGTGTGAAGGACCCTTTGGAAGTTCCAGTGGTTAGATGTGATTAGCCTGGAGAAGCCTCAGCGAAAATGGGCCTCATCTCGCCTGGAGGGCAAAACCTCCTGGATTTTCTCGAGTTGCGGCAGGTGCTCTCGACGTAAGACTTGGACCTCGGGGACCCGCTCTGGTGGCCTCAGGAAAGGCCAGTCCCCATGCGAGTTCCTCGGGGGCCTCTCGGGATTCCTCTCCCGTCGATGCCGGGGCCTAAGACCTTGTGTGGAGTCGGGGCCGGAACCTGAGGATTCCTCTCCAGTGCTGACATGGATCTTGGGATACTTCTGGAGTCTCCCCAGGGGAGTCAGTCATCGTCTCTAATGCGGGCATGCACTTGCGCTTTCCTGCAGAGCGGTAGCAGCAGTGTCACGCAGTCCGCCGCGTGGATCAAAGGATCTATGGTTTTCCCTCGAGTCTTTCCCACGAGGCTTTCCCACGAGGCTTTCCCACAGGGCTGTCCCACGTGCACACGTGGTGGGAGTCGATCCTCGGCTTGAACGTCAAGGCAGTGCAGAGAAAACAGTTTCCTCTGGAATGGACTGACACATCTGGGGGACGCTTGGAATGGTGGCACGACCCTGGAGTTCCTCTCGCCTTTCCTGTGGAGAGCGCCTCCTCTTGAGATGCGACGGGAACGCAGGGAATTCTTTCCCTACGGAACAGGGAAATGATCCCTCATCTCGAGCTAGGAGGCAGAAACGGGGCTCCCCTGGATGTGTGTGGGACCCTCGTGCTTCCTCTCGAGTGGAGACGGGTATGTCGGGGAACTTCTTGAGTTGCAGCAAGGGTGTGAAGGACCCTTTGGAAGTTCCAGGGGTTAGATGTGATTAGCCTCGAGAAGCCTCAGCGGAAATGGGCCTCATCTCGCTTGGAGGGCAAAACCTCCTGGATTTTCTAGAGTTGCGGCAGGTGCTCTCGACTTACGACGGGAACCTCAGGGACATGCTCTGCTGGCCTCAGGAAAGGCCAGTCCCCATGCGAGTTCTTCGGGGGCCTATCGGGATTGCTCTCAGGTCGATGCCGGGGCCTAAGACCTTGTGTGGAGTCGGGGCCGGAACATGAGGATTCCTCTCCAGTGCGGACATGGATCTTGGGGTACTTCTGGAGTCTCCCCAGGGGAGTCAGTGCTCGTCTCGAATGCGGGCATGCACTTGCGCTTTCCCCCGGAGCGGTAGCAGCAGTGTCACGCAGTCCGCCGCGTGGATCAAAGGATCTATGGTTTTCCCTCGAGTCTTTCCCACGAGGCTTTCCCACGAGGCTTTCCCACAGGGCTGTCCCACGTGCACACGTGGTGGGAGTCGATCCTCGGCTTGAACGTCAAGGCAGTGCAGAGAAAACAGTTTCCTCTGGAATGGACTGACACATCTGGGGGACGCTTGGAATGGTGGCACGACCCTGGAGTTCCTCTCGCCTTTCCTGTGGAGAGCGCCTCCTCTTGAGATGCGACGGGAAAGCAGGGAATTCTTTCCCTACGGAACAGGGAAATGATCCCTCATCTCGAGCTAGGAGGCAGAAACGGGGCTCCCCTGGATGTGTGTGGGACCCTCGTGCTTCCTCTCGAGTGGAGACGGGTATGTCGGGGAACTTCTTGAGTTGCAGCAAGGGTGTGAAGGACCCTTTGGAAGTTCCAGGGGTTAGATGTGATTAGCCTCGAGAAGCCTCAGCGGAAATGGGCCTCATCTCGCCTGGAGGGCAAAACCTCCTGGATTTTCTCGAGTTGCCGCAGGTGCTCTCGACTTACGACGGGGACCTCATGGACCCGCTCTGGTGGCCTCAGGAAAGGCCAGTCCCCATTCGAGTTCCACGGGGGCCTCTCGGGATTCCTCTCCCGTCGATGCCGGGGCCTAAGACCTTGTGTGGAGTCGGGGCCGGAACATGAGGATTCCTCTCCAGTGCTGATATGGATCTTGGGGTACTTCTGGAGTCTCCCCAGAGGAGTCAGTCCTCGTCTCGAATGCGGGCATGCACTTGCGCTTTCCTCCAGAGCGGTAGCAGCAGTGTCACGCAGTCCGCCGCGTGGATCAAAGGATCTATGGTTTTCCCTCGAGTCTTACCCAGGAGGCTTTCCCACGAGGCTTTCCCACAGGGCTGTCCCACGTGCACACGTGGTGGGAGTCGATCCTCGGCTTGAACGTCAAGGCAGTGCAGGGAAAACAGGTTCCTCTGGAATGGACTGACACATCTGGGGGACTCTTGGAATAATGACACGACCCTGGAGTTCCTCTCGCCTTTCCTGTGGAAAGCGCCTCCTCTTGAGATGCGACGTGAACGCCGGGAATTCTTTCCCTACGAAACAGGGAAAGGATCCCTCATCTCGAGCTAGGAGGCGGAAACGGGGCTCACCTGGATGTGTGCGGGACCCTCGTGCTTCCTCTCGAGTGGAGACGGGTATGTCGGGGAACTTCTTGAGTTGCAGCAAGGGTGTGAAGGACCCTTTGGAAGTTCCAGTGGTTAGATGTGATTAGCCTCGAGAAGCCTCAGCGGAAATGGGCCTCATCGCGCCTGGAGGGCAAAACCTCCTGGATTTTCTCGAGTTGCGGCCGGTGCTCTCGACTTTCGACGGGGACCTCGGGGACCCGCTCTGGTGGTCTCAGGAAAGGCCAGTCCCCATGCGAGTTCCTCGGGGGCCTCTCGGGATTCCTCCCCGTCGATGCCGGGGCCTAAGACGTTGTGTGGAATCGGGGCCGGAACCTGAGGATTCCTCTCCAGTGCTGACGTGGATCTTGGGGGTACTTCTGGAGTCTCCCCAGGGGAGTCAGTGCTCGTCTCGAATGCGGGCATGCACTTGCGCTTTCCTCCAGAGCGGTAGCAGCAGTGTCAAGCAGTCCGCCGCGTGGATGAAAGGATCTATGGTTTTCCCTCGAGTCTTTCCCACGAGGCTTTCCCACGAGGCTTTCCCACAGGGCTGTCCCACGTGCACACGTGGTGGGAGTCGATCCTCGGCTTGAACGTCAAGGCAGTGCAGGGAAAACAGGTTCCTCTGGAATGGACTGACACATCTGGGGGACTCTTGGAATGGTGGCACGACCCTGGAGTTCCTCTCGCCTTTCCTGTGGAGAGCGCCTCCTCTTGAGATGCGACGGGAACGCCGGGAATTCTTTCCCTACGAAACAGGGAAAGGATCCCTCATCTCGAGCTAGGAGGCGGAAACGGGGCTCCCCTGGATGTGTGCGGGACCCTCGTGCTTCCTCTCGATTGGAGACGGGTATGTCGGGGAACTTCTTGAGTTGCAGCAAGGGTGTGAAGGACCCTTTGGAAGTTCCAGTGGTTAGATGTGATTAGCCTGGAGAAGCCTCAGCGAAAATGGGCCTCATCTCGCCTGGAGGGCAAAACCTCCTGGATTTTCTCGAGTTGCGGCAGGTGCTCTCGACGTAAGACTTGGACCTCGGGGACCCGCTCTGGTGGCCTCAGGAAAGGCCAGTCCCCATGCGAGTTCCTCGGGGGCCTCTCGGGATTCCTCTCCCGTCGATGCCGGGGCCTAAGACCTTGTGTGGAGTCGGGGCCGGAACCTGAGGTTTCCTCTCCAGTGCTGACATGGATCTTGGGGTACTTCTGGAGTCTCCCCAGGGGAGTCAGTCATCGTCTCTAATGCGGGCATGCACTTGCGCTTTCCTGCAGAGCGGTAGCAGCAGTGTCACACAGTCCGCCGCTTGGATCAACGGATCTATGGGTTTCCCTCGAGTCTTTCCCACGAGGCTTTCCCACGAGGCTTTCCCACAGGGCTATCCTACGTGCTCACGTGGTGTGAGTCGATCCTCCGCTTGAACGTCGAGGCAGTGCAGGGAAAAAAGTTTCCTCTGGAATGGGCTGACACATCTGGGGGACTCTTGGAATGGTGGCACGACCCTGGAGTTCCTCTCGCCTTTCCTGTGGAGAGCGCCTCCTCTTGAGATGCGACGGGAACGCCGGGAATTCTTTACCTACGAAACTGGGAAAGGATCCATCATCTCGAGCTAAGAGGCGGAAACGGGGCTCCCCTTGGTGTGTGCGGGACCCTCGTGCTTCCTCTCGAGTGGAGACGGGTATGTCGGGGAACTTTTTGAGTTGCAGCAAGGGTGTGAAGGACCCTTTGGAAGTTCCAGTGGTTAGATGTGATTAGCCTCGAGAAGCCTCAGCGGAAATGGGCCTCATCTCGCCTGGAGGGCAAAACTCCTGGATTTTCTCGAGTTGCGGCAGGTGCTCTCGACTTACGACGGGGACCTCAGGGACCCGCTCTGGTGGCCTCAGGAAAGGCCAGTCCCCATGCGAGTTCCTCGGGGGCCTCTCGGGATTCCTCTCCCGTCGATGCCCCGGCCTAAGACCTTGTGTGGAGTCGGGGCCGGAACCTGAGGATTCCTCTCCAGTGCGGACATGGATCTTGGGGTACTTCTGGAGTCTCCCCAGGGGAGTCAGTGCTCGTCTCGAATGCGGGCATGCACTTGCGCTTTCCTCCAGAGCGGTAGCAGCAGTGTCACACATTCCGCCGCGTGGATCAAAGGATCTATGGTTTTCCCTCGAGTCTTTCCCACGAGGCTTTCCCACGAGGCTTTCCCACAGGGCTGTCCCACGTGCACACGTGGTGGGAGTCGATCCTCGGCTTGAACGTCAAGGCAGTGCAGGGAAAACAGGTTCCTCTGGAATGGACTGACACATCAGGGGGACTCTTGGAATGGTAGCACGACCCTGGAGTTCCTCTCGCCTTTCCTGTGGAGAGCACGTCCTCTTGAGATGCGACGGGAACGCCGGGAATTCTTTCCCTACGAAACAGGGAAAGGATCCCTCATCTCGAGCTAGGAGGCGGAAACGGGGCTCCCCTGGATGTGTGCGGGACCCCACGTGCTTCCTCTCGACTGGAGACGGGTATGTCGGGGAACTTCTTGAGTTGCAGCAAGGGTGTTAAGGACCCTTTGGAAGTTCCAGTGGTTAGATGTCATTAGCCTCGAGAAGCCTCAGCGGAAATGGGCCTCATCTCGCCTGGAGGGCAAAACCTCCTGGATTTTCTCGAGTTGCGGCAGGTGCTCTGGACTTACGACGGGGACCTCAGGGACCCGCTCTGGTGGCCTCAGGAAAGGCCAGTCCCCATGCGAGTTCCTCGGGGGCGTCTCGGGATTCCTCTCCCGTCGATGCCGGGCCTAAGACCTTGTGTGGAGAAGGGGCCGGAACCTGAGGATTCCTCTCCAGTGCTGACATGGATCTTGGGGGTATTTCTGGAGTCTCCCCAGGGGGGTCAGTGCTCGTCTCGAATGCGGGCATGCACTTGCGCTTTCCTCCAGAACGGTAGCAGCAGTGTCACACAGTCCGCCCCGTGGATCAAAGGATCTATGGTATTCCCTCGAGTCTTTCTCACGAGGGTTTCCCACGAGGCTTTCCCACAGGGCTGTCCCACGTGCACACGTGGTGGGAGTCGATCCTCTGCTTGAACGTCAAAGAAGTGCAGGGAAAACAGGTTCCTCTGGAATGGACTGACACATCTGGGGGACTCTTGGAATGGTGGCACGACCCTGGAGTTCCTCTCGCCTTTCCTGTGGAGAGCGCCTCCTCTTGAGATGCGACGGGAACGCCGGGAATTCTTTCCCTACGAAACAGGGAAAGGATCCCTCATCTCGAGCTAGGAGGCGGAAACGGGGCTCCCCTGGATGTGTGCGGGACCCTCGTGCTTCCTCTCGAGTGGAGACGGGTATGTCGGGGAACTTCTTGAGTTGCAGCAAGGGTGTGAAGGACCCTTTGGAAGTTCCAGTGGTTAGATGTGATTAGCCTCGAGAAGCCTCAGCGGAAATGGGCCTCATCTCGCCTGGAGGGCAAAACCTCCTCGATTTTCTCGAGTTGCGGCCGGTGCTCTCGACTTTCGACGGGGACCTCGGGGACCCGCTCTGGTGGTCTCAGGAAAGGCCAGTCCCCATGCGAGTTCCTCGGGGGCCTCTCGGGATTCCTCCCCGTCGATGCCGGGGCCTAAGACGTTGTGTGGAATCGGGGCCGGAACCTGAGGATTCCTCTCCAATGCTGACGTGGATCTTGGGGGTACTTCTGGAGTCTCCCCAGGGGAGTCAGTGCTCGTCTCGAATGCGGGCATGCACTTGCGCTTTCCTCCAGAGCGGTAGCAGCAGTGTCAAGCAGTCCGCCGCGTGGATGAAAGGATCTATGGTTTTCCCTCGAGTCTTTCCCACGAGGCTTTCCCACGAGGCTTTCCCACAGGGCTGTCCCACGTGCACACGTGGTGGGAGTCGATCCTCGGCTTGAACGTCAAGGCAGTGCAGGGAAAACAGGTTCCTCTGGAATGGACTGACACATCTGGGGGACTCTTGGAATGGTGGCACGACCCTGGAGTTCCTCTCGCCTTTCCTGTGGAGAGCGCCTCCTCCTGAGATGCGACGGGAACGCCGGGAATTCTTTCCCTACGAAACAGGGAAAGGATCCCTCATCTCGAGCTAGGAGGCGGAAACGGGGCTCCCCTGGATGTGTGCGGGACCCTCGTGCTTCCTCTCGATTGGAGACGGGTATGTCGGGGAACTTCTTGAGTTGCAGCAAGGGTGTGAAGGACCCTTTGGAAGTTCCAGTGGTTAGATGTGATTAGCCTGGAGAAGCCTCAGCGAAAATGGGCCTCATCTCGCCTGGAGGGCAAAACCTCCTGGATTTTCTCGAGTTGCGGCAGGTGCTCTCGACGTAAGACTTGGACCTCGGGGACCCGCTCTGGTGGCCTCAGGAAAGGCCAGTCCCCATGCGAGTTCCTCGGGGGCCTCTCGGGATTCCTCTCCCGTCGATGCCGGGGCCTAAGACCTTGTGTGGAGTCGGGGCCGGAACCTGAGGATTCCTCTCCAGTGCTGACATGGATCTTGGGATACTTCTGGAGTCTCCCCAGGGGAGTCAGTCATCGTCTCTAATGCGGGCATGCACTTGCGCTTTCCTGCAGAGCGGTAGCAGCAGTGTCACGCAGTCCGCCGCGTGGATCAAAGGATCTATGGTTTACCCTCGAGTCTTTCCCACGAGGCTTTCCCACGAGGCTTTCCCACAGGGCTGTCCCACGTGCACACGTGGTGGGAGTCGATCCTCGGCTTGAACGTCAAGGCAGTGCAGAGAAAACAGTTTCCTCTGGAATGGACTGACACATCTGGGGGACGCTTGGAATGGTGGCACGACCCTGGAGTTCCTCTCGCCTTTCCTGTGGAGAGCGCCTCCTCTTGAGATGCGACGGGAACGCAGGGAATTCTTTCCCTACGGAACAGGGAAATGATCCCTCATCTCGAGCTAGGAGGCAGAAACGGGGCTCCCCTGGATGTGTGTGGGACCCTCGTGCTTCCTCTCGAGTGGAGACGGGTATGTCGGGGAACTTCTTGAGTTACAGCAAGGGTGTGAAGGACCCTTTGGAAGTTCCAGGGGTTAGATGTGATTAGCCTCGAGAAGCCTCAGCGGAAATGGGCCTCATCTCGCTTGGAGGGCAAAACCTCCTGGATTTTCTAGAGTTGCGGCAGGTGCTCTCGACTTACGACGGGAACCTCAGGGACATGCTCTGCTGGCCTCAGGAAAGGCCAGTCCCCATGCGAGTTCTTCGGGGGCCTATCGGGATTGCTCTCAGGTCGATGCCGGGGCCTAAGACCTTGTGTGGAGTCGGGGCCGGAACATGAGGATTCCTCTCCAGTGCGGACATGGATCTTGGGGTACTTCTGGAGTCTCCCCAGGGGAGTCAGTGCTCGTCTCGAATGCGGGCATGCACTTGCGCTTTCCTCCGGAGCGGTAGCAGCAGTGTCACGCAGTCCGCCGCGTGGATCAAAGGATCTATGGTTTTCCCTCGAGTCTTTCCCACGAGGCTTTCCCACGAGGCTTTCCCACAGGGCTGTCCCACGTGCACACGTGGTGGGAGTCGATCCTCGGCTTGAACGTCAAGGCAGTGCAGAGAAAACAGTTTCCTCTGGAATGGACTGACACATCTGGGGGACGCTTGGAATGGTGGCACGACCCTGGAGTTCCTCTCGCCTTTCCTGTGGAGAGCGCCTCCTCTTGAGATGCGACGGGAACGCAGGGAATTCTTTCCCTACGAAACAGGGAAATGATCCCTCATCTCGAGCTAGGAGGCAGAAACGGGGCTCCCCTGGATGTGTGTGGGACCCTCGTGCTTCCTCTCGAGTGGAGACGGGTATGTCGGGGAACTTCTTGAGTTGCAGCAAGGGTGTGAAGGACCCTTTGGAAGTTCCAGGGGTTAGATGTGATTAGCCTCGAGAAGCCTCAGCGGAAATGGGCCTCATCTCGCCTGGAGGGCAAAACCTCCTGGATTTTCTCGAGTTGCGGCAGGTGCTCTCGACTTACGACGGGGACCTCATGGACCCGCTCTGGTGGCCTCAGGAAAGGCCAGTCCCCATTCGAGTTCCACGGGGGCCTCTCGGGATTCCTCTGCCGTCGATGCCGGGGCCTAAGTCCTTGTGTGGAGTCGCGGCCGGAACATGAGGATTCCTCTCCAGTGCTGATATGGATCTTGGGGTACTTCTGGAGTCTCCCCAGAGGAGTCAGTCCTCGTCTCGAATGCGGGCATGCACTTGCGCTTTCCTCCAGAGCGGTAGCAGCAGTGTCACGCAGTCCGCCGCGTGGATCAAAGGATCTATGGTTTTCCCTCGAGTCTTACCCAGGAGGCTTTCCCACGAGGCTTTCCCACAGGGCTGTCCCACGTGCACACGTGGTGGGAGTCGATCCTCGGCTTGAACGTCAAGGCAGTGCAGGGAAAACAGGTTCCTCTGGAATGGACTGACACATCTGGGGGACTCTTGGAATAATGGCACGACCCTGGAGTTCCTCTCGCCTTTCCTGTGGAAAGCGCCTCCTCTTGAGATGCGACGTGAACGCCGGGAATTCTTTCCCTACGAAACAGGGAAAGGATCCCTCATCTCGAGCTAGGAGGCGGAAACGGGGCCCCCCTGGAAGTGTGCGGGACCCTCGTGCTTCCTCTCGAGTGGAGACGGGTATGTCGGGGAACTTCTTGAGTTGCAGCAAGGGTGTGAAGGACCCTTTGGAAGTTCCAGTGGTTAGATGTGATTAGCCTCGAGAAGCCTCAGCGGAAATGGGCCTCATCTCGCCTGGAGGGCAAAACCTCCTGGATTTTCTCGAGTTGCGGCCGGTGCTCTCGACTTTCGACGGGGACCTCGGGGACCCGCTCTGGTGGTCTCAGGAAAGGCCAGTCCCCATGCGAGTTCCTCGGGGGCCTCTCGGGATTCCTCCCCGTCGATGCCGGGGCCTAAGACGTTGTGTGGAATCGGGGCCGGAACCTGAGGATTCCTCTCCAGTGCTGACGTGGATCTTGGGGGTACTTCTGGAGTCTCCCCAGGGGAGTCAGTGCTCGTCTCGAATGCGGGCATGCACTTGCGCTTTCCTCCAGAGCGGTAGCAGCAGTGTCAAGCAGTCCGCCGCGTGGATGAAAGGATCTATGGTTTTCCCTCGAGTCTTTCCCACGAGGCTTTCCCACGAGGCTTTCCCACAGGGCTGTCCCACGTGCACACGTGGTGGGAGTCGATCCTCGGCTTGAACGTCAAGGCAGTGCAGGGAAAACAGGTTCCTCTGGAATGGACTGACACATCTGGGGGACTCTTGGAATGGTGGCACGACCCTGGAGTTCCTCTCGCCTTTCCTGTGGAGAGCGCCTCCTCTTGAGATGCGACGGGAACGCCGGGAATTCTTTCCCTACGAAACAGGGAAAGGATCCCTCATCTCGAGCTAGGAGGCGGAAACGGGGCTCCCCTGGATGTTGGCGGGACCCTCGTGCTTCCTCTCGATTGGAGACGGGTATGTCGGGGAACTTCTTGAGTTGCAGCAAGGGTGTGAAGGACCCTTTGGAAGTTCCAGTGGTTAGATGTGATTAGCCTGGAGAAGCCTCAGCGAAAATGGGCCTCATCTCGCCTGGAGGGCAAAACCTCCTGGATTTTCTCGAGTTGCGGCAGGTGCTCTCGACGTAAGACTTGGACCTCGGGGACCCGCTCTGGTGGCCTCAGGAAAGGCCAGTCCCCATGCGAGTTCCTCGGGGGCCTCTCGGGATTCCTCTCCCGTCGATGCCGGGGCCTAAGAATTTGTGTGGAGTCGGGGCCGGAACCTGAGGAGTCCTCTCCAGTGCTGACATGGATCTTGGGATACTTCTGGAGTCTCCCCAGGGGAGTCAGTCATCGTCTCTAATGCGGGCATGCACTTGCGCTTTCCTGCAGAGCGGTAGCAGCAGTGTCACACAGTCCGCCGCTTGGATCAACGGATCTATGGGTTTCCCTCGAGTCTTTCCCACGAGGCTTTCCCACGAGGCTTTCCCACAGGGCTATCCTACGTGCTCACGTGGTGTGAGTCGATCCTCCGCTTGAACGTCGAGGCAGTGCAGGGAAAAAAGTTTCCTCTGGAATGGGCTGACACATCTGGGGGACTCGTGGAATGGTGGCACGACCCTGGAGTTCCTCTCGCCTTTCCTGTGGAGAGCGCCTCCTCTTGAGATGCGACGGGAACGCCGGGAATTCTTTACCTACGAAACTGGGAAAGGATCCATCATCTCGAGCTAAGAGGCGGAAACGGGGCTCCCCTTGGTGTGTGCGGGACCCTCGTGCTTCCTCTCGAGTGGAGACGGGTATGTCGGGGAACTTTTTGAGTTGCAGCAAGGGTGTGAAGGACCCTTTGGAAGTTCCAGGGGTTAGATGTGATTAGCCTCGAGAAGCCTCAGCGGAAATGGGCCTCATCTCGCCTGGAGGGCAAAACTCCTGGATTTTCTCGAGTTGCGGCAGGTGCTCTCGACTTACGACGGGGACCTCAGGGACCCGCTCTGGTGGCCTCAGGAAAGGCCAGTCCCCATGCGAGTTCCTCGGGGGCCTCTCGGGATTCCTCTCCCGTCGATGCCCCGGCCTAAGACCTTGTGTGGAGTCGGGGCCGGAACCTGAGGATTCCTCTCCAGTGCGGACATGGATCTTGGGGTACTTCTGGAGTCTCCCCAGGGGAGTCAGTGCTCGTCTCGAATGCGGGCATGCACTTGCGCTTTCCTCCAGAGCGGTAGCAGCAGTGTCACACATTCCGCCGCGTGGATGAAAGGATCTATGGTTTTCCCTCGAGTCTTTCCCACGAGGCTTTCCCACGAGGCTTTCCCACAGGGCTGTCCCACGTGCACACGTGGTGGGAGTCGATCCTCGGCTTGAACGTCAAGGCAGTGCAGGGAAAACAGGTTCCTCTGGAATGGACTGACACATCTGGGGGACTCTTGGAATGGTGGCACGACCCTGGAGTTCCTCTCGCCTTTCCTGTGGAGAGCGCCTCCTCTTGAGATGCGACGGGAACGCCGGGAATTCTTTCCCTACGAAACAGGGAAAGGATCCCTCATCTCGAGCTAGGAGGCGGAAACGGGGCTCCCCTGGATGTGTGCGGGACCCTCGTGCTTCCTCTCGATTGGAGACGGGTATGTCGGGGAACTTCTTGAGTTGCAGCAAGGGTGTGAAGGACCCTTTGGAAGTTCCAGTGGTTAGATGTGATTAGCCTGGAGAAGCCTCAGCGAAAATGGGCCTCATCTCGCCTGGAGGGCAAAACCTCCTGGATTTTCTCGAGTTGCGGCAGGTGCTCTCGACGTAAGACTTGGACCTCGGGGACCCGCTCTGGTGGCCTCAGGAAAGGCCAGTCCCCATGCGAGTTCCTCGGGGGCCTCTCGGGATTCCTCTCCCGTCGATGCCGGGGCCTAAGACCTTGTGTGGAGTCGGGGCCGGAACCTGAGGATTGCTCTCCAGTGCTGACATGGATCTTGGGATACTTCTGGAGTCTCCCCAGGGGAGTCAGTCATCGTCTCTAATGCGGGCATGCACTTGCGCTTTCCTGCAGAGCGGTAGCAGCAGTGTCACACAGTCCGCCGCTTGGATCAACGGATCTATGGGTTTCCCTCGAGTCTTTCCCACGAGGCTTTCCCACGAGGCTTTCCCACAGGGCTATCCTACGTGCTCACGTGGTGTGAGTCGATCCTCCGCTTGAACGTCGAGGCAGTGCAGGGAAAAAAGTTTCCTCTGGAATGGGCTGACACATCTGGGGGACTCTTGGAATGGTGGCACGACCCTGGAGTTCCTCTCGCCTTTCCTGTGGAGAGCGCCTCCTCTTGAGATGCGACGGGAACGCCGGGAATTCTTTACCTACGAAACTGGGAAAGGATCCATCATCTCGAGCTAAGAGGCGGAAACGGGGCTCCCCTTGGTGTGTGCGGGACCCTCGTGCTTCCTCTCGAGTGGAGACGGGTATGTCGGGGAACTTTTTGAGTTGCAGCAAGGGTGTGAAGGACCCTTTGGAAGTTCCAGTGGTTAGATGTGATTAGCCTCGAGAAGCCTCAGCGGAAATGGGCCTCATCTCGCCTGGAGGGCAAAACTCCTGGATTTTCTCGAGTTGCGGCAGGTGCTCTCGACTTACGACGGGGACCTCAGGGACCCGCTCTGGTGGCCTCAGGAAAGGCCAGTCCCCATGCGAGTTCCTCGGGGGCCTCTCGGGATTCCTCTCCCGTCGATGCCCCGGCCTAAGACCTTGTGTGGAGTCGGGGCCGGAACCTGAGGATTCCTCTCCAGTGCGGACATGGATCTTGGGGTACTTCTGGAGTCTCCCCAGGGGAGTCAGTGCTCGTCTCGAATGCGGGCATGCACTTGCGCTTTCCTCCAGAGCGGTAGCAGCAGTGTCACACATTCCGCCGCGTGGATCAAAGGATCTATGGTTTTCCCTCGAGTCTTTCCCACGAGGCTTTCCCACGAGGCTTTCCCACAGGGCTGTCCCACGTGCACACGTGGTGGGAGTCGATCCTCGGCTTGAACGTCAAGGCAGTGCAGGGAAAACCGGTTCCTCTGGAATGGACTGACA
This sequence comes from Ovis canadensis, assembly GCF_042477335.2. Lineage (NCBI taxonomy): Eukaryota > Metazoa > Chordata > Mammalia > Artiodactyla > Bovidae > Ovis > Ovis canadensis. The sequence continues at coordinate 9,484,128 of NC_091252.1, forward strand.
CATCAGGGGGACTCTTGGAATGGTAGCACGACCCTGGAGTTCCTCTCGCCTTTCCTGTGGAGAGCGCCTCCTCTTGAGATGCGACGGGAACGCCGGGAATTCTTTCCCTACGAAACAGGGAAAGGATCCCTCATCTCGAGCTAGGAGGCGGAAACGGGGCTCCCCTGGATGTGTGCGGGACCCCACGTGCTTCCTCTCGAGTGGAGACGGGTATGTCGGGGAACTTCTTGAGTTGCAGCAAGGGTGTTAAGGACCCTTTGTAAGTTCCAGTGGTTAGATGTCATTAGCCTCGAGAAGCCTCAGCGGAAATGGGCCTCATCTCGCCTGGAGGGCAAAACCTCCTGGATTTTCTAGAGTTGCGGCAGGTGCTCTCGACTTCCGACGGGAACCTCAGGGACATGCTCTGCTGGCCTCAGGAAAGGCCAGTCCCCATGCGAGTTCTTCGGGGGCCTTTCGGGATTGCTCTCAGGTCGATGCCGGGGCCTAAGACCTTGTGTGGAGTCGGGGCCGGAACATGAGGATTCCTCTCCAGTGCTGACATGGATCTTGCGGTACTTCTGGAGTCTCCCCAGGGGAGTCAGTCCTCGTCTCCAATGCGGGCATGCACTTGCGCTTTCCTCCGGAGCGGTAGCAGCAGTGTCACGCAGTCCGCCGCGTGGATCAAAGGATCTATGGTTTTCCCTCGAGTCTTTCCCACGAGGCTTTCCCACGAAGCTTTCCCACAGGGCTGTCCCACGTGCACACGTGGTGGGACTCGATCCTCGGCTTGAACGTCAAGGCAGTGCAGGGAAAACAGGTTCCTCTGGAATGGACTGACACATCTGGGGGACTCTTGGAATGGTGGCCCGACCCTGGAGTTCCTCTCCCATTTCCTGTGGAGAGCGCCTCCTCTTGGGATGCGACTGGAACGCCGGGAATTCTTTCCCTAGGAAACAGGAAAAGGATCCCTCATCTCGAGCTAGGAGGCGGAAACGGGGCTCCCCTGGATATGTGCGGGACACTCGTGCTTCCTCTCGAGTGGAGATGGGTATGTCGGGGAACTTCTTGAGTTGCAGCAAGGGTGTGAAGGACCCTTTGGAAGCTCCAGTGGTTAGATGTGATTAGCCTCGAGAAGCCTAAGCGGAAATGGGCCTCATCACGCCTGGAGGGCAAAACCTCCTCGATTTTCTCGAGTTGCGTCAGGTGCTCTCGACTTACGACGGGGACCTCAGGGACCCGCTCTGGTGGCCTCAGGAAAGGCCAGTCCCCATGCGAGTTCCTCGGGGGCCTTTCGGGATTCCTCTCCGGTCGATGCCGGGGCCTAAGACCTTGTGAGGAGTCGGGCCGGAACCTGAGGATTCCTATCCAGTGCGGACATGGATCTTGGGGTACTTCTGGAGTCTCCCCAGGGGAGTCAGTGCTCGTCTCGAATGCGGGCATGCACTTGCGCTTTCCTCCGGAGCGGTAGCAGCAGTGTCACGCAGTCCGTCGCGTGGATCAAAGGATCTATGGTTTTCCCTCGAGTCTTTCCCACGAGGCTTTCCCACGAGGCTTTCCCACAGGGCTGTCCCACGTGCACACGTGGTGGGAGTCGATCCTCGGCTTGAACGTCAAGGCAGTGCAGAGAAAACAGTTTCCTCTGGAATGGACTGACACATCTGGGGGACGCTTGGAATGGTGGCACGACCCTGGAGTTCCTCTCGCCTTTCCTGTGGAGAGCGCCTCCTCTTGAGATGCGACGGGAACGCAGGGAATTCTTTCCCTACGGAACAGGGAAATGATCCCTCATCTCGAGCTAGGAGGCAGAAACGGGGCTCCCCTGGATGTGTGTGGGACCCTCGTGCTTCCTCTCGAGTGGAGACGGGTATGTCGGGGAACTTCTTGAGTTGCAGCAAGGGTGTGAAGGACCCTTTGGAAGTTCCAGGGGTTAGATGTGATTAGCCTCGAGAAGCCTCAGCGGAAATGGGCCTCATCTCGCCTGGAGGGCAAAACCTCCTGGATTTTCTCGAGTTGCGGCAGGTGCTCTCGACTTACGACGGGGACCTCATGGACCCGCTCTGGTGGCCTCAGGAAAGGCCAGTCCCCATTCGAGTTCCTCGGGGGCCTCTCGGGATTCCTCTCCCGTCGATGCCGGGGCCTAAGACCTTGTGTGGAGTCGCGGCCGGAACAAGAAGATTCCTCTCCAGTGCTGATATGGATCTTGGGGTACTTCTGGAGTCTCCCCAGAGGAGTCAGTCCTCGTCTCGAATGCGGGCATGCACTTGCGCTTTCCTCCAGAGCGGTAGCAGCAGTGTCACGCAGTCCACCGCGTGGATCAAAGGATCTATGGTTTTCCCTCGAGTCTTACCCAGGAGGCTTTCCCACGAGGCTTTCCCACAGGGCTGTCCCACGTGCACACGTGGTGGGAGTCGATCCTCGGCTTGAACGTCAAGGCAGTGCAGGGAAAACAGGTTCCTCTGGAATGGACTGACACATCTGGGGGACTCTTGGAATGGTGGCACGACCCTGGAGTTCCTCTCGCCTTTCCTGTGGAAAGCGCCTCCTCTTGAGATGCGACGTGAACGCCGGGAATTCTTTCCCTACGAAACAGGGAAAGGATCCCTCATCTCGAGCTAGGAGGCGGAAACGGGGCTCCCCTGGATGTGTGCGGGACCCTCTTGCTTCCTCTCGAGTGGAGACGGGTATGTCGGGGAACTTCTTGAGTTGCAGCAAGGGTGTGAAGGACCCTTTGGACGTTCCAGTGGTTAGATGTGATTAGCCTGGAGAAGCCTCAGCGGAAATGGGTCTCATCTCGCCTGGAGGGCAAAACCTCCTGGATTTTCTCGAGTTGCGGCAGGTGCTCTCGACGTACGACGGGGACCTCGGGGAACCGCTCTGGTGGCCTCAGGAAAGGCCAGTCCCCATGCGAGTTCCTCGGGGGCCTCTCGGGATTCCTCTCCTGTCGATGCCGGGTCCTAAGACCTTGTGTGGAGTCGGGGCCGGAACCTGAGGATTCCTCTCCAGTGCTGACATGGATCTTGGGGTACTTCTGGAGTCTCCCCAGGGGAGTCAGTCCTCGTCTCGAATGCGGGCATGCACTTGCGCTTTCCTCCAGAGCGGAAGCAGCAGTGTCACGCAGTCCGCCGGGTGGATCAAACGATCTATGGTTTTCCCTCGAGTCTTTCCCACGAGGCTTTCCCACGAGGCTTTCCCACAGGGCTGTCCCACGTGCACACGTGGTGGGAGTCGATCCTCGGCTTGAACGTCAAGGCAGTGCAGGGAAAACAGGTTCCTCTGGAATGGACTGACACATCTGGGGGACTCTTGGAATGGTGGCACGACCCTGGAGTTCCTCTCCCCTTTCCTGTGGAGAGCGCCACCTCTTGAGATGCGATGTGAACGCCGGGAATTCTTTCCCTAGGAAACAGGAAAAGGATCCCTCATCTCGAGCTAGGAGGCGGAAACGGGGCTCCCCTGGATGTGTGCGGGACCCTCGTGCTTCCTCTCGAGTGGAGACGGGTATGTCGGGGAACTTCTTGAGTTGCAGCAAGGGTGTGAAGGACCCTTTGGAAGTTCCAGTGGTTAGATGTGATTAGCCTCGAGAAGCCTCAGCGGAAATGGGCCTCATCTCGCCTGGAGGGCAATACCTCCTGGATTTTCTCGAGTTGCGGCAGGTGCTCTCGACTTACGACGGGGACCTCAGGGACCCGCTCTGCTGGCCTCAGGAAAGGCCAGTCCCCATGCGAGTTCCTCGGGGGCCTCTCGGGATTCCTCTCCCGTTGATGCCGGGGCCTAAGACCTTGTGTTGAGTCGGGGCTGGAACCTGAGGATTCCTCTCCAGTGCTGACATGGATCTTGGGGTCCTTCTGGAGTCTCCCCAGGGGAGTCAGTGCTCGTCTCGAATGCGGGCATGCACTTGCGCTTTCCTCCGGAGCGGTAGCAGCAGTGTCACACATTCCGCCTCATGGATCAAAGGATCTATGGTTTTCCCTCGAGTCTTTCCCACGAGGCTTTCCCACGAGGCTTTCCCACAGGGCTGTCCAACGTGCACTCGTGGCTGGAGTCGATCCTCGGCTTGAACGTCAAGGCAGTGCAGGGAAAACAGGTTCCTCTGGAATGGACTGACACATCTGGGGGACTCTTGGAATGGTGGCACGACCCTGGAGTTCCTCTCCCCTTTCCTGTGGAGAGCGCCACCTCTTGAGATGCGACGTGAACGCCGGGAATTCTTTCCCTACGAAACAGGGAAAGGATCCGTCATCTCGAGCTAGGAGGCGGAAACGTGGCTCCCCTGGATGTGTGCGGGACCCTCGTGCTTCCTCTCGAGTGGAGACGGGTATGTCGGGGAACTTCTTGAGTTGCAGCAAGGGTGTGAAGGACCCTTTGGACGTTCCAGTGGTTAGATGTGATTAGCCTCGAGAAGCCTCTGCGGAAATGGGTCTCATCTCGCCTGGAGGGCAAAACCTCCTGTATTTTCTCGATTTGCGGCAGGTGCTCTCAACGTCCGACGGGGACCTCGGGGAACCGCTCTGGTGGCCTCAGGAAAGGCCAGTCCCCATGCGAGTTCCTCGGGGGCCTCTCGGGATTCCTCTCCCGTCGATGCCGGGGCCTAAGACCTTGTGTGGAGTCGGGGCCGGAACCTGAGGATTCCTCTCCAGTGCTGACATGGAACTTGGGGTACTTCTGGAGTCTCCCCAGGGGAGTCAGTCCTCGTCTCGAATGCGGGCATGCACTTGCGCTTTCCTCCAGAGCGGAAGCAGCAGTGTCACGCAGTCCGCCGGGTGGATCAAACGATCTATGGTTTTCCCTCGAGTCTTTCCCACGAGGCTTTCCCACGAGGCTTTCCCACAGGGCTGTCCCACGTGCACACGTGGTTGGAGTCGATCCTCGGCTTGAACGTCAAGGCAGTGCAGGGAAAACAGGTTCCTCTGGAATGGACTGACACATCTGGGGGACTCTTGGAATGGTGGCACGACCCTGGAGTTCCTCTCCCCTTTCCTGTGGAGAGCGCCACCTCTTGAGATGCGATGTGAACGCCGGGAATTCTTTCCCTACGAAACAGGGAAAGGATCCGTCATCTCGAGCTAGGAGGCGGAAATGTGGCTCCCCTGGATGTGTGCGGGACCCTCGTGCTTCCTCTCGAGTGGAGACGGGTATGTCGGGGAACTTCTTGAGTTGCAGCAAGGGTGTGAAGGACCCTTTGGACGTTCCAGTGGTTAGATGTGATTAGCCTCGAGAAGCCTCTGCGGAAATGGGTCTCATCTCGCCTGGAGGGCAAAACCTCCTGGATTTTCTCGAGTTGCGGCAGGTGCTCTCGACTTACGACGGGGACCTCAGGGACCCGCTCTGCTGGCCTCAGGAAAGGCCAGTCCCCATGCGAGTTCCTCGGGGGCCTCTCGGGATTCCTCTCCCATCGATGCCGGGGCCTAAGACCTTGTGTGGAGTCGGGGCTGGAACCTGAGGATTCCTCTCCAGTGCTGACATGGATCTTGGGGTACTTCTGGAGTCTCCCCAGGGGAGTCAGTGCTCGTCTCGAATGCGGGCATGCACTTGCGCTTTCCTCCGGAGCGGTAGCAGCAGTGTCACGCAGTCCGCCGGGTGGATCAAACGATCTATGGTTTTCCCTCGAGTCTTTCCCACGAGGCTTTCCCACGAGGCTTTCCCACAGGGCTGTCCAACGTGCACACGTCGTGGGAGTCGATCCTCGGCTTGAACATCAAGGCAGTGCAGGGAAAACAGGTTCCTCTGGAATGGACTGACACATCTGGGGGACTCTTGGAATGGTGGCACGACCCTGGAGTTCCTCTCCCCTTTCCTGTGAAGAGCGCCTCCTCTAGAGATGCGACGTGAACGCCGGGAATTCTTTCCCTACGAAACAGGGAAAGGATCCCTCATCTCGAGCTAGGAGGCGGAAACGGGGCTCCCCTGGATGTGTGCGGGACCCTCGAGCTTCCTCTCGAGTGGAGACGGGTATTTCGGGGAACTTCTTGAGTTGCAGCAAGGGTGTGAAGGACCCTTTGGACGTTCCAGTGGTTAGATGTCATTAGCCTGGAGAAGCCTCAGCGGAAATGGGTCTCATCTCGCCCGGAGGGCAAAACCTCCTGTATTTTCTCGATTTGCGGCAGGTGCTCTCAACGTACGACGGGGACCTCGGGGAACCGTTCTGGTGGCCTCAGGAAAGGCCAGTCCCCATGCGAGTTCCTCGGGGGCGTCTCGGGATTCCTCTCCTGTCGATGCCGGGTCCTAAGACCTTGTGTGGAGTCGGGGCCGGAACCTGAGGATTCCTCTCCAGTGCTGACATGGATCTTGGGGTACTTCTGGAGTCTCCCCAGGGGAGTCAGTCCTCGTCTCGAATGCGGGCATGCACTTGCGCTTTCCTCCAGAGCGGAAGCAGCAGTGTCACGCAGTCCGCCGGGTGGATCAAACGATCTATGGTTTTCCCTCGAGTCTTTCCCACGAGGCTTTCCCACGAGGCTTTCCCACAGGGCTGTCCCACGTGCACACGTGGTGGGAGTCGATCCTCGGCTTGAACGTCAAGGCAGTGCAGGGAAAACAGGTTCCTCTGGAATGGACTGACACATCTGGGGGACTCTTGGAATGGTGGCACGACCCTGGAGTTCCTCTCGCCTTTCCTGTGGAGAGCGCCTCCTCTTGAGATGCGACGGGAACGCCGGGAATTCTTTCCCTACGAAACAGGGAAAGGATCCCTCATCTCGAGCTAGGAGGCGGAAACGGGGCTCCCCTGGATGTGTGCGGGACCCCACGTGCTTCCTCTCGAGTGGAGACGGGTATGTCGGGGAACTTCTTGAGTTGCAGCAAGGGTGTGAAGGACCCTTTGTAAGTTCCAGTGGTTAGACGTGATTAGCCTCGAGAAGCCTCAGCGGAAATGGGCCTCATCTCGCCTGGAGGGCAAAACCTCCTGGATTTTCTCGAGTTGCGGCAGGTGCTCTGGACTTATGACGGGGACCTCAGGGACACGCTCTGCTGGCCTCAGGAAAGGCCAGTCCCCATGCGAGTTCCTCGGGAGCCTCTCGGGATTCCTCTCCCGTCGATGCCGGTGCCTAAGACCTTGTGTGGAGTCGGGGCCGGAACCTGAGTATTCCTCTCCAGTGCTGACATGGATCTTGGGGTACTTCTGGAGTCTCCCCAGGGGAGTCAGTCCTCGTCTCGAATGCGGGCATGCAGTTGCGCTTTCCTCCAGAGCAGTAGCATCAGTGTCACGCAGTCCCCCGCGTGGATCAATGGATCTATGGTTTTCCCTGGAGTCTTTCCAACGAGGATTTCCCACGAGGCTTTCCCACAGGGCTGTCACACGTGCACACGTGGTGGGAGTCGATCCTCGGCTTGAACGTCAAGGCAGTGCAGGGAAAACAGGTTCCTCTGTCAATGGACTGACACATCTGGGGGACTCTTGGAATGGTGGCACGACCCTGGAGTTCCTCTCGCCTTTCCTGTGGAGAGCGCCTCCTCTTGAGAAGCGACGGGAACGCCGGGAATTCTTTCCCTACGAAACAGGGAAAGGATCCCTCATCTCGAGCTAGGAGGCGGAAACGGGGCTCCCCTGGATGTGTGCGGGACCCTCGTGCTTCCTCTGGAGTGGAGACGGGTATGTCGGGGAACTTGTTGAGTTGCAGGAAGGGTGTGAAGGACCCTTTGGAAGTTCCAGTGGTTAATGTGATTAGCCTCGAGAAGCCTCAGCGGAAATGGGCCTCATCTCGCCTGGAGGGCAAAACCTCCTGGATTTTCTCGAGTTGCGGCAGGTGCTCTCGACTTACGACGGGGACCTCAGGGAACCGCTCTGGTGGCCTCAGGAAAGGCCAGTCCCCATGCGAGTTCCTCGGGGGCCTCTCGGGATTCCTCTCCCGTCGATGCCGGGGCCTAAGACCTTGTGTGGAGTCGGGGCCGGAACCTGAGGATTCCTCTCCAGTGCTGACATGGATCTTGGGGTACTTCTGGAGTCTCCCCAGGGGAGTCAGTCCTCGTCTCGAATGCGGGCATGCATTGCGCTTTCCTCCAGAGCGGTAGCAGCAGTGTCAGGCAGTCCGCCGCGTGGATCAAAGGATCTATGGTTTTCCCTCGAGTCTTTCCCACGAAGCTTTCCCACGAGGCTTTCCCACAGGGCTGTCCCACGTGCACACGTGGTGGGACTCGATCCTCGGCTTGAACGTCAAGGCAGTGCAGGGAAAACAGGTTCCTCTGGAATGGACTGACACATCTGGGGGACTCTTGGAATGGTGGCACGACCCTGGAGTCCTATCGCCTTTTCTGTGGAGAGCGCCTCCTCTTGAGATGCGACGGGAACGCCGGGAATTCTTTCCCTACGAAACAGGGAAAGGATCCCTCATCTCGAGCTAGGAGGCGGAAACGGGGCTCCCCTGGATGTGTGCGGGACGCACGTGCTTCCTCTCGAGTGGAGACGGGTATGTCGGGGAACTTCTTGAGTTGCAGCAAGGGTGTGAAGGACCCTTTGGAAGTTCCAGTGGTTAGACGTGATTAGCCTCGAGAAGCCTCAGCGGAAATGGGCCTCATCTCGCCTGGAGGGCAAAACCTCCTGGATTTTCTCGAGTTGCGGCAGGTGCTCTCGACTTACGATGGGGACCTCAGGGAACCGCTCTGGTGGCCTCAGGAAAGGCCAGTCCCCATGCGAGTTCCTCGGGGGCCTCTCGGGATTCCTCTCCCGTCGATGCCGGGGCCTAAGACCTTGTGTGGAGTCGGGGCCGGAACCTGAGGATTCCTCTCCAGTGCTGACATGGATCTTGGGGTACTTCTGGAGTCTCCCCAGGGGAGTCAGTCCTCGTCTCGAATGCGGGCATGCATTGCGCTTTCCTCCAGAGCAGTAGCAGCAGTGTCACGCAGTCCGCCGCGTGGATCAAAGGATGTTTGGTTTTCCCTCGTGTCTTTCCCACGAGGCTTTCCCACGAGGCTTTCCCACAGGGCTGTCCCACGTGCACACGTGGTGGGAATCGATCCTCGGCTTGAACGTCAAGGCAGTGCAAGGAAAACAGGTTCCTCTGGAATGGACTGACTCATCTGGGGGACTCTTGGAATGGTGGAACGACCCTGGAGTTCCTCTCGCCTTTCCTGTGGAGAGCGCCTCCTCTTGAGATGCAACGGGAATGCCGGGAATTCTTTCCCTACGAAACAGGGAAAGGATCCCTCATCTCGAGCTAGGAGGCGGAAACGGGGCTCCCCTGGATGTGTGCGGGACGCACGTGCTTCCTCTCGAGTGGAGACGGGTATGTCGGGGAACTTCTTGAGTTGCAGCAAGGGTGTGAAGGACCCTTTGGAAGTTCCAGTGGTTAGACGTGATTAGCCTCGAGAAGCCTCAGCGGAAATGGGCCTCATCTCGCCTGGAGGGCAAAACCTCCTGGATTTTCTCGAGTTGCGGCAGGCGCTCTCGACTTACGACGGGGACCTCAGGGACCCGCTCTGGTGGCCTCAGGAAAGGCCAGTCCCCATGCGAGTTCCTCGGGGGCCTCTCGGGATTCCTCTCCCGTCGATGCCGGGGCCTAAGACCTTGTGTGGAGTCGGGGCCGGAACCTGAGGATTCCTCTCCAGTGCTGACATGGATCTTGGGGTACTTCTGGAGTCTCCCCAGGGGAGTCAGTCCTCGTCTCGAATGCGGGCATGCACTTGCGCTTTCCTCCAGAGCGGTAGCAGCAGTGTCACGCAGTCCGCCGCGTGGATCAAAGGATCTATGGCTTTCCCTCGAGTCTTTCCCACGAGGCTTTCCCACGAGGCTTTCCCACAGGGCTGTCCCACGTGCACACGTGGTGGGAGTCGATCCTCGGCTTGAACGTCAAGGCAGTGCAGGGAAAACAGGTTCCTCTGGAATGGACTGACACATCTGGGGGACTCTTGGAATGGTGTCACGACCCTGGAGTTCCTCTCGCCTTTCCTGTGGAGAGCGCCTCCTCTTGAGATGCGACGGGAACGCCGGGAATTCTTTCCCTACGAAACAGGGAAAGGTTCCCTCATCTCGAGCTAGGAGGCGGAAACGGGGCTCACCTGGATGTTTGCGGGACCCCACGTGCTTCCTCTCGAGTGGAGACGGGTATGTCGGGGAACTTCTTGAGTTGCAGCAAGGGTGTGAAGGACCTTTTGGAAGTTCCAGTGGTTAGATGTGATTGGCCTCGAGAAGCCTCAGCGGAAATGGGCCTCATCTCGCCTGGAGGGCAAAACCTCCTGGATTTTCTCGAGTTGCGGCAGGTGCTCTCGACTTACGACGGGGACCTCAGGGAACCGCTCTGGTGGCCTCAGGAAAGGCCAGTCCCCATGCGAGTTCCTCGGGGGCGTCTCGGGATTCCTCTCCCGTCGATGCCGGGGCCTAAGACCTTGTGTGGAGTCGGGGCCGGAACCTGAGGATTCCTCTCCAGTGCTGACATGGATCTTGGGGTACTTCTGGAGTCTCCCCAGGGGAGTCAGTCCTCGTCTCGAATGCGGGCATGCACTTGCGCTTTCCTCCAGAGCGGTAGCAGCAGTGTCACGCAGTCCGCCGCGTGGATCAAAGGATCTATGGTTTCCCTCGAGTCTTTCCCACGAGGCTTTCCCACGAGGCTTTCCCACAGGGCTGTCCCACGTGCACACGTGGTGGGACTCGATCCTCGGCTTGAACGTCAAGGCAGTGCAGGGAAAACAGTTTCCTCTGGAATGGACTGACACATCTGGGGGACTCTTGGAATGGTGGAACGACCCTGGAGTTCCTCTCGCCTTTCCTGTGGAGAGCGCCTCCTCTTGAGATGCGACGGGAACGCCGGGAATTCTTTCCCTACGAAACAGGGAAAAGATCCCTCATCTCGAGGTAGGAGGCGGAAACGGGGCTCCCCTGGATGTGTGCGGGACACCACGTGCTTCCTCTCGAGTGGAGACGGGTATGTCGGGGAGCTTCTTGAGTTGCAGCAAGGGTGTGAAGGACCCTTTGGAAGTTCCAGTGGTTAGAAGTGATTGGCCTCGAGAAGCCTCAGCGGAAATGGGCCTCATCTCGCCTGGTGGGCAAAACCTCCTGGATTTTCTCGAGTTGCGGCAGGTGCTCTCGACTTACGACGGGGACCTCAGGGACCCGCTCTGGTGGCCTCAGGAAAGGCCAGTCCCCATGCGAGTTCCACGGGGGCCTCTCGGGATTCCTCTCCCGTCGATGCCGGGGCCTAAGACCTTGTGTGGAGTCGGGGCCGGAACCTGAGGATTCCTCTCCAGTGCTGACATGGATCTTGGGGTACTTCTGGAGTCTCCCCAGGGGAGTCAGTCCTCGTCTCGAATGCGGGCATGCACTTGCGCTTTCCTTCAGAGCGGTAGCAGCAGTGTCACGCAGTCCGTCGCGTGGATCAAAGGATCTATGGTTTTCCCTCGAGTCTTTCCCACGAGGCTTTCCCGCGAGGCTTTCCCACAGGGCTGTCCCACGTGCACACGTGGTGGGACTCGATCTTCGGCTTGAACGTCATGGCAGTGCAGGGAAAACAGGTTCCTCTGGAATGGACTGACACATCTGGGGGACTCTTGGAATGGTGGCATGACCCTGGAGTTCCTCTCGCCTTTCCTGTGGAGAGCGCCTCCTCTTGAGATGCGACGGGAACGCCGGGAATTCTTTCCCTACGAAACAGGGAAAGGATCCCTCATCTCGAGCTAGGAGGCGGAAACGGGGCTCCCCTGGATGTGTGCGGGACCCCACGTGCTTCCTCTCGAGTGCAGACGGGTATGTCGGGGAACTTCTTGAGTTGCAGCAAGGGTGTGAAGGACCCTTTGGAAGTTCCAGTGGTTAGATGTGATTGGCCTCGAGAAGCCTCAACGGAAATGGGCCTCATCTCGCCTGGAGGGCAAAACCTCCTGGATTTTCTCTAGTTGCGGCAGGTGCTCTCGACTTACGACGGAGACCTCAGGGACCCGCTCTGGTGGCCTCAGGAAAGGCCAGTCCCCATGCGAGTTCCTCGGGGGCCTCTTGGGATTCCTCTCCCGTCGATGCCGGGGCCTAAGACCTTGTGTGGAGTCGGGGCCGGAACCTGAGGATTCCTCTCCAGTGCTGACATGGATCTTGGGGTACTTCTGGAGTCTCCCCAGGGGAGTCAGTCCTCGTCTCGAATGCGGGCATGCACTTGCGCTTTCCTCCAGAGCGGTAGCATCAGTGTCACGCAATACGCCGCGTGGATTCAAGGATCTATGATTTTCCCTCGAGTCTTTCCCACGAGGCTTTCCCACGAGGCTTTCCCACAGGGCTGTCCCACGTGTACACGTGGTGGGAGTCGATCCTCGGCTTGAACGTCAAGGCAGTGCAGGGAAAACAGGTTCCTCTGGAATGGACTGACACATCTGGGGGACTCTTGGAATGGTGGCACGACCCTGGAGTTCCGCTCGCCTTTCCTGTGGAGAACGCCTACTCTTGAGATGCGTCGGGAACGCCGGGAATTCTTTCCCTACGAAACAGAGAAAGGATCCCTCATCTCGAGCTAGGAGGCGGAAACGGGGCTCCCCTGGATGTGTGCGGGACCCCACGTGCTTCCTGTCGAGTGCAGACGGGTATGTCGGGGAACTTCTTGACTTGCAGCAATGGTGTGAAGGAAACTTTGGAAGTTCCAGTGGTTAGATGTGATTGGCCTCGAGAAGCTTCACCGGAAATGGGCCTCATCTCGCCTGGAGGGCAAAACCTCCTGGATTTTCTCGAGTTGCGGCAGGTGCTCTCGATTTACGACGGGGACCTCAGGGACCCGCTCTGGTGGCCTCAGGAAAGGCCAGTCCCCATGCGAGTACCTCGGGGGCCTCTCGGGATTCCTCTCCCGTCGATGCCGGGGCCTAAGACCTTGTGTGGAGTCGGGGCCGGAACCTGAGGATTCCTCTCCAGTGCTGACATGGATCTTGGGGTACTTCTGGAGTCTCCCCAGGGGAGTCAGTCCTCGTCTCGAATGCGGGCATGCACTTGCGCTTTCCTCCAGAGCGGTAGCAGCATTGTCACGCAGTCCGCCGCGTGGATCAAAGTATCTATGGTTTTCCCTCGAGTCTTTCCCACGAGGCTTTCCCACGAGGCTTTCCCACGGGTCTGTCCCACGTGCACACGTGGTGGGACTCGATCCTCGGCTTGAACGTCAAGGCAGTGCAGGGAAAACAGGTTCCTCTGGAATGGACTGACACATCTGGGGGTCTCTTGGAATGGTGGCACGACCCTGGAGTTCCTCTCGCCTTTCCTGTGGAGAGCGCCTCCTCTTGAGATGCGACGGGAACGCCGGGAATTCTTTCCCTACGAAACAGGGAAAGGATCCCTCATCTCGAGCTAGGAGGCGGAAACGGGGCTCCACTGGATGTGTGCGGGACGCACGTGCTTCCTCTCGAGTGGAGACGGGTATGTCGGGGAACTTCTTGAGTTGCAGCAAGGGTGTGAAGGACCCTTTGGAAGTTCCAGTGGTTAGACGTGATTAGCCTCGAGAAGCCTCAGCGGAAATGGGCCTCATCTCGCCTGGAGGGCAAAACCTCCTGGATTTTCTCGAGTTGCGGCACGTGCTCTCGACTTACGACGGGGACCTCAGGGACCCGCTCTGGTGGCCTCAGGAAAGGCCAGTCCCCATGCGAGTTCCTCGGGGGCCTCTCGGGATTCCTCTCCCGTCGATGCCGGGGCCTAAGACCTTGTGTGGAGTCGGGGCCGGAACCTGAGGATTCCTCTCCAGTGCTGACATGGATCTTGGGGTACTTCTGGAGTCTCCCCAGGGGAGTCAGTCCTCGTCTCGAATGCGGGCATGCACTTGGGCTTTCCTCCAGAGCGGTAGCAGCGGTGTCACGCAGTCCGCCGCGTGGATCAAAGGATCTATGGCTTTCCCTCGAGTCTTTCCCACGAGGCTTTCCCACGAGGCTTTCCCACAGGGCTGTCCCACGTGCACACGTGGTGGGAGTCGATCCTCGGCTTGAACGTCAAGGCAGTGCAGGGAAAACAGGTTCCTCTGGAATGGACTGACACATCTGGGGGACTCTTGGAATGGTGTCACGACCCTGGAGTTCCTCTCGCCTTTCCTGTGGAGAGCGCCTCCTCTTGAGATGCGACGGGAACGCCGGGAATTCTTTCCCTACGAAACAGGGAAAGGTTCCCTCATCTCGAGCTAGGAGGCGGAAACGGGGCTCACCTGGATGTTTGCGGGACCCCACGTGCTTCCTCTCGAGTGGAGACGGGTATGTCGGGGAACTTCTTGAGTTGCAGCAAGGGTGTGAAGGACCCTTTGGAAGTTCCAGTGGTTAGATGTGATTGGCCTCGAGAAGCCTCAACGGAAATTGGCCTCATCTCGCCTGGAGGGCAAAACCTCCTGGATTTTCTCGAGTTGCGGCAGGTGCTCTCGACTTACGACGGGGACCTCAGGGAACCGCTCTGGTGGCCTCAGGAAAGGCCAGTCCCCATGCGAGTTCCTCGGGGGCGTCTCGGGATTCCTCTCCCGTCGATGCCGGGGCCTAAGACCTTGTGTGGAGTCGGGGCCGGAACCTGAGGATTCCTCTCCAGTGCTGACATGGATCTTGGGGTACTTCTGGAGTCTCCCCAGGGGAGTCAGTCCTCGTCTCGAATGCGGGCATGCACTTGCGCTTTCCTCCAGAGCGGTAGCAGCAGTGTCACGCACTCCGCCGCGTGGATCAAAGGATCTATGGTATCCCTCGAGTCTTTCCCACGAGGCTTTCCCACGAGGCTTTCCCACAGGGCTGTCCCACGTGCACACGTGGTGGGACTCGATCCTCGGCTTGAACGTCAAGGCAGTGCAGGGAAAACAGGTTCCTCTGGAATGGACTGACACATCTGGGGGACTCTTGGAATGGTGGAACGACCCTGGAGTTCCTCTCGCCTTTCCTGTGGAGAGCGCCTCCTCTTGAGATGCGACGGGAACGCCGGGAATTCTTTCCCTACGAAACAGGGAAAGGTTCCCTCATCTCGAGCTAGGAGGCGGAAACGGGGCTCACCTGGATGTTTGCGGGACCCCACGTGCTTCCTCTCGAGTGGAGACGGGTATGTCGGGGAACTTCTTGAGTTGCAGCAAGGGTGTGAAGGACCCTTTGGAAGTTCCAGTGGTTAGATGTGATTGGCCTCGAGAAGCCTCAACGGAAATTGGCCTCATCTCGCCTGGAGGGCAAAACCTCCTGGATTTTCTCGAGTTGCGGCAGGTGCTCTCGACTTACGACGGGGACCTCAGGGAACCGCTCTGGTGGCCTCAGGAAAGGCCAGTCCCCATGCGAGTTCCTCGGGGGCGTCTCGGGATTCCTCTCCCGTCGATGCCGGGGCCTAAGACCTTGTGTGGAGTAGGGGCCGGAACCTGAGGATTCCTCTCCAGTGCTGACATGGATCTTGGGGTACTTCTGGAGTCTCCCCAGGGGAGTCAGTCCTCGTCTCGAATGCGGGCATGCACTTGCGCTTTCCTCCAGAGCGGTAGCAGCAGTGTCACGCACTCCGCCGCGTGGATCAAAGGATCTATGGTATCCCTCGAGTCTTTCCCACGAGGCTTTCCCACGAGGCTTTCCCACAGGGCTGTCCCACGTGCACACGTGGTGGGACTCGATCCTCGGCTTGAACGTCAAGGCAGTGCAGGGAAAACAGGTTCCTCTGGAATGGACTGTCTCATCTGGGGGACTCTTGGAATGGTGGAACGACCCTGGAGTTCCTCTCGCCTTTCCTGTGGAGAGCGCCTCCTCTTGAGATGCGACGGGAACGCCGGGAATTCTTTCCCTACGAAACAGGGAAAAGATCCCTCATCTCGAGCTAGGAGGCGGAAACGGGGCTCCCCTGGATGTGTGCGGGACACCACGTGCTTCCTCTCGAGTGGAGACGGGTATGTCGGGGAACTTCTTGAGTTGCAGCAAGGGTGTGAAGGACCCTTTGGAAGTTCCAGTGGTTAGAAGTGATTGGCCTCGAGAAGCCTCAGCGGAAATGGGCCTCATCTCGCCTGGAGGGCAAAACCTCCTGGATTTTCTCGAGTTGCGGCAGGTGCTCTCGACTTACGACGGGGACCTCAGGGACCCGCTCTGGTGGCCTCAGGAAAGGTCAGTCCCCATGCGAGTTCCTCGGGGGCCTCTCGGGATTCCTCTCCCGTCGATGCCGGGGCCTAAGACCTTGTGTGGAGTCGGGGCCGGAACGTGAGGATTCCTCTCCAGTGCTGACATGGATCTTGGGGTACTTCTGGAGTCTCCCCAGGGGAGTCAGTCCTCGTCTCGAATGCGGGCATGCACTTGCGCTTTCCTTCAGAGCGGTAGCAGCAGTGTCACGCAGTCCGTGGCGTGGATCAAAGGATCTATGGTTTTCCCTCGAGTCTTTCCCACGAGGCTTTCCCGCGAGGCTTTCCCACAGGGCTGTCCCACGTGCACACGTGGTGGGAGTCGATCCTCGGCTTGAACGTCAAGGCAGTGCAGGGAAAACAGGTTCCTCTGGAATGGACTGACACATCTGGGGGACTCTTGGAATGGTGTCACGACCCTGGAGTTCCTCTCGCCTTTCCTGTGGAGAGCGCCTCCTCTTGAGATGCGACGGGAACGCCGGGAATTCTTTCCCTACGAAACAGGGAAAGGATCCCTCATCTCGAGGTAGGAGGCGGAAACGGGGCTCCCCTGGATGTGTGCGGGACCCCACGTGCTTCCTCTCGAGTGGAGACAGGTATGTCGGGGAACTTCTTGAGTTGCAGCAAGGGTGTGAAGGACCCTTTGGAAGTTCCAGTGGTTAGATGTGATTGGCCTCGAGAAGCCTCAGCGGAAATGGGCCTCATCTCGCCTGGAGGGCAAAACCTCCTGAATTTTCTCTAGTTGTGGCAGGTGCTCTCGACTTACGACGGGGACCTCAGGGACCCGCTCTGGTGGCCTCAGGAAAGGCCAGTCCCCATGCGAGTTCCTCGGGGGCCTCTCGGGATTCCTCTCCCGTCGATGCCGGGGCTTAAGACCTTGTGTGGAGTCGGGGCCAGAACCTGAGGATTCCTCTCCAGTGCTGACATGGATCTTGGGGTACTTCTGGAGTCTCCCCAGGGGAGTCAGTTCTCGTCTCAAATGCGGGCATGCACTTGCGCTTTCCTCCAGAGCGGTAGCAGCAGTGTCACGCACTCCGCCGCGTGGATCAAAGGATCTATGGTTTTCCCTCGAGTCTTTCCCACGAGGCTTTCCACGAGGCTTTCCCACAGGGCTGTCCCACGTGCACACGTGGTGGGACTCGATCCTCGGCTTGAACGTCAAGGCAGTGCAGGGAAAACAGGTTCCTCTGGAATGGACTGACACATCTGGGGGACTCTTGGAATGGTGGCATGACCCTGGAGTTCCTCTCGCCTTTCCTGTGGAGAGCGCCTCCTCTTGAGATGCGACGGGAACGCCGGGAATTCTTTCCCTACGAAACAGGGAAAGGATCCCTCATCTCGAGCTAGGAGGCGGAAACGGGGCTCCCCTGGATGTGTGCGGGACCCCACGTGCTTCCTCTCGAGTGCAGACGGGTATGTCGGGGAACTTCTTGAGTTGCAGCAAGGGTGTGAAGGACCCTTTGGAAGTTCCAGTGGTTAGATGTGATTGGCCTCGAGAAGCCTCAACGGAAATGGGCCTCATCTCGCCTGGAGGGCAAAACCTCCTGGATTTTCTCTAGTTGCGGCAGGTGCTCTCGACTTACGACGGGGACCTCAGGGACCCGCTCTGGTGGCCTCAGGAAAGGCCAGTCCCCATGCGAGTTCCTCGGGGGCCTCTCGGGATTCCTCTCCCGTCGATGCCGGGGCCTAAGACCTTGTGTGGAGTCGGGGCCGGAACCTGAGGATTCCTCTCCAGTGCTGACATGGATCTTGGGGTACTTCTGGAGTCTCCCCAGGGGAGTCAGTCCTCGTCTCGAATGCGGGCATGCACTTGCGCTTTCCTCCAGAGCGGTAGCATCAGTGTCACGCAATACGCCGCGTGGATTCAAGGATCTATGGTTTTCCCTCGAGTCTTTCCCACGAGGCTTTCCCACGAGGCTTTCCCACAGGGCTGTCCCACGTGCACACGTGGTGGGAGTCGATCCTCGGCTTGAACGTCAAGGCAGTGCAGGGAAAACAGGTTCCTCTGGAATGGACTGACACATCTGGGGGTCTCTTGGAATGGTGGCACGACCCTGGAGTTCCTCTCCCCTTTCCTGTGGAGAGCGCCTCCTCTTGAGATGCGACGGGAACGCCGGGAATTCTTTCCCTACGAAACAGGGAAAGGATCCCTCATCTCGAGCTAGGAGGCGGAAACGGGGCTCCCCTGGATGTGTGCGGGACCCCACGTGCTTCCTCTCGAGTGGAGACGGGTATGTCGGGGAAGTTCTTGAGTTGCAGCAAGGGTGTGAAGGACCCTTTCGAAGTTCCAGTGGTTAGACGTGATTAGCCTCGAAAAGCCTCAGCGGAAATGGGCCTCATCTCGCCTGGAGGGCAAAACCTCCTGGATTTTCTCGAGTTGCGGCAGGTGCTCTCGACTTACGACGGGGACCTCAGGGACCCGCTCTTGTGGCCTCAGGAAAGGCCAGTCCCCATGCGAGTTCCTCGGGGGCCTCTCGGGATCCCTCTCCCGTCGATGCCGGGGCCTAAGACCTTGTGTGGAGTCGGGGCCGGAATCTGAGGATTCCTCTCCAGTGCTGACATGGATCTTGGGGTACTTCTGGAGTCTCCCCAGGGGAGTCAGTGCTCGTCTCGAATGCGGGCATGCACTTGCGCTTTCCTCCAGAGTGGTAGCAGCAGTGTCACGCAGTCCGCCGCGTGGATCAAAGGATCTATGGTTTTCCCTCGAGTATTTCCCACAAGGCTTTCCCACGATGCTTTCCCACAGGGCTGTCCCACGTGAACACGTGGTGGGAGTCGATCCTCGGCTTGAACGTCAAGGCAGTGCAGGGAAAACAGGTTCCTCTGGAATGGACTGACACATCTGGGGGACTCTTGGAATGGTGGCACGACCCTGGAGTTCCTCTCGCCTTTCCTGTGGAGAGCGCCTCCTCTTGAGATGCGACGGGAACGCCGGGAATTCTTTCCCTACGAAACAGGTAAAGGATCACTCATCTCGAGCTAGGAGGCAGAAACGGGGCTCCCCTGGATGTGTGCGGGACCGCACGTGCTTCCTCTCGAGTGGAGACGGGTATGTCGGGGAACTTCTTGAGTTGCAGCAAGGGTGTGAAGGACCCTTTGGAAGTTCCAGTGGTAAGATGTGATTGGCCTCGAGAAGCCTCAGCGGAAATGGGCCTCATCTCGCCTGGAGGGCAAAACCTCCTGGATTTTCTCGAGTTGCGGCAGGTGCTCTCGACTTACGACGGGGACCTCAGGGACCCGCTCTGGTGGCCTCAGGAAAGGCCAGTCCCCATGCGAGTTCCTCGGGGGCGTCTCGGGATTCCTCTCCCGTCGATGCCGGGGCCTAAGACCTTGTGTGGAGTCGGGCCGGAACCTGAGGATTCCTCTCCAGTGCTGACATGGATCTTGGGTTACTTCTGGAGTCTCCCCAGGGGAGTCAGTCTCGTCTCGAATGCGGGCATGCACTTGCGCTTTCCTCCAGAGCGGTAGCAGCAGTGTCACGCAGTCTGCCGCGTGGATCAAAGGATCTATGGTTTTCCCTCGAGTCTTTCCCACGAGGCTTTCCCACGAGGCTTTTCCACAGGGCTGTCCCACGTGCACACGTGGTGGGAGTCGATCCTCGGCTTGAACGTCAAGGCAGTGCAGGGAAAACAGGTTCCTATGGAATGGACTGACACAATTGGGGGACTCTTGGAATGGTGGCACAACCCTGGAGTTCCTCTCGCCTTTCCTGTGGAGAGCGCATCCTCTTGAGATGCGACGGGAACGCCGGGAATTCTTTCCCTACGAAACAGGGAAAGGATCCCTCATCTCGAGCTAGGAGGCGGAAACGGGGCTCCCCTGGATGTGTGCGGGACCCCACGTGCTTCCTCTCGAGTGGAGACGGGTATGTCGGGGAACTTCTTGAGTTGCAGCAAGGGTGTGAAGGACCCTTTGGAAGTTCCAGTGGTTAGAAGTGATTGGCCTCGAGAAGCCTCAGCGGAAATGGGCCTCATCTCGCCTGGAGGGCAAAACCTCCTGGATTTTCTCGAGTTGCGGCAGGTGCTCTCGACTTACGACGGGGACCTCAGGGACCCGCTCTGGTGGCCTCAGGAAAGGCCAGTCCCCATGCGAGTTCCTCGGGGGCCTCTCGGGATTCCTCTCCCGTCGATGCCGGGGCCTAAGACCTTGTGTGGAGTCGGGGCCGGAACCTGAGGATACCTCTCCAGTGCTGACATGGATCTTGGGGTACTTCTGGAGTCTCCCCAGGGGAGTCAGTCCTCGTCTCGAATGCGGGGATGCATTGCGCTTTCCTCCAGAGCGGTAGCAGCAGTGTCACGCAGTCCGCCGCGTGGATCAAAGGATGTTTGGTTTTCCCTCGAGTCTTTCCCACGAGGCTTTCCCACGAGGCTTTCCCACAGGGCTGTCCCACGTGCACACGTGGTGGGAGTCGATCCTCGGCTTGAACGTCAAGGCAGTGCAGGGAAAACAGGTTCCTCTGGGATGGACTGACACATCTGGGGGACTCTTGGAATGGTGTCGCGACCGTGGAGTTCCTCTCGCCTTTCCTGTGGAGAGCGCCTCCTCTTGAGATGCGACGGGAACGCCGGGAATTCTTTCCCTACGAAACAGGGAAAGGATCCCTCATCTCGAGCTAGGAGGCGGAAACGGGGCTCCCCTGGATGTGTGCGGGACCCCACGTGCTTCCTCTCGAGTGGAGACGGGTATGTCGGGGAACTTCTTGAGTTGCAGCAAGGGTGTGAAGGACCCTTTGTAAGTTCCAGTGGTTAGATGTGATTGGCCTCGAGAAGCCTCAGCGGAAATGGGCCTCATCTCGCCTGGAGGGCAAAACCTCCTGGATTTTCTCGAGTTGCGGCAGGTGCTCTCGTCTTACGACGGGGTCCTCAGGGAACCGCTCTGGTGGCCTCAGGAAAGGCCAGTCCCCATGCGAGGTCCTCGGGGGCCTCTCGGGATTCCTCTCCCGTCGATACCGGGGCCTAAGACCTTGTGTGGAGTCGGGGCCGGAACCTGAGGATTCCTCTCCAGTGCTGACATGGATCTTGGGGTACTTCTGGAGTCTCCCCAGGGGACTCAGTCCTCGTCTCGAATGCGGGCATGCATTGCGATTTCCTCCAGAGCGGTAGCAGCAGTGTCACGCAGTCCGCCGCGTGGATCAAAGGATCTATGGTTTTCCCTCGAGTCTTTCCCACGAGGCTTTCCACGAGGCTTTCCCACAGGGCTGTCCCACGTGCACACGTGGTGGGAGTCGATCCTCGGCTTGAACGTCAAGGCAGTGCAGGGAAAACAGGTTCCTCTGGAATGGACTGTCTCATCTGGGGGACTCTTGGAATGGTGGCACGACCCTGGGGTTCCTCTCGCCTTTCCTGTGGAGAGCGCCTCCTCTTGAGATGCGACGGGAACGCCGGGAATTCTTTCCCTACGAAACAGGGTAAGGATCCCTCATCTCGAGCTAGGAGGCGGAAACGGGGCTCCCCTGGATGTGTGCGGGACCCCACGTGCTTCCTCTCGAGTGGAGACGGGTATGTCGGGGAACTTCTTGAGTTGCAGCAAGGGTGTGAAGGACCCTTTGGAAGTTCCAGTGTTTAGACGTGATTAGCCTCGAGAAGCCTCAGCGGAAATGGGCCTCATTTCGCCTGGAGGGCAAAACCTCCTGGATTTTCTCGAGTTGCGGCAGGTGCTCTCGACTTACGACGGGGGCCTCAGGGAACCGCTCTGGTGGCCTCAGGAAAGGACAGTCCCCATGCGAGTTCCTCGGGGGCGTCTCGGGATTCCTCTCCCGTCGATGCCGGGGCCTAAGACCTTGTGTGGAGTCGGGGCCGGAACCTGAGGATTCCTCTCCAGTGCTGACATGGATCTTGGGGTATTTCTGGAGTCTCCCCAGGGGACTCAGTCCTCGTCTCGAATGCGGGCATGCATTGCGATTTCCTCCAGAGCGGTAGCAGCAGTGTCACGCAGTCCGCCGCGTGGATCAAAGGATCTATGATTTTCCCTCGAGTCTTTCCCACGAGGCTTTCCCACGAGGCTTTCCCACAGGGCTGTCCCACGTGCACACGTGGTGGGAGTCGATCCTCGGCTTGAAAGTCAAGGCAGTGCAGGGAAAACAGGTTCCTCTGGAATGGACTGACTCATCTGGGGGACTCTTGGAATGGTGGCACCACCCTGGGGTTCCTCTCGCCTTTCCTGTGGAGAGCGCCTCCTCTTGAGATGCGACGGGAACGCCGGGAATTCTTTCCCTACGAAACAGGGAAAGGATCCCTCATCTCGAGCTAGGAGGCGGAAACGGGGCTCCCCTGGATGTGTGCGGGACCCCACGTGCTTCCTCTCGAGTGGAGACGGGTATGTCGGGGAACTTCTTGAGTTGCAGCAAGGGTGTGAAGGACCCTTTGGAAGTTCCAGTGGTTAGACCTGATTAGCCTCGAGAAGCCTCAGCGGAAATGGGCCTCATCTCGCCTGGAGGGCAAAACCTCCTGGATTTTCTCGAGTTGCGGCAGGTGCTCTCGACTTACGACGGGGACCTCAGGGAACCGCTCTGGTGGCCTCAGGAAAGGCCAGTCCCCATGCGAGTTCCTCGGGGGCGTCTCGGGATTCCTCTCCCGTCGATGCCGGGGCCTAAGACCTTGTGTGGAGTCGGGGCCGGAACCTGAGGATTCCTCTCCAGTGCTGACATGGATCTTGGGGTACTTCTGGAGTCTCCCCAGGGGAGTCAGTCCTCGTCTCGAATGCGGGAATGCATTGCGCTTTCCTCCAGAGCGGTAGCAGCAGTGTCACGCAGTCCACCGCGTGGATCAAAGGATGTTTGGTTTTCCGTGGAGTCTTTCCCACGAGGCTTTCCCACGAGGCTTTCCCACAGGGCTGCCCCAGGTGCACACGTGGTGGGAGTCGATCCTCGGCTTGAACGTCAAGGCAGTGCAGGGAAAACAGGTTCCTCTGCAATGGACTGACACATCTGGGGGACTCTTGGAATGGTGGAACGACCCTGGAGTTCCTCTCGCCTTTCCTGTGGAGAGCGCCTCCTCTTGAGATGCGACGGGAACGCCGGGAATTCTTTCCCCAGGAAACAGGGAAAGGATCCCTCATCTCGAGCTAGGAGGCGGAAACGGGGCTCCCCTGGATGTGTGCGGGACCCACGTGCTTCCTCTCGAGTGGAGACGGGTATGTCGGGGAACTTCTTGAGTTGCAGCAAGGGTGTGAAGGACCCTTTGGAAGTTCCAGTGGTTAGAAGTGATTAGCCTGGAGAAGCCTCAGCCGAAATGGGCCTCATCTCGCCTGGAGGGCAAAACCTCCTGGATTTTCTCGAGTTGCGGCAGGTGCTCTCGACTTACGACGGGGACCTCAGGGACCCGCTCTGGTGGCCTCAGGAAAGGCCAGTCCCCATGCGAGTTCCTCGGGGGCCTCTCGGGATTCCTCTCCGGTCGATGCCGGGGCCTAAGACCTTGTGTGGAGTCGGGGCCGGAACCTGAGGATTCCTCTCCAGTGCTGACATGGATCTTGGGGTACTTCTGGAGTCTCCCCAGGGGAGTCAGTCCTCGTCTCGAATGCGGGCATGCACTTGCGCTTTCCTCCAGAGCGGTAGCAGCAGTGTCACGCAGTCCGTCGCGTGGATCAAAGGATCTATTGTTTTCCCTCGAGTCTTTCCCACGAGGCTTTCCCACGAGGCTTTCCCACAGGGCTGTCCCACGTGCACACGTGTTGGGAGTCGATCCTCGGCTTGAACGTCAAGGCAGTGCAGGGAAAACAGGTTCCTCTGGAATGGACTGACACATCTGGGGGACTCTTGGAATGGTGTCTCGACCCTGGAGTTCCTCTCGCCTTTCCTGTGGAGAGCGCCTCCTCTTGAGATGCGACGGGAACGCCGGGAATTCTTTCCCTACGAAACAGGGAAAGGATCCCTCTTCTCGAGCTAGGAGGCGGAAACGGGGCTCCCCTGGATGTGTGCGGGACACCACGTGCTTCCTCTCGAGTGGAGACGGGTATGTCGGGGAACTTCTTGAGTTGCAGCAAGGGTGTGAAGGACCCTTTGGAAGTTCCAGTGGTTAGACGTGATTGGCCTCGAGAAGCCTCAGCGGAAATGGGCCTCATCTCGCCTGGAGGGCAAATCTCCTGGATTTTCTCGAGTTGCGGCAGGTGCTCTCGACTTACGACGGGGACCTCAGGGACCCGCTCTGGTGGCCTCAGGAAAGGCCAGTCCCCATGCGAGTTCCTCGGGGGCGTCTCGGGATTCCTCTCCCGTCGATGCCGGGGCCTAAGACCTTGTGTGGAGTCGGGGCCGGAACCTGAGGATTCCTCTCCAGTGCTGACATGGATCTTGGGGTACTTCTGGAGTCTCCCCAGGGGAGTCAGTCCTCGTCTCGAATGCGGGAATGCATTGCGCTTTCCTCCAGAGCGGTAGCAGCAGTGTCACGCAGTCCGCCGCGTGGATCAAAGGATGTTTGGTTTTCCGTCGAGTCTTTCCCACGAGGCTTTCCCACGAGGCTTTCCCACAGGGCTGCCCCAGGTGCACACGTGGTGGGAGTCGATCCTCGGCTTGAACGTCAAGGCAGTGCAGGGAAAACAGGTTCCTCTGCAATGGACTGACACATCTGGGGGACTCTTGGAATGGTGGAACGACCCTGGAGTTCCTCTCGCCTTTCCTGTGGAGAGCGCCTCCTCTTGAGATGCGACGGGAACGCCGGGAATTCTTTCCCCAGGAAACAGGGAAAGGATCCCTCATCTCGAGCAAGGAGGCGGAAACGGGGCTCCCCTGGATGTGTGCGGGACCCACGTGCTTCCTCTCGAGTGGAGACGGGTATGTCGGGGAACTTCTTGAGTTGCAGCAAGGGTGTGAAGGACCCTTTGGAAGTTCCAGTGGTTAGATGTGATTGGCCTCGAGAAGCCTCAGCGGAAATGGGCCTCATCTCGCCTGGAGGGCAAAACCTCCTGGATTTTCTCGAGTTGCGGCAGGTGCTCTCGACTTACGACGGGGTCCTCAGGGAACCGTTCTGGTGGCCTCAGGAAAGGCCAGTCCCCATGCGAGTTCCTCGGGGGCCTCTCGGGATTCCTCTCCCGTCGATACCGGGGCCTAAGACCTTGTGTGGAGTCGGGGCCGGAACCTGAGGATTCCTCTCCAGTGCTGACATGGATCTTGGGGTACTTCTGGAGTCTCCCCAGGGGACTCAGTCCTCGTCTCGAATGCGGGCATGCATTGCGATTTCCTCCAGAGCGGTAGCAGCAGTGTCACGCAGTCCGCCGCGTGGATCAAAGGATCTATGGTTTTCCCTCGAGTCTTTCCCACGAGGCTTTCCCACGAGGCTTTCCCACAGGGCTGTCCCACGTGCACACGTGGTGGGAGTCGATCCTCGGCTTGAACGTCAAGGCAGTGCAGGGAAAACAGGTTCCTCTGGAATGGACTGACTCATCTGGGGGACTCTTGGAATGGTGGCACGACCCTGTGGTTCCTCTCGCCTTTCCTGTGGAGAGCGCCTCCTCTTGAGATGCGACGGGAACGCCGGGAATTCTTTCCCTACGAAACAGGGAAAGGATCCCTCATCTCGAGGTAGGAGGCGGAAACGGGGCTCCCCTGGATGTGTGCGGGACCCCACGTGCTTCCTCTCGAGTGGAGACGGGTATGTCGGGGAACTTCTTGAGTTGCAGCAAGGGTGTGAAGGACCCTTTGGAAGTTCCAGTGGTTAGATGTGATTGGCCTCGAGAAGCCTCAGCGGAAATGGGCCTCATCTCGCCTGGAGGGCAAAACCTCCTGGATTTTCTCTAGTTGTGGCACGTGCTCTCGACTTACGACGGGGACCTCAGGGACCCGCTCTGGTGGCCTCAGGAAAGGCCAGTCCCCATGCGAGTTCCTCGGGGGCCTCTCGGGATTCCTCTCCCGTCGATGCCGGGGCCTAAGACCTTGTGTGGAGTCGGGGCCGGAACCTGAGGATTCCTCTCCAGTGCTGACATGGATCTTGGGGTACTTCTGGAGTCTCCCCAGGGGAGTCAGTTCTCGTCTCAAATGCGGGCATGCACTTGCGCTTTCCTCCAGAGCGGTAGCAGCAGTGTCACGCACTCCGCCGCGTGGATCAAAGGATCTATGGTTTTCCCTCGAGTCTTTCCCACGAGGCTTTCCCACGAGGCTTTCCCACAGGGCTGTCCCACGTGCACACGTGGTGGGACTCGATCCTCGGCTTGAACGTCAAGGCAGTGCAGGGAAAACAGGTTCCTCTGGAAAGGACTGACACATCTGGGGGACTCTTGGAATGGTGGCATGACCCTGGAGTTCCTCTCGCCTTTCCTGTGGAGAGCGCCTCCTCTTGAGATGCGACGGGAACGCCGGGAATTCTTTCCCTACGAAACAGGGAAAGGATCCCTCATCTCGAGCTAGGAGGCGGAAACGGGGCTCCCCTGGATGTGTGCGGGACACCACGTGCTTCCTCTCGAGTGCAGACGGGTATGTCGGGGAACTTCTTGAGTTGCAGCAAGGGTGTG
Source organism: Ovis canadensis (assembly GCF_042477335.2). Lineage (NCBI taxonomy): Eukaryota > Metazoa > Chordata > Mammalia > Artiodactyla > Bovidae > Ovis > Ovis canadensis. The sequence goes on from NC_091252.1 coordinate 9,510,521, forward strand.
AAGGACCCTTTGGAAGTTCCAGTGGTTAGATGTGATTGGCCTCGAGAAGCCTCAGCGGAAATGGGCCTCATCTCGCCTGGAGGGCAAAACCTCCTGGATTTTCTCGAGTTGCGGCAGGTGCTCTCGACTTACGACGGGGACCTCAGGGACCCGCTCTGGTGGCCTCAGGAAAGGCCAGTCCCCATGCGAGTTCCTCGGGGGCGTCTCGGGATTCCTCTCCCGTCGATGCCGGGGCCTAAGACCTTGTGTGGAGTCGGGGCCGGAACCTGAGGATTCCTCTCCAGTGCTGACATGGATCTTGGGGTACTTCTGGAGTCTCCCCAGGGGAGTCAGTCCTCGTCTCGAATGCGGGCATGCACTTGCGCTTTCCTCCAGAGCGGTAGCAGCATTGTCACGCAGTCCGCCGCGTGGATCAAAGTATCTATGGTTTTCCCTCGAGTATTTCCCACGAGGCTTTCCCACGAGGCTTTCCCACGGGGCTGTCCCACGTGCACACGTGGTGGGACTCGATCCTCGGCTTGAACGTCAAGGCAGTGCAGGGAAAACAGGTTCCTCTGGAATGGACTGACACATCTGGGGGACTCTTGGAATGGTGTCACGACCCTGGAGTTCCTCTCGCCTTTCCTGTGGAGAGCGCCTCCTCTTGAGATGCGACGGGAACGCCGGGAATTCTTTCCCTACGAAACAGGGAAAGGATCCCTCATCTCGAGCTAGGAGGCGGAAACGGGGCTCCCCTGGATGTGTGCGGGACCCCACGTGCTTCCTCTCGAGTGGAGACGGGTATGTCGGGGAACTTCTTGAGTTGCAGCAAGGGTGTGAAGGACCCTTTGGAAGTTCCAGTGGTTAGATGTGATTGGCCTCGAGAAGCCTCAGCGGAAATGGGCCTCATCTCGCCTGGAGGGCAAAACCTCCTGGATTTTCTCGAGTTGCGGCAGGTGCTCTCGACTTACGACGGGGACCTCAGGGACCCGCTCTGGTGGCCTCAGGAAAGGCCAGTCCCCATGCGAGTTCCTCGGGGGCGTCTCGGGATTCCTCTCCCGTCGATGCCGGGGCCTAAGACCTTGTGTGGAGTCGGGGCCGGAACCTGAGGATTCCTCTCCAGTGCTGACATGGATCTTGGGGTACTTCTGGAGTCTCCCCAGGGGAGTCAGTCCTCGTCTCGAATGCGGGCATGCACTTGCGCTTTCCTCCAGAGCGGTAGCAGCATTGTCACGCAGTCCGCCGCGTGGATCAAAGTATCTATGGTTTTCCCTCGAGTATTTCCCACGAGGCTTTCCCACGAGGCTTTCCCACGGGGCTGTCCCACGTGCACACGTGGTGGGACTCGATCCTCGGCTTGAACGTCAAGGCAGTGCAGGGAAAACAGGTTCCTCTGGAATGGACTGACACATCTGGGGGACTCTTGGAATGGTGTCACGACCCTGGAGTTCCTCTCGCCTTTCCTGTGGAGAGCGCCTCCTCTTGAGATGCGACGGGAACGCCGGGAATTCTTTCCCTACGAAACAGGGAAAGGATCCCTCATCTCGAGCTAGGAGGCGGAAACGGGGCTCCCCTGGATGTGTGCGGGACCCCACGTGCTTCCTCTCGAGTGGAGACGGGTATGTCGGGGAACTTCTTGAGTTGCAGCAAGGGTGTGAAGGACCCTTTGGAAGTTCCAGTGGTTAGATGTGATTGGCCTCGAGAAGCCTCAGCGGAAATGGGCCTCATCTCGCCTGGAGGGCAAAACCTCCTGGATTTTCTCGAGTTGCGGCAGGTGCTCTCGACTTACGACGGGGACCTCAGGGACCCGCTCTGGTGGCCTCAGGAAAGGCCAGTCCCCATGCGAGTTCCACGGGGGCCTCTCGGGATTCCTCTCCCGTCGATGCCGGGGCCTAAGACCTTGTGTGGAGTCGGGGCCGGAACCTGAGGATTCCTCTCCAGTGCTGACATGGATCTTGGGGTACTTCTGGAGTCTCCCCAGGGGAGTCAGTCCTCGTCTCGAATGCGGGCATGCACTTGCGCTTTCCTTCAGAGCGGTAGCAGCAGTGTCACGCAGTCCGCCACGTGGATCAAAGGATCTATGGTTTTCCCTCGAGTCTTTCCCACGAGGCTTTCCCGCGAGGCTTTCCCACAGGGCTGTCCCACGTGCACACGTGGTGGGAGTCGATCCTCGGCTTGAACGTCAAGGCAGTGCAGGGAAAACAGGTTCCTCTGGAATGGACTGACACATCTGGGGGACTCTTGGAATGGTGTCACGACCCTGGAGTTCCTCTCGCCTTTCCTGTGGAGAGCGCCTCCTCTTGAGATGCGACGGGAACGCCGGGAATTCTTTCCCTACGAAACAGGGAAAGGATCCCTCATCTCGAGGTAGGAGGCGGAAACGGGGCTCCCCTGGATGTGTGCGGGACCCCACGTGCTTCCTCTCGAGTGGAGACGGGTATGTCGGGGAACTTCTTGAGTTGCAGCAAGGGTGTGAAGGACCCTTTGGAAGTTCCAGTGGTTAGATGTGATTGGCCTCGAGAAGCCTCAGCGGAAATGGGCCTCATCTCGCCTGGAGGGCAAAACCTCCTGGATTTTCTCGAGTTGTGGCAGGTGCTCTCGACTTACGACGGGGACCTCAGGGACCCTCTCTGGTGGCCTCAGGAAAGGCCAGTCCCCATGCGAGTTCCTCGGGGGCCTCTCGGGATTCCTCTCCCGTCGATGCCGGGGCCTAAGACCTTGTGTGGAGTCGGGGCCGGAACCTGAGGATTCCTCTCCAGTGCTGACATGGATCTTGGGGTACTTCTGGAGTCTCCCCAGGGGAGTCAGTTCTCGTCTCAAATGCGGGCATGCACTTGCGCTTTCCTCCAGAGCGGTAGCAGCAGTGTCACGCACTCCGCCGCGTGGATCAAAGGATCTATGGTTTTCCCTCGAGTCTTTCCCACGAGGCTTTCCCACGAGGCTTTCCCACAGGGCTGTCCCACGTGCACACGTGGTGGGAGTCGATCCTCGGCTTGAACGTCAAGGCAGTGCAGGGAAAACAGGTTCCTCTGGAATGGACTGACACATCTGGGGGACTCTTGGAATGGTGGAATGACCCTGGAGTTCCTCTCGCCTTTCCTGTGGAGAGCGCCTCCTCTTGAGATGCGACGGGAACGCCGGGAATTCTTTCCCTATGAAACAGGGAAAGGATCCCTCATCTCGAGCTAGGAGGCGGAAACGGGGCTCCCCTGGATGTGTGCGGGACACCACGTGCTTCCTCTCGAGTGCAGACGGGTATGTCGGGGAACTTCTTGAGTTGCAGCAAGGGTGTGAAGGACCCTTTGGAAGTTCCAGTGGTTAGATGTGATTGGCCTCGAGAAGCCTCAGCGGAAATGGGCCTCATCTCGCCTGGAGGGCAAAACCTCCTGGATTTTCTCGAGTTGCGGCAGGTGCTCTCGACTTACGACGGGGACCTCAGGGACCCGCTCTGGTGGCCTCAGGAAAGGCCAGTCCCCATGCGAGTTCCTCGGGGGCGTCTCGGGATTCCTCTCCCGTCGATGCCGGGGCCTAAGACCTTGTGTGGAGTCGGGGCCGGAACCTGAGGATTCCTCTCCAGTGCTGACATGGATCTTGGGGTACTTCTGGAGTCTCCCCAGGGGAGTCAGTCCTCGTCTCGAATGCGGGCATGCACTTGCGCTTTCCTCCAGAGCGGTAGCATCAGTGTCACGCAATACGCCGCGTGGATTCAAGGATCTATGGTTTTCCCTCGAGTCTTTCCCACGAGGCTTTCCCACGAGGCTTTCCCACAGGGCTGTCCCACGTGCACACGTGGTGGGAGTCGATCCTCGGCTTGAACGTCAAGGCAGTGCAGGGAAAACAGGTTCCTCTGGAATGGACTGACACATCTGGGGGACTCTTGGAATGGTGGCACGACCCTGGAGTTCCTCTCGCCTTTCCTGTGGAGAGCGCCTCCTCTTGAGATGCGACAGGAACGCCGGGAATTCTTTCCCTACGAAACAGGGAAAGGATCCCTCATCTCGAGCTAGGAGGCGGAAACGGGGCTCCCCTGGATGTGTGCGGGACACCACGTGCTTCCTCTCGAGTACAGACGGGTATGTCGGGGAACTTCTTGAGTTGCAGCAAGGGTGTGAAGGACCCTTTGGAAGGTCCAGTGGTTAGATGTGATTGGCCTCGAGAAGCCTCAGCGAAAATGGGCCTCATCTCGCCTGGAGGGCAAAACCTCCTGGATTTTCTCGAGTTGCGGCAGGTGCTCTCGACTTACGACGGGGACCTCAGGGACCCGCTCTGGTGGCCTCAGGAAAGGCCAGTCCCCATGCGAGTTCCTCGGGGGCCTCTCGGGATTCCTCTCCCTTAGATGGCGGGGCCTAAGACCTTGTGTGGAGTCGGGGCCGGAACCTGAGGATTCCTCTCCAGTGCTGACATGGATCTTGGGGTACTTCTGGAGTCTCCCCAGGGGAGTCAGTCCTCGTCTCGAATGCGGGCATGCACTTGCGCTTTCCTCCAGAGCGGTAGCAGCAGTGTCACGCAGTCCGCCGCGTGGATCAAAGTATCTATGGTTTTCCCTCGAGTCTTTCCCACGAGACTTTCCCACGAGGCTTTCCCACAGGGCTGTCCCACGTGCACACGTGGTGGGAGTCGATCCTCGGCTTGAACGTCAAGGCAGTGCAGGGAAAACAGGTTCCTCTGGAATGGACTGACTCATCTGGGGGACTCTTGGAATGGTGGCACGACCCTGGGGTTCCTCTCGCCTTTCCTGTGGAGAGCGCCTCCTCTTGAGATGCGACGGGAACGCCGGGAATTCTTTCCCTACGAAACAGGGAAAGGATCCCTCATCTCGAGCTAGGAGGCGGAAACGGGGCTCCCCTGGATGTGTGCGGGACCCCACGTGCTTCCTCTCGAGTGGAGACGGGTATGTCGGGGAACTTCTTGAGTTGCAGCAAGGGTGTGAAGGACCCTTTGGAAGTTCCAGTGGTTAGACCTGATTAGCCTCGAGAAGCCTCAGCGGAAATGGGCCTCATCTCGCCTGGAGGGCAAAACCTCCTGGATTTTCTCGAGTTGCGGCAGGTGCTCTCGACTTACGACGGGGACCTCAGGGAACCGCTCTGGTGGCCTCAGGAAAGGCCAGTCCCCATGCGAGTTCCTCGGGGGCGTCTCGGGATTCCTCTCCCGTCGATGCCGGGGCCTAAGACCTTGTGTGGAGTCGGGGCCGGAACCTGAGGATTCCTCTCCAGTGCTGACATGGATCTTGGGGTACTTCTGGAGTCTCCCCAGGGGAGTCAGTTCTCGTCTCAAATGCGGGCATGCATTGCGCTTTCCTCCAGAGCGGTAGCAGCAGTGTCACGCAGTCCGCCGCGTGGATCATAGGATCTATGGTTTTCCCTCGAGTCTTTAACACGAGGCTTTCCCACGAGGCTTTCCCACAGGGCTGTCCCACGTGCACACGTGGTGGGACTCGATCCTCGGCTTGAACGTCAAGGCAGTGCAGGGAAAACAGGTTCCTCTGGAATGGACTGACACATCTGGGGGACTCTTGGAATGGTGGCATGACCCTGGAGTTCCTCTCGCTTTTCCTGTGGAGAGCGCCTCCTCTTGAGATGCGACGGGAACGCCGGGAATTCTTTCCCTACGAAACAGGGAAAGGATCCCTCATCTCGAGCTAGGAGGCGGAAACGGGGCTCCCCTGGATGTGTGCCGGACACCACGTGCTTCCTCTCGAGTGCAGACGGGTATGTCGGGGAACTTCTTGAGTTGCAGCAAGGGTGTGAAGGACCCTTTGGAAGTTCCAGTGGTTAGATGTGATTGGCCTCAAGAAGCCTCAGCGGAAATGGGCCTCATCTCGCCTGGAGGGCAAAACCTCCTGGATTTTCTCGAGTTGAGGCAGGTGCTCTCGACTTACGACGGGGACCTCAGGGACCCGCTCTGGTGGCCTCAGGAAAGGCCAGTCCCCATGCGAGTTCCACGGGGGCCTCTCGGGATTCCTCTCCCGTCGATGCCGGGGCCTAAGACCTTGTGTGGAGTCGGGGCCGGAACCTGAGGATTCCTCTCCAGTGCTGACATGGATCTTGGGGTACTTCTGGAGTCTCCCCAGGGGAGTCAGTCCTCGTCTCGAATGCGGGCATGCACTTGCGCTTTCCTCCAGAGCGGTAGCAGCAGTGTCACGCAGTCCGCCGCGTGGATCAAAGGATCTATGGTTTCCCTCGAGTCTTTCCCACGAGGCTTTCCCACGAGGCTTTCCCACAGGGCTGTCCCACGTGCACACGTGGTGGGACTCGATCCTCGGCTTGAACGTCAAGGCAGTGCAGGGAAAACAGGTTCCTCTGGAATGGACTGACACATCTGGGGGACTCTTGGAATGGTGGAACGACCCTGGAGTTCCTCTCGCCTTTCCTGTGGAGAGCGCCTCCTCTTGAGATGCGACGGGAACGCCGGGAATTCTTTCCCTACGAAACAGGGAAAAGATCCCTCATCTCGAGCTAGGAGGCGGAAACGGGGCTCCCCTGGATGTGTGCGGGACACCACGTGCTTCCTCTCGAGTGGAGACGGGTATGTCGGGGAACTTCTTGAGTTGCAGCAAGGGTGTGAAGGACCCTTTGGAAGTTCCAGTGGTTTGAAGTGATTGGCCTCGAGAAGCCTGAGCGGAAATGGGCCTCATCTCGCCTGGAGGGCAAAACCTCCTGGATTTTCTCGAGTTGCGGCAGGTGCTCTCGACTTACGACGGGGACCTCAGGGACCCGCTCTGGTGGCCTCAGGAAAGGCCAGTCCCCATGCGAGTTCCTCGGGGGCCTCTCGGGATTCCTCTCCCGTCGATGCCGGGGCCTAAGACCTTGTGTGGAGTCGGGGCCGGAACCTGAGGATTCCTCTCCAGTGCTGACATGGATCTTGGGGTACTTCTGGAGTCTCCCCAGGGGAGTCAGTCCTCGTCTCGAATGCGGGCATGCACTTGCGCTTTCCTTCAGAGCGGTAGCAGCAGTGTCACGCAGTCCGTTGCGTGGATCAAAGGATCTATGGTTTTCCCTCGAGTCTTTCCCACGAGGCTTTCCCGCGAGGCTTTCCCTCAGGGCTGTCCCACGTGCACACGTGGTGGGAGTCGATCCTCGGCTTGAACGTCAAGGCAGTGCAGGGAAAACAGGTTCCTCTGGAATGGACTGACACATCTGGGGGACTCTTGGAATGGTGGCACGACCCTGGAGTTCCTCTCGCCTTTCCTGTGGAGAGCGCCTCCTCTTGAGATGCGACGGGAACGCCGGGAATTCTTTCCCTACGAAACAGGGAAAGGATCCCTCATCTCGAGGTAGGAGGCGGAAACGGGGCTCCCCTGGATGTGTGCGGGACCCCACGTGCTTCCTCTCGAGTGGAGACGGGTATGTCGGGGAACTTCTTGAGTTGCAGCAAGGGTGTGAAGGACCCTTTGGAAGTTCCAGTGGTTAGATGTGATTGGCCTCGAGAAGCCTCAGCGGAAATGGGCCTCATCTCGCCTGGAGGGCAAAACCTCCTGGATTTTCTCGAGTTGCGGCAGGTGCTCTCGACTTACGACGGGGACCTCAGGGACCCGCTCTGGTGGCCTCAGGAAAGGCCAGTCCCCATGCGAGTTCCTCGGGGGCGTCTCGGGATTCCTCTCCCGTCGATGCCGGGGCCTAAGACCTTGTGTGGAGTCGGGGCCGGAACCTGAGGATTCCTCTCCAGTGCTGACATGGATCTTGGGGTACTTCTGGAGTCTCCCCAGGGGAGTCAGTCCTCGTCTCGAATGCGGGCATGCACTTGCGCTTTCCTCCAGAGCGGTAGCAGCATTGTCACGCAGTCCGCCGCGTGGATCAAAGTATCTATGGTTTTCCCTCGAGTCTTTCCCACGAGGCTTTCCCACGAGGCTTTCCCACGGGGCTGTCCCACGTGCACACGTGGTGGGACTCGATCCTCGGCTTGAACGTCAAGGCAGTGCAGGGAAAACAGGTTCCTCTGGAATGGACTGACACATCTGGGGGACTCTTGGAATGGTGTCACGACCCTGGAGTTCCTCTCGCCTTTCCTGTGGAGAGCGCCTCCTCTTGAGATGCGACGGGAACGCCGGGAATTCTTTCCCTACGAAACAGGGAAAGGATCCCTCATCTCGAGCTAGGAGGCGGAAACGGGGCTCCCCTGGATGTGTGCGGGACCCCACGTGCTTCCTCTCGAGTGGAGACGGGTATGTCGGGGAACTTCTTGAGTTGCAGCAAGGGTGTGAAGGACCCTTTGGAAGTTCCAGTGGTTAGATGTGATTGGCCTCGAGAAGCCTCAGCGGAAATGGGCCTCATCTCGCCTGGAGGGCAAAACCTCCTGGATTTTCTCGAGTTGTGGCAGGTGCTCTCGACTTACGATGGGGACGTCAGGGACCCTCTCTGCTGGCCTCAGGAAAGGCCAGTCCCCATGCGAGTTCCTCGGGGGCCTCTCGGGATTCCTCTCCCGTCGATGCCGGGGCCTAAGACCTTGTGTGGAGTCGGGGCCGGAACCTGAGGATTCCTCTCCAGTGCTGACATGGATCTTGGGGTACTTCTGGAGTCTCCCCAGGGGAGTCAGTCCTCGTCTCGAATGCGGGCATGCACTTGCGCTTTCCTCCAGAGCGGTAGCAGCAGTGTCACGTAGTCCGCCGCGTGGATCAAAGGATCTATGGTTTTCCCTCGAGTCTTTCCCAGGAGGCTTTCCCACGAGGCTTTCCCACAGGGCTGTCCCACGTGCACACGTGGTGGGAGTCGATCCTCGGCTTGAACGTCAAGGCAGTGCAGGGAAAACAGGTTCCTCTGGAATGGACTGACACATATGGGGGACTCTTGGAATGGTGTCACGACCCTGGAGTTCCTCTCGCCTTTCCTGTGGAGAGCGCCTCCTCTTGAGATGCGACGGGAACGCCGGGAATTCTTTCCCTACGAAACAGGGAAAGGATCCCTCATCTCGAGATAGGAGGCGGAAACGGGGCTCCCCTGGATGTGTGCGGGACCCCACGTGCTTCCTCTCGAGTGGAGACGGGTATGTCGGGGAACTTCTTGAGTTGCAGCAAGGTTGTGAAGGACCCTTTGGAAGTTCCAGTGGTTAGATGTGATTAGCCTCGAGAAGCGTCAGCGGAAATGGGCCTCATCTCGGCTGGAGGGCAAAACCTCCTGGATTTTCTCGAGTTGCGGCAGGTGCTCTCGACTTACGACGAGGACCTCAGGGACCCGCTCTGGTGGCCTCAGGAAAGGCCAGTCCCCATGCGAGTTCCCCTGGGGATTCCTCTCCCGTCGATGCCGGGGCCTAAGACCTTGTGTGGAGTCGGGGCCGGAACCTGAGGATTCCTCTCCAGTGCTGACATGGATCTTGGGGTACTTCTGGAGTCTCCCCAGGGGAGTCAGTCCTCGTCTCGAATGCGGGCATGAACTTGCGCTTTCCTTCAGAGCGGTAGCAGCAGTGTCACGCAGTCCGCCACGTGGATCAAAGGATCTATGGTTTTCCCTCGAGTCTTTCCCACGAGGCTTTCCCGCGAGGCTTTCCCACATGGCTGTCCCACGTGCACACGTGGTGGGAGTCGATCCTCGGCTTGAACGTCAAGGCAGTGCAGGGAAAACAGGTTCCTCTGGAATGGACTGACACATCTGGGGGACTCTTGGAATGGTGTCACCACCCTGGAGTTCCTCTCGCCTTTCCTGTGGAGAGCGCCTCCTCTTGAGATGCGACGGGAACGCCGGGAATTCTTTCCCTACGAAACAGGGAAAGGATCCCTCATCTCGAGGTAGGAGGCGGAAACGGGGCTCCCCTGGAGGTGTGCGGGACCCCACGTGCTTCCTCTCGAGTGGAGACGGGTATGTCGGGGAACTTCTTGAGTTGCAGCAAGGGTGTGAAGGACCCTTTGGAAGTTCCAGTGGTTAGATGTGATTGGCCTCGAGAAGCCTCAGCGGAAATGGGCCTCATCTCGCCTGGAGGGCAAAACCTCCTGGATTTTCTCGAGTTGTGGCAGGTGCTCTCGACTTACGACGGGGACCTCAGGGACCCTCTCTGGTGGCCTCAGGAAAGGCCAGTCCCCATGCGAGTTCCTCGGGGGCCTCTCGGGATTCCTCTCCCGTCGATGCCGGGGCCTAAGACCTTGTGTGGAGTCGGGGACGGAACCTGAGGATTCCTCTCCAGTGCTGACATGGATCTTGGGGTACTTCTGGAGTCTCCCCAGGGGAGTCAGTTCTCGTCTCAAATGCGGGCATGCACTTGCGCTTTCCTCCAGAGCGGTAGCAGCAGTGTCACGCACTCCGCCGCTGGATCAAAGGATCTATGGTTTTCCCTCGAGTCTTTCCCACGAGGCTTTCCCACGAGGCTTTCCCACAGGGCTGTCCCACGTGCACACGTGGTGGGAGTCGATCCTCGGCTTGAACGTCAAGGCAGTGCAGGGAAAACAGGTTCCTCTGGAATGGACTGACACATCTGGGGGACTCTTGGAATGGTGGCATGACCCTGGAGTTCCTCTCGCCTTTCCTGTGGAGAGCGCCTCCTCTTGAGCTGCGACGGGAACGCCGGGAATTCTTTCCCTACGAAACAGGGAAAGGATCCCTCATCTCGAGGTAGGAGGCGGAAACGGGGCTCCCCTGGATGTGTGCGGGACCCCACGTGCTTCCTCTCGAGTGGAGACGGGTATGTCGGGGAACTTCTTGAGTTGCAGCAAGGGTGTGAAGGACCCTTTGGAAGTTCCAGTGGTTAGATGTGATTGGCCTCGAGAAGCCTCAGCGGAAATGGGCCTCATCTCGCCTGGAGGGCAAAACCTCCTGGATTTTCTCGAGTTGTGGCAGGTGCTCTCGACTTACGACGGGGACCTCAGGGACCCTCTCTGGTGGCCTCAGGAAAGGCCAGTCCCCATGCGAGTTCCTCGGGGGCCTCTCGGGATTCCTCTCCCGTCGATGCCGGGGCCTAAGACCTTGTGTGGAGTCGGGGCCGGAACCTGAGGATTCCTCTCCAGTGCTGACATGGATCTTGGGGTACTTCTGGAGTCTCCCCAGGGGAGTCAGTTCTCGTCTCAAATGCGGGCATGCACTTGCGCTTTCCTCCAGAGCGGTAGCAGCAGTGTCACGCACTCCGCCGCTTGGATCAAAGGATCTATGGTTTTCCCTCGAGTCTTTCCCACGAGGCTTTCCCACGAGGCTTTCCCACAGGGCTGTCCCACGTGCACACGTGGTGGGAGTCGATCCTCGGCTTGAACGTCAAGGCAGTGCAGGGAAAACAGGTTCCTCTGGAATGGACTGACACATCTGGGGGACTCTTGGAATGGTGGAATGACCCTGGAGTTCCTCTCGCCTTTCCTGTGGAGAGCGCCTCCTCTTGAGATGCGACGGGAACGCCGGGAATTCTTTCCCTACGAAACAGGGAAAGGATCCCTCATCTCGAGCTAGGAGGCGGAAACGGGGCTCCCCTGGATGTGTGCGGGACACCACGTGCTTCCTCTCCAGTGCAGACGGGTATGTCGGGGAACTTCTTGAGTTGCAGCAAGGGTGTGAAGGACCCTTTGGAAGTTCCAGTGGTTAGATGTGATTGGCCTCGAGAAGCCTCAGCGGAAATGGGCCTCATCTCGCCTGGAGGGCAAAACCTCCTGGATTTTCTCGAGTTGCGGCAGGTGCTCTCGACTTACGACGGGGACCTCAGCGAACCGCTCTGGTGGCCTCAGGAAAGGCCAGTCCCCATGCGAGTTCCTCGGGGGCGTCTCGGGATTCCTCTCCCGTCGATGCCGGGGCCTAAGACCTTGTGTGGAGTCGGGGCCGGAACCTGAGGATTCCTCTCCAGTGCTGACATGGATCTTGGGGTACTTCTGGAGTCTCCCCAGGGGAGTCAGTCCTCGTCTCGAATGCGGGCATGCACTTGCGCTTTCCTCCAGAGCGGTAGCAGCAGTGTCACGCAGTCTGCCGCGTGGATCAAAGGATCTATGGTTTCCCTCGAGTCTTTCCCACGAGGCTTTCCCACGAGGCTTTCCCACAGGTCTGTCCCACGTGCACACGTGGTGGGACTCGATCCTCGGCTTGAACGTCAAGGCAGTGCAGGGAAAACAGGTTCCTCTGGAATGGACTGACACATCTGGGGGACTCTTGGAATGGTGGAACGACCCTGGAGTTCCTCTCGCCTTTCCTGTGGAGAGCGCCTCCTCTTGAGATGCGACGGGAACGCCGGGAATTCTTTCCCTACGAAACAGGGAAAAGATCCCTCATCTCGAGCTAGGAGGCGGAAACGGGGCTCCCCTGGATGTGTGCGGGACACCACGTGCTTCCTCTCGAGTGCAGACGGGTATGTCGGGGAACTTCTTGAGTTGCAGCAAGGGTGTGAAGGACCCTTTGGAAGTTCCAGTGGTTAGAAGTGATTGGCCTCGAGAAGCCTCAGCGGAAATGGGCCTCATCTCGCCTGGAGGGCAAAACCTCCTGGATTTTCTCGAGTTGCGGCAGGTGCTCTCGACTTACGACGGGGACCTCAGGGACCCGCTCTGGTGGCCTCAGGAAAGGCCAGTCCCCATGCGAGGTCCTCGGGGGCCTCTCGGGATTCCTCTCCCGTCGATGCCGGGGCCTAAGACCTTGTGTGGAGTCGGGGCCGGAACCTGAGGATTCCTCTCCAGTGCTGACATGGATCTTGGGGTACTTCTGGAGTCTCCCCAGGGGAGTCAGTCCTCGTCTCGAATGCGGGCATGCACTTGCGCTTTCCTTCAGAGCGGTAGCAGCAGTGTCACGCAGTCCGTCGCGTGGATCAAAGGATCTATGGTTTTCCCTCGAGTCTTTCCCACGAGGCTTTCCCGCGAGGCTTTCCCACAGGGCTGTCCCACGTGCACACGTGGTGGGAGTCGATCCTCGGCTTGAACGTCAAGGCAGTGCAGGGAAAACAGGTTCCTCTGGAATGGACTGACACATCTGGGGGACTCTTGGAATGGTGTCACGACCCTGGAGTTCCTCTCGCCTTTCCTGTGGAGAGCGCCTCCTCTTGAGATGCGACGGGAACGCCAGGAATTCTTTCCCTACGAAACAGGGAAAGGATCCCTCATCTCGAGGTAGGAGGCGGAAACGGGGCTCCCCTGGATGTGTGCGGGACCCCACGTGCTTCATCTCGAGTGGAGACGGGTATGTCGGGGAACTTCTTGAGTTGCAGCAAGGGTGTGAAGGACCCTTTGGAAGTTCCAGTGGTTAGATGTGATTGGCCTCGAGAAGCCTCAGCGGAAATGGGCCTCATCTCGCCTGGAGGGCAAAACCTCCTGGATTTTCTCTAGTTGTGGCAGGTGCTCTCGACTTACGACGGGGACCTCAGGGACCCGCTCTGGTGGCCTCAGGAAAGGCCAGTCCCCATGCGAGTTCCTCGGGGGCCTCTCGGGATTCCTCTCCCGTCGATGCCGGGGCCTAAGACCTTGTGTGGAGTCGGGGCCGGAACCTGAGGATTCCTCTCCAGTGCTGACATGGATCTTGGGGTACTTCTGGAGTCTCCCCAGGGGAGTCAGTTCTCGTCTCAAATGCGGGCATGCACTTGCGCTTTCCTCCAGAGCGGTAGCAGCAGTGTCACGCACTCCGCCGCGTGGATCAAAGGATCTATGGTTTTCCCTCGAGTCTTTCCCACGAGGCTTTCCCACGAGGCTTTCCCACAGGGCTGTCCCACGTGCACACGTGGTGGGACTCGATCCTCGGCTTGAACGTCAAGGCAGTGCAGGGAAAACAGGTTCCTCTGGAATGGACTGACACATCTGGGGGACTCTTGGAATGGTGGCATGACCCTGGAGTTCCTCTCGCCTTTCCTGTGGAGAGCGCCTCCTCTTGAGATGCGACGGGAACGCCGGGAATTCTTTCCCTACGAAACAGGGAAAGGATCCCTCATCTCGAGCTAGGAGGCGGAAACGGGGCTCCCCTGGATGTATGCGGGACACCACGTGCTTCCTCTCGAGTGCAGACGGGTATGTCGGGGAACTTCTTGAGTTGCAGCAAGGGTGTGAAGGACCCTTTGGAAGTTCCAGTGGTTAGATGTGATTGGCCTCGAGAAGCCTCAGCGGAAATGGGCCTCATCTCGCCTGGAGGGCAAAACCTCCTGGATTTTCTCGAGTTGCGGCAGGTGCTCTCGACTTACGACGGGGACCTCAGGGACCCGCTCTGGTGGCCTCAGGAAAGGCCAGTCCCCATGCGAGTTCCTCGGGGGCGTCTCGGGATTCCTCTCCCGTCGATGCCGGGGCCTAAGACCTTGTGTGGAGTCGGGGCCGGAACCTGAGGATTCCTCTCCAGTGCTGACATGGATCTTGGGGTACTTCTGGAGTCTCCCCAGGGGAGTCAGTCCTCGTCTCGAATGCGGGCATGCACTTGCGCTTTCCTCCAGAGCGGTAGCATCAGTGTCACGTAATACGCCGCGTGGATTCAAGGATCTATGGTTTTCCCTCGAGTCTTTCCCACGAGACTTTCCCACGAGGCTTTCCCACAGGGCTGTCCCACGTGCACACGTGGTGGGAGTCGATCCTCGGCTTGAACGTCAAGGCAGTGCAGGGAAAACAGGTTCCTCTGGAATGGACTGACACATCTGGGGGACTCTTGGAATGGTGGCACGACCCTGGAGTTCCTCTCGCCTTTCCTGTGGAGAGCGCCTCCTCTTGAGATGCGACGGGAACGCCGGGAATTCTTTCCCTACGAAACAGGGAAAGGATCCCTCATCTCGAGCTAGGAGGCGGAAACGGGGCTCCCCTGGATGTGTGCGGGACCCCACGTGCTTCCTCTCGAGTGCAGACGGGTATGTCGGGGAACTTCTTGACTTGCAGCAATGGTGTGAAAGAAGCTTTGGAAGTTCCAGTGGTTAGACGTGATTGGCCTCGAGAAGCTTCACCGGAAATGGGCCTCATCTCGCCTGGAGGGCAAAACCTCCTGGATTTTCTCGAGTTGCGGCAGGTGCTCTCGATTTACGACGGGGACCTCAGGGACCCGCTCTGGTGGCCTCAGGAAAGGCCAGTCCCCATGCGAGTACCTCGGGGGCCTCTCGGGATTCCTCTCCCGTCGATGCCGGGGCCTAAGACCTTGTGTGGAGTCGGGGCCGGAACCTGAGGATTCCTCTCCAGTGCTGACATGGATCTTGGGGTACTTCTGGAGTCTCCCCAGGGGAGTCAGTCCTCGTCTCGAATGCGGGCATGCACTTGCGCTTTCCTCCAGAGCGGTAGCAGCAGTGTCACGCAGTCCGCCGCGTGGATTAAAGGATCTATGGTTTTCCCTCGAGTCTTTCCCACGAGGCTTTCCCACGAGGCTTTCCCACAGGGCTGTCCCACGTGCACACGTGGTGGGAGTCGATCCTCGGCTTGAACGTCAAGGCAGTGCAGGGAAAACAGGTTCCTCTGGAATGGACTGACACATCTGCGGGTCTCTTGGAATGGTGGCACGACCCTGGAGTTCCTCTCCCCTTTCCTGTGGAGAGCGCCTCCTCTTGAGATGCGACGGGAACGCCGGGAATTCTTTCCCTACGAAACAGGGAAAGGATCCCTCATCTCGAGCTAGGAGGCGGAAACGGGGCTCCCCTGGATGTGTGCGGGACCCTCGTGCTTCCTCTCGAGTGGAGACAGGTATGTCGGGAACGTCTTGAGTTGCAGCAAGGGTGTGAAGGACCCTTTGGAAGTTCCAGTGGTTAGATGTGATTAGCCTCGAGAAGCCTCAGCGGAAATGGGCCTCATCTCGCCTGAAGGGCAAAACCTCCTGGATTTTCTCGAGTTGCGGCAGGTGCTCTCGCCTTACCACAGGGACCTCAGGACCCGCTCTGGTGGCCTCAGGAAAGGCCAGTCCCCATGCGAGTTCCTCGGGGGCCTCTCGGGATTCCTCTCCCGTCGATGCCGGGGCCTAAGACCTTGTGTGGAGTCGGGGCCGGAACCTGAGGATTCCTCTCCAGTGCTGACATGGATCTTGGGGTACTTCTGGAGTCTCCCCAGGGGAGTCAGTCCTCGTCTCGAATGCGGGCATGCACTTGCACTTTCCTACAGAGCGGTAGCAGCAGTGTCACACAGTCCGCCGCGTGGTCAAATGATATATGGTTTTCCCTCGAGTCTTTCCCACGAGGCTTTCCCACGAGGCTTTCCCACAGGGCTGTCCAACGTGCACACGTGGTGGGAGCAGATACTCGGCTTGAATGTCAAGGCAGTGCAGGGGAAACAAGTTCCTCTGGAATGGACTGACACATCTGGGGGACTCTTGGAATGGTGGCACGACCCTGGAGTTCCTCTCGCCTTTCCTGTGGAGAGCGCCTCCTCTTTAGATGCGATGGGAACGCCGGGAATTCTTTCCCTACGAAACAGGGAAAGGATCCCTTATAGCGAGCTAGGAGGCGGAAACGGGGCGCCCCTGGATGTGTGCGGGACCCTCGTGCTTCCTCTCGAGTGGAGACGGGTATGTCGGGGAACTTCTTGAGTTGCAGCAAGGGTGTGAAGGACCCTTTGGAAGTTCCAGTGGTTAGATGTGATTAGCCTTGAGAAGCCTCAGCGGAAATGGGCCTCATCTCGCCTTGAGGGCAAAACCTCCTGGATTTTCTCGAGTTGCGGCAGGTGCTCTCGACTTTCGATGGGGACATCCGGGACCCGCTCTGGTGGCCTCAGGAAAGGCCAGTCCCCATGCGAGTTCCACGGGGGCCTCTCGGGATTCCTCTCCCGTCGATGCCGGGGCCTAAGACCTTGTGTGGAGTCGGGGCCGGAACCTGAGGATTCCTCTCCAGTGCTGACATGGATCTTGGGGTACTTCTGGAGTCTCCCCAGGGGAGTCAGTCCTCGTCTCGAATGCGGGCATGCACTTGTGCTTTTCTCCAGAGCGGTAGCAGCAGTGTCACGCAGTCCTCCGCGTGGATCAAAGGATCTATGGTTTTCCCTCGAGTCTTTCCCACGAGGATTTCCGACGAGGCTTTCCCACAGGGCGGTCCCACGTGCACACGTGGTGGGAGTCGATCCTCTGCTTGAACGTCAACGCAGTGCAGGGAAAACAGGTTCCTCTGGAATGGACTGACACATCTGGGGGACTCTTGGAATGGTGGCACGACCCTGGAGTTCCTCTCGCCTTTCCTGTGGAGAGCGCCTCCTCTTGAGATGCGACGGGAACCCCGGGAATTCTTTCCCTATGAAACAGAGAGAGGATCCCTCATCTCGAGCTAGGAGGCGGAAACGGGGATCCCCTGGATGTGTGCGGGACCCTCGTGCTTCCTCTCGAGTGGAGACGGGTATGTCGGGGAACTTCTTGAGTTGCGGCAAGGGTGTGAAGGACCCTTTGGAAGTTCCAGTGGTTAGATGTGATTAGCCTCGAGAAGCCTCAGCGTAAATGGGCCTCATCTCGCCTGGAGGGCAAAACCTCCTGGATTTTCTCGAGTTGCGGCAGGTGCTCTCGACTTACGACGGGGACCTCAGGGACCCGCTCTGGTGGCCTCAGGAAAGGCCAGTCCCCATGCGAGTTCCTCGGGGGCCTCTCGGGATTCCTTTCCCGTCAATGCCGGGGCCTAAGACCTTGTGTGGAGTCGGGGCCGGAACCTGAGGATTCCTCTCCAGTGCTGACATTGCTCTTGTGGTACTTCTGGAGTCTCCCCAGGGGAGTCAGTGCTCGTCTCGAATGCGGGCATGCACTTGCGCTTTCCTCCAGAGCGGTAGCAGCAGTGTCACGCAGTCCGCCCTGTGGATCAAAGGATCTATGGTTTTCCCTCGAGTCTTTCCCACGAGGCTTTCCCACGAGGCTTTCCCACAGGGCTGTCCCACGTGCACACGTGTTGGGAGTCGATCCTCGGCTTGAACGTCAAGGCAGTGCAGGGAAAACAGTTTCCTCTGGAATGGACTGACACTTCTGGGGGACTCTTGGAATGGTGGCACGACCCTGGAGTTCCTTTCGCCTTTCCTGTGGAGAGCGCCTCCTCTTGAGATTCGACGGGAACGCCGGGAATTCTTTCCCTACGAAACAGGGAAAGGATCCCTCATCTCGAGCTAGGAGGCGGAAACGGGGCTCCCCTGGATGTGTGCGGGACCCTCGTGCTTCCTCTCGAGTGGAGACGGGTATGTCGGGGAACTTCTTGAGTTGCAGCAAGGGTGTGAAGGACCCTTTGGAAGTTCCCGTGGTTAGATGTGATTAGCCTCGAGAAGCCTCAGTGGAAAAGGGCCTCATCTCGCCTGGAGGGCAAAACCTCCTGGATTTTCTCGAGTTGCGGCAGGTGCTCTCGACTTACGACGGGGACCTCAGGGACCCGCTCTGGTGGCCTCAGGAAAGGCCAGTCCCCATGCGTGTTCCTCGGGGGCCTCTCGGGATTCCTTTCCCGATGATGCCGGGGCCTAAGACCTTGTGTGGAGTCGGGGCCGGAACCTGAGGATTCCTCTCCAGTGATGACATGGATCTTGGGGTACTTCTGGAGTCTCCCCAGGGGAGTCAGTGCTCGTCTCGAATGCGGGTATGCACTTGCGCTTTCCTCCAGAGCGGTAGCAGCAGTGTCACGCAGTCCGCCCTGTGGATCAAAGGATCTATGGTTTTCCCTCGAGTCTTTCCCAAGAGGCTTTCCGACGAGGCTTTCCCACAGGGCGGTCCCACGTGCACACGTGGTGGGAGTCGATCCTCGGCTTGAACGTCAAGGCAGTGCAGGGAAAACAGGTTCCTCTGGAATGGACTGACACATCTGGGGGACTCTTGGAATGGTGGCACGACCCTGGAGTTCCTCTCGCCTTTCCTGTGGAGAGCGCCTCCTCTTGAGATGCGACGGGAACGCCGGGAATTCTTTCCCTACGATACAGGGAAAGGATCCCTCATCTCGAGCTAGGAGGCGGAAACGGGGCTCCCCTGGATGTGTGCGGGACCCTCGTGCTTCCTCTCGAGTGGTGACGGGTATGTCGGGGAACTTCTTGAGTTGCAGCAAGGGTGTGAAGGACCCTTTGGAAGTTCCCGTGGTTAGATGTGATTAGCCTCGAGAAGCCTCAGCGGAAATGGGCCTCATCTCGCCTGGAGGGCAAAACCTACCGGATTTTCTCGAGTTGCGGCAGGTGCTCTCGACTTACGACGGGGACCTCAGTGACCCGCTCTGGTGGCCTCAGGAAAGGCCAGTCCCCATGCGAGTTCCTCGGGGGCCTCTCGGGATTCCTCTCCCGTCAATGCCGGGGCCTAAGCCCTTGTGTGGAGTCGGGGCCGGAACCTGAGGATTCCTCTCCAGTGCTGACATGGATCTTGTGGTACTTCTGGAGTCTCCCCAGGGGAGTCAGTGCTCGTCTCGAATGCGGGCATGCACTTGCTCTTTCCTCCAGAGCGGTAGCAGCAGTGTCACGCAGTCCGCCGCGTTGATCAAAGGATCTATGGCTTTCCCTCGAGTCTTTCCCACGAGGCTTTCCCACGAGGCTTTCCCACAGGGCTATCCCACGTGCACACGTGGTGGGAGTCGATCCTCGGCTTGAACGTCAAGGCAGTGCAGGGAAAACAGGTTCCTCTGGAATGGACTGACACATCTGGGGGACTCTTGGAATGGTGGCACGACCCTGGAGTTCCTCTCGCCTTTCCTGTGGAGAGCGCCTCCTCTTGAGATGCGACGGGAACGCCGGGAATTCTTTCCCTACGAAACAGGGAAAGGATCCCTCATCTCGAGCTAGGAGGCGGAAACGGGGCTCCCCTGGATGTGTGCGGGACCCCACGTGCTTCCTCTCGAGTGGAGACGGGTATGTCGGGGAACATCTTGAGTTGCAGCAAGGGTGTGAAGGACCCTTTGGAAGTTCCAGTGGTTAGATGTGATTAACCTCGAGAAGCCTCAGCGGAAATGGGCCTCATCTCGCCTGGAGGGCAAAACCTCCTGGATTTTCTCGAGTTGCGGCAGGTGCTCTCGACTTACGACGGGGACCTCAGGGACCCGCTCTGGTGGCCTCAGGAAAGGCCAGTCCCCATGCGAGTTCCTCGGGGGCCTCTCGGGATTCCTCTCCCGTCGATGCCGGGGCCTAAGACCTTGTGTGGAGTCGGGGCCGGAACCTGAGGATTCCTCTCCAGTGCTGACATGGATCTTGGGGTACTTCTGGAGTCTCCCCAGGGGAGTCAGTGCTCGTCACGAATGCGGGCATGCACTTGCGCTTTCCTCCAGAGCGGTAGCAGCAGTGTCACGCAGTCCGCCGAGTGGATCAAAGGATCTATGGTTTTCCCTCGAGTCTTTCCCACGAGGCTTTCTGCAGAGGCTTTCCCACAGACGGCCCCACGTGCACACGTGGTGGGAGTCAATCCTCGGCTTGAACGTCAAGGCAGTGCAGGGAAAACAGGTTCCTCTGGAATGGACTGACACATCTGGGGGACTCTTGGAATGGTGGCACGACCCTGGAGTTCCTCTCGCCTTTCCTGTGGAGAGCGCCTCCTCTTGAGATGCGACGGGAACGCCGGGAATTCTTTCCCTACGAAACAGGGAAAGGATCCCTCATCTCGAGCTAGGAGGCGGAAACGGGGCTCCCCTGGATGTGTGCGGGACCCTCGTGTTTCCTCTCGAGTGAAGACGGGTATGTCGGGGAACTTCTTGAGTTGCAGCAAGGGTGTGAAGGACCCTTTGGAAGTTCCAATGGTTAGATGTGATTAGCCTCGAGAAGCCTCAGCGGAAATGGGCCTCATCTCGCCTGGAGGGCAAAACCTACCGGATTTTCTCGAGTTGCGGCAGGTGCTCTCGACTTACGACGGGGACCTCAGGGACCCGCTCTGGTGGCCTCAGGAAAGGCCAGTCCCCATGCGAGTTCCTCGGGGGCCTCTCGGGATTCCTCTCCCGTCGATGCCGGGGCCTAAGACCTTGTGTGGAGTCGGGGCCGGAACCTGAGGATTCCTCTCCAGTGCTGACATGGATCTTGGGGTACTTCTGGAGTCTCCCCAGGGGAGTCAGTCCTCGTCTCGAATGCGGGCATGCACTTGCGCTTTCCTCCAGAGCGGTAGCAGCAGTGTCACGCAGTCCGCCGCGTGGATCAAAGGATCTATGGTTTTCCCTCGAGTCTTTCCCACGAGGCTTTCCGACGAGGCTTTCCCACAGGGCTGTCCCACGTGCACACGTGGTGGAAGTCGATCCTCGGCATGAACGTCAAGGCAGTGTAGGGAAAACAGGTTCCTCTGGAATGGACTGACACATCTGGGGGACTCTTGGAATGGTGGCACGACCCTGGAGTTCCTCTCGCCTTTCCTGTGGAGAGCGCCTCCTCTTGAGATGCGACGGGAACGCCGGGAATTCTTTCCCTACGAAACAGGGAAAGGATCCCTCATCTCGAGCTAGGAGGCGGAAACGGGGCTCCCCTGGATGTGTGCGGGACCCCACGTGCTTCCTTTCGAGTGGAGAAGGGTATGTCGGGGAACTTCTTGAGTTGCAACAAGGGTGTGAAGGACGCTTTGGAAGTTCCAGTGGTTAGATGTGATTAACCTCGAGAAGCCTCAGCTGAAATGGGCCTCATCTCGCCTGGAGGGCAAAACCTCCTGGATTTTCTCGAGTTGCGGCAGGTGCTCTCGACTTACGATTGGGACCTCAGGGACCCGCTCTGGTGGCCTCAGGAAAGGCCAGTCCCCATGCGAGTTCCTCGGGGGCCTCTCGGGATTCCTCTCCCGTCGATGCCGGGGCCTAAGACCTTGTGTGGAGTCGGGGCCGGAACCTGAGGATTCCTCTCCAGTGCTGACATGGATCTTGGGGTACTTCTGGAGTCTCCCCAGGGGAGTCAGTGCTCGTCTCGAATGCCGGCATGCACTTGCGCTTTCCTCCAGAGCGGTAGCAGCAGTGTCACACAGTCCGCCGCGTGGATCAAAGGATCTATGGTTTTCCCTCGAGTCTTTCCCACGAGGCTTTCCGACGAGGCTTTCCCACAGGGCGGTCCCACGTGCACACGTGGTGGGAGTCGATCCTCGGCTTGAACGTCAAGGCAGTGCAGGGAAAACAGGTTCCTCTGGAATGGACTGACACATCTGGGGGACTCTTGGAATGGTGGCACGACCCTGGAGTTCCTCTCGCCTTTCCTGTGGAGAGCCCCTCCTCTTGAGATGCGACGGGAACGCCGGGAATTCTTTCCCTACGAAACAGGGAAAGGATCCCTCATCTCGAGCTAGGAGGCGAAAACGGGGCTCCCCTGGATGTGTGCGGGACCCTCGTGCTTCCTCTCGAGTCGAGACGGGTATGTCGGGGAACTTCTTGAGTTGCAGCAAGGGTGTGAAGGACCCTTTGGAAGTTCCAGTGGTTAGATGTGATTAGCCTCGAGAAGCCTCAACGGAAATGGGCCTCATCTCGCCTGGAGGGCAAAACCTCCTGGATTTTCTCGAGTTGCGGCAGGTGCTCTCGACTTACGACGGGGACCTCAGGGACCCGCTCTGGTGGCCTCAGGAAAGGCCAGTCCCCACGCGAGTTCCTCGGGGGCCTCTCGGGATTCATCTCCCGTCGATGCTGGGGCCTAAGACCTTGTGTGGAGTCGGGGCCGGAACCTGAGGATTCCTCTCCAGTGCTGACATGGATCTTGGGGTACTTCTGGAGTCTCCCCAGGGGAGTCAGTGCTCGTCTCGAATGCGGGCATGCACTTGCGCTTTCCTCCAGAGCGGCAGCAGCAGTGTCACGCAGTCCGCCGCGTGGATCAAAGGATCTATGGTTTTCCCTCGAGTCTTTCCCACGAGGCTTTCCGACGAGGCTTTCCCACAGGGCTGTCCCACGTGCACACGTGGTGGGAGTCGATCCTCGGCTTGAACGTCAAGGCAGTGCAGGGAAAACAGGTTCCTCTGGAATGGACTGACACATCTGGGGGACTCTTGGAATGGTGGCACGACCCTGGAGTTCCTCTCGCCTTTCCTGTGGAGAGCGCCTCCTCTTGAGATGCGACGGGAACGCCGAGAATTCTTTCCCTACGAAAGAGGGAAAAGATCCCTCATCTGGAGCTAGGAGGCGGAACCGGGGCTCCCCTTGAATGTGTGCGGTACCCTCGTGCTTCCCCTCGAGTGGTGACGGGTATGTCGGGGAACTTCTTGAGTTGCAGCAAGGGTGTGAAGGAACCTTTGGAAGTTCCCGTGGTGAGATGTGATTAGCCTCGAGACGCCTCAGCGGAAATGGGCCTCATCTCGCCTGGAGGGCAAAACCTCCTGGATTTTCTCGAGTTGCGGCAGGTGCTCTCGACTTACGACGGGGACCTCAGGGACCCGCTCTGGTGGGATCAGGAAAGGCCAGTCCCCATGCGAGTTCCTCGGGGGCCTCTCGGGATTCCTCTCCCGTTGATGCCGGGGCCTAAGCCCTTGTGTGAAGTCGGGGCCGGAACCTGAGGATTCCTCTCCAGTGCTGACATGGATCTTGGGGTACTTCTGGAGTCTCCCCAGGGGAGTCAGTGCTCGTCTCGAATGCGGGCATGCACTTGCGCTTTCCTCCAGAGCGGTAGCAGCAGTGTCACGCAGTCCGCCGCGTGGATCAATGGATCTATGGTTTTCCCTCGAGTCTTTCCCACGAGGCTTTCAGACGAGGCTTTCCCACAGGGTGGTCCCTCGTGCACACGTGTTGGGAGTCCATCCTCTGCTTGAACGTCAAGGCAGTGCAGGGAAAACAGGTTCGTCTGGAATGGACTGACACATCTGGGGGACTCTTGGAATGGTGGCACGACCCTGGAGTTCCTCTCGCCTTTCCTGTGGAGAGCCCCTCCTCTTGAGATGCGACGGGAACGCCGGGAATTCTTTCCCTACGAAACAGGGAAAGGATCCCTCATCTCGAGCTAGGAGGCGGAAACGGGGCTCCCCTGGATGTGTGCGGGACCCTCGTGCTTCCTCTCGAGTCGAGACGGGTATGTCGGGGAACTTCTTGAGTTGCAGCAAGGGTGTGAAGGACCCTTTGGAAGTTCCAGTGGTTAGATGTGATTAGCCTCGAGAAGCCTCAACGAAAATGGGCCTCATCTCGCCTGGAGGGCAAAACCTACCGGATTTTATCGAATTGCGGCAGGTGCTCTCGACTTACGACGGGGACCTCAGGGACCCGCTCTGGTGGCCTCAGGAAAGGCCAGTCCCCACGCGAGTTCCTCGGGGGCCTCTTGGTATTCCTCTCCCGTCGATGCTGGGGCCGAAGACCTTGTGTGGAGTCGGGGCCGGAACCTGAGGATTCCTCTCCAGTGCTGACATGGATCTTGGGGTACTTCTGGAGTCTCCACAGGGGAGTCAGTCCTCGTCTCGAATGCGGGCATGCACTTGCGCTTTCCTCCAGAGCGGTAGCAGCAGTGTCACGCAGTCCACCGCGTGGATCAAAGGATCTATGGTTTTTCCTCGAGTCTTTCCCACGAGGCTTTCCGACGAGGCTTTCCCACAGGGCTATCCCACGTACACACGTGGTGGGAGTCGATCCTCGGCTTGAACGTCAAGGCAGTGCAGGGAAAACAGGTTCCTCTGGAATGGACTGACACATCTGGGGGACTCTTGGAATGGTGGCACGACCCTGGAGTTCCTCTCGCCTTTCCTGTGGAGAGCGCCTCCTCTTGAGATGCGACGGGAACGCTGGGAATTCTTTCCCTACGAAACAGGGAAAGGATCCCTCATCTCGAGCTAGGAGGCGGAAACGGGGCTCCCCTGGATGTGTGAGGGACCCTCGTGCTTCCTCTCGAGTGGAGACGGGTATGTCGGGGAACTTCTTGAGTTGCAGCAAGGGTGTGAAGGACCCTTTGGAAGTTCCAGTGGTTAGATGTGATTAGCCTCGAGAAGCCTCAGCGGAAATGGGCCTCATCTCGCCTGGAGGGCAAAACCTACCGGATTTTCTCGAGTTGCGGCACGTGCCCTCGACTTACGACGGGGACCTCAGGGACCCGCTCTGGTGGCCTCAGGAAAGGCCAGTCCCCTTGCGAGTTCCTCGGGGGCCTCTCGGGATTCCTCTCCCGTCGATGCCGGGGCCTAAGACCTTGTGTGGAGTCGGGGCCGGAACCTGAGGATTCCTCTCCAGTGCTGACATGGATCTTGGGGTACTTCTGGAGTCTCCCCAGGGGAGTCAGTGCTCGTCTCGAATGCGGGCATGCACTTGCGCTTTCCTCCAGAGCTGTAGCAGCAGTGTCACCTAGTCCGCCCTGTGGATCAAAGGATCTATGGTTTTCCCTCGAGTCTTTCCCACGAGGCTTTCCGACGAGGCTTTCCCACAGGGCGGTCCCACGTGCACACGTGGTGGGAGTCGATCCTCGGCTTGAACGTCAAGGCAGTGCAGGGAAAACAGGTTCGTCTGGAATGGACTGACACATCTGGGGGACTCTTGGAATGGTGGCACGACCCTGGAGTTCCTCTTGCCTTTCCTGTGGAGAGCGCCTCCTCTTGAGATGCGACGGGAACGCCGGGAATTCTTTCCCTACGAAACAGGGAAAGGATCCCTCATCTGGAGCTAGGAGGCGGAAACGGGGCTCCCCTGGATGTGTGCGGGACCCTCGTGCTTCCTCTCGAGTGGAGACGGGTATGTCGGGGAACTTCTTGATTTTCAGCAAGGGTGTGAAGGACCCTTTGGAATTTCCAATGGTTAGATGTGATTAGCCTCGAGAAGCCTCAGCGGAAATGGGCCTCATCTCGCCTGGAGGGCAAAACCTACCGGATTTTCTCGCGTTGCGGCAGGTGCTCTCGACTTACGATGGGGACCTCAGGGACCCGCTCTGGTGGCCTCAGGAAAGGCCAGTCCCCATGCGAGTTCCTCGGGGGCCTCTCGGGATTCCTCTCCCGTCGATGCCGGGGCCTAAGACCTTGTGTGGAGTCGGGGCCGGAACCTGAGATTTCCTCTCCAGTGCTGACATGGATCTTGGGGTACTTCTGGAGTCTCCCCAGGGGAGTCAGTGCTCGTCTCGAATGCGGGCATGCACTTGCGCTTTCCTCCAGAGCGGTAGCAGCAGTGTCACGCAGTCAGCCGCGTGGATCAAAGGATCTATGGGTTTCCCTCGAGTCTTTCCCACGAGGCTTTCCGACGAGGCTTTCCCACAGGGCTATTCCACGTGCACACGTGGTGGGAGTCGATCCTCGGCTTGAACGTCAAGGCAGTGCAGGGAAAACAGGTTCCTCTGGAATGGACTGACACATCTGGGGGACTCTTGGAATGGTGGCACGACCCTGGAGTTCCTCTCGCCTTTCCTGTGGAGAGCCCCTCCTCTTGAGATGCGACGGGAACGCCGGGAATTCTTTCCCTACGAAACAGGGAAAGGATCCCTCATCTCGAGCTAGGAGGCGGAAACGGGGCTCCCCTGGATGTGTGCGGGACCGCACGTGCTTCCTCTCCAGTGGAGACGGGTATGTCGGGGAACTTCTTGAGTTGCAGCAAGGGTGTGAAGGACCCTTTGGAAGTACCAGTGGTTAGATGTGATTAGCCTCGAGAAGCCTCAGCGGAAATGGGCCTCATCTCGCCTGTAGGGCAAAACCTCCTGGATTTTCTCGAGTTGCGGCAGGTGATCTGGACTTATGATGCGGACCTCAGGGACCCGCTCTGGTGGCCTCAGGAAAGGCCAGTCCCCATGCGAGTTCCTCGGGGGCCTCTCGGGATTCCTCTCCCGTCGATGCCGGGGCCTAAGACCTTGTGTGGAGTCGGTGCCGGAACCTGAGGATTCCTCTCCAGTGCTGACATGGATCTTGGGGTATTTCTGGAGTCTCCCCAGGGGAGTCAGTGCTCGTCTCGAATGCAGGCATGCACTTGCGCTTTCCTCCAGAGCTGTAGCAGCAGTGTCACGCAGTCCGCCGCGTGGATGAAAGGATCTATGGTTTTCCCTCGAGTCTTTCCCACGAGGCTTTCCGACGAGGCTTTCCCTCAGACGGCCCCACGTGCACACGTGGTGGGAGTCGATCCTCGGCTTGAACGTGAAGGCAGTGCAGGGAAAACAGGTTCCTCTGGAATGGACTGACACATCTGGGGGACTCTTGGAATGGTGGCACGACCCTGGAGTTCCTCTCGCCTTTCCTGTGGAGAGCGCCTCCTCTTGAGATGCGACGGGAACGCCGGGAATTCTTTCCCTACGAAACAGGGAAAGGATCCCTCATCTCGAGCTAGGAGGCGGAAACGGGGCTCCCCTGGATGTGTGCGGGACCCTCGTGCTTCCTCTCGAGTGGAGACGGGTATGTCGGGGAACTTCTTGAGTTGCAGCAAGGGTGTGAAGGACCCTTTGGAAGTTCCAGTGGTTAGATGTGATTAGCCTCGAGAAGCCTCAGCGGAAATGGGCCTCATCTCGCCTGGAGGGCAAAACCTACCGGATTTTCTCGAGTTGCGGCAGGTGCCCTCGACTTACGACGGGGACCTCAGGGACCCGCTCTGGTGGCCTCAGGAAAGGCCAGTCCCCATGCGAGTTCCTCGGGGGCCTCTCGGGATTACTCTGCCGTCGATGCCGGGCCTAAGACCTTGTGTGGAGTCGGGGCCGGAACCTGAGGATTCCTCTCCAGTGCTGACATGGATCTTGGGGTAATTCTGGAGTCTCCCCAGGGGAGTCAGTGCTCGTCTCGAATGCGGGCATGCACTTGCGCTTTCCTTCAGAGCGGTAGCAGCAGTGTCACGAAGTCCGCCGCGTGGATCAATGGATCTATGGTTTTCCCTCGAGTCTTTCCCACGAGGCTTTCAGACGAGGCTTTCCCACAGGGTGGTCCCTCGTGCACACGTGTAGGTAGTCCATCCTCGGCTTGAACGTCAAGGCAGTGCAGGGAAAACAGGTTCCTCTGGAATGGACTGACACATCTGGGGGACTCTTGGAATGGTGGCACGACCCTGGAGTTCCTCTCGCCTTTCCTGTGGAGAGCGCCTCCTCTTGAGATGCGACGGGAACGCCGGGAATTCTTTCCCTACGAAACAGGGAAAGGATCCCTCATCTCGAGCTAGGAGGCGGAAACGGGGCTCCCCTGGATGTGTGCGGGACCCCACGTGCTTCCTCTCGAGTGGAGACGGGTATGTCGGGGAACTTCTTGAGTTGCAGCAAGGGTGTGAAGGACCCTTTGGAAGTTCCAGTGGTTAGATGTGATTAGCCTCGAGAAGCCTCAGCGGAAATGGGCCTCATCTCGCCTGGAGGGCAAAACCTACCGGATTTTCTCGAGTTGCGGCACGTGCCCTCGACTTACGACGGGGACCTCAGGGACCCGCTCTGGTGGCCTCAGGAAAGGCCAGTCCCCTTGCGAGTTCCTCGGGGGCCTCTCGGGATTCCTCTCCCGTCGATGCCGGGGCCTAAGACCTTGTGTGGAGTCGGGGCCGGAACCTGAGGATTCCTCTCCAGTGCTGACATGGATCTTGGGGTACTTCTGGAGTCTCCCCAGGGGAGTCAGTGCTCGTCTCGAATGCGGGCATGCACTTGCGCTTTCCTCCAGAGCTGTAGCAGCAGTGTCACCTAGTCCGCCCTGTGGATCAAAGGATCTATGGTTTTCCCTCGAGTCTTTCCCAAGAGGCTTTCCGACGAGGCTTTCCCACAGGGCGGTCCCACGTGCACACGTGGTGGGAGTCGATCCTCGGCTTGAACGTCAAGGCAGTGCAGGGAAAACAGGTTCCTCTGGAATGGACTGACACATCTGGGGGACTCTTGGAATGGTGGCACGACCCTGGAGTTCCTCTCGCCTTTCCTGTGGAGAGCGCCTCCTCTTGAGATGCGACGGGAACGCCGGGAATTCTTTCCCTACGAAACAGGGAAAGGATCCCTCATCTGGAGCTAGGAGGCGGAAACGGGGCTCCCCTGGATGTGTGCGGGACCCTCGTGCTTCCTCTCGAGTGGAGACGGGTATGTCGGGGAACTTCTTGATTTTCAGCAAGGGTGTGAAGGACCCTTTGGAATTTCCAATGGTTAGATGTGATTAGCCTCGAGAAGCCTCAGCGGAAATGGGCCTCATCTCGCCTGGAGGGCAAAACCTACCGGATTTTCTCGCGTTGCGGCAGGTGCTCTCGACTTACCACGGGGACCTCAGGGACCCGCTCTGGTGGCCTCAGGAAAGGCCAGTCCCCATGCGAGTTCCTCGGGGGCCTGTCGGGATTCCTCTCCCGTCGATGCCGGGGCCTAAGCCCTTGTGGGGAGTGGGGGCCGGAACCTGAGGATTCCTCTCCAGTGCTGACATGGATCTTGGGGTACTTCTGGAGTCTCCCCAGGGGAGTCAGTGCTCGTCTCAAATGCGGGCATGCACTTGCGCTTTCCTCCAGAGCGGTAGCAGCAGTGTCACGCAGTCCGCCCTGTGGATCAAAGGATCTATGGGTTTCCCTCGAGTC
The DNA here is from genome assembly GCF_042477335.2 of Ovis canadensis. Lineage (NCBI taxonomy): Eukaryota > Metazoa > Chordata > Mammalia > Artiodactyla > Bovidae > Ovis > Ovis canadensis. Next base: position 9,539,561 of record NC_091252.1, read on the forward strand.
TTTCCCACGAGGCTTTCCCATGAGTCTTTCCCACAGGGCTGTCCCACGTGCACACGTGGTGGGAGTCGATCCTCGGCATGAACGTCAAGGCAGTGTAGGGAAAACATGTTCCTCTGGAATGGATTGACACATCTGGGGGACTCTTTGAATGGTGGCACGACCCTGGAGTTCCTCTCGCCTTTCCTGAGGAGAGCGCCTCCTCTTGAGATGCGAAGGGAACGCCGGGAATTCTTTCCCTACGAAACAGGGAAAGGATCCCTCATCTTGAGCTAGGAGGCGGAAACGGGTCTCCCCTGGATGTGTGCGGGACCCTCGTGCTTCCTCTCTAGTGGAGACGGGTATGTCGGGGAACTTCTTGAGTTGCAGCAAGGGTGTGAAGGACGCTTTGGAAGTTCCAGTGGTTAGATGTGATTAGCCTCGAGAAGCCTCAGCGGAAATGGGCCTCATCTCGCCTGGAGGGCAAAACCTCCTGGATTTTCTCGAGTTGCGGCAGGTGCTCTCGATTTACGATGGGGACCTCAGGGACCCGCTCTGGTGGCCTCAGGAAAGGCCAGTCCCCATGCGAGTTCCTCGGGGGCCTCTCGGGATTCCTCTCCCGTCGATGCCGGGGCCTAAGACCTTGTGTGGAGTCGGGGCCGGAACCTGAGATTTCCTCTCCAGTGCTGACATGGATCTTGGGGTACTTCTGGAGTCTCCCCAGGGGAGTCAGTGCTCGTCTCGAATGCGGGCATGCACTTGCGCTTTCCTCCAGAGCGGTAGCAGCAGTGTCACGCAGTCAGCCGCGTGGATCAAAGGATCTATGGGTTTCCCTCGAGTCTTTCCCACGAGGCTTTCCGACGAGGCTTTCCCACAGGGCTATTCCACGTGCACACGTGATGGGAGTCGATCCTCGGCTTGAACGTCAAGGCAGTGCAGGGAAAACAGGTTCCTCTGGAATGGACTGACACATCTGGGGGACTCTTGGAATGGTGGCACGACCCTGGAGTTCCTCTCGCCTTTCCTGTGGAGAGCCCCTCCTCTTGAGATGCGACGGGAACGCCGGGAATTCTTTCCCTACGAAACAGGGAAAGGATCCCTCATCTCGAGCTAGGAGGCGGAAACGGGGCTCCCCTGGATGTGTGCGGGACCCCACGTGCTTCCTCTCCAGTGGAGACGGGTATGTCGGGGAACTTCTTGAGTTGCAGCAAGGGTGTGAAGGACCCTTTGGAAGTACCAGTGGTTAGATGTGATTAGCCTCGAGAAGCCTCAGCGGAAATGGGCCTCATCTCGCCTGTAGGGCAAAACCTCCTGGATTTTCTCGAGTTGCGGCAGGTGATCTGGACTTATGATGCGGACCTCAGGGACCCGCTCTGGTGGCCTCAGGAAAGGCCAGTCCCCATGCGAGTTCCTCGGGGGCCTCTCGGGATTCCTCTCCCGTCGATGCCGGGGCCTAAGACCTTGTGTGGAGTCGGTGCCGGAACCTGAGGATTCCTCTCCAGTGCTGACATGGATCTTGGGGTATTTCTGGAGTCTCCCCAGGGGAGTCAGTGCTCGTCTCGAATGCGGGTATGCACTTGCGCTTTCCTCCAGAGCTGTAGCAGCAGTGTCACGCAGTCCGCCGCGTGGATGAAAGGATCTATGGTTTTCCGTCGAGTCTTTCCCACGAGGCTTTCCGACGAGGCTTTCCCTCAGACGGCCCCACGTGCACACGTGGTGGGAGTCGATCCTCGGCTTGAACGTGAAGGCAGTGCAGGGAAAACAGGTTCCTCTGGAATGGACTGACACATCTGGGGGACTCTTGGAATGGTGGCACGACCCTGGAGTTCCTCTCGCCTTTCCTGTGGAGAGCGCCTCCTCTTGAGATGCGACGGGAACGCCGGGAATTCTTTCCCTACGAAACAGGGAAAGGATCCCTCATCTCGAGCTAGGAGGCGGAAACGGGGCTCCCCTGGATGTGTGCGGGACCCTCGTGCTTCCTCTCGAGTGGAGACGGGTATGTCGGGGAACTTCTTGAGTTGCAGCAAGGGTGTGAAGGACCCTTTGGAAGTTCCAGTGGTTAGATGTGATTAGCCTCGAGAAGCCTCAGCGGAAATGGGCCTCATCTCGCCTGGAGGGCAAAACCTACCGGATTTTCTCGAGTTGCGGCAGGTGCCCTCGACTTACGACGGGGACCTCAGGGACCCGCTCTGGTGGCCTCAGGAAAGGCCAGTCCCCATGCGAGTTCCTCGGGGGCCTCTCGGGATTACTCTGCCGTCGATGCCGGGCCTAAGACCTTGTGTGGAGTCGGGGCCGGAACCTGAGGATTCCTCTCCAGTGCTGACATGGATCTTGGGGTAATTCTGGAGTCTCCCCAGGGGAGTCAGTGCTCGTCTCGAATGCGGGCATGCACTTGCGCTTTCCTTCAGAGCGGTAGCAGCAGTGTCACGAAGTCCGCCGCGTGGATCAATGGATCTATGGTTTTCCCTCGAGTCTTTCCCACGAGGCTTTCAGACGAGGCTTTCCCACAGGGTGGTCCCTCGTGCACACGTGTTGGTAGTCCATCCTCGGCTTGAACGTCAAGGCAGTGCAGGGAAAACAGGTTCCTCTGGAATGGACTGACACATCTGGGGGACTCTTGGAATGGTGGCACGACCCTGGAGTTCCTCTCGCCTTTCCTGTGGAGAGCGCCTCCTCTTGAGATGCGACGGGAACGCCGGGAATTCTTTCCCTACGAAACAGGGAAAGGATCCCTCATCTCGAGCTAGGAGGCGGAAACGGGGCTCCCCTGGATGTGTGCGGGACCCCACGTGCTTCCTCTCGAGTGGAGACGGGTATGTCGGGGAACTTCTTGAGTTGCAGCAAGGGTGTGAAAGACCCTTTGGAAGTACCAGTGGTTAGACGTGATTAGCCTCGAGAAGCCTCAGCGGAAATGGGCCTCATCTCGCCTGTAGGGCAAAACCTCCTGGATTTTCTCGAGTTGCGGCAGGTGATCTGGACTTATGATGGGGACCTCAGGGACCCGCTCTGGTGGCCTCAGGAAAGGCCAGTCCCCATGCGAGTTCCTCGGGGGCCTCTCGGGATTCCTCTCTCGTCGATGCCGGGGCCTAAGACCTTGTGTGGAGTCGGGGCCGGAACCTGAGGATTCCTCTCCAGTGCTGACATGGATCTTGGGGTATTTCTGGAGTCTCCCCAGGGGAGTCAGTGCTCGTCTCGAATGCGGGCATGCACTTGCGCTTTCCTCCAGAGCTGTAGCAGCAGTGTCACGCAGTCCGCCGCGTGGATGAAAGGATCTATGGTTTTCCCTCGAGTCTTTCCCACGAGGCTTTCCGACGAGGCTTTCCCTCAGACGGCCCCACGTGCACACGTGGTGGGAGTCGATCCTAGGCTTGAACGTGAAGGCAGTGCAGGGAAAACAGGTTCCGCTGGAATGGACTGACACATCTGGGGGACTCTTGGAATGGTGGCACGACCCTGGAGTTCCTCTCGCCTTTCCTGTGGAGAGCGCCTCCTCTTGAGATGCGACGGGAACGCCGGGAATTCTTTCCCTACGAAACAGGGAAAGGATCCCTCATCTCGAGCTAGGAGGCGGAAACGGGGCTCCCCTGGATGTGTGCGGGACCCTCGTGCTTCCTCTCGAGTGGAGACGGGTATGTCGGGGAACTTCTTGAGTTGCAGCAAGGGTGTGAAGGACCCTTTGGAAGTTCCAGTGGTTAGATGTGATTAGCCTCGAGAAGCCTCAGCGGAAATGGGCCTCATCTCGCCTGGAGGGCAAAACCTACCGGATTTTCTCGAGTTGCGGCAGGTGCCCTCGACTTACGACGGGGACCTCAGGGACCCGCTCTGGTGGCCTCAGGAAAGTCCAGTCCCCATGCGAGTTCCTCGGGGGCCTCTCGGGATTACTCTGCCGTCGATGCCGGGCCTAAGACCTTGTGTGGAGTCGGGGCCGGAACCTGAGGATTCCTCTCCAGTGCTGACATGGATCTTGGGGTAATTCTGGAGTCTCCCCAGGGGAGTCAGTCCTCGTCTCGAATGCGGGCATGCACTTGCGCTTTCCTCCAGAGCGGTAGCAGCAGTGCCACGCAGTCCGCCGCGTGGATCAATGGATCTATGGTTTTCCCTCGAGTCTTTCCCACGAGGCTTTCAGACGAGGCTTTCCCACAGGGTGGTCCCTCGTGCACACGTGTTGGGAGTCCATCCTCGGCTTGAACGTCAAGGCAGTGCAGGGAAAACAGGTTCCTCTGGAATGGACTGACACATCTGGGGGACTCTTGGAATGGTGGCACGACCCTGGAGTTCCTCTCGCCTTTCCTGTGGAGAGCGCCTCCTCTTGAGATGCGACGGGAACGCCGGGAATTCTTTCCCTACGAAACAGGGAAAGGATCCCTCATCTCGAGCTAGGAGGCGGAAACGGGGCTCCCCTGGATGTGTGTGGGACCCTCGTGCTTCCTCTCGAGTGGAGACGGTATGTCGGGGAACTTCTTGAGTTGCAGCAAGGGTGTGAAGGACCCTTTGGAAGTTCCAGTGGTTAGATGTGATTAGCCTCGAGAAGCCTCAACGGAAATGGGCCTCATCTCGCCTGGAGGGCAAAACCTACCGGATTTTCTCGAGTTGCGGCAGGTGCTCTCGACTTACGACGGGGACCTCAGGGACCCGCTCTGGTGGGCTCAGGAAAGGCCAGTCCCCACGCGAGTTCCTCGGGGGCCTCTCGGGATTCCTCTCCCGTCGATGCCGGTGTCTAAGACCTTGTGTGGAGTCGGGACCGGAACCTGAGGATTCCTCTCTAGTGCTGACATGGATCTTGGGGTACTTCTGGAGTCTCCCCAGGGGAGTCAGTGCTCGTCTCGAATGCGGGCATGCACTTGCGCTTTCCTCCAGAGCGGTAGCAGCAGTGCCACGCAGTCCGCCGCGTGGATCAAAGGATCTATGGTTTTCCCTCGAGTCTTTCCCACGAGGCTTTCCGACGAGGCTTTCCCACAGGGCGGTCCCACGTGCACACGTGGTGGGAGTCGATCCTCGGCTTGAACGTGAAGGCAGTGCAGGGAAAACAGGTTCCTCTGGAATGGACTGACACATCTGGGGGACTCTTGGAATGGTGGCACGACCCTGGAGTTCCTCTCGCCTTTCCTGTGGAGATTGCCTCCTCTTGAGATGCGACGGGAACGCCGGGAATTCTTTCCCTACGAAAGAGGGAAAGGATCCCTCATCTGGAGCTAGGAGGCGGAAACGGGGCTCCCCTGGATGTGTGCGGGACCCTCGTGCTTCCTCTCGAGTGGTGACGGGTATGTCGGGGAACTTCTTGAGTTGCAGCAAGGGTGTGAAGGACCCTTTGGAAGTTCCCGTGTTTAGATGTGATTAGCCTCGAGAAGCCTCAGCGGAAATGGTCCTCATCTCGCCTGGAGGGCAAAACCTCCTGGATTTTCTCGAGTTGCGGCGGGTGCTCTCGACTTACGACGGGGACCTCAGGGACCCGCTCTGGTGGGATCAGGAAAGCCCAGTCCCCATGCGAGTTCCTCGGGGGCCTCTCGGGATTCCTCTGCCATCGATGCCGGGGCCTAAGACCTTGTGTGGAGTCGGGGCCGGAACCTGAGGATTCCTCTCCAGTGCTGACATGGATCTTGGGGTAATTCTGGAGTCTCCCCAGGGGAGTAAGTGCTAGTCTCGAATGCGGGCATGCACTTGCGCTTTCCTCCAGAGCGGTAGCAGCAGTGTCACGCAGTCCGCCGCCAGGATCAATGGATCTATGGTTTTCCCTCCAGTCTTTCCCACGAGGCTTTCAGACGAGGCTTTCCCACAGCGTGGTCCCTCGTGCACACGTGTTGGGAGTCCATCCTCGGCTTGAACGTCAAGGCAGTGCAGGGAAAACAGGTTCCTCTGGAATGGACTGACACATCTGGGGGACTCTTGGAATGGTGGCACGACCCTGGAGTTCCTCTCGCCTTTCCTGTGGAGAGCGCCTCCTCTTGAGATGCGACGGGAACGCCGGGAATTCTTTCCCTACCAAACAGGGAAAGGATCCCTCATCTGGAGCTAGGAGGCGGAAACGGGGCTCCCCTGGATGTGTGCGGGACTTTCGTGCTTCCTCTCGAGTGGTGACGGGTATGTCGGGGAACTTGTTGAGTTGCAACAAGGGTGTGAAGGACCCTTTGAAAGTTCCCGTGGTTAGATGTGATTAGCCTCGAGAAGCCTCAGCGGAAATGGGCCTCATCTCGCCTGGAGGGCAAAACCTCCTGGATTTTCTCGAGTTGCGGCAGGTGCTCTCGACTTACGACGGGGACCTCAGGGACCGGCTCTGGTGGCCTCAGGAAAGGCCAGTCCCCATGCGAGTTCCTCGGGGGCCTCTCGGGATTCCTCTCCCGTCGATGCCGGGGCCTAAGCCCTTGTGTGGAGTCGGGGCCGGAACCTGAGTATTCCTCTCCAGTGCTGACATGGATCTTGGGGTACTTCTGGAGTCTCCCCAGGGGAGTCAGTGCTCATCTCGAATGCGGGCATGCACTTGCGCTTTCCTCCAGAGCGGTAGCAGCAGTGTCACGCAGTCCGCCCTGTGGATCAAAGAATCTATGGGTTTCCCTCGAGTCTTTCCCACGAGGCTTTCCCACAGGGCTGTCCCACGTGCACACGTGGTGGGAGTCGATCCTCGGCTTGAACGTCAAGGCAGTGCAGGGAAAACAGGTTCCTCTGGAATGGACTGACACATCTGGGGGACTCTTGGAATGGTGGCACGACCCTGGAGTTCCTTTCGCCTTTCCTGTGGAGAGCGCCTCCTCTTGAGATGCGACGGGAACGCCGGGAATTCTTTCCCTACGAAACAGGGAAAGGATCCCTCAGCTCGAGCTAGGAGGCGGAAACGGTGCTCCGCTGGATGTGTGCGGGACCATCGTGTTTCCTCTCGAGTGGTTTCGGGTATGTCGGTGAACTTCTTGATTTGCAGCAAGGGTGTGAAGGACCCTTTGGAAGTTCCAATGGTTAGATGTGATTAGCCTCGAGAAGCCTCAGCGGAAATGGGCCTCATCTCGCCTGGAGGGCAAAACCTCCTGGATTTTCTCGAGTTGCGGCAGGTGCTCTCGACTTACGAAGGGGACCTCAGGGACCCGCTCTGGTGGCCTCAGGAAAGGCCAGTCCCCATGCGAGTTCCTCGGGGGCCTCTCGGGATTACTCTCCCGTCGATGCCGGGGCCTAAGACCTTGTGTGGAGTCGGGGCCGGAACCTGAGGATTCCTCTCCAGTGCTGACATGGATCTTGGGGTATTTCTGGAGTCTCCCCAGGGGAGTCAGTGCTCGTCTCGAATGCGGGCATGCACTTGCGCTTTCCTCCAGAGCGGTAGCAGCAGTGTCACGCAGTCCGCCGCATGGATCAAAGGATCTATGGTTTTCCCTCGAGTCTTTCCGACCAGGCTTTCCCACAGGGCGGTCCCACGTGCACACGTGGTGGGAGTCGATCCTCGGCTTGAACGTCAAGGCAGTGCAGGGAAAACAGGTTCCTCTGGAATGGACTGACACATCTGGGGGACTCTTGGAATGGTGGCACGACCCTGGAGTTCCTCTCGCCTTTCCTGTGGAAAGCGCCTCCTCTTGAGATGCGACGGGAACGCCGGGAATTCTTTCCCTACGAAACAGGGAAAGGATCCCTCATCTCGAGCTAGGAGGCGGAAACGGGGCTCCACTGGATGTGTGCGGGACCCCACGTACTTCCTCTCGAGTGGAGACGGGTATGTCGGGGAACTTCTTGAGTTGCAGCAAGGGTGTGAAGGACCCTTTGGATGTTCCCGTGGTTAGATGTGTTTAGCCTCGAGAAGCCTCAGCGGAAATGGGCCTCATCTCGCCTGGAGGGCAAAACCTCCTGGATTTTCTCCAGTTGCGGCAGGTGCTCTCGACTTACGATGGGGACCTCAGGGACCCGCTCTGGTGGCCTCAGGAAAGGCCAGTCCCCATGCGAGTTCCTCGGGGGCCTCTCGGGATTCCTCTGCCGTCGATGCCGGGGCCTAAGACCTTGTGTGGAGTCGGGGCCGGAACCTGCGGATTCCTCTCCAGTGCTGACATGGATCTTGGGGTACTTCTGGAGTCTCCCCAGGGGAGTCAGTGCTCGTCTCGAATGCGGGCATGCACTTGCGCTTTCCTCCAGAGCGGTAGCAGCAGTGTCACGCAGTCCGCCGCGTGGATCAAAGGATCTATGGTTTTCCCTCGAGTCTTTCCGACGAGGCTTTCCCACAGGGCGGTCCCACGTGCACACGTGGTGGGAGTCGATCCTCGGCTTGAACGTCAAGGCAGTGCAGGGAAAACAGGTTCCTCTGGAATGGACTGACACATCTGGGGGACTCTTGGAATGGTGGCACGACCCTGGAGTTCCTCTCGCCTCTCCTGTGGAGAGTGCCCCCTCTTGAGATGCGACGGGAACGCCGGGAATTCTTTCCCTATGAAACAGGGAAAGGATCCCTCATCTCGAGCTAGGAGTCGGAAACGGGGCTCCACTGGATGTGTGCGGGACCCCACGTACTTCCCCTCGAGTGGAGACGGGTATGTCGGGGAACTTCTTGAGTTGCAGCAAGGGTGTGAAGGACCCTTTGGAAGTTCCCGTGGTTAGATGTGATTAGCCTCGAGAAGCCTCAGCGGAAATGGGCCTCATCTCGCCTGGAGGGCAAAACCTCCTGGATTTTCTCGAGTTGCGGCAGGTGCTCTCGACTTACGATGGGGACCTCAGGGACCCGCTCTGGTGGCCTCAGGAAAGGCCAGTCCCCATGCGAGTTCCTCGGGGGCCTCTCGTGATTCCTCTCCCGTCGATGGCGGGGCCTAAGCCATTGTGGGGAGTCGGGGCCTGAACCTGAGGATTCCTCTCCAGTGCTGACATGGATCTTGGGGTACTTCTGGAGTCTCCCCAGGGGAGTCAGTGCTCGTCTCGAATGCGGGCATGCCCTTGCCCTTTCCTCCAGAGCGGTAGCAGCAGTGTCACGGAGTCCGCCCTGTGGATCAAAGGATCTATGGTTTTCCCTCGAGTCTTTCCCACGAGGCTTTCCGACGAGGCTTTCCCACAGGGCGGTCCCACGTGCACACGTGGTCTGAGTAGATCCTCGGCTTGAACGTGAAGGCAGTGCAGGGAAAACAGGTTCCTCTGGAATGGACTGACACATCTGGGGGACACTTGGAATGCTGGCACGACCCTGGAGTTCCTCTCGCCTTTCCTGTGGAAAGCGCCTCCTCTTGAGATGCGACGGGAACGCCGGGAATTCTTTCCCTACGAAACAGGGAAATGATCCCTCATCTCGAGCTAGGAGGCGGAAACGGGGCTCCACTGGATGTGTGCGGGACCCCACGTACTTCCTCTCGAGTGGAGACGGGTATGTCGGGGAACTTCTTGAGTTGCAGCAAGGGTGTGAAGGACGCTTTGGAAGTTCCAGTGGTTAGATGTGATTAGCCTCGAGAAGCCTCAGCGGAAATGGGCCTCATCTCGCCTGGATGGCAAAACCTCCTGGATTTTCTCGAGTTGCGGCAGGTGCTCTCGACTTACGATGGGGACTTCAGGGACCCGCTCTGGTGGCCTCAGGAAAGGCCAGTCCCCATGCGAGTTCCTCGGGGGCCTCTCGGGATTCCTCTCCCGTCGATGCCGGGGCCTAAGACCTTGTGTGGAGTCGGGCCCGGAACCTGAGGATTCCTCTCCAGTGCTGACATGGATCTTGGGGTACTTCTGGAGTCTACCCAGGGGAGTCAGTGCTCGTCTCGAATGCGGGCATGCACTTGCGCTTTCCTCCAGAGCGGTAGCAGCAGTGTCACGCAGTCCGCCGCGTGGATCAAAGGATCTATGGTTTTCCCTCGAGTCTTTCCCACGAGGCTTTCCGACGAGCTTTCCCACAGGGCGGTCCCACGTGCACACGTGGTGGGAGTCGATCCTCAGCTTGAACGTCAAAGCAGTGCAGGGAAAACAGGTTCCTCTGGAATGGACACACACATCTGGGGGACTCTTGGAATGGTGGCACTACCCTGGAGTTCCTCTCGCCTTTCCTGTGGAGAGCGCCTCCTCTTGAGATGCGACGGGAACGCCGGGAATTCTTTCCCTACGAAACAGGGAAAGGATCCCTCATCTCGAGCTAGGAGGCGGAAACGGGGCTCCCCTGGATGTGTGCGGGACCTTCGTGCTTCCTCTCGAGTGGAGACGGGTATGTCGGGGAACTTCTTGAGTTGCAGCAAGGGTGTGAAGGACCCTTTGGAAGTTCCAGTGGTTAGATGTGATTAGCCTCGAGAAGCCTCAACGGAAATGGGCCTCATCTCGCCTGGAGGGCAAAACCTACCGGATTTTCTCGAGTTGCGGCAGGTGCTCTCGACTTACGACGGGGACCTCAGGGACCCGCTCTGGTGGCCTCAGGAAAGGCCAGTCCCCACGCGAGTTCCTCGGGGGCCTCTCGGGATTCCTCTCCCGTCGATGCTGGGGCCTAAGACCTTGTGTGGAGTCGGGGCCGGAACCTGAGGATTCCTCTCCAGTGCTGACATGGATCTTGGGGTAATTCTGGAGTCTCCCCAGGGGAGTCAGTGCTCGTCTCGAATGCTGGCTTGCACTTGCGCTTTCCTCCAGAGCGGTAGCAGCAGTGTCACGCAGTCCGCCGCGTGGATCAAAGGATCTATGGTTTTCCCTCGAGTCTTTCCCACGAGGCTTTCCGACGAGGCTTTCCCACAGGGCTGTCCCACGTGCACACGTGGTGGGAGTCGATCCTCGGCTTGAACGTCAAGGCAGTGCAGGGAAAACAGGTTCCTCTGGAATGGACTGACACATCTGGGGGACTCTTGGAATGGTGGCACGACCCTGGAGTTCCTCTGGCCTTTCCTGTGGAAAGCGCCTCCTCTTGAGATGCGACGGGAACGCCGGGAATTCTTTCCCTACGAAACAGGGAAAGGATCCCTCATCTCGAGCTAGGAGGCGGAAACGGGGCTCCCCTGGATGTGCGCGGGACCCCACGTGCTTCCTCTCGAGTGGAGACGGGTATGTCGGGGAACTTCTTGAGTTGCAGCAAGGGTGTGAAGGACGCTTTGGAAGTTCCAGTGGTTAGATGTGATTAGCCTCGAGAAGCCTCAGCGGAAATGGGCCTCATCTCGCCTGGAGGGCAAAACCTCCTGGATTTTCTCGAGTTGTGGCACGTGCTCTCGATTTACAATGGGGACATCAGGGACCCGCTCTGGTGGCCTCAGGAAAGGCCAGTCCCCATGCGAGTTCCTCGGGGGCCTCTCGGGATTCCTCTCCCGTTGATGCCAGGGCCTAAGCCCCTGTGTGGAGTCGGGGCCGGAACCTGAGGATTCCTCTCCAGTGCTGACATGGATCTTGGGGTACTTCTGGAGTCTCCCCAGGGGAGTCAGTGCTCGTCTCGAATGCGGGCATGCACTTGTGCTTTCCTCCAGAGCGGTAGCAGCAGTGTCATTCAGTCCGCCGCGTGGATCAAAGGTTCTATGGTTTTCCCTCGAGTCTTTCCGACGAGGCTTTCCCACAGGGCGGTCCCACGTGCACACGTGGTGGGAGTCGATCCTCGGCTTGAACGTCAAGGCAGTGCAGGGAAAACAGGTTCCTCTGGAATGGACTGACACATCTGGGGGACTCTTGGAATGGTGGCACGACCCTGGAGTTCCTCTCGCCTTTCCTGTGGAGAGCCCCTCCTCTTGAGATGCGACGGGAACGCCGGGAATTCTTTCCCTACGAAACAGGGAAAGGATCCCTCATCTCGAGCTAGGAGGCGGAAACGGGGCACCCCTGGATGTGTGCGGGACCCTCGTGCTTCCTCTCGAGTCGAGACGGGTATGTCGGGGAACTTCTTGAGTTGCAGCAAGGGTGTGAAGGACCCTTTGGAAGTTCCAGTGGTTAGATGTGATTAGCCTCGAGAAGCCTCAACGGAAATGGGCCTCATCTCGCCTGGAGGGCAAAACCTACCGGATTTTCTCGAGTTGCGGCAGGTGCTCTCGACTTACGACGGGGACCTCAGGGACCCGCTCTGGTGGCCTCAGGAAAGGCCAGTCCCCACGCGAGTTCCTCGGGGGCCTCTCGGGATTCCTCTCCCGTCGATGCTGGGGCCTAAGACTATGTGTGGAGTCGGGGCCGGAACCTGAGGATTCCTCTCCAGTGCTGACATGGATCTTGGGGTACTTCTGGAGTCTCCCCAGGGGAGTCAGTGCTCGTCTCGAATGCGGGCATGCACTTGCGCTTTCCTCCAGAGCGGTAGCAGCAGTGTCACGCAGTCCGCCGCGTGGATCAAAGGATCTATGGTTTTCCCTCGAGTATTTCCCACGAGGCTTTCCGACGAGGCTTTCCCACAGGGCGGTCCCACGTGCACACGTGGTGGGAGTCGATCCTCGGCTTGAAAGTCAAGGCAGTGCAGGGAAAACAGGTTCCTCTGGAATGGACTGACACATCTGGGGGACTCTTGGAATGGTGGCACGACCCTGGAGTTCCTCTCGCCTTTCCTGTGGAGAGCGCCTCCTCTTGAGATGCGACGGGAACGCCGGGAATTCTTTCCCTACGAAACAGGGAAAGGATCCCTCATCTCGATCTAGGAGGCGGAAACGGGGCTTCACCGGATGTGTGCGGGACCCCACGTACTTCCTCTCGAGTGGAGACGGGTATGTCGGGGAACTTGTTGAGTTGCAGGAAGGGTGTGAAGGACCCTTTGGAAGTTCCCGTGGTTAGATGTGATTAGCCTCGAGAAGCCTCAGCGGAAATGGGCCTCATCTCGCCTGGAGGGCAAAACCTCCTGGATTTTCTCGAGTTGCGGCAGGTGCTCTCGACTTACGATGGGGACCTCAGGGACCCGCTCTGGTGGCCTCAGGAAAGGCCAGTCCCCATGCGAGTTCCTCGGGGGCCTTTCGGGATTCCTCTCCCGTCGATGCCGGGGCCTAAGATCTTGTGTGGAGTCCAGGCCGGAACCTGAGGATTCCTCTCCAGTGCTGACATGGATCTTGGGGTACTTCTAGAGTCTCCCAAGGGGAGTCAGTGCTCGTCTCGAATGCGGGCATGCACTTGCGCTTTCCTCCAGTGCGGTTGCAGCAGTGTCACGCAGTCCGCCCTGTGGATCAAAGGATCTATGTTTTTCCCTCGAGTCTTTCCCAAGAGGCTTTCCGACGAGGCTTTCCCACAGGGCGGTCCCACGTGCACACATGGTGGGAGTCGATCCTCGGCTTGAACGTCAAGGCAGTGCAGGGAAAACACGTTCCTCTGGAATGGACTGACACATCTGGGGGACTCTTGGAATGGTGGCACGACCCTGGAGTTCCTCTCGCCTATCCTGTGGAGAGCGCCTCCTCTTGAGATGCGCCGGGAACCCCGGGAATTCTTTCCCTACAAAAGAGGGAAAGGATCCCTCATCTGGAGCTAGGAGGCGGAAACGGGGCTCCCCTGGATGTGTGCGGGACCCTCGTGCTTCCTCTCGAGTGGTGACGGGTATGTCGGGAAACTTCTTGAGTTGCAGCAAGGGTGTGAAGGACCCTTTGGAAGTTCCAGTGGTTAGATGTGATTAGCCTCGAGAAGCCTCAGCGGAAATGGGCCTCATCTCGCCTGGAGGGCAAAACCTACCGGATTTTCTCGAGTTGCGGCAGGTGCTCTCGACTTACGACGGGGACCTCAGGGACCCGCTCTGGTGGCCTCAGGAAAGGCCAGTCCCCACGCGAGTTCCTCGGGGGCCTCTCGGGATTCCTCTCCCGTCGATGCTGGGGCCTAAGACCTTGTGTGGAGTCGGGGCCGGAACCTGAGGATTCCTCTCCAGTGCTGACATGGATCTTGGGGTACTTCTGGAGTCTCCCCAGGGGAGTCAGTGCTCGTCTCGAATGCGGGCATGCACTTGCGCTTTCCTCCAGAGCGGTAGCAGCAGTGTCACGCAGTCCGCCGCGTGGATCAAAGGATCTATGGTTTTCCCTCGAGTCTTTCCCACGAGGCTTTCCGACGAGGCTTTCCCACAGGGCTGTCCCACGTGCACACGTGGTGGGAGTCCATCCTCGGCTTGAACGTCAAGGCAGTGCAGGGAAAACAGGTTCCTCTGGAATGGACTGACACATCTGGGGGACTCTTGGAATGGTGGCACGACCCTGGAGTTCCTCTGGCCTTTCCTGTGGAAAGCGTCTCCTCTTGAGATGCGACGGGAACGCCGGGAATTCTTTCCCTACGAAACAGGGAAAGGATCCCTCATCTCGAGCTAGGAGGCGGAAACGGGGCTCCCCTGGATGTGCGCGGGACCCCACGTGCTTCCACTCGAGTGGAGACGGGTATGTCGGGGAACTTCTTGAGTTGCAGCAAGGGTGTGAAGGACGCTTTGGAAGTTCCAGTGGTTAGATGTGATTAGCCTCGAGAAGCCTCAGGGGAAATGGGCCTCATCTCGCCTGGAGGGCAAAACCTCCTGGATTTTCTCGAGTTGCGGCAGGTGCTCTCGATTTACGATGGGGACCTCAGGGACCCGCTCTGGTGGCCTCAGGAAAGGCCAGTCCCCATGCGAGTTCCTCGGGGGCCTCTCGGGATTCCTCTCCCGTCGATGCCGGGGCCTAAGACCTTGTGTGGAGTCGGGGCCGGAACCTGAGGATACCTCTCCAGTGCTGACATGGATCTTGGGGTACTTCTGGAGTCTCCCCAGGGGAGTCAGTGCTCGTCTCGAATGCCGGCATGCACTTGCGCTTTCCTCCAGAGCGGTAGCAGCAGTGTCACGCAGTCCGCCGCGTGGAGCAAAGGATCTATGGTTTTCCCTCGAGTTTTTCCCACGAGGCTTTCCGACGAGACTTTCCCACAGGGCTGTCCCACGTGCACACGTGGTGGGAGTCGATCCTCGGCTTGAACGTCAAGGCAGTGCAGGGAAAACAGGTTCCTCTGGAATGGACTGACACATCTGGGGGACTCTTGGAATGGTGGCACGACCGTGGAGTTCCTCTCGCCTTTCCTGTGGAGAGCGCCTCCTCTTGAGATGCGACGGGAACGCCGGGAATTCTTTCCCTACGAAACAGGGAAAGGATCCCTCATCTCGAGCTAGGAGGCGGAAACGGGGCTCCCCTGGATGTGTGCGGGACCCTCGTGCTTCCTCTCGAGTGGAGACGGGTATGTCGGGGAACTTCTTGAGTTGCAACAAGGGTGTGAAGGACCCTTTGGAAGTTCCAGTGGTTAGATTTGATTAGCCTCGAGAAGCCTCAGGGGAAATGGGCCTCATCTCGCCTGGAGGGCAAAACCTCCTGGATTTTCTCGAGTTGCGGCAGGTGCACTCGACTTACGACGGGGACCTCAGGGACCCGCTCTGGTGGCCTCAGGAAAGGCCAGTCCCCATGCGAGTTCCTCGGGGGCCTCTCTGGATTCCTCTCCCGTCGATGCCGGGGCCTAAGACCTTGTGTGTAGTCGGGGCCGGAACCTGAGGATTCCTCTCCAGTGCTGACATGGATCTTGGGGTACTTCTGGAGTCTCCCCAGGGGAGTCAGTGCTCGTCTCGAATGCGGGCATGCACTTGCGCTTTCCTCCAGAGCAGTAGCAGCAGTGTCACACTTTCCGCCGCGTGGATCAAAGGATCTATGGTTTTCCCTCGAGTCTTTCCAACGAGGCTTTCCCACAGGGCTATCCCACGTGCACACGTGGTGGGAGTCGATCCTCGGCTTGAACGTCAAGGCAGTGCAGGGAAAACAGGTTCCTCTGGAATGGACTGACACATCTGGGGGACTCTTGGAATGGTGGCACGACCCTGGAGTTCCTCTCGCCTTTCCTGTTGAGAGCGCCTCCTCTTGAGATGCGACGGGAACGCCGGGAATTCTTTCCCTACGAAACAGGGAAAGGATCCCACATCTCGAGCTAGGAGGCTGAAACGGGGCTCCCCTGGATGTGTGTGGGACCCTCGTGCTTCCTCTCGAGTGGAGACAGGTATGTCGGGGAACTTCTTGAGTTGCAGCAAGGGTGTGAAGGACCCTTTGGAAGTTCCAGTGGTTAGATGTGATTAGCCTCGAGAAACCTCAGCGTAAATGGGCCTCATCTCGCCTGGAGGGCAAAACCTCCTGGATTTTCTCGAGTTACGGCCGGTGCTCTCGCCTTAAGACAGGGACCTCAGGGACCGCTCTGGTGGCCTCAGGAAAGGCCAGTCCCCATGCGAGTTCCTCGGGGGCCTCTCGGGATTCCTCTCCCGTCGATGCCGGGGCCTAAGACCTTGTGTGGAGAAGGGGCCGGAACCTGAGGATTCCTCTCCAGTGCTGACATGGATCTTGGGGGTATTTCTGGAGTCTCCCCAGGGGGGTCAGTGCTCGTCTCGAATGCGGGCATGCACTTGCGCTTTCCTCCAGAACGGTAGCAGCAGTGTCACACAGTCCGCCCCGTGGATCAAAGGATCTATGGTATTCCCTCGAGTCTTTCTCACGAGGGTTTCCCACCAGGCTTTCCCACAGGGCTGTCCCACGTGCACACGTGGTGGGAGTCGATCCTCTGCTTGAACGTCAAAGCAGTGCAGGGAAAACAGGTTCCTCTGGAATGGACTGACACATCTGGGGGACTCTTGGAATGGTGGCACGACCCTGGAGTTCCTCTCGCCTTTCCTGTGGAGAGCGCCTCCTCTTGAGATGCGACGGGAACGCCGGGAATTCTTTCCCTACGAAACAGGGAAAGGATCCCTCATCTCGAGCTAGGAGGCGGAAACGGGGCTCCCCTGGATGTGTGCGGGACCCTCGTGCTTCCTCTCGAGTGGAGACGGGTATGTCGGGGAACTTCTTGAGTTGCAGCAAGGGTGTGAAGGACCCTTTGGAAGTTCCAGTGGTTAGATGTGATTAGCCTCGAGAAGCCTCAGCGGAAATGGGCCTCATCTCGCCTGGAGGGCAAAACCTCCTCGATTTTCTCGAGTTGCGGCACGTGCTCTCGACTTTCGACGGGGACCTCGGGGACCCGCTCTGGTGGTCTCAGGAAAGGCCAGTCCCCATGCGAGTTCCTCGGGGGCCTCTCGGGATTCCTCCCCGTCGATGCCGGGGCCTAAGACGTTGTGTGGAATCGGGGCCGGAACCTGAGGATTCCTCTCCAATGCTGACGTGGATCTTGGGGGTACTTCTGGAGTCTCCCCAGGGGAGTCAGTGCTCGTCTCGAATGCGGGCATGCACTTGCGCTTTCCTCCAGAGCGGTAGCAGCAGTGTCAAGCAGTCCGCCGCGTGGATGAAAGGATCTATGGTTTTCCCTCGAGTCTTTCCCACGAGGCTTTCCCACGAGGCTTTCCCACAGGGCTGTCCCACGTGCACACGTGGTGGGAGTCGATCCTCGGCTTGAACGTCAAGGCAGTGCAGGGAAAACAGGTTCCTCTGGAATGGACTGACACATCTGGGGGACTCTTGGAATGGTGGCACGACCCTGGAGTTCCTCTCGCCTTTCCTGTGGAGAGCGCCTCCTCTTGAGATGCGACGGGAACGCCGGGAATTCTTTCCCTACGAAACAGGGAAAGGATCCCTCATCTCGAGCTAGGAGGCGGAAACGGGGCTCCCCTGGATGTGTGCGGGACCCTCGTGCTTCCTCTCGATTGGAGACGGGTATGTCGGGGAACTTCTTGAGTTGCAGCAAGGGTGTGAAGGACCCTTTGGAAGTTCCAGTGGTTAGATGTGATTAGCCTGGAGAAGCCTCAGCGAAAATGGGCCTCATCTCGCCTGGAGGGCAAAACCTCCTGGATTTTCTCGAGTTGCGGCAGGTGCTCTCGACGTAAGACTTGGACCTCGGGGACCCGCTCTGGTGGCCTCAGGAAAGGCCAGTCCCCATGCGAGTTCCTCGGGGGCCTCTCGGGATTCCTCTCCCGTCGATGCCGGGGCCTAAGACCTTGTGTGGAGTCGGGGCCGGAACCTGAGGATTCCTCTCCAGTGCTGACATGGATCTTGGGATACTTCTGGAGTCTCCCCAGGGGAGTCAGTCATCGTCTCTAATGCGGGCATGCACTTGCGCTTTCCTCCAGAGCGGTAGCAGCGGTGTCACGCAGTCCGCCGCGTGGATCAAAGGATCTATGGGTTTCCCTCGAGTCTTTCCCACGAGGCTTTCCCACGAGGCTTTCCCACAGGGCTATCCTACGTGCTCACGTGGTGTGAGTCGATCCTCCGCTTGAACGTCGAGGCAGTGCAGGGAAAAAAGTTTCCTCTGGAATGGGCTGACACATCTGGGGGACTCGTGGAATGGTGGCACGACCCTGGAGTTCCTCTCGCCTTTCCTGTGGAGAGCGCCTCCTCTTGAGATGCGACGGGAACGCCGGGAATTCTTTACCTACGAAACTGGGAAAGGATCCATCATCTCGAGCTAAGAGACGGAAACGGGGCTCCCCTTGGTGTGTGCGGGACCCTCGTGCTTCCTCTCGAGTGGAGACGGGTATGTCGGGGAACTTTTTGAGTTGCAGCAAGGGTGTGAAGGACCCTTTGGAAGTTCCAGTGGTTAGATGTGATTAGCCTCGAGAAGCCTCAGCGGAAATGGGCCTCATCTCGCCTGGAGGGCAAAACTCCTGGATTTTCTCGAGTTGCGGCAGGTGCTCTCGACTTACGACGGGGACCTCAGGGACCCGCTCTGCTGGCCTCAGGAAAGGCCAGTCCCCATGCGAGTACCACGGGGGCCTCTCGGGATTCCTCTCCCGTCGATGCCGGGGCCTAAGACCTTGTGTGGAGTCGGGGCCGGAACCTGAGGATTCCTCTCCAGTGCTGACATGGATCTTGGGGTACTTCTGGAGTCTCCCCAGGGGAGTCAGTCCTCGTCTCGAATGCGGGCATGCACTTGCGCTTTCCTCCAGAGCGGTAGCATCAGTGTCACGCAGTCCGCCGCGTGGATCAAAGTATCTATGGTTTTCCCTCGAGTCTTTCCCACGAGGCTTTCCCACGAGGCTTTCCCACGGGGCTGTCCCACGTGCACACGTGGTGGGACTCGATTCTCGGCTTGAACGTCAAGGCAGTGCAGGGAAAACAGGTTCCTCTGGAATGGACTGACACATCTGGGGGACTCTTGGAATGGTGTCACGACCCTGGAGTTCCTCTCGCCTTTCCTGTGGAGAGCGCCTCCACTTGAGATGCGACGGGAACGCCGGGAATTCTTTCCCTACGAAACAGGGAAAGGATCCCTCATCTCGAGCTAGGAGGCGGAAACGGGGCTCCCCTGGATGTTTGCGGGACACCACGTGCTTCCTCTCGAGTGCAGACGGGTATGTCGGGGAACTTCTTGAGTTGCAGCAAGGGTGTGAAGGACCCTTTGGAAGTTCCAGTGGTTAGATGTGATTGGCCTCGAGAAGCCTCAGCGGAAATGGGCCTCATCTCGCCTGGAGGGCAAAACCTCCTGGATTTTCTCGAGTTGCGGCAGGTGCTCTCGACTTACGACGGGGACCTCAGGGACCCGCTCTGGTGGCCTCAGGAAAGGCCAGTCCCCATGCGAGTTCCTCGGGGGCCTCTCGGGATTCCTCTCCCGTCGATGCCGGGGCTTAAGACCTTGTGTGGTGTCGGGGCCGGAACCTGAGGATTCCTCTCCAGTGCTGACATGGATCTTGGGGTACTTCTGGAGTCTCCCCAGGGGAGTCAGTCCTCGTCTCGAATGCGGGCATGCACTTGCGCTTTCCTCCAGAGCGGTAGCAGCAGTGTCACGCAGTCCGCCGCGTGGATCAAAGGATCTATGGTTTTCCCTCGAGTCTTTCCCACGAGGCTTTCCCACGAGGCTTTCCCACAGGGCTGTCCCACGTGCACACGTGGTGGTAGTGGATCCTCGGTTTGAACGTCAAGGCAGTGCAGGGAAAACATGTTCCTCTGGAATGGACTGACACATCTGGGGGTCTCTTGGAATGGTGGCACGACCCTGGAGTTCCTCTCCCCTTTCCTGTGGAGAGCGCCTCCTCTTGAGGTGCGACGGGAACGCCGGGAATTCTTTCCCTACGAAACAGGGAAAGGATCCCTCATCTCGAGCTAGGAGGCGGAAACGGGGCTCCCCTGGATGTGTGCGGGACCCCACGTGCTTCCTCTCGAGTGCAGACGGGTATGTCGGGGAACTTCTTGAGTTGCAGCAAGGGTGTGAAGGACCCTTTGGAAGTTCCAGTGGTTAGATGTGATTGGCCTCGAGAAGCCTCAGCGGAAATGGGCCTCATCTCGCCTGGAGGGCAAAACCTCCTGGATTTTCTCGAGTTGCGGCAGGTGCTCTCGACTTACGACGGGGACCTCAGGGACCCGCTCTGGTGGCCTCAGGAAAGGCCAGTCCCCATGCGAGTTCCTCGGGGGCCTCTCGGGATTCCTCTCCCGTCGATGCCGGGGCCTAAGACCTTGTGTGGAGTCGGGGCCGGAACCTGAGGATTCCTCTCCAGTGCTGACATGGATCTTGGGGTACTTCTGGAGTCTCCCCAGGGGAGTCAGTCCTCGTCTCGAATGCGCGCATGCACTTGCGCTTTCCTCCAGAGCGGTAGCAGCAGTGTCACGCAGTCCGCCGCGTGGATCAAAGGATCTATGTTTTTCCCTCGAGTCTTTCCCACGAGGCTTTCCCACGAGGCTTTCCCACATGGCTGTCCCACGTGCACACGTGGTGGGAGTCGATCCTCGGCTTGAACGTCAAGGCAGTGCAGGGAAAACAGGTTCCTCTGGAATGGACTGACATATCTGGGGGACTCTTGGAATGGTGGCACGACCCTGGAGTTCCTCTCGCCTTTCCTGTGGAGAGCGCCTCCTCTTGAGATGCGACGGGAACGCCGGGAATTCTTTCCCTACGAAACAGGGAAAGGATCCCTCATCTCGAGCTAGGAGGCGGAAACGGGGCTCCCCTGGATGTGTGCGGGACCCCACGTGCTTCCTCTCGAGTGCAGACGGGTATGTCGGGGAACTTCTTGACTTGCAGCAATGGTGTGAAGGAAGCTTTGGAAGTTCCAGTGGTTAGACGTGATTGGCCTCGAGAAGCTTCACCGGAAATGGGCCTCATCTCGCCTGGAGGGCAAAACCTCCTGGATTTTCTCGAGTTGCGGCAGGTGCTCTCGATTTACGACGGGGACCTCAGGGACCCGTTCTGGTGGCCTCAGGAAAGGCCAGTCCCCATGCGAGTACCTCGGGGGCCTCTCGGGATTCCTCTCCCGTCGATGCCGGGGCCTAAGACCTTGTGTGGAGTCGGGGCCGGAACCTGAGGATTCCTCTCCAGTGCTGACATAGATCTTGGGGTACTTCTGGAGTCTCCCCAGGGGAGTCAGTCCTCGTCTCGAATGCGGTCATGCACTCGCGCTTTCCTCCAGAGCGGTAGCAGCATTGTCACGCAGTCCGCCGCGTGGATCAAAGTATCTATGGTTTTCCCTCGAGTCTTTCCCACGAGGCTTTCCCACGAGGCTTTCCCACGGGGCTGTCCCACGTGCACACGTGGTGAGACTCGATCCTCGGCTTGAACGTCAAGGCAGTGCAGGGAAAACAGGTTCCTCTGGAATGGACTGACACATCTGGGGGACTCTTGGAATGGTGTCACGACCCTGGAGTTCCTCTCGCCTTTCCTGTGGAGAGCGCCTCCTCTTGAGATGCGACGGGAACGCCGGGAATTCTTTCCCTACGAAACAGGGAAAGGATCCCTCATCTCGAGCTAGGAGGCGGAAACGGGGCTCCCCTGGATGTGTGCGGGACCCCACGTGCTTCCTCTCGAGTGCAGACGGGTATGTCGGGGAACTTCTTGAGTTGCAGCAAGGTTGTGAAGGACCCTTTGGAAGTTCCAGTGGTTAGATGTGATTAGCCTCGAGAAGCGTCAGCGGAAATGGGCCTCATCTCGGCTGGAGGGCAAAACCTCCTGGATTTTCTCGAGTTGCGGCAGGTGCTCTCGACTTACGACGAGGACCTCAGGGACCCGCTCTGGTGGCCTCAGGAAAGTCCAGTCCCCATGCGAGTTCCTCTGGGGATTCCTCTCCCGTCGATGCCGGGTCCTAAGACCTTGTGTGGAGTCGGGGCCGGAACCTGAGGATTCCTCTCCAGTGCTGCCATGGATCTTGGGGTACTTCTGGAGTCTCCCCAGGGGAGTCAGTGCTCGTCTCGAATGCGGGCATGCACTTGCGCTTTCCTCCAGAGCAGTAGCAGCAGTGTCACACTTTCCGCCGCGTGGATCAAAGGATCTATGGTTTTCCCTCGAGTCTTTCCAACGAGGCTTTCCCACAGGGCTATCCCACGTGCACACGTGGTGGGAGTCGATCCTCGGCTTGAACGTCAAGGCAGTGCAGGGAAAACAGGTTCCTCTGGAATGGACTGACACATCTGGGGGACTCTTGGAATGGTGGCACGACCCTGGAGTTCCTCTCGCCTTTCCTGTTGAGAGCGCCTCCTCTTGAGATGCGACGGGAACGCCGGGAATTCTTTCCCTACGAAACAGGGAAAGGATCCCACATCTCGAGCTAGGAGGCTGAAACGGGGCTCCCCTGGATGTGTGTGGGACCCTCGTGCTTCCTCTCGAGTGGAGACAGGTATGTCGGGGAACTTCTTGAGTTGCAGCAAGGGTGTGAAGGACCCTTTGGAAGTTCCAGTGGTTAGATGTGATTAGCCTCGAGAAACCTCAGCGTAAATGGGCCTCATCTCGCCTGGAGGGCAAAACCTCCTGGATTTTCTCGAGTTACGGCCGGTGCTCTCGCCTTAAGACAGGGACCTCAGGGACCGCTCTGGTGGCCTCAGGAAAGGCCAGTCCCCATGCGAGTTCCTCGGGGGCCTCTCGGGATTCCTCTCCCGTCGATGCCGGGGCCTAAGACCTTGTGTGGAGAAGGGGCCGGAACCTGAGGATTCCTCTCCAGTGCTGACATGGATCTTGGGGGTATTTCTGGAGTCTCCCCAGGGGGGTCAGTGCTCGTCTCGAATGCGGGCATGCACTTGCGCTTTCCTCCAGAACGGTAGCAGCAGTGTCACACAGTCCGCCCCGTGGATCAAAGGATCTATGGTATTCCCTCGAGTCTTTCTCACGAGGGTTTCCCACCAGGCTTTCCCACAGGGCTGTCCCACGTGCACACGTGGTGGGAGTCGATCCTCTGCTTGAACGTCAAAGCAGTGCAGGGAAAACAGGTTCCTCTGGAATGGACTGACACATCTGGGGGACTCTTGGAATGGTGGCACGACCCTGGAGTTCCTCTCGCCTTTCCTGTGGAGAGCGCCTCCTCTTGAGATGCGACGGGAACGCCGGGAATTCTTTCCCTACGAAACAGGGAAAGGATCCCTCATCTCGAGCTAGGAGGCGGAAACGGGGCTCCCCTGGATGTGTGCGGGACCCTCGTGCTTCCTCTCGAGTGGAGACGGGTATGTCGGGGAACTTCTTGAGTTGCAGCAAGGGTGTGAAGGACCCTTTGGAAGTTCCAGTGGTTAGATGTGATTAGCCTCGAGAAGCCTCAGCGGAAATGGGCCTCATCTCGCCTGGAGGGCAAAACCTCCTCGATTTTCTCGAGTTGCGGCAGGTGCTCTCGACTTTCGACGGGGACCTCGGGGACCCGCTCTGGTGGTCTCAGGAAAGGCCAGTCCCCATGCGAGTTCCTCGGGGGCCTCTCGGGATTCCTCCCCGTCGATGCCGGGGCCTAAGACGTTGTGTGGAATCGGGGCCGGAACCTGAGGATTCCTCTCCAATGCTGACGTGGATCTTGGGGGTACTTCTGGAGTCTCCCCAGGGGAGTCAGTGCTCGTCTCGAATGCGGGCATGCACTTGCGCTTTCCTCCAGAGCGGTAGCAGCAGTGTCAAGCAGTCCGCCGCGTGGATGAAAGGATCTATGGTTTTCCCTCGAGTCTTTCCCACGAGGCTTTCCCACGAGGCTTTCCCACAGGGCTGTCCCACGTGCACACGTGGTGGGAGTCGATCCTCGGCTTGAACGTCAAGGCAGTGCAGGGAAAACAGGTTCCTCTGGAATGGACTGACACATCTGGGGGACTCTTGGAATGGTGGCACGACCCTGGAGTTCCTCTCGCCTTTCCTGTGGAGAGCGCCTCCTCTTGAGATGCGACGGGAACGCCGGGAATTCTTTCCCTACGAAACAGGGAAAGGATCCCTCATCTCGAGCTAGGAGGCGGAAACGGGGCTCCCCTGGATGTGTGCGGGACCCTCGTGCTTCCTCTCGATTGGAGACGGGTATGTCGGGGAACTTCTTGAGTTGCAGCAAGGGTGTGAAGGACCCTTTGGAAGTTCCAGTGGTTAGATGTGATTAGCCTGGAGAAGCCTCAGCGAAAATGGGCCTCATCTCGCCTGGAGGGCAAAACCTCCTGGATTTTCTCGAGTTGCGGCAGGTGCTCTCGACGTAAGACTTGGACCTCGGGGACCCGCTCTGGTGGCCTCAGGAAAGGCCAGTCCCCATGCGAGTTCCTCGGGGGCCTCTCGGGATTCCTCTCCCGTCGATGCCGGGGCCTAAGACCTTGTGTGGAGTCGGGGCCGGAACCTGAGGATTCCTCTCCAGTGCTGACATGGATCTTGGGATACTTCTGGAGTCTCCCCAGGGGAGTCAGTCATCGTCTCTAATGCGGGCATGCACTTGCGCTTTCCTCCAGAGCGGTAGCAGCGGTGTCACGCAGTCCGCCGCGTGGATCAAAGGATCTATGGGTTTCCCTCGAGTCTTTCCCACGAGGCTTTCCCACGAGGCTTTCCCACAGGGCTATCCTACGTGCTCACGTGGTGTGAGTCGATCCTCCGCTTGAACGTCGAGGCAGTGCAGGGAAAAAAGTTTCCTCTGGAATGGGCTGACACATCTGGGGGACTCGTGGAATGGTGGCACGACCCTGGAGTTCCTCTCGCCTTTCCTGTGGAGAGCGCCTCCTCTTGAGATGCGACGGGAACGCCGGGAATTCTTTACCTACGAAACTGGGAAAGGATCCATCATCTCGAGCTAAGAGACGGAAACGGGGCTCCCCTTGGTGTGTGCGGGACCCTCGTGCTTCCTCTCGAGTGGAGACGGGTATGTCGGGGAACTTTTTGAGTTGCAGCAAGGGTGTGAAGGACCCTTTGGAAGTTCCAGTGGTTAGATGTGATTAGCCTCGAGAAGCCTCAGCGGAAATGGGCCTCATCTCGCCTGGAGGGCAAAACTCCTGGATTTTCTCGAGTTGCGGCAGGTGCTCTCGACTTACGACGGGGACCTCAGGGACCCGCTCTGCTGGCCTCAGGAAAGGCCAGTCCCCATGCGAGTACCACGGGGGCCTCTCGGGATTCCTCTCCCGTCGATGCCGGGGCCTAAGACCTTGTGTGGAGTCGGGGCCGGAACCTGAGGATTCCTCTCCAGTGCTGACATGGATCTTGGGGTACTTCTGGAGTCTCCCCAGGGGAGTCAGTCCTCGTCTCGAATGCGGGCATGCACTTGCGCTTTCCTCCAGAGCGGTAGCATCAGTGTCACGCAGTCCGCCGCGTGGATCAAAGTATCTATGGTTTTCCCTCGAGTCTTTCCCACGAGGCTTTCCCACGAGGCTTTCCCACGGGGCTGTCCCACGTGCACACGTGGTGGGACTCGATTCTCGGCTTGAACGTCAAGGCAGTGCAGGGAAAACAGGTTCCTCTGGAATGGACTGACACATCTGGGGGACTCTTGGAATGGTGTCACGACCCTGGAGTTCCTCTCGCCTTTCCTGTGGAGAGCGCCTCCACTTGAGATGCGACGGGAACGCCGGGAATTCTTTCCCTACGAAACAGGGAAAGGATCCCTCATCTCGAGCTAGGAGGCGGAAACGGGGCTCCCCTGGATGTTTGCGGGACACCACGTGCTTCCTCTCGAGTGCAGACGGGTATGTCGGGGAACTTCTTGAGTTGCAGCAAGGGTGTGAAGGACCCTTTGGAAGTTCCAGTGGTTAGATGTGATTGGCCTCGAGAAGCCTCAGCGGAAATGGGCCTCATCTCGCCTGGAGGGCAAAACCTCCTGGATTTTCTCGAGTTGCGGCAGGTGCTCTCGACTTACGACGGGGACCTCAGGGACCCGCTCTGGTGGCCTCAGGAAAGGCCAGTCCCCATGCGAGTTCCTCGGGGGCCTCTCGGGATTCCTCTCCCGTCGATGCCGGGGCTTAAGACCTTGTGTGGTGTCGGGGCCGGAACCTGAGGATTCCTCTCCAGTGCTGACATGGATCTTGGGGTACTTCTGGAGTCTCCCCAGGGGAGTCAGTCCTCGTCTCGAATGCGGGCATGCACTTGCGCTTTCCTCCAGAGCGGTAGCAGCAGTGTCACGCAGTCCGCCGCGTGGATCAAAGGATCTATGGTTTTCCCTCGAGTCTTTCCCACGAGGCTTTCCCACGAGGCTTTCCCACAGGGCTGTCCCACGTGCACACGTGGTGGTAGTGGATCCTCGGTTTGAACGTCAAGGCAGTGCAGGGAAAACATGTTCCTCTGGAATGGACTGACACATCTGGGGGTCTCTTGGAATGGTGGCACGACCCTGGAGTTCCTCTCCCCTTTCCTGTGGAGAGCGCCTCCTCTTGAGGTGCGACGGGAACGCCGGGAATTCTTTCCCTACGAAACAGGGAAAGGATCCCTCATCTCGAGCTAGGAGGCGGAAACGGGGCTCCCCTGGATGTGTGCGGGACCCCACGTGCTTCCTCTCGAGTGCAGACGGGTATGTCGGGGAACTTCTTGAGTTGCAGCAAGGGTGTGAAGGACCCTTTGGAAGTTCCAGTGGTTAGATGTGATTGGCCTCGAGAAGCCTCAGCGGAAATGGGCCTCATCTCGCCTGGAGGGCAAAACCTCCTGGATTTTCTCGAGTTGCGGCAGGTGCTCTCGACTTACGACGGGGACCTCAGGGACCCGCTCTGGTGGCCTCAGGAAAGGCCAGTCCCCATGCGAGTTCCTCGGGGGCCTCTCGGGATTCCTCTCCCGTCGATGCCGGGGCCTAAGACCTTGTGTGGAGTCGGGGCCGGAACCTGAGGATTCCTCTCCAGTGCTGACATGGATCTTGGGGTACTTCTGGAGTCTCCCCAGGGGAGTCAGTCCTCGTCTCGAATGCGCGCATGCACTTGCGCTTTCCTCCAGAGCGGTAGCAGCAGTGTCACGCAGTCCGCCGCGTGGATCAAAGGATCTATGTTTTTCCCTCGAGTCTTTCCCACGAGGCTTTCCCACGAGGCTTTCCCACATGGCTGTCCCACGTGCACACGTGGTGGGAGTCGATCCTCGGCTTGAACGTCAAGGCAGTGCAGGGAAAACAGGTTCCTCTGGAATGGACTGACATATCTGGGGGACTCTTGGAATGGTGGCACGACCCTGGAGTTCCTCTCGCCTTTCCTGTGGAGAGCGCCTCCTCTTGAGATGCGACGGGAACGCCGGGAATTCTTTCCCTACGAAACAGGGAAAGGATCCCTCATCTCGAGCTAGGAGGCGGAAACGGGGCTCCCCTGGATGTGTGCGGGACCCCACGTGCTTCCTCTCGAGTGCAGACGGGTATGTCGGGGAACTTCTTGACTTGCAGCAATGGTGTGAAGGAAGCTTTGGAAGTTCCAGTGGTTAGACGTGATTGGCCTCGAGAAGCTTCACCGGAAATGGGCCTCATCTCGCCTGGAGGGCAAAACCTCCTGGATTTTCTCGAGTTGCGGCAGGTGCTCTCGATTTACGACGGGGACCTCAGGGACCCGTTCTGGTGGCCTCAGGAAAGGCCAGTCCCCATGCGAGTACCTCGGGGGCCTCTCGGGATTCCTCTCCCGTCGATGCCGGGGCCTAAGACCTTGTGTGGAGTCGGGGCCGGAACCTGAGGATTCCTCTCCAGTGCTGACATAGATCTTGGGGTACTTCTGGAGTCTCCCCAGGGGAGTCAGTCCTCGTCTCGAATGCGGTCATGCACTCGCGCTTTCCTCCAGAGCGGTAGCAGCATTGTCACGCAGTCCGCCGCGTGGATCAAAGTATCTATGGTTTTCCCTCGAGTCTTTCCCACGAGGCTTTCCCACGAGGCTTTCCCACGGGGCTGTCCCACGTGCACACGTGGTGAGACTCGATCCTCGGCTTGAACGTCAAGGCAGTGCAGGGAAAACAGGTTCCTCTGGAATGGACTGACACATCTGGGGGACTCTTGGAATGGTGTCACGACCCTGGAGTTCCTCTCGCCTTTCCTGTGGAGAGCGCCTCCTCTTGAGATGCGACGGGAACGCCGGGAATTCTTTCCCTACGAAACAGGGAAAGGATCCCTCATCTCGAGCTAGGAGGCGGAAACGGGGCTCCCCTGGATGTGTGCGGGACCCCACGTGCTTCCTCTCGAGTGCAGACGGGTATGTCGGGGAACTTCTTGAGTTGCAGCAAGGTTGTGAAGGACCCTTTGGAAGTTCCAGTGGTTAGATGTGATTAGCCTCGAGAAGCGTCAGCGGAAATGGGCCTCATCTCGGCTGGAGGGCAAAACCTCCTGGATTTTCTCGAGTTGCGGCAGGTGCTCTCGACTTACGACGAGGACCTCAGGGACCCGCTCTGGTGGCCTCAGGAAAGTCCAGTCCCCATGCGAGTTCCTCTGGGGATTCCTCTCCCGTCGATGCCGGGTCCTAAGACCTTGTGTGGAGTCGGGGCCGGAACCTGAGGATTCCTCTCCAGTGCTGACATGGATCTTGGGGTACTTCTGGAGTCTCCCCAGGGGAGTCAGTCCTCGTCTCGAATGCGGGCATGCAATTGCGCTTTCCTCCAGAGCGGTAGCAGCAGTGTCACGCAGTCCGCCGCATGGATCAAAGGATCTATGGTTTTCCCTCGAGTCTTTCCCACGAGGCTTTCCCACGAGGCTTTCCCACAGGGCTGTCCCACGTGCACACGTGGTGGGAGTCGATCCTCGGCTTGAACGGCAAGGCAGTGCAGGGAAAACAGGTTCCTCTGGAATGGACTGACACATCTGGGGGACTCTTGGAATGGTGGCACGACCCTGGAGTTCCTCTCGCCTTTCCTGTGGAGAGCGCCTCCTCTTGAGATGCGACGGGAACGCCGGGAATTCTTTCCCTACGAAACAGGGAAAGGATCCCTCATCTCGAGCTAGGAGGCGGAAACGGGGCTCCCCTGGATGTGTGCGGGACCCCACGTGCTTCCTCTCGAGTGCAGACGGGTATGTCGGGGAACTTCTTGAGTTGCAGCAAGGGTGTGAAGGACCCTTTGGAAGTTCCAGTGTTTAGACGTGATTAGCCTCGAGAAGCCTCAGCGGAAATGAGACTCATCTCGCCAGGAGGGCAAAACCTCCTGGATTTTCTCGAGTTGCGGCAGGTGATCACGACTTATGACGGGGACCTCAGGGACCCGCTCTGGTGGCCTCAGGAAAAGCCAGTCCCTATGCAAGTTCCTCGGGGGCCTCTCGGGATTCCTCTCCCGTCGATGCCGGGGCCTAAGACCTTGTGTGGAGTCGGGGCCGGAACCTGAGGATTCCTCTCCAGTGCTGACATGGATCTTGGGGTACTTGTGGAGTCTCCCCAGGGGAGTCAGTCCTCGTCTCGAATGCGGGCATGCACTTGCGCTTTCCTCCAGAGCGGTAGCAGCAGTGTCACGCAGTCCGCCGCGTGGATCAAAGGATCTATGGTTTTCCCTCGAGTCTTTCCCACGAGGCTTTCCCACGAGGCTTTCCCACAGGGCTGTCCCACGTGCACACGTGGTGGGAGTCGATCCTCGGCTTGAACGTCAAGGCAGTGCAGGGAAAACAGGTTCCTCTGGAATGGACTGACACATCTGGGGGTCTCTTGGAATGGTGGCACGACCCTGGAGTTCCTCTCGCCTTTCCTGTGGAGAGCGCCTCCTCTTGAGATGCGACGGGAACGCCGGGAATTCTTTCCCTACGAAACAGGGAAAGGATCCCTCATCTCGAGCTAGGAGGCGGAAACGGGGCTCCCCTGGATATGTGCGGGAACCCACGTGCTTCCTCTCGAGTGGAGACGGGTATGTCGGGGAAGTTCTTGAGTTGCAGCAAGGGTGTGAAGGACCCTTTGGAAGTTCCAGTGGTTAGATGTGATTGGCCTCGAGAAGCCTCAGCGGAAATGGGCCTCATCTCGCCTGGAGGGCAAAACCTCCTGGATTTTCTCGAGTTGCGGCAGGTGCTCTCGACTTACGACGGGGACCTCAGGGACCCGCTCTGGTGGCCTCAGGAAAGGCCAGTCCCCATGCGAGTTCCTCGGGGGCCTCTCGGGATTCCTCTCCCGTCGATGCCGGGGCTTAAGACCTTGTGTGGTGTCGGGGCGGGAACCTGAGGATTCCTCTCCAGTGCTGACATGGATCTTGGGGTACTTCTGGAGTCTCCCCAGGGGAGTCAGTCCTCGTCTCGAATGCGGGCATGCACTTGCGCTTTCCTCCAGAGCGGTAGCAGCAGTGTCACGTAGTCCGCCGCGTGGATCAAAGGATCTATGGTTTTCCCTCGAGTCTTTCCCAGGAGGCTTTCCCACGAGGCTTTCCCAAAGGGCTGTCCCACGTGCACACGTGGTGGGAGTCGATCCTCGGCTTGAACGTCAAGGCAGTGCAGGGAAAACAGGTTCCTCTGGAATGGACTGACACATATGGGGGACTCTTGGAATGGTGTCACGACCCTGGAGTTCCTCTCGCCTTTCCTGTGGAGAGCGCCTCCTCTTGAGATGCGACGGGAACGCCGGGAATTCTTTCCCTACGAAACAGGGAAAGGATCCCTCATCTCGAGATAGGAGGCGGAAACGGGGCTCCCCTGGATGTGTGCGGGACCCCACGTGCTTCCTCTCGAGTGCAGACGGGTATGTCGGGGAACTTCTTGAGTTGCAGCAAGGTTGTGAAGGACCCTTTGGAAGTTCCAGTGGTTAGATGTGATTAGCCTCGAGAAGCGTCAGCGGAAATGGGCCTCATCTCGGCTGGAGGGCAAAACCTCCTGGATTTTCTCGAGTTGCGGCAGGTGCTCTCGACTTACGACGAGGACCTCAGGGACCCGCTCTGGTGGCCTCAGGAAAGGCCAGTCCCCATGCGAGTTCCTCTGGGGATTCCTCTCCCGTCGATGCCGGGTCCTAAGACCTTGTGTGGAGTCGGGGCCGGAACCTGAGGATTCCTCTCCAGTGCTGACATGGATCTTGGGGTACTTCTGGAGTCTCCCCAGGGGAGTCAGTCCTCGTCTCGAATGCGGGCATGCAATTGCGCTTTCCTCCAGAGCGGTAGCAGCAGTGTCACGCAGTCCGCCGCATGGATCAAAGGATCTATGGTTTTCCCTCGAGTCTTTCCCACGAGGCTTTCCCACGAGGCTTTCCCACAGGGCTGTCCCACGTGCACACGTGGTGGGAGTCGATCCTCGGCTTGAACGGCAAGGCAGTGCAGGGAAAACAGGTTCCTCTGGAATGGACTGACACATCTGGGGGACTCTTGGAATGGTGGCACGACCCTGGAGTTCCTCTCGCCTTTCCTGTGGAGAGCGCCTCCTCTTGAGATGCGACGGGAACGCCGGGAATTCTTTCCCTACGAAACAGGGAAAGGATCCCTCATCTCGAGCTAGGAGGCGGAAACGGGGCTCCCCTGGATGTGTGCGGGACCCCACGTGCTTCCTCTCGAGTGCAGACGGGTATGTCGGGGAACTTCTTGAGTTGCAGCAAGGGTGTGAAGGACCCTTTGGAAGTTCCAGTGTTTAGACGTGATTAGCCTCGAGAAGCCTCAGCGGAAATGAGACTCATCTCGCCAGGAGGGCAAAACCTCCTGGATTTTCTCGAGTTGCGGCAGGTGATCACGACTTATGACGGGGACCTCAGGGACCCGCTCTGGTGGCCTCAGGAAAAGCCAGTCCCTATGCAAGTTCCTCGGGGGCCTCTCGGGATTCCTCTCCCGTCGATGCCGGGGCCTAAGACCTTGTGTGGAGTCGGGGCCGGAACCTGAGGATTCCTCTCCAGTGCTGACATGGATCTTGGGGTACTTCTGGAGTCTCCCCAGGGGAGTCAGTCCTCGTCTCGAATGCGGGCATGCACTTGCGCTTTCCTCCAGAGCGGTAGCAGCAGTGTCACGCAGTCCGCCACGTGGATCAAAGGATCTATGGTTTTCCCTCGAGTCTTTCCCACGAGGCTTTCCCACGAGGCTTTCCCACAGGGCTGTCCCACGTGCACACGTGGTGGGAGTCGATCCTCGGCTTGAACGTCAAGGCAGTGCAGGGAAAACAGGTTCCTCTGGAATGGACTGACACATCTGGGGGTCTCTTGGAATGGTGGCACGACCCTGGAGTTCCTCTCGCCTTTCCTGTGGAGAGCGCCTCCTCTTGAGATGCGACGGGAACGCCGGGAATTCTTTCCCTACGAAACAGGGAAAGGATCCCTCATCTCGAGCTAGGAGGCGGAAACGGGGCTCCCCTGGATGTGTGAGGGACCGCACGTGCTTCCTCTGGAGTGGAGACGGGTATGTCGGGGAACTTCTTGAGTTGCAGCAAGGGTGTGAAGGACCCTTTGGAAGTTCCAGTGGTTAGATGTGATTGGCCTCGAGAAGCCTCAGCGGAAATGGGCCTCATCTCGCCTGGAGGGCAAAACCTCCTGGATTTTCTCGAGTTGCGGCAGGTGCTCTCGACTTACGACGGGGACCTCAGATACCCGCTCTAGTGGCCTCAGGAAAGGCCAGTCCCCATGCGAGTTCCTCGGGGGCGTCTCGGGATTCCTCTCCCGTCGATGCCGGGGCCTAAGACCTTGTGTGGATTCGGGGCCGGAACCTGAGGATTCCTCTCCAGTGCTGACATGGATCTTGGGGTACTTCTGGAGTCTCCCCAGGGGAGTCAGTCTCGTCTCGAATGCGGGCATGCACTTGCGCTTTCCTCCAGAGCGGTAGCAGCAGTGTCACGCAGTCTGCCGCATGGATCAAAGGATCTATGGTTTTCCCTCGAGTCTTTCCCACGAGGCTTTCCCACGAGGCTTTCCCACAGGGCTGTCCCACGTGCACACGTGGTGGGAGTCGATCCTCGGCTTGAACGTCAAGGCAGTGCAGGGAAAACAGGTTCCTCTGGAATGGACTAACACATCTGGGGGACTCTTGGAATGGTGTCTCGACCCTGGAGTTCCTCTCGCCTTTCCTGTGGAGAGCGCCTCCTCTTGAGATGCGACGGGAACGCCGGGAATTCTTTCCCGAAGAAACAGGGAAAGGATCCCTCATCTCGAGCTAGGAGGCGGAAACGGGGCTCCCCTGGATGTGTGCGGGACACCACGTGCTTCCTCTCGAGTGGAGACGGGTATGTCGGGGAACTTCTTGAGTTGCAGCAAGGGTGTGAAGGACCCTTTGGAAGTTCCAGTGGTTAGATGTGATTGGCCTCGAGAAGCCTCAGCGGAAATGGGCCTCATCTCGCCTGGAGGGCAAAACCTCCTGGATTTTCTCGAGTTGCGGCAGGTGCTCTCGACTTACGACGGGGACCTCAGGGAACCGCTCTGGTGGCCTCAGGAAAGGCCAGTCCCCATGCGAGTTCCTCGGGGGCGTCTCGGGATTCCTCTCCCGTCGATGCCGGGGCCTAAGACCTTGTGTGGAGTCGGGGCCGGAACCTGAGGATTCCTCTCCAGTGCTGACATGGATCTTGGGGTACTTCTGGAGTCTCCCCAGGGGAGTCAGTCCTCGTCTCGAATGCGGGCATGCACTTGCGCTTTCCTCCAGAGCGGTAGCAGCAGTGTCACGCAGTCCGCCGCGTGGAGCAAAGGATCTATGGTTTTCCCTCGAGTCTTTCCCACGAGGCTTTCCCACGAGGCTTTCCCACAGGGCTGTCCCACGTGCACACGTGGTGGGAGTCGATCCTCGGCTTGAACGTCAAGGCAGTGCAGGGAAAACAGGTTCCTCTGGAATGGACTGACACATCTGGGGGACTCTTGGAATGGTGTCGCGACCGTGGAGTTCCTCTCGCCTTTCCTGTGGAGAGCGCCTCCTCTTGAGATGCGACGGGAACGCCGGGAATTCTTTCCCTACGAAACAGGGAAAGGATCCCTCATCTCGAGCTAGGAGGCGGAAACGGGGCTCCCCTGGATGTGTGCGGGACCCCACGTGCTTCCTCTCCAGTGGAGACGGGTATGTCGGGGAACTTCTTGAGTTGCAGCAAGGGTGTGAAGGACCCTTTGGAAGTTCCAGTGGTTAGATGTGATTGGCCTCGAGAAGCCTCAGCGGAAATGCGCCTCATCTCGCCTGGAGGGCAAAACCTCCTGGATTTTCTCGAGTTGCGGCAGGTGCTCTCGACTTACGACGGGGTCCTCAGGGACCCGCTCTGGTGGCCTCAGGAAAGGCCAGTCCCCATGCGAGTTCCTCGGGGGCCTCTCGGGATTCCTCTCCCGTCGATGCCGGAGCCTAAGACCTTGTGTGGAGTCGGGGCCGGAACCTGAGGATTCCTCTCCAGTGCTGACATGGATCTTGGGGTACTTCTGGAGTCTCCCCAGGGGACTCAGTCCTCGTCTCGAATGCGGGCATGCATTGCGATTTCCTCCAGAGCGGTAGCAGCAGTGTCACGCAGTCCGCCGCGTGGATCAAAGGATCTATGCTTTTCCCTCGAGTCTTTCCCACGAGGCTTTCCCACGAGGCTTTCCCACAGGGCTGTCCCACGTGCACACGTGGTGGGAGTTGATCCTCGGCTTGAACGTCAAGGCAGTGCAGAGAAAACAGGTTCCTCTGGAATGGACTGACTCATCTGGGGGACTCTTGGAATGGTGGCACGACCCTGGAGTTCCTCTCGCCTTTCCTGTGGAGAGCGCCTCCTCTTGAGATGCGACGGGAACGCCGGGAATTCTTTCCCTACGAAACAGGGAAAGGATCCCTCATCTCGAGATAGGAGGCGGAAACGGGGCTCCCCTGGATGTGTGCGGGACCCCACGTGCTTCCTCTCGAGTGGAGACGGGTATGTCGGGGAACTTCTTGAGTTGCAGCAAGGGTGTGAAGGACCCTTTGGAAGTTCCAGTGGTTAGACGTGATTAGCCTCGAGAAGCCTCAGCGGAAATGGGCCTCATCTCGCCTGGAGGGCAAAACCTCCTGGATTTTCTCGAGTTGCGGCAGGTGCTCTCGACTTACGACGGGGACCTCAGGGAACCGCTCTGGTGGCCTCAGGAAAGGCCAGACCCCATGCGAGTTCCTCGGGGGCGTCTCGGGATTCCTCTCCCGTCGATGTCGGGGCCTAAGACCTTGTGTGGAGTCGGGGCCGGAACCTGAGGATTCCTCTCCAGTGCTGACATGGATCTTGGGGTACTTCTGGAGTCTCCCCAGGGGAGTCAGTGCTCGTCTCGAATGCGGGCATTCACTTGCATTTTCCTCCAGAGCGATAGCAGCAGTGTCACGCAGTCCGCCCCGTGGATCAAAGGATCTATGGTTTTCCCTCGAGTCTTACCCACGAGGCTTTCCCACGAGGCTTTCCCACAGGGCTGTCCCACGTGCACACGTGGTGGGAGTCGATCCTCGGCTTGAACGTCAAGGCAGTGCAGGGAAAACAGGTTCCTCTGGAATGGACTGACACATCTGGGGGGCTCTTGGAAGGGTGGCACGACCCTGGAGTTCCTCTCGCCTTTCCTGTGGAGAGCGCCTCCTCTTGAGATGCGCCGGGAACGCCGGGAATTCTTTCCCTACGAAACAGGGAAAGGATCCCTCATCTCAAGCTAGGAGCCGGAAACGGGGCTCCCCTGGATGTGTGCGGGACCCTCGTGCTTCCTCTCGATTGGAGACGGGTAGGTCGGGGAACTTCTTGAGTTGCAGCAAGGGTGTGAAGGACCCTTTGGAAGTTCCAGTGGTTAGATGTGATTAGCCTCGAGAAGCCTCAGCGGAAATGGGCCTCATCTCGCCTGGAGGGCAAAACCTCCTGGATTTTATCGAGTTGCGGCAGGTGCTCTCGACTTACGACGGGGACCTCAGGGACCCGCTCTGGTGGCCTCAGGAAAGGCCAGTCCCCATGCGAGTTCCTCAGGGGCTTCTCGGGATTCCTCTCCCGTCGATGCCCCGGCCTAAGACCTTGTGTGGAGTCGGGGCCGTAACCTGAGGATTCCTCTCCAGTGCTGACATGGATCCTGGGGGTATTTCTGGAGTCTCCCCAGGGGAGTCAGTGCTCGTCTCGAATGCGGGCATGCACTTGCGCTTTCCTCCAGAGCGGTAGCAGCAGTGTCACGCAGTCCGCCGCGTGAATCAAAGGATCTATGGTTTTCCCTCGAGTCTTTCTCACGAGGCTTTCCCACGAGGCTTTCCCACAGGGCTGTCCCACGTGCACACGTGGTGGGAGTCGATCCTCGGCTTGAACGTCAAGGCAGTGCAGGGAAAACAGGTTCCTCTGGAATGGACTGACATATCTGGGGGACTCTTGGATTTGTGGCACGATCCTGGAGTTCCTCTCGCCTTTCCTGTGGAGAGCGCCTCCTCTTGAGATGCGAAGGGAACGCCAGGAATTCTTTCCCTACGAAACAGGGAAAGGATCCCTCATCTCGAGCTAGGAGGCGGAAACGGGGCTCCCCTGGATGTGTGCGGGACCCTCGTGCTTCCTCTCGAGTGGAGACGGGTATGTCGGGGAACTTCTTGAGTTGCAGCAAGGGTGTGAAGGACCCTTTGGAAGTTCCAGTGGTTAGATGTGATTAGCCTCGAGAAGCCTCAGCGGAAATGGGCCTCATCTCGCCTGGAGGGCAAAACCTCCTGGAATTTCTCGAGTTGCGGCCGGTGCTCTCGACTTTCGACGGGGACCTCGGGGACCCGCTCTGGTGGTCTCAGGAAAGGCCAGTCCCCATGCGAGTTCCTCGGGGTCCTCTCGGGATTCCTCCCCGTCGATGCCGGGGCCTAAGACGTTGTGTGGAATCGGGGCCGGAACCTGAGGATTCCTCTCCAGTGCTGACGTGGATCTTGGGGGTACTTCTGGAGTCTCAACAGGGGAGTCAGTGCTCGTCTCGAATGCGGGCATGCACTTGCGCTTTCCTCCAGAGCGGTAGCAGCAGTGTCCAGCAGTCCGCCGCGTGGATGAAAGGATCTATGGTTTTCCCTCGAGTCTTTCCCACGAGGCTTTCCCACGAGGCTTTCCCACAGGGCTGTCCCACGTGCACACGTGGTGGGAGTCGATCCTCGGCTTGAACGTCAAGGCAGTGCAGGGAAAACAGGTTCCTCTGGAATGGACTGACACATCTGGGGGACTCTTGGAATGGTGGCACGACCCTGGAGTTCCTCTCGCCTTTCCTGTGGAGAGCGCCTCCTCTTGAGATGCGACGGGAACGCCGGGAATTCTTTCCCTACGAAACAGGGAAAGGATCCCTCATCTCCAGCTAGGAGGCGGAAACGGGGCTCCCCTGGATGTGTGCGGGACCCTCGTGCTTCCTCTCGATTGGAGACGGGTATGTCGGGGAACTTCTTGAGTTGCAGCAAGGGTGTGAAGGACCCTTTGGAAGTTCCAGTGGTTAGATGTGATTAGCCTCGAGAAGCCTCAGCGAAAATGGGCCTCATCCTGCCTGGAGGGCAAAACCTCCTGGATTTTCTCGAGTTGCGGCAGGTGCTCTCGACGTAAGACTTGGACCTCGGGGACCCGCTCTGGTGGCCTCAGGAAAGGCCAGTCCCCATGCGAGTTCCTCGGGGGCCTCTCGGGATTCCTCTCCCGTCGATGCCGGGGCCAAAGACCTTGTGTGGAGTCGGGGCCGGAACCTGAGGATTCCTCTCCAGTGCTGACATGGATCTTGGGATACTTCTGGAGTCTCCCCAGGGGAGTCAGTCATCGTCTCTAATGCGGGCATGCACTTGCGCTTTCCTGCAGAGCGGTAGCAGCAGTGTCACACAGTCCGCCGCGTGGATCAAAGGATCTATGGGTTTCCCTCGAGTCTTTCCCACGAGGCTTTCCCACGAGGCTTTCCCACAGGGCTATCCTACGTGCTCACGTGGTGTGAGTCGATCCTCCGCTTGAACGTCGAGGCAGTGCAGGGAAAAAGGTTTCCTCTGGAATGGGCTGACACATCTGGGGGACTCGTGGAATGGTGGCACGACCCTGGAGTTCCTCTCGCCTTTCCTGTGGAGAGCGCCTCCTCTTGAGATGCGACGGGAACGCCGGAATTCTTTACCTACGAAACTGGGAAAGGATCCATCATCTCAAGCTAAGAGGCGGAAACGGGGCTCCCCTTGGTGTGTGCGGGACCCTCGTGCTTCCTCTCGAGTGGAGACGGGTATGTCGGGGAACTTTTTGAGTTGCAGCAAGGGTTTGAAGGACCCTTTGGAAGTTCCAGTGGTTAGATGTGATTAGCCTCGAGAAGCCTCAGCGGAAATGGGCCTCATCTCGCCTGGAGGGCAAAACTCCTGGATTTTCTCGAGTTGTGGCAGGTGCTCTCGACTTACGACGGGGACCTCAGGGACCCGCTCTGGTGGCCTCAGGAAAGGCCAGTCCCCATGCGAGTTCCTCGGGGGCCTCTCGGGATTCCTCTCCCGTCGATGCCCCGGCCTAAGACCTTGTGTGGAGTCGGGGCCGGAACCTGAGGATTCCTCTCCAGTGCGGACATGGATCTTGGGGTACTTCTGGAGTCTCCCCAGGGGAGTCAGTCCTCGTCTCGAATGCGGGCATGCACTTGCGCTTTCCTCCAGAGCGGTAGCAGCAGTGTCACACATTCCGCCGCGTGGATCAAAGGATCTATGGTTTTCCCTCGAGTCTTTCCCACGAGGCTTTCCCACGAGGCTTTCCCACAGGGCTGTCCCACGTGCACACGTGGTGGGAGTCGATCCTCGGCTTGAACGTCAAGGCAGTGCAGGGAAAACAGGTTCCTCTGGAATGGACTGACACATCAGGGGGACTCTTGGAATGGTAGCACGACCCTGGAGTTCCTCTCGCCTGTCCTGTGGAGAGCACCTCCTCTTGAGATGCGACGGGAACGCCGGGAATTCTTTCCCTACGAAACAGGGAAAGGATCCCTCATCTCGAGCTAGGAGGCGGAAACGGGGCTCCCCTGGATGTGTGCGGGACCCTCGTGCTTCCTCTCGAGTGGAGACGGGTATGTCGGGGAGCTTCTTGAGTTGCAGCAAGGCTGTGAAGGACCCTTTGGAAGTTCCAGGGGTTAGATGTGATTAGCCTCGAGAAGCCTCAGCGAAAATGGGCCTCATCTCGCCTGGAGGGCAAAACCTCCTGGATTTTCTCGAGTTGCGGCAGGTGCTCTCGACTTACGACGGGGACCTCATGGACCCGCTCTGGTGGCCTCAGGAAAGGCCAGTCCCCATTCGAGTTCCTCGGGGGCCTCTCGGGATTCCTCTCCCGTCGATGCCGGGGCCTAAGACCTTGTGGGGAGTCGCGGCCGGAACATGAGGATTCCTCTCCAGTGCTGATATGGATCTTGGGGTACTTCTGGAGTCTCCCCAGAGGATTCAGTCCTCGTCTCGAATGCGGGCATGCACTTGCGCTTTCCTCCAGAGCGGTAGCAGCAGTGTCACGCAGTCCGCCGCGTGGATCAAAGGATCTATGGTTTTCCCTCGAGTCTTACCCAGGAGGCTTTCCCACGAGGCTTTCCCACAGGGCTGTCCCACGTGCACACGTGGTGGGAGTCGATCCTCGGCTTGAACGTCAAGGCAGTGCAGGGAAAACAGGTTCCTCTGGAATGGACTGACACATCTGGGGGACTCTTGGAATAATGGCACGACCCTGGAGTTCCTCTCGCCTTTCCTGTGGAAAGCGCCTCCTCTTGAGATGCGACGTGAACGCCGGGAATTCTTTCCCTAC
The DNA here is from genome assembly GCF_042477335.2 of Ovis canadensis. Lineage (NCBI taxonomy): Eukaryota > Metazoa > Chordata > Mammalia > Artiodactyla > Bovidae > Ovis > Ovis canadensis. The sequence continues at coordinate 9,578,925 of NC_091252.1, forward strand.
GAAACAGGGAAAGGATCCCTCATCTCGAGCTAGGAGGCGGAAACGGGGCTCCCCTGGATGTGTGCGGGACCCCACGTGCTTCCTCTCGAGTGGAGACGGGTATGTCAGGGAACTTCTTGAGTTGCAGCAAGGGTGTTAAGGACCCTTTGGAAGTTCCAGTGGTTAGATGTGATTAGCCTCGAGAAGCCTCAGCGGAAATGGGCCTCATCTCGCCTGGAGGGCAAAACCTCCTGGATTTTCTAGAGTTGCGGCAGGTGCTCTCGACTTACGACGGGAACCTCAGGGACATGCTCTGCTGGCCTCAGGAAAGGCCAGTCCCCATGCGAGTTCTTCGGGGGCCTTTCGGGATTGCTCTCAGGTCGATGCCGGGGCCTAAGACCTTGTGTGGAGTCGGGGCCGGAACATGAGGATTCCTCTCCAGTGCTGACATGGATCTTGGGGTACTTCTGGAGTCTCCCCAGGGGAGTCAGTCCTCGTCTCCAATGCGGGCATGCACTTGCGCTTTCCTCCGGAGCGGTAGCAGCAGTGTCACGCAGTCCGCCGCGTGGATCAAAGGATCTATGGTTTTCCCTCGAGTCTTTCCCACGAGGCTTTCCCACGAAGCTTTCCCACAGGGCTGTCCCACGTGCACACGTGGTGGGACTCGATCCTCGGCTTGAACGTCAAGGCAGTGCAGGGAAAACAGGTTCCTCAGGAATGGACTGACACATCTGGGGGACTCTTGGAATGGTGGCCCGACCCTGGAGTTCCTCTCCCATTTCCTGTGGAGAGCGCCTCCTCTTGGGATGCGACTGGAATGCCGGGAATTCTTTCCCTAGGAAACAGGAAAAGGATCCCTCATCTCGAGCTAGGAGGCGGAAACGGGGCTCCCCTGGATATGTGCGGGACACTCGTGCTTCCTCTCGAGTGGAGATGGGTATGTCGGGGAACTTCTTGAGTTGCAGCAAGGGTGTGAAGGACCCTTTGGAAGCTCCAGTGGTTAGATGTGATTAGCCTCGAGAAGCCTAAGCGGAAATGGGCCTCATCACGCCTGGAGGGCAAAACCTCCTCGATTTTCTCGAGTTGCGGCAGGTGCTCTCGACTTACGACGGGGACCTCAGGTACCCGCTCTGGTGGCCTCAGGAAAGGCCAGTCCCCATGCGAGTTCCTCGGGGGCCTCTCGGGATTCCTCTCCGGTCGATGCCGGGGCCTAAGACCTTGTGAGGAGTCGGGGCCGGAACCTGAGGATTCCTATCCAGTGCGGACATGGATCTTGGGGTACTTCTGGAGTCTCCCCAGGGGAGTCAGTCCTCGTCTCGAATGCGGGCATGCACTTGCGCTTTCCTCCAGAGCGGAAGCAGCAGTGTCACGCAGTCCGCCGGGTGGATCAAACGATCTATGGTTTTCCCTCGAGTCTTTCCCACGAGGCTTTCCCACGAGGCTTTCCCACAGGGCTGTCCCACGTGCACACGTGGTGGGAGTCGATCCTCGGCTTGAACGTCAAGGCAGTGCAGGGAAAACAGGTTCCTCTGGAATGGACTGACACATCTGGGGGACTCTTGGAATGGTGGCACGACCCTGGAGTTCCTCTCGCCTTTCCTGTGGAGAGCGCCTCCTCTTGAGATGCGACGTGAACGCCGGGAATTCTTTCCCTAGGAAACAGGAAAAGGATCCCTCATCTCGAGCTAGGAGGCGGAAACGGGGCTCCCCTGGATGTGTGCGGGACCCTCGTGCTTCCTCTCGAGTGGAGACGGGTATGTCGGGGAACTTCTTGAGTTGCAGCAAGGGTGTGAAGGACCCTTTGGAAGTTCCAGTGGTTAGATGTGATTAGCCTCGAGAAGCCTCAGCGGAAATGGGCCTCATCTCGCCTGGAGGGCAATACCTCCTGGATTTTCTCGAGTTGCGGCAGGTGCTCTCGACTTACGACGGGGACCTCAGGGACCCGCTCTGCTGGCCTCAGGAAAGGCCAGTCCCCATGCGAGTTCCTCGGGGGCCTCTCGGGATTCCTCTCCCGTTGATGCCGGGGCCTAAGACCTTGTGTGGAGTCGGGGCTGGAACCTGAGGATTCCTCTCCAGTGCTGACATGGATCTTGGGGTACTTCTGGAGTCTCCCCAGGGGAGTCAGTCCTCGTCTCCAATGCGGGCATGCACTTGCGCTTTCCTCCGGAGCGGTAGCAGCAGTGTCACGCAGTCCGCCGCGTGGATCAAAGGATCTATGGTTTTCCCTCGAGTCTTTCCCACGAGGCTTTCCCACGAAGCTTTCCCACAGGGCTGTCCCACGTGCACACGTGGTGGGACTCGATCCTCGGCTTGAACGTCAAGGCAGTGCAGGGAAAACAGGTTCCTCTGGAATGGACTGACACATCTGGGGGACTCTTGGAATGGTGGCCCGACCCTGGAGTTCCTCTCCCATTTCCTGTGGAGAGCGCCTCCTCTTGGGATGCGACTGGAACGCCGGGAATTCTTTCCCTAGGAAACAGGAAAAGGATCCCTCATCTCGAGCTAGGAGGCGGAAACGGGGCTCCCCTGGATATGTGCGGGACACTCGTGCTTCCTCTCGAGTGGAGATGGGTATGTCGGGGAACTTCTTGAGTTGCAGCAAGGGTGTGAAGGACCCTTTGGAAGCTCCAGTGGTTAGATGTGATTAGCCTCGAGAAGCCTAAGCGGAAATGGGCCTCATCACGCCTGGAGGGCAAAACCTCCTCGATTTTCTCGAGTTGCGGCAGGTGCTCTCGACTTACGACGGGGACCTCAGGTACCCGCTCTGGTGGCCTCAGGAAAGGCCAGTCCCCATGCGAGTTCCTCGGGGGCCTCTCGGGATTCCTCTCCGGTCGATGCCGGGGCCTAAGACCTTGTGAGGAGTCGGGGCCGGAACCTGAGGATTCCTATCCAGTGCGGACATGGATCTTGGGGTACTTCTGGAGTCTCCCCAGGGGAGTCAGTCCTCGTCTCGAATGCGGGCATGCACTTGCGCTTTCCTCCAGAGCGGAAGCAGCAGTGTCACGCAGTCCGCCGGGTGGATCAAACGATCTATGGTTTTCCCTCGAGTCTTTCCCACGAGGCTTTCCCACGAGGCTTTCCCACAGGGCTGTCCCACGTGCACACGTGGTGGGAGTCGATCCTCGGCTTGAACGTCAAGGCAGTGCAGGGAAAACAGGTTCCTCTGGAATGGACTGACACATCTGGGGGACTCTTGGAATGGTGGCACGACCCTGGAGTTCCTCTCGCCTTTCCTGTGGAGAGCGCCTCCTCTTGAGATGCGACGTGAACGCCGGGAATTCTTTCCCTAGGAAACAGGAAAAGGATCCCTCATCTCGAGCTAGGAGGCGGAAACGGGGCTCCCCTGGATGTGTGCGGGACCCTCGTGCTTCCTCTCGAGTGGAGACGGGTATGTCGGGGAACTTCTTGAGTTGCAGCAAGGGTGTGAAGGACCCTTTGGAAGTTCCAGTGGTTAGATGTGATTAGCCTCGAGAAGCCTCAGCGGAAATGGGCCTCATCTCGCCTGGAGGGCAATACCTCCTGGATTTTCTCGAGTTGCGGCAGGTGCTCTCGACTTACGACGGGGACCTCAGGGACCCGCTCTGCTGGCCTCAGGAAAGGCCAGTCCCCATGCGAGTTCCTCGGGGGCCTCTCGGGATTCCTCTCCCGTTGATGCCGGGGCCTAAGACCTTGTGTGGAGTCGGGGCTGGAACCTGAGGATTCCTCTCCAGTGCTGACATGGATCTTGGGGTCTTCTGGAGTCTCCCCAGGGGAGTCAGTGCTCGTCTCGAATGCGGGCATGCACTTGCGCTTTCCTCCGGAGCGGTAGCAGCAGTGTCACACATTCCTCCTCGTGGATCAAAGGATCTATGGTTTTCCCTCGAGTCTTTCCCACGAGGCTTTCCCACGAGGCTTTCCCACAGGGCTGTCCCACGTGCACTCGTGGTTGGAGTCGATCCTCGGCTTGAACGTCAAGGCAGTGCAGGGAAAACAGGTTCCTCTGGAATGGACTGACACATCTGGGGGACTCTTGGAATGGTGGCACGACCCTGGAGTTCCTCTCCCCTTTCCTGTGGAGAGCGCCACCTCTTGAGATGCGACGTGAACGCCGGGAATTCTTTCCCTACGAAACAGGGAAAGGATCCGTCATCTCGAGCTAGGAGGCGGAAACGTGGCTCCCCTGGATGTGTGCGGGACCCTCGTGCTTCCTCTCGAGTGGAGACGGGTATGTCGGGGAACTTCTTGAGTTGCAGCAAGGGTGTGAAGGACCCTTTGGACGTTCCAGTGGTTAGATGTCATTAGCCTCGAGAAGCCTCTGCGGAAATGGGTCTCATCTCGCCTGGAGGGCAAAACCTCCTGGATTTTCTCGAGTTGCGGCAGGTGCTCTCGACTTACGACGGGGACCTCAGGGACCCGCTCTGCTGGCCTCAGGAAAGGCCAGTCCCCATGCGAGTTCCTCGGGGGCCTCTCGGGATTCCTCTCCCGTCGATGCCGGGGCCAATGACCTTGTGTGGAGTCGGGGCTGGAACCTGAGGATTCCTCTCCAGTGCTGACATGGATCTTGGGGTACTTCTGGAGTCTCCCCAGGGGAGTCAGTGCTCGTCTCGAATGCGGGCATGCACTTGCGCTTTCCTCCGGAGCGGTAGCAGCAGTGTCACGCAGCCCGCCGGGTGGATCAAACGATCTATGGTTTTCCCTCGAGTCTTTCCCACGAGGCTTTCCCACGAGGCTTTCCCACAGGGCTGTCCAACGTGCACACGTGGTGGGAGTCGATCCTCGGCTTGAACGTCAAGGCAGTGCAGGGAAAACAGGTTCCTCTGGAATGGACTGACACATCTGGGGGACTCTTGGAATGGTGGCACGACCCTGGAGTTCCTCTCCCCTTTCCTGTGAAGAGCGCCTCCTCTAGAGATGCGACGTGAACGCCGGGAATTCTTTCCCTACGAAACAGGGAAAGGATCCCTCATCTCGAGCTAGGAGGCGGAAACGGGGCTCCCCTGGATGTGTGCGGGACCCTCGTGCTTCCTCTCGAGTGGAGACGGGTATTTCGGGGAACTTCTTGAGTTGCAGCAAGGGTGTGAAGGACCCTTGGGACGTTCCAGTGGTTAGATGTCATTAGCCTGGAGAAGCCTCAGCGGAAATGGGTCTCATCTCGCCTGGAGGGCAAAACCTCCTGTATTTTCTCGATTTGCGGCAGGTGCTCTCAACGTACGACGGGGACCTCGGGGAACCGCTCTGGTGGCCTCAGGAAAGGCCAGTCCCCATGCGAGTTCCTCGGGGGCCTCTCGGGATTCCTCTCCTGTCGATGCCGGGTCCTAAGACCTTGTGTGGAGTCGGGGCCGGAACCTGAGGATTCCTCTCCAGTGCTGACATGGATCTTGGGGTACTTCTGGAGTCTCCCCAGGGGAGTCAGTCCTCGTCTCGAATGCGGGCATGCACTTGCGCTTTCCTCCAGAGCGGAAGCAGCAGTGTCACGCAGTCCGCCGGGTGGATCAAACGATCTATGGTTTTCCCTCGAGTCTTTCCCACGAGGCTTTCCCACGAGGCTTTCCCACAGGGCTGTCCCACGTGCACACGTGGTGGGAGTCGATCCTCGGCTTGAACGTCAAGGCAGTGCAGGGAAAACAGGTTCCTCTGGAATGGACTGACATATCTGGGGGACTCTTGGAATGGTGGCACGACCCTGGAGTTCCTCTCGCCTTTCCTGTGGAGAGCGCCTCCTCTTGAGATGCGACGGGAACGCCGGGAATTCTTTCCCGAAGAAACAGGGAAAGGATCCCTCATCTCGAGCTAGGAGGCGGAAACGGGGCTCCCCTGGATGTGTGCGGGACCCTCGTGCTTCCTCTCGAGTGGAGACGGGTAAGTCGGGGAACTTCTTGAGTTGCAGCAAGGGTGTGAAGGACCCTTTGGAAGTTCCAGTGGTTAGATGTGATTAGCCTCGAGAAGCCTCAGCGGAAATGGGCCTCATCTCGCCTGGAGGGCAATACCTCCTGGATTTTCTCGAGTTGCGGCAGGTGCTCTCGACTTACGACGGGGACCTCAGGGACCCGCTCTGCTGGCCTCAGGAAAGGCCAGTCCCCATGCGAGTTCCTCGGGGGCCTCTCGGGATTCCTCTCCCGTTGATGCCGGGGCCTAAGACCTTGTGTGGAGTCGGGGCTGGAACCTGAGGATTCCTCTCCAGTGCTGACATGGATCTTGGGGTCCTTCTGGAGTCTCCCCAGGGGAGTCAGTGCTCGTCTCGAATGCGGGCATGCACTTGCGCTTTCCTCCGGAGCGGTAGCAGCAGTGTCACACATTCCGTCGCGTGGATCAAAGGATCTATGGTTTTCCCTCGAGTCTTTCCCACGAGGCTTTCCCACGAGGCTTTCCCACAGGGCTGTCCCACGTGCACTCGTGGTTGGAGTCGATCCTCGGCTTGAACGTCAAGGCAGTGCAGGGAAAACAGGTTCCTCTGGAATGGACTGACACATCTGGGGGACTCTTGGAATGGTGGCACGACCCTGGAGTTCCTCTCCCCTTTCCTGTGGAGAGCGCCACCTCTTGAGATGCGACGTGAACGCCGGGAATTCTTTCCCTACGAAACAGGGAAAGGATCCGTCATCTCGAGCTAGGAGGCGGAAACGTGGCTCCCCTGGATGTGTGCGGGACCCTCGTGCTTCCTCTCGAGTGGAGACGGGTATGTCGGGGAACTTCTTGAGTTGGAGCAAGGGTGTGAAGGACCCTTTGGACGTTCCAGTGGTTAGATGTGATTAGCCTCGAGAAGCCTCTGCGGAAATGGGTCTCATCTCGCCTGGAGGGCAAAACCTCCTGGATTTTCTCGAGTTGCGGCAGGTGCTCTCGACTTACGACGGGGACCTCAGGGACCCGCCCTGCTGGCCTCAGGAAAGGCCAGTCCCCATGCAAGTTCCTCGGGGGCCTCTCGGGATTACTCTCCCGTCGATGCCGGGGCCTAAGACCTTGTGTGGAGTCGGGGCTGGAACCTGAGGATTCCTCTCCAGTGCTGACATGGATCTTGTGGTACTTCTGGAGTCTCCCCAGGGGAGTCAGTGCTCGTCTCGAATGCGGGCATGCACTTGCGCTTTCCTCCGGAGCGGTAGCAGCAGTGTCACACATTCCGCCGCGTGGATCAAAGGATCTATGGTTTTCCCTCGAGTCTTTCCCTCGAGACTTTCCCACGAGGCTTTCCCACAGGGCTGTCCCACGTGCACACGTGGTGGGAGTGGATCCTCGGTTTGAACGTCAAGGCAGTGCAGGGAAAACAGGTTCCTCTGGAATGGACTGACACATCTGGGGGACTCTTGGAATGGTGGCACGACCCTGGAGTTCCTCTCGCCTTTCCTGTGGAGAGCACCTCCTCTTGAGATGCGACGGGAACGCCGGGAATTCTTTCTCTACGAAACAGGGAAAGGATCCCTCATCACGAGCTAGGAGGCGGAAACGGGGCTCCCCTGGATGTGTGCGGGACCCTCGTGCTTCCTCTCGAGTGGAGACGGGTATGTCGGGGAACTTCTTGAGTTGCAGCAAGGGTGTGAAGGACCCTTTGGAAGTTCCAGTGGTTAGATGTGATTAGCCTCGAGAAGCCTCGGCGGAAATGGGCCTCATCTCGCCTGGAGGGCAAAACCTCCTGGATTTTCTCGAGTTGTCGCAGGTGCTCTCGAGTTACGACGGGGACCTCAGGGACCCGCTCTGCTGGCCTCAGGAAAGGCCAGTCCCCATGCGAGTTCCTCGGGGGCCTCTCGGGATTCCTCTCCCGTCGATGCCGGGGCCTAAGACCTTGTGTGGAGTCGGGGCCGGAACCTGAGGATTCCTCTCCAGTGCGGACATGGATCTTAGGGTACTTCTGGAGTCTCCCCAGGGGAGTCAGTGCTCGTTTCGAATGCGGGCATGCACTTGCGCTTTCCTCCAGAGCGGTAGCAGCAGTGTCACGCAGTCCGTCGCGTGGATCAAAGGATCTATGGTTTTCCCTCGAGTCTTTCCCACGAGGCTTTCCCACGAGGCTTTCCCACAGGGCTGTCCCACGTGCACACGTAGTGGGAGTCGATCCTCGGCTTGAACGTCAAGGCAGTGCAGGGAAACAGGTTCCTCTGGAATGGACTGACACATCTGGGGGACTCTTGGAATGGTGGCACGACCCTGGAGTTCCTCTCGCCTTTCCTGTGAAGAGCGCCTCCTCTTGAGATGCGACGGGAATGCCGGGAATTCTTTCCCTACGAAACAGGGAAAGGGTCCCTCATCTCGAGCTAGGAGGCGGAAACGGGGCTCCCCTGGATGTGTGCGGGACCCTCGTGCTTCCTCTGGAGTGGAGACGGGTATGTCGGGGAACTTCTTGAGTTGCAGCAAGGGTGTGAAGGACCCTTTGGGAGTTCCAGTGGTTAGATGTGATTAGCCTCGAGAAGCCTGAGCGGAAATGGGCCTCATCTCGCCTGGAGGGCAAAACCTCCTGGATTTTCTCGAGTTGCGGCAGGTGCTCTCGAATTACGACGGGGACCTCAGGGACCCGCTCTGCTGGCCTCAGGAAAGGCCAGTCCACATGCGAGTTCCTCGAGGGCCTCACGGGATTCCTCTCCCGTCGATGCCGGGGCCTAAGACCTTGTGTGGAGTCGGGGCCGGAACCTGAGGATTCCTCTCCAGTGCGGACATGGATCTTGGGGTACTTCTAGAGTCTCCCCAGGGGAGTCAGTGCTCGTCTCGAATGCGGGCATGCACTTGCGCTTTCCTCCAGAGCGGTAGCAGCAGTGTCACGCACTCCGCCACCTGGATCAAAGGATCTATGGTTTTCCCTCGAGTCTTTCCCACGAGGCTTTCCCACGAGGCTTTCCCACAGGGCTGTCCCACGTGCACACGTGGTGTGAGTCGATCCTCGGCTTGAACGTCAAGGCAGTGCAGGGAAAACAGGTTCCTATGGAATGGACTGACACATCTGGGGGACTCTTGGAATGGTGGCACGACCCTGGAGTTCCTCTCCCCTTTCCTGTGGAGAGCGCCACCTCTTGAGATGCGACGTAAACGCCGGGAATTCTTTCCCTACGAAACAGGGAAAGGATCCGTCATCTCGAGCTAGGAGGCGGAAACGTGGCTCCCCTGGATGTGTGCGGGACACTCGTGCTTCCTCTCGAGTGGAGACGGGTATGTCGGGGAACTTCTTGAGTTGCAGCAAGGGTGTGAAGGACCCTTTGGACGTTCCAGTGGTTAGATGTGATTAGCCTCGAGAAGCCTCTGCGGAAATGGGTCTCATCTCGCCTGGAGGGCGAAACCTCCTGGATTTTCTCGAGTTGCGGCAGGTGCTCTCGACTTACGACGGGGACCTCAGGGACCCGCTCTGCTGGCCTCAGGAAAGGCCAGTCCCCATGCGAGTTCCTCGGGGGCCTCTCGGGATTCCTCTCCCGTTGATGCCGGGGCCTAAGACCTTGTGTTGAGTCGGGGCTGGAACCTGAGGATTCCTCTCCAGTGCTGACATGGATCTTGTGGTACTTCTGGAGTCTCCCCAGGGGAGTCAGTGCTCGTCTCGAATGCGGGCATGCACTTGCGCTTTCCTCCGGAGCGGTAGCAGCAGTGTCACACATTCCGCCGCGTGGATCAAAGGATCTATGGTTTTCCCTCGAGTCTTTCCCTCGAGACTTTCCCACGAGGCTTTCCCACAGGGCTGTCCCACGTGCACACGTGGTGGTAGTGGATCCTCGGTTTGAACGTCAAGGCAGTGCAGGGAAAACATGTTCCTCTGGAATGGACTGACACATCTGGTTGACTCTTGGAATGGTGGCGCGACCCTGGAGTTCCTCTCGCCTTTCCTGTGGAGAGCACCTCCTCTTGAGATGCCACGGGAACGCCGGGAATTCTTTCCCTACGAAACAGGGAAAGGATCCCTCATCACGAGCTAGGAGGCGGAAACGGGGCTCCCCCGGATGTGTGCGGGACCCTCGTGCATCCTCTCGAGTGGAGACGGGTATGTCGGGGAACTTCTTGAGTTGCAGCAAGGGTGTGAAGGACCCTTTGGAAGTTCCAGTTGTTAGATGTGATTAGCCTCGAGAAGCCTCGGCGGAAATGGGCCTCATCTCGCCTGGAGGGCAAAACCTCCTGGATTTTTTCGAGTTGCGGCAGGTGCTCTCGACTTACGACGGGGACCTCAGGGACCCGCTCTGCTGGCCTCAGGAAAGGCCAGTCCCCATGCGAGTTCCTCGGGGGCCTCTCGGGATTCCTCTCCCGTCGATGCCGGGGCCTAAGACCTTGTGTGGAGTCGGGGCCGGAACCTGAGGATTCCTCTCCAGTGCGGACATGGATCTTAGGGTACTTCTGGAGTCTCCCCAGGGGAGTCAGTCTCGTCTCGAATGCGGGCATGCACTTGCGCTTTCCTCCAGAGCGGTAGCAGCAGTGTCACGCAGTCCGTCGCGTGGATCAAAGGATCTATGGTTTTCCCTCGAGTCTTTCCCACGAGGCTTTCCCACGAGGCTTTCCCACAGGGCTGTCCCACGTGCACACGTGGTGGGACTCGATCCTCGGCTTGAACGTCAAGGCAGTGCAGGGAAACAGGTTCCTCTGGAATGGACTGACACATCTGGGGGACTCTTGGAATGGTGGCACGACCCTGGAGTTCCTCTCGCCTTTCCTGTGAAGAGCGCCACCTCTTGAGATGCGACGGGAATGCCAGGAATTCTTTCCCTACGAAACAGGGAAAGGGTCCCTCATCTCGAGCTAGGAGGCGGAAACGGGGCTCCCCTGGATGTGTGCGGGACCCTTGTGCTTCCTCTGGAGTGGAGACGGGTATGTCGGGGAACTTCTTGAGTTGCAGCAAGGGTGTGAAGGACCCTTTGGGAGTTCCACTGGTTAGACGTGATTAGCCTCGAGAAGCCTGAGCGGAAATGGGCCTCATCTCGCCTGGAGGGCAAAACCTCCTGGATTTTCTCGAGTTGCGGCAGGTGCTCTCGAATTACGACGGGGACCTCAGGGACCCGCTCTGCTGGCCTCAGGAAAGCCAGTCCCCATGCGAGTTCCTCGGGGGTCTCTCGGGATTCCTCTCCCGTCGATGCCGGGGCCTAAGACCTTGTGTGGAGTCGGGGCTGGAACCTAGGATTCCTCTCCACTGCTGACATGGATCTTGGGGTACTTCTGGAGTCTCCCCAGGGGAGTCAGTGCTCGTCTCGAATGCGGGCATGCACTTGCGCTTTCCTTCAGAGCAGTAGCAGCAGTGTAACACATTCCGCCGCGTGGATCAAAGGATCTATGTTTTTCCCTCGAGTCTTTCCCACGAGGCTTTCCCACGAGGCTTTCCCACAGGGCTGTCCCACGTGCACACGTGGTGGGAGTCGATCCTCGGCTTGAACGTCAAGGCAGTGCAGGGAAAACAGGTTCCTCTGGAATGGACTGACACATCTGGGGGACTCTTGGAATGGTGGCACGACCCTGGAGTTCCTCTCGCCTTTCCTGTGGAGAGCGCCTCCTCTTGAGATGCGACGGGAACGCCGGGAATTCTTTCCCTACGAAACAGGGAAAGGATCCCTCATCTCGAGATAGGAGGCGGGAACGGGGCTCCCCTGGATGTGTGCGGGACCCTCGTGCTTCCTTTCGATTGGAGACGGGTATGTCGGGGAACTTGTTGAGTTGCAGGAAGGGTGTGAAGGACCCTTTGGAAGTTCCAGTGGTTAGATGTGATTAGCCTCGATAAGCCTCAGCGGAAATGGGCCTCATCTCGCCTGGACGGCAAAACCTCCTGGATTTTCTCGAGTTGCGGCAGGTGCTCTCGACTTACGACGGGGACCTCAGGGAACCGCTCTGGTGGCCTCAGGAAAGGCCAGTCCCCATGCGAGTTCCTCGGGGGCGTCTCGGGATTCCTCTCCCGTCGATGCCGGGGCCTAAGACCTTGTGTGGAGTCGGGGCCGGAACCTGAGGATTCCTCTCCAGTGCTGACATGGATCTTGGGGTACTTCTGGAGTCTCCCCAGGGGAGTCAGTCCTCGTCTCGAATGCGGGCATGCATTGCGCTTTCCTCCAGAGCGGTAGCAGCAGTGTCACGCAGTCCGCCGCGTGGATCAAAGGATCTATGGTTTTCCCTCGAGTCTTTCCCACGAGGCTTTCCCACGAGGCTTTCCCACAGTGCTGTCCCACGTGCACACGTGGTGGGAGTCGATCCTCGGCTTGAACGTCAAGGCAGTGCAGGGAAAACAGGTTCCTCTGGAATGGACTGACACATCTGGGGGACTCTTGGAATGGTGTCACGACCCTGGAGTTCCTCTCGCCTTTCCTGTGGAGAGCGCCTCCTCTTGAGATGCGACGGGAACGCCGGGAATTCTTTCCCTACGAAACAGGGAAAGGATCCCTCATATCGAGCTAGGAGGCGGAAACGGGGCTCCCCTGGATGTGTGCGGGACGCACGTGCTTCCTCTCGAGTGGAGACGGGTATGTCGGGGAACTTCTTGAGTTGCAGCAAGGGTGTGAAGGACCGTTTGGAAGTTCCAGTGGTTAGACGTGATTAGCCTCGAGAAGCTTCAGAGGAAATGGGCCTCATCTCGCCTGGAGGGCAAAACCTCCAGGATTTTCTCGAGTTGCGGCAGGTGCTCTCGACTTACGACAGGGACCTCAGGGAACCGCTCTGGTGGCCTCAGGAAAGGCCAGTCCCCATGCGAGTTCCTCGGGGGCCTCTCGGGATTCGTCTCCCGTCGATGCCCGGGCCTAAGACCTTGTGTGGAGTCGGGGCCGGAACCTGAGGATTCCTCTCCAGTGCTGACATGGATCTTGGGGTACTTCTGGAGTCTCCCCAGGGGAGTCAGTCCTCGTCTCGAATGCGGCCATGCATTGCGCTTTCCTCCAGAGCGGTAGCAGCAGTGTCACGCAGTCCGCCGCGTGGATCATAGGATCTATGGTTTTCCCTCGAGTCTTTCCCACGAGGCTTTCCCACGAGGCTTTCCCACAGGGCTGTCCAACGTGCACATGTGGTGGGAGTCGATCCTCGACTTGAACGTCAAGGCAGTGCAGGGAAAAGAGGTTCCTCTGGAATGGACTGACTCATCTGGGGGACTCTTGGAATGGTGGCACGACCCTGGAGTTCCTCTCGCCTTTCCTGTGGAGAGCGCCTCCTCTTGAGATGCGACGGGAACGCCGGGAATTCTTTCCCTACGAAACAGGGAAAGGATCCCTCATCTCGAGCTAGGAGGCGGAAACGGGGCTCCCCTGGATGTGTGCGGGACCCTCGTGCTTCCTCTGGAGTGGAGACGGGTATGTCGGGGAACTTCTTGAGTTGCAGCAAGGGTGTGAAGGACCCTTTGGAAGTTCCAGTGGTTAGATGTGATTAGCCTCGAGAAGCCTCAGCAGAAATGGGCCTCATCTCGCTTGGAGGGCAAAACCTCCTGGATTTTCTCGAGTTGCGGCAGGTGCTCTCGACTTACGACGGGGACCTCAGGGACCCGCTCTGCTGGCCTCAGGAAAGGCCAGTCCCCATGCGAGTTCCTCGGGGGCCTCTCGGGATTCCTCTCCCGTTGATGCCGGGGCCTAAGACCTTGTGTGGAGTCGGGGCTGGAACCTGAGGATTCCTCTCCAGTGCTGACATGGATCTTGGGGTACTTCTGGAGTCTCCCCAGGGAAGTCAGTGCTCGTCTCGAATGCGGGCATGCACTTGCGCTTTCCTCCGGAGCGGTAGCAGCAGTGTCACACATTCTGCCGCGTGGATCAAAGGATCTATGTTTTTCCCTCGAGTCTTTCCCACGAGGCTTTCCCACGAGGCTTTCCCACAGGGCTGTCCAACGTGCACACGTGGTGGGAGTCGATCCTCGGCTTGAACGTCAAGGCAGTGCAGGGAAAACAGGTTCCTCTGGAATGGACTGACACATCTGGGGGACTCTTGGAATGGTGGCACGACCCTGGAGTTCCTCTCGCCTTTCCTGTGAAGAGCGCCTCCTCTTGAGATGCGACGTGAACGCCGGGAATTCTTTCCCTACGAAACAGGGAAAGGATCCCTCATCTCGAGCTAGGAGGCAGAAACGGGGCTCCCCTGGATGTGTGCGGGACCCTTGTGCTTCCTCTCGAGTGGAGACGGGTATTTCGGGGAACTTCTTGAGTTGCAGCAAGGGTGTGAAGGACCCTTTGGACGTTCCAGTGGTTAGATGTGATTAGCCTGGAGAAGCCTCAGCGGAAATGGGTCTCATCTCGCCTGGAGTGCAAAACCTCCTGGATTTTCTCGAGTTGCGGCAGGTGCTCTCGACGTACGACGGGGACCTCAGGGACCCGCTCTGCTGGCCTCAGGAAAGGCCAGTCCCCATGCGAGTTCCTCGGGGGCCTCTCGGGATTCCTCTCCCGTCGATGCCGGGCCTAAGACCTTGTGTGGAGTCGGGGCTGGAACCTGAGGATTCCTCTCCAGTGCTGACATGGATTTTGGGGTACTTCTGGAGTCTCCCCAGGGGAGTCAGTGCTCGTCTCCAATGCGGGCATGCACTTGCGCTTTCCTCCGGAGCGGTAGCAGCAGTGTCACACATTCCGCCGAGTGGATAAAAGGATCTATGGTTTTCCCTCGAGTCTTTCCCTCGAGGCTTTCCCACGAGGCTTTCCCACAGGGCTGTCCAACGTGCACACGTGGTGGGAGTCGATCCTCGGCTTGAACGTCAAGGCAGTGCAGGGAAAACAGGTTCCTCTGGAATGGACTGACACATCTGGGGGACTCTTGGAATGGTGGCACGACCCTGGAGTTCCTCTCCCCTTTCCTGTGAAGAGCGCCTCCTCTTGAGATGCGACGTGAACGCCGGGAATTCTTTCCCTACGAAACAGGGAAAGGATCCCTCATCTCGAGCTAGGAGGCGGAAACGGGGCTCCCCTGGATGTGTGCGGGACCCTCCTGCTTCCTTTCGATTGGAGACGGGTATGTCGGGGAACTTGTTGAGTTGCAGGAAGGGTGTGAAGGACCCTTTGGAAGTTCCAGTGGTTAGATGTGATTAGCCTCGATAAGCCTCAGCGGAAATGGGCCTCATCTCGCCTGGAGGGCAAAACCTCCTGGATTTTCTCGAGTTGCGGCAGGTGCTCTCGACTTACGACGGGGACCTCAGGGAACCGCTCTGGTGGCCTCAGGAAAGGCCAGTCCCCATGCGAGTTCCTCGGGGGCGTCTCGGGATTCCTCTCCCGTCGATGCCGGGGCCTAAGACCTTGTGTGGAGTCGGGGCCGGAACCTGAGGATTCCTCTCCAGTGCTGACATGGATCTTGGGGTACTTCTGGAGTCTCCCCAGGGGAGTCAGTCCTCGTCTCGAATGCGGGCATGCATTGCGCTTTCCTCCAGAGCGGTAGCAGCAGTGTCACGCAGTCCGCCGCGTGGATCAAAGGATCTATGGTTTTCCCTCGAGTCTTTCCCACGAGGCTTTCCCACGAGGCTTTCCCACAGTGCTGTCCCACGTGCACACGTGGTGGGAGTCGATCCTCGGCTTGAACGTCAAGGCAGTGCAGGGAAAACAGGTTCCTCTGGAATGGACTGACACATCTGGGGGACTCTTGGAATGGTGTCACGACCCTGGAGTTCCTCTCGCCTTTCCTGTGGAGAGCGCCTCCTCTTGAGATGCGACGGGAACGCCGGGAATTCTTTCCCTACGAAACAGGGAAAGGATCCCTCATCTCGAGCTAGGAGGCGGAAACGGGGCTCCCCTGGATGTGTGCGGGACGCACGTGCTTCCTCTCGAGTGGAGACGGGTATGTCGGGGAACTTCTTGAGTTGCAGCAAGGGTGTGAAGGACCGTTTGGAAGTTCCAGTGGTTAGACGTGATTAGCCTCGAGAAGCTTCAGAGGAAATGGGCCTCATCTCGCCTGGAGGGCAAAACCTCCAGGATTTTCTCGAGTTGCGGCAGGTGCTCTCGACTTACGACAGGGACCTCAGGGAACCGCTCTGTTGGCCTCAGGAAAGGCCAGTCCCCATGCGAGTTCCTCGGGGGCGTCTCGGGATTCCTCTCCCGTCGATGCCGGGGCCTAAGACCTTGTGTGGAGTCGGGGCCGGAACCTGAGGATTCCTCTCCAGTGCTGACATGGATCTTGGGGTACTTCTGGAGTCTCCCCAGGGGAGTCAGTCCTCGTCTCGAATGCGGGCATGCACTTGCGCTTTCCTCCAGAGCGGTAGCAGCAGTGTCACGCAGTCCGCCGCGTGGATCAAAGGATCTATGGTTTCCCTCGAGTCTTTCCCACGAGGCTTTCCCACGAGGCTTTCCCACAGGGCTGTCCCACGTGCACACGTGGTGGGACTCGATCCTCGGCTTGAACGTCAAGGCAGTGCAGGGAAAACAGGTTCCTCTGGAATGGACTGACACATCTGGGGGACTCTTGGAATGGTGGAACGACCCTGGAGTTCCTCTCGCCTTTCCTGTGGAGAGCGCCTCCTCTTGAGATGCGACGGGTAGCCGGGAATTCTTTCCCTACGAAACAGGGAAAAGATCCCTCATCTCGAGCTAGGAGGCGGAAACGGGGCTCCCCTGGATGTGTGCGGGACACCACGTGCTTCCTCTCGAGTGGAGACGGGTATGTCGGGGAACTTCTTGAGTTGCAGCAAGGGTGTGAAGGACCCTTTGGAAGTTCCAGTGGTTAGAAGTGATTGGCCTCGAGAAGCCTCAGCGGAAATGGGCCTCATCTCGCCTGGAGGGCAAAACCTCCTGGATTTTCTCGAGTTGCGGCAGGTGCTCTCGACTTACGACGGGGACCTCAGGGACCCGCTCTGGTGGCCTCAGGAAAGGCCAGTCCCCATGCGAGTTCCTCGGGGGCCTCTCGGGATTCCTCTCCCGTCGATGCCGGGGCCTAAGACCTTGTGTGGAGTCGGGGCCGGAACCTGAGGATTCCTCTCCAGTGCTGACATGGATCTTGGGGTACTTCTGGAGTCTCCCCAGGGGAGTCAGTCCTCGTCTCGAATGCGGGCATGCACTTGCGCTTTCCTTCAGAGCGGTAGCAGCAGTGTCACGCAGTCCGTCGCGTGGATCAAAGGATCTATGGTTTTCCCTCGAGTCTTTCCCACGAGGCTTTCCCGCGAGGCTTTCCCACAGGGCTATCCCACGTGCACACGTGGTGGGAGTCGATCCTCGGCTTGAACGTCAAGGCAGTGCAGGGAAAACAGGTTCCTCTGGAATGGACTGACACATCTGGGGGACTCTTGGAATGGTGTCACGACCCTGGAGTTCCTCTCGCCTTTCCTGTGGAGAGCGCCTCCTCTTGAGATGCGACGGGAACGCCGGGAATTCTTTCCCTACGAAACAGGGAAAGGATCCCTCATCTCGAGGTAGGAGGCGGAAACGGGGCTCCCCTGGATGTGTGCGGGACCCCACGTGCTTCCTCTCGAGTGGAGACGGGTATGTCGGGGAACTTCTTGAGTTGCAGCAAGGGTGTGAAGGACCCTTTGGAAGTTCCAGTGGTTAGATGTGATTGGCCTCGAGAAGCCTCAGCGGAAATGGGCCTCATCTTGCCTGGAGGGCAAAACCTCCTGGATTTTCTCTAGGTGTGGCAGGTGCTCTCGACTTACGACGGGGACCTCAGGGACCCGCTCTGGTGGCCTCAGGAAAGGCCAGTCCCCATGCGAGTTCCTCGGGGGCCTCTCGGGATTCCTCTCCCGTCGATGCCGGGGCCTAAGACCTTGTGTGGAGTCGGGGCCAGAACCTGAGGATTCCTCTCCAGTGCTGACATGGATCTTGGGGTACTTCTGGAGTCTCCCCAGGGGAGTCAGTTCTCGTCTCAAATGCGGGCATGCACTTGCGCTTTCCTCCAGAGCGGTAGCAGCAGTGTCACGCACTCCGCCGCGTGGATCAAAGGATCTATGGTTTTCCCTCGAGTCTTTCCCACGAGGCTTTCCCACGAGGCTTTCCCACAGGGCTGTCCCACGTGCACACGTGGTGGGACTCGATCCTCGGCTTGAACGTCAAGGCAGTGCAGGGAAAACAGGTTCCTCTGGAATGGACTGACACATCTGGGGGACTCTTGGAATGGTGGCATGACCCTGGAGTTCCTCTCGCCTTTCCTGTGGAGAGCGCCTCCTCTTGAGATGCGACGGGAACGCCGGGAATTCTTTCCCTACGAAACAGGGAAAGGATCCCTCATCTCGAGCTAGGAGGCGGAAACGGGGCTCCCCTGGATGTGTGCGGGACCCCACGTGCTTCCTCTCGAGTGCAGACGGGTATGTCGGGGAACTTCTTGAGTTGCAGCAAGGGTGTGAAGGACCCTTTGGAAGTTCCAGTGGTTAGATGTGTGGCCTCGAGAAGCCTCAGCGGAAATGGGCCTCATCTCGCCTGGAGGGCAAAACCTCCTGGATTTTCTCTAGTTGCGGCAGGTGCTCTCGACTTACGACGGAGACCTCAGGGACCCGATCTGGTGGCCTCAGGAAAGGCCAGTCCCCATGCGAGTTCCTCGGGGGCCTCTTGGGATTCCTCTCCCGTCGATGCCGGGGCCTAAGACCTTGTGTGGAGTCGGGGCCGGAACCTGAGGATTCCTCTCCAGTGCTGACATGGATCTTGGGGTACTTCTGGAGTCTCCCCAGGGGAGTCAGTCCTCGTCTCGAATGCGGGCATGCACTTGCGCTTTCCTCCAGAGCGGTAGCAGCAGTGTCACGCAGTCCGCCGCGTGGATCAAAGGATGTTTGGTTTTCCCTCGAGTCTTTCCCATGAGGCTTTCCCACGAGGCTGTCCCACGTGCACACGTGGTGGGAGTCGATCCTCGGCTTGATCGTCAAGGCAGTGCAGGGAAAACAGGTTCCTCTGGAATGGACTGACACATCTGGGGGACTCTTGGAATGGTGGCACGACCCTGGAGTTCCTCTCGCCTTTCCTGTGGAGAGCGCCTCCTCTTGAGATGCGACGTGAACGCCGGGAATTCTTTCCCTACGAAACAGGGAAAGGATCCCTCATCTCGAGCTAGGAGGCGGAAACGGGGCTCCCCTGGATGTGTGCGGGACCCACGTGCTTCCTCTCGAGTGGAGACGGGTATGTCGGGGAACTTCTTGAGTTGCAGCAAGGGTGTGAAGGACCCTTTGGAAGTTCCAGTGGTTAGACGTGATTAGCCTCGAGAAGCCTCAGCGGAAATGGGCCTCATCTCGCCTGGAGGGCAAAACCTCCTGGATTTTCTCGAGTTGTGGCAGGTGCTCTCGACTTACGACGGGGACCTCAGGGAACCGCTCTGGTGGCCTCAGAAAAGGCCAGTCCCCATGCGAGTTCCTCGGGGGCGTCTCGGGATTCCTCTCCCGTCGATGCCGGGGCCTAAGACCTTGTGTGGAGTCGGGGCCGGAACCTGAGGATTCCTCTCCAGTGCTGACATGGATCTTGGGGTACTTCTGGAGTCTCCCCAGGGGAGTCAGTCCTCGTCTCGAATGCGGGCATGCACTTGCGCTTTCCTCCAGAGCGGTAGCAGCAGTGTCACGCAGTCCGCCGCGTGGATCAAAGGATCTATGGTTTTCCCTCGAGTCTTTCCCACGAGGCTTTCCCACGAGGCTTTCCCACAGGGCTGTCCCACGTGCACACGTGGTGGGAGTCGATCCTCGGCTTGAACGTCAAGGCAGTGCAGGGAAAACAGGTTCCTCTGGAATGGACTGACACATCTGGGGGACTCTTGGAATGGTGGCACGACCCTGGAGTTCCTCTCGCCTTTCCTGTGGAGAGCGCCTCCTCTTGAGATGCGACGGGAACGCCGGGAATTCTTTCCCTACGAAACAGGGAAAGGATCCCTCATCTCGAGCTAGGAGGCGGAAACGGGGCTCCCCTGGATGTGTGCGGGACACCACGTGCTTCCTCTCGAGTGGAGACGGGTATGTCGGGGAACTTCTTGAGTTGCAGCAATGGTGTGAAGGATCCTTTGGAAGTTCCAGTGGTTAGATGTGATTGGCCTCGAGAAGCCTCAGCGGAAATGGACCTCATCTCGCCTGGATGGCAAAACCTCCTGGAATTTCTCGAGTTGCGGCAGGTGCTCTCGACTTACGACGGGGACCTCAGGGACCCGCTCTGGTGGCCTCAGGAACGGCCAGTCCCCATGCGAGTTCCTCGGGGGCCTCTCGGGATTCCTCTCCCGTCGATGCTGGGGCCTAAGACCTTGTGTGGAGTCGGGGCCGGAACCTGAGGATTCCTCTCCAGTGCTGACATGGATCTTGGGGTACTTCTGGAGTCTCCCCAGGGGAGTCAGTCTTCGTCTCGAATGCGGGCATGCACTTGCGCTTTCCTCCAGAGCGGTAGCAGCAGTGTCACGCAGTCCGCCGCGTGGATCAAAGGATCTATGGATTTCGCTCGAGTCTTTCCCACGAGGCTTTCCCACGAGGCTTTCCCACAGGGCTGTCCCACGTGCACACGTGGTGGGAGTCGATCCTCGGCTTGAACGTCAAGGCAGTGCAGGGAAAACAGGTTCCCTGGAATGGACTGACACATCTGGGGGACTCTTGGAATGGTGGCACGACCCTGGAGTTCCTCTCGCCTTTCCTGTGGAGAGCGCCTCCTCTTGAGATGCGACGGGAACGCCGGGAATTCTTTCCCTACTAAACAGGGAAAGGATCCCTCATCGCGAACTAGGAGGCGGAAACGGGGCTCCCCTGGATGTGTGCGGGACCCCACGTGCTTCCTCTCGAGTGGAGACGGGTATGTCGGGGAACTTCTTGAGTTGCAGCAATGGTGTGAAGGACCCTTTGGAAGTTCCAGTGGTTAGATGTGATTGGCCTCGAGAAGCCTCAGCGGAAATGGGCCTCATCTCGCCTGGAGGGCAAAACCTCCTGGATTTTCTCGAGTTGCGGCAGGTGCTCTCGACTTACGACGGGGACCTCAGGGACCCGCTCTGGTGGCCTCAGGAAAGGCCAGTCCCCATGCGAGTTCCTCGGGGACCTCTCGGGATTCCTCTCACGTCGATGCCGGGGCCTAAGACCTTGTGTGGAGTCGGGGCCGGAACCTGAGGATTCCTCTCCAGTGCTGACATGGATCTTGGGGTACTTCTGGAGTCTCCCCAGGGGAGTCAGTCCTCGTCTCGAATGCGGGCATGCACTTGCGGTTCCTCCAGAGCGGTAGCAGCAGTGTCACGCAGTCCGCCGCGTGGAGCAAAGGATCTATGGTTTTCCCTCGAGTCTTTCCCACGAGGCTTTCCCACGAGGCTTTCCCACAGGGCTGTCCCACGTGCACACGTGGTGGGAGTCGATCCTCGGCTTGAACGTCAAGGCAGTGCAGGGAAAACAGGTTCCCTGGAATGGACTGACACATCTGGGGGACTCTTGGAATGGTGGCACGACCCTGGAGTTCCTCTCGCCTTTCCTGTGGAGAGCGCCTCCTCTTGAGATGCGACGGGAACGCCGGGAATTCTTTCCCTACGAAACAGGGAAAGGATCCCTCATCTCGAGCTAGGAGGCGGAAACGGGGCTCCCCTGGATGTGTGCGGGACCCACGTGCTTCCTCTCGAGTGGAGACGGGTATGTCGGGGAACTTCTTGAGTTGCAGCAAGGGTGTGAAGGACCTTTTGGAAGTTCCAGAGGCTAGAAGTGATAAGCCTGGAGAAGCCTCAGCGGAAATGGGCGTCATCTCGCCTGGAGTGCCTAACCTCCTTGATTTTCCCGAGTTGCCGCAGGTGCTCTCGACTTACGACGGGGACTTTAGGGACCCGCTCTGGTGGCCTCAAGACTGGCCCGTCCCCATCCGAATTGCTCGGGGTCCTCTCGGGTTTCCTCTTCCGTAGATGCCGGGGCCTAAGTCCTTGTGTGGAGTCGGGGCCGGAACATGAGGATTCCTCTCCAGTACTGACATGGATCTTGGAGTACTTTTGGAGTCTCCCCAAGGGAGTAAGTCCTCGTCTCGAATGGGGGCATGCACGTGCGCTTTCCTCCGAGCTGTAGCACCAGCGTCACGATTCCTGTCGCGTGGATCAAGGGATCTGTGGCTTTCCCTCGCGGCTTTCCCACGAGGCTTTCCCACAGGGCTGTCCCACGTGAGACCGTGGTTGGAGTCGATCCTCCTCGTGAAAGTCAAGGCAGTGCAGGGAAAACAGTTTCCTCAGGAATGTTCTGAGACATCTGGGGGACTCTTGGAATGGTGGCACTACGCTGGAGTTGCTCTCAGCTTTCCTGTGGAGAGCCCCTACTCTTGAGATGCGACGGGAACGCCCAGGAATCTCTCCTGAACAAGCAGCGAAAGGATTCCTCATCTCGACCTACGAGGCGGAAATGGAGCTCTTCTGGATGTGGGTGGGACCCACGTGCTTCCTCTCAAGTGGAGAGGGGTATCTCGGGGAACTTCTTGAGTTGCAGCAAGGGTGTCAAGGACCCTTTGAAAGTTCCAGAGCTTAGGTGTGATTAGCCTTGAGAAGCCTCAGCGGAAATGGTCCTCATCTCGCCTGGAGGGCAAATCCTCCTGGATTTTCTCGAGTTGCCGCAGGTGCTCTCGACATACGACGGGGACCTCTGGGACCCGCTCTGGTGGCCTCAGGAAAGGCCAGTCCCCATGCGAGTTGCACGTGGGCCTCTCGGGATACCTCTCCCTTCGATGCCTGCGCCTAATACCTTGTGTGGAGGCGGGGCCGGAATCGGAGGATTCCTCTCCAGTGCTGACATGGATAATGGGGTAATTCTGGAGTCTCCCCAGGGGAGTAAGTCCTCGTCTCAAATGGGGGCATGCACGTGTGCTTTCTTCCAGAGCAGTAGCAGCAGTGTCATGCTTTCCATCGCCTGGAACAAGGGATCTGTGGCTTTCCCTCGAGGCTTTCCCACGAGGCTTTCCCACAGGGCTGTCACACGTGCCACTGTGGTGGGAGTCAATCCTCGGCGTGAAAGTCGAGGCAGTGCAGGGAAAACAGGTTCCACTGGAATGGACTGAGACTTCTGGGGAACTCTTGGAATGGTGGCACGACGCTGGAGTTCCTCTCGCCTTTCCTGTGGAGAGCACCTCCTCTTGAGGTGAGAGTGGAACGCCGGGAATTCTTTCCCGACAAAGCAGCGAAATGTCCCTCATCTCGAGGCGGAAACGGGTCTCCTCTGGATGTGGCCGGGACCCTTGTGCTTCCTCTAGAGTGGAGACGGGTATGTCAGGCAACTTCTTGAGTTACAGCAAGGGTGTGAAGGAACTTTTGGAAGTTACAGAGGTTAGGTTTGATTAGCTTCGAGAAGCCTCAGCGGAAATGGGCTCTTCTCGCCTGGAGGGCAATACCTCCTAGATTTTTTTGAGTTGCGGCAGGTGCTCTCGATTTACGACGGGGACCTCAGGGACTCGCTCTGGTGGCCTCAGGCAATGCCAGTCCTCATGCGAGTTGCTCGGGTGCCTCTCGGGATTCCTCTCGCTTCGATGCCGGGGCCTGAGACCTTGTGTGGCGTCGGGGCGGAACATGAGGATTCCTCTTCAGTGCTGACATGGATCTTGGGGGAACTTCTGGAGTCACCCCAGGGGAGTAAGTCCTCGTCTCGAGAGGGGGTCATGCACGTGCGCTTTCCTCCAGAACGGTAGCAGCAGTGTCTGGTTCCAGGAGCATGGATCATGAGATCTGTGGCTTTCCCTCGAGGTTTTCCAACGAGGATTTTCCACGAGGCTTTCCCACAGGGCGGTCCCAAGTGCCACTGTGGTGGGAGTCGATCCTCGGCGTGAAAGTCAAGGCAGTGCAGGGAAAACAGGTTCCTCTGGAATGGACGAAGACATCTGGGGGACTCTGGGAATGGTCGCACGACACTGGAGTTCTTCTCTCCTTTCCTGTGGAGAGCTTCTCCTCCTAAGATGCGACGGGAATGCCCCGAATTCTTTCTCGACCAAGCAGGGAAAGGATCCCACATCTCGAGCTACGAGGCGGAAACGGGGCTCTTGTGGATGTGGCCAGGACCCTCGTGCTTCCTCTCTAGTGTAAACGGTTATGTCAGGGAACCTCGTGAGTTGAAGCAAGGGTGTGAAGGACCTTTTTAATTTCCAGAGTTTAGGTGTCATTAGCTTCGAGAAGCCTCAGTGGAAATGGGCATCACCTCGCCTGGAGGGCAAAACTTCCTGGATTTTATCCAGTTGTGGCAGCTGCTCTCGACTTACCACGGCGACCTCAGGGACCCTCTCTAGTGGCCTCAGGAAAGGCCAGTCCGTATGCGAGTTGCTCAGGGGCCTCTCGGGATTCCTGTACCATCGATGCCGGGACTCAAGACCTTGTGTGGAGTTGGGGCCGGAACCTGCGGATTCCTCCCCAGTGCTGACATGGATCTTGGGGTACTTCTGGAGTCTCCCCAGGGGAGTCAGTCATTGTCTCCAGAGGGGGTATTCACGTGTGCTGTCCTCCCGAGCTGTACCAGCAGTGTCACGTTTCCTGTCGCGTTGATCATGGGATCTCTGGTTTTCCTTTGAGGATTCCCACAAGGCTTTCCCAACAGGCTCTCCCACAGTGCTCTCCCACGTATCACCGAGGTGGGAGTCGAACCTCGGCTTGAAAGTCGAGGCAGTGCAGGGAAAACAGGTTCCTCTGGAATGGACTGAGACTTCTGGAGGACTCTTGGAATGGTGGAACGATGCTGTAGTTCCTCCCGCGTTTCCTGTGGAGACCGCCTCCTCTTGAGATTGGACGGGAATGCCCAGAATTCTTTCCCGACAAAGCAGTGAAAGGATCCCTCATCTCGAGCTACGAGGCGGAAACGGGGCTCCTCTGGATGTGGGCGGGACCCTCGTGCTTCCGCTCGAAGGGAGACGGGAATGTCGGGGAACTTCTTGAGTTGCAGCAAGGGTGTGAAGGAACTTTTGGAAGTTCCAGAGCTTAGATGTGATTAGCCTTGAGAAACCTCCGAGGAAATCGGCCCCATCTCTCCTGGAGGGCAAAACCTCCTGGATTTACTCGAGTTGCGGCAGGTGCTCTCGACTTACGACGGGGACCTCAGGGACACACTCTGGTGGCCTCAGGAAAGGCCAGTCCCCATGCGAGTTGAAAGGGGACCTCTCATGATTCCTCTACCTTCTATAACGGGGCCTAAGACATTGTGTGGAGTTGGGGCTGGAACCTGAGGATTCCTCTCCAGTGCTGACATGGATCTTGGGGTACTTCTGGAGTCTCCCCAGGGGAGTAAGTCCTCGTCTCGAATGGGGGCATGCACGTGCCCTTTCCTCCCGAGCGGTAGCAGCAATGTCACGCTTCCCGTTGCGTGGTTCAAGGGATCTGTGGCTTTCCCTCGAGGCTTTCCCACGAGGCTTTCCCACGAGGCTTTCCC
Source organism: Ovis canadensis (assembly GCF_042477335.2). Taxonomy (NCBI): domain Eukaryota; kingdom Metazoa; phylum Chordata; class Mammalia; order Artiodactyla; family Bovidae; genus Ovis; species Ovis canadensis. The sequence continues at coordinate 9,603,982 of NC_091252.1, forward strand.
ACAGGGCTGTCCCACGTGCCACCGTGGTGGAGTCGTACCTCGGCGAGAAAGTCGAGGCAGTGCAGGGAAAACAGGTTCCTCTGGAATGGACCTAGAATTCTGGGGGACTCTTGGAATGGTGGCACGACGCTGGAGTTCCTCTCGCCTTTCCTGTGGAGAGCGGCTCCTCTTGAGAAGCGACGGGAATGCCAAGAATTCTTTCCCGTCCAAGCCGCGAAAGGATCACTCATCTCGAGGTACGAGGCGGAAACAGGGCTTCTCTGAATGTGGCCGGGACCCTCGTGCTTCCTCTAGATTGGAGACGGGTATGTCAGGGAACATCTTGAGTTGCAGCAAGGGTGTGAAGGACCTTTCGGAAGTTCCAGAGGTTAGGTGTGATTAGCCTCGAGAAGCCTCAGTGGAAATGGGCCTCATCTCGCCTGGAGGGCAAAACCTCCTAGATTTTCTCGAGTTGTGGCAGGTGCTCTCGACTTACGACGGGGACCTCAGGGACCCGCTCTGGTGGCCTCAGGAAAGGCCAGTCCCAATGCGAGTTGCTCGGGGGCCTCTCGGGATTCCTCTCCTTTCGATGCCGCGGCCTAAGACCTTGTGTGGTGTCGGGCCCGGAACCTTAGGATTCCTCTCCTGTGCTGACATGGATCTTCGAGTATGTCTGGAGTCTCCCCAGGGGAGTAATTCCTCGTCTCGAATGGCGGCATGCACGAGCGCTTTCCTCAAGACTGTACCAGCAGTGTCACGCTTCCCATCGCCTGGATCAAGGGATCTGTATCTTTCCCTCGAGGCTTTCCCCCGAGGTGTTCTCAGGAGGCTATCCAACAGGGCTGTCCCACGTGCCACCATTGTGTGAGTAGATCCTCAGCGTGAAAGTCGTGGCAGTGCTAGGAAAACATGTTCCTCTTGAATGGACTGAGATATCTGGGGGACTTTGGGATAGCGGCACGGCCCTCGATTTCCCCTCGCTTTTGCTGTCGAGAGCGCCTCCTCTTGAGATGCGATGGGAACCCCGGGAATTCTTTCCCGAGGAAGCATGGGAAGGATCCCTCATCTCGAGCTACAAGGCGTAAACGGGGGCTCCTCTGGATGTGGGTGGGACCCTCGTGCTTCCTCTACAGTGGAGACGGAGATGTCGGGGAACTTCTTGAGTTGCAGCAAGGGTGTGAAGTACCTTTTGGAAGTTCCAGAGGTTAGGTGTGATTAGCCTCAAGAAGCCTCAGCGGAAATGGGCCTCATCTCGCCTGGAGGGCAAAACCGCTTGGATTTTCTCGAGTTGTGGCAGGTGCTCTCGACTTAAGGCGGGGACATCAGGGACCTGCTCTGGTGGCCTCAGGACTGACCAGTCCCCAATCGAGTTGCTCGGGGGCCTCTCGGGATTACTTTCCCGTCGATGCCGGGGCCTAAGTCCTTGTGTGGAGTCGGGCCCAGAACCTGAGGATTCCTCTGCAGTGCTGACATGGATTTTCGGATACGTCTGGAGTCTCCCCATTGGAGTAAGTCCTCGTCTCGAATGGGGGCATGCACGTGCGCTTTCCTCAACAGCTGTAGCAGCAGTGTCATTCTTCCCATCGCCTACATCAAGTGATCTGTGCCTTTCCCTTGAGGATTTCCCACGAGGTGTTCCCACCAGTCCTTCCCACAGGGCTGTCCCACGTGCCACCGAGTTGTGAGTCGATCCTCGGCTTGAATGTCGAGGCAGTGCAGGGAAAACAGATTCCTCTGGAATGGACTAAGACATCTAGCCGACTCTTGGAATGGTGGCACGACCCTGGAGTTCCTCTCGCCTTCCCTATGGAGAGCGCCTCCTCTTGAGATGCGAAGGGAACGCCGGGAATTCTTGCCCGACGAAGCAGGGAAAGGATCCCACATCTCGAGCAACGAAGCAGAAACGGGGCTCCTCTGGATGTGGGCGGGACCCTCGTGCTTCCTCTACAGTGGAGACCAGGATGTCGAGGAACTTCTTGAGTTGCAGCAAGGTTGTGAAGGAACTTTTGGAAGTTCCAGAGGTTAGGTGTGATTAGCCTAGAGAAGCCTCAGTGGAAATGGGCCTCATCTCGCCTGGAGGGCAAACCTCCTGGATTTTCTCGAGTTGCCGCAGGTGCTCTCGACTTACGACGGGGACCTCAGGGACCCGCTCTGGTGGCCTCAGGAAAGGCCAGTCGCCATGCGAGTTCCTCGGGGTCCTCTCGGGATTCCTCTGCCTTCGATGCCGGGGCATAAGACCTTGTGTGGAGTCGGGGCCGGAACCTGAGGATTCCTCTCCAGTGCTGACATGGATCTTGGGGTACTTCTGGAGTCTCCTCAGGGGAGTCAGTCCTCGTCTCGAATGCGGGCATGCACTTGCGCTTTCCTCCAGAGCGGTAGCAGCAGTGTCACGCAGTCAGATGCGTGGATCAAAGGATCTATGGTTTTCCCTCGAGACTTTCCCACGAGGCTTTCCCACGAGGCTTTCCCACAGGGCTGTCCCACGTGCACACGTGGTGGGAGTCGATCCTCGGCTTGAACGTCAAGGCAGTGCAGGGAAAACAGGTTCCTCTGGAATGGACTGACATATCTGGGGGACTCTTGGAATGGTGGCACGACCCTGGAGTTCCTCTCGCCTTTCCTGTGGAGAGCGCCTCCTCTTGAGATGTGACGGGAACGCCGGGAATTCTTTCCCTACGAAACAGGGAAAGGATCCCTCATCTCGAGCTAGGAGGCGGAAACGGGGCTCCCCTGGATGTGTGCAGGACCCACGTGCTTCCTCTCGAGTGGAGACGGGTATGTCGGGGAACTTCTTGAGTTGCAGCAAGGGTGTGAAGGACCCTTTGGAAGTTCCAGTGGTTAGACGTGATTAGCCTCGAGAAGCCTCAGCGGAAATGGGCCTCATCTCGCCTGGAGGGCAAAACCTCCTGAATTTTCTCGAGTTGCGGCAGGTGCTCTCGACTTACGACGGGGACCTCAGGGAACCGCTCTGGTGGCTCAGGAAAGGCCAGTCCCCATGCGAGTTCCTCGGGGGCCTCTCGGGATTCCTCTCCCGTCGATGCCGGGGACTAAGTCCTTGTGTGGAGTCGGGGCCGGAACCTGAGGATTCCTCTCCAGTGCTGACATGGATCTTGGGGTACTTCTGGAGTCTCCCCAGGGGAGTCAGTCCTCGTCTCGAATGCGGGCATGCACTTGCGCTTTCCTCCAGAGCGGTAGCAGCAGTGTCACGCAGTCCGCCGCGTGGATCAAAGGATCTATGGTTTTCCCTCGAGTCTTTCCCACGAGGCTTTCCCACGAGGCTTTCCCACAAGGCTGTCCCACGTGCACACGTGGTGGGACTCGATCCTCGGCTTGAACGTCAAGGCAGTGCAGGGAAAACAGGTTCCTCTGGAATGCACTGACACATCTGGGGGACTCTTGGAATGGTATCACGACCCTGGAGTTCCTCTCGCCTTTCCTGTGGAGAGCGCCTCCTCTTGAGATGCGACGGGAAAGCCGGGAATTCTTTCCCTACGAAACAGGGAAAGGATCCCTCATCTCGAGCTAGGAGGCGGAAACGGGGCTCCCCTGGATGTGTGCGGGACCCCACGTGCTTCCTCTCGAGTGGAGACGGGTATGTCGGGGAACTTCTTGAGTTGCAGCAATGGTGTGAAGGACCCTTTGGAAGTTCCAGTGGTTAGATGTGATTGGCCTCGAGAAGCCTCAGCGGAAATGGGCCTCATCTCGCCTGGAGGACAAAACCTCCTGGATTTTCTCGAGTTGCGGCAGGTGCTCTCGACTTACGACGGGGACCTCAGGGACCCGCTCTGGTGGCCTCAGGAAAGGCCAGTCCCCATGCGAGTTCCTCGGGGGCCTCTGGGGATTCCTCTCCCGTCGATGCCGGGTCCTAAGACATTGTGTGGAGTCGGGGCCGGAACCTGAGGATTCCTCTCCAGTGCTGACATGGATCTTGGGGTACTTCTGGAGTCTCCCCAGGGGAGTCAGTCCTCGTCTCGAATGCGGGCATGCACTTGCGCTTTCCTCCAGAGCGGTGGCAGCAGTATCACGCAGTCCGCCGCGTGGATCAAAGGATCTATGGTTTTCCCTCGAGTCTTTCCCACGAGGCTTTCCCACGAGGCTTTCCCACAGGGCTGTCCCACGTGCACACGTGGTGGGACTCGATCCTCGGCTTGAACGTCAAGGCAGTGCAGGGAAAACAGGTTCCTCTGGAATGGACTGACACATCTGGGGTACTCTTGGAATGGTGGCACGACCCTTCAGTTCCTCTCGCCTTTCCTGTGGAGAGCGCCTCCTCTTGAGATGCGACGGGAACGCCGGGAATTCTTTCCCTACGAAACAGTGAAAGGATCCCTCCTCTCGAGCTAGGAGGCGGAAACGGGCCTCCCCTGGATGTGTGCGGGACCCACGTGCTTCCTCTCGAGTGGAGACGGGTATGTCGCGGAACTTCTTGAGTTGCAGCAAGGGTGTGAAGGACCCTTTGGAAGTTCCAGTGGTTAACGTGATTAGCCTCGAGAAGCCTCAGCGGAAATGGGCCTCATCTCGCCTGGAGGGCAAAACCTCCTGGATTTTCTCGAGTTGCGGCAGGTGCTCTCGACTTACGACGGGGACCTCAGGGACCCGCTCTGGTGGCCTCAGGAAAGGCCAGTCCCCATGCGAGTTCCTCGGGGGCCTCTGGGGATTCCTCTCCCGTCGATTACGGGGACTAAGACCTTGTGTGGAGTCGGGGCCGGAACCTGAGGATTCCTCTCCAGTGCTGACATGGATCTTGGGGTACTTCTGGAGTCTCCCCAGGGGAGTCAGTCTTCGTCTCGAATGCGGGCATGCACTTGCGCTTTCCTCCAGAGCGGTAGCAGCAGTGTCACGCAGCCCGCCGCGTGGATCAAAGGATCTATGGTTTTCCCTCGAGTCTTTTCCACGAGGCTTTCCCACGAGGCTTTCCCACAGGGCTGTCCCACGTGCACACGTGGTGGGAGTCGATCCTTGGCTAGAACGTCAAGGCAGTGCAGGGAAAACAGGTTCCTCTGGAATGGACTGACACATCTGGGGGACTCTTGGAATGGTGGCACGACCCTGGAGTTCCTCTCGCCTTTCCTGTGGAGAGCGCCTCCTCTTGAGATGCGACGGGAAAGCCGGGAATTCTTTCCCTACGAAACAGGGAAAGGATCCCTCATCTCGAGCTAGGAGGCGGAAACGGGGCTCCCCTGGATGTGTGCGGGACCCCACGTGCTTCCTCTCGAGTGGAGACGGGTATGTCGGGGAACTTCTTGAGTTGCAGCAATGGTGTGAAGGACCCTTTGGAAGTTCCAGTGGTTAGATGTGATTGGCCTCGAGAAGCCTCAGCGGAAATGGGCCTCATCTCGCCTGGAGGGCAAAACCTCCTGGATTTTCTCGAGTTGGGGCAGGTGCTCTCGACTTACGACGGGGACCTCAGGGACCCGCACTGGTGGCCTCAGGAAAGGCCAGTCCCCATGCGAGTTCCTCGGGGGCGTCTCGGGATTCCTCTCCCGTCGATGCCGGGGCCTAAGACCTTGTGTGGAGTCGGGGCCGGAACCTGAGGATTCCTCTCCACTGCTGACATGGATCTTGGGGTACTTCTGTAGTCTCCCCAGGGGAGTCAGTCCTCGTCTCGAATGCGGGCATGCACTTGCGCTTTCCTCCAGAGCGGTAGCAGCAGTGTCACGCAGTCTGCCGCGTGGATCAAAGGATCTATGGTTTTCCCTCGAGTCTTTCCCACGAGGCTTTCCCACGAGGCTTTCCCACAGGGCTGTCCCACGTGCACACGTGGTGGGAGTCGATCCTCGGCTTGAACGTCAAGGCAGTGCAGGGAAAACAGGTTCCTCTGGAATGTACTGACACATCTGGGGTACTCTTGGAATGGTGGCACGACCCTTCAGTTCCTCTCGCCTTTCCTGTGGAGAGCGCCTCCTCTTGAGATGCGACGGGAACGCCGGGAATTCTTTCCCTACGAAACAGTGAAGCGATCACTCATCTCGAGCTAGGAGGCGGAAACGGGCCTCCCCTGGATGTGTGCGGGACCCACGTGCTTCCCCTCGAGTGGAGACAGGTATGTCGCGGAACTTCTTGAGTTGCAGCAAGGGTGTGAAGGACCCTTTGGAAGTTCCAGTGGTTAGACGTGATTAGCCTCGAGAAGCCTCAGCGGAAATGGGCCTCATCTCGCCTGGAGGGCAAAACCTCCTCGATTTTCTCGAGTTGCGGCAGGTGCTCTCGACTTACGAAGGGGACCTCAGGGACCCGCTCTGGTGGCCTCAGGAAAGGCCAGTCCCCATGCGAGTTCCTCGGGGGCCTCTGGGGATTCCTTTCCCGTCGATGCCGGGGCCTAAGTCCTTGTGTGGAGTCGGGGCCGGAACCTGAGGATTCCTCTCCAGTGCTGACATGGATCTTGGGGTACTTCTGGAGTCTCCCCAGGGGAGTCAGTCCTCGTCTCGAATGCGGGCATGCACTTGCGCTTTCCTCCAGAGCGGTAGCAGCAGTGTCACGCAGTCCGCCGCGTGGATCAAAGGATCTATCGTTTTCCCTCGAGTCTTTCCCACGAGGCTTTCCCACGAGGCTTTCCCACAGGGCTGTCCCACATGCACACGTGGTAGGAGTCGATCCTCGGCTTGAACGTCAAGGCAGTTCAGGGAAAACAGGTTCCTCTGGAATGGACTGACACATCTGGGGGACTCTTGGAATGGTGGCACGACCCTGGAGTTCCTCTCGCCTTTCCTGTGGAGAGCGCCTCCTCTTGAGATGCGACGGGAACGCCGGGAATTCTTTCCCTACGAAACAGGGAAAGGATCCCTCATCTCGAGCTAGGAGGCGGAAACGGGGCTCCCCTGGATGTGTGCGGGACACCACGTGATTCCTCTCGAGTGGAGACGGGTATGTCGGGGAACTTCTTGAGTTGCAGCAAGGGTGTGAAGGACCCTTTGGAAGTTCCAGTGGTTAGATGTAATTGGCCTCGAGAAGCCTCAGCGGAAATGGGCCTCATCTCGCCTGGAGGGCAAAACCTCCTGGATTTTCTCGAGTTGCGGCAGGTGCTCTCGCCTTACGACAGGGACCTCAGGGACCGCTCTGGTGGCCACAGGAAAGGCCAGTCCCCATGCGAGTTCCTCGGGGGCCTCTGGGGATTCCTCTCCCGTCGATGCCGGGGCCTAAGACCTTGTGTGGAGTCGGGGCGGGAACCTGAGGATTCCTCTCCAGTGCTGACATGGATCTTGGGGTACTTCTGGAGTCTCCCCAGGGGAGTCAGTCCTCGTCTCGAATGCGGGCATGCACTTGCGCTTTCCTCCAGAGCGGTGGCAGCAGTGTCACGCAGTCCGCCGCGTGGATCAAAGGATCTATGGTTTTCCCTCCAGTCTTTCCCACGAGGCTTTCCCACGAGGCTTTCCCACAGGGCTGTCCCACGTGCACACGTGGTGGGAGTCGATCCTCGGCTTGAACGTCAAGGCAGTGCAGGGAAAACAGGTTCCTCTGGAATGGACTGACATATCTAGGGGTCTCTTGGAATGGTGGCACGACCCTGGAGTTCCTCTCCCCTTTCCTGTGGAGAGCGCCTCCTCTTGAGATGCGACGGGAACGCCGGGAATTCATTCCCTATGAAACAGGGAAAGGATCCCTCATCTCGAGCTAGGAGGCGGAAACGGTGCTCCCCTGGATGTGTGCGGGACCCCACGTGCTTCCTCTGGAGTGGAGACGGGTATGTTGGGGAACTTCTTTAGTCGCAGCAAGGGTGTGAAGGACCCGTTGGAAGTTCCAGTATTTAGACGTGATTAGCCTCGAGAAGCCTCAGCGGAAATGGGCCTCATCTCGCCTGGAGGGCAAAACCTCCTGGATTTTCTCGAGTTGCGGCATGTGCTCTCGACTTACGACGGGGACCTCAGGGACCCGCTCTGGTGGCCTCAGGAAAGGACAGTCCCCATGCGAGTTCCTCGGGGGCCTCTGGGGATTCCTCTCCCATCGATGCCGGTGCCTAAGACCTTGTGTGGAGTCGGGGCCGGATCCTGAGGATTCCTCTCCAGTGCTGACATGGATCTTGGGGTACTTCTGGAGTCTCCCCAGGGGAGTCAGTCCTCGTCTCGAATGCGGGCATGCACTTGCGCTTTCCTCGAGAGCGGTAGCAGCAGTGTCACGCAGTCCGCCGGGTGGATCAAAGGATCTATGGTTTTCCCTCGAGTCTTTCCCACGAGGCTTTCCCACGAGGCTTTCCCACAGGGCTGTCCCACGTGCACACGTGGTGGGAGTCGATCCTCGGCTTGAACGTCAAGGCAGTGCAGGGAAAACAGGTTCCTCTGGAATGGACTGACACATCTGGGGGACTCTTGGAATGGTGGCACGACCCTGGAGTTCCTCTCGCCTTTCCTGTGGAGAGCGCCTCCTCTTGAGATGCGACGGGAACGCCGGGAATTCTTTCCCTACGAAACAGGGAAAGGATCCCTCATCTCGAGCTAGGAGGCGGAAACGGGGCTCCCCTGGATGTGTGTGGGACACCACGTGCTTCCTCTCGAGTGGAGACGGCTATGTCGGGGACCTTCTTGAGTTGCAGCAAGGGTGTGAAGGACCCTTTGGATGTTCCAGTGGTTAGATGTGATTGGCCTCGAGAAGCCTCAGCGGAAATGGGCCTCATCTCGCCTGGAGGGCAAAACCTCCTGGATTTTCTCGAGTTGCGGCAGGTGCTCTCGACTTACGACGGGGACCCCAGGGACCCGCTCTGGTGGCCTCAGGAAAGGCCAGTCCCCATGCGAGTTCCTCGGGGGCCTCTGGGGATTCCTCTCCCGTCGATGCCGGGGCCTAAGACCTTGTGTGGAGTCGGGGCCGGAACCTGAGGATTCCTCTCCAGTGCTGACATGGATCTTGGGGTACTTCTGGAGTCTCCCCAGGGGAGTCAGTCCTCGTCTCGAATGCGGGCATGCACTTGCGCTTTCCTCCAGAGCGGTAGCAGGAGTGTCACGCAGTCCGCCGCATGGATCAAAGGATCTATGGTTTTCCCTCGAGTCTTTCCCACGAGGCTTTCCCACGAGGCTTTCCCACAGGGCTGTCCCACGTGCACACGTGGTGGGAGTCGATCCTTGGCTTGATCGTCAAGGCAGTGCAGGGAAAACAGGTTCCTCTGGAATGGCCTGACAGATCTGGGGGACTCTTGGAATGGTGGCACGACCCTGCAGTTCCTCTCGCCTTTCCTGTGGAGAGCGCCTCCTCTTGAGATGCGACGGGAACGCCGGGAATTCTTTCCCTACGAAACAGGGAAAGGATCCCTCATCTCGAGCTAGGAGGCGGAAACGGGGCTCCCCTGGATGTGTGCGGGACCCCACGTGCTTCCTCTCGAGTGGAGACGGGTATGTCGGGGAACTTCTTGAGTTGCAGCAATGGTGTGAAGGACCCTTTGGAAGTTCCAGTGGTTAGATGTGATTGGCCTCGAGAAGTCTCAGCGGAAATGGGCCTCATCTCACCTGGAGGGCAAAACCTCCTGGATTTTCTAGAGTTGCGGCAGGTGCTCTCGACTTACGACGGGGACCTCAGGGAACCGCTCTGGTGGCCTCAGGAAAGGCCAGTCCCCATGCGAGTTCCTCGGGGGCGTCTCGGGATTCCTCTCCCGTCGATGCCGGGGCCTAAGACCTTGTGTGGAGTCGGGGCCGGAACCTGAGAATTCCTCTCCAGTGCTGACATGGATCTTGGGGTACTTCTGGAGTCTACCCAGGGGAGTCAGTCCTCGTCTCGAATGCGGGCATGCACTTGCGCTTTCCTCCAGAGTGGTAGCAGCAGTGTCACGCAGTCCGCCGCATGGATCAAAGGATCTATGGTTTTCCCTCGAGTCTTTCCCACGAGGCTTTCCCACGAGGGTTTCCCACAGGGCTGTCCCACGTGCACACGTGGTGGGAGTCGATCCTTGGCTTGAACGTCAAGGCAGTGCAGGGAAAACAGGTTCCTCTGGAATGGCCTGACAGATCTGGGGGACTCTTGGAATGGTGGCACGACCCTGGAGTTCCTCTCGCCTTTCCTGTGGAGAGCGCCTCCTCTTGAGATGCGACGGGAACGCCGGGAATTCTTTCCCTACGAAACAGGGAAAGGATCCCTCATCTCGAGCTAGGAGGCGGAAACGGGGCTCCCCTGGATGTGTGCGAGACCCCACGTGCTTCCTTTCGAGTGGAGACGGGTATGTCGTGGAACTTCTTGAGTTGCAGCAATGGTGTGAAGGACCCTTTGGAAGTTCCTGTGGTTAGATGTGATTGGCCTCGAGACGCCTCTGCGGAAATGGGCCTCATCTCGCCTGGAGGGCAAAACCTCCTGGATTTTCTCGAGTTGCGGCAGGTGATCTCGACTTACGACGGGGACCTCAGGGACCCGCTCTGGTGGCCTCCGGAAAGGCCAGTCCCCATGGGAGTTCCTCGGGGGCCTCTCGGGATTCCTCTCCCGTCGATGCTGGGGCCTAAGACCTTGTGTGGAGTCGGGTCCGGAACCTGAGGATTCCTCTCCAGTGCTGACATGGATCTTGGGGTACTTCTGGAGTCTCCCCAGGGGAGTCAGTCCTCGTCTCGAATGCGGGCATGCACTTGCGCTTTCCTCGAGAGCAGTAGCAGCAGTGTCATCCAGTCCGCCGCGTGGATCAAAGGATCTATGGTTTTCCCTCGAGTCTTTCCCACGAGGCTTTCCCACGAGGCTTTCCCACAGGGCTGTCCCACGTGCACACGTGGTGGGAGTCGATCCTCGGCTTGAACGTAAAGGCAGTGCAGGGAAAACAGGTTCCTCTGGAATGGACTGACACATCTGGGGGACTCTTGGAATGGTGACACGACCCTGGAGTTCCTCTCGCCTTTCCTGTGGAGAGCGCCTCCTCTTGAGATGCGACGGGAACGCCGGGAATTCTTTCCCTACGAAACAGGGAATGGATCCCTCATCTCGAGCTAGGAGGCGAAAACGGGGCTCCCCTGGATGTGTGCGGGACCCACGTGCTTCCTCTCGAGTGGAGACGGGTATGTCGGGGAACTTCTTGAGTTGCAGCAAGGGTGTGAAGGACCCTTTGGAAGTTCCAGTGGTTAGACGTGATTAGCCTCGAGAAGCCTCAGCGGAAATGGGCCTCATCTCGCCTGGAGGGCAAAACCTCCTGGATTTTCTCGAGTTGCGGCAGGTGCTCTCGACTTACGACGGGGACCTCAGGGACCCGCTCTGGTGGCCTCAGGAAAGGCCAGTCCCCATGCGTGTTCCTCGGGGGCCTCTCGCGATTCCTCTCCTGTCGATGCCGGGGCCTAAGACCTTGTGTGGAGTCGGGGCCGGAACCTGAGGATTCCTCTCCAGTGCTGACATGCATCTTGGGGTACTTCTGGAGTCTCCCCAGGGGAGTCAGTCCTCGTCTCGAATGCGGGCATGCACTTGTGCTTTCCTCCAGAGCGGTAGCAGCAGTGTCACGCAGTTCGCCGCGTGAATCAAAGGATCTATGGTTTTCCCTCGAGTCTTTCCCACGAGGCTTTCCCACGAGGCTTTCCCACAGGGCTGTCCCACGTGCACACGTGGTGGGACTCGATCCTCGGCTTGAACGTCAAGGCAGTGCAGGGAAAACAGGTTCCTCTGGAATGGACTGACACATCTGGGGGACTCTTGGAATGGTGGCACGACCCTGGAGTTCCTCTCGCCTTTCCTGTGGAGAGCGCCTCCTCTTGAGATGCGACGGGAACGCCGGGAATTCTTTCCCTACGAAACAGGGAAAGGATCCCTCATCTCGAGCTAGGAGGCGGAAACGGGGCTCCCCTGGATGTGTGCGGGACACCACGTGCTTCCTCTCGAGTGGAGACGGGTATGTCGGGGAACTTCTTGAGTTGCAGCTAGGGTGTGAAGGACCCTTTGGAAGTTCCAGTGGTTAGATGTGATTGGCCTCGAGAAGCCTCAGCGGAAATGGGCCTCATCTCGCCTGGAGGGCAAAACCTCCTGGATTTTCTCGAGTTGCGGCAGGTGCTCTCGACTTACTACGGGGACCTCAGGGAACCGCTCTGGTGACCTCAGGAAAGGTCAGTCCCCATGCGAGTTCCTCGGGGGCCTCTCGGGATTCCTCTCCCGTCGATGCCGGGGCCTAAGACCTTGTGTGGAGTCGGGGCCGGAACCTGAGGATTCCTCTCCAGTGCTGACATGGATCTTGGGGTACTTCTGGAGTCTCCCCAGGGGAGTCAGTCCTCGTCTCGAATGCGGGCATGCACTTGCGCTTTCCTCCAGAGCGGTAGCAGCAGTGTCACGCAGTCCGCCGCGTGGATCAAAGGATCTATGGTTTTCCCTCGAGTCTTTCCCACGAGGCTTTCCCACGAGGCTTTCCCACAGGGCTGTCCCACGTGCACACGTGGTGGGAGTCGATCCTCGGCTTGAACGTCAAGGCAGTGCAGGGAAAACAGGTTCCTCTGGAATGGACTGACACATCTGGGGGACTCTTGGAATGGTGGCACGACCCTGGAGTTCCTCTCGCCGTTCCTGTGGAGAGCGCCTCCTCTTGAGATGCGACGGGAACGCCGGGAATTCGTTCCCTACGAAACAGGGAAAGGATCCCTCATCTCGAGCTAGGAGGCGGAAACGGGGCTCCCCTTGATGTGTGCGGTACACCACGTGCTTCCTCTCGAGTGGAGACGGGTATGTCGGGGAACTTCTTGAGTTGCAGCAAGGGTGTGAAGGACCCTTTGGAAGTTCCAGTGGTTAGACGTGATTGGGCTCGAGAAGCCTCAGCGGAAATGGGCCTCATCTCGCCTGGAGGGCAAAACCTCCTGGATTTTCTCGAGTTGCGGCAGGTGCTCTCGACTTACGACGGGGACCTCAGGGACCCGCTCTGGTGGCCTCAGGAAAGGCCAGTCCCCATGCGAGTTCCTCGGGGGCCTCTCGGGATTCCTCTCCCGTCGATGCCGGGGCCTAAGACCTTGTGTGGTGTCGGGCCCGGAACCTGAGGATTCCTCTCCAGTGCTGACATGGATCTTGGGGTACTTCTGGAGTCTCCCCAGGGGAGTCAGTCCTCGTCTCGAATGCGGGCATGCACTTGCGCTTTCCTCCAGAGCGGTAGCAGCAGTGTCACGCAGTCCGCCGCGTGGATCAAAGGATCTATGGTTTTCCCTCGAGTCTTTCCCACGAGGCTTTCCCACGAGGCTTTCCCAGAGGGCTGTCCCACGTGCACACGTGGTGGGAGTCGATCCTCGGCTTGAACGTCAAGGCAGTGCAGGGAAAACAGGTTCCACTGGAATGGACTGACACATCTGGGGGACTCTTGGAATGGTGTCACGACCCTGGAGTTCCTCTCGCCTTTCCTGTGGAGAGCGCCTCCTCTTGAGATGCGACGGGAACGCCGGGAATTCTTTCCCTACGAAACAGAGAAAGGATCCCTCATCTCGAGCTAGGAGGCGGAAACGGGGCTCCCCTGGATGTGTGCGGGACCCCACGTGCTTCCTCTCGAGTGGAGACGGGTATGTCGGCGAACTTCTTGAGTTGCAGCAAGGGTGTGAAGGACCCTTTGGAAGTTCCAGTGGTTAGACGTGATTGCCCTCGAGAAGCCTCAGCGGAAATGGGCCTCATCTCGCCTGGAGGGCAAAACCTCCTGGATTTTCTCGAGTTGCGGCAGGTGCTCTCGACTTTCGACGGGGACCTCAGGGAACCGCTCTGGTGGCCTCAGGAAAGGCCAGTCCCCATGCGAGTTCCTCGGGGGCCTCTCGGGATTCCTCTCCCGTCGATGCCGGGGCCTAAGACCTTGTGTGGAGTCGTGTCCGGAACCTGAGGATTCCTCTCCAGTGCTGACATGGATCTTGGGGTACTTCTGGAGTCTCCCCAGGGGAGTCAGTCCTCGTCTCGAATGCGGGCATGCATTGCGCTTTCCTCCAGAGCGGTAGCAGCAGTGTCACGCTGTCCGCCGCGTGGATCAAAGGATCTATGGTTTTCCCTCGAGTCTTTCCCACGAGGCTTTCCCACGAGGCTTTCCCACAGGGCTGTCCCACGTGCACACGTGGTGGGAGTCGATCCTCGGCTTGAACGTCAAGGCAGTGCAGGGAAAACAGGTTCCTCTGGAATGGACTGACACATCTGGGGGACTCTTGGAATGGTGTCACGACCCTGGAGTTCCTCTCGCCTTTCCTGTGGAGAGCGCCTCCTCTTGAGATGCGACGGGAACGCCGGGAATTCTTTCCCTACGAAACAGGGAAAGGATCCCTCATCTCGTGCTAGGAGGCGGAAACGGGGCTCCCCTGGATGTGTGCGGGACCCACGTGCTTCCTCTCGAGTGGAGACGGGTATGTCGGGGAACTTCTTGAGTTGCAGCAAGGGTGTGAAGGACCCTTTGGAAGTTCCAGTGGTTAGATGTGATTGGCCTCGAGAAGCCTCAGCGGAAATGGGCCTCATCTCGCCTGGAGGGCAAAACCTTCTGGAGTTTCTCGAGTTACGGCAGGTGCTCTCGACTTACGACGGGGACCTCAGGGACCCGCTCTGGTGGCCTCAGGAAAGGCCAGTCCCCATGCGAGTTCCTCGGGGGCCTCTCGGGATTCCTCTCCCGTCGATGCGGGGGCCTAAGACCTTGTGTGGAGTCGGGGCCAGAACCTGAGGATTCCTCTCCAGTGCTGACATGGATCTTGGGGTACTTCTGGAGTCTCCCCAGGGGAGTCAGTCCTCGTCTCGAATGCGGGCATGCACTTGCGCTTTCCTCCAGAGCGGTAGCAGGAGTGTCACCCAGTCCGCCGCGTGGATCAAAGGATCTATGGTTTTCCCTCGAGTCTTTCCCACGTGGCTTTCCCACGAGGCTTTCCCACAGGGCTGTCCCACGTGCACACGTGGTGGGACTCGATCCTCGGCTTTAACGTCAAGGCAGTGCAGGGAAAACAGGTTCCTCTGGAATGGACTGACACATCTGGGGGACTCTTGGAATGGTGGCACGACCCTGGAGTTCCTCTCGCCTTTCCTGTGGAGAGCGCCTCCTCTTGAGATGCGACGGGATCGCCGGGAATTCTTTCCCTACGAAACAGGGAAAGGATCCCTCATCTCGAGCTAGGAGGCGGAAACGGGGCTCCCCTGGATGTGTTCGGTACACCACGTGCTTCCTCTCGAGTGGAGACGGGTATGTCGGGGAACTTCTTGAGTTGCAGCAAGGGTGTGAAGGACCCTTTGGAAGTTCCAGTGGTTAGATGTGATTGGCCTCGAGAAGCCTCAGCGGAAATGGGCCTCATCTCGCCTGGAGGGCAAAACCTTCTGGAGTTTCTCGAGTTGCGGCAGGTGATCTCGACTTACGACGGGGACCTCAGAGACCCGCTCTGGTGGCCTCAGGAAAGGCCAGTCCCCATGCGAGTTCCTCTGGGGATTCCTCTCCTGTCGATGCCGGGGCCTAAGACCTTGTGTGGATTCGGGGCCGGAACCTGAGGATTCCTCTCCAGTGCTGACATGGATCTTGGGGTACTTCTGGAGTCTACCCAGGGGAGTCAGTCCTCGTCTCGAATGCGGGCATGCACTTGCGCTTTCCTCCAGAGTGGTAGCAGCAGTGTCACGCAGTCCGCCGCATGGATCAAAGGATCTATGGTTTTCCCTCGAGTCTTTCCCACGAGGCTTTCCCACGAAGCTTTCCCACAGGGCTGTCCCACGTGCACACGTGGTGGGAGTCGATCCTCGGCTTGAACGTCAAGGCAGTGCAGGGAAAACAGGTTCCTCTGGAATGGACTGACACATCTGGGGGACTCTTGGAATGGTGACACGACCCTGGAGTTCCTCTCGCCTTTCCTGTGGAGAGCGCCTCCTCTTGAGATGCGACGGGAACGCCGGGAATTCTTTCACTACGAAACAGGGAATGGATCCCTCATCTCGAGCTAGGAGGAGAAAACGGGGCTCCCCTGGATGTGTGCGGGACCCACGTGCTTCCTCTCGAGTGGAGACGGGTATGTCGGGGAACTTCTTGAGTTGCAGCAAGGGTGTGAAGGACCCTTTGGAAGTTCCAGTGGTTAGATGTGATTGGCCTCGAGAAGCCTCAGCGGAAATGGGCCTCATCT
Organism: Ovis canadensis; assembly: GCF_042477335.2. Taxonomy (NCBI): domain Eukaryota; kingdom Metazoa; phylum Chordata; class Mammalia; order Artiodactyla; family Bovidae; genus Ovis; species Ovis canadensis. The sequence goes on from NC_091252.1 coordinate 9,619,917, forward strand.
CGCCTGGAGGGCAAAACCTCCTGGATTTTCTCGAGTTGCGGCAGGTGCTCTCGACTTACTACGGGGACCTCCGGGAACCGCTCTGGTGACCTCAGGAAAGGTCAGTCCCCATGCGAGTTCCTCGCGGGCCTCTCGGGATTCCTCTCCCGTCGATGCCGGGGCCTAAGACCTTGTGTGGAGTCTGGGGCGGAACCTGAGGATTCCTCTCCTGTGCTGACATGGATCTTGGGGTACTTCTGGAGTCTCCCCAGGGGAGTCAGTCCTCATCGCGAATGCGGGCATGCACTTGCGCTTTCCTCCAGAGCGGTAGCAGCAGTGTCACGCAGTCCGCCGCGTGGATCAAAGGATCTATGGTTTTCGCTCGAGTCTTTCCCACGAGGCTTTCCCACGAGGCTTTCCCACAGGGCTGTCCCACGTGCACACGTGGTGGGAGTCGATCCTCGGCTTGAACGTCAAGGCAGTGCAGGGAAAACAGGTTCCTCTGGAATGGACTGACACATCTGGGGGACTCTTGGAATGGTGGCACGACCCTGGAGTTCCTCTCGCCGTTCCTGTGGAGAGCGCCTCCTCTTGAGATGCGACGGGAACGCCGGGAATTCTTTCCCTACGAAACAGGGAAAGGATCCCTCATCTCGAGCTAGGAGGCGGAAACGGGGCTCCCCTTGATGTGTGCGGTACACCACGTGCTTCCTCTCGAGTGGAGACGGGTATGTCGGGGAACTTCTTGAGTTGCAGCAAGGGTGTGAAGGACCCTTTGGAAGTTCCAGTGGTTAGACGTGATTGGGCTCGAGAAGCCTCAGCGGAAATGGGCCTCATCTCGCCTGGAGGGCAAAACCTCCTGGATTTTCTCGAGTTGCGGCAGGTGCTCTCGACTTACGACGGGGACCTCAGGGACGCGCTCTGGTGGCCTCAGGAAAGGCCAGTCCCCATGCGAGTTCCTCGGGGGCCTCTCGGGATTCCTCTCCCGTCGATGCCGGGGCCTAAGACCTTGTGTGGAGTCGGGGCCGGAACCTGAGGATTCCTCTCCAGTGCTGACATGGATCTTGGGGTACTTCTGGAGTCTCCCCAGGGGAGTCAGTCCTTGTCTCGAATGCGGGCATGCACTTGCGCTTTCCTCCAGAGCGGTAGCAGCAGTGTCACGCAGTCCGCCGCGTGGATCAAAGGATCTATGGTTTTCCCTCAAGTCTTTCCCACGAGGCTTTACAACGAGGCTTTCCCACAGGGCTGTCCCACGTGCACACGTGGTGGGAGTCGATCCTCGGCTTGAACGTCAAGGCAGTGCAGGGAAAACAGGTTCCTCTGGAATGGACTGACACATCTGGGGGACTCTTGGAATGGTGGCACGACCCTGGAGTTCCTCTCGCCTTTCCTATGGAGAGCGCCTCCTCTTGAGATGCGACGGGAACGCCAGGAATTCTTTCCCTACGAAACAGGGAAAGGATCCCTCATCTCGAGCTAGGAGGCGGAAACGGGGCTCCCCTGGATGTGTGCGGGACACCAGGTGCTTCCTCTCGAGTGGAGACGGGTATGTCGGGGAACTTCTTGAGATGCAGCAATGGTGTGAAGGACCCTTTGGAAGTTCCAGTGGTTAGATGTGATTGGCCTCGAGAAGCCTCAGCGGAAATGGGCCTCATCTCGCCTGGAGGGCAAAACCTCCTGGATTTTCTCGAGTTGCGGCACGTGCTCTCGACTTACGACGGGGACCTCAGGGACCCGCTCTGGTGGCCTCAGGAAAGGCCAGTCCCCATGCGAGTTCCTCGGGGGCTTCTCGGGATTCCTCTCCCGTCGATGCCGGGGCCTAAGACCTTGTGTGGAGTCGGGGCCGGAACCTGAGGATTCCTCTCCAGTGCTGACATGGATCTTGGGGTACTTCTGGAGTCTCCCCAGGGGAGTCAGTCCTCGTCTCGAATGTGGGCATGCACTTGCGCTTTCCTCCAGAGCGGTAGCAGCAGTGTCACGCAGTCCGCCGCGTGGATCAAAGGATCTATGGTTTTCCCTCGAGTCTTTCCCACGAGGCTTTCCCACGAGGCTTTCCCACAGGGCTGTCCCACGTGCACACGTGGTGGGAGTCGATCCTCGGCTTGAACGTCAAGGCAGTGCAGGGAAAACAGGTTCCTCTGGAATGGACTGACACATCTGGGGGACTCTTGGAATGGTGTCACGACCCTGGAGTTACTCTCGCCTTTCCTGTGGAGAGCGCCTCCTCTTGAGATGCGACGGGAACGCCGGGAATTCTTTCCCTACGAAACAGGGAAAGGATCCCTCATCTCGAGCTAGGAGGCAGAAACGGGGCTCCCCTGGATGTGTGGGGGAACCCACGTGCTTCCTCTCGAGTGGAGACGGGTATGTCGGGGAACTTCTTGAGATGCAGCAATGGTGTGAAGGACCCTTTGGAAGTTCCAGTGGTTAGATGTGATTGGCCTCGAGAAGCCTCAGCGGAAATGGGCCTCATCTCGCCTGGAGGGCAAAACCTCCTGGATTTTCTCGAGTTGCGGCAGGTGCTCTCGACTTACGACGGGGACCTCAGGGACCCGCTCTGGTGGCCTCAGGAAAGGCCAGTCCCCATGCGAGTTCCTCGGGGGCCTCTCGGGATTCCTCTCCCGTCGATGCCGGGGCCTAAGGCCTTGTGTGGAATCGGGCCCGGAACCTGAGGATTCCTCTCCAGTGCTGACATGGATCTTGGGGTATTTCTGGAGTCTCCCCAGGGGAGTCAGTCCTCCTCTCGAATGCGGGCATGCACTTGCGCTTTCCTCCAGAGCGGTAGCAGCAGTGTCACGCAGTCCGCCGCGTGGATCAAAGGATCTATGGTTTTCCCTCGAGTCTTTCCCACGAGGCTTTCCCACGTGGCTTTCCCACAAGGCTGTCCCACGTGCACACGCGGTGGGAGTCGATCCTCGGCTTGAACGTCAAGGCAGTGCAGGGAAACCAGGTTCCTCTGGAATGGACTGACACATCTGGGGGACTCTTGGAATGGTGTCACGACCCTGGAGTTCCTCTCGCCTTTCCTGTGGAGAGCTCCTCCTCTTGAGATGCGACGGGAACGCCGGGAATTCTTTCCCTACGAAACAGGGAAAGGATCCCTCATCTCGAGCTAGGAGGCGGAAACGGGGCTCCCCTGGATGTGTGCGGGACCCACGTGCTTCCTCTCGAGTGGAGACGGGTATGTCGGGGAACTTCTTGAGTTGCAGCAAGGGTGTGAAGGACCCTTTGGAAGTTCCAGTGGTTAGACGTGATTAGCCTCGAGAAGCCTCAGCGGAAATGGGCCTCATCTCGCCTGGAGGGCAAAACCTCCTGGATTTTCTCGAGTTGCGGCAGGTGCTCTCGACTTACGACGGGGACCTCAGGGACCCGCTCTGGTGGCCTCAGGAAAGGCCAGTCCCCATGCGAGTTCCTCGGGAGCCTCTCGGGATTCCTCTCCCGTCGATGCCGGGGCCTAAGACCTTGTGTGGAGTCGGGGCCGGAACCTGAGGATTCCTCTCCAGTGCTGACATGGATCTTGGGGTATTTCTGGAGTCTCCCCAGGGGAGGCAGTCCTCGTCTCGAATGCGGGCATGCACTTGCGCTTTCCTCCAGAACGGTAGCAGCAGTGTCACGCAGTCCGCCGCGTGGATCAAAGGATGTTTGGTTTTCCCTCGAGTCTTTCCCAAGAGGCTTTCCCACGAGGCTTTCCCACAGGGCTGTCCCACGTGCACACGTGGTGGGAGTCGATCCTCGGCTTGAACGTCACGGCAGTGCAGGGAAAACAGGTTCCTCTGGAATGGACTGACACATCTGGGGGCTCTTGGAATGGTGTTTCGACCCTGGAGTTCCTCTCGCCTTTCCTGGGGAGAGCGCCTCCTCTTGAGATGCGACGGGAACGCCGGGAATTCTTTCCCTACGAAACAGGGAAAGGATCCCTCATCTCGAGCTAGGAGGTGGAAACGGGTCTCCCCTGGATGTGTGCCGGACCCACGTGCTTCCTCTCGAGTGGAGACGGGTATGTCGGGGAACTTCTTGAGTTGCAGCAAGGGTGTGAAGGACCCTTTGGAAGTTCCAGTGGTTAGACGTGATTGGCCTCGAGAAGCCTCAGCGGAAATGGGCCTCATCTCGCCTGGAGGGCAAAACCTCCTGGATTTTCTCGAGTTGCGGCAGGTGCTCTCGACTTACGACGGGGACCTCAGGGACCCGCTCTGGTGGCCTCAGGAAAGGCCAGTCCCCATGCGAGTTCCTCGGGGGCCTCTCGGGATTCCTCTCCCGTCGATGCCGGGGCCTAAGACCTTGTGTGGAGTCGGGGCCGGAACCTGAGGATTCCTCTCCAGTGCTGACATGGATCTTGGGGTACTTCTGGAGTCTCCCCAGGGGAGTCAGTCCTCGTCTCGAATGCGGGCATGCACTTGCGCTTTCCTCCAGAGCGGTAGCAGCAGTGTCACGCAGTCCGCCATGTGGATCAAAGGATCTATGGTTTTCCCTCGAGTCTTTCCCACGAGGCTTTCCCACGAGGCTTTCCCACAGGGCTGTCCCACGTGCACACGTGGTGGGAGTCGATCCTCGGCTTGAACGTCAAGGCAGTGCAGGGAAAACAGGTTCCTCTGGAATGGACTGACACATCTGGGGGACTCTTGGAATGGTGTCTCGGCCCTGGAGTTCCTCTCGCCTTTCCTGTGGAGAGCGCCTCCTCTTGAGATGCGACGGGAACGCCGGGAATTCTTTCCCTACGAAACAGGGAAAGGATCCCTCATCTCGAGCTAGGAGGCGGAAACGGGGCTCCCCTGCATGTGTGCTGGACACCACGTGCTTCCTCTCGAGTGGAGACGGGTATGTCGGGGAACTTCTTGAGTTGCAGCAAGAGTGTGAAGGACCCTTTGGAAGTTCCAGTGGTTAGATGTGATTGGCCTCGAGAAGCCTCAGCGGAAATCGGCCTCATCTCGCCTGGAGGGCAAAAAATCCTGGATTTTCTCGAGTTGCGGCAGGTGCTCTCGACTTACGACGGGGACCTCAGGGACCCGCTCTATTGGCCTCAGGAAAGGCCAGTCCCCATGCGAGTTCCTCGGGGGCCTCTAGGGATTCCTCTCCCGTCGATGCCGGGGCCTAAGACCTTGTGTGGAGTCGGGGCCGGAACCTGAGGATTCCTCTCCAGTGCTGACATGGATCTTGGGGTACTTCTGGAGTCTCCCCAGGGGAGTCAGTCCTCGTCTCGAATGCGGGCATGCACTTGCGCTTTCCTCCAGAGCGGTAGCAGCAGTGTCACACAGTCCGCCGCGTGGATCAAAGGATCTATGGTTTTAACTCGAGTCTTTCCCACGAGGCTTTCCCACGAGGCGTTCCCACAGGGCTGTCCCACGTGCACACGTGGTGGGAGTCGATCCTCGGCTTGAACGTCAAGGCAGTGCAGGGAAAACAGGTTCCTCTGGAATGGACTGACACATCTGGGGGACTCTTGGAATGGTGGCACGACCCTGGAGTTCCTCTCGCCTTTCCTGTGGAGAGCGCCTCCTCTTGAGATGCGACGGGAACGCCGGGAATTCTTTCACTACGAAACAGGGAAAGGATCCCTCATCTCGAGCTAAGAGGCGGAAACGGGGCTCCCCTGGATGTGTGCGGGACCCCACGTGCTTCCTCTCGAGTGGAGACTGGTATGTCGGGGAAATTCTTGAGTTGCAGCAATGGTGTGAAGGACCCTTTGGAAGTTCCAGTGGTTAGATGTGATTGGCCTCGAGAAGCCTCAGCGGAAATGGGCCTCATCTCGCCTGGAGGGCAAAACCTCTTGATTTTCTCGAGTTGCGTCAGGTGCTCTCGACTTACGACGGGGACCTCAGGGAACCGCTCTGGTGGCCTCAGGAAAGGCCAGTCCCCATGCGAGTTCCTCGGGGGCGTCTCGGGATTCCTCTCCCGTGGATGCCGGGGCCTAAGACATTGTGTGGAGTCGGGGCCGGAACCTGAGGATTCCTCTCCAGTGCTGACATGGATCTGGGGTACTTCTGGAGTCTCCCCAGGGGAGTCAGTCCTCGTCTCGAATGCGGGCATGCATTGCGCTTTCCTCCAGAGCGGTAGCAGCAGTGTCACGCAGTCCGCCGCGTGGATCAAAGGATCTATGGTTTTCCCTCGAGTCATTCCCACGAGGCTTTCCCACGTGGCTTTCCCACAGGGCTGTCCCACGTGCACACGTGGTGGGAGTCGATCCTCGGCTTGAACGTCAAGGCAGTGCAGGGAAAACAGGTTCCTCTGGAATGGACTGACACATATGGGGGACTCTTGGAATGGTGGCAAGACCCTGGAGTTCCTCTCGCCTTTCCTGTGGAGAGCGCCTCCTCTTGAGATGCGACGGGAACGCCGGGAATTCTTTCCCTACGAAACAGGGAAAGGATCCCTCATCTCGAGCTAGGAGGCGGAAACGGGGCTCCCCTGGATGTGTGCGGGACACCACGTGCTTCCTCTCGAGTGGAGACGGGTATGTCGGGGAACTTCTTGAGTTGCAGCAAGGGTGTGAAGGACCCTTTGGAAGTTCCAGTTGCTAGGCGTGATTGGCCTCGAGAAGCCTCAGCGGAAATGGGCCTCATCTGGCCTGGAGGGCAAAACCTCCTGGATTTTCTCGAGTTGCGGCAGGTTCTCTCGACTTACGACTGGGACCTCAGGGAACCGCACTGCTGGCCTCAGGAAAGGCCAGTCCCCATGCGAGTTCCTCGGGGGCCTCTCGGGATTCCTCTCCCGTCGATGCCGGCGCCTAAGACCTTGTGTGGAGTCGGGGCCGGAACCTGAGGATTCCTCTCCAGTGCTGACATGGATCCTGGGGTACTTCTGGAGTCTCCCCAGGGGAGTCAGTCCTCGTCTCGAATGCGGGCATGCACTCGCGCTTTCCTCCAGAGCGATAGCAGCAGTGTCACGCAGTCCGCCGCGTGGATCAAAGGATCTATGGTTTTCCCTCGAGTCTTTCGCACGAGGCTTTCCCACGAGGCTTTCCCACAGGGCTGTCCCACGTGCACACGTGGTGGGAGTCGATCCTCGGCTTGAACCTCAAGGCAGTGCAGGGAAAACAGGTTCCTCTGGAATGGACTGACACATCTGGGGGACTCTTGGAATGGTGGCACGACCCTTCAGTTCCTCTGGCCTTTCCTGTGGAGAGCGCCTCCTCTTGAGATGCGACGGGAACTCCGGGAATTCTTTCCCTACGAAACAGGGAAAGGATCACTCATCTCGAGATAGGAGGCGGAAACGGGGCTCCCCTGGATGTGTGCGGGACCCCACGTGCTTCCTCTCGAGTGGAGACGGGTATGTCGGGGAACTTCTTGAGTTGCAGCAATGGTGTGAAGGACCCTTTGGAAGTTCCAGTGGTTAGATGTGATTGGCCTCGAGAAGCCTCAGCGGAAATGGGCCTCATCTCGCCTGGAGGGCAAAACCTCCTGGATTTTCTCGAGTTGCGGCAGGTGCTCTCAACTTACGACGGGGACCTCAGGGACCCGCTCTGGTGGCCTCAGGAAAGGCCAGTCCCCATGCGAGTTCCTCGGGGGCGTCTCGGGATTCCTCTCCCGTCGATGACGGGGCCTAAGACCTTGTGTGGAGTCGGGGCCGGAACCTGAGGATTCCTCTCCAGTGCTGACATGGATCTTGGGGTACTTCTGGAGTCTCCCCAGGGGAGTCAGTCCTCGTCTCGAATGCGGGCATGCACTTGCGCTTTCCTCCAGAGCGGTAGCAGCAGTGTCACGCAGTCCGCCGCGTGGATCAAAGGATCTATCGTTTTCCCTCGAGTCTTTCCCACGAGGCTTTCCCACGAGGATTTCCCAGAGGGCTGTCCCACGTGCACACGTGGTGGGAGTCGATCCTCGGCTTGAACGTCAAGGCAGTGCAGGGAAAACAGGTTCCTCTGGAATGGACTGACACATCTGGGGGACTCTTGGAATGGTGGCACGACCCTGGAGTTCCTCTCGCCTTTCCTGTGGAGAGCGCCTCCTCTTGAGATGCGACGGGAACGCCGGGAATTCTTTCCCTACGAAACAGGGAAAGGATCCCTCATCTCGAGCTAGGAGGCGGAAACGGGGCTCCCCTGGATGTGTGCGGGACACCAGGTGCTTCCTCTCGAGTGAAGACGGGTATGTCGGGGAACTTCTTGAGTTGCAGCAATGGTGTGAAGGACCCTTTGGAAGTTCCAGTGGTTAGATGTGATTGGCCTCGAGAAGCCTCAGCGGAAATGGGCCTCATCTCGCCTGGAGGGCAAAACCTCCTGGGTTTTCTAGAGTTGCGGCAGGTGCTCTCGACTTACGACGGGGACCTCAGGGACCCGCTCTGGTGGCCTCAGGAAAGGCCAGTCCCCATGCGAGTTCCTCGGGGGCCTCTCTGGATTCCTCTCCCGTCGATGCCGGGGCCTAAGACCTTGTGTGGAGTCGGGGCCGGAACCTGAGGATTCCTCTCCAGTGCTGACATGGATCTTGGGGTACTTCTGGAGTCTCCCCAGGGGAGTCAGTCCTCGTCTCGAATGCGGGCATGCACTTGCGCTTTCCTCCAGAGCGGTAGCAGCAGTGTCACGCAGTCCGCCGTGTGGATCAAAGGATCTATGGTTTTCCCTCGAGTCTTTCCCACGAGGCTTTCCCACGAGGCTTTCCCACAGGGCTGTCCCACGTGCACACGTGGTGGGAGTCGATCCTCGGCTTGAACGTCAAGGCAGTGCAGGGAAAACAGGTTCCTCTGGAATGGACTGACACATCTGGGGGACTCTTGGAATGGTGTCTCGGCCCTGGAGTTCCTCTCGCCTTTCCTGTGGAGAGCGCCTCCTCTTGAGATGCGACGGGAACGCCGGGAATTCTTTCCCTACGAAACAGGGAAAGGATCCCTCATCTCGAGCTAGGAGGCGGAAACGGGGCTCCCCTGCATGTGTGCGGGACACCACGTGCTTCCTCTCGAGTGGAGACGGGTATGTCGGGGAACTTCTTGAGTTGCAGCAAGGGTGTGAAGGACCCTTTGGAAGTTCCAGTGGTTAGATGTGATTGGCCTCGAGAAGCCTCAGCGGAAATGGGCCTCATCTCGCCTGGAGGGCAAAAAATCCTGGATTTTCTCGAGTTGCGGCAGGTGCTCTCGACTTACGACGGGGACCTCAGGGACCCGCTCTGGTGGCCTCAGGAAAGGCCAGTCCCCATGCGAGTTCCTCGGGGGCCTCTAGGGATTCCTCTCCCGTCGATGCCGGGGCCTAAGACCTTGTGTGGAGTCGGGGCCGGAACCTGAGGATTCCTCTCCAGTGCTGACATGGATCTTGGGGTACTTCTGGAGTCTCCCCAGGGGAGTCAGTCCTCGTCTCGAATGCGGGCATGCACTTGCGCTTTCCTCCAGAGCGGTAGCAGCAGTGTCACGCAGTCCGCCGCGTGGATCAAAGGATCTATGGTTTTAACTCGAGTCTTTCCCACGAGGCTTTCCCACGAGGCGTTCCCACAGGGCTGTCCCACGTGCACACGTGGTGGGAGTCGATCCTCGGCTTGAACGTCAAGGCAGTGCAGGGAAAACAGGTTCCTCTGGAATGGACTGACACATCTGGGGGACTCTTGGAATGGTGGCACGACCCTGGAGTTCCTCTCGCCTTTCCTGTGGAGAGCGCCTCCTCTTGAGATGCGACGGGAACGCCGGGAATTCTTTCACTACGAAACAGGGAAAGGATCCCTCATCTCGAGCTAAGAGGCGGAAACGGGGCTCCCCTGGATGTGTGCGGGACCCCACGTGCTTCCTCTCGAGTGGAGACTGGTATGTCGGGGAAATTCTTGAGTTGCAGCAATGGTGTGAAGGACCCTTTGGAAGTTCCAGTGGTTAGATGTGATTGGCCTCGAGAAGCCTCAGCGGAAATGGGCCTCATCTCGCCTGGAGGGCAAAACCTCCTGGATTTTCTCGAGTTGCGGCAGGTGCTCTCGACTTACGACGGGGACCTCAGGGAACCGCTCTGGTGGCCTCAGGAAAGGCCAGTCCCCATGCGAGTTCCTCGGGGGCGTCTCGGGATTCCTCTCCCGTGGATGCCGGGACCTAAGACATTGTGTGGAGTCGGGGCCGGAACCTGAGGATTCCTCTCCAGTGCTGACATGGATCTGGGGTACTTCTGGAGTCTCCCCAGGGGAGTCAGTCCTCGTCTCGAATGCGGGCATGCATTGCGCTTTCCTCCAGAGCGGTAGCAGCAGTGTCACGCAGTCCGCCGCGTGGATCAAAGGATCTGTGGTTTTCCCTCGAGTCATTCCCACGAGGCTTTCCCACGTGGCTTTCCCACAGGGCTGTCCCACGTGCACACGTGGTGGGAGTCGATCCTCGGCTTGAACGTCAAGGCAGTGCAGGGAAAACAGGTTCCTCTGGAATGGACTGACACATCTGGGGGACTCTTGGAATGGTGGCAAGACCCTGGAGTTCCTCTCGCCTTTCCTGTGGAGAGCGCCTCCTCTTGAGATGCGACGGGAACGCCGGGAATTCTTTCCCTACGAAACAGGGAAAGGATCCCTCATCTCGAGCTAGGAGGCGGAAACGGGGCTCACCTGGATGTGTGCGGGACACCACGTGCTTCCTCTCGAGTGGAGACGGGTATGTCGGGGAACTTCTTGAGTTGCAGCAAGGGTGTGAAGGACCCTTTGGAAGTTCCAGTTGCTAGGCGTGATTGGCCTCGAGAAGCCTCAGCGGAAATGGGCCTCATCTCGCCTGGAGGGCAAAACCTCCTGGATTTTCTCGAGTTGCGGCAGGTTCTCTCGACTTACGACGGGGAGCTCAGGGAACCGCTCTGCTGGCCTCAGGAAAGGCCAGTCCCCATGCGAGTTCCTCGGGGGCCTCTCGGGATTCCTCTCCCGTCGATGCCGGGGCCTAAGACCTTGTGTGGAGTCGGGGCCGGAACCTGAGGATTCCTCTCCAGTGCAGACATGGATCTTGGGGTACTTCTGGAGTCTCCCCAGGGGAGTCAGTCCTCGTCTCGAATGCGGGCATGCACTCGCGCTTTCCTCCAGAGCGGTAGCAGCAGTGTCACGCAGTCCGCCGCGTGGATCAAAGGTCTATGGTTTTCCCTTGAGTCTTTCCCACGAGGCTTTCCCACGAGGCTTTCCCACAGGGCTGTCCCACGTGCACACGTGGTGGGAGTCGATCCTCGGCTTGAACCTCAAGGCAGTGCAGGGAAAACAGGTTCCTCTGGAATGGACTGACACATCTGGGGGACTCTTGGAATGGTGGCACGACCCTGGAGTTCCTCTGGCCTTTCCTGTGGAGAGCGCCTCCTCTTGAGATGCGACGGGAACTTCGGGAATTCTTTCCCTACGAAACAGGGAAAGGATCCCTCATCTCGAGATAGGAGGCGGAAACGGGGCTCCCCTGGATGTGTGCGGGCCCCCACGTGCTTCCTCTCGAGTGGAGACGGGTATGTCGGGGAACTTCTTGAGTTGCAGCAATGGTGTGAAGGACCCTTTGGAAGTTCCAGTGGTTAGATGTGATTGGCCTCGAGAAGCCTCAGCGGAAATGGGCCTCATCTGGCCTGGAGGGCAAAACCTCCTGGATTTTCTCGAGTTGCGGCAGGTGCTCTCGACTTACGACGGGGACCTCAGGGAACCGCTCTGGTGGCCTCAGGAAAGGCCAGTCCCCATGCGAGTTCCTCGGGGGCGTCTCGGGATTCCTCTCCCGTCGATGACGGGGCCTAAGACCTTGTGTGGAGTCGGGGCCGGAACCTGAGGATTCCTCTCCAGTGCTGACATGGATCTTGGGGTACTTCTGGAGTCTCCCCAGGGGAGTCAGTCCTCGTCTCGAATGCGGGCATGCACTTGCGCTTTCCTCCAGAGCGGTAGCAGCAGTGTCACGCAGTCCGCCGCGTGGATCAAAGGATCTATGGTTTTCCCTCGAGTCTTTCCCACGAGGCTTTCCCACGAGGCTTTCCCACAGGGCTGTCCCACGTGCACACGTGGTGGGAGTCGATCCTCGGCTTGAACGTCAAGGCAGTGCAGGGAAAACAGGTTCCTCTGGAATGGACTGACACATCTGGGGGACTCTTGGAATGGTGTCACAACCCTGGAGTTCCTCTCGCCTTTCCTGTGGGGAGCTCCTCCTCTTGAAATGCGACGGGAACGCCGGGAATTCTTTCCCTACGAAACAGGGAAAGGATCCCTCATCTCGAGCTAGGAGGTGGAAGCGGGGCTCCCCTGGATGTGTGCGGGACACCACGTGATTCCTCTCGAGTGGAGACGGGTATGTCGGGGAACTTCTTGAGTTGCAGCAATGGTGTGAAAGACCCTTTGGAAGTTCCAGTGGTTAGATGTGATTGGCCTCGAGAAGCCTCAGCGGAAATGGGCCTCATCTCGCCTGGAGGGCAAAACCTCCTGGATTTTCTCGAGTTGCGGCAGGTGCTCTCGACTTACGACGGGGACCTCAGGGACCCACTCTGGTGGCCTCAGGAAAGGTCAGTCCCCATGCGAGTTCCTCGGGGGCCTCTCGGGATTCCTCTCCCGTCGATGCCGGGGCCTAAGACCTTGTGTGGAGTCGGGGCCGGAACCTGAGGATTCCTCTCCAGTGCTGACATGGATCTTGGGATACGTCTGGAGTCTCCCCAGGGGAGTCAGTCCTCGTCTCGAATGCGGGCATGCATTGCGCTTTCCTCCAGAGCGGTAGCAGCAGTGTCACGCAGTCCGCCGCGTGGATCAAAGGATCTGTGGTTTTCCCTCGAGTCTTTCCCACGAGGCTTTCCCACGAGGCTTTCCCACAGGGCTGTCCCACGTGCACACGTGGTGGGAGTCGATCCTCGGCTTGAACGTCAAGGCAGTGCAGGGAAAACAGGTTCCTCTGGAATGGACTGACACATCTGGGGGACTCTTGGAATGGTGTCACGACCCTGGAGTTCCTCTCGCCTTTCCTGTGGAGAGCGCCTCCTCTTGAGATGCGACGGGAACGCCGGGAATTCTTTCCCTACGAAACAGGGAAAGGATCCCTCATCTCGAGCTAGGAGGCGGAAACGGGGCTTCCGTGGATGTGTGCGGGACCCCACGTGCTTCCTCTCGAGTGGAGACGGGTATGTCTGGGAACTTCTTGAGTTGCAGCAATGGTGTGAAGGACCCATTGGAAGTTCCAGTGGTTAGATGTGATTAGCCTCGAGAAGCCTCAGCGGAAATGGGCCTCATCTCGCCTGGAGGGCAAAACCTCCTGGATTTTCTCGATTTGCGGCAGGTGCTCTCGTCTTACGACGGGGACCTCAGGGACCCGCTCTGGTGGCCTCAGGAAAGGCCAGTCCCCATGCGAGTTCCTCGGGGGCCTCTCGGGATTCCTCTCCCGTCGATGCCGGGGCCTAAGACCTTGTGTGGAGTCGGGGCCGGAACCTGAGGATTCCTCTCCAGTGCTGACATGGATCTTGGGGTACGTCTGGAGTCTCCCCAGGGGAGTCAGTCCTCGTCTCGAATGCGGGCATGCATTGCGCTTTCCTCCAGAGCGGTAGCAGCAGTGTCACGCAGTCCACCGCGTGGATCAAAGGTCTATGGTTTTCCCTTGAGTCTTTCCCACGAGGCTTTCCCACGAGGCTTTCCCACAGGGCTGTCCCACGTGCACACGTGGTGGGAGTCGATCCTCGGCTTGAACCTCAAGGCAGTGCAGGGAAAACAGGTTCCTCTGGAATGGACTGACACATCTGGGGGACTCTTGGAATGGTGGCACGACCCTGGAGTTCCTCTGGCCTTTCCTGTGGAGAGCGCCTCCTCTTGAGATGCGACGGGAACTTCGGGAATTCTTTCCCTACGAAACAGGGAAAGGATCCCTCATCTCGAGATAGGAGGCGGAAACGGGGCTCCCCTGGATGTGTGCGGGCCCCCACGTGCTTCCTCTCGAGTGGAGACGGGTATGTCGGGGAACTTCTGGAGTTGCAGCAATGGTGTGAAGGACCCTTTGGAAGTTCCAGTGGTTAGATGTGATTGGCCTCGAGAAGCCTCAGCGGAAATGGGCCTCATCTGGCCTGGAGGGCAAAACCTCCTGGATTTTCTCGAGTTGCGGCAGGTGCTCTCGACTTACGACGGGGACCTCAGGGAACCGCTCTGGTGGCCTCAGGAAAGGCCAGTCCCCATGCGAGTTCCTCGGGGGCGTCTCGGGATTCCTCTCCCGTCGATGACGGGGCCTAAGACCTTGTGTGGAGTCGGGGCCGGAACCTGAGGATTCCTCTCCAGTGCTGACATGGATCTTGGGGTACTTCTGGAGTCTCCCCAGGGGAGTCAGTCCTCGTCTCGAATGCGGGCATGCACTTGCGCTTTCCTCCAGAGCGGTAGCAGCAGTGTCACGCAGTCCGCCGCGTGGATCAAAGGATCTATGGTTTTCCCTCGAGTCTTTCCCACGAGGCTTTCCCACGAGGCTTTCCCACAGGGCTGTCCCACGTGCACACGTGGTGGGAGTCGATCCTCGGCTTGAACGTCAAGGCAGTGCAGGGAAAACAGGTTCCTCTGGAATGGACTGACACATCTGGGGGATTCTTGGAATGGTGGCACGACCCTGGAGTTCCTCTCGCCTTTCCTGTGGAGAGGGCCTCCTCTTGAGATGCGAAGGGAACGCCGGGAATTCTTTCCCTACGAAACAGGGAAAGGATACCTCATCTCGAGCTAGGTGGCGGAAACGGGGCTACCCTGGATGTGTGCGGGACCCACGTGCTTCCTCTCGAGTGGAGACGGGTATGTCGGGGAACTTCTTGAGTTGCAGCAAGGGTGTGAAGGACCCTTTGGAAGTTCCAGTGGTTAGATGTGATTGGCCTCGAGAAGCCTCAGCGGAAATGGGCCTCATCTCGCCTGGAGGGCAAAACCTCCTGGATTTTCTCGAGTTGCGGCAGGTGCTCTCGACTTACGACGCGGAACTCAGGGAACCGCTCTGGTGGCCTCAGGAAAGGCCAGTCCCCATGCGAGTTCCTCGGGGGCCTCTCGGGATTCCTCTCCCGTCGATGCCGGGGCCTAAGACCTTGTGTGGAGTCGGGGCCGGAACCTGAGGATTCCTCTCCTGTGCTGACATGGATCTTGGGGTACGTCTGGAGTCTCCCCAGGGGAGTCAGTCCTCGTCTCGAATGCGGGCATGCATTGCGCTTTCCTCCAGAGCGGTAGCAGCAGTGTCACGCAGTCCGCCGCGTGGATCAAAGGATCTATGGTTTTCCCTCGAGTCTTTCCCACGAGGCTTTCCCACGAGGCTTTCCCACAGGGCTGTCCCACGTGCACACGTGGTGGGAGTCGTTCCTCGGCTTGAACGTCAAGGCAGTGCAGGGAAAACAGGTTCCTCTGGAATGGACTGACACATCTGGGGGACTCTTGGAATGGTGGCACGACCCTGGAGTTCCTCTGGCCTTTCCTGTGGAGAGCGCCTCCTCTTGAGATGCGACGGGAACTCCGGGAATTCTTTCCCTACGAAACAGGGAAAGGATCACTCATCTCGAGATAGGAGGCGGAAATGGGGCTCCCCTGGATGTGTGCGGGACCCCACGTGCTTCCTCTCGAGTGGAGACGGGTATGTCGGGGAACTTCTTAAGTTGCAGCAATGGTGTGAAGGACCCTTTGGAAGTTCAAGTGGTTAGATGTGATTGGCCTCGAGAAGCCTCAGCGGAAATGGGCCTCATCGCGCCTGGAGGGCAAAACCTCCTGGATTTTCTCGAGTTGCGGCAGGTGCTCTCGACTTACGACGGGGACCTCAGGGAACCGCTCTGGTGGCCTCAGGAAAGGCCAGTCCCCATGCGAGTTCCTCGGGGGCCTCTCGGGATTCCTCTCCCGTCGATGCCGGGGCCTAAGACCTTGTGTGGAGTCGGGGCCGGAACCTGAGGATTCCTCTCCTGTGCTGACATGGATCTTGGGGTACGTCTGGAGTCTCCCCAGGGGAGTCAGTCCTCGTCTCGAATGCGGGCAGGCATTGGGCTTTCCTCCAGAGCGGTAGCAGCAGTGTCACGCAGTCCGCCGCGTGGATCAAAGGATCTATGGTTTTCCCTCGAGTCTTTCCCACGAGGCTTTCCCACGAGGCTTTCCCACAGGGCTGTCCCACGTGCACACGTGGTGGGAGTCGATCCTCGGCTTGAACGTCAAGGCAGTGCAGGGAAAACAGGTTCCTCTGGAATGGACTGACACATCTGGGGGACTCTTGGAATGGTGTCACAACCCTGGAGTTCCTCTCGCCTTTCCTGTGGGGAGCTCCTCCTCTTGAAATGCGACGGGAACGCCGGGAATTCTTTCCCTACGAAACAGGGAAAGGATCCCTCATCTCGAGCTAGGAGGTGGAAGCGGGGCTCCCCTGGATGTGTGCGGGACACCACGTGATTCCTCTCGAGTGGAGACGGGTATGTCGGGGAACTTCTTGAGTTGCAGCAATGGTGTGAAAGACCCTTTGGAAGTTCCAGTGGTTAGATGTGATTGGCCTCGAGAAGCCTCAGCGGAAATGGGCCTCATCTCGCCTGGAGGGCAAAACCTCCTGGATTTTCTCGAGTTGCGGCAGGTGCTCTCGACTTACGACGGGGACCTCAGGGACCCACTCTGGTGGCCTCAGGAAAGGTCAGTCCCCATGCGAGTTCCTCGGGGGCCTCTCGGGATTCCTCTCCCGTCGATGCCGGGGCCTAAGACCTTGTGTGGAGTCGGGGCCGGAACCTGAGGATTCCTCTCCAGTGCTGACATGGATCTTGGGATACGTCTGGAGTCTCCCCAGGGGAGTCAGTCCTCGTCTCGAATGCGGGCATGCATTGCGCTTTCCTCCAGAGCGGTAGCAGCAGTGTCACGCAGTCCGCCGCGTGGATCAAAGGATCTGTGGTTTTCCCTCGAGTCTTTCCCACGAGGCTTTCCCACGAGGCTTTCCCACAGGGCTGTCCCACGTGCACACGTGGTGGGAGTCGATCCTCGGCTTGAACGTCAAGGCAGTGCAGGGAAAACAGGTTCCTCTGGAATGGACTGACACATCTGGGGGACTCTTGGAATGGTGTCACGACCCTGGAGTTCCTCTCGCCTTTCCTGTGGAGAGCGCCTCCTCTTGAGATGCGACGGGAACGCCGGGAATTCTTTCCCTACGAAACAGGGAAAGGATCCCTCATCTCGAGCTAGGAGGCGGAAACGGGGCTTCCGTGGATGTGTGCGGGACCCCACGTGCTTCCTCTCGAGTGGAGACGGGTATGTCTGGGAACTTCTTGAGTTGCAGCAATGGTGTGAAGGACCCATTGGAAGTTCCAGTGGTTAGATGTGATTAGCCTCGAGAAGCCTCAGCGGAAATGGGCCTCATCTCGCCTGGAGGGCAAAACCTCCTGGATTTTCTCGATTTGCGGCAGGTGCTCTCGTCTTACGACGGGGACCTCAGGGACCCGCTCTGGTGGCCTCAGGAAAGGCCAGTCCCCATGCGAGTTCCTCGGGGGCCTCTCGGGATTCCTCTCCCGTCGATGCCGGGGCCTAAGACCTTGTGTGGAGTCGGGGCCGGAACCTGAGGATTCCTCTCCAGTGCTGACATGGATCTTGGGGTACGTCTGGAGTCTCCCCAGGGGAGTCAGTCCTCGTCTCGAATGCGGGCATGCATTGCGCTTTCCTCCAGAGCGGTAGCAGCAGTGTCACGCAGTCCACCGCGTGGATCAAAGGATCTATGGTTTTCCCTCGAGTCTTTCCCACGAGGCTTTCCCACGAGGCTTTCCCACAGGGCTGTCCCACGTGCACACGTGGTGGGAGTCGATCCTCGGCTTGAACGTCAAGGCAGTGCAGGGAAAACAGGTTCCTCTGGAATGGACTGACACATCTGGGGGACTCTTGGAATGGTGGCACGACCCTGGAGTTCCTCTCGCCTTTCCTGTGGAGAGCGCCTCCTCTTGAGATGCGACGGGAACGCCGGGAATTCTTTCCCTACGAAACAGGGAAAGGATCCCTCATCTCGAGCTAGGAGGCGGAAACGGGGCTCCCCTGGATGTGTGCGGACCCACGTGCTTAATCTCGAGTGGAGACGGGTAAGTCGGGGAACATCTTGAGTTGCAGCAAGGGTGTGAAGGACCCTTTGGAAGTTCCAGTGGTTAGACGTGATTGGCCTCGAGAAGACTCAGCGGAAATGGGCCTCATCTCGCCTGGAGGGCAAAACCTCCTGGATTTTCTCGAGTTGCGGCAGGTGCTCTCGACTTACGACGGGGACCTCAGGGACCCGCTCTGGTGGCCTCAGGAAAGGCCAGTCCCCATGCGAGTTCCTCGGGGGCGTCTCGGGATTCCTCTCCCGTCGATGCCGGGGCCTAAGACCTTGTGTGGAGTCGGGGCCGGAACCTGAGGATTCCTCTCCAGTGCTGACATGGATCTTGGGGTACTTCTGGAGTCTCCCCAGGGGAGTCAGTCCTCGTCTCGAATGCGGGCATGCACTTGCGCTTTCCTCGAGAGCGGTAGCAGCAGTGTCACGCAGTCCGCCGCGTGGATCAAAGGATCTATGGTTTTCCCTCGAGTCTTTCCCACGAGGCTTTCCCACGAGGCTTTCCCACAGGGCTGTCCCACGTGCACACGTGGTGGGAGTCGATCCTAGGCTTGAACGTCAAGGCAGTGCAGGGAAAACAGGTTCCTCTGGAATGGACTGACACATCTGGGGGACTCTTGGAATGGTGGCACGACCCTGGAGTTCCTCTCGCCTTTCCTGTGGAGAGTGCCTCCTCTTGAGATGCGACGGGAACGCCGGGAATTCTTTCCCTACGAAACAGGGAAAGGATCCCTCATCTCGAGCTAGGTGGCGGAAATGGGGCTCCCCTGGATGTGTGCGGGACCCACGTGCTTCCTCTCGAGTGGAGACGGGTATGTCGGGGAACTTCTTGAGTTGCAGCAATGGTGTGAAGGACCCTTTGGAAGTTCCAGTGGTTAGATGTGATTAGCCTCGAGAAGCCTCAGCGGAAATGAGCCTCATCTCGCCTGGAGGGCAAAACCTCCTGGATTTTCTCGAGTTGCGGCAGGTGCTCTCGACTTATGACGGGGACTTCAGGGACCCGCTCTGGTGGCCTCAGGAAAGGCCAGTCCCCATGCGAGTTCCTCGGGGGCTTCTCGGGATTCCTCTCCCGTCGATGCCGGGGCCTAAGACCTTGTGTGGCGTCGGGGGCGGAACCTGAGGATTCCTCTCCAGTGCTGACATGGATCTTGGGGTACTTCTGGAGTCCCCCCAGGGGAGTCAGTCCTCGTCTCGAATGCGGGCATGCACTTGCGCTTTCCTCCAGAGCGGTAGCAGCAGTGTCACGCAGTCCGCCGCGTGGATCAAAGGATCTATGGTTTTCCCACGAGTCTTTCCCACGAGGCTTTCCCACGAGGCTTTCCCACAGGGCTGTCCCACGTGCACACGTGGTGGGAGTCGATCCTCGGCTTGAACGTCAAGGCAGTGCAGGGAAAACAGGTTCCTCTGGAATGGACTGACACATCTGGGGGACTCTTGGAATGGTGGCACGACCCTGGAGTTCCTCTGGCCTTTCCTGTGGAGAGCGCCTCCTCTTGAGATGCGACGGGAACTCCGGGTATTCTTTCCCTACGAAACAGGGAAAGGATCCCTCATCTCGAGCTTGGAGGCGGAACCGGGGCTCCCCTGGATGTGTGCGGGACCCCACGTGCTTCCTCTCGAGTGGAGACGGGTGTGTCGGGGAACTTCTTGAGTTGCAGCAAGGGTGTGAAGGACCCTTTGGAAGTTCCAGTGGTTAGACGTGATTGGCCTCGAGAAGCCTCAGCGGAAATGGGCCTCATCTCGCCTGGAGGGCAAAACCTCCTGGATATTCTCGAGTTGCGGCAGGTGCTCTCGACTTACGACGGGGACCTCAGGGACCCGCTCTGGTGGCCTCAGGAAAGGCCAGTCCCCATGCGAGTTCCTCGGGGGCCTCTCGGGATTCCTCTCCCGTCGATGCCGGGGCCTAAGACCTTGTGTGGAGTCGGGGCCGGAACCTGAGGATTCCTCTCCAGTGCTGACATGGATCTTGGGGTAGTTCTGGAGTCTCCCCAGGGGAGTCAGTCCTCGTCTCGAATGCGGGCATGCACTTGCGCTTTCCTCCAGAGCGGTAGCAGCAGTGTCACGCAGTCCGCCGCGTGGATCAAAGGATCTATGGTTTTCCCTCGAGTCTTTCCCACGAGGCTTTCCCACGAGGCTTTCCCACAGGGCTGTCCCACGTGCACACGTGGTGGGAGTCGATCCTCGGCTTGAACGTCAAGGCAGTGCAGGGAAAACAGGTTCCTCTGGAATGGACTGACACATCTGGGGGACTCTTGGAATGGTGGCACGACCCTGGAGTTCCTCTCGCCTTTCCTGTGGAGAGCGCCTCCTCTTGAGATGCGACGGGAACGCCGGGAATTCTTTCCCTACGAAACAGGGAAAGGATCCCTCATCTCGAGCTAGGAGGCGGAAACGGGGCTCCCCTGGATGTGTGCGGGACCCACGTGCTTTCTCTCGAGTGGAGACGGGTATGTCGGGGAACTTCTTGAGTTGCAGCAAGGGTGTGAAGGACCCTTTGGAAGTTCCAGTGGTTAGATGTGATTAGCCTCGAGAAGCCTCAGCGGAAATGGGCCTCATCTCGCCTGGAGGGCAAAACCTCCTGGATTTTCTCGAGTTGCGGCAGGTGCTCTCGACTTACGACGGGGACCTCAGGGACCCGCTCTGGTGGCCTCAAGAAAGGCCAGTCCCCATGCGAGTTCCTCGAGGGCCTCTCGGGATTCCTCTGCCGTCGATGCCGGGGCCTAAGACCTTGTGTGGAGTCGGGGCCGGAACCTGAGGATTCCTCTCCAGTGCTGACATGGATCTTGGGGTACTTCTGGAGTCTCCCCAGGGGAGTCAGTCCTCGTCTCGAATGCGGGCATGCACTTGCGCTTTCCTCCAGAGCGGTAGCAGCAGTGTCACGCAGTCCGCCGCGTGGATCAAAGGATCTATGGTTTTCCCTCGAGTCTTTCCCACGAGGCTTTCCCACGAGGCTTTCCCACAGGGCTGTCCCACGTGCACACGTGGTGGGAGTCGATCCTCGGCTTGAACGTCAAGGCAGTGCAGGGAAAACAGGTTCCTCTGGAATGGACTGACACATCTGGGGGACTCTTGGAATGGTGTCACGACCCTGGAGTTCCTCTCGCCTTTCCTGTGGAGAGCGCCTCCTCTTGAGATGCGACAGGAACGCCGGGAATTCTTTCCCTACGAAACAGGGAAAGGATCCCTCATCTCGAGCTAGGAGGCGGAAACGGGGCTCCCCTGGATGTGTGCGGGACACCACGTGCTTCCTCTCGAGTGGAGACGGGTATGTCGGGGAACTTCTTGAGTTGCAGCAAGGGTGTGAAGGACCTTTTGGAAGTTCCAGTGGTTAGATGTGATTGGCCTCGAGAAGCCTCAGCGGAAATGGGCCTCATCTCGCCTGGAGGGCAAAACCTCCTGGATTTTCTCGAGTTGCGGCAGGTGCTCTCGACTTACGACGGGGACCTCAGGGACCCGCTCTGATGGCCTCAGGAAAGGCCAGTCCCCATGCGAGTTCCTCGGGGGCCTCTCGGGATTCCTCTCCCGTCGATGCCGGGGCCTAAGACCTTGTGTGGAGTCGGGGCCGGAACCTGAGGATTCCTCTCCAGTGCTGACATGGATCTTGGGGTACTTCTGGAGTCTCCCCAGGGGAGTCAGTCCTCGTCTCGAATTCGGGCATGCATTGCGCTTTCCTCCAGAGCGGTAGCAATAGTGTCACGCAGTCCGCCGCGTGGATCAAAGGATCTATGGTTTTCCCTCGAGTCTTTCCCACGAGGCTTTCCCACGAGGCTTTCCCACAGGGCTGTCCCACGTGCACACGTGGTGGGAGTCGATCCTCGGCTTGATCGTCAAGGCAGTGCAGGGAAAACAGGTTCCTCTGGAATGGACTGACACATCTGGGGGACTCTTGGAATGGTGGCACGACCCTGGAGTTCCTCTTGCCTTTCCTGTGGAGAGCGCCTCCTCTTGAGATGCGACGGGAACGCCGGGAATTCTTTCCCTACGAAACAGGGAAAGGATCCCTCATCTCGAGCTAGGAGGCTGAAACGGGGCTCCCCTGGATGTGTGCGGGACACCACGTGCTTCCTCTCGAGTGGAGACGGGTATGTCGGGGAACTTCTTGAGTTGCAGCAAGGGTGTGAAGGACCCTTTGGAAGTTCCAGTGGTTAGATGTGATTGGCCTCGAGAAGCCTCAGCGGAAATGGGCCTCATCTCGCCTGGAGGGCAAAACCTCCTGGATTTTCTCGAGTTGCGGCAGGTGCTCTCGACTTACGACGGGGACCTCAGGGATCCGCTCTGGTGGCCTCAGGAAAGGCCAGTCCCCATGCGAGTTCCTCGGGGGCCTCTCGGGATTCCTCTCCCGTCGATGCCGGGGCCTAAGACCTTGTGTGGAGTCGGGGCCGGAACCTGAGGATTCCTCTCCAGTGCTGACATGGATCTTGGGGTACGTCTGGAGTCACCCCAGGGGAGTCAGTCCGAGTCTCGAATGCGGGCATGCATTGCGCTTTCCTCCAGAGCGGTAGCAGCAGTGTCACGCAGTCCGCCGCGTGGATCAAAGGATCTATGGTTTTCCCTCGAGTCTTTCCCACGAGGCTTTCCCACGAGGCTTTCCCACAGGGCTGTCCCACGTGCACACGTGGTGGGAGTCGATCCTCGGCTTGAACGTCAAGGCAGTTCAGGGAAAACAGGTTCCTCTGGAATGGACTGACACATCTGGGGGACTCTTGGAATGGTGGCACGACCCTGGAGTTCCTCTCGCCTTTCCTGTGGAGAGCGCCTCCTCTTGAGATGCGACGGGAACGCCGGGAATTCTTTCCGTACGAAACAGGGAAAGGATCCCTCATCTCGAGGTAGGAGGCGGAAACGGGGCTCCCCTGGATGTGTGCGGGAACCCACGTGCTTCCTCTCGAGTGGAGACTGGTATGTCGGGGAACTTTTTCAGTTGCAGCAATGGTGTGAAGGACCCTTTGGAAGTTCCAGTGGTTAGATGTGATTGGCCTCGAGAAGCCTCAGCGGAAATGGGCCTCATCTCGCCTGGAGGGCAAAACCTCCTGGATTTTCTCGAGTTGCGGCAGGTGCTCTCGACTTACGACGGGGACCTCAGGGAACCGCTCTTGGCCTCAGGAAAGGCCAGTCCCCATGCGAGTTCCTCGGGGGCCTCTCGGGATTCTTCTCCCGTCGATGCCGGGGCCTAAGACCTTGTGTGGAGTCGGGTCGGAACCTGAGGATTCCTCTCCAGTGCTGACATGGATCTTGGGGTACTTCTGGAGTCTCCCCAGGGGAGTCAGTCCTCGTCTCGAATGCGGGCATGCATTGCGCTTTCCTCCAGAGCGGTAGCAGCAGTGTCACGCAGTCCGCCGCGTGGATCAAAGGATCTATGGTTTTCCCTCCAGTCTTTCCCACGAGGCTTTCCCACGAGGCTTTCCCACAGGGATGTCCCACGTGCACACGTGGTGGGAGTCGATCCTCGGCTTGAACGTCAAGGCAGTGCAGGGAAAACAGGTTCCTCTGGAATGGACTGACACATCTGGGGGACTCTTGGAATGGTGTCACGACCCTGGAGTTCCTCTCGCCTTTCCTGTGGAGAGCGCCTCCTCTTGAGATGCGACGGGAACGCCGGGAATTCTTTCCCTACGAAACAGGGAAAGGATCCCTCATCTCGAGCTAGGAGGCGGAAACGGGGCTTCCCTGGATGTGTGCGGGACCCCACGTGCTTCCTCTCGAGTGGAGACGGGTATGTCGTGGAACTTCTTTAGTTGCAGCAATGGTGTGAAGGACCCATTGGAAGTTCCAGTGGTTAGATGTGATTAGCCTCGAGAAGCCTCAGCGGAAATGGGCCTCATCTCGCCTGGAGGGCAAAACCTCCTGGATTTTCTCGATTTGCGGCAGGTGCTCTCGTCTTACGACGGGGACCTCAGGGACCCGCTCTGGTGGCCTCAGGAAAGGCCAGTCCCCATGCGAGTTCCTCGGGGGCCTCTCGGGATTCCTCTCCCGTCGATGCCGGGGCCTAAGACCTTGTGTGGAGTCGGGGCCGGAACCTGAGGATTCCTCTCCAGTGCTGACATGGATCTTGGGGTACTTCTGGAGTCTCCCCAGGGGAGTCAGTCCTCGTCTCGAATGCGGGCATGCACTTGCGCTTTCCTCCAGAGCGGTAGCAGCAGTGTCACGCAGTCCGCCGCGTGGATCAAAGGTTCTATGGTTTTCCCTCTAGTCTTTCCCACGAGGCTTTCCCACGAGGCTTTCCCACAGGGCTGTCCCACGTGCACACGTGGTGGGAGTCGATCCTCGGCTTGAATGTCAAGGCAGTGCAGGGAAAACAGGTTCCTCTGGAATGGACTGACACATCTGGGGGACTCTTGGAATGGTGGCACGACCCTGGAGTTCCTCTCGCCTTTCCTGTGGAGAGCGCCTCCTCTTGAGATGCGACGGGAACGCCGGGAATTCTTTCCCTACGAAACAGGGAAAGGATCCCTCATCTCGAGCTAGGAGGCGGAAACGGGGCTCCCCTGGATGTGTGCGGGACCCCACGTGCTTCCTCTCGAGTGGAGACGGGTATGTCGGGGAGCTTCTTGAGTTGCAGCAATGGTGTGAAGGACCCATTGGAAGTTCCAGTGGTTAGATATGATTAGCCTCGAGAAGCCTCAGCGGAAATGGGCCTCATCTCGCCTGGAGGGCAAAACCTCCTGGATTTTCTCGATTTGCGGCAGGTGCTCTCGTCTTACGACGGGGACCTCAGGGACACGCTCTGGTGGCCTCAGGAAAGGCCAGTCCCCATGCGAGTTCCTCGGGGGCCTCTCGGGATTCCTCTCCCGTCGATGCCGGGGCCTAAGACCTTGTGTGGAGTCGGGGCCGGAACCTGAGGATTCCTCTCCAGTGCTGACATGGATCTTGGGGTACTTCTGGAGTCTCCCCAGGGGAGTCAGTCCTCGTCTCGAATGCGGGCATGCACTTGCGCTTTCCTCCAGAGCGGTAGCAGCAGTGTCACGCAGTCCTCCGCGTGGATCAAAGGATCTATGGTTTTCCCTCGAGTCTTTCCCACGAGGCTTTCCCACGAGGCTTTCCCACAGGGCTGTCCCACGTGCACACGTGGTGGGAGTCGATCCTCGGCTTGAACGTCAAGGCAGTGCAGGGAAAACAGGTTCCTCTGGAATGGACTGACACATCTGGGGGACTCTTGGAATGGTGGCACGACCCTGGAGTTCCTCTCGCCTTTCCTGTGGAGAGCGCCTCCTCTTGAGATGCGACGGGAACGCCGGGAATTCTTTCCCTACGAAACAGGGAAAGGATCCCTCATCTCGAGCTAGGAGGCGGAAACGGGCCTCCCCTGGATGTGTGCGGGACCCACGTGCTTCCTCTCGAGTGGAGACGGGTATGTCGGGGAACTTCTTGAGTTGCAGCAAGGGTGTGAAGGACCCTTTGGAAGTTCCAGTGATTAGACGTGATTGGCCTCGAGAAGGCTCAGCGGAAATGGGCCTCATCTCGCCTGGAGGGCAAAACCTCCTGGATTTTCTCGAATTACGGCAGGTGCTCTCGACTTACGACGGGGACCTCAGGGACCCGCTCTGGTGGCCTCAGGAAAGGCCAGTCCCCATGCGAGTTCCTCGGGGGCCTCTCGGGATTCCTCTGCCGTCGATGCCGGGGCCTAAGACCTTGTGTGGAGTCGGGGCCGGAACCTGAGGATTCCTCTCCAGTGCTGACATGGATCTTGGGGTACTTCTGGAGTCTCCCCAGGGGAGTCAGTCCTCGTCTCGAATGCGGGCATGCACTTGCGCTTTCCTCCAGAGCGGTAGCAGCAGTGTCACGCAGTCCGCCGCGTGGATCAAAGGATCTATGGTTTTCCCTCGAGTCTTTCCCACGAGGCTTTCCCACGAGGCTTTCCCACAGGGCTGTCCCACGTGCACACGTGGTGGGAGTCGATCCTCGGCTTGAACCTCAAGGCAGTGCAGGGAAAACAGGTTCCTCTGGAATGGACTGACACATCTGGGGGACTCTTGGAATGGTGGCATGACCCTGGAGTTCCTCTCGCCTTTCCTGTGGAGAGCGCCTCCTCTTGAGATGCGACGGGAACGCCGGGAATTCTTTCCCTACGAAACAGGGAAAGGATCCCTCATCTCGAGGTAGGAGGCGGAAACGGGGCTCCCCTGGATGTGTGCGGACCCACGTGCTTAATCTCGAGTGGAGACGGGTATGTCGGGGAACTTCTTGAGTTGCAGCAAGGGTGTGAAGGACCCTTTGGAAGTTCCAGTGGTTAGACGTGATTGGCCTCGAGAAGACTCAGCGGAAATGGGCCTCATCTTGCCTGGAGGGCAAAACCTCCTGGATTTTCTCGAGTTGCGGCAGGTGCTCTCGACGTATGATGGGGACTTCAGGGACCCGCTCTGGTGGCCTCAGGAAAGGCCAGTCCCCATGCGAGTTCCTCGGGGGCCTCTCGGGATTCCTCTCCCGTCGATGCCGGGGCCTAAGACCTTGTGTGGAGTCGGGGGCGGAACCTGAGGATTCCTCTCCAGTGCTGACATGGATCTTGGGGTACTTCTGGAGTCTCCCCAGGGGAGTCAGTCCTCGTCTCGAATGCGGGCATGCACTTGCGCTTTCCTCCAGAGCGGTAGCAGCAGTGTCACGCAGTCCGCCGCGTGGATCAAAGGATCTATGGTTTTCCCACGAGTCTTTCCCACGAGGCTTTCCCACGAGGCTTTCCCACAGGGCTGTCCCACGTGCACACGTGGTTGGAGTCGATCCTCGGCTTGAACGTCAAGGCAGTGCAGGGAAAACAGGTTCCTCTGGAATGGACTGACACATCTGGGGGACTCTTGGAATGGTGGCACGACCCTGGAGTTCCTCTCGCCTTTCCTGTGGAGAGCGCCTCCTCTTGAGATGCGACGGGAAGGCCGGGAATTCTTTCCCTACGAAACAGGGAAAGGATCCCTCATCTCGAGCTAGGAGGCGGAAACGGGGCTCCCCTGGATGTGTGCGGGACCCACGTGCTTCCTCTCGAGTGGAGACGGGTATGTCGGGGAACTTCTAAGGTTGCAGCAAGGGTGTGAAGGACCCTTTGGAAGTTCCAGTGGTTAGACGTGATTGGCCTCGAGAAGCCTCAGCGGAAATGAGCCTCATCTCGCCTGGAGGGCAAAACCTCCTGGATTTTCTCGAGTTGCGGCAGGTGCTCTCGACTTATGACGGGGACTTCAGGGACCCGCTCTGGTGGCCTCAGGAAAGGCCAGTCCCCATGCGAGTTCCTCGGGGGCTTCTCGGGATTCCTCTCCCGTCGATGCCGGGGCCTAAGACCTTGTGTGGCGTCGGGGGCGGAACCTGAGGATTCCTCTCCAGTGCTGACATGGATCTTGGGGTACTTCTGGAGTCCCCCCAGGGGAGTCAGTCCTCGTCTCGAATGCGGGCATGCACTTGCGCTTTCCTCCAGAGCGGTAGCAGCAGTGTCACGCAGTCCGCCGCGTGGATCAAAGGATCTATGGTTTTCCCACGAGTCTTTCCCACGAGGCTTTCCCACGAGGCTTTCCCACAGGGCTGTCCCACGTGCACACGTGGTGGGAGTCGATCCTCGGCTTGAACGTCAAGGCAGTGCAGGGAAAACAGGTTCCTCTGGAATGGACTGACACATCTGGGGGACTCTTGGAATGGTGGCACGACCCTGGAGTTCCTCTGGCCTTTCCTGTGGAGAGCGCCTCCTCTTGAGATGCGACGGGAACTCCGGGTATTCTTTCCCTACGAAACAGGGAAAGGATCCCTCATCTCGAGCTTGGAGGCGGAACCGGGGCTCCCCTGGATGTGTGCGGGACCCCACGTGCTTCCTCTCGAGTGGAGACGGGTATGTCGGGGAACTTCTTGAGTTGCAGCAAGGGTGTGAAGGACCCTTTGGAAGTTCCAGTGGTTAGACGTGATTGGCCTCGAGAAGCCTCAGCGGAAATGGGCCTCATCTCGCCTGGAGGGCAAAACCTCCTGGATATTCTCGAGTTGCGGCAGGTGCTCTCGACTTACGACGGGGACCTCAGGGACCCGCTCTGGTGGCCTCAGGAAAGGCCAGTCCCCATGCGAGTTCCTCGGGGGCCTCTCGGGATTCCTCTCCCGTCGATGCCGGGGCCTAAGACCTTGTGTGGAGTCGGGGCCGGAACCTGAGGATTCCTCTCCAGTGCTGACATGGATCTTGGGGTAGTTCTGGAGTCTCCCCAGGGGAGTCAGTCCTCGTCTCGAATGCGGGCATGCACTTGCGCTTTCCTCCAGAGCGGTAGCAGCAGTGTCACGCAGTCCGCCGCGTGGATCAAAGGATCTATGGTTTTCCCTCGAGTCTTTCCCACGAGGCTTTCCCACGAGGCTTTCCCACAGGGCTGTCCCACGTGCACACGTGGTGGGAGTCGATCCTCGGCTTGAACGTCAAGGCAGTGCAGGGAAAACAGGTTCCTCTGGAATGGACTGACACATCTGGGGGACTCTTGGAATGGTGGCACGACCCTGGAGTTCCTCTCGCCTTTCCTGTGGAGAGCGCCTCCTCTTGAGATGCGACGGGAACGCCGGGAATTCTTTCCCTACGAAACAGGGAAAGGATCCCTCATCTCGAGCTAGGAGGCGGAAACGGGGCTCCCCTGGATGTGTGCGGGACCCACGTGCTTTCTCTCGAGTGGAGACGGGTATGTCGGGGAACTTCTTGAGTTGCAGCAAGGGTGTGAAGGACCCTTTGGAAGTTCCAGTGGTTAGATGTGATTAGCCTCGAGAAGCCTCAGCGGAAATGGGCCTCATCTCGCCTGGAGGGCAAAACCTCCTGGATTTTCTCGAGTTGCGGCAGGTGCTCTCGACTTACGACGGGGACCTCAGGGACCCGCTCTGGTGGCCTCAAGAAAGGCCAGTCCCCATGCGAGTTCCTCGAGGGCCTCTCGGGATTCCTCTGCCGTCGATGCCGGGGCCTAAGACCTTGTGTGGAGTCGGGGCCGGAACCTGAGGATTCCTCTCCAGTGCTGACATGGATCTTGGGGTACTTCTGGAGTCTCCCCAGGGGAGTCAGTCCTCGTCTCGAATGCGGGCATGCACTTGCGCTTTCCTCCAGAGCGGTAGCAGCAGTGTCACGCAGTCCGCCGCGTGGATCAAAGGATCTATGGTTTTCCCTCGAGTCTTTCCCACGAGGCTTTCCCACGAGGCTTTCCCACAGGGCTGTCCCACGTGCACACGTGGTGGGAGTCGATCCTCGGCTTGAACGTCAAGGCAGTGCAGGGAAAACAGGTTCCTCTGGAATGGACTGACACATCTGGGGGACTCTTGGAATGGTGTCACGACCCTGGAGTTCCTCTCGCCTTTCCTGTGGAGAGCGCCTCCTCTTGAGATGCGACAGGAACGCCGGGAATTCTTTCCCTACGAAACAGGGAAAGGATCCCTCATCTCGAGCTAGGAGGCGGAAACGGGGCTCCCCTGGATGTGTGCGGGACACCACGTGCTTCCTCTCGAGTGGAGACGGGTATGTCGGGGAACTTCTTGAGTTGCAGCAAGGGTGTGAAGGACCCTTTGGAAGTTCCAGTGGTTAGATGTGATTGGCCTCGAGAAGCCTCAGCGGAAATGGGCCTCATCTCGCCTGGAGGGCAAAACCTCCTGGATTTTCTCGAGTTGCGGCAGGTGCTCTCGACTTACGACGGGGACCTCAGGGACCCGCTCTGATGGCCTCAGGAAAGGCCAGTCCCCATGCGAGTTCCTCGGGGGCCTCTCGGGATTCCTCTCCCGTCGATGCCGGGGCCTAAGACCTTGTGTGGAGTCGGGGCCGGAACCTGAGGATTCCTCTCCAGTGCTGACATGGATCTTGGGGTACTTCTGGAGTCTCCCCAGGGGAGTCAGTCCTCGTCTCGAATTCGGGCATGCATTGCGCTTTCCTCCAGAGCGGTAGCAATAGTGTCACGCAGTCCGCCGCGTGGATCAAAGGATCTATGGTTTTCCCTCGAGTCTTTCCCACGAGGCTTTCCCACGAGGCTTTCCCACAGGGCTGTCCCACGTGCACACGTGGTGGGAGTCGATCCTCGGCTTGATCGTCAAGGCAGTGCAGGGAAAACAGGTTCCTCTGGAATGGACTGACACATCTGGGGGACTCTTGGAATGGTGGCACGACCCTGGAGTTCCTCTTGCCTTTCCTGTGGAGAGCGCCTCCTCTTGAGATGCGACGGGAACGCCGGGAATTCTTTCCCTACGAAACAGGGAAAGGATCCCTCATCTCGAGCTAGGAGGCTGAAACGGGGCTCCCCTGGATGTGTGCGGGACACCACGTGCTTCCTCTCGAGTGGAGACGGGTATGTCGGGGAACTTCTTGAGTTGCAGCAAGGGTGTGAAGGACCCTTTGGAAGTTCCAGTGGTTAGATGTGATTGGCCTCGAGAAGCCTCAGCGGAAATGGGCCTCATCTCGCCTGGAGGGCAAAACCTCCTGGATTTTCCCGAGTTGCGGCAGGTGCTCTCGACTTACGACGGGGACCTCAGGGATCCGCTCTGGTGGCCTCAGGAAAGGCCAGTCCCCATGCGAGTTCCTCGGGGGCCTCTCGGGATTCCTCTCCCGTCGATGCCGGGGCCTAAGACCTTGTGTGGAGTCGGGGCCGGAACCTGAGGATTCCTCTCCAGTGCTGACATGGATCTTGGGGTACGTCTGGAGTCACCCCAGGGGAGTCAGTCCGAGTCTCGAATGCGGGCATGCATTGCGCTTTCCTCCAGAGCGGTAGCAGCAGTGTCACGCAGTCCGCCGCGTGGATCAAAGGATCTATGGTTTTCCCTCGAGTCTTTCCCACGAGGCTTTCCCACGAGGCTTTCCCACAGGGCTGTCCCACGTGCACACGTGGTGGGAGTCGATCCTCGGCTTGAACGTCAAGGCAGTGCAGGGAAAACAGGTTCCTCTGGAATGGACTGACACATCTGGGGGACTCTTGGAATGGTGTCACGACCCTGGAGTTCCTCTCGCCTTTCCTGTGGAGAGCGCCTCCTCTTGAGATGCGACGGGAACGCCGGGAATTCTTTCCGTACGAAACAGGGAAAGGATCCCTCATCTCGAGGTAGGAGGCGGAAACGGGGCTCCCCTGGATGTGTGCGGGAACCCACGTGCTTCCTCTCGAGTGGAGACTGGTATGTCGGGGAACTTCTTGAGTTGCAGCAATGGTGTGAAGGACCCTTTGGAAGTTCCAGTGGTTAGATGTGATTGGCCTCGAGAAGCCTCAGCGGAAATGGGCCTCATCTCGCCTGGAGGGCAAAACCTCCTGGATTTTCTCGAGTTGCGGCAGGTGCTCTCGACTTACGACGGGGACCTCAGGGAACCGCTCTTGGCCTCAGGAAAGGCCAGTCCCCATGCGAGTTCCTCGGGGGCCTCTCGGGATTCTTCTCCCGTCGATGCCGGGGCCTAAGACCTTGTGTGGAGTCGGGTCGGAACCTGAGGATTCCTCTCCAGTGCTGACATGGATCTTGGGGTACTTCTGGAGTCTCCCCAGGGGAGTCAGTCCTCGTCTCGAATGCGGGCATGCATTGCGCTTTCCTCCAGAGCGGTAGCAGCAGTGTCACGCAGTCCGCCGCGTGGATCAAAGGATCTATGGTTTTCCCTCGAGTCTTTCCCACGAGGCTTTCCCACGAGGCTTTCCCACAGGGATGTCCCACGTGCACACGTGGTGGGAGTCGATCCTCGGCTTGAACGTCAAGGCAGTGCAGGGAAAACAGGTTCCTCTGGAATGGACTGACACATCTGGGGGACTCTTGGAATGGTGTCACGACCCTGGAGTTCCTCTCGCCTTTCCTGTGGACAGCGCCTCCTCTTGAGATGCGACGGGAACGCCGGGAATTCTTTCCCTACGAAACAGGGAAAGGATCCCTCATCTCGAGCTAGGAGGCGGAAACGGGGCTTCCCTGGATGTGTGCGGGACCCCACGTGCTTCCTCTCGAGTGGAGACGGGTATGTCGTGGAACTTCTTTAGTTGCAGCAATGGTGTGAAGGACCCATTGGAAGTTCCAGTGGTTAGATGTGATTAGCCTCGAGAAGCCTCAGCGGAAATGGGCCTCATCTCGCCTGGAGGGCAAAACCTCCTGGATTTTCTCGATTTGCGGCAGGTGCTCTCGTCTTACGACGGGGACCTCAGGGACCCGCTCTGGTGGCCTCAGGAAAGGCCAGTCCCCATGCGAGTTCCTCGGGGGCCTCTCGGGATTCCTCTCCCGTCGATGCCGGGGCCTAAGACCTTGTGTGGAGTCGGGGCCGGAACCTGAGGATTCCTCTCCAGTGCTGACATGGATCTTGGGGTACTTCTGGAGTCTCCCCAGGGGAGTCAGTCCTCGTCTCGAATGCGGGCATGCACTTGCGCTTTCCTCCAGAGCGGTAGCAGCAGTGTCACGCAGTCCGCCGCGTGGATCAAAGGTTCTATGGTTTTCCCTCTAGTCTTTCCCACGAGGCTTTCCCACGAGGCTTTCCCACAGGGCTGTCCCACGTGCACACGTGGTGGGAGTCGATCCTCGGCTTGAATGTCAAGGCAGTGCAGGGAAAACAGGTTCCTCTGGAATGGACTGACACATCTGGGGGACTCTTGGAATGGTGGCACGACCCTGGAGTTCCTCTCGCCTTTCCTGTGGAGAGCGCCTCCTCTTGAGATGCGACGGGAACGCCGGGAATTCTTTCCCTACGAAACAGGGAAAGGATCCCTCATCTCGAGCTAGGAGGCGGAAACGGGGCTCCCCTGGATGTGTGCGGGACCCCACGTGCTTCCTCTCGAGTGGAGACGGGTATGTCGGGGAGCTTCTTGAGTTGCAGCAATGGTGTGAAGGACCCATTGGAAGTTCCAGTGGTTAGATATGATTAGCCTCGAGAAGCCTCAGCGGAAATGGGCCTCATCTCGCCTGGAGGGCAAAACCTCCTGGATTTTCTCGATTTGCGGCAGGTGCTCTCGTCTTACGACGGGGACCTCAGGGACACGCTCTGGTGGCCTCAGGAAAGGCCAGTCCCCATGCGAGTTCCTCGGGGGCCTCTCGGGATTCCTCTCCCGTCGATGCCGGGGCCTAAGACCTTGTGTGGAGTCGGGGCCGGAACCTGAGGATTCCTCTCCAGTGCTGACATGGATCTTGGGGTACTTCTGGAGTCTCCCCAGGGGAGTCAGTCCTCGTCTCGAATGCGGGCATGCACTTGCGCTTTCCTCCAGAGCGGTAGCAGCAGTGTCACGCAGTCCTCCGCGTGGATCAAAGGATCTATGGTTTTCCCTCGAGTCTTTCCCACGAGGCTTTCCCACGAGGCTTTCCCACAGGGCTGTCCCACGTGCACACGTGGTGGGAGTCGATCCTCGGCTTGAACGTCAAGGCAGTGCAGGGAAAACAGGTTCCTCTGGAATGGACTGACACATCTGGGGGACTCTTGGAATGGTGGCACGACCCTGGAGTTCCTCTCGCCTTTCCTGTGGAGAGCGCCTCCTCTTGAGATGCGACGGGAACGCCGGGAATTCTTTCCCTACGAAACAGGGAAAGGATCCCTCATCTCGAGCTAGGAGGCGGAAACGGGCCTCCCCTGGATGTGTGCGGGACCCACGTGCTTCCTCTCGAGTGGAGACGGGTATGTCGGGGAACTTCTTGAGTTGCAGCAAGGGTGTGAAGGACCCTTTGGAAGTTCCAGTGATTAGACGTGATTGGCCTCGAGAAGGCTCAGCGGAAATGGGCCTCATCTCGCCTGGAGGGCAAAACCTCCTGGATTTTCTCGAGTTACGGCAGGTGCTCTCGACTTACGACGGGGACCTCAGGGACCCGCTCTGGTGGCCTCAGGAAAGGCCAGTCCCCATGCGAGTTCCTCGGGGGCCTCTCGGGATTCCTCTGCCGTCGATGCCGGGGCCTAAGACCTTGTGTGGAGTCGGGGCCGGAACCTGAGGATTCCTCTCCAGTGCTGACATGGATCTTGGGGTACTTCTGGAGTCTCCCCAGGGGAGTCAGTCCTCGTCTCGAATGCGGGCATGCACTTGCGCTTTCCTCCAGAGCGGTAGCAGCAGTGTCACGCAGTCCGCCGCGTGGATCAAAGGATCTATGGTTTTCCCTCGAGTATTTCCCACGAGGCTTTCCCACGAGGCTTTCCCACAGGGCTGTCCCACGTGCACACGTGGTGGGAGTCGATCCTCGGCTTGAACGTCAAGGCAGTGCAGGGAAAACAGGTTCCTCTGGAATGGACTGACACATCTGGGGGACTCTTGGAATGGTGGCATGACCCTGGAGTTCCTCTCGCCTTTCCTGTGGAGAGCGCCTCCTCTTGAGATGCGACGGGAACGCCGGGAATTCTTTCCCTACGAAACAGGGAAAGGATCCCTCATCTCGAGGTAGGAGGCGGAAACGGGGCTCCCCTGGATGTGTGCGGACCCACGTGCTTAATCTCGAGTGGAGACGGGTATGTCGGGGAACTTCTTGAGTTGCAGCAAGGGTGTGAAGGACCCTTTGGAAGTTCCAGTGGTTAGACGTGATTGGCCTCGAGAAGACTCAGCGGAAATGGGCCTCATCTTGCCTGGAGGGCAAAACCTCCTGGATTTTCTCGAGTTGCGGCAGGTGCTCTCGACGTATGATGGGGACTTCAGGGACCCGCTCTGGTGGCCTCAGGAAAGGCCAGTCCCCATGCGAGTTCCTCGGGGGCCTCTCGGGATTCCTCTCCCGTCGATGCCGGGGCCTAAGACCTTGTGTGGAGTCGGGGGCGGAACCTGAGGATTCCTCTCCAGTGCTGACATGGATCTTGGGGTACTTCTGGAGTCTCCCCAGGGGAGTCAGTCCTCGTCTCGAATGCGGGCATGCACTTGCGCTTTCCTCCAGAGCGGTAGCAGCAGTGTCACGCAGTCCGCCGCGTGGATCAAAGGATCTATGGTTTTCCCACGAGTCTTTCCCACGAGGCTTTCCCACGAGGCTTTCCCACAGGGCTGTCCCACGTGCACACGTGGTGGGAGTCGATCCTCGGCTTGAACGTCAAGGCAGTGCAGGGAAAACAGGTTCCTCTGGAATGGACTGACACATCTGGGGGACTCTTGGAATGGTGGCACGACCCTGGAGTTCCTCTCGCCTTTCCTGTGGAGAGCGCCTCCTCTTGAGATGCGACGGGAACGCCGGGAATTCTTTCCCTACGAAACAGGGAAAGGATCCCTCATCTCGAGCTTGGAGGCGGAAACGGGGCTCCCCTGGATGTGTGCGGGACACCACGTGCTTCCTCTCGAGTGGAGACGGGTATGTCGGGGAACTTCTTGAGTTGCAGCAAGGGTGTGAAGGACCCTTTGGAAGTTCCAGAGGTTAGACGTGATTGGCCTTGAGAAGCCTCAGCGGAAATGGGCCTCATCTCGCCTGGAGGGCAAAACCTCCTGGATATTCTCGAGTTGCGGCAGGTGCTCTCGACTTACGACGGGGACCTCAGGGACCCGCTCTGGTGGCCTCAGGAAAGGCCAGTCCCCATGCGAGTTCCTCGGGGGCCTCTCGGGATTCCTCTCCCGTCGATGCCGGGGCCTAAGACCTTGTGTGGAGTCGGGGCCGGAACCTGAGGATTCCTCTCCAGTGCTGACATGGATCTTGGGGTACTTCTGGAGTCTCCCCAGGGGAGTCAGTCCTCGTCTCGAATGCGGGCATGCACTTGCGCTTTCCTCCAGAGCGGTAGCAGCAGTGTCACGCAGTCCGCCGCGTGGATCAAAGGATCTATGGTTTTCCCTCGAGTCTTTCCCACGAGGCTTTCCCACGAGGCTTTCCCACAGGGCTGTCCCACGTGCACACGTGGTGGGAGTCGATCCTCGGCTTGAACGTCAAGGCAGTGCAGGGAAAACAGGTTCTTCTGGAATGGACTGACACATCTGGGGGACTCTTGGAATGGTGGCACGACCCTGGAGTTCCTCTCGCCTTTCCTGTGGAGAGCGCCTCCTCTTGAGATGCGACGGGAACGCCGGGAATTTTTTCCCTACGAAACAGGGAAAGGATCCCTCATCTCGAGCTAGGAGGCGGAAACGGGGCTCCCCTGGATGTGTGCGGGACCCACGTGCTTCCTCTCGAGTGGAGACGGGTATGTCGGGGAACTTCTTGAGTTGCAGCAAGGGTGTGAAGGACCCTTTGGAAGTTCCAGTGGTTAGACGTGATTAGCCTCGAGAAGCCTCAGCGGAAATGGGCCTCATCTCGCCTGGAGGGCAAAACCTCCTGGATTTTCTCGAGTTGCGGCAGGTGCTCTCGACGTATGATGGGGACTTCAGGGACCCGCTCTGGTGGCCTCAGGAAAGGCCAGTCCCCATGCGAGTTCCTCGGGGGCCTCTCGGGATTCCTCTCCCGTCGATGCCGGGGCCTAAGACCTTGTGTGGAGTCGGGGGCGGAACCTGAGGATTCCTCTCCAGTGCTGACATGGATCTTGGGGTACTTCTGGAGTCTCCCCAGGGGAGTCAGTCCTCGTCTCGAATGCGGGCATGCACTTGCGCTTTCCTCCAGAGCGGTAGCAGCAGTGTCACGCAGTCCGCCGCGTGGATCAAAGGATCTATGGTTTTCCCACGAGTCTTTCCCACGAGGCTTTCCCACGAGGCTTTCCCACAGGGCTGTCCCACGTGCACACGTGGTGGGAGTCGATCCTCGGCTTGAACGTCAAGGCAGTGCAGGGAAAACAGGTTCCTCTGGAATGGACTGACACATCTGGGGGACTCTTGGAATGGTGGCACGACCCTGGAGTTCCTCTCGCCTTTCCTGTGGAGAGCGCCTCCTCTTGAGATGCGACGGGAACGCCGGGAATTCTTTCCCTACGAAACAGGGAAAGGATCCCTCATCTCGAGCTTGGAGGCGGAAACGGGGCTCCCCTGGATGTGTGCGGGACACCACGTGCTTCCTCTCGAGTGGAGACGGGTATGTCGGGGAACTTCTTGAGTTGCAGCAAGGGTGTGAAGGACCCTTTGGAAGTTCCAGAGGTTAGACGTGATTGGCCTTGAGAAGCCTCAGCGGAAATGGGCCTCATCTCGCCTGGAGGGCAAAACCTCCTGGATATTCTCGAGTTGCGGCAGGTGCTCTCGACTTACGACGGGGACCTCAGGGACCCGCTCTGGTGGCCTCAGGAAAGGCCAGTCCCCATGCGAGTTCCTCGGGGGCCTCTCGAGATTCCTCTCCCGTCGATGCCGGGGCCTAAGACCTTGTGTAGAGTCGGGGCCGGAACCTGAGGATTCCTCTCCAGTGCTGACATGGATCTTGGGGTACTTCTGGAGTCTCCCCAGGGGAGTCAGTCCTCGTCTCGAATGCGGGCATGCACTTGCGCTTTCCTCCAGAGCGGTAGCAGCAGTGTCACGCAGTCCGCCGCGTGGATCAAAGGATCTATGGTTTTCCCTCGAATCTTTCCCACGAGGCTTTCCCACGAGGCTTTCCCACAGGGCTGTCCCACGTGCACACGTGGTGGGAGTCGATCCTCGGCTTGAACGTCAAGGCAGTGCAGGGAAAACAGGTTCTTCTGGAATGGACTGACACATCTGGGGGACTCTTGGAATGGTGGCACGACCCTGGAGTTCCTCTCGCCTTTCCTGTGGAGAGCGCCTCCTCTTGAGATGCGACGGGAACGCCGGGAATTTTTTCCCTACGAAACAGGGAAAGGATCCCTCATCTCGAGCTAGGAGGCGGAAACGGGGCTCCCCTGGATGTGTGCGGGACCCACGTGCTTCCTCTCGAGTGGAGACGGGTATGTCGGGGAACTTCTTGAGTTGCAGCAAGGGTGTGAAGGACCCTTTGGAAGTTCCAGTGGTTAGACGTGATTAGCCTCGAGAAGCCTCAGCGGAAATGGGCCTCATCTCGCCTGGAGGGCAAAACCGCCTGGATTTTCTCGAGTTGCGGCAGGTGCTCTCGACTTACGACGGGGACCTCAGGGACCCGCTCTGGTGGCCTCAGGAAAGGCCAGTCCCCATGCGAGTTCCTCGGGGGCCACTCGGGATTCCTCTCCTGTCGATGCCGGGGCCTAAGACCTTGTGTGGAGTCGGGGCCGGAACCTGAGGATTCCTCTCCAGTGCTGACATGGATCTTGGGGTACTTCTGGAGTCTCCCCAGGGGAGTCAGTCCTCGTCTCGAATGCGGGCATGCACTTGCGCTTTCCTCCAGAGCGGTAGCAGCAGTTTCACGCAGTCCGCCGCGAGGATTAAAGGATCTATGGTTTTCCCTCGAGTCTTTCCCACGAGGCATTCCCACGAGGCTTTCCCACAGGGCTGTCCCACGTGCACACGTGGTGGGAGTCGATCCTCGGCTTGAACGTCAAGGCAGTTCAGGGAAAACAGATTCCTCTGGAATGGACTGACACATCTGGGGGACTCTTGGAATGGTGGCACGACCCTGGAGTTCCTCTCGCCTTTCCTGTGGAGAGCGCCTCCTCTTGAGATTCGACGGGAACGCCGGGAATTCTTTCCCTACGAAACAGGGAAAGGATCCCACATCTCGAGCTAGGAGGCGGAAACGGGGCTCCCCTGGATGTGTGCGGGACACCACGTGCTTCCTCTCGAGTGGAGACGGGTATGTCGGGGAACTTCTTGAGTTGCAGCAATGGTGTGAAGGACCCTTTGGAAGTTCCAGTGGTTAGATGTGATTGGCCTCGAGAAGCCTCAGCGGAAATGGACCTCATCTCGCCTGGATGGCAAAACCTCCTGGATTTTCTCGAGTTGCGGCAGGTGCTCTCGACTTACGACGGGGACCTCAGGGACCCGCTCTGGTGGCCTCAGGAACGGCCAGTCCCCATGCAAGTTCCTCGGGGGCCTCTCGGGATTCCTCTCCCGTCGATGCTGGGGCCTAAGACCTTGTGTGGAGTCGGGGCCGGAACCTGAGGATTCCTCTTCAGTGCTGACATGGATCTTGGGGTACTTCTGGAGTCTCCCCAGGGGAGTCAGTCCTCGTCTCGAATGCGGGCATGCACTTGCGCTTTCCTCCAGAGCGGTAGCAGCAGTGTCACGCAGTCCGCCGCGTGGATCAAAGGATCTATGGATTTCGCTCGAGTCTTTCCCACGAGGCTTTCCCACGAGGCTTTCCCACAGGGCTGTCCCACGTGCACACGTGGTGGGAGTTGATCCTCGGCTTGAACGTCAAGGCAGTGCAGGGAAAACAGGTTCCTCTGGAATGGACTGACACATCTGGGGGACTCTTGGAATGGTGGCACGACCCTGGAGTTCCTCTCGCCTTTCCTGTGGAGAGCGCCTCCTCTTGAGATGCGACGGGAACGCCGGGAATTCTTTCCCTACGAAACAGGGAAAGGATCCCTCATGGCGAACTAGGAGGCGGAAACGGGGCTCCCCTGGATGTGTGCGGGACCCCACGTGCTTCCTCTCGAGTGGAGACGGGTATGTCAGGGAACTTCTTGAGTTGCAGCAATGGTGTGAAGGACCCTTTGGAAGTTCCAGTGGTTAGATGTGATTGGCCTCGAGAAGCCTCAGCGGAAATGGGCCTCATCTCGCCTGGAGGGCAAAACCTCCTGGATTTTCTCGAGTTGCGGCAGGTGCTCTCGACTTACGACGGGGACCTCAGGGACCCGCTCTGGTGGCCTCAGGAAAGGCCAGTCCCCATGCGAGTTCCTCGGGGGCCTCTCGGGATTCCTCTCCCGTCGATGCCGGGGCCTAAGACCTTGTGTGGAGTCGGGGCCGGAACCTGAGGTTTCCTCTCCAGTGCTGACATGGATCTTGGGGTACTTCTGGAGTCTCCCCAGGGGAGTCAGTCCTCGTCTCGAATGCGGGCATGCACTTGCGGTTCCTCCAGAGCGGTAGCAGCAGTGTCACGCAGTCCTCCGCGTGGATCAAAGGATCTATGGTTTTCCCTCGAGTCTTTCCCACGAGGCTTTCCCACGAGGCTTTCCCACAGGGCTGTCCCACGTGCACACGTGGTGGGAATCGATCCTCGGCTTGAACGTCAAGGCAGTGCAGGGAAAACAGGTTCCTCTGGAATGGACTGACACATCTGGGGGACTCTTGGAATGGTGGCATGACCCTGGAGTTCCTCTCGCCTTTCCTGTGGAGAGCGCCTCCTCTTGAGATGCGACGGGAACGCCGGGAATTCTTTCCCTACGAAACAGGGAAAGGATCCCTCATCTCGAGGTAGGAGGCGGAAACGGGGCTCCCCTGGATGTGTGCGGACCCACGTGCTTAATCTCGAGTGGAGACGGGTATGTCGGGGAACTTCTTGAGTTGCAGCAAGGGTGTGAAGGACCCTTTGGAAGTTCCAGTGGTTAGACGTGATTGGCCTCGAGAAGACTCAGCGGAAATGGGCCTCATCTCGCCTAGAGGGCAAAACCTCCTGGATTTTCTCGAGTTGCGGCAGGTGCTCTCGACTTACGACGGGGACCTCAGGGACCCGCTCTGGTGGCCTCAGGAAAGGCCAGTCCCCATGCGAGTTCCTCGGGGGCCTCTCGGGATTCCTCTCCCGTCGATGCCGGGGCCTAAGACCTTGTGTGGAGTCGGGGCCGGAACCTGAGGTTTCCTCTCCAGTGCTGACATGGATCTTGGGGTACTTCTGGAGTCTCCCCAGGGGAGTCAGTC
This sequence comes from Ovis canadensis, assembly GCF_042477335.2. NCBI lineage: Eukaryota > Metazoa > Chordata > Mammalia > Artiodactyla > Bovidae > Ovis > Ovis canadensis. Next base: position 9,660,215 of record NC_091252.1, read on the forward strand.
CTCGTCTCGAATGCGGGCATGCACTTGCGGTTCCTCCAGAGCGGTAGCAGCAGTGTCACGCAGTCCTCCGCGTGGATCAAAGGATCTATGGTTTTCCCTCGAGTCTTTCCCACGAGGCTTTCCCACGAGGCTTTCCCACAGGGCTGTCCCACGTGCACACGTGGTGGGAGTCGATCCTCGGCTTGAACGTCAAGGCAGTGCAGGGAAAACAGGTTCCTCTGGAATGGACTGACACATCTGGGGGACTCTTGGAATGGTGGCACGACCCTGGAGTTCCTCTCGCCTTTCCTGTGGAGAGCGCCTCCTCTTGAGATGCGACGGGAACGCCGGGAATTCTTTCCCTACGAAACAGGGAAAGGATCCCTCATCTCGAGCTTGGAGGCGGAAACGGGGCTCCCCTGGATGTGTGCGGGACACCACGTGCTTCCTCTCGAGTGGAGACGGGTATGTCGGGGAACTTCTTGAGTTGCAGCAAGGGTGTGAAGGACCCTTTGGAAGTTCCAGAGGTTAGACGTGATTGGCCTTGAGAAGCCTCAGCGGAAATGGGCCTCATCTCGCCTGGAGGGCAAAACCTCCTGGATATTCTCGAGTGCGGCAGGTGCTCTCGACTTACGACGGGGACCTCAGGGACCCGCTCTGGTGGCCTCAGGAAAGGCCAGTCCCCATGCGAGTTCCTCGGGGGCCTCTCGGGATTCCTCTCCCGTCGATGCCGGGGCCTAAGACCTTGTGTGGAGTCGGGGCCGGAACCTGAGGATTCCTCTCCAGTGCTGACATGGATCTTGGGGTACTTCTGGAGTCTCCCCAGGGGAGTCAGTCCTCGTCTCGAATGCGGGCATGCACTTGCGCTTTCCTCCAGAGCGGTAGCAGCAGTGTCACGCAGTCCGCCGCGTGGATCAAAGGATCTATGGTTTTCCCTCGAGTCTTTCCCACGAGGCTTTCCCACGAGGCTTTCCCACAGGGCTGTCCCACGTGCACACGTGGTGGGAGTCGATCCTCGGCTTGAACGTCAAGGCAGTGCAGGTAAAACAGGTTCTTCTGGAATGGACTGACACATCTGGGGGACTCTTGGAATGGTGGCACGACCCTGGAGTTCCTCTCGCCTTTCCTGTGGAGAGCGCCTCCTCTTGAGATGCGACGGGAACGCCGGGAATTTTTTCCCTACGAAACAGGGAAAGGATCCCTCATCTCGAGCTAGGAGGCGGAAACGGGGCTCCCCTGGATGTGTGCGGGACCCACGTGCTTCCTCTCGAGTGGAGACGGGTATGTCGGGGAACTTCTTGAGTTGCAGCAAGGGTGTGAAGGACCCTTTGGAAGTTCCAGTGGTTAGACGTGATTAGCCTCGAGAAGCCTCAGCGGAAATGGGCCTCATCTCGCCTGGAGGGCAAAACCGCCTGGATTTTCTCGAGTTGCGGCAGGTGCTCTCGACTTACGACGGGGACCTCAGGGACCCGCTCTGGTGGCCTCAGGAAAGGCCAGTCCCCATGCGAGTTCCTCGGGGGCCACTCGGGATTCCTCTCCTGTCGATGCCGGGGCCTAAGACCTTGTGTGGAGTCGGGGCCGGAACCTGAGGATTCCTCTCCAGTGCTGACATGGATCTTGGGGTACTTCTGGAGTCTCCCCAGGGGAGTCAGTCCTCGTCTCGAATGCGGGCATGCACTTGCGGTTCCTCCAGAGCGGTAGCAGCAGTGTCACGCAGTCCTCCGCGTGGATCAAAGGATCTATGGTTTTCCCTCGAGTCTTTCCCACGAGGCTTTCCCACGAGGCTTTCCCACAGGGCTGTCCCACGTGCACACGTGGTGGGAGTCGATCCTCGGCTTGAACGTCAAGGCAGTGCAGGGAAAACAGGTTCCTCTGGAATGGACTGACACATCTGGGGGACTCTTGGAATGGTGGCACGACCCTGGAGTTCCTCTCGCCTTTCCTGTGGAGAGCGCCTCCTCTTGAGATGCGACGGGAACGCCGGGAATTCTTTCCCTACGAAACAGGGAAAGGATCCCTCATCTCGAGCTAGGAGGCGGAAACGGGGCTCCCCTGGATGTGTGCGGACCCACGTGCTTAATCTCGAGTGGAGACGGGTATGTCGGGGAACTTCTTGAGTTGCAGCAAGGGTGTGAAGGACCCTTTGGAAGTTCCAGTGGTTAGACGTGATTGGCCTCGAGAAGACTCAGCGGAAATGGGCCTCATCTCGCCTGGAGGGCAAAACCTCCTGGATTTTCTCGAGTTGCGGCAGGTGCTCTGGACTTACGACGGGGACCTCAGGGACCCGCTCTGGTGGCCTCAGGAAAGGCCAGTCCCCATGCGAGTTCCTTGGGGGCCTCTCGGGATTCCTCTCCCGTCGATGCCGGGGCCTAAGACCTTGTGTGGAGTCGGGGCCGGAACCTGAGGATTCCTCTCCAGTGCTGACATGGATCTTGGGGTACTTCTGGAGTCTCCCCAGGGGAGTCAGTCCTCGTCTCGAATGCGGGCATGCACTTGCGCTTTCCTCCAGAGCGGTAGCAGCAGTGTCACGCAGTCCGCCGCGTGGATCAAAGGATCTATGGTTTTCCCTCGAGTCTTTCCCACGAGGCTTTCCCTCGAGGCTTTCCCACAGGGCTGTCCCACGTGCACACGTGGTGGGAGTCGATCCTCGGCTTGAACGTCAAGGCAGTGCAGGGAAAACAGGTTCCTCTGGAATGGACTGACACATCTGGGGGACTCTTGGAATGGTGTCACGACCCTGGAGTTCCTCTCGCCTTTCCTGTGGAGAGCGCCTCCTCTTGAGATGCGACGGGAACGCCGGGAATTCTTTCCCTACGAAACAGGGAAAGGATCCCTCATCTCGAGCTAGGAGGCGGAAACGGGGCTCCCCTGGATGTGTGCGGGACCCACGTGCTTCCTCTCGAGTGGAGACGGGTATGTCGGGGAACTTCTAAGGTTGCAGCAAGGGTGTGAAGGACCCTTTGGAAGTTCCAGTGGTTAGACGTGATTGGCCTCGAGAAGCCTCAGCGGAAATGGGCCTCATCTCGCCTGGAGGGCAAAACCTCCTGGATTTTCTCGAGTTGCGGCAGGTGCTCTCGACGTATGATGGGGACTTCAGGGACCCGCTCTGGTGGCCTCAGGAAAGGCCAGTCCCCATGCGAGTTCCTCGGGGGCCTCTCGGGATTCCTCTCCCGTCGATGCCGGGGCCTAAGACCTTGTGTGGAGTCGGGGGCGGAACCTGAGGATTCCTCTCCAGTGCTGACATGGATCTTGGGGTACTTCTGGAGTCTCCCCAGGGGAGTCAGTCCTCGTCTCGAATGCGGGCATGCACTTGCGCTTTCCTCCAGAGCGGTAGCAGCAGTGTCACGCAGTCCGCCGCGTGGATCAAAGGATCTATGGTTTTCCCACGAGTCTTTCCCACGAGGCTTTCCCACGAGGCTTTCCCACAGGGCTGTCCCACGTGCACACGTGGTGGGAGTCGATCCTCGGCTTGAACGTCAAGGCAGTTCAGGGAAAACAGGTTCCTCTGGAATGGACTGACACATCTGGGGGACTCTTGGAATGGTGGCACGACCCTGGAGTTCCTCTCGCCTTTCCTGTGGAGAGTGCCTCCACTTGAGATGCGACGGGAACGCCGGGAATTCTTTCCCTACGAAACAGGGAAAGGATCCCTCATCTCGAGCTTGGAGGCGGAAACGGGGCTCCCCTGGATGTGTGCGGGACACAACGTGCTTCCTCTCGAGTGGAGACGGGTATGTCGGGGAACTTCTTGAGTTGCAGCAAGGGTGTGAAGGACCCTTTGGAAGTTCCAGAGGTTAGACGTGATTGGCCTTGAGAAGACTCAGCGGAAATGGGCCTCATCTCGCCTGGAGGGCAAAACCTCCTGGATATTCTCGAGTTGCGGCAGGTGCTCTCGACTTACGACGGGGACCTCAGGGACCCGCTCTGGTGGCCTCAGGAAAGGCCAGTCCCCATGCGAGTTCCTCGGGGGCCTCTCGGGATTCCTCTCCCGTCGATGCCGGGGCCTAAGACCTTGTGTGGAGTCGGGGCCGGAACCTGAGGATTCCTCTCCAGTGCTGACATGGATCTTGGGGTACTTCTGGAGTCTCCCCAGGGGAGTCAGTCCTCGTCTCGAATGCGGGCATGCACTTTCGCTTTCCTCCAGAGCGGTAGCAGCAGTGTCACGCAGTCCGCCGCGTGGATCAAAGGATCTATGGTTTTCCCTCGAGTCTTTCCCACGAGGCTTTCCCACGAGGCTTTCCCACAGGGCTGTCCCACGTGCACACGTGGTGGGAGTCGATCCTCGGCTTGAACGTCAAGGCAGTGCAGGGAAAACAGGTTCTTCTGGAATGGACTGACACATCTGGGGGACTCTTGGAATGGTGGCACGACCCTGGAGTTCCTCTCGCCTTTCCTGTGGAGAGCGCCTCCTCTTGAGATGCGACGGGAACGTCGGGAATTTTTTCCCTACGAAACAGGGAAAGGATCCCTCATCTCGAGCTAGGAGGCGGAAACGGGGCTCCCCTGGATGTGTGCGGGACCCACGTGCTTCCTCTCGAGTGGAGACGGGTATGTCGGGGAACTTCTTGAGTTGCAGCAAGGGTGTGAAGGACCCTTTGGAAGTTCCAGTGGTTAGACGTGATTAGCCTCGAGAAGCCTCAGCGGAAATGGGCCTCATCTCGCCTGGAGGGCAAAACCTCCTGGATTTTCTCGAGTTGCGGCAGGTGCTCTCGACTTACGACGGGGACCTCAGGGACCCGCTCTTGTGGCCTCAGGAAAGGCCAGTCCCCATGCGAGTTCCTCGGGGGCCACTCGGGATTCCTCTCCCGTCGATGCCGGGGCCTAAGACCTTGTGTGGAGTCGGGGCCGGAACCTGAGGATTCCTCTCCAGTGCTGACATGGATCTTGGGGTACTTCTGGAGTCTCCCCAGGGGAGTCAGTCCTCGTCTCGAATGCGGGCATGCACTTGCGCTTTCCTCCAGAGCGGTAGCAGCAGTGTCACGCAGTCCGCCGCGTGGATCAAAGGATCTATGGATTTCGCTCGAGTCTTTCCCTCGAGGCTTTCCCACGAGGCTTTCCCACAGGGCTGTCCCACGTGCACACGTGGTGGGAGTTGATCCTCGGCTTGAACGTCAAGGCAGTGCAGGGAAAACAGGTTCCTCTGGAATGGACTGACACATCTGGGGGACTCTTGGAATGGTGGCACGACCCTGGAGTTCCTCTCGCCTTTCCTGTGGAGAGCGCCTCCTCTTGAGATGCGACGGGAACGCCGGGAATTCTTTCCCTACGAAACAGGGAAAGGATCCCTCATCGCGAACTAGGAGGCGGAAACGGCGCTCCCCTGGATGTGTGCGGGACCCTACGTGCTTCCTCTCGAGTGGAGACGGGTATGTCGGGGAACTTCTTGAGTTGCAGCAATGGTGTGAAGGACCCTTTGGAAGTTCCAGTGGTTAGATGTGATTGGCCTCGAGAAGCCTCAGCGGAAATGGGCCTCATCTCGCCTGGAGGGCAAAACCTCCTGGATTTTCTCGAGTTGCGGCAGGTGCTCTCGACTTACGACGGGGACCTCAGGGACCCGCTCTGGTGGCCTCAGGAAAGGCCAGTCCCCATGCGAGTTCCTCGGGGGCCTCTCGGGATTCCTCTCCCGTCGATGCCGGGGCCTAAGACCTTGTGTGGAGTCGGGGCCGGAACCTGAGGTTTCCTCTCCAGTGCTGACATGGATCTTGGGGTACTTCTGGAGTCTCCCCAGGGGAGTCAGTCCTCGTCTCGAATGCGGGCATGCACTTGCGGTTCCTCCAGAGCGGTAGCAGCAGTGTCACGCAGTCCTCCGCATGGATCAAAGGATCTATGGTTTTCCCTCGAGTCTTTCCCACGAGGCTTTCCCACGAGGCTTTCCCACAGGGCTGTCCCACGTGCACACGTGGTGGGAGTCGATCCTCGGCTTGAACGTCAAGGCAGTGCAGGGAAAACAGGTTCCTCTGGAATGGACTGACACATCTGGGGGACTCTTGGAATGGTGGCACGACCCTGGAGTTCCTCTCGCCTTTCCTGTGGAGAGCGCCTCCTCTTGAGATGCGACGGGAACGCCGGGAATTCTTTCCCTACGAAACAGGGAAAGGATCCCTCATCTCGAGCTAGGAGGCGGAAACGGGGCTCCCCTGGAGGTGTGCGGGACCCCACGTGCTTCCTCTCGAGTGGAGACGGGTATGTCGGGGAACTTCTTGAGTTGCAGCAATGGTGTGAAGGACCCTTTGGAAGTTCCAGTGGTTAGATGTGATTGGCCTCGAGAAGCCTCAGCGGAAATGGGCCTCATCTCGCCTGGAGGGCAAAACCTCCTGGATTTTCTCGAGTTGCGGCAGGTGCTCTCGACTTACGACGGGGACCCCAGGGACCCGCTCTGGTGGCCTCAGGAAAGGCCAGTCCCCATGCGAGTTCCTCGGGGGCCTCTCGGGATTCCTCTCCCGTCGATGCCGGGGCCTAAGACCTTGTGTGGAGTCGGGGCCGGAACCTGAGGATTCCTCTCCAGTGCTGACATGGATCTTGGGGTAGTTCTGGAGTCTCCCCAGGGGAGTCAGTCCTCGTCTCGAATGCGGGCATGCACTTGCGCTTTCCTCCAGAGCGGTAGCAGCAGTGTCACGCAGTCCGCCGCGTGGATCAAAGGATCTATGTTTTTCCCTCGAGTCTTTCCCACGAGGCTTTCCCACGAGGCTTTCCCACAGGGCTGTCCCACGTGCACACGTGGTGGGAGTCGATCCTCGGCTTGAACGTCAAGGCAGTGCAGGGAAAACAGGTTCCTCTGGAATGGACTGACAAATCTGGGGGACTCTTGGAATGGTGGCACGACCCTGGAGTTCCTCTCGCCTTTCCTGTGGAGAGCACCTCCTCTTGAGATGTGACGGGAACGCCGGGAATTCTTTCCCTACGAAACAGGGAAAGGATCCCTCATCTCGAGCTAGGAGGCGGAAACGGGGCTCCCCTGGATGTGTGCGGGACACCACGTGCTTCCTCTCGAGTGGAGACGGGTATGTCGGGAAACTTCTTGAGTTGCAGCAAGGGTGTGAAGGACCCTTTGGAAGTTCCAGTGGTTAGATGTGATTGGCCTCGAGAAGCCTCAGCGGAAATGGGCCTCATCTCGCCTGGAGGGCAAAACCTCCTGGATTTTCTCGAGTTGCGGCAGGTGCTCTCGACTTACGACGGGGACCTCAGGGACCCGCTCTGGTGGCCTCAGGAAAGGCCAGTCCCCATGCGAGTTCCTCGGGGGCCTCTCGGGATTCTTCTCCCGTCGATGCCGGGGCCTAAGACCTTGTGTGGAGTCGGGGCCGGAACCTGAAGATTCCTCTCCAGTGCTGACATGGATCTTGGGGTACTTCTGGAGTCTGCCCAGGAGAGTCAGTCCTCGTCTCGAGAGGGGGCATGCACGTGCGCTTTCCTCCCGAGCTGTAGTAGCAGTGTCACGCTTCCCGTCGTGTCGATCATGGGATCTGTGGCTTTCCCTCGAGGCTTTCCCACGAGGCTTTCCCACGAGGCTTTCCCACAGGGCTGTCTCACGTGCCACCCTGGTGTGAGTCGATCCTCGGCGTGAAAGTCGAGGCAGTGCAGGGAAAGGAGGTTCCTCTGGAATGGACTGGGACATCTGGGGGACTCTGGGAATTGTGGCACGACCCTGGAGTTCCTCTCGCCTTTCCTTTGGAGAGCGCCTGCTCTTGAGATGCGACGGGAACGCCGGGAATTCTTTCCCGACCAAGCAGGGAAAGGATCCCTCATCTCGAGCTACGAGGTGGAAACGGGGCTCCTCTGGATGTGGGCTGAACCCCGTGCTTTCTTTCGACTGGAGACGGGTATGTCGGGGAACTTCTTGAGTTGCAGTAAGGGTGTCAAGGACCCTTTGGAAGTTCCAGAGGTTAGATGTGATTAGCCTCGAGACGCCTCAGCCAAAATGGGCCACATCTCGCCCGGAGGGGGGAACCTCCTGGTTTTCTCGAGTTGCGGCTTGTGCTCTCGACTTACGACGGGGACCTCATGGACCCGCTCTGTTGGCCTCAGGAAAGGTCATTCCCCATGCGAGTTGCTCGGTGGCCTCTCAGGATTCCTCGCCCGTTGATGCCGGCGCCTAAGACCTAGTGTGGAGTCGGACCAGAACCTGAGGATTCCTCTCCCGTGCTCACATGGATCTTGGCGTACTTCTGGAGTCTCCCAAGGGGCGTCAGTCCTCGTCTCGAGTGGGGTCATGCAGGTGTGCTTTCCTCCTGAGCAGTAGCAGCAGTGTCTCGCTTCCCGTCTTGTGGATCAAGGGATCTGTCTTTCCCTCGAGGCTTTTCCATGGGCTTTCCCACAGGGCTATTCCACGTGCCACCATGCAGTGCTGGGAAAAAAGGAACCTCCTTCCCCACATAGGGGGTACACTGTCCCCTTGGGCGTGTATCTCCGGGGCATTCGCGCTTGGGGGTTGCCACGGATGTTGGCCTCAGGCTCCACATGAGAAAAGCCCCTAATGGCTTTAGCTGCCGGTCCAGACGCTGGCCCCTCAGGTCTCTGGCCGGAGCCTTGGGCTCCAGGCAACTCAAAGCCCTCGGGGCTGGTGCTCTGGGACTGCTGTAGGGAAAGAACGCCAGGAGCCCACGGAGGAGTTGGGGAGGCGCAGGTGGCATATGGAGGTGAGGACAGCGTGGGATCTAGGTGGAGGCGCTGGAGAGAGTGTCCGTTGTCCCGGAATGCCTCGGAGGAGCCAGCGGGGGACAGTCCAGGCCCAGGGACCTGTGGTATGTGAAAAGGTGGGAAACCCCAGAACAAGGCATGCTGGGAAAGGGGGAGTGAGCGGCCAATTCAAAGGGACCTAGGGGGCGTTTCCTGGGCTGTGAGCTCCCTTGGCACTGCTGAGGGACCCTGATTGATCCACCCGGGGTTGATCCCACCATCCGCTGCGAGGGAGGGCCACAAACCAAAGCCCCCGAACTGCCCACCCACCCCAACGGGGATCTTGGCGGTCCGGGGCACAGCTGTGCCCGGGAAAAGCCCACTCACTCCACGGGACTCCGTCCAGGGTCTCTGCTTGGAAAGAGGCCAGGGGCGGCCCCCTCCATCTACGCACCCAAACCCTATTGACGTCAATGGGGGTGGAGACGCCTCCCGCTCTCCAGAGTCCTGGGCTGCTGGGTCCCCGCCCACTTGGCCAGCAGTCTGCAGCGCTCCTGTGTGCCTCTCCCACCATGGCTTCGTCCAGCTCCTCCAGCACCTCAAGCGGTACGTTTGCCCTCGGTCCCTGGGGTCGGATCACGTCTCAGGGGATTTGCGGGTGGCCCGGGCAAGGGCTCTCGGCCCACGTGTCGACCCCCGCTCCCGCCCGAGAACGGCGGGGACCCATCGGCCGGGCCCGGGGTTCCCAGGCGTCAGGTGTGCCCAAAGTTGGAGGGCGTTGCATCGTTCGTTCATCTTGCTCCTTTGGCACACACATGGCTTCTCCGTTCTCTTTTCTGGGAAGACAGTGTTGTTTTAGGGGGCGTGCTGCGGGGGTCAGGGACCGGTGGGAGCGGGTGCTGTGCTGGGATGAGGCCCTTTATCCTCACATCTTCCTGTGGGAACGGGAGTCGGGGAGCTCTGTGGCCTTGCCGCCTTCAGTGGCTTCCTCTGCACAGGGGCCTAGTGCCTTCTGCCTTCTGTCAGTCGTTACGGGGTTTGGGCTTCGCTTTGGCGGCCTTGGCCTTGGCCCTGGCCTGGGCCTTGGCCTTACCCTTGGTGTTGCCCTTGCCCTTGCCCTTGGCCTTCGGCTTGGCCATCCCTAGGCCTTGTCCTTGGCCTTACCTTGTCCTTGGCCTTACCTTGTCCTTGCCCTTAAACTTAAACTTGACCTTGACTTTGACCTTGAACTTGAACTTGACCTTGACTTTGACCTTGAACTTGACCTTGACCTTGAACTTGAACTTGACCTTGACTTTGACTTGAACTTGACCTTGAACTTGAACTTGACCTTGACTTTGACCTTGAACTTGAACTTGACCTTGACTTTGACCTTGAACTTGAACTTGACTTTGACCTTGAACTTGACCTTGACTTCGACCTTGACCTTGAACTTGACCTTGAACTTGACCTTGACCTTGAACTTGAACTTGACCTTGACTTTGAACTTGACCTTGACTTTGACCTTGAACTTGACCTTGACCTTGAACTTGACCTTGACTTTGACCTTGAACTTGAACTTGACCTTGACTTTGACCTTGAACTTGACCTTGAACTTGAACTTGACTTTGACCTTGAACTTGAACTTGACCTTGACCTTGAACTTGAACTTGACCTTGACCTTGAACTTGAACTTGACCTTGAACTTGAACTTGAACTTGACCAACAACGGGAGACCAGATTTGCTCAGAGCACCGGAGGTCCAGAGGCAGGGCCGTGTATCTCCCCTTCCCTTTGTGATCATTGCAAAGACATTCCTACCTGATAGCGGGAGTGCCCATGAAGAAGCAAGCAGTGGGAGTGTGTTTGACACGACTGTGTGCCTCAACTCCACAAGGGGCCTTTCCTCTCGAAGTAGGCCCCATGTCCCCTTGGGGAGGGTGTCATGCCTCTTTTCTCCACACTGCCAAAGGGTGGAGCAAAGCTCGCTCTGTCAGAGGTACAAAAACAGCAATTGAATGGATTTTCAAGCTCTTGCTAGGCTGCACCCTTTCAGGGCCCACTTTACTGAAACAGGTGCTCTGTGGCCCCCGGTTGGGTATGCAGGTTCACAAACAGGGTGAGATCCTGTCCAAGCCAACAATTTTCCTGAAAGACCTAGGCTCACTAAAGCTCTCCTCCAGAGCAAAGGGGATAGAGGAGATGTATGGAGGAGTCTTTGCCTTTCCCTGTGAGTGTGGGGCTACTCCCTACGGCCCCAAGCTCAGGGATAACTGCCTCTAAGAAAGGAATGGCAAGAAGCGCTAATCTTGGAGGTTGGGACAGGGAGTTCGCAGCATGTGGGGAAAGAAAGACTTCTTCGGGGAAGAAGAGGCAACCACCGGGGGTGTGTTCGCAAGCCTCTATTTGGAAGGAACACGTTTGCTTATACAACTCAAGACCTCCAGATCTGCTCAGAGGACTGAAGTTCCAGAGACAGGGCCATGTATCTCCCCTTCCCTTTGAGATCCTTGCCAAGACATTCCTAGCAGATTGTCGGAGTGCCCATGAAGAAGCAAGCAGCGGGAGTGTGCTTAACATCACTGGCTGCCTACCTGGGCTCAGCTCCTCAAGGGGCCTTTCTCTCCTGGTAGGCCCTATGTCCCCTTTGGGAGAGGGTTGTGCCCTCTTCCCTCCACACTGCCAAAGGGTGGAGGTGGAGCAAACTCGTTCTCTCCGAGGTAAAAGAAAGACAAATTGGATGGATCTTTAAGCTCTTGCTATGCTGCACCCCTCCAGGACCCACTCGAGCAAAACAGGTGCCCTGTGGCCCCTAGGTCGGGTATGCAGGTTCACACACCGGGTGTGATCCCGTCAAAGCCAAGAATTTTCCTGACAGAACTAGGCTCACTAGAGCTCTCCTCCAGAGGAAAGGGGACAGAAAAGATGTGTGTGTGGAGGTGGCTCTGCCTTTCCAGACGGTAGCCCACTAGGCTCCCCCGTCCCTGGGATTCTCCAGGCAAGAACAGTAAGTGGGTTGCCATTGCCTTCTCCCATGCATGAAAGTGAAAATGAAAGTGCAGTCGCTCAGTCGTGTCCGACCCTCAGCGACCCCATGGACTGCAGCCTACCAGGCTTCTCTGTCCATAGGATTTTCTGAAAGGAACTGCAAGAAGCACTTTTCCAGGAGGCTGGGAAAGGGAGTTTGCAGGATGTGGGGAAAGAGAGCCTCCTTCGGGGAAGAATAGGCGGCCACTTGTTTTGTGTTGCAAACCTCTATTTGGAAGGAACAGGTTAGCTTATACAAAGGGAGACCTCCAGATCTGCTCAGAGGACCGAAGTTGCAGAGGCAGGTCGGTGTATCTTCCCTTCACTTTGCGATCCTTGCAAAGACATTCCTTGCTGCTAGATGACTCAGCAAGGGCCTTTGAGACTGTTGTTTTCTTTCCTAGGTTCAAAGATTCCTTCAGTTCCTAATATAGATATCCTAGAAATGATATGACATCCGTGAAAATCTGATATGTCCTGGTCAAATGCTGTCAGTTATCATTCTAGTTATCATATTAAAGCATTTCAAGTCGCAGCAGTGACCAGATGACATTGTCAATTTCTATTTCATCAGGTTTTAACCATGTCCTCTGTGGTTTCACACTGATGCCTTTGCAGAAATACTGCTACTTCAAGATATATGGAAAATACTTTTTTTAAGCTTACTGATAATTTGTTTGTTTGTTTGCTTGTCTTCTGGTAAGCTGCTACCAGATGGAATTTAGTCTCCTCTCTAGGTTAAGAGAACTAAGTTTTCTTAGAATGCAATTTTTGATCACAGACTATGAGTTTCTCTACCTTTCATTGATTTATAATTGTTTTCATCATCTGTTTTTTTACTTCGGTAAAGTAAATAAGCCTTATTTAAGATTTTGGTACATGTAGGATGGACTAAGCTTTCCCCACTCTTGCAAGTTCCCTTAACCCTTCAGATTCTTCTCGTGGGACCAAGATCTCACTTTCCTCCAGAGGGACAATCCAAGCTTTTTATCAGTTGATCTGCCCCTGACATCAGAGTCAAGTTGAGCACGAGTTGGCCTATAATTTAGGCATGAAACTATGACTACATAAAGAAAAGGTGACTTTATGATTCAGGGATGGCCATGATATGCCTTGCACTTCAGAGAAAATGGGTTAAAATGATTTTTTTTTCCTTCAAAACTGCACACCCAGTTCTTTCAGCATATGCAATTGAAAACATCTAGTCATTAGGTCAGTTTTCATTCCAATCCCAAAGAAAGGCAATGACAAAGACTATTCAAGCTGCTGCACAATTGCACTCATCTCACACACTAGTAAAGTAATGCTCAAAATTCTCCAAGTTCACATGAACTGTGAACTTCCAGATGTTCAAGAGGGATTTAAAAAATGCAGAGAAACCAGAGATCAAATTGCCAACATCCACTGGATCATTGAAAAAGCAAGAGAGTTCCGGAAAAAAAAAAACCATCTATTTCTGCTTTATTGACAATGCCAAAGCCTTTGACTGTGTGGATCACAAGAAACTGGGAAAAATTCTGAAAGAGATGGGAATACCAGACCACCTGACCTGTCTCTTGAGAAACCTGTATGCAGGTCAGGAAGAAACAGTTCGAACTGGACATGGAACAACAGACTGGTTCTACATAGGAAAAGGAACATGTCAAGGCTGTATATTGTCACCCTGCTTATTTAACTTATATGCAGAGTACAGCATGAGAAACACTGGGCTGGAGGAAGCACACGCTGGAATCAAGGTTGCTGGGAGAAATATCAATAATCTCAGATATTCAGATGACACCACCCTTATGGCAGAAAGTGAAGAAGAGCTAAAGAGTCTCCTGATGAAAGTGAAAGAGGAGAGTGAAAAAGTTAGCTTAAAGCTCAGCATTCAGAAAACTACAATCATTGCATCCAGTCTCATCACTTCATGGCAAATAGATGGGAAAACATTGGAAACAGCAGCAGACTATTTTGGGGGGCTTGGGAATCACTGCAGGTGATGGCTGCCTCCATGAACTTAAAACATATTTATGACTTGGAAGAAAAGTGATGACCAAACTAGACAGCATATTAAAAAGCCGAGACGTTGCTTTGCCAACAAAGATCCATCCGGTCAAGGCTATGGTTTTTCCATATGTCATGGATGGATATGAAAGATGTACTATAAAGAAAGTGACAGCTGAAAATGTGATGCTTTTGAACAGTGGTGTTGGAGAAGATGCTTGTAGGTCGCTTAGACTACAAGGAGACGCAACCACTCCATCCTAAAGGAAATCAGGTCTGAATATCCATTGGAAGGACTAATACTGAACCTGAAACTCCAATACTTTGGCCACTTGATGTGAAGAGCTGACTCACTTGGAAGTTGCTTTGATTTGCCTATGAGTGTGGGAGCCCTCCCTGGGCAAAGGGCCTCAGGGGTCATTGCCACTGAATCATGACATCCAAGCAAGCGCATTCCAGCTGTGTGACATGCAGGAAGCAGGAGACTGGGAAAACTGTCTTCCTTAGAGGAAGGAAAGTCATCCACAGAGAGTGTGTTTTCAGGCCTCTCTTTGCAGCAAGTGTTTTGCTTCTCAGACATCAGAGCTGCAGGCTTGCTCTGAGGGCCTCAATTCCAGAGTCAGGGCTGTGTGTCTCACTGCACTTTCCAAGCATTGCAGACACATTCCTAGGTTGGAGCAGTGCTTCCCATGAGAAAGAAGCCTCGGGAGTGTGTCTGAGCGGGCTGAGTGCCATGCTAGGGTCACCTAGTCGAGGGCACCTTGCACATCCAATGGGCCCCAGGCGAGTAGCTATGGACCGGCCCCTCGGTTGAGATATCCCAAAGCAGGGAACAAAGCTAGCTCTGTCAGAATGAGGAAAACAGCAATGGGATGGATTTTCAAGCAGTTGCTAAGTCACACCACGTGAGGGCTCCGCGGGAAAGAAATGCGAATTTTGGCCTCTAGGCCCAGTATCCAGATGTGTGCACAGGATATTTTCCCCACAGGATCCAAGAATGTTCCAGACAGACCTAAGCTCACTAGCTCTCTCCTGCAGAGGAAATGAAATATTGTTGCTGAACCACGAAAAGATGCTGGGATTCTTGGCTTATGGAGGAGAAGAATTCAATCCAGGGCCCAAGACGAGGCTTGATTGCTCAGAGCTTTTGTGCAATCGAGTCTTATTCAAGTAGAAAGGAGATAGAGAAAGCTTCTGACAGAGACATCACAAGGGGCAGAAAGTGTACCCCCTTGCTAGTGTTAGTAATGGAGTTATATACTCTCCAATAAGTTATTACAACGAACAAAAGAATGTCTGGAGGTTGTAAAGACTCACTAGACCTACTCCCATCATTTACATTTTAAGATAACAGGATTAGCCAGAAGGTTTTTCCAGAGACCGTCCTCAAGAAGGATGCATGATTGTTATGTAATCCGAAGGAATGTAGAGGGAAAAAAGTGTGCCCTTTCTTCCTCCTTGAGAATTCTAGACCCCTCTCTCCTTGGGGACCCTCGAACTTCTTATAAACCTGCCTTGGCAATGACTCTCTCCGAAACATGATTGAACAGCCGTTTGGAGCTTCCTTTGACTTTCCCTGGGAGGGAGGGAGCCCTCCCTGAGCACAGGGCCTCAGGGGCCATGGCCAATGAAAACTAATCTCCCAGTAAGTGCTTTTCAGCCCTGTGTGACTCTCAGCCCACAGGAGGCTGAGAAAACTCTCTTCCTTGGAGGAAGGAAAGGCAGCCCAAGAGTGTGTTTTCAGGCCTGTATCTTGCAGCAAGTGTTTGGCTTGTTAGACATAAGACCTGCAGGCCTGCTCCAACAGACTCCATTCCAGAATCAGGGCCTTGTGTCTCCCTGCAGTTTCCTGGCCTCGCAAACACATTCCTAGGGGAGAGCAGTCCTGCCCATGGGGAAGCAGGCTGCGGGAGTGTGTCTGAGGGGGCCAGGTGCCATGCTGGGGTCACCTGGTCGAGGGCACCTTGCACCTCCAATGGACCCCAGGCAAGGAGTTGCAGGCCACCACCTTGCTTCTGAAATCCCAAAGTGGGGAGCAAAGCTCGCTCTGTCAGAGGGAAGAAAACAGCAACAGGATGGATTTTCAAGCAGTTGCTAGGCTGTACTGCGTTAGGGCTCCAAGGAAGAAAAATGCAGATGTTAGCCCCTACAACTGGTATCCAGGTGGGCTCCCAGGATGATTTCCCCGCAGGATCCAAGAACGTTCCAGACAGACCTGGGCTCACTAGCTCCCTCCTGCAGAGGAAACATGATAGAACAGCTGTTTGGAGGTTGCTTTGACTTCCCCTGGGAGGGTAGGATCCCTCCCTGGGTGCAGGGCCTCAGGGGCCATTGCCGCTGAGAAATGCCCTCTAAGCCAGACCTTTCCAGCCTTGTATGACTCAGCACGGAGGAGACTGGAAAAGCTATCTTCCTTGGAGGAAGGAAAGGCAGCCCCAGAGAGTGTGTTTTCACACCTGTATCTCGCAGCAAGCGTTTGCCGTCTCAGACGTCAGACCTCCAGGCCTGCTCCAACGGCCTCAGTTCCAGAGTCAGGGCCGTGTGTCTCCCTGCATTTTCTGAGCCTTGGGAACACATTCCTAGGTCAGAACAGTCCTGCCCATGGGGAAGGAGGCTGCGGGAGTGTGTCTGAGGGGGTCGGGTGCCATGCTGGGGTCCAGTAGACCTGGTACCTCCAATAGACCCCAGGACAACAGCGGTGGGGCTCCCCCTGGCTTCCGAAATGCCAAAGCGAGAAGCAAAGCTAGCTCTATCAGAAGGAAGAAAAGAGCAATTAGATGGATGTTCAGGCTGTTGCTGGGCCGCACCACTTCAGGTTACCCCCCGAGAGGAGCAGGCGCCCTGTGGCCCCTCGGTCCCATATGCAGGTTAACACACAGGATGTGTCCCCATAGGAGCCAAGAATTTTCCTGACAGACCTAGGCTCACTAGAGCTCTCCTACAGGGCAAAAGGGATAGAACAGACTGTGGATGTGACTCTGCCTTTCCCAGCGAGCATGGGGCCCTCCCTACGGCCCCGGGCTCCAGGGAAAATTGTCCCTGAAAAATGACCTCCAAGAAGCGCTTTTCCAGCAGGCTGGGATGCAGAGTTCACAGGATGTGGGGAAAGTGATCGTCCTTCAGGGAAGAAGAGGCAGCCACCCAGTGTGTGTTTGCAAGCCTGTATTTGGAAGAAACTGGTTAGCT
Organism: Ovis canadensis; assembly: GCF_042477335.2. Taxonomy (NCBI): domain Eukaryota; kingdom Metazoa; phylum Chordata; class Mammalia; order Artiodactyla; family Bovidae; genus Ovis; species Ovis canadensis. Next base: position 9,676,985 of record NC_091252.1, read on the forward strand.
TCTTCAAGGGGAGACCTCCAGGTCTGCTCAGAGGACCGAAATTCCAGAGGCAGCACCATGCATCTCCCCTGTCCTTTCTGAGCCTTGGAAAGACATTCCTAGCTTATAGCGGTATTGCTCATGAAGAAGCAGGATGCAGGAATGTGTCAGACATGACTGGGTGCCTTCCTGGGTTCAGCTCCGTGAGGGGCCTTTCCACTCAAAGTAGGTCCCATGCCTCCTTGGGGAGGAAGTGGGGCCCGCTTGCCTCCAAATTGCCAAAGGCTGGAACAAAGCTAGTTCTATCAGAGGTAAGAAAAGAGCAATTGGATGGATGTGGAAGCTGTTGCTGGGCCGCACTGCTTCAGGCCCCCCACCCCTCCGGCCCCGAGAGAAACAGGCGCCCTGTGGCCCCTCGGTCCTGTATGCAGTTTCACACATAGAATGTGTCCCCATAGGAGCCAAGAATTTTCCTGACAGACCTAGGCTCACTAGAGCTCTCCTACAGAGCAAAGGGGATGGGACAGATGTGTGGCTGTGGCTCTGCCTTTCCCTGGGAGTGTGGAGCCACTCCCTATGGCCCCGGGCTCCAGGGGAAATTGCCCCTGAATAATGACCTCCAAGAAGCGCTTTTCCAACTGGCTGAGACGTGGAGTTCTCAGGATGCAGGGAAAGCGAGTGTCCCTTCGGGGAAGCAAAGGCAGTCACCTGTTATCATTACTTACTAGAATAGTAGGTACCTTCTCTGGTTGGGCAGAGGCCTTCCCTACCTGATCTGAAAAAGAAAATGAAGTAGCTCGCTGATTTGAGAAATAATTCCCAGACTTGGGTTTCCAACCAGTATAGAATCCGACAATGGCCCTGTCTTTGTAGCCGCGTTAATTAACAGGTATGTGAAGCTCTAAATATCAGTGGAAATTACATACAGCATATAGGCCCCAGTGTTCTGGAATGGTGGAAAGAAACAACCAAACTCTTGAAGAGACTCTTTCAAAATGGATCATAGAGACTGACTGTACATGGATGGGCTTGCTTCTGGCAGACTTACTCATATTACGGGTAACTGCACGTTCCCATAGTTGTTGTCCTAATGAAATTTTCTATGGGAGAACCCCCCACCCCAAATGAGGCAGGTGTTAGCAGATTTGCCACAAGTAAGGAGGTGGGATTTCACAGCAGCTGGAACAATTAGGTAAGGTAATAAATCAGGTAACTAAGTTTGTGTAAAAAAAAATATCATTCCCCCTTGAGGAACAGATTCATGAATTTGTGCTCAGTGATCAGGTGTGGCTCAATGACTGGAAACACAATTCCTTGGCCTGACATCGGAAAGGTCCTTACACTGTTGTTTTAGCCACATTTCTGAAAGAGAAGGGAATACTAGACCACCTAACCCGCCTCTTGAGAAATCTGTATGAAGGTCAGGAAGCAACAGTTAGAGCAGGACATGGAACAACATACTGGTTCCAAAAAGGAAAAGGAGTATGTCAAGGCTGTATATTGTCACCCTGTTTATTTAGCTTATATGCAGACTACATCATGAAAAATGCTGCGATGGAAGATACCTGAGCTGGAATCAAGATTGCCGGAAGAAATAGCAATAAACTTAGATATGCAGATGTCACCACCATTATGGCAGAATGGGAAGAGGAACGCGTATGTCGGGGAACTTCTTGAGTTGCAGCAAAGGTGTGAAGGACCCTTTCGAATTCCAGAGGTTAGGTGTGGTTAGTCTCGAGATGCCTCAGCAGAAATGGGCCTCATGTCGCCTGGAATGGAGAGGCTTCTGGATATTCCCCAGTTTCAGCAGGTGCTCTCAAGTTACCACGGGGACTTCAGGGACCCGCTCTGGCGGCCTCAGGAAAGGCCAGTCATCATGCGTGTTGCTAGGGGGCCTCTCGTGATTCCTCTCCCGTCGATGCGGGGGCCTAAGACCTTGTGTGGAGTCGGGGCCGGAAGCTGAGGATTCCTCTCCAGTGCTGACATGGATCTTGGGGTAATTCTGGAGTCTCGCCACGGGAGTCAGTGCTCGTTTCGAATGCGGGCATGCACTTGCGCTTTCCTCCAGAGCGGTAGCAGCAGTGTCACGGAGGCCACCACGTGGATCAAGGGATCTATGGCTTTCCCTCGAGGCTTCCCACGAGGCTTTCCCTCAGGGCTGTCCCACCTGTCACCGTGGTGGGAGTCGATCCTCTGCATGAACGTCGAGGCAGTGCAGGGAGAATACGTTCCTCTGGAATAGACTGACACATCTGGGCGACTCTTGGAATGGTGGCACGACCCTGGAGTTCCTCTCGCCTTTCCTGTGGAGAGCGATTCCTCTTGAGATGCCACGGGAACGCCGGGAATTCTTTCCCTACGAAACAGGGAAAGGATCCCTCATCTCGACCTAGGAGGCGGAAATGGGGCTCCCCTGGATGTGTGCGGGACCCTCGTGCTTCTTCTCGAGTGGAGACGGGTATGTCGGGGAACTTCTTGAGTTGCAGCAAGGCTGTGAAGGACCCTTTGGAAGTTCCAGTGGTTAGATGTGATTAGCCTCGAGAAGCCTCAGCAGAAATGGGCCTCATCTCGCCTGGAGGGCAAAACCTCCTGGATTTTCTCGAGTTGCGGCAGGTGCTCTCGACTTACGACGGGGAACTCAGGGACCCGCTCTGGTGGCCTCAGGAAAGGCCAGTCCCCATGCGAGTTCCTCGGGGGCCTCTCGGGATTCTTCTCCCGTCGATGCCGGGGCCTAAGACCTTGTGTGGAGTCGGGACTGGAACCTGAGGATTCCTCTTCAGTGCTGACATGGATCTTGGGGTACTCCTGGAGTCTCCCAGGGGAGTCAGTCCTCCTCTCGAATGCGGGCATGCACTTGCACTTTCTACCAGAGCGATATCAGCAGTGTCACGCAGTCTGCCGCGTGGAACAAAGGATCTATGGTTTTCGCTCGAGTCTTTCCCACGAGGCTTTCCCACGAGGCTTTCCCACAGGGCTGTCCCACGTGCCACCGTGGTGGGAGTCGATCCTCGGCATGAACGTCGAGGCAGTGCAGGGAAAATACGTTCCTCTGGAATGGACTGACACATCTGGGTGACTCTTGGAATTGTGGCACGACCCTGGAGTTCCTCTCGCCTTTCCAGTGGAGAGCGCCACCATTTGAGATGCGACGGGAACGCCGGGAATTCTTTCCCTACGAAACAGGGAAAGGATCCCTCATCTCGAGCTAGGAGGCGGAAACGGGGCTCCCCTGGATGTGTGCGGGACCCTCGTGCTTCCTCTCGAGCGGAGACGGGTATGTCGGGGAACTTCTTGAGTTTCAGCAAGGGTGTGATGGACCCTTTGGAAGATCCAGTGGTTAGATGTGATTAGCCTCGAGAAGCCTCAGCGGAAATGGGCCTCATCTCGCCTGAAGGGCAAAACCTCCTGGATTTTCTCGAGTTGCGGCAGGTGCTCTCGACTTACGACGGGGACCTCAGGGACCCGCTCTGGTAGCCTCAGGAAAGGCCAGTCCCCATGCGAGTTCCTCGGGGGCCTGTCGGGATTCCTCTCCCGTCGATGCCGGGGCCTAAGCCCTTGTGTGGAGTCGGGGCCGGAACCTGAGGATTCCTCTCCAGTGCTGACATGGATCTTGGGGTACTTCTGGAGTCTCCCCAGGGGAGTCAGTGCTCGTCTCGAGTGCGGGCATGCACTTGCGCTTTCCTCCAGAGCGGTAGCAGCAGTGTCACACAGTCCGTCCCGTGGATCAAAGGATCTATGATTTTCCCTCGAGTCTTTCCCACGAGGCTTTCCCACGAGGCTTTCCCACAGGGCTGCCCCACGTGCACACGTGGTGGGAGTCGATCCTCGGCTTGAACGTCAAGGCAGTGCAGGGAAAACAGGTTCCTCTGGAATGGACTGACACATCTGGGGGACTCTTGGAATGGTGGCACGACCCTGGAGTTCCTCTCGCCTTTCCTGTAGAGAGCGCCTCCTCTTGAGATGCGACGGAAACGCCGGGAATTCTTTCCCTACGAAACAGGGAAAGGATCCCTCATCTCGAGCTAGGAGGCAGAAACGGGGCTCCCCTGGATGTGTGCGGGACCCCACGTGCTTCCTCTCGAGTGGAGACGGGTATATCGGGAAACTTCTTGAGTTGCAGCAAGGGTGTGAAGGACCCTTTGGAAGTTCCATTGGTTAGATGTGATCAGCCTCGAGAAGCCTCAGCGGAAATGGGCCTCATCTCGCCCGGAGAGCAAAACCTCCTGGATTTTCTCGAGTTGCGGCAGGTGCTCTCGACTTACGATGGGGACCTCAGGGACTCGCTCTGGTGGCCTCAGGAAAGGCCAGTCCCCATGCGAGTTCCTCGGGGGCCTCTCGGGATTCCTCTCCCGTCGACGCCGGGGCCTAAGACCTTGTGTGGAGTCGGGGCCGGAACCTGAGGATTCCTCTCCAGTGCTGACATGGATCTTGGGGTACTTCTGGAGTCTCCCCAGGGGAGTCAGTGCTCGTCTCGAATGCGGGCATGCACTTGCGCTTTCCTCCAGAGCGGAAGCAACAGTGTCACGCAGTCCGCCGCGTTGATCACAGGATCTATGGTTTTCCCTCGACTCTTTCCCACGAGGCTTTCCCACGAGGCTTTCCCACAGGGCTGTCCCACGTGCACACGTGGTGGGAGTCGATCCTCGGCTTGAACGTCAAGGCAGTGCAGGGAAAACAGGTTCCCCTGGAATGGACTGACACATCTGGCGACTCTTGGAATGGTGGCACGACGCTGGAGTTCCTCTCGCCTTTCCTGTGGAGAGCGCCTCCTCTTAAGATGCGACGGGAACGCCGGGAATTCTTTCCCTACGAAACAGGGAAAGGATCCCTCATCTCGAGCTAGGAGGCGGAAACGGGGCTCCCCTGGATGTGTGCGGGACCCTCGTGCTTCCTCTCATGTGGAGACGGGTATGTCAGGGAACTTCTTGAGATGCAGCAAGGGTGTGAAGGACCCTTTGGAAGTTCCAGTGGTTAGATGTGATTAGCCTCGAGAAGCCTCAGTGGAAAGGGGCCTCATCTCGCCTGGAGGGCAAACCTCCTGGATTTTCTCGAGTTGCGGCAGGTGTTCTCGACTTACGACAGAGACCTCAGGGACCCGCTCTGGTGGCCTCAGGAAAGGCCAGTCCCCATGCGAGTTCCTCGGGGGCCTGTCGGGATTCCTCTCCCGTCGATGCCGGGGCCTAAGACCTTGTGTGGAGACGGGGCCGGAACCTTAGGATTCCTCTCCAGTGCTGACATGGATCTTGGGGTACTTCTGGAGTCTCCCCAGGGGAGTCAGTCCTCGTCTCGAATGCAGGCATGCACTTTGGCTTTCCTCCAGAGCGGTAGCAACAGTGTCACGCAGTCCGCCGCGTGGATCAAAGGATCTATGGTTTTCCCTCGAGTCTTTCCCACGAGGCTTTCCCACGAGGCTTTCCCACAGGGCTGTCCCACGTGCACACGTGGTGGGAGTCGATCCTCGGCTTGAACGTCAAGGCAGTGCAGGGAAAACAGGTTCCTCTGGAATGGACTGACACATCTGGGGGACTGTTGGAATGGTGGCACGACCCTGGAGTTCCTCTCGCCTTTCCTGTGGAGAGCGCCTCCTCTTGAGATGCGACGGGAACGCCGGGAATTCTTTCCCTAAGAAACAGGGAAAGGATCCCTCATCTCGAGCTAGGAGGCGGAAACGGGGCTCCCCTGGATGTGTGAGGGACCCTCGTGCTTCCTCTCGAGTGGAGACGGGTATGTCGGGGAACTTCTTGAGTTGCAGCAATGGTGTGAAGGACCCTTTGGAAGTTCCAGTGGTTAGATGTGATTAGACTCGAGAAGCCTCAGCGGAAATGGGCCTCATCTCGCCTGGAGGACAAAGCCTCCTGGATTTTCTCGAGTTGCGGCAGGTACTCTTGACTTACGACGGGGACCTCAGGGACCCGATCAGGTGGCCTCGGGAAAGGCCAGTCCCCATGCGACTTCCTCGGGGTCCTGTTGGGATTCCTCTCCCGTACATGACGGGGCCTAAGACCTTGTGTGGAGTCGGGGCCGGAACCTGAGGATTCCTCTCCAGTGCTGACATGGATCTTGGGGTACTTCTGGAGTCTCCCCAGGGGAGTCAGTCCTCGTCTCGAATGGGGGCATGCACGTTCCTTTCGTCCAGAGCGGTAGCAGCAGTGTCACGCTTTCCATTGCATGGATCAAGGGATCTGTGGCTTTCCCTCGAGGCTTTCCCATGAGGCTTTCCCGCAGGGCTGTCCCACGTACCACCGTGGTGGGAATCGATCCTCGGCATGAACATCGAGGCAGTGCAGGGAAAATACGTTCCTCTGGAATGGACTGACACATCTGGGGGACCTTTGGAATGGTGGCACGACCCTGGAGTTCCTCTCGACATTCCCGTGGAGAGCGCCTCCTCTTGAGATGCGATGGGAACGCCGGGGATTCTTTCCCTACGAAACAGGGAAAGGATCCCTCATCTCGAGCTAGGAGGCGGAAACGGAGCTCCCCTGGATGTGTGCGGGAGCCTCGTGCTTCCTCTCGAGTGGAGACGAGTATGTCGGGGAACTTCTTGAGTTGCAGCAAGGGTGTGAAGGACCCTTTGGAAGTTCCAGTGGTTAGATGTGATTAGCCTCGAGAAGCCTCAGCGGAAATGGGCCTCATCTCGCCTGGAGGGCAAAACCTCCTGGATTTTCTCGAGTTGCGGCAGGTGCTCTCGACTTACGACGGGGACCTCAGGGACCCGCTCTGCTGGCCTCAGGAAAGGCCAGTCCCCATGCGAGTTCCTCGGGGGCCTCTCGGGATTCCTCTCCCGTCGATGCCGGGGCCTAAGACCTTGTGTGGAGTCGGGGCCGGAACCTGAGGATTCCTCTCCAGTGCTGACATGGATCTTGGGGTACTTCTGGAGTCTCCCCAGGGTAGTCAGTGCTCGTCTCGAATGCGGGCATGCACTTGCGATTTCCTCCAGAGCGGAAGCAGCAGTGTCACCCAGTCCGCTGCGTGGATCAAAGGATCTATGCTTTTCCCTCGAGTCTTTCCCACGAGGCTTTCCGACGAGGCTTTCCCACAGGGATGTCCCACGTGCACACGTGGTGGGAGTCGATCCTCGGCTTGAACGTCAAGGCATTGCAGGGAAAACAGGTTCCTCTGGATGGACTGACACATCTGGGGGACTCTTGGAATGGTGGCACGACCCTGGAGTTCCTCTCGCCTTTCCTGTGGAGAGCGCCTCCTCTTGAGATGCGACGGGAACGCCGGGAATTCTTTCACTACGAAACAGGGAAAGGATCCCTCATCTGGAGCTAGGAGGCGGAAACGGGGCTCCCCTGGATGTGTGCGGGACCCTCGTGCTTTCTCTCGAGTGGAGACGGGTATGTCGGGAACTTCTTGAGTTGCAGCAAGGGTGTGAAGGACCCTTTGGAAGTTCCAGTGGTTAGATGTGATTAGCCTCGAGAAGCCTCAGCGGAAATGGGCCTCATCTCGCCTGGAGGGCAAAACCTCCTGGATTCTCTCGAGTTGCGGCAGGTGCTCTCGACTTACGATGGGGACCTCAGGGACCCGCTCTGGTGGCCTCAGGAAAGGCCAGTCCCCATGCGAGTTCCTCGGGGGCCTCTCGGGATTCCTCTCCCGTCGATGCCGGGGCCTAAGACCTTGTGTGGAGTCGGGGCCGGAACCTGAGAATTCCTCTCCAGTGCTGACATGGATCTTGGGGTATTTCTGGAGTCTCCCCAGGGGAGTCAGTGCTCGTCTCGAATGAGGGCATGCACTTGCTCTTTCCTCCAGAGCGGTAGCAGCAGTGTCACCCAGTCCACAGCGAGGATCAAAGGATCTATGGTTTTCCCTCGAGTCTTTCCCACGAGGCTTTCCCACGAGGCTTTCCCAAAGGGCGGTCCCACGTGCACACGTGGTGGAAGTCGATCCTCGGCTTGAACGTCAAGGCAGTGCAGGGAAAACAGGTTCCTCTGGAATGGACTGACACATCTGGGGGACTCTTGGAATGGTGGCACGACCCTGGAGTTCCTCTCGCCTTTCCTGTGGAGAGCGCCTCCTCCTGAGATGCGACGGGAACGCCGGGAATTCTTTCCCTGCGAAACAGGGAAAGGATCCCTCATCTCGAGCTAGGAGGCGCAAACGGGGCTCCCCTGGATGTGTGCGGGACCCTCGTGCTTCCTCTCGAGTGGAGACGGGTATGTCGGGGAACTTCTTGAGTTGCAGCAAGGGTGTGAAGGACCCTTTGGAAGTTCCAGTGGTAAGATTTGATTAGCCTCGAGAAGCCTCAGCGGAAATGGGCCTCATCTCGCCTGGAGGGCAAAACCTCCTGGATTTTCTCGTGTTGCGACAGGTGCTCTCGACTTACGACGGGGACCTCAGGGACCCGCTCTGGTGGCCTCAGGAAAGGCCAGTCCCCATGCGAGTTCCACGGGGGCCTCTCGGGATTCCTCTCCCGTCGATGCCGGGGCCTAAGACCTTGTGTGGAGTTGGGGCCGGAACCTGAGGATTCCTCTCCAGTGCTGACATGGATCTTGTGGTACTTCTGGAGTCTCCCCAGGGGAGTCAGTGCTCGTCTCGAATGCGGGCATGCACTTGCGCTTTCCTCCAGAGCGGTAGCAGCAGTGTCACGCAGTCCGCCGCGTGGATCAAAGGATCTATGGTTTTCCCTCGAGTCTTTCCCACGAGGCTTTCCCACGAGGCTTTCCCACAGGGCTGTCCCACGTGCACACGTGGTGGGAGTCGATCCTCGGCTTGAACGTCAAGGCAGTTCAGCGAAAACAGGTTCCTCTGGAATGGACTGACACATCTGGGGGACTCTTGGAATGGTGGCACGACCCTGGAGTTCCTCTCGCCTTTCCTGTGGAGAGCGCCTCCTCTTGAGATGCGACGGGAACGCCGGGAATTCTTTCCCTAAGAAACAGGGAAAGGATCCCTCATCTCGAGCTAGGAGGCGGAAACGGGGCTCCCCTGGATGTGTGCGGGACCCTCGTGCTTCCTCTCGAGTGGAATCGGGTATGTCGGGAACTTCTTGAGTTGCAGCAAGGGTGTGAAGGACCCTTTGGAAGTTCCAGTGGTTAGATGTGATTAGCCTCGAGAAGCCTCAGCGGAAACGGGTCTCATTTCGCCTGGCGGGCAAAACCTCCTGGATTTTCTCGAGTTGCGGCAGGTGCTCTCGACTTACGACGGGGACCTCAGGACCCGCTCTGGTGGCCTCAGGAAAGGCCAGTCCCCATGCGAGTTCCTCGGGGGCCTCTCGGGATTCCTCTCCCGTCGATGCCGGGGCCTAAGACCTTGTGTGGAGTCGCGGCCGGAACCTGAGGATTCCTCTCCAGTGCTGACATGGATCTTGGGGTACTTCTGGAGTCTCCCCAGGGGAGTCAGTCCTCGTATCGAATGCGGGCATGCACTTGCGCTTTCCTCCAGAGCGGTAGCAGCAGTGTCACGCAGTCCGCCGCGTGGATCAAAGGATCTATGGTTTTCCCTCCAGTCTTTCCCACGAGGGTTTCCCACGAGGCTTTCCCAAAGGGCTGCCCCACGTGCACACGTGCTGGGAGTAGATCCTCGGCTTGAACGTCAAGGCAGTGCAGGGAAAACAGGTTCCTCTGGAATGGACTGACACATCTGGGGGACTCTTGGAATGGTGGCACGACCCTGGAGTTCCTCTCGCCTTTCCTGTGGAGAGCGCCTCCTCTTGAGATGTGACGGGAACGCCGGGAATTCTTTCCCTACGAAACAGGGAAAGGATCCCTCATCTCGAGCTATGAGGCGGAAACAGTTCTCCCCTGGATGTTTGCGGGACCCTCGTGCTTCCTCTCGAGTGGAGACGGGTATGTCGGGGAACTTCTTGAGTTGCAGCAAGGGTGTGAAGGACCCTTTGGAAGTTCCAGTGGTTAGATGTGATTAGCCTCGAGAAGCCTCACCGGAAATGGGTCTCATCTCGCCTGGCGGGCAAAACCTCCTGGATTTTCTCGAGTTGCGGCAGGTGCTCTCGAGTTACGACGGGGACCTCGTGGACCCGCTCTGGTGGCCTCAGGAAAGGCCAGTCCCCATGCGAGTTCCTCGGGGGCCTCTCGGGATTCCTCTCCCATCGATGTCGGGGACTAAGACCTTGTGTGGAGATGGGCCGGAACCTGAGGATTCCTCTCCAGTGCTCACATGGATCTTGGGGTACTTCTGGAGTCTCCCCAGGGGAGTCAGTCGTCTTCTCGAATGCGGGCATGCACTTGCGCTTTCCTCCAGAGGGGTAGCAGCAGTGTCACGCAGTCCACCGCGTGGATCAAAGGATCTATGGTTTTCCCTCGAGTCTTTCCCACGAGGCTTTCCCACGAGGCTTTCCCACGAGGCTTTCCCACAGGGCTGTCCCACGTGCACACGTGGTGGGAGTCGATCCTCGGCTTGAATGTCAAGGCAGTGCAGGGGAAAAAGTTTACTCTGGAATGGACTGACACATCTGGGGGAATCTTGGAATGGTGTCAGGACCCTGGAGTTCCTCTCGCCTTTCCTGTGGACAGCGCCTCCTCTTGAGATGCGACGGGATCGCCGGGAATTCTTTCCAAACGAAACAGGGAAAGTATCCCTCATCTCGAGCTAGCAGGCGGAAACGGGGCTCCCCTGTATGTGTGCGGGACCCTCGTGCTTCCTCTCGAGTGGAGACGGGTATGTTAGGGAACTTCTTGAGTGGCAGCAAGGCTGTGAAGGACCCTTTGGAAGTTCCAGTGGTTAGATGTGATTAGCCTCGAGAAGCCTCAGCGGAAATGGGCCTCATCTCGCCTGGAGGGCAAAAACTCCTGGGTTTTCTCGAGTTGCGGCAGGTGCTCTCGCCTTATGACGGGGTCCTCAGGACCCGCTCTGGTGGTCTCAGGAAAGGCCAGTCCCCATGCGAGTTCCTCGGGGGCCTCTCGGGATTCCTCTGCCGTCGATGCCGGGGCCAAGACCTTGTGTGGAGTCGGGGCCGGAACCTGAGGTTTCCTCTCCAGTGCTGACATGGATTTGGGGTACTTCTGGAGTCTCCCCAGGGGAGTCAGTCCTCATCTTGAATGCGGGCATGCACTTGCGCTTTCCTCCAGAGCGGTAGCAGCAGTGTCACGCAGTCCGCCGCGTGGATCAAAGGATCTATGATTTTCCCTCGAGTCTTTCCCATGAGGCTTTCCGACGAGGCTTCCCCACAGGGCGGTACCACGTGCACACGCGGTGGGAGTCGATCCTCGGCTTGAACGTCAAGGCAGTGCAGGGAAAACAGGTTCCTCTGGAATGGACTGACACATCTGGGGGACTCTTGCAATGGTGGCACGACCCTGGAGTTCCTCTCGCCTTTCCTGTGGAGAGCTCCTCCTCTTGAGATGCAACGGGAACGCCGGGAATTCTTTCCCTACGAAACAGGGAAAGGATCACTAATCTCGAGCTAGGAGGCGGAAACGGGGCTCCCCTGGATGTGTGCGGGACCCTCGTGCTTCCTCTCGAGTGGAGACGGGTATGTCGGGGAACTTCTTGAGTTGCAGCAAGGGTGTGAAGGACCCTTTGGAAGTTCCAGTGGTTAGATGTGATTAGCCTCGAGAAGCCTCAGTGGAAATGGGCCTCATCTCGCCTGGATGGCAAAACCTCCTGGATTTTCTCGAGTTGCGGCAGGTGCTCTCGACTTACGACGGGGACCTCAGGGACCCGCTCTGGTGGCCTCAGGAAAGGCCAGTCCCCATGCGAGTTCCTCGGGGGCCTCTCGGGATTCCTCTGCCGTCGATGCCGGGGCCTAAGACTTTGTGTGGAGTCGGGGCCGGAACCTGAGGATTCCTCTCCAGTGCTGACATGGATCTTGGGGTACTTCTGGAGTCTCCCCAGGGGAGTCAGTGCTCGTCTCGAATGCGGGCATGCACTTGCGCTTTCCTCCAGAGCGGTAGCAGCAGTGTCACGCAGTCCGCCGCGTGTATCAAAGGATCTATGGTTTTCCCTCGAGTCTTTCCCACGAGGCTTTCCCACGAGGCTTTCCCACAGGGCGGTCCCACGTGCACACGTGTTGGGAGTCGATCCTCGGCTTGAACGTCAAGGCAGTGCAGGGAAAACAGGTTCCTCTGGAATGGACTGACACATCTGGGGGACTCATGGAATGGTGGCACGACCCTGGAGTTCCTCTCGCCTTTCCTGTGGAGAGCGCCTCCTCTTGAGATGCGACGGGAACGCCGGGAATTCTTTCCCTACGAAACAGGGAAAGGATCCCTCATCTCGAGCTAGGAGGCGGAAACGGGGCGCCCCTGGATGTGTGCGGGACCCTCGTGCTTCCTCTGGGGTGCAGACGGGTATGTCGGGGAACTTCTTGAGTTGCAGCAAGGGTGTGAAGGACCCTTTGGAAGTTCCAGTGGTTAGATGTGATTAGCCTCGAGAAGCCTCAGCGGAAATGGGCCTCATCTCGCCTTGAGGGCAAAACCTCCTGGATTTTCTCGAGTTGCGGCAGGTGCGCTCGACTTACGACGGGGACCTCAGGGACCCGCTCTGGTGGCCTCAGGAAAGGCCAGTCCCCATGCGAGTTCCTCGGGGGCTTGTCGGGATTCCTCTCCCGTCGATGCCGGTGCCTAAGACCTTGTGTGGAGTCGGGGCCGGAACCTGAGGATAACTCCCCAGTGCTGACATGGATCTTGGGGTACTTCTGGAGTCTCCCCAGGGGAGTCAGTGCTTGTCTCGAATGCGGGCATGCACTTGCGCTTTCCTCCAGAGCGGTAGCAGCAGTGTCACACAGTCCTCCGCGTGGATCAAAGGATCTATGGTTTTCCCTCGAGTCTTTCCCACGAGGCTTTCCGACGAGGCTTTCCCACAGGGCCGTCCCACGTGCACACGTGTTGGCAGTCGATCCTCGGCTTGAACGTCGAGGCAGTGCAGGGAAAACAGGTTTCTCTGGAATGGACTGACACATCTGGGGGACTCTTGGAATGGTGGCACGACCCTGGAGTTCCTCTCGCCTTTCCTGTGGAGAGCGCCTCCTCTTGAGATGCGACGGGAACGCCGGGAATTCTTTCCCTACGAAACAGGGAAAGGATCCCTCATCTAGAGCTAGGAGGCGGAAACGGGGCTCCCCTGGATGTGTGCGGGACCCTTGTGCTTCCTCTCGAGTGAAGACGGGTATGTCGGGGAACTTCTTGAGTTGCAGCAAGGGTGTGAAGGACCCTTTGGAAGTTCCAGTGGTTAGATGTGATTAGCCTCGAGAAGCCTCAGCGGAAATGGGCCTCATCTCGCCTTGAGGGCAAAACCTCCTGGATTTTCTCGAGTTGCGGCAGGTGCTCTCGACTTACGACGGGGACCTCAGGGACCCGCTCTGGTGGCCTCAGGAAAGGACACTCCCCATGCGAGTTCCTCGGGGGCCTCTCGGGATTCCTCTCCCATTGATGCCGGGGCCTAAGACCTTGTGTGGTGTCGGGGCCGGAACCTGAGGATTCCTCTCCAGTGCTGACATGGATCTAGGGGTACTTCTGGAGTCTCCCCAGGGGAGTCAGTGCTCGTCTCGAATGCGGACATGCACTTGCGCTTTCCTGCAGAGCGGTAGCAGCAGTGTCACGCAGTCCGCCGCGTAGAACAAGAGATCTATGGTTTTCCCTCGAGTCTTTCACACGAGGTTTTCCGACGAGGCTTTCCCACAGGGCTGTCCCACGTGCACACGTGGTGGGAGTCGATCCTCGGCTTGAACGTCAAGGCAGTGCAGGGAAAACAGGTTCCTCTGGAATGGAATGACACATCTGGGGGACTCTTGGAATGGTGGCACGACCCTGGAGTTCCTCTCGCTTTTCCTGTGGAGAGCGCCTCCTCTTGAGATGCGACGGGAACGCCGGGAATTCTTTCCCTACGAAACAGGGAAAGGATCCCTCATCTCGAGCTAGGAGGCGGAAACCGGGCTTCCCTGGATGTGTGCGGGACCCAACGTGCTTCCTCTCGAGTGGAGACGGGTATGTCGGGGAACTTCTTGAGTTGCAGCAAGGGTGTGAAGGACCCTTTGGAAATTCCAGTGGCTAGATGTGATTAGCCTCGAGAAACCTCAGCGGAAATGGGCCTCATCTCGCCTGGAGGGCAAAACCTCCTGGATTTTCTCGAGTTGCGGCAGGTGCTCTCGACTTACGACGGGGACCTCAGGGACCCGCTCTGGTGGCCTCAGGAAAGGCCAGTCCCCATGCGAGTTCTTCGGGGGCCTGTCGGGATTCCTCTCCCGTCGATGCCGGGGCCTAAGACCTTGTGTGGAGTCGGGGCCGCAACCTGAGGATTTCTCTCCAGTGCTGACATGGATCTTGGGGTACTTCTGGAGTCTCCCCAGGGGAGTCAGTGCTTGTCTCGAATGCGGGCATGCACTTGCGCTTTCCTCCAGAGCGGTAGCAGCAGTGTCACGCAGTCCGCCGCGTGGATCAAAGAATCTATGGTTTTCCCTCGAGTCTTTCCCACGAGGCTTTCCGACGAGGCTTTCCCACAGGGCGGTCCCACGTGCACACGTGGTGGAAGTCGATCCTCGGCTTGAACGTCAAGGCAGTGCAGGGAAAAAAGGTTCCTCTGGAATGGACTGACACATCTGGGGGACTCTTGGAATGGTGGCACGACCCTGGAGTTCCTCTCGCCTTTCCTGTGGAGAGCGCCTCCTCCTGAGATGCGACGGGAACGCCGGGAATTCTTTCCCTGCGAAACAGGGAAAGGATCCCTCATCTCGAGCTAGGAGGCGGAAACGGGGCTCCCCTGGATGTGTGCGGGACCCTCGTGCTTCCTCTCGAGTGGAGACGGGTATGTCGGGGAACTTCTTGAGTTGCAGCAAGGGTGTGAAGGACCCTTTGGAAGTTCCAGTGGTAAGATTTGATTAGCCTCGAGAAGCCTCAGCGGAAATGGGCCTCATCTCGCCTGGAGGGCAAAACCTCCTGGATTTTCTCGTGTTGCGACAGGTGCTCTCGACTTACGACGGGGACCTCAGGGACCCGCTCTGGTGGCCTCAGGAAAGGCCAGTCCCCATGCGAGTTCCACGGGGGCCTCTCGGGATTCCTCTCCCGTCGATGCCGGGGCCTAAGACCTTGTGTGGAGTTGGGGCCGGAACCTGAGGATTCCTCTCCAGTGCTGACATGGATCTTGTGGTACTTCTGGAGTCTCCCCAGGGGAGTCAGTGCTCGTCTCGAATGCGGGCATGCACTTGCGCTTTCCTCCAGAGCGGTAGCAGCAGTGTCACGCAGTCCGCCGCGTGGATCAAAGGATCTATGGTTTTCCCTCGAGTCTTTCCCACGAGGCTTTCCCACGAGGCTTTCCCACAGGGCTGTCCCACGTGCACACGTGGTGGGAGTCGATCCTCGGCTTGAACGTCAAGGCAGTTCAGCGAAAACAGGTTCCTCTGGAATGAACTGACACATCTGGGGGACTCTTGGAATGGTGGCACGACCCTGGAGTTCCTCTCGCCTTTCCTGTGGAGAGCGCCTCCTCTTGAGATGCGACGGGAACGCCGGGAATTCTTTCCCTAAGAAACAGGGAAAGGATCCCTCATCTCGAGCTAGGAGGCGGAAACGGGGCTCCCCTGGATGTGTGCGGGACCCTCGTGCTTCCTCTCGAGTGGAATCGGGTATGTCGGGAACTTCTTGAGTTGCAGCAAGGGTGTGAAGGACCCTTTGGAAGTTCCAGTGGTTAGATGTGATTAGCCTCGAGAAGCCTCAGCGGAAACGGGTCTCATTTCGCCTGGCGGGCAAAACCTCCTGGATTTTCTCGAGTTGCGGCAGGTGCTCTCGACTTACGACGGGGACCTCAGGACCCGCTCTGGTGGCCTCAGGAAAGGCCAGTCCCCATGCGAGTTCCTCGGGGGCCTCTCGGGATTCCTCTCCCGTCGATGCCGGGGCCTAAGACCTTGTGTGGAGTCGCGGCCGGAACCTGAGGATTCCTCTCCAGTGCTGACATGGATCTTGGGGTACTTCTGGAGTCTCCCCAGGGGAGTCAGTCCTCGTATCGAATGCGGGCATGCACTTGCGCTTTCCTCCAGAGCGGTAGCAGCAGTGTCACGCAGTCCGCCGCGTGGATCAAAGGATCTATGGTTTTCCCTCCAGTCTTTCCCACGAGGGTTTCCCACGAGGCTTTCCCAAAGGGCTGCCCCACGTGCACACGTGCTGGGAGTAGATCCTCGGCTTGAACGTCAAGGCAGTGCAGGGAAAACAGGTTCCTCTGGAATGGACTGACACATCTGGGGGACTCTTGGAATGGTGGCACGACCCTGGAGTTCCTCTCGCCTTTCCTGTGGAGAGCGCCTCCTCTTGAGATGCGTCGGGAACGCCGGGAATTCTTTCCCTACGAAAAAGGGAAAGGATCCCTCATCACGAGCTAGGAGGCGGAAACGGGGCTCCCCTGGATGTGTGCGGGACCCTCGTGCTTTCTCTCGAGTGGAGACCGGTATGTCGGGAACTTCTTGAGTTGCAGCAAGGGTGTGAAGGACCCTTTGGAAGTTCCAGTGGTTAGATGTGATTAGCCTCGAGAAGCCTCAGCGGAAATGGGCCTCATCTCGCCTGGAGGGCAAAACCTCCTGGATTCTCTCGAGTTGCGGCAGGTGCTCTCGACTTACGATGGGGACCTCAGGGACCCGCTCTGGTGGCCTCAGGAAAGGCCAGTCCCCATGCGAGTTCCTCGGGGGCCTCTCGGGATTCCTCTCCCGTCGATGCCGGGGCCTAAGACCTTGTGTGGAGTCGGGGCCGGAACCTGAGAATTCCTCTCCAGTGCTGACATGGATCTTGGGGTATTTCTGGAGTCTCCCCAGGGGAGTCAGTGCTCGTCTCGAATGCGGGCATGCACTTGCTCTTTCCTCCAGAGCGGTAGCAGCAGTGTCACGCAGTCCACAGCGAGGATCAAAGGATCTATGGTTTTCCCTCGAGTCTTTCCCACGAGGCTTTCCCACGAGGCTTTCCCAAAGGGCGGTCCCACGTGCACACGTGGTGGAAGTCGATCCTCGGCTTGAACGTCAAGGCAGTGCAGGGAAAACAGGTTCCTCTGGAATGGACTGACACATCTGGGGGACTCTTGGAATGGTGGCACGACCCTGGAGTTCCTCTCGCCTTTCCTGTGGAGAGCGCCTCCTCCTGAGATGCGACGGGAACGCCGGGAATTCTTTCCCTGCGAAACAGGGAAAGGATCCCTCATCTCGAGCTAGGAGGCGGAAACGGGGCTCCCCTGGATGTGTGCGGGACCCTCGTGCTTCCTCTCGAGTGGAGACGGGTATGTCGGGGAACTTCTTGAGTTGCAGCAAGGGTGTGAAGGACCCTTTGGAAGTTCCAGTGGTAAGATTTGATTAGCCTCGAGAAGCCTCAGCGGAAATGGGCCTCATCTCGCCTGGAGGGCAAAACCTCCTGGATTTTCTCGTGTTGCGACAGGTGCTCTCGACTTACGACGGGGACCTCAGGGACCCGCTCTGGTGGCCTCAGGAAAGGCCAGTCCCCATGCGAGTTCCACGGGGGCCTCTCGGGATTCCTCTCCCGTCGATGCCGGGGCCTAAGACCTTGTGTGGAGTTGGGGCCGGAACCTGAGGATTCCTCTCCAGTGCTGACATGGATCTTGTGGTACTTCTGGAGTCTCCCCAGGGGAGTCAGTGCTCGTCTCGAATGCGGGCATGCACTTGCGCTTTCCTCCAGAGCGGTAGCAGCAGTGTCACGCAGTCCGCCGCGTGGATCAAAGGATCTATGGTTTTCCCTCGAGTCTTTCCCACGAGGCTTTCCCACGAGGCTTTCCCACAGGGCTGTCCCACGTGCACACGTGGTGGGAGTCGATCCTCGGCTTGAACGTCAAGGCAGTTCAGCGAAAACAGGTTCCTCTGGAATGGACTGACACATCTGGGGGACTCTTGGAATGGTGGCACGACCCTGGAGTTCCTCTCGCCTTTCCTGTGGAGAGCGCCTCCTCTTGAGATGCGACGGGAACGCCGGGAATTCTTTCCCTAAGAAACAGGGAAAGGATCCCTCATCTCGAGCTAGGAGGCGGAAACGGGGCTCCCCTGGATGTGTGCGGGACCCTCGTGCTTCCTCTCGAGTGGAATCGGGTATGTCGGGAACTTCTTGAGTTGCAGCAAGGGTGTGAAGGACCCTTTGGAAGTTCCAGTGGTTAGATGTGATTAGCCTCGAGAAGCCTCAGCGGAAACGGGTCTCATTTCGCCTGGCGGGCAAAACCTCCTGGATTTTCTCGAGTTGCGGCAGGTGCTCTCGACTTACGACGGGGACCTCAGGACCCGCTCTGGTGGCCTCAGGAAAGGCCAGTCCCCATGCGAGTTCCTCGGGGGCCTCTCGGGATTCCTCTCCCGTCGATGCCGGGGCCTAAGACCTTGTGTGGAGTCGCGGCCGGAACCTGAGGATTCCTCTCCAGTGCTGACATGGATCTTGGGGTACTTCTGGAGTCTCCCCAGGGGAGTCAGTCCTCGTATCGAATGCGGGCATGCACTTGCGCTTTCCTCCAGAGCGGTAGCAGCAGTGTCACGCAGTCCGCCGCGTGGATCAAAGGATCTATGGTTTTCCCTCCAGTCTTTCCCACGAGGGTTTCCCACGAGGCTTTCCCAAAGGGCTGCCCCACGTGCACACGTGCTGGGAGTAGATCCTCGGCTTGAACGTCAAGGCAGTGCAGGGAAAACAGGTTCCTCTGGAATGGACTGACACATCTGGGGGACTCTTGGAATGGTGGCACGACCCTGGAGTTCCTCTCGCCTTTCCTGTGGAGAGCGCCTCCTCTTGAGATGTGACGGGAACGCCGGGAATTCTTTCCCTACGAAACAGGGAAAGGATCCCTCATCTCGAGCTATGAGGCGGAAACAGTTCTCCCCTGGATGTTTGCGGGACCCTCGTGCTTCCTCTCGAGTGGAGACGGGTATGTCGGGGAACTTCTTGAGTTGCAGCAAGGGTGTGAAGGACCCTTTGGAAGTTCCAGTGGTTAGATGTGATTAGCCTCGAGAAGCCTCACCGGAAATGGGTCTCATCTCGCCTGGCGGGCAAAACCTCCTGGATTTTCTCGAGTTGCGGCAGGTGCTCTCGAGTTACGACGGGGACCTCGTGGACCCGCTCTGGTGGCCTCAGGAAAGGCCAGTCCCCATGCGAGTTCCTCGGGGGCCTCTCGGGATTCCTCTCCCATCGATGTCGGGGACTAAGACCTTGTGTGGAGATGGGCCGGAACCTGAGGATTCCTCTCCAGTGCTCACATGGATCTTGGGGTACTTCTGGAGTCTCCCCAGGGGAGTCAGTCGTCTTCTCGAATGCGGGCATGCACTTGCGCTTTCCTCCAGAGGGGTAGCAGCAGTGTCACGCAGTCCACCGCGTGGATCAAAGGATCTATGGTTTTCCCTCGAGTCTTTCCCACGAGGCTTTCCCACGAGGCTTTCCCACGAGGCTTTCCCACAGGGCTGTCCCACGTGCACACGTGGTGGGAGTCGATCCTCGGCTTGAATGTCAAGGCAGTGCAGGGGAAAAAGTTTCCTCTGGAATGGACTGACACATCTGGGGGAATCTTGGAATGGTGTCAGGACCCTGGAGTTCCTCTCGCCTTTCCTGTGGACAGCGCCTCCTCTTGAGATGCGACGGGATCGCCGGGAATTCTTTCCAAACGAAACAGGGAAAGTATCCCTCATCTCGAGCTAGCAGGCGGAAACGGGGCTCCCCTGTATGTGTGCGGGACCCTCGTGCTTCCTCTCGAGTGGAGACGGGTATGTTAGGGAACTTCTTGAGTGGCAGCAAGGCTGTGAAGGACCCTTTGGAAGTTCCAGTGGTTAGATGTGATTAGCCTCGAGAAGCCTCAGCGGAAATGGGCCTCATCTCGCCTGGAGGGCAAAAACTCCTGGGTTTTCTCGAGTTGCGGCAGGTGCTCTCGCCTTATGACGGGGTCCTCAGGACCCGCTCTGGTGGTCTCAGGAAAGGCCAGTCCCCATGCGAGTTCCTCGGGGGCCTCTCGGGATTCCTCTGCCGTCGATGCCGGGGCCAAGACCTTGTGTGGAGTCGGGGCCGGAACCTGAGGTTTCCTCTCCAGTGCTGACATGGATTTGGGGTACTTCTGGAGTCTCCCCAGGGGAGTCAGTCCTCATCTTGAATGCGGGCATGCACTTGCGCTTTCCTCCAGAGCGGTAGCAGCAGTGTCACGCAGTCCGCCGCGTGTATCAAAGGATCTATGGTTTTCCCTCGAGTCTTTCCCACGAGGCTTTCCCACGAGGCTTTCCCACAGGGCGGTCCCACGTTCACACGTGTTGGGAGTCGATCCTCGGCTTGAACGTCAAGGCAGTGCAGGGAAAACAGGTTCCTCTGGAATGGACTGACACATCTGGGGGACTCATGGAATGGTGGCACGACCCTGGAGTTCCTCTCGCCTTTCCTGTGGAGAGCGCCTCCTCTTGAGATGCGACGGGAACGCCGGGAATTCTTTCCCTACGAAACAGGGAAAGGATCCCTCATCTCGAGCTAGGAGGCGGAAACGGGGCGCCCCTGGATGTGTGCGGGACCCTCGTGCTTCCTCTGGGGTGCAGACGGGTATGTCGGGGAACTTCTTGAGTTGCAGCAAGGGTGTGAAGGACCCTTTGGAAGTTCCAGTGGTTAGATGTGATTAGCCTCGAGAAGCCTCAGCGGAAATGGGCCTCATCTCGCCTTGAGGGCAAAACCTCCTGGATTTTCTCGAGTTGCGGCAGGTGCGCTCGACTTACGACGGGGACCTCAGGGACCCGCTCTGGTGGCCTCAGGAAAGGCCAGTCCCCATGCGAGTTCCTCGGGGGCCTGTCGGGATTCCTCTCCCGTCGATGCCGGTGCCTAAGACCTTGTGTGGAGTCGGGGCCGGAACCTGAGGATAACTCCCCAGTGCTGACATGGATCTTGGGGTACTTCTGGAGTCTCCCCAGGGGAGTCAGTGCTTGTCTCGAATGCGGGCATGCACTTGCGCTTTCCTCCAGAGCGGTAGCAGCAGTGTCACACAGTCCTCCGCGTGGATCAAAGGATCTATTGTTTTCCCTCGAGTCTTTCCCACGAGGCTTTCCGACGAGGCTTTCCCACAGGGCCGTCCCACGTGCACACGTGTTGGCAGTCGATCCTCGGCTTGAACGTCGAGGCAGTGCAGGGAAAACAGGTTTCTCTGGAATGGACTGACACATCTGGGGGACTCTTGGAATGGTGGCAGGACCCTGGAGTTCCTCTCTCCTTTCCTGTGGAGAGCGCCTCCTCTTGAGATGCGACGGGAACGCCGGGAATTCTTTCCCTACGAAACAGGGAAAGGATCCCTCATCTCGAGCTAGGAGGCGGAAACGGGGCTCCCCTGGATGTGTGCGGGACCCTTGTGCTTCCTCTCGAGTGAAGACGGGTATGTCGGGGAACTTCTTGAGTTGCAGCAAGGGTGTGAAGGACCCTTTGGAAGTTCCTGTGGTTAGATGTGATTAGCCTCGAGAAGCCTCAGCGGAAATGGGCCTCATCTCGCCTTGAGGGCAAAACCTCCTGGATTTTCTCGAGTTGCGGCAGGTGCTCTCGACTTACGACGGGGACCTCAGGGACCCGCTCTGGTGGCCTCAGGAAAGGACACTCCCCATGCGAGTTCCTCGGGGGCCTCTCGGGATTCCTCTCCCATTGATGCCGGGGCCTAAGACCTTGTGTGGTGTCGGGGCCGGAACCTGAGGATTCCTCTCCAGTGCTGACATGGATCTAGGGGTACTTCTGGAGTCTCCCCAGGGGAGTCAGTGCTCGTCTCGAATGCGGACATGCACTTGCGCTTTCCTGCAGAGCGGTAGCAGCAGTGTCACGCAGTCCGCCGCGTAGAACAAGAGATCTATGGTTTTCCCTCGAGTCTTTCACACGAGGTTTTCCGACGAGGCTTTCCCACAGGGCTGTCCCACGTGCACACGTGGTGGGAGTCGATCCTCGGCTTGAACGTCAAGGCAGTGCAGGGAAAACAGGTTCCTCTGGAATGGAATGACACATCTGGGGGACTCTTGGAATGGTGGCACGACCCTGGAGTTCCTCTCGCCTTTCCTGTGGAGAGCGCCTCCTCTTGAGATGCGACGGGAACGCCGGGAATTCTTTCCCTACGAAACAGGGAAAGGATCCCTCATCTCGAGCTAGGAGGCGGAAACGGGGCTTCCCTGGATGTGTGCGGGACCCAACGTGCTTCCTCTCGAGTGGAGACGGGTATGTCGGGGAACTTCTTGAGTTGCAGCAAGGGTGTGAAGGACCCTTTGGAAATTCCAGTGGCTAGATGTGATTAGCCTCGAGAAACCTCAGCGGAAATGGGCCTCATCTCGCCTGGAGGGCAAAACCTCCTGGATTTTCTCGAGTTGCGGCAGGTGCTCTCGACTTACGACGGGGACCTCAGGGACCCGCTCTGGTGGCCTCAGGAAAGGCCAGTCCCCATGCGAGTTCTTCGGGGGCCTGTC
Source organism: Ovis canadensis (assembly GCF_042477335.2). Taxonomy (NCBI): domain Eukaryota; kingdom Metazoa; phylum Chordata; class Mammalia; order Artiodactyla; family Bovidae; genus Ovis; species Ovis canadensis. The sequence goes on from NC_091252.1 coordinate 9,699,270, forward strand.
GGGATTCCTCTCCCGTCGATGCCGGGGCCTAAGACCTTGTGTGGAGTCGGGGCCGCAACCTGAGGATTTCTCTCCAGTGCTGACATGGATCTTGGGGTACTTCTGGAGTCTCCCCAGGGGAGTCAGTGCTTGTCTCGAATGCGGGCATGCACTTGCGCTTTCCTCCAGAGCGGTAGCAGCAGTGTCACGCAGTCCGCCGCGTGGATCAAAGAATCTATGGTTTTCCCTCGAGTCTTTCCCACGAGGCTTTCCGACGAGGCTTTCCCAAAGGGCGGTCCCACGTGCACACGTGGTGGAAGTCGATCCTCGGCTTGAACGTCAAGGCAGTGCAGGGAAAACAGGTTCCTCTGGAATGGACTGACACATCTGGGGGACTCTTGGAATGGTGGCACGACCCTGGAGTTCCTCTCGCCTTTCCTGTGGAGAGCGCCTCCTCCTGAGATGCGACGGGAACGCCGGGAATTCTTTCCCTGCGAAACAGGGAAAGGATCCCTCATCTCGAGCTAGGAGGCGGAAACGGGGCTCCCCTGGATGTGTGCGGGACCCTCGTGCTTCCTCTCGAGTGGAGACGGGTATGTCGGGGAACTTCTTGAGTTGCAGCAAGGGTGTGAAGGACCCTTTGGAAGTTCCAGTGGTAAGATTTGATTAGCCTCGAGAAGCCTCAGCGGAAATGGGCCTCATCTCGCCTGGAGGGCAAAACCTCCTGGATTTTCTCGTGTTGCGACAGGTGCTCTCGACTTACGACGGGGACCTCAGGGACCCGCTCTGGTGGCCTCAGGAAAGGCCAGTCCCCATGCGAGTTCCACGGGGGCCTCTCGGGATTCCTCTCCCGTCGATGCCGGGGCCTAAGACCTTGTGTGGAGTTGGGGCCGGAACCTGAGGATTCCTCTCCAGTGCTGACATGGATCTTGTGGTACTTCTGGAGTCTCCCCAGGGGAGTCAGTGCTCGTCTCGAATGCGGGCATGCACTTGCGCTTTCCTCCAGAGCGGTAGCAGCAGTGTCACGCAGTCCGCCGCGTGGATCAAAGGATCTATGGTTTTCCCTCGAGTCTTTCCCACGAGGCTTTCCCACGAGGCTTTCCCACAGGGCTGTCCCACGTGCACACGTGGTGGGAGTCGATCCTCGGCTTGAACGTCAAGGCAGTTCAGCGAAAACAGGTTCCTCTGGAATGAACTGACACATCTGGGGGACTCTTGGAATGGTGGCACGACCCTGGAGTTCCTCTCGCCTTTCCTGTGGAGAGCGCCTCCTCTTGAGATGCGACGGGAACGCCGGGAATTCTTTCCCTAAGAAACAGGGAAAGGATCCCTCATCTCGAGCTAGGAGGCGGAAACGGGGCTCCCCTGGATGTGTGCGGGACCCTCGTGCTTCCTCTCGAGTGGAATCGGGTATGTCGGGAACTTCTTGAGTTGCAGCAAGGGTGTGAAGGACCCTTTGGAAGTTCCAGTGGTTAGATGTGATTAGCCTCGAGAAGCCTCAGCGGAAACGGGTCTCATTTCGCCTGGCGGGCAAAACCTCCTGGATTTTCTCGAGTTGCGGCAGGTGCTCTCGACTTACGACGGGGACCTCAGGACCCGCTCTGGTGGCCTCAGGAAAGGCCAGTCCCCATGCGAGTTCCTCGGGGGCCTCTCGGGATTCCTCTCCCGTCGATGCCGGGGCCTAAGACCTTGTGTGGAGTCGCGGCCGGAACCTGAGGATTCCTCTCCAGTGCTGACATGGATCTTGGGGTACTTCTGGAGTCTCCCCAGGGGAGTCAGTCCTCGTATCGAATGCGGGCATGCACTTGCGCTTTCCTCCAGAGCGGTAGCAGCAGTGTCACGCAGTCCGCCGCGTGGATCAAAGGATCTATGGTTTTCCCTCCAGTCTTTCCCACGAGGGTTTCCCACGAGGCTTTCCCAAAGGGCTGCCCCACGTGCACACGTGCTGGGAGTAGATCCTCGGCTTGAACGTCAAGGCAGTGCAGGGAAAACAGGTTCCTCTGGAATGGACTGACACATCTGGGGGACTCTTGGAATGGTGGCACGACCCTGGAGTTCCTCTCGCCTTTCCTGTGGAGAGCGCCTCCTCTTGAGATGCGACGGGAACGCCGGGAATTCTTTCCCTACGAAAAAGGGAAAGGATCCCTCATCACGAGCTAGGAGGCGGAAACGGGGCTCCCCTGGATGTGTGCGGGACCCTCGTGCTTTCTCTCGAGTGGAGACCGGTATGTCGGGAACTTCTTGAGTTGCAGCAAGGGTGTGAAGGACCCTTTGGAAGTTCCAGTGGTTAGATGTGATTAGCCTCGAGAAGCCTCAGCGGAAATGGGCCTCATCTCGCCTGGAGGGCAAAACCTCCTGGATTCTCTCGAGTTGCGGCAGGTGCTCTCGACTTACGATGGGGACCTCAGGGACCCGCTCTGGTGGCCTCAGGAAAGGCCAGTCCCCATGCGAGTTCCTCGGGGGCCTCTCGGGATTCCTCTCCCGTCGATGCCGGGGCCTAAGACCTTGTGTGGAGTCGGGGCCGGAACCTGAGAATTCCTCTCCAGTGCTGACATGGATCTTGGGGTATTTCTGGAGTCTCCCCAGGGGAGTCAGTGCTCGTCTCGAATGCGGGCATGCACTTGCTCTTTCCTCCAGAGCGGTAGCAGCAGTGTCACGCAGTCCACAGCGAGGATCAAAGGATCTATGGTTTTCCCTCGAGTCTTTCCCACGAGGCTTTCCCACGAGGCTTTCCCAAAGGGCGGTCCCACGTGCACACGTGGTGGAAGTCGATCCTCGGCTTGAACGTCAAGGCAGTGCAGGGAAAACAGGTTCCTCTGGAATGGACTGACACATCTGGGGGACTCTTGGAATGGTGGCACGACCCTGGAGTTCCTCTCGCCTTTCCTGTGGAGAGCGCCTCCTCCTGAGATGCGACGGGAACGCCGGGAATTCTTTCCCTGCGAAACAGGGAAAGGATCCCTCATCTCGAGCTAGGAGGCGGAAACGGGGCTCCCCTGGATGTGTGCGGGACCCTCGTGCTTCCTCTCGAGTGGAGACGGGTATGTCGGGGAACTTCTTGAGTTGCAGCAAGGGTGTGAAGGACCCTTTGGAAGTTCCAGTGGTAAGATTTGATTAGCCTCGAGAAGCCTCAGCGGAAATGGGCCTCATCTCGCCTGGAGGGCAAAACCTCCTGGATTTTCTCGTGTTGCGACAGGTGCTCTCGACTTACGACGGGGACCTCAGGGACCCGCTCTGGTGGCCTCAGGAAAGGCCAGTCCCCATGCGAGTTCCACGGGGGCCTCTCGGGATTCCTCTCCCGTCGATGCCGGGGCCTAAGACCTTGTGTGGAGTTGGGGCCGGAACCTGAGGATTCCTCTCCAGTGCTGACATGGATCTTGTGGTACTTCTGGAGTCTCCCCAGGGGAGTCAGTGCTCGTCTCGAATGCGGGCATGCACTTGCGCTTTCCTCCAGAGCGGTAGCAGCAGTGTCACGCAGTCCGCCGCGTGGATCAAAGGATCTATGGTTTTCCCTCGAGTCTTTCCCACGAGGCTTTCCCACGAGGCTTTCCCACAGGGCTGTCCCACGTGCACACGTGGTGGGAGTCGATCCTCGGCTTGAACGTCAAGGCAGTTCAGCGAAAACAGGTTCCTCTGGAATGGACTGACACATCTGGGGGACTCTTGGAATGGTGGCACGACCCTGGAGTTCCTCTCGCCTTTCCTGTGGAGAGCGCCTCCTCTTGAGATGCGACGGGAACGCCGGGAATTCTTTCCCTAAGAAACAGGGAAAGGATCCCTCATCTCGAGCTAGGAGGCGGAAACGGGGCTCCCCTGGATGTGTGCGGGACCCTCGTGCTTCCTCTCGAGTGGAATCGGGTATGTCGGGAACTTCTTGAGTTGCAGCAAGGGTGTGAAGGACCCTTTGGAAGTTCCAGTGGTTAGATGTGATTAGCCTCGAGAAGCCTCAGCGGAAACGGGTCTCATTTCGCCTGGCGGGCAAAACCTCCTGGATTTTCTCGAGTTGCGGCAGGTGCTCTCGACTTACGACGGGGACCTCAGGACCCGCTCTGGTGGCCTCAGGAAAGGCCAGTCCCCATGCGAGTTCCTCGGGGGCCTCTCGGGATTCCTCTCCCGTCGATGCCGGGGCCTAAGACCTTGTGTGGAGTCGCGGCCGGAACCTGAGGATTCCTCTCCAGTGCTGACATGGATCTTGGGGTACTTCTGGAGTCTCCCCAGGGGAGTCAGTCCTCGTATCGAATGCGGGCATGCACTTGCGCTTTCCTCCAGAGCGGTAGCAGCAGTGTCACGCAGTCCGCCGCGTGGATCAAAGGATCTATGGTTTTCCCTCCAGTCTTTCCCACGAGGGTTTCCCACGAGGCTTTCCCAAAGGGCTGCCCCACGTGCACACGTGCTGGGAGTAGATCCTCGGCTTGAACGTCAAGGCAGTGCAGGGAAAACAGGTTCCTCTGGAATGGACTGACACATCTGGGGGACTCTTGGAATGGTGGCACGACCCTGGAGTTCCTCTCGCCTTTCCTGTGGAGAGCGCCTCCTCTTGAGATGTGACGGGAACGCCGGGAATTCTTTCCCTACGAAACAGGGAAAGGATCCCTCATCTCGAGCTATGAGGCGGAAACAGTTCTCCCCTGGATGTTTGCGGGACCCTCGTGCTTCCTCTCGAGTGGAGACGGGTATGTCGGGGAACTTCTTGAGTTGCAGCAAGGGTGTGAAGGACCCTTTGGAAGTTCCAGTGGTTAGATGTGATTAGCCTCGAGAAGCCTCACCGGAAATGGGTCTCATCTCGCCTGGCGGGCAAAACCTCCTGGATTTTCTCGAGTTGCGGCAGGTGCTCTCGAGTTACGACGGGGACCTCGTGGACCCGCTCTGGTGGCCTCAGGAAAGGCCAGTCCCCATGCGAGTTCCTCGGGGGCCTCTCGGGATTCCTCTCCCATCGATGTCGGGGACTAAGACCTTGTGTGGAGATGGGCCGGAACCTGAGGATTCCTCTCCAGTGCTCACATGGATCTTGGGGTACTTCTGGAGTCTCCCCAGGGGAGTCAGTCGTCTTCTCGAATGCGGGCATGCACTTGCGCTTTCCTCCAGAGGGGTAGCAGCAGTGTCACGCAGTCCACCGCGTGGATCAAAGGATCTATGGTTTTCCCTCGAGTCTTTCCCACGAGGCTTTCCCACGAGGCTTTCCCACGAGGCTTTCCCACAGGGCTGTCCCACGTGCACACGTGGTGGGAGTCGATCCTCGGCTTGAATGTCAAGGCAGTGCAGGGGAAAAAGTTTCCTCTGGAATGGACTGACACATCTGGGGGAATCTTGGAATGGTGTCAGGACCCTGGAGTTCCTCTCGCCTTTCCTGTGGACAGCGCCTCCTCTTGAGATGCGACGGGATCGCCGGGAATTCTTTCCAAACGAAACAGGGAAAGTATCCCTCATCTCGAGCTAGCAGGCGGAAACGGGGCTCCCCTGTATGTGTGCGGGACCCTCGTGCTTCCTCTCGAGTGGAGACGGGTATGTTAGGGAACTTCTTGAGTGGCAGCAAGGCTGTGAAGGACCCTTTGGAAGTTCCAGTGGTTAGATGTGATTAGCCTCGAGAAGCCTCAGCGGAAATGGGCCTCATCTCGCCTGGAGGGCAAAAACTCCTGGGTTTTCTCGAGTTGCGGCAGGTGCTCTCGCCTTATGACGGGGTCCTCAGGACCCGCTCTGGTGGTCTCAGGAAAGGCCAGTCCCCATGCGAGTTCATCGGGGGCCTCTCGGGATTCCTCTGCCGTCGATGCCGGGGCCAAGACCTTGTGTGGAGTCGGGGCCGGAACCTGAGGTTTCCTCTCCAGTGCTGACATGGATTTGGGGTACTTCTGGAGTCTCCCCAGGGGAGTCAGTCCTCATCTTGAATGCGGGCATGCACTTGCGCTTTCCTCCAGAGCGGTAGCAGCAGTGTCACGCAGTCCGCCGCGTGGATCAAAGGATCTATGATTTTCCCTCGAGTCTTTCCCATGAGGCTTTCCGACGAGGCTTCCCCACAGGGCGGTACCACGTGCACACGCGGTGGGAGTCGATCCTCGGCTTGAACGTCAAGGCAGTGCAGGGAAAACAGGTTCCTCTGGAATGGACTGACACATCTGGGGGACTCTTGCAATGGTGGCACGACCCTGGAGTTCCTCTCGCCTTTCCTGTGGAGAGCTCCTCCTCTTGAGATGCAACGGGAACGCCGGGAATTCTTTCCCTACGAAACAGGGAAAGGATCACTAATCTCGAGCTAGGAGGCGGAAACGGGGCTCCCCTGGATGTGTGCGGGACCCTCGTGCTTCCTCTCGAGTGGAGACGGGTATGTCGGGGAACTTCTTGAGTTGCAGCAAGGGTGTGAAGGACCCTTTGGAAGTTCCAGTGGTTAGATGTGATTAGCCTCGAGAAGCCTCAGTGGAAATGGGCCTCATCTCGCCTGGATGGCAAAACCTCCTGGATTTTCTCGAGTTGCGGCAGGTGCTCTCGACTTACGACGGGGACCTCAGGGACCCGCTCTGGTGGCCTCAGGAAAGGCCAGTCCCCATGCGAGTTCCTCGGGGGCCTCTCGGGATTCCTCTGCCGTCGATGCCGGGGCCTAAGACTTTGTGTGGAGTCGGGGCCGGAACCTGAGGATTCCTCTCCAGTGCTGACATGGATCTTGGGGTACTTCTGGAGTCTCCCCAGGGGAGTCAGTGCTCGTCTCGAATGCGGGCATGCACTTGCGCTTTCCTCCAGAGCGGTAGCAGCAGTGTCACGCAGTCCGCCGCGTGTATCAAAGGATCTATGGTTTTCCCTCGAGTCTTTCCCACGAGGCTTTCCCACGAGGCTTTCCCACAGGGCGGTCCCACGTGCACACGTGTTGGGAGTCGATCCTCGGCTTGAACGTCAAGGCAGTGCAGGGAAAACAGGTTCCTCTGGAATGGACTGACACATCTGGGGGACTCATGGAATGGTGGCACGACCCTGGAGTTCCTCTCGCCTTTCCTGTGGAGAGCGCCTCCTCTTGAGATGCAACGGGAACGCCGGGAATTCTTTCCCTACGAAACAGGGAAAGGATCCCTCATCTCGAGCTAGGAGGCGGAAACGGGGCGCCCCTGGATGTGTGCGGGACCCTCGTGCTTCCTCTGGGGTGCAGACGGGTATGTCGGGGAACTTCTTGAGTTGCAGCAAGGGTGTGAAGGACCCTTTGGAAGTTCCAGTGGTTAGATGTGATTAGCCTCGAGAAGCCTCAGCGGAAATGGGCCTCATCTCGCCTTGAGGGCAAAACCTCCTGGATTTTCTCGAGTTGCGGCAGGTGCGCTCGACTTACGACGGGGACCTCAGGGACCCGCTCTGGTGGCCTCAGGAAAGGCCAGTCCCCATGCGAGTTCCTCGGGGGCCTGTCGGGATTCCTCTCCCGTCGATGCCGGTGCCTAAGACCTTGTGTGGAGTCGGGGCCGGAACCTGAGGATAACTCCCCAGTGCTGACATGGATCTTGGGGTACTTCTGGAGTCTCCCCAGGGGAGTCAGTGCTTGTCTCGAATGCGGGCATGCACTTGCGCTTTCCTCCAGAGCGGTAGCAGCAGTGTCACACAGTCCTCCGCGTGGATCAAAGGATCTATGGTTTTCCCTCGAGTCTTTCCCACGAGGTTTTCCGACGAGGCTTTCCCACAGGGCCGTCCCACGTGCACACGTGTTGGCAGTCGATCCTCGGCTTGAACGTCGAGGCAGTGCAGGGAAAACAGGTTTCTCTGGAATGGACTGACACATCTGGGGGACTCTTGGAATGGTGGCACGACCCTGGAGTTCCTCTCGCCTTTCCTGTGGAGAGCGCCTCCTCTTGAGATGCGACGGGAATGCCGGGAATTCTTTCCCTACGAAACAGGGAAAGGATCCCTCATCTAGAGCTAGGAGGCGGAAACGGGGCTCCCCTGGATGTGTGCGGGACCCTTGTGCTTCCTCTCGAGTGAAGACGGGTATCTCGGGGAACTTCTTGAGTTGCAGCAAGGGTGTGAAGGACCCTTTGGAAGTTCCAGTGGTTAGATGTGATTAGCCTCGAGAAGCCTCAGCGGAAATGGGCCTCATCTCGCCTTGAGGGCAAAACCTCCTGGATTTTCTCGAGTTGCGGCAGGTGCTCTCGACTTACGACGGGGACCTCAGGGACCCGCTCTGGTGGCCTCAGGAAAGGACACTCCCCATGCGAGTTCCTCGGGGGCCTCTCGGGATTCCTCTCCCATTGATGCCGGGGCCTAAGACCTTGTGTGGTGTCGGGGCCGGAACCTGAGGATTCCTCTCCAGTGCTGACATGGATCTAGGGGTACTTCTGGAGTCTCCCCAGGGGAGTCAGTGCTCGTCTCGAATGCGGACATGCACTTGCGCTTTCCTGCAGAGCGGTAGCAGCAGTGTCACGCAGTCCGCCGCGTAGAACAAGAGATCTATGGTTTTCCCTCGAGTCTTTCACACGAGGTTTTCCGACGAGGCTTTCCCACAGGGCTGTCCCACGTGCACACGTGGTGGGAGTCGATCCTCGGCTTGAACGTCAAGGCAGTGCAGTGAAAACAGGTTCCTCTGGAATGGAATGACACATCTGGGGGACTCTTGGAATGGTGGCACGACCCTGGAGTTCCTCTCGCCTTTCCTGTGGAGAGCGCCTCCTCTTGAGATGCGACGGGAACGCCGGGAATTCTTTCCCTACGAAACAGGGAAAGGATCCCTCATCTCGAGCTAGGAGGCGGAAACGGGGCTTCCCTGGATGTGTGCGGGACCCAACGTGCTTCCTCTCGAGTGGAGACGGGTATGTCGGGGAACTTCTTGAGTTGCAGCAAGGGTGTGAAGGACCCTTTGGAAATTCCAGTGGCTAGATGTGATTAGCCTCGAGAAACCTCAGCGGAAATGGGCCTCATCTCGCCTGGAGGGCAAAACCTCCTGGATTTTCTCGAGTTGCGGCAGGTGCTCTCGACTTACGACGGGGACCTCAGGGACCCGCTCTGGTGGCCTCAGGAAAGGCCAGTCCCCATGCGAGTTCTTCGGGGGCCTGTCGGGATTCCTCTCCCGTCGATGCCGGGGCCTAAGACCTTGTGTGGAGTCGGGGCCGCAACCTGAGGATTTCTCTCCAGTGCTGACATGGATCTTGGGGTACTTCTGGAGTCTCCCCAGGGGAGTCAGTGCTTGTCTCGAATGCGGGCATGCACTTGCGCTTTCCTCCAGAGCGGTAGCAGCAGTGTCACGCAGTCCGCCGCGTGGATCAAAGAATCTATGGTTTTCCCTCGAGTCTTTCCCACGAGGCTTTCCGACGAGGCTTTCCCACAGGGCGGTCCCACGTGCACACGTGGTGGGAGTCGATCCTCGGCTTGAACGTCAAGGCAGTGCAGGGTAAACAGGTTTCACTGGAATGGACTGACACATCTGGGGTACTCTTGGAATGGTGGCACGACCCTGGAGTTCCTCTCGCCTTTCCTGTGGAGAGCGCCTCCTCTTGAGATGCGACGGGAACGCCGGGAATTCTTTCCCTACGAAACAGGGAAAGGATCCCTCATCTCGAGCTAGGAGGCGGAAACGGGGCTCCCCTGGATGTGTGCGGGACCCCACGTGCTTCCTCTCGAGTGGAGACGGGTATATCAGGGAACTTCTTGAGTTGCAGCAAGGGTGTGAAGGACCCTTTGGAAGTCCCAGTGGTTAGATGTGATTAGCCTCGAGAAACCTCAGCGGAAATGGGCCTCATCTCGCCTGGAGGGCAAAACCTCCTGGATTTTCGCGAGTTGCGGCAGGTGCTCTCGACTTACGACTGGGACCTCAGGGACCCGATCTGGTGGCCTCAGGAAAGGCCAGTCCCCATGCGAGTTCCTCGGGGGCCTGTCGGGATTCCTCTCCCATTGATGCCGGGGCCTAAGACCTTGTGTGGAGTCGGGGCCGCAACCTGAGGATTCCTCTCCAGTGCTGACATGGATATTGGGGTACTTCTGGAGTCTCCCCAGGGGAGTCAGTGCTTGTCTCGAATGCGGGCATGCACTTGCGCTTTCCTGCAGAGCGGTAGCAGCAGTGTCACGCATTCCGCCGCGTGGATAAAAGGATCTATGGTTTTCCCTCGAGGCTTTCCCACGAGGCTTTCCGACGAGGCTTTCCCACAGGGCGGTCCCACGTGCACACGTAGTGGGAGTCGATCCTCGGCTTGAACGTCAAGGCAGTGCAGGGAAAACAGGTTCCTCTGGAATGGACTGACACATCTGGGGGACTCTTGGAATGGTGGCACGACCCTGCAGTTCCTCTCGCCTTTCCTGTGGAGAGGGCCTCCTCTTGAGATGCGACGGGAACGCCGGGAATTCTTTCTCTACGAAACAGGGAAAGGATCCCTCATCTCGAGCTAGGAGGTGGAAACGGGGCTCCCCTGGATGTGTGCGGGACCCTCGTGCTTCCTCTCGAGTGGAAACAGGTATGTCGGGGAACTTCTTGAGTTGCAGCAAGGGTGTGACGGACCCTCTGGAAGTTCCAGTGGTTAGATGTGATTAGCCTCGAGAAGCCTCAGCGGAAATGGGCCTCATCTCGCCTGGAGGGCAAAACCTCCTGGATTTTCTTGAGTTGCGGCAGGTGCTCTCGACTTACGACGGGGACCTCAGGGACCCGCTCTGGTGGCCTCAGGAAAGGCCAGTCCCCATGCGACTTCCTCGGGGCCCTCTCGGGATTCCTCTGCCGTCGATGCCGGGGCCTAAGACCTTGTGTGGAGTCGGGGACGGAACCTGAGGATTCCTCTCCAGTGCTGACATGGATCTTGGGGTACTTCTGGAGTCTCCCCAGGGGAGTCAGTGCTCGTCTCGAATGCGGGCATGCACTTACGCTTTCCTCCAGAGAGGTAGCAGCAGTGTCACGCAGTCCGCCTCGTGGATCAAAGGATCTATGGTTTTCCCTCGAGTCTTTCCCAGTAGGCTTTCCCACGAGGCTTTCCCACAGGGCGGGCCCACGTGCACACGTGGTGGGAGTCGATCCTCGGCTTGAACGTCAAGGCAGTGCAGGGAAAACAGGTTCCTCTGGATTGGACTGACACATCTGGGGGACTCTTGGAATGGTGGCACGACCCTGGAGTTTCTCTCGCCTTTACTGTGGAGAGCCCCTTCTCTTGAGATGCGACGGGAACGCCGGGAATTCTTTCCCTTCGAAACAGGGAAAGGATCCCTCATCTCGAGCTTGGAGGCAGAAACGGGGCTCCCCTGGATGTGTGCGGGACCCTCGTGCTTCCTCTCGAGTGGAGACCGGTGTGGCGGGGAACTTCTTGAGTTGCAGCAATGGTGTGAAGGACCCTTTGGAAGTTCCAGTGGTTAGATGTGATTAGCCTCGAGAAGCCTCAGGGAAATGGGCCTCATCTCGCTTGGAGGGCAAAACCTCCTGGATTTTCTCAAGTTGCGGCAGGTGCTCTCGACTTACGACGGGGACCTCAGGGACCCGCTCTGGTGGCTTCAGGAAAGGCCAGACACCATGCGAGTTCCTCGGGGGCCTCTCGGGATTCCTCTCCCGTCGATGCCGGGGCCTAAGACCTTGTGTGGAGTCGGGGCCAGATCCTGAGGATTCCTCTCCAGTGCTGACATGGATCTTGGGGTACTTCTGGAGTCTCCCCAGGGGAGTCAGTGCTCGTCTCGAATGCGGGCATGCACTTGCGCTTTCCTCCAGAGCGGTAGCAGCAGTGTCACGCAGTCCGCCGCGTGGATCAAAGGATCTATGGTTTTCCCTCGAGCCTTTCCCACGAGGCTTTCCCACGAGGCTTTCCCACAGGGCGGTCCCACGTGCACATGTGGTGGGAGTCGATCCTCGGCTTGAACGTCAAGGCAGTGCAGGGAAAACAGGTTTCTCTGGAATGGACTGACACATCTGGGGGACTCATGGAATGGTGGCACGACCCTGGAGTTCCTCTCGCCTTTCCTGTGGAGAGCACCTCCTCTTGAGATGCGACGGGAACGCCGGGAATTCTTTCCCTACGAAACAGGGAAAGGATCCCTCATCTCGAGCTAGGAGGCGGAAACGGGGCTCCCCTGGATGTGTGCGGGACCCTCGTGCTTCCTCTCGAGTGGAGACGGGTATGTCGGGGAACTTCTTGAGTTGCAGCAAGGGTGTGAAGGACCCTTTGGAAGTTCTAGTGGTTAGATGTGATTAGCCTCGATAAGCCTCAGCGGAAAAGGGCCTCATCTCGCCTGGAGGGCAAAACCTCCTGGATTTTCTCGAGTTGCGGCAGGTGCTCTCGACTTACGACGGGGACCTCAGGGACCCCCTCTGGTGGCCTCAGGAAAGCCCAGTCCCCAGGCGAGTTCCTCGGGGGCCTCTCGGGATTCCTCTCCCGTCGATGCCGGGGCCTAAGACCTTGTGTGGAGTCGGGGCCGGAACCTGAGGATTCCTTTCCAGAGCTGACATGGATCTTGGGGTACTTCTGGAGTCTCCCCAGGGGAGTCAGTCCTCGTCTCGAATGCGGACATGCACTTGCACTTTCCTCCAGACCGGTAGCAGCAGTGTCACGCAGTCCGCCGCGTGAAGCAAAGGATCTATGGTTTTCCCTGGAGTCTTTCCCACGAGGCTTTCCCACGAGGCTTTCCCAGAGGGCTGTCCCACGTGCACACGTGGTGAGAGTCGATTCTCGGCTTGAACGTCAAGGCAGTGCAGGGAAAACAGGTTCCTCTGGAATGGACTGACACATCTGGGGGACTCTTGGAATGGTGGCACGACCCTGGAGTTCCTCTCGCCTTTCCTGGGGAGAGTGCCTCCTCTTGAGATGCGCCGGGAACACCGGGAATTCTTTCCCTACGAAACAGGTAAAGGATCCCTCATCTCGAGCTAGGAGGCGGAAACGGGGCTCCCCTGGATGTGTGCGGGACCCCACGTGCTTCCTCTCGAGTGGAGACGAGTATGTCGGGGAACTTCTTGAGTTGCAGCAAGGTTGTGAAGGACCCTTTGGAAGTTCCAGTGGTTAGATGTGATTAGCCTCGAGAAGCCTCAGCGGAAATGGGCCTCATGTCGCTTGGAGGGCAAAACCTCCTGGATTTTTTCGAGTGGCGGCAGATGCTATCGACTTATGACGGGGACCTCAGGGACCCGCTCTGGTGGCCTCAGGAAAGCCCAGTCCCCATGCGAGTTCCTCGGGGGCCTCTCGGGACTCCTCTCCCGTCGATGCCGGGGCCTAAGACCTTGTGTGGAGTCGGGGCCGGAACTTGAGGATTCCTCTCCTGTGCTGACATGGATCTTGGGGTACTTCTGTAGGCTCCCCAGGGGAGTCAGTCCTCGTCTCGAATGCGGGCATGCACTTGCGCTTTCCTCCAGAGCAGCAGCAGCAGTGTCGCGCAGTCCGCCGAGTGGAGCAAAGGATCTATGGTTTTCCCTCGAGTCTTTCCCACGTGGCTTTCCCACGAGGCTTTCCCACAGGGCTGTCCCACGTACACACGTGGTGGGAGTCGATCCTCGGCTTGAACGTCAAGGCAGTGCAGGGAAAACAGGGTCCTCTGGAATGGACTGACACATCTGGGGGACTCTTGGAATGGTGGCACGACCCTGGAGTTCCTCTCGCCCTTCCTGTGAAGAGCGCCTCCTCTTGAGATGCGACGAGAACGCCGGGAACTCTTTCCCTACGAAACAGGAAAGGATCCCTCATCTCGAGCTAGGAGGCGGAAACAGTGCTCCCCTGGATGTGTGCGGGACCCTCGTACTTCCTCTCTAGTGGAGACGGTTATTCGGGGAACTTCTTGATTTGCAGCAAGGGTGTGAAGGACCCTTTGGAAGTTCCAGTGGTTAGATGTGATTAGCCTCGAGAAGCCTCAGCGGAAATGGGCCTCATGTCGCCTGGAGGGCAAAACCTCCTGGATTTTCTCGAGTGCGGCAGGTGCTCTCGACTTACGACGGGGACCTCAGGGACCCGCTCTGGTGGCCTCAGGAAAGCCCAGTCCCCATGCGAGTTCCTCGGGGGCCTCTCGGGATTGCTCTCCCGTCGATGCCGGTGCCTAAGACGTTGTGTGGAGTAGGGGCCGGGACCTGAGGATTCCTCTCCTGTGCTTACATGGATCCTGGGGTACTTCTGGAGTCTCCCCAGGGGAGTCAGTCCTCGTCTCGAATGCGGGCATGCACTTGCGCTTTCCTCCAGAGCGGTAGCAGCAGTGTCATGCAGTCCGCCGCGTGGAGCAAAGGATCTATGGTTTTCGCTCGAGTCTTCCCACGAGGCTTTCCCTCGAGGCTTTCCCACAGGGCTGTCCCACGTGCACACCTGGTGGGAGTCGATCCTAGGCTTCAACGTCAAGGCAGTGCAGGGAACACAGATTCCTCTGGAATGGACTGACATATCTGGGGGTCTCTTGGAATGGTGGCACGACCCTGGAGTTCCTCTCGCCTTTCCTGTGGAGAGCGCCTCCTCTTGAGATGCGACGGGAACACCGGGAATTCTTTCCCTACGAAACAAGGAAAGGATCCCTCATCTCGAGCTAGGAGGCGGAATCGGGGCTCCCCTGGATGTGTGCGGGACCCCACGTGCTTCCTCTCGAGTGGAGACGGGTATGTCGGGGAACTTCTTGAGTTGCAGCAAGGGTGTGAAGGACCCTTTGGAAGTTCCAGTGGTTAGATGTGATGAGCCTCGAGAAGCCTCAGCGGAAATGGGCCTCATCTCGCCTGGAGGGCAAAACCTCCTGGATTTTCTCGAGTTGCGGCAGGTCCTCTCGACTTACGACGGGGACCTCAGGGACCCGCTCTGGTGGCCTCAGGAAAGGCCAGTCCCCATGCGAGTTCCTCGGGGTCCTCTCGGGATTCCTCTCCCGTCGATGCCGGGGCCTAAGACCTTGTGTGGAGTCGGGGCCGGAAACTGAGGATTCCTTTCCAGTGCTGACATGGATCTTGGGGTACTTCTGGAGTCTCCCCAGGGGAGTCAGTGCTCGTCTCGAATGCAGGCATGCACTTGCGCTTTCCTCCAGAGCGGTAGCAGCAGTGTCACTCAGTCCGCCGCGTGGATCAAAGGATCTATGGTTTTCCCTCGAGTCTTTCCCACGAGGCTTTCCCACGAGGCTTTCCTACAGGGCTGTCCCACGTGAACACGTGGTGGGAGTCGATCCTCGGCTTGAACGTGAAGGCAGTGCAGGGAAAACAGTTTCCTCTGGAATGGACTGACACATCTTGGGGACTCTTGGAATGGTGGCATGACCCTGGAGTTCCTCTCGCCTCTCCTGTGGAGAGCGCCTCCTCTTGAGATGCGACGGGAGCGCCGGGAATTCTTTCCGTACGAAACAGGGAAATGATCCCTCATCTCGAGCTAGGAGGCGGAAACGGGGCTCACCTGGATGTGTGGGGGACCCCACGTGCTACCTCTCGAGTGGAGACGGGTATGTCGGGGAACTTCTTGAGTTGCAGCAAGGGTGTGAAGGACCCTTTGGAAGTTCCAGTGGTTGGATGTGATTAGCCTCGAGAAGCCTCAGTGGAAATGGGCCTCATCTCGCCTGGAGGGCAAAACCTCCTGGATTTATTCGAGTTGCGACAGGTGCTCTCGACTCACGACGGGGACCTCAGGGACCCGTTCCGGTGGCGTCAGGAAAGGCCAGACCCCATGCGAGTTTCTCGGGGGCCTCTCGGGATTGCTCTCCCGTCGATGCCGGTGCCTAAGACCTTGTGCGGAGTAGGGGCCGGGACCTGAGGATTCCTCTCCTGTGCTGACATGGATGTTGGGGTACTTCTGGAGGCTCCCCAGGGGAGTCAGTCCTCGTCTCGAATGCGGGCATGCACTTGCGCTTTCCTCCAGAGCGGTAGCAGCAGTGTCACGCAGTCCTCCGCGTGGAGTAAAGGATCTATGGTTTTCCCTCGAGTCTTCCCACGAGGCTTTCCCACGAGGCTTTCCCACAGGGCTGTCCCACGTGCACACGTGGTGGGAGTCGATCCTCGGCTTCAACGTCAAGGCAGTGCAGGAAACACAGATTCCTCTGGAATGGACTGACACATCTGGGGGTCTCTTGGAATGGTGGCACGACCCTGGAGTTCCTCTCGCCTTTCCTGTGGAGAGCGCCTCCTCTTGAGATGCGACGGGAACGCCGGGAATTCTTTCCCTACGAAACAGGGAAAGTATCCCTCATCTCGAGCTAGGAGGCGGAAACGGGGCTCCCCTGGATGTGTGCGGGACCCCACGTGCTTCCTCTCGAGTGGAGACGGGTATGTCGGGGAACTTCTTGAGTTGCAGCAAGGGAGTGAAGGACCCTTTGGAAGTTCCAGTGGTTAGATGTGATGAGCCTCGAGAAGCCTCAGCGGAAATGGGCCTCATCTCGCCTGGAGGGCAAAACCTCCTGGCTTTTCTCGAGTTGCGGCAGGTGCTCTCGACTTACGACGGGGACCTCCGGGACCCATTCTGGTGGCCTCAGGAAAGGCCAGTCCCCATGCGAGTTCCTCGGGGAACACTCGGGACTCCTCTCCCGTCGATGCCGGGGCCTAAGACCTTGTGTGGAGTCGGGGCCGGAACCTGAGGATTCCTCTCCAGTGCTGACATGGATCTTGAGGTACTTCTGGAGTCTCCCCAGGGGAGTCAGTCCTCGTCTCGAATGCGGGCATGCACTTGCGCTTTCCTCCAGAGCGGTAGCAGCAGTGTCATGCAGTCCGCCGCGTGGAGCAAAGGATCTATGGTTTTCCCTCGAGTCTTTCCCACGTGGCTTTCCCACGAGGCTTTCCCAAAGGGCTGTGCCAATTGCACACGTGTTGGGAGTCGATCCTCGGCTTAAACGTCAAGGCAGTGCAGGGAAAACAGGTTCCTCTGGAATGGACTGACACATCTGGGGGACTCTTGGAATGGTGGCACGACCCTGGAGTTCCTCTCGCCTTTCCTGTGGAGAGCGCCTCCTCTTGAGATGCGACGGGAACACCGGGAATTCTTTCCCTACGAAACAGGGAAAGGATCCCTCATCTCGAGCTAGGAGGCGGAATCGGGGCTCCCCTGGATGTGTGCGGGACCCTCGTGCTTCCTCTCGAGTGGAGACTGGTATGTCGGGGAACTTCTTGAGTTGCAGCAAGGGTGTGAAGGACCCTTTGGAAGTTCCAGTGGTTCGATGTGATTAGCCTCGAGAAGCCTCAGAGGAAATGGGCCTCATCTCGCCTGGAGGGCAAAACCTCCTGGATTTTCTCGAGTTGCGGCAGGTGCTCTCGACTTACGATGCGGACCTCAGGGACCCGCTCTGGTGGCCTCAGGAAAGGCCAGTCCCCATGCGAGTTCCTCGGGGGCCTCTCGGGATTGCTCTCCCGTCGATGCCGGTGCCTAAGACCTTGTGTGGAGTAGGGGCCGGGACCTGAGGATTCCTCTCCTGTGCTGACATGGATCTTGGGGTACTTCTGGAGGCTCCCCAAGGGAGTCAGTCCTCGTCTCGAATGCGGGCATGCACTTGCGCTTTCCTCCAGAGCGGTAGCAGCAGTGTCACGCAGTCCTCCGCGTGGAGCAAAGGATCTATGGTTTTCCCTCGAGTCTTCCCACGAGGCTTTCCCACGAGGCTTTCCCACAGGGCTGTCCCACGTGCACACGTGGTGGGAGTCGATCCTCGGCTTCAACGTCAAGGCAGTGCAGGAAACACAGATTCCTCTGGAATGGACTGACACATCTGGGGGTCTCTTGGAATGGTAGCACGACCCTGGAGTTCCTCTCGCCTTTCCTGTGGAGAGCGCCTCCTCTTGAGATACGACGGGAACGCCGGGAATTCTTTCCCTACGAAACAGGGAAAGGATCCCTCATCTCGAGCTAGGAGGCGGAAACGGGGCTCCCCTGGATGTGTGCGGGACCCTCGTGCTTCCTCTCGAGTGGAGACGGGTATGTCGGGGAACTTCTTGAGTTGCAGCAAGGGTGTGAAGGACCCTTTGGAAGTTCCAGTGGTTAGATGTGATTAGCCTCGAGAAGCCTCAGCGGAAAAGGGCCTCATCTCGCCTGGAGGGCAAAACCTCCTGGATTTTCTCGAGTTGCGGCAGGTCCTCTCGACTTACGTCGGGGACCTCAGGGACCCGCTCTGGTGGCCTCAGGAAAGCCCAGTCCCCAGGCGAGATCCTCGGGGGCCTCTCGGGATTCCTCTCCCGTTGATGCCGGGGCCTAAGACCTTGTGTGGAGTCGGGGCCGGAACCTGAGGATTCCTCTCCAGAGCTGACATGGATCTTGGGGTAATTCTGGAGTCTCCCCAGGGGAGTCAGTCCTCGTCTCGAATGCGGACATGCACTTGCGCTTTCCTCCAGACCGGTAGCAGCAGTGTCACGCAGTCCGCCGCGTGAAGCAAAGGATCTATGGTTTTCCCTCGAGTCTTTCCCACGAGGCTTTCCCACGAGGCTTTCCCAGAGGGCTGTCCCACGTGCACACGTGGTGAGAGTCGATCCTCGGCTTGAACGTCAAGGCAGTGCAGGGAAAACAGGTTCCTCTGGAATGGACTGACACATCTGGGGGACTCTTGGAATGGTGGCAAGACCCTGGAGTTCCTCTCGCCTTTCCTGGGGAGAGTGCCTCCTCTTGAAATGCGACGGGAACGCCGGGAATTCTTTCCCTACGAAACAGGGAAATGATCCCTCATCTCGAGCTAGGAGGCGGAAACGGGACTCCCCTGGATGTGTGCGGGACCCCACGTGCTTCCTCTCGAGTGGAGACGGGTATGTCGGGGAACTTCTTGAGTTGCAGCAAGGTTGTGAAGGACCCTTTGGAAGTTCCAGTGGTTAGACGTGATTAGCCTCGAGAAGCCTCAGCGGAAATGGGCCTCATGTCGCTTGGAGGGCAAAACCTCTTGGATTTTTTCGAGTGGCGGCAGATGCTATCGACT
Organism: Ovis canadensis; assembly: GCF_042477335.2. Classification (NCBI taxonomy): domain Eukaryota; kingdom Metazoa; phylum Chordata; class Mammalia; order Artiodactyla; family Bovidae; genus Ovis; species Ovis canadensis. Next base: position 9,717,987 of record NC_091252.1, read on the forward strand.
TAGGACGGGGACCTCAGGGACCCGCTCTGGTGTCCTCAGGAAAGTCCAGTCCCCATGCGAGTTCCTCGAGGGCCTCTTGGGATTGCTCTCCCGTCGATGCCGGGGGCCTAAGACCTTGTGTGGAGTCGGGGCCGGAACCTGAGGATTCCTCTCCAGAGCTGACATGGATCTTGGGGTACTTCTGGAGTCTCCCCAGGGGAGTCAGTCCTCGTCTCGAATGCGGGCATGCACTTGCACTTTCCTCCAGAGTGGTAGCAGCAGTGTCACGCAGTCCGCCGCGTGGAGTAAAGGATCTATGGTTTTCCCTCGAGTCTTTCCCACGAGGCTTTCCCACGAGGCTTTCCCACAGGGCTGTCCCACGTGCACACGTGGTGGGAGTCGATCCTCGGCTTGAACGTCAAGGCAGTGCAGGGAAAACAGGTTCCTCTGGAATGGACTGACACATCTGGGGGACTCTCGGAATGGTGGCACGACCCTGGAGTTCCTCTCGCCTTTCCTGTGGAGAGCGCCTCCTCTTGAGATGCGACGGGAACGCCGGGAACTCTTTCCCTACGAAACAGGAAAGGATCCCTCATCTCGAGCTAGGAGGCGGAAACGGGGCTCCCCTGGATGTGTGCGGGACCCTCGTGCTTCCTCTCGAGTGGAGACGGGTATGTCGGGGAACTTCTTGAGTTGCAGCAAGGGTGTGAAGGACCCTTTGGAAGTTCCTGTGGTTAGATGTGATTAGCCTCGAGAAGCCTCAGCGGAAATGGGCCTCATGTCGCCTGGAGGGCAAAACCTCCTGGATTTTCTCGAGTGCGGCAGGTGCTCTCGACTTACGGCGGGGACTTCAGGGACCCGCTCTGGTGGCCTCAGGAAAGGTCAGTCCCCATGCGAGTTCCTCGGGGGCCTCTCGGGATTGCTCTCCCGTCGATGCCGGTGACTAAGACCTTGTGTGGAGTACGGGCCGGGACCTGAGGATTCCTCTCCTGTGCTGACATGGATCTTGGGGTACTTCTGGAGGCTCCCCAGGGGAGTCAGTCCTCGTCTCGAATGCGGGCATGCACTTGCGCTTTCCTCCAGTGCGGTAGCAGCAGTGTCACGCAGTCCGCCGCGTGGATCAAAGAATCTATGGTTTTCCCTCGAGTCTTTCCCACGAGGCTTTCCCACGAGGCTTTCCCACAGGGCTGTCCCACGTGCACACGTGGTGGGAGTCGATCCTCGGCTTGAACGTCAAGGCAGTGCAGGGAAAACAGGTTCCTCTGGAATGGACTGACACATCTGGGGGACTCTTGGAATGGTGGCACGACCCTGGAGTTCCTCTCGCCTTTCCTGTGGAGAGCGCCTCCTCTTGAGATGCGACGGGAACGCCGGGAATTCTTTCCCTACGAAACAGGGAAAGGATCCCTCATCTCGAGCTAGGAGGCGGAAACGGGGCTCCCCTGGATGTGTGCGGGACACCACGTGCTTCCTATCGAGTGGAGACGGGTATGTCGGGGAACCTCTTGAGTTGCAGCAATGGTGTGAAGGACCCTTTGGAAGTTCCAGTGGTTAGATGTGATTGGCCTCGAGAAGCCTCAGCGGAAATGGGCCTCATCTCGCCTGGAGGGCAAAACCTCCTGGATTTTCTCGAGTTGCGGCAGGTGCTCTCGACTTACGACGGGGACCTCAGGGACCCGCTATGGTGGCCTCAGGAAAGGCCAGTCCCCATGCGAGTACCTCGGGGGCCTCTCGGGATTCCTCTCCCGTCGATGCCGGGGTCTAAGACCTTGTGTGGAGTCGGGGCCGGAACCTGAGGATTCCTCTCCAGTGCTGACATGGATCTTGGGGTACTTCTGGAGTCTCCCCAGGGGAGTCAGTCCTCGTCTCGAATGCGGGCATGCACTTGCGCTTTCCTCCAGAGCGGTAGCAGCAGTGTCACGCAGTCCGCCGTGTGGATCAAAGGATCTATGGTTTTCCCTCGAGTCTTTCCCACGAGGCTTTCCCACGAGGCTTTCCCATAGGGCTGTCCCACGTGCACACGTGGTGGGAGTCGATCCTCGGCTTGAACGTCAAGGCAGTGCAGGGAAAACAGGTTCCTCTCGAATGGACTGACACATCTGGGGGACTCTTGGAATGGTGGCACGACCCTGGAGTTCCTCTTGCCTTTCCTGTAGAGAGCGCCTCCTCTTGAGATGCGACGGGAACGCCGGGAATTCTTTCCCTACGAAACAGGGAAAGGATCCCTCATCTCGAGCTAGGAGGCAGAATCGGGGCTCCCCTGGATGTGTGCGGGACCCTCGTGCTTCCTCTCGAGTGGAGACGGGTATTTCGGGGAACTTCTTGAGTTGCAGCAAGGGTGTGAAGGACCCTTTGGAAGTTCCAGTGGTTAGATGTGATTAGCCTCGAGAAGCCTCAGCGGAAATGGGCCTCATGTCGCCTGGAGGGCAAAACCTCCTGGATTTTCTCGAGTGCGGCAGGTGCTCTCGACTTACGACGGGCACCTCAGGGACCCGCTCTGGTGGCCTCAGGAAAGCCCAGTCCCCTTGCGAGTTCCTCGGGGGCCTCTCGGGATTGCTCTCCCGTCGATGCCGGTGCCTAAGACCTTGTGTGGAGTCGGGGCCGGGACCTGAGGATTCCTCTCCTGTGCTGACATGGATCTTGGGGTACTTCTGGAGTCTCCCCAGGGGAGTCAGTCCTCGTCTCGAATGCGGGCATGCACTTGCGCTTTCCTCCAGAGCGGTAGCAGCAGTGTCACGCAGTCCGCCGCGTGGATCAAAGGATCTATGGTTTTCCCTCGAGTCTTCCCAAGAGGCTTTCCCTCGAGGCTTTCCCAAAGGGCTGTCCCACGTGCACACGTGGTGGGAGTCGATCCTCGGCTTGAACGTCAAGGCAGTGCAGGGAACACAGGTTCCTCTGGAATGGACTGACACATCTGGGGGACTCTTGGAATGGTGGCAAGACCCTGGAGTTCCTCTCGCCTTTCCTGGGGAGAGCGCCTCCTCTTGAGATGCGACGGGAACACCGGGAATTCTTTCCCTACGAAACAGGGAAAGGATCCCTCATCTCGAGCTAGGAGGCGGAATCGGGGCTGCCCTGGATGTGTGCGTGACTCTTGTGCTTCCTATCGAGTGGAGACGGGTATGTCGGGGAACTTCTTGAGTTGCAGCAAGGGTGTGAAGGACCCTTTGGAAGTTCCAGTGGTTAGATGTGATTAGCCTCGAGAAGCCTCAGCGGAAATGGGCCTCATCTCGCCTGGAGGGCAAAACCTCCTGGATTTTCTCGAGTTGCGGCAGGTGCTCTCGACTTACGATGGGGACCTCAGGGACCCGCTCTGGTGGCCTCAGGAAAGGCCAGTCCCCATGCGAGTTCCTCGGGTGCCTCTCGGGACTCCTCTCCCGGCGATGCCGGGGCCTAAGACCTTGTGTGGAGTCGGGGCCGGAACCTGAGGATTCCTCTCCAGTGCTGACATGTATCTTGAGGTACTTCTGGAGTCTCCCCAGGGAAGTCAGTCCTCGTCTCGAATGCTGGCATGCACTTGCGCTTTCCTCCAGAGCGGTAGCAGCAGTGTCATGCAGTCCGCCGCGTGGAGCAAAGGATCTATGGTTTTCCCTCGAGTCTTTCCCACGAGGCTTTCCCACAGGGCTGTCCCACGTGAACACGTGGTGGGAGTCGATCCTCGGCTTGAACGTCAAGGCAGTGCAGGGAAAACAGGTTCCTCTGAAATGGACTGACACATCTGGGGGACTCTTGGAATGGTGGCACGACCCTGGAGTTCCTCTCGCCTTTCGTGTGGAGAGCTCCTCCTCTTGAGATGCGACGGGAACGCCGGGAATTCTTTCCTAACGAAACAGGGAAACGATCCCTCATCTCGAGCTAGGAGGCGGAAACGGGGCTCCCCTGGATGTGTGTGGGACCCTCGTGCTTCCTCTCGAGTGGAGACGGGTATGTCGGGGAACTTCTTGACTTGCAGCAAGGGTGTGAAGGACCCTTTGGAAGTTCCAGTGGTTAGATGTGATTAGCCTCTAGAAGCCTCAGCCGAAATGGGCTTCAACTCACCTGGAGGGCAAAACCTCCTGGATTTTCTCGAGTTGCGGCAGGTGCTCTCGACTTACGACGGGGAACTCAGGGACCCGCTCTGGTGGCCTCAGGAAAGCCCAGTCCCCATGAGAGTTCCTCGGGGGCCTCTCGGGATTCCTCTCCCATTGATGCCGGGGGCCTAAGACCTTTTGTGGAGTCGGGGCCGGAACCTGAGGATTCCTCTCCAGTGCTGACATGGATCTTGGGGTACTTCTGGAGTCTCCCCAGGGTAGTCAGTCCTCGTCTCGAATGCGGGCATGCACTTGCGCTTTCCTCCAGACCGGTAGCAACAGTGTCACGCAGTCCGCCGCGTGGAGCAAAGGATCTATGGTTTTCCCTCGAGTCTTTCCCACGAGGCTTTCCCACGAGGCTTTCCCAAAGGGCTGTCCCACGTGCACACGTGGTGAGAGTCGATCCTCGGCTTCAACGTCAAGGCAGTCCAGGGAAAACAGGTTCCTCTGGAATGGACTGACACATCTGGGGGACTCTTGGAATGGTGGCAAGACCCTGGAGTTCCTCTCGCCTTTCCTGGGGAGAGCGCCTCCTCTTGAGATGCGACGGGAACACCCGGAATTCTTTCCCTCCGAAACCGGGAAAGGATCCCTCATCTCGAGCTAGGAGGCGGAATCGGGGCTCCCCTGGATGTGTGCGTGACCCTTGTGCTTCCTATCGAGTGGAGACGGGTATGTCGGGGAACTTCTTGAGTTGCAGCAAGGGTGTGAAGGACCCTTTGGAAGTTCCAGTGGTTAGATGTGATTAGCCTCGAGAAGCCTCAGCGGAAATGGGCCTCATGTCGCCTGGAGGGCAAAACCTCCTGGATTTTATCGAGTTGCGGCAGGTGCTCTCGACGTACGACGGGGACCTCAGGGACCCGCTCTGGTGGCCTCAGGAAAGGCCAGTCCCCATGCGAGTTCCTCAGGGGCCTCTCGAGATTCCTCTCCCGTCGATGCCGGGGCCTAAGACCTTGTGTGGAGTCGGGGCCGGAACCTGAGGATTCCTCTCCAGAGCTGACATGGATCTTGGGGTACTTCTGGAGTCTCCCCAGGGGAGTCAGTCCTCGTCTCGAATGCGGACATGCACTTGCGCTTTCCTCCAGACCGGTAGCAGCAGTGTCACGCAGTCCGCCGCGTGAAGCAAAGGATCTATGGTTTTCGCTCGAGTCTTTCCCACGAGGCTTTCCCACGAGGCTTTCCCACAGGGCTGTCCCACGTGCACACGTGGTGAGAGTCGATCCTCGGCTTGAACGTCAAGGCAGTGCAGGGAAAACAGGTTCCTCTGGAATGGACTGACACATCTGGGGGACTCTTGGAATGGTGGCAAGACCCTGGAGTTCCTCTCGCCTTTCCTGGGGAGAGCGCCTCCTCTTGAGATGCGACGGGAACGCCGGGAATTCTTTCCCTACGAAACAGGGAAAGGATCCCTCATCTCGAGCTAGGAGGCGGAAACGGGGCTCCCCTGGATGTGTGCGGGACCCCACGTGCTTCCTCTCGAGTGGAGACGGGTATGTCGGGGAACTTCTTGAGTTGCAGCAAGGGTGTGAAGGACCCTTTGGAAGTTCCAGTGGTTAGATGTGATGAGCCTCGAGAAGCCTCAGCGGAAATGGGCCTCATCTCGCCTGGAGGGCAAAACCTCCTGGATTTTCTCCAGTTGCGGCAGGTGCTCTCGACTTACGACGGGGACCTCAGGGACCCGCTCTGGTGGCCTCAGGAAAGGCCAGTCCCCATGCGAGTTCCTCGGGGGCCTCTCGGGATTCCTCTCCCGTCGATGCCGGGGCCTAAGACCTTGTGTGGAGTCGGGGCCGGAACCTGAGGATTCCTCTCCAGTGCTGACATGGATCTTGGGGTACTTCTGGAGTCTCCCCAGGGGAGTCAGTGCTCGTCTGTAATGCGGGCATGCACTTTGGCTTTCCTCCAGAGCGGTAGCAGCAGTGTCACGCAGTCCGATGCGTGGATCAAAGGATCTATGGTTTTCCCTCGAGTCTTTCCCACGAGGCTTTCCCACCAGGCTTTCCCACAGGGCGGTCCCACGTGCACACGTGGTGGGAGTCGATCCTCGGCTTGAACGTCTAGGCAGTGCAGGGAAAACAGGTTCCTCTGGATTGGACTGACACATCTGGGGGACTCTTGGAATGGTGGCACGACCCTGGAGTTCCTCTCGCCTTTCCTGTGGAGAGCGCCTCCTCTTGAGATGCGACGGGAACGCCAGGAATTCTTTCCCTACGAAACAGGGAAAGGATCCCTCATCTCGAGCTAGGAGCCGCTAACGAGGCTCCCCTGGATGTGTGCCGGACCCTCGTGCTTCCTCTCGAGTGGAGACGGGTATGTCGTGAAACTTCTTGAGTTGCAGCAAGGGTGTGAAGGACCCTTTGGAAGTTCCAGTGGTTAGATGTGATTAGCCTCGAGAAGCCTCAGTGGAAATGGGCCTCATCTCGCCTGGAGGGCAAAACCTCCTGGATATTCTCGAGTTGCGGCAGGTGCTCTCGACTTACGACGGGGACCTCAGGGACCCGCTCTGGTGGCCTCAGGAAAGGCCAGTCCCCATGCGAGTTCCTCGGGGGCCTCTCGGGATTCCTCTCCCGTCGATGCCGGGGCCTAAGACCTTGTGTGGAGTCGGGGCCGGAACCTGAGGATTCCTCTCCAGTGCTGACATGGATCTTGGGGTACTTCTGGAGTCTCCCCAGGGGAGTCAGTGCTCGTCTCGAATGCAGGCATGCACTTGCGCTTTCCTCCAGAGCGGTAGCAGCAGTGTCACTCAGTCCGCCACGTGGATCAAATGATCTATGGTTTTCCCTCGAGTCTTTCCCACGAGGCTTTCCCACGAGGCTTTCCCACAGGGCTGTCCCACGTGCACACGTGGTGGGAGTCGATCCTCGGCTTGAACATGAAGGCAGTGCAGGGAAAACAGTTTCCTCTGGAATGGACTGACACATCTGGGGGACTCTTGGAATGGTGGCACGACCCTGGAGTTCCTCTCGCCTTTCATGTGGAGAGCGCCTCCTCTTGAGATGCGACGGGAACGCCAGGAATTCTTTCCCTACGAAACAGGGAAAGGATCCCTCATCTCGAGCTAGGAGGAGGAAACGGGGCTCCCCTAGATGTGTGCGGGACCTTCGTGCTTCCCCTCGAGTGGAGACGGGTATGTCGGGGTACTTCGTGAGTTGCAGCAAGGGTGTGAAGGACCCATTGGAAGTTCCAGTGGTTAGATGTGATTGGCCTCGAGAAGCCTCAGCGGATATGGGCCTCATCTCGCCTGGAGGGCAAAACCTCCTGGATTTTCTCGAGTTGCGGCAGGGGCTCTCGACTTACGATGGGGACCTCAGGGAACCGCTCTGGTGGCCTCAGGAAAGGCCAGACCCATTGCGAGTTCCTCGGGGGCCTCTCGGGATTCCTCTCCCGTCGATGCCGGGGCCTAAGACCTTGTGTGGAGTCGGGGCCGGAACCTGAGGATTCCTCTCCAGTGCTGACATGGATCTTGGGGTACTTCTGGAGTCTCCCCAGGGGAGTCAGTGCTCGTCTCGAATGCGGTCATGCACTTGCGCTTTCCTCCAGAGCGGTAGCAGCAGTGTCACACAGTCCGCCGCGTGGATCAAAGGATCTACGGTTTTCCCTCGAGTCTTACCCACGAGGCTTTCCCACCAGGCTTTCCCACAGGGCGGTCCCACGTGCACACGTGGTGGGAGTCGATCCTCGGCTTGAATGTCGAGGCAGTGTAGGGAAAACAGGTTCCTCTGGAAAGGACTGACACATCTGGGGGACTCTTGGAATGGTGGCACGACCCTGGAGTTCCTCTCGCCTTTCCTGTGGAGAGCGCCTCCTCTTGAGATGCGACGGGAACGCCGGGAATTCTTTCCCTACGAAACAGGGAAAGGATCCCTCATCTCGAGCTAGGAGGCGGAAACGGGGCTCCCCTGGATGTGTGCGGGACCCTCGTGCTTCCTCTCGAGTGGAGACGGGTATGTCGGGGAACTTCTTGAGTTGCAGCAAGGGTGTGAAGGACCCTTTGGAAGTTCCAGTGGTTAGATGTGATTAGCCTGGAGAAGCCTCAGCGGAAATGGGCCTCATCTCGCCTGGAGGGCAAAACCTCCTGGATTTTCTCGAGTTGCGGCAGGTGCTCTCGACTTACGACGAGGACCTCAGGGACCCGCTCTGGTGGCCTCAGGAAAGGCCAGTCCCCATGCGAGTTCCTCGGGGGCCTCTCGGGATTCCTCTCCCGTCGATGCCGGGGCCTAAGACCTTGTGTGGAGTCGGGGCCGGAACCTGAGGATTCCTTTCCAGTGCTGACATGGATCTTGGGGTACTTCTGGAGTCTCCCCAGGGGAGTCAGTGCTCGTCTCCAATGCAGGCATGCACTTGCGCTTTCCTCCAGAGCGGTAGCAGCAGTGTCACTCAGTCCGCCGCGTGGATCAAATGATCTATGGTTTTCCCTCGAGTCTTTCCCACGAGGCTTTCCCACAGGGCTGTCCCACGTGCACACGTGCTGGGAGTCGATCCTCGGCTTGAACGTGAAGGCAGTGCAGGGAAAACAGGTTCCTCTGGAATGGACTGACACATCTGGGGGACTCTTGGAATGGTGGCATGACCCTGGAGTTCCTCTCGCCTCTCCTGTGGAGAGCGCCTCCTCTTGAGATGCGACGGGAACGCCGGGAATTCTTTCCCTACGAAACAGGGAAAGGATCCCTCATCTCGAGCTAGGAGTAGGAAACGGGTCTCCCCTGGATGTGTGCGGGACCTTCGTGCTTCCTCTCGAGTGGAGACGGGTATGTCGGGGAACTTCTTGAGTTGCAGCAAGGGTGTGAAGGACCCTTTGGAAGTTCCAGTGGTTAGATGTGATTAGCCTCGAGAAGCCTCAGCGGAAATGGGCCTCATCTCGCCTGGAGGGCAAAACCTCCTGGATTTTCTCGAGTTGCGGCAGGTGCTCTCGACTTACGACGGGGACCTCAGGGACCCGCTCTGGTGGCCTCAGGAAAGGCCAGTCCCCATGCGAGTTCCTCGGGGGCCTCTCGGGATTCCTCTCCCGTCGATGCTGGGGCCTAAGACCTTGTGTGGAGTCGGGGCCGGAACCTGAGGATTCCTCTCCAGAGCTGACATGGATCTTGGGGTACTGCTGGAGTTTCCCCAGGGGAGTCAGTGCTCGTCTCGAATGCAGGCATGCACTTGCGCTTTCCTCCAGAGCGGTAGCAGCAGTGTCACGCAGGCCACCACGTGGATCAAGGGATCTATGGCTTTCCCTCGAGGCTTTCCCACGAGGCTTTCCCACAGGGCTGTCCCACCTGTCACCGTGGTGGGAGTCGATCCTCTGCATGAACGTCGAGGCAGTGCAGGGAGAATACGTTCCTCTGGAATGGACTGACACATCTGGGGGACTCTTGGAATGGTGGCACGACCCTGGAGTTCCTCTCGCCTTTCCTGTGGAGAGCGCTTCCTCTTGAGATGCCACGGGAACGCCGGGAATTCTTTCCCTACGAAACAGGGAAAGGATCCCTCATCTCGACCTAGGATTCGGAAATGGGGCTCCCCTGGATGTGTGCGGGACCCTCGTGCTTCTTCTCGAGTGGAGACGGGTATGTCGGGGAACTTCTTGAGTTGCAGCAAGGCTGTGAAGGACCCTTTGGAAGTTCCAGTGGTTAGATGTGATTAGCCTCGAGCAGCCTCAGCAGAAATGGGCCTCATCTCGCCTGGAGGGCAAAACCTCCTGGATTTTCTCTAGTTGAGGCAGGTGCTCTCGACTTACGATGGGAACCTCAGGGACCCGCTCTGGTGGAATCAGGAAAGGCCAGTCCCCATGCGAGTTCCTCGGGGGCCTCTCGGGATTCTTCTCCCGTCGATGCCGGGGCCTAAGACCTTGTGTGGAGTCGGGACTGGAACCTGAGGATTCCTCTTCAGTGCTGACATGGATCTTGGGGTACTCCTGGAGTCTCCCAGGGGAGTCAGTCCTCCTCTCGAATGCGGGCATGCACTTGCACTTTCTACCATAGAGATATCAGCAGTGTCACGCAGTCTGCCGCGTGGATCAAAGGATCTATGGTTTTCCCTCCAGTCTTTCCCACGAGGCTTTCCCACGAGGCTTTCCCACAGGGCTGTCCCACGTGCCACCGTGGTGGGAGTCGATCCTCGGCTTGAACGTGAAGGCAGTGCAGGGAAAACAGGTTCCTCTGGAATGGACTGACACATCTGGGGGAGTCTTGGAATGGTGGCACTACCCTGGAGTTCCTCTCGCCTTTCCTGTGGAGAGCGCCTCCTCTTGAGATGCGATGGGAACGCCGGGAATTCTTTCCCTACGAAACAGGGAAAGGATCCCTCATCTCGAGCTAGGAGGCGGAAACGGGGCTCCCCTGGATGTGTGCGGGACCCTCCTGCTTCCTCTCGAGTGGAGACGGGTATGTCGGGGAACTTCTTGAGTTGCAGCAAGGGTGTGAAGGACCCTTTGGAAGATCCAGTGGTTAGATGTGATTAGCCTCGAGAAGCCTCAGCGGAAATGGGCCTCATCTCGCCTGGAGGGCAAAATCTCCTGGATTTTCTCGAGTTGCGGCAGGTGCTCTCGACTTACGACGGGGACCACAGGGACCCGCTCTGGTAGCCTCAGGAAAGGCCAGTCCCCATGCGAGTTCCTCGGGGGCTTCCGGGATTCCTCTCCCGTCGATGCTGGGGCCTAAGACCTTGTGTGGAGTCGGGGCCGGAACCTGAGGATTCCTCTCCAGTGCTGACATGGATCTTGGGGTACTTCTGGAGTCTCCCCAGGGGAGTCAGTCCTCGTCTCGAATGCGGGCATGCACTTGAGCTTTCCTCCAGAGCGGTAGCCGCTGTGTCACGCATTCCCCCGCGTGGATCAAAGGATCTATGGTTTTCCCTCGAGTCTTTCCCATGAAGCTTTCCCACGAGGCTTTCCCACAGGGCTGTCCCACGTGCACACGTAGTGGGAGTCGATCCTCGGCTTGAACGTCAAGGCAGTGCAGGGAAAACAGGTTCCTCTGGAATGGACTGACACATCTGCGGTACTCTTGGAATGGTGGCATGACCCTGGAGTTCCTCTCGCCTTTCCTGTGGAGAGCGCCTCCTCTTGAGATGCGACGGGAACGCCGGGAATTCTTTCCCTACGAAACAGGGAAAGGATCCCTCATCTGGAGCTAGGAGGCGGAAACGGGGCCCCCTGGATGTGTGCGGGACCCTCGTGCTTCCTCTCGAGTGGTGATGGTATGTCGGGGAACTTCTTGAGTTGCAGCAAGGTTGTTAAGGACCCTTTGGAAGTTCCAGTGGTTAGATGTGATTAGCCTCGAGAAGCCTCAGCGGAAATGGGCCTCATCTCGCCTGGAGGGCAAAACCTGTGGATTTTCTCGAGTTGCGGCAGGTGCTCTCGACTTACGACGGGGACCCCAGGGACCCGCTCTGATGGCCTCAGGAAAGGCCAGTCCCCATGCGAGTTCCTCGGGGGCCTCTCGGGATTCCTCTCCCGTCGATCCCGGGCCCTAAGACCTTGTGTGGAGTCGGGGCCGGAACCTGAGGATTCCTCTCCAGTGCTGACATGGATCTTGGGGTACTTCTGGAGTCTGCCCAGGGGAGTCAGTCCTCGTCTCGAATGCGGGCATGCACTTGCGCTTTCCTCCAGAGCGGTAGCAGCAGTGTCACGCAGTCCGCCGCGTGGATCAGAGGATCTATGGTTTTCCCTCGAGTCTTTCCCACGAGGCTTTCCCACGAGGCTTTCCCACAGGGCTGTCCCAAGTACACACGTGGTGGGAGTCGATCCTCGGCTTGAACGTCAAGGCAGTGCAGGGAAAACAGTTTCCTCTGGAATGGACTGACACATCTGGGGGACTCTTGGAATGGTGGCAGGACCCTGGAGTTCCTCTCTCCTTTCCTGTGGAGAGCGCCTCCTCTTGAGATGCGACGGGAACGCTGGGAATTCTTTCCCTACGAAACAGGGAAAGGATCCCTCATCTCGAGCTAGGAGGCGGAAACGGGGCTCCCCTGGATGTGTGCGGGACCCTCGTGCTTCCTCTCGAGTGGAGACGGGTATGTCGGGAACTTCTTGAGTTGCAGCAAGGGTGTGAAGGACCCTTTGGAAGTTCCAGTGGTTAGATGTGATTAGCCTCGAGAAGCCTCAGCGGAAATGGGCCTCATCTCGCCTGGAGGGCAAAACCTCCTGGATTTTCTCGAGTTGCGGCAGGTGCTCTCGACTTACGACGGGGACCTCAGGGACCCGCTCTGGTGGCCTCAGGAAAGGCCAGTCCCCATGCGAGTTCCTCGGGGGCTTCCGGGATTCCTCTCCCGTCGATTCCGGGGCCTAAGACCTTGTGTGGAGTCGGGGCCGGAACCTGAGGATTCCTCTCCAGTGCTGACATGGATCTTGGGGTACTTCTGGAGTCTCCCCAGGGGAGTCAATCGTCGTCTCGAATGCGGGCATGCACTTGAGCTTTCCTCCAGAGCGGTAGCCGCAGTGTCACGCAGTCCGCCGCGTGGATCAAAGGATCTATGGTTTTCCCTCGAGTCTTTCCCACGAGGCTTTCCCACGAGGCTTTCCCACAGGGCTGTCTCAAGTGCACACGTGGTGGGAGTCGATCCTCGGCTTGAACGTCAAGGCAGTGCAAGGAAAACAGTTTCCTCTGGAATGGACTGACACATCTGGGGGACTCTTGGAATGGTGGCAGGACCCTGGAGTTCCTCTCTCCTTTCCTGTGGAGAGCGCCTCCTCTTGAGATGCGACGGGAACGCCGGGAATTCTTTCCCTACGAAACAGGGAAAGGATCCCTCATCTCGAGCTAGGAGGCGGAAACGGGGCTCCCCTGGATGTGTGCGGGACCCTCGTGCTTCCTCTCGAGTGGAGACGTGTATGTCGGGGAACTTCTTGAGTTGCAGCAAGGGTGTGAAGGACCCTTTGGAAGTTCCAGTGGTTAGATGTGATTAGCCTCCAGAAGCCTCAGCGGAAATGGGCCTCATCTCACCTCGAGGGCAAAATCTCCTGGATTTTCTCGAGTTGCGGCAGGTGCTCTCGACTTATGACGGGGACCTCAGGGACCCGCTCTGGTGGCCTCAGGAAAGGTCAGTCCACATGCGAGTTCCTCGGGGGCCTCTCGGGATTCCTCTCCCGTCGATGCCGGGGCCTAAGACCTTGTGTGGAGTCGGGGCCGGAACCTGAGGATTCCTCTCCAGTGCTGACATGGATCTTGGGGTAATTCTGGAGTCTCGCCACGGGAGTCAGTGCTCGTCTCGAATGCGGGCATGCACTTGCGCTTTCCTCCAGAGCGGTAGCAGCAGTGTCACGGAGGCCACCACGTGGATCAAGGGATCTATGGCTTTCCCTCGAGGCTTCCCACGAGGCTTTCCCTCAGGGCTGTCCCACCTGTCACCGTGGTGGGAGTCGATCCTCTGCATGAACGTCGAGGCAGTGCAGGGAGAATACGTTCCTCTGGAATGGACTGACACATCTGGGCGACTCTTGGAATGGTGGCACGACCCTGGAGTTCCTCTCGCCTTTCCTGTGGAGAGCGATTCCTCTTGAGATGCCACGGGAACGCCGGAAATTCTTTCCCTACGAATCAGGGAAAGGATCCCTCATCTCGACCTAGGAGGCGGAAATGGGGCTCCCCTGGATGTGTGCGGGACCCTCGTGGTTCTTCTCGAGTGGAGACGGGTATGTCTGGGAACTTCTTGAGTTGCAGCAAGGCTGTGAAGGACCCTTTGGAAGTTCCAGTGGTTAGATGTGATTAGCCTCGAGAAGCCTCAGCAGAAATGGGCCTCATCTCGCCTGGAGGGCAAAACCTCCTGGATTTTCTCGAGTTGCGGCAGGTGCTCTCGACTTACGACGGGGAACTCAGGGACCCGCTCTGGTGGCCTCAGGAAAGGCCAGTCCCCATGCGAGTTCCTCGGGGGCCTCTCGGGATTCTTCTCCCGTCGATGCCGGGGCCTAAGACCTTGTGTGGAGTCGGGACTGGAACCTGAGGATTCCTCTTCAGTGCTGACATGGATCTTGGGGTACTCCTGGAGTCTCCCAGGGGAGTCAGTCCTCCTCTCGAATGCGGGCATGCACTTGCACTTTCTACCAGAGCGATATCAGCAGTGTCACGCAGTCTGCCGCGTGGAACAAAGGATCTATGGTTTTCCCTCGAGTCTTTCCCACGAGGCTTTCCCACGAGGCTTTCCCACAGGGCTGTCCCACGTGCCACCGTGGTGGGAGTCGATCCTCGGCATGAACGTCGAGGCAGTGCAGGGAAAACACGTTCCTCTGGAATGGACTGACACATCTGGGTGACTCTTGGAATTGTGGCACGACCCTGGAGTTCCTCTCGCCTTTCCAGTGGAGAGCGCCACCATTTGAGATGCGACGGGAACGCCGGGAATTCTTTCCCTACGAAACAGGGAAAGGATCCCTCATCTCGAGCTAGGAGGCGGAAACGGGGCTCCCCTGGATGTGTGCGGGACCCTCGTGCTTCCTCTCGAGCGGAGACGGGTATGTCGGGGAACTTCTTGAGTTTCAGCAAGGGTGTGATGGACCCTTTGGAAGATCCAGTGGTTAGATGTGATTAGCCTCGAGAAGCCTCAGCGGAAATGGGCCTCATCTCGCCTGAAGGGCAAAACCTCCTGGATTTTCTCGAGTTGCGGCAGGTGCTCTCGACTTACGACGGGGACCTCAGGGACCCGCTCTGGTAGCCTCAGGAAAGGCCAGTCCCCATGCGAGTTCCTCGGGGGCCTCTCGGGATTCCTCTCCCGTCGATGCCGGGGCCTAAGACCTTGTGTGGAGTCGGGGCCGGAACCTGAGGATTCCTCTCCAGTGCTGACATGGATCTTGGGGTACTTCTGGAGTCTCCCCAGGGGAGTCAGTGCTCGTCTCGAGTGCGGGCATGCACTTGCGCTTTCCTCCAGAGCGGTAGCAGCAGTTTCACACAGTCCGTCCCATGGATCAAAGGATCTATGATTTTCCCTCGAGTTTTTCCCACGAGGCTTTCCCACGAGGCTTTCCCACAGGGCTGTCCCACGTGCACACGTGGTGGGAGTCCATCCTCGGCTTGAACGTCAAGGCAGTGCAGGGAAAACAGGTTCCTCTGGAATGGACTGACACATCTGGGGGACTCTTGGAATGGTGGCACGACCCTGGAGTTCCTCTCGCCTTTCCTGTGGAGAGCGCCTCCTCTTGAGATGCGACGGAAACGCCGGGAATTCTTTCCCTACGAAACAGGGAAAGGATCCCTCACCTCGAGCTAGGAGGCAGAAACGGGGCTCCCCTGGATGTGTGCGGGACACCACGTGCTTCCTCTCGAGTGGAGACGGGTATATCGGGAAACTTCTTGAGTTGCAGCAAGGGTGTGAAGGACCCTTTGGAAGTTCCATTGGTTAGATGTGATTAGCCTCGAGAAGCCTCAGCGGAAATGGGCCTCATCTCGCCCGGAGAGCAAAACCTCCTGGATTTTCTCGAGTTGCGGCAGGTGCTCTCGACTTACGATGGGGACCTCAGGGACTCGCTCTGGTGGCCTCAGGAAAGGCCAGTCCCCATGCGAGTTCCTCGGGGGCCTCTCGGGATTCCTCTCCCGTCGACGCCGGGGCCTAAGACCTTGTGTGGAGTCGGGGCCGGAACCTGAGGATTCCTCTCCAGTGCTGACATGGATCTTGGGGTACTTCTGGAGTCTCCCCAGGGGAGTCAGTGCTCGTCTCGAATGCGGGCATGCACTTGCGCCTTCCTCCAGAGCGGTAGCAACAGTGTCACGCAGTCCGCCGCGTGGATCAAAGGATCTATGGTTTTCCCTCGAGTCTTTCCCACGAGGCTTTCCCACGAGGCTTTCCCACAGGGCTGTCCCACGTGCACACGTGGTGGAAGTCGATCCTCGGCTTGAACGTCAAGGCAGTGCAGGGAAAACAGGTTCCCCTGGAATGGACTGACACATCTGGCGACTCTTGGAATGGTGGCACGACGCTGGAGTTCCTCTCGCCTTTCCTGTGGAGAGCGCCTCCTCTTAAGATGCGACGGGAACGCCGGGAATTCTTTCCCTACGAAACAGGGAAAGGATCCCTCATCTCGAGCTAGGAGGCGGAAACGGGGCTCCCCTGGATGTGTGCGGGACCCTCGTGCTTCCTCTCATGTGGAGATGGGTATGTCAGGGAACTTCTTGAGATGCAGCAAGGGTGTGAAGGACCCTTTGGAAGTTCCAGTGGTTAGATGTGATTAGCCTCGAGAAGCCTCAGTGGAAAGGGGCCTCATCTCGCCTGGAGGGCAAAACCTCCTGGATTTTCTCGAGTTGCGGCAGGTGTTCTCGACTTACGACAGGGACCTCAGGGACCCGCTCTGGTGGCCTCAGGAAAGGCCAGTCCCCATGCGAGTTCCTCGGGGGCCTGTCGGGATTCCTCTCCCGTCGATGCCGGGGCCTAAGACCCTGTGTGGAGACGGGGCCGGAACCTTAGGATTCCTCTCCAGTGCTGACATGGATCTTGGGGTACTTCTGGAGTCTCCCCAGGGGAGTCAGTCCTCGTCTCGAATGCAGGCATGCACTTTGGCTTTCCTCCAGAGCGGTAGCAGCAGTGTCACGCAGTCCGCCGCGTGGATCAAAGGATCTATGGTTTTCCCTCGAGTCTTTCCCACGAGGCTTTCCCACGAGGCTTTCCCACAGGGCTGTCCCACGTGCACACGTGGTGGGAGTCGATCCTCGGCTTGAACGTCAAGGCAGTGCAGGGAAAACAGGTTCCTCTGGAATGGACTGACACATCTGGGGGACTGTTGGAATGGTGGCACGACCCTGGAGTTCCTCTCGCCTTTCCTGTGGAGAGCGCCTCCTCTTGAGATGCGACGGGAACGCCGGGAATTCTTTCCCTACGAAACAGGGAAAGGATCCCTCATCTCGAGCTAGGAGGCGGAAACGGGGCTCCCCTGGATGTGTGAGGGACCCTCGTGCTTCCTCTCGAGTGGAGACGGGTATGTCGGGGAACTTCTTGAGTTGCAGCAATGGTGTGAAGGACCCTTTGGAAGTTCCAGTGGTTAGATGTGATTAGACTCGAGAAGCCTCAGCGGAAAAGGGCCTCATCTCGCCTGGAGGGCAAAGCCTCCTGGATTTTCTCGAGTTGCGGCAGGTGCTCTCGACTTACGACGGGGACCTCAGGGACCCGATCAGGTGGCCTCGGGAAAGGCCAGTCCCCATGCGACTTCCTCGGGGTCCTCTTGGGATTCCTCTCCCGTACATGACGGGGCCTAAGACCTTGTGTGGAGTCGGGGCCGGAACCTGAGGATTCCTCTCCAGTGCTGACATGGATCTTGGGGTACTTCTGGAGTCTCCCCAGGGGAGTCAGTCCTCGTCTCGAATGGGGGCATGCACGTTCCTTTCGTCCAGAGCGGTAGCCGCAGAGTCACGCTTTCCATTGCATGGATCAAGGGATCTGTGGCTTTCCCTCGAGGCTTTCCCATGAGACTTTCCCGCAGGGCTGTCCCACGTACCACCGTGGTGGGAATCGATCCTCGGCATGAACATCGAGGCAGTGCAGGGAAAATACGTTCCTCTGGAATGGACTGACACATCTGGGGGACCTTTGGAATGGTGGCACGACCCTGGAGTTCCTCTCGACATTCCCGTGGAGAGCGCCTCCTCTTGAGATGCGATGGGAACGCCGGGGATTCTTTCCCTACGAAACAGGGAAAGGATCCCTCATCTCGAGCTAGGAGGCGGAAACGGAGCTCCCCTGGATGTGTGCGGGAGCCTCGTGCTTCCTCTCGAGTGGAGACGAGTATGTCGGGGAACTTCTTGAGTTGCAGCAAGGGTGTGAAGGACCCTTTGGAAGTTCCAGTGGTTAGATGTGATTAGCCTCGAGAAGCCTCAGCGGAAATGGGCCTCATCTTGCCTGGAGGGCAAAACCTCCTGGATTTTCTCGAGTTGCGGCAGGTGCTCTCGACTTACGACGGGGACCTCAGGGACCCGCTCTGGTGGCCTCAGGAAAGGCCAGTCCCCATGCGAGTTCCTCGGGGGCCTCTCGGGATTCCTCTCCCGTCGATGCCGGGGCCTAAGACCTTGTGTGGAGTCGGGGCCGGAACCTGAGGATTCCTCTCCAGTGCTGACATGGATCTTGGGGTACTTCTGGAGTCTCCCCAGGGGAGTCAGTGCTCGTCTCGAATGCGGGCATGCACTTGCGATTTCCTCCAGAGCGGAAGCAGCAGTGTCACCCAGTCCGCTGCGTGGATCAAAGGATCTATGGTTTTCCCTCGAGTCTTTCCCACGAGGCTTTCCGACGAGGCTTTCCCACAGGGATGTCCCACGTGCACACGTGGTGGGAGTCGATCCTCGGCTTGAACGTCAAGGCAGTGCAGGGAAAACAGGTTCCTCTGGATGGACTGACACATCTGGGGGACTCTTGGAATGGTGGCACGACCCTGGAGTTCCTCTCGCCTTTCCTGTGGAGAGCGCCTCCTCTTGAGATGCGACGGGAACGCCGGGAATTCTTTCACTACGAAAAAGGGAAAGGATCCCTCATCTCGAGCTAGGAGGCGGAAACGGGGCTCCCCTGGATGTGTGCGGGACCCTCGTGCTTTCTCTCGAGTGGAGACGGGTATGTCGGGGAACTTCTTGAGTTGCAGCAAGGGTGTGAAGGACCCTTTGGAAGTTCCAGTGGTTAGATGTGATTAGCCTCGAGAAGCCTCAGCGGAAATGGGCCTCATCTCGCCTGGAGGGCAAAACCTCCTGGATTCTCTCGAGTTGCCGCAGGTGCTCTCGACTTACGACGGGGACCTCAGGGACCCGCTCTGGTGGCCTCAGGAAAGGCCAGTCCCCATGCGAGTTCCTCGGGGGCCTCTCGGGATTCCTCTCCCGTCGATGCCGGGGCCTAAGACCTTGTGTGGAGTCGGGGCCGGAACCTGAGGATTCCTCTCCAGTGCTGACATGGATCTTGGGGTACTTCTGGAGTCTCCCCAGGGGAGTCAGTGCTCGTCTCGAATGCGGGCATGCACTTGCGCCTTCCTCCAGAGCGGTAGCAACAGTGTCACGCAGTCCGCCGCGTGGATCAAAGGATCTATGGTTTTCCCTCGAGTCTTTCCCACGAGGCTTTCCCACGAGGCTTTCCCACAGGGCTGTCCCACGTGCACACGTGGTGGAAGTCGATCCTCGGCTTGAACGTCAAGGCAGTGCAGGGAAAACAGGTTCCCCTGGAATGGACTGACACATCTGGCGACTCTTGGAATGGTGGCACGACGCTGGAGTTCCTCTCGCCTTTCCTGTGGAGAGCGCCTCCTCTTAAGATGCGACGGGAACGCCGGGAATTCTTTCCCTACGAAACAGGGAAAGGATCCCTCATCTCGAGCTAGGAGGCGGAAACGGGGCTCCCCTGGATGTGTGCGGGACCCTCGTGCTTCCTCTCTTGTGGAGATGGGTATGTCAGGGAACTTCTTGAGATGCAGCAAGGGTGTGAAGGACCCTTTGGAAGTTCCAGTGGTTAGATGTGATTAGCCTCGAGAAGCCTCAGTGGAAAGGGGCCTCATCTCGCCTGGAGGGCAAAACCTCCTGGATTTTCTCGAGTTGCGGCAGGTGTTCTCGACTTACGACAGGGACCTCAGGGACCCGCTCTGGTGGCCTCAGGAAAGGCCAGTCCCCATGCGAGTTCCTCGGGGGCCTGTCGGGATTCCTCTCCCGTCGATGCCGGGGCCTAAGACCTTGTGTGGAGACGGGGCCGGAACCTTAGGATTCCTCTCCAGTGCTGACATGGATCTTGGGGTACTTCTGGAGTCTCCCCAGGGGAGTCAGTCCTCGTCTGGAATGCAGGCATGCACTTTGGCTTTCCTCCAGAGCGGTAGCAGCAGTGTCACGCAGTCCGCCGCGTGGATCAAAGGATCTATGGTTTTCCCTCGAGTCTTTCCCACGAGGCTTTCCCACGAGGCTTTCCCACAGGGCTGTCCCACGTGCACACGTGGTGGGAGTCGATCCTCGGCTTGAACGTCAAGGCAGTGCAGGGAAAACAGGTTCCTCTGGAATGGACTGACACATCTGGGGGACTGTTGGAATGGTGGCACGACCCTGGAGTTCCTCTCGCCTTTCCTGTGGAGAGCGCCTCCTCTTGAGATGCGACGGGAACGCCGGGAATTCTTTCCCTACGAAACAGGGAAAGGATCCCTCATCTCGAGCTAGGAGGCGGAAACGGGGCTCCCCTGGATGTGTGAGGGACCCTCGTGCTTCCTCTCGAGTGGAGACGGGTATGTCGGGGAACTTCTTGAGTTGCAGCAATGGTGTGAAGGACCCTTTGGAAGTTCCAGTGGTTAGATGTGATTAGACTCGAGAAGCCTCAGCGGAAAAGGGCCTCATCTCGCCTGGAGGGCAAAGCCTCCTGGATTTTCTCGAGTTGCGGCAGGTGCTCTCGACTTACGACGGGGACCTCAGGGACCCGATCAGGTGGCCTCGGGAAAGGCCAGTCCCCATGCGACTTCCTCGGGGTCCTCTTGGGATTCCTCTCCCGTACATGACGGGGCCTAAGACCTTGTGTGGAGTCGGGGCCGGAACCTGAGGATTCCTCTCCAGTGCTGACATGGATCTTGGGGTACTTCTGGAGTCTCCCCAGGGGAGTCAGTCCTCGTCTCGAATGGGGGCATGCACGTTCCTTTCGTCCAGAGCGGTAGCAGCAGAGTCACGCTTTCCATTGCATGGATCAAGGGATCTGTGGCTTTCCCTCGAGGCTTTCCCATGAGGCTTTCCCGCAGGGCTGTCCCACGTACCACCGTGGTGGGAATCGATCCTCGGCATGAACATCGAGGCAGTGCAGGGAAAATACGTTCCTCTGGAATGGACTGACACATCTGGGGGACCTTTGGAATGGTGGCACGACCCTGGAGTTCCTCTCGACATTCCCGTGGAGAGCGCCTCCTCTTGAGATGCGATGGGAACGCCGGGGATTCTTTCCCTACGAAACAGGGAAAGGATCCCTCATCTCGAGCTAGGAGGCGGAAACGGAGCTCCCCTGGATGTGTGCGGGAGCCTCGTGCTTCCTCTCGAGTGGAGACGAGTATGTCGGGGAACTTCTTGAGTTGCAGCAAGGGTGTGAAGGACCCTTTGGAAGTTCCAGTGGTTAGATGTGATTAGCCTCGAGAAGCCTCAGCGGAAATGGGCCTCATCTCGCCTGGAGGGCAAAACCTCCTGGATTTTCTCGAGTTGCGGCAGGTGCTCTCGACTTACGACGGGGACCTCAGGGACCCGCTCTGGTGGCCTCAGGAAAGGCAAGTCCCCATGCGAGTTCCTCGGGGGCCTCTCGGGATTCCTCTCCCGTCGATGCCGGGGCCTAAGACCTTGTGTGGAGTCGGGGCCGGAACCTGAGGATTCCTCTCCAGTGCTGACATGGATCTTGGGGTACTTCTGGAGTCTCCCCAGGGGAGTCAGTGCTCGTCTCGAATGCGGGCATGCACTTGCGATTTCCTCCAGAGCGGAAGCAGCAGTGTCACCCAGTCCGCTGCGTGGATCAAAGGATCTATGGTTTTCCCTCGAGTCTTTCCCACGAGGCTTTCCGACGAGGCTTTCCCACAGGGATGTCCCACGTGCACACGTGGTGGGAGTCGATCCTCGGCTTGAACGTCAAGGCAGTGCAGGGAAAACAGGTTCCTCTGGATGGACTGACACATCTGGGGGACTCTTGGAATGGTGGCACGACCCTGGAGTTCCGCTCGCCTTTCCTGTGGAGAGCGCCTCCTCTTGAGATGCGACGGGAACGCCGGGAATTCTTTCCCTACGAAAAAGGGAAAGGATCCCTCATCTCGAGCTAGGAGGCTGAAACGGGGCTCCCCTGGATGTGTGCGGGACCCTCGTGCTTCCTCTCGTGTGGAGACGGGTATGTCGGGGAACTTCTTGATTTGCAGCAAGGCTGTGAAGGACCCTTTGGAAGTTCCAGTGTTTAGATGTGATTAGCCTCGAGAAGCCTCAGCGGAAATGGCCCTCATCTCGCCTGGAGGGCAAAACCTACCGGATTTTCTCGAGTTGCGGCAGGTGCTCTCGACTTATGACGGGGACCTCAGGGACCCGCTCTGGTGGCCTCAGGAAAGGCCAGTCCCCATGCGATTTCCTCGGAGGCCTCTCGGGATTCGTCTCCCGTCGATGCCGGGGCCTAAGACCTTGTGTGGAGTAGGGGCCGGAACCTGAGGATTCCTCTCCAGTGCTGACATGGATCTTGGGGTACTTCTGGAGTCTCCCCAGGGGAGTCAGTCCTCGTCTCGAATGCGGGCATGCACTTGCGATTTCCTCCAGAGCGGTAGCCGCAGTGTCACCCAGTCCGCCGCGTGGATCAAAGGATCTATGGTTTTCCCTCGAGTCTTTCCCAAGAGGCTTTCCGACGAGGCTTTCCCACAGGGCTGTCCCACGTGCACACGTGGTGGGATTCGATCCTCGACTTGAACGTCAAGGCAGTGCAGGGAAAACAGGTTCCTCTGGAATGGACTGACACATCTGGGGGACTCTTGGAATGGTGGCACGACCCTGGCGTTCCTCTCGCCTTTCCAGTGGAGAGCGCCTCCTCTTGAGATGCGACGGGAACGCCGGGAATTCTTTCACTACGAAAAAGGGAAAGGATCCCTCATCTCGAGCTAGGAGGCGGAAACGGGGCTCCCCTGGATGTGTGCGGGACCCTCGTGCTTCCTCTCGAGTGGAGACGGGTATGTCGGGGAACTTCTTGAGTTGCAGCAAGGGTGTGAAGGACCCTTTGGAATTTCCAGTGGTTAGATGTGATTAGCCTCGAGAAGCCTCAGCGGTAATGGGCCTCATCTCGCCTGGAGGGCAAAACCTCCTGGATTTTCTCGAGTTGCGGCAGGTGCTCTCGACTTACAACGGGGACCTCAGGGACCCGCTCTGGTGGCCTCAGGAAAGGCCAGTCCCCATGCGAGTTCCTCGAGGGCCTCTCGGGATTCCTCTCCCGTCGATGCCGGGGCCTAAGACCTTGTGTGGAGTCGGGGCCGGAACCTGAGAATTCCTCTCCAGTGCTGACATGGATCTTGGGGTATTTCTGGAGTCTCCCCAGGGGAGTCAGTGCTCGTCTCGAATGCGGGCATGCACTTGCGCTTTCCTCCAGAGCGGTAGCAGCAGTGTCACGCAGTCCGCAGCGTGGAGCAAAAGATCTATGATTTTCCCTCGAGTCTTTCCCACGAGGCTTTCCCACGAGGCTTTCCCACAGGGCGGTCCCACGTGCACACGTGGTGGGAGTCGATCCTCGGCTTGAACGTCAAGGCAGTGCAGGGAAAACAGGTTCCTCTGGAATGGACTGACACATCTGGGGGACTCTTGAAATGGTGGCACGACCCTGGAGTTCCTCTCGCCTTTCCTGTGGAGAGCGCCTCCTCTTGAGATGCGACGGGAACGCCGGGAATTCTTTCCCTACGAAGGAGGGAAAGGATCCCTCATCTGGAGCTAGGAGGCCGAAACGGGGCTCCCCTGGATGTGTGCGGGACCCTCGTGCTTCCTCTCGAGTGGAGACGGGTATGTCGGGGAACTTCTTGAGTTGCAGCAAGGGTGTGAAGGACCGTTTGGAAGTTCCCGGGGTTAGATGTGATTAGCCTCGAGAAGCCTCAGCGGAAATGGGCCTCATCTCGCCTGGAGGGCAAAACCTCCTGGATTTTCTCGAGTTGCGGCAGGTGCTCTCGACTTACGACAGGGACCTCAGGGACCCGCTCTGGTGGCCTCAGGAAAGGCCAGTCCCCACGCGAGTTCCTCGGGGGCCTCTCGGGATTCATCTCCCGTCGATGCTGGGGCCTAAGACCTTGTGTGGAGTCGGGGCCGGAACCTGAGGATTCCTCTCCAGTGCTGACATGGATCTTGGGGTAATTCTGGAGTCTCCCCAGGGGAGTCAGTGCTCGTCTCGAATTCGGGCATGCACTTGCGCTTTCCTCCAGAGCGGTAGCAGCAGTGTCACGCAGTCCGCCGCGTGGATCAAAGGATCTAAGGTTTTCCCTCGAGTCTTTCCGACGAGGCTTTCCCACAGGGCGGTCCCACGTGCACACGTGGTGGGAGTCGATCCTCGGCTTGAACGTCAAGGCAGTGCAGGGAAAACAGGTTCCTCTGGAATGGACTGACACATCTGGGGGACTCTTGGAATGGTGGCACGACCCTGGAGTTCCTCTCGCCTTTCCTGTGGAGAGCCCCTCCTCTTGAGATGCGACGGGAACGCCGGGAATTCTTTCCCTACGAAACAGGGAAAGGATCCCTCATCTGGAGCTAGGAGGCGGAAACGGGGCTCCCCTGGATGTGTGCGGGACCCTCGTGCTTCCTCTCGAGTCGAGACGGGTATGTCGGGGAACTTCTTGAGTTGCAGCAAGGGTGTGAAGGACCCTTTGGAATTTCCAGTGGTTAGATGTGATTAGCCTCGAGAAGCCTCAACGGAAATGGGCCTCATCTCGCCTGGAGGGCAAAACCTACCGGATTTTCTCGAGTTGCGGCAGGTGCTCTCGACTTACGACGGGGACCTCAGGGACCCGCTCTGGTGGCCTCAGGAAAGGCCAGTCCCCACGCGAGTTCCTCGGGGGCCTCTCGGGATTCATCTCCCGTCGATGCTGGGGCCTAAGACCTTGTGTGGAGTCGGGGCCGGAACCTGAGGATTCCTCTCCAGTGCTGACATGGATCTTGGGGTACTTCTGGAGTCTCCCCAGGGGAGTCAGTGCTCGTCTCGAATGCGGGCATGCACTTGCGCTTTCCTCCAGAGCGGTAGCAGCAGTGTCACGCAGTCCGCCGTGTGGATCAAAGGATCTATGGTTTTCCCTCGCGTCTTTCCCACGAGGCTTTCAGACGAGGCTTTCCCACAGGGTGGTCCCTCGTGCACACGTGTTGGGAGTCCATCCTCGGCTTGAACGTCAAGGCAGTGCAGGGAAAACAGGTTCGTCTGGAATGGACTGACACATCTGGGGGACTCTTGGAATGGTGGCACGACCCTGGAGTTCCTCTCGCCTTTCCTGTGGAGAGCCCCTCCTCTTGAGATGCGACGGGAACGCCGGGAATTCTTTCCCTACGAAACAGGGAAAGGATCCCTCATCTCGAGCTAGGAGGCGGAAACGGGGCTCCCCTGGATGTGTGCGGGACCCTCGTGCTTCCTCTCGAGTCGAGACGGGTATGTCGGGGAACTTCTTGAGTTGCAGCAAGGGTGTGAAGGACCCTTTGGAAGTTCCAGTGGTTAGATGTGATTAGCCTCGAGAAGCCTCAACGGAAATGGGCCTCATCTCGCCTGGAGGGCAAAACCTACCGGATTTTCTCGAGTTGCGGCAGGTGCTCTCGACTTACGACGGGGACCTCAGGGACCCGCTCTGGTGGCCTCAGGAAAGGCCAGTCCCCACGCGAGTTCCTCGGGGGCCTCTCGGTATTCCTCTCCCGTCGATGCTGGGGCCGAAGACCTTGTGTGGAGTCGGGGCCGGAACCTGAGGATTCCTCTCCAGTGCTGACATGGATCTTGGGGTACTTCTGGAGTCTCCACAGGGGAGTCAGTCCTCGTCTCGAATGCGGGCATGCACTTGCGCTTTCCTCCAGAGCGGTAGCAGCAGTGTCACGCAGTCCACCGCGTGGATCAAAGGATCTATGGTTTTCCCTCGAGTCTTTCCCACGAGGCTTTCCGACGAGGCTTTCCCACAGGGCTGTCCCACGTACACACGTGGTGGGAGTCGATCCTCGGCTTGAACGTCAAGGCAGTGCAGGGAAAACAGGTTCCTCTGGAATGGACTGACACATCTGGGGGACTCTTGGAATGGTGGCACGACCCTGGAGTTCCTCTCGCCTTTCCTGTGGAGAGCGCCTCCTCTTGAGATGCGACGGGAACGCCGGGAATTCTTTCCCTACGAAACAGGGAAAGGATCCCTCTTCTCGAGCTAGGAGGCGGAAACGGGGCTCCCCTGGATGTGTGAGGGACCCTCGTGCTTCCTCTCGAGTGGAGACGGGTATGTCGGGGAACTTCTTGAGTTGCAGCAAGGGTGTGAAGGACCCTTTGGAAGTTCCAGTGGTTAGATGTGATTAGCCTCGAGAAGCCTCAGCGGAAATGGGCCTCATCTCGCCTGGAGGGCAAAACCTACCGGATTTTCTCGAGTTGCGGCACGTGCCCTCGACTTACGACGGGGACCTCAGGGACCCGCTCTGGTGGCCTCAGGAAAGGCCAGTCCCCTTGCGAGTTCCTCGGGGGCCTCTCGGGATTCCTCTCCCGTCGATGCCGGGGCCTAAGACCTTGTGTGGAGTCGGGGCCGGAACCTGAGGATTCCTCTCCAGTGCTGACATGGATCTTGGGGTACTTCTGGAGTCTCCCCAGGGGAGTCAGTGCTCGTCTCGAATGCGGGCATGCACTTGCGCTTTCCTCCAGAGCGGTAGCAGCAGTGTCACTCAGTCCGCCCTGTGGATCAAAGGATCTATGGTTTTCCCTCGAGTCTTTCCCAAGAGGCTTTCCGACGAGGCTTTCCCACAGGGCGGTCCCACGTGCACACGTGGTGGGAGTCGATCCTCGGCTTGAACGTCAAGGCAGTGCAGGGAAAACAGGTTCGTCTGGAATGGACTGACACATCTGGGGGACTCTTGGAATGGTGGCACGACCCTGGAGTTCCTCTCGCCTTTCCTGTGGAGAGCGCCTCCTCTTTAGATGCGACGGGAACGCCGGGAATTCTTTCCCTACGAAACAGGGAAAGGATCCCTCATCTGGAGCTACGAGGCGGAAACGGGGCTCCCCTGGATGTGTGCGGGACCCTCGTGCTTCCTCTCGAGTGGAGACGGGTATGTCGGGGAACTTCTTGATTTTCAGCAAGGGTGTGAAGGACCCTTTGGAATTTCCAATGGTTAGATGTGATTAGCCTCGAGAAGCCTCAGCGGAAATGGGCCTCATCTCGCCTGGAGGGCAAAACCTACCGGATTTTCTCGCGTTGCGGCAGGTGCTCTCGACTTACGACGGGGACCTCAGGGACCCGCTCTGGTGGCCTCAGGAAAGGCCAGTCCCCATGCGAGTTCCTCGGGGGCCTGTCGGGATTCCTCTCCCGTCGATGCCGGGGCCTAAGCCCTTGTGGGGAGTGGGGGCCGGAACCTGAGGATTCCTCTCCAGTGCTGACATGGATCTTGGGGTACTTCTGGAGTCTCCCCAGGGGAGTCAGTGCTCGTCTCGAATGCGGGCATGCACTTGCGCTTTCCTCCAGAGCGGTAGCAGCAGTGTCACGCAGTCCGCCCTGTGGATCAAAGGATCTATGGGTTTCCCTCGAGTCTTTCCCACGAGGCTTTCCCATGAGTCTTTCCCACAGGGCTGTCCCACGTGCACACGTGGTGGGAGTCGATCCTCGGCTTGAACGTCAAGGCAGTGTAGGGAAAACATGTTCCTCTGGAATGGACTGACACATCTGGGGGACTCTTGGAATGGTGGCACGACCCTGGAGTTCCTCTCCCCTTTCCTGTGGAGAGCGCCTCCTCTTGAGATGCGAAGGGAACACCGGGAATTCTTTCCCTACGAAACAGGGAAAGGATCCCTCATCTTGAGCTAGGAGGCGGAAACGGGTCTCCCCTGGATGTGTGCGGGACCCTCGTGCTTCCTCTCTAGTGGAGACGGGTATGTCGGGGAACTTCTTGAGTTGCAGCAAGGGTGTGAAGGACCCTTTGGAAGTTCCAGTGGTTAGATGTGATTAGCCTCGAGAAGCCTCAGCGGAAATGGGCCTCACCTCGACTGGAGGGCAAAACCTCCTGGATTTTCTCGAGTTTCGGCAGGTGCTCCCGACTTACGACGGGGACCTCAGGGACCCGCTCTGGTGGCCTCAGGAAAGGCCAGTCCCCATGCGAGTTCCTCGGGGGCCTCTCGGGATTCCTCTCCCGTCGATGCCGGGGCCTAAGACCTTGTGTGGAGTCGGGGCCAGAACCTGAGGATTCCTCTCCAGTGCTGACATGGATCTTGGGGTACTTCTGGAGTCTCCCCAGGGGAGTCAGTGCTCGTCTCGAATGCGGGCATGCACTTGCGCTTTCCTCCAGAGCGGTAGCAGCAGTGTCACGCAGTCCACCGCGTGGATCAAAGGATCTATGGTTTTCCCTCCAGTCTTTCCCACGAGGCTTTCCCACGAGGCTTTCCCACAGGGCTGTCCCACGTGCACACGTGGTGGGAGTCGATCCTCGGCTTGAACGTCAAGGCAGTGCAGGGAAAACAGGTTCCTCTGGAATGGACTGACACATCTGGGGGACTCTTGGAAAGGTGGCACGACCCTGGAGTTCCTCTCGCCTTTCCTGTGGAGAGCGCCTCCTCTTGAGATGCGACGGGAACGCCGGGAATTCTTTCCCTACGAAACAGGGAAAGGATCCCTCATCTAGAGCTAGGAGGCGGAAACGGGGCTCCCCTGGATGTTTGCGGGACCCTCGTGCTTCCTCTCGAGTGGAGACGGGTATGTCGGGGAACTTCTTGAGTTGCAGCAAGGGTGTGAAGGACCCTTTGGAAGTTCCAGTGGTTAGATGTGATTAGCCTCGAGAAGCCTGAGGGGAAATGGGCCTCATCTCGCCTGGAGGGCAAAACCTCCTGGATTTTCTCGAGTTGCGGCAGGTGCTCTCGACTTACGACGGGGACCTCAGGGACCCGCTCTGGTGGCCTCAGGAAAGGCCAGTCCCCATGCGAGTTCCTCGGGGGCCTCTCGGGATTCCTCTCCCGTCGATGCCGGGGCCTAAGACCTTGTGTGGAGTCGGGGCCGGAACCTGAGGATTCCTCTCCAGTGCTGACATGGATCTTGGGGTACTTCTGGAGTCTCCCCAGGGGAGTCAGTCCTCGTCTCGAATGCGGGCATGCACTTGCGCTTTCCTCCAGAGCGGTAGCAGCAGTGTCACCCAGTCTGCCGCGTGGATCAAAGGATCTATGGTTTTCCCTCGAGTCTTTCCCACGAGGCTTTCCCACGAGGCTTTCCCACAGGGCTGTCCCACGTACACACGTGGTGGGAGTCGATCCTCGGCTTGAACGTCAAGGCAGTGCAGGGAAAACAGGTTCCTCTGGAATGGACTGACACATCTGGGGGACTCTTGGAATGGTGGCACGACCCTGGAGTTCCTCTCGCCTTTCCTGTGGAGAGCGCCTCCTCTTGAGATGCGACGGGAACGCCGGGAATTCTTTCCCTACGAAACAGGGAAAGGATCCCTCATCTCGAGCTAGGAGGCGGAAACGGGGCTCCCCTGGATGTGTGCGGGACCCTCGTGCTGCCTCTCGAGTGGAGACGGGTATGTCGGGGAACTTCTTGAGTTGCAGCAAGGGTGTGAAGGACCCTTTGGAAGTTTCAGTGGTTAGATGTGATTAGCCTCGAGAAGCCTCAGCGGAAAGGGGCCTCATCTCGCCTGGAGGGCAAAACCTCCTGGATTTTCTCGAGTTGCGGCAGGTGCTCTCGACTTACGACGGGGACCTCAGGGACCCGCTCTGGTGGCCTCAGGAAAGGCCAGTCCCCATGCGAGTTCCTCGGGGGCCTCTCGGGATTCCTCTCCCGTCGATGCCGGGGCCTAAGACCTTGTGTGGAGTCGGGGCCGCAACCTGAGGATTCCTCTCCAGTGCTGACATGGATCTTGGGGTACTTCTGGAGTCTGCCCAGGGGAGTCAGTGCTCGTCTCGAATGCGGGCATGCACTTGCGCTTTCCTCCAGAGCGGTAGCAGCAGTGTCACACAGTCCTCCGCGTGGATCAAAGGATCTATGGTTTTCCCTCGAGTCTTTCCCACGAGGCTTTCCCACGAGGCTTTCCCACAGGGCTGTCCCACGTGCACACGTGGTGGGAGTCGATCCTCGGCTTGAACGTCAAGGCAGTGCAGGGAAAACAGGTTCCTCTGGAATGGACTGACACATCTGGGGGACTCTTGGAATGGTGGCACGACCCTGGAGTTCCTCTCGCCTTTCCTGTGGAGAGCGCCTCCTCTTGAGATGCGACGGGAACGCCGGGAATTCTTTCCCTAAGAAACAGGGAAAGGATCCCTCATCTCGAGCTAGGAGGCGGAAACGGGGCTCCTCTGGATGTGTGCGGGACCCTCGTGCTTCCTCTCGAGTGGAGACGGGTATGTCGGGGAACTTCTTGAGTTGCAGCAAGGCTGTGAAGGACCCTTTGGAAGTTCCAGTGGTTAGATGTGATTAGCCTCGAGAAGCCTCAGGGGAAATGGGCCTCATCTCGCCTGGAGGGCAAAACCTCCTGGATTTTCTCGAGTTGCGGCAGGTGCTCTCGACTTACGACGGGGACCTCAGGGACCCGCTCTGGTGGCCTCAGGAAAGGCCAGTCCCCATGCGAGTTCCTCGGGGGCCTCTCGGGATTCCTCTCCCGTCGATGCCGGGGCCTAAGACCTTGTGTGGAGTCGGGGCCGCAACCTGAGGATTCCTCTCCAGTGCTGACATGGATCTTGGGGTACTTCTGGAGTCTCCCCAGGGGAGTCAGTGCTCGTCTCGAATGCGGGCATGCACTTGCGCTTTCCTCCAGAGCGGTAGCAGCAGTGTCACGCAGTCCGCCGCGTGGATCAATGGATCTATGGTTTTCCCTCGCGTCTTTCCCACGAGGCTTTCAGACGAGGCTTTCCCACAGGGTGGTCCCTCGTGCACACGTGTTGGGAGTCCATCCTCGGCTTGAACGTCAAGGCAGTGCAGGGAAAACAGGTTCGTCTGGAATGGACTGACACATCTGGGGGACTCTTGGAATGGTGGCACGACCCTGGAGTTCCTCTCGCCTTTCCTGTGGAGAGCCCCTCCTCTTGAGATGCGACGGGAACGCCGGGAATTCTTTCCCTACGAAACAGGGAAAGGATCCCTCATCTCGAGCTAGGAGGCGGAAACGGGGCTCCCCTGGATGTGTGCGGGACCCTCGTGCTTCCTCTCGAGTCGAGACGGGTATGTCGGGGAACTTCTTGAGTTGCAGCAAGGGTGTGAAGGACCCTTTGGAAGTTCCAGTGGTTAGATGTGATTAGCCTCGAGAAGCCTCAACGGAAATGGGCCTCATCTCGCCTGGAGGGCAAAACCTACCGGATTTTCTCCAGTTGCGGCAGGTGCTCTCGACTTACGACGGGGACCTCAGGGACCCGCTCTGGTGGCCTCAGGAAAGGCCAGTCCCCACGCGAGTTCCTCGGGGGCCTCTCGGTATTCCTCTCCCGTCGATGCTGGGGCCGAAGACCTTGTGTGGAGTCGGGGCCGGAACCTGAGGATTCCTCTCCAGTGCTGACATGGATCTTGGGGTACTTCTGGAGTCTCCACAGGGGAGTCAGTCCTCGTCTCGAATGCGGGCATGCACTTGCGCTTTCCTCCAGAGCGGTAGCAGCAGTGTCACGCAGTCCACCGCGTGGATCAAAGGATCTATGGTTTTCCCTCGAGTCTTTCCCACGAGGCTTTCCGACGAGGCTTTCCCACAGGGCTGTCCCACGTACACACGTGGTGGGAGTCGATCCTCGGCTTGAACGTCAAGGCAGTGCAGGGAAAACAGGTTCCTCTGGAATGGACTGACACATCTGGGGGACTCTTGGAATGGTGGCACGACCCTGGAGTTCCTCTCGCCTTTCCTGTGGAGAGCGCCTCCTCTTGAGATGCGACGGGAACGCCGGGAATTCTTTCCCTACGAAACAGGGAAAGGATCCCTCATCTCGAGCTAGGAGGCGGAAACGGGGCTCCCCTGGATGTGTGCGGGACCCCACGTGCTTCCTCTCGAGTGGAGACGGGTATGTCGGGGAACATCTTGAGTTGCAGCAAGGGTGTGAAGGACCCTTTGGAAGTTCCAGTGGTTAGATGTGATTAACCTCGAGAAGCCTCAGCGGAAATGGGCCTCATCTCGCCTGGAGGGCAAAACCTCCTGGATTTTCTCGAGTTGCGGCAGGTGCTCTCGACTTACGACGGGGACCTCAGGGACCCGCTCTGGTGGCCTCAGGAAAGGCCAGTCCCCATGCGAGTTCCTCGGGGGCCTCTCGGGATTCCTCTCCCGTCGATGCCGGGGCCTAAGACCTTGTGTGAAGTCGGGGCCGGAACCTGAGGATTCCTCTCCAGTGCTGACATGGATCTTGGGGTACTTCTGGAGTCTCCCCAGGGGAGTCAGTGCTCGTCACGAATGCGGGCATGCACTTGCGCTTTCCTCCAGAGCGGTAGCAGCAGTGTCACGCAGTCCGCCGAGTTGATCAAAGGATCTATGGTTTTCCCTCGAGTCTTTCCCACGAGGCTTTCCGCCGAGGCTTTCCCACAGACGGCCCCACGTGCACACGTGGTGGGAGTCAATCCTCGGCTTGAACGTCAAGGCAGTGCAGGGAAAACAGGTTTCTCTGGAATGGACTGACACATCTGGGGGACTCTTGGAATGGTGGCACGACCCTGGAGTTCCTCTCGCCTTTCCTGTGGAGAGCGCCTCCACTTGAGATGCGACGGGAACGCCGGGAATTCTTTCCCTACGAAACAGGGAAAGGATCCCTCATCTCGAGCTAGGAGGCGGAAACGGGGCTCCCCTGGATGTGTGCGGGACCCTCGTGTTTCCTCTCGAGTGGAGACGGGTATGTCGGGGAACTTCTTGAGTTGCAGCAAGGGTGTGAAGGACCCTTTGGAAGTTCCAATGGTTCGATGTGATTAGCCTCGAGAAGCCTCAGCGGAAATGGGCCTCATCTCGCCTGGAGGGCAAAACCTACCGGATTTTCTCGAGTTGCGGCAGGTGCTCTCGACTTACGACGGGGACCTCAGGGACCCGCTCTGGTGGCCTCAGGAAAGGCCAGTCCCCATGCGAGTTCCTCGGGGGCCTCTCGGGATTCCTCTCCCGTCGATGCCGGGGCCTAAGACCTTGTGTGGAGTCGGGGCCGGAACCTGAGGATTCCTCTCCAGTGCTGACATGGATCTTGGGGTACTTCTGGAGTCTCCCCAGGGGAGTCAGTACTCGTCTCGAATGCGGGCATGCACTTGCGCTTTCCTCCAGAGCGGTAGCAGCAGTGTCACGCAGTCCGCCGCGTGAATCAAAGGATCTATGGTTTTCCCTCGAGTCTTTCCCACGAGGCTTTCAGACGAGGCTTTCCCACAGGGCTGTCCCACGTGCACACGTGGTGGGAGTCGATCCTCGGCTTGAACGTCAAGGCAGTGCAGGGAAAACAGGTTCCTCTGGAATGGACTGACACATCTGGGGGCCTCTTGGAATGGTGGCAAGTCCCTGGAGTTCCTTTCGCCTTTCCTGTGGAGAGCGCCTCCTCTTGAGATGCGACGGGAACGCCGGGAATTCTTTCCCTACGAAACAGGGAAAGGATCCCTCATCTCGAGCTAGGAGGCGGAAATGGGGCTCCCCTGGAGGTGTGCCGGACCCTCGTGCTTCCTCTCGAGTGGACACGGGTATGTCGGGGAACTTCTTGAGTTGCAGCAAGGGTGTGAAGGACCCTTTGGAGGTTCCAGTTGTTAGATGTGATTAGCCTCGAGAAGCCTCAGCGGAAATGGGCCTCATCTCGCCTGGAGGGCAAAACCTCCTGGATTTTCTCGAGTTGCGGCAGGTGCTCTCGACTTACGACAGGGACCTCAGGGACCCGCTCTGGTGGCCTCAGGAAAGGCCAGTCCCCATGCGAGTTCCTCGGGGGCCTCTTGGGATTCCTCTCCCGTCGATGCCGGGGCCTAAGCCCTTGTGTGGAGTCGGGGCCGGAACCTGAGGATTCCTCTCCAGTGCTGACATGGATCTTGGGGTACTTCTGGAGTCTCCCCAGGGGAGTCAGTCCTCGTCTCGAATGCGGGCATGCACTTGCGCTTTCCTCCAGAGCGGTAGCAGCAGTGTCACGTAGTCCGCCGCGTGGTTCAAGGGATCTATGGTTTTCCCTCGAATCTTTCCCACGAGGCTTTCCGACGAGGCTTTCCCACAGGGCGGTCCCACGTGCACACGTGGTGGGAGTCGATCCTCGGCTTGAACGTCAAGGCAGTGCAGGGAAAACAGGTTCCTCTGGAATGGACTGACACATCTGGGGGACTCTTGGAATGGTGGCACGACCCTGGAGTTCCTCTCGCCTTTCCTGTGGAGAGCGCCTCCTCTTGAGATGCGACGGGAACGCCGGGAATTCTTTCCCTACGAAACAGGGAAAGGATCCCTCATCTGGAGCTAGGAGGCGGAAACGGGGCTCCCCTGGATGTGTGCGGGACCCTCGTGCTTCCTCTCGAGTCGAGACGGGTATGTCGGGGAACTTCTTGAGTTGCAGCAAGGGTGTGAAGGACCCTTTGGAAGTTCCAGTGGTTAGATGTGATTAGCCTCGAGAAGCCTCAACGGAAATGGGCCTCATCTCGCCTGGAGGGCAAAACCTACCGGATTTTCTCGAGTTGCGGCAGGTGCTCTCGACTTACGACGGGGACCTCAGGGACCCGCTCTGGTGGCCTCAGGAAAGGCCAGTCCCCACGCGAGTTCCTCGGGGGCCTCTCGGGATTCATCTCCCGTCGATGCTGGGGCCTAAGACCTTGTGTGGAGTCGGGGCCGGAACCTGAGGATTCCTCTCCAGTGCTGACATGGATCTTGGGGTAATTCTGGAGTCTCCCCAGGGGAGTCAGTGCTCGTCTCGAATGCGGGCATGCACTTGCGCTTTCCTTCAGAGCGGTAGCAGCAGTGTCACGCAGTCCGCCGCGTTGATCAATGGATCTATGGTTTTCCCTCGAGTCTTTCCCACGAGGCTTTCAGACGAGGCTTTCCCACAGGGTGGTCCCTCGTGCACACGTGTTGGGAGTCCATCCTCGGCTTGAACGTCAAGGCAGTGCAGGGAAAAAAGTTTCCTCTGGAATGGGCTGACACATCTGGGGGACTCGTGGAATGGTGGCACGACCCTGGAGTTCCTCTCGCCTTTCCTGTGGAGAGCGCCTCCTCTTGAGATGCGACGGGAACGCCGGGAATTCTTTACCTACGAAACTGGGAAAGGATCCATCATCTCGAGCTAAGAGACGGAAACGGGGCTCCCCTTGGTGTGTGCGGGACCCTCGTGCTTCCTCTCGAGTGGAGACGGGTATGTCGGGGAACTTTTTGAGTTGCAGCAAGGGTGTGAAGGACCCTTTGGAAGTTCCAGTGGTTAGATGTGATTAGCCTCGAGAAGCCTCAGCGGAAATGGGCCTCATCTCGCCTGGAGGGTAAAACCTCCTGGATTTTCTCGAGTTGCGGCGGGTGCTCTCGACTTACGACGGGGACCTCAGGGACCCGCTCTGGTGGGATCAGGAAAGCCCAGTCCCCATGCGAGTTCCTCGGGGGCCTCTCGGGATCCCTCTGCCATCGATGCCGGGGCCTAAGACCTTGTGTGGAGTCGGGGCCGGAACCTGAGGATTCCTCTACAGTGCTGACATGGATCTTGGGGTAATTCTGGAGTCTCCCCAGGGGAGTAAGTGCTAGTCTCGAATGCGGGCATGCACTTGCGCTTTCCTCCAGAGCGGTAGCAGCAGTGTCACGCAGTCCGCCGCCAGGATCAATGGATCTATGGTTTTCCCTCCAGTCTTTCCCACGAGGCTTTCAGACGAGGCTTTCCCACAGCGTGGTCCCTCGTGCACACGTGTTGGGAGTCCATCCTCGACTTGAACGTCAAGGCAGTGCAGGGAAAACAGGTTCCTCTGGAATGGACTGACACATCTGGGGGACTCTTGGAATGGTGGCACGACCCTGGAGTTCCTCTCGCCTTTCCTGTGGAGAGCGCCTCCTCTTGAGATGCGACGGGAACGCCGGGAATTCTTTCCCTACGAAACAGGGAAAGGATCCCTCATCTCGAGCTAGGAGGCGGAAACGGGGCTCCCCTGGATGTGTGCGGGACCCTCGTGCTTCCTCTCGAGTGGAGACGGTATGTCGGGGAACTTCTTGAGTTGCAGCAAGGGTGTGAAGGACCCTTTGGAAGTTCCAGTGGTTAGATGTGATTAGCCTCGAGAAGCCTCAACGGAAATGGGCCTCATCTCGCCTGGAGGGCAAAACCTACCGGATTTTCTCGAGTTGCGGCAGGTGCTCTCGACTTACGACGGGGACCTCAGGGACCCGCTCTGGTGGGCTCAGGAAAGGCCAGTCCCCACGCGAGTTCCTCGGGGACCTCTCGGGATTCCTCTCCCGTCGATGCCGGTGTCTAAGACCTTGTGTGGAGTCGGGACCGGAACCTGAGGATTCCTCTCTAGTGCTGACATGGATCTTGGGGTACTTCTGGAGTCTCCCCAGGGGAGTCAGTGCTCGTCTCGAATGCGGGCATGCACTTGCGCTTTCCTCCAGAGCGGTAGCAGCAGTGTCACGTAGTCCGCCGCGTGGTTCAAAGGATCTATGGTTTTCCCTCGAGTCTTTCCCACGAGGCTTTCCGACGAGGCTTTCCCACAGGGCGGTCCCACGTGCACACGTGGTGGGAGTCGATCCTCGGCTTGAACGTGAAGGCAGTGCAGGGAAAACACGTTCCTCTGGAATGGACTGACACATCTGGGGGACTCTTGGAATGGTGGCACGACCCTGGAGTTCCTCTCGCCTTTCCTGTGGAGAGCGCCTCCTCTTGAGATGCGACGGGAACGCCGGGAATTCTTTCCCTACGAAACAGGGAAAGGATCCCTCATCTGGAGCTAGGAGGCGGAAACGGGGCTCCCCTGGATGTGTGCGGGACCCTCGTGCTTCCTCTCGAGTGGTGACGGGTATGTCGGGGAACTTCTTGAGTTGCAGCAAGGGTGTGAAGGACCCTTTGAAAGTTCCCGTGGTTAGATGTGATTAGCCTCGAGAAGCCTCAGCGGAAATGGGCCTCATCTCGCCTGGAGGGCAAAACCTCCTGGATTTTCTCGAGTTGCGGCAGGTGCTCTCGACTTACGACGGGGACCTCAGGGACCGGCTCTGGTGGCCTCAGGAAAGGCCAGTCCCCATGCGAGTTCCTCGGGGGCCTCTCGGGATTCCTCTCCCGTCGATGCCGGGGCCTAAGCCCTTGTGTGGAGTCGGGGCCGGAACCTGAGTATTCCTCTCCAGTGCTGACATGGATCTTGGGGTACTTCTGGAGTCTCCCCAGGGGAGTCAGTGCTCATCTCGAATGCGGTCATGCACTTGCGCTTTCCTCCAGAGCGGTAGCAGCAGTGTCACGCAGTCCGCCCTGTGGATCAAAGAATCTATGGGTTTCCCTCGAGTCTTTCCCACGAGGCTTTCCCACAGGGCTGTCCCACGTACACACGTGGTGGGAGTCGATCCTCGGCTTGAACGTCAAGGCAGTGCAGGGAAAACAGGTTCCTCTGGAATGGACTGACACATCTGGGGGACTCTTGGAATGGTGGCACGACCCTGGAGTTCCTTTCGCCTTTCCTGTGGAGAGCGCCTCCTCTTGAGATGCGACGGGAACGCCGGGAATTCTTTCCCTACGAAACAGGGAAAGGATCCCTCATCTCGAGCTAGGAGGCGGAAACGGTGCTCCGCTGGATGTGTGCGGGACCATCGTGTTTCCTCTCGAGTGGTTTCGGGTATGTCGGGGAACTTCTTGATTTGCAGCAAGGGTGTGAAGGACCCTTTGGAAGTTCCAATGGTTAGATGTGATTAGCCTCGAGAAGCCTCAGCGGAAATGGGCCTCATCTCGCCTGGAGGGCAAAACCTCCTGGATTTTCTCGAGTTGCGGCAGGTGCTCTCGACTTACGAAGGGGACCTCAGGGACCCGCTCTGGTGGCCTCAGGAAAGGCCAGTCCCCATGCGAGTTCCTCGGGGGCCTCTCGGGATTACTCTCCCGTCGATGCCGGGGCCTAAGACCTTGTGTGGAGTCGGGGCCGGAACCTGAGGATTCCTCTCCAGTGCTGACATGGATCTTGGGGTACTTCTGGAGTCTCCCCAGGGGAGTCAGTGCTCGTCTCGAATGCGGGCATGCACTTGCGCTTTCCTCCAGAGCGGTAGCAGCAGTGTCACGCAGTCCGCCGCATGGATCAAAGGATCTATGGTTTTCCCTCGAGTCTTTCCGACCAGGCTTTCCCACAGGGCGGTCCCACGTGCACACGTGGTGGGAGTCGATCCTCGGCTTGAACGTCAAGGCAGTGCAGGGAAAACAGGTTCCTCTGGAATGGACTGACACATCTGGGGGACTCTTGGAATGGTGGCACGACCCTGGAGTTCCTCTCGCCTTTCCTGTGGAAAGCGCCTCCTCTTGAGATGCGACGGGAACGCCGGGAATTCTTTCCCTACGAAACAGGGAAAGGATCCCTCATCTCGAGCTAGGAGGCGGAAACGGGGCTCCACTAGATGTGTGCGGGACCCCACGTACTTCCTCTCGAGTGGAGACGGGTATGTCGGGGAACTTCTTGAGTTGCAGCAAGGGTGTGAAGGACCCTTTGGAAGTTCCAGTGGTTAGATGTGATTAGCCTCGAGAAGCCTCAGCGGAAATGGGCCTCATCTCGCCTGGAGGGCAAAACCTCCTGGATTTTCTCCAGTTGCGGCAGGTGCTCTCGACTTACGATGGGGACCTCAGGGACCCGCTCTGGTGGCCTCAGGAAAGGCCAGTCCCCATGCGAGTTCCTCGGGGGCCTCTCGGGATTCCTCTGCCGTCGATGCCGGGGCCTAAGACCTTGTGTGGAGTCGGGGCCGGAACCTGAGGATTCCTTTCCAGTGCTGACATGGATCTTGGGGTACTTCTGGAGTCTCCCCAGGGGAGTCAGTGCTCGTCTCGAATGCGGGCATGCACTTGCGCTTTCCTCCAGAGCGGTAGCAGCAGTGTCACGAAGTCCGCCGCGTGGATCAAAGGATCTATGGTTTTCCCTCGAGTCTTTCCGACGAGGCTTTCCCACAGGGCGGTCCCACGTGCACACGTGGTGGGAGTCGATCCTCGGCTTGAACGTCAAGGCAGTGCAGGGAAAACAGGTTCGTCTGGAATGGACTGACACATCTGGGGGACTCTTGGAATGGTGGCACGACCCTGGAGTTCCTCTCGCCTTTCCTGTGGAGAGTGCCCCCTCTTGAGATGCGACGGGAACGCCGGGAATTCTTTCCCTATGAAACAGGGAAAGGATCCCTCATCTCGAGCTAGGAGTCGGAAACGGGGCTCCACTGGATGTGTGCGGGACCCCACGTACTTCCCCTCGTGTGGAGACGGGTATGTCGGGGAACTTCTTGAGTTGCAGCAAGGGTGTGAAGGACCCTTTGGAAGTTCCCGTGTTTAGATGTGATTAGCCTCGAGAAGCCTCAGCGGAAATGGGCCTCATCTCGCCTGGAGGGCAAAACCTCCTGGATTTTCTCGAGTTGCGGCAGGTGCTCTCGACTTACGATGGGGACCTCAGGGACCCGCTCTGGTGGCCTCAGGAAAGGCCAGTCCCCATGCGAGTTCCTCGGGGGCCTCTCGTGATTCCTCTCCCGTCGATGGCGGGGCCTAAGCCATTGTGGGGAGTCGGGGCCGGAACCTGAGGATTCCTCTCCAGTGCTGACATGGATCTTGGGGTAATTCTGGAGTCTCCCCAGGGGAGTCAGTGCTCGTCTCGAATGCGGGCATGCCCTTGCCCTTTCCTCCAGAGCGGTAGCAGCAGTGTCACGGAGTCCGCCCTGTGGATCAAAGGATCTATGGTTTTCCCTCGAGTCTTTCCCACGAGGCTTTCCGACGAGGCTTTCCCACAGGGCGGTCCCACGTGCACACGTGGTCTGAGTAGATCCTCGGCTTGAACGTGAAGGCAGCGCAGGGAAAACAGGTTCCTCTGGAATGGACTGACACATCTGGGGGACACTTGGAATGCTGGCACGACCCTGGAGTTCCTCTCGCCTTTCCTGTGGAGAGCGCCTCCTCTTGAGATGCGACGGGAACGCCGGGAATTCTTTCCCTACGAAACAGGGAAAGGATCCCTCATCTCGAGCTAGGAGGCGGAAACGGGGCTCCCCTGGATGTGCGCGGGACCCCACGTGCTTCCTCTCGAGTGGAGACGGGTATGTCGGGGAACTTCTTGAGTTGCAGCAAGGGTGTGAAGGACGCTTTGGAAGTTCCAGTGGTTAGATGTGATTAGCCTCGAGAAGCCTCAGCGGAAATGGGCCTCATCTCGCCTGGAGGGCAAAACCTCCTGGATTTTCTCGAGTTGCGGCAGGTGCTCTCGACTTACGACGGGGACCTCAGGGACCCGCTCTGGTGGGATCAGGAAAGGCCAGTCCCCATGCGAGTTCCTCGGGGGCCTCTCGGGATTCCTCTGCCGTCGATGCCGGGGCCTAAGACCTTGTGTGGAGTCGGGGCCGGAACCTGAGGATTCCTCTCCAGTGCTGACATGGATCTTGGGGTACTTCTGGAGTCTCCCCAGGGGAGTCAGTGCTCGTCTCGAATGCGGGCATGCACTTGCGCTTTCCTCCAGAGCGGTAGCAGCAGTGTCACGCAGTCCGCCGCGTGGATCAAAGGATCTATGGGTTTCCCTCGACTCTTTCCCACGAGGCTTTCACACAGGGCTGTCCCACGTGCACACGTGTTGGGAGTCGATCCTCGGCTTGAACGTCAAGGCAGTGCAGGGAAAACAGGTTCCTCTGGAATGGACTGACACATCTGGGGGACTCTTGGAATGGTGGCACGACCCTGGAGTTCCTTTCGCCTTTCCTGTGGAGAGCGCAACCTCTTGAGATGCGACGGGAACGCCGGGAATTCTTTCCCTACGAAACAGGGAAAGGATCCCTCATCTCGAGCTAGGAGGCGGAAACGGGGCTCCGCTGGATGTGTGCGGGACCATCGTGTTTCCTCTCGAGTGGTGACGGGTATGTCGGGGAACTTCTTGAGTTGCAGCAAGGGTGTGAAGGACCCATTGGAAGTTCCAGTGGTTAGATGTGATTAGCCTCGAGAAGCCTCAGCGGAAATGGGTCTCATCTCGCCTGGAGGGCAAAACCTCCTGGATTTTCTCGAGTTGCGGCAGGTGCTCTCGACTTATGATGGGGACCTCAGGGACCCGCTCTGGTGGCCTCAGGAAAGGCCAGTCCCCATGCGAGTTCCTCTGGGGCCTCTCGGGATTCCTCTCCCGTCAATGCCCGGGCCTAAGACCTTGTGTGGAGTCGGGGCCGGAACCTGAGGATTCCTCTCCAGTGCTGACATGGATCTTGGGGTAATTCTGGAGTCTCCCCAGGGGAGTCAGTGCTCGTCTCGAATTCGGGCATGCACTTGCGCTTTCCTCCAGAGCGGTAGCAGCAGTGTCACGCAGTCCGCCGCGTGGATCAAAGGATCTATGGTTTTCCCTCGAGTCTTTCCCACGAGGCTTTCCGACGAGCTTTCCCACAGGGCGGTCCCACGTGCACACGTGGTGGGAGTCGATCCTCGGCTTGAACGTGAAGGCAGTGCAGGGAAAACAGGTTCCTCTGGAATGGACTGACATATCTGGGGGACTCTTGGAATGGTGGCACGACCCGGGAGTTCCTCTCGCGTTTCCTGTGGAGACGCCTCCTCTTGAGATGCGACGGGAACGCCGGGAATTCTTTCCCTACGAAACAGGGAAAGATCCCTCATCTCGAGCTAGGAGGCGGAAACGGGTCTCCCCTGGATGTGTGCGGGACCCTCGTGCTTCTCTCGAGTGGAGACGGGTATGTCGGGGAACTTCTTGAGTTGCAGCAAGGGTGTGAAGGACCCTTTGGAAGTTCCAGTGGTTAGATGTGATTAGCCTCGAGAAGCCTCAGCGGAAATGGGCCTCATCTCGCCTGGAGGGCAAAACCTACCGGATTTTCTTGAGTTGCGGCAGGTGCCCTCGACTTACGACGGGGACCTCAGGGACCCGCTCTGGTGGCCTCAGGAAAGGCCAGTCCCCATGCGAGTTCCTCGGGGGCCTCTCGGGATTCCTCTCCCGTCGATGCCGGGGCCTAAGACCTTGTGTGGAGTCGGGGCCGGAACCTGAGGATTCCTCTCCAGTGCTGACATGGATCTTGGGGTACTTCTGGAGTCTCCCCAGGGGAGTCAGTGCTCGTCTCGAATGCGGGCATGCACTTGCGCTTTCCTCCAGAGCGGTAGCAGCAGTGTCACGCAGTCCGCCGCGTGGATCAAAGGATCTATGGTTTTCCCTCGAGTCTTTCCCACGAGGCTTTCCGACGAGGCTTTCCCACAGGGCGATCCCACGTGCTCACGTGGTGGGAGTCGATCCTCGGCTTGAACGTCAAGGCAGTGCAGGGAAAACAGGTTCGTCTGGAATGGACTGACACATCTGGGGGACTCTTGGAATGGTGGCACGACCATGGAGTTCCTCTCGCCTTTCCTGTGGAGAGCGCCTCCTCTTGAGATGCGCCGGGAACGCCGGGAATTCTTTCCCTACAAAAGAGGGAAAGGATCCCTCATCTGGAGCTAGGAGGCGGAAACGGTGCTCCCCTGGATGTGTGCGGGACCCTCGTGCTTCCTCTCGAGTGGTGACGGGTATGTCGGGAAACTTCTTGAGTTGCAACAAGGGTGTGAAGGACCCTTTGGAAGTTCCAGTGGTTAGATGTGATTAGCCTCGAGAAGCCTCAGCGGAAATGGGCCTCATCTCGCCTGGAGGGCAAAACCTCCTGGATTTTCTCGAGTTGCGGCAGGTGCTCTCGACTTACGACGGGGACCTCAGGGACCCGCTCTGGTGGCCTCAGGAAAGGCCAGTCCCCATGCGAGTTCCTCGGGGGCCTCTCGGGATTCCTCTCCCGTCGATGCCGGGGCCTAAGCCCTTGTGTGGCGTCGGGGCCGGAACCTGAGGATTCCTCTCCAGTGCTGACATGGATCTTGGGGTACTTCTGGAGTCTCCCCAGGGGAGTCAGTGCTCGTCTCGAATGCGGGCATGCACTTGCGCTTTCATCCAGAGCGGTAGCAGCAGTGTCACGCAGTCCGCCGCGTGGATCAAAGGATCTATGGTTTTCCCTCGAGTCTTTCCCACGAGGCTTTCCGACGAGCTTTCCCACAGGGCGGTCCCACGTGCACACGTGGTGGGAGTCGATCCTCGACTTGAACGTGAAGGCAGTGCAGGGAAAACAGGTTCCTCTGGAATGGACTGACATATCTGGGGGACTCTTGAAATGGTGGCACGACCCGGGAGTTCCTCTCGCGTTTCCTGTGGAGACGCCTCCTCTTGAGATGCGACGGGAACGCCGGGAATTCTTTCCCTACGAAACAGGGAAAGGATCCCTCATCTCGAGCTAGGAGGCGGAAACGGGGCTCCCCTGGATGTGTGCGGGACCCTCGTGCTTCCTCTCGAGTGGAGACGGGTATGTCGGGGAACTTCTTGAGTTGCAGCAAGGGTGTGAAGGACCCTTTGGAAGTTCCAGTGGTTAGATGTGGTTAGCCTCGAGAAGCCTCAGCGGAAATGGGCCTCATCTCGCCTGGAGGGCAAAACCTCCTGGATTTTCTTGAGTTGCGGCAGGTGCCCTCGACTTACGACGGGGACCTCAGGGACCCGCTCTGGTGGCCTCAGGAAAGGCCAGTCCCC
Organism: Ovis canadensis; assembly: GCF_042477335.2. Taxonomy (NCBI): domain Eukaryota; kingdom Metazoa; phylum Chordata; class Mammalia; order Artiodactyla; family Bovidae; genus Ovis; species Ovis canadensis. The sequence goes on from NC_091252.1 coordinate 9,761,181, forward strand.
ATGCGAGTTCCTCGGGGGCCTCTCGGGATTCCTCTCCCGTCGATGCCGGGGCCTAAGACCTTGTGTGGAGTCGGGGCCGGAACATGAGGATTCCTCTTCAGTGCTGACATGGATCTTGGGGTACTTCTGGAGTCTCCCCAGGGGAGTCAGTCCTCGTCTCGAATGCAGGCATGCACTTGCGCTTTCCTCCAGAGCGGTAGCAGCAGTGTCACGCAGTCCGCCGCGTGGAGCAAAGGATCTATGGTTTTCCCTCGAGTCTTTCCCACGAGGCTTTCCGACGAGGCTTTCCCACAGGGCTGTCCCACGTGCACACGTGGTGGGAGTCGATCCTCGGCTTGAACGTCAAGGCAGTGCAGGGAAAACAGGTTCGTCTGGAATGGACTGACACATCTGGGGGACTCTTGGAATGGTGGCACGACCCTGGAGTTCCTCTCGCCTTTCCTGAGGAGAGCGCCTCCTCTTGAGATGCGACGGGAACGCCGGGAATTCTTTCCCTACAAAACAGGGAAAGGATCCCTCATCTTGAGCTAGGAGGCGGAAACGGGGCTCCCCTGGATGTGTGCGGGACCCCACGTGCTTCCTCTCGAGTGGAGACGGGTATGTCGGGGAACTTCTTGAGTTGCAGCAAGGGTGTGAAGGACGCTTTGGAAGTTCCAGTGGTTAGATATGATTAGCCTCGAGAAGCCTCAGCGGAAATGGGCTCATCTCGCCTGGAGGGCAAAACCTACCGGATTTTCTCGAGTTGCGGCAGGTGCTCTCGACTTACGATGGGGACCTCAGGGACCCGTTCTGGTGGCCTCAGGAAAGGCCAGACCCCATGCGAGTTCCTCGGGGGCCTCTCGGGATTCCTCTGCCGTCGATGCCGGGGCCTAAGACCTTGTGTGGAGTCGAGACCGGAACCTGAGGATTCCTCTCCAGTGCTGACATGGATCTTGGGGTACTTCTGGAGTCTCCCCAGGGGAGTCAGTGCTCGTCTCGAATGCGGGCATGCACTTGCGCTTTCCTCCAGAGCGGTAGCAGCAGTGTCACGCAGTCCGCCGCGTGGATCAATGGATCTATGGTTTTCCCTCGAGTCTTTCCCACGAGGCTTTCAGACGAGGCTTTCCCACAGGGTGGTCCCTCGTGCACACGTTTTGGGAGTCGATCCTCGGCTTGAACGTCAAGGCAGTGCAGGGAAAACAGGTTCCTCTGGAATGGACTGACACATCTGGGGTACTCTTGGAATGGTGGCACGACCCTGGAGTTCCTCTCGCCTTTCTTGTGGAGAGCGCCTCCTCTTGAGATGCGATGGGAACGCCGGGAATTCTTTCCCTACGAAACAGGGAAAGGATCCGTGATCTCGAGCTAGGAGGCGGAAACGGGGCTCCCCTGGATGTGTGCGGGACCCTCGTGCTTCCTCTCGAGTGGTGACGGGTATGTCGGGGAACTTCTTGAGTTGCAGCAAGGGTGTGAAGGACCTTTTGAAGTTCCAGTGGTTAGATGTGATTAGCCTCGAGAAGCCTCAGAGGAAATGGGCCTCATCTCGCCTGGAGGGCAAAACCTACCGGATTTTCTCGAGTTGCGGCAGTTGCTCTCGACTTATGATGGGGACCTCAGGGACCCGCTCTGTTGGCCTCAGGAAAGGCCAGTCCCCATGCGAGTTCCTCGGGGGCCTCTCGGGATTCCTCTCCCGTCGATGCTGGGGCCTAAGACCTTGTGTGGATTCGGGGCCGGAACCTGAGGATTCCTCTCCAGTGCTGACATGGATCTTGGGGTACTTCTGGAGTCTCCCCAGGGGAGTCAGTGCTCGTCTCGAATGCGGGCATGCATTTGCGCTTTCCTCCAGAGCGGTAGCAGCAGTGTCACGCAGTCCGCCGCGTGGATCAAAGGATCTATGGTTTTCCCTCGAGTCTTTCCCACGAGGCTTTCCGACGAGGCTTTCCAACAGGGCGATCCCACGTGCACACGTGATGGGAGTCGATCCTCGGCTTGAACGTCAAGGCAGTGCAGGGAAAACAGATTCCTCTGGAATGGACTGACACATCTGGGGGACTCTTGGAATGGTGGCACGACCCTGGAGTTCCTCTCGCCTTTCCTATGGAGAGCGCCTCCTCTTGAGATGCGACGGGAACGCCGGGCATTCTTTCCCTACGAAACAGGGAAAGGATCCCTCATCTCGAGGTAGGAGGCGGAAACGGGGCTCCCCTGGATGTGTGCGGGACCCTCGTGCTTCCTCTCGAGTGGAGACGGGTATGTCGGGGAACTTCTTGAGTTGCAGCAAGGGTGTGAAGGACGCTTTGGAAGTTCCAGTGGTTAGATGTGATTAGCCTCGAGAAGCCTCAGCGGAAATGGGCTCATCTCGCCTGGAGGGCAAAACCTACCGGATTTTCTCGAGTTGCGGCAGGTGCTCTCGACTTATGATGGGGACCTCAGGGACCCGTTCTGGTGGCCTCAGGAAAGGCCAGACCCCATGCGAGTTCCTCGGGGGCCTCTCGGGATTCCTCTGCCGTCGATGCCGGGGCCTAAGACCTTGTGTGGAGTCGAGGCCGGAACCTGAGGATTCCTCTCCAGTGCTGACATGGATCTTGGGGTACTTCTGGAGTCTCCCCAGGGGAGTCAGTGCTCGTCTCGAATGCGGGCATGCACTTGCCATTTCCTCCAGAGCGGTAGCAGCAGTGTCACGCAGTCCGCCGCGTGGATCAATGGATCTATGGTTTTCCCTCGAGTCTTTCCCACGAGGCTTTCAGACGAGGCTTTCCCACAGGGTGGTCCCTTGTGCACACGTGGTGGGAGTCGATCCTCGGCTTGAACGTCAAGGCAGTGCAGGGAAAACAGGTTCCTCTGGAATGGACTGACACATCTGGGGTACTCTTGGAATGGTGGCACGACCCTGGAGTTCCTCTCGCCTTTCCTGTGGAGAGCGCCTCCTCTTCAGATGCGATGGGAACGCCGGGAATTCTTTCCCTACGAAACAGGGAAAGGATCCGTGATCTCGAGCTAGGAGGCGGAAACGGGGCTCCCCTGGATGTGTGCGGGACCCTCGTGCTTCCTCTCGAGTGGTGACGGGTATGTCGGGGAACTTCTTGAGTTGCAGCAAGGGTGTGAAGGACCTTTTGGAAGTTCCAGTGGTTAGATGTGATTAGCCTCGAGAAGCCTCAGAGGAAATGGGCCTCATCTCGCCTGGAGGGCAAAACCTACCGGATTTTCTCGAGTTGCGGCAGGTGCTCTCGACTTACGACGGTGACCTCAGGGACCCGCTCTGGTGGCCTCAGGAAAGGCCAGTCCCCACGCGAGTTCCGCGGGGGCCTCTCGGGATTCCTCTCCCGTCGATGCCGGGGCCTAAGACCTTGTGTGGAGTCGGGGCCGGAACCTGAGGATTCCTCTCCAGTGCTGACATGGATCTTGGGGTACTTCTGGAGTCTCCCCAGGGGAGTCAGTGCTCGTCTCGAATGCGGGCATGCACTTGCGCTTTCCTCCAGAGCGGTAGCAGCAGTGTCACGCAGTCCGCCGCGTGGATCAAAGGATCTGTGTTTTTCCCTCGAGTCTTTCCCATGAGGCTTTCCCACGAGGCTTTCCCACAGGGCTGTCCCACGTGCACACGTGGTGGGAGTCGATCCTCGGCTTGAACGTCAAGGGAGTGCAGGGAAAACAGGTTCCTTTGGAATGGACTGACACATCTGGGGGACTCTTGGAATGGTGGCACGACCCTGGAGTTCCTCTCGCCTTTCCTGTGGAGAGCGCCTCCTCTTGAGATGCGACGAGAACGCCGGGAATTCTTTCCCTACGAAACAGGGAAAGGATCCCTCATCTCGAGCTAGGAGGCGGAAACGGGGTCCCCTGGATGTGTGCGGGATCCTCGTGCTTCCTCTCGAGTGGTGACGGGTATGTCGGGGAACTTCTTGGGTTGCAGCAAGTGTGTGAAGGACCCTTTGGAAGTTCCAGTGGTTAGATGTGATTAGCCTCGAGAAACCTCAGCGGAAATGAGCCTCATCTCGCCTGGGGGGCAAAACCTACCGGATTTCTCGAGTTGCGGCAGGTGCTCTCGACTTACAACGGGGACCTCAGGGACCCGCTCTGGTGGCCTCAGGAAAGGCCAGTCCCCATGCGAGTTCCTCGGGGGCCTGTCGGGATTCGTCTCCCGTCGATGCCCGGGCCTAAGACCTTGTGTGGAGTCCGGGCCGGAACCTGAGGATTCCTCTCCAGTGCTGACATGGATCTTGAGGTACTTCTGGAGTCTCCCCAGGGGAGTCAGTGCTCGTCTCGAATGCGGGCATGCACTTGCGATTTCCTCCAGAGCGGTAGCAGCAGTGTCACGCAGTCCTCCGCGTGGATCAAAGGATCTATGGTTTTCCCTCGAGTCTTTCCCACGAGGCTTTCTGACGAGGCTTTCCCACAGGGCGGTCCCACGTGCACACGTGGTGGGAGTCGATCCTCGGCTTGAACGTCAAGGCAGTGCAGGGAAAACAGGTTCCTCTGGAATGGACTGACACATCTGGGGGACTCTTGGAATGGTGGCACGACCCTGGAGTTCCTCTCGCCTTTCCTGTGGAGAGCGCCTCCTCTTGAGATGCGACAGGAACGCCGAGAATTCTTTCCCTATGAAAGAGGGAAAGGATCCCTCATCTCGAACTAGGAGGCGGAAACGGGGCTCCCCTGGTTGTGTGCGGGACCCTCGTGCTTCCTCTCGAGTGGAGACGGGTATGTCGGGGAACTTCTTGAGTTGCAGCAAGGGTGTGAAGGACCCTTTTGAAGTTCCAGTGGTTAGATGTGATTAGCCTCGAGAAGCCTCAGCGGAAATGGGCTTCATCTCGCCTGGAGGGCAAAACCTCCTGGATTTTCTCGAGTTGCGGAAGGTGCTCTCGACTTACGATGGGGACCTCAGGGACCCGCTCTGGTGGCCTCAGGAAAGGCCAGTCCCCATGCGAGTTCCTCGGGGGCCTGTCGGGATTCCTCTCCCGTGGATTCCGGGGCCTAAGTCCTTGTGTGGAGTCGGGGCCGGAACCTGAGGATTTCTCTCCAGTGCTGACATGGATCTTGGGGTACTTCTGGAGTCTCCCCAGGGGAGTCAGTGCTCGTCTAGAATGCGGGCATGCACTTGCGCTTTCCTCCAGAGCGGTAGCAGCAGTGTCCCGCAGTCCGCCGCGTGGATCAAAGGATCTATGGTTTTCCCTCGAGTCTTTCCCACGAGGCTTTCCGACGAGTCTTTCCCACAGGGCGGTCCCACGTGCACACGTGGTGGGAGTCGATCCTCGGCTTGAACGTCAAGGCAGTGCAGGGAAAACAGGTTCCTCTGGAATGGACTGACACATCTGGGGGACTCTTGGAATGGTGGCACGACCCTGGAGTTCCTCTCGCCTTTCCTGTGGAGAGCGCCTCCTCTTGAGATGCGACGGGAACGCCGGGAATTCTTTCCCTACGAAACAGGGAAAGGATCCCTCATATCGAACTAGGAGGCGGAAACGGGGCTCCCCTGGATGTGTGCGGGACCCCACGTGCTTCCTCTCGAGTGGAGACGGGTATGTCGGGGAACTTCTTGAGTTGCAGCAAGAGTGTGAAGGACCCTTTGGAAGTTCCAGTGGTTAGATGTGATTAGCCTCGAGAATCCTCAGCGGAAATGGGCCTCATCTCGCCTGGAGGGCAAAACCTCCTGGATTTTCTCGAGTTGCGGCAGGTGCTCTCGACCTACGACGGGGACCTCAGTGACCCGCTCTGGTGGCCTCAGGAAAGGCCAGTCCCCATGCGAGTTCTTCGGGGGCCTGTCGGGATTCCTCTCCCGTCGATGCCGGGGCCTAAGACCTTGTGTGGAGTCGGGGCCGGAACCTGAGGATTCCTCTCCAGTGGTGACATGGATCTTGGGGTACTTCTGGAGTCTCCCCAGGGGAGTCAGTCCTCGTCTCGAATGCGGGCATGCACTTGCGCTTTCCTCCAGAGCGGTAGCAGCAGTGTCACGCATTCCGCCGCGTGGATCAAAGGATCTATGGTTTTCCCTCGAGTCTTTCCCACGAGACTTTCCCACGAGGCTTTCCCACAGGGGTGTCCCACGTGCACACGTGGTGGGAGTCGGTCCTCGGCTTGAACGTGAAGGCAGTGCAGGGAAAACAGGTTCTTCTGGAATGGACTGACACATCTGGGGTACTCTTGGAATGGTGGCACGACCCTGGAGTTCCTCTCGCCTTTCCTGTGGAGAGCGCCTCCTCTTGAGATGCGACGGGAACGCCGGGAATTCTTTCCCTATGAAACAGGGAAAGGATCCCTCATCTCGAGCTAGGAGGCGGAAACGGGTCTCCCCTGGATGTGTGCGGGACCCTCGTGCTTCCTCTCGAGTGGAGACGTGTATGTCGGGTTACTTCTTGAGTTGCAGCAAGGGTGTGAAGGACCCTTTGGAAGTTCCAGTGGTTAGATGTGATTAGACCCGAAAAGCCTCATCGGAAATGGGCCTCATCTCCCCTGGAGGGCAAAAACTACCGGATTTTCTCGAGTTGCGGCAGGTGATCTCGACTTACGACGGGGACCTCAGGGACCCGCTCTGGTGGCCTCAGGAAAGGCCAGTCCACATGGGAGTTCCTCGGGGGCCTGTCGGGTTTCCTCTCCCGTCGATGCCGGGGCCTAAGACCTTGTGTGGAGTCCGGGCCAGAACCTGAGGATTCCTCTCCAGTGCTGACATGGATCTTGAGGTACTTCTGGAGTCTCCCCAGGGGAGTCAGTGCTCGTCTCGAATGCCGGCATGCAGTTGCGATTTCCTCCAGAGCGGTAGCAGCAGTGTCACGCAGTCCGCCGCGTGGATCAAAGGATCTATGGTTTTCCCTCGAGTCTTTCCCACGAGGCTTTCTGACGAGGCTTTCCCACAGGGCGGTCCCACGTGCACACGTGGTGGGAGTCGATCCTCGGCTTGAACGTCAAGGCAGTGCAGGGAAAACAGGTTCCTCTGCAATGGACTGACACATCTGGGGGACTCTTGGAATGGTGGCACGACCCTGGAGTTCCTCTCGCCTTTCCTGTGGAGAGCGCCTCCTCTTGAGATGCGACAGGAATGCCGGGAATTCTTTCCCTCCGAAACAGGGAAAGGATCCCTCATCTCGAACTAGGAGGCAGAAACGGGGCTCCCCTGGTTGTGTGCGGGACCCTCGTGCTTCCTCTCGAGTGGAGACGGGTATGTCGGGGAACTTCTTGAGTTGCAGCAAGGGTGTGAAGGACCCTTTTGAAGTTCCAGTGGTTAGATGTGATTAGCCTCGAGAAGCCTCAGCGGAAATGGGCTTCATCTCGCCTGGAGGGCAAAACCTCCTGGATTTTCTCGAGTTGCGGCAGGTGATCTGGACTTACGATGGGGACCTCAGGGACCCGCTCTGGTGGCCTCAGGAAAGGCCAGTCCCCATGCGAGTTCCTCGGGGGCCTGTCGGGATTCCTCTCCCGTCGATGCCGGGGCCTAAGTCCTTGTGTGGAGTCGGGGCCGGAACCTGAGGATTCCTCTCCAGTGCTGACATGGATCTTGGGGTACTTCTGGAGTCTCCCCAGGGGAGTCAGTGCTCGTCTAGAATGCGGGCATGCACTTGCGCTTTCCTCCAGAGCGGTAGCAGCAGTGTCCCGCAGTCCGCCGCGTGGATCAAAGGATCTATGGTTTTCCCTCGAGTCTTTCCCACAGGGCGGTCCCACGTGCACACGTGGTGGGAGTCGATCCTCGGCTTGAACGTCAAGGCAGTGCAGGGAAAACAGGTTCCTCTGGAATGGACTGACACATCTGGGGGACTCTTGGAATGGTGGCACGACCCTGGAGTTCCTCTCGCCTTTCCTGTTGAGAGCGCCTCCTCTTGAGATGCGACGGGAACGCCGGGAATTCTTTCCCTACGAAACAGGGAAAGGATCCCTCATCTCGAGCTAGGAGGCGGAAACGGGGCTCCCCTGGATGTGTGCGGGACCCTCGTGCTTCCTCTCGAGTGGAGACAGGTATGTCGGGGAACTTCTTGAGTTGCAGCAAGGGTGTGAAGGACCCTTTGGAAGTTCCAGTGGTTAGATGTGATTAGCCTCGAGAAACCTCAGCGTAAATGGGCCTCATCTCGCCTGGAGGGCAAAACCTCCTGGATTTTCTCGAGTTACGGCCGGTGCTCTCGCCTTACGACAGGGACCTCAGGGACTGCTCTGGTGGCCTCAGGAAAGGCCAGTCCCCATGCGAGTTCCTCGGGGGCCTCTCGGGATTCCTCTCCCGTCGATGCTGGGTCCTAAGACCTTGTGTGGAGTCGGGGCCGGAACCTGAGGATTCCTCTCCAGTGCTGACATGGATCTTGGGGTACTTCTGGAGTCTCCCCAGGGGAGTCAGTGCTCGTCTCGAATGCGGGCATGCACTTGCGCTTTCCTCCAGAGCGGTAGCAGCAGTGTCACGCAGTCTGCCGCGTGGATCAAAGGATCTATGGTTTTCCCTCGAGTCTTTCCCACGAGGCTTTCCCACGAGGCTTTCCCACAGGGCTGTCCCACGTGCACACGTGGTGGGAGTCGATCCTCGGCTTGAACGTCAAGGCAGTGCAGGGAAAACAGGTTCCTCTGGAATGGACTGACACATCTGGGGGACTCTTGGAATGGTGGCACGACCCTGGAGTTCCTCTCGCCTTTCCTGTGGAGAGCGCCTCCTCTTGAGATGCGACGGGAACGCCGGGAATTCTTTCCCTACGAAACAGGGAAAGAATCCCTCATCTCGAGCTAGGTGGCGGGAACGGGGCTCCCCTGGATGTGTGCGGGACCCTCGTGCTTCCTCTCGGTGGAGACGGGTATGTCGGGGAACTTCGTGATTTGCAGCAAGGGTGTGAAGGACCCTTTGGAAGTTCCAGTGGTTAGATGTGATTAGCCTCGAGAAGCCTCAGCGGAAATGGGCCTCATCTCGCCTGGAGGGCAAAACCTCCTGGATTTTCTCGAGTTGCGGCAGGTGCTCTCGACTTACGACAGGGACCTCAGGGACCCGCTCTGCTGGCCTCAGGAAAGGCCAGTCCCCATGCGAGTTCCTCGGGGGCCTCTCGGGATTCCTCTCCCGTCGATGCTGGGGCCTAAGACCTTGTGTGGAGTCGGGGCCGGAACCTGAGGATTCCTCTCCAGTGCTGACATGGATCTTGGGGTACTTCTGGAGTCTCCCCAGGGGAGTCAGTCCTCGTCTCCAATGCGGGCATGCACTTGCGCTTTCCTCCAGAGCGGTAGCAGCATTGTCACGCTGTCCGCCGCGTGGATCAAAGGATCTATGGTTTTCCCTCGAGTCTTTCCCACGAGGCTTTCCCACGAGGCTTTCCCACAGTGCTGTCCCACGTGCACACGTGGTGGGAGTCGATCCTCGGCTTGAACGTCAAGGCAGTGCAGGGAATACAGGTTCCTCTGGAATGGACTGACTCATCTGGGGGACTCTTGGAATGGTGGCACGACCCTGGAGTTCCTCTCGCCTTTCCTGTGGAGAGCGCCTCCTCTTGAGATGCGACGGGAACGCCGGGAATTCTTTCCCTACGAAACAGGGAAAGGATCCCTCATCTCGAGCTAGGAGGCGGAAACGGGGCTCCCCTGGATGTGTGCGGGACCCCACGTGCTTCCTCTCGAGTGGAGACGGGTATGTCGGGGAACTTCTTGAGTTGCAGCAAGGGTGTGAAGAACCCTTTGGAAGTTCCAGTGGTTAGACGTGATTAGCCTCGAGAAGCCTCAGCGGAAATGGGCCTCATCTCGCCTGGAGGGCAAAACCTCCTGGATTTTCTCGAGTTGCGGCAGGTGCTCTCGACTTACGACGGGGACCTCAGGGACCCCCTCTGGTGGCCTCAGGAAAGCCCAGTCCCCAGGCGAGTTCCTCGGGGGCCTCTCGGGATTCCTCTCCCGTCGATGCCGGGGCCTAAGACCTTGTGTGGAGTCGGGGCTGGAACCTGAGTATTCCTCTCCAGTGCTGACATGGATCTTGGGGTACTTCTGGAGTCTCCCCAGGGGAGTCATTCCTCGTCTAGAATGCGGGCATGCAGTTGCGCTTTCCTCCAGAGCAGTAGCATCAGTGTCACGCAGTCCCCCGCGTGCATCAATGGATCTATGGTTTTCCCTCGAGTCTTTCCAACGAGGATTTCCCACGAGGCTTTCCCACAGGGCTGTCACACGTGCACACGTGGTGGGAGTCGATCCTCGGCTTGAACGTCAAGGCAGTGCAGGGAAAACAGGTTCCTCTGTCAATGGACTGACACATCTGGGGGACTCTTGGAATGGTGGCACGACCCTGGAGTTCCTCTCGCCTTTCCTGTGGAGAGCGCCTCCTCTTGAGATGCGACGGGAACGCCGGGAATTCTTTCCCTACGAAACAGGGAAAGGATCCCTCATCTCGAGCTAGGAGGCGGAAACGGGGCTCCCCTGGATGTGTGCGGGACCCTCGTACTTCCTCTCGAGTGGAGACGGGTATGTCGGGGAACTTGTTGAGTTGCAGGAAGGGTGTGAAGGACCCTTTGGAAGTTCCAGTGGTTAATGTGATTAGCCTCGAGAAGCCTCAGCGGAAATGGGCCTCATCTCGCCTGGAGGGCAAAACCTCCTGGATTTTCTCGAGTTGCGGCAGGTGCTCTCGACTTACGACGGGGACCTCAGGGAACCGCTCTGGTGGCCTCAGGAAAGGCCAGTCCCCATGCGAGTTCCTCGGGGGCCTCTCGGGATTCCTCTCCCTTCGATGCCGGGGCCTAAGACCTTGTGTGGAGTCGGGGCCGGAACCTGAGGATTCCTCTCCAGTGCTGACATGGATCTTGGGGTACTTCTGGAGTCTCCCCAGGGGAGTCAGTCCTCGTCTCGAATGCGGGCATGCATTGCGCTTTCCTCCAAAGCGGTAGCAGCAGTGTCACGCAGTCCGCCGCGTGGATCAAAGGATCTATGGTTTTCCCTCGAGTCTTTCCCACGAGACTTTCCCACGAGGCTTTCCCACATGGCTGTCCCACGTGCACACGTGGTGGGAGTCGATCCTCGACTTGAACGTCAAGGCAGTGCAGGGAAAACAGGTTCCTCTGGAATGGACTGACTCATCTGGGGGACTCTTGGAATGGTGGCACGACCCTGGAGTTCCTCTCGCCTTTCCTGTGGAGAGCGCCTCCTCTTGAGATGCGACGGGAACGCCGGGAATTCTTTCCCTACGAAACAGGGAAAGGATCCCTCATCTCGAGCTAGGAGGCGGAAACGGGGCTCCCCTGGATGTGTGCGGGACCCCACGTGCTTCCTCTCGAGTGGAGACGGGTATGTCGGGGAACTTCTTGAGTTGCAGCAAGGGTGTGAAGGACCCTTTGGAAGTTCCAGTGGTTAGACGTGATTAGCCTCGAGAAGCCTCAGCGGAAATGGGCCTCATCTCGCCTGGAGGGCAAAACTTCCTGGATTTTCTCGAGTTGCGGCAGGTGCTCTCGACTTACGACGGGGACCTCAGGGAACTGCTCTGGTGGCCTCAGGAAAGGCCAGTCCCCATGCGAGTTCCTCGGGGTCGTCTCGGGATTCCTCTCCCGTCGATGCCGGGGCCTAACACCTTGTGTGGAGTCGTCGCCGGAACCTGAGGATTCCTCTCCAGTGCTGACATGGATCTTGGGGTACTTCTGGAGTCTCCCCAGGGGAGTCAGTCCTCGTCTCGAATGCGGGCATGCACTTGCGCTTTCCTCCAGAGCGGTAGCAGCAGTGTCACGCAGTCCGCCGCGTGGATCAAAGGATCTATGGTTTCCCTCGAGTCTTTCCCACGAGGCTTCCCCACGAGGCTTTCCCACAGGGCTGTCCCACGTGCACACGTGGTGGGACTCGATCCTCGGCTTGAACGTCAAGGCAGTGCAGGGAAAACAGGTTCCTCTGGAATGGACTGACACATCTGGGGGACTCTTGGAATGGTGGAACGACCCTGGAGTTCCTCTCGCCTTTCCTGTGGAGAGCGCCTCCTCTTGAGATGCGACGGGAACACCGGGAATTCTTTCCCTACGAAACAGGGAAAGGATCCCTCATCTCTAGCTAGGAGGCGGAAACGGGGCTCCCCTGGATGTGTGCGGGACGCACGTGCTTCCTCTCGAGTGGAGACGGGTATGTCGGGGAACTTCTTGAGTAGCAGCAAGGGTGTGAAGGACCCTTTGGAAGTTCCAGTGGTTAGACGTGATTAGCCTCGAGAAGCCTCAGCGGAACTGGGCCTCATCTCGCCTGGAGGGCAAAACCTCCTGGATTTTCTCGAGTTGCGGCAGGTGCTCTCGACTTACGACGGGGACCTCAGGGACCTGCTCTGGTGGCCTCAGGAAAGGCCAGTCCCCATGCGAGTTCCTCGGGGGCCTCTCGGGATTCCTCTCCCGTCGATGCCGGGGCCTAAGACCTTGTGTGGAGTCGGGGCCGGAACCTGAGGATTCCTCTCCAGTGCTGACATGGATCTTGGGGTACTTCTGGAGTCTCCCCAGGGGAGTCAGTCCTCGTCTCGAATGCGGGCATGCACTTGCGCTTTCCTCCAGAGCGGTAGCAGCAGTGTCACGCAGTCCGCCGCGTGGATCAAAGGATCTATGGTTTCCCTCGAGTCTTTCCCACGAGGCTTTCCCACGAGGCTTTCCCACAGGGCTGTCCCACGTGCACACGTGGTGGGACTCGATCCTCGGCTTGAACGTCAAGGCAGTGCAAGGAAAACAGGTTCCTCTGGAATGGACTGACACATCTGGGGGACTCTTGGAATGGTGTCACGACCCTGGAGTTCCTCTCGCCTTTCCTGTGGAGAGCGCCTCCTCTTGAGATGCGACGGGAACGCCGGGAATTCTTTCCCTACGAAACAGGGAAAGGATCCCTCATCTCGAGGTAGGAGGCGGAAACGGGGCTCCCCTGGATGTGTGCGGGACCCCACGTGCTTCCTCTCGAGTGGAGACGGGTATGTCGGGGAACTTCTTGAGTTGCAGCAAGGGTGTGAAGGACCCTTTGGAAGTTCCAGTGGTTAGATGTGATTGGCCTCAAGAAGCCTCAGCGGAAATGGGCCTCATCTCGCCTGGAGGGCAAAACCTCCTGGATTTTCTCGAGTTGCGGCAGGTGCTCTCGACTTACGACGGGGACCTCAGGGACCCGCTCTGGTGGCCTCAGGAAAGGCCAGTCCCCATGCGAGTTCCACGGGGGCCTCTCGGGATTCCTCTCCCGTCGATGCCGGGGCCTAAGACCTTGTGTGGAGTCGGGGCCGGAACCTGAGGATTCCTCTCCAGTGCTGACATGGATCTTGGGGTACTTCTGGAGTCTCCCCAGGGGAGTCAGTCCTCGTCTCGAATGCGGGCATGCACTTGCGCTTTCCTTCAGAGCGGTAGCAGCAGTGTCACCCAGTCCGCCGCGTGGATCAAAGGATCTATAATTTTCCCTCGAGTCTTTCCCACGAGGCTTTCCCGCGAGGCTTTCCCACAGGGCTGTCCCACGTGCACACGTGGTGGGAGTCGATCCTCGGCTTGAACGTCAAGGCAGTGCAGGGAAAACAGGTTCCTCTGGAATGGACTGACACATCTGGGGGACTCTTGGAATGGTGTCACGACCCTGGAGTTCCTCTCGCCTTTCCTGTGGAGAGGGCCTCCTCTTGAGATGCGACGGGAACGCCGGGAATTCTTTCCCTACGAAACAGGGAAAGGATCCCTCATCTCGAGGTAGGAGGCGGAAACGGGGCTCCCCTGGATGTGTGCGGGACCCCACGTGCTTCCTCTCGAGTGGAGACGGGTATGTCGGGGAACTTCTTGAGTTGCAGCAAGGGTGTGAAGGACCCTTTGGAAGTTCCAGTGGTTAGATGTGATTGGCCTCGAGAAGCCTCAGCGGAAATGGGCCTCATCTCGCCTGGAGGGCAAAACCTCCTGGATTTTCTCGAGTTGTGGCAGGTGCTCTCGACTTACGACGGGGACCTCAGGGACCCTCTCTGGTGGCCTCAGGAAAGGCCAGTCCCCATGCGAGTTCCTCGGGGGCCTCTCGGGATTCCTCTCCCGTCGATGCCGGGGCCTAAGACCTTGTGTGGAGTCGGGGCCGGAACATGAGGATTCCTCTCCAGTGCTGACATGGATCTTGGGGTACTTCTGGAGTCTCCCCAGGGGAGTCAGTTCTCGTCTCAAATGCGGGCATGCACTTGCGCTTTCCTCCAGAGCGGTAGCAGCAGTGTCACGCAGTCCGCCGCGTGGATCAAAGGATCTATGGTTTTCCCTCGAGTCTTTCCCACGAGGCTTTCCCACGAGGCTTTCCCACAGGGCTGTCCCACGTGCACACGTGGTGGGACTCGATCCTCGGCTTGAACGTCAAGGCAGTGCAGGGAAAACAGGTTCCTCTGGAATGGACTGACACATCTGGGGGACTCTTGGAATGGTGGAACGACCCTGGAGTTCCTCTCGCCTTTCCTGTGGAGAGCGCCTCCTCTTGAGATGCGACGGGAACGCCGGGAATTCTTTCCCTACGAAACAGGGAAAAGATCCCTCATCTCGAGCTAGGAGGCGGAAACGGGGCTCCCCTGGATGTGTGCGGGACACCACGTGCTTCCTCTCGAGTGGAGACGGGTATGTCGGGGAACTTCTTGAGTTGCAGCAAGGGTGTGAAGGACCCTTTGGAAGTTCCAGTGGTTAGAAGTGATTGGCCTCGAGAAGCCTCAGCGGAAATGGGCCTCATCTCGCCTGGAGGGCAAAACCTCCTGGATTTTCTCGAGTTGCGGCAGGTGCTCTCGACTTACGACGGGGACCTCAGGGACCCGCTCTGGTGGCCTCAGGAAAGGCCAGTCCCCATGCGAGTTCCTCGGGGGCCTCTCGGGATTCCTCTCCCGTCGATGCCGGGGCCTAAGACCTTGTGTGGAGTCGGGGCCGAAACCTGAGGATTCCTCTCCAGTGCTGACATGGATCTTGGGGTACTTCTGGAGTCTCCCCAGGGGAGTCAGTCTTCGTCTCGAATGCGGGCATGCACTTGCGCTTTCCTTCAGAGCGGTAGCAGCAGTGTCACGCAGTCCGTCGCGTGGATCAAAGGATCTATGGTTTTCCCTCGAGTCTTTCCCACGAGGCTTTCCCGCGAGGCTTTCCCACAGGGCTGTCCCACGTGCACACGTGGTGGGAGTCGATCCTCGGCTTGAACGTCAAGGCAGTGCAGGGAAAACAGGTTCCTCTGGAATGGACTGACACATCTGGGGGACTCTTGGAATGGTGTCACGACCCTGGAGTTCCTCTCGCCTTTCCTGTGGAGAGCGCCTCCTCTTGAGATGCGACGGGAACGCCGGGAATTCTTTCCCTACGAAACAGGGAAAGGATCCCTCATCTCGAGGTAGGAGGCGGAAACGGGGCTCCCCTGGATGTGTGCGGGACCCCACGTGCTTCCTCTCGAGTGAAGACGGGTATGTCGGGGAACTTCTTGAGTTGCAGCAAGGGTGTGAAGGACCCTTTGGAAGTTCCAGTGGTTAGATGTGATTGGCCTCGAGAAGCCTCAGCGGAAATGGGCCTCATCTCGCCTGGAGGGCAAAACCTCCTGGATTTTCTCGAGTTGCGGCAGGTGCTCTCGACTTACGACGGGGACCTCAGGGAACCGCTATGGTGGCCTCAGGAAAGGCCAGTCCCCATGCGAGTTCCTCGGGGGCCTCTCGGGATTCCTCTGCCGTCGATGCCGGGGCCTAAGACCTTGTGTGGAGTCGGGGCCGGAACCTGAGGATTCCTCTCCAGTGCTGACATGGATCTTGGGGTACTTCTGGAGTCTCCCCAGGGGAGTCAGTCCTCGTCTCGAATGCGGGCATGCATTGCGCTTTCCTCCAGAGCGGTAGCAGCAGTGTCACGCAGTCCGCCGCGTGGATCAAAGGATCTATGGTTTTCCCTCGAGTCTTTCCCACGAGGCTTTCCCACGAGGCTTTCCCACAGGGCTGTCCCACGTGCACACGTGGTGGGAGTCGATCCTCGACTTGAACGTCAAGGCAGTGCAGGGAAAACAGGTTCCTCTGGAATGGACTGACTCATCTGGGGGACTCTTGGAATGGTGGCACGACCCTGGAGTTCCTCTCGCCTTTCCTGTGGAGAGCGCCTCCTCTTGAGATGCGACGGGAACGCCGGGAATTCTTTCCGTACGAAACAGGGAAAGGATCCCTCATCTCGAGGTAGGAGGCGGAAACGGGGCTCCCCTGGATGTGTGCGGGACCCCACGTGCTTCCTCTCGAGTGGAGACGGGTATGTCGGGGAACTTCTTGAGTTGCAGCAAGGGTGTGAAGGACCCTTTGGAAGTTCCAGTGGTTAGACGTGATTAGCCTCGAGAAGCCTCAGCGGAAATGGGCCTCATCTCGCCTGGAGGGCAAAACGTCCTGGATTTTCTCGAGTTGCGGCAGGTGCTCTCGACTTACGACGGGGACCTCAGGGAACTGCTCTGGGGGCCTCAGGAAAGGCCAGTCCCCATGCGAGTTCCTCGGGGGCGTCTCGGGATTCCTCTCCCGTCGATGCCGGGGCCTAAGACCTTGTGTGGAGTCGGGGCCGGAACCTGAGGATTCCTCTCCAGTGCTGACATGGATCTTGGGGTACTTCTGGAGTCTCCCCAGGGGAGTCAGTCCTCGTCTCGAATGCGGGCATGCACTTGCGCTTTCCTCCAGAGCGGTAGCAGCAGTGTCACGCAGTCCGCCGCGTGGATCAAAGGATCTATGGTTTTCCCTCGAGTCTTTCCCACGAGGCTTTCCCACCAGGCTTTCCCACAGGGCTGTCCCACGTGCACACGTGGTGGGAGTCGATCCTCGGCTTGAACGTCAAGGCAGTGCAGGGAAAACAGTTTCCTCTGGAATGGACTGACACATCTGGGGGACTCTTGGAATGGTGGAACGACCCTGGAGTTCCTCTCGCCTTTCCTGTGGAGAGCGCCTCCTCTTGAGATGCGACGGGAACGCCGGGAATTCTTTCCCTACGAAACAGGGAAAGGATCCCTCATCTCGAGCTAGGAGGCGGAAACGGGGCTCCCCTGGATGTGTGCGGGACGCACGTGCTTCCTCTCGAGTGGAGACGGGTATGTCGGGGAACTTCTTGAGTTGCAGCAAGGGTGTGAAGGACCCTTTGGAAGTTCCAGTGGTTAGATGTCATTGGCCTCGAGAAGCCTCAGCGGAAATGGGCCTCATCTCGCCTGGAGGGCAAAACCTCCTGGATTTTCTCGAGTTGCGGCAGGTGCTCTCGACTTACGACGGGGACCTCAGGGAACCGCTCTGGTGGCCTCAGGAAAGGCCAGTCCCCATGCGAGTTCCTCGGGGGCGTCTCGGGATTCCTCTCCCGTCGATGCCGGGGCCTAAGACCTTGTGTGGAGTCGGGGCCGGAACCTGAGGATTCCTCTCCAGTGCTGACATGGATCTTGGGGTACTTCTGGAGTCTCCCCAGGGGAGTCAGTCCTCGTCTCGAATGCGGGCATGCACTTGCGCTTTCCTCCAGAGCGGTAGCAGCAGTGTCACGCAGTCCACCGCGTGGATCAAAGGATCTATGGTTTCCCTCGAGTCTTTCCCACGAGGCTTTCCCACGAGGCTTTCCCACAGGGCTGTCCCACGTGCACACGTGGTGGGACTCAATCCTCGGCTTGAACGTCAAGGCAGTGCAGGGAAAACAGGTTCCTCTGGAATGGACTGACACATCTGGGGGACTCTTGGAATGGTGGAACGACCCTGGAGTTCCTCTCGCCTTTCCTGTGGAGAGCGCCTCCTCTTGAGATGCGACGGGAACGCCGGGAATTCTTTCCCTACGAAACAGGGAAAAGATCCCTCATCTCGAGCTAGGAGGCGGAAACGGGGCTCCCCTGGATGTGTGCGGGACACCACGTGCTTCCTCTCGAGTGGAGACGGGTATGTCGGGGAACTTCTTGAGTTGCAGCAAGGGTGTGAAGGACCCTTTGGAAGTTCCAGTGGTTAGAAGTGATTGGCCTCGAGAAGCCTCAGCGGAAATGGGCCTCATCTCGCCTGGAGGGCAAAACCTCCTGGATTTTCTCGAGTTGCGGCAGGTGCTCTCGACTTACGACGGGGACCTCAGGGACCCGCTCTGGTGGCCTCAGGAAAGGCCAGTCCCCATGCGAGTTCCTCGGGGGCCTCTCGGGATTCCTCTCCCGTCGATGCCGGGGCCTAAGACCTTGTGTGGAGTCGGGGCCGAAACCTGAGGATTCCTCTCCAGTGCTGACATGGATCTTGGGGTACTTCTGGAGTCTCCCCAGGGGAGTCAGTCTTCGTCTCGAATGCGGGCATGCACTTGCGCTTTCCTTCAGAGCGGTAGCAGCAGTGTCACGCAGTCCGTCGCGTGGATCAAAGGATCTATGGTTTTCCCTCGAGTCTTTCCCACGAGGCTTTCCCGCGAGGCTTTCCCACAGGGCTGTCCCACGTGCACACGTGGTGGGAGTCGATCCTCGGCTTGAACGTCAAGGCAGTGCAGGGAAAACAGGTTCCTCTGGAATGGACTGACACATCTGGGGGACTCTTGGAATGGTGTCACGACCCTGGAGTTCCTCTCGCCTTTCCTGTGGAGAGCGCCTCCTCTTGAGATGCGACGGGAACGCCGGGAATTCTTTCCCTACGAAACAGGGAAAGGATCCCTCATCTCGAGGTAGGAGGCGGAAACGGGGCTCCCCTGGATGTGTGCGGGACCCCACGTGCTTCCTCTCGAGTGAAGACGGGTATGTCGGGGAACTTCTTGAGTTGCAGCAAGGGTGTGAAGGACCCTTTGGAAGTTCCAGTGGTTAGATGTGATTGGCCTCGAGAAGCCTCAGCGGAAATGGGCCTCATCTCGCCTGGAGGGCAAAACCTCCTGGATTTTCTCGAGTTGCGGCAGGTGCTCTCGACTTACGACGGGGACCTCAGGGAACCGCTATGGTGGCCTCAGGAAAGGCCAGTCCCCATGCGAGTTCCTCGGGGGCCTCTTGGGATTCCTCTCCCGTCGATGCCGGGGCCTAAGACCTTGTGTGGAGTCGGGGCCGGAACCTGAGGATTCCTCTCCAGTGCTGACATGGATCTTGGGGTACTTCTGGAGTCTCCCCAGGGGAGTCAGTCCTCGTCTCGAATGCGGGCATGCATTGCGCTTTCCTCCAGAGCGGTAGCAGCAGTGTCACGCAGTCCGCCGCGTGGATCAAAGGATCTATGGTTTTCCCTCGAGTCTTTCCCACGAGGCTTTCCCACGAGGCTTTCCCACAGGGCTGTCCCACGTGCACACGTGGTGGGAGTCGATCCTCGACTTGAACGTCAAGGCAGTGCAGGGAAAACAGGTTCCTCTGGAATGGACTGACTCATCTGGGGGACTCTTGGAATGGTGGCACGACCCTGGAGTTCCTCTCGCCTTTCCTGTAGAGAGCGCCTCCTCTTGAGATGCGACGGGAACGCCGGGAATTCTTTCCCTACGAAACAGGGAAAGGATCCCTCATCTCGAGGTAGGAGGCGGAAACGGGGCTCCCCTGGATGTGTGCGGGACCCCACGTGCTTCCTCTCGAGTGGAGACGGGTATGTCGGGGAACTTCTTGAGTTGCAGCAAGGGTGTGAAGGACCCTTTGGAAGTTCCAGTGGTTAGACGTGATTAGCCTCGAGAAGCCTCAGCGGAAATGGGCCTCATCTCGCCTGGAGGGCAAAACGTCCTGGATTTTCTCGAGTTGCGGCAGGTGCTCTCGACTTACGACGGGGACCTCAGGGAACTGCTCTGGGGGCCTCAGGAAAGGCCAGTCCCCATGCGAGTTCCTCGGGGGCGTCTCGGGATTCCTCTCCCGTCGATGCCGGGGCCTAAGACCTTGTGTGGAGTCGGGGCCGGAACCTGAGGATTCCTCTCCAGTGCTGACATGGATCTTGGGGTACTTCTGGAGTCTCCCCAGGGGAGTCAGTCCTCGTCTCGAATGCGGGCATGCACTTGCGCTTTCCTCCAGAGCGGTAGCAGCAGTGTCACGCAGTCCGCCGCGTGGATCAAAGGATCTATGGTTTTCCCTCGAGTCTTTCCCACGAGGCTTTCCCACCAGGCTTTCCCACAGGGCTGTCCCACGTGCACACGTGGTGGGAGTCGATCCTCGGCTTGAACGTCAAGGCAGTGCAGGGAAAACAGTTTCCTCTGGAATGGACTGACACATCTGGGGGACTCTTGGAATGGTGGAACGACCCTGGAGTTCCTCTCGCCTTTCCTGTGGAGAGCGCCTCCTCTTGAGATGCGACGGGAACGCCGGGAATTCTTTCCCTACGAAACAGGGAAAGGATCCCTCATCTCGAGCTAGGAGGCGGAAACGGGGCTCCCCTGGATGTGTGCGGGACGCACGTGCTTCCTCTCGAGTGGAGACGGGTATGTCGGGGAACTTCTTGAGTTGCAGCAAGGGTGTGAAGGACCCTTTGGAAGTTCCAGTGGTTAGATGTCATTGGCCTCGAGAAGCCTCAGCGGAAATGGGCCTCATCTCGCCTGGAGGGCAAAACCTCCTGGATTTTCTCGAGTTGCGGCAGGTGCTCTCGACTTACGACGGGGACCTCAGGGAACCGCTCTGGTGGCCTCAGGAAAGGCCAGTCCCCATGCGAGTTCCTCGGGGGCGTCTCGGGATTCCTCTCCCGTCGATGCCGGGGCCTAAGACCTTGTGTGGAGTCGGGGCCGGAACCTGAGGATTCCTCTCCAGTGCTGACATGGATCTTGGGGTACTTCTGGAGTCTCCCCAGGGGAGTCAGTCCTCGTCTCGAATGCGGGCATGCACTTGCGCTTTCCTCCAGAGCGGTAGCAGCAGTGTCACGCAGTCCGCCGCGTGGATCAAAGGATCTATGGTTTCCCTCGAGTCTTTCCCACGAGGCTTTCCCACGAGGCTTTCCCACAGGGCTGTCCCACGTGCACACGTGGTGGGACTCAATCCTCGGCTTGAACGTCAAGGCAGTGCAGGGAAAACAGGTTCCTCTGGAATGGACTGACACATCTGGGGGACTCTTGGAATGGTGGAACGACCCTGGAGTTCCTCTCGCCTTTCCTGTGGAGAGCGCCTCCTCTTGAGATGCGACGGGAACGCCGGGAATTCTTTCCCTACGAAACAGGGAAAAGATCCCTCATCTCGAGCTAGGAGGCGGAAACGGGGCTCCCCTGGATGTGTGCGGGACACCACGTGCTTCCTCTCGAGTGGAGACGGGTATGTCGGGGAACTTCTTGAGTTGCAGCAAGGGTGTGAAGGACCCTTTGGAAGTTCCAGTGGTTAGAAGTGATTGGCCTCGAGAAGCCTCAGCGGAAATGGGCCTCATCTCGCCTGGAGGGCAAAACCTCCTGGATTTTCTCGAGTTGCGGCAGGTGCTCTCGACTTACGACGGGGACCTCAGGGACCCGCTCTGGTGGCCTCAGGAAAGGCCAGTCCCCATGCGAGTTCCTCGGGGGCCTCTCGGGATTCCTCTCCCGTCGATGCCGGGGCCTAAGACCTTGTGTGGAGTCGGGGCCGAAACCTGAGGATTCCTCTCCAGTGCTGACATGGATCTTGGGGTACTTCTGGAGTCTCCCCAGGGGAGTCAGTCTTCGTCTCGAATGCGGGCATGCACTTGCGCTTTCCTTCAGAGCGGTAGCAGCAGTGTCACGCAGTCCGTCGCGTGGATCAAACGATCTATGGTTTTCCCTCGAGTCTTTCCCACGAGGCTTTCCCGCGAGGCTTTCCCACAGGGCTGTCCCACGTGCACACGTGGTGGGAGTCGATCCTCGGCTTGAACGTCAAGGCAGTGCAGGGAAAACAGGTTCCTCTGGAATGGACTGACACATCTGGGGGACTCTTGGAATGGTGTCACGACCCTGGAGTTCCTCTCGCCTTTCCTGTTGAGAGCGCCTCCTCTTGAGATGCGACGGGAACGCCGGGAATTCTTTCCCTACGAAACAGGGAAAGGATCCCTCATCTCGAGGTAGGAGGCGGAAACGGGGCTCCCCTGGATGTGTGCGGGACCCCACGTGCTTCCTCTCGAGTGAAGACGGGTATGTCGGGGAACTTCTTGAGTTGCAGCAAGGGTGTGAAGGACCCTTTGGAAGTTCCAGTGGTTAGATGTGATTGGCCTCGAGAAGCCTCAGCGGAAATGGGCCTCATCTCGCCTGGAGGGCAAAACGTCCTGGATTTTCTCGAGTTGCGGCAGGTGCTCTCGACTTACGACGGGGACCTCAGGGAACCGCTATGGTGGCCTCAGGAAAGGCCAGTCCCCATGCGAGTTCCTCGGGGGCCTCTCGGGATTCCTCTCCCGTCGATGCCGGGGCCTAAGACCTTGTGTGGAGTCGGGGCCGGAACCTGAGGATTCCTCTCCAGTGCTGACATGGATCTTGGGGTACTTCTGGAGTCTCCCCAGGGGAGTCAGTCCTCGTCTCGAATGCGGGCATGCATTGCGCTTTCCTCCAGAGCGGTAGCAGCAGTGTCACGCAGTCCGCCGCGTGGATCAAAGGATCTATGGTTTTCCCTCGAGTCTTTCCCACGAGGCTTTCCCACGAGGCTTTCCCACAGGGCTGTCCCACGTGCACACGTGGTGGGAGTCGATCCTCGACTTGAACGTCAAGGCAGTGCAGGGAAAACAGGTTCCTCTGGAATGGACTGACTCATCTGGGGGACTCTTGGAATGGTGGCACGACCCTGGAGTTCCTCTCGCCTTTCCTGTAGAGAGCGCCTCCTCTTGAGATGCGACGGGAACGCCGGGAATTCTTTCCCTACGAAACAGGGAAAGGATCCCTCATCTCGAGGTAGGAGGCGGAAACGGGGCTCCCCTGGATGTGTGCGGGACCCCACGTGCTTCCTCTCGAGTGGAGACGGGTATGTCGGGGAACTTCTTGAGTTGCAGCAAGGGTGTGAAGGACCCTTTGGAAGTTCCAGTGGTTAGACGTGATTAGCCTCGAGAAGCCTCAGCGGAAATGGGCCTCATCTCGCCTGGAGGGCAAAACGTCCTGGATTTTCTCGAGTTGCGGCAGGTGCTCTCGACTTACGACGGGGACCTCAGGGACCCGCTCTGGTGGCCTCAGGAAAGGCCAGTCCCCATGCGAGTTCCTCGGGGGCCTCTCGGGATTCCTCTCCCGTCGATGCCGGGGCCTAAGACCTTGTGTGGAGTCGGGGCCGGAAACTGAGGATTCCTCTCCAGTGCTGACATGGATCTTGGGGTACTTCTGGAGTCTCCCCAGGGGAATCAGTTCTCGTCTCAAATGCGGGCGTGCACTTGCCCTTTCCTCCAGAGCGGTAGCAGCAGTGTCACGGAGTCCGCCCTGTGGATCAAAGGATCTATGGTTTTCCCTCGAGTCTTTCCCACGAGGCTTTCCCACGAGGCTTTCCCACAGGGCTGTCCCACGTGCACACGTGGTGGGAGTCGATCCTCGGCTTGAACGTCAAGGCAGTGCTGGGAAAACAGGTTCCTCTGGAATGGACTGACACATATGGGGGACTCTTGGAATGGTGGCACGCCCCTGGAGTTCCTCTCGCCTTTCCTGTGGAGAGCGCCTCCTCTTGAGATGCGACGGGAAAGCCGGGAATTCTTTCCCTACGAAACAGGGAAAGGATCCCTCATCTCGAGCTAGGAGGCGGAAACGGGGCTCCCCTGGATGTGTGCGGGACCCCACGTGCTTCCTCTCGAGTGCAGACGGGTATGTCGGGGAACTTCTTGAGTTGCAGCAAGGGTGTGAAGGACCCTTTGGAAGTTCCAGTGCTTAGATGTGATTGGCCTCGAGAAGCCTCAGCGGAAATGGGCCTCATCTCGCCTGGAGGGCAAAACCTCCTGGATTTTCTCGAGTTGCGGCAGGTGCTCTCGACATACGACGGGGACCTCAGGGACCCGCTCTGGTGGCCTCAGGAAAGGCCAGTCCCCATGCGAGTTCCTCGGGGGCCTCTCGGGATTCGTCTCCCGTCGATGCCGGGGCCTAAGACCTTGTGTGGAGTCGGGGCCGGAACCTGAGGATTCCTCTCCAGTGCTGACATGGATCTTGGGGTACTTCTGGAGTCTCCCCAGGGGACTCAGTCCTCGTCTCGAATGCGCGCATGCACTTGCGCTTTCCTCCAGAGCGGTAGCATCAGTGTCACGCAATCCGCCGCGTGGATTCAAGGATCTATGGTTTTCCCTCGAGTCTTTCCCACGAGGCTTTCCCACGAGGCTTTCCCACAGGGCTATCCCACGTGCACACGTGGTGGGAGTCGATCCTCGGCTTGAACGTCAAGGCAGTGCAGGGAAAACAGGTTCCTCTGGAATGGACTGACACATCTGGGGGACTCTTGGAATGGTGGCACGACCCTGGAGTTCCTCTCGCCTTTCCTGTGGAGAGCGCCTCCTCTTGAGATGCGACGGGAACGCCGGGAATTCTTTCCCTACGAAACAGGGAAAGGATCCCTCATCTCGAGCTAGGAGGCGGAAACGGGGCTCCCCTGGATGTGTGCGGGACCCCACGTGCTTCCTCTCGAGTGCAGACGGGTATGTCGGGGAACTTCTTGACTTGCAGCAATGGTGTGAAGGAAGCTTTGGAAGTTCCAGTGGTTAGACGTGATTGGCCTCGAGAAGCTTCACCGGAAATGGGCCTCATCTCGCCTGGAGGGCAAAACCTCCTGGATTTTCTCGAGTTGCGGCAGGTGCTCTCGATTTACGACGGGGACCTCAGGGACCCGCTCTGGTGGCCTCAGGAAAGGCCAGTCCCCATGCGAGTACCTCGGGGGCCTCTCGGGATTCCTCTCCCGTCGATGCCGGGGCCTAAGACCTTGTGTGGAGTCGGGGCCGGAACCTGAGGATTCCTCTCCAGTGCTGACATGGATCTTGGGGTACTTCTGGAGTCTCCCCAGGGGAGTCAGTCCTCGTCTCGAATGCGGGCATGCACTTGCGCTTTCCTCCAGAGCGGTAGCAGCATTGTCACGCAGTCCGCCGCGTGGATCAAAGTATCTATGGTTTTCCCTCGAGTCTTTCCCACGAGGCTTTCCCACGAGGCTTTCCCACCGGGCTGTCCCACGTGCACACGTGGTGGGACTCGATCCTCGGCTTGAACGTCAAGGCAGTGCAGGGAAAACAGGTTCCTCTGGAATGGACTGACACATCTGGGGGACTCTTGGAATGGTGTCACGACCCTGGAGTTCCTCTCGCCTTTCCTGTGGAGAGCGCCTCCTCTTGAGATGCGACGGGAACGCCGGGAATTCTTTCCCTACGAAACAGGGAAAGGATCCCTCATCTCGAGCTAGGAGGCGGAAACGGGGCTCCCCTGGATGTGTGCGGGACACCACGTGCTTCCTCTCGAGTGCAGACGGGTATGTCGGGGAACTTCTTGAGTTGCAGCAAGGGTGTGAAGGACCCTTTGGAAGTTCCAGTGGTTAGATGTGATTGGCCTCGAGAAGCCTCAGCGGAAATGGGCCTCATCTCGCCTGGAGGGCAAAACCTCCTGGATTTTCTCGAGTTGCGGCAGGTGCTCTCGACTTACGACGGGGACCTCAGGGACCCGCTCTGGTGGCCTCAGGAAAGGCCAGTCCCCATGCGAGTTCCTCGGGGGCCTCTCGGGATTCCTCTCCCGTCGATGCCGGGGCTTAAGACCTTGTGTGGTGTCGGGGCGGGAACCTGAGGATTCCTCTCCAGTGCTGACATGGATCTTGGGGTACTTCTGGAGTCTCCCCAGGGGAGTCAGTCCTCGTCTCGAATGCGGGCATGCACTTGCGCTTTCCTCCAGAGCGGTAGCAGCAGTGTCACGTAGTCCGCCGCGTGGATCAAAGGATCTATGGTTTTCCCTCGAGTCTTTCCCAGGAGGCTTTCCCACGAGGCTTTCCCACAGGGCTGTCCCACGTGCACACGTGGTGGGAGTCGATCCTCGGCTTGAACGTCAAGGCAGTGCAGGGAAAACAGGTTCCTCTGGAATGGACTGACACATATGGGGGACTCTTGGAATGGTGTCACGACCCTGGAGTTCCTCTCGCCTTTCCTGTGGAGAGCGCCTCCTCTTGAGATGCGACGGGAACGCCGGGAATTCTTTCCCTACGAAACAGGGAAAGGATCCCTCATCTCGAGATAGGAGGCGGAAACGGGGCTCCCCTGGATGTGTGCGGGACCCCACGTGCTTCCTCTCGAGTGCAGACGGGTATGTCGGGGAACTTCTTGAGTTGCAGCAAGGTTGTGAAGGACCCTTTGGAAGTTCCAGTGGTTAGATGTGATTAGCCTCGAGAAGCGTCAGCGGAAATGGGCCTCATCTCGGCTGGAGGGCAAAACCTCCTGGATTTTCTCGAGTTGCGGCAGGTGCTCTCGACTTACGACGAGGACCTCAGGGACCCGCTCTGGTGGCCTCAGGAAAGGCCAGTCCCCATGCGAGTTCCTCTGGGGATTCCTCTCCCGTCGATGCCGGGGCCTAAGACCTTGTGTGGAGTCGGGGCCGGAACCTGAGGATTCCTCTCCAGTGCTGACATGGATCTTGGGGTACTTCTGGAGTCTCCCCAGGGGAGTCAGTCCTCGTCTCGAATGCGGGCATGCAATTGCGCTTTCCTCCAGAGCGGTAGCAGCAGTGTCACGCAGTCCGCCGCGTGGAGCAATGGATCTATGGTTTTCCCTCGAGTCTTTCCCACGAGGCTTTCCCACGAGGCTTTCCCACAGGGCTGTCCCACGTGCACACGTGGTGGGAGTCGATCCTCGGCTTGAACGGCAAGGCAGTGCAGGGAAAACAGGTTCCTCTGGAATGGACTGACACATCTGGGGGACTCTTGGAATGGTGGCACGACCCTGGAGTTCCTCTCGCCTTTCCTGTGGAGAGCGCCTCCTCTTGAGATGCGACGGGAACGCCGGGAATTCTTTCCCTACGAAACAGGGAAAGGATCCCTCATCTCGAGCTAGGAGGCGGAAACGGGGCTCCCCTGGATGTGTGCGGGACCCCACGTGCTTCCTCTCGAGTGCAGACGGGTATGTCGGGGAACTTCTTGAGTTGCAGCAAGGGTGTGAAGGACCCTTTGGAAGTTCCAGTGTTTAGACGTGATTAGCCTCGAGAAGCCTCAGCGGAAATGAGACTCATCTCGCCTGGAGGGCAAAACCTCCTGGATTTTCTCGAGTTGCGGCAGGTGATCACGACTTATGACGGGGACCTCAGGGACCCGCTCTGGTGGCCTCAGGAAAAGCCAGTCCCTCTGCGAGTTCCTCGGGGGCCTCTCGGGATTCCTCTCCCGTCGATGCCGGGGCCTAAGACCTTGTGTGGAGTCGGGGCCGGAACCTGAGGATTCCTCTCCAGTGCTGACATGGATCTTGGGGTACTTGTGGAGTCTCCCCAGGGGAGTCAGTCCTCGTCTCGAATGCGGGCATGCACTTGCGCTTTCCTCCAGAGCGGTAGCAGCAGTGTCACGCAGTCCGCCGCGTGGATCAAAGGATCTATGGTTTTCCCTCGAGTCTTTCCCACGAGGCTTTCCCACGAGGCTTTCCCACAGGGCTGTACCACGTGCACACGTGGTGGGAGTCGATCCTCGGCTTGAACGTCAAGGCAGTGCAGGGAAAACAGGTTCCTCTGGAATGGACTGACACATCTGGGGGTCTCTTGGAATGGTGGCACGACCCTGGAGTTCCTCTCCCCTTTCCTGTGGAGAGCGCCTCCTCTTGAGATGCGACGGGAACGCTGGGAATTCTTTCCCTACGAAACAGGGAAAGGATCCCTCATCTCGAGCTAGGAGGCGGAAACGGGGCTCCCCTGGATGTGTGCGGGACCCCACGTGCTTCCTCTCGAGTGGAGACGGGTATGTCGGGGAAGTTCTTGAGTTGCAGCAAGGGTGTGAAGGACCCTTTGGAAGTTCCAGTGGTTAGACGTGATTAGCCTCGAAAAGCCTCAGCGGAAATGGGCCTCATCTCGCCTGGAGGGCAAAACCTCCTGGATTTTCTCGAGTTGCGGCAGGTGCTCTCGACTTACGACGGGGACCTCAGGGACCCGCTCTTGTGGCCTCAGGAAAGGCCAGTCCCCATGCGAGTTCCTCGGGGGCCTCTGGGGATTCCTCTCCCGTCGATGCCAGGGCCTAAGTCCTTGTGTGGAGTCGGGGCCGGAACCTGAAGATTCCTCTCCAGTGCTGACATGGATCTTGGGGTACTTCTGGAGTCTCCCCAGGGGAGTCAGTCCTCGTCTCGAATGCGGGCATGCACATGCGCTTTCCTCCAGAGCGGTAGCAGCAGTGTCACGCAGTCCGCCGCATGGATCAAAGGATCTATGGTTTTCCCTCGAGTCTTTCCCACGAGGCTTTCCCACGAGGCTTTCCCACAGGGCTGTCCCACGTGCACACGTGGTGGGAGTCGATCCTCGGCTTGAACGTCAAGGCAGTGCAGGGAAAACAGGTTCCTCTGGAATGGACTGACACATCTGGGGGACTCTTGGAATGGTGACACGACCCTGGAGTTCCTCTCGCCTTTCCTGTGGAGAGCGCCTCCTCTTGAAATGCGACGGGAACGCCGGGAATTCTTTCCCTACGAAACAGGGAAGGGATCCCTCATCTCGAGCTAGGAGGCGGAAACGGGGCTCCCCTGGATATGTGCGGGACCCCACGTGCTTCCTCTCGAGTGCAGACGGGTATGTCGGGGAACTTCTTGAGTTGCAGCAAGGGTGTGAAGGACCATTTGGAAGTTCCAGTGTTTGGACATGATTAGCCTCGAGAAGCCTCAGCGGAAATGAGCCTCATCTCGCCTGGAAGGCAAAACCTCCTGGATTTTCTCGAGTTGCGGCAGGTGATCTCGACTTACGACGGGGACCTCAGGGACCCGCTCTGGTGGCCTCAGGAAAAGCCAGTCCCCATGCGAGTTCCTCGGGGGCCTCTCGGGATCCCTCTCCCGTCGATGCCGGGGCCTAAGACCTTGTGTGGAGTCGGGGCCGGAATCTGAGGATTCCTCTCCAGTGCTGACATGGATCTTGGGGTACTTCTGGAGTCTCCCCAGGGGAGTCAGTGCTCGTCTCGAATGCGGGCATGCACTTGCGCTTTCCTCCAGAGCGTTAGCAGCGGTGTCACGCAGTCCGCCGCGTGGAGCAAAGGATCTATGGTTTTCCCTCGAGTATTTCCCACAAGGCTTTCCCACGAGGCTTTCCCACAGGGCTGTCCCACGTGAACACGTGGTGGGAGTCGATCCTCGGCTTGAACGTCAAGGCAGTGCAGGGAAAACAGGTTCCTCTGGAATGGACTGACACATCTGGGGGACTCTTGGAATGGTGGCACGACCCTGGAGTTCCTCTCGCCTTTCCTGTGGAGAGCGCCTCCTCTTGAGATGCGACGGGAACGCCGGGAATTCTTTCCCTACGAAACAGGTAAAGGATCCCTCATCTCGAGCTAGGAGGCAGAAACGGGGCTCCCCTGGATGTGTGCGGGACCGCACGTGCTTCCTCTCGAGTGGAGACGGGTATGTCGGGGAACTTCTTGAGTTGCAGCAACGGTGTGAAGGACCCTTTGGAAGTTCCAGTGGTTAGATGTGATTGGCCTCGAGAAGCCTCAGCGGAAATGGGCCTCATCTCGCCTGGAGGGCAAAACCTCCTGGATTTTCTCGAGTTGCGGCAGGTGCTCTCGACTTACGACGGGGACCTCAGGGACCCGCTCTAGTGGCCTCAGGAAAGGCCAGTCCCCATGCGAGTTCCTCGGGGGCGTCTCGGGATTCCTCTCCCGTCGATGCCGGGGCCTAAGACCTTGTGTGGAGTCGGGGCCGGAACCTGAGGATTCCTCTCCAGTGCTGACATGGATCTTGGGGTACTTCTGGAGTCTCCCCAGGGGAGTCAGTCTCGTCTCGAATGCGGGCATGCACTTGCGCTTTCCTCCAGAGCGGTAGCAGCAGTGTCACGCAGTCTGCCGCATGGATCAAAGGATCTATGGTTTTCCCTCGAGTCTTTCCCACGAGGCTTTCCCACGAGGCTTTCCCACAGGGCTGTCCCACGTGCACACGTGGTGGGAGTCGATCCTCGGCTTGAACGTCAAGGCAGTGCAGGGAAAACAGGTTCCTCTGGAATGGACTAACACATCTGGGGGACTCTTGGAATGGTGTCTCGACCCTGGAGTTCCTCTCGCCTTTCCTTTGGAGAGCGCCTCCTCTTGAGATGCGACGGGAACGCCGGGAATTCTTTCCCTACGAAACAGGGAAAGGATCCCTCATCTCGAGCTAGAAGGCGGAAACGGGGCTCCCCTGGATGTGTGCGGGACACCACGTGCTTCCTCTCGAGTGGAGACGGGTATGTCGGGGAACTTCTTGAGTTGCAGCAAGGGTGTGAAGGACCCTTTGGAAGTTCCAGTGGTTAGATGTGATTGGCCTCGAGAAGCCTCAGCGGAAATGGGCCTCATCTCGCCTGGAGGGCAAAACCTCCTGGATTTTCTCGAGTTGCGGCAGGTGCTCTCGACTTACGACGGGGACCTCAGGGAACCGCTCTGGTGGCCTCAGGAAAGGCCAGTCCCCATGCGAGTTCCTCGGGGGCGTCTCGGGATTCCTCTCCCGTCGATGCCGGGGCCTAAGACCTTGTGTGGAGTCGGGGCCGGAACCTGAGGATTCCTCTCCAGTGCTGACATGGATCTTGGGGTACTTCTGGAGTCTCCCCAGGGGAGTCAGTCCTCGTCTCGAATGCGGGCATGCACTTGCGCTTTCCTCCAGAGCGGTAGCAGCAGTGTCACGCAGTCCGCCGCGTGGAGCAAAGGATCTATGGTTTTCCCTCGAGTCTTTCCCAGGAGGCTTTCCCACGAGGCTTTCCCACAGGGCTGTCCCACGTGCACACGTGGTGGGAGTCGATTCTCGGCTTGAACGTCAAGGCAGTGCAGGGAAAACAGGTTCCTCTGGAATGGACTGACACATCTGGGGGACTCTTGGAATGGTGGCACGACCCTGGAGTTCCTCTCGCCTTTCCTGTGGAGAGCGCCTCCTCTTGAGATGCGACGGGAACGCCGGGAATTCTTTCCCTACGAAACAGGGAAAGGATCCCTCATCTCGAGCTCGGAGGCGGAAACGGGGCTCCCCTGGATGTGTGCGGGACCCACGGGCTTCCTCTCGAGTGCAGACGGGTATGTCGGGGAACTTTTTGAGTTGCAGCAAGGGTGTGAAGGACCCTTTGTAAGTTCCAGTGGTTAGACGTGATTAGCCTCGAGAAGCCTCAGCGGAAATGGGCCTCATCTCGCCTGGAGGGCAAAACCTTCTGGATTTTCTCGAGTTGCGGCAGGTGCTCTCGACTTACGACGGGGACCTCAGGGACCCGCTCTGGTGGCCTCAGGAAAGGCCAGTCCCCATGCGAGTCCCTTGGGGGCCTCTCGGGATTCCTCTCCCGTCGATGCCGGGGCCTAAGACCTTGTGTGGAGTCGGGGCCGGAACCTGAGGAATCCTCTCCAGTGCTGACATGGATCTTGGGGTACTTCTGGAGTCTCCCCAGGGGATTCCGTCCTCGTCTCGAATGCGGGCATGCACTTGCGCTTTCCTCCAGAGCGGTAGCAGCAGTGTCACGCAGTCTGCCGCGTGGATCAAAGGATCTATGGTTTTCCCTCGAGTCTTTCCCACGAGGCTTTCCTACGAGGCTTTTCCACAGGGCTGTCCCACGTGCACACGTGGTGGGAGTCGATCCTCGGCTTGAACGTCAAGAAAGTGCAGGGAAAACAGGTTCCTATGGAATGGACTGACACAATTGGGGGACTCTTGGAATGGTGGCACAACCCTGGAGTTCCTCTCGCCTTTCCTGTGGAGAGCGCCTCCTCTTGAGATGCGACGGGAACGCCGGGAATTCTTTCCCTACGAAACAGGGAAAGGATCCCTCATCTCGAGCTAGGAGGCGGAAACGGGGCTCCCCTGGATGTGTGCGGGACACCACGTGCTTCCTCTCGAGTGGAGACGGGTATGTCGGGGAACTTCTTGAGTTGCAGCAAGGGTGTGAAGGACCCTTTGGAAGTTCCAGTGGTTAGACGTGATTGGCCTCGAGAAGCCTCAGCGGAAATGGGCCTCATCTCGCCTGGAGGGCAAAACCTCCTGGATTTTCTCGAGTTGCGGCAGGTGCTCTCGACTTACGACGGGGACCTCAGGGACCCGCTCTGGTGGCCTCAGGAAAGGCCAGTCCCCATGCGAGTTCCTCGGGGGCCTCTCGGGATTCCTCTCCCGTCGATGCCGGGGCCTAAGACCTTGTGTGGAGTCTGGGCCGGAACCTGAGGATACCTCTCCAGTGCTGACATGGATCTTGGGGTACTTCTGGAGTCTCCCCAGGGGAGTCAGTCCTCGTCTCGAATGCGGGCATGCACTTGCGCTTTCCTCCAGAGCGGTAGCAGCAGTGTCAAGCAGTCCGCCGCGTGGATGAAAGGATCTATGGTTTTCCCTCGAGTCTTTCCCACAAGGCTTTCCCACGAGGCTTTCCCACAGGGCTGTCCCACGTGCACACGTGGTGGGAGTCGATCCTCGGCTTGAACGTCAAGGCAGTGCAGGGAAAACAGGTTCCTCTGGAATGGACTGACACATCTGGGGGACTCTTGGAATGGTGGCATAACCCTGGAGTTCCTCTCGCCTTTCCTGTGGAGAGCGCCTCCTCTTAAGATGCGACGGGAACGCCGGGAATTCTTTCCCTACGAAACAGGGAAAGGATCCCTCATCTCGAGCTAGGAGGCGGAAACGGGGCTCCCCTGGATGTGTGCGGGACCAACGTGCTTCCTCTCGAGTTCAGACGGGTATGTCGGGGAACTTCTTGAGTTGCAGCAAGGGTGTGAAGGACACTTTGGAAGTTCCAGTGGTTAGACGTGATTAGCCTCGAGAAGCCTCAGCGGAAATGGGCCTCATCTCGCCTGGAGGGCAAAACCTACTGGATGTTCTCGAGTTGCGGCAGGTGCTCTCGACTTACGACGGGGACCTCAGGGAACCGCTCTGGTGGCCTCAGGAAAGGCCAGTCCCCATGCGAGTTCCTCGGGGGCCTCTCGGGATTCCTCTCCCGTCGATGCCGGGGCCTAAGACCTTGTGTGGAGTCGGGGCCGGAACCTGAGGATTCCTCTCCAGTGCTGACATGGATCTTGAGGTACTTCTGGAGTCTCCCCAGGGGAGTCAGTCCTCGTCTCGAATGCGGGGATGCATTGCGCTTTCCTCCAGAGCGGTAGCAGCAGTGTCACGCAGTCCGCCGCGTGGATCAAAGGATGTTTGGTTTTCCCTCGAGTCTTTCCCACGAGGCTTTCCCACGAGGCTTTCCCACAGGGCTGTCCCACGTGCACACGTGGTGGGAGTCGATCCTCGGCTTGAACGTCAAGGCAGTGCAGGGAAAACAGGTTCCTCTGGGATGGACTGACACATCTGGGGGACTCTTGGAATGGTGTCGCGACCGTGGAGTTCCTCTCGCCTTTCCTGTGGAGAGCGCCTCCTCTTGAGATGCGACGGGAACGCCGGGAATTCTTTCCCTACGAAACAGGGAAAGGATCCCTCATCTCGAGGTAGGAGGCGGAAACGGGGCTCCCCTGGATGTGTGCGGGACCCCACGTGCTTCCTCTCGAGTGGAGACGGGTATGTCGGGGAACTTCTTGAGTTGCAGCAAGGGTGTGAAGGACCCTTTGGAAGTTCCAGTGGTTAGATGTGATTGGCCTCGAGAAGCCTCAGCGGAAATGGGCCTCATCTCGCCTGGAGGGCAAAACCTCCTGGATTTTCTCGAGTTGCGGCAGGTGCTCTCGACTTACGACGGGGTCCTCAGGGAACCGCTCTGGTGGCCTCAGGAAAGGCCAGTCCCCATGCGAGTTCCTCGGGGGCCTCTCGGGATTCCTCTCCCGTCGATGCCGGAGCCTAAGACCTTGTGTGGAGTCGGGGCCGGAACCTGAGGATTCCTCTCCAGTGCTGACATGGATCTTGGGGTACTTCTGGAGTCTCCCCAGGGGACTCAGTCCTCGTCTCGAATGCGGGCATGCATTGCGTTTTCCTCCAGAGCGGTAGCAGCAGTGTCACGCAGTCCGCCGCGTGGATCAAAGGATCTATGCTTTTCCCTCGAGTCTTTCCCACGAGGCTTTCCCACGAGGCTTTCCCACAGGGCTGTCCCACGTGCACACGTGGTGGGAGTTGATCCTCGGCTTGAACGTCAAGGCAGTGCAGGGAAAACAGGTTCCTCTGGAATGGACTGACTCATCTGGGGGACTCTTGGAATGGTGGCACGACCCTGGAGTTCCTCTCGCCTTTCCTGTGGAGAGAGCCTCCTCTTGAGATGCGACGGGAACGCCGGGAATTCTTTCCCTACGAAACAGGGAAAGGATCCCTCATCTCGAGATAGGAGGCGGAAACGGGGCTCCCCTGGATGTGTGCGGGACCCCACGTGCTTCCTCTCGAGTGGAGACGGGTATGTCGGGGAACTTCTTGAGTTGCAGCAAGGGTGTGAAGGACCCTTTGGAAGTTCCAGTGGTTAGACGTGATTAGCCTCGAGAAGCCTCAGCGGAAATGGGCCTCATCTCGCCTGGAGGGCAAAACCTCCTGGATTTTCTCGAGTTGCGGCAGGTGCTCTCGACTTACGACGGGGACCTCAGGGAACCGCTCTGGTGGCCTCAGGAAAGGCCAGACCCCATGCGAGTTCCTCGGGGGTGTCTCGGGATTCCTCTCCCGTCGATGTCGGGGCCTAAGACCTTGTGTGGAGTCGGGGCCGGAACCTGAGGATTCCTCTCCAGTGCTGACATGGATCTTGGGGTACTTCTGGAGTCTCCCCAGGGGAGTCAGTCCTCGTCTCGAATGCGGGCATGCATTGCGCTTTCCTCCAGAGCGGTAGCAGCAGTGTCACGCAGTCCGCCGCGTGGATCAAAGGATCTATGGTTTTCCCTCGAGTCTTTCCCACGAGGCTTTCCCACGAGGCTTTCCCACAGGGCTGTCCCACGTGCACACGTGGTGGGAGTCGATCCTCGGCTTGAACGTCAAGGCAGTGCAGGGAAAACAGGTTCCTCTGGAATGGACTGACACATCTGGGGGACTCTTGGAATGGTGGCACGACCCTGGATTTCCTCTCGCCTTTCCTGTGGAGAGCGCCTCCTCTTGAGATGCGACGGGAACGCCGGGAATTCTTTCCCTACGAAACAGGGAAAGGATCCCTCATCTCGAGCTAGGAGGCGGAAACGGGGCTCCCCTGGATGTGTGCGGGACCCACGTGCTTCCTCTCGAGTGGAGACGGGTATGTCGGGGAATTTCTTGAGTTGCAGCAAGGGTGTGAAGGACCCTTTGGAAGTTCCAGTGGTTAGACGTGATTAGCCTCGAGAAGCCTCAGCGGAAAAGGGCCTCATCTCGCCTGGAGGGCAAAACCTCCTGGATTTTCTCGAGTTGCGGCAGGTGCTCTCGACTTACGACGGGGACCTCAGGGACCCGCTCTGGTGGCCTTAGGAAAGGCCAGTCCCCATGCGAGTTCCTCGGGGGCCTCTCGGGATTCCTCTCCCGTCGATGCCGGGGCCTAAGACCTTGTTTGGAGTCGGGGCCGGAACCTGAGGATTCCTCTCCAGTGCTGACATGGATCCTGGGGGTATTTCTGGAGTCTCCCCAGGGGAGTCAGTGCACGTCTCGAATGCGGGCATGCACTTGCGCTTTCCTCCAGAGCGGTAGCAGCAATGTCACGCAGTCCGCCGCGTGAATCAAAGGATCTATGGTTTTCCCTCGAGTCTTTCTCACGAGGCTTTCCCACGAGGCTTTCCCACAGGGCTGTCCCACGTGCACACGTGGTGGGAGTCGATCCTCGGCTTGAACGTCAAGGCAGTGCAGGGAAAACAGGTTCCTCTGGAATGGACTGACACATCTGGGGGACTCTTGGAATGGTGGCACGACCCTGGAGTTCCTCTCGCCTTTCTTGTGGAGAGCGCCTCCTCTTGAGATGCGACGGGAACGCCAGGAAATCTTTCCCTACGAAACAGGGAAAGGATCCCTCATCTCGAGCTAGGAGGCGGAAACGGGGCTCCCCTGGATCTGTGCGGGACCCTCGTGCTTCCTCTCGAGTGGAGACGGGTATGTCGGGGAACTTCTTGAGTTGCAGCAAGGGTGTGAAGGACCCTTTGGAAGTTCCAGTGGTTAGATGTGATTAGCCTCGAGAAGCCTCAGCGAAAATGGGCGTCATCTCGCCTGGAGGGCAAAACCTCCTGGATTTTCTCGAGTTGCGGCAGGTGCTCTCGACGTAAGACTTGGACCTCGGGGACCAGCTCTGGTGGCCTCAGGAAAGGCCAGTCCCCATGCGAGTTCCTCGGGGGCCTCTCGGGATTCCTCTCCCGTTGATGCCGGGGCCTAAGACCTTGTGTGGAGTTGGGGCCGGAACCTGAGGATTCCTCTCCAGTGCTGACATGGATCTTGGGATACTTCTGGAGTCTCCCCAGGGGAGTCAGTCATCGTCTCGAATGCGGGCATGCACTTGCGCTTTCCTGCAGAGCGGTAGCAGCAGTGTCACACAGTCCGCCGCGTGGATCAAAGGATCTATGTTTTTCCCTCGAGTCTTTCCCACGAGGCTTTCCTACGAGGCTTTCCCACAGGGCTGTCCCACGTGCACACGTGGTGGGAGTCGATCCTCGGCTTGAACGTCAAGGCAGTGCAGGGAAAGCAGGTTCCTCTGGAATGGACTGACACATCTGGGGGACTCTTGGAATGGTGGCACGACCCTGGAGTTCCTCTCGCCTTACCTGTGGAGAGCGCCTCCTCTTGAGATGCGACGGGAACGCCGGGAATTCTTTCCCTACGAAACAGGGAAAGGATCCCTCATCTCGAGCTAGGAGGCGGAAACGGGGCTCCCCTGGAAGTGTACGGGACCCTCGTGCTTCCTCTCGTGTGGAGACGGGTATGTCGGGGAACTTCTTGAGTTGCAGCAAGGCTGTGAAGGACCCTTTGGAAGTTCCAGTGGTTAGATGTGATTAGCCTCGAGAAGCCTCAGCGGAAATGGGCCTCATCTCGCCTGGAGGGCAAAACCTCCTGGATTTTCTCGAGTTGCGGCAGGTGCTCTCGACGTAAGACAGGGACCTCGGGGACCCGCTCTGGTGGCCTCAGGAAAGGCCATTCCCCATGCGAGTTCCTCGGGGGCCTCTCGGGATTCCTCTCCCGTCGATGCCGGGGCCTAAGACCTCGTGTGGAGTCGGGGCCGGAACCTGAGTATTCCTCTCCAGTGCTGACATGGATCTTGGGGTACTTCTGGAGTCTCCCCAGGGGAGTCAGTCCTCGTCTCGAATGCGGGCATGCACTTTTGCTTTCCTCCGGAGCGGTAGCAGCAGTGTCATGCAGTCCGCCGCGTGGATCAAAGGATCTATGGTTTTCCCTAGAGTCTTTCCCACGAGGCTTTCCCACGAGGCTTTCCCACAGGGCTGTCCCACGTGCACACGTGGTGGGAGTCGATCCTCGGCTTGAACGTCAAGGCAGTGCAGGGTAAACAGGTTCCTCTGTAATGGACTGACACATCTGGGGGACTCTTGGAATGGTGGCACGACCCTGGAGTTCCTCTCGCCTTTCCTGTGGAGAGCGCCTCCTCTTGAGATGCGACGGGAACGCCGGGAATTCTTTCTCTACGAAAGAGGGAAAGGAACCCTCATCCCGAGCTAGGAGGCGGAAACGGGGCTCCCGTGGATGTGTGCGGGACCCTCGTGCTTCCTCTCGAGTGGAGACGGGTATGTCGGGGAACTTCTTGAGTTGCAGCAAGGGTGTGAAGGACCCTTTGGAAGCTCCAGTGGTTAGATGTGATTAGCCTCGAGAAGCATCAGAGGAAATGCGCCTCATCTCGCCTGGAGGGCAAAACCTCCTGGATTTTCTCGAGTTGCGGCAGGTGCTCTCAACTTACGACAGGGACCTCAGGGACCCGCTCTGGTGGCCTCAGGAAAGGCCAGAACCCATGCGAGTTCCTCAGGGGCCTCTCGGGATTCCTCTGCCGTCGATCCCGGTGCCTAAGACCTTGTGTGGAGTCGGGGCCGGAACCTGAGGATTCCTCTCCAGTGCTGACATGGATCTTGAGGTACTTCTGGAGTCTCCACAGGGGAGTCAGTCCTCGTCTCGAATGCGGGCATGCACTTGCGCTTTCCTCCAGAGCGGTAGCAGCAGTGTCACGCAGTCCGCCGCGTGGATCAAAGGATCTATGGTTTTCCCTCGAGTCTTTCCCACGAGGCTTTCCCACGAGGCTTTCCCACAGGGCTGTCCCACGTGCACACGTAGTGTGAGTCGATCCTCAGCTTGAACGTCAAGGCAGTGCAGGGAAAAAAGGTTCCTCTGGAATGGACTGACACATCTGGGGGACTCTTGGAATGGTGGCACGACCCTGGAGTTGCTCTCGCCTTTCCTGTGGAGAGTGCCTCCTCTTGTGATGCGACGGGAACGCCGGGAATTCTTTCCCTACGAAACAGGGAAAGGATCCCTCATCTCGAGCAAGGAGGCGGAAA
The DNA here is from genome assembly GCF_042477335.2 of Ovis canadensis. Classification (NCBI taxonomy): domain Eukaryota; kingdom Metazoa; phylum Chordata; class Mammalia; order Artiodactyla; family Bovidae; genus Ovis; species Ovis canadensis. The sequence goes on from NC_091252.1 coordinate 9,799,278, forward strand.
CGGCGCTCCCCTGGATGTATGCGGGACCCTCGTGCTTCCTCTCCAGTGGAGACGGGTATGTTGGGGAACTTCTTGAGTTGCAGCAAGAGTGTGAAGGACCCTTTGGATATTCCAGTGGTTAGATGTGATTAGCCTCCAGAAACCTCAGCGGAAATGGGCCTCATCTCGCCTGGAGGGCAAAACCTCCTGGATTTTCTCGAGTTGCGGCAGGTGCTCTCGACTTACGACGGGGACCTCAGGGACACGCTCTGGTGGCCTGAGGAAAGGCCAGTCCCCATGCGAGTTCCTCGGGGGCCTCTCGGGATTCCTCTCCCATCGATGCCGGGGCCTAAGACCTTGTGTGGAGTTGGGGCCGGAACCTGAGGATTCCTCTCCAGTGCTGACATGGATCTTGTGGTACTTCTGGAGTCTCCCCAGGGGAGTCAGTCCTCGTCTCGAATGAGGGCATGCACTTGCGCTTTCTCCAGAGCGGTAGCCGCAGTGTCACGCAGTCCACCGCGTGGATCAAAGGATATATGGATTTCCCTCGAGTCTTTCCCACGAGGCTTTCCCACGAGGCTTTCCCACAGGGCTGTCCCACGTGCACACGTGGTGGGAGTCGATCCTCGGCTTGAACGTCAAGGCAGTGCAGGGAAAACAGGTTCCTCTGGAATGGACTGACACATCTGGGGGGCTCTTGGAATGGTGGCACGACCCTGGAGTTCCTCTCGCCTTTCCTGTGGAGAGCGCCTCCTCTTGAGATGCGCCGGGAACGCCGGGAATTCTTTCCCTACGAAACAGGGAAAGGATCCCTCATCTCGAGCTAGGAGGCGGAAACGGGGCTCCCCTGGATGTGTGTGGGACCCTCGTGCTTCCTCTCGAGTGGAGACGGGTATGTCGGGGAACTTCTTGAGTTACAGCAAGGGTGTGAAGGACCCTTTGGAAGTTCCAGTGGTTAGATGTGATTAGCCTCGAGAAGCCTCAGCGGAAATGGGCCTCATCTCGCCTGGAGGGCAAAACCTCCTGGATTTTCTCGAGTTGCGGCAGGTGCTCTGGACTTACGACGGGGACCTCAGGGACCCGCTCTGGTGGCCTCAGGAAAGGCCAGTCCCCATGCGAGTTCCTCGGGGGCCTCTCGGGATTCCTCTCCCGTCGATGCCGGGCCTAAGACCTTGTGTGGAGAAGGGGCCGGAACCTGAGGATTCCTCTCCAGTGCTGACATGGATCTTGGGGGTATTTCTGGAGTCTCCCCAGGGGGGTCAGTGCTCGTCTCGAATGCAGGCATGCACTTGCGCTTTCCTCCAGAACGGTAGCAGCAGTGTCACACAGTCCGCCCCGTGGATCAAAGGATCTATGGTATTCCCTCGAGTCTTTCTCACGAGGGTTTCCCACGAGGCTTTCCCACAGGGCTGTCCCACGTGCACACGTGGTGGGAGTCGATCCTCTGCTTGAACGTCAAAGCAGTGCAGGGAAAACAGGTTCCTCTGGAATGGACTGACACATCTGGGGGACTCTTGGAATGGTGGCACGACCCTGGAGTTCCTCTCGCCTTTCCTGTGGAGAGCGCCTCCTCTTGAGATGCGACGGGAACGCCGGGAATTCTTTCCCTACGAAACAGGGAAAGGATCCCTCATCTCGAGCTAGGAGGCGGAAACGGGGCTCCCCTGGATGTGTGCGGGACCCTCGTGCTTCCTCTCGAGTGGAGACGGGTATGTCGGGGAACTTCTTGAGTTGCAGCAAGGGTGTGAAGGACCCTTTGGAAGTTCCAGTGGTTAGATGTGATTAGCCTCGAGAAGCCTCAGCGGAAATGGGCCTCATCTCGCCTGGAGGGCAAAACCTTCTGGATTTTCTCGAGTTGCGGCAGGTGCTCTCGACTTACGACGGGGACCTCAGGGACCCGCTCTGGTGGCCTCAGGAAAGGCCAGTCCCCATGCGAGTCCCTTGGGGGCCTCTCGGGATTCCTCTCCCGTCGATGCCGGGGCCTAAGACCTTGTGTGGAGTCGGGGCCGGAACCTGAGGAATCCTCTCCAGTGCTGACATGGATCTTGGGGTACTTCTGGAGTCTCCCCAGGGGAGTCAGTCCTCGTCTCGAATGCGGGCATGCACTTGCCCTTTCCTCCAGAGCGGTAGCAGCAGTGTCACGCACTCCGCCGCGTGGATCAAAGGATCTATGGTTTTCCCTCGAGTCTTTCCCACGAGGCTTTCCCACGAGGCTTTCCCACAGGGCTGTCCCACGTGCACACGTGGTGGGAGTCGATCCTCGGCTTGAACGTCAAGGCAGTGCAGGGAAAACAGTTTCCTCTGGAATGGACTGACACATCTGGGGGACTCTTGGAATGGTGGCACGACCCTGGAGTTCCTCTCGCCTTTCCTGTGGAGAGCGCCTCCTCTTGAGATGCGACGGGAACGCCGGGAATTCTTTCCCTACGAAACAGGGAAAGGATCCCTCATCTCGAGCTAGGAGGCGGAAACGGGGCTCCCCTGGATGTGTGCGGGACGCACGTGCTTCCTCTCGAGTGGAGACGGGTATGTCGGGGAACTTCTTGAGTTGCAGCAAGGGTGTGAAGGACCCTTTGGAAGTTCCAGTGATTAGACGTGATTAGCCTCGAGAAGCCTCAGCGGAAATGGGCCTCATCTCGCCTGGAGGGCAAAACCTCCTGGATTTTCTCGAGTTGCGGCAGGTGCTCTCGACTTACGATGGGGACCTCAGGGACCCGCTCTGGTGGCCTCAGGAAAGGCCAGTCCCCATGCGAGTACCACGGGGGCCTCTCGGGATTCCTCTCCCGTCGATGCCGGGGCCTAAGACCTTGTGTGGAGTCGGGGCCGGAACCTGAGGATTCCTCTCCAGTGCTGACATGGATCTTGGGGTACTTCTGGAGTCTCCCCAGGGGAGTCAGTCCTCGTCTCGAATGCGGGCATGCACTTGCGCTTTCCTCCAGAGCGGTAGCAGCGGTGTCACGCAGTCCGCCGCGTGGAGCAAAGGATCTATGGTTTTCCCTCGAGTATTTCCCACAAGGCTTTCCCACGAGGCTTTCCCACAGGGCTGTCCCACGTGAACACGTGGTGGGAGTCGATCCTCGGCTTGAACGTCAAGGCAGTGCAGGGAAAACAGGTTCCTCTGGAATGGACTGACACATCTGGGGGACTCTTGGAATGGTGGCACGACCCTGGAGTTCCTCTCGCCTTTCCTGTGGAGAGCGCCTCCTCTTGAGATGCGACGGGAACGCCGGGAATTCTTTCCCTACGAAACAGGTAAAGGATCCCACATCTCGAGCTAGGAGGCAGAAACGGGGCTCCCCTGGATGTGTGCGGGACCGCACGTGCTTCCTCTCGAGTGGAGACGGGTATGTCGGGGAACTTCTTGAGTTGCAGCAAGGGTGTGAAGGACCCTTTGGAAGTTCCAGTGGTTAGATGTGATTGGCCTCGAGAAGCCTCAGCGGAAATGGGCCTCATCTCGCCTGGAGGGCAAAACCTCCTGGATTTTCTCGAGTTGCGGCAGGTGCTCTCGACTTACGACGGGGACCTCAGGGACCCGCTCTAGTGGCCTCAGGAAAGGCCAGTCCCCATGCGAGTTCCTCGGGGGCGTCTCGGGATTCCTCTCCCGTCGATGCCGGGGCCTAAGACCTTGTGTGGAGTCGGGGCCGGAACCTGAGGATTCCTCTCCAGTGCTGACATGGATCTTGGGGTACTTCTGGAGTCTCCCCAGGGGAGTCAGTCTCGTCTCGAATGCGGGCATGCACTTGCGCTTTCCTCCAGAGCGGTAGCAGCAGTGTCACGCAGTCTGCCGCATGGATCAAAGGATCTATGGTTTTCCCTCGAGTCTTTCCCACGAGGCTTTCCCACGAGGCTTTCCCACAGGGCTGTCCCACGTGCACACGTGGTGGGAGTCGATCCTCGGCTTGAACGTCAAGGCAGTGCAGGGAAAACAGGTTCCTCTGGAATGGACTAACACATCTGGGGGACTCTTGGAATGGTGTCTCGACCCTGGAGTTCCTCTCGCCTTTCCTTTGGAGAGCGCCTCCTCTTGAGATGCGACGGGAACGCCGGGAATTCTTTCCCTACGAAACAGGGAAAGGATCCCTCATCTCGAGCTAGGAGGCGGAAACGGGGCTCCCCTGGATGTGTGCGGGACACCACGTGCTTCCTCTCGAGTGGAGACGGGTATGTCGGGGAACTTCTTGAGTTGCAGCAAGGGTGTGAAGGACCCTTTGGAAGTTCCAGTGGTTAGATGTGATTGGCCTCGAGAAGCCTCAGCGGAAATGGGCCTCATCTCGCCTGGAGGGCAAAACCTCCTGGATTTTCTCGAGTTGCGGCAGGTGCTCTCGACTTACGACGGGGACCTCAGGGAACCGCTCTGGTGGCCTCAGGAAAGGCCAGTCCCCATGCGAGTTCCTCGGGGGCGTCTCGGGATTCCTCTCCCGTCGATGCCGGGGCCTAAGACCTTGTGTGGAGTCGGGGCCGGAACCTGAGGATTCCTCTCCAGTGCTGACATGGATCTTGGGGTACTTCTGGAGTCTCCCCAGGGGAGTCCGTCCTCGTCTCGAATGCGGGCATGCACTTGCGCTTTCCTCCAGAGCGGTAGCAGCAGTGTCACGCAGTCTGCCGCGTGGATCAAAGGATCTATGGTTTTCCCTCGAGTCTTTCCCACGAGGCTTTCCTACGAGGCTTTTCCACAGGGCTGTCCCACGTGCACACGTGGTGGGAGTCGATCCTCGGCTTGAACGTCAAGAAAGTGCAGGGAAAACAGGTTCCTATGGAATGGACTGACACAATTGGGGGACTCTTGGAATGGTGGCACAACCCTGGAGTTCCTCTCGCCTTTCCTGTGGAGAGCGCCTCCTCTTGAGATGCGAAGGGAACGCCGGGAATTCTTTCCCTACGAAACAGGGAAAGGATCCCTCATCTCGAGCTAGGAGGCGGAAACGGGGCTCCCCTGGATGTGTGCGGGACACCACGTGCTTCCTCTCGAGTGGAGACGGGTATGTCGGGGAACTTCTTGAGTTGCAGCAAGGGTGTGAAGGACCCTTTGGAAGTTCCAGTGGTTAGACGTGATTGGCCTCGAGAAGCCTCAGCGGAAATGGGCCTCATCTCGCCTGGAGGGCAAAACCTCCTGGATTTTCTCGAGTTGCGGCAGGTGCTCTCGACTTACGACGGGGACCTCAGGGACCCGCTCTGGTGGCCTCAGGAAAGGCCAGTCCCCATGCGAGTTCCTCGGGGGCCTCTCGGGATTCCTCTCCCGTCGATGCCGGGGCCTAAGACCTTGTGTGGAGTCTGGGCCGGAACCTGAGGATACCTCTCCAGTGCTGACATGGATCTTGGGGTACTTCTGGAGTCTCCCCAGGGGAGTCAGTCCTCGTCTCGAATGCGGGCATGCACTTGCGCTTTCCTCCAGAGCGGTAGCAGCAGTGTCAAGCAGTCCGCCGCGTGGATGAAAGGATCTATGGTTTTCCCTCGAGTCTTTCCCACAAGGCTTTCCCACGAGGCTTTCCCACAGGGCTGTCCCACGTGCACACGTGGTGGGAGTCGATCCTCGGCTTGAACGTCAAGGCAGTGCAGGGAAAACAGGTTCCTCTGGAATGGACTGACACATCTGGGGGACTCTTGGAATGGTGGCATAACCCTGGAGTTCCTCTCGCCTTTCCTGTGGAGAGCGCCTCCTCTTAAGATGCGACGGGAACGCCGGGAATTCTTTCCCTACGAAACAGGGAAAGGATCCCTCATCTCGAGCTAGGAGGCGGAAACGGGGCTCCCCTGGATGTGTGCGGGACCAACGTGCTTCCTCTCGAGTTCAGACGGGTATGTCGGGGAACTTCTTGAGTTGCAGCAAGGGTGTGAAGGACACTTTGGAAGTTCCAGTGGTTAGACGTGATTAGCCTCGAGAAGCCTCAGCGGAAATGGGCCTCATCTCGCCTGGAGGGCAAAACCTACTGGATGTTCTCGAGTTGCGGCAGGTGCTCTCGACTTACGACGGGGACCTCAGGGAACCGCTCTGGTGGCCTCAGGAAAGGCCAGTCCCCATGCGAGTTCCTCGGGGGCCTCTCGGGATTCCTCTCCCGTCGATGCCGGGGCCTAAGACCTTGTGTGGAGTCGGGGCCGGAACCTGAGGATTCCTCTCCAGTGCTGACATGGATCTTGAGGTACTTCTGGAGTCTCCCCAGGGGAGTCAGTCCTCGTCTCGAATGCGGGGATGCATTGCGCTTTCCTCCAGAGCGGTAGCAGCAGTGTCACGCAGTCCGCCGCGTGGATCAAAGGATGTTTGGTTTTCCCTCGAGTCTTTCCCACGAGGCTTTCCCACGAGGCTTTCCCACAGGGCTGTCCCACGTGCACACGTGGTGGGAGTCGATCCTCGGCTTGAACGTCAAGGCAGTGCAGGGAAAACAGGTTCCTCTGGGATGGACTGACACATCTGGGGGACTCTTGGAATGGTGTCGCGACCGTGGAGTTCCTCTCGCCTTTCCTGTGGAGAGCGCCTCCTCTTGAGATGCGACGGGAACGCCGGGAATTCTTTCCCTACGAAACAGGGAAAGGATCCCTCATCTCGAGCTAGGAGGCGGAAACGGGGCTCCCCTGGATGTGTGCGGGACCCCACGTGCTTCCTCTCGAGTGGAGACGGGTATGTCGGGGAACTTCTTGAGTTGCAGCAAGGGTGTGAAGGACCCTTTGGAAGTTCCAGTGGTTAGATGTGATTGGCCTCGAGAAGCCTCAGCGGAAATGGGCCTCATCTCGCCTGGAGGGCAAAACCTCCTGGATTTTCTCGAGTTGCGGCAGGTGCTCTCGACTTACGACGGGGTCCTCAGGGAACCGCTCTGGTGGCCTCAGGAAAGGCCAGTCCCCATGCGAGTTCCTCGGGGGCCTCTCGGGATTCCTCTCCCGTCGATGCCGGAGCCTAAGACCTTGTGTGGAGTCGGGGCCGGAACCTGAGGATTCCTCTCCAGTGCTGACATGGATCTTGGGGTACTTCTGGAGTCTCCCCAGGGGACTCAGTCCTCGTCTCGAATGCGGGCATGCATTGCGTTTTCCTCCAGAGCGGTAGCAGCAGTGTCACGCAGTCCGCCGCGTGGATCAAAGGATCTATGCTTTTCCCTCGAGTCTTTCCCACGAGGCTTTCCCACGAGGCTTTCCCACAGGGCTGTCCCACGTGCACACGTGGTGGGAGTTGATCCTCGGCTTGAACTTCAAGGCAGTGCAGGGAAAACAGGTTCCTCTGGAATGGACTGACTCATCTGGGGGACTCTTGGAATGGTGGCACGACCCTGGAGTTCCTCTCGCCTTTCCTGTGGAGAGCGCCTCCTCTTGAGATGCGACGGGAACGCCGGGAATTCTTTCCCTACGAAACAGGGAAAGGATCCCTCATCTCGAGATAGGAGGCGGAAACGGGGCTCCCCTGGATGTGTGCGGGACCCCACGTGCTTCCTCTCGAGTGGAGACGGGTATGTCGGGGAACTTCTTGAGTTGCAGCAAGGGTGTGAAGGACCCTTTGGAAGTTCCAGTGGTTAGACGTGATTAGCCTCGAGAAGCCTCAGCGGAAATGGGCCTCATCTCGCCTGGAGGGCAAAACCTCCTGGATTTTCTCGAGTTGCGGCAGGTGCTCTCGACTTACGACGGGGACCTCAGGGAACCGCTCTGGTGGCCTCAGGAAAGGCCAGACCCCATGCGAGTTCCTCGGGGGTGTCTCGGGATTCCTCTCCCGTCGATGTCGGGGCCTAAGACCTTGTGTGGAGTCGGGGCCGGAACCTGAGGATTCCTCTCCAGTGCTGACATGGATCTTGGGGTACTTCTGGAGTCTCCCCAGGGGAGTCAGTCCTCGTCTCGAATGCGGGCATGCATTGCGCTTTCCTCTAGAGCGGTAGCAGCAGTGTCACGCAGTCCGCCGCGTGGATCAAAGGATCTATGGTTTTCCCTCGAGTCTTTCCCACGAGGCTTTCCCACGAGGCTTTCCCACAGGGCTGTCCCACGTGCACACGTGGTGGGAGTCGATCCTCGGCTTGAACGTCAAGGCAGTGCAGGGAAAACAGGTTCCTCTGGAATGGACTGACACATCTGGGGGACTCTTGGAATGGTGGCACGACCCTGGATTTCCTCTCGCCTTTCCTGTGGAGAGCGCCTCCTCTTGAGATGCGACGGGAACGCCGGGAATTCTTTCCCTACGAAACAGGGAAAGGATCCCTCATCTCGAGCTAGCAGGCGGAAACGGGGCTCCCCTGGATGTGTGCGGGACCCACGTGCTTCCTCTCGAGTGGAGACGGGTATGTCGGGGAATTTCTTGAGTTGCAGCAAGGGTGTGAAGGACCCTTTGGAAGTTCCAGTGGTTAGACGTGATTAGCCTCGAGAAGCCTCAGCGGAAAAGGGCCTCATCTCGCCTGGAGGGCAAAACCTCCTGGATTTTCTCGAGTTGCGGCAGGTGCTCTCGACTTACGACGGGGACCTCAGGGACCCGCTCTGGTGGCCTTAGGAAAGGCCAGTCCCCATGCGAGTTCCTCGGGGGCCTCTCGGGATTCCTCTCCCGTCGATGCCGGGGCCTAAGACCTTGTGTGGAGTCGGGGCCGGAACCTGAGGATTCCTCTCCAGTGCTGACATGGATCCTGGGGGTATTTCTGGAGTCTCCCCAGGGGAGTCAGTGCTCGTCTCGAATGCGGGCATGCACTTGCGCTTTCCTCCAGAGCGGTAGCAGCAATGTCACGCAGTCCGCCGCGTGAATCAAAGGATCTATGGTTTTCCCTCGAGTCTTTCTCACGAGGCTTTCCCACGAGGCTTTCCCACAGGGCTGTCCCACGTGCACACGTGGTGGGAGTCGATCCTCGGCTTGAACGTCAAGGCAGTGCAGGGAAAACAGGTTCCTCTGGAATGGACTGACACATCTGGGGGACTCTTGGAATGGTGGCACGACCCTGGAGTTCCTCTCGCCTTTCTTGTGGAGAGCGCCTCCTCTTGAGATGCGACGGGAACGCCAGGAAATCTTTCCCTACGAAACAGGGAAAGGATCCCTCATCTCGAGCTAGGAGGCGGAAACGGGGCTCCCCTGGATCTGTGCGGGACCCTCGTGCTTCCTCTCGAGTGGAGACGGGTATGTCGGGGAACTTCTTGAGTTGCAGCAAGGGTGTGAAGGACCCTTTGGAAGTTCCAGTGGTTAGATGTGATTAGCCTCGAGAAGCCTCAGCGAAAATGGGCGTCATCTCGCCTGGAGGGCAAAACCTCCTGGATTTTCTCGAGTTGCGGCAGGTGCTCTCGACGTAAGACTTGGACCTCGGGGACCAGCTCTGGTGGCCTCAGGAAAGGCCAGTCCCCATGCGAGTTCCTCGGGGGCCTCTCGGGATTCCTCTCCCGTTGATGCCGGGGCCTAAGACCTTGTGTGGAGTCGGGGCCGGAACCTGAGGATTCCTCTCCAGTGCTGACATGGATCCTGGGATACTTCTGGAGTCTCCCCAGGGGAGTCAGTCATCGTCTCGAATGCGGGCATGCACTTGCGCTTTCCTGCAGAGCGGTAGCAGCAGTGTCACACAGTCCGCCGCGTGGATCAAAGGATCTATGTTTTTCCCTCGAGTCTTTCCCACGAGGCTTTCCTACGAGGCTTTCCCACAGGGCTGTCCCACGTGCACACGTGGTGGGAGTCGATCCTCGGCTTGAACGTCAAGGCAGTGCAGGGAAAGCAGGTTCCTCTGGAATGGACTGACACATCTGGGGGACTCTTGGAATGGTGGCACGACCCTGGAGTTCCTCTCGCCTTACCTGTGGAGAGCGCCTCCTCTTGAGATGCGACGGGAACGCCGGGAATTCTTTCCCTACGAAACAGGGAAAGGATCCCTCATCTCGAGCTAGGAGGCGGAAACGGGGCTCCCCTGGAAGTGTACGGGACCCTCGTGCTTCCTCTCGTGTGGAGACGGGTATGTCGGGGAACTTCTTGAGTTGCAGCAAGGCTGTGAAGGACCCTTTGGAAGTTCCAGTGGTTAGATGTGATTAGCCTCGAGAAGCCTCAGCGGAAATGGGCCTCATCTCGCCTGGAGGGCAAAACCTCCTGGATTTTCTCGAGTTGCGGCAGGTGCTCTCGACGTAAGACAGGGACCTCGGGGACCCGCTCTGGTGGCCTCAGGAAAGGCCATTCCCCATGCGAGTTCCTCGGGGGCCTCTCGGGATTCCTCTCCCGTCGATGCCGGGGCCTAAGACCTCGTGTGGAGTCGGGGCCGGAACCTGAGTATTCCTCTCCAGTGCTGACATGGATCTTGGGGTACTTCTGGAGTCTCCCCAGGGGAGTCAGTCCTCGTCTCGAATGCGGGCATGCACTTTTGCTTTCCTCCGGAGCGGTAGCAGCAGTGTCATGCAGTCCGCCGCGTGGATCAAAGGATCTATGGTTTTCCCTAGAGTCTTTCCCACGAGGCTTTCCCACGAGGCTTTCCCACAGGGCTGTCCCACGTGCACACGTGGTGGGAGTCGATCCTCGGCTTGAACGTCAAGGCAGTGCAGGGTAAACAGGTTCCTCTGTAATGGACTGACACATCTGGGGGACTCTTGGAATGGTGGCACGACCCTGGAGTTCCTCTCGCCTTTCCTGTGGAGAGCGCCTCCTCTTGAGATGCGACGGGAACGCCGGGAATTCTTTCTCTACGAAAGAGGGAAAGGAACCCTCATCCCGAGCTAGGAGGCGGAAACGGGGCTCCCGTGGATGTGTGCGGGACCCTCGTGCTTCCTCTCGAGTGGAGACGGGTATGTCGGGGAACTTCTTGAGTTGCAGCAAGGGTGTGAAGGACCCTTTGGAAGCTCCAGTGGTTAGATGTGATTAGCCTCGAGAAGCATCAGAGGAAATGCGCCTCATCTCGCCTGGAGGGCAAAACCTCCTGGATTTTCTCGAGTTGCGGCAGGTGCTCTCAACTTACGACAGGGACCTCAGGGACCCGCTCTGGTGGCCTCAGGAAAGGCCAGAACCCATGCGAGTTCCTCAGGGGCCTCTCGGGATTCCTCTGCCGTCGATCCCGGTGCCTAAGACCTTGTGTGGAGTCGGGGCCGGAACCTGAGGATTCCTCTCCAGTGCTGACATGGATCTTGAGGTACTTCTGGAGTCTCCACAGGGGAGTCAGTCCTCGTCTCGAATGCGGGCATGCACTTGCGCTTTCCTCCAGAGCGGTAGCAGCAGTGTCACGCAGTCCGCCGCGTGGATCAAAGGATCTATGGTTTTCCCTCGAGTCTTTCCCACGAGGCTTTCCCACGAGGCTTTCCCACAGGGCTGTCCCACGTGCACACGTAGTGGGAGTCGATCCTCAGCTTGAACGTCAAGGCAGTGCAGGGAAAAAAGGTTCCTCTGGAATGGACTGACACATCTGGGGGACTCTTGGAATGGTGGCACGACCCTGGAGTTGCTCTCGCCTTTCCTGTGGAGAGTGCCTCCTCTTGTGATGCGACGGGAACGCCGGGAATTCTTTCCCTACGAAACAGGGAAAGGATCCCTCATCTCGAGCAAGGAGGCGGAAACGGCGCTCCCCTGGATGTATGCGGGACCCTCGTGCTTCCTCTCCAGTGGAGACGGGTATGTTGGGGAACTTCTTGAGTTGCAGCAAGAGTGTGAAGGACCCTTTGGATATTCCAGTGGTTAGATGTGATTAGCCTCCAGAAACCTCAGCGGAAATGGGCCTCATCTCGCCTGGAGGGCAAAACCTCCTGGATTTTCTCGAGTTGCGGCAGGTGCTCTCGACTTACGACGGGGACCTCAGGGACACGCTCTGGTGGCCTGAGGAAAGGCCAGTCCCCATGCGAGTTCCTCGGGGGCCTCTCGGGATTCCTCTCCCATCGATGCCGGGGCCTAAGACCTTGTGTGGAGTTGGGGCCGGAACCTGAGGATTCCTCTCCAGTGCTGACATGGATCTTGTGGTACTTCTGGAGTCTCCCCAGGGGAGTCAGTCCTCGTCTCGAATGAGGGCATGCACTTGCGCTTTCTCCAGAGCGGTAGCCGCAGTGTCACGCAGTCCACCGCGTGGATCAAAGGATATATGGATTTCCCTCGAGTCTTTCCCACGAGGCTTTCCCACGAGGCTTTCCCACAGGGCTGTCCCACGTGCACACGTGGTGGGAGTCGATCCTCGGCTTGAACGTCAAGGCAGTGCAGGGAAAACAGGTTCCTCTGGAATGGACTGACACATCTGGGGGGCTCTTGGAATGGTGGCACGACCCTGGAGTTCCTCTCGCCTTTCCTGTGGAGAGCGCCTCCTCTTGAGATGCGCCGGGAACGCCGGGAATTCTTTCCCTACGAAACAGGGAAAGGATCCCTCATCTCGAGCTAGGAGGCGGAAACGGGGCTCCCCTGGATGTGTGTGGGACCCTCGTGCTTCCTCTCGAGTGGAGACGGGTATGTCGGGGAACTTCTTGAGTTACAGCAAGGGTGTGAAGGACCCTTTGGAAGTTCCAGTGGTTAGATGTGATTAGCCTCGAGAAGCCTCAGCGGAAATGGGCCTCATCTCGCCTGGAGGGCAAAACCTCCTGGATTTTCTCGAGTTGCGGCAGGTGCTCTGGACTTACGACGGGGACCTCAGGGACCCGCTCTGGTGGCCTCAGGAAAGGCCAGTCCCCATGCGAGTTCCTCGGGGGCCTCTCGGGATTCCTCTCCCGTCGATGCCGGGCCTAAGACCTTGTGTGGAGAAGGGGCCGGAACCTTAGGATTCCTCTCCAGTGCTGACATGGATCTTGGGGGTATTTCTGGAGTCTCCCCAGGGGGGTCAGTGCTCGTCTCGAATGCAGGCATGCACTTGCGCTTTCCTCCAGAACGGTAGCAGCAGTGTCACACAGTCCGCCCCGTGGATCAAAGGATCTATGGTATTCCCTCGAGTCTTTCTCACGAGGGTTTCCCACGAGGCTTTCCCACAGGGCTGTCCCACGTGCACACGTGGTGGGAGTCGATCCTCTGCTTGAACGTCAAAGCAGTGCAGGGAAAACAGGTTCCTCTGGAATGGACTGACACATCTGGGGGACTCTTGGAATGGTGGCACGACCCTGGAGTTCCTCTCGCCTTTCCTGTGGAGAGCGCCTCCTCTTGAGATGCGACGGGAACGCCGGGAATTCTTTCCCTACGAAACAGGGAAAGGATCCCTCATCTCGAGCTAGGAGGCGGAAACGGGGCTCCCCTGGATGTGTGCGGGACCCTCGTGCTTCCTCTCGAGTGGAGACGGGTATGTCGGGGAACTTCTTGAGTTGCAGCAAGGGTGTGAAGGACCCTTTGGAAGTTCCAGTGGTTAGATGTGATTAGCCTCGAGAAGCCTCAGCGGAAATGGGCCTCATCTCGCCTGGAGGGCAAAACCTCCTCGATTTTCTCGAGTTGCGGCCGGTGCTCTCGACTTTCGACGGGGACCTCGGGGACCCGCTCTGGTGGTCTCAGGAAAGGCCATTCCCCATGCGAGTTCCTCGGGGGCCTCTCGGGATTCCTCCCCGTCGATGCCGGGGCCTAAGACGTTGTGTGGAATCGGGGCCGGAACCTGAGGATTCCTCTCCAATGCTGACGTGGATCTTGGGGGTACTTCTGGAGTCTCCCCAGGGGAGTCAGTGCTCGTCTCGAATGCGGGCATGCACTTGCGCTTTCCTCCAGAGCGGTAGCAGCATTGTCAATCAGTCCGCCGCGTGGATGAAAGGATCTATGGTTTTCCCTCGAGTCTTTCCCACGAGGCTTTCCCACGAGGCTTTCCCACAGGGCTGTCCCACGTGCACACGTGGTGGGAGTCGATCCTCGGCTTGAACGTCAAGGCAGTGCAGGGAAAACAGGTTCCTCTGGAATGGACTGACACATCTGGGGGACTCTTGGAATGGTGGCACGACCCTGGAGTTCCTCTCGCCTTTCCTGTGGAGAGCGCCTCCTCTTGAGATGCGACGGGAACGCCGGGAATTCTTTCCCTACGAAACAGGGAAAGGATCCCTCATCTCGAGCTAGGAGGCGGAAACGGGGCTCCCCTGGATGTGTGCGGGACCCTCGTGCTTCCTCTCGATTGGAGACGGGTATGTCGGGGAACTTCTTGAGTTGCAGCAAGGGTGTGAAGGACCCTTTGGAAGTTCCAGTGGTTAGATGTGATTAGCCTCGAGAAGCCTCAGCGGAAATGGGCCTCATCTCGCCTGGAGGGCAAAACCTCCTGGATTTTCTCGAGTTGCGGCCGGTGCTCTCGACTTTCGACGGGGACCTCGGGGACCCGCTCTGGTGGTCTCAGGAAAGGCCAGTCCCCATGCGAGTTCCTCGGGGGCCTCTCGGGATTCCTCCCCGTCAATGCCGGGGCCTAAGACGTTGTGTGGAATCGGGGCCGGAACCTGAGGATTCCTCTCCAGTGCTGACGTGGATCTTGGGGGTACTTCTGGAGTCTCCCCAGGGGAGTCAGTGCTCGTCTCGAATGCGGGCATGCACTTGCGCTTTCCTCCAGAGCGGTAGCAGCAGTGTCAAGCAGTCCGCCGCGTGGATGAAAGGATCTATGGTTTTCCCTCGAGTCTTTCCCACGAGGCTTTCCCACGAGGCTTTCCCACAGGGCTGTCCCACGTGCACACGTGGTGGGAGTCGATCCTCGGCTTGAACGTCAAGGCAGTGCAGGGAAAACAGGTTCCTCTGGAATGGACTGACACATCTGGGGGACTCTTGGAATGGTGGCACGACCCTGGAGTTCCTCTCGCCTTTCCTGTGGAGAGCGCCTCCTCTTGAGATGCGACGGGAACGCCGGGAATTCTTTCCCTACGAAACAGGGAAAGGATCCCTCATCTCGAGCTAGGAGGCGGAAACGGGGCTCCCCTGGATGTGTGCGGGACCCTCGTGCTTCCTCTCGATTGGAGGCGGGTATGTCGGGGAACTTCTTGAGTTGCAGCAAGGGTGTGAAGGACCCTTTGGAAGTTCCAGTGGTTAGATGTGATTAGCCTGGAGAAGCCTCAGCGAAAATGGGCCTCATCTCGCCTGGAGGGCAAAACCTCCTGGATTTTCTCGAGTTGCGGCAGGTGCTCTCGACGTAAGACTTGGACCTCGGGGACCCGCTCTGGTGGCCTCAGGAAAGGCCAGTCCCCATGCGAGTTCCTCGGGGGCCTCTCGGGGTTCCTCTCCCGTCGATGCCGGGGCCTAAGACCTTGTGTGGAGTCGGGGCCGGAACCTGAGGATTCCTCTCCAGTGCTGACATGGATCTTGGGATACTTCTGGAGTCTCCCCAGGGGAGTCAGTCATCGTCTCTAATGCGGGCATGCACTTGCGCTTTCCTGCAGAGCGGTAGCAGCAGTGTCACACAGTCCGCCGCTTGGATCAAAGGATCTATGGGTTTCCCTCGAGTCTTTCCCACGAGGCTTTCCCACGAGGCTTTCCCACAGGGCTATCCTACGTGCTCACGTGGTGTGAGTCGATCCTCCGCTTGAACGTCGAGGCAGTGCAGGGAAAAAAGTTTCCTCTGGAATGGGCTGACACATCTGGGGGACTCGTGGAATGGTGGCACGACCCTGGAGTTCCTCTCGCCTTTCCTGTGGAGAGCGCCTCCTCTTGAGATGCGACGGGAACGCCGGGAATTCTTTACCTACGAAACTGGGAAAGGATCCATCATCTCGAGCTAAGAGGCGGAAACGGGGCTCCCCTTGGTGTGTGCGGGACCCTCGTGCTTCCTCTCGAGTGGAGACGGGTATGTCGGGGAACTTTTTGAGTTGCAGCAAGGGTGTGAAGGACCCTTTGGAAGTTCCAGTGGTTAGATGTGATTAGCCTCGAGAAGCCTCAGCGGAAATGGGCCTCATCTCGCCTGGAGGGCAAAACTCCTGGATTTTCTCGAGTTGCGGCAGGTGCTCTCGACTTACGACGGGGACCTCAGGGACCCGCTCTGGTGGCCTCAGGAAAGGCCAGTCCCCATGCAAGTTCCTCGGGGGCCTCTCGGGATTCCTCTCCGTCGATGCCCCGGCCTAAGACCTTGTGTGGAGTCGGGGCCGGAACCTGAGGATTCCTCTCCAGTGCGGACATGGATCTTGGGGTACTTCTGGAGTCTCCCCAGGGGAGTCAGTGCTCGTCTCGAATGCGGGCATGCACTTGCGCTTTCCTCCAGAGCGGTAGCAGCAGTGTCACACATTCCGCCGCGTGGATCAAAGGATCTATGGTTTTCCCTCGAGTCTTTCCCACGAGGCTTTCCCACGAGGCTTTCCCACAGGGCTGTCCCACGTGCACACGTGGTGGGAGTCGATCCTCGGCTTGAACGTCAAGGCAGTGCAGGGAAAACAGGTTCCTCTGGAATGGACTGACACATCAGGGGGACTCTTGGAATGGTAGCACGACCCTGGAGTTCCTCTCGCCTTTCCTGTGGAGAGCACCTCCTCTTGAGATGCGACGGGAACGCAGGGAATTCTTTCCCTACGAAACAGGGAAAGGATCCCTCATCTCGAGCTAGGAGGCGGAAACGGGGCTCCCCTGGATATGTGCGGGACACTCGTGCTTCCTCTCGAGTGGAGATGGGTATGTCGGGGAACTTCTTGAGTTGCAGCAAGGGTGTGAAGGACCCTTTGGAAGCTCCAGTGGTTAGATGTGATTAGCCTCGAGAAGCCTAAGCGGAAATGGGCCTCATCACGCCTGGAGGGCAAAACCTCCTCGATTTTCTCGAGTTGCGGCAGGTGCTCTCGACTTACGACGGGGCCCTCAGGGACCCGCTCTGGTGGCCTCAGGAAAGGCCAGTCCCCATGCGAGTTCCTCGGGGGCCTCTCGGGATTCCTCTCCGGTCGATGCCGGGGCCTAAGACCTTGTGAGGAGTCGGGGCCGGAACCTGAGGATTCCTCTCCAGTGCGGACATGGATCTTGGGGTACTTCTGGAGTCTCCCCAGGGGAGTCAGTGCTCGTCTCGAATGCGGGCATGCACTTGCGCTTTCCTCCGGAGCGGTAGCAGCAGTGTCACGCAGTCCGCCGCGTGGGTCAAAGGATCTATGGTTTTCCCTCGAGTCTTTCCCACGAGGCTTTCCCACGAGGCTTTCCCACAGGGCTGTCCCACGTGCACACGTGGTGGGAGTCGATCCTCGGCTTGAACGTCAAGGCAGTGCAGAGAAAACAGTTTCCTCTGGAATGGACTGACACATCTGGGGGACGCTTGGAATGGTGGCACGACCCTGGAGTTCCTCTCGCCTTTCCTGTGGAGAGCGCCTCCTCTTGAGATGCGACGGGAACGCAGGGAATTCTTTCCCTACGGAACAGGGAAATGATCCCTCATCTCGAGCTAGGAGGCAGAAACGGGGCTCCCCTGGATGTGTGTGGGACCCTCGTGCTTCCTCTCGAGTGGAGACGGGTATGTCGGGGAACTTCTTGAGTTGCAGCAAGGGTGTGAAGGACCCTTTGGAAGTTCCAGGGATTAGATGTGATTAGCCTCGAGAAGCCTCAGCGGAAATGGGCCTCATCTCGCCTGGAGGGCAAAACCTCCTGGGTTTTCTCGAGTTGCGGCAGGTGCTCTCGACTTACGACGGGGACCTCAGGGACACGCTCTGGTGGCCTCAGGAAAGGCCAGTCCCCATGCAAGTTCCTCGGGGGCCTCTCGGGATCCCTCTCCCGTCGATGCCGGGGCCTAAGACCTTGTGTGGAGTCGCGGCCGGAACATGAGGATTCCTCTCCAGTGCTGATATGGATCTTGGGGTACTTCTGGAGTCTCCCCAGAGGAGTCAGTCCTCGTCTCGAATGCGGGCATGCACTTGCGCTTTCCTCCAGAGCGGTAGCAGCAGTGTCACGCAGTCCGCCGCGTGGATCAAAGGATCTATGGTTTTCCCTCGAGTCTTACCCAGGAGGCTTTCCCACGAGGCTTTCCCACAGGGCTGTCCCACGTGCACACGTGGTGGGAGTCGATCCTCGGCTTGAACGTCAAGGCAGTGCAGGGAAAACAGGTTCCTCTGGAATGGACTGACACATCTGGGGGACTCTTGGAATGGTGGCACGACCCTGGAGTTCCTCTCGCCTTTCCTGTGGAAAGCGCCTCCTCTTGAGATGCGACGTGAACGCCGGGAATTATTTCTCTACGAAAGAGGGAAAGGAACCCTCATCTCGAGCTAGGAGGCGGAAACGGGGCTCCCCTGGATGTGTGCGGGACCCTCTTGCTTCCTCTCGAGTGGAGACGGGTATGTCGGGGAACTTCTTGAGTTGCAGCAAGGGTGTGAAGGACCCTTTGGACGTTCCAGTGGTTAGATGTGATTAGCCTGGAGAAGCCTCAGCGGAAATGGGTCTCATCTCGCCTGGAGGGCAAAACCTCCTGGATTTTCTCGAGTTGCGGCAGGTGCTCTCGACGTAAGACGGGGACCTCGGGGAACCGCTCTGGTGGCCTCAGGAAAGGCCAGTCCCCATGCGAGTTCCTCGGGGGCCTCTCGGGATTCCTCTCCTGTCGATGCCGGGTCCTAAGACCTTGTGTGGAGTCGGGGCCGGAACCTGAGGATTCCTCTCCAGTGCTGACATGGATCTTGGGGTACTTCTGGAGTCTCCCCAGGGGAGTCAGTCCTCGTCTCGAATGCGGGCATGCACTTGCGCTTTCCTCCAGAGCGGAAGCAGCAGTGTCACGCAGTCCGCCGGGTGGATCAAACGATCTATGGTTTTCCCTCGAGTCTTTCCCACGAGGCTTTCCCACGAGGCTTTCCCACAGGGCTGTCCCACGTGCACACGTGGTGGGAGTCGATCCTCGGCTTGAACGTCAAGGCAGTGCAGGGAAAACAGGTTCCTCTGGAATTGACTGACACATCTGGGGGACTCTTGGAATGGTGGCACGACCCTGGAGTTCCTCTCGCCTTTCCTGTGGAGAGCGCATCCTCTTGAGATGCGACGGGAACGCCGGGAATTCTTTCCCTAGGAAACAGGAAAAGGATCCCTCATCTCGAGCTAGGAGGCGGAAACGGGGCTCCCCTGGATGTGTGCGGGACCCTCGTGCTTCCTCTCGAGTGGAGACGGGTATGTCGGGGAACTTCTTGAGTTGCAGCAAGGGTGTGAAGGACCCTTTGGAAGTTCCAGTGGTTAGATGTGATTAGCCTCGAGAAGCCTCAGCGGAAATGGGCCTCATCTCGCCTGGAGGGCAATACCTCCTGGATTTTCTCGAGTTGCGGCAGGTGCTCTCGACTTACGGCGGGAACCTCAGGGACCCGCTCTGCTGGCCTCAGGAAAGGCCAGTCCCCATGCGAGTTCCTCGGGGGCCTCTCGGGATTCCTCTCCCGTTGATGCCGGGGCCTAAGACCTTGTGTGGAGTCGGGGCTGGAACCTGAGGATTCCTCTCCAGTGCTGACATGGATCTTGGGGTCCTTCTGGAGTCTCCCCAGGGGAGTCAGTGCTCGTCTCGAATGCGGGCATGCACTTGCGCTTTCCTCCGGAGCGGTAGCAGCAGTGTCACACATTCCGCCGCGTGGATCAAAGGATCTATGGTTTTCCCTCGAGTCTTTCCCACGAGGCTTTCCCACGAGGCTTTCCCACAGGGCTGTCCCACGTGCACACGTGGTGGTAGTGGATCCTCGGTTTGAACGTCAAGGCAGTGCAGGGAAAACATGTTCCTCTGGAATGGACTGACACATCTGGTTGACTCTTGGAATGGTGGCACGACCCTGGAGTTCCTCTCGCCTTTCCTGTGGAGAGCACCTCCTCTTGAGATGCCACGGGAACGCCGGGAATTCTTTCCCTACGAAACAGGGAAAGGATCCCTCTTCACGAGCTAGGAGGCGGAAACGGGGCTCCCCCGGATGTGTGCGGGACCCTCGTGCATCCTCTCGAGTGGAGACGGGTATGTCGGGGAACTTCTTGAGTTGCAGCAAGGGTGTGAAGGACCCTTTGGAAGTTCCAGTGGTTAGATGTGATTAGCCTCGAGAAGCCTCGGCGGAAATGGGCCTCATTACGCCTGGAGGGCAAAACCTCCTGGATTTTTTCGAGTTGCGGCAGGTGCTCTCGACTTACGACGGGGACCTCAGGGACCCGCTCTGCTGGCCTCAGGAAAGGCCAGTCCCCATGCGAGTTCCTCGGGGGCCTCTCGGGATTCCTCTCCCGTCGATGCCGGGGCCTAAGACCTTGTGTGGAGTCGGGGCCGGAACCTGAGGATTCCTCTCCAGTGCGGACATGGATCTTAGGGTACTTCTGGAGTCTCCCCAGGGGAGTCAGTGCTCGTTTCGAATGCGGGCATGCACTTGCGCTTTCCTCCAGAGCGGTAGCAGCAGAGTCACGCAGTCCGCCGAGTGGATCAAAGGATCTATGTTTTTCCCTCGAGTCTTTCCCACGTTGCTTTCCGACGAGGCTTTCCCACAGACGGCCCCACGTGCACACGTGGTGGGAGTCGATCCTCGGCTTGAACGTCAAGGCAGTGCAGGGAAAACAGGTTCCTCTGGAATGGACTGACACATCTGGGGGACTCTTGGAATGGTGGCACGACCCTGGAGTTCCTCTTGCCTTTCCTGTGGAGAGCGCCTCCTCTTGAGATGCGACGGGAACGCCGGGAATTCTTTCCCTACGAAACAGGGAAAGGATCCCTCATCTCGAGCTAGGTGGCGGAAACGGGGCTCCACTGGATGTGTGCGGGACCCCACGTACTTCCTCTCGATGGAGACGGGTATGTCGGGGAACTTCTTGAGTTGCAGCAAGGGTGTGAAGGACCCTTTGGAAGTTCCCGTGGTTAGATGTGATTAGCCTCGAGAAGCCTCAGTGGAAAAGGGCCTCATCTCGCCTGGAGGGCAAAACCTCCTGGATTTTCTCGAGTTGCGGCAGGTGCTCTCGACTTACGACGGGGACCTCAGGGACCCGCTCTGGTGGCCTCAGGAAAGGCCAGTCCCCATGCGTGTTCCTCGGGGGCCTCTCGGGATTCCTCTCCCGTCGATGCCGGGGCCTAAGACCTTGTGTGGAGTCGGGGCCGGAACCTGAGGATTCCTCTCCAGTGATGACATGGATCTTGGGGTACTTCTGGAGTCTCCCCAGGGGAGTCAGTGCTCGTCTCGAATGCGGGTATGCACTTGCGCTTTCCTCCAGAGCGGTAGCAGCAGTGTCACGCAGTCCGCCCTGTGGATCAAAGGATCTATGGTTTTCCCTCGAGTCTTTCCCAAGAGGCTTTCCGACGAGGCTTTCCCACAGGGCGGTCCCACGTGCACACGTGGTGGGAGTCGATCCTCGGCTTGAACGTCAAGGCAGTGCAGGGAAAACAGGTTCCTCTGGAATGGACTGACACATCTGGGGGACTCTTGGAATGGTGGCACGACCCTGGAGTTCCTCTCGCCTTTCCTGTGGAGAGCGCCTCCTGTTGAGATGCGACGGGAACGCCGGGAATTCTTTCCCTACGAAACAGGGAAAGGATCCCTCATCTCGAGCTAGGTGGCGGAAACGGGGCTCCACTGGATGTGTGCGGGACCCCACGTACTTCCTCTCGAGTGGAGACGGGTATGTCGGGGAACTTCTTGAGTTGCAGCAAGGGTGTGAAGGACCCTTTGGAAGTTCCCGTGGTTAGATGTGATTAGCCTCGAGAAGCCTCAGTGGAAAAGGGCCTCATCTCGCCTGGAGGGCAAAACCTCCTGGATTTTCTCGAGTTGCGGCAGGTGCTCTCGACTTACGACGGGGACCTCAGGGACCCGCTCTGGTGGCCTCAGGAAAGGCCAGTCCCCATGCGTGTTCCTCGGGGGCCTCTCGGGATTCCTTTCCCGTTGATGCCGGGGCCTAAGACCTTGTGTGGAGTCGGGGCCGGAACCTGAGGATTCCTCTCCAGTGATGACATGGATCTTGGGGTACTTCTGGAGTCTCCCCAGGGGAGTCAGTGCTCGTCTCGAATGCGGGTATGCACTTGCGCTTTCCTCCAGAGCGGTAGCAGCAGTGTCACGCAGTCCGCCCTGTGGATCAAAGGATCTATGGTTTTCCCTCGAGTCTTTCCCAAGAGGCTTTCCGACGAGGCTTTCCCACAGGGCGGTCCCACGTGCACACGTGGTGGGAGTCGATCCTCGGCTTGAACGTCAAGGCAGTGCAGGGAAAACAGGTTCCTCTGGAATGGACTGACACATCTGGGGGACTCTTGGAATGGTGGCACGACCCTGGAGTTCCTCTCGCCTTTCCTGTGGACAGCGCCTCCTCTTGAGATGCGACGGGAACGCCGGGAATTCTTTCCCTACGAAACAGGGAAAGGATCCCTCATCTCGAGCTAGGAGGCGGAAACGGGGCTCCCCTGGATGTGTGCGGGACCCTCGTGCTTCCTCTCGAGTGGTGACGGGTATGTCGGGGAACTTCTTGAGTTGCAGCAAGGGTGTGAAAGACCCTTTGGAAGGTCCCGTGGTTAGATGTGATTAGCCTCGAGAAGCCTCAGCGGAAATGGGCCTCATCTCGCCTGGAGGGCAAAACCTACCGGATTTTCTCGAGTTGCGGCAGGTGCTCTCGACTTACGACGGGGACCTCAGGGACCCGCTCTGGTGGCCTCAGGAAAGGCCAGTCCCCATGCGAGTTCCTCGGGGGCCTCTCGGGATTCCTCTCCCGTCAATGCCGGGGCCTAAGCCCTTGTGTGGAGTCGGGGCCGGAACCTGAGGATTCCTCTCCAGTGCTGACATGGATCTTGTGGTACTTCTGGAGTCTCCCCAGGGGAGTCAGTGCTCGTCTCGAATGCGGGCATGCACTTGCGCTTTCCTCCAGAGCGGTAGCAGCAGTGTCACGCAGTCCGCCGCGTGGATCAAAGGATCTATGGCTTTCCCTCGAGTCTTTCCCACGAGGCTTTCCGACGAGGCTTTCCCACAGGGCTATCCCACGTGCACACGTGGTGGGAGTCGATCCTCGGCTTGAACGTCAAGGCAGTGCAGGGAAAACAGGTTCCTCTGGAATGGACTGACACATCTGGGGGACTCTTGGAATGGTGGCACGACCCTGGAGTTCCTCTCGCCTTTCCTGTGGAGAGCGCCTCCTCTTGAGATGCGACGGGAACGCCGGGAATTCTTTCCCTACGAAACAGGGAAAGGATCCCTCATCTCGAGCTAGGAGGCGGAAACGGGGCTCCCCTGGATGTGTGCGGGACCCCACGTGCTTCCTCTCGAGTGGAGACGGGTATGTCGGGGAACATCTTGAGTTGCAGCAAGGGTGTGAAGGACCCTTTGGAAGTTCCAGTGGTTAGATGTGATTAACCTCGAGAAGCCTCAGCGGAAATGGGCCTCATCTCGCCTGGAGGGCAAAACCTCCTGGATTTTCTCGAGTTGCGGCAGGTGCTCTCGACTTACGACGGGGACCTCAGGGACCCGCTCTGGTGGCCTCAGGAAAGGCCAGTCCCCATGCGAGTTCCTCGGGGGCCTCTCGGGATTCCTCTCCCGTCGATGCCGGGGCCTAAGACCTTGTGTGGAGTCGGGGCCGGAACCTGAGGATTCCTCTCCAGTGCTGACATGGATCTTGGGGTACTTCTGGAGTCTCCCCAGGGGAGTCAGTGCTCGTCACGAATGCGGGCATGCACTTGCGCTTTCCTCCAGAGCGGTAGCAGCAGTGTCACGCAGTCCGCCGCGTGGATCAAAGGATCTATGGTTTTCCCTCGAGTCTTTCCCACGAGGCTTTCCCACGAGGCTTTCCCACAGGGCTGTCCCACGTGCACACGTGGTGGGAGTCGATCCTCGGCTTGAACGTCAAGGCAGTGCAGGGAAAACAGGTTCCTCTGGAATGGACTGACACATCTGGGGGACTCTTGGAATGGTGGCACGACCCTGGAGTTCCTCTCGCCTTTCCTGTGGAGAGCGCCTCCTCTTGAGATGCGACGGGAATCCCGGGAATTCTTTCCCTATGAAAGAGAGAGAGGATCCCTCATCTCGAGCTAGGAGGCGGAAACGGGGCTCCCCTGGATGTGTGCGGGACCCTCGTGCTTCCTCTCGAGTGGAGACAGGTATGTCGGGAACGTCTTGAGTTGCAGCAAGGGTGTGAAGGACCCTTTGGAAGTTCCAGTGGTTAGATGTGATTAGCCTCGAGAAGCCTCAGCGGAAATGGGCCTCATCTCGCCTGGAGGGCAAAACCTCCTGGATTTTCTCGAGTTGCGGCAGGTGCTCTCGCCTTACCACGGGGACCTCAGGACCCGCTCTGGTGGCCTCAGGAAAGGCCAGTCCCCATGCGAGTTCCTCGGGGGCCTCTCGGGATTCCTCTCCCGTCGATGCCGGGGCCTAAGACCTTGTGTGGAGTCGGGGCCGGAACCTGAGGATTCATCTCCAGTGCTGACATGGATCTTGGGGTACTTCTGGAGTCTCCCCAGGGGAGTCAGTCCTCGTCTCGAATGCGGGCATGCACTTGCACTTTCCTACAGAGCGGTAGCAGCAGTGTCACACAGTCCGCCGCGTGGTCAAATGATATATGGTTTTCCCTCGAGTCTTTCCCACGAGGCTTTCCCACGAGGCTTTCCCACAGGGCTGTCCAACGTGCACACGTGGTGGGAGCAGATACTCGGCTTGAATGTCAAGGCAGTGCAGGGGAAACAAGTTCCTCTGGAATGGACTGACACATCTGGGGGACTCTTGGAATGGTGGCACGACCCTGGAGTTCCTCTCGCCTTTCCTGTGGAGAGCGCCTCCTCTTTAGATGCGATGGGAACGCCGGGAATTCTTTCCCTACGAAACAGGGAAAGGATCCCTCATAGCGAGCTAGGAGGCGGAAACGGGGCGCCCCTGGATGTGTGCGGGACCCTCGTGCTTCCTCTCGAGTGGAGACGGGTATGTCGGGGAACTTCTTGAGTTGCAGCAAGGGTGTGAAGGACCCTTTGGAAGTTCCAGTGGTTAGATGTGATTAGCCTTGAGAAGCCTCAGCGGAAATGGGCCTCATCTCGCCTTGAGGGCAAAACCTCCTGGATTTTCTCGAGTTGCGGCAGGTGCTCTCGACTTTCGATGGGGACATCCGGGACCCGCTCTGGTGGCCTCAGGAAAGGCCAGTCCCCATGCGAGTTCCACGGGGGCCTCTCGGGATTCCTCTCCCGTCGATGCCGGGGCCTAAGACCTTGTGTGGAGTCGGGGCCGGAACCTGAGGATTCCTCTCCAGTGCTGACATGGATCTTGGGGTACTTCTGGAGTCTCCCCAGGGGAGTCAGTCCTCGTCTCGAATGCGGGCATGCACTTGTGCTTTTCTCCAGAGCGGTAGCAGCAGTGTCACGCAGTCCGCCGCGTGGATCAAAGGATCTATGGTTTTCCCTCGAGTCTTTCCCACGAGGATTTCCGACGAGGCTTTCCCACAGGGCGGTCCCACGTGCACACGTGGTGGGAGTCGATCCTCTGCTTGAACGTCAAGGCAGTGCAGGGAAAACAGGTTCCTCTGGAATGGACTGACACATCTGGGGGACTCTTGGAATGGTGGCACGACCCTGGAGTTCCTCTCGCCTTTCCTGTGGAGAGCGCCTCCTCTTGAGATGCGACGGGAACCCCGGGAATTCTTTCCCTATGAAACAGAGAGAAGATCCCTCATCTCGAGCTAGGAGGCGGAAACGGGGATCCCCTGGATGTGTGCGGGACCCTCGTGCTTCCTCTCGAGTGGAGACGGGTATGTCGGGGAACTTCTTGAGTTGCAGCAAGGGTGTGAAGGACCCTTTGGAAGTTCCAGTGGTTAGATGTGATTAGCCTCGAGAAGCCTCAGCGGAAATGGGCCTCATCTCGCCTGGAGGGCAAAACCTCCTGGATTTTCTCGAGTTGCGGCAGGTGCTCTCGACTTACGACGGGGACCTCAGGGACCCGCTCTGGTGGCCTCAGGAAAGGCCAGTCCCCATGCGAGGTCCTCGGGGGCCTCTCGGGATTCCTCTCCCGTCGATGCCGGGGCCTAAGCCCTTGTGTGGAGTCGGGGCCGGAACCTGAGGATTCCTCTCCAGTGCTGACATGGATCTTGGGGTACTTCTGGAGTCTCCCCAGGGGAGTAAGTGCTCGTCTCGAATGCGGGCATGCACTTGCGCTTTCCTCCAGAGCGGTAGCAGCAGTGTCACGCAGTCCGCCCTGTGGATCAAAGGATCTATGGATTTCCCTCGAGTCTTTCCCACGAGGCTTTCCCACAGGGCTGTCCCACGTGCACACGTGTTGGGAGTCGATCCTCGGCTTGAACGTCAAGGCAGTGCAGGGAAAACAGTTTCCTCTGGAATGGACTGACACTTCTGGGGGACTCTTGGAATGGTGGCACGACCCTGGAATTCCTTTCGCCTTTCCTGTGGAGAGCGCCTCCTCTTGAGATTCGACGGGAACGCCGGGAATTCTTTCCCTACGAAACAGGGAAAGGATCCCTCATCTCGAGCTAGGAGGCGGAAACGGGGCTCCCCTGGATGTGTGCGGGACCCTCGTGCTTCCTCTCGAGTGGAGACGGGTATGTAGGGGAACTTCTTGAGTTGCAGCAAGGGTGTGAAGGACCCTTTGGAAGTTCCAATGGTTAGATGTGATTAGCCTCGAGAAGCCTCAGCGGAAATGGGCCTCATCTCGCCTGGAGGGCAAAACCTACCGGATTTTCTCGAGTTGCGGCAGGTGCTCTCGACTTACGACGGGGACCTCAGGGACCCGCTCTGGTGGCCTCAGGAAAGGCCAGTCCCCATGCGAGTTCCTCGGGGGCCTCTCGGGATTCCTCTCCCGTCGATGCCGGGGCCTAAGACCTTGTGTGGAGTCGGGGCCGGAACCCGAGGATTCCTCTCCAGTGCTGACATGGATCTTGGGGTACTTCTGGAGTCTCCCCAGGGGAGTCAGTGCTCGTCTCGAATGCGGGCATGCACTTGCGCTTTCCTCCAGAGCGGTAGCAGCAGTGTCACGCAGTCCGCCGAGTGGATCAAAGGATCTATGTTTTTCCCTCGAGTCTTTCCCACGAGGCTTTCCGACGAGGCTTTCCCACAGACGGCCCCACGTGCACACGTGGTGGGAGTCGATCCTCGGCTTGAACGTCAAGGCAGTGCAGGGAAAACAGGTTCCTCTGGAATGGACTGACACATCTGGGGGACTCTTGGAATGGTGGCACGACCCTGGAGTTCCTCTTGCCTTTCCTGTGGAGAGCGCCTCCTCTTGAGATGCGACGGGAACGCCGGGAATTCTTTCCCTACGAAACAGGGAAAGGATCCCTCATCTCGAGCTAGGTGGCGGAAACGGGGCTCCACTGGATGTGTGCGGGACCCCACGTACTTCCTCTCGATGGAGACGGGTATGTCGGGGAACTTCTTGAGTTGCAGCAAGGGTGTGAAGGACCCTTTGGAAGTTCCCGTGGTTAGATGTGATTAGCCTCGAGAAGCCTCAGTGGAAAAGGGCCTCATCTCGCCTGGAGGGCAAAACCTCCTGGATTTTCTCGAGTTGCGGCAGGTGCTCTCGACTTACGACGGGGACCTCAGGGACCCGCTCTGGTGGCCTCAGGAAAGGCCAGTCCCCATGCGTGTTCCTCGGGGGCCTCTCGGGATTCCTCTCCCGTCGATGCCGGGGCCTAAGACCTTGTGTGGAGTCGGGGCCGGAACCTGAGGATTCCTCTCCAGTGATGACATGGATCTTGGGGTACTTCTGGAGTCTCCCCAGGGGAGTCAGTGCTCGTCTCGAATGCGGGTATGCACTTGCGCTTTCCTCCAGAGCGGTAGCAGCAGTGTCACGCAGTCCGCCCTGTGGATCAAAGGATCTATGGTTTTCCCTCTAGTCTTTCCCAAGAGGCTTTCCGACGAGGCTTTCCCACAGGGCGGTCCCACGTGCACACGTGGTGGGAGTCGATCCTCGGCTTGAACGTCAAGGCAGTGCAGGGAAAACAGGTTCCTCTGGAATGGACTGACACATCTGGGGGACTCTTGGAATGGTGGCACGACCCTGGAGTTCCTCTCGCCTTTCCTGTGGAGAGCGCCTCCTCTTGAGATGCGACGGGAACGCCGGGAATTCTTTCCCTACGAAACAGGGAAAGGATCCCTCATCTCGAGCTAGGAGGCGGAAACGGGGCTCCCCTGGATGTGTGCGGGACCCTCGTGCTTCCTCTCGAGTGCTGACGGGTATGTCGGGGAACTTCTTGAGTTGCAGCAAGGGTGTGAAGGACCCTTTGGAAGTTCCCGTGGTTAGATGTGATTAGCCTCGAGAAGCCTCAGCGGAAATGGGCCTCATCTCGCCTGGAGGGCAAAACCTCCTGGATTTTCTCGAGTTGCGGCAGGTGCTCTCGACTTACGACGGGGACCTCAGGGACCCGCTCTGGTGGCCTCAGGAAAGGCCAGTCCCCATGCGAGTTCCTCGGGGGCCTCTCGGGATTCCTCTCCCGTCAATGCCGGGGCCTAAGCCCTTGTGTGGAGTCGGGGCCGGAACCTGAGGATTCCTCTCCAGTGCTGACATGGATCTTGTGGTACTTCTGGAGTCTCCCCAGGGGAGTCAGTGCTCGTCTCGAATGCGGGCATGCACTTGCGCTTTCCTCCAGAGCGGTAGCAGCAGTGTCACGCAGTCCGCCGCGTGGATCAAAGGATCTATGGCTTTCCCTCGAGTCTTTCCCACGAGGCTTTCCGACGAGGCTTTCCCACAGGGCTATCCCACGTGCACACGTGGTGGGAGTCGATCCTCGGCTTGAACGTCAAGGCAGTGCAGGGAAAACAGGTTCCTCTGGAATGGACTGACACATCTGGGGGACTCTTGGAATGGTGGCACGACCCTGGAGTTCCTCTTGCCTTTCCTGTGGAGAGCGCCTCCTCTTGAGATGCGACGGGAACGCCGGGAATTCTTTCCCTACGAAACAGGGAAAGGATCCCTCATCTCGAGCTAGGTGGCGGAAACGGGGCTCCACTGGATGTGTGCGGGACCCCACGTACTTCCTCTCGATGGAGACGGGTATGTCGGGGAACTTCTTGAGTTGCAGCAAGGGTGTGAAGGACCCTTTGGAAGTTCCCGTGGTTAGATGTGATTAGCCTCGAGAAGCCTCAGTGGAAAAGGGCCTCATCTCGCCTGGAGGGCAAAACCTCCTGGATTTTCTCGAGTTGCGGCAGGTGCTCTCGACTTACGACGGGGACCTCAGGGACCCGCTCTGGTGGCCTCAGGAAAGGCCAGTCCCCATGCGTGTTCCTCGGGGGCCTCTCGGGATTCCTCTCCCGTCGATGCCGTTGCCTAAGACCTTGTGTGGAGTCGGGGCCGGAACCTGAGGATTCCTCTCCAGTGATGACATGGATCTTGGGGTACTTCTGGAGTCTCCCCAGGGGAGTCAGTGCTCGTCTCGAATGCGGGTATGCACTTGCGCTTTCCTCCAGAGCGGTAGCAGCAGTGTCACGCAGTCCGCCCTGTGGATCAAAGGATCTATGGTTTTCCCTCGAGTCTTTCCCAAGAGGCTTTCCGACGAGGCTTTCCCACAGGGCGGTCCCACGTGCACACGTGGTGGGAGTCGATCCTCGGCTTGAACGTCAAGGCAGTGCAGGGAAAACAGGTTCCTCTGGAATGGACTGACACATCTGGGGGACTCTTGGAATGGTGGCACGACCCTGGAGTTCCTCTCGCCTTTCCTGTGGAGAGCGCCTCCTCTTGAGATGCGACGGGAACGCCGGGAATTCTTTCCCTACGAAACAGGGAAAGGATCCCTCATCTCGAGCTAGGAGGCGGAAACGGGGCTCCCCTGGATGTGTGCGGGACCCTCGTGCTTCCTCTCGAGTGGTGACGGGTATGTCGGGGAACTTCTTGAGTTGCAGCAAGGGTGTGAAGGACCCTTTGGAAGTTCCCGTGGTTAGATGTGATTAGCCTCGAGAAGCCTCAGCGGAAATGGGCCTCATCTCGCCTGGAGGGCAAAACCTCCTGGATTTTCTCGAGTTGCGGCAGGTGCTCTCGACTTACGACGGGGACCTCAGGGACCCGCTCTGGTGGCCTCAGGAAAGGCCAGTCCCCATGCGAGTTCCTCGGGGGCCTCTCGGGATTCCTCTCCCGTCAATGCCGGGGCCTAAGCCCTTGTGTGGAGTCGGGGCCGGAACCTGAGGATTCCTCTCCAGTGCTGACATGGATCTTGTGGTACTTCTGGAGTCTCCCCAGGGGAGTCAGTGCTCGTCTCGAATGCGGGCATGCACTTGCGCTTTCCTCCAGAGCGGTAGCAGCAGTGTCACGCAGTCCGCCGCGTGGATCAAAGGATCTATGGCTTTCCCTCGAGTCTTTCCCACGAGGCTTTCCGACGAGGCTTTCCCACAGGGCTATCCCACGTGCACACGTGGTGGGAGTCGATCCTCGGCTTGAACGTCAAGGCAGTGCAGGGAAAACAGGTTCCTCTGGAATGGACTGACACAATTGGGGGACTCTTGGAATGGTGGCACGACCCTGGAGTTCCTCTCGCCTTTCCTGTGGAGAGCGCCTCCTCTTGAGATGCGACGGGAACGCCGGGAATTCTTTCCCTACGAAACAGGGAAAGGATCCCTCATCTCGAGCTAGGAGGCGGAAACGGGGCTCCCCTGGATGTGTGCGGGACCCCACGTGCTTCCTCTCGAGTGGAGACGGGTATGTCGGGGAACATCTTGAGTTGCAGCAAGGGTGTGAAGGACCCTTTGGAAGTTCCAGTGGTTAGATGTGATTAACTTCGAGAAGCCTCAGCGGAAATGGGCCTCATCTCGCCTGGAGGGCAAAACCTCCTGGATTTTCTCGAGTTGCGGCAGGTGCTCTCGACTTACGACGGGGACCTCAGGGACCCGCTCTGGTGGCCTCAGGAAAGGCCAGTCCCCATGCGAGTTCCTCGGGGGCCTCTCGGGATTCCTCTCCCGTCGATGCCGGGGCCTAAGACCTTGTGTGGAGTCGGGGCCGGAACCTGAGGATTCCTCTCCAGTGCTGACATGGATCTTGGGGTACTTCTGGAGTCTCCCCAGGGGAGTCAGTGCTCGTCACGAATGCGGGCATGCACTTGCGCTTTCCTCCAGAGCGGTAGCAGCAGTGTCACGCAGTCCGCCGAGTGGATCAAAGGATCTATGGTTTTCCCTCGAGTCTTTCCCACGAGGCTTTCCGCCGAGGCTTTCCCACAGACGGCCCCACGTGCACACGTGGTGGGAGTCAATCCTCGGCTTGAACGTCAAGGCAGTGCAGGGAAAACAGGTTCCTCTGGAATGGACTGACACATCTGGGGGACTCTTGGAATGGTGGCACGACCCTGGAGTTCCTCTCCCCTTTCCTGTGAAGAGCGCCTCCTCTAGAGATGCGACGTGAACGCCGGGAATTCTTTCCCTACGAAACAGGGAAAGGATCCCTCATCTCGAGCTAGGAGGCGGAAACGGGGCTCCCCTGGATGTGTGCGGGACCCTCGTGCTTCCTCTCGAGTGGAGACGGGTATTTCGGGGAACTTCTTGAGTTGCAGCAAGGGTGTGAAGGACCCTTTGGACGTTCCAGTGGTTAGATGTCATTAGCCTGGAGAAGCCTCAGCGGAAATGGGTCTCATCTCGCCTGGAGGGCAAAACCTCCTGTATTTTCTCGATTTGCGGCAGGTGCTCTCAACGTACGACGGGGACCTCGGGGAACCGCTCTGGTGGCCTCAGGAAAGGCCAGTCCCCATGCGAGTTCCTCGGGGGCGTCTCGGGATTCCTCTCCTGTCGATGCCGGGTCCTAAGACCTTGTGTGGAGTCGGGGCCGGAACCTGAGGATTCCTCTCCAGTGCTGACATGGATCTTGGGGTACTTCTGGAGTCTCCCCAGGGGAGTCAGTCCTCGTCTCGAATGCGGGCATGCACTTGCGCTTTCCTCCAGAGCGGAAGCAGCAGTGTCACGCAGTCCGCCGGGTGGATCAAACGATCTATGGTTTTCCCTCGAGTCTTTCCCACGAGGCTTTCCCACGAGGCTTTCCCACAGGGCTGTCCCACGTGCACACGTGGTGGGAGTCGATCCTCGGCTTGAACGTCAAGGCAGTGCAGGGAAAACAGGTTCCTCTGGAATGGACTGACACATCTGGGGGACTCTTGGAATGGTGGCACGACCCTGGAGTTCCTCTCGCCTTTCCTGTGGAGAGCGCCTCCTCTTGAGATGCGACGGGAACGCCGGGAATTCTTTCCCGAAGAAACAGGGAAAGGATCCCTCATCTCGAGCTAGGAGGCGGAAACGGGGCTCCCCTGGATGTGTGCGGGACCCTCGTGCTTCCTCTCGAGTGGAGACGGGTAAGTCGGGGAACTTCTTGAGTTGCAGCAAGGGTGTGAAGGACCCTTTGGAAGTTCCAGTGGTTAGATGTGATTAGCCTCGAGAAGCCGCAGCGGAAATGGGCCTCATCTCGCCTGGAGGGCAATACCTCCTGGATTTTCTCGAGTTGCGGCAGGTGCTCTCGACTTACGACGGGGACCTCAGGGACCCGCTCTGCTGGCCTCAGGAAAGGCCAGTCCCCATGCGAGTTCCTCGGGGGCCTCTCGGGATTCCTCTCCCGTTGATGCCGGGGCCTAAGACCTTGTGTGGAGTCGGGGCTGGAACCTGAGGATTCCTCTCCAGTGCTGACATGGATCTTGGGGTCCTTCTGAAGTCTCCCCAGGGGAGTCAGTGCTCGTCTCGAATGCGGGCATGCACTTGCGCTTTCCTCCGGAGCGGTAGCAGCAGTGTCACACATTCCGCCGCGTGGATCAAAGGATCTATGGTTTTCCCTCGAGTCTTTCCCACGAGGCTTTCCCACGAGGCTTTCCCACAGGGCTGTCCCACGTGCACACGTGGTGGGAGTCGATCCTCGGCTTGAACGTCAAGGCAGTGCAGGGAAAACAGGTTCCTCTGGAATGGACTGACACATCTGGGGGACTCTTGGAATGGTGGCACGACCCTGGAGTTCCTCTTCCCTTTCCTGTGGAGAGCGCCACCTCTTGAGATGCGACGTGAACGCCGGGAATTCTTTCCCTACGAAACAGGGAAAGGATCCGTCATCTCGAGCTAGGAGGCGGAAACGTGGCTCCCCTGGATGTGTGCGGGACCCTCGTGCTTCCTCTCGAGTGGAGACGGGTATGTCGGGGAACTTCTTGAGTTGCAGCAAGGGTGTGAAGGACCCTTTGGACGTTCCAGTGGTTAGATGTGATTAGCCTCGAGAAGCCTCTGCGGAAATGGGTCTCATCTCGCCTGGAGGGCAAAACCTCCTGGATTTTCTCGAGTTGCGGCAGGTGCTCTCGACTTACGACGGGGACCTCAGGGACCCGCTCTGCTGGACTCAGGAAAGGCCAGTCCCCATGCGAGTTCCTCGGGGGCCTCTCGGGATTACTCTCCCGTCGATGCCGGGGCCTAAGACCTTGTGTGGAGTCGGGGCTGGAACCTGAGGATTCCTCTCCAGTGCTGACATGGATCTTGTGGTACTTCTGGAGTCTCCCCAGGGGAGTCAGTGCTCGTCTCGAATGCGGGCATGCACTTGCGCTTTCCTCCGGAGCGGTAGCAGCAGTGTCACACATTCCGCCGCGTGGATCAAAGGATCTATGGTTTTCCCTCGAGTCTTTCCCTCGAGACGTTCCCACGAGGCTTTCCCACAGGGCTGTCCCACGTGCACACGTGGTGGGAGTGGATCCTCGGTTTGAACGTCAAGGCAGTGCAGGGAAAACAGGTTCCTCTGGAATGGACTGACACATCTGGGGGACTCTTGGAATGGTGGCACGACCCTGGAGTTCCTCTCGCCTTTCCTGTGGAGAGCACCTCCTCTTGAGATGCGACGGGAACGCCGGGAATTCTTTCTCTACGAAACAGGGAAAGGATCCCTCATCACGACCTAGGAGGCGGAAACGGGGCTCCCCTGGATGTGTGCGGGACCCTCGTGCTTCCTCTCGAGTGGAGACGGGTATGTCGGGGAACTTCTTGAGTTGCAGCAAGGGTGTGAAGGACCCTTTGGAAGTTCCAGTGGTTAGATGTGATTAGCCTCGAGAAGCCTCGGCGGAAATGGGCCTCATCTCGCCTGGAGGGCAAAACCTCCTGGATTTCTCGAGTTGTGGCAGGTGCTCTCGACTTACGACGGGGACCTCAGGGACCCTCTCTGCTGGCCTCAGGAAAGGCCAGTCCCCATGCGAGTTCCTCGGGGGCCTCTCGGGATTCCTCTCCCGTCGATGCCGGGGCCTAAGACCTTGTGTGGAGTCGGGGCCGGAACCTGACGATTCCTCTCCAGTGCGGACATGGATCTTAGGGTACTTCTGGAGTCTCCCCAGGGGAGTCAGTGCTCGTTTCGAATGCGGGCATGCACTTGCGCTTTCCTCCAGAGCGATAGCAGCAGTGTCACGCAGTCCGTCGCGTGGATCAAAGGATCTATGGTTTTCCCTCGAGTCTTTCCCACGAGGCTTTCCCACGAGGCTTTCCCACAGGGCTGTCCCACGTGCACACGTAGTGGGAGTCGATCCTCGGCTTGAACGTCAAGGCAGTGCAGGGAAACAGGTTCCTCTGGTATGGACTGACACATCTGGGGGACTCTTGGAATGGTGGCACGACCCTGGAGTTCCTCTCGCCTTTCATGTGAAGAGCGCCTCCTCTTGAGATGCGACGGGAATGCCGGTAATTCTTTCCCTACGAAACAGGGAAAGGGTCCCTCATCTCGAGCTAGGAGGCGGAAACGGGGCTCCCCTGGATGTGTGCGGGACCCTCGTGCTTCCTCTGGAGTGGAGACGGGTATGTCGGGGAACTTCTTGAGTTGCAGCAAGGGTGTGAAGGACCCTTTGGGAGTTCCAGTGGTTAGATGTGATTAGCCTCGAGAAGCCTGAGCGGAAATGGGCCTCATCTCGCCTGGAGGGCAAAACCTCCTGGATTTTCTCGAGTTGCGGCAGGTGCTCTCGAATTACGACGGGGACCTCAGGGACCCGCTCTGCTGGCCTCAGGAAAGGCCAGTCCACATGCGAGTTCCTCGAGGGCCTCACGGGATTCCTCTCCCGTCGATGCCGGGGCCTAAGACCTTGTGTGGAGTCGGGGCCGGAACCTGAGGATTCCTCTCCAGTTCGGACATGGATCTTGGGGTACTTCTAGAGTCTCCCCAGGGGAGTCAGTCCTCGTCTCGAATGCGGGCATGCACTTGCGCTTTCCTCCAGAGCGGTAGCAGCAGTGTCACCCACTCCGCCACCTGGATCAAAGGATCTATGGTTTTCCCTCGAGTCTTTCCCACGAGGCTTTCCCACGAGGCTTTCCCACAGGGCTGTGCCAGGTGCACACGTGGTGTGAGTCGATCCTCGGCTTGAACGTCAAGGCAGTGCAGGGAAAACAGGTTCCTCTGGAATGGACTGACACATCTGGGGGACTCTTGGAATGGTGGCACGACCCTGGAGTTCCTCTCGCCTTTCCTGTGGAGAGCGCCACCTCTTGAGATGCGACGTGAACGCCGGGAATTCTTTCCCTACGAAACAGGGAAAGGATCCGTCATCTCGAGCTAGGAGGCGGAAACGTGGCTCCCCTGGATGTGTGGGGGACACTCGTGCTTCCTCTCGAGTGGAGACGGGTATGTCGGGGAACTTCTTGAGTTGCAGCAAGGGTGTGAAGGACCCTTTGGACGTTCCAGTGGTTAGATGTGATTAGCCTCGAGAAGCCTCTGCGGAAATGGGTCTCATCTCGCCTGGAGGGCAAAACCTCCTGGATTTTCTCGAGTTGCGGCAGGTGCTCTCGACTTACGACGGGGACCTCAGGGACCCGCTCTGCTGGCCTCAGGAAAGGCCAGTCCCCATGCGAGTTCCTCGGGGGCCTCTCGGGATTCCTCTCCCGTTGATGCCGGGGCCTAAGACCTTGTGTGGAGTCGGGGCTGGAACCTGAGGATTCCTCTCCAGTGCTGACATGGATCTTGGGGTACTTCTGGAGTCTTCCCAGGGGAGTCAGTGCTCGTCTCGAATGCGGGCATGCACTTGCGCTTTCCTCTGGAGCGGTAGCAGCAGTGTCACACATTCCGCCGCGTGGATCAAAGGATCTATGGTTTTCCCTCGAGTCTTTCCCTCGAGACTTTCCCACGAGGCTTTCCCACAGGGCTGTCCCACGTGCACACGTGGTGGTAGTGGATCCTCGGTTTGAACGTCAAGGCAGTGCAGGGAAAACATGTTCCTCTGGAATGGACTGACACATCTGGTTGACTCTTGGAATGGTGGCACGACCCTGGAGTTCCTCTCGCCTTTCCTGTGGAGAGCACCTCCTCTTGAGATGCGACGGGAACGCCGGGAATTCTTTCCCTACGAAACAGGGAAAGGATCCCTCTTCACGAGCTAGGAGGCGGAAACGGGGCTCCCCCGGATGTGTGCGGGACCCTCGTGCATCCTCTCGAGTGGAGACGGGTATGTCGGGGAACTTCTTGAGTTGCAGCAAGGGTGTGAAGGACCCTTTGGAAGTTCCAGTGGTTAGATGTGATTAGCCTCGAGAAGCCTCGGCGGAAATGGGCCTCATTACGCCTGGAGGGCAAAACCTCCTGGATTTTTTCGAGTTGCGGCAGGTGCTCTCGACTTACGACGGGGACCTCAGGGACCCGCTCTGCTGGCCTCAGGAAAGGCCAGTCCCCATGCGAGTTCCTCGGGGGCCTCTCGGGATTCCTCTCCCGTCGATGCCGGGGCCTAAGACCTTGTGTGGAGTCGGGGCCGGAACCTGAGGATTCCTCTCCAGTGCGGACATGGATCTTAGGGTACTTCTGGAGTCTCCCCAGGGGAGTCAGTGCTCGTTTCGAATGCGGGCATGCACTTGCGCTTTCCTCCAGAGCGGTAGCAGCAGAGTCACGCAGTCCGCCGAGTGGATCAAAGGATCTATGTTTTTCCCTCGAGTCTTTCCCACGTTGCTTTCCGACGAGGCTTTCCCACAGACGGCCCCACGTGCACACGTGGTGGGAGTCGATCCTCGGCTTGAACGTCAAGGCAGTGCAGGGAAAACAGGTTCCTCTGGAATGGACTGACACATCTGGGGGACTCTTGGAATGGTGGCACGACCCTGGAGTTCCTCTTGCCTTTCCTGTGGAGAGCGCCTCCTCTTGAGATGCGACGGGAACGCCGGGAATTCTTTCCCTACGAAACAGGGAAAGGATCCCTCATCTCGAGCTAGGTGGCGGAAACGGGGCTCCACTGGATGTGTGCGGGACCCCACGTACTTCCTCTCGATGGAGACGGGTATGTCGGGGAACTTCTTGAGTTGCAGCAAGGGTGTGAAGGACCCTTTGGAAGTTCCCGTGGTTAGATGTGATTAGCCTCGAGAAGCCTCAGTGGAAAAGGGCCTCATCTCGCCTGGAGGGCAAAACCTCCTGGATTTTCTCGAGTTGCGGCAGGTGCTCTCGACTTACGACGGGGACCTCAGGGACCCGCTCTGGTGGCCTCAGGAAAGGCCAGTCCCCATGCGTGTTCCTCGGGGGCCTCTCGGGATTCCTCTCCCGTCGATGCCGGGGCCTAAGACCTTGTGTGGAGTCGGGGCCGGAACCTGAGGATTCCTCTCCAGTGATGACATGGATCTTGGGGTACTTCTGGAGTCTCCCCAGGGGAGTCAGTGCTCGTCTCGAATGCGGGTATGCACTTGCGCTTTCCTCCAGAGCGGTAGCAGCAGTGTCACGCAGTCCGCCCTGTGGATCAAAGGATCTATGGTTTTCCCTCGAGTCTTTCGCAAGAGGCTTTCCGACGAGGCTTTCCCACAGGGCGGTCCCACGTGCACACGTGGTGGGAGTCGATCCTCGGCTTGAACGTCAAGGCAGTGCAGGGAAAACAGGTTCCTCTGGAATGGACTGACACATCTGGGGGACTCTTGGAATGGTGGCACGACCCTGGAGTTCCTCTCGCCTTTCCTGTGGAGAGCGCCTCCTCTTGAGATGCGACGGGAACGCCGGGAATTCTTTCCCTACGAAACAGGGAAAGGATCCCTCATCTCGAGCTAGGTGGCGGAAACGGGGCTCCACTGGATGTGTGCGGGACCCCACGTACTTCCTCTCGAGTGGAGACGGGTATGTCGGGGAACTTCTTGAGCTGCAGCAAGGGTGTGAAGGACCCTTTGGAAGTTCCCGTGGTTAGATGTGATTAGCCTCGAGAAGCCTCAGTGGAAAAGGGCCTCATCTCGCCTGGAGGGCAAAACCTCCTGGATTTTCTCGAGTTGCGGCAGGTGCTCTCGACTTACGACGGGGACCTCAGGGACCCGCTCTGGTGGCCTCAGGAAAGGCCAGTCCCCATGCGTGTTCCTCGGGGGCCTCTCGGGATTCCTTTCCCGTTGATGCCGGGGCCTAAGACCTTGTGTGGAGTCGGGGCCGGAACCTGAGGATTCCTCTCCAGTGATGACATGGATCTTGGGGTACTTCTGGAGTCTCCCCAGGGGAGTCAGTGCTCGTCTCGAATGCGGGTATGCACTTGCGCTTTCCTCCAGAGCGGTAGCAGCAGTGTCACGCAGTCCGCCCTGTGGATCAAAGGATCTATGGTTTTCCCTCGAGTCTTTCCCAAGAGGCTTTCCGACGAGGCTTTCCCACAGGGCGGTCCCACGTGCACACGTGGTGGGAGTCGATCCTCGGCTTGAACGTCAAGGCAGTGCAGGGAAAACAGGTTCCTCTGGAATGGACTGACACATCTGGGGGACTCTTGGAATGGTGGCACGACCCTGGAGTTCCTCTCGCCTTTCCTGTGGACAGCGCCTCCTCTTGAGATGCGACGGGAACGCCGGGAATTCTTTCCCTACGAAACAGGGAAAGGATCCCTCATCTCGAGCTAGGAGGCGGAAACGGGGCTCCCCTGGATGTGTGCGGGACCCTCGTGCTTCCTCTCGAGTGGTGACGGGTATGTCGGGGAACTTCTTGAGTTGCAGCAAGGGTGTGAAGGACCCTTTGGAAGGTCCCGTGGTTAGATGTGATTAGCCTCGAGAAGCCTCAGCGGAAATGGGCCTCATCTCGCCTGGAGGGCAAAACCTACCGGATTTTCTCGAGTTGCGGCAGGTGCTCTCGACTTACGACGGGGACCTCAGGGACCCGCTCTGGTGGCCTCAGGAAAGGCCAGTCCCCATGCGAGTTCCTCGGGGGCCTCTCGGGATTCCTCTCCCGTCAATGCCGGGGCCTAAGCCCTTGTGTGGAGTCGGGGCCGGAACCTGAGGATTCCTCTCCAGTGCTGACATGGATCTTGTGGTACTTCTGGAGTCTCCCCAGGGGAGTCAGTGCTCGTCTCGAATGCGGGCATGCACTTGCGCTTTCCTCCAGAGCGGTAGCAGCAGTGTCACGCAGTCCGCCGCGTGGATCAAAGGATCTATGGCTTTCCCTCGAGTCTTTCCCACGAGGCTTTCCGACGAGGCTTTCCCACAGGGCTATCCCACGTGCACACGTGGTGGGAGTCGATCCTCGGCTTGAACGTCAAGGCAGTGCAGGGAAAACAGGTTCCTCTGGAATGGACTGACACATCTGGGGGACTCTTGGAATGGTGGCACGACCCTGGAGTTCCTCTCGCCTTTCCTGTGGAGAGCGCCTCCTCTTGAGATGCGACGGGAACGCCGGGAATTCTTTCCCTACGAAACAGGGAAAGGATCCCTCATCTCGAGCTAGGAGGCGGAAACGGGGCTCCCCTGGATGTGTGCGGGACCCCACGTGCTTCCTCTCGAGTGGAGACGGGTATGTCGGGGAACATCTTGAGTTGCAGCAAGGGTGTGAAGGACCCTTTGGAAGTTCCAGTGGTTAGATGTGATTAACCTCGAGAAGCCTCAGCGGAAATGGGCCTCATCTCGCCTGGAGGGCAAAACCTCCTGGATTTTCTCGAGTTGCGGCAGGTGCTCTCGACTTACGACGGGGACCTCAGGGACCCGCTCTGGTGGCCTCAGGAAAGGCCAGTCCCCATGCGAGTTCCTCGGGGGCCTCTCGGGATTCCTCTCCCGTCGATGCCGGGGCCTAAGACCTTGTGTGGAGTCGGGGCCGGAACCTGAGGATTCCTCTCCAGTGCTGACATGGATCTTGGGGTACTTCTGGAGTCTCCCCAGGGGAGTCAGTGCTCGTCACGAATGCGGGCATGCACTTGCGCTTTCCTCCAGAGCGGTAGCAGCAGTGTCACGCAGTCCGCCGCGTGGATCAAAGGATCTATGGTTTTCCCTCGAGTCTTTCCCACGAGGCTTTCCCACGAGGCTTTCCCACAGGGCTGTCCCACGTGCACACGTGGTGGGAGTCGATCCTCGGCTTGAACGTCAAGGCAGTGCAGGGAAAACAGGTTCCTCTGGAATGGACTGACACATCTGGGGGACTCTTGGAATGGTGGCACGACCCTGGAGTTCCTCTCGCCTTTCCTGTGGAGAGCGCCTCCTCTTGAGATGCGACGGGAATCCCGGGAATTCTTTCCCTATGAAAGAGAGAGAGGATCCCTCATCTCGAGCTAGGAGGCGGAAACGGGGCTCCCCTGGATGTGTGCGGGACCCTCGTGCTTCCTCTCGAGTGGAGACAGGTATGTCGGGAACGTCTTGAGTTGCAGCAAGGGTGTGAAGGACCCTTTGGAAGTTCCAGTGGTTAGATGTGATTAGCCTCGAGAAGCCTCAGCGGAAATGGGCCTCATCTCGCCTGGAGGGCAAAACCTCCTGGATTTTCTCGAGTTGCGGCAGGTGCTCTCGCCTTACCACGGGGACCTCAGGACCCGCTCTGGTGGCCTCAGGAAAGGCCAGTCCCCATGCGAGTTCCTCGGGGGCCTCTCGGGATTCCTCTCCCGTCGATGCCGGGGCCTAAGACCTTGTGTGGAGTCGGGGCCGGAACCTGAGGATTCCTCTCCAGTGCTGACATGGATCTTGGGGTACTTCTGGAGTCTCCCCAGGGGAGTCAGTCCTCGTCTCGAATGCGGGCATGCACTTGCACTTTCCTACAGAGCGGTAGCAGCAGTGTCACACAGTCCGCCGCGTGGTCAAATGATATATGGTTTTCCCTCGAGTCTTTCCCACGAGGCTTTCCCACGAGGCTTTCCCACAGGGCTGTCCAACGTGCACACGTGGTGGGAGCAGATACTCGGCTTGAATGTCAAGGCAGTGCAGGGGAAACAAGTTCCTCTGGAATGGACTGACACATCTGGGGGACTCTTGGAATGGTGGCACGACCCTGGAGTTCCTCTCGCCTTTCCTGTGGAGAGCGCCTCCTCTTTAGATGCGATGGGAACGCCGGGAATTCTTTCCCTACGAAACAGGGAAAGGATCCCTCAGAGCGAGCTAGGAGGCGGAAACGGGGCGCCCCTGGATGTGTGCGGGACCCTCGTGCTTCCTCTCGAGTGGAGACGGGTATGTCGGGGAACTTCTTGAGTTGCAGCAAGGGTGTGAAGGACCCTTTGGAAGTTCCAGTGGTTAGATGTGATTAGCCTTGAGAAGCCTCAGCGGAAATGGGCCTCATCTCGCCTTGAGGGCAAAACCTCCTGGATTTTCTCGAGTTGCGGCAGGTGCTCTCGACATTCGATGGGGACATCCGGGACCCGCTCTGGTGGCCTCAGGAAAGGCCAGTCCCCATGCGAGTTCCACGGGGGCCTCTCGGGATTCCTCTCCCGTCGATGCCGGGGCCTAAGACCTTGTGTGGAGTCGGGGCCGGAACCTGAGGATTCCTCTCCAGTGCTGACATGGATCTTGGGGTACTTCTGGAGTCTCCCCAGGGGAGTCAGTCCTCGTCTCGAATGCGGGCATGCACTTGTGCTTTTCTCCAGAGCGGTAGCAGCAGTGTCACGCAGTCCGCCGCGTGGATCAAAGGATCTATGGTTTTCCCTCGAGTCTTTCCCACGAGGATTTCCGACGAGGCTTTCCCACAGGGCGGTCCCACGTGCACACGTGGTGGGAGTCGATCCTCTGCTTGAACGTCAAGGCAGTGCAGGGAAAACAGGTTCCTCTGGAATGGACTGACACATCTGGGGGACTCTTGGAATGGTGGCACGACCCTGGAGTTCCTCTCGCCTTTCCTGTGGAGAGCGCCTCCTCTTGAGATGCGACGGGAACCCCGGGAATTCTTTCCCTATGAAACAGAGAGAAGATCCCTCATCTCGAGCTAGGAGGCGGAAACGGGGATCCCCTGGATGTGTGCGGGACCCTCGTGCTTCCTCTCGAGTGGAGACGGGTATGTCGGGGAACTTCTTGAGTTGCGGCAAGGGTGTGAAGGACCCTTTGGAAGTTCCAGTGGTTAGATGTGATTAGCCTCGAGAAGCCTCAGCGGAAATGGGCCTCATCTCGCCTGGAGGGCAAAACCTCCTGGATTTTCTCGAGTTGCGGCAGGTGCTCTCGACTTACGACGGGGACCTCAGGGACCCGCTCTGGTGGCCTCAGGAAAGGCCAGTCCCCATGCGAGTTCCTCGGGGGCCTCTCGGGATTCCTCTCCCGTCGATGCCGGGGCCTAAGCCCTTGTGTGGAGTCGGGGCCGGAACCTGAGGATTCCTCTCCAGTGCTGACATGGATCTTGGGGTACTTCTGGAGTCTCCCCAGGGGAGTAAGTGCTCGTCTCGAATGCGGGCATGCACTTGCGCTTTCCTCCAGAGCGGTAGCAGCAGTGTCACGCAGTCCGCCCTGTGGATCAAAGGATCTATGGATTTCCCTCGAGTCTTTCCCACGAGGCTTTCCCACAGGGCTGTCCCACGTGCACACGTGTTGGGAGTCGATCCTCGGCTTGAACGTCAAGGCAGTGCAGGGAAAACAGTTTCCTCTGGAATGGACTGACACTTCTGGGGGACTCTTGGAATGGTGGCACGACCCTGGAATTCCTTTCGCCTTTCCTGTGGAGAGCGCCTCCTCTTGAGATTCGACGGGAACGCCGGGAATTCTTTCCCTAGGAAACAGGGAAAGGATCCCTCATCTCGAGCTAGGAGGCGGAAACGGGGCTCCCCTGGATGTGTGCGGGACCCTCGTGCTTCCTCTCGAGTGGAGACGGGTATGTAGGGGAACTTCTTGAGTTGCAGCAAGGGTGTGAAGGACCCTTTGGAAGTTCCAATGGTTAGATGTGATTAGCCTCGAGAAGCCTCAGCGGAAATGGGCCTCATCTCGCCTGGAGGGCAAAACCTACCGGATTTTCTCGAGTTGTGGCAGGTGCTCTCGACTTACGACGGGGACCTCAGGGACCCGCTCTGGTGGGATCAGGAAAGGCCAGTCCCCATGCGAGTTCCTCGGGGGCCTCTCGGGATTCCTCTCCCGTCGATGCCGGGGCCTAAGACCTTGTGTGGAGTCGGGGCCGGAACCCGAGGATTCCTCTCCAGTGCTGACATGGATCTTGGGGTACTTCTGGAGTCTCCCCAGGGGAGTCAGTGCTCGTCTCGAATGCGGGCATGCACTTGCGCTTTCCTCCAGAGCGGTAGCAGCAGTGTCACGCAGTCCGCCGAGTGGATCAAAGGATCTATGTTTTTCCCTCGAGTCTTTCCCACGAGGCTTTCCGACGAGGCTTTCCCACAGACGGCCCCACGTGCACACGTGGTGGGAGTCGATCCTCGGCTTGAACGTCAAGGCAGTGCAGGGAAAACAGGTTCCTCTGGAATGGACTGACACATCTGGG
Source organism: Ovis canadensis (assembly GCF_042477335.2). Taxonomy (NCBI): domain Eukaryota; kingdom Metazoa; phylum Chordata; class Mammalia; order Artiodactyla; family Bovidae; genus Ovis; species Ovis canadensis. The sequence continues at coordinate 9,842,397 of NC_091252.1, forward strand.
GGACTCTTGGAATGGTGGCACGACCCTGGAGTTCCTCTTGCCTTTCCTGTGGAGAGCGCCTCCTCTTGAGATGCGACGGGAACGCCGGGAATTCTTTCCCTACGAAACAGGGAAAGGATCCCTCATCTCGAGCTAGGTGGCGGAAACGGGGCTCCACTGGATGTGTGCGGGACCCCACGTACTTCCTCTCGATGGAGACGGGTATGTCGGGGAACTTCTTGAGTTGCAGCAAGGGTGTGAAGGACCCTTTGGAAGTTCCCGTGGTTAGATGTGATTAGCCTCGAGAAGCCTCAGTGGAAAAGGGCCTCATCTCGCCTGGAGGGCAAAACCTCCTGGATTTTCTCGAGTTGCGGCAGGTGCTCTCGACTTACGACGGGGACCTCAGGGACCCGCTCTGGTGGCCTCAGGAAAGGCCAGTCCCCATGCGTGTTCCTCGGGGGCCTCTCGGGATTCCTCTCCCGTCGATGCCGGGGCCTAAGACCTTGTGTGGAGTCGGGGCCGGAACCTGAGGATTCCTCTCCAGTGATGACATGGATCTTGGGGTACTTCTGGAGTCTCCCCAGGGGAGTCAGTGCTCGTCTCGAATGCGGGTATGCACTTGCGCTTTCCTCCAGAGCGGTAGCAGCAGTGTCACGCAGTCCGCCCTGTGGATCAAAGGATCTATGGTTTTCCCTCTAGTCTTTCCCAAGAGGCTTTCCGACGAGGCTTTCCCACAGGGCGGTCCCACGTGCACACGTGGTGGGAGTCGATCCTCGGCTTGAACGTCAAGGCAGTGCAGGGAAAACAGGTTCCTCTGGAATGGACTGACACATCTGGGGGACTCTTGGAATGGTGGCACGACCCTGGAGTTCCTCTCGCCTTTCCTGTGGAGAGCGCCTCCTCTTGAGATGCGACGGGAACGCCGGGAATTCTTTCCCTACGAAACAGGGAAAGGATCCCTCATCTCGAGCTAGGAGGCGGAAACGGGGCTCCCCTGGATGTGTGCGGGACCCTCGTGCTTCCTCTCGAGTGGTGACGGGTATGTCGGGGAACTTCTTGAGTTGCAGCAAGGGTGTGAAGGACCCTTTGGAAGTTCCCGTGGTTAGATGTGATTAGCCTCGAGAAGCCTCAGCGGAAATGGGCCTCATCTCGCCTGGAGGGCAAAACCTCCTGGATTTTCTCGAGTTGCGGCAGGTGCTCTCGACTTACGACGGGGACCTCAGGGACCCGCTCTGGTGGCCTCAGGAAAGGCCAGTCCCCATGCGAGTTCCTCGGGGGCCTCTCGGGATTCCTCTCCCGTCAATGCCGGGGCCTAAGCCCTTGTGTGGAGTCGGGGCCGGAACCTGAGGATTCCTCTCCAGTGCTGACATGGATCTTGTGGTACTTCTGGAGTCTCCCCAGGGGAGTCAGTGCTCGTCTCGAATGCGGGCATGCACTTGCGCTTTCCTCCAGAGCGGTAGCAGCAGTGTCACGCAGTCCGCCGCGTGGATCAAAGGATCTATGGCTTTCCCTCGAGTCTTTCCCACGAGGCTTTCCGACGAGGCTTTCCCACAGGGCTATCCCACGTGCACACGTGGTGGGAGTCGATCCTCGGCTTGAACGTCAAGGCAGTGCAGGGAAAACAGGTTCCTCTGGAATGGACTGACACATCTGGGGGACTCTTGGAATGGTGGCACGACCATGGAGTTCCTCTCGCCTTTCCTGTGGAGAGCGCCTCCTCTTGAGATGCGACGGGAACGCCGGGAATTCTTTCCCTACGAAACAGGGAAAGGATCCCTCATCTCGAGCTAGGAGGCGGAAACGGGGCTCCCCTGGATGTGTGCGGGACCCCACGTGCTTCCTCTCGAGTGGAGACGGGTATGTCGGGGAACATCTTGAGTTGCAGCAAGGGTGTGAAGGACCCTTTGGAAGTTCCAGTGGTTAGATGTGATTAACTTCGAGAAGCCTCAGCGGAAATGGGCCTCATCTCGCCTGGAGGGCAAAACCTCCTGGATTTTCTCGAGTTGCGGCAGGTGCTCTCGACTTACGACGGGGACCTCAGGGACCCGCTCTGGTGGCCTCAGGAAAGGCCAGTCCCCATGCGAGTTCCTCGGGGGCCTCTCGGGATTCCTCTCCCGTCGATGCCGGGGCCTAAGACCTTGTGTGGAGTCGGGGCCGGAACCCGAGGATTCCTCTCCAGTGCTGACATGGATCTTGGGGTACTTCTGGAGTCTCCCCAGGGGAGTCAGTCCTCGTCTCGAATGCGGGCATGCACTTGCGCTTTCCTCCAGAGCGGTAGCAGCAGTGTCACGCAGTCCGCCGAGTGGATCAAAGGATCTATGTTTTTCCCTCGAGTCTTTCCCACGAGGCTTTCCGACGAGGCTTTCCCACAGACGGCCCCACGTGCACACGTGGTGGGAGTCGATCCTCGGCTTGAACGTCAAGGCAGTGCAGGGAAAACAGGTTCCTCTGGAATGGACTGACACATCTGGGGGACTCTTGGAATGGTGGCACGACCCTGGAGTTCCTCTTGCCTTTCCTGTGGAGAGCGCCTCCTCTTGAGATGCGACGGGAACGCCGGGAATTCTTTCCCTACGAAACAGGGAAAGGATCCCTCATCTCGAGCTAGGTGGCGGAAACGGGGCTCCACTGGATGTGTGCGGGACCCCACGTACTTCCTCTCGATGGAGACGGGTATGTCGGGGAACTTCTTGAGTTGCAGCAAGGGTGTGAAGGACCCTTTGGAAGTTCCCGTGGTTAGATGTGATTAGCCTCGAGAAGCCTCAGTGGAAAAGGGCCTCATCTCGCCTGGAGGGCAAAACCTCCTGGATTTTCTCGAGTTGCGGCAGGTGCTCTCGACTTACGACGGGGACCTCAGGGACCCGCTCTGGTGGCCTCAGGAAAGGCCAGTCCCCATGCGTGTTCCTCGGGGGCCTCTCGGGATTCCTCTCCCGTCGATGCCGGGGCCTAAGACCTTGTGTGGAGTCGGGGCCGGAACCTGAGGATTCCTCTCCAGTGATGACATGGATCTTGGGGTACTTCTGGAGTCTCCCCAGGGGAGTCAGTGCTCGTCTCGAATGCGGGTATGCACTTGCGCTTTCCTCCAGAGCGGTAGCAGCAGTGTCACGCAGTCCGCCCTGTGGATCAAAGGATCTATGGTTTTCCCTCGAGTCTTTCCCAAGAGGCTTTCCGACGAGGCTTTCCCACAGGGCGGTCCCACGTGCACACGTGGTGGGAGTCGATCCTCGGCTTGAACGTCAAGGCAGTGCAGGGAAAACAGGTTCCTCTGGAATGGACTGACACATCTGGGGGACTCTTGGAATGGTGGCACGACCCTGGAGTTCCTCTCGCCTTTCCTGTGGAGAGCGCCTCCTCTTGAGATGCGACGGGAACGCCGGGAATTCTTTCCCTACGAAACAGGGAAAGGATCCCTCATCTCGAGCTAGGAGGCGGAAACGGGGCTCCCCTGGATGTGTGCGGGACCCTCGTGCTTCCTCTCGAGTGGTGACGGGTATGTCGGGGAACTTCTTGAGTTGCAGCAAGGGTGTGAAGGACCCTTTGGAAGTTCCCGTGGTTAGATGTGATTAGCCTCGAGAAGCCTCAGCGGAAATGGGCCTCATCTCGCCTGGAGGGCAAAACCTCCTGGATTTTCTCGAGTTGCGGCAGGTGCTCTCGACTTACGACGGGGACCTCAGGGACCCGCTCTGGTGGCCTCAGGAAAGGCCAGTCCCCATGCGAGTTCCTCGGGGGCCTCTCGGGATTCCTCTCCCGTCAATGCCGGGGCCTAAGCCCTTGTGTGGAGTCGGGGCCGGAACCTGAGGATTCCTCTCCAGTGCTGACATGGATCTTGTGGTACTTCTGGAGTCTCCCCAGGGGAGTCAGTGCTCGTCTCGAATGCGGGCATGCACTTGCGCTTTCCTCCAGAGCGGTAGCAGCAGTGTCACGCAGTCCGCCGCGTGGATCAAAGGATCTATGGCTTTCCCTCGAGTCTTTCCCACGAGGCTTTCCGACGAGGCTTTCCCACAGGGCTATCCCACGTGCACACGTGGTGGGAGTCGATCCTCGGCTTGAACGTCAAGGCAGTGCAGGGAAAACAGGTTCCTCTGGAATGGACTGACACAATTGGGGGACTCTTGGAATGGTGGCACGACCCTGGAGTTCCTCTCGCCTTTCCTGTGGAGAGCGCCTCCTCTTGAGATGCGACGGGAACGCCGGGAATTCTTTCCCTACGAAACAGGGAAAGGATCCCTCATCTCGAGCTAGGAGGCGGAAACGGGGCTCCCCTGGATGTGTGCGGGACCCCACGTGCTTCCTCTCGAGTGGAGACGGGTATGTCGGGGAACATCTTGAGTTGCAGCAAGGGTGTGAAGGACCCTTTGGAAGTTCCAGTGGTTAGATGTGATTAACTTCGAGAAGCCTCAGCGGAAATGGGCCTCATCTCGCCTGGAGGGCAAAACCTCCTGGATTTTCTCGAGTTGCGGCAGGTGCTCTCGACTTACGACGGGGACCTCAGGGACCCGCTCTGGTGGCCTCAGGAAAGGCCAGTCCCCATGCGAGTTCCTCGGGGGCCTCTCGGGATTCCTCTCCCGTCGATGCCGGGGCCTAAGACCTTGTGTGGAGTCGGGGCCGGAACCTGAGGATTCCTCTCCAGTGCTGACATGGATCTTGGGGTACTTCTGGAGTCTCCCCAGGGGAGTCAGTGCTCGTCACGAATGCGGGCATGCACTTGCGCTTTCCTCCAGAGCGGTAGCAGCAGTGTCACGCAGTCCGCCGAGTGGATCAAAGGATCTATGGTTTTCCCTCGAGTCTTTCCCACGAGGCTTTCCGCCGAGGCTTTCCCACAGACGGCCCCACGTGCACACGTGGTGGGAGTCAATCCTCGGCTTGAACGTCAAGGCAGTGCAGGGAAAACAGGTTCCTCTGGAATGGACTGACACATCTGGGGGACTCTTGGAATGGTGGCACGACCCTGGAGTTCCTCTCGCCTTTCCTGTGGAGAGCGCCTCCTCTTGAGATGCGACGGGAACGCCGGGAATTCTTTCCCTACGAAACAGGGAAAGGATCCCTCATCTCGAGCTAGGAGGCGGAAACGGGGCTCCCCTGGATGTGTGCGGGACCCTGGTGTTTCCTCTCGAGTGGAGACGGGTATGTCGGGGAACTTCTTGAGTTGCAGCAAGGGTGTGAAGGACCCTTTGGAAGTTCCAATGGTTAGATGTGATTAGCCTCGAGAAGCCTCAGCGGAAATGGGCCTCATCTCGCCTGGAGGGCAAAACCTACCGGATTTTCTCGAGTTGCGGCAGGTGCTCTCGACTTACGACGGGGACCTCAGGGACCCGCTCTGGTGGCCTCAGGAAAGGCCAGTCCCCATGCGAGTTCCTCGGGGGCCTCTCGGGATTCCTCTCCCGTCGATGCCGGGGCCTAAGACCTTGTGTGAAGTCGGGGCCGGAACCTGAGGATTCCTCTCCAGTGCTGACATGGATCTTGGGGTACTTCTGGAGTCTCCCCAGGGGAGTCAGTCCTCGTCTCGAATGCGGGCATGCACTTGCGCTTTCCTCCAGAGCGGTAGCAGCAGTGTCACGCAGTCCGCCGCGTGGATCAAAGGATCTATGGTTTTCCCTCGAGTCTTTCCCACGAGGCATTCCCACGAGGCTTTCCCACAGGGCTGTCCCACGTGCACACGTGGTGGAAGTCGATCCTCGGCTTGAACGTCAAGGCAGTGTAGGGAAAACAGGTTCCTCTGGACTGGACTGACACATCTGGGGGACTCTTGGAATGGTGGCACGACCCTGGAGTTCCTCTCGCCTTTCCTGTGGAGAGCGCCTCCTCTTGAGATGCGTCGGAAACGCCAGGAATTCTTTCCCTATGAAACAGGGAAAGGATCCCTCATCTCGAGCTAGGAGGCGGAAACGGGGCTCCCCTGGATGTCTGCGGGACCCTCGTCCTTCCTCTCGAGTGGAGACGGGTATGTCGAGGAACTTCTTGAGTTGCAGCAAGGTTGTGAAGGACCCTTTGGAAATTCACGTGGTTAGATGTGATTAGCCTCGAGAAGCCTCAGCGGAAATGGGCCTCATCTCGCCTGGAGTGCAAAACCTACCGGATTTACTCGAGTTGCGGCAGGTGCTCTCGACTTACGATGGGGACCTCAGGGACCCGCTCTGGTGGCCTCAGGAAAGGCCAGTCCCCATGCGAGTTCCTCGGGTGCCTCTCGGGATTCCTCTCCCGTCGATGCCGGGGCCTAAGACCTTGTGTGGAGTCGGGGCCGGAACCTGAGGATTCCTCTCCAGTGCTGACATGGATCTTGGGGTACTTCTGGAGTCTCCCCAGGGGAGTCAGTGCTCGTCTCGAATGCGAGCATGCACTTGCACTTTCCTCCAGAGCGGTAGCAGCAGTGTCACGCAGTCCGCCGCGTGCATCAAAGGATCTATGGTTTTCCCTCGAGTCTTTCACACGAGGCTTTCCGACGAGGCTTTCCCACAGGGCGGTCCCACGTGCACACGTGGTGGGAGTCGATCCTCGGCTTGAACGTGAAGGCAGTGCAGGGAAAACAGGTTCCTCTGGAATGGACTGACACATCTGGGGGACTCTTGGAATGGTGGCAAGACCCTGGAGTTCCTCTCGCCTTTCCTGTGGAGAGCGCCTCCTCTTGAGATGCGACGGGAACGCCGGGAATTCTTTCCCTACGAAACAGGGAAAGGATCCCTCATCTCGAGCTAGGAGGCGGAAACGGGGCTCCCCTGGATGTGTGCGGGACCCCACGTGCTTCCTTTCGAGTGGAGAAGGGTATGTCGGGGAACTTCTTGAGTTGCAACAAGGGTGTGAAGGACGCTTTGGAAGTTCCAGTGGTTAGATGTGATTAACCTCGAGAAGCCTCAGCTGAAATGGGCCTCATCTCGCCTGGAGGCCAAAACCTCCTGGATTTTCTCGAGTTGCGGCAGGTGCTCTCGACTTACGATTGGGACCTCAGGGACCCGCTCTGGTGGCCTCAGGAAAGGCCAGTCCCCATGCGAGTTCCTCGGGGGCCTCTCGGGATTCCTCTCCCGTCGATGCCGGGGCCTAAGACCTTGTGTGGAGTCGGGGCCGGAACCTGAGGATTCCTCTCCAGTGCTGACATGGATCTTGGGGTACTTCTGGAGTCTCCCCAGGGGAGTCAGTGCTCGTCTCGAATGCCGGCATGCACTTGCGCTTTCCTCCAGAGCGGTAGCAGCAGTGTCACGCAGTCCGCCGCGTGGATCAAAGGATCTATGGTTTTCCCTCGAGTCTTTCCCACGAGGCTTTCCGACGAGGCTTTCCCACAGGGCGGTCCCACGTGCACACGTGGTGGGAGTCGATCCTCGGCTTGAACGTCAAGGCAGTGCAGGGAAAACAGGTTCCTCTGGAATGGACTGACACATCTGGGGGACTCTTGGAATGGTGGCACGACCCTGGAGTTCCTCTCGCCTTTCCTGTGGAGAGCGCCTCCTCTTGAGATGCGACGGGAACGCCGGGAATTCTTTCCCTACGAAACAGGGAAAGGATCCCTCATCTGGAGCTAGGAGGCGGAAACGGGGCTCCCCTGGATGTGTGCGGGACCCTCGTGCTTCCTCTCGAGTGGAGACGGGTATGTCGGGGAACTTCTTGAGTTGCAGCAAGGGTGTGAAGGACCCTTTGGAAGTTCCAGTGGTTAGAAGTGATTAGCCTCGAGAAGCCTCAGCGGAAATGGGCCTCATCTCGCCTGGAGGGCAAAACCTCCTGGATTTTCTCGAGTTGCGGCAGGTGCCCTCGACTTACGACGGGGACATCAGGGACCCGCTCTGGTGGCCTCAGGAAAGGCCAGTCCCCATGCGAGTTCCTCGGGGGCCTCTCGGGATTCCTCTCCCGTCGATGCCGGGGACTAAGACCTTGTGTGGAGTCGGGGCCGGAACCTGAGGATTCCTCTCCAGTGCTGGCATGGATCTTGGGGTACTTCTGGAGTCTCCCCAGGGGAGTCAGTGCTCGTCTCGAATGCAGGCATGCACTTGCGATTTCCTCCAGAGCGGTAGCAGCAGTGTCACGCAGTCCGCCGCGTGGATCAAAGGATCTATGGTTTTCCCTCGAGTCTTTCCCACGAGGCTTTCCGACGAGGCTTTCCCACAGGGCTGTCCCACGTGCACACGTGGTGTTAGTCGATCCTCGGCTTAAACGTCAAGGCAGTGCAGGGAAAACAGGTTCCTCTGGAATGGACTGACACATCTGGGGGACTCTTGGAATGGTGGCACGACCCTGGAGTTCCTCTCGCCTTTCCTGTGGAGAGCGCCTCCTCTTGAGATGCGACGGGAACGCCGGGAATTCTTTCCCTACGAAACAGGGAAAGGATCCCTCATCTCGAGCTAGGAGGCGGAAACGGGGCTCCCCTGGAGGTGTGCCGGACCCTCGTGCTTCCTCTCGAGTGGACACAGGTATGTCGGGGAACTTCTTGAGTTGCAGCAAGGGTGTGAAGGACCCTTTGGAGGTTCCAGTTGTTAGATGTGATTAGCCTCGAGAAGCCTCAGCGGAAATGGGCCTCATCTCGCCTGGAGGGCAAAACCTCCTGGATTTTCTCGAGTTGCGGCAGGTGCTCTCGACTTATGACAGGGACCTCAGGGACCCGCTCTGGTGGCCTCAGGAAAGGCCAGTCCCCATGCGAGTTCCTTGGGGGCCTCTCGGGATTCCTCTCCCGTTGATGCCGGGGCCTAAGCCCTTGTGTGGAGTCGGGGCCGGAACCTTAGGATTCCTCTCCAGTGCTGACATGGATCTTGGGGTACTTCTGGAGTCTCCCCAGGGGAGTCAGTGCTCGTCTCGAATGCGGGCATGCACTTGCGCTTTCCTCCAGAGCGGTAGCAGCAGTGTCACGCAGTCCGCCCTGTGGATCAAAGGATCTATGGTTTTCCCTCGAGTCTTTCCCACGAGGCTTTCCGACGAGGCTTTCCCACAGGGCTGTCCCACGTGCACACGTGGTGGGAGTCGATCCTCGGCTTGAACGTCAAGGCAGTGCAGGGAAAACAGGTTCCTCTGGAATGGACTGACACATCTGGGGGACTCTTGGAATGGTGGCACGACCCTGGAGTTCCTCTGGCCTTTCCTGTGGAAAGCGCCTCCTCTTGAGATGCGACGGAAACACCGGGAATTCTTTCCCTACGAAACAGGGAAAGGATCCCTCATCTCGAGCTAGGAGGCGGAAACGGGGCTCCCCTGGATGTGCGCGGGACCCCACGTGCTTCCTCTCGAGTGGAGACGGGTATGTCGGGGAACTTCTTGAGTTGCAGCAAGGGTGTGAAGGACGCTTTGGAAGTTCCAGTGGTTAGATGTGATTAGCCTCGAGAAGCCTCAGCGGAAATGGGCCTCATCTCGCCTGGAGGGCAAAACCTCATGGATTTTCTCGAGTTGCGGCAGGTGCTCTCGATTTACGATGGGGACCTCAGGGACCCGCTCTGGTGGCCTCAGGAAAGGCCAGTCCCCATGCGAGTTCCTCGGGGGCCTCTCGGGATTCCTCTCGCGTCGATGCCGGGGCCCAAGACCTTGTGTGGAGTCGGGGCCGGAACCTGAGGATACCTCTCCAGTGCTGACATGGATCTTGGGGTACTTCTGGAGTCTCCCCAGGGGAGTCAGTGCTCGTCTCGAATGCCGGCATGCACTTGCGCTTTCCTCCAGAGCGGTAGCAGCAGTGTCACGCAGTCCGCCGCGTGGATCAAAGGATCTATGGTTTTCCCTCGAGTTTTTCCCACGAGGCTTTCCGAGGAGACTTTCCCACAGGTCTGTCCCACGTGCACACGTGGTGGGAGTCGATCCTCGGCTTGAACGTCAAGGCAGTGCAGGGAAAACAGGTTCCTCTGGAATGGACTGACACATCTGGGGGACTCTTGGAATGGTGGCACGACCCTGGAGTTCCTCTCGCCTTTCCTGTGGAGAGCGCCTCCTCTTGAGATGCGACGGGAACGCCGGGAATTCTTTCCCTACGAAACAGGGAAAGGATCCCTCATCTGGAGCTAGGAGGCGGAAACGGGGCTCCCCTGGATGTGTGCGGGACCCTCGTGCTTCCTCTCGAGTGGAGACGGGTATGTCGGGGAACTTCTTGAGTTGCAGCAAGGGTGTGAAGGACCGTTTGGAAGTTCCCGTGGTTAGATGTGATTAGCCTCGAGAAGCCTCAGCGGAAATGGGCCTCATCTCGCCTGGAGGGCAAAACCTCCTGGATTTTCTCGAGTTGCGGCAGGTGCTCTCGACTTACGACAGGGACCTCAGGGACCCGCTCTGGTGGCCTCAGGAAAGGCCAGTCCCCATGCGAGTTCCTCGGGGGCCTCTCGGGATTCCTCTCCCGTTGATGCCGGGGCCTAAGCCCTTGTGTGGAGTCGGGGCCGGAACCTGAGGATTCCTCTCCAGTGCTGACATGGATCTTGGGGTACTTCTGGAGTCTCCCCAGGGGAGTCAGTGCTCGTCTCGAATGCGGGCATGCACTTGCGCTTTCCTCCAGAGCGGTAGCAGCAGTGTCACGCAGTCCGCCGCGTGGATCAAAGGATCTAAGGTTTTCCCTCGAGTCTTTCCGACGAGGCTTTCCCACAGGGTGGTCCCACGTGCACACGTGGTGGGAGTCGATCCTCGGCTTGAACGTCAAGGCAGTGCAGGGAAAACAGGTTCCTCTGGAATGGACTGACACATCTGGGGGACTCTTGGAATGGTGGCACGACCCTGGAGTTCCTCTCACCTTTCCTGTGGAGAGCCCCTCCTCTTGAGATGCGACGGGAACGCCGGGAATTCTTTCCCTACGAAACAGGGAAAGGATCCATCATCTCGAGCTAGGAGGCGGAAACGGGGCTCCCCTGGATGTGTGCGGGACCCTCGTGCTTCCTCTCGAGTCGAGACGGGTATGTCGGGGAACTTCTTGAGTTGCAGCAAGGGTGTGAAGGACCCTTTGGAAGTTCCAGTGGTTAGATGTGATTAGCCTCGAGAAGCCTCAACGGAAATGGGCCTCATCTCGCCTGGAGGGCAAAACCTACCGGATTTTCTCGAGTTGCGGCAGGTGCTCTCGACTTACGACGGGGACCTCAGGGACCCGCTCTGGTGGCCTCAGGAAAGGCCAGTCCCCACGCGAGTTCCTCGGGGGCCTCTCGGGATTCATCTCCCGTCGATGCTGGGGCCTAAGACCTTGTGTGGAGTCGGGGCCGGAACCTGAGGATTCCTCTCCAGTGCTGACATGGATCTTGGGGTACTTCTGGAGTCTCCCCAGGGGAGTCAGTGCTCGTCTCGAATGCGGGCATGCACTTGCGCTTTCCTCCAGAGCGGTAGCAGCAGTGTCACGCAGTCCGCCGCGTGGATCAAAGGATCTATGGTTTTCCCTCGAGTCTTTCCCACGAGGCTTTCCGACGAGGCTTTCCCACAGGGCTGTCCCACGTGCACACGTGGTGGGAGTCGATCCTCGGCTTGAACGTCAAGGCAGTGCAGGGAAAACAGGTTCCTCTGGAATGGACTGACACATCTGGGGGACTCTTGGAATGGTGGCACGACCCTGGAGTTCCTCTCGCCTTTCCTGTGGAGAGCGCCTCCTCTTGAGATGCGACGGGAACGCCGAGAATTCTTTCCCTACGAAAGAGGGAAAGGATCCCTCATCTGGAGCTAGGAGGCGGAACCGGGGCTCCCCTTGAATGTGTGCGGTACCCTCGTGCTTCCCCTCGAGTGGTGACGGGTATGTCGGGGAACTTCTTGAGTTGCAGCAAGGGTGTGAAGGAACCTTTGGAAGTTCCCGTGGTGAGATGTGATTAGCCTCGAGACGCCTCAGCGGAAATGGGCCTCATCTCGCCTGGAGGGCAAAACCTCCTGGATTTTCTCGAGTTGCGGCAGGTGCTCTCGACTTACGACGGGGACCTCAGGGACCCGCTCTGGTGGGATCAGGAAAGGCCAGTCCCCATGCGAGTTCATCGGGGGCCTCTCGGGATTCCTCTCCCGTTGATGCCGGGGCCTAAGCCCTTGTGTGGAGTCGGGGCCGGAACCTGAGGATTCCTCTCCAGTGCTGACATGGATCTTGGGGTACTTCTGGAGTCTCCCCAGGGGAGTCAGCGCTCGTCTCGAATGCGGGCATGCACTTGTGCTTTCCTCCAGAGCGGTAGCAGCAGTGTCACGCAGTCCGCCGCGTGGATCAATGGATCTATGGTTTTCCCTCGAGTCTTTCCCACGAGGCTTTCAGACGAGGCTTTCCCACAGGGTGGTCCCTCGTGCACACGTGTTGGGAGTCCATCCTCGGCTTGAACGTCAAGGCAGTGCAGGGAAAACAGGTTCGTCTGGAATGGACTGACACATCTGGGGGACTCTTGGAATGGTGGCACGACCCTGGAGTTCCTCTCGCCTTTCCTGTGGAGAGCGCCTCCTCTTGAGATGCGACGGGAACGCCGGGAATTCTTTCCCTACGAAACAGGGAAAGGATCCCTCATCTGGAGCTAGGAGGCGGAAACGGGGCTCACCTGGATGTGTGCGGGACCCTCGTGCTTCCTCTCGAGTGGAGACGGGTATGTCGGGGAACTTCTTGATTTTCAGCAAGGGTGTGAAGGACCCTTTGGAATTTCCAATGGTTAGATGTGATTAGCCTCGAGAAGCCTCAGCGGAAATGGGCCTCATCTCGCCTGGAGGGCAAAACCTACCGGATTTTCTCGCGTTGCGGCAGGTGCTCTCGACTTACGACGGGGACCTCAGGGACCCGCTCTGGTGGCCTCAGGAAAGGCCAGTCCCCATGCGAGTTCCTCGGGGGCCTGTCGGGATTCCTCTCCCGTCGATGCGGGGCCTAAGCCCTTGTGGGGAGTGGGGGCCGGAACCTGAGGATTCCTCTCCAGTGCTAACATGGATCTTGGGGTACTTCTGGAGTCTCCCCAGGGGAGTCAGTGCTCGTCTCGAATGCGGGCATACACTTGCGCTTTCCTCCAGAGCGGTAGCAGCAGTGTCACGCAGTCCGCCCTGTGGATCAAAGGATCTATGGGTTTCCCTCGAGTCTTTCCCACGAGGCTTTCCCATGAGTCTTTCCCACAGGGCTGTCCCACGTGCACACGTGGTGGGAGTCGATCCTCGGCTTGAACGTCAAGGCAGTGTAGGGAAAACATGTTCCTCTGGAATGGACTGACACATCTGGGGGACTCTTGGAATGGTGGCACGACCCTGGAGTTCCTCTCGCCTTTCCTGTGGAGAGCGCCTCCTCTTGAGATGCGAAGGGAACGCCGGGAATTCTTTCCCTACGAAACAGGGAAAGGATCCCTCATCTTGAGCTAGGAGGCGGAAACGGGTCTCCCCTGGATGTGTGCGGGACCCTCGTGCTTCCTCTCTAGTGGAGACGGGTATGTCGGGGAACTTCTTGAGTTGCAGCAAGGGTGTGAAGGACGCTTTGGAAGTTCCAGTGGTTAGATGTGATTAGCCTCGAGAAGCCTCAGCGGAAATGGGCCTCATCTCGCCTGGAGGGCAAAACCTCCTGGATTTTCTCGAGTTGCGGCAGGTGCTCTCGACTTACGACGGGGACCTCAGGGACCCGCTCTGGTGGCCTCAGGAAAGGCCAGTCCCCATGCGAGTTCCTCGGGGGCCTCTCGGGATTCCTCTCCCGTCGATGCCGGGGCCTAAGACCTTGTGTTGAGTCGGGGCCGGAACCTGAGATTTCCTCTCCAGTGCTGACATGGATGTTGGGGTACTTCTGGAGTCTCCCCAGGGGAGTCAGTGCTCGTCTCGACTGCGGGCATGCACTTGCGCTTTCCTCCAGAGCGGTAGCAGCAGTGTCACGCAGTCCGCCGCGTGGATGAAAGGATCTATGGTTTTCCCTCGAGTCTTTCCCACGAGGCTTTCCGACGAGGCTTTCCCTCAGACGGCCCCACGTGCACACGTGGTGGGAGTCGATCCTCGGCTTGAACGTGAAGGCAGTGCAGGGAAAACAGGTTCCTCTGGAATGGACTGACACATCTGGGGGACTCTTGGAATGGTGGCACGACCCTGGAGTTCCTCTCGCCTTTCCTGTGGAGAGCGCCTCCTCTTGAGATGCGACGGGAACGCCGGGAATTCTTTCCCTACGAAACAGGGAAAGGATCCCTCATCTCGAGCTAGGAGGCGGAAACGGGGCTCCCCTGGATGTGTGCGGGACCCTCGTGCTTCCTCTCGAGTGGAGACGGGTATGTCGGGGAACTTCTTGATTTTCAGCAAGGGTGTGAAGGACCCTTTGGAAGTTCCAGTGGTTAGATGTGATTAGCCTCGAGAAGCCTCAGCGGAAATGGGCCTCATCTCGCCTGGAGGGCAAAACCTACCGGATTTTCTCGAGTTGCGGCAGGTGCCCTCAACTTACGACGGGGACCTCAGGGACCCGCTCTGGTGGCCTCAGGAAAGGCCAGTCCCCATGCGAGTTCCTCGGGGGCCTCTCGGGATTACTCTGCCGTCGATGCCGGGCCTAAGACCTTGTGTGGAGTCGGGGCCGGAACCTGAGGATTCCTCTCCAGTGCTGACATGGATCTTGGGGTAATTCTGGAGTCTCCCCAGGGGAGTCAGTGCTCGTCTCGAATGCGGGCATGCACTTGCGCTTTCCTTCAGAGCGGTAGCAGCAGTGTCACGCAGTCCGCCGCGTGGATCAAAGGATCTATGGTTTTCCCTCGAGTCTTTCCCACGAGGCTTTCAGACGAGGCTTTCCCACAGGGTGGTCCCTCGTGCACACGTGTTGGGAGTCCATCCTCGGCTTGAACGTCAAGGCAGTGCAGGGAAAACAGGTTCCTCTGGAATGGACTGACACATCTGGGGGACTCTTGGAATGGTGGCACGACCCTGGAGTTCCTCTCGCCTTTCCTGTGGAGAGCGCCTCCTCTTGAGATGCGACGGGAACGCCGGGAATTCTTTCCCTACGAAACAGGGAAAGGATCCCTCATCTCGAGCTAGGAGGCGGAAACGGGGCTCCGCTGGATGTGTGTGGGACCCTCGTGCTTCCTCTCGAGTGGAGACGGTATGTCGGGGACCTTCTTGAGTTGCAGCAAGGGTGTGAAGGACCCTTTGGAAGTTCCAGTGGTTAGATGTGATTAGCCTCGAGAAGCCTCAACGGAAATGGGCCTCATCTCGCCTGGAGGGCAAAACCTACCGGATTTTCTCGAGTTGCGGCAGGTGCTCTCGACTTACGACGGGGACCTCAGGGACCCGCTCCGGTGGGCTCAGGAAAGGCCAGTCCCCACGCGAGTTCCTCGGGGGCCTCTCGGGATTCCTCTCCCGTCGATGCCGGTGTCTAAGACCTTGTGTGGAGTCGGGACCGGAACCTGAGGATTCCTCTCTAGTGCTGACATGGATCTTGGGGTACTTCTGGAGTCTCCCCAGGGGAGTCAGTGCTCGTCTCGAATGCGGGCATGCACTTGCGCTTTCCTCCAGAGCGGTAGCAGCAGTGTCACGCAGTCCGCCGCGTGGATCAAAGGATCTATGGTTTTCCCTCGAGTCTTTCCCACGAGGCTTTCCCACGAGGCTTTCCCACAGGGCGGTCCCACGTGCACACGTGGTGGGAGTCGATCCTCGGCTTGAACGTGAAGGCAGTGCAGGGAAAACAGGTTCCTCTGGAATGGACTGACACATCTGGGGGACTCTTGGAATGGTGGCACGACCCTGGAGTTCCTCTCGCCTTTCCTGTGGAGAGCGCCTCCTCTTGAGATGCGACGGGAACGCCGGGAATTCTTTCCCTACGAAACAGGGAAAGGATCCCTCATCTGGAGCTAGGAGGCGGAAACGGGGCTCCCCTGGATGTGTGCGGGACCCTCGTGCTTCCTCTCGAGTGGTGACGGGTATGTCGGGGAACTTCTTGAGTTGCAACAAGGGTGTGAAGGACCCTTTGAAAGTTCCCGTGGTTAGATATGATTAGCCTCGAGAAGCCTCAGCGGAAATGGGCCTCATCTCGCCTGGAGGGCAAAACCTCCTGGATTTTCTCGAGTTGCGGCAGGTGCTCTCGACTTACGACGGGGACCTCAGGGACCGGCTCTGGTGGCCTCAGGAAAGGCCAGTCCCCATGCGAGTTCCTCGGGGGCCTCTCGGGATTCCTCTCCCGTCGATGCCGGGGCCTAAGCCCTTGTGTGGAGTCGGGGCCGGAACCTGAGTATTCCTCTCCAGTGCTGACATGGATCTTGGGGTACTTCTGGAGTCTCCCCAGGGGAGTCAGTGCTCATCTCGAATGCGGGCATGCACTTGCAATTTCCTCCAGAGCGGTAGCAGCAGTGTCACACAGTCCGCCGCATGGATCAAAGGATCTATGGTTTTCCCTCGAGTCTTTCCGACCAGGCTTTCCCACAGGGCGGTCCCACGTGCACACGTGGTGGGAGTCGATCCTCGGCTTGAACGTCAAGGCAGTGCAGGGAAAACAGGTTCCTCTGGAATGGACTGACACATCTGGGGGACTCTTGGAATGGTGGCACGACCCTGGAGTTCCTCTCGCCTTTCCTGTGGAAAGCGCCTCCTCTTGAGATGCGACGGGAACGCCGGGAATTCTTTCCCTACGAAACAGGGAAAGGATCCCTCATCTCGAGCTAGGAGGCGGAAACGGGGCTCCACTGGATGTGTGCGGGACCCCACGTACTTCCTCTCGAGTGGAGACGGGTATGTCGGGGAACTTCTTGAGTTGCAGCAAGGGTGTGAAGGACCCTTTGGATGTTCCCGTGGTTAGATGTGATTAGCCTCGAGAAGCCTCAGCGGAAATGGGCCTCATCTCGCCTGGAGGGCAAAACCTCCTGGATTTTCTCCAGTTGCGGCAGGTGCTCTCGACTTACGATGGGGACCTCAGGGACCCGCTCTGGTGGCCTCAGGAAAGGCCAGTCCCCATGCGAGTTCCTCGGGGGCCTCTCGGGATTCCTCTGCCGTCGATGCCGGGGCCTAAGACCTTGTGTGGAGTCGGGGCCGGAACCTGAGGATTCCTCTCCAGTGCTGACATGGATCTTGGGGTACTTCTGGAGTCTCCCCAGGGGAGTCAGTGCTCGTCTCGAATGCGGGCATGCACTTGCGCTTTCCTCCAGAGCGGTAGCAGCAGTGTCACGAAGTCCGCCGCGTGGATCAAAGGATCTATGGTTTTCCCTCGAGTCTTTCCGACGAGGCTTTCCCACAGGGCGGTCCCACGTGCACACGTGGTGGGAGTCGATCCTCGGCTTGAACGTCAAGGCAGTGCAGGGAAAACAGGTTCCTCTGGAATGGACTGACACATCTGGGGGACTCTTGGAATGGTGGCACGACCCTGGAGTTCCTCTCGCCTTTCCTGTGGAGAGTGCCCCCTCTTGAGATGCGACGGGAACGCCGGGAATTCTTTCCCTATGAAACAGGGAAAGGATCCCTCATCTCGAGCTAGGAGTCGGAAACGGGGCTCCACTGGATGTGTGCGGGACCCCACGTACTTCCCCTCGAGTGGAGACGGGTATGTCGGGGAACTTCTTGAGTTGCAGCAAGGGTGTGAAGGACCCTTTGGAAGTTCCCGTGGTTAGATGTGATTAGCCTCGAGAAGCCTCAGCGGAAATGGGCCTCATCTCGCCTGGAGGGCAAAACCTCCTGGATTTTCTCGAGTTGCGGCAGGTGCTCTCGACTTACGATGGGGACCTCAGGGACCCGCTCTGGTGGCCTCAGGAAAGGCCAGTCCCCATGCGAGTTCCTCGGGGGCCTCTCGTGATTCCTCTCCCGTCGATGGCGGGGCCTAAGCCATTGTGGGGAGTCGGGGCCGGAACCTGAGGAATCCTCTCCAGTGCTGACATGGATCTTGGGGTACTTCTGGAGTCTCCCCAGGGGAGTCAGTGCTCGTCTCGAATGCGGGCATGCCCTTGCCCTTTCCTCCAGAGCGGTAGCAGCAGTGTCACGGAGTCCGCCCTGTGGATCAAAGGATCTATGGTTTTCCCTCGAGTCTTTCCCACGAGGCTTTCCGACGAGGCTTTCCCACAGGGCGGTCCCACGTGCACACGTGGTCTGAGTAGATCCTCGGCTTGAACGTGAAGGCAGTGCAGGGAAAACAGGTTCCTCTGGAATGGACTGACACATCTGGGGGACACTTGGAATGCTGGCACGACCCTGGAGTTCCTCTCGCCTTTCCTGTGGAAAGGGCCTCCTCTTGAGATGCAACGGGAACGCCGGGAATTCTTTCCCTAGGAAACAGGGAAATGATCCCTCATCTCGAGCTAGGAGGCGGAAACGGGGCTCCACTGGATGTGTGCGGGACCCCACGTACTTCCTCTCGAGTGGAGACGGGTATGTCGGGGAACTTCTTGAGTTGCAGCAAGGGTGTGAAAGACGCTTTGGAAGTTCCAGTGGTTAGATGTGATTAGCCTCGAGAAGCCTCAGCGGAAATGGGCTCATCTCGCCTGGAGGGCAAAACCTACCGGATTTTCTCGCGTTGCGGCAGGTGCTCTCGACTTACGACGGGGACCTCAGGGACCCGCTCTGGTGGCCTCAGGAAAGGCCAGTCCCCATGCGAGTTCCTCGGGGGCCTGTCGGGATTCCTCTCCCGTCGATGCCGGGGCCTAAGCCCTTGTGGGGAGTGGGGGCCGGAACCTGAGGATTCCTCTCCAGTGCTAACATGGATCTTGGGGTACTTCTGGAGTCTCCCCAGGGGAGTCAGTGCTCGTCTCGAATGCGGGCATGCACTTGCGCTTTCCTCCAGAGCGGTAGCAGCAGTGTCACGCAGTCCGCCCTGTGGATCAAAGGATCTATGGGTTTCCCTCGAGTCTTTCCCACGAGGCTTTCCCATGAGTCTTTCCCACAGGGCTGTCCCACGTGCACACGTGGTGGGAGTCGATCCTCGGCTTGAACGTCAAGGCAGTGTAGGGAAAACATGTTCCTCTGGAATGGACTGACACATCTGGGGGACTCTTGGAATGGTGGCACGACCCTGGAGTTCCTCTCGCCTTTCCTGTGGAGAGCGCCTCCTCTTGAGATGCGAAGGGAACGCCGGGAATTCTTTCCCTACGAAACAGGGAAAGTATCCCTCATCTTGAGCTAGGAGGCGGAAACGGGTCTCCCCTGGATGTGTGCGGGACCCTCGTGCTTCCTCTCTAGTGGAGACGGGTATGTCGGGGAACTTCTTGAGTTGCAGCAAGGGTGTGAAGGACGCTTTGGAAGTTCCAGTGGTTAGATGTGATTAGCCTCGAGAAGCCTCAGCGGAAATGGTCCTCATCTCGCCTGGAGGGCAAAACCTCCTGGATTTTCTCGAGTTGCGGCAGGTGCTCTCGACTTACGACGGGGACCTCAGGGACCCGCTCTGGTGGCCTCAGGAAAGGCCAGTCCCCATGCGAGTTCCTCGGGGGCCTCTCGGGATTCCTCTCCCGTCGATGCCGGGGCCTAAGACCTTGTGTTGAGTCGGGGCCGGAACCTGAGATTTCCTCTCCAGTGCTGACATGGATGTTGGGGTACTTCTGGAGTCTCCCCAGGGGAGTCAGTGCTCGTCTCGAATGCGGGCATGCACTTGCGCTTTCCTCCAGAGCGGTAGCAGCAGTGTCACGCAGTCCGCCGCGTGGATGAAAGGATCTATGGTTTTCCCTCGAGTCTTTCCCATGAGGCTTTCCGACGAGGCTTTCCCTCAGACGGCCCCACGTGCACACGTGGTGGGAGTCGATCCTCGGCTTGAACGTGAAGGCAGTGCAGGGAAAACAGGTTCCTCTGGAATGGACTGACACATCTGGGGGACTCTTGGAATGGTGGCACGACCCTGGAGTTCCTCTCGCCTTTCCTGTGGAGAGCGCCTCCTCTTGAGATGCGACGGGAACGCCGGGAATTCTTTCCCTACGAAACAGGGAAAGGATCCCTCATCTCGAGCTAGGAGGCGGAAACGGGGCTCCCCTGGATGTGTGCGGGACCCTCGTGCTTCCTCTCGAGTGGAGACGGGTATGTCGGGGAACTTCTTGATTTTCAGCAAGGGTGTGAAGGACCCTTTGGAAGTTCCAGTGGTTAGATGTGATTAGCCTCGAGAAGCCTCAGCGGAAATGGGCCTCATCTCGCCTGGAGGGCAAAACCTACCGGATTTTCTCGAGTTGCGGCAGGTGCCCTCGACTTACGACGGGGACCTCAGGGACCCGCTCTGGTGGCCTCAGGAAAGGCCAGTCCCCATGCGAGTTCCTCGGGGGCCTCTCGGGATTACTCTGCCGTCGATGCCGGGCCTAAGACCTTGTGTGGAGTCGGGGCCGGAACCTGAGGATTCCTCTCCAGTGCTGACATGGATCTTGGGGTAATTCTGGAGTCTCCCCAGGGGAGTCAGTGCTCGTCTCGAATGCGGGCATGCACTTGCGCTTTCCTTCAGAGCGGTAGCAGCAGTGTCACGCAGTCCGCCGCGGGGATCAATGGATCTATGGTTTTCCCTCGAGTCTTTCCCACGAGGCTTTCAGACGAGGCTTTCCCACAGGGTGGTCCCTCGTGCACACGTGTTGGGAGTCCATCCTCGGCTTGAACATCAAGGCAGTGCAGGGAAAACAGGTTCCTCTGGAATGGACTGACACATCTGGGGGACTCTTGGAATGGTGGCACGACCCTGGAGTTCCTCTCGCCTTTCCTGTGGAGAGCGCCTCCTCTTGAGATGCGACGGGAACGCCGGGAATTCTTTCCCTACGAAACAGGGAAAGGATCCCTCATCTCGAGCTAGGAGGCGGAAACGGGGCTCCCCTGGATGTGTGTGGGACCCTCGTGCTTCCTCTCGAGTGGAGACGGTATGTCGGGGACCTTCTTGAGTTGCAGCAAGGGTGTGAAGGACCCTTTGGAAGTTCCAGTGGTTAGATGTGATTAGCCTCGAGAAGCCTCAACTGAAATGGGCCTCATCTCGCCTGGAGGGCAAAACCTACCGGATTTTCTCGAGTTGCGGCAGGTGCTCTCGACTTACGACGGGGACCTCAGGGACCCGCTCTGGTGGGCTCAGGAAAGGCCAGTCCCCACGCGAGTTCCTCGGGGGCCTCTCGGGATTCCTCTCCCGTCGATGCCGGTGTCTAAGACCTTGTGTGGAGTCGGGACCGGAACCTGAGGATTCCTCTCTAGTGCTGACATGGATCTTGGGGTACTTCTGGAGTCTCCCCAGGGGAGTCAGTGCTCGTCTCGAATGCGGGCATGCACTTGCGCTTTCCTCCAGAGCGGTAGCAGCAGTGTCACGCAGTCCGCCGCGTGGATCAAAGGATCTATGGTTTTCCCTCGAGTCTTTCCCACGAGGCTTTCCCACGAGGCTTTCCCACAGGGCTGTCCCACGTGCACACGTGGTGGGAGTCGATCCTCGGCTTGAACGTCAAGGCAGTGCAGGGAAAACAGGTTCCTCTGGAATGGACTGACACATCTGGGGGACTCTTGGAATGGTGGCACGACCCTGGAGTTCCTCTCGCCTTTCCTGTGGAGAGCGCCTCCTCTTGAGATGCGACGGGAACGCCGGGAATTCTTTCCCTACGAAACAGGGAAAGGATCCCTCATCTGGAGCTAGGAGGCGGAAACGGGGCTCCCCTGGATGTGTGCGGGACCCTCGTGCTTCCTCTCGAGTGGTGACGGGTATGTCGGGGAACTTCTTGAGTTGCAACAAGGGTGTGAAGGACCCTTTGAAAGTTCCCGTGGTTAGATATGATTAGCCTCGAGAAGCCTCAGCGGAAATGGGCCTCATCTCGCCTGGAGGGCAAAACCTCCTGGATTTTCTCGAGTTGCGGCAGGGGCTCTCGACTTACGACGGGGACCTCAGGGACCGGCTCTGGTGGCCTCAGGAAAGGCCAGTCCCCATGCGAGTTCCTCGGGGGCCTCTCGGGATTCCTCTCCCGTCGATGCCGGGGCCTAAGCCCTTGTGTGGAGTCGGGGCCGGAACCTGAGTATTCCTCTCCAGTGCTGACATGGATCTTGGGGTACTTCTGGAGTCTCCCCAGGGGAGTCAGTGCTCATCTCGAATGCGGGCATGCACTTGCGCTTTCCTCCAGAGCGGTAGCAGCAGTGTCACACAGTCCGCCGCATGGATCAAAGGATCTATGGTTTTCCCTCGAGTCTTTCCGACCAGGCTTTCCCACAGGGCGGTCCCACGTGCACACGTGGTGGGAGTCGATCCTCGGCTTGAACGTCAAGGCAGTGCAGGGAAAACAGGTTCCTCTGGAATGGACTGACACATCTGGGGGACTCTTGGAATGGTGGCACGACCCTGGAGTTCCTCTCGCCTTTCCTGTGGAAAGCGCCTCCTCTTGAGATGCGACGGGAACGCCGGGAATTCTTTCCCTACGAAACAGGGAAAGGATCCCTCATCTCGAGCTAGGAGGCGGAAACGGGGCTCCACTGGATGTGTGCGGGACCCCACGTACTTCCTCTCGAGTGGAGACGGGTATGTCGGGGAACTTCTTGAGTTGCAGCAAGGGTGTGAAGGACCCTTTGGATGTTCCCGTGGTTAGATGTGATTAGCCTCGAGAAGCCTCAGCGGAAATGGGCCTCATCTCGCCTGGAGGGCAAAACCTCCTGGATTTTCTCCAGTTGCGGCAGATGCTCTCGACTTACGATGGGGACCTCAGGGACCCGCTCTGGTGGCCTCAGGAAAGGCCAGTCCCCATGCGAGTTCCTCGGGGGCCTCTCGGGATTCCTCTGCCATCGATGCCGGGGCCTAAGACCTTGTGTGGAGTCGGGGCCGGAACCTGAGGATTCCTCTCCAGTGCTGACATGGATCTTGGGGTACTTCTGGAGTCTCCCCAGGGGAGTCAGTGCTCGTCTCGAATGCGGGCATGCACTTGCGCTTTCCTCCAGAGCGGTAGCAGCAGTGTCACGAAGTCCGCCGCGTGGATCAAAGGATCTATGGTTTTCCCTCGAGTCTTTCCGACGAGGCTTTCCCACAGGGCGGTCCCACGTGCACACGTGGTGGGAGTCGATCCTCGGCTTGAACGTCAAGGCAGTGCAGGGAAAACAGGTTCCTCTGGAATGGACTGACACATCTGGGGGACTCTTGGAATGGTGGCACGACCCTGGAGTTCCTCTCGCCTTTCCTGTGGAGAGTGCCCCCTCTTGAGATGCGACGGGAACGCCGGGAATTCTTTCCCTATGAAACAGGGAAAGGATCCCTCATCTCGAGCTAGGAGTCGGAAACGGGGCTCCACTGGATGTGTGCGGGACCCCACGTACTTCCCCTCGAGTGGAGACGGGTATGTCGGGGAACTTCTTGAGTTGCAGCAAGGGTGTGAAGGACCCTTTGGAAGTTCCCGTGGTTAGATGTGATTAGCCTCGAGAAGCCTCAGCGGAAATGGGCCTCATCTCGCCTGGAGGGCAAAACCTCCTGGATTTTCTCGAGTTGCGGCAGGTGCTCTCGACTTACGATGGGGACCTCAGGGACCCGCTCTGGTGGCCTCAGGAAAGGCCAGTCCCCATGCGAGTTCCTCGGGGGCCTCTCGTGATTCCTCTCCCGTCGATGGCGGGGCCTAAGCCATTGTGGGGAGTCGGGGCCGGAACCTGAGGAATCCTCTCCAGTGCTGACATGGATCTTGGGGTACTTCTGGAGTCTCCCCAGGGGAGTCAGTGCTCGTCTCGAATGCGGGCATGCCCTTGCCCTTTCCTCCAGAGCGGTAGCAGCAGTGTCACGGAGTCCGCCCTGTGGATCAAAGGATCTATGGTTTTCCCTCGAGTCTTTCCCACGAGGCTTTCCGACGAGGCTTTCCCACAGGGCGGTCCCACGTGCACACGTGGTCTGAGTAGATCCTCGGCTTGAACGTGAAGGCAGTGCAGGGAAAACAGGTTCCTCTGGAATGGACTGACACATCTGGGGGACACTTGGAATGCTGGCACGACCCTGGAGTTCCTCTCGCCTTTCCTGTGGAAAGCGCCTCCTCTTGAGATGCGACGGGAACGCCGGGAATTCTTTCCCTACGAAACAGGGAAAGGATCCCTCATCTCGAGCTAGGAGGCGGAAACGGGGCTCCACTGGATGTGTGCGGGACCCCACGTACTTCCTCTCGAGTGGAGACGGGTATGTCGGGGAACTTCTTGAGTTGCAGCAAGGGTGTGAAAGACGCTTTGGAAGTTCCAGTGGTTAGATGTGATTAGCCTCGAGAAGCCTCAGCGGAAATGGGCCTCATCTCGCCTGGATGGCAAAACCTCCTGGATTTTCTCGAGTTGCGGCAGGTGCTCTCGACTTACGACGGGGACTTCAGGGACCCGCTCTGGTGGCCTCAGGAAAGGCCAGTCCCCATGCGAGTTCCTCGGGGGCCTCTCGGGATTCCTCTCCCGTCGATGCCGGGGCCTAAGACCTTGTGTGGAGTCGGGGCCGGAACCTGAGGATTCCTCTCCAGTGCTGACATGGATCTTGGGGTACTTCTGGAGTCTACCCAGGGGAGTCAGTGCTCGTCTCGAATGCGGGCATGCACTTGCGCTTTCCTCCAGAGCGGTAGCAGCAGTGTCACGCAGTCCGCCGCGTGGATCAAAGGATCTATGGTTTTCCCTCGAGTCTTTCCCACGAGGCTTTCCGACGAGCTTTCCCACAGGGCGGTCCCACGTGCACACGTGGTGGGAGTCGATCCTCAGCTTGAACGTCAAGGCAGTGCAGGGAAAACAGGTTCCTCTGGAATGGACACACACATCTGGGGGACTCTTGGAATGGTGGCACTACCCTGGAGTTCCTCTCGCCTTTCCTGTGGAGAGCGCCTCCTCTTGAGATGCGACGGGAACGCCGGGAATTCTTTCCCTACGAAACAGGGAAAGGATCCCTCATCTCGAGCTAGGAGGCGGAAACGGGGCTCCCCTGGATGTGCGCGGGACCACACGTGCTTCCTCTCGAGTGGAGACGGGTATGTCGGGGAACTTCTTGAGTTGCAGCAAGGGTGTGAAGGACGCTTTGGAAGTTCCAGTGGTTAGATGTGATTAGCCTCGAGAAGCCTCAGCGGAAATGGGCCTCATCTCGCCTGGAGGGCAAAACCTCCTGGATTTTCTCGAGTTGCGGCAGGTGCTCTCGATTTACAATGGGGACATCAGGGACCCGCTCTGGTGGCCTCAGGAAAGGCCAGTCCCCATGCGAGTTCCTCGGGGGCCTCTCGGGATTCCTCTGCCGTCGATGCCGGGGCCTAAGACCTTGTGTGGAGTCGGGGCCGGAACCTGAGGATACCTCTCCAGTGCTGACATGGATCTTGGGGTACTTCTGGAGTCTCCCCAGGGGAGTCAGTGCTCGTCTCGAATGCCGGCATGCACTTGCGCTTTCCTCCAGAGCGGTAGCAGCAGTGTCACGCAGTCCGCCGCATGGATCAAAGGATCTATGGTTTTCCCTCGAGTTTTTCCCACGAGGCTTTCCGACGAGACTTTCCCACAGGGCTGTCCCACGTGCACACATGGTGGGAGTCGATCCTCGGCTTGAACGTCAAGGCAGTGCAGGGAAAACAGGTTCCTCTGGAATGGACTGACACATCTGGGGGACTCTTGGAATGGTGGCACGACCCTGGAGTTCCTCTCGCCTTTCCTGTGGAGAGCGTCTCCTCTTGAGATGCGACGGGAACGCCGGGAATTCTTTCCCTACGAAGGAGGGAAAGGATCCCTCATCTGGAGCTAGGAGGCGGAAACGGGGCTCCACTGGATGTGTGCGGGACCCTCGTGCTTCCTCTCGAGTGGAGACGGGTATGTCGGGGAACTTCTTGAGTTGCAGCAAGGGTGTGAAGGACCGTTTGGAAGTTCCCGTGGTTAGATGTGATTAGCCTCGAGAAGCCTCAGCGGAAATGGGCCTCATCTCGCCTGGAGGGCAAAACCTCCTGGATTTTCTCGAGTTGCGGCAGGTGCTCTCGACTTACGACAGGGACCTCAGGGACCCGCTCTGGTGGCCTCAGGAAAGGCCAGTCCCCATGCGAGTTCCTCGGGGGCCTCTCGGGATTCCTCTCCCGTTGATGCCAGGGCCTAAGCCCTTGTGTGGAGTCGGGGCCGGAACCTGAGGATTCCTCTCCAGTGCTGACAT
Organism: Ovis canadensis; assembly: GCF_042477335.2. NCBI lineage: Eukaryota > Metazoa > Chordata > Mammalia > Artiodactyla > Bovidae > Ovis > Ovis canadensis. Next base: position 9,868,192 of record NC_091252.1, read on the forward strand.
GGATCTTGGGGTACTTCTGGAGTCTCCCCAGGGGAGTCAGTGCTCGTCTCGAATGCGGGCATGCACTTGCGCTTTCCTCCAGAGCGGTAGCAGCAGTGTCATTCAGTCCGCCGCGTGGATCAAACGTTCTATGGTTTTCCCTCGAGTCTTTCCGACGAGGCTTTCCCACAGGGCGGTCCCACGTGCACACGTGGTGGGACTCGATCCTCGGCTTGAACGTCAAGGCAGTGCAGGGAAAACAGGTTCCTCTGGAATGGACTGACACATCTGGGGGACTCTTGGAATGGTGGCACGACCCTGGAGTTCCTCTCGCCTTTCCTGTGGAGAGCCCCTCCTCTTGAGATGCGACGGGAACGCCGGGAATTCTTTCCCTACGAAACAGGGAAAGGATCACTCATCTCGAGCTAGGAGGCGGAAACGGGGCACCCCTGGATGTGTGCGGGACCCTCGTGCTTCCTCTCGAGTCGAGACGGGTATGTCGGGGAACTTCTTGAGTTGCAGCAAGGGTGTGAAGGACCCTTTGGAAGTTCCAGTGGTTAGATGTGATTAGCCTCGAGAAGCCTCAACGGAAATGGGCCTCATCTCGCCTGGAGGGCAAAACCTACCGGATTTTCTCGAGTTGCGGCAGGTGCTCTCGACTTACGACGGGGACCTCAGGGACCCGCTCTGGTGGCCTCAGGAAAGGCCAGTCCCCATGCGAGTTCCTCGGGGGCCACTCGGGATTCCTCTCCCGTCGATGCTGGGGCCTAAGACCTTGTGTGGATTCGGGGCCGGAACCTGAGGATTCCTCTCCAGTGCTGACATGGATCTTGGGGTACTTCTGGAGTCTCCCCAGGGGAGTCAGTGCTCGTCTCGAATGCGGGCATGCACTTGCGCTTTCCTCCAGAGCGGTAGCAGCAGTGTCACGCAGTCCGCCGCGTGGATCAAAGGATCTATGGTTTTCCCTCGAGTCTTTCCCACGAGGCTTTCCGACGAGGCTTTCCCACAGGGCGGTCCCACGTGCACACGTGGTGGGAGTCGATCCTCGGCTTGAACTTCAAGGCAGTGCAGGGAAAACAGGTTCCTCTGGAATGGACTGACACATCTGGGGGACTCTTGGAATGGTGGCACGACCCTGGAGTTCCTCTCGCCTTTCCTGTGGAGAGCGCCTCCTCTTGAGATGCGACGGGAACGCCGAGAATTCTTTCCCTACGAAAGAGGGAAAGGATCCCTCATCTGGAGCTAGGAGGCGGAAACGGGGCTCCCCTTGAATGTGTGCGGGACCCTCGTGCTTCCTCTCGAGTGGTGACGGGTATGTCGGGGAACTTCTTGAGTTGCAGCAAGGGTGTGAAGGAACCTTTGGAAGTTCCCGTGGTGAGATGTGATTAGCCTCGAGACGCCTCAGCGGAAATGGGCCTCATCTCGCCTGGAGGGCAAAACCTCCTGGATTTTCTCGAGTTGCGGCAGGTGCTCTCGACTTACGACGGGGACCTCAGGGACCCGCTCTGGTGGGATCAGGAAAGGCCAGTCCCCATGCGAGTTCCTCGGGGGCCTCTCGGGATTCCTCTCCCGTTGATGCCGGGGCCTAAGCCCTTGTGTGGAGTCGGGGCCGGAACCTGAGGATTCCTCTCCAGTGCTGACATGGATCTTGGGGTACTTCTGGAGTCTCCCCAGGGGAGTCAGTGCTCGTCTCGAATGCGGGCATGCACTTGTGCTTTCCTCCAGAGCGGTAGCAGCAGTGTCACGCAGTCCGCCGCGTGGATCAATGGATCTATGGTTTTCCCTCGAGTCTTTCCCACGAGGCTTTCAGACGAGGCTTTCCCACAGGGTGGTCCCTCGTGCACACGTGTTGGGAGTCCATCCTCGGCTTGAACGTCAAGGCAGTGCAGGGAAAACAGGTTCGTCTGGAATGGACTGACACATCTGGGGGACTCTTGGAATGGTGGCACGACCCTGGAGTTCCTCTCGCCTTTCCTGTGGAGAGCCCCTCCTCTTGAGATGTGACGGGAACGCCGGGAATTCTTTCCCTACGAAACAGGGAAAGGATCCCTCATCTCGAGCTAGGAGGCGGAAACGGGGCTCCCCTGGATGTGTGCGGGACCCTCGTGCTTCCTCTCGAGTCGAGACGGGTATGTCGGGGAACTTCTTGAGTTGCAGCAAGGGTGTGAAGGACCCTTTGGAAGTTCCAGTGGTTAGATGTGATTAGCCTCGAGAAGCCTCAACGGAAATGGGCCTCATCTCGCCTGGAGGGCAAAACCTACCGGATTTTCTCGAGTTGCGGCAGGTGCTCTCGACTTACGACGGGGACCTCAGGGACCCGCTCTGGTGGCCTCAGGAAAGGACAGTCCCCACGCGAGTTCCTCGGGGGCCTCTCGGGATTCCTCTCCCGTCGATGCTGGGGCCTAAGACTATGTGTGGAGTCGGGGCCGGAACCTGAGGATTCCTCTCCAGTGCTGACATGGATCTTGGGGTACTTCTGGAGTCTCCCCAGGGGAGTCAGTGCTCGTCTCGAATGCGGGCATGCACTTGCGCTTTCCTCCAGAGCGGTAGCAGAAGTGTCACGCAGTCCGCCGCGTGCATCAAAGGATCTATGGTTTTCCCTCGAGTCTTTCCCACGAGGCTTTCCGACGAGGCTTTCCCACAGGGCGGTCCCACGTGCACACGTGGTGGGAGTCGATCCTCGGCTTGAACGTCAAGGCAGTGCAGTTAAAACAGGTTCTCTGGAATTGACTGACACATCTGGGGGACTCTTGGAATGGTGGCACGACCCTGGAGTTCCTCTCGCCTTTCCTGTGGAGAGCGCCTCCTCTTGAGATGCGACGGGAACGCCGAGAATTCTTTCCCAACGAAAGAGGGAAAGGATCCCTCATCTGGAGCTAGGAGGCGGAAACGGGGCTCCCCTTGAATGTGTGCGGGACCCTCGTGCTTCCTCTCGAGTGGTGACGGGTATGTCGGGGAACTTCTTGAGTTGCAGCAAGGGTGTGAAGGAACCTTTGGAAGTTCCCGTGGTTAGATGTGATTAGCCTCGAGACGCCTCAGCGGAAATGGGCCTCATCTCGCCTGGAGGGCAAAACCTCCTGGATTTTCTCGAGTTGCGGCAGGTGCTCTCGACTTACGACGGGGACCTCAGGGACCCGCTCTTGTGGCCTCAGGAAAGGCCAGTCCCCATGCGAGTTCCTCGGGGGCCTCTCGGGATTCCTCTCCCGTTGATGCCGGGGCCTAAGCCCTTGTGTGGAGTCGGGGCCGGAACCTGAGGATTCCTCTCCAGTGCTGACATGGATCTTGGGGTACTTCTGGAGTCTCCCCAGGGGAGTCAGTGCTCGTCTCGAATGCGGGCATGCACTTGCGCTTTCCTCCAGAGCGGTAGCAGCAGTGTCACGCAGTCCGCCCAGTGGATCAAAGGATCTATGGGTTTCCCTCGAGTCTTTCCCACGAGGCTTTCACACAGGGCTGTCCCACGTGCACACGTGTTGGGAGTCGATCCTCGGCTTGAACGTCAAGGCAGTGCAGGGAAAACAGGTTCCTCTGGAATGGACTGACACATCTGGGGGACTCTTGGAATGGTGACACGACCCTGGAGTTCCTTTCGCCTTTCCTGTGGAGAGCGCCTCGTCTTGAGATGCGACGGGAACGCCGGGAATTCTTTCCCTACGAAACAGGGAAAGGATCCCTCATCTGGAGCTAGGAGGCGGAAACGGGGCTCCGCTGGATGTGTGCGGGACCATCGTGTTTCCTCTCGAGTGGTGACGGGTATGTCGGGGAACTTCTTGAGTTGCAGCAAGGGTGTGAAGGACCCATTGGAAGTTCCAGTGGTTAGATGTGATTAGCCTCGAGAAGCCTCAGCGGAAATGGGTCTCATCTCGCCTGGAGGGCAAAACCTCCTGGATTTTCTCGAGTTGCGGCAGGTGCTCTCGACTTACGATGGGGACCTCAGGGACCCGCTCTGGTGGGATCAGGAAAGGCCAGTCCCCATGCGAGTTCCTCGGGGGCCTCTCGGGATTCCTCTCCCGTCGATGCCGGGGCCTAAGACCTTGTGTGGAGTCGGGGCCGGAACCTGAGGATTCCTCTCCAGTGCTGACATGGATCTTGGGGTACTTCTGGAGTCTCCCCAGGGGAGTCAGTGCTCGTCTCGAATTCGGGCATGCACTTGCGCTTTCCTCCAGAGCGGTAGCAGCAGTGTCACGCAGTCCGCCGCGTGGATCAAAGGATCTATGGTTTTCCCTCGAGTCTTTCCGACGAGGCTTTCCCACAGGGCGGTCCCACGTGCACACGTGGTGGGAGTCGATCCTCGGCTTGAAAGTCAAGGCAGTGCAGGGAAAACAGGTTCCTCTGGAATGGACTGACACATCTGGGGGACTCTTGGAATGGTGGCACGACCCTGGAGTTCCTCTCGCCTTTCCTGTGGAGAGCGCCTCCTCTTGAGATGCGACGGGAACGCCGGGAATTCTTTCCCTACGAAACAGGGAAAGGATCCCTCATCTCGATCTAGGAGGCGGAAACGGGGCTTCACCGGATGTGTGCGGGACCCCACGTACTTCCTCTCGAGTGGAGACGGGTATGTCGGGGAACTTGTTGAGTTGCAGGAAGGGTGTGAAGGACCCTTTGGAAGTTCCCGTGGTTAGATGTGATTAGCCTCGAGAAGCCTCAGCGGAAATGGGCCTCATCTCGCCTGGAGGGCAAAACCTCCTAGATTTTCTCGAGTTGCGGCAGGTGCTCTCGACTTACGATGGGGACCTCAGGGACCCGCTCTGGTGGCCTCAGGAAAGGGCAGTCCCCATGCGAGTTCCTCGGGGGCCTTTCGGGATTCCTCTCCCGTCGATGCCGGGGCCTAAGACTATGTGTGGAGTCGGGGCCGGAACCTGAGGATTCCTCTCCAGTGCTGACATGGATCTTGGGGTACTTCTGGAGTCTCCCCAGGGGAGTCAGTGCTCGTCTCGAATGCGGGCATGCACTTGCGCTTTCCTCCAGAGCGGTAGCAGCAGTGTCACGCAGTCCGCCGCGTGGATCAAAGGATCTATGGTTTTCCCTCGAGTCTTTCCGACGAGGCTTTCCCACAGGGCGGTCCCACGTGCACACGTGGTGGGAGTCGATCCTCGGCTTGAAAGTCAAGGCAGTGCAGGGAAAACAGGTTCCTCTGGATGGACTGACACATCTGGGGGACTCTTGGAATGGTGGCACGACCCTGGAGTTCCTCTCGCCTTTCCTGTGGAGAGCGCCTCCTCTTGAGATGCGACGGGAACGCCGGGAATTCTTTCCCTACGAAACAGGGAAAGGATCCCTCATCTCGAGCTAGGAGGCGGAAACGGGGCTTCACCGGATGTGTGCGGGACCCCACGTGCTTCCTCTCGAGTGGAGACGGGTATGTCGGGGAGCTTCTTGAGTTGCAGCAAGGGTGTGAAGGACGCTTTGGAAGTTCCAGTGGTTAGATGTGATTAGCCTCGAGAAGCCTCAGCGGAAATGGGCTCATCTCGCCTGGAGGGCAAAACCTACCGGATTTTCTCGAGTTGCGGCAGGTGCTCTCGACTTACGATGGGGACCTCAGGGACCCGTTCTGGTGGCCTCAGGAAAGGCCAGACCCCATGCGAGTTCCTCGGGGGCCTCTCGGGATTCCTCTCCCGTCGATGCCGGGGCCTAAGACCTTGTGTGGAGTCGGGGCCGGAACCTGAGGATTCCTCTCCAGTGCTGACATGGATCTTGGGGTACTTCTGGAGTCTCCCCAGGGGAGTCAGTCCTCGTCTCGAATGCGGGCATGCACTTGCGCTTTCCTCCAGAGGGGTAGCAGCAGTGTCACGCAGTCCGCCGCGTGGATCAACGGATCTATGGTTTTCCCTCGAGTCTTTCCCACGAGGCTTTCCGACGAGGCTTTCCCACAGGGCGATTCCACGTGCACACGTGGTGGGAGTCGATCCTCGGCTTGAACGTCAAGGCAGTGCAGGGAAAACAGGTTCGTCTGGAATGGACTGACACATCTGGGGGACTCTTGGAATGGTGGCACGACCATGGAGTTCCTCTCGCCTTTCCTGTGGAGAGCGCCTCCTCTTGAGATGCGCCGGGAACGCCGGGAATTCTTTCCCTACAAAAGAGGGAAAGGATCCCTCATCTGGAGCTAGGAGGCGGAAACGGGGCTCCCCTGGATGTGTGCGGGACCCTCGTGCTTCCTCTCGAGTGGTGACGGGTATGTCGGGAAACTTCTTGAGTTGCAACAAGGGTGTGAAGGACCCTTTGGAAGTTCCAGTGGTTAGATGTGATTAGCCTCGAGAAGCCTCAGCGGAAATGGGCCTCATCTCGCCTGGAGGGCAAAACCTCCTGGATTTTCTCGAGTTGCGGCAGGTGCTCTCGACTTACGACGGGGACCTCAGGGACCCGCTCTGGTGGCCTCAGGAAAGGCCAGTCCCCATGCGAGTTCCTCGGGGGCCTCTCGGGATTCCTCTCCCGTCGATGCCGGGGCCTAAGCCCTTGTGTGGCGTCGGGGCCGGAACCTGAGGATTCCTCTCCAGTGCTGACATGGATCTTGGGGTACTTCTGGAGTCTCCCCAGGGGAGTCAGTGCTCGTCTCGAATGCGGGCATGCACTTGCGCTTTCCTCCAGAGCGGTAGCAGCAGTGTCACGCAGTCCGCCGCGTGGATCAAAGGATCTATGGTTTTCCCTCGAGTCTTTCCCACGAGGCTTTCCGACGAGCTTTCCCACAGGGCGGTCCCACGTGCACACGTGGTGGGAGTCGATCCTCGACTTGAACGTGAAGGCAGTGCAGGGAAAACAGGTTCCTCTGGAATGGACTGACATATCTGGGGGACTCTTGAAATGGTGGCACGACCCGGGAGTTCCTCTCGCGTTTCCTGTGGAGACGCCTCCTCTTGAGATGCGACGGGAACGCCGGGAATTCTTTCCCTACGAAACAGGGAAAGGATCCCTCATCTCGAGCTAGGAGGCGGAAACGGGGCTCCCCTGGATGTGTGCGGGACCCTCGTGCTTCCTCTCGAGTGGAGACGGGTATGTCGGGGAACTTCTTGAGTTGCAGCAAGGGTGTGAAGGACCCTTTGGAAGTTCCAGTGGTTAGATGTGGTTAGCCTCGAGAAGCCTCAGCGGAAATGGGCCTCATCTCGCCTGGAGGGCAAAACCTACCGGATTTTCTTGAGTTGCGGCAGGTGCCCTCGACTTACGACGGGGACCTCAGGGACCCGCTCTGGTGGCCTCAGGAAAGGCCAGTCCCCATGCGAGTTCCTCGGGGGCCTCTCGGGATTCCTCTCCCGTCGATGCCGGGGCCTAAGACCTTGTGTGGAGTCGGGGCCGGAACCTGAGGATTCCTCTTCAGTGCTGACATGGATCTTGGGGTACTTCTGGAGTCTCCCCAGGTGAGTCAGTCCTCGTCTCGAATGCGGGCATGCACTTGCGCTTTCCTCCAGAGCGGTAGCAGCAGTGTCACGCAGTCCGCCGCGTGGATCAAAGGATCTATGTTTTTCCCTCGAGTCTTTCCCACGAGGCTTTCCCACGAGGCTTTCCCACAGGGCTGTCCCACGTGCACACGTGGTGGGAGTCGATCCTCGGCTTGAACGTCAAGGCAGTGCAGGGAAAACAGGTTCGTCTGGAATGGACTGACACATCTGGGGGACTCTTGGAATGGTGGCACGACCCTGGAGTTCCTCTCGCCTTTCCTGAGGAGAGCGCCTCCTCTTCAGATGCGACGGGAACGCCGGGAATTCTTTCCCTAAAAAACAGGGAAAGGATCCCTCATCTCGAGCTAGGAGGCGGAAACGGGGCTCCCCTGGATGTGTGCGGGACCCCACGTGCTTCCTCTCGAGTGGAGACGGGTATGTCGGGGAACTTCTTGAGTTGCAGCAAGGGTGTGAAGGACGCTTTGGAAGTTCCAGTGGTTAGATGTGATTAGCCTCGAGAAGCCTCAGCGGAAATGGGCTCATCTCGCCTGGAGGGCAAAACCTACCGGATTTTCTCGAGTTGCGGCAGGTGCTCTCGACTTACGATGGGGACCTCAGGGACCCGTTCTGGTGGCCTCAGGAAAGGCCAGACCCCATGCGAGTTCCTCGGGGGCCTCTCGGGATTCCTCTGCCGTCGATGCCGGGGCCTAAGACCTTGTGTGGAGTCGAGGCCGGAACCTGAGGATTCCTCTCCACTGCTGACATGGATCTTGGGGTACTTCTGGAGTCTCCCCAGGGGAGTCAGTGCTCGTCTCGAATGCGGGCATGCACTTGCGCTTTCCTCCAGAGCGGTAGCAGCAGTGTCACGCAGTCCGCCGCGTGGATCAATGGATCTATGGTTTTCCCTCGAGTCTTTCCCACGAGGCTTTCAGACGAGGCTTTCCCACAGGGTGGTCCCTCGTGCACACGTTTTGGGAGTCGATCCTCGGCTTGAACGTCAAGGCAGTGCAGGGAAAACAGGTTCCTCTGGAATGGACTGACACATCTGGGGTACTCTTGGAATGGTGGCACGACCCTGGAGTTCCTCTCGCCTTTCTTGTGGAGAGCGCCTCCTCTTGAGATGCGATGGGAACGCCGGGAATTCTTTCCCTACGAAACAGGGAAAGGATCCGTGATCTCGAGCTAGGAGGCGGAAACGGGGCTCCCCTGGATGTGTGCGGGACCCTCGTGCTTCCTCTCGAGTGGTGACGGGTATGTCGGGGAACTTCTTGAGTTGCAGCAAGGATGTGAAGGACCTTTTGAAGTTCCAGTGGTTAGATGTGATTAGCCTCGAGAAGCCTCAGAGGAAATGGGCCTCATCTCGCCTGGAGGGCAAAACCTACCGGATTTTCTCGAGTTGCGGCAGGTGCTCTCGACTTATGATGGGGACCTCAGGGACCCGCTCTGTTGGCCTCAGGAAAGGCCAGTCCCCATGCGAGTTCCTCGGGGGCCTTTCGGGATTCCTCTCCCGTCGATGCTGGGGCCTAAGACCTTGTGTGGATTCGGGGCCGGAACCTGAGGATTCCTCTCCAGTGCTGACATGGATCTTGGGGTACTTCTGGAGTCTCCCCAGGGGAGTCAGTGCTCGTCTCGAATGCGGGCATGCATTTGCGCTTTCCTCCAGAGCGGTAGCAGCAGTGTCACGCAGTCCGCCGCGTGGATCAAAGGATCTATGGTTTTCCCTCGAGTCTTTCCCACGAGGCTTTCCGACGAGGCTTTCCAACAGGGCGATCCCACGTGCACACGTGATGGGAGTCGATCCTCGGCTTGAACGTCAAGGCAGTGCAGGGAAAACAGATTCCTCTGGAATGGACTGACACATCTGGGGGACTCTTGGAATGGTGGCACGACCCTGGAGTTCCTCTCGCATTTCCTGTGGAGAGCGCCTCCTCTTGAGATGCGACGGGAACGCCGGGAATTCTTTCCCTACGAAACAGGGAAAGGATCCCTCATCTCGAGCTAGGAGGCGGAAACGGGGCTCCCCTGGATGTGTGCGGGACCCTCGTGCTTCCTCTCGAGTGGAGACGGGTATGTCGGGGAACTTCTTGAGTTGCAGCAAGGGTGTGAAGGACCCTTTGGAAGTTCCAGTGGTTAGATCTGATTAGCCTCGAGAAGCCTCAAGGGAAATGGGCCTCATCTCGCCTGGAGGGCAAAACCTACCGGATTTTCTCGAGTTGCGGCAGGTGCTCTCGACTTACGACGGGGACCTCAGGGACCCGCTCTGGTGGCCTCAGGAAAGGCCAGTCCCCACGCGAGTTCCGCGGGGGCCTCTCGGGATTCCTCTCCCGTCGATGCCGGGGCCTAAGACCTTGTGTGGAGTCGGGGCCGGAACCTGAGGATTCCTCTCCAGTGCTGACATGGATCTTGGGGTACTTCTGGAGTCTCCCCAGGGGAGTCAGTGCTCGTCTCGAATGCGGGCATGCACTTGCGCTTTCCTCCAGAGCGGTAGCAGCAGTGTCACGCAGTCCGCCGCGTGGATCAAAGGATCTATGTTTTTCCCTCGAGTCTTTCCCATGAGGCTTTCCCACGAGGCTTTCCCACAGGGCGGTCCCACGTGCACACGTGGTGGGAGTCGATCCTCGGCTTGAACGTCAAGGGAGTGCAGGGAAAACAGGTTCCTTTGGAATGGACTGACACATCTGGGGGACTCTTGGAATGGTGGCACGACCCTGGAGTTCCTCTCGCCTTTCCTGTGGAGAGCGCCTCCTCTTGAGATGCGACGAGAACGCCGGGAATTCTTTCCCTACGAAAGAGGGAAAGGATCCCTCATCTCGAACTAGGAGGCGGAAACGGGGCTCCCCTGGATGTGTGCGGGACCCTCGTGCTTCCTCTCGAGTGGAGACGGGTATGTCGGGGAACTTCTTGAGTTGCAGCAAGGGTGTGAAGGACGCTTTGGAAGTTCCAGTGGTTAGATGTGATTAGCCTCGAGAAGCCTCAGCGGAAATGGGCTCATCTCGCCTGGAGGGCAAAACCTACCGGATTTTCTCGAGTTGCGGCAGGTGCTCTCGACTTACGATGGGGACCTCAGGGACCCGTTCTGGTGGCCTCAGGAAAGGCCAGACCCCATGCGAGTTCCTCGGGGGCCTCTCGGGATTCCTCTGCCGTCGATGCCGGGGCCTAAGACCTTGTGTGGAGTCGAGGCCGGAACCTGAGGATTCCTCTCCAGTGCTGACATGGATCTTGGGGTACTTCTGGAGTCTCCCCAGGGGAGTCAGTCCTCGTCTCGAATGCGGGCATGCACTTGCGCTTTCCTCCAGAGCGGTAGCAGCAGTGTCACGCAGTCCGCCGCGTGGATCAATGGATCTATGGTTTTCCCTCGAGTCTTTCCCACGAGGCTTTCAGACGAGGCTTTCCCACAGGGTGGTCCCTTGTGCACACGTGGTGGGAGTCGATCCTCGGCTTGAACGTCAAGGCAGTGCAGGGAAAACAGGTTCCTCTGGAATGGACTGACACATCTGGGGTACTCTTGGAATGGTGGCACGACCCTGGAGTTCCTCTCGCCTTTCCTGTGGAGAGCGCCTCCTCTTCAGATGCGATGGGAACGCCGGGAATTCTTTCCCTACGAAACAGGGAAAGGATCCGTGATCTCGAGCTAGGAGGCGGAAACGGGGCTCCCCTGGATGTGTGCGGGACCCTCGTGCTTCCTCTCGAGTGGTGACGGGTATGTCGGGGAACTTCTTGAGTTGCAGCAAGGGTGTGAAGGACCTTTTGGAAGTTCCAGTGGTTAGATGTGATTAGCCTCGAGAAGCCTCAGAGGAAATGGGCCTCATCTCGCCTGGAGGGCAAAACCTACCGGATTTTCTCGAGTTGCGGCAGGTGCTCTCGACTTACGACGGGGACCTCAGGGACCCGCTCTGGTGGCCTCAGGAAAGGCCAGTCCCCACGCGAGTTCCGCGGGGGCCTCTCGGGATTCCTCTCCCGTCGATGCCGGGGCCTAAGACCTTGTGTGGAGTCGGGGCCGGAACCTGAGGATTCCTCTCCAGTGCTGACATGGATCTTGGGGTACTTCTGGAGTCTCCCCAGGGGAGTCAGTGCTCGTCTCGAATGCGGGCATGCACTTGCGCTTTCCTCCAGAGCGGTAGCAGCAGTGTCACGCAGTCCGCCGCGTGGATCAAAGGATCTATGTTTTTCCCTCGAGTCTTTCCCATGAGGCTTTCCCACGAGGCTTTCCCACAGGGCGGTCCCACGTGCACACGTGGTGGGAGTCGATCCTCGGCTTGAACGTCAAGGGAGTGCAGGGAAAACAGGTTCCTTTGGAATGGACTGACACATCTGGGGGACTCTTGGAATGGTGGCACGACCCTGGATTTCCTCTCGCCTTTCCTGTGGAGAGCGCCTCCTCTTGAGATGCGACGAGAACGCCGGGAATTCTTTCCCGACGAAAGAGGGAAAGGATCCCTCATCTCGAACTAGGAGGCGGAAACGGGGCTCCCCTGGTTGTGTGCGGGACCCTCGTGCTTCCTCTCGAGTGGAGACGGGTATGTCGGGGAACTTCTTGAGTTGCAGCAAGGGTGTGAAGGACCCTTTTGAAGTTCCAGTGGTTAGATGTGATTAGCCTCGAGAAGCCTCAGCGGAAATGGGCTTCATCTCGCCTGGAGGGCAAAACCTCCTGGATTTTCTCGAGTTGCGGCAGGTGCTCTCGACTTACGATGGGGACCTCAGGGACCCGCTCTGGTGGCCTCAGGAAAGGCCAGTCCCCATGCGAGTTCCTCGGGGGCCTGTCGGGATTCCTCTCCCGTGGATGCCGGGGCCTAAGTCCTTGTGTGGGGTCGGGGCCGGAACCTGAGGATTTCTCTCCAGTGCTGACATGGATCTTGGGGTACTTCTGGAGTCTCCCCAGGGGAGTCAGTGCTCGTCTAGAATGCGGGCATGCACTTGCGCTTTCCTCCAGAGCGGTAGCAGCAGTGTCCCGCAGTCCGCCGCGTGGATCAAAGGATCTATGGTTTTCCCTCGAGTCTTTCCCACGAGGCTTTCCGACGAGTCTTTCCCACAGGGCGGTCCCACGTGCACACGTGGTGGGAGTCGATCCTCGGCTTGAACGTCAAGGCAGTGCAGGGAAAACAGGTTCCTCTGGAATGGACTGACACATCTGGGGGACTCTTGGAATGGTGACACGACCCTGGAGTTCCTTTCGCCTTTCCTGTGGAGAGCGCCTCGTCTTGAGATGCGACGGGAACGCCGGGAATTCTTTCCCTACGAAACAGGGAAAGGATCCCTCATCTCGAGCTAGGAGGCGGAAACGGGGCTCCGCTGGATGTGTGCGGGACCATCGTGTTTCCTCTCGAGTGGTGACGGGTATGTCGGGGAACTTCTTGAGTTGCAGCAAGAGTGTGAAGGACCCTTTGGAAGTTCCAGTGGTTAGATGTGATTAGCCTCGAGAATCCTCAGCGGAAATGGGCCTCATCTCGCCTGGAGGGCAAAACCTCCTGGATTTTCTCGAGTTGCGGCAGGTGCTCTCGACTTACGACGGGGACCTCAGTGACCCGCTCTGGTGGCCTCAGGAAAGGCCAGTCCCCATGCGAGTTCTTCGGGGGCCTGTCGGGATTCCTCTCCCGTCGATGCCGGGGCCTAAGACCTTGTGTGGAGTCGGGGCCGGAACCTGAGGATTCCTCTCCAGTGGTGACATGGATCTTGGGGTACTTCTGGAGTCTCCCCAGGGGAGTCAGTCCTCGTCTCGAATGCGGGCATGCACTTGCGCTTTCCTCCAGAGCGGTAGCAGCAGTGTCACGCATTCCGCCGCGTGGATCAAAGGATCTATGGTTTTCCCTCGAGTCTTTCCCACGAGGCTTTCCCACGAGGCTTTCCCACAGGGGTGTCCCACGTGCACACGTGGTGGGAGTCGATCCTCGGCTTGAACGTGAAGGCAGTGCAGGGAAAACAGGTTCTTCTGGAATGGACTGACACATCTGGGGTACTCTTGGAATGGTGGCACGACCCTGGAGTTCCTCTCGCCTTTCCTGTGGAGAGCGCCTCCTCTTGAGATGCGACGGGAACGCCGGGAATTCTTTCCCTATGAAACAGGGAAAGGATCCCTCATCTCGAGCTAGGAGGCGGAAACGGGTCTCCCCTGGATGTGTGCGGGACCCTCGTGCTTCCTCTCGAGTGGAGACGGGTATGTCGGGGAACTTCTTGAGTTGCAGCAAGGGTGTGAAGGACCCTTTGGAAGTTCCAGTGGTTAGATGTGATTAGACTCGAAAAGCCTCATCGGAAATGGGCCTCATCTCCCCTGGAGGGCAAAAACTACCGGATTTTCTCGAGTTGCGGCAGGTGATCTCGACTTACGACGAGGACCTCAGGGACCCGCTCTGGTGGCCTCAGGAAAGGCCAGTCCACATGGGAGTTCCTCGGGGGCCTGTCGGGGTTCCTCTCCCGTCGATGCCGGGGCCTAAGACCTTGTGTGGAGTCCGGGCCGGAACCTGAGGATTCCTCTCCAGTGCTGACATGGATCTTGAGGTACTTCTGGAGTCTCCCCAGGGGAGTCAGTGCTCGTCTCGAATGCCGGCATGCAGTTGCGATTTCCTCCAGAGCGGTAGCAGCAGTGTCACGCAGTCTGCCGCGTGGATCAAAGGATCTATGGTTTTCCCTCGAGTCTTTCCCAGGAGGCTTTCTGACGAGGCTTTCCCACAGGGCGGTCCCACGTGCACACGTGGTGGGAGTCGATCCTCGGCTTGAACGTCAAGGCAGTGCAGGGAAAACAGGTTCCTCTGCAATGGACTGACACATCTGGGGGACTCTTGGAATGGTGGCACGACCCTGGAGTTCCTCTCGCCTTTCCTGTGGAGAGCGCCTCCTCTTGAGATGCGACAGGAATGCCGGGAATTCTTTCCCTCCGAAACAGGGAAAGGATCCCTCATCTCGAACTAGGAGGCAGAAACGGGGCTCCCCTGGTTGTGTGCGGGACCCTCGGGCTTCCTCTCGAGTGGAGACGGGTATGTCGGGGAACTTCTTGAGTTGCAGCAAGGGTGTGAAGGACCCTTTTGAAGTTCCAGTGGTTAGATGTGATTAGCCTCGAGAAGCCTCAGCGGAAATGGGCTTCATCTCGCCTGGAGGGCAAAACCTCCTGGATTTTCTCGAGTTGCGGCAGGTGATCTGGACTTACGATGGGGACCTCAGGGACCCGCTCTGGTGGCCTCAGGAAAGGCCAGTCCCCATGCGAGTTCCTCGGGGGCCTGTCGGGATTCCTCTCCCGTCGATGCCGGGGCCTAAGTCCTTGTGTGGAGTCGGGGCCGGAACCTGAGGATTCCTCTCCAGTGCTGACATGGATCTTGGGGTACTTCTGGAGTCTCCCCAGGGGAGTCAGTGCTCGTCTAGAATGCGGGCATGCACTTGCGCTTTCCTCCAGAGCGGTAGCAGCAGTGTCCCGCAGTCCGCCGCGTGGATCAAAGGATCTATGGTTTTCCCTCGAGTCTTTCCCACAGGGCGGTCCCACGTGCACACGTGGTGGGAGTCGATCCTCGGCTTGAACGTCAAGGCAGTGCAGGGAAAACAGGTTCCTCTGGAATGGACTGACACATCTGGGGGACTCTTGGAATGGTGGCACGACCCTGGAGTTCCACTCGCCTTTCCTGTGGAGAGAGCCTCCTCTTGAGATGCGACGGGAACGCCGGGAATTCTTTCCCTACGAAAGAGGGAAAGGATCAATCATCTCGAGGTAGGAGGCCCAAACGGGGCTCCCCTGGATGTGTGCGGGACCCTTGTGCTTCCTCTCGAGTGGAGACAGGTATGTCGAGGAACTTCTTGAGTTGCAGCAAGGGTGTGAAGGACCCTTTGGAAGTTCCAGTGGTTAGATGTGATTAGCCTCGAGAAACCTCAGCGTAAATGGTCCTCATCTCGCCTGGAGGGCAAAACCTCCTGGATTTTCTCGAGTTGCGGCAGGTGCTCTCGCCTTACGACAGGGACCTCAGGGACCGCTCTGGTGGCCTCAGGAAAGGCCAGTCCCCATGCGAGTTCCTCGGGGGCCTCTCGGGATTCCTCTCCCGTCGATGCCGGGGCCTAAGACCTTGTGTGGAGTCGGGGCCGTAACCTGAGGGTTCCTCTCCAGTGCTGACATGGATCTTGGGGTACTTCTGGAGTCTCCCCAGGGGAGTCAGTCCTCGTCTCGAATGCGGGCATGCACTTGCGCTTTCCTCCAGAGCGGTAGCAGCAGTGTCACGCAGTCCGCCGCGTGGATCAAAGGATCTATGGTTTTCCCTCGAGTCTTTCCCACGAGGCTTTCCCACGAGGCTTTCCCACAGGGCTGTCCCACGTGCACACGTGGTGGGAGTCGATCCTCGGCTTGAACGTCAAGGCAGTGCAGGGAAAACAGGTTCCTCTGGAATGCACTGACACATCTGGGGGACTCTTGGAATGGTGGCACGACCCTGGAGTTCCTCTCGCCTTTCCTGTGGAGAGCGCCTCCTCTTGAGATGCGACGAGAATGCCGGGAATTCTTTCCCTACGAAACAGGGAAAGGATCCCTCATCTCGAGCTAGGAGGCGGAAACGGGGCTCCCCTGGATGTGTGCGGGACCCTCGTGCTTCCTCTCGAGTGGAGACGGATATGTTGGTGAACCTCTTGAGTTGCAGCAAGGGTGTGAAGGACCCTTTGGAAGTTCCAGTGGTTAGATGTGATTAGCCTCGAGAAGCCTCAGCGTAAATGGGCCTCATCTCGCCTGAAGGGCAAAACCTCCTGGATTTTCTCGAGTTGCGGCAGGTGCTCTCGACTTACGATGGGGACCTCAGGGACCCGCTCTGGTGGCCTCAGGAAAGGCCAGTCCCCATGCGAGTTCCTCGGGTGCTTCTCGGGATTACTCTCCCGTCGATGCCGGGGCCTAAGACCTTGTGTGGAGTCGGGGCCGGAACCTGAGCGTTCCTCTCCAGTGCTGACATGGATCTTGGGGTACTTCTGGAGTCTCCCCAGGGGAGTCAGTCCTCGTCTCGAATGCGGGCATGCACTTGCGCTTTCCTCCAGAGCGGTAGCAGCAGTGTCATGCATTCCGCCGCGTGGATCAAAGGATCTATGGTTTTCCCTCGAGTCTTTCCCACGAGGCTGTCCCACGAGGCTTTCCCACAGGGCTGTCCCACGTGCACACGTGGTGGGAGTCGATCCTCGGCTTGAACGTCAAGGCAGTGCAGGGAAAACAGGTTCCTCTGGAATGGACTGACACATCTGGGGGACTCTTGGAATGGTGGCACGACCCTGGAGTTCCTCTCGCCTTTCCTGTGGAGAGCGCCTCCTCTTGAGTTGCGACGGGAACGCCGGGAATTCTTTCCCTACGAAACAGGGAAAGGATCCCTCATCTCGAGCTAGGAGGCGGAAACGGGGCTCCCCTGGATGTGTGCGGGACCCTCGTGCTTCCTCTCGAGTGGAGACGGGTATGTCGGGGAACTTCTTGAGTTGCAACAAGGGTGTGAAGGACCCTTTGGAAGTTCCAGTGGTTAGATGTGATTAGCCTCGAGAAGCCTCAGGGGAAATGGGCCTCATCTCGCCTGGAGGGCAAAACCTCCTGGATTTTCTCGAGTTGCGGCAGGTGCTCTCGACTTACGACGGGGACCTCAGGGACCCGCTCTGGTGGCCTCAGGAAAGGCCAGTCCCCATGCGAGTTCCTCGGGGGCCTCTCGGGATTCCTCTCCCGTCGATGCCGGGGCCTAAGACCTTGTGTGTAGTCGGGGCCGGAACCTGAGGATTCCTCTCCAGTGCTGACATGGATCTTGGGGTACTTCTGGAGTCTCCCCAGGGGAGTCAGTGCTCGTCTCGAATGCGGGCATGCACTTGCGCTTTCCTCCAGAGCAGTAGCAGCAGTGTCACACTTTCCGCCGCGTGGATCAAAGGATCTATGGTTTTCCCTCGAGTCTTTCCCACGAGCCTTTCCACGAGGCTTTCCCACAGGGCTGTCCCACGTGCACACGTGGTGGGAGTCGATCCTCGGCTTGAACGTCAAGGCAGTGCAGGGAAAACAGGTTCCTCTGGAATGGACTGACACATCTGGGGGACTCTTGGAATGGTGGCACGACCCTGGAGTTCTTCAGGCCTTTCCTGTGGAGAGCGCCTCCTCTTGAGATGCGACGGGAACGCCGGGAATTCTTTCCCTACGAAACAGGGAAAGGATCCCTCATCTCGAGCTAGGAGGCGGAAACGGGGCTCCCCTGGATGTGTGCGGGACCCTCGTGCTTCCTCTCGAGTGGAGACGGGTATGTTGGGGAACCTCTTGAGTTGCAGCAAGGGTGTGAAGGACCCTTTGGAATTTCCAGTGGTTAGATGTGATTAACCTCGAGAAGCCTCAGCGGAAATGGGCCTCATCTCGCCTGGAGGGCAAAACCTCCTGGATTTTCTCGAGTTTCGGCAGGTGCTCTCGACTTACGATGGGGACCTCAGGGACCGCTCTGCTGGCCTCAGGAAAGGCCAGTCCCCATGCGAGTTCCTCGGGGGCCTCTCGGGATTCCTCTCCCGTTGATGCTGGGGCCTAAGACCTTGTGTGGAGTCGGGGCCGGAACCTGAGGGTTCCTCTCCAGTGCTGACATGGATCTTGTGGTACTTCTGGAGTCTCCCCAGGGGAGTCAGTCCTCGTCTCGAATGCGGGCATGCACTTGCGCTTTCCTCCAGAGCGGTAGCAGCAGTGTCACGCAGTCCGCCGCGTGGATCAAAGGATCTATGGTTTTCCCTCGAGTCTTTCCCACGAGGCTTTCCCACGAGGCTTTCCCACAGGGCTGTCCCACGTGCACACGTGGTGGGAGTCGATCCTCGGCTTGAACGTCAAGGCAGTGCAGGGAAAACAGGTTGCTCTGGAATGGACTGACACATCTGGGGGACTCTTGGAATGGTGGCACGACCCTGGAGTTCCTCTCGCCTTTCCTGTGGAGAGCGCCTCCTCTTGAGATGCGACGGGAACGCCGGGAATTCTTTCCCTACGAAACAGGGAAAGGATCCCTCATCTCGAGCTAGGAGGCGGAAACAGGGCTCCCCTGGATGTGTGCGGGACCCTCGTGCTTCCTCTCGAGTGGAGACGGGTATGTTGGGGAACCTCTTGAGTTGCAGCAAGGGTGTGAAGGACCCTTTGGAAGTTCCAGTGGTTAGATGTGATTAGCCTCGAGAAGCCTCAGCGTAAATGGTCCTCATCTCGCCTGGAGGGCAAAACCTCCTGGATTTTCTCGAGTTGCGGCAGGTGCTCTCGACTTACGATGGGGACCTCAGGGACCCGCTCTGGTGGCCTCAGGAAAGGCCAGTCCCCATGCGAGTTCCTAGGGGGCTTCTCGGGATTACTCTCCCGTCGATGCCGGGGCCTAAGACCTTGTGTGGAGTCGGGGCCGGAACCTGAGCGTTCCTCTCCAGTGCTGACATGGATCTTGGGGTACTTCTGGAGTTTCCCCAGGGGAGTCAGTCCTCGTCTCGAATGCGGGCATGCACTTGCGCTTTCCTCCATAGCGGTAGCAGCAGTGTCACGCAGTCCGTCGCGTGGATCAAAGGATCTATGTTTTTCCCTCGAGTCTTACCCACGAGGGTTTCCCACGAGGCTTTCCCTCAGGGCTGTCCCACATGCACACGTGGTGGGAGTCGATCCTCGGCTTGAACGTCAAGGCAGTGCAGGGAAAACAGGTTCCTCTGGAATAGACTGACACATCTGGGGGACTCTTGGAATGGTAACACTACCCTGGAGTTCCTCTCGCCTTTCCTGTGGAGAGCGCCTCCTCTTGAGATGCGACGGGAACGCCGGGAATTCTTTCCCTACGAAACAGGGAAAGGATCCCTCATCTCGAGCTAGGAGGCGGAAACGGGGCTCCCCTGGATGTGTGCGGGACCCTCTTGCTTCCTCTCGAGTGGAGACGGGTATGTCGGGGAACTTCTTGAGTTGCAGCAAGGGTGTGAAGGACCCTTTGGAAGTTCCAGTGGTTAGATGTGATTAGCCTCGAGAAGCCTCAGCAGAAATGGGTCTCATCTCGCCTGGAGGGCAAAACCTCCTGGATTTTCTCGAGTTGCGGCAGGTGCTCTCGACTTACGACGAGGACCTCAGGGACCCGCTCTGCTGGCCTCAGGAAAGGCCAGCCCCATGCGAGATCCTCGGGGGCCTCTCGGGATTCCTCTCCCGTCGATGCCGGGGCCTAAGACCTTGTGTGGAGTCGGGGCCGGAACCTGAGGATTCCTCTCCAGTGCTGACATGGATCTTGGGGTACTTCTGGAGTCTCCCCAGGGAGTCAGTCCTCGTCTCGAATGCGGGCATGCACTTGCGCTTTCCTCCAGAGCGGAAGCAGCAGTGTCACGCAGTCCGCCGGGTGGATCAAACGATCTATGGTTTTCCCTCGAGTCTTTCCCACGAGGCTTTCCCACGAGGCTTTCCCACAGGGCTGTCCCACGTGCACACGTGGTGGGAGTCGATCCTCGGCTTGAACGTCAAGGCAGTGCAGGGAAAACAGGTTCGTCTGGAATGGACTGACACATCTGGGGGACTCTTGGAATGGTGGCACGACCCTGGAGTTCCTCTCGCCTTTCCTGTGGAGAGCGCCTCCTCTTGAGATGCGACGGGAACGCCGGGAATTCTTTCCTGAAGAAACAGGGAAAGGATCCCTCATCTCGAGCTAGGAGGCGGAAACGGGGCTCCCCTGGATGTGTGCGGGACCCTCGTGCTTCCTCTCGAGTGGAGACGGGTAAGTCGGGGAACTTCTTGAGTTGCAGCAAGGGTGTGAAGGACCCTTTGGAAGTTCCAGTGGTTAGATGTGATTAGCCTCGAGAAGCCTCAGCGGAAATGGGCCTCATCTCGCCTGGAGGGCAATACCTCCTGGATTTTCTCGAGTTGCGGCAGGTGCTCTCGACTTACGACGGGGACCTCAGGGACCCGCTCTGCTGGCCTCAGGAAAGGCCAGTCCCCATGCGAGTTCCTCGGGGGCCTCTCGGGATTCCTCTCCCGTTGATGCCGGGGCCTAAGACCTTGTGTGGAGTCGGGGCTGGAACCTGAGGATTCCTCTCCAGTGCTGACATGGATCTTGTGGTACTTCTGGAGTCTCCCCAGGGGAGTCAGTGCTCGTCTCGAATGCGGGCATGCACTTGCGCTTTCCTCCGGAGCGGTAGCAGCAGTGTCACACATTCCGCCGCGTGGATCAAAGGATCTATGGTTTTCCCTCGAGTCTTTCCCTCGAGACTTTCCCACGAGGCTTTCCCACAGGGCTGTCCCACGTGCACACGTGGTGGGAGTGGATCCTCGGTTTGAACGTCAAGGCAGTGCAGGGAAAACAGGTTCCTCTGGAATGGACTGACACATCTGGGGGACTCTTGGAATGGTGGCACGACCCTGGAGTTCCTCTCGCCTTTCCTGTGGAGAGCACCTCCTCTTGAGATGCCACGGGAACGCCGGGAATTCTTTCCCTACGAAACAGGGAAAGGATCCCTCATCACGAGCTAGGAGGCGGAAACGGGGCTCCCCTGGATGTGTGCGGGACCCTCGTGCTTCCTCTCGAGTGGAGACGGGTATGTCGGGGAACTTCTTGAGTTGCAGCAAGGGTGTGAAGGACCCTTTGGAAGTTCCAGTGGTTAGATGTGATTAGCCTCGAGAAGCCTCGGCGAAAATGGGCCTCATCTCGCCTGGAGGGCAAAACCTCCTGGATTTTCTCGAGTTGCGGCAGGAGCTCTCGACTTACGACGGGGACCTCAGGGACCCGCTCTGCTGGCCTCAGGAAAGGCCAGTCCCCATGCGAGTTCCTCGGGGGCCTCTCGGGATTCCTCTCCCGTCGATGCTGGGGCCTAAGACCTTGTGTGGAGTCGGGGCCGGAACCTGAGGATTCCTCTCCAGTGCTGACATGGATCTTGGGGTACTTCTGGAGTCTCCCCAGGGGAGTCAGTCCTCGTCTCCAATGCGGGCATGCACTTGCGCTTTCCTCCAGAGCGGTAGCAGCATTGTCACGCAGTCCGTCGCGTGGATCAAAGGATCTATGTTTTTCCCTCGAGGCTTTCCCACGAGGCTTTCCCACAGGGCTGTCCAACGTGCACACGTGCTGGGAGTCGATCCTCGGCTTGAACGTCAAGGCAGTGCAGGGAAAACAGGTTCCTCTGGAATGGACTGACACACCTGGGGGACTCTTGGAATGGTGGCACGACCCTGGAGTTCCTCTCCCCTTTCCTGTGAAGAGCGCCTCCTCTTGAGATGCGACGTGAACGCCGGGAATTCTTTCCCTACGAAACAGGGAAAGGATCCCTCATCTCGAGCTAGGAGGCGGAAACGGGGCTCCCCTGGATGTGTGCGGGACCCTCGTGCTTCCTCTCGAGTGGAGACGGGTATGTCGGGGAACTTGTTGAGTTGCAGGAAGGGTGTCAAGGACCCTTTGGAAGTTCCAGTGGTTAGATGTGATTAGCCTCGATAAGCCTCAGCGGAAATGGGCCTCATCTCGCCTGGAGGGCAAAACCTCCTGGATTTTCTCGAGTTGCGGCAGGTGCTCTCGACTTACGACGGGGACCTCAGGGAACCGCTCTGGTGGCCTCAGGAAAGGCCAGTCCCCATGCGAGTTCCTCGGGGGCCTCTCGGGATTCCTCTCCCGTCGATGCCGGGGCCTAAGACCTTGTGTGGAGTCGGGGCCGGAACCTGAGGATTCCTCTCCAGTGCTGACATGGATCTTGGGGTACTTCTGGAGTCTCCCCAGGGGAGTCAGTCCTCGTCTCGAATGCGGGCATGCACTTGCGCTTTCCTCCAGAGCGGTAGCAGCAGTGTCACGCTGTCCGCCGCGTGGATCAAAGGATCTATGGTTTTCCCTCGAGTCTTTCCCACGAGGCTTTCCCACGAGGCTTTCCCACAGTGCTGTCCCACGTGCACACGTGGTGGGAGTCGATCCTCGGCTTGAACGTCAAGGCAGTGCAGGGAAAACAGGTTCCTCTGGAATGGACTGACTCATCTGGGGGACTCTTGGAATGGTGGCACGACCCTGGAGTTCCTCTCGCCTTTCCTGTGGAGAGCGCCTCCTCTTGAGATGCGACGGGAACGCCGGGAATTCTTTCCCTACGAAACAGGGAAAGGATCCCTCATCTCGAGCTAGGAGGCGGAAACGGGGCTCCCCTGGATGTGTGCGGGACCCCACGTGCTTCCTCTCGAGTGGAGACGGGTATGTCGGGGAACTTGTTGAGTTGCAGGAAGGGTGTGAAGGACCCTTTGGAAGTTCCAGTGGTTAATGTGATTAGCCTCGAGAAGCCTCAGCGGAAATGGGCCTCATCTCGCCTGGAGGGCAAAACCTCCTGGATTTTCTCGAGTTGCGTTAGGTGCTCTCGACTTACGACGGGGACCTCAGGGAACCGCTCTGGTGGCCTCAGGAAAGGCCAGTCCCCATGCGAGTTCCTCGGGGGCCTCTCGGGATTCCTCTCCCGTCGATGCCGGGGCCTAAGATCTTGTGTGGAGTCGGGGCCGGAACCTGAGGATTCCTCTCCAGTGCTGACATGGATCTTGGGGTACTTCTGGAGTCTCCCCAGGGGAGTCAGTCCTCGTCTCGAATGCGGGCATGCATTGCGCTTTCCTCCAGAGCGGTAGCAGCAGTGTCAGGCAGTCCGCCGCGTGGATCAAAGGATCTATGGTTTTCCCTCGAGTCTTTCCCACGAGGCTTTCCCACGAGGCTTTCCCACAGGGCTGTCCCACGTGCACACGTGGTGGGAGTCGATCCTCGACTTGAACGTCAAGGCAGTGCAGGGAAAACAGGTTCCTCTGGAATGGACTGACTCATCTGGGGGACTCTTGGAATGGTGGCACGACCCTGGAGTTCCTCTCGCCTTTCCTGTGGAGAGCGCCTCCTCTTGAGATGCGACGGGAACGCCGGGAATTCTTTCCCTACGAAACAGGGAAAGGATCCCTCATCTCGAGCTAGGAGGCGGAAACGGGGCTCCCCTGGATGTGTGCGGGACCCCACGTGCTTCCTCTCGAGTGGAGACGGGTATGTCGGGGAACTTCTTGAGTTGCAGCAAGGGTGTGAAGGACCCTTTGGAAGTTCCAGTGGTTAGACGTGATTAGCCTCGAGAAGCCTCAGCGGAAATGGGCCTCATCTCGCCTGGAGGGCAAAACGTCCTGGATTTTCTCGAGTTGCGGCAGGTGCTCTCGACTTACGATGGGGACCTCAGGGACCCGCTCTGGTGGCCTCAGGAAAGGCCAGTCCCCATGCGAGTTCCTCGGGGGCCTCTCGGGATTCCTCTCCCGTCGATGCCGGGGCCTAAGACCTTGTGTGGAGTCGGGGCCGGAACCTGAGGATTCCTCTCCAGTGCTGACATGGATCTTGGGGTACTTCTGGAGTCTCCCCAGGGGAGTCAGTCCTCGTCTCGAATGCGGGCATGCATTGCGCTTTCCTCCAGAGCGGTAGCAGCAGTGTCACGCAGTCCGCCGCGTGGATCAAAGGATGTTTGGTTTTCCCTCGAGTCTTTCCCACGAGGCTTTCCCACGAGGCTTTCCCACAGGGCTGTCCCACGTGCACACGTGGTGGGAATCGATCCTCGGCTTGAACGTCAAGGCAGTGCAAGGAAAACAGGTTCCTCTGGAATGGACTGACTCATCTGGGGGACTCTTGGAATGGTGGAACGACCCTGGAGTTCCACTCGCCTTTCCTGTGGAGAGCGCCTCCTCTTGAGATGCGACGGGAACGCCGGGAATTCTTTCCCTATGAAACAGGGAAAGGATCCCTCATCTCGAGCTAGGAGGCGGAAACGGGGCTCCCCTGGATGTGTGCGGGACGCACGTGCTTCCTCTCGAGTGGAGACGGGTATGTCGGGGAACTTCTTGAGTTGCAGCAAGGGTGTGAAGGACCCTTTGGAAGTTCCAGTGGTTAGACGTGATTAGCCTCGAGAAGCCTCAGCGGAAATGGGCCTCATCTCGCCTGCAGGGCAAAACCTCCTGGATTTTCTCGAGTTGCGGCAGGTGCTCTCGACTTACGACGGGGACCTCAGGGACCCGCTCTGGTGGCCTCAGGAAAGGCCAGTCCCCATGCGAGTTCCTCGGGGGCCTCTCGGGATTCCTCTCCCGTCGATGCCGGGGCCTAAGACCTTGTGTGGAGTCGGGGCCGGAACCTGAGGATTCCTCTCCAGTGCTGACATGGATCTTGGGGTACTTCTGGAGTCTCCCCAGGGGAGTCAGTCCTCGTCTCGAATGCGGGCATGCACTTGCGCTTTCCTCCAGAGCGGTAGCAGCAGTGTCACGCAGTCCGCCGCGTGGATCAAAGGATCTATGGTTTCCCTCGAGTCTTTCCCACGAGGCTTTCCCACGAGGCTTTCCCACAGGGCTGTCCCACGTGCACACGTGGTGGGACTCGATCCTCGGCTTGAACGTCAAGGCAGTGCAGGGAAAAAAGGTTCCTCTGGAATGGACTGACACATCTGGGGGACTCTTGGAATGGTGTCACGACCCTGGAGTTCCTCTCGCCTTTCCTGTGGAGAGCGCCTCCTCTTGAGATGCGACGGGAACGCCGGGAATTCTTTCCCTACGAAACAGGGAAAGGATCCCTCATCTCGAGGTAGGAGGCGGAAACGGGGCTCCCCTGGATGTGTGCGGGACCCCACGTGCTTCCTCTCGAGTGGAGACGGGTATGTCGGGGAACTTCTTGAGTTGCAGCAAGGGTGTGAAGGACCCTTTGGAAGTTCCAGTGGTTAGATGTGATTGGCCTCAAGAAGCCTCAGCGGAAATGGGCCTCATCTCGCCTGGAGGGCAAAACCTCCTGGATTTTCTCGAGTTGCGGCAGGTGCTCTCGACTTACGACGGGGACCTCAGGGACCCGCTCTGGTGGCCTCAGGAAAGGCCAGTCCCCATGCGAGTTCCACGGGGGCCTCTCGGGATTCCTCTCCCGTCGATGCCGGGGCCTAAGACCTTGTGTGGAGTCGGGGCCGGAACCTGAGGATTCCTCTCCAGTGCTGACATGGATCTTGGGGTACTTCTGGAGTCTCCCCAGGGGAGTCAGTCCTCGTCTCGAATGCGGGCATGCACTTGCGCTTTCCTTCAGAGCGGTAGCAGCAGTGTCACGCGGTCCGCCGCGTGGATCAAAGGATCTATGGTTTTCCCTCAAGTCTTTCCCACGAGGCTTTCCCGCGAGGCTTTCCCACAGGGCTGTCCCACGTGCACACGTGGTGGGAGTCGATCCTCGGCTTGAACGTCAAGGCAGTGCAGGGAAAACAGGTTCCTCTGGAATGGACTGACACATCTGGGGGACTCTTGGAATGGTGTCACGACCCTGGAGTTCCTCTCGCCTTTCCTGTGGAGAGGGCCTCCTCTTGAGATGCGACGGGAACGCCGGGAATTCTTTCCCTACGAAACAGGGAAAGGATCCCTCATCTCGAGGTAGGAGGCGGAAACGGGGCTCCCCTGGATGTGTGCGGGACCCCACGTGCTTCCTCTCGAGTGGAGACGGGTATGTCGGGGAACTTCTTGAGTTGCAGCAAGGGTGTGAAGGACCCTTTGGAAGTTCCAGTGGTTAGATGTGATTGGCCTCGAGAAGCCTCAGCGGAAATGGGCCTCATCTCGCCTGGAGGGCAAAACCTCCTGGATTTTCTCGAGTTGTGGCAGGTGCTCTCGACTTACGACGGGGACCTCAGGGACCCTCTCTGGTGGCCTCAGGAAAGGCCAGTCCCCATGCGAGTTCCTCGGGGGCCTCTCGGGATTCCTCTCCCGTCGATGCCGGGGCCTAAGACCTTGTGTGGAGTCGGGGCCGGAACATGAGGATTCCTCTCCAGTGCTGACATGGATCTTGGGGTACTTCTGGAGTCTCCCCAGGGGAGTCAGTTCTCGTCTCAAATGCGGGCATGCACTTGCGCTTTCCTCCAGAGCGGTAGCAGCAGTGTCACGCAGTCCGCCGCGTGGATCAAAGGATCTATGGTTTTCCCTCGAGTCTTTCCCACGAGGCTTTCCCACGAGGCTTTCCCACAGGGCTGTCCCACGTGCACACGTGGTGGGACTCGATCCTCGGCTTGAACGTCAAGGCAGTGCAGGGAAAACAGGTTCCTCTGGAATGGACTGACACATCTGGGGGACTCTTGGAATGGTGGAACGACCCTGGAGTTCCTCTCGCCTTTCCTGTGGAGAGCGCCTCCTCTTGAGATGCGACGGGAACGCCGGGAATTCTTTCCCTACGAAACAGGGAAAAGATCCCTCATCTCGAGCTAGGAGGCGGAAACGGGGCTCCCCTGGATGTGTGCGGGACACCACGTGCTTCCTCTCGAGTGGAGACGGGTATGTCGGGGAACTTCTTGAGTTGCAGCAAGGGTGTGAAGGACCCTTTGGAAGTTCCAGTGGTTAGAAGTGATTGGCCTCGAGAAGCCTCAGCGGAAATGGGCCTCATCTCGCCTGGAGGGCAAAACCTCCTGGATTTTCTCGAGTTGCGGCAGGTGCTCTCGACTTACGACGGGGACCTCAGGGACCCGCTCTGGTGGCCTCAGGAAAGGCCAGTCCCCATGCGAGTTCCTCGGGGGCCTCTCGGGATTCCTCTCCCGTCGATGCCGGGGCCTAAGACCTTGTGTGGAGTCGGGGCCGAAACCTGAGGATTCCTCTCCAGTGCTGACATGGATCTTGGGGTACTTCTGGAGTCTCCCCAGGGGAGTCAGTCCTCGTCTCGAATGCGGGCATGCACTTGCGCTTTCCTTCAGAGCGGTAGCAGCAGTGTCACGCAGTCCGTCGCGTGGATCAAAGGATCTATGGTTTTCCCTCGAGTCTTTCCCACGAGGCTTTCCCGCGAGGCTTTCCCACAGGGCTGTCCCACGTGCACACGTGGTGGGAGTCGATCCTCGGCTTGAACGTCAAGGCAGTGCAGGGAAAACAGGTTCCTCTGGAATGGACTGACACATCTGGTGGACTCTTGGAATGGTGGCACGACCCTGGAGTTCCTCTCGCCTTTCCTGTGGAGAGCGCCTCCTCTTGAGATGCGACGGGAACGCCGGGAATTCTTTCCCTACGAAACAGGGAAAGGATCCCTCATCTCGAGGTAGGAGGCGGAAACGGGGCTCCCCTGGATGTGTGCGGGACCCCACGTGCTTCCTCTCGAGTGGAGACGGGTATGTCGGGGAACTTCTTGAGTTGCAGCAAGGGTGTGAAGGACCCTTTGGAAGTTCCAGTGGTTAGACGTGATTAGCCTCGAGAAGCCTCAGCGGAAATGGGCCTCATCTCGCCTGGAGGGCAAAACGTCCTGGATTTTCTCGAGTTGCGGCAGGTGCTCTCGACTTACGACGGGGACCTCAGGGAACTGCTCTGGTGGCCTCAGGAAAGGCCAGTCCCCATGCGAGTTCCTCGGGGGCGTCTCGGGATTCCTCTCCCGTCGATGCCGGGGCCTAAGACCTTGTGTGGAGTCGGGGCCGGAACCTGAGGATTCCTCTCCAGTGCTGACATGGATCTTGGGGTACTTCTGGAGTCTCCCCAGGGGAGTCAGTCCTCGTCTCGAATGCGGGCATGCACTTGCCCTTTCCTCCAGAGCGGTAGCAGCAGTGTCACGCACTCCGCCGCGTGGATCAAAGGATCTATGGTTTTCCCTCGAGTCTTTCCCACGAGGCTTTCCCACGAGGCTTTCCCACAGGGCTGTCCCACGTGCACACGTGGTGGGAGTCGATCCTCGGCTTGAACGTCAAGGCAGTGCAGGGAAAACAGTTTCCTCTGGAATGGACTGACACATCTGGGGGACTCTTGGAATGGTGGAACGACCCTGGAGTTCCTCTCGCCTTTCCTGTGGAGAGCGCCTCCTCTTGAGATGCGACGGGAACGCCGGGAATTCTTTCCCTACGAAACAGGGAAAGGATCCCTCATCTCGAGCTAGGAGGCGGAAACGGGGCTCCCCTGGATGTGTGCGGGACGCACGTGCTTCCTCTCGAGTGGAGACGGGTATGTCGGGGAACTTCTTGAGTTGCAGCAAGGGTGTGAAGGACCCTTTGGAAGTTCCAGTGATTAGACGTGATTAGCCTCGAGAAGCCTCAGCGGAAATGGGCCTCATCTCGCCTGGAGGGCAAAACCTCCTGGATTTTCTCGAGTTGCGGCAGGTGCTCTCGACTTACGATGGGGACCTCAGGGACCCGCTCTGGTGGCCTCAGGAAAGGCCAGTCCCCATGCGAGTTCCTCGGGGGCCTCTCGGGATTCCTCTCCCGTCGATGCCGGGGCCTAAGACATTGTGTGGAGTCGGGGCCGGAACCTGAGGATTCCTCTCCAGTGCTGACATGGATCTTGGGGTACTTCTGGAGTCTCCCCAGGGGAGTCAGTCCTCGTCTCGAATGCGGGCATGCATTGCGCTTTCCTCCAGAGCGGTAGCAGCAGTGTCACGCAGTCCGCCGCGTGGATCAAAGGATGTTTGGTTTTCCCTCGGGTCTTTCCCACGAGGCTTTCCCACGAGGTTTTCCCACAGGGCTGTCCCACGTGCAACGTGGTGGGAATCGATCCTCGGCTTGAACGTCAAGGCAGTGCAAGGAAAACAGGTTCCTCTGGAATGGACTGACTCATCTGGGGGACTCTTGGAATGGTGGAACGACCCTGGAGTTCCTCTCGCCTTTCCTGTGGAGAGCGCCTCCTCTTGAGATGCGACGGGAACGCCGGGAATTCTTTCCCTACGAAACAGGGAAAGGATCCCTCATCTCGAGGTAGGAGGCGGAAACGGGGCTCCCCTGGATGTGTGCGGGACCCCACGTGCTTCCTCTCGAGTGGAGACGGGTATGTCGGGGAACTTCTTGAGTTGCAGCAAGGGTGTGAAGGACCCTTTGGAAGTTCCAGTGGTTAGATGTGATTGGCCTCGAGAAGCCTCAGCGGAAATGGGCCTCATCTCGCCTGGAGGGCAAAACCTCCTGGATTTCCTCGAGTTGCGGCAGGTGCTCTCGACTTACGACGGGGACCTCAGGGACCCGCTCTGGTGGCCTCAGGAAAGGCCAGTCCCCATGCGAGTTCCTCGGGGGCCTCTCGGGATTCCTCTCCCGTCGATGCCGGGGCCTAAGACCTTGTGTGGAGTCGGGGCCGGAACCTGAGGATTCCTCTCCAGTGCTGACATGGATCTTGGGGTACTTCTGGAGTCTCCCCAGGGGAGTCAGTCCTCGTCTCGAATGCGGGCATGCACTTGCGCTTTCCTCCAGAGCGGTAGCAGCAGTGTCACGCAATACGCCGCGTGGATTCAAGGATCTATGGTTTTCCCTCGAGTCTTTCCCACGAGGCTTTCCCACGAGGCTTTCCCACAGGGCTGTCCCACGTGCACACGTGGTGGGACTCGATCCTCGGCTTGAACGTCAAGGTAGTGCAGGGATAACAGGTTCCTCTGGAATGGACTGACACATCTGGGGGACTCTTGGAATGGTGGCACGACCCTGGATTTCCTCTCGCCTTTCCTGTGGAGAGCGCCTCCTCTTGAGATGCGACGGGAACGCCGGGAATTCTTTCCCTACGAAACAGGGAAAGGATCCCTCATCTCGAGCTAGGAGGCGGAAACGGGGCTCCCCTGGATGTGTGCGGGACCCCACGTGCTTCCTCTCGAGTGCAGACGGGTATGTCGGGGAACTTCTTGACTTGCAGCAATGGTGTGAAGGAAGCTTTGGAAGTTCCAGTGGTTAGACGTGATTGGCCTCGAGAAGCTTCAGCGGAAATGGGCCTCATCTCGCCTGGAGGGCAAAACCTCCTGGATTTTCTCGAGTTGCGGCAGGTGCTCTCGATTTACGACGGGGACCTCAGGGACCCGCTCTGGTGGCCTCAGGAAAGGCCAGTCCCCATGCGAGTACCACGGGGGCCTCTCGGGATTCCTCTCCCGTCGATGCCGGGGCCTAAGACCTTGTGTGGAGTCGGGGCCGGAACCTGAGGATTCCTCTCCAGTGCTGACATGGATCTTGGGGTACTTCTGGAGTCTCCCCAGGGGAGTCAGTCCTCGTCTCGAATGCGGGCATGCACTTGCGCTTTCCTCCAGAGCGGTAGCATCAGTGTCACGCAGTCCGCCGCGTGGATCAAAGTATCTATGGTTTTCCCTCGAGTCTTTCCCACGAGGCTTTCCCACGAGGCTTTCCCACGGGGCTGTCCCACGTGCACACGTGGTGGGACTCGATTCTCGGCTTGAACGTCAAGGCAGTGCAGGGAAAACAGGTTCCTCTGGAATGGACTGACACATCTGGGGGACTCTTGGAATGGTGTCACGACCCTGGAGTTCCTCTCGCCTTTCCTGTGGAGAGCGCCTCCTCTTGAGATGCGACGGGAACGCCGGGAATTCTTTCCCTACGAAACAGGGAAAGGATCCCTCATCTCGAGCTAGGAGGCGGAAACGGGGCTCCCCTGGATGTTTGCGGGACACCACGTGCTTCCTCTCGAGTGCAGACGGGTATGTCGGGGAACTTCTTGAGTTGCAGCAAGGGTGTGAAGGACCCTTTGGAAGTTCCAGTGGTTAGATGTGATTGGCCTCGAGAAGCCTCAGCGGAAATGGGCCTCATCTCGCCTGGAGGGCAAAACCTCCTGGATTTTCTCGAGTTGCGGCAGGTGCTCTCGACTTACGACGGGGACCTCAGGGACCCGCTCTGGTGGCTTCAGGAAAGGCCAGTCCCCATGCGAGTTCCTCGGGGGCGAATCGGGATTCCTCTCCCGGCGATGCCGGGGCTTAAGACCTTGTGTGGTGTCGGGGCAGGAACCTGAGGATTCCTCTCCAGTGCTGACATGGATCTTGGGGTACTTCTGGAGTCTCTCCAGGGGAGTCAGTCCTCGTCTCGAATGCGGGCATGCACTTGCGCTTTCCTCCAGAGCGATAGCAGCAGTGTCACGCAGTCCGCCGCGTGGATCAAAGGATCTATGGTTTTCCCTCGAGTCTTTCCCACGAGGCTTTCCCACGAGGCTTTCCCACAGGGCTGTCCCACGTGCACACGTGGTGGGAGTTGATCCTCGGCTTGAACGTCAAGGCAGTGCAGGGAAAACATGTTCCTCTGGAATGGACTGACACATCTGGGGGTCTCTTGGAATGGTGGCACGACCCTGGAGTTCCTCTCCCCTTTCCTGTGGAGAGCGCCTCCTCTTGAGGTGCGACGGGAACGCCGGGAATTCTTTCCCTACGAAACAGGGAAAGGATCCCTCATCTCGAGCTAGGAGGCGGAAACGGGGCTCCCCTGGATGTGTGCGGGACCCCACGTGCTTCCTCTCGAGTGCAGACGGGTATGTCGGGGAACTTCTTGAGTTGCAGCAAGGGTGTGAAGGACCCTTTGGAAGTTCCAGTGGTTAGATGTGATTGGCCTCGAGAAGCCTCAGCGGAAATGGGCCTCATCTCGCCTGGAGGGCAAAACCTCCTGGATTTTCTCGAGTTGCGGCAGGTGCTCTCGACTTACGACGGGGACCTCAGGGACCCGCTCTGGTGGCCTCAGGAAAGGCCAGTCCCCATGCGAGTTCCTCGGGGGGCCTCTCGGGATTCCTCTCCCGTCGATGCCGGGGCCTAAGACCTTGTGTGGAGTCGGGGCCGGAACCTGAGGATTCCTCTCCAGTGCTGACATGGATCTTGGGGTACTTCTGGAGTCTCCCCAGGGGAGTCAGTCCTCGTCTCGAATGCGCGCATGCACTTACGCTTTCCTCCAGAGCGGTAGCAGCAGTGTCACGCAGTCCGCCGCGTGGATCAAAGGATCTATGTTTTTCCCTCGTGTCTTTCCCACGAGGCTTTCCCACGAGGCTTTCCCACATGGCTGTCCCACGTGCACACGTGGTGGGAGTCGATCCTCGGCTTGAACGTCAAGGCAGTGCAGGGAAAACAGGTTCCTCTGGAATGGACTGACATATCTGGGGGACTCTTGGAATGGTGGCACGACCCTGGAGTTCCTCTCGCCTTTCCTGTGGAGAGCGCCTCCTCTTGAGATGCGACGGGAACGCCGGGAATTCTTTCCCTACGAAACAGGGAAAGGATCCCTCATCTCGAGCTAGGAGGCGGAAACGGGGCTCCCCTGGATGTGTGCGGGACCCCACGTGCTTCCTCTCGAGTGGAGACGGGTATGTCGGGGAACTTCTTGAGTTGCAGCAAGGGTGTGAAGGACCCTTTGGAAGTTCCAGTGGTTAGATGTGATTGGCCTCGAGAAGCCTCAGCGGAAATGGGCCTCATCTCGCCTGGAGGGCAAAACCTCCTGGATTTTCTCGAGTTGCGGCAGGTGCTCTCGACTTACGATGGGGACCACAGGGACCCGCTCTGGTGTCCTCAGGAAAGGCCAGTCCCCATGCGAGTTCCTCGGGGGCCTCTCGGGATTCCTCTCCCGTCGATGCCGGGGCCTAAGACCTTGTGTGGAGTCGGGGCCGGAACCTGAGGATTCCTCTCCAGTGCTGACATGGATCTTGCGGTCCCTCTGGAGTCTCCCCAGGGGAGTCAGTCCTCGTCTCGAATGCGCGCATGCACTTGCGCTTTCCTCCAGAGCGATAGCAGCAGTGTCACGCAGTCCTCCGCGTGGATCAAAGGATCTATGTTTTTCCCTCGAGTCTTTCCCACGAGGCTTTCCCACGAGGCTTTCCCACAGGGCTGTCCCACGTGCACACGTGGTGGGAGTCGATCCTCGGCTTGAACGTCAAGGCAGTGCTGGGAAAACAGGTTCCTCTGGAATGGACTGACACATATGGGGGACTCTTGGAATGGTGGCACGACCCTGGAGTTCCTCTCGCCTTTCCTGTGGAGAGCGCCTCCTCTTGAGATGCGACGGGAAAGCCGGGAATTCTTTCCCTACGAAACAGGGAAAGGATCCCTCATCTCGAGCTAGGAGGCGGAAACGGGGCTCCCCTGGATGTGTGCGGGACCCCACGTGCTTCCTCTCGAGTGCAGACGGGTATGTCGGGGAACTTCTTGAGTTGCAGCAAGGGTGTGAAGGACCCTTTGGAAGTTCCAGTGGTTAGATGTGATTGGCCTCGAGAAGCCTCAGCGGAAATGGGCCTCATCTCGCCTGGAGGGCAAAACCTCCTGGATTTTCTCGAGTTGCGGCAGGTGCTCTCGACTTATGACGGGGACCTCAGGGACCCGCTCTGGTGGCCTCAGGAAAGGCCAGTCCCCATGCGAGTTCCTCGGGGGCCTCTCGGGATTCGTCTCCCGTCGATGCCGGGGCCTAAGACCTTGTGTGGAGTCGGGGCCGGAACCTGAGGATTCCTCTCCAGTGCTGACATGGATCTTGTGGTACTTCTGGAGTCTCCCCAGGGGAGTCAGTCCTCGTCTCGAATGCGCGCATTCACTTGCGCTTTCCTCCAGAGCGGTAGCATCAGTGTCACGCAATCCGCCGCGTGGATTCAAGGATCTATGGTTTTCCCTCGAGTCTTTCCCACGAGGCTTTCCCACGAGGCTTTCCCACAGGGCTGTCCCACGTGCACACGTGGTGGGAGTCGATCCTCGGCTTGAACGTCAAGGCAGTGCAGGGAAAACAGGTTCCTCTGGAATGGACTGACACATCTGGGGGACTCTTGGAATGGTGGCACGACCCTGGAGTTCCTCTCGCCTTTCCTGTGGAGAGCGCCTCCTCTTGAGATGCGACGGGAACGCCGGGAATTCTTTCCCTACGAAACAGGGAAAGGATCCCTCATCTCGAGCTAGGAGGCGGAAACGGGGCTCCCCTGGATGTGTGCGGGACCCCACGTGGTTCCTCTCGAGTGCAGACGGGTATGTCGGGGAACTTCTTGACTTGCAGCAATGGTGTGAAGGAAGCTTTGGAAGTTCCAGTGGTTAGACGTGATTGGCCTCGAGAAGCTTCACCGGAAATGGGCCTCATCTCGCCTGGAGGGCAAAACCTCCTGGATTTTCTCGAGTTGCGGCAGGTGCTCTCGATTTACGACGGGGACCTCAGGGACCCGCTCTGGTGGCCTCAGGAAAGGCCAGTCCCCATGCGAGTACCTCGGGGGCCTCTCGGGATTCCTCTCCCGTCGATGCCGGGGCCTAAGACCATGTGTGGAGTCGGGGCCGGAACCTGAGGATTCCTCTCCAGTGCTGACATAGATCTTGGGGTACTTCTGGAGTCTCCCCAGGGGAGTCAGTCCTCGTCTCGAATGCGGGCATGCACTTGCGCTTTCCTCCAGAGCGGTAGCAGCATTGTCACGCAGTCCGCCGCGTGGATCAAAGTATCTATGGTTTTCCCTCGAGTCTTTCCCACGAGGCTTTCCCACGAGGCTTTCCCACAGGGCTGTCCCACGTGCACACGTGGTGGGACTCGATCCTCGGCTTGAACGTCAAGGCAGTGCAGGGAAAACAGGTTCCTCTGGAATGGACTGACACATCTGGGGGACTCTTGGAATGGTGTCACGACCCTGGAGTTCCTCTCGCCTTTCCTGTGGAGAGCGCCTCCTCTTGAGATGCGACGGGAACGCCGGGAATTCTTTCCCTACGAAACAGGGAAAGGATCCCTCATCTCGAGCTAGGAGGCGGAAACGGGGCTCCCCTGGATGTGTGCGGGACACCACGTGCTTCCTCTCGAGTGCAGACGGGTATGTCGGGGAACTTCTTGAGTTGCAGCAAGGGTGTGAAGGACCCTTTGGAAGTTCCAGTGGTTAGATGTGATTGGCCTCGAGAAGCCTCAGCGGAAATGGGCCTCATCTCGCCTGGAGGGCAAAACCTCCTGGATTTTCTCGAGTTGCGGCAGGTGCTCTCGACTTACGACGGGGACCTCAGGGACCCGCTCTGGTGGCCTCAGGAAAGGCCAGTCCCCATGCGAGTTCCTCGGGGGCCTCTCGGGATTCCTCTCCCGTCGATGCCGGGGCTTAAGACCTTGTGTGGTGTCGGGGCGGGAACCTGAGGATTCCTCTCCAGTGCTGACATGGATCTTGGGGTACTTCTGGAGTCTCCCCAGGGGAGTCAGTCCTCGTCTCGAATGCGGGCATGCACTTGCGCTTTCCTCCAGAGCGGTAGCAGCAGTGTCACGTAGTCCGCCGCGTGGATCAAAGGATCTATGGTTTTCCCTCGAGTCTTTCCCAGGAGGCTTTCCCACGAGGCTTTCCCACAGGGCTGTCCCACGTGCACACGTGGTGGGAGTCGATCCTCGGCTTGAACGTCAAGGCAGTGCAGGGAAAACAGGTTCCTCTGGAATGGACTGACACATATGGGGGACTCTTGGAATGGTGTCACGACCCTGGAGTTCCTCTCGCCTTTCCTGTGGAGAGCGCCTCCTCTTGAGATGCGACGGGAACGCCGGGAATTCTTTCCCTACGAAACAGGGAAAGGATCCCTCATCTCGAGCTAGGAGGCGGAAACGGGGCTCCCCTGGATGTGTGCGGGACCCCACGTGCTTCCTCTCGAGTGCAGACGGGTATGTCGGGGAACTTCTTGAGTTGCAGCAAGGTTGTGAAGGACCCTTTGGAAGTTCCAGTGGTTAGATGTGATTAGCCTCGAGAAGCGGCAGCGGAAATGGGCCTCATCTCGGCTGGAGGGCAAAACCTCCTGGATTTTCTCGAGTTGCGGCAGGTGCTCTCGACTTACGACGAGGACCTCAGGGACCTGCTCTGGTGGCCTCAGGAAAGGCCAGTCCCCATGCGAGTTCCTCTGGGGATTCCTCTCCCGTCGATGCCGGGTCCTAAGACCTTGTGTGGAGTCGGGGCCGGAACCTGAGGATTCCTCTCCAGTGCTGACATGGATCTTGGGGTACTTCTGGAGTCTCCCCAGGTGAGTCAGTCCTCGTCTCGAATGCGGGCATGCAATTGCGCTTTCCTCCAGAGCGGTAGCAGCAGTGTCACGCAGTCCGCCACATGGATCAAAGGATCTATGGTTTTCCCTCGAGTCTTTCCCACGAGGCTTTCCCACGAGGCTTTCCCACAGGGCTGTCCCACGTGCACACGTGGTGGGAGTCGATCCTCGGCTTGAACGTCAAGGCAGTGCAGGGAAAACAGGTTCCTCTGGAATGGACTGACACATCTGGGGGACTCTTGGAATGGTGGCACGACCCTGGAGTTCCTCTCGCCTTTCCTGTGGAGAGCGCCTCCTCTTGAGATGCGACGGGAACGCCGGGAATTCTTTCCCTACGAAACAGGGAAAGGATCCCTCATCTCGAGCTAGGAGGCGGAAACGGGGCTCCCCTGGATGTGTGCGGGACCCCACGTGCTTCCTCTCGAGTGCAGACGGATATGTCGGGGAACTTCTAGAGTTGCAGCAAGTGTGTGAAGGACCCTTTGGAAGTTCCAGTGTTTAGACGTGATTAGCCTCGAGAAGCCTCAGCGGAAATGAGACTCATCTCGCCTGGAGGGCAAAACCTCCTGGATTTTCTCGAGTTGCGGCAGGTGATCACGACTTATGACGGGGACCTCAGGGACCCGCTCTGGTGGCCTCAGGAAAAGCCAGTCCCTATGCGAGTTCCTCGGGGGCCTCTCGGGATTCCTCTGCCGTCGATGCCGGGGCCTAAGACCTTGTGTGGAGTCGGGGCCGGAACCTGAGGATTCCTCTCCAGTGCTGACATGGATCTTGGGGTACTTCTGGAGTCTCCCCAGGGGAGTCAGTCCTCGTCTCGAATGCGGGCATGCACTTGCGCTTTCCTCCAGAGCGGTAGCAGCAGTGTCACGCAGTCCGCCGCGTGGATCAAAGGATCTATGGTTTTCCCTCGAGTCTTTCCCACGAGGCTTTCCCACGAGGCTTTCCCACAGGGCTGTCCCACGTGCACACGTGGTGGGAGTCGATCCTCGGCTTGAACGTCAAGGCAGTGCAGGGAAAACAGGTTCCTCTGGAATGGACTGACACATCTGGGGGTCTCTTGGAATGGTGGCACGACCCTGGAGTTCCTCTCCCCTTTCCTGTGGAGAGCGCCTCCTCTTGAGATGCGACGGGAACGCCGGGAATTCTTTCCCTACGAAACAGGGAAAGGATCCCTCATCTCGAGCTAGGAGGCGGAAACGGGGCTACCCTGGATGTGTGCGGGACCCCACGTGCTTCCTCTCGAGTGGAGACGGGTATGTCGGGGAAGTTCTTGAGTTGCAGCAAGGGTGTGAAGGACCCTTTCGAAGTTCCAGTGGTTAGACGTGATTAGCCTCGAAAAGCCTCAGCGGAAATGGGCCTCATCTCGCCTGGAGGGCAAAACCTCCTGGATTTTCTCGAGTTGCGGCAGGTGCTCTCGACTTACGACGGGGACCTCAGGGACCCGCTCTTGTGGCCTCAGGAAAGGCCAGTCCCCATGCGAGTTCCTCGGGGGCCTCTGGGGATTCCTCTCCCGTCGATGCCAGGGCCTAAGTCCTTGTGTGGAGTCGGGGCCGGAACCTGAGGATTCCTCTCCAGTGCTGACATGGATCTTGGGGTACTTCTGGAGTCTCCCCAGGGGAGTCAGTCCTCGTCTCGAATGCGGGCATGCACATGCGCTTTCCTCCAGAGCGGTAGCAGCAGTGTCACGCAGTCCGCCGCATGGATCAAAGGATCTATGGTTTTCCCTCGAGTCTTTCCCACGAGGCTTTCCCACGAGGCTTTCCCACAGGGCTGTCCCACGTGCACACGTGGTGGGAGTCGATCCTCGGCTTGAACGTCAAGGCAGTGCAGGGAAAACAGGTTCCTCTGGAATGGACTGACACATCTGGGGGACTCTTGGAATGGTGACACGACCCTGGAGTTCCTCTCGCCTTTCCTGTGGAGAGCGCCTCCTCTTGAGATGCGACGGGAACGCCGGGAATTCTTTCCCTACGAAACAGGGAAAGGATCCCTCATCTCGAGCTAGGAGGCGGAAACGGGGCTCCCCTGGATATGTGCGGGACCCCACGTGCTTCCTCTCGAGTGCAGACGGATATGTCGGGGAACTTCTTGAGTTGCAGCAAGGGTGTGAAGGACCATTTGGAAGTTCCAGTGTTTGGACATGATTAGCCTCGAAAAGCCTCAGCGGAAATGAGCCTCATCTCGCCTGGAAGGCAAAACCTCCTGGATTTTCTCGAGTTGCGGCAGGTGATCTCGACTTACGACGGGGACCTCAGGGACCCGCTCTGGTGGCCTCAGGAAAAGCCAGTCCCCATGCGAGTTCCTCGGGGGCCTCTCGGGATCCCTCTCCCGTCGATGCCGGGGCCTAAGACCTTGTGTGGAGTCGGGGCCGGAATCTGAGGATTCCTCTCCAGTGCTGACATGGATCTTGGGGTACTTCTGGAGTCTCCCCAGGGGAGTCAGTGCTCGTCTCGAATGCGGGCATGCACTTGCGCTTTCCTCCAGAGCGGTAGCAGCAGTGTCACGCAGTCCGCCGCGTGGATCAAAGGATCTATGGTTTTCCCTCGAGTATTTCCCACAAGGCTTTCCCACGAGGCTTTCCCACAGGGCTGTCCCACGTGAACACGTGGTGGGAGTCGATCCTCGGCTTGAACGTCAAGGCAGTGCTGGGAAAACAGGTTCCTCTGGAATGGACTGACACATCTGGGGGACTCTTGGAATGGTGGCACGACCCTGGAGTTCCTCTCGCCTTTCCTGTGGAGAGCGCCTCCTCTTGAGATGCGACGGGAACGCCGGGAATTCTTTCCCTACGAAACAGGTAAAGGATCCCTCATCTCGAGCTAGGAGGCAGAAACGGGGCTCCCCTGGATGTGTGCGGGACACCACGTGCTTCCTCTCGAGTGGAGACGGGTATGTCGGGGAACTTCTTGAGTTGCAGCAAGGGTGTGAAGGACCCTTTGGAAGTTCCAGTGGTTAGATGTGATTGGCCTCGAGAAGCCTCAGCGGAAATGGGCCTCATCTCGCCTGGAGGGCAAAACCTCCTGGATTTTCTCGAGTTGCGGCAGGTGCTCTCGACTTACGACGGGGACCTCAGATACCCGCTCTAGTGGCCTCAGGAAAGGCCAGTCCCCATGCGAGTTCCTCGGGGGCGTCTCGGGATTCCTCTCCCGTCGATGCCGGGGCCTAAGACCTTGTGTGGAGTCGGGGCCGGAACCTGAGGATTCCTCTCCAGTGCTGACATGGATCTTGGGGTACTTCTGGAGTCTCCCCAGGGGAGTCAGTCTCGTCTCGAATGCGGGCATGCACTTGCGCTTTCCTCCAGAGCGGTAGCAGCAGTGTCACGCAGTCTGCCGCATGGATCAAAGGATCTATGGTTTTCCCTCGAGTCTTTCCCACGAGGCTTTCCCACGAGGCTTTCCCACAGGGCTGTCCCACGTGCACACGTGGTGGGAGTCGATCCTCGGCTTGAACGTCAAGGCAGTGCAGGGAAAACAGGTTCCTCTGGAATGGACTAACACATCTGGGGGACTCTTGGAATGGTGTCTCGACCCTGGAGTTCCTCTCGCCTTTCCTGTGGAGAGCGCCTCC
The DNA here is from genome assembly GCF_042477335.2 of Ovis canadensis. Classification (NCBI taxonomy): domain Eukaryota; kingdom Metazoa; phylum Chordata; class Mammalia; order Artiodactyla; family Bovidae; genus Ovis; species Ovis canadensis. The sequence continues at coordinate 9,907,661 of NC_091252.1, forward strand.
TCTTGAGATGCGACGGGAACGCCGGGAATTCTTTCCCGAAGAAACAGGGAAAGGATCCCTCATCTCGAGCTAGGAGGCGGAAACGGGGCTCCCCTGGATGTGTGCGGGACACCACGTGCTTCCTCTCGAGTGGAGACGGGTATGTCGGGGAACTTCTTGAGTTGCAGCAAGGGTGTGAAGGACCCTGTGGAAGTTCCAGTGGTTAGATGTGATTGGCCTCGAGAAGCCTCAGCGGAAATGGGCCTCATCTCGCCTGGAGGGCAAAACCTCCTGGATTTTCTCGAGTTGCGGCAGGTGCTCTCGACTTACGACGGGGACCTCAGGGAACCGCTCTGGTGGCCTCAGGAAAGGCCAGTCCCCATGCGAGTTCCTCGGGGGCCTCTCGGGATTCCTCTCCCGTCGATGCCGGGGCCTAAGACCTTGTGTGGAGTCGGGGCCGGAACCTGAGGATTCCTCTCCAGTGCTGACATGGATCTTGGGGTACTTCTGGAGTCTCCCCAGGGGAGTCAGTCCTCGTCTCGAATGCGGGCATGCACTTGCGCTTTCCTCCAGAGCGGTAGCAGCAGTGTCACGCAGTCCGCCGCGTGGAGCAAAGGATCTATGGTTTTCCCTCGAGTCTTTCCCACGAGGCTTTCCCACGAGGCTTTCCCACAGGGCTGTCCCACGTGCACACGTGGTGGGAGTCGATCCTCGGCTTGAACGTCAAGGCAGTGCAGGGAAAACAGGTTCCTCTGGAATGGACTGACACATCTGGGGGACTCTTGGAATGGTGGCACGACCCTGGAGTTCCTCTCGCCTTTCCTGTGGAGAGCGCCTCCTCTTGAGATGCGACGGGAACGCCGGGAATTCTTTCCCTACGAAACAGGGAAAGGATCCCTCATCTCGAGCTAGGAGGCGGAAACGGGGCTCCCCTGGATGTGTGCGGGACCCACGGGCTTCCTCTCGAGTGCAGACGGGTATGTCGGGGAACTTTTTGAGTTGCAGCAAGGGTGTGAAGGACCCTTTGTAAGTTCCAGTGGTTAGACGTGATTAGCCTCGAGAAGCCTCAGCGGAAATGGGCCTCATCTCGCCTGGAGGGCAAAACCTTCTGGATTTTCTCGAGTTGCGGCAGGTGCTCTCGACTTACGACGGGGACCTCAGGGACCCGCTCTGGTGGCCTCAGGAAAGGCCAGTCCCCATGCGAGTCCCTTGGGGGCCACTCGTGATTCCTCTCCCGTCGATGCCGGGGCCTAAGACCTTGTGTGGAGTCGGGGCCGGAACCTGAGGAATCCTCTCCAGTGCTGACATGGATCTTGGGGTACTTCTGGAGTCTCCCCAGGGGAGTCCGTCCTCGTCTCGAATGCGGGCATGCACTTGCGCTTTCCTCCAGAGCGGTAGCAGCAGTGTCACGCAGTCTGCCGCGTGGATCAAAGGATCTATGGTTTTCCCTCGAGTCTTTCCCACGAGGCTTTCCCACGAGGCTTTTCCACAGGGCTGTCCCACGTGCACACGTGGTGGGAGTCGATCCTCGGCTTGAACGTCAAGAAAGTGCAGGGAAAACAGGTTCCTATGGAATGGACAGACACAATTGGGGGACTCTTGGAATGGTGGCACAACCCTGGAGTTCCTCTCGCCTTTCCTGTGGAGAGCGCATCCTCTTGAGATGCGACGGGAACGCCGGGAATTCTTTCCCTACGAAACAGGGAAAGGATCCCTCATCTCGAGCTAGGAGGCGGAAACGGGGCTCCCCTGGATGTGTGCGGGACACCACGTGCTTCCTCTCGAGTGGAGACGGGTATGTCGGGGAACTTCTTGAGTTGCAGCAAGGGTGTGAAGGACCCTTTGGAAGTTCCAGTGGTTAGACGTGATTGGCCTCGAGAAGCCTCAGCGGAAATGGGCCTCATCTCGCCTGGAGGGCAAAACCTCCTGGATTTTCTCGAGTTGCGGCAGGTGCTCTCGACTTACGACGGGGACCTCAGGGACCCGCTCTGGTGGCCTCAGGAAAGGCCAGTCCCCATGCGAGTTCCTCGGGGGCCTCTCGGGATTCCTCTCCCGTCGATGCCGGGGCCTAAGACCTTGTGTGGAGTCTGGGCCGGAACCTGAGGATACCTCTCCAGTGCTGACATGGATCTTGGGGTACTTCTGGAGTCTCCCCAGGGGAGTCAGTCCTCGTCTCGAATGCGGGCATGCACTTGCGCTTTCCTCCAGAGCGGTAGCAGCACTGTCACGCAGTCAACCGCGTGGATCAAAGGATCTATGGTTTTCCCTCGAGTCTTTCCCACAAGGCTTTCCCACGAGGCTTTCCCCCAGGGCTGTCCCACGTGCACACGTGGTGGGAGTCGATCCTCGGCTTGAACGTCAAGGCAGTGCAGGGAAAACAGGTTCCTCTGGAATGGACTGACACATCTGGGGGACTCTTGGAATGGTGGCATGACCCTGGAGTTCCTCTCGCCTTTCCTGTGGAGAGCGCCTCCTCTTAAGATGCGACGGGAACGCCGGGAATTCTTTCCCTACGAAACAGGGAAAGGATCCCTCATCTCGAGCTAGGAGGCGGAAACGAGGCTCCCCTGGATGTGTGCGGGACCAACGTGCTTCCTCTCGAGTTCAGACGGGTATGTCGGGGAACTTCTTGAGTTGCAGCAAGGGTGTGAAGGACCCTTTGGAAGTTCCAGTGGTTAGACGTGATTAGCCTCGAGAAGCCTCAGCGGAAATGGGCCTCATCTCGCCTGGAGGGCAAAACCTACTGGATGTTCTCGAGTTGCGGCAGGTGCTCTCGACTTACGACGGGGACCTCAGGGAACCGCTCTGGTGGCCTCAGGAAAGGCCAGTCCCCATGCGAGTTCCTCGGGGGCCTCTCGGGATTCCTCTCCCGTCGATGCCGGGGCCTAAGACCTTGTGTGGAGTCGGGGCCGGAACCTGAGGATTCCTCTCCAGTGCTGACATGGATCTTGAGGTACTTCTGGAGTCTCCCCAGGGGAGTCAGTCCTCGTCTCGAATGCGGGGATGCATTGCGCTTTCCTCCAGAGCGGTAGCAGCAGTGTCACGCAGTCCGCCGCGTGGATCAAAGGATGTTTGGTTTTCCCTCGAGTCTTTCCCACGAGGCTTTCCCACGAGGCTTTCCCACAGGGCTGTCCCACGTGCACACGTGGTGGGAGTCGATCCTCGGCTTGAACGTCAAGGCAGTGCAGGGAAAACAGGTTCCTCTGGGATGGACTGACACATCTGGGGGACTCTTGGAATGGTGTCGCGACCGTGGAGTTCCTCTCGCCTTTCCTGTGGAGAGCGCCTCCTCTTGAGATGCGACGGGAACGCCGGGAATTCTTTCCCTACGAAACAGGGAAAGGATCCCTCATCTCGAGCTAGGAGGCGGAAACGGGGCTCCCCTGGATGTGTGCGGGACCCAACGTGCTTCCTCTCGAGTGGAGACGGGTATGTCGGGGAACTTCTTGAGTTGCAGCAAGGGTGTGAAGGACCCTTTGGAAGTTCCAGTGGTTAGATGTGATTGGCCTCGAGAAGCCTCAGCGGAAATGCGCCTCATCTCGCCTGGAGGGCAAAACCTCCTGGATTTTCTCGAGTTGCGGCAGGTGCTCTCGACTTACGACGGGGACCTCAGGGACCCGCTCTGGTGGCCTCAGGAAAGGCCAGTCCCCATGCGAGTTCCTCGGGGGCCTCTCGGGATTCCTCTCCCGTCGATGCCGGGGCCTAAGACCTTGTGTGGAGTCTGGGCCGGAACCTGAGGATACCTCTCCAGTGCTGACATGGATCTTGGGGTACTTCTGGAGTCTCCCCAGGGGAGTCAGTCCTCGTCTCGAATGCGGGCATGCACTTGCGCTTTCCTCCAGAGCGGTAGCAGCACTGTCACGCAGTCAACCGCGTGGATCAAAGGATCTATGGTTTTCCCTCGAGTCTTTCCCACAAGGCTTTCCCACGAGGCTTTCCCACAGGGCTGTCCCACGTGCACACTTGGTGGGAGTCGATCCTCGGCTTGAACGTCAAGGCAGTGCAGGGAAAACAGGTTCCTCTGGAATGGACTGACACATCTGGGGGACTCTTGGAATGGTGGCATGACCCTGGAGTTCCTCTCGCCTTTCCTGTGGAGAGCGCCTCCTCTTAAGATGCGACGGGAACGCCGGGAATTCTTTCCCTACGAAACAGGGAAAGGATCCCTCATCTCGAGCTAGGAGGCGGAAACGGGGCTCCCCTGGATGTGTGCGGGACCAACGTGCTTCCTCTCGAGTTCAGACGGGTATGTCGGGGAACTTCTTGAGTTGCAGCAAGGGTGTGAAGGACACTTTGGAAGTTCCAGTGGTTAGACGTGATTAGCCTCGAGAAGCCTCAGCGGAAATGGGCCTCATCTCGCCTGGAGGGCAAAACCTACTGGATGTTCTCGAGTTGCGGCAGGTGCTCTCGACTTACGACGGGGACCTCAGGGAACCGCTCTGGTGGCCTCAGGAAAGGCCAGTCCCCATGCGAGTTCCTCGGGGGCCTCTCGGGATTCCTCTCCCGTCGATGCCGGGGCCTAAGCCCTTGTGTGGAGTCGGGGCCGGAACCTGAGGATTCCTCTCCAGTGCTGACATGGATCTTGAGGTACTTCTGGAGTCTCCCCAGGGGAGTCAGTCCTCGTCTCGAATGCGGGGATGCATTGCGCTTTCCTCCAGAGCGGTAGCAGCAGTGTCACGCAGTCCGCCGCGTGGATCAAAGGATGTTTGGTTTTCCCTCGAGTCTTTCCCACGAGGCTTTCCCACGAGGCTTTCCCACAGGGCTGTCCCACGTGCACACGTAGTGGGAGTCGATCCTCGGCTTGAACGTCAAGGCAGTGCAGGGAAAACAGGTTCCTCTGGGATGGACTGACACATCTGGGGGACTCTTGGAATGGTGTCACGACCCTGGAGTTCCTCTCGCCTTTCCTGTGGAGAGCGCCTCCTCTTGAGATGCGACGGGAACGCCGGGAATTCTTTCCCTACGAAACAGGGAAAGGATCCCTCATCTCGAGCTAGGAGGCGGAAACGGGGCTCCCCTGGATGTGTGCGGGACACCACGTGCTTCCTCTCGAGTGGAGACGGGTATGTCGGGGAACTTCTTGAGTTGCAGCAAGGGTGTGAAGGACCCTTTGGAAGTTCCAGTGGTTAGATGTGATTGGCCTCGAGAAGCCTCAGCGGAAATGGGCCTCATCTCGCCTGGAGGGCAAAACCTCCTGGATTTTCTCGAGTTGCGGCAGGTGCTCTCGACTTACGACGGGGTCCTCAGGGAACCGCTCTGGTGGCCTCAGGAAAGGCCAGTCCCCATGCGAGTTCCTCGGGGGCCTCTCGGGATTCCTCTCCCGTCGATGCCGGAGCCTAAGACCTTGTGTGGAGTCGGGGCCGGAACCTGAGGATTCCTCTCCAGTGCTGACATGGATCTTAGGGTACTTCTGGAGTCTCCCCAGGGGACTCAGTCCTCGTCTCGAATGCGGGCATGCATTGCGATTTCCTCCAGAGCGGTAGCAGCAGTGTCACGCAGTCCGCCGCGTGGATCAAAGGATCTATGCTTTTCCCTCGAGTCTTTCCCACGAGGCTTTCCCACGAGGCTTTCCCACAGGGCTGTCCCACGTGCACACGTGGTGGGAGTTGATCCTCGGCTTGAACGTCAAGGCAGTGCAGGGAAAACAGGTTCCTCTGGAATGGACTGACTCATCTGGGGGACTCTTGGAATGGTGACACGACCCTGGAGTTCCTCTCGCCTTTCCTGTGGAGAGCGCCTCCTCTTGAGATGCGACGGGAACGCCGGGAATTCTTTCCCTACGAAACAGGGAAAGGATCCCTCATCTCGAGATAGGAGGCGGAAACGGGGCTCCCCTGGATGTGTGCGGGACCCCACATGCTTCCTCTCGAGTGGAGACGGGTATGTCGGGGAACTTCTTGAGTTGCAGCAAGGGTGTGAAGGACCCTTTGGAAGTTCCAGTGGTTAGACGTGATTAGCCTCGAGAAGCCTCAGCGGAAATGGGCCTCATCTCGCCTGGAGGGCAAAACCTCCTGGATTTTCTCGAGTTGCGGCAGGTGCTCTCGACTTACGACGGGGACCTCAGGGAACCGCTCTGGTGGCCTCAGGAAAAGCCAGACCCCATGCGAGTTCCTCGGGGGCGTCTCGGGATTCCTCTCCCGTCGATGTCGGGGCCTAAGACCTTGTGTGGAGTCGGGGCCGGAACCTGAGCGTTCCTCTCCAGTGCTGACATGGATCTTGGGGTACTTCTGGAGTCTCCCCAGGGGAGTCAGTCCTCGTCTCGAATGCGGGCATGCATTGCGCTTTCCTCCAGAGCGGTAGCAGCAGTGTCACGCAGTCCGCCGCGTGGATCAAAGGATCTATGGTTTTCCCTCGAGTCTTTCCCACGAGGCTTTCCCACGAGGCTTTCCCACAGGGCTGTCCCACGTGCACACGTGGTGGGAGTCGATCCTCGGCTTGAACGTCAAGGCAGTGCAGGGAAAACAGGTTCCTCTGGAATGGACTGACACATCTGGGGGACTCTTGGAATGGTGGCACGACCCTGGATTTCCTCTCGCCTTTCCTGTGGAGAGCGCCTCCTCTTGAGATGCGACGGGAACGCCGGGAATTCTTTCCCTACGAAACAGGGAAAGGATCCCTCATCTCGAGCTAGGAGGCGGAAACGGGGCTCCCCTGGATGTGTGCGGGACCCACGTGCTTCCTCTCGAGTGGAGACGGGTATGTCGGGGAATTTCTTGAGTTGCAGCAAGGGTGTGAAGGACCCTTTGGAAGTTCCAGTGGTTAGACGTGATTAGCCTCGAGAAGCCTCAGCGGAAAAGGGCCTCATCTCGCCTGGAGGGCAAAACCTCCTGGATTTTCTCGAGTTGCGGCAGGTGCTCTCGACTTACGACGGGGACCTCAGGGACCCGCTCTGCTGGCCTTAGGAAAGGCCAGTCCCCATGCGAGTTCCTCGGGGGCCTCTCGGGATTCCTCTCCCGTCGATGCCGGGGCCTAAGACCTTGTGTGGAGTCGGGGCCGGAACCTGAGGATTCCTCTCCAGTGCTGACATGGATCTTGGGGTACTTCTGGAGTCTCCCCAGGGGAGTCAGTCCTCGTCTCGAATGCGGGCATGCACTTGCGCTGCCCTCCAGAGCTGTAGCAGCAGTGTCACGCAGTCCGCCGCGTGGATCAAAGGATCTATGGTTTTCCCTCGAGTCTTTCCCACTAGGCTTTCCCACGAGGCTTTCCCACAGGGCTGTCCCACGTGCACACGTGGTGGGAGTCGATCCTCGGCTTGAACGTCAAGGCAGTGCAGGGAAAACAGGTTCCTCTGGAATGGACTGACACATCTGGGGGACTCTTGGAATGGTGGCATGACCCTGGAGTTCCTCTCGCCTATCCTGTGGAGAGCGCCTCCTCTTGAGATGCGACGGGAACGCCGGGAATTCTTTCCCTATGAAATAGGGAAAGGATCCCTCATCTCGAGCTAGGAGGCGGAAACGGGGCTCCCCTGGATGTGTGCGGGACCCCACGTGCTTCCTCTCGAGTGGAGATGGGTATGTCGGGGAACTTCTTGAGTTGCAGCAAGGGTGTGAAGGACCCTTTGGAAGTTCCAGTGGTTAGATGTGATTAGACTCGAGAAGCCTCAACGGAAATGGGCCTCATCTCGCCTGGAGGGCAAAACCTCCTGGATTTTCTCGAGTTGCGACAGGTGCTCTCGACTTACGACGGGGACCTCGGGGACCCGCTCTTGTGGCCTCAGGAAAGGCCAGTCCCCATGAGAGTTCCTGGGGGGCCTCTCGGGATTCCTCTCCCGTCGATGCCGGGGCCTAAGACCTTGTGTGGAGTCGGGGCCGGAACCTGAGAATTCCTCTCCTGTGCTGACATGGATCCTGGGGGTATTTCTGGAGTCTCCCCAGGGGAGTCAGTGCTCGTCTCGAATGCGGGCACTTGCGCTTTCCTCCAGAGCGGTAGCAGCAATGTCACGCAGTCCGCCGCGTGAATCAAAGGATCTATGGTTTTCCCTCGAGTCTTTCTCACGAGGCTTTCCCACGAGGCTTTCCCACAGGGCTGTCCCACGTGCACACGTGGTGGGAGTCGATCCTCGGCTTGAACGTCAAGGCAGTGCAGGGAAAACAGGTTCCTCTGGAATGGACTGACACATCTGGGGGACTCTTGGAATGGTGGCACGACCCTGGAGTTCCTCTCGCCTTTCCTGTGGAGAGCGCCTCCTCTTGAGATGCGACGGGAACGCCAGGAAATCTTTCCCTACGAAACGGGGAAAGGATCCCTCATCTCGAGATAGGAGGCGGAAACGGGGCTCCCCTGGATCTGTGCGGGACCCTCGTGCTTCCTCTGGAGTGGAGACGGGTATGTCGGGGAACTTCTTGAGTTGCAGCAAGGGTGTGAAGGACCCTTTGGGAGTTCCAGTGGTTAGATGTGATTAGCCTCGAGAAGCCTCAGCGGAAATGGACCTCATCTCGCCTGGAGGGCAAAACCTCCTGGATTTTCTCGAGTTGCGGCAGGTGCTCTCGACTTTCGACGGGGACCTCGGGGACCCGCTCTGGTGGTCTCAGGAAAGGCCAGTCCCCATGCCAGTTCCTCGGGGGCCTCTCGGGATTCCTCCCCGTCGATGCCGGGGCCTAAGACGTTGTGTGGAATCGGGGCCGGAACCTGAGGATTCCTCTCCAGTGCTGACATGGATCTTGGGGGTACTTCTGGAGTCTCCCCAGGGGAGTCAGTGCTCGTCTCGAATGCGGGCATGCACTTGCGCTTTCCTCCAGAGCGGTAGCAGCAGTGTCAAGCAGTCCGCCGCGTGGATGAAAGGATCTATGGTTTTCCCTCGAGTCTTTCCCACAAGGCTTTCCCACGAGGCTTTCCCACAGGGCTGTCCCACGTGCACACGTGGTGGGAGTCGATCCTCGGCTTGAACGTCAAGGCAGTGCATGGAAAACAGGTTCCTCTGGAATGGACTGACACATCTGGGGGACTCTTGGAATTGTGGCATAACCCTGGAGTTCCTCTCGCCTTTCCTGTGGAGAGCGCCTCCTCTTAAGATGCGACGGGAACGCCGGGAATTCTTTCCCTACGAAACAGGGAAAGGATCCCTCATCTCGAGCTAGGAGGCGGAAACGGGGCTCCCCTGGATGTGTGCGGGACCAACGTGCTTCCTCTCGAGTTCAGACGGGTATGTCGGGGAACTTCTTGAGTTGCAGCAAGGGTGTGAAGGACACTTTGGAAGTTCCAGTGGTTAGACGTGATTAGCCTCGAGAAGCCTCAGCGGAAATGGGCCTCATCTCGCCTGGAGGGCAAAACCTACTGGATGTCCTCGAGTTGCGGCAGGTGCTCTCGACTTACGACGGGGACCTCAGGGAACTGCTCTGGTGGCCTCAGGAAAGGCCAGTCCCCATGCGAGTTCCTCGGGGGCCTCTCGGGATTCCTCTCCCGTCGATGCCGGGGCCTAAGACCTTGTGTGGAGTCGGGGCCGGAACCTGAGGATTCCTCTCCAGTGCTGACATGGATCTTGAGGTACTTCTGGAGTCTCCCCAGGGGATTCAGTCCTCGTCTCGAATGCGGGGATGCATTGCGCTTTCCTCCAGAGCGGTAGCAGCAGTGTCACGCAGTCCGCCGCGTGGATCAAAGGATGTTTGGTTTTCCCTCGAGTCTTTCCCACGAGGCTTTCCCACGAGGCTTTCCCACAGGGCTGTCCCACGTGCACACGTGGTGGGAGTCGATCCTCGGCTTGAACGTCAAGGCAGTGCAGGGAAAACAGGTTCCTCTGGAATGGACTGACACATCTGGGGGACTCTTGGAATGGTGGCACGACCCTGGATTTCCTCTCGCCTTTCCTGTGGAGAGCGCCTCCTCTTGAGATGCGACGGGAACGCCGGGAATTCTTTCCCTACGAAACAGGGAAAGGATCCCTCATCTCGAGCTAGGAGGCGGAAACGGGGCTCCCCTGGATGTGTGCGGGACCCACGTGCTACCTCTCGAGTGGATACGGGTATGTCGGGGAATTTCTTGAGTTGCAGCAACGGTGTGAAGGACCCTTTGGAAGTTCCAGTGGTTAGACGTGATTAGCCTCGAGAAGCCTCAGCGGATAAGGGCCTCATCTCGCCTGGAGGGCAAAACCTCCTGGATTTTCTCGAGTTGCGGCAGGTGCTCTCGAATTACGACGGGGACCTCAGGGACCCGCTCTGGTGGCCTTAGGAAAGGCCAGTCCCCATGCGAGTTCCTCGGGGGCCTCTCGGGATTCCTCTCCCGTCGATGCCGGGGCCTAAGACCTTGTGTGGAGTCGGGGCCGGAACCTGAGGATTCCTCTCCAGTGCTGACATGGATCCTGGGGGTATTTCTGGAGTCTCCCCAGGGGAGTCAGTGCTCGTCTCGAATGCGGGCATGCACTTGCGCTTTCCTCCAGAGCGGTAGCAGCAATGTCACGCAGTCCGCCGCGTGGATCAAAGGATCTATGGTTTTCCCTCGAGTCTTTCTCACGAGGCTTTCCCACGAGGCTTTCCCACAGGGCTGTCCCACGTGCACACGTTGTGGGAGTCGATCCTCGGCTTGAACGTCAAGGCAGTGCAGGGAAAACAGGTTCCTCTGGAATGGACTGACACATCTGGGGGACTCTTGGAATGGTGGCACGACCCTGGAGTTCCTCTCCCCTTTCCTGTGGAGAGCGCCTCCTCTTGAGATGCGACGGGAACGCCAGGAAATCTTTCCCTACGAAACAGGGAAAGGATCCCTCATCTCGAGCTAGGAGGCGGAAACGGGGCTCCCCTGGATCTGTGCGGGACCCTCGTGCTTCCTCTCGAGTGAAGACGGGTATGTCGGGGAACTTCTTGAGTTGCAGCAAGGGTGTGAAGGACCCTTTGGAAGTTCCAGTGGTTAGATGTGATTAGCCTCGAGAAGCCTCAGCGGAAATGGGCCTCATCTCGCCTGGAGGGCAAAACCTCCTGGATTTTCTCGAGTTGCGGCAGGTGCTCTCGACTTTCGACGGGGACCTCGGGGACCCGCTCTGGTGGTCTCAGGAAAGGCCAGTCCCCATGCCAGTTCCTCGGGGGCCTCTCGGGATTCCTCCCCGTCGATGCCGGGGCCTAAGACGTTGTGTGGAATCGGGGCCGGAACCTGAGGATTCCTCTCCAGTGCTGACGTGGATCTTGGGGGTACTTCTGGAGTCTCCCCAGGGGAGTCAGTGCTCGTCTCGAATGCGGGCATGCACTTTCGCTTTCCTCCAGAGCGGTAGCAGCAGTGTCAAGCAGTCTGCCGCGTGGATGAAAGGATCTATGGTTTTCCCTCGAGTCTTTCCCACGAGGCTTTCCCACGAGGCTTTCCCACAGGGCTGTCCCACGTGCACACGTGGTGGGAGTCGATCCTCGGCTTGAACGTCAAGGCAGTGCAGGGAAAACAGGTTCCTCTGGAATGGACTGACACATCTGGGGGACTCTTGGAATGGTGGCACGACCCTGGAGTTCCTCTCGCCTTTCCTGTGGAGAGCGCCTCCTCTTGAGATGCGACGGGAACGCTGGGAATTCTTTCCCTACGAAACAGGGAAAGGATCCCTCATCTCGAGCTAGGAGGCGGAAACGGGGCTCCCCTGGATGTGTGCGGTACCCTCGTGCTTCCTCTCGAGTGGAGACGGGTATGTCGGGGAACTTCTTGAGTTGCAGCAAGGGTGTGAAGGACCCTTTGGAAGTTCCAGTGGTTAGATGTGATTAGCCTGGAGAAGCCTCAGCGAAAATGGGCCTCATCTCGCCTGGAGGGCAAAACCTCCTGGATTTTCTCGAGTTGCGGCAGGTGCTCTCGACGTAAGACTTGGACCTCGGGGACCAGCTCTGGTGGCCTCAGGAAAGGCCAGTCCCCATGCGAGTTCCTCGGGGGCCTCTCGGGATTCCTCTCCCGTTGATGCCGGGGCCTAAGACCTTGTGTGGAGTCGGGGCCGGAACCTGAGGATTCCTCTCCAGTGCTGACATGGATCTTGGGATACTTCTGGAGTCTCCCCAGGGGAGTCAGTCATCGTCTCGAATGCGGGCATGCACTTGCGCTTTCCTGCAGAGCGGTAGCAGCAGTGTCACACAGTCCGCCGCGTGATTCAAAGGATCTATGGGTTTCCCTCGAGTCTTTCCCACGAGGCTTTCCTACGAGGCTTTCCCACAGGGCTATCCTACGTGCTCACGTGGTGTGAGTCCATCCTCCGCTTGAACGTCGAGGCAGTGCAGGGAAAAAAGTTTCCTCTGGAATGGGCTGACACATCTGGGGGACTCGTGGAATGGTGGCACGACCCTGGAGTTCCTCTCGCCTTTCCTGTGGAGAGCGCCTCCTCTTGAGATGCGACGGGAACGCCGGGAATTCTTTCCCTACGAAACTGGGACAGGATCCGTCATCTCGAGCTAGGAGGCGGAAACGGGGCTCCCCTGGGTGTGTGGGGGACCCTCGTGCTTCCTCTCGAGTGGAGATGGGTATGTCGGGGAACTTCTTGAGTTGCAGCAAGGGTGTGAAGGACCCTTTGGAAGTTCCAGTGGTTAGATGTGATTAGACTCGAGAAGCCTCAACGGAAATGGGCCTCATCTCGCCTGGAGGGCAAAACCTCCTGGATTTTCTCGAGTTGCGACAGGTGCTCTCGACTTACGACGGGGACTTCGGGGACCCGCTCTTGTGGCCTCAGGAAAGGCCAGTCCCCATGAGAGTTCCTGGGGGGCCTCTCGGGATTCCTCTCCCGTCGATGCCGGGGCCTAAGACCTTGTGTGGAGTCGGAGCCGGAATCTGAGGATTCCTCTCCTGTGCTGACATGGATCTTGGGGTATTTCTGGAGTCTCCCCAGGGGAGTGAGTCCTCGTCTCGAATGCGAGCATGCATTTGCGCTTTCCTACAGAGCGGTAGCAGCAGTGTCACGCAGTCCGCCCCGTGGATCAAAGGATCTATGGATTGCCCTCGAGTCTTTCCCACAAGGCTTTCCCACGAGTCTTTCCCACAGGGCTGTCCCACGTGCACACGTGGTGGGAGTCGATCCTCGGCTTGAACGTCAAGGCAGTGCAGGGAAAGCAGGTTCCTCTGGAATGGACTGACACATCTGGGGGACTCTTGGAATGGTGGCACGACCCTGGAGTTCCTCTCGCCTTACCTTTGGAGAGCGCCTCCTCTTGAGATGCGACGGGAACGCCGGGAATTCTTTCCCTACGAAACAGGGAAAGGATCCCTCATCTCGAGCTAGGAGGCGGAAACGGGGCTCCCCTGGAAGTGTGCGGGACCCTCGTGCTTCCTCTCGTGTGGAAACGGGTATGTCGGGGAACTTCTTGAGTTGCAGCATGGCTGTGAAGGACCCTTTGGAAGTTCCAGTGGTTAGATGTGATTAGCCTCGAGAAGCCTCAGCGGAAATGGGCCTCATCTCGCCTGGAGGGCAAAACCTCCTGGATTTTCTCGAGTTGCGGCAGGTGCTCTCGACGTAAGACAGGGACCTCGGGGACCCGCTCTGGTGGCCTCAGGAAAGGCCATTCCCCATGCGAGTTCCTCGGGGGCCTCTCGGGATTCCTCTCCCGTCGATGCCGGGGCCTAAGACCTCGTGTGGACTCGGGGCCGGAACCTGAGGATTCCTCTCCAGTGCTGACATGGATCTTGGGGTACTTCTGGAGTCTCCCCAGGGGAGTCAGTCCTCGTCTCGAATGCGGGCATGCATTGCGCTTTCCACCAGAGCGGTAGCAGCAGTGTCACGCAGTCCGCCGCGTGGATCAAAGGATCTATGGTTTTCCCTCGAGTCTTTCCCACGAGGCTTTCCCACGAGGCTTTCCCACAGGGCTGTCCCACGTGCACACGTGTTGGGAGTCGATCCTCGGCTTGGACGTCAAGGCAGTGCAGGGTAAACAGGTTCCTCTGTAATGGACTGACACATCTGGGGGACTCTTGGAATGGTGGCACGACCCTGGAGTTCCTCTCGCCTTTCCTGTGGAGAGCGCCTCCTCTTGAGATGCGACGGGAACGCCGGGAATTATTTCTCTACGAAAGAGGGAAAGGAACCCTCATCCCGAGCTAGGAGGCGGAAACGGGGCTCCCGTGGATGTGTGCGGGACCCTCGTGCTTCCTCTCGAGTGCAGACGGGTATGTCGGGGAACTTCTTGAGTTGCAGCAAGGGTGTGAAGGACCCTTTGGAAGCTCCAGTGGTTAGATGTGATTAGCCTCGAGAAGCCTCAGAGGAAATGCGCCTCAACTCGCCTGGAGGGCAAAACCTCCTGGATTTTCTCGAGTTGCGGCAGGTGCTCTCAACTTACGACAGGGACCTCAGGGACCCGCTCTGGTGGCCTCAGGAAAGGCCAGACCCATGCGAGTTCCTCAGGGGCCTCTCGGGATTCCTCTGCCGTCGATCCCGGTGCCTAAGACCTTGTGTCGAGTCGGGGCCGGAACCTGAGGATTCCTCTCCAGTGCTGACATGGATCTTGAGGTAATTCTGGAGTCTCCACAGGGGAGTCAGTCCTCGTCTCGAATGCGGGCATGCACTTGCGCTTTCCTCCAGAGCGGTAGCAGCAGTGTCACGCAGTCCGCCGCGTGGATCAAAGGATCTATGGTTTTCCCTCGAGTCTTTCCCACGAGGCTTTCCCACGAGGCTTTCCCACAGGGCTGTCCCACGTGCACACGTAGTGGGAGTCGATCCTCAGCTTGAACGTCAAGGCAGTGCAGGGAAAAAAGGTTCCTCTGGAATGGACTGACACATCTGGGGGACACTTGGAATGGTGGCACGACCCTGGAGTTCCTCTCGCCTTTCCTGTGGAGAGTGCCTCCTCTTGAGATGCGACGGGAACGCCGGGAATTCTTTCCCTACGAAACAGGGAAAGGATCCCTCATCTCGAGCTAGGAGGCGGAAACGGCGCTCCCCTGGATGTATGCGGGACCCTCGTGCTTCCTCTCCAGTGGAGACGGGTATGTTGGGGAACTTCTTGAGTTGCAGCAAGAGTGTGAAGGACCCTTTGGATATTCCAGTGGTTAGATGTGATTAGCCTCGAGAAACCTCAGCGGAAATGGGCCTCATCTCGCCTGGAGGGCAAAACCTCCTGGATTTTCTCGAGTTGCGGCAGGTGCTCTCGACTTACGACGGGGACCTCAGGGACACGCTCTGGTGGCCTGAGGAAAGGCCAGTCCCCATGCGAGTTCCTCGGGGGCCTCTCGGGATTCCTCTCCCATCGATGCCGGGGCCTAAGACCTTGTGTGGAGTCGGGGCCGGAACCTGAGGATTCCACTCCAGTGCTGACATGGATCTTGGGGTACTTCTGGAGACTCCCCAGGGGAGTCAGTCCTCGTCTCGAATGAGGGCATGCACTTGCGTTTTCCTCCAGAGCGGTAGCCGCAGTGTCACGCAGTCCGCCGCGTGGATCAAAGGATCTATGGATTTCCCTCGAGTCTTTCCCACGATGCTTTCCCACGAGGCTTTCCCACAGGGCTGTCCCACGTGCACACGTGGTGTGAGTCGATCCTCGGCTTGAACGTCAAGGCAGTGCAGGGAAAACAGGTTCCTCTGGAATGGACTGACACATCTGGGGGACTCTTGGAATGGTGGCACGACCCTGGAGTTCCTCTCGCCTTTCCTGTGGAGAGCGCCTCCTCTTGAGATGCGACGGGAACACCGGGAATTCTTTCCCTACGAAACAGGGAAAGGATCCCTCATCTCGAGCTAGGAGGCGGAAACGGGGCTCCCCTGGATGTGTGCGGGACCCTCGTGCTTCCTCTCGAGTGGAGACGGGTATGTCGGGGAACTTCTTGAGTTGCAGCAAGGGTGTGAAGGACCCTTTGGAAGTTCCAGTGGTTAGATGTGATTAGCCTCGAGAAGCCTCAGCGGAAATGGGCCTCATCTCGCCTGGAGGGCAATACCTCCTGGATTTTCTCGAGTTGCGGCAGGTGCTCTCGACTTACGACGGGGACCACAGGGACAAGCTCTGCTGGCCTCAGGAAAGGCCAGTCCCCATGCGAGTTCCTCGGGAGCCTCTCGAGATTCCTCTCCCGTCAATGCCGGGCCCTAAGACCTTGTGTGGAGTCGGGGCCGGAACCTGAGGATTCCTCTCCAGTGCTGACATGGATCTTGGGGTACTTCTGGAGTCTCCCCAGGGGAGTCAGTGCTCGTCTCGAATGCGGGCATTCACTTGCATTTTCCTCCAGAGCGATAGCAGCAGTGTCACGCAGTCCGCCCCGTGGATCAAAGGATCTATGGTTTTCCCTCGAGTCTTACCCACGAGGCTTTCCCACGAGGCTTTCCCACAGGGCTGTCCCACGTGCACACGTGGTGGGAGTCGATCCTCGGCTTGAACGTCAAGGCAGTGCAGGGAAAACAGGTTCCTCTGGAATGGACTGACACATCTGGGGGGCTCTTGGAATGGTGGCACGACCCTGGAGTTCCTCTCGCCTTTCCTGTGGAGAGCGCCTCCTCTTGAGATGCGCCGGGAACGCCGGGAATTCTTTCCCTACGAAACAGGGAAAGGATCCCTCATCTCAAGCTAGGAGCCGGAAACGGGGCTCCCCTGGATGTGTGCGGGACCCTCGTGCTTCCTCTCGAGTGGAGACGGGTAGGTCGGGGAACTTCTGGAGTTGCAGCAAGGGTGTGAAGGACCCTTTGGAAGTTCCAGTGGTTAGATGTGATTAGCCTCGAGAAGCCTCAGCGGAAATGGGCCTCATCTCGCCTGGAGGGCAAAACCTCCTGGATTTTCTCGAGTTGCGGCAGGTGCTCTGGACTTACGACGGGGACCTCAGGGACCCGCTCTGGTGGCCTCAGGAAAGGCCAGTCCCCATGCGAGGTCCTCAGGGGCTTCTCGGGATTCCTCTCCCGTCGATGCCGGGGCCTAAGACCTTGTGTGGAGTCGGGGCCGTAACCTGAGGATTCCTCTCCAGTGCTGACATGGATCCTGGGGGTATTTCTGGAGTCTCCCCAGGGGAGTCAGTGCTCGTCTCGAATGCGGGCATGCACTTGCGGTTTCCTCCAGAGCGGTAGCAGCAGTGTCACGCAGTCCGCCGCGTGAATCAAAGGATCTATGGTTTTCCCTCGAGTCTTTCTCACGAGGCTTTCCCACGAGGCTTTCCCACAGGGCTGTCCCACGTGCACACGTGGTGGGAGTCGATCCTCGGCTTGAACGTCAAGGCAGTG
The DNA here is from genome assembly GCF_042477335.2 of Ovis canadensis. Classification (NCBI taxonomy): domain Eukaryota; kingdom Metazoa; phylum Chordata; class Mammalia; order Artiodactyla; family Bovidae; genus Ovis; species Ovis canadensis. Next base: position 9,924,711 of record NC_091252.1, read on the forward strand.
CAGGGAAAACAGGTTCCTCTGGAATGGACTGACATATCTGGGGGACTCTTGGATTTGTGGCACGATCCTGGAGTTCCTCTCGCCTTTCCTGTGGAGAGCGCCTCCTCTTGAGATGCGAAGGGAACGCCAGGAATTCTTTCCCTACGAAACAGGGAAAGGATCCCTCATCTCGAGCTAGGAGGCGGAAACGGGGCTCCCCTGGATGTGTGCGGGACCCTCGTGCTTCCTCTCGAGTGGAGACGGGTATGTCGGGGAACTTCTTGAGTTGCAGCAAGGGTGTGAAGGACCCTTTGGAAGTTCCAGTGGTTAGATGTGATTAGCCTCGAGAAGCCTCAGCGGAAATGGGCCTCATCTCGCCTGGAGGGCAAAACCTCCTGGATTTTCTCGAGTTGCGGCCGGTGCTCTCGACTTTCGACGGGGACCTCGGGGACCCGCTCTGGTGGTCTCAGGAAAGGCCAGTCCCCATGCGAGTTCCTCGGGGGCCTCTCGGGATTCCTCCCCGTCGATGCCGGGGCCTAAGACGTTGTGTGGAATCGGGGCCGGAACCTGAGGATTCCTCTCCAGTGCTGACGTGGATCTTGGGGGTACTTCTGGAGTCTCCACAGGGGAGTCAGTGCTCGTCTCGAATGCGGGCATGCACTTGCGCTTTCCTCCAGAGCGGTAGCAGCAGTGTCAAGCAGTCCGCCGCGTGGATGAAAGGATCTATGGTTTTCCCTCGAGTCTTTCCCACGAGGCTTTCCCACGAGGCTTTCCCACAGGGCTGTCCCACGTGCACACGTGGTTGGAGTCGATCCTCGGCTTGAACGTCAAGGCAGTGCAGGGAAAACAGGTTCCTCTGGAATGGACTGACACATCTGGGGGACTCTTGGAATGGTGGCACGACCCTGGAGTTCCTCTCGCCTTTCCTGTGGAGAGCGCCTCCTCTTGAGATGCGACGGGAACGCCGGGAATTCTTTCCCTACGAAACAGGGAAAGGATCCCTCATCTCCAGCTAGGAGGCGGAAACGGGGCTCCCCTGGATGTGTGCGGGACCCTCGTGCTTCCTCTCGATTGGAGACGGGTATGTCGGGGAACTTCTTGAGTTGCAGCAAGGGTGTGAAGGACCCTTTGGAAGTTCCAGTGGTTAGATGTGATTAGCCTGGAGAAGCCTCAGCGAAAATGGGCCTCATCTCGCCTGGAGGGCAAAACCTCCTGGATTTTCTCGAGTTGCGGCAGGTGCTCTCGACGTAAGACTTGGACCTCGGGGACCCGCTCTGGTGGCCTCAGGAAAGGCCAGTCCCCATGCGAGTTCCTCGGGGGCCTCTCGGGATTCCTCTCCCGTCGATGCCGGGGCCTAAGACCTTGTGTGGAGTCGGGGCCGGAACCTGAGGATTCCTCTCCAGTGCTGACATGGATCTTGGGATACTTCTGGAGTCTCCCCAGGGGAGTCAGTCATCGTCTCTAATGCGGGCATGCACTTGCGCTTTCCTGCAGAGCGGTAGCAGCAGTGTCACACAGTCCGCCGCGTGGATCAAAGGATCTATGGGTTTCCCTCGAGTCTTTCCCACGAGGCTTTCCCACGAGGCTTTCCCACAGGGCTATCCTACGTGCTCACGTGGTGTGAGTCGATCCTCCGCTTGAACGTCGAGGCAGTGCAGGGAAAAAGGTTTCCTCTGGAATGGGCTGACACATCTGGGGGACTCGTGGAATGGTGGCACGACCCTGGAGTTCCTCTCGCCTTTCCTGTGGAGAGCGCCTCCTCTTGAGATGCGACGGGAACGCCGGGAATTCTTTACCTACGAAACTGGGAAAGGATCCATCATCTCAAGCTAAGAGGCGGAAACGGGGCTCCCCTTGGTGTGTGCGGGACCCTCGTGCTTCCTCTCGAGTGGAGACGGGTATGTCGGGGAACTTTTTGAGTTGCAGCAAGGGTGTGAAGGACCCTTTGGAAGTTCCAGTCGTTAGATGTGATTAGCCTCGAGAAGCCTCAGCGGAAATGGGCCTCATCTCGCCTGGAGGGCAAAACTCCTGGATTTTCTCGGGTTGTGGCAGGTGCTCTCGACTTACGATGGGGACCTCAGGGACCCGCTCTGGTGGCCTCAGGAAAGGCCAGTCCCCATGCGAGTTCCTCGGGGGCCTCTCGGGATTCCTCTCCCGTCGATGCCCCGGCCTAAGACCTTGTGTGGAGTCGGGGCCGGAACCTGAGGATTCCTCTCCAGTGCGGACATGGATCTTGGGGTACTTCTGGAGTCTCCCCAGGGGAGTCAGTGCTCGTCTCGAATGCGGGCATGCACTTGCGCTTTCCTCCAGAGCGGTAGCAGCAGTGTCACACATTCCGCCGCGTGGATCAAAGGATCTATGGTTTTCCCTCGAGTCTTTCCCACGAGGCTTTCCCACGAGGCTTTCCCACAGGGCTGTCCCACGTGCACACGTGGTGGGAGTCGATCCTCGGCTTGAACGTCAAGGCAGTGCAGGGAAAACAGGTTCCTCTGGAATGGACTGACACATCAGGGGGACTCTTGGAATGGTAGCACGACCCTGGAGTTCCTCTCGGCTGTCCTGTGGAGAGCACCTCCTCTTGAGATGCGACGGGAACGCCGGGAATTCTTTCCCTACGAAACAGGGAAAGGATCCCTCATCTCGAGCTAGGAGGCGGAAACGGGGCTCCCCTGGATGTGTGCGGGACCCTTGTGCTTCCTCTCGAGTGGAGACGGGTATGTCGGGGAATTTCTTGAGTTGCAGCAAGGGTGTTAAGGACCCTTTGGAAGTTCCAGTGGTTAGATGTGATTAGCCTCGAGAAGCCTCAGCGGAAATGGGCCTCATCTCGCCTGGAGGGCAAAACCTCCTGGATTTTCTAGAGTTGCGGCAGGTGCTCTCGACTTACGACGGGAACCTCAGGGACATGCTCTGCTGGCCTCAGGAAAGGCCAGTCCCCATGCGAGTTCTTCGGGGGCCTTTCGGGATTGCTCTCAGGTCGATGCCGGGGCCTAAGACCTTGTGTGGAGTCGGGGCCGGAACATGAGGATTCCTCTCCAGTGCGGACATGGATCTTGGGGTACTTCTGGAGTCTCCCCAGGGGAGGCAGTGCTCGTCTCGAATGCGGGCATGCACTTGCGCTTTCCTCCGGAGCGGTAGCAGCAGTGTCACGCAGTCCGCCGCGTGGATCAAAGGATCTATGGTTTTCCCTCGAGTCTTTCCCACGAGGCTTTCCCACGAGGCTTTCCCACAGGGCTGTCCCACGTGCACACGTGGTGGGAGTCGATCCTCGGCTTGAACGTCAAGGCAGTGCAGAGAAAACAGTTTCCTCTGGAATGGACTGACACATCTGGGGGACGCTTGGAATGGTGGCACGACCCTGGAGTTCCTCTCGCCTTTCCTGTGGAGAGCGCCTCCTCTTGAGATGCGACGGGAACGCAGGGAATTCTTTCCCTACGGAACAGGGAAATGATCCCTCATCTCGAGCTAGGAGGCAGAAACGGGGCTCCCCTGGATGTGTGTGGGACCCTCGTGCTTCCTCTCGAGTGGAGACGGGTATGTCGGGGAACTTCTTGAGTTGCAGCAAGGGTGTGAAGGACCCTTTGGAAGTTCCAGGGGTTAGATGTGATTAGCCTCGAGAAGCCTCAACGGAAATGGGCCTCATCTCGCCTGGAGGGCAAAACCTACCGGATTTTCTCGAGTTGCGGCAGGTGCTCTCGACTTACGACGGGGACCTCATGGACCCGCTCTGGTGGCCTCAGGAAAGGCCAGTCCCCATTCGAGTTCCTCGGGGGCCTCTCGGGATTCCTCTCCCATCGATGCCGGGGCCTAAGACCTTGTGTGGAGTCGCGGCCGGAACATGAGGATTCCTCTCCAGTGCTGATATGGATCTTGGGGTACTTCTGGAGTCTCCCCAGAGGAGTCAGTCCTCGTCTCGAATGCGGGCATGCACTTGCGCTTTCCTCCAGAGCGGTAGCAGCAGTGTCACGCAGTCCGCCGCGTGGATCAAAGGATCTATGGTTTTCCCTCGAGTCTTACCCAGGAGGCTTTCCCACGAGGCTTTCCCACAGGGCTGTCCCACGTGCACACGTGGTGGGAGTCGATCCTCGGCTTGAACGTCAAGGCAGTGCAGGGAAAACAGGTTCCTCTGGAATGGACTGACACATCTGGGGGACTCTTGGAATAATGGCACGACCCTGGAGTTCCTCTCGCCTTTCCTGTGGAAAGCGCCTCCTCTTGAGATGCGACGTGAACGCCGGGAATTCTTTCCCTACGAAACAGGGAAAGGATCCCTCATCTCGAGCTAGGAGGCGGAAACGGGGCTCCCCTGGATGTGTGCGGGACCCTCTTGCTTCCTCTCGAGTGGAGACGGGTATGTCGGGGAACTTCTTGAGTTGCACAAGGGTGTGAAGGACCCTTTGGAAGTTCCAGTGGTTAGATGTGATTAGCCTCGAGAAGCCTCAGCGGAAATGGGCCTCATCGCGCCTGGAGGGCAAAACCTCCTGGATTTTCTCGAGTTGCGGCCGGTGCTCTCGACTTTCGACGGGGACCTCGGGGACCCGCTCTGGTGGTCTCAGGAAAGGCCAGTCCCCATGCGAGTTCCTCGGGGGCCTCTCGGGATTCCTCCCCGTCGATGCCGGGGCCTAAGACGTTGTGTGGAATCGGGGCCGGAACCTGAGGATTCCTCTCCAGTGCTGACGTGGATCTTGGGGGTACTTCTGGAGTCTCCCCAGTGGAGTCAGTGCTCGTCTCGAATGCGGGCATGCACTTGCGCTTTCCTCCAGAGCGGTAGCAGCAGTGTCAAGCAGTCCGCCGCGTGGATGAAAGGATCTATGGTTTTCCCTCGAGTCTTTCCCACGAGGCTTTCCCACGAGGCTTTCCCACAGGGCTGTCCCACGTGCACACGTGGTGGGAGTCGATCCTCGGCTTGAACGTCAAGGCAGTGCAGGGAAAACAGGTTCCTCTGGAATGGACTGACACATCTGGGGGACTCTTGGAATGGTGGCACGACCCTGGAGTTCCTCTCGCCTTTCCTGTGGAGAGCGCCTCCTCTTGAGATGCGACGGGAACGCCGGGAATTCTTTCCCTACGAAACAGGGAAAGGATCCATCATCTCGAGCTAAGAGGCGGAAACGGGGCTCCCCTTGGTGTGTGCGGGACCCTCGTGCTTCCTCTCGATTGGAGACGGGTATGTCGGGGAACTTCTTGAGTTGCAGCAAGGGTGTGAAGGACCCTTTGGAAGTTCCAGTGGTTAGATGTGATTAGCCTGGAGAAGCCTCAGCGAAAATGGGCCTCATCTCGCCTGGAGGGCAAAACCTCCTGGATTTTCTCGAGTTGCGGCAGGTGCTCTCGACGTAAGACTTGGACCTCGGGGACCAGCTCTGGTGGCCTCAGGAAAGGCCAGTCCCCATGCGAGTTCCTCGGGGGCCTCTCGGGATTCCTCTCCCGTTGATGCCGGGGCCTAAGACCTTGTGTGGAGTCGGGGCCGGAACCTGAGGATTCCTCTCCAGTGCTGACATGGATCTTGGGATACTTCTGGAGTCTCCCCAGGGGAGTCAGTCATCGTCTCGAATGCGGGCATGCACTTGCGCTTTCCTGCAGAGCGGTAGCAGCAGTGTCACACAGTCCGCCGCGTGATTCAAAGGATCTATGGGTTTCCCTCGAGTCTTTCCCACGAGGCTTTCCTACGAGGCTTTCCCACAGGGCTATCCTACGTGCTCACGTGGTGTGAGTCCATCCTCCGCTTGAACGTCGAGGCAGTGCAGGGAAAAAAGTTTCCTCTGGAATGGGCTGACACATCTGGGGGACTCGTGGAATGGTGGCACGACCCTGGAGTTCCTCTCGCCTTTCCTGTGGAGAGCGCCTCCTCTTGAGGTGCGACGGGAACGCCGGGAATTCTTTCCCTACGAAACTGGGACAGGATCCGTCATCTCGAGCTAGGAGGCGGAAACGGGGCTCCCCTGGGTGTGTGGGGGACCCTCGTGCTTCCTCTCGAGTGGAGATGGGTATGTCGGGGAACTTCTTGAGTTGCAGCAAGGGTGTGAAGGACCCTTTGGAAGTTCCAGTGGTTAGATGTGATTAGACTCGAGAAGCCTCAACGGAAATGGGCCTCATCTCGCCTGGAGGGCAAAACCTCCTGGATTTTCTCGAGTTGCGACAGGTGCTCTCGACTTACGACGGGGACTTCGGGGACCCGCTCTTGTGGCCTCAGGAAAGGCCAGTCCCCATGAGAGTTCCTGGGGGGCCTCTCGGGATTCCTCTCCCGTCGATGCCGGGGCCTAAGACCTTGTGTGGAGTCGGAGCCGGAACCTGAGGATTCCTCTCCTGTGCTGACATGGATCTTGGGGTATTTCTGGAGTCTCCCCAGGGGAGTGAGTCCTCGTCTCGAATGCGAGCATGCATTTGCGCTTTCCTACAGAGCGGTAGCAGCAGTGTCACGCAGTCCGCCCCGTGGATCAAAGGATCTATGGATTGCCCTCGAGTCTTTCCCACAAGGCTTTCCCACGAGTCTTTCCCACAGGGCTGTCCCACGTGCACACGTGGTGGGAGTCGATCCTCGGCTTGAACGTCAAGGCAGTGCAGGGAAAGCAGGTTCCTCTGGAATGGACTGACACATCTGGGGGACTCTTGGAATGGTGGCACGACCCTGGAGTTCCTCTCGCCTTACCTTTGGAGAGCGCCTCCTCTTGAGATGCGACGGGAACGCCGGGAATTCTTTCCCTATGAAACAGGGAAAGGATCCCTCATCTCGAGCTAGGAGGCGGAAACGGGGCTCCCCTGGAAGTGTGCGGGACCCTCGTGCTTCCTCTCGTGTGGAAACGGGTATGTCGGGGAACTTCTTGAGTTGCAGCATGGCTGTGAAGGACCCTTTGGAAGTTCCAGTGGTTAGATGTGATTAGCCTCGAGAAGCCTCAGCGGAAATGGGCCTCATCTCGCCTGGAGGGCAAAACCTCCTGGATTTTCTCGAGTTGCGGCAGGTGCTCTCGACGTAAGACAGGGACCTCGGGGACCCGCTCTGGTGGCCTCAGGAAAGGCCATTCCCCATGCGAGTTCCTCGGGGGCCTCTCGGGATTCCTCTCCCGTCGATGCCGGGGCCTAAGACCTCGTGTGGACTCGGGGCCGGAACCTGAGGATTCCTCTCCAGTGCTGACATGGATCTTGGGGTACTTCTGGAGTCTCCCCAGGGGAGTCAGTCCTCGTCTCGAATCCGGGCATGCATTGCGCTTTCCTCCAGAGCGGTAGCAGCAGTGTCACGCAGTCCGCCGCGTGGATCAAAGGATCTATGGTTTTCCCTCGAGTCTTTCCCACGAGGCTTTCCCACGAGGCTTTCCCACAGGGCTGTCCCACGTGCACACGTGTTGGGAGTCGATCCTCGGCTTGGACGACAAGGCAGTGCAGGGTAAACAGGTTCCTCTGTAATGGACTGACACATCTGGGGGACTCTTGGAATGGTGGCACGACCCTGGAGTTCCTCTCGCCTTTCCTGTGGAGAGCGCCTCCTCTTGAGATGCGACGGGAACGCCGGGAATTATTTCTCTACGAAAGAGGGAAAGGAACCCTCATCCCGAGCTAGGAGGCGGAAACGGGGCTCCCGTGGATGTGTGCGGGACCCTCGTGCTTCCTCTCGAGTGCAGACGGGTATGTCGGGGAACTTCTTGAGTTGCAGCAAGGGTGTGAAGGACCCTTTGGAAGCTCCAGTGGTTAGATGTGATTAGCCTCGAGAAGCCTCAGAGGAAATGCGCCTCAACTCGCCTGGAGGGCAAAACCTCCTGGATTTTCTCGAGTTGCGGCAGGTGCTCTCAACTTACGACAGGGACCTCAGGGACCCGCTCTGGTGGCCTCAGGAAAGGCCAGACCCATGCGAGTTCCTCAGGGGCCTCTCGGGATTCCTCTGCCGTCGATCCCGGTGCCTAAGACCTTGTGTCGAGTCGGGGCCGGAACCTGAGGATTCCTCTCCAGTGCTGACATGGATCTTGAGGTAATTCTGGAGTCTCCACAGGGGAGTCAGTCCTCGTCTCGAATGCGGGCATGCACTTGCGCTTTCCTCCAGAGCGGTAGCAGCAGTGTCACGCAGTCCGCCGCGTGGATCAAAGGATCTATGGTTTTCCCTCGAGTCTTTCCCACGAGGCTTTCCCACGAGGCTTTCCCACAGGGCTGTCCCACGTGCACACGTAGTGGGAGTCGATCCTCAGCTTGAACGTCAAGGCAGTGCAGGGAAAAAAGGTTCCTCTGGAATGGACTGACACATCTGGGGGACACTTGGAATGGTGGCACGACCCTGGAGTTCCTCTCGCCTTTCCTGTGGAGAGTGCCTCCTCTTGAGATGCGACGGGAACGCCGGGAATTCTTTCCCTACGAAACAGGGAAAGGATCCCTCATCTCGAGCTAGGAGGCGGAAACGGCGCTCCCCTGGATGTATGCGGGACCCTCGTGCTTCCTCTCCAGTGGAGACGGGTATGTTGGGGAACTTCTTGAGTTGCAGCAAGAGTGTGAAGGACCCTTTGGATATTCCAGTGGTTAGATGTGATTAGCCTCGAGAAACCTCAGCGGAAATGGGCCTCATCTCGCCTGGAGGGCAAAACCTCCTTGATTTTCTCGAGTTGCGGCAGGTGCTCTCGACTTACGACGGGGACCTCAGGGACACGCTCTGGTGGCCTGAGGAAAGGCCAGTCCCCATGCGAGTTCCTCGGGGGCCTCTCGGGATTCCTCTCCCATCGATGCCGGGGCCTAAGACCTTGTGTGGAGTCGGGGCTGGAACCTGAGGATTCCACTCCAGTGCTGACATGGATCTTGGGGTACTTCTGGAGTCTCCCCAGGGGAGTCAGTCCTCGTCTCGAATGAGGGCATGCACTTGCGTTTTCCTCCAGAGCGGTAGCCGCAGTGTCACGCAGTCCGCCGCGTGGATCAAAGGATCTATGGATTTCCCTCGAGTCTTTCCCACGATGCTTTCCCACGAGGCTTTCCCACAGGGCTGTCCCACGTGCACACGTGGTGTGAGTCGATCCTCGGCTTGAACGTCAAGGCAGTGCAGGGAAAACAGGTTCCTCTGGAATGGACTGACACATCTGGGGGACTCTTGGAATGGTGGCACGACCCTGGAGTTCCTCTCGCCTTTCCTGTGGAGAGCGCCTCCTCTTGAGATGCGACGGGAACACCGGGAATTCTTTCCCTACGAAACAGGGAAAGGATCCCTCATCTCGAGCTAGGAGGCGGAAACGGGGCTCCCCTGGATGTGTGCGGGACCCTCGTGCTTCCTCTCGAGTGGAGACGGGTATGTCGGGGAACTTCTTGAGTTGCAGCAAGGGTGTGAAGGACCCTTTGGAAGTTCCAGTGGTTAGATGTGATTAGCCTCGAGAAGCCTCAGCGGAAATGGGCCTCATCTCGCCTGGAGGGCAATACCTCCTGGATTTTCTCGAGTTGCGGCAGGTGCTCTCGACTTACGACGGGGACCACAGGGACAAGCTCTGCTGGCCTCAGGAAAGGCCAGTCCCCATGCGAGTTCCTCGGGAGCCTCTCGAGATTCCTCTCCCGTCAATGCCGGGCCCTAAGACCTTGTGTGGAGTCGGGGCCGGAACCTGAGGATTCCTCTCCAGTGCTGACATGGATCTTGGGGTACTTCTGGAGTCTCCCCAGGGGAGTCAGTGCTCGTCTCGAATGCGGGCATTCACTTGCATTTTCCTCCAGAGCGATAGCAGCAGTGTCACGCAGTCCGCCCCGTGGATCAAAGGATCTATGGTTTTCCCTCGAGTCTTACCCACGAGGCTTTCCCACGAGGCTTTCCCACAGGGCTGTCCCACGTGCACACGTGGTGGGAGTCGATCCTCGGCTTGAACGTCAAGGCAGTGCAGGGAAAACAGGTTCCTCTGGAATGGACTGACACATCTGGGGGGCTCTTGGAATGGTGGCACGACCCTGGAGTTCCTCTCGCCTTTCCTGTGGAGAGCGCCTCCTCTTGAGATGCGCCGGGAACGCCGGGAATTCTTTCCCTACGAAACAGGGAAAGGATCCCTCATCTCAAGCTAGGAGCCGGAAACGGGGCTCCCCTGGATGTGTGCGGGACCCTCGTGCTTCCTCTCGAGTGGAGACGGGTAGGTCGGGGAACTTCTTGAGTTGCAGCAAGGGTGTGAAGGACCCTTTGGAAGTTCCAGTGGTTAGATGTGATTAGCCTCGAGAAGCCTCAGCGGAAATGGGCCTCATCTCGCCTGGAGGGCAAAACCTCCTGGATTTTCTCGAGTTGCGGCAGGTGCTCTGGACTTACGACGGGGACCTCAGGGACCCGCTCTGGTGGCCTCAGGAAAGGCCAGTCCCCATGCGAGTTCCTCAGGGGCTTCTCGGGATTCCTCTCCCGTCGATGCCGGGGCCTAAGACCTTGTGTGGAGTCGGGGCCGTAACCTGAGGATTCCTCTCCAGTGCTGACATGGATCCTGGGGGTATTTCTGGAGTCTCCCCAGGGGAGTCAGTGCTCGTCTCGAATGCGGGCATGCACTTGCGGTTTCCTCCAGAGCGGTAGCAGCAGTGTCACGCAGTCCGCCGCGTGAATCAAAGGATCTATGGTTTTCCCTCGAGTCTTTCTCACGAGGCTTTCCCACGAGGCTTTCCCACAGGGCTGTCCCACGTGCACACGTGGTGGGAGTCGATCCTCGGCTTGAACGTCAAGGCAGTGCAGGGAAAACAGGTTCCTCTGGAATGGACTGACATATCTGGGGGACTCTTGGATTTGTGGCACGATCCTGGAGTTCCTCTCGCCTTTCCTGTGGAGAGCGCCTCCTCTTGAGATGCGAAGGGAACGCCAGGAATTCTTTCCCTACGAAACAGGGAAAGGATCCCTCATCTCGAGCTAGGAGGCGGAAACGGGGCTCCCCTGGATGTGTGCGGGACCCTCGTGCTTCCTCTCGAGTGGAGACGGGTATGTCGGGGAACTTCTTGAGTTGCAGCAAGGGTGTGAAGGACCCTTTGGAAGTTCCAGTGGTTAGATGTGATTAGCCTCGAGAAGCCTCAGCGGAAATGGGCCTCATCTCGCCTGGAGGGCAAAACCTCCTGGATTTTCTCGAGTTGCGGCCGGTGCTCTCGACTTTCGACGGGGACCTCGGGGACCCGCTCTGGTGGTCTCAGGAAAGGCCAGTCCCCATGCGAGTTCCTCGGGGGCCTCTCGGGATTCCTCCCCGTCGATGCCGGGGCCTAAGACGTTGTGTGGAATCGGGGCCGGAACCTGAGGATTCCTCTCCAGTGCTGACGTGGATCTTGGGGGTACTTCTGGAGTCTCCACAGGGGAGTCAGTGCTCGTCTCGAATGCGGGCATGCACTTGCGCTTTCCTCCAGAGCGGTAGCAGCAGTGTCAAGCAGTCCGCCGCGTGGATGAAAGGATCTATGGTTTTCCCTCGAGTCTTTCCCACGAGGCTTTCCCACGAGGCTTTCCCACAGGGCTGTCCCACGTGCACACGTGGTGGGAGTCGATCCTCGGCTTGAACGTCAAGGCAGTGCAGGGAAAACAGGTTCCTCTGGAATGGACTGACACATCTGGGGGACTCTTGGAATGGTGGCACGACCCTGGAGTTCCTCTCGCCTTTCCTGTGGAGAGCGCCTCCTCTTGAGATGCGACGGGAACGCCGGGAATTCTTTCCCTACGAAACAGGGAAAGGATCCCTCATCTCCAGCTAGGAGGCGGAAACGGGGCTCCCCTGGATGTGTGCGGGACCCTCGTGCTTCCTCTCGATTGGAGACGGGTATGTCGGGGAACTTCTTGAGTTGCAGCAAGGGTGTGAAGGACCCTTTGGAAGTTCCAGTGGTTAGATGTGATTAGCCTGGAGAAGCCTCAGCGAAAATGGGCCTCATCTCGCCTGGAGGGCAAAACCTCCTGGATTTTCTCGAGTTGCGGCAGGTGCTCTCGACGTAAGACTTGGACCTCGGGGACCCGCTCTGGTGGCCTCAGGAAAGGCCAGTCCCCATGCGAGTTCCTCGGGGGCCTCTCGGGATTCCTCTCCCGTCGATGCCGGGGCCTAAGACCTTGTGTGGAGTCGGGGCCGGAACCTGAGGATTCCTCTCCAGTGCTGACATGGATCTTGGGATACTTCTGGAGTCTCCCCAGGGGAGTCAGTCATCGTCTCTAATGCGGGCATGCACTTGCGCTTTCCTGCAGAGCGGTAGCAGCAGTGTCACACAGTCCGCCGCGTGGATCAAAGGATCTATGGGTTTCCCTCGAGTCTTTCCCACGAGGCTTTCCCACGAGGCTTTCCCACAGGGCTATCCTACGTGCTCACGTGGTGTGAGTCGATCCTCCGCTTGAACGTCGAGGCAGTGCAGGGAAAAAGGTTTCCTCTGGAATGGGCTGACACATCTGGGGGACTCGTGGAATGGTGGCACGACCCTGGAGTTCCTCTCGCCTTTCCTGTGGAGAGCGCCTCCTCTTGAGATGCGACGGGAACGCCGGGAATTCTTTACCTACGAAACTGGGAAAGGATCCATCATCTCAAGCTAAGAGGCGGAAACGGGGCTCCCCTTGGTGTGTGCGGGACCCTCGTGCTTCCTCTCGAGTGGAGACGGGTATGTCGGGGAACTTTTTGAGTTGCAGCAAGGGTGTGAAGGACCCTTTGGAAGTTCCAGTGGTTAGATGTGATTAGCCTCGAGAAGCCTCAGCGGAAATGGGCCTCATCTCGCCTGGAGGGCAAAACTCCTGGATTTTCTCGGGTTGTGGCAGGTGCTCTCGACTTACGATGGGGACCTCAGGGACCCGCTCTGGTGGCCTCAGGAAAGGCCAGTCCCCATGCGAGTTCCTCGGGGGCCTCTCGGGATTCCTCTCCCGTCGATGCCCCGGCCTAAGACCTTGTGTGGAGTCGGGGCCGGAACCTGAGGATTCCTCTCCAGTGCGGACATGGATCTTGGGGTACTTCTGGAGTCTCCCCAGGGGAGTCAGTGCTCGTCTCGAATGCGGGCATGCACTTGCGCTTTCCTCCAGAGCGGTAGCAGCAGTGTCACACATTCCGCCGCGTGGATCAAAGGATCTATGGTTTTCCCTCGAGTCTTTCCCACGAGGCTTTCCCACGAGGCTTTCCCACAGGGCTGTCCCACGTGCACACGTGGTGGGAGTCGATCCTCGGCTTGAACGTCAAGGCAGTGCAGGGAAAACAGGTTCCTCTGGAATGGACTGACACATCAGGGGGACTCTTGGAATGGTAGCACGACCCTGGAGTTCCTCTCGCCTGTCCTGTGGAGAGCACCTCCTCTTGAGATGCGACGGGAACGCCGGGAATTCTTTCCCTACGAAACAGGGAAAGGATCCCTCTTCTCGAGCTAGGAGGCGGAAACGGGGCTCCCCTGGATGTGTGCGGGACCCTTGTGCTTCCTCTCGAGTGGAGACGGGTATGTCGGGGAATTTCTTGAGTTGCAGCAAGGGTGTTAAGGACCCTTTGGAAGTTCCAGTGGTTAGATGTGATTAGCCTCGAGAAGCCTCAGCGGAAATGGGCCTCATCTCGCCTGGAGGGCAAAACCTCCTGGATTTTCTAGAGTTGCGGCAGGTGCTCTCGACTTACGACGGGAACCTCAGGGACATGCTCTGCTGGCCTCAGGAAAGGCCAGTCCCCATGCGAGTTCTTCGGGGGCCTTTCGGGATTGCTCTCAGGTCGATGCCGGGGCCTAAGACCTTGTGTGGAGTCGGGGCCGGAACATGAGGATTCCTCTCCAGTGCGGACATGGATCTTGGGGTACTTCTGGAGTCTCCCCAGGGGAGGCAGTGCTCGTCTCGAATGCGGGCATGCACTTGCGCTTTCCTCCGGAGCGGTAGCAGCAGTGTCACGCAGTCCGCCGCGTGGATCAAAGGATCTATGGTTTTCCCTCGAGTCTTTCCCACGAGGCTTTCCCACGAGGCTTTCCCACAGGGCTGTCCCACGTGCACACGTGGTGGGAGTCGATCCTCGGCTTGAACGTCAAGGCAGTGCAGAGAAAACAGTTTCCTCTGGAATGGACTGACACATCTGGGGGACGCTTGGAATGGTGGCACGACCCTGGAGTTCCTCTCGCCTTTCCTGTGGAGAGCGCCTCCTCTTGAGATGCGACGGGAACGCAGGGAATTCTTTCCCTACGGAACAGGGAAATGATCCCTCATCTCGAGCTAGGAGGCAGAAACGGGGCTCCCCTGGATGTGTGTGGGACCCTCGTGCTTCCTCTCGAGTGGAGACGGGTATGTCGGGGAACTTCTTGAGTTGCAGCAAGGGTGTGAAGGACCCTTTGGAAGTTCCAGGGGTTAGATGTGATTAGCCTCGAGAAGCCTCAACGGAAATGGGCCTCATCTCGCCTGGAGGGCAAAACCTACCGGATTTTCTCGAGTTGCGGCAGGTGCTCTCGACTTACGACGGGGACCTCATGGACCCGCTCTGGTGGCCTCAGGAAAGGCCAGTCCCCATTCGAGTTCCTCGGGGGCCTCTCGGGATTCCTCTCCCATCGATGCCGGGGCCTAAGACCTTGTGTGGAGTCGCGGCCGGAACATGAGGATTCCTCTCCAGTGCTGATATGGATCTTGGGGTACTTCTGGAGTCTCCCCAGAGGAGTCAGTCCTCGTCTCGAATGCGGGCATGCACTTGCGCTTTCCTCCAGAGCGGTAGCAGCAGTGTCACGCAGTCCGCCGCGTGGATCAAAGGATCTATGGTTTTCCCTCGAGTCTTACCCAGGAGGCTTTCCCACGAGGCTTTCCCACAGGGCTGTCCCACGTGCACACGTGGTGGGAGTCGATCCTCGGCTTGAACGTCAAGGCAGTGCAGGGAAAACAGGTTCCTCTGGAATGGACTGACACATCTGGGGGACTCTTGGAATAATGGCACGACCCTGGAGTTCCTCTCGCCTTTCCTGTGGAAAGCGCCTCCTCTTGAGATGCGACGTGAACGCCGGGAATTCTTTCCCTACGAAACAGGGAAAGGATCCCTCATCTCGAGCTAGGAGGCGGAAACGGGGCTCCCCTGGATGTGTGCGGGACCCTCTTGCTTCCTCTCGAGTGGAGACGGGTATGTCGGGGAACTTCTTGAGTTGCACAAGGGTGTGAAGGACCCTTTGGAAGTTCCAGTGGTTAGATGTGATTAGCCTCGAGAAGCCTCAGCGGAAATGGGCCTCATCTCGCCTGGAGGGCAAAACCTCCTGGATTTTCTCGAGTTGCGGCCGGTGCTCTCGACTTTCGACGGGGACCTCGGGGACCCGCTCTGGTGGTCTCAGGAAAGGCCAGTCCCCATGCGAGTTCCTCGGGGGCCTCTCGGGATTCCTCCCCGTCGATGCCGGGGCCTAAGACGTTGTGTGGAATCGGGGCCGGAACCTGAGGATTCCTCTCCAGTGCTGACGTGGATCTTGGGGGTACTTCTGGAGTCTCCCCAGTGGAGTCAGTGCTCGTCTCGAATGCGGGCATGCACTTGCGCTTTCCTCCAGAGCGGTAGCAGCAGTGTCAAGCAGTCCGCCGCGTGGATGAAAGGATCTATGGTTTTCCCTCGAGTCTTTCCCACGAGGCTTTCCCACGAGGCTTTCCCACAGGGCTGTCCCACGTGCACACGTGGTGGGAGTCGATCCTCGGCTTGAACGTCAAGGCAGTGCAGGGAAAACAGGTTCCTCTGGAATGGACTGACACATCTGGGGGACTCTTGGAATGGTGGCACGACCCTGGAGTTCCTCTCGCCTTTCCTGTGGAGAGCGCCTCCTCTTGAGATGCGACGGGAACGCCGGGAATTCTTTCCCTACGAAACAGGGAAAGGATCCATCATCTCGAGCTAAGAGGCGGAAACGGGGCTCCCCTTGGTGTGTGCGGGACCCTCGTGCTTCCTCTCGATTGGAGACGGGTATGTCGGGGAACTTCTTGAGTTGCAGCAAGGGTGTGAAGGACCCTTTGGAAGTTCCAGTGGTTAGATGTGATTAGCCTGGAGAAGCCTCAGCGAAAATGGGCCTCATCTCGCCTGGAGGGCAAAACCTCCTGGATTTTCTCGAGTTGCGGCAGGTGCTCTCGACGTAAGACTTGGACCTCGGGGACCCGCTCTGGTGGCCTCAGGAAAGGCCAGTCCCCATGCGAGTTCCTCGGGGGCCTCTCGGGATTCCTCTCCCGTCGATGCCGGGGCCTAAGACCTTGTGTGGAGTCGGGGCCGGAACCTGAGGATTCCTCTCCAGTGCTGACATGGATCTTGGGATACTTCTGGAGTCTCCCCAGGGGAGTCAGTCATCGTCTCTAATGCGGGCATGCACTTGCGATTTCCTGCAGAGCGGTAGCAGCAGTGTCACACAGTTCGCCGCTTGGATCAAAGGATATATGGGTTTCCCTCGAGTCTTTCCCACGAGGCTTTCCCACGAGGCTTTCCCACAGGGCTATCCTACGTGCTCACGTGGTGTGAGTCGATCCTCCGCTTGAACGTCGAGGCAGTGCAGGGAAAAAAGTTTCCTCTGGAATGGGCTGACACATCTGGGGGACTCGTGGAATGGTGGCACGACCCTGGAATTCCTCTCGCCTTTCCTGTGGAGAGCGCCTCCTCTTGAGATGCGACGGGAACGCCGGGAATTCTTTCCCTACGAAACAGGGAAAGGATCCATCATCTCGAGCTAAGAGGCGGAAACGGGGCTCCCCTTGGTGTGTGCGGGACCCTCGTGCTTCCTCTCGAGTGGAGACGGGTATGTCGGGGAACTTTTTGAGTTGCAGCAAGGGTGTGAAGGACCCTTTGGAAGTTCCAGTGGTTAGATGTGATTAGCCTCGAGAAGCCTCAGCGGAAATGGGCCTCATCTCGCCTGGAGGGCAAAACTCCTGGATTTTCTCGAGTTGCGGCAGGTGCTCTCGACTTACGACGGGGACCTCAGGGACCCGCTCTGGTGGCCTCAGGAAAGGCCAGTTCCCATGCGAGTTCCTCGGGGTCCTCTCGGGATTCCTCTCCCGTCGATGCCCCGGCCTTAGACCTTGTGTGGAGTCGGGGCCGGAACCTGAGGATTCCTCTCCAGTGCGGACATGGATCTTGGGGTACTTCTGGAGTCTCCCCAGGGGAGTCAGTGCTCGTCTCGAATGCGGGCATGCACTTGCGCTTTCCTCCAGAGCGGTAGCAGCAGTGTCACACATTCCGCCGCGTGGATCAAAGGATCTATGGTTTTCCCTCGAGTCTTTCCCACGAGGCTTTCCCACGAGGCTTTCCCACAGGGCTGTCCCACGTGCACACGTGGTGGGAGTCGATCCTCGGCTTGAACGTCAAGGCAGTGCAGGGAAAACAGGTTCCTCTGGAATGGACTGACACATCAGGGGGACTCTTGGAATGGTAGCACGACCCTGGAGTTCCTCTCGCCTTTCCTGTGGAGAGCACCTCCTCTTGAGATGCGACGGGAACGCCGGGAATTCTTTCCCTACGAAACAGGGAAAGGATCCCTCATCTCGAGCTAGGAGGCGGAAACGGGGCTCCCCTGGATGTGTGCGGGACCCCACGTGCTTCCTCTCGAGTGGAGACGGGTATGTCGGGGAACTTCTTGAGTTGCAGCAAGGGTGTTAAGGACCCTTTGGAAGTTCCAGTGGTTAGATGTGATTAGCCTCGAGAAGCCTCAGCGGAAATGGGCCTCATCTCGCCTGGAGGGCAAAACCTCCTGGATTTTCTAGAGTTGCGGCAGGTGCTCTCGACTTACGACGGGAACCTCAGGGACATGCTCTGCTGGCCTCAGGAAAGGCCAGTCCCCATGCGAGTTCTTCGGGGGCCTTTCGGGATTGCTCTCAGGTCGATGCCGGGGCCTAAGACCTTGTGTGGAGTCGGGGCCGGAACATGAGGATTCCTCTCCAGTGCTGACATGGATCTTGGGGTACTTCTGGAGTCTCCCCAGGGGAGTCAGTCCTCGTCTCCAATGCGGGCATGCACTTGCGCTTTCCTCCGGAGCGCTAGCAGCATTGTCACGCAGTCCGCCGCGTGGATCAAAGGATCTATGGTTTTCCCTCGAGTCTTTCCCACGAGGCTTTCCCACGAAGCTTTCCCACAGGGCTGTCCCACGTGCACACGTGGTGGGACTCGATCCTCGGCTTGAACGTCAAGGCAGTGCAGGGAAAACAGGGTCCTCTGGAATGGACTGACACATCTGGGGGACTCTTGGAATGGTGGCCCGACCCTGGAGTTCCTCTCCCATTTCCTGTGGAGAGCGCCTCCTCTTGGGATGCGACTGGAACGCCGGGAATTCTTTCCCTAGGAAACAGGAAAAGGATCCCTCATCTCGAGCTAGGAGGCGGAAACGGGGCTCCCCTGGATATGTGCGGGACACTCGTGCTTCCTCTCGAGTGGAGATGGGTATGTCGGGGAACTTCTTGAGTTGCAGCAAGGGTGTGAAGGACCCTTTGGAAGCTCCAGTGGTTAGATGTGATTAGCCTCGAGAAGCCTAAGCGGAAATTGGCCTCATCACGCCTGGAGGGCAAAACCTCCTCGATTTTCTCGAGTTGCGGCAGGTGCTCTCGACTTACGACGGGGACCTCAGGGACCCGCTCTGGTGGCCTCAGGAAAGGCCAGTCCCCATGCGAGTTCCTCGGGGGCCTCTCGGGATTCCTCTCCGGTCGATGCCGGGGCCTAAGACCTTGTGAGGAGTCGGGGCCGGAACCTGAGGATTCCTCTCCAGTGCGGACATGGATCTTGGGGTACTTCTGGAGTCTCCCCAGGGGAGTCAGTCCTCGTCTCGAATGCGGGCATGCACTTGCGCTTTCCTCCAGAGCGGAAGCAGCAGTGTCACGCAGTCCGCCGGGTGGATCAAACGATCTATGGTTTTCCCTCGAGTCTTTCCCACGAGGCTTTCCCACGAGGCTTTCCCACAGGGCTGTCCCACGTGCACACGTGGTGGGAGTCGATCCTCGGCTTGAACGTCAAGGCAGTGCAGGGAAAACAGGTTCCTCTGGAATGGACTGACACATCTGGGGGACTCTTGGAATGGTGGCACGACCCTGGAGTTCCTCTCGCCTTTCCTGTGGAGAGCGCCTCCTCTTGAGATGCGACGGGAACGCCGGGAATTCTTTCCCTAGGAAACAGGAAAAGGATCCCTCATCTCGAGCTAGGAGGCGGAAACGGGGCTCCCCTGGATGTGTGCGGGACCCTCGTGCTTCCTCTCGAGTGGAGACGGGTATGTCGGGGAACTTCTTGAGTTGCAGCCAGGGTGTGAAGGACCCTTTGGAAGTTCCAGTGGTTAGATGTGATTAGCCTCGAGAAGCCTCAGCGGAAATGGACCTCATCTCGCCTGGAGGGCAATACCTCCTGGATTTTCTCGAGTTGCGGCAGGTGCTCTCGACTTACGACGGGGACCTCAGGGACCCGCTCTGCTGGCCTCAGGAAAGGCCAGTCCCCATGCGAGTTCCTCGGGGGCCTCTCGGGATTCCTCTCCCGTTGATGCCGGGGCCTAAGACCTTGTGTGGAGTCGGGGCTGGAACCTGAGGATTCCTCTCCAGTGCTGACATGGATCTTGGGGTCCTTCTGGAGTCTCCCCAGGGGAGTCAGTGCTCGTCTCGAATGCGGGCATGCACTTGCGCTTTCCTCCGGAGCGGTAGCAGCAGTGTCACACATTCCGCCTCGTGGATCAAAGGATCTATGGTTTTCCCTCGAGTCTTTCCCACGAGGCTTTCCCACGAGGCTTTCCCACAGGGCTGTCCCACGTGCACTCGTGGTTGGAGTCGATCCTCGGCTTGAACGTCAAGGCAGTGCAGGGAAAACAGGTTCCTCTGGAATGGACTGACACATCTGGGGGACTCTTGGAATGGTGGCACGACCCTGGAGTTCCTCTCCCCTTTCCTGTGGAGAGCGCCACCTCTTGAGATGCGACGGGAATGCCGGGAATTCTTTCCCTACGAAACAGGGAAAGGGTCCCTCATCTCGAGCTAGGAGGCGGAAACGGGGCTCCCCTGGATGTGTGCGGGACCCTCGTGCTTCCTCTGGAGTGGAGACGGGTATGTCGGGGAATTTCTTGAGTTGCAGCAAGGGTGTGAAGGACCCTTTGGGAGTTCCACTGGTTAGACGTGATTAGCCTCGAAAAGCCTGAGCGGAAATGGGCCTCATCTCGCCTGGAGGGCAAAACCTCCTGGATTTTCTCGAGTTGCGGCAGGTGCTCTCGAATTACGACGGGGACCTCAGGGACCCGCTCTGCTGGCCTCAGGAAAGCCAGTCCCCATGCGAGTTCCTCGGGGGTCTCTCGGGATTCCTCTCCCGTCGATGCCAGGGCCTAAGACCTTGTGTGGAGTCGGGGCTGGAACCTAGGATTCCTCTCCACTGCTGACATGGATCTTGGGGTACTTCTGGAGTCTCCCCAGGGGAGTCAGTGCTCGTCTCGAATGCGGGCATGCACTTGCGCTTTCCTTCAGAGCAGTAGCAGCATTGTCACACATTCCGCCGCGTGGATCAAAGGATCTATGTTTTTCCCTCGAGTCTTTCCCACGAGGCTTTCCCACGAGGCTTTCCCACAGGGCTGTCCCACGTGCACACGTGGTGGGAGTCGATCCTCGGCTTGAACGTCAAGGCAGTGCAGGGAAAACAGGTTCCTCTGGAATGGACTGACACATCTGGGGGACTCTTGGAATGGTGGCACGACCCTGGAGTTCCTCTCGCCTTTCCTGTGGAGAGCGCCTCCTCTTGAGATGCGACGGGAACGCCGGGAATTCTTTCCCTACGAAACAGGGAAAGGATCCCTCATCTCGAGATAGGAGTCGGAATCGGGGCTCCCCTGGATGTGTGCGGGACCCTCGTGCTTCCTCTCGAGTGGAGACGGGTATGTCGGGGAACTTCTTGAGTTGCAGCAAGGGTGTGAAGGACCCTTTGGAAGTTCCAGTGGTTAGATGTGATTAGCCTCAAGAAGCCTCAGCAGAAATGGGCCTCATCTCGCTTGGAGGGCAAAACCTCCTGGATTTTCTCGAGTTGCGGCAGGTGCTCTCGACTTACGACGGGGACCTCAGGGACCCGCTCTGCTGGCCTCAGGAAAGGCCAGTCCCCATGCGAGTTCCTCGGGGGCCTCTCGGGATTCCTCTCCCGTTGATGCCGGGGCCTAAGACCTTGTGTGGAGTCGGGGCTGGAACCTGAGGATTCCTCTCCAGTGCTGACATGGATCTTGGGGTACTTCTGGAGTCTCCCCAGGGAAGTCAGTGCTCGTCTCGAATGCGGGCATGCACTTGCGCTTTCCTCCGGAGCGGTAGCAGCAGTGTCACACATTCTGCCGCGTGGATCAAAGGATCTATGTTTTTCCCTCGAGTCTTTCCCACGAGGCTTTCCCACGAGGCTTTCCCACAGGGCTGTCCAACGTGCACACGTGGTGGGAGTCGATCCTCGGCTTGAACGTCAAGGCAGTGCAGGGAAAACAGGTTCCTCTGGAATGGACTGACACATCTGGGGCACTCTTGGAATGGTGGCACGACCCTGGAGTTCCTCTCGCCTTTCCTGTGAAGAGCGCCTCCTCTTGAGATGCGACGTGAACGCCGGGAATTCTTTCCCTACGAAACAGGGAAAGGATCCCTCATCTCGAGCTAGGAGGCAGAAACGGGGCTCCCCTGGATGTGTGCGGGACCCTCGTGCTTCCTCTCGAGTGGAGACGGGTATTTCGGGGAACTTCTTGAGTTGCAGCAAGGGTGTGAAGGACCCTTTGGACGTTCCAGTGGTTAGATGTGATTAGCCTGGGGAAGCCTCAGCGGAAATGGGTCTCATCTCGCCTGGAGTGCAAAACCTCCTGGATTTTCTCGAGTTGCGGCAGGTGCTCTCGACTTACGACGGGGACCTCAGGGACCCGCTCTGCTGGCCTCAGGAAAGGCCAGTCCCCATGCGAGTTCCTCGGGGGCCTCTCGGGATTCCTCTCCCGTCGATGCCGGGGCCTAAGACCTTGTGTGGAATCGGGGCTGGAACCTGAGGATTCCTCTCCACTGCTGACATGGATTTTGGGGTACTTCTGGAGTCTCCCCAGGGGAGTCAGTGCTCGTCTCCATTGCGGGCATGCACTTGCGCTTTCCTCCGGAGCGGTAGCAGCAGTGTCACACATTCCGCCGAGTGGATAAAAGGATCTATGGTTTTCCCTCGAGTCTTTCCCTCGAGGCTTTCCCACGAGGCTTTCCCACAGGGCTGTCCAACGTGCACACGTGGTGGGAGTCGATCCTCGGCTTGAACGTCAAGGCAGTGCAGGGAAAACAGGTTCCTCTGGAATGGACTGACACATCTGGGGGACTCTTGGAATGGTGGCACGACCCTGGAGTTCCTCTCCCTTTTCCTGTGAAGAGCGCCTCCTCTTGAGATGCGGCGTGAACGCCGGGAATTCTTTCCCTACGAAACAGGGAAAGGATCCCTCATCTCGAGCTAGGAGGCGGAAACGGGGCTCCCCTGGATGTGTGCGGGACCCTCGTGCTTCCTCTCGAGTGGAGACGGGTATGTCGGGGAACTTGTTGATTTGCAGGAAGGGTGTGAAGGACCCTTTGGAAGTTCCAGTGGTTAGATGTGATTAGCCTCTATAAGCCTCAGCGGAAATGGGCCTCATCTCGCCTGGAGGGCAAAACCTCCTGGATTTTCTCGAGTTGCGGCAGGTGCTCTCGACTTACGACGGGGACCTCAGGGAACCGCTCTGGTGGCCTCAGGAAAGGCCAGTCCCCATGCGAGTTCCTCGGGGGCGTCTCGGGATTCCTCTCCCGTCGATGCCGGGGCCTAAGACCTTGTGTGGAGTCGGGGCCGGAACCTGAGGATTCCTCTCCAGTGCTGACATGGATCTTGGGGTACTTCTGGAGTCTCCCCAGGGGAGTCAGTCCTCGTCTCGAATGCGGGCATGCATTGCGCTTTCCTCCAGAGCGGTAGCAGCAGTGTCACGCAGTCCGCCGCGTGGATCAAAGGATCTATGGTTTTCCCTCGAGTCTTTCCCACGAGGCTTTCCCACGAGGCTTTCCCACAGTGCTGTCCCACGTGCACACGTGGTGGGAGTCGATCCTCGGCTTGAACGTCAAGGCAGTGCAGGGAAAACAGGTTCCTCTGGAATGGACTGACACATCTGGGGGACTCTTGGAATGGTGTCACGACCCTGGAGTTCCTCTCGCCTTTCCTGTGGAGAGCGCCTCCTCTTGAGATGCGACGGGAACGCCGGGAATTCTTTCCCTACGAAACAGGGAAAGGATCCCTCATATCGAGCTAGGAGGCGGAAACGGGGCTCCCCTGGATGTGTGCGGGACGCACGTGCTTCCTCTCGAGTGGAGACGGGTATGTCGGGGAACTTCTTGAGTTGCAGCAAGGGTGTGAAGGACCCTTTGGAAGTTCCAGTGGTTAGACGTGATTAGCCTCGAGAAGCTTCAGAGGAAATGGGCCTCATCTCGCCTGGAGGGCAAAACCTCCTGGATTTTCTCGAGTTGCGGCAGGTGCTCTCGACTTACGACGGGGACCTCAGGGAACCGCTCTGGTGGCCTCAGGAAAGGCCAGTCCCCATGCGAGTTCCTCGGGGGCCTCTCGGGATTCGTCTCCCGTCGATGCCCGGGCCTAAGACCTTGTGTGGAGTCGGGGCCGGAACCTGAGGATTCCTCTACAGTGCTGACATGGATCTTGGGGTACTTCTGGAGTCTCCCCAGGGGAGTCAGTCCTCGTCTCGAATGCGGGCATGCATTGCGCTTTCCTCCAGAGCGGTAGCAGCAGTGTCACGCAGTCCGCCGCGTGGATCATAGGATCTATGGTTTTCCCTCGAGTCTTTCCCACGAGGCTTTCCCACGAGGCTTTCCCACAGGGCTGTCCCACGTGCACATGTGGTGGGAGTCGATCCTCGACTTGAACGTCAAAGCAGTGCAGGGAAAACAGGTTCCTCTGGAATGGACTGACTCATCTGGGGGACTCTTGGAATGGTGGCACGACCCTGAAGTTCCTCTCGCCTTTCCTATGGAGAGCGCCTCCTCTTCAGATGCGACGGGAACGCCGGGAATTCTTTCCCTACGAAACAGGGAAAGGATCCCTCATCTCGAGCTAGGAGGCGGAAACGGGGCTCCCCTGGATGTGTGCGGGACCCCACGTGCTTCCTCTGGAGTGGAGACGGGTATGTCGGGGAACTTCTTGAGTTGCAGCAAGGGTGTGAAGGACCCTTTGGAAGTTCCAGTGGTTAGACGTGATTAGCCTCGAGAAGCCTCAGCGGAAATGGGCCTCATCTCGCCTGGAGGGCAAAACCTCCTGGATTTTCTCGAGTTGCGGCAGGTGCTCTCGACTTATGACGGGGACCTCAGGGACACGCTCTGCTGGCCTCAGGAAAGGCCAGTCCCCATGCGAGTTCCTCGGGAGCCTCTCGGGATTCCTCTCCCGTCGATGCCGGTGCCTAAGACCTTGTGTGGAGTCGGGGCCGTAACCTGAGTATTCCTCTCCAGTGCTGACATGGATCTTGGGGTACTTCTGGAGTCTCCCCAGGGGAGTCAGTCCTCGTCTAGAATGCGGGCATGCAGTTGCGCTTTCCTCCAGAGCAGTAGCATCAGTGTCACGCAGTCCCCCGCGTGGATCAATGGATCTATGGTTTTCCCTGGAGTCTTTCCAACGAGGATTTCCCACGAGGCTTTCCCACAGGGCTGTCACACGTGCACACGTGGTGGGAGTCGATCCTCGGCTTGAACGTCAAGGCAGTGCAGGGAAAACAGGTTCCTCTGTCAATGGACTGACACATCTGGGGGGCTCTTGGAATGGTGGCACGACCCTGGAGTTCCTCTCGCCTTTCCTGTGGAGAGCGCCTCCTCTTGAGAAGCGACGGGAACGCCGGGAATTCTTTCCCTACGAAACAGGGAAAGGATCCCTCATCTCGAGCTAGGAGGCGGAAACGGGGCTCCCCTGGATGTGTGCGGGACCCTCGTGCTTCCTCTGGAGTGGAGACGGGTATGTCGGGGAACTTGTTGAGTTGCAGGAAGGGTGTGAAGGACCCTTTGGAAGTTCCAGTGGTTAATGTGATTAGCCTCGAGAGGCCTCAGCGGAAATGGGCCTCATCTCGCCTGGAGGGCAAAACCTCCTGGATTTTCTCGAGTTGCGGCAGGTGCTCTCGACTTACGACGGGGACCTCAGGGAACCGCTCTGGTGGCCTCAGGAAAGGCCAGTCCCCATGCGAGTTCCTCGGGGGCCTCTCGGGATTCCTCTCCCGTCGATGCCGGGGCCTAAGACCTTGTGTGGAGTCGGGGCCGGAACCTGAGGATTCCTCTCCAGTGCTGACATGGATCTTGGGGTACTTCTGGAGTCTCCCCAGGGGAGTCAGTCCTCGTCTCGAATGCGGGCATGCATTGCGCTTTCCTCCAGAGCGGTAGCAGCAGTGTCACGCAGTCCGCCGCGTGGATCAAAGGATCTATGGTTTTCCCTCGAGTCTTTCCCACGAGGCTTTCCCACGAGGCTTTCCCACAGGGCTGTCCCACGTGCACACGTGGTGGGAGTCGATCCTCGACTTGAACGTCAAGGCAGTGCAGGGAAAACAGGTTCCTCTGGAATGGACTGACTCATCTGGGGGACTCTTGGAATGGTGGCACGACCCTGGAGTTCCTCTCGCCTTTCCTGTGGAGAGCGCCTCCTCTTGAGATGCGACGGGAACGCCGGGAATTCTTTCCCTACGAAACAGGGAAAGGATCCCTCATCTCGAGCTAGGAGGCGGAAACGGGGCTCCCCTGGATGTGTGCGGGACCCCACGTGCTTCCTCTCGAGTGGAGACGGGTATGTCGGGGAACTTCTTGAGTTGCAGCAAGGGTGTGAAGGACCCTTTGGAAGTTCCAGTGGTTAGACGTGATTAGCCTCGAGAAGCCTCAGCGGAAATGGGCCTCATCTCGCCTGGAGGGCAAAACGTCCTGGATTTTCTCGAGTTGCGGCAGGTGCTCTCGACTTACGACGGGGACCTCAGGGAACTGCTCTGGTGGCCTCAGGAAAGGCCAGTCCCCATGCGAGTTCCTCGGGGGCCTCTCGGGATTCCTCTCCCGTCGATGCCGGGGCCTAAGACCTTGTGTGGAGTCGGGGCCGGAACCTGAGGATTCCTCTCCAGTGCTGACATGGATCTTGGGGTACTTCTGGAGTCTCCATAGGGGAGTCAGTCCTCGTCTCGAATGCGGGCATGCACTTGCGCTTTCCTCCAGAGCGGTAGCAGCAGTGTCACGCAGTCCGCCGCGTGGATCAAAGGATCTATGGTTTTCCCTCGAGTCTTTCCCACTAGGCTTTCCCACGAGGCTTTCCCACAGGGCTGTCCCACGTGCACACGTGGTGGGAGTCGATCCTCGGCTTGAACGTCAAGGCAGTGCAGGGAAAACAGGTTCCTCTGGAATGGACTGACACATCTGGGGGACTCTTGGAATGGTGGAACGACCCTGGAGTTCCTCTCGCCTTTCCTGTGGAGAGCGCCTCCTCTTGAGATGCGACGGGAACGCCGGGAATTCTTTCCCTACGAAACAGGGAAAGGATCCCTCATCTCGAGCTAGGAGGCGGAAACGGGGCTCCCCTGGATGTGTGCGGGACGCACGTGCTTCCTCTCGAGTGGAGACGGGTATGTCGGGGAACTTCTTGAGTTGCAGCAAGGGTGTGAAGGACCCTTTGGAAGTTCCAGTGGTTAGATGTCATTGGCCTCGAGAAGACTCAGCGGAAATGGGCCTCATCTCGCCTGGAGGGCAAAACCTCCTGGATTTTCTCGAGTTGCGGCAGGTGCTCTCGACTTACGACGGGGACCTCAGGGACCCGCTCTGGTGGCCTCAGGAAAGGCCAGTCCCCATGCGAGTTCCTCGGGGGCGTCTCGGGATTCCTCTCCCGTCGATGCCGGGGCCTAAGACCTTGTGTGGAGTCGGGGCCGGAACCTGAGGATTCCTCTCCAGTGCTGACATGGATCTTGGGGTACCTCTGGAGTCTCCCCAGGGGAGTCAGTCCTCGTCTCGAATGCGGGCATGCATTGCGCTTTCCTCCAGAGCGGTAGCAGCAGTGTCACGCAGTCCGCCGCGTGGATCAAAGGATGTTTGGTTTTCCCTCGAGTCTTTCCCACGAGGCTTTCCCACGAGGCTTTCCCACAGGGCTGTCCCACGTGCACACGTGGTGGGAATCGATCCTCGGCTTGAACGTCAAGGCAGTGCAAGGAAAACAGGTTCCTCTGGAATGGACTGACTCATCTGGGGGACTCTTGGAATGGTGGAACGACCCTGGAGTTTCTCTCGCCTTTCCTGTGGAGAGCGCCTCCTCTTGAGATGCGACGGGAATGCCGGGAATTCTTTCCCTACGAAACAGGGAAAGGATCCCTCATCTCGAGCTAGGAGGCGGAAACGGGGCTCCCCTGGATGTGTGCGGGACGCACGTGCTTCCTCTCGAGTGGAGACGGGTATGTCGGGGAACTTCTTGAGTTGCAGCAAGGGTGTGAAGGACCCTTTGGAAGTTCCAGTGGTTAGACGTGATTAGCCTCGAGAAGCCTCAGCGGAAATGGGCCTCATCTCGCCTGGAGGGCAAAACCTCCTGGATTTTCTCGAGTTGCGGCAGGCGCTCTCGACTTACGACGGGGACCTCAGGGACCCGCTCTGGTGGCCTCAGGAAAGGCCAGTCCCCATGCGAGTTCCTCGGGGGCCTCTCGGGATTCCTCTCCCGTCGATGCCGGGGCCTAAGACCTTGTGTGGAGTCGGGGCCGGAACCTGAGGATTCCTCTTCAGTGCTGACATGGATCTTGGGGTACTTCTGGAGTCTCCCCAGGGGAGTCAGTCCTCGTCTCGAATGCGGGCATGCACTTGCGCTTTCCTCCAGAGCGGTAGCAGCAGTGTCACGCAGTCCGCCGCGTGGATCAAAGGATCTATCTCTTTCCCTCGAGTCTTTCCCACGAGGCTTTCCCACGAGGCTTTCCCACAGGGCTGTCCCACGTGCACACGTGGTGGGAGTCGATCCTCGGCTTGAACGTCAAGGCAGTGCAGGGAAAACAGGTTCCTCTGGAATGGACTGACACATCTGGGGGACTCTTGGAATGGTGTCACGACCCTGGAGTTCCTCTCGCCTTTCCTGTGGAGAGCGCCTCCTCTTGAGATGCGACGGGAACGCCGGGAATTCTTTCCCTACGAAACAGGGAAAGGTTCCCTCATCTCGAGCTAGGAGGCGGAAACGGGGCTCACCTGGATGTTTGCGGGACCCCACGTGCTTCCTCTCGAGTGGAGACGGGTATGTCGGGGAACTTCTTGAGTTGCAGCAAGGGTGTGAAGGACCCTTTGGAAGTTCCAGTGGTTAGATGTGATTGGCCTCGAGAAGCCTCAGCGGAAATGGGCCTCATCTCGCCTGGAGGGCAAAACCTCCTGGATTTTCTCGAGTTGCGGCAGGTGCTCTCGACTTACGACGGGGACCTCAGGGAACCGCTCTGGTGGCCTCAGGAAAGGCCAGTCCCCATGCGAGTTCCTCGGGGGCGTCTCGGGATTCCTCTCCCGTCGATGCCGGGGCCTAAGACCTTGTGTGGAGTCGGGGCCGGAACCTGAGGATTCCTCTCCAGTGCTGACATGGATCTTGGGGTACTTCTGGAGTCTCCCCAGGGGAGTCAGTCCTCGTCTCGAATGCGGGCATGCACTTCCGCTTTCCTCCAGAGCGGTAGCAGCAGTGTCACGCAGTCCGTCGCGTGGATCAAAGGATCTATGGTTTTCCCTCGAGTCTTTCCCACGAGGCTTTCCCGCGAGGCTTTCCCACAGGGCTGTCCCACGTGCACACGTGGTGGGAGTCGATCCTCGGCTTGAACGTCAAGGCAGTGCAGGGAAAACAGGTTCCTCTGGAATGGACTGACACATCTGGGGGACTCTTGGAATGGTGTCACGACCCTGGAGTTCCTCTCGCCTTTCCTGTGGAGAGCGCCTCCTCTTGAGATGCGCCGGGAACGCCGGGAATTCTTTCCCTACGAAACAGGGAAAGGATCCCTCATCTCGAGGTAGGAGGCGGAAACGGGGCTCCCCTGGATGTGTGCGGGACCCCACGTGCTTCCTCTCGAGTGGAGACGGGTATGTCGGGGAACTTCTTGAGTTGCAGCAAGGGTGTGAAGGACCCTTTGGAAGTTCCAGTGGTTAGATGTGATTGGCCTCGAGAAGCCTCAGCGGAAATGGGCCTCATCTTGCCTGGAGGGCAAAACCTCCTGGATTTTCTCTAGTTGTGGCAGGTGCTCTCGACTTACGACGGGGACCTCAGGGACCCGCTCTGGTGGCCTCAGGAAAGGCCAGTCCCCATGCGAGTTCCTCGGGGGCCTCTCGGGATTCCTCTCCCGTCGATGCCAGGGCCTAAGACCTTGTGTGGAGTCGGGGCCAGAACCTGAGGATTCCTCTCCAGTGCTGACATGGATCTTGGGGTACTTCTGGAGTCTCCCCAGGGGAGTCAGTTCTCGTCTCAAATGCGGGCATGCACTTGCGCTTTCCTCCAGAGCGGTAGCAGCAGTGTCACGCACTCCGCCGCGTGGATCAAAGGATCTATGGTTTTCCCTCGAGTCTTTCCCACGAGGCTTTCCCACGAGGCTTTCCCACAGGGCTGTCCCACGTGCACACGTGGTGGGAGTCGATCCTCGGCTTGAACGTCAAGGCAGTGCAGGGAAAACAGGTTCCTCTGGAATGGACTGACACATCTGGGGGACTCTTGGAATGGTGGCACGACCCTGGAGTTCCTCTCGCCTTTCCTGTGGAGAGCGCCTCCTCTTGAGATGCGACGGGAACGCCGGGAATTCTTTCCCTACGAAACAGGGAAAGGATCCCTCATCTCGAGCTAGGAGGCGGAAACGGGGCTCCCCTGGATGTGTGCGGGACCCCACGTGCTTCCTCTCGAGTGCAGACGGGTATGTCGGGGAACTTCTTGACTTGCAGCAATGGTGTGAAGGAAGCTTTGGAAGTTCCAGTGGTTAGACGTGATTGGCCTCGAGAAGCTTCACCGGAAATGGGCCTCATCTCGCCTGGAGGGCAAAACCTCCTGGATTTTCTCGAGTTGCGGCAGGTGCTCTCGATTTACGACGGGGACCTCAGGGACCCGCTCTGGTGGCCTCAGGAAAGGCCAGTCCCCATGCGAGTACCTCGGGGGCCTCTCGGGATTCCTCTCCCGTCGATGCCGGGGCCTAAGACCTTGTGTGGAGTCGGGGCCGGAACCTGAGGATTCCTCTCCAGTGCTGACATGGATCTTGGGGTACTTCTGGAGTCTCCCCAGGGGAGTCAGTCCTCGTCTCGAATGCGGGCATGCACTTGCGCTTTCCTCCAGAGCGGTAGCAGCAGTGTCACGCAGTCCGCCGCGTGGATCAAAGGATCTATGGATTCCCTCGAGTCTTTCCCACGAGGCTTTCCCACGAGGCTTTCCCACAGGGCTGTCCCACGTGCACACGTGGTGGGACTCGATCCTCGGCTTGAACGTCAAGGCAGTGCAGGGAAAACAGGTTCCTCTGGAATGGACTGACACATCTGGGGGACTCTTGGAATGGTGGAACGACCCTGGAGTTCCTCTCGCCTTTCCTGTGGAGAGCGCCTCCTCTTGAGATGCGACGGGAACGCCGGGAATTCTTTCCCTACGAAACAGGGAAAAGATCCCTCATCTCGAGGTAGGAGGCGGAAACGGGGCTCCCCTGGATGTGTGCGGGACCCCACGTGCTTCCTCTCGAGTGGAGACGGGTATGTCGGGGAACTTCTTGAGTTGCAGCAAGGGTGTGAAGGACCCTTTGGAAGTTCCAGTGGTTAGAAGTGATTGGCCTCGAGAAGCCTCAGCGGAAATGGGCCTCATCTCGCCTGGAGGGCAAAACCTCCTGGATTTTCTCGAGTTGCGGCAGGTGCTCTCGACTTACGACGGGGACCTCAGGGACCCGCTCTGGTGGCCTAGGAAAGGCCAGTCCCCATGCGAGTTCCTCGGGGGCCTCTCGGGATTCCTCTCCCGTCGATGCCGGGGCCTAAGACCTTGTGTGGAGTCGGGGCCGGAACCTGAGGATTCCTCTCCAGTGCTGACATGGATCTTGGGGTACTTCTGGAGTCTCCCCAGGGGAGTCAGTCCTCGTCTCGAATGCGGGCATGCACTTGCGCTTTTATTCAGAGCGGTAGCAGCAGTGTCACGCAGTCCGTCGCGTGGATCAAAGGATCTATGGTTTTCCCTCGAGTCTTTCCCACGAGGCTTTCCCGCGAGGCTTTCCCACAGGGCTGTCCCACGTGCACACGTGGTGGGAGTCGATCCTCGGCTTGAACGTCAAGGCAGTGCAGGGAAAACAGGTTCCTCTGGAATGGACTGACACATCTGGGGGACTCTTGGAATGGTGGCACGACCCTGGAGTTCCTCTCGCCTTTCCTGTGGAGAGCGCCTCCTCTTGAGATGCGACGGGAACGCCGGGAATTCTTTCCCTACGAAACAGGGAAAGGATCCCTCATCTCGAGCTAGGAGGCGGAAACGGGGCTCCCCTGGATGTGTGCGGGACCCCACGTGCTTCCTCTCGAGTGGAGACGGGTATGTCGGGGAACTTCTTGAGTTGCAGCAAGGGTGTGAAGGACCCTTTGGAAGTTCCAGTGGTTAGATGTGATTGGCCTCGAGAAGCCTCAGCGGAAATGGGCCTCATCTTGCCTGGAGGGCAAAACCTCCTGGATTTTCTCTAGTTGTGGCAGGTGCTCTCGACTTACGACGGGGACCTCAGGGACCCGCTCTGGTGGCCTCAGGAAAGGCCAGTCCCCATGCGAGTTCCTCGGGGGCCTCTCGGGATTCCTCTCCCGTCGATGCCGGGGCCTAAGACCTTGTGTGGAGTCGGGGCCAGAACCTGAGGATTCCTCTCCAGTGCTGACATGGATCTTGGGGTACTTCTGGAGTCTCCCCAGGGGAGTCAGTTCTCGTCTCAAATGCGGGCATGCACTTGCGCTTTCCTCCAGAGCGGTAGCAGCAGTGTCACGCACTCCGCCGCGTGGATCAAAGGATCTATGGTTTTCCCTCGAGTCTTTCCCACGAGGCTTTCCCACGAGGCTTTCCCACAGGGCTGTCCCACGTGCACACGTGGTGGGAGTCGATCCTCGGCTTGAACGTCAAGGCAGTGCAGGGAAAACAGGTTCCTCTGGAATGGACTGACACATCTGGGGGACTCTTGGAATGGTGGCACGACCCTGGAGTTCCTCTCGCCTTTCCTGTGGAGAGCGCCTCCTCTTGAGATGCGACGGGAACGCCGGGAATTCTTTCCCTACGAAACAGGGAAAGGATCCCTCATCTCGAGCTAGGAGGCGGAAACGGGGCTCCCCTGGATGTGTGCGGGACCCCACGTGCTTCCTCTCGAGTGCAGACGGGTATGTCGGGGAACTTCTTGACTTGCAGCAATGGTGTGAAGGAAGCTTTGGAAGTTCCAGTGGTTAGACGTGATTGGCCTCGAGAAGCTTCACCGGAAATGGGCCTCATCTCGCCTGGAGGGCAAAACCTCCTGGATTTTCTCGAGTTGCGGCAGGTGCTCTCGATTTACGACGGGGACCTCAGGGACCCGCTCTGGTGGCCTCAGGAAAGGCCAGTCCCCATGCGAGTACCTCGGGGGCCTCTCGGGATTCCTCTCCCGTCGATGCCGGGGCCTAAGACCTTGTGTGGAGTCGGGGCCGGAACCTGAGGATTCCTCTCCAGTGCTGACATGGATCTTGGGGTACTTCTGGAGTCTCCCCAGGGGAGTCAGTCCTCGTCTCGAATGCGGGCATGCACTTGGGCTTTCCTCCAGAGCGGTAGCAGCATTGTCACGCAGTCCGCCGCGTGGATCAAAGTATCTATGGTTTTCCCTCGAGTCTTTCCCACGAGGCTTTCCCACGAGGCTTTCCCACGGGTCTGTCCCACGTGCACACGTGGTGGGACTCGATCCTCGGCTTGAACGTCAAGGCAGTGCAGGGAAAACAGGTTCCTCTGGAATGGACTGACACATCTGGGGGACTCTTGGAATGGTGGAACGACCCTGGAGTTCCTCTCGCCTTTCCTGTGGAGAGCGCCTCCTCTTGAGATGCGAAGGGAACGCCGGGAATTCTTTCCCTACGAAACAGGGAAAGGATCCCTCATCTCGAGCTAGGAGGCGGAAACGGGGCTCCCCTGGATGTGTGCGGGACACCACGTGCTTCCTCTCGAGTGGAGACGGGTATGTCGGGGAACTTCTTGAGTTGCAGCAAGGGTGTGAAGGACCCTTTGGAAGTTCCAGTGGTTAGATGTGATTGGCCTCGAGAAGCCTCAGCGGAAATGGGCCTCATCTCGCCTGGAGGGCAAAACCTCCTGGATTTTCTCGAGTTGCGGCAGGTGCTCTCGACTTACGACGGGGACCTCAGGGACCCGCTCTGGTGGCCTCAGGAAAGGCCAGTCCCCATGCGAGTTCCTCGGGGGCCTCTCGGGATTCCTCTCCCGTCGATGCCGGGGCTTAAGACCTTGTGTGGTGTCGGGGCGGGAACCTGAGGATTCCTCTCCAGTGCTGACATGGATCTTGGGGTACTTCTGGAGTCTCCCCAGGGGAGTCAGTCCTCGTCTCGAATGCGGGCATGCACTTGCGCTTTCCTCCAGAGCGGTAGCAGCAGTGTCACGCAGTCCGCCGCGTGGATCAAAGGATCTATGGTTTTCCCTCGAGTCTTTCCCACGAGGCTTTCCCACGAGGCTTTCCCACAGGGCTGTCCCACGTGCACACGTGGTGGGAGTTGATCCTCGGCTTGAACGTCAAGGCAGTGCAGGGAAAACATGTTCCTCTGGAATGGACTGACACATCTGGGGGTCTCTTGGAATGGTGGCACGACCCTGGAGTTCCTCTCCCCTTTCCTGTGGAGAGCGCCTCCTCTTGAGATGCGACGGGAACGCCGGGAATTCTTTCCCTACGAAACAGGGAAAGGATCCCTCATCTCGAGCTAGGAGGCGGAAACGGGGCTCCCCTGGATGTGTGCGGGACGCACGTGCTTCCTCTCGAGTGGAGACGGGTATGTCGGGGAACTTCTTGAGTTGCAGCAAGGGTGTGAAGGACCCTTTGGAAGTTCCAGTGGTTAGACGTGATTAGCCTCGAGAAGCCTCAGGGGAAATGGGCCTCATCTCGCCTGGAGGGCAAAACCTCCTGGATTTTCTCGAGTTGCGGCAGGTGCTCTCGACTTACGACGGGGACCTCAGGGACCCGCTCTGGTGGCCTCAGGAAAGGCCAGTCCCCATGGGAGTTCCTCGGGGGCCTCTCGGGATTCCTCTCCCGTCGATGCCGGGGCCTAAGACCTTGTGTGGAGTCGGGGCCGGAACCTGAGGATTCCTCTCCAGTGCTGACATGGATCTTGGGGTACTTCTGGAGTCTCCCCAGGGGAGTCAGTCCTCGTCTCGAATGCGGGCATGCACTTGCGCTTTCCTCCAGAGCGGTAGCAGCGGTGTCACGCAGTCCGCCGCGTGGATCAAAGGATCTATGGCTTTCCCTCGAGTCTTTCCCACGAGGCTTTCCCACGAGGCTTTCCCACAGGGCTGTCCCACGTGCACACGTGGTGGGACTCGATCCTCGGCTTGAACGTCAAGGCAGTGCAGGGAAAACAGGTTCCTCTGGAATGGACTGACACATCTGGGGGACTCTTGGAATGGTGTCACGACCCTGGAGTTCCTCTCGC
This sequence comes from Ovis canadensis, assembly GCF_042477335.2. Classification (NCBI taxonomy): domain Eukaryota; kingdom Metazoa; phylum Chordata; class Mammalia; order Artiodactyla; family Bovidae; genus Ovis; species Ovis canadensis. Next base: position 9,959,104 of record NC_091252.1, read on the forward strand.
CTTTCCTGTGGAGAGCGCCTCCTCTTGAGATGCGACGGGAACGCCGGGAATTCTTTCCCTACGAAACAGGGAAAGATTCCCTCATCTCGAGCTAGGAGGCGGAAACGGGGCTCCCCTGGATGTTTGCGGGACCCCACGTGCTTCCTCTCGAGTGGAGACGGGTATGTCGGGGAACTTCTTGAGTTGCAGCAAGGGTGTGAAGGACCCTTTGGAAGTTCCAGTGGTTAGATGTGATTGGCCTCGAGAAGCCTCAACGGAAATGGGCCTCATCTCCTCTGGAGGGCAAAACCTCCTGGATTTTCTCGAGTTGCGGCAGGTGCTCTCGACTTACGACGGGGACCTCATGGAACCGCTCTGGTGGCCTCAGGAAAGGCCAGTCCCCATGCGAGTTCCTCGGGGGCGTCTCGGGATTCCTCTCCCGTCGATGCCGGGGCCTAAGACCTTGTGTGGAGTCGGGGCCGGAACCTGAGGATTCCTCTCCAGTGCTGACATGGATCTTGGGGTACTTCTGGAGTCTCCACAGGGGAGTCAGTCCTCGTCTCGAATGCGGGCATGCACTTGCGCTTTCCTCCAGAGCGGTAGCAGCAGTGTCACGCAGTCCGCCGCGTGGATCAAAGGATCTATGGTTTCCCTCGAGTCTTTCCCACGAGGCTTTCCCACGAGGCTTTCCCACAGGGCTGTCCCACGTGCACACGTGGTGGGACTCGATCCTCGGCTTGAACGTCAAGGCAGTGCAGGGAAAACAGGTTCCTCTGGAATGGACTGACACATCTGGGGGACTCTTGGAATGGTGGAACGACCCTGGAGTTCCTCTCGCCTTTCCTGTGGAGAGCGCCTCCTCTTGAGATGCGACGGGAACGCCGGGAATTCTTTCCCTACGAAACAGGGAAAAGATCCCTCATCTCGAGCTAGGAGGCGGAAACGGGGCTCCCCTGGATGTGTGCGGGACACCACGTGCTTCCTCTCGAGTGGAGACGGGTATGTCGGGGAACTTCTTGAGTTGCAGCAAGGGTGTGAAGGACCCTTTGGAAGTTCCAGTGGTTAGAAGTGATTGGCCTCGAGAAGCCTCAGCGGAAATGGGCCTCATCTCGCCTGGAGGGCAAAACCTCCTGGATTTTCTCGAGTTGCGGCAGGTGCTCTCGACTTACGACGGGGACCTCAGGGACCCGCTCTGGTGGCCTCAGGAAAGGCCAGTCCCCATGCGAGTTCCTCGGGGGCCTCTCGGGATTCCTCTCCCGTCGATGCCGGGGCCTAAGACCTTGTGTGGAGTCGGGGCCGGAACCTGAGGATTCCTCTCCAGTGCTGACATGGATCTTGGGGTACTTCTGGAGTCTCCCCAGGGGAGTCAGTCCTCGTCTCGAATGCGGGCATGCACTTGCGCTTTCCTTCAGAGCGGTAGCAGCAGTGTCACGCAGTCCGTCGCGTGGATCAAAGGATCTATGGTTTTCCCTCGAGTCTTTCCCACGAGGCTTTCCCGCGAGGCTTTCCCACAGGGCTGTCCCACGTGCACACGTGGTGGGAGTCGATCCTCGGCTTGAACGTCAAGGCAGTGCAGGGAAAACAGGTTCCTCTGGAATGGACTGACACATCTGGGGGACTCTTGGAATGGTGTCACGACCCTGGAGTTCCTCTCGCCTTTCCTGTGGAGAGCGCCTCCTCTTGAGATGCGACGGGAACGCCGGGAATTCTTTCCCTACGAAACAGGGAAAGGATCCCTCATCTCGAGGTAGGAGGCGGAAACGGGGCTCCCCTGGATGTGTGCGGGACCCCACGTGCTTCCTCTCGAGTGGAGACGGGTATGTCGGGGAACTTCTTGAGTTGCAGCAAGGGTGTGAAGGACCCTTTGGAAGTTCCAGTGGTTAGATGTGATTGGCCTCGAGAAGCCTCAGCGGAAATGGGCCTCATCTCGCCTGGAGGGCAAAACCTCCTGGATTTTCTCTAGTTGTGGCAGGTGCTCTCGACTTACGACGGGGACCTCAGGGACCCGCTCTGGTGGCCTCAGGAACGGCCAGTCCCCATGCGAGTTCCTCGGGGGCCTCTCGGGATTCCTCTCCCGTCGATGCCGGGGCCTAAGACCTTGTGTGGAGTCGGGTCCAGAACCTGAGGATTCCTCTCCAGTGCTGACATGGATCTTGGGGTACTTCTGGAGTCTCCCCAGGGGAGTCAGTTCTCGTCTCAAATGCGGGCATGCACTTGCGCTTTCCTCCAGAGCGGTAGCAGCAGTGTCACGCACTCCGCCGCGTGGATCAAAGGATCTATGGTTTTCCCTCGAGTCTTTCCCACGAGGCTTTCCCACGAGGCTTTCCCACAGGGCTGTCCCACGTGCACACGTGGTGGGACTCGATCCTCGGCTTGAACGTCAAGGCAGTGCAGGGAAAACAGGTTCCTCTGGAATGGACTGACACATCTGGGGGACTCTTGGAATGGTGGCATGACCCTGGAGTTCCTCTCGCCTTTCCTGTGGAGAGCGCCTCCTCTTGAGATGCGACGGGAACGCCGGGAATTCTTTCCCTACGAAACAGGGAAAGGATCCCTCATCTCGAGCTAGGAGGCGGAAACGGGGCTCCCCTGGATGTGTGCGGGACACCACGTGCTTCCTCTCGAGTGCAGACGGGTATGTCGGGGAACTTCTTGAGTTGCAGCAAGGGTGTGAAGGACCCTTTGGAAGTTCCAGTGGTTAGAGGTGATTGGCCTCGAGAAGCCTCAACGGAAATGGGCCTCATCTCGCCTGGAGGGCAAAACCTCCTGGATTTTCTCGAGTTGCGGCAGGTGCTCTCGACTTACGACGGGGACCTCAGGGACCCGCTCTGGTGGCCTCAGGAAAGGCCAGTCCCCATGCGAGTTCCTCGGGGGCCTCTCGGGATTCCTCTCCCGTCGATGCCGGGGCCTAAGACCTTGTGTGGAGTCGGGGCCGGAACCTGAGGATTCCTCTCCAGTGCTGACATGGATCTTGGGGTACTTCTGGAGTCTCCCCAGGGGAGTCAGTCCTCGTCTCGAATGCGGGCATGCACTTGCGCTTTCCTCCAGAGCGGTAGCATCAGTGTCACGCAATACGCCGCGTGGATTCAAGGATCTATGGTTTTCCCTCGAGTCTTTCCCACGAGGCTTTCCCACGAGGCTTTCCCACAGGGCTGTCCCACGTGCACACGTGGTGGGAGTCGATCCTCGGCTTGAACGTCAAGGCAGTGCAGGGAAAACAGGTTCCTCTGGAATGGACTGACTCATCTGGGGGACTCTTGGAATGGTGGCACGACCCTGGGGTTCCTCTCGCCTTTCCTGTGGAGAGCGCCTCCTCTTGAGATGCGACGGGAACGCCGGGAATTCTTTCCCTACGAAACAGGGAAAGGATCCCTCATCTCGAGCTAGGAGGCGGAAACGGGGCTCCCCTGGATGTGTGCGGGACCCCACGTGCTTCCTCTCGAGTGGAGACGGGTATGTCGGGGAACTTCTTGAGTTGCAGCAAGGGTGTGAAGGACCCTTTGGAAGTTCCAGTGGTTAGACCTGATTAGCCTCGAGAAGCCTCAGCGGAAATGGGCCTCATCTCGCCTGGAGGGCAAAACCTCCTGGATTTTCTCGAGTTGCGGCAGGTGCTCTCGACTTACGACGGGGACCTCAGGGAACCGCTCTGGTGGCCTCAGGAAAGGCCAGTCCCCATGCGAGTTCCTCGGGGGCGTCTCGGGATTCCTCTCCCGTCGATGCCGGGGCCTAAGACCTTGTGTGGAGTCGGGGCCGGAACCTGAGGATTCCTCTCCAGTGCTGACATGGATCTTGGGGTACTTCTGGAGTCTCCCCAGGGGAGTCAGTGCTGGTCTCAAATGCGGGCATGCATTGCGCTTTCCTCCAGAGCGGTAGCAGCAGTGTCACGCAGTCCGCCGCGTGGATCAAAGGATCTATGGTTTTCCCTCGAGTCTTTCCCACGAGGCTTTCCCACGAGGCTTTCCCACAGGGCTGTCCCACGTGCACACGTGGTGGGAGTCGATCCTCGGCTTGAACGTCAAGGCAGTGCAGGGAAAACAGATTCCTCTGGAATGGACTGACACATCTGGGGGACTCTTGGAATGGTGGCATGACCCTGGAGTTCCTCTCGCCTTTCCTGTGGAGAGCGCCTCCTCTTGAGATGCGACGGGAACGCCGGGAATTCTTTCCCTACGAAACAGGGAAAGGATCCCTCATCTCGAGCTAGGAGGCGGAATCGGGGCTCCCCTGGATGTGTGCGGGACACCACGTGCTTCCTCTCGAGTGCAGACGGGTATGTCGGGGAACTTCTTGAGTTGCAGCAAGGGTGTGAAGGACCCTTTGGAAGTTCCAGTGGTTAGATGTGATTGGCCTCGAGAAGCCTCAGCGGAAATGGGCCTCATCTCGCCTGGAGGGCAAAACCTCCTGGATTTTCTCGAGTTGCGGCAGGTGCTCTCGACTTACGACGGGGACCTCAGGGAACCGCTCTGGTGGCCTCAGGAAAGGCCAGTCCCCATGCGAGTTCCTCGGGGGCGTCTCGGGATTCCTCTCCCGTCGATGCCGGGGCCTAAGACCTTGTGTGGAGTCGGGGCCGGAACCTGAGGATTCCTCTCCAGTGCTGACATGGATCTTGGGGTACTTCTGGAGTCTCCTCAGGGGAGTCAGTCCTCGTCTCGAATGCGGGCATGCACTTGCGCTTTCCTCCAGAGCGGTAGCAGCAGTGTCACGCAGTCCGCCGCGTGGATCAAAGGATCTATGGTTTCCCTCGAGTCTTTCCCACGAGGCTTTCCCACGAGGCTTTCCCACAGGGCTGTCCCACGTGCACACGTGGTGGGACTCGATCCTCGGCTTGAACGTCAAGGCAGTGCAGGGAAAACAGGTTCCTCTGGAATGGACTGACACATCTGGGGGACTCTTGGAATGGTGGAACGACCCTGGAGTTCCTCTCGCCTTTCCTGTGGAGAGCGCCTCCTCTTGAGATGCGACGGGAACGCCGGGAATTCTTTCCCTACGAAACAGGGAAAAGATCCCTCATCTCGAGCTAGGAGGCGGAAACGGGGCTCCCCTGGATGTGTGCGGGACACCACGTGCTTCCTCTCGAGTGGAGACGGGTATGTCGGGGAAATTCTTGAGTTGCAGCAAGGGTGTGAAGGACCCTTTGGAAGTTCCAGTGGTTAGAAGTGATTGGCCTCGAGAAGCCTCAGCGGAAATGGGCCTCATCTCGCCTGGAGGGCAAAACCTCCTGGATTTTCTCGAGTTGCGGCAGGTGCTCTCGACTTACGACGGGGACCTCAGGGACCCGCTCTGGTGGCCTCAGGAAAGGCCAGTCCCCATGCGAGTTCCTCGGGGGCCTCTCGGGATTCCTCTCCCGTCGATGCCGGGGCCTAAGACCTTGTGTGGAGTCGGGGCCGGAACCTGAGGATTCCTCTCCAGTGCTGACATGGATCTTGGGGTACTTCTGAAGTCTCCCCAGGGGAGTCAGTCCTCGTCTCGAATGCGGGCATGCACTTGCGCTTTCCTTCAGAGCGGTAGCAGCAGTGTCACTCAGTCCGTCGCGTGGATCAAAGGATCTATGGTTTTCCCTCGAGTCTTTCCCACGAGGCTTTCCCGCGAGGCTTTCCCACAGGGCTGTCCCACGTGCACACGTGGTGGGAGTCGATCCTCGGCTTGAACGTCAAGGCAGTGCAGGGAAAACAGGTTCCTCTGGAATGGACTGACACATCTGGGGGACTCTTGGAATGGTGTCACGACCCTGGAGTTCCTCTCGCCTTTCCTGTGGAGAGCGCCTCCTCTTGAGATGCGACGGGAACGCCGGGAATTCTTTCCCTACGAAACAGGGAAAGGATCCCTCATCTCGAGGTAGGAGGCGGAAACGGGGCTCCCCTGGATGTGTGCGGGACCCCACGTGCTTCCTCTCGAGTGGAGACGGGTATGTCGGGGAACTTCTTGAGTTGCAGCAAGGGTGTGAAGGACCCTTTGGAAGTTCCAGTGGTTAGATGTGATTGGCCTCGAGAAGCCTCAGCGGAAATGGGCCTCATCTCGCCTGGAGGGCAAAACCTCCTGGATTTTCTCTAGTTGTGGCAGGTGCTCTCGACTTACGACGGGGACCTCAGGGACCCGCTCTGGTGGCCTCAGGAAAGGCCAGTCCCCATGCGAGTTCCTCGGGGGCCTCTCGGGATTCCTCTCCCGTCGATGCCGGGGCCTAAGACCTTGTGTGGAGTCGGGGCCGGAACCTGAGGATTCCTCTCCAGTGCTGACATGGATCTTGGGGTACTTCTGGAGTCTCCCCAGGGGAGTCAGTTCTCGTCTCAAATGCGGGCATGCACTTGCGCTTTCCTCCAGAGCGGTAGCAGCAGTGTCACGCACTCCGCCGCCTGGATCAAAGGATCTATGGTTTTCCCTCGAGTCTTTCCCACGAGGCTTTCCCACGAGGCTTTCCCACAGGGCTGTCCCACGTGCACACGTGGTGGGACTCGATCCTCGGCTTGAACGTCAAGGCAGTGCAGGGAAAACAGGTTCCTCTGGAATGGACTGACACATCTGGGGGACTCTTGGAATGGTGGCATGACCCTGGAGTTCCTCTCGCCTTTCCTGTGGAGAGCGCCTCCTCTTGAGATGCGACGGGAACGCCGGGAATTCTTTCCCTACGAAACAGGGAAAGGATCCCTCATCTCGAGCTAGGAGGCGGAAACGGGGCTCCCCTGGATGTGTGCCGGACACCACGTGCTTCCTCTCGAGTGCAGACGGGTATGTCGGGGAACTTCTTGAGTTGCAGCAAGGGTGTGAAGGACCCTTTGGAAGTTCCAGTGGTTAGATGTGATTGGCCTCGAGAAGCCTCAGCGGAAATGGGCCTCATCTCGCCTGGAGGGCAAAACCTCCTGGATTTTCTCGAGTTGCGGCAGGTGCTCTCGACTTACGACGGGGACCTCAGGGACCCGCTCTGGTGGCCTCAGGAAAGGCCAGTCCCCATGCGAGTTCCTCGGGGGCGTCTCGGGATTCCTCTCCCGTCGATGCCGGGGCCTAAGACCTTGTGTGGAGTCGGGGCCGGAACCTGAGGATTCCTCTCCAGTGCTGACATGGATCTTGGGGTACTTCTGGAGTCTCCCCAGGGGAGTCAGTCCTCGTCTCGAATGCGGGCATGCACTTGCGCTTTCCTCCAGAGCGGTAGCATCAGTGTCACGCAATACGCCGCGTGGATTCAAGGATCTATGGTTTTCCCTCGAGTCTTTCCCACGAGGCTTTCCCACGAGGCTTTCCCACAGGGCTGTCCCACGTGCACACGTGGTGGGAGTCGATCCTCGGCTTGAACGTCAAGGCAGTGCAGGGAAAACAGGTTCCTCTGGAATGGACTGACACATCTGGGGGACTCTTGGAATGGTGGCACGACCCTGGAGTTCCTCTCGCCTTTCCTGTGGAGAGCGCCTCCTCTTGAGATGCGACGGGAACGCCGGGAATTCTTTCCCTACGAAACAGGGAAAGGATCCCTCATCTCGAGCTAGGAGGCGGAAACGGGGCTCCCCTGGATGTGTGCGGGACCCCACGTGCTTCCTCTCGAGTGCAGACGGGTATGTCGGGGAACTTCTTGACTTGCAGCAATGGTGTGAAAGAAGCTTTGGAAGTTCCAGTGGTTAGACGTGATTGGCCTCGAGAAGCTTCACCGGAAATGGGCCTCATCTCGCCTGGAGGGCAAAACCTCCTGGATTTTCTCGAGTTGCGGCAGGTGCTCTCGATTTACGACGGGGACCTCAGGGACCCGCTCTGGTGGCCTCAGGAAAGGCCAGTCCCCATGCGAGTTCCTCGGGGGCCTCTCGGGATTCCTCTCCCGTCGATGCCGGGGCCTAAGACCTTGTGTGGAGTCGGGGCCGGAACCTGAGGATTCCTCTCCAGTGCTGACATGGATCTTGGGGTACTTCTGGAGTCTCCCCAGGGGAGTCAGTCCTCGTCTCGAATGCGGGCATGCACTTGCGCTTTCCTCCAGAGCGGTAGCAGCAGTGTCACGCAGTCCGCCGCGTGGATCAAAGGATCTATGGTTTTCCCTCGAGTCTTTCCCACGAGGCTTTCCCACGAGGCTTTCCCACAGGGCTGTCCCACGTGCACACGTGGTGGGAGTCGATCCTCGGCTTGAACGTCAAGGCAGTGCAGGGAAAACAGGTTCCTCTGGAATGGACTGACTCATCTGGGGGACTCTTGGAATGGTGGCACGACCCTGGGGTTCCTCTCGCCTTTCCTGTGGAGAGCGCCTCCTCTTGAGATGCGACGGGAACGCCGGGAATTCTTTCCCTACGAAACAGGGAAAGGATCCCTCATCTCGAGCTAGGAGGCGGAAACGGGGCTCCCCTGGATGTGTGCGGGACCCCACGTGCTTCCTCTCGAGTGGAGACGGGTATGTCGGGGAACTTCTTGAGTTGCAGCAAGGGTGTGAAGGACCCTTTGGAAGTTCCAGTGGTTAGACCTGATTAGCCTCGAGAAGCCTCAGCGGAAATGGGCCTCATCTCGCCTGGAGGGCAAAACCTCCTGGATTTTCTCGAGTTGCGGCAGGTGCTCTCGACTTACGACGGAGACCTCAGGGAACCGCTCTGGTGGCCTCAGGAAAGGCCAGTCCCCATGCGAGTTCCTCGGGGGCGTCTCGGGATTCCTCTCCCGTCGATGCCGGGGCCTAAGACCTTGTGTGGAGTCGGGGCCGGAACCTGAGGATTCCTCTCCAGTGCTGACATGGATCTTGGGGTACTTCTGGAGTCTCCCCAGGGGAGTCAGTGCTGGTCTCAAATGCGGGCATGCATTGCGCTTTCCTCCAGAGCGGTAGCAGCAGTGTCCCGCAGTCCGCCGCGTGGATCAAAGGATCTATGGTTTTCCCTCGAGTCTTTAACACGAGGCTTTCCCACGAGGCTTTCCCACAGGGCTGTCCCACGTGCACACGTGGTGGGAGTCGATCCTCGGCTTGAACGTCAAGGCAGTGCAGGGAAAACAGGTTCCTCTGGAATGGACTGACACATCTGGGGGACTCTTGGAATGGTGGCACGACCCTGGAGTTCCTCTCGCATTTCCTGTGGAGAGCGCCTCCTCTTGAGATGCGACGGGAACGCCGGGAATTCTTTCCCTACGAAACAGGGAAAGGATCCCTCATCTCGAGCTAGGAGGCGGAAACGGGGCTCCCCTGGATGTGTGCGGGACCCACGTGCTTCCTCTCGAGTGGATACGGGTATGTCGGGGAATTTCTTGAGTTGCAGCAAGGGTGTGAGGGACCCTTTGGAAGTTCCAGTGGTTAGACGTGATTAGCCTCGAGAAGCCTCAGCGGAAATGGGCCTCATCTCGCCTGGAGGGCAAAAACTCCTGGATTTTCTCGAGTTGCGGCAGGTGCTCTCGACTTACGACGGGGACCTCAGGGACCCGCTCTGGTGGCCTTAGGAAAGGCCAGTCCCCATGCGAGTTCCTCGGGGGCCTCTCGGGATTCCTCTCCCGTCGATGCCGGGGCCTAAGACCTTGTGTGGAGTCGGGGCCGGAACCTGAGGATTCCTCTCCAATGCTGACATGGATCTTGGGGTACTTCTGGAGTCTCCCCAGGGGAGTCAGTCCTCGTCTCGAATGCGGGCATGCACTTGCGCTTTCCTCCAGAGCGGTAGCAGCAGTGTCACGCAGTCCGCCGCGTGGATCAAAGGATGTTTGGTTTTCCCTCGAGTCTTTCCCACGAGGCTTTCCCACGAGGCTGTCCCACGTGCACACGTGGTGGGAGTCGATCCTCGGCTTGATCGTCAAGGCAGTGCAGGGAAAACAGGTTCCTCTGGAATGGACTGACACATCTGGGGGACTCTTGGAACGGTGGCACGACCCTGGAGTTCCTCTCGCCTTTCCTGTGGAGAGCGCCTCCGCTTGAGATGCGACGGGAACGCCGGGAATTCTTTCCCTACGAAACAGGGAAAGGATCCCTCATCTCGAGCGAGGAGGCGGAAACGGGGCTCCCCTGGATGTGTGCGGGACCCACGTGCTTCCTCTCGAGTGGAGACGGGTATGTCGGGGAACTTCTTGAGTTGCAGCAAGGGTGTGAAGGACCCTTTGGAAGTTCCAGTGGTTAGACGTGATTAGCCTCGAGAAGCCTCAGCGGAAATGGGCCTCATCTCGCCTGGAGGGCAAAACCTCCTGGATTTTCTCGAGTTGCGGCAGGTGCTCTCGACTTACGACGGGGACCTCAGGGAACCGCTCTGGTGGCCTCAGGAAAGGCCAGTCCCCATGCGAGTTCCTCGGGGGCGTCTCGTGATTCCTCTCCCGTCGATGCCGGGGCCTAAGACCTTGTGTGGAGTCGGGGCCGGAACCTGAGGATTCCTCTCCAGTGCTGACATGGATCTTGGGGTACTTCTGGAGTCTCCCCAGGGGAGTCAGTCCTCGTCTCGAATGCGGGCATGCACTTGCGCTTTCCTCCAGAGCGGTAGCAGCAGTGTCACGCAGTCCGCCGCGTGGAGCAAAGGATCTATGGTTTTCCCTCGAGTCTTTCCCACGAGGCTTTCCCACGAGGCTTTCCCACAGGGCTGTCCCACGTGCACACGTGGTGGGAGTCGATCCTCGGCTTGAACGTCAAGGCAGTGCAGGGAAAACAGGTTCCTCTGGAATGGACTGACACATCTGGGGGACTCTTGGAATGGTGGCACGACCCTGGAGTTCCTCTCGCCTTTCCTGTGGAGAGCGCCTCCTCTTGAGATGCGACGGGAACGCCGGGAATTCTTTCCCTACGAAACAGGGAAAGGATCCCTCATCTCGAGCAAGGAGGCGGAAACGGGGCTCCCCTGGATGTGTGCGGGACCCCACGTGCTTCCTCTCGAGTGGAGACGGGTATGTCGGGGAACTTCTTGAGTTGCAGCAATGGTGTGAAGGATCCTTTGGAAGTTCCAGTGGTTAGATGTGATTGGCCTCGAGAAGCCTCAGCGGAAATGGGCCTCATCTCGCCTGGAGGGCAAAACCTCCTGGATTTTCTCGAGTTGCGGCAGGTGCTCTCGACTTACGACGGGGACCTCAGGGAACCGCTCTGGTGGCCTCAGGAAAGGCCAGTCCCCATGCGAGTTCCTCGGGGGCCTCTCGGGATTCCTCTCCCGTCGATGCCGGGGCCTAAGACCTTGTGTGGAGTCGGGGCCGGAACCTGAGGATTCCTCTCCAGTGCTGACATGGGTCTTGGGGTACGTCTGGAGTCTCCCCAGGGGAGTCAGTCCTCGTCTCGAATGCGGGCATGCACTTGCGCTTTCCTCCAGAGCGGTAGCAGCAGTGTCACGCAGTCTGCCGCGTGGATCAAAGGATCTATGGATTTCGCTCGAGTCTTTCCCACGAGGCTTTCCCACGAGGCTTTCCCACAGGGCTGTCCCACGTGCACACGTGGTGGGACTCGATCCTCGGCTTGAACGTCAAGGCAGTGCAGGGAAAACAGGTTCCTCTGGAATGGACTGACCCATCTGGGGGACTCTTGGAATGGTGTCACGACCCTGGAGTTCCTCTCGCCTTTCCTGTGGAGAGCGTCTCCTCTTGAGATGCGACGGGAACGCCGGGAATTCTTTCCCTACGAAACAGGGAAAGGATCCCTTATCTCGAGCTAGGAGGCGGAAACGGGGCTCCCCTGGATGTGTGCGGGACCCCACGTGCTTCCTCTCGAGTGGAGACGGGTATGTCGGGGAACTTCTTGAGTTGCAGCAATGGTGTGAAGGACCCTTTGGAAGTTCCAGTGGTTAGATGTGATTGGCCTCGAGAAGCCTCAGCGGAAATGGGCCTCATCTGGCCTGGAGGGCAAAACCTCCTGGATTTTCTCGAGTTGCGGCAGGTGCTCTCGACTTACGACGGGGACCTCAGGGACCCGCTCTGGTGGCCTCAGGAAAGGCCAGTCCCCATGCGAGTTCCTCGGGGGCGTCTCGGGATTCCTCTCCCGTCGATGCCGGGGCCTAAGACCTTGTGTGGAGTCGGGGCCGGAACCTGAGGATTCCTCTCCAGCGCTGACATGGATCTTGGGGTACTTCTGGAGTCTCCCCAGGGGAGTCAGTCCTCGTCTCGAATGCGGGCATGCACTTGCGCTTTCCTCCAGAGCGGTAGCAGCAGTGTCACGCAGTCCGCCGCGTGGATCAAAGGATCTATGGTTTTCCCTCGAGTCTTTCCCACGAGGCTTTCCCACGAGGCTTTCCCACAGGGCTGTCCCACGTGCACACGTTGTGGGAGTCGATCCTCGGCTTGAACGTCAAGGCAGTGCAGGGAAAACAGGTTCCTCTGGAATGGACTGACACATCTGGGGGACTCTTGGAATGGTGTCACGACCCTGGAGTTCTTCTCGCCTTTCCTGTGGAGAGCGCCTCCTCTTGAGATGCGACAGGAATGCCGGGAATTCTTTCCCTACGAAACAGGGAAAGGATCCCTTATCTCGAGCTAGGAGGCGGAAACGGGGCTCCCCTGGATGTGTGCGGGACCCCACGTGCTTCCTCTCGAGTGGAGACGGGTATGTCGGGGAACTTCTTGAGTTCCAGCAATGGTGTGAAGGACCCTTTGGAAGTTCCAGTGGTTAGATGTGATTGGCCTCGAGAAGCCTCAGCGGAAATGGGCCTCATCTGGCCTGGAGGGCAAAACCTCCTGGATTTTCTCGAGTTGCGGCAGGTGCTCTCGACTTACGACGGGGACCTCAGGGACCCGCTCTGGTGGCCTCAGGAAAGGCCAGTCCCCATGCGAGTTCCTCGGGGGCGTCTCGGGATTCCTCTCCCGTCGATGCCGGGGCCTAAGACCTTGTGTGGAGTCGGGGCCGGAACCTGAGGATTCCTCTCCAGCGCTGACATGGATCTTGGGGTACTTCTGGAGTCTCCCCAGGGGAGTCAGTCCTCGTCTCGAATGCGGGCATGCACTTGTGCTTTCCTCCAGAGCGGTAGCAGCAGTGTCACGCAGTCCGCCGCGTGGATCAAAAGATCTATGGTTTTCCCTCGAGTCTTTCCCACGAGGCTTTCCCACGAGGCTTTCCCACAGGGCTGTCCCACGTGCACACGTGTTGGGAGTCGATCATCGGCTTGAACGTCAAGGCAGTGCAGGGAAAACAGGTTCCTCTGGAATGGACTGACACATCTGGGGGACTCTTGGAATGGTGTCACGACCCTGGAGTTCCTCTCGCCTTTCCTGTGGAGAGCGCCTCCTCTTGAGATGCGACGGGAACGCCGGGAATTCTTTCCCTACGAAACAGGGAAAGGATCCCTCATCTCGAGCTAGGAGGCGGAAACGGGGCTCCCCTGGATGTGTGCGGGACCCACGTGCTTCCTCTCGAGTGGAGACGGGTATGTCGGGGAACTTCTTGAGTTGCAGCAAGGGTGTGAAGGACCCTTTGGAAGTTCCAGTGGTTAGACGTGATTAGCCTCGAGAAGCCTCAGCGGAAATGGGCCTCATCTCGCCTGGAGGGCAAAACCTCCTGGATTTTCTCGAGTTGCGGCAGGTGCTCTCGACTTACGACGGGGGCCTCAGGGACCCGCTCTGGTGGCCTCAGGAAAGGCCAGTCCCCATGCGAGTTCCTCGGGGGCGTCTCGGGATTCCTCTCCCGTCGATGCCGGGGCCTTAGACCTTGTGTGGAGTCGGGGCCTGAACCTGAGGATTCCTCTCCAGTGCTGACATGGATCTTGGGGTACTTCTGGAGTCTCCCCAGGAGAGTCAGTCCTCGTCTCGAATGCGGGCATGCACTTGCGCTTTCCTCCAGAGCGGTAGCAGCAGTGTCACGCAGTCCGCCGCGTGGATCAAAGGATCTATGGTTTTCCCTCGAGTCTTTCCCACGAGGCTTTCCCACGAGGCTTTCCCACATGCTGTCCCACGTGCACACGTGGTGGGAATCGATCCTCGGCTTGAACGTCAAGGCAGTGCAGGGAAAACAGGTTCCTCTGGAATGGACTGACACATCTGGGGGACTCTTGGAATGGTGTCACGACCCTGGAGTTCCTCTCGCCTTTCCTGTGGAGAGCGCCTCCTCTTGAGATGCGACGGGAACGCCGGGAATTCTTTCCCTACGAAACAGGGAAAGGATCCCTCATCTCGAGCTAGGAGGCGGAAACGGGGCTCCCCTGGATGTGTGCGGGACCCACGTGCTTCCTCTCGAGTGGAGACGGGTATGTCGGGGAACTTCTTGAGTTGCAGCAAGGGTGTGAAGGACCCTTTGGAAGTTCCAGTGGTTAGACGTGATTAGCCTCGAGAAGCCTCAGCGGAAATGGGCCTCATCTCGCCTGGAGGGCAAAACCTCCTGGATTTTCTCGAGTTGCGGCAGGTGCTCTCGACTTACGACGGGGACCTCAGGGACCCGCTCTGGTGGCCTCAGGAAAGGCCAGTCCCCATGCGAGTTCCTCGGGGGCGTCTCGGGATTCCTCTCCCGTCGATGCCGGGGCCTTAGACCTTGTGTGGAGTCGGGGCCTGAACCTGAGGATTCCTCTCCAGTGCTGACATGGATCTTGGGGTACTTCTGGAGTCTCCCCAGGAGAGTCAGTCCTCGTCTCGAATGCGGGCATGCACTTGCGCTTTCCTCCAGAGCGGTAGCAGCAGTGTCACGCAGTCCGCCGCGTGGATCAAAGGATCTATGGTTTTCCCTCGAGTCTTTCCCACGAGGCTTTCCCACGAGGCTTTCCCACATGCTGTCCCACGTGCACACGTGGTGGGAATCGATCCTCGGCTTGAACGTCAAGGCAGTGCAGGGAAAACAGGTTCCTCTGGAATGGACTGACACATCTGGGGGACTCGTGGAATGGTGGCATGACCCTGGAGTTCCTCTCGCCTTTCCTGTGGAGAGCGCCTCCACTTGAGATGCGACGGGAACGCCGGGAATTCTTTCCCTACGAAACAGGGAAAGGATCCCTCATCTCGAGCTAGATGGCGGAAACGGGGCTCCCCTGGATGTGTGTGGGACCCCACCTGCTTCCTTTCGAGTGGAGACGGGTATGTCGGGGACCTTCTTGAGTTGCAGCAAGGGTGTGAAGGACCCTTTGGAAGTTCCAGTGGTTAGACGTGATTAGCCTCGAGAAGCCTCAGCGGAAATGGGCCTCATCTCGCCTGGAGGGCAAAACCTCCTGGATTTTCTCGAGTTGCGGCAGGTGCTCTCGACTTACGACGGGGACCTCAGGGACCGGCTCTGGTGGCCTCAGGAAAGGCCAGTCCCCATGCGAGTTCCTCGGGGGCGTCTCGGGATTCCTCTCCCGTCGATGCCGGGGCCTAAGACCTTGTGTGGAGTCGGGGCCGGAACCTGAGGATTCCTCTCCAGTGCTGACATGGATCTTGGGGTACTTCTGGAGTCTCCCCAGGGGAGTCAGTCCTCGTCTCGAATGCGGGCATGCACTTGCGCTTTCCTCCAGAGCAGTAGCAGCAGTGTCACGCAGTCCGCCACGTGGATCAAAGGATCTATGGTTTTCCCTCGAGTCTTTCCCACGAGGCTTTCCCACGAGGCTTTCCCACAGGGCTGTCCCACGTGCACACGTGGTGGGAGTCGATCCTTGTCTTGAACGTCAAGGCAGTGCAGGGAAAACAGGTTCCTCTGGAATGGACTGACACATCTGTGGGTCTCTTGGAATGGTGTTACGACCCTGGAGTTCCTCTCCCCTTTCCTGTGGAGAGCACCTCCTCTTGAGATGCGACGGGAATGCCGGGAATTCTTTCCCTACGAAACAGGGAAAGGATCCCTCATCTCGAGCTAGGAGGCGGAAACGGGGCTCCCCTGGATGTGTGCGGGACACCACGTGCTTCCTCTCTAGTGGAGATGGTATGTCGGGGAAGTCCTTGAGTTGCAGCAAGGGTGTGAAGGACCCTTTGGAAGTTCCAGTGGTTAGATGTGATTGGCCTCGAGAAGCCTCAGCGGAAATGGGCCTCATCTCGCCTGGAGGGCAAAACCTCCTGGATTTTCTCGAGTTGCGGCAGGTGCTCTCGACTTACGACGGGGACCTCAGGGACCCGCTCTGGTGGCCTCAGGAAAGGCCAGTCCCCATGCGAGTTCCTCGGGGGCATCTCGGGATTCCTCTCCCGTCGATGCCGGGGCCTAAGACCTTGTGTGGAGTCGGGGCCTGAACCTGAGGATTCCTCTCCAGTGCTGACATGGATCTTGGGGTACTTCTGGAGTCTCCCCAGGGGAGTCAGTCCTCGTCTAGAATGCGGGCATGCACTTGCGCTTTCCTCCAGAGCGGTAGCATCAGTGTCACGCAGTCAGCCGCGTGGATCAAAGGATCTATGGTTTTCCCTCGAGTCTTTCCCACGAGGCTTTCCCACGAGGCTTTCCCACAGGGCTGTCCCACGTGCACACGTGGTGGGAGTCGATCCTCGGCTTGAACTTCAAGGCAGTGCAGGGAAACAGGTTCCTCTGGAATGGACTGACACATCTGGGGGACTCTTGGAATGGTGGCACGACCCTGGAGTTCCTCTCGCCTTTCCTGTGGAGAGCGCCTCCTCTTGAGATGCGACGGGAACGCCGGGAATTCTTTCCCTATGAAACAGGGAAAGGATCCCTCATCTCGAGCTAGGAGGCGGAAACGGGGCTCCCCTGGATGTGTGCGGGACCCACGTGCTTCCTCTCGAGTGGATACGGGTATGTCGGGGAATTTCTTGAGTTGCAGCAAGGGTGTGAGGGACCCTTTGGAAGTTCCAGTGGTTAGACGTGATTAGCCTCGGGAAGCCTCAGCGGAAATGGGCCTCATCTCGCCTGGAGGGCAAAAACTCCTGGATTTTCTCGAGTTGCGGCAGGTGCTCTCGACTTACGACGGGGACCTCAGGGACCCGCTCTGGTGGCCTTAGGAAAGGCCAGTCCCCATGCGAGTTCCTCGGGGGCCTCTCGGGATTCCTCTCCCGTCGATGCCGGGGCCTAAGACCTTGTGTGGAGTCGGGGCCGGAACCTGAGGATTCCTCTCCAATGCTGACATGGATCTTGGGGTACTTCTGGAGTCTCCCCAGGGGAGTCAGTCCTCGTCTCGAATGCGGGCATGCACTTGCGCTTTCCTCCAGAGCGGTAGCAGCAGTGTCACGCAGTCCGCCGCGTGGATCAAAGGATGTTTGGTTTTCCCTCGAGTCTTTCCCACGAGGCTTTCCCACGAGGCTGTCCCACGTGCACACGTGGTGGGAGTCGATCCTCGGCTTGATCGTCAAGGCAGTGCAGGGAAAACAGGTTCCTCTGGAATGGACTGACACATCTGGGGGACTCTTGGAACGGTGGCACGACCCTGGAGTTCCTCTCGCCTTTCCTGTGGAGAGCGCCTCCGCTTAAGATGCGACGGGAACGCCGGGAATTCTTTCCCTACGAAACAGGGAAAGGATCCCTCATCTCGAGCGAGGAGGCGGAAACGGGGCTCCCCTGGATGTGTGCGGGACCCACGTGCTTCCTCTCGAGTGGAGACGGGTATGTCGGGGAACTTCTTGAGTTGCAGCAAGGGTGTGAAGGACCCTTTGGAAGTTCCAGTGGTTAGACGTGATTAGCCTCGAGAAGCCTCAGCGGAAATGGGCCTCATCTCGCCTGGAGGGCAAAACCTCCTGGATTTTCTCGAGTTGCGGCAGGTGCTCTCGACTTACGACGGGGACCTCAGGGAACCGCTCTGGTGGCCTCAGGAAAGGCCAGTCCCCATGCGAGTTCCTCGGGGGCGTCTCGTGATTCCTCTCCCGTCGATGCCGGGGCCTAAGACCTTGTGTGGAGTCGGGGCCGGAACCTGAGGATTCCTCTCCAGTGCTGACATGGATCTTGGGGTACTTCTGGAGTCTCCCCAGGGGAGTCAGTCCTCGTCTCGAATGCGGGCATGCACTTGCGCTTTCCTCCAGAGCGGTAGCAGCAGTGTCACGCAGTCCGCCGCGTGGATCAAAGGATCTATGGTTTTCCCTCGAGTCTTTCCCACGAGGCTTTCCCACGAGGCTTTCCCACAGGGCTGTCCCACGTGCACACGTGGTGGGAGTCGATCCTCGGCTTGAACGTCAAGGCAGTGCAGGGAAAACAGGTTCCTCTGGAATGGACTGACACATCTGGGGGACTCTTGGAATGGTGGCACGACCCTGGAGTTCCTCTCGCCTTTCCTGTGGAGAGCGCCTCCTCTTGAGATGCGACGGGAACGCCGGGAATTCTTTCCCTACGAAACAGGGAAAGGATCCCTCATCTCGAGCAAGGAGGCGGAAACGGGGCTCCCCTGGATGTGTGCGGGACCCCACGTGCTTCCTCTCGAGTGGAGACGGGTATGTCGGGGAACTTCTTGAGTTGCAGCAATGGTGTGAAGGATCCTTTGGAAGTTCCAGTGGTTAGATGTGATTGGCCTCGAGAAGCCTCAGCGGAAATGGGCCTCATCTCGCCTGGAGGGCAAAACCTCCTGGATTTTCTCGAGTTGCGGCAGGTGCTCTCGACTTACGACGGGGACCTCAGGGAACCGCTCTGGTGGCCTCAGGAAAGGCCAGTCCCCATGCGAGTTCCTCGGGGGCCTCTCGGGATTCCTCTCCCGTCGATGCCGGGGCCTAAGACCTTGTGTGGAGTCGGGGCCGGAACCTGAGGATTCCTCTCCAGTGCTGACATGGGTCTTGGGGTACGTCTGGAGTCTCCCCAGGGGAGTCAGTCCTCGTCTCGAATGCGGGCATGCACTTGCGCTTTCCTCCAGAGCGGTAGCAGCAGTGTCACGCAGTCTGCCGCGTGGATCAAAGGATCTATGGATTTCGCTCGAGTCTTTCCCACGAGGCTTTCCCACGAGGCTTTCCCACAGGGCTGTCCCACGTGCACACGTGGTGGGACTCGATCCTCGGCTTGAACGTCAAGGCAGTGCAGGGAAAACAGGTTCCTCTGGAATGGACTGACCCATCTGGGGGACTCTTGGAATGGTGTCACGACCCTGGAGTTCCTCTCGCCTTTCCTGTGGAGAGCGTCTCCTCTTGAGATGCGACGGGAACGCCGGGAATTCTTTCCCTACGAAACAGGGAAAGGATCCCTTATCTCGAGCTAGGAGGCGGAAACGGGGCTCCCCTGGATGTGTGCGGGACCCCACGTGCTTCCTCTCGAGTGGAGACGGGTATGTCGGGGAACTTCTTGAGTTGCAGCAATGGTGTGAAGGACCCTTTGGAAGTTCCAGTGGTTAGATGTGATTGGCCTCGAGAAGCCTCAGCGGAAATGGGCCTCATCTGGCCTGGAGGGCAAAACCTCCTGGATTTTCTCGAGTTGCGGCAGGTGCTCTCGACTTACGACGGGGACCTCAGGGACCCGCTCTGGTGGCCTCAGGAAAGGCCAGTCCCCAT
This sequence comes from Ovis canadensis, assembly GCF_042477335.2. Lineage (NCBI taxonomy): Eukaryota > Metazoa > Chordata > Mammalia > Artiodactyla > Bovidae > Ovis > Ovis canadensis. The sequence goes on from NC_091252.1 coordinate 9,978,262, forward strand.
GCGAGTTCCTCGGGGGCGTCTCGGGATTCCTCTCCCGTCGATGCCGGGGCCTAAGACCTTGTGTGGAGTCGGGGCCGGAACCTGAGGATTCCTCTCCAGCGCTGACATGGATCTTGGGGTACTTCTGGAGTCTCCCCAGGGGAGTCAGTCCTCGTCTCGAATGCGGGCATGCACTTGCGCTTTCCTCCAGAGCGGTAGCAGCAGTGTCACGCAGTCCGCCGCGTGGATCAAAGGATCTATGGTTTTCCCTCGAGTCTTTCCCACGAGGCTTTCCCACGAGGCTTTCCCACAGGGCTGTCCCACGTGCACACGTTGTGGGAGTCGATCCTCGGCTTGAACGTCAAGGCAGTGCAGGGAAAACAGGTTCCTCTGGAATGGACTGACACATCTGGGGGACTCTTGGAATGGTGTCACGACCCTGGAGTTCTTCTCGCCTTTCCTGTGGAGAGCGCCTCCTCTTGAGATGCGACAGGAATGCCGGGAATTCTTTCCCTACGAAACAGGGAAAGGATCCCTTATCTCGAGCTAGGAGGCGGAAACGGGGCTCCCCTGGATGTGTGCGGGACCCCACGTGCTTCCTCTCGAGTGGAGACGGGTATGTCGGGGAACTTCTTGAGTTCCAGCAATGGTGTGAAGGACCCTTTGGAAGTTCCAGTGGTTAGATGTGATTGGCCTCGAGAAGCCTCAGCGGAAATGGGCCTCATCTGGCCTGGAGGGCAAAACCTCCTGGATTTTCTCGAGTTGCGGCAGGTGCTCTCGACTTACGACGGGGACCTCAGGGACCCGCTCTGGTGGCCTCAGGAAAGGCCAGTCCCCATGCGAGTTCCTCGGGGGCGTCTCGGGATTCCTCTCCCGTCGATGCCGGGGCCTAAGACCTTGTGTGGAGTCGGGGCCGGAACCTGAGGATTCCTCTCCAGCGCTGACATGGATCTTGGGGTACTTCTGGAGTCTCCCCAGGGGAGTCAGTCCTCGTCTCGAATGCGGGCATGCACTTGTGCTTTCCTCCAGAGCGGTAGCAGCAGTGTCACGCAGTCCGCCGCGTGGATCAAAAGATCTATGGTTTTCCCTCGAGTCTTTCCCACGAGGCTTTCCCACGAGGCTTTCCCACAGGGCTGTCCCACGTGCACACGTGTTGGGAGTCGATCATCGGCTTGAACGTCAAGGCAGTGCAGGGAAAACAGGTTCCTCTGGAATGGACTGACACATCTGGGGGACTCTTGGAATGGTGTCACGACCCTGGAGTTCCTCTCGCCTTTCCTGTGGAGAGCGCCTCCTCTTGAGATGCGACGGGAACGCCGGGAATTCTTTCCCTACGAAACAGGGAAAGGATCCCTCATCTCGAGCTAGGAGGCGGAAACGGGGCTCCCCTGGATGTGTGCGGGACCCACGTGCTTCCTCTCGAGTGGAGACGGGTATGTCGGGGAACTTCTTGAGTTGCAGCAAGGGTGTGAAGGACCCTTTGGAAGTTCCAGTGGTTAGACGTGATTAGCCTCGAGAAGCCTCAGCGGAAATGGGCCTCATCTCGCCTGGAGGGCAAAACCTCCTGGATTTTCTCGAGTTGCGGCAGGTGCTCTCGACTTACGACGGGGACCTCAGGGACCCGCTCTGGTGGCCTCAGGAAAGGCCAGTCCCCATGCGAGTTCCTCGGGGGCGTCTCGGGATTCCTCTCCCGTCGATGCCGGGGCCTTAGACCTTGTGTGGAGTCGGGGCCTGAACCTGAGGATTCCTCTCCAGTGCTGACATGGATCTTGGGGTACTTCTGGAGTCTCCCCAGGAGAGTCAGTCCTCGTCTCGAATGCGGGCATGCACTTGCGCTTTCCTCCAGAGCGGTAGCAGCAGTGTCACGCAGTCCGCCGCGTGGATCAAAGGATCTATGGTTTTCCCTCGAGTCTTTCCCACGAGGCTTTCCCACGAGGCTTTCCCACATGCTGTCCCACGTGCACACGTGGTGGGAATCGATCCTCGGCTTGAACGTCAAGGCAGTGCAGGGAAAACAGGTTCCTCTGGAATGGACTGACACATCTGGGGGACTCTTGGAATGGTGTCACGACCCTGGAGTTCCTCTCGCCTTTCCTGTGGAGAGCGCCTCCTCTTGAGATGCGACGGGAACGCCGGGAATTCTTTCCCTACGAAACAGGGAAAGGATCCCTCATCTCGAGCTAGGAGGCGGAAACGGGGCTCCCCTGGATGTGTGCGGGACCCACGTGCTTCCTCTCGAGTGGAGACGGGTATGTCGGGGAACTTCTTGAGTTGCAGCAAGGGTGTGAAGGACCCTTTGGAAGTTCCAGTGGTTAGACGTGATTAGCCTCGAGAAGCCTCAGCGGAAATGGGCCTCATCTCGCCTGGAGGGCAAAACCTCCTGGATTTTCTCGAGTTGCGGCAGGTGCTCTCGACTTACGACGGGGACCTCAGGGACCCGCTCTGGTGGCCTCAGGAAAGGCCAGTCCCCATGCGAGTTCCTCGGGGGCGTCTCGGGATTCCTCTCCCGTCGATGCCGGGGCCTTAGACCTTGTGTGGAGTCGGGGCCTGAACCTGAGGATTCCTCTCCAGTGCTGACATGGATCTTGGGGTACTTCTGGAGTCTCCCCAGGAGAGTCAGTCCTCGTCTCGAATGCGGGCATGCACTTGCGCTTTCCTCCAGAGCGGTAGCAGCAGTGTCACGCAGTCCGCCGCGTGGATCAAAGGATCTATGGTTTTCCCTCGAGTCTTTCCCACGAGGCTTTCCCACGAGGCTTTCCCACATGCTGTCCCACGTGCACACGTGGTGGGAATCGATCCTCGGCTTGAACGTCAAGGCAGTGCAGGGAAAACAGGTTCCTCTGGAATGGACTGACACATCTGGGGGACTCGTGGAATGGTGGCATGACCCTGGAGTTCCTCTCGCCTTTCCTGTGGAGAGCGCCTCCACTTGAGATGCGACGGGAACGCCGGGAATTCTTTCCCTACGAAACAGGGAAAGGATCCCTCATCTCGAGCTAGATGGCGGAAACGGGGCTCCCCTGGATGTGTGTGGGACCCCACCTGCTTCCTTTCGAGTGGAGACGGGTATGTCGGGGACCTTCTTGAGTTGCAGCAAGGGTGTGAAGGACCCTTTGGAAGTTCCAGTGGTTAGACGTGATTAGCCTCGAGAAGCCTCAGCGGAAATGGGCCTCATCTCGCCTGGAGGGCAAAACCTCCTGGATTTTCTCGAGTTGCGGCAGGTGCTCTCGACTTACGACGGGGACCTCAGGGACCGGCTCTGGTGGCCTCAGGAAAGGCCAGTCCCCATGCGAGTTCCTCGGGGGCGTCTCGGGATTCCTCTCCCGTCGATGCCGGGGCCTAAGACCTTGTGTGGAGTCGGGGCCGGAACCTGAGGATTCCTCTCCAGTGCTGACATGGATCTTGGGGTACTTCTGGAGTCTCCCCAGGGGAGTCAGTCCTCGTCTCGAATGCGGGCATGCACTTGCGCTTTCCTCCAGAGCAGTAGCAGCAGTGTCACGCAGTCCGCCACGTGGATCAAAGGATCTATGGTTTTCCCTCGAGTCTTTCCCACGAGGCTTTCCCACGAGGCTTTCCCACAGGGCTGTCCCACGTGCACACGTGGTGGGAGTCGATCCTTGTCTTGAACGTCAAGGCAGTGCAGGGAAAACAGGTTCCTCTGGAATGGACTGACACATCTGTGGGTCTCTTGGAATGGTGTTACGACCCTGGAGTTCCTCTCCCCTTTCCTGTGGAGAGCACCTCCTCTTGAGATGCGACGGGAATGCCGGGAATTCTTTCCCTACGAAACAGGGAAAGGATCCCTCATCTCGAGCTAGGAGGCGGAAACGGGGCTCCCCTGGATGTGTGCGGGACACCACGTGCTTCCTCTCTAGTGGAGATGGTATGTCGGGGAAGTCCTTGAGTTGCAGCAAGGGTGTGAAGGACCCTTTGGAAGTTCCAGTGGTTAGATGTGATTGGCCTCGAGAAGCCTCAGCGGAAATGGGCCTCATCTCGCCTGGAGGGCAAAACCTCCTGGATTTTCTCGAGTTGCGGCAGGTGCTCTCGACTTACGACGGGGACCTCAGGGACCCGCTCTGGTGGCCTCAGGAAAGGCCAGTCCCCATGCGAGTTCCTCGGGGGCATCTCGGGATTCCTCTCCCGTCGATGCCGGGGCCTAAGACCTTGTGTGGAGTCGGGGCCTGAACCTGAGGATTCCTCTCCAGTGCTGACATGGATCTTGGGGTACTTCTGGAGTCTCCCCAGGGGAGTCAGTCCTCGTCTAGAATGCGGGCATGCACTTGCGCTTTCCTCCAGAGCGGTAGCATCAGTGTCACGCAGTCCGCCGCGTGGATCAAAGGATCTATGGTTTTCCCTCGAGTCTTTCCCACGAGGCTTTCCCACGAGGCTTTCCCACAGGGCTGTCCCACGTGCACACGTGGTGGGAGTCGATCCTCGGCTTGAACTTCAAGGCAGTGCAGGGAAACAGGTTCCTCTGGAATGGACTGACACATCTGGGGGACTCTTGGAATGGTGGCACGACCCTGGAGTTCCTCTCGCCTTTCCTGTGGAGAGCGCCTCCTCTTGAGATGCGACGGGAACGCCGGGAATTCTTTCCCTATGAAACAGGGAAAGGATCCCTCATCTCGAGCTAGGAGGCGGAAACGGGGCTCCCCTGGATGTGTGCGGGACCCCACGTGCTTCCTCTCGAGTGGAGACGGGTATGTCGGGGACCTTCTTGAGTTGCAGCAAGGGTGTGAAGGACCCTTTGGAAGTTCCAGTGGTTAGATTTGATTAGCCTCGAGAAGCCTCAGCGGAAATGGGCCTCATCTCGGCTGGAGGGCAAAACCTCCTGGATTTTCTCGAGTTGGGGCAGGTGCTCTCGACTTACGACGGGGACCTCAGGGACCCGCTCTGGTAGCCTCAGGTAAGGCCAGTCCCCATGCGAGTTCCTCGGGGGCCTCTCGGGATTCCTCTCCCGTCGATGCCGGGGCCTAAGACCTTGTGTGGAGTCGGGGCCGGAACCTGAGGATTCCTCTCCAGTGCTGACATGGATCTTGGGGTACTTCTGGAGTCTCCCCAGGGGAGTCAGTCCTCGTCTCGAATGCGGGCATGCACTTGCGCTTTCCTCCAGAGCGGTAGCATCAGTGTCACGCAGTCCGCCGCGTGGATCAAAGGATCTATGGTTTTCCCTCGAGTCTTTCCCACGAGGCTTTCCCACGAGGCTTTCCCACAGGGCTGTCACACGTGCACACGTGGTGGGAGTCGATCCTCGGCTTGAACGTCAAGGCAGTTCAGGGAAAACAGGTTCCTCTGGAATGGACTGACACATCTGGGGGACTCTTGGAAGGTGGAACGACCCTTCAGTTCCTCTCGCCTTTCCTGTGGAGAGTGCCTCCTCTTGAGATGCGACGGGAACGCCGGGAATTCTTTCCCTACGAAACAGGGAAAGGATCCCTCATCTCGAGCTAGGAGGCGGAAACGGTGCTCCCCTGGATGTGTGCGGGACACCACGTGCTTCCTCTCGAGTGCAGACGGGTATATCGGGGAACTTCTTGAGTTGCAGCAAGGGTGTGAAGGACCCGTTGGAAGTTCCAGTATTTAGACGAGATTAGCCTCGAGAAGCCTCAGCGGAAATGGGCCTCATCTCGCCTGGAGGGCAAAACCTCCTGGATTTTCTCGAGTTGCCGCAGGTGCTCTCGACATACGACGGGGACCTCAGGGACCCGCTCTGGTGGCCTCAGGAAAGGCCAGTCCCCATGCGAGTTCCTCGGGGGATTCCTCTCCCGGCGATGCCGGGGCCTAAGACCTTGTGTGAAGTCGGGGCCGGAACCTGAGGATTCCTCTCCAGTGCTGACATGGATCTTGGGGTACTTCTGGAGTCTCCCCAGGGGAGTCAGTCCTCGTCTCGAATGCGGGCATGCACTTGTGCTTTCCTCCAGAGCTGTAGCAGCAGTGTCACGCAGTCCGCCGCATGGATCAAAGGATCTATGGTTTTCCCTCGAGTCTTTCCCACGAGGCTTTCCCACGAGGCTTTCCCACAGGGCTGTCCCACGTGCACACGTGGTGGGAGTCGATCCTCGGCTTGAACGTCAAGGCAGTGCAGGGAAAACAGGTTCCTCTGGAATGGACTGACACATCTGGGGGACTCTTGGAATGGTGGCAGGACCCTGGAGTTCCTCTCGCCTTTCCTGTGTAGAGCGCCTCCTCTTGAGATGCGACGGGAACGCCGGGAATTCTTTCCCTACGAACCAGGGAAAGGATCCCTCATCTCGAGCTAGGAGGCGGAAACGGGGCTCCCCTGGATGTGTGCGGGACCCCACGTGCTTCCTTTCGAGTGGAGACGGGTATGTCGGGGAACTTCTTGAGTTGCAGCAAAGGTGTGAAGGACCATTTGGAAGTTCCAGTGTTTACACGTGATTAGCCTCGAAAAGCCTCAGCGAAAATGAGCCTCATCTCGCCTGGAGGGCAAAACCTCCTGGATTTTCTCGAGTTGCGGCAGGTGATCTCGACTGACGACGGGGACCTCAGGGACCCGCTCTGGTGGCCTCAGGAAAAGCCAGTCCCCATGCGAGTTCCTCGGGGGCCTCTCCGGATCCCTCTCCCGTCGATGCCGGGGCCTAAGACCTTGTGTGGAGCCGGGCCGGAAATCTGAGGATTCCCCTCCAGTGCTGACATGGATCTTGGGGTACTTCTGGAGTCTCCCCAGGGGAGTCAGTCCTCGTCTCGAATGCGGGCATGCACTTGCGCTTTCCTCCAGAGCGGTAGCAGCAGTGTCACGCAGTCCGCCGCGTGGATCAAAGGATCTATGGTGTTCCCTCGAGTCTTTCCCACGAGGCTTTCCCACGAGGCTTTCCCACAGGGCTGTTCCACGTGCACACGTGGTGGGAGTCGATCCTCGGCTTGAACGTCAAGGCAGTGCAGGGAAAACAGGTTCCTCTGTAATGGACTCACACATCTGGGGGTCTCTTGGAATGGTGGCACGACCCTGGAGTTCCTCTCCCCTTTCCTGTGGAGAGCACCTCCTCTTGAGATGCGACGGGAACGCCGGGAATTCTTTCCCTACGAAACAGGGAAAGGATCCCTCATCTCGAGCTAGGAGGCGGAAACGGGGCTCCCCTGGATGTGTGCGGGACCCCACGTGCTTCCTTTCGAGTGGAGATGGTATGTCGGGGAAGTTCTTGAGTTGCAGCAAGGGTGTGAAGGACCCTTTGGAAGTTCCAGTGGTTAGATGTGATTGGCCTCGAGAAGCCTCAGCGGAACTGGGCCTCATCTCGCCTGGAGGGCAAAACCTCCTGGATTTTCTCGAGTTGCGGCAGGTGCTCTCGACTTACGACGAGGACCTCAGGGACACGCTCTGGTGGCCTCAGGAAAGGCCAGTCCCCATGCGAGTTCCTCGGGGGCCTCTCGGGATTCCTCTCCCGTCGATGCCGGGGCCTAAGACCTTGTGTGGAGTCGGGGCCGGAACCTGAGGATTCCTCTCCAGTGCTGACATGGATCTTGGGGTACTTCTGGAGTCTCCCCAGGGGAGTCAGTCCTCGTCTCCAATGCGGGCATGCACTTGTGCTTTCCTCCAGAGCGGTAGCAGCAGTGTCACGCTGTCCGCCGCGTGGATCAAAGGATCTATGGTTTTCCCTCGAGTCTTTCCCACGAGGCTTTCCCACGAGGCTTTCCCACAGGGCTGTCCCACGTGCACACGTGGTGGGAGTCGATCCTCGGTTTGAACGTCAAGGCAGTTCAGGGAAAACAGGTTCCTCTGGAATGGACTGACACATCTGGGGGACTCTTGGAAGGTGGCACGTCCCTTCAGTTCCTCTCGCCTTTCCTGTGGAGAGCACCTCCTCTTGAGATGCGACGGGAACGCCGGGAATTCTTTCCCTACGAAACAGGGAAAGGATCCCTCATCTCGAGCTAGGAGGCGGAAACAGGGCTCCCCTGTATGTGTGCGGGACCCACGTGCTTCCTCTCGAGTGGAGACGGGTATGTCGGGGAACTTCTTGAGTTGCATCAAGGGTGTGAGGGACCCTTTGGAAGTTCCAGTGGTTAGATGTGATTATCCTCGAGAAGCATCAGGGGAAATGGGCCTCATCTCGCCTGGAGGGCAAAACCTCCTGGATTTTCTCGAGTTGCAGCAGGTGCTCTCGACTTACGCCGGGTATCTCAGGGACCCGCTCTGGTGGCCTCAGGAAAGGTCAGTCCCCATGCGAGTTCCTCGGGGGCCTCTGGGGATTCCTCTCCCGTCGATGCCGGGGCCTAAGTTCTTGTGTGGAGTCGGGGTCGGAACCTGAGGATTCCTCTCCAGTGCTGACATGGATCTTGGGGTACTTCTGGAGTCTCCCCAGGGGAGTCAGTCTTCGTCTCGAATGCGGGCATGCACTTGCGCTTTCCTCCAGAGCGGTAGCAGCAGTGTCACGTAGTCCGCCGCGTGGATCAAAGGATCTATGGTTTTCCCTCGAGTCTTTTCCACAAGGCTTTCCCACGAGGCTTTCCCACAGGGCTGTCCCACGTGCACACGTGGTGGGAGTCGATCCTTGGCTTGAATGTCAAGGCAGTGCAGGGAAAACAGATTCCTCTGGAATGGACTGACACATCTGGGGGACTCTTGGAATGGTGGCACGACCCTGGAGTTCCTCTCGCCTTTCCTGTGGAGAGCGCCTCCTCTTGAGATGCGACGGGAACGCCGGGAATTCTTTCCCTACGAAACAGGGAAAGGATCCCTCATCTCGAGCTAGGAGGCGGAAACGGGGCTCCCCTGGATGTGTGCGGGACTACACGTGCTTCCTTTCGAGTGGAGACGGGTATGTCGGGGAACTTCTTGAGTTGCAGCAAGGGTGTGAAGGACCCTTTGGAAGTTCCAGTGTTTAGACGTGATTAGCCTCGAGAAGCCTCAGCGGAAATGAGCCTCATCTCGCCTGGAGGGCAAAACCTCCTGGATTTTCTCGAGCTGCGGCAGGTGATCTCGACTGACGACGGGGACCTCAGGGACCCGCTCTGGTGGCCTCAGGAAAAGCCAGTCCCCATGCGAGTTCCTCGGGGGCCTCTGGGGATCCCTCTCCCGTCGATGCCGGGGCCTAAGACCTTGTGTGGAGTCCGGGCCGGAACATGAGGATTCCTCTCCAGTGCTGACATGGATCTTGGGGTACTTCTGGAGTCTCCCCAGGGGAGTCAGTCCTCGTCTCGAATGCGGGCATGCACTTGTACTTTCCTCCAGAGCGGTAGCAGCACTGTCACGCAGTCCGCCGCGTGGATCAAAGGATCTATGGTGTTCCCTCGAGCCTTTCCCACGAGGCTTTCCCACGAGGCTTTCCCACAGGGCTGTCCCACGTGCACAGGTGGTGGGAGTCGATCCTCGGCTTGAACGTCAAGGCAGTTCAGGGAAAACAGGTTCCTCTGGAATGGACTGACACATCTGGGGGACTCTTGGAAGGTGGCACGACCCTTCAGTTCCTCTCGCCTTTCCTGTGGAGAGCGCCTCCTCTTGAGATGCGACGGGAACGCCGGGAATTCTTTCCCTACGAAACAGGGAAAGGATCCCTCATCTCGAGCTAGGAGGCGGAAACAGGGCTCCCCTGGATGTGTGCGGGACCCACGTGCTTCCTCTCGAGTGGAGACGGGTATGTCGGGGAACTTCTTGAGTTGCAGCAAGGGTGTGAGGGACCCTTTGGAAGTTCCAGTGGTTAGACGTTATTAGCCTCGAGAAGCCTCAGCGGAAATGGGCCTCATCTCGCCTGGAGGGCAAAACCTCCTGGATTTTCTCGAGTTGCGGCAGGTGCTCTCGACTTACGACGGGGACCTCAGGGACCCGCTCTGGTGGCCTCAGGAAAGGCCAGTCCCCATGCGAGTTCCTAGGTGGCCTCTCGGGATTCCTCTCCCGTCGATGCCGGGGCCTAAGACCTTGTGTGGAGTCGGGGCCGGAACCTGAGGATTCCTCTCCAGTGCTGACATGGATCTTGGGGTACTTCTGGAGTCTCCCCAGGGGAGTCAGTCCTCGTCTCGAATGCGGGCATGCACTTGCGCTTTCCTCCAGAGCGGTAGCAGCAGTGTCACGCAGTCCGCCGCGTGGATCAAAGGATCTATGGTTTTCCCTCGAGTCTTTCCCACGAGGCTTTCCCACGAGGCTTTCCCACAGGGCTGTCCCACGTGCACACGTGGTGGGAGTCGATCCTCGGCTTGAACGTCAAGGCAGTGCAGGGAAAAAAGGTTCCTCTGGAATGGACTGACACATCTGGGGGACTCTTGGAAGGTGGCACGACCCTTCAGTTCCTCTCGCCTTTCCTGTGGAGAGCGCCTCCTCTTGAGATGCGACGGGAACGCCGGGAATTCTTTCCCTACGAAACAGGGAAAAGATCCCTCATCTCGAGCTAGGAGGCGGAAACAGGGCTCCCCTGGATGTGTGCGGGACCCACGTGCTTCCTCTCGAGTGGAGACGGGTATGTCGGGGAACTTCTTGAGTTGCAGCAAGGGTGTGAGGGACCCTTTGGAAGTTCCAGTGGTTAGACGTTATTAGCCTCGAGAAGCCTCAGCGGAAATGGGCCTCATCTCGCCTGGAGGGCAAAACCTCCTGGATTTTCTCGAGTTTCGGCAGGTGCTCTCGACTTACGACGGGGTCCTCAGGGACCCGCTCTGGTGGCCTCAGGAAAGGCCAGTCCCCATGCGAGTTCCTCGGGGGCCTCTCGGGATTCCTCTCCCGTCGATGCCGGGGCCTAAGTCCTTGTGTGGAGTCGGGGTCGGAACCTGAGGATTCCTCTGCAGTGCTGACGTGGATCTTGGGGTATTTCTGGAGTCTCCCTAGGGGAGTCAGTCTTCTTCTCGAATGCGGGCATGCACTTGCGCTTTCCTCCAGAGCGGTAGCAGCAGTGTCACGTAGTCTGCCGCGTGGATCAAAGGATCTATGGTTTTCCCTCGAGTCTTTCCCACGAGGCTTTCCCACGAGGCTTTCAAACAGGGCTGTCCCACGTGCACACGTGGTGGGAGTCGATCCTCGGCTTGAACGTCAAGGCAGTGCAGGGAAAACAGGTTCCTCTGGAATGGACTGACACATCTGGGGGACTCTTGGAATGGTGGCAGGACCCTGGAGTTCCTCTCGCCTTTCCTGTGGAGAGCGCCTCCTCTTGAGATGCGACGGGAACGCTGGGAATTCTTTCCCTACGAAACAGGGAAAGGATCCCTCATCTCGAGCTAGGAGGCGGAAACGGGGCTCCCCTGGATGTGTGCGGGACCCACGTGCTTCCTCTCGAGTGGAGACGGGTATGTCGGGGAACTTCTTGAGTTGCAGCAAGGGTGTGAAAGACCCTTTGGAAGTTCCAGTGGTTAGACGTGATTAGCCTCGAGAAGCCTCAGCGGAAATGGGCCTCATCTCGCCTGGAGGGCAAAACCTCCTGGATTTTCTCGAGTTGCGGCAGGTGCTCTCGACTTACGACGGGGACCTCAGGGACCCGCTCTGGTGGCCTCAGGAAAGGCCAGTCCCCATGCGAGTTCCTCGGGGGCCTCTCGGGATTCCTCTCCCGTCGATGCCGGGGCCTAAGTCCTTGTGTGGAGTCGGGGCCGGAACCTGAGGATTCCTCTCCAGTGCTGACATGGATCTTGGGGTACTTCTGGAGTCTCCCCAGGGGAGTCAGTCCTCGTCTCGAATGCGGGCATGCACTTGCGCTTTCCTCCAGAGCGGTAGCAGCAGTGTCACGCAGTCCGCCGCGTGGATCAAAGGATCTATGGTTTTCCCTCGAGTCTTTCCCACGAGGCTTTCCCACGAGGCTTTCCCACAGGGCTGTCCCACGTGCACACGTGGTGGGAGTCGATCCTTGGCTTGAACGTCAAGGCAGTGCAGGGAAAACAGGTTCCTCTGGAATGGACTGACACATCTGGGGGACTCTTGGAATGGTGTCACGACCCTGGAGTTCCTCTCGCCTTTCCTGTGGAGAGCGCCTCCTCTTGAGATGCGACGGGAACGCCGGGAATTCTTTCCCCAGGAAACAGGGAAAGGATCCCTCATCTCGAGCTAGGAGGCGGAAACGGGGCTCCCCTGGGTGTGTGCGGGACCCCACGTGCTTCCTCTCGAGTGGAGACGGGTATGTCGGGGAACTTCTTGAGTTGCAGCAAGGGTGTGAAGGACCCTTTGGAAGTTCCAGTGGTTAGATGTGATTGGCCTCGAGAAGCCTCAGCGGAAATGGGCCTCATCTGGCCTGGAGGGCAAAACCTCCTGGATTTTCTCGAGTTGCGGCAGGTGCTCTCGACTTACGACGGGGACCTCAGGGACCCGCTCTGGTGGCCTCAGGAAAGGCCAGTCCCCATGCGAGTTCCTCGGGGGCCTCTCGGGATTCCTCTCCCGTCGATGCCGGGGCCTAAGACCTTGTGTGGAGTCGGGGCCGGAACCTGAGGATTCCTCTCCAGTGCTGACATGGATCTTGGGGTACTTCTGGAGTCTCCCCAGGGGAGTCAGTCCTCGTCTCGAATGCGGGCAAGCACTTGCGCTTTCCTCCAGAGCGGTAGCAGCAGTGTCACGCAGTCCGCCGCGTGGATCAAAGGATCTATGGTTTTCCCTCGAGTCTTTCCCACGAGGCTTTCCCACGAGGCTTTTCCACAGGGCTGTCCCCCGTGCACACGTGGTGGGAGTCGATCCTCGGCTTGAACGTCAAGGCAGTGCAGGGAAAACAGGTTCCTCTGGAATGGACTGACACATCTGGGGGACTCTTGGAATGGTGTCACGACCCTGGAGTTCCTCTCGCCTTTCCTGTGTAGAGCGCCTCCTCTTGAGATGCGACGGGAACGCCGGGAATTCTTTCCCCAGGAAACAGGGAAAGGATCCCTCATCTCGAGCTAGGAGGCGGAAACGGGGCTCCCCTGGGTGTGTGCGGGACCCCACGTGCTCCTCTCGAGTTGAGACGGGTATGTCGGGGACCTTCTTGAGTTGCAGCAATGGTGTGAAGGACCCTTTGGAAGTTCCAGTGGTTAGATGTGATTGGCCTCGAGAAGCCTCAGCGGAAATGGGCCTCATCTCGCCTGGAGGGCAAAACCTCCTGGATTTTCTCGAGTTGCGGCAGGTGCTCTCGACTTACGACGGGGACCTCAGGGACCCGCTCTGGTGGCCTCAGGAAAGGCCAGTCCCCATGCGAGTTCCTCGGGGGCCTCTCGGGATTCCTCTCCCGTCGATGCCGGGGCCTAAGACCTTGTGTGGAGTCGGGGCCGGAACCTGAGGATTCCTCTCCAGTGCTGACATGGATCTTGGGGTACTTCTGGAGTCTCCCCAGGGGAGTCAGTCCTCGTCTAGAATGCGGGCATGCACTTGCGCTTTCCTCCAGAGCGGTAGCATCAGTGTCACGCAGTCCGCCGCGTGGATCAAAGGATCTATGGTTTTCCCTCGAGTCTTTCCCACGAGGCTTTCCCACGAGGCTTTCCCACAGGGCTGTCCCACGTGCACACGTGGTGGGAGTCGATCCTCGGCTTGAACTTCAAGGCAGTGCAGGGAAACAGGTTCCTCTGGAATGGACTGACACATCTGGGGGACTCTTGGAATGGTGGCACGACCCTGGAGTTCCTCTCGCCTTTCCTGTGGAGAGCGCCTCCTTTGAGATGCGACGGGAACGCCGGGAATTCTTTCCCTATGAAACAGGGAAAGGATACCTCATCTCGAGCTAGGAGGCGGAAACGGTGCTCCCCTGGATGTGTGCGGGACCCCACGTGCTTCCTCTCGAGTGGAGACGGGTATGTCGGGGACCTTCTTGAGTTGCAGCAAGGGTGTGAAGGACCCTTTGGAAGTTCCAGTGGTTAGATTTGATTGGCCTCGAGAAGCCTCAGAGGAAATGGGCCTCATCTCGGCTGGAGGGCAAAACCTCCTGGATTTTCTCGAGTTGCGGCAGGTGCTCTCGACTTACGACGGGGACCTCAGGGACACGCTCTGGTGGCCTCAGGAAAGGCCAGTCCCCATGCGAGTTCCTCGGGGGCCTCTGGTGATTCCTCTCCCGTCGATGCCGGGGCCTAAGACCTTGTGTGGAGTCGGGGCCGGAACCTGAGGATTCCTCTCCAGTGCTGACATGGACCGTGGGGTACTTCTGGAGTCTCCCCAGGGGAGTCAGTCCTCGTCTCGAATGCGGGCATGCACTTGCGCTTTCCTCCAGAGCGGTAGCAGCAGTGTCACGCAGTCTGCCGCGTGGATCAAAGGATCTATGGTTTTCCCTCGAGTCTTTCCCACGAGGCTTTCCCACGAGGCTTTCCCACAGGGCTGTCCCACGTGCACACGTGGTGGGAGTCGATCCTCGGCTTGAACGTCAAGGCAGTGCAGGGAAAACAGGTTCCTCTGGAATGGACTGACACATCTGGGGGACTCTTGGAATGGTGGAACGACCCTGCAGTTCTTCTCGCCTTTCCTGTGGAGAGCGCCTCCTCTTGAGATGCGACAGGAACGCCGGGAATTCTTTCCCTACGAAACAGGGAAAGGATCCCTCATCTCGAGCTAGGAGGCAGAAACGGGGCTCACCTGGATGTGTGCGGGACCCCACGTGCTTCCTCTCGAGTCGAGACGGGTATGTAGGGGAACTTCTTGAGTTGCAGCAAGGGTGTGAAGGACCCTTTGGAAGTTCCAGTGGTGAGATGTGATTGGCCTCGAGAAGCCTCAGCGGAAATGGGCCTCATCTCGTCTGGAGGGCAAAACCTCCTGGATTTTCTCGAGTTGCGGCAGGTGCTCTCGACTTACGACGAGGACCTCAGGGACCCGCTCTGGTGGCCTCAGGAAAGGCCAGTCCCCATGCGAGTTCCTCGGGGGCCTCTCGGGATTCCTCTCCCGTCGATGCCGGGGCCTAAGACCTTGTGTGGAGTCGGGGCCGGAACCTGAGGATTCCTCTCCAGTGCTGACATGGATCTTGGGGTACTTCTGGAGTCTCCCCAGGGGAGTCAGTCCTCGTCTCGAATGCGGGCATGCACTTGCGCTTTCCTCCAGAGCGGTAGCAGCAGTGTCACGCAGTCCGCCGCATGGATCAAAGGATCCATGGTTTTCTCTCGGGTCTTTCCCACGAGGCTTTCCCACGAGGCTTTCCCACAGGGCTGTCCCACGTGCACACGTGGTGGGAGTCGATCCTTGGCTTGAACGTCAAGGCAGTGCAGGGAAAACAGGTTCCTCTGGAATGGACTGACACATCTGGGGGACTCTTGGAATGGTGGCACGAACATGGAGTTCCTCTCGCCTTTCCTGTGGAGAGCGCCTCCTCTTGAGATGCGACGGGAACGCCGGGAATTCTTTCCCTACGAAACAGGGAAAGGATCCCTCATCTCGAGCTAGGAGGCGGAAACGGGGCTCACCTGGATGTGTGCGGGACCCCACCTGCTTCCTCTCGAGTGGAGACGGGTATGTCGGGGAACTTCTTGAGTTGCAGCAATGGTGTGAAGGACCCTTTGGAAGTTCCAGTGGTTAGATGTGATTGGCCTCGAGAAGCCTCAGCGGAAATGGGCCTCATCTCGCCTGGAGGGCAAAACCGCCTGGATTTTCTCGAGTTGCGGCAGGTGCTCTCGACTTACAACGAGGACCTCAGGGACCCGCTCTGGTGGCCTCAGGAAAGGCCAGTCCCCATGCGAGTTCCTCGGGGGCCTCTGGGGATTCCTCTCCCGTCGATGCCGGGGCCTAAGACCTTGTGTGGAGTCGGGGCCGGAACCTGAGGATGCCTCTCCAGTGCTGACATGGATCATGGGGTACTTCTGGAGTCTCCCCAGGGGAGTCAATCCTAGTCTCGAATGCGGGCATGCACTTGCACTTTCCTCCAGAGCGGTAGCAGCAGTGTCACGCAGTCCGCCGCGTGGATCATAGGATCTATGGTTTTCCCTCGAGTCTTTTCCACGAGGCTTTCCCACAAGGCTTTCCCACAGGGCTGTCCCTCCTGCACACGTGGTGGGAGTCGATCCTCGGCTTGAACGTCAAGGCAGTGCAGGGAAAACAGGTTCCTCTGAAATGGACTGACACATCTGGGGGACTCTTGGAATGGTGGCACGACCCTGGAGTTCCTCTCACCTTTCCTGTGGAGAGCGCCTCCTCTTGAGATGCGACGGGAACGCCGGGAATTCTTTCCCTACGAAAGAGGGAAAGGATCCCTCATCTCGAGCTAGGAGGCGGAAACGGGGCTCCCCTGGATGTGTGCGGGACACCACGTGCTTCCTCTCGAGTGCAGACGGGTATATCGGGGAACTTCTTGAGTTGCAGCAAGGGTGTGAAGGACCCTTTGGAAGTTCCAGTGGTTAGATGTGATTGGCCTCGAGAAGCCTCAGCGGAAATGGGCCTCATCTCGCCTGGAGGTCAAAACCTCCTGGATTTTCTCGAGTTGCGGCCGGTGCCCTCGACTTACGACGGAGACCTCAGGGACCCGCTCTGGTGGCCTCAGGAAAGGCCAGTCCCCATGCGAGTTCCTCGGGGGCGTCTCGGGATTCCTCTCCCGTCGATGCCGGGGCCTAAGACCTTGTGTGGAGTCGGGGCCGGAACCTGAGGATTCCTCTCCAGTGCTGATATGGATCTTGGGGTACTTCTGGAGTCTCCCCAGGGGAGTCAGTCCTCGTCTCGAATGCGGGCATGCACTTGCGCTTTCCTCCAAGGCGGTAGCAGCAGTGTCACCCAGTCCGCCGCGTGGATCAAAGGATCTATGGTTTTCCCTCGAGTCTTTCCCACGAGGCTTTCCCACGAGGCTTTCCCACAGGGCTGTCCCACGTGCACACGTGGTGGGAGTCGATCCTCGGCTTGAACGTCAAGGCAGTTCAGGGAAAACAGGTTCCTCTGGATGGACTGACACATCTGGGGGACTCTTGGAAGGTGGCACGACCCTGGAGTTCCTCTCGCCTTTCCTGTGGAGAGCGCCTCCTCTTGAGATGCGACGGGAACGCCGGGAATTCTTTCCCTACGAAACAGGGAAAGGATCCCTCATCTCGAGCTAGGAGGGGGAAACAGGGCTCCCCTGTATGTGTGCGGGACCCACGTGCTTCCTCTCGAGTGGAGACGGGTATGTCGGGGAACTTCTTGAGTTGCAGCAAGGGTGTGAGGGACCCTTTGGAAGTTCCAGTGGTTAGATGTGATTAGCCTCGAGAAGCCTCAGGGGAAATGGGCCTCATCTCGCCTGGAGGGCAAAACCTCCTGGATTTTCTCGAGTTGCGGCAGGTGCTCTCGACTTACGACGGGGATCTCAGGGACCCGCTCTGGTGGCCTCAGGAAAGGCCAGTCCCCATGCGAGTTCTTCGGGGGCCTCTGGGGATTCCTCTCCCGTCGATGCCGGGGCCTAAGTCCTTGTGTGGAGTCGGGGTCGGAACCTGAGGATTCCTCTCCAGTGCTGGCATGGATCTTGGGGTACTTCTGGAGTCTCCCCAGGGGAGTCAGTCTTCGTCTCGAATGCGGGCATGCACTTGCGCTTTCCTCCAGAGCGGTAGCAGCAGTGTCACGCATTCCGCCGCGTGGATCAAAGGATCTATGGTTTTCCCTCGAGTCTTTTCCACGAGGCTTTCCCACGAGGCTTTCCCACAGGGCTGTCCCACGTGCACACGTGGTGGGAGTCGATCCTTGGCTTGAATGTCAAGGCAGTGCAGGGAAAACAGATTCCTCTGAAATGGACTGACACATCTGGGGGACTCTTGGAATGGTGGCACGACCCTGGAGTTCCTCTCGCCTTTCCTGTGGAGAGCGCCTCCTCTTGAGATGCGACGGGAACGCCGGGAATTCTTTCCCTACGAAACAAGGAAAGGATCCCTCATCTCGAGCTAGGAGTCGGAAAAGGAGCTCCCCTGGATGTGGGCGGGAGACAACGTGCTTCCTCTCGAGTGGAGACGGGTATGTCGGGGAACTTCTTGAGTTGCAGCAAGGGTGTGAAGGACCCTTTGGATGTTCCAGTGGTTAGACGTGATTAGCCTCGAGAAGCCTCAGCGGAAATGGGCATCATCTCGCCTGGAGGGCAAAACCTCCTGGATTTTCTCTAGTTGCGGCAGGTGCTCTCGACTTACGACGGGGACCTCAGGGACCCGCTTGGTGGCCCCAGGAAAGGCCAGTCCCCATGCGAGTTCCTCGGGGGCCTCTCGGGATTCCTCTCCCGTCGATGCCGGGGCCTAAGACCTTGTGTGGAGTCGGGGCCGGAACCTGAGGATTCCTCTCCAGTGCTGACATGGATCTTGGGGTACTTCTGGAGTCTCCCCAGGGGAGTCAGTCCTCGTATCGAATGCGGGCATGCACTTGCGCTTTCCTCCAGAGCGGTAGCAGCAGTGTCACGCAGTCCGCCGCGTGGATCAAAGGATCTATGGTTTTCCCTCGAGTCTTTCCCACGAGGCTTTCCCACGAGGCTTTCCCACAGGGCTGTCCCACGTGCACACGTGGTGGGAGTCGATCCTCGGCTTGAACGTCAAGGCAGTTCAGGGAAAACAGGTTCCTCTGGAATGGACTGACACATCTGGGGGACTTTTGGAAGGTGGCACGACCCTTCAGTTCCTCTCGCCTTTCCTGTGAAGAGCGCCTCCTCTTGAGATGCGACGGGAACGCCGGGAATTCTTTCCCTACGAAACAGGGAAAGGATCCCTCATCTCGAGCTAGGAGGCGGAAACAGGGCTCCCCTGGATGTGTGCGGGACCCACGTGCTTCGTCTCGAGTGGAGACGGGTATGTCGGGGAACTTCTTGAGTTGCAGCAAGGTTGTGAGGGACCCTTTGGAAGTTCCAGTGGTTAGACGTTATTAGCCTCGAGAAGCCTCAGCGGAAATGGGCCTCATCTCGCCTGGAGGGCAAAACCTCCTGGATTTTCTCGAGTTGCGGCAGGTGCTCTCGACTTACGACGGGGACCTCAGGGACCCGCTCTGGTGGCCTCAGGAAAGGCCAGTCCCCATGCGAGTTCCTCGGGGGCCTCTGGGGATTCCTCTCCCGTCGATGCCGGCGCCTAAGTCCTTGTGTGTATTCGGGGTCGGAACCTGAGGATTCCTCTCCAGTGCTGACATGGATCTTGGGGTACTTCTGGAGTCTCCCCAGGGGAGTCAGTCTTCGTCTCGAATGCGGGCATGCACTTGCGCTTTCCTCCAGAGCGGTAGCAGCAGTGTCACGTAGTCCGCCGCGTGGATCAAAGGATCTATGGTTTTCCCTCGAGTCTTTTCCACGAGGCTTTCCCACGAGGCTTTCCCACAGGGCTGTCCCACGTGCACACGTGGTGGGAGTCGATCCTTGGCTTGAACGTCAAGGCAGTGCAGGGAAAACAGATTCCTCTGGAATGGACTGACACATCTGGGGGACTCTTGGAATGGTGGCACGACCCTGGAGTTCCTCTCGCCTTTCCTGTGGAGAGCGCCTCCTCTTGAGATGCGACGGGAACGCCGGGAATTCTTTCCCTACGAAACAAGGAAAGGATCCCTCATCTCGAGCTAGGAGTCGGAAACGGAGCTCCCCTGGATGTTGGCGGGACACACGTGCTTCCTCTCGAGTGGAGACGGGTATGTCGGGGAACTTCTTGAGTTGCAGCAAGGGTGTGAAGGACCCTTTGGAAGTTCCAGTGGTTAGACGTGATTAGCCTCGAGAAGCCTCAGCGGAAATGGGCCTCATCTCGCCTGGAGGGCAAAACCTCCTGGATTTTCTCGAGTTGCGGCAGGTGCTCTCGACTTACGACGGGGCCCTCAGGGACCCGCTTGGTGGCCTCAGGAAAGGCCAGTCCCCATGCGAGTTCCTCGGGGGCCTCTCGGGATTCCTCTCCCGTCGATGCCGGGGCCTAAGACCTTGTGTGGAGTCGGGGCCGGAACCTGAGGATTCCTCTCCAGTGCTGACATGGATCTTGGGGTACTTCTGGAGTCTCCCCAGGGGAGTCAGTCCTCGTCTCGAATGCGGGCATGCACTTGCGCTTTCCTCCAGAGCGGTAGCAGCAGTGTCACGCAGTCCGCCGCGTGGATCAAAGGATCTATGGTTTTCCCTCGAGTCTTTCCCACGAGGCTTTCCCACGAGGCTTTCCCACAGGGCTGTCCCACGTGCACACGTGGTGGGAGTCGATCCTCGGCTTGAACGTCAAGGCAGTGCAGGGAAAACAGGTTCCTCTGTAATGGACTGACACATCTGGGGGTCTCTTGGAATGGTGGCACGACCCTGGAGTTCCTCACCCTTTCCTGTGGAGAGCGCTTCCTCTTGAGATGCGACGGGATCGCCGGGAATTCTTTCCCTACGAAACAGGGAAAGGATCCCTCATCTCGAGCTAGGAGGCGGAAAAGGGGCTCCCCTGGATGTGTGCGGGACCCCACGTGCTTCCTCTCGAGTGGAGACGGGTATGTCGGGGACCTTCTTGAGTTGCAGCAAGGGTGTGAAGGACCCTTTGGAAGTTCCAGTGGTTAGATGTGATTAGCCTCGAGAAGCCTCAGCGGAAATGGGCCTCATCTCGCCTGGAGGGCAAAACCTCCTGCATTTTCTCGAGTTGTGGCAGGTGCTCTCGACTTACGACGGGGACCTCAGGGACCCGCTCTGGTGGCCTCAGGAAAGGCCAGTCCCCATGCGAGTTCCTCGGGGGCCTCTGGGGATTCCTCTCCCGTCGATGCCGGGGCCTAAGTCCTTGTGTGGAGTCGGGGCCGAACCTGAGGATTCCTCTTCAGTGCTGACACGGATCTTGGGGTACATCTGGAGTCTCCCCAGCGGAGTCAGTCTTCGTCTCGAATGCGGGCATGCACTTTCGCTTTCCTCCATAGCGGTAGCAGCAGTGTCACGCAGTCCGCCGCGTGGATCAAAGGATCTATGGTTTTCCCTCGAGTCTTTTCAACGAGGCTTTCCCAAGAGTCTTTCCCACAGGGCTGTCCCACGTGCACACGTGGTGGGAGTCGATCCTTGGCTTGAACGTCAAGGCAGTGCAGGGAAAACAGGTTCCTCTGGAATGGACTGACACATCTGGGGGACTCTTGGAATGGTGGCACGACCCTGGAGTTCCTCTCGCCTTTCCTGTGGAGAGCGCCTCCTCTTGAGATGCGACGGGAACGCCGGGAATTCTTTCCCTACGAAACAGGGAAAGGATCCCTCATCTCGAGCTAGGAGGCGGAAACGGGGCTCCCCTGGATGTGTGCGGGACCCCACGTGCTTCCTCTCGAGTGGAGACGGGTATGTCGGGGACCTTCTTGAGTTGCAGCAAGGGTGTGAAGGACCCTTTGGAAGTTCCAGTGTTTAGACGTGATTAGCCTAGAGAAGCCTCAGCGGAAATGAGCCTCATCTCGCCTGGAGGGCAAAACCTCCTGGATTTTCTCGAGTTGCGGCAGGTGCTCTCGACTTACGACGGGGACCTCAGGGACCCGCTTGGTGGCCTCAGGAAAGGCCAGTCCCCATGCGAGTTCCTCGGGGGCGTCTCGGGATTCCTCTCCCGTCGATGCCGGGGCCTAAGACCTTGTGTGGAGTCGGGGCCGGAACCTGAGGATTCCTCTCCAGTGCTGACATGGATCTTGGGGTACTTCTGGAGTCTCCCCAGGGGAGTCAGTCCTCGTCTCGAATGCGGGCATGCACTTGCGCTTTCCTCCAGAGCGGTAGCAGCAGTGTCACGCAGTCCGCCGCGTGGATCAAAGGATCTATGGTTTTCCCTCGAGTCTTTCCCACGAGGCTTTCCCACGAGGCTTTCCCACAGGGCTGTCCCACGTGCACACGTGGTGGGAGTCGATCCTCGGCTTGAACGTCAAGGCAGTGCAGGGAAAACAGTTTCCTCTGGAATGGACTGACACATCTGGGGACTCTTGGAATGGTGGCACGACCCTGGAGTTCCTCTCGCCTTTCCTGTGGAGAGCGCCTCCTCTTGAGATGCGACGGGAACGCCGGGAATTCTTTCCCTACGAAACAGGGAAAGGATCCCTCATCTCGAGCTAGGAGACGGAAACGGGGCTCCCCTGGATGTGTGCGGGACCCCACGTGCTTCCTCTCGAGTGCAGACGGGTATGTCGGGGAACTTCTTGAGTTGCAGCAAGGGTGTGAAGGACCCTTTGGAAGTTCCAGTGTTTAGACGTGATTAGCCTCGAGAAGCCTCAGCGGAAATGAACCTCATCTAGCCTGGAGGGCAAAACCTCCTGGATTTTCTCGAGTTGCGGCAGGTGCTCTCGACTTACGACGGGGACCTCAGGGACCCGCTCTGGTGGACTCAGGAAAAGCCAGTCCCCATGCGAGTTCCTCGGGGGCGTCTCGGGATCCCTCTCCCGTCGATGCCGGGGCCTAAGACCTTGTGTGGAGTCGGGGCCGGAACCTGAGGATTCCTCTCCAGTGCTGACATGGATCTTGGGGTACTTCTGGAGTCTCCCCAGGGGAGTCAGTCCTCGTCTCGAATGCGGGCATGCACTTGCGCTTTCCTCCAGAGCAGTAGCAGCAGTGTCACGCAGTCCGCCGCGTGGATCACAGGATCTATGGTTTTCCCTCGAGTCTTTCCCACGAGGCTTTCCCACGAGGCTTTCCCACAGGGCTGTCCCACGTGCACACGTGGTGGGAGTCGATCCTCGGCTTGAACGTCAAGGCAGTGCAGGGAAAACAGGTTCCTCTGGAATGGACTGACACATCTGGGGGTCTCTTGGAATGGTGGCACGACCCTGGAGTTCCTCTCCTCTTTCCTGTGGAGAGCGCCTCCTCTAGAGAAGCGACGGGAACGCCGGGAATTCTTTCCCTACGAAACAGGGAAAGGATCCCTCATCTCGAGCTAGGAGGCGGAAACGGGGCTCCCCTGGATGTGTGCGGGACCCCACGTGCTTCCTCTCGAGTGGAGACGGGTATGTCGGGGAACTTCTTGAGTTGCAGCAAGGGTGTGAAGGACCCTTTGGAAGTTCCAGTGGTTAGATGTGATTGGCCTCGAGAAGCCTCAGCGTAAATGGGCCTCATCTCGCCTGGAGGGCAAAACCTCCTGGATTTTCTCGAGTTGCGGCAGGTGCTCTCGACTTACGACGGGGACCTCAGGGACCCGCTCTGGTGGACTCAGGAAAAGCCAGTCCCCATGCGAGTTCCTCGGGGGCCTCTCGGGATCCCTCTCCCGTCGATGCCGGGGCCTAAGACCTTGTGTGGAGTCGGGGCCGGAACCTGAGGATTCCTCTCCAGTGCTGACATGGATCTTGGGGTACTTCTGGAGTCTCCCCAGGGGAGTCAGTCCTCGTCTCGAATGCGGGCAGGCACTTGCGCTTTCCTCCAGAGCGGTAGCAGCAGTGTCACGCAGTCCGCCGCGTGGATCAAAGGATCTATGGTTTTCCCTCGAGTCTTTCCCACGAGGCTTTCCCACGAGGCTTTCCCACAGGGCTGTCCCACGTGCACACGTGGTGGGAGTCGATCCTCGGCTTGAACGTCAAGGCAGTGCAGGGAAAACACGTTCCTCTGAAATGAACTGACACATCTGGGGACTCTTGGAATGGTGTCACGACCCTGGAGTTCCTCTCGCCTTGCCTGTGGAGAGAGCCTCCTCTTGAGATGCGACGGGAACGCCGGGAATTCTTTCCCTACGAAACAGGGAAAGGATCCCTCATCTCGAGCTAGGAGGCGGAAACGGGGTCCCCTGGATGTGTGCGGGACCCCACGTGCTTCCTCTCGAGTGGAGACGGCTATGTCGGGGAACTTCTTGAGTTGCAGCAAGGGTGTGAAGGACCCTTTGGAAGTTCCAGTGGTTAGATGTGATTGGCCTCGAGAAGCCTCAGCGGAAATGGGCCTCATCTCGCCTGGAGGGCAAAACCTCCTGGATTTTCTCGAGTTGCGGCAGGTGCTCTCGACTTACGACGGGGACCTCAGGGACCCGCTCTGGTGGCCTCAGGAAAGGCCAGTCCCCATGCGAGTTCCTCGGGGGCCTCTCGGGATTCCTCTCCCGTCGATGCCGGGGCCTAAGACCTTGTGTGGAGTCGGGGCCGGAACCTGAGGATTCCTCTCCAGTGCTGACATGGATCTTGGGGTACTTCTGGAGTCTCCCCAGGGGAGTCAGTCCTCGTCCCGAATGCGGGTATGCACTTGCGCTTTCCTCCAGAGCGGTAGCAGCAGTGTCACGCAGTCCGCCGCGTGGATCAAAGGATCTATGGTTTTCCCTCGAGTCTTTCCCACGAGGCTTTCCCACGAGGCTTTCCCACAGGGCTGTCCCACGTGCACACGTGGTGGGAGTCGATCCTCGGCTTGAACGTCACGGCAGTGCAGGGAAAACAGGTTCCTCTGGAATGGACTGACACATCTGGGGGCTCTTGGAATGGTGTTTCGACCCTGGAGTTCCTCTCGCCTTTCCTGTGGAGAGCGCCTCCTCTTGAGATGCGACGGGAACGCCGGGAATTCTTTCCCTACGAAACAGGGAAAGGATCCCTCATCTCGAGCTAGGAGGCGGAAACGGGGCTCCCCTGGATGTGTGCGGGACCCCACGTGCTTCCTCTCGAGTGGAGACGGCTATGTCGGGGAACTTCTTGAGTTGCAGCAAGGGTGTGAAGGACCCTTTGGAAGTTCCAGTGGTTAGATGTGATTGGCCTCGAGAAACCTCAGCGGAAATGGGCCTCATCTGGCCTGGAGGGAAAAACCTCATGGATTTTCTCGAGGTGCGGCAGGTGCTCTTGACTTACGACGGGGACCTCAGGGAACCGCTCTGGTGGCCTCAGGAAAGGCCAGTCCCCATGCGAGTTCCTCGGGGGCGTCTCGGGATTCCTCTCCCTTCGATGCCGGGGCCTAAGACCTTGTGTGGAGTCGGGGCCGGAACCTGAGGATTCCTCTCCAGTGCTGACATGGATCTTGGGGTACTTCTGGAGTCTCCCCAGGGGAGTCAGTCCTCGTCTCGAATGCGGGCATGCACTTGCGCTTTCCTCCAGAGCGGTAGCAGCAGTGTCACGCAGTCCGCCGCGTGGATCAAAGGATCTATGGTTTTCCCTCGAGTCGTTCCCACGAGGCTTTCCCACGAGGCTTTCCCACAGGGCTGTCCCACCTGCACACGTGGTGGGAGTCGATCCTCGGCTTGAACGTCAAGGCAGTGCAGGGAAAACAGGTTCCTCTGTAATGGACTGACACATCTGGGGGTCTCTTGGAATGGTGGCACGACCCTGGAGTTCCTCTCGCCTTTCCTGTGGAGAGCGCCTCCTCTAGAGATGCGACGGGAACGCCGGGAATTCTTTCCCTACGAAACAGGGAAAGGATCCCTCATCTCGAGCTAGGAGGCGGAAACGGGGCTCCCCTGGATGTGTGCTGGACCCCACGTGCTTCCTCTCTAGTGGAGACGGGTATGTCGGGGAAGTTCTTGAGTTGCAGCAAGGGTGTGAAGGACCCTTTGGAAGTTCCAGTGGTTAGACGTGATTAGCCTCGAGAAGCCTCAGTGGAAATGGGCCTCATCTCGCCTGGAGGGCAAAACCTCCTGGATTTTCTCGAGTTGCGGCAGGTGCTCTCGACTTACGACGGGGACCTCAGGGACCCGCTCTGGTGGCCTCAGGAAAGGCCAGTCCCCATGCGAGTTCCTCGGGGGCCTCTGGATATTCCTCTCCCGTCGATGCCAGGGCCTCAGTCCGTGTGTGGAGTCGGGGCCGGAACCTGAGGATTCCTCTCCAGTGCTGACATGGATCTTGGGGTACTTCTGGAGTCTCCCCAGGGGAGTCAGTCCTCGTCTCGAATGCGGGCATGCACTTGCGCTTTCCTCCAGAGCGGTAGCTGCAGTGTCACGCAGTCCGCCGCGTGGATCAAAGGATCTATGGTTTTCCCTCGAGTCTTTCCCACGAGGCTTTCCCACGAGGCTTTCCCACAGGGCTGTCCCACGTGCACACGTGGTGGGAGTCGATCCTCGGCTTGAACGTCAAGGCAGTGCAGGGAAAACAGGTTCCTCTGGAATGGACTGACACATCTGGGGGACTCTTGGAATGGTGTCACGACCCTGGAGTTCCTCTCGCCTTGCCTGTGGAGAGCGCCTCCTCTTGAGATGCGACGGGAACGCCGGGAATTCTTTCCCTACGAAACAGGGAAAGGATCCCTCATCTCGAGCTAGGAGGCGGAAACGGGGCTCCCCTGGATGTGTGCGGGACCCCACGTGCTTCCTCTCGAGTGGAGACGGCTATGTCGGGGAACTTCTTGAGTTGCAGCAAGGGTGTGAAGGACCCTTTGGAAGTTCCAGTGGTTAGAGGTGATTGGCCTCGAGAAGCCTCAGCGGAAATGGGCCTCATCTCGCCTGGAGGGCAAAACCTCCTGGATTTTCTCGAGTTGCGGCAGGTGCTCTCGACTTACGACGGGGACCTCAGGGACCCGCTCTGGTGGCCTCAGGAAAGGCCAGTCCCCTTGCGAGTTCCTCGGGGGCGTCTCGGGATTCCTCTCCCGTCGATGCCGGGGCCTAAGACCTTGTGTGGAGTCGGGGCCGGAACCTGAGGATTCCTCTCCAGTGCTGACATGGATCTTGGGGTACTTCTGGAGTCTCCCCAGGGGAGTCAGTCCTCGTCTCGAATGCGGGCATGCACTTGCGCTTTCCTCCACAGCGGTAGCAGCAGTGTCACGCAGTCCGCCGCGTGGATCAAAGGATCTATGGTTTTCCCTCGAGTCTTTCCCACGAGGCTTTCCCACGAGGCTTTCCCACAGGGCTGTCCCACGTGCACACGTGGTGGGAGTCGATCCTCGGCTTGAACGTCAAGGCAGTGCAGGGAAAACAGGTTCCTCTGGAATGGACTGACACATCTGGAGGTCTCTTGGAATGGTGGCACGACCCTGGAGTTCCTCTCCCCTTTCCTTTGGAGAGCGCCTCCTCTAGAGATGCGACGGGAACGCCGGGAATTCTTTCCCTACGAAACAGGGAAAGGATCCCTCATCTCGAGCTAGGAGGCGGAAACGGGGCTCCCCTGGATGTGTGCGGGACCCCACGTGCTTCCTCTCGAGTGGAGACGGGTATGTCGGGGAATTTCTTGAGTTGCAGCAAGGGTGTGAAGGACCCTTTGGAAGTTCCAGTGGTTAGACGTGATTAGCCTCGAGAAGCCTCAGCGGAAATGGGCCTCATCTCGCCTGGAGGGCAAAACCTCCTGGATTTTCTCGAGTTGCGACGGGTGCTCTCGACTTACGACGGGGACCTCAGGGACCCGCTCTGGTGGCCTCAGGAAAGGCCAGTCCCCATGCGAGTTCCTCGGGGGCCTCTGGATATTCCTCTCCCGTCGATGCCAGGGCCTAAGTCCTTGTGTGGAGTCGGGGCCGGAACCTGAGGATTCCTCTCCAGTGCTGACATGGATCTTGGGGTACTTCTGGAGTCTCCCCAGGGGAGTCAGTCCTCGTCTCGAATGCGGGCATGCACTTGCGCTTTCCTCCAGAGCGGTAGCAGCAGTGTCACGCAGTCCGCCGCGTGGATCAAAGGATCTATGGTTTTCCCTCGAGTCTTTCCCCCGAGGTTTTCCCACGAGGCTTTCCCACAGGGCTGTCCCACGTGCACACGTGGTGGGAGTCGATCCTCGGCTTGAACGTCAAGGCAGTGCAGGGAAAACAGGTTCCTCTGGAATGGACTGACACATCTGGGGGACTCTTGGAATGGTGTCACGACCCTGGAGTTCCTCTCACCTTTCCTGTGGAGAGCGCCTCCTCTTGAGATGCGACGGGAACGCCGGGAATTCTTTCCCTACGAAACAGGGAAAGGATCCCTCATCTCGAGCTAGGAGGCGGAAACGGGGCTCCCCTGGATGTGTGCGGGACCCCACGTGCTTCCTCTCGAGTGGAGACGGGTATGTCGGGGAACTTCTTGAGTTGCAGCAATGGTGTGAAGGACCCTTTGGAAGTTCCAGTGGTTAGATGTGATTGGCCTCGAGAAGCCTCAGCGGAAATGGGCCTCATCTCGCCTGGAGGGCAAAACCTCCTGGATTTTCTCGAGTTGCGGCAGGTGCCCTCGTCTTACGACGGGGACATCGGGGAACCGCTCTGGTGGCCTCAGGAAAGGCCAGTCCCCATGCGAGTTGCTCGGGGGCGACTCGGGATTCCTCTCCCGTCGATGCCGGGGCCTAAGACCTTGTGTGGAGTCGGGGCCGGAACCTGAGGATTCCTCTCCAGTGCTGACATGGATCTTGGGGTACTTCTGGAGTCTCCCCAGGGGAGTCAGTCCCCGTCTCGAATACGGGCATGCACTTGCGCTTTCCTCCAGAGCGGTAGCATCAGTGTCACGCAGTCCGCCGCGTGGATCAAAGGATCTATGGTTTTCCCTCGAGTCTTTCCCACGAGGCTTTCCCACGAGGCTTTCCCACAGGGCTGTCCCACGTGCACACGTGGTGGGAGTCGATCCTCGGCTTGAACGTCAAGGCAGTGCAGGGAAAACAGGTTCCTCTGGAATGGACTGACACATCTGGGGGACTCTTGGAATGGTGGCACGACCCTGGAGTTCCTCTCGCCTTTCCTGTGGAGAGCGCCTCCTCTTGAGATGCGACGGGAACGCCGGGAATTCTTTCCCTACGAAACAGGGAAAGGATCCCTCATCTCGAGCTAGGAGGCGGAAACGGGGCTCCCCTGGATGTGTGCGGGACACCACGTGCTTCCTCTCGAGTGCAGACGGGTATGTCGCGGAACTTCTTGAGTTGCAGCAAGGGTGTGAAGGACCCTTTGGAAGTTCCAGTGGTTAGATGTGATTGGCCTCGAGAAGCCTCAGCGGAAATGGGCCTCATCTCGCCTGGAGGGCAAAACCTCCTGGATTTTCTCGAGTTGCGGCAGGTGCTCTCGACTTACGACGGGGACCTCAGGGACCCGCTCTGGTGGCCTCAGGAAAGGCCAGTCCCCATGCGAGTTCCTCGGGGGCCTCTCGGGATTCCTCTCCCGTCGATGCCGGGGCCTAAGACCTTGTGTGGAGTCGGGGCCAGAACCTGAGGATTCCTCTCCAGTGCTGACATGGATCTTGGGGTACTTCTGGAGTCTCCCCAGGGGAGTCAGTCCTCGTCTCGAATGCGGGCATGCACTTGCGCTTTCCTCCAGCGCCGTAGCAGCAGTGTCACGCAGTCTGCCGCGTGGATCAAAGGATCTATGGTTTTCCCTCGAGTCTTTCCCACGAGGCTTTCCCACGAGGCTTTCCCACAGGGCTGTCCCACGTGCACACGTGGTGGGAGTCGATCCTCGGCTTGAACGTCAAGGCAGTGCAGGGAAAACAGGTTCCTCTGGAATGGACTGACACATCTGGGGGACTCTTGGAATGCTGTCACGACCCTGGAGTTCCTCTCGCCTTTCCTGTGGAGAGCGCCTCCTCTTGAGATGCGACGGGAACGCCGGGAATTCTTTCCCTACGAAACAGGGAAAGGATCCCTCATCTCGAGCTAGGAGGCGGAAACGGGGCTCCCCTGGATGTGTGCGGGACCCCACATGCTTCCTCTCGAGTGGAGACGGGTATGTCGGGGAACTTCTTGAGTTGCAGCAATGGTGTGAAGGACCCTTTGGAAGTTCCAGTGGTTAGATGTGATTGGCCTCGAGAAGCCTCAGCGGAAATGGGCCTCATCTCGCCTGGAGGGCAAAACCTCCTAGATTTTCTCGAGTTGCGGCAGGTGCTCTCGTCTTACGACGGGGACCTCGGGGAACCGCTCTGGTGGCCTCAGGAAAGGCCAGTCCCCATGCGAGTTCCTCGGGGGCCTCTCGGGATTCCTCTCCCGTCGATGCCGGGGCCTAAGACCTTGTGTGGAGTCGGGGCCGGAACCTGAGGATTCCTCTCCAGTGCTGACATGGATCTTGGGGTACTTCTGGAGTCTCCCCAGGGGAGTCAGTCCTCGTCTCGAATGCGGGCATGCACTTGCGCTTTCCTCCAGAGCGGTAGCAGCAGTGTCACGCAGTCCGCCGCGTGGATCAAAGGATCTATGGTTTTCCCTCGAGTCTTTCCCACGAGGCTTTCCGACGAGGCTTTCCCACAGGGCTGTCCCACGTGCACACGTGGTGGGAGTCGATCCTCGGCTTGAACGTCAAGGCAGTGCAGGGAAAACAGGTTCCTCTGGAATGGACTGACACATCTGGGGGACTCTTGGAATGGTGGCACGACCCTGGAGTTCCTCTCGCCTTTCCTGTGGAGAGTGCCTCCTCTTGAGATGCGACGGGAACGCCGGGAATTCTTTCCCTACGAAACAGGGAAAGGATCCCTCATCTCGAGCTAGGAGGCGGAAACGGGGCTCCCCTGGATGTGTGCGGGACCCACGTGCTTGCTCTCGAGTGCAGACGGGTATGTCGGGGAACTTCTTGAGTTGCAGCAAGGGTGTGAAGGACCCTTTGGAAGTTCCAGTGGTTAGACGTGATTGGCCTCGAGGAGCCTCAGCGGAAATGGGCCTCATCTGGCCTGGAGGGCAAAACCTCCTGGATTTTCTCGAGTTGCGGCAGGTGCTCTCGACTTACGACGGGGACCTCAGGGACCCGCTCTGGTGGCCTCAGGAAAGGCCAGTCCCCATGCGAGTTCCTCGGGGGCGTCTCGGGATTCCTCTCCCGTCGATGCCGGGGCCTAAGACCTTGTGTGGAGTCGGGGCCGGAACCTGAGGATTCCTCTCCAGTGCTGACATGGATCTTGGGGTACTTCTGGAGTCTCCCCAGGGGAGTCAGTCCTCGTCTCGAATGCGGGCATGCACTTGCGCTTTCCTCCAGAGCGGTAGCAGCAGTGTCACGCAGTCCGCCGCGTGGATCAAAGGATCTATGGTTTTCCCTCGAGTCTTTCCCACGAGGCTTTCCCACGAGGCTTTCCCACAGGGCTGTCCCACGTGCACACGTGGTGGGAGTCGATCCTCGGCTTGAACGTCAAGGCAGTGCAGGGAAAACAGGTTCCTCTGGAATGGACTGACACATCTGGGGGACTCTTGGAATGGTGTCACGACCCTGGAGTTCCTCTCGCCTTTCCTGTGGAGAGCGCCTCCTCTTGAGATGCGACGGGAACGCCGGGAATTCTTTCCCTACGAAACAGGGAAAGGATCCCTCATCTCGAGCAAGGAGGCGGAAACGGGGCTCCCCTGGATGTGTGCGGGACCCCACGTGCTTCCTCTCTAGTGGAGACGGGTATGTCGGGGAACTTCTTTAGTTGCAGCAATGGTGTGAAGGACCCTTTGGAAGTTCCAGTGGTTAGATGTGATTGGCCTCGAGAAGCCTCAGCGGAAATGGGCCTCATCTCGCCTGGAGGGCAAAACCTCCTGGATTTTCTCGAGTTGCGGCAGGTGCTCTCGACTTACGACGGGGACCTCAGGGAACCGCTCTGGTGGCATCATGAAAGGCCAGTCCCCATGCGAGTTCCTCGGGGGTGTCTCGGGATTCCTCTCCCGTCGATGCCGGGGCCTAAGACCTTGTGTGGAGTCGGGGCCGGAACCTGAGGATTCCACTCCAGTGCTGACATGGATCTTGGGGTACTTCTGGAGTCTCCCCAGGGGAGTCAGTCCTCGTCTCGAATGCGGGCATGCACTTGCGCTTTCCTCCAGAGCGGTAGCAGCAGTGTCACGCAGTCCGCCGCGTGGATCAAAGGATGTATGGTTTTCCCTCGAGTCTTTCCCACGAGGCTTTCTCACGAGGCTTTCCCACAGGGCTGTCCCACATGCACACGTGGTGGGAGTCGATCCTCGGCTTGAACGTCAAGGCAGTGCAGGGAAAACAGGTTCCTCTGGAATGGACTGACACATCTGGGGGACTCTTGGAATGGTGTCACGACCCTGGAGTTCCTCTCGCCTTTCCTGTGGAGAGCGCCTCCTCTTGAGATGCGACAGGAACGCCGGGAATTCTTTCCCTACGAAACAGGGATAGGATCCCTCATCTCGAGCTAGGAGGCAGAAACGGGGCTCCCCTGGATGTGAGGGACACCACGTGCTTCCTATCCAGTGCAGACGGGTATGTCGGGGAACTTCTTGAGTTGCAGCAAGGGTGTGAAGGACCCTTTGGAAGTTCCAGTGGTTAGATGTGATTGGCCTCTAGAAGCCTCAGCGGAAATGGGCCTCATCTCGCCTGGAGGGCAAAACCTCCTGGATTTTCTCGAGTTGCGGCAGGTGCTCTCGACTTACGACGGGGACCTCAGGGACCCGCTCTGGTGGCCTCAGGAAAGGCCAGTCTCCATGCGAGTTCCTCGGGGGCCTCTCGGGATTCCTCTCCCGTCGATGCCGGGGCCTAAGACCTTGTGTGGAGTCGGGGCCGGAACCTGAGGATTCCTCTCCAGTGCTGACATGGATCTTGGGGTACTTCTGGAGTCTCCCCAGGGGAGTCAGTCCTCGTCTCGAATGCGGGCATGCACTTGCGCTTTCCTCCAGAGCGGTAGCAGCAGTGTCACGCAGTCCGCTGCGTGGATCAAAGGATCTATGGTTTTCTCTGGAGTCTTTCCCACGAGGCTTTCCCACGAGGCTTTCCCACAGGGCTGTCCCACGTGCACACGTGGTGGGAGTCGATCCTCGGCTTGAACGTCAAGGCAGTGCAGGGAAAACAGGTTCCTCTGAAATGGACTGACACATCTGGGGGACTCTTGGAATGGTGGCACGACCCTGGAGTTCCTCTCGCCTTTCCTGTGGAGAGCGCCTCCTCTCGAGATGCGACGGGAACGCCGGGAATTCTTTCCCTACGAAACAGGGAAAGGATCCCTCATCTCGAGCTAGGAGGCGGAAACGGGGCTCCCCTGGATGTGTGCGGGACCCCACGTGCTTCCTCTCGAGTGGAGACGGGTATGTCGGGGAACTTCTTGAGTTGCAGCAAGGGTGTGAAGGACCCTTTGGAAGTTCCGGTGGTTAGATGTGATTGGCCTCGAGAAGCCTCAGCGGAAATGGGCCTCATCTCGCCTGGAGGGCAAAACCTCCTGGATTTTCTCGAGTTGCGGCAGGTGCTCTCGACTTACGACGGGGACCTCAGGGAACCGCTCTGGTGGCCTCAGGAAAGGCCAGTCCCCATGCGAGTTCCTCGGGGGCGTCTCGGGATTCCTCTCCCGTCGATGCCGGGGCCTAAGACCTTGTGTGGAGTCGGGGCCGGAACCTGAGGATTCCTCTCCAGTGCTGACATGGATCTTGGGGTACTTCTGGAGTCTCCCCAGGGGAGTCAGTCCTCGTCTCGAATGCGCGCATGCACTTGCGCTTTCCTCCAGAGCGGTAGCAGCAGTGTCACGCAGTCCGCCGCGTGGATCAAAGGATCTATGGTTTTCCCTCGAGTCTTTCCCACGAGGCTTTCCCACGAGGCTTTCCCACAGGGCTGTCCCACGTGCACACGTGGTGGGAGTCGATCCTCGGCTTGAACGTCAAGGCAGTGCAGGGAAAACAGGTTCCTCTGGAATGGACTGACACATCTGGGGGACTCTTGGAATGGTGGCACGACCCTGGAGTTCCTCTCGCCTTTCCTGTGGAGAGCGCCTCCTCTTGAGATGCGACGGGAACGCCGGGAATTCTTTCCCTACGAAACAGGGAAAGGATCCCTCATCTCGAGCTAGGAGGCGGAAACGGGGCTCCCCTGGATGTGTGCGGGACCCCACGTGCTTCCTCTCGAGTGGAGATGGGTATGTCGGGGAACTTCTTGAGTTGCAGCAAGGGTGTGAAGGACCCTTTGGAAGTTCCAGTGGTTAGACGTGATTGGCCTCGAGGAGCCTCAGCGGAAATGGGCCTCATCTGGCCTGGAGGGCAAAACCTCCTGGATTTTCTCGAGTTGCGGCAGGTGCTCTCGACTTACGACGGGGACCTCAGGGACCCGCTCTGGTGGCCTCAGGAAAGGCCAGTCCCCATGCGAGTTCCTCGGGGGCGTCTCGGGATTCCTCTCCCGTCGATGCCGGGGCCTAAGACCTTGTGTGGAGTCGGGGCCGGAACCTGAGGATTCCTCTCCAGTGCTGACATGGATCTTGGGGTACTTCTGGAGTCTCCCCAGGGGAGTCAGTCCTCGTCTCGAATGCGGGCATGCACTTGCGCTTTCCTCCAGAGCGGTAGCAGCAGTGTCACGCAGTCCGCCACGTGGATCAAAGGATCTATGGTTTTCCCTCGAGTCTTTCCCACGAGGCTTTCCCACGAGGCTTTCCCACAGGGCTATCCCACCTGCACACGTGGTGGGAGTCGATCCTCGGCTTGAACGTCAAGGCAGTGCAGGGAAAACAGGTTCCTCTGGAATGGACTGACACATCTGGGGGACTCTTGGAATGGTGGCACGACCCTGGAGTTCCTCTCGCCTTTCCTGTGGAGAGCGCCTCCTCTTGAGATGCGACGGGAACGCCGGGAATTCTTTCCCTACGAAACAGGGAAAGGATCCCTCATCTCGAGCTAGGAGGCGGAAACGGGGCTCCCCTGGATGTGTGCGGGACCCCACGTGCTTCCTCTCGAGTGGAGACGGGTATGTCGGGGAACTTCTTGAGTTGCAGCAATGGTGTGAAGGACCCTTTGGAAGTTCCAGTGGTTAGATGTGATTGGCCTCGAGAAGCCTCAGCGGAAATGGGCCTCATCTCGCCTGGAGGGCAAAACCTCCTGGATTTTCTCGAGTTGCGGCAGGTGCTCTCGACTTACGACGGGGACCTCAGGGAACCGCTCTGGTGGCCTCAGGAAAGGCCAGTCCCCATGCGAGTTCCTGGGGGGCGTCTCGGGATTCCTCTCCCGTCGATGCCGGGGCCTAAGACCTTGTGTGGAGTGGGGCCGGAACCTGAGGATTCCTCTCCAGTGCTGACATGGATCTTGGGATACTTCTGGAGTCTCCCCAGGGGAGTCAGTCCTCGTCTCGAATGCGGGCATGCACTTGTGCTTTCCTCCAGAGCGGTAGCATCAGTGTCCCGCAGTCTGCCGCGTGGATCAAAGGATCTATGGTTTTCCCTCGAGTCTTTCCCACGAGGCTTTCCCACGAGGCTTTCCCACAGGGCTGTCCCACGTGCACACGTGGTGGGAGTCGATCCTCGGCTTGAACGTCAAGGCAGTGCAGGGAAAACAGGTTCCTCTGGAATGGACTGACACATCTGGGGGACTCTTGGAATGGTGTCACGACCCTGGAGTTCCTCTCGCCTTTCCTGTGGAGAGCGCCTCCTCTTGAGATGCCTCAGGAACGCCGGGAATTCTTTCCCTACGAAACAGGGAAAGGATCCCTCATCTCGAGCTAGGAGGCGGAAACGGGACTCCCCTGGATGTGTGCGGGACCCCACGTGCTTCCTCTCGAGTGGAGACGGGTATGTCGGGAAACTTCTTGAGTTGCAGCAAGGGTGTGAAGGACCCTTTGGAAGTTCCAGTGGTTAGATGTGATTGGCCTCGAGAAGCCTCAGCGGAAATGGGCCTCATCTCGCCTGGAGGGCAAAACCTCCTGGATTTTCTCGAGTTGCGGCAGGTGCTCTCGACTTACGACGGGGACCTCAGGGACCCGCTCTGGTGGCCTCAGGAAAGGCCAGTCCCCATGCGAGTTCCTCGGGGGCCTCTCGGGATTCCTCACCCGTCGATGCCGGGGCCTAAGACCTTGTGTGGAGTCGGGGCCGGAACCTGAGGATTCCTCTCCAGTGCTGACATGGATCTTGGGGTACTTCTGGAGTCTCCCCAGAGGAGTCAGTCCTCGTCTCGAATGCGGGCATGCACTTGCGCTTTCCTCCAGAGCGGTAGCAGCACTGTCACGCAGTCCGCCGCGTGGATCAAAGGATCTATGGTTTTCCCTCGAGTCTTTCCCACGAGGCTTTCCCACGAGGCTTTCCCACAGGGCTGTCCCACGTGCACACGTGGTGGGAGTCGATCCTCGGCTTGAACGTCAAGGCAGTGCAGGGAAAACAGGTTCCTCTGGAATGGACTGACACATCTGGGGGACTCTTGGAATGGTGTCACGACCCTGGAGTTCCTCTCGCCTTTCCTGTGGAGAGCGCCTCCTCTTGAGATGCCTCGGGAACGCCGGGAATTCTTTCCCTACGAAACAGGGAAAGGATCCCTCATCTCGAGCTAGGAGGCGGAAACGGGACTCCCCTGGATGTGTGCGGGACCCCACGTGCTTCCTCTCGAGTGGAGACGGGTATGTCGGGAAACTTCTTGAGTTGCAGCAAGGGTGTGAAGGACCCTTTGGAAGTTCCAGTGGTTAGATGTGATTGGCCTCGAGAAGCCTCAGCGGAAATGGGCCTCATCTCGCCTGGAGGGCAAAACCTCCTGGATTTTCTCGAGTTGCGGCAGGTGCTCTCGACTTACGACGGGGACCTCAGGGACCCGCTCTGGTGGCCTCAGGAAAGGCCAGTCCCCATGCGAGTTCCTCGGGGGCCTCTCGGGATTCCTCTCCCGTCGATGCCGGGGCCTAAGACCTTGTGTGGAGTCGGGGCCGGAACCTGAGGATTCCTCTCCAGTGCTGACATGGATCTTGGGGTACTTCTGGAGTCTCCCCAGAGGAGTCAGTCCTCGTCTCGAATGCGGGCATGCACTTGCGCTTTCCTCCAGAGCGGTAGCAGCAGTGTCACGCAGTCCGCCGCGTGGATCAAAGGATCTATGGTTTTCCCTCGAGTCTTTCCCACGAGGCTTTCCCACGAGGCTTTCCCACAGGGCTGTCCCACGTGCACACGTGGTGGGAGTCGATCCTCGGCTTGAACGTCAAGGCAGTGCAGGGAAAACAGGTTCCTCTGGAATGGACTGACACATCTGGGGGACTCTTGGAATGGTGTCACGACCCTGGAGTTCCTCTCGCCTTTCCTGTGGAGAGCGCCTCCTCTTGAGATGCGACGGGAATGCCGGGAATTCTTTCCCTACGAAACAGGGAAAGGATCCCTCATCTCGAGATAGGAGGCGGAAACGGGACTCCCCTGGATGTGTGCGGGACCCCACGTGCTTCCTCTCGAGTGGAGACGGGTATGTCGGGAAACTTCTTGAGTTGCAGCAAGGGTGTGAAGGACCCTTTGGAAGTTCCAGTGGTTAGATGTGATTGGCCTCGAGAAGCCTCAGCGGAAATGGGCCTCATCTCGCCTGGAGGGCAAAACCTCCTGGATTTTCTCGAGTTGCGGCAGGTGCTCTCGACTTACGACGGGGACCACAGGGAACCGCTCTGGTGGCCTCAGGAAAGGCCAGTCCCCATGCGAGTTCCTTGGGGGCGTCTCGGGATTCCTCTCCCCTCGATGCCGGGGCCTAAGACCTTGTGTGGAGTCGGGGCCGGAACCTGAGGATTCCTCTCCAGTGCTGACATGGATCTTGGGGTACTTCTGGAGTCTCCCCAGGGGAGTCAGTCCTCGTCTCGAATGCGGGCATGCACTTGCGCTTTCCTCCAGAGCGGTAGCAGCAGTGTCACGCAGTCCGCCGCGTGGATCAAAGGATCTATGGTTTTCCCTCGAGTCTTTCCCACGAGGCTTTCCCACGAGGCTTTCCCACAGGGCTGTCCCACGTGCACACGTGGTGGGAGTCGATCCTCGGCTTGAACGTCAAGGCAGTGCAGGGAAAACAGGTTCCTCTGGAATGGACTGACACATCTGGGGGACTCTTGGAATGGTGGCACGACCCTGGAGTTCCTCTCGCCTTTCCTGTGGAGAGCGCCTCCTCTTGAGATGCGACGGGAACGCCGGGAATTCTTTCCCTACGAAACAGGGAAAGGATCCCTCATCTCGAGCTAGGAGGCGGAAACGGGGCTCCCCTGGATGTGTGCGGGACCCCACGTGCTTCCTCTCGAGTGGAGACGGGTATGTCGGGGAACTTCTTGAGTTGCAGCAATGGTGTGAAGGACCCTTTGGAAGTTCCAGTGGTTAGATGTGATTGGCCTCGAGAAGCCTCAGCGGAAATGGGCCTCATCTCGCCTGGAGGGCAAAACCTCCTGGATTTTCTCGAGTTGCGGCAGGTGCTCTCGACTTACGACGGGGACCTCAGGGAACCGCTCTGGTGGCCTCAGGAAAGGCCAGTCCCCATGCGAGTTCCTGGGGGGCGTCTCGGGATTCCTCTCCCGTCGATGCCGGGGCCTAAGACCTTGTGTGGAGTCGGGGCCGGAACCTGAGGATTCCTCTCCAGTGCTGACATGGATCTTGGGGTACTTCTGGAGTCTCCCCAGGGGAGTCAGTCCTCGTCTCGAATGCGGGCATGCACTTGCGCTTTCCTCCAGAGCGGTAGCAGCAGTGTCACGCAGTCCGCCGCGTGGATCAAAGGATCTATGGTTTTCCCTCGAGTCTTTCCCACGAGGCTTTCCCACGAGGCTTTCCCACAGGGCTGTCCCACGTGCACACGTGGTGGGAGTCGATCCTCGGCTTGAACGTCAAGGCAGTGCAGGGAAAACAGGTTCCTCTGGAATGGACTGACACATCTGGGGCACTCTTGGAATGGTGTCACGACCCTGGAGTTCCTCTCGCCTTTCCTGTGGAGAGCGCCTCCTCTTGAGATGCGACGGGAACGCCGGGAATTCTTTCCCTACGAAACAGGGAAAGGATCCCTCATCTCGAGCTAGGAGGCGGAAACGGGGCTCCCCTGGATGTGTGCGGGAACCCACGTGATTCCTCTCAAGTGCAGACGGGTATGTCGGGGAACTTCTTGAGTTGCAGCAAGGGTGTGAAGGACCCTTTGGAAGTTCCAGTGATTAGATGTGATTGGCCTCGAGAAGCCTCAGCGGAAATGGGCCTCATCTCGCCTGGAGGGCAAAACCTCCTGGATTTTCTCGAGTTGCGGCAGGTGCTCTCGACTTACGACGGGGACCTCAGGGACCCGCTCTGGTGGCCTCAGGAAAGGCCAGTCCCCATGCGAGTTCCTCGGGGGCCTCTCGGGATTCCTCTCCCGTCGATGCCGGGGCCTAAGACCTTGTGTGGAGTCGGGGCCGGAACCTGAGGATTCCTCTCCAGTGCTGACATGGATCTTGGGGTACTTCTGGAGTCTCCCCAGGGGAGTCAGTCCTCGTCTCGAATGCGGGCATGCACTTGCGCTTTCCTCCAGAGCGGTAGCAGCAGTGTCACGCAGTCCGCCGCGTGGATCAAAGGATCTACGGTTTTTTCTCGAGTCTTTCCCACGAGGATTTCCCACGAGGCTTTCCCACAGGGCTGTCCCACGTGCACACGTGGTGGGAGTCGATCCTCGGCTTGAACGTCAAGGCAGTGCAGGGAAAACAGGTTGCTCTGGAATGGACTGACACATCTGGGGGACTCTTGGAATGGTGGCACGACCCTGGAGTTCCTCTCGCCTTTCCTGTGGAGAGCGCCTCCTCTTGAGATGCGACGGCAACGCCGGGAATTCTTTCCCTACGAAACAGGGAAAGGATCCCTCATCTCGAGCTAGGAGGCGGAAACGGGGCTCCCCTGGATGTGTGCGGGACCCCACGTGCTTCCTCTCGAGTAGAGACGGGTATGTCGGGGAACTTCTTGAGTTGCAGCAATGGTGTGAAGGACCCTTTGGAAGTTCCGGTGGTTAGATATGATTGGCCTCGAGAAGCCTCAGCGGAAATGGGCCTCATCTCGCCGGGAGGGCAAAACCTCCTGGATTTTCTCGAGTTGCGGCAGGTGCTCTCGACTTACGACGGAGACCTCAGGGAACCACTCTGGTGGCCTCAGGAAAGGCCAGTCCCCATGCGAGTTCCTCGGGGGCCTCTCGGGATTCCTCTCCCTTCGATGCCGGGGCCTAAGACCTTGTGTGGAGTCGGGGCCGGAACCTGAGGATTCCTCTCCAGTGCTGACATGGATCTTGGGGTACTTCTGGAGTCTCCCCAGGGGAGTCAGTCCTCGTCTCGAATGCGGGCATGCACTTGCGCTTTCCTCCAGAGCGGTAGCAGCACTGTCACGCAGTCCGCCGCGTGGATCAAAGGATCTATGGTTTTCCCTCGAGTCTTTCCCACGAGGCTTTCCCACGAGGCTTTCCCACAGGGCTGTCCCACGTGCACACGTGGTGGGAGTCGATCCTCGGCTTGAACGTCAAGGCAGTGCAGGGAAAACAGGTTCCTCTGGAATGGACTGACACATCTGGGGCACTCTTGGAATGGTCTCACGACCCTGGAGTTCCTCTCGCCTTTCCTGTGGAGAGCGCCTCCTCTTGAGATGCGACGGGAACGCCGGGAATTCTTTCCCTACGAAACAGGGAAAGGATCCCTCATCTCGAGCTAGGAGGCGGAAACGGGGCTCCCCTGGATGTGTGCGGGACCCCACGTGCTTCCTCTCGAGTGGAGACGGGTATGTCGGGGAACTTCTTGAGTTGCAGCAATGGTGTGAAGGACCCTTTGGAAGTTCCAGTGGTTAGATGTGATTGGCCTCGAGAAGCCTCAGCGGAAATGGGCCTCATCTCGCCTGGAGGGCAAAACCTCCTGGATTTTCTCGAGTTGCGGCAGGTGCTCTCGACTTACGACGGGGACCTCAGGGAACCGCTCTGGTGGCCTCAGGAAAGGCCAGTCCCCATGCGAGTTCCTGGGGGGCGTCTCGGGATTCCTCTCCCGTCGATGCCGGGGCCTAAGACCTTGTGTGGAGTCGGGGCCGGAACCTGAGGATTCCTCTCCAGTGCTGACATGGATCTTGGGGTACTTCTGGAGTCTCCCCAGGGGAGTCAGTCCTCGTCTCGAATGCGGGCATGCACTTGCGCTTTCCTCCAGAGCGGTAGCAGCTGTGTCACGCAGTCCGCCGCGTGGATCAAAGGATCTATGGTTTTCCCTCGAGTCTTTCCCACGAGGCTTTCCAACGAGGCTTTCCCACAGGGCTGTCCCACGTGCACACGTGGTGGGAGTCGATCCTCGGCTTGAACGTCAAGGCAGTGCAGGGAAAACAGGTTCCTCTGGAATGGACTGACACATCTGGGGGACTCTTGGAATGGTGTCACGACCCTGGAGTTCCTCTCGCCTTTCCTGTGGAGAGCGCCTCCTCTTGAGATGCCTCGGGAACGCCGGGAATTCTTTCCCTACGAAACAGGGAAAGGATCCCTCATCTCGAGCTAGGAGGCGGAAACGGGACTCCCCTGGATGTGTTCGGGACCCCACGTGCTTCCTCTCGAGTGGAGACGGGTATGTCGGGAAACTTCTTGAGTTGCAGCAAGGGTGTGAAGGACCCTTGGAAGTTCCAGTGGTTAGATGTGATTGGCCTCGAGAAGCCTCAGCGGAAATGGGCCTCATCTCGCCTGGAGGGCAAAACCTCCTGGATTTTCTCGAGTTGCGGCAGGTGCTCTCGACTTACGACGGGGACCTCAGGGACCCGCTCTGGTGGCCTCAGGAAAGGCCAGTCCCCATGCGAGTTCCTCGGGGGCCTCTCGGGATTCCTCTCCCGTCGATGCCGGGGCCTAAGACCTTGTGTGGAGTCGGGGCCGGAACCTGAGGATTCCTCTCCAGTGCTGACATGGATCTTGGGGTACTTCTGGAGACTCCCCAGAGGAGTCAGTCCTCGTCTCGAATGCGGGCATGCACTTGCGCTTTCCTCCAGAGCGGTAGCAGCACTGTCACGCAGTCCGCCGCGTGGATCAAAGGATCTATGGTTTTCCCTCGAGTCTTTCCCACGAGGCTTTCCCACGAGGCTTTCCCACAGGGCTGTCCCACGTGCACACGTGGTGGGAGTCGATCCTCAGCTTGAACGTCAAGGCAGTGCAGGGAAAACAGGTTCCTCTGGAATGGACTGACACATCTGGGGGACTCTTGGAATGGTGTCACGACCCTGGAGTTCCTCTCGCCTTTCCTGTGGAGAGCGCCTCCTCTTGAGATGCGACGGGAACGCCGGGAATTCTTTCCCTACGAAACAGGGAAAGGATCCCTCATCTCGAGCTAGGAGGCGGAAACGGGGCTCCCCTGGATGTGTGCGGGACCCCACGTGCTTCCTCTCGAGTGGAGACGGGTATGTCGGGGAACTTCTTGAGTGGCAGCAAGGGTGTGAAGGACCCTTTGGAAGTTCCAGTGGTTAGACGTGATTGGCCTCGAGAAGCCTCAGTGGAAATGGGCCTCATCCTGCCTGGAGGGCAAAACCTCCTGGATTTTCTCGAGTTGCGGCAGGTGCTCTCGACTTACGACGGGGACCTCAGGGACCCGCTCTGGTGGCCTCAGGAAAGGCCAGTCCCCATGCGAGTTCCTCGGGGGCGTCTCGGGATTCCTCTCCCGTCGATGCCGGTTCCTAAGACCTTGTGTGGAG